>NC_140583.1:1148763570-1158763570 GCF_964204655.1 Triturus cristatus | reverse complement strand
ATCACGAGCAATTGCGCCTGCAGTCCCCTGCCCTAAGACCCAGAAAACACCACGGAAATTGAGGCACAGATGAAAAAGCAGTGATTGACAGCGAAGGAAACCTACCGTACTGACCCCAGAAAAGAAAAGACAAAGAAGGATAAGAGAAGAAAAAGGAGGCCATAGAAACAAAGTAAAAAACTAAAAAAAAAAAATCCCCTCCCCCAACCCCCCACCCTGCACCCCTGCAAATGACTACGGCTCCCCCCCCAGCAGTGTGCCTGTCGCCCCAGAACCAGACCCGAAATATAGAAGAAACAGAGAAAAAGGAGAAAGAAAGGAAACCCCACCTGACGGGGAAATGGAGAGATTATTAATAAACTGGAGGAGGGCCTTCAAACATGCCCCCGGCTTCTCCCTCCCGCACAATATGTTCCTCCCCAAGGTAAACAGTAAACAACAAAAATCGACCATGTCAAAGAGAAATGGGGAGCATTATTCACCTACTACACTATTAGTTATGCCGTGAGAGCACGCATCCCCCGTGCCCGCCCGCCTATTAAATGACAACCTCTGAAGGATCAGCCTTATCCTTGGCCTCTCTTTGCGAATCCACCAATGCATACCCCTCGACCCATTGCCATGTCTAATGTGACGAGGAAGAGGAGCGTCCAAAAAAGACCAGAAAGCGACACACACATGTAGTGTGGACATCGCTGAATACCAACACAGTCATCATCATGGAGGATCATCTTTCCCGGTACTGCCCCAGGACATGCGTTGCACACAAGGTCCAGGAAGGAGGAACCAGCCAGAGCAGGTGACCGTTGCTTGAATATTGCCTGGGTCGCCGGAGGCCGTGCGCGGGACAAAGTCACCACCTTCTGCTCAAATCTAAAACCTCCGGAGCAGACCAAACCCACAGCCAGCCGACCACACGCTGCCACATTGTCCGAAGTTTCCAGCTTTCCCTTATTCACAGGGGCGGCCACGACACTTTCCTCCTGTGTAAAGTGAAACAAATCCTTGTGTACCTGGGGACAGGCAGATCGCAACTGTTCCGACGCTGACGCGATACCATCAAGCTTTCTCCCCAATACCCGGGCGCCGTGAACCAGGGTGGAATGAAGGGCACCGAGAGCTTCGAGAAGGTCGCCGTACCCCAGCACAGCTCCCCGCGCCCGCTCCGCTACGCTCCTCTTCGCCACACACTCCCATTCTTGCTGAGACCCAGTATACAGGATGATAGACTCCATCCTATCAAGATGGCCGCAGGGTAGTTCCACCCCAGATTGGGACCGGGACTCAGGCACAAGCGCATCCAGTTCCATGTCACTGCAAACAGGGTTCCGGGGGCAGGCAAAATATGTGTCCAGTGTGTGGTCACAGGTAACAGTCATCCTCACCCTGGACCAGCACCCGCGCAAATTCGGGAGCAGCCCGCGAAAATCGGGACGAGTTACAGGCAGCGTCCGAGCAGCTCACTGGCGAGGGCTCAGGCAATTACCGAAGAATCTTGGAATTGCCACCTCGGGCATGCACTCGTTCCGCTACGCTCAGTGGCAGGAATGACCACAGCGAAATTCAGGCCAATATTCGCACCGCTCCGGTATTCCGACTCCACCCAGTCACCAATGGCCGCTGTTATTGAACTGCTACCCGGCCATGTTGTCCACCCGAGGTCCCGGTTCCAGGGTTGCACAGGCCGCAAACTTCAAATAAACATTTCTCCGGCGGTACCGCCGCCAGAAACTTCAGAATCACACGATCGGTCGCCACTCTCAACCACCAACACGGGCATGTAGCGCAGGCTAAGGATCTCATGCAGGATATCTGTGCGGGATGTGGAGGTTCACGGAGCCGGGAGCCTACGCTGCCGTCCCGATCGCCATCTTGGCACCTCCCCCCCGGTGTGGTTTATTGAGGTATTTTTATTGTAAAAGAAATGTTCAACGGTGGATAACAAAGATATTCTGACATAATAACAGCAATAATTGTAAAAATAATACCTTGTGGTTTATCTAGCGCTTCATACAGCGTTTCTGCTGTTTCTAAGCATGTCAAATAACTAGTGTTACTGTTACAATTTAGGGGTACTCTATTTCCTAACAGTCGAAAAACATACGACTGAGTGTCCCCTGCCAGACTTCAAACTTGTGATATTGCGGAATACTGCATTCGGAGGCAGCACACATTAACTCGCTGAGACCTCTTCCATTAATGGGCATTCAAAATATACATACATAAGTATGTATGGTTACAAAACGGTCCAAGGTGTTTACGTTATTGCTATAGTTACATATATTACAGCACATCTATTTAAAGCTCTGACAAAACTCTGTTGCCTGCATGCGAGGCCGGCGTGGCAAATCTTGCTGCAAGTACTGTCAGCAAGGTTCTCCTTATTGATATACGAGCCACAGAAGCTAAAATCAATGTCTGCAAAGAACAACAGATTAGAAAAGGCACAGGGTGTAGGAGAGCTGTTTTCTCACTTCACGCTTTGGCTGTTTATTCAAACTAGCCTCTCCGTTGGTGGGTCAAATAAGCGGTTACCATGTTAGTACAATGCACATCACCCAGGCCTTGCAACTCCTGATTAAATTTCTGTTGTGGTTTTATGCAGCTGACTTTATGGAAGAAGGTTACTTACATGAATTGATTTAGAATAGACAACAGTGCCATTTCATAATAATGACATTTAATCACTGATGACATTGTCATATTTAGACAAGTGACATACAATTTAAATAAATATCTCTTAACCTCTTCAAAGCCTTTGGGATAGGCAAGGTCGCCAGTCTTTTCAATTCCAATAGAACACCCAAGGGAAAACCTAAGCTCCATGTGTAGAGAAGTGAGACAGTTGGAATACCATTGAAGGTTTAAACAATTTCGTCCTCCGACATCAATAGATCCATTGTAAATAAGAACAGCTGGGCCAGTCTTAAGCCTGGTTATGACAAATATCATAATGTAATGATTCAGACTTGATGGAACTCTTTTCAGTCCAAGGAAAAGGTTCCATAGAATCATATAAGTGACAGATATTCTTTGGCTCTGGGAAAAAGAATGATAACCAGTGTCCGTCATGTCTCATTCCGCTAGGCACTAGGGCTCACAGTGCTTGTAACCATTATCATGATTGTGCCCATCTATCTTAGATGCCCACAGCTGCCCATACATTTGCCACACCGTAGTTTTGAACAGCCCCAGGACAGCATATAAAATCAATAGAACACACAGAGGCAGATGATACCTCAGCAAACACAAAATTACAGTGAGACAGGATGAAGACGGCTTTCAGGTAAAAGAAAAACTCATCTCCTAACAACAGCTTGAGAGGAATATCCTCACGAGAAAGCGCTACATTTTGAAAGTACCACGCATGTGTGTATGGGTGCACACATTTATGTTTGTGTGTGATAAATTGCCTTTATACACACATCAATAATTCCATATTTTTTTAGAAGCATAGAGATTGCAAGTGATTAGTTAATAATATAGTTAGTGAATATTGATCACATAATGGAGTGGTTTTATGTAATATCTACACCTGAAAGGCCCAAACAGACTGCAAATAAACAATGCCTGACTGCTTCCTTAATGGCACTGGGGACAGACTGAAACTGTTGGTTTAATGGTGGTCCCATGGTGCTCTGTGAAACTTCTCTAATAACAGTGTACATACTGTTACTTCGAGACCTAAAGCAAGAGTCCAGCTTTTGACTTTGTATCAAAGTAGCACATAATAACAATATATTAATGAAGTAAAAATTATATCTCTGAAAATACTGATTCGGGTCAAGATTTGATTTCTTTGCCCCAGCTACCAAGCAGCTGCGAATTAAAAAAGTGATTTCATTTGAGTAGGCTTTCCAAGTGCTTGTCACCAATATGAGAAAGGATTAGATTTTGCACATGAGAGCTAATGTCTTCCTGGGGAATTAAACTTGTTTTTACGGTGGCCGTATTGGTTGTTCAGTAGACAGAATCTTTCTAATTTTGTCAGTGTGGTTGTGCATTGAGATTTGAGAGTCCAAAGTAAATCCCAGGGACATGGAGTAGTGTTTTAATTTGAGAATGATACCTAGTGGTGCTAGACTTTTTTATTCATATTTTGATCAATGATTTTTTTGTCATCTGTGTGGTTAAAAATGAATACAGTTTTAGTCGGTTTCATTTTGAGGGAAATAGATTTCTATACATAGTTCATTGTTTGATGTTGATTTAAAATATTGACAGAGGTTGGTTGGTGCCTACAATAGAGATAAATGTCTGCAAATTGAAGGATGGATATTATCCTAGTGGATAAAATGGATGGACACTCCATGTTTAAGTTGAATAATGTAGGAGATCCTTGGCTGCCTCAGTCTGGGAAGGCATTTGAGCTGGATGATTCAATGTTGGCATTTTGGGATACTTCAGACAGGAAAAAGTTAAACATTTAGGATCATGCCGCTGATGCACATTCTTCTAGATAGAATGAAAGAAGAGCCTCACATTCCACAGTGTCAGAGTTGCAGGGAGGGCCCATGACAAAAACCGACAAGTATTAACATTTTTTCTACTGCAGTCATATGTAAAGTACTAAAACACTTCATTTGTTACTGCAGTGATTCATCCATTGCATGTTTTTCTGTCCACTTCTACCAGGGTGGTAAAGGCAAACAATCTGTCTAGTCTTGTGTTGAGTTGTGTTTGTGGGTGATTCTGTATTACAACAGAACCTATTCATTCATATAATTTGAGTGAATTTCATCAAATCATAATCATTTAGGATGTATTCTCCTTCTTGCTTACCACCTCAAATTGGTAATGGAAATAGAGTGGAAGCCAAAGCTGAGGAAAAGTCCTAGAAGATGTCACTCCAGCTGGCTGCACAGAACATGCACAGATAAAGTCTCTCCCTGCCCTGCCCTACATATCTGAAAGAGACATGTTAGTGATAGATTCCTTACCTTAGAATATCCCCAGGCGTCAGACTGGATCCGGAATGTTTTCGTCAGCAGCACCCCTGCACGTCGGTAGGCGTCGTCGGTAGGCTCCGCGTGGATCGCTGGGGTCGTAGCCGCTGATATGACCTCGTCAGAGCTACTTGGACGCGCCCACATGCGCGGACGTCAGTTCTTTCTTTTTCTGCGCCAGCAAGCGCCGATCCGAGAGAGAGCGGTACCCCTAGTTAATGTTTTAACTTGGTTTCTGAGAACTGGTTTCTTTTGTTTTTTCGAGTACTCGACTCCTGGTGCAGTAGTTTTAAGTCCTGTAGGGCCTGCCGTCAGAACATGTCGCTAGCGGACCCGCACGACGTGTGTCTCTTCTGCCTGGGGCACGTCCATGACCCCGAGGCGTGCCCTGATTATCGGGCCATGGCGCCGAAAGCTTCAAGGGAGCGTTCCCAAAAGTTGTTGGCGGTCCGGCAATCGGTTCCGCGCCGGTCGAGGGACTGGTCTCGGAGCTGTCACCATCGCTCGTCGGCCTCGGGGACAGGTAGGTCACGGCGCCATAAAAAGTTGAAGAAGCAACGTCGCTCTTCATCTACCCCTCACAGGACGCGGTGGAGGGGGCGGGCAGTCACTCCCCCGCGGCTCCGATGGAGCCTCCGTTGTTGCCTGTGACCTACCCGCCCTTTCCAGGCCCGCACGCAACTCCGGACGAAGTACAGGCTTTCCTGTCGGCCATGAGCTGTTTGTTTAGCCCATCGGGTCCCTCCGGAGTGCCTTCGGGCCCCGTGAACCCGTTGGGTGGTTCTGCCCCAGTGCCGCCGCCTTTGGCCCCGGCTACGCCGGCACGATACCCTATGGTGCCGGGTGCGGCGTCGAACCAGTATTGGTCTATTACCCCCTGGTTCCGTTTCTTGGTGGGGAGTTTGTTCCATTTCCCCAGGCACCTCGTCCTTACCGCCTCTTCAACAACCGGTGGGGAGTACTGGGAGGGGTCTGAAGACCCTCTCGCAGCTCAATGTGAGGATGAGCCAGAATGGGAAGGTGATATGGAAGGTCCAGTGGATCTGGATTTCTCTCCACATCCTGGTACATTGTCCCCCTCTTCCGTGGCTACGGAGGAGGTTGGGACTTTTTCTGTAATGTTGCGTTGGGCGGCTGAGGCTCCTAACCTCGAGCTCCCTTCTGTGTCTATCAAGACCAATCTCCTGACTGAGGTATTGCAGCCAGCATCCTCCTCTGCGGAGCCGCTGCTGCCCTTCAACGACACACTTACTGACGTCCTGTTGACCACCTGGAACAAACCCAACACAGGGGCTCCTGTGGATAATGGTGTGGCCCGCTGCCTTCGGCCGGCGCCGGGTGACCCCAGCTTTCTCACACAACACCCGACGCCTCAAAGTCTGGTTGTCCAGGCTTCTGCCTCGCCGAACGCATTCCCTTCTGCTCCTCTGGACAAGGAATCTAAGAAACTGGAGCAGTTTGGGAAAATGATTTTTACTTCTGCAAGTTCCGGGTTGCGGGCGGTGGATACTGCGTGCCTATTGGGCCGCTATTCACATTCTGTGTGGGACACCGTGGCACAGGTGCTGCCTCAGTGCCCTGTGGAAGCTTGGCCAGTGCTCTCCCAGGCCATTACCGAAGGAAGAGATGCTGCTACATTCACTATCCGTTGTGGACTTGACACGGCCGATTCCCTCGGCAGGGCATTTTCCACAATGGTGGGGCTCCCCCGTTATGCTTGACTCGGCTTCTCTGGGGATGTCCAGAACACTTTATTGGACATGCCTTTTGATGGCACACGCCTCTTTGGTGACAAGGCGGATAGCACCCTGGAATGCTTTAAGGACTCTCGGGCTACGCCCAGTCCTTAGGTCTCGCCACCAGGCGCACCCCCCTCGGGTCTGCTTTTCGCTCCTTTCGAGGTCAGGGTTGAGGCGCCCAAGCGCGTTCCTTTCAGAACCGCCGGCCAACGCAGCCACAGTCTCAGCGCAGCCGCGGTCGTGGGGCCTGCTGTGGTGGGTCCCGAGGCCAGCGGGCAGGTCAATCCACCACTGCCCCTGCCACCACCGCCTCTAAGCCTTCCTAGTCCGGTGTTTCAGGCCCACCAGACGCCAGTGGGCGGCAGGATTCGCCATCACCTCCCCCACTGGCACACCTTCACTTCGGACAGGTGGGTTCTGCAGATAGTCTGAAGGGGCTACTCCCTCCCCTTCAAGTCTACCCCTCCAGCCATGCCACCTCAGTACCACTGCATGTCGGGGGATCACTTGGCACTTCGCCAGCAGGAAGTTGCGGCCCTCTTGTCCAAGGGGGCCATCGAGCGAGTTCCGACGCCAGAAGTATGTTGTGGTTGTTAATCCCACTACTTCTTGGTTCCAAAGAAGGACAAAGGTCTGCGTCCTATCTTGGATCTCCGGAACGTCAATCGCTTCCTCCGAAAGGAGAAGTTCAAGATGCTCACGCTTGCTCAGGTCTTGTCTGCCCTAGACCCACAAGACTGGCTAGTAGCGTTGGACTTGCAGGATGCTTATTTTTATATCCCCATCCTGCCAGCCCACCGGCGTTGCGGTTCACAGTGGGCCACAAGCACTTTCAGTTCACCGTGCTCCCTTTCGGCCTTACCAGCGCCCCTCAGGTGTTCACGAAAGTGATGGCGGTGGTCGCAGCTCATCTGTGCAGATCAGGGGTTTCAGTCTTCCCTCTATCTCGACGACTGGCTGTTGAAGGCGGGCTCACCCCAGGCAGTCGTCTCCCACCTCCAGACTACGGCCGACCTCCTGCATTTGCTGGGGTATTCCATCAACATGCCAAAGTTGCACCTGATTCCCTCTCAGAAGCTCCTCTTCATCAGAGCGGTTTTGGATACGGCGCAGTTTTGGGTTTATCCTCCCGAACAGCGAGTCCGGTACATTCGGGCCATGATTCCGATCTTTTGGCCCTGGTCCTGGGTTTCGGTCAGTTAGACCCTGAGGCTGCTGGGCATTATGGCCTCCTGCATCCTGCTGATCTATCATGCCAGATGGCATATGCAGGCTCTGCAGTGGGACCTGAAGTTCCAGTGGAGGCAGCATCGGGGAAACCTGTCCGACTACGTCCAGATCTTGGCGGGCACAGGACTTGCAGTGGTGGCTCACGGACCAGCGTTGGGTCAGAGTCAGATCCCTCTCCCTTCCCCAACCGGAGCACACAGTAGTGACGGACACGTCCCTCCTGGGATGGGGCAGCCACATGGGAGAGGCGGAGATCAGAGGCCTCTGGTCTCCGGCGGAGTCCAAGCTCCATATCAACCTTTTGGAGCTCAGGGCATTCCTACTTGCTCTGAAAGCATTCCTTCCCTCTGTCAAGGGGAGAGTAGTGCAGGTGTTCACAGACAACACCACCGCCATGTGGTACTGCAACAAGCAGGGCGGGGTGGGGTCGTGGACCCTATGTCAAGAGGCTCTACGTCTCTGGACGTGGCTGGAATGTCAAGGCATTTCCTTGGTGGTTCAACACCTGGCAGGTACCCTGAACGCAGGGCGGACGAACTCAGTCGCAGGTGCATGTTGGATCATGAATTGAATCTTCAATCAGAGGTGGCACAAGGTCTCTTTCAGCATTGGGGAGAACCTTGGTTAGATCTATTCACCACCGAAGAGAACGCGCAATGTCAGCAGTTCTGTGCGTTGGAGTTTCCAAGGCGGCACTCGCTCGGAGACGCTTTTCGACGCGAGTGGAGTTGTGGTCTATTGTACGCCTTTCCGCCTATACCACTTCTGCCCAGAGTGCTGAAGAAGATCAGACGCGACCGGGCCCAAGTCATTCTTGTGGCACCGGACTGGGCTCGAAGAGTTTGGGATCCCGAGCTACTCATCATTTTTAGTCTTTATTCGATTAAAAATCATAAAAGACACAGCATCAACAAATGTATAAGCCACATCAATAAATTACATAAAACAAATATCTGAAAGAAACACGTTAGTTAGATTCCTCACCTTAGAATATCCCCAGGCGTCAGACTGGATCCGGAAGATTTTTCGTCAGCAATACCCCTTGCTCGTCGCTAGGCGTCGTCTGCGGCTCCGCGTCCGTCGTCGGCGTCGTGCGCCGGAATGACGTCGTCGGAGTACTTAGACGCCGCCCTCGCGCGCTGACGTCAGTTCTTCTTTTTTCCGCGCCAGTAAGCGCAGATCCGGGAGAGCTACCCCTCTAGTCAATTTTTGACTAACTTTTTGATCCTGTCTCGACTCCGGTGCCGGTAGGATGCCTGGTTTCAAAGCCTGTACGGACTGTAGCCGCTTGATGTCGGTTACGGACCATCACCGCCGGTGCCTTTACTGCTTGGGCCTCGATCACGACGCGGAGTCGTGCTCGGACTGCAAGGCCCTGACCTCGAAGGCTAGACGGGAGCGGTCCCGTAAGCTTCTCGAGATTCGCCACTCGGCTCCGCGCGCCTCTCGATCCCGGTCCAGGAGGAGGTCCAAGGATCGGTCGCGGAGCCGCAGCCGACGTCACCATCGGTCGTCGGGATCCAAGTCTTCGGGTAAGTCGAAGCATTCCAAGAAGTCCAAGAGGCGACACCGCTCTTCGGACTCCCCTCGCCGGTCGCGCGACTCGGCCGAGGGTCAGGGTGGTTCCACCCCCGCGGCTCCGGCGGAGCCGCAGGCGCCGCGCACGTCCCCATACCCTCCGGTCCCTGGGACTGACGTGACGCCGGCGGAAGTCAGTGCCTTCCTCTTGGCTATGAGGAATCTGGCTCCGCCGTCGGCGCCCGCTGGTGCGCCTTCGGGCCCCGCGGACCCGACTGGGCTGCCTTGCCTGCCGGTGGCTCCGGCCCCGGCGCCGTTGACGGCTCCGGCCTAGACGCCGCAAGCGCCCGTGGGACCCGTTCTCGAGTCCCCGCCGACGCCGGTCGACCTCGTTACGCCTCCTCCGCCGGCGTCGACACCGGTACCACCCCCGACGCCGACGTCGACTCCGCTCGACGTCGAGCCCCGGTTCAGTCCCACTCCGGGCCCGGCGCCGGTACGGCATCGATGGACGCCGCGATTGGCGCCGCTAGAGACACATTAGGTCTACCGCCCGGCTCCGTTGCTTTCTCCTCTATACCAGGAGTCGGATGATGGGGACAACTGGGAGGGATCCGAGGATCCTATGGCCGTTCAGGCTCAACTGTCCCAGGACTGGGCAGATGAACTGGGGGAGGCCAGTGGCCTGGATACCTCTCCAGACACTGGATTTGTCTCTCCTCCGACTGTGGCTTCGGAGGAGGGCGCTGCTTTCTCTGTGGTGCTGCGCAAGGCGGCCGCAGCCCTTGGGCTCGAGCTGCCTGCCGTGGCTGTGAGGACTAAAGTCCTTACTGAGGTGCTTCAGTCTGCAGCAAGCTCCACTGAGCCTCTGCTGCAATTCAATGAGGCCCTCATTGACGTTCTGCAGGGCACCTGGTCCAAGCCCTCCACAGTTCCTCCTGTGGACAGGAACGTCGCCAGGCGCCACCGCCCTGCTCCGGGCGACCCCAGTTTTCTGTCCCAACACCCTACCCCTGAGAGCCTGGTTATCCAGGCCTCCACCTCCCAATCCTCTTTCCCGACCGCCCCGCCAGACCGGGATTCCAAGAGACTAGAACAGTTTGGCAAGAAGCTGTTCTCCTCCCTTAGTTTGGGCCTGCGGTCTTTGAACACCGCTTGTCTCTTGGACCGTTATTCCCACTCTCTGTGGGATGCGGTGGAGGACGCGCTGCCCCTGTGTCCGGAGGAGGTCCGGACACGACTTACCCAGGCTC
The DNA here is from genome assembly GCF_964204655.1 of Triturus cristatus. Taxonomy (NCBI): domain Eukaryota; kingdom Metazoa; phylum Chordata; class Amphibia; order Caudata; family Salamandridae; genus Triturus; species Triturus cristatus. Next base: position 1,158,752,884 of record NC_140583.1, on the reverse strand, counting down.
TGGCCGATGGGAGGGATGCCGCGCGACATGCTATACGATGTGGGCTTGACACCACGGACTCGCTGGGTAGGGCCATTTCTACCACAGTGGCGCTTAGACGTCACGCCTGGCTGCGGTCCACGTCATTTTCGGGCGATGTCCAGAGCACTCTCATGGACATGCCCTTTGATGGCACTCGCCTTTTTGGCGAGAAAGTGGACAGTGCGCTGAATCGCTTTAAGGACTCCTGGGCTACGGCCAAGTCCTTGGGCCTCTCGGCCCGCGATCGTAAACTTCCGCCTTTCGCCCCTTTCGTGGCCAAGGAAGGGGTGCCTCCTCACGTGCGCCTAGCCACCAGCCGCAGAACCAACCTGCGCGCGGTCGCGGACGTGGTTTCCGCCGAGGCGGTTCTGGAGGACGACGAGGTGAGCCCACATCCACCCCGGCAGCATCCGCCTCAAAGCCTTCCTAGTCCGAGCTTTCAGGCCCATTCCACGCCAGTGGGCGGCAGAGTTCGCCATCACCTGCTCCACTGGCGGTCCATCACATCGGACAGGTGGGTGCTGCAAATCGTCCGAAGGGGCTACTCCCTCCCCTTCGAGACGACCCCTCCAGCCATGCCACCGCAGCACCACCGTATCTCGGGGGATCATTTGAATCTTCTCCACGAGGAAGTTTCGGCCCTCTTGGCCAAGGGGGCCGTCGAGCGCGTTCCGAGCCCAGAAGTTGGTCGTGGTTGTTATTCCCACTACTTTCTGGTTCCCAAGAAGGGCAAAGGGGGCCTACGCCCTATCTTGGACCTCCGGAACGTCAATACCTTCCTCCGGAAGGAAAGGTTCAAGATGTTAACTTTGGCTCAGGTTCTAGCTGCCCTAGACCCCGGAGACTGGATGGTAGCGTTGGACTTGCAGGACGCATATTTCCACATCCCTGTCCTGCCGGCCCACCGGCGTTGCCTGCGGTTCACGGTGGGCCCAGAGCACTTTCAGTTTACCGTGCTCCCCTTCGGCCTCACCAGTGCCCCTCGGGTGTTCATGAAAGTGATGGCGGTGGTCGCAGCTCATCTGCGCAGATCAGGGGTTCCAGTCTTTCCCTATCTCGACGACTGGTTGTTGAAGGCGGGCTCGCCCCAGACAGTCGTCTCCCACCTCCAGACTACGGCGGATTCCTGCATTTGCTGGGATTTTCCATCAACGTGCCGAAGTCACACCTGAGCCCCTCTCAAAAGCTCCTCTTAATCGGAGCGGTTCTCGATTCGGCGCAGTTCCGGGTCCATCCACCGGAACAGCGGGTCCGGGATATACAGGCCCTGATTCCCATCTTTCGGCCTCTATCCTGGGTCTCGGTCAGGCTAGTGTTGCGGCTTCTGGGGCTGATGGCCTCCTGCATCCTACTAGTGCATCACGCCAGGCGGCGCATGCGGGCTCTGCAGTGGGACCTGAAGTTTCAGTGGGCCCAGCATCACGGCAACCTGTCCGACCATGTCTTGATCTCGGAGGGCACTGCACAGCAGTTGCAGTGGTGGCTCACGGACCGCGATTGGGTCAAGGGCAAGAGCCTCTCCCTTCCCCATCCGGAGCATGTCGTGGTGACGGATGCGTCCCTCCTGGGATGGGGTGGCCATATGGGAGAGGCGGAGATCAGAGGCCTCTGGTCTCCGGCGGAGTCTCGTCTCCACATCAACCTGTTGGAGTTGAGAGCGATCCGACTTGCACTGAAAGCCTTCCTTCCCTCTGTCAGGGGAAGTGTCGTGCAGGTGTTCACAGACAACACCACCGCCATGTGGTATTGCAACAAACAGGGCGGGGTGGGGTCGTGGACCCTTTGTCAGGAGGCTCTGCGCCTCTGGACATGGCTGGAACACCAGGGCGTCACCCTGGTGGTTCAACATCTGGCGGGCTCTCTGAACGCCAGAGCAGACGAACTCAGCCGCCGGTGCATCATGGATCACAAATGGCATCTGAACTCCGAAGTGGCGCAAGGTCTCTTTCAGCAGTGGGGAGAGCCTTGGTTAAATCTATTCGCCACCGAAGAGAACGCGCAATGTCAGCAGTTCTGCGCGTTGGAATTTCCAAGGCGGCACTCGCTCGGCGACGCTTTTCGTCACGAGTGGAGTTGCGGTCTGTTGTACGCCTTTCCGCCTATACCACTTCTGCCCAGAGTGCTGAAGAAGATCAAGGCCCAAGTCATCTTGGTGGCTCCGGACTGGGCACGAAGGTACTGGTATCCCGAGCTACTCAGTATGTTGACCGATCCTCCGATACGTCTGCCCCTTCGGGAGGATCTTCTGTCGCAGCAGCAGGGGACGGTCCTCCACCGAACCTGTCCAGCCTCCACCTCCATGCGTGGAGATTGAGCGGCGGCAGTTGATGCCATTTGACTTGCCTCCTGAAGTCTGTGATATCATTCTGGCAGCCAGGCGTCCCTCCACAAAGACGGTATACGCCTGCCGGTGGAACAAATTTGTGGCATGGTGCACAGCAAAGGCTGTGGATCCCCTTTCCGCCCCTCTTTCTGAGGTTCTCCTCTTTCTTCTTTCTTTGGCCCGGCAGGGCTCTGCCTTGGGCACCTTGAAAGGTTATCTTGCTGCCATCTCTGCCTTCTTAAGGCTTCCTGATCAGCCTTCTCTTTTCAAGTCCCCTGTAGTTACACGCTTTCTAAAAGGCATTACTCACACGTTCCCTCCTGTCCCTTTTGTAATGCCTCAGTGGGACTTGAATCTTGTCTTGACATTCCTGATGTGCGCTCCCTTCGAGCCTCTTCACAATTGTCCTCTTCGTCTTCTGACTCATAAGACTGCTTTTCTGGTAGCCATCACCTCGGCTAGACGGGTGAGTGAGCTCCAGGCTTTATCTTCAAAGCCTCCTTTTCTGTCTGTTCATCCGGACAAGGTTGTCCTTCGGCCTCGTCCCTCCTTTCTTCCGAAAGTGGTGACTCCATTTCATCTTGGGCAGTCTGTCACCTTGCCCACCTTCTTTCCGCCTCCGCATCCTTCCAAAGAGGAAGAGAGGCTCCACCGTCTGGACCCAAAACGTGCGCTCTCCTTTTATCTGGACCGCACAAAGCAGTTCCAGGTGGACGACCAACTTTTCGTTGGATACGTGGGTGCTAAGAAGGGGAAAGCGGTGCACAAACGGACCATCTCTCGGTGGGTCGTTTTGTGCATCAAAATTTGTTACTCCTTGGCAAAAAAGGACCCTCCTGTTGGGCTGCGTGCCCACTCCACTCGGGCCACAGCGGCTACTACTGCTTTGGGACGGGGTGTCCCTTTGCAGGACATCTGTCAGGCGGCGACGTGGGCTTCGCTACACACGTTTGCCAGGCATTATTGCCTTGACAGCCAAGTCCGTAGGGATGGCTTCTTTGGCCGTTCTGTCCTCCAGGACTTTCTGGTGTGATCTTGGTTCGCAGACCCACCACCGGGGATGGTATTGCTTGGGTATCTATTCTAAGGTGAGGAATCTAACTAACGTGTTTCTTTCAGATGAACAAGTTACTTACCTTCGGTAACGATGTATCTGTAAGAAACATTAGTTAGTTAGATTCCTCACCGACCCACCCATCCTCCCCATTCTGCGAACTGACATCTAGGGTTAAGGTTATCCTTTTCAGGCCCCTAGATTTTATTTTTGGCACCAGTGTCGGTCTTTGCATGGCTCTGCGTTCCTGGCGCGGAAAGCTATGTACAAGAACTGACGTCAATGCGCGAGGGCGGCGTCTAAGTACTCCGACGACGTCATTCCAGCGCACGACGCCGACGGCGGACGCGGAGCCGCAGACGCCTAGCGACGCGCAAGGAGTATTGCTGACGAAAAATCTTACGGATCCAGTCTGACGCCTGGGGATATTCTAAGGTGAGGAATCTAACTAACTAATGTTTCTTACAGATACATCGTTACCGAAGGTAAGTAACTTGTTCATTAAATACACCAAGACTAGTATAATAACAGTAATCAATAAAACAGTATTCACACGAAAAACCCAATAATAGCTTTAGATTTGCAGATATTTTCTTCTTATAGCCCAACACGTGGACCAGAACTTTGTCACAGCAACCACAATGACCTCCTTAGTGTCACACTTGAGGATACGCAGAGCTGTTTGCGCGGAACTTATGCCTAACTGTTTGCACAGGGGCTTGATCCACATTATACGGGGTGCTCTGTATGCTGGGCAGACGAATAACACATGTGGAATAGTCTCAGGGATCCCTGGGCAACAGTGACAGGAAGTATCCGTGTTTAAACCCTGATTTTTGCCCCAATTTTTAGTAAAAAAATTTTAAGGGTAAACTTCCAACTCTGAATTGATGATACAACTTCCTATCACTGTTTCCAATAATAATGTCCCAATAGGGTTCCAATGAATAATCGACCTTATGGTCCATAAAGAGATCAGTTAATGAATCCCTGGTAATCTGGGCGTGAGACTTAAATTGAAACATCTCAACATACAGTCTCTTAAGCTCACACTTCGATGGGAAGGGAGTCCCTTTTGGATCTAACCAAAGACGACCTAGATTCATAGCCATAAGGACTGCTCTGATGTTATACAACCAAGGGATTTTACGGGACTTGTCCACCCCTATAAGATATTTAAGAGCCGAAGCGTAAGGTGCTAACTCTGGGGTGGTCCACAAGCGTCCCCAGTACGCCAATGGTCTAAACCCTGCTATCTCTTCAAAAGACACACACCCCAAATCCTACAGCAATAGTTTTAGGGGTGTAGAATGGGGTAAACCAGTAAGAGATCGCAAAAACTTATTTTGGGCAAGTACCAGGGGTCGCAAGTTTTCAAAACCCCAGAGTTCCGCACCGTAAAGTATTGACGCTGTAACCATCCCATGACACAACTTCATTACTGGAGCTATGGGTTTAGTTAAGGAGGATCTGTGTTCTTTTAGAAGGACTCCTGCTAATTGATTATGTTTAATTACTGAGAGATCCAACTGATGATTCCAATTGAGTGTCCGTCCCAGAGTCACCCCTAGGTATGCAAAAAAATCAGTTTGATCAATAGGGGCATTATTCATTCTAAGTGTAGTACTGATTTTTTTCCTCTTATGTAGGAACATAAATTTTGTCTTCCCAACGTTAACCTCCAACTCATTATCACTACAAAAGAGTTGGAAGCGATCCAGAGCATGTTGGAGGCCAGATTTAGTTTTGGACAATAAAAGGGTATCGTCCGCATCAAGTGTGGGGGCGTCCGTGGGGTAATCAGTAAAATAGGGGACTCAGTATGAGTGTGGATCCCCCGATCCGACTGTCTCTTCGGGAGGATCTCCTGTTGCAGCAGCAGGGGACGGTCCTCCACCCGAACCTGTCCAGCCTCCACCTCCTTGCGTGGAGATTGACTTGCCTCCTGAAGTCTGTAATGTGATTCTGGCAGCCAGGAGTCCCTCCATTAAAATGGTATACGCCTGTCGGTGGAAGAAATTTGTGGCATGGTGCACAGTGAAAGCTGTAGATCCTCTTTCTGCCCCTCTTTCAGAGGTCCTATTGTTCCTTCTCTCTTTGGCCCAGCCGGGCTCTGCTCTGGGCACCATCAAGGGCTACCTTTCTGCTCTTTCAGCCTTTCTTAGGCTGCCTGAGCAGCCCTCTCTTTTCAAGTCACCAGTTGTCAATAGATTTCTCAAAGGCATTACTCACCTTTTCTCTCCTATCCCTTTTGGGATGCCTCAATGAGACTTGAACCTGATTCTCACATACTTGATGTGCGCTCCATTTGAGCCTCTTCATAACTATCCTTTTCAGTTGTTAACTTTGAAAACTGTCTTCCTGGTGGCCAGGCTCTTTCCTATAAACCTCCTTTCCTTGCGATTCATCCAGACAAGGTTGTGCTTCGACCGCGTCCCTCCTTTCTACCAAAAGTAGTCTCTGCCTTTCATCTCGGGCAAACCGTCACTCTGCCCACTTTCTTTCCGCCTCCGCACCCTTCAAGAAAAGAGGAGAGGCTCCACTGTCTAGACCCAAAACGGTTCTATGTCAACCGCACACAACAGTTCTGGGTGTATGGCCAGCTCTTTGTTGGCTACGTGGGTGCCAAGAAAGGCTGGGCTGTGCACAAGCGAACTAGCTCCCCATGGGTTGTCTTGTGCATTAAAGCCTGTTACTCTCCGGCTAAAAAGGAACCTCCGGTTGGGCTACGCGCCCATTCTACCAGGGCGACATCAGCTACTACGGCATTGGGACGCGGTGTCCCCCTGTCAGACGGCCACTTGGGCCTCGTTGCATACTTTCACTAAGCACTATTGCCTTGACAGTCCGGTCTGGAGAGACGGCTTCTTTGGCCGTTCGGTTCTCAGTGACTTTCTGGTGTAATCTCACTTTGCAGACCCACCACCGGGGTTGGTATTGCTTGGGTATGTATTCTAAGGTAAGGAATCTATCACTAACGGGTCTCTTTCAGATGCATAAGTTACTTACTTATGTAACGATATATCTGTAAGAGACATTAGTTGGTGATAGATTCCTTACCGCCCGCCCATCCTCACCGTTCTGCGAACTGTTCTCTAGGGTTCAGGTCATCCTTTTTAGGGCCCTAGTTCTATTGCACCAGTAGTCGGTCTCTGGCATGGCTCTGCGCTCCTAGCGCGGAAAAGTTGTGTACAGAACTGACATCAGCGCGTATGGCACGTCTAAGTAGCTCCGACGACGTCATTTCGGTGGCTACGACGCCAGCGACGTACGTGGAGCAGCACGACGGCACCTACCGACGCGCAGGGGTACTGCTGACGAAAACTTTCCGGTTCCAGTCTGACGCCTGGGGATATTCTATGGTAAGGAATCTATCACTAACTAATGTCTCTTACAGATATATCGTTACACAAGTAAGTAACTTGTGCATTAATCTAACCCAGGTATACAAGACCAGATTGGGTTGATCTGGTATATAAAACAATAATTCTGCTGAAGATGGTATTTAATTGAAAATCACAGTAAGGGTTGCCATACAGGGTATGTCGAAAGCACGCCATTAATTTTGTTATATTCTACACCAAGGAAATAATCACCACTAACATCCCAAAGGCCAAGAATAAGAGTGTTGTTTATTTTGGTTTTAAAAATTATTTTTTTATTAAAACCAAACTTGTCACAGTCAGATTTACAGATGCATATAATCCAGTACATATAATACAGTTTTTCGTCAACATTTATCACAGACAATGCGGTAGATCATCTATTCATGTTTGTAATTCCTCTTTTTTTCCCATTTCCATTTCTACTGTTGGTGAAATGCACAATGCCCCTCAATAAATATTCCATGCTCCCCATTTTTTGTCCCACTTTTTGGGACAGCCTCTGGATTTATAGAAATCGCTTTCAGCAATCATACATCTGTCCATTTCTGCTACCCAACCTATGGTCAATGGGCGATCTGCTGCTCCCCACTTCATAGCGATTGCTCTCTTTACCAATGTGTAGCCTAGAGTGACTAATTGCTGTTCAATGTCCGTTAAATCAGTGGCCTCCCAAACATTTAGAATCCCCATTAGTGGTGTCAGCGTGATCTGCTTCCCAAGCACGTCTTGGAGCTTCTCCGTGGCTTTCTCCCACAGGAGCTTTATCTGGGGGCAGTCCCAAAGAATATGATAAAATGTTGCCTCTTGGTTGCAACCACGCAGGCATAGGGAATCCTGCCTCGTTTCCATTTTAGCTAGGGTCATGCCATTGAGGTATGCACGATGCAGAACTTTCAGCTGAATCGGAGTAAAGCGCTGGTTTATGGCTGCCTACCTTGGAGACATCAACGCCGCCTGCTAGTCCTCATCTTCAATCGGTCCTGAGTCCGCCTGCCACCGGTTTCTGAGAGTGTGGAAAGGGTCAGGTCAATTATTACACAATTTACGGTGAGAGAAATGGCCTTGCTGGGCAGGGGTTCTGACAATAAACGGTCTTCTTAGGGAGATGATTCTTGTAGAGCTGTTAAGTCAGGGAGTGCTGTTTTAATAGTATGTCTAATTTGCAGATATCTAAATACCTCCCTTTGTGCTAGATCGTGTTTCACTTGTAAGTCTTTGAATGTAAGAATCTTCCCTTTGTGCATGAGATCTCTTATGGTGGATATTCCAATGGTGTCCCATATGTCAAAACCCCCATGATGACAGAGTAACCCTAACCTCTGAGAAGACCATAAGGGTGTGGGTGTCGTAAAGACTCCTGTCCAACCCAGACGCTTAGTTGCTTGATGCCAGATGGTAATCGTTTGGGCCATGGGGCCCAAATATTGCCCTTTACGAATCTTGGTGTATAAGGCCCCAAGATGACCCTCACGACCCGTTTGATATTTTTCCAATCTATATGCTGGGTTCATAGGAGGGCCATACAGCCAGTGGTTAATTGCCACCAGCTGTGATGCCCAGTGACAGAGACGTAGATTTGGGAGCGCAATCCCCCCGTCATTCCACCCCTTCATCAACTTCCCCAGGGCTGTTCGCGGTGCCCTTCCATCCCACAGTAGAGTACAGACCTCTGCCTCCACGTTATTAAAATATTAGTCGGAGATCTTGTATGGACAATTTTGGAGCATATAGAGAAATCGCGGCAAAGCCAGCATTTTAAATAGGGCCGCTCGACCTACTAATGATGGTAGCAACCTCCTGTGTTTAACGTCCTCACAGAGCCTTTGTAAGGGGGCTGCTAAATTCTTATCATAAAATGTTTGGGGGTCAGGAGAAGAATAAGAGGGTTGTGCTATTCACTTTACAGTGAGATTCTTTCATATGCTAGGATACGTGCAACCTCCTGTATGTTATATAACGTTTGTTGCCAGTGTCATTTAGCATATATGGTGTCAAACATTTGTCCTTTGTTTACAAAAAATAGAACCTCATTGAAGTTGTAGATTAATATAAAGATTGTCACGCGTAGTTCTTTCCAGAGAGGCTGCCCTGCTCATTACCTCTCTGAATATGTTTAAGTTACCTGACCTAGTTGAGGAAATAAAGCAAATCAACATTATCTTCACAGCATACTACACTTCTCATGGCCCTCTGAGTGGTAGATGAGCTTGACTGCTATAATAGTTTATTTTCCATGTGCTATTATACACGTATGAATCTAAATGACTTTGATTTCGTTTTTATCCAGTAGGACTGGGAAGCGGGAGCAAGGAAGAGAGTGATGGCTACCTTGAAGCATGCACAGAAAAAACAATAGCAATCAATGCTCTACCAGGAAAAACAAGATTGAAGGTGCTGAAGGACATTGAAACTGGACGTAACTCCGGAAGCCAACTATGTTCAGGAACTGATCAGGAAATCGGAGGGAAGAAAGTTATGACATGTGACAGTGCTCCCTTGGATCTAGGACATTCCTCTTTCTCTCAGGTGGATTCCAAAATAGACATAGCTGACGCATTCAATAATAGTAGTGAGAATATTTTGAGTGATCCAAATCCTCTTGCATGTCAACAACTCAAGCAAAAATATTTGAGACCATATCCTTGTCCTGATTGTGGAAAGGTTTTCAAGGCAAAACAGGATCTTACTAGACATGAGAGAACACATTCAGGAGAAAGGCCGTTTGTTTGCACACAATGTCAAAAAAGCTTCAGTATGAAACACCATCTTACAAGACACCAAAGAACTCATATGAGAGAGAGACCTTATGCATATAGTGAACGCGGGAACATTTTCGGCAGCGAAGGAAATCTCAATCATTTCCAGACAACAAATATAGCATCTAACGAAACTGCTCAACTTATTGGCATAATCCCTAAGAGGATTCCAACTTGGAGAAAATAATAGTTAATAGTAACTTCTAATTGTTTTTCATGTAATATTCAGAGAATAGATCAAACAAACCCTTCTAGTGGTGAGAGAACAAAGTGACACTGCCCACAAGAGAAAAGAAAATCATGTCACCTTAGCTGTGCAGATCAATTGCCTAACCAAACTAGGCACCCTGCTCCGCATGAAAGTGACATCAGACAGTTTCCAGTGAGATAAGAAATTTGGTAAAGTGTATGTAGTACATATAACAAATGTTTAACAAATGCCGAAGCGGCAATCCAAGGGATTGAAAAAGTAGCTGCCAATCAAATAAAAAAGATAGAAATTATTTTTTCTTTTTTATGACATCAATTAACAAACTGTCAAATACCTTTCTTTCTCCTTTACTGACATTCAGCTTTATGTGTGGCAGAAAATGAGCCAACGTTATTAGTTCGAAGCAAGTGAGAATGAAAATTAAATGTGTGCAAGTGTCACTTCGAAGCCTGTGTTTGCACCATTCAGCAAATATAGTAGAAGGCAACATGAAAAACAAAACAGTGTTGTTCACTTCATGTGGCATGTAAATATTCATATGTCTTAGATGGAGAGTGAAAATGACTATAGTGATGTATAGTGATAAACACTTATAAGTGTTCCCACTTTTTAGATTTATAGATTTGTAACTGATGTAAGTGAAGATAAAAATATTTCCAGAAATTGACGTGGTATTCCATAAACAATTTCAATATACCTTTGGTTTTCTTACATCAATTTCTCAATTGAAAATGTCTAGTTGAAGGCACAGCCTATCGAACAGACTGTAAATGACTAATGCTTAATGCTTCTGCATTGCTCAGTGCTATAATATTTAAGATGGCTCCTTTTACAACAGACTCGGGGGACCGATTTTGAAAAACAATCATGTTTCATATTCATAAAATGTACATTTACACAAGCAATAGTACATCTGTATCCAGGGTGGTGACCCCAAATTGGTGAGGGTGTAGGAGAAGGGGCATCTCAAGTGTGCCAAATAAATTCTCTGTTGAGGAAAAAAAAACATTTTAAAAGTTAAACACTTATGTAAATCATTTACAGATGCATAACAAAATGGTCTGGCATACAAGAACTCTAGAACTCCTGAAAGAATGTACACTTTAAAAAAATGCAGGAGTCCACTTAAAATGGGAGAATTTAAAAAACAAAAATGAATTTTACTCTAAACATAGACTCTTGAGAATAATTCTCTGTATGTTTGCACTGCTAAATTCCAGTTGGACAAACAATCATTAAATACATATCAAACAACAGACATTGAATCATGTGAAATTGTAAGTGAAATCCTTATTCTTTCATTCAACAGTGAATGTGGGTAATGCCGATTCATTTACATAGCGAGTGATTAAATAATTTACACTGACAGACTATTAAATACAGTTATGTTCTGGTATGGCATACTGTTGTGAAGAAAGAGTCCCCAAATTACTAAGAATGTGTGAGGTCGCATGGAGTTTTATGATGTAAGGTATACGTCTGTTAAAACAGTGTACGTGACAGTAGGTTGCCTCTGCTATTATGGAAATCCCAAAAGCAATCCTAGTATTTCATAATTTGTCTAAATATATTCAGAGCTATAACGTCACCTGAGTTATGTCTTTTTCTCTAATCCTAAAATGTATTACCTTTTTCAATACCTTTCTGCATGTGCTAATTTCATTTTACTTTTACAATTAAGGTTTTCCTCCTCCCTTTTAATTTAGATGAATGTTGAATGATTCAGACATGTTTCAATCATTTGAAGATTGTAAATAGATGTACCCTTCATTTCAGAAAGTGAAATGCTCATCGACCAAAGTAACTTTAAATTTTTCAGTTTTTTGTTAATGTTGCATCTTGAAACCTTTAACTGAGTTGCTTTGTGTCTTTAATTGTTTCACCACCAGCTTTTTGAAATTTAACCTATTATTTTTTTGTGAAAAATTAGGGTCACTTTTTTAAGTGGTCTGATTTTTTTCCTTTTACTTCTTTAATCTCCTTGAGTAATAAAGAAGACTATTAAAGCAAATTTAAATGATTGTTGCTGGTAAAGTCACTAACCAATACAACATACACAATATATCTAGAAGGTCTTTGTAAAATGATGTTCATTGCCCTTTTCTATTGTTTTGTATTTCTAATTGATGTACTAAACACAATAAATGTAAGTTGTCCTCTTTTTAAAATTTTGTTTTATAGCAGTTTTACTGATGAGCTTACATAAAACTATGGTGTACAGCTGTCATAATAAGTACCAGTAAGCAGCATCATGTTATCAAAGAACAGAGACTTTTAAGAGAAACCAATAAGTGACATTTTAGGACAAAAGAACCAGTAAAAAGCAACATATAAAGAAATAAGGGGACAGCACTCTAGATTATAAGGGCAATCAAAACAAGGTTAAGATCAAGAAAATCAAAGGCCATAAACTGGTTGAAGAATGATGAGTACTCACAGTTACATAAAGATGTATTGTATTATAATTGCATTTATCTAGTGCCTAGTACACCATGCAAGGTGTTGAAGTGATTTATGACGGACAGTCCACTGCTTCAGAACCCAAGATTAGTAGGCCAATCCAGTGGTCACTGGAATTACTATGGTGCTCTCAAAGAGACCATTCAATGCATTTATTCGATTTTTTTGTGGGGGATTAAATTAGCGGGTGTTAGGTGTGGTCATTAGTGGGCACTATGTTAGTTCAAGCAGATGGTAGGTGGGATTAGTAGAGAGATTAGTTATTGCAAGGTAGAAGTGTATAACTTTAAAATAACAGCTTGTGATATTTGAGCTGGGGTATAGGCACTATGCAGAAATTATGTAAGAGAACTGATGCAAACATACAAATGACAGAGTAGGCTCTATTATAAGAGAAGCTTCATGCAGAGAATAGAAAATTCGGAGGTCATTCAAAGACAAAAGAGGAGGCAACAGTCAAGTTTTAAGTTGAGGTCAAAATTGTCATGCAAAGATTTAGGAACCTAGAGTGGACTATAGCATGCCCTCAAGTACTTCCAGATGTGATAAACATCACTTTACATAAAGGGTGTGTCTCTAGGGCAACCTGAGAAAGACTATTGAAAGAAAACCGCCTCAATGTGCTCTTTATAAAATATAAATGTAATCACAAAGAAAAGTGAAAACAATAAGTTTAATTTCAGTTTCACTCCGTGCGTTCCCCATATTATGTAATAATAAAAAAAAACAAAATGTTAAATGCATGCATGCCAGCATATTTATAGTTAACCCAAATGCACTGTAACCTTCATAAAACAGATGGAAGTGTTATAAAACAGCCAAAACATTGTATATACCCTAGCTGCTTTTAGAGATGGACTCCAAAGAACAGAATTTATTAATAATATTCTACATATGGTTTCATAAATCGCTATAGTAGTGCACAGGCTTTGGTGCTATATATGCCAGCAAAAGGAATCCTGGTTACATTATTCGGATGATCAGACAAGGTTTATGAGGAGGAAATTAATTTTAGCTACAATGAGGCTTACATTAGTATTTGTAATTAGTATGCTCCAAACCTCGTTTTATCAATAGATACATGCAAGTACTCACAAGAAGGCATGCTAGGAATATACTTTTATGATTTTATTAAAATGAAAAGCCTATCCTAGTGCGCAAAATCTGTATGGTCTTTACTGTGAAAACAAACTAGACAGTGGCAACAATATTAGCTAATAAAAAGAAAAAGTTAAAATATTTAAATGTTATAACAGTAATTCAGAATTTCTCTGCATCGGTTGTTCAAATCTTCACTTTCTCTTCACAGCCAAAAAGAGCTTGTGCCAGTTTCTTCGATGCCTTGCTCTCACTCACCTACCATACTGGAACGACAGAGATATTGTTCCACAAAAATACAGCTTTTCTTTCTGTCTCTGTTCATAGCTGCTCTGGTGTCTCCAGGTATGGTGATACTCCTATCTGGAGCTTGATGTTCCTTCAGAAAGGAAAGGGTATTTACAGCTATTGTCTGCGCAACCCTCAGTTTGCTATCCCCTGGAAATAATGATTCTTCTTCCCTCTAATAAGATTCTAATGCAGCTTATAGGAGCCCTAATGCCCTCTCGCCTACTTACACAGCTTTAGCGACGACCTGGGGCCTAGCTCCTGGGGTTGGAGAATCCAGAGACATAAGTACGCCACAGTGCCAACGCAGGGGCCCGGGACAGAGACCCGAGATGGCAACATACTGAAGAGGCGCAGGGGTGGAAGCGGGCAGTGAGAGAGGCCAGATCGCCTGAGACAGGCCTAGCCTAAAACACAAAGGCGAATTTGGTGAAACCCACAGGCCAGATGCTGGCCAAATCAAATAAAATGGACAAATACGCTGTAATTAAGGCCTTCATGATGGGAACTAAGTGCCAGCCAGACCAAGTGGAGCCCAATGACCTCACCCTCGGTGCTATCATGGCGGCTATCGCTGACTTGAAGGGCACACTTGAACCTAAGCTGGATGGCGTTACTACGGACGTGAACCTACTCAGGTTGATCTCTATAAAATCTCATTCAAGGTCTCCAAACCGAGGGGCGCTAGGTGGCGCGCAACCGGAATGGCTGCTCTCCTGTGAGGCTCCGGTAGCTCGGCCTCATAATCCTGCAGATATCCTTCATCTCTGTGAGGAACAAAAAAAACACGAATTGCAGAAAGCGTACAACACGCTGCCTGCCGGCTCCGGTACAACTTTCAGAGCGATTGGACGCTGGGAGGCGGCTGCAGTGCGACGCATCGGTGGCTGCTGGACTTCAAGGGAGCGCGGAATGGAGCCCTCGGCGGCTGGTGCGGCTACGCGAGCCCCTGGCCTCCCACGAGGTCACTGGGCCACAACTCTTTGGCACAAATCGGCGCTGCAGCTCTTCAACCCCCCATAGCTTGAGCACATTGCGTCTGTGACAGCATTCAGCTATTCCCAGCACATCCAAGGGTTGTAGCCGATGGGAAAACGTGGCACTTTAATACGATGGAGGAAAGCTGGGAGTGGCAGGACGGCTGGCGAGTGGTGGGGCATCGCTTCCCTAGATGCGCAAGAAATGGACTTGCTCCCGTCGAATGGGGGGAGACAGCTCGTCGGGCAACGATCGACGAAAGCAGCCGTTTACCAGGATGTAGGGTGAACACCAGCAGCAGACACTGAACAGTGTGACCCGGATCCAAGACTATGGGCCTGTTGCTAGGCATGGACTCTGAGTACAAAATATATCCTTGTATGACACTGGCCGAGCAGGAGTGGAGTGAGTCAAAGTGCAGGGGAGAGGGATAGGAAGAAAATTGCCGGAGCAGGGAACTTACAGACTGTGCTGCGAACATTGGCGATCTAAGTTGTTTTGAGGGCCAAGGGGTCGAAACTAGTTCACCTTAAAGTGATCAAAGTTAGTAGAAGAGCCACAGGCCCTCTGCAAGTTTGGGAGGTGGGTGGTATGAGACCCATTATGCAGGGTAGCAGGGGGAGTTATGAATTGGGGAATATTACAATCAAGTTGTTTTATTTTACCCTGCAGGTTTTGCTTTACTCAGGCACCATCATGACACAGGGACAGGTACTCACATCACCGCGGGAAGGGGTGTCCCCTCCTGCGATTTCCTAATCGGCCTTGGCGACACAAGGCACCACTCTGTAGGGTCCTACACGAGGGATAGATACGATTGAGAGAGTGAACGTGACCTTCACTGGGACCCCACAGGAGGGCAGTGCTGAGGATTATGTCCTGGAACGTCAATGGCCTAGGAAACAAAATGCACAATACTCCTACAATATGTTAAAAGACATGCTCTCAATGTGATACTTTTACAAGAAACCCACTTTAAGGGCAACCCCTACAAAGCAATAGACTGCCTTGGTTATGCCCTACTTGCCCACGCTGGCTACACAACAGGCTCCAGAGGGGTGGGTTTACTGGCCCGAGCCTCCACCCCGTTTATACCAGGCCAGAAGTAGCATGACACCCTGAGCAGATATGTTGCAGTAACTGGAATGTGAGAGGGAATGACTGTGCTCGGTTTGTGTCCCCTAGGCTCTACGGCAATACACTACCAGCATTAAGCACTCTCCTGCTAGATCTACCAAGAGGCGTGTTGTTCTTGGGGGTTGACATGAATTTGGTCATGGACCCAAGAAAGAGACAGCGCCTCGAGCTCCAGGAAAGTGGTGGGTACGGAGCCTTTTAAGGGTTTTGTGCAAGCAATGGACCCGCTTGATGTATGATGAAACCACAACCCCGCACTACAGCGATACACATACTAGTCAGCTACACACAGTAGTCACTCCAGACTTTACCATATTCTTACACATCACTCACACGCAAGTCTCTTCAGTTCCGCATCCCACAGGGCACGAGGGATCTCAGACCACTGTCCAGTGGAGGTGCAGCTGTGGGGCCCTTGACGAGACGCTACTCTTTCCCCGAGACTATACTCCTGATTTTTCAAGGACGACGCCTTTGAGGAAAAGATTATGGAATGTTGTATTTTAAAGAGAATGAGGGGACGGTTTCATCCGCATGTATACTGTGGGAGGCATAGAAAACGGTCATACGGGGACAAGCCCAAGCTAATATAAGGGAAAGGCGGAAGGAGCAGCAAATGAAATACGAAGAACTCGACAGGGTAATATGTCAATTCGAGACCCCAAAATCTACTATTTCCCATCAAATTTATTTGAAGGAATGAGAAATTAGAGATCTGGCAGAGGACAGGGCCCGGGCACATGCTTTGGCAATGCAGATAAAGCTCTATGACTGGGTCTGGGAGCTAAAAGGGACCGTGCATAGGATTAGGTGGAGCAATAGCAGAAGTCTTTGCTGATTACTATGAGCAGTTATATACGCCAGTCTCAGTGCGAACTGCTGAAGATTGTACAGTGCTCCTACGAGGCATCTCTCTCCCCCCATACTGTCAAGCTACGATAAAAACACATTGGACCAAGACTTAACGGAGGAGGAGATAGTGGGAGCCATCCAAGACCTGCAGTCCGGTATAGCTGCAGGCCTCAACGGCCTCCCAGTTGAACTCTATAAAGGGGTGGCAGGCACATTAGGGAAACACATGCTAAATATGTTTCGGGCAGACAGGGAGGAGGGGTACCTCCCTGCCGATCAACGTACCCTTGTGATCATACCTAAACAAGGTAAGCCCCCAGATGAGTGCAACTCCTACCGGCCCAAATCACTGCTTAACCTGGAGATTAAAGTCCTGCCAAGGCCCTGGCATCCACACTCGATGAAGTAATATCCATAGTGATACTCCCACATCAATTGGGCTTTATGCTTCGCAGGCGTACCAGATTGAACCTCCGACGACTATATGGGGTGCTACATATGGTTTGGGAAAGACAAGGGGAGGAGGCTGTGTTACTCTCCTTAGACACACGGATGGCATTGGACAGTATTGAACAGCCATACATGTTCTGTAGTAGGGGATCTCTGTGTATAGTCATAATCTAGTGAATAATCCCGCCCATGTGCGTGGACCCCGGAGCAATAAAAAATAATCTCTAAAAGGTGACAAATCATGCAGACCTGCATACACCTTTAAGAGAGAATTTAATTTAAAGACAGATAATGCAGCCTATACCCACAGGCTACACTGTCCAGTACTTCAACTAGAATTCCACCAACATCCACAAACAGCACTGCCTGTCTAGTTTATCTCCACATAGGAAAAAACCCTGCCTCTACCAGCAAAAGCCTCTGGAATGATAGAGAGGAAGGAGTGGACAGACAAGCCCCATAGGCTGCCATTATGTGGCTTGGAACAGGATACTGTGCCTTTAAGAAAACTTTCCAGTTTTCCAGAACTTTCCCCAGTATCCCAGAATGCCCAGCAGGTCCCATTTACTTTCAGTTCTTTTTTCCGGCTCCTGGAGCATTGAGCTCTCCCCTTTTCAAGGGTTTATTGGAGATTTTGGCAATTTTTGTCACTTTTTGCTAGTGTTAGTAGCTGGTACTGTCAACATGCCTGGCTTGTTCGACAAGTGCCCGGAATGTGGTCGAAAGAAGGCTAAAACTGATCCACACGAGGTGTGCATAGGTTGCCTTCCCCAGTCCCACGTGCCTGAAAGCTGTACCATCTGCCACTCGTTCTCAGCCAGGACCCTGAGGGACAGAATGAAAATCAGGCTTCAAGTTCTGGAGGAGAGAAGACTGAAGGCATCAGGTGGGTCTGGAGGGGCTGATTTGGCCCATACTGAGGCCCCTGGGGGGCTCCCCAGGGGCAGGAAGACCAGTAAGCGCTCCCACTCCCTGTCGGCGTCGACTGCGAGGAGGATGACTACCGTCTGTTCGCCGTCTCCCCAGGGCTCTGGGGAGAAGCGGCGTCGACGATCGCCGTCGAGGGACCTGAATAGGCCGCCGTCGACTACATCGGCGTCATCGGCGACGACACCGTCGTCGGCCCCGTCCAGCGGTCGGCGTCGAGATCGGACCCGGCGTCGGCATTCGCCGTCGAGGGATCGCCGTTCGCCGTCGAAGAGGAAGAGGAGATCGACGTCGAGACGCTCTAGGTCGCCGTCGAGGCGAAGGTCGCCGTCGAGGCGAAGGTCGCCGTCGAGGCACAGGTCGCCGTCGAGGCGAAGGTCGCCGTCGAGGCACAGGTCGCCGTCGAGGCACAGGTCGCCGTCGAGGAGAAGATCGACGTCGAGGAGAAGATCGACGTCGAGGAAGAGGGAGTCACCGGGATCGGTGTACTCGGTGGTGTATACGCCTCCTCGGATGCCTCCGTCGCCGCCTCCTCTCCCGCCTCCGCCGACTCCTCCTCCACCACCACCTCCACCAACGCCGCCTCCACCGCCGCCACCACCGCCACCTCAGCCGCGGACGCTGCCTCCGCCACCCCCACCTCAGCCGCTTCCACGCACTCCTGTGGGACCGCCGCCGGTTCCCCCGCGGTCGGTTTCCCTTCCAAGGTACCCGACTCTGCCGCAGGGGACCACGAGGCCCGCGGTCGCCTGGACCGGCTAGACCGGCGGACCGGCCGAAGCCGAAGAGGTCGCGCTCCCGCTCTCACAGGAGGAGAAGGTCGCGGAGCCGTGGACGGTCCTCGTCGGACTCAAGACGACGCCGTAGGAGGTATAGGTCCAGGTCGCACACGCGCTCCTCGGACAGGGACCTTTCCCCGACGCTGTCGGACTCCCCGGGGACTAGGGTGTCTCCGGTGGACGACTTGGTCTCTTTCCAAGAGGTGCTGTTGCGAGGGGCTGCAAAGTTGGGTATCACGGTGACGGTTCCAACACCCACGACGTCCGTGATATTCGAGACGCTTCATAAGAAACACCTGTCTCGCCCCCTACTGCCTCTTGTACCAGGACTGGTGGAACCCGCGTTGGAGCTGTTCCTCACTCCCGCGACGACGAAGGCCGCTCCCTCCAGGCTCATGAAAAAGTATAGGGCCCCGGAGTCGGATCCTTCCTTTTTGAGAGTGGACCCGAAGCCGGATTCGGTGATCGTGACGGCGGCAAGAAAACAACATGCGACCGCCCCGTCATCCACGGTGCCGCCTGACAAAGAAAGCCGCTGGCTGGATTCTGCGGGCAGGAAGGTGTGTGGGACCGCCGCCACCACCATGAAGGCGGCGAGTGCAGGGGCTTTGTAGGGTCGTTACGATCGGCCCTGTGGGAGTCCCTGCAGCAATATGCGGACCTACTGCCACGGGACAAGAAGGAGGACTTCTTGGAGACAGTGCGCGAAGGCATGCTGGTTTCTAATCAAGTGATCAGCGCAGCGGCGGATGTGTCCTTATTGGCCGCCCACGCCTACTGTCATGGCGTCCACCAGCCCTATCATTCGTGGTTGCGCCTGACGTCCCTCAAGCCAGAGGCGCAGCAACGAGTGGCCAACCTGCCCTTCTCGGGGGAAACCCTGTTCGGGAAGCATGCGGACGATGAGATGGCCCGCATGAAGGCGGAGGCGGAAACCCTGACGGCCGTCGGGTTGGAAAAGGCCGAAAAGAAGAAGCGCCCGTTCCAGAGGAGGTTCGGGTCTTCGGGCAGAGGGCGTGGGCAGGGCTCGGGACAGCAGCAGCAACAACAGCAGCAGTTCCGCAAGCCCTTCCAGAAGCGCCAGAGGGGTAGAGGAGGCCAGCAGGCTACTACCACGACCAAGGGCCCGGCCGGGTCTCGGCCCTGAGCGGCTACTTCCCCCTCAACCGTTACCCACTCCAGTGGGGGGAAGCATTCAATTTTTTCCGGCAGAGTGGAGAAAAATTACTCAGGACAAGTGGGTGCTGAATATTGTTTGCAATGGATACAGTCTTCGGTTTACCAGCCCGCCTCCAACGATTCCGCCGGTCAGCTCTCGATTCCAGCTGAGAGAGCTCCAGGCGGAGGCAGACATCTTGTTGAGAAAAAAGTCAGTAGAAGAGGTACCTCTGTCTCAAAGGGGAAGAGGTCTGTACTCTCGGTTCTTCCTCGTTCGCAAGAAGGACAAGAACGAGTTCAGGCCCATTCTGGATTTGCGACAGGCAAACAAATGGATTCGCAGAGAGAAGTTCCGCATGCTTTCGTTGCACCAGATTTACCCTCAGCTGCAACGGGAAGACTGGCTCTGTGCCATAGATCTACAGGATGCGTACTTCCATGTGCCCATAGCGAGGAAGCACAGGAAGTTCCTGCGATTCCAAGTCGGCGCCAATCACTATCAATACACAGTACTGCCATTCGGGCTAAAATCTGCGCCCAGGACCTTTTCGAAGTGCATGGCGGTGGTGGCGGCACACCTGCGGAGGAACAAGGTGTTTGTCTACCCGTATCTGGACGATTGGCTGATCAAGGCATCATCCTTCGCGGAAGCGCAAGAACACTTCCGATGGACGTGCGAGCTCTTGCACAAGCTGGGGTTACACGTCAACATGTCCAAGTCGGTCACGACTCCGGTCCAGTGCATACAGTACCTGGGGGCCTCCATCGATACGCGGTCAGCAAGCGTGTCTCCTTCGGAGGAGAGACGGTTATCACTCTTTCGGAAGGCTCAGGACCTCAGGACTGCTCCATCGACGACAGTGAGGAAGGTGTCTTCTCTACTGGGATCGATGGCCTCCTGTATCTTCCTCACACCTCACGCTCGGCTACACATGAGACCACTGCAGGAGTGTTTGGAGGATCAGTGGGATCAGAGGACAGGCTCTTGGGACGACAAGATACGTCTGTCGCTGCATGCTCTTCAGTCTCTGAAGTGGTGGTGTTCGGCGGAAAACCTCAAGGGGGTTCCCTTCCACAAGGACATTCCCACGACGAGTGTCGTGACGGATGCGTCTCTCCAGGGCTGGGGAGCGCATTCCGGGGACTTGCAGATTCAGGGAAAGTGGTCTGCTTTGGAATCTACGTACCACATCAATATCCTGGAACTCAGATCTGTCTTCCTGGCACTGAAGGCCTTCCTTCCGTCCTTCTAGACCAACTCGCTGCTGATACAGACGGACAATACAACCACGATGTATTATCTCAACAAGCAGGGGGGGTCGAGATCGCGCACTCTGTCGCAGGAGGCGCAGGCGATCTGGCGCTGGCTGCTGGCCAGAGGACTGACGATTACGGCCACGCATCTGCCAGGAGTGCAGAATGCTCAGGCGGACGCCTTGAGCAGGCTGATTCAGGAAAACCACGAATGGGTCATAAACGACGAAGTACTAGGAGAAGTCTTCGCAAGGTGGGGGACTCCAGACGTAGATCTGTTCGCCACCACCGAAAACAGCAAATGCCGAGACTTCGCATCCAGGTACTACCAGCGGGGGACGCTGGGGAATGCGCTATGGATCGATTGGTCGAACAGCTTTCTGTACGCTTTTCCACCCATTCCCCCGATTCCGGCAGTGCTCATCAAACTGTCCCAGTCCAGGGCGCGGATGATCCTGATCGCCCCGGAGTGGCCCAGACAGTGGTGGTTCACGGACCTGCTTCACCGGTCTCTCCTTCCTCACATGCGGTTGCCGTGCAGGCCGGACCTTTTCACGAAGTTCGGGGGGCGGATGGTGCACCCCAACCTCTCGTCTTTGAGTTTGGCGGCATGGCTCCTGAAATAGTGCAATATGGCCATCTGAATCTATCAGACGATTGTATGGACATACTGAAGGAGTCTAAACGTCCTTCCACTAGGACATCTATGCTTACAAGTGGAAGAGGTTCTGTATCTGGTGTAAGTCCAAGAACTTTGATCCGACGACATGTAAGGAAGATGTCATCCTTCCGTACCTTTTACATTTGGCGCAGTCTGGCCTTAATTTCCATTCCATTAAGGTTCATCTGGCTGCTTTGACTGCCTACAGGAAATGCCCTTCACAGACTTCCTTCTTCCAGATTCCTGTGGTCAAGGATTTTTTGGAAGGCTTGAAGAAAGTGTTTCCTCCCGTCAGACTTCCCTCGCCTTCCTGGGACTTGAATGTGGTGCTGTCCAGACTGATGAAGGAGCCTTTTGAACCCATCCACAAGGCTTCGTTGCAGCACCTATCCTGGAAGGCGGCGTTCCTAGTGGCCATTACATCGGCCCGCAGGGTGAGTGAACTTCAGGCATTATGTTGTTAAGAACCTTATACTGTATTTCATGCTGCTAAGGTTGTGATGCGTACTCACCCTAAATTTCTTCCTAAGGTTATCTCTGACTTTCATGTCAACCAGACTATAACTTTACCTACGTTCTTTCAGAATCCCTCTTCGCCAGCGGAAAGGTCTCTCCATTCCCTGGATGTTCGGACGGTGTTGAAATTTTATTTGGATAAGACCAAGGATATTCGTAGGTCTGACCAATTGTTTGTTAATTATGGATCAGTCAGGACGGGTCTTGCGACCTCTAAGCAGTCCATCTCTCGGTGGATTGTGTCCTGCATACAATTGTGTTATCAAAAGGCTAATAAGACCTTAGGGGGTAAACCTAAGGCTCATTCCACCAGGGGCAAAGCTGCCACGACGGCTTTGCTGCGTAATGTTCCGATTGCGGAAATCTGCAAGGCGGCCACTTGGAAGTCGGTCCATACCTTTGCTGCGCATTACTGTCTGGACTCAGATGCCAGGGCAGATGCTCAGGTTGGGCAGGCTTCGCTGCGAAATTTGTTCGCACTGTAGTGGGTTTGTCTTGTTTGTTCTCCACCGCTGCTGTTGTGTGGGGATGGGCTTGCCATTCTATTCACTAGATTATGACTATACACAGAGATCCCCCTACTACAGAAGGAGTAGTTTCTTTTCTGTAACTCCAGTTCTGTAGTAGGGGTATCTCTGTTATAGTCATAAGCGCCCGCCCTCCTCCCCGGTGGAGAGATATTTATTCATATGAAGAATGCTACAGGTCTGGCGTGCTACGCCTTCAAAAAGAACTGAAAGTAAATGGGACCTGCTGGGCATTCTGGGATACTGGGGAAAGTTCTGGAAAGTTTTCTTAAAGGCACAGTATCCTGTTCCAAGCCACATAATGGCAGCCTATGGGGCTTGTCTGTCCACTCCTCCCTCTCTATCACTCCAGAGGCTTTTGCTGGTAGAGGCAGGGTTTTTTCCTATGTGGAGAAAAACTAGACAGGCAGTGCTGTTTGTGGATGTTGGTGGAATTCTAGTTGAAGTACTGGACAGTGTAGCCTGTGGGTATAGGCTGCATTATCTGTCTTTAAATTAAATTCTCTCTTAAAGGTGTATGCAGGTCTGCATGATTTGTCACCTTTTAGAGATTATTTTTTATTGCTCCGGGGTCCACGCACATGGGCGGGATTATTCACTAGATTATGACTATAACAGAGATACCCCTACTACAGAACTGGAGTTACAGAAAAGAAACTACTCCTTCTCGGTGCTGGACAGGATGGGCTTCGGTCCAGAATTAATAAAATGGGTCAGATTTTTATACTGTGACCAGAGATCATGCTAATAGAATCCCCTGGCTAGAGTACATTAGAGTGGCGTTCTCTAGCATGGGGCGCCCTGAGCTTTTTTCGTCTCCATCTCTCATAGTTAAAGCAGATATTGCATGGACCAGGCAGTCTTTTTTAGATAGACTTACTATGGACCGCGAGGAGACAGAACTTCGAAAACCAAATGTGAGAGCACATTTTTTGCTTCTCTCGTCTCCTTCGCTGGAACCCTATCTAAGCATTGTTACAAATCCTTTGCGTTTTAGATTCAATCTGATTCACTATTCTCTTGGCTCTTATCCTCTGTGGGGCAAGCCCGAATGCAGCATACCTTGCCACTGTGATGACTTTTCATGTCAGGATACGTTGCATTTTATTATGTTTTGCGAGTTTTATTCTGCTAGCCGTAAAAAATACTTACTTCCAATTTTAAAGGAAGCTGGCTTCTTACAAGTTAGACCTGCCCTGTTGTTTCTTCAACAGCTGAGTAGTACTCGCATTATCTTTAGCGTGGCAAATATTTTGGTGGCTGCTACGCGCTGTAAGGCGAAACAATCTTCTAGCTTGGGCATCATATGAGTAATTTTCTAATGATTTTTAAATATGTTGTATGTTGTTTTATTATATGGTTTTATTGTAACCATATTTTTTATTGATCATGTCATGGTTTATGCTTTTATGTATTTCTGTACTTTTATGATTTTAACTAATTGAATAAAGTGTTTTTGACTGACTGACTGACTGACAGAGGGCACCGGTCGAGTGAATGGTACGGTATCCAGATTGTTTATATTAAGGAGGGGAACGAGACAAAGGTGCCTGCTGTCCCCTATGATTTTTGCATTGACTATCAAGCCCTTTGCAGCATCCATTCAAGCGGACCACATCGTTACTGGCATCAAGAGGACAGGAGAGGGGGGAAGAGCATATCTCGTTCTATGCCGATTATAACAGGGATGTGGAATTCCTATAGCCCGACGACCAGGACATATTTTTGGGGGTCAAGGACAAAGAAGTGTTCATGTTTTTTTGTCCTTGGGAAAAGGAGACCCAACTCCTTGTAGCTCAAACCCTTTAGCTGCTAGTTTACAGTAGCACATTATGGATCAGGGATTGGCATTGCCTGTGGTTAAGGTAATATTTGTAATAGCTGGGTCTGAACTGAGGTGGCAAAGTGAGCTAAAGAACGATAATGGATTCAACCCAGATCTGTGACTGGGGGTGACTGTCTGAAAAGTTTCAGCGCTCCGTCCACCATCTCCTTGTGTATCGCTTTGTTCGCTCTTAGTTGATAGGGTATGCCCAGACGTGGGTCCCTTGCTCACTTTGCCACTGGATTCAAGCGAACCTGGCTGATGAGGAGTGTTACTCCGAAACCGGTCCCAAGATGCTTGTTTCCATTTCAGGGAAGACCTTGTTTGGCAGTTCGTGGTGGACTGTTCCATGAGGCAAAGGGTCAAGACTAATTTGCATATAGCTGGGTCTGAACTGAGGTGGCGAAGTGAGCTAAAGAACGATGATGGATTCAACCCAGATCTGTGACGGGGGGGGTGAGTGTCTGAAAAGTTTCAGCGCTCCGTCCATCATCTCCTTGTTTTTCCCAAGGTAATATTGGTGTCCAAAGGTCCATGCTGTTCAAACTTGTTTTTATGGTTCATTATTGCAAAGCCTTAAGAAAATGTTGTAAGCTCGAACTGCACTACTGACTGGTTCCAGTATAAAAATGTGTACACAAAGATTTACAAAGTTTAATAATATGAGGCTACATATAATGTTCCCAGAATGCTCTCTGTATAGATACAAATTTTTGCAGTGCAAAACTGATGATTCTTTACTTTCAAATTAGAATGTTCACAAAAAATGCAACTAGAAAAAATGTTTTGATTAAGTACTGTGAACTTTGACGTACCATTTCCTTGACGCATCATTTAGGAAAATATGTTGATGCATGCTAGTATTTCCCCCAAAAATATTAATTGTGGAAAAAATCAGTGTAACCAGTTTCAACAAGATCATGGGAAACATGAAAATAAACAAGCATCGGTAAAGCCAAAAGGTCCGACATTAGTGGTCAGCCATTTGGTTGTGTCAATGCATATCTTGTTTTGCATGGTTTTTGTAAAACTTTATTGTTCCGGGAGCTGCCGGGCTTTCACCATAATAACAGACATAGGCAAAAAAAATATATATATTTTTGTTTTCAAAGCACACATTGCCACAGTAGTTTCTGGCACTGATCAAAACTACCTTATGTGCTAATATGCTCCTTTTGAAAGAACTGAATACTGTCACTCACAGTGACATAGAAATAGAATTTTAATTAAAACAAAAGGTCTTCGATAACCAATTAGGGGATCAGTTCTTAAAGAAATCACAAAAGTGCACCCATGGTATATGTCCTTGCATTAGTTCAGATTTAGGGCTTTCATAAATTCACAAGAATTTACCAAAGTAGGCTGGGAAATAGCCCTCCTAAAGGTATTTGGGAACTGCATTTTAGCATGAGCAAATGTACATGTGTAGATTTGCTCATGCGAAAATCTGTCGAGCGTTTACAAGTTCAATTTCCTTCCAACCACTTTTTTCCCAACCCTGGAAAAAGTATTTCTTCGGCCCTTGTCAGGAGTAAATTTACAGATTCTCAGTATGGGAAAAGCTTACCGACAAACTGGTGAAAACCCAGAAAACTTGTAAGTTAGTAGGTTTGTACAGACTCAAAAGGGCATTCCAACCCTGGAATTATTGTTTACCTTATCTCTAGCCTCAGTATGTAGATCCACTGAAAATTGGCAAAATAGGGAATTGCTAGCATTAAAACCCTACAAGAGTATGAACCCTGGCATAATCAGAGAGGCTGTTATCTGAGCTGTGATATAATGAGATTGCTGCCATGGGGGGGGGCGTGGCTTGGCCAGCAATGGTGCCAGACTTGCTGCTGTAGAGCTCCGTCCTCGGCTCCCGTCTCTGGCTGCAAATATCTGTGTATAGCTGAACAACGGAGGCAGCGATCTGCTGGCACTACCCATGGGATGACCTCGAAGTCTTGATATGGTGGCAAGGCACTATAACGGTCGTATTCTAGCAGCGGGCGCTAGCGCATGAGCTCTGGCGGCGGGGGCTCCAAGGACGCCGGGAGCACTGCTGGGTGCGAGGCCGTGGATTGGCCCCGCCGTCAGGCCTCATTGTACGCCGGGAAGCCCCATCGCTGGCAGACTGGTGAGCAGTCGAGGAAAGCCCGTATTAAACCTGGCTGAACTGATGCTAAGGTAGGGGGCTTGTGCGGCTGTACGCGCCGAAACATTTCCCAGAGTATACGGCGGGCGGCTGGGAAGCAGCGCAGTCGTCGCCGGTGAAGCGACGGGCGGGGCCGGAGCTCTACCCTGTCATTCAGGCCCAGACGGGCACCCAGGTATAAACTGATATTGCGGCCCTCAGCAGAGACCCCGGGGCCCACAGAGGTTCCATCCCGGCAGGAGCTGGTGTGTGTGCACTGCGTGTGAGGTGCAGTGACAGTTGAAGCCTGTATGCCCTTTGTAAGATAACTGCTCCCTGCGCATGGAGGCCCGATCTGCAGCTCCTCGTCTGCACTGCACTGATTGACTGCTCTGGGGCACCACGGGGTGAACATGCGGGATCCCTATGCTGCAACCACTAAAGCCTGCTCTGCCCAGACTGTTGCGTGCTCTCGAGGGCCGGCTGCGTGGTGGGGTCTAAGCCACCTGGGATGCCTTGCAGCACTGTTATGTCTATCCTGCTATCACTGCAGTCGTGAAGCCCAAGCGATTCTACAGGCCCTAGGCCTTGTCATTCTGCAAGTCGACTTTCCTAAATCTCTTTTTTAGTATATGGTCTGGTACGCCCCTAGGGCCCCAGCCATATTTGTGCCCAACTTATTGTGAAACGTTGATATTTGAATGTGTTCCTGGCTTCTAATCTCATAAAGAGATTAGTAGAGTGTGTCTAGAAATAAATACATGTATATTTGATATATATACCTGTGTGGTGTCCTTTCATTTGGTAATTCAAGAGATTATAAAAGGTAAAACAAGCTGCTTTAGATTCCTCTGAGACTTAGCCTGAAGGCTGCTCTCCACAGCTACCACTAGGATAGCTTTCTTTAAAAGGTGGTCTTAAACCTATCTACCATAAGAGTCGAATTGGACTGGTGTAAGGTGGCCACTATAACTAGTGACCAGCATATGCCAGGCCAACTTCTCACATGATTGTTTCCTTGGATCGCTCCTTTTCCTCCCTTGCCGGGAACGGCCACCCATGCAACTGCGAAATCTTTGAAGCACTGGGCAGAGCAATGGCACTTCACTGATGGGTGGCGGTTCAGGAACCCACTGGACAGGGTATATTCCTACTATTCTGGGGCCCACAAACTGCATGTGCGCTTAGACCATTTTATCATGTCGAACGACCTCCTCCTATGTATATCCGACACCTTATACCTAGGGAGCACACATTTGAATCACAACCCACATCTGATTGAGCTACGATGGGAGGCCGAGACGCCGCCGATCCCTGTGTGGCACCTTCAACCGGATGTCTTATCAGGCGCATCATTCCGTGATATACTGGGCACTACGGTGGCATAGTATTTTGATGAAAATGCGGGTACGGCCACTTCGCCACTGGTGGAGTGGGTCGCCTTTAAGGTGGTCGTCAGAGGGCACTGTCTTGGGGCGCAAGCAGAGAGGGACCTTACTGCGTTAGAGAGACAGCTGGCTACTAATGAACAAGTTGCCGCAGACGGTGCTCGAGGACAGCTAGATACTCACAGGGCGAAACACGCAAGCTTGTTGGAGCTGTTAAAGTGTCTGAATTATACTGCACCAAATGGGCGATAAGGCAGGCAAATTACTTGCGTGGCTTATTCGCCAAAATGACTCGTCTGCACCAATCACATCGGTGAGAACGGCAAACGGGGGAGTTGTTTATACGCAACTTGACATCCATGATGCATTCATCGCCCATTATCAGAGCTTATACCGGTCGCGCGTGCGGCCACTCCCCTAGAGCTGCAGGCTTACCTGGGGGAACTAGATCTACAGAAACCGATAAACACCCAATGCGAGGACCTAAATGCTCCTCTCCACTCAGAGGAACTCCGTGATAGCATTTTTTCACTGTCCAA
The DNA here is from genome assembly GCF_964204655.1 of Triturus cristatus. Classification (NCBI taxonomy): domain Eukaryota; kingdom Metazoa; phylum Chordata; class Amphibia; order Caudata; family Salamandridae; genus Triturus; species Triturus cristatus. Next base: position 1,158,724,177 of record NC_140583.1, on the reverse strand, counting down.
CGGGAATTCGCCAGGACCGGATGGTCTCCCTACTGAATTTTACAAAGCATATGCTTACATTTTGATACCGCAGTTACTGAAAGTATACGAAACAGCGCTAGATGACACTACCCTTACAAGTACGCAAAACGAGGCCCTGCTGGTTTCCCTCCTTAAGCCCGATAAGAACCCCGACCTCCTGGGCTCCTATCACCCATTAGCACTCCTCAATACTGACTACAAAATGTTCGCATCACTATTGGCTAAGCGTCTCTCTCCCGCAGTGAAAACACTGGTACATCCTGACCAAAATGGCTTTGTTCCAGACCAGTGCACCTCTCTTAACATTCGTAGATTTTTTAGAATACGCTATGCCACACATAGATGGCCTAGATCGGGTTGCCTGGTTCTGGACCTGGAGAAAGCCTTTGACTCTCTGGAGTGGCCTTATCTAGCGGCAGTCTTAGGCAAATTTGAACTGGGAGATAACTTTTTAAACATGATTAGGAGCACGACATGCGGCACATTTCCGGATTTTGGGTTTCACAGGAACTCTGTGCATAAAGTTATTATACTTCTTGAGCCACGATGCAATACACGTGGTTTGACTGATATTGAACGACCTGGAACAACGCAATGATGACTAGATGAATCTGCCAAAGATACTTGCCGCTTTTTGAGCATTTTATTATTAATCGCCATACTGAACCATTACGACTTCCAAAACTCAAAGTGGCTTGGTCATAAGTACAGATACGGGCCAAATTGAGATGTATTACATCGTCGCCACATCGATCTGACATATTTTCCAACCCTGGAGTGGCTTGGGTCTTCCTATCTTGGAGTGGCTCGGTCTTTAGTCCAGGGTCATTGGGGAGTATGACACTTTTTTTTTAACGGCTATTGCTCTTTTGACAACGAGCTCTTGCAAGTTTGGCAGATATACTTTGTGATTGGTACATTTTCATATGATACTGTTCTTGCCCTGAGGAAGTTCCCTATATGGGAACGAAACGCGTTGGCTGAATTGACTAAAATCAATGTTTTTTAAGAAAAATATTTTCAATTAAAGAAGTTAACTTTCAACCTACACCGGCCTTTTGGGCTTTATGAGCTGCGCACCCCCACTTGTTACAATTGTCTTTTGATCTGGAGCACAGCGACGCCACTCAACGGCTGGCGTAGGGGTTGGTTGCACAGCACCTCCACATATAGGAACTGGTACGAGGTGCGGCATAGAAGGTCCGCCGTTGCTGTTTGTTTTTTTTTTTTACTTTTTAAACATGGTCCGCCTATTGTATCAACGGCCCACTGTTCTAGACCGCACCGGTAGGCTGATTTCAGACCCAATTAGAGTGGGACGCTTCAGGGTTGTCCCCATTGCTGATCTCCCTGGCCATAAGCCGCTAGCGATGATGCTTCGAAGGGATGGGAAGGCATGGGCATACAGTTGGGGGATGGGCTACACACCATTTCCCTATACGCAGATAACCTGTTATACCTTCGGGATGTTACCGCGATCCCGATGTCCATTGCAGAGACACTCAGAACCTTCGAGGAAATATCTGGACTCTGGGTTAACTGGGCCAAGTCAGGAATTTATCCTTTCAGCTCTGCCGTAGCGCCGGAAGCCATGGTCCTAAGTGATACACTTCTCACATGGTATCCTGCCACATTTAGATACCTCGGGATATTTATATATCGAAAGCCTGATGACCTATTTGAGGGTAATTTGACGAGAGCAATCTCGGCACTCCGAGCTCAAATGAGATTCTGGAAGACACTTCCTCTAAACGTCATGAGCCGTATCGCTCTGGTGAAAATGATTGTGTTGCCAAAACTACTGTACTATTTTTCAAATCTCCCACTCTATGTTCCATCTAAGCTCTTTCGAGAGTTAGAATGGCTGTTCAGGGGTTTCATATGGAATAAATGGGAGACCGTGGGTGGCCTTGTGGAAACTGTACGCTCCCACTGATCGGGCGGGCTGGCTGTCCCCAATATGGAACTGTATTACTTAGCTGCTCAACTCCAATGGGCGACAAAATGGCTTGATAGTCAGGGTCTGGAGGACACGGCAACTATGGCACAGCCCTGGACCCGCTCTCAGATCTGTCATCTGTTTCACCCCGTTACAAAACATCCAAGGCCAAAACAACTACACCTGGGTTTGGCGCTACATTGTTATAAGAGGAGCTTATATCTTACTCACGAAACCCTCCCATATGCCCCTATCCTGCCGCTACTCGGTATGCCACGAGGTAGACTGGATGCATCAGAAGCAGCTCTGACGCACTGGCATGCCGCGGGAGTAGTCTCGCTGGGTGACCATTGTAGTGACGGTACGCTAATGTCATTTGCGACACTAGCTGGGGACGCTGAGATACCAGTAGGCCAATTCCTTTTGCACGCCTCCCTTCTGAAAGCGCTATCGGACGCCTGGTGGGACTTAACGGTGGATCCGCCGACACATCTGCTCCTTCAATACCTGCATGTCATGGGGGCGGGCTCCCAAGTGGTGCATTGGTTAGTGGAAGCGCTCCTTACACACACCCTCAAGCCAATGACACGGCTCCAAGCTAGTTGGGAGCTGGATAGAGGCCGCCCATGGACGGATAGAGAGTGGGACGCTGTGCTGGCAAGCTCCAGTCACATACCGAGGAACTCCAGATTTAAACTTATACAGACGTAAGTCATACAAAGGGCATATCTCACACCGGACAAGATAAATAGGTATTTTCACACTGCCATCTCCACATGCCCGCGCTGCCAGCAGTCGGATGCAGATTTGCTTCACATGCTTTGGGCGTGCACATCCCTACAGCAATACTGGCAAGGGGTAGTCACAACGCTAGCCTCATGTACAGACACGTCCTTACCGCTGACGTGGGAGATTGGTCTACTGGGACTCTATGCCAGATTTTTAAAAAATAAGATCACCTCGAGTTTCCGAGATCTAGGATTAATTAAGGCAAAAAGATTAATAATGAAAAGATGGAAACATGCGGACCCGCCAGAGGTAGCGGGCTGGAAGTGTTCACTAGTAATATGGGCGCTGGCGGAGAGCACGGCCCTACATAGGGAAGAGACAGCAGGGCTTCTCAAATACCCTATAGCGCAGGGCTGGGACATTATGCTTGTGGCTCTTCAAGGGGGTGTTGCGGTGAACGATGAGGATGAGCAACTCGCTAATTTACAACAGACATGATAGTACCTAGGGATCTGAATACAAGATGCTGTTGCACCCTACCATAAAGCCAATCGCATACCCAGGAAACCCCTGGTACACCACTTGTGATCATCAGGACCCCATGTACTGCCGGAAGGGGGTTTACTACTTTGCTGGTTTTGTAGCTACACACAGGCACATGCTTTACTTTGGCCCCTGGCTAGGCAAGCCATAAGACATTGCGGTGTAGATATTATATAGCTATGCTGAGATATGTAACAGCGACTCGACTTGTACAGTTCAGATGGCAGTTTATAATGTTGTAAGTTTGAGTTTTGAATATCTGTTTATTGGAAAAACAGGTCTTATTGGTATCCACATGCGACTTTTTATCACACATTATCAATTTACAGTATTGTATTTAAAATGCTGTTCAAGTCTGACTGACAGGTTATTGTTCTGTGTTGGAATGGCCTATATACCAGGTTTTGTGGTATGGGCCCAGACAAAGGTATTTCCCAATAATCCTGTGTATGGCCTTGCATTAGACACAGAAACCATGATGTGGAAGCATGTGCGAGCAATAGCACACCTGGATTCTTTATGTGTACCCAAAATAATGTATGTATCTGTAAGCAGACACGATGTGTTAATGTTAGTTTATTACTGATGTCAACTGCACTATTGTAAGTCACATGGGCACTATAACTTTGTGATGGGCAATTGAAAATGATGTAGAAAAACATGATGCCAGTTATGATAAAATCCCCAAAATACCAATAAAGATATTTAAACAAAAAAAAAAAAATTAGATTGCTGCCATAATTTGTCGGCGCACTACATGGCACCAAAGGGTCGAGTGGATTTCTTTTAGAGGACAAGCCGATTTATGAAGCAACCTGTCTCATGGACAAGTAGATATTTTATCAAATTCCACACCCCTGCGATATACTACTTTTTGCCACCCGACCATATCTCACAGTGACTAGGCTGTTCCACATATTCTGGCTCTTTGGTAGCTAAACAGGCTACCAGATCAACTGGGATAAGTCCTGCTTACTCCCTTTGTTGGGCGACACCCTACCCAGATTGGCTAGAGATGATGGTGCAATCTAAATTTAAGTACTTTGATATGCACGTCTCCATGGAGCCTAATGACTTTATGGTAGACAATCTCCTTCCACTGATTGAGAGGCTTAAGGTGGATGTAAGACATTGGAGAGGCCTCCCATTGTCTTTGATGGGCAGGGTAGTCCTGTTTAAAATGATGGCCCTGCCTCATCTCCTTTACGTTCTCCAAAATTCACCCTACATGATCCCCCTGAATTCTTCCAGAAAGTAGATGAGGAATTGAGTAAATTCCTCTGGGACGGGGGAGTTCTCGAATTGTGCTGTATAAGCTACAGAGAGTTGTATATGACGGGGGTTTAGCAGTCCCGGACATTAGAAGGTACTATTGGACAAGCGCAATTGACCACGATTAACGCATAGGGATACACTGACAGCGAGGAGCCAGCCTACTGGGTGGAACATCAGGCAATGGGCGAACTGGGCTACCTGGTGGCGCACTGTCGCAGGAGGGAAGTGCAACAGATGCCACTACACACTCAGACAGTGATACAAATAAGGCAAAAGCTGAATGAACAGAATTAAACAAAAAAACTGATCGAGATAACTAAATCGATAGCTCAGAATATACTGAAACAAACATACCAACGAAAAATAAACAATATATTTGAGCAAGCTGATTTATCACACTGCAGTTAAACAGTCCTTAAACCATGCTGACTATTGTGCATTTAGAATGAAATTTTAAATTTGAATAAATTATTATTTGAAAGGCAATGGGGAGTACCTAAATAGGAAAATATGAATATTTTATCCACCCGAGAGTGATAATGAAGCATTTGTTATTAATTTATAGATGTGCACAAGGATAAATGCCTTGTGTCTAATGTTTATGCCTTGATACAAAGGTGTGGTTGAAGATGTATACTAGGTTGGTAAATCATTTTGCAGCATGACACCTATTGACTTTCAAAACAAAGATTCTGTAGTAGGGGATCTCTGTGTATAGTCATAATCTAGTGAATAGTCCCGCCCATGTGCGGGGACCCCGGAGCAATAAAAAACAATCTCTTAAGGTGTCAAATCATGCACACCTGCATCCACCTTTAAGAGAGAATTTAATTTAAAGACAGATAATGCAGCCTATATCCACAGGCTACACTGCCCAGTACTTCAACTAGAAAATTCCACCAACATCCACAAACAGCACTTGCCTGTCCAGCTTTTCTCCACAAGGGAAAAAACCCTGCCTCTACCAGCAAAAGTCTCTGGAATGATAGAGAGGAAAGAATGGACAGACAAGCCCCATAGGCTGCCATTATGTGGCTCACAACAGGATACTGTGCCTTTAAGAAAACTTTCCAGAACTTTCCCAGTATCCCAGAATGCACAGCAGGTCCCTTTTACTTTCAGTTCTTTTTTCCGGCTCCTGCTAGCAGGACCCTGGAGCATTGAGCTCTCCCTTTTCTAGGGTTTATTTGTCACTTTTCAAGTGATTTAGTGTTAGTAAAGTCCTTTCCTTCTGGTGTTGTGAGCATGCCTGGCTTGTTCGACAAGTGTCCTGATTGTGAAAGGAAAAAGGCTAAGTCAGACCCACACAGGGTGTGCATAGTCTGTCTTCCCCAGTCCCACGTGCCTGAGGAGTGTGATATCTGCCGCTCTTTTTCAGCTAGGACCCTGAGAGAGAGGATGAAGATCAGGCTCCAGGTCCTGGAGGACAGAAGGCTGAAGGCACGAGGTGGGTCTGGAGGGGCTGATTCTGCCCATGCTGAGGCCTCTGGGGGGCTCCCCAGGGGCAGGAAGACCAGCAAGCGTCCCCACTCCCCGTCGAGGGCGTCGACGGCGGCGTCGAGGGGGATGACTACGGTCTGTTCGCCGTCCCCCCAGGGCTCTGGGGAGAAGCGGCGTCGACGTTCGACGTCGAAGGAGCTGAACAGGCTGCCGTCGACGACATCGGCATCTTCTGCGACGACGCCGTCGACGTCGAGCCATCAGCGTCGAGGCCCGCCGTCGGCGCTCGCCATCGAGGGGAGAGCGCCGCTCGCCGTCGGCGAAGAGAAGAAGGTCGCCGTCGAGGCGATAGACGTCACGAAGATCGACGTCAAGACGATCGACGTCACGAAGATCGACGTCGAGAAGATCGACGTCACGAAGATCGCCGTCGAGGAGGAGACCTGCGTCACAGAGGGGTTCGTCTTCGAGACAGCGCAGGGGGAGCCCTGATGCCAGGAGTAAGAGGGGAACGGAGTCGCCGGGATCAGTGTACTCCGTGGTGTATACACCTCCTCGGATCCCTACGCCATCGCCGCCTCCGCCACCACCGACTCCTCCTCCTCCACCGCCATCACCGCCATCACCACCGCCTCCACCACCACCGCCTGCGTCACCGCCTCCACCTCCCCCTCCTCGGCCTATACCGCCTCGCACTCCGTTGGGGCCACCTACAGTTCAGCCACGGTCGGCCTCCCTGCCCAGGTATCCGACTCCACCGCAGGGGATGCCGAGGCCGCGACGTCCACGGTCTCCGGGCCCGGCTAGACCGGCGGACAGGCCGAAGCCGAGGAGGTCACGCTCCCGCTCCTTCAGGAGAAGGTCGCGGAGCCATAGGCGGTCGTCGTCATCAACATCAGGACGGCGCCATAGGAGGCACAGGTCCAGGTCGCGCACACGGTACTCGGTCAGGGATTTCTCACCGACGCTGTCGGACTCACCGGGGACTAGGGTGTCTCCTGTGGACGATCTAGTCTCCTTCCAGGAGGTGCTGCTGAGGGGCGCAGCCAAGTTGGGGATCACGGTGACGGTACCCACACCCACGACGTCCGTGATATTCGAGACTCTACACAAAAAACACCTGTCTCGCCCCCTGCTGCCTCTAGTGCCGGGGCTGGTGGAACCCGCGGTGGAGTTGTTCCTCACTCCCGCGGTGGCGAAATCCGCCCCCTCACGGCTCCTGAAAAAGTATCGGGCCCCGGACTCGGACCCTGCTTTTTTAAGGATGGACCCGAAGCCGGACTCTGTCATCGTGACGGCAGCGAGGAAACAGCATGCGACAGCTCCTTCATCGACGGTACCGCCCGACAAGGAAAGCCGCTGGCTGGACTCTGCGGGCAGGAAGGTGTGTGGGACCGCGTCTACCACCATGAAGGCGGCGAGTGCGGGGGCGCTGTTGGGGCGTTACGACCGGGCACTGTGGGAGTCCCTCCAACAATATGCGGACCCGCTGCCTCGGGACAGGAAGGAGGACTTCCTGGAAACGGTGCGAGAGGGTATGCTGGTTTCGAACCAGGTCATCAGTGCGGCAGCGGATGTCTCCTTGTTGGCGGCGCACGCCTACTGTCATGGCGTCCACCAAAGGTGTCACTCTTGGCTGCGCCTGACGTCGCTCAAGCCAGAGGCTCAGCACAGAGTAGCCAATCTGCCCTTCCCGGGGGAAACCCTGTTTGGTAAACATGCGGATGATGAGATGGCCCGCATGAAGACCGAGGCGGAGACTCTGACGGCTGTCGGGTTGGAGAAGGCCGAGAAGAAGAAGCGCCCGTTCCAGAGACGGTTCGGGTCTACGGGCAGAGGGCGTTGGCAGGGTTCGGGACAGCAGCAGCACCAACAGCAGCAGTTCCGGAAACCCTTCCAAAAACGCCAGACGGGTAGAGGAGGCCAGCAGGCCGCTACTACTACCAAGGGCCCGGCCGAGTCTCGACCCTGAGCGACTACTTCTCCCGCAACCGCTACCCACTCCAGTGGGGGGAAGCATTAAATTTTTTCCGGCAGAGTGGAGAAAAATTACTCAAGACAAGTGGGTGCTGAATATTGTTTACAATGGATACAGTCTTCGGTTTGTCGGCCCGCCTCCAGCGATTCCGCCGGTAAGCTCTCAGTTTCAGCTGCGAGAGCTCCAGGCGGAGGCAGACATCTTGTTGAGAAAAAAGGCAGTAGAATAGGTACCTCTGTCTCAAAGGGGAAGAGGTCTGTACTCCCGGTTCTTCCTCGTTCGCAAGAAGGACAAGAACGAGTTCAGGCCCATTCTGGATTTGCGACAGGCAAACAAATGGATTCGCAGAGAGAAGTTTTGCATGCTATCGTTGCATCAGATTTACCCTCAGCTGCAGCGGGGAGACTGGCTCTGTGCCATAGATCTACAGGATGCGTACTTCCATGTGCCCATTGCACGGAAGCACAGGAAGTTCCTGCGATTCCAAGTCGGCGCCAATCACTATCAATACACAGTACTGCCATTCGGGCTAAAGTCTGCGCCCAGGACCTTCTCGAAGTGCATGGCGGTGGTGGCGGCACACCTGCGGAGGAACAAGGTGTTTGTCTACCCGTACCTGGACGATTGGTTGATCAAGGCCTCATCCTTCTCGGAAGCGCAAGAACACTTCCGGTGGACGTGCGCTCTCTTGCACAAGCTGGGGTTACACGTCAACATGTCCAAATCGGTCCCGACTCCGGTCCAGTGCATACAGTACTTGGGAGCCTCCATCGATACGCGGTCTGCAAGCATGTCTCCTTCGGAGGAGAGACGGTTATCACTCCTTCGGAAGGCTCAGGACCTCAGGATTGCTCCATCGACGACAGTGAGGAAGGTGTCTGTAATATTCAGGATAAAACCACAGGAACACGCATTGGGTTATATCAGAGGTTTATTATTAACACCCCATCCATCAGCTCCATCAGGATAACTGACCACAAGTACAAGCTGAGTTCTAGGTTCTATGTTCTATAGAACCCAGAACTCATGGAACAGGAGAAGGGACATCACACATCTCCCTTTCAATAACAAGATAAATAATAAACCTTTTGAGAAATACAGACACAGTATTATCACTTAAAATGAAAAGCATCATGACAATTAAGTAACATAGTCTTTCATGTGAACAGGTACTGAGGTCTTTCGACCACTACGTCTCAGATCATTTTTTAACAAGTCATCTGTATCATTTGACGAATTTTTACATAACATATCTAACTCAGAATTAGACTTTATAATTACAACTCGATTTAAATTCCAAATTTTCCCATTTTCAAGTTTGACAGCATTTCTTAAACACATTACCACCCTCATAGGAGCAGTAAACTTGGACCAGGATAATGCTCCGATTGGAGCCTTAACACGTACCCAATCACCTACCTTTACCTCTACTTGTTTAACTTTTTTCCTCATATCAAAGTGCATTTTATTTTTAAACTGTAGATTCTCCTCTCTTTTCCTCCAAAGACCAATGCTATTGTCTTTCACACCTTTACTCCAAGACATCCAACCAGGACACAATCTCGTGTTTGGAGCCCTCCCTTTAAATAATTCAAAAGGCGATTTACCTGTAGAGGTATGAGGAGTGAAACGATGTGCCAAAATACATTTTTGTAATTCATCTTTCCAATTTAAACAATTAATTCTAGAAAGTTGTATATTTTCTTTTATAACTCTATTAAATCTTTCTACTGTACCATTTCCTTCTGGATGATATACCGAACATCTCTTATGAATGATACCACATGATGAAAGATAATCATTCATTTGACTTGAACAAAACTGGGGACCATTATCCGATAAAAGAGTTTTCGGGAAACCCTCTCTCATAAATACATCTTGTAAAAATGAAATGACACAACTTGAGGTGATCTCTGAAACACATATAACCTCAACCCATCTCGAATAAAGATCAATCAAGACAATTAAATATGGAGTACGATGTTCTCCATTAAGAGGACCAACAATATCAATGGCAATGTCCTCCCAAGGACCATTGGGAAGCCTTCTACAAATCATGGGCACAGTGTGAGGGGTAAGAACCTTATCACTAACTTTGCATTGTAGACATTCTCGAACCTCCCGCTCAACCTCCAAATCCATAGCAGGCCACCAAAAACTAAGCCTCAACCTTTCCTTAGTTTTCACTATACCTAAATGCCCTTGATGTGCCTCTTCCATCAATCTTTTCCTTAAAGAAGAAGGAGGAACCAACTTATTCCCTCTCAACAATATTTCTTTCTCTATCGATAACTCATCAGCCACCAAACGCCAAGCTTTTGATAACGAATTATCATTTGAACCTTTAGTTTGAATCATGTTCATAACTCTCACCAATTCACCATCTTTTCTTAATTCCTCTTTCCACTCATTTTCTTTTACAACACCTGAGGTAATTTCACACACACTGACATCTTCTTCTACAAAATCATCATCAATCCATTCTTCACCTACTTCACCAACCAAACGAGACAGACAATCAGCTGAAACATTATCAACCCCAGGAAGATGTTCTACACTGAAATTAAAATCTTGTAAGCCTACAACCCAACGTCTTATACGAGATGAAATTGAATCAAGTCCCTTTTTCATGAAGATTTCCTTTAGTGGTTTGTGGTCTGAACATACTTTGAAACACGTTCCCCATACAAAATTTCTAAACTTATTGAGAGCCCAGAATATAGCCAAAGCTTCTTTTTCAATTACTGAGTAATTTACTTCTGGTCCACGTAAACTCCTTGATGCACATGCAATCAACTCTTCTTTACCATCTCTTGTTTGCTTTAAAATGGCACCCAACCCTTTTGAACTCGCATCCGTCACTACAGTGGTCTCTCCCCCTGGAATGAATGCCTGCAAACTCGGTGCATTTTTTAAATTTTCTTTCAATTCTACAAACTCTCTTTGACACTCTTCCGTCCAAATAAATTCTTTGTTCTTCCCAAGCAATTGTCTCATGTTACTTGACTTACTTGCAAGATTGTTAATAAATTTCCCATAATACTCAATCATTCCCAAAAATGAGACCACTTCTTCTTTTGTCAGAGGAGTTGCTAAATTTATAATTGTTTCTACCAACTCTTTCTTTGGAATTATACCAGACTCCGTAATGCAATGACCTAAATAATTCACCTGTTGTACTGAAAATTTGCATTTTTCAAATTTTAATGTCAAACCTGCTTTCTCAAGTTTACCAAGTACCATTCTCACATACATATCATGTTCTTTTTGATTTGAACCAAATATCAAAAGATCATCCTGATAACATTTCACGTTTTTTACACCTTTCAATACAGACGCCATGACCCTTTGAAACACCGACGCAGCAGATACAAGACCAAACGGCATTCTCCTATATTTAAAAGCTCCCATAGGAGTGATAAATGCCGTCAAGTCCTGAGAGTCCTGCGTCAGCTCTATTTGATGATAGGCCTGCGTTAGATCTAGAGTAGTAAAAACCTTTGCCCCACCCAAAGTAGACATTATTTCATCTATATTGGGCAACGGAAACTTGTCAACAACTACTTCCTTGTTAAGAGACCTCAAGTCCACACAAAGTCTGATATCGCCATTAGGTTTGTTCACGATAACAACCGGAGCCAACCACTCCGAAGCTTCTACAGGGGAAATTATTCCTTGTTTAAGCAACTTGTCTATTTCTTGTTCCACCTTCTCCTGTAGAGCCAATGGAATTCTTCTTACCTTTGCCACTGATGGTACAGCTCCATTCTTAAGTTTAATGCAATGCTTGTAACCTTTCAAACAACCTAAAATGTCTCTAAACAAATGTGGAAATTCCTGCACAAAGCGATTATCTGTACCTTCAACCTTTTGTATCTGAACTTGTGGTTCTGCATTGGGATTCAACATAACTCCCAATAACCGTTGATGTGGCCAGCCAAGTAAATTATCCCCTACCTTTGAAACCTAAATCTTTCCTACAATCATTTTCTTTTCCATCTCTATGCAAGCATCAAAATATCCCAACATACTAATGGGTTGACCTCCATACCCTCCTGGATTTACATCCATTCTTTTTAACTTGTTTTTAAATTGAAACCATTTGCAGAAAACATCTTTCGAAATTATAGTTAAGTGTGAGCACGAGTCAAATTTCATTTTCATGTCAACACCATCAACTTTTACACTTCCAACAGGATGTTTGTTATCCTCATTACCACTAATCTGACAAATAATTTCCTTTATCTCTTTACTTTGAAATTTCTTCTGTTTAGTTCTGCAAAATTTTATAAAATGTCCTTTCTTGCCACATCCATGACATACAAAATTCAAAGCTGGACATGATTTAGAATTAGCTTTGTGTCCAGACTTCCCACAACGAAAACATTCAAACGTTTCTTTTGTACCTTCCTCTTTAGTTAACTCTTTTGAATCCGCTTTTACATTTTTAATAAGATTTACACTTTCCTGTACTTCTTCTACTACAGATGTAATTTTATTTTTTTCCACTTTTAATTCATTTACACATTTTAACATGTGTTCAACCCTTTTTGCTATAATCACCACTTCTTCCAAGGGTGGCTCATCTTTAAGCCATAATTCTTCCCTTATTTTTTCTTCCCTACACTTCAACACAAATTGATCTCTTATTCTTTCCTCATTTGCCGCTCCGAACTTGCAAGTTGAAGCTAATTTCCTTAACCCAGTTAAAAAATCCTCTATAGTTTCTTCTTTCTTTTGTTCTCTTAAACCAAAATGATATCTTTCCATAATGGTGCTGACTCTGGGCAAATAATGTTTATCTAACTGCAGTATACATATCTCATACTCATTCAAACCTCTTTGCTCTTCTGTAGATAATTCTGGCAAATTTTCTAATACCTCTTGGCCTTCACCACCCAAACAGTGTAACAGTAATGAATTTTTTCTCTCCGCACTTAAATTTGTACCACAAACGCGTGCATAGTGCGCAAACATTTTTTTCCACTTACTCCATTTTACTGGAGGCTCCCCTGGTGAACTTAAAAAAAACGGTGGAGCAGTAACGTTCTGCATAACTTACTGTATAATATTTAATATGAATAACAAACTATTTCCCTTTTTTTCCTACTTGACGGGTAACCTTTCTTACTTGACAGGTAACCCAAAAAAAAATAATACAAAATGAATAATTCACATTAATCAAACCTGAATGCACCTTCCTAGCTTATCTATTTATATATATATATATATATATATATATATATATTTTATTTTTATTATTTATTTATTTTTTCAATTAAGTGCCATAAACTAGAAATACTTATTCTCTTTATACTTAAAACATGTATAATAACATAAACAAATGACTAAATAAAAGATCAGCACTTGTAATGTTGCCTGAAATAACAACACACCCACAGCGTTATTATTTCTTTACAAATGAATTATACTTCGCGCAGCCAAGCTTCTTAAAAGTGTTCTAAACACAGACTTGGCAGCTCTCCAATCCAAGTCCACGACGTCACCTAGCTGATAGAACACATGACTGATGACTCACAGGAATTGCCAACACCCTCTGCAGAGTTCCAATACGTCATCAGACAAAGTCGACAATGAAAGAGAGAAGAGCTCCTGTTTCCGATTAACTCTCCTCAGTAACGTTGCTCCCAACGATTTCCTTGCTTCAAGAAAACACACGCTGGTAACAGGAACATGACGACACTAAATCAACAAACAGACTTCCCAGTCAAACCCCCCTTCACATCCATTAGAGGGTGAGTCAGCCGCCGGAGAAGCGTAATTAATCTTCTCTATTTTTTTTTTAAAACTGCCGCCGGAGGGGATGCGAACCTGACTGTGTTTAACAGAGAACGAATCTTTTATTTTCCAGCACAAATCCTCACGATATTCACAATCACGCTGATTTAATCTTCCTCGCACTATCATGTAAAGTGCACTTTCATTAAATCAAACGCGATACTTCCATAAGACTGTTTGCTTCCTTTCTTCCTTTCTAAATCACGTAATGAATGAAAATGAATTTACAGTACCTTCCAAGTTCATTTCACCCGCGTTCTTTTTATCGCAAACTTCCACCTTTTATTTCTCTTTTTTTTTTACGACATTTTTCTACGAAGTAACCTTGAACTGTCACAACAAATGATTCCAGCTTGATGTTGAGGTGTTTCTTCCTTCGTATTGCTCCTCAATCGTCGCCAGTGTAATATTCAGGATAAAACCACAGGAACACGCATTGGGTTATATCAGAGGTTTATTATTAACACCCCATCCATCAGCTCCATCAGGATAACTGACCACAAGTACAAGCTGAGTTCTAGGTTCTATGTTCTATAGAACCCAGAACTCATGGAACAGGAGAAGGGACATCACAGTGTCTTCACTGCTGGGATCGATGGCCTCCTGTATCTTCCTCACGCACGGCTGCACATGAGACCACTGCAGGAGTGCTTGGAGGATCAGTGGGATCAGAAGACAGGTTCTTGGGACGACAAGATACGGCTGTCTCTACATGCTCTTCAGTCTCTGAAGTGGTGGTGTTCGGCGGAGAATCTCCTCAGGGGGGTTCCCTTTCACAAGGACATTCCCACGAAGAGTGTCGTGACGGATGCGTCTCTCCAAGGCTGGGGAGCGCATTCCGGGGAATTGCAGATTCAAGGAAAGTGGTCCCCGTTGGAGTTGACGTACCACATCAATTTCCTGGAACTCAGAGCGGTCTTCCTGGCGTTGAAGGCCTTCCTTCCGTCCTTCCAGACCAACTCGCTGCTGATACAGACGGACAATACAACCACTATGTATTACCTCAACAAGCAGGGGGGGGTCGAGATCACGCACTCAGTCGCAGGAGGCGCAGGCGATCTGGCACTGGCTTCTGGCTTCTGGCCCGAGGACTGACGATTACGGCCACGCATCTGCCAGGGGTGCAGAATGTTCAGGCGGACGCACTGAGCAGACTGATTCAGGAAAACCACAAATGGGTCATAAACGACGAAGTACTAGGAGAAGTCTTCGCAAGGTGGGGGACTCCAGACGTAGATCTGTTCGCCACCGCCGAAAACAGCAAATGCCGAGACTTCGCATCCAGGTACTACCAGCGGGGGACACTGGGGAATGCGCTATGGATCGACTGGTCGAACAGCTTTCTGTACGCTTTTCCACCCATTCCCCTGATTCCGGCGGTGCTCATCAAACTGTCCCAGTCAGGGGCTCAGATGATCCTTATTGCTCCGGAATGGCCCAGACAGTGGTGGTTCACGGACCTACTTCACCGGTCGCTCCTTCCTCACATACGGCTGCCGTGCAGGCCGGACCTTCTCACGAAGTTCGGGGGGCAGATGGTGCACCCCAACCTCTCGTCTTTGAATTTGGCGGCATGGCTCCTGAGATAGTGCAATATGGTCATTTTAATCTACCAGAAGATTGTATGGACATACTGAAGGAGTCTAAACGGCCTTCCACTAGGACGTCATATGCCTACAAGTGGAAGAGGTTCTGTATCTGGTGCAAGTCCAAGAGCTTTGACCCTACGACATGTAAGGAAGATGTCATCTTCCGTATCTTTTACATTTGGAGCAGTCCGGCCTTAATTTCCATTCCATTAAGGTTCATCTGGCTGCTTTGACTGCTTACAGGAAATGCCCTTCACAGACTTCCTTCTTTCAGATCCCTGTGGTCAAGGATTTTTTGGAAGGCTTGAAGAAAGTGTTTCCTCCTGTCAGACTTCCCTCGCCTTCCTGGGACTTAAATGTGGTGCTGTCCAGACTGATGAAGGAGCCTTTTGAACCCATTCACAAGGCTTCGTTGCAGCACCTATCCTGGAAGGCGGCGTTCCTAGTGGCCATTACATCGGCCCGCAGGGTGAGTGAACTTCAGGCATTATGTTGTCAAGAACCTTATACTGTATTTCTCGCTGCTAAGGTTGTTATGCGTACTCACCCTAAATTTCTTCCTAAGGTTATCTCTGACTTTCATGTCAACCAGACTATAACTTTACCTACGTTCTTTCAGAATCCCTCTTCGCCAGCGGAAAGGTCTCTCCATTCCCTGGATGTTCGGACGGTGTTGAAATTTTATCTTGATAAGACCAAGGATATTCGTAGGTCAGATCAATTGTTTATTAATTATGGATCAGTCAGGACGGGTCTTGCGACCTCTAAGCAGTCCATCTCTCGGTGGATTGTGTCCTGCATACAATTGTGTTATCAAAAGGCTAATAAGACCTTAGGGGGTAAACCTAAGGCTCATTCCACCAGGGGCAAAGCTGCCACGACTGCTTTGCTGCGTAATGTTCCGATTGCAGAAATATGCAAGGCGGCCACTTGGAAGTCGGTCCATACCTTTGCTGCGCATTACTGTCTGGACGCGGATGCCAGGGCAGATGCTCTGGTTGGGCAGGCTTCGCTGCGAAAACTGTTCGCACAGTAGTGGTATTGTTTTGTATCTTCTCCACCGCAGTTTTTGTGTGGGGATGGGCTTGCCATTCTATTCACTAGATTATGACTATACACAGAGATCCCCTACTACAGAAGGAGTAGTTTCTTTTCTGTAACTCCAGTTCTGTAGTAGGGGTATCTCAGTGATAGTCATAAGCGCCCGCCCTCCTCCCCGGTGGAGAGATGATTATTCATGTAAGGAATGCTACAGGTCTGGCGTGCTACGCCTTCAAAAAGAACTGAAAGTAAAAGGGACCTGCTGTGCATTCTGGGATACTGGGAAAGTTCTGGAAAGTTTTCTTAAAGGCACAGTATCCTGTTCTGAGCCACATAATGGCAGCCTATGGGGCTTGTCTGTCCATTCCTTCCTCTCTATCATTCCAGAGGCTTTTGCTGGTGGAGGCAGGGTTTTTTCCCTTGTGGAGAAAAGCTGGACAGGCAGTGCTGTTTGTGGATGTTGGTGGAATTTTCTAGTTGAAGTACTGGACAGTGTAGCCTGTGGATATAGGCTGCATTATCTGTATTTAAATTAAATTCTCTCTTAAAGGTGGATGCAGGTCTGCATGATTTGACACCTTAAGAGATTATTTTTTATTGCTCCGGGGTCCCCGCACATGGGCGGGACTATTCACTAGATTATGACTATCACAGAGATACCCCTACTACAGAACTGGAGTTACAGAAAAGAAACTACTCCAACTGTTGATGGTCTGATGCTTACTGTAATAGCCATAGCGGGTGGCATTGGCGCATTGTCATTATTATCCTGGTGTTCAACTGCATTGCAGTGCAGCATGCTTGATGCAATCTGACTGATCAAACCACTTATTAAAATGTCAGCAGACATCACTGACTGTTGTGCCAATGGAATGTCCAGGAAGACTATTTCATTGTAGTTCATGCACCAAAATGCAGGTCCTACTGGCGGAGCTTCACATTTTTTAAACGACAACGTGTGGTTTTCACCTAACGTGGCCAGCAATTCTCCACAAAAATATAGTTCCATCGCTTCATGACATTCGGATTTATTCAGGTAGGATTTTTCTCCGATCATCTTGACATTCATGATAATGTAATTTCCTCACTAGGAGCTAAATAAGAATTGTACAACCAACTATATGAATTGTAGTTGAAATACAACCAAACAGATTGGAAGACAAGGAACTTAAGAAGGAAGTGATGAAACGTGAGAAACTTACGGTCAGTCAACAGCCCAGGCCAAAAGTTTTTAAAACGTATTATGTCTGCTGTGAATGAAGCATGAAAGATGGTGTGCAAAGTGTGTCGGGAGTTGAGTTTACAAAGTTTGTTGAATATTGTAGGAGAGTAGGGTCTGCTTTCTATGTTCACCCCCACTTTTTGCTTTTGCTTTACTGGTTTTCGACTTAGATGTGGCTGTGGGCCTGCTAATCAGACCCACAGCCGTGCTGTTCTCTCTCTAAATTAATACTATGTACTTTAGGTGCATAACCCATTTGGATAGGATCACCTTATTGGCCCCTGTACAGTGTACCCTAGGTACCCAGGGCATAGGTGTACCCTAGGCCTACCAGGGGCTGCAGCATGTATTATGCCACCCCTGGCCTGGCCTTCCATTCTGACACAACTGGCTGATCACTCAGCTGGGGCAAGGTCGTGTAATCACCCCTTGCTTAGGTGTAGTATTCCTATACCTAACTTACATATAGACACATGTGTACCTATCAGTCACTCCTATGGCAGGCCTTAACAATCCTGGAGGCAGAGTGCTTGGTAACATGTGAGATGGTGCTCTAGCATGAGCTGAGCCTGTCTGCAGCTTTCGGAACCAAGTCCTTATAGCTGTTCTATGATATAGCCTACCATATACTCTTAAAGTGCCTTATAATCTTAGACGGTTATGGTAACTATGGTTTGGCTTTATCGAAACATGTCGTGTAAGGTGTCTAACACTGTGGAATAATACCCCCATGCCATTTCTGGACATGAGGATACTATTCCCCCCTTCTAGAGGGAAAGACATGTTAAAATCATACTTCACTGTTAGCCTCTGACCAAAGCCTCAGCATCACAAAATGGATGCTGCTGCCACGACACAAGTCTGACCTCCTGCAGCTGGGAGTGATCCCAGCCAGGGAGGCCTGGACAATAGGTTTCCTGCTTGGGGAGGTGCTAGCACCTCCCCAGACAGCCTTTAGTGTATTGGGGCAGGGTGGGCTGAAAGGAATGAGACATGCCTGGGGCACACAAGGTGTTCCTTGCCTAGTCCAGTTCAAACCGGCGCTGGGGCACTCCAGCCCCAGCTCTGGTGCGAAACTGGACAAAGGGAAGTGGGTGTAACCACCCCCTCCCAGGTCCCACCCATAAGGCGTGACCTAGCAGGTATCCCAGCCCCCCAGATTAGTATAAGAGTGGGAGTTGGGCCTCAAGACTTTAGATTATCCTGAACCTGCAACTTGAACAGAAACTCTGGACCTTCGACATTCGACGAAAGAAGAAGACTGAAGAATCTCCCTTGTGGCCAAGGAGTGGCTACCCTGTGCAAACAGGCACCACCAAGAGACTACCCTTTGCTTTGCCCACGTTCTACGAGGAACCGACTGCAGAGCCCGACCAGAGCCTTGACTTCCAGACTTCTCCGACCCTGATCCACATCCACAGCAAAGCTGAGATCCGTGGAGGCGACGAGCGACGTGGGACCGGCTACCTGGGAAAAGTGGCTAGTAACTTAAAGCGCAGCTTCTGAGGCACCCTCGAAGTTGTGCACCGGGGATTGAGAAGCCCCAACCCCAAGCACCATCTGCACCGAAGATCAGCCCCCCACACTCCACGGGTCCTGCGTGGGGCCCTTCTGCATTTTCCTGCTTGCCGCGTCTGTCCGGTTGCTTGCCCGCTGGCTGGTGGCCTTTGTGACGACGCACCCTGAAATCTTCTGCACTGGTTTGGCTCCTCCAGACTGGCTCCCGCTTCTCTGCAAAGAAGAAGCACCCCAGACCTTCCTGGTCTGCACCAGAAGCAAGTCCTCCGTTCTTCGTGGGTTCCGCTTGCCAAGGCTTGGTGAGTCCTAGTCCAACTTCGACGCCGCCGACAGCAAGAGCCCTCGTGGGACAGCTCGCCTCCTGGTCCTGGTCGTCCTCGACGCTTCCTGGTCCTCCTGGCTGCAGCGACAAGCTTCACCTTCACCTGCAATCTTCACGACATCGCCTGGTTCCTTCCTGGTTCCACGTGGTCACTGGCTAGTGACCTTGACTCTGTCCCTTCTGCTTGCAGGTCTCCTCTCTTCTTGATCCCAGCCTTGGGATCCACCGGACACTCTTCACTGACTGCCTGTCAGCATCTTTCTTCAGGCATCCATAGGAGTCGACGACGAAAACCGACGCATCTTCACCCCTATGGACCTGCAGCCTGTGGGCTAGGTAACTTGGGTACTACGGTGCTCATCAGGATAGTGACTATCCTAGTGTCTAGTTTTCCAGTCTCAACTTCCTAGCTACTCCGGAAGTGTCCTAAATCTACCGTTTTCTAAACTGTACTATTGCTAGTGACTTTTACGCATTACGCGTGAGTGTTTCCACTCTGCACACGAATCCCGTGGGCCTCCCACTTCCTAACTAACGCTAGTGTAGTGTAGCCCCAGCGATTCCCTAGGCCTAGGCCTATTCTATTTCCGTGACAGTGGTCCTTATACCACTTACTTAGTATATGGTTTGCATGGCCCCTAGGGCCTAACTGTATTACTTACCTGTGTGACTTAATGTATGCTTAAATAAGACTGTGTTGTACTTACCTCTAATCTCATAAAGAGTGCTGAGGGTTTGACTAGAATAAATACACTTTATTTTATATATATATCTGTTGTGGTGTCCTTTCATTTGGTATTCAAGGGATTATATATGGTATCACAGCTGGCTTCACATGCCATTCAGAGTTTAGCCTAAGACTGCTCTTGTCCATGCTACCACTAGGATAGCTGGTCTATAAGGTTGACTTTACAACCAATCACCATAAGGGTATTTGGACTGATATAAGGTGTACACTAGAACTAGTGACATCATACATCAGGCCAACTTCTCACAAATATCAGTTGCAGACTGGGCTGTGTTTAGGTCAAATGTTTCTGCTGAAGCGGTTTAAGGTAGCTCTTTCAGGGTTAGAGTTGCTTAATTTATCAAAGCACATATTTCAATTCAATTCAATTACTTTATTCGGATACAAACATATCCATAAAAGCACAAATCACATTTCAGCAAATAAAATACACGGTTGCATCATAATAAATCAGATATAAAGTCAAATGCGTTAAGTTAATACATTGGTCATAAAGTGCACATCGTATTGCGAGCACGCTCAGCGATTTTCAGAAAAGCACCTATGCGGAAAACCAATTTGTCATCTTCCAAATGGAGGATAGATCTGTATGCAGCTTCAAGGTGGACAGGTGAATTATTTTTTAAAAAAAAAAAGGTATTAAAAACCATTTAGCATACTTACAAAAGAATAAAAAGTGTAATATAGTTTGCCCACTCTGACCATCTCACGGGCATGGCAAAAGATCAAGATTAGCATGAAAACCAAGGGGAAAACAAAGTAAGAATTTCACTGTGCCCGCTCTTATGCGGAAAAGGAGTCCCGTCTCCCAACAACCTATAGGTTTTGTGAGGTAGCTGGCCATCTGGTAATAAGTATTACCATTGACATAAAAGCAGCTACAGTCGGTTTCTTAAACTCCCTATCTAGTCTTGCCTTGCTATAATGCGCATAGAGTGCCGTTCGTACTTCTTTTTTACTAACGGTATCTGTCTCATTTGGGCTTACAAAAATATGTTCATAGTTAGCCCTGCTAAGGGTTGAATGCACCTCTGCTAGCCACAGAATGTCCATTCCCTTTTCACACCTGAGGCAATCTCCTATAATCTCTCGTGTGAGGGTCGCCGCTGGATTTTTCCAGATGGCTAGCCAGAATAGGGCAGGGCGTGCCTGTATGTAGTCTTCAATATAGTGTAAGTTCAATTCGCCGTGGCAAGTGTATTGAAGGGTGGAGATGGGGGCACCTAGGAGTTTCCGACAGAACCTGTTTTCTTCACGCTGAATGCTACAGCTCCTGGAGAAGCCCCAAACCTCCGCACCATAGGTTGCCGTGGGTTTGCACTGAAATGTAATTTTGTTTTAAATAGCCCTGCATCCTAGGTTGTGGAAGGCTGAGAACCGAGTTAATAGCTTTAGAAAACGTATTCCTACATTATACCATGTAATCAGACCAGGAGCCATTAGCAGCAAAAACCAACCCCAGGTAGGGAAAAGTGCTAGTGCATTGTAAACTTTGATTGCCCACGGAAATGGAGTTTAAAAGGCGCTTCCTCGGTCCACAAGTCATTAAAAAAGATTTTTTTAAATTCGAGCATAGATCTAAAGTGCCCATGAAATAGACAAAAACCCGCTCTAAAAGACGTAGAGCATTAGATGTGCGGCCCATTAATACCACATCATCGGCGTATAATAGGGTGGGGAGTATATTGCCGTTAACGCTGGGGACATAATTTGTCAGCTTGATCAAGTTTTGTGTAAGTTATTAATGTATATAATAAAGAGTAGAGGGGCCAGAACACATCCCTACCTGGCCCCTCTTCCGACCCTGATATCATTAGATACTTCCCGACCTATATTGATCCTAACCCAGGCTCTCAGATCCTTGTACAAATATGCTAAGAAATGTACTAAAGCCTCGTCTAACCCGTGTTCTAATAAGATAGACCATAGTCGTGACAGGTTAACATAATCAAAAGCTGAGGTCAGGTCCCTAAAAGCCAAATAAATGGGTGACCTCTGTGCGATAGTGTATTTCTCCATTATTAGATTAAGATTTTAAAATTGGTCAATGGTACCTACTTTACTCCTAAAACCAAATTGACATGGTTGTAAAATGAGATTGTCTTCAGTCCATGTTTTGATCTTGTTATATAAAACCCTCCCTAAGATTTTCAGAGTATTATCAATTAGGGAGATGGGTCTGTAACTACTAGGTTGGGAGTGGTAACCTTTTTTTAAAACTGGGACCATGATGCTAGTTGACCAGGTGCTAGGTAGTGGGGCATTGGTTTATTTGTTCAAAACATTTAGCAAAAGTGGGGCCCAAAAATCTGGTTTGTGCCTAATGTGGTCAATGGGTAACCCAAGAGGGCCAGGGGCTTTATTGCCTGGGCTCTGATGTATAGCTTCCTCAACTTCGGGTAGGGATATTAATATCCCTGTGGGGGCTCGAAGCCCAGGCGGGTCTTCTTCGTATGTAGGGGCTGTATATATCATCGAAAAATGAGCCTCTAAAACCTCGCTGGTTATATTACAGCTGATCGGAGTTAATAGTTGTTCTATTGCTCTCATGTCTTTAACAGCAGCCCAAAAAGTTTTCCCATTCTTTAGGCTGGCAGCATTGGCGAGAGCAACCCATAGATCATTTAATAATTTGTCCTTTCTATGAGATATGACCAGCTTGTACTTCTGTCTGAGCAACTTGATTAAAGGGTGACACATCGGGTTAGTTGATAAGGCCTTCCGTAGTAGTCTATTAATCACTGAACACTCGCTATTGAACCATCTAGGTCCATGCTGCATAAAGGCGGCTGGTTTTGATAGTGCAGATTTTATAGCCTCACAAACTTTAGAAAATGCGCTAATAACCTTGGGGATGCGATCCCATCCGGACAAACAGGAGTTGAAAAGTCCCAAATTATCTCTGACCACCATGTGGAACAGATCAGCACTAATAACCCCTCGCCAGACTTGTCTTAATTTGTCTGTTGAAGGTACCAAATCCCTAGCACCGCATTTTGTTTTATACATCGACCTCTGGGACAATTTCAGCACTACTTGAATCAGATTGTGGTCGCTGTGGTGTGTAGGAACAACCATGGCTTTCACTAAGAAGTCTTCGAGGGCAGGGGAAATAAAAAATATAGTCGATGGGGGTTGCACTACCCCTTCCTCTGAATGTTGGGTCGGTGGGTTTTTATCATTAGTTATGGCAGCAATGTCCATGACATTACTCAAAGCATGATTCTGCAAATGTTCCTATAGCTCTACGCCCCTGTGCCAGGTTTGTCCTCCTCTACTTGGCCTTAGAGCAAGGGTTTCTTCACTGGGGAGCTTAGCATTAAATCTCCCCCCAGACAGATGCCAACTTTTGTATCAGAGCCATTACAGTTCTCTAGGGTAGCGACAAAGTCAAATAGATTAATAAAATTTGTGTTAGGAGAATTGCGAAAATCATTGTTATAAAAATTGGGTAAATAGATAGATTACCCACCCTTTATATAACAAAGCTTGAAATGTATCGCTTTGGGGATGTAAAACCTTAATGCTACTCCCTGCGGCAATGTTTTTCACTAAAGGCCAGCAACGTTCCAACTAAGTATGTTTTGATCTGGGTTATCACGAGCTTTGGGGATAGTTATGGAGATGTGATTGTGTATCTCAGAAATATTTGAAGGACATAAGGGTATATAGTCAACCCCATCAGTCACGGGAGGTGGTTAGACAAAGTCAAAAATTTATTTTGGGCAGCTGGTTGAACAGACTCCTTAAAAAGCATCTGGGAGTTGGTTTGTAAAAGTAACTCAGTGGTAGAGACCAGCTTTTTGGCAAGTTGATAGTTGTGATCTCCTGGCTTCTCAGCAGTGACCTTACTATAGATGGTCTACGGAAGTTAATAACAATACAATTACCCTCAATATTCTTGGGTGAATCGCCTACCCATCCCACTCTTTGTACCATGGTAATCTCTTGCATGTTTGACACATTGAACCTCTTATTCTTGGACAGCCAATCCACACATTTATTGCGCAATTGGTCTCAAGTTTCCCTCTGTTCCTTCTTAAGGGATAGTACCCCTGCCAACAAAAAAACATAAGGGCATTCTGCTGGTGGCAGACCCAGCACATCTGTATTGGGGGCATTATAGTTAAATACAATTAAAAAAAACTTAGAAATTCACTGAAAAACAACAGATTACAAGAGCGTTATAGTTAGGCTCAAATTGTACACGCACAAAACCATAGAAATTCAGCAGTTATAGTTTTCTGAGGTACATATAACTTATGCCAAACCCATGGCGATATGGGCATACCGGAACCTGTGGGATTGTGGTATTTGACTGGGGGATGCCTGCCACATAATCTCGCTGTACACAGATGATGCGCTCTGCTGTCTTGCCTCCTCACGTGTCACATTGCCATTATTGATGTGACTGTTGGGTGAGTTCAGGAACCTCTCCGGCCTTCAGCTCAACCAAAATAAATCATTGCTGTTCCCCCTGGCATCCCAGGTCGGAACGCCCGTGGCTCATCTCTCGAGTATGGACATGCGATGGGATTTGAGACAATTTAGATACCTGGGGATCAAAGTGGTGCACAACAGGACACAGTAGCTATGCCTCAACATGGATAGGGTGTTGGAAGTGCTGAAGAACGTTGTGAACTTTTAGAAGACACTGCCTCTCTCATTGATGGAAAGGCTGGCTATTGCCAAAATGGTGTTATGCAAATATGCCTGTATACCCTACAAAACGTGCTGTGCCCACTCCCCATGAAGGTTTTTATGCAACTGAACTCCATCCTCATTTCACTCCTGTGGGCGGGTCGACATAGCAGGGTGGCCTTGTCCATGCTGACCAAGCAGCTTGAAGAAGGGGGTCTAGAGGTGCCGAGATTTGACTGTATTACTACGCCGTTCACCTGCAACATGCGGCCCGGTGGCTAGACGATGGTGACAACTGGGAAAAGCACTTGTTTAATAGGTTAGTGGACTCTGATCGTCTACCCAAACTACTAATGGAGGTGGCAGGAGTCACGAGAGACAAGCCATACAGACGGGAAATAGACCAAAATCTGTGACCTTACCCACACAGTTTCTAGTAATGTCCACCTTAAGCTGGTACACTACAGTTTCCTATATAGGACCTATCTAACTCCCAAAGATCTACACTACATATCCCCAACTCGACTAGATAGTTGCCCACACTGCAGTATCAGCGGGGCGTACTTTCTGCACCTGGCCTGGCACTGCCGGACAGTGCAGGATTACTGGACCCAGGTGGTGAAGGACTTAAAGAAGACTACTCATCTTAAATTAGAATGCACACATCTGGATTGCCCACTGGCTAATGGTAAGCACCCAAATGTCCATAAGATGGCCTACAAACTTCTTCAGTTCACTCTGGTGTTAGCCATACATAGTCACATCACCTGGATAAGCCAGCACACACCTGAGCTTCAACACTAGCATAGAGATGTATAGAAGTGGTCCCCAGCAAAGGAGACATATATGAAGATAAGCAAACGAACAAGAAAATGGAGGAAGACCTCCTCGTCTGGCGGGTTTTTGTGACTCACTCCTAGACCCACATGCAGACAGTGACTTAACCGACAGTGATGCCACTGATGGGAATGTGGGTGAAGACTCAATACCAGGGAGGGGTGGGACCCAGTCTTAGAAGTGGCAGGGTGATATCATACAAGCTCAGAGCAATGTGACAAGGTATAGAGTGACATTGACAAAACGTGCTGAATGGTTGATGGTATACCTTCTCAAGTACAACCGGGCATGTATTATACATCGTACTTCACCAACTGCTATATTATGTTGCTTAAAACTGAAAAATAAAGATTTTTTAAAAACGATAAGTTATGCCCCCACAATACACTGCTTATGACCTCACATATTAAATCACTCATGGTCAGAGAGATCACTGATGACATCTCTTATGACCTCACTCATGACATTATCCACAGAACTACTCACACACCCACAGAACCACTCAAACACCCACTCACTCATCCTTAGAGCCACTCACACACCCACTCACCCATACAGCTACTCACACACTCCTACAACCACTCATACCTACTCACACAGTCACTCACTCACCCATACAGATACTCACAAAGCCACTCATTCACCCATATAGCCACTCTCATACCCACTCACTCACCCATACAGCCACTCACATACCCACTAACACACCCTTACAACCACATACATACCCATTCACACATCCACTCACTCACCAATACAGCCACTCACAGCCACTCACTTTCTAATACAGCCACCCACATATCCACTCAGTTAACCAAACAGCCACTCATTCACCCATACAGCCACTTATATACCCAGTCACTAACCCCTACAGCTACTCACATAGCCATTTACTTGCCCATGTAGCCACTCACCCACCCACCCATACAGCCTCTCAACAGAGCTACTCACTCACCCATACCACCACTTACATATGCATTCACATATCCATATAAGCACTCACACATCTACTCACTCACCAATACATCCACTCACCGACACTCACTCTCCAATACAGCCACCCACACATCCACTCAGATAACCAAACACCCAAACAGCCACTCACCCATAAAGCCACTTCACACCCAGTCACTAACTCATACAGCTACTCACACAGCCACACAGTCATCCACACAGCCACTCACACATCCACTCACCCTCCCATAGAGCCATTCACATAGCCACTCACCTACCCATACAACCACTCACATAGCCATTCACTCACCCATATAGCCACTCACACACCCACTCACTCACCAATACAACCACTCACTCACCCATACATATATTCACACACCCACTTATTCAGCCATAAAGCCACTCACAAACCCATACAGCCACTCACACACCCTTACACACACAGATACACACAGTCACTCACATAATATATTAGAAGTAGTATCAGGGGTTAGTAGTACATAAAGTATACTGATGTAACTTTTGTGGTTATCTTAGTATATCTGTTTTATACTCAAATGTTTAGAACTCAAAAATGTTTAGAAAACAATCACTGGATGATTACATCATTTAGTGATTGTGAGTGCTTTCTAAAAGTTTGAGTGTTAAACATATATACCAAGGGACCACAAATATTTAATTAGCATACTTTGTGTACTACTAACGAGTGATACTATTTCTAACATATTATGTGAGTGGTTGTGTGGCTGTGGATCTGTTTGTGAGTGGGTTTTGGAGCAACCATTTGGATGTGGGAGTGGGTGTGTGGCTGGCTGTATCGGTGACTAATTGGGTGTGTGAGTAGCTGTATTAATGAGTGAGTGGATGTGTGAGTGGCTGTATGGGTGAGTGAGTGGTTCTGTGAGTGGCTGTATGGGTGGATGAGGGGGTGAATGAGTAGCTGTGTGAGTAAGTGTATGGGTGAGTAACTGGGGGACTTATTTACAAGCCCCTTGCTCCAACGGTGCAGCACTGGCAATGCTGCATGATATTTACAAACACACTTAAAGCCACCCTGCATGGCTTTATGTGTGTTGTAAATATCGGCCCTTTTCATGCAACACTGTGTGTTAGAGGCATGACATGGGTGTTGCTGTGGGTTTTTCCATGCAACAGTCATGTCCACTGATGCATTTCCAGATTTAGCAGCAATCGTAAACCTGGAAATGTGTCAGAATGCTATGGCATAGCGAGGCACAACAAGAAGAAATATTTTAATTTCTCCTTGTTTTTTTTTCTTCAATGCATGCTGCATTCTACAGCGCACATTGGAAAAGGAAATCTACTCAATTGCTTGTTTTTATGTAGGAAGGTACCCCTTCCTGCACAACAACAATCTCCCCACGACACAGGCATCCTTGCACCATGGTGCAAGAGTGCCTGCTCCAGTGAATGGCAGCAGTTTCTACGCCAGCGCAGGGAAAAGCACAGGGATGCAACATATTGTTGTAAATATGTCGCATTCCTGTGCTTCAAAACTAACGCAGCGCAGCAAAATTACTTGCAGCGCTCCGCTGCATTAGTTTCTCATAAATAGGGCCCCAGGTGTCTAAGTGGCTGTATGGGTGAGTGAGAGGGTGTGTGAGTCTTTGCATGGATGAGTGAGTGGGTATGTCAGTGGCTATATGGGTGAGTGAGTGGCTGTATGGATGAATGTGCACTTGTTCTAGTGACTGTATAGGTGAGCGAGTACATGTTAGTATTTGTATGACTAAGTGAGTGGGTGTGTGAGTATATGTATGGGTGAGTGAGTGATTGTGTTAGTGGCTGTATGGGTGAGTGGCTGTGTGTGAGTAATTGTATGGACGAGTGACTCGGTGTCTGAGTGGCTGTATGTCTGTATGACTGGGTGTGTGAGTGGCTATATTGGTAAGTGAGTTGATATATGAGTGGCTCTATCAGTGGCTGTATGGGAGAAAAAGTAAGGGTATGAGTAGCTTTATGGGTGAGTGTGTGGCTGCCCGAGTGGCTCTATAAGTGTATAAGTGGGTGTGTGAGGAGGTGTATGGGTGAGTGAGTGGTTATGTGAGTGGCTGTATGAGTGAGTGAATGGGTGTGTGAGTACTTTTATGAATGAGTGAGTAGATGGATGAGTACTTGTATGTGTCTGTGAATGGGTATGTGTGTGGGTGTGTGAGTGGCTGTATGAGATGTATGGGGGCATGAGTAGGGCTGTGTGGTTTTGTAGATGATGTCATCAGTGATATAATTTGAAATGTCATCAGTGAAGTAACTGGCAATACCATGTGTGTTGTAATATGTGAGGTCATAAGCAGTGAATTGCAGGGGAATCAATTATACCACAGGTTTCAGGGATGTTATAGTTAGTTGGACATCCTACTCCTAGAAAACCAGAGAAACTCTGAAGTTATAGTTAGTTGAGCTAACTATAACTCACACTCCCCGCAATGCACTGCTCATGACATCACATACTACGTCATTCATGACATGGTCAGTGACATCACTGATGACATCTCAAAAAACATCACTGATGACATCATCCAGTGACTGTGTTTCTGTAAAGCATAAATATATATATATATATATATATATATTACCTACTGGCGGTCGCCAGTAGGTAGTTATAGTTACGACCCTGTTTCCATAGGAAAACCGCAACATTCTATTTTGAATAACTTTGGCGCCGGTCGATGAAAATAGGTGGGGCGCTACGCTCCGCTCCTACCCTGAAAGTCTCGGGGGGATTCGTCAAGCGGGGGCTGAGATAAAAGGGGGGTCCCAAAACGCGTTTTTCCCATGCATTTTTCCATAGGACCTTTAGACACAGCTACAGCCCGAACGGCTGAACAGAGTTCCTTGAAATTTGGCAGAGAGGTAGTCTACAGGTCAAGGAAGTGCCTTTTGTAGGTTTGGTGTAAATCTGTTCAGTAGATTCTGAGAAAATAGCCTTTAAATCAATATATATATCTGAGCCAGCTTACGGTGCGCTTACGGTGCGCTTACCGTACGCGTACGGTGACGTGCGCGAGCGCGATTCTGATTGGCTGTTAGATCTTAGTAAACATTCGAATCGGTCGAAACCAGGAAGCGGCGGCCGCCATTTTCTCTCTCGCACTCTGAGTGGGGATTAAAAAACAAAGGACAAAAACATGTAAAGGGGCTGTTTAGACAGCTCCTAAGCACCTAGCCATGTTGGGGGAGTCCCCAAAGATCCCCCAAGGCCAAAAACAGAATTTTAATTTTTTCGATAATTTCACCGATTACGCTTACCGTACGCGTACGGGAAAAATTTTATTAAAAAAAAAATTATCCATACTCTCCCCACCCCATGTGCAATGGTGCCCGAAGGGCACCATTTGTGCATGGCATATCACTGATGTGAAAAATTAAAATATTACCTTTCACAACGAAGCGCATCATATGTCCTCCATGTGCGCACGGTGCGCGAAGCGCATCGTGCGTACATGGCCCATCTAGCGTAACGTGCCCACCGTGCGTGCACGGCACTAACCGCGTGCTCGTGCGCGCACGGTGCGCTTCGCGCACCGTGCGCGCACGGAACGAACTGCGTTAAGTGGGCGCGCACGCCACGAATGGCGTAAAGTAACTTAGCATTTAAAAAACCGTACAAATTCACTGAAAAAACCATAGGTTTCACACACGTTATAGTTAGGAATTAGCATTTAAAAAACCTTGCAAATTCACTGAAAAAACCATAGGTTTCACACATGTTATAGTTAGCGGAAATTTTACTGATAAAAAACCAATGAAATTCCCCCGTTATAGTTAGTGCAGGCAACTATAACTCATGCGACCGCAATCTTCTGCTGATGACATATGTGTCTTTATGAAAAAAAAATATTTGTAATATATGTATAGCTAAAAATTTATGGAAGAAGACATGGGCAAATAAGTGTCTAAATACAGTATTAGCATCAGCAGAGGATTGCGGTCGCGTGAGTTATAGTTGCCTGCACTAACTATAACGGGGGAATTTCATTGGTTTTTTATCAGTAAAATTTCCGCTAACTATAACATGTGTGAAACCTATGGTTTTTTCAGTGAATATATATATATATACATACATACACACACACACACCAAGGTGTATTGAAGAAGTAGTGGGTGTATAAGTGTCTGAATGGATGATTTAGTAGGTGTGTGAATGACTGTATAAGTGAGTGATTAAACGGGTCTTACTGAATGCATGGGTTAGTGACCAATCTGTATGAATGTCTGTATCAGTCTGTCTGTTGGTGTGTAAGCAGCCAGATGGGTTGGTGAGTAGCTACATGAGTGTCTATATGGGTTATTGATTGGTTGTCTGAGGATCTGTATGGGTGCCTAAGTGTCTGTGTGGGTGGGTGGGGGTGTGTGACTCTGAGCATAGATGTGAGAGTGGGTGATTCACTGGGTGTATGGGTTCAAGAGTGTATCTGTGAAGGGGTGTATGGGTGGGTGAGTGTGTGTATGGATGTGTTGGTGAGTGAGCGGATGTCTCAGTGGTCCCTGAAACCTGTAGTTTTTTCAGTGAATTTCAAAGGTTTTTTACATGATAATTTGTAACTGTAAGGTCTCTGAAACCTATGCTTTTTCAGTGTTTTTGTAAGGTATTTCAAATGCTAAATTTTAACTATATCATTATGTTAAACTTATCTTTTCTACGATATTTCTAATATCCTTTTATTTAAAAATAATGATTGGAAGTATATTTTGAAACTTTTCTTTTTAAAATTATACTTTTTTTCTCTTAAATGTTTTTCTACAACTAAAATCACTGTTTTAAAATACATATACTATACACTACTAAAAATATACTTTGTTATACGTACAACCTAAATTTGTATTTACTTGAAATAACTTTTCTAATACTGTCAAAGGTGTTTTGTTGTATTGTTATGCTTTTTATTTTTTTTTATTTTTATACAGGGGTTGCGCACCCTACGCAAACCTATACGATGGGTGCACGATTTAAGGGTGCGGTAACCCAACTGACGCGTGTTTCCAGAGTCGTGACGGGGTCGCAACACAAGCGCAATTTTAAAAGTATGAAATATCATTGTAGAAATTATAAATATCAGTTTTGGGTAAAGACTTTCACTAATATAATTTAGAAAATAAGTCCTAAGCTGGTGGAAGTGAATAATTTTCTTTCCAAGATGGTCCAGCTTCTTGGATTACCTTTCCGGTGGAGCGGTAGAGAATGCGCTCTTGGAAGTGGAGGCTTGGACTACCAAGCTCCCCGGGGTGGGGTGTTGGGAGAGCAAATTGGGGTCATCCGGAGCCGGGCGGTGGCATCGGGCAATCATCCTGTCCACGGGAGCCCATGTGTTCGGCATGGACCTCATGCCCAAAAGGACATAGGTGAGGCCCTCATTAAACAGCAGCAAGGGCTCCGGAGAGCTTGCAGCCGGTTGAAGCACCTTTGTCATGAGGTTAGTCTTGACCAACATCGTAGGAAGCTAGAGGTTGAGAGCCTCGGCCACCCTACGCAACACCACTGCGTATGACGCTCCCTCCTCCATAGCCACGGTAGGAGGAGACAACATGCCAAGGTCAGGGGAGGTGTCGAGACCATTGGCATCCCCCAGTTCCTCTCTCCAGTCCTGTTCATCCAACTGGTTGGTCAGAGGGTCACCTGGCCCCTACCAGTCCTCCTCATCCTCTGGGTGTCATTCTGGTCCAAAAGGGACCCCAGGAGTTAACAGGGGCACAAAACCCCCACTTTGCACTGGATCTGGTGTCGAGCGACACCCGGTCAATGCCGGCCAGGGGGCCGACCGACGTCGAACGGGGTAGTGGTGCTGGAGGAAGTGGCACTGGTGGAGGTGTAATCAGGTCAACCGGCGCCGATCCGGATCCAGGCCTGGATCCAAGGGGGGCCTGCAACGCCGGAGCCATCAGCGGAGAATACCAAGGCCCCCCAACAGACTACATGTGGCCCGAAAGCGCACCGGTGGATTCGGGTCACCCAAAGATGGCATGCATCGCCTTGTAGAACGTACAAAGCTGGACGGGAGTCGCTCCTGGTCTCGGGAAGGGAGGGAAACGTGGAGTCGACACTTCGGGCTCCCCGCGCGGATCTGCAGGAGGGGCACCACCCGCATCCCTCGTTGGGTCAGCCGACCGGCGAGGAGAAGTCGAAGAGCAACGATGCTTCTTCGACTTCTTCTTATGCTTCGACTTACCCGACCAGAGTGCGAAGACTTTGAAGACTTGGACGAATGGTGGTGGCTCCGAGACCGTTCCCTCAACCTCCCTCACGACCGGTACCTCGAACAGCACGGAGCCGACTGCCAGTGCTCAAGCAGCTTTCGGGACCTCTCCCGCAAAGCCTTCGGCACCATCGCCTGGCAGTCGAAGCACAACGAGGCAAAAGAGGCACACGCGGTGCAGATCCGTCATCGACATCATCCGATGACAGGAACCGCATGGCTTGAAGCCAGGCATCCCTCGTAGGCATCCTTCATGAACCAGGAGTCGAAGACTCCAAAAAGAAGTCGACAAAAGTTGAGAAAAAAAGTCAGTCAAAAAGTGACCGGAGGTACCGCTCTTCCTGGATCTGCGCTGGCTGGCGCGGAAAAAGAAAGAACTGATGTTAGCACACGAGGGCGGCTTCTAAGTAACTGCCCCAACGTCATCCCGGCGACCACAACGCCAATGACGGACGCGGAGCAGACCAGCGCCACCTTCAGACGTGCAGAGGTATTGCTGACGAAAAAAACTTTCCGGATCCAGTCAGACGCCTGTGGGTAATTTCTATGGTAAGGAATTTATAACTAACGTCTTTCTTTCAGATCATGATTTTTATGTTGTGTGTTTGAAAATACCACTTTTAGGAAGTGGGGATTTTCTTGCTTAGCCATGCTGTGTGCCTCTGTTGGTTTGTAGATTGACTGTCTGGCTTTGGAGTGACCGGGGCTTCTATCAGACAGCCACTGGTAGGAGGGGTTGATGTGTGTCCTGCCTTTCCTGAATGAGTCAAGGCTGGGCTGACTAGAACTGGGCTGCATTTAGAGTAGGAGGAGGAAATTTCCTTTCACCTGAATAGGCCGGGACAGCCTTACACAAAGCTGTCTCCAACTCCCGCCGGGAAGCTGGACCAGAGAGGACAACTGGTTTTGACTGAGCACAGAGCCTCTCTGTCACAAGAGAACAAAGAGAAATGCTGTATAAATATTGGGGCCCAGATCCCAGAATTTTAGATTACTTCTGGAATTCAAGAGGAACCTCTGCCAATGATTAGAGCTGTGAAAACTGAAGGTGAAGTACTGCCCCTTTGCTGTGTGCTGTTTTGGGGCTGGCCTGCAGTGGCTGTTTCTGCCACGGAGAGGATAAGGACTGTGTGCTATGTCTTCTGCTTGAGGAAGATCTCCAAGGGTTTGAAGTAGAGCTTGCCTCCTGTTTTGGCATCTCAGGGATACTAAGACGTCACCACCAGATCCCCTGAACTCCCTTGCTGGGAGTTCTGACCTGCCAGGAGGTGCCTGTTGCTGAATTGGGCCTCTGGAGGTTGTTTCTGCTGTTGGGAGCTGGAAAAGAGACGCAACTACGAGAAGCGCGACCCATCAGCACCTGTTTCTGATGCATCTTCCGAAGAAACCGACGCAGCGCCTGCCTGCGGCTGGAGAAATCGCTGCATGTTGAATCCCGTGCACCGATCTCCGAAGTCCGCGATCACCACACTGATTCCAACACAATCCCTGCAGTGCGTGTGCAAGAACCAACGGATCGTGGGAGCGCGGCTTTGAGAGACAAATGCAGTGCCCTTGCCGCATCGAAAACTGATGTATCCTGATGTTCACGCATCATATCGGGATGCCAAGTCTACAAGAACGCCAGGGCCAGAGTACGAAAATGATGCATCACCTCCCCATCAGTAAGAACCAGACGCATCACCTCCCCCCTTCAGTAAGGAACCGATGCATCACCGCCCCTGCGTGGCAGTAAGGCACCAACGCATCACCTCCCCTGGAGTAAGGAAAAAACACATCACCTTCCCTGGGCATAAGGAACCAATGCATCCCCTTCCCTGCGGCTGTTTTTATTTGTGACTGTGACACATCCAAGGTACTTTGTGTTGAAAGTGTTGCATCTATAGCTTGCTATGGACAGAACTGTTTCTACCTTTTAAAAGTCATATTTTGATTACTGTATTGTGTTTTTTTGTAGTTTTGGTCTTGTTTGGTTTAGATAGAGATTACTTATTTTACTAAACTGGTGTGGTGTTCATTTGTAGTGTTTTCACTGTATTACTGTATGTGTGGACAAATACTTTACACACTACCTATGAGATAAGCCTGTCTGCTCGTGCCAAGCTACCAAGAGGGTGAGCAGGGGTTATTTTAGAAGTGTGTCTCCCTTACCATGACTAGGAAGAAGGGTCCCTACTTGGACAAAAGTGCAAACCATTGCCAACTAGAGACCCCCATTTCTAACATTGCTATGAGCAGCTACGCTGGGAGGCAACACTATCAGATGACTCTGAGGAAGAATCTGAGGGGGAGGATTGCCAGCCATAATACCAAGAAGGCAGTGGCCATTCTTAGGAAACATTATGGGAAAGATTGGCATGTGAACTGAGAAATCCGATTTGTGCTCGTGACCAGAGGCTGAGGCAGCTAGACCGGGAGTGTGAGGAGATAGAGCAGGCCTTAGCTGAAAACGAAATGTGTATAGCTCAGGAAGTGAGCTTGGCTGGGTTTGAGGTGGAGTCCAGCTCTGATGGTGGCAGCAAAAAGGTGTTTAGTGCTGAGGGAGAAGTACACACACCAAGAGATGTAGCGCCTAACTTGAAGAAGGGGGTTGACATACACCAGGGGGTTCAGGTTTATGAGGTAGCTCTGGTGGTGCGCAGTGTCCCTAAAGTAGATTGGGGAACTGGCACAGGGGATCATATTCCTGGTGGTGGGAGGGACACTGTACTGACTCTAGATAAGAGGTACAGGGAGAAGGGTTCCGCCATGGTAGAAGTCCTGGTATGTGGGTGTGGATACCTCCCAGAACAGTATGGGTTGAGTGACAGGGACAGTCAGACACCTTCTTGCAAATCTCAGGAGAGTGATGTGGGGTACTTGTACGAGGCACTGGATGGTGAGGCAAAGAGTAGCTTGGTTAACACCTGTGTGGGGCTGTGTGACTCAATTGTGGGTGAGCATATTTTAAGTCCCTGTTTTCCAGAGCTATGCAAACACCTGGTAGAGAGTGTGAGTTATCTGACCCCAGGGAACTCGCACCAGAGGCAGACCTTTTGGTGGATCCCAGAGGGTTTCAAGAAGCATCTGGGGTGATCCTAAAAGACGTGGCTCAGGTATTCCCCAACCAAGTGAGGTAGGGAGGGTTGTGGTGGCCCAGATCGGTCCCAGAGTGGTGGGAGGGGTGTAGGGTCCCATGTCCTGTCTCAGAGGAAAAGGAGTGGGAGTGGGCTGTGTCCCGAGGTGCCCGAAACCCAGTTTCAGGCCTTGTTGGTTTTATGAGAGAACACCAGGAGGGGGGCCTGGTCTGTACCGGGAGGCCATTCCCTAAGAGGGGATCTGAATGTGTCAATTGAGCAGGGGGCAGCTTCTAAAAGCCTCTCACCAGTTCTAGTTCTGGTGTCTGGCAGCACCTGTCTAACGGGGATGGTGCATGAGTCCAGAGATAGGGGTGGGGGGGACGCAGTCCCCAGTGGAAGGACCAGTGGGTCAGGGGTTGCCAGCTCTGAGTTCAGAGTACCTCAGGACTGACCCTGGTGAGGCCACTTCTGGCCTAGGGGTTCTTCATGCTCCGTCAGGTGGACAGGAGCCTGGAGACCTGCTCCAGGCTTATTATTCATGCACAACTCCAGAGGAGTGTGTTTCCCTTTGGGGGTAGGTTGGTGTACTCCCCAGAGGTCCTGGGTTGCCGGTGCACAGGTCCAGCCTAAGGGTACAGATACTGGGTTGGAGAGCCAGGTTCAGGTTGTCCCCCCTGACCTGGAGGAAGGTGCGGCTGCTAACAGTGCCCCTAACGGATTGTCTTCTGGGGGCACCGATCCAGGTTGGAGAGTGCAGGGCCCCAGGAGGAGGGGCGGGGAGAAGGCATCCTCACCCCTGACCCCTGCCCAGTCTAAGGGTACAGACCCTAGGCTGGGATACCAGTTGCAGGATAGAAGACCTGCACTGGTGTAAGAATTGTGCAGAACACCTGCCACAGGTGACCTGACATTCTAGAAGGTGGTACCGCTCCAGATAGGATGTTGCAGAGCCCCAGGGAGAAGGACCGGGGTTGGGAGAACCCAACCCAGTCCCCTGTCCAGACTCGGGGTACGGACCCTGGGTTGGTGGGTCAGTGTCAGGATGTCATCCCTGACCTGACAGGAGGGAGGGTGGAAGGGTGCCAGGAACCTGACGCCACAGAGGCACGAGAGCCCTCAGAGGCTTAAGGCCTGGGTCTCATCACTGACAGCCATCAGTGGCCACTTTGGCTTGCTGTCCTGGTGGACAGTGTTGCCCCTTGAGGTGGGGGGGGGTAGTCACACCCCAGGGGTGGACTGGGCCACATCGCTGTGTTGGCCATGTGAGTACTGTCTACCTACTGGGACTCATCTGTGAGCAAAGTAAGTATAGGCGCTGAACAGATGGGGCCATAGGTGAGAAGGAGAGTACCCCTTGGGTTAGCTTAGAGGGCCCTGAGAGTATGGACAGAGGGATCCAACTGAGTTCAGCAAGGCATAGAACCAGAACATGCCACTGCTGTTATGGGCCTGGTCTAGGTTCTATTGCCCCAAGCAGGGAAGTCCATCAAGGGAATGATCAGTCTACCCTGGATGTAGGCTGGAAGGGGGATGTGTACTACCTGGCTTTTTCACCAGGTTTATCCCCAGACTATTAGCTTTTTGGCCTCCTATTTTTGACCCTGTTTTTGTTGGTTTTAGGACTCTGGGCACTTTACCACTTCTGTTCCGTGCTAAAGTGCATATGCTTTCTGTATAAATTGTTATTATGGATTGGTGTTTCCATGATTGGCTTACTTGATTTACTACTAAGTCCCTATTACAGTGTACTGGGTGCACCCAGAGCCTGTAAATCAAATGCTGCTGGTGGGTCGTAGCACTGATTGTGCAACCCACACAAACAGCTTTGCAAATGGTTCTCAGACCTGGCACTGCAGTGTATGAGCATAGTTTTTACTGCCATGTCGACCTGGCAAGTGCACCCACTTGCCAAGCCCTAACCTTCCCTTTTATTACATGTGAGTCACCCCTAAGGTAGGCCCAAGGTTCCCTTGTGGACAGGGTGCAGTGTATGTGAAAGGTAGGACATGTACTGATGTGTGTGACATGTACTGATTGTGAAATACAGTGTATTTCGTTTTTCACAATTGAAAAGCTATCTGTCCCTTACGATAGAATGGGAGTTTATTTATAACATCTTATAAATACAACTTCCCATTGGGACAAGATGAAAATATGGAGTTTCTAATGCCTGAACTCAGAATATAATTATGCATCTTTTAGTAAAGATGATTTTTATGTAGTGCGTTTGAAAATACCACTTTTAGAAAGTGGGTATTTTCTTGCTTAGCTATCCTGTGTTCCTCTGCTGGTTTGTTGATTGACTGTCTGGCTTTGGAGTGACAGGGGCTTCTATCAGACAGACACGGGGGTCGATGTTATTCCTGCCTTTCCTGGATGAGTCAGGGCTGGGCTGAATACAACTGGACTGCATTTAGAGTAGGGGGAGGAGATTTCCTTTCACCTGAATGGGCCGGGACAGCCTTACACAATGCAGTCTACAACTCCTGCCGGGAAGCTGGACCAGAGAGGACAGAACTGGTTTTGACTGAGCACAGAGCCTCTCTGCCACAAGAGAATAAAGAGAAATGTTGTATAAATATTGGGACCCAGACCCCAGAGTTTTAGATTACGTCTGGAATTCAAGATGAACCTCTGCCAAGTATTAGAGCTGGCAAATCTGAAGGTGAAGTACTGCTCCTTTGCTGTGTGCTGTTTTGGGGCTGGCCTGCAGTGGCGGTTTCTGCCACGGAGAGGATAAGGACTTTGCTGTGTGCTGTGCCTCCTGCTTGAGGAAGATCTCCAAGGGCTTGAAGTAGAGCTTGCCTCCTGTTTTGGAGTCTCAGGGATACTAAGGCTTCACCACCAGCTCCCCTGAATTACCTGGCTGGGAGTTCTGACCTATAAATCAATGTAGGTGGTGGAATGAACACCTTTATAATCAATATTTGCCTCTTTACTTATCTTAACTTTACTTAAATGCTCAATTTCTTCATCACCATAACGGTGTGCAAACTTGATAGCGCTTCACCCAGTGCGCTTGAAATACATCAAACAGAAAGTAACCAGGTTAGATCCCTGTACAAGATGCACAGCCATGGATGCATCAAATGAATCAAAGTCTCAATTTTAATCCTC
The DNA here is from genome assembly GCF_964204655.1 of Triturus cristatus. Lineage (NCBI taxonomy): Eukaryota > Metazoa > Chordata > Amphibia > Caudata > Salamandridae > Triturus > Triturus cristatus. The sequence goes on along the minus strand of NC_140583.1, from coordinate 1,158,685,187 downwards.
TCTTTTGTCTTTTTAATTATTACTCCATACGTTGCTCAGAGATTTACTCCATGTTCTCAATTCATTTTATACATTCAGCTTCCCTTTGAAAAAGTATTTAGTGGAGCACAGAAGAGTGAGACGTTTTCATCAGTCACGATCAATTATTTAAAAATCCAATGCATTTTGGGAATGTTCCCTTCATCAGGGATATCTAAAAATACAAATATTCAAAAAATACAACCAGTATCATCTTCCCATTCCTCACCCGATTACCGAACATAAATACTAAGGGGCAGATTTACAAGCCCCTTGTGAGACATTTACGCCGCCATTGCGTCACTTCTGTGACGCAGCGGCAGCATAAACCATGCGCCATGTTGCGCCTTATTTACAACGTGACGCATCTAGGGAGATGCGTCACGTTGTAAAGCCCTGCACTACATTAAACCTGCGTCAGGTTTAATGTATGCAGGGTGGGCATTCCGTCGGAAAAAGCCTCGGAAAAGTGATGCAGTGAAATCTACAAGATTTCACTGAGTCACTTTTCCGACGCTGCTGCGTCAAAACCCTGCGCCTGCTTGAAGCAGGCGTAAGGCATGACGCAGCATGTTCGGTATGGGCAGCCCCTGAGCATTGCTGGAGTTGCATCGTGCTTGCGACACGACTCCAGCAATGCGCCCCCCTATGCCATCAGATGCGTTCCTCATCTGTTTATCCTTGCGCCATGATGCGCTGAATTGTAAATGCAGCGCATCTGTGGTGGCGCAAGGGTAAACTTGCGTGACGCATCTTTCCTGGCGCATCCTTGCTGATTTGCAGGGATGCGCCAGGAAACATAAATCTGCCCCTAAGTGTTTTTACAGGCTCTACCTGATGTGTTCCCCCATTAAATCTCAAAAAGCATCATGCACATTTGCCCAGCTTTTACCAGAATAATACCACAGTACGAATTATGACCCCGCAATATCCTATTGCACCCCTGCGTGTTTTCTTGCTACATTGTCACTGCAGTGGACTGTACCCTTCACTCCATCTACCCTGCGTGCTTCTAATTTACCAGCTGTGCTTCCCAACTCCTCAAACAAAAGTATTCTTACCGTGACTTCTAATTCCTTGCTACCTCGTACTCCATTCCAGTTTAATTCCAACTCCTCCCAGAGCTGCTAACCATATTAAAAGCACTCTTGTTCACGCTTCCATTGCTTCTCAGTTTTAACTAGCAGCCAACAGTAACAGCGACTTGCTCCAAACGCGCACGGTTGCTTTAGCTGTGCCCTTCATAATTAGCCACACGTGTGTTTATTGAAAAAGCACCGCTCCTCCTCTTCGAACCTCCCTCACCAACATCCATTGATACTACATTTCCCAGAATGCATCAGGGTTACACCCGGAAGGAATACTCATTCCCGCAACGACCCTAGTATCCATCATAACATCCTGCTTACATCGAAGACACAATTATTGACAAATCAGCTGTGTGCTACTAAGTAAAAAGTTAATATAATATGCCCAGTATCGAGTGTCCAAAGAAACCATGTAAACATTCAAGTCTCTTGTGTGCCTTTACAGATCGTCTTAATTTGAGACCAATGAAAACCTTCTCTGAGCTATAGATGTAAATTTCTCTATACATTATCCCATCTTCATCTTTTTTCAAAGGGAAGCTGAATGTATAAAATGAATCGAAAACATGGAGTAAATGGCTGAGAAAAGTTGGGAGTTCTGACCTACCAGGGGGTGCCTGTTGCTGAATTGGGCCACTGGAGGTTGTTTCTGCTGTTGGGAACTGGAAGAGAGACGCCACTATAAGAAGTGTGACACATCCACACCTGTTTCCGATGCATCACCGAAGAAACCGACCCAGCGCCTGCCCGCGGCCTGGAGAAATCGCTGCATGACGAATCCCGTGCACCGATCTCCGAAGTCCGAGGTCACCTCACTGATTCCGACACAGGCCCTGCAGTGCGGGTGCAAGAACGATGTATTGTGGGAGCGCGGCTTTGAGAGACCAGCACAGTGCCGTTGAATCCCAATCGTCGCACATCATACCGGGATGCCAAGTCTACAAGAACTCCGGGGCCCCAGTACAAAGCCTACGCATCACCTCCCCTTCAGTAAGAAACTGACGCATCACCTCCCCTTAAGTAAGGCACCGACGCATCACCGCTCCTACGTGGCAGTAAGGCACCAACGCATCACCTCCCCTGGAGTAAGGAACTGACACATCACTTTCCCTAGGCGTAAGGAACAGATGCATCACCTTCCCTGCAGCTGTTTTTATTTGTGACTGTGACGCATCCAAGGTACTTCTTGTTGAAAGTGTCGCATCTATAGCTTGCTATGGACAGACCTGTTTCTACCTTTTAAAAGTCATATTTTCATTACTGTATTGTTGATTTTTGTCGTTTTGGTCTTGTTTGGTTTAGATAAAGATTACTTATTTTTCTAAATTGATGTGGTGTCCATTTGTAGTGTTTTCACTGTATTACTGTATGTGTGCACAAATGCTTTACACACTGCCCCTGAGATAAGCCTGTCTGCTCATGACAAGTTACAAAGGGGGTGAGCAGGGGTTATTTTAGAAGTGTATACCCCTTACCCTAACTAAGAAGGGTCCCTGCTTGGACAAAGGTGCAAACCATTGCCAACTAGAGACCCCCATTTCTAACAATGGCACTCAGAAATATACCCACTTATTTTTAGGTCAAGCTTTCAAGACCTGTTGTGTATTTATTATATACTTGTTTGTTGGCTTTAAGCCCACCCACTGCTTTTTTTTGTTTATTTCAGTGTCCTTTAAAAATCCTTGTTTGCTATTGGTCAATCCTTTCTCTTTGTCCCTCCTTTTTGTCTTTCATTTCCTCCCATGGAGCAGGGACCAAGTTCTGTATCTTTACGCTTTGGCAGTTTATCTGTTTGTTTGGGGGACTATTTATTTTTGTATTTATTTCCTGCTGGTGTTACACTATGGGTGTGTGTTCAGCTTTGGTGCCCGTACTTTACCTTCCCCCTGCCCCTTCCTTCCCCTGTTGTTGCTGCCATCCTTCGCGCACCTCCTGCTCCGTTGCTTGCTTCTCCTGTTACTTGTTTAATTATCCCCTCCCACTTTACATTTGCTACGTCCATCAGTAAATGCGCATGGCGAAGGGCGAGGCAACAGGTCACGTGGGCTGGGGTTTGCCTTGCGAGTGTGTCACCCAATCACAACAAGTTGGTGAACGTTATGAAAGTTGCTTTAACAGTAGAAACTTGAAACACATGACATTTTAGAGAGCGTTTTTTCAAAGAAGATGTTTATCAGTTAAAGGAAACCTCTTGCATTAAAATATGGCCGTCTCCTACTCTGCGGTCGTATTTATCTGCAACATAGGCGTATGCTTACTGCGAAGATTATCTTTGTAAACCGCGTTTTATAAATCAAATGTAACTTTTTATTTGGTTTACGTAAATCCCTGTAGCAAAAACTCTGAAACTGGTTTTTGATTTTGGACGAAAAGCATAATTTTTGTTCAGTTTCCAAAGGTGCTTTATATAATAAACTGTACATGTCCTCTGCCAAGATGGGAGCATGATTAGGGGTTACCTTCTTTGGAAGACCGAATGCTGTTTTGTACTTCTTCCATGTTCATGATGCTCTTAAATGGGAGATGGAATGTGTCCTAGCCATGCACAGAAGAACCTCGTTCAGTCTATGGTCCACTAGTGATAGGGGTAAAGTGGTGGCTTGGTGCCCTTTCCGGTAGGACAGCGAAAGTCAGACTCAGGAACAACCTGTGAGCAGGGTACGAAGAATAGATTCCAGCCTGGGCAGCACCAGTGTGGACCGGTCACTACAGCACTTTATAGAGGTGGAGAAGAAAAAGCAGCGTTTCCAGCTTCTAGTGCATTAAATGACTGAACTCCGTTGGATAAATTAATACTTATTACCAACACTGCTCATGCTCTTCCATTTGCCTGTTACTGTCTCACTAAAAGTAACATACCAGCATGTACAAGCAGTGCTAGACTTAGCATCATTTGGCATGTTTTCACAGTCTTTTTGCTTTCTGACCTTCTAGTTTTGACTCTGGTTTTGCTGGGTTAGTGTCTCTGCACACTTTCTCACTGCTGTTCAGTTTTAAAGTACAAGTGCTCCTATTGTATATAAATTGTATTATGAATTGGTGTTTCCATGATTGGCATATTTGATCTACTGGTAAGTCCCTATTAAAGTGCACTGAGAGTGCCATCACCTGTAAAACAAATGCTGCTATTGGGCCTGCAACACTGATTGCGCCACCCACACAAGCAGCCTTTTTAAGGGTTCTCAGACCTGCCACTGCAGTGTCTACACGCAGCTTTTACTGCCATGTCGATTTGGCAAGGGTACCCACTTGCCAAGCCCTAACCATCCCTTTTATTGCCTGAAAGTCAATCCTAAGGTAGGCCCATAGTACCTCTATAGGCAGGGTGCAGTCTACGTGAAAGGTAGGACATGTGCTGGTATGTGTGACATGTCCAGATAGTGAAATATAGTGTATTTTAGCTTTCAATATTGAAAGGCTATCTGTCACATAGGATAGAATAGGAGTTTACTTATAACTTCCCATTGGGACAAGATGAGAAGAACGAGTTTAATATGCCTGAACTCAGAATATAAAAATGCATCTTTTAGTAAAGATGATTTTTATATTGTGTGTTTGAAAATTCCACTTTTAGAAAGTGGGTATTTTCTTGCTTAGCCATCCTGTGTGCCTCTGCTGGGTTGTGGATTGACTTTCTGGCTTTAGCGGGATAGGGATGTGCACTCTCTTCAGACAGTCACTGGCGGGGGGTGGGGGTCAAGGTGTGTCCTGCCTTTCCTGGATGAGTCAGGGCTGGGCTGAATAGACCTCGGCACCCTTTAGAGTAATGGGAGATTTACTTACACCTGAATGGGCCTGGTCTGCCTTGGACAATGCTCTCTTCACATCCTGCTGGGAAGCTGGGCCATAGATGACCAAACTGGTTTGGACTAAGCACAGATACTTTCTGCCCAAGAGAACAAAGAGAAATGCCATATAACTATTGAGCTGGAGAAGCTGTGAGGAGGAACTACCACTTTGCTGTGTGCTTTGTTGTGTTGGCCTGCAGTGGCTGCTTCTGTCTTGGGCAGTGAAAGGACTGGACTGAACTTTCTGCAACTTCTTTGTGTGAGTTTCTCCAAGGGCTTGAGGTAGAGCTTGCACCCTGTTCAAGAAGGAACAACAAAGACTTCAAGTTCATCTGCTGCCAGCACTGGGATTTATATGTTTTGTGCTGCAACAGAAGAAAAAGCAACCCGATGCCGTCAACGATGCCGCGGTCGACTCTGTGTCCTGGAGACACAGCAGAGTGCACCGCCGCACTTCGCACAGCAACCCTGGTCTCATCAACGATGCCACCCAATGCAGCCACCAAGCCACTGCTTGTACATGACCTGTGGGCACCGCACTCCGCACTGCCTCACTTCACACCAACGACGACACTCCACGCTGACATTGACACTGCTGCTTGCACCGTGGTTCGAGGACACCTCTCATAAGTTACACAACCCACCTTCCTCATCCCACACCGCAGCCTTGGCCTACCGACGCCAGCGATATCGACTCCAGTTTGTCAGCTGACAACAGCTCTTCCGCAATGATGACGCTGCTTGTACCGTGACCTGACAGCACCGTGATGAGCACCGCATCACTTCGCACCATAGCCCTGATCTCACCGACGCCGCAAGACGACAGTCACTGAGCCTCTGCCTGCACGTGACCTGAGGGCACCGCACGCCGCTGCACTTCGCACCACAGCCCTGACGACTGCCGATGCTGGCACACCCGACTTCAACCACGAGAAGTTCGACCTGCAACGTGTGTGACTTCAAGGGCCCGATGACTCCTGCACCGACCTCCAGAACCGACGCCGACTCTTCGAGGCTCAACAAGAGGTTGTCAATGCCCTGCATTTCTAAAGGTACTGTTTAGCGGGTCTTTCCGACACCTTAACTAGCATGTGACACCCCGATCAGCAGAACTGTTTGGATTTGTTATATACAACACCATGATTGTGAATATTTTCGTCGGATTTTAACATTAGTGTATACTGTATCTAACTGCATAGTGCATGTTTTATATGAATTTTATATTTTCTCATGTGCTTTTGAATTTTTAAGAATATTCCGTGATATGTGGTTTTTAATCAATTAAATAATCCTTGAGCGCTACATCTCTAGTTTGGTGGTACATTAATAATTGGGGCTCATACTTGTTGATTGGATCTAGGAGTACATGTATGGTGTGTTTTGTATGCGAGTGAGTTGGATAGCATTGAATATCTGGTTACCAAGGGGAAACCATAATTTCTCTACGGTTTCAATAGGGAACCTCCGGTTTGCAGAGGCACTGCAAGCTTGGGGACTTAGGTCTTCTGGGTGCGACCACCACTCCGAAAGATAAGTTGGGAAGTTAGGGGTTGGTTAGGCACCGTCCGTTTGGACACACAAGGCCGTGGGGCGTTGTGCAGGGATGCCTTTTGGGGTTGTATCTTCTTACCAGCTCCTGGTCGCGGTTGGGGGGGGACCTTCTGGATTTAGGCTGCAGGCATCGGATGAAGGCTTGAGGCAGGTTAGGGGTACCCGGATCTCAGGTCAGGATCACCGGGGTGACCTCCTCGTGTTTGCCCACTCGATCTCGGGCTGTGGACAGCGGGTGCAGAGTGGGGCGGATTCGCTGTGTCCGGCTGGTGCCAGAGGTTGCAGATGAACAAATTCGGTGTTCACAGGAGACAAAGTCTTTGTTCTTGAAGGCAGGCGGGTACTCCGAGGTTTTCGAGGTCGCTGGCTGCAGGACACACCGGGATTTCGCAGGAGCAGGTTCGAGGGAGAGAAAGGCCGGTAGGGCTGAGGTCAGGTCAGTGGGGTGTCTTCCTCTTGTTAGCTGCTGCACGGCTGTTCGGTCCTTCTTCTTATTCTTCTTCTTGTAGCTTCTTCTTGTCTGAGAAAGCAAGGTTCAGGGGTGCCTGTAAATACTAGATTTAGGGGCATTACAGGTAGGGACCAATAAGTTCCTTCCCTGGGGTGGGTACACCCCCTATTATGCCACCCTCCAGTGGGAGGGGGGCATGAGCTTGTCCCTGGTTGGCTGAGTTCCCCCATCTTCAAGATGGCATGGACTGAGAGTTGTGCTTCACCTCGCTTCCCCCACCTCAGGGGTGGAGTTGGCAGAGATGGGCACACCTCTCTTCCTCACTTGTTTTTCCCGCCGGTTCTCCCACCCAAAGTGGGGTCAGAACCAGTGGGGACCAGTTGCTGGGAGCAGCTAGTTGCCTGGGGAAGCTCACAAAGGCAGCAAGCCTTTGAAGCTTCCCCTTTGTGAACCCTGCCCATCCTGGGGGAGGAGGCTTGGCACCTCGTCCCAGGATGTGCATTGTTTCAGGCCCCAGAGAGCAGCAGGCTCTCGACCCAGGGGTCCAGAGACATGTCTGGTGGTGGCAGCTGGAAGCACCCACTCAGCCTGGACACTAGTGGTAGGTTAGTTTTCAGGGGACATCTCTAAGATCCCCTCTGTGTGCATTTTTCATTAAATCCCACACTGGCATCAGTGTGGGCTTAATGTGCTGAGAAGTTTGGTATCAAACTTCTCAGTTTTCAGTGTATCCATTTTGATACTGGGGAGTTTGTAATGACAAACTCCCAGCACCATATATTCTTAATGGCAGCACTGCACTTACAATGTCTAAGAATAGACTTAGACACTGTAGGGGTACAGGGCTCATGAACCTGTACCCTCACCACTGGTATAGTGCACCCAGCTAGAGGGGTGACTGATCTATGCCAGGGCAGTGGGTTGTAGGCATGGCACACAGAGATGTGTGCCATGTTGACTCTTCACTTTGTTCTGCACCAAAACACACAGCCTGCAAAGGCAGTGTGTGTGTAAGGGTACAGGACCTCTAAGGATGGCAAAATAAGTGCTGCAGGCCTTAGAGGCCTTCTCTGGTCACAGTGCCCTGGGGACCTGTGGTACCATTTACCAGGGTCTGACCTGTGGCCAGAGATGCCAATTGGGTTTAGGCTTCAATGCAGTTTTAGGGAAAGAACATAGGCCATGGGTACATGATTAGCAGGAGTCCAGGGCACATTCAGTTAAAGCACATCAGCAATTCAGCAAAAAGTGGGGGCAACCATGCAGAAAGAAGGCACTTTCTCACAGTTAGTTTTCTAAAACTGGTGTGGTGTCCTTTTGTAGTGTTTTCATTGTATTACTGTTGGTTATGTGCAAATGCTTTATACAGTGCCTTTGAGATAAATAAATGTAAATGTAAATCCATATTTGAAAAGCGCGATCTACTCACCCTTACGGGTCTCAAGGCGCTGGGGGCCGTCGTAGAAATTAAGTGAGCTATTGCCCAGAGTCACATGGTGCTGAGCTGATCTGCCGCCGGAGCCAGGGATCAAAGCGTGACCCCTGTGCTCCGAGGTCAGCTGCCCTGGCCACTGCACCACACCTCTCCACAAGCCTGACCTCTTGTGCCAAGCTACCAAGGGGGTGAGCCGGGGTTATTTCAGTAGTGTATCCCTCTTATCCTGACTAGTAGGAAGGGTCCCTATTTGGACACAGGTGCAAACCATTGCCAACTAGAGACCCCCATTTAAAAAACAACCACTCGGTGGATAATTTGCTCATTGGCATTCATAGTTGCAATATGTTTTTGGAGGGAAGTACAATAACCTTTAAAATACCAATGTTTTGCTAGATTTCAAAATCCGAGTTGGCAGTCACACCTGCTTCTTGACACGTTACTTTTCCAAGACAGATTACTAGACATCCCTACCCCTTGCTTGTGTGTCATTACCCAAACAATGGAAAACCTTTCAAAGGGTGCATCTAGAACCATGTTTCGGAAGCGAACAACAGGGGACGAGACATCTTCCGAGCCTTAGTCAAAATTACCTATGGGTTTCCTGCCACTGTTGTGGTACATGGCATGACATGGGAAGTCTGCTCCACGTTGTACATCACGTGCATGCGATATGCAATATGTATCCCTGTTTCCCCATGCTATCCGTGTTGTAAAGTGCCTGCTCCCACCCCCTCCTGTTGTCTGTGTTGCCCACCTCCCTCGTCCCTCCTCTTCTCTCTTTTCTGGGTGCATGGACCAGGCAGGTCAGGAGATAAATGGAGAGCTAGCCGCTGACAGCTGCCTTCTTCTATAATGCCTCCATTTGATGAAGGGGCCTTTAAATTTTTCACTTCTTGTGAAGGTCGTCAAGGTCCACGCCAGCTTCTAAAACCCAGGAAGTAAGCTATGAAGTACCTGCTTCTCATTTGTTTTCAACGTGTGCTTGTTTGTATAGTGCTTAAACCTCCCAGTGCACATCTTACGTTTAATGAGTGATGTTGCTAGCAGGCAATCGCTTCTGCTGCGTTAGCTCTTAGTTGATCATAAAAAGATGTGTTGTGTCTGTAAACTACGCAGGTTCCAATCCCAGTAACAATTCAGGTGGTCAGTGTGTCTTCTACAAAGGTTTGCCTGCAAGTTGGATGTTTCAATCTGTGGGTTAATGCGCCTGCTGCAAAGATCTGCACGGTAGTCTGCAGATCACAGGTTGGAGTCCTGGGTGAGCTGATTCAGATTTTCATCCCTCAGCAGTGGATAACTTGTATAATAAGTTAGGTAATGATATTGTAAAGTATCGTTAAAGGAATTCATTTTGTGGAGTTTACTCTACAAATAATTCATTTTATTTATTATAATTTGTGTAACCCACTTAGAGGAGCTCCAGGCGTTTAATGAAGAAAGGCTTCCCAGAAGGCTAGGAGGGTCAACATAAGCAATTTGCTGCCCCGAAGACAGAGCCATATTGATGGGAAACAGTAGTTAATAGTTAACTATTAAGATTTATATGATGCTGAGTCAATCCTGGTTTATATTCATTGCACTATAACCGCTGTAACTGCAGGATGCTGTGGGCTTTGTTGCCGGCAAAATTGTACTATATAGTCTTGTAGTGATAATCATGCACTATATTATGCACATGGGCATGTGCCGTGTGTGAGTGTGTAGCCCTGTCATTCAACATGTCCCTCCTCATGACAGAAGCCCAACCATGAGGCCTACGAGTCCGGATTCTAATTTACAATGCTTGTATTTTGCGTGTGTGTGTGTGTTTTAAAAGAAAATTATACCGTGATTCAAATGACAGTCAGAGCGACCTGTATGAGAAGTTCGACCAGATAGCGCAATTGATTTGTTCTTTAACCTACTATGGAGGATTAGATTTTTATAACAGAACATGGCTGGAAGAAATCGATCAACAACTTCGGGGCCAATAAAGAAAAACAAGCATTGGCATAGCCAATAGGTCTCACCTTTGGGACCTTATAAGTGTTTAGCCATGCAACACTTGATGTTGTTGCACCAAGGATATTGTACTGTGTCAGGCTCTTCCTTCCAGAATCATCGGGATTGCGCTGAAGCTCAAAGGGGTTCCCCCTCTTGACGGCCCCAAGTCTGGAATGTGCACACACACAGACTATTGAGGTAGTCAAGTGAGGGAAGGAACAGCAGGGAGGGAGATCGGGACAAGGGAAACAATGAACGACAAGATAAATACAAGGTTAGATTTCTGCGACACCTCTCCCCCTCAAACAACTGTTACAGTACGTGCACCTAAACTCACATATATCCTACCTGTAAAGGAATAAAAGGTTAGCGTTGAATGCCAGAAGAGAGTAGGGTGAAGGAAAGAAGTCCACATGGGCTAGTAAACAAAGGGAGACACTATGAGGATTACACTTAACATGAACAACATACAGTTATTTTGATATACTGTTCTCGCTCTCTCTCGCTGACCTACCTAACCCCTTCTGTGGTAGCTCCCGTACTTGTGTGCCAAAACAGTAGATACACCCTCGCTTCTGACTCTCTCCTGGGATAGGAAGCAAAGAACAACCAGTAGCAATTACAGGCACAAAGCAGGCGCGGTTAATGTCAGTCTTAACATTGCCCCAAAACAAATGTGGAAAAAACTGCCAGTGTTGTTCTCACTAGTCTTATTCAATCATAAGTTCCAACGTCAGTGGGACCAAGGCTTGCTTCGGTTGTCCTTATGGCACTGTAAGACTTTTACGGTGGTTTGCTCACCTAATATCGTCTTAGGTGTTACAAACAAGGAGAAGGGGAAAGGGAAATGTCGATCTCTCCGGAGTTATATAGCCTGCTTCAAGCACAGCCAGTGATTTAAATCGGAAAACACCCCCCCCCCCGCAAAGAGGTGGCGGACCGCCAGTCTCGGCCAACGGAAGAGATCGAGCTCGCTTCGTAAGCGGTGACCAGCCGTAAACGAGTATAACAACAGCAGGCTCAGCACAGGAAAGCCTCTCCCGCATGAGGCTGCACTGTGCAAGCCTTGACCAACGGGAGAAACGAACCCGCTTCACCGGGCTGATAACAAGGAGCTTGAAACACTCCCCGCAAGAGACTCTAGTTTACGGACTCAACCAACGGGGAAGCAAAATGGCCAAAGAACACCACTGGCCCAGTCAAAATCCTTTCTAGGGACCCATCGACATAACTGTGGACCCCCACTCTTACCGCCGTAAATAGTAGCCAGCAGACACTGAAGACGTAGACTGAAAACGCTGCTCCAGAATAATCTGCAGCGTTTGAGGGCTCCGCTAGTCTTTTACGTGTTCCGTGCGTACTGTTCGGAGCACGTACAACGTGCTTCTCAGGGCATGCCGGGACTTGTAGTTCATTCCAGCGTATATCGCGCGTGTGACAGTCAGCTCTTACCGGGCCTTACATATCCTGACAGTACTGGATAACTAAACACTTATAAGGTCCCAAAGGGGATACCTATTGGCTATGCCAGTGCTTGTTTTTTTTTACAAAGACAAGCAGTGCTATAGGGCTCCGGCTGCCACTTAGTCCACCGCATCCCACGTAGATGCTGCAGCCATCTTTGAATGGTTTTAAAGCCAATTCAAAAGCGGTCGCCAGTGTATGTGAATCCCTATCTCAACTGTGAGACTGTTCTCTTGCTTCCCAATTCTATTAAATACAAATTATGTAAAAAGAACATCCGTTTCTGAGCTGCACGGCTCATCCTACCCACGTTTCACACGCAGATTTGAAATACTGATGGTTTGGGCTTCCTGGAATTCAACTGGTTGAAAGGTGTAGAGGTGTAGAGAGGTAGGGAGAGAGAGGTAGAGAGAGAGGGAGAGGTACAGAGGGAGAGGTAGGTAGAGAGAGGTAGAGAGAGCGGTATTGTATTGTATTGTATTGTAATTGCATTTGTATAGCGCTTACTACCCCTGACGAGGCGTTGAAGCGCTTTTTCGGAGAGTAGCACGCTACTCCGAGACCCATAGAGGATTAGTGTTGCATTAGTATAGTGAAACATGCAAGTAAATTTTAAGTGATAGATATGTTAGTCAGTTATTTGGATTCGGAAGGATAGCAGAAGGATAGTCGAGGAAAAAAGGTTTGTATTTATATAGCGCTTGTTACCCCTGATGGGGTGTTGAAGCATGCTACTCCGGAAACCCATAAAGAATTAGTGGTGAATTAGTATGGTGAAATATGAAAGTAATTTGAGTGGTGGATATTAGTCAGTTATTTGGAGTGAGGAGGATAGAAGGGGAAGAAAGGTTTGCATTTATATAGCACCTGTTACCCCTGATGGGTGTTGAAGGCTTATCTGGCGAGTAGCACGCTACTCTGGAACCCATAAAGGATTAGTGTTGTAAATTAGTATAGTGAAAAATGAAGTAATTTGAGTGGTGGATATGTTAGTCAGTTACTTGGATTGAGAAGGGTTCGGGAGAGGTAGAAAAGGGAAAAAGGTTTGCATTTATATAGCGCTTGTAACCCTGATGGGGTGTTGAAGTGCTGTATTGGCGAGTAGCACGCTACTCTGGAACCCATAAAGGATTAGTGGTGAATTAGTATAGTGGAATATGGAATTTGAGAAGTGAACATGTTAGTCTGTTATTTTGATTGAAAAGGATAGTGGAGGGATAGAAGAGTGAAGGATTTCTTTTTTTAGGTCACAGCAGTACGAGAATGCTTTTGGATGAGTAAAAAGGTTTTTTTGGAGGGGAAGAGTCAGAGGAAGGAGTTTAGAAAGGTTTGTTTTGGGGATCAGTATAGTAAAAGAGGTGTAAGATGATGCAAGGAGGGTAGAGTAGGAGAGAGTCTAGAAAGAGTTATTTTTGGGATCATAGTAGTGGTATGGGGTTTGGGATAAATGAGAGAGGGTATAATGATAGATGTTTAGGGTGAGAGATAGGGTAGTGCATTGGAAAGAGTAGTAGAAAGAAATTTGAGATGAGTCAGAAGTTGGGCTAGAAGATATATTGAGAGAAGTACAGGCTGAGAAATAGGGTAATGTATTGGAAATGCTGATTTAGAAGAACGTGATAAATATATAGATCCATAAGTACATTGAAAGTATATAGATACATAAAGGAGGTAAGTATATGCAGATTAAAGATATTGATTGAGGTACAGGATGAAAAATAGGGTAATGCATTGGATAGGCTTTTTCAGGAGAAAAGTAACAGACACACAAATCCAAGTACATGGAGGTACATAGATGCACAATGGATGCAAGTACATGTAGACCAAAGATGATTTCTTTTTTTTTATAACAACATAATTATTCTACATATTTATACAAAGCAATACACAAAGATAGGTACATATCTATAGTGAAAATAAATGCTTATATACAGAGGGGCACATACATAGGGTGGGAATTACTGAATGGGAAAATGGGCAGCATTTCTGGCCGTGGTCCCAACCAGTCTCGAACAGTCTCAAACAGGCAACTGCCCTTAGCCTTTCCACCCGGGCTGAGACGCCCTAAGCCTTGGCCTTTTATAGCCCTAGTAATCAGGTGTCCCACTTCAGCCAATGGGAACTCTAGCCCTAACACTATCCAATCACAACACTAGCCCTAAAATCTAGAACCAATAGGAGACCAGGATCATACCGCCAATCTTAGCAATTGTCCATGCACCCAATCAGTTTAAAAAACCCTGATCTCTACGTCCAATAGAGGCCCTAGCCCTACCAGTAATCCCAACCCAAGTCCAAGCAACCAATGGCACAGGAATCCCTTGTCCCTACTTCCAATATTAAGTCTAACCCTACTCTTAGTCCCACACCTATTCCTGCAATCACACCAGAAGCCCTAATCGCTACTTCCAAATAAACGCCCAACACTAGCTCTAGTCCCTCGTAGTCCCAACAACCAATAACACAGGAAGCCCTAGTCCCTACTTCCAATAGAAATCATAACCCTAGCCCTAGTCTCAACCCTACATTGATTGAATCACAGACCCAGAAACCAATCAGAACCCTCAAATACCCAACCAATGGGGACACTAACCCTAATCCAATAGAAACACCAGATACAACAACCAATCAGTGTACACATGTACCAAACAATAGCAGACTATATAAGGTTCCTGCTACCTCAGACAAGGTTTGCTGGCCAGGGATTTGGAAGCTGCTCCTCTACTCAGAAATCTCCTAGGAGACAGATGGGCTCAATCCACACTTTGGACTTCTGCAGGTAAGGGCCTAACAAACTTGTTCTCTAACAATACTGCTTGTATAAAACTTTACTCCCTCTGCTGGCCAAAAAACGAAGTGCACAGTCCCTATTAAACACAGTTTAAACAGCTCACAGCAGATTACTGCTGTCTCAGAGCACCCTCTGATGTAGATGTAGTCTGCCTCCTTAGCACTTGCTGGACTCTGCTCACTGCAATCTGGGGCACAGGTAGGCTGCAACTCACAAGATGGAGGACAATGATTTGGGGTGCACCCAGCAAAGCCTTAAGGGGCCTGGGCAGGTGTGAGAGGAGGGCTCAGATTTGCTTGGAGTTGGGGAAATGAATCAGCAGTCCTAGTTCTGCTGGCCTGGAGGTGGGGCTGGGACTGGGGAGCGGCTCTATTCAGAAATCTCCTAGGGGACAGACAGGCTCAATCCACACTTTGGACTTCTGCAGGTAAGGGCCTAACAAACTTGTCCTCTAACAATACTGTTTGAATAAAACTTTATTCCCTCTCCTGACTCCTGGCTCTCCCCCACTCCCTCTCCTGACCAAAAAACAAAGTGCACAGTCTCTATTAAACGGAGTTTAAACAGCTCACAGAAGATTATTGCTGTCTCAGAGCACCCTCTAATGTAGAATATCCCTGTTGCTGGAAGGGTGGTGGGGGGGAGGTAGGGGCTGGTTTCACTGACTTGTTAACACAAAATGGTGGCTGGGGGTGCACTGTATAACATACAGGTCTTAGACACAGAGCAAAAGAGATAGTCACGGGGAATGAGAGGGAAAAACTACAGTGTTTCGGCTGCACATCCCACAATTCAACAGTGGTGGCTCCCCCATAGGGGCGTTTGGGTATCGCCTCACTGCTTTCTTGCAGTGCGGGAAGCAGAAACATAAAATGGTAAAATTACCATTTTATGTTTCTGCTTCTCGCATTGCGAGAAAGCAGAAGTGCCTGGTTGGGGCGGGCGGGTGGGCAGTCCTGCTCGAGGGCAGGGGGGAGTGGCTTACCCACTGTTGTGGGTACTGACTCTTTGGTCGGCCCTGGAGCCAACCAAACTCAGTCAGTACCCACAACAGTGGGTAAGCCACCCCCCCTGCCCTCGAGCAGGATCACCCACTCTCCCCTTTTCTCTATGCAGAGAAAATGTCCCGGCTGGGGCGCTCTCCTGCTGCGCCTACCAATCTCAACGCTGCCATTGCAGTGTTGTGATTGGCTTGCGTAGGGGAGGGAAGCTGCCTGTTCCTGCAGGAGGAAGTTGGAACACGCAGGAGTGCACGCTAGCTGTGCCATCCATTACACTGTGACCCGATCGACTTAGCCAGAAGCGGAGGGGCCGGTGGTACGGTAACTGGCTGTAAGGTACGTTTCATTTTTTATATTCCCCCGCACCCTCCCTCCCGCGAGCATGCCGGCCGCCACTGTAGAGCACACCTACCCATCTTTACTAGTGTTTCTATTTCATGCTGGATTACCTTTAAAGAGTTCTTGGCTGCACTGTTGTTAATCTCTCTAAGTGCTGGGACTACAAACCATGGAACCATTGTAGGCAATCCATTCTCTGCATGGGTAGAATTTTTTAACTGTTGGCGCCAAACCGTAAAGCTAAAACGATCGGAGGTGGGCAAGCCAGAGAGCTCCTAAGAATGGCCGAGCTGGCAACACATATAAGGTCAGTACTCTTTCACTTTCCTTCTGCCTCCATGTCGCTGTCTGCCTATCTTTCTTTTTTTCGTTTTCTCGATTTCTCCCTCTGTCTCCCTTTCTGTTTCTCCTGCTGCCTCTCCTGGTATCCCACTCTCACTCTTTCCTCTTTTTCTAGCTCCCAGCATCGGCTAATTTTTCCTTGATTCTGGGCAAAATCACTGAATGGAATCTACAGAAAATAAACAGTGGACGCAGAGGCCCGTTTACTTTCTTTTCCGACTGTTGTCTTCGTGACCCCTGAGACCATGGGCAGCAAGGGCAGTGCGCCAATGGTACTTAACAGCAAGCCTGGGCAGCAGTGCCCTGGCTGCTCCTAATTAAAGTCCATCAAAGATTGTGTCTCTGTTATATGTCACAACAGGCAGTGCAGTGCAGCGAGAGTGTTTCCATATGGTGCGCTCACATTTGAATGCCTGTTCTTCCTTTAACAATTAATAGGCAGACCTAATGTTTCGAAATATACACTGTTCGCCTGAGGTGATATATTATCTTATAACAGTAATGGTGCCGTGTTAACTAATTCACCCGGTTTGTCTAATTGAACCCAGAGGCCCCTTGCATGATCAGGGACATGTTTTCTGGATGAGTTTAGCATTTGGAAAATTAGAAAAGAAGACTGTTGGCAGGATGGATACAAATCCTGTTTCTGAGCCGTGTCTGCTCTGGTTGGAGGCCGGTACGCTTGTGCATCATATTACTTTTTCGTGGTGTATACGGGAAACTTGAAGGTCTGAATTAGAGCACACTGCCATAACGTGTGGGGGTGAGGGGTCAATACTACTGTAAAGTTCGGGGGTGCAGGACTGAGGTACAGTTACTGGGTTGGGTGTAAAATCTTACGGCAATACTGCTCTGGGTGAGCAATTAGGTGAATTGGTAGAGCTGTGTTTCGGGCTCTGAACAGCAGGGGGTGGCGCAGATCAGAGATGCTTTTACAGAGTTGTCTGTGGCATCTTAGTGCGGCTCCAAATGGAATAGCAGCAGGCGTTGTGGGTTAAGGCTGAGGTGAATTAGCAGAGCTTTGCGGATTTGAGAATCGGCGCGCCTGTGTGTGTCTCTGTGCAGGTAAAGTATGTCTGTCCTTAGCGTCTGTCTTCCCATAAGTCTAGCTGTGTTGGCCGAACTCCAGTAGGCGGGCCAGCGGGGGCTGAGAAAAGATATGTTCCCAGGGCCTGACCTTGTGCCTATTTGTTACTCTATCCTTTACAACTGGTAATTCATAACTGGATGTTCAAGTCCTGCGTGTGCACCTACGGCAGGTAGACCAAAAAGAAAACCACACTCGGATATACAACACACGCTGTTACTCTGCCCCACTAAATGCACAAATAAGAGCAAATCGCTCGCCAGGAAGCTAGGAAGCAGGCTTAGATGTTCTTCTTTTTTTTTTTTTTTTTTTTTTTTATAGTGAATTCAGTTCTGAATTTCTTTTGCTTACTTTTTTTTTTTTTTTTTTTTTTTTTTTCGAAACCGTTTATTGCAGTTTATAGAAGTTACAGGTATGGGCCTACAACCACCCGGCCGGCCGCTAGAGCATCAAAAGCATATTACATACATACAGCAAAAAATTTTCTCAGCGGTGCACAGTAGGAAAACAGGAGTGATCAATGGTGCAGGTCTCCAAGCTCCATGCCCACAGTACGGTTCCATTTTCTTAATACAAAACAACATAAACAAACCACAACCGCAAGGCAACCCTCGATCCAAAGTGACAACACGTGCTCCATAAGTGGGGGATCCACACCAGCAGCAAAATTCTGAAGAGGGGGACGGGAGTAGATCAGGGACTGGGGGACCGCGCACCCGCGGCCAAGGGAGGGGCGCCATCTAGGGAGACGGAGCCGGCGAGGCCGCCGGTAGCAGCGGCGGCTCACAAATACCCCCGCGGTAGGCGTTCCAGGGGCCCCAGAGTTTCATCCACGCCCCAGGCTTACCCCTCGCCACATACACCACCTTTTCACGAAACATACACCAATCCATATGCTCTTTCCAGGCCGACACCGCAGGGGGCCTCTGGGATCCCCACAATTGGGCAATATCACGCTTGGCTATCATGTATCCCAGAGTCACCCACCGCGCCTGCGGGACCGAGTAGTCATTTGGTTCCCAGACATTCAGCAAGCATCTCCTCGCTTCAGGCAGCAGCGTGACACGCGTAACCATTCGTAGAACCTCATGCACACCACGCCAGAATCGCTCCACCTTCGGGCACTCCCACAGTATATGCATGAAAGTCGCCAACGCACCACAGCCACGCTTACACATTCCATCACCGGCAAAACCCATACGTAAAAGCCTTGGCCCCGTCACGTAGACCCGGTGAAGGATCTTGAGCTGGACGAAACGAAGGCGAGCCGGGATGGCCACCTCTTTCGGAGAGGCCACCGCGGAAATCCAATCCTCGTCGTCCAGCTCCAGCCCGTCGGCAACCCAAGCCTCGCGGAGACTAGTCAGCAGACACGATCTATCGTTAATCAATTTTTTGTATATGAGGGAGATCGTGCTGTCCGGGACATGGCCATCTAGCACTCTGTCCTCCAGGGGGGAAGACTCCGGAATGGATGCAACATCCGGGAAGACGGAGCCCAGCGCATGGCGGACCTGTAGGTACCGAAAGTACTCACTGCCCTGCAGCTGAAACTCCGCCTGCAGCGTCTCAAAAGTTTTGAATCCCCCCCTCGTCCAGAGATCTCCCACCGTGCTGATTCCGATCGTGTCCCACTTCTCGAAGCCCTTCGACGTCCACAGGGAGCCCAACCTCTCAGATGCATACAGCGGAGACGCTCGGGTCAAACGGTCCTTCCACCCCATAGCTGCATTAGCCGCGTGCCAGACACGCACCATGACACGCGTCGGTCCCGTCAAACGGGAGTCGGGCGCGCCAGAGTAGAGCGCTCGATTATAATCGCCACCGGGCAGAAGCGTCCTGTCCATCTCGAATGCCGGGTTCAAGGCGGGCCCGTAAAGGCCATGATTAATTGCAGCTAGTTGGGAGGCCCAGTAATACCGTTTGATGTCCGGGAGGGCGACCCCTCCGTCGTACCACGGGAGCGTCAATTTAGCCAGAGCAATACGCGGCCTCCCGTCCCAGAACAGGCGCCGCTGGAGGCCCTCCACCTCGCGAAAGTAGCGTGCCGGGACCAAGTCCATGGTATTCTGGAGGGCGTAGAGGAAGCGCGGCAGGGACATCATTTTAAATAAGGCCGCTCGGCCGAGCGGCGAGAGCGGCAGACGCCGCCAGCGCACCACGTCCTCCCTCAGACGCTGGAGGGGGGGCAGCAAGTTCCGCTCATAGCGGGCCTCCGGGTCAAGAGTGATATATATACCCAGGTACCGGAAACCCTGGGAGGCAATCTGGATCGGACAGTCCCGTGGCAGGACCGGGGCCTCCCCGGAGAGCACATAGACACAGGATTTCGCCCAGTTGATGACCAGGCCTGAGTTGCGACCGAAGGAGCGCAAAACATCAACCAGGACGATCAGTGACTTGCGCGGGGAGGCGAGATACAAAAGGATATCGTCAGCATAGAGAGACACGCGGTCCTCATGCTCGGGGGTCCAGCGGAGACCACGGATGGAAGGGTGCCACCGCAGCCACTCCGCCAGGGGCTCCATGGCCAGGGCGAACAGGAGAGGCGACAGGGGACAACCCTGTCGCGTGCCCCGCCCCAGCGCGAATGGGGCAGATACTCGCCCATTCACCACCACCTGCGCCAACGGGCCCGAATATAGCAATTTGACCCAGCTGACGAAACCCGGGCCGAACCCAAACTTCGCCAGCATCGCCCAAATATATGGCCATTCGAGCGTATCAAACGCCATGGTGGCGTCCAAGGACGCCAAGATGGCCGGCTCCCGCACAAATGGGACACGCGCGAGCACCCCGTGCAAGCGCCGCAGATTAAGCGCCGTGTTGCGGTGTGGTATAAAGCCCGATTGGTCTTGGTGGACCAAATCGCCCACCACGCCAACCAACCGGTTGGCCAACACCTTGGCGAGGATTTTGGGCTCCGCGTTCAAAAGCGAAATCGGCCTATAGGATGTGACCCGCTCACGGGGCTTCCCCTCCTTGTGGATCACCACAATTGTAGCCAGACGCTGGTCCGGTGGGAGGGAGCCCCGCGAGTGGGCCGCAAGGAACATCGCGCGCAGGTGGGGCGCCAACACATCCGGGCGCAACTTGTATAGCTCAATGGGAATACCATTGGGGCCCATGGCCTTGCCGGATGCAACCGAGCGAATAGCTGAGGCAATTTCGTCCGAGGTGGGAGGGGCGTCCAGCGAATCCCTGTCCTCCACCGTAAGGGAGGGCAGTGCGATGTCCCGAAGCAAGGCATGGGAATCTTCCTCCGAGCAGGGAGAAACCGGGGAGTAGACTTCGCGGAAATAATCCGCGAAGCAGGAGACAATGGCTTCCGGCTCAGTGACGCACACACCATCCACGCTCTCAATCAAAGGCACCACGCGGCTCGCTCTCTCCCTCTTGTCCAACCACGCAATCAATTTGCCAGCCTTGTCACCCACATCATACAATCGCCCCTGCTGCTCTCTACTGAGGCCCCTGGCCGCCTCCGTGACGAGGGCCCGATAGGCCGCCTGCTTTAAATGCAAAACATGCAACTTGGCGTCTGTTACCCCGCTCCCCAGGTCACCCTCCAGTTCTGCAATCTCGGCCTCAACCCGGGTCACCTCCTCCCGCTCGCGCCGCCGGGCATTGGAAATAAAGGAGAGGGCCTCCCCTCTAAGAACCACCTTGAAAGCCTCCCACAGGGAGATGGCAGACGGGACCGACCCCACATTCTCATCGAAATAGCGCTGTAAGGATTTGATCAAGTCGGCACGAATGGTGGGGTCGCGCAAATACCATGCATTGATCGGGGCCACTCTGCCATCCCCCCTCGGGAAGACATCGAAATGCAACAACAATGGGGAGTGGTCTGAGATACCCCGTGCCAAATGGCGCACCTCCCCCACCCTCCCTGCATGGGCCGCCAGGACAAGGATGTAATCAAGCCGCGAGAGGCTACCATGGGCCCCCGAGTGGAAGGTGTACTGTTGCAATACGGGATGCTTTAAGCGCCAGCAATCCACCAGGCCCAGCGTGTCTAAAAGGCCGGGCAGCCACGCCTGTGCCCGGGGGAGGTCCCTAGGGAGATGGCGATCCATAGACCCAGAGGCAACCGCGTTAAAGTCCCCTCCAACCACCAACAGGCCACCCGGAAGGTCCAGAAGGAGGCGCCCCAGGTCCGCAAATGTAGTGGCTTGTAACCCAGGCGGGACGTACACTGATATAAAGATAAACACTCTACCCTCCATTCGTCCCACCAGAACAGTGTAACGTCCCCTCTCATCATGGCGCACCTCGTCAATCTCCAACGGGAGCGAGTTCTTGACCATAATACCCACCCCCCGCGAGCCCGAAGTGAAGCCGGAGTGGGCCGCCAAACAATATCCCCGCCGATTCATTGCATGAAAGGTGTTACCTATAAGGTGTGTCTCCTGCAGGAAGACAACATCTGGTGAAATACGTTTTAAATACTGCAGGACCACACCACGTTTAATCCTATCCCCCAGGCCGTTAACATTCCATGACAACACAATCAAATCCCTACCCCCCATGATACGTCAAAACAATCGGTCGCCCCCCACCGAGCATCTTAAAAACAACAAAACAGTTGCGGGTTTGCCTTGCGGTGTTAACAAACAACACACCCCCCCCACCCCCCGGTCCCAACAGAACTCCCCCCTCCCTGCACCCCTGCATGAGCCCAGACAGCCCCCCCAAAGTGCAGTGTGCCTGTCGCCCCATAGCTAAGTACTAACTAGACCCCCAGAGGAGGAGGGAAGCCCCCAGCAGACCCCACCCGACCTCCATGGGAGGGGAACATACGAAAGCAATATATGGTAAAGGAGTAATATCCCGAGCAAGGCCTATACAGTCACCCCTCAATTCTGATCCGGCGGGCCCTCCCCGCCAGCCGCGCCCCCCCCACCCCGATCTCCAGGCAAAGTATCTAACCAGTCCCCAGCCGCCTCGGGCCGGTCGAAGAAGTGCGTACGGCCATCCACCTCCACCCTCAGCTTAGCCGGAAAGAGCATTGAGTACTTGAGGTTTAGGTCCCTTAGGCGACGTTTAATACCGAGAAAGCTCTGTCGCTGCTTCTGGACCGCCGGAGTAAAGTCTGGGTAGAAGTGTACATCCATGTTGTCCAGCCTGACCGGTCCCTGTTGCCTGGAGGTCTGGAGGATGGCGTCTCTGTCCCGGAAATTAAAAATCCGGGCAATAATAGGCCGCGGCGGGGCACCGGTCTTAGGGCGGCCCCCAGGGACCCGGTGGGCACGCTCCACCGCAAAAAGCTTACTCAGCCCCCGGGGCTGGAGATGGGTCAGGATCAATTCTTCCACAAAGAGATCTGCCGCCTCCGCCTCTCGGCCCTCCGGCACACCAATAATGCGAACATTGTTCCTCCGGGCCCGACCCTCGGAATCCTCCAGTCGCCGGTCCATCAGGGCGCTCGCCTGGCCAAGCCGGCGCACCTCCTTCTGGAGGGCCACCACGTCCGTCGTGAGGCTCGTTGTGGTGTGGGCCAGGGAGTCAACTCGGTCGTTCGTTTTTGACAAGTCTGCCCTCACAAGGCCCACATCCACCAGGACCGAGTCAATTTTTTGCGCCAAGGTATCGAAACGCTGGTCCACCGAGGCCTTCATCTCTGCGATGGCGCCCATGACGTCCCGGAGGGTCAGATCCACCGGTTGGGCAGGTGCCTCCGTCGGGCCCACCAGGGATGGCCGCGCTGTCTCCGGAGAACCCTTCTGGAGCGTATAGCGATCCATACTATTGGCCTGGTGCGCCGTGCCACGGCGGGTTGTCTTCATCTTCGCCCGGTCGCCATCTTGTTTGGTGGACATGCTGGCCCTTACACCGTCGTGCCAAGATCTCCAAACGGGCCGCCACACCAAATCACGGGTGGCAGGGGGGGGGACGGGGGCGACCACCGGGCAGCGGGTCAACCCACCGCCGGCGGGTCAGCCGGGCACCTGGACAAGGCAACACCACCGCACCCCGCTCCGCAGCCCGACCCCGCCTGAGGCAAGGAGGGCGCAAAAGCGAAAGTGAAAGTGCGGGGTATGCGAGTCGCTCAGCCCCGCTCGCCGTTGTTATTCACTTCGTCCCCGGATCGCCCCACTACTCCAATCCGGGGGGCCGGCGAGGAGAAGGCCGCAACCTTCAATCGATGCTCCCACCGGTGTTCGGGGTCCGATTCGAGCCCAAAGAACGGGCGGCGCCTCAGCTCGGGTTCACCGACACAGTCCCCTCAACAAGGACAGGATATCGCCAGGATTAATTCAGGAGGTCGCGGAGGTCCTCGGGAGCCTCGCACCTACGCGGCCATCTTGGTTGCGCGCTAGGCTCCTCCGATGTTCTTCTTTTTGATGCTGAATTTCCCCAGGGGCTTTTTGCTGTTGAAACTTGTAAAAACAACGAATAAATGAAAACCTATGTTTTCAGGGAGGTCCACCAACTCTAAGGCTAGCTAACAATAGTTATAATAATAATAACTTTCCTGCTTCCTCAAATTTTCTTGAAAATGCACCGTTTGTCTACTCTTTTTTTCAATTTTTTTTAGGGGGGATAACCCCCCCAAATCCCCCATAGGTTGTTCGTGCTCGCTCGCTGTAGTGCAGTACGACAATAATGTTACACCCTACCACTTTCAAATGTTGCCAGCCGCCACTGCAATTCAACAGGTTAAATTGAAGCAGTCACAGGCAGGGAAAACCACAAGTTTAAACACAAAAACAGGTGATAAATTATGCAATCACGGGCAGGTTAAAACTACAATTTTAAACTGTAACAACCACAGGCAAAGACAGTTAAAGAAAAAGAAAGAAAAGAGAGAGAGAGGTAGAGAGAGAGAGAGGTAGAGAGAGGTAGAGAGGTAGAGAGAGAGAGGTAGAGAGAGAGGGAGAGGTAGAGAGGTAGAGAGGTAGAGAGAGAGAGAGGTAGAGAGCGGTAGGGAGGTAGAGAGAGGTAGGGAGGTAGAGAGAGGTAGAGAGAGAGGTAGAGAGAGAGAGGTAGGGAGGTAGAGAGAGAGAGAGGTAGAGAGGCAGAGAGAGAGAGAGAGAGAGAGGTAGAGAGGTAGAGGGATAGGTAGAGAGAGAGGTAGAGAGAGAGAGGTAGAGAGAGTTAGAGAGGTGTAGAGAGGTAGAGAGAGGTGGAGAGAGAGAGGTAGCGAGAGCAAGGTAGAGAGAGGCAGAGAGGTAAATAAGCAGTAGAATATCTCCAAAAATCCACTGGCCGCGGAAAATTGAGCCAGTTAAAGTGGCACTGCTGTTGCATCATGCCATCTGAGTTTTTGCTTCAGATCACTGAAGATACAAAATCTAGCCCTTCCCTGTTAGAAGGTGCATGCCAAATCTGGAAAGGATCTGTGAGCTAAGTGTGTACTACTGAAACATTGCAGTGATCTTCAGATTGCCTCCTCCTTTCATCCTTTTCAACACAGCCGATAAAATGAGTACCACTTTCAGCAGAGTCCAGCTTCCCACATTGATATTCAAGTAGCACAATCCAGATTGGGTCTTTGTATTCTGGTTCTTACAGCCCGGAAAATATGATTGTATAAACAGGACTACAAATAGCTGAAAGCAAGGAGAGCTCTGAAACTGTATATTATTCTAAGTGTGCCTCAATTAGTGGGCGGACTTTGTCAATCACAGAACTCTTATGTGCCCCAAATCCATACATAAGTGCCTCACCCAACCAAAGTTTTTGCTTTGCATTCTGGTACATGTAGTTCTGATTTTCGAAATGGAAAAAAAGAGTCTGTAGATACTCAAACTGGCATACTCAAACATGGACTTGGCAAACGTCCGTACTATGCAATAAAGGGTACGACAGTGCAGACTTGGGTGTGCTGTCAGGAGGAGGAATGCAAAATTGAAAATAACAGGCTGCATATGCCCGACTTCTAATCAATTATAAGAAACTGAAGTGAAAAGGCTAACAAGGCTGTGAGCTACAGCCATTCCAGGAGTCCACGCAAAACACTAGCTTTACAAATGGTCCCCTTTTAGAATGTTTGATTGTAAGCTTAATATATCCCTTGTGTATATGTAAAAAGCTGTCTTTAATTCAGTCTTTGGTGCCTTGGTGTTGGAGTTTCGTTATGATTCAAATAACCAGTTTCCGGGAGGGAAGCTCAGGGAATTAAACACTCGCGGTTGACACAAGTTCGAATCTAAACAAACCTGACTCAGTCCGTCATCTTTCCAAGGGTGGTGAAATAGTATCTTTGGTAAATTGAAAGTGCCTAGGAATGGCAGAGATTAAACATGAAACCTCTTCATTGCTGGATTAAATATGATAGTGATGAAAATAAAAAAAAATTCCTTGGCTTGGCCAATCACCAGCCACATGTAACGAGCCTAAAACTAATCGACATCTTTGTCTGTTTGACTACAACGACCGGTGTATATTAAAGTAAACTACAGGTCCCATGACGCCCCCGGGGCGTCTTCCTCCCTTTCCTGATATTGTTTGTCCCGGCAACTGAACAGGAGTGGCAATGGCCAGGCAAACTGCACGCGCTATGGTGGCAACACAGCTATTCGGTCTGCACAATAAACACCTGTTTAGTATTTCACAGCAGACTGAGGGGCTGCAGATTTATTTTTATACAAACGTGGTGCATTTACAATCGTTCAGAGATATTTGCTTACGCGGCCCAGCCGGGGTTAGAGATTCCCAGTCGATGTTTATAAACAAATACAGATTTAATTACGTCAAAACGTCTGGCTTTGTGAGATATCCCAAATGTTCTGTGTGGCAGTGCTTTACATGGAAATACAGAAGTGCTGATAATTGCTGAAAGAGAGAGGGGGAGAGAGAGCGAGAGAGAGAAAGCGAGAGCGGGAGAGACAGATAGAGAGTGAGAGAGAGAGCGCCCGGGAGTGGTTCGTGCGTGCACGCTGGGGAGAGCTCTTTTTCAAAGCACATACTTGTGCTTGTGGCGCGCCACTGTGCACTCCTGCAAGGCGTATGCCACGACAAGCACGAGTATGTGCTTTGAAAAAGTGCTGCATGACGGCTAAAGGTCTCCTATGGAGCGCATGTGCGCTGCGTAGGCGAGACCTAAAAAGTATCACTAATTTGCATGTGACTGTTAGGTGAGGAGAATTAACATTATTCTACAAGGATTGTGATGGAAAGCCAAGTATACGTGTGTACTACTCGCCTGGGAGTTCAGGAACCCACATCCATTTATATATGGAAGCAGTTTGTGAACTGTATGATGGGCTCTAGTGAAGTGCACTGACATGGGTGTTACCTGCGCTGATCCTCAAGGCCCTCAATCATCAACATTATAACTGACGAAGTGTAGCTTGAGCGCCTCATTTACATATTTTCGAAGCAGGGCAGCGCAGTAAGTCACTTTGCTGCACTGCCCTGCGTCAAAAGGAAAGGGCAGGAATCAGTTGCATTTATGATATACAGCACATTTTTGTCCATTCCCACTGCACTGGTGCCGTTTTTGGCTGCCTTGCGCCAACACAGGTGATGGAGCAAGGATTCAAGAAAACAAAACTTCCTCAGAAGCAATCCTCATTAAATGTTTACTAACTGTTAAAATTGCGAGTGGAATGAAATTAACATGCACCAAACACCAATATGGGGAGAAAAGTTTTGTGCGCTCAAATTAATATGAAATAAAAACGCAACGTTACTAAAAATCGCTTTATGTGCGGGAAACGCTCTGCGCATGTGTGAATCAGCATTACGTAGTAATCACATAACTAAATCGCTTTGAGAGGGAAAAACTCTCACGCATGCGCAAGAAACACTAACCCGTGCTTTTGAGGAACCATATGCTCAGCATTTGCTTGCTTGAATTTAAAAGAAGGCTGCTATTATTAATGCTTCTGCTTAGAAAAATAATAATACGGGACAGAGTAGAAGTGGGTGGTGAACAGTGAGGATCATGTGTTTAAGAAAATAACAACTGTTTTTGATTATTTTACCCATAGTGTATGTTTGGGCCAAATGCGACTATGACAAAAAGAAAGATGGCGTCTGGATGACGATTGAGTTGCACATGCCTAGTCTACTATGAATGAGACCTGATGACCGAAGAGTTGAATGGCAACCAGAAGCCAAGGACAGGCAACGTGGGAACACAGTGCCATGTATTCCTCATCTATGAAGACTGTATTATAAAATTATAAGATTTTGCAACAATACGTGTATGGGAAAGGATGTTTTTAAATGAGCTAAAGGAGGCGGGTTGGTAGGACATTAAAATTATTATTAAAGGAGAAAACGTAAGCATCGTCTGATGAAACTTCCTATATCCCGACCAATCATATGCAGTAATTCACTAAGATTTGCAACTTTAGAGGGTGGGACATGTAGAATTAAGACTATAACTAGAGTAGCTTAAAGAGAGAGGGTGTCGACATGATTTGAAGAGATTGAAGAATCGAAGTGCTGAAGGGGTTCTCCTTAGCGCCAGCATGATTGATGATGAGAGTGATGCAGAGAAACGATAGCTGCTAGACGAAGAAGAGAGAGAACATACTGGGAAGATTCAGAACCAAGTAACAGCCTAATTAGATTTGAAGATTCCGGAAGGACATCCAGGAGGGAGAGAGTGTAAGAGAGGGAAGCGACTCAGTGAGTCGGGTTCTAGAAAGAAGATTAGTAAGTATCTGGTCTGTCCCTATAGTCTTTGTCTCCTGAGTCTATTCAGGAGACCTCCATCAGTCCTTTGGCCAGGGATTGATTTTCCAGATTTCCGTATTAGGTCAATATAAATCTGTCTTGAATTTGCATAGTTCTTTGCAAATGTAATTTATCCTGAGCCTGCTGTCTCTATAACTATCCACTCTTATGCAATATTGTTCAATGTGTTTGCGTTGATAACCGAATGCTAAATGAAATTTTCTCTCCTATGAATTGAATGAAGGTATTCGCACTGAAAATTTGTATCTGTGAGCGTTCAATTTATGAATGAGAATTTTAGATAAAACTTGTGAATCTTACCCAGAGTCTGTGGTTATTTCACTGAAATCTATGAATTAGTTAGATAAAAGTTAATATCACCATTAACTACTCAACTAATGGTCTATCGACCAGAGGAAAGAGTGTTGATCAGTGAAAGATTAGTTAGTTAAGAAATGTTGCTATACTTTGTTTATGTCTATGGAAAAGCTAACTAATCAGAACTGAGTGAATTATAAAACTCGACCCCCCAGTGGATTTGGCCAAGGAGTGAGAATGAATGATCTAGGTAAAAATTGCATATGGGCCAGTTGAATGATTGACTGTAAGGTATTCATCCTTGGCCTTTCGTGCTGGATCAGTTTTTCTGGTAGCAGAGTTATGGTGATTATTGATTATTATCTATATGTTTAACACTAAGAGTTAGTGTCTCATTTTATGTTGTCTGGAAGTACAGGTATGGAGATACCGGGGAATCCCGGGAATGGAATTTAGAAGAGTGTGGTTAAGAAATCACACTGCAGAAGGTTACTCGTCTGTTGTCATAATACCTAAAAAGCTATGGAAGGCTGAAGGTATTATATTAGGGACTATATTGTATAAGAGTAGAGTGTGAGTGATAGCAAAGGGCCCACCTGAGAAAACTTTGGTCTTACCCGAAAGTGGAGTACCCCCAGAGGAGTAAAAGGTCCTCCCCGAGCTTAAGTGAAGGGTAAACAGTGGTTTTCACTCGTAGTGAAAGAAAGTATTTTCTCTTTGAAGTGAGTGAAGACAACTATTTTAGGATTAGCGGAACAGAGTAGCATTGTTTTTACAGTTACTAACAGAAATTTTATAAAGAAAAGTTAGAAAATGCATTGTCGTATTATCTTGTGAAAGGAGGGTCAGTAGCAGGAGTCATACTGACATCACAAAGAGCCGCACTGGTATTGGTTGAAGCAGCGGGCGTGTAACAAGAGCAGATTGGAAAGGGAGAGTCAGTAGTAGGAGCAAATACTGATGTCACAAAGAGCATTGGTCAGATCAGTAGGTGTGTGCTAAGGTCTGATTGTACAGTAAGCAAAAGCTGCGCTAACATTGGTTGAAAGAGAAGATACGTAGAAAGCTTTGATTGGATTGTTGGTGTGAGTCGCGCTGGTATAGGACGAGATTTCGTAAATAGAATACGTGAGAATACAGAAGAGTTTCTGAATTTTGTTTATTGAATTAATTAGTCACAGGAGTCGGGAAAATGAAGTTGATTAATAAAATAAAAAATTTCTTTAGAAAGGATAAGCGTATAGTGACTAGGGAGGGAATTATTATGCCACCTCCAAATTCGCCTGCTTCTTTTATGATGATGGAACAAGGATATCATACTTGTGTGTGGTTGGAAAATTGGGTTGAGTACAGGAAAGGTGATGGTGTTTTAGCCTTTCCAGAACATGGTTTGTTCACTGTGAGGATTCTCCAGAATTTAAGAAATCAGATGAATTCATTAGAACCAAATCCTAGATTAACACAATACGAGGCTTTGGACGAATGTGAAATTGAGGCATTTGAACAAGAAAAAAACAGAGGAGGTAGAAGGATTAATAGAGGATTTTTGCCTAGATACTCTTTGACAGTAGAGGAGATGAGATGAAAAGATGGAGAAGAGCAGTGGTAACTGAAGGTTTATATCCAGTTTTGATGGCTAAAGATCAAGTAGGGAGTAAATGTAAAGAAAAAACGAAACACATGGATATGTCAGGAGCAGGGTGTGATGAATCTGATGATGATTTATTGGAAGACATTTTAGTTAAAAGACCTCCGCCATCCCAAGAGAGTCCTAGAAATATCACTCCAAGTGCGACAATGATAAGAACCCCGTTAGTTCCACAGGTTGTATATGACCCAACAGTTACCAGAGCATTACAAGAAGAGGAAGGGAATGCATTGGATAAAACGAAGGAAGAAATAATTCAGAAAATAAATGATTTAGGTTTGAATGCGGAAGCACTGACCGTACCAGTAACAATTCGTTGGTGATAAACAAGATACCCCAAAACTTCCGATAGTGGCAGTCCAACGAAACAATGCTAGAAAAGAGGTAGTGACAATAGATGATCAAGTTAGTGAAAGTGATTTGAATGTTTCATTGTTAGATCTCCCAAACTTTGAGACAGTAACTGAAACCCCAAAGAGAATTACTCCTGTAGATACAGGAAGAAAAGCAGCAACTAACACTCCAGTTGCAGGAAATTCTAGGGGGGTTTTCACCAGAAGACTTAGCAGAATGGGCAAAAGGATTGGAAAAGAAGAAGAAACAATAACCACAAATATTAGATGTAAGTAAGTTAAGAATGGATTTGGAGGAAAGGATTATTGGGACTATAAATACAGATAGATTAGGTTCATATGGAGATGATGAATTGTTTTTGTTGTGCAAAAGTATCACATGGAGAGTGAGAAATCAACATGAAAAGATAGTGGAAGTGGCTGCAGAATTTGGAATAAATGTAGAAAGGTAAAAAATATCACATAAACCATATAGATCAGAATTTACTGACAAGGATTTGGAAAGTTTGAATGCATCAGGAAGGAGATTACAGATAAAGGAATGAATATATATTTTGAAGAAATGGGGGGATGTAGATTGATGGAGAAGTAGGTGGACAAAGAAAAGGGATGAAGCAACTACAAAGGAGACATCTGCATTACCATTAAGGGAAACAGAACCAGTTGAAAGAGTGTGTCCGATGATAGAAGTTCCCGGTGGTGGATATGTTTATGTTCCTTGGAGTAGACAGGATATTTTCTCTTTCATAAATTATTTTCCCAAATTACTAGAGAAGCCAGCTGAAAGGTTTGTGAAAGTTTCAAAAGTTTTGTTAAAAGATTTGGATGGCTTGTTTGATATACTGGCATCAACTGATTTGTGGACGGAATGTAAGATTACTATTGATTGGCCAAATGAAGAATATCCTAGAGATGCAAAAACAGGTGCACCTTCAGAAGATGTGATGAAAAAGTATCATCAAGTGATTACTTTCTTGAAAGGAAAGATTCCTCCTAAAGAAACAGATTGGGTCATAATAGACAGAACAACTCAAGAACCAAAGTAGTCAGTGCATGCCTATTATGAAAAGTTGTTACAGGTATTCAAACAGTATAGTGGATTTGAGAATATTGGTGATAAGGATATGGGACATTTTGTGTATACATTTGTGTATGGATTAAGATCAGAAATTAGTCATGATGATTCAACAGCATATGATTTGTTGGCAGAGCAAGCCCATAGACGATATTCTAAAGTATGCAAAGTATAGTAGTGATGATGTTGATGCGAGACATAGAAAGCTGAAAGGGAAAATGATATTAGCACAAGTGAAATTGGCAGAGCAACAAGAAGTGAGTCCTGGTTCTCAAAGTGAAAGCCAGACAAATGGTCCAAGTCAGGGTAATCAAGTGTAGAATAGAAATAGAGGGAAAGGACAAATTAATAGAGGAGAAGCGAGAAAGAAGTTTCCATGTCACGCGTGCGTAAAGCTTGGACATTGGAAGAATGAGTGTAGAAATGAATCCACAGATGCAGAATGAGGTTGTTCTGTACAAGCAGCAACCTGTAGTTACGCCTCAATTACAGGTGCCACAAGCCGCTATGCCCAACCATGTGAACGCTCAAGTGCAGAGATACAGTACGAACACCGGATTTCAAGGAGAAATTGGTAAAATACACAAACAGTTCGACAATATTGGATGCACAGTAATGAGAGTGATTCAGACACGTCACAATGACGGTGGAGGATCAGTGCGTGCTTGGCGCAACCTTGGCGGTAGATCAGTCAGGTCCATTTGTTGATGGAAAAGTGGAAGGTAATGACATCACTTTCCTAGTGGATACTGATGCTACCCATTTTGCTGTGAGAGCAGCAGAAGTTCCAAACCTACCCCTCTCGAGAGAAACAATCCAAGTTGTAGGAGTCTCAAATAAGCAAATAAGAACTCCAGTTACCAAACCAATAGAAGTGAATATTGGAAATTTCAGAGACATGCATAAGTTTGAGGTGTGTGACTAAGGTCCGGTAAATCTCTTGGGAAGGGACTTGTTGTGCAAAAAGAATTGCACCATTTACTGTACGCCTGATGGTATTGCTTTTCAAACGCCTGATGAAGATATTGCTTTCAAAATGATGTTAGCAAAGCAAGGGACAGAAGTAGATGAGATGTTTTCATTGGTTACTGCAAACAAATTGCCTTAGGAGTTGAAAGACCGTGAGATCAGATGTATGGGATTTTACAGTAAACGAAATTGGCCTAATGGCAAATGTAGACCCGATTAAAATCATGGTGAAAGAGGGTGCAATTTATCCGAACACACCCCAATACAAAATGAGTCCCGAAGTAAAAGCAGGAGTTGCACCAGTGTTTGGAGACATTAGTCATTCCAGGAACTTCGGTTTTGGTTCAGTACATTGATGACCTATTGATGGCATCAAAGACATGAGAAGCCTGTGTCACTGACACAATTGCTTTACTGAACCATCTGGCAGAAGGAGAACACAAGGTGTCACCTGAAAAATTACAGTTCTGTTAACAAGAAGTTCAATATCTAGGACACAAGATAGGAAGAGGAGTTAGAAAAGTAACCCCAGAAAGAATAAAAGTGATTCAACAAATGAATTTGCCTGAAACAAAGAAAGAAATGCGAATGTTTTTGGGAGTGATTGGATATTGTTGTCAGTAGATCAGTGAATTCTCATTGCTTGCAAAGCCACTGATAAGAATGACCCGAAAGGAAATGAGTGATCCGATTGAATAGTATTATGAAAGAGAGGAAGCATTTGTGAAATTGAGGAAAAGTTTGTGTCAAGCACCAGCAATGGGAATGCCAGACTATAATAAAGAGTTTGCTTTGTTCTGTTGTGAAAGGGAAGGATGTGCACTTTCAGTGTTAACTCAAAGACATGGACTGTCACGACGTCCAGTGGCATTCTTTTCTGCCACTTTGGATCCAGTTGCTGCAGCATTGCCTGGCTGCTTAAAAGCAATAGCTGCTACTTGTGTGAGTGTGGAACAAAGTGAATCGATTGTAATGGGACATCCATTGAAAGTATATGTGCCACATTCAGTCGCGATCCTGTTAACAAGGACTCGTACTCAGCATTAGACCCCTAGTCGACTGACCAGGAATGAAAGAGTAATTTTGGGTGCAGAGAATATAAGTGTGAACAGATGTGCACTACAGTGAATCCAGCAACCTTGCTGCCTGAGCCATATTGTGAAGAACTGAAAGAAGACGCTGATCATGATTGTTTCGATGCGACAGAAATGTTTACAAAGCCCAGACCCGACATTCTTGACGTACCATTGGAAAAATCGGATTATGTAATGTTTGTAGATAGGTCATGCCTGAGGAAAGTGAATGGAGAACTGAGTTCTGCCTCTGCTGTATGCACAGTATCCGCCATCATAAAAGCATCCTGTTTGAGAGGAGTCAAGTCTGCACAAGTAGCTGAATTATTCGCTTTAACAAAAGCCTGCAAAATTGGGAGGAGGTTAAAAGTGACCATATTTACGGATAGTCAATATGGTTTCGGGGTTGTGCATGACTTCTTCAGGTTCTCCTATTAGAAACAGTAAAAATGTCAAAGAACTATTGGAAGCATCACAATGGATAAAAGAAACTGCAGGGGTCAAATGTGCCGCACATAAGCCAGGAAATGATTATGTGATATTAGGTAATAAATATGCTGACCAAGTTGTGCAATTTTGTGCCCGAAATACAATGTCTTTGAACAGAGGGTTGGAAACAGAAGTTACCAATTGCCAACTAATGTTCTTTTCTGCTTTTGAAACATGGGATGAGGTCAGACAGTTGCAGGATGAAGCAGACATAAGTAAAAAGGAACTTTGGATTAAATCAGGTTGTACAAGAATAGCAGATGACTAAGTATGGGTGTGTCCAGATGGTAGATCAATAATGCCGGATAGTCTGTTATCACAAATGGCAAGTGTATATCATGGAGCTACACACATTGCAAGGGATGCCATGATTAGACACTTCAGGCAGACATGGTACAATCCCAAGTTCAAGGTAGTCGCAGAGAGTCTTTGCCAAAGATGTTTAACAGAATCCAGGTAGAAAAAACAGTCGTCAGTTGGGGAAAAATTGGAAAGGCAGAGGGACCATTCACCCATCTGCAGATCGACTTT
Source organism: Triturus cristatus (assembly GCF_964204655.1). Lineage (NCBI taxonomy): Eukaryota > Metazoa > Chordata > Amphibia > Caudata > Salamandridae > Triturus > Triturus cristatus. Next base: position 1,158,650,755 of record NC_140583.1, on the reverse strand, counting down.
ATAGAGTTGCCACCGTGCAAGGGTTGAAGTATGTGCTTGTCATTGTGTGCCTATTTTCTCGATGGGTAGAAGAATATCCTACGAGAAAGAATGACAGTCTTACAGTTGCTAAACTTTTGTTGACACAACCTATTCCTGGGTTTGGATTTCAAGTCACTTTGGAATCAGATAGAGGACCTCATTTTAATAATGAGATAATTCAATTGATTTGTGAAGCTTTTAAAATTCAACAAATATTACACTGTGTCTATCGACCAGAAGCCTCTGGAGTGGTTGAACAGCTGAATGGCACGATAAAATCTAGGCTAGGAAAGGTGTGTGCACCCACAACACTAAAGTGGCCTGATGCTTTGCCCCTTGTATTGATGAGTCTTAGAAGCATTCCAAACAGAAGAACAGGATTGAATCCACATGAGATCCTCATGGGAAGAGCAATGAGACAAGCATTTGTACCTAGAAACAAACTGATGAATATAACTGATGATCTAGTATTGGATTATTGTAAAGGACTAGCTGTTTGGTGCGTTCTGTGTCTCATCAGGTTGGAGAAGACGCAACCACAGCTGAATCAAGCTCATGATTTGTGTCCAGGAGATTGGGTTGTAGTAAAAAAACACACAAGGAAATTGTGTTTGGAGCCCAGATGGAAAGGACCCCATCAAGTTATACTGGTCACAACGACAGCAGTGAAGTGTGCTGGCTTACCAAATTAGATTCATGCCAGTCATACTCAGAAAGTCCCAAATCCACCTGAACGACAAGAGTAGCAACTGGTAGAACACAGAGAAGAACCAGAAACTGAGAGTTGTGAGGTCGAAGAAATCAGAGAATCAGACTCTGAAGAATACATCGACGACGAACAACTAAGTACCAGTCAAGTAGGGTGGACACCAGTTACTGGGCCTTGTGAGACTGCTGTTGAAACAGAAAAAGAGCAAGAAATTGAGACACCAGAACAGAACGAACAAAGAGAAGAAGAAAATAACTCAGACAATCCAGATCAATCTCAATCAGAAGAAGACAAACTACTAAAAGATCCAGAACAAGTTCAGTCAACAGAAAGAAGGTCAGAAAGTCCAGAACAAGTACAGACAAAAGAAAGGAAAAATAAAAGAACTCTTAAAGTATACAAAGAAGGTGAAAAGGCGGTACATATCAAGAGGGTCAGAAAAGGTGTTCACTGGCCGTGTGGAGTGAAGAGACTGAAATACATTCTAAGAAAGAAAACAGGAGAAGAATTAGAGCAAGTAAATGAGGTGTCAAGTCAAACTGAATAATAGGAGTTAAGAAGAAAACCAACACGGAGATCACAGAGACTGAGAATTCTAAACAGAAAATATAAAGCTCCTGAATGGACATATATACTACTTGAGGACTTTGAGAATCTTGATTTGAATAAAGAAGAAGAAAGTGAAAATACTGAGAGAATTGACGAAAGCAAATTAAGACCACCTTAAAAGGAAAAGACTTTGATAAAGGGCGAATATTTGTTAATAAAATAAAGAAGAAAATAAAAGAGACCAAAGAAGAGAAGTAAACTAAAGTAAAGGGCAAAGGCAAAAGGTTTTTGAAGTGTGGGATCACACAAACAAACATTTTTTTTTAGATAGAAATTTTTGCTTCTATTTTTCTTGAGAAATTATTTTTTCTTAGAAAAGATAACTTAGGTATTCATCAACATTTTTAGTAGTAAAATGTCTGAAAAAGAAGTGACTGAACTTCTAAAATCTAGTCTAAAACAAAGATGTTTTAAGTATTGTTAGTGTAGTGTTTTCACACTAACGTTGATATGGTTATTGCTAACTGTGGTAATGCCTGTCCTAATGATGACTAATAATAGAAATAACACAAATACTAGTGAACGAGTGAATGCAGTTACTAAAGAAACTACTACTGAAAAGCTAAAACTAATGGATGAGAGCATGTAATATCTTAACAAATCAGATAGTGATTCGTCATTAAATGTATTTACTAAACTTTTGTACGAATATGTCAATACCATAGATGTGATTGTTATGTGTGCATGAAATTACCTTCGTCTGTCTCAGAAGGGGTGACGTATCATCACCTTCCTTTAACATATGGTGTATCTTGTAGTGTTGTGTCAAGTCTATTCTATGTAACAGGCAAACTGCAATACTATTATTTCAATTTAGATGTGGTCTTTTCTGAAATTACTATTAGAAGAAACATGAACCCAGTGGTAAAGATGCAGAATTTATGGGAGAATTCTTCCTAACAACAAGCCCTATAGATTATAGCATATGCTCATAAGAACAATTTAACATGTGCTTTACGGGATTAAGAGAAAGATTTCTTAAATTTAGTAGAGTAGAGAAGGCAAGATTTCCAAAAGAATGCTGTTGAACAGAAGTCACATGGGCCACCATGGGCTAGTAAAGAAGGAGACCATGGGAAGGGTGAGACTCATGCTGCGATGTCCCTGGATTTTGCAAAGATGGGCAAAACCTTGCTTACATAGGCTAAAAACAGATTAAAATCATATTTTCATTGGTTCCAGTAAATGTGAACATACCTTCCTAATTATGGGAGGATGGGGACTAAAAGGTGGAACTGATCCTGTATTTCCTGGGATCTATTATGTGTGCGGTAAAAGTGCTTATTATAGGTTACCTGCACAATGGTATGGTACTTGTTACTTTGGAATAGTGTTTCCAAATGTATATCACATCGATAAGAACAATGGAATCAATTAAATAAGTCCAGGACTAACACAAAATAAAAGAGTAAATTTTTCAGAAATAGTAGGGGACGTATTTAGATCAGTGATACCGTCAGTTAGAGTTGCATTGAATTCGCATAAAATACGCAAATTGTCGACAGTAGTTGATTGTTTATCAACTGATACTGCTGGAGGATTTTTAATGATTAAAACAGAGATGGTTGCAAATAGATCTATTGTTTTGCAAAATCGACTTGCCCTTGATATATTATTAGCAAAAGAGGGTGGAGTCTGTGGCATGTTGAAAATTCAACACTGTTGTACATATATTTCAGACAAAAGTAAAGGTATTGAGGGATATATCAAGAATATTACTAAGATTCATGAAGATTTGACCCAACTGGAGGTTGACGGCGTTTGGGGAAGACTAACTAAAAGTATTCACGCTATAGGTAGTTGGTTTTCTACTTTTGGAAGTAGTCTATTAGGAAAAGTAATAATACCCATAACTTCAGTAGCACTGATAATATTGATGATAATGATGACATGTAAATATTGCAAGGGTAGAACTAAAACAAGAATGATTACTCAAATAAAGAATAAAAGGATGGGAAGAAAGAGAAAAAGAGAGGAGATTGAATTAGAGAAAATAGAGGAAACCTATATGACTAAATGAAAGAACTAGATGTGAAAGATGAAAATAAGGCATTTATGAAAGGGGAAGAAACTACTAAAATTAAATGAATAAAGGTTGGCACTTGGTAATAATGAGTATTTTTTATGATGGCTCAAAAATGCCATCAGAGCGGGGATTGATGGAGTAAGGATTCAAGAACACGAAACTTGCTCGGAAGCAATCCTTGTTAAATGTTTACTAACTGTTAAAATTGTGAGTGGAATGAAATGAACATGCACCAAACACCAATATGGGGAGAAAAGCTTTATGTGTGCTCAAATTAATATGAAATAAAAACGCAAGGTGGCTAAAAATCGCTCTACGTGTGGAAAATGCTCTGCGCATATGTGAACCAGCATTACGTAATAATCACATGACTAACTCGCTTTGAGAGGGAATAACTCTCACGCATGCGCAAGAAACACTAACCTGTGGTCTTGAGGAACCACATGCTTAGCATCTTCTTGCTTGACTTTAAAAGAAGGCTGCTATTTTTAATGCTTCTGCTTAGAAAAATAATTAATAATACGGGACAGAGTAGAAGTGGGTGGTAAACAGTGAGGATCATGTGTTTAAGAAAATAGCAACTGTTTTTGATTCATTTATCCATAGTGTATGTTTGGGCCTAATGTGACTATGACAATAAGAAAGATGGCGTCTGGATGACGATTGAGTCGCGCATTCCTAGTCTACTATGAATGTGACCTGATGACCGAAGAGTTGAATGGCGGCCTGAAGCCAAGGACTGGCAACGTGGGAACACAGTGCCATGTATCCCTCATCTATGAAGACTATTATAAAATTATAAGATTTTGCAACAATACATGTATGAGAAAGGATGTTTTTAAATGAGCTAAAGGAGGCGGGTTGGTAGGACAATAAAATTATTAATAAAGGTGAAAACGTAAGCATGGTATGATGAAACTTCTTGTGTCCCGACCAATCATATGCAGTAATTCACTAAGATTTTCAACTTTAGTGGGTGGGACATGTAGAATTAAGACTATAACTAGAGTAGCTTAGAGAGACAGGGTGTCGACATGATTTTAAGAGATTGAAGAATCGAAGTGCTGAAAGGGTTCTCCTTAGTACCAGCATTGATTGATGATGAGAGAGATGCAGAGAAACGATAGCTGCTAGAGGAAGAAGAGAGAGAACAGCCTGGGAAGATTCAGACCCAAGTAACAGCCTGATTAGATTTGAAGATTCCGGAAGATCATCAAGGAGGGAGAGAGTGTAAGAGAGGGAAGCATCCCGGTGCGTCGGGTTCTATAAAGAAGATTTGTAAGGATCTGTTCTGTCCTGACCCTGTCCCTATAGTTTTTGTCTCCCGATTCCATTCAGGAGACCTCCATCAGTCCTTTGGCCAGGGGCTTGATTTTCCAGATTTCCGTATTAGGTAAATATAAGCCTGTCTTGAATTTGCATAATTATTTGCAAATGTACTTTATCTTGAACCTGCTGTCTCTACAACTATCCACTCTTATGCAATATTATTGTTGAATGTGTTGATAACTGTATGCTAAATGACTTTCTCTCCTATGAATTTTAATGAAGGTATTCACAATGAATATTTGTATCTGTGAGCGTTCAATTTATGAATGAGAATTTTAGATAAAACTTATGAATCTTACCCAGAGTCTGTGGTTATTTCACTGAGATCTATGAATTAGTTGGATAAAAGTTAATATCACCATCAACTACTCAACTAATGGGCCATCGACCAGAGGAAAGAGTGTTGATCAGTGAAAGATTAGTAAGTTAAGAAATGTTGCTATACTTTGTTTATGTCTATGGAAAAGCTAACTAATCAGAACTGAGTGAATTATAAAACTCGACCCCCAGCGGATTTGGCCAAGGAGTGTGAATGAATGATCTAGGTAGAAATTGCATATGGGCCCGTTGAATGATTGACTGTAAGGTATTCATCCTTGGCCTGTCGCGCTGGATCACAGCCACCCTGGTGCAAGGGTGTCTGCGTTGTAGGAATTATTTATTTTGTGGAGGAAGTGCCACCTTCCTGAACAAAAACAAAAAATAAAGGCATTTTCCTCCTTCTATGTGTGCTGCAGAATACATAGAAAGAGGAAACATTAGGAGAGATCGAGTTATTTCTCCTTGTTACACCTCCCCTGGGGAGGCATAGGCTATTAGACGCATTCCCAGGTTTACAAGTCCTTGTAAATCTGATAATGCGTCAAAATCCATTGGTGTTGCCTGGGAACACCCACCGCAATGCCCATGGGACGCCCTCTTTGACAGAGTAAGGCAACGCAGCGACTTGCACTGCTTTGCCTTACTCCAGATCTACGAGGCCTTGACAAGATACGCAAACTTGCTGTGCGTGGTCTAGTAGATATTTTTCTGCACTCTGCGCTGCTGGTGCATCACAGAAAGTGAGCCCAGGTTTGGATGCTCCACCCGCAGATTAACCAACCATTTTTGCAGTAGTCCCTAGGCTTCATTTCCTAATGTTATCTTTTTCCCACATAAATTTATTTTTTTTAAATCCCAGAACTAATTCTAGCCTATGGAGAAGTAAGATACACCTTAGTTCTGCTTGCACTTCAACAGCAACGCCACATTGATCTTCTCTTGCATAACATCAGCCCTCTACAAGGACATTGACGGAGGGAACCACATCACCCTTGTTCACTTAGATCTCACAGTAGCTTTTCACATAATTGTTCATAATGTTCTTCACATCTATCTGACATAAAATGCATTGCCTGAACAGCGTAAAAATACTTTGGCTCCTTCACCCCAGCAGAAAACAGTGGGTCTTTGTGGGAAATTTCATCTCCAGTCCAGCCCTTAGTGCAAAATTGCACATACGTACCTCTAAATCTTGTGAAGCAGCTTGGAAAGTGACAGCCAGATGTCCTGGCATACTTTGACCTTTAACCCTTGACATTGCTAGAAGTCACACAAGCAGGCACTTGCATTCATGTAACAGAAATTACAAACCAGGTGGCTGAAGAGCATTGAGAAATTCAACACTTAGGGGCATATTTACAAGCCCTCAGCGACACTGGAGCGTCACTTTTTTTGGTGATCCGGTGGCACAGCCTCATTTTCCATATTTACAAGGTGGCGTGTGATACTGCGTTGGCCGCTCCCGAGATATCCAAGATGGTGGCCAGCAGCGGATCGGACAGTACGGGAGTGAGTGCACCATCATACCGCTTGCGCCTAGAAGAAAAGGCAGAGCCAACTAGCGGGCGTGGAGGGGACGAGCCGAAAGAACCTGAAAACGAGAACGCCAGCTACGAGGGGAAGGGGAGTCTGGAAAGTTCGCGATCCAACGAGGGCAACAGAATCCGGGTTCCTGACGTGACCAGAGTGCAAGGGGAATCTCCAACGTCATCCCACTACAACCCATAGGCTCTGAGAGCAGAGAGGCTGTTACAATCTAGTCCGCCACATCCCAGGAGGAACATGGCTGAAGGCAAGTCACTTTCCTCAATTTCATGGGGCTACACAGGTGGTGGGGAGGAACCAGTCACAACCCACAGATCGCTAAAAGTGCAGAGTGATCACGTGTGTGGTGTGGTGGTGGAGGGAATACACATCAAGAAAACTCCAAAGGGGACCAGGGTCAACCTACTCACGACGTCTCCTCTTTCTTTTTTATTTTTTTATGGTTCTTTTGAGGATAATCCTCTAGCGAAAACCTGAGTGAAAAGTGGACCAGCAGTGAACAAAAGGGAACGAAGAAGACGGAAGACCAACTTTTTTTTGTGTGTTGCTGTTTTATTTTGACTGACTGACTTCTAAGAAAAAGCTAACAAACAAAAAGGGACAGTTGTAGACTTGTATCTTCTGCATTCTTGTGCTATTGTTTTTTCAAGACCCGATTGTACCAAAATAAATACAAAGATGGGAGGCATAACACGATATCCTGGTCTCACTGTGGTTCTCTCTCCTTCTCTGGCGCGTTGACGGAGGGGCATGTACAGCACACATATTACATGGCGCTAAGCCACTTTGCATGGATAAACACCACCTTTTAAATATGCCCCTTTCCGCGGCAGTCCTCTGTATCGAAGGGGTGTGCAATGGGTGTTGCTGTGGGCTTTCCCCACAAAACCCATTGCTTTTGACGCTGCCCCAGATTTACAAGGCTGAGGCAGTGCCAAAAACTAACGCCATGGACTACCAGGTGTTAGAATGGCACAACGAGGAGAAATTATTATTTCTCCTCGTTTTTTGCTCTTTCCATGTTTGCTGCATTCTGCAGCACACATAGAAGGTGTAAATCGCCATTATTATGTGCAGGAAGGTGTCCCTTCCTGCACATAAATAATAGTCCCTGCAGTGCAGGCAACCTTGCAATATGGCGGTAAGGTGCCTGCGCTGGCGCTAGGCAGCATTTGTTTCTCCAGTGCTAGGTGAAACACATGGGTGCTGCATATTCTTGTGAATACAGCACATCCCTGCATTGTCGGACCGTGACACTGACAAATAGCGCAGCTCTGCGGTCCCATATTTTAAGAATATGCCCCTTAGTTTGAAAATGAATGTAGGCTTCAAGATGGCCGCACACAGAATGTTATAGTACTGTTGACTTGCATCAAGGTTCATCTTTCTGTCTGTGCATTTAAAAGCCTTGGAATGTGTGCATAAATGTTAACTAATGCATACATGTATACCTAAACCACACTGCATGACCTAGTGAGTAGCAATTGTTTAGCTCTTCACTCATTGGCGGTACAGCACCCAGGCTAATGAGCTGCATGGCTAAACACAATGTCCCAAAAGTGAGACCTATTGGCTATGCCAATGCTTGTTCTTTGACCAGACCAGGCTTCTAGCACAAGAATTAGCTTGATTTCAATTCCCATGCTATCCTGGCTTTGGACTTCCCGACACCAGGACAAAGTAGCCCGCTGGTCTCCATCAACAGTGACTTGACTACTTTACCTAATGAATCTGCTGTGCTATTTATTTATTTGTTGTGCTTGTTTCTTTTCACATTTTTTCCACTTGCACTTTTATTTGAATTAGCTGAGAGGTCGCTAGTGAACCAACACCTTGGCATTCACTGATTTCCCCCATAAGGACTAATAGCTGCTGCGCGTTGCACTTTTTTGCTATTTGCACTTTTCCTGGCTTTCAGAGTGTCTGCTAGTGAACTAGCATGCTTGGCAATCACAGGCTTACTCCCATTACTACTAATAGCTGTTGCACGTAAGCACTTTAACCTATAGCTGCCCCCAAAAGTAACCAGAGTGAGCGTCCTCCTATACCTTCTTGCCATTTGCATTTACCTGGTTCCCAAGTGATCTGCTGGTGAATTTATGATCTCGCAATCACTGGTTAGATTGCACACAAAAAAACAAAAAGCAGTTGCATGCTTGCATTTTAATCCATCGCTGTCCTTGGGTATCTTGAGAGCGTGGCATTAGTGGGTAATCAGCATCATCAGGGGAACATCTTTTTAACTATTAGACTTACTTTACTGGCCTTTTTATACCATGGTCAGCCTGTTTATGATATTTTATTATTGATGTTTTTGAATGAGTTGAATTAATCAAATACAAATAAAGACTAATTTGATATACCACTAAAAAGCATATAACATACCCTATTCCAAAAACACATCACATGGTAAAAGTGCATTTTATTATATGACTAAGTTCAGTCAGAAGCAGAAACTCACAGATAGACCTTAGGACATTTCCCAGCCATTAATGAGCTAAATGGTAAACTCCAAAGACGACAGCATTCCATAGAAAGCAGTGGGGTACTTGCAGGCTTTATGGATCTTGTGATATAATTGGTTTGTACTTCTCAAATGCCGGAACCGTCAAAGTTTTGGAGCTTACCCATTTAATAGATGCATGTTTTTTGATTTATGCTTCATACTCTTGTCGAGTGGTATTGAACCTCATGCATGAAACCAACAGAAGATGATGAAGGGCTTTTTTGTTTTTATGTGGTCCTCAATTTTTTTTTCTCCCTCTATAATAAAATACCTCTCTAAAACCAAAAGAGTAGCCAGAATCGATGCAAGAGATTTCAGGCGTTTAGAACAAAAGTAAAACATTTGGTGGGATATAATTTGCTGATTATAAGCTGCTCACTATAATCTGAATATGGTATCTACCATTGAACCAGCATCTTTCTTTTCAGTTTAGATAACAACAGATGTTCAGCTTTGAATGCATTTGATTTTGTACATAAGATGCTCTCTGCAAGTCATTCCTCTAAAGCAGAATTTCAAAGGCAGATCTTTGGTGGAGGATAGATTCAGGTTAAGTTGTGTATCATCCATGTACTGATGCATGGAGATCCGCAGCCTGCCAATCTTACTTCCAAGTGGCTCCAGTTGGGGTATGTTTGGTTACTTTTTATTTAATTATTAATAGAACACAAGTTATTTTAAGATTTTGTGGCAAATGTATGGATTCCATAATTCTGGACTTTAAGTTTGTAATGACTTTTGATCTTTCCTCGATAGCATCTTTCGCCCACCAGTGTGTATCCTTCTGTGTTCATTAAGAATGTCTTTCCGGCTGAAGCTTTTCTGGCAGACCGCACATGTATAAGGTTTTTCACCTGCATGTGACCTCTGGTGTCGGTTTAGATCACCTTTTTGAGTGAAGCTTTTTTGACAATCAGGACAGGTGTATGGTTTCTCACCAGTATGAGTTCTCCAGTGCCGATTAAGATCACACTTTACACTGAAGCTTTTCTTACAGATAGCACATGCGTATGGTCTTTCCTGTAGTCTTATATTGGTCTGTGATTTCTTCAGTGTTGTTAAGGCACCATTGTGTCTGAGGTTTTTCTCATATTGAGTATACACATATGGTCCTGGCACTTGCTTTGCCTTTTGATGATAGGTACTCACAACCCCATTCCTCAGATTACTCTGACATTCATTATATGCATTTGAAATTCCTGTTTTAGTCAAGCCCTGGAGTACATTTTCATGTGCAAGATATCCAAAATCACTTTCACAAAGCATTGTTTTCTTTACTTCATGTTCCAGATGATTTTGAGGCCATACTTGGCTTTTGTAATCCGGTAGTTCTATGGAGCTTTGAAATGTTTTCTCATCTGCCTCTCCAGATGAAGATATAAACGGTTGTGTATTTCTGGTACAAGTGACAGCATCTGCATCTGTACAGTGTCCTGTAGTGAATCCATCACCTGTTGGATTAAAGTAAAACATCCTGTAATTAATCTTCAGAAGTGCATGTACCAATCCATTCATCTCAATAAAAAAGTGACTCCAAATGAATGATATAACTAGACAAAACGTGAACAGAAATTCAACTAACATTCAGTACTGATGTGATCAATTATACATATGGAGTAGTAACTCACATGACTATGTTACGAAAAGATAATTCTGTATTGCATAAGCACATGACTGGCTGTGTTTGTTTGCAACTGGTTGCCTTGTTGGATTATTGAAAATGTCGATAAATAAAAGCAAAAAAAAAAACATTCAGTACTGATGTATGCGTTCATTCACTTGTGTTCTCCATACTTGAACCTCACACCTTCATTTGCTAAAATGTATTTTCTAGAAAAGGTAATGGCTACTTTGAAGGAAAGAGTAGATATGACTTTCTGAAAATGCTGTTCTAGCTAAGAAAATGTATATTGTAAACAGCTGGCAGCATTTAAAACGTAGTTTTCGTTTTTATTCTCAACAACGTTTTGGCTTGGATATCTGATAAGAATCACAAATTGAAGATATTTCACAGATGTACACTAAAGGTGTATTACAGATAAAACATTGTGAATACCAAACTCTACAGATGTGCCCCGACAGTCCAGAATTGGCTGCATAGTCTAGCGTATTGTAATGTCAATAGTGAAGTATACGCAAGTGTGATGCCTAGCTCATCCCGTCCCAAGAATATATGGGGCCCGTACCGGTCATACATTGAGACACTACGCTAAGACTCAGATCTGCAAGTGGAACAGGGAATTGTCCCGGAGGGCGTGGGGTAGGTATGTCTCTGCAAATGTTACTGCTCTATTGTATTATTGATACGGTGTGATATTCCCATGTATGACTATTCAACTCACACAAAACGTGTATACAGATGCTCATGGCTGGGAATGGGGTTATCAAGAGGGATACCTCTTTTGTTTCCTTTACTTTTACACGACACAATGTGCATGCAACAGTCTTTTATTGCCTGGTAATTATCTTGTGGATTACTAACTGTGACAATTATTGTTATGGATCTGATTTGACAATGTGTTCTGACGTATTGGTGAACGACTACATTTGTATGTTTTTGTATCGGAAAATGGAAAATAAAGTTTAAAAAAACAACAACAAAAACTCTACAGATGTACCACTCTGTCCCTCGTTCTGTGGGATACTTATAGGGTCTATCCTATCTCCCACTTTATTTAAACTTCACATTTTCTATTTATGATCATCCTCATTAACTTTATTTCAATCACATAGATCCCAAAACGTATGCAGCACAAGTAATAAAAACAAAACATAAAAACATTATAAAGAAATAAGTTAGAAGGCAAGGCATAAAACAGTTTTACGAATGCAGAAATACAATGAGGAAGAAGAGAATAAAGTGCTTCATGCAAAAAATTAACCACGCCTGATCCACAGTGCATACCAAAATCTTGAGAGGCCAGAGACCATTACTCTTCGAGTGTCAGCGCACAAGACTCTCAGCACCTCCATGTAATGACCCAGGCCTACAAGTCTACACAATGGAAGTATCCATTTTTTCTGCAGGGATGAATAGTATGGGCAAAAGAAAAGTAGATGAACAGTGGATTCCGGGCATGCTTTACACATAGGGCACAAATCATCAATAAAAGCATTACAGGACCACTTAGAACAGAACAGTTTGGTGGGTAAAGTCTTATAGCGTAACTGTAAAAACTATTTGCGTGCCAAAGGGGGAACAATTTCATCAATACTTCTCTTGAAACAGGGGACTGGTTTAAAATTTTGAAAGTCATTAGTCGGACTGGACACAGGTTTTTCCAGGTCCTTTAGAAGTGTATTTTTCTGTTACACCTGGCACCATTGGCGTGGGTCTCCCTTCCATTTTTTCACTGCTGCCTCCTATGTTTTAGTTATTCCAAACAAAAGGTTCAGAGTGTACAATTCAAAAACAAATATCCAAAAACAATAAAAGCATGAATTTATGTAAACGAGAGAAAAAGAAAAAGGAAGAAAAAGGAAAGAGACCCCAATAGAAAAACATACAAAGTTTATTTAATAAAACAGCTCAGTGTATTAAGCTGGTACATATAACATTAAAAACATATACATGACCAGACAAGTGGCAGACAAGGAGAAAAGTACATAACATGGGAGTTTATACTATTTTTCATAAAACTCCAGTAGACAAAGAAGTATGTCCTCCAATAGTTGCAGCCACTATAGCGTCGACGGCGTTTCGACCTGTGGTGTTAATCCATGGTCATCTTCAGGACGATAAATGTACTGAGCATCCTAAGAAAGTGATCTAAAATTGCAAAATTTGCATTACATCATGGACATTTAAGAAAGGGCCAAAATACAGTATTATTTTACAAAAGAAAGAAGAAAAAGAAAAGAAAAGAAATGAAAGCGACCAGAATTTGAAAAAAGTTATTTCGAAAAATTCCACCAAGCCAGAATTCAAAATTAGCAATAAAGAACCACCGGTGTAGTGGAAAAGATATATAATGACCAACTAGAAACCAATGTGCAATCAAATCCTGCCACCCATTAATTTCAAAGGTGACTTACTTCTGTGTTAAACAAATTTAGATAGCAATGTTATTTTGCTCCAGCGGTCTAAACTTCAGAAGCCGCTTGAAATAATATGCAAACGTCAGAAAGACTTCAACAACCTCAGTTTGAAGAGCCAATCGTGAACAATTATGAATTCAGGGGGTCATGGAGCGAGCAAATCGTCCTCAACTTCACCCTATTTAATCCAAGCTGATCAGCAAAGTAGAAGGGGGGAGGAGGGGGGGGGGGAAGGATAAACTTATTTAATGGTAAAGCTCACTGAGTGCAAAGCTTTAAAGGCATATGTAGTTAGTCATCATCCTCATCTTACCACCATATACCAATTAGGCAAGTCAATCAGGCTTCAACGCTTCTTATCAAATATATTTTTCAGATGTGCTATGCAATAATTCGCACCTGAGTGAAAACAAATCGTCCTCAACTTTGCCCTATTAAATCCATGATAAACACCACGGACAAAGGGGGAGAAAAAGGATTAGACTTATTATATGTTAAAGCTAGCTAAGTGAAAGCTTTAAATTTGTGTGTAATCATTCATAGTACAACAGAAATCGTATTCCCGGTATTAAAAATGACAGAATAAGTTTTATAACAAAATTGTGTGTGGTAATACAATATAAAACATGCCTAAAGTGCAAGATATTGCCACAAAATGCCAATCAAGCAAGTGAATCCGTCTTCAACACCTCTTGCCAATTGTATTTCAAATATGCTGTGCAATAGTTCGCACCACCCTCACTAAAATCATCCTGCATATTCCAAATTACGAATACTGGAAAAACCGGGTTCCATTACAAACAAACAAACGAAAGAGCTTCCCGGGACTTAGACAAACAACAAATCTCAGGACCCAACATACTTGCAATTACGAGTGCAAACCAGCGGCACCGAAACGTATTAAATAAATAAACAAACAAAAAAACGGGCGCTTACCGGGAGTAAAGCACCGCACGATATATCATGAAACCAGTGGCAGCAGTTTCTGTAAGGCAAAATGTCTCTGCCGGGTTTAAAGACGCCGCGAAGGGCTATAGCAATAGAAAAGAGACTTGAACAGTTAGACCACAGCGCCATTTTGAAACAGGTAAAGGAAAAGAAACGTAAACATAACTGATATCATAGTGCTCGATGTCAGTGTTTATGCCACCTAAAGTCCCAATATTAATTTCAAATCGGACTGATACAAGGGCAGTTTGTTATGAGTGGAGCCTCCTATGCTTTGCTATTTTTTTGTTGGTCTAGATGCTTTGGGCACTTTGCCACTGCTATTCAGTGCCAAAGTACAAGTGCTCCCTATTGTAAAATGTTGTCTTGGATTAGTGACTCCATGATTGGCTTATTAGATTTACTTGTCAGACCCTAGTACAGTGCACCATGTGTGCCCAGGGACTACAAGTCAAATGCTGCTGGTGGACTTGCAGCACTGGTTGTGCCACCCACAGAAGCAGCTTGTAAAGTGTGGCTCAGGCCTGCCATTGCAGACCCTGTGTGCAGTCTGGGACTGCCATGTCGACTTGGCACGTGCACACTCTTGCCAGTCCATAAACCTTCCCTTTTCGACATATTAGTCACCCCTAAGGTAGGCCCAAGGGCAGGGTGTACTGTATGTAAAAGGTAGGACATGCCTTGGTGTGTGTGGCATGTCTTGATAGTGAATTACAGCCAATTTCATTTTTCACTATTGCAAGGTTACCTGTTCCCATAGGGCAGAATAGGCAGTTTGATTATAGCATCTTATAATCCTAACTGACCCAGGGAACAAGGTAGAAATTCAAGTTTACTATGCCTGAACTCAGAATGTTAAAATACATCTTTTAGTGAGGGTGGTTTTTACATTCTGTGTTTGAAAATACCACTTTTAGAAAGTAGGTATTTTCTTGCCTAACCATGTCTCTGCTAGGGTTGTGTATTCCATGTCTGGTTTGTGAGTTACAGGGGGCTGGAGAGTGTCTTGGTTCCAGCAGTCTGATGGGTCAGGGCTGGGCTGAATAGGCCCTGCAATGAATAGAGAGTAGGGGGCGGAGATTTCCTTTCACTGACCTGAGCCCTCATAAAATAGAGAGTAGGGGGAGGAGATTTTCTTTCAGCTCCCTGGGCCAGGTCTGCTCTCAAACAATGCTGTCTGCACCTCCTGCCAGGAATCTGCACCCAGGAGGACAGAACTGGTTTTGGCTGGGCACAGACACCCTCTGCCCTCGGAGGACAAAAGATTTTGCAGTATAAATATTGGGGCCCAGAACACAGAACTTTAGATCACTTCTGGGAATCAAGACAAACCTTTGCCAAGGAGACGAACCAAAGAAGCTGAAGCAGGAGACTGCCCCTTTGCTGTGCTATTTCTGGTGTTGGCCTGCAGTGGTTACTTATTTGCCAAGGAAAGGAGAAAAGGAAGTTTGTGAACTTTCATCATCTTGAAGAAGAATCTCCAAGGGCTTGAAGTGTGCTTGCCTCCTGCCTGAAGTCTCAGGGATACAAGACTTCACCACCAGCTCCCCTGAATTCCCTTGCTGGGAATTCTACCTGCAGAGAGGTGCCTACTGTTGTTTGGACCCTCTGAGAAGACTGTGTGTCGCTGGGAGCTGGAAGAGCGACTCACCGAAGCAGAAGAAGCGTGTTGCAGATGCAGCAGTTGCCGTCGCATCGTCAAAGCATGTCGCCGCCGCCGCTGAGGTCGCCGTTGCATCACCAGAGAAGCGTGTCGCAGGGCCTGTCGTGGCTCAAGAGTTCACCGAGTCACTGCATGGCCGTTGGGCGTGCACGCATCGCATCCACGTTGTCGCATTGCATCAAAGATGCCATTTTGTCGCATCGCTTCTGATCGTCACATCGCATCGAGGCGCCATCTTGTCGCATCGTCACCGGGCCGCAGTAAGAAACGACGCATCAACTACCCACACAGTAAGGGAGCGACGCATCAACTTCCCTGCGAACCTTTTGTTTGTATTGCGTGACGCATCCCAGGTACTTTGAGAGGAAAGTGTTGCATTTACCATCTACATTGAACTAAGCTATTTTCTACCATTTTAAAGACTTGTTTTTGATTACAGTATTGTGGATTTTTGTCATTTGTTCTTGTGTTAAGTCTAGTAAATATTACTTATTTTTCTAAACTGGTGCAGTGTCCATTTGTAGTGTTTTCACTGTATTACTGTATGTGTTCACAAATGCTTTACACACTGCCTCTGAGAGAAGCCTGTCTGCTTTTGCCAAGCTACCAAGGGGGTAAGCAGGGGTTGTCCAGGAGTGTACCCCCTTTCCCTGACTAGAAGCAAGGGCTCCTACTTGGTCAAAGGTACCTAGCGCTGCCAACTAGAGACCCCCATTTCTAACATTGGTGGTCAGCAGTGAGGATTTGGACTTGCATTTGTGATTCATATACAGTGATGGGTGTACACTACTAGTGAGTGCAGATCATAACGCGACCACATACTTTTTGGTAGAACTTTTTTCTTGGGACTTCTATTTTTGTTGAGAACTGCCAATTTCCTTTCACCACGAGTAAAGCAGCATCCATTGCACCTGAAGATGGTGATTTTGAGTAAGAAAAGGTTGACGTTTACACTGTGCCACAGCTGAAGACCTTCTGTAAAAAGTTTAATATCTCTATGAAAGGCCTCTCCAGGAGAGAGGAATTCCAAAAGGCGCTGAGGGTCTGGTTGGAAGCTAGAAAAGCCACTGAGCATACTGAAGAGCCTGGAGAAGAGGCAGAGAATACAGATGGGCAGCAAGATGGGCCATTGGGCCTGACCAGGGAGAGAGTACCTTCCAGGCCAGGTAGCAGTGTTTCTTCCAAGGGCCTGTCCCCAGTAGAGCTGGAGGACAGGGAAAGAGATAGGGAGCATCAGATGGAGCTAGCCAAGCTCACTGTGTGGGCAAATGAGTTAGAAAATAAGAAGTTGGCCCTGGAGGAAAATAAGATCCATTTAGAGCATGACATAATGTTGAGGGAATTAGATCTCAAAGCTAAGAGCTTAGAAATTACTCCCTCTGATGGCAGAACACCATTCGTGCCTGTAGAAGCAAGAGTGTTTATTCCCAAGGAGGTGATTAAGGAGTTGATTAAGGAGTTCCACAGGCATGAAGATATTGGGAAATGGTTTAAGGCCTATGAGGCAGCTATGACCTCCCACCGGGTCCCTGAGAAGGATTGGGGAGCGGGGTTGTGGGGCCGGTTCCTCAGTGATGGGCAGGATACCTTGTTGGATTTGCCTCTGAGGATCAGAAATCCTATGTCCACATGAAGGAAGCCTTAATGACCAGGTATGGGTTGACCCCAGAGCTTTATAGACAAAGGTTTAGAAATTGTAACAAACTGGAGTCCAGTACTTGGGTAGAATATGTGACTTTTTTTGCATCGGATGGTGGGGTGAAGAGTAGCAAAGTGAATGATTATCAGGAGCTCTATGATTTGTTTACATGGGAGCACTTGTCTAGTAATTGTTTTCCAGAGCTACCCCAGCACCTTATTGATATCAAGCTGACTAACCCTAGGAAGCTTGCTGAGGAGGCGGACCGCTGGGTTAGTACCCGCGTCCACAAGGGTCATGTGGGAGAATTCGCCAAAGGTGGGCAGGGTCCCCAGCAGAAGAGTGGGGGGCACAGGGGTAAACAGAGGGAGTGCCAGAAAGGGCTCCAAAGTAATCCCCAAGGGAAGGGTTCCCAGCCTTCCCCTAAGAAGAAACCAGGGGCCCTGACAGGTAAACCTGTCCAGAAGGGACCCCCAACATGTTTTAAGTGTGGTGAGGTGGGCCACTGTTTCTATGATCCCAAGTGCCCACTGAAAGCAAAAACAGCACCCACTTGTGCACCACCCCAACAGATGGCTAGTGTAGCCCTGGGGGAGGAGATGGGTGCCCAAGGTGGGTGGGGTCCCGCAGAGATGTCCCTAGTCTCTTTAGGAGACTGTGAGGTGGTCCCCAGGACCCAGGTGCCTGATAACACTACAAAATACAGGCAGTGGGTGACCATCAATGGCCATAGGAAGGAGGCTCTGAGAGACACCAGAGCCAGTGTGACAGCTGTCAGTTGTTGGCTGGTGTCTGAAGAGCAGGTGATCCCCAATGCGTTTTACCCGGTTGTTGCCGCTGACAACACAGAGAGCCACTGCAAGGTGGCTCAGGTTCCCATTGAGTGGGGAGGTACTCTTCAAGTAGCTGTGAGGCCAGCCATGCCTGTTGACTGTCTGTTGGGCAATTGATTCGGAGAGCTCACCTTGGGCTAAGGTGGAGTGAAGTGCTCATTTGGAGATGTTAGGTTTGTCAGAGTGGGCATGTGTGACCACCCTGTCCATGGCAGCCAGTAAGGGTGTTCAAGAGGACCTAGAACCTGAAAGAGTGGCCCAGGTGCCTACCTTAGAGAGAAGAGGCAGGGGGCATGGGACACCAGACCCCATCGTTCCCACAGTCCAGGAGGAGGAAGACCTTGAGGGGGATGTCCTGGAACCTACAGGGGAGCAGGTAGCTGAACTGGGGGACCGGTCTGAGCTGACCCATTGGCAGCAGGAAGGAGGACCCTCCAGGGAAGAGTTCTGTGAGGAGTAGAAAAAGTGCCCTTCTCTTGTGGGTTTGAGGCAACAGGCCACAAACCTGGCAGCAGGTGATCAGTCTGGATCACATTGGATCTACTGGGAGAATGGTCTCCTGTATAGCGAGCCTAAGACTGCTGTGCCTGGGTCAGCCCGTGTGCTGGTGGTACCCCAGCGTTTCAAAGCCTTCCTACTGGGTTTGGCTCATGATGTACCTTTAGCAGGACATTTGGGGCAGGACAAGACCTTTGAAAGGCTTGTCACCCACTTTTATTGGCCCCAAATGCGCAAGAGTTCAGATACTCATTGCAGGACCTATCAGACTTGCCAGGCAAGTGGTAAGAGTGGGAGGAAGCACAAGGATCCTCTCCAGCCTTTCCCTGTGGTCAGCACCCCCTTTGAAAGGGTGGGCATTGACATTGTTGGGCCTCTGGATCCCAAGACAGCGATGGGCAACAGGTTCATCCTGGTCTTGATGGACCATGTCACCCGGTATCCAGAAGCCATCCTTCTCCGGTCGGTGACGGCCCCCGTGGTGGGTCGTGCATTGATGGGGATTTTCTCCCGCATGGAGTTCCCCAGAGGTGGTGTGAGACTGTGGTACCAACTTCATATCCAAGTATATGAAGTCCCTGTGGCAGGAGTGTGGTATAACCTATAAGTTCACCACTCCTTACCACCCCCAAGGTAATGGGCTGGTTGAGAGATTCAACCGGACACTCCAAGGCATGATTATGGGTCTTGAGGAACCTATGAGGTGTAAGTGGGACGTACTCTTGCCATACCTTCTCTTTGCTTACAGAGAGGTTCCACAGAAGTCCTTAGGGTTCAGTCCCTTTGAACTACTGTATGGTCACCCTGTAAGAAGACCTCTGAGTTTGGTAAAAGATGGCTGGGAGAAAGCTCCCAGGAAACCTGCCCAGGATGTATATAGCTACGTGCTGGCCTTCAGAAACCAAACTAGGCATTTAAGGCAACTCGCTCAGGTGAATCTGGAAGCCACCCAGGAAGAGATGAAGCGGTGGTACAATCAGAATGTCACTCTGATCAAGCATCAGCCTGGCCAGAAAGTGTGGGTCATGGCCCCCGTGGAGCCGTGTGCGCTCCAGGATAAGTGGACTTGACCATTTGAGGAGGTGGAGCGCAAGAGCTATATCACCTACTTGGTGGACTTGCAGTCTCCTAGGAACCCTTTGCGGATCCTGCATGTCAACCGGCTGAATCCCCACTTGGAGAGGTCCGAAGTGGGCATGCTCCTAGCGACAGATGATGGAATGGTGGAGGACACTGATCCTCTTCCTGACCTGTCTGCGACAGAGCAAGATGGGTCAGTGGATGGTGTAAACCTCTCTTCCACCCTGACCCCTGAGCAGCAGAATGACTGTGGCCAACTGTTGGGACAGTTTTCTGATCTGTTCTC
Source organism: Triturus cristatus (assembly GCF_964204655.1). Lineage (NCBI taxonomy): Eukaryota > Metazoa > Chordata > Amphibia > Caudata > Salamandridae > Triturus > Triturus cristatus. The sequence continues at coordinate 1,158,630,704 of NC_140583.1, read as the reverse complement.
CCTGACTCCCAGTGTCACGGATTGGTGTGTCCATGATGTGGACACTGGGGACAGTTCTCCTGTTAAGCACAAAACGTACAGTGTGACTAACAGGGTGAGAGCTTGCGTGAAGGAGGTCTCCAAGATGCTTGCATTAGGGATGATTGAGTCCTCTAACAGTCCTTGGGCCAGCCCAGTGGTCTTGGTCCCAAAGGCTGCCGCACCGGGTGTCACGCCAGAAATCCGGTTCTGTGTGGACTACCGAGGGCTCACTTCAGTCACCAGGACTGACGCGCACACCATCCCCCGAGCTGATGAACTCATTGATCGGTTAGGGGCTGACCCGTACCTCAGTATGTTTGATTTGACGTCTGGGTACTGGCAGATCACCTTGACTGATGGGCACTACCAATTCCGGGTTATGCCCTTTGGGATGAAGAATGCCCCTGCCACCTTTCAGAGGTTGGTCAACCAGGTGTTGGCTGGACTGGAAGATTTCAGTGCCGTCTACCTGGATGACATTGCAGTGTTCAGTGCCAGTTGGGAAGAACATCTGCGCCACCTCTGGGAAGTGTTGATGGCGCTGCAAAATGCAGACATCAAGATCAAGGCGATTAAGTGCCAGATCGGGCAGGGTTCTGTGGTGTACTTCGGACACCAAGTTGGGAGCGGCCAGGTGACGCCCCTACAGCCCAAGATTGAAACCATCCTGGCTTGGGAACCCCCCCCCCCCCAAGACCCAGATAGAGGTGAGAGCCTTTTTAGGACTCACTGGGTACTACAGGAGGTTTGTCAAGGGGTATGACAGCACTGTTGCACCCTTGACAGAGCTGACTTCCAGGAAGCAGCCCAAGAAAGTGAACTGGACTGACACCTGTCAGAAATCTATTGATGCCCTGAAGACTGCCATGTGCACGGCGCCTGTGCTTCAGGTGCCCAAGTTTTCTAAAGAATTCATTGTACAGACAGACGCTTCAGAACATGGTGTAGGGGCCGTACTTTCACAGATGAATGAGGGCCTAGACCAACCTATAGCCTTCATCAGTAGGAGGTTACTTCCATGGGAACAGAGAAGGAGTGCAATTGAGCGGGAGGCATTTTCTGTGGTCTGGGCACTGAAGAAGTTGAGACCATACTTGTTTGGGACTCACTTCCGGGTTCAGACAGACCACAGGCCCCTCAGATGGTTGATGCAGATGAGGGGTGAGAATCCAAAGCTGGTGAGGTGGTCCATTTCCCTACAGGGAATGGACTTCACGGTGGAACACCGCCCAGGTACAGAACACGCCAATGTCGATGGTCTGTCCAGATTTTTCCGCCTTAGTGAAGAGAACCCCCAAGGGGTGGGTAGTTCTCCCCACACTTCAGCTGGAGGGGACATGTTTTAGACCTGGCACCATTGGCGTGGGTCTCCCTTCCATTTTTTCACTGCTGCCTCCTATGTTTTGCTATATTTTTGCTGGTCTAGATGCTTTGGTCACGTTACCACTACTATTCAGTGCCAAAGTGCAAGTGCTCACTATTGTAAATTGTTGTCTTGGATTAGTGACTCTATGATTGGCTTATTTGATTTACTTGTCAGACCCTAGTCCAGTGCACCATGTGTGCCCAGGAACTATAAGTCAAATGCTGCTGGTGGGCTTGTAGCACTGGTTGTGCCACCCACAGAAGCATTATTTTATTTTTTTAAATGTAAACCCACAGAAGCATCTTGCAAAGTGTGGCTCAGGCCTGCCATTGCAGAGCCTGTGTGCAGTCTGGGACTGCCATGTTGACTTGGCAAATGCACCCATTTGCAAGTCCCTAAACCTTCCCTTTTCGACATATTAGTCACCCCTAAGGTAGGCCCAAGGGCAGGATACATTGTGTGTAATAGGTAGTACATTCATTGGTGTTTGTGGCATGACCTGATAGTGAATTACAGCCAATTTCGTTTTTTAACAATTGCAAGGCTACCTGTTTCCATTGGCCAGGATAGGCAGTTTGAGTATAACATCTTGTAATCCTAACTGACCCAGGGAACAAGGTAGAAATTCGAGTTTAGTATGCCTGAACTCAGAATGTTAAAATACATCTTTTAGTGAGGGTGATTTTTACATTCTGTGTTTGAAAATACCACTTTTAGAAAGTAGGTATTTTCTTGCCTAACCATGTCTCTGCTAGGGTTGTGTATTCCATGTCTGGTTTGTGAGTGACAGGGGGCTGGAGAGTGCCTTGGCTCCAGCAGTCTGATGGGTCAGGGCTGGGCTAAATAGGCCCTGCATTGAATAGAGAGTAGGGGGCGGAGATTTCCTTTCACTGACTTGAGCCCTCATAAAATAGAGAGTAGGGGGAGGAGATTTTCTTTCAGCTACCTAGGCCAGGTCTGCTCTCAAACAATGCTGTCTACGCCTCCTGCCAGGAATCTGCACCCAGGAGGACAGAACTGATTTTGGCTGGGCACAGACACCCTCTGCCCTCGGAGGACAAAGATTTTGCAGTATAAATATTGGGGCCCAGAACACAGAACTTTAGATCACTTCTGGGAATCAAGACAAACCTTTGCCAAGGAGAAGAACCAAAGAAGGTGAAGGAGGAGACTGCCCCTGTGCTGTGCTATTTCTGGGGTTGGCCTGCAGTGGTTACTTATTTGCCAAGGAAAGGAGAAAAGGACGCTTGTGAACTTTCATCATCTTGGAGAAGAATCTCCAAGGGCTTGAAGTGTGCTTGCCTGCTGCCTGAAGTCTCAGGGATACAAGACTTCACCACCATCTCCTCTGAATTCCCTTGATTAGAATTCTACCTGCAGAGAGGTGCCTACTGTTGTTTGGGCCCTCTGAGAAGACTGTGTCGCTGGGAGCTGGAAGCGCGACGCAACGAGGAAAAAGCGTGTGGCTGCCGCAGCAGATGCCGTCGCATCGCTGAAGAAGCGTGTCGTCGCCGCAGCTGTTCGCCGTTGCATCACCGACGAAGCGTGTCGCATCACCGGGGAAGCTTGTCGCCGCCGCAGAGGTTGCCGTCGCATCACCGGAGAAGCATGTTGCAGGGCCTGTCGCGGCTCAAGAGTTCACCGAGTCGCCGCACGGCCATCGGGCGTGCACGCATTGCATCCAGGTTGTCGCATCGCATCAAAGACGCCATTTTGTCGCATCTCACAGGATCGTCACATCGCATCGAGGCGCCATCTTGTCGCATCGTCACCAGGCCTCAGTAAGAAACAACACATCAACTCCACACACAGTAAGGAAGCAACGCATCACCTCCCCAGCGCTGCAGTAAGGAACGGCGCATCAACTTCTCTGCAACCCTTTTGTTTGTATTGCATGATGCATCCCAGGTACTTTAAGAGGAAAGTGTCGCATTTACCATCTACATTGAACTAAGCTATTTTCTACCATTTTAAAGACTTATTTTTGATTACAGTATTGTGGATTTTTGTGGTTTGGTCTTGTGCTAAGTCTAGTAAAGATTACTTATTTTTCTGAACTTTTGTAGCATCCATTTGTAGTTTTTTCACTGCATTACTGTATGTGTTCACAAATGCTTTAAACACAGCCTCTGAGATAATCCTGTCTGCTCGTGCCAAGCTACCAAGGGGGTGAGTAGGGGTTATCCAGGAGTGTACCCGCCTCTCCATGACTAGAAGCAAGGGCCCCTACTTGGTCAAAGGTACCTACATCTGCCAACTAGAGACCCCCCTTTCTAACATTTCCAAATACATTCCTTTTAGCTTTGCCTTTGGTATTTGGGCCATACTCTCCAGGTTCGATCAAAAGGCCTCCATCCCCATCCTCCCTAGTAACTCCCTTAAGGAGGTGAACCACCTGATTGATGCAGCCCTGGGAAATTTCAAAAGGTCTGACAAGGCCACACGATAAGTTTCTAATTCTGCCACTGTCCATAGCCTATACCATAATATTAAAAGCTTCCAGTTTAACTTGTGTACCAGCGGTCTATGAGCACGATCCTTATAAAGAGGTATCAAGGGGGAGCGAGAGGGGAGATCTACCAGTGATCTTAGGAAACGATTTTCAATTGTTGTAGGGCAGGTTGACTTGCCAGTGCCCCACAGATCTGCACCATAAAGTACCCCCCCAGGACCTTAGTGTTATAAATTTCAAGTGCTGGAGCAATTTGGCGAGAAATCGTCTTCCTATGTATTTTACTAATGTGGGCACACTGATGGATTTGTTGTAACTTTACTTTCTCAATATGAGCACCACACTTGATCGAAGAAGTCAAACGGATACCTAAATAATTGAAGACTTGAACTTGCTCTAGTTTGACACTACCAGTCAATACAGGTCCTTTAGACAATTTGGCCGTGCCTCTATTAAAAATCAAATACTTGGTTTTGGCCTCATTTAAAACCAGACCCCTCTCATCACAAAACCTTATAAAATAATTCAAAAGTTGTTGAAGACCCTGCAGGGAGTTAGAAATTAAAAGGGTGTCGTCGTGATGAGTAGCGCAGGCACTCTTCTTGCTGCGATTTTAGGGGCATCACAACCATCTCTATCTATAAAATCAACCACCCCATTGATAAAAAGAGTAAAAAGAGTGGTGGCTAGGTCACATCCCTGTATCCCTCCTCGTTGGATTGGGAAGGTTCCTGTTACTTGATTATTTTCCCCCCACCTAACCTGTGCTGCATGGGATGAGTGTAATCTGATTAAAATATCTAAAAGGCTGCCCGGCAAGCCCATCTCTTTTAATACTCTCCATAGTGTGGCCCGCGGGATAAGGTCGAACGCTGTACGCAAATCAAAAAAGCCACATATAATTTCCCCCTCTTGACAGCTACTTCCTTCCACTAAACACACAGAAGACGGAAGGCCTGATCCAGGGCACTGACTTTTGTACACAAGCCTGCTTGGAAATTGCTCAGGATTTGAAAATCAGACATCCAATCCTGTATCCACCCCAGAATCTGTTTACAATTTTTTTGTGAAGGGAGTCAATAAGGCTAATTGGCCTGTAACTCCCCGGCTTGGCTCTGTCCCCTTTATTGTAGATGGGCACCATCTCTGCAATCTGACACGATGATGGTATGGCAGCACCAGACGTAATCAAATTTGTTTCCCAAATTTATATAGGAACCCCAGGATGGTTTATCCTCTCTGTACAGGTCATTGGGAATTCTGTCTGGGCCAGGGGCTTGCGCGGGCGCACAAGAAGCAATCGCCATTTGGGTTTTCTCAAGAGAGAAGACCAGAGTATCACCATCTCCACCTAAGGCCTCATCCCACATTTCACTAGCCTCATTACTTTCAAGATTACCTTTTCCATTGAGAATCCCGAAGTGAGCAACCCATTCTTCCGGCTGGACAGTATATTCTAAAGCTGTCCTATTACCCTTTAGCCAGTGAACTGCTTTTCTCCAAAAAGTCTTGGGGTCTTTATCTGTCAGCGCAGTGTGTAGGGAGGACCAGAGGGAACCCTCCCAATCCTTCTTGGCTTTCTCAATGGCCTGCCTATACTTAGCTCTGCAGGACACAACCTCAAGATGTGCCTTTTGTTTTACTGCACAAATAAGTGCCCCCTTTACTTTCCTACAACCCTGATTATACCAGGCACCCATAGGGTCCTGGAACGAGTCTCTACAATGGCTACAATGGCTACCCCTTTTCCATACTTTAGGGGGTTGGCTGAGCATATCCCTCATCTCACTGAAAAATAACTCATGACGGGATCTCAGACTCTCAACGGCATCCTTAGCAGGGAGTTTAGCTAACTCCTCAATCACCCAGCGAGCTTTACTCTTAACTGCGCCAAGGACTGCCAGATGCTCCTCCACCCAATCCCACGTGACTGACCTTCGGTTATTTGTAACAGAGAAAACACCCAAGTCCAGATTCCCCCTGATATCGGGTTCAGGAGTGTCCAATTTTATAAGAGTAAGGGCAAGAGCATTATGATCGCTTTCCACTCTTTTAACCACCACCATATCATCTACTAGGAGCCAGAGATTAAGAGTAACTAAACAATAGTCAATTCTACTTGTGTGACCAAATCTATTAAAGGTGCACTCCCCATTGGGATCAGACCTGATTCTCCCAATAGTTGCTCTTAAGTCCTGTTGAAGGGTAAAAGCTAGCACCTGGCTTTCTGTCCACACATGTTCCCAGTCCTCAGTCAAATCAAGAGGAGCAAGGGCAAGAGGGTCAAAAGTACAGTTATAATCACCCCTCACTAGTACAGGAACACCATCCGAGTAATCAGTCAGAGCCTGATCTAGAATGTGAATTGTGTTAGGTTCCTCCAGGGGACGGACCACTCTATTATAAACATTAAAAATTCTGGTCTTCCAACCACTATATAAGATCAGCTCAAAGGTCAAGATATCCAGTGAGTTGACATGGAGGAGCTTAACTTCAAACCCCAAGCCATTTATCACCCAAGCAGCTAGCCCTCCGGAGGGTCTGCCCTGCTCTTTCTGGTTAGCGTCAATCCCATAGGCAGAAAGACCACTTCTAAAAAGGTGTAGACAAACTCCAGGTTTCTTGAAATAGGATTACATCATAGGAGTCTACAAGGGTACACCAATCTGGGTCAGAGAATAGTTTTGCAATCCCTGCCACGATCCAAACTAGGACCTTTAGGGAAGGGTGGACTGGAGCCCCTCCTACAGCAGTGCCACATCTAGGGGTCATACCGCTATTTACCATTACAGTGATAGGCTCGCAACAAGTCTCGGTATTAAATGTTGAACCTCTAGGTAATGGGACTTCTGATGGGAGCAGAGTCAACAGGGGCCCTAAACACCCTATGCTTTTTCCAGGGGTCATTGTATTGCAGGTTGCAGTCATCTTTGGCCATTCACTACACCACAAGGGAAAAATCTTGATGGACGCCTAAACCTAATGTAGATGGATGTGTTTACAGAAGGGATAGTACGCGAATCAATCGCCAGTAACCCTGTTTCCATATCCTCATCATAAAATGTAACTCTTCCACCTTCCCATCAGGGAGAACACGTGAAAATGATGCAATGTGTTACATATTGTAGCTATCAACTTGCATCATTTTCACGTGTTCTCCCTGATGGGAAGGTGGAAGAGTTAGGTATTGAAGCGTGCTGGGGGCTGGGCTTGGATGCAGTAGAGTACCTTAGACAGTAGTCAGAAAAAACGTGTGGTGACATTGTACACTGACATTAATCAACTCAACTGACACTACTGGAGAGGTGGGAAATATTTTGAAGAATACAGAACAATTGGGGGCTGATACAGCTGTTGCAAACTAACTTGTGAGGAATATATACCTTCTAGTGTGTGATGTGCATGAAAATTTAATGGTTAAAAATTTATATTTTGAATGTTAATGCTTTATTCTTATGAATAGATAGACTCGCTAGCAACCCACAAACCTTAAGTGTGTTTTTTCAGGTTTCACCTGCACAGCGCTTGCAAAATCTCTTGTAAATCAGAACCACCCCTTTCAGATATCTATCTCCTGGTTCAAGCAACTCAACTCCAGATTAAGCCGCTTCCCGTGGTATGATCAAGCTGCTAGGGTAGCACTTAAAACGTGCTTCCAATCAACTTATTGTGGAGGTATATCGACCCCTGATATCCAATCATATCACGCAGCATCTCACCTATAGGTCTTAAATGACTGGTGGTATGGGATTAGCAAAGACCCGGCATACCAAGTGGAGAAGTGGCTTATGGGAGATGTATTGCCCCATAAACATCTATACACACCAAAAGAAACTGCCATCTGCCATGCGTGTGGTCTTTGGCGTGTGGAAAGAATCAATGCGCAGGATGGGGTGGTGGAGACGATTGACACGGGAGACACCCCTCTGGCAGAGCCGCCTTATGCCACAAGTGTCCACATAAGCAGGGTTTAAACAATGGGACACCATAGGCATTTCCACGTTGGGGAATGTCGTGCGCGGTACCACCATAAGATCCTTTCAGCACAGAAATGAGTTTGCCATGCCGCACACACAATGTTATAAAGACCTGCAACTGAGACATGCCTTATCCCCATATATTGCACAATTGGAATCTCTCTCACGGAGTTTAACCCAATTGAGGCAAAGGTTTTTATGGGGGAGTTTAGGAGATCATAAGACTTCAAAGATATATCAAACATTAGTGACAAACCTCTCCACAACTTTAGATTCACTTCGGGAAAAATGGCAGACGGACTTGGGTCCCCTCGATAGTGACGATTGGACAGAGGCCTTGGAATTCCCGAGATATGCTGCTATGGCATCTCGCCTCAGACTTATCCAGTTTAAGTATTTGCATCATGCTTATTTTACCAGATACTGGCTTTGGAGGGCAGGGCTCAGAGATTCCCCTATGTGCCTACAATGTGGCAGTGAGGAAGGCACACTTCTGCATACGATTTGGGATTGTACTGTACTTGGCAGGTTTTGAAGGGGAGTTACTTGCTGATTATCAGAAGTGCTGGGTTGGGACATACCTCTCTCTCCTAAGCTTGTTCTTTTGCATGTCACGGACGAAATTGGGGAAATATCTATAAAAGACACCTGTTATTCTTGGGTTTTACCCTCGCAACAAGAGATATAGCGAGGGCATGGCAGGATCCGGCTCCACCCAAATTGGGTGCTTGGAAGGCTGGCCTTGACTGGTGTATGGGCCAGGAACAGTCTATTTTTAAAGCGCGAGGGTGCCTGCAGAAGCACTTTAAAATATGGAAACGTTGGGCAGATTTCAGGGGTCTCCTACTAGAGCTTCCCCACCACAACCTGTAGAAGTAGAAACCATTTGAGGACTCATCACAGGACAAAAATGTTGCTACATCAGATTATGACATACATGGAATGGCTTGATGGTACGATCTTTGGTCTATTATTCGGTATAAGACACAGTTGTTTGTAATGTTAGGGGCTGTCGTTTACAGACCCGAATTGTCTATTTATTTGTTTCATAAATGCTATATAGAAGTCACCTGCTCGAAAACTATTACACTGATTAACCTATACTCTTGCTTCTTTGTAACAAATGTGATTACTTTATTTGATGACTCAATAAAAGAGTTTTGAAAAAAAAAAATCTCTTGTAAAAAAAAAAATTTAATCTTAAAAGGGGCGTAGAGCTGCCCATTACTTAACTTTACTTACCATTGGTTGGCTCCCACGTTATTTTAATTTCCTTTCTTCATATTGGTCAGCAGCTCCTCTTGGCTTTGTTCAACACTTTTCTTCCTCCAGGCCATGGAGCTTGGACTAAGAACTGCTTCCTGTGGCTGGTGTGCTTCCACTGAAAGCAGGCGCTCTTTTTTTTTAAATTTACTTTTGCACATGCACTGAGAGTTCATGTGTCTGCATTCTATCTCTGTCAGCCCTGCACTCCTCACCGCCACCTCCAACTCTTCGCTGTGTTTTGATTAAACCCTGACCCTCCTCCTGCTCTCTGTTGCATTTTGACCCACCCATAACAGTCTACGGCCTCCATTGCCCGCCCCATCTTTCCTCGAAATCTGTCTGTCCTCTCTCCTTGATTAAAATCTGCTCTCCATTTCACCTGTCTCTCCCCTCTTCCACACTGCTTCCTCCATCCTACACTAGTGGTGTAACAAAACCTTAGGCCTGCCCTCACCAATAAAGTTAACCCTAACATCATCATGGACCTATCATAGCCTGTGCGACATGCCCCATGGTATCAGTTTGAGTTTCAAAAATACTTTTTTTAAATTATTTTTTATTGTAGAGCAGAAATATATACATAATAATGTCAATTACTTACACACATATCTATATCTATACATAGCAGATCACTGACAATATCGTGCTAAACAATATCATTGTCAAACAATAGACAAAATATAGATTTTTTAAATATAAATAAAGTTTAAAGTAGTAAATGTTAACTATTTTAATATATAAATGTAATATAATGTAAATTAAACATATTCCACTATCATCATCATCATCACTTTATTCGGTTATAAAATACAATAACCATCAAAGTACAGTATTAAAAAAGAATAATTTAAAACAGTAATATCCTGATCAAAGCATAAATGTTGTACAGATCACGTGATCATTGTTTTCCGACATCTATAAACATTTTTAAGAAATACAGTAACAGAAGCAATGACGAATTCATTCTCTAAAAGTTGCAATGCTAAAAGGGCCGGACGACAACATCTCAAGCCAAAAGTCTTTAAAACTGGGGAAATCCATCTCTTTCTTGGTACATCATAATATTTACAAAATAAAATAATGTGAATAGTGGATTGCATAGAGGTACCGTCGCAGGGGCATTTACACAAGTGTCTAGTCCAGTCATTCATCATTGGGAAACTGAGGAGTCTGAATATCATATTGAATCTAAAACGGGTCAACAAGAGACGATCAAAATCATGGTCAGTTAAAGATAGGTATAACTGGATGGTAGGTGACGACAGAGTCAAAAAGTGGGCTTGAACAGTAGGTTTTTTCATCTCAATAGCTGTTCTTTTTTCACCCAAGTAATCCATGCAGCAGGCCTTAAACTCTTTCCTAGAGATAGTGTGCATAGCGCTGGGATCTGTATAGTATTCAGGATATCCTATGTCTGACATGAATTTTTTCACATATTCCAGCCACCTAATGAATTTAGCGCCGTCAGACTTCAGTGCGTCAGTCAATAGGTATCGGTTAAATCCAGTTTCATCCGACAGCCAGATTCTGTGCCACAAAAGAACGGGTTGGATTTTATTCCACTAATATTTAATACTATATATAAATATATACTTATATAAACACACGTGTGTGTGTGTGTGTATATATATATATATATATATATATATATATATATATATATATATATATATATATATGATGTGGCAAATCAAAGAGATGATTACATGTAAAAGTCAATTCGTGATCTACGTGATTGAGTGTCCGTGCCCCCTGAAATACATAGGGAACACAATTTGCGAACTTAAAAAACGGATTCTAGAACATGTCCGTGCTATACTCCATAAAGATTGAGGAAACACAGTAGCAAAACATATGGAATCACATCACGGAAGTGATTGGAAACTTCTGAAGTGTTATGCATTGGAGACAGTAGCGCGAAGTGATTGTGGTGGAAGCCGGGAGAGAAAATTATGTCAAAGGGAATCACAACAAATTCTCAACTTGAGAACATTTACTCCATATGGATTGAACCAAAGTGAAGAACTGTACATACATCTATAAACTATGAAACTTGCTTCCCAGTACTTGTTGTACATATTTTTAACAAAAGAAATCACAAATTTGTTTTTTCCGCATAATAGACACTAAAACTGATCCTCCCAAATGGGAATGAGAATTAGACAGAAAGAATTCATTATACACCAAAAAAGCCCACTGGAGGGCTAAACCTTTTTTGGCAAAAGATATATCAATGAATAAATCAATGGACAAAATTGTAAATTAATGGCCTGACAAAATAGTGTTAAGGATCAGAACAAACAAATTCATTTGTGTCTATTTCACTTTTTGTACACCATCACGTTGTTTAATTTTATGAATTTAATTTGGTTCAAGGTATTTTCAACCTTATTTGTTCATTTGGCAATGATCAAAAACAAAATAAAACAAGCGTAGAAAAGGTTAACTACATCTCCCAAAATGCTTTGCGATGTTTGTGGTAAACAGTAAATGATCTAATTGCAGCTAAAATGTATTTAATTGGCTGCTTTAAACATCATAGTCATTATTGTGATCATGGCCTACGTAAAGCGAAACGCGTCGATTTGCCTTTCACCCTGTGAAAAGAAATAAGAAAATAAAAGGCATCATTCTAAACCCTCCGTGAGTGCGACCAAATTTCTTTCCTCGGAAGAAACCTGCAAAATTGATTGCGGATGGGCTCCGCCGCGGGGTTCCGCACCGTCAGAGAGTGCCTGGATATCCAGCACAACTGAGCCAGCGGAGAAAGGAATATATATATATGCTGCAATTAAAGAATTTCCTTGGACCCCGCTGTGTCCCTCTGGTTGATTCTGAGCGAAGAGATCCTTTTGGATATGTTTGTGCGCTAGCCCCTGGTGTGCTGGGGGACCCGTCCAACAAGTGTCCAGAGTTTCATGGGCAACAACATGTGGAGCTTCTGAGGTATCGGTCTACTCCGGACCGCCACATCCAAACAACGAAAGGTACTGCTGTGAGGTCACAGTCTGTGACTGCACGGAGGAATAGAATCATTGTATTGCTGTTCCCAGTTATTCAGGACTTGGGCATATGTGGCTGGACGTATGGGGGCCAAGGAGGAGATTTATTGTGGCAGTAACATCGGAATTGAATCCACCTGCACACAAAACAATGCTTTACAGGAACCAAATTTTCAGCACTCACTATGAGTATTAAAGTGACCGATGTGAGATACTTACCCAGTGGGCCGTCATGGTATTTGCTGGGATCTGTAGTTTACCGACGCAGGCAGCAGTGTAATTCTCAACATTAATCCGGCCCAGCTGAACTGCCACCAATGGGTGAACATTACAACATTTAAAGCTGTGATTGGTGTGAACTGCCGGTGTCATAGGCATTTGATAAAGGCATGCTCGTCGAATCACGTCATGCCAATTTGCTGCAATTAATTAATTTACTTGGCCCCGCTGTGTCCCTCTGGTTGATTCTGAGTGAAGAGACCCTTTTGGATATATATATATATATCTTACACCAGCCCCCACAAGGATGAGCAAATGCAGGCACTTCGGTCAGCAGCATATTTTTTATTTATTTAGTCATGGCACGATGTCCGTCTTGACGCGTTTCGGCTGTGAACAGCCTTTGTCAAAGTAATTTGTTCGATTTGTTTTTACATTTAAAGGCACAGTACCATAAACATAAAAGAAAGCATAACCATTCTCATTTATGCTTTCCCACTAATGCACACTGTTAACCTTGCACATTTGATGTTACAATGCAATTTCAATATTTTTCTATGTTCCCTTGAAAGGATACATTTTTCCACTTGTTTTCTCACATTTTTTTAATATATATTTATATAAAATCAAGCCCCTTTGGCACCATCAAAACAATCTAACAAATCCTGGACCGGGAGCCATAGAAACAAGGCATGCTCAAGGGCCAGTGCCCCATAATCTATGAAATACGGCAACATGCTACCCGGAGGTTAAAACATTTGACAAAATGCATAGCATGACTACTCTTGTATTCAACAACTCAACAGAACGTTAGCACATACGGATATTCATTCACAGTAGGGTAATAATATAGTGGTATTAATACATGAATCATTGTTAAAAATGGTGGGATATGGTTCGCCTGATCACTTTCCATAAAGTATGTGTTATGTAAATCATACAGAAAACGTCATTGTCCCAACGTTGAATTTCATTTAAAAATAATATGCATCCCCTCCATAAGTACAGTAAATAACTATGCATGTGCAAAATCTGATAAGTATTCATAAAGTGTCAAAGTGTCATACATAGATAAACTGGTAGATATCATCACAATATGTAAAGTGCTATAGAGACGGGAATCACCCATATTATATTGCACTTCCTGTGTCCCAACCTCATTTAAACTATGCTAGCGCCGCTATGCATATATAAAGTGCCAAAGTGCAAAAATAACCCTAACATGCATGCCCCTACAATCCTAATATCCCCAAAAAATATCTGATAACAAGGACAGAGCTATACCTTATGATATGGGTTTCTTTTTTTCTTTTATTCTTCCTCAATTTTCCCCAAAAGATCTACGAATTACCTCATTATGATCAGTAACCAATGGGTATATCGCTGCAAAATCTGTCAAAGTGCATATGTGCCAGGTATCCCAAAGTTGCAAATAGGGACCAAGCCTCTATATAAAGTGCAATGATGCAAAAAGCTAAAATCCACTTCCCCTTATTAAAAATTCCAATATTTAAAACACATCCGCATTTAAATATTAAAACAGCATGAGGCATGATCTAAAGGGATAGGTGGAGGCTGAGGCAATATATCAAATCATTCAGCCTAGGTGAACCTCCAGCTCCTCATCCCTATTAAGGCCATATGGGAATTTTGTGTTCAGGTCCAATAGGTATCTAGATTCCAAGCGCCTAAGGTTTAACACTCTATTGCCTCCACGGATGTTAGGGGGAACCCTGTCAATAGCAAAGAACATCAATAGACCAGGATCACAATCATGTGTATCACAGAAGTGCTTTGCCACAGAATAAGTGAAATCCTGATTCCTGATTGCTCGCTGATGCTCTAGCATCCGTTTTCTCAAGGGAAAGACCGTGCTCCCTACATACATTAATTGGCATGGGGGGCCAGTTCTGGAATTTAGGTGGTCAGCAGCTCCTGTGTAGAGCCCCCTGCAACACCAGCGATGTCTGTTTCTCTAGCAAAGTTTTTAAGCATTGGATTAGCGCGGTGCCATCCACATCAAACTAGAAAGGGACAAATGCTTTTGCCAGTTCTACAGCAAAGTATTTAAGCATAGGATTAGCAAAGTGCCATTCACGCTGATCTGTAAAATAACAAAAGCCTTTTACCACTCCAGGCACAGTATTACAGTGTCGGCTTGGTATAGTATTCAAATTCAAAATATCTTTATTCGGTTTCATGTTTGATAAAACCATAAAAGCACAATAAAAACAAAATAAACTATGGTAAAGTACAATATATACAATCACAAGGGCGAACCAGTTGTAAACAAATTAACAATTCATCTTGTATGTACATGTTGCAACTGAAGTCCCGGACACCTGGAACAACAGATCACATCCACTAAAAGTAATAGGTTAAAACACATTAAGTGATGTATTAAAAACCATTGAATGAGTCAGCAAACTGTTGGCTGATCGAATACATGAAACCAGAAATGGTGATGAGGAACAGGCCAGTTAATCATGAGTCGCCCTGTGCCTAATGGCAGATTTAAAAAAAACTTAATACATGAAATACAATGTTACCCGTCAGCATCTGAAGAAATATAAAAGCAGGCCGAACTTGTTTAAAATTGGCCTGTTTCAAAACGGGAATTAAAAAGGATTTTCTAGGAGTGTCATAACAAGGGCAAAACATTGTAAAATGAACCATGTCCTGCGGAGATGTACCATCCCAGCCGCAGGACAAAAAGGATTGCCCCCTATTTGGCTCCTCCATTGGGGCATGGGGGCGTCGACCCACTGCTTTCTCGCAGTGCGAGAAGCAGAAACATAAAATGGTAAAATTACCATTTTATGTTTCTGCTTCTCGCACTGCGAAAAAGCAGAAATGCCTGGTTGGGGGTGGGCGGTCTTGCTCGAGGGCAGGGGGGGGGAGTTGCTTGCCCAATGTTGTGGGTACTGACTGTTTGGTCAGCCCCAGGGCCGATCAAAGCAGTCATGCGCACTTTACATTTTCTCTATGTAGGCTGCATGCAGCCTACATAGAGAAAATGGCCTCCTAACAGGCTGGGGCGCTGACGCCTGCACCAGACCAACGACAGCGCTGCCATTGCAGCATTGTGATTGGCTTAGGGGAGGGAAGGAAGGCTGCCTAGGTTAAACGCGGCCACGAGCCGCAGGAGCTGATGCGGCGACGTGGGATCCGGATGACGGTAAGTTTTTTATTTGAATTACAGTCCCCTGCCCCCCCTCCCCCTTTTCCGTTTTACCGGCCGGGAAAACATTATATAAGTCCTGATTTGCCATGTGGCCAATCCTCATGTGTGATGCGTAAAGCTCTTAGTACTGGCATGTATGATGCGCGCTGTCTAAGCACAAAATTGTCCCGCTGAAATTCCAGGGGGAATTTATTTCAGAATTTGTGGTAAGTGATGGACTAAACGTAAACAATAGTAAAATGTTCAAAGGGACATGACCGTGTGGGGTATCCTGCCTCGCCATTAGTCTTGTGTAACAGCTCTTTTGGGGGCCCTAATCCGAAGCGGTAAAGGTTCCTTGTGGTGGCAGCCCACTTTCTCAGAGCAGATATGGTCTCTGAGCAGGACTTATGAAAGTTGGAGCAGAGTTCAGTTTTCTGTGGCATGCAACTGGTGACTACAAAGTTAGATATCTGCGCAAAATTTTTTAGGCCTCTGCTTGGGAGCAAATTTCTGACTTTTAGGGAAATTCGGAATGGTTTGCATGGACACGCCTGGGCCAGCAGAAGTGCGCGGGTTTCCGAAGGTAACACGTTTCTGAATTTATCTGTACAACCAGGCGGTGGTATTTCTGAATGAGTGTTTTACTGTGCATGAGGAATGCCTTCCCAATGTGAAATTGCACTTTTTTTTTCTTCACCGGAAGTGTTTTCCTGTGGTGAAACCCCTCCTCATATTTCCATTTCGGGGGTGTTACTTTCCCATTCACACCATGAAAAGGGACGTACTCCTGCTTCACACCATGAAAAGGGATGTACTCCTGCTCTAGACGGTAAAGAATCTTCAACAGTTTCCAGGGTGGGAATGTGTCAGAGGGAAGTTAAACACTCTCGCGTGTGGGTGTGTCTGTTCTCACATGGCGTTAACCCTTAGGGCTCCTTGTCCCCTCACTCTCCTGAAAACAGTCTGCTAGTGAATAGTTTTGAAAATGTCAAACCACTGTATTGTATAACTTGGTGAATTGTTTCCCGTGTTTACTTACCTGCCCCTGTATTTAACACACGTCATCCTGGCAGAGCCGTAAACTTACAAGGAATTCAAGTTACGGCTCTTTTGGCAGCCCACGCCTGGCGCAGAATCAAAAGTGCATTTTTGTTTTCGATTTTAAATTCAGTTTGCTGAGCTCAAGGTCCAATTGTCTGGAAATAGAGTGAAAGAATGTAAAGTGCCAACTGGGTGGCATGGTGACACTGCGTTGTGCAGCAGCCTCGGGTTTGGGAATGTACTTTGGTTCCCATGCCCTCGAAGTACCCCTACGGCCCTTATGCTTTAGATGATGCAGAGTATTAGCAAGGCTGGAGCCAAGCAGCAAGCGTTTCCCAGCCATGTGCCATCATGAAAGAATCGCAGAGAAATCAGTAGCTTGATAGAAAAAAAATGCAGAGAAAAGAGAAATGAATTTAAAAAACGGGAATACATTTTCTGTATTATTCATTGCCCCTGTGGCTTTTCTTGTATGTCCCAAGTGCTGCTTTGCTAATGGGCAATGAGAAATGTTATTTCCTCTTTCGTTTGACTTGTGTGTGTGGTTGGGGGAAGTGGTTCATTAAGGCCCCTGCATCATTTTTCAGTTCCAATATGGTCCTACTCCTAATCCGCTGGGTTTCTTGCTTTTTCCTATGCCTACGACGCACTTGTGTAGTTTTCTCCATCGTGGGCATCAGAACTCTGCCAGCACATGCACAGCAAGTTCATTATTTGCTAAGCTTTTCAGCGAGAGAGTTCTGAAGCCACGCCGTGCTGGTAACCTGCATCTTGATTCTAAAACGCGGAATTTATGGTGACTGGATGATTCCTGCTCGGGGTTTGCAAGGGGTTGGTTACTTTACATTTATTTCTTCAAAGGTCTTTCTAAGCTCAGTGGGAGAGCTTCGGTTAGATAACAGTGCATCCATTTGTGTGTGCAGAGAGGACCTGTACAGTAAGCGTCCCATCAACATGCAGGTGCTTGTGCTGCGCGAGGCTATGGAAACTAGCAGGGACTGGTCACGTTCCTTAGTGTTCACAAACTGCTGGGAACAGGTCGTGAGGGTTTATGCTGAATAATGGATTGGTGGGGGATTCGGGGCGTGTATAGGGAGCGGGTTCTTCATCATCCAGGAGTTGACAGTCTTCGGGACGTCTCCTGAATGCTACAAAGAGGGTTCAATCAATCAATCATTTGTAAAGCGCACTACATACCCGCGAGGGTCTCAAGGCGCTGGGGGGGGGGGGGACCGCTACTGATCGAGCAGCCAGGTCTTGAGTATCCTCCTGAAGGTCAGCAGGTCTTGGGTCTGTCGTAGGCTCAGTGGGAGGGTGTTCCATGTCTTGGCGGCGAGGAGGGAGAAGGATCTCCCGCCGGTGGATGTTCCTCGGATGCGCAGGACGGTGGCGAGTGAGAGGTCGGCGGAGCGTAGCTGGCAGTTGGGGATGTAGAAGGAGAGCCGTCTGTTGAGGTAGGCTTCTCCTCTGTTGAGGTCTTGTGGAGTGCTTTGTGTGCGTGGATGAGGAGCTTGATGGATATCCTCTTGTTCACGGGGAGCCAGTGCAGGTTTCTCAAGGGGGGGGTGATGTGGCCGTGTCGTGGTACGTCGAGGATCAGTCGCGCTGAGGCGTTTTGGATGCGTTGTAGTCGTTTGATGAGCTTGGTCGGGGCTCCCGCGTAGAGGGCATTTCCGTAGTCGAGTCTGCTGCTGACGAGGGCCTGGGTGACTGTCTTTCTTGTGTCTGTCGGGATCCATCTGTAGATCTTGCGGAGCATGCGGAGGGTGTTGAAGCAGGAGGAGGAGACGGCGTTGACTTGCTTGATCATTGAGAGCGTTGAGTCGAGGATGATTTCCAGGTTGCGTGCGTGGTCGGTGGGTGTTGGAGCTGCCCCCAGTGCCGTCGGCCACCAGGAGTCGTCCCAGGCTGAGGGGTTGGAGCAGAGGATGAGGACCTCCGTCTTGTCCGAGTTCAGCTTCAGGCGGCTGATCTTCATCCAGTCGGCGACGGCCTTCATTCCTTCGTGGAGGTTGGCTTTGGCGGTGATGGGGTCCTTGGTGAGGGAGAGGATCAGTTGAGTGTCGTCTGCGTAGGAGATTATGTTGAGGTCGTGCTGTCGGGCGACGTGTGCGAGCGGGGCCATGTAAATGTTGAACAGTGTTGGGCTGAGGGAGGATCCCTGGGGTACGCCACAGATGATCTCGGAGGCTTTGGAACGGAATGGGGGGAGGCGGACGCTCTGGGTTCTGCCGGAGAGGAAGGAGGTGGTCCATTCCAGAGCCATGTCTTGGATCCCTGCGGCATGGAGGCGTGCGCGTAGTGTGCGGTGGCAGACGGTGTCGAAGGCGGCAGAGAGGTCTAGGAGGATGAGTGCTGCGGTCTCACCGTTGTCCAGCAGGGTCCTGATGTCGTCGGTGGCGGCAATGAGGGCAGTCTCGGTGCTGTGGTTGCTGCGTAACCCTGACTGAGAAGGGTCCAGGATTCTGTTTTCTTTGAGGTTTTCTTTGAGGTATCGGGTTAGCTGTCTGTTGATGATTTTCCTCGATGACCTTGGCCGGGAAGGGGAGCAGCGAGATGGGCCGGAAGTTCTTCAGGTCTCTTGGGTCTGCCTTAGGTTTTTTGAATAGGGCGTTAATCTCGGCGTGTTTCCAGTTCTCTGGGAAGGGCGCAGTCTCGAGGGAGAGGTTGATGACATTGCGCAGGTGGGGTGCGATGGAGCTGCTTGCTTTGTTGAAGACGTGGTGCGGGAATGGGTCTGACGGAGAGCCCGAGTGGATTGTGCTCATGGTCTTGATGGTGTTATCGACGCTCAAGCAGGCCCAGGCTAGCAGGGGTTCGTGGTCGATGGTGTGCGGAGGGTCTGTTGTATTGCTGTCTGTTGGGGCTGTCTGGGTGTTGAAGCTGTTGTGGATGTCTGCTATCTTGCGGTGGAAGAAGGTGACGAGGGAGTCGCACAGGGCTTGCGACGGCAGGATGTCGTTGGTGTTGGAGCTGGGGTTGGAGAGTTCCTTCACAATGTTGAAGAGCTCCTTGCTATTGTGTGCGTTGTTGTCAAGGAGGTCTTTGAAGGAGGTCCTCTTGGCCGCCCTGATGAGGTGGTGGTGGTTGCGGATGGCGTCCTTGTGTGCTGCGTGGCTGTCCGGAGTTTGTTCACAGTGCCATTCCTTCTCTAGTTTCCGGCAGGCTTGCTTGGAGGCAAGGAGTTCTGGGGTGAACCAGCTGGCCCTCTTGCTGGTGTCTCTGTGGGGGTGTTTCTTCAGCGGGGCGAGGGTGTCGGCGCAGTCCTCGATCCAGCGTCTGAGGCTGTGGGCAGCGTCGTTGGCGTTGGAGGGTTCGGTAGGTGGGCTGAGAGCGAGGTTTGCATGTACTTGGTCTTCGATGATTTTGCTCCAGCAGCGGTGGGGGATTTGTTGGGTGCGGTGGTGTGTGGTGGGTTTCTGGAAGGCAAAGTGGATGCAGCCGTGCTTGGTCCAGAGGAGTTCGGTGGTGTGGCTGATGGAGACGTGCGGTCATGAGGAGAAGATGGGGTTGAGCGGAGTGGGTGGGCGTTGTGACATGTTGCTTCAGTCCGAGGTTGGCGAGGTTATCAATCAGGGTTGTGGAGTTGTTGTCGTTGTTATTCTCAAGGTGAAAGTTCAGGTCTCCGAGAAGGATGTAGTCGGTGGAGGTCAGGGCGTGTGTGCTGATGAAGTCGGCGATGGAGTCGCTGAACTGGGGACAGGGTCCGGGTGGTCAGTAGACAAGGGTGCCTCTGAGGGTGGAGTTAGTACACTGCTTTGACTCTTCCGGCACCTAGACAGATATAATCAAATACCGACTCTTCGTGTTTTTTCTTCAGAGTTCTGGCATCTAACTGTAAATCTGTTATTGTTGTTATCTTAGCTGTGAGAAGAAAGGAGTGGGAGGTCAGGGCATCAATTTGACCTCTGTCTTTTGGCTCTGGGTTATTCATTCTCTGTCCTCCAGTTCTGATTATTTATCATCTGTTCTCCGGTTCTTGGTATTTAACCACCGTCCCCTGGCTCTGGTTATTTAACCACTGCCCTGTGGTTATTTAACCTCCGTCCCCTGGCTGTGGTCATTTAACCTCCGTCCCCTGGATATTTAACCACGGCCCCGGGGATGGGGTCCCCGGGGCCATAAGTGGCCACAGGAGGGGGGCAAGGCAGCCCCCCTCCAAAATAAAAAATTTAAAATAAAAGGGCCATGCCCTGGGGATGGGGTCCCCAGGGCAAATTATGGCCTCGGGAGGGGTGCCACGCGGCCCCCTTCCCGATTTTTTTGTTTTAAACAAATTGGGGGCAGGCCCTGGGGGATGGGGTCCCCAGGGCCAATAAATTAGAAAAAGAAGGGGGGCTACACAGACCCCCTTCTAAAAAAATTAATTAAAAAAAGACGGGATCGGGCCGGAGGCCACGTCCCCTCCTTACACCACTCTGCAAACGCGCCCCCTGGCGCGTTTGCAGAGGGGGAATTAATTCCCCTTGAATACTGGGGGTCCCTGGGGGCCAACTAGCCCACCAGGAGCCTCCAGTATGCGCCAGGGGGCTGCATTGCAGAGAGGTGTAATGAGGCAACGCCCCTTTTTACACCTCTCTGCAACGCAGCTCCCTGGCGCATACTGGAGGTACCTGGTGGGCTAGTTGGCCCCCAGGAGACCGCAGCATTGAAGATGAATCAAAACGCGCCACAGGGCGTGTTTGCACATGTCACCTCAGGCCCCGCCCCCTTCCTTCACCATTATGCAAATATTCCTCTAAAATCAGCCGAACTATGAATTCCGATTTACTCACCTGTTATCTGGAGAGAACCCAGTGCTGCATCTTTTAGCCCAGCACTGACCCTGGAAAGTAATTCTAATCG
This sequence comes from Triturus cristatus, assembly GCF_964204655.1. NCBI lineage: Eukaryota > Metazoa > Chordata > Amphibia > Caudata > Salamandridae > Triturus > Triturus cristatus. The sequence goes on along the minus strand of NC_140583.1, from coordinate 1,158,609,349 downwards.
TACTTACCAGTAACTTGTATTTCCTTCCATAGGAATCCATTGTGTGGTTTTCACCAGAAAAGTTTCTAAGTGTTCATTTCTGAAACGTACAAATATTCCTCTAAAATCAGCCGAACTATGAATTCCGATTTAGTCACCTGTTATCAGGAGAGAACCCAGTGCTGCATCTTTTAACCCAGTACTGACCCTGAAAAGTAATTCTAAGCGTACTTACAAGTAACTTGTATTTCCTTCCATAGGAATCCATTGTGTGGTTTTCACCAGAAAAGTTTCTAAGTGTCCATTTTTGAAACGTACAAATATTCCTCTAAAATCAGCCGAAGTACGAATTCCAATTTACTCACCTGTTATCAGGAGAGAACCCAAGGCTGCATCTTTTAGCCTAGCACTGACCCTGAAAAGTAATTCTAAGCGTACTTACCAGTAACTTGTATTTCCTTCCATAGGAATCCATTGTGTGGTTTTCACCAGAAAAGTGTCTAAGTGTCTATTTTCACAAAGTAAAAATATTCCTAAAAAATCGTCTGTATGACTTAAACACATTCTTGCAACTGTTTACAGGAGATTCACCAGCGCTGGATCCAGGATCCACCACTGAGTAAGAAAAAGTAACGATAACACTACTTACGTGCTAAGTGAATTTTCTGCCACAGGATAACATTGGTGATTCTATGTGAACATTTTTTTAAGTGTCACCTTTTAAAATACAATAAAATTCTTTAAAAATCACTACTGTAACCAAAACGCTTTTACTCAACTGTTTACAGGAGATGTCCAAGGACTGAATCTAGGATCCAGTCCTGTGGTTAGAAAAGTGATCCCTAAAGTAACTAATTGCATTTGAGTTTGAAATTGTGTTGCCCATTGCAACAACTGTAACTACTGTACTTAAAAGTCTATTGCCTATTTGCAAAGTATTTAAACTAAAGTAATTCATTCTGAGAAAGTATATTTTTTAATGTAATGTATAATGTAATTAAAAAAAAATATCTAAAACTAAATAGTTTAAAAAATGTAGTAAATCAGTATCAAAAAAATCAGTATAGCAATTAATACATTAAAAATTCACTGCAAAAGCCATAGGTTTCAGGCCTGATATAGTTAGGAATTAGCATTTAAAAAAAACCTTTGAAATTCATTGAAAAAACCATAGGATTCAGGCCTGATATAGTTAGGAATAAGCATTTAAAAAACCTTTGAAATTCACTGAAAAAACCATAGGTTTCAGGCCTGATATAGTTAGGAATTAGCATTTAAAAAACCTTTGAAATTCACTGAAAAAACCATAGGTTTCAGGCCTGATATAGTTAGGAATTAGCATTTAAAAAACCTTTGAAATTCACAGAAAAAAACATAGGTTTCAGGCCTGATATAGTTTGGAATTAGCATTTAAAAAACCTTAGAAATTCACTGAAAAACAATAGGTTTTAGGGGTGTTATAGTTAGCTGGACATTTCACTTGAACAAAACCATTGAAATTCCTCAGATATAGTTAGTTGTACTAACTACATCTCACGCGCCCGCAATCCATTGCTGATGATGTCACATATTACATCATTCATGACATGGTCAGTGACATCACTGATGACATCTCAAATGACATCACTGATGACATCATCCATGTGACAATCAGATACACCTCATCATACTCTAGTATAACCTTTCATCACACACTGTAAAATACAGAGTGCCACATTTAAAACCATTGACACACCAATACAAGTTTTTAAACACCCACTCAGTGATTCGTAGATCTATACACACATCTAATCACTTACTTATAGGTTCACTCATACATGCTGTAAATGATCAATAGAACACTATCAAATATACTTATACACCTATATTGAGATTACACACCAGCACACATCCTAATCACTTATGAAGTCATCCTACTCACTTATGCAAACAATGGATCATACTTAATTTTACTTAGCTATACACTTATGAAAACCCCACTTCATCTATTCATATAGATAATAACTCATACTTAGTGTGTTATAAAAACACTATTACAAGTATACAGTTATCCATACAGTCACTCATACAATCACTGAGTCTTATGAATACTTATTTATATACAACAACTGACACATACACTGGCTTTTATTTTTTTAGTTTGTTGGACAAGTACCATTGAGACATATATTGGCTCATCACCACACCCATAAAGATATTCACTCACCCAAACAACTGTTATAACATGTAGTTTTAACTTCATATACCTACTGAATCAACTATTCACACATCTTTGGGCTGTCACACACCCCCCACTGAACCACACACACATTCACTCTCCCATACAAATACTCACTTAACTAATCTATAACGAATATAGATTTTCACGTAGCTAGTAACCAACTGGTGCAGCAGTTTACACAACAACTGACAAAGTGATACAGATATTCGCACAGTTTAGTCACTATCCAATATATTTAGTGAGACACTATAAATTAGTCAAGTAAACAGTCAATCACACTGCTACTAAATTCTCCATCCAGAAATTAATATTATCTACTGGCGGTCGTCAGTAGATAGTTATAGTTAGGACCTATTTTCCATAGGAAATCAGCAACATTCTATTTGGAATAACGTTGGCGCCGGTTGACGAATCCTCGCGAAATTTTCCAAACTTTTGGCCAGCTCTGTTCCGCTCCTACCCTGAAAGTTTTGCGGTGATCCATCAAGCGGTGGCCGAGAAAAAAGGGGAGTCCCAAAACGCGTTTTCTCCATGCAATTTCCCATAGGATCTGTTGTCGCAGCTACAGCCCGAACCTCTGAACGGAATGACACCAAATTTGGCAAAGAGGTAGTCCTCAGTTCGGACTCGTGCCTTTTTCATATATGGTATGAATCTGTTCAGTAGTTCCTGAGAAAATTAGGGTAAAAAAGTTAGTGATATCCATGGCCGCGGAGGATCCGCGGACCGTACCCGCACTGTATGCGCACCCTCCCCGAACCGAGCGTGCACCTTCCCGATCGCGCACTGAATGCTAATTGGCTGTTGAGTGTCTTTCTACATTCGAAACCAGGAACTGTTGGCGGCCATTTTCTGCCTCGGTAGAAGCGAGGCTGAAGAGGCAAGGGGAATAAGTGTGTAAAACATATACAGGGGGCAGAGTGGAAATACTCTGACCCTCTAGAGGTGCTTAGGGGGTCCCAGAAGGACCCCCTGGAGCCCCCCTTTAAAAAAAAAAAACGGCAAAATGCGCGCATGGTGCGCGCATCCTATCGCGTTGGATGCACGGATCCTCTCGCGGTGGGTGCGCGGATCCACGGCAACGTTTTTTGAAAAACGACAAGAAATCATTGGTTGTATGACAACTTTCTACACTGAAAGGTATGGTGTATATTTCTGTTTTTTAAAGATATGATTGTTATTGGTTAACAAAAACAGATTGTAAGGAACATAATATATGATAAGCTGATATGTTGAAAAGTCAAGCACACTTCCTGTCTTGTGTAGGAACATTGTGTGCTGAACTTGTGACCTGTGAGCTCAGTGCAGTGTTCCATGACCTGTTTCTATGGTAACAGGCAGAAGGCAGATTGGGGGAAGGGTTGAAATGTATTTCAGTTGGAAAGGGTTGAAATGTTTAACCAATAGAAATGTATGTTTGCTTTTGAGTTTATGTGCGAAGGATTGTGATTTGATGTTTACATGTATATGTGTGGAAAATGAAAGGGAAACTTTTTCATTCTTTGCTTTTGCTGAGAGGTGCACAGTGCAGAGATTCTGTGAAAGAAAATATGGTGAGTGATTTATATACTTCTTAATCTACAAAAGAACTTGAAAGATGAGTTATTTAATTGTGAGGGGATGTATGTAGACTATTTTGATTTTAATCAGACTAATGTATTTTTCCTGCTAAAGTGTAGGGAGTACTTTTTTTCTCTACAATGTGTGTGCATATAGAAACCATTCTGTGATAAGCATTTGTGTTTTTCATGTGTTTGTAAACAGATAACTGTGCAGTTTTTATATTTTGGTAGAATTAGAAACCAGTCATTGTTTATGAATTTGTGAAATGAGTTATGTTATGTTGCTACACTAAAATGTAGTACTACTTCTAGATGAAGAAATGTGTTTTGATATAGTGCAAGGGATAGTGTTGTTTGTCTAGAATCACACAGTGAGTCTGTGTGCATTTGGGAACCACTGTTAGAGAAGCATTTGGTGACATCGTGTATTTGCTGACAGATAACTGTTTTGTCATGTTGTGAAGTTTTAGTAGCATTAGAAGACAGTTATGGCTTATGATTTGATTAAAGAGTCAGGCTTTGACAGAAAAGTGCAGTCCTGAAATATGTAGATTGTGTGCAGTTCCCTTACCAGTTGCACTGTAGTGAATGAGTTTTGGTAAACTCCTAGGGATAGTGGTGCATGTCTAGAATCACAGTGTGAGTTAGTGTGTATTTGGGATCAGTGTAAGAGAAGCATTTGGTGATATCATGTATTTGCTTACAGATAACTTTTTTAAAACCTGTCATGTTGTGAAGTTTTAGTAGCATTAGAATCCAGTCTTTGCTTATGCGTTGATTAAATGAGTCATGCTTTGACACTGATGTGCTATACTTAAATATGTAGATTGTGTTCAGTACCATTAACTCTTCTAGACTAGTGAATGAGTTTTGGTAAACTCCTAGGATAGTGTTGATTGTCTAAAATCACACTGTGAGTCTGTGTGCATTTGGGAAAGGATTGTGAGAGATGCATTTGGTAATATCGTGTATTTGCTGACAGATAACTGTTTTAAAACCGGTCATGTTGTCAAGTTTTAGTAGCATTAGTAGCCAGTCTTTGTTTATGCTTTGATTAAATGAGTCAGGCTTTGACACAAAAGTGCAGTCCTGAAATATGTAGATTGTGTGCAGTTCCCTTACCACTTGCACTGTAGTGAATGAGTTTTGGTAAACTCATAGGGATAGTGGTGCTTGTCTAGAATCACACTGTGAGTTAGTGTGTATTTGGGATCAGGGCGAGAGAATCATTTGGTAACATCATGTATTTGCTGACAGATAAGTGTTGTAAAACATGTCATGTTGTCAAGTTTTAGTAGCATTAGAAGACAGTTATGGCTTATGCTTTCATTATATGAGTCAGGCATTGACAGTAAATTGCAGTTCTGAAATATGTAGATTGTGTGCAGTTCCCTTACCACTTGCACTGTAGTGAATGAGTTTTGGTAAACTCATAGGGATAGTGGTGCTTGTCTAGAATCACACTGTGAGTTAGTGCGTATTTGGGATCAGTGTGAGAGAATCATTTGGTAACATCATGTATTTGTTGACAGATAACTGTTTTAAAATCTGTCATGTTGTGAAGTTTTAGTAGCATTAGAATCTAGTCTTTGCTTATATGTTGATTAAATGAGTCATGCCTGGACACTGATGTGCTGTAGTTAAATATGTAGATTGTGTGCAGTCCCCTTACCCCTTCCACAGTAGTGAATGAGTTTTGGTAAACTCCTAGGATAGTGTTGCTTGTCTAAAATCACACTGTGAGTCTGTGTGCATTTGGGTAAGGATTGTGAGAGAAGCATTTGGTAACATTGTGTATTTGCTGACATATACCTGTTTTAAAACCGGTCATGTTGTGAAGTTTTAGTAGCATTAGAAGCCAGTCTTTACTTATGCTTTGATTATATGAGTTAGTTTTTGACATAAAAGTGCAGTCCTGAAATATGAAGATTGTGTGCAGTTCGCTTACCACTTCCACTGTAGTGAATGAGTTTTGGTAAAGTCCTAGGGATAGTGGTGCTTGTCTAGAATCACATTGTGCGTCTGTGTGCATTTGAGAACCACTGTGAGAGAGGCATTTGGTAACATCGTGTATTTGCTGACAGATAACTAATTTAAAACCTCTCATGTTGTCAAGTTTTAGTAGCATTAGAAGCTAGTCTTTGCTTATGCATTGATAAAATGAGTCAGGGTTTAACACTAGGGTGCAGTACCATGTACTATTCTGTTCACTGTGGCAGAACTTAACATTTAAAAGTGTTATCTAAGCACTGTCCTAGAAGTAGTCTGATTATTTAGTCAGTTTCTAAGTACCAAATAGACTGCTTCAAATGTCTATGCAGTATGCATGTAGTGTTCTAACATACTATACACTTGTCTTTTACACCTTCAATTCCCTAGTCAGTATCCATACACTTCCAGGAAATATCCTGTCACTTCCTTTGCAGTCCTCTAGAGACCCATTCAACAGCATGTACTAATCCATTCACTGTGCCAAAACCCAAACACTTATAAATTCATCAAGACACTCTTTTTCCAGTACTCTAATGATTCAGTCACTGCCAAAGTATTCATGCACAGAGCCAGGTCTTAGCATATGGACTTCTTCAAACCCCTATCCACTATGCATGCAGTCCTCTAAGCACCTACACACGTGTCTTTCACACCTTCAATTCTCCAGTGAGTATCCGTTCACTTCCAGCAAACACCCTGTCACTCCATTTGCACTCCTCTAGTGACCCATTCAGCATCATGTACTAATCCATTCACTGTGCCAAACCCTAATAAATTCACTCAGGCACTCTCCTTGCAGTACTCTAATCATTCAGTCAGTACCAAAGTACTCATCCAGTGACCCAGGCCTTAGTATATGGACTGCTTCAAACCCTTATCCACTATGCATGCAGTCCTCTAACCACCTACACAATTGTCTTTCTCACCTTCAATTCCCTAGTCAGTATCCATACACTTCCAGGACATACCCTGTCACTCCCTTTGCAGTCCTCTAGTGACCCATTCAGCACCATGTACTAATCCATTCACTGTGCTAAAACCCAAACACTTATAAATTCACCAAGATACTATCTTTGCAGTACTCTAATCATTCAGTCAGTGCCTAAGTATTCATACACTGAGCCAGGCCTTAGCACATGGACTGCTTCAAACCCCTATGCACTATGCATGCAGTCTTCTAACCACCTAGACACTTGTCTTTCACACTTTCAATTTCCTAGTCAGTATCCATACAGTCCAGCACTTGTGACTGCCTTTGCACTCCTCTAGTGACTCATTCAGTACCAATTACTAATCCATTCCCTGTGCGAAAATCCTAGCACTTATAAATTCACCTAGGCACTCTCCTTGCTGTACTCTAATAATTCAGTCAGTACCCAAGTAGTCATGCAGTGAGCCAGGCCTTAGCACATGGACTGCTTTAAATGCCTATGCAGTATTGATGCAGGCCTCTAATCACCTACACAGTTGTTTTTCACACCTTCAATTCTCTAGTTAGTATTCATGCTCTTCTAGCAAACACCCTGTCACTCACCCAGTGTGTCTCCTTATAGTACTGTAATCATTTAGTCAGTTAGCATGTAGTCTTTTAGTGAGGCAGGCTTTAGGGCATGAACTGCTTCAAAGTAGTATGCACTATGCATGTAGTGTTTTAACGATCGTCACACTTGTGGTTCAGGGCTATAGTTTCTTAGTCAGTTTTTATATAAAATGTGTTTGTACAGTAATGTAATAGTATAAATTTGAAAGTTATTAATATACATTTATTTGTGATTCTTTTTTACAGATACAGAACAGGAGTGTTTCTCATCTGTTTGTACTCTTCTCGTGCAAGATTGTTTGGATGAAGGGTCCTTAGGTGTTTCATCATACTTGCTGTGCCGCACGAGTATTTTTTGTTAGGATCCCCTCGTAACAGAACTCTTTGGCAAATCTTGCGAATGAAGAAGGTGGCATTGGTCTTTGCTTGCCCCTTGGAAAAATTAAAAATGTCTTCACCACTGATGAAAAACGTTGTGGGCGTGGTGCCTTCTGCAAAAAAATTTCCTCAGATTCGGTAAATATTTTAAAGCGGCAACATTTACAGTTTTTGTAAGTTAAACTTATCAAATGTTGTTAGCTGTATACATTTTATATATCTGTGATTTGTTTCTTGTGGTATTTTGTTAAGAATACCATGTTGTTTTTTTTTTAACAATCTTTTTGATTTTCCAGGTCTGTCGTCGACATCCGTGGTTCCCACAGGAGTGTTCTGCTTTGTTGTTTTGTATTATTGTTGTTACATTTTGTTTATTAGTTTGTTTATATTTATGTTAATAAAAATATAAAGTTTGAAAATAGTTTATCGTTTATATATTTATTATTATAAAAAATAAAGTTTGAAAAAAAAAATAATAATGTTTTTGGTTGTTCTCTTAACTGCTGTGTGACTTTTTCTTGTTCTTATTACTGTTATTTGATGGAGTCCACCATGGTGTTAAATTTTGGGGCACTTATCGCTGGAATACTAGTGATATCTGCAGTTTGCACCAACTTCTGAATAGTGCGTTAGATTTATCTCAACTTTACTTCCGTTAAAGTGCTGATAATGAAATGGAGAGTAGCCGTTCCCGTGCAAAAAGACATGAGGTGCACCTTTGCGATTTATTCTAAATACTAAAATCCTGTATTGTATTGCACTGAGGTATTGGCTGCACTTACAGTGTACACACGAAATCTATTAAGAAATCTCATTGTGGGGAGGAGCCTAGCGCGCAACCAAGATGGCCGCGTAGGCTTGTGGCTCCCGAGGGCCTCCGCAACCTCCCACGTCTATCCTGTCATAATCCTGATCTTTTCGACGGGCTTTTGTCTATGATCTTACGCTAAGGTGCCACTCGTTTTCCAAATCGAAATTGGACTCCGGGAACCTGGTTTTTTGGCGACCTGAAGTTTGCGGCCTTCTCCGGCTTTGATCCCGGACTCGGGTTGGTGAGGTGCCCGGCTGCAAAGTGAACAACAGCGGCATGCCAGGCTGGGCCTGCCCTGGAACTCGTACTTTCACTTTCGGTTTCGAGTTGACCGACCGAAACTGTTGAGGAGACATCGGGAGAGCTGCATCGAGTGCGGAGTGCCAAGCCTGGACATCAGCTAGCGGCCCGGATCCCCGGGCCTTCCTCCGGGTGCTGGAGGGTGCTGACCTTGTTGATCGCCAACGATGACGACAAGAGTGGATGGCGACAAGCTAAAACCCAAATCTACCCGGAGGGGAGCCTATTCTCAGGCCAACAATATGGACCGCTATGCTCAGCCAAAGGATCCCCTAGTGGATCACGTAAATCGCCTGAGCCGCCCAAGGAGGCCTCGGGCGCATCACCCGAATTGACTCTGCTGGATGTCATGGGGGCCATCGAGGAGATGAAGGTGACCGTGAACCAGCAACTGGATACTCTGGCCAACAAGTTGGACTCGGTGCTGATCGATGTCACCTTGGTCAGAGCAGACCTGTCGAAAACCAACGACCGGGTCGACTCGTTGGCCCAAGCGACGTCGAGCCTAACGGTGGATGTGGCCGCTTTGCAGACGACGGTGCGGAGGTTGCAGCTCGCAAGCGATCTGACCGAGCGTCGCCTCGAGGACTCTGAAGGCAGGGCCAGGCGGAACAACGTCCGCATTATCGGCGTGCCCGAACGATCGGAGGAATCTGCTGTGGACCTCTTTGTGGAGGATCTAGTGGTGACTCATCTAGCACCCAAAGGGCTGAGCAAATTCTTCGCCGTGGAACGGGCCCACAGGGTTCCAGGGGGTGCGCCTAAGGTGGGTGCCCCCCCGCGGCCGATCATTGCCCGACTTTTCAATTTTCGGGATAGAGACGCTATCCTGCAGGCGTCGAGGGTGGCGGGGCCATTACGCTTTGAGAACTCTAATGTTAGCTTTTACCCAGACTTTACGCAAGCGGTTCAAAAGCAACGGATGGGTTTCTCGGCCATCAAACGGCGCTTGAGAGACATGGACTTTAAGTATGCGATGCTCTTCCCGGCTAGGCTGCGAGTCGAGCTAGATGGTCGCTCACACTTCTTCGACTGGCCGGAGGCGGTGGGAGAGTGGCTGGATGCCCTGCCCAAGAGTCGGGAGCCGGAGGGGCGGATGACGGAGAGCGGAGAAGGTTCGCCGGAGTAGGAATGGAACTGTGATTCTGGCGCTGGACTGCTTTGGTAACGTTTTGCGCCTGTGGCTGCACCGGACTCCAGTTGTTGACACTTTGCCCCGTGGTGTTTGGAGGTTGCGGGGGGCTTGCTGGGGCCCTTTCCTCCTTCTGGGGTTCTTTTTTTGTCCTTCTTGTAGTGAATTTTATAATGGGGCGACAGGCACACTGCGGGTTGGGGGGGCTGTTTGGGCTCACGCAGGGGTGCAGGGAGGGGGGAGTTTTGTTGGGGTTGATGGGACGGGGTTGGGGATTGTTTGTTTGTTTCACAAGGCGGGATAATATTTCATGCTGTTCTACTATGATTGTGCCACCCGGGAGGGGGATGTTCTGTGCTGGGAGGGATGGGGGGTAGGGGGCTGAAACTTCTTTCCTGGAATGTGAATGGGCTGGGGGACAGGATAAAGCGGGGGGTAGTCCTGCAGTTTCTGAAACGTATCTCGCCAGACATTGTGTTCCTGCAGGAAACACACCTCATAGGGAACTCTTTCCATGCCATGAACAGACGAGGGTATCGCCTTCTGGCCCATTCTGGCTTCACTTCTGGCTCGAGGGGAGTGGGCATTTTGGTCAGGACCTCTCTCCCTTTAGTGGTGGATGAGGTGATCCACGACGACAGAGGGCGCTACGCTGCGCTGGTGGGGAGGTGGGAGGGTAGATTGATTACGCTGGTCACGGTCTACGTCCCGCCGGGCCTGCAGACGGCCACCTATGCTGATTTGGGACGTCTGCTGCTAGGGCTCCCGGGGGGGGGTGGTGGTCCTGGGGGGGGATTTTAACGCTGTTGTTTCCGGAGTTGAGGATCGATACCCCCCTAGGGACCTCCCTCGGGCCCAGAGTTGGTTGGGGGGTTTTCTGGATGCCCTGGGACTGATAGATTGCTGGCGGTTGAAACACCCTGGACAGGCGCAGTATACCTTCCATTCTGGGGCCCATGGTAGTCTTTCGATGCTTGACTATATGCTAGTTCCTGCGGCCCAAGCTGGGATGATCGGGGAGGTGAGACACTTGGCACGCGGTATTTCAGATCACTCCCCCCTTTTGTTGCACCTGGATATCGCCCTGGGGGCGGAGGGGAGGGTGGCGCCGATCAACCCCTGGTACCTACGGAACCCCACGATTCGTGCAGACTTGGTCAAGTCTCTGGAACATTACTTCAAGGACAACGTGGGGTCGGTGTCTTCCGCCATCTCCCTTTGGGAGGCCTTTAAAACGGTGCTCAGGGGACAGGCCCTATCTCTCATTTCCTCCACCAAAAAATGCGCTGCGCAGGAGGTTGTTCGGCTAGAAAATGAGATTACTGAGTTGGAGAGTGAGTTGGAGCAAGGTGTAACGGATGACAGATTGCATATCTTGGAGCTCAAGCAGGCCGACTACAAGGCGCTGGTTACTGAATCTGCTAGGAGTGTGAGCAGGGAGCAACAGGGACGTTTGTATGATATGGGTGATAAGGCCGGGAAATTGATTGCTTGGTTGGATAAGAAGGAGAGAGCGAGTCGAGTGGTACCGGAGGTTGAGAGGGTGGACGGTGTGCGTGTGACGGACCCCGGTGATATAGTTGATTGCTTTGCGGAGTATTTTCACGGGGTCTACTCTCCGGTCTCGGAACGCTCGGAGGAAGACTCTCGATTGCTGCTTCGGGACGTAGCTCTGCCCTCCTTGTCCGATGAGGATAAAGTAGTGATGGATGCGGCCCTGTCGTCAGATGAGATTGCTTTGGCCATCCGCTCGATTGCATCGGGCAAGGCCATGGGTCCTAACGGACTCCCCATTGAATTATACAAGTTGCGCCCAGATGTTATTGCGCCTTATCTCAGGGACATGTTCCTTGAGGCTATGGCGGCAGGCTCTCTCCCCTCTGACCAACGTCTCGCTACCATTGTTGTTATCCATAAGGAGGGGAAGCCCCGTGATCGATGTGCTTCTTACAGGCCCATCTCCTTGTTAAACGCGGAACCTAAAATCCTCGCCAAGGTACTAGCCAATCGTCTGATCCGGGTTGTGGGCGACCTGGTTCATCAGGATCAATCCGGCTTTATACCCCATCGCAATACCGCTTTGAACCTGCGGCGGTTGCATGGCGTCCTTGCTCGCGCACCATTCCTTCGTGAACCGGCCATCTTGGTGTCCTTGTACGCTACCATGGCGTTTGATACCCTGGAATGGCCATACATCTGGGCAGCATTGGCGAAGTTTGGTTTTGGCCCGGGGTTCATCGGTTGGGTGAAATTGCTCTATGACAATCCGCTGGCACAGGTAGTGGTCAACGGACGGGTATCGGCTCCCTTTATCTTGGGCAGGGGCACCCGACAGGGTTGTCCGCTGTCGCCTCTCCTATTTGCGCTTTGTTTGGAGCCCCTTGCGGAGTGGTTGCGATGGGAACCCTCGATGCGTGGTCTTAGATGGATGCCGGAATACGAGGACCGGGTCTCCCTATACGCGGACGATATACTTTTGTATCTTGCATCGCCGTGCAAATCGCTCATCGTGTTGGTGGACGTTTTGAGCTCCTTTGGTCGCAACTCCGGATTGGTCATCAACTGGGCTAAGTCCTGTGTGTACGTTCTTTCCGGGGAGGCCCCCCCCCTTCCGCGGGGGTGCCCTATCCAGATTGCGACGTCGGGATTCACTTATTTGGGTATTTTTATAACACTGGACCCAGTGGCCCGCTACGAACGGAATCTTCTCCCCCCCCTCCAGCGCCTAAGGGCGGATGTGGCGGGTTGGCGGCGGCTGCCGCTTTCGCCACTTGGCCGGGCAGCGTTGTTCAAAATGATGTCGCTGCCACGCTTTTTGTACGCCCTACAGAACACCATGGACCTGGTGCCGGCCCGTTATTTTCGGGAGGTGGAGTGTCTCCAGCGTCGATTGTTTTGGGATGGGCGGCCGCGGATTGCTCTTGCCAAACTAACCCTGCCATGGTACGATGGGGGGGTCGCCCTCCCGGACATTAAGCGATACTACTGGGCCTCCCAGTTGGCTGCCGTCAATCACGGGATGTATGGCCCTGCTTTGAACCCGGCTTTTGAGATGGACAAATTGCTATTGCCGGGCGGTGACTATAATCGAGCATTATACTCGGGGTCCCTCGATGCGCGGTTGACGGGCCCGACGCGGGTCGCGGTACAGGTGTGGCATGCAGCAAATGCGGCGATGGGGTGGAGGGATCGCTTGACTCGGGCTACACCACTGTATACATCTCAGCGCTTGGGCTATCTGTATACTACGAAAGGCTTTGAGAAGTGGGATACGATTGGTATCAGCACGGTAGGGGATCTCCTGACGAAAGGGAAATTCAAGACGTTCGACATGTTGAAAACTGAATATCAGTTGAATGATAGGGAATACTATCGGTATGCTCAGGTTCATCATGCCCTGTGCTCCGTGTTTCCGGACGCGGCGGCTATTCCGGAGAATTCCCCGTTGGAGGACAGGGTCTTGGACGGCCATGTGCCGGATAGCACCATTTCGCTGATTTACAAGAAGCTTATTAATGATCGGGTGGGTTTGCTGGCCTCATTGCGGGAGACTTGGATTGCCGAAGGTTTGGAGCTGGACGATGAGGATTGGGTGTCAGCGGTGGCCTCCCCGAAAGAGGTGGCTATCCCGGCCCGATTGCGGTTCGTCCAGCTTAAAATACTCCACAGAGTGTACGTCACGGGGCCTGGTTTGATGCGTATGGGATATTCGGTGGATGGGTTGTGTAAGCGAGGCTGTGGGCTACTGGGGAGTTTCCTCCATATCCTGTGGGAATGTCCGGAGGTGACTCGGTTTTGGTGCAGAGTGCATGCTGTGTTAGAAGAAGTCACGCATGTGGCCTTGTTGCCGGAGGCGCGGCGATGTCTGTTGAATGTCTGGGAGCCTACTGATTACAATGCGACGCAGACGCAGTGGGTGACTCTGGGCTATATGGTAGCGAAGCGTGACATTGCACAATTGTGGGGCTCCCAGAGGCCGCCCACGGTCAGCGAGTGGAAAGAACACATGGACTGGTGTATGTTCAGAGAGAAAACGGTGTACGTGGCGAGAGGCAAGCCTGGCAAGTGGAGTAAGGTGTGGGGTCCTTGGAACTCCTATCGCGGGGATATATGTGCCCCGCCTCAGACGCGTGAGATAGATGCCGCGCTGTCGCCCTAGCCCGCGCATTCCTGTACGCTCCTGCGACGAGCGACTTTGGTTTCTTCGGCCTTGCCCCCCTCCCCCTCTGTTTACCCGGGTTGGTTTACTCCCTCGATACGATGGGCACATGCTACTGTTCTAAAATTCCTTGCCTTGTGTGTTTGTTGTTTTGCGTTTCTTAAAAATATGAAACCTTTGTTTGTTCATGGACTGCAACTGCGGCCGACGGCAAGGATTTACACTCCAGTGACCCCCCTTTTATGGCTTCATCGACGTGAATGTTCCAGTTGTACCTAGGGTCACACTGCATTTTAGCGGCCGGCCTATTGGTTGTAGGCCCATACTTGTATTTCTCTGAAATTGTAATAAAGGTTTTTCAAAAAAAAAAAAAAAAATCTCATTGTATTTATATTGATTGGGAATAGTGCGTCAGGTGCTGGTCGAGATACACTGCTCAGTTCGTATATTGTTCTGCATACAAAAAAAAAATCACATCACAACTTTCACACTAATTGCAATGCAAAACAAATTCCGGCGATAAGACACGTTAGCACCAGGGATTTTACACCTGCTTTCTGCTGGTGTTAAGCAGGACAACTACCTGCACCATTAAAGGGAACACAGCCAAGAGCCACACCAGAACACCCACAGGTGCCATAGAGTCAATGAGCATGATACAGGGATACCCATGAGGGCCAGAAGACTCATCTCAACAACTCCAGGACCGCCAATGCCCCCCAAACCCATATCTTAGTGAGTGTGTCTCTGTGGTCATTGTCTTAGCATGATAGGCACGAGCCCTGCAACATCACAGTGTGCTGTCACCTCAGTGTTGGCAGTGAGCTTGGATGTGTAGCTACGTACGCATCCTCCTGCATGCACAACTGGCGTGTGCTGGTCTGGGGTTCACAGGTCAGTGGAGGGGTGTGCCTATCCGGCAAGGGGAACGGGGTGTCTCAGACATGTCCGTGTACAGGAAGTGCGGTAAGTGTGTCTCTGTGTTCTGGTGTGGCCTGTTACAAGAGCCGCAGCAGTCGATGTTGTAAAGTGGCATGTACCACCTCCAAACGGCACTGTAATGTTGTTGTTGGAATGTAGCAGGACATGAGCAAATAGGCATTACAATGGCGTGCCGTGCGAGTGCACGAGATACAACAGCTCACCGTACAAAAGTGTGGGGGCTCGTGGGAGGGAGGAGCAGCCGTTTGGCAACATAACACACAGTGAACTCGACCATGTGCCACATGCTGGGCATCTCATCCATGATGACCACGGTCGCAGACATCCCACAACACCAACGACTGGCCTTTGTACACATCCTGTATGAATGCAGTGTGGTTTTCACTTCTATGCTCGTTCAGTGGTGTGATGTTGGCGGGTTGTGTGACTTGTGCTCCTTGTTGGTGTGTTTCATTTTGGCCATTGTTTGTCTATACTTGTGCTGTACTTAATTGTGCATGTGTGCCATTCTGCTCATCTCCCCTCATCCTCCACTCCCTGCTTCTTCCTCTTCCTGGTGCTGTTGTGTCTATAATTTTGTTGCGTTACAACAAACAAATGATGGACAGAATACTGACAATGCAGACATTCTCCCCCAGTCAAGAGATCTGGGTTAAATCCATCGTTCTTTTGCCCACTACACCACCCCAGTTTAGACATGGCCATATGCAAATCAGTCTTGACCCTGTGCCTCATGGGAACAGTCCAGCCCGAACTGCCAAGCCATGTCTTCCCTGGACCGGAATCAAGCATCCTAGGACCGGTTTCTGGCTATCAGCCGTCATCAGCCAGGATAGCTTGACTCCAGTGGCGTAGTGAGCACGGGTCCCACGTCTGGGAATACCCATCCCACTTAGGGCGAAAAGCGTTACAACAAACAAATGATGGACGGAATACTGACAATGCAGACATTCTCCCCCAGTCAAGAGATCTGGGTTAAATCCATCGTTCTTTTGCCCACTACACCACCCCAGTTTAGACATGGCCATATGCAAATCAGTCTTGACCCTGTGCCTCATGGAAACAGTCCAGCCCGAACTGCCAAGCCATGTCTTCCCTGGACCGGAATCAAGCATCCTAGGACCGGTTTCTGGCTATCAGCCGTCATCAGCCAGGATAGCTTGACTCCAGTGGCGTAGTGAGCACGGGTCCCACGTCTGGGAATACCCATCCCACTTAGGGCGAAAAGCGTTACAACAAACAAATGATGGACGGAATACTGACAATGCAGACATTCTCCCCCAGTCAAGAGATCTGGGTTAAATCCATCGTTCTTTTGCCCACTACACCACCCCAGTTTAGACATGGCCATATGCAAATCAGTCTTGACCCTGTGCCTCATGGGAACAGTCCAGCCCGAACTGCCAAGCCATGTCTTCCCTGGACCGGAATCAAGCATCCTAGGACCGGTTTCTGGCTATCAGCCGTCATCAGCCAGGATAGCTTGACTCCAGTGGCGTAGTGAGCACGGGTCCCACGTCTGGGAATACCCATCCCACTTAGGGCGAAAAGCGTTACAACAAACAAATGATGGACGGAATACTGACAATGCAGACATTCTCCCCCAGTCAAGAGATCTGGGTTAAATCCATCGTTCTTTTGCCCACCACACCACCCCGTGCTCTCCATGCCACTGGAATCAAGCTATCCTGGCTGAAGAGGGGTGAAACCCCGAAACCGGTCCTAGGATGCTTGTTTCCAGTCCAGGGAGGACCTGGCTTGGCAGTTCGGGCTGGACTGTACCCATAAGGCACAGGGCCAAGACTGATTTGCATATGGCTGGGTTCAAACTGGAACGGCATGGTGAGCAAAAAAACGATGGATTTAGGCCCAGATCTCTGTACTGGGGTGAATGTATGACATTGTTCTGCATTCTGTCCATCAACTGTTGATTTGCTATAATTTTGTTGCTGCACACATAAATACGTGTAAAGAATAAATTAGAATAGTTCCTTGATTCTTTTAGGTTTCAAAACTTCTCTATTGGTTTCTTTTTAATTTTCCATATGAACCGTTTTTTAAATATTCAACAACACATAGAAGTCAGAAGTGCAACGTATTCTATCAACACACTTTCTAGAACATTCTACAACACGTGCAGGTTAAAAGTTCATCAATTTTTTAAAACTTTACGATATTTTTTTGTAACATTTTCTTGAACATTTAATGACACATGCAGGTTAAAATTTGACAATTGTTTTAAGTTCGAACAGTGCCTTCCAAATGCAAGTAGCAGGTGTGGTTGAGCTGAGCAAATTTTATCCTATGATATGTACTCCACGTTGAAACTGCTTTTTCTTAACCAATCACAAAGATGCTTTTCCACAAAACTAATGTGCACCCTACTTTTAAAAAAGAATGCTTTTCATGATATCTTCAGAGATAAGTTATAGATAGGAATTAGCATTTAAAAAACCTTTGAAATTCACTGAAAAAAACATAGGTTTCATGCACGTTATAGTTAGGAATTGGCATTTAAAAAACCTTTGAAATTCACTGAAAAAAACAAAGGTTTCAGGGGCGTTATAGTTAGGAATTGGCATTTAAAACACCTTAGAAATTCACTGAAAAAACCATAGGTTTCAGGGGTGTTATAGTGAGCTGGACATTTCCCTCGTACAAAACCCTAGAAATTCCCCTGTTATAGTTAGTTCAGCTAACTATAACTCGCGCCCCCGCAATGCACTGCTGATGACGTCACATATTACATCACTCATGACATGGTCGATGACATCACTGATGACATCTCAAATGACAGCACTGATGACATCACTGATGACGTCATCCATGTGCTAAATTAGTGCATCTTCTCACACCCTAATATAACCTTTGATACACCGACTCAAAATT
Organism: Triturus cristatus; assembly: GCF_964204655.1. Taxonomy (NCBI): domain Eukaryota; kingdom Metazoa; phylum Chordata; class Amphibia; order Caudata; family Salamandridae; genus Triturus; species Triturus cristatus. The sequence continues at coordinate 1,158,591,444 of NC_140583.1, read as the reverse complement.
TCAGACGGCCATTTTGACAACCATAGAAAGTCCAATACCAATAACTACTCACCCACTCATTGACTTTTAGGTCTACATACATCTCCACTCACTCACCTGTACAGTAACTCATACTTACAGTCACTCTGTGCATTTATACACCTATATAGACACTCACACACCGCCAATCATCCATTGAGGTACTGATACATCTAGTCAGTCATGCAAATAATTAATCACAGTAAAATGTACTCACCTATACAGTTAAAAACACTCAAGTTCACTTACTCATAAAAATACTAACAAATTCTGTGTCTTCCTGCAGAAAAACAAAGAGCACATGACACAGATATCCTTGCACTATGGTGCATACAGCCACTCCCAAAATCACACACTCTCACATATAGATAATTATATACTCTTACACACATATACACTGTGTTTCACATATGTAGTTACTGACACATGTACAACTGAGATATACATTCGATCACTAACACACCCATACATACACTCACCCAACCATACAGTGCATCACAGATGCACTCTTAAAAACATGCACCCACTGAATCACCCACTCACACATCTAGTCACAGAGTCACACACACCCTACCCACACAAACACTCAGGCACCCATACAGATACTCAGACAACCAATCAATAACCCATATAGACACTCCTATAGCTATTCACAAAACCATGCAGCCACTTATACACCAACACACAGACACATACAGACATTCACACAGTTTAGTCACTAGTCTGCAGTAAGATACATTTAATGACTCACTTATAGACTCAGTTACGCACCTAGAAAATCATCCATTCACACACTTGTACACCCACTTATTTTTCAACAGGCCTTTCCCTATATATATTAAACATAATAAAACTGTTCAGAAACACATACTCAATGGATGATGTCATCAGTGATGTCATTTGAGATGTCATCAGTGATGTCACTAACCATGTCATCAGTGATGTAATATGTGACGTCATCAGCAGTGCATTGCGGGGGCGCGAGTTATAGTTAGCTGAACTAACTATAACAGGGGAATTTCTAGGGTTTTGTACGAGGGAAATGTCCAGCTAACTATAACACCCCTGAAACCTATGGTTTTTTCAGTGAATATATATATACACTAATTTTTCAATGCAAATTGCTATATATATAATACATATTTAAATAATGAACCAAACCACATTCACTGGATGATGTCATCAGTGATGTCATTTGAGATGTCATCAGTGATGTCGCTGACCATGTCATGAATGATGTAATATGTGACATCATCAGCAGTGCATTGCGGGCGCGTGAGATGTAGTTAGTACAACTAACTATATCTGAGGAATTTCAATGGTTTTGTTCGAGTGAAATGTCCAGCTAACTATAACACCCCTAAAACCTATTGTTTTTCAGTGAATTTCTAAGGTGTTTTAAAATTCTAATTCCTAACTATATCAGGCCTGAAACCTATGGTTTTTTCTGTGAATATATATATACCTCACTAACTGTCTTCAGGGCAGTTAGTTTTCAATGTTGTCATAAAGGAGGCCGGGCTACTGTCACTCTAAATGTCATTAAGCGTCCCTCTACATCTTGGGCTAGTTACATTTTCGTTTTGAAAATGTTCACGGGGCAAAGGCGGACATAATGGGACTCCTGGAGGGAAAGTGAGAGAGCGCGGGGGGAGGACTAATGTCACAGAGCCACATATAGGGACTGGCCCAGACAGTAGAGATGATGCAATCACTCAGAGCTCGAGCCAGACTTGAACCGGTGCCTCGAGCTGGGTCTGCTCAGGGTCGTCTGGGTCTTTTGAGCCCAAAGCGAGAAGAGGGTTCATCTGCCAAGACTTTGAGATAAAGCATTAATCAATGAAGTAAAACAGAATAATTTCACCTGCTTCACTCCTTTCATGTAAATACCTAACTGCAGGTGTTTGTGCAATTTAAGTAAGCACAGGGGTTCCATGAGCCTACCTTTCTTACTATTTTATGTGCTACTGTGCTTTCTTGCTATCGTCTTATTGATGTTTTCTGTTATCCTGTGTCTGTAATAGTGACTGTCTTTTTCTCTGATGTTGTCTGCACTGAGTACTGCATTTTTCCATGTCAGTCAGATAATTATTATCTACATAGGACAATGCCTCCTCATCAAAATGTTGAAGTAACTCTGATACTCTTGCTGAAAACAACCCAGGGCAATTTTTATACATCGGGCCAATCTACAGAGTTGACGTTGAGAGCTGAGGGTCGAAAATGCTGTTAAATATCTGCTTTCAGGTGCTATATTTTTGCAGAAAAAGCCATTTGAGATATCTAATATAGTTTTGTATTTCTTCGCACAATATTATTCATTAATGCGGGACTATGTGCATTTTGTACTGCAAATGTTTTTGTGCATGTGTTCAAAAGCCTGTAGCCTAAAACTAGATGGTATGGATTGTCAGGTTTCATTACGGGAAACAAAAGATTATTAATTGAAGGGGTGCAGTTCTCTATTACATCTTGGTATTGAAGTTGATCTAAAATCTCCCTGACTTGTTTTTTTGGGTCATGTTTATTGGGTACTGCCTTTGTGGAGTTGGAGTACTTTTTACAGGAATTTCATGGGGAGGTGACTCAGCATCCCACCCTACATGATAGGGGTATAATGCAGGAGCTAGTGCTACCACCCACTTCTGCGCATATGATTGTTTTTGTGATTCTGGAACGAGGTCGGAGAAAGCCGGTAAAATTACGGTTTCTCCTTTTGGGCAGGACTCAGGCAGCCAATCTTTTTCAGCCAAAAGGATATCGTATCCAAAAGTCAGGTTCTCCCAAAAAAGACCTTTTACTTTCCTTGGTATGTCCCCCTCCATTTGGAGTGTTATTTCATGTAACTGATGTGGGACGCTTACCCTTGTTATCAGGTGTTTCCATCGTGATATGCTCATTCTACGCTGCTGTCACCAGAAATTCCATCAGGTTCTGGCGAGCTATTGTTACATCTGCTGCACTGTCTAGCACCGTGAGAGCCCATTCCCCGTTCAGAAGTTGAGTCCTCAGTAGCCTGGGCATTTCTTATTTTGAGGTCAGCTACCTTCTTCTTTTTGAATTGAGGTTTATCCTATTTTTTGATAATGTAGTCTGAAGTGCGATGTGTGTCTCTTGACTTGGCTCGCTCTTCTGATCTGTGTTCTGACCGTCCTTCCCTCTCTGAGTATTTTGATGAATTCTGAAAGGAACTTGTATCAGTATCCTGATACCTGTTAGTTTTTTTTAATATTATGACGGTTTCTAAGGATATACCTCCTGTCAGAGGCTCCTGTTGAGGAGACCCACCCCGTGAATGTGATGCATTCTGCCTATTTTTTTGTTTGTATATTGTTACATTTCTTTTTAGAAGAATCGGGTGCTTGCTTGGGGTTATCCTTTTCAGGACTACCCATTAATTGAGGTTTCATAGGTGTAGCTCCCAAACTATCTCTACCCAATGAAGCATTTGCTTCTTTGATAATTTTAGGTAATTCTCGCTCCTGTTGTGCAGGAGTGTATTCCCTCAGGCATTGGCCTGTAGCTACCGCTTTTGCCTCCCCATTTATGTTTGCTAACATAATTTCTGATACCTGTGAAAAATCGCTTATTAATTTCATGCCGAGGTTCATGGCAGGTTCTGCCCCATACTCATTCTGTATTTGTCTTAATACTTCTGGCATCACTGCTATTGAGGGGGTACCATGAGTATAGATGGCAGCGAAAACTGTACCCCAAGTAGTACAATCCTCTATCTGGGGAGCTATCCCCACTGGCAAGCAGATTGTTAGTGTTCTGTGTTTTTCTTGTGGGCCTGTCTTTGGAAACACCACCTCTAGCTGTGCTATTTTTGTGCTATCCAGAATGGCATTTGCTCACATTTAGTGGGCATTCTTCCCATAACCGCATTCCGTGTTTGTGGGGTAATTTTAGTCACGGTTCCTCATAGTTGACCTGCTGGAGTAACCCTTGTAGGTTGATGTGTGAGAGTTCTCATAACAAACTGCATCAGGTTTCTGTAAAAGTTTTATTATTTCTTTGTGAAGTGGATGTAAGTCCACTACTGGCAATGTGTCAATTTATGGATGCGGTGTGTAAACAGCTAGGACCGGCCAAGTTGTGCCGTCTCTGCTGAGCGGACCGAGTCTCACTTTTTCTGAGATGTGTGGGAGGGCGCCTTTAAACCAGTTTATATGTTCCTGGTACATTGCCGGGACTTCTATGTCCTCATATGGATTGTATTTTTCTGGTATTTTATCTGCTATACAAGAATGAAATGTATCTGCATGTGCATCTGAGGGGGAAATTTGACCCACAAATAGAATCCTCTGTCCTGTATGCCTCAATCACGAATGTAAAAGTCCCACCTAATGCTGAGACTCCAAAATCTGCTAATTTTAAAGTAAGTGCATTTCTGACATTTTCGGAAATGTTTATAGCACCTTCCTGTTCAGCTTCCCCTGCATTTGCATTTAATGCAGGTGCAGCCTCATCTTGGACATACATTTCGAAATGTTTTTCAAGGTAAGTAGAGATAAAGGTTTATGCACAATGTAGGGAACTATACTACTTCAAGCTTGAATATACCTACAGCCAAAATATAGTATCTACCTACTCGGCAGCAGCGGATTTTTCCCTTCCCACTAGAGACGTCGATGGATAAATGTGAGTAGGGGGTCTCTGAGAAAGCACGATTAAATAAGAACCAAACCAACATTGGCGGCGCCATGTCGTTTAGTTCCTGTAAATCTATATAGGATCTGCACGTTTAGACAACAGAAACTATGGGATTGGTATCCAAACTGATTCCAGACACCCCCACAGGATATGTTCACCTGTAGATCAGCTAGATCACAGTGCTACTATGGGTCCCTCTTAACCTGGAGCGAATAGTTTTTGGCAACTATCGAACATGACAACCCGGACCCCTCAGGGATTGTGTAAACACTACAGTACTTTTCGTTCAGTCACTCGTCCTCACTTTGTCCCGGAGAAATATACAGAATAAACGGTGGGGACGTTTTCAATAAGCATTTATTGAACCAGGGTCATTCTAGTGTAAAATACGTGTGCTGCAACAACCATTAGACAGAAACATATAAGACAATTAAGAGCACTAATAGAGTAAATAGGAGGTAGAATTCTACCATAGTGCTAAAACAGGAATATATGCAGGCATATAAGTTCATGACAGTAATAATGCGTACACCTACAATGGAAACCATAACTAGATGTACCTAAGTGTACTTAGCATGTATGTAGGTGTATAGCCAAGAATCCCCCTAGGGAAGAGCCAACCTCATTACCTGATGTGAGAGAATGAAGGACCAAGTCTTGGTCTCGAGTTGGACACCCCGCGAGGGATGTCAGACCGCTGCATGCTGGAATGTCCGTGTGCAGGGACTTCAGCATCTTGTGTCAGCATGGAAGTTTTCTCCTCTGGCCTGCCCAGCGAAGATCTGGTACTTATATACCCGAAAGATACTCTCAGGGTATGTGTCATGGTACTGTGGGCAAGTCGGCCAAGAATGACAATAGACATGACTCTTGTACAGAGTTATCATGCAGAAGATGGTAATCCTGCTGTGATTCTAAGAAACCTCATGCATGATAAATTAGGCTAGTCTTTGGAGAAAACCACACGACATTTATTCGGGATCTAACTAGGTAAAAGGTCAGCACCAAACAGTTATGTTTAACATTGGTAGGACAAATGTAGGTAAAAGGTTGTGCAACTACCTAGGCCTATATTGAGATACATTGGGGTTCATAACACTACTACATAGGACATTCTGGACCCCAGCTAGACTTCATAAACTGTCTCTTAGAGTAAGTCCAACATGTTGGAACTACAATAAAACCAATGATGACCTCTGCCATTTACTCTTTTACTGCAGCGCGGTCTTGCCCTTCTGGGACAGCATATACGATTTTATCCACACTGTATGTGGGATCCGATTGAGAAATGACATTCTCTCCCTAATGCAGGGATTCCTGGACCCTGAAATCAACTTGCATTTCAACAGACTTCTGGTAGATATACTACTAACTTCGGCCTCTAAGTCTGTTCTTGCCAATTGGAAGAATACAGCTATTACTTCTTTCCAATCCTGGCTGAACTGGATCACCTACCTAAGGGTTTCAGACAATATCACCCTTCAGAACTCCCCCTGGAAACCAAAGAACGGCAATGTCTGGAAGTCACTCGACAACTACTTTGTCGCTACCAAACCCCTATAGGTTCCCTAACAGGCCGTAAATCATCCCCTTACTCAGACTCGCTTTGGAAGCTGTGCATATACATAGTCAGAAGGTCAACCCCCAAACATGTGTACCAAATTGTCTATCTTATTCTGAACCATGGGCTTCAGATTAATGCACTTTACTGAATATGTATTTTCTGCCTGCTCCATGTACTTCTTTTGGTATGTTATGTTGTCTCACTGCATGTCTTCCATGCTCATGGATACAATACGCTGTTATATCAATATGTAACGTGTTGTATTTTCAGGTACAATATTCTCTAAAGGATATATATTTGCTCCTGGTACCTTGTCAAGTACACTGCTGTCCCTGTTGTGCTGAGATGGAAGTGTACTGTGCCTGTACTGTAGTTGGTCATTTTCGCCGCTGTAACCCTTTTGTGACCCCTTTTTAATTTTCACTTTGCTTCTTTTTGTTCTGGATATTGCTTTTCCATTTGTACGAGTTATCTCTTAGCTTCGGTATAGTCCACAGGCCATCGCCAAATCCTGCACATGAAATCTGTTTATTGTACTTATGTACCTGCTATGTAGTCACATCACTGTTTCTTTTGTTCTGTTTGAAAAACCCAATAAAACTCTTTGAAAACAAAAAGAATCAAGCCCCCAAAGAGTGATGCTTCCCAGCACTCAAGCAAAACCGGATTCATAGTAAAACATGTTTATTCCTCACAGCTTGATTCTCAACTGCATTGAAGTTATGGCAATGCAGGTGATACACTTCCTTAAAGATTCCTCCATTTTCTGGGTTTGCGTTTCTTTCAAAATGTACATTCATGGGGTTTTGGTGGATCCTGATATCCATGAAACCTGAGTACAGACATCCCTTCCATGTTAAATTAATAGTTTTTTTTTTATCTAGCCTCTGAGTTTTTTCAATTAAATACACAGAATACAAATTTTCAAAATCGATTATAGTTAAGATTGCTTGTAGAGCCTTCTGCCCCACATGACTGTTTTGGAGCTTGATTTGATTCAGGGTAAGTGTACACTGACAGACATCCATAAGCTGTTTCCTCCTCTATGCCGCATGGCATCCATCCCCATCCCCAGCACTAACTTAGCTGATGGGAAACTCTCCTTATCAGAGTTTTTCAGAGCCGATCAATAATGCAGATACATTAAAATGTACTCAATACCAACAACTGGATGGGTCGAGTGCCACAGAACTCTCAGATTCCATAGGAATATTTGCAGTGTTTGGTAGGATTGTATCATGCATCTGGCTTATGAACCATTTAAATACAGAAGGCCATGCTTATGCAGTTCTCCTCTCTAAGTTGGCACAGTTTATTTGATTTGGATGAAGACGTGTTTGAAGGACGACCCTCTGTGTGATTTGGATTGGGTCCAGTATAGACTGGATCAGAGTGGTGAAACGTCATGAGCAGCGTCGTCATGGGCCAGTGAATCAGATTGGCATTCACCAACATTGTGGGCTTGTGACCTAACTGTGCCTCTTAAAGTTACTGACAGTTTTGCAACTTCATGTATCCTGGAGAGATATGTTTTTTCAATTAAAGCTTAAAAAGCAGCCTGATGCGATTGGTGGCACTGCTATTGAGAAGTGCCTTTGGTGCCCAGACAGAGGAACAAGCCATTCCTAAGGCATTACAAAGACTGTAAAAACTTTTACGGTAATGGTATAAAATTACTTTTGTTTGTACCTCACCTGCTGACTTGCACAGTTTTACTGATCCTTTTCTGGATAGTATTTATCCCTTGTGTCTTCACTCAGACAATTTACTTTTACTATATTTTTTTTAGAACATATTTGTATTGATTTTCATACCGATACAGGTTTAATAGCCAGTAGGTTCTTTCTATAAACATTGCAGTTGTACATGGCAGAAAGAAAAAACAAAACGTAACTACCTCCCTCCCTCCCACCACCCCTCCCTGGACTCAAATTAACATTTTTATTTTTGTGTTATTAGACATAGCTAGTGGTCATCCCCACAATATGAAACATCAATACACAGCGACACATATATATCGTCCTTGACATGAGCAGTACACAGAGAGTTAGACCGTCCTACACTGTATTCTGTCTTCGCTGTATGACTAATCCTTTGCCCCCCAAAAATGCGTTCCAAGCCTATGTTTGTAAGTCCTTGGCCACGAACTCGTCGAGCATTGCATTCCAGTCAAGCGAAATAGGTATCTTTCGCATTCCCTTTCGCTCCTCCCGTTGAAGCTCAGTACCCTCCGCCTTGCCCCATCGGACCACTTTGTTATACCAATCTAATAATAGAGGCGATCTAGCGGTCTTCCACCTCATGGTTATATTTCTTTTTGCTAAGATCATCGCAAGGTTCACAAATTTGCGGGCAGGGCTTCCCTTCTTCCCTTTGGGACCTAATCCCAATAAACAATATTCCAGTGACATAATGTTCCCCATCGGTGCTATACTATTCACAATTTCTTGCACTGATGACCAATAATGATTCAGCCTCGGGCAGTCCCACAACATATGCAATAAGCCGGCACTCGGGGAGCAACAGCGAAGGCAATCCCCCGATACTTCTGGGAACATCCGGCTCAGTTTGTATGGGGTCAAGTATGCACAGTGTACAATAATGAGCAGTATAAATTTGAACTTCGGGTTCCTAGAGACCTTACAAGGGTGTTCCAGTATTATCTCCCTTTCCTTATCTGTAAGTGCACGGCCAATATCGGTGTCCCACATGTCTCTGGTTGACTGAAGCGATGCCAAGGTGTGTGTACGAATACCCCGGTACAACCATTTTGTCAGGTGTCTACCATTAGCCATCAAATATTGCATGTGTGTCAATGCATGTGTCGACAGCTCCTCCCCCCTCCCCCCCCCCCCGGGGTCCACACAGTCCGGATATAATGAGATATGTGTGTGTGGAGTAGAAACAAACTATTTGTCACCCCCATCTCCCTCACAAATGCATCATGATTCATCATTGTGCCGTTGGTAAAGAACGCTCCTAGTGTGGACACTCCCGAATCTATCCATGTCTCTATGTGTCTGAGAGTCACTCTCCCCAATGGTATCGGAAGTCCCACTAGGGGTATCTTTGGTGCATAGGGTGTTGTGTTTTTAGTATAGCGCGTTGCCTTCTTCCAATTCAATATAGCCGTCCGCAAAAGTGTCGGCACCGTCAACGGCAGGTTGCTGCCCGGTAGCAGAAGTACGTGTAATGCCCCACGTTCCCACGCCTGGGGGGGGTCATAGATATTTCTCGCAAGTAGCGGCCTGCGATCCAGTACGCCAACCAGTGCAGCTGACCTGCATAACAATAAGCTCTCATATCCGGGACTCCCATTCCCCCTTGCTTTGTGGCTAGTTGCAGTTTAGAAAGTCCTATACGTCTACGTTCCGACCCCCTAATTAATTCAATAAGAAGGGTGTCCAACAATTTAAACGTCTGATGCGGAATTATAATGGGAAGATTGACAAAATAATATAACAGTCTCGGTAGCATCACCCTTTTAGTGATGGCAACGTGCCCAGCTTCCGATAGAGGTAGTGAAGTCCAAAACCCTATTTGCTTTCAGAGCGATGTGAAAGTGCACGTCAGGTTACCATCTAATATATCCTCCACATCCCAGTATATCTGGACACCCAAATATTTAAAAGTAACAGTCGCAGCCTGGAACGCCCAGCAACCAAAGTGAATTGGGTCAGCCCTGGTCAAGTCATTAACAAAATATACATATGATTTATTCTCATTGCTAGTGAGACCCGAAATTCTTTGGAACCTCAAAAAAAGCGCAGGACTAGGATCATAGTCACCATCCAGGTTATTAAAAAATCATATGAGGTCGTCCGCATACGCCAATACTACATGCACCTCATCGTTTATGTGTATACCCTTGTGACTTGCCGTGGCACAAAGCTTATATAGGAGAGGCTCCAGCGCTAAAATAAATAATAAGGGCGAAAGAGGACAGCCCTGCCTAGTACCTCGCGCTACCTTGTATTGTTGTGAAATGTGGGCCCCTGTGCGAGCCCGTGCCGTCGGATTCATATATAACAGTCGCACCCAGTTTGTGAGTTCTGGTGGAATCCCGAATCAAGGCAATGCGTTCAGCATATAATCCCATTGTAGGGAGTCAAATGCTTGATGTAAATCCAAAGAGATGCATCCCCGTGGAGAAGCATCCACAGGCACCTTAGACATCACTTAGTAAAGCCTTCTGATATTGAGTGCTGTACTTCTGCCCGGTACAAATCCACACTGATCAGTGTGTATCAGTCGGGGGGAATATTTCAACAGTCTGGTTGCCAGCAATTTACTCAAGATTTTATAATCCGTGTTAAGGAGCGAGAGGGGTCGGTCACTTGCCATATCTTGACCGTCCCTACCCGGTATCGGAAGGGAAACCACCGCCGCTTGTAATGTGGTGAGTAGGAGGGAGCCATCCTCTTAAGCTGCCCGATACAAGTCGTGTAATCGGGGAACCAATATCTCGGAGTGAGCTGCATAAAATTCGATGGGCAGTCCATCATTACCCAGCGATTTATTACAAGGTAGGGCTTTAATCGCTGCTTTGATTTCCATAGTGGTGATAGGCCGTTTTAGTTCAGCTATGTAGTCCCTATTTAACTGCAGGAGTTGTAGTCCATCAAAGAATGCCTCTTAGTCCCCCTCCCCTACCTCTCCTGGAGGTGCATACAGTTGCTCATAGTACTGTTGAAAAGCAGTATTAATTTCCAATTGGGTGCGCACAACAGTGCCGTCTAGGGCAGCTATCGCAAGAATGGGGGATACCGGCGGCGCATCCTCAATTATCCTAGCTAGGAGTGGGCCTGCCCTATCAGCCGCCACATGCTGTTTCTGGGTGTATAGTCGGTAGTCCAGGACACAGAGTTCTTCCAATAGTTCAGCATGTGTTACGTGTAGCTCTTGTAGCTCTGTTTTGTTTGTATTATTCGATACTGCCTCCTGATCTATCGCGCCCAACCTATTTTCAACTGTCGTAAGCTTATCGAGTAGGGCAGCATGCGCCCGACTTTTGTGCTGATCGCTACCTCCATATCACTGTTTTGAACGCATCCCATTCAATCTGTCGTGTGCTAGCTGTATCTGCGTTTTCAGCAAAGTAATTAGCTATGGCCGTAGAATGACCATTGTGGAACACCGAGTCTTCCAATAGTGAGGGATTTAATCTCCATGTTGGTATGGGTGTTGGAACCTTCCCCCAGAGTAGTGTGGCCTCAATCGGATTATGGTCCGAGTAGGTTTTGCCTAAATGCGTAGCATCTACGACTGTGTCTAACAACTGCAGCTAACAAAATATCCTATCTATCCCTGTATGTAGGTCGTGTGGGGCTGACTAGAACGAGAATTCCCTATCCGTGGGGTGCAGCCATATGTTTCCAATCCCCCAGCCTCCGGCCCATGTCTGAAGTGCGTCTACCTGCTTCCTACATCCTGCTCCCTACAGGGGGGGTGTGATCTGTCCATCTCTATGTCCAGCACCTCATTAAAATCTCCACCCAAAACCCATGGGTACCCTTCCCAGCCCACTAATGCAGTACACAGGATCTCAAGAAATGTGTCCTGCTGTGTGTTTGTGGCATAGATACTCCCTATCACTATATGCTCCCCATCTAATAAACGATACACCAACACATATCACCCATTGGAATCAGCCCACTGCTCTAGCAGCGTGAAGGGGGTACCATTTCTGAACCAGATCGCTGCTCATCGGGCAAATGCAGAGTAAGCGGTAAAAAATAACTGACCCCACCATTTCTTTTGAAGTTTAGAAGCTTCCGTATGTATTAAATGGGTTTCCTGAAAACGTACTATATGCTCCTTTCAACGGTTTAATTGCACCAGAATTCTATGCCTCTTATGTACCGAACCCAGGCCTCTCACATTCCAGGGCGTCTATTTATATATATTGGGTTGTGCCATCCGAGTTCCCAGAGGCGACCCGCCATGGACAAAGTGTTCGGTGCACTGTCCCACATTTGTGGCACATGTAGTTGAGTCCGCAACCCCCGTTAACTTTCCCAATACAAGGTTCCCCCATACAACTTTAGAGGACCAAACCACAACAAGAAACTCAACAAAAACTCTGTAGTTTCCATAACCAAGTGCATTTGCCTTAGGGGTAGTGGCCACCACCCGCCTCACAGCACACTGCACACAATATTGCATGTTCAGTTACATCAGAGCTCCAGTCTGTGCCCCGTTAGAGAACCTGTAATAAAGACATCAAGACCATCCAATAATACCACTTGTATAACTATCCAAACAAGTATCATAGTCAGCATAACTTTCACAGCTTTATACTCATCTGGGAGTCTACCTCAGCAGAAGGAGTGACCAGGGGTAACAGTGCCACACTATTCTCAGAGTCAGACTGGGCATTCGCTTCTTCAGAAGAGTCCACAGTTTCTGCTACGGACTATGCATCGTGTGCTGCCAAGGGTACCGCCGCAAGTATAGCGTCCCGTTGACTGTCTGTTATCTGTTCTTGTGACGGATGTCCTCCGCTTCCGGCACCTGTCTGTCGCCTCTGAGCAGGTCTGTCTCGTCGATTCCACTGCGTCTTCGGCTGTTGTCGTCGGCTTGACTGGGAGGAGTGCTGTGAATTCGGTGGTGAAAAAATAATTTTTAGCAAGTCCGCTGCTTCCTCCGGACAGTCAAAGAACAGGGTCGTTTGATCATGGATAACCTTGAGTCTAGCTGGGAATAACAAGGCATATTTCAGGTGATGGAGCTGGAGTTTCTTTTTGTCTTCTTGAAATGTAGCCCTAGCCCTCTGCACCACCAGAGTGAAATCCGGGTAGAGAGAAATTGTTTTGTTCTCGAATGTTATTGGAGCATTCTCTCTGGCTGCACGCAATATTGTATCCAGGTCTCTATAGTTCAATATCTGCGCTATAATCGGTCTGGGCGGTGCCCCGGGGAGGGGGGCCTAGGCGGAACTCTATGGGCATGTTCCACACTATAGTGGTCTGGTAGACCTTCTGGTGCCACCCGCTCCCGTAGCCATTGTTCGACATATTGGGTGGGGTTAGATCCTTCGCCCCTCTCCGGGATTCCCAGTATACGCATGTTGTTGCGCCTCGATCTCCCTTCCGCATCATCCACCCTGTCCTGGAGTCCTTTCAATTGGCGCTGGAGTTGTTCTATCTGAGAGGAGTGTGTCGTTTTTTGGGGTATGAGGTCATCCAGTGCCAGCCTGTTAGATTTGACTTTGTCCGCCAGCTTCGTGTCATCTGCTTTCAGTAAATTAAAACTGGTAGTCAGTGTACCAATTTGAGTTTCGATCGCAGCCCGGGATTCCCGTATCTCTCTTAATGTCAGATCCAGTTTGTCTACATTCCGAGTGGGTTCTGTAGGCGGAATCGCCTCTAGATCAGGGCTCTGCATCTGTGTGTCTGGTACCGTTCCCGGTGGGTCCCCTGGGGGCTGGGGGCCCGTTTGCTTGAACTTGGGGTGCCCCATGGTGTTAAAGTACTAGGGTAGAGTACACCGTCGCACTCACCCCACAACACCACTTGTTATCTGTTGATTGGCAGTAGTCCCACTTCGATTCTCTGCGTGACACACACCGTTCCAGCCCAAGGGTTACCTCAGTTGTAGCATACCTTAGCGTCTCGTAATATGTGTCCGCTCGGTCCAGCTCACCAGCACCGACCAATGTCTGCTTCGTCTGCAGCTGGGCTTCACCGTGCTATATATGTATCCCAAAAGCTCCTTACACAATCCAAGAAGAGATCGCGACAGCGTCCAGTCAGGTCCAACCCTGGCGTTCAGTATTCCCTTTGGCTGGCATCCGCGTCGATGTGTGAGGGGTCAGACCCAGGGTAATGCCTGCGTCACATTGCCAACTCCAGCCTTGTATTGCAACCACATTAAGTACCGAGGCCACTTCGACAATAGGAGCCCACCATACGCCTCCTTATTGCATTTTTCCCGTCTATTCTCATGCTCCACTATCACTCTGTTCTTTGTACAAGCCCCCGTCAGCCTCCCCAATCCTCTTCCGGCTCAGCTCATCTGCGGTACGGGCAGAGACTACCCCACTGCAATTTATCGTACTGGTATGGCTCCCCATATAACACCGCTATGCACCCCTTGCCGGGACGACTAAATCATGACACTTGTCTACCGCGGTACAAAAGAGGGTGGTGATGGACGGAGCATCAGAACCAATCAAACACTCACACCCAGTCAACAGATCTGGGTTTGATCCATCACTGTTCTTTAGCCCACTCTGCCACCCCAGTTCAGACATGGCCATATGCAAATCAGTCTGACCCTGTGCCTCATGGGAACAGTCCAGCCTGAACTGCCAAGCCATGCCTTCCCTGGACAGGAAACAAGCTTCCTAGGACCGGTTTCTGGCATTTCAGCCGTCTTCAGCCAGGCTTGCTTGAATCCAGTGGCAAAGTGAGCAAGGGACTCACGTCTGAGCATACCCTGCCAACTTATGGCGAACAAAGCGGTACAAAAGAGGGTGGTGATGGACGGAGCATCAGAACCGATCAAACACTCACACCCAGTCAACAGATCTGGGTTTGATCCATCACCGTTCTTTAGCCCACTCAGCCACCCCAGTTCAGACATGGCCATATGCAAATCAGTCTGACCCTGTGCCTCATGGGAACAGTCCAGCCCGAACTGCCAAGCCATGCCTTCCCTGGACAGGAAACAAGCTTCCTAGGACCGGTTTCTGGCATTTCAGCCGTCTTCAGCCAGACTTGCTTGAATCCAGTGGCAAAGTGAGCAAGGGACTCACGTCTGAGCATACCCTGCCAACTTATGGCGAACAAAGCGGTACAAAAGAGGGTAGTGATGGACGGAGCATCAGAACCAATCAAACACTCACACGCAGTCAACAGATCTGGGTTTGATCCATCACCGTTCTTTAGCCCACTCTGCCACCCCAGTTCAGACATGGCCATATGCAAATCAGTCCGACCCTGTGCCTCATGGGAACAGTCCAGCCCGAACTGCCAAGCCATGCCTTCCCTGGACAGGAAACAAGCTTCCTAGGACCGGTTTCTGGCATTTCAGCCGTCTTCAGCCAGGCTTGCTTGAATCCAGTGGAAAAGCTTGTTTCCGGTCCAGGGAATGCATGGCTTGGCAGTTCGGGCTGGACTGTTCCCATGAGGCACAGGGTCAGACTCATTTGCATATGGCCATGTCTGAACTGGGGTGGCAGAGTGGGCTTAAGAACGGTGATGGATCAAACCCAGATCTGTTGACTGGGTGTGAGTGTTTGATTGATTCTGATGCTCCGTCCATCACCACCCCCTTTTGTACCGCTTTGATCACCATAAGTTGGCAGGGTATGCTCAGACGTGAGTCCCTTGCTCACTTTGCCACTGGATTCAAGCAAGCCTGGCTGAAGATGGCTGAAATGCCAGAAACCGGTCCTAGGAAGCTTGTTTCCGGTCCGGGGAAGGCATGGCTTGGTAGTTCGGGCTGGACTGTTCCCATGAGGCACAGGGTCAGACTGTTTTGCATATGGCCATGTCTGAACTGGGGTGGCAGAGTGGGCTAAAGAACGGTGATGGATCAAACCCAGATCTGTTGACTGGGTGTGAGTGTTTGATTGGTTCTGATGCTCCGTCCATCACCACCCCCTTTTGTTCCACTTTGATCGCCATAAGTTGGCAGGGTATGCTCAGACGTGAGTCCCTTGCTCACTTTGCCACTGGATTCAAGCAAGCCTGGCTGAAGATGGCTGAAATGCCAGAAACCGGTCCTAGGAAGCTTCTTTCCGGTCCAGGGAAGGCATGGCTTGGCAGTTCGGGCTGTACTGTTCCCATGAGGCACAGGGTCAGACTGATTTGCATATGGCCATGTCTGAACTGGGGTGGCAGAGTGGGCTAAAGAACGGTGATGGATCAAACCCAGATCTGTTGACTGGGTGTGAGTGTTTGATTGGTTCTGATGCT
Organism: Triturus cristatus; assembly: GCF_964204655.1. Lineage (NCBI taxonomy): Eukaryota > Metazoa > Chordata > Amphibia > Caudata > Salamandridae > Triturus > Triturus cristatus. The sequence continues at coordinate 1,158,575,283 of NC_140583.1, read as the reverse complement.
CCGTCCATCACCACCCCCTTTTGTACTGCTTTGATCGCCATAAGTTGGCAGGGTATGCTCAGACGTGAGTCCCTTGCTCACTTTGCCACTGGATTCAAGCAAGCCTGGCTGAAATGCCAGTAACCGGTCCTAGGAAGCTTGTTTCCGGTCCGGGGAAGGCATGGCTTGGCAGTTCGGGCTGGACTGTTCCCATGAGGCACAGGGTCAGACTGATTTGCATATGGCCATGTCTGAACTGGGGTGGCAGAGTGGGCTAAAGAACGGTGATGGATCAAACCCAGATCTGTTGACTGGGTGTGAGTGTTTCATTGATTCTGATGCTCCGTCCATCACCACCCCCTTTTGTACCACTTGTCTAACGCTGCAGTGACGAGCGTCTCCCGCAATCAGCAAGGCTCACCACAAGTATGTGGAGCGAAATCCCTCTCTGTGCAGTCTATATTCTCTCAGTGGAGCTCACCACCGGGGTTCACGTCAGCCGCCGCGGGGCAATCCGCAGATTCAAGCTTGTCCCCGCTTCCAGGTCGCAAACCATCCATGTAGCTGTCGGCCAACGCGGGTCTCAGTCTCTTGGGTGGCCGCAATGAGATGCACGCGCTCAGGAAGCGAGGAGCTCAGATGTCCCACACATAACTTCCTCGCAGAGTCTGCGAGTTCCAGCCTGCGTCAGAGCTCCGCCCACTATCTTGCGCTGCTCCGGGCTTTCCGCTTCGCTCACATCAGCAGGCCCCCAGGTCATAGCCCCCATTCTTTCCAACAATATTTTATGAAGGGGGAATGTCGTACTCGCCACAACCACTCAGCGCCTCAGCTCCTGGACCCCAGATCACAAATTCCCGTCCAATGCCAGTTCACTGCCATGTCTCCGTTACAGGCTCGGGTCCAGACGTCGTCTGATCATTGAGGGCACACACAAGCTCCAAATGACTCGTTTTCAGAGTCTCCGCAAGCTACAGGCATTCCGGTGTCCAGAGAGCAAAGAAGGGAGTGCGGATGGTCTGATGTCGGCAGGATAATTGCCACAGTGTCAGGGCCGATCACGAAGCTCCTCGAGCTCGCGTCCACCATGCTTGGCGGTTGGCCCTCCCCCCCACAATTTCCTTTTACTAAATGATTTTAATGAATGGATTGGTAACCTTACCAATCCTGCAACTTCCCACTTCCTGAATTCTCGTAAGGATCCAAATCTTGTATATTTACAAGCAATTTTGGTGGCCAGACTCTCAATCTTATTTTTTCTGCCATACAACGAGCCACATTGTCTACCATATATGAATTTATTTAGACAGATCCTAACATGTCCCATCTAAACACACCACTTTGACAGTCTATGCTCACCTAAACTATGCTGTTCTACTGAGAAGGGCCAAGTATAAATTCACCGTCAGTTGCTTCTCTGCTTTCCTACCGTCTTTATCACCCTCCCTGTACGACCATACTGAGAAGCACGCCCTTGGTTGTAATGCTAGCTCATTAGTTCTTTGGTGGCTACTGTTTAGGTCTCCGTCGTTCTCACTGGTAACTCTTCTACAAAATTCTACTGCTCGATTAGTCCGTGGACTTAACAAACATTTTTGCATCTCCAATTTAGCACGTCTCCTGGTTGCCTCTGTGTAGAAAAGATGAAAATTCAAAGTGTAATGCCTTTAACACTGCTATATCCAATTTATGGTTCATTCGATACACTCCCGGATTCTTATTTTCTGAATCTGCCCACCTACTCTGATTCTCTGGATTGGTTGCATCAGATGTGGCAGACGGCTGTACATTTCTATGCTGATGTTCAAACCCTGGAACACTATGTCAATATCTCTCTGTTACATAAAGGAACTTCTTTAAATTCAGAAACTATCAAAAACCTATCTCTTTTCACTAAGAACTGGTTGAGCCATCTGATTCATGCCAGGGCACTTTGTACCAGGGTAACCGCAGGCTCTAAAATGACAATCAAATCAATAAGTAATTTAAAGGCAATGTGATGTGAACAGCCATTTGGTAAATGATCAATATATGAGTATTGTCATATAATCGGTCTGTCTCGCTTTTTTTCTCTAATAATTATCAGATGTAAATCATGATCAATACATGAGCAATTTCATTTATGATTAAATCAATAAAATGAAGTCTTTGAATTTCCATGCAGAACAATATAGTAATCGATGTAACCTATTAACACAGTGATCACATATAGTAGGAGATTAAGATACAGTCTTGTGAGGACACTTGGGTTTAATTTTTCTATTATTTTTTGTTATTTGTAAAGCACAAATACACTCATTTACAGAGTCCCTTGGTGATAACAATTACATTGATCAGTGCACCATGATGCTCATGCAATTTTCAACTTAAGAAGTGAAAAGTGTATCTATTTAAGATTAGCTGATTTTGAAATGATCTGATTCCACATAAATAAATTGAGTGAGTGAATTCCAGAGGATTGGTATTTAAACAAGGGGAGGCCTGCCTCCCCATTTGGACAGGTTAAAATTTGGGACAAGGAAAGTTGGCTTAGCAGATCATCTCAGCTAGCACTTATTGAATCCATCAAAAAAGGAGGGTATGGAGCCAAATAATGTTTTGTACATTAGGTAGGCGACCCTGAATTGACATGTGTTTATTCACCAGTAACCATTGAAGTTGTTCCCAATTTGTTTTAGGTTAAAAACTAACCCGACTGCTGCATTTTGCATTTTACTAATGCTGAATCGAGTACCAAGCTTGCACACAGAAATCAAGATGAAAAAAATGACGACACAGTCCACTGCTACATTAGTTAAGGGTTCCAATAATTCAGTCTTTTGGTTTATAGTAAGCGAGAAAATAACCAAATAAATAATCTCATTTTATTTTACTCTTCAACCAGAAACATAAGAAAAATACAAACTTTTCAAAGAGTTGTATTTACTCTTTATTTGCTGAAAACTGCACATAAAGGAGTAATTCTTGAATAATACAAGTTAAAGACAGGTAAACATTATGAATTCATCAATAAAACCCTATAATGGTTGCTTATTCCTAGTTAAATGTATAGAGCAGTGGTTCTTAACATTTGGACTTTTGTGGACCCCCCAATGAATCATTACTAAAATCGAGGGAGCCCCCACTGAGTCATTATTGAAAGTCGGGGACCCCCAGCCTAAGCAATTTCTATGATGTACACCTCAAAACAATAAACACAAAAAAAAACGAGTATGCATCAAACGAATGAACAAATATTAAAATATTTTGTTCAATTCAAATATACAAAAAGCTTTCAAATTTTCAATTTTGCTTATTTGTATTTTTGTAAATTTTATTATATTCATTTAATGTCGTTACATTTTGTAAATCAGCTGACGACCCATTGAGTAAAACTGTGACCCTCAGGGGTCCTCGGACCACAGATTAAGAACTACTGGTATAGAAGTTGAAAGCTGAGCTACGCCTTTAAGTGCAAAATGCCAGTTGATGCATCTGCAATGGAGTCACAGAAAGAGAGGCCATTCTGAGACAATGGAACCTCCCTCAAGTTAATAAGGAATGGTCCATACTTCTTCCCATAATTCCCAGGAGATCAGAGTTTTTGGATGTACAGTGTTAACAACATGTTACTTTCTCACTTGAGATGGGAGCTACAGTAACCAGTGGTCTCAATCTACTCACTGTACTGGCTGGAGCAGGCCTTCAAGAAGGCTGATCCATAAGCATTTTAGGCAGCAGCTTATGGCTACTTTGTGATGATATACACAAAATATACTAGTGGTGTGTAGTCATGAAAGGATGCAAAGGACTGAGGTGAGATTACCTCTGTGTACCTATAACCAGCCTTTTCAGTTTAAAGAAAGAAAGACACCCACCCTGCACTGGCTTGCTACATCCAGAGAGAAAGTGGTGTGGGCTACAGCACTCTGTGAGATGGCAGGGAGCACATAGGAAAATGGTTTAGTAAAGAGAAGACTATATGAAGTCATAGATGTGAGTGTAGATAGCAGAGGATAAGGAAAAATCAACAGTTAAAACTACCTTTTGCTGGACCTATGTAGTTTCTGTCCCCAAAGGGTAGAGGTCTTACTGACTCCTAAAATAGGACTGCGAAATGATATAGTTTTGCAATTGGGAAGGGGCAAGTTGTAGGTATCCCTTCCAGACTGTGAATTGGTACCATATGTATCAACGGTTTGCAACCGAAATTCTGGTAGCAAACTAGTGAAAACTTATGGACTCTCAAATTGGGGTGGTAACTTATTCGCAAATGGGAAGGATTCCACTTTGGACTCCCTCACCTTTGTGAGTTGTGAAAAATGTTTCTGGGGAAGAAGGCAGTGGTGCAGGGGTACCTATGACTACTCCCACAGCAACTTTGAAATAAAGCACGCTTTTTTTTTAAAGCAGTCCTGTTTCCCATAAGGAAAACGGGTTGTTTAAAAAAAAATTCCTTTGTTTTAAAAAAAGCAATCACAGACAATACATAGGTCGGTTCGCAAACTTTCATATTAGTCGCAAAAATACTGGTCATAAATTACGATCAGTTTTTGCAACCAGTGTGACAGTACATCTGACCCTTGATGCTTTAATGTATCTTAAGAGTGTAGTACAAATGATGCAAAACCAGGCAAAAAATCCAGCATCTAAATAAACAAATTTAAGTAATGACTGAACAGCTAGCGTCATATAATGGGAGCGGCTGGTGAATGTCCACTGACATGAGTACTGTAACTTGCCTCTACTGGCGAATAAATCAAAAGGCATAGACTTAGAACACTCAGTTCTCTGGTCCAACAATAGAAGGCATACATCGAGAAAAAAAATATAAAAAAATCCATGCCACCAAATCAAATCTTTGTTAATAAGCTTAAAACGGGACTAACACAATTTCGTCAGGAGTAAGCTTAAATAACTCCTCTTAGCATGGTAGATTACAGAACAACGTTTCAAGAGGGCAATGTTATTTCTTTTTGTAAGTTTGTGTCCCTTGGAACAAAAGGTTTATAATGATACCTAAAAAGAGAAGAAAAATAAAGCACTGGCAAAGCCAATAGGACTCTGCATTGGAAAGTGTGCCATAATTGTTGTATTACATATTTTTGCCAGCATGTGCTATAAAAATTAAAAGTTTAAAGCAAAAAACAAAAAATGCTATAGTCGAAAGCTGCCATATATAAGTTTACTAAGACAACTGAGTATAAAGTGGACTCCTTTTCATGCAGGTGTGCACAAGTGAACAGGCAAAATGCTGTCGCACAAAGGATAAAGTGAGCAGACCCATTGCCCCATACTGTATGCTGTGATGGGCTGAAGCAAAATGGCAATAACCTATCCGATCAATGGATAAAAAGTGCTGACTGAAAGCCCTCTATTTATGTATGAATTTATACATTTTTACTGTGCATTATTTTGAATACATAAGAATGACGAGACATAAAAATAAAATGTAACAAATACTATTCTTTTCAGGCTAAACAGAAATAATTAATTCCAGTAGAAATAATCAATGAATTATACAATGGGTTCTGTGACCTAGTACCTTCAAAGGTTCACTTTCCCTTTGCTAAAGAACACAGGGATACATTCCAGATTATGCTAATAGTGATGACCCTGGGCTGTCTATTGACTTCCCCACCTTACACTTGTACACTTTATAGAGGAGTCAGTTCAGTTCAGTTCAGTTCATAACCTTTATTCGGATAAACATTGTATCCAAAAAAATACAGCATGGTAAAAAATGTAAGTGACAAAAGAAGAAATAACAATAAATGCTAGTGAAAATTCACAATTATAAGACACGTCACAAGTTTTAGTTTGTAAATAAAATGAAAATCCATTGTCAACAGTTATAAGCTTATCCATACATGACTAAAAACTCAGGGGCTTAACATTGTCTTACGTGCCCGAGTAGCAATTCTCAGAAATGTGCTTATGCGAAAAACCAGCTCTTCATCGGTCAAGGCAAGCATACTTAAATAGGCAGAATCCAAACTAATGGGCCTGCTCCTATTAAAAAAAAGGGCAAAGAAGTCCCTTAATATATTTCATGTAATATTTGCAGAAGAACAAAAAATGTAAGGTTGATTGGCCACTCACCCCGTCACATGGACAGGGTACTGAATCGAGTTTTGGGTGGTAGCCAAGAGGAAAACACAATGCAAATGTAACTGTCTCAAGCGGAATAGAAGGCTCCTTTCCCAGTAGCTCATAGGTAAAGTAAGATAATTTGGTAAAGGGTAGCAGTGCTGCTCAAGAGCCATATAACTGGAAACAAAGGGTTTCTTCGATTCCACCACAATTCTTTCTGTGCTATATGACAAATAAAGGGCACTTCTGAGTTCTTTTTTGTGTAGTGTTTCGGCTTTACTGGGATTTAAGAAAATGCAGCCTTTATTGACGCTGCATAAACTCTGATACACTCCAGAAAGCCAAGGAATATCCATCCCCTTCTCACACTTCAAACAATCAGTAATGATGTCTCTAGTTAGAGTCGCTGCCTGATTCTTCCAGACCGATAACCAGAAAAGGGCTGGTCGAGCACGTATAAAAAAAATGATATAATTTAAATTTAATTCTTTGTGGCAAATATATTGTGGGGTGGAGATTGGGAAACCCAGCAGTTTCCTACAGTACCTGTTTTCTTCCTGCTGAATGCAGGAACTATTTAGAGTACCCCAAATCTCGGCTCCATAAGTGGCCACTGGAACACATTTTAGTTTAAAAAAGGATAAGATAGCTAAAATGGCACCTGTATTCTTTGGTCGGGGAAAACTAAAAATCAAATTGATGGTCTTTGAGAACTTGCTCCGGGAATGGGTGAGATGCTCAGTCCAGGAGCCATTCGTAGCAAAAACCACCCCAAGTTTGGGTAATTTACAGGTACTTAACAATTTTTGACTGCCAACAACAATTGAACTAAGCTGACGTTTCCGAGAGCCACAGGACGTTAAAAAAAGATTTAATAAAGTTAACACTTGGGTCCAAACTATCCATGTATTTAACAAAGGACTGTACTAGAATGCGCAGAGAATTTGGGGAGCGGCATATAAGAACCGCACCATCTGTGTATAATAGTACAGGAAGGGGTTTCCCATTAATCATAGGAACGTCATGGATACTAGTGATTTATTCAATCCATTAATATACATGATAAAAAGAAGGGGGCCAAGACACATCTCTGCCTGACCCCCCTTCCAACCTCAATAGGTCCTGAAAGCTCTCCGCCTCTGCTAATCCTCACCTGTGCCTGGAGATCTTTATGAAAATATGCCAGAAAATGGACCAGAGGCTCATCCAGTCCATAGGACAACAGGATAGCCCACAGCTTTGACCTATTAACAAAGTCAAATGCTGAGGACAAATCCATGAAGGCCAAATAGACTGGAGAGTTCCGTGCGATGGTGTATTTCCCAATTACAAGGCTAAGGTTGAGACATTGTTCATTAGTGCCAACCTTGCTGCAAAAGCCTAGCTGGCAGGGCTCTAAGATACTACATTCCTCTGTCCATTCCAAGATCTTATTATATAAAACTCTGCCCAATATTTTAAGGGTGTTATCGATCAATGAAATAGGCCTATAATTACTGGGCTGCGACCGATCCCCCTTTTTAAATATTGGGACAATAATACTCTTTGCCCAGGTATCAAGTAACGAAACATATGTTAAATTGTTAAAAATGTTCAGATGGAGCGGGGCCAAAAAATCCGGTTTCCATTTAATAAGATGTATTGGTAGCCCATCAGGGCCAGGGGCCTTGTTGCCAATGCTCTGGTGAATAGGTTCTTCTACTTCGAGAAGTGTTATCTGAATACTGGTAAATGAACCATGTTCATACTGGTCGGTCTCCAATAAGGAAATAGCATACATTTTAGAGAAGTGAGTTTCCCAAGATTGACTAGAAATAGTATAGCTGATGGGGGTTAATAACTGTCCCATAGATCGGTGATCCCTTACGGCAGACCAAAATGTTTTACCCTTTTTGTTAGTTGCAGCTTGTGATAGGGTTTCCCAACGGTCACTTAGGAGTACTCCCTTCCGGTTGTTAACTGCTGTATTATACTTCTGCCTAGCCAGTTTCACATCTGAGGCACACCTAGGTTCAACTGACAAAACCCTACGCAAATTCCTATTAGCCAGTGAACATTCATCGTCAAACCATCTAGGGCCCTGCTTTCTTAGAGATACAGGCTTCGACAAGAGGGTTTTAATAGCCAAACAAAGTTTAGAGAAATCATGGACTACCTCTGGGTGCGGGGTTTGAAATGACAAACAAGAATTAATGAGGGGCATGTTGTCCTCCGCAGGTGACTTAAACAAATCACCATTATCAACGCCCCTCCATATTAATCCTAAATTGTCAGTTGATGGCATTAGATCTCTGGCCCCGTATTCAGATGAAAACACGGGTCTTGAAGCCAATCTCAATGCTATTTTAATAGGGTTATGATCCCCATGGATAGTAGCAACAACCTCTACGGCAATTAAGTAATCCACGAGCAAGGGGGAGATAAAAACAAAGTCTATTGTAGACGAATAGCCCTACCTCTGAATGTCGGGTGATGATTATTAATCGCGTGTAATGTACCCTTCTGATCCATGACATTAACCAAGTTATGCGAGCTCAAAAACACTGCCAGCTCTACACCCCTACGGGAGGAAGGACCTAAATTATATGTCTCTGCACCATAGTGCGCATCATTAAATTTTGCATTGAAGTTTCCTCCAAGTATTACCCGAACGTTGCTGACAGTCTAAATTAGAGATAAAATCGAAAAGCTCAATAAAATTCTTGTTGGGGATGGAAAAAAAATCATTATTATAAAAATGTACCAAGTAAAAAGAAACTCTTCTCTTGTAAAGTACAATTTGAAAGTTACAACTGTTAGTTGATAATATCTTAAAACTTCCTCCAGCTGCTACATTAAGCCCAATAAAAAGGCCCCCAGATGGTCGGCCCAATTTGAGACGGGAAGCCGCTACACTGATGCAGGGAAACCCCTCGATATGCAAATCGTGTGTAGCCCAAGCCTCCTGAAACATTACTACGTCTTGTTCTTTGACTAGGTGCAGCCAATCCTGGTCATCAAGCCCTGCTACATTCCAACTAAGAATGTTCAAATCTGCTCCACTATAAACTCTAGTTAAAGATTGCTTGTCATTATCATTGTCGGTTGTTACTATGATTACAGAAAAATCCTCCAAATAATGCTGCTGATGCTGCTGAGCAACCATCAATGGTGGTTGTCAATCCTGTGCGTCTAAACTAAAGAATGCGTTGAACCTATTGGTTAACAAAGGCAAGACGTGGGCATCCCTAGAAGGTTTGGAAGATGGCTTACAGAAATAGCCCAAAGGGAGCGCACTGATACAGGTGTTTTGTATGGAAGATTGCTCGAAGATACTCAGTAAACGGCGAACCGTATGGGGTCTACGGAAATTGAGGACAATGCAATCACCATTTATGTTCTTGGCAGAATGACCAACCCACCCTTCTCTTCTGGCCATAAGAATATCATTCATATTGGAAGGGTGGAACCCCTTATGTTTACAGAGCCAGTCTACGGACTTATTACGCAAATCTGCCCAGGACTCCTTTTGATCCCCAACTAAATTGGGAACCCCAACATTCCAGATTATGCTAATAGTGAGGACCCTGGACTGGCTATTGACTTCCCCTACCTTGCACTTGTACACTTTATACAGGAGTCAAGATCTTTGAAACTGAACATGAACATGAAGTCAGTCAAATCTGGCGGTGGAAAGTCAGGCACGTTGATCATAGAAGTGACGTCAAGCTCACATGGTGTAGAGGTCTTTAGAGCCAAAAAGTTCTAAGTCCCAGGTTTTTCAGGATGTTAGTAGCAGTCCACTTAGAAACAGCCTAGGGTCCCAGGACCTCAAGAACAGCACTTAGGGATCAAGACACACTGCAGCAGAAGCCATCAGCAGGGTTCAGGCCAAGTCCAGTTGGAATTGGTCAGCTAAGCTTGACAGAAAAAGGGCTTCTAGCATTGTTGTGCCACTATAGCTTAACAGGAATTCAGCTGACTGACCCTTGGAGTCCATTTCTTTGTACTGGATCCAGCCTCTCTGTTCTCACAGGTCTCAACAGAAGGTTCATTCCTTTGTCTGTATTCCACAGGTCCAGTAGTGTTCTGAAGAGAGCGCCCAGGGATTCCACATTTATTCCTGGGACTAACCTGTGGGTGGTATGACTCCTGGCCCCTTCATAACCAGTAGGGAAAAAGTTACCAGAGGTAACCCACCCACTTTTGTAGCACTTTCTTTGAACCCTACTGCAAGCAATCTCACAATGTCCCTATCTATCTAAAAACCAAGATGAGAGAACCTTTCTTATCCTGTGTAGAGCTCATGTGCCTACCCCAGAGATATGGCCAGGGCAATCAGCAAGGCCATCCCTGTGGTCACGCTAAATCTGTCCTGTGGGCAGCTCCCTTCCCACTGGGATTGGTGCTAGGCTGGCTTGGTAGGCAAAAGAGGGTCCTGGTCAGGTGTCAATTAACATTTGTCTGTGTCTGGGTAGGCCTATTTGAAGTTAATCAAGTTCCTGGGCACAGCCCAGACGGTCCTCCTCCCAAAGGAACAGAACACCTCCCCACACCAAAGACCTCTGAGCTTAGTCTTAGCTCTGAGAGAAATGTCAAACCTCATCTAGGGGGCTATTCAGCTTCTAGATGACAGGTGGAAGGCCATGCAAATGGGCTTCTAGAGTCTTTATGCAGGGAAAAGGTCACCGTCTAAATCTACTTTTTCCAAAATAATAATTACAAAAAATTTTTACCAGTGAGTTGTGCTCTAATAAATATTTTCAAAAGTTAAAGAATTCCATTTGTAGCTGTTTCCAAGGTCAAAATAACATTATTAAATTTAATTTTGTGCCCCATTGCTTTCCTATGAGACAGCTAACCCTCTTACAGTAAAAACTGATTTTGGGGCCTTGTCACTGTAAGGAAAAGTGTAACATTAAACTTTTACATGTCTTGCTTCTTAATACCATGCATCCTGCCTTTTGAACAGTAGGGCCTACTTAGGTGTGGCTTATTATTATTTAAAAGGAGGTATTAGGGCTGTCAAGAAGGGGTCATTTTGTCAGGTTGAATTTGCAGTTTTAAAACCGCACATACAGGCTACAGTGGTAGGTCTGCAGTCATGTTTGCACTGCTGTCACTGTAGTGAAGGGCACAGTGGGTGCTCCAGCCTCTAGTGACATTAAACATACAAGTTCTAGGTAAACTTTGTAACATATACTAGAGACATATAGGTAAGTTAAATATGCCAGTTAGGAGTATCGTCAATTTCTAATGTTTTAGGGATCAGAGCATATGCACTGGGGCCTGGTTACCAGAGTCCTAGTGCACAGAGTAAAAACACAGCAGCATCAATCTACAAAAATAAAGGTTTTCATGCAAAGGAGGCATTCTCCTACACGTGGCCCTTTCATTCTCTCACCAGATTTACACTACGTAAATACCTCTAGCCGTAACAAAAAAAGCATACACCTTGAAAGGACAAGACAATCATATAACAATATAAATTTTAAAGAAAAGTCCACTTATATCCAACATTAGACAGATAAGCCTCAGTTGCCTACACCACTGCTCACAACAGCACTTGCCCCCAAGATAGATCACAAACAAATATCCTGCTGAACACATTAGAATATCTCACATATACCAATGCAGCCTAATGATGGCACACAACAAACAACACTTAGCCTGAACCCAACCAGAGCAGGACCAGAACGGAATACTCACAAAGTATCCAACCTCGACAACACAGATACTCGACTGCAATGTCAACCCCAGACACACAACCTCATCTACACGCATGCACGTAATAATTTTAATCTTTTATTCAATTTACCTTGCTGCCTGCGTAGGTCCTGTTTCAGCTTCTGGTACTTTATTGTCTCTCATGACAGGCATTCAGCTCCTTCCTGCCTCAAAGAATACTAGCACATGAAAATGAAAACTGGAATGTGCACAGTTGCAGGATCCAGCTTTCAGCCTTGTGCTTTGTAATCCCACCCTTTACTAACTCTGTGACGAGTTGTGAAAGAGTACAGAGACAGGCACCCAGAGATACCTTTAAATGTGATGGTGCCAGGCACCCTAGGCCAGGACTCAGACTTTGTCAGCCCTTGGCAATCTGTGTAATGGCTGGTGCATGCACCTGCATATGCCGTTACCAGCCACCTCACAGATGTCACTGCCTCAGGCTGCTGCTCATCCAGAGGGTTAGCACTGTTTTCTCTATATTACACTAACAATAATAAACTATTAATCATTGTTGGCATAATAAAAAGGGCCATGAAACAAGGAGGGCAGAGCCCCAACACCCATCAGAGACATTGCCACTAAAATAAAAAAGAAAGAGCATGCATCACAAGCACATGAACGTACCACATACACATCACAGACACATGCAACAGATGCACACACCACCACATTCCAAGAACACTACTTCTTTTATGCTTATACTTTACTTGTGATCTTCTTAGATATATGTCAGAATTTCCAGTTTATTACAATTTTCTATGTTTATTGTACCCTACATTGGTATGTGTGTTTGTATATGCAATAAACTTTATTGTCAGACCGTCACTCATAAAAACTGCATGTCCCTGTTTGATGCTGAAAAACATTTGTTTTCACTGTTACGGGTTGCAGTGCTTTAGGAGTATGTGTAATGTAGGACCGACAACTGTTAGACACGACTATAGCCACCAACTGCTGCAGTACTTTTTCGAAGGATGTTTGTTTCTATAATAATGTAGATTAACTGAACACAGGTAAAGATTACTTATTTATTAGCAGTTTTCAAAAAGCAATGTCAGAGATATGCAAAATATAAACACATATGGAATACTCAAAACATTTATTTTCAAAGCCTTAAAAGGAAATAATTATACTTACCATAACAGAACCTAACTACTCTATAAATGTGCCACCGAAGACCCACAGACAGTGTGGAAAAGTTGAATCATAAACAGAAATGTATTCCTGGATCCGAAAATGTTTCCTAAAAACCACAAAGCCAGCCTCAATCTCCACATCAGCAGGAGGCGCACTCCCAAAAATTACATTTTCTCAAAAAAAGTTGTTCGGAGTAATTAGCTTTGGGAATTTTATACTGAAAGGAAGTAACTGGTTTTTTATACTGAAACCCCGAAATCCCCATAGGTATGCAGCTCAATCTTTCAGTAATAGCAAATCTTTTGGGATTTATCCCCTACACCCTCATTCAGCATAATGCGGACATACCACACCTAAAGCTCCTGATATGGTGTGGTACTTTCCAGGTGCTCTTGAAATTTCTAATATGGTGTGTAATTCCTGGGGTAGATTATGAGTTGTCCCCTTTGGAACTGGAAATGACCAAAGAAATCAGTGGTACTGCACCATATCCCACAGTGAACTCCCAATTTCCGTTCATTCTTCTGGGAAAACAATTGCCAGTTTAAACCTAGTGAATATGTCTCCATAAAAAAACAGATGGTGCAGTAATGAATGAGCACCAACTTATAATAATAATTCAACTTTATGTATTAGGTGAAAGAGGAATTCTAAGTAAGTCAGTATGAAGACCTTAATAGTCTGAAAAATAGTGTAAATCTGCTAAATACAGCCAAGTGGATCCATTGAAGTTATTTCAGGGTAGGTTCAGATCAACAGGCTCCAGCTGGGTTAAAACACCTTTGAGGTAACAAGGATGAAATCAGACAAACTAGCCACAGAAGAGTTGCTGCAAACAACATGCTAGTTATCCCAAAACATGAAAAACTCAGATGGTGAATATTAACTTTTAAAAAATTTTGAACAAGGAAATTTAGGTGAATTTAAGTGTAGATATCAACCAATCATAAAATGTAAAGAAAATGTAAAGAATAAGGCCCTAAGTACGAGTGGTGTTTTCTTCACTGATCCCAATATCTGTTTACACAGGCATTAGATTACATGTTTTATAGAAATTGCTACTTCCCTGCAATTTCCCCTAGGTAAATTTTAAATTTGCTGAAACCTATCTGGAAAAAAACACGAAAACCAGCATGTTATCCCTTATTTTAAAGTACCAAACTTCTAATAGGGGATAATTATTGCACTTATATATTCCAATTTCTGGAATATTGGATTTTAACAGGTGACATTATTATCATATCCACATTGGATGTGGCCCCAAATAATAGAAGCTGAAAAAGGAGGAACTTCATCAGACAATAATTTTCATCAGACGATAACTCATTCATCCACAGGTGAAATAGGATATTGCACTTTGTAAAAGATAAGTATAATGTTTAGATTTCGATGTATCTTACTTTAGGACGCATGAGGAATGTAGGATTTTAGGAAGTGTAACTCAAACATCTGAAGAATGACCTTTAAAAAATGAAAACCCTTGAAGAAGTGGTGATAAAACAGGTGGTAACATTGTGCAGCACCTATCTACCGAGTAATGTGGAAGCCTAAGTTGACAATCAAATAAACTACTGGCTCCATTTGGGGCAGGACTGTGTAATTTTCTATATAGCTAATAATACAACACAAGTTACTGTAAGCATTAACTGTCAAGTTTAAACATTCCATAATGCTGTCCTTTACATTTATTTGTTATGACTTTTGATCTTTTCTCTCTGGTATCTTCCGGTCTCCAGTATGTGTTCTTATGTGTTCGTTGAGAATGTCTTTCCGGCTGAAGCTTTTCTGACAGAAAAGACATGAGTAAGGCTTTTCACCTGCATGCGCTCTCTGGTGCCGGTTTAGATCACCTTTTTGGCTGAAGCTTTTTTGACAATCCGAGCAGGTGTATGGTTTTTCACCGGTATGGGTTCTCCAGTGCCGATTAAGATTGCACTTTAGACTGAAGCTTTTCTCACAATCAGTACAGGAGTATGGTCTTTTTTGCAGTCTTACTTCAGTATATGTTTTCTTAATATTAGTAAGTGCGCTATTCTGAATGAGGCTTTTCGTATAGTCAGTACACATGTATGGTATTGGGCCTCGCTTTGCACTTCGATGATATGTACTCACAACTGAACTCCTCATATTACTTTCAGATTCATTATAATCATATGATATCCCAATTTCATTTGGGCCCTGCTGCACACTGTCATGTGTTGAATAACTAAAATCCCTTTCACAAAACATATTTTGTTTTATTTCAAGTTCCAGATTTCGTGCCCTCAATTGTCTTCTACAATCTGGTAAAGTTTTATAACTGAGAAGCATTTTTCCATTAGCTTTTCCTGGTGAAGCTATACGAGGCTGTGATTCTTTGGTACATGAGATTGAATCTGTATCCTTACACTGTCTATTAGTGAATCCATCACCTGTTGGATTAAAATAAAAGTCCAGTCATTAGCTTTCTAAAGTGCATATAAGAACACATATGTATCAGTGATATTTGACTCTGAATGATGAATCTAAATAGCTTATGTCTGGGCATTAATACAATTTCTCTAAAATATAGATGCATTTTAATTGACTATGTTTTTTACTTTTACTTCTGACAACATTTTGATGCAGTTATCCTATATGTATCACAAAGTAAAGGTGCATCACAGGTGTATCATAGATTAGGCACAAACTGAATGACAGGTAGAAATGTTTGAAGATTGAAATTTCAAGATGTCCCACTCTGCCCTTGTCAATATCTCACACTCTATCCTTCTCCTGTGGAATGCTTAATGGCTCTATCCTACCATCAATTCTATGTAATCTGAACATGAAACCAGTGGTATTATTTTTGGGTTACTAAAACATCCCAATGACACAATATAAGGATGACACAGAGTTTACCTAAGAGTATCCTTGTGGGAAAATATCTTAGATCCAATGTGTTCTAAAAGATTGAATTCTTCCTACTGAACTATGAATAACCAAACCCCCTAACTTCACGTTTGGCTTGAATTCATTATGATACTTTGAATCACAACCTAAATTATCTCCTCAGTCTCACATAGCCAAGATTTATCAATTGGCTCTGGACCATTTAAACCTAACCTGTAATCTCAATCTGCTCATCCCAGCTAAGGAACTATAAATATGATTGAAGATTAAACCACTTTTCCTATCCCTCATGACTAGAGGTAATACTTTACTAGACTAACTTCCTAAGTGATATCTGTCACCACTGAAACTAGTTATTCATGCTGCTTATAGGAGCTAACAAAACTGAAAGACTTTTTTAGCTAGTAAACGGATAAATCTGTCAGTACTTTCCTTAGAAACAGAGATTGTCTTCAATATTATATGTCTTCTGTTCAGAGCCATTTCCTCAGACAAAAAGTTTATCTTCACAACAAAGTCATCATTTCCAGCAGTTCCTGCTTCAGGAGAGTGAAAAACAACTAGCCTCGGATAGCCTATTACCAGAGAAGAGAGTAAATTCTAAAACATTTTTTCCTATTTCTCTCCCCAGAACATCCTGTCCTATAAGAACTGGAAGATTTTAAATCATTCAGAAAGCTGCAAAGAGCCACTTAAAGATGCACTTTTGGATGAAAGTTAGAATATTCCTATAAGCTGCACAGCATGTCTAATGACTTCTCCATATCCCATTTCTCTTTCCATAGCAATGACATATTTTTATCTTTTTTTTTAATAAACAGTTTTATTAGTTTTGAGCAACCAAGTGAAAAGTGCATCTCCACGACATATAAAGCGTTCCACTGCATTTTTTGATTTTCCCCCATCTGGTCTCATGATAAACAAGCTCAGTATTGCTCCTCAAAATTTCAAACATTTCTTGCAAAATATCAACCCAGCAAACCCAGCCATTTGCCCCAGACATGCTCGTGTTTAGCCGGACAACCCCTTCCTCATACACAGATTTTTCTTGGTTGGCGCACCAGTCGACTCCTCTAAGCCACTTTGAAATGGAGGGAGTTGCCGAGTCCTTCCAAGTCGCTGCAATGTCTCTCTTGGCTATCAAATTGGCAGTCCCTAGGAACAATTTATCAGTACGGGACCCATCCATCCCCTCCATCACCCCCAGGAGTAGGGCAAGAGGACTAAGAGGGACCACCCAGCCCAGTATGCCACTTAGCTCAACCACAATCAACACCCAATATTTGGAAAGAATGGCGCTGGACCAGACCATGTGGCAAAAATAAGCTGGCTCTGCCTCACAGCACGGACATTTTGGGGCAAGGAGGAATCCCGCTTTGTGTAGTCGCACAGGGGTAAGGTATGCACAGTGGAGACTGTAGATTTGAATGAGGCGGAGCCTAGCCGAAATAGTTAGCACCCTAAGGGCCATCAATCCATCTCTCCAGTCCTCCTCCTCCAAAGGGCCAATCCAATGTTCCCAGAGCATCCTAAGGGAATCTAGTGCGGACAGGGTATTGTTTATCATGGATCGATAGATTTGGTATATTCCCCTCTTCCCCAAGTTTCCCAATAGGAGCTTAGCCTCTACCGGACTAAATTCTAGGAATGCCATGGGGTTGAGAATGTGGAGGGCGAGTGCATGACGCAACTGGAGGTATTTGAAGAATTGAGTCGAGTGTGGGGAGTAAATTCGCTGCACTTCCCGGAAGGAGGGCAAATGCTCTCCCTTCCATATGTCCCCAAGCAAGTGATGCCTTTATGGTCCCACTTCTGGAAAGCCCGCTAGTGTCCCAGTCTCCCGTAGCCAAGTCCCATGCCAGAGAGGCATTTGTAGTGCAATTTTAGCATCCCATTGAGTGTGCCGCAGTGCGGACCGCCAGGCAAAGAGAACCGTTCGGGTGACTGCTGGTAGATTGTGAGGTATCGGAGCCCAGTAGAGCATAGCCTGGACATGAGAGTACCAGAGGTTCTCTAGTTCTAGACAGTAAGCTAGATCAGACCAACCGCCATTAAACCAATCGTGAATCACTACGAGACGGGTGGCCAGGTAGTACAGGAAGGGAGTTATCATCCCATTCCCCCATCATATGGGGCCCGTTGGCAATGCCCAAGTGCCTGTTGTGGTCTCGATCCCCCCTAGAAAAAAGTCATGGCCAACCCATCCAACCGACGGAACCAATTGCGGGAAAGGTGGAGTGGGAGGTTCTGGAGTACATACAGAAGACGGGGCAGAACCATCATCTTGAACAGGGCAATACTACCAAGTGGGGTGAGCGGAAGCGATTGCCAACAACGAAGGTCATCCTTCGTGCGTTTGAGAAATGGTTTGACATTGAGGGACCAGGTCAGCTCCGGGAGAAGCGCTACCCAGATTCCAAAATACCCTGGAGGAAGTGTGAACTGTCTGTCGACATATGTGAGTGGTCTGTTGAGTAAAGCGTTGCGTAGTAGCTCGCAAAGGTGAGCGATGTCTGGGGGGCACGAAAGACTTGCCCCTCTGAATTGCGAATTTCAGGGACAATTCGGTTGGCCAGTGGATGGGCGGCGAGCGAATGAAGCAATTTGCCATTTTTGTCTCCCCAGCCATGGACTCGGGCCACTGAGGACCTCCAAATCAGTTTAGCAGACTTGAGAGAAGTGGTCTTGATCTCTTCCCGTACTAAGCGGAGTACCGCTTCCCCATAATTCGTGACCAGAGCCATTCCTAGACGGAGCGCCCTGACCTCGAGTTGAGAGAGGTGACAGTCTTGGGCCTGCCGTCTGTGTTTAAGGAACCCCTTGGCATACCCGTGGATTGTAGCTTTGCCCGCCTCCCAAAGCCTACTGTAAAATTGCACGGTGCTCTGGTTGGCGTGGAAGTAGTTTTTCAATTCTCCCTCAATCCCTTATTTGTATTTTTGGTCCTGAAGGAACCAGGCGTTAAATCTCCATATGGGCCATAAAGCTCCTGTGGAGCCCCCGATCTGTAGGAGGAGTGGAGAGTGGTCAGAGACCCCTCGCGCCAGGATTTGGATCTCAGTGTCTGTCCTATAGTCCGGGGCAGGCATGAAGATAAGGTCAATAAGAGAGTGGGTGTGGTGTGCTGCAGATGTGTGGGTATACTGTAGTGTATTAGGATGCCAGCTACGCCAGACATCGCAGAGGCCCAATCTCTGAGATGTCTGGCACCCAACGTTCTGTGGGAGGATGGTGTACCCATGGCATCCTTTGATCCTTTGATTTGATGTCGTATAGCAACATCAAATTGATAGTGGTGTCTCCAAGGGTGCCTGTGAGGGTGACGAATCGGCCCAGAGGGTCACTAGTTGTGTGGACTGGCGTGAAAGGGGGGGGACCGGTGCAAGAGGATCGCGGTTCCTCGAGCCCCTCTGGAGAACCATGAGTGCCAAACCCTGTCGAAGCCCTGGCGTGCTAGGAAGGGACATCGATTACCCAACAGGTGAGTCTCTTGCAGTAAAAGGACATCTGGGTTGACCCTATGTGCATATTTTAAAATTGAAGTCCGTTTAATATTATCTAGGAGACCATTAACGTTCCATGAGAGGACTCTAAGGGGTTCATTCCCACTAAGTGGCCATGACATTATGATAATGCAGCGGTGTGCGGGGCCAATGGCCTGGGAAGCCTAGTTGCTCTGGTTGGTTAGGCCTTAGGAGCAGTTGGGCACGTTTAGGCTTACTACGAGGGCCGCCCAGGGGCACATCATGTATTTTGTACATGGTGCTGCAGAGAAACAGAATAACACAAACTAACGCAGGGAGAACAGTCCCTACCAAAACTCCCAACCAACCCCCATACTTCCCCAATTTTAGCATCTGTCGCCCGATAATCTGAAAGTTAGTGTGAAGAGACTAACTATTGAGGCGTGGTGTGAGGGCAACGTGTTGGGCCCCTTTACGTTCAAGGATTGCCATTCTTCCAGTTCAAGTTAAAACTAGTGATAGTGCTTGGGATTAGATTTGTGGGCTGCGTAAGAGGTCGGTGTCATCAGAGGTTGGTTTTGGAAAGTCAATGGAGTCCTCTGCAGGCGACAGACCCAATCTACCAGAGTTTTCACGGAATTTTCTAGAAGACTCCTGGAATATCATCGACTTGTTCTTCCCATGGGGGGAGCCAGCGGGCGAGGCAGATGTCGTTCCACGGGTGGTGCGCCTTCTTCGAGACCCGACGTTTCGCCCATGGGAGCCTGTAGGTGCATCTACTCGTGCCCCCTTCTGAGGGTTGGCTGAGGGGGCGCACCCCACTGGACGGATTGGGCATTCCTCAGTCGACCAAGCATAAGCCCGCTCCAGCGTAACAAAGAAGTATGACTTATTTTGGAAAATCATCTTGAGCTGGGCCGGAAAGAGGAGTCTATAGGGCAGATTGAGGTTCGGCAGCTTTTGCTTTACATGAATGTATGATCTCCTTTGGGCCTGTACTTCCTTGGTGTAATCGGGGAAGACCATAATTATAGCGTCCTTGTAGAATAGCTCAGATCGGGAGGGGATTCTTGGAAGATGGCATTGCGATCTCTGAAGTTTAGGATCCTCGCAATGATTGGCCGGTGCGGGGCTCCCGGTGGTGGCCTGGGTGCAAGTGAACGGTGGGCCCGCTCAACCACAAACCATGAGGACAGGGCACTTGGGGGGGCATCCATGACTTGATCCAGTCCTCAACGTAGATGTTCATTTGTGATGGTTCTGCCCCCTCAGGAAGGCCCACCAGGAGGAGGTTGTTCCGGCGTTATCGGTTTTCTGCATCCTCAGCCTGTCTATGGAGATCGGTCGTATGGGACAGCAGCTGTTTGACCTGCATCTTTAGAGTTGAAACATCATCTTCGACTTCTGAGAGGCGGGATTACGCCTTTGTGATGCGAGCAGTTGCGGATGAGGGCCATGTCTACCCACACCTCCCCAATCTTGGTCTCCATGGAGTCTTGACATGCTTTGATGGCCTGCAGGATGGTAGCCAGGTCACCCTTGGGGTGACCGGCTGCGGGCGCGGGTTCACCATGACCGAGACCACTGACCGCATATTGCTCCATGTGGGTCGGGTAGGTGGGGATTTAGCCCCTCTGTCTTTCCCCATGGGTGACCGGCCTCCGAGGGGGGTGGATTGGTCCCACTGTGTGTGTCTCCATTTGAGTTCTTCAAACGCTGGCTGGTGTAGCCATGGGGGGAGGTCCCACAGTTCCCAAGAGAGCTCTGTAGCCGGGTGTAGCCCGTGGGACCTAGACCGCCATGTTCTCCCACTCTGGTCGCCTGTTATTGCGTAGAAGTGGTCTTGTGATCCCAGTAGAGGTGAGTTTAGACTGGGGGGGAGAGGGGAGGCGAGTGAGGGCCCGCCCTCCGGCGACAACAGGAGTGTGCAGCCACTTGTACACATGGAGCATGGATGAAGGATGAAGTAGGCCTCTTGGGTCCACCCGGGCCCTCAACTTCGCCATGTGGTCATCGTTCCCATCGGGGGTCAATCAGTAGTGTCCCTCTTCTCTATAGGTCTCTGGTTCTGGGCAGGCCCCTCTTTACAGTTTGATTTTGGTTTTCAGAGGCCTGGGGAGGGGTGTGCTACCGCCGATCGTGGGCCAATAATCCCCACCCCACACAGAAGCACTCTGCACCCCGGGGACAGCAGTTTTGGAGGTACTGACTGCCGCCACCGGTATGCCTGGGAGCCCTGCTACTCCTATAGTCCAAGCCCACCTTCACTGTCAAGCTTCTCGTGGTGAGGGAGGGAGGGAGGGGGTCTCGCCCACCAGCAGATGTGCACTTCCACAGATCGCGGGTCGGTCAACCCCTGCTACTCACTTCAGGGTTCCATAGGAGGCAAGGCTCACAGGCCAGGTCCACCACAGGCCCACAGGCCCACCGGAGGCGTTCCGTCGATCGCGGGCAGACAGTGTTGGCCGACTTCACAACCGCTGCTGTGCCGATGCTCCGGGAGGTGGTATCAGTCCCCCAGACCGGGGATGGGAGGTCCTCTAACCCCACAACTCCCAGGATCGGGCAGATGAGCGTTCTGCCCTCAGGGTCAGAATCCAGCAACGAGGGGCTCACTCCAGTTGCCCCACACAATCAGGACCTGTGTCTCACTCCTGCCGCTGGTCCACATAAGACGAGGAGTCCTGCCAACCGCAGTTTGGACGCCTCTACAGCAGTGCACACGTTTGGGGGCTTCCTCTGCCTCTGATGGGAGTGCAGCAGTCCAGCCGAGCACTGGACAGGTCTCCTACTCCCCCGGGGTGCTGCAGCAGGTCGTCTCAGCTGCAGTCCCATGGCACTCTCTCAACCACACGCAGGTCTCCAATGCCGGGTCCGACAGCGAAGGTATAAGCGGGTCAGACTTGCAGGCCCATGGAAGCGGTCTTGCAGAGGGGATTCCAGTGTGAACCGTCCTGCGGCAATGCACAGCCAGTCCCACTTGCAACGGCTAGGTTGTGGCCAATTTGCCTTGGCCAGGGTGGTTCTACGGCCAGCCGCCTCCTCCGCCTTGATCAGTGCTGGTCTTGGTGTAGGACTGCTACAGGCGAGAGCGCCCCATGGCTGGGGGTGCCCAAACAGGTAACTTGGATTGGAGGAAAGGTGGCTGTGGATACTAGAGGGGCCAGAGCACTCTTAGAGTGCGACCTCCATCTTGGCTCACCAAGCCATGCCCCGTCATATTTTTACCTTAGGCTCATCTCTGTAGTGAGATCTACTCTGAATGAATGTCTGCAATAAATGAATACATAAAATTACTATGTATTCTATTTTTTACAGTTTTTGATTAGGATTTTTTTATTTTTATAATCAATTTTATTGATTTTCAATGAATACATGTTCATCATTGTAAACATAACCAGCTTTTCACACAGTGAACAGCACACAACAGTGACAGATAAAACAGGGGGGAGGAAGCCCCCACATAGAAGAGTCCGACGAGGAATACCAAGCGAAGGTGTCCACAACCATGTCTACAGGAAAACTTCAAGAAGGTCAGTCTTCTACCACCCGACCCATTTACCCCACACCCTTCGAAACTTTTTAGGGCAACCGCGGGCAGCATACATGGGGCGCTCCTGCGCTGCACATCAATCTAGCCCCCTGCACCACCGTGTCATGGAAGGGGCTAACGGGTCTAGCCAAAGGGCTGCAATATCTCGTTTAGCTACCATCAGGGCCGTGGTGAGACAAAGCTTCTCCGCCCTGTTCCCGTCCAAGCCATCAGTAACTCCCAAGAGTATGTTCATCGGGTTCAACGGGACCTCCCAGCCCAGGACCTCAGTAAGCTCAGCGGTCACTAACTCCCAGTAATGGGTAATGTCAAGACAGAGCCATACCATGTGATAAAAATCTGCTTGGGGGCAGTGACAGCGGGGACAGGAAGCATCAGGCCGGAGCCCAGAGCGATGAAGGCGCAATGGCATGAGATAGGCCACGTGTAGATAGTATACTTGAAGCAATCGGAGCTGCGCAGAAGCTGTAACTAATTTAGGGGCCATCAGCGCATCCCTCCAATCCGCATCATCTAATGGACCAATCCAACCCTCCCCTTTATCCCGGAGAGAGGAAAGGGAATTGGGGGTGTTATTCAAGAGGGAACGGTAAATGCGGGAATCTCCCCCTTCCCCAAATTACCAGTCATAACCTGTGCTTCAGGCGGGCTATATTCGGGCAAGGAGGTCCCTACCGAGATGTGCATATGGAGTGCATGGTGCAACTGAAGATAGCGGTAGAACTGAGAGGCATGGAGGGAGAACCGTGTCTGTAGTTCTGAGAATTCGCAAATGTGGCTCCCGCACCAGACATCCCCCAGCTGGGAAATTCCAATGAGGTCCCAAGTTCTAAACCCAGAGAGAGTGGCAACTTCCTTGAGCTGTGTTCCGCACCACAAGGGGGTATATTGGGTTAACCAGCCCGCCCAGCGGGTGTGGCACAGGGACGCTCGCCAGGCCAGAAACACCCCATGTGTAACTTTCGGCAAAGTGTGAGGGATAGCAGTTCTGTAGAGCACCCCTTGAATACCAGAGAAACCCAACGTATGCAGTTCCAGGCGGTAGGCCGGATCCGCCCAACCGCCATTGAACCAGTCATGTACAGTAAGAAGCCTGGTCGCCAGATAGTAGAGATGAAGGTTCGTCATTCCTAACCCTCTATCAAAGAGCGAAATCCTGCATTGAGTGAGGGCTAATCTCGGCCTCCGACCCCCCACAGGAATTTAATGGCCAAGCCATCCATCTCACGGAACCAGGACCACGAGAAGGCGAGGGGGATGTTTTGGAGCTGTGGGATTCAAGTCAGCATGTGATGTTAGCATAACGTATCTTGGTCTGTATCTGTACTCCATAAACAGCGAGAACTGCTTTAGAGGATGGCCCATTCGTTCTCTGTGTCTTGTATGATAGAAAGGGCCGAAAAGCCATGCTACGGCCATCTTGGATTATGACCAGTCGTGCCTCAGATCACGTGATCCTCTCTGAACACCATCTGTATGATTTAGCTCATACCAGCCTAGAGACAGGGTGAATTGTATTTACGACTAAGGCCCAAGGCCACATCTGCCGTAGGGAGTATCAAGCGAAATTCCTCCGTGCCCGAGACGAAAGGGAGTCACCCCGCCGACCTTCTCTGTAGAAGATAATAACCTTATGTGTGCAGCTGAAACTAGATACAGTATGAGCTCATTTAGGAGCCCCAGGGCTAACTGGTGTTTTTCCATTTGTAAGGCTTTTTATGTTAACCTGTTATGTAAATAAGTGTGACTCTGCCAAGGGGCCAGCAGTCTTCCTCGGCGCACCTGATGGGTGAAGATCGATGAGGCTCCTCTATGTAGAGTTCTGTTGTGGCCAATAAACTCTTGAACCTTCTACGTTGCCATTTGCTTATTATTGACTTGATATTGCGGGCCACTGGTAAGTGTGGCCCTTGAGATTACTATTTAGATTACTACAGAGCATATAAAGGAAACGGGGCAGGACCATCATCTTGAAGAGAGCGATCCTGCCCATAAGGTTCAGTGGCAATGTCTGCCATCGAAGGAGATCAGCGCGAACCCGCTTCACCAGAGCGCTGACGTTGAGAGACCAGGTGAGATCAGGAAGGAGCGTCACCCAGATCCCCAAGTACTTGAACGACTGTCGCTGGAGAGGGATCGAGGACTGCCAATCGAAACACTCTCTTGACAGATGAAGGGGGACCAGGACTGACTTGGCTGCGTTCAATCTGAGACCAGAGACACGCTCAAAGAGGTGTAGGGCCCGGAGGCCCTGAGCGGGCTGGGTCCGACAAAAAGATCAGGACGTCGTCGGCTTAGAGGGCAATCTTGTCCTCTGCCAGGCCAGGCCAGCGCCACCCTGTGAGGTGCAGGTCCACGCGGATGAGAGAAGCAAAGGGCTCCATCGCTAACGTGAAAAGGAGGGGCGAGAGGGGGCAACCTTGCCTCGTGCCCCTCCCAAAGGGAAAGGGGCGCAAAAGGGCTCCATTCACCATCACCTGGGCTTGCAGTATAGGGTCTTGACCAGGTTGCGAAAGAGGGGCCCAAAGCCCATTTCCGACAACACCGCCTCCAGATACCACCAATCCACGGAATCAAATGCTTTCTCGAAATCCACGAGGAGCAACGAGAGATAGGGAGTTAGTTGTTGTCGGTGTACCCGAGCAAGGTAGAGTCGTCTGAGGCAGTGCCTGGTACCCCTGGCGGGCATAAAGCCGCATTGGTCCATGTGGACCAATGTGCTCAGATGAGGGCGTATGCACTGCGCCACGACGGAAGCAAATATTTTGAGCTCCGAGTTGATAAGGGAAATAGGGCAGTAATCAGAGCAGCGGGCAGAGGGGGGCTGAGACTTAGGAATCACCACAATGGTGGCCAGATCCGTTTCAGGACGGAAGAAGCCACGGTCTGCCGCCTCTCGATACAGAGCCAAGAGATGGGGGATCAGCGTGTCCTGGTAAGATGCATAGAACTCCTGTGGGAGGCCATCTGGCCCCGGCGTCTTACCCAATGCTATGCTGGAGATAGCGTCACTGATTTCTGCCGGAGTAATCGGGAGATCAAGGCCCTCTGCTTCAGCGTCAGTGAGCTGTGAGAGGGGGAATCTTTCACTCCGGAGGAGCTCCGAGAGAGCGAGGTCTGGGGGTTGGGCAGAGTACAAGGAAGCATAGTATGAAGCAAAACATTAGGCCATAGGATAAGTGGCAAAGCAGTGGAGGAGCTTCCCATTTTTATCTCACCACCCATACACCTGCACCACGGAGGACCTCCACAACAGTTTAGTGGACTCCATGGAGGCCTGTCTGAGCTCATCTCTAAGGAATGCGAGCTTCCGATCCTGAGCCTCTGTTCGTTCTCCAGGCGGATGGGCCTCCAGCCGGGCAGCTTGGGCCTCCAGGAATGTGAGCCGGGCCTCCTGTTTCGTGCGTGAGTTTAAGTTGGCCTTTGGCAAACCCACGGATTGTTGCCTTAGCAGCCTCCCATAAGGTACCAGGGGACGAAACCGAGTCTTGGTTAGCGGCAAAGTAGAGACGCAATTCGAGCCCTACGTGCTTCCAGAAATCCTTGTCCTGGAGAAACCAGGCATTAAGCCGCCAGACCAGGCGTGAAGAGGCCAGGAGACTACCTAGACGCATAGAAACTGGGGAGTGATCAGATATGCCTCTGGGGAGGATAACGATGTCCTGTATTGATCTACAGTCCAGAGCCGGAAGAAACAGATAGTCTAACCTGGCCTGTGTTTGATGGGCGGCCGATGTATGAGTGAACATCCGAGTAGCCGGGTGCCAGAGCCGCCAAGCGTCTCCCAGTCCCAGGGTCACAGCCCAGTTTGAAAGGAGTCTAGAGTGGGAAACCCGAGAGACAGAAAGGGCTGTTGCAGAATCAAGGTCCGGGTCCATAACCGCATTGAAGTTCCCCGCCCCGACTACAGTGGTCCCCGCGGGCAGGGCAGCTACTAGTGGAGCAAGGCGCCGGAGCGTGGAAGCTAGCAGAGAAGGGGGAGAGTACACAGCTATCAGATTCAAGGGTTGGGTCCCAATGTTCCGCTATGAAATAACAAAGCAGCCTCCTGGATCATGCTGCCGAGAGGAACCCAGCGGAGATTCCGAGCAGGCCCGCCTCTGGCCACGGCGCCGTCGCTAGCGGTTGCGTTGGGGCCGGGGGCCAGGAACCCCCTGGATGCCAGACCCACCAGGCACTCCTCCAGATGATCGGTGTCGGTCCTCGGCTCGCAGGGGACGTTCCTCCGTGGCCCAAGTCCAAGCCTCCTCAGGGGTGTCGAAGAATAGGGTCTTGTTGAAGAACACCACCAGCAGGTGTGCCGGAAAAAGGAGCCTTTACTGTATGTTAAGGGCACGCAGTTTTTGCTTAACTTCCCCAAACGAGCGGCGCTCTCCCTGGACCTCCCGAGTATAATCATGGTATGATTTTCGTAGTGAAGACTCTGCTGCTTGTGGGCCTCGGACAAGATAGAATCACGATCCTTGAAATTAAGAATTCGCATGATGATGGGCCTGGGTGCTGCTCCCAGAAGTGGTCTAGGAGCAAGGGAGCGGTGTGCTCGCTCAATCGCGAACCATGGGGAGAGGGAGCCCTCGGTGATCCACGAGCGAAGCCACTTGTCTATGAAGTCTGCTGGGCGACCCTGCTCCACCCCCTCCGGAAACCCCACCAGGCGGAGATTGTTACGGCGGGAACTATTTTCTGCGTCTTCCGCACTCCGATGAAGCTCTCTGGTGTGAGACTGAAGTCAGGTGACTTGATCCTTAAGCTGCTGGACATCATCCTCAACCGTGGAGATGCGCGACTCTGTCTCCGTAATCCGGGCCACTGCATTCCTCAGGTCTTGCCGTGATGTCTACCCGGACCTCAGCAATCTTGCCCTCCACAGAGGACTGCGAAGCATGTATTGCCTGAAGAATGGTTGTCAAGTCTGCAGCCGGTTTGGGCCTCTCTGTCTACAGTACCCCTGTCTCAGCCAGACAGAAGTGGCGCAGTCCCAACATGTCAATATGCAGAATACCAGGGCCCTGGAGAACGGACTGCAGCAGATAAGGCGAGTGGAGCAACAGGCCAAACCACCTGCAGCACCTCCCAACACCCAGAGCAGACGAGCAGGCCAGGTGCAGGGGGGCCACTCACCACAGTCCCAGGACCCCCCATCCACCGCAACTCACCACTCTGAAAGTCTGCCAAGGGCCAGGCCCATGCCTCCTCCAGGCTGCCACTCCACACCACGGTCCTCTCACCACCACCAGCCCCCGCCACACCATGTGTCGGCCGGTACCACGGCAGTGCTGCAGGGGAGCCGGAGTGTAGCAGACACGTCAGTTGCAGCGGACCACCACCACAGTCAAAGCGGACCTCCGCCAGGCAAAAAGGGGGTGGAGAGGGGCAAACAACATCAAGGCCACAGCCCAATGTCCAGGGCGCAAGCACCGCCGCACCTCAGCACTGGAATCAGGCTCCCGCCGTCCGAAGTGACGGCCAAAATGGTAGCAGCGCCGCAGGGAAGCCACGAAGCCCCAGAGGTGGGCGGAGGTCGAAAGGCAACCTCGCGCCCGCAGCGCCGATCACTGCAGCAGGGGGTCAGAGGCAGCCAGAGCCCGCGCGGGAGCAGAGGCAGCCAGAGCCCACGCGGGAGCACAGGCAGCCAGAGCCCGCGCGGGAGCAAAACCCAGTACAGAAAAGGACGAGGCAAGCGGCCTCCAACCAACGAGGTCGGTTGCTCCCCAAGGACCTCTCAGGCCGGGTCAGCAGACGTAGTCGGAGCCCAGGCAGCTTAATCCCTGGTGACAGGCAGCTAGCGACGAGTGGGAGCAGCTGCCATTTTAAATCGAGTGCCGACCAGACCACCAGGCGACCACCAGAAAGCGCCGGTACCCGGAGTCCCAACAGGCAGGGCCACCCTCAGGTATGTGACAAGAGTGAGGACGCCAGGTTTCAGGGCTGGGTGGCGACCAAGACGGGCAGATTACGGGCGGATAGCGGAGGGGTCCAAGAGCACACTTAAGGTGCGACCGCCATCATAGCCCTCTTGGCCACGCCCCCTGATTAGGAATATTAAATCCATATTTGATTCCTCAGAGCGTATTAACAGGGAATCATTGAGAACAGGTTGTGTTACTGTGTCACCAAATTTACAAGGCGCTCACTGTGATGAGATTGGTAGCATTAACTTCCCAAAATGCATGTCACATGTACCTGCAATGAGCAACCCACTTTTTAATAGAGAGAAACTGCCACTTACATAAAGGTCATTGGGCCTGAGAAAGTCAACTTTACCATGCACTAAATTGAATATCTAGCATAAAAAGCATGACTGTAGATGACACAGAGTTTGAATATGAATATTGTTTGCGGCATGGATCTGTTCTAATAAATATATAAAGAAACATAAATATTTTTGGTATATTTCAATTTGGGACAGGCAAATGAATTTAAGTTAGTAGATTATTTTCCATATCCCAGCAGGTTGAAGCATTTCTAAAGAATATGCTCTCCATCACTTGTAAGCCCCATGCAGAGCCAGTTCATCTAAATGTAGCTCATGAATATTCCCATATAGTCTCTCAACACACACTCACCCACTCATCCAGCCTCGCAACACATACATTCACTCACTCACTCACTCAC
This sequence comes from Triturus cristatus, assembly GCF_964204655.1. Lineage (NCBI taxonomy): Eukaryota > Metazoa > Chordata > Amphibia > Caudata > Salamandridae > Triturus > Triturus cristatus. The sequence continues at coordinate 1,158,545,880 of NC_140583.1, read as the reverse complement.
TCACCCATACACACACTCACTCACATCCTCACAAGCACTTACATACACATTCATACAAGTACTCCCTTAGCCGCTCACACCCATACAGCCATTCATACAGGGAATTACTCTCCAATACAGCCATTCACACACCAACTCACTTAACCAAACACCAACTCAAATAGACACTCACTCTCCCATACAGCCACTTACACACCCGGTCACTCACCTCACCCATACAGTCACTCACACATCCACTTACCCACCCTTACAGTCACTCACACAGCCACTCACTCACCCATACAGCCACTGACACAGCCATTCACTCACCAATACAGCCACTCACACAGCCACTCACTCACCCATACAGCTCCTCACACACACACTAATGCAGCAACTCACATACCTAAATATCCACTCAGACACCCACTCATGCACGGATACACACAGTCAAACAGCCAATCACATAAAATATGTTAGAAATACTATCACTCACTAGTAGTACACCTAGGGGCCGATTCGATCCCGTTTGGAAGGCCTCCGAATCAGGTTCGGTAGTAGCGGATCCGACTCGGAGGCTTATTTTCCGACGAGTCGTCCACAGGTCTGGGTGTCCAAGTACGATGCGAATGAACGCGTAAGCGCCGACCGACCCGTATCCGATTCCGAACCGCTCCGTATGACCCGTACAGACACGATTCGTACCGCGCAATGGAGACGTTTTACGAGTGAGCGAGTACGATGCACAAGTCGGACAGCCGGATCGAGCCGCAACCTCCGACTCGCAACACGTCCGGGAACCCTGCACCCATAGCCTTACGAATCAGTCACAGGGGGAGACCCAAGGGTCCCCCCTACACATGCATGTACGGTGAGGATGGCACAAATGCATACACAAAACAGGGGGCGCCCTTGTTCGCAACGTACCCATTCAGTCAATGGCACCCCGTGTACGCGTCGTACGACCGGCTCCCATTGACTTCAATGGGAGGCCGAGCGACCCGAGTCCATCAGCATACGGCTGCATCGTACTGGCTCGGTCAGACTCCAGGGGCACGGCTCGGTCGGAAAACCCTCCGGGTCTGACTCGGACGGAGGGCTTTCCCAACGAGATCGGATTCTGCCCCTTAGTATTCTAATTTGACTTTTGTAGTAGCTTAGTATATCTGTATAACAATCATACACTCTTAGAAAATACTTACACTCACTGCATGATGTAATCAGTGATGTCATTTGAGATGGTATCAGTGACATCATCACTGATGTCACTGACCTTGTCATGAGTAATGTAATATGTGAGGTCATAATCAGTGCATTGCGGGGGCGTAAGTTATAGTTAGCTCAGGTAACTATAACTGCTAAAAATTCTATGATTTTGTATGAGTGAAATCTGAGCCTAACTATAATATGCCTTTAACCTTTGGTTTTTTTCAGTGAATTTCTAAGGTTTTTTCAGTGAAAATACATACATGGTCACGTGCTCACTATGATCAAAGTGAAATACATCAAAACCAACTTAGACGGACCTAGAACTGGTGGCTCTGTAATGCTTGTCGTGCCAGGCACCACTAGGGTTTGTTAGAAGAACCCTCACCCACCAACCTAGTTGGTGGCATGCGTCATCATCGGGTTCCCAGCTGAGTAGCCGAATGCTACCCAGCTGTGCTTCAACGCCTGATGACAGCGGAGCAGGATTTTTGGTGTATGTGTTGAAGTGGTGAGAATCAAAAATACCTCTGGGAATCCATACTGATTGATTATTTATTCCCAGCGACCCAGGGTATACTAAAAACAGAGATGTGGATAATCTATGAAGACTAATAATTGGTCTTTATTATCCTGTTGGTCAACATATTTCAGCCTTGTTAAAAAAATTAAAGGCTTTCTTCAGGACCACATTAAAGTGAAGGGGTGATAAAAAAGTGAAGGTGGTAAGAATTATGCCACGTATTTTTTGGTTTTTCAGCACACGCCCTAAGGTGTGCTGTGCATGCTGTGGTGCGACCGGACTTACGGGTCCACTGCTAGAAATTTGCTGTAAGGGGAAATAACAAGCAATCAAGACAAACAACGGATACATTTAGTCAAAGTTCATGCTGTTCAATTTCTCTAGGACATTTGTCACTTGTTCATTTTTGTGCGGTGGAACAAGGCACTCAATGTCACGTACTTGTGTGTCAGCATTCAGGCCAGTTACATGCAACCAACTGCTCAGTAAGCACTTAAATATGTGTGTAATTTTTGTATACAAGCAAGCTTCAGGTTGTAGAGTTTATTAGTGACCATTGCTGCAGTGTGAATTGCTGCGTAAGTCAGGTGGCGCAGTGACTCACGTGAACTATCATCTATGTTTTGTTATAGTAGGTGGTTCAAACAAAGAGAGCCATTGCATGTGGTGTAGCGGCTAACATGAAATATCATTACTTTATAGGTGATAATTTTAAAACCATAGTAACGATGGGATCCAAATGCAATCAATTATATGCATTCCTATCGTCTGAGGATATAATTACTTGAACTTCGGGAATTGTGCAGATATTCTGGTCCCGGGAGGGGCGTCTTCCTATAGTCAAACAATTGAAATACGCCTGCCATGATTTTACTCACCGGTGATTAAGGCTATTTATAAAGCCGAAACTCGTAAGGAAAGACTTTGCTGCCTGCTTTAAATAAATGCCAGCATCTTTCTTGAGTTGGGCTTTGAGTACGCTGTTGTAGTGCTGCTCTTTTGGTGTTGAATTACAGGCAGCTCCAGGCCTGTTACGAAGCCGCCCTGCAGGGACGAGGTCCCTTTCACTTGGAGATTTTGTAAATATGTGTGTATATATATATATATATATATTCACTTAAAAAACCATAGGTTTCACACATGTTATAGTTAGGAATTAGCATTTAAAAAACCTTGCAAATTCACTTAAAAAACCATAGGTTTCACACAGGTTATAGTTAGGTGGACATTTCACTCGTAAAAAAACAATGAAATTCCCCCGTTATAGTTAGTTCAGATAACTATAACTCGCACGCCCGCAATCCACTGCTCATGACGTCACACATTACATCACTCATGACATGGTCAATGGCATCACTCATGACATCACTGATGACATCATCCTTGTGATAGAGTGGCGGTCGCGCGAGTTATAGTTATCTGAACTAACTATAACGGGGGAATTTCATTGGTTTTTTACGAGTGAAATGTCCACCTAACTATAACCTGTGTGAAACCTATGGTTTTTTAAGTGAATTTGCAAGGTTTTTTAAATGCTAATTCCTAACTATAACGTGTGTGAAACCTATGGTTTTTTAAGTGAATTTGTACGGTTTTTTAAATGCTAAGTTATGTATTTATTAAATTTTTTTTTTTTTTTCATGGTTTTGCATCATGCACGCAAAAATATTAAAATGTTTTTTTCACCCTTGGGGGTCCTTCTGTGACCCCCTGACAAACGCTAGGGGGTCAGGAACTCTCTTCCCTGCCCCCTTTTCACGTTTTCCACCTTTTTTCCACCTTTCCTTTTCAGTGCGACAGACAAAATGGCGGCCGACACTTCCTGATTTTGACCGATTCGAATGTTTACTGACATCTATCAACCAATCAGAATTACGCTCACGCACGGCACCGTGCGCGCACTGTGCGCGCACGGTGCGCGCACTGTGCGCGCACGGTGTGCGTGTATAGATATTTATATGCTTTTAAATGCTATTTTCTCAGGAAATACTGAACAGATTGACACCAGACCTGCAAAAGGCACTTCCCTGACCTGAGGACTACCTCTCTGCCAAATTTCAAGTAATTCTGTTAAGCCGTTCGGGCTGTACCTTCGACTAAAGGTCCCACGGAAAAATGCATGGGGAAAACGCGTTTTGGGACCCCCCTTTTTTCTCGGCCCCCCCTTGACGAATCACCCCGAGACTTTCAGGGTAGGAACTGAGCGGAGCGCCCCATTAGATTTGAAAATTTCGCGAGGATGCGCCAAAGTTGTTCAAAATAGAATTTTCAGATTTCCTATGGAAACACGGTCCTAACTATAACTATCTACTGGCGACCGCCAGTAGATAATATGTGTATACATATATATATTCATTGAAAAAACCATAGGTTTCAGGGGTGTTATAGTTAGCTGGACTTTTCACTTGTACAAAACCATTGAAATTCCCCCGTTATAGTTAGTTCAGCTAACTATAACTCGCGCGCCCGCAATGCACTGCTGATAACGTCACATATTACATCACTCATGACATGGTCAGTGACATCACTCATGACATCACTGATGACATCTCAAATGACATCACTGATGACATCATCCAGTGAATGTGTGTTATTCTGAAAATTAAATATGTTTTATATATGTATATCTCAAGGTCGATGGAAGAATAAATGGGTATATAAGTGTCTAAATGGATGATTTGTTTTTGAAAAATTGATTGTGTAACTGACTGATTAAGTGTATCATAGTGAATACATGGCTTAGTGAGTAATGTTTAAATATGTAAATATCTGTATCAGTCTCTCACTTTGTGTATAAGTGGCTGCATGGGTTGGTGAGTAGCTACATGGGTGTCTATATAGGTTATTAGTTGGTTTTTTGAGTATCAGTCTGAGTGTCTGCATGGTTCGGTGAGGGTATTACGTAGTGCATAGGTGCATGAATGAGTGACTCACTGTTTGTATGTGTTGAACACAGTATGTGTGCAGGACTGTATGGGTGGATAAGTGTGTGTATGGGTGTGTTAGTGAATGACTGTCTCAATAGTGTCTTTATGAGTAACTACATATGTTTTAAACTAGTATATGTGACTATTGGTGTATATATGTGAGTATATGTGAGAGTGAGAGATTGAAAGAGTTCCTGTATGAATAAGTATGTGTTTCTATAAGTGATTGTTTAAAAGACTAAGTATGTGTAAGTTTCCGTAGAAGTAAGTGTGGTGGTGTGTGTATAACTGTATATGCAAGTAAATGTATGTTTGATTCTTTATTAGCATGAGTGACTATGTGTGTGAGTAACTATGGATGAGTGGCATTGTGTAACAGGATGTATAGGTGTATGAGTACATATGATGAGTGAGTACATGTATGAGTGACTGTATTGGACTGGTGGTGAATGAGTGGATGTGTATGTGGATCTTAGAATTACTGAAGAGGTTGTTGTAACTGGTATTGGTATGTCCATTGTTTTGAAAATTTTAGTCTCTATTTTTGAATGTGTGTATCAAAGGTTATATTAGGGTGAGAGGAGGTCTGCCACTCTATCACAAGGATGATGTCATCAGTGATGTCATCAGTGATGTCATTTGAGATGTCATCAGTGATGTCATGAGTGATGTCACTGACCATGTCATGAGTGATGTAATATGTGACGTCATCAGCAGTGCATTGCGGGCGCGCGAGTTATAGTTAGCTGAACTAACTATAACGGGGGAATTTCAATGGTTTTGTACAAGTGAAAAGTCCAGCTAACTATAACACCCCTGAAACCTATGGTTTTTTCAATGAATTTCTGAGGTTTTTTAAATGCTAATTCCTAACTATAACGTGCCTGAAACCTATGGTTTTTTCTGTTAATTTCAAAGGTTTTTTAAATGCTAATTTCTAACTATGCCTACAGAGATAGGACATGTGAAGAAAGAAGAAAAAATGCACAGAAAGAAACAAAAGAAGTGCAGAAAGAAGCAACAGAAGTCCTCAAATACGAAGATAAGTGCAGGAAGAAGGATAACGTGCAGAAAGAACAAAAAGAAGAGCAGAAAGAAGCCTTGTTGCAAAATCATCCTGTACCCTCAACTTTTTCAGACGGATACTGGTGGTAACTGAGTCTGACTAACCAGTCCTAGAGCCAGTGCTATGTTAAAAGACACTTAGAATACAGTGAAAACACCTACATACACTAGGGAACATTATGCGTTGGGGTCCCCCTGTGATTAGCCTTACCTCCTCTATAAGCCCCTAGTATATAATAGGGCATGGGTATTAAAACTACCTCTTAAAACAGGCCACAGGGCGTTTTTGCACACGTTAACTCAGGCCCCGTCCCCTCCTTTCACCATTGTGTAAACACGCCCTGTGTCCGTTTTTAGTTGGGAGATTAATTTCATTTGAGTCCTGAGGGTCCCTAGGGTCCAACTAGCCCACTAGGTACCTCCAGTAAGTGCCACAGAGCTGCGTTGCAGAGAGGTGTAAAAAGTGGCACGGCCTGGACCACCTCTCTGCAATGCAGCTCAGTGGCGCTTACTGGAAGCACTTGGTGGGCTAGTTAGCCCCCAGGGGCCCTCAGTATTGAAGGGAAATTATATCCCCAGTTTAAAACGTGCCATGGTGCGTGTTTGCACACGTCACCTCAGGCCCCGTCCCCTCCCTTCACCACTGTGTAAACGCGCCCTGTGGCTGTTCTAAGTTGAGAGATTAAGTCCCCTTGAATCCTAAGGGTCCCTAGGGTCACACTAGACCACTAGGTACCTCCAGTAAGCGCCACAGAGCTGCGTTGCAGAGAGGTGTAAAAAGGGGCTTGGCCTCAGAACACCTGTCTGCAGCGCAGCTCCCTGGCGCATACTGGAGATGCCTGTTGGGGGCGCGTTTGCAGAGTGCTGCATGGAGGGGGCATGGCCTCCGGCACGATGCCAGTCTTTTATTTATTTTATTTTTTTAAGAAGGGGGGCTGTGTGGTTCCCCTTCTTATTCTAATTTATTGGCCCTGATGACCCCATCCCCCAGGGCCTGTCTCCTAATTATATTTTTTTGACCCCAATCCCCAGGGCCGGCCACTGTTTTTTATTATTTTTAAAAAATATATATTTATAGACACACCTAGGACATGCTGGACAAACCGTACGTACCTATCACCATGACGATTTGCGTGATATTCATTAAAAGGCGACTATGCATGCAATTAATCCACGTGGAATGTATTTACACCACTAGTGAAGCTCTGACATGTCTGATGCTCTACCGTGCCTAATCCCGGTAGACACCCTTGTCGTTTATTTATACAAACATGGGTAGCTATTGACGGGCACATTTAATACACATGCACACCAAGCCATTCAAAGGGGATTCGACAAAAATTCGACCAAAACTATGCAAGAAACCCCCCTCACAGTTAATAAAACACACATCCACTGCCGGATGTGTAATACTTTTTATTTTACTCTCTGGAAAGGGGACGAACATCACTTGCGAGTCACAGCGCGCTCCTGACAGAGCCCAATGCTGTGTTACACCCACCATTGCCTGCCGAGTGCCACACACCTCTGTATTGTATTCCACTAGCTAGTGCATATGCTATGACACTCTCTAGCCCATGTGCACTGTAACACCACCCCGTGAAAATGTCATGCCACACTTGTCTTCGCACGGGTTATATTGCCCCATCTAACGTGCCTTCCTCGATGCCTATGTTATAACGCACAGTGCTATGCCATACATATTACAATTTGGGATCCATATCTTTGTCACAGTGCATATGCAACGTTACACTCCCCAGCACATATTTTATATTACAACTTTAGAGACTAGTTAGGTTACACAACACTGCCCTGTGCATATTACACTCCAAGGCGCATATCGCATAGCACACGCTAGTGCCTGTGCTATCTCGCGCTCTCCAATGAATCTGTCATTGCGCACAATGTATTGCATATTATATTTCACGCCTGGTTCATCTTATATCACACTTTTTGGTGCATAGTTTATACCATACACTATATCTAGTTTTCATTTTCAATCGTGCTCTCAGGACTATGTTCTATATAACACTGTGTTCACCTACCCTTTTCACGGGCATTACATTTTGCGATAGGGGGTGGAGGGTCAGGGGGTGTTTTTGCCAAGTGAGCCCGGAGTCACAGTCACTAACGTCTTCTTCTTCCTGAATAAAAGTGAGATTATGCTGCATACTTGTTCATATTTTAAGTAGTTTGCACAGACAAAATGTTTTAAAAACAATAAAGTTTCTAATACCCGCCTTCTCTGAACAGTTAGCTTGCTGCCCCATCCCCCTCCTCCCTATCCTCTGTTGTGTGAATCCATGGACTAGCCTCCTCCCTCCTGCCATGCATGGTCTGATGTGCTGCCACTGCCCTCAATTTAGTATGATGTACCAGTCCACTCCTCCTGCCCTCCATTGCCCAATTCTATGCCCCATCATTGACCTCCTGCTTAAACTCTGTGCTTAGCTTGCTGCCCCTATTCTCCTTCCCCCTGCCCTCCGATGTCTTTGTGCATGCCCCTGCTCCATCCTTTTTGCCCACCATGTCCCATGGACCTGCCACTCCTATCTACTCTGAGTGTTCTGTTGAGCTGCCACTCCCCTCCCACCTGCCTAGCATTGTCAGATGACTGTAACCTGTCCCTGCCACCTCCACTCTGCCTGTCCACATGCCATGCCTCTATCCTCTTCCTCCTGTCCTACATGGTCCATTGTACTGCCACACCCTTCTGCCCTCCCTGGTCTGTTGTGCTGCAACTGCTCCTCCTGCCTGCCCCGTGTGGTCTGTTGTGAGGCCCCTTCCCCTGAACTTTCTTGTCTGTGCACAGGTCCTGACCCTCCCTTCTATCCTCCATCGTCCTTTGTGCATGCCCCTGCACCCTCCTTCTTGCCCATCATAGCCATTGTGCTGCCACTAACCTTCCCACTTGCCATCCATGGTCTTCTGTGCTGCCATGGCCCCTCCCACCTTCCCTGTGTGGTCAGTTAGCTGCCCCTGACCCCCTCCCACCTTCCCTCCATGGTCTGTGTGTATGCCATCACAGTCTCACTGTTGCTCTTCATGTTGTGTCTTGCTTCTAGTGCCCATCCTGCCTGACCTCCATGGCCATCTTGCTGCTCCTGCCCTGCCCCCTTGCCCCCAGCCCTCTGTTTACATGTGCAGACCCCTACTCCCTCCCTCCTGGCTTGTCTGTTCCATTGTAATGCCCCTGATCCGTCCCTCCTGCCCTTTATAGTCTGTTATGCTGCAGCCTTCTCTCCTGTCTGTCCATTATGGTCAGCTAGCTACCATTGCCTCTTGCCCCTCTGTTCTCTGTTGTCCATGTGCATGGTCCTGTCCCCTCCCTCTTGCTTTCTATGGATTGTTGTGCTGCACTCCCGTCCTGCATGCCCTGTGTGGTGTATTGTGCTGCTGCAAACCCTGATGCCTGCCCTGCAGGGTCAGTTTGGTGCACCTCTCCATGTCTCTCCTGTCCTCTGTTATCCAAGTCCATGTCCCTATCCCATTTCCTTCCATGATCCAATGTACCATACTTGCGAACATTTTGAACTTGGTAAGAGGGAGATTTTGAAAAAAAACTGGGGTATTGATTTTCCCCTTTGAGTTACATTGAAAAAGAGGATATTGTAGACAGGAGACAGATCAAATAAAGCCCATTTGAGCTTAAAAACATTGGACGTTTCCTGGCTGAATCGGGTCTGTTGGCATGTATGGTTGTACTACCATTGCCTCTTCCTTCTGCCCACAATGGTCTATTACATTGCCACAGCCTTGAAGGAGGGTAGATTTTGTATCACAGGGGGCCCCTGGCCCGTTCTGTCCACACCTGAAGTATGAGACCCTTGTCCTTGCCCTGCCAGCCGCATTTGTAGGCCGTATTAAATTGACCAGCGGGTCCTGTGTTGCTATATAATTATCCTGAGACATCCTTACCACTCAGCCAGAATAAAACCCCTGTGTAGGCCCTTCTGTTCAATATGTAGGCCTCTTTGTTAAATTGACCATAGCTCTGCAATTTTAGTGTATAGCAGTCTGAAGGCAGGTCTGCGAGGCCTTCTGCTCGAAACTAGTAGCCCCCACCCTACCCGAGTGCTCCGTGCTCGGTATCAAAGTTCAACATCCCCCTGAAGCTGTCGACATACAGTAGGCTGCATCCTGGACTGGTACTTGCTTCCTGGGCAGGTTTCCCGCTTTTAAGGAAGTGGCAACCGCAGAGCGTCAAGTTAGGAGAACTGAGGAGATTTTATACATGAATATATTGAATTCCTGTACAATACCCATTATTTTCTGCTTGCTCTATGGAACTTACGATAAGCGATTGGCCTGAGAGACTGACCTGTTCACCCAGTCCATTGTCAGCATTAAGTGGGTAAATGACGAAATGTCTGGTAAAATCTGCAGACGAAGCTTTTGGGTAGCATACGTAGGTAGATGTAGCGTGCAAAGGAGCCCACAAAATGATATAAAAAGGGAGCACCCACAGATATCGACGGACAACCTCGCCGTCTGTATGTAGGTTAACAGGCTGTGCAGGTTTTCCCCAAGAACTGGGAGCTCTTGTCTTCCTTTGCATAAAATGTCTTGCTCGGCTTTGCTTGAAGTATCTTATTCTATTTTACCTATATGAAATGTCATGTTATGTTTAACCATTGTTCTCTTTACTTTTGCATTTAAAAGATGTTGTATTGTAATTGCAGGAATGCTTGCTCTAAGAGTAAATGTGAGTGTCCCTAGGTAACATTTTCCTTGGTGTAACTTGTTTCTCATGATGCATTTATAGATGTGTTTTCTCTCTCTCTCTGTCAGTCCATTAATTGAGATACAGAGAATATCATGACAGCTGTATGATTATCTGGATTCTGTATTTTGTACTTTAGGTCTCTATTCTGCGGTTTCTTTGAAGTTGCATCTTCTCATTAAACTGCCATTGTATTCTGCCTCCAATTCCATGTCTCATATGTCTGTTTTCTTCATTTTTGGAGCAAGCGTTCCTAGGCACCCCGGCTCAAATTAAGGTGCCCCTTTTGTCCCTGACTCACTCTCCTGCTCAGTTCTGTGGTGGCTCCCGGGGCTCTGGGGACCGCCCCTAGCTTCCTTGACCCGTAATAGATCTTCCCTCCGACAGCCTCTCTTGCAAGTCCTGTATTGTTGGTTTGTTGCCCCTGCCCCCCTTTCCACTGCCCTCCATAGTCTGTTGTGCTTCCACGGCCCTTCCTGCCTGCTCAGTGTGGTTAAATTGTTGCCTTTGCACCCTCCTACCTGCCTTCAATTTTCAGAGTCCGTGCCCCTGGCCTCTGCCTCTCAACAGTATCCTAATGAACAACTAGATTGCTAACATTCTATATTTATTACAAAAGTGTGGAGCGCCTGACATCATCTTGATGTAATCAAAACTGTAATACCTAGAGCATTCCTTTAGAAATTACATATATGAGAGGGTCTTATTGGCATCAAAATTATGGTTAGTGCTCTAAAAGACTAAAATAAGGACATATTTTCTGAGTTTTCAAATAGCGACAAAGCACTTTTAAATTATTTGTTATCTTTATGTTTTTTTATCTAGTTGACAACTTGATTAAATGTTGCACTTAGGGGAGAGGATGTGGTGTTACTTCCAGAACTGCAGACTTTGCAACTGGGGAACCAGGTTGAAGTTTCTGCTTCAGCTCGACATTCTGTGATTCTGGTCAAATCACTTAGTCTCCCCATGTCTACAACCAAAATGAATTTGTTCTTGTGTGATGTAACCAATGCTCATGTAAAGCACTCCAATACCTGACAAGTCTGCACTATATAACACTGCAAAAACACAAAATAATAAGTGTTTTGCACACTTCTGTCATTGGGCTATATTTGGGCTATATCTGGGTGATTTTGGGCTACATTTGGGCTCTTTTGTCTCCGGTGGCCATCTTGGGAGATTTATTTGTTATGAAGTTTCCTAATTTCCTCATGTACTGCAGTCTCCTCAGTCGGAAATGCTTTCAGTTTTTTACTTTGATTCCATCATGAAGGTATTCAGATATGTCACACATTTGCCATGAATTCTGAATATTAGCACTCTAGTTGCTCATTAGATCACTGTAGTAAAACTACTGCTCACCATGGAAGTCTGCTCCTGGTATTAAAAGTGCATGTTTCAGTCTGCATGTCAGAATTTTTTAATGAAATAGAAGAGGATTTGAGAAGTCACTCAAAATGTGCCCTCATTTTCTTTCTTCAGCATTAATCATAATTTCTATGGCAAAATGAACCCCCTCATTGTGTTCCTTTTTAAATTAAATGTTTTAAGTGTTACCAGTTTATTCCAATCAAGATGGCTTCAGGTGTGCCATACTTTTGTCATAATGAAGACAGTAAGTGCTCTAGTTGTTTTTAAGAACATTCTTGGACATTCTGTCATTGGGCTATACTTGGGCTACATCTGGGTGATATTTGGGCTACATTTGGGCTCTTTTGTCTCTGGTGGCCATCTTGGGAGACTTATTTGTTATGAAGTTTCCTAATTTCCTCATTTACTGCAGTCTCCTCAGTAGGAAATACTTTCAGTTTTTTACTTTGATTCCATCAAGAAGGCATTCAAATGTGTCACACATTTGCCATAAAATCAGAATGTTAGCACTCTTTTTGCTCATTAGATCACTGTAGTAAAGCTACTGCTCACCAGGGAAAACTGCTGCTGGTATTGAAAGTGCATGTTTCAGTCTGCATGCCAGGATTTGAGAAGTCACTCAAAATGTGCCCTAATTTTTCTTTATGCAGCACTAATCATACTTTTTATGGAAAAATGAACCACCTCATTTTGTTCCTTTTTAAATTAAATGTTTTAAGAGTTACCACTTTAATCCAAGCAAGATGGCTTCAGGTGTGCCATACATTTATCATAAGTAGGACGGTTAGCGCTCTAGTAGTTCTTTGGAACACTCTGGAAAGCTGCAGTAGAACACAAAGGAATCAACTGACAGTCTCTGCCCTTGTTGGATGTACATGTTTTACTGAGAATGTCAGACTTCATTCTCACATGACTGAGAAAGATAATGTGAATTTACAGAAAATAAGCTCTCAGTTTAGCTTATAGATCACCTTCCAAACCTCTGTGGTAAAAGCATGAGAAAATATTTTTCTCTCAATCATGATATCCCAGCAGAAGGTTTTTTCACATGGTGAAATCACCTTAGAACATACCACAATTCCTAAAATGAGTATGGTACCATCAACAAATGATTTATAATGTAACTAAAGTCTTAAAATCTTCTATTAACTGCAATGCTTTTTAATGAGGTGCTATCATGTATATTGGTCCCAAGATGGCTGCCAACACTTCTTGGATGAAGTGCTGACAGCCAATCAGATCTCAGGATGAGATGTGTGGTTAGGCTCCGCCCACATATATATATTGATTTAAATGCTATTTTCTCAGGAACTACTGAACAGATTTACACCAGACCTACAAAAGGCACTTCCTTGACCTGAGGACTACCTCTCTGCCAAATTTCAAGTAACTCTGTTCAGCCGTTCGGGCTGTAGCTGTGTCTAAAGGTCCTATGGAAAAATGCATGGGAAAAACGCGTTTTGGGACCCCCCTTTTTTCTCAGCCCCCGCTTGACGAATCCCCCCGAGACTTTCAGGGTAGGAGCGGAGCGTAGCGCCCCACCTATTTTGAAAATTTCGCGAGGATTCATCGACCGGCGCCAAAGTTATTCCAAATAGAATGTTGCGGATTTCCTATGGAAACAGGGTCCTAACTATAACTATCTACTGGCGACCGCCAGTAGATAATATATATATATATATATATATGGGCAATTGTTAATTCTGACCACAATTACCCGGTGGGCAGACATTTCATATCTATTCATGACAACAAACAAAAAGACTTGGAATACACATTTTTAGGGGCAGTTCCCAACCCCGGACGGGGGGTAATCAAGAGAAATTATTGAGACAACGAGAATCTCACTTTATCTTAGCTCTCGACACAAGAGTCCCTAATGGTCTTAACATGAATGAAGATTTGCACAACTTTTTATGAAATATTTCTTTGATGTTTATCTATCATGATGGTAATGTAATATGATAATCATCTGTTTCATTGGATCAGTGCTACGTATGTTTAGCTGAATATATAGTGGTTGGTTCTGTGATTTTACTATTATCTTTGATCTTGCACTTTAGGATCGTTTAGGCCTAAGCGATTCAGGGTTTTTCCCCTTGCTGCTAGTGTTAGAGGATTTTTTGCACTGCACTATTTTGCACTTTTTTGGTATTTTTGTACTTTGTTGTTTATACAGACTATGTATAACCATATGGCATTTTATCTGTATATATATGTATTTTTTTAGCTTGCAATTTCGATATTTACTGATTTTATACATTCATGTCCCCCTTTTAGTATTGGGTCTCTTTAGATTTGACCAGCTACCTTTTTTAATATTGCACTTGCACTTTATTGAGGTATTTTTTGCTGCTAATTAGACCGATCTGGGATGGATAATTTTGTATTTGCAGTCAATGATCGATTTGCATGATAGGATATATGATTACATGATGCCTCATGGTTTATGTTTGGCTTTACTAATACCCGGTCGCCTAACTTATTTTGTATTTATTATTGAGAGATTTGTAGTTTGTAACTTTGTATTCATGGCACTTACTGAATTTTGCTTTCAAGGAACAGCACCAATCTCTATTTTCAGGTTGCGCACTGGCAATTACAGTATTTATTTCTGCACTTTGTATGAATTACATGTTTTAATTCACTGTATTTCGCCTTCATGCAATTATACCGTTTTCTCTATATTATTTAAAATTTATACTGCACCGATATCTGAATCTTCACCATGCTCACAGTGGAGTTCTATCGTTAGTAATTGACTGTATTATGGCCATAGTCTGTTTTCCATATTGATTTACAATGACAGCTTGTTTTTGTAGTTGATTGTGCACATCTTTCACTTTAAAAAAACGTCAGTGTGGAGACGCATCATGTGATCAAGCTCTCCCCGAGGAGCGAAACGAGTCATGGCAGGCACTGCTACTGTGATACTTGTTTTTTAATAAATTGCCACTGCTTCACCCACTTATGCCTTGTGGGAGTCCGTGATTAGTCCTTGGAGACCCGTGCCTGGGGTTCCGCCGAAGGGTATTAAGTGTGGAGAGGAGATATATATATATATATATATATATATATATATATATATATATATATATATCGCCAGTAGGATATATATATATTTATTTAGTGCTACTTCAAAGCTCGGGGTATATACATGTCAATGAGATCGAGCGAGGAGAAAGGTGAGAGAAACTAACAATAGACTGCAAAATCGCCTGAATAGCGCTAGTATCTCAAAAGGTTTTCCCTGTTGTTATTGCCCGTCCGTGCAACAGTACTGCACACGAGCGGGATTAAGGTTACGCCAGAGTCCGAAAGTAAACTCTCTTTTACATAAAGCGCGGTTTTGCTTAGTTTACCAAGTCTTTACGACGGCAAAATTAATGGAGTTTGAAATATGGCAGCAGAATGGTTGAAAGGGCGGGGAAGTGTCCGCTAATTTGATTTTCAAAAAAACCATTGAAACAATGGGGAATACTGGCAGTCAGCAAACAACGCTACCAAGTATGTCCACAATCAAACAAATGGGTAACCAGTTGGAAAGGCTACGAAAAAAGGAAACAAGCAGATGGTGGGAGGCCACCACCCTGCAAAACTACCTGGAGGTTAATAGAATCCCACGAGGGTTGAGGATTTTTATTATACCCACATTAAGTCAGCCAAAGCCACAGTTACTCAAAGACTGGACAGAAAATACCAATACATGCTCGAAAAATATGCTTCACATGTTGATAAAGAATGCATGGGATGAGCACAAGGAGCTGTCTCAACAGATCCAAACACTAATGGACGACCTGGAGAAGAATCCGGATCAAAATGAAGTTAAGAACGTCCTAAAGGACGTGGATGACAGAATAAAATCTTTCGAACAAGGAGTAATTGAAAGAAAAGAGAGAAAATTCCAACGTGATGAAAGAGATTACCGAACCGGGCGAATACTAACCTTCACAAGGAAGTTCGACAAAATCAGAGCAGATATGGCAAAAGATAAAGCCCTTGGAATAGCGGATAAAGGCACAGACGGTTCCATCACGGATCTGAGCTCCGATCAAGAATCTGTGGCAGCAGCGCATCCAATCAGGGGGAAGTGTGTTCTTTTTCCGAGGAACTGCGCCTCATACAAAGAAACCAGGAACAGTCGTTCAGGGGAAAACCCGGGGGAAGAGGAAGAGGCGCCAATATGAGAGCAAAAAAAGACGGTGCAGGAGAAGGAAAGAACAGCAATACTGGTGTGGGAACAAGAAGCCAGAACAACAAGAGGAAATAATGGAGGACAACTTTCAACAACTAACGGTAATGAACCTCTCTAACAGACCTATAATTGTAATAGAAGAACAAATTTTGAAACTAGGCCTGTCCTTCTGTCCTGATGCCCCCATAGACTATGCGCAAACACGCATCGACCTTTATCAATTTGTACGCAAAGTTAAATTGTTTAAAATGCATAACACACGGGGAAATACAAACAGCAAGAACAGTTCCCCATGCGGTCTAAACAATGACACACCACCAACACTAGCGATAGCTGACATCCCCATACTTAATATCATGCAGGATTTACAGGACCAAAACTCTGTATCTACAGACTCTCAAAATCCCCTGACTCCAGTGCATAATGACATCACTCTACACACATTGGGGATAGACATAGGGGCTCCTGGTTTAACTAAATTTAGAGCACCATCCAAATATGTGCCCCAGACACCGAAGGACAATATTGATCTGTTCCATGAGACAGTAAGCAATGATTTGTTAAAACTTATCAACACTAATCCCAAACTCAAAAATCTAAGTAAAGAGCAATGGGAGGCAGTCTCTAACTTACAAAAAGACGAGAAGATCGTCATTAAGTCATCAGAAAAGGGGGGGAACATTGTGGTGATGGACAGGGAAAGCTACATACAGGAGGCCCTCAGACAGCTTAATAACACTATTTGCTATGAGAGGGTAGATAGAACATATCTAAACATCTTACAGACCAGATATCATGGTAAACTCAAAGAATGGTTTGACAATAAACTCCTAAGTTGGGATGAGAGACAGTTTTAACTTAATGAGACACCCACCACACCAACCTTCTACCTTTTACCAAAGGTGCATAAAGACCCGGTGAATCCCCCGGGGCGCCCTATTTTATCTTCTAAGAACAGTTTGTTAGAAAACACTTCTGAATACGTTGACCACTTCCTTTTCCCATATGTCAGAGATCTCAATTCCTATCTGAGAGATACAAAGGATTTCCTACAGAAAATCCAAAACTTACCACTGGGAGAGTGACCATTGGATGGTCTGTTTAGACGTTGAAAGTCTATATACAAGCATCAGACACGCAGACGGCCTTAGAGCTTGTCAACACTTCCTTAAAGCCAGTGATGGAGCGGGTAAAATATTTTCTTTTTATATACCCAATCCACTTATATATGTTTATATTAAAATGATTAATAAATAATTATAATAATTAATAGCTTGATGTGAAGGTACTAAACCAACCTTATTAACCGAAAGAACACACGTGGGAATGCGTTGCATGGCAAAATTAATAAGTGAACTAAGTTTGTATGCATATTAAAACGATAAATGTTGCTTGAGTAATGTTATTGTGGTTTGCGCTTAAATAAATCAGCATTAACGGCTTTGGATGTTGCATATGGCTAGATAAATGCATACACATAAGGGAATTAGCAAGGGAATAACACTGTATTAATCATTTCTATGTATTAATTACGATTTTGTGTGTCTTTGCTTAAAGTTGACTATTCTGGCCTACCAAAAGATGGCCGCCGACTGAAACCTAACTAAAGTACATTACTTCATCATTTGAACAATGGAGAAAGGCGCCTGCACTGGCTTCGTTCGTGTCCCTTGTGTGACCAGTCAGACCATGCCCATGAAGACTACCCTGGGCGAGGTGCCAATGCCCCTGAACGTGAAGAAAATGTTGCTATTGGAAATATGAACTGTCGAACCCAACCTGATTCCAACAAACTGATCATTTTAGGACTACGGATTAGTCTTTCCCATACATTTGCCTTGAGACTTCTTCCACATGGGAACATTTGAAAATGTTTCCTAATGTATTGAGATGTATTTGAATTCAGCCAATCGTTGGCCTGGGAAATGAGAAAATGTAACTTTAATATGTACATTTTAGTATAAATATTAGTAGACTAGAGAGGGAATAAGATATACGCTAAACGCCACTTCATCCAGAAGCTATTGACGGAGAATCGATGATCAGAGATCTTTATGCTGACGGAGAGGACGGAGACTTTATAACTCTGATGAATTTACTAAGGACCAGTTCTGACTTAGAAAACGACAATTAGCCAGAATAGGTAAATATGACAAAAGATGATATTGAATTATTAGGATTTAACCTGCATATAAATTAGATAAAGAAAATCATTATTTGAATTACTGTGTCTGGTGATTATTTCCATTGAAATGTTTATTGATTAATTGAGAGTAAAGGTATCATTGAACTAAATAACAACTAAATGATTTGATCGACCTCTTGATGGAGGAATTGTTAGGGTGATTCAGGAGAAGTGGTTTCCTCTATCAAAAGAACAGTTGTGGTTAGGATTTGATATCCCTTTGTAGGCACGGATAGTTTGAGAGAATGAATGTTGGTGTTATGGGCCCCACCAGCGTATGATGTGTGTATGTGCGTGTGACTGAGAAATCATTCTGTCCGTGGAAGCAGGGGGAAATTTAGTAATCCGAACTGCACCAGTATTTCTGGTAGCTAGAGATGGTTTTTATTGTTTTGGTTTAATGATTTGGCATGTATATAGCTTATCGATTATTGATTGGTATTGATATATGTACTAACACTATATGTTAAAGTTGTATTGAGTTTTATGTTGTCTGTACGGCTTCTGGGATGTAGGAAGTCGGGAATTGATAACAGTTCCGTAGTAGAGCAGAGGTAAGTGCTGCTCTCGGGAAAGACGGGATTGTGGTTGCCCGTAGGTACACAGGAGAAACGTGTGACAATTGAAGTTGCACGGCGCATTGTCTGGGTTCGATTCGGTAGCATCGCTGAGTGTTACCATTAGTGATATTTTCTGTGTGAGAAGAGTGTGAATGATAGCAAAGGGTTACCTGTGAAATTTTGGTCTTAGGTACCAGGAAACCAATTGGCATACCGATAACGCTTATCACTAAAAAGGTAGCAGGTGTTCTCTGAACTTGTTAGAAGGACAAAGTAGAGGTAAGCGCTGCTTTGTTAACGTGTGTCAAAGTTCTGTAGTAGGACAGACTGTTCGCTGTTCTTGGAAAAGACAGGATTCTGTGTGAATGAACTACATTTTCTTGTGTGAAAGTGCGTGAATGAAATAGCATTCGGGTTAATTGCGAAACTCTGGGTTTATTTCTCAGGAGCATTGCGTTTCCAACCATGTGTTTTAAATCTGGAGAAACAGTTAATTGATGCTTGGTAGAAGGGTGAAGTAGAGGGATGTGCTACTTTATCAACGGAAGTAACGATTCTGTGGTAGGGCAGAGGTAAGCGCTGCTCTCGGGGAAAACAGGATTCTCGTGGGAAAGGTCTTTTGCTATTCTGTGGTTAGCGGAGCAGACAATGGAGATGTTTATATGGTGTAACTAACAGTATTGTAAAATTGAAACAAAGTCTACCGAGTAGTTTGGTAAAGGAGGGGTAGACTGGAGACAGGAGTCAGGAGCAGGAGCTGTTGCAGCGACTGCTGACGTCAGAAAAATCACGCAGGGATTGGACAGCTAGTCAGAGGTGTAAAACGCTCTGGATTGGTATATCAGTGTAAAACCGCTCTAGGATTGGAGATTGTGACAGTGACGTAGACGCTCCAGGATTGGTGCGTTAGTGTGAGTCGCGCAGGGATTGGAGATTGTGACAGAGACGTAGACGCTTCAGGATTGGTGCGTTAGTGTGAGGTGTGCAGGGATTGGAGGTTGTGACTGTGACGTAGACGCGCCAGGATTGGTGCGTGAGTAAGAGTCGCATTGCTATTGGGCTAAAAACCGTACAGTCGAAGACAGGACTAAAGGGTTTGCGAGAGAAAGGAAGATGTACTATCATTCACCAGAGAAAAAGAAGAAATCCTTGTTTAGTAAAATAAAAGGATGGTTTGTGAAAGACAAAGAGATTGTGACTAGTGAAGGACAGTTACTTCCTCCGACAAAAACACCCGCATCCTTCATGGTTGCGAAATATGGATACCATACATGTATTTGGTTAGAAAATTGGGCAAAGTATACAAAGGAAGACGGAGTTTTAGCGTTTCCAGAAAATGGTTCCTTTAATTTGGCAATTTTAAGGAATTTACGAGAGAGGATGATGAGCTTAGATCCGCGTCCTAGACCTACGCAATTCGAGGCCTTGACAGAGTGGGAAGACGAGATGCATGAGCGAGAAAAACAGAGAAATGGCAGTAGATATAGATATATGTTCGGACGGCCAAATGATCGTGAAACTCATTGTGATCGAATGAGAAGGTGGCGAGACGCAAGTATGACTGAAGCACTGTTTCCCGTAAGAACTGTAGGGGAAAGTGAAGGAAGGAAATGCATAGAGAAGAAACATAATGTAGAAACCAGAAGGTATGGAGCAAATGAAATAGAAGATGATGTCCTAGATGATATGTTTTACAAAAGTCCACCTCCATACAGGCAGGAATCAGAAACGCCAACCGCAGGTACACCAGTGAGGGAGACTCTGCGGATTATTAAGACAGAAGTTATGACCCCAGAGGTAAAGAGAAGGAATTCTCTTAGGGAACGAGAGATGGAAAATAAGGTAGAGAGTGAAAATTCGAGGGAACTAGCAAAAACCACATTAGAACTGACAGAGAAAATGAGAGAATTGACTAAAAACCTAGAAGCAGTTACAGTCCCTGTGACTATAGGTCCAGTTATGCCCATTTTTGAGAAGCAGAAAGAAAGTGAGCATGGTCTAACAGTTCCGTATGTGAACAATAGACAGACAGAACAGCCCCTGATGAGAGCAAAAGAGAATCCTTGGAGACACACCATGAGTGAATGGGAACTACATGTGTCAAATAACCCATTTTATAATCCTGATACTGTAGAGAGAAGCAGAATGGTAGGGGGACCAATATTAGAACCACAGAGACTGACGGAACCAGGGACTGTAGAAAAACCAGTGGGTATAACTACAGACGAATTGAGCGAATGGCTGAAGGGCTTGCAAGGCAAAGAGAAATAATCACTAACCATTGATGTGGCAAAATTACGGATAGTGTTAGAAGAATTAATAGTAGGGACCATCCCCACAGAAAAGCTGAGAAATTACCAAAATGAGGAATTGTTGTTTTTATGTAAAAGCATCACTTGGAGAGCAAAGAATTTACATGACAGACTAGCAGAAATAGCAAGTGAAATGGGAATTGACATGGACAAGGTAAAAGCTTTACAGAAGCCTTACCGAGTGGATTTCACGGAAAAGGAGATTGAGAATCTGAACACTGCAGGACGAATAGGGCAGATTAAGGACATAATCACAGTATTGAGGAAATGGGGAGATGTGGACAAATGGAAAAGCAGGTGGTATAGGAAGCGGGATGATACCCCAGACAGAACTTTTCCAGCATTTCCTGTGAGAGAAAAGGAAAAGGTAGTGACAGAATTCCCGATGAGAGAGATTCCAGGAGGGGGATACGTGCATGTCCCATGGACAAGACAGGACATTTTGGAATTTACAAATGACTTCCCTCGATTACGAGAAAAGCCGGTCGAGTGGTACAGACAGGTAGACAGATTTGTTAAATTGTCAAAAGTGCTGTGGATTGATCTGAATAGTTTATTTGATATAATAGTGCCAGCAGACTTATGGGCAGAATGCAAGATAGTCATAGATTGGCCACCTAAAGAATACCCGAGAGATCCCAAAACAGGAGCACCAGACCCTGAGGTAATGAAGAAATATGAACAAGTTATGGTGTTTTTGAAAAACAAAGTGCCTCCCAAAGAGACAGACTGGGTTAAAATAGATCGAACACATCAAGAAGCAAAAGAATCAGTTCACGCTTATTATGAAAGGCTAATATTAGCTTTCAAACAGTTCAGTGGAGATGACAATTTGGGAGAAAAGGACCTAAGTCATTTTGTGTACAGATTTGTGTATGGTTTGCGTCCCGAAATTGGGGAAATGATTAAGCAGCATACCGTGGACTGGCAAAGCAAGAAAATAGATGAGATCCTAAGACATGCTAAATACTTTAGTGATGAGATTGAGGCAAAGCAGCGAAAACTAAAAGAAAAGGCAATGTGGGCTCAAGTGAAAGTCGCAGAGAGACAGGAAGCTCAGCTGGTTGAACAAGCTAATAACCCAGGCATTAAACGGAGATTTGGCCCAGGAAAAGGAAAGGGTAATATAGAAGAAGCTACAATTGCGGAAGGTTAGGGCATTGGAAATCCACCAAGTACTAATAATGAAAATCCATCATTGAATCCACAGGTGCAGTGTGAGGTGAGTGGCCCACCGCCGCAACAGCAGAAGGCTGTTAATCCACAGAATCAGGTGCCAAAACCGCCATTACCGCAAAGCAGGAACACCCAAAGATATAGCAAAGAAGCGGGATTCTACAATGAAGAACAGGTAAACAAACCGCATCGCGCGAGCGCTGTGTCACAATATTGGCTGCGAAATGACGAGAGTGAGTCAGAGGAGACTTATTGACGGTGCCGAAGAGAGGAAGAAGGGTGCGTACTTGGCGCAACTCTAGAAATAGATCAGACAGGACCATTTGTGGATGGGAAAGTTAATGATGAAAACATTACTTTTCTGGTAGACACTGGAGCTACGCGATCTACTGTCAGGTCAACAGATGTGAAAAATCTTCCTCTTTCGGATGAAACAATCCAAGTAGTTGGTGTGTCAAACACCCAGATTAGGACCTACCTTACCGAACCGGTAAAGGTTAAAATAGGGAAATTTACAGACATTCACCGGTTCGTGGTGTGCGATACTAGTCCTGTGAATCAGTTAGGAAGGGACTTTCTGTGCAAAATGAATTGCACCATATTCTGTACTCCAGATGGAATAGCATTCGAGACAGCAGATGAGGATGTACTGTATAAGAGGACAATAGCTAATCAAGAAAATGGAATTACAGGAACTTATGCAGTATTTAACCCAGATGAGTTACTCAAAGAATTGAAGCAGTCAGTGAAGGCAGGAGTCTGGGATTTTACTGGAGAAGATGTAGGCCTTATGAGAAATATAGATCCAGTAAAGATTACACTAAAAGAAGGAGTAGTTTATCCAAACATTCCCCAATATAGACTGACACCGGAAATAATTGAAGGGGTGACACCTTTAATTGAGAAAATGATTCAACAAGGAGTGTTGAGAGAAATAATGAGCAGTCCATGTAACTCACCTATAATGGGACTGAAAAAGCCCAATGGGAAGTTCAGGATTGTGCAAGATTTGAGAAGGATTAACAAGATTGTTGTGTCATGTTGTCCCATTGTTCCAAATCCATCAGTGATTTGGTATCAGATTCCCTATGATGCAGAATTACACAGTACACAGTAATTGATTTATGTCATGCTTTCTTTTCCATTCCGTTGCATCATGACAGCCAGCCGATTTTTGCATTTCGGTTTAGAGAGTGTATTTTGGCATGGTGCCGAATCCCACAGGGGTACACAGAGAGCCCCTCAATTTTCAATCAGTTGCTAAAGAAATCTCTGGAAAGTCTTACCATGCCTGAAAATTCAGTTTTGGTTCAATATATTGACGACCTATTGGTGGTGTCAAAGACACGCGAAGCCTGTGAAACGGACACAATAGCTTTGCTGAATCATTTGGCAGATGGAGGACTAAAGGTATCTCCGACAAAACTGCAATACTGTAAAAAAGAAGTACAATATTTGGGTCATACCATTGAAAAAGGGCTGAGAAAAGTAACCATAGACAGGATCAGAATTATTAGAGGAATGAGAGCTCCAATGACCCAAAGAGAGGTGAGAATGTTCCTAGGGATGGTTGGTTACTGTCGTCAGTGGATAATAATTAGCCCCCGGGGGGCCAAATCCCGGGGGCAAAAACCGTAAAATTTAATGGGAGGCCCCGCCAGCCCCAGTGACCGCTACTCCCCGGGGCTACAAAATAAATGGGTGGGGGGGCTCAATGGCCCCCTCAAGCCCTGGGGACCGCCACCCCCCACCTCCTGCAGTGTCCTGGGGTGCCCACCCCCAGGACACTGTTGTTTGCTGTGAGAGGGCGGGAGTCTCCCGCCCTCCTATAGCAAACTTTGTTTGGATTTTGAAAGAGAGAGCAGGGAAACCTGCTCCCTCTTTCAAAATCCACACCATATTGCTTTTCCACACGGGGAGCTGCATGTCAGCAGCTCCCCATGTGGAAAAGCAATGCCGGCTCCCGAAGGACGCGGGGAGACGGCTGGGACCGTGGGGGCGTTGGGGCACCCCCCACGGTCCCCAACGTTTTTTATCAGCCCCGGGGGATGGGGTCCCCGGGGATAATAAAAATTAGTGATAGGGGCTATTTTTTTTTTACGGTAAAATTAGGAGTCATGCATCCAGCGCGGCTCTCAGCGCGACCCCCTGGTGTGCACGTGTTGGGTGCACCACTCTTATCGCGTTGGGTGCACGATTCCTCTCGCTTAGGGTGCGCGATTCCTATCGCGTTGGGTGTGCGACTCCAAGCAAAATAAAAATGATTTTTTTTTTAGATAAACATCAAGCTTATATGTTTTGTTCTTGAGTGGCTCTAAAAAGAGCCGTTGTGTTCATTGAGAGTTTTTGGTACTTATAAGTAAGTACCTATACAGAGTCTAAAGTTGTTGAGGAAGACTGTTACCCTCATCAGTAAAATGTATACCATCTCTCCTATAGATGCCTTGCATATGAAAACGCAGATTGTTGTTGTAAATGGCCCCCTTTTTTCTCGGAGAAAAGCAGAAACAGATTTATTCACATGTTTCCTAGCTTTCTCAATCTGTGGACAAAAATGATTGGACCAGTTCCATTTCTGCCTTTGGCATATGTTAGAATAGACAAAGGCAGTTTGGGGGAAAAGTGAAATCAATTCTGCAAAGGTGTCCTTGATAAGCATTTCCAGACCTACCCCAGTCAAAGTGCCTAGGTCATTGCCACCACAGTGCACAATTATGAGGTCAGGGTGTTTGAGATACAAAAAGGATTTTACCAATGGCATCAATTGGTGCCACTTTAACCCTCTCTGTCCAATCCATTTAATGCCTATATTTGGCAAACCTAGGTCTTTGTGAATGCCTTTGTTTTCTGCATACCTTTGGCTCTAGAAAATATAGCTGTGTCCCACAATCCACACTCTAAGCAAAATGGCAGTTTGAAAAGTAAGATTTTTCTAAAATGGTGCATAAGATGCAGTTTTGAAAAAAGAAAAGAAATGATTGGTTGTTTGACAACATTCTACACTGAAAACTAGGGTGTATGTTTCTGTTTTTTAAACGCATGATTCTCATTGGTTAACGAAAACTGATTGAAAGGAACATTATATATGATAAGCTGATATGTTGAAAAATCAAGCACACTTGCTGTTTTGATTAGCAATATTGTGAGCTGAACTTGTGACCTGTGTGCTCAGTTCCATGAACTGTTTCTATGGTAACAGGCAGAAGGCAGATTGGGGGTAGGGTTCAAATTTATGTCATTTGAAAAGGGTTGAAATGTGTAACCAATAGAAATATGTGTTTGATTTTGAATAAATGTGGGAAGGAATGTGATTTGGTGTTTACATGTATATGTGTTGAAAATGAGAGGGAAACATTGCCATTCTTTGGTTTTGCTGACAGGTGCACAGTGCAGAGATTCTGTATAAGAAAATCTGTTGTGTGACTGACATACTTCTTAATCTACAAAACAACTTGAAAGGTGAGTTTTTTAATTGTGAGTGGGTGTATGTGGTCCATTTTGATTTTAATCATACTAATGTATTTCTCCTGCTAAAGTGCAGGGAGTACTTTTTTCTGTGTAGAATCTTATTGTCAGTGTGTGTGCATTTAGAAACCATCCTGTGATAAGCATTTGTGTTTTTCTTGTGTTTGCAGACAGATAACTGTGCTGTTTTCATGTTTTGGTAGAATTAGAAACCAGTCATTGTTTATGTATTTGCAAAATGAGTCAAGTTTCTACACTAAAATGCAATACTCCTTCTAGATTCTGAAATGTGTTTTGGAAAAATGTAAGGGATAATGTTGTTTGTCTAGTGTGAGAAGTTGGCCTGGCATATGTTGTTCCTAGTTATAGGGACACCTTGCACCAGTCCAATTCGACTCTTATTGATGATAGGTTTAAGACAACCTTTAAAGAAAGCTATCCTAGTGGTAGCTGTGGAGAGCAGCCTTCAGGCTAAGTCTTGAAGGAGTGTTAAGCTTATTGTTTTACCATAATAACCTCTTGAATGACCAAATGAAAGAGTAGCCCACACAGGTATATATATAAAATATATGTATTTATTCTAAGTAGAATCCCACAGACACTTTATGTGACTAGTGGCAAAGTTACACTTCAAACAAGCATTTATAAACACAATAAATAGCACAGAAATCAATGGGCCCCAGGGGGGGACCAAACCATATACTAAAATAGTGGTATAAGAACCACGACAATTCTACAGGCAATGCCTAGGGCATTCAGGATCGCTTGCCCCTTCAGAATCCACCCACAGTTATGAGGAAGGGGACCCACGGGAGGCGTGTGCAGTGCGAGAAGCTACTGTCGGGATCTCAATGTTAGCCTATGGAGAATGTCGCGGTTGAATATTTAAAGTTAAAGGACACTTCTAGCAGTAGTACAAAGTTAAGACTTGAGACTTAAGGCTTTGGAGAGCACACCACCACGGAAGTACCGAAGTACCACTGTTACCTGCCCCAGGGAAGCCGGGTGCATAGGTCGATTCTGGTGTCGGGTCGCGGGCTGATTTTCAATGGAAAAGTAGTCCAAACTGCTGCTAGCTGAAAGCGTCGCTGAAGTCGTGAAGATTAAAGATGTAGGAAATGTAGAGAAGGACCTGAAAGCAGAGGGGACAGAGTCTGGGTCACGGCCCAGTGACCAGGGAGCTCACAGGAAGGAGCTCGTGGATGTCGGGTGCTTCAGGTGAGAAAGGTACAGCTGGGCACTGCAGTCACGGGCTCCGGGAGGCTTCAAGGAAGGCCAGCTTCTGGAGGGCGACTGTCCCACGTCGGATGAGGGTCGCTGCGGTGTTAGTGTCCCGATTGGATCCACTAAGCATTGGCAACCGCAACCCACGCAAGATGTACAAAGCAGCTGCTGGTGCAGACCCACGAGGTCTGAGGGTGCTCTCCTTTGCAGGGAGCGTAGAGCAGGCCTGGAGCAACCAGGGGAACTCTTGGAAAAGTAGATTGTCCTCCGTCAGGGCCCACAAGTCGAGAGACAAGGGACCGCGGAAGGCAGCAAAATGGAGTGCGTAAAAGGGCTCCCACGGGCCACCGGAGCGGACTAGGGAGCTGAGCTTTGGCACGGATGCTGCTTAAAGGTTGGCTCAGAAATGGGCCAAAGCACAACTTCCCCACTGGTCGGGGTCGTGTGCTATGCAAGAGGTGGCCGGGGTCTCGGGGTATGCAGGGATCTCGGCACCCACGTGGTCCACGGTACTCAGACTTGCTGGGCACGCTCACAGGACTCTGGGATGCACTGGAGACCCACCTCAAGGTTGATGGAAGGCGTCGAAGTTCTTGAGAGCAGCGAAGTTCCAACCGGGTATCTTGCAGTCTTTTAGGTGCCTGCCAAGCAGGGGGATAACTCCTTTATCCCAAGGGAGATTTCTTCAGTCAGCTGGGCAGCAGCTCGTCGAAGGTCAGTTCTGTAAAGTTCTGGACGAATCTAAGGCTCTAGGGCAAAGTTATTCCCATATATCCCCCAGATTAGGGGATGGTTCCAAATAGAGCCTACCAATCAGAGTAGAGGCGGGAAAGGGTGGCTACACCCACTTCCCTTTGTGTGTTTCCCGCCTGGGCGAGGGGCAGGATGCCCCTGAACCGGTTCCAGGCGGTGTATGCAGAATTGGGGCTCTGCAGCTGCCTACGTGCAACTCTGAATGGACATTTGGTGCACCCACCCTGTTCCAATCCACATATCCTGTCTGGGGAGGTGCTGGCACCTTCCTGCCACATGAGCCCTATTGTCCAGATGGCCAGGCTGGGGTTTTCCCCAGCAACAGCCAGCCAGAGTCGTGTAGGTGGCGGACAGTAGCCATTTTGTGGTACATGTGCACTTTTAAATTGGTGTCTAAATTCTACCGCTTTTCCCATATCACCCTCCTAGCAAGGGGGAATCGTACCCTCATGCCCATGGCTGGACTGGGGGTCTGATTCCTTCATGTTTGACACCAAACACGATATGGTTCTGTGTAGCCATTCCCAAGTTACAGCGATGACGCAATAACTTATAATGCGGTTAAGAGTATATGGTATGGCTACACCACAAACAACCCAGTAACGATTTTACGAAGGTTGCAGAGAGGTCCTACTCACGTAGGGGTCCCCCCTCACACATACCTCAGCACCCAGCCCTGTAGGATTACCAGGGCCTGCCATAGGGGTGACCTATGAGAATATATGTGTTGTAAGGGTATGGGATATAGGGTACCTACATCCCTGTAAGGGGTGCTAGCACCACCTTACCCAGACTACAGTAGTGGTCTGGTGGTGTCAGTTTGGGTGGCTGTCCCAGGGTGGCACAATAAGTGCTGCAGCCCTGGTAGGCCTACTGGGGGACCCATGCCCTGGGTACCTAGGGTACCATCTACAAGGGACTGGTAGGGCATGCCCAGCATCCAATTAGGTTTGTACCTAGAGTACTTTACATCAGTTTTAGGGAGAAAGTAGATAGGCTGGGGTCCTGGATAGCAGGATCCCAGCCAGACTAGTCAAAAACCACTCAAATACCAGGCAAAAAGTTGGGGGCAACCATTAGTCAGATTCCACTCTCCTACATCTAGAATCACACAGTGAGTGTGTGCATTTAGGAATCATTTTGAGAGAAACATTTTGGTACTAATGTGTAGTAGAAAATGTTGTGCAATGGGTGCAGTCACCTTACATCTTGTAGACTAGTAAATGTATTTTTGTAAATTGCAAGGGATAGTGTTGTTTGTTTAGAATCACACAGTGAGTCTGTGTGCATTTAGGAATCATTCTGACAGAAGCACTCTATACAAATGTGTAGTAGAAATTTTTGTGGAATGTGTGCAGTCACCTTACGTCTTGTAGACTAGTAAATGTATTTTTGTAAATTGCAAGGGATAGTGTTGCTTGTCTAGAATCACACTGTGAGTCTGTGTGCATTTGCGCAACCATTGTGAGAGAAGCATTTGGTTACATCAGGTATTTGCTGAGAGATAACTGTTTTAAAATAGAAGCCAGTCATTGCTTATGCATTCACAAAATGAGTCAGGCTTTCATAGTAGTGTGCAGTATTGAAATATGTAGAATCTCTGCAGTCACTTCAGCCCTTCCACACTAGTGAATGTGTTTTGGTAAAGTACAAGCAATAGTGTTGTTTGTCTAGAATCACACTGTGAGTCTGTGTGCATTTAGGAACCAATGTGAGAGAAGCATTTGGGTGTTTCATGTTTTTGCAGACACATAAGTGCTTAAAAACCTATCCTGTTCTTACATTTTGGTAGAAATAGAAACCATTTATTGTTTGTGTTTGTAAAATGAGTCAGGCTTATACACTAATGAGCAGTAGTAAAATATGTGGAATGTGTGCAGTCACATTACCTCTTCAAGAATAGCAAATGTGTTTTTGTAAAATCCAAGGGATACTGTTTGTTTTCTAGAATCACACTGTGAGTCTGTGTGCATTTAGAAACTGTACTAAGAGAAGGATTTGGGTATTTCATGTGTTTGCAGACACATAACTGCTTAAAAACCTATCCTGTTCTCATACTTTGGTAGAATTAGAAACCAGTCATTAGTTAGGTATTTGTAAAAAGAGTCAGGGTTCTACAATTATATGCAGCAGTACAATATGTGGATTGTGTGTACTCTTTTTACCAATTCCGGACAAGAAAATGTGATTTGGTAATATGCATGGGATAGTGTTTGTTGTCTAGAATCACACTGAGAGTCTGTATGCATTTAGGAACCATTTAGAGAGAAGGTTTTGGGTACTATATGTCTTTGCATACACATAACTGCTTAAAAAACTCTAATCATTTAGTCAGTACCCAAGTACTCACACACTGATCCAGGCCTTAGCACATGGATTGATTCAAACGCCTATCCACTATGCATGCAGGCCTCTAACCCCCTACACACTTGTCTTTCACACCTTCAATACCCCAGTCAGTATTCATACAGTTCCCGCAAACACCCTGTCACTCCCCTTACACTCCTCCAGTGAGTCATTCAGCACCATGTACTAATCCATTTACTGTACCAAAACCCAATCACATATAAATTCACCGAGGCACTCTCCTTGCACTACTCTAATCGTTCACTCAGTACCCAAGTACTCATGCAGTGAGCCAGGCCTTTGCACATGGACTGCTTCAAATGCCTATCCACTATGCATGCAGTCCTCTAACCACCTACACACTTGTCTTTAACACCTTCAATTGCCCAGTCAGTATCTATATTCTCCAATAAACACCCTGTCACTCCCCTTGCACACCTTCAGTGACTCATCCAGCACCTTCTACTAATCTATTCACTGCGCCAAAACCCAAAAACTTAAAAGATTCACCCAGGCACTCTCCTTGTAGTACTCTAATGATTCAGTCAGTACCCAGGTACTTATGTAGTAAACCCGGCCTTAGCACATGGACTACTTCAAACATCTATCCACTATGCATGCAGGCCTCTAACCAGCTACACAATTGTCTTTAACACCTTCAATTGCCCAGTCAGTATCTATACACTCCAATAAACACCCTGTCACTCCCCTTGCACACCTCCAGTGACTCATCCGGCATCATGTACTAATCTATCCACTGCGCCAAAACCCCCAAACTTAAAAGATTCACCCAGGCACTCTCCTTGCAGTACTCTAATGATTCAGTCAGTACCCAGGTACTCATGCAGTGACCCAGGCCCTAGCCCATGGACTGTTTCAAACGTCTATCCACTATGCATGCAGACCTCTAGCCACCTACACACTTGTCTTTCACACCTTCAATACTCCAGACAGTATTCATACAGTTCCTGCAAACACCCTGTCACTTCCCTTACACTCCTCCAGTGACTCATTCAGCACCATGTAGTAATCCATTTACTGCGCCAAAACCCAAACACTTATAAATTCACCCAGGCTCTCTCCTTGCAATACTCTAAACATTCAGTCAGTATCCAAGTACTAATGGAGTGAGGCAGGCCTTAGCACATGGATTGATTCAAACGCCTATCTACTATGCATGCAGGTTTCTAACCACCTACACAATTGTCTTTCACTGCTTCAACTGCCTAGTCAGTATCTATATTCTCCAATAAACACCCTGCCACTCCCCTTGCACACCTTCAGTGACTCATCCAGCACCTTGTACTAATCTATTCACTGTGCCAAAACCCAAAAACTTAAGTTTCACCCAGGCAGTCTCCTAGCAGTACTCTAATGATAAAGTCACCACCCAGGTACTCATGCAGTGAACCATGCCTTAGCACATGGACTGCTTCAAACGTTTATCCACTATGCATGCAGGCCTCTAACCACCTACACACTTGTCTTTCACACCATCAATACCCCAGTCAGTATTCATACAGTTCCCGCAAACACCCTGTCCCTCCCCTTACACTTCTCCAGTGACCCATTCAGCACCATGTACTAATCCATTCACTGCGCCAAAACCCAACCAGTAATATATTCACCCAGGCACTCTCTTTGTCGTACTCTAATGATTCAGTCAGTACTGAGGTACTTATGTAGTGAACCCAGCCTTAGCACATGCACTGCTTCAAACGTCTATCCACTATGCATGCAGGCCTCTAACCACCTACACACTTGTCTTTCACACCTTAAATACCCCAGTCAGTATTCATACAGTTCCCGCAAACACCCTGTCACTTCCCTTACACTCCTCCAGTGACTCATTCAGCACCATGTAGTAATCCATTCACTGCGCCAAAACCCAAACACTTATAAATTCACCCAGGCACTCTCCTTGCAATACTCTAAATATTCAGTCAGTACCCAAGTACTAATGGAGTGCGGCAGGCCTTAGCACATAGATTGATTCAAACGCCTATCCACTATGCATGCAGGTTTCTAACCACCTACACAATTGTCTTTCACTCCTTCAATTGCCTAGTCAGTATCTATATTCTCCAATAAACACCCTTTCACTCCCCTTGCACACCTTCAGTGACTCATCCAGCACCTTCTACTAATCTATTTACTGCGCCAAAACCCAAAAACTTAAAAGATTCACCCAGGCACTCTTGTTGCAGTACTCTAATGATCAGTCAGTACCCAGGTATTCATGCAGTGACCCAGTCCTTAGCTCATGGACTGCTTCAAACGTCTGTCCAGTATGCTTGCAGGCGTCTAACCTCCTACGCACTAGTTTTTAATACTTTCAATACCCCAGTCAGTATTCATACAGTTCCCGCAAACACCCTGTCACTCCCCTTACACTTCTCCAGTGACCCATTCAGCACCATGTACTAATCCATTCACTGCGCCAAAACCCAACCAGTAATAAATTTACCCAGGCACTCCTCTCCTTGAAGTACTCTAATGATTGAGTCAGTACTGAGGTACTTATGTAGTGAACCCAGCTTTAGTACATGCACTGCTTCAAACGTTTATGCACTATGCATGCAGGCCTCTAACCACCTACACACTTGTCTTTCACACATTCAATACCCCAGTCAGTATTCATACAGTTCTCACAAACACACTGTCACTCCCCTTTCACTCCTCCAGTGATTTCTTCAGCACCATGTAGTAATCCATTTACTGCGCCAAAAAAACAAACACTTATAAATTCACCCAATCACTCTCCTAGCAGTACTGTAATGATTCAGTCAGTACCCAGGTACTCATGCAGTGAACCATGCCTTAGCACATGGACTGCTGCAAACGTCTATTCACTATGCATGCAGACCTCTAACCACCTACACACTTGTCTTTCACACCATCAATACCCCAGTCAGTATTCATACAGTTCCTGCAAACACCCTGTCACTCCCCTTACACTTCTCCAGTGACCCATTCAACATCATGTACTAATACATTGACTGCACCAAAACCCAACCACTTATAAATTCACAGAGGCACTCTCCTTGTAGTACTCTAATGATTCAGTCAGTACCCAGGTACTTATGTAGTGAACCCGGCCTTAGCACATGGAGTACTACAAACGTCTATCCACTATGCATGCAGGCCACCTACACAATTGTCTTTCACACCTTCAATTGCCCAGTCAGTATCTATAAACTCCAATAACCACCCTGTCACTCCCCTTGCACACCTCCAGTGACTCATCCGGCACCATGTACTAATCCATTCACTGCGCCAAAACCCAAACCCTTAAAAGATTCATCCAGGCACTCTGCTTGCAGTACTCTGTTTCAGTCAGTACCCAGGTACTCATGCAGTGAACCATGCCTTTCCACAAGGACTGCTTGAAATAACTATCCACTTTGCATATAGTGGTCTAACCACTTTCACACTTGTGCTTCAGGCCTACAATTCCACAGTCACTATGCATACACTCCAGCCAACACACTGTGACTGCTGTTGCATACCCATAGTGAGTCTTTCAGTACCATGTAGTAATCTATTCAGTAAAGTAAAACTCAAACAACTATGAATTCACCCAGTTTATCTCCTTATAGTACTGTAATCATTCAGTCAGTAAGCATGTACTCTTTCAGTGAGACAGGCTTTAGGGCATGAACTGCTTCAAAGTAGTATGCACTATGCATGTAGTGGTCTAACCACCTTCACACTTGTGCTTCAGGCCTATAATTTCTTAGTCAATATTTATATAAAATGTGTTTGTATAGTAATAGAAAAGTATCATTTATAAAGATATTAATATACATTTATTTGTGATTAATTTTTACAGATACTGTTTATTACCATTAAAATAGAGAAATCATGCTGGAGAAAGTAAGAAAAAGAAAAGAACAGAAAAAGGACAGTTACTTGAAGAAAAATCAACCACAAGTATTGAATGAACAACATAATGTGGCTAAAAAGAAAAAATCTTCAGGTAAGATCACAAAGCAATTTATTAAAAATGTTTGCAGGACCAGACAGAATGTACAGAATGCTGAAACCTCTGAGAATGCTTCAACTAGAAAAAATACTCAAAATAATAGGAAAAGCAAAAAAGCAAATGGACAGAAAAAGGACACGAAGTATGGTAAAAGAAGACAAAATCAGTATAAAGAAATACGCAAAAAATTATATTACAAGAGAGTAGTACATAATTTGCTGAAAGATACGAAGAAATATAAAAAGAGAGCTCTAGTTTATAAAAAGAAGAAGCATATTGAAACCATTGTTGAAAAGGCTTTTGAAGTCGAAAGGAAACTATTCATTTTAGTATTAAACAGAATTCGATCACTAGATAAACCAATCCATTTAATGAAGGCCAAAAGTAAGAGGAAAAGAGTAATTAACAGAACAAATTTTTGTGATTTTTTTTGGGTGAATGGAAACACAGTTCAAGTTCAGAGCCTTTCTTTAATGAAGAGAGTTATTTACAGAGCAATAATTTATTGCATGCAGTTGACACCAGTGGTCGAGGTTATGAGGTTAGAAATGGTTGTCCAATTGACAAAGAGAAAATAGTTCAAAGAAATGCAGAAGAAGTGATGGCTGATGAAGGTTTAGGGAGTCGTCCTAAAGACCCTGTGCACACTTGGGATTGCAGTAGTATTTGTACTGTATGACAAGAATCTATTGATAAATTATGCAATTTCTTACGAGCATATAGTAAAAAAAGTGTTAAACAAAAGATTAAGGAGTTGCAAGGACTAGACCCTTGCAGAGTGAGACAAAATACTGGGTTGCAAGGTCATTCTCTGGCTTGTCTTTCTAGGAAAGTTTGTCAAGGTGTTTTTCACCATTTCAGGATGTTGGCAGTACATCATACTCCAATGCGGAAGTTAGTGAGAAGATTGTATTATGCATAAAGTCCAGCACTAAAGTTAAATGAGTTGAACAGTGCTCTTTTGCGTGGGTCAGTATCAGATGTGAAGAAGGTTTGTGATGATATTGAGTTTTGTTACTTTGGTCCTCCGCAAGAGAGTGCAGAAACTGACACATTAATAGAACAAAATGTTGAAGACAATGTAGAACCCATGATTACAAAAAATTGTGAAGATCAAATCACAAAGTTTAAGGTGATTTCAGGTGAAAGACCAAATGTTTCTAGTATTTGTTGTCGGCGAACTCACTATAAAAATCAGACTAGGAGTGTCAAACTGTATTTAAAAAGTGAAACAGAAAATAATGATAAGTGGAAGGAATTTGCAACTTATTTGTTGGTAGAGGATTGTTTTGATTTGGGTTCTGACCAGCGTATTTGCAAATATTGTTATAACAAATTAGATGAGAATAAAATGCCTGCTAGAGCTGTTCATAATAATCTAGAGTTGCTTGCTATTCCTCCAGAGCTGATAGATTTAAATACCTATGAGTCTATTCTCATTCAATGTGTGCACCCGTTTCAGGCTATTGTTTGTATTGGAGCCTAAAACAGGTAAATTGCCTCCATCAGATTTACAAAGAGGATTAAAAGGAAGAGTTGTGTATTTACCGTTAGAATTAAAAAAAAACATTGAAACTATTGGTGTAGACCGTGCAGAAAATGAACCACTAGTTATTCTAGTTAATGGTGTTCCTACTAAGAATAAGAAAATCTGGCAAGAGTTAGTGGATGTTAGAAAAGTGCAAAAGGCAACATTGTATCTGATAAAAAATAATGAGTACTATAGAAATGTGTTTGTAGGAGAAGAAGAAATAGATTTAGCAGAAGATACTGAAACGTCAAGTGGACAAATTGAAAAAGCGGACATGTCCAGATGTGAAGAAATCTATGAACATTACAGTGTACATCCACTTCATTCCAAAGAAGTGATGGGGAATACGATTGGGTTATTCCAAATGAAAAAAGCAAAAGGAAGTCCCATGAGTGTATGGGAAGAGAGCTTGAAAGCTCGTTGTTTCCTGCAGTTGTTTCCAACATGAAAAGGTGGACGTTATGATGAACGTCCTGTGCAGATTCCTGCATCTGAATATCGGACAACAAGATTATATCAGAAGATCCAAGATTTCGACAATGTATCCCTTATATGTTTCATCTTCTGTTTGAAAGTGACTTGTCTGGACTTTCATATGCAGTAAATCACATTTTAAAAACTGGAATGCATCTGCAAAATGTAACTGCAAAGGATTTTATGGATAGAGTGCATCAGAGAGATGATCATTTAGAATCTCAGTGGATTAATCTGCTGGCATGTCAGCGTGGGACTAATGAATATTGGTACCGTCGTCATGGAGAACTTAAATTTATGCTACGGAACTTAGGAACTCCTACATGGTTCCTTACACTAAGCTGTGCTGAGTACGCTTGGGATGATTTACTTGAATTTCTTCAAGAGGCAAATTCCAATATAAAAAATATTGAATACAAGACACCTGGAGAATTGTGCTCTTTGGATCCTGTTAATGTATGCAGATATTTCAATCATAGATTTGAAGCTATGATGTCTTTCATCTGCAATAAAAAAGAATCCTCCTCTTGGAGAAGTTGTGGATTTCCTTTGGAGAAAGGATTATCAAGCAAGAGGTGCTCCTCATATACATATGTTGTTATGGATCAAGGACGCCCCCAAATTTGGATCAGATTCAGATGATTCTGTTTTGTCTTTCATTGAAGAATATGCCACATGTGCTGTACCCAATAGCAGAGAAGATAAAAACTTAAAACAACAAGTCTTACGATTCCAAAGCCATAGATGTGGAAAATACTGTCGACGAAAGTACAAGTCTAAGGATAAGTTCTATACCAAATGTCGTTTTGCATTTCCATGCCCTGTATTATCCAAAGGAAGAGTGAACAGTTTTATGTCAGCTATGCGACATACCATCACAAGAAAGTCTCCGAAAAATACCTACAACTTAAGAAGAAGCGAAGAGTCAAAATACATAAATGACTACAATCCAGTTATTTTATCCATGTGGAACGCTAACATGGATATTCAGTATGTTGCGGACAATTCCATTGCTGTTGCTCGATATGTAACGTCCTACATTACTAAATCAGAAAAGACGGAATTGAAAGAAATGTGGGAAGAGATTTCTCACAAGATGACTAAGTAAGAAATTATACAGTTTCAGTTTGAAGATGTTATCGCATCGAGAAATTGGAGCATATGAATGCTCAGATCGGTTATCATCTGCAAGTCTATACTCCAAAAGTAGAAGAATCATTTGGGTGAGTCTAGGTCTTGCAGCAATGCGAAATCGGGTACTGAAATCTGTTCTAGAAATTGAATATTTAGCAGAAAAAGAACCAGAAAGTACAGATATTTTGAAAACGAATATGTTGGACACATATTACCCAAACAGAAGTCATCATCTTGAGAACATGTGTCTCTATGAAGTGCTGAAAAACTACACTTTTAAACGGAATACTACAGAGAACATCAATGATGGAAAATATGAAGTCATTGGTTACGAAGGATGTTTGGTGAAACAAAGGAAAGGAAACTTGATTAATCACAGGAAGCTGAGTTGTGACACTGCTGATAAAAGGGAATTTTACTATTTAGCCCTCTTGCAAATGTTCAAACCGTAGCGTTCAGAACTGGAATTACTTGGAGATTTTCAGAGCTATGAAGATTCATTTAATGCTTGTAAAGATAGCATACAATGCAGTGCTTTTGCAAATTATGTGAAAATGTTGAATGATGAAATTGATCAAGAAGCTACAATTGCAGCTGAGATTGCTAGAGATAGTTCTCAAGACAGTCAAAGTTCTGCTGCACTGAGTCAAAATCCACTAGGACAACCAATTGTTGAAAATGAAGCAGCAATTGCCATGAATGAGGTGGAAACAGCAATGCATCAAGCTCAAGAAGAAGTAATGGAGTTAGGAAACTTGGGAGAACAACTAAATGTTGAACAGAAACAAATATATCAGCAAGTGAGACAACAGATTGACCATGGATTACTTCATGAAAAGAAAGAGTGCTCATGCACATCATTTCAACCTATTCGAATGTATGTGAGTGGACAAGCTGGAACAGGAAAAAGTTTCTTAATTAAAGTAATTACAAGTTATCTACAAAAAACAACTGAGTCGCATTTGTCTTGTGTTGTCACTGGTTCAACTGGGTTGGCAGCACATAACATTAAAGGAATTATTTTACATCGTTTACTAATACTACCAGTAGAGCATGAGAACAAATTGGAATACCACAAGCTATCTGGAGAAGCTTGTTGTGAAGTTTCAAGAGTCCTGAAGAAAATGAAACTTCTCATTATTGATGAGGTATGCATGGTCTCAAACTTAATGCTTGCCTTTGTACATTTAAGAATGCAGCAAATTCTTAAAACAGAGTATGACGTGTTATTTGGAGGAAAACACGTCATAGTTTTTGGAGATCTACTGCAACTGACTCCTGTAAAAGGACAACCAGTATTTAAAACACTTGCGCATGAGGACACCAGAAAGTCTCTGGGTAGTGTTGGAAATGTGAACATTTGGTCATATTTTGAATACAAAGAACTGTCGAAAAATATGCGACAGGCAAATGATGCTGAATATGGAAGTATTCTTCAAGATATAAGAATTGGACTTCTGACAGAACATGGCAAACAAGCTTTGCAGAGTCGATTACTTTCCAATTTGTTTCCAAATGAAAATGTAGTTTCAGAGAAAATATGCATGAAAATTGCAGAAAATAAATCTGTAATCTGCTTAATGCCAACACTGCGCGAGTGTTCTATATTCAACGAAGAACTATTGAAACTGGAAAATAAAGAAATTATAAAAATGGAAGCCATTGATAAAATAGAGCATGAAGGAATCACTATTATTTTGATGGGAAAATTGAAAACAAAACTGGATTCTTTAGAAAAAAAGATATCTAAAACGGCTGGTTTAGAAAAGGAATCTATATGCATGTATAAACTGTCGGGTAATTTTAAGGCGTAATTTGGATGTAGAAAAAGGTTTAGTTAATGGAGTTAAAAGAGTACAATAGGTTAAGAAGAGCGTATGCTCCCAATTTAGGACAATATCCTGTATTTGAAAAGCATGTGGTTGGTCGAAAAAGAAGGTATGAGAATATCTGTATTGACGGTGTAGAGAAGGGAAAAAAACAAGGAAATATTGTCAATGCAAGCAAAAAGAAAAAGGACACTGTTGAAGAGATTGTTGGTTATCAGTTTGAAAATAGTTCAGGTGTCAACTGCTATGCTAATGTAGTGGTCAATGTTGTTTTTTATCTTGAAGGTTTGCAACAACAAATTATGCAGAATCTGGAAAAAAGATTTTGTTCCTTGTTGCATTCTGTTTATGAAAAATTGAGAACTGATACAAGTAAAATAAAAACTGTTTCTGATGTTCGTAATCTTTTGGATGTATGCTCTGGTTCAACACAATTTACGCAAAATATCCAACAAGATGCTCAGGAACACCCTGTTTATACCTGTGTAGTTTTAGAATGTCCCTGTCATAGGATATCATGTGACCTGCAAAAAAAACAGATTTGAGTGGTTCATAATATTTCCCATTGTACCTATTGAAGGGCCGCAATGATTTCAATCATTCTTCTTTGAGCATCTTTGCAGACAAAACTCTGTGCTTACCTCCTATCATTCACAAGCAATTTTCCAAACAGAAATATGTCACTTTTTGCAACATAGTTATAGCGCAAGACACTCTTTCATATTTACAAAGAGAGGAAAAGGCACTCTGTGTACCTTTTCTTCTCCATGTAAATACGACCTCATCATACACACCACTTTGCGTTGAAAGGGCGTTCTATAAGTGTTGCTGTGCGTGATTGCACAGAATACTCATAGAACAAGAGACAGCTCCAGATTTATCAAAATCATAAATCTGGACAGGTGTGTGAATGCTGCATCATTCTCCAATTGGTGTAGCAAGGCACATCAAGGAAAATTGTTATCAATTCTCCTAATTTTTTATCTTTCAATACATGCTACAATGCTCAGCATACATTGAAGGAGAAAAATGCCTTTACTGATTGTTTTTGTGCAGGAAGGTGAGTCTTCCTGCACAAAAACAAACTCCACATGACACAGATATCCTTGCACCATGGTGCAAGGGTGCCTGTGTCACCACATGGCTGCAGTTTAAGCAGCCATGCAGAGAGAAGCATAGACTTGCAACATATTTATGTACATATGTTGTATCACTGTGCTTCGGAAGTACCACAGCACACTGCAGCTAAAGAGGTTACTGTGTGATGCTGCAGCACTTCCTCATAGTTCTGCACTTATACATTCACCATACACTACTAATGCATTTGTTCAGTCAATTATGCACTACACATACATTCATCTAAACTTTCACACACTAACATACAAAGATAGCTCTTTTTTTAAACCAGAAAAGTCAGTTCTGACAAGAACTTTTTTTTCCTCTTTTTTCTTTTATACATTTTTTTTTGATTTTCTGAACAATTTTTTATTTTTTGGGGCTTTTCTTGAAAAAAAAGGAAAAAAACAGAACTGGAGGAACAAAACAATGAACTTCAGGGGGGGAAAAAAAAATCTAACAACAATGGCTCTCTTGCAACCTGCAAATTAAATCAATTGATTGGTCTCCGTAGCATAGGATTGCATTACACTTCAAGCTGTGCACTTTGAGTGTTGCAAACTGAGGACGTATGTCCAGGTGTTCTTCAGATGGATCCGTGTGAGAAGTACTTGGTTGTGATGGTTGTGAAGGTGCTGGAAGAACTCTCATTCTTCGGCACTCTTCACGTGCCAGGTTTACTGGATGCATAGTGTTAAGATGTTTCTTCATGCTGGCTGTACCACATGAGTACTTCTTTGCCGGATCTCCACGGGACAGCACTCTGACATATTTTGCATGTCACTTTGGTGGCATTTGTCTTGGTTTGTCTCTCTGTGGAAGTAAAAAATTTCCAAACAACAGATGAATATCTTTCTGGGCGTGGTGGTTCAGCCAAAAATTCATCTTCTGATGAATGTTCAGATGCTGGTGATGCCTGCTGCCCTGAAGCCATTGTTTCTCAAAAAAAGTTTGAACTAAGTGTCAACTTAGCCAAAAAAAATTCTTCTAAGCACAGAGATGCTCCTCCAAAGAAGGTCTAAGAAGAATGATTGAAATAGGTGGGGTCTTTCAATAGTTAGAATAGGAAGTCTAATGAACCAATCAAATCTCTTTTTTTCAGGTCACATGGGATCCGCGCACCCTGCACATAGGCAGCACGCACCGAGCGCGAATTCGCGAAATTGCATTTAAAAGTAATATAGGTTGATTAAAAGTAAAAATATATTAATTTTATGAGTAGCTTAGATTATGTCTTGCCTTAATATTTATATATATATATGTTTTTTGACATTTAAAATATTTCGCGGGAATCGCGCACCCACCGCGTCAAACACGTATATGATGTTTCGCGGAAGCGCGCGAGCGTCGCGTAACGTATTATGTATGTGTCGCGTATGCGCTTGGAGTCGCGTACCGGTCGCAAAGCAATCGTGCACGAAAATACGTACCCAACGCACACCCTACGCGGATCCTACACAACAATCGTAAAACGGCAACTATGTTCCGCGCAGGGATCGAGAAAGGTATGCATTGGGTGCGTGACTTCAAAAAATAATTGAAAAAAAATAATAACAAAATATTAACAATATAGTTTAAAAAATTCATTAAAAACATGTAATATTTTTTTTTAAATATGTAAAAAAAAAATGATGAAAAACAGTATAAAAAACATAAATAAAGCAATTGATACACTGAAAAATAAAGATTTAGAAATCCTATGAAATTCTGTAAAAAACCATAGGCTACAGATAAGTTATAGATAGGAATTAGCATTTAAAAAACCTGTGAAATTCACTTAATAAACCATAGGTTTCAGGTATGTTATAGTTAGGAATTAGCATTTAAAAAACCTTTGAAATTCACTGAAAAAACCATAGGTTTCAGGCATGTTATAGTTAGGAATTAGCATTTAAAAAACCATAGAAATTCACTGAAAAAACCATAGGTTTCAGGGGCGTTATAGTTAGCTGGACATTTCCCTCGTACAAAACCATTGAAATTCCCCCGTTATAGTTAGTTCAGCTAACTATAACTCGCGCCCCCGCAATGCACTGCTGATGACGTCACATATTACATCACTCATGACATGGTCAGTGACAAGACTGATGACATCACTGATGACATCTCAAATGACATCACTGATGACATCATCCATGTGATAATTTGAAGCATCTTCTCACACCCTAATATAACCTTTGATACACCCACTCTAAATTATATACTGCCATTCTCAAAACCATAGACACTCCAACACTAATAAGTACATACCCACTCACTGATTCTTAGGTCTACACACCCATCCACTCACTCACCTGTACAGTCACTCATACTTATGGTCACTCAGTGCAGGACTATCATATGCACTCATATACCTATATAGACACACACCGCCACTCATCCATTGAGATACTCACACACCTACTCAGTCATGCAAATAATTAATCACACTGCCATTTACTCACCTATACATTTATACACACACTAGCTCAATTACTCATACAAATACTAGCATATTCTTACGCTCTTATACAATCAATGATACCAGCACACACTCATCCATACAGCCACTCTCACAATCACACACTCTCACTTATAGCCATTTATGTACTCCAACACACATATATACTGCCTTTCACATATGTAGCTAATCACACATGTACCACTGAAATATACATTCACTCACTAACACAACCATACACACACTCACCCACCCATACAGTCCATCACAGATGCACTCTTGAAACCATGCACCCAGTGAATCACCCACTCCCATATCTATGCACAGAGTCAAAAACACCCCACCCACACAAACACTCAGGCACCCATACAGATACTCAGACAACCAATCTATAACCCATATAGACAATCATGTAGCTATTTGCAAATCCATGCAGCCACTTAAACACCAGCAGACAGACGGATACAGACATTCACACAGTTTAGTTACTAACCCATGCATTCAGTAAGATACGTTTAATCACTCACTTA
This sequence comes from Triturus cristatus, assembly GCF_964204655.1. NCBI lineage: Eukaryota > Metazoa > Chordata > Amphibia > Caudata > Salamandridae > Triturus > Triturus cristatus. The sequence goes on along the minus strand of NC_140583.1, from coordinate 1,158,502,828 downwards.
TAGTCAGTCACGCACCTACAAAATCATCCATTCACACACTTGTACACCCACTCATTCTTCAATATGCCTTTCCCTATATATAATAAGCATATTTAAACTTTTCAGAAACACACAGACACTGGATGATGTCATCAGTGATGTCATCGGTGATGTCACTGACCATGTCATGAGTGATGTAATATGTGACGTCGTCAGCAGTGCATTGTTGGGAAGCGAGTTATAGTTAGCTGAACTAACTATAACGGGGGAATTTCAATGGTTTTGTATGAGGGAAATGTCCAGCTAACTATAACGCCCCTGAAACCTATGTTTTTATATATATATATATATATATATATATATATATATATATATATATATTCAGTGAAAAAACCATAGGTTTCACACATGTTATAGTTAGCTGGAAATTTTACTGATAAAAAACCAATGAAATTCCCCCGTTATAGTTAGTGCAGGCAACTATAACTCACGCGACCGCAATCCTCTGCTGATGACATGTGTGTCTTTATGAAAAAAAAATATTTGTAATATATGTATAGCTAAAATTTAATGGAAGAAGACATGGGCAAATAAGTGTCTAAATACAGTATTAGCATCAGCAGAAGATTGCGGTCGCGTGAGTTATAGTTGCCTGCACTAACTATAACGGGGGAATTTAATTGGTTTTTTTATCAGTAAAATTTCCAGCTAACTATAACATGTGTGAAACCTATGGTTTTTTTACTGAATTTGCAAGGTTTTTTAAATGCTAATTCCTAACTATAACGTGTGTGAAACCTATGTTTTTTTCAGTGAATTTGTACGGTTTTTTAAATGCTAAGTTACTTTACGCCATTCGTGGCGTGCGCGCCCACTTAACGCAGTTCGTTCCGTGCGCGCACGGTGCGCTTCGCACACCGTGCGCGCACAGTGAGCACGCGGTGCGCTTCGCGCACCCACTTTACGCAGTTAGTGCCGTGCACGCACGGTGGGCACGCGGTGCGCTACGCGCACCGCGTGCCCACGTTACGCTAGATGGGCCATGTATATGATGCGCTTCGTTGTGAAAGGTAATATTTTAATTTTTCACAACAGTTATATGCCATGCACAAATGGTGCACTTCGGGCACCATTTGCACATGGGGTGGGGAGAGTATGGATACTTTTTTTTTTTAATTAATTTTTACCGTACGCGTACGGTAAGCGTAATCGGCGAAATTATCGAAAAATTTAAAATTCCGTTTTTTACCTTGGGGGATCTTTGAGGACTCCCTCAACATGGCTAGGTGCTTAGGAGCTGTCTAAACAGCCCCTTTACATGTTTTTGGCCTTTGTTTTTTAACCCCCTCTCAGAGTGCGAGAGAGAAAATGGCGGCTGCCACTTCCTGGTTTCGACCGATTCGAATGTTTACTAAGATCTAACAGCCAATCAGAATCGCGCTCGCGCACGTCACCGTACGCGTACGGTAAGCGCACCGTAAGCGCACCGTAAGCTGGCTCAGATATATATATTGATTTAAAGGCTATTTTCTCAGAATCTATTGAACAGATTTACACCAAACCTACAAAAGGCACTTCCTTGACCTGTAGACTACCTCTCTGCCAAATTTCAAGGAACTCTGTTCAGCCGTTCGGGCTGTAGCTGTGTCTAAAGGTCCTATGGAAAAATGCATGGGAAAAAAGCGTTTTGGGACCCCCCTTTTATCTCAGCCCCTGCTTGACGAATCCCCCCGAGACTTTCAGGGTAGGAGCGTAGCGCCCCATTAGTTTTGAAAATTTCGCGAGGATTCGTCGACCGGCGCCAAAGTTATTCAAAATAGAATGTTGCGGTTTTCCTATGGAAACAGGGTCCTAACTATAACTAACTACCTACTGGCGACTGCCAGTAGGTGATATATATATATATATATATATATATAGATATATATATTATCTACTGGCGGACGCCAGTAGATAGTTATAGTTAGGACCGTGTTTCCATAGGAAATCTGAAAATTCTATTTTGAATAACTTTGGCGCCGGTTGACGAATCCTCGCAAAATTTTCAAAACTAATGGGGCGCTCCGCTCAGCTCCTACCCTGAAAGTCTTGGGGTGATTCGTCAAGCAGGGGCTGAGAAAAAAGGGGGGTCCCAAAACGCGTTTTCCCCATGCATTTTCCCATAGGACCTTTAGTCGAAGATACAGCCCGAACGGCTGAACAGAATTACTTGAAATTTGGCAAAGAGGTAGTCCTCAGGTCAGGCATGTGCCTTTTGCATATATGGTGTCAATCTGTACAGTAGTTCCTGAGAAAATTGCATTTAAAAGCACATAAATATCTATAAGCGTGCACCGTGCGCGCACCGTGCGCGCACCATAACGTGCGCGAGCGTAATTCTGATTGGTGGTTACATATCAGTCAACATTCGAATCGGTCGAAATCAGGAAGTGTCGGCTGCCATTTTGTGTGTTTTGTGTGTGACAGTGAAAAATAAAGGTGGAGAACGTGAAAAGGGGGCAGGGTAGAGAGTTCCTGAGCCCCTAGCCTTTGTCAGGGGGTCCCTGAAGGACCCCGAAGGGTGAAAAACCTTAAAAAAAAAAAAAACATTTTAAACGAGCCATTCCATATTACAGGATACAGTCAATCTATAACTATATACATAAGTAGCTTATTGTAAAATAAATATATAAAAAATATAATAAAACATACATAACTTAGCATTTAAAAAACCTTACAAATTCACTTAAAAAACCATAGGTTTCACACACGTTATAGTTAGAAATTAGCATTTAAAAAACCTTGCAAATTCACTTAAAAAACCATAGGTTTCACACATGTTATAGTTAGCTGGACATTTCACTCGTAAAAAACCATTGAAATTCCCCCGTTATAGTTAGTTCAGATAACTATAACTCGCGTCCGCCACTCTATCACAAGGATGATGTCATCAGTGATGTCATGAGTGATGCCACTGACGTCGTCAGCAGTGGATTGCGGGCGCGCGAGTTATAGTTATCTGAACTAACTATAACGGGGGAATTTCAATGGTTTTTTACGAGTGAAATGTCCAGCTAACTATAACATGTGTGAAACCTATGGTTTTTAAGTGAATATATATATATATATATCAGATTAATCATCTTTTTAAAAAAATCACCAATATTTTTAATCGAATGCATATTTTAATAATTCACACAAAGCAATGTGTAATAATCGTGATTATTAAATACATTAATAAAGTTTTAACAAAAAACATCTGTATGTCTGTCTTCCTTTTAACATTATTTTTTATTATTGCATTTTGTGATCTGGAAAAGTGTTAAAAGAAAGACTCAGAAACATATTGTTTTTTTTTTCTTTTCAACAAAACCAACGTGTCTGAGTTTTCCTTTAACATTTGCAGCCCACAAAATGCACTCATAAATACAACCACAAGAGGGCCTTGCACTCCTGCGGTAGAGCATAGACCTTTAAAAAACAAAATAGGGTAAAGTGTTCTTGGTCATGGATTTAATGACCAGGAGTCTAAATGTTGTTTTTTATGTTGCAGTGGAACTGCGCAGTAACTGGAGTCCCTCACAACATCAACAAGCACTGAAAATGCAATAGGTCTCGCCTTTGATTAAGTTAAAGCCATTTGCTTTGCTAATGGTATTGTATAGCAAAGCAATTGGCTTTAACTTAATAAAAGGCGAGACTACTGCATTTTCAATGCTTGTTAACTTTAGCCACGTTGTGCAGCATCCCTGATGCTTGGCCAACAGTGACTTAGGCATGTGCCTTGGACTGTCCTGCCCAAATGGCCACCCTAGACCAGAGGTGTCCAACGTATGTCCAGGAGGACCACAGCTATGCCATATTTTTAGCATAGCTGAGCACCGATTCGGTTTATGGGAATTCTGTTGGTTTTTAGGACTGGTGAATTCCACCGCACACTGCAATTCCATATCCAATTGAGTGTATATTATTCCTACTCACTACAGTCTGGCCTGTTAGACTTGATGATGACTAGCCAAGTTTTCAAACGATGCTGTATAAAAAACAAACAGCAAAAATACATGTTCAGCGCTGATGTGATAAAAATGCTGCTCAGTTGCGTTTTTAAATGGTTACGTGTGGTGGCTCAGCGCCTCAGCAGGGACTATATTCTTTGGAGAGAAAAGGTCACTTCAACCTGTTTGAGGCTATATTTTCACACGAAATACACCTGGTGCCCTTTGCCTGGCCACGCCCACTCCGTGTCCCTTTTTCAGGGGTTATTAGAATCAGGCACTCGCTGTCCTCCTAAGTGACATCTGAATATGACAGGCTGGTCTGGGATTCGTACACAGCTTAAAGTTCATAGCTTCGGAAACTGCTTACAGCTTTCTAACAGGATTTTAGAATGCAAATATACCTGTAAATACAAACATAACTCCGCATCATGTGCAGTTTACAAACGACGGAAGAATGAAACGCCGCACTGGCCCTGCCATAAATCCAGTTTGTCACTTTCAGCTCATGCAGATATGATCTGACACCGTTTAACTCGCTGAGCATACATATATAAACGTTCTTATATAGGCACCTGCACCCTCCTCTTGGCACTAGACCGCAGCTGCGCGTACATCATGGTGTGTTTACTGTCTCCTTCCAGTTATCAGCCAGAGGCTCCAGCTCGACGACGGTGGACGGGTGGAGCAAAAACGTAGAACTCACGCGATAAGTTCTTCGATTAAAAACCTCAGTTTAGAAAAGTGCACCTTTAAGTCCATTTGATGGCCTCCTAAAATCAGCCCATTCGGCAGAACAGCGCCTATACATGCCTGGCAGCAACAAAGTGCGCTACATGACACATTCCGCACTTTGGCTAGATAGAGCCTGTTTCTTAACGGGCCGGACCTCTCCGTCCGATATGAAGCCCCTCTCGACCCCGACACCTGCTTCTCTTCACAGGAGTGCACCGGTGCCTCGAAGCGGGTGATCCTCCTGTTTGCAATGGTTGTGAGACTGGACACAACTGGCAGCGTCCGGACAGGCATGTAATCTTCGCTGTTGCGGGGGCTCTGCCCCTCGGCGTCTGCAGGAAGCAAATCAGAGGCCCCACACCTCCAAACCCTTGATTTGCAAGGAGGGGTAAGGGATGCTTGGGTGGAATCCCATCCTCGTGATGTCACTGACGGGCCCCTCCTCCCGGGCCCGGCGGGGTTCTTCGCTGGTACGTGCGTGGGGATTCCCCCATCTGTTGCTTGTCAGTTTCCCAGGGTCAGAGCGCTGCAGGGGAGGAGGATCGCAGATCCGCGGAGCGGACCACTGTGCGTCCCACCGCGGGGGAGGAGTACTCTGCTAGCGCTAGGTGCCAGCCCCTCCTCTTCGCCTCTGTGGCACACATCCCTCTGCCACCAGATCTACCAGCTGCCTCTCTCTGCCTTCCTGGAGCCAAAGTGAGTACTGAAAAGTTTTGGAGTAGAAGTGATGGGACCTGAGGGTGGTGGAGGGGAGGAGGTGAGGAAGACAGAAGGGGAGAGGGAGAGTGAACAGAGCATACTCCGAGTGCTTCCTGTGTAGGAGTGAGTGATGTAGCTTTGTTGGGTTGTGTTTCTTAAGTGAACACTTATGCTGCACACTGCATACCCCAGGTGGATATCAGCAGCACCAGGGGCTTCCATTGGTGCAGCATGTGCAGTGGCACCAGGGTCCAGAAGCCTGAGGACCCATTGAACCCCGAGTATTGGGAGGACGCTGAGGAGGTTGGCAATGGAACAAGTGTGTTCCGAAGTAGAATACTTGATATGCAGTGTCAGGTGAACAGTAGCTTATGCATACATGGGTACATTGTGGTACAAGCTAGAGCCTCTGAAAGGCAGGTGGGGGTCAGCGCATCACATGTCAAGCACAGACTGACCCTGCTCCAGCTCTGTCGCAGAGTCTCAGAGGCACCGCTCACTTGTACAATCTCTCACCGTTAGCTTGCTTCCACCTCTTTTTTCGTGTAGCCTCCGTAACTAACGACCTGCTCACTTGACTATTGAAATCTCCGCCACAAATATGAAGGGCTGCACAACTTTTCTTAAATTCCGAGATGTGGTGAAGCGAGAAACTTGTGACCTCACAATGAAGAATACTAAAAAGTGATGGGTGGAATGACTGAACTGCTCGCTCGAGTGCTATTCACCTTGTTTTAATAGCAAGACATATGTGAAAATGCTGTATCACAAACCGAGGAAAGCTCTCCGCACTGCTACATATATTCAGTGAGAAATTATGCAGCAATAGGGACCACATTATGCGGCAGACTTGGCTAAACTATGCGACAAGAAAATAACAAGCGCGGCCCTTCATGGGACGTGAACGGCTCTTTACAGGGCAGACAGAAGATGTGCAGGCGGGGACTGCCCTTACTGGCAGTGAAAAAAAAGTCCCCAGTGTATCACGCCGCCAGTAAAGCATCCAATCCCCGGGTGCACTTCTTCTGTCTCGTTTGTCTCCCGCGTGCATGCTGGAATCGTATTGATTCCAAAAGGCCTCTGCATGGCAGAGCAGCGCATGCGCTGCTTTTGCCAGGCCGAGACCTAAAAATGGCATTGGGGACTACCACCTCCCCGGGCCTGCCCTGAAAAGTAAAGATGGGGGGGCTGCGCGGACCCCCCTCCTGGAGCCATATATGGCCCTGGGGGCTGCCAGGGCCAGCTCCTACTGTGTCCCGGGGTACCCACCCAGGACATAACTGTTTACTTTTGCTTGGCCGGAGCTGATAGCTCCGGCCACGCAAAAGCCAACACTTCGGTTCCAGTGGGCGGGAGCTGTCAAAGTGGTTTCAGGCAGGGAAAGAGATTAAACTACTGCTCTTGTACACAGGGAGCTGCATTTCCAGCAGCTCCCTGTGTGCAATGGCAATGCTGGCTCCTGTAGGATACCTGAAGCCGGCTGGGGCCTTGGAGGCCTTGAGGCTCCCCCCCACGGTCCCCATGCTGCAAACTGGGGGATGGGGTCCCTTGGCTGAAATCAGCCCGGTAAAAGTGGGGCACACAGCCCCCTCCCCAATTGAATTACGGCCCTGGGGGGATGGGGTCCCTGATGCCACAATTGGCCCAGGGAGGGGGACTGTGGGCCTCTCTCCCCATTCAGTTAATGCCAGGCATCGGAGATTTGGAGCATGGGCTGCGTGGCTCCTTCCCCCAAACAATTAAGGCCAGTGTATGGGGTCTATGGGGTCAAAATTGGCCTAGGCAGAGGGGACGCCATTGTGGATAATTTCATGTTTGACTAAATTCAACATTTAAGGACTGTCACACAGTATGTGATCTATGTTCCAGAAGTCAGTATGACATCTGCAGGGAAACAAACATTCGATGTGATCCAGCTTTGAAGTAACAAAATGAGGAGGGTTATAATATAAGGAGTCAGTGAGAGTATTCCCGGAATATGAGGGGTTCACAAGAGGTAGATAGTGCCCTTCAAAATAAAACAAGGAATTTAAAAAAAAGTATTTATTTCAAAAACTTAGTCCATATACCTGTTAAAGCATTTATCATACATGCAACATTATAGGTCCATCATCTCAATATACGAAGACAACAAGGAAAAATATTTCTGTTACAGTTCGAGCTTAAAATATATTGACTGACAATCTTATCAACCCACCCAACTCCCCCCAGCGCCCCCCTTACCGGTTCCTGCCAGATTGATACCCCAGTTCTATGTCTAAATTAGTCCTTGGGTGTCCTCTCCTCTTGCTTCCTGACTGTGAGTAGCAGTCGTATTGTGGTGTTCCCTGTCCTGCAGTTCACGCTGACAGGGCAGGGACAGTCTTTTCTATCTTCTGTACCATTTCCCGCCATGCCATCAATTCTTCTGGTAAATTTTCTAGTTTTCCTCAGATGATCCTCCATGGCCATTGCCCATTGTTTTAAATCTTTTCTCCATTTATCCAACTGCGGGCCCTGTGGGGTCAGCCGGTGGATTGCTATTCTCCTCTAAGTTATCCAAAGTCCCAATATCAGGAATCGTCTACTCGTTTTACGTTTGGGATTTTTGGGGATCAAGCCGAGGAGGCAGGTTCTTATCTCCGAGGCTATCTTTCACCCTGTTACTCTATTCAGTTGCTCCTGAATGTCAGCCCAGTAAGTTTGTATTCTTTGGCAATGCCATACCATATGTACGAAGTCTGCTTGTGTATGTTGACATCGGGGGCATTTGGGTCTCTGGATATGTTTATAGCGTGTAGCCTCCTGGGTGAGAGGCAGGTCATGTGGACTATATTATATAGTGTATTTCTTTGAATCTACTACATACTGACACTTTTCGTACACCGTCGTGGATTTTTTACCAATCTTTTGTTGTGATCATGTGCTCACTGTCCTCTTGCCATTTCTCTTATGCTTTAAGGGGCCTAATCTTTTATCCTCTCTCAGTGCCCTGTATAAGTGAGTAATAAGTTTCCGACCACCAGCCATTGCAATCATATTGACCAATGTACACGTGTGTTCCGGGGCTTCTGGTAATGCCAGCCAAAGTTGTTGGGCCATAGCTGCTATCTTGGCATATTGCAGGAATTGCCCCACCCCCAGTTCAAACGTGTCTACAGCATCCTGGTAGGTAATAAACCTATTCTCTGGGTATAGGTCTGACATCATCAGGCAACTCCCCCTCTTTCCATTTTTCAGTCGACATTGCTTGTTCTATTTGAGCGAACTGTGGCATGGTCCAAATCTCTGCCTCTGGTGCATAGGGCACACCTTTAAAAAGTCTTAGTCGTCCTATCCCATATTCTAGCCATTAGCCCAATCAGTGGAGGGTACCTTTCTTGCTGCGTCCTGTTTGTCCACAGAAGCGCTCCTAGCTGTTGTCTACCATAGGTACCATCTAACAGGGACCGTTCCCAAGAGGGGTCCATATCAAGCCATGCTATTGCGTGTTGTAATAGGGAAGACAGATAATATAGCTCTAGGTCTGAGATTTCCAGGCCTCCCTTGCCCCATTTTCGTTTCATCACCTCTAAGCTAACCTTACATCGCTTCCCGTTCCATAGTAATTGGGTGAGAAGTACATCTAGCTCTTTGAATACTCTATGCGGGATTTCATAGAAGGATCCTTGCATTGTGAACAAGCATCTGGGTAGAACCACCATTTTTAAAAAAGTGATTTTCCCCATCAGGGACAATTTTAGGGTATTCAAAAAGTTTATGCTCCCATGTAGGTCCTTAAGTATCCTACCCATATTAAGTTAATAGAAACTGTCTTTCTCTCGGGCTACCCGTATCCCCAGGTATCGCGCCGTTTCCATTTCCCATGGGAGTTCCAAGCTGGGGGGCTAGAACTCTTCTATCCCCTCCATCATCCCTAGCGGATATAATTGCGATTTTAATTTATTAATGCGCAAGCCTGAGGCCGTAGCGAAATTCTCTAAAGCAGGAGCAATATTGGAACCGATTGGGTCGGGTGGCGCAAGTACACCAACGCGTCGTCCGCGTACAGTGTCACTATATGTTGCGTTTGGCCTATCAAAATGCCATGACCCTGTAGCTCTGTCCTGAGGTGACGTGCTGATGGTTCCATTGCAAGGGCAAATAAAAAAGGGGACAGCAGACATCCTTGTCGCGTACCCCTTTGTAAAAACATAGCATCCGATACAAACCGTCCCGTTCTGACACTCGCCATGGGCCTAGAGTAATTTGACCCAATTTACAAATCCGGAGCCCAATACCATTTTTAGAAGAACCTGCCAGAGATATTCCCATTCAACCGAGTTGAACGCCTGTTCAATATCCAGAAGCGCCAATACGCTTTCCACTGCGTTCCCCAAGGTGTCTGCTTTATATGTGCAAGACGGCGGATATTTCTCAGCGTATTCCTACTAGGTATAAACCCGGACTGGTCCACATGTACCAGCTGTGGGAGACATTGGAGCAGTCTGCTCGCAAGCACCTGGCTGATAGTTTTGAGGTCTAGGTTCAGCATGGAGATATGTCTATATGAGTTTGGAATCAACTGATCCTTCCCTGGTTTGGGAATCATCACTATTAATGCTTCCCGCATTGAACTCGGCAGTTCACCCCTCTCTTCTGCTTCCACAATAACCTCCAACAATCTAGAAGTCACTACCCCAGCAAATTCTTTATAAAATTTGCCCGCAAGCCCATTCATACCAGGAGATTTAGCAGTTTGGAAATGGGTTATCGCTGCTTTTATTTCACCCTCTTAAATTGGGGCCCCCAGGGTTTCTTGAGTCTCGGGGTCCAGGCTGGGCATTTCCATACCAGCCAGGTAAGCTTGTATAGTCTGGGTATATGTGGGGTTCTGGGGCTCCGAATATATCTTATTTAAATGGGTTGCAAATGCATTATTAATCTCATGTTGCATATAGACCATTTGTTGCTAGTCGTCTCTAATTGCCAGTCAGTGACATCACTGATGACATCTCAAATGACATCGCTGATGACATCATTCACAGAACCACTCATACACCCACTCACACCCCTATACAACCTCAGAGGTGGAAGAGGCTATTTTAGAATATTTTTTCACCAATGCTTGAACTGTTAAGCAGCACTCTACCCTATGGGAGGTGTTTAAGGCTTATATTGTAGGAATTTGTCTTTCAAAGCATGCTGGCATTCTAAGCAGCATACAACGGATCTTGCTAGTGTGGAGAGTGAAATTCAGGCATTAGACTCTGCGAATGCCGCCGCTTTACATGTTCCATGCCTCCGTAGTAGAATGCATGAATTTCACGACTGCGCTAAACGCAAAACCAGTTACCTTGGGAAATATGTTGGAGCATGCAGATATGGTGAAGGCGAGCGTCTTGGCAGGACACTGGCTTGTTAGCTTCGCCCTTCTTATCAAGCCGCTTATGTGACTAAACTAGTGCGCACTGATGGTGCAGAGAATACTGCTAGCCCAAGAATACAGGCAGATTTCACAAATTATTATAAAACACTTTATATGGCTTGTCCTGGGAAGGATAAGGATGTATTGGCTAATTATTTATCAGGAGTTGTCATGGTTTGGCTAGTAACGGCTCATCAACAATTTTTTGGCTTCTCCTATTACATGCGAGGAGATCACCCAAGCTATTGACGACTTGAGTGGCGCCAAGGCTCCAGGACTAGATGGACTCACTGGGGAATTTTGTAAATCTTTTAAGCACCTTTTTGTACCGCACTTACTGGAAGCTTACGCTGGATCACATGAACGGGGCTCCCTTCCACGCACGATGCAGATAGCAGGTGTTACGCTTCTGCTCAAACCTGATAAATCCCTTATATCTGCTCTTCTTATCGTCCACTCTCACTTAGAAACCATGCACTAAAATATTGGCTGAGATGTTGGCCACTCACTTTTTACTATTAATGGATCTAATTTTTTCCCGAATGCAATCACGTTTCGTGCAACACCACTCCACTTCTATAAATTTTCGTACCCTTTTTGCTACTATCAAATTCCCCCCACCATCCCCTCAGTGGGGGCTTTATTAGATGCTAAAGGGCATTATTTTTGCTTGAATGGCCTTTTCTCCACGCTACGTTGGCTACACTGGGCTTCCCTGATGGTTTTTGTAGGTTGATACGCTTGTCATAAAGTGACCCTGTGGCCAGTCTAAGAATTAATAGGGTACTCACAGAGCAATTTCCACTAATACGAGGCACATGGCAGGGTTGTCCCCTTTCTTCTCTTCTGTTTGTAATGCCCATGGATCCTCTGGTCCATTATTTGCAGGAGAAATATATATACACAGTGGTCTCCGGTTCCCACATGGAACATTGTTAGCCTCCCTTTATACAGATGATATCATGCTTTTTATTTGCGATCCTGCTTATAATTTATCACCGATAATTCAAGAGGTGCAGAGGTTTGGTCTTTTCTCCAGCCTCTGTATCAAATGGAGTAAATAAGAATTATTTCTTCTGACTGAAGCCACTGTATCGTGCGATCTTGAATTCCCATTACAATGGTGTACAGACTCTGTCAAATATTTAGGCATTCAAATTCATAGAGACAACTTTGAGGTGATGCGGTGTAATTATGCACCCGCCCTACATAAACTTGAGATGCAGGTGGAGAAGTGGATAAAACAGAAGCATATCTATTGGTTGTGTTCCCTCGCTTGGTCTATATTTTTAAAATATTCCCATTTCTCTCACTAACAGTTTTTTCAATTCGCTACATAGCCTCCTTATCCGGTTGGTATGGGCAGGTCTTTTCCCCGTATTTGTTGGGAGTTCCTTAAGCTTCCTTAGGAATGCGGTGGTTTTTGAGTCCCTGATTGTCAGGTGAATTTTTATGTTGCCCAGGCTCATTACGCTTTTTATTGGTATCACCCTGATTCCCGTTTACCACTCTTAAAACCCGAAGGAGCCCAATTACCACAGTTACCGATGTCCACTGCCCTGCCCCAGAGAATTCAATGTGATCCTAACACTATATACAACCTTGCCACCAACAGTCGGGCCTGGTTTAAATTATTGCAATATTTGGGCGGTGACACCCTCTACTCTTATCCTCTTATCCTCTCCCACTGGTGCAGAATCCCGGAATTCGGCTTACCTTTGAGCGGCTAGTGCAGCGTACACTGTGCACACATGATTTACGGACAATGGGTGACTTGTTCACAGATGGTATACTTAAACTCAGCTCCACTATGGCAACAGTGGGGAGGTCCACGATAATGGAGAACTTTATATTCCATCGGTTGCATAGTACGCTACACAGAGTGTTGCCCGCTTACCCAACTGAACCAAATGACTCCCCCCCCCACTGTCTTTAATGATAGTCTCCATTGATTAGTCGTCTTGTTTCCAGACTATACCACACTTCCCTGCAGTTGAGGCCCACTGTTGAGGGCTAGGATGGCCTGGGAGTGCAACTTGGGCATTTCAATCCCAGATAAGACATGGAATTACCGATGTACGCAGACCAAACTGATTTCTAGTAATCATCATAACACACTGCATTACAAATATCTCCACAGGGCCTACACCACTCTGGACACTTTGGAGATATTTGACCCAACAAGATCTTATTGTTGTCTCAAATGCTGAGCGGACCATGCTGATTTTTTCCATTTGACATGGACGTGCGCAGTGGTGGCACCTTTTTGGGGCGTTATTTATTCCACTCTATCTTTAATGATTGGGCAAACACTCACAACGGACCTTCTTGTGGTCTTATTGATATATGTTAAGCAGTTGCCACTGAAGGTACGTTGATATACTGTCATTGCCTTGTTGCTTCCCAAGAGGCAAATTTCACTTCACTGGGTAACTCACATTTCCACAACTAAGGTAGCCTGGCTTAACAACTTATCTTATTGTAACACTACCTCTGAACAGTATGCTTCATTGCAGCCAATCACATCTAGGCCCAGGGATATTTGGCAACCATTGCATAATTATTTATTATCAATTGAAAATGCCTCGGATGACGAAATGTCAAACTAATTTAGTTATTAGATGAATATCATTTCTTCTTCTTTTGAGGTGTTGTTATTCCATATTTTTGGTATGCTGGCATGTCATAATGTGCTCATAATGGCTTCTATGTTTCCTTATATTTACCTTATATTCTATTTTTCTGTACTGTGTGTTGTCAGGCCCCTACTGATCTTGTTATTTTAATGTTATTGGAGACCTATTATACCATTCATGTAGATGCTGAATTATCTGATCAAACTAGTTTTTGTATGTGTTGTTTAAAAATCATAAAGAAAGAAGAAAGAAAATGCAGGAGACTATTCATAGGGAGATGGATTGCTTGGAAGTAGCTAATCCCGTACGGACCATACCATATTTTATAAACAATTGGTTCGTCCTTTGTGTTATCGAGATAGAATTTGAAAACTCTCCTCACATCCAGAGAATGAAGAGATCTTTCAGCTGGAGTAGAGGGATTCTGAAAGAATCTTGGTAAGTGATAGTTTGATTTACATGAAAGTCTGAAATTACTTTGGGAAGGAACTTTGGGTGAGTTCTCATAACCACTTTGCTAGAGTGGAAGGCTATGTATGGTTTGTGAGAAAAAAGCACTTGGATCTTGCTAACCCTGTGAGCCGATGTTATTGCTACAAGAAAAGCTGTTGTCCAGAAAGGTGTTGCAGGGAGGCTTTGTGGACAGGCTCAAAGGGGTCCTGCATCAGACTTGAAAGAAAAATGTTAGGCTCCCAGGGAGGAAAAGGATACCCAACCAGAGGGAAAACCTTCTTTAACCCTTCTAGAAAATTCTTAATTACTGGGATTTTGAAAAAAGATGTTTGTGAAGGACATTTTCTGTAGGCAGTAAGAGCTGTCAGGTGAACCCTTATAGAAGAGAATTTCAAGCCAGATTTTGCCGAATGGAGTAAATATGGAAGAGTGACATCTTCCTGGCAAGACGTAGGGTCCACGATCCTAGAGGAACACTATATGCAAAATCTCTTCCATTTGAAGGCATATGCGGAACTTGTTGAAGGCCGCTTACCCTCTTAAAGGATGACCATGCAGTATTGTGGCAGATTCAAGTGTCCGTACTACATTAGCTCAGGAGCCACGCCACCAAATTCAAAGAGGAGAGATTGGGGTGAACCATCCGGCCTCCGAACTTCGTTAGCAGGTCTGGTCTCCATGGAAGCTTGAGATGTGGATGGATGGACAGGTGAAGGAGGTCCGATAACCATCATTGACGTGGTCATTCTTGAGCTATGAGGACCATCTTGGTTCTCGACTGGGACAACTTGATGAGGACTGTTTGGATCAGGGGAATTGGCTGAAAAGCATACAGAAATTTAGCAAACCAATTGATCCATAGTGCATTCCCCAGCTTCCCTTGCTGGAAGTAACTTCAGGTGAAGCTTCTGCATTTTTTGTTTTCTGCAGTGACGAACAAATCGATGGTCGGATTTCCCCACCGTTGAAAGATGTTTTGGACAATGTCATCGTTTAAGACCTACTTGTGTGCAGGAGTCCGTTGAGGGAGTCTGCTTGAGCATTTTGGACACCTGGAAGGTGAGTTGCCGTTATGGTAAGGTCCCTGGCTAGAAGCCATTTCCAGATCCTCTGGGCCTCGTGTGACAAGGGCCTGGACCTTGTACCTCGCTACTTGTTGAGGTAAACAGGTTTGTTGTATTGTCCGTCTGAAGCATGGAGTGGGATTTGATTGACGGATAAAACTCCTTCAGGTCCAGATGGACTGCTTGCAGCTCGAGGAGATTGATGTGGTATGTCGATTCTCTCAGCGACCACTTGCCCTGGATTTGAAGGTTATCCATGTGGGCTCCCCATCCCAGTAGTGCGGCATCTGTGACTATGGTTTGAGCAGGAATCTCCTTTCTAAATGGTGTACCTCGAAGTAGATTGGTTGGAGAGTACCAACATTTCAGGGACAGCTTCACATGAAGGGATAGTTGTATCCTGTCTTCACAATTGCCTGTCAGTTGGTCCCACTGGTCCTCAAGTCACTCCTGTAGAGTTCACATGTGGAGACGAGCATTTGGTGTAAGAAAGATGCAGGAGGCCATCGAGTCGAGGAGGGAGGGTACTGTTCTTACCATTGGATGAGAGCCTTTCATGAGAGCATGACACTTCCAAAAGGATTGATAAGCATCTCTCATCCGAAGGACACACTTTTGCCCATATTGCGACAATGGAAGCTTTCAGATAATGCAAGGTTTGAACTGGGACAGAGGTTGACTTGTTGTGGTTGACCTGAAAGCCTAACCTTTGTAGGAGACTGCAGGTTCAATTATAATGGAGCTGAGCTTTCTGTGACGTGGACGCCTTGCTTAGCCAATCATCTAAGTATGGGTAGACAAATATTTTGTGTCTACTGAGATAGATAGCCACAACTGCCAAGCACTTGGAGAATGTCCTGGGTGCTGACTTCAGGTAAAATGGAAGTACTTGGTACTTATAATAGTCCTGCCCCACTATGAACCTCAAGAACTTTCAATACTTTCTGGCAATTGGTATATGAAAGTATGCGTCTTGAAGTTCGATGGAACAGAGCTAATCCCCCTGGTCTAATTGGGGATAAAACTGGTGCAATGCCAGCATCCTGAACTTTTCTCACCATATCCACTTGTTGGTTGTTTTGAGGTCGAGAACTGCTCTTAATTGATTCTTGCCTTTTTTCTTGATGAGACAGTATCTGGAAAAAATGCATGTGCCTCAAAGTTGGTGAGGAACAGGTTACACTGCCTGCTTTTGTATGAGGATGTTGACCTCTGATTGTAACAGTGGTTGTTGGAAACTGAATGGTTTCGGAGGTTTGAACGGTGGAGGGCTAGTGAACATCAGACAATATGCATTGTGAACAATATTTAATACCTAGGCGTCTTGTGTTATGTTTTGCCAATCTGTCAGATAATGTTGAATGCTTCCCCCCACCGGAGTGGGTAACAGAAGAGGGGGATGTAATGATTCAAGGTTTTGACCGGGTGGTTGCTTGCCCCCTTGGGGAGGCTGCTGGGTAGACCTCCCTCTAGACTGCTTTCCTTGATAATATTGATAGGGATGTTGGAGCTGTTGCTCACTGCTTTTCTAGCGCCCCTGATACCAGTAAGGGGGCTTGAACCCTCTGGGAATAGAAGTGGCGTTGGTTAGGTCGGAAAGATTTTCTTTGTTCCCTGGGCCTTTCTAAGCTGACTGCTTTTAGAGTTTCAATTTCTGCTTTCATCCATGCCATTCAGTCATCTGTATGGATTCCAAATAGAGTGGTAACAGAGAATGGAAGATTTAATATACTCTGCTGCGATTCTGGCTTGAGGGATGTAAGGAGGAGCCAAGAATGCCTTCTAGGAACGACATAGCGGCAGTACTCATAAGCTTCTAATAAGGAAGAGTCTGCTGCAGCAATAATAACTTGATTAAAGACATTGAGGATTTCCATGAAGGCTTTCCTCTTATCTCTAGGGAGACGCTCTGCAAACTGGTTCATGGATTCCCACAGTGCCCTGTGGTATCTGCCTAGAACAGCAGTGGAACTGACTGCTTTAATGGTGGTGGTTGTCGTACTGCACACTTTACAACCTACAGAGTCCAAATTCTCACTCTCATTATCGGGAAGCACTGTAGCAGTGGGGAGTAGTGGCATGTTGCTTCTTTGCCGCTACTACAATCACTGAGTCTGGTGTAGGATCTGTTTGAAGGAAAGCAGGAACTTGCTCTGGAGGACAATATTTCTTTTGAACCCTGGATGTTGGCTTAACAAAGGCTGGAGTCAGGAAGAGGTCCATAGCAGGTTAAAGGAGACCTGGTACTAGAGGCAGCAAAGGTCCTGATTCTGACCTGTGTTGTAGGGACTCAAAAATGACTGATATAGTTGAAGTCAACATCAGAATGTTATGTTTTGCCGCTCCCCTCACAAGAACTTCTTGAAATGTTGGGATATCATCCACCAGTGGTATGCATGGAGGTGGAGAGTCTGAAAGCATTGGGGAGTGTCAATGTGATGTTCTGACCGAGATCTTTGTGGTGAATGATGATGATGATGGTGAGAACGCCTGAAAGAAGTAAAAGTGCACCTTGGGCTGTGTCGATGGTGCCTAGAATGATGGCATGCCCTGGACCGAGATCTGGGTCTAGGAGTGACCTTGCCTGGAGACAGTGATGAAGAGGTGGAGGCAGAGGCCTTGGAGGAGGATGCCGAGGAGGAGACGGTGCAAGCCTTAAAAAAGGGGAGTATGTTCTTATGTACTCAAAATCTGGAGAGGAATAAGTACATCTCCTCTTCTTTCTCGCCTTGGCGTAGTAGAAAGGGTTCTTGACGTCATCCGGCCTCAACCAATGGTGTTTTGACGTCGGAGTGTGCCTCGACGTCGATCTGGATCTCGATGCCGACCATCTTGATGGCCTCATAGTCGATGGGCTCCTTGAAGTCGACCAAGGTCTGCGTGTTGACGGTGTAGTTATTGATGTTGATACTCCTTGCCTCTGGCGCTTCTCGATTTTGAATTGAATCATGGATAGGCGACAAACAGGTCGGCGCAGTGCAGTACCTCTCTTCGAAGTCAATTCTCTCTAGGTCGTCTGGGACCAAGGGCATTTTTTGTGCCATTTTCTTCCTGGCATGGCCTCTAGAGACAGATGACAGAACCCTGGTAGAGGTCTGGCTCTCTTCTCACCCTGAGGTCCCAGCTTCAGACTGCGTCTGTTGTCTTCGCTCCTCGGTATCATGAAGGTGAACCTTCTCTTGGTCTCTCAGTGTTACACGATCCTCCACTTGCACATTAATAACACTTCCCTCACTCACTCAATACAACTCCCATAATGCACCATCATGGTAGTTAGAGTTGTGTACCGCCCCAAGCCTTTCTCGAGCACGCTCATTGGTTGAGGAACCAGTTTAAAAATAAGCTCCTTCTTACAATCCTCGCTTGGCTTCCGAAGCTCTTGCAATCCTCGCTGGAACCCTGCCTTGCACTGGAATCTTGTGCTGCATTCTTCGAGCCCAGCTGACCCTGCCTGTCCGGATACACGCGAGTTACTTCTAATAGCTGTTCCTGCCTCCTATATGAACTCTTCCCTTATCGTCGGATGGACTTCACGTTTGAAACCTCTTTTACTTACTTATGTGAGAAGCCCTGATTTTGTCTGGAACACATTCTTTGGTGAAGCACGATTACCCCGGATGCGGGCGGATTCCCTTCTCACGGCCTCGCATTATCACTCCTTACTATCGGAACACATCATCAACTGCCTCATCACGTACCTGGCTTTTCAGAAGCGGCTATGATATCAAAGACACCAGCTGCTACGGGTACGTTACACGCGCTGCACGCGTGTTTACTTTTTTTATTTAAAAGAACCGGGACTTCCTATACACGCTACAACTTTCTGATATTAGCGTACAATTGACGACTCAGAGGCTCCCCTGAAGTTATGCGTGCCTCAATAATCTGTTTATAGTCGTCCTTTCAGTTGCCCTTTGTCTCTCCAAAGTTAGCGCTACAACTTTCAGAGGAATAATCGTTTTCTTTTGCTTTTGCATCTTTAATCGACAACTCATGAACAGAGTTTATTTTTGTGGAGTTGAATAGCAGAACTTTATTGTTTCAACACAGCATTCTCTCGTGCCTGTATGAGAAGGACTTGGCTGTGACTGTTCTTTTCTTTGGAGCCACGCACTGCATACAGAACCTGCTTTAGTACTCCGTTGGGGAAAAAGTCTTCTGTTGAATTCAAACACATTTTCCTTATGTGCCATTTTGGAGGCTGTGGAGGTACACAACCATTCTCTATTTAGTAAAGGAATACATGGTCTTTTGTTTACCCAACCTGGTATAATAGTATCTTTTTCTTCTCTCCCTGTTTGTTGTTTTGTCTCTCCTGCAGTACTGCCACATAATTCCCTACACCTTCCTCGCGAGAGACTTCTGCCTTCCAGGTGGCCTTCCCCAGAGGTCCTTTTTCTGGTCCCGGCTCTTCCTTGGGGTATCATTCATCTTTCAGTTGGTTGAGCTTTCTGTAGATGATTTTACTCTCGGGGAGAATTGAGATCCTGTTCTTCGCTCCCGTGGATGTTGGCAGTCGCCCTGGGCTAATACAAGTAAGATAAGGTGCAAGAGTGACAGAAAGCCAAGCCCAAGAATAGAAACATCCCCCGAGCGAACATGGATCCTGTTCACATGGACGCGACGTTGTCCAGTGAAACTCCCGAAACAACCATGAATGACTTGGCTTCCGCTGTTGTAAATCTACAAGCGGAACTCAGATTAGTAAGAACTGAGAACCAAAGATTGGTTACAGAACTAGACCAACTTAAGACACAGAGACGTTTTGGGGTCAGTGTAGACGAAGGAGCTGCAAAATCTAAAAGGAGTTATATACGGCCCGCCCTCTTTCATGGTCCCCCACATACATCTGTCCTTCCTGATCCTGCGCTCAGAGACAATGAGGCTCCTCCAGTTAATGTTACCGTAGTAACCCCATCGCCCACTCCACTGGCCATGCCGGAACGCTTTAATGGAGACAGCAGCAAATACGGGGTGTTCATAAATCAGTGCCACCTTCAGATTCTTTGTCGAGCCTCCTTCGTTCCTGACGACGCTGCGAAAGTGGCTTTTACTATCTCATATCTCACCGGTAACGCCGCCCTATGGGCAGTGCCGCTAGTGGAGAATGACGACCCCATGTTATATGACTTAACTCTGTTTAAAGACAAGATGCGCAATCTGTTTGCGCGCCATTCGTACATGCAAGCCAGTGACAATGAATTACTGAGTTTGAAACAGGGATCCAAAGACCTCTTAACATACATAACCACAGTCAATAGATTGGTCACTGAAACCCAGTGGCCTGAGTAAAAAAGAACTTCTTTATTCTATCAAGGGTTAAAAGACGAATTGAAAGATATTCTCTCACAAATTGTAGATCCTCCTGAGGATTGCGCCATGTTCATAGACCTGGTAGTTAAATTAAACATCGGTTAAACGAAAGAAGAGGTGAAAAAACCAAAGGCGATTATCCTCGCTTTGTCTTGGGCCGAACTGAGAAAAAAGAGCAAAAAGATCTAGGTGAACCGATGCAGATCGGGGGCATCAGAGGCCCATTAACTAGTATGGAACGAGAGAAACGCAGAAAGCTCAACCTGTGTTTGTATTGTGGAAAAGGGGGCCACTATGCGCAAGAGTGTCCTGTTAAACCGAAAACCACTGTAAAGACGACTCCCATTCAGAATAGTGTGGCTACTGCCTCGGAAAACTAACTGACTTGGAGGATCAAGAGATCGATTCTTCAAGTCTTTCCTTGAAACAGATCTCACACCTATTGGCCAATACAGTTCCCTTGGTACCCAGACATTTTACGCTAATGGTGGTATTAGTCTTGCCTTCTCAATATCGAAAGACCATGCCTATACTCCTAGATTCAGGAGCGACGGGCAATTTTTGGGATATCTCCTTAGCCAGATCATTAGGAATAGAGTTTGTGTCAAAAACCCAACCCGAAAAAATCAGAGCAGTCGATGGGACTGAGTTATCTTCAGGGTTGCTTGCTTTTCAAACACCCCTACTGACTATGGTGTGTGACAATGGACACTCAGAGTCTATACAGTTTGATTTAATAGATACACCCAATTTTGGAGCTATCTTAGGAGTACCGTGGTTACAGGTACATAACCCCCTTATTGATTGGGTCTCTAGACAAGTCACCTTACAATCTCCCTATTGCTTGCTACATTGCTACCAAGAGGCCCCCACTTGGCACAAATCCTTATGCTGTGCTATGGAGACCTCTATTACCACTGAACTACCTCCTCAGTATAATGACTTTAAAGATGTGTTTGACACTGTAAAAGCCGTAGCTTTGCCCCCCCATCGGTCCTATGATAGTAGGATAGATTTAATTCCTGGAGCTGTGCTACCTGTAAGCAGAATATATGCACTTACTGAGCCAGAAAACAAGTATCTGTTTGACTATCTACAGGACATGCTAAAAAAGGGTTTTATCCGGCATTCCACTTCACCGGTATCTTCTCCTCTTTTTTTATTCCTAAGCGGGAAGGAGGATTGAGAGCCTGCCTGGATTGTAGAGCCCTTAATAAAGTCACTATTAAAAACAAATACCCTCTTCCCCTCATCTCCACCCTTCTTGATCAAGTCCGGAAAGCTAAGATCTTCACCAAGCTTGACCTTCGGGGTGCATACCATTTAATCCATGTCAGACAAGGAGATGAGTGGAAGACGGCTTTCCGTACAAAATTTGGACTTTTTGAATATTGCGTAATGCCGTTTGGCTTATGCAATGCTCCAGCAGCTTTTCAGTTTTTTATTAATGAAATTCTCAGAGAATTTCTAGATATCTTTGTCATCGTCTACATTGACGACATTTTGGTTTTCTCACAAAACGAAGAAGAACATGTGCAACATGTAAGACTAATTTTGCAAAGACTGCAAGAAAATCATCTTTTTGTTAAACTCGATAAATATCTTTTTCATACCACCAAAGTAGATTTCTTGGGGTTTGTCATCTCTCCTGAAGGGATACACATGGATTCATCAAAGGTGTCTGCCATAAGCAATTGGTCCAGCCCCTCTTCTGTAAAAGAAATACAATCCTTTCTGGGATTCGCCAATTTCTACAGAAGATTCATCGAGCGATTTTCTGATCTCATCACGCCCATCACCAGACTCCTCAAAAAGGGAGTAGTGTTTAAATGGGATGACACTGCGGAACAAGCCTTTCAAACATTAAAAAAGAAGTTTGTAACCGCCCCTATTCTTTGTCATCCTTATACTACTCAACCTTTTTATATGGAGGCCGATGCATCACAGTATGCGGTCGGGGGGGTTCTTTCACAAAGACATCCTTTGAATGGAAGAATGCATCCAGTGGCCTATTTTTCCAAGACTCTATCAGCTGCTGAACAACATTACACAATAGGGGAAAGAGAATAAATACGCAGAAGAAAGTCCCCCGCTTATTATTTCTGAGAATAAGATAGCGGCTATAGGAGACTCAGAGGGTGCAAATGATTTTCTTAAATCACTAACCAATGAATACACCTCCCTCAAAGCTGACGACTGGCTATTAGATCCCAAGAATTCGATCACTGATGGCTTATATTATCACCAAGGTCGGTTGTATGTTCCCTCTACAGAGCTACGCCTTCTGATTATGAACTGGTGTCATTCTTCTCCTTTGGCCGGCCATCCTGGAGAAGACAAGACGTTACATAATTGTCAGAGATGGTTTTGGTGGAAGGGGATGACACAGGACATATCTGATTTTGTTAAAGCTTGTCCCACTTGTGCCAGACAAAAAGCTCTTCATTGCGCTCCTGCAGGTTTACTACAACCGATGCCCATTCCACATACTCCGTGGTCCTCTATTAGTATGGATTTTATCACTGACTTACCTGTTACTAGAGGGTACCACTCCATTTTAGTCGTAGTGGACATGTTGTCTAAAATGGCTCATTTTATACCTCTGTCTAAGTTACCTACGGCTAAAGAGCTTATAGACATATTCATTCAACATATTGTACGGTTACATGGAATACCGTCTATAATTATCTCAGACCGAGGCCCCCAGTTTATTTCTAGGTTTTGGCAAGGACTATGTAAAGTACTACGCATTGACCACCGTATGTCTTCGGCCTATCATCCCCAAACTGATGGGCAAACAGAAAGGACCAATCAAACCCTAGAACAGTATTTAAGGTGTTTATTAGGGACTGTCACCAGTGATTGGGTACAAGCCCTTCCATTAGCAGAGTTTGCCTACAACAACACCTGTCATACTGCCACTCAGATTTCCCCTTTTTATTTTTTGAATGGGTATCATCCCCTTTGCTTACCCGTACATTTCTCTCCCACACTAGCAGACATACCCGCGGTAGTTGAACAACATGCACGTCTCTCCTCCATATGGGATTTGGCAAAACAAAAACTACAAGAAGCCAAGACTCATATGAAAGAGCAGACTGATAAACATAGATGTCCTGCACCTACATATATAGTTGGTGAAAAAGTGTGGTTGGCTACAAAAAATCTTCGATTATCTGGACCTAGGAAACTCCAACCACGTTATATAGGACCTTTTCCTGTATCATGCATTATCAATCCTGTAGCCCTCAAACTCGAGTTACCTCCTGAGTATCAGATACATCCTGTTTTTCATGTTTCTTTACTCAAGAAATACGTACAACCACTTGTCCTGAAGTTCCCCCTCCCCCCATTACCGTAGAAGGGCAACTAGAATACGAAGTCAGAAGAATTGTAGATTCCTGAAGACACCGGGGTCGCTTGCAGTACTTAGTTGATTGGGTGGGATACGCCCCTGAAGATAGGTCTTGGGAACATGCAGATCAAGTACATGCACCTCGTCCAGTAAGAAGATTTCATGCCTTGCACCCAGACAAACCTAGACCTGTGAATAGGCCTTTAGGGGGGAGAACTGTTACACGATCCTCCACTTGCACATTAATAACGCTTCCCTCACTCACTCACTACAACTCCCATAATGCACCATCATGGTAGTTAGAGTTGTGTACCGCCCCAAGCCTTTCTCGAGCACGCTCATTGGTTGAGGAACCAGTTTAAAAATAAGCTCCTCCTTACAATCCTCGCTTGGCTTCCAAAGCTCTTGCGATCCTCGCTGGAACCCTGCCTTGCCGTGGAATCTTGTGCTGCATTCTTCGAGCCCAGCTGACCCTGCCTGTCCGGATACACGCGAGTTACCTCTAATAGCTGTTCCTGCCTCCTATGTGAACTCTTCCCTTATCATCGGATGGACTTCACGTTTGAAACCTCTTTTACATACTTATGTGAGGAGCCCTGATTTTGTCTGGAACACATTCTTTGGTGAAGCACGATTACCCTGGATGCGGGCGGATTCCCTTCTCACGGCCTCGTATTATAACTCCTTACTATCGGAACACATCATCAACTGCCTCATCACGTACCTGGCTTTTCAGAAGCGGCTACGATATCAAAGACACCAGCTGCTACGGGTACGTTACACGCGCTGCACGCGTGTTTACTTTTTTTATTTAAAAGAACCGGGACTTCCTATACACGCTACAACCTTTCTGATATTAGCGTACAATTGACGACTCAGAGGCTCCCCTGAAGTTATGCGTGCCTCAATAATCTGTTTATAGTCGTCCTTTCAGTTGCCCTTTGACTCTCCAAAGTTAGCGCTACAACTTTCAGAGGAATAATCGTTTTCTTTTGCTTTTGCATCTTTAATCGACAACTCATGAACAGAGTTTATTTTTGTGGAGTTGAATAGCAGAACTTTATTGTTTCAACACAGCATTCTCTCGTGCCTGTATGAGAAGGACTTGGCTGTGACTGTTCTTTTCTTTGGAGCCACGCACTGCATACAGAACCTGCTTTAGTACTCCGTTGTGGAAAAAGTCTTCTGTTGAATTCAAACACATTTTCCTTATGTGCCATTTTGGAGGCTGTGGCGGTACACAACCATTCTCTATTTAGTAAAGGAATACATGGTCTTTTGTTTACCCAACCTGGTATAATAGTATCTTTTTCTTCTCTTCCTGTTTGTTGTTTTGTCTCTCCTGCAGTACTGCCACATAATTCCCTACACCTTCCTCGCGAGAGACTTCTGCCTTCCAGGTGGCCTTCCCCAGAGGTCCTTTTTCTGGTCCCGGCTCTTCCTTGGGGTATCATTCATCTTTCAGTTGGATGAGCTTTCTGTAGATGATTATACTCTCGGGGAGAATTGAGATCATGTTCTTCGCTCCCGTGGATGTTGGCAGTCGCCCTGGGCTAATACAAGTAAGATAAGGTGCAAGAGTGACACTCAGGGTGCGTCTTGAAAAGTTCCTACAGTGATGGCAAGACTCAGGAACATGATTTTCTGAGAGGCAGAGAATACACACCTCATGAGTGTCTGTCTTGGCCTTTTTTCTCCCAGAGGCTAGGCATTTGTCAAAAAGAGATGCAATTTTTCCTGTAAAAAAACCCTCTAATTTCTGTAAGGAAAGCACAAAAAAGGCCAGGGAGAGACCAAAGCCGTCAAATGAAAAGGTTATCACCAAAATTCAGTTGTGAAATTTTTAGGAGAAAAGCCAAAATTTGGCCGAGCTCAATGCACAAGGGTCCTGTCAGCAGGAGCCAGAAAAAAGAACAGAAGCAACTGCCACCTGCTCAGCATGATGGGATGCTGGTGGTCCCTGGGTTCCTAATGGCACAACCTCTATTTTTAACTCCTATAATGACTATGTCCTGTCTATGGAAAACAGGGTTTGTGAAAGAGATGTATGCTGTTATAATATAACATCATAAGGTTATACTCCTATATAATTCTCCTGGCCCCTTTTTAAGTACAAGATGAATAATTGAGGTATTGTAGCCTAGTCCTATATGCTGCGCAATATTTTTCTTTCTTAAGTGACTCTGCAGGCCTTCCTGAAGAAAGGTGAACAACTATACTTAAGAAGATATATTGTGAAAAATGTACATGGAGTCCCCACGGATGGGCGGGACTATTCAGTGCTTCTGACTATAAATGGAAAATCCATATGAGAGGACCTTTGTTCACTTTCACGCCCTCGCCCGACACTTGATAATTACTGTTGGGATACCCTTTACCTGTTAATTTCAATGTAGTGCAGGCATAATCCTATTCCAACACTCTTTCTCTCCAAAAGGAGCCCTGACCCTGGCAGGGTGATGGACGTTTTAGTGAGGCTCAGATTTCACATGCACAAAATCAGAGAAATTCAGCAGTTATAGTTAGCTGAGCTAACTATAACTCGCGCCACTGCAATGCACTGCTTATGACCTCATATATTACATCACCCATGACATGGTCTGTGACATCACTGATGACATCTATAATGACATCATACAGTGACTGTGTGTTTTTAAAATGTCTGAGTGTTAAATATATATATATACCAAGGTGTACTGATGGTCTAGATGTGAAAGTGTGCTCAGAAGGCGACAGGCTGCCAAGGCGGGTAACGAGAAGGGCTTGGAGTTGGCGAGGGCTTGGGAGATGATAGTACAGGCTCTGCAAGACTACCTGCTGGAGTGCGAAGAACACGAACATTCGGAGGGCGGGGTTCCATGAGGCTTGGGAGACCAAATGCAAAACCCGATTAATGGCAAACTTTAGCGTCAGAACCCACAATTATAACCCACATCAGCAGCAGTTGGGGGGTGGGAAGGGTGGAGGGGAGTTAATGGGGTATTGCTGTAGTGATCAGAAGAGCGCCTGCAGAAAGGATCTATGACTGATGACTACAGGGGAACGGGGTTCCAGAGCAGCGCTCCTTGGGTACATATAATGTGATTACCGATAGGCCTTAGGAACTGCTACCACGGGAGGGCACTAGTGTGGACCTGATGTTGTGGACACGAACAATACTGGTGCCAACCACTCTGAGTGGCTGACTATACTTGGCGGCGTTTTTGGGGAGGGAGTTTGATGGGTATAAAAGCAGATACTATATTATGCTGTTGACCTGACATCTCTATGAGGCGTTCGCCATGATACTCTGAGTCACTGTACTGGTACGCCGCCCGGCCCCCGGGATGTGGGCTGAATGGCTGTGTGCATTTTTATAACGACGGATGTGCTTTGAGATGACATGCGTGTACAGGTTGACTTAATGGATGCCTTGTTTATAACTCTTCAATAAAAACATGTTTAAAAAAATAAATAAATAAAAAACCAAGGTGTACTGATGAATCAGTGGGTGTATGAGTGCCTGTATAAGTGAGTGATTGGGTGTCTCAGTGAATGCATGAGTGAGTGACTTGTTGTATGGAATGTCTGTATCTGTCTGTCAGTTGGTGTATAAGTGGTTGTATTGGTGCGTGAGTGGGTATGTGAGTTTCTGTTTGGGTGAGTGATTGGTTGTCTGAGTACATGTGTGGGTGTCTCAATGTCTGTGTGGGTTGGCGAGGGTGTGTGTAACTTCCTGTATGGATGAGTGCATGGGTCAGTCAGTGGCTCTATGGGTTAGTGAGTGTGTGTGTAAGGGGCTGTATTCGTGTGTGTGTGTGTGTGTGTATGTGTGACTGTATCAGTGAGTGGATAGATGTGTCAGTGGCATATGGGTGAGTAACTGTATATGTGAAAGGCAGTATTGGTGAGTGTTGGAATATATGAGTGACTATATGTGTGACTGAGTGATTGCGAGAGTGGCCATATGGGTGAGTGTGTGCTTGTGTCAGTGACTTTATAGATGAGTGAGTATGTGTTAGTATCTGTATGAATAAATGAGTGGTTGTGTATATAACGTTATAGGTGAGTAAATGGCTGTGTGAGTGACTCTATAGGTGAGTGAGTAGGTGTTTGAGTAGCTCTATGAGTGACTGATTGTGTGCTAGTGGCTGCATGAGTGGTTATACCAGATGTTGTATTAGTGAGTGAGTTGATGTATGAGTGGCTGTATGGGTAACTGTGTGGATGTGTGTATAGACCTATGAATCAGTGAGTGGGTGTGTAAGTAAGGGTATGGATGTGTCAATGGTTTTGAAAATGCTAGAGTAGAAGTTGGAGTGGGTGTATGAAAGGTTATATTGGGGTGTGAGTGGGTGCGTCAGAGATTCTGTGGATGATGGCATCAGTGATATCATTTGAGATATCATCAGTGATGTCATCAGTGATGTCACTGACCATACCATGAGTGATATAATATGTGAGGTCATAAGTAGTGCTTTGCGGGGGTCTGAGTTATAGTTTGCTCAGCTAACTAGAACTGCTTAATTTCTTTGGTTTTGTGCATGTGAAATCTGAGCCTAACTAGAACATCCTTGTAACCTTTGGGTTTTTTTCAGTGAAATTTCATGTTTTTTTAAATTTTATTTCCTAACTATAACAGCCCTGTAACCTTTGTTTTTTTCAGTGAATTTCAAAGGTTTTTAAATGCTAATTCCTAACTATAAAGTCCGTGAGTAACCTGAAACTCTGCATGCGGTTTTATGTGTACCAGCCATATACACACAACCAACGCAACGGCTGTTGACAGAGCCATCCTAGTACACAAACTATTGTGAAGTTTTTTTCTAAAGGTTATTTTTTTTGACAATCTTCGCTACGAGGTCGCAAACACGTCACTAACACAGAAACAAAAGCAGACATTTAATGACCACTAACACATCCAAAAATAATATGTAAAAAAATACATTCTGAACATTGCACTACACACATTACTATACATACTTCTTTCAAAGCATGTTTAAATTCATATTTTTTGTACAAAGTTTCTTTAAAAACCATCTTTAAGACCTATTGTCAGTTTTCCAATTTTTCGGAATGTCGCGCTGACGTCGTTAACTGCAACGATAACGTCTTTTCCATAAAGTCTAAAATACATATAGCCACACGTATTACAGTATTTTACACACTAGAGCTTTTCAACAGTGCACTCTAAAATCATGTTTTTCTAGAGAGTTTCTTTAAAAACCATCTCTAAAACTATTTTCTGTTTTTGCGGTGACGCCAGTGATCACGATGATGTTGGTAATCGTGAATCCCTCGGACATGTGGCGAAAACGGAAAACAAAAGCAGACATTCAATGACCACCAACACACCCAAAAATAATATGGAAAAAAATCCATTCTGAGCATTGCACTACACATATTACTACATACAAAGTTCTTTCAAAGCATGATTTAATTCATATTTTTATACTAAGTTTCTTTAAAAACCATTTTTCAGACCTATTTTCGATGTTCGCACTTATTTGGGACGTTGTAACGTCGCCGTTACCCGCGACGAACAAGCCTTTGCCATAAAGTGAAAACGCATATATGCACACATATTACAGTATTTTACATACTAGGGGTTTACTACTGTACACTTCAAACTCATGTTTTTCTAGTGTATTTCTAGAACAACCATCTCTAAAACCTATTTTCCGTTTTCGCATTGAGGCCGGAGATCGTGATGATCCCAGTGGTTAAGTTGCGAAAGCAGAAAGCAAAAGCAAAAGCAAGAATTCAATAGCCACCACCACATTAAGAAATGATAACTATATAATTAATTCTAACCATCACAGTCTATAGCTCCCTATATAACTAACTCAATAAAAACATTTATCAGAATCTCAATATCTCTAAAACAATGAGTATTAATGATTCGCTGATTATGTTTTTTATATTCCCACCAATCTTCGCGATAATCACCATGTACCCGCAATGGAACATGGGTGGCCGCACTGACAGTCGCGGCGTCATCGCGAACATCGCGCGCAATAAAAAATAAATCAATTTTGGACGGTAAACAGTGTTAACTTGGCATGCGATTCTTCGCATGCCATTACAACGCGGACGTTAGCACGACCGCGTTGTTAGTTCGTATACCTTTACTACGCAAGTCGGAACAGCGACTTGCGTTAAGGGGAGAAGGTGTTGGATTTAAAATCCAACACCTTCCCTAGTGTCCGCATAGACTGGAGTTGGAATAGTAAATTATACTATTCCAACATCCAGCGCCCCCTACTGCAATTCGTTGTTCCGAATTGCGTAGTAAAGGTATGCGAACTAACAACGCGGTCGTACTAACGACCGCGTTGTAATGGCATGCGTACTAAACGCATGCTAAGTAACGAGTGATATTCATTTTGGACACATAAGTTGTGTCACTAACACCCCCATTTCTCAAACATGAGGTCAGTGTACCTCTACTCTGACACCTTATGTTAGCTGTTTCAGACATTTTCAGCCCGGGAACCGTTCCCGATCAATGAAATGGCGGCTGCAACTTTCTGTTCAGGTTCCATCCAGCCAATTAGAGCATTTCCGTTGGCGCGTGCATTCCTGATTACTTGTGATACAGTTGCGAAATATCCGCTGCCAGAGATATCACTATGATCTTTTACTTAAATATATACATATATCCCAAGATTTCAGCGTGGATTCTGCAATCTTCTATATTGTGATGAGCATATCATGGATTTCATGTTGGGGTATTATCTAGAGATAACTGATAGTTGTGGAAAAGGTGTTAACTTCTGAGAATAAAAACGCGGACCAGTGTTGTCCGGTATCCTCTGTATGCGATGCGGTGAGAGACTTTTAGAAAATGGTAATAAAGTGTATTTCCTCACCTTTGTCCCTCTGTTTCATTTGTCATTTCCTTTAGTCAGGCGTTTTCTAGAGTACAGTTGATAGAGAAGAGGTCTATAACATCAACATATCTATGCTCTTTTGGCACTATTGATCATTTATTTATATTAAGTACATTAGAAGTGGTGGGGCGTGGCTAGCCTCCGATCATGGCGGACTCAGGATCTGAAACACCGATACGCCATGCGAGGTGTGTGGGGGCTCTGAAAGTGACGAGCAACATATATTCGGGTGCCGAGACCGCGCCGATTGCCGGCGATTAAGGACATTAAGGTTGTGGCCTACACGACGGAAGCTGGCAGAGGAAGTACCGTGCGACGGCGCAGACAAACAGCAGGGCCTGAAAGAAGGCGCGGATGGCTGCCGAGAAGCGGGAGAGCGCCCAGGTCGGTGATGTGGTAGACCTGGCGACAGAGGCCTGGTGTGAATTAGAGTGGTGGTGATGTCATAGGGCTTGGACGCTGACCATCTGTAAAGTGCCTCGTGACGGATCCCGGACAGGACCGGAGCTGCAGCGCCAGAGGACGCCTAATAACAGAGGGGAGTCTGCCCTGGGCCGTGGAACTCGGCTGGTCACCTATCGCGGGTGAGTGTCGCCCTAGGGGCGGGGGGGTTGCGGTGCGTTTCTCCCCCCACCCCCCCCCCCCCCATTGCCGGTGGTTTAGGTGACTCTGGCCGGGGGTTGTAGTGGGGCCTTCTTTCCCCCATCTCACTGGCGACCTGGGTTGGAGGCGGGCAGAACCCGTCGAACAGACTGCTGCCGGGGACAGAGAGACAACCGGACGCCTACCTAAACCCCGGCATCTCTGAACCGAACTGGTTTGTTCACCACCCGAGGGAGGTGTCTGGGGCTTGACATCGCCGTGGAAGGTGAGCACGAGGTGCGAGGGTGGGCCTCCTGATGTCACCGTCTCTAGATGAAGACTACGGCAACACTGAGTGGCGCTGAGGGAGGAAGACAAAATTGCAGTGGGACTGGGGTCGCCATAACATAGGTATTTTTCCTCACCCCCCTCCCACCTCGCCTTGTGTATTAATTGGGGCCTGCAGGATATACAGGGACTGTTGGAGATGAACTTTGTATGCGTGCTAGTGGCTGCTGCCACCTGTTGGGCCCACTGCTTCCTGGGGGAGCTGGAATCCCCTGCTGCGCAACTAACAATTAAGGCATACAATCCCCACACTGCGGAGAGTCAACCACAGTCGCCGCAGGGCTCCACATCTACAACAGCCCTGATTTTTTTACCCCGTCTGGCTGATATACTCTACTGGCTGTGTGGATGCCCGGAGGCACCACGCCGTCCACTCAGTTCTGGGACTGTGGGGCGGCTTGTCTCTATCTCCTTCCAGTACTTGGCTCTTCTAAATAACGCAGGGGGGCTTGTGCGCATCCAACATTGGAGCACTAAGGTTAGGCTCCCTAATAGTGGACCAATCAGCTAGTACACATCATCAAGCGCCATAGCTCCCAGAGCACGGAGGATGGGGAACCCGCCATGAGCATGCAATTAACCAACACAGTTCCGCCCACAGACGTTTCGGGGTCCCATGATAAGTTGGATTTGATCCTTAAAGAGGTCCGTGAGTCTAGGAAAGCCATAGAGCAGCAGATAGGTGCTCTTACCATCAGCCTTACCCTGCTTAAGGCAGATCATGCCAAACTGGCCACCAAGGTGAAGGATCACACCTCTGTGCTGGATGATTTAGGCCCACAACAGAAACAGAATACAAAGTAGCTTCAGGCTCTCCAAAAGCAGGTCACCGAATTGATGGACAGGGTTGAAGACGCAGAAGGCAGAGCAAGACATAATAATATTCGCGTCATTGGTCTCCCGGAACGCAGCGAAGGGCCGGAGGCGACAACATATATAGAACAATGGTTCTGCACACATGTGGCCCCTGAGGGCCTCTCGGACCTCTTCTGCATTGAAAGAGCACACCGCATTCCCACAGGAAAGCAGAGGATGGGTGGTCCGCCGAGACCCTTGATAGTAAAAATTCTCAACTACAGAGACCGGGACGTGCTACTCCAAAAAGCACGGGAAAAACCACAGATCCAATTTGAGAATTGTCAGATATCACTGTATCCGGACTACATGTTAATGGTGCAGCGTCGAAGATCCTCATTCCAGGTGGTAAAGCAGAAGCTGCCAACCATGAACCTCAAATATGCGTTGCTTTTCCCTGCACGTCAGAAGATAATATATGGTCAAAAGACATACTTCTTCGAAAGTCCGGAGGATGTAGAGGAGTGGCTGGAGGTCATGGACCCCACGCAGCTCTCTGGTCAGTGTCTTCTGAAACCACCACACAGTTCTGAGAATGAGTAAATGCCGCTCACAACGAGTGACCGGACCCATAGGTGCGGCGCTGTTACCTGGACCCACAAAGAAGCAGGTCCAGAAAAGCAAGGAGGCGGCCCTAGTGGCTACGAATACTTTCAGGAACAACTCCTCCCCCCGAGACTCTGAATCCTCAGAACACAGTATGATGCGATCGGACTCAGACAATAGTCTAACACTTTTTCCTACTGTGACTCCTCAAACGGCAGATGACCTAATGGGGTCGTAATCTTTGTATATTCTCTATAACGCTGGAAAACGCTGTGGATGAGGGCATTAACGGCACGTTTACCCTAGAACTCATGTATCCTTTTGCTCTGATTCTTTATACGTATATATGTCAAATGTACTGTTATACATAATCTGCTCGGGCTCAGAGGAGTTCCTATTAGTATGACCCTTTACATGATGGCTATGGCTACAGTTCCCCACTTTGCAACTGCTAGTTTATTATGCATCAGTTTTAAGTATGTTATGTTTGGTCTGGCCTGGTTTAGTTTGTAGGCGAGTCCTGGTATTAGGTTTAGTTACGGGGTTCAAGGGCTCTGACTCAACGCCATCGATATATACAGCAAGACACCACGGTCCTCTATTTTGAATAGATAAATCACGATTGACAGCAAATGCACACTTTAAACAAATATAAATTCATAACATGGAACGTTCGGGGGCTGGGATCCGTTCACAAACAGCAGAGAGTATATGCACATTTACTGCAACGCGGAGCACACGTGGTCTTCCTCCAGGAATCACACCTGACGGAGGCTGAAGCTACAAAAATGCGGAAAAAATGGAGGGGACAAATAATCTCTACAAACTACTCCGCGTTATTATTTGAGTTTTGTTTTGATTCAGGGCATAGCCAGAGAGCTTCCCAAATTTAACCGCCTCATTTTCAATGGCCGCAATGGCAGTTGAGGGATCGGGTGAGGTGATAGCCAGATCATCAGCGTAAGCCATATTCTTAGTGCAGCTGCCTTGAAAGTTAACTGCAGTGATCTCATTATTTTTCTGAATTTGCTTAATAAAGGGATCCAGGTAGAGGGCAAACAGCAGAGGGGAGCAAGGGCAGCCCTGCCTGGTGCCCCGGGAGATCTCAAATTGCCCAGTTAATTGCCCATTTATGGTGACACAAGCAGTTGGTTTCACATAAAGGGCTTGTATCGCCTGTAAGATTTTTGGCCCGAAGCCCATTTTACTCATGACTGTCCATAAGTATTGCCAGGAGACCCGGTCAAAAGCTTTTTCAGCGTCCAAGAGTATAAGTGACATCGGGTCTCCGGCAGCCTGTGCGGCATCAAAAAGAGTAATAGCCCGTCTAACGTGCTCAGTTGTTCCTTTTTTTGGGATGAACCCATGTTGCCACTCTGAAACCAGGGAATCAACCACTGAGGAGATTCTTTGTGCTAAAATCTTAGAATAGATTTTTGAGTCACAATTAATAAGCGTGATGGGTCGGTAGGAGCCCATCTCTAAGGGGGATTTGTCCTTTTTTGGAAAGATAGCTATTCTGGCCATAGACCAGGAAGCTGGGGGCAAAGCCCCGTTAAATATGGAGGTTATTACTTCTGTAAAAATTGTTTTGATTTGTGGAGCAAAGATCTTATAAAATTCTACTGGGATGCCATCAAGCCCAGCAGCTTTTCCATTGGGAAGACCGTTGGCAGATTCCAGTATCTCATCCCAAATAGGGGTTAAATTTAATAAGGCTCTGTTATCTAAGGAAAGAGAGCTAAGATTGATCTCGCTGAGATAACATGTAGTCTCCCTTATAATTAAATCATTGGGAACCTGATTTTCCTCAGTATATAAATTAGAGTAGAACTTCTGGAATCCCTTTCGTATGAGATCAATATCATTGGTCTCATTTCCCGATGAAAGTCTAATTGTATTTATCTCACTGTTAGAGACCTGTTGTCTGGTCCTGACAGCCAAATGATGCCCAATGCTATCACTACACTCGTAGTTTTTCTCACGAGAGCTTGCCCATTTTGCAGCGTTTTTTCCCGCAAAGATTGCCCCAATTTCAGCTCTCACCAACATTACTTCTTTCTGCCCTATCTCTACATCTTGCCCTGTTTGAATATAATGGCCTAATTTAATTTCAGCTTTCTTTAGTTTCTCCTGTAGATTGTTTATCAACATCTTCTCTTTTTTGTTTTTGCGGACTGAGAAGCTGAGGCTTTCCCCCCTGATCCCTGCTTTTAACGTATCCCATACAGTCATAAGTGGAGCAGACCCAATGTTAATTTCTAAAAATTCCTTTAGCCATCCCTGCATGTGAGTCTGATATGATAAATCCTGAAGCAGAGCTTTCTCGAAGCTCCAGGCAGAGGCTTCTTTGTACTTGCCTAGCCCTCTGATGTTGACAATGAGGGGATTATG
This sequence comes from Triturus cristatus, assembly GCF_964204655.1. Lineage (NCBI taxonomy): Eukaryota > Metazoa > Chordata > Amphibia > Caudata > Salamandridae > Triturus > Triturus cristatus. The sequence continues at coordinate 1,158,467,637 of NC_140583.1, read as the reverse complement.
ATCGGACATAAAACGTGGGACAAATAGTCCAATATCTTGGATTGATCATAGAGTGGTCTCTAAAGCTAAATATTTTGGTGTCTTTATCTCATCAAACTTGGATGAGATTGTTGAGGACAACTTAGCTCCATTGGCCATACATACCAGGAAGGCTCTGAAACAAATTGATAAATTACATTTAACCCTTGTTGGCAGATGTAATGCCATAAAGGTGACATATTTTCCTAAGCTTCTATACTTCTTTCGATCCATACCTCTGGAATTTAACAAAACAAGTTTACAAAAATTCCAACAAATTTTCACTCAGTTTATCTGGTCATACTCTCAATCCAGGAGGGCTCTACAGCAATTATGCCTACCTAAAGAACGAGGGGGGTGGTCTTTTCCTAATATTACTTTTTATTACTGGGCCTCGGTACTTCAATACAGCTCAGAATTGCTAAAAGAAGCCCCACTTTCTCAAACATCAGGGCTTCCTTCGCCATTTCAGCTACTGCTGGGTGAACAATCTTGGGGCTGCCTACTCCGAAACACCACCTATGGATACTATAAACGGGTAAGATTCAAGACACTACTGAACTCTTTTAAAGTCTTCCGCAGTATCAGCAGAGTCTTTGGGCTGGGCAGATTTAATCACTATACTCCCACGCTAAACAATGATAATCTACCTGCCATTTTTTGCAAGGCCTATTTTTCAAACTGGCATAAGGCCGGCATTTTGAAATTAGGAGATCTCATGACCAGTGATGGAGTAATACCCTTCTCTGACCTATCGACCAAATTTAAGCTCCAAAGTGAAGACGCTTTTAAATATCTCTCTGTCTCTAATTTTCTATCTAGGAAGGCCGGGGGCTCCTCAGGATTTAAGGAAATTGACTTGTTAAACCTACTGCGTAATCCACTAACCCCTCCAATTGGCCTTCTATATAATACTATAAACAGAGAGTTCCTTATTCAAAAACCTACCTGACACCTCGCCTCTTCCCGGTGGTGTGGACCTGCGGATCTCGTTGCCTGCTCCTGTTCCCCTGCTGCCTGAAGCTGTCCCGGTGTCTCGGTCTCCCGCCGCCGCATTAACATCTATCGCGGCCGCAGCGGGGAGACGGGACCACACGCCCCAGCAGCCCTAGCGGTCAAAACCAGCTGACCCTTTGTTGCGCGCCAGGAGGCGCTTAAATCATCGACGCTGCTCCGGCAGAGCGGGTTCCTTATTCAAAAACCTACCTGACACCTCGCCTCTTCCCGGTGGTGTGGACCTGCGGATCTCGTTGCCTGTTCCTGTACCCCTGCTGCCTGAAGCTGTCCCGGTGTCTCGGTCTCCCGCCGCCGGATTAACATCTATCGCGGCCGCAGCGGGGAGACGGGACCACACGCCCCAGCAGCCCTAGCGGTCAAAACCAGCTGACCCTTTGTTGCGCGCCAGGGGGCGCTTAAATCATCGACGCTGCTCCCGCGTCGCGGGACCGCGCGCGGGTAGCGCCGGGAGAAGCCCGGGACAAGGGCGGGACCGTCTGTGGCCGTCCAGGGCCGACGAGGGCCGGGCTGGGCCAGCCCCCTAACTGCCACACCAAACTGTGAGTATCGCTATTACCAACTCCGAAATATCACATCTGTGCACTATGACCACTAGAAGGGGCGCCAAACCGACACCTATAGGAATGGTTGCAGGGACTCTCGATCAATTTATAACGAGAGCGTCATCGGTCCTTGAAAGAGAAATTGCACTGACGCAGCGCCGTCTGTCCCAAGACCCTATTTCCTTGAGGAGATCCTCTCTGGGCCCTATTGCCCATGTATGCTCACCAGCCTCACCAGCCTCTATTCAGCCAAATGGAGCCACTTTGGACCATCGCGCAGATGAAACTGATAGCAATCTCGGTACCCAGGCTGACGCTTCAAATCGATTATATCAATCATTATCTGGCCAGGGCATAAACACACCTTCTGTTTTAACGGTAATGAGCCCAAATAAACAGAATAATCTGCGATCTAAGGAAGGTGCAATTCCTAAAAAGAAGAAGGCTGCCACTGCACCTCGGGTCAGAAAACCCAAACAGTCTAAATCCAATAGTTCTTTGGCACCCCAGCCCATAGAGTCATGCACCTCTGAGTTCATAATAGACACCCCTCCTAAAGTTGGCGGTGACCCTGAAATCATATGCCCCCCCTATTTAGACTCCTTGGTGGGGAAATTGAGTCTGGCCTTATCTTCTTTTATCCAGCCTGTGGTGCAAACATTGAACTGTCTAGATGAAAGATTGGGGAAACTGGAGTCTCTGCTTGGGGGAAACATGGACCTTAGAATGGACCTTTTTGCAATCCAAACCCAAGTTGAAGCTCTAGTAACAACACTTAATGCTCCACAGTTACAACTTAAGCCAACACATAACACTGCAAAGGACCAACTTATCTTGCCCACCACACTGGAACCAACCTTGGGCTCTAATCCAAATGGCTCAAAAAATAACTCCTCAATTGTGGAAAAAGTCAATTCCTCTCAATTTGCTAATCTACCCAGTATCGCCACTCCAGGGAAGGAGACTTTAAACCCCCATGGAGGGAAATCTACCTATCGTGACTTACCCTGTATCAATCTACCCCCGGACTGTGCCCCATTTGTAGTGATCCTTACGGAGGTCCCTGAGCTAATGAGCTCCAAACAGGAATCTTACGAGGAACTCAAAAATAAGACAATTCACTGGCTAAACACCCACAGACCCTTGCCCAGATCAATTCAAAGCAAGATTTTGTTTGTTAGAAGGGTGGGGTGGGTGGGACACAAACCAAAAAATGTGGACGGGGATTGTATAATTATCAATTTTGAGGATTACAGGGCTGTTGATCACATCTGTAGTTGGCAACAGATAAGTCCCAATACAATGATTAAATCCTTGAGGTTAGACTATTTTTATCTAACAGATCATGTTTATCCTCCCCCTGACTATGGTAGGAACCTTGTGACGTCACAGCAGGAGGACATTTGGCAATACGTACACAGAAATAGGGGTGTCCAATGTAGGGGAGAAGCAATTAGAATCCCCTTGAGTAATAGATATAGCTTGCTTGATCAATTGGATTGACTCCCTGCACCCCTCAGTACCACATTGATTTATCACCTAGACTCTATCAACACGAAAGGGGCTTTTAAGCCCATCAGGAGGGAGTACATGGAGGTAGCCAAAACTGCTAATAAATCTTTGCACCATATAGCAGCTAGAATGACGTACAAAGAGAAGCCCCTTGCTAGCACAGGGGAGTCCGGGGTTGACTCATTTCTTCCCATGCCTGACCACCGTCCCTCGGATACACTAGCCCAGACTGCAACTGCGCAGTCAGCTTCTTTTTTAGCTGACCCCGGAACACCTGACCATGATGAGTTAACCCGCAAGGCATGCCTAAGGTATAAACAGGCATTGCCAACTGGGTCTTTTAAAATCCTATCATGGAATATAGCGGGACTCACATCCAACCTAGATATCCCGGATTGGTGTACCTTTGTGGACTCCCATGGGATCTGCCTATTCCAGGAAACATGGGCGGTTGAGCCAACTCATAGATTGGGGTTTGTCACTTTTGCGGAACCTGCATTAAAAGGCACTAGAGGAAGACCATCAGGGGGACTGTGTACCTGGGTGGGCACCCACTTGGGTTTCACGCTGAAAAAACTAGAGACAAACAGCCCTGACATCTTATGCATTTTGATGACCCATGATAAAACACCAAAAATAGCTCTGATTAACATCTATTCCCGGTCAGAACAATCTGGTAGAAGTTCTACAACCTTGGACAATTTAACTGCGCTGCTACATACGCTTGGGGGCGACGTAGTTCTGCTGATTGGAGGGGACTTCAACTGCCATTTTGAACCCTTGCAAGGGGTCCCTCCAATCACATTGGCCGAGGATGAAACTTGGGCAGTCCCGCCATCTAATGCATATCCTGCGAAAAATTGGTCCGCCCTAGCCCTCCAGCTGACCTCCCTTACTTACACGTTTTCTGTTAGAGCCTGCAATGGACGCTTCAAGAGCGACACTCCAGCCCAATATACCTATAATGCTCTGGGGCATACATCTATCATAGATTACTTTTTAGTGAGTTTGGCACTTTGGCCAAAAATCCTAGAATTTAGTGTACCTACTCGAACAGAAAGTGACCACAACCCCCTGACAATCGAGTTGGATTATCAGCTAATCAGTGGGGATAGCGCCCTAGTTAACTCCCCAAGTAATAATCTAAGAATAGTGCAAGGTGGGAGAAGAATTCGATGGGCGGCTGTCCTTTCATCTACCGAAACTATGGCAAAACTATACCATGATGCTATCCCCCTGCTTGAAAGGGCATATTCCACCTTTACCAACTCCTTGAATATGGAAGTCGAGCCAATGGCCGGAATCCATAGTGGAATGGTTGCCATACTAAAGGACACTTTTTACAAGGAAGGCATTGCCAAACCCAAACAACGTAATGACAATAATCCGTGGTTCAATAAATCCTGCAGGGACGCAAAAAAAGCGCTATTGCTGGCTCTAAGGCTAGGCAGTAGGCCTAATGTCATCGCAGCCAGAAAAGAATATAAAGATCTGCTAAAAAACGCCAAACTAGAATGGGAGGCGGATCGCTGGGTGGCCATTACATCCGCACTTGCGGCAAAGGACCCAAGGACTTTCTGGAATCTTGTACATACAGGGATTCCAGAAGGTAGGTCCACGATCTCCCCCAATATCTCCGAAGAAGCCTGGTCCACCTACTTTAAAGATCTCTACTCACTTCCTCCCCTTTGTGCAAACCAAGTTCCCCCTAGTCCTCCAGCCCTGAACCTTACATGGCCAGCGCAATCCTTTTCATTGGAGGAAGTAAAGCTGGCCGTTTCAAGCATTCAGCCTAATAAAGCGCCAGGACTCGATAAGATTCCTGGCGATTTATTTAGAAAAGAACCAGTAGTTTGGGGCCCATACCTTCTGGTTTTATTCAATGCGATTCTGCAGGGCCTCCCACTGCCAAGAACCTGGTTAGGGGCTGAGATCATTCCAATACATAAAAAGGGCTCTCCGCTCCAGCCCTCTAACTATAGGCCGATTAGCCTTATTGACGTCACACAAAAAATCTACGCCAGGCTACTGCTCCAACGACTAGAGACCTGGATTAGCGAGAATGACATATTGACGCCGTTACAGGCGGGGTTCAGGGCAAAAATATCAACAACTGACCAACTATTCCGGCTGCAAGTGCTCTATTGGAAGCACGTGACTTTGGATGGGGGTAGCCTCTATCTCACATTTGTCGACTTAAAGTCAGCATTTGATATGGTGGATCGGAACCAGTTATGGTCCATCTTATTATCAATGGGGGCGCCACCTTATCTATGCCAACAGTTTAAGAACCTACATGAAGGCACTTATGCGAGAGTACGCTTCGGTAAACTAGGACAGTTAACTGGTCCTTTCCCGATTGAGAAAGGCGTTAGACAGGGATGCGTCCTTGCCCCGACTTTATTTTCCCTGTTTCTCAACGGGCTTATCGAAGACCTTTTAGCTACAAATGACATCGACTCCCCCAAACTGGGTGCCCGGAGATTCCCCGCCTTAATGTTTGCGGATGACACGCTTCTGCTTTCTAAATCCCCGATGGGGATGCAGCGCGTGTTAAATCAATTCTCTAATTTTTGCTCCAAAAGAAACCTGGTGGTCAACGTAAACAAGACCAAGTATATGGTCTTCAATGCCAATACTGTCATTTGCCCCCATCCAACAATGGACGCCAGACCCCTTGAAAGGGTCCCGATCTTTGAATATCTGGGTCTGACTCTAAACGATAAAATGGGATGGGGCCCACCAATGGCTAAAGCTAATCTAAGGTTAACTCAAGCAGCAGGTGGAATTTTGAAAGTACAGAAGAATTGCACACATAAAATAATAAGTGCCCCCCTTGAAATTTTCAAAGTCCAAGCCAGGGCATCTTCCCTGTACGGGGCGGAACTTTGGGGACACATACCAGTTAGTAACCTATCACTAACTGAAAACCATTTTACAAGACAATTGTTGCCCTGCACGTCCTTGCCCAGGCTGCTCGCAAGAGGATGAAACCTCTGTACAAGTCTTCCTCTTTTGTCCGGCTTATTCCTATATTAGAAAGAAATTGATAATTCAGCTGTGTAAGAACTTGGGTATAAGGCAATACTTGGCTTTTTTTAGGATATTGAAAACAGATACAGATGCAGTGATTGTCTCTGCTGTAGCTAAATACTTACATTCTATGTGGATAACCCGAAGGAATTTGATAAATAATGCTGTAGCACTTTAACACTAAGTCCAAGACTACCAAAAATATTTTATTCCCTCTGAATGATCTGATTTTTATCAATTTTAGAACTTTTAGGAATTATTTAAATTTTTTTTAAAAAAAATGTCTAACAATCAACCAAAAATTTGAGATTACTGTATTGAAATGTATTGCTTGACTTGTCGTCTTGTCGTGTTTTTTTCTCTTTTTTTCTTTTTTTTCTTCTTTTCTTCTGTATGTGCTTTTATGGTAAATCTAACTGCAATAAAGTTGACTTGACTGACTGATAAACAGAGAGACCTCTGATGACCTACAAAAGATAGCTGACAAATGGCATAATAAACTTACTTCTCACAGCAGTATTTTTTTTAATTCACTTGCATTATCACAGAACATTTTAATCTCAGCTAAACTACAGGCGCAACACTTTAAGACTATCTTTTTCCTGTACTTCACTCCTAGCAAGATTGCCAAGTGGGGAACTGGCCAAGGTACCTTTTGCCCTAGATGCTCTGAGTATGCGGCTGACTCAATTCATGTGTTTGCCACATGCCTAAAGCTTTCCCATACAAAAAACCGCATACAGGAATTTCTAAGGGAAGTTACACTTCAGCCTATAATTTTAAATCCTACTATCATAATGCTAGGCACACAGAATGAAACCTCACGGCTGAAAAGAGATGGTCTAACATTCATTGCAATGACAGTCTGGAGGATGTGTGTGGCATCTGCCTGGCTTGATCCAGAGCCCCCTTCTTTCTCACAATGGCTAGCCAGATTTATTGCAACCTATTATCTAGAAATCACTGTCTACGCCAGAAAGGACAGTAAAGGACGGAAAAAGGGGGTCTTTTTTTTTTTTCTCTTTTTCTCTTTTCTTTTCTCCCTCTTTTCTTTTGTTTTCACTTTTACCATTTGACTCTCAATAACCGTTAGTTTATTTTTTATTTTTTGATGTCTTTACAATATGTGTTTTTTCTTTTCTGTGTCTCCTATCCTTAATCTACATGTTGTTTTTGCTCTCACTGAGAGGGTGGGGGGTGGCAGGAGGGGGGGAGGGTGCTCTAATGAACCGCTCTCTGTATTTAAAATAAATAAATAAATAAATAAATAAAACTACTCGGCGTTTGCACGAGGGGTGATGATTTGGGTAAGAGGGGGAGTCTCATTTGTTATACTGGACAAAAGAATAGACACAGGGCAGATATATTTTCTTGCATGGCATGCTGGATGGAATACCGATCGTCCTGGGAAAGTTTACGCTCCAAATTTTGATCAGCACAAATATTTCACAGGTCTGAACGAGATATTAGCGGGGTGGGAAGCCTACCCATGGATAGTGGGGGGTGATTGTAATGCAGTTATGGACATCACCCTAGATCGATCTCACCCCCCGAGTGGCGCGATGGCCAGTAAACAGGCAGAAGCCTTACGTATTTGGGTAGAGGGTTGGTCTCTGAGTGACATGGATGGACGACAACACATTTACAAGAGAAACGGGGCTGCCTAGCATGTTGTAAATGACACATGCCGCTCTATTGCATTATATAAAAAAACAATGGGCTCCACAGCCTAGCGCCTTGACACCATTGGGTGAATGTTCGCGCTTTATACATTTCCTTTTCATTTCATTTCACAGCGGAAAGAGCCCCAAGTGAATGGGTTAATTAGGTCTCTCTATTATATGGGACATGGTAGTCATCTTATTAAGTGGTTATACATTAGCGCCTTACACCACCAGAGATCCCCTAGACACGATTCAAGCGCAATGGGAAATGGATATGGGGCAAGAGTTCACAGACAAGGGATGGACAGATATGCTGGACTACTCATGGAAAATACCTTGTAACGCCAAGTTTACATTTATTCAATGTATGATTTTGCATAGAGCTTACTTGACCCCATATAGATTACAGAGAATGTACCTGGCCACAGCCCATCAATGCCCCAGATGCAAATTACCAGCCGCAGACCTGCTTCATATGCTATGGGTGTGCCCAAGCCTTGGTGACTTCTGGGAAGGAGTTACGAGCTTGTCAGAGAAAGCTACCCATCTCTCGATAGGAGGTTCGGCCCTGGAGCGCATATTAGGCCTCCACAGGCGCAAAAAGGCCTACAAGGTTCAGTTACGTTTTCTGGACTTGGCGCTCATAATTGCAAAGAGATCTATCACTATGCACTGGAAATCAGTCAAAGCCCCCACAGTGCGCATGTGGCATAGCGAACTGACCAGGTCGGCAGGAACTGAAAGCATGGCACTGCGTAGGGAGGAGGCCCGCAGCCTGCGGAAAACCCCAATTTCTATGTAATGGGACAAAATGGTAGAAGCCCACAACAGTACTAATCCTGATGATATCCCCGACGCTCCACATACATAACAATAGACAATAGCACGGAGTTCCCATGCAGTCATTTGTGGACAGGTCAGGACGAAATGGTGCGATAAGCTAATATATAAAGAAGCATGCTGAGAGAGGGGTGTGCAGCTAGGATTTTGTATAATACAGTCAGAGTCCGGGGAGGGGGGTGGGATATAGGAAAGAGAGGTGAGGGTGTTTATGGGTAATAGCTGAATAGTCTTGTAAATATACATGCTCTGTGGCTTAGCAGATGGAAGTTAGGATATGGGAAAAATCCTTTGTTTAAAAAAAAAAAAGTTTATTATAAGTAATGTGTTTCTCTCAGGCCTAATGCATTCGTCACACATGGTCTTGCGTTTTAATGCTGTGTACTAAATCTGTGTTTTACCATTGTCTTTGTCTACAATGTATTATTATATATTCACCACGTCTGCTAGAATTATAAGATTTGTATGTTTTATCAGCAGAACTGAATGGAGTATGTTTGTGCCGTCAATTCAAGTCTCATATACGTTTTTTTGATTAAATTATCTAGATGATCTATTGATAGCAACTTGCAAGTAATATAGTTTTTTAAAACTGCTTTGTCATGCAATCTGCCTACCAGTCAGTTATGTTCATGAATAAATGTTGCCACAGCATTTTGGCTCATATGCTAACTTAGGGCGATCTTTCATGAAGACATAACAAATTTTACGTAAAATAATTAAGCCTGGGCAAAGCACTACACTACGCTCGCGTAGTTTGCGAAGTTTGCGCTACTTCGCACTACGGAAATTGCACGTAGCACAGTGCAAACACGTGTAGCGTAGTGTTGCGTAGTGCAGCGGTCATTTTTTGCTTGCTCGCGGTCCTCAACGTCAAGTTGGCGACCGCGAGCAAGCAAAATGACACCCCGGCGAGCCTTTTTCCTCGTTCGCGATCAGCAACATCAAGTTGACGATCGCGAGCGTGGAAAATAAACCTCCCGGCGAGATTCTCAACACGAGGAGGTCAGGTTTCTCATTGCGAGTGGTCGCGTATGCTTGCGACTGCTCGCGATGAGAAACTACCAGTCCGCGTTGAGAAAGCTGCAGCTCGAGTAAAAAGCTGCAGCTCGAGTAAAAATCTACTCGAGCGGCACAAAACTACAGCTCGCACTGTGTAAGATGCCGTTTTCAATGATTGCACAGTGCCGGATGCTTGTCCGCACTGTGCAATCATTGAAAACAGCACCTTGCACAGTGCGAACAGGGTACTACGCAGTTCGCGAAGTGCTATGCATAGCTCGCGTAGTGCGAAATGCATTTTGCGTAGCTACGCGTAGAGCTACTTCGCGAACTACGCCCAGGGTTAAAAATAATGTCACCAATGCTGGTGTGCCTTGTATAGTTTACAATTTAAGGGGAGAAGAAGGGAATAAACTGTGGTTGCCAGATTACATTTATGACAAAGTTGCAATCCCAAAAGGTGAGACAGTTAACTCTACCAGTGGACGCACAAAGCGATCAATTGAATTGAATCTCTTTTCTGGCAGGCGTAAACCAGGACAATGAATATGCAGACTGCAAAACTGGTTTATTCGAGTACTTTCCATAAGTACGGAGCTTTTCACTTCCTCAGCCCAGATGTGTTCCTGAGTTTGTCTATATGTATATTTATGTGATGTTGTGTAATAATGTACATTTTTTGCCTGGTTGTTTATTCAAGTGAATAAACATAACTTTTTATAGTTTTATCTGGATTGTCATCCATTGCTTTTCATATACGAAAAAGGTGAAAGTCAGGAAACAAACTGCGCACGACTCAGGTTGAATTCTGCCAGCCTTTCATCTTTCTAGAGTCACAAAAATGAATAGCACTTGCGACTGTGCATTAATGTATAGAACATTGTGAGAGTCCCGAGGAGCCGGCAAATCGGAAGCGTAGAGAAACGGACCAAGACACAGAAGATAAAGCGGAAGTACCCAGCTGTCTAGCAGCGCAAGCACGCCCCGCTGAGGAACGTCTGACGTCATCGGGGGCCAATCAACAAGAAAGCCGGGTTTCAAGCGAGGGGGAAGGAGACGGAAGAAGCGATTCGGAGGCAGCGGCGAGAGAATCGGAGTGAGAGGAGACGTGAGAGGAGCCCAGCGGTGGCAGATAGAGAACCCCTGCAGCGGAGTACACTGCAGAGAAACCCGGCAGCCCAGAGACGGCAGAGGACACCCTGGGTCCCAGCACCACGGCCCGGGTCCTGGGCCGTGGCTCAAGGCAAGTAGCCTTAAGGGGGTCATTTTGGTGGTGGTGTGGCAGCGTGGGGACGTAGAACACGCGTGTGTTTATTTTTTTGTGCACTCTCCCAGACACAAGGCACCCGCACGCGATTCCCCGTTCCTTTCAGCACCTCATTTTTTTCTTGGTGGTGGTAGCACTGGGACATGAGAAAAAGCAAAAAAAGGACATCTTGCTAATCCCGGTTTGTTCTGTTGTTTTCCCTCCCTCTTGTTTGGACTTCCCGGGCCGTGGGACGACGCCAAGGGCCACATTGAGAACAGGCTCCGGAAGCTCTTTTTTTTCCTCCCCCGAAGACGACCACCTAGTGAGAGAAGAGGATCTCTAGTTGTTGTGCTTCTTTTACTTCCGCCCTTGTTTTTTTCTATTTTATGTTATTTGGACTCTGTGAGACTGATAAAACAGACTCCTAGATTACCACATAGAAAAAGAGAAAAAATAAAAGAACCAACGAAACCCTTAAGACTCGTGGCCAGTTTTCCCTTCTGTTTTCCACCCTGGCCAGTGGGCCTTCTACAAACATGCTTTGGCTATATATTGTATTGAGTTGTATTATTTATATTGCACCGACTACCACTATGTGGGGCACTGGAGTGCTTGCCTACATGGCTAGCATGCTGCACCGTGTAGGTGTGTGGTGCCAAGGATGTTGTCTTTATTTCGATCCTATGTAGGAAGTGTTTCCATGAGATGCGTGATGACCACCGAGGTGTGGTTATCATGAAATGGGATGCAGTGATTAGCAGTGTGATATATTAAGACGTGTGAGAAATAGGCATGTAGTTTATGGTTTCCTATAAGCTGGCATCTTTGAGCTGCTCTGCAGGCCCCTTTATGGTATTTCATATGTTCATAGTCAACTTAACAGGTTACGCATTGGGTTGTCCATTGTGAGATATTAAGTTTAAAGTTAATGGTCCTGAGCAGGCATAGGTTAAAGGGAGCAATGGAGGAAAACGCTGCTGGAATATGCTTAGTTAATATCATCCCATATCTGATTGTCAATGTGCAATGTTAAGTAGCGGTCGTGGCATTTAACTAGTTGGGACCTGTAGTGGTGGACTAAATTTAAATCCTTTGTTTACTGGGGGAATGTGGCAGATGTCTTCAAATATTCAATACCTGCTGAGTTGATGATGTGTGGTTTGTTTGTTGGATGTTCAATACATTGCAAATTATTAATATCACTATTGTCATTAGTACGAAAATGGATGTGATGTATTTTATTGAATGTTGATATGTACCACTGAGTCTCTGGCACTTCGACGCCAATGCTTAGCAACAGTTGGATCAATGGGATAACCAAAGTGCCTAGGTAGTGAAGGGACGAGGAAGGGTCCATCACAATAATGGATAAAAACAAGTGCAATCTCATCAACTGAGTTCAGCTTGTGAGGCTAAGTGCCTCATATCTGCGGAAAAAATGTGGGCAATCCATGGTTTTCACGTCACTAAAAAGATTAAAGCAGGCATCAAAAATCAACAAATGGAATGTGCAGCGGAGATGGGAGAAGGACAAAGCAGTCATAGAGCATTGTGGCTGGCTGTAAAATTTTCAGCTAAGACATTAGAGTAGCAATGACCCCACCAACCAACGTAAATAAAAAAACGCTATTGATGAATTCACTTTTCAATGTATTATGGCTCATTTTACTCACCAACTGAGCAATTGATGTCCATTACCCGCTCACTGTTCTGGTGGTCCACGGAAGAGGTGTCTTGCTCTTCTTTTATATGAAATTGATTAACAACTGATGGGAAAAAAGAAAATGTTATTCTATTATAAGTGTGTGTGTGTGTGTGTGTGTTTACATACAACATCCAAATATAGGCAGTCTCTAAGCTAGATCTTATGAGATCAGGCAGCGAGTAGAAGAAAGCATTTTGGAACCCCCTGCAACTCAGATGAGGCTCAGAGTTGATTGATTGAGTTTTTTTTTCTTTCTCTCTCTAAGTCCTATGATTATGCTGCCTTAATACCCTTCGGGGTAAGTCGGATACTCCCAGCTTGTCACTGGCAGTTTTACGACAAGGGCCATTTAGCTCTTGGAGCTCGGCAGAAGAGCTATTTCAGCTGGTTCTTCATTAGCACCCAGGCAAGTTATTGTACCGGTAGGCGGGGTCTCCACCTCCAATCGCCTACGCCTCTCAGATTGCTGAGTGTGGGTATAGACAACTTGAGTGCGAATTGAAGTGAGGTTGGTGGCGAATGAGGGCAAAAAAAACATCCAAATATATATTATTTTATAGCATGTTCTCAGTGGGAAACAACTGTTTCTCTAGAGTTAGGGGTGAAACTCTGGATGCGATAGGTCAATCGGAAGTTGCCATTGAAAAGTTCACATGCACAGGCGTTGAGTGCCCATGAGCCAACACTGGGACTGCTACCTACACAATTGTACCTTAAAACACTGTGTGTTCAGGTCCGTGGTGCTGCAACCTTAACACTGTGATACCTTTTTTTATTAAGCGAGGAACTAGGCAGGGGTGCCCATGCTCGCCCCTCCTCTTTGCCATATGCATTGATCCCTTAATACGATTATTCAAGGCAAATAATGGAATCAAGCCTATAGTCTCTCAAGGCCTGGAATCTAAAGTATTGGCATACGTGGATGATGTTGCCATTGTTACTGCAAACCCGGCAACCTCGGTTATGGTGATTGAGGCGGTAGCCCAGGAGTTTGGTAGATACTCTGGGTATGCTTTAAATAAAACCAAAACTCAGATTATTAAGAATAGACATCTTAGTTTGGCCGACCCGCGTGTATCTGAGTCAGCAGCGTATTTAGGTATCATTATCATGTCGGACCTGGGGAATCTAGTTGCCAGGAATATTCAACCAGTAATTGGGGAGGGCCGACTTTGACAGATTTAACAACTTACACATGTCATTAGTCGGCCGCTGCAATGTGGTTAAAATGATGTTTTTACCTAAAATACTATACTTATTTAGGGCAATACCACTAGAATTCGAAAAACATTGGTTTTTAACATTGGAGAGTATAGTTAACCGCTTCATCTGGGCGCAGGGGAAAACAAGGCGGGCCCTAAGGTTTATGTCACTTCCCCGGGAAAGAGGGGGCTTTGATGTGCCTGATTTAAAAAGTTATTACTGGGCAGCGGCTCTTCAGTATATGAGTATACTGTTCGGTGCTCCCACTGGTGAACCTGCTGAAGAAGCTAGACTCCCCGATGTTTATAAACTGCTGCTCGGGGATCAAGCTGAGAACTGTTTTATGAAATTTAGCGAGCCCAGCTACTATAAGAGGACAACATTTAAGACACTATCAGCCACCTTTAAAATCTGGGCGGCACTCAAAAGAATGACTGGTCTTGGAAGGATCAACTACTATACACAGCTTCATAAGAACTCTGTTTCCCGAAATATTTTTTGATGTCATTATGGCAGACTGGGATGAGCGGGGGTCCGAAAGGTTGGGGATCTAATACAGAGGGAGGGCTTTCGCCAGTTTAGGGATATCCAGATGGAGTATGGGCTGGATCATAGCAATTTTTTTTATTGCCTGCAGCTGCGCAGCTTTCTCAGCAAGATTGTGGGGGGGCTTAGTGGGCTTAGTAAAATTAAAGTCATCGATGTCATCAGAGATAATAACAGATCTACTATCAGGTTAATATACGCAGAATTAACTGCACTTAAACAAGATAATTTAGATAAACCTGCAACCAAATGGATGGAGCGGGTGGGTGTCGAACCGGTGAGGTTCCTGGATTCTTTAGAACTGGGTCAGATGGTTGAATGCTCAGCCGGGCTTCAAGCACAGCATTATAAAACTCTCTTTGCACTTTATTATACTCCGGCAAGGATTGCACAGTGGGGTGGGCAGGCAGGATCCAGCTGCTCTTGGTGCAATGCACCAAATGCTGATTTGGTTCATATGTTTGCATCCTGCCCATCCCACGAGAACCTGATAGACTCAATAATGAAGTTTCTAGATTTAACATTAGGCTTGAAAATCATGCTAACCCCTGCCCTGATACTTCTCGGAGTTAGCAATAACGAGGTACAAGATCCTTCTTATCAATTTCTCTTTCTGGCTATGGCTGTGTTACGGATTAATATTGCCTCTGCCTGGCTCGATCTGCTGCCCCCAACTTTTCAGCAGTGGTGGTCATGGCTACTCGCAATATTTACTTTGGAAAGAGCTATATATGAGAGAAGGGGCAAAAAAGCGAGAATTATGGGACGACGTAAATGGGCCCCTTTAATACGATGGAAGGAGCCACTGGTAGTTGATGATCCCTGAATTCTATGCTGAAATGGATAGGTGTAACTATCTGGTGCAATATATTTTAGTATATGTTAGGAAACCTAATTCTTGATGTATGATTTGTTATATGTTTGAGTTCTTCTTTAGTATCAACCGTATTAAATGTATCCAGGCTATTGATGAATCTTTTGTCTGATTGTATATAGGAATGTATTGTATTTAGGATCTAGATGTATTAATGCTTAATGGTTTGTTTTCTTTTTTGGTCAAAATAAGTGTCGATGTCACCTCACGGTTAAATATGTTATATAAAATATGTGCTGTTCATTAAATTCTCAAAATCTGAATAAAAAATATATTTTTTTAAAAAATGTAAATGTTTTGTTATTGGTGTGGGGTTATAAGGTCGGAAATAAAATAAGTACATTTATGTTTTAATTAATTCTTTTGTTTGTAAATATTTTCTAGCTTAAAATAATTTTTTTTTGTAAATGTATTTAGTATTTTATTGTATATAATACTTGCAGGTTTTTATTATATATAATTAATAATATATGTGTTATTTTTACACGTTTAATATTTATTTATTCTTGAAATTTTGTTTATCATTATTATTATTATTTTTTCTAAGTGTTTGAGAGTGAATAGTGAAAAAAAAATCTCCGGTATCCAACACTTTCCCTACTGTTGCACTCACTGGAGTGTGAATAGTTATTTTTTCCCCTCCGCTATCCAACACTTTTCCTTCTGTTGCTCTCACTGGAGTGGGAATAGTAATTTTTATCCCTCCGCTATCCAACACTTTCCCTACTGTTGCCCTCTTTGGAGTGTGAATAGTAATTTCTAACCCTCCGCTATCCAACACTTTCCCTACTGTTGCCCTCACTGGAGTTGGAATAGTAAAATTAATTATTTTCCTATCCAACACTATTCCTACCGTTGCTCTGATTGTATTGGGCAACTTAAGTTTAAACATGTTTTCATAGTTTAATGTAATTTATTCTAGAATTTTTTTATATTTTAAATTATTTATATATAATTTATTTTTATATAATTTTAAAGTTTTTAAATAAATTAAAGATAATATTTTATTAGTTATTTTAAAGTAAATATATATATGTATAAATTAATATGTCTGTGTGTTTCTTTTTTTAAATTAAGTTTTTTTGTAAAAATGTATATTACATTGAATTTATTTTGTTAAAATTAATATTAATATTTAATATATTTTAGATATATTTTAAATTTTAGATGTATATTTAAATCGATATTTTTTACATCTATATAGTTTACATCAATATTTTCGCACTTACCTGTGCAGGTATGGCAGTCAATATTTTTGTAGTCTATATTTTTTTCAGATATTTTGAACATCAATATTTTTAACATTGGTATTCTATAAGTGAACCGGCTCGTCCCATACCTCGCGTTTCAAGCTTATTGCAAAGAAGCATGCGACATCTGGATAATTTACAAGGTTATCCGTGAGAACCTCAAAATAACATATTCCGATTTGATTTACTTTGGGTGCAAATTGCCCCCTCTTCTGTTGTACTTGCAGGCCAGCAATACTGAAACCAAAACATGTGTATGCAAAACCTGCGAGGTTCATTTAAAAAAAAAAAAAAAAAAACACAAAACGTTTATAGTTCATTCTTAATTAAAAGTAAAATCGGGCATCAGCGGGTAATGTTTTCTTGCACGCTTATCACAAAGTGATGGATTTGAGACACCTCTAACTACTGTCATGCATGAGAGGTCAAGGAAATTTGTGACAGTATTACCCAAACCGCCCTCTGTTCCCACTCCCTCTCATATTCCTTTTCCCATGTCCCATTCTTCTCTAACCATCCCTTTCTCCCTTTCACTCAAGCATACTTCTGTCTAAAACCTCTTTCACTCTCTCTATCTCTCACGCACATACCCTGCTCCAGTATCACGCTCTCTCCTGTCATGCATTATCCCTAACCCTTTACAGCAACTCCTTCCTTATTTTTTAAATCCATTTTCCAATGGTGTCATTTATTTTCCACCTCCCTCCCTCATAACTTATTTTCCCTGTTTTTAGTTCTCCAGAGCCGCATTGTCATAGCAATGGGAATAGCTATGCAAATATCACTCCAAAGGAACAAAAAAAACAAAAGTAAAAAACATTGTCATTTACAACGCCAATAGCTCTAACTTTCACAATTGAAATACCGATTGCATTGCAAATGCTAGTTTTATTTGGTTTCGGTCTGTATTTTCAAAAGGTCTTTGACTTTGCCTGTACATGTTCACCCCATGGGAGTTGTTTGCAGTACTGATAATCAACGTACTTGTATCGACATTTGTCATTTTGTTTCTGTTTGGTCATTGTTTATTTTGTTAATGATCGTCATGTATTTAAATTGGTTTTCTTGTAGGCACGGGGAGAACCTAGGCTGAGACTCAAACCTAGTTTCCCAGTTCCAAAGTGGGCAGCTGTGGATGTTACGCCTCATACTATCTCTGAATATTGTTGGGCATAGGTGTCAGTTAATATGTTTGAAACTTGAAGAGTCTGCGGTTTTATTGTTTCAACCTACCATGCTCTCGGCAGAAGTAAATAAAATAAATACTGGCTTGTTTAGTCGCAGAGGGGCAGTGAGAGGGTAGATAACAAACATGTGGCAGAAATAAATTCAAATAAACCAGTTACTGACAGACATGTAATTACAGTCATAGATTTCTTGCCTGATTTTCCACTATGCTTTTTTGGTGGCGATTTCACTTCTCCCAGCCCCCCACCCCCTCAAGATCCCTCGCCTGCACCTCACTCTACAACCTCTTCTCAATGTTCCAAGTGGCAGGTATGTTGTGGCTGGCCATGGGCTGTTTTTACTTTTTGAACAAGTCACGTCTGAACCAGTGGAACATCTGCCTTCTAAAAGTGTGAAAGACCCAGTGACAAACCTAACTCTAAGCCATAGTTGCAAGCAAAAAAGCGCTCTTGTGAGGGTTTACAGCTGGCCTCAGATAAAGCAGCGCAGGCCCGAGCTTAAATGAAGCGAGCAGCTGGTGATCAAAATCTCATGTACTTATGATTTTCTCAATGTTTCAAAAAGAGCCCTGTGTAGGAGGCAGAAAGTTCGAAGTCCACAGGGCACAAGTCCTAAACAAGCATTGGCATAGCCAATAGGTCTCGCCTTTGGGACCTTATAAGTGTTTAGCCATGCAACAGTTGCATAACTAAACACTTATAAGGTCCCAAAAGCGAGACCTATTGGCTATGCCAATGCTTGTTTTAACTGCTGCAATCTATTGAAGCCTCACGGAGAACATCAAAGCGGCCCTGCGGCCACAAAAGTGACCGCGATCAAACATCAAATCGCGGTAAAGCGCGACGCGCACATGCACTGTAGCTCTAGGCTGGCTTGGTAGCACTTTTTGGAGCCCTCACAAAATGTCTCACCAGACCAGCGCATGCGCTGGGTCAGGCGAGACCTAAAAAGAAGTGGGGGGACTAACCAAGTTAGGCAGTATGCAAGTGACATCATGGTGCATGACATCACGGCGCAACATAATGGCGCGGCTTCACAGGAAGTGACATCACAACCCATGACCTCACGGGAAGTGACATCAGATCATAACACCTCACACATGTTTTACAGGTCTGTCATGAGTACCTTTGAGCTCATTACAAGATTTAGCAAATGAGATTTTGCGTAGGGATGTGCCAAAAAAGTGACGCATCCCATTGCACAATGTGAGCCTCAATAAATTTATTTTTTGTAAAAACTCTGCCACAAAGAAATTGGCAACAAGGGAAAACATGGCAGTAAATCTGTTTTTTTTAATAGGTTGCAAAGTCCCACTTTTTTAAATATCCTAAGGCTATAAAAAAAAAAATAAGTGGCATTTAAAATTTTATTTGTGTAGATGCTGGGACAGACCAGCACATTTGACATTCTTACACTGCGTGCATATATCCCTGATATGCAGGGATTAAAGGAAGTAAAAGCACTCCTCTCAAGTATTTGTGAAGAGACAACAAGTTGCGAGCCTTTATTTTCCCTTCCCTTGCAACTAGGTGCGACTGCTCCTATAACTCAAAGCCAGGAAAGAGGAACAAAAGGAGGTTTGATGGTCCCTTAAATTCGGCTTTTGTTATGGGCCCAGCTGGAGTCTAAAATACGAAGGCCCCCTCTTTGCCTGCATGTTGCTGCTCTGAAAGAAAGTAGATAACGTGCAGGGGCTGCTGAGTGCGTCTTCATATTCCAGAGTGGGCCCCAGCTTCTTGCAGGGTGGACGGTGTCCCTTGACCCGGTCACTCCACTCCGCATGGCCCCCGTGTGCCCAGATTCTGCTGCTGCTGCCTTCTTGGCCTCTCTTGCTGCCGCCTCTCCTTAAGGCCACTGCTCTCCAGGCTTGCCCAGGCTTGCCCAGGCTTGCCCTCGCTCTCCCGCTCTGTCTTCCCGCTCTTTCCACCCCCCCCCTTCCGCTCCCCGCCACTGCTCTCCTGCGGCCCCGCCCCCTTCTCTTGGCACCCGCTCCCCATTCGCCGCCCCGCTCCCGCCTCCCAGCTGCTCCTCCCTCCCACTTCGCCATATATGGCGGGGACCGCGCATACGCGCAGCGGCCACGTGCAGCGGGCGCGCCGATTACGCGCCAAAGGCAAGCCCGTCTACGCCCGTCCACGCCTGGACCGCGCCCAGTGCCAGAACCCCTGGACCCCGCCGAAGCCAGCCAACCCGACAGAGATACGACGACGCCAACCTACACGCACTCAACACCGGCTGACAGCCAGCCTGCTAGCAAGCCAACCCGAAACGCACCCACGGAGCATTCACCTGCCACGCCTGCAACTTCACCTGCACCCGATCCTGCACCGCACCCACCAAGCCAGGCTCCAGCAACGACCACCTCAAGTGCATCTTGCTCAACACCCGCTCCATCCACAGGCACGCCGTCGAACTCTGAAACCTTCTCGACACAACATCACCAGACGTCGCTTTCCTCACAAAAACATGGATGAATGCCTCCTCAGCTCCCGACATCGCCATAGCCAACCCGGATGGCTACAAGATCGCCCGGAAGGACCGCGTCAACCAAGCCGGAGGAGGCATCGCCATCGTCCACAGAAACACCATCCGAATCACGACCAACTCCGACGACACCCTCACCGCCGCCGAACATCTTCACTTCCAGATACACACCGACCCCAAGACCACCCTCAGAGGCACCCTCGTCTACAGACCCCCGGGACCACGCACACAATTCAGCGAAGCCATCGCAGACTTCGTCAGCCCGCACGCCCTTACCTCCTCAGACTACATCCTCCTAGGAGACCTCAACTTCCACCTGGAGAACAACAATGACAGCAACACCGCCACCCTGCTGGAAAACCTCGCCAACCTCGGACTCAAGCAACTGGTGAACACCCCCACCCACATCGCCGGCCACACGCTTGACCCCATCTTCTCCTCCAGCAAGCACATCTCCTTCAGCCACTCCACCGGACTGCACTGGACAGACCACAGCTGCGTCCACTTCAACTTCAGGAGAACCACGACCCACAACCACCCTCAACAGGTTCCCCGCAGAAGCTGGAGCAAGATCACCGCCGACCAGCTCACCACCTCCCTCAGCCAGAACCCCCCCACCAACACGACGGACCCCAACGAAGCAGCCCGCAACCTCACACAGTGGCTCACCAACTGCGCTGATGACCTCACACCACTGAAGAACCCCCCCAGCAGACACGGCAGCAAGAAAGCCTCCTGGTTCACCAACGACCTCAAAAACTCCAAGAAAACCTGCCGCACCCTCGAGAAAGCCTGGCGCCACGACCAGACTACAGAAAACATGACAGCCCTCAAGAACGCCACCCGGAAACACCACCAACTGATCCGCACCACCAAAAGGACCACATTCAAAGAACGACTGGACAACAACTCCCACAACAGCAAGGAACTCGTAAGCATCGTCAAAGAGCTCTCCAGCCCCAGCGCCTGCAACAACGACATCACACCCTCGCAGGACCTCTGCGACTCACTCGCCTTGTTCTTTCACCGCAAGATTGCCGACATACACAACAGTTTCGGCGCACATACCGCGCTCCCTACCACCGATCCGGCGCCCCCCACCACCACCCTCCGCACCTGGACAATGGTCAGCCCTGAAGATACCACCCACACGATGAACACCATCCACTCCGGCTCCCCAACCAACCCCTGCCCACATCACATCTTCAACAAAGCCGACTCCATCATCGCACCCCAACTCCGGAACATCATCAACAGCTCCTTCGCATCCGCCACCTTCCCAGAGAGCTGGAAACACGCCGAGATCAGCGTCCTCCTGAAGAAACCCACCTCGGACCCCACGGACCTCAAGAACTTCCGCCCCATCTCGCTCCTCCCCTTCCCGGCCAAAGTCATCGAGAAGATCGTCAACAAACAACTCTCCGCCTTCCTCGAGACCAACGGATCCCTCGACCCCTCGCAGTCCAGCTTCCGAGCAAACCACAGCACCGAGACTGCCCTCATCGCAGCCACCGACGACATCAGGTCCCTGCTCGACAACGGGGAAACAGCTGCCCTAATCCTCCTGGACCTCTCGGCAGCCTTCGACACCATATGCCACCGCACCCTGATCCAGCGCCTCAGCAACATCGGAATCCAAGGATAGGCCTTGGAATGGGTCATCTCGTTCCTCGCCGGCTGAACCCAGCCGCCTTCCCCCGTTCCGGTCCGTGGCCACCGAAGTCATCTGTGGCGTCCCGCAAGGATCCTCGCTCAGCCCCACCGTCTTCAACGTCTACATGAGCCCCCTCGCAGCCATCGCACGCCAACACAACCTCAACATCATCTCCTACGCCGACGACACCCAGCTGATCCTCTCCCTCACCAACGACCCCGCCACAGCCAGAGCCAACCTCCAGGAAGGAATGAAAGACGTCGTGGAATGGACGAAGCTCAGCTGGCTGAAACTGAACTCAGATAAGACGGAAGTCCTCATCCTGGGAACATCCCCCTCCGCCTGGGATGACTCCTGGTGGCCCCCTGCCCTGGGCTCCGCTCCAAAGCCAACGGACCATGCTCCCAACCTGGGCTTCATCCTGGACTCCTCCCTCACGATGACCAAGCAAGTCAACGCCGTCTCATCATCCTGCTTCAACACCCTGCCCATGCTCCGAAAGTTCTTCCGGTGGATCCCCACCGACACCAGGAAGACGGTCACCCAGGCCCTCGTCACCAGCCAACTGGACTACGGAAACACCCTCTACGCTGGAACCACAGCCAAACTACAGAAAAGACTCCAGCGCATACAGAACGCCTCTGAACGACTTATCCTGGACACCCCCCCGCTTCAGCCACATCTCTCCCCAGCTGAGAGACCTGCACTGGCTCCCCATCAGCAAGAGGATCACGTTCAGACTCCTCACCCACGCACACAAGGCTCTCCACGACATGGGACCCACATACCTCAACAACCGCCTCACATTCTACACACCCACCCGCCACCTCCGCTCCGCCAGCCTCGCCCTCGCCACCGTCCCGCGCATCCGCAAGACCACCGCCGGAGGAAGATACTTCTCCTACCTGGCGGCCAAGACATGGAACTCCCTCCCCACTCACCTACGACTGACCCAGAACCATCTCAGGAAACAGCTCAAGACCTGGCTCTTCGAGCAGTAGCGGATCCCCCTCCCCCCAGCGCCTTGAGACCCTACGGGTGAGTAGCGCGCTTTACAAGTTCATTGATTGATTGATTGATTGAAAATAATGGGTGGACCCGTCCACCCTGTGAAAATAATGGGTGGACATCGTGTACCCGCGTGGACCCCTGGCTTGTGCCCTAGACGTCCATATTACTGAAATCAGCATCTGTGAAGGGACTTCCATACAGTTTAATAATGTGATGAATATCAGAGCATGTATATTTTTATTAAATCACCTTTCACGCACAAGAGAATGGAGCTGTGGGGCTTTAATGAGCATGTCTCAAAATCACACAGTTTAGCTAAGTTGGGCAGCCAGGACTCTGCCTGGCAGTTTCAAAGTCCACATATTAGGGCGATTTCGCCTTATTCGCACTCTAAAGTTCACAGTAATATGTTTATGTTCTTTTTGCTTCTCACCCCCAATTCTTTCTGGTCA
The DNA here is from genome assembly GCF_964204655.1 of Triturus cristatus. NCBI lineage: Eukaryota > Metazoa > Chordata > Amphibia > Caudata > Salamandridae > Triturus > Triturus cristatus. The sequence continues at coordinate 1,158,444,393 of NC_140583.1, read as the reverse complement.
ATTTGACCAGGACTCGTTTGGCCACATTTATTCACCCAAGGACCTCTGTTGCTGTAGATTAAGAGGGGAAGTTTGGTATTTGGGGTCCTCTTCGCAGACCCTCATTGGAGACGTGGAAGAAACCAATGAAAGATGACCCCGGTGCCAGACATGGGGTACAATCGAACCAAGGCACTCCTCTGTAACACGTAGAAGGTATATCTTATCTTTGGGCAAAAAATATAACTGCATGCAACCCTTTTCTTTATGCACAATACGAAAGGTGTTAAAAGTAACCTTTGGTGTCCCTGTCTTAGCACAGATAGTACAATTTATGTGAGACTGTGTACATAACATGCTGAGTTTGAAGCTAGCAACTAGTATAAGCACCTTAATATACATACTGCATATCTATCTATCTATCTATCTATCTGTCTGTCTGTCTGTCTGTCTGTCTGTCTGTCTGTCTGTCTGTCTGTCTGTCTGTCTGTCTGTCTGTCTGTGTGTCGGTGGATTAGTCTGTCTGTCTAGCCACGCTTCACTAGCAGACTGTAAACATGCCCTGCTTGTTAAGGCTACAGACCTTGCTCTCCAATGACACATGCTCACTTCTGCTATTTACAGAGCTCCTGTGGGGCAGGTAATATTTCAGGGTTAGGCAGCGCTTGAAAATTAGATTTGGGAACTGGCTGATTCGCCGCCAAACAAAAGAAGGGACGAGGGTTGGGCCAGTGTTGGTCTTGGGCCCACTTCTCGAATTAACCGAGGATTAGCATTAGCTCTGCGTGTAATATTTTAGGGTTATTCCATCAGTATAGACGCTGAAGCTCTGCCTGGCAGCCATATGAGCACTTAGCTCTACTTAAAAGATATTCATGTGTTTATCTTACACCATCCTCGCTGATATCTCTTTACTTTTCGTCCCTAAAATTGGAAACTGCCAACTTTTTCAGCACTTAGGAGAGGACGTTTGAAAATAGATGACATAATGAACACCTTCCACTTTTCCTGGTGTATTTAATTCCTACCAGTATGTTGAGCTAACGGGGCGTTGGATGGGCCGGGTGATTTGCACTATGCAGCAATCCACACAATATTTATTGACTTCAAAAGGCATCACCAGTCGGAGCAGTGCCCTCTGTAAACAACACATGCAGCTACCTCTCAAAGGTGCAACCTACTGCCCGCTTCCAGGGAATGCGAACCTTTCGGCGCTCAAGAGTTTTTTGAAGATGTATTGTAAATGGAAAATGCTCATACATTACAAATTAAGGCGTGGGGACCTATACCCAGGACTGCTAAATATTCCTACTCGCCCTCCATATTGCTTACCTCACCTTTGCCGTGTTGCTTCTGCCCCCACAACTGCCAAGGGACTGCTTATGTGTGGCATTTTTATAATTTCAGTGTAATTATGAATGGCATTCAACAACTGTGAGCGACACTTTCTCGTGAGCAAAATCAAAGCATGAAGACGATGGAAATATATACATAACAGAAACTACACCCATCTGAGCAACAAGAAACTCTAAGATCTTAATACGGCTGCAAAGCACCTGATAGCATTGCAGACAGCGACTCACTGCAATGCGGAGCTCTCAGCTGTACTCACTTTACTTACACGGGTGAACTCAACTTTATGCTTACTGAAGATAGAGCGATTGCAGCAATGTAAGCTCTCAGCACAGCTACCAAGTTTTCTGCTGGCTCGTGAGCAACATTTAAATGTTTTCAGTGTCCTTATGAGTGACAGTCAAATGCCATATGTCACACTATGAGCGAGACTTCATTGCAAGAAGAACAAATGCGTTATCTCACCCGCATTTAGGAAAATTCCAGAAATTACTCTTTTTTGTGCAACGTAATGCTCTAGAAATGTCCATAACTGAGATCAGCATCTTTCATTTGTCCAGCGCTGGGATGCCTGGCTTCACCTTGGGGGTGCCCAGGAGTGGACATTTCACAGGGAAAAGCCAGGAAGGGTTCCACAGCGGTATGAGTTACAGCGCCAGGAGACCCTAATTGGGTAGCAGTGCGCTTTACAAATACAACCACATTTACATTTAAGGGCACTATCTTAAATCCTTCTTCCAATAAAATAAGCCTGTATTTTTACAAGCAGTGTTCTGAAGCAAAAACAGAATGGTGTAATTGAGAAACAGTTTAAGTTTGTGTCCCCTGCCCTTTGAAAAGTTTAAAATAATTTTTGCAGTGCGGTGACAAAACGAGGGGTGGAATGTGCAGCACAACAGTGCTGTTCTCTTTCAGGTCAGCACCATCATTAAGTATTTTCTAATCTTGCCCATGAATTCTGCCCTAGCATTGCAAGGTGATGGTTCAAACCTAGGCACAGGGTAAAAGAGCAGTGCTTTAATTAAAAGGAATGCCACCTGTGAGATCAGCACACTTGCTTACCAGAACCAGCTGAGTGCACTGAAGCGGGTCTAGTTCACCCACTCTTTCTGTTCAATTTCCCTCATCCCATTCTCTAACTTGCACTCTCTTTCCTTGCTCTTTCATCCACTCTTCCATTTTCAAACTTGTCTCACTGTTTGCTTTTCCTCCTTTTCTTCCTTTCTCTCCCCGTCATTCTCCTTTCTTGCACTTCTATCCATTCTTCTTCTCCTTTCTTGCACTGCCCTCTTTGCCCACTTTTCCTCCTTAACCTTTATTCTCTCCCCTGTATTCTCTGTTCATCTGTCTCCCGTCCATCGACTTTTCCTCTTACTCCTACATGGTCCTTTTTGACTCGATTTCCTCTTTTTAAGAGTTGCGCTTCTAACTTTCACTTCTTTCTTTTGTCCCACACTTTCTCTCTTCCCTCCATCCTCACTCTCCTTTTTCAGACTCCTTTTCTTTCTCTCATGCTTTCTTTCTTAGTTCTGTTCTCTCCCCTCTCCCTTGATTCCTCCTACATCTTTTCTTCCTCACTCCTTTAGTCTACTTCTGCTGCAGTGATGACATTACTGATGCTCACTATAATCTGTGGTGGCACAGTATGTTGGTTCCTGCACCCCAGCAACGAACTGCAGAGGCACTAAAACTAAAAAACACCACAGCAAGAACCACTAGGCTTTGACTCAAAAAGAGCTGAATTTCAATGTAAAAAATAAACCTAACCTGTACTGAAAGGTCTTCTTGGGCTCTTAGAGCACAAGCTAAAATGAAATGCCTTTCTGTACATGAAGTTGAAGGCATTCCATTGAGTAAACTTAGTACTGAACTACTTCTATAATATACAAGATATACATTGCATTTGTTAGTAGATCAGTGGTAATACAATTTTCGAGTGCATTGCTACATACATTAACTGCAATTCCCATATAAACATGTCTGCATTTTTCATTGTATTTTTTTTTTGAATGTTTCCTTACCAGTGCTTTGGCAACCATAGTTCATTCAGGCCCCTGTTTACTTATAACTGCTCGTTTTTGATGGATTAGATTAAAAAACCCTGAGCTCACAGAGCAAGGACTAAAATGTATAGCGCTTATAAATTGGATGTGCTGTAAACGAAGACACAGATTTTGAATTGCTGGACTGTAACCAGCACATAAGGAGACAGTTCTTTATGTGTCTCCAAAGCAGTAAGGTAAATGAGTGCTGCATGCTGGAAAAACACTAAGCCGCTGGCAATAGGGAAGGTCAACCCCCAACCCCGGGACTAATCTACTTACTTTCCTCTTGCAACTTACCTCTCTTGCAACATATGCCAAGTTACTGCCGGTGAGGGGTGACTAGGCACCCAGCATACGCCATCAGGCAAAGCAGAACCCATTTTGCGATCCCTATTAGACCTGATCAAATTATTTCCTTCCTTTAATCGAGCAGAAGTTCATTCCACCGTATTAAAAATGCTTGTAAAAACACTCTGCATATACAAGTGACTTTAAAAAGTGTTTTCACTTTGGTGATTCAAAGTTCAAAATGGAGAAATAGGGGGGTCGCCGTTTTCATGTTGTGGGCCGACACTCCCTGCTGAGTGCCTTTCTTATACACCACGGCTCATCAGCAAGCAGCTAGGCCCATGGCAGTAGAAAAGAATGTTCACAGTTGACAATGATGTCACACACAGCTTGTCGTGACAGCTCATACTCGTAAGCTGTATGAAGTTTGAAGCCCTAAAGTGAGTAAAAACAAATAATGATCCTCCTTTATATTAAGGAGTGACCTTTAGGAGCACACCCTTACTTTGTAAGTTAACTTTCCCCTTGAAGGAGGCAAAGGAAGGCATTTCTAATCTCTGAAATATGTGAATTTCTTTGATTTAAACTTAGTTACCTACAAAAAGAGGGGTTGCCTTGATAATAAATCTTGATTGGCTACTGACTTCAAATGTTTATAAAAGGGGGTATTTCTGGTAGACCTGTCATACTTGTTTTACTCAATACATGATGTCACACTCTACATACGCAAAGTTCTAATCACCATCCCGTTCTGCCTGATCTCTTGCGAATTATTGGTGGGTGATGATAAATCTGTCGCTTCACAGCAATAAAGTGCAGCTCTCATCTTAGTCTTATGTAAATAGATGGCCCAATATTTTACAGTCGAAGGGAAGAGGCCCCACCATGACAGTGGGCAGCGGTGGCACTGTGGGATATCAACTGCTCTTAATCGATACAGCCAGCTCAGCCTAGCTTAGCCCGCCCTTATACTTAACTTGCAGGCTCAGGCAGGCTGCTAAAACAAAATTATATTATTAATGGTGTAAATCAACATCATGTTAGAAATCATCATGAATTATCAGACATGCGCACTCAATATGACAAGAGTGATCTCTTTTTAGGTCGAGTATGGGAAGCGAATGCGCTGCTCTGCGAGGCATGCTGTATTCAGGAAGGGACTTGAAGCTCGCACCCACTCTCCACCCATATTTTTCATTGGCTTGTGTCATTGTCCACTGTAAACTGTGGCTTTTCATTGGTCAATAGGGTTAGTAGTCCCTCCTTAGTACCACCTTGTCTCATTTTGTAACCTCCCATGTAGACACCCCCTGCTACATGTGTTGTTACTCGGTAGGCTTAAAATACAGCCTCCGAGCACAATTTTCTAAAATAACTTTGTCCAGCCTGCAACTAACGTTTTAAATTATTTTTTATAGCACAGTAAGCATTTGCAATGCAATAGGTCTCGCATTTGCGAGTGTTTAAGCTATCAGCATTGCAAATGACAATGGCTTTTATTTACCCATTTTAAAAAGCAAACATAAATAAGAGGCATTGTCATTTACAATGTCAATAGCTCAAACTCTCATAAATGCAAGACCTATTGCATTGCAAATGCTTGTTTCAGCGAGGCATGGCGGAGGCCCTCAGTTTTCTTGAGATCCTGCCTCTGCAGAGATGACCTGTCCGACCTCTTCTGCTCGCCCTGTGGTCCCGCATGAGGGTGGGGCAGCAAACTGCTGGTGGCACACAGACTGGCAGTGGTACGGCAAAGATACATAACTGCAGAGTTTTGCTGCCTCACTACTAGTGACTTCCTGTCTGCAAATTGACAGTCATGTGACCCCATGTCACGTGAGGCCGCCACAGCTTGCCCTGGCTGAGTGAGTCTCGGCAGTAGCTGTGAATGTTGAATATGCTGCCAGCACAGCTGAGCCACCCCCCCTGGACTGCGCTACCCTCTACATTGATCATACAATGCACTCTGCCAGATTTGCAGCATGCACGCAGTCCACGTTGCTCAGCTTGCTTGAGTGCTCTTTCGAATCTCGCTAGTCTGCCTCAATGTGGCGGTGATGTCAGGAGGCACTATAAATGCGTGACTAAGCATTTTACTGCGGTGATGTGGATCACCACACTAAAATACGTTTAGCTAACGCCTGATGTGTGGCACTTGGCAGGACTGCCAGGTGGGGATCATGCAAAGTATGCATGACTGTGAATGAGGGCGGTGGTCTTTCTTTTTCCCTAGAAGAAACACAAGCTGCAATTCGCTCGTGTATCTCGGCCCGTGCGCCTGGACCAGACAAGATTCCTAATGACCTTTATAAAGAGGACATAACTCTCTGGGGGCTCTATATCAACCTCCTTACGAATTCAGTTCTCAATGGTACTCCCATCCCTCCATCATAGAAGAACGCAGAGGTTGTCCCTATCTATAAAAAGGGGGATAGAACGAGGCCATCTAGTTATATGCTTCCTGCAGAAGATCTTTTGTAAGCAAATACTGGGCCATATCCAGGATTGGGCTCTTGAGTCCAAAATTCTGAGAGATCATCAAGCAGGTTTTCGAGCAAAAACAAGTACCCTTGACCAAACCTTTCGCTTATTATGTATTTACTGGAAAGAAGTGCAAGTCAAGGGAGGCACGCTTTATGTGGCCTTTGTCGATTTGCGGTCCGCCTTCGACCTTGTCCTGCATGCTAGTCTTTGGAGGGTTTTAAAGGAGCAGGGTATTCCAAGCAATCTTTTAGATATTTTAATCAGACTTCACACATCTAACACAGCACAGGTGAGATGGGGTCCGAAAGAACCAAGTAACAGACCTTTTTCCAGTTCAGTGTGGAGTGAGACAGGGTTGTGTTTTAGCCCCCACACTTTTTATTCTTTTTATTAATGATTTTATAACATTTTTATACAGAGATGGCTGTGATGCACCGAAAAGTGGCAAAAAGAGAGTGCCTGCTGTCCTTTTTACCAACAATACTTTATTGATTTCCAAATCACCACAGGGACTGCAGCAGCTTTTAAATTATTTTATTTCAATTTATGATGGGCGAGGGCTGGTGTTAAATGAAACTAAAACCAAATATATGATTTTTAGAAAAGGAGTGGCAAACCCTACCAAAAGACCAGTAATAGCTGGCAGCACTAACCTGGATCGAGTTGAAGCCTTTGATTATCTAGGCATTAGCCTGATACCAACATTAAACTGGTCAACACATATTGAAAAAGTTAAAATGCAACTCACACACCAGACTGCCAACCTTACTAAAATTCACAGGAAAACGCAGTCAAAAAACATGCACCAGCTCTCGTGATCTATAACATGAAAATCCTAGGTGGGGTACTATATGGAGCTGAGTTGTGGGGCAGTGGGATGACAGATTGCTTGTCCACAATTGCAAATTGTTTTATCAGATCTTTGGTAGATTTACCTGCAAGCACCCCACTGCTGCCATTATACCTGGATCTTGCACAAAGGCAGCTAGCACACAAGTTAAGTTATAAACTTCTCATCTTTTGGCATAGGCTGTGGACCGTAGACGAGCTTCTGCCTTATAGGGAGCCACTTTTTGATCTATTGAAGTTGCCATCAATAACCTCGATTCCCTGGTTCAGATCACTTAAGAGTGTTATTGGCGAAACTTGGAATGTAGGGTTATTGGAATGACCCAGAGAGTCTGGCAGATGTATACCGGAAGAGTTTGAAACAAAAGTTCTGGGAAGTAGCATCATTGCACATCTTGGCTAAAGGATTGACCTCTGAATATTTTTATTTTAAGTCGACTCCCTGCTTTGAGGAAACATTAGATTAAATTGTCCCTCCTTTGGCCGAAAATTATTCTTCCAATTTCGGTATAAGACATTCCCTACAAAACATTTTAGTTAAAGCTGGCAAAAAGATGTCCCTAGCAAAGACCTTTGTCCGGCATGTAATGTTACCCAAGAATCCATTGTCCATCTTTTATTTTTTTGCCCTAACTACAAACTCCTTCGAAAAAAATGGATATTACCACTTTGTAAGGTAGTTGGCAGGGGTCTCTATCTGGAAGTCCTAAGAATCTTGAGCACTGATACTCGTAGCGTAGTGGTTTTTAGTCTTTCCAGATTTTGGTACGCGTTATGGATAAAACGTTTGAAATGCGCTTTATGACATGTTGCACTTTCTATATCAACTTGACTTCAAATATAGCTTTGGAAAGACAACATGTATTTTACTAACTATTCTAGGATCTAGTCTATTTTTAACTAACGTGATTTTATCTTAAAATGTTTTTAACCGATGTTTGTTTTCATGTATACTCTTTCTTGTTCTATTGTATTCTGTGCCGTGTTCTTTTAAGATCCATTGTGATCGAAATAAAGAAATATGATGATGGCATGACTGTTTGGCCGGCCCATGCACACTTAAGGAGTGAAAACCACTCCTCTGTCTGCTCTGGTCAGCCCCGCCCTTGCTCCGAGAGCCGTTGACTTCTATAGGAAAAATAAAATAATAATAACGATAGGTTATCATTTTCTTTTTTGTTTTGAGCAGTGGGGCTACGCTTCTCCGCCTTAGTGGAGAAGCCGTGATAACTGCAATGCTTTGGTGACCCTGTAGTACCATTGTATGCTTCCCCCAAGGGAGAAAAAGCAAGAATTTTAGATCATGTAGTGCCATTCAATGCTGTGCACAAGTTCTCTAAATACCATTCCATAGCTCAGTTCACTTGCTCATTGAATGACCAGTCCAGCAATGCTCATGGCCTCAAGCGTAAAATGAATATCCATGCACAAGCTTGTTGTCCTGCAAATACGAGCAATAGGAGCCATCTAACGTGATCTGATAAATGGATGTGTGGTGCATGGACGTCAATTCACTAAAATCCATGGGGTTGAGGGTGTGACAATACTTGCCCTTTGACAACCTCCAGTTACATCACAGGAAGTGACATCATGCAAACTTTCACCTAATATGATTCTAGGAAGCGATGTCACATGACATTTTACTGTGATGACACCATGAAAAGGAACCTCACTGCAGTTTCAAATCGTGCATTAAGTGCAAGGCTGATAAATGGGTCAGGCACAATCTTTATGATCTCCCTCTTACCTGATTCTCTCTCACCCAGCTGTTTCTTTCTCATCCATCTGCCTCTTTATCAAAGGCCCACATCTTCCCCTCAGCTCTCTATCAACTTGTGACATTCTGTTCTCTCCTCTCTGTCTCCTCTCTTGCAGCTGTCTGTCATCTACATCTCACCTGTCAATCCTACCTACCTCTCTCAGCTATTTGTTTCTGAGCTGCTATCTCTTTATCAGTACTCACTCTCTCACCTGTCTCCCTCGCTCTAAGGTATCGCACCAGTTTCCATGTTCCCCTTCACCTATCTCATATTATCTCCCTTAACAAAGTCTTCCCCAACTGTCGCTCCCCTTTCACAAATTCTTTGAATTTACTTTTTCACATGTCTCTCTAACCTGACTCCTTATTACTTCTCTCACCTTTCTCACACCTCTCTCCCATCCATTTCTTGCCACTCTCTCTGTATCAATTACCTTGCACCAGTCCCTTTACTCATCTTTCTGAATCGGTTGCGTGGTACCTCTCTAGATTAATTCCCCCTTCTCTCAGTGGTCTCCTTATTAATATTTCTCACCTTTCCATGCCCTCTCCGCTCAGTTGTTTATATTCCCTCTCTCTAAACTCTTTCTCTCTGAGCTCTTTCACACCAGTCTTTCTATATCACCCTTCTTACACCTGCCTCCTACTCACCTATCTCTTAGATGCGTCCTTTTCACTGTGTCCCCTATCTGCAGTGTTTTTCTGGCCTGTCTCTTGTCTAGCCCTTTTCTCACACCTTTCTCCTTTCTATATCTCTATTACGCCTTTCTCATTTAAATGCCTGTCAGATCTATGCGTTCTCACTGTCAGCTGTCTTTTTTGCCACTCTGTCTTAAACCTTTCTCTTGTCTCTCTTTCTCTCACACCTGTCTGTCTGTCTCTATCTCTCCAAATAGAGCTAACTTCGTCTCTATTGTATCTTTCTCATCTGTCACATCTCTATCTTTCACTCTGTCAGCTCTCTTTTCCACACGTCTATCTTAAAGTTCTCTCACCCACCTGTCTGTCTCTATCTCTTAATGTGTATCTCTGTATCTTTCCATCTTTCTCAGTTATTTATTTTTCTCTCCCTCTACCTCACAAACTTCTGTATCTCATGTATCTGTTGTGCCTTCTTCCTCTCTTCTGATCCCTCTGCTGCTCTCTCGTTCCTCTCTTAACCCTTCTTTTCTCTCTACTATCTGATGTATTTACCCTCTCCCCTGACATGTCCAGAGACAGCAGGAGTCATGGAGGCGCCTTTTGCCAGGCCTTCTCAATTAGCAACAATAAATTATGTTGCAAAGTTTTATTTTCAGTTTACCACTGTGCTAGGTTCTTGCTGGACATGCACGCTGCAAAAATAGCTCAGCCAGCCCTTGTACCACAGGCCACAAATCGTAACATTTTGTTTCAGAGCAGTGTAGTTTCACTAGTGATTATTTTTTTTTAATTTTACTGCAGGTAGCATGTTAATGTTGGCTGTGAGTTAAAGAAAACAACTCAAGAAAGCCCAGTTTAGCATTAATGACACTTTTTTAGCGATCCCCTAGGAAAGGGGTCGCAAGGGTAGTGGCCTGGTGTTGCAAGGGGCAAGCTAGGGGTCACAAATGCGACCCCTGGAGACCCCTGAATGACGTCCATGCTGTGGTGTGTTCCGATACATGTTTTTCTCCGTGTGTGATCAATATATAATCAAGCCTGCTGAATGTTTCTTGAGTAGCAGAATAGTTTTAGATTCAAGGTTACTGCATGCTTAATGAAAATCATTGGACAAAAAGCGACAATCAGCATTACCGTCCCTGAATAATGGACAAAATCTGAAATCACGGTTGAGATAAGCCAGTTGCGCTCTTTAAATCATTTTTCAATTGTATTTATCTGTGCTGTCAATGGATTCTTCTGTTCATTATCAGCCAAAACTTGATAAATCATTTACATATGGATTGTAGACGGTCCTCTGTTATTGGACCAAAGGGTAGCATAATAGTGAGTGCTGTTGCTTCCAAGCACAAGGAGCCTGGTCTGATCTAATTAGTATTAATTTTGAAATCTGGGTATTAGTGAGGATGCATTCTGGCCTCTAAATTTCATATTTCTTGTCAATCTTTGGGGATTCTAATGGTATGGTCTTTACCACCAGTGCAATTAAACAGAAAAAGGAAACGGATACTCGGACAAGATTTCCCGAAATGAATGTGAACAGATTAAGAATTTTATCAGCAAAAGTAAAAATCGGATCCTCTTAGGGCCCATGTCCTCCGGAAGTGTTAAAAAAAGTTCAAAGCCATAATCTTTCCACCTTTATTAAATCTTCTTAATTTATCACTCAGAAAAGGGGTAGTGTCATGTACCTGCAAACAAGCGGGAGTGATTCCATTATTTAACAAGCATTAATAAATGCAATAGGTCTCGCCTTTGATTACGTTAAAGCCATTTGCTTTGCTAATGGTATTGTATAGGAAAGCAAATGGCTTTAACTTAATGAAAGGCGAGACCTATTGCATTTTTAATGCTTGTTTTAGTTATGATTCCCAGAGGTAGGATTTCCTTGGATTTTTCCTCCCTGGTAACTTGCCACCAGTTTGACGAATCACTACAAACCTTTTCAGACCTGTAGCATTTTCTACGTTCGTTTTGTGATAATGTATATTTTTGTGGTGAATCTTTAAAGGGGTATAAAGATAAAAGGGGGTCCCAAAATGTGTTTTACATCAATGCATTTTCTATAGACTATTGTATTTGATGTAGCACAAAAACGGCTGCATGAATTTCCATGAAATTTGATAGGATTATAAATTTTGGAGTGCAGATGATCCTTTTGAGGTATTGTAGGTAAGTAGGGTAAGTATTTTTTTGAGTTATAAGTCATTTAAACTTCTTGATATCTATGGCCAGTTACTGTTGTATTGACTGCGAGCTGAACAGTTTGTGTAACGAGGTGCGCTACTTATAATAATTTGAAGGTGCTGGATAGATTGTATATGAAAGCTATAGCTATTGCTTTAGAATTTTTGGAGTTTGGTTTATATAGGGGGGAAAAGGTTTTATTATAACTGAGCTTTTACCTTTGTTTTTTTCATTGAAAAAAAATATAGATGTATATAAAAATATATATACACACACACACAAACACACGCACACATATATAGTTGTTCCGAACGGGTCCACTAAAAACTGTCTGGCCCGGTGCCCCAAAGATTCTTAAGATGACACTGGTTGCTCCTGGTACTGAAATACCTTGGAAAGAATTTAAGTGCATTGATAGAGCTGTGTATGGGTATCAGTGCTGGATTAATACTGGATTCAGCAGACCAGGGCTGATGCCAAAGCGCAGACAGGGCTTTGTGCGGGTTACAGGACTGTACCAGTAGAGTTTGCTGCCGACTACAGACGTCCTGCATTGTAAAGTCGCTGCTCCTTTAGTGCCAAGGATGCGCGGCCGCTCAGCGTTCGTGGCACACACCGGAACAGCAAATAGTGTTTGTTGCTGGAATGAACAGGTTAAGGTGCTTGTGGGTACCAGCGGTGGAGTAACAAGCGCAGCTGCTGAGTAGGGCTGAGCCTGTGCACTCATGAACCCGAGCAAGCACGGCCGGTCGCGGTCTCAGGACTGCACACGCCTGGTAACATCCCTGCCCGGAGGGGCACAGCGAGCTAAAGTCCAAACCACAGACTGGCTGGCTCTTAGGCACATAAGTGGGACAATCGGCAGCGCTCGATGCTAACTAAGCGTTCTTTCTGCATCAATTGGCAGTGACAAGTATGTTTCTGTTTGATTAGATATCTGAAGCTCTACATTGCTAGGTGTGAGTAATTCAGTCTGTCAAGAGATCAGAACAGAAACACTATGTACCAGGTGGGAGTAATTCATCCTGTCCACAGATGATGCTCTCCCCAGTCGAGTGAGGGCAGCACAAACCGTTTGTGGATCTCAAGCTGCCCCGTGATGGGTTTTTGTAACTCACTCACTCCAGAAACGCCATGATGTCTCACATCAGTGTGTAAATAGTTCACTCTGTTCACAGTTCTCAAGCTTTCCTGTGTCAGTGTGTATAGCCGCCGGTCCCATCCAGAGATGTCAGGTGGTGCCAGTTGTGAGTAGCTGATCCCATCCAGGGATGGCAGGCGGTGCCAGGTGTGAGTAGCTGATTCAATTCAGGGATGGCAGGCGGTGCCAGGTGTGAGTAGCTGATCCCATCCAGGGATGCCAGGCTCTACTCTGTCAGGGGCGAGCAGTTTACCTTTCCTAGATAGTGCAGTCCGTTTCATGTCAAGTAAGTGTAAGTAGCTCCTGCAGTACACATATCTCACACCGTCCCTCATCAGGTGTGAGGATCTTATCCACGGAACTCGATGTGCCGGGTGTGATTATGTCTCAGTCCCCAGCAGATCTTAAGCTGTCCCACGTGGGCTCGTGATGATCGCCCAGACACCTATCTGACGCCTTGCCTTGACGGGTGTGTGTGGCTCACCCAGTCATCCATGTCAGGTGCTAGGTGTTCATCTGGTCTTGCTTTTCATTTGCACTTCGACACGTGCAGCCTTAAACTTGCGGTGAAAACGAACAAGGAAGGGCCAGAATGTAAAGAAACACACACAGCTGGTTCTCTAGCTCATACCTGGCATTAGTGAAGGGGGGAGGGTCTTTCGGATCCTGGACGTTTCATCGCGCACGGCCAAAGCACAATTAGTGTGATACATGGGGTATCTCTCTGGCTCTGAGGTAGGTCAGTTGGGTAGAGTGCCAGCGCTGCTTTCTGATCAGATCTTTGGGGGTCACAGATTTGAGTGTCGATGCTTGTTTGCGAGTCTGAGTGTCCTGTAATATCTAGATCTAAAAGTATTGTGTAAAGCACTTTGGTTATGAATGCTTAGAAGGTTGAAAGGTTACTATCACCCTAGCTCTGTTCACCATATAGCTGGAGCCTCTATGTGCCTCCACATGCACACTTCATGTTGGTATCTGTTTCTCCCTAAACAGACAATCTCCAGAAAGACCCTGATGATGAGCTAACCTTTCGCGTTTGCTCTTTCCTGAAGGCGGCGGTACGTACTCGTAACTCTATGTGCCCCTGCTGAATCTTTGTTTTTTATCTTGAACTTTTAAGTTATATGTCATTTTAATGGATTTTACACCAAGGAGGGGGGAGGTAGAAGGAGCTATGATCCATTCAGCTTCCTTTTGTTCAGTCAAAATCAAGGGGGAATGGATCACTTGTACCTGCAGCCAGAGTCCGCTGTGGACTATCCGTCAGTACTAATGAAAGTACTTAAAAAACCCTCATTCACGTAAGCAGGTCGTATGGCGGTTTAACTTGATTCTCCGCCTGTGTTATGTATGTGACAGCATCACCATCGGGTCTCTTTTTTGTATGCTTCCTCCACCTGGAGGGAATCACTGGTTCTTGCAGTAGTGATTAGTGATAGGTGATGGGTGAGGTGAGGTGCGTTGTTAAAAAGTGATCATCATACTTCCTAAAAATACAAATTTTATTCCGTAGGTGTATGTGAAGACTATCTAAGAAAAAGGCGAAGTGTGTGCAGGGTAGACTATTTATGAGTCCGCTGCACTCTCGTAGTCCAATTCAATTGGTTGACATGTTTCAGCCCTTATAGGTGCCCCTAGCGAGTCGTAGGGCTTTCTTCAGGACCTAAAAAAAATCTGTGAGAGTTGAGTATTGTCCAATTCAAAGGAATAGTAGGTCAGAGTGTGATTACTCTGAGCTTGAGGTCGTTAGGACCTTGTGAAGTCCAAGTTGGACCTTGACGGGACGACTGAAAGCGTGGTTGTCTGTATCTGCTTGTGTGTATGTATATATATATATCTTTATACATATAGCCTTTTAGCACATCATAGAAGGGGACACCAGGCATTGCATGCCCTTTCTAACGTTAGGAGCATTTCTCCATTTCAACAAATGATTCACAGTACTGTAAATGTTTTATGCAAATCTCTTAACAGTATGACAAAAGGAAGTGTTTCACATGACTTTTGAGATACAAATGCACAACAAAATAATTGAAACTTGTTACATGAAGAAATAAGTTATCAAAACACAAAGCATAATATTTGTTTTGTTCATATGTATTTTTTCCAAAAACTAATAAAAAGCTAAAAAAAAAAAATAGATCTGCAAGAAGTAATGGACATCATATGGTAGCGAAATATACAATATAAAAAACAGAAGTGCCGCTTATTTGTACCAAACTGTATAAGAGAAGGAATATTAATTTAAAAAGTTGGCCACCACTTCTTGACGTGCAACTCTACCTTCTCCACCATCGGCCTGAATAGTGTGTTTGTCACATGGAACTGTATTGTCATTTACTACATGGTTGCTTTGAGTGTGTCAAGTAAATTATCATCAAGTGGAACTCGGTGCCTTATTGCTGTGTTAAATACAGCACACCATAGCTATCTTAAAAACGTTCTCTGGTGAATATTGCAAAGCTTCACATGACACATGCAAATATCAGAAACAGTACTTTCTCTTTCAATAGTGTTCCTCGTCCGATTATGTGCCCTGCTGGATTTCTTTCGACATAACGTTTTGTGGCTGCCTGAATGGATTAAGTAACCAGGTCTCCAACGGTTATCTAGCATCTTCTGTGTTATAATAATCAAAACAAACAATATATTTTCTAATTGATAATTGTACTATTATGAATAAACATTGCTACTCTCTAAAAAGATTAATATTGTCTGCAAAGGAGCTCCCAACATTCAAACGGTGCTAATTCAGCCTTGCTAGCCTTACGCCTATGTCTGTACTGATTGTTGAGGGCCCTTATCCCCAGGCACAGGCCCATGCCTTGGGCCTGTAGCTGGGAAGGAGTAGTTTCTTACCTGTAACTCCAGTTCTCTTGTAGGGGTATTTCCGTGATAGTCATAATCATATGAATAGTCCTGCCCATGTGCGTGGACCCCGGAGCATTTCATTAGATATATCTTCTTAAATTGTCATCTTCTGTCTTTTTTCAGGAGGTCCCTTATAGACACTTAAGAGATAAAAAGACAATAATGCAGCCTAACCAACTAGGCTACACTGGCCATTACTTCATCTTGAAGTGAAAAAAGATAGCCAGTTTAACTTTTAAATTTAGCAATTTGCTGAGTTTTACACATAGAAAACTCTCCTTCACAAAGCTCCTTTTTTCATGGTAGAGATGAAAAGGAATGGATAAAGAAGCCCCCATAGGCTGCCATTATGTGTCTGCAAATGGGTACCGTGCCTTTAAGAGTCTCCAGAGACTCCCGGTATCCCAGGAGGCACAGCCAGAGGCAGTTACTTTCAGTTCATTTTGAAGGCGTAAAGAAGCAGAGCCTGCTGAGTCTTGGGGACATCTGTGTCTGCCACCGGGGAAGGCAGGCGGGTTGCTTATGACTATCACGGAAATACCCCTACAAGAGAACTGGAGTTACAGGTAAGAAACTACTCCTTCTCTTGTAGGGGATTTCCGTGTATAGTCATAATCATGTGAATAGACTAGCAAGCCCATCCCAAAACAACTCTCCGACGGTGGAAGACACGGAGAACAACTGCACTATTGTGCAAATAGATTTCGAAGAGAAGTCTGCCCAACCTGAGCATCTGCCCTAGCATCAGTGTCTAAGCAGTAATGCTTAGTAAACGTATGGACTGACTTCCAAGTGGCAGCCTTACAAATTTCCAAAATAGGTATGTTACGAAGCAAAGCCGCAGTAGCTGCTTTACCTCTGGTAGAGTGAGCCCTAGGCTTACTAACCAAAGTTTTGTTGGCTTTCTGATAACACAGTTGAATACAGGCAACAATCCATCTAGAAATGGATTGTTTGGAGGTAGCTAGACCAGTTCGGACCGAGCCATAGTTTACAAATAACTGGTCTGATCTACGGATATCCTTAGTCTTGTCCAAATAGAATTTCAAAACCGTCCTAACATCAAGGGAACGAAGCGACCTCTCCGCAGGAGAAGAGGGGTTCTGAAAAAATGTAGGCTGTGTAATAGCTTGGTTAACATGAAACTCTGAAACAACTTTCGGAAGGAACTTAAGTTGCGTCCTCATAACTACCAGGCAGAAGTTTTTTGTTGAAACATTTTTTATTATTTTCCAAATCAACAATGACTGTTCATTACATCACGGGTCCCCGTGTTCATTAAGAGTATCTTCCCTCCCAACCCCAACTCGTCCCCCCCACCCCCATGTCAGTGCGCCTCTGCCCCCTACTTCTCCCCCGATGTGCCCCCCCATCTAAGGAGATCATTTACAGTTGCTCACCCCCTCTCTGCGTAAGCCAATCATCCCTCTTGTCCAGGCCTCCGGGATATGCCTGGGGACCTCCTTCATTCCCATCTCATCTCATTCCCCAGCTCCCCTCGCCTCTTGCCGATCCGAAGTGTTCCCTCCTTCCCCCACCTCAGATATCAGCCCCTGGAGCTCAACTACCAACGCTTCCCATGCCCTGGCCGTCGCTAACGCTTTCTCATCGTCCCTCCTCAGTGCCATCTGCACCCGGAGCGTACCCTCTGCCCCCGCCCATCTCACTAGTGCTGCCCTCCACCGCACGTAGCTAGGCCCCCCCCTGGATTTCCAGTGCAGGGTCAATTCTCTCTTAGCTAATATCAGCCCCAGATCATAGAACCTGCTAGTGACCTTCGTACGGCGGGTGTGGGGAAACCATAGCAACAAGCAAGTCCCCATCTCTGGAGTGATAGAGCGGTCTGTCACCTGATTCAGGCAGTCCACTACCTCAGCCCAATAAGCGCCCAACTGCGGACAGGCCCAAAACATGTGGCGAAAATCTGCCCCCTCTCTCCCACACCGAGGGCATGGAGATTGTGTTCCACCAAAGTATTGCAAGACCTTGGCCGGCGTCATATACGCCCTATGTAACGTGAAAAACTGAACTAACTGGAACCGTGCGTTCCGAGTTCCCTTCCAGGCCCTCCGCACCAGCGTGGACCACGTGGTCTCCGGTATCGTTTTCCCGAGGTCCGTTTCCCACTTTTCCCGCAGAACGGCCAGAGGTTGCAAGCCCTCCGTCGACAATCTGCGGTATAGGCATGTAATGGCTTTGGTCGTCCCTGCCGCCATCACGACATATTGACAACCCGCCGCGGTCGGGGGTTCCGACAGCCCCATATTCCAATGCTTCTGGATGCTCGCCACCAAAGCCGCATGGAGCAGAAAATCTCCCTGCGGGAGCCCGTAGGCGTCCTGTAAGTCCTGGAAGGGCAATAACACACCGTCCCGGAATAGGTCCCCTACCATCTGTACTCCCAGCTCCTCCCAATTCGCTAGCCCCGACCAATCACCCCCATGTGGGAGCGCTGTACACATCCCAAGAGGGATTTCCGGAGCGTACAGGCGGACTATAGCTTACCGGGCAGAAGTTATGGCCACAAGGAAAGCCGTCTTCCAGGAATGATGCTGAAGAGAAGTCTTTGAATGGGTTGAAACGGTTCCTTCATCAGTTGTGAAAGGACTACATTTAGCTCCCAGGGAGGCGAAGGACGCCTAATGGGAGGAAACCCTTTTTCAATCCTTCAAGAAAATCTCTGATGACTGGGATTTAAAAAAAGGAAGTTTGTGGCGGACATTTCCTATAAGCACTTAAAGCTGCCAGGTGAACTTTGATCGAATGGACTGAAGGCCAGGTTGAGCCAAGTGTAGTAAGTAAGGAAGGATGACATCTTCCTTACAGGAGGTAGGATCCACGTTCTTAGAAGCACACCAGATGCAAAATCTTTTCCATTGATATGCATAGGACGTGCATGTAGATGGTCGTTTGGCTTCCTTCAATATCTCCATACAGTCTTGAGGGAGATTCAAATGTCCGTATTGTACTAACTCAGGAGCCATGCCGCCAAATTCAACAACGAGAGGTTGGGGTGCACCATCTGTTCGCCGAACTTTATCAGAAGGTCCGGCCTGCATTGAAGACTGAGATGTGGCAGGAGAGACCAGTGGAGTAGGTCTGTGAACCACCACTGACGGGGCCACTCTGGAGCAATTAGGATCATCTTGGCCCGTGATTGCGAGAGCTTGATCAGTACTGTCGGAATCAGGGGAATTGAAAAGCTTAGAGAAAGCCACCTAAACAATTGATCCATAGTGCATTCCCCAGAGTCCCTGGTTGGTAAAACCTGGAGGCGAAGTCGCGGCATTTGCTGTTTTCTGCGGTAGCAAACAGATCGACTTTTGGAGTACCCTATCATTCGAAGATGTCTTGCACCACCTCGTCGTTTAAGACCCATTCGTGGTTTTCTTGAACGAGTCTGCTGAGCACGTCTGCCTGAGCATTCTGAACACCGGGAAGGTGAGTTGCTGTGATGGTCAGGTCCCTGGCTAACAGCCAGTGCCAGATGGTCTGGGCTTCCCGAGATAACACTTGAGATCTGGAGCCCCCCTGCTTGTTGAGGTAGAACATTGTTGTCGTATTGTCTGTCTGGACAAGTAGGGAACAGGTGTGAAACGACGGCTGGAAGGCTTTCAGCGCCAAATGGACTGCTCGAAGATCCATGGAAGTTGATGTGGTACTTGGTCGCTTTTGGGGACCACGTGCCCTGTATCTGAAGGTAGTCAGAATGTGCACCCCATCCGTGGAGAGAAGCATCCATCACTATTGGCTGCATGGGTATCTCCTTGTAGAAGAGAACCCCCCGGAGGAGATTGCGTGGAGAACACCACAATCGGATGGATTGACGAGCCTGCTGAGACAGTTGAATTCTGTCTTACCAATCCCTCAGCGTCTGGTCCCACTGATCCTCCAGACATTCCTGCAGGGGTCTCATATGAAGGTGTGCATTCGGATTGAGGAAGATACAGGAACCCATCGAGCCCAGGAGAGACGATACTTTCCTCACCGTCGGGGAGGCCGTGATCGTGAGAGCTTGCGGCTTCCGAAGGATCGATAAGCGTCTCTCCTCCAAAGGACACACGTTTGCTGTGCGTGTGTCGATAGTGGCTCCGAGGTACTGTAGACATTGTACAGGAGTCGAGACAGACTTCGTGAGGTTGATGTGGAGTCCCAAACAAAACAGGAGATTGGAAGTCCGATTGAAATGCAGTTGCGCTTCCTGAAACGTAGCTGCCTTAATCAACCAGTCGTCCAGATACGGGTAGACGCACACTTTGTTCCTCCTCAGATGCGCAGCCACCACGGCCATGCATTTGGAAAATGTCAGAGGCGTTGACTTCAGGCCGAAAGGCAGCACGAAGAATTGATAATGGTTGTTGCCCACGGTGAAACGCAGGAACTTGCGATGTTTCCTTGCTATGGGCACATGAAAATATGCGTCTTGCAGATCTATTGCGCATAACCAGTCTCCCCGGTGAAGTTGAGGGTAGATCTGATGCAAGGACAACATCCGAATCTTTCTCTCCGAACCAATTTGTTGGCTTGTCATAAGTCGAGGATGGGTCTGAACTCGTTCTTGTCTTTCTTGCGAACTAGAAAGAACCGAGAATACAGTCCTGTTCCTTTCTGTGCCAGAGGAACCGGTTCTATTGCCCTTTCCTGTAAGAGGGTGTTGGCCTCCTTCTGCAACTCGCGTAGCATGTAGCGTGATCGAGTTGGGGGGGGGTCGATGGAGGAGGACTTGTAAAACGTATCGAGTATCCACTGCGAACAATATTCAGCATCCAATTGTCCTGAGTTATTTTCTGCCACTCTGCCAGATTGTTTTGGATAATTCCCCCCACCGGAGTGGATAACGGACGAGGGGGAAAAAGCCCTTCAGGGCTTGGAACCAGCAGGAGCCTTGCTGCCTTGCCCAGACTGCTGGTTGGATTGTCCTCGCTATTGGTGTTTCTGAAACGGCTGAAAAGACCGCTGAAACTGCTGCTGTTGGTTGGACTGACGGCCCTGAGACTGCTAAAATCTCTGAGAGGAATAACGCCGCTAAAAAGGGCGGAAGGTCTTTCGCTGTTCTTTAGGTTTCTCTAAACCTACAGCCTTCAAAGTCTCCATTTCGGCCTTCATGCGGGTCATCTCGTCGTCTGCATGGGAACCAAAGAGTCGTGCCAGAGAACGGGAGATTGGAAATGCATTGTTGCGCCTCAGGCTTCAGAGACTTAAGAGGAAGCCAAGCATGTCGCCGTAGAGCAATCTCGTGGCAATACCCGTGGGCTGCCAGTAGCGAAATATCCGCTGCAGCACTGATGACTTGCTTCGAGACCATCAGGTCCTAGTTCACTATCTCCTGAAAGTCTTCCCGCTTGTCTCTGAGTAGGAGATCCACAAATTGTTGAAGGGACTTCCACAGGGATCTATCATAACAGCCCAGCAAGGCAGTAGAGCTGGCCGCCTTCATGGAAGTCGAAGTTGTAAGCCTTTCTCCCCACCGAATCCAGCTTACGGCTCTCCTTATCCGGTTGCACCGTGGAAGTCGGAGCCACAGCATGCTGTTTCCGTGCCGCTACCACTATGACAGAGTCCGGAGTGCGGTCCAGTCGGAGGAAGGCAGGGTCCGACTACGGTGGACGATACTTCTTCTGTAACCTGGAAGGTGCAGACTTTATATAAGATGGCGTCAAGAACAGCTCCATAGCCGGATCCTCCAAACCTTATCACCGATGTCGACGGTACAGGAGTAGACAAGGGAATGTTCAGTTTCAAAGCCCCTCTGACCAGAATCTCCTGGAAGGTGGCGATATTGGCAATGTGAGACACCCTCTGAGGGGGAGAGTCCATGAGAGTAGGAGAGTACCTCCCCGTACTCGTGGAAGATGTATCCCTGGTATGCCGGGATCGAGACCTCTCATAACGGTGACGACGGGATCTTGTGGAAGATCGGCGGCGTCTATGCGAACGACGTCTCGAGCGAGAACGTGTTCTTGGTCTTCGAGGTTCCACAGCACGCGTGGGCTGAGAAGCCAAGGGCCCAGGCTGAGGCTGAGGAGGAGGCAGTGGAGAAATCGGAGGTGGAGCAAGAGGAGGAGGAGGAGGAGTAGCCAGAGGAGGCGGAGGAAGCAGTGGTGGATGAGGTATCACTGGAAGGACCAGTTAAAGAGGAGCAGGAGGCGACCTAGCTGGTGAGTAGGTACACGAGTACCAACCTTCTCCGCTTACGAACTGGCCGCGATGGAACATGCGTTTGGTTCTGACAAGGGGGGCTCACTAGAGACAGGTAAGGGCTACAGAGTGCCAAGAAACAATACATCTGGGGGCACAGATGATGGAGCAGAGGAGAAACTAAAGGGGGGATACGAAGCAGAGAGAGGAGTACATATATAGGACCTTAAAGGTGAAAGAGGGCTGCGCAAGGGGACACAAGGCAGACGCGAGGACCAGTGCGGGTTAGAGAAGGAGGCATAAGGTGAGCTGTTAACAGGACGCATGGAGTCCATATGTGCAGCTCAGGGCACATGCGTACATAGGTAGGTAGATACATGGATGCGTGGAAGGATGCGTGGAAGGATGGATGAATGGATGGATGGATGGATGGATGGATGGATTGATGGATGGACAGATGATGGATGGATGCGTGGAAGGATGGATGGATGCGTGGATGGATGGAGGGACGGACAGAAGGACGGATGGATGGATGGATGGATGGACAGACGGATGGACGGGTGAATGCGTGGAAGGATTGATGGCAGATAATGGGACATATACAGAACCGATGTGACACACCAGGGCCGTAAACATGTTTATATGGGAACACGAGCTGCAGGTGTGCTGCGAGCAGAAAGGGGGCGTGTGAGCATCATGCGGGCAGAGAGCGGCTCAGTGCCGGGGGTCGGTCGGTGGTGTGGGGATGTGGTGGCGTGGGGGGCTACCAGAAGGCCGTGGTCCCCTGGGTAAGGGCATATAAGGGGCCTGTAATAGACTAATGGGGGTGACACTTATAAAAGCGTTTTCAGGGAGACACTTGGGTGAGATCATGGGTTGTGGGGGCAGATACGGTGACGGGGGCTTATATCCTAATACACATTGGTATAGATGCGGTGATGTGGGGGTCAGACAATGGGCCATGTTAGGTCAAATTAGGAAACACAGCGAGGCGGCAAAATACTTAACATCAAACTTCCACGAGAAAAAAGCATTACGCGCGTGTGCCGGTACCTAGGGGCCGACGGGGGGAGGGAGGAAAAGCAAAAGCAAGTGTACGGACAAAAAAATGCACGCACGTGTCAACTATGGCGTCGGGCTGTCCACATGCACGTGCATTTTTTTGTCCCTACGCGTGCATGTTTAGCTTTGCGGATGGCGAGAGCAGCCTTGTTTGTCCATCTGGAAGTGCGTGCATTCAGCTTTGGCTGAATCGATTCTAAAAGGTCCTCTCCATGGCGAGAGCCGCGCATGCGCTGCTTTCGCCAGGTGAGACCTAAAAATGGAGCTTTGTGAAGGAGAGTTTTCTATGTGTAAAACTCAGCAAATTGCTAAATTTAAAAGTTAAGCTGGCTATCTTTTTTCACTTCAAGATGAAGTAATGGCCAGTGTAGGTTAGTTGGTTTGGCTGCATTATTGTCTTTTTATCTCTTAAGTGTCTATATGGCCTTCCTGAAGAAAGGCAGAAGATGACAACCTAAGAATATATATCTAATGAAGTGCTCCGGGGTCCACGGACATGGGAGGGACTATTCACATGATTAGGACTATACACAGAAATCCCCTACAAGAGAACCAGGGCATTCAACAAGCAGTATCGCTAGAGGCGGTAGGCCTGCAAAGCCAAATTAAGACATTGCTGTACATGAGGGTAGAATGCCCTACACTGGAAAGGTTAAGACATAAAGGAAGCGTAAGGATGATGCATTGAAATTACAAGCCAACCCATATTATCCCAGTGCCACTTTATTGTCTGCAAATTAGATCCCAACATTCAAAGGGTGCTAATGTAGCCTTGCAGGCCTTTCCTCTATAGCTGTAGCGCTTGTTGAAGGCCCTGATCCCCAGGCATAGGCCCTTGCCTGTGGCTTGACCCTGTAGCTGGGGGCAAGGGCCCTCAACAAGGAGCTTCACCAAGGCAATAGACGTGCAAGGCTAAATTAGGACACTGCTATAGTTGAGGGTAGCAAAAATAACAAATCACGGCAGGAATGCTTAACAATGCAAGCATACAAACCAGTCACATGGATCTCGGTTTAATCCATCATTTTTTCGTTTACCACACCACCCCAGTTTGGACCCAGCCATATGCAAATCAGTCTTGACCCTGCTCCTCATGGGAACAGTCCAGCCCAAACTGCCAACCCAGGTCCTCCCTGGAGCAGAAATGAGCATCCTGGGACTGCTTTTGGGGGGTCACCCCTAATTAGCCAGTCTGGTTTGAATCCAGTGGCACAGTGACAACAGGACCCCCTTAGGGTGACAAAAGCGAAAAAGAGAAATGGATGGAAGGAATGATGAACAGTGCCAATATTCGCCCGCAGTCACAAAGATGTGGGTTTAATCCATAGTTTTTTTGCGCACCACCCCACCCCAGTTTGGACCTAGCCATAGGCAAATCAGTCTTGCCCCTGCTGCTCATGGGAACAGTTCAGTCCGAACTGCCAAGCCAGGCCCTCCCTGGACCGGAAAGAAGCACCCTGGCTCCAGACAATCAGTGGGAGGTAAATCAGCCCTCTGCGTAAGGGCAGGACAAAACCTACACAAATGTAAAGTGTAATCCACCTTTCTCTCTACCAACCCAGGAATACTATCAGAATGCAGATGTATCCCCTGTCACACCTGGGCCCTTCCTGTGTGGTGGCTGTCTAGCAAGTATGCACAAAGTGTAGCTATTAACCAGAGCAGACGTTTATTGGAGTCAGGCTGCAAAGCACAAAGAGTCATAAGCACAGAGACATGTCCACTTACTCAAAGTGGCATTTCTAAAATATTATTGTAAGTAGGATTTGTCACCACTATTCTAAACATACCAAACATGTCATCACTACACCTTTCAGATCAGAAATTACCACTTAAAAAGTACATAAGGGAATTCCCAATGTTAGCCTATGAGAGGAGTAGGATTCACAACAGTGAAACATGAAATAGGCTGTTTGTCACTACCAGGGCATGCCAAACATAAAGGCACATGACCTACTTTTTGCTTACACAGCACCCTGCCCATAGGGCTACATAGGGCCTACCTTTGGGGTGACCTATGTGTAATAAAAGGGGAGGTTAAGGCTTGACAAGTAGTTTTAAGTGTCAAATCAAAGTGGAAGTAAACTGAGCACAAAGGCCCTGCCGTGGTAGGTCTAAGACAGGTTTGAAAGACTACTTCTGTGGGTGGCACAAGCAGTACGGCAGGCCAACTGGTAGTATTTAATTTACAGGCCCGGGTATATGGGATACCACTTTACAACGGACTTAAAGGTAAATCAAATATGCCAAGCAGGTGTAAACCAATTATTCAATGTTTAGAAGAGAGAGCACATGCACTTTAGCACTGATTAGCAGTGGTAAAGTACCTAGAGTCCTAAAGCAAAAAAAAAAAAGGTCAGAAAAATAGGTGGAAGAATGCAAAAACTTTGGGAATAACCCTGCAAAAAGGGCCAGGTCCAACACAACCCTCTTCTAGCCGAAAGCCAGGGTAGACTATTCAATATCTTGAAGGGCTTCCTTGTTCAGGGCGATAGGACATGGACCTTGGCCCGCTGAGGCAATTGCTAGTTCTAAGCGTCTCTGAACCCAGTTGGATCCTTCTGTCTATACTCTTAGGGCCCACTAAGCTCAAACATGGGGAATCCTTCTCCTCTCCTGTGGACCCCATCTGTGAGGCACCTACGTTTAAGTTGTTCACAGATGCGTCCCAGTAGGTAGACAGTACCACCATGGACAACAAAGCGACGTGGCCCACTCCAAACCCTGGGTGTGACTTCTATCCCCAACCCAAGGAAAACCCTGTCCAGAAGGACAGCAACCAACAGAGGCGACTGACGGCTGTCAGCATCCTGAATCAGGCCCAGGCCTTCCAGCAGTCTCTGTTCCCTGTGGTTTCTTAGAGTGGGGGTTGGTAACCCCAGGTGGATCACATCCTTTCTCCACTCCACCTCCCAAAAGTTCAGTGGGGGTATCCTTAGACTGGTCCTCCAGCCCAGGGTCTGTACCCTTAGACTGAACAGGAGTCAGGGGAGAGTGCTTCTTTCCTTGGCCACTCCTTCTGGGGTTCAGAACCTTCCTTTTGGGAGTGGTACCCCCAGAATCCAGAACTGTCAGGGTGCTTGTGGCAGCCGTCTTTCACAGTTTTCCCGCCAGTTCTGGGATTCTATTCAGAAGCTGGTTTGATGCTAGTATCACTCGCCCCCTCAAGTTCTCCTGACACTGAGTGGTCCCCCACAGTGGATGGTCTATAGGTGCAGGCTAAATTCCCCGCCCAGTGCCTACTCGGAGAACTTTCCAGGATCTGGGCATAAGGCACCCTGAGATTTTACCCACCCCCACCTCTCCTCCTACTCTTAGAAGGGACATGGGCCCCTTTACCCACCCCACTGTACTTGGAACTGTCTGGGCGGCTATGAACATTTACCGCCCTCTGCCTTTCCAGCCTCGGGTCCCTTTCAGCCTGTCTATCCTTGAGCTCCTCACAAGACAGGGTTGGGTCGTGACACTGCTCCTGGCACTTGACCCAGCAAGGGACTCCCCATCTATGGGGTCTTCTCTCTCTTCTGGTGTCCCTGACCAGTCATTTTCTCCCTACTACTCAAACTCCTCAAGGCTACTGCCCTCTATGGACTCTGGCTCAGAATCCTTTAGGAGAGTCCAAGGCTTAGGATCCTTAAGAATTCCAAGACAAGATGGCGGCTTGGGGACAAGATGGTGGCTTGAACGCGCCGCTGAGCGGCAGCACTATGAGATGCTCCCTCTCCTTCCCTCACTTTGATGTCCCAGATTACGCTGTAGGAGAAAACTATGAAAGGAACTTAAGAACTTAAGAAACTAAGACTAGAATTGGAGAAGCGGAGAAAAATAGGAGAATAAGCCAATCAACCAACCAGTCTTCTCTTTTTGCCCGTTGTTTTTACTGCTGAGCAAGGTATCGGATGCTGCGGTTCCTGTTGGGTCGCTGTAGGTGGAGGTGGAGGCTTCACTTCACTCGGCCAACGATTGTTTTGGGCGTAGCCGGAGCCGTGGTTTTGCAGGGCTTTTCATTTGATTATCCTGGGCCCGGGCTGGCGGTGTGCTCAGCTCTTGACTTTATTCACGATTCCCGCACTTGTAGAGGGAAAGAGATACGGTTTACCTTCGTTACTCACGTCATGGCTCCAAAGAACGCCCACAGAACGGCTCGGACCGGGAAAGGTCTCATTACTGAGAACTCTGTTTCCAGGGGAAATACTGTTGCTATCGTAACGGCTCCTCCAGCGGCTTCGTCGGAAGTTTCAGCAGAACACGCCGGGAGAATGGAGAGAGCAGTAGCAGTGGCGGCTCCCGGTAAGCTGATTATCCGCCCTTCTTTATTACTAGTAGATACACAAGGCAAACCCAGCTCCGCATCTACTTTTGAAAATAACGCTGTCTCTGTTAATCCTCTGGTCCCCCCTTTACCTTTGACGCATAATGACGTTTTATTTCCAACCGGCACTGACATTGATACTGGACATGGGCAAAACTTAAATCAACAACTAGACGATTACAGGATTAATGGAGAAATAAATCCTAATTCATCCAATATGAGTCAGTTAAAGTCTTCTGTATTGGTTGGGAGAGAGAAATCGACGGTCGACATGGCTGACATGGCGGATACTCTGAAATCGTCTGTTTGCGCCTCTGGGGTCGACCAGACACAAGTATCCATAGAACAGAGTCCGGGTACACTGATATCACCCACTACGGGTGTACAAACTATGCTTACAGAAGACGAAGTAAATTATAGGGAGACTGAGGATTGTTTGGTTGATGAGTATGAGGATTCAGCTGAAGAAGTAGAGGAGGATGCGTCTAGATCCCCCTTGCGACACTCTGGCCCCAAAAAAGGAAAATCAAAGGCGAAATATAAAATTAAGAAAGGGAAGACTCTTAATATCTCTGCTTTGTCCGCTTTGAACTCAGGGCATAAAACACGTGGTAAAATTATTTCAGATGAGAGCCCCTTACGAAGGTGGATACAGGCAAAAGGAGGAGTCAAGACTATGGCCCTGCGCCTTTCAGGTACTAACCCTGTTGAAGTAGAAGAGTATTTAAAGGAGGGCTCGCTTATACCTGGAGATAAAACAATGCAACTTGCCTCGACTGTTCTATCTGCATCTCCTTTGGATAGCCCACTTATTGGATCTCATGTCCCTTTGGCTTCCACTGCAGTAACATTCACTATCTATTTGGGCTCTCAACAATTACCTTCAATGCCTGCAAGTATCTCAAGTGCTCCAAACGCTCCAAGTGCCTCAAGTGCGCTGCTTGTTCAAAGTCAAGAGAACATAGAATGCAACCTCTCTTCGTTTGATCAGATTTTAAAGATTCTGACTGATCATAGAAACGAAGCACAACAACATTTCTTACAGCTTAGAGAGGATAATTGTCAATTACAGAGGTCCTTGGAAGAAGCTACTAACAAGTTCGGAATAATCACTCAAGAAGTCGCGGAGTTACAACAAAGAGTTGCAGGCATCGAGGAAACATCTGTGCGGGTTGAGACCTTATCTAGCCAACATGATTTGCAGATATCTACCCTTCAGACTAAGCTTGAGGACATGGAAAACCGCCAAAGGCGGCAAAATCTTCGACTTTTTGGCATAGCGGAAGGCTCAGAAGGATCTGACCCGCGGACCTTTATGGTGAACCTCTTTCAAAAAGCTTTCCCCGATTTATCAGATTGGGATTGGGATTCCCAGCTACAAAGGGTCCATAGACTTCCTCTTGTTCAGAGAAATAAGGAGAACAAATTTCCAAGGCCTTTTTTGATCTATTTTGGTAATTATTTACTAAGGCAAGCAGTTTCCTCCAAGGCTAAGCCTCATACACCGATTAAAGTTGAGAATGTCACGTTCTTTGTCAGATCTGACCTGAGTAAAGCTACTATGGACAAACGGTGGAAGCTGCGACAGCTTATTGATCCTTTCAAATCTTTGGGTGGGCAGGTATTCTTGCAGGAACCTGCCCGTTTAAAAGTAATAAAAGGGGGCCATACCTATACTTTTACTGACGTTACAGAAGCTGAGACTGCACTATCGAAATTTGGTTAATAATTTGCTCTTATGTACATCATTATTTACTTAAAAGCTTTTGTAGATTGGTGGAACAAATATTGCAATGTTGCCTATCAAAACTGGGCTAATCTATTTTGCTATTTGTCTTATGTCTTTTAAGTTTTTCATATTTGGTTTTTTCTTTTTTTTCTTTCTCTTAGTTCTTTTTTATCTTTAATTCTTACTTGGGACTCTCCCCTTCTTAGGAGTGGGTGGAGGTGAGGGAGAGAGGGAGCTATCCGATGCTGCCCCTCAATCAGGCTACCAAACAACGGCAGCATGTAGCAAGGGGGTGCTCTCCCCAGGGGGGTCTGGGAGAAGGTCCTGGCTTGGGTGGGTTTGGAGGAGGGGTTCACGGGTGTTGGTAAAAAATGTTAAAAATGACAACACTATGACAAAATTTTTTGAAAATAATAAAAAAGAAATGCTGATATATATGACAGTTATTATTAGATCTGTTAACTTCCCTTTTTTTTTTTCTTAAAAAATGTCTAAACTTAGTTGTTTAATATGGAATTTTTCGGGCCTCAACTGTAAGAATAAGAGACGATTAGTACAAGAAGAGCTTAAACTGTACAATCCCCACTTAGTTTTACTCACTGAGACACATATCTGTTACAAAGATAGGAATTTGCTAAGGCTAGTAGGGTATGAGGTCATTGCATGTACAACCTTAAATGCTACTATTAGAGGGGTTGCCATCTTAAAACAAAGACAGTTGAAATTAAACATTATTAAAACTGCTGTAGATAAAAGGGGCCGATGGATAATTATTCAATTCCACTTGGAAAATTGTAAATATGTAATGTGCTCGGTATATGGATCTAATGTTGACGATCCTTACATTTTTGATTGGCTAAATATGGAGCTTTTGGAATGGGAAGGAGAACTCTTAATTGGAGGTGACTTTAATTGTACAATTGATTATGCTATAGATACTACTAAACATAGTGGCTTTCAACGTATGCGGAAGACACGTGCGGCAATTTTAGAATTAGGTCGGCTACATAACTTAAAAGATACTTGGCGAACTCTTCATCCTAAAATACCAGGGTATACGTACTATTCCGCACCTCATAAATTATGCTCCCGGATAGACATGATATGGGCTTCTGATAAGATTTTAGAATCTAGCATTATTGACATATGCCCAAGGCTTACATCAGACCATAACCCCATTCTTTTTATCTTTCAAACAGTCACAAGAATTCAAGATATAAGATTATTCTCCTTCCCGAGATATCTTTTCTCAGATTCAGAATTCATTTTACAACTTAAAATGCACATTTCTGAATTTATTGAAACAAACCTTGATTCTACTTCTTTAATTTATGTATGGGATGCCTGTAAAGCTAGTATAAGGGGATTTACTCAACAATTTGTTTTTACACAAAATTCCAAACTTCGCAAAGATAATAAGAATATTACTACTAAAATTCTATCTTTAGAAAATCAATTAGCAGATGCTTTAATACAAGGTACTTCAGGGGGGGGATAAATTAAGATTGGAGTTAATCAGCCTTCGGTCTGCTACCAAAAATGTTCTCAGAGAACGAGCCTCTGTAAAATTACAAAAATTTTAAATCTCTCAATATGAGAGTGGTGATAAAATGGGTAAGATTCTGGCTTATAAAATTGCAGATGATAAAGCTAATACAATAATTAAATATATTAAAGGTCCCAATAATATTATTTATGATCAAACTAGTGACATCATAACACAATTTGTTAAATATTATAGTCATTTATACACTCCAGAAAATATTCCTACTTTACATAACATTCAAGCATACATCGGTAATAATGTTACTAACAATATAACTGTAGAACATAGTAGGCAATTAGCTGAGAATGTTACCTCCGCTGAGATTAGAAAAGCTGTCGCTTCTCTTCCGTCTGGTAAAGCTGCAGGGGAAGCTACACTTCCTATAGAATTCTATAAAATCTGTCTTGATGAAATACTCCCCCTTTTTTGTTCAGTAATCAATTCGATTGATCAAACAGGGAAAGTTCCAGAATCTTGGAATTCTGCTAAAATAGTTTTTTTCCTTAAAAAAAATAAACCAGCTGAGGAATGTAGCTCATACCGGCCCATTTCTTTAATTAATGTCGACGCCAAAATCTTTTCTAAAATACTTGCACTTCGATTGGCCCCTTATATGCCTGAATTAGTTAGCCCACAACAACATGGATTTATCACAGGACGGGACACTACGGCCCATGTCAATATGGCAATTACTGCTTTTGATATAGCAGCGGTTAATTCCACCCAACTCGGTATGATACTTTTAGATGCTGAAAAGGCATTCGACCGAGTTGGGTGGGATTATCTCTGGACCGTAATGAGGGCTTATGGCTTTAACGGCAGATATCTAAAATGGATACAGGCCCTATATGACTCGCCAACCGCCAAAATTAGCTATGCAGGTATGATTTCCCCAAGCTTTAAAATACTTAGGGGTACGAGGCAGGGGTGCCCGCTTTCACCCTTATTATTTGCACTCTCCATGGAACCTTTTATAAATTCAATCACATATTATTCCATTACAACTCGGCTCTAATTCCCTGAAAATCACTGCTTACGCAGATGATATCGCTATATACTCTACTGATGTAGAAAAAGCTCTTACCATGATAATAGAAGAATCTAATGTTTTTGGAACAATCTCAGGATACAAATTAAATTTAAGTAAAACACAAGTTATATTAAACTATAAACCATTGACCCCAGTTCAAGGTACTTGCCGGGTGGCGACGTATCTAGGCATTAAAATTTCTGCTAAAGTAAGTGACATAAAAAAACCTGAATTATGACGCTTTATTGAAAGAAACAGCTTGTGTACTCAAAAAATGGCATAAAATACCTCTAAGCCTTATAGGCCGGATTAATTTAATTAAAATTAAGATTTTGCCCAAATTTATGTATTTATTTAGGTCTATACCCTTATGTTTAAATAATTCTTTTTTTAAGAAACTAGACGGGATCTTAAGCAGCTATATTTGGGGATATAAGAAAGCTAGAAGATCGCTTGCCCTGCTTAAATTACCAACTAATAAGGGTGGCTTAAACTTCCCCGATTTTAAATTATATTTTTTGGCAACTTTTTTCGGCCGCTTGTGTAGTTTATTTTTTACTAATAATCAATACTACTACCACCAACTCATGCTAGGTAATGACTCTAATTGCTTCCTTGCAAGAGTTAACGACCCTAATTATTTAAAAAAGGGTTAAATTTAAGACTGCGAGAGAGACAGTTGCGGTTTGGAAAACTTTATTAACCACATGTAAGACCTCTTTTTTTCATTCTAAGCTTGATTTGTGGGGTAATCCTGGGCTACCGGACATATTCAATGACGGACGTGGGACTGTCTGGGCTAATTTAGGAATTAAATTGTTGGGTGATCTATATGGTAACCAGGGATTTTTAGATTTCACAACACTTAAACTTCTCTTTAATTTAACGGATGGTATGCGATTTAAATATATGCAAATTAGAGATTTTTTGGTTGGTAAAATGAAAATCAATCAAATCTCAGACACAGATTTATGGACATGTTTCTACTCAAAAAATCAGAAGTCATTAATTAGTAGTGGCTATAAATGCTTAATTAATTTTAAAGAGGATAATTGTCAAAAAATTGCTCTGAAATGGGCTTCTAGATTAGGGACTAATATTACCCCCACTAAGATTTCGGCGTCACTTTGTAATATTAACAAAGTGGTACAATCTTCAAGTCTGAGGATTCAGTTGTATAAAACCATCTGTTTTCTATATTATACACCGTTTAGAATTTCTAATTGGTCTTTAAATCTTACATCAAGCTCTCGCTCCAAGTGCCCCAAATGTGATCTTGTGGCGGCTGATATCATTCATATATTTTTTTCATGTCCAGCTTTGTCTGAGTTCTGGTCCGGATTTGAAAATATTTTACTGCAAAAACAAATTGTTCTTGGCCCTCTTTCGTCATTGTCTATACTATTAGACATACAATCTGAGAATTGCCCACAAAAAGATCTATTAACTGTATTAGTTTCCTGTGCTCGACTGACAATTGCCAGGGTATGGATATCTCAGAAACCCCCACATATCATGGAATGGTGGTTTTTAGTTAATGAAATTTATACTATGGAGCGTGCTACTGCCAAAACGAGGGGATTGAAATCTATGAAAAAATTTGATAAAATTTGGGGAACTTTTCTTTAATTTTATTGTTTGCTATTACGTCTCTATTGTGTATTTATTTGTATGGCCTATTGGATATCAAATGTACATGCTATCAGCTAATCTTTGTTTTTTGTTCTTTTTTCTGTGTTGTCAATAAAAAATAAAAAAAATAAAAAAAAAGGATCCTTAAGAATTCCAAAGGGGTCCTCCCCAGAATTATCACCCTCCTGGTCCGCTTTTAAGGTTGTTTCCCAGTGCACCCTCCCAAACTTATGCAGGGCTATCTGAAGGTCCCACTGGGTGGATGCACCACTCACAGCTAACTCCCTTTCAATGCAGAACTCCTTCAACTCCTCCAAATTTTAAAACAACAAGTCGTCAGGATCAAAGGTTAACTCCATTTTGGCAAGGTTCTTAACAATTGGTATAAACAACAAGAGTCCCACGCGTAACAAGATGAGGTAGGAGAAAACAATAAAAATTACCAAAGTAAGAGAACAGGAGAAAGCAAAACACGTAATGGTCTAAGTACAGATTTATAGTGCAATAATGAGTTACCGTGGTATCACACAAAGACAAGTTCTATCCTCACCGCTGAGCAACAACATTAGAAATGGGGTTTCTGGTTGGGGAGGGTATGCACCTAAGCCAGGCAGAGCAGCCCATTGAAGTCAGTCACACACCAAAGATAACCTGTCCTCACCCTCTGGTAGCTTGGCGCAGAGCAGGCAGGTTTATCATCAGAGGCAATGCTTAAAGCATTTGTGCAACACACTCCCACAGCAACACAATGGATACACCACAAAAGAGATTCCACAGAGGAGGTTTTCTATATTGTATATAACACAAGAACCAAATCGACAATCATAAATACCTTGCAAATCATGCAGACTTAAAGGAAGGTTCATAGGCTGCAATAACGACATGAATTATATAATCAGTGCACGTTGGGAGCGAAAAGGTCATATGTCAGTCAGAAAACGTTATTTGGTCGTTAAGACCTTAAAAGTGCAAGTGCATACAGGACAAAGATTCAGTATTACATGTGTAACACAAGTTCAATGTATGGACACCATTGACTGGCAGGTCATAAAGCACCATCTTGGTGAAATTAGTTAAAAAAAACTGGAGTTAAAAAAAAAAACGAATAGTGAAATGAACAAAGTGCTGTTGATTTGGGACCCCTATTAGGTTATATAAAAGTGCCAGTGCATACAGTACAAAAATACGATGTTACGTGTATGACTGTAATTCAATATGAACACAGCAATCATTTATCAATTGAATTGTTCCGACTGAATGTAGAAGCTAAAAGCAGCAATTAAAAGGAGAGAAAATAAAAATAAAAACGTGGTGAAAATAGAATGGGACCCCAGTAGGATTACACAGATAGCCCACTGCATGTGCTGTAGACATAGTTCAACATAAACCAAAGATAAAATACAAAAAATATGGTTAAAAACAAGTTAAAAGAAGCAGTAAGAATTCTGGGGGTGTGCCCTGTCTCTTCTTTAATTTATACCTTCTAATGATCCACATTTTCCCTAGAAATGTAGCCACTGCGCAGACAGCTTGTGACCTTGAGTTGGATTTTAAAATGAGTAATGCTTCTTGATGGCATTGAGTTCCCATCAGCCTGCAGACTGAGGCTAGCCCTCTGAATCTCGGGGATTTGTATAGTGGCAGGCAAAAAAGATGTGTTTGATCGTCTCATCAGTCCTTGGGCAACAAAACAAAGGGAGGCTCACAGGGGACAAAACAACATAAAGGATATCATCAGTGCACGTTGGAAGTGCCTGAGCACTTATATACAGGAGTTTACAGTCCTGCCAGGGACTTAGTCAAATTCCCATTAATGGATGAGTACTCCATTGGAAGCGCATACATGCTTATATACAGGAATTTACGCTCCTGCCCGGGGACTTGACAAAGTTCTATCCAACTGGGCAATCAGGGCTTTGAAAAAGGCATTTCGGGCGAGTTTACAACTGGTCTGTTGGGCCGTGGCCTCCAGGTGAGCCCAACCACCCATGAGGCTGCGTAGAGCGATTCCTGTTTACCTTGCTGTTCCCCGTACCAAGTACCCGTCAGGGGAATACGGTGGATGCAAAGGAGTGGGCGTTCATACTCGCAGAGCCATGCCACAATGAGATACCAAGCGGAGCAGATAGTGAGCTGCAAGTGGTAACCAGAGGAGTCTCCTCCACAGGGGCTAACTGCAGAAAATGCTTCTTTGGGCTAGTAGACCCGATGTATTTTGTTTTTCTCTCCTTTGTTGTGGTACCCTGAAATGATTATTATGAAACAGGACACTTTTACTTAAACAATCTGACATGTTAACCATGTCTGAATTGATCAAATATTTACCTACATTTTAGAAGAAGATTGCACTGAAGATCCAGCTGCAGCGATGCTCACAGTAATTGAAAATGAATGCTTTTTACCGGTTTTGTGGACTGGGCTGAAGTCTGAGAGAGAATTTCTCCCATTATCAGACAATAAATTAAATTCTCAGCCAATCTGGAAGAGAAATCAACATGAAAATGGAAATCTGTGTGTCAATCAGAGTTGAGTCACCACTAATAAACATTATTAGTTAGAAATTAGGACAGGGTAATTTTCTAAACGCTAATCAATGGTCTCCAAGTCAATAAGCCAGACGATGGAAGTCTTCGAGGCCCTAGTTTTCAAAATCAGAGCAGTGACATCTATTCCATGCACCCAGGGCCGGCTTTAGAGATTGTGGCGCCCTGTGCGACAATCTTTGTTGGCGCCCCCCCCGCACACCCCCAGCAAACATTTTTTGTGTTGAGTTGTATGGTTTCTCAACCGCATATTAAATATATAAAGGATACATTTTATAATATATAAAATGTATGCTCAAATGTCATGTAAATTAAATAGGGATTAGATGGGGAACAGATATTACGACACCATCAGTCAATTATAGCTTATTGTATAGCCCAAAACAATATACATCTTGTTGATGTAATTATTAACATTTTCTAACTGTTAATTTTGCAAAAACAATTTGCAAATTTCAAGAAAATTGAACTTTACGGGCTTTCATTTTTGCAAATGCCAATATTGATGTGGATAAGTCCAGTTGTTGTGCAATATCATTTTCAATGGATAGGATTGCCAAAGATGATAGCCTTTCATCTTTCATTGTGGATCTTAAATATGTTTTAATTAACTTTAACTTAGAAAAACTTCTCTCTCCACTAGCTACTACCTCGGATTCCCTCACTGCCACCCTCCAACAGAGCCCCTCATCTTTAAGTAGCCCCTCTCTCATATGCATTTCATTTGTTGTATAGCGCTACTCATATCAGTGTAGTGTGTGTCAGTACTTTACACCACGCACACATTATACAGAGACAATGAATCATACAAGTATATAAATCAGTATACAGGGAATGCCACATAAGCAAATGAGGATTACAAGGTGTATGAATCACATTTCATTCATGCTGGTGGGCCGGATATTTTAAGAGGGCTTGGTCTGGGGAAACACAACCTTAGGATTTAAAGAGTATTACATGGGGCCGGTTCAGCTTTACTGATAATAATGTATATCTGCCCAAACATACTCATTTTAGCAAAATTAGAATAATGAAAGACTGGGGAAGTTCTAACTATGTCACAAAAAAAGAAAGCGAAGTTCTAACTATACCATTCATGTTTGTATGCAGCTCTTTGATGACAGTTCATTGGTCACTGTCCTATGTTTGGATTGTAACTTCTGAACTGCAAGTAACAAAAGGATCTCTGTGACAAAGGCAGTAACCCACTGAGCTTCCACATAAAATACAGTTCATCTGCATTTAAAAACTACTAACAGACAAATGATTGCTCTCCAGCAGGATCATTAATCACCAGCGTTATCTGGGCATCTTTTATTGTCTTATTGTTGTCCTGCATCACACACGAAGTATGTGCCCTGCTGGGCCTGCGCATATTTTAAAAAGAAAAACATATTAGTAACACATTCTCTTACCTACTCCGTTAGTCAAACTTTGTGTCACAGCCTGCTGTGATAAGCAGCTGCAGGAGTCAGGAAAGGTGAATATGAATAAACAAACTTATTTTCTCCTGCGCTGCATAGAAAAAGAAATATCCACGCAGCAGAACATTGTGGCCATTGCCGGGAATGTGGAGATGAAGGGGTGAAAAAATAAACAAAGCCTCGTTAACATGAAAATGGTCTTTTAAAGACCTGTGAAGTACTCGGGTGCGGCTGCGATAATCTCTAAAACGTTGTGTGTGCGCACGCCCGGGAAGCTGTCTCTGCCCGGGCTGACACACACGACGTGTTCTTTGCGCGCCTGCCTTTAAGCCCTCACTGCGAGGGCCAAGGCTCATGTTTGGGTCGCTAAAACCGGGCCTGAGAAGGAGGGGAGGTCACCACCCTATATTGTTTGTGCACAGTGCACATTTAAATTATTGATTGATTTTAAAAAAGTAGACCGTCACCTAACTCACGTTATGTTGCTGCAGAGAGGAGGCTCAGTCTCTGTGCCACTGCCAAAAATCCCGTGGACTGTCGGAGAGCGCGCGCAACCACCAGTAACATTAGCCGCCGGAAGAGTATCTGCGAGTTTCCCAAGGCCCGCCCCCGCGATGTAGGTAACGGTTTCAGATACAGGCCAATCCAAATCCAATCAAACGTTCAACACATAGTTAGAGGCAGTCAGGCAGAGCAACGCATGGGCGGGCAAAACAAAAGCGTGCCTCCTGATTTGGTAACACGGTTTTCCTCTCTTTCCATTTCTACAAAGATACATCGTAGAAAAGAAAGAGGGGACAACCGTTTAACAGTGCAGGCAGGCTCAGTGAGTGCTGATTTAAGAGTAAGAGACGTAGGTGGCGGCCGGCGCCCCCCTGACCTTGGCACCCGGTGCGGTCGCACCGCTCGCACCGCCCAAAAGCCGGCCCTGCATGCACCACATACGAGACTAAAAGCTCCAAAGTGATAGTTATGCTAACCCCATCAGGACACGAGTCTTCTCCGAGGGCAGTATTTAAGTTTGTTGGTCTTTCATTAATAAGAAACTGCTCCAAAAAAAATTGGAGACACTTGCTTATAGTGAGGTACATTACACGCATTTATGCATTTTAGGAGCTCAGTGATTAAAAACCAAATGTCTCTTCACATTCTCGTTATTTAGATAAATGAAAACTGTTGTCAAATCCCAACAACATCACAACCAATAAGAAACGTAGGCTACCTGAGATGGGTCCAATGCTGCTTTCCCCTCCTTCTGTTCCAAGATGTCCAGTCAAGTTCATATTTAACACATCTTCCTTTCTCAAACACATATCACCGTTGAGAACTCCTGAAGTGCAAGATAACAATATTCAGGAAAATAGGTTTGTGTGAGACCTCTTGTAAAAAAAACAATAATTATATATTTCTCTCTCTCTCTCTCTCTCTCTCTCTCTCTCTCTCTCTCTCTCTCTCTCTCTCTCTCTATATATATATATATATATATATATATATATATATATAGAGAGAGAGAGAGAGCGAGAAATATATAATTGTCGAGTGTATATATATACATATCTGATGCACACAAAATGAGCATTTCCATAGGAAATACTTCTTTTTGTTTTGTTAATAACTTTGGCACTGTATGACAAAAGTCCACAAAATGTTTCAAAAAGTTTCTCTTTTTTGCCCAGATTTTGTGCATGGAAAGTTTTGAGGTGATCTGTCAAGCTTGGGGCGAGAAAAAAAACAAGCATTGGCAAATCCAATAGGTCTCGCCATTGGGACCTTATGTGTTTAGCCAGAACTTTTGGCTATGTTGTAGAGCATTGTGGCTGCTGTGCATTATGTTGAAAAGTTATAATAAAAAGTGTTAAGCATTTTTGTTACCTTTATACAAACCAAGACGACATTATATACAACTGAAAAACCTGATTAAAAAAAGATTTTAACATAAAAAATGTCATCTAGTTTTTTTGTACTTGCACTGCTGGCAACTTCTTCCTGCCTGTTCTTATGCTTGTTTGTTATAATTTTTGCTGTTATGGGGGAGCGGGACATAAATAACGGGGGAGTGGAGGTTGGAAAACAGTAATTTATTAGAACACGAGCAGTGGACGGACACTAGGGGAGAATCAATAGATGCCAGATTCCAAGGGCAGACTGACATGATGGTTAGGTGGTGCACTGATGCAAAATGGTGGTGGTGAATGATGTTTGGTGCTCAGATGGTGACACTATATGGTGTGGATTGGAGGTACGTTGTGGATTGTGGAGTTCTGGAGTTGAAATATGTTGTTTGGTGTGTATTGGAAATGTGTGGAGTTGGATTGTGTGGCCTGGAACTGTGGGGTTGAGTGAAATTATGCTTAGTGAAATTGTGTCATGGTGTGGAGTGCATTTATGTTGATTGGTGGCATGTGGTATAGAGTGCATTTATGTGGAGTGTCTTTATGTTGCATTGATTAGAGTGCAGTTATGTGGAGTGTATTTATGTTGCACTGAGTAGAGTAATTATGTGGCGTGTAATTATGTGGTACTGAGTGGTATGTGGAGTGTATTTATGTTGCATTGAGTAGAGTGTAATTAAGTGGTGTGTAACTATGTCGCACTGAGTGGTATTTTGTGGAGTGTTTTTATGTTGCATTGAGTAGAGTGTAATAATGTGGCGTGTAACTATGTCGCACTGAGTGGTATTTTGTGGAGTGTATTTATGTTGTATTGAATAGAGTGTAGTTATGTGACGTGTAATTATGTGGTACTGAGTGGTATTATGTTGAGTCTATTTATGTTGCATTGAGTAGAGTGCAAATATGTGGCATGTAATTATGTGGCACTGAGTGGTATTATATGGAGTGTATTTATGTTGCATTGAGTAGAGTGTAATTATGTGGCTTGTAATTATGTGGTACTGAGTGGTACGTGGGGTTTATTTGTTGCATTGAGTAGAGTGTAATTATGTGGCGTGTAACTATGTCACACAGAGTGGTATTATGTGGAGTGTATTTATGTTGCATTGAGCAGTGTAATTATGTGGCACTGAGTGGTATTATGTGGAGGGTATTTATGTTGCATTGAATAGAGTAATTGTGATGTGCGATTATGTGGTATTAAGTGGTATTATGTGGAGTGTATTTATGTTGCATTGAGTAGAGTGTAATTATGTGGCTTGTAATTATGTGGTACTGAGTGGTATGTGGGGTGTATTTGTTGCATTGAGTAGAGTGTAATTATGTGGCGTGTAACTATGTCACACAGAGTGGTATTATGTGGAGTGTATTTATGTTGCATTGAGCAGTGTAATTATGTGGCACTGAGTGGTATTATGTGGAGGGTATTTATGTTGCATTGAATAGAGTAATTGTGATGTGCGATTATGTGGTATTAAGTGGTATTATGTGGAGTGTATTTATGTTGCATTGAGTAGAGTGTAATTATGTTGCGTGTAATTATGTGGCCCTGGTTGGTATTATGGGGAGTGTATATTCAGTAGAGTGTAATTATGTGGCGTGTAATTACGTGGCACTGAGTGATATTATTTGGAGTGTATGTTGCATTGAGTGCAGTGTATTTATGTAGCATATAATTATGTGGCACTGAGTGGTATTGTGTGGAGTGTATGTTGCATTCAGTAGAGTGTAATTATGTGGTGTGTAATTATGTGGCACTGAGTGGTATTTGGAGTGTACGTTGCATTGAGTGCTCTGTAATTATGTAGCATATAATTATGTGGCACTGTGTGGTATTATGTGGAGTGTATTTATGTTGCATTGAATTCAGTGTAATTATGTGACGTGTAATTATGTGGTACTGAGTGGTATTATGTTGAGTGTATTTATGTTGCATTGAGTAGAGTGTAAATATGTGGCATGTAATTATGTGGCACGGAGTGGTATTATATGGAGTGTATTTATGTTGCATTGAGTAGAGTGTTATTATGTGGCGTCCTTTGGTAGTTAGGAATGTGATTCTGAGCAGATTGGATTATTGTAATTCATTATTGTTGGAATCCCCTAGATTTTTGATTGGGAGATTGCAGAGAATTGAGAATATGGCAGCCAAATTGGCACTGGCGCGCCCTCGTCATTCTTCCTCTACTCAGGCCCTTGCGGAGCTGCACTGGCTTCCCATAGCACACAGGATTCACTTTAAGTCCCTCTGTGTTGTGTTTAAGGCACTGCATGGTCTGGGTCCCATACCATTACAGAGTAAATGCTGCTTACTGGGTAAAAGTACCTCGGATTAGAAGAGCTAATCTAGGGGACAAGCTTTTAGTGTTGCTGCTGCGAGACTTTGAAATAAACTGCCCCTGGAGCTGCGACAGGTGAAAGATCTTCTAGTCTTTCGTAAACAACTTAAAACCTGGCTTTTCCCTAGAATCTAACATCTTTCTGCCTATATTTTCATAATTGTCCCGACTTTTCCCTCTTTAGTGCCAGGATGCTCGATGAGTTGCAGTGCGCTCTATAAGTTCTTTTTACATTACATTACATTACCCTGAGTGGTAATATGTGGAGTGTATTTGTGTTCCATTGAGTAGAGTGTAATTATGTGGCACTGAGTGGTAATATGTGGAGTGTATTTAAGTTGCATTGAGTAGAGTGTAGGTCATGTCAGTTGTCAGCTATAGTTTCTCTGTTCCTCTCTGCCCCAAAGCTGCCCATAGAAGGCCAAGAAGTGGCCCTCAGTTAAGAGGGCAATGAAGGACGAATGTGTCTGGGGGGGCTGGCGAGCTCCTGCGAGTCTCTGGTTGGCCCTATAAACCACCCTCTGCACGGCACTGCCCCTTCTTGCTTGGAGCTAGCCTGCAGTCGTGGGGTGTGCCCCTGAAGTCTGCAAACTAACGGCAGCATGTTTCCGGCCTACAGGCATGCTCCTTCCCTTCACTGCTCTGTGGTAACAGGCCCTGCCTGTGAGAGTCACTGCAGCGCCGGCTGCATCTTCCCTCTGCCTGCTCCAAAGGCGTCACGTGAGGTCCCAAAAAAACACCCTGCTACAACATGGTCACAAGAAACAACAATCTTCGCCCTTGATTAACTGCATTATCTGCAGCCAAGGAGGCGCGCGTGAAACTGCTGTGAAACATGCCTATAATTAATGGGCAATGTATGTGATAACACAGCTTGCTGAATTGCTTCTCCCTACCACTGAACAGTGTGAGTCTGAGAGCGGGCCATAGAAACCCCCCACCCCGGCCATCGATCAAACAACACAGGAACAGCGTGCTTCAGAGAAAGTCAGGTAGCTATCCTGCGTTGCTCGATATTTAAGTCCTAAAGCTGCATAAGCATTTTTTTTAATGCAAATTTATATAGCGCAAACTCGACCCGGCCGTATTAAAGCGCTTTACATGAGCATTGGTTACATTACACAAGGACACATTCAGGCACGGGAAGTTTAAGTGAATTTGCCCAGAATCACAGGATGTGGACGTGACCCCGAGGCTCGAACCCTGGTTTCCAGCACCAAAGTCGGCAATCCTTAGGAACACACGCTGCAGGCACTTACTACTTTGCAGCGGTAACACAGGCAGTGATGGGGGGGACGGCACAGCTGAGCACCGAAGGTGAACATGCTCACATTAAAATATGCTTTTAGGGGAGATTAATTGAAATCGACTAGCGATCTGGAGGGAGGGGGTGTCTGGGAGCCGACAGAGAATTGTGATCTAGGGGGATACTTGTGCTCTGCTGCTTCGAGGCTCTGAAAGCACCAAGAAGCTAAAGTCGGCAGAATTTGAATGCAGTCACATGAGTGGCCCCTGCTACCAAAAATAAGCAGCGACACTGGGAGAGGAATGGGGCAAGGAGCAATGCTGGGGGAGTTGTGCGGCCGAAGTCTGAAAACAAGCCCGTGAGTGGTGCGCAATTGAAATCGACTAGCGATCTGGAGGGGGGTGTCTGGGAGCCGACAAAGAATTGTGATCTCGGGGAATACTTGTGCTCTGCCGCTTCGAGGCTCCGAAAGCACCAAGAAGCTGAAGTGAATTTGAATGTGAAGCGCGCTGTGGGCGCATTGTGTAAATAAACATAATTAAAGAGTGGTGCGCGCGTGAGCGCTGTAATGTATGCAGCTGGCATTGTGCCCGCCGATCAAAGTGAAAGCCGCGGCCGCAGTAACCTGATCCACATGAGGAATGCAGCGTGCCGCTGCTCGCTCCCGAGCACCCTAGGCCAGGGAACAAAGAAGGTGGGACAATCACCCGCCTTAAACCAATTGCGTGCTGTCTTTTTAAGATAGACGCAAGCACAGGCCAATTGCGGGTTAGTAAAAAAAAAAAGTTCAGAGTTCCAAAGCCCTTACTAAATGCCTCGCAGTGCAGCGCATGCGCACTGGCTCAGGCGAGACCTAAAAATGGCAGTCCAAAAACGCAAAATCCCCATTAAATTTCCATAGACGTTTTAAAGAAGCACTACTGCAATAACTGCTAAACAGATCTTCGTCCAGAAAGCATGCTTTTTGTGATTTGGTTTAATCCCATTCAGCAGTTTTTGACTTATTGAGTCTCACAAATATTTGTATATATGGATGGTTGGGTTTGAGGGACTCTCACGAGAGTACCTCGAACCCAAATAAAAAAAAAAAGCCTTCTGATTGATCCAGGGAGCTTTTTCATTCTTGGGTCATTTTGCACCCACAGGAGCAAGGCTCTGATTGGCTTCCAGCAACATGAGGAAAAATATTATATTTTAAGATTTTAAGTTGCGATCCCTCAGGACTCCTGAGGGATCATGACTTAATATTTTTTTTTAAATGCCGCTGATGTTTTACATAAGTTATATTTAGTATTGTGGGGATGGAGGGGTGTGTGTCCCTGCTCCCCCCAAAGCTACATAGGGCCTGAGGACCCCATAACCCAGCGCCAAGTATAATTCAAAGGGGAGGAGGGCACTCAGCCTTCTCCCTGAGCCATTAAAAGGCCCCTGCACCCCACCTCCCGGACCCAAAAATATATCAATAAGGGAGGGGG
Organism: Triturus cristatus; assembly: GCF_964204655.1. Lineage (NCBI taxonomy): Eukaryota > Metazoa > Chordata > Amphibia > Caudata > Salamandridae > Triturus > Triturus cristatus. The sequence goes on along the minus strand of NC_140583.1, from coordinate 1,158,400,427 downwards.
CATACGGCTGCCCAAGCTTGTAGAGGCCCAGTAACCCCTCCCCCTCACCACGGGACCAAAAACATTTACATGCTACCGGAGCCATAAATGGGCCCCCATACCTTATCCTACAGGGCCAAACACTTATTATAGGTGAGGGGGGCCTGTGGTCCCACTCACCAAGCCTTAAAAAGCCTCAGGCACTCCACCGTCCAGGGCTGACTCTTTCACTATAACCCGGGAGCCCACGCCTGGGACACAGTAGTTTTTTCTGCCCGCAGGAGTGCAGGCAGGGAAAGCAAGTGTGCTCCCACCTGGCCAGAGCTTTGAAATGCTTCCACAGGATGGGAACACACTTTTGTTTCCCTGTTCAAGCTCTTGCGGCCCAGAAAACTCTGATTTCTCCAAACTACAAGCTGGGTAAAAGCAACGCCAGCTCTTGTGCAAAGAGCCTTCTGGGGCCGCGGGGTCATTGGGCTCTCCCCATACAGCCCCCAGTATTAGGTTGGATGGGTGTCCCGGGTGGTCACCGGGGCACCCACTTAACATAGAGAAAGCCCCGAGCAATGGGATCCCTGGGGCCACTAGTGGCTTGGGGGAGGTCATGCACCCCCCCCCCTTTTTAAAGACTGAAGGCAGTGGGGGATGGGGTACCCTGGCCCAATAGTGGTTCCGGGAGGGGGCATGTGCACCTTCCCCTAACAATACAAAACAAAAAGGTTCTGGGAGATGGGGCCCGGGGCATATAGTGACTCAGGGAGGGGGGCTGCATGCTCCCTCCCCTTTATTAAAAAAGAAGGCTATGAGAGATGGGGTACCTGGGGCCTACAGAGGCTCAAGGAGAGGTGGTGCTTGCCCCTCCCCTGACATTAAGAATTTCAGCCCTGGGGGGATGGATTCCCTGGAGCCTTTTAATTAACCCAGAAGATGGGATGCATAGGGCCTCAAAGAGGCTTGAAAAGGAGGGCTGCGCCCCCATCAGACTTTTAAAAAGGATAGGCCCCAAAGGTATGGGGTCCCCAGGGCCAGTATTGGCTAGGGGAGGGGGGCCACGTGCCCACTCCCCTTAAAAAGAAGGCCCTGGGGGATGGAGTCCCCAGAGCCAATATTGGCCCTGGGAGGGGGTCCACGTGTCCCCTTACCTTTAAATACATGCTTAGGCCCCAGTGGATGGGGTTCTCAGGGCCACTATTAGTTCAAGGAGGGGGTCACACACACCCTCCCATTAAATTAAAAAAGAGTCCTGGGGATGGAGTTACTGAGGCCGATAATTAGATAAAATGGCTCCAAGGAATGGGGCTCCTAGAGCTAAAGGCTCCGGAGGGTGGCTGTGCACCCCTACCCAATAGTTGCAAAAAAAAGAATTGCCATCTCCCGCTATATCCTGTGGCTGACTAGCCGGGGTTGGGTTTACACATGATAATAAAATATTACTTTCCACTGAAAAAAATATAGAATTTTTCTGAAAAAAACAAAGGTTGTAATCACGTTATAGTTAGGTGGAAACTGAAATTCACCAGGAACAAAAACGTGTGCCCTATGAAGTGCTTAATTTGTAACAAAATAGGTGCCAGAGCCCTAGAGGACACTGCAGCTTGCTCCTCATGGCCAACACAACTACTAACCATTAGAATACAACAAGTGTGACAATTCTGACTATTCCATGCCCCTACAGCAATAAGAATGGCTTGGATGGCCAGTGTTTGCCATTTTTAATGTATGTTGAATTAATAAAAAACTGTTTTTGTGCTGATCCCTACATTAGACAGACATCCCCACCATGGGGCAAACAAGCGTCATAGCGGCGGTGTTGACAATTAAGTGCCAGTGCCAAGCACAGAAACGTCCGGCTGACATAAAGCACTGGCCTTAAGGTAACTATAACTGGCTCCTTTGCCATGCATAGCTAATAAACCCACATATTACATTACTCATGACATCTTCTATGACATCATTGATAATATCACTGCAACATTTGCAATTAAATTATTGATGATAAAAAGTTGCATGGTAGAGGCGCCAGTTATTGTCACCTTCGGGCACGAGCTATAATTACTAGAGCCAACTATCACTGGTGAATTTCTTTGATTTTTTTGCTTTTAAAACGTTATGTTGTCTCTGAAATTTTCATCTAACTAAGAGTACATGATATGGCCCCATTGGGCACAGTGACTCACCACAGTATTTCTACCCTCAAGTCCTATCGAGCACACTGTAAAAATTGTTAAAGGAATGAACATACATCGATCATACATTATAATTCAGTTACCCACGGAGCAAGTAATATTGATTTGCAAATCAAGAACTAATCCAGAATATAATATTTCAAAATTAAAACTTTACTTATTGATTTGACTTTGTACATTAATCAAAAGAAATTATAAGAATGTTAAAACGTCACTCCATTGACTGTAGATAATGAGCTTGCAGTCTATCTGTGTAAGATAAATTGTGTAACATTAAAAACCTTCCTCTTTTAAAACAGATAGAAACAGAATTAGCTCAACTATACAAACTGCAATCGAGGCTAGGAATCTGTTGAAAGAAGCTTCTATTTACCTTAAATGTAAAGACATCTCTGAATCAGAATTCAACCATGTGGAAGGAGTGTGTATCTAGAGGTATAACTACATTGGCTAGGTTCAATACCAGATCCTCATTGTATTCTGATTCTGGATGTAACTTTGACAGTGCATGTAAAATGTCTATATAATTGATCAGTAAACTCAGTACTTGGTAGACCTCTAGATTACAGTTGCCTCAGTGGATTTAAGTTAATATGCATTTTTTATCCCTCCTTACTCCATGCAGCCAGTTATGTTTTTGAAAACAGTGTAATCAAGAAAAAAAGGCTGAGATATACTAAATACAGCAATGGGTACAACTTAACGTCTACTCAGTATGAAGCCTTACAGAATCTAAGGATTCAGATTGTGGTGTGGTTGAAGGAATCTTACCTGAAGGTAGGACACACACAACTGAATGATACAACATGTTTTGAGCGAATCAGACCTGAGATACTCACCCACGTTAGCATAGACTACTGGAACAACTTGGGAAAACGGAAAGACCTGGGACTTATAGAGTGGGAGGAGTACCAATTTGTGAAATGAAACCATCCCAAAACCCTGGTTCTTTTCTTAATTCTTAAAATGGAGACAGGAGCATGGCTGAATAATGTCCCCCTCCGCCACCCCCTATATAGGTGGCTAGAAACTTGGACGTTCTGTTTGACTCAAATCTCTCCTTCAATGCCCAGGTTTCATTGGTGGGAAAATCCGGTCTTTGGATTCTTCGCCTTCTTCGAGATTTGTTCACATGATTTCACAGGAAGCTCAGGTCACAGTGGTTAGGGGTTTGATACTGTCATGGCTGGGTCACGCAAATGTTTTGTACCTCAGCCTCACTGGGTACCTAATCCAGGGTCTACAGGAGGTACAAAATATGGTGGTCTGATTACTGAAGCGTATAATGTTTAAAGCGCTAAGATTGACATATCAAGCACTCCACATTAATCCGTTTACCGTGGCCGAAAATCCACCACGGTGCGGCGCCTTTGAAGAGTGGGCGAGGCCGCGTCGCCCAACTGACGTGCGCAGCACTAAGGAGGTAGTGCTCGCGACGGCCGTTGGCCGTCAGAAGCACGCAACGGGTTAAAGGCCCTCTATATCTGAATGAGAGGATCCATGTATGAAGGCCAAGGGAGAATGCTGCGATCTAGTTAGGCTGGGCTGTTAATAGTACCCGCCTGAAAAAGAAGCAGAAAGGAGGCTCCTCGTTTATGGTTCTGACTGAAGGTATGTGGAACCAGCTGCCTGAACATCTGAAACTATCAAGAGAGGAAGCGAGATTTAAGAAGGGATTGAAAGCACTTCTCTTCAATCTTTAGGGCATGGGGTGGCTGGCTGGGTTCTGCTATTCTGTTTCTACCAGTGATGCTGAGCGCTGGGACACTCTTGGAGTAGCCAAGTGCTATATAAATAATTTTAATTCATTCATTCATTCAAAATCCACAAGAAGAACTAGCTACTTACCTTCGGTAACGCCCTATCTGGTAGAAACTCTGGGGCTTATTTACAAGCCACTTGCAACGTTGGTGCGTCACTTTTAATATGGGAAAAAGTGACGCAGCACAAGGGGCTTGTAAATAAGTCCCTCTATCTAGCCAGAGATTCCTTACCTTGGAATATTCATAAGGCATCAGACTGGATCCGGACATTTTTTAAAAGTCCCTTGTGTGCCAGTAGGTGGTGTTCTGCTCCCCATGGCGTCACCAGCGCCGTCTGCGGTGGAAGTGACATGTGCGGTGCCTAAATAGGCGCTACCCCAGAGTGCTATATCAGTTCCTGACTGTTTTTGCGCAGCAGTAGCACAGAGACAAATTGAGGTGAAATGACCATCGTGCCAAGGTGAGATCCTGAAATATCTCTGTGATGTGGGAAATACAGTTTGCAGAACGGAGGGAAAGGACGGTCGGTAAGGAACCTGAGACTAAATAGAGTCTTTAGCAGGTAACGCATTACCGAAGGTAATTAACTTGTTCATCCGATAGAGACTTCTAGCTGCAGATTTCTTACCTTGCAATAGATACCAAAGCAATCTCTCTATGGACATAGGGCTGCAGATAGATCCAGTAAAAAGTCCCAAAGGACCGAACGAATGAAATGGCCATCTCGCCGGATCTAACTATCTAAGCAGTAGTGTTTGGCAAACATGTGCGGCAATGACCACTAGCTGCCTGACATGTCCAGAACTGGGACTCTTTGAGCTAACGCAGATGTTGAGCTTTAGCTCTGGTGGAATGAGCGCTTAAGCACTAAGGGGGTGGTTTCTTGGCCTTTGAGTAGCAAATTTTTATACAGAAGACAATCCATCTGGAGACAGTTTTTTGTGGGCTGCCTTTCCTTTCTTTGCACCTGCAAATCCAACAAAGAGTTAATCACCCACCAGGAAGTCTTTTGTACAATCGATGTAGAATGACAACCCTCTCTTTGGGACCAGACGAGTGGAGTCTCTCCTCCTCCTTAGTGGGTGAAGTGGAGCACAGAGTGATTTCTGCCTGCCATGTAAAAGGTGAGACCACCTTAAGCAAGGAGGATGCATGGGTCCTAAGGACCAGATATTCCGTAAATGATGAGGTGTACGGGGCAAAGGTGAACAGAAATTGCTTGTAAATCTCTAACCCTCATGGCAGATGTTATAGCCACAAGGAAGATTGTTTTGATGGTAAGCAGTCTCAGGGGGGAGCTGGGTAATGGCTCAAAACACGAACATGTTAAGAAGGTGAAGACTACATTCAAGTCCCATTGGGGCATGTTGAGAGGTGTAAGGGGAAACGTGAGAACTCTGGACACAAGTTGTATAGCCTGAAAGTGATACAGAAATCCTAAGTTTCACTTGAGACAAAATGTGTACCCAAGCAAGAGCTGCTTTGGAAACACCAGTGCACAGAAGTGCTGACATTGCTTGTTCTAGGCGATAACAAACAGATCTGACTAAAGTTCTCCCCAGTCTCTGAAAAGTCCTTTCACCACCTCCGGTTGGAGACATCAATCATGACTAGTGAGGTATTGATGGCTGATGTAATCATCTCTGGGATTCAGAGAGTCTGCCAGATGTTGAACACCAGGAAACTGCACTGACGTTCCACCCATGTCAAGAGACGCAGGGTCTCTTAACACAAGGTCAACCTTCCCTTAATGGAAGGAAGAAAGGCTTCCAATGCCAGGTAAATCAATTTCAGTTGCAACAGGTTGATGTGAAGCAAAGATTCCGCTGGAGACCAGAGTCTTCTGATCTCCACCTCTCCCAGAGGGCTGCCCCAACTCATAAGTTTCTGAAAAATGGTACCTCCTAGACCATCAATTGTGTTTGTTTTAACGAGAAGGAGCTGCAAAATTCTCCCTCTTTTGGGTCAACTAAGAACATTAGTTAAACCAAAAAAGGGAGAATTTTGCAGCTCCTTCTCATTAAAACAAACACAATTGATGGTCTAGGAGGTACCTTTTTTCAGAAACTTAATATTGATTCCAGCCTCTCTAGTGCATAACCCAATCACTCACCATTAGGAGACCCACCCAACTCAGAAGTGACACATCTGTCACTACTGTGATCTCTGGATGGGGAGAGAGAGAGGCCTGCTACTGACCCAATCTACAGTCTATGAGCCACCACTTCAGAACTTTTGCAGTTCCCTCTGATATCTGGACCAGGTCGGAGAGACTCCCTTACTGCTGTGCCCACTGGAACTTTAGATTCCACTGCAGAGCCAGCATATGCCAATGGACATGTTTTGCCAGCAGGATGCAGGACGCCATGATACCTAGCAGTCTCAGAGTCCGTCTCACCGAAATGCAGAATAAAGGCTGAAACAGCGTAATCATAGCCAAATATCCTGGACTCGTTGTTCTGGAGGTTTAGACCAAAACTGCACTGTATCCAGAATAGCTAAGATGAAATGAAGTGTCTAAGAAGGAGCCAGGTGTGCCTTTGGCACATTGATAGTGCACACTGGTGCATGCAGGAGGTCCGCTGTAGTCTGGAGGTGGTAGACAACTGCCTGGGGCAATCCTGCTTTCAACAGCAAGTCATTGGGTTAGGGGAGAACTGGAACCCCTAAACTCCACAGATGCGCTGCAACCACAGTTACCATCTTAGTGAACACCCGAGGAGCGCTGGTAAGCAAGCACAGCAAACTGATAATGTCTAGGCCAACCCTAAACCACAGGAAACGCCTGTGGGCGGGCAGAAGGGGGATATGGAAATAGGCGTCCTCCAAGTCCAGCACTACAATACAGTCTCCAGGGTCGAGCACAGACAGTACCTGAGCCAAAGTTAGCATCTTGAATTTTTCCTTTTTCAAGAAGTAGTTGAGAGGGCGTAGGTCAAGAATAGGATGGAGGCCTCCATTCTTTTTCGTCACCAGAAAGTATCGGGAATAGCAACCACAACCTACTTATGATGCTGGTACTCTCTCGATAGTTCCATTGGCCAGAAGATCCAGTACTTCCTTTCGCAAGAGAGAAAAGTGGTCCTCTGATCAGCAGATGGTTGCAAAGGTGGTGGAGTCTATTGGAAAGATAGGGCATAGCCTGGCTCATCAACTGGAAGCACCCATTTATCTGAAGTAATCACCCGCCATTGGAGCAGGTGGTGCCAAATCCTGCCACCAAGCTGGAGCCCATGATGTTATGAGGGCAAACTAAAGAGGCTTTGGGGTTGCAGATGCCAGGGGTGGGTGGATTGGGTCAACATTTGACTTTGGTTCCCACAAGGCTTGTGGGAGCTGCGCCTGGGGTGAAAGGTGGAATCCGACTGTCACAGGACCAGGAAAAGCCCTTACAAACTAGAAGTGGCTCTACTGTCTTTAAAGTGCTCAAGACACAAATCTGCACTGTTGCCTAAGAGGTGAGTCCCATCGAAGGACATGTCTATAAGGGGTGCCAGAACACCCCTTATGGACATGGGGTGTTCATAAGGGTCAGTTGTCCTCAGCCAGGTGTGACATCACGGCACCACCGGGGAAGCAATGGCTTTGTCCAGCAAGACAGTCATATCCAATCCGCATCTGATCGTGAACATTGCTGCTTCTCTCTCATCAGCAATAGCTTGCAAGAGTATGGCTTGGGCCTCCTCCGAGACCATAGACAGCACTCGCACAATCATATCCCACCCAGTATGTGAACAATGGCCCAAACAGCATGCAGTATTCACAGACTGCAGTGCCAAGCTGGTGGAGCAGAAAAACCTCTTTCCAAAGGTATCCAGTATCTTGTTTTCCCTATCCAGTGGTGTGATAGGGAAGCACCAGGATTTATCTTGGAGTTTGAGGCCTTGACAACCAGACTCTCAAGGGCGGGATGCTTGGTGAGGAAGTGTGGGTTCCTGGGAGCAGGGAGATGGTGGCAGGAGACAGTAATGTGTAAAGGTGTGCCTGTGCAGGACTTGACCCAAACCCCGAGCAGGACATCAGTGAGGGCTTTATTGAAGGCGAGTAGGTGTTCTGAGGGGGAAACCCTGAGCTAAAGCACCTCTGTCAAGGCATAGGTCTTGACCTCAACTGTGAGCAGTTGAACGTCCACGACCTCAGCTGCCCTCCGGACCACCATCGCAATGGAAAACCCTTCCCACGTAGTCACTGTGGGGGGAGAAAGAATGCTAGTGACTGTGTGAGGATTACGGGTCCGCAGCACCTACCCAGCGTATAAAGACTACAAGCCCCAGCAACCTTAGCACCAGGAAGTGGGCGTCTATAACTAGACGCCAAGCGCGGCAGAAGGCGTGCGTTATTTTGAACCTCAGCGGCCGCAACCTGGTAGCGAACTGCGGCCACAGCATCACGGAGGGAGTTGAGAGAAGCGGAGAGAGACGCGGAAGGAAGCCCGTCAGGTGAGAGGTTCCATTGTGCTCGGCAGAGCACCAACCCGGATATTCCCCTGGACGCGGCCGCACCCTTTCTCGCAAACGCTAGACTCAACCCGGTCCCCGGTCTAGACGACTCGGACGAGTCGTATTCCCCAGCGACAGTATAGGCAATCAACGGAGCCTGACTGCCACCTCGATGCTCGGATGAGCATGCTTCCACAGAGGGCTCAGCAGAGTCCAGCCCCAACCCGGCAGTAGCGTGGGAGACACGGAGGGCTCAGAAGCCTACCCCAAAAAAGCCCAGTGCTCGGAGGAGCACGACGTTCAGGACAAGCTCGGAGGAGCTCACGATACATTCCAGACACACGGGGGATTCGTTCAGTGGGGAAACCACTGGTGTCGTCAATATCGGAACCCTAGCGTGTTGATTCTCACCCCTGTGAAGGAGCGCTACAACTAGGGTGCAAGCGGGCGTCAGTGTATTAGCCGTGGAAGCCCTTCTAATTTACTTGGCTTATTATTTCAAGACACAGGGGGAGAACTAACTTAAGGGAATACGGTCTGACGGAAGACCATAGTTTCTTGCATTGTTTCATGTGACTGCTCGGGATGAGCCTGTTGTGGGGGTAGTCAATGCCCAGGCAGAGAGTGGAATCTCTGATATGTGCGGTGCACAAGGGTACACAGGTATATAGTTCTACCAGTGAGATATTGAGAGAGTAGACTGTGATGTGAACTATGTATGCATATGTCTTATTTGTTTTCACAGGTTCTTGTCCCTGCTGACCCTTCCCCCATCCTTTCCCTCGCCTGATCACCTCTGGGCTCTGTAACCTTTGGTTGGAGACCGGGGATATCAGGAGGTGGACCTATATAGCATCACCCGGATCCTGAGGAGCTCTGCAAACCTGACAGTCTGGTGAGGTGTACAGACCACTGGCAACATCTAAGTTCTCATACCAGGTTTTGTCGGCCATGACCTCTGCTAGGGAGTCAGAATAGCCATAGGACTCTTCAGATCCCCTCCATTTATGTTCCTCGAAGGGCCCTTTCGGGAAAGAAGGCTTCATCTCCAATTCAGGCTGTGTGGGCCTGGTTGTCACCTGAACCGACTCAGTAACAGAGTCAGGAATCACAATGAGTTTGGCACCGACAATGGGTGACTGAGGGGTCAGGAACAGCACCACTGGAACAGTCTGCTGAGCAGGTTGCAAAGTCGCATCGAGACTGGTGACGAGGACGAACCTGCTGATGGAGCCCCAGTTAGAGTCCCTACCGAACCCAAGGACCCGAAGGCACTTCAGAGGTGTTTAACTGCCCACAAATGAGACTCATGGTCTCATAACCCTCTAGAAGTTGGGCAGGGGTCGCTCCGGCTTTGGAAAACTCAGGGATGAACAGAGTGGACCCAGTGTCAGGTGCAGACTTCACAGGGACAACCTGGGAACGAAGCCCGGACTTATAGTGCTGTTGCCGCACCTCGTCTGATGAATGGGACTGGAAGTCAAATAACGCATTTTTTTTGTTGTGAAGAAATCCGGGATTGCATTGATGATCGGCATTAGTGACTCTGAGACCGGTTCCAGGACATCCCTCATGAATGGGACCTTGAGTGGCGTGGAGTTGTGTGGTGAGGGGCAAGAAGTTTCATAGCCCGCTTTCAGATGGCTTTGGATTCATAGTCCTGCAATTTGCGCAGGCCATGGAGTTGCGGTCCCATTCCAGACACCACAGATAAAATAAGTGGGGGTCTGTCACAAACATCTTCCTGGCACCGCAAGGCTTGAAACCGGTCAGTTTCTTTGGGGACATAGTCCAAAAACAGGTTGAAAACACTGGTCAAATTTGACAAAATGGGGAGGCGTGGCTTGGCCGTCTACCATGGCAGACATGCTCTAGCGAGGCTCCCGTAGCCTGCCATTCATCCGTCATCTATCCTACCTTCTGAATCTCCAATTTCCTGTCTCGGTGCCTGCGGATGCCTGGGACATTGCACCACAGCTTGTGAAGACCCTCTGGAACCGCCCGGTCGAAATTGAGTGGCGGGCCTCCCCTGTGGCACTCGCTGGAGTTGGAATTCTCCTATTGGGCCGGGATTGCAGTGATGGCGGCCACACCTTAGCGGTGGGCTACTGAGGGTCATAAATTGGGCCAATGCTTTCTGTGAGACTATTACCCCGCCTTCAGCTACGCAGTAGGCTATCGCAGATCGTTCTGCTTGAGCTTCTGGTTCCCCGCTTGGTTGGCAGTGCGCAGTGCCACTGATGTGCCTTCTACCCTTCACATTTACTTGTGTGGCGTGCTACGGACTCGACCGTCTCCTGAGTGCTGAGTCTGGCATAGGCTGTGGGGGAGTCCTGATTTACGGCCTGTATCATTGTTGCGCTGGAGATAAGGGGCTGTGCTTTGACACCTGTGAGGGGAGGTTGTGGTGCCTAGCTCGCGGAGGCGGCCGGACGAGGTTTGGTGCGGCTTGTGAATGCTGTGGCCCTGCGTGGTCTAGCCCCTCCCCCCGCTGTGGGCGCTATACCTGGAGCTTGCTGTCCATATCCTACCTATAAGTGCAGCGGGAGAAAGCTGTGCCCCAGCTTCCGGATCGCCCCCCTTCTGCCCCGTAGTGCTCTACAATGGCAAAGGTCGGGCCGCCTGGTGCATCCTCCAAACAATGCACAATAGATAAATATACTGGGACAGTAGCTTCAGGACCTTTGCTGGGCAGCCCGGAGGCTCCTATGCTGGACCATGAGGTGCTATTGACAGCAATCACGCAGTCCAAGTAAACACTGGAGACCAAGATAGGTGTGGTGGGTGGGGATGTTATGCTGCTTCTGCAAGATCTCCGAAACGCCGTGCAATGTATTACAGAAACAGAGTCCTGAATTTCGACTGTGGAGGACACAGTAGGCACATTAAAGAAAAAAGTGACTTTTGAAACACTCACCCGGGGCTTGGCGACAAGTGGAAGACACGGAGAGAAGCGCCCGCAAAAATAATCTCCGCTTTATTGGATTTCCGGAGAGATGCAAAGGAAATAATGCAAAGGAGTTTTTTGCCACGTGGCTCAAGGGATGGCTTGCACCGGATGCGCTTTCCCCATGCTTTGTGTTGGAGCGCGCTCATCGAGCGTTGTTGCAGAAGCCACCGCCGGGTGCCCGTTCTCGCCCAATAATTGGCTGTCTCCTCAATTATAGGGACAGAGACATAATCCTACAACAGGCGAGAGCAAAAGATTCCCTTACTTATGATTCCAAGCACATTTCAATATTACCGGACTACACCAGGCTTGTACAGCAGTGCCGACAGTTGGGGCCTCAAACTCCCTGTTGTATCCGGCTCGCCCGCGGGTGGTGTACCAGTCGCGCACCTACTTCTTCGAGTTCCCGGAGGAGGTATTCCAATGGCTTGAAGAAACTGTGAAGATTAAGCCTCATACTCCGCCCCGGATTGATTCAGACTTGTCGTACAGCGGACCTGGACGTGGCCCCCTCGCGACAGATGGCAGACAGCAGCGTCGTTCACGCTCTAAAAAAAGGTCCAAGGCTCACAGTAAATCCCATAAGAGACCATCCGATGATCAGGCGGAACCTTCAGCGTCCTGAAAGATACATCTCCGAGAACTGTAACTATCCAAGCTGCATGACACCCAAACATTATGTATATGCAGGCTTTCATGGTATAATGAGTCCCTGAGCCCTAGTTTTCACTATGTGCACTTTCCCCGCTTGGGGTTGCATCATGCCGCGACAGCTACCTCCATGTTTGCGAGGTATTGGGGTAGGGGGCTTGTTGGGGACATTTTTATGCTTTTTATTAATGCCACTGTATCTCCTTATATGTGTGCCTCTGGGATTGCTTCCGCCATTCAATCAGTTGGTTGGGGGGGATTGGAATGATGTTCTGTGCTCGTCAAAAGATAGGTGGCGCGCCACAGTGCGAGCGACAGCGACCCATGACTCCAAATTACTGCCCCTGGTTCAGGGACTGGGGTGGATTGACTCGTGGAGGACCTTGCACCCCACCGCGCATGAATACACTTACTTTTCCGGAGCCCAGGAGTCCTTTTCTCACCTCGATTACCTCTTTCTTTCTGCAGCCCAAACCCATAGATTACTTTCAGCACAAATTCTCCTTAGAGGTCTATTAGACCATTCGCTGGTCTCCTCACTCTTGTCTCTGGATCCCAGACGTTCCCAGTTTCGGTGGCGTCTATTGCCATGGCTGCTGCATGACGAGAAAGACAGCTCACAAATTCATAGCTCTCTAATGGAATATTTTTTTACAGAACACAGTGGACTCTCCTGGTACTCTGTGGGAGGCGATGAAAACCACTCTTAGAGGAGCAGATATTGCTTTTTGCACCCGGCGACGCCAACAGCGCAGTGATACACTGTTGCATATTGAAGCCCAGCTGCTCACTCTGGAGCGCTCGAGTAGAGGCAAGGAGGGACATATTGCGCGCAGGCAATTGCTGAATATGCAGCAGACGTACGCCAAAGAGATCCTCGATGAGGCACGGCTTTGTTGGCTCGCCACCCGAGGCCGGATATACCAGTGGGGGGACAAGTCCAGTGCTTTGCTGCATTGTTTATGCCAAGAGACACTGCGCCCCCAGACACTGCTGAATGCACAGAGTTCAGATGGGACTACTCCTAGTGACCCGTCACTCATTGCAGATTGTATTGCCTCATACTTGAAGACTTGTACACTCCCCATGAAACTATCTCTGCTGAGCTTATGCAGAAATTCATTGATGACTTTCCCCTTGGGCCTTATCAGATGAGGTGCGGAAGGCGCTAGATATAACCCTGTCGGTGGAGGAATTACTAACCGCACTACTCGATATGCGAGCGGGAAAAGTGCCAGGTCCGAGAGGCTTCCCCTGCGCATTTTTTCAGAAGTATCATCCGCAATTGTTAAATCCCTATTTGGCGGCTCTCGAGGCGTCCGCGGAAGGCAGGAGTCTCCCGCCGGACTGGAGACATGCGCAGATTGTTTTCTTGAAACCGGGTCGGCCTCCGGAACAATACTCGTACTATCGCCCGATATTTCTGCTCAATGTAGAAGCCAAACTTTTGGCCAAGGTGATCGTCAACCGCCTGGTTCCTTATATCATGGAATTGGTTCACTCAGATCAGGCAGGCTTTAAGCCTGGCCGCGCTACACGGCACAATATCAGACGCGCACACAACGCTATAGCCGCAGTCGACAGACTTGGAGGCCCGGCTGCACTCCTCCTTGCAGACATGAATAAGGCTTTCGATTCTCTTAGCTGGACCTATCTCTTCGCCTTACTCGGCTGCCTAAATATTGGTCCCCGTCTGTTGAATCTTATCCGCCTGTAATATACGGGCATAACAGCATCGGTACGGGTGGCCGATTCAGCTTCCAGACATTTCCCCATCGGGCGAGGAACACGCCAGGGATGTCCACTCTCTCCATATTTATTTGCGCTGGCTATGGAGCCATTGGCGGCTTGGATAAGAATAGACGCGCAGGTACGTGACTTCAAATGGGCACCGGGAGTCTCCGACCGCATAGCACTGCATGCGGATGATGTGTTATTCTTTCTCACAAATCCTGATCGGACTGGTCCATGTCTCCTTCGCATTATGCAAATTTTTGGTGAAAACTCCGGCCTCTATATGAATTGGGGTAAATGCTTTTTGTGGTCGCTGCAGGGTGGGGATCGATTGGGCGACTGGTCGCGAGAAGTAATGGTGGTTCCAGATGGCTTTAAATACTTGGGCATGTTCCTCTCGACGTCCCAGACAATGGTATGGGACAAGAATCTAGCCCCCCTGTGGACACAGGTGAGCAATCAGACACATGCGTGGTCCCACATGCCACTATCTCTATTTGTCAGATCTGCCATTTTTAAAATGATTTCCTTACCCTGTCTTCTATACCAAATTCAAAATCATCCATATCCAATACAGCCAACGTGGTTCCGCCAGTTAAATGGCATTTTGGCCCGCTTTCTTTAGGGGGGCCGGTGCATCAAGAGTGGCCCTGAGGACCTGCTTCCAATCCACATATTCCGGGGGAGTGGCCACCACAAATGTCCAGGCGTACTATATGGCCACGCACATTCTCGCCCTTAACAACTGGTGGTATGGTGACCAGAGGGACCCGGCGTATGCTGTGGAGCGTTGGCTGCTCGGAGACAATACCCCGCACATGGTCCTTTACACTGCAGCACTGCTTGGGGGACTGCCGCCCATGACCACTATGGTCTTCAAGATCTGGAAGTCTGCGCTTCGCATGATGGGCTGGTGTGTAAGCTTACGAGGGAATCTCCTCTGTGGAGCAACAGGCAGTTACCACAACTGGCGCGATTATCTGGCTTTCGGGGCTGGGAAGCTATCGGAATAGATACGGTGGGTGCGGTTGTACGTGGCTGCACTTTGAAATCTTTCCTCGACATTCAAACTGAATATGGTATGCCCCGCACACAATTTTACCAATATCTTCAGTTTAGGCATGCCTTTACTCCCTATCTATCACAAAAAACAGAGATACCAGAATGTAATCCCATTGATTCAAAGGTCTTCATGGGTGAGCTAGGAGACCACAAAATACACTAATCAACAACACGCCTACAACACTACATGAAACTGGAGAGACATGGCAACATGATTTGTGCTCCCTAGAGGAGGACGATTGGGTGGAGGCTCTGGAATCCCCGCATAGTGTAGCAATAGCGGCCCGCCTACGCCTTATCCAGTTTAAATATCTACATGGAGCCTACTATACTAGACACAGACTGTGGTGTGCTGGCTTGATTGCATCCCTGGATTGTTTGCAGGTCCATTGAGGGCACCTTTCTGCATACGGTGTGGTCCTGCCCAACAATGGTGAGGTTTTGGAGGGGAGTGATTGCGTGTCTACCTGAGGTTTTGGGGTGGGATGTTCCATTTTATCCGCGACTAGCCATGCTGCATATTACGGCGGGCATGGGCGGTAACAGGTACAAACGTCACCTATTGTTCCTTGGACTCACGTTGGCTAAAAGAGACATCGGAAAGATGATTACCCGACGCGGATTGGTGTTTGAAAGAAAGGCTTGGACTTTTGTATGGGTCTAGAAATCCCGGTCTTTGACGCAACGGAATGCCCTCAGAAGCATTTTAAAATTTGGAAAAGGTGGGCAGAATATAGAGGATTATATCTGGAACCTCCTTCTCCACCTTCCACTATTGAAGAACAACCGCTATGAGTATACTGGACTGGAATTTACACAGTGTGCATATGCGATATGGTTATGGATGGCTGGAACTCTCCCTATCTAAGAGTCACTTTTACTTTTCAGGTAGATTCTGCGTGGCATTGGTATTTGTTTTTCTAATGTGTTATTTTGCAACTTAATATTTGTATGAACGACACTATAGTGTCATTGAAAATGTTGATATCAATATATGTCACCCAATACACATATTGCTGATGCCCATTCAGGCATTAACTTTGTCTTGGCTATCAACAATAAAATTGTGTTGTGAAAAAAAAAGATTTGACAAAATGACATACAACCGAGGCACGCTGGCTTTTACTGGGCATCATCGGGGAGAACAGATGGCCAGCACATACAAAAATCTGGCTAATGCAAGCCGCTGGGGTCGCTAAACGCAACATTGCACGGCTGTGGGGTGCACGTATGCCTCTGAAATTATCGGACTGGAAGGCAGGCATGGACTGGAGTCGCCTGGGGGAGAGGATGGTGTATGATAGCAGAGGCTGCCCTAACAAGTGGGAAAAGATATGGTGCCCCTGGGAGAAATACAGAGCTTAGGCAAGAATGGGACCGGAGGGAGGAAGATGTGAGAGCACAAAACGAACTTTGGGGCATTATGTTGAACTGCTCAAGATCTATAAATCTTACTGGTTTGCATGCGGCAGTGCCCCTCGCACGGTGTAATGTGTATATCATATAATGACCCAATATACGATGTGTATCTGATTGGAACTGTTAGTTGTTTAATAAAAATACTATACATTTTTTTTTTGACAAAACAGTCCAAAACACTTCAGTAAAAAATTCACTGAGGGGAATTTGTTCGGATCCACACTGATGGCAAGAAAAACAAGGAACTGGGTTCAGCACGCAAATATATAGGCACCAGGGACATCACTTCCGACACGGAGTGCCGTTTAAGGGCCTCCTCATCTACACACACGGAGTGCCGTTTAAGGGCCTCCTCATCTACAGACCCCCAGGGATCAAAACTGATTTCTGCAGTCAAATGCTTAAGATCTTAGAGCCATATTTTGGCTGTGACCATTTCACTGTTTTGGGGGATGTAAACTTTCATTTAGAGAAGGTGGACTCGTCCGAAACCCAATCTCTTCTGGATACTTTCTCTGGGTGTGGGCTGATACAGCTAGTCAGAGGACCCACCCATTCGGCCGGCCATACGCTCGATGGGGTATTCTCCAACGACACTCGGTTGGTCACTGAATTGCCTTTTCCCCTCTCATGGTCCGACCATTATGTGATTCCCTTGGTCTTAACGACCTACTTGCCCAGCAATAGGGGTAATAAGCCTAGTAAATTTGAACGAAGACGTAATTTAAAAAATCTAACTAATAATTTACTCGCCCCCAAACTTACAGGGCTATTGATTACCCCTGGGGAGGACGTAACTTCGGCAGTGGAGAGGTTGGAGAACGGTGTTACAATAGCCCTTGATGAACTTGCACCGGCCACCCTGTGTTATTCTGCCAGAAGAACTCCCTCGGCCCCCTGGTTCTCTGAATCACTAAGACTGCTTAGGCAGGGATTACGGAGACAGGAACGTCGTTGGCGGTCTAGTGGGTACTCGTGCGAGAGGGACAGACATAAAATTCTTTTGAAGACATATAAGAAGGAGGTTATAAAAACCAAACAAGAATATTTCACCTCTCTTACCGCCTCACTTTCATCACCTAAAGATCTCTTCAAAATCGTGGACACGCTCATCTCATTAAAGATGCCAGATCCTGTGGTAAGCTCACAACAGTTATGTAATGATATTGCACAATTTTTCAACACCAAGATTATGGATATTCATTCAGCATTGGAGCTACAAAGGGCGACTCTATCTACTTCCACAGATTGTTCTTTGTCATCTTTATCTGAGGAGGTGTCCTCTGGAAGTCTGTCCAGTTTTCCATCCCTCTCCCTACTGGATCTCGAAGCCCTCCTGGCCAAGGTTAGGTCGGGTCCCCCCTTAGACCCCTGCCCCCTTAAACTTTTTAAACAGTGCAAAGACTGTCTTCTCCCACCCTTATTGGGTGTGATGAATGGGGCAATGAAGGAAGGGACCTTCCCCCCTCAGTGGAAGAAAGCGGTGGTCAAGCCTCTTTTAAAAAAATCCACACTTGACCCGGGTGTGCTTAAAAACTTTCGCCCCATCTCGTTGCTCCCAGCTCCTGCCAAGATGCTGGAAATCCATCTAAATAAGCATCTTGTTGACTTTTTGGAATCCCATGATAGGTTAGACCATTCGCAGCACGGTTTTAGGAGAGAACACAGCACCGAATCTGCCCTTACCATCGTGCTTGACACCATCCGCACCAGGGTTGACAAGGGACTGACCACTCTCCTCATCCTTTTGGATCTCTCGGCTGCCTTTGATACCATGTCTCCCTCAGTTCTAACATCAAGGCTGGGAGAGATAGGGGTGGAAGGTACGGCACTTAGTCTGCTGGTATCCTTCCTGAATCAGAGGGAACAGAGAGTAAAGCTGGGGGAGTTCTTGTCTCCATCCCTTCCTGTGCTCTGTGGGGTCCCTCAGGGGTCGGCATTAAGTCCGACCCTTTTTAACATCTATGTTACCCCACTTGCCAGGCTCATTAGATCTTTTGGGATGGAGGTAATTTCATATGCCGACGATACACAGATTCTGCTGTCTTTTACCCAACCTGCTATCTTGGCTGCCTCTAATTTTAAAAACTGTATGAAGGCAGTCGCTCAATGGATGGTTTGTAATTCATTGAAGCTCAATGGAGAAAAGACAGAGATTCTGGTGTTCGGGGGAAAGGAGGATCTTTGGTCGGCTGATTGGTGGCCTTCCACTATGGGGGTGTGCCCCACACCAACGACTCTGGCCAAAAACCTAGGTGTTTTGATCGATCCCCTCTTGAGGATGGATCAACAGGTAAAGAGGACCATCTCTACCTGCTGGGGCCTCATAAACACCTTACGGAGGATCAGGCACTATTTGTCTTTCCAGGCCAGGAAACAAATTGTCCTGGCACTGATAGGTTCTAGACTCGACTATTGTAATGCTCTTTATTTAGGCATTAACAATGGCCTGGTAACCCGTCTCCAAATGGTGCAGAATGCTGCCGCTAGACTGGTCTTGGACCTGCCCAAACGGGCCTCGGCTCATACGGCAAGAAGGACCTTACACTGGCTCCCAATTGAGGCCAGGATATCCTTCAAGTCCCTGACTCTGATTTACAGAGCCCTGGCAACTAATCGGTCCGGAGGCGTGAAGGATCTGCTGGTCCCCTACACACCCTCTAGAACTCTCCGGTCGTCCAACAAGTTCTTGCTTTTAGTGCCCAGGATACGCAAAGCTAAGTGGGGAGGTAGAGCCTTTTCAACTCTTGCTCCTAAGCAGTGGAACTCCTTGCCCTTGGAGATAAGATCTCTCCCCTCGGCGCTGGCTTTTAGGAAGGCCCTTAAGACATGGCTTTTCGCCAAGGCCTACGCTTAGACATGATCTGCCTTACTATTGAACTGTTTTGGTTAGGCGCCTTGATGCCTCCGGGCTAAGTAGCGCGTTTAGAAGTTTCCTTTCATTCATTCATTCACGGACAAGGCTGAAGAAGCCGCGCAGTCAAGCAACACCAGCTACGGGCACACAACATTTAGAAAGAATAAATCCCTGAAAGAGAATTTAAGCAAGGACATGATCTCAAAGTCAGTCACCCAAACTTTTTTGTCAAAACAGGGATTCTTTAAATGTCATCATTGTAAGGCCTGCAAAACAAGCATCTATGTAATTAAGACTAATATCCCTAACAGTCGCTAAAAGCCAGAAAGAATTCCATATCACAAAAGATTTGTGATGTGATTCTGATTACTATTTATACTGTTTAAAATGTCCTTACAATAAATTGTATATAGGCAGCCCAGCACGCACAGTTTACGATACACACTATTCAGTGGCTCATCACCTTTTTAAAAGACATCATCTTAATGCTGATCTTCCACAATACTTTACCCTTGATAAAATCCCCAAGAACCCTAAAGGAGGAAATAGGACTCTAGAGCTGAGAAGGTTAGAATCCAAATATATCATCAGTTTCAACACACTCCTTGCAACAGGGTTGACTTCCGACGAAGAGATGTCTGTACATTTAGGATAGATAGATGCAGCTTTCAACAGACTCTTAGCCTTGATTGCTGATTGTATAATTAAGCTAATTCTATTGTTATTTGTTTTAAAAGTGGTCGGTTTTTAATTTTACACAGTTTATCTTAGAGTGGTGGACTGGAAGCATATTATCTGCAGTCAATGGAGTGACTGGTCTGACATTCTACCATTTCTTCTTCTTTTAATTGATGTTCAAAGACACATCACTAAGCTAGGTATTCATTTTGAACTATTATTGTCTGGATTAGTTCTTGATTTGCAAGTCCATATTGACTGCTGATACATAAATGAATTATAAGGTGTGACCAATCCTTTAACTATTGTAACAATATTCTCAATGGGATTGAAGGGTAGAAAATACTGTGGTTAGTAACTATTGGACCACTTTGGCGTAATTATCTCCTTTCTGTGTACACACTGTCATCATGGTAGCTATGCCCATATAAAATATGTACTCTTGCTGTTACTCACTTCGTAATACATACCATGTGCAAAATATGTATTATTTCAGATTTGTGTGACTAAGATTTAGATGATCACCATCATTTGATAGACGGTACTCCTCATGTTGTCCCTTTGGACAAGTGCTAACATAATTTATGGGGAGCAGAATGGTAGCACTGGGGCTATCATTGGTAGCTTCATGTATATTGTGATTTTATTCACTTATGACAGTATTGAATTTTTCATCCTAACACATGCAATATTAGATTAATTTAGATGAAGTTCAGGCAGTGGGTAATGTAGGCGGGTTCTTGGTTGTTTAGAGCCTTGAGTGTAGAGTCAGCAGCTTGAATTGGCATCTCTTCTGTCTGGGGAGCCAGTGGATTTGCCTGAGGTGGGGTGGGATGGGGGTTTGTTGGGGAAGGCCGAGGACAAGTCTTGCTGCGGTGTTCTGTATTGTCTGAACTCTCTGTAGGAGCTGTGACTTGCCGTAGTCCAGTCGGCTGGTAATGAGGTCTTCTGTCATGATGCGTCTTGTGTGTAAGAGTAGCCACTTGAAGTGCTTACGTAGCATGTGCAGAGTGGATAAGGCACAGGAGACGGTATTGATCTGTGCTTTCATGGCGAGCTTGTCGTCAATGATGATTCAGAGGTTTCTGACGTGAATGGTGGGAGTGGGTGCAGATCATAGATCTGATGGCCACCAGGGGTCATTTCATGTGTTGCTGCTGTTCCCAAAGATCAGTACTTCTGTCTCGTCTGTGTTCAGTTGTAGGCAGTTGTTCTTCCTCCAGTCAGCGACATTTGTCATGCATCCGTGGAAGTTGGTTCTGGTGGTGGTGGGGTTGTGAGTGAGAGGATGAGTAGGCTGTCCTTGTAGGAAATTATGTTGAGACCTTGGGATCTGACGATGTTGGTCATTGGGGTCATATATGCAGTGAAGAGCGTTGGGCTGAGTGATGAGTCCTGGTGAACACCGAAGGTGATCTCCTTGGGTTCAGATGACGGAGGTGATCCATCTGAGCGCGTCCCCTTCGATGCCGATGTGGTGAAAATTGGGTCTAGTGTGTGTCCTGCAGTGTGTGTGGGGCCATACATGATCAGGGTCAATCCGAGGCTGCTCATACTGTTGAGGAGGTGTGCGGTGCTTTTGTCATTGGGATCACCAATGTGAAAATTTAGGTAACCTAGGAAGATGTAGTCCTTGGAGTCCAAGGTGAGGAGTGCAATGAAGTCTGTGATGGTGTTGCAGAAGGCAGAGCGCGGGCCTCGGGCCGGTATCCAAGGGTGCCTCTGATGGTTGTCTTGTCATCTGTGTGGAGCTTAAAGTTGAGATGTTCCATGGGGGTGGTGGTGTTGTTGGTGGCAGTGGTACAGTGTATGGTCTCTTTGTGGATGTAGGCTGTTCCTCCTCCCTGCTTGTTGATGCAGTCGTGGTGAGTGAATTTTTGTTATCCATTGGGGATTGTTGTGGCAATGTTTAGGGTGGATGTGGGATTGAGCCAGGTCTCAGTGAGGAAGACGATGTTGGGTGTGAGGGTGGCAATGAGGTTCCATAATTCACTGGAATGCTTGCATAGTGACCTTGTGTTGAGAAGGGCACATGTGAGTTGGTGTTTTTGTTCAGGTGGTGTCTGTGGTGTGTTCGGGGTGGTGCTGGTCAGCGGACTGGTGTGTACAGTGGCAGGTGAAGTGGCAGTGGGTGCAGGTGAAAGATCCTACCGTGAAGCGTGGGTCGGCATAGTGGCGTTGTTTTTTTTGCTGAGCCCGGGGTCGAGGGTGTAGAACTTGCCGATGGTGTATTTTCAAAGGGGGCAGGAGGGCAAGGGGTCAAGGCGCTGGACACAGTCCAGGAGCGGACCGGCGCAGATGGGTTTGCCTTTGGCACATCTGGTGCGCGGTTGCGCTGTGCCTACAGGGAGGCCAGCCCACATCTTTATATTTGATGCAATCCTGCCCTGTGATTGAGAAAAGGTCTCCACCCCCAAACCAAATATTAGGCTGCGAAAACCTGTCAGAAAGGCAAGAAACAAGATACAGCTGTCAAAAGAGGTCGAACCTAAGGGAATCTACCCAATATTTGGGACAAAGCAAAACAGTGGTGAAGGCTGTGTCACCATCAACACACCAGACTCTCCCATTGAAGTGATGTCAACCACGGAACTCATCACACTAGTTTCAGCAAACATAACATCCTCACTGAATGAAGTAAAAAAAACACTAACAAAAGAAGTACACTCCGGGGGGCGTGGCTTAGCAAGCCAGCATGGCGGACGGCTTCTGAGTAGGCTTCGTCCAGCCCATCATTTATCCTAACGTTATCCTGCTCCCCTGGCCACGATAGCCCCTGCCTGCCGTGCCTGAAGGTTGGGCGCCGCGGCGTCGCTGTTTGGTGTGGTTTGGGGTCCGGAGCGGCATCCTGTGGCGGAGACGGGACCGGGTCAGCGCTGAGGTCTGGGGGCGGCATTGAAACCGCAGCCTCGGGTACGGACCGGCTGGCAGATCCTGTGGCGGCGGAGCAGCTGCGGAGAGGTCACCCCCCACCGGGGGCACTGAGTGAGTTATCCTGCTGGCGGGGGGGTTCTTCCTGTGTGGCGGCCCCCCCCGGTGATCGACGGTCGGTCGGACCGAGAGGGGAAGAGAGGTGGTGAACGGAGCGGCGCTTGCTGTGGAGGACGCCATTTTGGGCCCGCGGCCGGGGAGCTCCTGGGGCCCGCGCATGGTCCGATAAGTGTAGGCAATCGGCGGAGGATCGCCCATCCGGGCGCATCGCTGGTCTGGCCATTGTGGGTCCGGGGCCTGGTGCGGGACCCGGGCTGCGGAGGCGGGTCCGGCTGTTGGGATTCGCTCTGGGCCGCCCCGGCTACTGCGGAGGACTGCACCTGGCTGTCGGCAGTCGATTCGGGCTGCGGCGAGGATGCGAGTGTCGCAGGGTGAGTGAACCTGCTCCCTGCGGTTGGGCCTGGTCCCCGCCCCCTCTCCCGCCGATCCGGGTCCACCTGGGGGTTCGGCGGTGTTGTCGGACCGCGTAGGGGTGTCAGGGTGTGGCTGCGGCCTGTGGAGCCTACAGCGCTCCGTGGATGGCCTGGAGGCGCATCCTGTCCGTTCCCCGGGGCATGCCTGCGGCCCTGTGCAGGTACCATTGAGGATTCAGGCTCTGGGGCACGCAGCGACATTGGGGACCTGTGCAGCGATTCTGGGACGCCCTGGCGGAGCCCTCGTCGCCCGTGGGTCGTTGAGGGGCGCTGACGTCCGTCCGTTGGGTGGTGCGGAGTGGTGCCACCTGACACACGAGGGCTAGAGACAATCGGCGAAGGCTCCCGGACGGCCGCATCGGCAGTTGGATCGAGCTGCGCGGACTGTGGCCGGACAACAGCGTCGTCCTGCGCTGCGTACGGAACCCTATCAGGGTACACGGGGACAGCGCCTTCTCGAGGGAAGGAGGATCGCGAGGGTCTGCCCGCCTCATCATGACGAGGGATAAAACCAGTGGAGGACCCTCTAAGCAGAGCACGCTGGACAAGTTTGCGGGCCCGGGGGGCTCCGCCGGGGCGGTGGGCGGGGCCCAGGGTGCTGTACCGGACAATGCTGCCCTCCTGGCGGCTATTACCCAGTCCAGAGACACCCTGGATGCCAAAATAGGGGCAGTGGGTTCCGATGTAATGTTGCTGCGCCAGGACCTGCGCAATGCGGTGGCACGCATCACGGAAACTGAAACTCGGATCTCGGGGGTAGAGGATGTGGTGACTACCCTGCAGCAACGAGTGGCGTCTCTGGAGACTACCCAGCGGGGTTTGGCATCTAGGGTCGAGGACACGGAGGGTAGGGCCCGGCGTAACAACCTCCGCTTGTTGGTTTTCCGGAAGGATGCGAGTCTGGAAATATGGAGGAGTTTTTTCACCCGGTGGCTGGAGAGCTGGCTACCAACCGACTCCCTTTTAAAATGCTTTGTGGTGGAGCGGGCACATAGAGCCCTGATGCAGAAGCCTCCCCCCGGGGCCAGGCCGAGGCCAGTGATTGCAAAACTACTTAATTATCATGATCGGGATGTGATCCTTAAGCAAGCCAGGGCCCACGAACCTTTGCAGTTTAACAATGCCCGTATCCTTATATTCCCGGACTATACTAAACAGACTCAGCAACTGCGGCAGTCGTTTCTTGCAGCTAAAGCCCGCCTGCGGGAGCACAGGCTTCCATACGCGCTGCTCTACCCGGCCCGGCTGCGGGCCGTCTACCGCTCCCGCACGTACTTCTTTGACTCTCCGGAGGAGGTTTTCCGTTGGACAGATGAGACGGTGCGGCTGCGCCCTCATTCCCCGCCAGGGAAGGAATCCGACTCATCCTCTAGCGGGGTGACCAGGGGCGTGCCTGGTGGCCGGGTGAAGAGGTCTCGCTGCTCCAGGTCCAGGAGGCGATCCAGGTCCGGTGGTACACCGTCGAGCGGGGGATCAGCGTTGGATCAAACAGCACCAGCAGACTGATTTATCCTTTTCTATGCGCATCCATGACTCTTGGATATGTTTATGGCGGTCAGGGGAGCTCTATGAGGGCTGCCATCCCTGTTGGTTATACCAGGAGGGGGATGGGGACTAGGGATGATGGGCTGTAGTTTGGGGATCCATTGGTGGGTGTGGAGTGGTACCCCCTGTTGGGGTCTGCCGGCACTGCCTGCCGCGACAGGTACTTCACTGTTTTCGAGGTACGGGGTAGGGTAGGGGGTTGGTGGGGTTGTGTTGGGAGCTGTTGTTGTTTTCTTATCGCACTGTCCAATTGCGGGTTGGGGTTGCGCTGCGTGACATGTCCTGGGCAGCTGGGGCTCTTCCTGTTTTTGATGCTTTGATATGGCCGCCAATACGGGTAGATTGCTGGATTCCTTGGGGCTCCTGCTCATTTTGAGCTGGAATATCAGAGGGGCGATAGATAAGATCAAGCGTGGCGCTA
Source organism: Triturus cristatus (assembly GCF_964204655.1). Taxonomy (NCBI): domain Eukaryota; kingdom Metazoa; phylum Chordata; class Amphibia; order Caudata; family Salamandridae; genus Triturus; species Triturus cristatus. The sequence goes on along the minus strand of NC_140583.1, from coordinate 1,158,375,339 downwards.
TCCTTAAGCAGGCTAAACTCACCGGTGCTGACATCCAGATGCTCCAAGAGACACACCTTATGGGGACGAAAGCACTGTGCTTTCAGCGTTTTGGATATGTCCAGGTGTTCCATGCGGGCTTTGTGCGAGGTTCACGGGGAGCGCAGTCCTAATCCATAGACGAGTTCCTTACCTCCATGTTAGAGCGTGGGGTGATATACAGGGCAGATATCTTATCCTACAGGGTACGTTGTGGGGTGAGTCTGTGATTTTTGGGAGCGTGTACGCCCCGCCGCCGCTGACCTGGGGTTTTGTTGAGAAGCTTGTGACCGTGTGGGCAGACATCCCAAGGGGTCTGGCGGTGGTTGGTGGGGATTGGAACGATGTGCTGGATCTGGCTCTTGACAGGCGGAGGCCGGCTGGTGGTAATTCCACCAAGCTTCATTCCCTCGTGATGGGCCAGGAGTGGGATTGTAGGAGAGTGGAATCTGACTAATGGTTGCCCCCAACTTTTTGCCTGGTATTTAAGTGGTTTTTGACTAGTCTGGCTGGGATCCTGCTATCCAGGACCCCAGCCTATCTGCTTTCTCCCTAAAACTGTTGTGAGTACTCTAGGTACAAACATAATTGGATGCTGGACATGCCCTACCAGTCCCTTGTAGATGGTACCCTAGGTACCCAGGGCATGGGGCCCCCAGTAGGCCTACCAGGGCTGCAGCACTTATTGTGCCACCCTGGGACAGCCACCCAAACTGACACCACCAGGCCACTACTGTAGCCTGGGTAAGGTGGTGCTAGCACCCCTTACAGGGATGTAGGTACCCTATGTCCCATACCATTACAACACATATACTCTCATAGGTCACCCCTATGGCAGGCCCTGGTAATCCTACAGGGCTGGGTGCTGAGGTATGTGTGAGGGGGGACCCCTACGTGAGTAGGGCCTCCCTGCAACCTTCGTAAAAATGTTACTGGGTTGTTTGTAGTGTAGCCATACCATATACTCTTAACCGCATTATAAGTTATTGCGTCATCGCTGTAACTTTGGAGTGGCTACACAGAACCATATCGTGTTTGGTGTCAAACATGAAGGAATCATACCCCCAGTCCAGCCATGGGCATGGGGGCACGATTCCCCCTTGCTAGGAGGGCGATATGGGAAAAGCGGTAGAATTTGGAAACCAATTTAAAAGTGCACATGTACCACAAAATGGCTACTGTTCGCCACCTACACGACTCTGGCTGGCTGTTGCTGGGGAAAACCCCAGCCTCGCCATCTGGACAATAGGGCTCCTGTGGCAGGGAGGTGCCAGCACCTCCCCAGACAGGATATGTGGATTGGAACAGGGTGGGTGCACCAAAAGTCCATTCAGAGTTGCACGTAGGCAGCTGCAGAGCCCCAATTCTGCATACACCGCCTGGAACCGGTTCAGGGGCATCCTGCCCCTCGCCCAGGCGGGAAACACACAAAGGGGAGTGGGTGTAGCCACCCTTTCCCGCCTCTACTCTGATTGGTAGGCTCTATTTTGGACCATCCCCTAATCTTGGGGATATATGGGAATAACTTTGCCCTAGAGCCTCAGATTCGTACAGGACTTCACAGAACTGACCTTCGACGAGCTGCTGCCCAGCTGACTGAAGAAATCTCCCTTGGGATAAAGGAGTTATCCCCCTGCTTGGCAGGCACCTAAAAGACTACAAGATACCCGGTTGGAACTTCGTTGCTCTCACGACCTTCGACGCCTTCCAGCAACCTCGAGGTGGGTCTCCAGTGCATCCCAGCGTCCTGTGAGTGTGCCCAGCAAGTCTGAGCACCCTGGACCACGTGGGTGTCGAGATCCCCGCATACCCCGAGACACCGGCCACCTCTTGTCCAGCACACGACCCCGACCAGTGGGGAAGTTGTGCTTTGGCCCATTCTTGAGCCAACCTTCAAGCAGCATTTGTGCCGACCCTCAGCTCCCTGGCCCGCTCCGGTGGCCCGTGGGAGCCCTTTTACGCACTCCATTTTGCTGCCTTCCGCGGTCCCTTGTCCCTCGACTTGCGGGCCCTGACGGAGGACAATCTTCTTTTCTAAGAGTTCCCCTGGTTGCTCCAGGCCTGCTCTACGCTCCCTGCAAAGGAGAGCACCCTCAGACCACGTGGGTCTGCACCAGCAGCTGCTTTGTTCATCTTGCGTGGGTTGCGGTTGCCAATGCTTAGTGGATCCAATCGGGACACTAACACCGCAGCGACCCTCAGCCGACGTGGGACAGTCGCCCTCCAGAAGCTGGCCTTCCTTGAAGCCTCCCGGAGCCCGTGACTGCAGAGCCCAGCTGTACCTTCCACACCTGAAGCACCCGACATCCACGAGCTCCTTCCTGTGAGCTCCCTGGTCACTGTGCTGTGACCCAGACTCTGTCCCCTCTGCTTTCAGGTTCATCTTTGTCTTTTCTTCAACTTTAATCTTCACGACTTCAGCGACACTTCCAGCTAGCAGCAGTTTGGACTCCTTTTCCATAGAAAATCAGCCCGCGACCCGACACCAGAATCGACCTATGCACCCGGCTTCCCTGGGGCAGGTAACAGTGGTACTTCGGTACTTCCGTGGTGGTGGGCTCTCCAAAGCCTTAAGTCTCAAGCCTTAACTTTGTACTGTTGTTAGAAGTGTCCTTAAATCTTAATTATTCAACCTCGACATTCTCCATAGGCTAACATTGCGATCCCGACAGCAACTTCTCGCACTGCACACGCCTCCCGTGGGTCCCCTTCCTCTTAACTGTGGGTGGATTCTTAAGGGGCCAGCGATCCTGAATGCCCTAGGCATTGCCTGTAGAATTGTCGTGGTTCTTATACCACTATTTTAGTATATGGTTTGGTCCCCCCCCTGGGGCCCATTGATTTCTGTGCTATTTATTGTGTTTAGAAATGCTTGTTTGAATTGTAACTTTGCCACTAGCCACATAAAGTGACTGTGGGATTCTGTCTAGAATAAATACATATATTTTATATATATACCTGTGTGGGCTACTCTTTCATTTGGTTATTCAAGAGGTTATTATGGTAAAACAATAAGCTTAACACTCCTTCAAGACTTAGCCTGAAGGCTGCTCTCCACAGCTACCACTAGGATAGCTTTCTTTAAAGGTTGTCTTAAACCTACCATCAATAGGAGTCGAATTGGACTGGTGCAAGGTGTCCCTATAACTAGGAACAGCATATGCCAGGCCAACTTCTCACAGGGATGACCCATGGCGTCGGTTGCATGGCGGGGCTCCGGGGTTCACCTATCTCTCGGCGGTCCACGACTCCCTCTCTCGTATCGATTATATCTTTGTGTCTCGGGGTGATGCTGGCAGGGTGGTGGAGGCCAATATTCTCCCTCGGGGGCTATCAAATCACTCGCCGGTGGCCATTACGGTGGCGTCTTTCCGTGTGGAACCTCCAGCAGGCGGAATAAAGGGAACACATGGGAGACGCCATAGATCATTATTTGCAGCAAAATGTGGGAACGGTGTCGGCAGCGGCGTCGCTGTGGGAGGCGATGAAGCCCACGCTCCGTGGGGTTGATATCTCCTTCTGCGCTGCGGCACGCAAGGCCTGCAGGGACTCTCTTGTGCGGGCGGAGGCGAAGATCTTAGATCTACAAACGCGCAGTGGAGGTGGGGGGGGGGGCGGCAGGTCCGCCGCCAACGGTTGCTAGCGCAGCAGGATCTCTCTTCCCTTTTGCTGGACGAAGCCCGCCAGGCGTGGTTGGCTACCCGCAGCAGGATATATCAGTGGGGGGACAAATGGAGCAAACTCCTACATAGATTGTGCCAAGGGGCGACAGGCTCCTTTGTTCTCCCGGGTGTAGTTGGACCCGATGGAGTACCGATTTCGGACCCGTCGGCCATCGCAGAAAGCTTTGCGGCCTATTACGCGGACCTCTATGCTCCCCGAGAATGTTTGCCGGCAGAGGTTATTGCCCGATTTTTAGATGACCTTCCGCCCAGGACTCTGACCGACGAAGTAAGCGCGGATCTTGATCGCCCATTCTCGGTAGATGAACTGAACTCCGCTCTTCTGGAGCTGCAGCCTGGTAAGGCGCTGGGTCCCCATGGATTCCCGAACGAATTCTTTAAGCGATACTCCCAGCAGCTCGGCCCTCATTATTGTAGGGTGGTGGAGGAGGCTAGGGAGGTTGGTCGTTTGCCCAGAGACTGGCGGCATGCTGAGGTGGTGGTATTTCACAAACCCGGCCGGCCTCCTGGACACCATGCATCCTATCGTCCTATCTCCCTTCTTAACGTAGAGGCTAAGGTCTTGGCCAAGGCACTTGCTAATCGTCTCCGTCCTCACATCTCGTCTATTGTGCATCCCAACCAGGCCGGGTTTATGCCCCAGCGGGCGACCCGCCATAATATACAGCAATTGCGGCAGTGGGGAGCTTGGGGGTACACGCGGCCCTGTTGCTTGCGGATATGGATCGAGCTTTTGATTCATTGAGCTGGGAATATCTATTCGCCCTCCTACGCCGATTGAATCTAGGACCTCGCTTTCTCTCCTATCTGACTTTACTTTACACAGGCATAACAGCGACTGTGCGTGTGGCTGGATCTGGCTCGTCAGTCTTTCCCATTGGTCGAGGCACCAGGCAGGGGTGCCCTTTGTCACCCTATCTGTTCGCCCTGGAAATGGAGCCCCTAGCTGCGTGGGTGTGTGTCGATGCGCAGGTATCGGGGCTCGAATGGGCCAATGGCTTGTCGGATCGAATCGCTTTATATGCGGACGACGTGCTATTCTTTCTTACGCAGCTGGATAGGACCGGCCCGCGGCTGTTGCGTATCATGCAGGTGTTTGAGGAGACCACCGGCTTGTATATGAACGAGCGTAAGTCTACCCTGTGGGTCCTGGGGGGAGGGGCTGACCCTGGTTCCTGGGCCTACACGGTGCAGGTGGCGCGTGGGGGGCTGAAATATTTGGCCGTGTTCCTCTCAGACGCTCGGTCGACTTCTTGGGAAAAGAACTTGGTGCCGGTATGGAACAGGGTGCGTGACGATCTCAGAATTTGGTCCCACATGCCCCTATCTATATATGGCCGCTCGGCCATTTTCAAGATGGTTGCCCTTCCTCGATTGCTGTATCAGCTGCAAAACCATCCGTATCCTATATCCGCGGGTTGGTTCCGCCAGGTGAATGCGATGCTGGGTCAGTTTCTCTGGGGCGGGGGGGTTGTGAGGGTGGCTCTCCGTACTTGCTTTAAATCCACATATTGTGGGGGACTCGCTACCTCCGACATTCTCTCATACTATATGGCCTCCCAATTGCTGGTCCTTAATGAATGGTGGTATGGTGACAGGTCGGATCCGGCGTATAGCCTTGAGCGCCGCTTAATGGGAGATCATTCACTGCATACACTCCTTTATTCTGCGCCCTTGCGGCGCTCTTTGCCAAGTGTGACACAATTGGTATTTCACGTTTGGAGACAGGCGTTGCGGAGGATGGGCTGGTGGAATCGCCTAACTGGAGAGACGCCACTATGGCGAAATGGTGGCCTGCCGCAGTTGGCGACCTTGCCCGGCTTCCAGGACTGGGATGCGATTGGGATCTCCACTCTGGGGGATGTCATGAGGGGTCCTATCCTGAAATCCTTCCAAGATTTGCAGAACGACTTTCAAATGCCGCGCACCCAATTCTTTAAATATTTGCAGTTCCGGCATGCTCTCTCTCCCAGCTTGGCGGGTCTGGAGGAGTTGGACGATTTTAGTCCAATAGAGTCGAAAGTCTTCATGGGAGACTTGCGGGACCATAAGATATCGAAAATATACCAGTCCCTTGTGACACACTGCTCCCCGTCTCTGCAGCGTCTCCGTAGGGTATGGGAGGAGGATGTGGGCCCGCTTGAGGAGGAGGACTGGACGGAGGCCCTGGTCTCTCCACGTGGGGCGGCCATCGCCATGAGCCTTCGACTCATCCAGTTTAAATACCTCCATAGAGTGTATTTTACCAGAGTTAGACTGTATAGGGCGGGTCTGGTGGCATCCCCGAATTGCCTTCGCTGCTTGCATGAAGAAGGGACGCTGCTGCATACTATATGGGATTGTTCTGCACTAAATAGGTTCTGGCGGGGTGTACTGACATGCCTCTCAGAGGTTCTGGGTTGGGATCTCCCTCGGTCTCCTAAACTAGTGCTCCTGCATGTTATGGACGATATAGGGGGCAATGTTTATAAGCGCCACCTGATGCTCCTGGGCTTCACTCTTGCTAAGCGGGACATAGCGAGGGCTTGGAAGGCGACGGCCGCACCCTCCGTATCAGTTTGGAAGGCTGGGCTAGATTTCTGCATGGGCCTAGAGGCCCCCATTTTTGTGGCACGGGGTTGCCCGAGTAAACATTATAAAATTTGGAAACGATGGGCAGATTACAGGGAACTGGAATTGGAACCCACCCCAGCGGAATAATTGTGTGGGTGGCAGTCTTTCTCTCCTTTGTGTTGGGGGGGCATGTAACATTTGTGTATTGGGCGCAGTTGTGTCTCACGGACATGGTCCATAGCGAGGGTAGAATTGTAGCTACGAACAGATTTGCTGCTCTGGCTGGATTGGCGGTGCGATGGGGTGGGGGGTGTTCTATGTTCATTTGTTTAGTGGGGTTGCATTTTTTTGCACGTCCCTTATGTAATTTTCTTTTGGTATTTCATGAGAAAAATGTCAAAGCCAGGATATTGTTTATTGATGCTACGGAAGTCTCTGGGTTACAGAGCTCCGCTAAATGTGTATTTGACGATTAAAATTTGTTTACAAAAAAAAAAAGAAGCACACTCCATATGTAGACCTGTAAGCTTACAATCTGGAACAGTTAAGCACTGTGAAGTCTGTAAAAAAAGAGGGAGTGCGGACCGCGTTGCTAGACCTGAGCAGGTCTTTAATTTATACAAATCTGACTTCACACCTGGGCAGGGCTCTATCCCAAACAAGACTCACACTCTACTGGACCACCCCAGCAAAGTCTCACCTCAAGCAAGATGTGAATCTTGAGCTGCAAGCTATTGTGCAGCCACATATTATGATTTAAAATTATCAGCAAAGGTCACAATCAGAGGATTACATTAAAACACACCGAGTAGTCAAGGAGAACATCAACTAACTCAAATGGAGGACGGCTCGCATAACGTTCATCTGGCTGTGCAAACCACAGAAATCGGCAAAAAAATGATCGCTATCTGATGAGTATTGGATTTTATATTGCTGTATCAGTGAAATTAGCAGCAGCGAAGCAATTGTGTAGTCAATGATGGATCTAGAGTTTGGACCGTAATGAGTGTAGTTCTGGGGAATATTGTCTGGAAACCATCCATTCAGGACCTTCATATCTAGGAATTTCAGCGTTGTCACACATATTTACCCTATTAGGTCCCGCCGTTTGCCTACAATCACTCATCAACCAATCATTTATACAGCGCCGCACACCTCCTGTGAGGGTCTGGAGGCACTGGAGTTGTTCACTGCTGTGTGGAGGTTGATTATTCAAACAGCCAGGTCTGTAGAACTTGTCCGAATTGCTGGAGTGAAGGTGCGGTCGTGAGGTGCAGGGTTAGGTTGTTCCAAGCCTTGGCTGCCAGGTGCAAGAAAGAGCGCCCTCCGCTGTTGGTTCGACGGATGTGGAGAGGGAATCTGAACCGAGGTGTCTGGACCGCTGGTAGAAGGTTAGGCGTTTGTTGATGTGTGCAGGTCTTTGTGGGCATGGTTTAGCAGCTTGAACTGGCATCTCTGCTGGATCGGAAGCCAGTGCAGTTTCTTGAGATAGGTTATGATGCGAGTCCTTCAGGGAAGGTCAAGCATGAGTCTTGCTGCTGAGCTCTTTATTGTTTGGAGTCTCTTCAGGAGGAGTCCTGTGATACCTACGTAGAGCTTGTCTCCGTAGTCCAGTCTGCTGGTGATGAGGGCCTGTGCGACGGTCCATCTGGTGTTGATAGGGAGCCACCTGCAGGCAGATTAATCTGTGTTTACTCGTTTCTTCATGGATAGCTTGTTGTCCAGGATGGTGCCGAGGTGGCTGGCATGGTCTGTTGGGTTTGGTGCTGTGCCGAGCTCCAGGGGCCCCCATGAGTCATTCCAAGGCGAGGAGTTTTTCCCAAAGATGAGGACTTCTGTCTTGTCTTGTCTCAGTTGAGTTTGAGACAGTTATCATTCATCCTGTCCGCAACGTTCATCATGCATCTGTGGAAGTTGGTTTTTCTGTTGGAGGTATCTTCGGACAGAGAGAGGATGAGCTCTGTGTCGTTGGCGTAGGAGATAATGTTGAGTTCATGTGATCATAGGGTGGCAGCTAGTGTGGTCATGTAGGTGTTAAAGAGGGTCAGGCAAACTATATTCCTGCCTCAAAAACCATCTACCGCACAAATTCAACTTGAGTTTGGTCTTTCAAAGCAAGAACTGTGCAGAAGGTCCCCTACAATAAAAAAGCTAGTATATGATATGGCGAACACAAGATACCCTAATAAATAGTACACAATGACTGGCTCTTCAAGTGACCATCCGTCGGTTTACCAGAAATATTTGAATGATTCCACCAAACAGGCACATTTATTTGACTGAACTATGGGGCATGAGTGTGCCATACCACTTCTTCAAAAGGGCGATGAACAGAGCTGTAAAGTTTCAATCATGCCCGGAAGACAAAAACAAATCTAGTTCCTGATCACATGCCTGGTTGGTAATTAAAAAAGACAACGCCTTGATACCGGCACCATACCTAGACAGCCCTTTCCCAGTACATATAAAGCCAGATTAATGACTTTGCTTTGTGGCAAATTAACAGCATTGGATAGTTGACCAACCTGGGTCCCTTAGAATGTAGACTTTTTTAAGCAAAAGAGGTGGAATTTATCCATGTGGTTTGCATTTGTCCTAACCTGCACAATCTTCGATTATTGATATTAAAAAAGCGTTTTAATGACAGAGGTATTTGAGCATGCAGAGAATCAATAATTGGATAGTTTTAACCCAGGGGACCAGCAGCTAAACAGTAAACTGATGACATTTTTGACAATGACTCCCTTCTGGCATATTCCAACTCTATTTCACCACCACAATTCAATAGTGAAGGGCTTGATCCAAAGTAGATACAAGGAGCCCCTGCTATTTATATTACTTCCCAGAGCACGGAAAATACAATTCTTGAAGAGAAAATCCCCAGGCAACTATTGGTCTATTAAACATACAAGACTATAATTCCCACATGATGTGTAACGACTCAATGTACAACAGTTATCAATAAAAAAAAAAAATATTCATACAACATTATTTAAAAAGACCATTGTTAGCTCTGTATTACACTTTAGGAAAACATATATGGGACAATAACATCATAGCATAAACACAAATAACGACAATGATAGATGTTTTCAAAATGCTGCATACAAAAAACAAATCGGCATGTCCTATACATATGGTCCACATAGGAAAAGTTATACAATCAATCATAAAGTGAACTGTATATTGTAAAGATAATACAAATCAAATCAATAGCCCTTTGATATTGTTTTTTATTGTAATGAATCAACAAAAAGTTTTTTAATGTTTTTAATACACCTTTTTATATAATCCTATTGTTACATCTGCGTAGTTACACACTGTATCTAGCAAAAGTCGGCTACCCTCCTTTAGCGCTATTTTTGTATGAAGCGACGTGTGTGGTTTGGATGATTGCGAAGAGTAGTGTGTATTATATGGTTCACCAAAGGATACAATTATGTTTAGCGAGTTTAATTATGTGAAACAATAAAAATGATTGATTGATAGATGGATTGATTGATTGAATGACCAAGTATGAGTGGAGGGCTATCTGGATAGCTTGTTATTTTTTCTAGGTAGGTGTTCACAATCTGCTTACCTTTTGGACTGCTGATGGCTTCTCTTCTTTCACAATCCAAACGGCCCACAGCATTGGATTCTCCTTCTGATTTTATGCAGAATGAAACATCTGATGTGCTAAACACATTACCTGTTATCAGAACACAAGTTCAACCATACTTTAAAAATATGTAGCATTTAGTCAATATAAAGGTAATACAAATTATGGTGCACATCTGCATTACATGTCTATAGAGGCTCTGTACTGGAGTGCTTACGAGCTAAGAGGCTTAAGATGGGTTTTGTGGTGTTCCTGCTCACTTTGAACATGTTTATGAATAAAGCACTCAGAAGGTGGTCAGGCCTAAAGGGAGGTTCGTTTACATTATACATTCTATTTCAGGGGCTAACAAGATGGCAAAGTTGGAAGCAAGATGTGATAATCATCAATCTATATTTCTCTGTACTATACAGTACTATATAAGATGGATCACATCAGAATAATATAGATCATATTACTATATTAGATTGAGAGGATTGGTCAAAACACAGACAAGCACTTAAATTCAGAAACATATGCAGCATATTGAGACTAGAAAGTGAAAGCTCCTAATTCAAATTAGCAACGTTTAATGATTTATTGTTATTATTTAACATGCATATTGCTAAATCTCAGCATTTAAAAGCATCAGCAGTCTTCATCGTTTACCTGAGCAGGTACTGATTTCCCCTACCCCTCCTGTGTTGTCATAACCAGTCACACTTCGATCTTCTTTCCTCAAACACATGTTTGTATTGGAATACTGAAATTCTGAGGAATAAACCAAAACTGATTTATATTTCTCACAGTAAGGTATGTATGACATCTTGACACTAGAAATTCTAATTTTGTGTTAATCTTTTTATTTTCAACATCTGACATTATTGTAAAGCATGTAACTCTCAGAGTAAAAAAATCATCACAACAATTAAGACAATAGCTTCTATTTATAGAGTTCTCTACAGCACGTCTGCATTTTGTAAGCAGTGCAAATAACAGATATTTGTAATGATGCGTGGAGGCTGGTCAAGAGAATGCAGGAACGCACAGAAGCGTGTATGTTACGAGGAGGCTTTATTTGTCAAGCTGGTACAAGTAGTAATACAAGTAAAGAAGACAGAGACCCCACCAGGAGCAGGTGTAGTAATAATAATAAGTTCAGCCGTCCAGCACATCAAATTCATCGATGTCATGGGGAACAAAGAAGGTAAGATAATGCGCCAGGAAATATATAAGGAGGGATGCCATATATCTCCCTTCTTCACAAAACAGAAAAACAAACAACTGATGGGTTACACGCCCAAAGAAGAACTCCCACGGGAAACACCCAAAGAAGAACTTCCACAGGAAACCTCATAACCGTACAGAGGTATGAAGACAAAGACACTGAGGCTCTGACTAAAGACAAACCCTTAACTCAACCGGTTCCGCAAAGAAACCAACTGAAAAATAAAATCATTCAACGCACACACCAAATGAGTTGGCCAGATTCACCTGATGGAGAACCAAGGCTAAGAGTATCACAACCAAAGAAAATGCCTAAAATATATTCTCATGCTCATACTCATATTCTCTCTCTCTCTCTCTCTCTCTCTCTCTCTCTCTCTCACCATTTAAGTGTCACTCGTAACCCCCTAACACCTCTGCACCCAGAGTTACTTGTATCCCGGGTATTGATAGCTTGGGAGAGAGAGATAGAGGGTGGGATGTATGTATTTGGCTTTATTTCGTAATCGTCTAAGCTCCGGCACAATCTTAACAACATAAAAATTAAGACATTTACACATCGCAATGACCGCTTTTCTTGTCTCTGTTACTGTTGCCCGTTACTCTGCCTGCACCGTGTTAGTGTTGGTAAATTAATGCTTTTAAATGGAATGTACCATTTCATTGCTCTCTTTCCAATGTGTTTTCATATGAATTATGGAAAGTTGTTTTGTCTGTTTGTCGTCCTTCAAGGGTTCTGTCGACATATACTATCCCTACAGCTACAACGAAGTGATGGTGTTTAAATCGAATCATTTATGTTGGTGAAATATATGCAATGTACATTTCACAACTGAAACAGTAATACCTGATGCAGTGTGAAACTGCATGTTACTTCAATCAAAAGGGGTACTAAACTGGTGCAGACTGAGGTATGTCGTGAGCTGAGATAGAGTTGGGCGAGCCTGCCTCGAGCTTGAAGCCTCGATCTGGCTCAACTCGAGGTCCAACTGGAACCTTGAGCCCGTAACCAGCCGAGCCTTCATGTGACTTCTGCCTGCCACCCTCGCTCTACCTTTGTGGACAAAGAGGTGAAAACAGAACCTTAACATTTGAGATAAAAAGGAGAGACAAACGGATACCCATTCAGTGAATGATTTGTACAAAGTTTAACCAGAACACTTGGATTCATTGCGGCTTCCCCCGTAACTAAATTGTGTGATCTTAGGCAGATATTTTTTTTCACCTGCTTTTTCTTCACTATTGCATATGAAAGCACCTTCAAAAACGTGAAAACTGTCTTGCCTCCTAGTTCATTATTAGCACTGTTGCCAGGGTGGGGGCTGAGGCAAAAATGGTTATAAATTCAAGTTAAAAACTGTCACTTTTGATAAGTACGTCTCAAACAGTGTTTCCATGTGATTTATAATGTCAAAGCTTCCACTTGTTCAAGAAGTATGATTTATATGGCGAACGTGTTCACGGTTCGGCTCGTGCACGTGCTGTAAGAACCACCCAAACCCTTGGCTCGGCTCTGTTTTGGGCTTGCCCTGTTAATTTGTTGGATTGCTCACCTCTAAGTCGTGGATTCGCCTACCTACCTTCCATGAGATCAGACATTCAGTCATAAGTTATTGACTGTTTACTCCCTCCAAGTTCCATGTTTAACTTTCCACTGATGTGTTCCGAGGGAATAGTCCCATTGTTTCCCATTTCCCAAGGACTGGGCGGGCTCTCCAGCCTTCCGTAGGTGACCTTAGGCCTGACTGACGTGAGCAGTGGTTGCGCCGTGCTGTTCGATTCCCCTACTACATTCTATGACGTTTATCATAAACAACATTGTTTCTTTAATTTATGGAGCAAATGATACTTCGAGTAAAAGAAAGGTAACTGATATATTTATATGTTGATGTGTAGAACTGTGTCATGGAGGGCCGCCCTCTGGAATTCCTCAGGAGCTGTCAGGCAAGGATAAAGTGTTGAGGGGGCCCCCTGGAGCTCAGGGCCCTCCCACACTGCGGGGGCTGCAGGGGCCTTTGTTACGCCCCTGAGTTGGTGCTGATACAGACTCTGCAGGTGCCCGAAGTAGACAAACGTTGTTAAAAATGAAGTACCTGAAAGCATCAGTGCAGACACTTGAGATCCAGTAGATCCCACTGCATTGATGTGCGCGTCATTGCACAGATTGCTGCAAGCACGCAGGCCGGGTGGCTCACATCTAGCAAAGAGGACGGAGACACTGACGTTGATGGGGGTGCTCGAGCATTTGTCTCGTGCCTATTTTCAAACTGCTGTTCTTCAACCACCACTCTACACTAAACATATATCAATGCAGCAAATGGGACAGAATGCAATTCGATAATAACCATTAAACAAGGAGGCAAACCGATAACATTAATTGCCTTTACGGAATGGGGTCTTGAGGGGGCAGCCGACCACCAGGAGGTCTGCCCCCGAGTACATTTGGGGACTGGTGCAGCCCGGCCAATACGGTGAGTTTTGAGCTATATTAGACTATGTTGGGCTGTTAGAATATATGTACAGCCATTTTAGATTGCCAGCACCCATTTTTTAAGTCCCAATGCAGTGGCTGGCATTTAGACAAAGAAGCTTTACCTCACCCTCCCATCCCTAAGCTCAGGAGTTTAGGGTTTGCTCATTTGTTTTAGCTTATTTGGATCAGCTTTGGTGGAACAGGTGTGCAACGATGTTACGGAATATGTAAGTTGTCGCTTGAAGCAGGTGCATGGGTTGTTGGCTGAGAAGTTGGCGTGGGTTAGCCAAGTTTATTGTTGTTTACAGCAGCAATTCAGGGTGAAAGGGAACAGGTAGGCTAGCGCACACCTGGACGAGGCAGAACATTTAAGGTTCATTAACAAGTTAACTTAGGTAGAGGTTAATAGTTGCATTAAAACTGTATGGAAGGTTAAAGGTATCAAGTGAGTATGTTTAGCCCAGGAGGAGGTAGAACCTTTCTGGTTTAAGTTTGTGAAGGGGGTGGGGCGCATTTTAGGGGTGGGGGTGCAGTTTAACATAGGTAACTCTTTTGTATATTGAGGTTTAGTTTAGGAAGGTGCAAGGCCCAGGGTCAATTATATGTGATGTGCACCTGTTTCAATAAAGCACCCTTTTCACACAAACTCCGTAACAGTGGTCTGTGCTGCCCCTCCCATTCCCCAAAGCTATATTGTCACTGAACTGAAATACTAGAAAAAGTTCGATATCCAAAAAAATGCTTTTTTTCATATCATTACAACCATCAGGGGTGAATTCAGAAGTTAAAAAAGAAATTCTGTGTTGCTGGGCTTCCGTTATAATATTCTTGTATTCTGTTGTCTATGGTAATCATAAATCGATCTGTTTTACTAAAACATAAGAAAATTCCACAGGGTCACCACTCTCAGCTTAGGCTTGTAGGTGAGCTTGGGCACACAGCTGTACTGGTCCACAATTTTTCACGATGTAAGATGGCAAGTGTCCCATCAGAAGCCGTTCTGATAATTGCCCTTTCATGAGTCGATTTTGAAATCCAGGAAAACTACATAATGCTGAATTGAACTTTCCAGCTACCTTGAAACTTGATAGTAATGTCAAACTCAATGTGTTCTTCTGATCCTTGGCACATTTTGGTTATCCAGGAAATGCTCTTCTAAATCAACGCCAAGAAAGAACTTTGGCAATGACAAAGCCAACTGTGTATTAAATCGAAGGTAAGGATACTTTCTGGAATGCAAAATCCATTGTATACCAAATAAAACAAAGTGTGAATGGTACTGATTAACCAGCGTCCTCTGGGGCTGCAGACATTACCTCAGAGCTGCCAGGAGGAAAAGGCACTGCTGGGGTTGAGTTTGTAAACTCAGCATCTATCAAAATGTAACAGAAAGTATATCCTTTACACGCTGGGTTGTTTGAATCACGTTGCCATTGTATTGATTCGTTGAGGCTGGTCAGTCGAATGCGGGAACAACCTGACGCTAATAGGTTACGTGGAGGCGTTATCTGTCAAGCTGGTACAAGTAGTAGTACAAGTAAAGAAAACAGAGATCCCACCAGGAGTTAAACATAGCTCTGTCCTGGTCTAACTGCTTTGGGCACACAGTAAAGAACCATCAGCACATTATATTCTATGATGCCTTGGGGAACAGAGATGGTAAGATAGTGCACCTGGAAAGTATATAAGGAAGGATACCACAATATTACTATTACATATGTATGGCACTTAATTTACTGACTTCAAAACAGTTGATTTGACACTGAGTCTTTTTTATTTTGCTCTAATGATCTTCTCTGAAGATCTATTCTGATTTTTCAATCTCTTTTTTTCTCTGTTTATCTTCCCTGCGGAGGGCATTAGTTTAGCCTCTTGGATCAGATTATTATGTTACATTATTCCTGTTCTCCAGTCTAAATATGAGGAAACATTTTATATCCAAAAAGTATTTAGGATATATAGTCATTGGTATTTCTGGGACACTGTTAATAATATGACGGCCAGAGGTCAGATGCATTCCAGTAAGGGGTGGTATCCCAGTGGTGCAAATGTCAGTTTCTGAAAGGGACTGTCTCCGTTGGGAGGTCATCTCATTTCTCCAGCTTGGAGCGGGCCATCAAGTTACTCATGATTAGGTGTTACTGGTATTGTTATTGACACACTGTGAATGAGGCAGCATGTTTGGAAGGAACTCTATACCAGTGGCTTTCTCCCTTTACCCAGTCAAGGCCTTTAGTGGATCCATATTCTTCACCCATTGAAAATGAGTCCCTCATTCTAAAAGGTAAACAATTGAAAGGTAAGAGACCATGCCATCACCTGTGGCTTTTTCCTCCTGCCACTGTTGTGGGCCTCGAGAGTTTGTCAGTTTACTGACCTCTGGCACAGCCTTCTCCTTCCCTTCAACTCATCTAAGTTACCTTGGTACATTTTATCTAAAGAATTCCTGGGCCCATCTTCGAAATCCTCTTCCAAACAGACTGCTCCAGTCCTTGGCTGTGTGCTAGGGGTGTAATGGTTCTTTGCTGTGGAGTTTTAGGTGCAAAGGAAGCTTGGTTATTTACTCTTCAGAGCTGCATATGCTTTAGAATGTTCTCAGCTAAGCCAGCATGCACTTCTGAGTCAGTGTTGAGGCCATTATGGTGCCTCTGGGGTATCACTGTCCAATCTCCAACATCAGGGCCAGTCACGACAGAGTGTATGTGCAGCGTCTACAGTGCCATGTAGGATGAGGATTGCATGACTCCTAGTGCACTGCTGTACACTTCACTGATTGGTTGATCATTTGCTCATTCAATTAGCAGTTTGCACAAACAAACTAACATGTTCGATCTCGGTCTGCTGATGTGTTCTCTGGGACTGAACCATAACCTCTTCATGGTTTCGTGTCATGATAGAATGATTGGTACTCATTTTGATTTAAACAAACTTTATTGAATTTGTATCAATACATTGTGTGTTACTTTGATCAGGATCATAATTCTTCAATTCATTATACCCCTTACGCAGTAGTGGGGAAAAGGTATTAATGATCATTCCAAGTCTCATAAAACTCCCCCGCTCCCATTGCAACTCCCTGAGCATACTGCCAGTTGTATCCAATTTGAAGCTCTCATAGTCCTTGTTCTGGATTGAAGACCCTTAACACACACCAACAACCCTCCTCACCCCTCAGGCGTGTCACTGGAAGATAAACCCCATCTTGTAAGTCCCATTTCTTTCAACTGAGGTCACACATTAAACCAGAGGTACTTCTACCTGACCTCACATATAGTAGCAACTGCATCTCACTACTGCTAGAGACCCTCTATTTGAGGCCCTGTCGGGTAAGGCAGGTGACTGTGATCTCAATCAAATCTTTATTCAGCTGACTATCAGCCATAAAAGAATACATCAAAAGACATTTAAAACAGGTTAAAAGAAAAAATACCTACAATGCGATATTTTTTAAAGACAGTAGCAATTTCAGTGTCTAAATTTCAAAATCATAATGAATAGTTTCCATGAATAACATAAGTTAGGGTTGAGGTCTAAATGATTTCATAAACAATCCCCTAACCCAAAAAGCAGCAAAACCCAAAATTGATCCTTGTTAAAAACAAGTACTAAAATCATTTTCCAACAATGTCCCGTAATCGAACAGCCGAAGAAATATATATGTAAATCATTAAACAAGTAAATTCATCTTTTAAAAGGGGAATTATAAAATAACGCCTTGCTATGATATAAAGTTTATAGAAAAACATAAAATGTAATGTGCACTGAATAGACTTAGAGTCACAAGGACACAGATCCAGTTTGGCATCGCAATAAACTTTACGAGGATAAGAGACCAAAAAATGTGAAATGCCAAACCTGAATCTTATGAAATAAAACAGTTTGGCATGGCTAAAATAAAAGGAAAGATAGGGCTCAATGCCTGGTGTGCAAACTAGCAGATAGTGTTTTAAGACACTCTTTTTGCCATTTCTAAGGTTCCTCTATTTGAATATAGACAAGTTAAAAAATCCCTTTTCAATTTCACTTTCGGTATCTTAGTAATGCTACCTGGATTGTAAAAACAGTCCGCCAGCCCCATGGTCTCTAGCCATTTTTTTAATATAACTAATCCAAGGTATTTTTTTCAAATGATCTAGCTTAAGACAATCTAAATTAATAGCGCAATTTAGGGCTGGTTCTTCCTTTGCCCAGATGGAATGCCACAATAATATCGGCGCTGTCTGTATAAGAAAGGACAGAGGTATCAAACCTAATTCGCTGTGACAGATAGTGGCAGCAAGACTTTTGGAAACTGTCAAGAAGCCTCTCATGAAGGAGTTCTTGGCTCTTTGTAGGCCACCTACGTTACAATAACCCCATACTCCAGCACCATACAGAGTAGCAGAACAGGAACGTGCCTTGTAGATGTTAGTAATTGTGTATTGATTGGTTTAGAACCAAACTTTTTCGTAAATCCTAAAATCGCCTCCAGATTTTGATTAAAACTGCTGATCCTTGAATCTACTAAGTGATGCCAGATACTTTTTTGATCGAAGAGAATTCCCAGATAGGAAAAGGTGGGGACATAAGGCAACTTTTAATTTTTTATAAAGCAGGATTCTAAAACGGTGGGGGATTTACCCACCACCATAGTGTACGATTTCCCTACATCAGTCTTTAAACCAAGTTCATTCATAAAATCATTAAACCTAGTTAAAAGCCTCTGCAACCCCACACCTGCTCTAGACATTAAGACACAATCGTCTGCATAGAGTAATGCCGGCAACATCCTCCAGCCTATCATGGGGGTGTCCACATTCCCATATTTAATGAAAAAGTCGTTTCTGTACAAGCAGAATAAAAAAGGTGCAAGAACGCAACCCTGGTGAACCCCACGATTAATTTTTATTGGGGCCGTGAGTTCGCCACCTGCTCCGTACCTCAGTCTCCCCGTCAAGTCTTAATGCATAGTAGCAAGGAAGTGGACAATAGATGGTTCAATGCCCATATTCAACATTTTTTCCCACAATCTCCCTCTCTGCACCCAGTCAAAAGCGGACATAAGGTCCATGAACCCGAGATAAAGGAAACCAGGCTTAGCTAGTGTGTACTTGCTTATGACCAGGTGCAAATTAAGGCATTGTTCCACCGTTCTCAATCCCCTCCTAAAGCCATATTGTATGTCTGAAAATGTTCCACTGTCTGTTACCCAGGCCTCCAACCGCACTAGTATAACCCTACCCATCAATTTGCAAGTACAATCAATTAAGGAGATGGGCCGATAACCATTTGGGTCGCACGTGTCCCCTTTTTTTAAAATAGGGACTACTGTCACAGATCTTCACGAGTCAGGAGGTCCCTGGGTCGCAAAACAACTTTAAATGTTTGTCAACAGTGGGAGCCATGGGGGGATTAGCTAAAAACAAGTCTGCTAGGATACAGTCGGGCCTGAGGCCTTATTCTTCACAGTATGATTTAAAGCCCTTTCTACCTTATCAAGTGTTGGTTGAGCCAATTCTGATGCCCCACGAATTAAATTTAAATTACAATGTGCTCATCATTATAGCTGTATAAGCCAGAAAAGTGTCCTACCCAGACCTCACGCATGCTTGTAGCGTCTAAATTGCTATTGTAGGTGCTGTTAAATAAATCCGAATTAACGGTTTTCCAGAAAAGGCTGGTGTCTTTAGTCTGACAAGCTACGTGGAGTTGTTCTAAGGCTTCTTTTCTTATACCTAATTTGCGTCTCCCTAATACCTGTTTATACTCAAGTCGTGATGGTTTTACTTCCAATTTATCTCAAGGTTTTTTCTTCAATGTAATTTATTATGGGAATGTGAACAGTCACTATCAAACCACCTACTTTGCCTTGGAGGTCTTATTTTTTGATCACTAATTAAGGCAGCATTGATGGTCTCAGTTATTACCGCAAAGGATGTGAACATAGATGGGGGGTTTATGCTATCTTTCAGACAGTCCAAAACTTGATTCTTGTTGACTGTCATGATCTTATGTAGAACAGAATCAGGATTTATAGTGGACCACTTCCGCAGTAGCCCCTTATTTTTGACATAAGTTATTGGGCATGATTTGTTAGGCATAGCGGGGTCAACAGCTTGAATCACTAGTTGTAGAGATAGCGGATAGTGATCGCTAAAGCAGAACATATGTATGGTGAAGGTTACAGATTGAGGTTTAAAATAATCTGAAAGATAAATAAAATCAATTAGAGACCCTAGGCCTCTACCTACATATGAGACTAATTCCATACCATCCTGTTAGATAAGATCATGTGTAAGGAAAAGAGAAAACTTTGAAAGTAATGAATTAAAAACATTCCCACAAGGGTTGAGATAAAAATGGCAGCCGCCATCCCTCGCCCCATCTAATAAATGACATGCAGACAGTTTTGATAGGGGGCATAATTTACAATTAAAATCGCCCCCCCAAACAACAATGAATTCAGTGTTAATCTCCTGGTTGTGTCTACACAATGAGTTTTCTAAGTCTTCGGCAATAGTAGTGTTCTTAATATTAAAATTATTGTGATAAAAGTTAACAAGGATCAAAGTAACAGTTTTTCTAAAAAGAATATTAATAATTTTAAAATAAGGTGAGTGAAGCGGAGTCTTACCTACCCTGCCTGACAGTGTTGTTGATACCAGAGTTTATAATCCACCCTTAGAATGACCGCCTAAGGCTGCGTTGGTTGGGGTATGATTAGAGACATAGCCATTAATGTGTGCAGGCTCTTTCATCCATGTTTCCTGTAAACACACAATACTATAACTTTTTATAAAAGCAACCCTTTGTTCAGATTTTAACTTGTTAGACAAACTGGCGATATTCCAAAAGAGGCTACCATAAACAGATGTACTATTATGGCTACATGGCACTTACTCAATAGAGTGGGCAACTGGCTCTCAATCATTTTGGGGTAGCATTAACGTATTGAATGGTGCCAAAGATTGAGCCCCCTCACCCAGTGAAATAACATTGGATACTGTCAGAGCTAGCTCTAATGGCTCAGGGGAGGGAAGTCTAACAGCATGTGGCACAACAGTCAATATGAATTTTTCCAGGCCACCAGAACAAACTTTAGATGGTCTATGTTTTTGATCGTGCTTAATTTGTCTGACACAGCTATTCGCCAAAGGATGTAGTCAGTCCATATAATCTAAGGGTGAAAAGCGATTAAAAGTTGGAATAGCATAGTCATGTGTTATATTATCAGTTAGAAATGGAGGCCTATATCCTGTGGGTATGTATGGCTTGTAGAAGTACCCTAATGGCACTGCCTCAATGGGGCCACTAGCATTATTACACCAAGAAAGCTTGTCCATAAGACAATGGACAAGTGACCTATTTTTAAAATTTACAACAATACAGTCACCTGGCCCCGTTTTTAATTGTGTGCCCACCCATGACACCCGTTCAACATTATTTATATGATGAAATAGATCATCACTTTTGGGCCAGTCTGCTGCTTTCGCCAGCCAATGAACCGTTTTGTTCTTTAACTGATTCAGGTCTTCCTCCTTGCTAGGAAGCAGAGATGGCACATTCTTAAGTACTATGACGAATGGAGTGGCTTCAGGTGGAAAACAGAGTATTCTTTTATGATTTTTGCTCGATGTAAAATGACCGTTGTCATGACAATTGTCAACAGGATTGAGCGCTCCAGTCTCTTTTAGCCCAGAATTAACTGGCTGACCGCTAGCTAAATTAAGGGCATTATTTTTCTGAAGCCGTAAGGAACAGGTTAAAATGTTAGTGTCAGGGCGATCTCTTAGGGACGTCACCAGGGAAGGAGGTACTGCAGGCGGTGGGTCACAATTGGAGATAGGTACAGTGTTTGTCCCAGGAGTTAAACTGGATAATCTAGATAGACTTGAGCCATTCAAAATTTTTAATGACATATCGATGCTATTCAGAATACCTAGAAACGGTTCAAGGAGTGACTTCATTACTACTTCAAGCGAACTAATAAATTGGGTGTGCGATAATGACTCCTCCTTGATTTCATTCTATTTTAATCCTGCGTCAATATTCAATTCTAAAGCCCATGCGCTTTTCCTTACAGGAGGTACCACTGTTTTCTTGTGAGTTTGCGGTGGTAATGCATCTTTCTTAGTCTTAGCGCATGCCTTCAACTTTTTGGGCAGAGATGGGCGTGAAGTATCTAAAAGACCGCCTTGCTGGTTAACACCGGTATTAATTGTGTTTGAAGGAGCTTCCAACACATTCAATGCCATGGCACCGATATCTGATACGGAGGTCCCCAATTGGTCACTGTCTATGGGGCGCTCCAGTTCCGGCAATGTACTATTGTTTAATGCTCTTTTTGTGGCCCCCAGTTTCTCCTCCGCAGACTCGATCTCGCTAGTGATAGCTCCCATAGCGGTAGTCAGAAAAATAGTTATGGTTGTAGTTAACGGGCGATCCCTATTGGTAGGCATGGTCGTTTTATGTTTCCCCATCCTCTTTCCTGGGTTCGCACGTTGTTATCCACCCGGTCAGCAAACTGCGGCAGCCAACCAAGAGACCTAGCCCAGCCCAGCCTCGCACGGCCCCGAACAGGCGAAGACGGTCCCGAACAGGCGAAGACGGTCCCGCCCTTGGGCCAGGCTTCGCCCGGTTACAGCCTGGGCACACAAGCACGCATCCCACCCTGCGGGAGCCCAAGGCCGTTTTTATGCGCCACCAGCGCAGAAGAACCCCGTTAGCGCCTCCTGGCTCTTGTAGTGCTGGGAAATGTGGTCCAGATGGTCCCGGTAGTCCCAGCAGTCCCGGTAAGGCAGGCAAAGTGACGGCAGGCAGTAATAGAGTGCTAAATAGTGCTGCTGTCCCAAGAGAGCGCCCGCGATGCGGGAGCCCGAGGCCGTTTTTATGCGCCACCAGGCGTAGAACCGAGTCGGCGCCTCCTGGCGCTTGTAGTGCTGAGAAATGTGGTCCAGATGGTCCCGCCCATACCCCTTCCACTTTCAGTCTCATTAGTACATTAATTGCCACTCTCCGCCTGCCTGCCCCCCATAAAAACCCCGTAACCATTGATCTGAGTTGAGTGAAGCAGCGTGACGGTATTCAAATTATAGATTAAAGATAGTGGCAAAGTGCTCCAAAAGTCAAAATTACTTTTTGTGCTCCTTATAGCTCTTCCTATGTTGCCCTGTAGGAGATCTCCCTGAGTGTGATATATTTGCGTGCCCAGGTACATGAGGCATCTATCTTCCCATCTCACTCCCTCATTTTCATGTGGCCCTACTCTGCCGCCCTTCGTCAGGAACAGGCAAGATTTCGACCAGTTCACCTTGGAGCCCGCCACTGCACCCAGGACCTTAGGTAAGTCCTTCGCTCCCCGAAGTGCCTCCCCCGAATTCGCCAGGAACATCAGAAGGTCGTTTGCGTACAACGCAATGTGGTGTGTCAGCCCATCAACTGCAAGGCCTTGATAAAGTTACCCTGTGCGGGGTCGAGCGTCAAGTGGCTCAACCGCAAGGGCAAATAGTAGGGGGGAGAGGGGACATCCCTGTCTCGTCCCCCTCCCCACCCCACAGGTATCTGATATCAGGTTCACAGTTTTTACCTGAGCAGTGGAGCCGGAGTATAGAAGCGCAGTCCAGTCCACAAACTTATCTCCCAGCCCAAACCGCCACATCACATGTCAGGCGAGACCTAAAAAATCATATTGTGAGGTATGCATACTAATTCAGTGTATGCATTCCAAAAGCCAATAGGATAGTTTAAGACTAATAGGGTGATATTGCAGAATAGGAGGTAGAGTAGTTTTATGTGCAAGAATCAGTCTCTATGAGTCGGGTTCATTTAACATTGCCTAGAAGACTTTGGAGGAACTTGGTAAAATGGAGACACAATTTCAAGATCACAACCTACCTAGTAAAGGGTTAAAAGGGATTATAGTGTGTACCAAAGATCCGCCAGAATGAACAGAGTATAGTTCTTTACCTCCTCGCGAGGTAGCTGTTCGCGCTATACAAAACTCTGTATTATTATTATTTATTGGTTCACATATAACCACAAATTGTGATAGGGACCTTTGATGGAGACTTTCTACAATGTCCCCTACAGATCACACATAAATTCTAGATTATGCTTATTGGATCTCAGAATAGTTTATTTCTTTCATATTTCTGAGTGCTAGATTTACAAGTATGTTGACATTCCTGGAACCTTTACAGCCCTTTCTCCAAGGAAACTTTCCCTGTTCAGGCTCAGAAGTTGCAATTATGTGTGGTCCTTCAAAAAGATGGTGTTCCTCTTTTAGTAACCAGAGAAAAACTGGTTGAAAATACCCACCACAGTTAAATCCTAAACTAAATTCTATTAGTGAGAGAGGTTTTTTTAATTATTCAGAATGTCTGTAACACAAGCACCTCAAGGAGTAGTTTCTCTTCTGTAACTCCAGTTCTGTAGTAGGGGTATCTCTGTTATAGTCATAATCTAGTGAATAGTCCCGCCCATGTGCGCGGACCCCGGAGCAATAAAAAATAATCTCTAAAAGGTGACAAATCATGCAGACCTGCATACACCTTTAAGAGAGAATTTAATTTAAAGACAGATAATGCAGCCTATACCCACAGGCTACACTGTCCAGTACTTCAACTAGAATTCCACCAAAATCCACAAACAGCACTGCCTGTCCAGTTTTTCTCCACATAGGAAAAAACCCTGCCTCTACCAGCAAAAGCCTCTGGAATGATAGAGAGGAAGGAGTGGACAGACAAGCCCCATAGGCTGCCATTATGTGGCTTGGAACAGGATACTGTGCCTTTAAGAAAACTTTCCAGTTTTCCAGAACTTTCCCCAGTATCCCAGAATGCCCAGCAGGTCCCATTTACTTTCAGTTCTTTTTGAAGGCGTAGCACGCCAGACCTGTAGCATTCTACATATGAATAAGTATCTCTCCACCGGGGAGGAGGGCGGGCGCTTATGACTATAACAGAGATACCCCTACTACAGAACTGGAGTTACAGAAAAGAAACTACTCCTTCTGTAGTAGGGGATCTCTGTGTATAGTCATAATCTAGTGAATAGAATGGCAAGCCCATCCCCACACAACAAAAGCGGTGGAGAACACATAAGACACTACCACTACTGTGCGAACAAATTTCGCAGCGAAGCCTGCCCAACCTGAGCATCTGCCCTGGCATCCGTGTCCAGACAGTAATGCGCAGCAAAGGTATGGACCGACTTCCAAGTGGCCGCCTTACAGATTTCCGCAATCGGAACATTACGCAGCAAAGCCGTCGTGGCAGCTTTGCCCCTGGTGGAATGAGCCTTAGGTTTACCCCCTAAGGTCTTATTAGCCTTTTGATAACACAACTGTATGCAGGACACAATCCACCGAGAGATGGACTGCTTAGAGGTCGCAAGACCAGTCCTGACTGAGCCATAATTAACAAACAATTGGTCAGACCTACGAATATCCTTGGTCTTATCCAGATAAAATTTCAACACCCTTCGGACATCCAGGGAATGGAGAGCCCTTTCCGCTGGTGAAGAGGGATTCTGAAAGAACGTAGGTAAAGTTATGGTCTGATTGACATGAAAGTCAGAGATAACCTTAGGAAGGAACTTAGGGTGAGTACGCATCACAACCTTAGCAGCATGAAACACAGTATAAGGTTCTTGACAACATAATGCCTGAAGTTCACTCACCCTGCGGGCCGATGTAATGGCCACTAGGAACGCCGCCTTCCAGGATAGGTGCTGCAATGAAGCCTTGTGAATAGGTTCAAAAGGCTCTCTCATCAGTCTGGACAGCACCACATTCAAGTCCCAAGAAGGCGAGGGAAGTCTGACAGGAGGGAACACCTTCTTCAAGCCTTCCAAAAAATCCTTAACCACAGGAATCTGAAAGAAGGACGTCTGCGAAGGGCACTTCCTGTAAGCAGTCAAAGCAGCCAGATGAACCTTAATGGAATGGAAATTAAGGCCAGACTGCGCCAGATGCAAAAGGTATGGAAGGATGACATCTTCCTTACATGTTGTCGGATCAAAGTTCTTGGACTTACTCCAGATACAGAACCTCTTCCACTTGTAAGCATAGGATGTCCTAGTGGAAGGCCGCTTAGACTCCTTCAGAATGTCCATACAATCGTCTGGTAGATTCAGATGACCATATTGCACTATTTCAGGAGCCATGCCGCCAAACTCAAAGACGAGAGGTTGGGGTGCACCATCCGCCCCCCGAACTTTGTGAGAAGGTCCGGCCTGCACGGCAACCGCATGTGAGGAAGGAGAGACCGGTGAAGAAGGTCCGTGAACCACCACTGCCTGGGCCACTCCGGGGCGATCAGGATCATCCGCGCCCTGGACTGGGACAGCTTGATGAGCACCGCCGGAATCAGGGAAATGGGTGGAAAAGCGTACAGAAAGCTGTTCGACCAATCGATCCATAGCGCATTCCCCAGCGTCCCCCGCTGGTAGTACCTGGATGCGAAGTCTCGGCATTTGCTGTTTTCGGCGGTGGCGAACAGATCTACGTCTGGAGTCCCCCACCTTGCGAAGACTTCTCCTAGTACTTCGTCGTTTATGACCCATTCGTGGTTTTCCTGAATCAGCCTGCTCAAGGCGTCCGCCTGAGCATTCTGCACCCCTGGCAGATGCGTGGCCGTGATCGTCAGTCCTCGGGCCAGCAGCCAGCGCCAGATCGCCTGCGCCTCCTGCGACAGAGTGCGCGATCTCGACCCCCCCTGCTTGTTGAGGTAATACATCGTGGTTGTATTGTCCGTCTGTATCAGCAGCGAGTTGGTCTGGAAGGACGGAAGGAAAGCCTTCAGTGCCAGGAAGACAGCTCTGAGTTCCAGGAAATTGATGTGGTACGTCGATTCCAACGGAGACCACTTCCCTTGAATCTGCAGGTCCCCGGAATGCGCACCCCAGCCCTGGAGAGAAGCATCCGTCACCACATTCGTCGTGGGAATGTCCTTGTGGAAGGGAACCCCCTGGAGGAGGTTTTCCGCTGAACACCACCACTTCAGAGACTGACGAGCATGTAGAGACAGTCGGATCTTGTCGTCCCAAGAGCCTGTCTTCTGATCCCACTGATCCTCCAAGCACTCCTGCAGTGGTCGCATCTGTAGACGTGCGTGCGGAGTGAGGAAGATACAGGAGGCCATCGATCCCAGTAGAGACGACACCTTCCTCACAGTCGTCGATGGAGCAGACCTGAGGTCCTGAGCCTTCTGAAGGAGTGATAACCGTCTCTCCTCCGAAGGAGACACGCTTGCTGACCGCGTATCTATGGAGGCCCCCAGGTACTGTATGCACTGTACCGGAGATGGGACCGATTTGGACATGTTGACGTGTAACCCCAGCTTGTTCAAGAGCTCGCATGTCCAACGGAAGTGTTCTTGCGCTTCCTCGAAGGATGACGCCTTGATCAGCCAATCGTCCAGATACGGGTAGACAAACACCTTGTTCCTCCGCAGGTGTGCCGCCACCACCGCCATGCACTTCGAAAAAGTCCTGGGAGCAGACTTTAGCCCGAATGGCAGTACTGTGTATTGATAGTGATTGGCGCCGACTTGGAATCGCAGGAACTTCCTGTGCTTCTGTGCTATGGGCACATGGAAGTACGCATCCTGTAGATCTATGGCACAGAGCCAGTCTCCCCGTTGCAGCTGAGGGTAAATCTGGTGCAACGATAGCATGCGAAACTTCTCTCTGCGAATCCACTTGTTTGCTTGTCGCAAATCCAGAATGGGCCTGAACTCGTTCTTGTCCTTCTTGCGAACGAGGAAGAACCGAGAGTACAGACCTCTTCCCCTTTGAGACAAAGGTACTTCTTCTACCGCCTTTTTTCTCAACAAGATGTCTGCCTCCGCCTGGAGCTCCCTCAGCTGGAAGCGAGAGCTGACCGGCGGAATCGCTGGAGGCGGGCTGATGAACCGAAGACTGTATCCATTGCAAACAATATTCAGCACCCACTTGTCCTGAGTAATTTTTCTCCACTCTGCCGGAAAAAATCGAATGCTTCCCCCCACTGGAGTGGGTAACGGTTGAGGGGGAAGTAACAGCTCAGGGCCGAGACCCGGCCGGGCCCTTGTTTGTGGTAGTAGCCTGCTGGCCACCTCTACCCCTCTGGCGCTTCTGGAAGGGCTTGCGGAACTGCTGCTGTTGTGGCTGCTGCTGTCCCGAGCCCTGCCCACGCCCTCGGCCCGACGACCCGAACCTCCTCTGGAACGGTCGTTTCTTTTTCTCGGCCTTCTCTAACCCGACAGCCGTCAGGGTTTCCGCTTCAGCCTTCATGCGGGCCATTTCATCATCCGCATGCTTCCCGAATAGGGTTTCCCCCGAGAAGGGCAGGTTGGCCACTCTCTGCTGCGCCTCCGGCTTGAGGGACGTCAGGCGCAACCAGGAATGGCGCCGCTGGTGGACGCCATGACAGTAGGCGTGGGCGGCCAATAGCGATATATCCGCTGCTGCGCTGATCGTTTGGTTAGAAACCAGCATGCCTTCGCGCACCGTCTCCAAGAAGTCCTCCTTCTTGTCTCGTGGCAGGAGGTCCGCATATTGCTGCAGGGATTCCCACAGGGCCCAGTCGTAACGGCCCAACAACGCCCCTGCACTCGCCGCCTTCATCGTGGTGGCGGCGGTACCACACACCTTCCTGCCCGCAGAGTCCAGCCAGCGGCTTTCCTTGTCCGGTGGCACCGTGGAGGCCGGGGCGGTCGCATGTTGTTTTCTCGCCGCCGTCACGATCACCGAATCCGGCTTCGGGTCCCCTCTCAAGAATGAAGGATCCGACTCCGGGGCCCTATATTTCTTCATGAGCCTGGACGGAGCGGCCTTCGCCGTTGCGGGAGTGAGGAACAGTTCCAAGGCTGGTTCCACCAGTCCAGGCACGAGAGGCAGGAGGGGGCGAGACAAGTTTCTTTTATGAAGCGTCTCAAATATCACGGACGTCGTGGGTGTTGGAACCGTCACCGTGATATTCAGCTTCGCAGCCCCTCGCAACAGCACCTCCTGGAACGAGACCAAGTCGTCCACCGGTGACACCCTAGTCCCCGGGGAGTCCGACAGCGTCGGGGAAAGGTCCCTGTCCGAGGAGCGCGACCTGGACCTATACCTTCTGCGGCGTCTTCTAGAGTCTGACGAGGATCGCCCTCGGCTCCGCGATCGTCGCCTCCTGTGAGAGCGGGAGCGCGACCTCTTCGGCTTAGGCCTGTCCGCCGGTCTCGCTGGTCCAGGCGACCGTGGGCGTCGTGGCTTCGGGGTCCCCTGCGGCGGAGTCGGGTACCGTGGAAGGGAAACCGACCTCGGGGGGACCGGCGGCGGTACCGCAGGAGTGCTTGGCAGCAACAGAGGCCGGGGTGGCGGAGACAGAGTCCGCGGCCGCGGAGGAGGCGGTGGAGGAGGTGGAGACGGTGGTGGTGGAGGTGGCGGTGGTGGTGGAGGAGGCGGTGGCAGAGGTGGGAGAGGAGGAGGCGACGGAGACCTCCGAGGCGGGGTATACACCACTGAGTACACCGATCCCGGCGACTCTCTCTTCCTCGACGTCGACGTGTGCCTCGACGGCGATCTTCGCCTCGACGGCGACCTCCGCCTCGACGGCGACCTCCGCCTCGACGGCGACCTCCGCCTCGACGGCGACCTTCGCCTCGACGGCGACCTTCGCCTCGACGGCGACCTTCGCCTCGACGGCGACCTTCGCCTCGACGGCGATCTCCTTCTCTTCATCGACGGCGAGCTGCGATCCCTCGACGCCGAACGCCGACGCCGGGTCTTCTCTCGACGTCGACCGCCCGAAGACGGCGTCGTCGCCGACGACGCCGATGTAGTCGACGGCGGCCTATTCAGGTCCCTCGACGGTGATCGTCGACGCCGCTTCTCCCCAGAGCCCTGGGGAGACGGCGAACAGACGGTGGTCATCCTCCTCGACGTCGCCGTCGACGCCCTCGACGTTGACGGGGAGCGGGAGCGCTTACTGGTCTTCCTGCCCCTGGGGAGCCCCCCAGAGGCCTCAGTATGGGCCAAATCAGCCCCTCCAGACCCACCTGGTGCCTTCAGTCTTCGCTCCTCCAGAGCTTGAAGCCTGCTCTTCATCCTGTCCCTCAGGGTTCTTGCTGAAAACGAGTGGCAGATGGTACAGCTTTCAGGCACGTGGGACTGGGGAAGGCAAGCTATGCACACCTCGTGTGGGTCAGTTTTAGCCTTCTTTCGACCACATTCCGGGCACTTGTCGAACAAGCCAGGCATGTTGACAGTACCAGCTACTAAACACAAGAAAAAGTGACAAAAATTGCCAAAATCTCAATGAAAACCTTGAAAAAGGTAGAGCTCAATGCTCCAGGGTCCTGCTAGCAGGAGCCGGAAAAAAGAACTGAAAGTAAATGGGACCTGCTGGGCATTCTGGGATACTGGGGAAAGTTCTGGAAAACTGGAAAGTTTTCTTAAAGGCACAGTATCCTGTTCCAAGCCACATAATGGCAGCCTATGGGGCTTGTCTGTCCACTCCTTCCTCTCTATCATTCCAGAGGCTTTTGCTGGTAGAGGCAGGGTTTTTTCCTATGTGGAGAAAAACTGGACAGGCAGTGCTGTTTGTGGATTTTGGTGGAATTCTAGTTGAAGTACTGGACAGTGTAGCCTGTGGGTATAGGCTGCATTATCTGTCTTTAAATTAAATTCTCTCTTAAAGGTGTATGCAGGTCTGCATGATTTGTCACCTTTTAGAGATTATTTTTTATTGCTCCGGGGTCCGCGCACATGGGCGGGACTATTCACTAGATTATGACTATACACAGAGATCCCCTACTACAGAACTAAATTTTTCTTTTCAATGTCTTACATTTACTTTGAGATGAATGCATTTTCCCAAGTATAGATACTTAACTGTGATGAATTGTTTTAGCTATATCAAGGAGTGAGTTGGACACTTAACAGTTAGGTAATGCACTTCACAAATAATCTATCATTAAAAGGTTCAGCATTACCTAATGTTTAAAAACATGGAATGAAGTTGTCCCTTCAATTACCCATACTCATGAACAAGATAATACATGCACAAGAAGTTTAACTACAGAACACCTCACGAGAATGACAATGTTGTGGGCATGACAAAATATTGCACCCTTTATTCCAAACAACATGAATGAGGCCTTTAAGTAACCATGGATTCCCTTTTACTAAACAAAATAGTTTTAATCCAGCCAATATCTGCGACCCTACCACACAGTACTGATTTGAGTTAAGTGTAAACAGTCTCCAAATCAATTCTTAGAATTTATTAACAAGCTCTATAGAGAATGTGTGACTATCCTAGTGCCTTTAATTTGCACTGTGTTGAAACGTAATTCTCTTTTTAATAAAATAAATATCAGCTTTGAATTTGATGTATGGTTTGACATGGAAAGTTCTCTAGAACACTATGTAATGAAGATGGGTAATGGGATTTTGTGAATTGTTTAGATGTTAGTAGGGTGTGTGGAGGATATGAAATCATGATCTTATAGATTTTGCACTTTCCCAAATGAGTAGACAGCTGTGATCCCACCTGTGATGCGCTGCAGCTTCTTGAATGTAATATGCAGTATAGAAATTATTTGTTCTCTTGTTTTTTTAAAATCTAATGACATTTACAAGACAATTAACAGTAGAATCTCAAAACCCTTTCAAAGTAGGTGCAGTGTTCTGCACGAAACGAACAGGAAGCCTGCAGTTCCCCAGATAAGAAATTGCTCTATTAAAGATCTATTTTTCTGATTCACTAAGATCGCTCTACTCACCCATCGGGCTGCCATTGCTTTTCATTTTCTTACTCTCTTGGTGGTCCATGTGACAGTAATCAGCCTTGTTTTCTAGGCGAAATGAAACAATTTTATTGTTTTCTTGCTACCAGAAACAACATTTTTATTTTAAATGTTTAAACTCAAACACTTTTATTGATATTAGGAGACTCATATGCAAATAAAATTGTTAATGCAGAGCATTAAAGGTATATTGAACATAATTGTAAGATTAGTTAATACTATCTCTTTGTCGTTATTAATATGCATTTGGATTTTGCCATTGCACTGTTATAGCATTGTTGGTTTTACTGTTTCTCAATATACAAATAGTCAATGTGTTTTCCAACTAGTGTCCTGAATTGC
This sequence comes from Triturus cristatus, assembly GCF_964204655.1. Classification (NCBI taxonomy): domain Eukaryota; kingdom Metazoa; phylum Chordata; class Amphibia; order Caudata; family Salamandridae; genus Triturus; species Triturus cristatus. The sequence goes on along the minus strand of NC_140583.1, from coordinate 1,158,343,710 downwards.
ATGTGTGTAGTTATGTTATTTCTGTTTATATAGAACAGACTCTGCCATTGGCATGGCCTTGTACAACATCTTTTTAGTTAGGAGACTTTCCCCATAGTTCCGGGGTCACCACTGCAGAGTGGAGTCTGGGTCTCAGTAAGTGATGATGTTTTCTATTGTGTTTAGGACATATTTCTATTATCAGGACAGCTACGCACTATGTATTGTTTAGGTTAGAGGGCTTTGCTAGTTGCTTAAGCATCGTCTAGATTCATAGGCAATACAATTGTCTCCCAGATGGCAAGGATAGGAATCATTATAGCTCACGGTCTGACCAATTTGGGGCATGGTGGACGTATCGTCAGCCCAATGCACTCTTTTGGATGTTAGTGTGTGGCTTGCTGTGGTGGGAAATGCAGGAATGTTTATAAGGTGACCTGCATAATGAGCTGTGTGGAACATTAGTGTGGTTGTGGCCACATATATCATAGCATGCATTAGTGCATGGTGGCACGCTTTTGTAGTTCTCTCATGGGTATAGCCATCCTTCTAGTGCAAACAAAGGCAAAGAGACATGAGAGCCTGTATTTATACCAAACCACTGTAATCAGAGTAATCTCCAGTAATACAAATGGTGCCTTGAGCATACATGGATTAAATCCGACTTAGACAAACAACCTGCAAATGTATAGGTGAGACACAGTTGCTGCCCTGACAGAACAAGGGTGATCAAGCTTGCTTCATGTCATACTCAGTCCTTTAGCCCCACCATGAAAGCCCAATTTAAGGTCACAGAGACCACTGCTGTTTCATACTCACATGAGGTGGCATAGTTATGCCCTCCTAAAATTATCTTGTCAACATTTTCACACTCAGTAAGAAATTGCAATTCATGGGGTAAAAACACAAAGGTCCTACTTTTGAGTTTTCTATCGTGGATCCCAGTTGACTTTTATTGGGATGGGAACACACTAGGTAAAACCAAATACCTTTCAGCACACATTTCACCAGATTCAAGCTGGATGTGAAGCTTGCTAGAACAGGAGTTATGAGTGCAAATCTACTGCAAGTAACCTTTCCCATGTAGGCAGAGGTGTCACAGGATCTTCATATGGTAAAATGTAGGGAAATATGATGAAGTGTAATAATCATTAAAAAAAGATAATAAATATTTTCATGTTAAATAAAAGTAAAAGTAATTTAAAACAGTTATGATTAACCTAGAACTAAATAAATACAATGTTAAAGCACATTAATTCTACAAACGCAATGTTTAATAAATAATTAAATAAATAAAGTATATCAATTTCATGTATATTTATTATTTAAAATATTTTTTAACATTTTAAATCCCAACCTCACTGTCATGTATTATTTAGTGCAGTTTATTATAACCCATTTGTTTAATGAATGTAATTTTTTTTTTTTTGAAAAACACATTTTTATTGATTTTAATGGTTTGACAAAGGACACCAGCCAATCATCACGACACCAAGAATGTTCAGGGGTACAGACGAAGTTTTGTGCAAACCCAGTGTACAGACATTAATATATCTAAAACTATATGGATTAGGACATTCCCTTCGGGACTAAACCATACCCCCCCAGCCATTTCCCCCAGACCCTACGATATTTCTTGGCCCGCCCGCGTGCCTCGTACATTGTTTTTTCTTGTGTGGCACACCAATCCACCCCCGTCCGCCAGCGTCCAGCACTCGGGAGTTCGGGGCATTTCCAGGAGGCCGCTATGTCCCTTTTGGCTACCACCATTGGCGTAGTGAAAAACAACTTCTCATTCCGAGACCCATCCAACCCATCAGTAATACCCAGGAGCGTGTGTTTTGGGTCGTGAGGAACCTACCACCCCAGTACCTCGGTAAGTTCTTCCTCGATATCCCCCCAGAACCGCAACAGGCGGTGGCACGCCCACACCGTGTGGTGAAAATCAGCTGGATCATGCCCACACCTAGTACAGGCTGAGGTTGGGCGAAACCTCGTTCGGTGGAGGCGCATGGAGAAAGGTAGGCTGCATGTAAATAATAAAGCTGTACCAAACGTAGCCTGGCAGAGGTGGTGACCGTCCTGGGGGCCATAAGGGCATCACGCCAGTCCTCCTCCTCCATGGTGCACTCCCATTCTTCCCATTGGGTTCTCAGTCGGTCCAGGGAAGTAGGGGTATTATTGATCAGTGTGCGGTAGATGCGGGAAATGCCACCCTTCCCCAGATCCCCAAACATGATCTGTACCTCAGGCGGGCTATGGTCAGGAAGTCGTGAACCCGTTGTGAGGTGCATATGGAGAGCATGTCGCAATTGCAGGTACTTCTAAAACTGCGATCGGTGCAGGGAGTATCTATTTTGAAGGTCTTCGAAGGACCGCATGTGGTCCCCCACCCATACATCGCGTAGCTGTGAGATACATATGAGGTCCCATCCCCTGCCACAAGAGTGTACATTGAGTCAGTGTGTGTGTCCATTTGGTGCGTCGCAAAGCGGCCCGCCAAGCCAATAACGCAGAGCGCGTGACCTCTGGTAAGTGGGAAGGGATAGGAGCCCCATACAACATGGACTGACCCTTAGTTAGGCCCAGTACTCCCAGTTCGAGCCTGTGGGCCTGGTCGGACCATCCCCCATTGAACCAGTCGTGTATAGAGAGTAGGCGCGTGGCGAGGTAGTACAGATATAAGCGGGTCATCCCCAGAACCCCATCGAACGATGGGATCCTACAGGCGTTCAGCGCCAGACGGGCCCTACCTTTCCCCCAAAGGAACCTATTAGCCATGCTATCTAATTCGCAGAACCAGGTCCTAGGGAAGCACAGGGGGTATTTTGAAGAACATAAAGGAACCGGGGGGAGTACCATCATTTTATAGAGGGCAACCCTCCCCATGGGGTTCAGGAGCAGTGTTTGCCACTTCTGGAGGTCCGCTTTGGCCCGTCTCACCAGGGGAGCGACGTTGAGGGCCCAGCTAAGCTTGGGGAGCAAAGTTATCCATATCCCCAGGTATTTCAATGATTGACGGCGGAGCGGTATAGTGGACTGCCAGTTGAAACATTCACGGGACAGATGGAGGGGAACTAGGACCGATTTATCGAGGTTCATCCGAAGGCCAGAGGCCCGTTCAAAGGCATGCAGGATGCAGAGACAGTGGGGGCCTGATCGGGCGGGGTCGGCTAAGTAGATGAGGACATCAGCAGCATAAAGGGCTATTTTGTCGGTTTTGGTGTTTGGCCAGTCCCATCCCCGCACATGTTCACATGAGTGTATCAAGGACGCCCGGGGCTCCATGACCAAAGCGAATAGCAGGGGGAAAGGGGACAACCCTGCAGTCAATCGTGACCATGCGAGCGGCGTGATATCAAGTCACTGCCAAGGTAAAATTGAAGCTTATTCTTGGCTCAACAACTGTATTAATACGAGTCCTGCTAAATGACCGTGGATTCCATATTATTGTATGCAATATCGTGAAACTTAGTTCATATACCGTTTATTGATACAATGGAGCCACACAGCAGCTTCATGGTTATTCGTAACCCTAATACCACAGCGTGAATTCCCGCAGATGGTAATACATCAGATGTACTCCGGTACAACAGGCCACACAATATACCCCAGTAATTTGGTCCTGATGAGACCCCGTACCCAGAGAGGGTCGAAACGCCGTCGACTACAGACAAAAGAGAGAGCTCATAAACTGAATAACCCTATTGTATTAAGCTCGTCCTTTTGTACTTCACCAATAACCTGTTTTTCCCTTGTTTGTTCACCTTGTCACTGAATACTCACCTAATAGGTTATGGTCACTTCACTGGGGCACACTAAAATATTTGAATGTGGAATTATATGTAATTATTTTTGATACTGCATAATTAAATTACCTACTTCGGCTGAAGTCAGGTAGTCTTGATGACAAAGAGACTGTATGGGCTTTTTCAGTTAATTTGCATGAAGATAAAAGCAATGTAAATTTTATTTGGACTCAACAGAGAGTCACGATTGTATCCAACATTTTCTGTCTATGTTTTAATCTTAGCGACTAATTGAGTTGCATATCCTTCAAACTTTCTAGAAAAATGAGTTCCTTGTGAACGTTGTCTTTTGTACTATTGTACTTACCCTGCTCACAAGGACGTATGGGTTGCTCTTGTTTCCTTAAATACTGCCTTGTTCCCCTGCAGACCGAAAAGGGTTCCAATAGGACCCCGTTCACCAAGACTTGAGCCAGTGGATGGGAGTAAAGAACCCTGACCATGGCCCGAAAGCGGGGGCCGAACCCCATTTCCTCAAGAACCTCCATCAGAAACCCCCAATTCACCGAATCAAAGGCCTTCTCAAAGTCTACGAGAAGAATGGCTAGATAAGGGGTAAGGAGGTGGCGGTGGCCCAAGGCCAATTGCAGTCTACGGAGGCAGTGCCGGATACCACGTGAGGGCATGAACCCGCACTGGTCGGGGTGAACCAGCACGGATAGATGGGGTTTGAGCCGCTGGGCGGATCATGGCAAACAATTTTATGTCAGTATTAATGAGGGCGATAGGGCAGTACTCCACACAACTTGGCAATGGCGGCTGGGACTTGGGAAGGACCACGATGGTGGCCATGTCTGTTTCCTGGGGGAAGGAACCTTTGTCAACGGCCTCCCAGAACAGTTCCGCAAGATATGGGTTTCAATCCTTGTTTCATTGTCCTCGTTCCTTTTTACAGAGGTTTACCACTCTTATGGCAATTATTCTAGATACCTTCTATTCTCTTCCCCTTTCCTCTTGTCAGGACCGACTATTCTTTAGTCTTCAAGTAACACAGGAGCAGAATGTTGCTAACTTCCCAATGCCCCCGTCAGAACGTCTCTGCGAGATCTTGTACTGACTGTCTCAGCAGGTAAGTGTCAACGGGGGAAAGGAGATTGGGAAAAAGAGAAGAGACAGCCCTGCATATCTTCGTCTTCTTATTTGAATGGAAGCTGCAACAGTTGACATTCAATTACTTTTCTGCTACTTGAGTTTATAACTTTCTGTATTTTTAAAATAAGTTAGCTTGTCTTACCAGGATGTATTCAGGACCAAACCTCTCTTCTATCTTCTCAGTTTTGTGTCTTGCAACTGATTTGCTCTGGCTTACACTAGCTCTCTCCTCCGCTCTTCTTACAGGTACCAATGGAAATTGTCTAGTGTCTTGGAATAGAATTATAAAGGTAAGTACTGTGAATTTCTGTTATTGTCTAAATATCTAGTAGTTTCCCCTTTTAGTAAACTTACTAAATTCCTTTGCCTGAGCACGGTGTATTATTCTTCTTTAGTTTATACTGGAGTTGATGGGAAACGAGAGGTGCTTATTAGTTGACTTTACCTTAGAAATATATATCCTCCCTCACAGTCTATAAGAGTGAGTTTTTAATTAGAACTGCGCTAAGGAAGGTTCTCGAAATGCGTAGAATTCTAGTACGCTAATCAGTTTGAGGAGAGTAGTGCTCTATTCTTTCCTCAAATCCTATGGACGGAATATTTTATAAGAACAGCGCAAGAGAGAACTTGCGCTCGTTCTTACAACTAAGAAATTGCTATGGGTTTTATATTTTACTTCAGACCCTATTTATCACTAGATGCACGTTTACTAAGAATGCTACTCAGTCTGTTGAGATTAGTGCTCGTACTTATTCTAACCTTCCAGTCTGAGAAGAGTTTTTTGATGCGTTTAACACTCGCGCATGCGCCGGTATTTTTCCTGAGACGCTAATCTTTAAACTCTCACCTGAAGATAGATTAAGTTTGTTGACCGTCGAATTTAAACCCGACAACACTACGACGCGACCTACCCTAACTTCCACGACGGTGTGAAGATAGGTGTTATCTCGTTGAATTCTCTGGTGAAGTGCGCATGAGAACGTTGGCGAGCGCGCTTCACCTGCTTCATTAGAAATGAGGGAAACACTAGAACGCTAACCCGTGAACGCGTCGACGGCCATGTTGGACATCCAACGGCGCCAACACATTCGCCAACTAGGGGCCCCATGAGTTCTCCCATTAAATCTAGCAGGAGAAACAGCACATACAGTTGTGGGTTCAGGATCACGTGGAGGAAACCTCCCATGAACCCTGACACCTCTTCATCTGATCCCCAAAATCTTCTTCTTAGAAATCTTCTCACTCTTCCCAAAGGCTCTCATATCTACACATTTTTTTCGGCTCCCAACCCCGACCGTGCTAAATCCAAATTGAAACTTTCTTGGGAATCGGATCTTGGATGTGAATGGTCTGTCATTTTTTGGGATAGACTTTGGTCTAGATCTTTAAAAATGTCTCGCTCTGCTTCTCTTACCCAATCTATGTTCTTCCTTTATCACAGACTTGAACTCACCCCTGTTTCTCTAGCACACTTTTCTTCCTCTACTGATTCTAACTGTTAGACTTGTGGTTCTCCTAATGCTGACCTCCTTCATGTTTTCTTTTCTGTCCCTCGGTCTCTCAATTTAGGGAAAAAGTGTGGTCTTACATTTCTCAGTTGTTTACTATTTCCTTTCCTTATTCAATACCTCTCCTCTTTGCTGGAAGCCTTTCTGATTCTTTAGATCTTCCCCCACATGAACATGGTCTTCTTGATCTGATGCTTGCTTTGGCCTTTCAACATATCTCCTTTAATTGGAAAACCCTCACAAAACTTTCCATACAACACTGGTGGAATACCCTTTGTCACTTTCATAGACTGGATGTGGCTTTTGCCTCCTCTGGTTGCCTTTAACCCAGTATCTTGACCGAATTGTTTTACAGAATACTTCTCATTTAACATCAGAAAATGTTCTTTATTATTTACCATGTTATTCTAATGCTATACATTTATTTACCATGTTACCCTAATGTTATACATTTATTCATTAGACAATTTATATTTACTCTCTTATAGTATTTATTCTACTAGATTCTCTCTCTATCTCTTTTTCCATAGTATCAATATTACCTCTCCTCTCCCTTCTTCTCCTCTGTTCCCCCTCCCTCCCCTTTTTGTCTTGCTTTCCCTTATAAAATAAATCCCCCATAAATTGCTTCTACTCTTTTCTCTTAGATATCAGCTAAATTTCTTTGTTATATTGCTGTATTTGAATTTCTCGCTTTTTTTTTTTGTTTTGTTTATTGCTGATGTCCGTTTTGTTTTAAGAAGTGTTTTAATAAAGCTTTTCAAACATAAGATCATATGCAAAGGGCCATATCAAGTTGTGCTTGTGATTAAAACTGTTGTAAGTGTGCTGGAATCTCACAGTGGATCCATGCAGCTCACACGAGAAGAGTGAAGATGGCAGAGGAAGAAGTGGTAACATCAACCACTCATTTGGAGAGTCAAGTTTGCGGTGTGGGCCTGACCCACAATTTTTGCCCTTACGCCTCGCCTTTTGTTTTTATTTGTTATTTATGTTAAACTTATGTATCCTGCTTCCCTAGGACTATCCGGAGTCATGTACGGGGCTGGACCCCGGGAGTCGACTACTGCCTTAACATCTGTATGATCCTTTCTGAATCTAGCGGCCGGCCCTGGTGGTTGTAGGCCCATGCTTGTAATTGATTTATTGTTCAATAAAAATTTTCAAAAAAAAAAAAAAAAAAAAAGTTTGCGGTGTGGACTCGGAGGGGGGAGAAGTGAGACAGGAGAGTCCTGAAATTCTAAAATTGATAATGACGTTGGTTATACTGCAGAGAGTGAAGATCTTAGTAAGGATCCTAGTGAAGATACCAGTAGTCAGTTTCAGTTCGAGAATCAGAGTGAAGAACTATTGCAAGTCACAAGCAGCAGCAAGAAACAGTCTCTAATCCAGTATCTAATACAGTTCATGAAAACCTCCAGCTAAAAATGAGAGTCTCAAGAACCCCCAAGGAAAAGAAACAAAACACTGTGAGTCGAAATGCTAATCATAGTACAAGTTTGACTTTTCTTCGCAAGAGGGAGCTGGATCGTGCTAGGGCAGGAGTATATAGAGGCATGTAGGGGGTAGCAAAGGGGTAAAAAGAAAGGGTCTTTCACCTCAACCACCTGAGGCAACAGAAGAAGAGAGTTCTGAGAGCTGAAGTATTTCAGAGTCTGAAAGCAAAAAAAGGGAACAGGAAGCAGTCTGCAACTTGTCATTTTTTTTAGGAATCCTCTTGGTACTTTCCAGGAGCTGGCTGCAATACAGGAACTGCAAGGAAGAAAAAAAGCAGCACGCAAGGTGGCCCAAACCAATTTTTTACCTGGAAATTGCTGTTTGGCACAGCTCGGTGTAACAAGCTGCTACAGAAGTGGCTAGGTGCACTTGTGCCCCCAGGGAGCGAGATTTGCCTTCTGTGCCTTGTGTAGTTTACTTCCCTCAACAAGCCTCTTATTTACAGAAGCCAGGAAACCAGACCTGGGTAGTGTATGGCTGTGATTAGTGGCAGTTACTGAGTGGTTTGTGCAAGCAGGTGGCAAGCGCCATAGTTTAATGATTTGCTTTGACTTCTGCTTTGGCTGTCTAATTTAGCTGAAGCAACCTGTTTCAACTGTAACCCAAAACAATAAGTAGCTTTGAACTGAAGAAATATCCAGCTCATTACAATAGCTCACTGTTAGCTCTTTACTTTGCTGCTTAGCACGGAGCAAGCAAGAAAGCAAGGACCAGCCAGCTCAACCAACAGAACAATAGATTAATGAGAGTCACCAGCCAGAATTTACAATCAAGAATCCAGACCAAGCAAACTACTGTTCTAGGTAAACCAGATGCCCTCATGATCCAAGTTAAAGCCTGGGCAAGATCAAGCCAACAAATAATTATAAGATGTAACATCATACCTACAGCAGTACACAAGATGAGTGAACAGTTGAGAAAGAGCAGGAAATGGTAGAGACTAAGAAAGTGCTCATTGAAAAAGAGACTACAGCAGATTCCCCCAATGACCAGCCAATCAAGATCAAATGGGCCCGCCCTGCGGCCCGAAAGTAGAGTTACACTGCTCACAACTGTCACAAGAGTCTATGTGTCTGTACTCTGGCCCATATGACAGGAGAAATCATTCTCGTAACCAATCAGACATAAGAACAACAGCAGGAAACTCACTGGGGGTATCATCAGGCCAACTCAGATTGCAGATAACTATCAGTGAAGCAGCCAGGTAACAGCGGACTATTGTGAATCAGCAATTAAGACTTGTACTCAAGGTGGCGGTCTCAAATAGTCCAATCTGATGATCTCGAGCAATAATATCTTCACAGTTACCGCAGACATATATTAGTAGCCTGATCTCAGGAATTATTCTTACCTGTTGATGCAATGAATAGCATTGCCTACTACATGTTCGCTAGGAAAGGCCATTCTACCAAGATTCCCACGTCTTGTTCTTTAAGTACTAAAACAGTAACACCGCAAGAAAGAACGGCTATGTCTCATTTGAATTAGATGAAGAAGTCCTCCATCTGGTGGATACCCACCACTTGCCGTCTCGTCCTTTTTTAGCTTGAACAACCAGTCTAGAAAGTAGTTTGAAGAGCACCACTTGTTCAAACATGCCAGTCCCAATCTGGGCATAAGTAATCCATATCAAACCACTCGAGAAACCTCCCCAGCACAGCCAATTCTTGCCATCATTAAAACTATGTGCAGGACTTTAGACATTGTAGTTGGTGCATTAACGTCTCAGAAAACGAAACTAGATGACCAAACTATGGTTATGCGTGAAATACCAAATAACACTGTAACAATTGACATGAGAATGCGAGCGATTGAAGAAGCAGTATTGTACTCATTAAAGTTTAGGCCTCCATTCAGTGAGCGATGCAATTTTTCAGCCATCATTGAAAAACTAGCCAAAGTTCCTGAAGTGATTCATTCAATCCTAGCAGATTGCAAAAAAATTCCAAAACAAGCATTTGCAATGCAATTGGTCTCGCCTTTTGGACCTTATACGCATTTAGCCATGTTCCTCGTTCCTTGTTACAGGGTTCCCTACTGTCCCACACATGGGCTGCCTTCTACTTTTATTCTGGAGTCCATTTCGCAATTTCTGCCGTTGATCACACTGAGACACTTAAAAATACAGTTTTCATGTACACACACACAAGCACATACATACATATATAAATATAGAGGAATATTCTAATTAATTATACCATGATCCGCGACACGTGACAAGCGCAGCACTAGTACACCGAATGTGGATGAAATCAGTGAGCTGTGTGAGCTGTTGTGGAGTTGCGGTGCAGTTTACCTTGCCTTGCCTTGCTGCTACGAGGAGGAGGAGAAGCAGAGGCGGAGGGTCTGCGAGGCGAGCTGCGAGGCGAGTTGCGAGGTTCATGTGGGCCGTGAGGAGGTGAGGAGGTGCCGTGAGGAGGCGCCACGGCCGCTGCGACTACCGTGGCATCATCACCGCCACCGCCGCCCAGCGGCTATGTGTTGGCTGCTTGCTCACTGGCGCTATTACCGCCCTATCACCGCCGCCACAAAAGGAAAAGCTGTGATTTGTGAGAGACTGGGGAGGGACTGGTGAGAGCTCGGAGAGTGGTGAGCTACTACCACTACCAACCACAGCAGCACAACCAACGCCGACGCCACGACACCATGACCCCTGCCACGGAGCTGCGATGCAGGCCACCAGGAAAAGCCAGTGGTAGTGGTGCATCTGTCCTGAATTGGGTTCACGCCACACCCTACACCCCTTGTGTATTGCAGACAGCCAAGGGAGCACTGGGGAGGCAGGTGAGCAGCGTCTATTCCTGGGTAACAGTGGAGTGACAGACAGACGAGCGGACGGCAGACGGGTGGACGAGCGGAGATCCAGAGCCTCGGAGCGGAGTGCTGTGCGATCCATCAACCGACCGACTAGATCAGCAGCGGGACAGGGGTAGGGCGACGGAGCAAAGGGAACAGTAACAATGGTGAGGATATTGGCGGTGGCAGAGGCAGCAGGCTGGTTGCAGGCTAGCCCTCGAACTCGGGCTCGGTTGGGCCGGTTTTCAAACTTTATGGCCCCAAGCACCTTGGGAGCTGGCTACTTTCTTATCTCTCCAGCCCCCCAGCCTCCCAGCCTCCTCTGCCTCCTCTTCCTCGCCTCCCCCCCCCTCCGCCCTCTCCTCTCCTGGCTCCTAGCAATCACCCAACTTTTCACAGCGGCCACGGGTAACTCGATCGCATTTTCCGGACATGCAACGACTTATCGGGAGGGCAAGAGTCTGCCTGTTAGATCAAGTCTGACCAGAGTCTGCAGTAGCCTTGCGTGCCCTGCTTGCCAAAAAAAAAAAAACTTCTGGCCAAAACTCCATCCAGCCTAGCCTTGCTCAGGAGCACCAATTTTATCGGACGACAAGGGGCCAACAAGGGGCCAAACAAGGGAAATTTGAGTGCACTTAGCCTCCAACAATCCCAGTTACTTCAGTATCTGAGTTGTGTCAACTAACCTGCACCAACTAAAGCATCAGACAACATTCTCTGTACCTGTATCACAATACAGAAGCCATTAGTTTCCTGTTGTTCTGCATCTAGGCAGGTCCCGTGGGCTCATTAGTGAGAACCAGTGAGAGCTCCCGGAACATCTAGTGCAGAGTATCAACTAATAAATTAAATAAAAATAAAAAACTTCCTAAGAAATTGGCTGTCGGCGGCACTCCCTCCGCCCCACAGTAAGAGTTTCTCAAGCTTTTCAAACATGAGATCGGGGCGGGAGAGGAAAACACCATCAAAGTCCTTTAAAAAGCTCGCAAAGGCAAAAATCATCCCCAATAGTTCGGAAGCATCAATCGACCGGGGCTCAACAGCCCCCATAAACTTACCGATAAATCAACCCTCAATGAGGGATTACTTTATTTATTTATTTGCATGTTTGTACCGCGCTGGAATCGACTCCCTGAGGAGTATCTCCGCGCCCTTTAGCACCATCAATAAACAAAAGAACAGACACTAGCCGTGTACCATTATAACATTGAAGTAGTATCCCAATTCTGAAAAAGGAAGGTTTTTAATTGTTTCCTGAAAGGAAAATGTTCTCTGTACAGTCTGATAGCTATGGGGAGGCTGTTCCACAACATAGGACCTGCCACAGATAAAGCTCTGGACCCCTGTCTTGCTTTCCTAGCTCTGGGGACCCATAGCAAGGCCTGTTCACTAGATCTGAGAGAGCGTGTGGGGACATACGGAGTAAATTTGTTGGCCAGGTAGGCCGGGCCTCTCCCAGTCAGGCATTTCTGTATGATACAGCATATTTTAAACTTCACCCTCTGTTTCACTGGTAACCAATGAAGTTTAACCAACAGGGGTTTGGAAGGTGTTCGAGGGGGTGCGTTTAGTACAAGGCGAGCAGCAGTGTTCTGAACCACCAGCAATCTTGAGATGACTCCTTCGTTTGCTGATAGTAAAAGACCGTTAGTCTAGTCTGCTCAAAACTAGCGCTTGCACCAAGGTCTTTCTTGTGGCGTCTGGAAGTAAAGGAAACACTTTCCGAAGCAGCCCAATGATGTGAAAGCATGAGCCCACCACTTGATTACCATGTTGTTTTAAGGAAAGCTCCTGGTCCAGCCTGACACCCAAGTCCTTCACTACCAGTTTAGGCTCAGGGACTGGCCCAAGATCTTGAGGCCACCAGTCCGGAGTCCACAGGAGTTTGGCCTCACCGAATAACATCACCTCTGTTTTAGCAACATTACATTGCAAATAGTTGGACGCCATCCAGTGTGCCACTGCTTTCATTCCCTGGGCAAAAGAGTTCCTGATCTCTGTAGTGAGGGTTTTAAATGGAAAGAGGAGTTGGGTATCATCCGCGTATGACACCGGGATGAACCCATGGGATCTCATGATGTTGGCCAAGGGGGCCACATAGATGTTAAAAAGCGTGGGGCTCAAACAAGAGCCCTGTGGCACCCCTTTAGAGATCCCCAGCTCCTCTGACCGATATGTACCCAAGGTGACACTTTGGGTACGATCTGTTAGGAAACTCCTCAGCCAAGCCAGCGCCTTATCTTCCAGGCCAATGTCAGCTAGCCTGGAGGTCAGGATATTGTGCGACACGGTGTCAAACGCCGCAGACAGATCCAACAGCACCAGGATAACGGAATAACCCCTATCCTGGAACATATGTAGATCGTCTGCGACAGACAGCAGGGTGGTCTCGGTGCTGTGTCTAGGCCTAAACCCTGACTGGGAAGAATCCAGCCCCCCTGCTTTTTCGATGTAAGTAGACAGGTGGCGGTTTACAAACTTCCCAATTAGTTTACCCAAAAAGGGAAGAAGAGAGATAGGTCTCAAATTAGACAGTTCTGTCCAGGGAATGGCATTGTTTTTCCTCAAAGGTCTTACCAGCGCCAGTTTCCAGTCTAGGGGAACCTCCCCTGTACTCAGGGACAGATTGACTAATCGCTGAATTCCCGGACCTAGATCGTTAGCCAACATAGGCATGATACGTGCAGGGATGGTATCCAAAGGACAACCACTCTATTTGCATTATTAATGAAATTACCTCCTCTATAGATATGGGAGGGAAATCAGTGAGGCACAGGGCGGAGTGAGAATGGACTCCTGTAGTCAGTGGAGGGATGTTATCTGCTATGGCAGTTCTGTTGGAATACATTATTTTGTCATAGATCCCATCTATCTTCCTTGTAAAGAATAGTGAGATCTCGTCGCAGAGTTCTTGGGATGCTATTTCTGCCGTTTCACACGCTGCTGGCTTGATGAAAGTTTGTAAGATTTGATATAGCACTTTCGAGTTTTTACCAGCTGCTGATAATTGTGCTGCAATATAGTTTTTCCGTGCAGCACGAATGGCCTTGTGATATCTCTTAAGTGAGATCCTATGGTGTTCCTTGTCTTCAGTCCTCCGCGATGATCTCCATATCTTTTCTAGTTTTCTTGTATTTAGTTTAAGGGATCTTAATTCATCGGAAAACCAGACCTCTTGCTTATGTGCTACACGAGGTTTAAACACTCTCAAAGGAATAGTAGCATTTATAGCCTCGGCAACCGTTTCCTCAAACATATTTAATTCAATTGTGATATCATCTGCAGGGTTATTAGCTATGGGTTCCTTATATTTTTCCCTAAAACCCTCCGAAGTGAGTTTGTGCCAGGGTCTCCTTGTGCTGGCTAGCGCAATCTGTCCAGCCCGGGGCTTGTAGTTAGCAAAGGTGTAAAATTTAAGGATGAAGTAGTCCGTCCAGTCCACTTGAGTAGGTGGCATACATTTGATCAAGGGCGAATTGGACATGACTAAGTCCAAAGTATGGCCTGCTTGATGAGTGGGCCCATGATTGATCTTTTTAAGTCCCAGTAAGTCTAAGTCCGTAAGTAAGGTTATTGCCTCTGTACAGTTTCCTAACTCACTGTGGACATTAAAGTCCCCTACAAGAAGAAAATCAGGTTTCTCTTGCACATGAGGAGCTAAAGCCTCAATGAGAAGAACAGAAAAGTTCTCGCATGGACCAAGGGGGCGGTACACCAAAGCTCCCTTCCTGTGTTCCTTAGATGCTGAATTGATTTTAAAAATCAATAATTCTATCTGAGGTGTGCAAAGTTCCTCGATAATAATGACGTTCATTTCTTGTTTGTATACGATAGCTACTCCCCCCCCCCCCTGTTTTATTTGGGCGATCCTAGGTACCTAGTGCCACTGGCTGCCCCGAAGAAAAACCCTAGTCCAAGGGCACTGATCCAAGCTTTTCCGTTAACAAAAGCAGTAGCAACTCCGAACAAAATTTTAATCCAGGCTTCGATCCATGCGGCAGTCAATGAAGGTGAAACCTGCTCGCAGCCACTTTTCACAGCAACCATGGAACCAAACAACTTGGACACTTCAGCATTCCCAGAAAATAGCCGATCATCTCAAGTCCCAGGACAGTCTTCTCCAAATCAACAGTTAGTTCAAACTGAGCATGCTCCAATCCAAGATTCAACGCTCAAAGGTGCTAGTTTCTCAACAGTCCAGCCTGCACAGTTCCCAAGCCAGTCTTTTCCATCACCACCAAAACTCTCCAGTGTATCCTACAAGCAAAACATAAATGCCAGTGTAATGACTCTCCAAGCTGTGTCTCATTACCACCCTCAACTTAAAAACCCAGAACAAAAAGCCAATCAGAAATGGCCAACTCAGGCGTCAACATGGGTAATCAAGAGGGGCCAGGAGACAATTTTATCCGTACTCCCCTAGATCTCTCGTTTTTTTCCAATGATCAACCAAAACAAGAAGCCCACGAAACCTCACCAGCTGTAGATCAAAATGATCTCTGGATTCAGTTACTACAGACCCTTCAAACCTCGGCAGCCGCTTTAACCTACCATTCTGACAAAATGGGCATGCAGGTGCACCTCTTGAACACGCTAGCGGTGTATACCGCCGGTATAGATCAGAAATTAGAGGCACTAAATCTGCTCATTACAAAAGCTCAATCCCAAGCTAAACTGGTTAAATCGGTATGCTGCTGCTCCCCCATCATTGATTCATTATCAACCCTTCCACAATTTCTTTCCTCCGTGATAACAAAAATCAAGAACTTACCCTTGGCAGGGTCATCAGTCTCACTAACTCAGTCTTGTAATACAGTCAAGGGCCCAACTACCACGGAAGACCAGTCTCCACCAATCCCCCCGCATTTCACGGAGTTAGAAGACAGCAAAGTAACCCCCATTATTTCAGCTGAAGAACATAACAAACACAGGTTGTCCAAAAGGGAAAAAAAAGATTACGGAAGAGTCGAAACAAACATACAAATGAAATTAAAACACAAAACTCCAGCGGTCCGGTCGATATCACCTTAGACCAAGCACGAGAGCAGCAGCTCACTTCAGGCGCAAACATGTACCAGAATTCTGTATCACAAGCCCCAGACCCCCCATAAAGATCCTAGGCAACAAAATACCTATCAAGAGAGAGGTTCTCAAGGACGTGTGTCGCTTTCAGAGCACCCAATGCAAGCAGAACTCGATCCTGGGACATCACCAACACCTCCCCCTGCACCAGTTATATCGCTATTGGGAATCGAAAATCCCTTGAGGCAGTTGTTAGACACCATCCCCAATAGCCCATCATTAGAGGAGTATAACCCTCACGCCCTGCAACGCATAGTTACCCAGCCCGTCCATCAAAACCTCTTAAAAAGTTCTAGTAGCCGTCCGCAAGCATCTTCGAGCAGAAGATTTCCTGCTCAGTCACCAACCATCAACTAACGCGAGCTGTTTTTACCATGCGCTGCCACACGCACAACTAGGTCTCCACCGAAAATTCAACGAAAACAAAGCCCTCAACGGATGACAAAGCTTTTAAGCAGCCAAATACAAATGCAGGCACCACACTTCTGCTAACTCCGGAGTACGTCTCAAGAGGCCCCCACGATATATTAA
Organism: Triturus cristatus; assembly: GCF_964204655.1. Classification (NCBI taxonomy): domain Eukaryota; kingdom Metazoa; phylum Chordata; class Amphibia; order Caudata; family Salamandridae; genus Triturus; species Triturus cristatus. The sequence goes on along the minus strand of NC_140583.1, from coordinate 1,158,327,416 downwards.
ATCGCGGAAACATATTAAGACTCTTTAAATCCATCCCGGACTTGAGCATCATGCAGTCGAACGACATAATTGCCATCCAATTCATTCCATCACCAACCCAACTATTATTGGCTACCCTGGCAATTCGAGAAATGGTTCAGTCAAAAGAAGACCAATTTAAAAATTGGGGCATAATAATATCGTCATTTAGTGCCCATTGTTATCCATCAATTTTGGAGATCAATCAGGACCAGATACCCAGCGCAAGTCCGGCCCCCTTTCAGTATTAAAAACAGCTAGAAGTTGTTCACCGAAAGCAATACAGAAGTACAAATCATGTCAGCAAAACTCGGCAACAGTAGATTGGTCCTGGCTCCCAGGGGTCCTAGTTAGAACCAAGAATGATTGAAACATTTCCGATCTAGGCGTATCAATATGCTCGTGGAACATCAACGGCCTAGAACAAAAAATTCAATCAGTCCCTACTAGTGGCTTCCTAAAGGAGCACGACATCATTCTACTGCAGGAAACCTGGGCAGTTGGCAATACACCCATAGAAGGCTACCTCGAATTTGCATCGTTTGCAACAAGACAGTCTAAGTTTGGTAGGCCAAGCGGCGGCCTAGCTATTTATGTGTCAGACAAACTATCTCAGCAAACTAAACAGTTGAAATTTAAGGAAGGCTGGCTCACTGGAATACTAACGGGAAGTGGACAGACCGAAAGCCAGTTACTTCTTCTCAACGTTTATATATCCCCGCGGACCTCAGAGAAAAATTCAAAATTGGATAGCCTGACTAATAACGTATGTAATTTGCTTAGCGAGTACGGCAGTATACCAAGTATAATCACAGGTGATTTCAACACAAAACTTTACAGTAATCTCATCGAGGATCCTGAGTCTACTCTGCAAATGGTTCCATCACACCTAGTCTCACAGTCAATTCCCACTGACAATAGACCATCCAAATTGGGGGGAGTACGCAGTTACCCAGCTCAGCAGCATTGGTTACACCGTCCTGAATGGTCGTTTCCCTATGGATAAACCTCCAGCCTGGACACGATCTGATGGCCAAACTTTCTCTTTCCTGGATTTTTCTCTAGGGAGCATAGAAATTCTCCCACTGATGGAGAACTACTACATTGCACCACAAGGCGATTTGCGACCATCAGCCTTAAATAATAACAATACTCGCGAAAACACCACGCCACCAGGAGCTAGCCTACACTCATGGAGGCACAGAGAATTTAAAACGATTAAAATGGTCAGTCGACATGGCCCCATCTTTGATGGAAAAAAGCAGAGCACTGCTAAATCAACAACTAGACATTGACTCCACAGCTATTAGTAGCTGGGCAAATTTTTCCAACCAATTGTTATATGCAGTGCCCGCAAAGAGGAAAACTCGGCTGCAGGTATTTCAATCACACATTTTACCTGCAACAAAAAAGCTAAAGCTTCACAGAAATCGAGTCCTTCGGCAATCAAGAAAGAGCCCAGACAACAAAACAAAATTTCTCAATTATAAGCAAGCTCAAGCAGCCTTTAAGTCTGCCGTATGCAGGGAAAAACGAGAAGCCACCGATCAATTTTGGCTGAAGCTCTTCCATGAAAGCAAGAAATCAAATTCAAAGCAATTCTGGTCCATGGTGAACAAGAGTCAGCGAGGCGGAAATGACCACGGAAATGCAAACATCAGTGCTGACGAATGGATCAACTTCTTATCCTCTCACTTTAAGATCATTTATTACAAAAATAACTGCCTCACTTCGCCAAGCATAAATAACTCAAGGATACTTTCACCGGAGGCCGCGAATCAAACACGACCGCGGCCAAGACCTTTACTCATTAGCACACCCGAAGAGCCTGTTCACACAAGTAGGAACAACATTAACTTACTCACTGAAAAGCCAACAGTAACACCTGAAGGAATAAAGTACAGGATCCTACGCTCTATAAAGAAAGCCAGGGCTGATGGCGCGCCAGGTCCAAACGGTCTCCCTCAGGTAGTGTTCAAAACGGAAGCCGAATTTTGGTCAGAGCATTTGACCCCCCTGTTTTTGGAATGTCGATCAAACTACGAAGTCCCTGACTCCTGGAGAGGTGCAATCATCCACCCTATTTACAAAAGTGGGAAGAGAAACAACCCTAGTAACTTGGCTTTGACGTGGAGTCTAAATACTACGCCAGTATGCTATTGGAAGATCTCCTGACCTGGGCAAATGAAACAAAGCACCTCCCATTCAATCAAACAGGTTTCGTGGCCAAATCTGGAACAACAACCAACCCACTGACATTATCTGTTCTAATAGAGAAAGCTACCGTCCAACATACTCAACTGCACTGTTGCTTCGTGGACTTCAAAGCAGCCTTCGATCATGTGTCCCGGGACCTACTGTGGCAAAAACTAAAAGGCTGGGGAGTTCCCCAATCCTTGCTACTAGCAATAGTTCAACTCCACTCTAAAACGTGGATAAGAATCAAGCTGGGCGAAGGCTCCCATGTTTCCAGGAAGATTGAGACCAGCAATGGAGTAAAACAAGGTTGCGTGCTGGCCCCACTCCTTTTTAACCTGTTCATATCGGACCTTTCGCCAATCCTTGACAGCGTCAATTGTCATCCCCCTCAATTAGATGGAGTACGAATCAGCAACCTCCTATACGCCGATGACTTGGTGCTGCTCAGCCAAACGAAGGTGGGCTTACAGAGGCTACTAGATGAATTGCTCCCTACACTGAAAACAACCTCTTAGAGCTAAACTTATCAAAAACAATCACCTTTGGGAAACCCAAGAAGTCGCGCGGAGGGTGGCACTTCAACAACGTAAAAATTGACTCAACACCTCACTATAAGTATCTGGGAATATTTTTAGACCCCAGAAGCTCATTTGCTAAGCAAAAAGAAGCACTGAGGACCAAAGCTCTGGCTTTAGAGGCAGCAGCAACAAAACTGTCAAAAAAACTATTAGGTCCCAGCTTTATCCAACTGTTAAAAGTGATGAAGACAAAAACATCTAATTCCCTGACATACGGCCAAGAGATCATGAAGGGAACCACAAACATTCTTCTAAATAAACTGATAACTAAAATTTTTAAACGTGCATTCCATCTTCAGAATTCGGCATCACCGGCACAAGTTCGCCTGGAATTTGGCTTACAAGACCATCATGGCGCAGAGGCTGGGGAAATTATAAAGTTTTGTAACAGACTGCGTCATGCCCGGGAAGACTCACTGGAGACCAGACTCTGGCAAGAAATTCAGAAAAGTCATGCCACCTACAAATTTCGGCTCCACCTGGAGCACAGCTTACAATTACTTGGTATTAAAGAGTTTTGGGGAACAAACCCCCCCAGTCCGCATTAAAGCTAGTTATCAAGAAGAGTGCCAGGCTGTTGTCCTTTCACACAGACAGGGCAATACTGTCAAAAAGGAAACACGCCTGGGCAGTAATTACTAACTTTAACCCAGGAGTATAATCCAGCCATCTATTAAGCACCACGGCACTTTACCTGAAACGAAAGTTCATGGCACTGAGGTTGGGTGAATGGCCTTTCTTGAAAAATCTTCCAGAATGGCACCGGAATGACAGCCACACCCAATGCAGGCTGTGTGGTTCCAACACCGAGGGGTTGGAACACATAGTCTGCTTATGCCCAACATTGCTCACTTTTAGACGCTCACTATTGCGGGAAGAATGGATGAATATCGGGCTAACAAAATTTGTAACTAAAGTATTATGCCAGTTGGAAGTTATCAGGGCAGCCAACCCTGTCCAATTAGAGCTGAGGGAAACTCCATCATTGGACACACCAACGCCTTGACGGCTGTCAACAAATTGTTGATTCGTACCTGGTCCACAAGACTTTTAACAGCAGTTAAGAAGTCAAGTCGAGTTTTAACCAAAATGTTATTCCAACAATTTTTAAGAAATGTATCCATTTTATGAACACTATGCGTGCTTTTATATTGTGAGGTTTTAATTTACCAACAATAAAGTTTTGTTTTTTTAACTTTTTTTACCCAGTGAGTCTCAGCACCCTGTATAAAAGAAAAACGTTCATAAAATAAGCAGATGCTATTCAGGTTCGTCTACCAAAAATCACAGAACTATAACAGCATGCCTTGTGCTTTTTGCAGCACACAAGCACGGTCATCATCCACAACTCCAGCACTGAAATCCTTGTTGCCAGGTAGCGTTGCTGTTAGCTCATATGATGTGACGCCAGAACCTAACGGCCTGTCAGACACTGAGACACCACAATCACAAGGGAATGATTAATCCTGTACAGCCCGAAACTCTGCAAAGATTAATCATCCAGCTAACAGGGACAACACACGTATCTTCATCCTCCCGCGGAAGGGGCTACGGGTACGGCATATACACTTCCCAGGGTCCCTGAGGCCAATCTTTTCAAATCGCTGTTATCTGGTGTCATATGAAGATCATTTATTCTGAAAATGCTGAAGGGCACAACATACTTGTAAAAGGTAGTCCCAGGATTGGATGTATGCACGGTAGCCACGGTGCTGTGGATGGAAAATGAATTTCGTTTCTTTTTTCCGCGACAGAAAATGAATGCTTTGTTATGAAGGCTTAAGATAAAGGTTTCACCTGTTTTTGCCTTTTGCCTCTAGCATAAGCAAGCCTACCCCCCACCCAAATGTTCTGTTTTTTCACAACTCTCAAAAAACCTGCAATGGTCCAGGACAAATAACTTGTGAGAACGTATGGTGTAAGCCCTTTCGTGCAGCAGCCGATAAAGTGTTAACTGCTGCTGAAAGCTCCTTTTATTGCTTGCAAATGAGTATGTTCTCTATCGAAATTGTTAACTCCTTAGAAAAGAAACTGGAGGAGTCAGTGAGTATAAAATAACGGTTTCCCATCAGTCCTGATGTCACGCATGTCAACCTTTAAATAGCCAACGTGTTACAGAAGACACAACAAAATAAAGCTGAAAGCCACTGATATCCTACCGATGTTAATAAGGCCAGAACAAGACCAGCTACTCATCAGTACTGCAATATAGCAGAAATAGGGATGGGAGGGCCGGCGGGGGGGGGGGGGGGGGGGGGAGTGCAGATTTCAAAACTTTACTATTCAGGCGAGATCCTGCCGAGGTATGGTGTACTCGCGAGCCGTCTCTCGTCACTGCGCACAGAAACAAGTTGATTGCCGAAAGCAGCCCTACAAACTAGGATATTGAACCGCCCTCAGTGTACAAAGTGCAACAGTGCAAATGTAGCTGTTCCTCCGCAGAAATTATGTCTATAGCTTAATGAAGCTCTGATACCAGCCACACACAGATTGTCAAAACACCTTCTTAGAAGACGTCGTCCTGCTTTGAGCGATTTTTCAGTACTTGGGGCTAAGTGCCTGGTAGCCAGTTGCAACAAATGAAATTGTCAAAAACAAGGAAGACCACAGTGCAGCTGTGGAAGTAAACTAGGCGGTGACCCAGCACATTCGGTTCGAGTTTCCTTGCACTCCCAAGACCCCCAGCGGACATGAGCACCAGGCAACGACCTCACCGGGTTTGTGGGCATCGGAGGGGTGAACTTGCTTTGTTTGCGCCCGCCAGCTTGGGAATTTCGCACCGCCGATTCAAAAGCCTGGGCTGCAGGGAGGGATCTTAAATGTCATAGGTGCAAAATGCTGCAGGGGCTGTGCCAAAAAATGAAAGGCGCGTGGCTGCCATGGTGTGTGATGTAGTGCGGGACGTGAAGCACGGGGCGTGAGTGCAAACATTGTTGTGCCTGAAGTAGGAGTAACTCAATAGAGAAAATAGTGCTTACAAGAGTAAGTAACACGTACCCGTGTAACAACCAAGTAAAGGGGCCAGTAGCCATGGGAGGTTACAAATGAAGACATGGCCGTACTAAGGAAGGACTAACAAGCCTATTAAGGAATCAGAAGCTAACATTTACGAAGGACAAAGGCACAAGCCAATGAAAGATATGGGCGGGGGAGTCGGCGGGGCTTCTCTCCAGTACTGAACTGCAAAAGATCATCGCCAGAGCAGCGCTTGTGCGCTGGCTCAGGCTCGACCTAAAAATGAGAGTCCTAGTATACTTGATGTATGGAATAAATGGAAGGGTCCCAAAGAAAGTTGCAGACTGACCAAGAATGGGTTTGACAGTTTGTTGCCGACCAAGCGGGCCTTCCCCCTTGACTGTATATTGTCAGTAATAATAACGTAACCTCAGAAAACAATATAAATATGCTTGACCTGTCTACTGCTTGTGTAGCCAAAAAGGGCCTAAGCAACACACATATCAAATATTAAAAAAACAAAATCACAGAGCAAGAAACATGACAAGATTGCGAGCAATTGTAAGTTCATGGTGGATGATCCATCAATGCAGTGGCCTGAGTAAAAAGACGTAACCCAACCAGATTCAATTGCCAGACTTGAAACAATCCCTTAACACAATGTGAAAGCAGCTGTAAATTCTGTGCAAGATCTGAGGTTCCACCACTCTTGCCGCTGGCACACCCATAGCCAAAGATTTCCAATAGTCACCCTCCTCCAAGCCAACCGGCTTGGCAGCAGCCCTGGATCCTCTATTAGGCCAAAGTAAACAGGCTCCTATGAGGCCACAACCATACCAACTAGGGCAAAAAATATATACTAAGTGGAGCAATACCAAGATAGCCAAGGGGCACCTGCGGATGTTCGAGAAGTAGCTCATTTCAGGCATGTGTCAAAACCTGATCGAGACAGATCTAGCAATAAAATCACCAGTACGAATCTCAACAATCAAGCTGTGGAAACCACAAACATTGCCAAATCCAACCAAATGTTACATGATCAAAACGAACCACTTCAACCCAAAGAAAATTCTGATTTTCATTCTAGTTCTAGGAACATCTGCTTCTAAATTGAAGGCTGGTCTTAGCCTACCACCCTATATAACCACCTTACTCAATGTCTTCAGAGTAAAATAACTGCAACCTTGCTTCAATCCCCCTTGAAATCCTCATGCTCGAACACCAGTGCCACTCAAATCTAAGCATATAAACAGTTCACCTTCAATGACGCCATGAAACCTCACAACAATAATAAGGACTCTAATAAAAACAAAATAATTATTTTGAAGCCAACATATCAGTCCAAAGGGCTATCATGATTTCTTGAAAAGAGGTAGCTTGTCAAAATCTCTATCAGGACTGGAGAAAGTGTGCTCCTTTGATCTATTTAGTGTTGCTTTTACATCCCTTTTACAGCCTCAACGACAAAAAGGGATATCACTGTAACCTTGTGGTCAAGCAAAAACCTTGCTGAAACAATTTTGTTGCAAAGCGGTACCCTAGCTAATTGGAGAATACTGATCTAAAAAGGGAGACCTGAATCATTTTCAAGCATTCTTGAACCAGTGGTAGAGACTAATTTTTCCTACATACAGGAGCACCATCAACTATTTTCTATACTTAGATCAATCAGCCTGTGGTCCAACAAGCAGCAACTCTGAATGCAATATGCGAAACCTAAGAATACAAATTCAACCTGCTAGAGGAAAGGCCTTGCCAAATGACACTGTACACAAAAGCCCACAAAACAAACGCTTATACTCAATAAATAATTGGCTGTGGCTTCCCTCAAGCCTACAGGTCGCTCTTCAAAACATCACAATTATACTCCATAGGAATTAAATCTCATTCACATGAAAGTGAGCAAGGAGGAATAGTAAGTTGGAATATCACAGTTTTGAAATAAAAAACGGAGGACAAAGAATGGGTCACTTTTATTAAATCCCACGTTATTTGCTTTTTCCGTGAGACCTGGGCCCAAAATTGATTGTATACTACCTATACTATCAGAGCAACAAAACAAGGCAAGGGCAGGCCCAAAGGAGGCCTTAAGATTTGGGTCTCAACCAGACTTTGCACTAGTGATGCAGGGGTCCTTAACTTTTTTAATGTCTATTTTACACATGACAGTTTCAAAGAATTCCAATTACATCTAGATGCGCAAGAGTAGAGTACTAATAATGTTCGACATTATCCTTCATGCCTCATGTTGACTAACAGAAAAAAGGAAGCCTTCATTCATCCTTGTGTACAGAGATTTTAACACCAAACCTGACAAGATGATGCTAGATCTGGAGTTGCAGAGTCAACACCCAGAACCCAGAATTTAAGATACTAAATTCAAGGTCCAATCAGAAGAACACATTTAAAATCCATGGGAAAGCCCTAGATCATGTGCATTACTGTGATTATCTGGAGATTAGATTTGAGGAAAAGGTGCTCCGGGCCAAGCAGCCAGTAAAAAGCAAAGCAATCATGAGCCAATATGCGGACACCGGTTTATGCTTTTTTAACAAATGCAGCCAAAGATCAGATGAACCCGTTCTCCATGCATACCATATAAAAGATCTAGCTGCAGCATCTTATGGGGCAGAGCTATGGGGTTCAAGAAGGCCACTGGACTGATGAAAGCTGAAAAACAATTCCTGTGACAATTGTTAAATCTAGGTCCAGGGACCTCCATGGCCTCATTAAGACTAGAATTAGGCATGTATGGTGTTGAACCTCATCCAGCACTCAAACTGATCCCATACTGGATGCAAAAATGGAACCACGGCTCACCATTTACTTAAACATCACGAGCAACATTTGGCAAAGCAGTGACTCACGCAAACTACTCTAGCTGCTGTAGACTGTGATGAGCTCTGGACTAATCCAGCATCATTGACTACTTCAAGCATGCATAAAATTAAGGGAAAATATTGTGCCTGCAAGAACGCTCAGCAAAGTGGCAAATTAAGGACACACTGTCTGGAAATCAAACCCTCTGCAATGTATGAATGGTGCCTTGACCAGCTATTCCCAGAGGTAAAAAGGTAACTATATATTAGGTACAAAACAGGCACTTTACCAACACTGATCTATATCAACAACTGGTCCATTACATACAGCCTCAGCTGCGTGTAACTGTAAACAAGGAGGTGATGAAACTGTCTTACATTTAATGCTACTCAGCACTAAGTCCTTGCAGACGATGAGGTCCTATCTTCGCCTCCTTTTCACAAATATAACATAAAAACACTGCAAGGAAGCAATGTCCCTTTGCCTTCGGAATGACTCTGAAGATTTTTTCATCTCAGTGGCATTTTATATTTATTTATGTTGCATAGAATAAAAGACACGTCTTTGCTTTCAAGACCTTCATTGCTTTATTTGAATTTGGGGGGCAGTAGAACTGTTCCAAAAGATAGCATTGCTGTACCTCGCTTTGTATGCAGTGTAGTCCTTATGGCAGCAGCTGGGAACAAAAATAAGTCATATTATGCACCTTGAGCTTGAGGTGACCTTTTGCTGCAACTCCAAGTCACAACTTAAGCACTTTCCCATTATTATATTTGCAATATATTTGGGGTGAGGGATCACACTAGCACTTCAAGTTACATCACATATCCTAGTGGCATTGCGCTGTTGTACTTTTGTATTTAGTGTGATCATTTGACACACATCGGTTTTGCCACTTGATGTGTTTTATGCTTGTGCTTTATTAGGTTTATTTAGTGTTTGCAGCTATCTTTTCCATCAAAATTGAAGCTTTCCGCAAGTACGAACACGGTTATGCATTTGACGTTTTATAAAGTACTTTACCTAATTTGAGAAAGTATTGGGCCTGTTAATTGTGCATGCCAAACCACCAATTGCCCATGTGGTTAATTGTGCGGTGAACTTTTATTAATTTTTTTATTATCAATATGCTTATTTTTAAATTTCACGAGCCAGCCTACATACTTGCTCAGCATTTCAGGCCAGGATGTGTACTATCTAAATGGCTTATGATTGAAATATGTACAAGGCAATCTGAAAATAGGGAACCGGTTGTTTCAGGGTTTATTGTTTATTGTAAAACCATTACAATAAACGGAAATATGTGAAATGTTAAACATTTCAATTCAGAAGGATTTCAAAGCATTTAAACATTTAGTAAAGTGCTTTTACAAACAGTAATCACATAAATTGTCTTTAAAAACAGTCAAGTGCCTTTCGAACTTATAGCAACTGTCGAGACCTCTGGTCCAGACAACTGCTCCAGTGCCTAATAGAAACGAAGCACAGCGCGCAATAAAAGAGGTAAAACAACTTTTATCAACAAGAGATAAGCGCAAAGGCCTAATGTTGGCACCCAAGGCAAGCACATAGCTTAAATTTTGCCAAAGATGATTATATTGGAGTAGGCCAATGCTTCAATGACTAATTGATTAAGGCAAAGTGCACAGTGCAATATCAAGGACAGCAGCAAGCTTTCATAAACAAGTTCAGCTGTAAGCAAGAAGAACAAAAAGCGGCACTGGAGCCAGCCTAATGTTCACACCTAAGACTAGCGCTTAACTCACGTTTAGCCGTTCAGGATGGTGCGAACACGGGTGGCTGCTACCTTAGCTGATAAAGGCAAAGTGCAAAATGCTAAATTTAGGCTAGCAGCAAAGGTGCCTATAAAGTGCTTGAACCAGTAGCTGGAGTCACAGAGCTCAAGGTACAATGTGTAAGGTGGCACCAGACGTTTGTCAGCGGGAAGTAGGAGTGAGAGCCTAAGGCTCATAGATGGGACAAGCACCTAGTTTAAAATTTGCATTCAATGGTAAAGTTAGCGCAAGCAACTGCTCCAATGGATGGTAAAGGCAAGCTGCAAAATGCAATTGATAAAATAACAGTAAAAATGTCATAGACAAGCTCAAGTGTGGACAAAAGAAAATACAGATATCACTGTATCCAAGAGCATGCACTGCGCTTCCATAAACTTGAGGTAATTATATGAGAAGATTTGCCTTTATGGAGTGTGCCACTAGAGGGCAATCCTGTGAGAATCTGGGGCTTGCGGCTATGGTCGCACCAAACATTGATGCCCACAGGTAGAGTTTCTTAGCTGTTAGAGCCGCAAACTTAACCAGCGAGATGTTCAGAGTGATGTTACCAGGGAACGGGTTGTTACATTTTGTAGGTATTCCACGCAACATGACGTCTTGGATGTCTAGCTTTCAAATTGTTGTATTGTACTTCATTCAGCCTAACCAGTTTTGTATTTAAATTCTATGGCATTTTATGACTTATGTTTTTATAGTATGATTTTCATGGTATGTCTTACATCTGTAAAGCTGAGACAATAACAATTGTAAAGTTGGCGAGTGGTTTGATAGCCGGGGTCGGGCTGAGGTCGGAGCTACAGCCTCGCGCCACCGCACGCCCCCCCCCCCCAGCCACCGTCCGCTCCCCAGCCATCCGCGCAAACCCCCTCCCGCCTCCCCCGCATCTCTCCCAGCGCTGCATCCTACCCTGCAGTGCCACGGGTGTCCCGGTGTCAAAGACGCAGCAAAACCACGGCTGGGGCAACATAAACATTATACCCAGCCCCAGTTGAATTACGGCGGCACCCTGTTTGCAACCGCTACATTACAAGCCGAAAGCGCTTCATCTGCGCCTCCCACATCAAGGCGCCACCGATTTCGGCTCTGCACAGAATGACGGACGGCCGACCCGAGCCTGTATGCACCCCCATGCGTGCCACATCTGCACTGTTGAGCCACTCCAAGACCCATACTTTACTCCCCTGATCCAGCGTCGGGAGGTCCGAGCCTTGCCCCCACTCCTTATATCTTGCCCCTCACTGCCACTGTTTTGCGCAACCACTATGCGCTCCTGCGCCCGATTCCAAACCGCACATGGGCGACACAATGCAGCAGCACCTCTCTTCTCCGTAACATTCCCAGGAGAGAGGAGGATGGCGTTATAGCCAGAGATGCCAACTAGGGAGCACAGCATTAGCTAAACAACCTGTGAGTCTGGGCAAATTATATTATCTACCTTGCCTAAACAATTAAGATGAACTTGTTTAGTGTAAACGGTGCAAACGTAAAGCGCTACAATACAATTGGGTTGCCTTTGCGCAGTATAAAACTGGAAAAAAGCGCTGCCCCTCGGAACGCTTTTTTCCACGTGCGCAAAATAGCGCATTTGCATGTCAAAGTAATATTCACCTCAAGCTCGTTGATTCTGTTGTTCCTTCCAAATAACATCATATATGTCATTTGTAAAGTTCTTCGTATAAGCAGTATTTTGGAACTTTGCTTGCCAAAACAAGACCATGGTTCAGTTTACCCACTTTGTCTGCAATGGGGACAATAGGGCACAGTACTGCGGAGTTGGGGTGCATTCATCATAGCGATTCTGTGATTGCCTGCACGTGGAGACAGACTGCTGTGCATTTATTAAAGGGACGCTATGATTGCTGGCATGCGGAGACGCTCTAAAGAGGTTTGATTTATTGCGGAGCGCTTCAGTGTCAGCGTTTCACAGCACTTGCAGATTGTCGCAGACTGTGTAACATATGGGACAGGCGCATCAAGGACTCCTTTTCCTCCCACAAAGGAAAAAAGCTTCCAAATGATTAATGGAGAGTGATGCGCACCAGAGGCCAAATCATTGCAAACTGAAGGCCTGGGTGATGATAACAATCTTATCTGTCTTCTATAGACAGAAGAATGTGTCCCATGGGCAGCCATGCATCACCACCGCCTATCTGAAACAAGTGTCCAACAATGGTCCAGAGAGGCTGGATCCATGACACCTTTTGAGGATAATGGTGATTTATATTGAAACAGTTCGATTTATTGTATGTGAATGGATCTTATGTGAATATTCTCAATCGCTGGCCCACTTGGGCTTACGTTGGGACACTCCTCGTCTAATGCTAACCAGGTCCCCACTCAGTGAAAACAAGCATTAGCCAAGCCTACAGGCCTTGTCTAAGCAAGAGCTGTTGGTTTTTGTACTGTTTTGCTTATCCATTTCTAAGAGATCCCGATACCGATTAATTTGATACAGTGGGAGAATCAATACCCCGCTAGTCGTCTCTGTCAAAAACATTGGAGCCAATCCACAGCCCACGAGGGAATGAACTTTCACCGTCCTTCCCCACACCAGTGCTCTTCCTAGCCTGATCCTGATGAAGACCCCACCATGAGAAGCAAATCACCATCTTAGAATAGGTGTCGAAACGTAGACTATTCACCATTTCTCTACAAGCTCAAAGAACAGAATAATTGTAATAAATTATAATTTTTGAGCTATGTGTAAACATGGGAACGACTGACCAATACTAGGCCGGAAAGGTTCAGTTCCTTGCGACTACAAATATATATATGTCACTATACCTTTACCCTGTCCCTCACTCACCTATTCACTACCATTGACCTTACCCTTCCTCTCTTTCACGACAAGAGCACTTTAAATACCGAATGTACTACCTTTATATGGAGCAACTTTAATGCCAATCATTAATGCTTTGATGTTATATTGCATTTAATGCCTATATACTTGATGGAATTAAATTCCCCTTTTGTTTGAATCATTATCAATTTGTAAGCGGTGAATGCTTTCTGTCTAGCATAAGCGCCATACGAATAATACTACCACGACCACCTTCATAATATACTGAATCTATGTTGTACAGCAGCAGAGCTGCTGTGCAGCACTGCAGAAATTTAAAAAAAAAAACAAGCATTGGCATAGCCAATAAGTCTCGCCTTTGGGACCTTATAAGTGTTTAGCCATGCAACAGTTGATATTGTTGCACCAAGGGTATTGTGCTGCATAACTAAATACTTATAAGGCCCCGAAAGCGAGACCTATTGGCTATGCCAATGCTTGTTTTTAAATGCAGCCTGTTTTCCTTAAAGGAAAACGAGATGCATTTGAAAAACGGAACAATGAAAAGTATTCTTTTTTTCCGAGCAGGCAGTGGTCCCATGGACCACTGCCTGCTCTGAAAAAAAGTTTTCACTACCATTCACATAGGGGACCCCTTCCCATTTACTAATGGGTTACCACTTACTTGAAGTAGGAGGTAAAATGCGAATGTTTTTCAACTGAATTCCGGTCACAAAACATTCCTACATACCGCTGCAATTCGGTAAAAGGAAAGGACATCCTGAGCAACCTCCTTCCTAATACCAAATCAGTAGGCCTTTGCAATTCCATATTGTGTTTCAGTAACATGTTACGAATTGCAAACTGGAATTCCTACATTCCAAAATGCATTTTTGCATTCACAAATGGCCCGTCTGGCCGACAGCAAAAATGCATGATACATTTGGCCTATAGCTCAACTTCTTCACCCAGTCTCTCCCTCTCATGCCTACCTCTGCACCTTAGTCTACGGTTTCTATCTTGGCACTCCAATCTCTCCTCAATCTACTTCGGTTCTCACTACCACTATTTCTCTACCTCTTTTTCTCTACTTTCTCTCTCTCCTTTTCATCTCTCTCTATAGTTCTTTCTCTATTTCAACTCAACTTTCTCTTGATCCATCTGACTCAAACCTTGCCTTTCCTGCTAGTCGCTACCTCAGTACTTTTTCTCAGTCTCACACTCTCTCCTCAATATAAGCCTTAGTTTTATTTATCTACCTTGCTTCTGTCTCTCTACCTTTCTTCTCTTTACACTTACCCTCTTGAACTTTTCTACTTTCTCTCTGCCTCGTTACTCTTTACTTGACTTGTCTTTCTATACCTCTTTTCATGTTGCCTCTCTCTACCTCATAGTTGTTTTTACCTTGCATCTCTGCAGACCTCTATCACCGCACTACATGTCCCCCTCTACCTTTCTCTGACCCTAGGTCTCTACAATTAACTTTTCTCCTACCTTACTTCTCCCCCTCTGCCTTTCCCCTCGGCATACCACTCCTCTTTCTGAACATATTCTTCTCTTAATCTCCATCTCTTTCTCTCTCTCTAGCTCACTCCAAAACCTTACCAATTTCTCTTTATCTATTTCTCTAGCTATCTCTTCCCATTTCTACCACTCTCTATTTTTCTTTCTAGCTACCTCACCTTTCTCCCTTTAACATATGTCATTGCCTACGTCAATCTCTCTATCTTATGTCTATCTCTACCTTCCTTTCCCTTTATCTCACCTTTCCATTTGTACCGTTCTCATTACCGCTTTGTCTTTCTTCTGGCTCTTGGCCTCTCCCATTTCTCTCACTCAGCTGAATCGGAGTTACCTGTGTAGCTAGAGAAGTTTGCACACAAGAAGAGGAGAGACGAGGCGAAGCAGGGTAAGATGGAATGGTGACAGTCCTCAGAGAAGTGCTTTGAATTTCACGAATGCAGCAGGAATGCAGCTGTTGGTTAAAATACATCAGGGATGAATATAGGACCCTTGGTAGGGCGGATCCCTATAGAAATCTGAACTCAATAGGAAGAAAAGATCTTCTGTGGGCCAAGGACACTTTCTTTAGACAGCGGCTGGTGAATAGGGAAGAGTGTGAGCTAATGAAGCTCAGTGGACGTAAATATATTATTCTTAAGATCTACAACAGAACCGTATCTCCTAGGGCTCCCCAAAACGCATGACCGTTTTTTATTAAAAAGATTCCGTTTTAATTTATTTCATCATCTCCTTGCCAACCCAAGGGGAGTAGAAAAGGTGAGACCTTGTTGCCATGTGGGTGTGATGGCAAATCCCCTGAGGATATGACTCATTTTTTAATGTTCTGTAGTTATTATGAGGTGCCGAGGAAAATGTTTGTAACCCCTGTCTTAAAACAAGCAGATTTTACGCAAGTGTGCTCTGCTCTTACCTTTTTAGCCATGCTTTCAGGGTCCACCTTATGGCATGCTCTTAGTTTTTTAAAGGTTGCAGTTAGGCTTAGATCTAGTAAGGCTTAGATCTAGCTGTGAATAAATTTCATTTATAACAGCCCTGAAAGTGTGACCATTCAAGCTTTTTATATATATATATATATATATATATATATATATATATATATATATATATATATATATTACCTACTGGCGGTCGCCAGTAGGTAGTTATAGTTAGGACCACGTTTCCATAGGAAAACCTCAACATTCTATTTTGAATAACTTTGGCTCCGGTCGACGAATCCTCGCGAATTTCTCAAAATAGGTGGGGCGCTACGCTCCGCTCCTACCCTGAAAGTCTCGGGGGGATCCGTCAAGCGGGGGCTACGATAAAAGGGGGGTCCCAAAACGCGTTTTTCCCATGCATTTTTCCATAGGACCTTTAGAACGAGCTACAGCCCGAACGGCTGAACAGAATTACTCAAAATTTGGCAGAGAGGTAGTCCCTAGGTCAAGGAAGTGCCTTTTGTAGGTTTGGTGTAAATGTGTTCAGTAGATTCTGAGAAAATAGCCTTTAAATCAATATATATATCTGAGCCCGCTTACGGTACGCTTACCGTACGCTTACGGTAAGCGTACGGTGGCGTGCGCGAGCGCGATTCTGATTGGCTCTTAGATCTTAGTAAACATTCGAATCGGTCGAAACCAGGAAGCGGCGGCCGCCATTTTGTGTATTTCACTCTGAAAAAAAAGAGTGAAAACAAGGAAAGGGGGCAATGAGGAGAGTTACAGACCCCCTAACATTTGTAAGGGGGTCAAAGAAGGACAGAAAAGTACAAAAAAAACATTTATTGATTTTAAAAAAAATCACGGGGTACGCGTACGGTAAGCTTACGGTAAGCGTACGGTAAAAAAATAAAAAAAAATAAATGAAAAGCAGATTTAAGAGTTTAGAAATTAGGGAGCTCTAAAAAGAGCTGTTGTGTTTATGAAGTCATTTTTTTAGTGGTACCTACAAGTAAGTACCGATGCAGAGTCTAAGGTTCAAGAGGAAGACTCTGTTCCCTTCATCATTGAAGTGCACACCATCTCCTCTATAAATGTCTTGCATGTCATAACGCAAGTTGTTGTGGTAAATGGCACCCATACCATAGTCACGGAGGAAAGCAGAAACAGATTTGTTGACGTGCTTTCTTGCTTTGTCAATCTGTGGACAGAAATGATTGGACCAGTTCCATTTTTGCCTTTGGCATATGTTGGAAAACACAAAGGCAGTTTTAGGGAAAAGTGTAAACAGTTGTGCAAAGGTGTCCTTCATAAGCATTTCCAGACCTACCCCAGTCAAAGTGCCTAGGTCATTGCCACCACAGTGCACTATTATGAGGTCAGGGTGTTGGATTTGAATGAAGGATTTCACCAATGGCATCAATTGGTGCCACTTTAACCCTCTCTGACCAATCCATTTAATGTCTACATTTGGCAAAGCAAGGTCTCTCACCATACCGGTTTTCTCTGCAAACTTTTCACTCCAGAAGACATAGCTGTGCCCTACAATCCACACTGTGAACATCTTCAAAGGAGAACTGGATGCACTCAGGAGGTGTCTTTCAGTAGAATGGCAATATGAAAAGAAAGACAGTTTGGAAATGGAGGCATACATATTTTTTTCAAAACAAAAAGAACTGATTGGCTGTTTCATACCATTCTAGAATAAAAACTAGGCTGTATGTGTAAATTAATAGAAGCATGTTTTATATTGGTAAAAAAAAATGTGTAACCAAAGAACAGTACTATGGATTTGCTGTTAGGTTTGAAAAGTCAAGCACTCTTGCTCTGTGGAATTGAAACATTGTTTGGCGAACTTCTGACCTAACTCAACACAGCAGTGTTCCATGAGCTGTTGCTATGGTAGCAGGCAGAAGTCAAGTTGGGGGAAGGGTACTAGGCAGAAGTCAAGTTGGGGGAAGGGTACTTTTGGAAAAGGGTTGGTTTTCAACCAATAGAAATGTGTGGTTACATTTGAAAAAAAGGGGGAAGCACTGAGATTTGAAACTTACAAGTATATGTGTGGAAAAATAGAGGGAAAGTTTGCCATTATCTGGTTCTGCTGAGAGGAGAGAGGTGAACACAACAGAGATCCTGGCTCTGATAATCTGCTGTTTGAGTGTCACATTTCTTTCACAACTAACTAATTTTAAAGGTGAGTTTACAGTTTGAGAGGGGATGTATGTGGTAACTTAAGAAATGAATAATAGAAATGGAAATTGTTTTTGTTGTAGTTACACATGGTGGTTTCATAATGTGTCAGTCTGGAAAAGTGATTTTCACTTGCCCCGAAAAAAAAGAGCAGTAAGTGTGCTTTCAAATTGGCAAAGAAATTTCGTTTTGGGACTAATGTGAAAACATGACTCTGTGTGCAGAGAGGAATTATAGGCAGAGATTTATTGCGTCTTGCTCTGGTGATTTCACAGTTGCATTAGATGGAAAGGGGGAGCAAATTTTTGGGGGAAGAAGCAGAGTCTTAGCACACACCCATGTGCTTGCCATGTATAGTCATGCACAGTATTTACAAGCGAGTGGGGTTTTCAGGTTTCAGTCTGTAATGCAAATAGATTCAGCATCACTAAGGCTGGTTGCCCTTGCTGTAGTGTAGCAGTCTGGACATGGGCTTTTTAAAAAATCTGAAAAGTGGTTTCATAATGTGACAGTTTGTAAAAGTGATTTTCACTTGCCCAAAAAAAAGAGCAGTTAGTGTGCATTCAAATTGGCATAGAAATTTCGTTTTGTGACTATTGTGAAAAGAAATGTAGTAATATATTTAAATACAATAAAGGAATTGTTACAGAGAATCGGTGAGATCTGTACAAATAAAACTTTTGAATTTTATTGGATTACCATTGGAAATTTAATCAAAAAAGAATTTTAAAATTACTATTTGGTCTAAAGGAAATGAAATCAGATGTATTTTGGAGTTATTTGAGATATAATATTGTGATTATACTTCTGAAACAAACATATCAGACGGTATTTTAAAGAAATAAGTATTGGTATTAGATGATATTTTTTTAGAATATTATGCATTTCTATAATGTTAAGTTTAAGTAAAAAAAGAATCAGGGCTTTTTTAATACAATCTTTGTGATTGTTATTTTTTTTTTGCCCGCTGTAAAATGATGAATGCAATTGCTTTCACAATTTATAGTGAAATGCAATATATTCTGAAAACAGCAAAAATAAGGCAAAAATATTTTATGGAAAAAAATGTAAATATGTGTACTGTATTATAAAATGTTTTAAAAATATTAATACTTTTTTCTTTTTTTCCAGATAGATATAGAAAATTTTCGAAAACTACAAACATTTTTAAAACTATTTTTAAAAAAAACAAATGAATAAATATTTTTTCAGTGAGTATGGTAAGTCAATAATAATAATTGTAGTCTCTCAAGGACCTTGTAATGTGTTTATTGATTTTTAGTGTTTTTAAAAAAAAAAAAAAAAAAAGTACGCGCACCGTACGCGTACGGTAAAAAAAAATAAAAAAAAGTTTTTAAAAACATATGTAAAAAAAAGATGAAAGATAAGGTTGGCTCTTAAAAGAACCGTTGTGTTCATGCAGGGACAGAGGAAAGGAAGCATGGGAAAATTATTCAAAGCGACAAATGTGTTGATCTATTTTGTTGTTCACTAGGGAAACACTGGTCTCCCTATAGCAAATTAGATCTTGACAAAATGTGCATCGAATATCAACCTTCCGAAATCGAGGGTTGATTTCCAGAGGGCCAGCAAAAGGAGATTCTCCCCCCACAGATGAAGGGCTCACCTGACCTGCAGAAGAAGGAGTCAGCCCTGCAGATGATGGTTCAGGCTGAGCTGCTGTGGATGTACTGGCTTGTCTTTCTGAAGAGTTACCTCCAAAAAGATGACCATGTGTCCTTCTGTGTACATCCTGGAGGTGTCTCTTCATGGTGTGATTCCCAAAGGAATACTTCCTGTTAGGATTACCTCTAGAAAGTACACGCTTACACAGCTTACAAGTCACTAAGGGTGCATTTACCTTTTGCTGGCCTTCAGGAAAAGTAAAATAATCCCATACATAAGAGGGCTTTTGTTTCCTCGATCTCTGCCTCAAGACAGTGCTGCTAGTGCTAGCCTCACTCTCAGAAGAGCTCTGCTGTTCTGCCATCGTATCCCAAAGACAAACCAGCTCCTTCTCCCAAGGGATCACAAGCAGAAATGAGGGGAATGGGTGTGGTGTAGGAGAGTTCTAGAACTGAAAGTAGTTTCAACCAATCAAAAGTTGTGTTTCATGATCACATGACCTACCGTACGCTTACGGTACGCTTACGGTACGCTTACGGCAAAAGTGCGCATGCGCGTAAAAAAGACACGCGCTTGCGCGCATGCGCATAACAGTCACTCCCGGCACTTCCGCGTAACGTGCGCGTGTAGCGTACACGCGTACGCGTCCCACGCGGAGTACGCGCGGCTACGCAAATTGCGTAACTATACGCAAGCAGCGTAGGAAAATTACGGACGTTGCGTAAACCGTACGCTTACCGTGAGCTTACGGTACGCGTACTAAAAAAATAAAAAAAAAATAGAAAAAAAGTACTGCAAATAAATTTTACATGTTTATTTTAAAAAATATATTAAAAAAAACATATTTAAGAATTTTAAAAATTGAATCATAGTCTTTATAAAAGGTAAGAAAATTAAAATAAAAATATGTTAGAAAAAATAGAAGAAAAAAAAAAATTAGCATTTAAAAAACCTTGCAAATTCACTGAAAAAACCATGGGTTTCACACACGTTATAGTTAGGAATTAGCATTTAAAAAACCTTGCAAATTCACTGAAAAAACCATGGGTTTCACACACGTTATAGTTAGGAATTAGCATTTAAAAAACCTTAGAAATTCAGTGAAAAAACCATAGGTTTCACACACGTTATAGTTAGGAATTAGCATTTAAAAAACCTTAGAAATTCAGTGAAAAAACCATAGGTTTCACACATGTTATAGTTAGCTGGACATTTTACTCGTAAAAAACCAATGAAATTCCCCCGTTATAGTTAGTTCAGCTAACTATAACTCGCGCGCCCGCAATGAACTGCTGATGACGTCACATATTACATCACTCATGACATGGTCAGTGACATCACTCATGACATCACTGATGACCTCACTGATGACATCATCCTTGTGATAGAGTGGCAGACCTCCTCTTCCCCTAATAAAACCTTTGATACACACATTCAAAAATAGAGACTAAAATTTACAAAACAATGGACATACCAATAACAGTTACAACAACCTCTTCAGTAATTCTAAGATCCACATACACATCCACTCATTCACCAACAGTCCAATACAGTCACTCATACATGTACTCACTTATCATATGTACTCATACACCTATACATCCTGTAACACAATGCCACTCATCCATAGAGCTACTCACACACATAGTCACTCATGCTAATAAAGAATCAAACATACATTTACTTGCATATACAGTTATACACACACCACCACACTTACTTCTACGGAAACTTACACATACTTAGTCTTTTAAACAATCACTTATGGAAATACATACTTATTCATACAGGAACTCTTTCAATCTCTCACTCTCACATATACTCACATATATAAACCAATAGTCACATATACTAGTTTTAAACATATGTAGTTACTCATAAAGACACTATTGAGACAGTCATTCACTCACTAACACACCCATACACACACTCATCCACCCATGCAGTCCTGCACACATGCTCTGTTCAACACATACAAACAGTGAGTCACTCATTCATGCACCTATGCACTACGTCATACCCCCCACCGAACCATGCAGACACTCAGACTAATACTCAAAAAACCAACTAATAACCTATATAGACACCCATGTAGCTACTCACCAACCCATGCAGCCACTTATACACAAAGTGAAAAAATGATACAGATATTTATATATTTAAACATTACTCACTAAGCCATGTATTCACTATGATACACTTAATCAGTCAGTTACATAATCAATTTTTCAAAAAGAAATCATCCATTTAGACAGTAATATACCCATTTATTCTTCCATCAACCTTGAGATATACATATATAAAACATATTTAATTTTCAGAAAAACACACATTCACTGGATGATGTCATCAGTGAGGTCATCAGTGATGTCATTTGAGATGTCATCAGTGATGTCATGAGTGATGTCACTGACCATGTCATGAGTGATGTAATATGTGACGTCATCAGCAGTTCATTGCGGGCACGCGAGTTATAGTTAGCTGAACTAACTATAACGGGGGAATTTCATTGGTTTTTTACGAGTAAAATGTCCAGCTAACTATAACATGTGTGAAACCTATGGTTTTTTCACTGAATTTCTAAGGTTTTTTAAATGCTAATTCCTAACTATAACGTGTGTGAAACCTATGGTTTTTTCACTGAATATATATATATATATATATATATATATAGATATATATTCACAGAAAAAACCATAGGTTTCACACACGTTATAGTTAGGAATTAGCATTTAAAAAACCTTAGAAATTCAGTGAAAAAACCATAGGTTTCACACATGTTATAGTTAGCTGGACATTTTACTCGTAAAAAACCAATGAAATTCCCCCGTTATAGTTAGTTCAGCTAACTATAACTCGCGCGCCCGCAATGCACTGCTGATGACGTCACATATTACATCACTCATGACATGGTCAGTGACATCACTCATGACATCACTGATGACATCTCAAATGACATCACTGATGACATCATCCAGTGAATGTGTGTTTTTCTGAAAATTAAATATGTTTTATATATGTATATCTCAAGGTCGATGGAAGAATAAATGGGTATATAAGTGTCTAAATGGATGATTTGTTTTTGAAAAATTGATTGTGTAACTGACTGATTAAGTGTATCATAGTGAATACATGGCTTAGTGAGTAATGTTTAAATACGTAAATATCTGTATCAGTCTCTCACTTTGTGTATAAGTGGCTGCATGGGTTGGTGAGTAGCTACATGGGTGTCTATATAGGTTATTAGTTGGTTTTTTGAGTATCAGTATGAGTGTCTGCATGGTTCGGTGGGGGGTATGACGTAGTGCATAGGTGCATGAATGAGTGACTCACTGTTTGTATGTGTTGAACAGAGCATGTGTGCAGGACTGCATGGGTGGATGAGTGTGTGTATGGGTGTGTTACTGAGTGAATGACTGTCTCAATAGTGTCTTTATGAGTAACTACATATGTTTAAAACTAGTATATGTGACTATTGGTTTATATATGTGAGTATATGTGAGAGTGAGAGATTGAAAGAGTTCCTGTATGAATAAGTATGTATTTCTATAAGTGATTGTTTAAAAGACCAAGTATGTGTAAGTTTCCGTAGAAGTAAGTGTGGTGGTGTGTGTATAACTGTATATGCAAGTAAATGTATGTTTGATTCTTTATTAGCATGAGTGACTATGTGTGTGAGTAGCTCTATGGATGAGTGACGTTGTGTAACAGGATGTATAGGTGTATGAGTACATATGATAAGTGAGTACATGTATGAGTGACTGTATTGGACTGTTGGTGAATGAGTGGATGTGTATGTGGATCTTAGAATTACTGAAGAGGTTGTTGTAACTGTTATTGGTATGTCCATTGTTTTGTAAATTTTAGTCTCTATTTTTGAATGTGTGTATCAAAGGTTATATTAGGGGAAGAGGAGGTCTGCCACTCTATCACAAGGATGATGTCATCAGTGATGTCATCATTGATGTCATTTGAGATGTCATCAGTGATGTCATGAGTGATGTCACTGACCATGTCATGAGTGATGTAATATGTGACGTCATCAGCAGTGCATTGCGGGCGCGCGAGTTATAGTTAGCTGAACTAACTATAACGGGGGAATTTCATTGGTTTTTTACGAGTAAAATGTCCAGCTAACTATAACATGTGTGAAACCTATGGTTTTTTCACTGAATTTCTAAGGTTTTTTAAATGCTAATTCCTAACTATAACGTGTGTGAAACCTATGGTTTTTTCTGTGAATATATATATATATATATATATAATGTGGATATGTTTTACGCCTTTTGTTCTTGTACTTTTATAATGAATTGTTACCATTGATAAATGATATTTATGGATGGGATCCTTCAACGCTATAATGTAACTTGGACTTTCACGGTTTTTATTCAAAAGCCGAATAAAGTATTTTGATTGATTAATTGATTGAGTTGGTGAGTTAAGACCTTTGTTGTGTTTTTTGAAGTGTTTTACTTTAAAAAATAGATCATGGCTTAATCAGCAACTTTGCTTTGCCTTTTTATATTTTGCGTCTGTGATTCAGCTACTGAGGCTTCCATAAATAGCAGACACTGTTCCTGAACTTAAAAAAAAGTTGTTAAAAATAATTGCACTACTGAGGAGTCTGTCAACTAATTTGGCCATAAAACTAGTGGTTTTTTTAGGTCTCGCCTGACCCAGCGCATTCGCTGGTCTGGCGAGACTTTTTTGAGGGCTCAAAAAAGTGCTACCATGGCCAGCCTAGAGCTACAGTGCATGTTCGCGGGCGCGCGCGCCGCGCTTGATCACGATCACTTTCATTTTCGCGGCCGCGGCCGCTTTGATGTTTGATCGCAATCACTTTCGCGGCCGCTTTGATGTTCTCCGTGAGCCAATGCTTGTTTTTTTCTGTTTATTACTTCTATGTAGTAATGGTGGCACCCGTGCTATAGCTTAAACATCTTAGGCTAAAGTTGGGTGCTGAGATTGCTTCAAAAGTAAAGAAATAGACAATTCTTTACTTTTGAAGCAATCTCGGCACCCGACTTTAGCTTAAGATGTTTAAGCTAAAGCACGGGTGCCGCTATTACTACAGAGCAGTAATAAACATAAACAAGCATTGGCATAGCCAATAGGTCTTGCTTTTGGGACCTTATAAGTATTTAGTTATGCAACTGTTGCATGGCTAAACACTTATAAGGTCCCAAAGGCGAGACCTATTGGCTATGCCAAAGCTTGTTTTAAAATGGTATCTATCTAAAATCATCGTTGTGCCCCTCAAAAATCAGAAAAGTCCACAGAAAATCATCCAAACAGAATACTAAAAATGACGTCACCCTTCCTTTCAAAATCACTAAATGTGATGCCCTTTAGTTCAAAGGTTATATGACAACAACAGGTCCAGTGGCATTACTGGAGCTCGAAGGTCATGTGGTATCATGTCCCCATGAGGTCACTGACAGTGAACAGGAGAATCAAAGGACACATGATGTTACTTCTGCCCTGGCATTTTAGACATTCTTATTAATTTCTAAATTATTGGGCAATTACTATATTATTTCCATAGCCTGCAATAACGGCACTGCTTATGCCACAAATATTTTGTCAGGAGATACCACAGTTCTAGGTGTGTAATCTATGTGAGAGTACACGACGGCTGTGGAGAGGGTCGTACTGCATTTACTTACCTGTAGAATGACTAATCGTGTCCAGCACACACATCTCTTCTTTTTCTTTATCTCTTAACGAGCAGACAGTCGTGGCAATGAGCGGACCTGTTGTGAAAAGAAGAAGAAAAATACAATTAATTTGACGCTTATGCAAAAACAGGAAATTGCAGGAAAGTTACGATTGTACGTGAACGGAATAATGAATTGAACTCCTGGCAAGTATTAGGAACACTAGGATTGTTGATTTATCACAACGAGACGAATACAAAAATACTATAATCAGTGGTTAATTATTTGAAGACAAATACATACATTAGGAGCAAGATACCACTTACAAAGCAAAGCAAAAACATCACTACATGGATCACTGGTGAAGCAAGGGTGCCAAGTGCACATATGCAACGAGAAAGGTCCCACCACCCCTGACTGAGTAGGAAAAGATAACCATAAGCGAGGTACAGTGGGCCACCAAGACGGTAGGGTCGAAAAGCCACTGGACTTGATGAACCATTTGTTGACAGTTTACCAATGCAAGGTCACATTTGTGAATCCCAAAGTTTAATTTGCCCTTGTACATGCTGCTGCTTGGTCTCCAAAGCGCCAATGACACTTGAGGGTTACCATATCCACCACATGCCTGAGGCATCGGTGTGCTAAAAGTATGACGAGAATTAATGGAAGAAAACACAAGAAGACACATTTTCTCTGAAAGTCATAATATGTGTATGTACTGACATGTATTGGATCCCCCGGCGCAAACATTAATTGCTTTTTAAAAAAGTCTGTTTTTTTCATGTTAGAAATACCCTTTACAATGAATCATTTTCAGACTTCAGCAAAGTTCTGTGTTAATACTCTAATATACACCCAGAGCAGGACACTACATACGTCCTCAGATACCTGGCCCGATTCTTATTTATGCAGTGATGATCCTAAATGTGAGACTTATGATTACAATAAGCATTAGGAACACCAACAGATATGTATTTATGAATGAAAGTGCCTTTTGTGTCATTGATGGGTGTAGGCAGGCAGTCAATATTTCATCACACATTCGCAGTCACTCATCTTTGGATGCATGCATCCATTCATCCATACACTGACTCATTCTTGTAGTCACCCTCTGACACAATCCTATTAAAACACACACAAACTCAATAACATATGCAAGATAAATTAAAATAATAAAAGTAGAAAATAGAAAACATGCTGCTATCTAAACATGGAGGGTATATGCTTGCAATAATGAAACTGAACATAGCAGTGAAGGGTAGTCTCCAAGAGATACTGTAAATAGTCTATTGTTGTTTTCAAAATTCCAGTATGGCCTCCACATTTTGTTGGCGATTTTGGAATGGAAAACAATAATACAGTATGTACAACAGATTCCATAATGGTCTCCTATTTTAGAAGCAGAGGCCATGTGGGATGCGCTGCACTGCAGATGAAATGAGCTGCAACCAAAAGATCCTGAAGAACTGTAGTATCTCTCTAAGAAACATTAAAGTAAACAAGCATTGGCAAAGCCAATAGGTTGCGCCTATTCAAGAGCTATTGGCAATATGTTTTAACCAAGTTTTACACCAGCATGGCTGTTGTTTAGCATGGCTAAAAGTTAGTGGGGTACAGGACAGTGGTGTGGAGTGTCATAAAGTGGAGTAGAGTGGCATGGAGTGGCGTAGAGTGGGGTAGAGTTGAGTGGCATGAAGTGAAGTGGAGTGGAGTGTCATGGATGGCTTCAAGAGCTGTAGAGCATTGTGGAGTGTCATGGAGGGAGTTGAGCATCACAAAGTGGAAGTGCATAGAGGGGAGTAGAGATGAGTGAAGTAGAGTTTCAGAATGGAGTAAAGTGTTGAAGAATGGAGAGTGTGGTGGAGTGGTGCACAGCAGAGTGGAGTGCCAAAGAGGGTGTTGTGTAGAGTGGCATAGAGCAAAGTGGATCGTCGTAGAGAGTGGAATGATAGAGTGGAGTAGAGTAGAGTATTGTAGAGTCCAGTAGGGCGGAGTAGAATGGAGTGGCATAGAGTGTCCAAGATTGGAGTGGCACAGAGTGTAGTGGCATAGAGTGGAGTGGAGTAGAGTAGAGTGTAGTAGTGTGTCGTAGAATAAAGTTGATTAAAGTGGCATGGAGTGGTATAGAGGGAGTGGCATAGAGCGTCGTAGAGTGGAGGAGTGTTGTTGAGTGGCATAGAGTGGAGTAAAGGGTTGTAGAGTGGGGTGGCATACAGAGGAGTAGAGTGGAGAAGAGTTTAACAGAGTAGAGCCTCTAGAATGTAGTATAGTAGAGTATAGCATTTTAGAGTTGAGTGGCCTAGACTGCCATAAAGTACTATGGTGCAGAGTAGATTATCATAGAGTGCATTGGCATAGAGTGCAGAGATGTTGAGCGGAGTGGCGTATAGTGCTGCAGAATAGATAGCAGTGGCGTAGAGTACAGTAAATTGTATCAGAGTAGAGTGAAGTGGTGTAGAGTTGAGTGGTGCAGGTAGAATGAAATGGTACTGAGTAGAGGTGCTGCATAGAGTGGCACAGAGTAGAGTGGTATACAGTGCAGTGGCATAGAGTGAAGTGGTGCAGGATAGATTAGAATGGCGTAGAGTGATGCAGAGTGCATTTGCATAGAGTATAAAGTTGAGTGGTGCACAGTGGAGTGTAGTTGCTGCGTAGAGTACAGTTGCATAGAGTGCTGTGGCATCTAGTGCAGTGTAGAGTGAGTGCAGTGAAGAGTGGTGCAGAGACCAGTGGCATAGACTACAGTGGTGCAGACTAGAACAGAGTAGTATAGAGTAGTAGAGTAGTATAGAGAGCAGTATAGAGAGCAGTGATATAGAGCACAATGGTGTAGGGTGGCGTAGCATTTAGTGGTGTAGAGTGCAGTGGTGTAGAGTAGAGTGGCATTGAGTTCTGTAACAGAGTGCAGTCTTGCATAGTAGAGTGTCATAGATAGCAATGGTGTATAGTGCAGTGGCATAGAGTAGAGTGGTGCAGAGAGCAGTGTTGGAGTACAGTGGTGCAGAGTAGAATGCAGTGGTGCAGAGTAGAATGGAGTGGTGTAGAGTGCAGTGGCATGGAGAGCAATGGTGTAGAGTTGTGTAGCGTGCAGTGGCATAGAGTGCAGTGTCAAAGTGCAGTGTCTGAAAGTGCAGTGGTGCAGAGTAGATTAGAGTGACTTAGAGTAGATTAGTGTAGAGTGAAATGGTGTAGAGTGGAATGATACAGAATAGAGTGGCCAAAAGGTGTAGTAGAGTGGCACAGAGTAGAGTGGTGGGGAGTAGAGTGCAGTGTCAGACTGCACTGGTGGAGAAAAGAGTGGCGTAGAGTTAAGTGGCTCAGAGTGCAGTGTTGCAGAGAAGAGTGGCATAGAGGGGAGTGGTGCAGCGTAGAGGAGATTGGTGCAGGGTAGAGTAGAATGATGCAGCGCAGTGGCATGGAGTACAGTAGTATAAAGTGCAGTGGTGTACAATGCATTGATGTACATTAGTGAAGAGTACAGTGAGTGCAGTGACAGGGTGCAGAGGCATAAAGTGCAGAGGTGTACAGTAGAGTGGCACACAGTTCAGTGGCAGTGTGCAGTGGTGTACAGTAGAGTGACGTTGAGTGCATTGGCGTGGAGCGCAGTGGCACAGAGTAGAGTGGTCTAGAGAGCAGTGGTGCGAGGCAAGGTCGTGCAGAGTAGAATAGAGTGGCATAGAGTGCAGAGACGTAGAGTACAATGGCGTAGAGTGCAGTGGTGTATAGCGCAGTTGCGCAGACTGTTGCAGAGTAGAGCACAGTGGCGTAGAGTGAAGTAGTGCAGAGTAGTTGTGCCTAGAGTGCAATGGCGCAGAGTGCACTGGCTTTGAGTAAAGTGGTATAGAGTGTACTGGCACAGAGTGCAGCAGTGGCGGCTCGCACAGGCAATGCTGTGGGGCGGAGAGGCGGGGCGGGGCTGGGTGGGGGTAGTGGAGTTTGACAGACGACAGGACAGTGGAGTGCAAATAAATAAATAAATAAAAACACTTACTTTGTGCTCGCAGCATCGCCGATGCTGCAAGTGCAAAGTAAGTGCTTTTATTTATTTGCACTTCACTGTCCCGTCATATGTCAAACTCCACTACCCCCCAACCAGCCCCACCCCGCCCCTCTGCCGCACAGTATTCCCTGTGCGAGCCATCACTGGAGTGCAGTGATACAGAGTAGAATGCAGTGGCACAAAATAGAGTGGAGTGGCGCAGAGTAGAGTGGAGTGCCGCTGAGTGGTTTGGCGCCGAGTGCAGTGGCACTGAATTCAGTGTAGAATAAGATGTTTGTTAGAGTGGAGTGGTGCATGATAGAAAACAGTGGTGTAGAGTAGAGTGGCGTAAAGTACAGAGTAGTATAGAGTAGTGTAGTGTAGATTGGCATAGAGTGCACTGACGTACAGTGGAGTGGTACAGAATAGAATGGATTGGCATAGAGTACATTAGCATCATGGCCATCGTGACCCCCTCCCCCCTCACTATGACAGCTACAGCAGGGGTGGAGCTCTTTATGGGCCTCTTCTTTCAACAAAATCTAATAAATAACGCTATAAAGGAATACAGTATCAACAGAATAGCAAGCGAGTGAAAAACAAAAGATGGGTAAACAGAAAAGGGAAATAAATATTGAATAGAAGGTAGGGTGAAGGGGAGGATGAGTGTGCGTGGGTGGATGAATGAGTGGATTCATGAATGTTGTGTTGATGCATGAATGGATGAAAGAATGAGAGAATGGATGGGTGGAGAGAGAGGTGAAAGGATGGTCCAGAATATGAATAGTAGGATAGTTGGATGGACAGGTGAAAGGACGGTAAAGGGATGGATGGATGAGTGGGTGAAAGGATGAGCAAATGGGTGGCAGAGTGGAAGAATGAGTGAAAGGATTGATGGCAGAGTGGATGGAAGGATGGCTGGGGGGATGGAAGGATGGATGGCAGAGTGAATGTATGGATGGACGGATGAATGGACAGATGGCAGAGCGGATAAATGGATCAGTGGATAGCAGAGTGAATGGAATTATGTAACGGGAAAAGATTGAATGATGTATAAAGATAAATATATGTAGAATGTAAAGGTGAAATAGTGGATATCAGTGGGTGAATGGAAAGGTGAAAGGATGAATAGGTAGATGTCTGGATAGAAGAGACAGGATAGATCTTCTAGGGAGCAGTCGCTTCACTTGCTTTCTGCCATCAGAGCTTTCATTTCAAAGTGGAGCTACTTTTATTTTCTGGCTACTCCTTTGATTGGCATAGAGTAGAGTGGTGTAGAGTAGAGAGGCATAAAGTGGAGTGGTGCACAGTAGAGTGCAGTGACACAGTGTAGAGTGGCTTGGAGAGGAGTGGTGTACAGTAGACTGTAGTGGTGAGGTTTGTTGCAGAGTGGAATGGGGTAAAGTGAAGTATGCATGGTGTGGTAGCGTACTGCCATTACAGACAACACATCTTCAATTGAAATGACCATTACATTTGCACAGACATACAGTTTTACTGATAAAAGAATGCTACGCACAAACGATAATGAATGGCAATAGTCATCACCGAGTGTATTGATTTGTTCTGATTGTATTAAAATAATTGTTTCCACCACACTTCAGAGTTACCGAAAATGTGCTTCATTTGTGCTTTTCGAATTCTGATATATTCTGAAATATTTGCAGAGTTCATTTACAGACATTTAAATGTTGTTGTGTAAAAGAAAAAATAAACATAGTACAGCCTTCCTCAAGTACCCCCCAATGTAGCCTGGATGATTGTAACATAAAGCCTCTAACTTTTAAGTCAAGGAAACGAAAGTAAGCACTAAGCTCCCTGGAGGCAGAGCCCGATATTTGACCTCTCTGTTTGAATGCACAGCAAATGTGACAAGATTAGAACAGAATAAAGACCTGTTTACAGAAACCAAGCACTGGTGGAAGAATACAGTAAATAGGATTTGGGCGACTGAAAGGACGAACTCAAGCTGGACAGCCTAAATAGAAAACAAGCCCAAATAGAAAACAAGCAAATGTTTGTTACAAACCACAAAGCCAATGGTAAGCAATGGCAGAAAGCATTTCCAGAGAAGTTTTCCAAATGTCCCTAAGATGACGGTAGCAAATCAGACAGCTGCGCTGTCTGGTAAGCTGCAGCCTAAACAGAGGAGAAGCAAAGAAATAAAAAGGGAATTCTAAACAGAGAAACTAAAAACTAAAAAACTGGCAAACCAACTCAGGTGGATGTACACAGAAAACTCAGTCATTCACAGGGCAAGCAAGCCAATGACTTTAGTACTCTGAACCATTACCCCATACTGTGCGCTATCATTGGTGGAAGCAGAGTGTAAATGATACTCAGACAGAACAATGACAGAACAGAGCTGACCGAAAGGCCATCTATGCAGCTATATAGATATATATTTATATACATGTATTGTATTGTATTGTATATGTACTATTTATTTTATGTTTTCATTACAAGAGTGAAGAAGAAACTTCATGAAGCAAGCATCCATGGTCCCGTAGTTCACAAGATTTGCTCCTTCCAGACAGTCCGCACCCAGTCAGTCAACCTGGCTTTCTTCACCTTGGACGACGAAAACCTCACCTGCGGAGTACCGCAAGGCTCCTCAGTCAGCCCAACTCTGTTCAATGCCTACAGGACCCCATATACCAGCATCCTCCGCTCCGATGGAATCAACATCAAATCCTATGATGACGACACCCAGCTCATACTCTCAGTCTCTGACAAGATGCCAAACACCTGGACCAATTTCTCCGCTTGCATGAACGAAGTCACCAGATGTAACATGGACAAAACGGAAGTAGTAATTTTCAGCAAAGACACCTAGTTCTGGAAATCAATTTGGTGATCTGCCGAACTCAGACCCACGCCCCTCCCAGCAACCCAAGTGAAGAACATAGGAATAGTAATCGACAACAAACTCACCATAAATGGCCAAGTGAATGCAGTCTCCGTTTCCTGCTTCCACATACTCAAGAAGCTCAAGATTTTAAATTGCTTCCCACCACCATACGCAGACCTGTCACCCCAACCCTGATGACCAGCACGCCGGGCTACGGCAACAGGCTCTATGCTGGAATAAACGCTCAACTAACCAGAAGATTCCAGATCATACAAAACTCTGCGACCATGCTCACCCTCAACCTCCTACCCCGTACTCACATCACCCCACACCTCAAAGAGCTCCACTGGGTCCTAATCCACAAATGAGTACTCTTAAAACTCATCACACACACATACAAAGTCTTACACAACATAGGCCCAAGGTACCTCAACAACCGCATAAACTTATACAAACCATTTAGACACCCCCGCTCAGCCGGACTCCTACCCACACCACCGCACCCTCTGCTGCATATGCAGAACCTCATCCAGTGGTCGTGCCTTCTCACCCCTAAAGCCCGGAATGACCTGCCCCTGCACTCCTCCTCCTCAGTTCTTGAATTCCACAAGAAACTGAAGACCTGGCTCTTCACCTAGCCCTGCTCCTGGCCCATACAGCTCATTTATAGTGCTCCTGAGTGAATTGTGCGCTATACAAGTACGCATAACAGAACATATTCTAGCAAGAATTATTGCTGTGCAAATTTCTCCCACTAAGCTTTGTCAGAGGTGGTAACTGACTACAAAATCTTTCCTTACATAGGTAATCTATGACACAGTAACAATCTACCCTTAAATTCCTTTTGACTATAACATGATTTTTCCAATCAGTACGTCAGGCCTACAGGCTATTTTGTAACATTTTACTATAAACGATTAGGCCTATAACTTTTATTGTTGGTTTGTCACTATACCCAACAGAGAGCCAGTGTGTTTGTCATAAACCTTCCCACAAGGCAACCTTAAAATTAAAATGTATACAAAAAAGCAGTCTTAAAAACAATATAACCCCCCTACTAATAGCACCTAATAAGGATTACCCTAATGCAGATCGTCTACCCCCATGGTTTGTGGGGGTGAGTCACCAGCACCAAAACCCTTGAACACTTCAGTAATCTGCAAGATTCCATCTAACAAAATAACTACGTACAGGGTTTGGCACTGTGTAATAACAATCCACCCTAAATCCTTTTGCTTTTAACACATGCTTTTCACAACAAGTATGGCCTACTTGCTTTGTCATAACTTTTCACTATAAACAGAACATACAAAAGGAATCTGACACAAACTTTCCCAATGAACCGATAAGATCTCTAGCCTTTACCAATGGCTTGACACTATATACAACACAGGACTACTGAAGTGTGAATGAACTGGCAAACATAAAGCACAGATTTATAAAATGACACATATGTGTCCCAAATTACAATAGGCAAAATAATATAAACCCTCTCAATAGGGCCCAACACAAACAATCACATTGAAATTCTACTCCAAGGGTTTGTCAGAGTGAGTAATACCAAAACCATTGCTTACTATGGTAATCTGTGAGATTACTTTTAAGTAAATACTTTTCTATGCGCTGTAACATAACGTGATGACAATCCATTGTTAGAGGCCTGTTGGCTTGACAACATGTCTTTAACTATATATAGGCCAGGCCTACTGCTATACTAATAAGTTTTCATAACAAACAGGCAGACCTATGTTATCGGGCATAACATTTCCCTGCACACCAATCACGCCTATAACCTTTATCATTGGCTTGTCACCATAATCAATTTAGGCCTACTGTAATGAGCATAAGATTTTCCACAAGGCAACCATCAGGCATACAGTAATAAAATTGCAAATGTATACAAAATTACAGTTGGCAAAGCAAAATACAATCTCTCCTATTTGATAGAGACTTCTAGCCGCAGATTCCTTACCTTTGAATTTCCCCAGGCATCAGACTGGGTCCTGAATATCTTTCGTGAGCAGTACCCCTGCACACTGATAGATGGCATCAGTTGGCTAGGTGTGGCCACAGCGCTCCCGCTGGAAGTGACATCCACATCACCTACATAGGCGCCACTTCGGCGCGCTGACTTCAGTTCTTTAATTTCCGTGCCAGCCTGCGCTGATCCGAGAGAAGAGCTGCCCCTCTGTGAGATTTTGACAGGAATTTTGCGACTTTTTGTCGTTTTTAAGTTTTGCCTGCACAGCTCTTGCACTGTGCTTGTGAAATCTCTTGTATTTAATATATCTTAAAAGGGGGCTCTTATCAGTTCCCGAAGCCGAATTACTGTGTTCATTCGCTTTTGTTTGGAACGTTTTTTTGGTTAAATTCCCTTGGCTGCACGCATTTACGATACTTCTACTAAAGCTGTTCACACTGTTTAAGCACTATTCACTGTCAAGCTAAGATCTCTCCCACGGAAAAGGCAGACAGCTTCTAACTGTATGCTGGAATACTTGCTCTTTAAAGCAGATTCTTTAGCCTTAGAATGTTTGTGGCATTTCCATACCTCAGTATCTTTCTTTGCATTTTGTAACCATTATCGGATGGATTTTTTCAACTTAATCTATTTGGTCATTATGATCAAATTCTAAATGTTGTAATAAACATGGCACGTTAAAAATAAAGTTAATATACAAGAGCTATGCTATATTTTACTACTAACAAAAAAGACTACAGGACAAAACCTGTAAACCCAGTTGAGACCTGGGTAGATCAATTAGAACAATCAACAACGTCTGAACAGGTCAAATTTGAATAGACAGTGTTTTAGAAAAATGTGAATTATAGAAGCAATGAAGAAGGGAGACAAACACAGATGTTCTTTTAATTCTTATAGTAGTCTATATTCATAAAATGCATGTACATCAATAGTTATATCAGCACTATTTTCAAAACATGTGGGTGTAACCCAAATAAAGTGTGTGCACATATGTGCTCGTACATAAAGTGATCGGTGCTAGAGACACGTGAAGAAGAGTGAAGAAACAGCAAAATATACGGCGTATAAAATTAACAAAGGAAGATAAATACAAAATATATTTTGCAGAATGCCAAAAAATTACTAATCTTTTTCTGAACCATCAAAGCGCCAAACAATGCGCTGATTGTTCAACGGCGTTTCGACCCGTAATTACTCTAGGTCATCATCAGGACCAGTTTGCAGTTCGTTTGAGGAGTGCTGTGGGTGGGGAGCAGTTTTGCAGTCCGGATGATCAAATAAGCACCTCCAGGCGTGTCCTACGGGAGGATAAAGTAGTCGCATAAAAGAGGCGATTGGTAAGTTTGCAACGTTTGAGGCGCCGGCAGCGATCCAGGGTGGAATGGTTAGTAGTCACTGAGTAATTGGGCAATAGAAATTGTGATCGCCGACATCTGGGGGGTCAATTCAATTGCAGTGGCACCAGGACCAAAATCTGCAGGGCCCCCACTAAACACAGATTATTACTATATTTTACGACTAAACAGAAAGTCACAAGTGCAGTTATCTTTCAGGCAATAGGGTCATGATTTGAATGGTGCAGAAGGTGGGCACCAGGCCAAAATGTTGTCAGAACTGCTCTAAACAACTAATATTGCTATATTTTACTACTAATCAGACAGTCACAATTGCAGTTACCTTGCAGTTGAAAGGGGCTTGATTTAAATGGTGCAGCAAGTGCAGTGGCAGCGGGCCAATATTTGTCATAACTTCACTAAACACCTAATATTGCTATATTTTACAACTAAACAGGCAGTCATAATTGCAGTTATCTAGCAAGCACTATGGTTATGATGTCAACAGTGCAGCAAGTGCAGTGACATCGGGACCAAAAGCTCCAGGCATCCCAATAAACAGCTAATATTGCTATATTTTATTCCTAAACAGGCAACCAGAAGTGCAGTTAGCTTGCAGACAACAGGGTCATGATTGGAATGGTGCAGCAGGTGCAGTACCATCGGGCCCAAAAGCAGTCAGAACTGCTCTAGACACATAATATTTCTATATTTGACTACTAAACAGGCATTCACAATTACCTTGCAGTTAAAAGGAACTTGATTTGAATGGTGCAGCAGGTGCAGTGGCATTGGGGCCAAAAGCTCTATGGACCACACTAAATCCAGATTATTCCAAAATTTTACCGCTAAAGAAGACAGACACAAGCGCATTTATCCTGCAGGCAACAGGGGCATGTTTTGAATGGCGCTGCAGGTGCAGTGGCACCAGGGCCAAAAAGTGTCATAACTCCTCCAAAAGACCAAATATTGCTATATTAAACTACTAAATAAGCAGTCACAAGTGCAGTTACCTTGCAGGCACTAGGGTCATGATTTTAATGGTGCAGCAGGTGCAGTGACACCGGGGTCTAATGCTCTAGGAAACCCTCTAATCACTAAATATTGCAAAATGCTACTAATAAATAGGCCGTCAAAAGTGCAGTTAACTTACAGATGATAGGTTCACGATTTGAATGGTGCAGCAGTTGCTGTGGAACCGGGCCCAAAAGTTATCAGAACTTCTCGAAACACATAATATTGCTATTACACCAATTAATTCTATTATTTCCATCTTTCATTTCATTATTAAAAATGTTGCTATTACTTACCCACACTATACCACTAGCAACAGCACAATATAATTTAGAATATTAAGCACAGATACAACATGAATTATGGTATTTGCTATCTCAAATTGTTTATGGTCCATTTGTATAGTATAGGGACAAATGGTTAAGTACCTCCCTTTTACACATGAGTTGTGATACTTTATTGCCTCCTTATCCTTGAACCTGCAACTGAATCTTTTGGGGTTGGATTCTTTTTATTATATATTCAGGACTTTTTTGCATTTTTATTCTGTAAATATTTCATGTATTTTCTGTTATATTTTCTAGAGGTGCTGTAATATTTTTCTTAGAAGCCGTGGTTGATCGTAATATTCTAATTGAAATAGCTAGGGCTAGAAGTTTAGTATTTTACAATAATGGTTTTCTAAAAACCCTGTATATTCTTTTTTTTTTTTTTTAATAGTGACTATCAAGGGGCGTGGCCAGGCGCCGTAGGAAATGGCCGCCTGATTCCCGAGCTCCGCCGGGACCGTTGGTGTCCTTACGAAATCCGGGACAAATCCTAGCTGCGAGGCTCGCCCGTGAGAGCCCCCAGCTCCCTCAAGCCTAGTGTCCTACTGGAGCGGTTTCGCGGACTCCTGGGACCCACGGACAGCTCTTTACGGTAATCGCGGCTCTCAGCGGTGGCCCGACACCTCGCTCCTGGAGCCCCGGAGCCGCTGCCTGTACCACTCGAGGCCCCGGATTTCGGCCTACTGCACGGCGCGGCCTGAGTGGCGCCATCGGAGGAGGACGCCGCCTCACATGCGGCGCCGGGGTACCGCTGGCCTGCATCTGCCTGGGGACGCTGCCTGCGAGACACTGCAGCTCCGGAGGGCCTGAAGACTGCCATAACCGGTGCGGCCAGGCGACGACCTGGGCATGAGGGAGGACGCGGCCATTTTTCTGTTCTGCTGCCACCTGAGTGGGGAGAGGAGACTAGCCGGAGCTGCCAATACAAGGTGAACTGCGTTGCCCGCCCGGTGGGGGGCTCACGTCCGCAGCTACTTAGGCGGCCTGAAAGTCGGCGAACCGGCAGTGGGCGGTGGTCTGAGGTCGCTACCCCGGGACGTAAATACCTAGGCCGATACACCGTGGCGCACGCCTCAATCAGGGGCCCCCGCTCTGAGCAGTGTCTTTGGGAAGGACAGGTGGTGCTTACAGTTACGCTCCGACATTAAGGAGAAGACCGGAGCTGGCACAGACCCCAGGGCACTCCAAAGTAAGGGCGGGCGGAGGAACATCCGGCCCCAGAGGCACCAGATCAACCATGCGGCCTAAAGGGGGTCTTGCGACCCAGACTAACAAGCTGGACAACTACACGGTACCGAAGACGCCGGCGCAGCCTGGAGGGACGACGAAGGAAGACACAGGTCAGGCGGAGGCCTCCCTGACGTCCATAATGGCTGCAATGCAAACCCTCGGTACCAACCTGGAGACAAAAATGGATAAGATCACTATCGAGGTGAACCTGCTCCGTGCCGACTTGGGGAAAACTACGGACCGGTCCAAAACCAACAAAGTGGACATCAAAGCCCTGCGGGAATCGGAGAAGCGGCTCGAGGGCAGGGTCAACGAGCTTGTGCACCAACACCGGCTGATGGCCCTACGGCTCGAAGACCAGGAAGGTAGGGCTCGGAGGAGCAACATACGCGTGGTAGGTGTGGCGGAAGGACTTGAGGGGGACTGTATGGAGCTCTTTCTTGAGGATTTGATCCTCCGCCACCTGAAACCCAAGAGACTATCTAAGCTCTTCACTGTCGAGCGGGCTCACAGGGCCCCGATCCCGAAACCCAAACCAGGGGCCCTACCACGCACAATTATTGCTAAAATACTGAACTACCGAGACCGCGATGCAACCCTCCAGGCTGCCAGACAACATGGTGATTTACAGTACGAGGGGGCCACGGTTCGCTTCTTCCCGGACTTCACGCTCCAGGTTCAACAGGAGAGGCGCTCCTTCCAGGGGGTCAAGGCGGCATTACGAGACCGCGGGATTCGGTACATGATGTTCTTTCCCGCCAAACTGAAGATCATAACTGGCGGTAAATCCCTCTTCTTCACTTCGCCTGCGGCGGTGCAGGAGTGGCTAGACGCGGCTGGGACTGCGGGGGCCCCTCGGCGGGACGGCGCACAATGGCGAGGCACAGGGCACCCCTCCCCGGGGTCAGCAGCAGGGCGAGCGGAAGGTGGTGAGCTGAGCCAGCGGTCCTGGCGTTCGAGATCGAATAGTCCCCGCTGGGACTCACCCAGAGACGACACAGCGAGATAAGGCCACGAACGCTCGACTGAGAAGCCGTCGGACAGTAAAGTATAAAAGTTGTTGAATCTAAGACTTGCTTGCTCCACGGGGCAGCGTGACTGCCTGCCCAAGGTTTCTGAGCCAGGCTCACTGTTTAGCTGATGCACTGCCGGCCTGAGGGGCTGAACGAATTGGGCACCACGGGCGGGCGGCCAGGAGGGGGCTGGCCCACGTACTTCCCACGTAGAGTTCCTCGGTGGGCTCTCACCGGGGTAGGGTTGGGCGACAGGCGCTCTGCTAATTGAGGTGGTGGGTAGTTTGGAACCCACGGAGCAGGGGGCAGGGAGGGGGGGGTTTGTTTTTGCAGGGGGTGGCAGGGATGTTGGGGACAGACGAGGGGGGGGAGGGTGGAGTGAATGGTTTGTCAGTTCCTTGATCGCTTGCACTGAATACTCTTGCGGGGTGGGAACCAGGGAGGGGTGGGGAGTTGGGGATCCTCTACGGTCACACGAACTATGTTGTCATGTAGTCAGCCGAAATACCGGGGTGGTGGGACGAAGCACCTTACGAAGCAACGGCTATGGCTAGGAGATGGGAGAAAAGTTTGAAAGTCCTCAGCTGGAATGTTAACGGATTAGGAGACAGACTTAAACGCACTATAGTCCTACAATTCCTCAAGCGGCACCAGCCAGACGTAGTACTAATGCAAGAAACTCATTTGATGGGGAATGTCTGTCAGGCCCTCAATAGATGGGGCTACACTCTAGCAGCTCACTCTGGCTTCACCTCCGGCTCGAGGGGGGTGGGAATACTCCTGCGTCACTCACTGCCCCTCCATATAGACCTTATCAAAACTGACCCACAGGGCCGCTTCACGGCTGTATCTGGACGGTGGGAGGGCCGCACACTTAACCTACTCTCTGTCTACATTCCGCCTGGCCTCCAAACCCGGGCCTTCGCGGACCTGGGCACGGTGCTCCTTTCCCTTCCCGATGGTCAATCGGTGCTGGGGGGGGACTTTAACGCAGTGGTGTCAGGGACCCAGGATAGGCAGCCCCCCAGAGACCTGCCCCAGTGGCAGGGGTGGTTGGCGGACTTTCTTGAGGCCTTTGGGCTCACGGACGTCTGGCGCCTGCTCCATCCTACAGACAGCCACTTTACCTTTTTCTCTGGGTCGCATCATTCCTTTTCGCGCTTAGATTACATCCTCACTTTTCTACAACCCGTGATGACCATACGGGAAGCAGCGCTTCTGCCTAGAGGCATTTCAGACCACTCACCGGTCCTTACGCACATCACATTCGGAAACAGCCGTGAGGGCTGCATAGCACCAATAACCGCCTGGCATTTAAAACACGAGGACACCAGAAAGCAGATATCCAACTCAATCGCGCAGTACTTCGACGATAATGTTGGCTCAGTAGACTCCCCCGTCACCTTGTGGGAGGCATTTAAACCCGTGATTAGGGGGGAGGCGCTCTCAGCCATCTCGCTTAGACGGAGGGAGCAACGCAGGCAGGTCACAACACTTGAGGCAGATCTGGAAGCTCTAGAGAGGGAGGCGCCAGAAAGTGGGGCCAGGGAAGTCAGACACAAACTGCAGTTAAAGGCGGCGGAGTACAAAGCACTGGTTACCCAAGAGGCTCAGACTGTGGCTCGGCATAAGATGGGTAGACTTTATGATCAGGGCGATAAAGCCGGGAAACTTATAGCCTGGCTCGAGAAAAAACAACAGGCCAGAAAGGTGGTGCCAGAAATCCGCACCGAGTCAGGGATCGTAGTTACAGAGCCCCGGGAAATAGTGGAACAGTTTGCGAGACATTACCAGCAGGTCTACAGGAGGGAGTCGGACCGCCCGGAGGAGGACTCTATAGACCTCCTAACCGATATTCGAATGCCTTCCCTATCAGATCAGGATCGGAAGGCCATGGATAGCCCGCTTACCGAGGCCGAACTACAGCATGCAATAGGAGACCTACGCCCCGGGAAGGCTCTAGGACCTAATGGCCACCCAATAGAGATCTACAAGCTGCAGCCTGACGCCACCAGTAAGTATCTGAAACTCATGTTCGAACGGAGTAGGGAAATAGGGGTGCTGCCCCGTGATCAACGTATAGCGACCATAGTGGCGATACCGAAAGAGGGTAAACCCAAAGACTCATGTGCGTCATATAGACCAATTTCGCTCCTCAATGCGGAGCCCAAAATACTGGCCAAGACGCTGGCCAATAGGCTCAAATCGGTGCTTCCTTCGTTGGTCCACCCTGACCAATCGGGGTTCATGCCCCACCGCAACACGGCCCTTAACATTAGACGGTTAAATGGCGTATTGGGGCAGCGCCACAGACTACAGGAGGACGCGGTGGTGGTCTCTCTAGACGCCACCATGGCCTTTGACACCTTAGAGTGGCCATATATGTTCGCAGTCCTGCGCAAACTGGGCTTTGGACCCCACTTTATAGCGTGGGTGCGTCTTTTATATGCCGAACACCTGGCACAGGTGCTGGTGAACAGTAAGGTGTCTGAGGTTTTCACGCTTGAAAGAGGGACTAGACAGGGTTGCCCCCTCTCTCCCCTTCTCTTCGCCCTTTCCCTTGAACCGCTCGCAGCCTGGATAAGGCAGGATGTCTACCTGAAGGGTATAGCCTGGGCGGAAGGGTGGGAGGACAGAATATCCCTCTACGCCGACGACATCCTCCTGTACCTTTGCAGGCCGCGCAGGTCGATAATTGCGGCACTCGACATACTGGCAAGTTTCGGTCGTAACTCTGGCTTCCGGGTCAACTGGAACAAATCATATCTCTACGTCCTACATGGTGCCCCTCCGAGGCTCCCAGACACGTGCCCTATCACGGTGGCAGAGGACGGGTTCAAGTACCTGGGAGTATACATCACCACTAACAAGGCCCTACTATATGATCGAAACATCAAACCGCCGTTAAGTCGGCTCCAAAGGGAGGCCAAATCCTGGCAGCACCTCCCACTGTCTCTATTGGGCCGGGCAGCCCTATTTAAAATGCTAGCGCTACCACGGTTCCTCTATGCGCTACAAAACTATCCAGACTTAGTCCCTAACGCCTACTTTGAAGCGATTGAGGCGGCACTGCGCGACCTCCTCTGGGCCGGGTCGCCCCGAATCTCACTGACCAAACTCACGCTGGGGTGGTATGACGGCGGTATAGCCCTCCCAGACATTCGCAAATATTACTGGGCAGCCCACCTCTCAGCTATCAACCAAGGGACGTATGGCGAGGGGAATGATCCCGCCTACGGTATGGACAGATGGCTGCTTCCCGGAGGGAACTATGAGATAGCACTCTACTCTAAACGGGGTATACGTCAACTCACTGGACCTACACTACACTCGGTACAGGTATGGCACATTGCGCAGAGGAAGCTCGGATGGTCATGAGTCCTTACAATGGCTACGCCACTTTGGGCCTCCGGAAAACTAGGCAATCTGGGCCGTACCAAGGGCTTCCGCAACTGGGACCTGATCGGAATCTCCCAAATCAAGGATATCTGGGGCCCTACAGGGATCCACACGTTCGCCCACTTACGGGACACGTATGAGCTGGCGCAAACCGAATACTTTAGATACTTACAGGTGTGACACTCCCTGCAGGCTAATATCCCACCTGAGACCAAACTACCACAAACCTCCCCGCTTGAAGATAGATTACTGGATGGGCACCTTACAGAACACGCCATATCACTGACATATAAAAAATATATTAATAATCCCCCCGATATGCTCCTACCCCTAAGAGAGAAATGGGTTGCCGATGGGCTGGAGATAGACGACGAAGAATGGCTTTATGCTTTGGCTTCACCACGTGAGGTCGCGATATCAGCCCGAATGCAACTAATCCAACT
Organism: Triturus cristatus; assembly: GCF_964204655.1. Classification (NCBI taxonomy): domain Eukaryota; kingdom Metazoa; phylum Chordata; class Amphibia; order Caudata; family Salamandridae; genus Triturus; species Triturus cristatus. The sequence goes on along the minus strand of NC_140583.1, from coordinate 1,158,284,775 downwards.
GAAGATACTACATAGAATATATATCTCCTGTACTAGGCTACACTTAATGGGGAGGGCTGACACGGTACTCTGCAGGAGGGGCTGTGGTGGCACGGGTACCTTCTTCCATGTATTATGGGACTGTCCTAAGATTCAACGGTATTGGAGAAGGGTGGTGCAGTGTATGCAGGAGGTATGGGAGGTGGAGATTCGCCCAGAGGCCAAGAGGTGTCTCCTCAATATATGGGAGCCAACGGACCTGCCACCGAAAGGGAGGCTCTGGGTGACGCTCGGACAAATGGTAGCCAAAAGGAATATTGCCAGACTCTGGGGAAGCCCTAATCCACCAAAACTGACGGACTGGCACAGCGATATGGACTGGTGTATGCTACAGGAAAAAACTGTGTATATAGCGAGAGGGTACCCCGGAAGTGGGTGGAAGTATGGTCCAATTGGAACGATTTCAGGGGAGGCATCTGCGAGCCTCCGTCCACCACGCAAGACGGCTCAGGAGATATGTAAGATTCCTAACGCCCTTGTGGTTCCAGGTGCTTTAGAGTGGGGCACTATAGTTGCATCACCGGTACATAGGTGGACTTACTGTGCACAACGTGGTGACCTTGTTTAGTTAGTTTGGGGGGGGGGGGCTGTTCGAGTGTGAGGTTCACTTGCGCTATTCTTGACACATGTTCTTGTTTATGGCTGTAATAAGAGAAAAATTAGTCCTTCATTATCCTCCTTTAAACTGTGAGACACTTGCACCTTATAACGCCGCCGTACCCCCGGGTTGACGGCACCGGGCTGTGTACTATACGAAGCAATGCCTGTGTTACATGTTGAGCGGCCGGCCCGAGGGGTTGTAGGCTGGAAGCTGTGTATCGTGGAATACTGCAATAAAGGTCTTTAAAAAAAAAAATCATAAAATAGTGACTATCTGCTTTTATATGCTTTTGATTTACTTCTTTCTATTTGGAAGCAGTATTTTATATATATATTTACAGCTAAAGTTTCAAATCATTGATCAAAAGTATAAGAGCTGTTAGTGGGACTGGTCCCAGAAAGTACCTGTTTTGGGGTGGAAATTATACTTAAACTTTTTACGCAAGTGTGTGTTTTTTATTTATAGGATATTTGTTTTGTACAATTTATGGCGTTTTCATGATCGTAGAGATAGAAATAAAGCTTTTTCCAATTCAATGCAATTCAGCAGCACAATGTATTGACTTTTTGTACATAAACAACTCATAACACTAACAGATTTCTGTACCTTATATTGTAAACTACTCAGCAAGCTACAACTTACAACAAAAAACTGCTTTTATTAATCACATGGGCAAAACCTAATGCATTTACCAATGCTTGTTGAAGCTTCCTCCTAGTGCGTCAAGGATGTCATCGAGGAAGACAAGTTTTAAACCCTCTGGCACCTGTAACCGCGCCATGTTGTGATGGAACCACGCCTCGTGTTGTTGGAGCGCGACCACAACTCCAAGTAGTTCTCAGACTGCAGGGCCATGGCACCAAAGGCTTTGAGGGAGTGGTCCCTGAAGCTGCTAGCGGCCTGGCATGTGACTCAGCGGAAGTCACAGTCCCTCTCAAGAGGAAGGTCTCAGACTGTTCCATGAGTCCTAAGTCTTCCTCGCCCACTCCAAACCATCAGGGCATTCAGGTAGTACGAGGCACAAAATCCACAAGACGTTGAAGTGTGCTTTGACTTCTCCTGGTCCGTTGGCCGACATGAAGATGGATCTTCATCGTTCGAGGCCTGGTTCCTTGGAACCTGGGCTGGTCCGACTCTGCGCCTCCCCAGTTTTTTGGGAGTTGGAGCGAACCCCGCTCAAATCAAAGAGTTTAATAAAGCCATGTGTCTCATTTTTGAGCAGGCAGACCTCACCGGTGTGCCGACGAGGCCCGGCGGGGCTGAGAGGGGGCCCCATCTGGTTTTCAACCGGCAGCACCAGTCCCAAGAGACCCCCATGGATCCAGTCATGGATCCGGACCGGCGCTCACCATTATGACTTTCACTAGCACGGGCCCCTAAGTCAATCCTCCCGGTGCCAAACCCATTCTGATCCCCGATGACACGGAGCTGCATCGCTCAACGCTGATTCCGGTGCCGACAGAACCCACGTGTCCTAGGATGGAGCCTGAGCCCAATACTGAAGGGCTCGGCCTCATGGAGGAATGGGAGGGGCCACTGAATGCATTAGAATACCAGTATGAACAGGATATGGACTGGTGTGAGGAACTGGGGGGTGCCAGCGGACTGGCCACGTCTCCAGATACTGGCATGCTCTCCCCCCTACCATGGCTATGGAGGAGGGAGCTACATATGCAGTGGTGGTGCGGTGGGCGGCTTAGGTCCTCAACCTTCAGTTTTCCTTGGTGGCAGTCAAGACTAACATCTTGACAGAGGTGTTGCAACCGGAAGTCTCCCCCTCTGAACCCCTTCTCTTGTTTAACAAAGCCTTTACCAACATCCTTCTGGGGACCAGGTTCAAACCCAGCACAGGGACTTCTGTGAATAGGACAATTGCCCGCTGCCACTGCCCCACTCCAGGGGACCCAAATGTTCTCACCCAACACCCTACCTCGGAGAGCTTGGTGGTCCAAGCCTCTACTTCCCTTGGCACGTTCCCCGACACTCCCCCGGATAAGGAATCAGAGTGGCTGGACAGCTTGGGAAAGAAAATTTTCACCACTAACAAGGCCCTACTATATGATCGAAACATCAAACCGCCGTTAAGTCGGCTCCAAAGGGAGGCCAAATCCTGGCAGCACCTCCCACTGTCTCTATTGGGCCGGGCAGCCCTATTTAAAATGCTAGCGCTACCACGGTTCCTCTATGCGCTACAAAACTATCCAGACTTAGTCCCTAACGCCTACTTTGAAGCGATTGAGGCGGCACTGCGCGACCTCCTCTGGGCCGGGTCGCCCCGAATCTCACTGACCAAACTCACGCTGGGGTGGTATGACGGCGGTATAGCCCTCCCAGACATTCGCAAATATTACTGGGCAGCCCACCTCTCAGCTATCAACCAAGGGACGTATGGCGAGGGGAATGATCCCGCCTACGGTATGGACAGATGGCTGCTTCCCGGAGGGAACTATGAGATAGCACTCTACTCTAAACGGGGTATACGTCAACTCACTGGACCTACACTACACTCGGTACAGGTATGGCACATTGCTCAGAGGAAGCTCGGATGGTCAGGAGTCCTTACAATGGCTACGCCACTTTGGGCCTCCGGAAAACTAGGCAATCTGGGCCGTACCAAGGGCTTCCGCAACTGGGACTTGATCGGAATCTCCCAAATCAAGGATATCTGGGGCCCTACAGGGATCCACACGTTCGCCCACTTACGGGACACGTATGAGCTGGCGCAAACCGAATACTTTAGATACTTACAGGTGTGACACTCCCTGCAGGCTAATATCCCACCTGAGACCAAACTACCACAAACCTCCCCGCTTAAAGATAGATTACTGGATGGGCACCTTACAGAACACGCCATATCACTGACATATAAAAAATTTATTAATAATCCCCCCGATATGCTCCTACCCCTTAGAGAGAAATGGGTTGCGGATGGGCTGGAGATGGACGACGAAGAATGGCTTTATGCTTTGGCTTCACCACGTGAGGTCGCGATATCAGCCCGAATGCAACTAATCCAACTGAAGATACTACATAGAATATATATCTCCTGTACTAGGCTACACTTAATGGGGAGGGCTGACACGGTACTCTGCAGGAGGGGCTGTGGTGGCACGGGTACCTTCTTCCATGTATTATGGGACTGCCCTAAGATTCAACGGTATTGGAGAAGGGTGGTGCAGTGTATGCAGGAGGTATGGGAGGTGGAGATTCGCCCAGAGGCCAAGAGGTGTCTCCTCAATATATGGGAGCCAACGGACCTGCCACCGAAAGGGAGGCTCTGGGTGACGCTCGGACAAATGGTAGCCAAAAGGAATATTGTCAGACTCTGGGGAAGCCCTAATCCACCAAAACTGACGGACTGGCACAGCGATATGGACTGGTGTATGCTACAGGAAAAAACTGTGTATATAGCGAGAGGGTACCCCGGAAGTGGGTGGAAGTATGGTCCAATTGGAACGATTTCAGGGGAGGCATCTGCGAGCCTCCGTCCACCACGCAAGACGGCTCAGGAGATATGTAAGATTCCTAACGCCCTTGTGGTTCCAGGTGCTTTAGAGTGGGGCACTATAGTTGCATCACCGGTACATAGGTGGACTTACTGTGCACAACGTGGTGACCTTGTTTAGTTAGTTTGGGGGGGTGGGCTGTTCGAGTGTGAGGTTCACTTGCGCTATTCTTGACACATGTTCTTGTTTATGGCTGTAATAAGAGAAAAATTAGTCCTTCATTATCCTCCTTTAAACTGTGAGACACTTGCACCTTATAACGCCGCCGTACCCCCGGGTTGACGGCACCGGGCTGTGTACTATACGAAGCAATGCCTGTGTTACATGTTGAGCGGCCGGCCCGAGGGGTTGTAGGCTGGAAGCTGTGTATCGTGGAATACTGCAATAAAGGTCTTTAAAAAAAAATAATAATAAAATAGTGACTATCTGCTTTTATATGCTTTTGATTTACTTCTTTCTATTTGGAAGCAGTATTTTATATATATATTTACAGCTAAAGTTTCAAATCATTGATCAAAAGTATAAGAGCTGTTGGTGGGACTGGTCCCAGAAAGTACCTGTTTTGGGGTGGAAATTATACTTAAAGTTTTTACGCAAGTGTGTGTTTTTTATTTATAGGATATTTGTTTTGTACAATTTATGGCGTTTTCATGATCGTAGAGATAGAAATAAAGCTTTTTCCAATTCAATGCAATTCAGCAGCACAATGTATTGACTTTTTGTACATAAACAACTCATAACACTAACAGATTTCTGTACCTTATATTGTAAACTACTCAGCAAGCTACAACTTACAACAAAAAACTGCTTTTATTAATCACATGGGCAAAACCTAATGCATTTACCAATGCTTGTTGAAGCTTCCTCCTAGTGCGTCAAGGATGTCATCGAGGAAGACAAGTTTTAAACCCTCTGGCACCTGTAACCGCGCCATGTTGTGATGGAACCACGCCTCGTGTTGTTGGAGCGCGACCACAACTCCAAGTAGTTCTCAGACTGCAGGGCCATGGCACCAAAGGCTTTGAGGGAGTGGTCCCTGAAGCTGCTAGCGGCCTGGCATGTGACTCAGCGGAAGTCACAGTCCCTCTCAAGAGGAAGGTCTCAGACTGTTCCATGAGTCCTAAGTCTTCCTCGCCCACTCCAAACCATCAGGGCATTCAGGTAGTACGAGGCACAAAATCCACAAGACGTTGAAGTGTGCTTTGACTTCTCCTGGTCCGTTGGCCGACATGAAGATGGATCTTCATCGTTCGAGGCCTGGTTCCTTGGAACCTGGGCTGGTCCGACTCTGCGCCTCCCCAGTTTTTTGGGAGTTGGAGCGAACCCCGCTCAAATCAAAGAGTTTAATAAAGCCATGTGTCTCATTTTTGAGCAGGCAGACCTCACCGGTGTGCCGACGAGGCCCGGCGGGGCTGAGAGGGGGCCCCATCTGGTTTTCAACCGGCAGCACCAGTCCCAAGAGACCCCCATGGATCCAGTCATGGATCCGGACCGGCGCTCACCATTATGACTTTCACTAGCACGGGCCCCTAAGTCAATCCTCCCGGTGCCAAACCCATTCTGATCCCCGATGACACGGAGCTGCATCGCTCAACGCTGATTCCGGTGCCGACAGAACCCACGTGTCCTAGGATGGAGCCTGAGCCCAATACTGAAGGGCTCGGCCTCATGGAGGAATGGGAGGGGCCACTGAATGCATTAGAATACCAGTATGAACAGGATATGGACTGGTGTGAGGAACTGGGGGGTGCCAGCGGACTGGCCACGTCTCCAGATACTGGCATGCTCTCCCCCCTACCATGGCTATGGAGGAGGGAGCTACATATGCAGTGGTGGTGTGGTGGGCGGCTTAGGTCCTCAACCTTCAGTTTTCCTTGGTGGCAGTCAAGACTAACATCTTGACAGAGGTGTTGCAACCGGAAGTCTCCCCCTCTGAACCCCTTCTCTTGTTTAACAAAGCCTTTACCAACATCCTTCTGGGGACCAGGTTCAAACCCAGCACAGGGACTTCTGTGAATAGGACAATTGCCCGCTGCCACTGCCCCACTCCAGGGGACCCAAATGTTCTCACCCAACACCCTACCTCGGAGAGCTTGGTGGTCCAAGCCTCTACTTCCCTTGGCACGTTCCCCGACACTCCCCCGGATAAGGAATCAGAGTGGCTGGACAGCTTGGGAAAGAAAATGTTTTCTTCCGCCGGCCTTGCATTGCAGTCAGTGAACACTGTATGCTTGCTGGGCTGTTATTTCCACAGGAAATGGTTACCCAGGTACTGCCACAGGTCCCGTAACAGGCCCGGGTCATTCTCTCAAGCAGTTACAGACAGGAGAAACTCTAAACACTGTGGCTTGGACACGTCCGACTCGCTGAGCAGAGCAGTTTTATCGCGGGTAGCCCTCAGACACCACAGTTGGCTCAGAACATCTGGCTTTTCAGGGGATATCCAGGCTGCCCTCATGGACCTGCCCTTTGATGGCACCCATCTCTTCGGAGACAAGGCTGACTCGGCGCTGGAGCACTTTAATAACTTGTGGGATATGGCCAAGAGCTCGGGCCTCTCGGCTGCCCCACGTCCCCAATCTACCTTTACCTCTTTTCATGGCCACAGAAGGGGATTTCAACCACACCAACCTTGTGCCAGCCACCGAGTGGCGCTAACTTTCCAGCCTCTGGGGCGGGGAGCCAGCGGTCTGGTTTAGCCACCAACCCCCTGGCAGCTGCAGCCTCTATACCTTCCTAATCTTGCGCTTTTAGATCATGGTCGTTCAGTTGGTGGCAAGATCCGCCATAATCTCCACCACTGACAGTTCATAACACCAGATAGTTGGGTTCTGAAGATCATCCGAAGGGGCTACTCTCTCCCCTTCAAGACAACCCTTCCCTTCATTCCTCCATCTTATGCCCGGCAGATGGAGGATCATTTGTCCCTGCTCAGGGAAGAAGTCATTGCTCTCTTAACTAAGGAAGCCATAGAGAGGGTTCTGGTGCCAGAAGTAGACTGTGATTGCTATACCCACTACTTTCTGGTCCTGAAAAAGGACAATGGTCTTCGTCCTATCCTAGATCTCCGAGCCCCCGACTACTTCCTCAAAAAGTAGAAATTCAAGATGCTCACATTGGCGAAGGTCTTGGTTGCCCTGGACCCAGGAGACTGGATGGTAGCGCTGTATTTGCAAGACACCTATTTTCTCATTCCTGTCCTAGTTGCCCAATGTGTTACCTATGGGTTACGGTAAGCCACAAGCATTTTCAGTTCACCGTGCTGCCTTTTGGCCTAACCAGCACCTCTTGGGTGTTAACCAAGTTGTTGGAGGTGATCCATGCAGATCAGGGGCACCGGTCTTCCCCTATCTCGAGGACTGAATGCTGAAGGCGGGGTCACCCCAGGCTGTCGTCTCCCACCTCCAGGCTATGGCGGACCTTTCACTGGGGTTCACAATATGCTGAAGTCACACCTGACTCCCTCTCGGTAGCTCCCTTTCATCTGAGCTGTTCAGGACACAGTGCAGTTTCTGGCTTATCCTCTCCAGCGGCAAGTCCTGGATATTCAGGCCATGATACTGATGTTTCAGCTTCTATCCTGGATTTAGGTGAGACTGACTCTAAGGCTGCAGGGCCACATGGCCTCCTGCATCCTGCTAGTGACACATGCCAGATGGCATCCGTGGGCTCTGCAATGGGACCTGAAGTTCCAGTGGGCACAGCATCAGGGGAATCGCTCCAACATGGTCCAGATCTCTGAGGGAAATGCAGAGGACCTGCAGTGGTGGCTAACGAACCGCGACTGGGTCAGAGGCAGACCCCTGTCCATTCCCCAACCAGATTTCATAGTAGTGACAGATGTGTCACTCCTGGGATGGAGCGGCCACCTGGGAGAGGTGGAGATCAGAGGACTCTGGTTCCGGCGGAAACCTGGACTCCACATCAACCTTTTGGAGCTCAGAGTGATCCGACTAGCATTTATAGCCTTTCTACTCTCCATCAAGGGAAGGCTAGTACAAGTGTTTACAAATAACACTAGCACCATGTGGTACTGCAACAAACAAGGTGGGGTGGGGTCTTGGACCCTTTGTCAAGAGGCTCTGCGTCTCTGGACCTGACTGGAACAGCAGGACATTTCCCTGGTGGTTCAACACCTGGCAGGTTCTCTGAATACCAGGGCGGATTAACTCATCCATCAATGCCTAGCGGAAAACACATGGTGTCTCCACCCGAAGGTGGCGCAAGGTCTCTTTCAACAGTGGGGAGAGCCTTGGTTAGATCTGTTCGCTTCCGCAGATAACGTGCAATCTCAGCAGTATTGTGAGCTGGAGTTAAATCTCCGATTGTACATCGATTTCTCGAAGGACTTGTGCATATGTTCCCACTGTCCCCTTTCATTATGCCTCAGTGGGATCTTAATTTGGTTATCACATTTCTGATGTGTGCTCCCTTTGAGCCTTTACACAATTGTCCCCTCAGGATGCTCACCATCAAAACAGCCTTTTCTGTTGCCATTACATCGTCCCGGAGGGCGGTAACACAATTTCATGTGGGCAAATCTGTCACCTTGCACGCTTTCTACCCTCCTCCATATCCCCCTAAAGAAAAGGAGCAACTCCACGGTCTGGGCCCAAAAAGAGCATTGTCGTTGTACCTTGACTGCAAAAGAGTTACGGGTGGATGACCAACTCTTCATGGGGTATGCTGGTGCGAAGAAAGGTCGACCTGTGTAGAAAAGGACCATCTCTTAATGGGTCATTCTCTGCATCAAGGTCTGCCACGCACTGGCAAAGAAGCAGCCTCCTAAGAGCTCATTTTAACAGAGCTAAGGCTGCGACCACTGCGTTAGCCCGTGGAGCTCCAAGTCCAGGACATCTGTCAGGCAGCAACGTGGGCATACCTGCACACTTTTACCAAGCATTACTGCCTGGACAGTCAGGTCCACAGGGAGGGCTACTTTACCTGTTCGGTCCTGCAGGACATAGTCTAAATTTGTCCGCAGACCCTCCTCCAGGGATAGTATTGCTTGTGTGTCTATTCAAATGTAATGTCACTATAAGATGAACAAGTTACTAGCCTTCAGTAATGCCTTATCTGGTAGAGACAATATCTAGCTGCAGATTCCTTACTGACCCACCCATCTTCCCCACTCTGCGGACAGACAGACTGATCCCTGTCCGGGCCCTAGTTTGGACAAACCAGTGTTATTGTCCAAGCCAGAAGACCGAAGACATGAAGTGCAAAGTCATGAAAAGTAACTGGCAGGGCCGTTTTCAAACTAGCCTTCGGAAAATGTAAGGGTTTCCCCGGTAGGGGTGGTCTCTAAGATGGAGGCTGGAGAGTTTTGCTTGATCCACCATCTCTCCTGGCCTGAAGGATTAACAGTGAAAGATTATTTTCCCGAGGAGTGTATTATGCATCTGTGGATTCAGCGGTGCAGTTAGTGAATGCTATGGGTCACGGGGAGCTATTTGGCAAAGTGTGAGACCAAATCTGCTTTCCACTTACTGCCGGTCCATCCCAAGGACTACAAGTTGTTGGGCACACAGTTTGGTGGCAACTTTTTTTTTTGATAAGCAAATTTTTATTGATTTTAAAAACATAGGAACAATTCAGCCAATATACGGAAATCACAAGTTTGAGTTCATTCGCACGTTCATTGCATACCCCGCTCACTGTCCCCGTGAAAGTACATAGACAGAAGTTAGAACCAGGTTAAGCAGGACCCTCCACATTCCCCAACCACTTTCCCCACACTCTATTTCACACGGTATTTCTTAACGCACCCGTTAGCTTTATAAAGGGCTTTCTCTTGGGTCGTGCACCAGTCCACCCCTCTTTGCCACCTTTCCAGGGTGGGTGGGTCAGGGCTTATCCAGGCCGTTGCAATGTCCCGCTTGGCCACCATCACAGCTGTATTAAAAAACAACGTATCATTACTGGACCCATCCAGCCCATCAGTAATCCCCAGCAAGGAGTGACGTGGATCGTGAGGAACCTTCCATCCCAATACCTCCGTCAGCTCCACTTCAATGGCTCCCCAGAACTGGCCCAAGCGGGGACACAACCAGACCATATGGAGGAAGTCAGCTGGGGCGTGGTTACATCTCGCACATGCCGCATCCAGACGCACGCCCGCTCTATACAAGCGCAGGGGAGTGAGGTACGCAGCGTGTAAATAGTAGAGCTGAACCAACTTGAGTCTGGCGGAGACGGTGATTATTCTGGGGGCCATAAGGGCATCGCGCCAGTCCACCTCATCAAGGGGGCCCACCCATTGGTCCCTCAACTTGTCTAGAGATGTGGGAGTGTTGTTGATGAGGATGCGATAAATGCAGGACACCCCCCCCTTACCCAAGTCTCCCAACATCGTTTGGGCCTCTATGGGGTTGTATTCGGGCAGCCTTGTATCGTCCGCAAAATGCATGTGGAGGGCATGTCTCAGTTGCAGATATTTATAAAACTGAGATGAATGGAGGGAGTAGCAATGTCAGAGCTCCTGGAAGGACATCATATGGCCCCTTACCCAGAACACCCCGAGTTGGGCGATACCAAAAAGGTCCCAGGTTCTGAACCCCCGCAGTCCACTAACCTCCCAGAGCCACGCCCCGTGCCAGAGGGGGATACATTGGGTTAGCTTCCCCGTCCATCCAGTATGACGGAGCGCTGCCCGCCAGGCCAAGAACACAGAGAGCGTCACGTTTGGTAGTCGGGTCGGAATGGGCCCCCATACATCATGGCCTGGATGTCCACAAACCCCAGTTCGCTCAGTTCCAGCCTGTATGCTGGGTCCGACCAGCCCCCATTGAACCAGTCGTGGATGACCAATAGACGCACCACCAGGAAATACAAATACAGGTCCCCATGCCTCCATCGTAAGAGGGAATCTGACAAGTCGACAGAGCCACGCAGGCTCGCCCTCCGTTCCAGAGAAACTTGTTGATTAGACTGTCCAGTTCCCCGAACCATGCCCTGGAAAAACAAAAGGGGGTGTTCTGTAAGACGTAAAGGAACCTGGTGAGGATCATCATTTTAAACAGGGCCACCCTCCCCAGGGGTTTCAGAGGCAACGTCTCCCATTTGAGAAGGTCCATCTTGGCCTTCTTGACCAACGGGGCCACATTAAGGGACCAGCCCAGCTCCGGAAGAAGGGCGACCCAGATCCCCAGATATTTAAAAGACTGCCTCCGTAATGGTATGGCAGACTGCCAATCGAAGCATTCTCTAAAGAGATGTAGGGGGACCAGTACTGACTTCCCGGGGTTTAGCCGCAGCCCCGAGGCCTGCTCGAATGCTTGCAAAATCCGGAGGCAGTGTGGTCCGGAAGAGGCTGGGTCGGACAGGAAGACAAGGACGTTGTTCTCATACAATGCGATCTTGTCCGCGGCCGCATGGGGCCACTCCCATCCAAGTAGACGCTCCTCCGCCCGCACCAGGGATGCCAAGGGCTCCATCGCCAGGGCGAATAATAATGGGGAGAGGGGACATCCCTGCCTAGGGCCCCTGGCGATGGGGAAGGCCTCCGACAACACCCCGTTGACCTGTACTCGTGCTCTCGGGTGAGCGTACAGGACCCGGACCAGGGAACAGAAGTAGGGCCCAAACCCCATCTCAATCAGCACATCCCGCAGGCACGTCCAGTCCACCGAGTCAAAGGCTTTCTCGAAGTCTATGAACAGGAGCGCCAAGTACAGGGTAAGCAGATGCCGATGTGCCAGGGCCATCCGCAGCCGTCTAAGGCAGTGACGGGTCCCACGCTGAGGCATGAACCGGCATGAACCCGCATTGATCCGGATGGACCAATAGGGCCAAATAGGGTTTCAGCCGTCGGGCCCAGATGACAGCATAAAGTTTAATTTCAGTATTAAGGAGGGATATGGGGCGGTCCTCTGTGCAGAGTCGGGAGGGAGGCTGGGATTTTGGGAGAACTATAATGGTGGCAATATCCGTTTCCGGTGGAAAGGCACCTCTTTCCATGGTTTCGTTAAACAAGCTAGCTAGGTGGGGTGCTAAGGTGCCCCGATAGGCCGCATAATATTCCTGTGGGAGGCCATCCGGACCCGGGATTTTACCCAGAGAAACCAGGGTGATCGCCTCCTCAATTTCTTTCAGGGAGATGGGACGCTCCAGGTCCTTCCGAGCCGCTCGGTCCAGCACAGGGAGACATACCCCCTCCCGGTCAAGGAGGGCTGCAACAGTCAGCTCAGGGGTGTGCGCTGTATACAGCCTCCGATAATATGCCGCAAAGGTGTTCGCCATCACCACGGGAGCACGCTGCACCGCTCCCGTCTCGTCCGCTACCTCTGGAATGATACGATTCGCCCTGGGATATGTGGCCAACCCATGCAGGATCCCACCATTCTTGTCCCCCCAACCATAGACTCGCGCGACTGACGACCTCCAGAGGAGCTTGGCCGCATCCAGAGATAGCTGTTTGATCTCATCCCGGAAGAGTGCCAAGCGTCGGGCCTGGGCTGCATGCTCCGTCGTGGATAGCAGTTGTTCCAGGCGAAGCACCTGCGCTTCCTTGGAGGAAATCTCTTGCAGCTGTGACTGCCTCTGGACCCTAAGCTGCCGTTTGGCGAAGCCCCGTATGGTCTGCTTTCCTGCCTCCCATAGGGTACCCGGAGACGCTACCGAGCCTTCGTTGGTGGCAAAGTATCGCGTGAGTTCCTTCCCCACGCCTGCTTAAAATCTTTATCCCAAAGAAACCAGGCGTTCATCCTCCATGTTTGACGGGCCGCGAGCGGGGGGGGCCCTGAGCTAAGGAGTACCAGGGAGTGATCGGAAATTCCTCTAGGGAGGATGCGGACATCAACAATCAGAGAACAATCCGTCGCGGGGACAAAGATCGCATCTATGCGCGCCTGGGTGCTGTGAGCCGCGGAGATGTGCGTAAATTGGATGCTGCAGGGATGCCATATGCGCCAAGCGTCACAAAGTCCCAGGGACTCGGACCAGTTTTGCAGTTGTCTCGCACTTGTGTTCCAGGCAGCAGATAGCGGCCCCGTTGTGTCAAGGGCCGGGGCTAAGACCGCATTGAAGTCTCCTGCAATGACCATGTTGCAGGCGGGCACGTTGTGTAGCAGGGCAGTGGTGTGCGCAAGTGTGGGCGCAAGCATGGAGGGGGGGCATACACCGACATGAGCGTGAGGGGGGAACCAGCCAACGATCCGCATACTGTCACCGACGAGCCTTGGGGGTCATGTACCCCTTGGGAAAGGACAAAGGGCAGCGTACGCCTTAGGAAGATGGCAACCCCTCGTGAGCCACTGGAGAAGCCGGAATGCCATACCCTATTGTAGCCATAGCGCACTAAAAAGGGACAACAGTTACCCAAAAGGTGCGTTTCTTGAAGCATCAGGATATCGATATGGAGGCGCTGCGCATACCGTAAGACCGCTGTGAGTTTGTGTCGGTCCAACAGACCATTTACATTCCACGACAACACGTGGAGAGACGCCATAGGGGAAGCGTTATTGATCATGGTAGGCGTATCTATGGCGACGCGGAGCGCGGGGTTTAAGGTTTACAAATGTGCTTGGGATCCCGCAGAGGTGTGTGCGTTCAGGGAAAAATTCACCCACACCCCCCTTTACCCCCACCCCCTACCCTACACTTCGGGAACAGAAGCATTTGTTGACCCCCCACTAAACAACACCCAAACTAAAACACCTGGGAATAGGGAAGCGTGGAGGACACCTCTTCGTGAGCGGATGCATGTATACAAAGACCATCGGGAAGTTAGGAACAGTACTGAGTCAGCACGCCGCCTCCAGCCGCGGAGCAAGGCCCGGCGGGCAGAGATCAGCTCAAACAGGGTCCCGCAACAGCATCGGGCTACACGAGAGGTCCGTATCTGGAAGGTCAATCGCTGAGGGCCAGAGTGCAGCCCCACTTTCATCCACGCGTCCCGATGAACCAGAGCGCCTCCCGGTCGACGCTCCCCCCTCGACCCGGGGTGACTGCTGTGTGTGACCCAGCGGGGAGTCTGATCGGGCCTGCCTCCGGTCCCGGCGCCTGCGGGAGCGATTGCGTGAGGACTGGGGAGCGGAGGGACCGGCGTGGCCGAACCCGCCCCCCGCAGCACCCCCGCCCGGGGCACGACCAGCGTCCCACAAAGGGTGCTCCTCTGTCGCCCAGGTCCATGCCTCCATCGAGTTGTCGAAAAACAGAGTCTTTTTTTCAAATACCACCCACAGGCGAGCCTGGAAGAGGAGCCGATACTGGATGTTAAGTGCCCTCAACTTCTGCTTGACCTCTCCAAAGGAGCGACGTTGGCCCTGGACCTCACGCGTGTAATCTGGTAAGATTATAATGGTGGAGTTTTCATGAAGGAGCCGTTGTTGCTTGCGGGCTTCAGACAGTATGGTGTCCCGGTCCTTAAAATTGAGAACCCGCATTATGATTGGGCGGGCAGGAGCGCCCGGTTGCGGTTTGGGGCCAGGGACCGGTGGTTGATGGCAACTTTTTAAGGAAAGATGTAGTCCATTTGCTTATTTTTGGGATTGAGTTGTACTTGCTACAGATTCGTGGAGTTTTGATGCTCCATCTACAGGTCAGGAAGTACGTTCAGCGAACAGAGGGTTTTTCTGGTGGCAGATTGGCACACAACTTTAAAAGTTATTGCAAGAAACATTGATCATGTTCAGACCCAGTTGAAGTTTCCCGCCCAATGTGGTTTTGGGGGGGCAGAATGCCCTACCCTCCTGGAATCTTCAGGTAGATGGTAGGGTCCACGGGCAAGGGGCTTCAGGATTGGTTTAGGAGCACGGGGAGGGGCTATCACAACAGTTTAGGGACGTGTCAGTTACGGCAGTATGCCATTTTAGAATTTTGGTACACCCCGATTATTTAGGGACTGTCCTTGGTTTTTTCCCCTCCCACCCACCCTAATATCAGTTAATGAAGCAGGGGCATTTTTGGAGATTGTGTTTGTGGTGATGCTGTAGCTGATGATTAGCTGCTTGGAGGTTTGGTACGCAACTTTAAAAGTTATTGCAAGAAACGCTGGTCATGTTCAGACCCAGGTGAAGTTTCGGGGGTGAGTTTATGAATGCAATGAGATGTCAACAGTGCTGTATGCATGAGATTTGGATGCCATGAGTTTGAGTGAGGAGAGCTGAGACTGGATTTTGGTAGATTGCGTTGGGAAAGGTTGCTTAAGGGAGGGATTTTTGGGATAGGTATAAAGATGTATAGTGAAGACACACTGATTTAGTATGTAAGGCTTAGAGCCAAGGTTTGCTATTAAAGTTTTGGCACCGGTTTCATTAAAGTGGCCTTTTCCACACTATCTTGTAGTCAGTCGTTTTGAAAATGCCATCCCACCTGAATGGCCATGTGCCTGAATACAATATTTCATGATGCATCTTCTGTGCTAACCTGCCAATGATATCAAACCATCCACTGGAGCTCGAGAACCGTTCTCCATAAAATAAGCTTTTATCTCTGTAGACGTAAACTGCTCCCTGTTATCACTCAGCTATTCCAAAGGAAAGCCTGCCGAGGAGAAAAAAACAAATAGACCGTTGAGTTCGTAATCCACTAATACAATGGCAAATGTATAAAACCAGCTGCAAACTCCGAATAGAAACATAAAAACCGTCGCCAATTCCTGCCATTTCATCAAGACACACGGGAACTGGCCGAATATGTAAATGGGTATTTGGATAGCCAACAAACCACACAACCTCTTTCCAAACCTCTTCACCCCACTACTTTTGTATCCATTTCCATTCACCACTATTCTCCTCCCATTCTACACCTGGTAAAGCCATGCCTTGGTGACCCTCTTGAACAGTCTCAATAAGCACAATAATTGTAGTAATTTGATTTAATATAACGTTTCCTATCAAACTTCGGCCACTCCTAACCCTTTTAAATAAAAGATGCCAATGTTGCAAATTCTATGGGCGTTCATTATCCCCACCCCAGGTGAACGGAAGGTTTACCAGGCCTTGCTGGAATTTGAGCTCGATCAATGCACGTTTCAATGGTGTGCACTCAACTCATTGAGTAACCCTTAAACTTAAGCATAATTACTATTTCTTTACATTAAATCAACCATCATTAGCTCATTTACAGGCTTAGTATACACTTACTAATCAATCAACAAATTCCATTCCCCAGCCCGACTAACACAACATAAATTGAAGTGAAAACTTACAGAATCTCTATTTTATTAATCACGCTACTACAGGTCCGACAGAACAATTAAGATACAAAAAAAACCTCTGTGTATTATACTATAAAGATAAACGCAACTTCCTTACTCTGCTACCGCTCTTTCAATGGGTAGTCTTGAAAACAGAGGTCGCCAACCTCCAATTAAATACACTCCTTCATGAACTACAACTGGTGGAGTTTAAGCAGAAGCATAACTAGCTTGTGGTGGATTCAAATAGACCATGTGTGGAGTTTGATCTGATGTTATTTTATAACAAAGTCCCATGTACAGAGGTATTTTCTGCGCTAACTACATCAACATAGCAACAATTATGGGTACCTAAGGCTGGTAACATACATTTTAGCTCTGAATTGCAGTGGCTGAAACTATAGGTGTGGGCCATGGTGAACATAAATGTGCAACCATGTCACTGGCACACATACGTTTAAGCATCATCGCTACATCTCTCCTTATACACACTGACATTTTTTTTTTTTTTTTTGAAACCGTTTATTGCATTTTGAAAAAGCTACAGGTATGGGCCTACAACCACCCGGCCGGCCGCTAGAGTGACAAAAGCATAGTACATACATACAGTAAGAGTCTCTTGGCGGTGCAGATTGGTAAAGCAGGAGACATCAATAGCGCAGGCCACATAACTCCAAGCCCACAATACGGTTTCCTTTTATCAAAAACAGAACAACACAAAAAACCACACCCGCAAGGCAACCCGCAATCCAAAGTGACGGCACGTGCTCCGTAAGTGGGGGATCCCAACCAGCAGCAAAACTCTGAAGAGGGGAATGGGAATAGATCAGGGACTGGGGAACCACGTGCCCACGGCTGAGGGAGGGGGGTCGGCTAGGGGGACGGAGCTGGCGAGGCAGCCGGTAGCAGTGGCGGCTCACAAATACCCCCGCGGTAGGCGTTCCAGGGGCCCCAGATTTTCACCCACGCCCCAGGCTTACCCCTCGCCACATACACTACCTTTTCACGGAACATACACCAATCCATATGTTCTTTCCAGGCCAACACCGCCGGGGGCCTCTGGGATCCCCACAATTGGGCAATGTCACGCTTAGCTATCATGTATCCCAGAGTCACCCACCGCGTCTGCGGGACCGAATAGTAATTTGGTTCCCACACATTCAGCAAGCATCTCCTCGCTTCGGGCAACAGCGCGACACGCGTAACCACGCGCAGAACCTCATGCACACCACGCCAGAATCGCTCCACCTTTGGGCACTCCCACAGTATATGCATGAAAGTTGCCAAAGCACCACAGCCACGCTTACACAATCCGTCACCAGCAAAGCCCATACGTAGAAGCCTCGGCCCCGTCACGTAAACCCGGTGAAGGATCTTAAGCTGGACGAAGCGAAGGCGAGCCGGGATGGCCACCTCCTTCGGAGAGGCCACCGCGGAAATCCAATCCTCGTCGTCCAGTTCCAGCCCGTCAGCAACCCAGGCCTCGCGGAGACTAATCAGCAGGCACGATCTGTCGTTGATCAGTTTTTTATATATAAGGGAGATTGTGCTGTCTGGAACATGGCCATCCAGCACTCTGTCCTCCAGGGGGGAAGACTCCGGGATGGACGCGACATCCGGAAAGACGGAGCCCAGCGCGTGGCGGACTTGTAGGTACCGAAAGTACTCACTGACCTGCAGCTGAAACTCCGTCTGCAGCGTCTCAAAAGTTTTGAATCCCCCCCTCGTCCAGAGATCTCCCACCGTGCTGATTCCGATCGTGTCCCACTTCTCGAAGCCCTTCGATGTCCACAGGGAGCCCAACCTCTCAGACGCATATAGCGGTGACGCCCGGGTCAAACGGTCCTTCCACCCCATAGCTGCATTAGCCGCGTGCCAGACACGCACCATGACACGCGTCGGTCCCGTCAGACGGGAGTCGGGCGCGCCAGAGTAGAGCGCTCGATTGTAATCGCCACCGGGCAGGAGCATCTTGTCCATTTCAAATGCCGGGTTCAAGGCGGGCCCGTAAAGGCCATGATTAATTGCAGCTAGTTGGGAGGCCCAGTAATACCGTTTAATGTCCGGGAGGGCGACCCCCCCATCGTACCACGGGAGCGTCAATTTAGCCAGAGCAATGCGCGGCCTCCCGTCCCAGAACAGGCGCCGCTGGAGGCCCTCCACCTCACGGAAGTAGCGCGCCGGAACCAAGTCCATAGTGTTCTGGAGGGCGTACAGAAAGCGCGGCAAGGACATCATCTTAAACAAGGCCGCTCGGCCAAGCGGCGAAAGCGGAAGACGCCGCCAACGCGCAACGTCCTCCTTCAGGCGCTGGAGGGGGGGTAGCAAGTTCCGCTCATAGCGGGCCTCCGGGTCTAGAGTAATATATATACCCAGGTACCGGAACCCCTGGGAGGCAATCTGGATCGGGCAGTCCCGTGGTAGGGCCGGAGCCTCCCCGGAAAGCACATATACGCAGGATTTCGCCCAGTTGATGACGAGGCCTGAGTTACGACCGAAGGAGCGCAAAACATCAACCAGGACAATCAGCGATTTACGCGGGGAGGCGAGATACAAAAGGATATCATCGGCGTAAAGGGACACGCGGTCCTCATGCTCGGGGGTCCAGCGGAGACCACGGATAGAAGGGTGCCACCGTAGCCACTCCGCCAAGGGCTCCAAGGCCAGTGCAAACAGGAGCGGCGACAAGGGGCAACCCTGACGCGTGCCCCGCCCCAGCGCGAATGGGGCCGAGACTCGCCCATTCACCACCACCTGCGCCAATGGGCCCGAATACAACAATTTGACCCAGCTAATGAATCCCGGTCCAAATCCAAATTTCGCCAGCATAGCCCAGATGTATGGCCATTCAAGTGTATCAAACGCCATGGTGGCGTCCAAGGACGCCAAGATGGCCGGCTCCCGCACAAACGGGACACGCGCGAGCACCCCGTGCAAGCGTCGCAGATTAAGAGCCGTGTTGCGGTGGGGTATAAAGCCAGATTGGTCTTGGTGGACCAAATCGCCCACCACGCCGACCAACCGGTTGGCCAACACCTTGGCGAGGATTTTGGGCTCCGCGTTCAAGAGCGAGATCGGCCTATAGGATGTGACCCGCTCACGGGGCTTCCCCTCCTTGTGGATCACCACGATTGTGGCCAGACGCTGGTCCGGCGGGAGGGAACCCTGCGAGTGGGCCGCCAGGAACATCGCGCGCAGGTGGGGCGCCAGTACATCCGGGCGTAGCTTATAAAGCTCGATGGGGATACCATTGGGGCCCATGGCCTTGCCGGATGCAACCGAGCGAATAGCCAGAGCAATTTCGTCCGAGGTGGGAGGAGCGTCCAGCAAATCCCTGTCCTCCACCGTAAGGGAGGGCAGCGCGATGTCCCGAAGCAGGGCATGGGAATCTTCCTCCGAGCAGGGGGAGACCGGGGAGTACACCTCGCGGAAGTAATCCGCGAAGCAGGAGACAATGGCTTCCGGCTCGGTGACACACGCACCATCCATCCTCTCAATCAACGGAACCACACGACTCGCTCTCTCCCTCTTATCCAACCACGCAATCAATTTGCCAGCCTTATCACCCACATCATACAATCGCCCCTGCTGCTCTCTACTGAGGCCCCTGGCCGCCTCCGTGACGAGGGCCCTATAGGCCGCCTGCTTGAGGTGTAGAACATGCAGCTTGGCATCCGTTACCCCGCTCCCCAGGTCACCCTCCAGTTCCGCAATCTCAGCCTCCACCCGGGTCACTTCCTCCCGCTCACGCCTCCGGGCATGGGAGATAAAGGAGAGGGCCTCCCCTCTGAGAACTACCTTAAAAGCCTCCCACAGGGAGATGGCCGAAGAGACAGACCCCACATTCTCGTCAAAATATCGCTGTAAGGATTTGATCAAGTCGGCACGAATGGTGGGGTCGCGCAAATACCATGCATTGATTGGAGCCACCCTGCCCTCCCCCCTCGGGAAGACATCGAAATGTAACAGCAATGAGGAGTGATCTGAAATACCCCGCGCCAGATGGCACACCTCCCCCACCCTCCCAGCATAGGCCGCCGGGACAAGGATGTAATCAAGCCGCGAAAGGCTACCATGGGCACCCGAGTGGAAGGTGTATTGCAGCTGTGCGGGATGCTTTAGTCGCCAGCAATCCACCAGGCCCAGTGTGTCTAAAAGGCCGGACAGCCACGCCTGTGCCCGGGGGAGGTCCCTAGGGGGATGACGATCCATAGATCCAGAAGCTACCGCATTAAAGTCCCCCCCAACCACCAGCAGGCCACCCGGAAGGCCCAGGAGGAGGCGCCCCAGGTCCGCAAATGTAGTAGCCTGTAACCCAGGCGGGACGTACACTGATATAAAAATAAACACTCTACCCTCCATTCTACCCACCAGGACAGTGTAGCGTCTCCTCTCATCATGGCGCACCTCATCAATCTCCAACGGGAGCGAGTTCTTGATCATGATACCCACCCCCCGCGAGCCCGAAGTGAAGCCCGAATGGGCCACCAAACGATAGCCCCGCCGATTCATTGCATGAAAGGAGTTACCTATAAGGTGTGTCTCCTGCAGGAAGACAACATCTGGTGATATACGTTTCAAGTACTGCAGGACCACACCACGCTTAATCCGATCCCCCAGGCCGTTAACATTCCATGACAACACAGTCAAATCCCTACCCCCCATCGTACGTAGAAGCAATCAGTCGTCCCCCACAGAGCATCTTGAGAGCAACAATACAGTAGCGGGTTTGCCTTGCGGTGCAAACAAACAACACACCCCCCCCCCCCCATCCCAACAGAACTCCCCCCTCCCTGCACCCCTGCATGAGCCCAGACAGCCCCCCCAAAGTGCAGTGTGCCTGTCGCCCCATAGATGAAAACTAACTAGTCCCCCAGAGGAGGAGGGAAGCCCCCAACAGACCCCGAACGACCTCCATAGGAGGGGAACATATACGATCAATAAATGGTAAAGGAATGTTGTCCAGAGCAAGGCCTATTATTCACCCCTCAATTCTGATCCGGCGGGCCCTCCCCGCTGACCGCACCCCCCCCACCCCCTCGGCCCCGATCTCCCGGCAGAGTGTCCAACCAGTCCCCAGCCGCCTCGGGCCGGTCAAAGAAGTGCGTGCGACCATCCACCTCCACCCTCAGCTTAGCTGGAAAAAGCATTGAGTACTTAAGGTTCAGGTCACGTAAGCGACGTTTAACACCGAGAAAACTCAGTCTCTGCTTTTGGACCGCCGGAGTAAAGTCTGGGTAGAAATGCACATCCATGTTATCAAGCTTGACCGGTCCCTGTTGCCTGGAGGTCTGCAGGATAGCATCTCTGTCCCGAAAGTTAAAAATCCGGGCAATGAGAGGCCGTGGCGGGGCACCGGCCTTAGGTCTGCCCCCAGGGACCCGGTGAGCACGTTCCACCGCAAAAAGCTTACTCAGCCCCCGGGGCTGGAGATGGGTAAGGATCAGTTCTTCCACAAAAAGATCTGCCGCCTCCGCCTCTCGTCCCTCCGGCACCCCCACAATACGAACATTATTCCTCCGGGCCCGACCCTCGGAATCCTCCAGTCGCCGGTCCATCAGGGCGCTCGCCTGGCCGAGCCGGCGCACCTCCTTCTGGAGGGCCACCACATCCGTCGTGAGGCTCGTTGTAGTGTGGGCCAGGGAATCGACCCTGTCGTTCGTTTTGGACAAGTCAGCCCTCACGAGGCTCACATCCACAAGGACCGAGTCTATTTTTTGCGCCAGGGTGTCGAAGCGCTGGTCCACCGAGGCCTTCATCTCTGCGATGGCGCCCATGACGTCCCGGAGGGTCAGATCCACCGGCTGAGCAGATGCCTCCGTCGGGCCCGCCGGGGATGTGCGCGATGTCTCCGGAGATCCCTTCTGGAGAGTGTAGCGGTCCATACTGTTGGACTGGTGCGCCGGGCCACGGCGGGTCGTCTTCACCTTCGCCCGGTCGCCATCTTGTTTGGTGGACATGCTCGCTCTCCCACTGTCGTGCCAATCTCCTCGAACGGGCCGATAAACCAGTTCACGGGTTCCGGGGGGGGGGGAGGGCGACCACCGGACCGCAGGACGACCCACAGCCGGCGGGCCAGCCGGGCACCTGGACAAGGCCACACCACCGCACCCCGCTCCGCAGCCCTACCTCGCTTGAGGGCAAGGAGGGCGCAAAAGCGAAAGTGAAAGCGCGGGGTACGGGAGTCGCCCAGCCCTGCCCGCCGCTGTTGTTCACTTTGTCCCCGAATCGCCCCACTACTCCAATCCGGGGGGCCGGCGCGGAGAAGGCCGCAACCTTCGATCGGTGCTCCCACCGGTGTCCGGGGTCCGATTCGAACCCAAAAAACGGGTGGCGCCTCAGCTCGGGTTTACCGACACAGTCCCCTCAACAAGGACAGGATATCGCCAGGATTAATTCAGGAGGTCGCGGAGGTCCTCGGGAGCCTCGCACCTACGCGGCCATCTTGGTTGCGCGCTAGGCTCCTCCCCTCACACTGACATTTCTAACGAGAAGTCTCACTGGTAAACACCATATTTAGCTTAAGTCAATCCTAAAATCATTTTAATGTACTTATACTTTGGAGGAAAAACTGTGACTTTCCCTAAATGCAATGTGCCAAGGAACGGCCCTGAGCTATGAATACCTGTTGGTGTCTATTTGAATGTAATTCTATCCCTAAGTTCTTCTGATGGTTTGCATGCAATATTTCATCTTTGCGACATATAGCAACTCTAATATATAATGTTCCTTATTCTTGAGGCTGGACCAGACATAAACTCATATTTCATCACTTCACCTCAGTTGTACCACAAGCAATGTCAGGTATCTGCAAAATGTGTTTCTACTTTTCTAAAAGCTTACCAAGTGTTGAGAAATCATTGGCCAGACAGACGAGAAAAAGAAGTTAAAGACGTCATGTGTTCTATACAAGCTTTCACAACTTCCAAATTGAGATATTAGCCAAAGGGGGTGAGCCAAAGACTCACTTTTACAGGTCTCTCCTTCAGGCAGCTTGACCATGCTTAGTGCGAAACCGTGGAAGTGGTGCTCAGGATGGAGGAACCAATAATTACAATGTAACATAGCTATGAGATGATAAACTTTATTTAATACTTCAACCATTTTTAAAGTAAACAGTTAAACTATTAATAGAGCAAAAATAAATAAAATATGGGGCATGAACGAGTTCAATCATTCACACCTTTTAAAATGTGTCCTAATGAATTACCAGAAGTACCAGTCCTTTATTGAGCAAACGGTGCTACGAAGTATTAGGCGCAATGGTATTTTCAAGTAGTTATAAACCAAGAAGGCCACCATGAAGGGCTTTAAATGGAATAGAAAAAACTGTGGGTTTGTGAAAGTGGAGTGGCCAAAAAGGTGTGACCAGGGGCCGTATTATGAAAGTACCCTGGGGGCGCAATAGGCATTTGTGCCCGCTTTGCGCACCTCTGGGGCCCTTTGGTATTACAGAAGGGGCCGCGGACGTTTGTGCGGCCCCATTTGTAATACGGATAGTCATTAGATCTTTTGGTTTCCAACTCACTTCCTATGCTTACGACACTCAAATAGTGTTGTCATTAACTGAGGGGGCGGAAAAGGAAACAGGGGCTTGTTTCCACGACTGTAAGGGTGCCATTTCTGGCTGGATGTCCTCCAACTGTTTAAAACTAAACTCTAGCAAGACCGAGGTCATAAAGTTTGGAAACAATCCACTTGTTTGGACACCCGAATTGTGGCCGGAAGATCTTGGACCTTGCCCCTTACCCACTAGAAAAGCAAACAATCTTGGGGTATTGGTGGACAATAAACTCACCATGGGTGACCAAATAAATATGGTGACTTCGGCTTGCTTTTTGGCACTAAGAATCATAAGAAAAATTACGTTTTTTTAAAACAGCCTTAAAACAGTGGTAACAGCCCTTATAATGTCACGTCTTGATTACTGTAATGGTTATAACTTAATGCCCAAAGGCAACATATCTATCGGCTCCAACTTGCCCAAAATGTAGCGGCCAGATTGCTGTCAGGGACCCCAAAATTTGTCTCTGTTAAGGAGGAACTCGGGTAACTTCACTGGCTCCCGGTCAAACAAAGAGCACTCTTCAAGGCACTTTGTACTGTCTTCAAGGCCATCAATAGTGTAGGTCCTGACTTCCAGAGGTGTACATTTCAATGGTACGTCCCTGGAAGAATGTTACGATCAACTGGAGCTAAGCAAGTTAGAGTACCCTTATTTAAAAAAGTCAACTGGGGAGGCAGGAGCTTCATCACCTGTGCTTCTAGAGCATGGAATGATCTCCCTTTTCATCTCAGGGATGCCCCGGATCTCCTCTGCTTTAGAAAAGGGCTGAAGACATGGCTCTTTTCTCAGTAGCATATCTTCATGCTCCCCTGCAGACAGTGCTTAGCGCCAGGACACCCCAGGCTCTATAAGTCCGATTAACATAACATAACAGCGCTGGCGCCCTTAAAGCGCCAGCACTACCTTCAGAGGGTGTTGCCTCATTTACATGGGGGCCTGGCCCATGCAAATGAGAGAATCGATTTTCCTCTGCACCCGCGCCGTATTACAGACACGGGTGCAGAGGCAAAGACACTCTCAGGAGGCTCACTGACATTGCGCCCCCAGAGAGTAGCTCTCTGAAGGGGGACAGGCGGTCCTAAGGACCCCCTAGACATTCCCTTGCTGGTGGGTGCACTCACTGGCTGCACCCTCCTGCAAGGGGATCTCTAATTCCCCTTCAAAGGGTAGACGGGTTGCCATCTGCACTGTGAAAACATGGAGCGGCTTTAAAGCAGCCACTCCGGTTTTTTCAGAGGAATACGCTGTCCCCAGGGCTGCGTGAGTTTACGGCTGTCCTGGGGCAGCTCATTGATGGTAGTACAGTGTATTTTCATTGTTTGCACAGGATGCACCTTTTATGAAAATGCGTCTTTACTGTAATATAGCTCCAGGAGTCCTTTACAAGGGGTGTGGCCTATGTAATTAAGGGTGTGGCCTAAATCAAGTGAATCTAGAATCCTGTGCCTCACAAATTATTAAAGTCAGAATGCTGCATGAGACACAAGAATGCACATGGACATCAGGGCACAGGTCACCAAATTACCACAAGGCCGAAAGCAAATCCAGTCTGGGTTCAGCTACATAAAGTGGTCTTCTCCCATTTGAGAAATATTCAGATTAACATTTTCCTTTTGCTTTTTGAGGCTCAGCCACGGTCCTGCTGCATAGAATAGAAAGACAAACCATACAATAAAAAATACATTGATTTCTGCTAATAATCGCCCTATCGGATCTATTGTTGCTTATCTGACATACACATTTCTTTATTTCAGCTCAGTAAAATAAAGAGCTAACCACAGAGCCCAAAAGGGACCCATTTTAGTCAGTCTTTTTAGGTTGAGCTAGGCAGCGCACATGCACTGTCTCTCAAGACATGCTGATTCAGTGTATGGGTTTAACGCCCACCCATTGCCTTTTTATTTGTTATTATGATTGCCCTTTAAAAAGCCTTGCCTGCAATTGGTTAATGTCCCTGCTTTGTGCCCTTTAAAAAGCCTTGCCTGCAATTGGTTAATGTCCCTGCTTTGTCCCTCCGTATCGTCCTTCATTTCCTCCCACTGAGCTGCGCCTATCTTCTGATATTTTTCTGCTTTTGTCTTGATCCGTTCGTTTCCAGGGACTTTTTTTTTTTTTTTCTCATCCACAAGTTGTTGGTGCTATTCCTTGCCTTGGTTAAATAATCGATAGCTATTAGTTTGCTAGACAATTATATTTGATGATGTAAAATTTAATTTGTGTGTTCCTTTTGTTGTTAGTAACTCAGTGTGGCTGTATATTTAATTGTAAATTCAGATTTTTAAAGTTGTATTTATTTCCAAGACATAGTGTGTCTGTACATGTATTTCTGTGTGCCTTTTGGAGTTAGTAAGGTATTCTGAACGTATATTGGTTTTGAGATTAAGCTTTCCAACCTGTTCCTTCTTTCTGAATCATAGAGCGTCTGATCATTGACATGCCACAGTCGTTGACGGTGGAACGCTGTAGCAGTTCTCTTGTCGTCGTTCTTCTATTCTATGGTTCGTCTCAGGCACTACTTCTGAGGAGCCAACAATAGTCGTCACTGGAGCAGGTCTTGTAGACGTCATTGATGCTGGTGGTATGTTTTTTCTTTATATATCGCATTAGTGCCACGGGGTGGCCACAAGCGCTGTAACCTCCCCTTATTGTCCATGTAGGTCTTCAGTGAACGAACGAATGAATGAGTACTTTAGCTGTGATTGCCAGAACATTTGTTTGTGTCCGTTCAGTGTTTTGTTGTTTGCTATGAGACACCTGCATGCCAACACCTGGGAAAAGCTTAGACAAAGGTTAGGGGAACCATCATTCGGGGGGCTTTCATTTCTCAATTGAATGCAAATCTGAGAGGGAGCCAGATGAAATAACACCCTTTCCTATAAGATCGATCCCCTGACTCAATCTGTAGTAGGTGGGGACTGTCAAGTTACAGGGGTTAACGAATATCCATGCATCTGACAGTGCATAAATGACTGCGTTTTCCAAACTCTTTAATAGCATTTGTGAACAACACTCACTTCAGTACAGGGCAGAGTAGACTTATGGTAGGGTTTTGTAGAGTACAGTACAGGGTTATGTCACCTGTGAGCTTTATATACCATGCTTGCTGCTTTTAGTATGATTTTGTATCGTCGAAGGAGCTATTAGGTAGGATGCAGTCCAGGTTGAGTGACATGTGCACTAGGCTCATCTTGTTGAAGCTTTCAGAGATGGCCAGTTGGACATAGCCAGCACTAACAGTGATGCGGATGCCAAGGGTCCCATATGAGGCCTGAAAACCTTTGCTGTTCCTGATTGTTCACCATGCAGCGCTTTGCATGCAGGGATTTTCAAGCCTACACCAGGATGTATTTAATGGCAATGTACAGGATAACACTGGCATCAGATTGTTGATGTATCAGATGGTAGCCTTACCAGTGAGGCTAACGGTGTCTCACAGCGAGCATGAGTCAATTGAACCATGGCTCCCAGTTCACATAATGCTAAAAAACTGCCTTTCGCACATTGTTGATTTGTGTATGTTTCTGGAGTTTGGTGTAACCCCATTTTCCCCAATTGCAGGTTATTAATCTCAATTCATTCATGTACATCCCATCCACTCGATTCACACGCAAGACCTTTGTTGCTGTGGTGAAAGAAAACATGACCGAATTTGGGATGGACCCGGAAGAGGCCATTACAGATGCTATACAGCAGTTCGAATCCCAAGATAATACAACCATTAAGGAACGTGTGGCTGCTCTGATAGGCAGATGTCTCTGACAGATGTCTCTGACAGATCTAGTCCTGGAGCAGGTCTGGTAATAGGTTTTGGCTAACCACAACTCTAATAATGCGACAGAATGTATTTGAGGTTCCCAAGGTTGATAAAATGAATGTCTTTGAAAAGAGGCATTCAATGAATTTCTGTAGAACACTTGATGTGTCTTCGTGGCGTTACTACAAATAATGAGAAGCCAATATTGTTTCTACCTTTATTCATTTGGTTGCTTTTTTAAGGATAAAAGGTGGAGCTGTTCTGACTCCTACTCCCAGGATTTAAAGCTGTGAGAGCACCGGTATTTGGCAGCAGGCGTTCATTTTACTGGGCTGTGCCGGAGGCTTTCTTCAAGCTGTAGTTTTGAAGAGCTAGACACTCTGTTGTTTGGCTCGAAGTGGTCACATTTCTGAGGTAGGGAGTGGCCACATTCCGTTGCAATTACTTTTCTGCCAGACACTTTCTGAACCTGTGCTTTTTTTTGCTGAAAACAAACCTCTGAGATCTGCTTTTTTTCTGCTGCAGAAATTTGCATGTCATCTGACAATCACATGCTCATGTCCTGAACTTTGCCTTTCATCGTGCTAAATTGGATGAAATAAGGACGAAGTTGAGCTGGTGTATAGTAGTTCTGTCATGTGTAAATGTGAGGTGTGCTGTGCAACCTCAATGCACTATGTGTTCCAAACTTTGTAAAACAGTAATCATTTTGAATGGAGGGCGACTTTCCAAGGATATGGAAGACGGGTGGCAACTTATCTGTTTAGGTCGCCCTAGGTAGCTATCGAGGTTGTTTCCATGCCCAAGAAGCCCAACCAAAGTGCATTAAAAGAAGCGTAAAGAATTCAGGGGCTTCACAAAGTTGGCATTTGTTAATACTTATAAGAGCACCAGTTACATTTACACATGATCACATTCATATTTTTTCAATACCACACAAATACACCCCACATAAAAACACTCTATGTAACATACCAACAAACCACATAAATACGCTCCATACCATGCCACATAATTCTAATCAGCATAATTCCACTCAACAACACACAGTTCCACGTCACATGATTCGACTCCACACATTTTCATTTCACACCACATAATTCAACCCAACAACACAATAAAACAACACATCTCATACATCCAATCCACAGCACAAAATTCCACATCATGCCACATCATTTAACAGTACACCACATAATTAAACTTCACTACATACCACTCCACAACACAAAATACCATTCCACATAATTAGAATCCATGACACACAATCCGATTCTGAAAAGGAAAGAGGGAGCACCTACTTGACCTGTGTTTCTTCAACTAAGCTATTATATGCTGTTGGTTCTGTTTCAATTTGACTGGGACTAGATACAATTTATAACTCAGCATCAGCATCAAACCCATCATCACCCTCTGCCACAGTTTTAATTGAATACTGTTGTACAGGAATCCGCAGGACAGTCCATATCTCAGCACCATGATCGAGGTAGCATCTGACAATGGAGCTATTACTAATCATCGGATGATGCATGTAAGAGCACCCTTTTGGAGCTGGGATTCAGTCAGCTTTGGGAAATCCCGCACTAATTACAGAAGGGACGGCCAAATTAATCAAGGTTGGATTTTAGCTCTTAAAATAAGGAAAGCAGAGTCTGCATCAAAACATGTTGCAAAATTACCACTTGCATAATGGACATGTTGGCCCCACACCCTATTTGGATTGGTTTCGAGCTGAGGCATGATGCACTTTGGATCCTAAATATATGCTGGTAACCCTTCCGAAGAAAAGCTATGTGGCTAAATTGGATTAGTCAAAATCCATCAGTTGTCTCTGTGATTGCAGTTTGGGGCCAGGATCACAGTGTCCATTTTATGCTTCATTGAACATTGATCATCTGTAGAAGGTGGTTGCTACTCATATTTAAAGCGAATGGTGTGGTTTGACCTACTGACACGTGCACCTTGTTGCAGGATAGACCGAACATCAATATATTTCATAGCAGCGTCTTACATCTGGTCTGCATGGCTAATCCCCTGTAAAACTCAATAGAGGAAAGTGAGGAAGGTAGCGTCAGATTACTGATGAGAACCCTTCCCAGCTATCTGTTCAATCACCGTCCTGTCCTATACATGGAATACATGGCCATCAGATCTTTAGACAATCTCCTCTTGTTACGCAAAGTATTTAAACCATTCTTATTTAATGTTTGATTCCAGTTTCCATTATCTCAAGTGCTTCCACTGAACCTCGTTAGCGGAAGAATACCTTTAAGGATAGCAGTGGGCTCTAAAAATACTTAAGGGTCTCTTATTGATTGGTTGAGCCTGGTCCAGATGCGTGTGTGAAGCTTGGAGCACCGCAGAAGCGGCTGGTATGTGCACGCTCCCAACTGGCCTCAATAGGTTTGTGGGCTACCTCTAGGGGGGCGGTCTTGTTGCCCACCCACCACTTCCTTGTTGCTGAGAAGATGTTGACAGGTAGTGGCAGGCTTGGGGGCTGGCAAACTATTCCGGGGGGGTCAAGGGAAGGCAGCACCTACACGGCTTGCAGCCGCTAGCTGGGTGGAGAAGAGAAGATGAGGACAAGTCATACGTGAGTGAGGGGGTTCTCAACTCTTTGGCACTCTCTACTCTCCAGCCTTTCCCTTCCTGGGCTCGTCATCTTTTATTGTGCTGGTTGCCGATCCACCGATCCAACTGCCCATTTGCATCTGCCATCTAGCTTGCCTACACTCATGCAAATGAGTTGCTGGAGGATAAACTCCTGAGGACGAAACTCCTGTTGTCCTGCTCTGCCGTGTTTGAGTGCTGTGGCAGATATTTTTATTCTGGTATACCTTTGTTGCTTTTGTGTGTCCTGGATCATAAACTGAGAATTGGCTTTGCTTAGGCTGAACCTGGCTCCTTTTGGATTATAGAAATACATAGTAGCTGTGCATGAGTCATCAGAAACTTAACGGACCAAGAAGTATCAACGACTGGTCATGGGTACATCAAGGAGTATGAACACAATGCAGAAGTTCTATTAAATGCAATCACTGCATTTATACAGCCTGTTCTTTTGTCATTGGACATTGTATGTGAACTATGTTTTTTTAATACCACAGCTCTTAATCCTTGTAGTAATCCTTGGAGGTCCGTGGAGTTCTAGGTCCATCCAGAAACATAGTTTGTAAATTCAATCGAGAAGTGTAGTGGCAAAACCGCACCAAAGTCCGCTCATTGGGATTATATGAAGTAGTATGTTGTATGATGTTAACATCTCTAGTGGGTGGTGGTTCTGTTTTTAAATATTGATTTTCCCTAACAATGACTAAGTAGGAAAAACTTGAAGTGCTGTGAAAGTTAGTAAAAGGTCAATATTCTCTACTATATACTAACTGTTGCAAAAGTTTTGACAGCGAGAAAGCTTCACTCAGGAAAATTGAGAACTCAATATGCTTTTAAAGATACCAGATCAAATCCTCTCAGGGATAAATCGGCCCACATTGGCTGTTTGAAGGTCATTGTACCCATGAATTCATTTTTGGTGAGCAGTAGAAAAGTAGACTCAAGTGCAGCTATGAAAAAATACAGGGGAAAACTCCACTGAATACTCACCTAATTTAGGGAGGTACATGAGGAAAGTTATAGAGTGCTCCCACAAGAAGACGACAATAGAAAACTAGTACGTATTGACAGAGGAATTCAGTCTCCCTGACATTTTATGCTCTCAGATATTAATGATTTACCCGATATACCCGTACAAGGGGGAGGAGGGAAGCCGTTACAGAGGATGACTGTAAATTAAATGCAAACTCTGTTTTACAGCTTTTTAGTAGTACTCCAAGTATAAAATCTCTTCCACTATTATACAATCCTCTATACCAGAAATTAAAGACCAGATGTCTTTGTACAAGTTTACAGGTCTTTGCAGTGTATTGAAATAATTCTCTCTTCTATTCTGGCATAACTGGAAAATAAATGGGTAATTCCAACAATATTCTGGATTCTCTTTCCTCCATCTTGAAGTAGCTATTCTCTACCAAGACAGTAATTGTCACTGATAAAATAGTAAGAGCCCCAGCAAATTGGTCAATAAATGGAAAGAGTTTGCAGTGTGGGAGAGGACGAGGAAGGAAATGTCAGGGACAAGAATCAAATGATCTCTCTCAATTCGGTGCATCCCATTAAGGAAAAAGGAGTAAAAATGAAGGAAGAGACAAGGATGGTTTAAAGGGTACCCAAATGGGGGCTATAGACGGGGATACAAAGAAGAGACTGAACAGTGAGAAAGATTATCAAGTATACTCGCTGAAATTCCTATTCGAAGACCCAGAGGCGACCCATTTAAAAGAATGAGGTAGGCTGAGTCTTACGCTACACGCTACATGCTACGCGCTAGGAGGCGGAGTCTGCATACGGCGAGCTGCGAGCCGGCGAGCTGCGAGCTACGAGCTCTGAAGCTTGAATCTGCGAGCCGACGCAGGAAAGGAAACGACACGGACAGGACCACGGACCCACTGCCGATCCAATTCGACCATCAGTGGTGCCGGCCCCGGTGCCGGTGTGAGCGAGTGAGTTGAGGCGAGGTGAGGCACGCACGGGAGGACACGGGCCGGAGGACTGGCGAGGGCTGGCGAACAACTGCTACAGCTAAAACAGCGGGATACAGAAGGACACAACGGGATGCGGTAAGGAGTAATCTCCTGACGTCTGTCTTGCTTGTAGTGTCCAGCGTTGTGTACAGTGTCCAGCGTCCTGCTTCGACCCCCCCAGAGGGGTTTGTCAGCGTCTGCCCTCAAGCTACTTCTCCCTTGCCCCTCCTTTGTCCCTCCGCTCCCTTGCCCCCCGCCTTCCTCGTCATAGACGCCGCCAGGTGTCTATTTGCTCTTCTGGCAGCAGCAAACGGACACGGCCTGGGGGGGTCTGGGGTTTGAGGGTCTGATCGAGTGCACCTTTTCTGCCTTTGCCTTCCTCAGAACGCCCCACCTCGCATCACCCCTCCATTGCGTGGAGCAGCAGGGGGCGGAAAAAAGGCTCCAACTGTTTAACTAGACCGGGAAAAAAAAAAAAAGGAATATGCTACTTACCAGTATGCATCTGTTCTTGGCATGTAGAGCTGCAGAGTTGTACACTTAGCATAGATCGCCATCTGGTGTTGGGCCCGGATGTTTGCAGTTTGTTTTTCTTCTTGGACAGTCTTTGGAAGTCACGAGTTTGGTGACTCCTCCTTCGGTCCGTACTGCGCATGGGCTTCGGCTCCATCCTCAGATTGTTTTTCGCCAACAGGGAAATGATGGAGCGTAGTAATAACAGTGAGAAACCCATGTGTTGTATCTAAATAAGATGTACTGGAACGGATACAGGTAGCCGGGGAGGCGGGTGGGCGTGTACAACTCTGCAGCTCTACATGCCAAGAACAGATGCATACTGGTAAGTAGCATATTCCGTTCGAGGCATATGAGCTGCAGATTGTACACTTAGCATAGATTATATAGCAGTACCCAACCCTAGCGGCGACCACCGGTATCCGTTGCAGCTGTTTGAAAAAGTGTCTTTAGTACAGCCTGGCCCACCCTAGCTTGCTGCTTGGAATGCACATCTACACAGTAGTGTTTTGTGAAGGTGTGCGGTGTAGACCATGTGGCTGCCTTGCAGATGTCATCTAAGGGTATATTCCCTAGAAAAGCCATAGAAGCCCCTAACTTTCTTGTAGAGTGGGCTTTAGGGGGAACAGATAATGTTCTCTTTACCTTTTGATAGCAAATTTGTATGCATTTTACAATCCACCTAGCTATCCCTGATTTTGAAATGGGGTTGCCTTTATGTGGTGGAGAGAAGGAAACGAACAATTGTTTAGTCTTCCTGAAGGGTTGCGTTCTTTGTATGTAGTATAGTAACGCCCTTTTTACATCAAGCGTGTGTAAGGCCCTTTCTGCAACAGATTGGGGTTGCGAAAAGAAGACAGGTAATTCCACTGATTGATTGAGGTGGAAGGGGGAAATGACTTTGGGCAGAAACTTCGGATTTGTGCGAAGTATGACCTTGCTGTGATGCATTTGTATGTAGGGTTCCTGTATGGTGAACGCTTGTATTTCACCAACCCTTCTAAGGGAAGTGATAGCTACAAGGAAAGCTGTTTTCCAGGTGAGAAACTGTAGCTCACATTTGTGCATTGGTTCGAAGGGCGGACCCATTAGACGTGTAAGAACCAAATTTAGATTCCATACAGGGGAAGGTGGTGCCCTGGGAGGAATTACTCGTTTAAGGCCTTCCATGAAGGCTTTAATAGCGGGCACTCTGAAGAGTGATAAATGCTGCCTGTTTTGTAGATAGGCAGCGATCGCTGCTAGGTGTAGGCGTATGGATGAATATGCCAGGTTACACCTGTGAAGATGGAGCAGATAGCATATTATGTGCTGTATGGATGCATCTAGAGGGTTGATTGTATTGTTACGGCAGTAAATTACAAATCTTTTCCACTTTGCGGCATAGCATGCTCTAGTGGTAGGACGTCTGGCTTCCATGATGATGTTCATGCAATCAGGGGGAAGGTTAAGGTATCCGAATTCTAGGATTTCAGGAGCCAGATCGCCAGGTTGAGCTGAGCTGGGTCCGGGTGCCTGATTTCTCCATGGTTCTGGGTTAGGAGGCATGGGGATAGATGCAATTTTTGATGTGGTACCACTGACAGTTGTAGTAGCGTGGTGTACCACGGCTGCCTGGCCCACGTCGGAGCTACCAGAATGAGTGTGAGGGAGTGCTGTTGTAGCTTCCTGACCACTAATGGAATTAGTGGGAGAGGTGGAAAGGCGTATGCAAATCTGCCTGACCAGTTCATCCATATCGCATTGCCCTTGGACAATGGGTGTGGGTATCTGGCGGCGAAGCTTGGGCATTTTTTGTTTTCGTGGGTGGCGAAGAGGTCTATCTGAGGATGCCCCCACTGTTGGAAGAATGGGTGAAGAACTTGTGGATGCAGTTCCCATTCGTGTAGTTGTTGTGTTTGTCTGCTGAGCAGATCTGCCATGGTGTTTTGTACGCCTGGAACGTGCTGTGCCAGGAGAAAGATGTTTTGGGGAATTGCCCATCTCCATATGCTCTGGGCTAAGCGGGAGAGCTGGGGAGAGTGTGTCCCCCCCTGTTTTTGTATATAATACATCGCAGTCATATTGTCTGTGCGAATGAGGACTGCTTTGCCCGAAATCTGTTTTTGGAAAGATTTTAGGGCTAGAAAGATCGCCAAGAGCTCCAGGTGGTTGATGTGGAGCGATTTTTGCTGTGGCGTCCATAGACCTTGCATGGTGAGGTGTAGGAGGTGCGCTCCCCAGCCGGAGAGCGATGCGTCCGCTGTTAGAATCACCTGAGGAACCGGGTCCAGGAACGGCCGCCCTTTGGAAAGGTTTGTGGTGTTCCACCACTGCAGAGAGTGATGTGTGCGGCCGTCCACCAACACCAGATCCGTCAGCTGACCCTGGGCCTGGTTCCACTGTTGTGCTAGGCACTCTTGAAGTGGACGCATGTGGAGTCTTGCATGGGGCACTATGAAGATGCAAGACGCCATCATTCCTATGAGCTTCATAAACACTCTTGCTGGAAGAGAGTGTTGAGGAAGGAATGTTTTGCGTAAGGCTTGAATGCTTGTGATTCTGGCTGAGTTTGGATAGGCAATACCCTTGGAGGTGTCTATAGTGGCCCCGAGATATTGCTTTGTGTGAGATGGTATGAGGTGGGACTTTTGGTAGTTCACCGTGAAGCCTAGCTGGTGGAGCAGTTGGATGGTGCTGTTTGTATGCTGCACACATTGGTCGTAGGACGCGGCTTTTATCAGCCAGTCGTCCAGGTAAGGGAAGACGTGAATGTGTTGACGTCTGAGGTGTGCTGCTACTACTGCTAGGCATTTGGTAAACACCCGCGGTGCGGTGGTGACCCCGAAGGGGAGAACCGTGAATTGGTAATGTTGCCCGTCCACCACGAACCTGAGGTATTTCCTGTGAGAGGGGTGTATTGGAATGTGAAAGTATGCGTCTTTCAGATCCAAGGTTGTGAGAAAGTCTCCCTGGCAGAGGAGTGGGAGGACTTGCTGTAGGGTGACCATGTGAAAATGGTCTGAGTGTATGTAGGCATTTAGAGGCCGGAGGTCGAGAATGGGTCTGAGGGTCCCGTCTTTCTTTGGTATTAAGAAATATAGGGAGTAGACCCCTAGATTTTGTTGATTGACGGGGACCTGCTCTATAGCGTGTTTTTGGAGGAGTGAGAGTACCTCTTGTTTGAGCAGTGTGGAATGTTCTTGAGACATTGGACGGTGCCTTGGTGGGATATTGGGTGGGGTAGATGTTAGTTCGAGACAGTACCCTGACCGAATGATTTGGGTTACCCATTTGTCCGATGTTATGGACTCCCATACGTGGATAAAGTTTTGTAGTCTGCCCCCGACCGGAGTGGAATGGTCTGGGGGGAGCGGAGGGGAGTCATTGTGCGGGAGAGGTGGCAGAACGGGTGTTGTTGGTTTTGCCCCTGCCCTTATTGTTGTTACCCCTGTAACCACCTCTCTGATTGCCCTTTGAAAAGGTATTTTGAGGAGGGGACTTGTAGGAGGTAGAGGCGTTATCGGTGGAGGAGCCTCTGCCTGTGCCACGAAAGGACGAGCGTCGAAAGGAACGTTTGGAGGCTTGTGTTTGGAGTGCCCCCATAGACTTTGCTGTGTCTGTGTCTTTCTTCATCTTTTCGAGCGCTTCGTCTACCTTTGGCCCAAAGAGTGTTTCCTGGTCAAAGGGGTGATTGAGTATGGATGCCTGGACTTCAGGCTTGAAACCTGAGATCCTGAGCCAGGCGTGGCGACGAAGCAGGACACTGGTATTTATGGCCCTAGAAGCAGTGTCGGCTGCATCGAGGGCACACTTAATGGAGGTGTTTGTAATTAGTTTACCCTCCTGTATCAGGTCATGAGCCTTGTGCTTGTATTTTTCTGGAAGGTGCTGCATAAGACCCTCTAGTTCGTCATAGTGTGCTCTATCATATCGCGCAAGCAGTGCTTGTGTGTTTGCAATGCGCCACATGTTTGCAGCTTGGGAGGCGGTGCGTTTACCAGACGCGTCCAGAAGTTTAGATTCTTTGTCTGGCGGTGGGGCATCTCCTGAGGATTGGGAGTTAGCCCGCTTTCTAGCTGTGGAGACAACTAGGGAATCTAGGGGAGCAGGGCCCTTGATGTAAGCAGGGTCTGTGGGTGCCGCCTTATACTTCTTCTCTATTCTAGGGTTCAGTACTCTGGCTCTGACAGGGTCTTTGAACACCTCTGTAGCGTGCTTGGTGACACCCTTAAGCATGGGTAAAATGGAAGTGGATTTGTCTTGTATATCAAATGTATCCAGTAGGAAGTCTTCTTCTACTGGTTCACTGTGCATGTCCACCCCATGGTAGTGTGCTGCTCTCTGCACTAAATGGTGAAACCCTAAGGAGTCCTCTGGAGGAGACGGTCTTGATGGGTATAAGTCGTCCTGAGGTACATTGGGTATATCAGGGTTATTGTAATCCTCCCATGGATCTGGGGTCCCTGGTGGAGTGGGATCCATTGGGGCGTCCGCCGGGTAATTGTCCGGATCCCCATCATCCTCGGATCGTAGTGAGGTACAGGTGGCGGAGACCTGTGAGGTGGAGGTGGTGGAGGAGGTGGAGGGGGTAGGGGAGGCGGTAGTGGGGAGGGCACTCTGAGGGGAGAAGTAGCAGAGTCCTTCCTTTTGGGTGGAGGAGGAGGAGCCGGAGCATCAAGGCGTCTTTTCTTGGTAGTTAAAGTCAAAAGCCCAGTCTTTGGATCTTTGGACAAAGTCTTTTGTAAAGGGTCTGGTGTAAACAGAGCCAATGGTGTCGAGTCGTCTGTCGGCACCGGTGATTTCGGAACCGGGGGTTTCGATGGTCTGTGTGCGCCATGCTTTTTTGAGGTCTCCGGGTGTTTCGGCGTCGAATGATGTTTCGGCGCCGGAGCATCGGTGCCGACAGATTTGTGTTTGTGTTTGGTCGGCACCGAGTGTCCAGGCTTCGGCACCGGTGGTTTCGGAGTCGAGCTGGATTTTGCAGTCTTCGGTGCCGGATGCTGTTTTTCGGCACCGGGTGTCGGCTGGCTCGATCCCGAGCTGCCATGAGACTTTGGGAGCTTCGACACCGGGCCTGAAGGTGGGGTGATCGAAGTTTTGGTTTTGGTTTTGCCCAGGCCGGCAGGCGAGGGAGTAACCTGAGTCTCTTTGGTTTTCGGCGTGGGGGTAGGAGGGGGCATATTACTCACGGCCCGCTGCGCTGGTGTAATGTCCTCCACGTCGGAGTCGTCGGCCTCGGAAGCGCTGACGACGTCTTCCTCCTGCTCGGTGTGTGTTTGCCCCGAAGCTTCGGCGTCGTCTCCGAAGATGTCCGGTGGAGCTGCAGAGGATGAGTGCGCCATGGTGCGTCGAGCTCTTCGATCTCGGATGGTCTTCTTCGATCGAAAAGACTTGCAGGCGGGGCAGTCTCTGGCCTCGTGTTCCGGAGAGAGGCAAAGGTTACACACCTGATGGAGGTCGGTGTGGGGAAATTTAGACCCACATTTTGGGCACTTTTTGAACGGAGTCCTTTCCATCGGCCGGGACCGGAGTCGCGGAGGGCCCGAAGGCCGGTGTCGATGTACGGGATGGAGAAAGTGCCGCTTCGAGAGATGAAGATGATGAAGGAACTCGAAGAATCGAGGATTTTCCGTCGAGGCTGGAACCGTAGAAGTTCGAAGCCGGAGCACGAAGTATCACATCCGAGCCCGATGGCGGAAAAA
Source organism: Triturus cristatus (assembly GCF_964204655.1). Classification (NCBI taxonomy): domain Eukaryota; kingdom Metazoa; phylum Chordata; class Amphibia; order Caudata; family Salamandridae; genus Triturus; species Triturus cristatus. Next base: position 1,158,246,395 of record NC_140583.1, on the reverse strand, counting down.
AACAATCTGAGGATGGAGCCGAAGCCCATGCGCAGTACGGACCGAAGGAGGAGTCACCAAACTCGTGACTTCCAAAGACTGTCCAAGAAGAAAAACAAACTGCAAACATCCGGGCCCAACACCAGATGGCGATCTATGCTAAGTGTACAATCTGCAGCTCATATGCCTCGAACAAATACTTTTCTTCAACATTAGACCTCAAACGATTCTATATACCTATCTATACATCTACCCAGCCTAACCCAATCCAATTTAACTCAACAACTCTAAACTAGGCCTTCAAGATAACAGAGATGAGATCTGGCAGAGTCAGGGAATTGCTAATCAACCCCCACCAGAATCCTCCCTCAAAGTCCAAGAAGAAAAAGAGAACACTTGATCTGCACACTAAACCGCATCAAGAAGGCCCTCAAGGCCTTGAAGAGGTCACCCAAAACACCTCAATCAAGACAGAAAGAAGCGTCCTAACGGCCTCACCAACCCCAGCCTCATCCACAAATGGAGATAGTAAAGGGAAGGGACAGGACAACATATCATTAAAGGCCAGCTTCACTAACCTGAGTTCTGTCATGGTCCACCAACAACAATTGGAACCGGATCTATCAACAGTCGCCGCACTAGGCCCATCACTCTCAACATCGCAACCCCCAATTACCAGGTCCAAGTTATGTCCAAAAATTTTTTGCGAACCAAAGGAGTTCGTTTCTATAGAGAGACCACTAGAAACATCAGAAACAAAAAGGAAATGCACCAAGCAACCCAAGATATACACACAATTTTCCTTCTTGAAAGATCCAGGTTTGGCAATTTACTCTAAGACTGGATGCATAGAGGGTCTGCAAACTCCTCTCCTACCCGAGGCAGCCATTCATACTTGCTCCGACAGTCACACAAATGACGCCTTACTGCCTATAGGGGGGAGCAGTTGCACCACATCAGATGATCCACCAGTCACAAAAACATCGCCAGCGCCGAGGATTCTGGCAATTTCATCGCCAAAGGTAGACCAAGGATCCACCAGAAGAAACTACCAAAGCTTGGCTAACACACGTGACACGGACACGGACGACCGCACTAGAGAGACCATACCAAAAATGGGCGAATCCGCCGTGACAGTTAACCCCCCAAAAACTATCTCAAAGGTGGAGCCCCACTTAACCGAAACCAACAAACTGCATCAGGAAGGTTGGGACAGCCAGGAGAACCAGGACAAGAATCTGCAAAGCCCACCTATGACAGAAGACAGCAAGGACGGAACAGTCAAGACGCGTTACCCCGACAAACAAACAGAAATTCTCTAAAGGGGACACAAATTAATTTCACAAACCAGGACAGCCTGGGTACCAAGCAAGAATTACTGTCAGAAGAACAACACCAACAATTTCAATTGATTAACATAATCACTACGCAAACAGAGTCCCCAATAAGAATAAAAACAGATCATGGGGGGGGCATACAAGTGCCCAGAGCGGAACAATCGAGTCTAAATTAAAAACGCTTCGTTCTCTATCTCACTATAGCGACCTCAACTCCACGACCAGCTCCGCGGAAAATGACATGACATTCATGGCCACACAGGAATGGGAAGACCTTATCGCCTCTTACAACTTTAGGCCAGAGTACAATACTTTATTCGAAGAACCAAACACCTTATTAAGCCAGGGGAACAGCAATAGTACGCTAAATCCACCATCTGAAAGCCCATGGCCTATAATTATAAACACTCTGCAAACAACAGCTAAAGCACTAGAGTTTCAATCGCTAAAAATGGACACTCAGCTAATAGTCTTACAATCAATAGCCACCTCTATACTAGGCATTGAGGGGAAGATATCCGAACTAAATGGTCTCATAAAAAGGGGCCAAGAAGCGACCTACACGATCAAGTCACCGCCCCAATCATGCTCTTGCGAATTGATATTAGACAAATTAGCCACAATGCCATCAATGCTAGGGGACCTGATGCGAGAAATAAAATCATCAATTCCTCAATCGCAAGATCGCAATGCAGAGTCAATTCCAAAACAAAAACCGCAGGACCCCAAGCCAACAGTGGTCCTGGGTGCAGCCACCAGTCTAACTGCAGAGATCCGGGAATCTACTTCTATCCAGCTAAAGGACCCAGGTGTCGAGCCAGCAACTCAAATAGAAACCCCCACCAACCTGACACCAAAGAACAACAAAGCCCAGAACAAAACTCGAAGGAACAAAAGGAAAGGGAGGAAAAAGCTCACATCAAACGTCAACTTTTACACCAAAAAACAGTCCAATCCACAGCAATAAGATAGCAAAAGCCTTACAGATGCAACGGAAATGGAGCCATGCCCATATACACCACAACAAGAGGTTCAAGAAAAAATACAAGTGCAGCTAACTAACTCTTTTCATGCTACAGCTCAAATGACAACCAGAAGCCCAACCAAGAAACTTCATCCGGGAATAAACAAACAATTACTCGACCAAAAAAACTGTGAATTAAGAAAAACTGACGACCCTACAGCCAAGTTTAACTCAACACAAAAAACCACGTCTATAACAAAGCTCACTAATAATACAGAATTTACCCAACCATCAAACAGTACAACTAACAGCAATACAACTGAAACAAGAGTCGACTACACATTAAGAACCCAATTAAACAACCCCACTGCGAGCAGTCTAAGCAGACAACCCCAGTCCAGTCAAAACAGCCCCGCAAGTCTCCAACCAAATCCCAAAAACACCACCAATCAAGTAAACTCTACTGTCATCCTCTTTGTACCAGAATACACGTCCCTTGGCAGGGACGATATACTGAACAGGGGTAACATTCTCAGACTCCTTCACTCAATAACAACCCTAGAGAATATTTACTCTTCAGACCTGTTTCAAATTGAATTTATCTCCAGTAATGACACCATCCACCAAGAAATGACAAAAACGACGTGGGATACTCCCGAGACAGTGAAAAAGATAATAGAAGAAAAAATAATCTTTAAAAACTGGGGGATCGACTTACGACTTGTAGAACAACCCCGATACCCGGCACCTTTTTTACTCCCGCCCAGATCACCGGCGCGAAAAAAGACCAATTCTGTACTAAAAGGAGCAAGGAGTTTCTCGCCGTCAGCTCACTCCAAACCCGGGACAACAATGGTTAATGGACAGGAACTCATGCAAAATGACCAAAACCTGCCGATTATCACTCAGAAGTGGCCACTGATCCAGCGAACCATTAATATAACCAACATTCCAAATTGACAAAGGGACCTGAACAGTGAGAGCATTACAGATAAAGCTAAACAAATAAAAATCTGTATTTGGAACATCAACGGTCTGGCAAGTAAAAGACACGACCCTGAATTCCTGCACTATCTAAACTTATTCGACCTCCTGCTCCTCCAAGAAACCTGGGAGGAAGAACCATTCGAAATTCAAGGGTTCACATCATGTTTTCTCCCTGCCAGCAAAAACTATCTTTGGACGCAGATCAGGAGGCCTTGCCATCCTGGCATCCATAGCCACAATAGGAACAATAAGAACCACAGAGTTTTACATAACCCCCCCAAGTGGAATCTTGACGGCAAAAATTCAGCTAACATTACAACAACACACTCAAGAGGTTATAATAATAAATACTTATATCCATCCAACACAAAAACGAAAGGCAGCAAATGAACTGACAAAAGTATTGCAAAAAATCTTTGAAGAAGACCAGTACGACCAGATCATAGTCGGTGGTGACTTCAACATGTTCCTCATCAACACAGATCACGACAATAACATTCAGCAAGAACTTAGCTCCGCGTGGGGCGTACCAAGACAAAGCACGGTCAAAACAGACAAATCAACAACCAACTCAAAAAAATTATTAAGACAACTAGAAGACCTTAATCTAAGAGCGCCGAACGGGCGATTTGCTGGCGACAACCCACCGGCCCCAACATTCCATTCTAATAATCATACCTCCCACCTGGACTATACCTTTACATCCTTAAACATGTTTTCAATGATAACAACATTTAGGATAGGGGTCAACGACCTTAGTGACCACCTCCCTCAAGAAGTCTGTATAAAAACAAGAGCACTACTAAACGTAGAGCCATATATCGGCCCTAAGATAGACACAACATCAAATCTAAGGCGACTCCGATGTAATTCCAACAACATCACTACAATAAGCTTCGACGTAAAATCTTTATACACTCAAACAGTAAAGTGCCTGAATACTCCATCACAAGAATGGCAAAACTTCATCCAACAAGTCGCGGCCAAACTATCTAAGGGTCCAGCAGCAAAGAAGCTTCTAAACGGAAAGGGGCACCTAAATAAAACATCACTCTCTCCAGGAATGAAGATCCAAAAACGAATAATAAACCACACACTGAGAAAGATTCGGCAAGATCCAGAAAACAAAGACCTGCAGACATCCTTGAGGGAAGCTAAAAAATCACTAAAACAGAAGAAATGGGAGAAACAGAAAAATAAAAACGATCAACTATGGGCAAAACTATTCCACGAAGCGAAACAAAAAAACAGCTCTAAATTCTGGAGAATGATCAAGGAAATAAAAAATCCTGACCATGGTGGCATAGACTCAAACATCACAGAAGAAGCGTGGTCAAACTATCTAGCCAGTCACTTCAATAGTGAGGACACAATCAAAGAGGAAGCGCCAAAGAGCTTGAAAACGGATGACGTGGAGGTAGGACATGGCTATAACCAGAGAGAAGCAAACAACAAATGCAGCACCTTCATCTTGAAAACGAACGATCCAAAGAATGATGCTGATATCTCCACAGTCTCAGACCCACAGCTATTGACTATTGGGACTGAAGACATCAGAAGACAAATAGCGAAAGGAAGACCAACAGGAGCCCCTGGACCCAACGGCTTACCACCAATGCTTTACAAAAACGACGTAGAGTTCTGGCGCGTCGCTTTAACACCTTTATTTAATTACGCAAAAATTACTCAGACATTACCAGAGTCATGGCACGGCTCAATAATCAGTCCAATCTATAAACACTCGAGCAAAAAAGACCCAAAAAACTATTGTCTGATTGCGTTAATTGACGTAGAAGCTAAATACTTTGCAGGGAACATACTAGAGGAATTAACCTCTTGGGCCGCAGCTACCTCAGTAATCCCGAACACCCAACCCGGATTCCGTCAGGGCCAAGGAACAACTACAAACATCATGGCCCTGACTCTACTGATGGAATCAGCAAGAGACAACAACAAATCTTTATATCTCTCCTTCATTGACTACACTGCAGCGTTCGATCATGTAGACCGCAACATGTTATGGCAAAAATTGGCCAAATGGGGCATACCTGCTCATCTTCTAAAGATACTGATAGCACTACATTCTAACACCTGGATCAAAGTGAAACTTGGTGCAGGCACACATCTTTCAAAACCAATAAAAACAACAAAGGGCCTCAAACAAGGCTGTGTCCTAGCTCCAATGCTATTCAATCTCTTCCTAGCCGACCTGCCTGGCGAACTAGACAAAAAATTCTGCCACGCACCAAAGCTAGGGACAATTACACTATCCAACCTGCTGTACGCAGACGACCTGGTGCTCATCAGCCAGACACCCATTGGTCTTCAGCACCTACTAAACACCATCTACGATTTTTCAAATAAAAATGCTCTGCAAATAAACTTTAATAAATCTAAGGTAATGGCAGTAAACTAAAAAAAGAAAAGGGAACATAACTGGCACATAAATGGAGAACGAATGGAAAACGTAACAACCTACAAATATTTGGGCATAATACTGGACTCGAAGATCACCTTTAAACCTCAGCTGGACTCCCTGCGAGGCAAGGGAACGGCAACCTCCCTTGCCCTAAAATCTTTAAAGACTAAACTCCCAGACTTGACCTTCCACCCACTTCTCCAAGTACTTCGTGCAAAACTGCAACCAACACTCACCTACGGGAGCGAACCCCTTCAAGGGAAAGACGCCACCCTTCTGGACATAATCATATCAAATTCTTATAGGCTCATCTTTAATCTGCCAAAACAAGTCTCCTCTGCACAATTACGACTGGAATTTGGCATCGCGAAACAAACCTTAGAAAGACGGTGTGCATACGTCACTGCCTGGCACAAGATACGCAATGCCAACAAAGACTCCCTAAATTCTAACATCTGGGAAGAGACTCTTCAGCATCAAAAATGATCAGCGAGGAAGTATCTAATTGACTCTCTCGAAGTGCTGGGCCTATCCAATTTATGGGACATTCCAACAGACCACATGACGTTTAAAAAAACAGCCAAAAAGGCAGTTAGACTTATTTCTACAGTTGAAGACAAGGAGGCCCTGACAAAAAAAGCACACGGCTGGATAATCCTTAATGACTATGGTCCGACGCAACCACAGGCTTACCTCAACGTGGGCATGAACTTAAGAATGAAAGAGAAATTTCTAAAAATGCGTCTGGGCGTAATCCCTGTATATCCTCACTTACCGCCCTGGATAAGGAAAAATCTTCAACCACAATGCCGTTTGTGTAAAGCTGGAAAGGAAGACCTTGTCCATGCAGTGTGCATCTGCCCCAAACTGAAAGACCTGAGATGCAAACTCCTGCGAGACTCCTTTAAATCTCACGGAATACGGACATGCAGACAGGCAGTCAAACTTTGTTTCAATCCCAGCAAAACAAAACTAAACTGTCAGGTCGTAAAAAATTTTGAACTGGCTGGGGCCAGATACATGAGAGCTTGAGGACTGTTGATTTTAAACAATGCTACACTATAATCTGAATCAACTTGGCAAACTCACAGGACAGAGAGAACTTTTAAACATCCTTTGGCTAATTGTCCTTACAATTTTTAATTGTCCTTTTAATGTTTTTATTCGCTTTGTAAAGATTTTAATTAATCATGTACAAATAAATTCTCTTCTTCTTCTTCCATTTAAAAGAATCAGAGCTACTTTTTTCCTATTTTCCCAAGAAATAAATGAAATGGAGTATACAACTCTCATACTGCGAGCCACTACAAATAAGAAAGAGTATGGAATTTGGTATAAAAAGGGGCCTTACTTAAAATAATAAATAATGATGCAGCATCAACTCAAGTATCTAAAAAACCATAGATATATTACGTAAGCTATCAAAAAGCATAAAAACTGAAAATTACAAAAATAAAGTAAAATCGGACGCTCTCAAGAAAAGGTACAAGGAAGAGTCACTTTGACCCTAAACTACGATCCGATCCAGAGTCATTAAATGAATCTAGTGGCCCCTGTAACCCTGCACAAGCTCCGACAGTACAACCTAGGGGCTGTACACTGTGACCTAGGGGAGGACATTATTTTGCTGAACCAACAAAAAGGATGGCTTCAATTGCTCCAGAAGGAAAAAATGGCATATCTGACTCCACTCTAAATCCAAATGCGGCTCTATTTCTAGTAGCTAAAGGAGACAATGGTCAATTCAGGAAGCGCAAATACAAGTTATAATTTTGAAGGAACAGTTCCAGTAGAACATGGAAATTTTGTTAAAAAAGAGGAATAACAAAATCTTAGGATTGATAATGATTCTAGCAGATAGGATTTTATTATCATTTTCGAGGACCAGCAAGAATCGATTAACCGTTCCTTTCTACTGAATTGTTTTGCCGAAATAGAGTCTCTCAAATTGGTGGAAAGTAAGGACATTGAGTCGGTTGTAATTATAAATGAGATTGGAGGTGCGAGATCTAGTGTAACTTTTCACTCTGCTGTGGTGACAAATTTGGTTTTAGCTTGTTGTGATTTTTTTTTGCAAAGAGGTATTGATGTAATCCCTTTTTGTCCACAAAAACAAAGATTACATAAAGTAAGGGGAAGCACTAGGGTTATGGAAAATTGTGGACGTAAAAAAAAATCTAAATTAGGATGAGTTACTTCAAAAGGCCCAATTCTCTACAGTTACGAATGGATAATATGGTAGGTTGGTGATAATGATAGGACAGGAAAATGGGTCTCAGGTGATAGCACAGGATGATGGTCTGAGTAAATGGTCCTAGCTGGCAATTGCCCTAAATACTATTCACTCTTCAGCCCCTAGAATGCATTGCTACATTTAGCACCACATTAACAATTGCATCCTAGAATATGGCAGCAAACACAGGAAACATTAAACATTTCTATAGGATTTGGGAGCAGACATAATTTGAAAGCAGGAAATGTGGAGCTTAAGAGCTATCACTAAAGTTTTTAACTGTCCATCAAGTCCCTCAAATAGCGGTTGTGCAAGTGGTGGGATAAATATGCTGCTAAAATCAAATATAACTTGGTCATTTGAAACTAATTTGCATCCCTCAAATTTAGCACAATAGATTAAGGTAAAATAGAAAGGAACATTTGGCCAGGGGAGCCTTGTTGATAGCGAACTTGGATAAGCCCCGTGGGTGCTAAGAATAATAGTCTGGCAAAAGCTCCCTTTAATTGTATAGCTGAATCCTGGGAAGAAGAAAAAGATTGCGCAGTTTTGAGTGTAGGGGATTTAAGTGCAAAAATCTCTAACTACGCAGCTAGTATATATGCAGACACAAAAAAAGAGCAGGTATACACTATCTCAGGAATCACACTTCCAAGTAACACAAGAGTGGACTCTCGATGAAAATTATTGTTAACATTCCTGAGAGAGGCATACTGTACAATAGTAAATGGAAGATTAGGTAAAGATATCCCATGAGTTACACCTATAATGGGATCTCAGAGGCAACTATTTTAGACTATATAATTTGTTCCTACAATATATTTGGCCAGGTTTCTGATATGGGGAGCTTTGGATCTCTCATGAATTAATTTGAATAATTGGAATAGTAATTTGGACCGGTTATCGCTAAATAAAAATAATGATAGTTTATTTTTGAATGAGCGGAAAATAGTGGATTTATATACAATATTATAACATGCAGTTGTAGAGATAGCTGTGCACAATTTCCACATATTAGAATTTTTTGCATTGCTTATGAATAAGATGGTAAGAAAAAAGTATTATAGAGACGAAGATTGGAAAATCAAGGCCTAAAAAGAAAAATGTCCTAAACATTGATGCGATTGTGACAAAGAAAATCAATAGCTTAATTAGACGGCAATTGAAATATTGTTCTAGGGGAAGGGGAATTAATTATCTGAAGAAGAAAAGAAGTAGGCAAAAGCCATGGAGTAAGAAACAAATAGAGGAATCATAAATGGTTTGCATTATGGGAGTCGAGAAAATTCAAGAATAGTAGTAGATTTTGAAAACTAGTGGCAGAAGCAACAGGAAATAGGCAGGCATCATGACCAGTTATTATTAGGAGAGACACATGGATAGAATATATTTCCGAGTTGTATGCGGCAATAATTGTAGTAAAGATCCTTTGGCTAAATTAGTTAGAAACACAGTCCCAGTAGAGGATCATGGCACCCGTTTTGGCATCACTGATAAGAAGTTATATAATAAAAGCCAGATCATCAGCAGTTGTGGGGCCAGATGAAACATCAATAATGGTTATAGCAAGCATTTGCAATGCAATAAGTCTCGCATTTATGAGAGTTTGAGCTATTGGCATTGTAAATGACATTGCCTTTTATTTATGTGTTGTTTTTAAAACAGACAAATAAAAGACATTTTAATTTATAATACCAATAGCTTAAACTCGAGACCTATTCCGTTACAAATGCCAGTGCCCCTGCTACAAAAATAGAAAAAATAGCAGGCAGGACAAAGTTATTTGAGAAAAATAGTGCTCGGAAGCTGTAATTAAAGCCTACCAAGTAACAACACACGTAACAGGGGGTGTCGCCATAGGAGGTTCCGAAATGAGACAAGGCGGTACTAAGGAGGGACTACTAAGCCTATTGACCAATGAATGGCCACATTGGACAATGACACAAGTCAATGAAAAATATGGGCGGAGCTTCAGGTCCCTACCTGGATACAGCATGCCTCTCAGAGCAGTGTATGCGCTACCCAGGCTCGACCTAAAAAGAGACGCCTATCGATGGGGTAACTTTTTTGCACCAATTTTAGGCTTTTGTTATTTAAGTGGGGCCATTCCTGAATCTTGGAAGAGCAGTATCTTAATTCTATGTCAGGACCGGAGGCGAGGATTATGCTATTCTTTCTCCACTTTATTGAATAGCAGCCATTTCAAAGTCAAAACTACTTTTCCCATGAACAATAGGAAAACAATAACAAAACAATAGAGTGTCTCTAGATAGAGCGTCTCATCCATTGCACCAATCAGGAGTCCCCATGTAGCTGATAGTCCTCTGTCCCTGATTATGCTTCCTCTTTCTTCGCTGCTTGCAGCCAAGATAAGTCCATTTTTCTTATACTACTGTGCCTATAGATCGGTTTTTAAACCTATTGTTACTGATGTAGTTACCTAGATTGGTATCCTTGCAGTGTTTAATTGACTGTGGTTGATTTTATGCCTTGTTCGGCTGCCGTTGACTGTTGTTTTTCAGGAAACGCGCGCGCACCATGTTTTCATTGTAGGACGCGCGGCGCCGGTTTTCCCCGTTATACGGGTTTTGCTTTCAGGGATTGTTTCGCTGCGAGGCGCCGTTTACTCAGCGCCTCGCTCCGGCCGTGGGAGTCTCCTTGCTTCCTAGCGGCCGCATATTGGTGCCTGGCTTGCGGTGTTGTTGGACGCCGCTAGAGGGCGCCTCATAGCCTCTCTGACGCGGCGCGCACCGGGGTTTCCGCGCATTCCTCTGAGCGTCGGATCCCAGGCTGCAGCGCCGCGAGAGCCACGTCTTGTCTGCCCGACGCCCCTGACGAGGGTCGGTACGATTTGCCTTTGGGCATTGGATGTTTTATTTGCACTGCACGCCCCATTGAACGCCCGTTTTACGGGTCTGTACCTGCTATTAGGCAGTCTTTTGGCAGCATTTCACTGCCTGGGGTCGGTGTTACTTAGGCCTAAGACACTCTTTGGAGTCTGTAAAGCAGAGAATTACTGCGGGGATCCTGTGATTGGCAGACTGCCCGATTAATTATTTCTATAGTTGGCACCAGGGCTGTTTGGATCCCAGGCTTTGAGCCTATAATTGCGAGCACTGCCCGCCCCTATTACAGGCTGACACCCAGCCCTTCTTCATTGCCTGTTATCACATACCCATTACTGCCTTTACTGTCTTGTCAGTACCTACCTCTAATTTTACTTACCTCCATGGAGTCTTATGAAGATGACGTCTATCAAGACGATCAATGGGAAGAGGATCCCCTGGCGGCCCTGCCATGGGAGGATGACTTCTATGAAGCAGTGGATGACTCAATCCATAAGGCAGTAGAGCAGGCCATGACCCCCCTGGAGGAGCGACTGTCCCGGAAAATTGACCAGGCTTGCGAAAGGCTAGCCAGAGCTGCACAAGCTTCCTTCAAAGGCCTTTTCCCCAGAGATCCAAGCTTGGATGGGCAACAACCTCCGGCCAAACGTGTAAAGGAGGCGGGGGTGGATTCTGATGCTTTCAGCCGCCTTAAACAGGCCTTTCTAGCAAGTTCTACCACGCTGGCAACCCCTTCTACTTCGGCGGATGGGGACCATGGGGGCGAGGGCGTTTCTCCTGAACAGTCCCGCCCTTGGCTGCCTTCTAATTCAGCGTCAGCCTCTAGTGTGCCTAATTTGTGTGCCGACATGCTTAACCCGGATGACGTCCTGCACCCACGTTCCTCGGATTGGGCTCCTTCCGAGAAAGTCGCACAGTACGTGGCCAGTCGGATCCGCCGACCCCTGGAGCCGGCAACTCGTAGTTGTCTCAGAGCTGAGTGCCCCTGTCCTTCCTTGGAAGGAAAGGTAGCCGCCACCCCTGAAATCGACCCCAGAATGGCTACCTTTTTACAAAAATTTGTCAAAGACCCTAAAAAAGGGATCGATAGGTCCTGGCGGGCCTGTCAAGATAAACTTCTAGATGTCTTGGAACCTGCCACCAAAATCCTTGATATGGCCGAAGAAGCCAAGGCCTCGGGCTCTCTCATATCTCCCGACCACCTCTCCTCTTGGGCCCAGCGGGTTGTGGTGTTCCTAGGGAACGCCAACTGTGCGCTCTCTACGGAACGACGTAGGTCGCTCCTGATCAAGGTTGACCCCAAACTCGGGGACCTGGCAGACACGGAGGCGGGTCCCGTTGCCCAGGGTGGCCTCTTTGGCGAACCCTTCATTAAGGAGGTTAGGGAGGTTTGTTAACACCTTTACCTCCCTGGATAGAGCGCAAACTTCCATCAGGAAGGTGTTTCGCCCTCGGGTTTTCCGCGGGCCGGACGAGATAGGGGCCGCTCGTCCGGCCGTCCTAATCAGAACAGAGGGCAAGGCTCCGGGCAAGGACAATATCAGGATCAAGCACGCTTTGGCAACTTCTACCCCACCCGTGGTCGCAGAGGCAAGAACAGAGGTGGCAGAGGAGGAGGCGGATCCAATTCTTCCGGTGAGTGTTCTCCCTTCTTCCCTTCTAAAAGTGGGGGGCCGTCTGGCGCATTTTTTCCAAATGTGGACTTCCATCACAGGAGATGCTTGGGTTCTGCAAACAGTGAGGGGGTTTCACATAGAATTTCAGGGGACCCCTCTCCAGCGTACTCCTCCCCGCCCTCTCTATTTTTCCGAGACAGATTCCGCCCTAGTAGATCAGGAGGTCCATTCTCTTCTAGAAAAAGGGGCAATAGTGGAGGCCATACAGCATCCCCGAGGTTTCCTCAGCAACATCTTCCTTGTAGACAAGGTGGATGGGGGTCAGCGCCCAGTTATCAACTTACGCAAGTTCAACGAATGGCTCGTTTATCGTCACTTCAAGATGGAGGGGATCCATCTTCTTCGCGATCTTCTTCGTCCAGGCGACTGGATGGCGCGTCTCGACCTCAGGGACGCCTATTTAGCGATTCCCATCTTTGCCCCTCACCGCAGGTTCTTGCAGTTCCTTTGGCGCTCCAAGACTTACGAGTTCACGACACTTCCATTCGGCCTGTCCTCCGCCCCTTGGTGCTTCACCAAGGTTCTGAGACCGGTGATAGAACGTCTTCGAGCGTCAGGCATGAGGCTCATAGTCTATTTGGACGACATCCTCCTAATGGCGCAGGATCCTCGGACCCTTTCTCGGCACTTGCAAACCGCGGTGGACCTCCTTCAAAATCTAGGATTCGTAGTCAACGAAGTGAAGTCCACCCTGGTCCCTTCTCAAAGAGTGATTTTTCTTGGTTTTCTAATCGACTCAGTAGAGCCTACTCTCAGTCTTCCTGCTCGCAAGATGACGAAAATCCGTCACGAGATTCGGAGGGCTCTATCCCTAGCTCGGATCTCTCTCAGGCAACTGGCGCGAGTGGTGGGCTTGCTGTCGGCATCCATCCAAGCAATCTTCCCGGGCCCGCTCCATTACAGAGCACTCCAGCGTCTCAAGGCGACGCATCTCCGCCAAGGCCGTCCGTACTCCCACAAGGTGATTCTGACACGGGAGGCCAAGGAAGAGCTACAGTGGTGGCTTTCCAACATGGAAGCCTGGAATGGTCGAGCCATTTTTGGATCCGCGCCAGACATCGTTATCGAGTCCGACGCGAGCAGATCCGGCTGGGGCGCAAAGGGTGGCGAATTCACCACGGGGGGTGTGTGGTCTCCGTTGGAGCAACAATTACACATCAACTGTCTAGAACTTCTAGCAGGTTCGTTCGCGATCAAATGCTGGACCAAGGATTCGATTCAATCGTGTGTCCTTCTCAAGATGGACAATATATTGGCGGTCCGGTATATCAATCATCTGGGAGGTACCCGCTCGAGGGCTCTTTCGAACCTGGCAGCGAACCTGTGGCAGTACTGCCTGGATCGGCAGATATCAGTCTCTGCGGAATACCTTCCCAGTCAGGACAACCAAGTGGCGGATTTTCACTCCCGCCACTTCCACGATCTGAGTCTTTGGAAATTACACACAGGGGTGTTTGCGGACATCCAGTCTCTTTGGGGTCCCTTTTCGGTAGACCTCTTTGCCTCTCGCCTGGATCACCAGCTTCCCCGATTTTACAGTTGGAGGCCGGACCCTCTGGCGGAGCAGACGGACGCGTTTCTCCAGGATTGGCGGTCCGAGATGGGCTACGCTTTTCCTCCGTTTGCAATGATAACTCGGGTCTCCGCCCAGATTCGTCGCCAAGACGCGAACATTGTGATTATTACGCCGATTTGGAGGTCGCAAGTGTGGTTTCCGGTTCTTCTGGAACTTTCTTGGGATTCTCCAATCCTACTCCCCCTCTTTCCAGATCTTCTTCTCAGTCCGGACGGGTGTCCTCACCCGTTGATACAGCAGGGCTCCCTGGCTCTCATGGCATGGCGGATTACAGGGGAAGATGGGCGATCCCAGGCCTTTCGGGAGCGGCTGAGAGCTTCTTGTCCAAGGCCTGGGCAGACAGCACACTTAAACGTTATCGGTCCACCTGGAAAAGGTGGTGTCGTTGGTGTCTGCGACGGAGTTTCAATCCCGTGGCAGCGGATGTGTCTGCAATATTGAATTTTCTGGCCTCCTTAGCAGAGGACGGTCTCGCCTACAGAACCATCAATACCTTTAGGTCCGCAATTTCGGCCGGCCATGCCTTAGTCGCCGGTTCACCGGTGGGAGAACATCCTTTAGTTTGTCGTCTTCTTCGGGGTATTCGGCTCTCGCTTCCCCCGGAGCCTCGTTACTCTCAGTTGTGGGATGTCAACAGAGTACTGAATCTCTTCCAATCATGGCAACCGAATAGGTTTCTCTCCAGGAAGGAACTGTCGGCAAAGCTAGCAATGCTGCTGTGTCTGATTTCTTGCAGGAGGGTTTCGGACGTCAGAGCCCTGGATGTGTCGGGACGAATGTTCTCCCCCGATGGGGTGACATTCGTTGTGCGTCGGCGCACTAAATGCGGCACGACTTCTGTGTCCTACCCGGCTTTTCCGGACTCTCCAAAATTATGTGTTGTTGCATGTCTCAAAGCCTATGAGGAGATGACAGAGGAGTTCCGACCGCCTGGGGAACGCCAATTGCTCATTGCGCTTAAAAAGCCCCACAAGGCGGTGTCTTCCCCCACGATCGCCCGTTGGGTACGATGGATAATGCAAGAAGCAGGCATTGATGTGAAAGCGTTTGGTGCTCATTCTACCAGAGGCGCTATGGCCTCTAAAGCCTTTACCCTGGGAGCTCGTCTAGAAGACATCCTCAACGCTGCGGATTGGTCTTCAGACTCTACCTTTAAACGGTTTTACTTTAAACCGGTGATTGACATGGTTCATTCGGTTGTGAGCAAGCTTTAAACGAGCATAATCCTCGCCTCCGGTCCTGACATAGAATGAAAAATTTCCTAGCTAACGTAACGGAAAGTTTCAATTCTATTAAGGACTCGGAGGCGAGGATTATCCCGCCCAGGGTACAGCTTTGCATACCTTCCCTCCCTCGTATTGCAGTAAGTACGATGTTTATTTCTGGTATGCCATGCTGTTTCAATTGTATTGTACTTCTATGCAGTTTTGCACTTTTCTCCTCAGGGCTAAACCTTAGCCATGACTGTCGCTCACGCTTTCTTTTCATTTCCAGGGGACTCAAACAAACAAGACTCCTGATGCGGGTTTTCCTGGCTGACCGAGTGACGAAAGAGGAAGCATAATCAGGGACAGAGGACTATCAGCTACATGGGGACTCCTGATTGGTGCAATGGATGAGACGCTCTATCTAGAGACACTCTATTGTTTTGTTATTGTTTCCCTATTGTTCATGGGAAAAGTAGTTTTGACTTTGAAATGGCTGCTATTCAATAAAGTGAAGAAAGAATAGCATAATCCTCGCCTCCGAGTCCTTAATAGAATTGAAACTTTCCGTTACGTTAGCTAGGAAATTTTTCATTCCCCTGTATAAAAAAGAAAAATCACTTCCATCAAAGTATAGTCAAATAGCATTATTATATGCAGTAGGTAATATCTTCACCAGAATTGGGTAACATAAAGAGAGATTCTTGCTATATATCGAGCAGGGTTTAGAAAGAATTGCTCAACACTTGACAACATTGCAATTGTGCAAGTCATTTGTGAAAGTATGTAGTAAACAGAATAAAATATGTGTATGCAGCTTTTATAGACTTTGCCATTGTATTTTATTGAGTGATCCACATTATGGAAGAAAGTGGCTTAACTGTGAATTCCCTGGTCACTTTTGCGATTAATAATCACCCTATATTCCTCAACCTGGTGCCAAATGCTCATAGGCGATGACAAGGAGTTACTACAAAAATAAGCACAAACAATGACCTAAAACAGGGGTGCCTATTTGCTACATTTTTATTTGGAGTAGGTGACCCACCGAGAGTAGGAGTATTATCCTGCTTACTTTATGCAGCTGATATAGTAATATTTGATCCGACGCTGATAGGTTTACAAACAAGTTTCAATCATGTTAAAGTTTTTTCAGATAGTCATTATTTGTAAATTAATACAGCAAAAAGTTACATTTTGTTGTTTGATAGTAGAACTAAGTTTGAGGGTAACAGTGGCCTAGAAAGTTGCTAGCACATTCATAATTTTCAGGAAAACAATCTTAACACATCCAGAGTAAAGTGTGGTCAATGGAACAGAAAGCACTATACCCCTCTACTAATGCAAAGTAAATCAGAGACAAATTCCCCCATATACACAACATATATATATTGGATGTCCAGAGCACCACCAATTCGATTGTAAATAGTCTGTCAATTAGACTGGTCCATAATTGTAAGAAAGACAAGAAATTGATGATTTCATTCGTTTTTATTCCATGTCTTTGTATAATTCAGTTTGAACAACAGACAACACGTTTCGTCGTTTTTGACGACTTTTTCAAGGCTCCAACAAGTAGTTAAGAAACAGATGGTTAGATCCGTGGAAATGAGAAACTCAAATCCTAGTCCTCGGAGCCCAGAAGACCACAAGTAAGTACAATCTGTGAAAATGTTACTTCCCACACGAAACTTCACAGTTAATCTCCACGCAATGGTATGCAATAAGATTCATGTAGCTTGTCACACGAAAGAAGTCAATAACGAAAATATACGTATGTACGTCTGTTCCAGCAAGAGCCCTAGTAAGCTCGGGTCTTGGTATTAACAAACAATCGGCCATCCGTATCCAAGTCAGTGTGTACGTGTTCTAGGGGCCACTAGATTGGCCCTACAATACGTACACGCTGACGTTTCACAGATTGTTCTTACTTGTGGTAACATTTGTTGAATAAAACTAGCCTCCTGACTAGTTTTCCTCACCTCTTCTCTAAGTGACTTATAGTCTTCCATTGTTTCACTTAATTGCTTTTGTATATCCTCCAACACGGTTGCTAAGGTATTTACATCTATTCCTTCTGCCATGCTACTCAAGTGGAATTTCGATTTTCATGGCATTTCAATCTGTTATGTTCCACATACCTTATGTTGAACTTCCACTGGAGCAGAAGAATATTCTCCCAATTCCAAACTCCACAGCATTCAATATGATCTGCTACTTACAATAAAGAGGGGAAAGAGGATTGGGACAAAATAAATAAAGAGACACTGCCACTGGATGTGCCACTTCCTCGCGCTACTCTACTGGTTTCTAGGCCGCGACCTCTATGGCACCTGAAAATATAAAACAATGTCTACTAAAAGAGATAAGTAGTCTTTATAAATTCTCCGTAGAATTGAATTCTTTTGTCTTCTTCTTTTATAAACGTTTCAATTGTCACGTGAAACTATTAACAAGTCTTTTAAAGAAATCATTGAACTATAATTTAGCGTATTCTCCTTAGAGCAACTGTTTGATTAATTAGTGGCAGGTTCTGTCCCTTTGACAAAAGATTTAAAAACTTGGCAATTCATTCCATCCCCATCATCTGCTGAATTGTCCACTCAACTAATTCATGCCATTTCAACAATTATTCCATTGGCGGCTCCAGAGAGGTTTAGTGGGGATCCATATAGGTGCCAGCGTTCCTTACACTTCTTATTTAGACCCATTGTATTTACTGAAGAGCAATCAAAATTGGCTTTTTATGTTGTCTTACTTGAGTGGCGATGCGGCAGCCTGGTTTATGCCCGTGGTCAATCGTAATGATCCAATTCACTATAGTTTTGAAGATTTTAAGAGAGAATGTTTGCGTATTTTTGATCGTCGTTCAGTATCTCAAGCTACTGATAAAGAGCTTTTGGAATTGAAACTAGAAAATAGAGATTTTATAGCATATCTGGCTCAGTTTAATAAATTACCAGTTGAAACTAATTGGCCAGAAGCAAAGAGAGAGGCAATTTTCTAAAGAGGTTTAAGAGATTAATTAAAAGAGAGATTAGCTCAAATTCCAAAAAGACCCACGGATGTTTCAGAACTAATAGATTTGGTATTGCAAATTGGCCATCGTTTGATTGAATGTAAAAGTGAACGTAGTAGGGATTTCCAACATGTTCCTCCATGTTTTAATTAGATCAGATTTGATGAAAATCACAGAGACAAGTGTTGGAGAAGAACCAATGCAAATTGGTTCAGTTCGAGGACCAACGACTAAAGAAGAGCAAGAGAAAAGAAGAATTGGGAAATTATGCATGTATTGTGGCAATTCAGGTCACTTTGTCAAGCTGTGTCAAAAGAAACCTAAGAGTAACTCTTTGGCAAAAGACAGGCCCCATCAATACAAGGAGTTGCTCTGGTGGGTGCTTCAGATAAGATGACTCCAGATATACATGTAGTAAATACACTTCAGCCATCTGTTCCACATCTTACTGTATCTTGTTTGATTAAATTTGGAAAATCTAAAGTGACTGGAATCTTATTAATGATTGATTCGGGAGCCACTGGTCATTTCTGTGATATCAAGTTTGCTAAGGCTGTATGAATTCATTTTCTCAAGAAAAAGAAACCAGAGTCAGTTTGAGCCGTTAATAGAACAAATCTTTCTTCAGGTCCCATCACGGAAGACACAGAGAAAATTGTATTGGTTGGTCCAGAACAACATCAGAGTGTATTACAGTTTGGTCCTATTGATGCACCACAGTTTCAGATCATTTTGAGCTTACCTTGGCTCACCGAGCACAATGCCAAGATTGATTTGGCTAATAGAACAGTGGAAATTAATTCAGAATACTGTAAAAGTCATTGTACAAATTTGAGTTTAGAAGAAACCAGATTATCACAACCGACAATTTTGGCCAGTCATTCTCAGATGGTTTGTGCCATAGAATCACTAGAAATTCCTGAAGAATATCAAGATTTGGCATCAGTCTTTGATGAGAAGGAAGCTGAGAAATTACCCCCACATCGGGATTATGATTGCAAGATAGAATTGGAACCAGGGGCCTCTTGCAGTGGGATATATGCTCTTACTGAAGCAGAAAATCTCTATTTGAAACAATATTTGGATAAATATCTGGCAAATGGTTTTATTCATCCATCTTAGTCACCGGTTTTCTTCTCCTTTATTTTTTATTCCTTTCAAAAGATGGAAAGCTCAGGTCTTGTATTGATTATAGAGCTTTAAATCAGGTTACTAGTAAAAAATTTATACCCTTTGCCATTAATTTCTGAATTATTAGATCAAGTCAAAGAAGCCTGAATTCACACAAAATTGAATCTGAGCGAATTGCAGGGGGAGATGAATGGAAAACTGCCTTCCGAACACGATTTGGATTATTTGAATATCAGGTCATGCCCTTTGGATTGTGCAATGCTCCGGCTGCATTCCAGCATTTTGTGAACGATATTTTAAAGGAAATTTTGGATAGTTTTGCTGTAGTTTACATAGATGATATTCTTATCTTTTCAGAAAATTTGAAAAGAACATTTTCAGCATGTGTGGGTAATCTACAGTAAATCATTGGAGAATTATTTGTATGTCAAATTGGAAACGTGATTTTCACCCGGATCGTGCAGAATTTCTTAGACTTGTCATTTCTCCAGATGGAGTATCCATGGATGAAGCCAAGATAAGAGCAATCAAAGATTGTCTGACAGCAAAAAATGTAAAGGAGATACAAAGTTTTATTGGATTCGCCAATTTTTATAGACATTTTTTTCCTCATTTTTAAGAAAGAAAGAAAATTTTGTTGGGAATTATGAAATCAAGAAGGCCTTCAGTTTCTTCAAAGAAGTGTTTACAACTGCTTCAGTGCTGTTACATGCAAATCCAGAAGAACCATTTTATGTGGAAGCAGATGCTTCAAATTTGGCAACTGGACGAATATTGTCTCAAAGACATGAAGATACAGGTCAACTACACCTGCTAAGATCAACTATTCAATAGCCAATAAGGAGCCATTGGCAGTCAAGGATGCTTTTCAAGAGTGGGGACATTATTTGAAGGGTTAAGATATGAAGTTACAGTGTTCACCGATCATAGAAATTTACAGTTTCTCAAATCAGCTCATACTCCCACACCTAGACAATTGAGATGGTCATTGTTTTTTTGCAGATTTTAACTTTGTACTAACTTATAAACCAGGGGTTGCAATTAGAAAGGCAGATGTTTTGTCTCGATTGAATCCTGGAGAAGACAATCAAGTCCTGGGAAAAAAAATGATTATTCCTGAAGAAAAGATGATAGGAACAATTCAATATTCCGATTTAGAAGACAAAATCAAGAGGTCCTTCTCAACGAAAGAAATGTTAGATTGGAAAAGGAAGAGAGTTGAAAGATGGAATGCCTTACTTTCTAGGAGCTTTGTATTTATCTAATGAGGATCTTCAACAAATGATCTAGCATTTTCATGAGAATCCATTGGCTGGGCACAAGGGTATAAAAAAATACTTTAGAATTAATAAAGAGAGATTTCTGGTAGTTGAGTCAAGAAGCTCACGAGAGACAATTTGAAACTACTTGTGACCAGTGTATTAAAGAGAAGGTGGTAGACAGCTTTTCTTAGATGATGTTATTGTGTTCCTCTTAAATCAATTTCTAAAGCATCTCAGCTGGTCTCACTATTTACTCCACATGTAGTAAGAGCTCATGGGGTTCCCAGGGTGGTGATTTCAGATTGAGGGCCAAAATGTAATCCTCATTTTTGGAAGGCTTTTTTGAAAAGGTTGGGACTGGAATCTCGATTGTCCACTCGTTTCTATCCAGAGACTGATGGGCAAACAGAGGTTAAACCAAGAACTGGAACAATACTTGCGTCTTTATTTGATTGAACAAGAGGGAGATTGGGCAAATTTAATTTGGGCAGCTGAATCTGCTTAAAATAATGCAGTACATACTTCCATTGGGTCCTCTCCCTTCTTTTTAAACTCAGGTCAACATACAAGTATGTTGTTCGGAAAATAGCAAAGTTCAGTAACAGCACTTGAAACATTAGTAAAGAATCTACAACAGCTTTATCAGAAAGCAACCACTCATTTAGTATGGGCTAAGACTTCTTATAAAAAACAGGCAGGTAAGAAAAGGAGAGAAAATCCAGTCTATATTCAGGAAGATAAGGTTTGGGTATTCACTCGACACTTACGCCTGAAGGGTAACAGAAAATTTCAGCCAAGATTTTTGGGCACCTTCCTGGTGGAAATAATGATGAACCCAATGTCAGTAACGATAAAACTCCCATCAAAACTGAAGATACACTCAGTGTTTCATGTGTCATTGATCAAAAGAAGTCCATGGGTTTAAGAAAAATAACTCCACCCAATCCAGTTCAGATTAATTCTAGAGAAGAATTTGTAGTAAAACAGATTTTTGATGTTAGAAAAGTAAGAGGAAAATTGTTCTATTTAGTCGACTGGAAAGGTTTCAGCCCAGAGGAGTGATCCTGGGAGCCTCAAGCAAATTTACATGCCCATCGGTTGGTGCGAGAATTTCATAAGACACATCCTAAAAAACCAAAGAGTAGTAGAGATGAGTCCTTGGTGGGGGGTACTGTCAGAGTCCTGCAAGCTAATACAGCATTTAAGATAAAGCGTTTGCTCCCAATATTAGTTTATTTCAAAAGTTTCAAATACCCTTTTGGAAGTCTTCAAGGTTCTCTGTCTTTGAGATTTTTTTAATGGTTTTTAAAATGGATTCACGGACCTTCATGTTTGAAATCCAAGATGGCGGCAGCAGAGAAGAAGTCAGTTCAAGAGTTTGCAGTCTAGTTTCTATTTTGAGAATGAAGTGGATCTGTTATCGCGTTCTCACTCTATGCATGATGCGCACTTCAACTGTAGTTTTACATGAAGAGAGTAGCTTTCCTGTTTGGCGCTTCCTCGTTGAGGAGAAATCCACTTCATCGAGTAGTGTTAATCTTAGACGGCTGCTCAATTAACCAGACTGAACCCGCTAAGCAGTTGCGAGTTGGTTTCGTCATTGAGAGTAGCGATTTTTGGCTGTGACAGAACAGCTTTCCAGAGTATCTGCGCAGGGCATTTGGAAGCAGGATTATTTTGGTAAGGTTTTGACGCGAAGTATTTTTTGGATGATTCCTCACTTGAATATAACCAACTCAGTCAGTTAGCGCAACTGTGAGTGATGACAGCAATATTTAGAAATCTTCAAGTAATTTCCTGACAAGAATACACTAAATGATATTTCAATGCTTTCAGTAAAAGACTTGTTAAAAGTTTCACGAGACAATTGGAAGGTTTACAAAAGAAAAAGACAAAATAATTCAATTCTACAGAGTATTTTTGAAGACTACTAATCTCTTATAGTAAACATTGTTTTATATTTTCAGGTGCCATATAAGTCGCTCAGTAGAAACCAGTAGAGTAGCGTAAGGAAGTGGCATGTCCAGTGGTAGTCTCTCTTATTTATTGTGTCCCAATCCCCTTTCCCCCTCTTATTGTAAGTAGCAGATCATATTGAATGCTGCTTGCAGTGGAGTTTGGGATTGGGAGAGTATTCTGCTGCTTTATAATGAATCGCATACGATTACAAAAGTTAAAGATCTTCTTTCTTGCTGGTCTCCTAAATATATCTCTTGCTGGGATAGACTTCAAACACTCAAAATGATGATCACTCTGATAGTTAATTTTTTATCCTCTATGCTCCCCCTAAAGGCTTCTTCCAAGAGCTTGATAGCCTCACCTCACAGTTCCTTTGGAATGATAAATGAGCAAGGATCTCTTATAGATTTCTCAGGAAACCTACTACATTAGGTGGATGTAACTTTTATCAAACGGCCTTCCTAGTGTCTCAAGGGGCTGTCTAGTTCACTCCAGACTCATACAACTCTCCTCTATGGTTACATATTGAGCGTCATCTTTGTTACCCCTATAATCTGTCGCCCTTCATCTCAATGTCAAAATTTGTTACGTTATATTCCCAAAGTAGTCTTTCTGATACTGAAGGTGCGTTAAAAATCTTGGATAAGCGACTCGAGGTCTGCTTTCCTAATTTCAGAGGGGCATCTTTTTGGTTTAACTCACAACTCATCTTTGTTCTTGACTCTAACCTTGCTTAAGTGTGAGCCTCTAAAGGTATTACAACTATTCAGGATCTTTATGATGTCAATTGTAATCCGCTTCCTTTTTCAGCTGTTGCTAAGAAGTACGATCTCACCAATCTGGACTTTTATAGCTGTCTGAAGATAAAGGTTAAACTCTCTAAATTTCAATTTTCTAAACATTTTTGTCTAATTACACTTCTAACCCTTTGGCATCGGGCAGGTCATGTAGCGGCCCAAGCTTAAAAATGTCTATCAAATCCTCGATCTCCGCAACGATCCACTCTTTCTACTACATGGGCCAAAAAAGGTGCCGCTAAGGCCACAATGAAATGAGCAAAGGGTTGCTACGCATGTGGGGCCATTCTGAGAGGATATGTCCCTGATCACCCTGAGGATGAGGAGGTCCCATTTGAACACTTTGGGTTTAAGTGAGCAATTAAAAGGTTGCACCCTGTATTGATGCTAGAACTGGAAAAGAGGCAGGTGAATAGGAAATATTTATGGATTCTGCCTTACACTGGCTGTTACTTGCCCTTCATGAATAGCAGAGGTACACCCAAAACAGTTGACAAGACAGACTATGGCTGTGACCCTTGGCAACGGCTGCCAGGAGACCAATCACCTGTCTAGAATGTGGCTGTCGTGGGAGACCAGAGGAGGGTGGGAATAGAAGCGATTTTACCAATGTTCTGCCTCATTACTGGACTTACTGAATAATCTGTGCTATGCTATTACTTGGAAGCGAATACAGAATAAGCCTGCTTCTGCAGGCAGACATAAAGCCGTGTTTAGAATGCACAGACACTGATGTTTAATGATCTGCTGAGGAACAAAGATGCAGAATTTTAGTCACTGGTGATGGGACACTTAAGAATGATGATGAGCTCACAGACTCCGTTTTAAAAGAAAAAGCCAAAAAGAGGTTGGCAAACATGCCCCAGGCTGTGCGAAGGTTCCATGACTGTAGTGGTCAATCTGGTTTGATGTGTTTTGTTCTTGCTTCGGGCAGATGGTGCATTGAGGGTATTACCTCACTATTTGTCGCAACTGAAGTAATGATTCATTTTGCATTACCATATGCAATAACGTTGGGTTTACAAAATGTTTAGTCTTTCACAAATCATCTTGCCAGGTTTACATTTCCTTCCTAAATTTTACTTTGGGTTTGATGAACTATGAAGTATAATGCATTAAAAACCTCTGAGGATTATCTTAAACCAGGATTACCAACGTTGGTAACTTCGGAAGAGTGGCCATGCTTTATCTAGAAATGAGGCTATGACCATGAAAATAAAGGCCACTTTCGGACTCAAAAAGAGAAGCAGGCGGAGACATGGGCTGGAAGCAACTAATCACTTCAACCGTTGTCAGAGGTTGGACTTCTCTATGCAGGAGTGCTCGTCTTGTTTTTTTAACATCGCCTAGAATCTCCTGGACTTGGCAATATTGCCCAGCTGTCACAGTCTTAAACTCTGTTGCTCTTCATTCAGTTTTCGAGGACAAAATTCAGAGTACCTTATTTACTACTGTCCCATTTTTCTCGTGTCCCATTTCGTAGTCATTCTACTGTGATCCCTACTCTGTCCCCTCTCATCACTTCTCTTTGTCCGAACATGACTCAAATGAGATAGATGGTAGGATTGTACATTGGGTCAGGAAAGTTCCCATTACTGGGCAGCTTACAGAATCCAGATTTCCGAGCCACATTGCCATGCGGCAATTCCTTAACTTGGTTGTTTATTTGCTACTAGGCACACCACAGAATACTGGCATCAGTTTAAATTTCAGCAATATTTCGTGAACGTTACTAAGTGTTTCTGTGAACGTTCTCACTGTGTGATGAGTTGTGGGTAACGAGTCCCTAGGTTAGGCATGTTTGCTAGGATGTAGGATAGGCTGTAGTTTGAGCCTAAAGAGGGAATAATGAAGCAGGCGAGGATATACTGAAGTGACAGATATCGGTTTGGATCCAATCACCCTCTGCTCTTGTAAGTCAACTATTTTTACATATGTAGAGACTAAAAATGGATAATATGATAAATGTATACGTATCCTATCTGTATCGTCTCAATGAACCTGACACTGCAAAACTACCAACAGCTTAGTCCCTTAGCAATGTGCACCCTCGTGAGCTGTGAATGGCCGATTTCGGAAAAAAGGCCTGATTATTTCCCCAGTGTCAGAGTGCTGCAGAGGATTACCCCTCTTGGTATAGATAGGCACTCATATGACGAAGATGTCTGGTGGCCATCTTAGGTACTGATGGGAGGGGACACAGCATTGATAAAAGGAGATGGCCGCCTGGAGTGGGCTTTCCCAGTCTGGCGGGAGTTTCTTAGGAGCAAATTTAGTGCACTACCGCACAGCTTTTTCTCAACGGACAATTAATGGCAAAACGGTCTTTAGAAAATGACCATACTGATGACACCCGATTGGAATACTGACAAAGGAACTGGCTGGGGGTTTTGAATGGACCTGAAAGGGCACCGGTCCTATGACTGACATCAGACTAATCTTTACGATCTCCTAAGCCAGAAATCGTCTCTCTTAGCTTAGACATTTACACAAACCTATTCACATCTGAAGAATACACATACATGACAAAGGACACCTTGAAAAAGCTCATTGGCATATAGCTAGCTACAGCAAAACGTGCTGGCAAACGCTTACAGGTAATTAAAGCATGCCATCTTTTTCTATAACATTCACAATCAAAGAAACAAGGAGTACCCAACCTCTTAAACCTCTTCTCGGGTCTTAGGGCGGGTAAACCATCTTACTTGCATGAGGTATGTTCTGTAGCTCTGACAAGTCACATGGACTGGGTAGATTGCAGGGGTTTCTTCCTGATGCAACTGAGATCTGTCAAAAGCAGTATTTAACTGCTTTAGGGGTTTGCGTCCAGGGAGGAAGGAGGCATCTGGCACCCGGAACCGCCTACTCCTTTACATCAAATGCTATGTTAATTTACCTCCAGTGACATCTGAGTAATGAGATCCTTCTCAATTGTATATATGTATGTACAGTACATATCTGGTGTGAATCTGGGATGCAACGAAACGCAGAAAAGAGGGACAAGAGCTTAGGTACCTTTTTAGAAGCTTTCACCTCACCAGACAGACGCCTAAGACTGGCTGAAATTATAGTCCTTTAACTCAAGGCTCTTCCACCATTGCAGACGTCTTTCTCTGGCTCGTTGCCCTTTACCTTGGTCTGTGATCATTCCAGCTGCCCCTCTGCCTTTTTATGACCCTCTAGTCCCCCTCCATTCCCACAGACCCGTGAAACGACTACTCCTGCTTTGTAGCACTCTACAAAAACCCACAGAAAAATCATGTTTTCAGTGAGCGACCATCCAATTACACTGCATGTGGCATTAAAGTGCAGTGGTATTTTCCGTTTACATGAGACCATAGGTTACTCTCTTCAGAGTTCTTTAATTTGCTCAATTTCATGGTTCTACTTTCTGAGATAAACCCATTTCTGTTTCTCCGGCTTTTGTGTCTGTCCATTTACTTTAAGTCTAAGCACAATGCTGCAATCCCAATACTGTGTCCAACCATCAATATAGGAATGTCCCAAATAGCAGGCCCATACAGCGACCTCAGTTTTCAAGGGCGTCTACCCTGGGGAATTGTCCTGGAGGATTGATGAGGCTGATCTGCAACCTCCCAAAGGTTCTTGGCACTCTGCGGATGGACCTTACTTTGCTGTAGACAGGAAGAACAGAAAGAAAGAAGGGTGGGAGGGAGGGAGGGAGGGAGGACAAAAGGGGGTAAAAAAGAGAGAGAAAGAAGAAAGGAAGAAAAGAA
This sequence comes from Triturus cristatus, assembly GCF_964204655.1. NCBI lineage: Eukaryota > Metazoa > Chordata > Amphibia > Caudata > Salamandridae > Triturus > Triturus cristatus. The sequence continues at coordinate 1,158,219,268 of NC_140583.1, read as the reverse complement.
AAGAAAGAAAAAAGGAAAGTATGGCGAAAGGAAGGGGTGAAGGGAAGGGGAAAGGAATAGAGAAAGGACAGAGAAAATGAAGGGATGCAAGGATTTAAGGAAGAAAGGAGGAGAGTAAGAAAGGAAAGGCATGCAGGTACCGGAGGTGCAGCTACACTTCACTACAGGGATAAAGCAGTGTGTCTTCTCGGTGGTACCAGTGTCTGAAGACAGTTCTCCCACAGTATTCCTGGTGGGATGGACAACATTGTATTTTGTTAACTCTGAGTTTGGGCAGAATTTACAAAAATCATTTCATTGTTTGAAGTAGTGTGATTAGTAAAGTGACTTTTTCACATTTTTCTGTAAGTAGCATAATTAGAGTTCTATAACTTTTTGCATTTTTTCAGGAGAGAATTAAGGCAGATAATCAAACAATATCGTATAACACTAAAATAACAAGATAGGCATAGTGCACAATATAACATCAAAGAGCGATGTGAGACAATTGCATCGTTACCTAGTGAAATCAAAGCTTGGTGAATTTCCTTCATCACATTCCGGTACAATTCCCTCTGCCATTCTTGCAAGAGACTCCACTCCTCTTCAGAAAAATAGGCAGAAGCATCGCTGAACGTAGCCTGTGCCTTAAAATAGAGAATGCTAAATCACTTATTTGCCAATCACATTTAGAGAACGATAAAATACGATGCACAGGTGAGTCCAATTACCAAACAGTGGCACTGCATGCCTTTCTAGTGCCTCCTACGATAACGTTACACAAAGAGACATAATTTGAAATATGAACCCCGCCTAGTCTCGGATTACTTTATAGAGTGGAATAGCATACCCTTTAGCACGAGGGCCTTATCGGAGTAAATTAAATCTGTCTACACGTTACTAAAGAAGTTAAAGTTCTTATTTTTATATCCAATCACATATTAAATAGGTATGAAGTCATTGTAGGACAAATACAGCCTCCTAATGTCCTGGTGCATCCACCACATGCTTATTTACATCCATCACATTTCAATTTACAGTCATCAGATGCCCAGCTGCAGTCATATCCCTAGTACGGTCATAATATGTCAGGCTGACCCTTAGAGACCATGGTATAGATGTGTATGCCCAAATACAGCCATGATGAGGCAGGTGCAGTCTCGGGTTAGTGATGGGGTGTGGACAGAAACTGGGTGCAGAGTGTGCTGGAGGCCTGCAGCTGCTCAGTTGGAACTCAAGCAGGGAAAACATAGCAGTGGTTCCCCCTGCTAGCGGAACCATGGCCTCGTGTATGAGACACTGGTGAGGCTCGAATACAGGCATCAGGGAGATTTAGTGCAGCATTCAAACTTTATAAATGCCACACTAAGTCCCGCATAGAAAACAAACACACAAGTTTGAAGTACCCTACTTTAAAGCAGTATGGCCTATTTCTTCTATGCCTAGAAAGAATTTCAGGAAACCAAGGACGGAGCCTTCTCAGCAACCACCATGGTTAGGAATCTTGACCACCCACTTAGCAAGAAGTAAAAGTTAACACTAATTGTTCAGGGTCAGTACTTCTGCATTTGACAGAGAGCGAAGAATGGGCAGGGTTTCCATAGGCAAGATTGGATATTTCATATCCAAAAAGAGGTAATAGCAATTGTGTGGGCACCATCAGTTTCGTATGTACCTCTATAGTAACCAATTCCAAGTGACCTTGAACCTCCATTCACTGGTTCGACTACCCCAAGGCTGATCATCCAAACATTTCTCCATTTACAAAAGTACTCATTCCAAGTCATGTACAACCCCTGCACCCCACCCACCTCACTGTGCACAGAACAGCAAACCCTACCAATCAGGGATGGGATCCCAGTGGAAGGCTCAAGCTTGTTACACCTAGACAGCCAAATACAAGCACTGGTCTACTAGCACTGTCTAACTAAAGTCCATCAGTTTAGTCACCTTTCAGCACTGCACTGTCTACAATTATTCCAATATGCTAATTTATTCTCCTTCCTAGAAATCAGCCTGAGTGGCTTGCAAGGTTGTCTGTGACAGAAAATGTCCAGTGCTATTTGAATCAGGGCACAGTTTCATAGCATATTAGGCTTTCTGTTATTGGAAAATCCATTTCTCAGTTTGAGGTTGGGGTCACTAACATTCAACCCTTCCAGGTCAACCACAATTTCATGAATGACATATTGAAACAATTTTGATTTCAACAACATCCCATCTTGGCCTCTTTATTGATATGGTTCAGCGTGTTGGAGAATGTCATTATGCATTTCATTTCAGGATGTAGCTGATGGTATCCAGCATTTCAGGTCAACCTAGAGAACCATGCCATAAATAGTACAGGTGAAGTACAGCTCCCACACATTAGCCTTTTTGGGGTCTCATGTATACACATTTCCTGACCTGCAAGAGTGGTTTTACCTTCTTGGCGATGTTTATTGTGGACTAATGGAGTAAAGCCTTTGACTTTCCCTATTACCGCCACCTTGGATTGTATGAGGGACGACTGCAACTTCAGTGCTACAATATGTCAAAAAAGTGTAGTAGTAGTTGAAATGGAAGCATCATACCCCAGACAGCAACAGAAACTCACCCCGCATGTCGTCTTGCCCAAATGCGCCAATGGGAGTACAACTTGAATCCGCTGTAATGCCTCTTTGAGGCCGCAACCACAACTCACCAAGATGTCTGTTCCAGCCTCAATCACCAATATCGTTTCAATGACTAAGTTTTACCATGTTGAATTTTATGTCTTGAAAGTCCCTCTTAGTGGTTAAACACAAGCATACATTTTTTAAGGCATTCTACTCTGTCAGGGTATGGTTAGAGCCTTTAGTATTGTTCTATGGGTATGACCTTGATTTCTTGTATTTATTTATTAATTTAAGAGTTTTATATAACAATAGCTAGACCCAAGGGTATCAGAGCACTTTACAACAGAAAATGTTCACATCGAAGATAACAAGTATATACAGAGCAGCTGAGTCCCACCGGATCAAACCAGTGGTTGAGCATGAGAGAGGAAAGATAACAAGGAAGAGGTATAGGGAGGACTTGGAGTAGAGAGTATGTCCAATCGGATAATACATGACCCGCTAGTTGAGATGCCGGTTTAGTAGGAAGTCCTTTAGTTGTCTCTTGAAGGAAGGGTTTGTTCTAATATGTACTGGTGCGAAGTTCCAGATTTTAGGGGCATTGCTCGAGAAAGAGCGTGACAGTGTTTTTTGTTTGTGGGCTTTAGGCGGAATGCGTAGTAGGGTGTTTGAGCTTCTCAGGTTTCTCGCCTGACCTGCAATTTTTTGTTTTAAAGCGAGGTAAGCTGGTTTTCCAGTATGAAGAGCTTTGTGAGCAAGACGAGCAGTTCTGAAGCTGCAGGGAGCTTCAATCAAGAGCCACTTCAGTTCTTTTAGGGCTTGGGTTATGTGGTCATATTTTTTTTATTTCAGTGACCATTCTGGTTGCTGAACTGAGAGTGGTTCTAAGGGGTGCAAGGTGGGAATTAGCTGTGCCTGTGATGGTGGAGTTCCCGTAGTCCAATCTAAACAGCACCATCGCTTGAGTGGCAGATTTAAGATCATCTGGCGGTAAGAAGGGTTTGATTTTGTTTAGAAGTTTCAGGTTGTCGGAGGCATTCTTTGCACTATTCTTTATATGATCGTTCATGATCAATTTGGGGTCCAGTATAATTCCCAGAGATTTGACGGAGTAAGCTAGGGTTAGGTTACAGTTGAGAGCATCTAAGGAGTTTATCCATTCTTGCATCTGGGGAGATTGTTCTGTCTTTGATATGAGAAGAATTTCTGTCTTGGTTGAGTTTTAGGTGGTTACGAGATAGCCAGTGTTGGACTTCTTTGAGGGTGGAATTTAACCGGTGTATGTTGTCTAGTGAGGAGATTTCCATGTAGAGCTGTCTGTCATCTATGTTGTGGCACCACAGTGCGCAAAAGCACGTTATGTTACAGTCCTTGGTTTAGGATTTTGCATCTATGAAGTGTCCTTGCTCACGTGCAATTCACTCCTACTACAGATAAGAAGCTCCTCTGAGTAATGGCACTAGAGCAAGAAGAGCCTTCGTAGGGTCATTGATTGCTGGTTTATGCATGTTATGTAGATTGTGCATGGCTGTGCTTGTGCAGATTGTTTGGTAAACTGTGATTTGATTATTCGCTCTGTTACATAGTAATCACGTGTGCACCTTTGCAGGGCAAAGACCGTATTGCAGCAATCGTTCTACCACAGTGTCCGTGCTCTAACCATGGATAGTTGTGTATTAGTTCTTGCCAAGTTTTGCTCCCCTCTGTTTATCATTGCCTCTACTGAGATGCACACAATAAATTGATCTACTCTCGATCCAAGTTGCTGCTTGATAGACATGCTGGAGAAAGTTCCTTTTAATGAAGCAACTCTTGCTCTGAAACGATTAAACAGTTCCCCAAGGTCAAGGATACTGGCTAAGGAGATGCCTAGCAATCTAAAAATGTGAGTTTGTGACAGAACATCAGGAGGATTAGCGAGGCATGTTACTGTTCATCTGAACTGACCAGCCCACATGGCTCGCCAGTTCCTTGCATCTGGCATGAAATGGCTGTTTGTATACCCCCGGCAAATGCACTACCTGTCTGAGCATTATGGGTTTATAATCCACATCCTGTTGGCTGAAGTATTCACTAAGGGTCCTCACCACAGCATTATAGTCCTTTTATGACAACTGCAAATGGTTTCGCCCAGAAACAGAGATCTTCTTTGAATGAGACATGAGAGAACAGGCAGCTCCCAGGTGAGCGTAGAATAGTTTTGGTAGCTGGAGTGGAACCAAAAGCCTGGTTAGAGATAGCAAAGCCAACAAGCATTTGCATAGCTTATAGGTCTCGCCTTTGGAATCTTAGAGCTATTGGCTTTGTCAACGTCTTTAAGCTATGATGTAGAGCATTGGGCTTTCGGTGCAGCATGTTAAAAAGTTATAATAAAAAAGTGCTATAATTATTTTTGTTACCTCAAATATAACCAAGAAGACATTATGTACAACTGAACGACTATTAAAAAAAAAAATTGACATAAAAAATGTCTTCTACTTTTTTTGTCCTTCCTGACTATTATAATGCTCGCTTGTTATAGCTTTTATTATGTTTTTTTTTTGGAGGGACATAAACAACGGGAGGGTGGAGGTTGGGGAAAAGTACATGAATTACAACACGAGCAGAGGATGGACACTAGGGAAAAAACAACAGATGCCAGATTCCGACACAGGCTTAGGTGGTGGCGGGTGGTGCTGAGGTGATCGTGTGCTGGTACAGAGTTGATACTCAGGTGATGCTGAATGATACTCAGGTGGTGCTAAGTGATGCTGAGGTGGTGGTGGTGGTGTGCTGGTGAGGAGGTGATCATCAGGTGATACTGAGGTGGTGCAAGTGATGCTGAGGTTGTGCGAGTGATGCTGAGTTAGTGCTGAGTGATGCTGTGGTGCTGAGCCATGCTGAGGTGGTGGTGCTGCACTGGTGCTCAGGTGGTGCTACTCTGGTGCTCACATGGTGCCGTGCTGAGGTGATGCCGCGCTGATGCTGAGTTGGGGCTGCACTGGTGGTTGTGCACTGAGGGGGGAGATGAAGGAATTAATGCAGGAGTCTGATGATGATAATGAAAAATTTCTAAAGCGCGACAAATACCCTAAGGTGTCTAGGCGCTGCCCTCAAAACATATGGACCTGACTGGAGTGGATTAAAATGTATGCCTGGAAGAGCCATGTTTTTAACAGCTTAGTCTCTTTTTTAAGTGAGGTTGGCAGAGAGTTCCACAGTTTGGCTGTAGTTGTAGTGAAACTCCTGTCACCCCACCTGGCCCTACTTACTCTAGGGACAACCAGATTTCCAAGCTCAGCTGACCCAAGGGACCTTGTTGGGATATATGGCGTAAGATAGTTTGCCAACAGCGTTGGCCCCAGATTGTTCAAAGATTTAAAAGCAATGCTGAGTGATTTAAACTGGATCCGTTTTGCTATCGGTACCCAGTGCAGATGGAATAGGGCTTTGGAAGCAGAATCAAATTTAGAGATTCCTAGGAGTGCTCTTGCTGCTGCATTTTGAATAATCTGCAGCTTTTGGATATTATGTTTAGAGGCACTGGTAATCAGAGCATTGCAGTAATCCAGTCTATATGAAATAAGTATGGATACCACAGTTTTCCTGAGATCAATAGGGATTGAGGATAGTACTATTCTCAAGATATTGAGGATAAAGAAACAGGCATAAGTGATAAAGTTAGTCTGTGGTCCACATGATAGTTTAGTATTGAAGATGACTCCTAGGATCTTGGCTTTAGACACTGGTGTGTGTAAAGGACCAAGTTGGACAGGCCACCAACTATCGGTACAGATAGAGGGGTTGTTTTCAAATAAAAGAACTTCAGTCTCTGCGGGGGCGGGGCCAAGCAGGCTACGATGGCAGACGCGCTCTGCTGAGGCTCCGCGATCGGGCAGACAAACAGGCAGCACCACATCGTCAAATCCGACCCCCAGCCATCTCCATGGGTGTCGGAACAGGAGCTGCGCATGATGGCGCCCGCGAACGCCTGAGTATTGCGGAACCTGCAGTGATTATCGGAGCTTGTTCGCCCCGGGGCCCGACGGCAAGATGGCGTCCACCCGCACCTACCCTTTACTGCGGCGCGTCTGGGCCCGGCCACCGAATAGCGCGACACCGGCGGAGAGGAGCACTCGGTGGTTTGCCTCGACGGCGGCGGGGCAAGACGGCGCACCCTTGCCTGGGATCGCATCCCGCCGGCCGTCACCTATACGACGGGCTGCAGAGAGGGCCGAGGACGATCAGCGGCAGTCCAGGGCCTTGGACAGCAATACCTCACCTGAGCGGCAGGAACCCAGGGCACGCACCGGGAGTGGCGGCCGAGCCAGTCTTTGTCTTCGCGTGTGTCCAGCTGCCGGGAAACGGATCGCTGGGGCCATCCGCCCCGGCACATCACATGGGGCCTTGTCGCGCCGAGTCCGCCTGACTCCAAAATGGCGCCCACGAGGTGGGAAGAGCCGGATCACCGAGAAAGGATCCCCGAGAGATCTTCAAGGGAATGGCGGTAGGTGAGAGGCGGGGACTAGCTCCAACCCTACTGGCGCTGGTAGCGTGGATGCCCCCCAGCCCCCTGCAGCACCCAAGTGATGGCCATACCTAGAGACTGTCCTTGCCTGACCCTAACATGGAGACTGTAAGGGTGCAGGGTGATCGGTGGGCACACTGAAGCCTGTCCCACACTGGCAGCGGACACGGGCCTGACACGCCCCCCGGCACAGGTCCTAGGCACTACCCACCAGCAGCACGCATACCAGCCAGAACCCAGCAGTGCGGCTCTGAGGGCGCAGGGCCTTATACCCAGCGAGGGCTATTGGGATAAAGACACGAATTGGGAGAGACAGAAGTTGGGAAAATCGGTGAGCCCAAATACCATACACCACATGTACTAGGGCGCACGGAAATGACGCCCCACCGGGGCGGTGGGGACCTGCGGACACACTATGCCCCTTACACCAAACGGCCGACCGGAAAGATAACTGGGCCACGCAACGACACCGGGCCGACTACGCTCCATCCGCCAACTACTCTGAGCACGACGAACCTCATCTCAAACGGCGACATGGGGAAGTCCAGAGCCACACAACAGGCGACGGTCCCGGAAACTGCACCGGAGAACCTGCTGCGCACTCATACTCTGGCCAGGTTCTCCACCACCCAGCCAGACCCGACCATCTCGGACAAACTGGATCAAGTGCTAGCGGCCATCGAACTTTCAAGGGTCTCCATGGAGGAGCATCTCGGCGCCCACGCCACGAACATTAGTCTCATCCGAGACGATCATAGAAAGCTGGCCGACAGGGTAAAGGATGGCGAGAAGTCAATGGCAGACCTACAACCCACCGTCATTGAGCAACAAAAGACGATGCGGTCTGCGCTGGTCCGCCTGGCGGCCGTGGAGGAGCGTATGGATGATTTGGAGGGGCGCTCGCGGCGCTGCAACATCCGCGTCCTGGGCCTTCCGGAGGGAGTCGAAGAGGCGCATCCAATTGCGTACATGGAGGCCTGGGGCAAATCTTTCACCCCACCTGCGAACGCACAGCTTTCTTCTCAATAGAACGAGCCCACCGAGTTCCAGCCCGCAGACCGCCACCCGGCGCCCCGCCTCGGCCGCTGTTAGCTAAATTTCTACACTTCCAAGACCGCGACGCGGTGCCCAGGGCCGCCAGAAACGCGGGCCCCCTACAGGTGGAAAACAAGCATATCATGGTCTTCCCTGACTATGCACGGGCGGTGCAGAAACAAAGATCATCGTTCCTGGAGGTGAAACGCCGACTGCGGGCTAACAACATACAATACTCATTATTATTCCCGGCCCGTCTGAAAGTTATCCACGTTGGCACCACCCATTGCTTCTCCACTGCCGAAGAAGCATGTGACTGGGCAGACCACCGCTGCGCACAGAGCTCTGCAGCAGAGGCCACTCGGGAGTGGATGAAAAGGGCTCAGCTCACCAGGCGGCGCGGCCGGCAGTCATCACAAACTCGGAGACTACAGGGCAGGAGAGAGTTAACGGAACGTCGTGTCCTGGACTCCTCGGACCTGGAGCAAATCATACAGGAGCGACGCAAGGCCTTACAGGCGGTGACGGATCTAGGGACTACCTCGCAGGGGGAAGACAGACTGTGCCCCCCATCTTTTCTCGTCGGAAGGAGAAGATGATAGTGACGAGACTCAATCTAAAGCCTACTCTGTCACCATGCCCCGGGTCACTCCACAAACTGCCGACACTCTGCACTGATGACACACGAGCTGACGAGCAGAAGTATACGGTAAGTTTGGCGGACACACACTCCCGCACCCCGATACACCACACCCATGAAATACATCGCAACACTTTTGTTGATTCACCGACCGGATGACGAACATTGATCCTACAAATGCCCTATCGAGACTCCGCCTCGCAGGCAAGCGCTGCCACCCCCATGTATCGATTGTTCACTCTCTAGTTCTATGAGAGTCAGTTTGGACGTATCGGCCTCGCCGATAGGTCCCAGGTATTGAGACAGTTTCCCACCCCAGTTTCTGGTTCCACCGACCTGGTTAACTCTTACCCTTTACCCCCAGGGAATGCCAGTGACAAGCTAGCCGCCACCCTTGGGTGGATGCCACTAGCCTCCATGTCTGACGGGCGCAGGGCCAGGACACCGCCAGAACTCTTAGCACAGCCACTCCTCACCGCACCTAAGGGTGCAGGTACCGCTCACCACATACCCAAATGCAGAGCACAGACGTTAGTGTACTGACTTTGAACACAAGGAGCCTCCATACGCCACGCAAACGGTACGCGGTCTACTCCTACATCAAACGTCAACGCTCACAAATAGCGTTCCTCCAAGAGACCCATCTCACAACACCAGAAATTAACAAACTATGGGCCAGATGGCGAGGCACCATATGCGCCACGTCATACTCCGTTTACGCACGAGGTGCGCTGGTCTGGATTCGCCCGGGCACCCCATTCCAAGAGCTCTGAAGAGTGGTGGACAAAGAGGGAAGATTTGCACTGTTAGAGGGACTCTTAGACGGGCAACCCATTCTATTGGGAAGCATATATGCCCCAAATATCGACCAAGACAAGTTTTGGGAATCCCTTACTGGGGTGTTAGCTCAATTCATGACTATCCCATGGATCTTAGGGGGAGACTACAACTGCGCGCTCAACATTACACTGGACAGATCCCACCCACCACCACCACATTCACCTGCACCGAAGCAGACGGAGCACTTTCAAAGTTGGGTTACACACTGGGCGCTAATAGACGCTTGGAGAGCATACCACCCTCAGACACGTCTCTACTCATTTCATTCTATACCACATAACCTACGGGTCCGATTGGATAGATTTTTATGTTCCCCATCACGGATTCCTAAAATACAACACACAGATTATCTAAGCTGCGTGATTTCGGATCACGATGCGCACATTTTGCGTATCCAATGGAGGCCCCCTCACCCTCCGGTGCCCACTTGGCGCCTCCCACGCGACTGTTTGACAGACCAAGTGTTCAAACACGACCATGAGCAAGACATACAGGACTACTTTTCCAACAACTCGGGGACGGCCTCCTCCAAATTGGTCAAATGGGACGCATTTAAGATAGTGGCTCAGGGAGCATGCATTAAGCAAATAATAGGGGTGAAACGCACACTAGAACGCACACTCACCACCACAGAACTGAAGTTGGCCACCCTCACTCGACAGAAAGATGCCAATGCTGCAATAGCAGCACAAGTAGCGGCAGCCAAAACACAGCACGCTGCTGCCATGGCAGACCTACGCAAATACAACTTTAGAGCATACGCCTCTTGAATGCATAAAGAAAGAGATAAAACGGGCACACTCCTAGCTTGGCTAGCAAAACAGGACACGGAAGCAAAACCCATCACCGAAATAATAGACCCTTCCAGTAATCTAGTGCGATCCCAAATGGACATCCTAACTGCATTCCAGCATTATTACACTATAATTTACCGCACCCCGTCACAGCTCGGACAGGAGGCGATCGGCCGCTTTCTGGACCCCCTATCAATCCCGCACATCTCAGAAACAGAAAAAAACACCCTAGACGCCACAATAACACCGACTGACGTCACACACGCGATTTGTGCACTAGCGCAGAATAAGTCACCGGGCCTTGACAGTCTGCCTCTTGAGTATTATAGCACCTTCTCCCCCCTGCTAGTTCCTCGCCTAACTGAGATGTTTGCTGTTGCTCTAGAGAGGGGAGAACTGCCCAGCTCCCTCCGCGAGTCGGTCATAGTGACGTTCCTTAAACCACACCGAGACCCGCAGTAGTTGTCTTCTTATCGTCCAATCACGCTCCTCTCGGCCGACTGCAAAATACTGGGGAAAATTCTGGCGGAGAGGTATGAACAAATTCTGCGACCCTGAGTCCAACCGGATCAATGTGGGTTTGTACCCGGCAGAAATACGTCACAAAACATATGGCGCTTGTTCCATATTCAGGATCAAGTGGAAAATACACACCCTAACGCGGTCTGCTTAATCTTAGACCTCGAAAAAGCCTTTGATACTCTTACTTGGCCATACCTTTTCGCTGTGTTGCAGCGAGTAGTGATAGGTCCAACCCTCCTCGCATATACAAGGCTTCTCTACACCGCGCTCACATCCCGTATTCGACTGGGCCTATACATATCATCATCATTCAAGGTGGAGAGGGGGACGAGACAAGGGTGCCCACTATCGCCCCTGATCTTCGCCCTAGCAGTAGAACCGCTGGCAATCCGATTGCGTGAGGAGGGTACCGAATGGGGCTTCCCCATAGCGGACACCGTCCATAGCGTCTCCATGTACGCGGACGACCTCCTAATATATATCCGTGATATCACCACGGACCTCACACCCCTCTGGACAACCCTAACGGAGTTCGTGGAGGCGTCCGGTCTTAAAGTAAACTGGGACAAATCTACACTATACCCACTACACACAAACCTTGTGCCGCTGGAGGTGCGAATTGGAACGCAGCGCCTATCCTGGAGCACACACGCCCCCCCGATATCTCGGCATCCGCCTATACCACTCCCCTACAGACATATATGAGGGCAACCATCGCAACGTGCTGGCCGGCATTAGATCGGCGGTGGGATTTTGGAAGACTCTCCCGCTGGCCCCGATAGGCCGGGTGGCCATAGCAAAGATGATCGTCGTCCCCCATCTACTGTACCACTTCACAAATCTACCGGTGATCCCACCTAGGGCCTTTTTTCGAGACCTGGACTCGCGCCTCCGCTCACTCATCTGGGGCACGCACAGACATCGGATAGCCCTCACTAAGCTGCAATTACCCACCACACAAGGGGGCCTAGGCGCCCCCTCCTTCGAATCGTACTTTCTGGCGGCGCAGTTACAATGGCTGTCGTACTGGACGGCGGGTAGGAATACAGGAGAAACTCATACGTCCCAGGGCCAGGTCCCTACCCTGGAACTCTGTCACCTACTGCTCCCAGGTACTAAACCTCGACGGACATATCCGTTATAGGTGTCGGAGGCCCGCCGATGTATGCAAAGAATCCACTGCATGTCGGCAGGGACCCCACATTACTCTCCACGGCTACCGCTGGTCGGCTGGCCCAAGCGGGAGACATACTTTACAGCAGCCATGCTCCGTGCGTTGTCGGACTGCGATATAACAGAAGCGAAGACACTGTTCGCAGAAGGGCAGCTCAGACCTTATGACCGGCTCGCGGAGGATTACGATCTATCCGCGGGACAGTTTTTAACCCACCGACAACTACTAGAACACTTTCGGCCACACGCTGACCTTTCCACAGGCGAGCCCAAGACCCACCCTGTCATTCACACCATCCTACATATGGGTACAGGTCGGCACTTAGTTACATGGATCTATAAATCCATAAGAGAGCTTACGAATGAACCACTACATGTTCTCCGAGCCACATGGGAGGACGAACTTGAACGTCAGTTGCACGACAGAGAGTGGGAGAGGGCCCTAGAGTTCCCTAAAAAAGTATCAAGGAACGCACGTTTTAAAAACATACAGTTTTATGTCTTACATAGAGCGTATCTAACAACAGCGCGCCTGCAGCGGTTCTACACGGACACCCGATTTCTATGCCCCAGATGTCACTCGTCAGACGCGCACTTTCACCACATGTTCTGGAGCTGTCCCACCCTACGGCAGTTCTGGTCAGTAGTCCTCGAGACACTCAAAGAACTTACAGGCCTTCCGGATATTCACACCTGGGAGGCGGTCGCTCTCTGAATATTCCGTAGACCAAAAACACTAAAAGTGCCCATCCGCTCCGCAACCCTAGCAACGCTATTAGCAAAAAGAAGCATCGCCATGAACTGGCGAGCCCCATTGGGACCCCCTGTAGAGGCATGGGTGGGAGCGGTAAAAAAATGGGCGGCAGCAGAAAAAGAAGCAATTCGGGAGGAGGAGGTGAAAGGGCTGCGAAAGCATCCCATATCTATGGAATGGGCCATATTATCCCACCAGTTCCAGCACTTACAATCGCGTACCGATTCAAGCGCATCTCAACATACCACTACAGAATTGGAAGCACGTACCCCGAACGAGAGTACACATAACACTGCCCCCACCTCCCCGATCAATGAGTGAGGCACACAAACCCCTCGTGCACTACACGACCTACTGCCACTGGCTTGGATGTCCTGGTGCCTGCCCACAAACAATGTCCTGACATCTACACACTACAGCTGAACTGACCCGGACGCCATACCCATGGCTCACACCCTGGCTTCCTCCTACAATGCATCCCCAGTTTTATTTTCCCCGGTTCCCCCCGGCATCACAGTATAGAGAAGATATGTGGACTGTAACGACAGATACCCCCTCTGAGTACAGGATGCACATCCTACAACTGGACAGCACAACTACTGTCGATTAAATAAGTGTAATGAGATGAGCTGTAGCTTTTTTTGTTGTAAAAATGATAATACAAATATTTTTTTTTAAAGCAACAAAAAAAAAAAAACCTCAGTCTTGGAGGAGTTTAACTTCAGACAATTGTCTGTCATCCAGTTACCTATATGACTCATACAGTCATGAAATCTGGTGGCTGTGGAACTGGATGATCTGCACACCGAGACAATTATCTGAGTGTCGTCTCCATGTGATACTAGCGCAAAGCCATAACTTTTTAGCAATTTAGCGAGGGGGATGACATAGAGATTGAAAAGCGTTGGGCTAAGGGAGGATCCCTGAGGAATGCCACAAGGTAGGGAAAAGGAGGGTGAGACAGTCACCAAAAGCTACCAATTGAGACTGCTCATACATAAAGGAACCCAGCAGGGAGAGCGCATTATCCTTGATCCCAATAAAAACTAAACAATATATCAGCAGCCCATGATTGTCAAATGCCGCTGATAAGTCCAAAAGGATCAGGGCAGCACTCCCCCTCCATCCAAGGACTGTCTGAGCTCCTCGGTGGCCGTAATGAGAGCCAGGTCTGAGCTATAGTGCGTACGAAATCCGAATTGGGAGGAGTCCAGAATTGCATTCTCATTAACAAAAGAAGACAGTTCAGTGTTATGGCTTTCTCGATCACCTTTGAGGGAAATGGAAGTCTTGATATGGGTCTGTAATTGGAGCTGTCCTTAGCGTCCAGGTTAGATTTTTTTAATAAAGTTAGTATGGAGGTTGTTTTCCACTCCTTTGGGAAACAGCCTGATGGGAATATAGAGTTAAAAATAGCTATAAGGGAAATAGCTATGGAAATATGGGACAAGTGCAGAATTCATGGGGGAAAGGAATCGGAGGGTGATCCTAATTTAATTGCGTCAAATATTTTGGCTGGCTGTTCGATGATCAAGGCGGTGAAGGATGAGAGTGTTAGAGATACCAATCCTGCTGTAGATTGTATCTTGTTCAGTTGAGTGGGGGTCTGTGCCAGGCAGTTATCCTGGAGCACAAAGGCGTCAAAGACAGCCATGACTTTGTGCTGAAAAGATTCAGCTAGGGAGTTACAGAACTCTTGACTAACATTAGAGCCCTGCGATACTGGGAGTTTGGACAGATTTTTCACCGTGGTGAATAGGGCTTTAGGACATCCATTGCCCGCTCTAATTATCTCCGTAAAGTAGGAAGCCTTTACCCTAAGTATAAGGTTTTTGTATACTTGAAGAGATGGTGTATATTCAATTTTAGAATGCAAATTGTCATCAAGTCTCCATTTCCTCTCCAGTTTACGGCACTGTTGTTTCTGGGCTCTAAGAATATTGTTGAACCAGGGTTCTGAAGGTGAGCACCTGGAACACTAGCTGTTTCTAGTGGGAGCTAATTGCATCGTTGCCGAGTTAAGCCTGGACTAGTAATTTGCCACCGCTTGATTAGGGTAGGTGGAAATGTGCGGCAGAGTTTGCAAAAGCAGGAAGTTTAGCTGTTTAGCCTCTAATTTATTCCAGGAGCGACTAATAAAAGATTCCCAGGAATCTTTGGGACGTATCTTTTGTGGCAGTGAGATTTCGAAGAGGACTGCATTATGAGTGGACCAAAAAGAGGGAGGGATCTGGTCCATCTTAGATAAGGATTATCAGAGAAAATCCCATCCAGACAGTGTCCAGCAGTATGTGTTGAACCTTTTACTAGTTGACATTGTCCAACACTGGCCATTTGATCAAGAAGCACTTCGGTTTCATGGTCAGTGACATTTTCCATTTGAAAATCTCAACTCCCCTTTAGAAGGCGGGGAGAGAGGTAGAGGTGAAGGGAGCTTAAGTGGGAAATGAAAGGTGCTGAAAGGTGAGTTCACAATAAGAACAGTGCGATGTACCCTGAGCTGAGTATGGGTCAAAGCGCGGGCTAGGGCAGGTCTTACCTGACGGTTTCTAGTCCACTATGGTACCCCATAGGTATTGGAGTCTAGGCTTTGTGGGGGAGGTATCCAGCCTGAAACCGGCAGCGTGGCTGGCACTGAGTGCTGTCTGAGCGCAGACGGGTGCAGAAGGGCTTGCCTTTGGCGTGCCTACTGTATGCCAGCTGTGTGCCCGCTGCGCAGACACGCTGTTCATCCGGTGTTATACACTGGCATCGGAGGGTGAGTTGGGGGCATGGCCACAGGCGCTGCAACGCGTGCGGGCTACCTAAGATAAAAAATGCAGGGCAAATTAAAAATAAACAGGGGTCCAGCTACCCCAGCTATGCTCACAAGCTCCCTTGTGAGGCGTAATTACTGTAAAAGAAATGCAAACTAAAGCCAGACAACTCCCCTGGCACTCTAGTGCCTACAAGGAAAGAAAAGCACTAATCCGGTCCATGTGATGCAGGATCTGCTCAAGGGCTGGTGTGAAGGGGTGGGATTTTTCTCAAGCAAAGTCTAATAGTATGCTCCAAAGGATGAATATAATACTGAAGAGGGTTTTGGAGGTGGAAAGTGGGAGATATGCTGTGGGCATGTAGAACGAGGTGAATTGATGAAGGGTTGGAAGACAGGGACGAAGTATGTGTAAAGTGGTTCGAAAGGAAGGACATAGTAGGCATCAATGATAGGGAACCAAGAGCTGCACGAAGCAGTACATGACGAGAGAACAGTGTGAAGGAAGTTGAGCACTTTTCGGATTAAGAGCTCAAAATAAAGATCCTAGGTTTACTTTATCTGGTTTATGCATAATGTAAAAAAGGGACATGGTCAAGGAAGGTGATGAATATATAGTAATTAAGGAAGGGGCATGTTGAAATATGGACAGAATTGCACAGCTGTATTGAGAGGTGGCAGATGGAATGGTTGGTACAGAGATATGGGGATGAAAAAAGAGCTAGATTAAGAGGCATTTAATTATTAATGTATTTATTTATGTAGTTTTATATAGTGTGACCATGGCCCAAAAATACATAAGTTACTATTTTCCCCTGCACCAACTAAGATTTAATTCTGTGGCTCTTTGGTTACCCCAGACCTCTGAAGTGCATTAACTAATAAAGGTTTCATAACATACTACAGTGCATTTGCCACTGATTAATGTACGTTTAAAGAAAATGTTTTCCTATTTAAGAAGTGCGCTCTTTTATATGTAGCTATCTAATGGTATTTTTGTATGTAGTTACAGAACATTTGTTTTTTTTAGCCACACCTATGACACCGTCCCCATGCTCACTGCCCCTGCCCCCATTGCATGCAGCATCACATTTCCCATACTTTTGTAATGCACTTGGACCACTGGTCTGAGTGACAAGCAAAGCCATCAGTAATGTATCAATAATGAAATCATATGTAATGAGTACAGTAGTAGAAAACAGAAGTAAGCGGTCAAACATCTTAACTACTCGAGAGAAAAACAGGGAATATGGAGCAGTAGAAATGAGGGGAGAGGAAAGCAGATGAAAAGACGGGTGTAGAAAAAATAATTTAGAAAGTGGTTTTATTTCAGGTAGGATTGAAGTATCTTTGGGAGAGGAAATTTAATGAATCAATATACATTGAAATTATATCATATTTGGTACATATGTTGTTGTTCACTCTGTATGATATTCAGTGTTTATTGTGCATTTTCTTTACGTTATTATTTTAACCAAGGGAGGTGGTGTTGGAATCTGGAGCTTGGAACTGTTTGCGGCAGGAGGGGTAAGTTCATCTATTTCATGGAGGGGTATATTGCAAGCCTTGCTGTGGTTCTTCTGAAGCTTGTCCCTGCAGAAGCTGCAGCACAGAGGACCGTCTCCTACATATTTTATATACTTAATTATTTTTACAATGGCCATTAAACTTTTAATGACAAAAAAAAATAAATCCGCCGATGTATTTGTTTAGGAAGCATTAACAATAGGACACGCAACCATTGCTTGAGCAATGGTCTTCTGCAGGGGCGACAGTACTGAATGCACTGAAATGCCATTACTCATTGCATCTACAGAGAACCAACTGATGTCAAGCAGGTAATGCATTTGACATTTTGGAGTATGTTTTTTGAGTGATGATCTCAGTTCAGCAGCTTGAATCTCAGTGTTTCCGGCCACGTTCTTTCATCTTTCTGAGCTCTGTTGTTTCGTAGATAGAGGCTGTACACTGTGTGCTGTATGCAGGCAGCGCAGCAGCATATCTGCGCCGCATTATATGGTGTTTTGTCCTCAATTAAATACATGCGGTATCATTTCCAACAGCAAAACCAGCTTTAAAAAAGCACCGTCAACATGGAGATGCCGTCAGAAACAAAGCACAAATGCCATGAACGCAAAAAAGCCTTCCAAAACGAATGAAGCATATTGAAAAAAAACACACTCCAAAGGCATCTCCAACAAGCTTTAGCAACACAACATACACAAACAAGTGCCGAGCTCGAGGCATCCTCCGCTAGTGCGAGATAAGAGGGCAATAAATTGGCAGAGAGGACAGACGTGTCGCTGGCGCCTTCTACGTTTTGAAGCTCATGGTGGGGAACGGGGGCCTGGCTTCGAGGCTCAGTCCATGTAAGGCATCCACCTTGCGGGAGTGAGCAACGGCGCAATCTGTTTCCAAAGCAGCTGCTCTCTACCGCAAGGTGGATGCCTTACATGCACGAGTACTCATTGGACACAGTGCAGTACATGCACGAGTTTTCTAAAAAGTACTGACCGATTCCAAAAGGTCAGATCCTAAGCAGCGCTTGCGCGCTGATTATGCTCGACCTAAAAATGTGTACATGTGATGCAGTGTCTTTTCAGTTTACAACCCTCGTACTATGTGTATGATGAAATAAGCCATCAGTGTTGAGCCATCTTGGACTAAAGTGCAGGTGTTTTTCTTTTAAAACAGTGAGAACTTTATAGTTAGGGTGTCTCAAGCCTATAGAATAAACAAAACGATCAATAAAAGTAGTTAGTATGATGTAAAGTTTGCTCACACTGTAAGTTGGACCCAAAGCGGATATAGCATTTCTTGGAAGGAGTTTAATACCCCGGGGCCAATGATGGTAGTTCCTATTCAGTCTACGGCCATGTGTAGAGCATACAGCCTTATTCCATTTTGGCCCAGAAAGCAGGATAATGGTAAAAAAAATTCTACCGAGAAGATTCCAGGTGTGGTGAAGCGGCTAGGGGAAGAGATAGCGAAAACAGTTCATAACAAAGCAGAGTCTGAGGTGGTAGTGAAGGAGGAGCTGCCTGAGAGCATCAATCCTCCTGCAGAGCCAGAGCCCGAGCCCGTGGAGGCCGCAGCAAGACCGGATGAGTCTGGGAGGAGGAGGAGTCTAGGAGGGATGCTGTGGAAGAAAAAAAACACAGGTTACGGGCAGGAAAGTAGCAGCTCCGCTGAAGCCTGAGTGAGCAGGAGGGGCAGAGGGGGAGGCTGGAAAGGAGCAAACACAAGGTTTTATTTATTTATTCAGCAGCACGAAGCAACAGCGCTTCCTTGACATTGACCTGCTGCTGTCCAAGTGGGGAAATAGTAAATCAAAATATTATCACAGCTCCTGAAGTAAACAACAAGAGAGCGTGGCGGCCATGAGGAAAGATCAAGCATGGCAAATAAAACCAGCGTACAAAGTAAAAAAAACAAAAAGCAGGCATTTACGAAGGAGAGTAAAAGAAACCAATTTAAAAGATGGACAGTGCTTGAAGCCCATATTGTAGATACAGCATGTCTCAAAGAGACAGCACGCATGCGCTGCCTGGGCGAAACCTAAAAAGGATGTTTGCCAGTTGTAGTGTCAGCTGGAAGTCATGTTTAGCTAGAATCTTAGCAGAACATAGCAACCAAGATTAGGTTTGCAGCAGAGGCCACAAAGAGTACTCAAGACAGAAGACCAGGAAACAGGGAAAATCATGGAGTACTGACATCCCTTGAAAAACACTGCAGCAGGAACAGAGTCCTGTGGTGAAACCAGACAGGAAACAAGCTTGGTAGAGTTCAGGATGCAAGGCAAGCACAGACAGAAACAGGAAGGGTGCTTGATATAACGGAAGGTAGAATGGAGCTTCTACACACTGGATAAGCACATTTGTGAAGCGTTTCTATTGGGGGTTGACTCCTTTTTAGGTCTCGCCTGATCCAGCGCATGTGCTGCTCTGGCCGAGACATTTTGTATGCGGGTTTTCCAAGTACTGCCTGTGGCCTAGAGCTTGCGTGCACGTGAGCGCGCACGCGCGCAGTTGCCATGTGTCTTACTCCGCTGTGCTTGATCGTGTCCGCGATCACTGTCATTTTCACGGCCGCGCGCCCAATGCTTGTTTAGGACATGTGCCATGATCTCCATTGAGCCCTTAGGCCAGCAGCTCATAGCGCTTCCATTTAAAAGCCTTCGGGCATGCAGCTCATAGCGCTGCCATTTAGCCTTCGGGCCAGGCGTTCTTCTCGTTATAATGAGCTCTCATAACCTGCACAGTCTGGTTGCAGAGCATAGGTCTGGGCACTAATGTTCTGAGTACATAAGTGTAAGGACAAACCCCCGATAAACACGCAGAAAGCATGTCAGTACATCTTACAGAAAGAGAGTACGTTGAAGCATTTTCGCAGTAAGTTGCCAAATGTTAGGTATAAGTAGTTTATTTTTTGCATTCTATTTCCTGTAGGCTTCCTTCTATGAATCCAGGATCACATGTTTCAGGGTGTTAGTAAAAAAGCAATCATGCCTGGATAAGTCCCAAGCCTCTAGCCAAGGGCAGCTTGCGTGCTACGTCATTCACCTTGCGCGCTACGTCATTCACCTCGCGCGCTACGTCCGCCCACCTCAGACGACGGATGTGCCCAAAAGTTCACTGCACTACGATCAACTACCCCAGCGTGCACCAGTTCACTGCACGCTGCAGGGATACACTGGGCACGACTGCATCCCACGCCACTACTTCTCCACAGGCCACACTTCCAGTGAGTGCCACATTTCCCATCGCACTCCTATATTGTGCCCCTCAGCACACTCTACCACAGCACTATACTGCACGCCAAACTGCGGCGCTGCACGCCATGACCTCCAGCAAGATCGAGATGCCCAGAGCGGTGAAGACGGACCACGCGGCCCTGATGGCCTCGCTGCACATGCTGCCCTCCTACACGGCCAACCTGGAGATCCAGCACACCAAGGTAAGAGGTTACCAGGGCTCACGGGAATGGGGTGGGGGCACTGGCTTCAGTGCCTAACGTCCGTCCATGCGTGGGCAGCTCCGTAGCCCTCACCAGCTCCCGGACTGTGGTAGTTCTGCAGACTTCACCAGGTCTGAAGTTGCTTCCCACGCAGCACGAGCTCACAATCTCCCGCACACTGGCCCGCACGAGCTCTGGTCTGTAGTTGCACCGTGGCCTGCACTACCCACCCCCACCAAAAAAAACTGGCTTGCACGACAGCCGAGCCAGGGGTCCCCCTCCGCAAGTCAGTAATCGTCTCCATCATACACACTGGTTTGTAGAAACATCATACTCCGTAGTTGCCCCAGCCTGCACTGACCCCTCAGACACACACCGGCCTGCACGTGCTTCATACCCTGCAGATGCTCTGTGATCTGTTGGTCATCACAAACTCCCCGCCCAGCCTGCAGTTAGCTTCATGGGCTGTACTGAGTACTTAGCTTGCACCAGATTCCAGCCTGTCCTAGCTCACCACCCTTCATTGGCTCCTTAGCCTGCACCAGATCCCAGCCTGCCCTAGCTCCCTACTCTTCATTGGCTCCTTAGCTTGCACTAGATCCCAGCCTGCCCTAGATCCCCACCCTTCATTGGCTCCTTAGCTTGAACCAGACCCCTGCCTGCCCTAGCTCCCAACCCTTCATTGGCTCCTTAGCTTGCAGTAGATCCCAGCCTGCCCTAGCTCCCCACCTTTGGTTAGCTCCCCTCTCTGCACTAGTTCCACGCCCTGTAAAAACTGCTCACCCGGAGTAGTTCCTCTGCCTGTACTTGTTGCCCCCAAGCATGCTCTGAACCTCCCGGTTGGACTGCAAGCACCGCAGGCATTGCATCTGACTGCAGCCGGCACTAGATCCCCGGGTGCATTGTATACCTAGTCAGTTCTACATAACCAGTCATCCCCGGACCACCTGGTGCATAACTTGTACTGCATCCCGTGCTGCTCTTGACACTCGGGATCTACATGCGTGTATGTGGGCCGGCCAGGCTGCACGGATCCGTAGCCTCTTGTGGCCCCACTAGGCTTTTCAGCATGGGCTGGATTATTTCTGCTGCATATTATTTGCAGTCTGCACGGGATTCTCACATATACTTAATCCCCAGCCAGCAGTGGATCCCCATCTCGCACCAGTCCCTTACAGCATGCATCGAAAGGACTAGATCTCTGGTCTGCACTTAAATCAGTGGCCGACTCTGACTCCCCAGAGTCTTCTGGATCCAGATCGAGTCTGCCTCAGACCCAAGGCCTTTACTCCTTCCCCTATCTGCCTTTACTCCTTCTCCTATCTGCAATCTCTCTAAATCCTGCTCTAGAATGCATTATCCCTCAGTCTGCACTGACATCCCCGTCCTGCACCATTTCACGTCCAGTGCCTACACTCTTGTAGCTTCCTTTCCTGCCTTAACACCTCCAGTCTGCACTAACAGCACTACCCGGCACTGCTATGTTTTTTAAAGTGTTTCTTATTGCATTATATATATATATATATATATATATATATATATATATATATATATATATATATATATATATATATATATATATATATATATATATATATACATATTCACTGAAAAAACCATAGGTTTCACACACGTTATAGTTAGGAATTATCATTTACAAAACCTTGCAAATTCACTTAAAAAACCATAGGTTTCACACAGGTTATAGTTAGCTGTACATTTCACTCGTAAAAAACCAATGAAATTCCACGTTATAGTTAGATCAGGTAACTATAACTTGCGCGCCCACAATAAACTGCTGATGACGTCACATAGTACATCACTCATGACATGGTCAGTGACATCACTCATGACATCAATGATGACATCTGAAATTACACATTGTGGATTGCGGTCGCGCAAGTTATAGTTACCTGATCTAACTATAACGTGGAATTTCATTGGTTTTTTACGAGTGAAATGTACAGCTAACTATAACATGTGTGAAACCTATGGTTTTTTAAGTGAATTTGCAAGGTTTTGTAAATGATAATTCCTAACTATAACGTGTGTGAAACCTATGGTTTTTTCAGTGAATTTGTACGGTTTTTTAACTGCTAATTATGTATTTCTTTTTTATTTTTTTTTCTGGTTTTTCACTATGCGCACACCCTGCGAATCCGGAGCACACTGAGTGCTTTTTTAATCACAGAGGATGCGTACTTAATCACTGTGAGAGTGGTAAAATATAATGAAGCTGCGGAACCCACTATGGGTGAAGAATGTAGCAAGCAACAACTGCATGTCCCAGCATACATTGCGAATGCGCGATAACTACTAAGTGCGCACACCTGAAACGGCGACTACTTTAGCAAGCTGAATCATGGGACTATCAGGAGCCTTGCAAATCCGCAATTCCATTGCCCAAGAGGAAGGAGCAGACAGCTCTGAAACGCGTTGGCTAGGAGGAACAATGACGGATTAGAACGACCTTTTAAATGCCATGAATAAATGAAGTTTTCTTCTTCTGCTGTCGAGTGCTTAACCGAATGCAGAGCCTTTGAAATACAATATATATATATATATATATATATATATATATATATATATATATTTTTTTTTTTTTTTTTACATATGAATCATATATGGTGGACTAGTGGCCGATGAGGTTTGAATAGACTAGTGTGCATTGCTAGTAATGGATTACATATGATAGTCGCCAGTTAGCCCCTGTTATGGCTCTGTGGAACATTGTCTGCAGAGGCCTGTGTCAAAGCACATTGGGAGGTTATATTTTGAGTCAGTTTTAGCTTTTTCTATTTTATTGGGGCATAGCTATTAATAGTGCAGCAGGTGCCGTGGCACCAGGGCCCCTACAGTACACCAAGCGCCTGGCACAGTTAGGCATGTAACACAGTGTCTGGCACTTCCCAAAAAGGGTATGTTATGTTCTCAGGCGGTGAAACCCAAACTTCACAGTAATTCACCTACTGCGCGGGATACTGAAGCGAGCATGCCTGTGTAATGTTGGATTTTGAAGTGATATATAGGTTCTTGTTGACCGGGATCGAGATGGATTGTTGCAGTCTTAAAAACTACACTACAAAATTACAGAAAATCAACGTTATCTTCTGGTGCAGACCCTGCTCCCCAAACACACTTTCTAGGGAGAGTCAGATACCCTCTGCAGACCACGAAGAACTGGAATATTTGTCAAGCATCCCTTTAGTACTGCCTCAGATCCTATCACCTAATGGTTTTGTCACCTCAGAAATCTGCAAACACTTCTCCTTTCATTCCTTTTTATTTTTTGCATTATGTAGCTAGAATAAAGGTATCACATCACTATACATAAGTACTAGTTCCATTACAGAAATGTGCCCGGTGGGTGATAATGTGTTGCATGACTAAACACTTACAAGGTCCCAAAGGCGAGACCTATTGGCTATGCCAATGCTTGTTATATTGAGTGTTGGATGTTTTGGTGGACCTGCACAGATAATGTGATGGAGAAACTCTACTGGTGTGCTGGTGCTTACTACAGGCGAGTGTATTATTTTACTTTTTTTTCTTTTCTTTTTTTAACTTCTTGTGGCTTCTCCGTTGCTCTCACATTCTATTCTTTCATTCTATTCTGGAATGTGGGGAGAGCTGGGGAAGGCAGTTATGCTTGGATGATTGTAAGGAGAGCATTGTACTTGTCGCAGTGCTGCAATAAATGCAAGCTGAACTTAACTAATCCAGTGTACTGTGTTGTACACTGCAACATAAGAATTGGTGACAAAGGTGGCAACACTATGATCAACATCCACATTTCACTGAGGCTTTCCAAGCTGGCACTGCATCGGATATCATGGCACTACAGTCTTAATATAACATTAACTACAGATTCTATTGATTTTCTTCCTGTTCAAAAGTCACTGAAATGACTTTGGTGACCGAACTTTAGTTTTTTTCATTTACTTTACCTCTTCCTTCCTTACTGTTAATGCCAACTGTCATTTGGAACGCAGATATGCATGCTTACTCAGGTCACTGTGGCAGGGTCACGAATATGTGACTCCATTTTGAATTAGGCTGCATGCAACGTGCAAGTTTGCCATGGTGTTACCAAATATTCAATTATTTATGTTTTGGAACTCAACTCAGATCTACATAAATAATACAGAAATTCATCCTTAAAACAATCAAAATTACATCACAATAAAAACACTCCCAGAAAAAGCACATTCACATAAAATATATATGAATACTGTAGCGAAATGTACTATTTCATCCATTCCATTTTGCTGACAAAAATACATATTCATGTCCATTAAAAAACCTAAAACAGAAAGAACAACATGTATAGTGCAATACACTCCGTAATACACTCCATATTGAAATGCTAAACCTTACAATATGCAAATATGCAAAAACATTACAAAATACAGTAAACTCCATAATTAAATTCTGAAGGCCTAAAAAGTGCAAATGCGCAGAACAATCTAATCGAACCAGATAAAGTGCTATAAAGACATGTGCCTGCAAAAAAGTATTATACAGTTCAGTACACTCAAATAGTGAAATGCAATAATACAAATGCATGCAATAAACAACAAACATAGGTCAAAGCATACAGAGTGCGAATAGAGCATACAACTGCATATTAAAGTTTGTGATTCTTTGCAAATAAATTATAAAGCGCAAAGTGCCATTGCACATACAGATGCGGAATTAAAACACATTTAAAAAAATAATAATTTACGTTTAACATTATTGTGCAAGCTATTTTGGTTGCAGGAACAAATAAAAATTGGTGAGCCTCAACTGCCAACACTATATTATGTTTTATAAAGAATTGTCTCATAAAGTAGCGACATGTAGAATGAAGGCCGTCCATGTGAAAGAGGGGGGAGGGATGGGAAGCCTGGGGGATCTGGGGAGTTAGATCATCCCTAATACGGGGGGCAGGGGTCGACCACATGGCAGCAGGCAGTCCAGGATTATGTCGAACCCAACTCCATGAGAGCCATCGTGCCACACCTTGGTACCTTGGTATGCAGGGGGCGACAGCCAATGTTGGAGTACGCATACTGTCATCCATTCCCAGCTCATAGGTACACGCGTACCCACACTCACACACATCTATTCCCTTGCATGTGCATTTACACACACATTTACATATCACCAATACCAATCATACCCACACTCGTCCCCGGCATTCATGAACCCGAAGAACCGGCCCGCTTGGCCACCTGGGAGACCGTCGATCCCG
Organism: Triturus cristatus; assembly: GCF_964204655.1. NCBI lineage: Eukaryota > Metazoa > Chordata > Amphibia > Caudata > Salamandridae > Triturus > Triturus cristatus. Next base: position 1,158,193,480 of record NC_140583.1, on the reverse strand, counting down.
CGACCGGTAAGTGTCCAGAGGGTACGGTCTGCTGCAGTCCCTCGGCCAACAGAACTCTAGCATATCACCCCACAACTCAAAATCCCTTAGCATTTTTGTCAGTGCGAACAAGTTTTAGCTGTCATTCCACGCTACATCCCTTTTGCACAGGTCTGCTCTCCATTTGTCTATGTTGAGGGGTTAGAGCGAGAACAATGGATTGCAACACTGCGCTTGGCCAGCACCAGTCTTAACATGGCAAACCTATGGTTCATCTGCACCCCCTTTTTAGGTCTCGCGCCTAGCGTTGCAGTGCGCAGCACTGCTCGCGCAGTGCGAGACCTCATGTAGAGGGTTCTGAAAGCTAACCACACGCTCGTGTGTGTGGTTTTGCTTTTGCCGGCTGCAATTGGCTTTAGTGTGCTTTTTTAAAAAAAATAAGGCATGCAATAGGCGGGCGCATGTCCCGCCTTTGCTCTACCCATTCCCATCGGTGTCTATTACGCGCAGCAGCGCGTGTTCGCCACGCTGACGCGCTCCCTCGCCCCCGCTCCTCTGTGGTGCGCGCGCACCACTGGTTTCGATCCCGTGCTTGTTTATATAGGCATTAAAATGACACCGTGTTCAGCATAAGACGCCCAGGTAACAAATCGCTGTTACGCCTGTGCACACCAGATTGTTCATAATAGTATCATAAAGATATATACTCCGGGATTAAGTTAGTGAAAGAAGTAAGTAGCGTGCTGCTTGCGTAGCTGTGCAACATGAGACACACACAGGCCAATACCGATTTGCACCTCTGAGCCAGACCCCAGGGATTTCAGGCTGAGTAATCAGACCCTGAACCCTAACCGACATAACGGCCCAGGAAGAGTGTTCAAATCCAGAGGACTTTACAGGCGTGCATCTGTGACACAATAGCGCCTTCCTTTGCCTGCTGCATTGCAGTCTATACGGCAGCAGTGTGCAGGCCTGTAGTGCCTTCATACGCATGTCTCGTTAAGTGTGTATGCGGGTAATTTAGAGGAGGCATTGCTAAAGATACATACTTCAATCCTAACAGCGCACATATTACGCTCCCCAGATGGCATGTATGTGAATTGGTGACCCCCCGCGGGCGGTTATTTCTTTCATCAGACATTTCGGGAAGGGGGCGGACGTATAGTATGCCAAGCCAGTTTTTGAAAGCCCGGGTCCGCAGCTGGCACCTCTGTCTCGCAGGGAAGGGGTGCTATTGTTTCCTGTTCAGGCCCTGCAAACACCTCCAACAGTTACACAACGAAACAAGTGCTCCAAGTCCGCCTAATTAATTACACCCACAATGCTGCTGTTGAGCCCGCACAATAATACAGAAAACAGTCTGGTGGTTGTGCTATCCTGGAGATCAGGGAGTTAAGGTGCCCGAACTTGAAGAGCCCTGCAAGGCCACTCTAGTTCCTATGTGTAATAACTTTTTAAAATCTTTATTGTTGTTGTTTTTGGCGTCCCTGGTTTCCCACTTTTGATTCCCCTTTGCATTAAAAGCCCTCCCCACACCCTCTGCGCATACACCGCCCCTGCAGCAGTCTCATTTTGTCCGTCATCCTCGGGGCCGAGAAGGCCTGCAATACATGCTGTCTACACATTAGTGACACGGACTGAATTGTAGCAGTTACTTCTTGTTTGCACTGCATTGCATGTGAAAGGCACAACAAATACTGCTATTGGCATGTTTGTACAACGTACCCACTCAGCAGCGCTTTAGCACCGGGTCCGCAAGTCTGAATGTTTCGGTTTTGAATTTGTAAAACAGTCACACTTTGGGATACAATTTGTGTATTCATGCCCATGTATCGCTTCTTAAAGCCGGTTTTACAGCAAAACATTTCTATTGTGCGCACGTCACAGAATCGAGCCACAGAACACACAAGCAGTCATGTCCACGCCCCTCCGCTCTGCCTTCCTTCTAGTGATCCGAGGTGCAGTGATGCCCGCCAGGCAGAAACCAGATCGGTTATCAGCCTTGAAGTGGGGATTTTGCATGGATTTGCTGTTTCTCAGAAGCCACGTAGAGCGAGGTGTTCACTAGTCATTCACTTTATTCTTATATAGAACACTTTACAAGTTAAATAACAAGTCATGACTTACGAGTTGTTTCACCCTCGGACCTCACAAAACACGCTGTGGTTAGACAACTGTCTAATTCTTCTTTCAAGCAACAAAAGCCTCATTTTTTACTTACAATTGCAGTCCAACAAATGCCGGTCTTCCTCCCAGTAACATTATAGGCATGCAGCAGGGCTCCTTTACAATTTCCAGCTCGTTTTCACATCAGGGCTCCTGTGGGAATTTGATTATTGTTTGCCCTTCCCATATGTTAAAGTTAGAGGTGGTGACGTTAAAAATACCAAAGGCAATACTGCTTTGCAAATATCATTTTCCACAGCAAATAAAAACACAAAAGTAAAAAACATTTTCATTTTAAACACCAACAGCTCTAACTTTTACAAATGCGAGACCTATTGCATTGCAAATGCTTGTTCAGGTGTGGAAGCACTCACAGCAACCAGTGTCAGACCGATGTCTCAATCTGACCCAGAGTGGCTTCCAGTAGTTGCCGCACTATCCCATCCCAATAGGTCCATAGTCTTGTGTCATCCCAGGTCATGTGGAGGATCGTCGCCAGCTCCACTCCACAATGGGGGCAAGTGGGAGACCGTGCAGCATCAAATTTCTGCAGGCGCTGAGGCGTCAAGTAGGTACAGTGCAGGTAGGGAAATTGAGTAAGCTTAAAATGGGCGTTGCTGGCAACCTTGCGGACCTGGGGAAATGCTTGGCACCATTCCCCATCTGTCGAATGACCATCAATTACAGATCCCTGATGTGTCTTCCCTACGGTCAGCCTTCAGGGCCTTGTTGATAGGGAAAACTAACCCTCTGGTGGAATCCGGACAAAGCAGTAGCCTCCTCTGCAACTGCGACTCCTCTGGCTGTGCTGAAAAAGTGACCCATGCCTCACAGGCTGTGACGCGATATCTTGGCATACTGTAGAAATTGGCCGGGCCATAGTTGGAAGCATTCCGTGGCATTGGCCATTGAGATAAAAGACTCCAGCTGTGGAGCACACCCCATCGTACTACTGTGTTAAGTCCATCAGTGATTGTATCTGCCGGAAACAGGGCACCCACTGTAGCGGCCGCAGTCTAGCGTATGGAGCCCAACGAAGTGCCGTTGTCTGCCTGTTCCCATACTTCCACAACCTGCCAGACTGTAGATGGGCAGTTGTTCGGCACACTCGATTCTTTAATTAGACACACAGGCAAGTCTGCCCCCTCGCCCCACCAGCCTAACAGGGCTTTCTCACCATTAGGACCCTCGGAGCACCTGTGCCCGCGTAATACAATAATTCTGCAAAGTAGTGTAATCTCAGGTCCGGTAATCCAAGGCCCCCGAATTCCATATACAGTTTTAACACCTCCAGCTTTACCCTACTTCGCCTTCTAGCCCGTACTAGGAAGACCATTAGGCTCTTCAGTCTAACAAAAGTGGCTCTCTGTATACGCAAAGTGAGTTCTGCAACATGCAGAGACAGCGTAGAGATGCTAATGTGGCGAATGTGATTACACTCCCAATCGAGTTCCGTCGTGCGGAGGGTAACTCCATCCATACCAACCAGACCTGCTAGTGGGAAAAGAACAGACTTCAGGTGGTTAACATGCAGGCCAGAGTATCCCTGAAAGCCATAATTATTTCCAATTACGCAGCCACCGGGTGGGTGACATAAATTAACGCACCGTCCGTGTAAAGGAAGACGCGACCTCCCACTTCAACGCCTCATCGAGCCATATCATGTCGTAATTGGATCGCCAGGGCTTCATTGCCAGGGCGAAGAGGAGAAGAGACAGTGGGCATCCTGCCACGTGCCCTGCTCTTTTGATATGCAGTCAGAGACTATGGCGCTACTTCGGACTTGAGCCACCGGTTGAGTGTAGAGCAGTGGAATCCATGAAATGAACAACGAATCCAAGCCCATCCTCCACAACACCTCCTAGAGAAAGTCTCAGCCGAGGGTGTCAATGGCCTATTCAATATCAAGCGCCACCACTGCTGACAGCAGATTGGTGCCTGCTACAGAATGGAGCACATGGCACAGTCTCCGCAGATTTATCTGGGTTCCCCTACCTGCCATAAAGCCACATTAGTCCTCATGGAATAGGTGGGTCTCGACACACCCCAGGCGCTTTGTTAGGGTCTTGCCTGGGATTTTACAATCAATTCCTACCATGGACAAGAGATGGTAGAAACCAGGATCCATTGGATCCTTGCCAGGTTTAGGGAGCATGACACCAGTGAACCGGCATGTTTGGACTCCTGCAGGGTCTCCAGCAAGCAGGGCAGCAATAGGCCGGCGGACGCCTGATAGTACTCCAAAGAGATCCCTAAAGCAAGCCATGTCTCCGATAGCCTCCCACAGTTTCTCCAACTGGAGATCTTCTACGAGACTTTGTCCCTGTGCCTCCATAAGACATGGGAGCGCCAGATCACCCTGGAACCCACCAGTCACAGCCGGGGAAGCTCAAGGGCCCCCACTCGTAAACAGACGCCAGGTGATCCCACAGCAGCAGCTAACGCCAGCCTGTGTATTAGCCAACATGCCATCCAAATGTTGCAGAGATAGTATAAGAGGGGGCAGCCGTTCCCGCTTCAAAAACCAGGCCAGTAGTCTCCCTGACCTGTCTCCTCCCGATGCAGTAGTTGCCAGTACTCGCATCTGGTTAGACAGTCTAGCCTGTCCCAGATTTCCCCAACTTATCTCTGTGCCGGCAGCAATGGTGAACAAGTTGCTCCAGTCCCGAGGCCCACATGCTGAAGGTCTGCCAGAACCCCCTCTGCCTCAATCAACTTCCACTTCAGCCGTCGTCTCGTGCTGCCAACCTTCGACAAGCACTTTCTGCATGTTATAAGTATCAGAGTGTCCCACTCTAGCCCTATCTGGACAGTGGACATCTAATTTGTTTGAAAGTACCTGGCAGTTACTTCACGAAGCTCCTCCAGGAACAACGTGTCATTTCCTGCCGAGAGTTGTGAAAGGGGGACCCACGGACGAACCCTGCCTACCCCCCACACCCCATTCCAGCAGCATCAGAGCATGATCCGATTGGAACTGACACAGAATCTCGGTGGGTGACCTGGCTGCTGCCACATCACCAGAGACCAGAAATCTATCGAGTAGGCTGTACGTCTCATGTGTGGGGCCATAGCATGTATATTCATGCTTCTCAGGATGGGCCCCACGCCATGTATCCATGGAGTGCAGATGTTCTATCACTGTGTGCAGTGCCACAGTCATGTGTGGTTTAGTAGCAGCCTTGAGGGGTGTCTGTCTATATGGCCATTGAGTACCCAGTTAAAACAGCCGGCCCACAGCAGAGGTAACCCAGCTTAGGAGATCAACTCCCTTTCCAAATCCAGGTAGAAACCACTATCATCCAGATTCGAGGCATAGACATTCAGCACGAATACTTCCACACCATCTAGTACGCCATGCAGTAGGAGATACCGCTCCTTGATATCGGTTTCAAAGCTCAGATATTGCAAGAGTACCTGCGAGGCCACTTGGTAATCACCCTGCGGGCATCAGTGGAATATATAGCAGAATTTCTTTTGAACATTGCTGGACTCATCCTCTATTAAGTGGGTCTCCTGCAACATCGCTAAATGCACACCATGCATGCAGTGATAAAACACTGTTGCGGTCACGTGAGCGCGTCAGGCCGCTATGCAACAGTCGCGCTCCGTAGAGCGACGCACTAACACCAGGGACGCGTGGGGGGGAAACTACAAATCCCATGATCCTTAGCACGCCGCGTGACGTCCTCACGCACGTACAAAACAAATCATGGACCTACCGTCCATGTCGGAAATTCTGGTTGATGGACTTGGAGAAGCGAGAGGAAGACGTCGGTTTGTCCCGTGGACGAGAGAGAAGGAGCGAAGGAGTCACTACCCTCGGATGAATCCGGAGGCGGTCCGACCCGCTGAGTGACGATTCCGGGGTCATATACATGGACCGGTGAGGTAGGGGTGCCTCACACCAGCAGAAGGGTGTGTTCCGGGTTGCTCCCGGTCCATTGTTCAGGATTAGCAGGGCAGGAACGAGAGGCTGCATTGAACCTTAAGGGGGAGTTTAAAGACTCCAAAAAGTCAAGCTACTGTGTTTTCCTCCTCCCCTGCTTCAAACGCTGCACAGTTCAGAGAGGAAAAAGACGAAGGGGATTCAGTACAAAAGGGGCATTGAAACTGAGCCCCGGTTTATCAGTGATAAAATGCCGGCACAGCCCCGGGTGCTCTCCTAGTGACTTAACTAGAAGGGTGAAGTGAACATTCCTGCCTGTTTCATAATGGCGGTGTCGATATGTATGCTATTTACTTAAGTTATGGGTGTCCTGTGTTTTTGACTCCACTAACAGGGGAATCTGGCGAGAGGTACAGACGGTCTACCTTCGGTCCCCTGTGAGGCTGGTTGAGAGTTCTAGAAGGGTACGTGTATTGTGGTGTTGAGACACGTCTAGGTGGCACGGTGTTGATTCTCTAGATGAGACCGTACCTATGTAATGATAATCTCCTGTGTCTTGTTACAGCACACCCCCTCTGAACAAGGACCTAGGATTGATTGAAGTCAGTAGGAACCTTGCTATGTTTACGTTCTGTTTTCTTTACAGGTATAAGAGTCGTATTTACTCATGCACATTCTAAGATAGATAGAGGGCAACACCGTTTCTGACGGGTAACGTAAGGGAAGTGTTTTGATTACTTTCTTTGTCTTCGCAGGTCTCCCTCCCAGCTGTTCCCTTCCTTTCCTTCCCCCACTTGATCTCCTCGCTGACCAGTGCCATTCGGCTTTCTGGCTCGGGGCTATCTAGAGGTGGACCACTCTCAGCAACAAGCCGATCCTGAGGATACGAAAACGTGACAGTCTGTACCCTAAATCTCTTCATGTAGGAGTTGAGCCCATGAACATTACATATTATAAATTAAAAGTGCATCATCATCCCACCAAACCCCACCCCATTACCCCCTGAACGTCCCCACCCCGTAATCACACCAGTGCCGCTGCTGAATATGCTAAGAAACTGTAAACATAGCCCTCCCTCCCATCGGGTAAACATTGGAAATCAACCACTTGTGACTCCAAAACATTGCAATCTCCCCAAACCATCCCTATAAAACAATAAGCCCACAATCTACAATCGCTCCTGCAAAAGAAGGGGGGGGGGGGCAAAATTAAAATCAATGGGGTGACCCTGTGCCCCTGGGTAATAATGCTATAAACTACAAGTGGCTCCGTTGGGTAGAACCAAAAATCCCTTTTGTGACCAAAATACTTTTTAGAAAAGGATTCAAATGATAGCTCAATTAACGTGAGGTGCACACAACAAGAATTCACAATCAATGAGTAGTCCTCTTTGTCCGTTAAATCAAAATTGACTCTTTTTTTAATATATATATCAAATTTTCAACATTTCTAAATAGGCTGACAAACAAAATTAAACATATAATAGCGTAATCACAATAAGACAATAAATAGTGACTGATATGACAAATAGTGAAATAAACCAAAATAATATCAAATTCATACAAAACACAAACATAAATATACAAGATATCTGTCCTATTTTGAATTTCAACAGTAACCAGCAATGTTAATAGATGTATGGTGTAACGCCCTGAACGTTTCAGGATCGTTTAACAGACACGATAATGAGAACGCAACCACTTGTGAAGGTTTAGTTATTTTAATGAAGGCAAAAATAATACAAGGAATAAACAAAGGTTATAGTCACTGGAATCCTCCAGGCTAAGTACGTTACCAGCCCACAGCACGGATGGTCCTAACCGTCCTCTGCATATACGCCGATCCCGGCGTATGCCAACAGAGGGCAGAAATGAAATGGCCGACAATGCCAATCGGTAGGCTGTGAGGGGCACGAAGAGTGTTGGGGAGAATCGAGGAGTCAGGGAAACACCCAGCCGGGGTCTCTACCTGAAGGGAGCAGCCGCTCAACCTCTTCCTCAGACTGCACCGGGACGCGGAGTCACCTCCTGGTGATGCGTCACCGATACCCCAATCACAAGCAAAGAAGATCCTGTAGACTTCCGAGTCTGTAACGCGGCAAACACCTCCTGGTGTGCGTTACAGCTGGCAGTCCCTGTATCACTGGTCGGGCTGGGAGTTACGACTCCAACCAGCAAAAGCGCCTCTGCGCTTTGACTCAGCCGAGTCAAAAAGCGAAGCTCAATGGTTATCCGGTAGAGCTTCCGGGTCCTTCACAGGTGACGATGGGGCAAGACACGGCCCAGGGAGTAACGACTCGACCTACCTCCGTTCTTGCCTTACTGGAGCACCACTCCGGAAACTGCTCTTCACTAAGCAGGTACGTCGGTGTAAACACAATATCCGACAGCGTTGTACCTCCCGGTTCCTCCCTTTATAGGGCGTGTTTTCCTTGAGTTATGTAACAGCTCTCCTGTTTACATAAGGGCGTGTTTTCCTTGAGTTATGTAACAGCTCTCCTGTTTACATAAGGGCGTGTTTCCTTGAGTTATGTAACAGCTCTCCTGTTTACATAAGGGCGTGTTTTCCTTGAGTTATGTAACAGCTCTCCTGTTTACATAAGGGCGTGTTTTCCTTGAGTTATGTAACAGCTCTCCTGTTTACATAACCTCTCAACCGCTAAGCATCCTGGGAGATGTAGTCCGTTTTCGCTGGTTACCGTTTTCCTCCCCTCGCATGACAGGAATTCTTGACATATGGTTACAAAGACTCAGGACATGAGAGAACACTACATCGACGTTTCGACACTGGTATCAGTGTGATTTTAGAATCATCAAGTAAGGTCTTCCTCAGGACAAGATAAAACCTAGTATCGGCCTGTACACCAAAATAAAGAGAACCAATATTAGAGAAGTGTGTGCATGTTATAGGATGCCATAATGCGCGTCACAAAAAATTGCCTGGAGAATAACTCACCACTGTATTCCAAAGGTTAAAATGGGTTGACTCCTCCAATTATGGTAGGAGCGTGGTAGTGGAAGGTTAACTCCAATTCTAGACAATCGTAAAGGTATGTTAGAATCTCTGTGGGTAAATGATGTGTCACAATCACTTATTTTGATTATTGACCGGTCGTCTTAAGTGATCTAAGGGGCCAAACACTCACCATACGATTTCAGTCATGAGACATCAATGAAGTCTGAGCCTCTAAAGGTCCTGCATATATGACCCTCATGTATACGAAGGGGTGTTCCCCGGTTTGTGTAGATCACCATCTCAAAGTCTGGGCAGTCTGTTGACAAACTATATATTTTTTACCATAAAGCGATGCCCATATACCCACGCTCAGTGGAGATCGTGTGAAGATAAAAAGTGCTTACCCTAATGAGTTGTGTATCTCGTTAAGCATGTAATCACAAAACACCTGCACCAGCTCTCGGTGGAGGAGCGGCATAAAGTAATAGACGGTATAGAATCAAAAAGAAGAAAAAGGAAAAATAAGTGTGAATAAATAATGCCATTAAGGGCGTCTCCGAACACTCACTAAGCACTCTGAACCTCCCACACATCCGATGAATAATCAGGCGCAGAGGTGAGGGCATGTGCCGGTGCCAGTGGCAGCAGCACCCAGCCACTCACCACTACACCAGGCTGTTTACTCTCACACCTGACTTTCTCTACCACACAAACGTAAAGTCACTGCAAAGTTGCTCCAACCACAACGCTTGTCACTCAGCACACAGCACACTCTCACTCTCCCACATTCACCGTCTCAATCACCTTCAGGGGGAGTAGCCGTGCCCCAGTGTCTCTCCCATGATTTGCTCACCACCCACTGCCCATTAATAGTACAGGAAGAAGGGTTAAAAGGAGAGCCTCAAACAGCTGCAGCCCGTGCAGGTAAGAGTGGTGGGGTCAGGTGGGGGAAGGGGGGATTTCAACATATGACCACAAGGGAAAATTAATTATTTATTCAATTTTTCCTCATGATCATCTGTCAAAATCCCCCCCACCCTGCCCCACTGCCGCAGCACTCTTAACTGCACGGGCCACGGCTGGCCTCAAGTCCCTGGACACAGTTCCTTCTCTGCCGCTTCAACTCGCCTAGCTGTCACCTTCACAACAGTCAATCCAAGGCGTCTGTTGCCCACCCATCCTCCGCATGTCTACCCAGTCACCAAGGTTTCCTCCAAGGCATCAGCACCACTATCCGAAGAGTTGGAGTCAGTCACCACTTCCATAAGTGCTCGCGCCTCCTCATGTTCAGTTTTCTGATGTTCCTAGTTCAGAGGGGAGGCCACTGCCTCCTTGGGTTCCAGTCGCTGCTGCTCATGGTCCAGGGTGCAATCACGGCAGACCACTGCTCGTTGGGAGGAGCAGGAGGACAGTTCACCCCGCTGTCTATGTCTCCTCACCGGTCTGCCAAAATGAGTTAACGAGGCCCAGACCTGCATGGCGTGTGATGTCGGGACCTTACTCTCTCCCTGCATCTTGAGCCAGTCCCATTCAACCTCCGGAGTGGTGAGAAAGTGTGCATGTTCAGCATGGTGTACTTTCAATTTGGCAGGGTACAGAAACATATAGCGGAGACCCATTGCCATTAGTTTTTGCTTCACTTTCACAAAGGACATCCACATCTCTTGCACCAGGCAAGTGTAATCTGGAAAAATACGGATCATGTGGTTCTCAAATTTTTGATCACCAGATTGCCAGACAGTTCAGAGAACTGCATCTCTGTCACTGTAGTTTAGAATTTTCTCGACCAAAGTGTGCATCTGGCCCCCACTGGCGGTGTCAGTGCAAGGATGTGCAAATAGGCAGAACTGCAGTGTCATTGCAAGGATGTGCAAATAGGGAGAATAAGGCAGCCGTTGGGAGAGAGTCCTTAATCCACTGTTCAAGGAAGATTTCAGGAGACTGGTCCTCCACCCGCTCCAGAAATCCAACAAAGCGTTGATTGCAATGCCGAGATCGGCCCTCCGTGTCTTCGGCCCTGCATTCCAGGGCTGCTGTTTTGGCTGATAAGTCTGTTAGTATGGTTTACAAGGCAGAGACCTCGCCTTGCAGTTTGGACACATGCTGCTCCAAAGCCAAGCATCATCCCGCCACAGTACATGTCCACCACAACGAGTAAAACATCCAGCAAGACAGCGTCTATCTTAGCCTGCTCAGCAATGCCAGAGGCTTCTATAGCAGCCAGTATTTGCCCACCAGTGGAACCTTACGGTCTCTATCCTCCGGTGGCTCCAAATGGGGGGCTCCTCTCGGAGGTCTGTCTTTCCCCATGGTGTTATTGTATCAGGCAGAGAAAGGTATGTGAAAGGGGTGTGCCCCCTGTTAATTGCAGTCAATTGCCCTCAAATGTGGCAATCCAAGGCATTGCAGGTGTCGGGCCTCCTGCGAAACCTCAACAGGCAGTCATGAAGACTAGTGGGGGTCACCATTCGAGTGGACCAGGGCAGGATGGCAAGTGCCTCATGACCAAAGCACTGCTCACAGCATCATGTGGAGGATCCAAGCAAAGGATGAAGCCTCCGAGGTGTCTCAGTGTCCCCAGGCACAGCCATCAGTATCTTCTGTTGCTCCAGGGGGGAATAAGCAGACTGGCAGACGTCAGACAAGCAGGGAGACAAGGTGAGCCAGGCAAGAGATGGTCCGTTAACCAGGTGCCTTACAAGTCCCAGAGTGCGGCATGCATTCCCAATGAGGGGTCAAGGCCTTTGAACAGCCCCTGCAAAGGCTACGCTGCCGCCCCCAGAGTGTGGGCAGTCCTGTGCCTCTGCGCACGTATATGGTCGTGGGTGTGAGGACGACCTCGATACCAGCGGCACCCATGCAGCACTAGTACAGTTTGGCCCAGATATCTCTTCCTCATTAAGGACTTCGTCGTGGAGGAGAATGTCGCTACGCTGCTGTGATGCACCCCTACAGCCCCCTCTGTGCCTGAGGATCACCCCCATGGTCCCGAGTACTCATGTGGCACTCAATGCTGTAGGGGCACAGGGGAGCACCCTCCGCACCCACAATTGTCTCACCAGATGTGTCCAAGCTTTCACGCTGTACCTGGCTGAGGCAACTGCTGGTTTGTAAAGTCGGGTGAAAGCCGGGGGGCTGCCAGGCCAATAGTAATGAAGCCATGGCACAGTGCCACGCTGCTCGGAAGCCCCCACTGTGCTGGGCCCTGTGGGCATACAACCCAAGCCGGGTAGACCGCTAAATAATCAGGGGGCCCGGCGGGGCTAGGTGTGGAGAAATGTTTGTAGGGCGGCTCTCCAGAGGCGAGGTAGGGCTAATACACCTCCAGTGCCGTCTCTGATCCGGGGTACCCGAACATCCATGAAGCCAGGTGCAGCAATAAGGATTCCTCTGGGCAAGGCGCCTTAGCCTCAAGGGACCACCGGAGGAGCTTGTCTGCTCGATCTTTACTCTCGTAGTTACCCGCAGTGCTGTGCGGGTACCACAAAACAGTGGGACTGCATTGTTCCAGGCCCGGCTGCAGACCTCAGCACCCACCCCAAGTTAAGACCCCGGGGTCCGTTCGCTTTCCCTGATCAGGGCAGGCAGAATGGGGGGGGCAATTCTGGTCAAGTGGTGGCGAGACGGGCAGGATACGTAAGGATGTAGCACGGGCCGGAAGCAGAACTCTTTAGACCATGTCTGTTGCGTCCACCCCCTTTACATTATCTTGCTTAAGATAAATCCTATCCTGCAACAACAACAAAAAGAAGTTTTTTGGATGTTGTTATCTTGTTAAAGTATATGGTAAAAAGAAAAAAGATCCAGGAAAAAGTTTGTGACTGATGAGGATGAATGTTTGTCACAGGAATTAGATGAAGATGATTGTGTGAGACCCAACTGCAGTGTCAAGCTTCCTTAAATTATTTCAGTTTGAAAACAGGGAAGCAATCTCCATGTTGTAGGTTTTGGGTATTGCAATCCTGATTTCAACACTAGCATATCACAGACATTTAGCAAATAAGTATTCCACTACAGTGTGACCACTCTTACTATTCCCCAGTCCACAATATACACTCTCAGCTTGAACAATTTGTTTGTACAACCAAACTGCAATCTTGTATAACATCAATCACATACTATCCCAAAGTGCACTATGATCATAACCCTCTTTAAGCGGTCTTATCATGAAGCAAAACATTGACATCCATACCAAAGTGGCGTATGTCGGTAACGACCATGGAGGACGCGGTTTTTGACACTCCATAATAGAACATACTGACATTTGTTTTAAAGAGAATTGAAGCACAGTGTCCTGCATATTAATTGAATGGGAGGCATTCAAAGAAGTAAAAAGTAGGTTCTGTGTACAAACTACAACTGGGAGTCAACAAACAATTAGCAGGGAAATAACACAAATTGAAGAGGACATGTGGAAAATAGAGACACAGATACCTACATCTCCTCCCCTGATAGAGAAACTAAGATTGTTGAAAAATAAATCCGTTTGAGAACTTGAAAATACTGTTGTCATGACTCTAACATCATATCAAGCCAAGATCCACAATGAAGGTGATAGAACCAGTAGACAGCTTGCACATCACACTTCACAACTTGCAATCAATATGATTAATGGGGACACTGATAACACAGACTGAAATCAGTGCTACATTTTATGAGTTTTATAGCAATGTTCTACAGAAATACCAGTGCCCTTCATTCTGTGGAACTAATATCCTTTCTGCAAAATCTTCAACTCCCTAAACTCGACCCAATCACCTGTCAATCCATGAGGCAACCGATTACACTCCAAGAGACCAAAGAAGTCCTTACCGAACTACCTAGATGGAAATCCCCAGGAGCAGATGGTAGCCCTACAGGATACTAAGCTACCTTTTCTACCCAATTGGCGCCCCAGTTACTAAAAGTGTTCAAGGGAGTCTTTTCCAGTGGGTCACTCACTCCGATGATGCTGGAAGCACTGATCACTGCAATTCTGAAAACAGGTAGGGACTGTACAAATGTTGCATCATAACTAAAGTCTTGGCTTGTCGACGCCTCCCCAAGTAGCCCATATTAATACATAGTGAACAATCCGGCTTTATTCCCGGTCGTAACACGTCATACAATTAGTGTAGACTATTAGATACTATCCCCAGTACCAGAAATGTGTGGCTTTGAGCAGCCTGCATATTCTTATACTTGAAAAAATAATTTGACTTGTTGTACTGGGATAATAGGCATGAAAATTCCAAAGTCATTTGGTTTCCGTAAATATATGTGTAAATGAACACGTATTTATATCAATATAGTTTATTTTAGATTCAAAGACCCTTAAAAACATACATAAAATCAGCAGATAAAAAAACAACAATACAATTCTATAAAATCGTCATATGCAGCATAATGGCACTTGGGACTAAAACCTTTGCATACCAACAAAAGGAAGGTAATGGATTGCCATTATAATGGATACGGTCACAAATAAAAGAAAATATGTGCCAGAATTCTTTGAAATTCACATTGAAAAAACGGATAGCGTACATTATGTAACATCACCAGGGCAACAGTAATGTTGCACATATCTTGAGATAAAATGCAAGGTATAGCACCCAATCAAGTGCTGAGTGCACAATAAAATTCAAACCACATCTACATATCAATCACATTTGTTAGAGGATCAAATAAAGTGCAAAAGTGCACAATAAAGTTCAAACCACAGCTAAAAACAATTGCCCTAGTTAGATGAAGAACCTTGGGCACTGATAATTTTCTTTTACATGATCCATGCAGTAAATAAAAATCTAGCTATACTAATGTAAATCATTTCATTAGAGGCAGATCTCACGATTCTCATATGTGTTCATAATGCCTAATATCTTAAAGAAGGCAAATCAGCTTAATCAATTTCTTGCGGTGGGAAAGCAAAACATTTGATCCATTGTGCTAATCTTCTGCCGGAAAGTGGCTTGGAGGTCAGATAGAATTTTACCCTCTGCAACCCAATCTGAAAGTCTCCCCACGATTTGTTTGCAAAATAGTTTTTGCAACTAGTCTACCAGACTAAAAGGCTAATAATTTGGGGGATTTTTGCACCTACTTTTTTTTAAATATGGGAACCATTTCGGCATAGTGCCAGGAATTCGGGAGGGGCCCACCCCAGAATTGACTTTGTAAGTAAATGTAAACACTTGGCGACGATCTCATGTATATTAAAAAAAAACCTCTAAAATTGGGCTTTTAGCCCACCCATTACTGACCATTGGTTGGCTTCATCGTCACTCCCATATCCTTACTTATCATCGGTCAGCACCCCCCTTCCACTTTCTCCTTTGAGTGTGCTTGCCCTTTCAAAAGGGCAGTGACCAAGTATTAATTGATTGCGTGAGCACTAATTGTCTGTCCGCTGGTCACACTTGCATTGAGGTACTTTTTAAGGTTGAGCCTGTGCAGCACATGCACTGCTCTGCGAGGCATGCTGTTTTCGAGTATAGACTTGAAGCCCCGCCCACTGTTCGCCCATATTTTTCATTGGCTTGTGTCATTGTCCTTCGCACCCGCGCTTTACTTTTAATGTTAAAAGTAAAGCACCGGTGCCGCGATTAGAAAGAAAAAAATGCTACCACCGGCCACAGCTTGCAAGGTATAGGAGTCACGTATCGTCCATACTGGCAGGCAATATATGTTAAGAGTGCATGGTGTGGGATAACAAAGCTAGGAATTAAAACATAACCAAGCGGTTGGAGTTGTCCAACCGCTTGAATTATGTGACAGTTTTGCAGTTACAGAGACTGTGAAAGGCTGGAGGATGCCATTTTTTGTAACACACAGCAAAATGTAAATACCTGTAAATTAACTGTGCACATTCAGCAGTTCTGAAAGAAACTATGAAGCGCATGTTTTGTAATTCTGTAAAACAAAGATTTTAATAGGATCAAAACAAACCAAACAAATCAAGACAACTTTTCTAGGTGATGTGCAATAATAAATATTCACTGACATTCAATAGCGACATGGTATCATGTGTGTGCAATATAGTTTTATCAGTAAAACTGTATGTCTGTAAATGACAGGGCGCTACCACACAATGCTTAAATTAGGTTGAAAATCGCCTTCCTCTTGTCCATTAAAGATTGGTAGGTCGTGAAAGTTTGTCATGCTAAAAAGTAGGTCGTACGTTCTAAAAAGTTTGGGAAGCACTAGCCTAGGGTGTTACTATGAATGGACAGGGCTTTAAGTTGCCCAGGTCTTGCCGATGTGCAGCACCAGCAGTTCTAAAAAGCAGGTGCTGAGACGGGTCCCTATCGGGGTCTCCATTTTTTCTCTCATCCTCAGGGTGAAAAAAAAATCTTAACTCTGGAGCAGTACCACCCTTCACTGCCAGAACTGAAGCATTTTCAATATTATATACAACTAAGACTTAGTTTTTGCTTATTCATCTTATGCAACTAACAACCATTGACAAAGCCAATAGGCCTGGCTGTTAGGTATAATATTACTTGCTGTATTACATATCTGGGTGCAATGACAGAAACAGCAAAATAAAAGTCAGGCAGCACACTATGCTAAGGACGGGTTTTAGCTTAGGTGTTTTAAGCCATGCCTTTAATTATATAGACCACGCCTTATTGAGAGACACTCCTCCCCTCCAGTTTTTTCATCCCACTTAAAGCACTGTGAATGGAGTAATTTATAGGCCTTTGTTTTTGTGCGGCGCACACCTCGTGCTGATGTATTAAAAGGTGCTGGCATGTAATGATGAAAGAAAAGAACCACTGTGGAAAAAAGTAGTTGCCTGGAATCACACAGTGCGGTCAAGTGGAAGCTAGGCTTGATCCAAGGTTTCCTGGTTTCACTTTGTCCAGTTTGGGTACCACATTGTTATCTCTATCTCTTGCCCATTTTAAATGAAAGCTTAAAACTTTGTGTTTAATTCTTTGAGATGGAAAATCAAGGCACTGTGTTCAGTACCTCCGGTCAAATCAGGTTTCACAAGGATTGGTGGTAGTACTGTTTTGGGAGGGTGATGTTTTAATGCACAAATTAAAATTAAAACCACAGCACCCACCCTTGGTCAGTTCACTGAGACCATTTGCTCCACGTAGATTCAGCCACCCATCTAACTATGCATTTATTCAGCCATGTCCATCCCTCCATTCAATGATTAGACAAGCTTCAATATTTTAACAAGCATTTGCAATGCAATAGGTCTCGCAGTTACACAAGTTAAAGCTATTGGCATTGTAAATGACAATGCCAATAGGCATTGTTATTTGCAATGTCAATAGCTCAAACTCGCGTAAATGCGAGACCTAATGCATTGCAAATGCTTGTTTTTAACTTGCCACTCTTCGTGAACTCACACCGTTCTTGAGAAAAAGTAAGCGCATCCGTGTCTAAGTTTCCAAGAAAAAGTTTCCAAGAACAACATGTCCTTTAGCAAACACTTTATTCTTTTAATAAACACCCCACAGCTGCGTCTTTTCAAGCCCCTTTCTCTGCCACCCTGACGCTTGCAGTGTGTGAATGCACAAAGCCTTCTTAGCAGCCGGCCTGGCCGGTGCGTCACTACACCCTGTGCACACACATCAACAAGGGAAGGGTGGATGGCTGCAGAGAGCGGACACAGCACAAAGAAGCTGGGATTCGCAAACCCCCACTCCCTGTTACCGGTGGGGTGGAAGCTTGGGGTGACGCTTTACCAGTATTTAAAAAAGCGGATTGCATGGCGGCACGATGCGCGTGATACAGAAGGATTTGCCAATATCCGGGGAATCAGGTGACGTCAATTTACTCCCGTCTGACCCCGCCAATAGTCTGAAAGGGAACGATAAAATGTTACCGTATAATCGCGTTAAAGCGAACGCGTGGTGCATCGAGGCAACGAATTTCCATAAAATAATTGGCTGCGCACCTCGGGTTAACGGAGCCTCGGCTAAGTGTCTGCTCTCTTCTAAACAAAGCCTGTTTATCGAGGCTCAAAAGTCTCTTAATGCGTATAACCTCCTGTTACTTGTTAGTGACCAAACAGCCGCTGAATGAGCAGAGGCCAGAAGCACATATAGTAAAATGCTGTCTGAAGATAAAAATAATACTATTACGTTTGTTACAGGATACGCACTTTCACCGCTACAGCAGTGAACAAAAAAAATCATCAGGGCTCTTTTTAGAGCCTTTACGGTAATTTTGTTTAAAGCTTCACTACAAACTAAAAAAAAAACAAAGACGAAAGAGAAAGCAGAACATGGGTTGGTAAACAAGCCCGGCAGAGCGTGGCGCGCGCGCGCTTGGGGGCGGGGGAGCGCATTCCAGGCGGGGGACCAGACCCTTTGAAGTGCTCCCAAAAAGCGGATTGCATGGCGGCACGATGCGCGTGATTGTGCGCGTGCTAGCAATGCAATCCGCTTTTTGGGAGCACTTTTCAAACCCGCTTTCAATAGTCTCGCCGATCGCAAGGCGAGACCTAAAAATGTTGAGGAAGATCCTCCCCTAACCCATTTTGCAGTGGCCGGGCAGGCTGGCTTCTCTTTGTTTCCCAGTCCGGCCCATCCCACCCTGTACAAGTAAACACACAACAAATACAGGCCAAAAGTAAAACTGGGCGCTGCTTATAAATACTCTCGGGCTGGGTCAGAGAGAGAGGAGTTCCATTTCACCCTTCGGAGAGCGTTTCTTCACTCTAGCTGTGATGTCCCGCTATTTCAGTATCCAGGTAAGGGGCGCGGCTGAGCGGGTGCCTAACATTTCTGGGCTCCGGCGCCACTGCACTTGCTGCACTATTGATGCGCCACACCTGTTGTTATACTGAGGGTGGTTAGTAAGTATATTAAAAACAGACTGAACTCAAGATATAAAGATGTGTTTACAGTGAGAAGCTGTTCTTCTGAGTGGTATTTACCAGTGCTTTAAATGGAAAAAGAGACTTGTCGGAACCTACCAAATTGATTAGAGTGGGGGTCTGGTAGGGGCATGTCTGGGAACCGAGCTGCGAGGCAATTTATTTAACGATATCGGCATTTTCTTCTTCCACGGAAAGCGCCCTAGTGCGCTGCTTTCGGTCATGTTCGGCTCATATGTGCAAGGCATAGCCAGTGCTTTTTTTGTAGCTTTATATAACGCGAACTTGGCCGGTGGACATTAAAGCGCTTTACACGAGGTGCAAATGTTTTACATGAAAGCATAATTTCTGTTTTTATGGTGTGGGGAGATTAAGTTAAGGACTTTGAGCCGACGCTAGGATGTGAGCACCCCATGCCATAAAAACACAAGTGCGGCCCGTCATGGAAGGGATTAGAGTGGGGGTCTGGTAGGGGCGTGTCTGGAAACAGGGCTGCGAGGCAATTTATTTAACAATATCGTCATTTTCTTCTTCCACGGAAAGCGCCCTAGTGCGCTGCTTTCGGCCAAGTTCGGCTCATATGTGCAAGGCATAGCCAGTGCTTTTTTTGCAGCTTTATATAGCGCAAACTTGGCCAGAGGACATTAAAGCACTTTACACAAAAGCATATTTTCTGTTTTTATGGCGTGGGGAGAACAAGTTAAGGACTTTGAGCCGACGCTGAGATGTGAGCACCCCATGTCATAAAAACACAAGTGCGGCCCGTCATGGGAGGGACAGAAGATGTGCACGCGGGGACTGCCTTTACCGGCGGCGGAAAAAAAAGTCCCCAGTGTATCACGCCGCCAGTAAAGCATCCAATCCCCGCGTGCACATCTTTTGTCTCGTTTGTCTCCCCGCATGCACGCTGGAATCATATCTATTCCAAAAGGCCTCTCCATGGCAGAGCAGCGCATGCGCTGCTTTCGCCAGGCCGAGACCTAAAAAGGGGGCAGTCCACATGGCCTTCATGGACCTCAGCTCTGCCTTAGAGAGTCAATCGCTCTAAGCTCTGGGCTTTGATGGAACAAATGGACGTAGACCCAGTTTTAATAAGATTCCTGCGTGATTTGCACACTGACCTCTCAGCTAGCGTCAGGTTTGGTCCTAATGGAGAATGCACTGAGCACTTTAAATTGCGCCGAGGGGTGTGACAAGGCTGAATTTTAGTTCCTTTTTTATATGAATCACTTAGAGCAAGTACTATCAGTATCAGTGGTAACGTTTCCAAAGTAGGAGGTCGTATTATACCCGCCTTGCTCTATGCAGATGATACTGTTTTAAATACCCATACCCCTAATAGTCTACAAAAAATCCTCATCCTTTTTATTAATTTTATGAACACCTTGATTTGTCGACAAACTTCTTTAAGTCCCACATTATGAAATATGGCCCCCCTAACACTAAAACGATGAAACACGTAGTTGAACGCCAACATATCAGTCAGGTAAAAAACTTCAAGTATTTGGGGATTCTACTAGACTCAGAGTTAAAGTGGCATTCACTTATATCCCACAATGTTTTGGCTTTTAATAGAGTGACATTCAGTATCAAAGATTTCTCCCGTCGGCTAGGACGCACCTCACACCCAATCGGTCCTGGAAATTTACAGGGCCAAGTGCATCCCCTTAGTGAGTGGGGTTATGGTCGGGTTGCTCCTCTTCAAGTAGCTGAAATTCTTTTTTTTAGAAGTCGTTTGGGGGTACCCCAGAGTATACCCTCTGAAACTTGTCCACGAGGAACTAGGCATAGACCTCCTCATCGACCAGATACGCCTTGGCCCTTTAAAGCTTTGGAACTTAATTTGGTTAAAGGAGTAACTTAGTTTTAGCCAATTTTTTCTGCAGGACTGTTTAAAGTTGGAAAAAGCCTCCCTGATTCTGTGGCTGGTGTATGTGGCAGGTAACCTGCGGGCCTTAGTGAGGTCTGATCTGTTTGATAATCCCTCTGTGTTTACACGCTCTGAGGGGAAAAAGGCAGTAACAGCGCTTAGGGAAAAGCTGGCGTCAGAGCACGAGGATTTAGCATCCACAAAACACTCTATGTAGCATGCAATTTCAGTACAAACGGTCAGTAACATAGAACCAGTCTCTCCTAAAATATTTGACCGGAGCCATGGGGGCGATAGAGCAACAGATTTCGTCCGTAGAGGAGGCTATAAATACTGAAAGATCTGGTTTGGAAGAAGGGCGCGAGACTGGGAAAGAGACTCTCATTCACCCACCAGCTATGTTAGAATCCCTGGAGCCTAGCACAAAGACCAATGGGTGTGTATCGAATCTCTCGGACCGTATCTCTATTTGTGAGCTAGACCTAGATGGTGACTCTTAACCCCCGACCAAACGTTTGAGGAATACTATCAATCCTATCATTATTTCAACTAATACCCACTCCGAGGATAGAGTCACCACCAATAACTCTGCACCCTGCACTGTACGGGCTAAAACCGCAAAAAAGGTTAAATCTGTGCCTGAGACACATGGGCAGCAAGGGTAACATTAATAAAGGCCCGACACATAATATTCCAAAAGAACTGGCGATACTAAACAGTAAACTCGATACTTTGGATTCTTATTTACGAGAAACTTTATCTAATCTTGTCAGTAGAGTGGGCATTCTGGAAGACCTACTGTCGACTTGTCCTGAAACTCGCAAGCCTTTATCTGAAGGTCATAATGTAATTCACCACATGGACCATGCCTTGGAAGGGCACGCTAATAACCCGCATGTAAAGGGCACCACTATTTCCAGTAATTGTGTGTCCTTAACAAGTCATAATCAGCCATCCAGTAATCTAAATTTAGGTACTAATACTACGCGCCCATTCGTAGATACTCGACTGTGAGTTCCTAAGCCCGCTCAAACCTTTTCTAATCAGGGTTCTTCCCATCACCCTGATGTCGGCCCCAAGTTAATCTACCACCAGATAATTTACCCAAGTTCCTCTAATTGCCCTGCACCTAATGCCCCAGCCCCTAACTTTTACTAAGTTTCTGATCCTTCTATGGCTGTTCTGGACCTTCCTCCAGCTGTGACTCCTTACACAGTTATCTTGGCCAATGTGCCGAGACTACCTGTGGGGGCTATAGAATACTGGGATACATTAAGACATAATCATTATCCTGGCTAGGCTCTAAAATTGGCCTCACGGATAGTCTTTTTACTAATTTTAAAATGGCCAGAAGAGCCAGTTGGTTAGGGATGGGACGAAAGTCTTTGCAAGAGGACTGTGTGATCTTGACTTTTAAGTCAATAGAGTTGGTACAGCATATTCTTTCCAAGGCTGGAACGTTCTCTATATCCTCACATGACATTAATGTGGTTCTTCTGGGTTTCTTTTATCAACCATCCCATTACATTTGCTTGTACCCATATGGTAAAGAGCATTTAACGAATTGGCTTTCACCATATAATGTCCCAATTCAAATTCGCTATGACCTCCTATAGCACCTGGAGCAGGTGGATTGACTCCCCATGGCTACTCAGGGATCGAACCCTCTGAGCAGGGTTGCTATCACAAACACGAGATCATTGGCCAGGGAATAACTGAGCTGGGATATATAAAAACTATGGCAAGCGCATCAATAGTTTTAGAGCGTGCCCTATCCAATGACCTTAAGAACTACAGCCATTCTCCCCAAATGAGCGCAGCTGATGAGACTATAGGTTATCCTCCCTTCCCAGGCATTCCTTTTGCCCATAGCTTAGTTAATAGCTCACGGGCTTCCCCTGAAGTTCACACTGCCACTGTTTCTGGAACATGCTCGAGGGTCGTAAAGGAAAACCTTAAAGACCACATTTGTACTGTTTTATTTTGGAATATTGCAGGCCTAAAGTCAAAGATTGCAAATCCACAGTGGACAGAGTTTGCACTTGAGATTGAGGTTCTATGTTTACAGGAATCATGGGTGGAAGACTCGATTCATATTAATGGTTTTAAGACCTTTCACTTGCCTGCAGTGGCATCAATGCATGGGAGAGCAATGGGGGGGGAGGGGGGCTGTGCACCTATGTAGCATACCACTAAAATCTGACGAATATTGTAATACTGGTTGCTGATCGTTACTACCAAATTATAGGGGCGGACCTGGATAGAACAAATGGTATTTTGATAGTGAACTTTTATAATAATGTGCCGCGTAAAGACCAGTCAGGAGTCCTGGGGGCTATATCTCTCCATTTTATCAAGTCCCAGGCAGCCTCCTCCAAAGATCTCCTCATAATTTGGGGCAGAGACTTTAACATCAATTTATGTCAGCATTGGGACACTAGGGTCTGTGGCCTCAGATATAACAATAAGACTAGTTTTCCTAATTTTAATCATCATGGCTCTGGTGAGATCTTAAATGATATAATGATTACAAGCGATATGGCTTTGCAAATAACCTATGCAGTTTATCAGTCCCATTCAGTCCAACATTTAATGGACGGGGACTATTTTCAACCATTGATTTTATTTTAATCTCGTCCAGTCATGCTTCCAGAGTCACAAGTTTTCAAACTCATGACATTTCTCTCCGCGATCATTTCCCGCAGAGTATTGGTGTTAAGGTTGATTGTAGATTAGCTAAAGAGAATGTTCCGTCAACTTATGGTGTTAAGGACGTTATATTGGCCAGACAAAACAGCTATGCGCTGGGCTGGAAAAAATAGATCCTGACTCAATCAATCAATCAATAAAAACTTTATTTCGGTTTTGTTAAAACAAACCATAAAAGTACACACAAGTACGACACAATAAGAGTAAATATTCGTAATAAGTTCATCATTAGGATACAGCAGTGCTGAGTTAGCAGGAATTTTAGGCGGTGCATACTTATAAATCCAGGCATTTTCTATATTTAACAGCCGACTTTAAAAACTCTAATACAAAAAGAATACTATCACTACATAGTAGTTTTAAATACATCATGGCAGGTCTGATCTGATAAAAATCAAATTTCTTTAAAAGCGGGACCAGATAGCGTTTGCGGGGAAATTCGTAAAATTTACATAAAAACATAAAATGCAGCATGTCCTGCGGAGACTTTCCGGCGCAGCCGCAGGATGCTGCTTCTTTATTAAAAAACGAAATATATGGTCTGACAAGCAACTGGTGAAATAAATTCATCCGAAATCTAGTTAATAGAAATTTCTCATGAGAAGACAGAGATCCCATTAGGTAAGGCTCAGTGTGTGGAGTTGTTTTTAACATAAGAAAAGTCCTGATGCTTGATTTCTGTGCCTCCTTAGATCCTGACTCCTTTATGAGTAAGGTGATAACTAATTGCAGTGAAGCTATTGAAATATGTCTAGGAGATGGCCACTCCGCGTTGGATATAGTGGAGGGGTTTTCTGTTTTATCAAAATGTATTGGTAATATTTTGCATGAAAATCACTCAAAAGAAAGGATGGTTCGATTCCAGTTGCACTAAAGCCCATTCTAAACTTAATCTCCCACTACATAGAAAGGTCAAAGACACTGAAGAAATAAAAGAAGGGCATATAGATACGCTTTAAAAGCAAGGAAAAAATGTTTAAAAGAGGAGGCATGGAATGATCTCCGAGCGGCATCTGAAACAAAAGACTCTTCAGCGTTCTGGATAGCGGGTAATGCCCCTTTTCTAGTTGATGCAGGGAAGGCTAGTGTAGAAATAGCGGTCACTAGGGAGGAATGGGTTGATCATTTCTCCCAATTACATTCTATCCCTGGCCCTGAACTAAGTAATAGTGACTTGGCGAGGCCAGGGCAGAATTCCAGACTGCAAATCATCATTTGCATCTCCAACTAGATCTTAATGAAACTGAGGAGGCAATCGCACAGAGTAAGAGTGGTAAGGCCCCAGGGCCAGATGGTATCCCCGTGGACCTCTTTAAACATAATATAGCTTTCTGGGGACCAATTTTAACTCAAGTCATAAATGGATGCATTTCGACCAGCCTTATCGAGCAAATCGATCTTGGTCACGATTTTTAAAAAGGGGGACAGGCACAATCCAGCTTATCGGCCTATCTCGCTTCTAGATTCCACAGTCAAGATAATCGGTAGAGTACTCCTTTCCAGACTGCAGGACTGGGCAGATGATCACTCTATCATTAGCAACATCCAATCTGGGTTCCGCAAGGGCCTGGGTACGATAGACCAGTGCCTGAATTTAGAATTAACTATTGCCAAATATACTAAGGCCAAAAGGGTCCCTCTCTACCTGGCCTTTGTGGATTTATCCGCAGCCTTTGATTGTGTTATCCACAATAAACTCTGGCCGATTTTGGAGAAGATGGGAATGGAATTACCTTTAATCTCCTTAATGAGAGAATTTTATAATGGGGCCAGGGCCAGGGTGAGATTTGGCATAGGGGGCGAGTGCACCGATTCTTTTGATGTTGGAAGAGGGGTAAGGCAGGGTTGTGTCCTGGCACCCTTTCTATTTACCTTGTATATTAACAACTTGGATCTGGTGTTGAGAGAGGAGTGCCAGGCCCTCCCGGGGGTAGGGAAGCGTCTACTCCCTGTGCTCATGTATGCTGACGACGTGGTGCTCATGGCCCGCACCCCAAATACTCTCCAGAAGGTTATATATAGATTTGCTAATTTTATGCCCAACTTGGGTCTCTCTGTTAATGCATCTAAAACATTTATTTTAAAATGTGGCTCGGGGAACAACAAGTGCCGCTCGTTCTTTTTAGAGAAGAATAATCTAACATGCGCCAATACTTTCTCATATTTGGGGGTCTTACTTGACCATACTGGATCATGGAAACAGGTCGTTAATCAAAGGAGACTGCTATTTTCTAAGGCACTGGCAGCCTTGACTAACTTTGGTAGAAAACTGGGCAGACGCCCCCCCTCAGACCTACTTCACATCTACAAAGCTAAATGCGTTTCAATAGCGATTTATGGGGCGGGCATTTGGGGTCACGCAGAAGTGACATCTTTGCAGAGGGCTGAAAACAGATTTCTTAGACACCTGCTTGCTGTTCCGGCCACGTTTAATTGTCATACAGAACTAGGCTTATCGCACTTAGAGGATGTCATTGCCATTCAACCAATCCTTTTTTGGCAGCACATTTGGACTACAGAGCAGACTATCTTAAATCGACAAATGATTAGCGACTGTTGTGGGCTAGATGGGGTTTCACACATAGGATGGCTTAAGTACGTCAAGGAATTTCTGTGCAAATTCGGCCATCAAGAATATTTTGATAACCCCATCACTCTAACTAAAATAGAAAGGAAAGTTTTTAAACTCAGCTGCTTACGATATCTTGAAAACATCAGATTAAATACAGAGATCAAAAAAACTTCAGTTTCTGCCCACCAAAATATTCTGACTACCTTTAAGATACAGCCGTATGTAACCTATGTAAGCTCCGATTTTGAAAGATTTTAATAACACGATTTAGGATGGGCATCGTCCACAGGTTACTTAGCTTCCCAGTAATTAATGATTGGACTAGGCAGCTGCCTAACTGCCCATGTGACGATTTGTCAGCACAATCCACCATGCATGTTTTATTCTTCTGTAAATTTTATACAGCCCAGAGGAAACGGTGGTTACTGCCGGTTCTCAGAACACTTGGTTTGAGACCATGTCGGCCAGCTTTTATAGTTATGCAATCCCTGGGGGAAGAACTTGTGACTTTATCCGTTACATTATTTTTAAAGACTGTCTTTAATTGTTGAAAGACTCTCCTCAGGTAAGAATTTGTACCGTATAACTTATTTTTCTTTCTAAGTGTTCTTTTAAATGTGCTTTTATGATTACATCGAATAAAGCTTGATTGATTGATTGACACGCCATCGATTTCGTCTATTGATCCATTCTAGGTTGAAACTATTTCCTCGCCTTATCCTTTCTAATTACAGTTGTTTTTCGGACTCAGACCTGTCCCGCTGTGATTGTGACAATATAACGATTAATAATACTTTACATGTCACTATGTTTTGTTTAAAATATAACAATTTGCGGCATAAGTTACTACTTCCGATTTTAAAGCCAATTAATTTTTCTCAAGTCAGGCCTGCTTTAATGTTTTTACAGCTTTTAAATACTCCATTTGTCTGCTTTTGTCTCGCACGTTTTCTGTCGGGAGTATTAAAATATGAATGACCTTGACTGTGATAATCTGTGCGCAAACTTCAATGATATTTTATGTCTTTTATGATTTTATTTGTAAAATCGAATAAAGAATGGAAGAAGAAGACTGGAGTTGCATTAAGTGGAGTGGCATACAGTGGAATAACTTACAGTGGAGTGATGTGGAGTGGAGTGGGGTAGAGTGGAGTGGCGTACAGTGGGGTGGCATACAGTGGAATAGTGTACACTAGTGTAGTGTACACTGAAATACAGTGGAGTGGATTGTCCTAGACTGGATAGGCATAACATGGAGTGGCATAAACTGGGGTAGCATATAGCGGCGTGTCTTAGGCTTGAGCAGCATACAGTGGAGTGCCATTAAGTGGAGTGGCGTACAGTGGAAGAGTGGCGCACAGTGGAATAGTGTACAGAGGAATAGCGTGAAGTGTAGTTGCATTGAGGCAAATAGTGTAGAGTGGAGTGGCGAAGAGTGAAGTGGGGTACAGTGGAGTGCCATAGGGATGAGAGGGGCTAGAGTGGAACAGCTTACAATGGAGTGTTGTAGAGTGGATGATGTAGAGTGGAATAGCCTAGATTATAGTGGCATACTGTGGAGTAGCATGAAGTGAGGTAAAGTGTAATAACGTACAGTGGAGTGACATACAGTGGAATAGCGTATAGCAGAGTGGCGTACAGCGGAGTGAGGTAGAGTGTAGTGGAATACAGTGGAATAGCGTACAGTGTAGAGGCATAGAGTGGAGTGGCCTAGAGTGGGATAGCGTAGAGGGGGGTTGCTTATACTGGAATAGCATAGAGTGGAGTAGTGTATAATGGAGTGGTGTAGACTTGAGTAGCGTAGAGTGGAGTGGTACAGAGTTGAGTTACGTACAGTAGAATAACATAGTAGAGTGGTGTTAAATGGAGTGGCGTAAACTGGATTGGCGTAGAGTGTAGTGGCTTATAGTGGAAGAGCATACAATGGAGTGGTGTAGAGTGCAGTGGCTTAGAATGGTACTGTTTAGTGGTGTACAGTGAAATAGCATTGAGTGGCGTGGCCTACACTGGAGTTGGGTCCACTGGAGTAGGGTAAATTGAAGTAGTGCAGAGTAGAGTGGCTACAGCAGAGTGGCATAAAATAGAGCAGCGTAAGGTGGATTAGCGTAGAGTGGAGTAGGGTAGGGTAGAGTGAAGTGGCGTTGCGTAGCGTGGGGTGGAGTGAGGTACAAAGTGGTGGCATACAGTGAAATAGAGTAGATTCGAGTGGCGGAGAATGGAGTGGCATACACTGGAGTGGCAAAGAGTGGAATACCATAAAGAAGAGTGGCATACAGTGAAGTGGTGTAGAGTGGAATATCTTAGAGTGGAGTTTGTTCGAGCAGAGTGGGGTAGAGTGTAGTGGGATACACCGTAGTGGCATACAGTGTAATAGTGTAGAGTGTAATAGTGTAGAGTGGAGTGGTGTAGAGTGACGTGCTGTTGAGCGGAGTGCATACAGTGAGTAGCGTACAATGGAGTGGTGTACATTGGAATAAAGTGGAGTGGTGTACTGTGGAATGGTTTTCCATATAGTTGGAGAGCGTAGAGTGGAGTCAAGTATTGTACAGTGGAATAGCATAGAGTGTAGTAGTTGTTTGGAGGTAGGGTTTTTGATATGCTAGGAAGTGTGGCGCCTTGCTGTTTGTGCGTATGGTAATTGTAGTGTATGTGTTGCACGGTGCTACCAGGTCGGAGGAAATACCCTATAACCTCCATATAAATAAGTGGATGTAAACCCACACAAGTTACTGAAAAGCCAAGTCCTGGGCACACGTTTATATAATAAAAACAATGTCTGTCGAGGTTCTGAGCATTTGTAGAGCTGTTATCAAAGTCCACTCGAAAGTCAATGTTAATGGTTTTAATCTCAATAGCAAAATTACAACGGGCGAGTCTGCCAGTCTTCAGCGTAGAAATCAATACAGGACAGTACACGGAACAGAGAGGATACAGTGCCGGCAGTCGTCCTGTATTGATTTCCACGCTGAAGACCGGCAGACTCACCCATCTACAAGCTGCTGGCACCACCCTGGGATCGCCAACACCCTGCCCTGAAAAAGTCACAGGATACTTCCCATTGTGACGAAACACGTGTTGGCTGGTTGTCCTTTGTCATTTTGCTATTGATATTAAAACCATTAACATTGACTTTTCGAGTTGACTTTGATAACAGCTCTACAAATGCTCAGAACCTCAACAAACATTGTTTTTTATATAAACGTGTGCCCAGGGCTTGGCTTTATAGAGTGTAGTAGTGTAAAGTGGAGTGTCATACACTGGAGTGGTGTAGAGTGGAGTGGCTGAGAGAAGAGTGGTGTATACTGTAATAGCGTACAGTGGAGTGTCGTACAGTGGAGTGACGTATTTTGGAATGGCACAGAGCGGAGTGGCGTACAGTGGAATAGCGTACAGTGGAGTGGTGTACACTGCAATGAGGTAGAGTGGCATTGAGTGTGATAGCTTATAAAAGAGTGACACAGAGTGTACTGGCATAGAGTGGAGTGGTGCAGAGTGGAGTGTGGTAGATTAAACATGGATGAACGGATGTAGATGTAGTGTGGCAGGAATACACACTATGAGTTGTAAATGGTACTTTTTGGTAGTAGGTGTAAATAGGGTAAGTGGTTTAAAAGTTATAAGTGTTAAAATACTTAGTTACATATTGTGCCATGGTATACTCCTGCAGTAAGTTCACAGTATACCTCGGCACATGCTGATAAGAAGGCAGTATATGACTGGCTAATGTCAGCCTCTACAAAAAGTAAAAGGCAGCCATGTAGTTTACAGCATTCCCTCGCTGTGTTCTGGGTTAGGGCGTTAGATATAGGTATGTAGTAGGTTTCATTACACCTTTATTACAGTGGTACTAGGTAGAGAAATGTATTTATATTTGTCTATATATTTTTACAGCACTTAATGGAGAACCGCATTATGTTTTTTATATTTTTTTAAGTAGCACAGTTATTTGTAAGTATTACTGCAGTACTTCATATACTTTTTTGTAATGAATAAAATATGTGCAAAAATACACTGTATTACACTATATTTGTAAAATACAGTGTTCTACGGTGTATTTTTTTTTTTTTTACATATTTATTTATTTCAAGTATTGCAGTACTTCCTAGGAAATACTACAGTATTCCGTATATTTTAAAAAAAATATAGAAACTTATAAATAATTTCCCCTACCTATTAGCACTTCAATATAATGGTAATAGGTAGGCAAAAAATATATAACCTAACACTTGCCTATAGCTAAAACTGTAACCAAGAACACAGCCAAAGTGTGCCAAAAACCATGGCTGCGTTTTACCTTTGTAAAGGCAGTCATTACCCAATCATATAATGCCTTGTCATTGCTATGTACCAGGGTACTCTCTAAATACCACAACATTTCATGAAACTACAGCGATAACAGATATCACCAAGTTAAAACCCCTTGTAATTGAAAAAGTACTTACCTGTAGTACCCAAAAGGATCATCTGCACACCATAATCTAAAATCCTGCCAATTTCATGAAAATTCATTCAACTATTTGTGTGCTACCTCTGATACAAATGTCTATTGAAAATACATTAGTGGAAAAACATGTTTTGTGACCCCCTTTTATATTTGCATCCCCTTGTCCAATCACAACGAAGCATCTCATCCTCTGCAATGTAGAAAATGCTATAGGCCTGGGAACGTTTTGTAGGGATTCTTACAATTTGGGCAAAGTTATTACCGAATAATAATCCAAGGAATTCCTATACATGGAAGTCCTAACTATAACTACAGAGTGGCTAATGCTGATTCTGACAGCGTGCTACAGATCTTTGTGACACTGCAGTACTATAACAACCTAAATCGATGTATAGACTCTTATAAGCTTGTCTGTGGGCTTTTGAAAGATGAAAAATAAATCGGATATTTCAAAAGATTAAGCATTTTTGATGGGTGTCACTGTATTTTCACTTGTATTCACTTAAAAAGGATATTCACAGTGAAGTTAGGTCACTTGTGAGGGGCTGGCTGCTGAACATCATTGAACAATAGACCCTTTGTCAACCATTGCTGTGAAGGACTGAGGGGTGAGCAAGTACGTGTTAGATGATCATGGTAGATTGGGTGCAGGGTCTAATCACAGGCGATGCCCAGCATCCAAGCCTGTGTTGTGCGTGGCCGAAGGTTAGTAGGGCTTGGCCATGTGCTGAGGTTTGGGCGCAGGGTCTGGCCACAGTGCAAGCCCAGCAACAAACCCCTATTGTATATTGAATGCAGGGTCTGGGGTGACATTGGACCCTTGCAGAAAACCACCACTGTGTATGCCCGAAGTACGTGCATGGTGGGGGTTGGCCCCTTGTGTAGGTGTGGGTGCAAACCCCAAGCACAGGCTAAGCCCTGTGTCAAACTTGCCCTATGCAAGGCTGAAGATCATGTACAGTGGAGATTTGATGCTTGAGGAAGGTTGGGTGCAAGGCCCTGCTTGAAGGCTAGGCTTTGAGTTCATGTCCTGATGTGGATTGGATGCAATGTCTGGCCGGAGGCTAAGATTAGGCTATCATGAGTGATGTCATTTAACATGTCATAAGAGATGTAATTTGTGAGGTCATAAGCAGTGCATGATGGGGCGTAAGATATAGTTAGGCCACTAAACTATAAAATGCACAGATCCGTGGTTTTGGGGGGTTTTAACGTTAGCTCGTATTTCATTCCAGCAGCTACAAATAGCACCAGTTTAACTGTTGTTCTTTTCTGTGAATTTCTTGTTTGTTTGTTTTTTTAAACATAAGTTAAGGTCTTAGCACCTATGAGGAAAGTGGTTTATTATATGGTGTGGGGGTGTACCTCATTATGTAATAAACTCACAAACCCATCTTGAGTCCACTCAGATTTGTCCGAAAGACCTTAGCTCAATCCTGGGTAGCTGTGGTTTTGAGCAGCAAAGCATTGTCAAAGGAATAAGTGTAGTGCACTTAGAAGAACCAAAACAATTAAACAAGAAAGGAACACAAAATCCGACACCAATTAAAAAAATAGCTCTTATATTTATGAATTTTTAGACACCAAAAGGAACAAAATCCATTAGAGGGTTCAGGAGATATAAATGATTAAGCAAATAATAAATCCCTGCTTTTCATTCAAATTGCAAATAAGCATTGGCAGCTAGCACAGTTAGCAATTACTAGGAAAACTTTTGGAAACTTAGATAAAGTAGTGTCTGGTTACTCCGACCGGCTTTGGTTGACCAACTCTGACAGGGACCAAGACACCGGGCCAATAAGGCTTGACACAACAGTTCCCTTGCATTTAAAACACTCTCCAAGTCCCGTTTGGCAATACACATCAATGGAATGACCCTGATGCAAGGGATGCAGGATGCTGTGGATGCTGATCTGCTGATGGGGGTCTTCCTGGGACTACTCATTCATCCACGAATGGGGGCTGCGACTTTTGCTATAGGTGTCGAAGTCCCCAGAAGCCCTGTTGAAGTCCAGACAATAAAACAGTTGGTCTCCTATGACAGCCAAGCCAGTGATTCCCTTTAACTTAGGCTAGTGTCTGTCTTGGGTAGCCAAACTACAGTCTGACGACTCTCCCGGATTCAACAGACTCTGGTGAAATGTTCGCGCATCTAGACTTGCTCCCTCAGGCTGCCCTTCGGTGGACAGTAGTGGCCAAACAACTTGTAGCTACCAACTAGCCTTTTCAGCTTTTGTGGTTGGTGCAGTGAAGTCCAGTCTTCAGTTGTAGCCTGACTTTGGCAAGCCCAGGGAACAACAGGGTAGTCATTTTTCAGTCCTCTATCCAGTACAGACGTGATCGGAGGTATGGGTGCCCGGGTTTTCCTTTTTATGCTATGGACTTGCCTGCAGGGGAAGCGGATCCTACTGGACAATGGGCTACCAGGTCCCCTCATGCCTGATGACTACTTCTTGCATGGCCTGGCATCACAAGATGGCAGAACCTGTCTCTCGTGTGTGGTTCTTGATAGCCCACGCTGTAGGTGTGCCAACCAGAGTGCTACAGACCCACAGTAAAACTGATTTGGCAACTGTTAGTCCCTCTCTGTCCTGAATCCAACCTGTCTACCAGAACAAATCCCTCTTGTGTGTGTCTTCCCCATGACACTCGCCTTTTGGGCTCCCACCCTGGTTTGCCTTCCTGCCAGGAACAGGTAACACCTCTTCCAATGGCAGACCCTTTGTGTTCCGTCCTGAGAGTCGTTCACACCACCCCCCAGGACAGCAAAATGCTTTCTCGTGGCCAGCAACAATAAACGTAGGCAGACGTGTTGCTTGAATTGAAACACATCCAATTTTCCTTGATAGTTGTAATAGTTAAGTGTCCTTTCTAACCAACAGCCTGTCTGGTCATCAGAACGGAGTACTTGAGACTAGGTCTCTGATGTGGTCTAAGGTAGACTGTCTATTCGTTCGTACACAGGAACTACCCCTTTATCCTTACGTCCCTCCATTCTCATACCCAGTCAGTACCTTTGAGATGGGTAACACCTCTGACAGGAGACAAAAACAGAAAGTAAAATCGGTCCCACCCACCTCTGGGTGTAACAAGCATTGGCATAGCCAATAGGTCTTGCTTTTGGGACCTTATAAGTATTAAGTTATGCAGCACAATATCCTTGGTGCAACAACATTAACTGTTGCAGGGTTAAACACTTATAAGGCCCCAAAGGTGAGACCTATTGGCGATGCCAATGCTTGTTTTTTTTTTTTTTTTTTAAAGGACAGCCAATGCTTGTTTTTTTTTTGTGTTTTTTTTTTAAAGGACAAGCAGTGCTATCAGGCTCCGGCTGCCACTTAGAGGTAGAGAGAGAGGTGTGTAGAGAGAGAGGGAGAGGTGTGTAGAGAGAGAGAGAGAGAGAGAGAGAGAGGTGTGTAGAGCGAGAGAGAGAGAGGGATAGAGAGAGAGGGATAGAGAGAGAGGGATAGAGAGAGAGGGATAGAGAGAGAGGGGTAGAGGGGTAGAGAGAGAGAGGGGTAGAGAGAGAGAGGTAGAGAGGGAGGTAGCGAGACAGATAGAGAGAGGTAGAGAGAGAGGTAGAGAGAGGGGTAGAGAGGTAGAGAGAGAGGTAGAGAGAGGGGTAGAGAGGTAGAGAGAGAGGTAGAGAGAGAGAGAGGGTGGAGGAAGAGAGGTAGAGAGAGAGAGGTAGAGAGAGAGAGTGTGGAGGAAGAGAGAGAGAGGTAGAGGTAGAGAGAGAGGGGTAGAGAGAGAGGGTGGAGGAAGAGAGAGAGAGGGTGGAGGAAGCACGTGTGTGTACGGGTCCAGGAAATGGCGCATCACATAGGGTTGTGCAAAATTTGTTTTTGCATAATTAAGCGAAACTTGGCAAACATTACAGGCAATTGTACAATATTCAAAACCCACATTTAGCATTATATTTTTCTGTGAAATGTATCCTTGTGTCTATTTTGGATAGAAGAACACATTTCGCGCTCTACTAAAAAAAAACACAAAAACAACACATGTTGCAAGCAAGAGCTTCCAGTGTTCTTGTCGTTCACATTGTTTGACTGCTCTTGAGGTAAAATGTGGCATAATTCCGGGAATTTCACGTGACACGCAGAACGCGAAAGCCCCAGAAATGACGCGAGATTACGCCGACGACCCACAAGTCTCACCTGGGACAAGTATTAACCTCCCTGTCCAATCCATCCCTAGCAAGCTACTGTTTGTATATTTGTTATAACAATTAAGGGCATGCATTGCAGGCGTTCTACGGTATGGTGCAGTTTCTGCTTCCCAAAGCGCTACGACTGCCAGACTCCAGGTGCTGGACGTACCACTATGGATTGATAGAGCTGAAGAGTCAGAAGCGCAGCTGCGCCCCCTCCCCCCACGGTTGGAAAAGGAAAGGTTTGAAGAGTCCACTCAGAGGAGCTGGAGGGACGCTGACACCGGAAGGGCGGACAAGAGTTAAATCATATATTTCTGCTCCGTGCTGCCTCGACACCGACAGAACTGCATGTTCAGGCTAGGTAGGTTTATTCGGGTGTGCGCTAAATTGTTTTAACTAATTAATCCATCCCTAGCAAGCAGCTGTTTGTATATTTGTCATAACAATTAAGGGCAAGGGGATGTGTTTGGCTTTGTCTGGGGTTGCTTTTTATGAGTAACTGATTTGGAAACTACTTTTTGAGAGTGAGGGCCCTCTGCGTTAAAAAAAACATAAATACCACTTTTCGAAAATACATAAGTGGATCAGCTTTCAGCAATGTTTTGAGATGCATTAGCATGTATATGTTTTGCCTATGGAGTTTCCTGTTTGCCGTTCAATGAAAAATGCGCGTGGCAGGTTTACGTCAGTGCTGGCCTACCCGACCGTTACTTACAAGGGCTGCCATCACACCACTTAAGCTTCAAATCTATCATGGCTGTCAGCCACAGAGGTGGTTCCTGTTATAACACGTTCCACATCTTTGCCCATTTTAAGATGCCAAAGGGCACACATTGCTCTGGAAATGCGAATGACCTCCGTCACCTTTGCCCCCAGGCTGCCTGCCCAGTCTTCCCCCTAAGGGCGACGGGATAACGGCACATTCCAAGTCTCCTGTGTGTGTGTGTGCTTCCAGCGGCGGGGAGGAATGTGGGCCTGGCTGGTCCTGTCTTACATTAATTAGTACATGTAGAAAAAAAACATGGCGCACACACACATTTAAACAAACAAATCTATAAGTAACCAAAAGGATCGCCATATATTTGCATGAATGTCGCATGATGCGAAAAGACAGAATAGGTAGAAAATAAAACTAAACGTTGTAGCAACGAACGGGCACATCTATGTCTTTTAGCAAACAAATGCTCAAAAGTCAGTTAAGGGTTGATCAATTCAACTTTGATGTCCCCCCTCCCTTCAAGCTGCTGCTCGTCTCTTGTGTGACGAGCGGACGAGCAGTTAGGGGGAGAATGGAGGGGGTAGTGAGAGCAGAGAGCAAGGGGGTGGAGGAGCATGATTCACGCGCTGTAAGGCTTAATGAGCCATTACAGAAAGCAAGATGGCAGCTGTGCACGTTCACACGCGCGTAGCCGCACGCTTGAGGCCAGCAAAAGCCTTTGGCAGCACTTTTAAAACTCCACTCCTAAATGTCTCGCCAGACCAGCGCATGCGCTGGCTCAGGCGAGACCTAGAAAGGGTTACTTATCCTATGTCATTTCCTGTTTTTTCTCTCTCAGTCTCGGAATGGAGAGGTTTGGATTGCAAAACAAAGGAATCCTCCCTGAACATTAAACTCACATTTTTCCCCCAAAAAATATTTAGATTTTCAAAACCTGCAAGCATAGCTTTAAGACAACAATACAATAGCTGTTTAAGTACTGTAGGCACCCACATAAAAAGAGAGACAATGGTACAAACATTATCACCATATTACATTATGTAAACATGAATGGCATTATTTTATTGCTGAGAAGGACTTGTGGTATCATTACAAGTAAGTCCATAGTGATCTATACATCACCCCCATATTTTGTGGAATTTGCGCGTGCAACCTCTGCATTTGAATGCTACTCTTTCCACAGCCATAAATAAATCCATACCCTTCCTCCTTTCAGCAAAATTGGGTGTCTCAAAAGTTCCCCATCTCTTAGCTAAATCTCACTGGGGGACTACGATCCCAGATTACATAACAGTAGTTTCATACATGGTAGATCAACATCTTTAAGTATGCCTAGGAGGAGATATTTGGGATCATCAGGAATTTGGGTCTCCAATATCGCACTTAATTATGACCGTATTTGACACCAGTAAATCTGTATATAAGGACACAACCATAAAGAGTGAATGAAATCTCCCCGGTCTCTTTCACACCACAGACAATCCGACAAGGATGCTCTGCCCATCTTAAGGAGACAGGCCCTGTCATAGTATATCCTGTGCAGAATTCCCAGTTGTATAAGACATAACCGGGATCTGATTGGCACTTCCCGTGGCAACATTAGAGCCACTTCACAGTCAATATCTTCGAGTGTACCTACGTCTACTTCCCATTTTAGTCTAAGTTTTTGGAGGGTATAAGGCGTGTTATTGTCATTGGCGACTCGCCAAGGGAGTGCTGTGGGGCGGGGTAGTAGAATCAGACATACGAAGGACAGGAGTAAGGTAAGTAATTAAATAAATATAACAATTTACCTTGCGCGCGCTGCATCGCCAACTTGAGTTTAGTAATTTCTTTCAGGGGTTTACCCATCCATAGTGGTGTTTCCCGCATGATTTTTTGCTTCTACCCTATATAAGAATTTGTCTTGTCCCAAGTTTCCAAAATAATTTGGATAGCTGATAGGAGAGTGAATTTCCTAGTAGCACCGTAGAGTAAATGTTGATATGAGAGTCTGGAATTGAGTCTGTTCTAGGGCAGAGTTGGGATGACCCATCCACATATACCCAGTCAGTGATGGCTATAAAATGAGACACCCAGTTGTAGGCCCGGAGATCAGGGAGGCCTGTGCCTCTATTATATGGGCTGCGTTGTAATTTACCAAGTGCTATTATCGGATTACCGTCATTACACAGGAGTTTCCTCAGTTCGCTCTCGATGCCCGTAAACACCTCATCTGGGATTCTATAATGTGTGTTTTGGAAAGCGTCTATGAATTTTGGAAGAGTAATCATTATGAATATTGCCGCTCTTCCCAAGAGTGTCAGGGGTGAGTTGCTTCCAGCGGGCTGCATCCGATTGGAAATCCTTTACTGCTCCGGGTCTGACGTGGCATAGATTCCTAAATATTGGAACCCTTCCCTTGCTATTTTGACTTGTCGTGGGAGGTCGGCCAGGTCAACACGTCTGCCGACAGGAAAGCGTAAGGACTTTTCCCAATTTATTGTATATCCAGAGTAGGAACTATAGGGTTCAAACACATGGAAGAAAGCAGGGATTGAGTCTGTGGGTCGAGTGAGATAAAGCAGAATGTCATTCCCGTACATGAGGATTTTTTCTCCTGGGATGGGAGAGCCCTCCATTTGGAAACCTTTAATGTCAGGGTGAGTCCGAAGAAGACAAGCCAGAGGCTCCAAGGTTAGGGCAAAGAGGAGAGGAGAAAGTGGGCAGCCCTGCCGGGTTCCTCACTTAATGGGGAAGTTGAGAGACAACATATTATTTACCCCGACTGCGCCCACTGGTTTTGTGTATAATAGGTTTATCCATTCTCGTAAATGGCGTTTGAATCCTAGCTTCGGCAGGGTTTGCGCCATGAAAGGCCAGTGAATTGCTTCAAATTCCTTTTCAGCATCGAGTGAGATAAAAAAGGTGGGGGTCTCGCCTATTTTAGGCCTGTACAATACAATTATGGAGTCTACGCAAGTTCCCTCTGGTGGATCGTTTCGGCAAAAAGCCGGATTGATCATTGTGGACTAAGGAGGTGATCACTTTTAGTAGTCTGGTGGCTAATATGGTAGCCAAGACCTTAGTTTACGTGTTTACTAAGAAAATTGGATTTTCACAGCTTATGGATGATGATAATAGTGGCCCTACGGAGGTCTGGTGGGAGGATACTATCTTCCCTTGCTTTGTGGTAGAGGTGGAGTACGTGGGGAGCTAGTATTTCACATTGTTTTTAAAAAAATGTGTCTGGGAGGCCTTTAAGGCTGAGGGTCTTTCCATGATTTCAGTGAAGGATGGTATTTTGGACTTTTTCGAGGGTTATCTCCGCATCAAGAAAAACACGGTCATATCTGGGCAGGGTTAGAAATTCAATCTCTGCAAGGTAGTCACCAATTTGGGTAGGATTCACCAAGGGTCGTTCGTCATACAGGGCAGTATAATATCTCGAGAATTCCTTTAGTATTTCTCTGCCTGGGGAATATAGAGTACCCTGTATCTGGGATACACACTTGACTAAGACTTTTTGTTGGCTCAGCCAGGCCATCAGTTAACCGGCTTTGTCGCCAACTTCATTGAGGCGATGTATGTGGCAAGCATATGCTGGTGAACTGCGTCAGTGGCCAGTTCGATATAGTCCGATGTCAGGATGTCGATACTACGGATAATAACGAATGTTTAACTCACATTTTCAAGCAATTAAAAGAGCTACTACTCTAAAAGTATTGGGGTGGACAGGGTTCAAGTGTGGTATTAATTTTTATCCCTTTCACCCATTTCTTGTGATATTGCTTCATTTTCAAATTTTTACTTGATGTGTTCCATAAAGATTTGTTAATATCTACCCTAAGATCCCAATGGACTGCTATCCAAGCTTTCCGTGAGCACTGGGGGCTTTGGAAAGACTAATATGCAAATTTCAAGGCTACTAATGTGTTTTGCTAACTCCAGAACCTGCAGTAGACCTTCAGTTTCCCTCTAGGATATTCATTTGATGATAAAAGTGTTACAAAGGGTGCCCTTTGCACCTATGCCTTCTGTTGACCTTCAATACTTGACAGTGAAGGTTGCTTTCTTTCGAGCGTACAAACCAGTAAGGGAATCCATGTTGTTCCTGCTTACATTTCGCATGTTCTACTTAATCTTGTATTCCTTAAGAGTGTTTGCTTTTTCCAGGATGCTGTGTTCAGGTATACTGTTTTTTACAAGCAGCATATTAATCTTGAATAGTGTATACTTTGAATTGAGTCACATCAAGGTGTTGATAATAGAGTATGATGGATTTGTGGCTGAAGGCAGTGCGAGTTTCTCTCAGTGCTTGTCAGGAGGTCAAGAAGGTGAACAGAATACATGGTCATTCAATCCTTGGCTTCGCTGCAAAGCGCACAGTAAAATGGTCGCATATGTCAGTTGCAATTGTGATCCTTTGTAAATGTATTGATAAGGTGGCACTCTAAAGAAATCTTAGTTTAGATGTTTAAGCCATGGGCTGGGCTTGGCGCCTTAGGAACATGGCGGCGCCCGAGTGAGTCTCCTCGGAGCAGCGCGGCGGGTTTGCGCTATCCCGCTCATTCAGCACACTTGGAGCGGAGCTGCGGGTGGCGGAAAACGTTGTGCCTGCGATGTTGCCTCCAGCGCTCCTGATTTTCATGTTGGTATCTTGTTTTACTTGAAGATACATTCAGCTACGGAGCGGTGCGAATCACGGCCGCCATTTTGTGAGTGAAGATTCTCCTGAAATGCCGATACTCCACCAAGCTCCTCACTAAGGCGGTATGCATTTTCGCTAACTCCCATTCATGGCACAGCTCATTTAACCACTTGTCATCTTTAATGACTGTTCATTTGCCTGCCTGGCCGTATCTACAGTGTTCATTCTCTATTTTCTCCTCATGCTGAGGGAAGTTTAAACGGCAGCCATTTTAGACCAACCTACATTACCACAACTGGATCTACATTTGTTTTCATCATCTTACGCTCACACGGTGGGTGCAACTCGGACACAGCAACTATTTTTGCTTAATGCTTGACAGGATCCCACCTTATTAATGGTTGTTGTTAAGTCTGCCTCTCTCATGAAATGCGTATATTCTCTGTATGTATTTTCCTAACAATAGACTGTCTGGTTATTAACCCCTGCCACATTGCCTTATATGGGAAATGTAATTCTGTGATAAATTAATACCATTTACTTGACCATTGGCATGGAAACGTTTTGAGCTCCTATAATTTTGCAAGCTTGGTTAACTTTCTTTATCCACCAATTAATAGAATTTACAGTTGACCTCTACTGGCCTGGTACCGTATCTCCCATCATACATACTTTTTCTCCGTACTGTTTTGCATGGCCAGACCCAAAAAAACTGGTCCTCGCTTCTAGATCCACTCACTCTTATATTAAGAACTCCAGAATCTTCTCAGAATTCGCCAAGATGGAAGACTCTGTATTGTTTTCACTCAAGGGGCCATTACGTCAAACTCTGCTCCTTCACCGGCTGGGAAGTCTACAATAAAACGCCTGAAAAAGGACCCTCCCTCTCCACCAAAGCACTCCTCTCCTGCCTCATTGGAGTTGTTGTTGGAAGAGATACGGGCCCTCCGACCTTTTATGGAGGAAACAAATGCCAAGTTACAATTCCTTACTGAGAATTGGTCTCAGATAGACGAAAGACTTACGGTAGTTGAACATAGCATGTCTTCTTTTGGGATTACTGACTAAGGTCAATGCACTACAATCTCAAGTTTCCACATTACAAAAACAGGTCGAAGACCTTGAAAACCGCAATAGGAGAAATAATCTACGTATCTATGGCCTACCGGAGGGAAGTGAGGGCTTGGACTCTTTTCCCTAAGTCCTTTCTTCCAACGTTACTTCATATGCCAGAGGATACTTCGCTTAATATCCAACGAGCTCACAGGCTTGGTCGTCAGACATCAAATGCATCAACGTCACGAAGACCGAGAGGAGTCATACTATACTTCCTCGAATATACAGACTTACTAAAGGTTCTTGCAGCTGTCAAATCAATTCAACGTGTTGTGTGGTCTGGTTCGACTTTATTCTTTTCACAAGATTTCATCCTTGCCTTTTTAAGGTCACCTACCAAAACAGAACGACAACCTACGAAGATCCACTGAAACTACAGAGCTTCATAAACTCTTGCAAAACAGAGGCCATGGATTCTTCAGGAGCTTCATCATCTCATACCATTTAGTTTAATGAATTTGTTAGAATTATTCTTTTCTCAGTTGCTGCACTGGTTTAATAATCCATAATTGTTCACTTTATTGTTGTACTATGTTGCATCTTTACATGTTTCCAATCTGATATTAATGTGCTTTCACTTGACTTAGTTACAACAATTTTCTTAATTATTTCCTTTTTGTCTTTCACAGAACTGTTGATGATTGCCTCTCGCTGTTGTCTTGTCAAACGTGGCGTGTTTCCTTCTTCGTCCTCCGCATCGTCGAACTTGGGCGTGCCACTTGTTCCATGTGGTTTCACCCCCCCCGCCTCATCCCGGTTTGATATCTTTAGGTATGTCCTTTTTCCCATTCCCCCCTTTTTTCCTCTCTCTCTCTCTTGCCTTCCTTTTCTTGTTTCCTTTGGTTCTCTCAAGTATTTTGATTACGCTTTCACCCTACTCATCATCTTTTAATTTAATCGATCTTGTACTCCTACAACTCACTCTTTATCTCTTCTAATTTATACTATATGGTTACTCCTTTACTTCGTTCAATTTTTCTCTACTATGCCTTTGGTTGCTTAGCAGATAATCTGGATCCGTATCTTATGCTTTTCTCTCTAATTATTTTATGTCTTTGAAATTATTGTCGTGGAATGTCAGGGTCTGAATTCGCCTATAAAAAGACAAAGGGTTTTGACTCATTTAGCTAAATTAGAAACTGATATAGCATGTATACAAGAGTCTCATTTAATGGCTGAAGAATCTTTAAAATTGAGGAGGGGTTGGGTTGGGGACGTTTTATTTTCTCCAGGAGACGGTAAACGTAATGTAGTTTTAATTCTTTGTCGTAAATCACTCTCTTTTAAGCACCTCTCTCAATGTTCTGATAAGGATGGTCGATGGGTATGTATTAAGTTGTTGATTGGGAATGCTCCGGTTTCTTTACTTAATGTATATGCCCCCACCGCTGGCGAGTCCTCATTTTGGACCTCCTTAGCCCAACAAATTACTCATTGCATTGATGATAATTTTATTTTGGCAGGCGACTGCAATCAAGTTATAGACCCCTTCATTGATCGCAATTCAACAGTCTCTTTTATCCCAAACATGGCGCACAAACTTTTTGTTCAAACCATTGGACAACACAAACTTATTGATGCTTGGAGACTTTGCAACCCTATCACAAGAGAGTATACTTATTATTCTCCAGTCCATCATACTCAATCACGTATTGATTACTTTTTTATTTCCCACAATGTTTCCCAATCATTATTAGCTGCTGATATTGGGTCTATCTTAATATCGGATCATGCCCCTCTATCTATCCAGCTTGATATCTTACAAAAAACTGGCACTCCTAGAAGATGGCGTTTTAATAATGCTCTTCTTCTGGACTCATCGTTTACAACCTCCTTCATTTCCTTTTTCAAATAA
Source organism: Triturus cristatus (assembly GCF_964204655.1). Taxonomy (NCBI): domain Eukaryota; kingdom Metazoa; phylum Chordata; class Amphibia; order Caudata; family Salamandridae; genus Triturus; species Triturus cristatus. The sequence goes on along the minus strand of NC_140583.1, from coordinate 1,158,150,604 downwards.
TATTTTTTATTCAATCAAAACTATAATATATCTCCTTCGGTTGTTTGGGACGCTTTCAAAGCATCAGCCAGAGATTTTACTATTGGTTATGTCTCCAAGAAACGTAGGATAGCACGTGAATTAACCAACAACCTCCTAAACAAGATAAAGAAACTGGAGCATTCTTACTACTCTTCTAAATCAAAAGATTGTTTATCTGCGCTCATAAATGCTAAGTTACAATTTAATAAGGAGTCCACGGATAATGCCTCATTATAGCTATTAAAATCTAGTGCAAAATTCTATGGTAGTCAGAACAAAGCAGGAAAAGTCTTAGCAAGCTATCTGAAAGTGAAACATAAACTCAATATTGAATCTATCATGGATGAACATTCAACACTGAAATGTAAAGACGCAGAAATCCTGAACGAATTTTTGCTTTTTTATAAATCACTTTATACCTCAGAGATTCCCCCCTCACAACAACCAACATATCTCCCAGTTTTTTTCTACAATTCATCACTCCTCAGACATCCGACATGACCTTTCATCCCTGGAATCTAATCTTTCACAAAATGAACTCCTCACTGCCTTGCAAACTCTTAAAAAGGATAAAGCCCCAGGCCCAGATGGTTTTACCGTTGAGTTTTTTCTACATTTCGCAAAGCTGTTACTTTCTAAACTCCACAACCATTTAGACTCTTTTTTTGCTTTCAGGAGGCTCTTTTGGCTCTTTCTCAGAAGGATTAATTTGCCTTAACCCCAAAGACGGTAAAGACTTAAAATATTGCAAAAGTTATCGACCTATATCATTAGTCAACATTGACTATAAAATGTTCTCAAAAGCTTTAGCCATGCGCTTAGATTCTCATTTACCCAACTTGGTAGGAATGGAACAATCTGGTTTTGTTAAGGGCCGTCTTATCACAGATAATACTTGTTTATTTTTTTATGTTTTGTCTAAATCTTCTCACTCATCCCAATCCTTAGCAGCAATAGCTTTAGATGCAGAAAAAGCATTTGATAGAGTTGAGTGTGCCTACCTTTTTCACACTCTTAAATGGTTCGGTTTCGGTCCCAAAATCATATCTCTAATATCACTCCTTTATTCAAACCCACGTGCAGAGGTATGTGCTAATGGCGCTACATCCTCATACTTTGATTTAGGTAGAGGTGTTCGCCAAGGTTGGCCTTTATCCCCTTTTCTTTTCAATCTAGCCCTTGAACCTTTTTTGTCCAAAATACGCCAAAACCAAGACATACATGGGTTCGATGTGCAAATCAAACTTGCAGCTTATGCTGATGACATACTGTTATTTATTTAAAAACCACAGACCTCTATCCCTGCCTTTTTACAGGAAGTCGAATCCCTTTCCTCTGTTTTTGGGTACAAGTTGAACAAGGATAAATGCGAGATATTACCTCTAACTAAATATACCTTTAAAGATGATTTTGTCATTTAAAATTTCGCATGGAGTCCCAATCACGTCAAATATTTAGGTTTACATTTTACACCTTCCATTACCGATACAATCTCCTTGTGCATGAATAAGTGTATACATATGGTCTCAGAACTAACCGCCAAATGGAATCCTCTATATCTATCTTGGTGGGGTCGACTAGACACCATAAACATGATGATGACTCCTATAATACTGTATGCAGTTTCTAACATCCCAACTTCCATTCCATTAAAATTGTTTAAAAAGATTAACTCTATACTTTCCTCTTTTTTGTGGAATAATAAAAAAATCACGCTTGTCACTATCGAAACTTATACGTCCTAAGTCAGAAGGAGGGGTCAATTTTCCTGATTTTCCCACTTATCAGAAGTCCTTTTTACTTCGTCAATCCTCGAATTGGCTTGCGGATCCCTCAGAAGGCTGTCCTTTATGGACTACATTTAAACGCCTTTTTTATCCCCCTTTTCCTTTCAAGAATATATTTATTTTTCTCGAAAGCCACAATCCCTATCCACCCCTATACTTAAACACACTTGTAAAATTTTGAGCTGGAATTCACCACCAATTCCTTTGGACTTTGACTCTTTTCTCAAATCCACAATTTGGCATAATAAGTTAGTAGTGATACGGGGTGACCTTTTTACTGGAAATCTTGGTGACACAAAGGCCTAATTTGGGTTAATCATTTGTTTGCGCAGAATGAAATGTTGTCTTTTTCTCTACTCAGTGAACTCTTTAACCTGCCCCGGGTCCTTTCAATCTAAATATAACCTTTTGAGACAAGCCCTTCTCAGCGCTTGTGCTCAATTTGCACCTCTCGCCGCCTTCACTCTCTCCCCAGTCAATATACTACACACCTTGCTTTGCACCAAACCTAAGGCTTCTGCTATCTACAGTCAATAAGTTCTTCACATACTATAAGAGAAAAAACAAAGGTGGAACTTGCTTGGGAAGCGGATCTGGGAGTTGACTGGTCAAAGTCCTTGTGGAATAAAATTTGGACTAAGATCAGAAAGTCCTCGAGGGCTGCAAACACCACGCAGACCCTCTTTTTCATATACAGTATACTTTTGCTTTGCCCGGTTACTCTAAACAGGAGACATACCGCTACGCTTGATACTTGCTGGACTTGCTCATCTCCACTGGCAGACTTGAATCACTTGTTATTTTTGTGTTCGCCTGTTAGCAATTTTTGGAGAAGTGTATGGTCCCAAATCAACTAATCTTTGGCTCCAGTTTCCCTTTTTCAGCTGCCCACGTGTTCCTGGGAAGTGAATCCCCTATTTGGGCAAATCATACCTCCAATACTGAAATCATTGATTTACTATTGGCGGTTACCTTCCAACAAATAACCAAAAATTGGAAAGATTTTGCAAAGATATCATATCAGGCGTGGTGGTATGCCATTTGCCACAATCATAGATTAGATACTTCTTTTGTCTATCCTATTCATATGGTTACGAAACGATTAAGCTTACGGTTACCTGTTACATTGTTTATTGATGCCAGTGCTAAAAGATCATTGTCTCTGAACCCTGACCAACAAGAAGTTTTTCAACCTCCATGACTTTCCTAATGTTGCTTTGTACTTCTTTTATGTAATACATTTTTATTTTGTATATGCCAATCCAATTTAGCTAGTTTATGCTGCTCTTTTCTTCAGGTGGTCTATTTGGTTTATATTTCCAATTATTTTTGATCCTAAGAGTTACTTTGCTTAAGGTGAAAATTTACTGTTTTATTATATTATGTATTGACATCTTTATCTCCTTAATAAACTTACTTTTGAACTTAGATGTTTAAGCCACCTCTTAATTATATAGGCCACGCCCCTCTCCGGACCCGCCAAACATCCATTTAAAGCCCTGCATAGAGTACGTGAATCTTATAAACCCAGGGGTGGGTTGGCGTATCTTACATTGTTTATTCTTTCTCCTGTGAGGGATAGGGCCCTCTTCAAAAGTAATTACTGTGATGAGGACTAAAAGTAACGAAGGCTACCAGAAAGTAGCCGGGCATTATTAGCCTTGCCGCGGAGGGTACGTGCTGAGAGTACGTGCTGAGGGTACGTGTTGGAGTTCATGTGTGACAAGGAAGGAGTCAGCATGCTGCGTAATGACTGGTAACGTATATAACATCTGTCAGGGAAGCGCAAGCAGTTTCAATGTAACCGAAATGTATTATTTAAAGTATTTCACATGTGGCAGGCTGGCATGAGTATTAATATCAAGCTAAATACTGCAGATCCCCTCACATTTCACCGGTTGACAGATACATAGCAGATTATCTATTCACCATGCTATGCACGACTAGAAACAGGATAAGAATATTGATTACATCTGTAAACTGAGTAAAACCTTCCAAACTCTGGACGCTCACCTTTTTACAGGCGGTCGTTCCTTCACCCACCAGACTCAGAGCCCTTTCCAGCACAGGACTCACCTCCACTGAACCCTTCCAGGACATTTCTCCCCAGTGATTCTTGAATATGTTCCTCTTCAGGGACCTCCCGCTACGATGTATGTCGTCTCTCTGGCAGACTTAAATGAGGAGGTGCCGATGTTTTGCGAGCCCTGAAACAGGCGAGTGAGTTACTCCTTGTGAGCCTGTTATTGCGATCAAAGATACCACTTTCTAAAGGGCATTCCCAAAGAAACACTAATCCGTAGGACAGGTTCATCAACAAACCTCGAGAGCATATTCCAAAGTGAAACACTAATCACCAGGACCTGCTCACTGCGATCATCAAGACGGAGCGCGCGCGCGCACTCTGACGTCTTATTTCCTAGGCTATGCGTATGGTACAAGTGCAGCAGGAAATTGTATTTATTTTATTTTATTTAATGCGCTTTTATATAGCGCGAACTTTACCCGAAGGTGTCAGAGCGCTTCACAATAGGAACAGTAATGATACATGAGGAGAAAATTACAAGTGAGCATGTTAAAAAAGCAAACGTTACGTTACATGAGGCAATAGTGACAACTGTGCATGTATCAAGAGCAAACAAAATACAAGAGGTAGCAAACGATACATTACAAGAGGAAAAAGTGACGTGTGCATGTTGCAAAAGCGTACAAAGTACAAGTAGAGGTATAATACTGCAATAAATGGCAGACACTCAAAACACAAGAAGAAACTTTACGTTACATGAGGCAATGGTGGCAATTGTGCATGTATCAAAAGAAAACAAAATACAAGAGGTAGCAAACGATACGTTACAAGAGGAAAGGTGATGTGTGCATGTTACAAATGAGTACAAAATCCAAGTAGAAGTATAATACTCAGTGCTTTAAATGGAAAAAAAATAAGTGCAGGGACTCATCAAATGTAGTTAGGGGTGTGGCTAGTGGGCGGGGCTAGGGGCGGGGCTAGGGTGGGATATCATGCAATGGCACTGCTTCCATCTGATGAGTATTCATTTTGTACTTGCATTATCCTTGTTAATAATCTCAAATTACCCATATGTGCAGATACCCTCTGCACATGGAACATAACACATGCTTAGTAATTAATAGCCATTTTGCTGTTATGACCCACTAAAATATGTATGCAGCCCATTCCACTTAAAGTGATCTCGACATATTCTGTGTGGGGTTTGGACAGAAATGTTTTCACACTGCTCAACACTGATTTTTAAACCTTCCTTGTCTGATCATGAGCTGTTGCTATGATTTAGGCCAGCATGTGATGTTGGGCTGCCAAGGTACTATCTTGTGCAAGTGATGTGGGGTCCTGGTTCAGCCCTATCAGACCTTGCCTCTGGAATTTCAGATCTTTGCTCTGTACCTTGTTTCTCACAGAGAACACAGACCATGAAAAGATCAGGATGAGCTCACGAAGACTAGCACTTAGTTCATAATGGCATGCATGCAAAACCTTGTGAAACAGAGGGGAGACTTTTAGCTTTAAATTAAATTTGAACTTTCTCATCCTTTTTCCTTCATTCTCAAGAAAGCTAACAGAAAATAACAATAAAATGTATCTCTCTAATAACTCTTAGGTATTTCAAATATGTTGACATGTATACATTGGGGGTCTGTAATGTGAGTGGCCATGGTCCTTCCACCTATCTTTACTACATGAAAGGAAATTGCAGGGGGAAACTCTGGCACAGCAGCTTTAACATGCACACTCCTAGACTACTGCTTTACCATTTATTTCTTTTAAACCAGGTAACACCAGACCGTATATGTACTGTCCTGGGCATCGTCCCTCCTTTAGCACCATCGTTTTCAAGAGATCTCATTTATAGGGCTCATCCTTATTTCCTCTTATATGCAATGAGATCTCAGCACTGAGGGGTACTGGGTGTTGGTAGTTTAGTATGTTAATTTGGGCACTGTCATACTGGGTCTGCAGCGGGTGTGTGGGGCAGAGTAGAGGCAGTGATAGGTGGGACCTGTGTTCGTTTTTAAGCGCTATGGAAACAAATCAATGACAAACATTTTTAGCGGCCGGAAGCGGGATGTCAAACATCTCAACTATCCCTCTTTATGAGTCATGAATCCAACAGCCTAGGCGTGGCACAGCCAAGCATGAAGGCAGATATGTAATCGTGTCTCCCTCACACCTGGTCTTCTTACATCGTCTTTAGTTGGTATCAGAAGGTGAGTAGATAAATATTCTAGGGTCGATTCTTTGTAACACTATGCACATCTCATTATTTTAGCTCAGTTATCCCTAAAGATGACATTACGTTCTTTGAACAGTATTACAATTCATGCATTACTGCCACCACACTTTAGAATACTTAGCATCTGCCACCCTCTGCTTGAAGCCACCAACCATCTAGGAGCTCCTAGGCCCCTCATTCAACCTATCCTACGTAACACATGGAAATATGTTTGAGGCCTTAATTAATCAAGACTGACTGGCTTGTGGTGTCTTCTGGCACAGAAGTAATTTCAGCTAACAACCCACATTTCCTTATTAGATTTGTGACTTAACAGGGGTGTGTTGCCTACAGTGAAAGGACAGCCTAAAAGAACTCACTATGGATTCTGCAAGTCTCTCTGCTTGCTGGACATGTCTTGGAATTATACCCAATTCATCCATTCCCCGTCTTAAAGATTGGTACAATGATAATATAGAGCAGAGGATCATTGTCTTACAACCTACAGAACCCTTTTAATGCATTTTATGCAGCCATGCCAGATTCTATTAATTGCCGTCCCCTCTCCACCATCCCGCACACACGCCCCTAGTCCTCTCTCTTCTTAACACGGGACGATAGAAAACAATAAATGCAGCTAAAGAGCATCACAGATCTGTCCCTCTTCAGATCCTGCAGGAAAATGAAGCCCAGCTAACCCCCTTTTCATTTTAAGGTTTGGTAAGAGACCGCTTTAGCTGTGACATCAGCCTTATGAAATTAATTTCCATAAATAAAAAATACACATGTAGAGGGGAATTTTACTCAACACTCTTTATCACTGGGTCTGTTCAGCTATCATCCACATTCTGCTTCCACTCACCACAACAAATAGCATAGGGTGGGGGCAAGATGGCGGCCGGTGCTATGGCCGAGTGAGCTGGACCTGAGCGCTCCCAGTGGTTGATTCCCCCTTCCCGAATGCCACGATTTGGATCTGTCTTCTGAGGCGGTGGTATCCGAGGAAAAACACTGACAGCGGAATTTTGTTGTTGGAGGTTACCTGCGATGATAATACTCACGGCGGCGTCTTCTTTGATCTGGATGCGTAGAGGCTCTTGGCGTCTCGGCGCTTTTTACTGTGGTGTTCAGCGTTTCTTTTCTTCCGCTCTCTCGACTTCTGGTAGAATGCCGCCTAAATCAGCCGCCAAGACCTCAGTAAGGAGCTCCAAACCTCGCAGCGGTCAGCCTGCAACGAGTGCAGAGCCTGCAGTCGGGGGATTGGTGAAGGCAGCGCATACGGATATCGGTCCTGGCGCTGGCGCTGTCGCTGGTTATGCGCCGCGCGCGAAGATTTCTGTGGGTAAGACTCCCTCTGCCTTTGCTTCTGCAGTAATGGCCACAACAAGACACACAGCGCCATTGTTTGCTAAATGCTCAGGTAAAAATGTGCCACAGACTGTATTTAAATCTGCTGATACTGAGATGCTGCAACCCTCAGACTCTGTCTTGAGCTCTCCATTGGAGGGTCATAAGGTGGCTGATTTAGCTGTAACAACACCCCACGGCCAAGATCGGGGGGGTGAAAATGTCGTGAGTCAATTAGCAGCTATCGATTTGGCTGTTGGTTCTCAAGCGGACCTGGCCGGTTCCTTAGGGTGCATTCTGGGACCTGAAGTTCTTTCTAACGGGTTAGCAGAGGCCTTGGATGATACTCCGAAGATTGGTATTTCACAGGGGGACACCGCTTGTGGCAGGGCGGGGTCCAACCCGGATAATGACCCGTTGGATAATTTCTTCTCCCTGTCAGATGCATCCACGACTTCAGATGATGACACAACCAACAGGGACTGGACTGAGTATGAGGCCGGGTCTGCCATTCAAGGAGAGATCGGTGACTGTGTAACAGGGGGATATATGAATCTGGTTCCCCCGGGTGGTACAGTTCGGAAAAGTAAGATGCTGAACAGACAAGCGACTTCTTTGGGCTCCGTTCTACCTGATAACATCTCTGACCCTCAGGTGGAGAATCTGGCCTGGGATTATTCATTTTCGATGGCACACCCTTCTGTCCCTAGTAATGATGAGGGACAAAGGATGTCTGCTACAGCCACCTCTTCCGATTCTGCGAAACCAATTACGCTGGAGATGATCTATGATACGATGCTGTCACACAGGGCTGAGACCAGGCTTGAGAATGCTAGAACACAGGGGGCTTGTCGCAAATTACAAAATGCCATCAGACGCATAAATAAGACAAGCGCCGAGATTGGCACTCGAGTAATGAAATCGCATATCTATTTTGGAGGATGAGTTAACGACACAGAAAGGAGTGGTTGATGAATTAAAGAAACAGAAAGATGATGCCACCTGGAAATTGTCCGAACTTGAAAATCAGATGCGGCGTAATAATTTACGAGTCTTGGGCATTCCAGAGGGGGCAGAGCGGGCTGATACGAGGCAATTTATCACACAACTATTTGTAGAGGCCTTCCCGGAACTTTCTCAATGGGACTGGGAGATCGAAATACAGAGAGCCCATCGAATTCCTTTTCATAGTAAGCAGCAAGCAACCCGGTCCAGGCAGGAACCAGCCCATCCTCGTGCCATACTGATTTCAATTAATAACTTTCTTGCGAGAGAAGCTGTTTATGATTTGGCTAGGCCGAACCAAAAGAGATTTGCCAAAGGTGTTCATTTTTTTGTTAGACCTGTCTTTTGCCATGAAACAGTTGTTCGTAGATGGCAGCTTCGTCAGCTGATACCTCTCTTTCAAGCCAAGGGGGGGTAGGCATTTTTACTTAATCCCGCAAAGCTAAAGGTTGTTTACCAGGGCCAGAATATGTTTTTTTCCTCTGAAATACAGGCTAAAGAATTTTTACATCAATTGGGCCCTGGGTGCTGAAGGTGGCGTGGCATATGTTGATCAACTGATTAGTTTATGATCTGGTGTCCTTAAAGGGGGGGGGGTACCGCGGGTAAGCATCACCAGCTTCCCATCGTTAGGGACTTAGGTCCTTTAGCCCCAGTAATGGGAGGGTGTGGTGGGTGGGGGCTGGTTGGGTGTTGGGTGGGATCCGGGGGGGTACCAAAAAAGAAAAACTATGTTCCACAAATTGATTTCAGATTTATATCTTTCATGTTTTGTTTCTGTCTCATATCTGCTGCATTTATGACTGAGTTTTTTTTTTCTCTTGGGTGGTATTCAATATATGAAGTTAATGGCTAATGTGAGGTTAAAAATTGGTACGTATAACGTTTGTGGCCTTAATAATTATGATAAACGGGAGAAGATGCAGGTTGAATTAAAAATCATCAACCCTGATATTATGTGTATTCAGGAAACACACATTTCTTGGTCCCATAGGCAAAAGTTAGCTGATTTAGGATATGTTATATTGGCTGCCTCTAAACAGTTGGATACGACGAGGGGAGTTGCCATATTAGCACGACGCTCTTTAGTTAAATCAGAACGCTCTCTGGTAGACATACCTGGTCGTTGGGCAATTCTTGAATGCTTAGTGGGAGAGATACGGTTTACTCTATGCACTGTGTATGGGTCTAACTTAGATGAGGTAAATGTTTTTGATTATCTGAACGGGGAGCTCGCTTTATGGCCCTCACCGTTAATATTTTGTGGAGATCTTAATATTCATTTGGATGGTGACTGGGCGAGCTCCTCTTCTCAGGTATATAGGGGTCGTAAGCCTAAGGTTTTCCAGGCATTAAGGAATTTGATGGGTGATCATGGGTTGGTTGATGCCTGGAATTCCATATACCCGCAAGCTCCTGGATATACGTTTTTTAATTCACCGCACAATAAATTATTCTGATTGGATTATTTTTTTATTCCTGTAGCCTGGGCCTTTTGTAGCCAAATTCAAGTTTTTCCTAGACTATTATCTGATCATGCTCCTGTAGTTATGTCTCTTTCGAATATTGCTATCACTAGATATATTAAGGCTTTTTCTTTTGATAGGAAGCTTTTGTTGGATACTGTTTTCTTGAGTCATATGAAAAAATGGATCCCAGACTTCTTTCAACTTAATTGAGGTACAGCTGACCCTGCGGTAGTCTGGGATTCTTTTAAGGCATGCTTTAGGGGTGAGGTTCTTAGTTATGGTCTTCATGCACAAAAACTACGTAAACAGAACATGCTACAGCTGTTTACCCAACTGAGGAATGCTGAATTAGATCTTTCAGCTCAACTTCAGGCAGCGGTCGATCCTAAGGATAGCCTTGATAAGTTAGCATGTTGTAAGGCAAATATTAATCGAGTTTGGGCCCAGGAGATTGCGCTTAAACATCATCTCTATAGGAGGCAAATGTATGAGTTTGGGGAATCGTCAGGGAGATATTTAGCCCAAAGAATACGCGCGAAAAATCAAGCATTAAAAATTAATTCTATCTATAATGATCAAAATACACTAATTTATGAGCCTCAGGCTATTATGAAAGTATTTCAGCTTTTTTATTCTGATTTATATAGCCAGCCTGATATTGGAGATCTTCCTCTTGATCTTGGGCTACCTGCATTAGAATGGGATAAGCTTGATCCTGTAGATGCGGAGAGATTAGATATGCCATTTTCTAGTGAAGAAATTGAGCAAGCGCTTTTTAAACTGCCTTCTGGTAAGGCGGCTGGGCCAGACTCTCTCCCGACGGAGATTTATAAGGTCTTTTATTCTGAACTTCGTGAGGACCTGTTGAATACTTTTCAGGCAGCTAGGATGGGATTCTCCCCCCGCTCATGGGATGAAGCACATGTAGTTATATTCCCCAAGAAGGGGAAGCCTCCTGACCAGCCAGGATCTTATCGCCCGACATCCTTGGTCAATTGTGATGGCAAACTATATGCCAAACTTTTGGCAAATCGAATGGCTCCGCTCGTTGCTGGTTTGGTATCGCCGCAGCAGCATGGCTTTGTACCAGGCCAGGGCACAGTTGACCATATTAATAGGGTCATTGCACTTCTCGACGTCGCACAGGTCGAATCCAGGTTTCTGGGTCTCGTCCAGCTCGACGCCGAGAAGGCATTTGACCGGGTCTCATGGGGTTTCCTATGGGAGATAATGGCACGGTCAGGGTTTGGTTCTGGCTTTATTCGTGCTCTTCAGGTTTTCTATCAGACCCCTACGGCTAAGATATGCGCAATGGGTATTAAATCGGAGGAGGTTCAGATTAGCAGGGGGACTCGGCAAGGCTGCCCCTGCTCCCCACTTCTTTTTGCTTTTTATATTAATCCATTTATTAAAATGCTTGATCTTAATTCACAAATTCCCCCTTTTATAGCTCAGGATACGCAGTATAGCGTTCTCGCTTATGCGGACGATATAGCCGTGGTTACGTCAAATTTAAATATCGCTTTGCCCGTTATAGAACAACTAGCGGAGTGTTTTGGCAGATATTCTGGGTATAAGCTCAATAAGGCCAAGACACAATGCTTATGTACGGACCGAGCGATAGTTTCTGATACGAGGATAGTGGAGGAAGTGGTTTATTTAGGTATTAAGATTAGACCCAATCTGGATGATATGATTACGGTTAATTGGAAGGATATTTTGGATAAGACCAAATCTACTTTGGATTTGTGGCAGAGTCTTCACCTCACTCTTGTTGGTAGATCCAATTTGTTAAAAATGATTATTTTACCCAGAGTACTTTATTTTTTTTGAGCTGTTCCTCTTCTGGTTCCTATATTTCAGATTCGTAAATTACAGTCAGTATGCGAAAAATATCTTTGGGCTCCGGGGAAGACTCGTAGAGCTTCACGTTTGATGACGTTACCTTCCGCACGAGGAGGGTGGGGAATCCCGGATTTTGCATTATATCAGATCTCCTGTTTTCTCCTTAAAATGCGTATTCTTTTGACAGGTGAGGAAGTTGGTAATTTGGCAGAAGCTCCATCGATCTACCAAATTGCGCTTGGCACGTTTGCTAAAAAATGCTTAATATCTGAGATCGACGGTAGCTATTATAAACGTACTCGGTTTAAAATGATCATTTCTGCTTTTACTGTTTGGAAATCTGTTAAAAAAATGTGTAATATTCCTAAATACACAATATATACTCCTCTCACTGCATTACATCTTTTACCTCCCATCTTCGGAGATTCAGTTATGCGATATTGGTATTCTAAAGGGATCACAAGTTTGGAGGATTTTATTTCAGAGGAGGGTGTCTGCTTTTATTTTGATGCTAAGAAATTTGAATTGTCTAATAATCAATTTTTTAAAATTCTCCAGATTCGCGATTTTCTTCATAAACGCACTACTCAATTGACCTCTATTCGCATCATTGATGGCGTCAGATCTCAATTACGAATAGGATCTATCTACCAAGTGCTTTTAGCATTTAGATTAGATGATCTTGACAAAACAAATGAGAAGTGGAGATGTCGGCTATCATCTTCGTCTATTAGTGTCCAAGATTCTATTAAGATTGCTCATATGGTTTTTCATTCTGCCTCTCTAAAGGCTCAACATTATAAAACCATCTTTAATTTATACCGCACTCCTGCGGTGATGATTAAATGGGGCAGTTCTTTTCCTAATTCTGGGGAATGTTTTCGTTGTAGAGCAGGTAATGCCGATATAGTACATGTTTTTTTTCTCCTGTCCTTCTTTGTTACCTCTTTTTAATCAAATTACACATTTTCTGTTCTATGTTCTTGGCAAACCTATATCACTGTCTGCAAGTATGATTTTATTAGGGATAGGAGGAGACTTTGCTCATGGGCATCCTTTCTTTGAATTTCGTTATTTTCTTTTCATTATAGCAGCTGTAACACGATTATCAATAGCTACAGACTGGCTTCAACCTCAGGCGCCGAGTTTTGATTTGTGGCGTACCAAGTTATTTAATTTGTATAATTTGGAAACTAGTATGTATCTGCTTAAAAAACCTCGTAAAAGGAAATTTGGCCTTGTTATTTGGCGTCCGTTAAAAGATTATTTTAATGATTAAATAACCTTTTTTTTTTTCTGCTATCTGTGATGAGTATTATATAGGGGGGAAGAAAAACTCTTGTCTTGTATTGATATGATATGTTTTTTTTATTGTGGAACATTAATTAATAAAAATATTTTTATTAAAAAACCAAATAGCATGGGGTAAAAGCGACAGCCCATGAAGGCAACTAAACACCTTGCACTGTGAGTGACGACATTTTTCCTAATCACATGGGCAAATTTGCCTTAAAAAGTGCACCTCACTGCCAGGCTGGTGGGCCAGTACTTTACTTTGGCAGTTTTTATCCATTTTTTAGTCACTGTGTTTGTTTAAAAAGGGTGTCCAGGTTACAGTAATTAAGGGCCAACGTAGCTTTAACTTGCACCAATAAGAATCATACTTCCATGTGATGTGCATTAAAACTAACAAAGGGTTCCAAACCAGTTGACGAGAGGATGTTGCCGAACAACTAGAGAAATTGACCTTGAAGCTGGAGAACCGGGTTCGAGTCTCGCAGGGATGCTCAATATCCTATGATTCTGGGCAAATCAATGAATCTCCCCGTGCCTCGCAAAAAATGAATGTGTCCATCTGTAATGCAACTGGTGCTCTTGTAAAGTGCTCTGATACCTTGGAGTCTAGTTTGTGCTGTATAACCCCCCCCCCCCACCCCAACCAAAAAACAATTCTAAGTCACATGCCTGATAGGGTGCACTGATACTGTTAAATTGTATGCAATGGTAAATTCTTTTTTATTTAAAATAATTTTTGGATGCTTAAGCTTACCACATATAGGAGGCATGTTTTCTTTTTTTGTGGCATATTAGTGAAATAATCTTTTTTTGAATTAACAATTGCACCAGCTTTACCAAGGCCACACCTAATGGCTTTGCCAATACTTGTTTATCTAGTGCAGCTTCTTGATGCCACACTGTTATTGTCAGGAAAGTGGAAGTATGTGATTCATTTTCACATAAATTATGGATCTGCCCCTTTTGGCATATCATCTGCTGCATAATCTTCAGCATTTAACATAAAAAATTGTTTCTACCTCAAACAGTTCAAAAGTTAGTAAAATCCTACCGACATATGCTGCTGCGCAGTGGAAGGCCCTTTCCAAAGGTTGACTTCTCACCTTCCTGTTGCTTGTTGCAATGTTTAAACTGAAGTGCAACCTATTGCCAGACAGCGTTAACAAGTAAACAAATTACAAATAATGAAGTAATACAATCAGGAACTATTCTGCATTACGCAGCATAAGTTGCCTTTTCTTGCTGCAATAATTTAATCAACCCTGACGCATATTTACAGTGGCTCTGATTATTATTATTTATTTTCATTGGGCTTGGTACTCAAATTCTCGTGTGCAGGCGCACTCACACAGGCCCGAACATACAAGCACATACCAAGCAGTCTGCACACTTTCTTTAAAACACCTTCTTAGACTATCCAGAGTCTATATCTTCCTCTTTCCCTAACACCTAAAGGCACACACCAGCCGTAAACACTCACAATCAGTCAAACACTAACACAAAAGGCTCACAGGATAAAGGACACTTTTAACTCCTTACCTCCTGTGGCTTCCTTAATTGCCGCTCTCAGTGGGTCGCCTGGATTCCAGGGTGTGCACAAATGCACACCATGGTGTAACTGTGATTGACAGAGCAGTGTCTGAATGGTATGGACACTGCTCTGTCAAGCTCAACATGAACGTGAAATTCTCGACACCTACACATAAAAGACATAATGAAACTGAGCTGCTGTTGAACGTTTCCAGTTCCGCAGGGGCTCAGCACAGGGCTACACGGGCAGGTTGGCTGTCAGAGTATCATAGAGGCAGGCGCCACCCTGCCTCTGCAGAATTAGCGAAGAACAACATATCAGACAATAGTACCGTTACTCTCCTTGGCGGGGGGAGAAGTGTCGGTACTTGAAGGGATAAAAAAAATAAGTGCCGGTACTCAGTACCGGTGAGTACCGGCCCATTTAAAGCACTGAAATACTGCAATAAATGGCAGACACTCAAACCACAAGAACGCACTGGGAAGGCACTTCTATAGTCCTGGAGAACAGAATTTCCTATAATGGAAGGACTTCTTTATGATAATAGAGAGGGCGTGAATTAAATTTGGAAGTGTCTTTGAAGGAGGAGAACTTTGAGGTCAATTTTGAAGGCCTGGGAAGAGGTGGTGGTCCGGAGCTGAGGCGGAAGTGAGTTCCAGATTCTCACCACGTTGCCTGAAAAGGATTGGGCCATTGATCTTTCCTTCTTGAAAGTGGGAGGTTCAATCAATACATTATCCGCATTACGTGATGGTCTAAAGCCTCCGGATAGTTTCAATTTATTCGCCAGGTAGCGAGGAGAGGAGTGCAAGGCTTTGTGGGTGATACAGGCAGTCTTGTAGATAAATCTTGCCTCGATGGGAAGCCAACGGAGGGTGGATAAAATGGGTGTGATGTGGTCGCTTCTTTTTGCCCCATATATGAAACGAGCTGCTGAATGGAGAACAGATTTAAGGGGGGACAGGTGGGATTTGGGGAGGCCAGTAAGAAGAGAATTGCAGTAATCCAGTCTGGAGAGAACCAGCGATTGGACCAGGGTTTTAAGGTCTTGCTCTGGGAAGAAGCGACGAATCCCCTAAAGAAGGCACAGTTGGTATCGAGCAGACTTTGCAATGGAATTGATGTGGGAGAGTAGATTGAGTTTTTTGTCGAGTATGACACCAAGGGATTTTGCGCTGTCGACAATGATGGGTTTATTGTTAAGTAGATTCATCTGATCCATCCATGACTGAACCGGGGGAGGAGAAAGTGAGGAGGAGAGGAGGAGGGATTCAGTTTTGGAGGCATTTAGAATCAGTTGATGAGTTAACAATAAAGTGAGCATTTCTCTGTTAAGATTCTGCTCACGAGGCCCGATACGGGAAGGAAGACATGTGAAGGGATTTCCAAACTATGCTAGGAATTGAGAAAGAGAGATCAGTTCTCTTTTCGCAATGCTCTTCAGAGGGAGTCAGAACTGTGGTTGCCTAAACTCGCGCTTGTTCACTACCGAACTGTGGTTAGGTGTATGCAATGTCTAAACGAAAGTTCGCAGAATTTCGCAGAATTAATGCATGAATTTCAAACATGCTCTGTTTAGGAAACTGAAAGACACTGAGCTAGCATAACTAATCATGATACGGCCCTCATGTCTGTCTTCGTGCCAGCTCGTTCCTTCAGGCAGTCTATGAGGTGATAGAAGTAAGGGGTTGGTCTGAAAACTTTGCTGTTCATAGGATGTCTTGTTCTCATATTATATTTTAGGGCAGAGTTCTCAGTTTTTGGAAGATAGCAAAGTGCTGTAAACTTGTTAGTGTGACTGCTTTTCCTTCTTTTCGTAGTGATACTATAGCATGCCTGCCCCACGTTCGCGCTGCCCAAGTCTCTCTGCATTAACGCCGTCAAGGCCCGTGCCATCACACCGCATGATGATGTCACGACGCGTGACATTGCATGTGACATCACAGGAAGTGACCTCAGATATTACAAACTCAGACATTTGATTATCAGGTAAATCATGAGTACATTAGCTCATTATGAGATTTAACAAATGAGATTTGGTGTCAGGGTTTTGCCAAAAAAGTGGCGCAATGCCAATGCAAAATCTAGGCCTCAACTAATACATTTATGTTTTTTAAGCCCTGCCACAAAGAAATTGGCAACACAGAGCAGTGTGGTAGATCTGTTATGCTTAATTGGTTGCAAACTCTAAATTTAAAATATTTAATTGGGTTAAGGCATCTGCTGTAAAGGTGCCTAATACATCACTGGCAATAGTAATAATGGTGAGATAACTTTGGAGTTTAAAGCATTTGTTGGAGAGATCTCTATTTTATGAGGTCCCAGATTTGTATCAAAGTAGTATAAGGTTAATGGGTCTCCTGCAAAGCTCATCACGTAACATGCAAATAACAGATATTTCTGTTATGTAAAGTGGGTTAATGCTTTTAACACAGAGATCCTTTAATGACCTGCAGTTTATAAATTGTAATCCCTGTAAAATAGCACAGTGAGTTATGAAGGACATGTGACTCCTACACCTTGTAACTCTGTCTCATGTAACTCATCTTGTACATTGATTTACACATGTACATGACTTATTGTCAATGTATAATGTGTATGTTACGTAAAGAGCTCTGACACCCTGCATTGGGTTGGGTAGTGCTATTAAAGAAATGAAATAGTGCTCTTGAAATTGTTATTTGTGTAAATACTGGGACAGACCAAGACATCTGACATTCTTACAGTGCACGCATGCATATGCAGGGTACTAGACAAAGGCAAAAGTGTGCCTCTCTTAAGTACCTGTCAAGAGATAACAAGCTGTGTGCCTTTGTTTCCCCTCCATTGCATTTACATTGAAGTGTGAGGTTCTAGGCCGCCTTCAGTCAGGATATTCAAACAAAAGGAGGCCTGATGGCCACTTAACTTCAGCCCAGCTGGGGGGCATGGCCTGCTGAGCTGCGAGATGGCCGCTCTGTGAGTGAGCTCAGCCGGCCGAGAAATAATCCTATTACAATCCTTACATTTGGTGAGCTAAAGCCGCGTTCTAAAACCCCCACGGAAAGCAGATGATGTGAGGTGTCGCTCGCTGTGGATCGCGTCCCTGTGCTTTGTTCCGGTGCCGAGTTGGGTGCCCTGCTGGGCGGGAGCTGGAGACGCGCGCTCTTCCTGTGGCTGCCTGGGGTGGCGGACCTTGAAATCGAGCCCGCGGCGGCCGGAGCGATGTGTTCCTCGACCGGAGCGGCTGCGGGGCGATACCCTTTTATTTGAAGCCCTGGAGACGTGACTTGTTCCTGCCGCGGAGCTCAGCTGATCTGCCCGAGATCCCTGGTCTGCGCTGCCCGGGCCCAGACGGTTAGACGCGGCAAAGGGTTGGCGGTGCTGCGACGCGGGAGGCGGCGGCGCCATCTTACAGCCCAATTGTGTCTAAGCCCTCCCTGCTGATTTCTGGTGGCACACATCGGGCCAGTGCTTGAGCCCAGTCTACCCACAGGTGGAAGGAGCTACCTCTGCCCTCAGTGAATTTGTACCTGGGTGAGGACTGGGGCCAATTGCGCATCATGCACCATTCTGCGCCTGTGGGCCTGAGTTTGCTGTAGCGGCCATTTTGGGGTGGAAGGCCTGGTGGTGGACTGCCTGACTGTGCTGCCACGTGTGTGCGGATTCACAGGTGGGGCGATTCATGGACATCGCACTGGCGCTGCTGTGACCCAGACAGATTGACGATCTCATAGTGTGCAGTGCCTATCTGGAGTGTGTGTCAGACCCTGCGGGAGCCTCCGTTGTTGTAACGTCCACTGGAACTCCTCGCAACTTGGGTGATGCTCACAAGGGTCCACCTCTAGATATCCTCAACTCTACCATAAAAGGTACCGAGTATTGAGGCGATCAAGCGGGGGAAAGGTATAGGGAAGGATCAGCGGGGAAAGGGATACCTGCAAACGAAAAATACATGGGTTAGAATACGAATACTTTCTACTACTCTCATATGATCTCACTAGAATGAACTGTTACCTATGGCTAAGGCTCCTCCTGTAGTATTCTTGATCCAGCACACTACCCAATTGTGATACCGTTCACAAGTGGATGGGGATTTCCTAAAAACACAAAGCATACAGGTTACATACAGCCAACCCTCATTTATGTAAATTAGTCTTCTCCCTTTCACGTACATACCCTAGAGGATACCTTCCCAGAAAGTAAAATTAAACGTAGCAATTAAATCCAGAGGGTTCCAACCCTATTGTAATGTCATAGGCATAAAGATAAAACGTTGGCTCCCACTCATGGCACTTTGTTAGCCTTCAGAAAAATAGTCAAGAAGTGATCGAAGCCCAATTACTCCAAAATAAATACGAATGGAATCTTCACGTTACATTGTTTGTGATCCTTTAACAAAAAGGCTCTTGGTTGGTTAATTGTTCAGAACATTTATAGTTGGTACCTGAATAGGGCAACTCCTCTCCTGCCCCGCTTTGTAAATCTCTGGTATCGCCACTCTATCCAGAGAAGCAAGCTGATCTCGACTCCACTGTAAATCAATTAGGACCAGAGGCAGGGAATAAAGGCACCCCCCCCCCGTGGTTAACCTCACCGCCGAGAGCACTCCTGGAGTTCACCCCGCGGGTCAGCATTACAGAAAGAATACCCGCCGAAGCCCGCAAGGAATCCCAAGAATCTTCCGCTTACTTGCAGCAGAGTTCAGCCGCGGTAAGCTACGGTAGGATCACAGAATCCGACGATCTCGTCGGAATACAAAAACACACCAACGGCTTCTCCCACCGGACGCATGAAGCCTCCAAATACCGCAACCTCAGCGGCGGTCTTCAGAAAACAAATGGGCTACACCTCCGTAGCCTAGTGGAACGTCCAAAATCACTCGGAATTACGTACACCTGGGGATGCGAGTTCCAGCCCGATATAGTGCATGACTCCTCCCCTTTTGCCTTCTGGGACGTGTAGTTCCCAAGTTCTCCTTTAGTTAAGCAGGCGCACGTTCAGATCCTGACAGTTGTCTGGCGGCGTTGCGAGTGGGCCGCCTAGCTGTCCCTGCAAGCTGCGGCTGTGCGCTGGCACCCGTGGTCTAGCGGTTTGGCAGGTCGCGGTGGTGGGGGGATTGCCGGTGTGCCACCTGTGCCGCGGCCAGCTGGTGGGCCAAGCTGAACAGGCTGGTGAAACCAGCACGAGGCATGGGGAAGCAGGACGCAGAGCAGTCAAAGCTGACCTTCGACCAGCAGAGGACCACAAGGCTTATGGAATCAGACCTTGAGGCTCAAGGGGAAGACCTACATACTCTGATGTTTGAGATGCGATCTAGCCTGCGGAACATCGACACCAAGCTTGATGAGCTCACTACCCAACTAGACGCCGTCAAAACCGAAGTAGGTACCCATGAGACCAGACTTGATGTCCTTGAAAATAAAGCTTCCGACTTTCACGAGTTCCAAGTGGAAACAAAGGAACAACTCCTGCAGATGGATAAAGTGTTGGGTGTGATCTGCGCCAAAAATTAGGAGTTGGAGGCGAGGTCGCGCCGCAACAACCTGCGCATCACGGGCATACCGGAGACCATGGCTATTGTCAAGATGGAGTCTTACGTGGCTGATCTCCTTCGGAAGCTCTTCGACACTCACCTCTCCGCGGTCTTCTCGGTCGAGAGAGCGCACCGTGCCTTGGGCCCTAAACCACCGGTCGGAGCTCCGCCCAGACCCACCCTGGCCTGGGTTCTTAATTATCAAGACCGCGACCTGATTATGTGTCTGGCACAAGAGAAAGGGAAGATCACCCACAAGGGCAACCACATTCCCTTTTATCCGGACTTTACACCTGTGGTGCAGATGGCGAGACGTGAATTCCTGCCTGCCAAAAGACTTCTGCTGCAGGCCCAAATCCCATACTCATTACTATACCCAGCAAAACTTAAGGTCACTCATGATGGATCTCCACACTTCTTCACGGATGCCAAATCCGCCCTCAAATTTGCGAAGCACGTGAGTGGTAAGCAATCTAAAAATGGCTCCAGGATGACAGATTCGGGTGAGGCCCGGCTCAGTGACAATGATTGATAGCTTTCCAGTCGTGCCATATCCTATGAACTGGTTGCTCTGTGTTTTGTTCGAAGGTGGGAGGCTTTTGTATGATCCTCTCCTTGCCGGACACTGATTGATATACCGCAGGGGCTTTTCTCACTTCTCTTTCTTCTGGTTTAATCCCCTTGAGCTTAGCTATGTGGTCCAATCCAGTGGTGGACTGCGCGGGGGGGCTTGGTGGACACTACGGCACGCCACGGGGGGCTGAAACACCCTAGGTCGAACTGCGCTGTATGTCCTGCCTAGGCCCATATCATGCTATAATGATCTGTGGACGCTCCGTTTGTACATTTTTCATGCCATTAGTTTAGCTAACTGCAGTTTCTCAATCAATCAAACATTTGTAAAGCGCACTACTTACCCGTGAAGGTCTCAAGGCGCTGGGGGAGGGATGCTGCTACTGCTCAAATAGCCAGGTCTTGAGGAGTCCTCTGAAGGTTATCAGGTCCTGGGTCTGCCGTAGGAGGATGGGGAGGGTGTTCCAGGTTGTGGTGGCAAGGTGGGAGAATGATCTGCCGCCGGAGGTCGCTCTTCGGATGCGGGGGACGGTGGCGAGGGCAAGGTCGGTGGAGCGGAGCTGGCGGTTGGGGGTGTAGAAGCTGAGTCGTCTGTTGAGGTATGCTGGTCCCGTGTTGTGGAGTGCCTTGTGTGCGTGGGTGAGGAGCTTGAAAGTGATCCTCTTGTTGACGGGGAGCCAGTGCAGGTCTCACAGGTGGGGTGTGATGTGGTTGTGGCAAGGGATGTTGAGGATCAGGCGTGCAGAGGCGTTTTGAATGCGTTGAAGTCGTTTCAGGAGTTTGGCCGAGGCTCCAGCATAGAGAGCGTTTCCGTAGTCCAGCCTGCTGCTGACGAGAGCCTGGGTGACCGTTCTTCTTGTTTCAGTGGGGATCCACCTGTAGATCTTGCGGAGCATGCGGAGGGTGTTGAAGCAGGAGGACGAGACGGCATTGACCTGCTTTGTCATTGAGAGAGTAGAGTCGAGGATGAACCCTAGGTTGCACGCGTGGTCGGTGGGTGTTGGAGCTGTTCCCAGTGCGGTCGGCCACCATGAGTTGTCCCAGGCCGAGGGGGTGGAGCCGAGGATGAGGACTTCCGTCTTGTCCGAGTTTAGCTTCAGTCGGCTGTTCTTCATCTACTCGGCGACGGCTTTCATCCCTTAATGGAGGTTGTTTTTGGCGGTGAGAGGGTCCTTGGTGAGGGAGAGGATCAGCTGGGTGTCGTCGGCGTAGAAGATGATGTTGAGGTCGTGCAGTCGGGCGACGTGGGCGAGCGGTGCCATGTAGATGTTGAACAATGTCGGGCTGAGGGATGAGCCCTGGGGTACGCCGCAGACAATCTCGGTGGCTTTGGAGCGTAAAGGTGGAGGTGGACACACTGGGTTCTGCCGGAGAGGAAGGAGGTGGTCCAATCCAGAGCCTTGTCTCGGATCCCAGCGATGTGGAGGTGTGTGCGTAGGGTGCGGTGGCAGACAGTGTCGATGGCGGTTGACAGGTCCAGGAGGATGAGGGCTGCGGTTTCTCCATTGTCCAGCAGGGCCCTGATGTCATCGGCGGCGGCGATAAGGGCAGTTTCGGTGCTGTGGTTGCTGTGGAACCCGGACTGGGATGGGTCTAGGATGTTGTTCTCCTCGAGGTAGCGGGTCAGTTGTCTGTTGACGGTCTTCTCGATGACCTTCGCCGGGAACGGGAGCAGGGAGATGGGCCGGAAGTTCTTGAGGTCCTTGGGGTCAGCCTTGTTTTTTTTGAGTAAGGCGTTGATCTTGGCTTGCTTCCAGCTCTCTGGGAAGGTCGCTGTCTCGAAGGAGATGTTGATGGCTTTACGGAGATGGGGTGCAATGATGGTGCTGGCTTTGTTGAAGATGTGGTGTGGGCATGGGTCTGACGGAGATCCGGAATGGATGGTGTTCATGATTTTGATGGTGTCGTCGTAGTTTATGTTGGTCCAGGAGAGCAGGGGATCGGTGCGGATGGTGGTCGTGGGGACAGAGATCTCAGTGGTTGTCGGGGCGGTCGGGCCGTTGAAGCTGTCGTGAATGTCTGTGATCTTGCGGTGGAATAAGGTGGCAAGGGAGTCGCACAGATCTTGCGAAGGTGGGATGTCGTTGGTGTTGGAGCTGGGGTTGGAGAGTTCCTTCACGATGTTGAAGAGCTCTTTGCTGTTGTGTGCGTTGTTGTCTAGGCGGTCTTTGAAGGAGGCCCTTTTGGCGGCTCTGATGAGGTGATGGTGTCTGCGGGTGGCATTCTTGTGGGCTGCGTGGCTGTCCGATGTCTGCTCACGTTGCCATTTCTTCTCTAGCTTTCGGCAGGTTTGCTTGGAGGCCTGGAGGTCTTCGGTGAACCAGCTGGCTTTTTTGCTGGTGTGTCTGTTGGAGGGTTTCTTGATCGGGGCGAGGATGTTGGAGCAGTCGTCGATCCATTGTCTGAGGTTGCGGGCGTCTTGGTCGGTGGGTGGACTCCGGGCGAGGGTGGTGGTTAGCTGGTCTTCGGTGACTTTGCTCCAGCAACAGCGGGGGATCTGTTGGGTGCGGTGGTGCGTGGTGGGTTTCCTGAAGGTGAAGTGGATGCAACGATGGTCGGTCCAATGGAGTTCGGTGGTGTAGTTGAAGGAGACATGGGAGCTGGTGGAGAAGATGGGGTCAAGCGTGTGGCCGGCAGAGTGGGTGGGTGCTGTGACGAGTTGTCTGAGTCCGAGGTTGGCGAGGTTGTCGACCAGGGTGGTGGAGTTGTTGTTGTTCTCGAGGTGGAAGTTCAGGTCCCCGAGGAGGATGTAGTCTGTGGAGGCGAGGGCGTGTGTACTGACGAAGTCGGCGATGGAGTCGCTGAACTGTGGTCGGGGTCTGGGGGTGTCAGGTGGCGAGAACCGGTAACGTGCCGCCCGCATCACCGCCACGCCTTCCCCGCCGAAAGAACTCCGGGGGAACTACGTTTCCCAGAACGCCCGGCGGAACACGCCCCACGTGTCCTGCGCCGAGCGCGACAGCGGTTAAAGCCGCCCACAAACAACGAGCGGTGCCGATGATTCCTGCCTGTCCAGTTCGCACTCTTGGTCCGGAAGCAACGTTCCAGCCCCGCGTCCTCGGCCTCACCCTCGTCCTTGTATCCAGACTCCCCGGCTCCAGCGGTGCTACCTCGCCGCCACCTCCGAGGCGAAGAAGACCGCGGGGAGCTCCCAAACCTCAGCGTTCCAGACTCCCGGGAAGCACCATCGGCGCTCCTCTGCCCAAGGATCACCGGGTCCAGAGTGGTAGCGCGAAGGTGAAAACCTCGCCGGTGAGCCCCGACGCTGGTACGCGTCCGAAAACCTTCCACGTTCCTGTTTCGTTCCTGAAGACACCTCCCGCGCTCCTCTGCCCACGGAGTTCGGGTTCAGAGTGGCAGCGCGGACTGGTGCGCTCCTCTGCCCACGGATTGCCGGGTTCAGAGTAGAAGCGCGAACCGGCGCGCTCCTCGACCCATGGAGTTCCGGGTTTAAAGTAGCAGCGCCCGCTCCTTTTTTCAGCACTGCTCAACTGTGAGTACTGTTCTTTCCTTTCGCCTTCAGGGAGGCGATTTTCTTCGTTCTTTTGGGAGTGACCCTGATCCGGGACGCGCTCTGGGGGGAATCAAGCACTTCCGTCCAAGTGCTGGTCTTTGCTCCCAGTAGGCAGCGCCCTTGGCCCTACCGGACCCATCCCAAGGGTCCGCCCTGACACTGCGGCTGCTGGCCAGTGCTAACCTCAACTGAGCTTCGCGCCGCACAGGCCAGAGAACCCTCCGTCTCACGGGTGGGAAGGTAGCAGGTGAGAGCTCACTACGGAGTGGAGGGGAGGCAACGAGGGGGTCACTACTGACGGGTGTCTTATGGTGTGCTTGTTTCGTTTCAGGTCCCTCTCCCAGCTGCTCCTTCCCTTCCTTCCCTCGCCCACCTGTCTCCATAGTCCGTGTGTGTTACACGTTCTCCGGACTGGGGACGGATGGGAGGTGGACCCCATTAAGCATCAGCGTCATCCTGAGGAGAGAATTCCCCGGCCATCGTGACAGGGGGGTCTGTAGACGAGGGTTCCTCTGAGGGTGGTGTTGGGATCGGTGTAGATCTGGAAGTGCAGGTGTTCGGCGGTGCTGAGGGTGTCGTCGGTGTTGGTCGAGACTCTCAGAGTGTTCCTGCGGATGATGGTGATTCCTCCTCCTACTCCGTTGGTGCGGTCCCTGCGGTTGATCTTGTAGCCGTCCGGGATGGCTATGGCGATGTCAGTTGCCGAGGAGGGGTTCAGCCAGGTCTCCGTCAGGAAGTCAGGAGTAGTGGAGTTTTCCTGCACCACCCAGAGCTGTTGATTTTGTTTTATTTAAAAAAACTTTATTAGAGCACCATAGCTTCTCCTTCCATAGTTTTGAAAATAATTCCCTCATTTCAAGCAAATAGTACGCCTGCCCTTATTTGGATAAAAGCACCCCATCGTCACGAAACATATGAGCATCATTCACTTTATGATTCCCATGAAACAAAACAGTAATGTCCATTTCAGAACATAAAATTCTCATTGCTCTATTCAATTTACGTCTTGTTTTTTCAATTGCTGCGTGACTCCTCGCTCCTCTCCATATTTTCATTGGGATAAATTCAGTCCAGATTAAACACGTACCCCCCAATTGTGATTTATAACCGACAAATCCAATTGCATTTGCTTTAATAGTGTCAAACCTGATAGTTGGACTGAATCATTTTCACCTAGATGAATAGCCAACATATCTGGACACCCTCGGACGGAACAAAATTCAGCTAAGGTATTCAGTAGGTTCCCCCCAACGCATTCTGCTTTTCTCTTTCCATACCACCTCATGTCTGACACTTGTGAAGTACTGGGAATTTTAAGCCCAGCGGTGCAGCGGAACACACCCTAAGACTTCGGGTTCTTCCTGTTTCAGACCTACAGAAACACAGAGTCTTCTGGGTGAAGTCAAAGATCAGTTTATTGGCTGCAGACCAATTACAGGTATCCGAGAAGTACAACAGCATGTATGTTCTCAGGAGACTGCTTAAAGTTACAGAAACGAGCTTCTCCTTAAATACGAAATATCATGCTTCAGGCATACATTCCTTGTTTTACGATATGCTCATCTACATGTATCTATTACAAACGAAAAGGCAGAGTCATGATGACCATCCCACATTCCAGTTAAGCCAGCCCACAATTATTTACCCAGCAAGGCTCAGATCCCACATCAGATATCGACAGGCCCCAATAAACATGGGCATCTCCTGTTTGGAAAACAAGCCATAAAGCAGGAAGAGTCAGGTGTGAAAGAGATTAGCCGGAGGCTCGTGTGGGATGAAAAGGCTTTATGGTGTGTCAAACCCTGATGCTAATCACAGGTGGCCGTAGGACGGGGAGCTCGTGAGACCGGACTGACCTGGGGCAGCGGAGCCAAGCTGCCCAGGTCACAGAGAAGTCAAAGGAAGGCACATGTGCTCTAAAGGCCCGTATTTGCTTCATAATATGTAGCCTATGTGAGGGCAACCATAAGATGGCCACCGCTCTAAGATGGAACCCACGTAGTCAGTGTATAATATTATATACACAGTGCATTCATAGCTAAAACGTTACACAAAGCACTTGTACATACCGCATTGACCATTCGCGGTTCGCTAATACCGGAATAGACAGGGGTAGGGCCCTGCCTCCTACGCGGTCCCAAATTTCAAAGTACGACAGACCCTCCTTTTGCCCTTACATAGGCAATAACTATACTCATATCAATCCGAGTCTAGGTCAATATTCACGAAGTCATGGAGATGTTGCTGCAGCATCATCCTATTACTTAGCTCGTCCCTCGATACAGGTTTCCTTACACATAATGTAGCACAGAGGCCACATATCGCAGGAGCACACTGTATGCACAGACAGAACAGGAAAAGGATGGCTAAGATCATTCCAATGACCATCAGAACTTTCCAACCCCAGGCAGATATCAGTTCCCAGAACCACCCCACCAGTGACCAATCTCCTTTATCCACGTGTATGGATTCAGATATTTTATGGAGTTTGGAGATGGCTTGATAAACTGCTGGAGCGTTATCTGGTATGAAAATGCAACAACTAGATTGGATAACCTTACATACCCCACCGCGGTCTGCAAGTATAACGTCTAGAACCATGCGGTTCTGCAAAGTCATGAGGCGATCCGCTTGGAGCTCAGCTGTTAAATTACCAAGGGCACCAGCCGTAACATTAACAGTGGATTCAACCACACAAGTCAGTTGTCTCAGGTTCCTACTATTGACCATAGGTCCCCAAAACGGCAGGAAACCCAAAAAGAAGTCTCCCGCTTCCTTACCGGCAGTATCCTCCTTACTAATCACGCCTCTCACAACTCTGCTCTTGTGATAGTCAGAGGCAGCAGTAAATGTTGGCGGTAGCAAATTTGCAATATAACATGTGCCCGAGAAATCAGGGGGCAACCATGTATATGCTCGGTCATTGCAGACAAAATATGTACCCTTGGCAGCCAAAAACGCAGGGGAAAACTGTGATGGGAAAGTGTACATTTCAGTACAGTCACTTCTCCCCAGTTGAGCTCTTGGATTCTGACCATTACCTTGTAAACAGAACCGACCTATGTGGGGTACGACCCAAATTGGGGATGAAATTTTTCGCTGTCTTTTACCCAGACTAATGCTATACCCCGTCGCGTTCCACCCTACATAAGCTCTCAATTCATCCTTGGGAATAGATGAGTATGCATCGATATCTCTGCTCATATCGGCAACTCCTTTCATTAAGGCCTTATTATTGGTGCTAGGTCTGATGGAACGCGGTTGTCGCGGGGAGTAGGCATCTAGTGCAAAGAGAAACATGGTCTGGAATGCCCATGACGACCCATTGTAACTAAACGGCAGCACTAGATAAGGAATACCCTTATTAATGGTATGTGGCATTAAACCACACACCCAGCAATTGGTTGTATTCATGACTAGTTGGTGCTGGTGCAGGAGCTGAATAAACGAGTTGTTTACAAACTCTGATCGTCTAGCTTGTTCATGTTCAGGCAGAGGGTGAAAAGAGTGCAAGGAGGCAGTAGGAGGAGGTCTAGGCTGTATAGTGGGTGCAAAGGGCTCTTGAGAGGAGAAGAATACAAATCCTACAGTAAACACTATCATACTACATAATATAAACAGACATAAAAATACAAAACGTTTGCTCTTCATTATTTTACATATTCTAGTCTTAAAGTTCATTTCCTCAGCGGGTCTCTCCATCTTGAAAAACTCCATCCTCTAATCGTGCCGCTCGCGGCGGGTGAGTATCTTCTGCTAAGGAGTAAGCCTGTCGGTCCAGGGAACGCCCTAGACCAACCAGAACCATTGACCTAACGTCTTCGGCCTGTACCCCAAAGTCTTGGCACCGCGACCCTGCGGCTGAACCCGGATGGTGGTTCGAAAAACAAAAATCAAGAAAGTCCTTCAGATGGGAGAGCTATGATGTCAAAAAAAAAAGGTAAGGGAAAAGAATATTTATTTGTCCATAGGCCTTGGTCTTAAGTTATAACGGAGACGGCCAGGTACTGTCTGATCTTGAAACAAGAGTTCAGGCTCTGTAGTGTCCAATCGAATTGACGGTGGCACAGCTTCTTGCAAAATATCGTCACTCTGTTGTGCTGAAGTTGTGCCTCTTACGCGTGCATCACTGAATGGCACAAAACGAGGTACAGTGTCGGTTTCAGAGTCAGCGATACCCTCCTGGACCCACTGGTCATATGGTATAGGCAAAGGGATCCTCTTGATGTGGGCGCCGTGGATCCAATTCTTTTTCCCCTTTACTCGAACAGCTTATCTTGTAGACAGAAGTACGAGGTGAGGGCCAATCCAACGGGGCTCATCGTTGCTTTTGCGCTGGAAATTCTTGATGAGCACCCATGTGCCAGGGTCGATAGGGTGTCCTGGAGCTTCAGAGGCCTGGGGGAGAGTATCATGCACCTGTTGGTGTAAAACACGCAATTTAGCCGTCAATTCATACAAGTAATCAAGCAGTACTGGATGTTCGATTTCGCTGAATTTCGTCGGTCTTGGCACACCCCATACATTGGCCGGGCGGCCAAAAATTGTTTCACATGGGCTAAGTCCCACTCGTGAATGCACAGTCATTCTGGTGGACAGGAGCGCTAGAGGCAGAGCGTCAGGCCATTTAAGACCGGAGCTCACCTGGATTTTGGCCAGCTTGAGTTTTAGAGCGCCATTGTAGCGCTCTACTAATCCAGCTGATTGGGGGTGATTTGCAGCGTGGAATTTCTGCTTGATCCCTAATCCCTCACACACATTCTTCATCACTTGACCCACAAACTCACTCCCATTATCACTCCACACCATTCTTGGCATTCCAAACCTAGGAACAAATTCCTTCACAAGGGCTTTGGCTGTGGATAAAGCAGTGTTGTCTTTTAGGGGATATGCTTCTATCCATTTTGAAAAAGCGCAAACCACAACCAATACATATTTCAAGTTGTTGCACCTTTCCATGTGGATAAAATCTAGCTGCAAAACTTCGAATGGATATGATGGAGGCGCAAAATGACCAGCTGGAGTTGGGGTTCCTCTACCAGGGTTGTACTTCAAACATACCATACAATTCTTGACCACATTCTCTGCACACTTGGGAATTCCAGCATTCTGCCATACTGGAGCCAACAACTTACAGATTCCTTTCATACTGATATGTGCCATTCCATGTGCCATAGTAACCACCGGAAGCACATATGCGTCAGGTAACAACCATCGCCGATGTTCTGACAAATCAACCCAACAACCATTCTCATCCAATTTACCCGTACATTCTCTCCGCTTGCTCAACTCTTTCTCTGTGGCTTCAGCTTGAAGGGACTTCACACTCTCTATTGTGTTTTCACACATTCCAACATCACCAATCCATCTTGCAGGGCCCGCAACATACATTCGAGTCTTCACATCTTTTGCTGTTTCTTTCGCGATTTCATCAGCAAATGCATTACCACGACCAACATCATCAGTGATTTTCTTGTGCGCACTGCATTTCATAATCGCAACTTGTAACGGTAGGGTCAGTGACTCAAGGAGATCATTCACCAACTTGCCATTTTGAATCTTAGCTCCACGTGAAGTCAGGAACCCACGTTCTTTCCACAATCGCCCAAAACTATGAGCCACGCCAAAGGCGTACTGGCTGTCGGTATATATGTTCACTTTCATTCCTTCAGACAACACACATGCTCTTGTAAGGGCAATTAATTCTGCTGCTTGAGCCGAATTTTGTGGCACACGTGCAGTTTCAACAATCGTGTGCAAAGTCGTGATAGCATATGCAGCAGTCGTATCACCATTTGGAAGCTTGAAACACGAACCATCCACCCATAAGGTACCGTCACACTCAGTCAGGGGAGTATCTTTAAGATCTACTCTCCCTTTCGTCTCTTCTTCTGTTCTGAACAGACAATCATGTTGCTCAATCTCATGTAGGTCTGCTGGAATTGGTAATAGTGAAGCTGGATTCAACGTGTTGCATCTCTTTATGTGTATATGATTTGCTAACAGTGTCAACTCATATCCTGATAATCGCGCACTAGTTAAGTGCTGTGTCTTGGTCCTGTTTAACAGTGTGTCCACAGCATGTGGAACCATAACAATCAATGTATTATCCATCACTAGTCCAGCAGATTGTCGAATAGACATAGCTGCGGCGGCTGTAGCTCTCAGACAACTTGGCAATGCCCTCGCTACCGGGTCCAAGGTTGATGAAAAATATGCGCATGGACGCGGTCTGTCGCCAAAAGGCTGTGTTAACACTGATAATGCGCAACCATCTTTTTCATGAACATACAATGTAAAAGGCTTGCTGTAGTCAGGGGTACCCAACACAGGAGCTGAACATAATGCATTACGCAATTCCCAAAAACTTTTCTGACATTCCTCGGACCATGGGATAGGATTCGGTGTGTCTTTGCATGTTAATGCTAACAAAGGTTTTGCCAGCAAGGAGAAATTTGGTATCCAGTGCCTACAGTATGAAGTAATGCCCAAGAAAGCACGCACTTCTCTCTGTGTTCTTGGCACACTAAACTGTGCAATGGCTTGAATTCTTTCTGGGGTCAGTTTCCTTCCCTCCTTCGATAAGAGATGACCTAAGTAGGTCACTTCTTGTCGACAAAATTGCAGCTTTGAGAGAGACACTTTGTGATGAAAGGCAGACAAATGACGCAACAATGACAATGTAGCTTTTTTTGCAAATCTTTTCAGTATCTGCGGCGATTAGTAAATCGTCAACATACTGAATGAGGATAGCGCCACTGGGTAAAACCAGTGCATCAAGCTGCGCTTTTAAAGCCTGACTGTATATTGATGGGCTTTCACAGTAGCCCTGGGGAGCGCGTTTAAAGCGGAAGCTTCGACCTCCTAAACTGAAGCCAAAAATGTCTCTGCTCTCCTCTGCAATTGGGATGCTAAAGAAAGCATTCTTTAAATCGATCACTGAGAACCATGCAGCGGAGGCTGGAATCATGGTTAACAAGGCAGTTATATCAGGGACAACCGGAAACTGTGGCACAACAATCCTATTTACCTCTCTAAGATCAATCACAAATCTGTAAACAGGTGGCTGTGAAGGGTCCGTTCGTTTTAAGACAGGTAAAACAGGACTATTGCAAACGTTGCCTCTTGTCTCTTCAATTACACCCTTTTTAATCAAATCGCTGACAATGGCTAACAACGCTTTCTGACCTTCATTGGAGATCTTGTACTGGGGAATGCGTCGCAATCTGACATTGGCCTTTAAAGTTACCACATATGGCGGTATTTCCAGAAGACCCACATCATTGGGACCAGTAGCCCAAAGGACATCCGGAAGGGATGACAATTCAGGTGGCATTGCATTCTTAGACAAATACATCGGGGAAATCACTTTCTTACCTAATGTAAGTTGTACTCCTGAGGGAGAACAATATAGCGTCGCATGCAATCTTTTTAACAAATCTAATCCTAACAGATTTTCACCACAACCTGTCGTTAGGATGAGGGGTGCTTTTAGCTCACAAGGTCCAACAGAAAGTGACATAGGACTAGAAATCGGGTTCCTAACTGGGGCGCCAGAAAAACCTACTGAAACATTCATTTCGCCAGACAAAGGCGCGCCAGGGAGTTTTGAATGCATGATTGAACTCTTTGCAGCACCAGTATCCAGCAGAAAGGGCTCCGTTACATTTGCTGTAGTTACTTTAACATAAGGTCCGCTCTGATCCACTGGCACTGAAACAACTCCCTCTCTCTGTCTACGGCTGTCCTAGTAATCATTATCTTCTACATTGTCGTCTTCTGCGTAATAATCATTATTGTAGTACTGAGCTGTATTACCAGTCGCGTTGGCTTGCTGATCAAAGCTATTTATGGTATTTTGAGGCGGAAGAGGACGCGCGTTCTGGGGAACATTTCCACGCCCTCTGCCTCTAGGAGCTTGCTGACCACCTCTACCTCTTGCGACATACGCATTACTGTTACGCTGCATTAATTTAGGACAACTATACTTGAAATGACCTTCCTCTCTGCAATATGAACATTGGTTGGGACCTACAGGGATTCGTGGTTGATAATACCCATTCATTTGCTGATTATTCTGAAACTGTTGGGGCTGCTGATAGATACCTTGGGTTTGCCTATAATTATTCTGTCCTCCACGTGGCGGATAAGCCTGCTGCAAGAGGACCTTCGTTTTCAGTTCTTTCGTTTTCTTATCTGTTCTATCTTTCTCGTCTTTATCTCTATTTTCATAATACTGTGCAGTAGCCAGTATTTGTGCTGAAGAGGAAACAGCCCAAGAACTTTCTGAGTCTTTTAATTTCTTACACAACTCGGGAAGTAGATTCTGCACAAATTTATCCACAAATAACCGCTGGCCACCTTCAGTACTCATGTCCTGACCACTGTGGTCGATAAACGTTTCTTCAAACCTGGTAAAGAAATCGGACACTGTCTCATCTTTCTTCTGCTTGCATGCAGATAGTTTATCCCAATTTACACGCATCGCGGGCATTATAGTCTTCATGTATGTGATAATTCTACCAGGGAGTTCTGCTACCAAAGGGTCAGGCTTCGCGCCACCAACTTGTCCAGCATCTGCAGCAATAATATTAGCTCATGTGTTACCCAATTCTGCAGCGTGATCTACATTACGAATGGATCCCCATAAAGGCTGTGGAACCACATTCCCAAACAACATATCTATGTCAGCCAGATTCATGACGCACGATTCTGCAGTTTGTGATAACTCCTTATAATAACCTGTAGGGTTTTTACGGGGGTCAGGCAACGTCTGCTTAAGCGCTAACACCTCAGAACGTTTCCATGGGACATGCACCCAAACACGCTGAAAATGAGCTGGGACAGCTGGATTAGCATTTGGAGCAGCAGGTCTCCACACTGGAGGAACCTCACGCATCGGATATTGGCGCGCTTTTACCTTCTTCCCCACAGGGAGTTCCTGTTCGAACAATGATTGCTGACAATCGCCATTTCTGAAGGACAGTAAAGTCGCAACCGCTTTATCTACATTGGGACCCACAATTGTACCTGTCCCAAAGTCAAATCGCACTCGACACAATTCCTTGGGGTTTGGGTTTGAACCATTATCTTCCAATTCCTCACAGAGGAATTCACACATTTTGTCAAAGACATACCTCTGTGTTGGGGCATCCCATTGGTGAAAAACGTTAACAACTGATTCCACATCATAGAGTGAAGGGAAACCAATCCACCTACGCGCCAGATGATCTAACACCTCTTTCTCGTCGGGACCAGGCAGCTGACTGCGCAATTGCTTACGCTGTAAGCCAGGAGTTGCACTAGATGACCCAAAGAGAGGCGGCATTAAACTAGTAACTACATTAGCTAGTCGTTGTCGTGCTGAAGGAGAAGTTGAGGCGAAAACGGGTGGATAGACAGAGGGGAGAAAAGCGGATTCAGATACAGGTACCTGGGTAGTGTAAGAAGGAGCGCCAGGGGAGGCAGCTGATCTGCTAGGCAAAGTCGCAGGAAGCGCAGGGGCAGCAGGTAGCAAAACTGGCGGCCCTTGAGAGGGCTGCACTGCAGGGATAGGAGCCAGCTGAAGAGGAGCTGGCGGCTGTGGGAAGGCTTGCGGCATATTTACTGGGGGCTGCACATTTACAAGCTGTGGAGGCGCTGTGGCATTCTGCGCATACGGGGGTGGCGAACTTAACAAATGGGACATTAGGGAATCTTTCTCTTTCTCTTTTGTCTCATCTTGCACAAGGGGTGACAAAACAGGGTAACATTTATCAATCCCTAGTTTGCGCTGTCTATGTAGCTGTTCATTCATTTGTTCCTCCTCATTATCTTTAAATTACACAGCTGCTTGCATCACTGACATACCTCTTTCTCTCTTATTCCTTTTCGCTAGCTTAATTTCCTTCTGTTTGGCTTCCTTTCGCCATAGGCGGAAAGAATCAAACATCGCCGGCCGGGCTTTCTTTTTAAACAATTTCACTTCCAAATTATCTAAGATATCTGTATCGAAACTACCATTTTGGGGCCATTTTAAAACACCGTCCTTTCTGGTGTATCGGATCCATACTTCATTATATGCAATGGGGCCCACGCCATGTTTTACATAAAGCTCATAAGTTGGAGTTCCAATTGGAGGAACCGGACATGAATCCTCCAACTGGAAATCCCTTCCACAACCCAAACAAAACAATCTTCCAAATACACTAGCACCAGGCATCTTCGCTCACTAGTCTAGTTTCAAAACTTCAAAGGATTATCGATTACGATAGTCTCGTGAATACACGAGTCCTCTGGCTTTGGCGTTTGCAAACTCCAAATCAAAATGATCCCGAAGGATACCAAATTCAAACTGGGAGACGCTCCACTTATACTTAACTGAATATCGATGATCGATGGCATCACCAGAAGACTCTCTCGATTGTTTCACTTTACCAAAATCGTCAAGGGTCCAAAACAGGGCGATTAATCAGGGCAGCAGTCCTTCGTAGCCGTCGGGACGCGGAGAACCTCGCAGAAACGACTTTTGGACCATGTCGACATGCAGGGGTCGATGAAGTGGCGGCCTTCCTCCAGAATTTCCACACGAAGCTCCTCACGAACCTCTGGCTTGGACCGGTACCGCTGAAATCGTCCCGAGTTGGGCGCCAACTGAAGTACTGGGAATTTTAAGCCCAGCGGTGCAGGGGAACACACCCTAAGACTTTGAGTTCTTCCTGTTTCAGACCTACAGAAACACAGAGTCTTCGGGGTGAAGTCAAAGATCAGTTTATTGGCTGCAGACCAATTACAGGTATCCGAGAAGTACAACAGCATGTATGTTCTTAGGAGACTGCTTAAAGTTACAGAAACGAGCTTCTCCTTAAATACGAAATATCATGCTTCAGGCATACATTCCTTGTTTTACGATATGCTCATCTACATGTATCTATTACAAACGAAAAGGCAGAGTCATGATGACCATCCCACATTCCAGTTAAGCCAGCCCACAATTATTTACCCAGCAAGGCTCAGATCCCACATCAGATATCGACAGGCCCCAATAAACACGGGCATCTCCTGTTTGGAAAACAAGCCATAAAGCAGGAAGAGTCAGGTGTGAAAGAGATTAGCCGGAGGCTCGTGTGGGATGAAAAGGCTTTATGGTGTGTCAAACCCTGATGCTAATCACAGGTGGCCGTAGGACGGGGAGCTCGTGAGACCGGACTGACCTGGGGCAGCGGAGCCAAGCTGCCCAGGTCACAGAGAAGTCAAAGGAAGGCACATGTGCTCTAAAGGCCCGTATTTGCTTCATAATATGTAGCCTATGTGAGGGCAACCATAAGATGGCCACTGCTCTAAGATGGAACCCACGTAGTCAGTGTATAATATTATATACACAGTGCATTCATAGCTAAAACGTTACACAAAGCACTTGTACATACCGCATTGACCATTCGCGGTTCGCTAATACCGGAATAGACAGGGGTAGGGCCCTGCCCCCTACGCGGTCCCACATTTCAAAGTACGACACTTGGGAGTCCAAGAGATCGGCCATAAATGTGTTGCTCTTCATGCAAAGCTGCCCATTTTATGAAGGAATGACAAACTAACCAAGTGCTCATTTTTTCAGATAACGGACCATGAACACAACCTAAATAAAAGAAAACAGGTTTTAACACTTGTTTTGTAAAACAAATCAAAGTTATTTGCGAACATATCTTTCACAACATCTTGACTTCCATCTCCCAATCCTTCTTATGTCTAACCATGACCAATTCAAACTTGCAGCCTCTGTAGCTGCCCCAAAACTAAAAGAGTGTTTCCCATACTTCCTAGGGCCCTGCATTTCTCAATAAGGCTAATAAGTTTAAAATAGTGAACCGATTGCCGTTAGCATGGCAGACAATTTCATTTGTGTGGTTCCCAAACGAGGTCTGAAAATTCCTCCACTCTTCCACAGGGCAACAACCCTCCACTCCACTCTTGTTTAGACATATTCATGTACCTCTACCCAGCTGATCTGTTTTGGACTTCCATAGCGAAATCCTAACCATGTGCTGGTCCAGAACTATCTCACCCCTTTGAATTCCTGGATGCCCCCTCAAACCCAACAACTCTGATGCTCTGAAAGCACCAAAAAATAGCTACAACATGCACAATCTAAACCTGAAACTTTAAACATCATCCCAACAGCAAAAGAAGAGTTGTAATAACAACTGTTGTAACAGGTTAAAAATCACTGGTTCTCTCAACGATTTCTTGTTGCACTGCTCCTTACTCAATCGCTTTAAAACGTTTAGCAACAAAAAACCTTGAACAGGATCATGTCCCCACCACAGTTGACCATAAAAGGAAACTCCTGTTAATTTTACTAAAATAGTATTGTGAGACAAACCTTTTTGCATCAAAAACAGCACACATCTCAGTATACTCTGTTCTTTTCCAGCTGGATTCCCATCCCAAGACTCAATGTTACTATAATTTAAGAATTCTCTCCAGGCTTGTTGATAACTTATTTATTTATTTATTTATTTTATTTATTTATAAAGTTTTATATAGCGCGAACAAGATCCCGAATGATAACAGAGCACTTTACAATATGAATGGGAGGAATAACATAAATGCAGTATCAACATCCAAGCAGGTGAAAGTATCCCTCTTAGGGTAAGAATTTGTTCATAAAGAATCGGTGACAAGTTCTTTTTTTGTTCAGGATAAGTTGTTTCAGGAGAAAGGTAGTGGCACTTCTTGAGGCTCTAGAACCACAGGATAGTTTAAGTTTTTGCGCAAGGTAACTGGGAGTATTAAAGTGAATGGCTTTGTGAGCCAGAACAGCAATCTTTAACTGAATTCGAGCTTCGCAGGGTAGCCAATTAAGAGGTTTTAGAACTGGGGATATATGATTGTATCTTTTGGTGCCTGTGACCAGTCTAGCCGCTGCGTTCAGAGTTGACCTTAGTGGAGCCAGGGCATATTTGGGAAGGCCACTGAGAGTAGCGCAGCCGTAGTCAAGCCTCGGCAAGACAAGCGCTTGGGCTACCTGCTTGAAATCCTTTAGTGGTAGGAAAGGTTAGATATTTCTGAGTGACCTCAACAAATGGTTTGCTCCCTTACATACTTTACTGATATGATTTTTCATATTCAGGTGATTGTCCATGGTGACTCCGAGGGATTTTGCTGAGTCAATGATGAGAGGAGTGCAATTGAAAGCAGTGAGGTGACTCAGCCATAGGTCAATCTTGGGGATGTGGTTCGGGGGGGAGATGAGCAGGAATTCTGTTTTGGAAGTGTTAAGCAGGAGATGGTTCTCCGTTAACCAGTTTTGAGTAGATGTTAGAGTAGTGTTGAGGGAGATGATGTTATCCAAGGATGAGATTTTCAAATAGAGTTGCGTGTCGTCCGCATACATGTGGAAGAGAATGTTCATAGGGTTTAATGAGTTAGCGAGAGGTTCCAGGAAAAGGTTGAATAGGATGGGAGATAGGGCGGACCCTTGAGGGACCCCTATGAGTACAGGAGAGGGCTGGGAGAGCAAGTGGTTTGCCTTGACTCTTTGTGATCTGTGATGAAGGAAAGACGAGAACCATTGTAACACCTGATCAGCAAAACCCATTCTATTTTGCAGGATGGATAGAAGGTTGTCATGATTAACTGTATAGAAAGTGGAGTAAAGGTCAAGGAGAATCGTGAGGCAGGATTTGTTTTTGTCAAGCATTTTTAAAATGTCATCCATAACGTGGGTGAGAGCCGATTCAGTGCTGTGGCCCTTCCTGAAACCAGATTGATGTTGGTCTAGAAGTTGATAGTTCTCTATGTGATCGCAAAGTTGAGATTGAACACATTTTTCTAGAAGTTTCGCTAAGGTGGGGATGTTGGAAATGGGGCAGAAATGATTGAGATCAGATTTGTCAGCGTTAGGTTTTTTTTTTTTTTATTGGTGAAATTTGAGCTGCTTTTAGGCAACTGGGGATCGTACCTTGTGAGAGAGAAGCATTTACTATCCTTGTCCAGATGGGGATGAGTGCATTCTTGATTTCTTTGAAGATAGCCGGGAGCAACAGATCGCTGAAGTGGTTGGAAGGGTTGATATTCTAAAGAATCTTGTGGATGTCATTTTCACTAAAAGGGATAAAAGTACCCCACGACGCCTTGTTCTTAGTGTTCATGGTGGTAAGTTTGTCCTTATCCAAGGGGTCAAGGGGGAGGCAGCGCATGAGGGAGGCAGTAGAGCCTTCTTAGAGGCGAGGTCAGCAGAGATGAGTCTTGATTTCTCCGAGAAGAAAGTGGCAACATCATCGCATGAGGGTGGGCAGCCATCCAGTTCAGAGTGATTTGGACCAACGACTGACCAAATCGAACAGTTTCTTGGGGCGGTTTGCCGCTTAATCCAGTTGGTGTCTGAAGTAGTCAGCCTTGGCACTCCTGATTCGTTTATTGTAGAGGCTCCTGACTTCTCTAAGGAGTTTTAGTTGGTCCGAGGAAGGATTGGATCGCCAGGACCGTTCAGCTGCCCTGAGGTTGCGTCGTTCTGTGTTTAAGTTGTCATTATACCATGGTTTGGATATTTTTGTTGAGGCATTTTTGTGTTTGAGAGGAGCAATTTCATCCATGATGATAGAAATTGTCGAATTGTAGGCATCGGTGAGTGATTGCACCTCAACCAGATCAGTTTGGGCGGAAAGGGCAGACTTACATTGAGCACCTAGTTCGACGGAATCAATTGATCTGAGGTCCCTTTTCCATATCTTCGATTTCAAAGGTTGAACCTTCCTCATTGATACCTCCCTGTTAATGTAAAAGAGGATGCTATGATGGTCAGGCCAGTCACAGGGGGTAATGGAATCTAGGGTGATGGTGTGCTCTTTAGAAATGATGAGGTCTAGAGTTTCTCCTTTAGTGTGAGTTGGTTGGTCTCAGTGCTGAGTCAGATCTTGATCAATTAAGAATGATTTCAAGCAGGATACAGCGGAGTCGTTGGGGTTGGACCAGTGAAGGTTGAAATCACCAAGAAAGATTTGGGCCACCGCTGAGTCGACATTACTAGTAATGATTTCCATTAGATGCTCAATGAAGGGGAGATTGTCACCCAGAGGGTGATAAATGGTATGAAGTTTGCAAACCGGTAGGTTCATACTAGAGATACTGAGGCACAGGTGTTCAATGGAGGAAGGTGCAGAGGACTCCAAGAGAAAAATCGAGAGTGTGTTCCTGTGGATACAGGCTAGGCCACCATCCAACCTCCAACTTGGTCTTGTGGATGGAGCTAAAGAATTTTCTATGAGCTGGACTATCCTCAATCCCCCCAGGCACAAATGCTCTGTGGGATCTGTGTCTTGTTGCTGTCTGTGCCCGGAGCCATGCTGCTAATCCTCTGCCAATGAAATCGAGATGGAGCGTCTGCTATATTATTGCTTGCTCCAGGAACATTCTTAGCTCTAAAAACAACATTTAACTGCAAACATTTCAACATAAAAGCTCTTAGTAGACGCAATGCTCTCAGGTCTATCACCTTTTGATTATTTACCAATTGTACAACTGCCATGTTATCCACATGAAACACAACTCATCTATTTCTAAATTCTTTGCCCCAAACATACAGTGTGACCACCAATGGGAATAGCTCTAAAAAGGCTATGCTGCGCCCTTGTCTCAACCATTGATCAGACCAACTCTCGGCGCACCAACGAACCTCCCAAAAGAGACCAAAGCCTTTGGCACCTGGCAAATCTGAAAAAAATTGAATCTGCCAAATCATATCTTCTTCAATAAAGTATAATAAAACTCCATTAAACGAATCCAGAAACTTTAACCAAATATGCAAGTCAGCCCTGATGGCCATGGTTTTCCTTATTCGGTGGTGAGGAATGTAAGCTCCAGACATAGACAAACCCAAGCGCCTGCAAAAAAATCTTCCTGACTACACTGCATGCAAAGTTTAAATAGCCTAGCAGTTTCTTCACTTTCTTAAGTTCCAATTTCATTCATAATTAACTGCAAAAAATACCTTATATCCTGAACTTTTGTCGCCTGTAGCCTAGCTATCATTTCTACCGTGTCTATTTCTATACCCAGGAATGTAAACCTGGTGCTAGGGCCCTCCGTCTTTTCCGGGGCCAATGGTACCCGGAGCTCTTTAGCCATTTCTTACAACTTTTGTAGAGCTTTCTCACATTGATCTGTGTTCTTTGCACCAATAAACATAAAGTTGTCCAGATAGTGACAAACCAAATAATGCCCACAAAAATCTATGAAAGCCCATTGCAACAAAGTGTTAAATGTCTCAAAGAGGGCGAACGAGATTGAACTTCCCATAAAAAAACCTTGTCTACATAAAAAGCGTCTCTAAAATGCATACCAAGCAATTCAAAATTGTGGGATGTATGGGCAAGAGTCTAAATGCTGATTAAATATCACTTTTTCGCAAGCTCTGCCTCCTTACCAGCCATTCTAACCAATTTTAAAGCTTCATCAACTGATGCATAGGATTCACTTGAATACGCTTGTGGAAAAAAATCATTTACAGACTGGCACGCTGGATATCACAAATGGTGTATAAGTCTGTACTCACCAGGCACTTTCTTTGGTAAAACTCTGAAAGGGGAAACAATTAAATTTTCAAATGGGCACTGTAAAAAGGGGTCTGCTATCCTGCCTGCTTGTAACTCTGCATTTAGCTTTTGTTGAACAATTTGCAGCAATTCCTTAGCTGATTTGAGATTATCAGCCCATCTCCTCTCCCTTGGTGCTTGGTAACCAATTTTAAAACCATCTTGAAAATCCCACAATAATTTAGATGCCGCCTCTCTATCAGGATAAAGTCTTAACCAATTTGCTAACACCTCAGTTTTAATTGGGGTATGAGCCCTTTGGTGGATATTGAAATGACTGACTTCTGCCCCGCTGCATTCTACGTTGCTTCTCGAATTTGGAACCTGCAAAACATTGTGTAATTGGATATTTCCTACCATATTGTGAGCATTCATGTTTGTACCGGCAAAATTGCCTGATACAAATGCCTCTGTTGAAATTCCAACATGCCCCTGTAGATGGTGTTGCACCCTCCCATACCACCCCGCCCCAGATTAGGCAGGACGATTTTGAAAGGACCGATAAGTAACAGATAAGCCATTTGCTGTATGAGTTGTGGCTGGAGGGTGCGTGGAGTGTTGTAAATTGGCTGCGATTGGATTAGCATTAGCGGAATCCATCTGGTATTTAGAGGCTATGGGGCATATGCATCAACATTAGCATTTGCGATTCCTTATTAGCGAAAAATAAGGAATCGCTAATAAGGAATAGCAAAAGGCTATGCATGTAGGAATCGCTATTCAAATAGCGATTCCTTAACATTCCTTATTACCGAATCGGTAATACCGAATCGGTAATAAGGAATACCTACCCATTCATTCCTATGGCCTTGGAGGCCCATAGGAATGAATGTAAAGCCATTCTGTATTAGCGATTCGGTATTACCGAATCGCTAATAGCTGGAGCACTTTCAAGGGTGCCAGGGTGTCAAAAGGACACCCTGTTGCACCCC
Organism: Triturus cristatus; assembly: GCF_964204655.1. Lineage (NCBI taxonomy): Eukaryota > Metazoa > Chordata > Amphibia > Caudata > Salamandridae > Triturus > Triturus cristatus. The sequence continues at coordinate 1,158,108,951 of NC_140583.1, read as the reverse complement.
TGAAAATGATATGTGCACATATGTTGCACACACACATGCTCTAAGGGCATGTGTGTGCGCAACATGACACTTTGAAAAATGCACAAAAGTGCATTTTTCAAAGTTTTTGCAAATTACCATGCAGTTCATCTTCATGGTAATTTGCTCCCCTTATTAGCGAAATCGCTAATTTTTTTAACTTTGATGCATTGCATTTAAGGAATCTCACTTTGGGATTCCTTAAATGCAATCGCTATTTAAGGAATCGGTATTTAAGGAATCCCTATTTAAAGAATCGCTATTTAAGGATTCCTTAAATACCGATTTCTGCTTTTGGGTTGATGCATTGGGATTGGGTATTTTTTACTTAATACCGGGAGCTAATAAGGAATCGGTATTTTACCGACTGGATTTTGGCTTGATGCATAAGGGTGTATCTTGTCAATTTTGTGGAATCCATTTTGTATTTCTGGCAGACATTTTGTCTGCCATGTGCTCACCAAGGGCTGTTTCCTTCTTCACTGTTGTTTACCCTTGTGCTCTGTTTAAAGGACTGGCTATACTTAGACTCTGCTACTCTGCACATGTGCAGAAGAATCTAACTGTCCATACATCTGTTTTTAACCTGTAGCTGTCAGGTTGTTTCTACCAGAGTCAGCAACTGCTAGCTCCTCCTTTACTGTTGACTGTGCATTTCTGTATGACCATCTATGTATGTAATTCTCCTATGTATGCTTGTACCACCCTCTTTTTTGAGCCCGTGTGGGTATAAAAGACCCATGGTTCTTCTACTCTGTGTGCTACATTTATTCAGCACCACAGGGTGCTGTATGAATGTGGTTCCACCTCATGAGGTTTATTAAACTTTGTATTTTCTATTCCAGTTTCTGTGCCAACTTCTTCCTATTGGTCTGAGGACTCTGTGCAGAGAAGGGCGAACCCCCTGCACTGGTAGGCCTAGCTGAGGTCACCATCAACAAATTGGCGCCCAACTACTGGGGCTCATCGGTGACTCGGATGCCCAAAGGATTGGTCGCGACGAAGGATTGGAATCTCGCTCTGGACGCGATCGCTGCCCGATGAGACCCGAGTCTTGGCAACCACGGCGTTTTTCCTTTCCTTCTCATCTGACCATCCAGGTGGTGCCGGTCCTCGACTGAGATCTCTTCTGTTGATTCGCCGTGCAGTGACCATTTGGTCGATTTTAGAACTTGGCAGTTGGAACCTGGACACCAAGTGATTGGTAAGTGTCCTTCTGTGGCGCTTGCTGTTGGTTTTGATGCCTGGGATTGGTAAGGTAGTTTAGTAACGCTTACTGTGGCTTTTGGATTTGGAGATTTGTGTTGGCCAACTTGGTTTGTTATAATATATATATATATATATATATATAAGTTGCAACCTATATAGGCAGGTAATGAAGAGAATTTTCTCTATCTGAATTGATTTGAACGGCACATCGTACTAAAGGTACCTTAAGTGCTACTTTGATTATAATACTGCATATTCTGCACTATTTTTGGCATGCCTGTTTTTAGCACACTTCATAGGATGTGTAGCTTTTGTAGTGGTACCAATTTGAATTTGAAACTAGATGAAGCACAACCGGCCCCCCCCCCGGAGGGGACGCCTGATATGTATATTAAGTATGGTCTTTCTTCTATACTGTACAGCGCATTATGGAATAAATACACTCGTAAGGTTCCTGAGTTGCGTTGGCCTATGTATGGGTCATTTGATTTACGAAAGACTGAGTATGTGGAACAATGTATGTTTAAGTGAAAGACTAGGCAAGAGATGTTTGATTGTGTACGAATGTGGGAGAAAGAAGTGCGTGAACGAATGGAGCTTGAGCAAGCCTTGATTGAAAAAGAACAGCGAAAGAACATTTATGTGAAAGCATTAGAGCTGAAGAACAAAGCAGTTAATTGTAAGCAAATGCGTGATGGTCTTTTTGTTTTCCCCCAGGTGAGTTTATGAATGTGTTGCTTTCTTGGATGTACCATTTTTAAACTTGTATATAATTAGCCGGCTCCCCTAGAGGGGATACTTAACTAGGTTTAGGTATAAAAAAGTATTTATTCTTTGGTGACTAGTACCCCAAGGAACTAAATATGTACATAGAAAGGATCCTGGTCCGTGCACTTAGTAACATTCATAAGTGGTGATATGCAGAGCGTTTTTTTCTTGGTGTTCTGCCAGCCAAATCTAGTGAATATGACTTACAACTAGTATTTACAAATGGTTTGGTTTAAGTACAGTCTGTGGGCTGTCTTTTGTTTTTATCCTAAGTGTTGATCTGTGGGTTAAATGTGTGTTTAAATGTCTGTGGTTTGTCATTAGTGGTACTTGTAAGTAGCGATTGCGCTCTTGATCCAAGAATGGCTAGCCTTAAGTGCCCTGTATTATGTGTATGACATCGTTTTGAAAATGTCTGGAATGAGCTCAATGTTTTTTTTTGTCATCATTCTGTTATGCCAAATATCATTAAAATGAAATACATTTTAAAAGAATCCAGCAATGAATTATATAATATATGCTAAATAGCTGCACGCTATCAATAAATTGACAGAGTAAGACACTATACATGTGTGCAAATTGCCACAATGTTAAAGATAAAATTAGAATCCACATTTAATAGGAATAAAAAAGCTTCAAAAAACGAAATTGTGTGTTTTGCAATAGATAAATTAAGATACAAACTGTCACAGCATTTATCCTTCTGTATTAGGTATTAACAGGCATTCACATTATCTGAGTGAATTGGTTGTTGCTGACTCAAAATACACATTACAGAACAACAGATTTATGCTGGCTGGCAAGGCTGACTTGAAGGGCGTGTGAATTCGACGCCTTTTTGTGTCAAGCAGCTGTGTAAACAAGACTATTTCTAACTCCGGCCACAGAAAACAGCTAAAATTACTACCCCTTAAGTCAGTTCAAACACGGAGTAAAATCCTGCATTTCAGACTGCTGTTTTAAAAGTTAGAAATATAGTTTCATTATTTTTGATAAACAGGGGACAGATTGACAGTAGGGATTTATTTTCTTAATGCCTTTTTAAATAAGGATAAGAGTGGTTTTTGATGTTAAATAATAATGACTGTCCGTTAAAAAGTGGCGCAGACTTAAGATGTTTCAAGATAAGCTTCTGTTCTTAGGGCTGTGAATGAATGTGTTTAAATATGATAGGCAAAGGGATGCAGCTTGCTTTTCATATGTGGACTCCTCAAAATGATTAGATTTATTAAAAAAAAAAATATTTTGATTATAAAATATGTTATTTAACATAGGTGCATTAAATTCGTTTTTTAATATTTATAATGCCTAATCATGATGCTGTGACCTCCTAGCATCCAAATTGAATTTAAGCCATGCTATACAGCAATAGGGGGTCACTTACATGTGAAATGTCACTTTACCCAGGCGTACAAAACTTATTTTTATAAGGGTATACATTTCTGATGCCACATCTCTGGGATATGTAGAGGACATTCTGGGGATGACTATTATGCAAAAACATTGTAGGATATTCATTTTAAGTGCCCTAAACATCAAAGTCGAAATTGAGTAAAATTCACTATTTAAAAGAGGTTTCTCCAGTCAGAGCAGCTTTTAAACGGCCTTAGACTACAGTAAATGCACATATGTAAGCATAGAATGAATAGCTGACATCTATACTGCTAGACAAGCACTCGGCACACTGCTTACAAATATAAATATGTACAAAAAAAAATGGCAGAAGTTATTAAGCTTACCTCTGAATTGCTGGTAGGCAGGAATGAAATGGGTTTGCTGTTGCTCTTTCCGTTTCCAGGGTCATTTTGAAATGGGACACCCCCATGAAAACCTTGCACGCACGATGGGACAGCTGCATAGGTTAAAGGCTGAAGTCCTACATTTAGAAGCCTGCAGGGCTCAGCGCAACGTTTGCTTTGACACTTCGACATTTGAAAGACGAAATGGCAGGGCAGGGACAGAAAGAGGTTTTGCTTACTTTTTTTTGCAAAAGCAAGTTTTTGTTCACTCACATGAATAGATTGCATAATAATAATGGTATATGTCAGCTTTTATTAAGACAATGGCTCTGTCATATGTATAGCACTAATGCTTTTAGGGCTGAATTAAGGAAGCAATGGGATTTAGTTTTAATTCGTGTGCCCTCGTGTTACACTTGTACATTTGCTAAAGGAATATGTTCTTTAGCTAGCTGAATGTGCTATTTAGCTCCTCAGAGTTTGTTTATGCCCAGTTGCTACAAATTGGGGTTGATAGTGTTGACAGAATGAAACCTGTTACAGGTTTCCTACTGTCAAAAATGGGGGGAGGAGGCTAGCTCCTCTACAAATTAAGGGTAGGCAAATTTATGTGTTCTCTCTCTTTTTCTTAATTTCTTTTGAGCCTGTCTAAACTGTCTGTGAAATAGCCATGAGACATTTAATTGGCTATTCAGTAATACTGTTTTAAACATTATTAGCATTAATAAAATGAATAAATAAATTTGCTATGTTACTGCCCATCCTGTCTGATGAAATTATGAAGGGATGAGTAGTCTAGATTGTGGTTTCCTTATTTGATCTTTAAGGGAAACTAGCTGTGGGTAGTTTTTGTTCTAAAATTCTCAGGTGAGAACACCACTATTGCTTGTTATTCTCCATGCTACATACAGTTTTGCAAGGGCATTGCTAGTTTTTATTAGCTAGTCTGTGTAAATAAACTGACAGTCTTAACTAGAGCTGATGTTGCATAGTTTGGATTGTGAAATGTAGAATGCAGGGAAGATGCCTATGTGATCCTTAGCAAACATTTTTGAGGAAAATATTGTTTTATAGGAGTCTGTGTGTCACAAGTTTTTTCTGCTGGAGAAAATGTACCCATTATGTTGAAGTTTTTTAGTTCTTTATGTAATAGGAATCCCTGTTAACGTAGCAGTTTTAGATGTTCCTGTTGCTTCTATAACATGAGAGCATGGTCCTAAGCATACAACGTAGGTGCTTTTATTAGGAGAAATCATTTTAGAAGTTTCTGCAGTCCTGTAGAAGTAATGCAAAGTCTATGAGTTAAAGTGTAGAACATTTCCTTTTTTCTTGAGGGTCTTTAGATGATTAAGATAGGAATATACAGATGTAAGGATTTGGAGTATGTCTGTATTGTTTTTCTCTTTTCCTCAGAATTTAGTAAATTAACACAGACTTCCTTGGCTGCTTGGGATTGGGTGATGTATTACTCTTGTCAGTTCACCAAAGAGTTCCTTTTATACTTGCCAATAGGTCCAGGCTGTTGTTTCTTTTACTCTCACATAGATGAAAGTGGTTCTTGGGTGCCTTGCTAATATATGGGGCGTCCCTAGACTAGGAAGTATTCTGAGACTATCCTCTCTGTTGATAGATTATTTCTGTGCCTTGTCTAAAGACCTTTTGTTCTGTCCACTAATAGATATTTGCTGCCTTACAACCATTGCCAGAGGGGCGCGGACATCAGATCCAGCTTGGAGAGTCAGCACCAGTCCATCTTGAAGTCAAAATGAAGGTAACCAGCACAGGCATTGCTGGCAACCAGGACCTCAGTGAAGGTAGAAGGCCGGAAGCACTGGGATGTGAAGTGTGTACCCCTGCCACTGTCTTGGGCGAAAGACGGGGTCACAAATCAGAAAGGAGAAATCGTGGATCAAGTTTTTTATGCCCAGCTGAGAGTCACAAACCGACCAGATCAGCAAGAAAGTTTTTGCTTGAGGTAACCCCCTTTGAAACAAGGGTTGCTTCAGAGATCCTAGCATCAGTCCTCTGAAACCTGGTCCCAAAGTGTCTGTAAAGTTTTCACCTTTGTTGGTCAAGAGATACCTGGGCACACTGAATACAATCTATGGCCCCAATGAAAAAGCAGTGTGCCAGCAGAGTAATACAGGAGTTAGGGAAGGACTTGAGTTCAGGGTACAGGTGCTGTGTCTCTGGTGCCTGTTAGATTGAAATGAAGAAAACTGGTGCACTGCCTGAGACACTGGACAGGATCGCTGAGAGCATTTGCCCTGGTGGGTGATTGCCCTATCCTGAAAAAAGAAACTTTTCCCTTGAAACTAGGCCATGATTCCTGAGTTGCGAGTCGTGCAGCTCCACCGTGGGAACAACAAGAGCCTGCCTGTGAAGCTCAAACGGACACAGTGAGAAGATTCCCCTCTGGTTGGTTGTACAGCGGCTTTAATTTCCCAAGGACTTCTTTTTCTTTTTTGTTGAAAATGTACCCCATTGGTCGTCCCATTTTTGAGGAGGAGCAGCCCTTTGCAGCTCTTTGTCCTAATTCTCATGGTCCTGTGTGGTCCTCCTGGTCCCCTGGATCCAGGATCATTTTTTGTAATAATATGTCTGACTGCTTTCATAATTGTATTGGGAATAATGTTTATTCTGCGATAAATGTTACTTTACCCTTTTCTTGATTGATATTCTAGCCCTCATAAAGGAAACACTGGAAAAGTCTAGTGAAAATGTTTTTATTAGATATGTACTGTCGGCTATTTTGATATTGAAATTGATGGTCACTGAAATGCATAGGAGCCTTGAAAATGTTTTTACTGGATGGTTCTAGGATTTGCTTAGGACTAGAAATTTAATAGTTCTGTTTCTGATAATAGTAATTACTCTCTCCTGCTATCTGTATGACCCAATGCTCTGTTCCCTTTGTACTCCTGCTTATACCTTATACATACCAGCTTAACAATATTTAGAATGAGAAATGCCCACCTAGCAATGAATTAAGATATTGATAAATTTATGGAAAAAGAAAAAAATTAAAAATTAATGTGCATATTTTTTGTTTTCCTACTGGATTATGGGAGATGTCTTCAGCTAATGCTAAAAGGGTCGTCTGTTGTAAATTGGCTGCGATTGAATTAGCATTAGCGAAATCCATCTGGTATTTAGAGGCTATCTTGTCAATTTTGTGGAATCCATTCTGTATTTCTGGCAGCCATTTTGTCTGCCATGTGCTCACCAAGGGCTGTTTCCTTCTTCACTGTTGTTTACCCTTGTGCTCTGTTTAAAGGACTGGCTATACTTAGACTCTGCTACTCTGCACATGTGCAGAAGAATCTAACTGTCCATACATCTGTTTTTAACCTGTAGCTGTCAGGTTGTTTCTACCAGAGTCAGCAACTGCTAGCTCCTCATTTACTGTTGACTGTGCATTTCTGTATGAACATCTATGTATGTAATTCTCCTATGTGTGCTTGTACCGCCCTCTTTTTTGAGCCCCTGTGTGGCTATAAAAGACCCATGGTTCTTCTACTCTGTGTTCTACATTCATTCAGCACCACAGGGTACTGTATGAATGTGGTTCCACCTCATGAGGTTTATTAAACTTTGTATTTTCTATTCCAGTTTCTGTGCCAACTTCTTCCTATTGGTCTGAGGACTCTGTGCAGAGAAGGGCGAACCCCTTGCACTGGTAGGCCTAGCTGAGGTCACCATCAACAGGAGGATATCCACTGGAGACGTAATTCGGAGTCAACATCCCCCCAAGGTTTATCATTGAACAAACTGACTCTGACCCTGAACTCTTCATCGTAACTATGCCAATCATAACCCCCAAAATGCATTTGAGCTTTACGAATGGTGTCTATGTATTTGAAAAGTGTGACTGCCCTATCTTGATGCTTCTCGCAATAGATGCTTGCATAAATTAGAAATGCAGATGTCTGATTCTCTATCGTTTTGGGGACTGTAGGCCTTCTAGCTAATTCCCACTCCTCTTCTTTTGAATCTTCTTTCGCTTGGATATATCTATGCAATAACTTGAATACATCTACAAATTCATGCCTCTAGATTCTAGTCTTGGTTTTCTCTGATAAGTGAGAGCCCAAAGGCATTGCAATTACCATATGAGGTAATTTTTAATGAATATTCTTATCCTTCTGTTCCTCCTCTGACATGTCAATTACTTTGTCTTTTGTAACGTCATCAATGTTTGGCAACTGCTTTTTGCAGCCTAATTTTGTCACATCTTTTTCTTTAGCTTTCCCTTGTTGATAATTGTTTGCATTTTTATCCCCTGTCATATCAGTCCCACAATCTTTTAACAGCTTACCCTCACCTACTCCAATAGATCTTGTGTTACTTATATAAAAATTCAGAATTTTCCCAAAACGACCCCCACAATGCCTCACCTTTTGGCAATTGTGATGATCTTCTCTGAAACTTCTTGGCTTCGCATGCTGGTTGTTTAAATTTCTGTCCATCCTGCGCCATTGCACTGTCCGCTGCAGACTTCTGCAATATACTAAAAACACTTGTTTGCCCCGTTATTCCCCTCTTAGCCCTATCCTTTGCAATCACACCTATTTAATTCGTACAACATTCACATTCTCTCAACTCCCCTTCCTCTAATTCCTCACCGTCTTCATCGTTATCCAAAATCTTCTCAAATTCAGACTGACAATCACTCCCACTTACCCCGGTCTGTCCCCATCGCCAATACCACCATCGTATACCTTCCGTTTTGATACAGACATGTGTTCAACAGCTTCTTCAAAGAAGCAAGATCTGCTACTGATCTCCCTTTTTCTTCAGACCAACCTAAAACAGCCACTTCCTGCTCTGTTGGTAGCTGTTTTGTCCTGCCCAATACCTCTAGTTTCTCTTTAGAAGGCTTCTTAATTAGGCCACACCTGCCAGGTTGCGTAGCAGTGCCCAGGGCCCTAACTGTATTGTCGCCCCTAACATTTTTTGGAAACTAATATGAATTCTCTACCCACACCCACTGTCCTGACTTGCCTCCAAAATCTGCTTTATCTTGACTAAACAATGACTAAGAAGCCCCCTTCAAGTCTGGTAAAAGGTTACTCATCTCACCTCCCTCCTTTAATCTCTGCCCTGTCTCCATCCCCATTTCTAAATTCTTAAAATGCTGTCCCAAGTCAAAAACACCACCTGTGGTACATTTTGAGTTCATTACTCTTTACTTAGCAGGTGTTTTGGCCCTATCATTAATTTTGGAATCACCTGGTTCAATAAAGAATGTGTTGCTCATAGCAGTTGGGGAATCACATTCAACTGCTGAATCCTCATAAATATTATGTTTAAAGCTTTCACCCATGCTTGTAACTTGAAGTAATTGTTTGTAGGGAGGGTCAGAATTTCCTTCCTGAACTGTGAAAAATTCCTCCGCTCCTCCCTTCACAGAAGCTGCTGCTGAATTCTCGCCCCGTCTGACTTTCAACCTAGGTTCGCGAAGGTTCATTATCTTCAGCACTGCCGACTGACACACATGTAATGTTCGGCACGCGCGAGGCGTTCTAGCCTTCCGCGCTGCCGAGGTGCGCTAGCGCTGACGCGTGACGTCAGACGCTAGCGAGTGAATAATAAAGGGGCGTGGCCTCGGCGAGTTAGTCGGGAGCCGCGTGAGTAACTTAACGGTACCGGCTCCTGTGTATTCTTTAGCGCGCTCGCGCTGCCATGTGTTCTAAGACCTTAGAACCATTACACTGGCGACGAGGGGTCAATTGAGCCCTGTTGTGCTATTTTGGGTGCCCCACATTGCACACCTTGTCATCCCATGGTGCCTGAGCCTATGTATGCTGCTCCCCTCATGGTGCCCTGCCTGAGCCTACTGTGAGGCCTGGTGGGGGACACTGCAGATGCCCGGAGGATCCATCCTGACTTCGGAGGTGACGCTGGGTGTGCCCTGGTGCCCCAATCCACAGCCTGGAAGGGGTATGTCTCGCCCAGGTGATGCCGCACCTGCCCCCACGAGGTGTTTGACGACGGCCGCGTCCTCCTCCTGATCCAGGCCCATGCCAGGGGTGATCGCCTCGAACCAGAAGCGCCTGAGGATCCCGTGTACGACGCTTGGAGGTAGGCGCGCCCACCAGTTGGTGCAGCAGCGCGAGGAGGGCCAACACGCAACGCTCGGAGGGAGTGCACGCCTGGTGGCGTCGACGCAGAAGAGAGGAAGCTAGCCTCCACCGCGTGCTGCGCACGTGCCAAGATGGCGTCGATCCCCGCCATTGAGCCGTTTGTCGTCGATGGTGCCCCGTCATCCCTCGCCCCGCGCTGGAAGGATTGGACAGACCGCCTGCAATTTTACTTCGAAGGGGCTGGCATCGCGAGGGAAAGGCGCAGAGCACTGCTGCTCCACCTAGGAGGCAAAGACATCCACCGCATCTACAAAACTCTCGTGGAAGCCACGCCGAAAACGTACCACACACTGCTGAACGCGCTCAACGCCCACTTTGAGCCCATGGCGAACAGGGACTATGAAAGGTTCATCTTCCGTCAGGCCAAACAAGAGGCAGACGAATCTCTGGATGCGTTCCATGGCCGGCTGAAGGAGCTAGCCAGCACGTGTGGGTTCCGCGACGAACAGGAAGAGATCCGAGGGCAGATCATACAGGGGTGTTACTCGTCTAAGCTTCGCGTCACGGTCCTCCAGGAAGAAGGAAAGCCCCTGGCGGACATCCTCACCCTCGGGCGGTCGAAGGAGCTATCGCAAGCGAGAGCCTCGCACATGGAGGCAGCCCTACATCGCCCTGTGAAGACGGAACAAGTGCAAGTGGCGGAAATGGTGAACGTAGTGCGGCCAAAAGGGAGGCAAGCCGGAGGAAAACGACAGCCGGAGGCAAAGAAGAAAGACTGTGGGTACTGTGGCGGGCAACCCCACCGCATGCAAGACTGCCCGGCCAGAGGGAAAAAGTGCGGCGCCTGTGGGTGGCTGAACCACTTTGCGGCGGTGTGCCGGTCCACCAGAGCCAAGAAGGAGGCGGCCCATGCGGTACGCGAAGAGGCAGACAGTGAAGACATGGACGACGACACCGGGGAGTACCCGGTCCATTATGTGTTTGCAATCCACCAACCACGGACGAAGAAGCGCAGACTTCCGAAATGTCGCATACTAGTCCAACAACAAGAGGTAAAGGCGACAATCGACACTGGGGCCTCCATCGAGCTGATGGCCGCCAACGTCTACCACCAACTGCGAGCCAAACCCCCGCTGAGAGAGGCGAAGATTAGGGTGTTCGCATACGGCCAGAAGACGCCCATTCCCCTCATCGGGTGCTTCCAAACAGAGCTTCAACATGGCGAGAGGAGCATCAAAACCACCGTCTATGTCACGGAAGAGGGCAGCGGGATGCTGCTGAGCGGGCAATCGGCCGAAGAGTTGAGTTTAATATCGTTTGCCATGGCGGTTCTGGAGGAAGAACTGGACACCATCCTGGAAGAGTTTGGAGAAGTCTTCAAAGGCATCGGATGCCTGAAAGGAAAGGAAGTATCCTTACACATCGACCCGTCGGTCCAGCCAGTGGCGCTGAGGCACCGGCGGATTGCTTTCCACCTGCGGCAGAAGGTGGAAGAGGAGCTAGAGGCCCTGGAGAGACAAGGCATCATCGAAAAGGTCAGTGGGCCAACCCCGTGGGTATCCCCGATCGTCATCGCCAGGAAGCCGAAGCAGCCAGGACAAGTCCGCATCTGTGTGGACATGCGCCTCCCCAATGCTGCGGTCAAGCGAGAGCGACACCTGACGCCCACTATTGATGACATCCTGGGAGAGCTGAACGGGGCCAGATGGTTTTCAAAGATGGACCTACGGTCAGGCTACCACCAGCTACCACTTCATCCGGACTCGAGGTACATCACTACTTTTTCCACCCATGTGGGCCTCAGACGATATCGGCGCCTAAACTTCGGCATTTCGAGTGCCGCCGAGGTATTCCAAAATACCATCAGAGAGGTGCTCAGTGGGCTCCCCGGTGTGCTCAACGTGAGTGACGACCTGCTCATATACGCGTCAACCATAGAGGAGCACCACCAGCGATTGAGAGGGGTCCTCAAGAGGAGTCAGGAGTCAGGCCTGACCCTGCACCGGGAAAAGTGTCAATTCCTGCAGAATAAGATCAGTTTCTTCGGATATACCTTCTCGGACCAAGGGGTGGCCCCAGACCCGGAGAAGGTGAAGGATGTCCAAGATGCCCCAGCTCCGACGAACATATCGGAGGCCCGGAGTTTCCTGGGCATGGTCAACTTCTGCGGCCGCTTCATTCCGGACCTCTCCAACCTCACCAAACCCCTCCGGGAGCTGACCAAGTCGTCCACCACGTGGCAGTGGGGCCTGGAACAGGAACAGGCGTTCCAAGCGACGAAGGCAGCCCTATCCGCGGACACTACCCTGTCATACTTCGACCCGGCAAAGCCCACCAACGTGGCAGTCGACGCGAGCCCGTTCGGGCTGGGAGCGGTCCTGACACAACGCCAGGACAATGAGGAATGGGCCCCCATCGCCTACGCCAGCCGGTCCCTGACCGAAACAGAGCAGCGGTACTCTCAAATCGAGCGAGAAGCCATCGCCATCCACTGGGCATGCCGGTATTTTCATGTGTACGTGTATGGACATCATTTCACGGTGACAACCGACCACAAGCCGCTCATTCCTCTGTTCCAAGGGTCGTCCTCGAAGCCGCCGCCCCGGATTGAAAAATGGATACTCCAACTGCAAGGGTACGACTACCGGGTGGAGTACAAACCAGGGGCCACGAACCCAGCGGACTACCTGTCACGACACCCGCGGAAAGCCACGTCAGAGGAGAAGGAGGAAGCCGAGGATACGGAGGAGTATGTCCGGTATGTGACGGAGCGGTCACGACCCCTTCCAATGAGCCTGGCCGCAATAATAGAAGCTTCAGAAGGCGATGAATGCGTGAGAGCAGCAGCGGAGGCCGTCAGATCGGGGGATTGGAGGGCAATTCAAGCCTCGCTCAACAGACGGACACCCCAAGCCAAGCTGACACTAGAGTCGTTCCTAAAGGTGAAAAGTGAGCTGTCCGTTGACGCTCAAGGATGTCTCCTGCGGGGTCCAAGACTAATCATGCCGGCCAGCCTCGCTCAACAAGCGGTGGACCTCGCCCACCGGGGACACCAAGGAGTAGTAAAGACAAAGGGTAGGCTCCGAGCCAAAGTATGGTTCCCAGGCATGGATGCGATGGTGGAACAGACGGTGAGAACCTGCACGTGGTGCCAAGCCGCAGGACCGCCGGAGCGCCCGCACCCAGTGGCGACCGAAGACAATCCTCAGCGACCTTGGGAGTGCGTGAGTGCCGACTTCGGACATCTCCCCGATGGGCGGTATGCGTTGGTCATCATTGACGACTTCACCAAATACCCAGAGGTCGAAATCGTGGGGAGCCAGACAGCCACGGAGGTGATTGCGAAATTCGAAAAAACCATCGCCACTCACGGCATATTCGGGGTGGTCAAGACCGACAACGGACCGCCTTTCCAAGGACAGGAGTTCGCAGAGTATCTCAAGAGCTGGGGGATCACTCACCGCAAGATAACACCACGGTGGCCCCAGGCCAATGGAGAGGTAGAGAGGTTTATGAGGACACTTAATAAAACCATTCGCATCGCCATGGCTGAGGGATCTCCACTGGAGAGAGCGATCTACAGTTTCCTGCGCGAATACCGTTTGACCCCCCATGTCACGACCGAGGCAGCGCCAGGAACAGCCACCATGGGGAGAATCGTAAGCGACACGATCCCACACCACCATACTTGGGTTCCGGCACAAGCCACCAACGAAAAGACATTAGCCAACCGGAGGCGCTCGAACGACCACGCCAGCCTGCGAAGAGGAGCGAAGGAGTCCAGGATACAACAGCAGGATCGAGTGTATGTGAGGGACCGCTACCCAGGCAGCAAGTTCAGACTTCCTTTTGAACCTCACCCATGGGTGGTCACCCGCCGGACAGGCACGATGGTGACTGCTCAAAGAGGTGCGGAAACAGTCACGCGAGATGTGTCCTTCTTTAAAAAAGTTCACCCAGGAACACCACCACGTCCCGGGGCCGAGCCCGAGGGGCCGGATCCCGACCAGCCGAGAGGAGACCAGGAAGCGGAGGACGGTCGGAGCGAGGATGAGGGTTCCCAGCCCGTCCCAGCCACCCCAGTGGGTAACCCGCCTGGCAGCTCCCCAGCCCGGGTAGAGCCAAACACCCCAAGGCGCAGAACCCCCGAGGTGGTCCCTTCCAGAGGCGGCCCGTCCCGCTACAACCTGAGGAAGAACCCGGCACCGTCATCCCAGCTGGCGGACTATATGGTGTGACCCGTAAGGACTGGAGGACTGGTAACAGATCCATCGTTTTGCTTTAATGTTTTGCTTAATGTTTATAAAGGTTGGAAGGAGTGTAATGTTCGGCACGCGCGAGGCGTTCTAGCCTTCCGCGCTGCCGAGGTGCGCTAGCGCTGACGCGTGACGTCAGACGCTAGCGAGTGAATAATAAAGGGGCGTGGCCTCGGCGAGTTAGTCGGGAGCCGCGTGAGTAACTTAACGGTACCGGCTCCTGTGTATTCTTTAGCGCGCTCGCGCTGCCATGTGTTCTAAGACCTTAGAACCATTACAACACAGTTATGGACATGCCCATGAGCTAGGGGGGCCTCCCTCTCAAGTTGGCGAGCGACTTAATCACTGAACGCTACACTACACCCCTTACCCACTTCCTAGCTTCGCGTGTGGGCGATGACAAAACCCCCGCCTTTCGAGCTCCACCCCTGCGCGTTCCTGCTCCTTCGACGGCTCGCTTCTTGCTTGGGCGCAGCACAGTGAGACGCGGCTGTGAGTCAGACTTTTGTTCGCAAACCTAGTTCACCTCAAGCTCATCAACATTATGCTGACCTACAGGTGCAAGCGGTGAACGCACCTTCGAAGGTACTTTTAAACTTTTTAACTCCGGTCGAATTTTACTTTTCTTTTATCAAAACCGACAAACATGCCGCAACACCGCCGACCAGCCGCCCTCCTCTTAGGTCGTTCCAAACCCACCCTCGCCTCACCCGGTATGCCTGGTTTAAGGAGGTACTCCCTCCCTGCCTCACATAAAACCCTAACAGCTTTACGTATGTCTTCATTGATGTCCATAACCTAACTGTAATTGAAAAAAAAAATTATAACCTCAATAGGCCTAACCTTACCGGACTAATAATTATCCTGTAAAAAAATAAAAACGACCTGGGCACTGCCTCAGCAAATAACTTGCCGCCCAAACAACGCCTTATAAAACCTACCACTAAGCCCCACTCGATTGCCTACCTGAACCTATCTAAAACCGTGGCCCATTCCAACGTGCGAAGTTACCTAGGGGGAGACCGGCTCACGCCCTGCTCCCCATGGGTCTCGGCATTGAAACATCCCTGCCACCTCCCATGGTGTGGGACGTTTTGGCTTTCAGGAGATCTGCTGCTGCTGCCTTTGGGACTCAGAGTCCGACAACGCCTTCCCCGAGAGAGCAGGGGCTGTGCTGTTTCCAATGTGGCACGCTTTGAAAGAACCCTGCCACCTTACGTGGCGCAGGATGCACGCGGGACATGCCTGGGTGAAGTCTGGGCCAAGGGTGGGCCCGTCAGCACAAGGAGGAGACAGGGCATGGCCACCCGCCTTGGCTCTACATTTTTCCTGACGGCTATAATACCTTGCTGACTAGTAAGGCCATCAAACTCACTCATCTGTTTAATTGTGTGAAGTGCGCTTGAGAAGTAGCCTATTATAATCCTGCAGAACTTGTTTTGGTGGTTGCCTGAGGCAGAAATACTCTACAGCGGTGATATGGGTGTAGTGGAATTGTTTGTGGAGGACTCTAGTGTACAGGTATTACCGTGTCAGGATGCCAATACTTGGGATTAGGGGAAGGGTAATCTTTTGCACTTAATATGGCTCACATCTTTCCCGCGGTGTCCATTTGTGCCTGGCTGCGCACACACCGGGCTTTTTTTCTACCTTCACCTTCTCTGCCTCTGCATAAAGTATAAGCAGTACAGATGGGAAAACGTAACAACGGCGGGAATCTTGCCTCACGTAAGGATTTGGATTTTCCCAAACCCACCATGTTAAAATCAGCCTGAAGACTGATGAAGGCCCTCTCCCTCACAGTGGGTGTACCTACAGGTATTGCTTGTTCACCTAACACATGTACTTCAGCATCCTTAATGCCCCCTGCATCACTGACGAGGAATGGCACCACTAATGTAGCTCATGCCCAAGTGATAGTGCGTTAGCCAGATTTGCCAACTAGTGAATGAAGTTGGGACTGAGCACGTATCTGATTTACTCCTGCTGTCATGCAAGAGGAAAAAAAGGATAGGACTATTCCAAAAAAGAGTTTAGGGTTGACTGCACAAGTGAAGGAGGCCTTTCCTATCAAACAACTTGAGGCCTTTATCAGCAACAAAATCCAAGACGGTGTGGACTCTCTCTATTTAAAGTTGGAATCACTAATCAAGGGGCTACTTCACCCATTAGAGTTGCGCTGTGGGAACATTGAGCAAGCCATCTAGGAAAACCAAGGAGGCTTACCTTTGCCAGCTACACCTGCTCAATGCCTCTCAGGCGGCGGCTGGTATGCTGGTGCGGGCAAAGGATTGCTCACTTACAATTAATCCTACAAGGGACAATACACGGATACCTGGACAAGACATCCATGCAGATATGGGCACGCATAAGCTTCCAAGAGAATTAGCCTATGTAGGCATCATGCCTCCTAATGCCTTCTCCTGTCAAGCTAACCGCAATTGCCAATCTTGTTCAAACCTTGACCAGTCATTGATCTCCTTCCAGAAGCAACCCATTACATCAGTGGTTCCCAAACTTTATCGACCCATGGCTCCCTTGCCCTATTGGCCGTAGGCCGCGTCTCCCCATTATGTTACTTTTTTTAGTGGGTGGGAATTGTAAGCCCGACCTCAGGATAAATTCAATTTTTCTCCTTGTAAATAATTGCCATGAAGCCGAAGAAGGTATTATAATCATAGATGTAACAAAATTAAAATATAAGGGTAGTTTAATGAAATACTTTCACTGGCTTAGTCTCAGTGCATTCAAAACAAAGTTATCCTTAAAGGCGATGTATTGTGATGATTGCCCCAGCAAGTAAACCAATAATAGACAGTGTACGACCCTGGCTGTTCATGAGTAGCAGGAAATTAACCTGAGCTCTTTGTTATTTAATCATATTAAATATTTGTATTTAACTGCACCAATAGGTAAAGTTCAATACTGAGGAGACCTAAACCCAAAAGATGTTGAGGAAAAGTCATGTCAATGACCTCTTAAAATTGTACTGCATTCTACTACCAAAAACTACATTATCCGTTATACATGTAATTCCTCAAAATTACCAAAACATTCAAGGGAAAAAAGGTAAAAACATCTGAAAATCTTTCACACTACTTCTGGACCCCACTTGCAACTCTTAGATTCTGTTTTCCACAACTTTGGAACAATTGGACGCCCCCCCCCCCCTCCATTTTTAATTGGTTTATTGAAAATATTTCTTTTTTGGAATAAACTGCATTTTAAGAATGTGATATTTTACAATCAGCACAAATGTAGTTGATCTTTTACCAACAGTGCTCGAGAGAGGGGAAAAAGCCCAGTGATCTCTGACATGCTCTGACTATGGTAAGACTAGTTTCCAGTAATGATAAGACTTTAATATTTCAGCAATTAATTAGGAACATGTTCAGTATTGGAGCCTTGAGGTTTATTTATCCTATTCAGCTCAGATCGCACACATTGATAACCTCAGCTTTGTCAACTTTTTATGTTGTAAAAATGCGGACCTCCTGTTCAGAGTGCCCGTGATTTCAGTGTTTAAGAGCTATGCTTAAATATGGGCAGAATTGTAATTGAAAATACAGGGCACAGATGTATTCTCCCAGAAATGTTACATCTCGTAAGAACTTCTCTATAAAATGCCAAAATAAAGAATCAAACCCGTGGGGAGCTGCAATAAAGCTTCAATATTCTTACTACACGTGAAAACTAAATTTACTTGCCAATTTTTGAAATCCCTGAAGGAAGGATTACCTAAGGATCAGCAACCGGACACTAACCGAAAGGGCTACACTACAGGATGAACAGAGACCGAACACAAGTTCTGACTCCAGACCAGTCCGTTCTTCATCTGAACTTCCTTCTCGGCATCTTGAGCCAAGAGCAGAAGTGACAGAGATAAAACGTGGACTGAAAGAAATACTGCACAAATGATCCCATTTATACATGGCTTCCCGCATGCGTCCAGGAATCAGTAGGTACACCCACTGTGAGGGAGAGGGCCTTCGTCAGTCTTCAGGCTGGTTTTAACCTGGTAGGTTTGGGGAAATCCAAATTCTGGGCAAGATCCCCACCGCTGTTACGTTTTCTGAAGTCTTCTCTCTGTGCCATTTTGGAATGGGACAGGTTAACTGATAAACTGTGCAGGGAAGTATCCCCCGCATGCACTTATACCACAACACTTTAACACTAGATTTGGGCACTCGGGACTTTACACTCTAATCAGAATTTGCACGAAAATAGGAATCATTGCCTAAATATCGGAATTGTTATTGTTTTCAAACAGATTCAAATCTTGCATCATAAGTGCAATAATAACATTTCTGCTTCCTTGGATATCCGATCCTCAAACCGCTCTGCCTAAACGTGTTTAATTGACAGGGTTTAGAAAGCTTTTAAGGTTATAATAAAGTAGTTTTTGATTCCGACGTGGAACATTTCCAGATTGGCCTGCAAGATCGTGCTTTTAACTTGCTAAATCGCTGGTTTCTCTGGACTGCAGTTTAGCTGCAGCAGCAACTAGATACTTGGTCTTAAGGGCTACGACAGAACGAGAGGGTGCTTCCAAAAATGTATCTACAAACTGGTATTGTATTTTTTAAAGACAGTGTTTATGACCTGTACTGTGAGTGGAAAAACAACGTACCTTCTGGGACAAGATAGTACAAATATTGGTTGAAAAAAAGGAATACAGCCAATACGTTATTAACAGAATTGGGGGAAACAGTTCGCATTGTAAGACTTTTTTTGCTGCGAGATGCATGTCTCGGGCAGTCCGACCTATTCAGACTCTTTTTGTGGAGAGAGAGAAAAGGCAGATGGATGACCAGAGTGTGTCCAAATGTTTCTGCCGGCTCAGTTATAATGCAGGGCGCAGTTGGCAGGGTTAGGACATTTGCCACTGCGTGCGCAGCTATGATTTTTTCCCCTTTACTGTAGTAATAACTTTTTGCAGCCCGTGAAGTAAGTTTTGGCAGTGCATTGAAAAGTTATTTATTGGTTGTTTTTGTTGAAATCGTTATCACTCGCAGCTTTGGTAGCAGGGGGCTGTACAGTTCTGAAGAAAAGGTCAAAGGCCTTTTACAGTGGTTCCCAGACTGTGCTCGCGGCACACCTGGCTGGTTTTGATGGACACCAGGGTGCCACTGCACACAGATTGGGAATCACTTCAGTGATCTAAGAAACATACCACCTTTGATTGGACATACGCCTGAATCTTATTACCAACTAAAAAACAAGGTGTCTCACTGGATTAGTACACATTTGAGCCTGGGTCCTTGTATGTATGATCAAATTAATATGGTGAGAAGGGTTAGATGGTTGAGGAAAGGCGTGAAAACCTTTGATGGGGAGTGTGTGGTACTCAACTTTAATCGCTCCAAATTTGGTGGAGCAAGTACTTGCCATGACTAGTTCTTTCAGACCCCTCAAACGCTCAACAATTTAGGCACCACATTAGGATTCTTTTATATTCCGGAAGTAGTATGTCCTGCACCTTGGATTATGGGTGGACCTCAGAGAAAGGGTCATCACATTAAGCAGCCTCTGGTTACCCCTCTGGTGACCTTCAACAGATATGCCCCCTTGAGTCTTTTGGATTCCTGTGACTGACTTGTGCAACCTGCTTAGTCATCAGTATCAGCTACTTCTACTCCAATATGTTCCTTTTCATTGATCTTCCAATGACTTAACCACCTGTTCCTACAATAACATCAAGCTAATAAGAAGAAACCTTGCAGGACTTGCCTCTAAACTCAAGGACCCAAATTGGTATTCGTTTATTAAGGGGTTTCATTTGTTCTGCTTACAAGAAACTTGGGAGACCACAAATTCCTGTTATTTTTGGGGGGAGGAATATAAAAGATATTTCTCCTCACTACTCCATTCGGCCGATGGTAGGGCAAAAGGCGGCATGATAATTTTTCTTCCCTTAGAGGTAGGCTGCTTTTTCTTAAATTTGTTGCATTGTTCTACTGTGAAAACGTGGCCACAAACCCCTTTCTAATATATATATTCCTTGGGCTCATTTATTTATACACTGTCTGGGATGGACTGTCCAACCTAATATACATCTATACGAGAGGCCCATAGATGATTTAAGCAAGTCTTCCAGGTTCATGATATTAGCAGAGTTACATATGGAGCACTCCAAAGAAGAGACACAGTTAAACACTTTGTTAAATGATTACTAGTTAATCTTTTCCTTGGATAAATTGGTTGATTCCAACGAGACACAAACTATCACCACCTTTACTGAAAAGGGTTGTGCCTCAGTCATCAACTATACCTTTGTCTCCGCACCCTTGTATCTAATGATTTAAAAAAGTAACATTTCCCACAGTGTGCGTAGTGATCATAACCCGGTCTCTCTTGCCTTGGGTCTGTTGTGTCCACCTATCATTAGAACGGAGGTTCCAGTTGAGCTATTGCCACATTGTCAGGGCAGCTGCCCAAGATGGTCAATGGTTGATCCTGAACGTTTTAAATACATATTGTTCCACAGATATACCTAGGACCTTTCAACTTGTCTGGATCTTAATGCTCCAGACTAGGTGATTTTAACTGCCTTTTGGAGCATTTCTAAAAAGGTAGCTGAACTCTTACATTCTGCAGTTAGTAAATCCAGTCTCCCCACTGCAAAGTGGTTTGACTCTTTCTGTTCTAAGGCCCTACGGAACTTAAAATGTGCCCTAAAAATAATACCAGAAGATGGGTAGCGGGTATCCATCTCCCAGCAACTATATAGGAGGAACACTAGAGGCGTAAAAAGGCACTAAGGGACACAGCTTGGGATGATCTTACACAAACAAGTATCTGGAAAAATGGCTCCGCTTTTTGGCGTATTACTAACCATCCTGCTAGTCAATGGGTCACGCACTTTGGGAGTATATTGCTAATTTCCCTCTAAGAACTGTGAGACAGGGTTATTACCCTGGTGGAGGTTGAATCTTGAATTTACACTGGAGGAAATCAGCCAGGGCATCATGGGTATTACCAGGCAGAAGGCCCTGGGTCCTGACGGAATCCCCGGACCTATTTATTAGCAATGTGGGGTTCTGGGTTAACATTGCTCCTGAAAGCAAGAGTCAGGGAGGCCCCCCTCTTACTCTTGGTCCACGGCGGTTATAGTGCCTGTTTTCAAAAAGGTCAACAAAGGTAACCCACCATGTTACAAGCCCACCATATCTCTCATTGGCTCTGTTGCAAAGGTTCTGGGGCAGGTGTTACTGGATAAACGATTTTGCTTGGTGGGGAGAATAACGTTATCTCAGAATCACAATTTGGTTTTAGACAGGGAAAATCCACAATTGATCAGTGTCTGAATCTCTATGTGACAATTTAAAAAATACACAGTAGCACATTCTGAGTCAGTTAATCTCACCTTTGTGTACCTTGCATCGTCCTTTGACCGAGTTAACAATACCAAATTGTGGAGTATACTTTCCATTCTTTTTGGAATGAGGGTGGACCTGATCATTGTTTAGTTTTTACGGGACCTGCTTGCCAACACAACAGCGTCAGTTAGATACACAAATGAGTCTGTATGTACTAACAGTTTTATAACAAGAAGAGGTGTTTGCCAAGGGTACATACTAGCCCCTTTTTTATTTCCCCTATATAGAAATGGCCTTGAACAGGTGTAAGTGGCAGCTAAGGTAGATTGTCCCATATCGGACCTCGCTCACTCCTGGTAATTTTATACATGGATGGTGAGGTATTGATGGGCAGGATAGCCATGGGCCTACAAAGCCTATTGAACTCCTTTGATGCTTTTATGAATGTTAGACCTGACATTTAATCTCACCAAATCTTTTATTATGGTGTTGGATCCTAATTCAACAAGATCTAAAACATTCAGCATGAGTAAACATGCCCTTGCAAAGGTTAAGGACTTCCCTTATTTGGGTGTGCTGTTTGGCTCGAACATGAGTTGGAAACCCACAATCACAGCAAAGAAAGAGGAGCTTCTTAGGACCAATGCAGCTGTAATTAGCTGCGCAACAAGAATAGAGAGTAGACATTAGTCAAGATTATCAGGCTAAGAGTATCTCTAAGGTAATCTATGGAAGTGACATTTGGGGTTATATGGCTCTCAATTAACTCCAAATCATAGAAAACATTCCTTAGACACGTGTTGTGCCCCCCCAAAAGTACTTTGACATTTGTCAAGTACCTCAGAAGTCAGCTAGCCCTTTGCCCTGTGTTGGGATGGATTTGAATATGGACCAAGAAGGAATTTAGCCTTAACCGGCTAATACAGAGTCAAGTCTGTCACTTGATCACGCCTTTAAACTCTCTTGGTTCAAGTACATTGGGAATTCACTTCAGGGGATTGGCAGGGTGGAGGTATTTTGTAACCCAAGGGTATACTTTAGACAGATTATAAATGGGTGAAGGACCAATTCTTAAGAACAGAACACAAAGTTAAGCCAGGAGTCTGAATTGCTGAAACCCCACCTTCTGAAAGTATTTAATGTTAACCACTACTCAGGACATGGAGCGTTATTTATCATTGGTGAAAAATAACAGGGAAAGATTTTTGCTCTTGAAGTTTGGATTTAACTTATTACATCTGTTGTCTGAAGAGGAAAACAGGCAGAGAGAGCTTAGATCGCTAACAGGGTGAGGACACATGGGGTAGTATACCCTGAGTATAAACAGCTTGGCTTTATCTTTCAATATATGTTGCCATTGCCAAGAATGTAAGTTAAATAGTAACGATTATACTGCTGCCATGTGTTTGATAAAAATGAAAAAGAAAGGTTATAATAATGATTATTTTTTTTAATTATTTCATCTGTTTTTAGCCTAGCCTAGAGGATGCTATGACCCGAAATCCCTGGCTCCCTGCGGCTGCGACAATAAGTCTCCACAGGATACGATGCATTCTATTATGTTTGTAACTTTTATACTGTGTCCAGGAGAACCTTTATTGTTCCATTACTAAGAGACAGAGACTTTTCACAAGTTTGCCCAGCTCTCCTGTTTCTACAGATGTTACCTGATCGGTTTACTCTTTTTAATATTGCATGTTTTTTAAAAGCTGTCATCAGCCTCAGGAGCTTACAGGAAGATTAATTATGCAGCTAAATTTTAATGTATTCTTCTTTTAATAGTTGCACTGTTTTTATGCTTCAGATGCATGCTTCTATGGTATTAAATGTAACTGAATAAATATATATATTGATTACGTCTGCTGCAGAACTAATCAATAAGACTACTCATTGGATTCATGGAAACATCAGGTGTAGGGGTAACCTTTTCTCAGAAGTACTAATGGTATGAAGAGTTGGCTGGATTGGAAAGATGCATAAATAATTTACTGGAGATTGCATTATCGTTACCTTTAGAAATCCCAGGGTTGCAGGAGATCTTATGTGGGCCTCTAATCATGTGTATACCGAACCTGGTAATATTAAGATCTTGCCCCAGGGATATTTTTAACAGAAATCAGATTATTAAACCCAAACAAAGGGAGAGCTCTTCCAGACTTATGCCCTCCCACTCACTTCCTTTCAACAACCCCACTCAAAATTGCTTATTCACATTGGTAGATTTGCCAAAGAATAATTGACTGAGTGCTCATAATGAGGCTAAGATCCATGCCAAGGAAGTTTGCAGTGCAGAGGTCCCCTTAGGGCTTCGGCCTTGACTATCTCACGATTTGTTGGAATCTGGTGGTCTGTTAGTTGCCAATATCCCTTGAGAAGTAGCAAAGGAAACTCAATAACCTTTTTGCACATAGGTTATGAAATTATTTAGGTGGGAATTTTAATGCTAAACTTGGGACAATACAGATGGAAAACGAGTCCAATATGTTGAATAATAATGGTGTAGGACGTGATTATCTACCCTAGGGATCAAAGTGGGCATGCACTTTTACAACAGATCGAAGCATTTGACGTTACCAATGCAACTGAATTTCGTGACCCTAACTATTCTGCTGAGGCCACTTTTGAAAGGGGAGAATATTCCTCAACCATTGATTATATTTTTTCTACCCCTGATTTGTTTTCTAGGGTCTCTAGGGCAGCTATTGTTAGTGTCTAGAGTGAGCATAACCCCTTAATACTAGGTCTGTGTCTACCAGGGAGGTTGGGGGGGTTGCTCAGAGTGTGGCTAGAAAGCAAAAGACACACAATTGATGGACGGAATGCAGAACAAATCAAAACATTCTCCCCCAGTCAAGAGATCTGGGTTAAATCCATCATTCTTTTGCTCACCATGCGACCCCAGTTTAGACCTGGCCATATGCAAATCAATCTTGACCCTGTGCCTCATGGGAACAGTCCAGCCCGAACTGCCAAGCCAGGTCCTCCCTGGACCGGAAACAAGCATCCTAGGACCGGTTTCGGGGTTTCACCCCTCTTCAGCCAGGATAGCTTGAATCCAGTGGCACAGTGAGCCCGGGGCCTACGTCTAGGCATACCCGGTGCACTTAGGGCGAGAAAGCAAAAGACGCACAATTGATGGATGGAATGCAGAACAAATCAAAACATTATCCCCTAGTCAAGAGATCTGGGTTAAATCCATCATTCTTTTGCTCACCATGCCACCCCAGTTTAGACCTGGCCATATGCAAATCAATCTTGACCCTGGGCCTCATGGGAACAGTCCAGCCCGAACTGCCTAGCCAGGTCCTCCGTGGACCGGAAACAAGCATCCTAGGACCGGTTTCGGGGTTTCACCCCTCTTCAGCTAGGGTAGCTTGAATCCAGTGGCACAGTGAGCCTGGGACCTACATCTAGGCATACCCGGCGCACTTAGGGCAAGAAAGCAAAAGACACACAATTGATGGACGGAATGCAGAACAAATCAAAACATTCTCCCCCAGTCAAGAGATCTGGGTTAAATCCATCATTCTTTTGCTCACCATGCCACCCCAGTTTAGACCTGGCCATATGCAAATTAATCTTGACCCTGTGCCTCATGGGAATAGTCCAGCCCGAACTGCCAAGCCAGGTCCTCCCTGGACCGGAAACAAGCATCCTAGGACCGGTTTCGGGGTTTCACCCCTCTTTAGCCAGGATAGCTTGAATCCAGTGGCACAGTGAGCCCGGGACCTACGTCTAGGCATACCCGGCACACTTAGGGCGAGAAAGCAAAAGATACACAATTGATGGACGGAATGCAGAACAAATCAAAACATTCTCCCCCAGTCAAGAGATCTGGGTTAAATCCATCATTCTTTTGCTCACAATGCCAACCCAGTTTAGACCTGGCCATATGCAAATCAATCTTGACCCTGTGCCTCATGGGAACAGTCCAGCCCGAACTGCCAAGCCAGGTCCTCCCTGGACCGGAAATAAGCATCCTAGGACCGGTTTCGGGGTTTCACCCCTCTTCAGCCAGGATAGCTTGAATCCAGTGGCACAGTGAGCCCGGGGCCTACGTCTAGGCATACCCGGTGCACTTAGGGCGAGAAAGCAAAAGACACACAATTGATTGACGGAATGCAGAACAAATCAAAACACTACCCCCAGTCAAGAGATCTGGGTTAAATCCATCATTCTTTTGCTCACCATGCCACCCCAGTGTAGACCTGGCCATATGCAAATCAATCTTGACCCTGTGCCTCATGGGAACAGTCCAGCCCGAACTGCCAAGCCAGGTCCTCCCTGGACCGGAAACAAGCATCCTAGGACCGATACTTCAGCCAGAATAGCTTGAATCCAGTGGCACAGTGAGCCCGGGAACTACGTCTAGGCATACCCGGCGCACTTAGGGCGAGAAAGCAAATGACACACAATTGATGGATGGAATGCAGAACAAATCAAAACATTCTCCCCCAGTCAAGAGATCTGGGTTAAATCCATCATTCTTTTGCTCACCATGCCACCCCAGTTTAGACCTGGCCATATGCAAATTAATCTTGATCCTGTGCCTCATGGGAACAGTCCAGCCTGAACTGCCAAGCCAGGTCCTCCCTGCACCGGAAACAAGCATCCTAGGACCGGTTTCGGGGTTTCACCCCTCTTCAGCCAGGATAACTTGAATCCAGTGGCACAGTGAGCCCGGGACCTACGTCTAGGCATACCCGGCGCACTTAGGGCGAGAAAGCAAAAGACACACAATTGATGGACGGAATGCAGAACAAATCAAAACATTCTCCCCCAGTCAAGAGATCTGGGTTAAATCCATCATTCTTTTGCTCACCATGCCACCCCAGTTTAGACCTGGCCATATGCAAATTAATCTTGACCCTGTGCCTCATGGGAACAGTACAGCCCGAACTGCCAAGCCAGGTCCTCCCTGGACCGGAAACAAGCATCCTAGGACCGGTTTCGGGGTTTCACCCCTCTTCAGCCAGGATAGCTTGAATCCAGTGGCACAGTGAGCCCGGGACCTACGTCTAGGCATACCCGGCGCACTTAGGGCGAGAAAGCAAAAGACACACAATTGATGGACGGAATGCAGAACAAATCAAAACATTCTCCCCCAGTCAAGAGATCTGGGTTAAATCCATAATTCTTTTGCTCACCATGCCACCCCAGTTTAGACCTGGCCATTTGCAAATCAATCTTGACCCTGTGCCTCATGGGAACAGTCCAGCCCGAACTGCCAAGCCAGGTCCTCCCTGGACCGGAAACAAGCATCCTAGGACCGGTTTCGGGGTTTCACCCCTCTTCAGCTAGGGTAGCTTGAATCCAGTGGCACAGTGAGCCTGGGACCTACGTCTAGGCATACCCGGCGCACTTAGGGCAAGAAAGCAAAAGACACACAATTGATGGACGGAATGCAGAACAAATCAAAACATTCTCCCCCAGTCAAGAGATCTGGGTTAAATCCATCATTCTTTTGCTCACCATGCCACACCAGTTTAGACCTGGCCATATGCAAATCAATCTTGACCCTGTGCCTCATGGGAACAGTCCAGCCCGAACTGCCAAGCCAGGTCCTCCCTGGACCGGAAACAAGCATCCTAGGACCGATACTTCAGCCAGGATAGCTTGAATCCAGTGGCACAGTGAGCCCGGGAACTACGTCTAGGCATACCCGGCGCACTTAGGGCGAGAAAGCAAAAGACACACAATTGATGGATGGAATGCAGAACAAATCAAAACATTCTCCCCCAGTCAAGAGATCTGGGTTAAATCCATCATTCTTTTGCTCACCATGCCACCCCAGTTTAGACCTGGCCATATGCAAATTAATCTTGATCCTGTGCCTCATGGGAACAGTCCAGCCTGAACTGCCAAGCCAGGTCCTCCCTGCACCGGAAACAAGCATCCTAGGACCGGTTTCGGGGCTTCACCCCTCTTCAGCCAGGATAGCTTGAATCCAGTGGCACAGTGAGCCCGGGACCTACGTCTAGGCATACCCGGCGCACTTAGGGCGAGAAAGCAAAAGACACACAATTGATGGACGGAATGCAGAACAAATGAAAACATTCTCCCCCAGTCTAGAGATCTGGGTTAAATCCATCATTCTTTTGCTCACCATGCCACCCCAGTTTAGACCTGGCCATATGCAAATCAATCTTGACCCTGGGCCTCATGGGAACAGTCCAGCCCGAACTGCCTAGCCAGGTCCTCCGTGGACCGGAAACAAGCATCCTAGGACCGGTTTCGGGGTTTCACCCCTCTTCAGCTAGGGTAGCTTGAATCCAGTGGCACAGTGAGCCTGGGACCTACATCTAGGCATACCCGGCGCACTTAGGGCAAGAAAGCAAAAGACACACAATTGATGGACGGAATGCAGAACAAATCAAAACATTCTCCCCCAGTCAAGAGATCTGGGTTAAATCCATCATTCTTTTGCTCACCATGCCACCCCAGTTTAGACCTGGCCATATGCAAATTAATCTTGACCCTGTGCCTCATGGGAATAGTCCAGCCCGAACTGCCAAGCCAGGTCCTCCCTGGACCGGAAACAAGCATCCTAGGACCGGTTTCGGGGTTTCACCCCTCTTCAGCCAGGATAGCTTGAATCCAGTGGCACAGTGAGCCCGGGACCTACGTCTAGGCATACCCGGCACACTTAGGGCGAGAAAGCAAAAGATACACAATTGATGGACGGAATGCAGAACAAATCAAAACATTCTCCCCCAGTCAAGAGATCTGGGTTAAATCCATCATTCTTTTGCTCACAATGCCAACCCAGTTTAGACCTGGCCATATGCAAATCAATCTTGACCCTGTGCCTCATGGGAACAGTCCAGCCCGAACTGCCAAGCCAGGTCCTCCCTGGACCGGAAATAAGCATCCTAGGACCGGTTTCGGGGTTTCACCCCTCTTCAGCCAGGATAGCTTGAATCCAGTGGCACAGTGAGCCCGGGGCCTACGTCTAGGCATACCCGGTGCACTTAGGGCGAGAAAGCAAAAGACACACAATTGATTGACGGAATGCAGAACAAATCAAAACACTACCCCCAGTCAAGAGATCTGGGTTAAATCCATCATTCTTTTGCTCACCATGCCACCCCAGTGTAGACCTGGCCATATGCAAATCAATCTTGACCCTGTGCCTCATTGGAACAGTCCAGCCCGAACTGCCAAGCCAGGTCCTCCCTGGACCGGAAACAAGCATCCTAGGACCGATACTTCAGCCAGAATAGCTTGAATCCAGTGGCACAGTGAGCCCGGGAACTACGTCTAGGCATACCCGGCGCACTTAGGGCGAGAAAGCAAATGACACACAATTGATGGATGGAATGCAGAACAAATCAAAACATTCTCCCCCAGTCAAGAGATCTGGGTTAAATCCATCATTCTTTTGCTCACCATGCCACCCCAGTTTAGACCTGGCCATATGCAAATTAATCTTGATCCTGTGCCTCATGGGAACAGTCCAGCCTGAACTGCCAAGCCAGGTCCTCCCTGCACCGGAAACAAGCATCCTAGGACCGGTTTCGGGGTTTCACCCCTCTTCAGCCAGGATAACTTGAATCCAGTGGCACAGTGAGCCCGGGACCTACGTCTAGCATACCCGGCGCACTTAGGGCGAGAAAGCAAAAGACACACAATTGATGGACGGAATGCAGAACAAATCAAAACATTCTCCCCCAGTCAAGAGATCTGGGTTAAATCCATCATTCTTTTGCTCACCATGCCACCCCAGTTTAGACCTGGCCATATGCAAATTAATCTTGACCCTGTGCCTCATGGGAACAGTCCAGCCCGAACTGCCAAGCCAGGTCCTCCCTGGACCGGAAACAAGCATCCTAGGACCGGTTTCGGGGTTTCACCCCTCTTCAGCCAGGATAGCTTGAATCCAGTGGCACAGTGAGCCCGGGACCTACGTCTAGGCATACCCGGCGCACTTAGGGCGAGAAAGCAAAAGACACACAATTGATGGACGGAATGCAGAACAAATCAAAACATTCTCCCCCAGTCAAGAGATCTGGGTTAAATCCATAATTCTTTTGCTCACCATGCCACCCCAGTTTAGACCTGGCCATTTGCAAATCAATCTTGACCCTGTGCCTCATGGGAACAGTCCAGCCCGAACTGCCAAGCCAGGTCCTCCCTGGACCGGAAATAAGCATCCTAGGACCGGTTTCGGGGTTTCACCCCTCTTCAGCCAGGATAGCTTGAATCCAGTGGCACAGTGAGCCCGGGGCCTACGTCTAGGCATACCCGGTGCACTTAGGGCGAGAAAGCAAAAGACACACAATTGATTGACGGAATGCAGAACAAATCAAAACACTACCCCCAGTCAAGAGATCTGGGTTAAATCCATCATTCTTTTGCTCACCATGCCACCCCAGTTTAGACCTGGCCATATGCAAATCAATCTTGACCCTGTGCCTCATGGGAACAGTCCAGCCCGAACTGCCAAGCCAGGTCCTCCCTGGACCGGAAACAAGCATCCTAGGACCGATACTTCAGCCAGGATAGCTTGAATCCAGTGGCACAGTGAGCCCGGGAACTACGTCTAGGCATACCCGGCGCACTTAGGGCGAGAAAGCAAAAGACACACAATTGATGGACGGAATGCAGAACAAATGAAAACATTCTCCCCCAGTCAAGAGATCTGGGTTAAATCCATCATTCTTTTGCTCACCATGCCACCCCAGTTTAGACCTGGCCATATGCAAATTAATCTTGATCCTGTGCCTCATGGGAACAGTCCAGCCTGAACTGCCAAGCCAGGTCCTCCCTGCACCGGAAACAAGCATCCTAGGACCGGTTTCGGGGCTTCACCCCTCTTCAGCCAGGATAGCTTGAATCCAGTGGCACAGTGAGCCCGGGACCTACGTCTAGGCATACCCGGCGCACTTAGGGCGAGAAAGCAAAAGACACACAATTGATGGACGGAATGCAGAACAAATGAAAACATTCTCCCCCAGTCTAGAGATCTGGGTTAAATCCATCATTCTTTTGCTCACCATGCCACCCCAGTTTAGACCTGGCCATATGCAAATTAATCTTGACCCTGTGCCTCATGGGAACAGTCCAGCCCGAACTGCCAAGCCAGGTCCTCCCTGGACCGGAAACAAGCATCCTAGGACCGGTTTCGGGGTTTCACCCCTCTTCAGCCAGGATAGCTTTAATCCAGTGGCACAGTGAGCCCGGGACCTACGTCTAGGCATACCCGGCGCACTTAGGGCGAGAAAGCAAAAGACACACAATTGATGGACGGAATGCAGAACAAATCAAAACATTCTCCCCCAGTCAAGAGATCTGGGTTAAATCCATAATTCTTTTGCTCACCGTGCCACCCCAGTTTAGACCTGGCCATTTGCAAATCAATCTTGACCCTGTGCCTCATGGGAACAGTCCAGCCCGAACTGCCAAGCCAGGTCCTCCTGGACCGGAAACAAGCATCCTAGGACCGGTTTCGGGGTTTCACCCCTCTTCATCCAGGATAGCTTGAATCCAGTGGCACAGTGAACCCTGGGCCTACGTCTAGGCATACACGGTGCACTTAGGGCGAGAAACCAAAGACACACAATTGATGGACGGAATGCAGAACAAATCAAAACATTACCCCCAGTCAAGAGATCTGGGTTAAATCCATCATTCTTTGGCTCACCATGCCACCCCAGTTTAGACCTGGCCATATGCAAATCAATCTTGACCCTGTGCCTCATGGGAATTGTCCAGCCTGAACTGCCAAGCCAGGTCCTCCCTAGGTCGGAAACAAGCATCCTAGGACCGGTTTCGGGGTTTCACCCCTCTTCAGCCAGGATAGCTTGAATCCAGTGGGAGGACCTGGCTTGGCAGTTCGGGCTGGACTGTTCCCATGAGGCACAGGGTCAAGACTGATTTGCATATGGCTGGGTGAAAACTGGAATGGCATGGTGAGCAAACAAACAATGGATATAGGCCCAGATCTCTGTACTGGGGTGAATGTATGACATTGTTCTGCATTCTGTCCATCAACTGTTGTTTTTGCATTTGTCACCCCGAGTGGGACGGGTATGCCCAGACGTGGGTCCCGTGCTCTCCATGCCACTGGAATCAAGCTATCCTGGCTTAAGAGGGGTGAAACACCAAAACTGGTCCTAGGATGCTTGTTTCCAGTCCAGGGAGGACCTGGCTGGGCAGTTCGGGCTTGACTGTTCCCATGAGGCACAGGGTCAAGACTGATTTGCATATGGCTGGGTTCAAACTGGAATGGCATGGTGAGCAAAAAAACGTTGGATTTAGGCCTAGATCTCTGTACTGGGGTGAATGTATGACATTGTTCTGCATTCTATCCATCAACTGTTGTTTTTGCAAGATTGTGGCTACTCATTTGTTAACGGTTAAGACCCGAGTTTTGCGCCTAGCTTGCGAGAAATGCTGACATAAATACCCTTATGTCTAAACTCTGTTTGAAGGATAACAACAATAGAGAGTCAGAACAGAGACTGCTCGCCTTCCCTCATAAATGTGCTCAACAAAGAAAATCAAGCAAACTACCATATTTTGTTTGTCTGTCTGCTTGAGATGTCCTTCACATGTCTGTGTGAAAAAAACTCTTTTCGACCACTCATCCACTAACCTAGTTGGTGGCATGCTTCATCATTGGAGTCCCTCCTGAGATACCTAGCACATCAACGGTGTGCCCAATGCCCGTTTACAGTGGAGCGTTTTATTTTAGTGGTGTTTCTCAAGTGAAGAAAAGGTGAATTAAAATTGTCTACAGGTTACCAGTGATGTAGCGTAAACCGCATTTCTGGTTGTAGGGGTGCATTATAATCACACGTGTAGGTTGCACCCACATATATACGCCTTGTCAGATTAATATAGAGCATAGTATTGTGATTAAAATGTGACGTATCTAGACCATCTGTACGTAAAATGGTGAAGTTCGACGTAAATGTAACTAGTGGAAATTATTCATGTGGAGTGTAATACTAGTGAAACATAATAACATAGAAATGTGGTGTATTGTGGGCCTTTGCAAATAACATGGGAAATCCTCGTAGAGAAATTAATAAAACGCATAAAAGCTGTAACATGAAGAACTTGAATTGTGCTACTGACATTTACTCGTGTGCAAATAGTAATTAACATTTACGTAGTGTTTATATAGTTAAATGTTTATTGGAAATGTTTATTTTTCATGTAATTCACAAAAGGGTGAAATGCTTTCCGTATATTAGCGTTACATTGTAGATATGAAATGTAAGTCCCTGAGACTCTCGCTTTACAAATAATAGTTCAATCTCATGTGCAACGTGTATCTATTCTTTCTCACATTTTGTGTTGCAGGTGAAGAAGCTCTTCTGTTATCTAGAATAGTATCTTTGTTTTACTAGTTAGGCAAGGAGAGAAGAAGTTACTTTTACACGACCTAAGCTGATAAAGGAAGATCTTTGTGCTTCACACAGGAGAAGACTTGGGAACCAAGGACGAATTGGGATCATGTCCAACGTGGATGGTGTGATCTGAAGTGCATTCTGGGATTGTTTCTGCTAATAACCTCATGTTAGAGTTAGGGAAAGGTAGCCCGCTTCTCTTTGCCTTTGGAGGGAGAACATCCTAGACTCAGCTATGTCTCTGTAGCTTCATGGTACTTTACCCACTGGTGATGGAGATACGTCTTGTAGAGACTCCACGTGCTGACACCTTGTATTCTTTCCCTCCGGAAATGCCTAAGTAGGGATGTCACCTTAGCGACAGAGTAGGGATACTCCTCAAACCTTGATGCAGGAAATTTTGGACTCATGCTTCCTTATCTTTGCATGTTACTTCTTGAACTTATCTTGTTGCTTATGCGACAACGATTGAACTTGGGTCATCGATTTGGCTTAATTCTAATTCCTATGCATTTCCATACCCTCATTTTCAGATGCCTTTATGTTCAGTTGTTTTTGGCTCTGTAATAAATTAACCAAAGTTATTCACACTGTCAATGAGTTATTTGGAGTCGAGATAGTGATCTGATTGGCTGTTTTCTAATGAAGTTTCTCCTCTTTACACCTTCATGCTGCAAAAAAGAACCATCGGATTGCGAATCTAGTACGGAGTTAGAACTTATAGGCCATGCTCCTTCAGTTGGTAGCAGAGTAGGATGGTTCTCACATGAAGTCAGGGGAGAACTAAAAAGTAACCTAGCCTAGTGAATCTAGAACCCCAAAAGCCCCAACCGAGAGCCCAATGATCGAGGCCGGAGAGCGCCGAAACTTGGCAGAGACTTCTAGTGTTTGATGGAGTGGCGAAATTAGCAGCGGACGGAAGAGTGAGTATCAATAGGGTGTATGTCATGTGTTACATTGCGGAAATTGAGTGATTGTGTGATGTCTTGCGGAATTGGTGTGATAGTTGAGTGAATGTGGTTTCGGGCCGGACGTGGTTCAAGGATTAAGATTAGAGTTACTGGTTCTGAAGTAGCCCAAGATCCCGGGAAATATTAATGGTGTAGAAGACACCAAGAGATTGTGATTGTCTGACCAAGAAATTGAGGAGTTGTTTTGAGAGGTCATTGGGAGTTCCACCTAAGACATGGAACTTTGTGTGAATGGGAGGTGTGTGAATTGTTTAGTAGACCTTTTATACAGTGGTTGACTATATTGATTCAAGTGATCCATTCTGGTTGAGGGTTACTGTGTGCGAATGTTCTTGAGTAACTGAATTCTATCAATCTTTTAGATGGCCGACAATTGCGGATTTAAGACGAATGTGTAAGTGAATGCATACAGAGAAATTGTAAGGGAGGGTGAGCCACGACGTCAGGAAGTGTCGTGCTGTGACAGGTCGTTGGTGTAAGGCAGCGCTGGGATTGGTTGGAAATCATCAGAGAAGTTGTAGTTGGAAAAAGTACTGTTCTGTCTGAATTAAGTGGGAAAAGTCATTGCAATTTTAAGTGATGCGATATTTTAGTGTGTTGTGGGATATTTTCAGGGGTAACAAAGGAGTAGTTACTTGATTGGGTGAGGAGGCACCACCCGAGGATACTCCAGCACTTTATATGGCGACAAAAGTTGGGCTTCACACTATAATTTGGCTTCAAAACTGACATAAAATCACTAAAAAAAGAAGGTGAATTGTACTGTCATTGCTTTGGTTCTTTCGGTTGGATGTGTTAAGTCAGTTGAGGGGTGTGAAGTTTGCAATGCGACCTCTACCTAGACCAACACACTTTGAAGCATTAGTTGCCTGGATACGAGCAGCGCATGCTAAAAAGAGGGAGAAGGATCAGAGGAGAATGAAGAAAACTGTGAGGGCATATCAGGATGCACGATGGGATGCACAACTTAAACGATCGAGAGTAGATACCATTGAAGGAAAGAGGTTGTACCCAGTCCTGGTAATAGAGGGAGGAGCACATAATGGGAGCAAAGGGTCAAATGGAAGTGACAGCAGTGACAATGAGGATAGCTTGTTGGATGGGTTGTTATCTGAGAGCCCGCCACCTTATCCCACAGGGGATGGGGGTAAGACTCAGGAGGTGCAGAGAATGCAGGAAGTACAGCAGCTCAAGGAGGTTCTGGTGCAGAAGTTGTGGCAAGGATAGCTGCACGAGTAGGGTGGCCAGGTGTGTCCACATTGTGAGGTTCAGAATCGAATGGAGCAAATCCTGCTTTGCGGTTACTGGAAGCTCTTACAGTACCGGTTACCATTGGCCCTGTTCCTGTGTATGATCCGAATTCAGTGGGAAACGCTGGCCAGAGGCAGCTCATGCAGGTGGAAGGGACAGGATGTGGAAGGATAGGAAGTGCAATTGGGAACTGTCCATCTTTGGTACCTATGGAATCCAGTACTCCTTTAGTAGAGACTGCTGATCCTTCTGGAACACACATTGTTTCTAGCACTATCAGCTCTATTCCTATGGCAAGCATTAGTTCTGATCTGCAAATATGTGAGACACCAGTGAGGGGACCAAGTTATAAAACTCTAGAAACAAGTATAGGTCAGGGAGCCTCTGAAAATGAACATGTGCTAGATGTTGTGGATTTGGAATCCTGGTTGAGAGATCACAACAACATTAAGGAGAGTCAGAATAGCAAGTCATGTCAGGGTACTATCAAGGCTACAGTAAAGGCGAAGCTACTGGATGTGGTGAGTCTGAAGGCTGAGTGAGATAGATGAGATCATCAGAGTGAGCTTACCATTAGATAGGATAGAGATCTATGAGCCGGATGACCTATTGTTTGTAGCGAAGGTTGTCACCCGAAAGACGAGACAGGCACATGAAAAGTAGTCGGAACTAGCTCAAAGATATGAAAAGGATTTGTCTCGAACAAACACTTTACAGGAAAATCACAGGCTTATCTACAGTGATCAGGAATTGGAAGAAAAGAGAGTGACAGGGCTGAAGACGCATATCAGGGAACTGGTTATAGGGATAAGCGCTTGGCGTATATTGGATAGGTAGGAGGAAAGATGGTTAAAGAAGAAGAGTGCGAAAAAAGTGACAGGAGAAACACCAACCCCAGGAGGGGGGGACGCAGGCGATTGAAGCGTATCCGTTATGGGAGGTGCCTAGCGGAGGCTATGTGCATGTCCCTTAGAGAAGAGGTGATCTAGCTGCATTTACAACTGACTTCCCCAGGCTGAGGGCCAAACCTGCTAAGTGGTATAAGCAAGTTGATTGTTTTGTCAAAATCTCGAAAGCATTGTGGATTTACTTAAATACCTTGTTCGAAATTGTGGTTCCTAGTGATTTATGGTCTGCTTGTAAGATAGCTGTTGAATGGCCCGTTGCTGAACCAGAGAGGGATGCACTAACTCATGGTCTTTCGCCTTTGGTTATGAAGAACTACGAATAAGTGATCACATGTATGCAGTCCAAAATAGCCAAACAAGACATCAATTGGGTTAAAATAGATCGAACTACTCAGGAACCTAAAGAGTCAGTACATGCCTACTATTAAAGACTGTTACAAGCCTTCAAGCTATACAGTGGGTTAGACACTCTCGACCCAAAAGATATGGGACAATTTGTATCCAAATTTGTGACAGGATTGAGGCCAGGGATCATCCTCATGATCCAACAGCATCTGATCTGCTGGCAAAACAAATCCGTGCATGAAATCCTACAGTATGCCAGATAGTGCAGTGATGAGGTAGATTCAAAGCATAAAAGGATGAAGGAGAAACTGATGCTGGTCCAAACGCGGAGTGCACAGAAAGGAGAGCAAATACCAGCAACAGGGGGAATGATGGTTTGGACCCAAGGACCTGCTCCAGGAGGGGTTCAAGTTATGACTGTTGCAGGTTCAGCTGGAGGAAGAGGAAGATTGTAAGACAGGGATAGATGTCATGACTTTGAAAAAGACCACTGCTTGTCAATTTTTTCACAAAATCAGGCATTAGAAACGCGAGTGTTGGCTGAATTCTGCGAATCAGGTGCAGAAAGGGGAACTCGTACAAGTGGCATATGTGGTAAATCAGTTACCGTCAGTGACTAGGCCGACATCGCTTAATTCAGGGGGAATGTGATTCAGCTGGTGCAAGTACACCAACTCCCAAGAATCTCACACGGTAACAGGGCGTACCACCAGATGCCTTTGATGGAGTCTTTTTATGGAGTCTTTAGATGGATATGATCAGGATCCGTCCTTATGACGGTGCCTGAGGGGAGAAGAAGACTGTACACTAGGAGCAGTCTTGGAGGTAGACCAGAATGGGCCATATGTTGAGGCAGATGTGGATGGTCACCCTATTACATTCTTGATTGATACTCGTACTACCCGTTCTACTGTAAGAACCGCAGTAGTTCAAAATCTACCCCTCGGTAAAATCGATCCAAGTTGTAGGAGTTGCTCACAAAAGAATGACAAATCCTTTGACATGAGGTACCAGTGAAAATTAGGACCTTTCAGGATAAACACCAGTTTGTGGTCTGTGACTTGAGTCCAGTGTGTCTGTTAGGATGAGATTAGTTGTGCAAATTAAATTGTACCATCTATTGCACACGTAAGGGCATTGAACTGCAGACAAATGCTGAAGATGTCGCATTTAAACTGGCGAACCAAATTTTTTCATGACCTTTTTTCCATTGCGGACAGTTGAGAACATGCCGTCTTTCCAGAGGTATGAGATTTCTCAGGTGAGTAAATCAGACTGATACGAGGAGTTGAGCCAGTTTGTATACAAATCAAGCCAATTACAGAGTTCCCAAGAATGCCTCAGTACAACCTGACACAGGAAATGATAGCAGGAATTACACCTGTAATCTAGTCTATGAATGCACAGGGCATTCTGAAGGAGATCATGGGGAGCCCTTTCAACTCACTTATCATGGGATTACAGAAACCTAGTGGGAAGTATCGCATTGTTCAAGATATCGGAAAGATTAATAATATTGTGATTCCATGATGTCCCCTGGTAACAAATCCATCTATGATCCTTTTTCAGATCCCTTGGGAAGCTGAATGGTTTACAGTGATTGACCTTGGTCAGGTGTTTTTCTCCATACCATTGCATGAGGAAAGTCGATTGTTATTTGCTTTCTGTCTGGAGAATTGTGTCTTAACATGGGGTCGTGTTCCACAGGGTATACTGAAAGTTCATCGATCTTTAACCAGATACTGAAAAAGAATCTTGACGGTCTGACCTTGCCCAAAATTCGGTGCTGGTCCAGTACATCGATGACCTTCTCACTGCATCTGAAACACGCGAGGCTTGCAGGGATGATACCATTGTGTTACTGAACCATCTGATGGACAATGGGCATAACGTGTCTCCAGGAAAACCTCAGTGTTGTCTGAAAGAGGTACAGTGCTTGGGTCATCAGATTGAGAAAGGCAAGAGGAAGGTATCACCAGAACGGGTGGAGGCTATCATGAAAATGAATCCACCTAATACACAGGTCAGAATATTTCAGGGAATGGTTGGCTACTTCCGACAGTGGATTCCAAATTATTCTTGGATGGCGAAGCCTTCATAAATGCTGACCCACAAAGATGTGAGTGATCCGGTGCCTAGGGATAACTACTGTCTGCTTGCCTTCTTGGAGCGGAGAGAATGCTTGTGTCATGCTCCGGCTGTGGGAATGCCGGATTACAAGGCTTTTTCGCCTTTCTGTCATGAACATGAGGTTTGTGCTCTATCTGTACTCACCCAGACACATGGAGGTGCCCGTAGACCAGTGGTCTATTTCTCAGCTACATTAGATCCTGTAGTTTCAGTGTTGCCCGGATGTCACAAATCCGTTGCTGCAACAGGTGTCAGTATTGAACGATGTGAAAGCATTGTGATGGGTCACCCACTTAATGTATACATACCCCACTCAGTTGAACTCCTGATGACGAAAATCAAAACACAGCATTTGATGAATACCCGGCTAACACGGTATAAACAGGTCATTCTAAAGTGCTGTTCTGTGTTAAATCCTGCTACTCTGTTGCCTATTCCAAATGCTGATGGGGAAGATTGTGATAGCCATGACTGTCAATATATACCCTCATTCTCAGATGCCTTTATGGTCAGTTGTTTTTGGCTTTGTAAAAAAATTATCCCAAAATACTCCAATTGTCCATGAGTTATTTAGAGTCGAGATAGTGATTTGATTGGCTGTACTCTAATGAAGTTTCTCCCCTTTACACTTTCATGGTATGAAAAAGAACCATCAGATTGTGAATCTAGAATGGAGTTAAAATCCTATGGGCAAGGCTCCTTCAACAGCCAGTGAGGTATGTTTAATAGTAGTAACTTTGAAAAAACGATTAAAAGTGGTGGTAGATGTGCTCTGAGAAGGCAACTAACTATCACATCCTCAGTTTTGGTCGACATAATATTTAAAAGTCCAAAGGGTCAGTATGGCTTTCTTCAGGACCAGTATATTTTAAATGTTTGCAATTTGTTTTTTAATGTCACAAAGATATTTGATCCCATACAGGGTAGTATTTATTAGGTAGAGAGACTTACTTTTAATTACTTTTTCCTTCCTTTTAATAGGACAGGATTGATTTGCAACTATGTCCACCATTGATTATGTACAGTTTCTTTTCTTTTCATATGCCAGGATGGATTTTCAACTATTTCCACCATGTAATAATGACTCTCTTACGAGGAGTGACAGATCAAGTAAGCGCCTTCTTTCAGTCTCTGTTCCCTTGTTCTAAATGCGCTTTTGATTACCACGTTTAGCAATTTTCATTGTGCTTTATGATGGCAATGATCGTGTTTTGCACCATATACGCGTGACCATGGTTTTAATGACACTGACGGAAACACGACATGGACACTCCCACGTGCATGTGATGCCTACCAGGAAGCACTGCGCCGACTAAACAGTATTTAGTCAGACACGGCTCGCGGGAAACCAGCATACAGAGCTCATGAGGTCGGAAAATAGCTAACTCAAACACGTGATCACCATTAACGAAGTAAGTACGGGTTGAGGGACTGAACATCTCCTATTCATCACGTATTAGGAACGGAGAATGCTCAAGGTTGCAATAACTGTCCAGGTTCTGTGGGATGAGAAATTCAGGTGATGTTGCAAATGCACACCATGATAAGTGAAAGAACTGGTTCCTGGTGGGGTGGGAAGAGATAGGATTGCTGTTGAAGTTTTCTTGATTTTAATTAGTGTTCACTCCTTTAGAGCAGGTGGGTTTGGGGAGCAAGCTAGGGGTTACTGTCTGTGCTGTTGGAAATCCAGGTTGTGAAGTTTTTGGTGGCTTGTTCGACATTCGAGGAGATGTGGGGGGGAGGAGTTGAGGGCATTGGTTCATTGGCTCTCAGATACTCTGTTTCTACTGTGAGGGGAGGTGCTGCTTGGTTGGGTGGTGTGGCTGGGGGCTGTTGTGTAGATGAGGGGAAGATGAAGTAGGTGCTCGCACTCTATGCCTGAATTACTTAACACCTCTTGAAGAGACTTCAGTCCATCCAGAATTTAGCAGCCAGTCTCATACTCAACCTGCCAAGACGGACCCACATCACCCCCACCTGAAGAAACTCAACTGGGTCACTGTACACAAGAGATGTCAATTTGAGATCCTGACGCATGCCTATAAAGCCCTACACAACCAAGGGCCAGCGTACACGAACTATCAGTAGAACTTCCACCAACCCTCCAGACACATACGCTCCGCTCTCTCTCCCTTGCCCTCCAGCATCCGCAGCAGGGGAGGTTTTCCTTCTCCTACCTCGCCATACTTCCCATCCACCTGAGGACATCTCCTTCCCTCCAGGAACTTAGAAGGGGACTGAAGAACTGGCTCTTCAAGAGGGACCCCTCGAGCAGCCTGGACCCAGTTCTTGTATACCCTCTGGTATAGTGTGCTATACAAATCCGGACGATTGATTGATTTCCAATACTCAGTTTCTGTATTGCTGTGGCTGGGATTATTTCCTATTTTATCCTATAGAGACTGAACCTATAGCAATATTTGAGCTTGCCAGCTGTAATCCTGTATCTATTTCATATTTTCTTGACATACATATTTACTAAACTAATTATTAATTGGTAATAAAACTACTTCACTTCAATAGACGATTCCTGGTCATTATTGTGCGGCCAAATTGCCTTCACAAAAGTTGAATTGTTTTATTTTTGCTAACTCCCTTGGCCTCTCAGTCAATTTAAAAAGATCCATCAGATGAGAGATTATAAATCACGCACCTGCTCGCTCACACGCTCATACAAGCACACCGCTCACTGTACACTAACAATCATACTACTCACTGTACGCTAACAAGCACACTCCTCATGGTACATGTATAGGGATGTGAATTAATACCAATAATATAGGGCTGTGAATCATGACGGCACATGGTCGAAAAAAATCACAAGAATCAGTTTGGGGCTATTATTCTCTACAGAATCTTTTGCGCCAAGTAATATATATATACTGTGGCTGCTATAAATGATGAGACGGTGACGATATAAGTGCCATAATAACTGTGCACAGACTGAAAAGGTTTAAGAGCATAGTAATCACGTGACAGTATTTCTGAATTAGTTTCTAATAAAATGATATATAATAAAAGTGTTTCTTTATTCCTTAGATAACGTATACAGCGCATTATTTGCTTTTCGAAGCAACAAAGGCTCTAGAAAGAAATACATATGTACGTGTCTGCGACGTAGAAACTGAGGGTAACAAATATTATTGCTGTTAAAAAAATTTGACAAACTATATTTTATCCAATCGCCTGATTATTTATGTGGACTCTTTCAGATTAAATGTTACTAAATATATCAAAGCGGGTTCATCAGCCCTTTTCCAGCAGAAGGCCAGCTACATAGCCTTTAAAGTAAGCATTGCGATAGGTATCTAAGCACTAACACCGAATAGGTTTGGAAGTGGGACTATCTAACTCTATACATGCAGCTGTCTATTCTAGACTATGCTAACTGTTTCACTCTATATATTCCTTTTTGATAACTTCTTTGTTAAAAGTGAAGGCACAAAATTAATTTGTTGTGTTTTTATTAAGAAAAATGTATTTCTCAGTGTATTTTCCAATTATTGTTTTTAGGTAATTCTGTGGCATTCCTGACGAAGGTGCAAACTGCGCCGAAACGCGCGTTGAAGATTTAGTATCTGCCTCTCTTGGTTTTAATTATATTTTATATATGTTATTCATGTATTGAGAAATTATAATACTGTTGGTACAATTATTGCATTATGTAATGTCATCAATATGATGTATTTTTAAATAGTAATTGTTT
Organism: Triturus cristatus; assembly: GCF_964204655.1. Lineage (NCBI taxonomy): Eukaryota > Metazoa > Chordata > Amphibia > Caudata > Salamandridae > Triturus > Triturus cristatus. Next base: position 1,158,066,888 of record NC_140583.1, on the reverse strand, counting down.
TTTAGACAATCATTGAATTTAATTAATTGTAATTACAAATTTCCATTAAAACAGATATCTTTTTGCTCTTTACACTGAGTTTTGTAGAATTATTACCTTTATGTTATATTTTAACAAATTGTGTTTGCCTAGGAATTTTTTATCAAATACACTCACACAAGCAGACCACTCGGCATACAGTCATAGAACTCTTACATGAATGCGGGGCTTAACATACAGTGACTGTCACCGATAGCACCGAACAGATTTATTCATGCTGCCAAGGCATCATTTAGATTGTGTGTGTGAGGTCCTTGATGATAGCATCCATGGGGCAAGTGGTTACAGGAAATAGAATAGAAGGGGCAAGGAAGGTAGCTCTGGCACTCTTGAAGTTGTGGGAAGAGAGTGCTGAGCCTAAAGCAGCTATTGTCATTGTCACCCCAGTCGGACAAATAGGGCACCACTCTGCTCTTGTTATGTTATGTTATGTTATACAGGTTTTTTGTATAGCGTGCGGCTACTCGAAAGAGTGTCCCGACGCTTTGAATTGCATACTAATCTCAAAACACAACAGGAAAAATGAACAAAAACAGAAAAAGAGGAAACCGGATAGGACCTGAAACTAAGAAGTGAAAAGCCAAGTTTTAAGCCCCTTCCTAAAGTCCAACAGGTTAGGGGAGCTGCGCAGGGACACAGGCAATTTGTTCCACAGCTGAGGCGCTAATAATTTAAAGGAGCGGCCACCGATGCGAGCTCTCTTCACGCGGGGCACCGCAGCAAGAAACAAGGCTTCAGACCTAAGCGATCTGGCAGGACGGTAAAAGGACAGCCTTTTCTGAAGATATTTTGCTCCAGATGTGTGCAAGGCTTTGTGTGCCAGGGTGAGAGTTTTAAAAACTATCCGCTTCCGGACAGGAAGCCAGTGCAGAGCCTCCAAAAGGCCCGAGGCTCTGGCACGGCGAGATAGTCCAAAAATAGCACGTGCTGCCGAATTCTGAACAACCTGTAATCGTTGAAGCAGGTATTCTGGCAGGCCGAGATAGAGGACGTTGGAATAGTCTATTCTCGAGCCTATCATCGCCTGCACCGTGATCTTCCTGTGTTCCTCCGATAACAAGGGAAGGAACTTGCGAAGCATCCGGAGTAAGCCAAAGCAGGTGCCTGTGAGACCGATTACCTGCGAGCGTAGTGTGAGGCCATTGTCGATCTTAATCCCAAGGTTTTTAGCTACCTGGGACGAACTTGCTGGGGGAGACATGTTCTCCGGCCACCACACTTTCCAATCCGGGTCCGAGCTGCACCCAAAAAAGAGGACCTCGGATTTATCCGAGTTGCACTTGAGGCTGTTATGATGGAACCACTGAAACACAGCCTCAAGGCAACCCTGGATCCTACCTCCATCGAAGTCCGCACCCCTCTCACAGGTGAAGAGGAGCTGGGTGTCATCGGCGTAAGAAACGATCTGGGCCCCGAAAGACTCCGCCAGGGCCGCCAGAGGGGTCATGAAGATATTAAATAGAGTTGGGCTCAGGACAGAGCCCTGAGGAACTCCTACACCCAATGGCGACATCTCGGCGGAGCAAGCAGAAGCCCAGACCGATTGTCGACGGCCTGCCAGGAAAGATCGAAACCACTGGAGCACCGTCCCTCGAAGACCAATCTCTGAGAGTCTAGCGAGCAGACCCTCATGAGGGACGGTGTCAAAGGCCGCCGACAGGTCTAACATCACCAACATCGCTCTCCCACCCGAATCCAGCACCTCCTTTATCGCCTCCGAGACTTCCAGGAGGGCTGTTTCGGTGCTAAGATTGGCGCGGAAACCCGACTGTGTAGGGTGCAGTAGGTCGTGGGCCTCCACGTAATCGGTAAGCACCTTCTGCACGTGCTTTTCAATGACCTTCGCCAAAGCCGGCAGGAGCGAGATAGGTCTATAATTCGCTAACACCTCCACATCCAGACCAGGCTTTTTAAGCAGGGGAATAATCATTGCCTGCTTCCAGGACTGGGGAACCACACCCTGTGCAAGAGAACAGTTCAACAGGGGGTTCACGAGTGGATTAATGACAGCTGCCATTTTAGCCAGAAATTTTGCGGGGCAGGCATCCCGAGGGGAACCTGACTTTAGTCCCACCATCAGGTCAAATGAAGCTGTCAGCGAGAGAGGAGGGAAAGCTGCCAAGGCCACACCGGCGTTCGGACGGGTAACAGCGGCATTCTCCGCCCGACCTGGTACCTCAGGATCCAACACAAGGAAGGAGTCCTGGATCCGCTGGATCTTAGAGGTGAAAAAGTCCGCAATCGCCCTGACCCAAGGCGCAGGAGGGGGGGTCTGGGCAGGCGCTGCGCGAGAGGCTGTAAACTCCCGCACAATGGCGAAAAGCTCCTTACAGGAGTTGGAAGCGGCTTCAATTTTTCTAGCAAAATAAGCCTTCTTCTCCGCGAGGATGTTCCGATGGTACGCTTTCGCCAGAGACCTGTAGGTGAGTTTCGCCGTCGCGTCGTATTTCACGCGCCATGCTCTTTCCGCTACCTTGCATTGCCGACGAGAGGCCGCCAATGCTTCCGTAAACCAAGGGGCAGAAGCACCTTTTTTGGGTTTGCGGAGGGGTCTCAGAGGAGCAAGATCATTGAGCCTCTCTGAGAGCCAGACCTGCAAACGCTCCACATCCTCCTCTAAGTTCCCGGTTAAGGCACAGGGGTGATCGGCGCAGGACTGTGCCAACAGTTCCGGAGTAATCCGGTGAAGTGGCCTGAATCCCACGGCAGTCTGCCGGGGGACACCGGCAGGCTTCCCAGCATCTGAGAGATAAAATCTCACCAGCCTGTGGTCAGACCAAAGCACCTGGGTGGGGGCCAACATCTCTATAGGGGTCGTAGAGAAGGTCAAATCCAGGGTATGTCCCTTCTCATGGGTCGGCCCAACATGATAGGGAACCAGGCCCATAGGGGCTGTGACCTCCAACATTTTCAACGCATCGGGATCCGTTTCCACGTCCATATGGACGTTGAAGTCCCCGGCAACAATGCAATGTTCTGATGTAAGTAACAAAGAAGAGGTCACCGACTGGAGCTCTTCAAAAAAAGAGCCCATGGGCCCTGGCGGCCGATAGACTAGAAGACCCTTCATCGATTGGTGTGGTGAAAGGACAATGGCGAAAGCAAGGGATTCGCAATCCTTGATCGCGTCCGATGGAATGATGGTACAGGAGACCATTTTGTTGACTATTAATGCCACCCCACCTCCACGCCCCTTCGGCCTATCCTGCCTGAAGATGTTATACTCGGGCGGGATAGCAGTGGCAATATCTGGGTTGGACGCCTCGCCGAGCCACGTCTCGGTGAGCATTAGGAACAGGGGTTTTTCTGACTCTAGCAAATCAAAAACATCCAGAGCGTGCCGGCCCAAAGATCGAGTGTTGAGCAGTAGGCCCAGATGTTTAGCGCAAACCGCCGCCTTCTGTGGCGCATCGCCAAGATGTTTCTGCGGGCGCCAGCCACACTCAGGGCAGCAATGCTTGCCCTTGTGGCGAGCAGGAAAAACCGTCCGGCAGAAACCATTTGTGTGCTGCCAAGACCGAAGTTCCGGACCCGAGTAGTGTAGCATGGTGCTCATAAAAGCAAGCTAACTCGAGCCGAATGGCCGCGTCCTGCCCGTCGCCTCAAACGCCTCCGGGACACTGACGGGCGCAGACGGGCAGGACTCTGGCACGACTCCGGCTAAGCGAACGGCGTCCCGCTGCGCGATACCGCTGCGCGGACGAGTCCGCCTTAAATAGGCGTCTCCCACATCCACTCGAGCGTCGGGACGCTCCAAGATGGCGCCCGCGCCCACACACACTCAGCCCAACCAAAGATGGCGCCCGCAAAAGAAATCCGCCCCAGACCCACCAAATGGCGGTGTGTTTTCCAGATTTAAATGCAGGTAAGAGGACAGCAAGCCCAATATAGCGGCAGTAAAAGCAGGGGTTAAAAAACCAAAATAAACAAAGATGGGCAAAAGGGAGATAAAAAGACCAGTTGTCCGAGCTAGATGATAGCGCGACCAGCGCTCGTGTAGCAATCAGCAGAGCAGTCCCATTTTGACACCACATGCAAATATGGAATGTCACTCGTGAAATACACTGACTTCAATGTATGTGGTGATGTGTTACAGCTTGATAATCTGCATACATATATTTTATGTATAACAACTGTCTTGTGGCACATTCAATTACAGCACTGGAACAACATTCTGTGCAGTGTTGTCAACATTCGTAAAGTGGTTGTCATGGAGGTGGTCAGCTTAGTTTCTAGCAGGTACACCAAACCGTGGAGGAAGAAGAGGGTGCTAACAAAACACCTTTAATTTGCCGACCATGCTTTCAGTGTTTTTCGGAGTTAAACACATACAAAAACGTTCTTATTTTTTATTAATTTTTTTAAATTTTTTTTTTGAAACCGTTTATTACAAAATTAAAAAAATATACACAGATGGGCCTACAACCTTCAGGCCGGCCGCTAGCAGACAGAAGGAGCATATGGTACAAACAATAGCGCGCATGCTGCGGCAAAGGGAAATGCACAGGAGTTAGCAGCGTTGATAGCCACACCATCCGGACCCCATATAACGATTTCTTTTTGATATAAATAACAACAAAAAACAAATCCACAAGGCAACCCACAATCGGAAACAGCAACATGTGCTCCCCTAGAAGGGGGACCCTACCAATCCATAGGAGTATCAAGGGGGGGGAAAAGGTCAGGACAGGGACTAGGTGGACTCAGTGCCCGGTACCGGGGCGATAAACCGGCTAAGGGGACGGGGCCGGAGACGGATCGGGCAATAACGGCGGGGTACAGATTCCCCCGCGGTAGGCGTTCCAGGGGCCCCATACTTTCACCCATGTCCCAGGCTTACCTCTCGCAACATACACCACCTTTTCCCGAAACATGCACCAGTCCATGTTGTCCTTCCAGGCCGAGACGGTCGGCGACCTCTGGGAACCCCACAGTTGGGCAATGTCGCGTTTGGCCACCATATATCCCAGAGTCACCCACCACGTCTGTGGCGCCGAGTAGTCGGTTGGTTCCCACACATTCAGAAGGCATCTCCTCGCTTCAGGCGGCAGCGACACACGCGTAACCACCCGCAGGACCTCATGCACACCACGCCAGAATTGCTCCACCTCCGGGCAGTCCCACAAAATATGAAGAAAGGTCCCCAAAGAACCACACCCACGCTTACACAGCCCGTCCACAGCATAGCCCATACGCAATAGCCTTGGCCCCGTGACGTAGACCCTATGGAGTATCTTGAGCTGGACGAAGCGAAGGCGGGCCGGTATGGCCACCTCTTTCGGGGAGGCCACCGCAGAGACCCAGACCGCGTCGTCCAGCTCCAATCCATCGGCAACCCATGCCTCACGAAGGCTAGTTAGCAATCCCGCGCGGTCATTAATAAGTTTTTTATAGATTAGTGAAATCGTGCTTTCCGGTACATGTCCATCTAGCACTCTGTCCTCCAGAGGGGAATACTCCGGGATGGAGGCAACATCCGGGAAGACGGAGCCTAGCGCATGACGGATCTGCATATACCGAAAGTACTCCCTGTCCTGCAACTGGAATTCCGTCTGCAGCATCTCGAACGTTTTGAATCCCCCCCCTAGTCCAGAGATCACCCACCCTGCTGCTGCCTATCATGTCCCACCTCTCGAAGCCCTTCGAAGTCCACAGGGTGCCCAACTGCTCAGCGGCGTATAGTGGCGACGCCCGGGTCAAACGATCTTTCCACCCCATCGCTACATTAGCCGCGTGCCACACTCGTACCATGACACGCGTGGGGCCCGTCAGACGTGCGTCGAGCGAGCTGGAGTAAAGCGCACAGTTATAATCACCACCCGGCAGTAACATCTTATCCATTTCAAAGGCCGGGTTTAGAGCGGGCCCGTACATGCCGTGATTAATCGCAGCCAGCTGGGAGGCCCAATAATACCGTTTGATATCCGGGAGGGCAATCCCCCCGTCATACCACGGGAGCGTCAGCTTCGCCAGGGCGATACGCGGTCTCCCCTCCCAGAACAGGCGGCGCTGCAAACTCTCCACTTCGCGGAAGTAGCGCGCCGGGACGACGTCCATTGTGTTCTGCAGAGCGTACAGGAAACGCGGCAGCGACATCATCTTAAACAATGCCGCCCGGCCGAGCGGCGAGAGCGGCAAGCGCCTCCAACGTGCGACATCCTCCTTCAGGCGCTGGAGGGGGGGAAGCAAGTTCTGACTATATCGGGCCTCCGCATCCAGGGTAATGAAGACACCCAGGTACCGAAATCCCCGCGGGGCGATCTGGATAGGACAGCCCCGCGGAAGGATAGGATCCTCCCCAGAGAGAACATAGACGCACGATTTAGCCCAGTTGATGACAAGGCCGGAGTTAAGACCAAATGAATGCAATACATCAACCAGTACTATCAATGACTTACGTGGGGAGACCAGGTATAGGAGAATATCGTCAGCGTATAGAGATACGCGGTCCTCATACTCGGGGGTCCAGCAGAGACCACGAATAGAAGGTTCCCACCGCAGCCACTCCGCCAGGGGCTCCAAGGCGAGCGCGAAAAGGAGCGGCGATAACGGGCAGCCCTGCCGCGTGCCTCTGCCCAGCTCGAACGGAGCCGATACTCTACCGTTCACGACCACCTGTGCCAGCGGGCCAGAGTACAACAATTTAACCCAACTGATAAACCCAGGGCCAAACCCAAATTTCGCGAGCGTCGCCCAAATATATGGCCATTCCAGTGTGTCAAACGCCATAGTGGCGTCCAAGGACGCCAAGATGGCCGGCTCCCGTATGTACGGGACACGTGCGAGCACCCCATGCAAACGCCGCAGGTTAAGGGCTGTGTTGCGATGGGGGATGAAGCCGGACTGATCCTGGTGAATCAAGTCACACACTACGCCGACCAGCCGATTGGCCAACACTTTGGCAAGAACTTTGGGCTCCGCATTCAATAACGAAATGGACCGATAGGATGTAACTCGGTCCCGCGGCCTCCCCTCATTGTGGATAACCACAATTGTAGCCTGACGCTGGTCTAGCGGGAGGGAACCCGTCGAGTGGGCCGCAAGGAACATAGCACGGAGATGTGGTGCCAGCGTATCCGGTCGCAGTTTATACAACTCAATGGGAAGACCATTAGGACCCATGGCCTTGCCGGAAGCGACCGAGCGTATGGCGAGGGCAATTTCTTCAGAAGTTGGAGCGGCGTCCAACGACACTCTGTCCTCCTCCGAAAGGGAAGGCAGCGCGATATCTCTGAGCAGGGCATGAGAATCCTCTTCAGAGCGGGAGGACACCGGGGAATACACCCCACGGAAATAGTCTGCAAAGCAAGAAACAATTTCTTCCGGTTCAGTGACACACACACCATTCTGTTTCTCAATCAAAGGGACAACTCGACTCGCTCTCTCCTTTTTGTCCAGCCACGCAATCAATTTACCAGCCTTATCACCCACATTGTACAGTCTCCCCTGTTGCTCTCTACTGAGGCCCCTGGCCGCCTCCGTGACGAGGGCCTTATAGGCCGCTTGCTTGAGTCGGAGAACATGTAATTTATCATCCGTCACCCCATATTCTAGATCACCCTCCAACTCGGTTATCTCAGCTTCAACACGGGTCACCTCCTCCTGCTCGCGCCTCCGGGAGTGGGAAATAAGGGACAGGGCCTCTCCCCGGAGTACCGTTTTGAACGCCTCCCACAGTGAGACCGCCGACGACACAGACCCCACATTCTCGTCAAAGTAGTGCTTAAGGGATTTAACCAGCTCCGCGCGAATGGTGGGGTCACGCAGGTACCAGGGATTAATCGGGGCCACCCTACCCTCTCCCCTCGGAAGAATATCAAAGCGCAACAAGAGCGGGGAGTGGTCCGAGATACCCCGTGCCAAATGGCTCACCTCTCCCACCCTCCCCACATGAGCCGCCGGAACCAGGACATAATCTAGCCGTGAGAGACTACCATGAGCCCCGGAGTGGAAGGTGTACTGTAGCTGCGTGGGATGTTTCAAACGCCAACAATCCACCAGCCCCAAGGTATCCAAGAGGCCAGGCAACCACGCCTGGGCCCGGGGGAGATCCCTAGGGGGGTGACGGTCCACCGTTCCGGAAACCACAGCATTAAAATCCCCCCCCACCACTAGAATCCCCTCCGGAAGGCCAAGGAGGAGGCGCCCCAGGTCCGCAAAGGTGGTCGTCTGCAGCCCCGGCGGGACATATACGGACACAAAAACGACCACTCTGCCCTCCATTCTGCCCACCAAAACCGTGTAACGTCCCCTGTCGTCATGGAGCACCTCATCAATCCCCAACGGGAGCGAGTTCTTAACCATAATGCCCACACCCCTAGAACCAGACGTGAAGCCCGAATGGGCCACAAGGCGGTAGCCCCGTCGATTCATAGCACGAAAGGAGTTGCCAATGAGGTGTGTCTCCTGCAGAAAAACTATATCGGGCGAAATTCGCTTCAAGAACTGCAGGACCACACCTCGTTTTATCCTGTCCCCCAGTCCATTAACATTCCAGGACAACAAACTCAGTCCCCTACCCCCCCATCATAAACAGAAGCCATCACTCGTCCCCCAGAGAGCACTGTAGAGATAACACAATGATACATTTGCCTTGTGGTATAAACGAACAACACCCCACCCCAACCCACCCGCCCCAACAAAACTCCCCCCTCCCTGCACCCCTGCATGAGCCCGGACAGCCCCCCCAACTTGCAGTGTGCCTGTCGCCCCTATATAATGAAACTAGCTAGACCCCCTAGAGGAGGAAAGAGTACCCCTTCCAGACCCCACCCAACCTCCATGGGAGAGGAAAGAACAGAGACAGAAGCTTGGTCGAAAGTGGCATCATAGTCGTCCAGAGTGAGGACCAATATCAACCCCTCAGTCCCGATCCAGTGGGCCGTCTCCTCCCGCCGCCCCCCCCCCCCGCCATCTCGACCACGATCCCCAGACAGAGTATCCAGCCAGTCCCCGGCCGCTTCGGGACGATCAAAAAAGTGCGTGCGACCATCCACCTCCACTCGCAGCTTGGCCGGGAAGAGCATGGCATATTTTAGGTTCATGTCCCGAAGTCGGCGCTTGACGCACAGGAAGCTCAGTCTCTGCTTTTGGACCGCTTGGGTAAAATCAGGGTAAAAGTTCACCTCCATATTTTCCAGCTTAATCGGCCCTTGCAGTCTGGAGGCTTGCAAGATCGCGTCCCTGTCCCGAAAGTTAAAAATCCGGGCAATGAGAGGTCGCGGAGGGGCTCCGACCTTCGGCCTTCCCCCGGGAACTCTGTGGGCCCTCTCCACGGCAAAAAATTTACTCAGTCCCCGAGGCTGGAGATGGGTAGCGATCAGGTCTTCCACAAATAGATCCGCCGCCGCTTCCTCCCGTCCCTCGGGTACCCCGATGATGCGGATGTTGTTCCTCCGGGCCCGACTCTCGGAATCCTCAAGGCGCCGATCCATAAGTGCACTCGCCTGACGAAGTCGGCGCACCTCCGTTTGTAGGGCCGCCACCTCAGTCGTGAGGCCCGATGCGGTTTGGGCCAAAGAATCAACCCGGTCGTTGGTCTTAGAGAGATCAGCCCTCACCAGGCCAACATCCACGAGGACCGCGTCGATCTTATGTGCCAGGGTATCGAACCGCTGGCCCACCGAGGCCTTCATCTCGGCAATGGCGCCCATGACGTCTTGCAGAGTCAGATCCGTGGGAAAGTCCGGAGCATCAGAAGGGCCCTCAGAGGACTTGTGTGGTCCGCCAGGAGATCCCCTCTGGAGGGTATAGCGGTCCAGGATGTTGGCCTGGTGTACGGCGCCACGCCGGGTCGACTTGGTCTTTGATCGATCTCCATCTTGTTTCGTGGCCATCGCCACAGTTCTCACACTCGCACCAGCGACGCCGTAGAGGGCAGGCAATCGGGGCCACGAGCTCCGGGGGGGGCCACCCCAGATCGGCGGGGTGGGTCACAGCCGGCAGGCAGGCAGGGTCCCCCAGCGAGGCCACACCAACGCAAAGAGCTCCGCGAGCTCACTCGCAGAGAAGGCGAGGGGGTGCGAAAGTGAAAGCGAAAGTGCGGGGTACGCGACCCACCAGGCCCAGCCCGCCGTTGTTGTTCACTTTGCCACCAGGTCACCCCCCAGCGCAAATCCGGGGTCCGGCGAGGAGAAGGCCGCAAACTTCAATCGGTGCTCACTCCGGCACCCGAGGTCCGATTTGAGAACGAGAAACGGGTACCACCTCAGCTCAGGCTCACCAACACAGTCCCCTCAACCGAGGCAGGATGAATACAGGATAAATGTAGGAGGTTGCGGAGGTCCTCGGGAGCCTCGCACCTACGCGGCCATCTTGGTTGCGCGCTAGGCTTCTCCTCCTACAAAAACGTTCTTAATGGAAATACCATTATAATGATGTGTAAAACTGACTTTGTGTTTCCTCCCCTTACAAATTTGTAACCGTTTGTCCGATCTGTGTCAAATAAGGTAATATCTTAGATGTCTTCATATACATTCTGGTCCACGCGTAGATTGTTTTACGGGTGAAAATGTTATTTAGGATACAAAAATCTGACTTGCATTTACAATAGAGTGGATTGTCAACCTTAACTAAAAAGACACGACTGTGCCTCTGTGATATATGTTAAAATTATGTTTACAGTTTATCTCTAAAGTGATATTTTGAAAATGTGTTTTTCTTTCAGGTGCACTGTATAAAACAATAAAATTACTAGTATCTCCTGGAAACAATCTTTTAACTCCATTTCAGTTTGGTGTAATACATTTATACATTAAAGAGAGGCCTATCTTTTGGAAGACTTTGAGAAACAAGTTAAACATCTACGCATTTCAATTACTCAATGATGAAGTAGTTCCTCTTCAGCATTTTGTGTTTATAATAATCCTGATTCTTTTAATTCTGTACATTTGCCTAACATTCACAATTTTAAAAGATGTCAGAAATGGCATTGATGGCTCAAAATATGACTATCTACGGACAATTTGATTCAAGGGGATATCTTTCCAAAAGCTGCATTTGTTTATGATAAAATGCAAAAGTCTTTAAGATCCAAGTTGCTATAGAATTTCAATGAAAGGCTTATTTTATTTAATGCATTGACTTATGGGATCAACTTTATGTTAAGGTATGCAAAACTTTTAGTTATGCAAGCATTACTCTTCTATATTTTTTATAAAATGAATCCCGGTAAAGACAGCAAAATTTAGTATTGAAGCCTAAAATAAATGAAAGTGATCTTGCCACTATGAAATAAGAAATGTAGCTCATGTGTTATTTTGTTATGAACGGATTTGCTTATTTCAGGAGCATGCTTTGGATAAGCCGAATACAATATTATCTCCTAATTCACTAGGTTCCTTACAAAACACATTCATCTAGTCCTCTTATTTTATGAAAACCTGAATACAAAGGTGTGGATTTGATAAACTCAATTGCAACATAACTTTGTGTTAGAAATACAATCAATCTTTTGTTGCCTGATAGAGAGAGGTTATATGTTTGTACCCAGTATTGGATTACATTATTTATTTTTCTTAAATTCTCTAACAATTGGAATAAAATACTTACCTACAGTGTACATGAGATATGAATTAATACTTCTGTAAAGCTGCCGAATTATCTCATAATAATTGATTAGATTGGTCGTGTAGTTTCAATGAAAGGTCAAATTATGGTTGTTGCTGTTTCTTGGAAAAGTGTGAGATCAACCTGTTATGGTCTCCCAAAAGGATGGTGTGATGTTCTGTATTAACATTCTGTATCCTTGTTATGATGCAGCAATCCAGAATGCATGATGGTTGCTAGAGTAGAATGTGTGATTGCTAAACCCTTTGTCAGTTACTCCCTTGCCTGTTGGTGGGTGGGGTCTCTGCAGACGTCTCTCTTAATAAAGTGGATTATCTACATCTGAACTTGGCCTGCCTGCTTCTTTGAACTTCACATTTGGTGACGAGCGACGTGCTGCGCTACCTACTTATCTCTTTTGAGAAAAATTCAGATCTACATCTGTGCAGAGATCTCACCACTATACCTGGTGTACATATGTGTTGTACACTCGAAGATACCATGTGGGCGAGAAGCATCTACTTTGGCACTTTATGACCACTGGATTTCTCAGCCTGGATTTTTTGCCTGAAGGTTTTGTTCTACCGAACAACAATTACCCAAAAGAAAATGGGAGCAGAAAACAGGAGTATGGATCCTACACAGCATTCTGTTGAGTCTGCCAATTCCCAGGATATTTTACTGTTTACTGGAGGGCAATGGCATATTTGTCTACTATTGCTGACTTGGAGAATGCATTTACTTTTGGATGGTGACTTGTGACCCGAGGTTGCAGTTGTAGCACAAGTGGTGCACTCACCTTTGGCTCTTATTGGCGTGTGACACGCACCGTGATCTTGTCTTCTCCATCACAGGAGCATCTCTGTAGCTGTATTCTGGGAATGCGTCATCGGCGCAAGGCATCCTGGAATTTGGTGCGTGTCACGCACGACGGCCATCTCAGTTTGGGGAGAACAACGGCCTTCATAACATCATTCCTGCTGATTGAGGTGCTTCACCCTGCGACGCTCACGAGGACCTGTAATACGACGTGAGCGCTTATTTGTTGATATGCTCACCTGTGAGTCTTCTTTTGGTATTTCTCACATAAAGCATATCACAAAGTGTGTCTGAGGTGATACACTCACCAGTTGAGACTTGCAAGTTGTTTACCAGTCAGAGACGCATTCGTTTTCATTTATGCAAAGCGGGACAGTGTGTCTACAGTGATGCGCTCACCTTTAGTGATTTATAACATGCTGATGAAATTGGCAAATTAGTGAATAACAGTGAAATTGGCAGTAAGAACAAATGTTGCTACTCCTGGAGGTGTAGTGCGCTGCCTGTGAACTGCCTATGAACATTTATAGTGATGATGCTTCTGTATTTTTGCTGTAGCCATTGAATTAACTTGATTTAGCTTGTGACCACGATTTCTACCTGTGATAGTGCTATTATGCAGAACGTTACAGCACCCCCATTTTTTCCTCTCGTCACCAGGTGAACCATCTATATAATGGCAAAAATGAATGAACGTTTTCAGCCATTATTCCCGGGTATGTGGGACTTCTATTAACACTGAGAAAAATGCATCTTTGCTTATGCACTGCCTTGGTCTGGAGGGGTAGAAGTTTTTGAGCATCTATCGGATCTCTCTGATGGGGAGGCTGCAACTTTGAATGAGTATGACATTTGACTCAAAATACTGGACTTACACTACCTTCCCAAGGTCGGTACTGTTCTTGAGTGGTATCACTTTGGCAAGACAATGCAATGTCAAGGTGAGACAGTGGAACAATACATCATTGTATTGCGCAAATTAGCAGCCACCTATAATTATGGGGCATCTCTGGAGGAGCTCCAAAGGGATCAGTTGATTTTGGGGTGTGCATTGGATAAGACTCATGGCAGGATGTGGCAAAAGGATAATCCTCCTTTACAAGACATCCCTACCACTCCTAAAACAATTGAACACTTGAAAGCTTGTGTGGATGTCATATGCAAAGATGCTGCGGTTGTTGACAGGGATATTGGGGACAAAGGTAATGGTGTCGTAGTAAAACTTGTAAAGGAGAAAGGTGGAAAGGATACACCATCCACTAACATTAAGCTTTTGAGAAAGCCATTTCAAGGCAAGTGTTACAAGTGTGATAATTCTGGGCATGTTGGAAATTATAAGGATTGTCCTGGATGAAAAGTCACGTGTAAGAATTGTGGGTTCCAGGGTCATTTTGTCAGATGCTTTAGGTCAACAAAAGATTTTAAGAAGGTGAGGGTGGTAGAGTTCAGAGATGACGATGTGGAAGAGATCGACATACTTCAAGTGAAAGGTTCAACGGCTGAAGGTCCGTTGAAAGTGGTCATGGTCAACAATCAGCCGGTAAAGACGCGATTTGATTCTGGTGCTAAAATAACTCTTATATCCAAAGTTTTTTTGAGCAGCAGCTGCTTGGCAAAGTGAAACTAATGAAGCCGGATATAAAACCAAAGGGGTATGGTGGGAAACCTATAGACGTACTAGGATATTTCAGGGGTACAATTGAATTCTGTGAAAGAATTATCCCAGCTAAAGTATTTATTTCTGTGAAAGGGGAATCTTTGATCAGCTGATTTCACCAGCACAGTCTGTACATATACTTAGACCCCAATGAGAGTCCATTGGTGTGTGTTAAAGAAATGCCGCCAGTCAGTTCTGTGTCAGTTGGAAAAGAGGCTTGGACAAGAGAATTTCCTAATGTATTTGCTAATAAATTGGGTTGCTTGAAGGGTTATTTTCATATTATAAAACTCAAACCCAATTTTTCACCTAAGGTGGTTAAGGTCATGTGTGTTCCTGTAACTGTGAAGGATAGCATGAGTTGAGCTAAACAAATTGATTGAAAATGGCATCATTGAAGAAGTAGAAGCCACAGAATGGTTATCCCGAGTCGTCAGGGCCAAGGCCAATGGGGAGGCCAGGCTCTGTGTGGACTTAAGGGAACTCAACAAAGCGGTGGTGGTGGATCACGATCCGCTGCCTAATATCAGTGAAATATTGGGTTCTCTTCAAGGTGAAAGAAATTGTCCATCCTTGGACCTAGCCTTGGCCTATCACCAGCTAAGATTACACTTATTGCCCCAAGAACTGATTGGACTTGTGATGCTATTTGCACCTTCAAATTCATAAGAATGCCCTTTGGCCTGATATCAGCAGCCTTCGTCTTTCAGAGGGCAATGGAGCAGGTTCTTAAAGGAATTAAGGGTGTCAAGGATATCGGGATGATGTGCTTATTTTTGGGGTTGATTTAAAGGAACATGATGACAGACTTAGGAAGGTCTTGTCAAGGCTGTGTGGTGCTGGTATGATGTTAAGAGCTGACAAGTGTAAGTTCGTTGAGCTGGAAATTTAATTCTTCGGTCATTTTATAACAAAATCTGGAATAAAACTGAAGGCAGCTCTAATAAATACAATTTGTAACCTAAGGATGAACTTGCAAAAATTCCTTGGTATGGCTGAGTTTTATAACAAGTTTGTACAAAAGTCTGTTGAGAGAACATGCAGTTTGAGGGACTTATTGAAAAAGGGGAAAGAATTCATCTGGAGCCAGGAATGCACTTGTGAGTTTGAAGACGTGAACCAATGTTTGCACAAAGCTCCTAATTTGGGAAACTTTGACCCCAAAGATGAGTCGTATATCATGATGGATGCAAGGTCAAAGGGACTAGGAGACATCCTTATGCAAAAAGCGATGGGAAGACCATTCTATTTATCTCTAGGGCCTTGAAGGATGCTGAACCCCACTATTTGGTGGCAGAAAAGGAGGCTCCGGGAGTGTTCTGGGCTATGTGTGAATTGAACAGGTTTTTGTGGGGAAAGAAATTTGAAATCAAAACAGATCAAAAGCCCCTGAAAGAGGTGTTTATGAGGAAGGGTATGAATTTGGTCTCACACAGAATATGCAAATGGGTGGTTGCCCTATAAGAATGTGAGTTTGGTATGTCCTACCTGCCGGGTGCCAGCAATATTTTGGCCGACTGTTTATCTAGAATGGGTGATGGAGAAAGTGTCTGGTAGAAGGTGATTGGTTTGTGGTGAGGAGGTTAATGCATGTCCAATTACTGATGATATAGTTTGGGAAGAGAATTGGAGAGAATGTTTGAGGGAGGATGATGGTTTACATTAAGTTATGAAGATGGTATCTACTTGATGGTGTGCAAAACGGATTGTGATGATGGTGTAAAGTAAAAGTTTGTAGATTTATTTAGCGGCTTATCACCTGTGAGGGCATCCAGGCACTGCCCATGGGCACAGGGGCATTAAGTGATTTGCCCAGGATCACAGGATATAGTGCCGACACCGTGACTAGAACCCGGATCCCCAGCTCTGGCTGCTGCACCACATCCGCCCCCAAGGGATATTGGTAGGTAAAAGTAGAATTGGTTGTAGTGGATAGCTTGTTGATGAGGGGTAGCAAGTTGATTCCTCACGGTAGCCTCAGAAAGAAGCTAGTGGATAAGGCTCACAAGAGCCACATGGGCATAGCCAAAACAAAAGAGAGCGTCAGAGAAGGCTATTGGTTGCAGGCTATGGAACTGTGCAATGAGAGAGGTGAGGAATCGTGTGGAGTGTTTACGCAGTGACAAAGTCCTGAAGTATAGAACTCAACCAATGGTACTGAGGGAGCACAGAAAGGTGTCCCTGGTCTGATATGATAACGTGGGTCCAGTGAGGATAAAGTCTAACGATCAGTATGTTCTTGTGTGTGTGGACATATTTTCACATTGGCCTGAAATTAAAGTTGTGAATTCTTTTGAGTCAGAAATGTTCCTGAATTTGTTGGAGGAGTTGTTTGAGAGTGGAAGGTTTTCCTTCTTCACTGCTCTCAGACAATGGGGTACAACTTACCTCGAGAGTGCTTGAAGAGTTTTGGGAAACTAGAGGAATAAAATATAGAAAGGCAGCTTTGTATCACGCAGAAAGTAATGGTGTTGTGGAAAGGTTTGTAAAAGTATCGAAGAAGACCTTACAACAAGCTTTGGTATCTGGTGCTAACTGGGCAACAGCAATGAGGAAAAAGGTATGGGAGTATCGCTTCACCCCACATTCTTCGACTGGTATAGCTCCCTTCCAGTTGTTTAAAGGCAGAATTGCAAATACAGAGGGGATTCCTAGGTGGGTTTCTACGAAAAAGATGATGGTTGATAACCAAGTGGGGAAAACTTAAGGATGGAAGGCGAAGGAAAGAGAGAATATGTTAAAGAGGAAGAAGTGTTATGACGTGAGAAAGGCTGTCAAGAGCACCGTGGTGCATGTAGGAAATTTGGGTGAAGATCAAATCAAAAGAAATTCATTAAAGAGTCATGGAATCAACTAAATAATTTTTTTGATTCATTTCCTCTTGGTGTTCTATGTACTAATTGTGTACGTGTACTCTGTTTTGTTGCATCTCGATTGTGTTCTAACGTATTTAATTAATGTCCAATTTGTAGCTGGTCTTTAGAGGTGGGAAACAGGTGTTTAAATCATAAACATTAATAACACTTCTGGTAGTGCAGCAAACGAGTTCCCTAGCTGCTAATACTTGTTCAACAACGTGGTATTGCGCAACCCTTTGTCAGTTACTCCCTTATTTACATCTGAACTTGGCCTGCCTGCTTCTTTGAACTTCACCGATGGCCCACACCATTAAATTGAAATGCATACAACGTGTTCTTCTCCCTAGATATTATTAGTATATCATCGACACTGTGGTTAAGAAGTCATTTTCATGCAGAAAGGTCTTGAAAAAGAGGATAATTTTTCTGATTCAGTAAATGCCCTAAATAGTGAAACGCAAATATGGTTTTATATGAGAAACTAAAGTGAACTGTTCACCTGGCAGTTTGTTAGATTAAGGACCTCAGGAGTATGATGGAGCTACGACATGGCGTCCATCTTGTGTTGAGGCTCTCATCTAATCATTTTTAAAGGCTTTATTTATTGTACATTCTAATGCAGTATAAACCTAACCACATGGATATTCAGTATGAGAGTCTGTGAGCCAAAGGAACCATAAATGCAGACCCTAAATTATGGATGTGTCAGGGAAAGCACAGCATCTGCTTTTACATAATTGCACTTTGAAGAGTTCACAGATATTGGGAATATTTGTATTTGAATCATATCAAAGTGCAGCCATACAGCTGCAAGTGGTTGTCAGGCTTACACAGTACTTACTTACTAAAACACATCCAACGATTTTTAAACCTAACCTGTTGGTCTGGAGAACATTCTAATGCTGTGTCCATTAAATACAAATAGTTGCACGTGTGACCTGCTGGTTTTAGAAAGTCTGATTCCCGTACCCGGATGTTGTGCCCTCCTGGGTGGAGGGCAGCATATTGTCTTGCGGAACAAAGAGTTTGCAAAATTCTGTGCCAATTAGTACTTTAAATAGATTCCCCACAGTTTGAAACAAGCATTGGCATAGCCAATAGGTCTCGCCTTTAAGACCTTACAAGTTTTTAGCCAAAGCTAATACTTTGCTAATGTCTTTAAGCTATGTTGTACAGCAATGTGGCTGCTAGAAACAAGTTAATTTTGAGCAATAAGATCAATTACTTACTGCAAAAAACATGTTTTCCATAAACATGACAACATTGTGCTGAAAAGACAACGCAATGATAACTTTTCCTTCAGGAATCTACCATGTTGTGCAAATCACAGAGTGAAAGTGGGCCTTTAAACGCTATAGTATGTGTACTTTGTGGAAGAGTTCATATTTTACAATAGAAGCATCATGACTCTTGGATGACAGGTGCAAGTCTAAAAGAAAACAGAACATGAAGTTACATTATTTCATTTACATTGAGTGGGAAAATATAGCTAACACCAAAATTCCATTGCGTCTTTCACTTTCTGTATTCCAGGCACTAGCACCGACATTCATGTAATGGGGCACATAGAGGACAACATGCTGCTCCTTCACTGGGGAAGAAAGATACTAGACTGCACTGTGGCCAACAAAGTGCGTTTTAGAAAAATAAAAAAAATCAGTGAATATAGTGAAAGCAAGAGACGCAGGCAATAATACTTAACTGCTTTATGTTGAAGGGTGAATACTAAAAACAAAGCAGTTGATTGGCGAGTGACCCTCAACTGACGGCCTTGGGATACAGGGGAAGGCGCAGAGCTTTGAAGTCACATTATCATGGCACCGAATAAGAAGTGGGCATGTCTGCTGAAAGGGTTAGGGTACAGGGCCAGATATTGTACAGAAAGCACTGCCCAAGTGTTTGAAAACACCAATCTTCTCGCACTACAAAGATGGCCTTCGAGGTGCTCAAAGGGAACAGATAAGCTACAGAACGAAGTGTGCAGGTCTTTGAAGTGCACACTACCCTTAAGAGGAATCCGCTGAGAGGGTCAATTAAAGGCAGTAGTGAAGTTCAGAGTGCTTTGAAGTCTGTTTTTTGCTAGGTATAGTGAGAATGGTGGGAGCCTGATAAGTGCTTACGGTGGGTACACAAAGCACTGCCACAAATGCATAGTGCCCATTTCACACTCGCAGCGAGGATGGCTACAAAGTGCAGGCCTTGGATGTGATACTAGCAGTGATCGCTCTGGCATACACAGACTCCGTGCAGAGATGGGGTCACACAGAGCTCACGAAGCCTGGCAGAGCTTTGAAGCCACATATTTCTTGCTCTAAAGAGGTCGAGTCGCTAGCAGCGTGGGCTTGGTGTGCAAATGTTCCGGATGATGAAGGATGTTGGGATCACGCGTCTGCGAGTGCCTACTGCTAACATATGGTGGGAACCCCGCCCATGACCCTTCAAACAAGCATTGGCATAGCCAATAGGTCTCGCCTTTGGGATCTTATATATTTTAGTTATGTTTTATATTATTGTATGTGAAAGTTTTAACTCATTTATTTGAATCAAAAGTTTCTTTTTTATTTTTGTGTTACAGTATTATATAGCGCCTGCAACAGCCAGAGCTATACTAGCATTTTACAAATAGTTGCTCGGAAAGTTACAACTAATTTATGTCGCAAAACAGTTAAAAAGGTCACAACAGAATGCATATGCAAAGTAAGAGAGCCCACAATATCCTTAGTGGGGGGGGTGATGCCACAGTACAGGTCGGAGCAAAAGCAGATGGGGAAGTAATGGTGGCGGAAACAACACAGGGGCTTGGGTGAGGGCGCCAACAAGGGAGGAATGGGTTTGGGGAAGCAGTACAGAGGGCATGGGATAGAGGAAAAAGCAGGCTAAGCGGTCAAAGTTTCTAGGACAGATCACGTGATGAGCTAAGAGATGCATAGGGCACTCTAAGGAAAGTTATCTATCTGTAAACATTACTAAAACAGATGGCCCCTGCGCGCCGCTGCTTCCAAACGCCGAGCCGGCTAGAAAGTAAATGCAAGCAGGGAAATGTAAACAAACGCGCGCCTGAAAGCGCATTAGAAAAAAACAGATGGCCCCTGAGCGCGCCGCTGCTCACTCCCGCAAGGTGGATGCCACCACATGCACAAGTGTGTGCAAAAGAGATGACCAATTTCTAAAGGTCATCTCCTAGAGCTGCGCAGACGCGCTGCCTAGGCAAGACCTAAAAAGTACCGCTGACAGCCCCCATAGCGGCGCCAAGTACCCACGCATATTCAACAGCCATACAACAGCGGCAGTTTCAGTGTGGGTGCCCACTAACGAGTAGGCTATGTCAAATTTAGGCACACACGCGAGCCATGCAGTAGACACATTACTTATGTGGGAACTGGTCCAGAATTATTGTTTGCCCCATAAGGAGTTTAATGAACTGAGAATGCCCATAGTTCCATCTCAGATTGTGTGAATGCTGAATAAATATACAATCTGTGAGGAACTCCAATAGGACTATGGAGATACAATCAGAAACTAATTATCTTTCCATCTTGAACCGTGCGTGAACAAATAAGTATTTGCCCCTGCCTTGAAGTGTTAACAAAACAGAGCTCTTGGAGTGGTGTCTCCGCACTCTTGAGAGATGTGCTGTGTGGCTCTGCTCTCACCATGACGGGACACACTTACCCTGACACCTCTTCCTACACAGAACAGGGCAGCAACACGAGCTAGGTCAGGGCGGACACTGTCGGATAATTTACAGCAACAGTACATGGGGGCATGGAATGGGAGTAAAATTAAAAACATCCAGCTAGCACAACCGGTGCGGAGTACAGACTAGAATCATGATGGTGGCAGTCTGCTTGGTGTCCATCGGGACTGCCTTGAGAGGCGTCAGGCGATGAAGATAAACCAGTGATTTGCAAGGCTGCCCATGGCAGCCAGGTCACTGTCAGTGACACTACAGGGGCGGGCGGTGCGAGTGGAAATAGCTCTTCTATAAGTTTTCCCAAGCAGCAGTTTAAAAACACAAAGAGGGAGAGACCGGCAAGCCAGGAAGTGGAATTTGACGCAGAAACAGAATAAAGCCCTAGCATGTCTGCGAGTGCTGCACTAGATCACCGTTTTGGTAGTTGGCATAATCATGCTAATACATGGCAGCCAGACGTCACTACATGGGCGGGGCGGCGCCAGTTATTCAGATAACAAGCCGCTTTTTGTGAGCGGGCCGGTTTTATTGAGCGGAACACTTGTAAAAGTGTTTCTAAGAAGAAGTTTAAACACGCAAGGAATGGGGAGTGAGGTGGTGGGAGGGATGGGAACGTCAGGAAGTGGAATGAGATGCAAGAACAAGCGACGTCACAGCGCTTTAAAGGAAGCACTGCAGCTGCCACCCTGCCTGCCGCTGCTCGCTTCCGAGGAAAAACGCTGTGGGAGTGAACATTTCAAAAGAGGTGGGACATGCACCCACCTTTAACCATTTGTGGCTTTCATTATAGAAAGACACACGCAAAAGCCAGTCCAATGTGTGGGAGGAGTCAGACCCACACAGAGTAGATACAAGAAGCCTCGCAGAGCATCACATGCGCGCTGCTAGGCTCGACCTAAAAATGATTTAAGTACTGGTGAGAACAATACACCAATTTCCTAATAGAATTCAAAAATGAATTTGCAGTCAATGTCTGTGGTTTTCGCTGTAAACAAAATTCACATGGCGAGTGTGCCAAACAATCCAAGTATCTTTCCTGTGTACAAGTGACACCAAAGCGTATGTTTACCAGATTATTAGTCACTGAAGGAAGGTCATAGCAGTTTCTTAGCTAGAGGGAGGATTAAAAAGCAGTTCTTTTTATAAACCCTATAATTACTACCCTAAATTAATATTTACAGTGGCAGTGGATCATACAGCCATAAACAACTAATCGGACTATCTCACTTGTAGAAAACGATAAAAATTACTGTTAGCACAAGCTGAAACCATTTTGGTTGTGCCATCCATTTTCATTAGTCATGTGATTCTTCCGTCTTCACTGTTGCTTGCTTTTCTATTCTGCTTGAGTCATCAACTATAGTTAACTCCTTCAGTACTGAGCCAGAACTATGTATAGGCCCAGAAAGGCCTGTAGCTGCTAGAATGCACCTGTCTTAGAGTGCAACTGTCACTCTATTCCAACTGATAAGCAGTTCTGTTTCTCCTCCCACCCTGCTGACTAAGTGATTTCTATCAGTCCATGTTAGTCAATAGCTATTTCTCTGTATGCCTGCACCTCCCATTTGAATCTCCATGCTGACTCTGCAACAAAGTCAGTATATAAGGCCCATGGTTTCTGTATTCCATGTAGTACCTCCTACAGTGGCCTGAGGGTACTGTATTGATGTAGTCCAACTCATGAGTGATTAATAAACTTGTTCTTTGATATTCCAGCTTCCGTGCCAATCTCTAATTTGCTAGCTTTAAGAACCTGTGGACAGATAAGGGTGAAGCCCTGCACCGGTGGGCCCCTAAAAAGGCTCACTTCAACAAATTGGCGCCCAACTTGCGGGGCTCATCGGAGACGCGGCAATCCGAGGGAGTGGTCTTGACGGAGGACATGAATCTACTGAGGAGGTACCCTGCACGAGGAGACCCTTTGTCTTTGCAGACCAACGTGTTTTCCGGTTTTCCCGATCTAACCCTCCAGGTGATGGTCGGTCCAGACTGAGATCTCCCTTGCTGTAAATTTTTTCAGTGACCATTAGGTCGACCCGGAGCTTGGCAGGTGGAGGTTGGAGACTTTGGTTTGGTAAGGTCGCTAAAGCGACACTCTTGTTTTGAATTTGCTTGGCCAAGATTCTGGTTTTATTTGTTTGATTTACTTGTTGCAATAAGTAAAGGCAGGTAATGAGGAGATTTTTCTCTTTTAGAAATGTTTGTGATAGGTACTATATTTGGGATAAGTACTACTTTAACTATATTATATTTACTATAATATTTTTGGCATGCCTGATTTTAGCACACTTCGTAGAATGTGTTGCTGTCTTGGAGGTACCAATATGGATCTGGAAAGTAGTCAGCCGGCTCCCCTAGAGGGGACACCTAATAGGTTTATGTATATTAAATATGGTATTTCTTACATAATGTATAGTGCACTGTGGAACAAATACACGAAAAAGGATCCTGATCTACAATGGCCAGTAAATGGGGTCATTTGATGTTAAGAAGATTCAGTATGTTGAGCAATGTTTGTTTAAGAGAAAGAGTCGGCAAGATATGTTTGATTGGGTACGAATGTGGGAGAAAGAGGTGAATGAGAGAGTGAGGAGAGAAAAAGCTATAGCAGAAAAAGAACAGCACAAGGCTATTTATACAAAAGCGTTAGAATTGAAAAATAAAGAAATAAAGGAAATGAAAGTGAAAGACGATAGGGAGCGTTATTTAGAGGTAACTGGCCAGTACCCTGTTAGATGCCCCATTTATCCCATCCTTAATAGACCTCAAGATGATTCTGTTTTGTTAGATAGACCTCCGCCCCCATATAAATTCCCTAGTGCCCCTGAGAATGAAGGTCCTGATGAAGAGCATTTTTCTTCAGATGAAAAAGATGACAATAAGCAAACTGGTCGAACAACTCGCTCTACTTTAACCACTGAGAATAAGGCCACTCTTAGATCCGTTGCCCGTAAGGCAGCGTATGGGAATGCCGCCGCTCCAGATATTTTAGCAATGGTTCAGCAATGGTCAGATCTAGAGCAGTTATATTTTTTGGAAACGTTCACTTGTGAAGTAATGAACAGTTTGAGAAAACATTCTGGTGATCTAGAGCCTGCCGATATAAATTCTGATTATAAACTGTTAAGTGATGGCACCTTTCCCTCTTTACAAATTTCCTATCTAATTAGGCGAGTGGTTAAATTACGAATTGCTGCCTTCCGTCTGCGAGAAGACAAAAAGGCAGCTGGTAAAGCTACAGCTGAGCAAACAGTTCAGATCCCAGTGCAACAAGAAGGAGCTACGGGGACAGATAAAGACATTAGTAATCCTGTAGTTACAGTAAAACCAATGAGTGAAACTTCGCCTTTGTATGTTCCCCAAAGGGAACGGGGACAAGTGACGATAAAACTTCAGATAACGCGAAAGGATATTTTATTTATCATTGGGTCTATACCCCTTGGAGTAGAGCAGATGTTATGGCTCTTAAAGCTGCTTTGCCTGATCCGTGCAAAAATCCAGCCGCTTTTTATGAAGAAGTAGAAGGAGCCATTAGTTCTTGCACTATGACACTACCTGATATTGACACGTTCTTTGGACTTATTTTACCCCCTGAAATGTGGAGATCATTTCGGAAGGTAGATGATAATGTAGCTTATGGTGATACTTGGGTGCATTTAGAGGAAACAGATGCTGCTAGAGAGCCTGTGCAGAAACCACAACAGGTGATATTAGATCTTCCTAAAGCTATTGTAACTAAGTTGACAACTCTTATACCCCCTAAACTGGTTGAGGTCCCAGTAGATCAGAGGGGTCCCTATGTTGATGCAAACGTCTTGGGTTCTACTGATCAGTTTCTGGTAGATACAGGAGCTACTCATAGTGCTTTGTCTAAACAATTGGTTCCTAGGGCTCCCCTGTCTGGCACAAAGATAACATCAATAGGATTCGATGGGACACCTTTCCTTAGCCCACTGTCACAACCACTTGCATTCAGTCTTGATAAATTCACTGCATCATGTCCATTTTTGCTTTCCCCTAACACACCGGACAACATTGTGGGTATCGATATGCTTAAACATTTTCGTGCTACAATACGTTGTTTCCCAGAAGGTGTGCGTGTTATTTTAAATGACAACTATCCAATGGTTGCGAGGTCTTGCCTTATTAAAGAAGATATTGCTCTGGCATCGCTACCTAGTACCTTGTGGGCTACATCAGATACTGATGTGGGACAAATGGTTATCCCGCCAGTCCATATTCAAGTGAAGGAAGGTGCCTCATTGCCTCGATTGCCCCAATATCAAATATCTCGGGAAGGTGAAGAAGCATTGATACACATTGTTCAGGATTTTATCAGAGTGGGGGTTGTGGAAGAAGTCCCCTACAATACCCGTAATAGCCCTATTCTTCCTATTTTGAAAAAGGACACTGATTCTAAAGTCTATAGATTTATCATTGACCTACGAGAGGTCAATAAGATATTAGTGCCCCAATACCCGGTAGTCCCTGACATCACGACACTTCTTACTATGATTCCTCCTATTGCAACCACATTTAGAGTAATTGACTTGAAAAACACATTTTTTTCGATACCTATTCATCCTGATAGCCGTTATTTGTTCGGCTTCACTTTGAATAATCGATCCTTCAGATTTTGTAGAGCTCCACAAGGGTTTACAGAGAGTCCTAGCATCTATAGCAAGGCATTGAAGAGACAGCTTGATGATTTTCCTGTACCAAAAGGGGTGGCTCGTATTCAATATATCAATGACATCTTTTTGGCTGCTGATACCCCTGAACAGTGCGAAGAAGGAACACTGTTGTTGTTATCATCATTTCTTGCATCTCATCATCACAAGGTCTCTCGGAAGAAATTGCAATATTGTAGACATCAGGTTACCTACTTGGGTCACCTCCTGTCCAAGGAGGGACATGCACTCACACCAGACCGCATTCAAGCTATTTTAGACACGCCTGTGCCCTGTACTCAGAAGGATGTTTGTGCACTGATTGGCCTTACTTCTTTCTGTAGGCAGTGGATCCCTAACTTTTCCTACATTGTCAAGCCCTTGTTAGCCCTTTTGACTAAAGACACTCCGATGCCCCTCTCATGGACTACTGAATGTCAGAATGCTTTCCAACAGTTACGTCACGCTCTTTGTTCTGCACCAGTATTAGGAACTCCAGACTACACTAAGGCCTTCACACTCTATGTACACGAGAGAGATGGTTGTGCCCTCTCGGTTTTAACCCAGACACACGGTGATAAGCAGCGTTCTCTTTTTATTGTATATAAAAGCATAACAAGGTCACATATGAAAACTTGGGCACCAAGAAAGCAGGGTTGCCGCAGCACCGGCGACACAAATGACAGTAGAGGACTAGACAGATGTACAATAGTTCTGAGCGTAGGCTAGATTCAGTCCTTGATCTCCAGGCCGGATAGTCGGGCCTGCGGAGGCTCACAGATGTCACCTCTGTAGGTGTTCCAAAGCGACCACACCTCCCCCCACTTTATGGGGCACCCCCATGCCGTGTATACTGTCTTCTCCTGCAACATGCACCAATCCATGTATTTTTGCCAGTCCACCAATTTCGGCAGCCTCGCTGCACCCCACAGACGGGCTATCTTCCTTTTTGCCACCATTTGCCCGAGCGTGACCCAAAGCCTCCCCGTGTAGATAAGTCCGTGGGTTCACATATGTTCAAGATACATCGCTTAGCCTCTGTACGAAGGTCAACCTCCCACACTTCCCGCATGCAGGATACAACTCGCCTCCAGTACCTCTGCACCCCGGGGCATTCCCACAAGATATGGAAAAAGGAGCCAGTCGCCCCACACCCCCGCCGGCAGAGCCCCTCCCCCTCCCCAATCGCCTGAATTCTTGTGCAAGAACCGTATACTCTGTGCAATATTTTAAGCTGCACGAGCCGGAGCCTAGCCGATATCGCCACCTCCCTTGGGGACGCCAGAGCGGTAACCCACTCCTCGTCGTCAATCTCAAGTCCATCAGCCACCCACTTCTCTTTCAGGGAATCGAGTGGATCGGGGGGGTTATTTATCAGTTTTTTGTACGTGAGCGAGATGGCATGCTCCGGCATGTGTCCGTCAAGCAGCCGATCCTCGAGCGGTGAGGCCTGCGGGGGTCGAGTCCCCGGTGGAATGTTAGCTTGGAGGGAGTGTCTAATCTGCAGGTATCTGAAGTACTCTGTAGGCGCCAAGTCGTACGTTTCCTGTAAGTAGGCAAAAGATCTGACCCCCTCGGATCCCCACAGGTCCTTCACCTGGGAGATCCCGATAAGGTCCCAGCTACGGAACCCCTTTGTGTGTCCCAGGCTTCCCAGTCTCTCCGACGCCCACAGAGAGGTGGCCATGGTCAAAGTGTTAGACCAGCCCAGCTTGCGGTGTGCCGCGTGCCATATTTGCACCGAATGCTTCATCGGTCCGGTGAGCTGAAACTTGCCGGGTTTAGAGTAAAGCGCGACCTTGTAATTCCCCCCCGGGAGCAACCACCTGTCCATCCCGTAACCTGGGTCGTTCCCAGCACTATACGTCCCCTGATTGATCGCCGAAAGGTGAGCGGCCCAATAGTACTTGCGGATATCCGGGAGGGCTGTCCCCCCGTCGTACCATCCCAGCATGAGTTTCCGCAACGCTATTCTAGGCGCACCTGGGTAGTTTTGGAGGGCGTATAAAAATCTAGGGAGCGCCATCATTTTAAAGAGGGCCGCCCGGCCCAGCAGTGACAATGGCAGTCGCTGCCACGAAGTTGAGTCACGTTGGAGCCGTCGCAGTGGCGGCAGTAAAATCTTTTCATACCGGAGAGTCTGATCCAGAGTGACAAACACTCCAAGGTATCTGAAGCCGTCCTCCGCCACGGTGAGCGGGCAGCTGCCGGGGAGCCTGGGAGGACTGCCATGGAGGACGGATTTGTTCCAGTTGATGCGGAACCCCGAGTTTCGCCCAAAACTTGTAAATATATCCATCGCTGCCACTAGAGATCTCCGCGGGTGGGACAAGTAAAGGAGGATATCATCGGCGTATAGCGAGATTTTGTCCTCCCAGCCGTCCGTCCATCGTATCCCTGTGAGGTAGACGTCCTGTCGGATCCACGCCGCCAGCGGCTCAAGGGAGAGCGCAAATAGGAGAGGCGAGAGCGGGCACCCCTGTCTGGTGCCCCTCTCCAGGGCGAAAACCTCAGAAACCTTGTTGTTGACTACCACCTGGGCCAGGGGTTCCGAGTACAGGAGGCGAACCCACGCCGCAAAGCGGGGGCCCAAGCCCATTTTGCGGAGTACCGCCATCATGTATGGCCATTCGAGGGTGTCGAAAGCCATGGTAGCGTCAAGCGACACCACCACCGTGTCTTCTTGGATCGTGTGGCACCTACCCAATACACCATTCAGGCGGCGGATATTTAGTGCCGTATTGCGATGTGGCATGAAGCCGGACTGATCCGGGTGTACCAGCGTGGGAAGGACGGAGTGGAGCCCATTGGCGAGAGTTTTTGCTAGTATTTTCGGCTCTGCGTTGAGAGCAGGGAGATCGGTCTATACGATGAGCAGGCCTCTCTCGGCTTCCCTTCCTTCGGTATTGGCACTATAGTGGCCAGGCGCTGCTCGCGCGGCAAGCTCCCCGTTGCTGCGCTTTCCTCAAACATATGTAGGGGGTGCATGCTAAGAACGTCGGGCTTCAGCTTGTAGAGCTCAATCGGCAGACCACTCGGTCCAAGTGCTTTACCCGGGCGAATGTCCACGATCGCACGTTGCAGCTCATCAGCGGCGAGAGGGGCCTCCAGGGCTTCACGGTCGGCCTCCGACAGGCAGGGCATGCGAATATCTGCGAGCAGGTCATCCGAGTCCTCCTCCGGACGGTCCGACCCCTTACTTTAGACCTGCCGATAATGCCCCGCAAATTCCGCCGCAATCTCTCGGGGTTCCGTTATCACGTCTCCCGACGCCTTAATAATCTCTGGCACCACGGTAGTGGCCCTCTGTTTTTTCTCGAGCCAAGCAATAAGTTTGCCCGCCTTGTCCCCCTGGTCATATATCCTGCCTACCTTGTGTTGAATGGCTGTCTGGGCAGCATGCGTGACCAGCTCCCTATACTCCGCGGTTTTAAGGCGCAACCGGTGCCGCACCCCCGGGTCAGCGTCCGCGCACGCGTCCTCCTCAAGTGCCCGCAGGTCCGTCTCAGCCGAGGTGACCTGCGCCACCCGTTCCTTACGGCTGCCGGAGATGGCCGAAAGGGCCTCTCCCCGCAGCACCATTTTAAAGGCCTCCCACAGGATGACCGCGGAGGTAGTCGACCCGACGTTGAGCTCGAAGTACTGCTCGATAGAGCCGGCCAGCTTTTTCCGCATGTCCTCACTCCTGAGGCGCCAGGCGGGTATAGGCAAGACACATCCCTCCCGGCCCCCCCCCCGCGCAAGGTGCACGTATACCGGGGAGTGATCAGAAATGCCGCGCGCCAGGAGGGCGGCCTCCCGTATGGTCATGTCAGGCTGTGAGGAAGTCAAGATATAGTCTAGGCGGGAGAAAGAGTGATGAGGGCCAGAGTGGAAGGTAAAGTGCCTGCTCGTGGGATGCAACAGCCGCCAGCTGTCCGTGAGCCCGAAGGCGTCGAGGAAGTCCGCCAGCCACCTTTGCCCCTGAGGTGTTTCCCTGGGGGGTTGTCTGTCAAGGGTTCCGGAGATCACTGCATTAAAGTCACCCCCGATGATCAACGTCCCATCAGGGAGGGAGAGCAGGAGCCTACCCAGGTCCACATATGCCTGAGTTTGAAGGCCTGGGGGGATATAGGCAGAAAGGAGATTCAACCGACGGCCAGCCCATCTCCCCGATAGGCCCGCAAAGCGGCCCAGTGGGTCTGTTTCCGTGTGATCAATGTGGAGTGGCAGGGAACGGCGAAGCAAAATCCCCACTCCCCGAGAGCCAGAGGTGAAGCCAGAGTGTACCGCTAGAGTGTATCCCCATCTGTTGAGGGCCTGACATGTGTTTCCCATTAAGTGCGTTTCCTGCAGTAATACTACATCCGGGAGGTGGCGTTTGATAAACTGTAGGACAATGGTACGTTTGAGCCCATCTCCCAGACCATTAACATTCCAGCTAAGAACCCTGAGGCTGTCTTCCCAGCTACTAGCCATACTCATTACTGTAGGAGCCCGCCTGTCTTCGAGTACCGGTGCCACCCGCCAGCCCCTCCATACTATCAGTGTGTGACCATATCAACCTTCTAACCACCCCCTCTCACCCACCCCCCCAACAGCTCAGAACAATATACATAGCAATAGGGACTACCCAACGTGGATCAGTCCCAGTCTGTCTTCCCAGCCCATCAGTAACCGCTGTAGCATCCCTCCAAACAGACCCCCCCACCCCGCTCCCTGCTCCGCAGGTTTTAAACTACCCACCGCCCCAATTAGCAGAGCGCCTGTCGCCCGACCCACCCCGGAGAGAGTAACCGCCCCCCCCCCCGGAGAAACTCTGTTAGGGAGAACGTATGCCGGCCCCAACTCCAGCCGCCATAACTGTGTAGCCCCAGACTAATGGTCCCCTAAGAGCGTGATTAAATCAGGGGTCAATCCCAAAACCATTTAGGGAGGGAGCGGCCATGCCTGCATCACATCCCAGCCATGCCAACCAGGACCCCGGTGCATGCCATATACATTACTGTTCGGTGTGTCCTGACCCCTTGTTCGGAAGTCTCATCGTGCCGCTGTGTCCGGAAGCGAGTCCCAGCGGGGGCTGTTCGATCTGAACCTCCACAACCTTTGACTCTGTTCGGCTCTCTCCGCTCCTCCGTCCACTGATCCAGGGGATGCTGCTCCCCTCTGTGGCGTGTGTTCACAATCGTGCCCCCTTCTCACCTCCGTCGCCGTCACATCAAGCCACTCCTGGACCGCCGCCGGTGAGGTGAAGAAATTAGATTTGCCGTCCGCGATGATTTTCAGTTTGGCGGGGAAGAACATTATATATTTTATGCCCCGGTCCCTGAGTGCCGCCTTAACACCCAGGAACGAGCGGCGCTCCTGCTGAACCCGCAGCGTGAAATCAGGGAAGAATCTGATGGTGGCCCCTTCGTGCTGGAGATCGCCCTGCTGCCTGGCCACCTGTAGGATGGCGTCCCGGTCCCGATAGTTCAGTATCTTAGCGATAATTGTCCTCGGCGGTGCCCCCGGCCTGGGTCTAGGGAGCGGGGCTCGGTGAGCCCGCTCAATGGTGAAGAGCTTTGAGAGCCTTCTGGGCTTCAGATGATGTAGAATGAGGTCCTCCAGAAAGAGCTCTACGCTGCGCCCCTCCATTCCCTCCGGCACACCTACGACACGGATGTTGCTCCGTCGGGCCCTCCCTTCCTGGTCCTCGAGCCGAAGGGCCATTTGGCGATGTTGGAGGACGAGCTCGTTAATGCGCCCCTCAAGTCGTTTCTCTGAGGCCTGCAGTGCCTTGATGTCAGTCTCGTTAGCTTTGGACCTCTCCGTAGTTTTGCCAAGGTCCGTGCGCAGCAGATTAATCTCAATCGAGATCTTGTCCATCTTTGTCTCAAGGTTAGTACCTAGCGTCTGTATTGCAGCCATAATGGAGGTCAGGGAGGGTTCCGCATGCTCCACAACGGTTTCCATCGTCGCCCCAGACTGCGCCTGGCCGGTGGGCACTGCGTATTTATCCAATTTATTGGTTTGTGTTGGTTTCCCCACCTTTGGGCGCATGGTAAATGTAGCCCGCTGCTGCGCCAAGGACCGTGGCCCAGCCCGAGTGCCTGCAGGCACCCCCGAGCCTCGGCTTCACCTCCTCTCCGCCCGGGCGGTGCACCGTCCCCGCACCACCGGCCGGCCACGTCGTAGCTGTAGAGCCACCGGCGTTTCCACCACACCAGCCGTCCACCTCACCGCGGTCTGCTGTCCTCCTCGGGCCGTGCCGCCCACCGCCGTCAGCCGCCACTGAAGGGCTCCCTCGAATGTTGGGCAGAGGGCCGTGGGCGCGTTCCCACCGCTCCCCCGGAGCATGCCCCGCCGGCTCACCTGTGCCACCTCCAGCCGGCCCACCTCCCGGCCTCAGTCAAACCGGCAGTGTCGATCACCCGGGCCGCCTTTCTCTCCACCGCTCCACCAACCTCACTCTTGCCTCAGGTGACCCGGCTTCCCTCGCAGGCCTGGCGAGTCCTTGCTCCGAGCTCCACCCCGGAGTGCGGCGCGCCGCAGGTCGGCTGCCCCCGCAGGCCGGGTCGAAAGGTGTGTGGCTCTGTCCCCCGCTCCTGCGTGCTCACCGGGAATCCCCAGTTGTCCGTCAGTGGCCAGGCAGCGATGTCCCGCGACTGCAGCTTGGGTGCCGCCCGCGATATTCCGCCCTGCGCCGGCCGCACATACGATGTAGGCCTCACGCCGGGACCTCAGGTAACGGCCACCCCACGCCTCGGGCTCCAGCCGCCCACCAATGTCCCCGCAGCACGAACAGTCGCCGCCGCCGCCGGTCCTCTCTCAGCCTCCGGACGCCGCTCCAAGCGCCGATCAGTCGCGCAATACTTAAGGGAGGTGGCGCTTTGATTTTGGTGCGCGCCACCCGGAGAAATGGACGGATATTCGTGGGGAACACAGTAGGCTCGGCGGAGCTCGGTCTCTAGGCGGCCATCTTCGTCGGCGCCTGGCCACGTCCCCCATAAGCAGCGTTCTTGTGCATATTTTTCAGCTGTCCTTGATCCAGTTGCTCGCGCGTTGCCTGGGTGTTTTCGAGCGGTAGCGGCGATAGCTGTGTCTATATGTCAAGAGTGAGGGAATAGTCTTGTAACATAGATTGCTTGTGTTAGTACCACATGCAGTTGACGCCCTGTTAAATCAGACGAAAACACAGAATTTGACTTGTGCTCGCTTGACAGGCTATGAATTGACACTTTTGGCCCCTCATATTACATTGAAAATATGTTTGACTTTAAACCCCGCTACACTATTGCCATTCCCAGCTACTCATTCCCAGTCACAAGAGTTGCATGACTGTATATCCCTTACTGAAGAACAAACAAAGGGTCGTGTGGACTTACAAGATACTCCCCTTTCTAGTGTCGATGGGGAATTGTGGGTTGATGGGTCCTGCTTGAAATTGCCCGATGGCACAACATCAGCTGCGTATGCAATTACAACACTTCAGACAGTAGTTGTGACAGCCCGCATCCCATAGAAGTCAGCTCAGGCAGCTGAGTTGATAGCGCTAACAAGAGCATGTGAGCTTAGTACTGATTTGCTCGTTAACAT
The DNA here is from genome assembly GCF_964204655.1 of Triturus cristatus. Lineage (NCBI taxonomy): Eukaryota > Metazoa > Chordata > Amphibia > Caudata > Salamandridae > Triturus > Triturus cristatus. Next base: position 1,158,034,047 of record NC_140583.1, on the reverse strand, counting down.
CTACACCGACAGTCAATATGCTTTTGGAGTGGCTCATGATTTTGGGCTACTTTGGAAGGAAAGAGGCTTCCTTACATCACATTGGACACAAATAATGCATGGGGAATTAGTACATAATCTCTTCACTGTCTTGACATATCCTAAGAAAGTAGTGATTGTTAAGGGCAGCGCACACAAGAAAGTGACTGATAAAATAGGACAGGGCAATGCCTTTGCAGATCACATAGCCCGTGAGACTGCAATGCAGCGAAGTACTACATCTATGTATGTGGTTAAGTCACAGGCTGAACGTTGGCATGATGCCAGGCAAGAAGTGTTGGACATGCAGCAATCGGCTTCTGCTGATGAATTAGACCAATGGTCTAAGGAGGGCTATTGGAGGAATAAAGAAATGACCAAATGGAGATTACCCACAGCCTATTTACACCCCATGATTCACATGGCACACGGACCGGCACATGTTGGAGCATCCTCAATAGCAAAGATACTTGTGTAAGTTTGGGATCATCCAGATATTGCCGGCACAGCTAAAAAGATAGTCCAGTCTTGTCTGATTTGTCTTCAGTATAATCCTGGAAAGGGAACACAAACTCCCACAGGAGGATTTGCAACACCCACTGCACCTTTTGAGGTACTGCAAATGGATTATATCCAGCTTGAACGCTGTAATAACCTGAAATATGTCCTAGTAGTGGTATGTGCCTTTAGTAAGTGGATAGAGGCATATGCTACGAAAGATAATACAGCTCTTACTACAGCAAAGGTGCTCCTAAAGGAGTTTTTCCAGATTCGGCATTTGCCGAGTTTTGTGGAGTGACAACGGACCCCATTTCATTGGGCAAGTTGTTAAGTATGTCTTGAAAGTATTTGGAATTAAGCAGAAGTTCCATGCTGCTTTTCACCCACAATCAGCAGGGCTAGTGGAACGATACAATTCTACCCTTAAGCTTAAGTTGGCCAAAATACAGGCTTCCACATCTCTGAAATGGCCTGATGCACTGCCCTTGGCATTGCTATCCATGTTATGTTAGGGATATTTCTATAGCGCTCACCTGGTGGCATCTCGGTACTTACATAGTGAAAGAGGATGAAAGGTGGGAACCAGAGTCAAAATTGATGCATAGATTCAAAACAGAAAGGCTTTTAATTGTTTCCTGAAGGTGCTATATGAGGTACATATCGGTACCACATACACGATCTGGCCTTACACCGCATGAGGTCGTTTTCGGGAGGCCAATGAATATTTGGTGGATTCCTAAGCCACGCCCTATACATGATGTACCTTGTGTGTTGATGAGTGACTACTTGTCTCAGTTGACTGACAGCTTGCTTTCTATTCATCAACAGATTCAGGAGACGCTTCCAGACAGGTCGCAGGGTGAGGGCCACGATCTACGGTCCAGGGACTTTGTAGTGACAAAGTCTTTCCAGAGAGCCAGCTCCCTAGCCCCAAGGTGGCGCGTCCCTGAGCAGGTGCTCTTGGCTACGACTGCGGTGCGAGTGACCAATCGGAAGAACTGGGTGCATGCAACCCACTGTCGGAGGGTTCCGCATGACCTAGTGAGCCCAGCTGTTTTGGCAGATCATCGCGACATCCTGGACACAGAGAAAGGACAAGCCATGTCACCTGAAGAACCTGAGGAAGTCTTCCCGGACCACACAATCCCTGTTGCATCTCGATATCTCGATATCAGCTGTGACCCCGAAAGAGAGACACTTTGTTGCAGAAAGAGACTGTTTGAGACACTGTCCTGGGTTAGTGAAAGCCTGAGTAGTAAAGGGGGGAACCCTAATAGTGATACCCGTCACAACCTCAGTGAAGAAACCAACGGCTGCCCAGGACTTTAGGGCCCTATCTGCCTTGTTGATCTACATTGAGATGAACATGCCTGCGGAAAAGAAATCAACTGGTACGAGAGTTTGTGATCGAAAGACTGTGTTCATTATTGGACTCACATCCATTATTATCCTCTTGGCTATGATAACATGGGTTGTTGAGGGAGTAACTCCTGCTTGAAATCTACTGACTGTCACTACTCCTGTCCCCATTGAGCACCAATACTCTACTCTCCCTTATCATGAGCAGCAACACAGGATGTCCTACCTCAACAATACGTTTGTTCAAAAGTTGCATCACACCCATAATGCTACAAACATCACCAACTGTTGGGTGTGTGGAATGATGCCAGCTCATCAGAAGAAGGGAGGAACTCCTTTGATTCCTCTGCCGTTCTCACACAATGGTTCTTGCCAAGCCTGGTTTGCATTGTTGTGGGCTTCTGAAGTTGCTAACATTACTAAAGCTGATGTAGGGAGACTGAACGCTTAACTCAACAGAGCATGTTACCCTGATGAGGAAGGAGATCCACAAGCTAAAGGAACTGTATGGGAAATGGAGGAGTATCGCTGAGGAAACTCCTCCATGCGCTATGTTTTCCCAAACACTCGAACTGTTAAGGGTAATGGACCTCCTGTTATAGCTGTTACTAGAGCAAGAGCAGACCTGTGTGTGAACAGTATTGGAAAAGTGACTGTACTCTGGTGTTGAATATTACTGGAGTAAACAGCAGTTTTATGTCATCACACAACACCCATTTTATCTGTGGAAATAAGGGATATTACCATTTACCCATTGGTTGGTCGAGAACCTGCTGTGTGTCCTTTTTGCTACCACCTGTGTTTTTGGCTCCTGCATCCTACCATAAAGACTATAAACTGTATAATGACATTTCTAAGAGCCGATCAAAGAGAACAATAAATCATGATGAGGTGAATCAGACTGATACTGCACTGCAGCAATATGTTGAGTTTAATTTGGGACTGTTTTTCTTTTTTGGTGCTTCCTTAAACAGCCGGAAGATCAGGTGTTTGACATGTGTTGTAGAGGCTGTAACCAGACAGCTATGTCACTTGGAAACATCACAGAACTACAAATTGCGAGAATTGTGGCGCTCCAAAACAGGATGGTCCTCAACGTAGTTTTAGCGGACCATGGTGGAGCATGCCGCATAATCGGGAGCAGTTGCTGCGTGTATATCCCTGACCATGCCCCTTCAGTTTATGATGCAATTTCGAAGTTGCATAAAATAGCCTCTGAAATCCATCCGAATTTAGCAACTTGGACTTATACTGGATGGTTTTAGACAATGATCACTACCTGGGGTTGGAAGCTATTATCAGCCCTATGTATATTTGTTGCGATCCTTTTTTCCTGCTGTTTATGTATACAATGTGGCCCGATGCTTTGTTCCCTTTGTGCTGCCACCTGCACCCCATGTATCCCAATCAAGCAAAGTACCAAAAATGTAAATGCCCGACTAGTAACTGACCAGGAAATAAGAGAATTGATGCAAATTGATGTTGGTGATAATTTTCATGTTTCTTCTCTTGCATAGCGAAGGTCTTCAGCTAATGCTAAATGGGCCGTCTGTGGAAAACAATAGAAATTACCGTTAGCATAAGCTGAAGCCATTTTGGCTGTGGCATCCATTTTCGTTAGCCATGTGATTCTACCGTCTTCACAGTTGCTTGCTTTTCTATTCTGCTTGATTCATCAACTCTAGTTAACTCCTTCAGTACTGAGCCAGAACTATGTATAGGCTCAGAAAGGCCTGTAGCTGCGAGAATGCACCTGTCTTAGAGTTTAACTGTCAGGCTATTCCAACTGATAAGCAGTTCTGTTTCTCCTCCCACCCGGCTGACTAAGTGATTTCTATCAGTCCATGTTAGTCAATAGCTATTTCTGTGTATGCCTGTACCTCCCATTTGAATCTCCATGCTGACTCTGCAACAAAGTCTGTATATAAGGCCCATGGTTTCTGTATTCCATGTGCTACCTCCTACAGTGGCCTGAGGGTACTGTATTGATGTAGTTCCACTCATGAGTGATTAATAAACTTTTTCTTTTATATTCCAGCTTCTATGTCAATCTCTACTTTGTTGGTTTAAGAGGATTAGTGTGAATCTAAGCAACCGCTGTTCCTGCTTCCGGATTAAGTAAAAAAAAAAAAAAAAAAAGGATAAGCACGAGGTAGCATTCTTTGAATATTGAAATAGCATATTCAAGTTTTTTTTTCCAGTTTCATATTGTGAAAATTTAGTTTGAAGGCATTAGAGTGTTTTAGAAGAGAATCATACCAGGGTAAACATTTTTAGGCACGGGGAGAAAAGTAGGCCTGGGTGGTGAACATCGCTCTGTTCGCGGAGTTTTCTGCACTCCGCGGAACTCGCGGAGTGCAGAAAACTCTGCTTCGCGATGTGCAGCGGAGTTTTTTCCCCGCTCGCGACCGTTCACGAGCGCGAGCTGCCGCTCGGGTAGAATTTCTACCCGAGCAGCAGGAATACCAGCACAAACTGCAGTTCGCACTGCAGTCCGCCATTTGCGGAACTTCGCAGAGGTTTTTGGTAACTTCGCAGAGTTCCGCATAGCAAAACTCCGCGAACTACACCCAGGCCTAGAGAAAAGTTGATTTGCCCAGAATCACAGGATGTTGAGCCATGGCTGGTATTCGGAACAAATGAATGAATTAAAAGTAATTTGTATAGCGCGGTTGCTACTTTATAAGAAGCATCCTGGTGCTTTGTTTTGACAAGGTCAGCAGCTCTAGCTACAAGGCCACATCCTCCTCTCCTCAGAGTTCACAACTTTTAGCATAAATCACCACCAGTCTCATTCACAAAATACACTGATTTAAACTGATAAAATATAACTCTGCATTGAACTGAAAAAATGACAATATATAATTTAGATCCCTAAAATGTTGGTGGGGTCGGGGGGGGGAAACAGACGGAGGAAGGGGTTGCCTAGCAGCAGTGCTTGGAATCTGAAGGGTAGTGTCCCACTGCTTCCCATTAGGAAGGGTAGTAATCCAACATTAACCAGAAAGCATTTCAGTCTTGGATAATAATTTTACTCTTCCTGTGTGCTTCACTGCAGCTATTACAGAGCTCTGCCTGCACCTGCAAGACTGCCTCTCAATATTAAATATATTCCATCCTTCCTTTGTATCAGCCCCCACATTCCCTACAGGTGTGCTCTCCATCCTGGCACTTGAGAGCGAAAGACCACAGCATGCAATTGTAATCCCCCCCCACCCCATGAGATGAAACGCTCTCACAATACATCTGATCATTTAGGGGAGGAAAGAACATGGCGGCCGTCGAGTAGAGTCGCGGAGGCTCCTGAGGGTCAGGAGTAAAACAGCAATTTGAACTGAGTATCCATATGCTGAACTTCTCAGTAAACCTGGTATTAACCGCGCTATGTGCTATGTTGCTTTGCTGTGTTGGTTTAGCTAGTAATTAATGAATAATGAAAATTTGAGGGGTTTACAAGGAATGTTACCTGGGCTGGGCTGAGAGGACGCTTTGCGCTAGTCGGTCCTGTGGATTGCGTTCGGTCGTCGTTCTGCGGCTGCGATTCTGCGGTCCGAGTCTGGTGTTGAAGGCGGGAGCCATTGGAGCTCTCGGCGTGCTTTGGCGGGTCTGGAGGCGACGGCTGGAGGTGCCCCGGTCATACCGGGACATCGGGTTGGTAGGACTCCCTCAGACGGAGCTGCTGGGAGGCTGCCGAGTTTGAGCACGGTCTGGGAGCCGCTCTGGGCGCGAGTCGCTCGGGGGTTGGAACGCGGGAGGAGGGCCTTTGCTGTGCTTCCCTTCCAGGGCGGGTGGGGTAGGGGCAGCACAGTCGCTGGAAGATTCGGACAGTCTCAGCACCGGAGTAAAGCGGAGGGGGAGCAAGTAAAGAGGGTGTGTGAGGCCGAGAAGTGGTGCAGAGTCCCTGGAGTGCCCCGGCTTGGTCAGAAAGGTGAGATTGGGCAAAAAGGGGGTATAAATCGTGACTGTATGTCAACAGATTCAACAGACACAGGCACAGGCTGGAGGCAAAATAGGTACTCTCTAAGGAGCGCAAAGCTAAAACCACACATGGTTGATTGTCAAGCAGGTGGGGACCCAGAAACTTCAGAAAAATTGGGAAAACACCACTCTAAATTTAACAGAAAACCGGTAATTCAGAATAAAGCTGTAAAAGTTACTAATAAAAAGAGTGCCTCCTCGTTTAAGGACCCTCACAAGTTAACTCCCTCTTTAAAAAGTTACTTTAAAGTGGCCCCCAGTACGTTAGTATTAAAGCCATCAGACGGGTCAGATAAATCGGACAAATCAGATCAAAGTGCTTTATTGTCTAATTTCCCTATCGGTAACAGATACTCCCCTCTAATGGACGAGGTCGAATTATCAATACCAGAGATGGCTGACAAAATTGATAAAGCTGATAATACTGTGGTGGTAATAGAGGGTGATTTGGAAATTAATAAGAAAATACATGACAGTGCTAGTGCCGGTACTCAGGCCTCCGGAACAATACATGAAGATTCTGGGAATACTGGGAACGAAATTCAGTCATGCTCTATGTGTGATATGTTACAAGCCCTCATCAAAGAAATGAAAGATAGATTCGCAACTTCGGAAAGTAATCAAGTGGACATCAAAAACTCATGTGAAAAGTTAGAAACAAAAACTGATTCACTTGCTACTAGAACAATGGCTTTAGAACCATCAGTAACTGAGCTAACTAACCAGATGGAAGAAAATAAAAAGACCATAGCGGCTTTAAAAGGAAGAGATCTAGAGACACAAGACTAGCTAGAATCATTAGAGTATTCTCAGAGGAGAAACAACATACGTCTACTCAAAGTTCCGGAAGGAGTAGAAGGGAGTAGAATAAAAGAGTATGTAGCAAAATTGATAAAAAAAGCAACACAGGTTGAGTGCTTGGAGGAGGCTCTAATGGCGGATATGCAGAGTACACAGGGATCCTTTCAGGCTCAATCCTAACAAAGCAAGGTCGCGGAAAATCTTAGTGCATTTTTTGACGTATACTCTGAAAGAGGAAATTCTCAATAAAGCACTAAAATTAAGTTCTTTGATTGTAGATGACATGACATTTCAGATTAGATCAGATGTCTCTGCAATTACGGCTTCAAGGCAATGGGAGTTGGGTAAATTGTTGGAACCATTTAAAAAATTGGGTGCTACCGCACAACTAAAATTCCCAGCCTCATTGAAAGTAATGCACAATAACAGCATGAGAATTTTTAGAAGAGTCGAAGAGGCTGAGTCCTTTCTACAGTCCATCTCAGGGGGAGAACAAGAAAAACAAAAATAATAACATCTAGGTTATAGATGACTGCAAGAATTTAAATAATCATGCTCCTGACCTAAGAAGAGGTGCCCCATAGGCCTAGGTAGTGGCCATGGAGGAGGTAAAGGGGGGTTTTTCGGGGGGGATACACAAGTGGGGTGGAGGGGGGGGAGCACTGGGTGTGGAGCAGTGGGAAAAAATTGAAAAAAAAAAGTTTAGGTCCAAATCGCCAATCCATCGTAATAGAATGTTTTAGAAGGATTAGTGTTCAAAAGAGTGGCCTGCCCTACGGTTGATCAAAATTTTAGGCTAAATGTGCTCTCCTGGAATCTTAATGGTTTAAGGACAAAATATAGAATAGAAAAAATATTTCAATACTTAAGAGATGCACCAGAGCAGATCCTCATTTTGCAAGAGACGCATTTGTTAGAGAATGAGTTAAGGTTTCTTTGTAAATCTAGAAATGGATCCAAAGTGTTGTCTTTATTTCTCAGCTACACTCCACTAAGGGAGTTGTTATAATAAAAAAAAAAACTCTGCTATGTCTCTTGAGTACAGTACGGTGGACAAAATGGAGAGCTGGGTTATTGCTGGGATTAAATGCCATACATCCAAGTTTACAGTGGTGGGCTATTATGGACCGAACACGGATGATCCAGGACCCTTTAGCGGTTTGATGTCTGATCTACTGAAATATACAGACCTGCAAATTTTGGCTGGAGATTTCAATGTTGTCCTGGATCAAACTCTCGATAAATCACAGAGTAGCAGAGCCGTCTTTAATCATAAAATGGCGGCCTTGATTAAAAACACAATGAAACAACTTGCATGGTACGACGTGTGGAGAAGTAAGATGGGTAAGAAAAGAGGATATACTTTCCATAATAAAAAACAAACATAAATCTAGGATAGACTATTTTCTATTGAGCCTAATGCTAAATAATTGGGTTCAGGACGTCAATCATATAGGGGAACATCTCTCTGACCACTCCGCTGTCTCTCTAACTCTTAAAATACCAGTCAGGTTAAGTCCCAGAAGATGGACGGTAGAGGGTGCCATCTTTCTGGAGGACGAAATAATCGAGAAACTAATAGCAGAAACAGAGGCCTTTTTTCAAATAAACCTGGGTAGTGCCCCGATCCATATGGTGTGAGATGCATATAAATGTTTCCTTAGGGATTTAATTACCTCCATACAGATTGCTAGACAGAAAAAATATATAGGGGAAATCGAGGGGATAGAAAAAGAAATACAAGTAAATGAGAATGACATCAACTCACACCAGGCTGCTCCCTCAGTCAATAACATGTTAGCTAGGATACAATCTCTTAGATTGGATTTGGCAGCAATCCTCGATTCAAGATTGAAAAGAAAATAGGAAGCTAGCAAACTAGCCCACTTGGAATATGGAGAGAACTGTGGGAAACTCATGGCATGGAAGACTAAACAAGACCTGGCCAGAGGAACCATTAGTGAGCTAAATTCTTCCATTCCAGGAGTTACACTTGAAACCCCAGATGAAATTGAAAGGGCGTTTCAGTTTCATTTCGAAGAAGTATACAGTGAAGATCTGAATGTTCAAATAGAAGAGATAGAAGAGTGGCTGGGTCATACTTCTATTAAAGAGATTCCCGATGACAAATCACAGAATATGGATTTACCGATCTCGGAATCTGAGATTGAGAAAACCATTGATTCGGGTAAAACGGGGAAAGCCGCAGGCCCGGACGGCCTACCTACGGAACTATATAAAGTTCTAAGCGAAGTCCTCACCCCAGTTTTGACGATACTATTTGCTCATATATTTGAAAAAGGAGGAGATATTCCTCCGTCACGGAATGAAGCTACAGTTTCCCTAATTCTTAAACCCTCTAAATCACCAAGATCTTGTGACTCATATTGACCCATCTCTCTGCTCAATAATGATTACAAAATCTATGCTAAAGTATTGGCAGAGAAATGGGGTAACGGAGTATCTTCTGCACAGGGACCAAAAGGGGTTTGTTAAAGGAAGAAGAATAGCTGAACTTACATATAATTTGATAGGAGCAATAGATATAGCTACCGTATATAAACTCCCATTAGCCATAATAGCAAAAGACGCTACAAAAGCCTTTGACAGAGTCAACTGGGTTTATTTACAATTTATACTAAAAAAATATAACTTAGGAAAAAACTTTTGTAGATCAGTCTCTCTGTTACACCAAACACCTATGGCAAGAATTCTAGTTAATGGGAATCTATCTGCTCCTCTCAAGATTCACAGAGGCACTAGGCAGAGATGCCCCCTTTCCCCTAGGCTTTTTAATTTATATATCGAGCCTCCAGCTGAAAAAATTAGACGAAACTCAGATATACAATCCTTCAGTTTCAAGGGATGAGATAAAAAGGTGGCGTTATAAGCTGATGATTTAATGGTTTTTACTCCAGACCCTAATATCTCAATCCCATTGATATATGATGAAGCAAAGAAATTCGGGAATATTTCAGGATATGAAATTAACGCCACGAAAACTGAATGTATGGTATAGAATCTGAGCACTTGTGCTCACCCAATAAAGAAGGTGATTAGATACCTGGGTATATTAATATCCCAAAATATCGTCGAGATTCCAGAATTAAACCTTCATATAATCGCTAAGGAAATAAAAAACTCCATGGCAGGTTGGGCTTACTTGCCTTTAACTCTGATAGGCAGAGTAAATTTAATAAAAATTATGCTTTTGCCCAAGTTAATATTCTTACTACAGAACATCCCTTTGGCTTTTAATGAAAAAAGTTTAAGATCTCTTCAGTCCAAACATTAATACTTTTATTTGAGCCTCAAAAGCGATTAGAATATTGTGGAGAAAGTTACGTAGGAAAAAGAGCAAGGGGGGACTATGCTTACCAGATTTAGTTTTCTATGCAAGGGCTTTGTCCTTGAGGGCAGGTAAATTATTCTTGGGTATTCCAGATGATTCGGATGTAGGAGTGATGTTTAATGCGATGCTTTTAGACGTTGAAAATGGAAACCCAGGTTTTCTATAACATTATGGGGACCCGAGATTTTTCAAAAAATTTCGATTAAAAGTATTACGGGAATTTTCCGGTACTTGGGCAAAGGTCAAAAAAGATCTGAAGATTAGTTATTTTAGTGCTCTTGCTCCCATCTGGAATGCTCCGGGATCACCTGGATGGACCAGAGATTCTATGTCATCTTCCCTGATAGATGCTGGTTTTCGATGCTGGGGACAACTAGTATCAGGAGAGTCTTTGCTATCATGGGAAAAGTTGTCTTCTCTCACTGAAAATAGGCTCTCAAAATGTAAGTATTGGCAATTAAGAAGCTGGTATCAGAACAGTGGGACAGAGGTGGGCAAAGTAAATGAATTTGAAAATGCACTCTGGAGAAAAATTGGGAAAAAGAAGGAGATATCGACCTATTATTGGCTAATGCTGGACCTGGAGGATGGAGAATATAATTTACAGACGGAGTTGTGGGGAGGGAGCTTGCCTGGCGTTCATCTTGAAGATATATGGCAAGTATCTCATGACATCATGTACACTACGGTGCAGCCTGCATATCTGTGAAGGAACCATATTTTTTGTGTTCACAGAGTGGATTGGTCTCCTCATAAACTCGTGAAGTTCTCAAAACGTCCAGCCCCAAAATGTCTCCTTGTTGAAGCTGATGATATTCACATGTTCTTGAATTGTCCCAAGTTACATCATTTCTGGGTGGAGATAAACAAAGGTGTTGGAGATATATTGGGTCTAAACATTCAGGTAAGCCCGCTTACAGTGTTTTTTGGTCTGTTACCAGAGTATAAGCTGCTTTCCAGATGGGAAAATAAGTTATGTTTATACTTGACTTTATTGGCAAGAAGAGAAATCTGCAAAAAGTGGATGAAAGATATACCCCCAATCTTTTTAGATTGGGTTATTTCTATTAAAAACACAATGAAACTAGATGGAGTCAAATTGGAGAAAAAAAATCGTAAACAATAATAGGGACAATAGATCAGACTTTTGGGGACCGTGTGAGGCTTGGTTGGGTAATCTTGATCGATGAAGATATTAGTCCAATGATTAAGCCTTTACACTGGATATACTTTACCTCCCTGGTTCTGTGGGGTGCCCAGGATACAGAACAAATATACAGTGAGGCTTTGTGTAAAGCATCTCCAATTGATTATAGAGCGCTCCAGTTGGTGCTATCTGAGAGGGAGGCCACAGGAGTGATTCCAGCAGCTCTGAGTTATCTATTGGCGAATGAGGACTTAATAATAAAAAAAAAAAATACATCGGATCATTTCAGTTGGTGCCACTAGGGGAGTAAGATAGACATTTAAGTGCCTGGACTTTCTATGCAGTGCTGGAAACTCAGCAAAGGGCAAACTGTTTGGCTTCCGTACTGTCACATCCTCCCCAGCCTGGGTACTCGGAAATGAATACGCCACACACAGAACTTAGTATTACACGTCTTTATTTCTGTGTGTGTGACTGCGAACTCAACGTTCTAAACAAATTTCATTCACCGCCCGAACACTTGCATCATATTTCTATGGAGTCCATCACTACACCTCCACCTTTGTTAAATAAATAAAAAAAAAATATATATATATATATGGACACACATTAAGTCATCGTGGAGCTTTGAAAAATGCGCAGATCTCGTCCTCTGAGGCTGGGAAGAGAGAAGAGAGGCGTCAAAGACTGGCACTGGTGATGTAGGGACAGAAACAGTCAAGGGGCTCTCTACAGTCTCAATCCAACCAGTCTCATCTGTGACATCAGGTACTGGTGAATGATGAGGCAGATGCTTGAAGTGTGAAGAGTCTTGCGTAATACACTTTCCAGGACAGTGAGCAGGCACCATGTGTCCATTACTAGTCTCAACTTTGTAAGGTGAGCATCAAAGGAAACATCAGATTTGCATTTTCTCTGCTGTCACACCAATACTGGATCACTTTCAGTGAAAGTAATGTTTTGCCACATCAACGATTGGCGGCATATACTTTCATCTTTTGCTTACGGCACAAGTCTGTTTCACGAAGTTCACCATCTGCTGTAGATTTTCTGTTGGTCCATTGTGGTAACTTGGTTGTCACGGCTCTCCCGAACATCAAGGTGGCAGGACTTTCAACCTTCATTGAATGAGGAACATGGAGAGCGGACTTCAGATCAAGCTTCTCCAATGTAGCACGCTGGATGGTCTTTTTAAGTGTGCTCATAAAGATTTTGACAACACCATTTGCTTGTGGCCAAGAGGTGTACTTTTCTGATACTTCACATTGAGATGAATAAGAAAGTCACTGAATTCTCGACTGTTGAATGGAGGGTCACTGCCATACTTTGATTTGAAGGAACACCCGATGTTGCAAAAATGCCATCTATTCTCTTTCCTGAGTGGTCAAAGGAAAATGGGAGTATTCATCGATGACCACCATCAGGTGATGTCCATTGTCAAGAGGACCAAAGAAATCAACAGGGATTCTCTCCTATACATATTGAGCAAAACAGACATATTCAAGGCATGTTGAGTGGTTATGGGAGATAAGCAATTGTACAAATTATAGGCCTTCAATTCTCTCATAATGATAAGAAAACCAAACTCAATCTTGGAGAGCTCGTCTTGTGTTAACAATTCCAAAATGTCCTTCATGGGTCACTTCAATTATTTGTTGCCACAAACTCTCCGGTATGACAATTCTTGAACGTTGTTAGACAATACCTTCTCGAGTAACGGACAGTTCATCTGTCACATTTTTGAACTTTTGATATTCGTTGTCACATGTTAGAGGTTAAATGTGATGTTTCCAAGATTGATGTGCAACAATATCTTTAGCATCAACATGTAACTAATTTGCTAATTGCAGCAATGATTTGTTGTAACAAAATAACAGGTGTATTGGACCTTACGATGAAGGTAATGTAGACTTTGGCCGCTTTGGAAGGGTTACCAGGACATTGTACTGGCACTCGTGAAAAATAGCCAGCAGGCTTTTGATCTTTCCCTGGTCGGTGCATGATAGTGTAGTCATATTCCTGTAGTTGCAAACCTCAACGTTCAACGGCATCTTGGCTTTTGGGTTGCCAAAGATTGTAAGCAATGCTTGATGATCCGTTACAAGAGTAAAAGGTTTTCCATGTAAGAATATGTGGAAATGTTCACAAGCATACACCATTGCTAAGCATTCTTTCTCTGGTTGTGTATAGGCATGTTCAGTTTGTGACATACATTGGGTGTCCACTATGCTGGGCAAGGATCACACCCAACCCGACCGGGCCAGCGTCAACAACAAGTGTATGAAGTTATGGATCAAAGTAGGCCAATTCAGTGGTGTTCTCAATCACATGATTGATTTTCTTTAAACTGTGTTCGCATTCGTCCGACCAGTAAAATGGAGCATTTCTTTTTGATAAGTCTCTTAAAGAAGCACTTACTGTGGCAAAAGTCATGTATGTATCGGGCACAGTAACTGACCATGCCAAGGCTTTAATGTAACACGGTTACATCTTGTGGGGGATTGGTGTCTGACAATGCTTGCATTTTAACTGGATCCGGCATCATAACCCCATCAGAAAGAATATGGCCTAAGAAATTAAGTTTTGTAGAACTCACATTTCTCAGCATTCAAAGTTAAAGCTACATCAGCAAGTAAATGACACACTTGTGTAAGAGCTTTATCATGTTTCTCTTGTGCAGCTCCAAAAACGAATATGTCATAACTGTAATTGAAAGCACTCATGACAGTTTGTATGATACGTTAAATAACATCTTGGAAAAGTTTAGTAGCTGAAGACACCAAAACGTAATAGTTTATATCTCAACAAACCAACAAGGATAGAAAAGGTGATAATGTACGTGCAATTTTCTTCGAGTTCCAATTGATGATACCCTTTTTTCAGATTAAGGAGAGAAGAATTTAGCACCATTTAACTCTGTGATCATGTCTGCAATATGTGGACCGGGATGTCGTGCTCTTTTAATTGCCTTGTTGGCTTAATGCATAATCAACACAGATGCCTACAGCTCCTTCACTGTCCTTCTTGGAAACTACCACTATTGGCAAAAACCACGGAGTTGGACCTGTAAATCACTCAACAATATCATGCTTTAGTAATGTCTCTAACTCTAACAGGTTCTTGTAGATGAAATGCAATTCATCTATGTCTTGAGCAACAGGACAAACGTCCTCATTTCATTGATACGCAGTTGCACTTTCATGGTCTAATGTTATACCAATCCAAGAAACAATGACGAGAACTGGCTTACTATTTCTTGATGAGCATTCATATTGTAGTTCACACATATCAGTCTCATATCAGCAGCAGTATTGAAATTGAGTAAACAGGCTTGACGCAGTTACTTAAAGTACATGAATGGGTGCTTGTACTTTTGCTTTTATGGTTGCTACAAATTAACCTGGACTCTTTTAATGGCGTTGATGCAGCCCATGTATACACTTTAGTCTTCGTTGGTGTGAGCCGGGGCAATAGATACAGTTTATTGTATTTCTCCTCAGGCATGATAATTATCGACAAACCACCGTCAATAATAAAAAATATGGAACAACCGTTTAATTTTAGTGTCGCTTTTGGATAATATTTGAATGACTTTTGTGATTTTACTCATTGGCTTTCCATTGACTCTTATTTTTCTCTGTATGTGGACAGTCCGACATGCACATGTTTTTCTGAGGTAAACATCGACACTGCATATCAGTTTTATTCAGTGTCGCTGGACAATGAAACTGAAGAACTCTTGAAGATTTAGACACTAATCGACACAGTTTAGTGTTGATTTGTCTCAGTAGATGTTGCTGCTTGGCCTTGTGAGCGTGTGTAGAACATTGCTTCTGGAACATTCAGGTGTTCATTCTCTTTTCCAGTCATGACGCACTTCGCCTTGCACACCATTCAAAAATGGTTCTCCTTCCCACAGCCTTTGCACCAATAGCGGGACATTTACATTTGTGTGGAAATTAAAATCCACATCTAATGCACAGTTTCTTTTTCTTCAAAGACATCACTTTGTGTCCTTCAGTTTTGTGTTTCTACTTACTTTTCATGTCCACAACTGACTCATTCTGGGAACCTTTGGCCTTCATGTCATCAGCTGGTCAATCAGCATGTCCCTCAGTTCTGGCAGCCATGAGAACTCGCTCCAGACTAATGGTTTCTCTTAGTATTAGTTGTCTAAATGAATCTGAGAGACGTCTATTCATCGCTCATTGCTTCTTCATCAATGAATTCATTAAACTTACAGTGTTTGATGAGAGTATCAAGTCTCTCAACAAATTAATTGATTGTTTCACCAGCTTTCAGTCGAACCTGACTGAAAATATATCTTTCGTGATTGACATTTGTCATCGGATTGAACTTGGGATTTAATGCAGCTTTGATTTGACGGGATGCAACTTCAGTGATTTGCGGTAATTTTTAGATTACCTCTTTTATTCCTTCACCGACAAGGTTTTTGAGATATTTGACAATATTTTTGTTATATGTCTCTTCCAGTGCATTAATGAAATCAAACGTTTCTATCTAAGCAGACATTCTACACCAATATTCTGCTTTTTATGAAGGTGTTGGCTGTGTATCTCGCACCCCTTCCTACTGTTGTGGAAAGTATTACCTGCCTCCTCCTTTACAGTAAATACTGGTTTTGTTTTTTGTACCTTTTCTTCACCCTTCTGCATGGTACCTAGTTTTCACTGTCTTTAGCACAGTTCTGTATTTGGCTACGTTCGCAGCTTCTGTCGCTTCTCTGTACCTGGTTGTTTCCGCCTTTACAGTTAGAGTTCCATACAATTTATAGCTCAATGTTGCGTAGTGGTGCAGTATCTCTTTCACGCCCTTAGTAGCAGATTTCTGGCCAAAAATGTGTAAACGTCTCAGTGAGGCTTTTGTTACAATGCTTCACATTGGCTGGAGAGGTGCTTTAACTCCACATATACCGAACGTTGATCTTCACTTCGACTGAAGCACATGGGGCAAGAACAAGCAGTTTGCTGGACAAGGGCAACCACTCTGGGAGAGCACTGTCAACCTTCGAGTTACGTATCTTCTATCTCGTCATCAGTTGTAGCATCCTCCCCAGCCTGGGTACTTGTAAACTTGTAAATGAATACGCCACACACAGAGCTTAGTATTACACGTCTTTATTCCTGTGCGTTTACCGGCTAACTCAACGTTATAGGCATTACCTCTATTCACCACACCTGAACACTTATGTCATTGTTTTACGGAGTCCATTAGGAACCAAAAGGGTCCCATCATCGCTAACTCACAGCACACTACACAGAGGTGGGCATACACAAATGGACTAATGCATCAACCCAATCTCTTCCCCTTTTTCTCTACATTAGCCTCAGCTGCTGCATCATTCCCCTTCACCTCAGAGATCATATACTGTAATTATTCAGTAAATGAATTGACCATACCAAACAAAACCAAGTGAGCCTGATTCATAAAGGGCCTCCGATCTCGTGGCAGAGGGCCTGCAGTTGTGGGGGAGTCTCCGCACGTAGGGCGAAATCCTTGCAATGAGAAATCTCATTGCGGAGATTCTGCCTTGAGTGCGAAGACTCCCCCAGAACTGCGGGGCCTCCACCACGAGTGCGGAAGCCCTTTGTGAATCAGGTCCATCACTTCTTGCTCTCATACTCTTACAGTTAGCTGAAATGTTCCCACCGGAGTTCTGGATTAAGTGGTTACTGCAACAGCCGATAGGCAGCTATAAACACATTTACATTCTGTTATTCCATATTAGAACACAGACTATACATTATCTTTCTGGTAGAACTGTGGCTCGGCTCACATATAGACTCTGAAATATGTGATCTTGTGCTTCGCCAATTTCCTCAACCATTGACAAGATGGCAGAGACACCCGGTTTTGTACAGCATTTAGGAAAATCACCTAGTACTGTGCCATAAACACTCACTATTGTACAGTGATAGCCTCTGGATTGCATCAAAATGTGAGCAAGTGAACAGCTGAAAGAGACAGAATGAGACAACATTCACCACTTACAAAATATCACAAGCACTCCAACCTAATCACTACATGATTGAATCTGTCAAGAGTTTTGTCAAAATTAATATTCATACACCAGCTTAAAGGATTCTGCTATGAAACAAAGAATATTAAACTATAGTAATACAAACTGTTCAAAAGAAATGTATTAGTAAAATTATAAAATATATAATTAATAAAACACAAAATCAGTAATTTTGCATTGATATACTATCTATATTTCCTTGTAATGAAAAACAGTCTGGATGATGCAGGTATACTCAAACTGACATTATCTTTTATTGTACACTGTGTTGTCGATATATTTAGCTCAATTGAAAATATAAAGGACTATAAATTAATGTAAAATCTTCCAATATCTACATTTGATTCCTGGACATAATAGAATAATAACATTATTTTTTATATTATATTTAACACATTTTAACATGTACAAATAATGCTTTGACATGTAGCAGAAAAACAGCAGGATGCAGTTGGACATCTACACTGGGACTTTGCACTACTGCCCTTTGGAGTGAGGGCCCTTTAAGGTACCTGGAAATGTAACAAAAATGCAGTTGAAAAGTATGCCCTGAATAGAAAAACCCTTTGTCTCATACCCCTGTATGTCTTGTAAAGTGTGACTAGTAACACAACATCTGGGGCATCCAACCAAAATGTTACAGCACAGTCATGCTTAGCCAAACATTATGATTTACCTGGTGTGACTGTCCAAAGTATCCCTTCAGTCAAAAGGCATAACCCTATTAAAAGGGAAAGCTAAGGAGTTATTCTTTACACTTGAAAGGTCACATTTTCGGTATTGTTTTACAACTAGTAGGGTGCAGTTATCCAAGCCCCCAGGAGCCTACATGTACAAGGCCGACTTAAGTAGACAAGTGAAGAAATACACTGAAGCAAACAAAAGCGTAACTACCAGGTGCAAAAAGTAAGCAAATGACCTTCGAAAGAGACACATTTTCAAGTTATACCTGAAAAGCATGAGATCAGGGTGGTCAATTAGGCCACCACTGGAAGAGCCTCTACAACATAAGTTCAAGTATGTTATGCAAGGGGAGCGGAGGTACACCTCTGTGGTGCATGGGTGCTGATTATGTCAAATAGTTAAAGCTACCAATATCACAAAAACACATTTCTGGTGAATATGTGCTTTATGTGGAGATCGGTGTAAAATGTAAGGTCATTGATATTGAATCAGAACTAATCAACTTCAAAGAATTTTACATGATCATTTGAGGACTAGATTTTAAAAAATCCGATCTGATCACTGCCTGTACAAACAGGATGTGTTACTATTACAGAACATGTATTCTAAAAGACTCCGAGTATAAATGGCTTAAATAATCAGAAATTCGTATGTGATGAGGAAATGGGTTTCAGAGTGACATGGGGTTTCCCAGGAGTGAATCAGCTTACCATTTGCAGTAATGATGCCAGTGCTGTTGCAGAAAAGGTTTGTCAACACATAGAAAAACCATTATAAAAGAAAAAGGCAAAATCAATGTGTTCAAAACCATTTCACAAATTAGGAAATCACTACTCCTTTTCGGAATCTAGACGTAAGAACATAGAACAGGGACAAAGATGGAAGAGTACTGGTTACGTCTAGCAAGGACACAAGCACCATTTCTTCATGACAGGTCACATGACAAACATTTAATATTTAAACTTTTAGTTAAACACTTGAATGCTTTTTCCGATGCTGGTTAAGCTCTCCTTTCCAAGTAAAGCTTTTCTCACATTCTGTGCATTTATATGGTCTCTCTCCAGTATGTATTCTTCTATGTGCATTCAGATAATCTTTCCGATTGAATCGTTTATGGCAGAAAGTACATACAAATGGTTTTTCACCACTATGCGTTGTTTGGTGTCTGATAAGATGTGGCATCTGAAAAAAGCTTTTTTCACATTCAGTACATGGGTATGGTCTCACTCCAGAATGTGTGATCATATGTCTAATGAGCTCTCCCTTCAGACTATAGCTTTTGTTGCACTGAGTACATGAGAACATTCTCATATTATGCTGTAAATTCGGGACACTTTTAAGAAACTGCAGATTATTCTGTTTACATTCCCGTTTATCATATTTTTCTAGTCTACCAAGCTTGGGACTGCCTTGATGAGAACTGAAAGGCGCTGAGTTGATTAAAAGACTTTCACATTGATTAGTTCTCTCGCCTCTAAGTTTTCGATTGCTTACTGGCTCGATGTGGGTTCTACCTTCCGGTCCTTTATAAATATTCTTTAGCACTTTTGCTTTGACTTTTCCCATTGTAAGTTGAGAGAATTGAGTACTTTCACTATATTTTATAGGATGTACAGCTTTTCTTTGTTTGTTCATGATTCCATTGCCTGTAGGAAAATAGTAAAAGTGTGTTATCTTTCTGTTTGAAAGAAATAATCACATATATGCAGTGTTTCCTTTTAAACAAAACCAAATAAAATATTGCTGAAATTCATCCAAATAACAGAACCAAGTTATTGATGAACAAGTTACTTACCTTCGGTAACGATGTATCTGTAAGAAACATTAGTTAGTTGGATTCCTCACCTTAGAATATCCCCAGGCGTCAGACTGGATCCGGAAGATTTTTCGTCAGCAATACCCCTTGCGCGTCGCTAGGCGTCGTCTGCGGCTCCGCGTCCGTCGTCGGCATCGTGCGCCGGAATGACGTCGGAGTACTTAGACGCCGCCCTCGCGCGCTGACGTCAGTTCTTGTACATAGCCTTCCGCGCCAGGAACGCAGAGCCATGCAAGAGACCGACACTGGTGCCAAAAAATTCTAGGGCCCTGAAAGGGATAGCCTGAACCCTAGATGTCAGTTCGCAGAACGGGGAGGATGGGTGGGTCGGTGAGGAATCTAACTAACTAATGTTTCTTACAGATACATCGTTACCGAAGGTAAGTAACTTGTTCATCTGAAAGAAACACGTTAGTTAGATTCCTCACCTTAGAATAGATAACCAAGCAATACCAACCCCGGTGGTGGGTCTGCGAACCAAGATCACACCAGAAAGTCCTGGAGGACAGAACGGCCAAAGAAGCCATCCCTCCGAGCCCACGTCGCCGCCTGACAGATGTCCTGCAAAGGGACTCCCCGTCCCAAAGCAGTAGTAGCCGCTGTGGCCCGAGTAGAATGGGCGCGCAGCCCAACAGGCGGTTCCTTTTTTGCCAAGGAATAACAGAACTGTTTAGTGCGGTCCAAATAAAAGGAGAGCGCACGTTTTGGGTTCAGACGGTGGAGCCGCTCTTCCTCTTTGGAAGGATGCGGAGGCGGAAAGAAGGTGGGCAAGGTGACAGATTGCCCAAGATGAAAGGGGGTCACCACTTTCGGTAGAAAGGAAGGACGAGGCCGAAGGACAACCTTGTCCGGATGAACAGATAGAAAAGGAGGCTTGGACGATAGAGCCTGGAGCTCACTCACCCGTCTAGCCGAGGTGATGGCTACCAGGAAAGCAGTCTTAAGAGTTAGAAGACGAAGAGGACAATGGTGAAGAGGCTCAAAGGGAGCGCACATCAGGAATGTCAAGACAAGATTCAAGTCCCACTGAGGCATTACGAAAGGGACAGGAGGGAACGTGTGAGTAATGCCTTTAAGAAAGCGTGACACTACAGGGGACTTGAAAAGAGAGGGCTGATCTGGAAGCCGTAAGAAGGCAGAGAGAGCAGCAAGATAACCTTTCAAGGTGCCCAGGGCAGAGCCCTGCCGGGCCAAAGAAAGAAGAAAGAGGGGAACCTCAGAAAGAGGGGCGGAGAGGGGATCCACAGCCTTTGCTGTGCACCATGCCACAAATTTGTTCCACCGGCAGGCGTATACCGTCTTTGTGGAGGGACGCCTGGCTGCCAGAATGAGATCACAGACTTCAGGAGGCAAGTCAAATGGCATCAACTGCCGCCGCTCAATCTCCACGCATGGAGGTGGAGGCTGGACAGGTTCGGGTGGAGGACCGTCCTCTGCTGCTGCGACAGAAGATCCTCCCGAAGGGGCAGACGTATCGGAGGATCGGTCAACATACTGAGTAGCTCGGGATACCAGTACCTTTGTGCCCAATCCGGAGCCACCAAGATGACTTGGGCCCGGTCGCGCTTGATCTTCTTCAGCACTCTGGGCAGAAGTGGTATAGGCGGAAAGGCGTACAACAGACCGCAACTCCACTCACGACGAAAAGTGTCGCCGAGCGAGTGCCGCCTTGGAAATTCCAACGCGCAGAACTGCTGACATTGCGCGTTCTCGTCGGTGGCGAATAGATCTAACCAAGGCTCTCCCCACTGCTGAAAGAGACCTTGCGCCACCTCGGAGTTCAGACGCCATTCGTGATCCATCATGCACCGGCGGCTGAGTTCGTCTGCTCTGGCGTTCAGAGAGCCCGACAGATGTTGAACCACCAGGGTGACGCCCTGGTGTTGCAGCCATGTCCAGAGGCGCAGAGCCTCCTGACAAAGGGTCCACGACCCCACCCCGCCCTGTTTGTTGCAATACCACATGGCGGTGGTGTTGTCCGTGAACACCTGCACGACACTTCCCCGGACAGAGGGAAGGAAGGCTTTCAGTGCAAGTCGGATCGCTCGCAGCTCCAACAAGTTGATGTGGAGGCGAGACTCCGCCGGAGACCAGAGGCCTCTGATCTCCGCCTCTCCCATATGGCCACCCCATCCCAGGAGGGACGCATCCGTCACTACGACATGCTCCGGTAGGGGTAGGGAGAGGCTCTTGCCCGTGACCCAATCGCGGTCCGTGAGCCAACACTGCAACTGCTGTGCAGTGGCCTACGAGATCAAGACATGGTCGGACAGGTTGCCGTGATGCTGGGCCCACTGAAACTTCAGGTCCCACTGCAGAGCCCGCATGCGCCGCCTGGCGTGATGCACTAGTAGGATGCAGGAGGCCATCAGCCCCAGAAGCCGCAACACTAGCCTGACCGAAACCCAGGATAGAGGCCGAAAGATGGGAATCAGGGCCTGTATATCCCGGACTCGCTGCTCCGGTGGATGGACCCGGAACTGCGCCGAATCGAGAACCGCTCCGATGAAGAGGAGCTTCTGAGAGGGGCTCAGGTGTGACTTCGGCACGTTGATGGAAAACCCCACCAAATGCAGGAGATCCGCCGTAGTCTGGAGGTGGGAGACGACTGCCTGGGGCGAGCCCGACTTCAACAACCAGTCGTCGAGATAGGGGAAGACTGGAACCCCTGATCTGCGCAGATGAGCTGCGACCACCGCCATCACTTTCGTGAACACCCGAGGGGCACTGGTAAGGCCGAAGGCGAGCACGGTGAACTGAAAGTGCTCCTGACCCACCGTGAACCGCAGGTAACGCCGGTGGGCCGGCAGGACGGGGATGTGGAAATATGCGTCCTGCAAGTCCAACGCTACCACCCAGTCTCCAGGGTCTAGGCAGCTAGAACCTGAGCCAAAGTTAACATCTTGAACCTCTCCTTCCGGAGGAAGGCATTGACGTTCCGGAGGTCCAAGATAGGGCGTAGGCCCCCTTTGCCCTTCTTGGGAACCAGAAAGTAGTGGGAATAACAACCACGACCTACTTCAGGGCTCGGAACGAGCTCGACGGCCCCCTTGGCCAAGAGGGCCGAAACTTCCTCGTGGAGAAGATTCAAATGATCCCCCGAGATACGGTGGTGCTGCGGTGGCATGGCTGGAGGGGTCGTCTCGAAGGGGAGGGAGTAGCCCCTTCGGACGATTTGCAGCACCCACCTGTCCGACGAGATGGAACGCCAGTGGAGCAGGTGATGGCGAACTCTGCCGCCCACTGGCGTGGAATGGGCCTGAAAGCTCGGACTAGGAAGGCTTTGAGGCGGATGCTGCCGGGGTGGATGTGGACTGACCTCGTCGTCCTTCGGTACCGCCTCGGCGGAAACCACGTCCGCGTGCAGGCTGGTTCTGCGGCCGGTGGCTAGGCGGACGTGAGGAGGTGCCCCTTCCTTGGCCACGAAAGGAGCGAAAAGCGGAAGTTTGTGGCCGCGGGGCCGAGAGGCCAAAGGACGTGGCCGTAGCCCGGGAGTCCTTGAAGCGAGCCAGCGCACTGTCCGCTTTGTCACCAAAAAGGCGAGCGCCATCAAAAGGCATGTCCATGAGGGTGCTCTGGACATCCCCTGAAAAACACGTGGACCGCAGCCAGGCGTGACGTCGAAGCGCCACCATGGTAGAAATCGCCCTACCCAGCGAGTCCGTAGTGTTGAGTCCACATCGGATTGCATGGCGCGCTGCATCTCTCCCATCGGCCAGGGCCGAGGAAAGCCGCGCCCGGGCCTCCTCCGGGCACAGTGGCAGCACATCCTCCACCGCATCCCACAGAGAGTGGGAATAACGGTCCAAGAGACAGGCGGTGTTCAAAGACCGCAGGCCCAAACTGAGCGAAGAGAACAGCTTCTTACCAAACTGTTCCAGTCTCTTGGAATCCCGGTCCGGAGGAGCGGACGGGAAGGAGGATTGGGAGGTAGAGGCCTGGATAACCAGACTCTCGGGGGTGGGGTGTTGGGACAGAAAACTGGGGTCGCCCGGAGCAGGGCGGTGGCGCCTGGCAACGTTCCTATCCACAGGAGGGACTGTGGAGGGCTTGGACCAGGTGCCCTGCAGAACGTCAGTGAGGGCCTCATTGAATGGCAGCAGAGGCTCAGTGGAGCATGCGGCAGACTGAAGCACCTCAGTGAGGATGTTAGTCCTCACAGCCACGGCAGGCAGCTCAAGCCCAAGGGCTTTGGCCGCCTTGCGCAGCACCACAGAAAAAGCTGCACCCTCCTCCGAAGCCACAGTCGGAGGAGAGATGAATCCAGTGTCCGGAGAGGTATCCAACCCACTGGCCTCCCCCAGTTCATCTGCCCAGTCCTGTGCAAGTTGGCTCTGAAGGGCCATAGGGTCATCAGACCCCTCCCAGTCGCCCCCGTCATCCGATCCCTGGTAAACAGGAGGAATGATCGGAGCCGGTCGATAGACAATATGGGTCTCTAGCGGCGTCGAATGCGGCGTCGGGCGGCGCCGCATCGGCGTCGGGACCGGATAGGGGCTGAACCGGGGATCGACGTCGACCGGAGCTGGCGTCGGGGGTGGTATCGGTGTCGGCGCCGGCGGCGTAAAGAGGTCGACCGGCGTTGACGGGGGCCCAGGCTCGGGCCCCTCGGGGACCTGCGGCGTCGGGGCCGGAGCCTCCAACGGCGCCGGGGCCGGAGCCGCCGGCATGCAAGGTCGCCCAGTCGAGTCTGCGGGGCCCGAAGGCGCGCCAGCGGGCGTCGACGGCGGGGCCAGGCTCCTCATGGCCGAGAGGATGGCACTGACCTCCGCCGGCGTCGCGTCAGTCCCAGGGACCGTCGGGTATGAGGACTTGCGCGGCTCCTGCGGAGCCGCGGGGGTTGGACCACCCGGACCCTCGGTCGAGTCGCGCGACCGGCGTGGGGAGTCCGAAGAGCGGTGTCGCTTCTTGGACTTCTTGGAGTGCCTCGACTTACCCGAAGACTTCGAGCCAGACGAGTGACGATGTCGAGTGCGGCTCCGCGACCGATCCTTGGACCTCCTCCTGGACCGGGATCGAGAGTGACGCGGAGCCGAGTGGCGAAGCTCGAGAAGCTTGCGGGACCGCTCCCGCCTAGCTTTCGAGGTCAGGGCCATACAATCGAAGCACGACGCCGCGTCGTGGTCGAGGCCCAAGCAGTACAGGCACCGGCGGTGATGATCGGTCACCGATATCAGTCGGTGACAGTCGTCGCAGGCCTTGAAACCAGGCATCCTACCGGCACCAGAGTCGAGAATTGACCAAAAAGAGTCAAAAAAGTTAGTCAAAAATTGACTAAAGGGGTAGCTCTCCCGGATCTGCGCTTACTGGCGCGGAAAAAAGAAGAACTGTCGTTAGCGCGCGAAGGCGGCGTCTAAGTACTCCGGCGCACGACGCCGACGACGGACGCGGAGCCGCAGATGACGCTTAGCGACGCGCAAGGGGTATTGCTGATGAAAAATCTTCCGGATCCAGTCTGACGCCTGGGGATATTCTAAGGTGAGGAATCTAACTAACGTGTTTCTTTCAGATTTATTATGCATCATGCTTTTCAAATCTTGGTGATGATACTTTAAAAAGTGCCCTCTTGGGCAAACTGGAATTTACTCCAGCTGTTAGGGGCCATAGGTTTGAGATTTGCAGCATTAAGGGGTGGAAGAGGCTTGCGGACCTCTTTGAGGGAATTGGAGATTCAACCTTTCTTAAACATTAACTCCCAGTATGGCATCCCAAAATCTGAACAATTTCAGTATACCCAACTTTGACACTGGGCCCTAAATTAAATGTGAGTAACGGCTCCTGTAGCGAAAGAGCAATAAAAGACTGGTATTGAATATATAAGTTATTAAGCAAGGCGAACACTCACACTAAAACCCCATGGCAGATAGAATGGGAAAAGAAACTCAATAGAAAATTCTCCCGGAAGAAATTATACGAGAGCTATACTACAGCCCTCAATATGATGCAAACAGCTATAACCCAAGAAGCACTATATAGGATTGTCTCTTACTGGTACATAATGCTGCACAAAAAGTGGGAGCGGCACATAAAAATCCCTCAGCTGTGCGATACAGATGGTACCTTGAGCCACTTTTTTAGAGACTGTCCGACACTACTGCAATACTAGAAAGTGGTTCTAGATACTACAGATTGTACTTTCCAGATGCAGCTTCTAAAGTTCCCCATTTACCTAATACTAAGAGTGGCTAATCCCTAAACCTTCCCTTTGCATTTCACGAGAGAAAAGTTAATGTCACTAATGCTCTGTACAGCCAAACACACAATGACTACTTAGTGGGGCAAGGATAGGCCGGAAGGTGTGAGAGACTGGATTCCTCACCTCTGGCACATGCTAGAGATGGAGAAGATTGCGAACTCCAATGCTAGCACAATGGAGCATTATGAAACAAAATGCATGCTGTTGATACAGTATATATCCTCGGATATGAGACAACTTATCTGTCCCACTTACTTGTGAGCACTGAATATTATATAACCATGATGAACAACTTACTTACCTTCAGTAATGCTCTTTCTGGTAGAGAGACTATCTAATCGTAGGTGCCTCACCTTTTGAATATTCCCCAGGTTCCAGAAACGTTTTCAGCAGTACCTCTGCACGCAGGTAGGTGGTGCCGTGCAGCTCTGCGCAGACGCTGTTCTGCCCCAGAAATGATGTGCGGAGCCAATATAGATGCCAACCCTATGCACTGATGTCAGTTACTTTTGAAGCTGTCCATACCCCCGATGCAGAGTTTCAATAACAAATTGGTTGTGACTAGTGAGCAGATCCCTAGACTTAGAATCTTATTAATGGTTAAAGTTAAATTCGCAGAAAGGGGAGGATGGAAGAGTCGGTGAGCAATGTGAGATTAAATAGAGTCTCCACCACAGATACCATTACTGAAGGTAAGTAACTTCTGATAAATACTTCAAACAACAGATTCCTCACCGTTTGAATAGCTACCAAAGATGTACCTATTTGGAAGGGAATGGATGAAACCAGAAACTCCTGCAGGATTGAGTGTGTGCAATGCCCCTCTGCAAACCTGACTGTCCAGACAGTAGTGCTTTGTGAACATATGCAGTGATGCCCATGTAGGTTCCCAGCAGATGTAAAGGACAGGAACTCCACATGCCAACACAGTGTTAGCAGCTTTGGGAGTAGTGGAATGAGCCTGTAGTCTTTCCAGATACTGCTTCTTTGTAAAAGCATGTTAAGTATTAATGAGGTAACCCGTAATGCTACCGGACCCGGGTAATTACAGCAGTACAGTAGAGAATTGGTCACAATAACAATACAAATTTCAAGGTAAACATAAAAAGAAGGAAAGCATTCACAAGGACTTAGTCATAAGTATGCAATAAATGCCATTTATTCTCAAAAAGTCAAAACTAATTGTTAAAGACATCACAATTGTCTATCCACTTGGGAGAATGGTGCTCAGGGAGAAAAAAAGTGAAGTGCTCAGGGTAAAAGTGCGTTCGTGAAGGTTGGGAGAAAAGGAAAGTTAATGTGCCATATATACATTGTATTTACGTAATGAAAACCTGTCCAGCCTACAAATGGCAAATCATTTATGGCAAAAACATAGCAATCTATGAACGCTGAAAACAAATCTCAGTCGTGTATGCTTGTTATTGAGAATAACAGAAGTAAACGTATCGACCCCTTCCCAAAATCAAGGTTGTTGAATCCTTAGCATGGGATCGTTGTCAGGACAGAAAGGTAGAGCACCTAAAAGAGATTGAATACTCCGTATTACTTACATGAAGCCTTGTGGCTGAATGTGAATGCTAAAATAAAATAAATACAAAGAAAGTTCTAGTTACCAAGTCAGACCTCAGCAAGGGAACTCAGGCTGATCAACGCCTCCCTCTCCCAAGGGATAGTTCCTACCAACTGGAAAAACAGAGTTTGAGGGTCACTTAACGGCAGCGCCGATGTTATTGGGACAAGGAGCACTGTCTTGAGGATGAGAAGCCGCAAATGACAGCTTTGAAGCAGCTCAAAGTGAGTGCACATCAAATATGTGAGGACCAAGTTAAGGTCCCATTGTGGCATGAGAAAGGGAGAGGGAGGACACTAATGTTGTAAACCTCTTTAAAAAACACATCACCACATCTTGATTTTAATAATAAGGGCGTCTCAGGCAACCATAAAAAGGCAGAAAGGGCTAGTGATCAACAACTGATTTCTCGGGGACGTGGCTAGGAGCCACCGAAAACGGCTGCGCTTGAGTGAAGCTCCGCAAAGCCCACATCAATGGTCCGAAATACGTAAATAAAATCCAGACCCACATCTACGGTGAAGCCCGGATCACCACCCCAAGAACCCCCAGACCATAGGAACGGCAGTCCAGCGTGAAACAAAGACCAAAAGACCGTGTGGAAGAGGATTGCAAGACGACGCGAGGTAGGCCAAGTGCGTGCGGCCCGCCCAGTATGGAAGGAAGAGGTGGGGACGCCATACGCGAGGACTGGTGTTCGGGGGAGATCTAGGGCCTCGGCAGGGACCAGAGAGTGCTGTTGCAGCCTGGAAGCCTTGCACCTGGCTACACAAAGGCAAATTGAAGTAAGTGGTGTGGGGCGACGAAAGCGTAGAGCAGCGGGAGGCCCACCGGAGAGTCGCCCAAATGATCGGAGACGGATGGCTCCCGGACAGACTATTATGGGCAAAGATAAGACCCTTAGGCCCCAAACCAGGGGAGAAGACATCGCTCAGCCCGTGGCTGCCTGCTGTCAAAAGTGAAGGGGGCATAGTAGCAGTGACTCGGACATATGGACCGGCTGAGAGCCGTGAACAAGAGGAAAAGCGGGAATAAGAGGAAAGACGGCCCGCCACCGGTCTGAGCACTGCAAGTAAACAAGCGAACCCCCGATACCTAATGCTTCCGGGGGCAAGATACCTCCACAGAAAGGTGCCTGGAGAGGGAAGAGAAGAGGGCCAGACGACGAGCAGTAAATCTAAACAAAAGCGGCCCGCTACCACGCTGAGTAATCCAGACGGAGAAGCGATCCCCCGGCCCTAAACCTCTGCGGGGGATATAGTCCAGAAGGCAGGAGCCTGCAGTGGAGACAGGAGGGGGCACAGGACTGAGGAGATGGTCCGTGTAAGCGCAGGACTCCAGGCAACTGACTGAAAGGGGCACCATTAATCTCAGAGCCTAGGAGAGATAGAGTATCCAGGAGCAGCTGGGAGTCAAAGGCCTGCCCACACTTGATGTAGGGGACATTACAGTGGCGGAGGTGACTGGGTGACAGGGGGAATAGCTCCTACAACACAACAAGGGTGGAGCAGAAGGGGCACAGGAGCCGTCCCCCCCGACCCTGAGCAGTTGCATAATACAAGATGGTGAAACCAAAGATCCCCTCAGCCACACAAACTAACAAGATGGACAATTATGCAATAGCGAAAACCCAGGACGCGGCCCTGGAGGGGCAGACTGGAGAAAGGGTACTGGAATAGCCCTCGCTCATATCTATAATGGCGGCCATAGCAGACCTGAGAGGCACGATAGTCAAGGATTGACACAGTCACCATTCAAGTGAATCTTATGAGAGCATATTTCTGGAAAACTACCGACAAGGTAACAGCAGCGGAAGGGAATATAGCCAAGCTGCAAACTACGACGGAGCAAAGAGGAGCAGGTCCAACAGCTCAAGCAGTAACAAAGCGTGATGAGGCAAAGCTTGAAAATCAGGAGGGGCGAGCAAGACGCAACAATATAAGAGTAGAGGGCGTTCCGGAGGGAAAGGAGGGCCAAAGTGTGGACGTCTTCCTGGAGAACCTCATATTAAATCACCTGCGCCCTAAAACATTATCCACTCACGTTACGGGGGAATGAGCACACAGAGCCCCTATCCTAAAACCGAGACCAGGGGCGCCCCAAGAACAATAATTGCAAGGCTCCTGAATTACAGAGATCGGGACACGATTCCACAAGCTGCACGCCTGCATGAAGACTTGCATTATGAAAATGCGACGATACGCTTCTTCCCAGACTTTACCCTGCAGGTCCAAAAGATGAGGCGCAACTTTGAGGCCGTTAAAAGAGAGCTGCGTAAACTGGACATTAAGTATATGATGCTATATCCGGCTAAGTTAAAAATATTGGCAGAAGGGAAATCCTGGCTCTTTGCCACTCCGGAAGAGGCTTGGGAGTGGCTAGAGGGTTAGAGACGTGTGACCTCAAAGGCACCGAAGGTGAAAGAACAACGAATACACAGGAGGCCATACCGAGACAACTGACCGGAGAAAAATGGTGTGCCGTAAGCTGGGGGAGGTGACAGACACTCCACCACTGGTGACTAAACTGAACTTTGAGGACTTCAGGCACTGAGGACTACCGAGGTCTAAGTGTGACCGGTAAGACGGTTCGAGAGAGGGGGTGGGGATCGAGGCTGGTACAAAATGGGAAAACACCACTTAGATGTATAGCAAAGGACAAGCATGTGATAACTGGGCATGATGTAGTATTGTAGTTGAGGGCGGTAGCTCACCCCAGCATGGCGCAGTTTAGAAAAGGGCGACAGGCTCTCTGCAAGTTGGGGGGGGGGCAGTGGTTCTAGACCTGTCCAGCAGGGTAGCAGGGTGGGGGGGTTACAAGTTGCGGGAGATAGAAAGCCACGTTGGGCAAGGTTTTCATTTTGTTACATTGTTTACGCTTAGACATCTATGATATGGGCTCATATGATCAGGATACTCGGTAGGCCGGGGACACTTTAAATAATCTAGGCCGCCGGGCAGACGACACCTCTCACATGACCGGATAGGAACATCTGTAAGTTTCCACGAGATATGGATTTACAAATCTTAACGTGGAATGTCATTGGGCTGGGTAGTAAAATAAAACGTACGCTGGTGCTGCCATTCCTGAAACCGCACAGCCCAGACATTGTGCTACGCACCTGAAAGGTAATCATTGTAATGCAGTAGACAGGGGGGGGACAAGCTTCTCGCACACGCGGGCTACACCACTGGTTCTAGGGGAGTGGGGATACTGATTAAGACAACACTCCCATTCATACCGGGTAAGAGCTGGTGCGACAATATGGGCTGATGCGTCGCCTTAACAGGTACCTGGGAGGGCAAGATACTGAACATATGCTCCGTCTATGTCCCCCCCACGATTACACACGGACACCCTACCAACACTAGGAGATATTATACTTGGGATGCCTGTGGGAACACTGATTCTGGATGGTGACATGAATTCAGTTATGGATCCGGGGATGGACAGACTCTCAGGGGCAGCGGGACAAGGAGGTAGAGAGCCACTGGAGGGATTCATAGTAGCAATGGGGCTGGCAGACTTTTGGAGGGCGCATAATCCTCAAACTTGACAATATACACACTCCTCGGCAGTACATAACAGCCACTCTCGGATAGACTACTTGTTTACACTCCAGACTCAGATGAGCCAGTTTAGAGGAGCGCTTCATAAGGCGCGAGGGATCTCGAACCATTTCCCAGTGGAGGTCAGACTACAGGGGCAGATGCAAAACAATGGTTTGCCACCGAGACTGAACCCATGGTATTTTTAGGGACAAACAGAGTAAGGACAAGTTACTTGAATGCACGACACAATACTTTCAAGAAAACAAGGGTTTGGTGGAGGAGGCGTCCACCCTGTGGAGGCATACAAAACTGTGATTAGGGGAAATGTACAGGCACAAATAGGTATACAGAAGAAAAAAGACACTGAGGACCTCAAGGCGCTTGAAAGAGAGATAAGATGCCTTGAGAAAGTGATCAGCAAGGGGCAAACCCCAGACCTAGAGGAAACACGCAGACTTAGGCTCAAACAGCAAGAACTCAGACAGCTGAGTGAGCAAAGGGCAAGCATGCATATTAAGGGAAAACAGTATTGGCTGTACGACATGGGAGACAAAACGAGTGAAATTCTCACCTGGCTCGAAAAGAGGGACCGGGAAAGGAATTGGGTATTGGCGATCCAAAATCCTGAGGGAGACACATTATAATACTGGGGAAATGATAGCAGAGGCTTTCGCACGGTACTACGAGGAACTCTATACCCCTTCGTCGACTCGAACAGCAGTAGACTGTGCAGAATTACTTCGAGAAATACACATGCCATCACTGACCACTGAGGACAGAGATGCATTAGAACAGGACCTAACGAATGAAAAAATATCGAAAGCCCTTATGGATCTACAATTGGGAAAGGCTGCGGGCCCTAATGGAATACCGGTGGAGTTGTATAAATGTGTAGCAAGTAGGATCGCACCCCACATACTCAATATGTATCAGGAGTTCAGGGAAAAAGGGGAACTCCCAGCGGATGTCGGGGAGGCAACAATAGTGCTGATACCAGAGCATGGGAAAAATCTGGCAAAGTGTGGATCTTCTAGGCCAAAATCACTACTGAATGTGGAAGCGAAAATTCTTGCAAGAGCACTGGCAACTAGGCTACAGACAGTGATTCCTGAGTTGGTCCACCCAGACCAATCGGGAGTCATGCCCCACGGAAGCACAAGATTGAATCTTAGGAGGCTATATGGAGTGCTACACTGGGCTAAGACAGATCAAAAAGAAGAGGCAGTGATACTATCGCTAGATGCACAAATGGCATTTGATTGTGTGGAATGGGATCACATGTTCAAAACACTGCACATATTGGGCTTTGGCCCTAAGTTTTGTGAATAGGTGAAACTGCTATACCAAGATCCGAAGGCCAGAGTAAGGGTCAATGGTGTAGTCTCACGTTTTTTTCCGCTCAGGAAGGGCACATGACAAGGATGCCCAGTTTGCTTTGGCTCTGGAACTGTTGGCAGCATGGGTGAGGAACGATCCAGTCCTCTCAGGAATAGAAGGGGGAGGTGGATGGGAGGACAGGATATCCCTATGTGCGGACGATATACGGTTATATCAGACAAATTCGTATAGGTTGGTGCACAGGGTGTTACAAATTTTTAAGCTGTTTGGGAGCTACTCGGGCTATACGATCAACTAGAGCAAGTCTCTGATCTTTCCATTAAAGGGTAATATCCCTCAGCGGTTGACTGCTACGATACCGCTTACTCCCAAGCTTAAGTTCCCATATCATGGAATTCAAATTTCGCTGAATGAAGGTGAATTTCTAGCAGACAATTTACACCCCAGGCTACAGCGTCTAAAGAGTGACGTAGATAATTGAAGAAGGTTGCCCATATCATTAATGGGAAGGACCGCGATTTTTAAAATGATGTCTCTGCCCAGACTATTCTATGTTTTGCAAAACACCCCCCTACAAAATACCTACATCCGTGTTCCAAGGTATCGATAGTGAGCTGTGTAGGCAACTATGGGATGGGCTCTAGGCAAACTACAAAGAGGGATCTACGGGGAAGACGGGCTGTTCCAGACATTAGAAAATATTACTGGGCTTCACAACTGACTGTGATACATGAGTGGGCATACACGGATCGGAACGACCCAGCTTTTAAAGGAGACCACTGTGCAATGAGACAGAGAGGATATATATATTTATTTTTGGGGGGGCATTCCAAACCATAGTATCAGCAGCTGTACCTTTATTTCTTTCCAGAAAACTCTCAATCTCGACTCTACATGCCCCAACCCAATTTAAATCCTCCAAATAAACATTATCCAAATCCCACCTTTGGGGTGTAGATACCAACTCGTCCTAATATTTCCATTTTTTTTGTGTGTGTTTTTATTGCCATTTTAAAACAATGCTACAAACAATGTAAACAGCAAGCGAGTTGCTATTCGACACATAATTATCTCGACATAGAACCATCACGT
This sequence comes from Triturus cristatus, assembly GCF_964204655.1. Classification (NCBI taxonomy): domain Eukaryota; kingdom Metazoa; phylum Chordata; class Amphibia; order Caudata; family Salamandridae; genus Triturus; species Triturus cristatus. The sequence continues at coordinate 1,158,000,601 of NC_140583.1, read as the reverse complement.
TAATTACAAGTATTCTTTCAAGAGACCGTTGCAGAAATATTTCCTGCAGCATCTTCCAGGGATCACAAGTGATTAAGCATAACGACAGACATCTACATAGCGCTCCCCAGTGGACGTGTAACACCCCATCCCCCGACCCCCTTCCAGTCCACCCTACGTCATCATCTCTCCAGTTACCTCCTGGTGTTCTCAGGCCCACACAACAAAAGGTTCCCAAATGTCCCTGGGCCTAGATGCTGAAGGCATCAATTTCCAAAAGGTGTTCACTTGTGAGTGGCCAAATGTGAGTCCATAATCCAATCATTTTTAGAGGGAACCCTCCTACGTCCCCAGTGCATGGTAACCCAGCGTTTAGCACATAAAAGTAAAAGGGCATGCAGCTTTCAGACCTTGACAAGTGTGTCCTTGACATAGCTCAAGAATCCCTTTACAGGGTCAGGATCACTGATCATACCAATTATTTGGTGTATTGCAGTAAACACGTTGGACCAGTATGTTGCCAGTCTCGGGCAGCTCCATGCTATGTGTAAAAAATTAGCGGGAGCAGTACCGCATCTCCAGCAGCTTTCGTCTTCTTTCAGACCCATGCGATGCAAACTGGACGGTGTCCTATAAAATCTGTGCAAGAACTTGAAGTGAATGAGACAAAGTTTATAGTTAGGGGACAGTAACGTGAGTTGGCTACAGCAATAAGTCCACTGGTCCTCCGTAAGTGGAGGCTGAAGTTCTACATTCCATGCCTGGAGCGCCGGTGGCTGTGTCAAGGGGGCCGACGTTTGCATGTGATTATATATCCGGGTAATGAGTCTGCGGGGGGAATCCGATTCAAGCACCTTCTCCAAAGCATTCAGCGTGGACGGGGCGTCCGGGAAAGTAGCATGTATAGACCGATACGCAGCTCTAAGTTTGTAATATACAAATAATTCAGAAAAAGACACAGGCTAGACAGAGAGGATATTTGGCAGCAATCCATCGCAAAGGAGGAGAGAGACAGCTTCCACCACACACACAATCAGTGGTACGGGCCTGGCGAGAAACTTCTAGATACCTAGGGTGGGAGGGACGACTGAAGGGGAGGACACCATTATGGGACAGTGACATGCTTCGAGAGGTGGGGGCACTCTGGTTTCAAACAATGGGAACTGCTGGGGATAGAAAAATTGGGTGACATTTGGAGAGGACATGAGCTAATAAAGTTTGAAGTTCTGCAAATCGAATTTGACCCTGCAAGTTCAGAAAGATAAAAATATCTCCAATTGGGACAAGCTTTGCGCTGACACATCAGAGAGGGGGGGGGGTGAAACGCCTCCTGAATATTTGCCACTAGAGGACCGGTGGCTGATGGATCCCATGAGAGCTAAGGCAACCTTGCTAACATATAGGAAAATTCTATGCAACTCCCCTAACCTGGTGGATCTCTTAAGGGAAGCGTGGGAGATGGATGTAGGACTCCTCGAGGACGATGATTGTGAAGAGGCGGTTCAGAGTCCAAGAGAGGTTGTGAAAAGAGCCCGATTTTGTCTTATACAACTACGCATCCTGCATAGGTCATATACACCCAGAACACAGCTACAACACATGGGTCTGGGTGCTTCCAGATATTGTGTGAGGGGTTGGGGGAGGTTGGCTCCTTTTTCCATATAATCTGGGCTTGTGGAAGGGTACATGCCTATTGGACGGATGTAACAAGAATAATGTCACGAGTCAAGAACTTAGAGATCCCAGTGGAGCCACGTTGGTTGCTCCTATGTGTAACTGGTGAGATTAAATGGACTAAATATACATTAATATGGCTCAAAATTGCCGCAGTAGTGACCAAAAGAAATATTGCCAGGTTATGGGTGTCCAATCGCTTGCCAAAATCAAGAGACTGGGAAGCAGACATGGACTGGTAGGCAAGTGCGGAGAAGGCAATATATATAACAAGAGGTTGCCCTAAGAAATGGGACAAAGTATGGGGCCCATGGCAGAAATATCGAGGACTGTAAGTAAATTGGGGGATGGGATGGGGGGGGGGGGGATAGTGAGAATGTAGACTGATATGAAAATGGGATAAAGAGGGTTGTACTCATTTCAATGTCAAATGTAGTAGCAGGTGTGGCAATCTATACATGTATACTATTCTTCAAGTCATGTTATGATGTACTGAGCGTTATGTAATAAAGAGATGTTTAAATAAAAAAGGGCAGAAAGGGCAATTAACTGTGCTAGTGCAAAGCCTTGCCTAATGAGGGATAAAACAAAAAACAATATGTCAGATAACTTTGCCTGGAAAGGGCCTGTCTGCATTGTACCACACCAAGCCACACATTTGACCCAATGATAGGTGTATACACTTTTTGTCGAGGGATGCCTGGTTCCCAAGATGACATCAACCAGCCCCGGAGGAAGGTTGAAGGTATTTAGTAGTCGCTGCTCAATCTCTAAGCATGAAGGTGGAGACTGCAAAGACTGGGTGCAGAACCCTGTCGCTGCAACAGCAGATCCTCCCAGAGGGGCAGCCTTATTAGATGGTTGGTGCTCACATACTCTCCATGCCCAATCCAGGGCCACTAGGATTACTTGGGCCCGGTCGGTCCTCATCTTCTTCAGAACTCAGAGCAGAAGAGGTATAGGTGGGAAGACATACCGGTGTACCAGGTTCCTTCCTGGGCAGAAGGTATCTCCTAGCGAGGGAGGTCTTAGAAACTCTAAAGAGCAGAACTGCTAACATTGAACGTTCTCGTGGTGATGATTAAATCAAGCCAAGGTCACTCCCTTTTGCAGAAGAGAACTTTTGCCACCTCTGCGTGCAACTGCCATTCTTGATTCACTAGGCTGAGCTTGTCCGCCCTGGCATCCAAGGATCCTGCCAGGTGGTTCACCACCAGGAAAATTCCTTAATGGTCTAACCACTTGCAGAGGCAAAGGGCCAACTGTCACAGGGTCCGTGACCCTACCTCACCCTGTCTGTTGAAATACCACATGTCGGTGGCGTCGCCGGAAAGCACCTGTACCAGCCTTCCCTTTATCGATGAAAGGCTTTCAATGCCAAGCTACAGAAGGCTGATATGGAGCAGGGACTCTGCCAGAGCCCAGAGGCCTCTGATATCCACTTCTCCCAGGTGGCTGCTATAACCCAGAAGTGAGGCATCGGTCACCGGTCACCGGTCACCTCTGGGTGGAGAAGGGAGTGGGGCTGCCCTTGACCCAGTCATACTCCAGCAGTCACCAATGCAGATCTTTGCAGTCTCATCTCAAATCTAGACGTGGTCAGAGAGGTCCCATTAAAGTTGAGCCCATTGACACTTATGTTCCAATACAGAGCCCACATATGCCACCCAGCATGCTTGACCAACAGAATGCAGGAGGTCATCCATCCCAGCTGCCCCAGATTCGACGTCACTGAAATCCATGACAGAGGATGAAAGATTGGGGTCATAACCTGAATGTCCTAGACGCTCTTTTCTGCATGAAAGGCATGAAACCGAACAATGTCGGCAACGGCTCTGACAAAGAGGACATCTGAAAACAGCCTAAGTGTGACTTTGTCACATTGATAGTGAACCACAATGATGATGGAAGGTTGTCGTAGTCTGGAGGTGGTTTACGATGGCCTGAGGTGAGCTCAGCCAGTCATCAAGATAGGGGAAGACTGGAATCCATGACCCCGAAGGTATGCTGCAACCACCGCCATCACTTTAGTGAACCCTGAGGAGTGCTGGTAAGACCAGAGAGAAGTACCGCAAACTGAAAATGCTCCAGTCCCACCATGACCCGCAGGTAGCACCTATGGGTCTGCACGATGGTGTAGGAAGCTGGCTCTCTATATACTATACCAACGTGAGGTATAGTGTGCACAGAGTCCAGTGGAACCCCAAAGGTAGGCAGAGGTAAAAGTAGATAGCACCTTACTCTCGATTTGTGGCAGTGTGGGCGAGCAGTAAAGCTTTATTAGTGGGTAGTGTTAAGCACTTGTTGTACACACTCAGGCAGCAAATGATGTCACACACTCAAAGACTGAACTCAGACCAATTTGTTTGAATAAAAATATTATTAAGTTATTTTATTTCTAGAACCAAGGCAAACCTGGTGCAGGTAAGTGAAATCACACTTTGCAATATCTTATGCAATGTTTTACAATTGAATGCAGGTAAGAATGTTTCAAAATTACTGTTCAGTTACTTTTCAGATTATTTTGAACGTTACTTATTGGATTACTTTTGCTAATCAGTGTGATATGCATAGATATCACACTTAGACATTTCCTAGACAAAAGGTAAGTAAACCACTTTTAGCACATTTGCAGTTCTGTCTATGTTCCATACAAACCAATTCCACACTTAAAACAATTTTCAAGAAAAGCAGTCAATGCAATCCTATGGAAGGAAATGGAGTTATTGTTTTGCAGATAAGTACAAGTTTGTGGGAGTTGATATTCTGGGGTAAGATACAGGGTTCCCCCAGGGTCAAGGATGCACCCTTGAAACACCCTCAGTGGCACTAGGGCAGCCGGGTGCAGAGTGCTGAGGTATAATATTACCCAATGTGGGATACGGGGCCTCCGGTTGGTGGCTGTTTACGAGCAGGCCACAGGGTTGTGGGAGCAAAGCTCCTGGTGTTAGGCTCAGGGCAAAGGGGGATCCGACTTAGAACCCAAAGTACACTTGCAGCGGTGGAGGGGCGGCTGGGTGCAGGGTGCTGTTTTGGCATCGGGCGCCCTGTTGTTAACAATAGGATTATCCGGTTGCAAAAAAGATTGTAGGCTCGGGGACGAAGATCTTCTGGAGGTGACCACCAGTTGGAGTGGTAAGTTGGGATGCCTGGGGATGTTGGGACACTGTTGATTGATCAACCCATGGCCGAGGAATTTCGGGTGCAGGGGTGTCTTTAGGCATCAGGTTTTCCTTACCAGCTCCGGCCGTGTTGGGGAGATCCTCCAGAAAGAGGTTGCAAGCATCGCTTGGAGATTCGAAGCAGATCAGAGATCACCAGATCTCTGGTCAGGATCACCAGGGAGACCTCCTCGTGGTGTTGGGCCACTTGAACTCGTGCCGTAGGCGTTGGGTGCAGAGTGGTACAGACTCGATGATTTGGCCGGAGCCAGAGTCTTTGGGTGAGCAAATCCGGTGCTCACGGGAGACAAAGTCATTCTTTTTTTTTTGTTAATTTATTTTTATTTTCAGTAAACATTAAAATAACAATAATCAGGAGGCACAAGGTCAAAACATATAGATATCCCGGTATTCCATCTAATATTCAGCTTGGATTTTTTTTAAGACAGCTCTAGGGTGGGTTGTATACTATCGTCCTCATTGTGGCGTCCCACCTATGTACATAACACCCCATAGGAAAATCACAGTATTCAGTTACAAATGGCTATATCGGTAATCGGTAATGTGCATAGCTCCCCCCTATATATGTTCCATTCTTGCCACAGCCGTATTCATTTTTTCGGGCACCCCCTGCGTACATATACAGTTTTTTCAGCTACCATAGCTATATCCATGTCTTTACACCATTCTGCGATAGTGGGGGCGGCCACTGCACCCCAGTGTCTTGCGATATTCTTTTTTGCCATCATCATTCCCAAGGTTGCCCATGTTTGTCGTGTGATATTAAGGTCTGTGGGCTCCCATATATTTAAGAGGCAATGCTTGGGGTCGGGTGGGACAGGGTTCCCGCTGAATCGTGTAATTTTTCCCATTACCAATCTCCAGTATTCCACTATCACAGGGCATTCCCAGATAGTGTGGAAACAAGTGCTAGGTGCCCCACACCCCCTCAAGCAAAGTGGAGTGTCCACTCTCCCCATGTGGTGAAGTGTCAGCCGTGTGTAGTACACTCTGTGCAGGATCTTAAGTTGTATCAGGCGAAGTCGGGAAGGGATTGCCACTTCCCTGGGTGAGGCTAATGCGTCCTGCCAGTCCGAGTCATCAAGTTCTCCCAGGTCAGCGACCCATTTATCATGGAGCTTTTGCATGGGGTCAGGTGCGTTATTAATGATTTTCCGGTATGTCATGGAAATTGCCCTTTTGTCCATATGGTCTGTAAGTAACCTGTCTTCTAGTGGGGATGCCTCGGGTAAGCTGGTGGAGGGCGGGATTGCCGCCTCTAAGGCGTGCTTTATTTGATAGTATCGGAAAAGCTCCGTTGGTGCCATCCCATATTTGGATTGGAGTTACTCGAATGTAATCATCTTCCCCTGTATCCAGAGGTCTCTGACCCTGGAGATGCCGATAGCATCCCATTTGTGGAATCCCTTGCTCTTACTCAGTCTGCCCAGTCTGTTCGTGACCCAAAGTGGAGTGGCCCATGTGATTTTGTTCTGCCAGCCCAGTTTTCTATGTACTGTGTGCCATATTTGGAGGGTGTGCTTCGTCGGACCCAGTAGGGCCTGCGGCTTACCGTAGATTGCACGATACAGACCTTCGTCTCCCATTCCTACCCTATCCAGTCCATAAGCCGGGTCCGTGTGAGGGATATGGAGCCAATTATTTATTACGGTTAGTTGGGAAGCCCAATAGTAGGTCTGGATATTAGGGAGTGCGATTCCACCATCGTACCATGTTCGACACAGCTTAACCATTGCTATGCGAGCTGGCTTGTTGTCTCAAAGGAGCTTAGTGACCTCTGCTTCTATAGCCCGGAAGTACGATTGGGGGGGGATCAGGAAAGGAGTATTTTGGAGGGCGTACAGAAAACGTGGCAGAGCCATCATTTTAAAGAGCGCTGCCCTACCTAGGAGTGTTAATGGTATCGATTGCCAGTACTTAGTGTCTCGCTGCAACCTCTGCAGTGGGGCGTGGAGATTGAGGGCTGTGAATATCTCGGGGCTGTGCGTTATATGTATCGCTAGGTATTTGAAGTGGTCTGTCACTATTTTAACGTTACAGCCAACTGGTAGTCGAGGTGGGGGGCCGTGTAAAACATAGAGCACTGACTTCGCCCAATTGATAGTGTATCCTGAGAATCTCCCATAGGACTCACAGATATCTAGGAGGCAAGACAAGGATCTGCTCGGGGAGGCCAGGTATAGGAGGACATCGTCTGCGTACAGCGATATACGGTCCTCGTAGTCGGCAGTCCATCGGAGCCCACGTATAAGCGGGTCCTGTCGTACCCATACCGCCAGGGGCTCCAGTATGAGGGCGAAAAGCAGTGGCGATAGTGGGCAACCCTGTCGTGTGCCTCGATGCAGCGCAAATTCTCTGGAGATGTGGCCATTCGCCACCACGTGCGCCAGGGGATTAGTGTAGAGGAGTTGTATCCACGAGCAGAACTTGGGGCCAAATTCTAGCTTTTTGAGGACCGCAAATAGGAAAGGCCACTCGACCGTGTCGAAGGCCATTCTTGCATCTAATGAGAGTATAATGGCGTCCTCTTGAATCGTGTGCCTGCGTCCCATAACACCATGTAAGCGCCGTAGGTTTAGAGCCGTATTTCTCCCTGGCATGAAGCCCGATTGGTCGGGGTGTATTAATTTGGGTAGGTATGGTGTGAGTCGGTTGGCCAAAATTTTGGCTTCCACATTTATCAGGGATATAGGCCTGTAGGAGGTGTGGTCTATCTGGGGCTTCCCAGGTTTGCAGATGGCCACTATAGTCGCTAAGCGCTGATCTCGTAGCAATTCGCCCATCTCCAGGCCCGCCTCAAACATCGTTAAGAGATGGGATGTCAAGGTCGCAGCGTTACGCTAAAACCATTCCACGGGGATTCCATTGGGGCCGAGGGCCTTCCCCGGCTGAAGTTTATGTATTGCTAAGGCCAGTTCGTCTGCCGTAAGCTTTGCTTCTAGAAGTTGAGACTCCGCTTCCGCTAGTTTAGGAAGCCGGATGTCACGGAGGAAGTCATCTAGTTCCTCCTGCGTGTATGAATGTGCAGATGCAGAGGCATAGACTTGTTCGTAATGTTGTGCTAGGAGATCTACCACCTCCTGTGGGCTCTGCGTGGTTTCTCCCGTGGGCAGGCTGAGTTCTGCAACCCATCTGTCCGCGGTCTCGCGCTTATCAAGCCAGGCTAGTAATTTGCCAGCTTTGTCGCCCATTTCGTATATTGTATGTTGTGTTGCCGATAGCCGTGACTTAGTATCTTCCCACAGATGGCCTTTATATTCTTGTTGTTTTACCAATAGCCTATGTGCGAGATCGTCAGAGGGCGCTGAGCCCAGATCCCTCTCCAGATTGGCGATCTCTCCCTCAAGTGTCTCCATTTGCTTGTTTTTTTCTCTCTTATGTTGTGTTATGAGGGAGATTGCCTGCCCCCGGAATACGGTTTTGTATGCCTCCCATAGGGTAAGTGGTGAGGGGACTGAGGTTTCGTATTCGGCAAAATAATACGTGGTAGCTTCTAGTAGACCCTTCGCTATTGCTGGATTTTTCAAATATCCAGGATAGATCGGGTACGTCCTACGTGCATTTAGTGCATGCCAGGTGTAAGTAATGCAAAGTGGGGAATGGTCGGAGATACCTCTCGCCAGGTGGGAGACCTCCAAGAAGTGTGCTATTTCACCCGCCGGTGCCAATATGTGATCTATTCGTGAGAAGCTGTTATGGGCGCCCGAGTGGTATGTGTATTGTCGCTCCTGTGGGTGACGGTGCCTCCAGAAATCCGCGAGGCCCAGTGTCTCCACGAAGTCCGTAAGCGCCGAGTGCGCCCTATGCTGATGTCGCGGAGGTGTGCGGTCGATGGTGTCATCTAACGTAGCGTTGAGATCGCCACAGATAATTAATTTCCCTGGGGGAGTTGTAGTAGGAACGCTCCCAGCGCCGGGAATGTCACAGAGTGGAGTGCTGGGGGGAGATAAACTGAGACTATGTTAAGTAGACGGCCCTCTCATTGACAAGTCAGAGCTGCGAACCGGCCCTGGTCATCAGTATATGTCTTTTTGATCACGATTGGGTACTGTTTTCTGATGAGAATCCCCACCCTGCGAGAGCCGGTAGTAAACTCAGAGTGGACCGCTAGTTTGAAACCCCATCTGTCAAGTGCTTTACATGTAGTCCCCGTCAGATGGGTCTCTTGCAACAGTGTTATCGCTGGCGCCTTACGTTTTAGATATTGGAGGACTAATCCGCGGTTTAGCTTGTCGCGTAGGCCGTTCACATTCCAGGAGATTATGGGCAGGACTTGCATGCGCCTTTGGTCTTGCTGGGGTGCGTCAGAAGTAGTGTTCATGTGGTGTGGTGACGGTGTGGAAGGAACGGTCTAGAGGACTGTGGAATTCCGGTGAAGTTGTCAACAGAAACTGATAGTGTGCCTGAAAACCTGACAAAACAAACCAATAAATCAACATGAAACGTCCCTTATTAACCCTGGATCCCTCCCCCCTCCCTGCTTCCCTGCAAGACGGTATAGAAACTGCCCGCCACCCCAACTTTGCAGAGGGCCTAAATCCCGTTACCCAACACATCTGTAGGGGGTGAAGAGTGTCCTCCAGATGTCCCCGTTTATGGGCCGCAGCATAGGATTGGTGGTCCGCAATGCCTAGCATGAGGAGATCCAAGGCAGCCGGAGAGTGTAATTGATTCTCCATTCCCCCCCCCTTCTTTATTTCCTTTCCCCAGCCAAGCGAGGCTCGACTTCAGGCAGTGTCAACTGGGTTCGGTCTTTGCTGACCAAGTGCTCACTTACTGCAAATTTGTCCGGTTCGCCGCCTCTTGAAGTTCACCTTAGGTCTGTATTTGGCCGTTGCCTTCGACTTGTGACCCCTGCTTTCTCTGTGAATGTCCAGACGTCAGGGCGGGGACCGCTGCTCGATGGCCTGGCTGTGCACTGCTAATGTCAGCTCCAGTTAGTCGTGAGGTTGCGACCCCGGTGGTGTGCGGCCATCACCGTTCTTACCTCGCCCGGTCCCGCCACGGTCGGAGACTTATCGCCAGCCCTCCAACCACTCCCATGCCTCCTCAGGTGCGGTGAAGAACCATGCCTTCCCGTCTGCCTCCATTCTCAGCTTGTCTGGGAACATCATTTAATATTTGAGATCTCGATTCCTAAGCTCCTGCTTTATGGCCAGGAAACTTCGTCGCTGCCGGGCGACCGACGCAGTGTAATCTTTCCAATACTGTGCCTCCTGCCTTGGGGAGTGATCGCCAGTTTAACGCCCTGAGTGACACCTTGAAAGCAGCGGTGTCAGTCCGCCTCGAGCCTGTCATGGGCTGTTTGACTGCCATTGAAAATAAGATATCTGTACTTCTTGAGGAACTGCCAAGGGGGCCCGTCCATTTCATTGAGTCCAGCACGGCCAATATGTCCACTTTTTTGCCCACTGCTTCCCAGCCAGGAGCCCTCCTTGCCTACAATTACCCTTTTCCTTACCTCCGTCCACAGTCCCCTCACAGTGTGGCATCTCTTTCTTCAACGCTAGCAAGCATTCTCCTCCCTCCTCCCCCCCTCCCAGGTTCCTCAAGGCCTAACCTGCACCTACCGGCCTCTCGCCAGGCAGGCGAGTGGCTGGGACATGCAGGTTAGGCCTTGAGGAAGCTAGTGAGTGGCCTTGCAAAGCTAGTGGTGATGTCATTTTCAACTTACCGCCGGCTGCTTGCCCATATATTCTTATCTTAGCTAATGTCCCGAAGCTCAAGCCACAGGACATGGAAAGCACGATGCCCCTGATGATGAATGCTATTCACTGGCTGAACCTGCATGTATGGCATATTTAAAACTTGTTCTCCTCAGTTTTGTTTGTCCGCAGAGTTCCTTGGATTATGCTTTCTTGTAAGGAATTTGAAGGGAAATGTGTTATTGTTAACTTTGCCAATTCTTCAGTGGTTGAAGATCAGCTCCGTGCTTCGCATAAGGGATCACCAGGCAGAGTAATTTGAAAGTTCTACTTTTGGGTTTTTCTACAGGTCTATGGTTCCAAGGAACTGTCCTCTAAGGGAGCTGCCCTTTGACCATTTTGTCACAAATGCTCAGTTTTCGGTACTTGTCGCTAACAGTTTTGCTGCTTTGGCCGATCCGTGCAGTAAGGATTGACTGGGTTGCCCACCGTCATCTCGAGCAGACAGCACTGAGGGGCAGGTCTGTTCTGCCACGGGCCCGGTTTCTGAAGTTTCCTGCAGTGACATTTCATCTCACGCTACCCCAGTTTTGAGTAACATAACAGACATTGGTATGGTGCCTGCAGGTACTCAGCATGACCATTTTTCGGGGGTCAAAATGCTGAGCTGGAATGTGGCTGGTTTTCTGGCTAAAATCAGAGATGCATCTTGCCTTGGTCTCTCTCTCATTGATATACTTGCACTCCAAGAGACTTGGTCATCAAGGTAACTGTTTTGTGATGGCTTTTCCTGTCATTCAGTTCTTGCTGTCCCCTCAGGAATGGGCAGGGCTCGGCCCGGGCTTGCTGTCTGGTTTAAAGTTTTGCTTGACTGCGTTATTGACCTAATCCCCATGCACAACATGTTAATCCAAGCTTTTTTGGTTAAGTGGTCAAAGTCCTTTAAATTTGTGTTAATTAATTTTTATAATGCTAATTTACTTCTAGGCCCAACTCAATTTTTTTTGCCCTTTTTGAGTTTATTTGTGGTTTAGAGATTACCCATACCTTTCAAGACAGCGGTGTTCACATTGTCCTGGCAGGAGATTTTAATGCCAAATTGGGTTCAGGGTTGACCAGGGGCTGCGACTTGAAGGCTTTTTCCACAGACTTGTTCGATTGTGAAGTTGTGACTCACCCTCGAGACAATATAGGGCTACAGCTCGCTTTTTATTTGGCCAGGTCTGATTTGTGCAAAGCATTAGAGCGGGTTGCTCCACACTGCTTGACAATTCCAACTTTTTGGGGGGGCGCGGGATCTTCCGCTATTGACTACATCTTTGTTAGCAGGGGTCTCCTTGACAGAGTGTGTGAGGGTCAAGTCATTTCAATTACTTTTAGTGACCATTGCTACATTTCTCAAATTCTGGTGCGCTTAAGACTGTTGTTGGGGGACTCACTTGCAACCAAGTTCTGACAGGCAGAGACTGGGCTGGAAATCAGCTGATATGGGTGAAGTCACACGTATGTTATGTTAAGGCGATTTCTAAATCGCATGATTACCCGAAGGTGTCCTGGCGCTAATTACTTCTCTAGGCAAGGCCAGGGCAGACAAGATTATTTATCAAAAAGCCAGGTCTTTAAGTCCTTTCTCAAACTTAACAGATTATTGGCATTTCTCAAATAAAATGGGAGCTCATTCCAGGCCTTTACGGCACACAAGGTGTAGCTTCGGCCGCCCTAGTGGGCTTTTTTTGTAGACGGGACTGCAATCAATTTCGCTTCTGACGATCGAAGCATGCGCCTTGGTTTATACCATTGAAATTGCCTTTTGAGGTGGTCAGATCCCTCTCCATGCAGTGCTTTGAACACCATGCATAGTGATTTAAACTGTACCCGGTTTCTAACCGGGAGCCAGTGCAGTTCTTTTATCACATTGGAGATCGGGGCAAATTTGGGGGTCCCCGTAAGGAGTCTGGACGTGGCATTTTGGAGCAGCTGCAACTTGTGCAACAGTTTTTGTTGTATGTTTAAATATAAACTGTTGCAATAGTCCAGCCTTGATAAGACCAGGGCAGTGACTAGTTTTACGACAGTCTAGCGGCAGAAGATTCAAGAACTTTTTCACTGTTCTTAAAACGTACCCTGTTTTGGAAACTACCGCATTGACCTGGGCTTCCATAGAAAGTTTCTCATCTAGCAGGATCCCCAAATTTGTAACCTTCTTAGACGGGGTGGGGAGAGACCCCAGTGAAGCCGGCAACCATGCGGGGATCCAAAAGTTCGGGTTGTTTCCAAACAGCATCACCTCAGTTTTATCCGAGTTCAGCCTCAGGCAGTTACCAGCCATCCATCTTCCGACTTCTTCCATACAGGACTGGAAGCGCCTGTCCAATCCGGTTTCTTTGCCAGGTAGTAGCGATACCACAATTTGCGTATCGTCTGCTACGAGGTGATCCCAAACCCGTAAGCACTAATAACTGGTGCCAGGGTTGAAACATATACATTAAAGAGAGTCGGGCTCAGGGACGACCCCTGCGGGACGCCGCATGGTAATGAAAAAGGTTTTGATTGAAATTTCCCCAATGCTACTATCTGGCTTCTGTCGGAGAGAAATGAGTTAAGCAACTCCCAGGCTTTGCCCTCTACACCGCATTCTTTTAGATGGTCCATCAACCTCCCATGATGGACCGTGTCAAACGCGGCTGAAAGATCTAGCAAGATCAGGGCTGCCCTACCTCCCTGGTCCACTGCTGATCTAATCTCCTCTGTGGCTTTAATCAAGGCAGACTCAGTGCTATGTCCTTCTCTGAAACCGTGTTGGGAAGAGTCCAACACTTGGGCTTTCTTCAGGAAGGCACCGAGTTGTCTATTCATCGCCTTTTCTACCATCTTCGCAGGAAGAGGAAGGCGGGAGATTGGCCGAAAGTTATTGGGATCAAGAGGGTCAAGGCTGGGCTTTTTAAAAAAAGGTAGTAGGGAAGCCATCTTCCATTGTTTAGGAAACTGTCCACCTTCGTACATACAATTAAAAATGGCTGTAAGACACAGTGCAATAGGGACAGGGGCCAGTTTGATAATTTTTAATGGGCATGGATCCAAAGGTGAACCAGATTTAGCACCTGTTAACAGATTCAGCGTGTCCTGCACCGTCAGTGGGTTAAAATCCTTCATGGTCCCCGATGGGAATTTCGATTGTTCCAGCTAAATTACTTCGGTCGAGGGATCCTTATTTAGGTCACAGAGGACTGAAAATATATTTGTAACCTTTGTTCGAAAGAACATGGCAATCTCTTCGCAAAGATCAGGACTAGACTGGATGGTGGATAGCCTCAAAGTGGCCAACTTGGAGACCGTTAAAGCTCTCAAGAGTTCTTGGCCGTTTCTATTTGGGATGAGTAATATTTCTGTTTGGCCAACCGAACCGCTTGCTTATAGATTTGTAGACTGGATTTATATAATACCTTCCCAGTATCAAGGTACCCTTTCCTCCAATTACGCTCCAACCATTTGCAAGTACACTTTTGCATTTTTATCTCCTCTGTGAACCATGGGGCCGTGGGAAAAGCTCTTTTCGGAATGATAAATTTACGAGGGGCTAATTCTTCACATTCATGAGAGAGCCATCTGGTGTATGAGGCTACCGCTTCTTCAGTTCCCAGCATTACATGGCCATCTGAAGACGACAGGACTTCATGCAAACACGTAGGCCCTGTGCGTATCATCTGGGCAGGATTCTTGACTGTCTGCACTTATCCTACCCCTCAGCCAGTAGTACACATGTCTTTTATCGCCTAGGGTCCACCATCAAAAGCCTTCTAATGAGCCCTGCTCATCCTCTTAAGCACCGAGATCACTTTCGGTTTCACCAGTACTGTAGGAATGTCGATAGATGCTTAATGCAGGCCTTGAAAACCATCCCACGGGCCATGGATGAGGCTTTGGCCTGTAGCAGCGCATATTAGAATGTTATCCGGAGCTGAGCTAAGGAGGTGGTGTGGGGCACCCCGACTCTGGCCTGCAAATCAGGCAACTCTGGTCTTTTTTGGGAGATGGTAAACTACGTTCAGCAGTCAGACACCAATTCTAACAGTCTGTATGACAATATCAACGCAGATTCCTGGTTTACGCATTTTAAGCATGTCTACCCTTCAAGTGACCACTCTGAACTAGTGGCACCCCTACCCTCTTTCCCTCTCAAAATTGAGTTTACAGTTGAGGAGGTGGTTATTGTGATTCATTAGAGCCCCATGCACAAAGCCCCTGGGCAGGATTGGGTCCCCATGGATCTGTATAAATAGGAGGTGGATGTTTGGGCACCAATCCTAACTAATTATACCAATACAGCATGTCAGGTGGGGTTGTCTGGGACTTAGTGTTTCGCTATTATTGCCCCCATGTTCAAGAAGAGGAATAGGGCCTCTCCTTGTTGTTACATGCCGATCGCCCTTCTTGAATCTGCTGTAAAATTTGTTGGCATAGGATCCAATCCTGGGCCACAGGAAACAACATCACCACTCATGTACAGTATGGCTTTAGATCAGAGCTGGGGACTAAGAAGCAATGTTTAAATCTCCACCTCCTTGTTAGTAAATACACTGTGGCCAGAGCTGGTCACTTGTATCTTGCTTTTATGAACCTGGCATGTGCTTTTGATAGCATTGTCAAGTCCAAACTTTGGGAAGTCCTCCTTTCCCTGGGGCTTGACCCAGACTTAGTGGCCTTTTGACATGCCCTCTGCTATTATTTGAGTGCTTGCATTCGATTCGGGCAGGGGGGCGAATGTACTGAGACTTTTTGGTTGGGACGTGGGGTCCAGTAGGAGTGTGCGCTTGCCCTATCCTGTTTCTCTAATATATTAATGGGCTGGAGGTAGCACTGACGACAGTAGGCGGGGACCCACCAACTGTCAAGGGCAGACTGGTCCCCATCTTTGCAGTTTTAATGTCCCGAACACCAAAGGGCCTCCACGCTTTATTAAATAGTTTTGGTGATTTTATGGGTAGGCTGGGGTTGCGCACAAACCAGTCCGAAACGCTTGTGATGCCATGTGGGAAGAAGTGTGTGAAATCATGTTTTTTCCTTAAGGGAACTTCCTTAGGTTTAACTCATGAATTCCCCTACTTGTGGTTATTTTCTACTCACATGGGGCCTGGGGACCCTGTCTGAAGCAAAGGGCGCCTGAAGTACTGTAATTCTGCAGGTGTCCTATTCAGCCTTGTGCCAAAAATAGGCAGCAAGTCAGTGAGGTCTCAGCCAAGATCTATACCAAGAAAGGCACCCTAACCCTGATCTTTGGCTCTGTAGTGTGGGGGCGTAAATTTGACAAGAGCCTCTATGCTGAGGAGAATAAGATTTGTAGGCACCTATCGGGCATGCTCTCTAGGTCCCTTAGCTAAACCATTTATGAAGACTATGTGACCGTGCAAACAACCTGCGACGAGTGATCTTTGCATACCCTTGCCCGTTTTACTTTCTTTTGCAGGTTTTATAATTGTCAAGCAAGGAGGTGGGTGTTTCCCCTGTTGATAAACGCCCTAATCTCCTAACACAGCCCAGCTTTTCTGTATGTGCAGTCTCTTCCAAATCCCAAGGTTTATCATGGAGTGGCCACTTTTCTTACACGCTCTTTACAGCTTAGGCGTTCTTTGATGTTTTAATTTGACTTATGTCCTGTATTTCATATTCACTCCTGCTGCTATGTTTTATTTTGCTTATGGGCAAGTGTTTTTAATATATGCATATTTGCTTTTTATGTTTTTAATTTTATTGTATTTTATAATGAGTATGCTTTTATGGTTTATTATATGCATCGAATAAAGCTGGTGATTTGAACTGAATTGTATTACAACAACACAAAGTATAAAGAATGACGTGCAAATCCTATGTGCAAATAGTGTTTGAATATACTCAAATTGACACAGAACTCAAGTTCCTTCTTTTACTTGGATTTATAACAAATAAGTACAAACAGAAAACTGAACACTCACCACAATACAAGTATATGCAGGAGGAGGAGTTGGTTCAACCCCTAATGAGTGTCAAAAGTGTTTTCTAACCAAAAAGTTACATTCAACCAATTAGAAAAGGCATTTTGGGCAAGGAGAGAGAAGGCTGGGCCTGCAACATGCACCAATGCTATTAAAATATAGCATCAAGTCTAAGAAGGCAGCCTTGAGCTAGGGAAAAATGCAAAAATGTTATAGAATTTTTCACAGCCAATATTATCTTCAGAGCCTGGCAACCTGTTACCGTACCATTAAAGTTATTACTATTGATACTTCTATAAAGGCTTGTTTGAGGCTGATAATCCCACATATGATTAATTTGATAAAACTGCTAAATTACATTATTATGAATTCTCCTGCTTTGGATTACTTTTTGTGGTGTAGTTAATCATAAATTAACTACTAGGGTATTTTAATAAATGCATAATACAAGAGCAATTGTTAAGTTGTGTGACAATGTTGCTACGTAATGAAAAGTTATGTTTGCACATATACTTTGTGTTTCTATGGATTGCCTGGCAGTTCAAAAAAGTATTTAAAGATGAGCTGTTTCAATTTTCCTATATGATTTTCTTCAAATGTTTTCCAACAAGTGTGTTTGGGCATCTCATATCAGTTATGTTTAACAGAAATTCTACAAATATTTCTAAAATAAACATTATTGACTGATAAAATATATTTGAATTTCTCATCCTTTGTGTTGCATGCATCGTCATCATCATAAAATTAGCTTATTCTGAAATAAATGAACAATAAAACACATTCAGTGATATATAAACATTTAGACAATAATGAAATAATGTAATAACTATCTATACAGCAGTTATTCTACTACAACCGATGTTAGCTGTTATAATTAAATAAAAGTACTGCTATGAAACAGACAAAATTGAAGACAGCATTTGTAGATGTAAAAAAGCTCTGCAGTATGTACATTTTTCTTGTCTTAAAAATGGAAAAATTGTGGGCCAATCCACACAAAATTACAAACAATGTGTGGATTTCCCAGAGTGGCTTTCATTATCAGTAAATGCATACCGTTTCAGGAATAACAACACACTGTGAGCAATACCAGCTTTAAATCTGGTCAGTGAGTTTCATTCACAAGCGTTGTTTACCAAATCAGGGTTCTAGACCACACATGGATTTCATGACAAAAAGACTCATTGATGATTTCCTAACCTCACTGGTCTCCCTGAATAGGCTTTTCTCCTCAAAAACATTTAGTAACCCATATCTGATTATTTTCTGGAAATTCCAGAGATTAACTTATAGCTCAGAACATCCTGCCCCAAAGATTGTACAGATGTTAGTTTCCTAGATTCTACAAGATAGTATCAAGATAAGAAAAAGATGGAGCTGTTTACAAAAGTTGTTCCTTAATATTAATAGTTTCTATTTAAAACAAAGGTTTCGGAGAGGTTAGATCCAAGCCATCCGTAAAGGAGACATCAAAATCAATAGAATTCTAAAGGCTGTTCGCTGTGCTGGCTATAAGCACTGCATCATCTGCGTACAGCAGCAAGTTAGTGCCCTTCTGGAGAAATCATTCCAACCTCTCAAAGTAGTCTCAAGCTGATATATATATATATATATATATACACACACACATGGACGGAGTTCCAATCGCGCTCTCGGGCTAAAAACCAACCAACAATCCAAGCTGTAGTAAAGGGGGTTTATTCACACCATAAACTATATATATATATATATATATATATATATATATATATTCTACAATCTACTGGCGGTCGCCAGTAGATAGTTATAGTTAGGACCGTGTTTCCATAGGAAATCTCAAAATTCTATTTTGAATAACTTTGGCGCCGGTCGACGAATCCTCGCGAACGTTTCAAAACTAATGGGGCGCTACGCTCCGCTCCTACCCTGAAAGTCTCGGGGGGATTCGTCAAGCGGGGGCTGAGAAAAAAGGGGGGTCCCAAAACGCGTTTTCCCCATGCATTTTTCCATAGGACCTTTAGACACAGCTACAGCCCGAACGGCTGAACAGAATTACTTGTAATTTGGCAGAGAGGTAGTCCGCAGGTCAAGGATGTGCCTTTTGTAGGTCTGGTGTAAATCTGTTCAGTAGTTCCTGAGAAAATAGCATTTAAATCAATATATCTGTAAGCGCGCTCCGTGTGCTTACCGTAAGCTTACCGTATGCGTACGGTGCCGTGCGCGAGCTCAAATCTGATTGGTGGTTACATGACTGTAAACATTCGAATCGGTCGAAATCAGGAAGTGTCGGCCGCCATTTTCTGTCTCTCGCACTGAGAAACAAAGGTGGGGAATGTGAAAAGGGGGCAACGAAGAGAGTTGCAGACCCCCTAGTGTTTGTCAGGGGGTCCAAGAAGGACCCAAAAGTACGAAAAATACATTTAATAATTAAAAAAAAAAATCGCGCCGTACGCGTACGGTAAGCTTAACGTACGCGCACGAAAAAAAAAAATAATAAAAAAAAAAAAAGAAGTAACAATCACATTTATTAAATAAATTAAAGGACCCACAGGGGAGAAAAAAACAAATGTTACTGTGTAAAAAAAGGCGAGGCGCGCACGGCATGGACTGCGCAACGTGGGCGCTCAGTGCGCGAAGCGCACCGTGCGCGCAGGGTGTGCGCACAGTGAAAAACCAGAAAAAAAAAATAAATACATAACTTAGCATTTAAAAAACCGTACAAATTCACTGAAAAAACCATAGGTTTCACACACGTTATAGTTAGGAATTATCATTTACAAAACCTTGCAAATTCACTTAAAAAACCATAGGTTTCACACATGTTATAGTTAGCTGTACATTTCACTCGTAAAAAACCAATGAAATTCCACGTTATAGTTAGATCAGGTAACTATAACTTGCGCGACCGCAATCCACAATGTGTAATTTCAGATGTCATCATTGATGTCATGAGTGATGTCACTGACCATGTCATGAGTGATGTAATATGTGACGTCATCAGCAGTTTATTGTGGGCGCGCAAGTTATAGTTACCTGATCTAACTATAACGTGGAATTTCATTGGTTTTTTATGAGTGAAATGTACAGCTAACTATAACATGTGTGAAACCTATGGTTTTTTAAGTGAATATATATATATACACACACATATATATATATATACACACATATATATATATATATACACACACAAAGTGGAGAGAAAGGGATGAGGACACATCACTGACACAATCTCTTTGAACATCAAAACTATCTAGAGATCCAGCCCCATGGAATCAAAAGTCCATGCAAATGTAGAGAGCCTTTCTTAGTGAACATACATTTACTGGCTAAACTGTTTATCAGATATATCTTTCTCCACTATCCCAAGACTGAGTCTGAATTTTGGTCAGTAAAATCCTTCTTACCACTTTTGACTATTCTGTCAACCGAGGAGATTCGCTGATAATAAGATGGATCCCCTGAATCAACTTCCTTAAAGAAAGGGATGATTATCGATTGCGACCAAGAGGTAGGTATAGTAGATTTACAAGCAGCAAGAGGTAGGTATAGTAGATTTACAAGCAGCATTTAGGAAGTTGGTTTATGAAGGAGCCTAAAAGTCAATATAATCCTTGTACTGATCCATTGGGATCATGTCAGGACCAGGGCCATTCCCTGCAGGACTAACATTAACTGCCCCTATTGCCCCGTGGAGGTAGAATGATTTGTTAAGAAAGTTTGCAACTACAAAAACAAAAGTGTGAACTGTATTTTGTCAAATACCTGTATGTTTAACAAACTTGAACGGGCCAACTGTCATAATGTTTCACTAAATTATTCAAGTAAAGGAAGGCACATTACGTGATCAGTTGTTTGCCACAACACTGCTCTCATCTATCTTAGAGTTATTGTTTTCCTTCAACATGAATCTGTTGCTTTCATTTTATCTGGATATGACAGAGTGGAATAAAAATATTTTGATTGTGTACTACATTGTCTTGTTCTTAAACAGAATAGCACTAAAACCTCACCTGTAACCCTGATGCTTTCTGTCATCTCAATGTCCTCATGGTCCAAGTTGTAGGTATCTTCCTCTTTTATATGTACGGAAAACACTTCTGGAATAACCGCAAACTCTGTTCATTAAAATGAAGAGTCGTCATCATCAATAAACCTTATTCGGTCATCAGACCATAAAAGTGCAAAATGCATATATACAGCCCAATAAAATTTAAATAGGTTAAAAATCATCAGTGTACACTTAAAAAGACAAAACAAATACCTTTAAAAACACAAACCTTCTGTTAAAATTGTAACTGTAGAATGATTGACTTAAGAAGCTACTAGCTGATCAATTCATTTAGCCTAGTATATAAGTACACAGGCTTGTTTGAAGGTTATAACACTAAAATATTGTATGTTGAGCTATTGCAATGGTACTACCAATGAGATGGGAACACATAGCAATCAAGGCATGAGTAGTTGCTCAGTTAGCTGCACTCCATAGGGGTTAGAATGGGTTACGCCGGCAGCGGAACCTAGTGGGGATGTGCCGTAGTATGGGCCTATTAGAGGGGATGATGGAATAAGTCTCTGGGCCTTTCTTCAAATTCCCCACATGTGGCCCAGGAACTTCGCTGTAGCGCACATGAATAGTGGTCTCGTATCTGATTTTCGTATGAGCAGGCTGCCCCATATCACAGGTTGCAAACTGTTTACAAATAGGGATTAGCCACTTTCTTCTAAGATGAGAGTATGCAGGGCAGCCAAAATGAGCATGGCGAAGTGATTGGGGCAGAACAACAAGGGCAGCCTTTGATCTGAGCAATGTTACCTGACCAAGAGCATGTAAATGAGTTCAGGGGTAGAGAGCTGTGCCTGAATTGAATGTAAAGCTTTCTACCGGCCAGTACCTGAATAAAATCAAGGTATCCTTCCAGGGTACATGCTAATTTAAAATCCATAAATTCCTCAGTTAGTCTACCCCGCCTGCTGCCCCTGATTTCGTTCTGTGCTACCCAGTCGCAGTACATTGTTTTGATTTGTTTCTTGGTGGGTAATTCTGGGCAATTGGTGCTACTCCCCTTAAACCCAATATTATTAAGGAGGTTTCTGATGATCCAGTCTATTTTTTTTTATGTATCTAGTGAACAAACTTCTTCAAAAGCCAGGGCATA
Organism: Triturus cristatus; assembly: GCF_964204655.1. Taxonomy (NCBI): domain Eukaryota; kingdom Metazoa; phylum Chordata; class Amphibia; order Caudata; family Salamandridae; genus Triturus; species Triturus cristatus. Next base: position 1,157,979,014 of record NC_140583.1, on the reverse strand, counting down.
TGGGGACAACTTGGGGGTGGATGCCAGCCACTGCCAAAATAGGAGCAGGTGGAGTTTTACTGAATCTTTGACAGGTATAATGCTCATGTCCAATTTGAGAGGGCAAAGTGGTATACTTGGAGGAAGAGACACTAAGTTCCTAAGGAATTTATCATCAATCACAGTTAAATCGTTCACTTTTTCGAAACCCCACAGCTCAGCCCCATAGAGGGCACTACAGCCTTGCTTTTGTATATCTTTAAGGCTGTTGCAAACAGTTATGTGTATGAGCAACAGTGTTCCATCCTTAGAGCCTCGGTTACCCGTGTGAATTTGAGGTAGACCTTGTTTAGGTGTTGTTTCCTGGCCATACCTTCTGACAGTTTGATGCCCAAATATTAACAACTCACTCTGTCTAAGGTGGAGTTTAAAAAAAAAAAAAGAAAAATTAATTTATTAGAGTTAACCGCCCTTTGAATGATTTGTGAGAATGCAGCATCATGGGTTTTGTTTTGGAGGTATTTATTTCGAGGCCCCTCTCGTCACAAAAGGTTTTAAATCGGTTTAGTAGAGTTTGAAGCCTCATCGGTGTTTGAGATGAGAAGAGTTGCAATTTTTTCATTCCCTAGGGATGGCACATCCGCTGGTATTACGGCTAGAAAAAGTCAACCACTTGATTGATGTATAGAGAAAATAGTGTTGGGGCCAAAACACAACCCTGTTGGACCCCCCCCGGCTGATTTTGACAGGATCAGTGACTTGTCCCTGGCCACCCCATCTCACCCTAGCGTAGTTATCTGCATGGAGGCGTTCGACTAGTGACAAGATTTCTGGGGGCATCCCCATCTCCTTCAGCACCAACCAGAGCTTGTCACTAGGTACAAGGTTAAATGCTGACTTCAAGTCTATGAACGCTACATATAGACTACCCTTACCCAATACCACCACCTTCCAGTAGAGGAGAAGGAAAGGGAAGACCTGGTCAATTGTTCCCGTTTTTTGCGGAAACCTGCTTGTAATGGGGACAAGATATGGTTGTCGGCCATCCAATCCTGTATCCTCACTAGGAGGGAGCGGCAAAATACTTTTTGAATGCAATCAATCAGGCTAATGGGTCAATAATTAGACGGATTTCTCCGGTCACCCTTTTTGAAGATGGGGATCACTTCGGCTCCCTTTCGGGAATTGGGGCTCCCCCGGCGATGGCGTTAGAAAGTGCCGTTATATATGCTGACCAGTTATCTTTATCAGAACGAAAAAGGTCACCTAGAATCCCGTCAGGTCCAGGAGCTTTGGCAGATATAATTACCTCTATGGAGGCCAGGATTTCCTCCTTGGAGAGAGAAATCCTTGCTGGAGTATGAGATAAATCAGAAGAATATAGCCCTGTGGCGAGGCAGAAGGTATTCGTATATACAGCACCAAAGTGCTCTTGCCAGGCATTAGCCGCAATGTTATTGGCTAAAGGGTGATGTTTTTCAAGGTTGCACCTCCCAACGAGAGCCCAGTATTTCCTAGTGTCTGAATGGGAGCAAGCCTCCCCCAGTTCTCTCCCCTTTTTCTCATCCCAATCTTGCTTGGTCCTAACTAGGGATAGTTTATATGGCCTCCTTAGATCGCGCACTAGGGGCATGTTCCCAAGTCTGATGGTTATTGCCAATCTTCTCCATAGTGACCTGCATTCCTGTGTGAACCATGGGTTCACCTTATTTGTTTCCCTCTGTTTGGAACTTGGATGGTGGGAGTGGTCAACAAAGTTTCAGGCTAGCTGTTCAAAATACTTTGCATGCAGGGCACTAATGTTCTCTGGTGAGCTCGATTCATCTCCTAGAGACTGAATCACAGCCAGATGGACCTCAATATCCCGCTTTATGATGTTGAGTTTAGACTTATCCCCCATAACCACTGGCCATTTAAGGCGGCATTTATCATTCGTAGGTATTACCTCTTTTGTAATCATTTTACTCTTTACGGCACGCTCTTGTTCACCCCAGGGGTATACCAGCCCCAAACATAGCGGCTTATGGTCGCTATCACAATTTTTAACTATAGTCCTATCACTTACAGTTGGCCATATTCTGAGGTCCACAAGCATGCTATCAATGCGACTAGCACCAGTTGGGCCACTAAAGGTCAGCTCCCCTCCTCTGTCTGAAAGTGTTCTTCCATTCACGGCCCACTGCCTGTATTCTAAAGTCAATGCATTCATTTGTAATGCTGAATGTGACCACTTCTTTATTGGTGGGAGATCAAGAGATGGAACTGACAATAGTTTATCCTCCTTGTTGGCATCTTGGATATCCTCCCTGTCAAAAGTTACATTGAAATTGCCACCTATGATTAGTGGGTGCGCAGGCCACCTCATATCCAGCAGCTCGTCTAGGGTTTGTAAAGTGAGGGATTTGCCTCCTCTAGTGCCTCTCGCATCGACATTATAAATGTCTATAGTCTTGCCTAATCTATCCCTTAGCCGGACTACTAGGATATCTTGGCTATTAGTGGGAAGCTCTTTAATATCACAATTTAGCGCAATGCTGATCAAGATCAGCATTTCTCCTGATGGCCAGCCCTGTTTGGGTGCTTGTGCTGGTTTGTGGAAAGTCACAAATCCTGGCACAAACATGGGTGTTGGGCTACAGGTTTCTTGCAAAATGCAGATGTCATGCGTGTTAGTAAACTAGGTCCACTGGGGTAGGCATAGCTTACTCCTTAAACCAGCCACATTCCATGAGACCAATTTACGCTGGTGGGGACCTGCAATCTGTGGCGTTCGGAGTGGGCATAGACATCCGGAGTCTCATCTTCCTGGGACGGCATATGGCTGCAGGTGGCAATATCTATGATATAGTTGGCAGCTCCCTCGCCTAGATGAATCTGTTGAGTATAGTTGGTAGGTTGTAACCCACTTCTTAGGTTTGCTGATGGTAGTATCTCACTGGATGGTCGAGGACCTATTATTATGTCAAGGCCAGGGGTGCTAGCTACGGTATGTAGGAGTATGGGGCCTGGTTGTAGTCCGTCGTTTTCGGCCAGGGGAGACGATAGCTAATCGCCTTGTTGATGACAGGTTGGAGATAGGCTGGAGGGTGTTGCTTGCCATCTGCCGCTTGAACTGGATGTTCGACTTTGGTGGAGGACATGTCCTGGTTTCTACGGCAATTAGATTCTACACTATACTTTCATCAGCTAGTGATAGTTCTATTGCATCTACTGGGCTGTTAGCCAGAGCACATCTCCTGGCTCTCAGGATGTCATCCCTTATCACTGACCTGCACCCCCTATGTGCCTAATCCAATGAATGGATTTGTTCTTAAGGGACTCCTCATTCTCGTATTTTGCAGTGTTTCCAGCTTTGGGGACATTTGTCATATAGATAATGTGGTGTTGAGAGATGGGCAGTTTTAGCTGGGGTCTTAGTTGATTGAGTGTCTCACTCTCCCTCACTATTCTAGGGGGAGGTGGTCGATATGCAGGTGCCCTAACGTTTGCCACAAATCCTTCCTTGGCCCCCATGACCCCCTCTGCTCGCTACGCCCTTGGTGGTGTTGTGCTGTAATGACCTGTACTACTTGTCGATGGTATGATGGTATCGGATGGAGCTGTGTGCAAGGGTTGTTTCCAGTTAGCAGCTGCCCTCGGAGATTCTACAGCTGGTGAGATATCTAAGCTGCACAGTCCTTCTACTCTGACAAGCAGCTTATGGATGAGCCCAGTGAGAGTACCTATTGTGGCTTTGAGAACAATAATTTCCATGTTTAGGTCTATTTTTAGGGTAGGGGTTTCCTGGTCACCTATCTCTCCACCCCCAGCTCGACAGGTGTTGTCTGCCCTAATGTCCTCCCTGTCCTCCTCTTCCCCTGGGATAATGATGGTTTCTGATGGGTCCGGAGAATCTAAGACAGGTAGAAATCTATTGCTGAATGGAAAATCTGCGGTGGACATGGGCGCATCACTGCCTCTGCTACGTACATTTTTGGTGGCGTGTCAGAGGCTTCAAGAGTTGTTTCCTGCTAATTAGCTTTTTAAACATACTCTGAATACGCCCAGATTTAGTAGGGCCAACACATGCGGATATGGCCTTTAGATTGGTGGCAGTCGGATCAAGGAGCTTCTCACACTCCGTCAACAAATCGTCAATTCGGTCGAGCACGCCAGTTCCCACCGTGGGGCTCAGGGCTTTTTTTCCGTTTTCTTCAATCTCTTATTGACTCCTCCCACCCCTCCCTCTGCTATTCTTCTCTTCTAAATTCCACCCCAGTGACCAGAAGACAGAGAAAGAAAGCCCACTAACAGGAGTGAGGTGTAAAATTCCTGTTATCGCCCTAAGGAGCACACAGTACCTTAAGAGCTGAAATGTCAACAATCCTCTGGAGCAAGATTTTAGGGGGTGGCCCAGCCCAGCCTCTTCTGGGCTATGACGGGCCCACCCTTTCCCCAAGCTTCGCCTGGGAGCGGCCCGCGCGCGTCTCACGCCGCGGGGGAAGAGGCAGCACTTTAAGTGCGGTGACCACGCCTCCCCCTCACCATCAGCCCCGTGGGCAGTTGCACCCTGGGACATGGAGTCCCATCAGGGTGTGGAAAGCAGGCAGATAGGGCCCCAAGCAGCAGCAATGCATCCCACGCCGTGGGGAGAGAAGCGCTTTTGAGCGCGGTGACCACGCCTCCCCCACACCTTAAGCGCCATGGGCAGTTGCACCCTGGGACAGGGAGGTCCACGAGGGTGTGGAAAGCAGGCAGATAGCGCCCCCTGCAACATTGGGCAATGTTTAATTTTCACCTGTGATGTATACTGATTCACGTCATACAAATACACAAAAACTGTATGTCCGTGGGAGGCAGGGCCTGAAACGACTGCCAACACCAAACAATTAGGTTAGAGTACATTGACAAAAGTAGCCTGCGCTTTGGAGAAGATCCAACGGTATCACATCACGCAGGTTATTAAAAATGCCAGCCACTTTTTACAAAAATTAAAATTGTTGTACCTTACTAATAATTATTTTTAAATGTTACAGATTTTATTTAAAAAACTCTTTCAATCAACCTAATTTTTACTGTATGTATTTTGTTTACCTAGGCTGTCTTCCACATTGTGTTCGGCCCTTAACCCCTGAGGCAGAAATTGATGGCAGAGGATGGTAGGGCGTGCAGTGTATGTACTGATCACACCAGAAAAGTTGGCAATTAAAAGGTGGCATTTTACTGTTAAGCAAAGAAAAATACTTTTTGCGGCTGTGACAAATTCGAACACTCCACGTCCGGTGCTCCTCTGGCGTAATTCTCTTTTTCAAATGCTAAAAGTAGTAGACAAAAATGGAAGAATACATGCAAAAAACAAATGCTGAAAGATCAATTAAATATAAAATACATGAAAATACTTTTATTCGGTAGATCTTGCAGAAGTAAAAACATGAGTTAAGGGCAACATATGTAATTTTAAAAAGTCTATGCCTCTTTAAAATGCCTACTGATGAGCAAACACTATATACGGTAGAGCTGGTCTTAACGCACACATCTATAAAACAGCCCTAAATGATGCTGCCAGATCCTTTCTTACTATAAATTTATCTTTGCAAATGAACAAAAGCAATGAAGAAGACAGAAGACCACTTTTATGTTATAAAGAAAGCAATCAGACTGGGACATTTATTGTTAAATCGCACTGATGTAGCCTTTCCATGAATATGTGCAACTTACCTGTGTAATCAAGAAAACCATTAAGTCCAAAACCAAGAAATGGACCCGAGTACCGTATGCAATTTACTTAGAATTGATTACGAATTGACTAATTGGGAGAGCTTCTTATTTACCTGCGCTGCGCTCCGTACTCCTTTCTCCTCTTTCTGTATCAGGATTACTCATGAAATTCACAATTGACTCATCTGTGTTTTTCGTACCCCCTTCGTTAAAAAGAAATTGAAATCCTGCAGGAGATAGAGTTTTACATTTCAGAAAGTAAATTGCTGCAATGTATAAATATTGAGAAATGCAGTTTTAAACCAACAATACTACATAGGAAAGTCACTGCATTTTTATTATTCAACCTACAGGGTTGAATTAATTATACCTCTTATGCAGACAAATACACTTTTCTGCCTGCAAGGTAATGTCTTACATTTGTTAATCCCAACTTTTCAATGAGCTAGTTCATCGACTGCTGTCCATATGTGAAGATCTTTGGAAACAAGTTATATATAACGATAATATACAAAGCACACTGAATAGCTCTGTTGAATTCTCTCCAGTTCTGTATGCTTTACATATAGCTCACTGCGTTTCCAATACATCCAGTCTCTGCCAGCCAAAAGACCTCAATTCGACATTAACACAGCCATTATTTGTCCCAAACTTCAGTCTGAAATTTCTTGGAAGAAACAGCCTTTAATCACTGCGCCTGGGCAACAGAAACTTGGAGCAGCATCCCACTAGAGATATTATGAACATCCTCTCAAAGTTTGGGAAAATGCAAAAAATCTTAAGGCTCTAATCTACAAGGTTCACACTCTACCTAAGGACCTGTGTGAAAACAGGTCTGTCATATCCCATTCAAGGGGCCACAAGGCAATCAAGGGCTGGAAGGACACAACTGTGGTGGTTGATGGTGTGTGCCACTGGTGTCCTGGGCTCCGTATAACTATAGCTTTGTAAACTGGGGCGCATACAACACTTTCTCCACTTGACTCTTCGAGGTAGCAAGGGCAAGCAGTCATAGATTTCTGAGGGAGCTAGGGCGCATGAGTTCAGAAATGAACATTCAACGAACTGATACAATAACTTCATTGTCCAGCCCAGAGTTTTTACTTTAGAAACAGTCTCTCTTCCTGCAGGGCCTTCCCTATCTCAAGGCAGACGCCAACCCAGGTCAAAAAGCAGTTCTTCACGTATTCTTCAGAGCACTCCCTTCCTTGGTCAGGAAGGACTTGGAACTGGAGCAAAATGGGGTAGTCCCACATTTATGCATATTTTCAAGACGGGATGTGGATCCACAGTCTCAAACTTCCGAACCAGTTTGTGGTGGGTCTCTTTCAAGTGTCCTTCTCAGCCTGCTCTCTGAACATAGCCTTTGTGTAAATCCATGCTTCACATAGGGAGTAGCAATGTCTCTCTTGCTAAACTGGAGAACCCACAAAATGGGCATAAAAAAAGGGCAAGGTTTTTGCACCTGGCCTTCATTAGCCTATCCGAAGCAGTAATCAAGGATACGCAAAAGGGCAAGCCTGTCCTATAAACTTTCTCAACATGCACAACAGAAACTGCAAACACACTCCTCACTCAGAGTCAACCTAATGGGAGCGATTAGAGGGAACTAATCAGAGATCCTTGCTAATAAAAGTCACTTGGAATTTCTAAAAGTAGCCCTCTCTCAGGGGATCAACATGGCGCTCATGCACTTTGACTGATACGGGACCCCAAATAACTTACGGAGCACTCTCTGCTTTTCAGGACTCTACTATTGCGCGTTACTATACCTTTACACGACCACTTTTGTCGGAGTTATAACTGAGGTTCTTGACACTGTGTTCTAAATACTGATTGACCTTTCCATTATTCTCGTCATATATGTTAATGAACTTTAAATATTAAATCAGCGGATGTGTGGTATAGGTCATAGGTATATAGGCGCTTCAAAGGAAAACCACATACAAATCATGTAATTCACTTATATGACGGTGCTGTAAGGTGTAGAGAAACCACAAAACTCTACAGGGAAAGCAAGAGCTCAACATAATAGTTTATCAAATCCCCAGCACACGTAATTATTAGACTTAGTTTCTTAAATTGACCGTCTATAGGTCAAATACAATACATAAACATCATTTGGAGACACTCGCAATACGGACGGCTGCACTCGGCGCTTCCACCTCTTGGTAGTGAGGACAGATACACGGGATACTAACTGAGAAGTCAGATCGAAGCAACACACACGCTACGTTGAAAAAGTTTGGGAATTTCCAGTGTCCCCTTCAAGGATTAGACCCCCATGTGGTCCGGAATTTTAACCACATTAGAACAACCTATTTGGACAGAAAATAGCCGTGAGGAAGTCGTGGGACTACTTTTCCCTATACGACGAAACACGTGTTGGCTGTGACTGTGATGTTTCAATTGAGAGATTCTTGAAATAAAGAGCAAAGAAGAAGACTTCGTATATGACTCAATGATGTTTATGTATTGTATTTGACCTATAGACGGTCAATTTAAGGAACTTTAAATATTGATGCCCTGAGGAAGTCGTAGGGGTTATTTGCCCCAAGACGAAACACGTGTTGGCTACTGCAAGGCTACTGCAATATTAAAGAAGAAAAATTTTCAACATATATGGATTGGATCTTGTCTTTAAGATAACAGCCATTGTTTTATTGAACAGTGTCTTTTCGCATTGCTCGGGAACAAATCGTTTTCGTACTCCTCCTCACTTCATTGTCTGGATCTCCATCCTCCAGCCACAGAAATGCAGGCAATATACTACCACTGTTCTGGGGAAGCTGACCTCATCCTCTATCAAGAACCAAACCTGAGACATACAAAATAGATTACACTGGATTCAGTATTCAGACTCGTTCACACAGACAACCCCAATGCTGCACATGTGCAACATGCTTGCAACACATGCACTCACACAGACGTACACATACAAGATGTCAGTGCAACTTTCCAGGTGTTAACATAACAGCCAAACTTTACAAGGGAGGGGCTCGTAGGGCAACACTCAGTGACACATATAAAAAGGTCTGCTCATACTAACAATCTCAAACACAGTATGCTGCTGTAAGAAGGTGCCCTCTTTTTGCATGGTTGCCCCCACTTTGTTGCTAACCTGCTGATGTAGTTTGACTGAGTGTGTCCTGGGCTCCTGCCAAACAGGTACGCAGGGCCTATGTTCTTTCCCTAAACTGCATTGAAGACAAACACCAATTGGCACTCTTTGGCCAAAGGCAGTCCCTTGTAAATGGTACCACAGGAACCAAGGGCACTGTGGCCAGGGAAGACCCCCTAAGGGCTGCAGCACTTATTGTGCCACCCTTCGAGGATATATATATATATATATATTCATTCTCTCTCATTCTCTCTCTCATTCTCTCTCCTTCTCTCTCCCATTCTCTCTCCCATTCTCTCTTCCTCTCTCTCTCCTTCTCTCTTCCTCTCTCTCTCTCTCCTCTCTCATTCTCTCTCTCTCTCTCTCATTCTCATTCTCTCTCTCTCTCTCTCTCCCAACCCCCTTTTTTTTTATTGCAGGCCGCATGTTTTGGTGCAGAACAAAGCGAAGAATCGACATGTCACACATCCCTGTTTGCCATGCCTACAACCCACTGCCCTGGCATAGATCAGCCACCCCTCTAGATGGGTGCACTATACCAGTGGTGAGGGTACAGGTGCATGAGCCAATAAGCCAATTCTTAGATATTGAAAGTGCAGTAATGCCATTAAGAGTATATGGTGCTGGGAGTTTGTCATTACGAACTCCACAGTACCATAATGGCTTTACTGAAAACTGGGAAGGTTGGTATCAAACTTCTCAGCACAATAAACCCACACTGATACCTGTGTGAGATTAGATGAACAATGCACACAGAGGACATCTTAGAGATGCCCCCTGAAAAATGACCTAACACTAGTGTCCAGGATGAGTGGCTGCTCACCAGTTGCTACCACCAGACATGTTTCTGGACCCCTAGGTCAAGAGCCTGCTGCTCTTGGGGGTCTGAAACAATGCACATCCTGGGGCAAAGTATCAAGACTCCTCTCCCAGGATGGGCAGGGTCCACGAAGGGGAAGCTTCAAAGGCTTGCCGTCTTTGTGAGCTTCCCCAGGTGTTTTGCTGCTTCCACCAACTGGTCCCCGCCGGTTCTGACCCCCATTTTGGGTGAGAGAACCGGCTGGAAAACCAAGAGAGGAAGGGAGGTGTGCCCACCTTTGCCAACCCCACCCCTCAGGTGGGGGAGGCGAGGTGAAGCACAACTCTTAGTCACCACCATCTTGTAGATGGGGAACCCAACCAACGAGAGTGAAGCATGTGCCCCCCTCCCACTGGAGGGTGGGATAATAAGGGGTGTACCCACCCCAAGGTAGGGACCCATTGGTGCGAACCTTTCCTTAAAGTGTAACACCCTTAAATCTAGTATTTAGGGGCACCCCCGAATGTTGCCTCCTCAGACAAGAAACGACCAAGAAGAAAAGAAGAAGGCCCGAACAGCTGTGCTGAAGCTAAGAAAAGGAGGACACCCACTGACTTGGCCCCAGGCCTACCGGCCTGTCCCCACCTCAAACCTGTAGAAGTGAAATTCCGGTGTGTCCTGCAGCCAGCAAACTCAAGAACCCAGAGGATCTGTCCTGCCTTCCAAAGAGAAGACTTTGTCTCCAGTGAACACCGGATTTGTTCACCCACAGACTGGCTCCGGCTAAATCCGCGAGTCTGTACCACTCTGCACCCGTTGCCTATGACCCGAGTTCGAGTGGCCCAACACCACAAGGAGGTCTCCTGGGCGATTCTGACTCGAGATCAGGGGATTTCTGACTTGCCTCGAATCTCCCAGCGTAGCCTGCAGTCTCTTTCTGGAGGATCCCCCCGACAAAGACCGGAGCTGGAAAGAGAAACCGAACGCCTAAAGACACCCCACACGGAGTAGAAAAAGTAATCTAAAAAGTAACTGAAAAGTAATCTGTACAGTAATTTTGAATCCTAGACTCATCTGCATTTCAAACAACCTGCATTCAATTGTAAACACTGCATAATATTTAGCAAAACATTTATTTCACTTACCTCTGCCAGGCTTGTCTTGGTTCCAGAAATAAAATAACTTAATAATATTTTTATACAAACAAAATTGGTCCGAGTTCAGTATTTGAGTGGGTGACATCATTTGCTGATTGAGTGTGTACAACAAATGCTTAACACTACCCTCTGATAAATCCTTACTGCTCACCCACACTTCCACAAATAGAGAGTAAGGTGATATCTACTTTTACCTCTGCCTGCCTTTGGGGTTCCAGTGGACTCTGTGCACACTACCTCATTTTGGTATAGCATATACAGATCCAGCTTCCTACGGCTGCCACTACTACTGCATGTGCTATACCGAGGATAGGGACACTAGCAGTCTGTCCTTTATGAGATCACACTTGGTGTACCCCTCCATGCCACAGGTCAGGCCCTAGAGCTTGCATAGTCAGGGGCACGCCTAGACCTCCGCGCTCACACATACTTGAGCGCAATAATACTGCCAAAATAAAAGTCACAATATCAGATACATGTGAAGTCGGGCTCTATGGGCAAAAGCATATGCCCGTATACCACGCAGGTGACATTCCTATCTCAATAACATCCGTCTCATTCTGTGAAAGCTTCTATATCTATGGATCTTATTCCAAAATATCAAGCCCTGTGGAAATTGAGGTGCTGTAATTTTTCACCCAAAATTAAAGATTAGCGGATATCATAATTCTTGGATGCAAAATTATCAAAGGAGTATGAATCGTGACATTTAGGCCCCTATGGACTGTGGAAGAATGCAAAAATGAGTATCAAGCCACTGAACTCCACATATGATTCCAAAGCTTGTTGAAATACATCCGCTGTGGGATTCGGGGTCCCAGCCTGCTGTGACTACCAGGAGGAGGGGCTATCAATGCCATCATCCCGTGCTGCACTACAAGAGCACCTGCCATTTCCTGTGGCACAGGATCCTTGTTGGAATATGGCCGCTGTGTGTCCCAGCCTCCTGTGTCTACCAGAAGGAGGTGCCATCAACGTTGTCATCCCGCTCCGTGCTACAAGAGTGCCTGCCATCTCCCGCGGCATGTGACGCTTGTTGGAATACAGCAGCTGTGGGACTCGCTGACTCAGCCTGCCATGACTATCAGGAGGAAGGGCCATTGATACCATCATCCTACGCCGTGCTACAAGAGCACCTGCCATCTCCCGCGGCACGTGACGTGTATAGGCCGAGCCCGGACCAAGGGCTGGTCCGCCCACCTCCATCAGTGGCGGACAGGCTGGGCCTGGTCACCCCTCTTGGTCTTAACATCACTGGACCTTTCTATAGAGACACTATTGTAAGGATTGCTACCCTCCTTTACATTGCTGATTTCGAGTTTGCTTCATTTGCTGTTTGCCCTACTTGTTGGTTACACATTTCCCTGCCTCTCAATCCGCTAGTTTGGTTGAACATTACACTTATTCGAGGGTAGGGTCCGGGACTTATTCTCAAGGCCTTCTTTTGGACATAATAGGTCTTCATTACACCTGCTGAGCACTAAAGGCTGAACATCTCAGGAAGGCTCGAAGTACTCTGCCTTTTGTTGCCTCAGTTTGCGCAAACCTTTCCTAAGTAGCAATGGGGAATTGAAAAGCTACTGGGCAAGCTGCCGCAAGGAGCGAGCTGACTGTACCTAGACCACAACAAGAGACCTCCAGTATCCCGTCCTTCCTGTTCTCGGCGGGGGCGTCCTTGAGAAAGAGATTACCAATGTTGAGGACGAGTTGGCTCAATGAGGGGGGGGGGGGGGGGGGGGGGGGGTAAACAGGCAGAGGTAGTTGGGGGTTCTCCTTCACGGGCCGCGCCCTGCAACAAATGTAATTACGACTGATGCCCTGATCTACAGTCGGTCCTACACCAACAGGTGCTTCAAATTTGAAGGGACACCAGTACAGACTCCTGCCCTCTGTCACACACGCGGAAGAAGCGGGACGAGATGGATAACATGGAATTTAATGGCCCACTGACACATGTGAAGGACGCTTTTGCTAATAGAACACTTGAGGACTTATATGGATTTAAATTCCAAGTACTCACGGATACCTTATATGTGAAGTTAAAACTTTTAATCAAGGGTAACATTGAGCAGGCATTGATGTGTTTGCATCTTATCCTCCTGCAGTCAATGTTGTGGGTGTAAAGGAAAACATGACATCTAAGGAAAAGCCTGGTGCAACCAAACCCCATCCTAGGGTAACATCTGTGGTGAAAGTGGAGAGTAAATCAGGACGTAGGCATACACCGGTTTGTGGGGGACGGAATTTGGGTGGGGAAAATAGTCCTGTGCCTGCAGCAGACCGCAGGGATGTGGAATTCCTATTGCAAGACACCCAGGACATATTGTTTGAGATCAAGGGCAACACGTTTTCATGTGTATTTTGTCCTTGGGACAAGTAGGCCCAACCCCCTACAGCACAAACCCTTTAGCTGCCAGTGTGCAGTACCACATTATGGATCAGGGAAAGGCATTGCCTGAAGTGAAGGTAATATTTGTGCCCATATGTTAATGCTGTTCAAACTTGTTTTTATGGGTCATTAATGCAAAGCCTTTATTATTAGGGTGAGCGCTCAAAGTAAATGTTGTAAGCTCAGACTGCACTACGGACAGTGGTTCCAGTATAAAAATGTGTACATACGTTTTCAATGTTTACCAATATGAGGCTAAGATTGAAGATTCTTTGCTTTAAAAAAAAAAAGGTTCACAAAAAAATGTAACATTTTGCTAAATTACTGTAAACTTTAAGTTAACATTTCTTTGTAGCATCATTTAATAAAATGTGTTGCTAGTATTGCCCCAAAATATTCATAATGGAAATTCAGTGTAACCAGTTTTATTAAGATTATGGGAAACATAAAAATAAACAAGCTTTGGTAAAGCCAGTAGGTGTGAAATCGTTGGTCAGCCTTTTGGTTTTGTCAATGAATGACTTGTTTTGGAATGGTTATTGTAAAACCTTATTGGCGTGGGAGCTGCCGGGCCCTCACCATTATGACAAACATTGGCAAAAGCAAAAATTGTTTTTGGTCTCAAAGAGCACACATTGCCACAGTAGTTCCTGGTACTGAACAAAATGACTGTGTCGATGTTCTCCTTGTGAAAGAACAGAATGCTGTCACTCACAGTGAAACTAGCCGACACGGACTTTTAGACTCTGTTGATGACTTATTCCAGATTGATATTCTGCTGTTTGGCGGTTACCATCTGATCCTTATTTGTTTGCGGCAATTGGTGGCATCACTTTAACCATAGTAGGAGGATTTTTTGCCATTTCCCAACGGAAAAGTCTTTATGTTATGTTCTGTATGGGGCATTAGTGGAGTCGTCTTTTTTTTTTCTTTTTTGGGTGACTATTGCTTTATCGACTCTTAATTATCACGGCGTGGCGTTGGAATACGATTTAGCTGATTGGTCTGCACCTTCCTCCTGTTCTTTTTAACTTTTTATCAAGTTTTGTTTAGAGGGGGAGTGTGGCGGGGTAGCAGTGACAGAGTCGACAACCAGGCCAGGATGGTATAAAGAGGGTTTTATTTTAGACAATGTTTTCTTTTGTCGTGCTGCTCGTCGCGATGCTGTAGACGTGGGGGAGTCCGGCTTGGTCTTTCTTGGTAACTCCAGACTGAGGGGAGGTGATTGGCCGAGTCCTCGCTGAAAATCTCCTTGACAGTTCTCTCCATCAGGTAGGGGTTCCGGAGTGATTGTTACCGAGGAAAAAAGAAAACAAGAAACCAAGTATTAGGACAAGCGTCCTGCTCTGCTTACAACAGGGGCCGGGAGTGAAGGAAACTGAGTGCTCCAGTGCTCTGATCTCTCCAGTACGTGCAAAGGGATCTGGTGCGTAGTCAGGGTGGGGGGGGGGTTCGCCGGACGGTACGTACTGTTTAAAACTAAAGCGAGACGGGTGCTCAGAGCGTAGGCGGTGCCTTTCTTCCCACCCAGCCCGCTACTTTCCAGTTCTGCGAGGGATATGGGTACCACCCATCTGTTGTGTATGGTGCTGCTGGTTGCTGTAGGGGAAGAGAAGGTGGTACATGTTCGACTTGGGGGCATGGTTTCCATGGGCTCGTGTCTGCCTCGTTAGCGTTCTCGTCCCCGTCACACACCTCCCCCCCTGGATTCTCCCGATCGGGGAGAAAAAAGACCCTGGACAGATAGTCTGCGTTCCCGTTGTCTTTCCCCTTTCTGTGGTGTACCGAAAAGGCATACGGCTGGAGGGAGAGGAACCACCGGAGAATCCTAGGGTTCTGACTCCTATTCTGATACATCCACCGAAGAGGTGCGTGATCGGTATAAAGAATGAACGGTTTGCCCTCCAGATAATACTGCAACTTGTCAACGGCCCATTTTATAGCTAGACACTCCCGTTCTATTGTAGGATATTTGGACTACCTTGGGAACAGCTTACGGCTGATGAACAATACTGAGTGTTCCAACCCGTCCTCCCCTTCCTGGGATAACACAGACCCTATACCCAGCTCAGATGCATCCGTGGCTAGTACAAAGGGCTAGGAATAGTTGGGGGACACCAAAACCGACTGAGTAGTGATCCTGGTTTTTAGATTTTCAAATGCTTGCAGGGCCTCGGGATGGGGATACAGGATCTCACAGGATTTTGCTCCTTTCCGAAGGAGGTCCGTGAGGGGGGCTGCTATGTCGGCAAATCGGGGGATAAACCGACGGTAGTAGCCTATCAGCCCTAGGAATGCTCTTAAGTCTCTTTTGGATCTAGGAAAAGGGGTCTCTGCTATGGCTCTCACTTTGTTGTTTTGTGGGGTAATGGTGCCGTCCCCCAACACAAAACCCAAGTAATTTACTCTGTGAAATGCTGCTCGGGACTTTTTGGCATTAATATGCAGACCTGCCCGTTGTAAGGCGGTAAGGATGGTCTGTAGGTGGCTTAAGTGCTCCTCCCAGGTCTTGCTGTAAATGACGATATCATCCAGATATGCTGAGCTGAACGCGTAATATGGCTGTAGTATGGTATTCATGAGGCGCTGGAATGTGGCAGGTGCCCCGTGAAGGCCGAAGGGCAGAACCGTGAATTCGAACAGCCCTTCGTCCGTTATAAAGACCGTTTTTTTTCGGTCTGTTTCACGGAGGGGCACCTGCCAGTACCCCTTTGTGAGGTCCAACGTGGTGATAAAGGCAGCCTCTCCTAATTTTTCGATCAGCTCGTCTACCCTTGGAATAGGGTAGGCGTCGAAAGACGAGATGGCGTTCAATGCTCTAAAGTCCATACAGAAGCGTCTCGAGCCGTCCGGTTTCGGGACCATCACTATGGGTGATGCCCAGTCACTTTTTGAGGGTTGGATGACACCTAGCTGTAGCATGTCATCGACATCTTTTTTTATGGCGTCTCTTCGTGCCGCCGGAATACGGTAGGGCTTTTGCTTTACCCGTTTTCCCGGATGGGTGTCTATGTTATGCTCCACCAGCGTGGTTCTTCCGGGGAGATCCGAGAAGATAGCCCCAAACGGTGATAGCGTCTCATCTAGTTCCTTTCTCTGCTGCTGCGGGATTTCATCGTTGATGACCAACTCGTTCAACGTGG
The DNA here is from genome assembly GCF_964204655.1 of Triturus cristatus. NCBI lineage: Eukaryota > Metazoa > Chordata > Amphibia > Caudata > Salamandridae > Triturus > Triturus cristatus. Next base: position 1,157,962,729 of record NC_140583.1, on the reverse strand, counting down.
ACCTCTCTTTGCGGGTGGTGGGAATGAGCAAATTCAAACTTTTTGGGGGGGTCCGATCCATTTTTTTAACAAGTTGATGTGGTACGACTGTACCTTGTTGGCTGTTATCCTTAGGCGGTACGTAGTGTCTCCGACTGTATCCATGACCTCGTATGGGCCCTTCCATTCTCTCTTTCCTTTGCTTGCGATGGAAGAAAGTAGGAGTAATGCCCAGTCCCCTATGTTCAGTCTTCGCAGCTTTGTCCCTCGGTCATAGTATTTCTTCTGCTTCTCCCTCTTCTGTTCCAGATTGGAAGACGCCAAGGTTCGTAGCTTTCCCAGTTTGGCCCGGAGCTGCTGTGTGTAGTCCAGCAGGGACTTCTGTTCTTGTTCCTCTTCCTTCTCCCAGGCGTCTTTCGTGATTTCCAGTAACGACCTCGGTTGTCGCCCATACAGCAGTTCAAAAGCTGAATACCCCAGGCTGCTCTGTTTCTGGGCCCTCAAGACGTATAGAGCCAATGGCAACAGTCGATCCCATTCAGCTCCTTCAGCAGAGAGCATCTTTTTCAGGGTGGATTTTAACGTCTGGTTGTACCTCTCAACGAGGCCATCGGTTTGTGGGTGGTATACCGAGGTACGTAGGTGACGTATGCCTAGCGTTTTACAGACCTCCTTCATCAGTTTAGACGTGAAGGGGTGCCCTGGTCGGTAAGGCCCTCTTTAGGGAAGCCAACCCTGGAGCATAGCTCGACGAACTTTTCGGCGACGTGTGTCGTTGTCGGGGTTCGTAGCGGGAATGCTTCGACGAACCGGGTCGCGTAATCCACAACAACAAGTGCATATACGTGGCCTCTTGATGATTTGGGCATCGGCCCTATTAAATCCATGCCGATCCGTTCAAACGGTCGTCCGATGGTGGGCAAGGGTTGTAGAGGTGCTGCCGGGGGCCGGTGTACGCTCTGTCGCTGACATATCTCGCATCTCGTGCAATACTCCTGAACATCCCTGTAGATTCCGGGCCAATAGAAGTGCCGCAGGATACTATCGGTAGTCTTCGCTTTCCCGCTGTGTCCTGCGGTGAGGTGTGTGTGGGCAAAGAAGAGCACTTGTTCCCGGAAGGACACGGGTACTATCAACTGGGATTCCCCCCCCTCTACTCCCTCCCTGTATAGGAGTTCTTTGGTTATTGTAAAGCGAGGGTATCTTTTAGGCTCCTGATTCAGCGTGGCATGGGCTCTCTCCCAGGCATTGAACAGAGTGGGGTCGCTTGCCTGCGTAAATCGGAAGCTACGGTCTAAGACCCAAGGCTCTGGCGATAGAAGGGCAGCTACGGACTCAGGGTGGGATGAAGGGGGAAGAGACAGTGATCGCTTAAACAGTGACAGGAACCCTGGGTTATCCACCCCTAATATCACATCCTCAGGTAGGGAATCCATAACCCCCACCCTCACGGTACACGGCTCTTTATCGAGGGGAGTCAGGGTCACCTGGGCGAGGGGGTAGGGCCTAACATCCCCGTGTACACATCGTATGTGGACCCTTGCTCCTGGGACGTACTGAGTGGGGAGGACTAGCCGCCTTCGCACCACGGACTGCCTGCATCCTGAATCTAACAGGGCCTGTACCGTCAAACCGTTCATTCTTAGACTCACATAAAATGACGTTCCCATTTCGGCTGAGTACAGGACAGTCTTGGGGAGGTATCCGACCTCCATTGGTTCTTCGGTGGGTCTTTTCCGGGGACAGAGTCTCGCTATGTGGCCCCAGTCACCACAGTCGAAACACTGGGGACCCCGTACCGGAGGTCCGTCTATCCTCATAGGCCTGGTTCGGGGAGGTTCGGGTGTAGGCTTCGGTTTTCGATCTGTTTTGAGGGATGGTTGCCCTTTTGAACTTTTCTCAACATCCCACCCTAGCGTCTTTGGTTGAGCTCGTGCGTAATTCGCTGCCATTTCGATGGCTTGTTCTAGTGTGAGTCCTGGGTGCTGTTTCAGCCATCGCTGGGTGGCATATGGCAGGGCTTCCATGAACTGTTCTAAATATATCTTGGTCATTACCTCCTCCTTGGTGCTGGAGGCCGGCCGTAGCCATTTATCTGCAGCCATCTTCAAACGAAAGAACAGAGTCTTAGCGTTCTCACCTGGGGTGCACCGTTCCCTCCTGAACCGTAACCGATAGGCTTCCCCATCCAGACCCAAGTGGTCCAAAAGGACCTCCTTGATGGTCAGGTAGGGTGCATTTCCTGTGGGGTTGGCCACTTGGTAGGCGAATTGCGCCTCCCCGGATAACAGTGGGGCCAAAAAGAAGGAATATGCTACTTACCAGTATGCATCTGTTCTTGGCATGTAGAGCTGCAGAGTTGTACACTTAGCATAGATCGCCATCTGGTGTTGGGCCCGGATGTTTGCAGTTTGTTTTTGTTCTTTGGACAGTCTTTGGAAGTCACGAGTTCGGTGACTCCTCCTTCGGTCCGTACTGCGCATGGGCTTCGGCTCCATCCTCAGATTGTTTTTCGCCAACAGGGAAATGATGGAGCGTAATAATAACAGTGAGAAACCCATGTGTGTTGTATCTAAATAAGATGGACTGGAACGGATACAGGTAGCCGGGGAGGCGGGTGGGCGTGTACAACTCTGCAGCTCTACATGCCAAGAACAGATGCATACTGGTAAGTAGCATATTCCGTTCGAGGCATATGAGCTGCAGATTGTACACTTAGCATAGATTATATAGCAGTACCCAACCTTAGCGGCGACCACCGGTATCCGTTGCAGCGGTTTGAAAAAGTGTCTTTAGTACAGCCTGACCCACACTAGCTTGCTGCTTGGAATGCAGTAATGTTTTGTGAAGGTGTGCGGTGTTGACCATGGCTGCTTTGCAGATGTCATCTAAGGGTATGTTCCCTAGAAAAGCCATAGAAGCCCCTAACTTTCTAGTTGAGTGGGCTTTAGGTGGAACAGATAATGTTCTTTTTGCCTTTTGATAGCAAATTTGTATACACTTTACAATCCACCTAGCTATCCCTGATTTAGAGATGGGGTTGCCTTTATGTGGTGGAGAGAAGGAAACAAACAATTGTTTAGTCTTCCTGAAAGGTTGCGTTCTTTGTATGTAGTACAGCAACGCCCTCTTAACATCAAGTGTGTGTAAGGCCCTTTCTGCAACAGATTGAGGTTGCGAGAAAAAGACAGGTAATTCCACCGATTGATTGAGATGGAAGGGGGAAATGACCTTGGGCAGAAACTTCGGATTTGTACGAAGTATGACCTTGCTGTGATGTATTTGTAGGAAGGGTTCCTGTATAGTGAACGCTTGTATTTCACCAACCCTTCTAAGGGAAGTGATAGCTACGAGGAAAGCTGTTTTCCAGGTGAGGAACTGTAGCTCACATTTATGCATTGGTTCGAAGGGTGGACCCATTAGCCGTGTAAGAACTACATTTAGATTCCACACAGGGGAAGGTGGTGCCCTGGGAGGAATTACTCGTTTAAGGCCTTCCATAAAGGCTTTAATAGCGGGCACTCTGAACAGTGATAAATGCTGTCTGTTTTGTAGATAAGCAGCAATCGCTGCTAGGTGTAGGCGTATGGATGAATATGCCAGGTTACACCTGTGAAGATGGAGCAGATAGCATATGATGTGCTGTATGGATGCATCTAAAGGGTTGATTGTATTGTTACGGCAGTAAATTACAAACAAATCTTTTCCACTTTGCGGCATAGCATGCTCTAGTGGTAGGACGTCTGGCTTCCATGATAATGTTCATGCAATCAGGGGGAAGGTTAAGGTATCCAAATTCTAAGATTTCAGGAGCCAGATCGCAAGGTTGAGCTGAGCTGGGTCCGGGTGCCTGATTTCTCCATGGTTCTGGGTTAGGAGGCATGGGGACAGGTGCAGTTTTTGATGTGGTACCACCGATAGCTGTAGTAGTGTAGTGTACCACGGCTGCCTGGCCCATGTTGGGGCTACCAGAATGAGTGTGAGGGAGTGCTGCTGTAGCTTCCTTACCACTAACGGAATTAGTGGGAGAGGTGGAAAGGCGTATGCAAATCTGCCTGACCAGTTCATCCATATCGCATTGCCTTTGGACAATGGGTGTGGGTATCTGGCGGCGAAGCTTGGGCATTTTTTGTTTTTGTGGGTGGCAAAGAGGTCTATCTGAGGATGCCCCCACTTTTGGAAGAATGGGTGAAGAACTTGTGGATGCAGTTCCCATTCTTGTAGTTGTTGCGTTTGTCTGCTGAGCAGATCTGCCATGGTGTTTTGTACGCCTGGAACGTGCTGCGCCAGGAGAAAGATGTTTTGGGGAATTGCCTATCTCCATATGCTCTGGGCTAAGCGGGAGAGCTGGGGAGAGTGTGTCCCCCCCTGTTTTTGGATATAATACATTGCAGTCATGTTGTCTGTGCGAATGAGGACTGCTTTGCCCGAAATCTGTTTTTGAAAAGATTTTAGGGCTAAAAAGATCGCCAAGAGCTCCAGATGGTTGATGTGGAGCGATCTTTGTTGTGGCGTCCATAGACCTTGCATTGTGAGGTGTAAGAGGTGCGCTCCCCAGCCGGAGAGCGATGCGTCCGCTGTTAGAATCACCTGAGGAACCGGGTCCAGGAACGGCCGCCCTTTGGAAAGGTTTGTGGTGTTCCACCACTGCAGAGAGTGATGGGTGCGGCCGTCCACCAACACCAGATCCGTCAGCTGACCCTGGGCCTGGTTCCACTGTCGTGCTAGGCACTCTTGAAGTGGACGCATGTGGAGTCTTGCATGGGGCACTATGAAAATGCAGGACGCCATCATCCCTATGAGCTTCATAAACACTCTTGCTGGAAGAGAGTGTTGAGGAAGGAATGTTTTGCGCAAGGCTTGCATGCTTGCGATTCTGGCTGAGTTTGGATAGGCAATACCTTTGGAGGTGTCTATAGTGGCCCCGAGATATTGCTTTGTGTGAGATGGTAGGAGGTGGGACTTTTGGTAGTTCACCGTGAATCCTAGCCGGTGGAGTAGTTGAATGGTGCTGTTGGTATGTTGCACACATTGGTTGTAGGACGCGGCTTTTATGAGCCAGTCGTCTAGGTAAGGGAAGACGTGAATATGTTGACGCCTAAGGTGTGCTGCTACAACTGCTAGGCATTTGGTAAACACCCGTGGTGCGGTGGTGACCCCGAAGGGGAGAACCGTGAATTGGTAATGCTGACCGTCCACCACGAACCTGAGGTACTTCCTGTGAGAAGGGTGTATTGGAATGTGAAAGTATGCGTCTTTCAGATCCAAGGTAGTGAGAAAGTCTCCCTGACAGAGGAGCGGGAGGACTTGTTGTAGGGTGACCATGTGGAAATGGTCTGCATGTATGTACGCATTTAGAGGCCGGAGGTCCAGAATGGGCCTCAGGGTCCCGTCTTTCTTTGGTATTAAGAAATAGAGAGAGTAGACCCCTAGATTTTGCTGATTGACGGGGACCTGCTCTATAGCGTGTTTTTGGAGGAGGGAGAGCACCTCCTGTTTGAGTAGTGTGGAATGTTCTTGAGACATTGGACGGTGCCTTGGTGGGATATTGGGTGGGGTAGATGTTAGCTCGAGACAGTACCCTGACCGAATAATTTGGGTCACCCATTTGTCCGATGTTATGGATTCCCATGCGTGGATAAAGTTTTGTAGTCTGCCCCCGACCGGAGTGGGATGGTCTGGGGGGAGCGAAGGGAAGTCATTGTGCGGGCGGGGTGGCAGAACGGGTGGTGTTAGTTTTGCCCCTGCCCTTATTGTTGTTGCCTCTGTAACCACCACTTTGGTAGCCCTTTGAAAAGGTATTTTGAGGAGGGGACTTGTAGGAGGTAGAGGTGCTATCGGTGGAGTAGCCTCTGCCTGTGCTACGAAAGGATGAGCGTCGAAAGGAGCGTTTAGGGGCCTGTGATTGTAGTGCCCCCATAGACTTTGCTGTGTCTGTGTCCTTTTTCATCTTTTCTAATGCTTCGTCCACCTTTGGCCCAAAGAGAGTTCGTTGGTCAAAGGGGTGATTTAGTATGGACGCCTGGACTTCAGGCTTGAACCCTGAGATCCTGAGCCAGGCATGACGACGAAGCAGGACACTGGTATTTATGGCTCTAGAAGCAGTGTCAGCTGCATCGAGGGCACACTTAATGGAGGTGTTAGTAATTAGTTTACCCTCCTGTATCAGGTCATGAGCCTTGCGTTTGTGTTTTTCGGGGAGGTGCTGCATAAGAGCCTCAAGCTCGTCGTAGTTGTGAGGGATCGGGTACCGAAGCGCCTACCCAGCGTCTCGGGACTACATATCCCAGCAGCCCTGAAACCAGGAAGTGGGAGGCTTCTTAAGGCCGTCACGCGCGTCTCCCGGCGTGCGTTATTTTGAATTCGTATCGCGTCCTGCTCGCTGCTCGGAGCTCGGCGTCCCAGCGACCAGGAAGGATCCGGAGTATCTGGTGTGAAACCACCACGGACCTGCTTTCCCCGCCCCTCGGAGCTTGGCGACCAAGCGGGGAGAGACACGGCCGGAGAGACTGACGAAGGGGGAAGAAGAACGAGAGGTAGGAGTATCGAGGCTCGGCTGAGCCCGTGGAGGACGCATTCTCGGCTGAGAGTGCGGTGCCTGCTTTACCTGAGACTCGGACCTGTCAACCCCCCCCACCCCCCCCACTCCCCCCTGTTCCCTCCCAGGGTGTTAGTACCGGGTGTACTGGGGAGAAGAGCCTTGAGAGAAGGCAAACAGCTCGGAGGAGCTGATATGGATTTCGTCTCACGGAACCTACCCGTGATGTAAATATAGTAGGGCTCTTGATATCATAACGCCAGGGGTGTGTAGTACTTTCGTGTGTTGCGCTCGGCGGAGCGAACCCTTCAAGTCCCCCTGTGTTTTGGCTAGTTCATGCGCCTCAGTGCGCCTACGCCTCTTGCAATACGAGACTTGGCTAACCCGACCTTGGGCGCTGCTTATTGGGATTCTAGTGTCAACGTCCAGCGTGTTGATTTCCCTGGTGAAGGAGCGCTGCTACGTAGGGAACCTAGGCGGCGGTGTCGCACCGTGGAAGCCACCTTACCTGTGGAAAGAGGCCGTGACATTATCCTTTTAGGAGGCAGGGAGACTATAGTAGTTTCTGGGAGCATTGTAGGAAGCCATGTTTCTTATTGTTATTCTGTTAGGATCTCTTCACACTAGCGAGACCAACCGAGTGTAGTTGTTGTGAGCATTGTTTAGTACTCGGTACTTTAGTGAGATCACCTGAGTGTAGACCATTATTTCCTGTTTCTGTGTTGAATGTTTTGAAGTGTTGTTTTTTGTCTTTTGCAGATCCTATTTTCCCTGCTGATCCTACCCCTATCCTTTCCCTCGCCTGATCCCCTCTGGGCTCTGTAACCTTTGGTTGGAGTCCGGGGAGATCTGGAGGTGGAACCCTATTTCACCACCCGGATCCTGAGGAGCTCTCATAATCGTGACAGAATAACGCACCCACGTTTGGTGCTCCTCCTGATCCGGAGTGGGGCGGAATAGAGTATGGCCACCTTAGATGAGGTAGTGCAGGCATTGGCTTTGGTGCAACAAGAGTTAGTGGCTTCCCGGGTAGAGGCAGCCGCTTTAAGGGACAGGGTGGAGAGACTGTCGCGCAATCCCTTTGAGGTAGCCGCACCAGCTGGGCAACATATACAGGTGACCGTACCGCCTCCGATTCCCTTGGCCAATCCAGAAAGGTATGCGGGAGACCCGCAAAAAGTACAGATTTTTCTTACGCAAGTGCTGTTACACTTCTCTTGCAAGCCCTCGTCATTTCCCACCAACCACTCTCGAGTGGCGTTCGCCATCTCCTATTTGGTGGGAGATGCAGCCTCTTGGGCGGTCCCCTTGGTGCGGAATAACGATGGGGTGCTCTCAGACTGGGAGGCTTTCAGAATAGCTTTTGAGGGGGTGTTTGATAGGCGCACGACCACCTTCAGCGCGGACAAAGAGCTGCTAACGTTAAGACAGGGGAAGAATGACCTAGTAACGTATCTCACGACGTTTAACCGGTTGGTGGCGGAGGCGGCATGGCCGGAGGAAAAACGCATGTCCCTGTTTTATCAAGGGCTTTGCGAAGAGCTAAAAGACATAGTCGCCCAGATAGACCCCCAACCCACGAATTGTGCGGCCTTGATGACTCTGGCCTTAAGGCTAGACGGCCGACTAGCAGAAAGAGGGGGAGACAGATATAAGGGGAGCGGGATGGCGACGAAACCCCTAAGGAGAGAACATAACCCAATGACAACGACGACTAATGAGCCTATGGAAGTAGGGGCATTGAGACCATCATTAACCAGGGCTGAGAGGGAAAGTAGGAGAGCATTAGGACTCTGCATGTACTGCGGAAAAAGAGGGCATTATGTGCGAGAATGCCCTTCTAAACCCAAGACAACAGGAGTACCGTACCGAGGGAAGAAAGCCGCAGTATCCACACGGGTGGCTGAGGCAAGCAATCCAGAGCTTGTCTCCTCTTCTCCACCGGAGACCACCGTATGGAGGATACCCTCGTTAGCCAACACCAAATCCACAGCCACGGAAGCACATATTGTGTTAACCGCGGGGTTAGAGGTAGGGGAACAGGAGCATCAGGTATTGGTGATGTTGGATTCGGGAGCCACAGGGAATTTTATGGATAGTGGACTGGTTAGTCTACTCTCCATTAAAGCAGTTCCCAGAGAATCCCCAGAAGAGGTGTTGGCAGTGGATGGAGAACCTCTGAGGTCGGGTCACATCACCCTGCACACCGGCAATCTAAAAATGACACTAACAGAAGGAGAACAACAACATCAGGAATTGATCGAATTCAATATCATAGCCGCCCCACAGTATGAAATAATACTAGGAATGCCCTGGTTTGTTCGCCACAATCCCACTGTGGATTGGAGGAACAGAACAGTACGCTTCCTGTCTCACGGGTGTGTCGACCACTGCCTGACAGGGCATCAATCACCGGCCAAGGCACTGGCAAGTCCCTTTCATGTGGCTACTGCCGCGGAAAAGGACGTAGAACTGCCGGCGGCTTATGAGGGGTATGCTGATGTGTTCAATAAAGGCCAGGCGGAACAACTGCCCCCGCACAGACCTTTTGACTGTCGCATTGATCTAATAGACGAGACGGTAGTACCGTCCTGCAGGGTGTACGCCCTATCTGACCCAGAAACGCGGCATTTAAGAGAATATCTGGACAAATACTTGGCGCTAGGTTTTATTAGGCCTTCTTGTTCTCCTGCTGCTTCTCCACTCTTTTTTATAGCAAAGGCTAATGGAGATTTAAGAGCCTGCTGCGACTATCGGTCTCTCAATAAAAACACCATAAGAAACAGATATCCGTTACCACTGATAGGGGTTTTGTTGGATCAAGTAAGAGACGCAGTAATATATACCCGCCTAGATCTCAGAGGTGCCTACCACCTGGTACGAGTTAGGTTGGGGGATGAGTGGAAGACTGCATTTAAGACCCGGTTTGGACTATACGAATATTTGGTTATGCCGTTCGGGCTGTGTAATGCCCCGGCGGCTTTCCAATATTTCTTAAATGAAGTGCTTAGAGAGTACATGGACATTATCGTAGTGGTCTATATCGATGACATTTTAATATACTCCGCGGAAGAGCGGGACCACATCAAACACGTGAAACTAGTCTTGGATAAATTAAGAGACAATGGCTTGTACTGTAAACTCAGTAAATGTGAGTTTGGGGTCACCACAGTGGAGTTTTTGGGAGTCATCTTAACACCTAAAGGCCTGGGCATGTCAGAGAGGAAAGTGCAAGCCATTAGAGACTGGCCCACACCTCGTTCAGTAAGGGAGGTACAAAGTTTCTTGGGGTTTGCGAACTATTACCGCAGGTTTATCCAGGAGTTCTCCCGTACTGCGGTACCCCTTTCAAGATTACTGAGGAAAGGGGTGCTCTTCCAGTGGACGACAGAAGCGACGAGGGCTTTTGAGGCACTGAAAAACAGCTTTACATCGGCTCCCATCCTCAGGCACCCTCAAGCAGATGTACAGTTCGTTGTAGAAGCTGATGCATCGGAAGAAGCCATAGGGGCGATTCTGTCACAGAGAGACAGGGGCACGGGTAGGCTCCATCCAGTAGCGTATCTGTCCAAGAAATTGGACAACGCAGAGCGCAACTACACGATAGCAGAAAAAGAACTTCTGGCAATAAAAAAGGCGTTTCAAGAATGGCGTCAGTACCTGTGGGGGGCGCAACATCAGGTGTTGGTCTATTCAGATCACCGGAATTTGTTATATATGAAGACGGCGCGCCACTTAACGCCAAGACAGATGAGATGGACCCTTTTTTTTGCAGAGTTCGATTTCCTCATTACCTACCGTCCGGGCACGGAAAACAGGAAGGCGGACGCGTTGTCCCGACTGAACTTAACAGAAGGGTGCGTCACCCCAGCGCCTCTCTCGATAATCAACCCGGCTAAGGTGGTTTGCGCCTTAAGGGCCGAAGATTTCTTGAGTAACCTACGGGCCAGCCGATCGACCGACAGCTGGAAGGCTTGGAGAAACAGAGCACCGAATCGCAGCCTCAAGGATGGTCTTCCTTTTCAGGGGCAACAACTGTTTTTGCCAACGAAGACGTTGCGGATTCAGGCCTTTCACTGGTGTCACAACTCCCCGCTGGCAGGACATCCAGGAATACACAAGACCAGGGTGACCGTCTCGAGACATTTTTGGTGGAGCACCTTGCAGAGGGACATCCGTCTTTGGGTGGCGGCCTGCGAGGAGTGCGCGCGGAACAAAAGCGAAAGAGGAAAGAGAAAGGGCCTGTTGCTTCCCTTACCCACGCCCCAACAACCCTGGAAAACGATCAGCGTGGACTTCATTACCGGGCTGCCTGAGGACGACGGTTGTTCAGCTATTTTGGTGGTCGTAGATAGTCTGACAAAGATGGGTCATTTCATCCCATGCCACAATCTGCCCACGGCGGCTCAAACAGCGCAACTCTTGTTGACACATGTGGTCAGGTTGCATGGATTGCCAGAAGTCATCGTGTCAGACAGGGGCCCTCAGTTCGTGGCCAGTTTTTGGAAGGCATGGTGCAAAGCCCTGATGATCGAGTCCGCTACATCCACTAGTTTTCACCCCCAATCCGACGGGCAGACTGAACGCCTAAATCAAACATTGAAACAATATCTGAGGTGTTACGCGTCGCATGCTCAGGAGTCCTGGGTATCCATGTTATGGATGGCAGAGTTGGCGTACAATGGAGCATGGCATAGCTCGATTGGGGGGTCCCCGTTTAAAGCCAATTTTGGGTATGAGGCGAAAACGCTGCCCGTGTCCTTGCCAGAAAACGTGGAAGAACAACCGGCGGTCTACTCCAGGCTGCGGGCATTACGCCAACTGCACCGGCGCACACAAAGGGCCTTGAGGGCGGCAAAAAGGAAATACAAGATGTGGGAAGATCGGAAAAGGAGAGCGGGTCCAGATTACGAAGTGGGCGATCGAGTGTGGCTCTCCACTCGGTATATCCGATTCAAGGTGAGAAGCGTGTTTCACCCAAGATACATAGGCCCGTACCGGGTAACGAAGAAAATCAACCCGGTGGCTTACAAGCTCAAATTGCCGGGATCTCTACGCATATACCCAGTGTTTCATTGCAGTTTGCTGAAACCTGCGTTGACAGCGTCCAGAAGACCTCCCCCTCCGGTGTGGGTTGAGGGGAGCCTGGAGTATGAGGTGGAAAGCATCCGAAACGCCCGGTATAGGAAGGGCCAGCTGTGGTTCCTGGTATCCTGGAAAGGATACCCAGCGGAAGAGGATTCCTGGGAACCTTCGGACGCAGTGCATGCCCCTGTGGCACTTCGAAGGTTTTACGCTAAACATCCGGAGAAGCCTGGTTCTAGGAGGCGCTGGGGGAGAGGACATACTGTGAGGGATCGGGTACCGAAGCGCCTACCCAGCGTCTCGGGACTACATATCCCAGCAGCCCTGAAACCAGGAAGTGGGAGGCTTCTTAAGGCCGTCACGCGCGTCTCCCGGCGTGCGTTATTTTGAATTCGTATCGCGTCCTGCTCGCTGCTCGGAGCTCGGCGTCCCAGCGACCAGGAAGGATCCGGAGTATCTGGTGTGAAACCACCACGGACCTGCTTTCCCCGCCCCTCGGAGCTTGGCGACCAAGCGGGGAGAGACACGGCCGGAGAGACTGACGAAGGGGGAAGAAGAACGAGAGGTAGGAGTATCGAGGCTCGGCTGAGCCCGTGGAGGACGCATTCTCGGCTGAGAGTGCGGTGCCTGCTTTACCTGAGACTCGGACCTGTCAACCCCCCCCCCCCCCACTCCCCCCTGTTCCCTCCCAGGGTGTTAGTACCGGGTGTACTGGGGAGAAGAGCCTTGAGAGAAGGCAAACAGCTCGGAGGAGCTGATATGGATTTCGTCTCACGGAACCTACCCGTGATGTAAATATAGTAGGGCTCTTGATATCATAACGCCAGGGGTGTGTAGTACTTTCGTGTGTTGCGCTCGGCGGAGCGAACCCTTCAAGTCCCCCTGTGTTTTGGCTAGTTCATGCGCCTCAGTGCGCCTACGCCTCTTGCAATACGAGACTTGGCTAACCCGACCTTGGGCGCTGCTTATTGGGATTCTAGTGTCAACGTCCAGCGTGTTGATTTCCCCGGTGAAGGAGCGCTGCTACGTAGGGAACCTAGGCGGCGGTGTCGCACCGTGGAAGCCACCTTACCTGTGGAAAGAGGCCGTGACATTATCCTTTTAGGAGGCAGGGAGACTATAGTAGTTTCTGGGAGCATTGTAGGAAGCCATGTTTCTTATTGTTATTCTGTTAGGATCTCTTCACACTAGCGAGACCAACCGAGTGTAGTTGTTGTGAGCATTGTGTAGTACTCGGTACTTTAGTGAGATCACCTGAGTGTAGACCATTATTTCCTGTTTCTGTGTTGAATGTTTTGAAGTGTTGTTTTTTGTCTTTTGCAGATCCTATTTTCCCTGCTGATCCTACCCCTATCCTTTCCCTCGCCTGATCCCCTCTGGGCTCTGTAACCTTTGGTTGGAGTCCGGGGAGATCTGGAGGTGGAACCCTATTTCACCACCCGGATCCTGAGGAGCTCTCATAATCGTGACAGTAGTGTGCTCTGTCATAGCGCGCAAGTAGCGCTTGTGTATTTGCAATGCGCCACATGTTTGCAGCTTGGGAGGCGGTGCGTTTGCCAGACGCGTCTAGAAGTTTGGATTCCTTATCTGGCGGTGGGGCTTCTCCTGAGGACTGGGAGTTAGCCCGCTTTCTAGCTGTGGACACAACTAGGGAATCTAAGGGAGCAGGGCCCTTAATGTATGCAGGGTCTGTGGATGCCGCCTTGTACTTTTTTTCTATTCTAGGGTTCAATACCCTGGCCCTGACAGGGTCTTTGAACACCTCTGCAGCATGCTTGGTGACACCTTTAAGCATGGGCAAGATAGACGTGGATTTGTCCTGAATGTCAAATGTGTCCAGTAGGATGTCGTCTTCCACTGGTTCACTATGCATTTCCACCCCATGGTAGTGTGCTGCTCTCTGCACTAAGTGGTGAAACCCTAAGGAGTCCTCTGGGGGAGACGGCCTGGATGGGTATAGGTCGTCCTGAGGCATATCCGGTATGTCAGGGTTTTGGTAGTCTTCCCATGGGTCTGGGGTCCCCGGTGGAGTGGGGTCCATTGGGGCGTCCGCCGGGTCATAATCTGGATCCCCGTAATCCGGATCTGGGGACGGGCTCGGGGAGTGATGAGGTAAGGGTGGCGGAGACCTGGGAGGGGGAGGGGGTGGAGGAGGTGGCGGAGGAGGAGGTAGTGGAGAGGGCACTCTGAGAGGAGAAGTAGCAGAGTCCTTCCGCTTGGGCGGTGGAGGAGGAGCCGGTGTGTCAAGACGTCTTTTCTTGACAACTAAAGTCAATAGCCCAGTCTTTGGATCTTTAAATAGAGTCTTTTGCAAAGGGTCTGGTGCAAAGAGGTCCAGTGGCACCGAATCGTCCGCTGGCGCCGATGTTTTCGGAGCCGAGGGTTTCGATGGTTTCTGTGCGCCATGCTTTTTTGGAACCTCCGTTTTTTTCGGCGTCGAAGGAGTTTTCGGCGCCGGAGCGTCGGTGCCGACAGATCTGTGTTTGTGTTTTATCGGCACCGAGAGTCCAGGCTTCGGCACCGGTGGCTTCGGAGTCGAGCTGGGTATCACTTTCTTCGGTGTCGGATGGTGTTTTTCGGCACCAGGCGTCGGCTGGCTCGAGCCCGAGCTGCCGTGAGACTTCTGAGGCTTTGACACCGGGCCCGAAGGTGGGGTGATAGAAGCTGTGTGCTTGGTTTTACCCAGGCCTGCAGGCGAGGGTGTAACCTGAGTCTCTTTGGTTTTGGGCGCGGGGGTGGGAGGGGGTACAGTACTCATGACCCGCTGCGCCGGTGTGATGTCCTCCACGTCGGAGTCGTCGGCTTCGGAAGCGCTGACGACGTCCTCCTGCTCGGTGTGTAGTTGCCCCGAAGCTCCGGCGTCGTCTCCGAAGATGTCCGGTGGAGCTGCGGTCGATGAGTGCGCCATGGTGCGTCGAGCTCTTCGATCCCGGATGGTCTTTTTTGATCGAAAAGACTTACAGGCGGGGCAGTCTCTAGCCTCGTGTTCTGGAGAGAGGCAAAGGTTACACACCTGATGGAGGTCGGTGTGGGGAAATTTAGACCCACATTTTGGGCACTTTTTGAACGGAGTCCTTTCCATCGGCCGGGACCGGAGTCGAGGAGGGCCCGAAGGCCGGTGCCGATGTACGGAATGGAGAAAAGTGCCGCTTCGAGAGATGAAGAAACTCGAAGAACGAGGATTTTCCGTCGAGGCTGGAACCGTAGAAGTTCGAAGCCGGAGCACGAAGTATCACATCCGAGCCCGATGGCGGAAAAAAACAATCTGAGGATGGAGCCGAAGCCCATGCGCAGTACGGACCGAAGGAGGAGTCACCGAACTCGTGACTTCCAAAGACTGTCCAAAGAACAAAAACAAACTGCAAACATCCGGGCCCAACACCAGATGGCGATCTATGCTAAGTGTACAATCTGCAGCTCATATGCCTCGAACAGGCCATTTTTCCTCAGGCCAACCCAAGGCCCTAGCGGCCCTCTCGAAGTTCATTAGGAAGACATCGGGATCCTCCCCTGTGACATACTTCTGCAAGGCGATCCCTGATGGGTTTGGCACTGTTAACGGTCGGGTCTCCAAAGGAGTAGGGACAGTAGCGACTGGTCCAGTTTTCTGCAGGCTCTCAAGGTGTGCCGTGATAGTGTTCTGAAACTGGTCCCGATCGGCTTGGGCTGACGTCATCTGCCTCTGCACGGCCCACTCCAGATTCTCTTGTCCCTTTATGAGATGTTGGATGAGCGCGTCCATCTCGGTACTACAGACGGACTGTGATGGTGATCCCACTTCTGACACCAGTTGTGGCGGGGTAGCAGTGACAGAGTCGACAACCAGGCCAGGATGGTATAAAGAGGGTTTTATTTTAGACAATGTTTTCTTTTGTCGTGCTGCCCGTCGCGATGCTGTAGACGAGGGTGAGTCCGGCTTGGTCTTTCTTGGTAACTCCAGACTGAGGGGAGGTGATTGGCCGAGTCCTCGCTGAAAATCTCCTTGACAGTTCTCTCCCTCGGGTAGGGGTTCCGGAGTGATAGTTACCGAGGAAGAAAGAAAACAAGAAAACAAGTATTAGGACAAGCGTCCTACTGTGCTTACAACAGGGGCCGGGAGTGAAGGAAACCGAGTGCTCCAGTGCTCTGATCTCTCCAGTACGTGCAAAGGGATCTGGTGCGTAGTGAGGGTAGGGGGGGTTCGCCGGACGGTACGTACTGTTTAACACTAAAGCGAGACGGGTGCTCAGAGCGTAGGCGGTGCCTTTCTTCCCACCCAGCCCGCTACTTTCCCCCGTACCTGTTCGAGCCACGCTCCTCCCGTGGGAACGTGGCGGGGCGGCTCGAGGGGTCGTTGGCCTCCTGGCTTGTAGTGGTCTTCTCTGCTCGGCTCGGCTCTCAGTTCGTCGCTCTCTCCTCTGCTTCGCTCTTCCTCCCGACTCCTAGTACTCCTCCACTCCGACTCTCCTTCTGCCTCCAGGGAAACGCCGTCCGTCGACTTCCGGGATACCGCTGTCTTTATTCCACACCCGCCGCGATGTCATCAGGGGGCGGGAGTTCGTCGGACTGGAAGGCCAAATTAAAGGAGCCACGTTCCTCCTCTTGTGACCAGTCCTGCGAGGGATATGGGTACCACCCGTCTGTTGTGTATGGTGCTGCTGGTTGCTGTAGGGGAAGAGAAGGTGGTACATGTTCGACTTGGGGGCATGGTTTCCATGGGCTCGTGTCTGCCTCGTTAGCGTTCTCGTCCCCGTCACAGGGAGTAACCACTCTAGTCTCCAGTGATTTGATCATGGGAAAACATGCTTGTGTTCCTAAGAAACATCCTAAAGTCCCCATTCCTCCACCTTTACCAGAAACCTTAATAGACGGGATGCTCCAGAGGGCTATAGGTGTGGTAACGAGTGAAATTGAGTTGACGGAGCGTCGCCTGTCCTTAACTCCGGATATTTTATGGATGGTGCCTGAGTTACTTCCCCCTCAAGCTATAACATCCCTAGCTTAATGGATTCTATGATAGGACCAATACAGTCCCTTCCACCCTCACCTCAAGCACTCTCTTTGAACTTAGCATCTGGTGATGGTGGAATCTCTACTAGGTTATCTAGAAATAGAGGTGGTAAAGCAGGTGATGGGGTGGTGAAGTCAGTAAATGTTGGAAATGATAAGGGCGGTATAACTACTAGAGCACCTAAAAATGGGGGTCGCAAAACATGTCTAGGGGCAGGTGCCAAGTGAAAGAGAACATCTGAGCTTACTCCTTGTAGAGAGGAACCTCCTGCCTCTAGGAGAGCGATTGAAAATTCCACTAATCACGAAACGGCCCTAGATTGTCCTATCGGGGTAAGGATGATGATAGTGGACTTAGAGGCACAATTGAGAGTAATTGTTAAGGAAGAGCTGGCCCACCTATTAAACCTTCTAGGTACTGGCCACTTAAGTGGCCCCAGTAGCCAGGCAACCGGCATTGTTAGTACTGCCGCTGCTATAGGGATAAGGGTTGATTGTAGTTCCCAGACGGACAACGTAAGGCACCCCTTTCCGGCCAATTTGGGTCCTTTAGAGACGGCACACACTATTGGGCTAAGGGTTGTTGGTGGAGCTGCTAGTGGGCTGGGGAACTCCAATCCAGACCCAGTCGAGTCCCCAATGGGGCACCCAGAAGATTTAGGTATTCCATCGGCCCAAGAGAGGAGGGCTTGAACTGGACCAGAGAGCTCCTATAATACAAATGAGTCTCTTAATCTTGTTTTGAATAAGGAGACTCTAACTAGAAGCAGACTTGCCCATTCAGAGTGTGAGGCAGGACGGGATAGGGTGGACTCTGTAGAGGTAGAAGGCAGTGGACAGGGATCACCAATACAACCAACCATTAATTTGCCCCCTGCTTCACTTCCTTATGTTGTCATATTGACTGGTGTACCCGAGCTTAAAAAAGGACAGAAAGAAACCCAGTTTAATCTTAGGAATAATTGTCTTTTTTTGGTTGGTAATAATGGTCCGTAGAGTGGGTTGGGTGGGTAAGAACCCCAAATCCATGCAAGAGGACTGTATAGTCATCAACTTTAACAACACTTCGACTGTACATACTTTAGTAGCCCAGTGGGCTGGTCCTTTTGTTTTAAATACCTGGATCAAAGCCTATGCTTTGGACTTTTTTACTCCCGCTGCCAATCTCGGACCCCAAACAACAGGACCCCAGTAATTTGGCCCCAAGTGCATCCAATTGTACATCCTCCCCGAAGACCTCTTTTATATAATATCCCAGTTGCTAATTGATTTGGGGTACTTGAGGAGGTTGACTGACTCGGGTTGACTGTTCCCCACGTTCTTGGACATGGTTCCAGGTGGATGGTTGGGGAACATAGGGACTGTCCTAGCGGGCAGAAGAGTCAGACCAACAATGGTGGAAGTGGGGAGGAGAAAGAGGTCTCCCAATTAGAAATTCAGCGGGGAGATATAGTCCATCTTGGGAGCCATGGGCTGGTACTTAACCCACCAGCCCCTTATCCTTTTGACTCCTTAACTTTCATTCCAGGCAGGTTTGAAGCCCCAGGGAGTAAACCTGGAACGGACATCTTGGCCCGGTCGGCTCCAGCAAACCATAATCTTAACAATAGTAATCCCCAGCGCAGCAACCCAAACTCTGCCCAAAGGTTGAAGGTCCTATCCTGGAACAATGCCGGAATTAAAAACAAGCTTTTTGGGTGAATTTGAGCTGTGCATGTTCCAGGAAACCTGGGCAAGGGAAGATGTTGTGAGGATGGGTTTTGCAACTTATAATGTGATGGCCTCCTCAGGGGGAAGAGGTAGGCCCTCTGAGGGATTGTCTACCTGGGTTGCTACCCATTTGAATTGCACTGTTGAACAGCTGGACACTCTGTCCGATGATATTCAGTGCACGGTACTCAAGTTTTCCCCGAATAATAGAGTTGCTTTTATCAACATCTACTCTCGCCCGGTAAGCATTACCTAGGATTCGCCCACCTTAGACGCACTAAACTCACTTATAGATGCAGTCCCCCTGAATTTAAGGTTGGTTATAGGGGGAGATTTTAACTACCAATTTGAGCCTCTTGCTGCTTCCACTGATATTTCTTTTAGTGATGAGGATAGCTTGTGGTTAATTCCTGACCCCCACATCCCCCCTGTTAATGATTGGACCCCGCTGGTACTCCAGATTAATGCAGTTCTCCTAGCACACTCTTTGAGAGCATGCAACGGTTGTACCAAGTCGGATCAGCCAGGGAAGTTAAATTTTAATAGAACAGGACAAACTTCCCTCTTGGACTACATTCTAGTGGAGACAAGGCTATGGCAGTGGGCTGTTGACTTTGCTGTCATACCTAGACATGATAGTGACCATCATGCCTTGATGCTAGAGTTGGAGCTCCCAGGCCTTTATAATCCTGTGGGCTCCGATTCTTCTCCAGCTAATAACTTAAAACTCACTAACAATAGAAGGAGAATCAGAATTTGCCTAGCATCGTGACGGTAAGTTCCAATTCTATTAAGGACACGGAGGCGAGGATTATGCTTTTATCTCTCTTCGCTTTATTACTACAAAACTCATAGCAGCCAGTAAGATCTTCAAAGAAATCAATAAACAATGCAAAAAACTACAACTCCCTACAACCAGGGAGGAATCCAAATATGTAGTCCTTCGACTGTTTCCATTGCCACCGATACATAGTCCCATGCCTGTTTCCTCCCTTCCTCTTTCTTCGCGCAAGTCACGCCACTCCATCACTGATCCTGTTTAGACCCATTGTTTCCTGAAAAGAACAAGACAACGTAAGGTCTTGGAATAAATCGCAATACTACATGCGATACACAACGCGGAACATTATACAAGAGCTACATCATAAAGTAAGTTAAACACTTAAGCATCACCACAAAGGAAGAATAGACTGTTACTTACTACCATACGGGTGGGTTTGCACCATTGTGTCCTGGGAAGGATAATCCTTGCTGCCGTGTCCTTAATAGAATTGGAACTTACTGTCATGATGCTAGGCAAATTCCGATTCTATGTCAGGACCGGAGGCTTCGGATTATGCTAGTTCAAAGCTTACTTACCACTAACTACGCCACATTCAGTACCGGTTTAAAATAAAACCTTTTGAAAGTAGAGTCCGAAGACCAGTCAGCTGCACGCATTAGATCCTCCAGACACGCACCCAGCGCGAAAGCCTTTGAGGTCATAGCGCCCCTCGCTGAGTGGGCACCAAACTGTTTCTTGTCAATACCAGCCTCTTGCATGACCCAGCGCACCCACCTAGCTATGGTGGGGGAAGAGACAGCTTTGTGTGGCTTCTTGAGAGCTATCAAGAGTTGTTGTTCGTCTGGAGGGCGGAGTTCTTGCGTCAAGTCTTCATACGCCTTCAGAGAATCCACCACACAATTTCGGAGTGTCCCGAAAAGCCGGGTACGAAACCGATCGGGTATGAGATTTAGTACGTCGACCTACCGTAAAAACGACCCCTTCCGGAAAAAAGGTCAGTGCCGAGATGTCCAAAGCGCAAACATCTGAAACTCTCCTGCAGGAGATCAAACACAGAAGCATGGTGAGTTTGGAGGATAATTCCTTCAAAGAAAGATATTTATTGGGTTGCCAAGAAAGAAACAGGTTCAAAACAAGATTGACGTTCCACAGGACGGAATAGCGAGGTTCCGGAGGCAACGACAATCGTATACCATGCAGAAGTCTGCAAACCAACGGATGTTCTCTAATCGGAGATCCGTCCAGCGTAACATGACCCGCCGAAATTGCGGATCTGATAGCGTTGATGGAATGATACGCCAATCCTTCCGACGCTAAACTTGCTAAGAAATTCAGGGTGGGAACGACTCATGCGACCACGGGATCCAGGTTCCCTCGAAGACACCAACGAACCCATCTCGTCCAAGCGGATCGGTAACGTTTTGTGGTGCTATCTGCCCAAGCTTTTGACAAGAGGGTCTTAGCCTGTCCCGAAAGGCCAGGCAACGTCCACCATCACCTGAAAGCTGCCACACCATGAGGCGGAGCGTCCCCTGTGCGACTAGATGATGAGGATCTCTGTCCGGGTTCAGAAGCAGGTGAGGATACAGGGGGAGTAGGATTGGAAAATCCCAGGAAAGTTCCAGAAGAACTGGAAACCAAACTTGAGACCTCCAAAAGGGTGTTACCAAGGTTACTTCTGCGCCTTGCCGGCGGATCTGCGCCGCAGTCCTCGTTATCATTGAAAAGGGTGGAAACGCATAGCCCCGTTCTGCGCTCCAATCCTGAAGGAAGGCATCTGTGGCAAGAGCCATCAGATCCGGCCTCCAACTGAAGAACCTCGGGACCTGGTGATCCAGCCGAGAGGCAAAGAGGTCTGCCGAAAAAGGTCCCCCAAAGATTGTTCAACCACTGGAAGATCGGAGGGTCCAGCTTCCAAAGGCTGGAGTCGTAGAGATGTCTCGAGTGCCAGTATGCGACCTGATTGTTCTGGCCCGGAAGATACTCCGCCGTAACCTGAGATCTGGTGATCCAGGCAGAAACTCCAAAAGTCTTTCACCAGATTTGCCAACGCCCGGAATTGGGGACCTCCCAACCAATTGACATACCGAACCGCGGAGATGTTGTCCATTTTTAAAAGGACGCATGATTGCACCCTGTCCTTGGTCCAACATCGCACTGCGAAGGAACCCGCTAGAAGTTCCAAACAATTCATATGAAGGTCCTGTTCGTCCAGAGACCAAACCCCTGCAGTGGAAAAATCTCCGCACCGAGCGCCCCAGCCTGACCTGCTGGCGTCGAATTCGATGACCAAATCCGGAACTGAGCCGAATATCGCACGTCCATTCCACGCCTCCATATGGGACAACCACCATGCAATCTCTTCCCTGCCTCCGCCGAGAGAGGAACCACATGATCGTACGATCGACCTCTCCCGAGATGATACGCCTTGAGACGCTAGAGGCCTGGAAACAGTTTGATGTAATTTGTGGCAAATTTTCGCCATCTTCCGCGACGGGAGACTCAAGGTCGCTTGGACAGAGTCCACCACAAACCCAAGAAACGTCACCGACTGAGAAGGTTTGAGAATCGACTTGGCCTCGTTGATGATGAACTCCATGATGATGAACCCAAGATCCTGCAAAAGAGTCACCGCCTGCTGGAGATGTCGCAACAGAGTCTAGGGACATTGGGCCATAAGAAGATCGTCTAAATAAATGATCATGCGAATGCCTGCGCTCGAAGGAACTCCACTGCGGGATGCAATGGAAGGGCAGTGAATTCGTACACCAGATCCCTCCAACAAAACTGTAGGAACCATCGATGGGGCGGGTGGATGGGAATCACCAGGTAGGCATCTTTGAAGTCCAATCGTGCCATCCACTCGGAAGACAGAAGGACATCGCATAGCAAATGGATTCCCTCCATCTTGAAATGGCGTATACCAACCAACCATTGAATTCTTTGATGTTGATAACCGGCCGACGACCTCCGTCGGCTTTGTCCACCACAAAAATATTGCTGAGAAAACCGTGAGGATGCAAAGTTGATCGACAAATGACTCCTTTGCGGAGCAATTCGGAGACCTCCTCATCGATCAACTGTGCTTCCTGGGAATTGAAAGCTAACGGACGAAGCCGCGTCTCTTGTTGAGGGTTGCCGTAAAATTCTACATGAAAGCCCTGAACTGTCTGAAGTACCCACGTATTGGAAGTTATGTTTGTCCATGCGCTTCGAAAGGACGCTAGTCTCCCCCCTATGTGAACCTGCGCTGCTGGAAGGACACTTACCGCTGGAATTTCCACTGTCAGAGTTGGAGTTGAACCCTCCACGGCCTCTGAAACGTTGTCCTCGTGTTGGATAGAAGTTTGTGTAATTTGCGGTTCAATTATACTGTTCGTGCCCAGAGCCTTGTCCCCTTGAGGAATTTTGCTGGAATCCGCGGCCGGCGAGCGGCCCCTGCCCCGACCGGCCCTGCGGAAAACCCGCTGGGTAAAAATCCTCTTGATATTGGACTGGGCCTTGTCCAGCGAAGTAAACGTAGAGACACATTTTCCTAATCCCTTAATAAAAGGCTCACCGAACAGGCCCCCCTGGGCCACTGCTCCTGCCTCTGAGGAGGCCAGATCACCAAGCTTAGGGTCAAGTTTGATCAACAGCGAGCGGCGACGCTCGGTTGAAAGGGCACAATTAGCGTTGACCATGAAAATAATGGCCCGCTGGGCCCAGTTTGAAAGGACTTCTGGAGAAATGGGCGAACCAGACACCTTGGCCTCCTCCGCCATGTCCAAGATCTTCGTCATTGGACCGATAGCGTCGAGGAGCTTGTCCTGGCAGGACCGCCAGGATCTATCAATACCCTTCCTAGGATCCTTCACATATTTTGCCAAAAATGTGGCCATTTTAGGGTCCAACTCCGGAGTGAAAGCAATTTTGTCGGATAGGGAGGGTCTTGGCCACTCCGCACGCAAACAACCCCTAGCCTCCTTCTCGAGAGGCTTGCGGAGCTGACCCGCGACAAACCAGGCCACCTTATCGCCCGGTACCCAGGCCGAAGACCGGGGATGCATGATATCGTCGGGGTTAAGCAGATCAGAAACCTTCTCTTGTGCCACCGGAGTGGGGGTAGTTGCTGGACGCCAGGGACTAGAGGACCCAGCCTCCTTGTCGGTATCCCCTTGGGTGTCATCATTATCCGTTGCGGGGGACGGAGGGTCTGGAATATCTTGAGGAGCTTCCGCCGGTGGGGGGGCAGGGGCGACCGTCGATACCCTAGCTAGAAACACAGTATTAAGACGCGCAAAGGCATCCACGTCCACTCCTTCCGGACGCTGTTTCATGGGCGGTAGGAGGCTCTCCCCAGGACACTCGCCGGGGGGCGCCGTGATACCTGCGCGCACCGCGGCCAACCTATTGCACTCCTGCACTATTCTGTCAGAAAGGCGTTGCGCCATAGGGCCAACTACCTCGTTAACCACCCTGTAAGTGGAGGAGTCCACTGCGTCAAAAAAATCATCATCATAAGGCATGTACTCCTGGACCTCCTCTTCATAGTACTCTGTCTGATCTTTCATACTGCCAAGGTAGGTAATTAGAAAGGTAAGTGAAAAACCCCTCTTGTCTGAACTTGCAGAGTGTGCAGTGCACAGGAAACACACAAAGGTAATTAGGGGCAGGCCGGAGGCTGCACAAATTTGGGTGGCCCCAAGGGCCACAGACAGGCTTGCACCAACCCAGAAACGCTCAAACACCCTCAGGAAAAACCTGACTGGGTTACTGCCTCCATGAGCGTAGGAAAGAACTGTTTGTTTGCCCACAAATGCGTGCGCTCGCACTTACAGCGAGGAAATACCTGATTTGAAGAGGAGCAACATACAGCGCTAATCCGCGCGTTCACTGCGGGTAAAACCCGCAATACGGACCCCCGCCGGGGTGTTCAATTTCAAGAAACAATGCGGGAATACAATCCGCTTATAAACGGACATCAAGGTGAGGCAGACGGGGACAAGGCTCGCTACTCCTTTCTCTCGCGGCACGGTTCCTCATCTGAGGGACCATGGCGCGAGAGCAACGAGACGGGCGAGTCCCTCTTGCGGTCGCGGACGGCGCCGCACGAGCAGGGGGGGGCGGCCGCGTAAGGAGCAGAGAACTTTCCAGCGGCTGGCTTGGGAATCTGAAATGAAAACAGACAGCGCCCGCAAAGGCGGTAACGTGCCCACAGGGAACAAAACACACAGCCTGCAATTAAACAACGGTCAAAGGAGCGCCTGCAATCAAACAACAATCGATGAGCATTCAAGCAAGAAATAGGGAAAACAACTTAACTGGCTACGAAGCAGCGAAGAAAGAGGAACTATGTATCGGTGGCAATGGAAACAGTTGAAGGACTCCATATATGGATTCCTCCCTGGTTGTAGGGAGTTGTAGTTTTTTGCATTGTTTATTGATTTCTTTGAAGATCTTTCTGGCTGCTATGAGTTTTGTAGTAATAAAGCGAAGAGAGATAAAAGCATAATCCGGAGCCTCCGGTCCTGACATAGAATTAGATGGGGCACAATGAAGCAGTCTCCGCACAAAGTAGCTGCATTATATTTGTCAATTATTTCGCCACTTTTAGCTCTGGAGGAAACTGTTAGAGCTCCAGTTTCTCCTGAATCCACTGGTAGAATTGAGGCATTGTATGCTGAACTTACTAATAGCCTGACTAATACTTTTAACCCTTTGGTCCATTCCAAGTCTAACAAGGGTGTCAAACTAACTCGGTTTGATGATAACAGCCTTAAGGCAAAGGGAGGTCTTATAGAAGCCATTAAAAGCCAGGACCAACCCTTAATTAAACAACTGAGGGCCCACTACCGAGCTAGTGTCAAGACAGCAAAAAAGAACTGGGAACAGGATAGATGGGATGCCATTAGAGCAGCATTATCCAATAGGGACATGAAGCTGCTCTGATCCTTAGTGAGCGCAAGTAGCTGCGAGGGGAAGCCAGCCCTAGAGCCTAATATTGCTGCAGTTGTTTGGAAATCTAATTTCCAGGGCTTATACTCTATTGGGGCAGCCCTGGAATTGAATGTTGATCCATCAGATGCAGCTATAGGGATACGTTATGAAGTGGGCTGTGAGATCACATTACAAGAAGTTTTAAATGCAATTGGGAAGCTTCCCCTTGGGAAAGGCCCAAGATATTTTTTTTTTTGTAAATCATTTTTTATTAGGAAAAAAGAAACAAGCATCAGCAATAGCATAACAATGCAGAAGGAGCAATACAATAGGCATCAGTGGTACAGTAGGTAATATTACAATAGACAAATATGTATGGTGGAAGGTCTAGGGCATGGGTACTCACAAACTTTCTCTCGGGGGTCAAATTTACAGTGTGGTTTGTGGCCGAGGGCCGCACCGGTGGGGGAGGGGTCAGAGGGGGAGGGGAGGGGCTAAAGCAAAAAATAATTGTGACCATGAGGTTAAACACAGGTCCCTGCAGCAGACGCCTTCGTCCACTGAGCCACCAGACCCAGCATACACAGATCTCTCTCTCCCCCTCCTCCCCCCTTCCTCCACCTCTCCCTCCCTCCCCCTCCTTCTCCCTCCCTCTCCCTGTCTCTCTCCCTCCGTCGCCCTCCCTCCTTCTGTCGCCCTCCCTCCTTCTGTCTCCCTCCCTCCTTCTGTCGCCCTCCCTCCTTCTGTCTCCCTCCCTCCTTCTGTCGCCCTCCCTCCTTCTGTCGCCCTCCCTCCTTCTGTCGCCCTCCCTCCTTCTGTCGCCCTCCCTCCTTCTGTCGCCCTCCCTGCTTCTGTCGCCCTCCCTGCTTCTGTCGCCCTCCCTCCTTCTGTCGCCCTCCCTCCCTCTGTCGCCCTCCCTCCTTCTGTCGCCCTCCCTCCTTCTGTCGCCCTCCCCTCCCTCTGTCGCCCTCCCCTCCCTCTGTCGCCCTCCCCTCCCTCTGTCGCCCTCCTCCCTCTGTTGCCCTCCTCCCTCTGTCGCCCTCCCCTCCCTCTGTCGCCCTCCCCTCCCTCTGTCGCCCTCCTCCCTCTGTCGCCCTCCTCCCTCTGTCGCCCTCCTCCCTCTGTCGCCCTCCTCCCTCTGTCGCCCTCCTCCCTCTGTCGCCCTCCCTCCTTCTGTCGCCCTCCCTCCTTCTGTCG
Source organism: Triturus cristatus (assembly GCF_964204655.1). Classification (NCBI taxonomy): domain Eukaryota; kingdom Metazoa; phylum Chordata; class Amphibia; order Caudata; family Salamandridae; genus Triturus; species Triturus cristatus. Next base: position 1,157,936,528 of record NC_140583.1, on the reverse strand, counting down.
CCCTCCCTCCTTCTGTCGCCCTCCCTTCTTCTGTCGCCCTCCCTCCTTCTGTCGCCCTCCCTCCTTCTGTCGCCCTCCCTCCTTCTGTCGCCCTCCTCCCTGTCTCCCCCTCTGTCTCCCTCTCCCTCCCTCTGTCTCCCTCTGTCTCCCTCCCTCTCTCTCTCCCTGTCACCCTCCGTCTCTCTCCCTCCCTCTCCCTCCCCGTCTCCCTCCCTCCGTCTCCCTCCCTCCGTCTCCCTCCCTCTGTCTCCCTCCCTCTGTCTCCCTCCATCTCCCTCCCTCTCCCTCCCTCTCCCTCCCTCTCCCTCCCTCTTCTGTCTCTCTCCCTCTGTCTCCCTCCCCTCCCTCCCTCCCTCTGTCACCCTCCCTGTCTCCCTCGGTCTCTCTCCCTCTGTCTCTCTCCATCTCCCTCCGTCTCTCTCCCTCTCCCTCCGTCTCTCTCCGTCTCCCTCTGTCTCTCTCCGTCTCCCTCCCTCTCCCTCCCTCTGACTCCCTTTCCCTCCCTCCGTCTCCTTCTCTCTCTGTCTCCCTCCCTCCCTCTGTCTCCCTCCCTCTATCTCTCCCTGTCTCCCTCCCTCCTTCTGTCTCCCTCCTCCTTCTGTCTCCCTCCTCCTTCGGTCTCCCTCCTCCTTCGGTCTCCCTCCTCCCCCTCTGTCGCCCTCCCTCTGTCGCCCTCCCTCTTGTCGCCCTCCTCCCTCTTTCTCCCTCCTCCCTCTGTCTCCTTCCCTCTGTCTCCCTCCCTCTGTCTCCCTCCCTCTGTCTCCCTCCCTCTGTCTCCCTCCCTCCATCTGTCTCCCTCCCTCTCTCGGTCTCCCTCCCTCTCTCTGTCACCCTCCATCTCCCTCCCTGTCTCTCTCCCTCCCTCTCCCTCCGTCTCCCTCCCTCCGTCTCCCTCCCTCTCCCTCTGTCTCTCTCCCTCCGTCTCCCTCCCTCTCCCTCTGTCTCTCTCCCTCTGTCTCCCTCTCCCTCCCTCTGTCTCCCTCCCTCCCTCTGTCACCCTCCGTCTCCCTCCCTGTCTCCCTCTGTCTCTCTCCCTCTCCCTCTGTCTCTCTCCCTCTCCCTCCGTCTCCCTCTGTCTCCCTCCGACTCCCTCTCCCTCCCTCCGTCTCCCTCCCTCTGTCTCCCTCCCTCTCTCTCCCTGTCTCTCTCCCTCCCTGTCTCCCTCCCTCTATCTCTCCCTGTCTCTCCCTGTCTCCCTCTGTCGCCCTCCTCTCTCTGTCGCCCTCCTCTCCCTGTCGCCCTCCTCCCTCTGTCGCCCTCCTCCCTCTGTCTCCCTCCCTCTCTCTGTCACCCTCCGTCTCCCTCCCTGTCTCTCTCCCTCCCTCTCCCTCCCTCTCCCTCTCTCTCCCTCTCCGTCTCCCTCCCTCTCCGTCTCCCTCCCTCTGTCTCCCTCCCTCTGTCTCCCTCCCTCTGTCTCCCTCCCTCTGTCTCCCTCCCTCTGTCTCCCTCCCGCTGTCTCCCTCCCTCCATCTCCCTCCCTCCCTCCCCCTCCCTCTCCCTCCCTCCCCCTCCCTCCCCCTCCATCCCTCTCCCTCCCTCTTCCATCTCTCTCCCTCCGTCTCCCTCCCCTCCCTCTGTCACCCTCCCTGTCTCCCTCTGTCTCTCTCCCTCTGTCTTTCTCCCTCTCCCTCCGTCTCTCTCCGTCTCTCTCCGTCTCCCTCCGTCTCTCTCCGTCTCCCTCTGTCTCTCTCCGTCTCCCTCCCTCAGACTCCCTTTCCCTCCCTCTGTCTCCCTCCCTCTGTCTCCCTCCCTCCGTCTCCTTCTCTCTCTGTCTCCCTCCCTCCCTCTGTCTCCCTCCCTCTATCTCTCCCTGTCTCCCTCCCTCCTTCTGTCTCCCTCCTCCTTCTGTCTCCCTCCTCCTTCGGTCTCCCTCCTCCTTCGGTCTCCCTCCTCCTTCGGTCTCCCTCCTCCCCCTCTGTCGCCCTCCCTCTGTCGCCCTTCCCTCTTGTCACCCTCCTCCCTCTTTCTCCCTCCCTCTCTCCCTCTGTCTCCCTCCCTCTGTCTCCCTCCCTCCCTCTGTCACCCTCCATCTCCCTCCCTGTCTCTCTCCCTCCCTCCATCTCCCTCCCTCCATCTCCCTCCCTCCGTCTCCCTCCCTCCTTCCCTCCCTCCGTCTCCCTCCATCTCTCCCTCCACCTCCCTCCCTCAGTCTCCCTCCCTCTCCCTCTGTCTCTCTCCCTCTGTCTCCCTCTCCCTCCCTCTGTCTGTCTCCCTCCCTCCCTCTGTCACCCTCCGTCTCCCTCCCCGTCTCCCTCTGTCTCTCTCCCTCTCCCTCCGTCTCTCTCCGTCTCCCTCCGACTCCCTCTCCCTCCCTCCGTCTCCCTCCATCTCCCTCCATCTCCCTCCCTCTGTCTCCCTCCCTCCCTCTCCCTCCCTCTATCTCTCCCTCCCTGTCTCCCTCTGTCTCCCTCCCTCTGTCTCCCTCCGTCCCTCTCCCTCCCTCTATCTCTCCCTCCCCGTCTCCCTCCGTCTCCCTCCCTCTGTCTCCCTCCCTCGGTCTCCCTCTCTGCCTCTCTCGGTCTCCCTTCCTCTCCCTCCGTCTCCCTCCCTCTGTCTCCCCCAGACTGCACCTCTCTGTCTCCCTCTCTCTGTCACCCTCTGTCAACCGGTCTCCCTCCCTCTCCCTCCGTCGCCCTCTGTCATCTCACCCCGTGTGTGTGTCAGCCCTCAGCCCGGGCTGAGACCGCTTCCCAGCGTGCGCACACACACAGCCGCACTGAGACAGCTTCCCAGCACTCACACACAGCCCGCACCAGAGTACTTCACAGGTCTTTAAAAGACCATTTACATGTTAATAAAGCTTAGTTGTATTTCACCTCTTAGGCCCCTGCATCTCCACTTTGACAATCACTGGAATCCCCCGGCCCCCACAGAGCAGAGTCTCAGAGTCCGGGCTGATGTATGATGTCTGCAAGGTTCGCGGGCTGCCAAGAAAGGCTTGCCGGGCCGCTGGCGGCTCGCGGGCCGTACTATGAATAACCCTGGTCTAGGGTGAGGGGGGGCTCATCCCACACAGGGGCAAGGGGGGGCTGACAAATTTCTCCCCGATAGGAGCTCCACAATCCCCACACTCAAGACCATTTTTTGGGACATTGCCCAGTCCATATCCTTCTCCCAATCTTGTGTCGTGGGCCGACCCGCCGCCCCCCACCGCTGGGCAATATTCCTCTTGGCTAGCATCAGTCCCAACGTTACCCACTGCGTGAGATAGACATTCAGGTCAGTCGGCTCCCATATGTTTAGGAGAAACCTCCAGGCCTCCACCCGGAGTTGCACGGTCAAAACAGTATTAATAGTGTCATGTATTTCCCGCCAGCAGGGTTGGATAAGTGTACATTCCCAAATTATGAGAAAAAAGGTCCCCAGCTGGCCACAGCCCCGCCTGCAAGCGCCCTCTTCCACCCTTCCCATTCGTACCAGCTGAGGCCCCATTTCGTAAGTACGGTGAAGGAGACGAGCTGATATTGCTACGACTCTAGGAGAAGAGACCGCCTCCTGCCAATCCTCGTCATCCATTACAATGCCGTCCCTGGTCCATTTTTCTCGGAGAGCCTGGAGAGGATCCAAGATGTTATTGACCAGTTTTTTATATATCAGGGAGATTATGCTGTCGGGGAGATGGCCATCCAGCACCCTATCTTCCAGTGGGGAAGATTCAGGCAGCGCGGTCCCGGGTTGTAAGTGCATGCAAAGTGCGTGTCGAACCTGCGTGTATCGGAAGCGCTCTGATTCGGCCAAGTTATACTGCTGCTGCAGCGCTGCAAAAGACTTAATATCTAATTTGTCCCACAAATCCCCAATATTTACGATACCTATGAGATCCCATTTGTCGAATCCCTTGCACTTCCATAGCTCACCCAATTGCTCAGAATCCCATAACGGTGTTGCAAGCGTCAGTTTTCGACTCCATCCTAGACGATTGGTGGCTGCATGCCAAACGTGTACTGCATGCTGAAAGCCCCAAGATTAGATAAGATTCCTGGGGACTTTTTTCGGGACAAGCCAAACATTTGGGGACCTTATTTGTGTGTAATTTGTAATGCCATTTTGAGGGGTATGTAGGTGCCGGATTCTTGGCTTGGGGCTGAAATTTTCCCTGTCTACAAGAAGGGTTCTCCCCTCTTGCTGATTAATTATAGATCAATCAGCCTGATAGACGTTACCCAGAAATTATTTGCCAGAATCCTCCTTGAACGCCTCCATGTTTGGATGGAGGACGGTGGAATACGGAGCACGTATCAGGCTCGTTTTTGGAAAAATATGTCGACCATTGATCAAATCCTTAGACTTCAGTTGTTATATTGGAAGACGGTGTCAGTGGAGGGTGGGAGTCTCTATCTGATATTCGTTGATCTGAAATCGACTTTTGATCTGGTCCCCCGTGTCAAACTTTGGGAGGTCCTTGAACAACTAGGAATACCCCCTTACCTATTGTCTTTGATCATTCGCCTCCACACAGGTAACTTTGCCCAAGTTAGGCATGGGAAGCATGGGGAATTGACCCCTCGGTTTCCCAGTTGATAGAGGTGTAAGGCAGGGGTGCGTGTTGGCCCCAACCCTGTTTTGCCTCTTTGTTAATGCCCTGGTGGCCGAACTTAATGAGGTAGTGGATAACAATGCCCTTAAGTTGGTGCATGGTAAGGTCCCAGCAATGATGTTTGCTGATGACACTTTGCTGTTATCGAAGTCCCCTATGGGCATTTAGCGGATATAAGACAGATTTGCATTATTCTGCAAAAACAGGGGGCTGGAGATCAACACAGCTGATGGTATTTAATCCAGCAAAAACATTGCGCCCAAACCCATCCTTAAACGGCATCCTATTACAGAGGGTGTCAGTTTTTGACTATCTTGGCGTCATGCTGTTTGAATCATTTGAATGGGGACCGCAATTAGCCAAGGCAGGTCTCAAGCTTGCCCAGACAGTGGGGGGACTTATAACAACTTATAGAAACTCGTCTCATGTACCACCTAGTCCTGTGGTTGAGATTTACCAGGTACAAGTTAGGAGTGCCGTAATGTATGGGGCTGAACTTTGGGGTCATCGTCCCACTGCTGGTTTGTCAAGGATAGAGAACAGATTTATGAGACAGTTGTTGGGCTTACCGTTGAGCTCACCCCTTATACCACTACATCTAGATCTGGGCATTAGACCTATCGCAGATGAGGTCGGGGTGAGGCCACTAACTTTTTGGCGTAGACTGTGGGTGACCCCGGAGCTAGCAGATTACCAGTCTGAGCTAAAGGGGATAATGGGTCTCCCGGGGGTAGCTAACCTACCATGGTTTTCATACATAAAAAACGCATCACTTAGGACTGGTATCCCCGATTTGTGGAGCAATCCAGAGGTGGCGTGTTTGACAATCTCACGTCTAGGATTGGTAAGAGCCTACCGATCCGCTAAGCTTGCTGACATCCAGGGGAATCCCAATCTTGATCACTTAACGGTTGATTTTCTGAATTTTAAAACTGACTACTTTATTGAGCCATTTTTAGATGTCATTCAACCCAACGTGGCAAGGAAGCTGTACATTCAGGTTAGAACAGAAACTTTGCCATTGCATGCTTTCACTAACAAATGGCAGAAAGTGCCTCCTCTTAGATGCCCCACTTGTACCTGTTCAGATGAGACAGTTATCCATGTTTTCTATTTTTGCTCAGGCTACACAAAGGGTAGACAGCGTTGGCTCGTACCGCTTTGTAGAAATCTAGGGTGTAATCAATGTTCAGAGGCATTCCGAATTTTACCAACTGACACACACCCACCTATTGTGTTTGCAGTGTCCCGTTTTTAGGTCTCGTCTGAGCTAGCGCTTGCGCTGCTCTGAGCGAGATATTTTGTAAGTGGGATTTTCAAAGTGCTACCCACAGTCTTTTGGCTGGCCTAAAGCTTGAGTGCACGATCACATGCACGTGCACAGCTGGCATCTAATGGCTCCTCAGCTCCCACTCCCCCCTCCCTTCTCCATAGCTTTGGCTCCAGCCGCCAACTGCCTTTCTTATCTACGAGCCGTCATGGCTCATTAAGTGCTTTCGCGCGCCAATGGTTGTTTTAAGAATGCAGCAATACTTCTAAAATACAGCAGGGGGCGCCATTGTTCTTTCTTTTAATAGGTCTCACCTTTGTATTCTTCATGTTTACAAACATTCTATTTCTTTGTACGAAAGAGCACAGTACTAAGGAGTTAAGTAGTTTGTGGGAGTGGTTATGGGGTGAACATGTATAGGAATAAAGTACCCCTTCCTTATCACCGATGGCAATTGCAAGTCACCTCGGAGTTCCTAATCATAAACATGTAGGTATTCCAATTTTGAAATTAGCCGGTTTCTGGTCGGGGTTATGGAAACTGATCCAGCATTTTATCATTTCATATTTACTTTCTCCTGCATATAACACTCCTCTGTACCCATGTTGCTTCGGCCTGGCATTACCCTGATGTACCTTGGACCGCTCACCGGGATACTTTGAGTTATCTCTAATTAAATCCTTTGCAAAATGTCACCTTGCTTTATTTTTGTTTCGCATTAAAACAAAATTGCCGTTAATAATGGCAAGGTGAGCTGAAAATCCACATTTGCCACATAGTTACCGGACATCTGACAAAGCACGACGTGCTTGCTATATGTCTGGGGTCTCAGGTCGCCTCTTACCTGTCCTTGTGAGCAAGAGTCCGATCATACCGTTCACACCGGCCAGACCTCCTCTGGGGCTGAATGAAGGGGTTCACATCTAAGTGCCCAGGGCATGATTGGTGCGTCAGGAGCAGTGACACTGGGGTCCAGAGGGAGCCCCTGAACGCCGATTCTTGCTATTTCACAGTTTAACCAGCGGCCAGGAGACCCGTTTCCTTGCTTGCACTAGACCCATGACGCGCTGGCAGGAGTCACGGTATGGAGTATATTGACCACCCCGACTCTTGTCTCTTCTAGCATGTCTGTTTTCCCGTCTAGATGCGCCGCTTGGTCCATTCAAATGATCAAAATCGAGACACCTGCACCGGTCAATCCTGGCCTCTATTGCGCCAGTGACATCAGTGCTCTGTAGTACTAATAATGCCGGTGCACCACTGCATTTACGGCACGTACCCCCCTCCCCCCTCCCAGCAGTCACTGGCCTACCTTTCTTCAACTGGCCCTCAGCTCGCCTACTATTACAGGCAGGGGGTCCTCTGCATAGTGCTTGTGTAGAGCTTACAGGGCAGTGCGGGGCACAGGCAGCACTTTGGCACTAGAAAAACAAGCATTTGCAATGCAATAGGTCTTGCATTTACGCGAGTTTGAGCTATTGACATTGCAAATGGCAATGCCTTTTATTCTTGTTTTCGTTTTTAAAACATAAATAAAAGACATTGTAATTTACAATGCCAATAGCTTAAACTCACGTAAATGCGAGACCTATTGCATTGCAAATGCTTGTTTTAATTCAATGTGGCAGTCGAAGGGGATTCTTAAATTTATCATTGACGGTAGTAATCTCCTCCACTGAGCATTAATTTGTATTTTACCATTAACTTTTTTAAAAAAGTTTTTTAAAACGTTTTTAGCTGTTCTTACTGTTTTAAACTAATAACAATGTATTATTGTATTACTCCTTTTCCATTGGTGGTATAGACAGTTAATTGTTATAATTTCAAAAAAATGTTTAAAATTGTCTTTTTCACTATTTGTATTGTTTACTTTTTATGGTCTGTAATGACCGAAATAAAGTTTTTGGAATTGGAATTGGAAAATGTAACAGCAAAGTCAACATGGTACTTAGGCCTTCTTTCCTTGATATGCATTTAATACATGAGAGTGTGACTTACAAATAAACTATACATGAGTACCATAAATAAGTTTACTTCACTTCTGCACTATGCAGACTCATTGTTAAAATGTAAGGCGCCTCTGTGGGCGCAATTTTAAAATTAAGAAAGGTCAAACTTTTGCCAGCATTAACCTATGGTCAATGTGCCTTCCCAGACAGAGTGGCATCTATTTTGAATCTCATACAGTGAAATGCCTATAGTAGTAAGGTTTCTCATCTACTATAGAGCACTCAGAGGACCCAGATACGCCTGGAATATGGTTTATAGACGCAAAACATCTCATGCAAGGCAGCTTTTATTCAATATTGTCATCAGCTTAGATGTGGTAAACAGGGCTCACTAAAGGCAGTGCTAAAGACAATCATTCAGGAGGGCAATGCATCTAAAATTCCCTGGACAAAACATTTGGACCCTGCCATAAGGGATTTTGAAAATTACGTAATTTGGGTAGGCAATACCTCTACAGCAACTCTAAAGGTTAAGCTGAAATCACAAATGTGTTTACGACCTCATCAAATTTGTTAATTGGCTCCAATAATATACTAAACAGACATTTAGGAGAATCTCGGAGCATAATCTGCATGCATTTGTTACTTTTCCCCCATAAGAGAATTCGGACAGGCATGGAAGACAAATGTAGTTGTAGACTTTATAATTAAATGAAGAAGACACACTTGCAGTTCTTTAGCTGCTGTCCACGAGTGAGTGTTGATCGCCAAAAACTGCTAAAACAAAACTTTCCACATAATGGAAAACAGAAGATGAATGGACGCTTTGAAATTCTGCTTTAATACTGGATTGTTACGGAGTTGTGTTGGGCAGCCAAATGTTTACACGCAGTTTTTAAAGATCTGTATCTTATTTGATCTGGGCGTCTACTTCTAAACCACTAAATTATTATCATGGAACTCCAGGGTCATCCAACTACAGCTTGCTATATAGATTAATGACTGGAAAGACATTAAATACAGTAACAAACTTATTTTTAGAATAAAGTCACACTCAAATATAATCTTTTTTAAACTATGTATTTGTATACTAATATTGTTTCTTTCTAATGATTGTAATTAATGGTATGCAATAAATAAGTTATACATATATATATACATTGACAAAGGCTTCTTGGAAGTCGAAACGCGTCTCTTGTTAGCTGCGAGGTCGAGTGAGACTTATGGCAATAAAGAAAGCCCTATTCTGACATCTTCGTGTGCGTGCCTTCTTCAAACTTGGAGCAGGATAGTATAGATATACGCTTAGCAGTGGTGTCAATGGCGGGAACGAGGTCGCCACCCACACAGGGAAGGTACTTAATCCATGTCACTCCCACCATGCTCTATTCGCCTATCGGAGCGAAGCTGGCGCTACAAAGATCTGAACACTGACAACACTAGTTGTTTTAAAAGGCATTCGAAGAAGGAACTCATTCCGAAATGCATTATGCCTGTTCATTAAAGCTGCCGTTTCCCTACAAGCCTGTGTGTGTGCCCGTTCCTTCTGTTTGAGGGGACATGGTCGAGATATTTTGGTGCATGGCCACTTAGCACCTTGGTACCCCATCCTAAAGAAGTACAGCAGGTAAAGTGGCAATTTTGGTGACTTTCAACGTTCTTGAAAATACTGCTATACCGCCGCCATTCCTGCAATCAGTAACACTAGTTGGGACGGACTTCGATCGCTAATCCATGCCGGGATCTCCCGAGGGACTGAATGGCGGCAGGAGGAAGGCTTATGGGAAAGGCAGTATTGTGCGCTTAGCAGTGGTGTCAATGGCGGGAACGAGGTCGCCACCCACACAGGGAAGGTACTTAATCCGTGTCACTCCCACCATGCTCTATTCGCCTATCGGAGTGAAGCTGGCGCTACCAAGATCTGGACACTGACAACACTATTTGTTTTAAAAGGCATCCGAAGAAGGAACTCATTCCGAAATGCATTATGCATGTTCATTAAAGCTGCCGTTTCCCTGCAAGCCTGTGTGTGTGCCCGTTCCTTCTGTTTGAGGGGACATGGTCGAGATATTTTGGTGCATGGCCACTTAGCACCTTGGTACCCCATCCTAAAGAAGTACAGCAGGTAAAGTGGCAATTTTGGTGACTTTCAACGTTCTTGAAAATACTGCTATACCGCCGCCATTCCTGCAATCAGTAACACTAGTTGGGACGGACTTCGATCGCTAATCCATGCCGGGATCTCCCGAGGGACTGAATGGCGGCAGGAGGAAGGCTTATGGGAAAGGCAGTATTGTGCGCTTAGCAGTGGTGTCAATGGCGGGAACGAGGTCGCCACCCACACAGGGAAGGTACTTAATCCGTGTCACTCCCACCATGCTCTATTCGCCTATCGGAGCGAAGCTGGCGCTACAAAGATCTGAACACTGACAACACTAGTTGTTTTAAAAGGCATTCGAAGAAGGAACTCATTCCGAAATGCATTATGCCTGTTCATTAAAGCTGCTGTTTCCCTACAAGCCTGTGTGTGTGCCCGTTCCTTCTGTTTGAGGGGACATGGTCGAGATATTTTGGTGCATGGCCACTTAGCACCTTGGTACCCCATCCTAAAGAAGTACAGCAGGTAAAGTGGCAATTTTGGTGACTTTCAACGTTCTTGAAAATACTGCTATACCGCCGCCATTCCTGCAATCAGTAACACTAGTTGGGACGGACTTCGATCGCTAATCCATGCCGGGATCTCCCGAGGGACTGAATGGCGGCAGGAGGAAGGCTTATGGGAAAGGCAGTATTGTGCGCTTAGCAGTGGTGTCAATGGCGGGAACGAGGTCGCCACCCACACAGGGAAGGTACTTAATCCGTGTCACTCCCACCATGCTCTATTCGCCTATCGGAGCGAAGCTGGCGCTACCAAGATCTGGACACTGACAACACTATTTGTTTTAAAAGGCATCCGAAGAAGGAACTCATTCCGAAATGCATTATGCATGTTCATTAAAGCTGCCGTTTCCCTGCAAGCCTGTGTGTGTGCCCGTTCCTTCTGTTTGAGGGGACATTTATTGAGTACAAACGGAGTCCAAATGCTGATCACAATTAACCAGCTGCACTGCGTTCCTGACGCGTTTCGAAATATTTCTTCATCAGAGGCATGGCGGCTTGTGTGCAGATTTGGCTTTTCCGGCGTCTTAAATTCTTAATGGCACGCCCATAGAGGGGCTGTCTGAATAGAACTGTGCCGTGAATGCTGGGATTTGTAGTGCCATACAATCCATGATGGCTGCACAACTTAATAATGCTGAAATGTTTAGCCCTGTATGAGCCTCAGCATCTTGGCTCCGTTTTTATCCCTCTCTGCGACTCCACTCGCAGATGCGACGATTATCTCACCAAGTGGCCCCTTTAGGTCGGGTGGTGCATTCTCCGCGGCAGGACGGCCGCATCGGAATATCCAGAAGCTTGGAGTTAAGGAGCACTTGAGTTGCAGAGTTCGCATACAGCATTTATTGAGTACAAACGGAGTCCAAATGCCGATCACAATTAACCAGCTGCACTGCGTGCCTGACGAGTTTTGAAATAATTCTTCATGTACTCAATAAATGCTGTATGCGAACTCCTCAACTCGAGTGCTTCTTAACTGATGGGAACCTCCGAATATATATATATATACACACACACACACACACATATATATATATATATACACATTACCTACTGGCGGTCGCCAGTAGGTAGTTATAGTTAGGACCCTGTTTCCATAGGAAATCCGCAACATTCTATTTGGAATAACTTTAGCGCCGGTCGACGAATCCTCGCGAAATTTTCAAAATAGGTGGGGCGCTACGCTCCGCTCCTACCCTGAAAGTCTCGGGGGGATTCGTCAAGCGGGGGCTGAGAAAAAAGGGGGGTCCCAAAACGCGTTTTTCACATGCATTTTTCCATAGGACCTTTAGACACAGCTACAGCCCGAACGGCTGAACAGAGTTACTTGAAATTAGGCAGAGAGGTAGTCCTCAGGTCAAGGAAGTGCCTTTTGTAGGTCTGGTGTTAATCTGTTCAGTAGTTCCTGAGAAAATAGCATTTAAATCAATATATATATCTGTGGCAGCTTACGGTGCGCTTACCGTGCGCTTACGGTAAGCTTACCGTACGCGTACGGTGACGTGCGCGAGCGTGATTCTGATTGGCTGTTAGATCTTAGTAAACATTCGAATCGGTCGAAACCAGGAAGCGGCGGCCGCCATTTTCTCTCTCGCACTCTGAGGGGGGGAGAAAAACAAAGGGAAAAAACATGTAAAGGGGCTGTTTAGACAGCTCCTAACCACCTAGCCTTGATGAAGGTGTCCCCAAAGAACCCCCAAGGGCCAAAAGTCAAAAAAATTTTTTTTCGAAAAATCGCCGATTACGCTTACCGTACGCGTACGGTAAAAAATATATATAAAAAAAAAAAATTAACCATACTCTCCCCACCCCGTGTGCAAATGGTGCCCGCAGGTCACCATTTGTGCATGGCATATGGATTCACTGGAAACGTAAATTAAAAAAAAAAAAAAAATTAACCATACTCTCCCCACCCCGTGTGCAAATGGCGCCCGACGTGCACCATTTGTGCATGGCATATTTAATCAATGAAAATGTAAAAGTTTACCTTGCACAACGAAGCGCATAATATGCCCTCCATGTGCGCACGGTGCGCGAAGCGCATCGCGCGTACATGGCCCATCCAGCGTAACGTGGGCACGCGGTGCGCATAGCGCACCGCGTGCCCACCGTGCGTGCACGGCACTAACTGCGTAAAGTGGGCGCGCGATGCGCGAAGCGCACCGCGTGCTCACTGTGCGCGCACGGTGCGCGAAGCGCACCGTGGGCGCACGGAACGAACTGCGTTAAGTGGGCGCGCACGCCACGAATGGCGTAAAGTAACTTAGCATTTAAAAAAACGTACAAATTCACTGAAAAAAACATAGGTTTCACACACGTTATAGTTAGGAATTAGCATTTAAAAAACCTTGCAAATTCACTGAAAAAAACATAGGTTTCACACATGTTATAGTTAGCTGGACATTTTACTGATAAAAAACCTATGAAATTCCCCCGTTATAGTTAGTGCAGGCAACTATAACTCACGCAACCGCAATCCTCTGCTGATGACATATGTGTCTTTATGAAAAAAAAATATTTGTAATATATGTATAGCTAAAATTTAATGGAAGAAGACATGGGCAAATAAGTGTCTAAATACAGTATTAGCATCAGCAGAGGATTGCGGTTGCGTGAGTTATAGTTGCCTGCACTAACTATAACGGGGGAATTTCATAGGTTTTTTATCAGTTAAATGTCCAGCTAACTATAACATGTGTGAAACCTATGGATTTTTCAGTGAATTATATATATATATATATATATATATATATATATATATATACATACACACGCACATACATATTACAGAGTGACAGTGACCACTCAGTAGTTATAGTTGGGGTTACCAGAACTAGGGATTTCTTTGCTTTTTGTCTCTAAATAACTTTGCACCCATTTGACGAATCTCCGCAAAACCGTGCAGACCTGTTGCACCAGTTACATTGTTGGAGGGTTGGAAGTTTTGCAGTGTTTGGTCACGGGGTGCAAAGAAAAAAGGGTGGTCTCAAAACACGCTTGAAAGCCGAAGCATTTCACATAGACGTTTGCATTTCACTTAGTGGCAAAATGGCTGAACGGATTATAATGAATTTTCAGAACAATTTTCATTAGACTATGGAAATGATTCTTGCTGCTATTGCAAATGATATTATGAAGTGGTCATGAAGTTATAATGGCCAACAACTTAGTGTTCTTTTGTAGCGCAATACTACTAAAAGTAGTAAGGAAGCCCAAAAATAAACTAGACTATGTCAATTTTCAGATTTACTACATGAACAACTGAAAGACCCATTTATGGTCACATGCTAAGGGAAATCTACAACAAATACATAACAAATAGAATACATCTTAATCTACATAAATTTTCTTTGCATGCTCGCTGGCTCACAAAACAAATCTGGCCCAACAATCAAAACAAAAAAACACACCTTTGTTATGTACCCCGTGCAAAAAAATGAAAAATGTACCTACCAGTGAGCCACACAAACTACTATTTAGGGAATATGATAACGGGCCACAACGAAAATAAAATAATTTTCTAATTTTTTATTACAATAACAATGATTGGCTTTCATTCACTTTGACCTTCATATGTAGCACAATCCTACTAAAAGTAGCGAGGAAGTTCAAAGAATAAACTAGACTGCATATGTAAAGTTTCAGATTTACTACATGAACAAATAAAATACACATTTATGGTCACATGATTATGTAAAACAATAACCAAATGCATAACCAATGCAATAGACAAAAAGAAAGAAATCACATTAGATCTGATTGTCACTTTGTAGTTATAGTTACTATTCCCAATTATAGGAATTCCTTGGATAGTAGCTCTCTAATAACTTTCCATTTGTTTGACGAACCACCACAAAACTTTCCAGACCTATAGAAGTTTCTACATTTTGAGATGATGTAAATTTTTGTGGTGAATTGTTAAGTGGGTGCAAAGATAAAGGACGGTCCCAAAAACAAGTTTTTCCACCAATGCATTTATCATAGACTATTGTGTTTGACGTATCGTGAAAAAGGCTGAATTGATTTACATTAACTGTGGCAGGATTTTACATTATTGTGCAGGGATTATGCTTTTTAGGTACTGCAGTTAAGTAGTATTTTTTAAGTTATAAGGCATTTAAACGGTGAAATCTTTCACTTCCTCAATTTGACAGAATTGCACAACATTTTGCGAAACTAGGTACATGGCCATACATGTATTTAAAAAATATAATAAAAAATATAAAGAAAATGCTACTTACCAGTATGCATCTGTTCTTGGTATGTAGAGCTGCAGATCCACACACTATGCATAGATCGCCAACTGTGTTGGGCCCGGATGTTTGCACTTTGTTGTTGTCTTGGAAAGTCTTTTGAGGTCATGAGATAGGTGGCTCCTCCTTTGGACAATAGTGCGCAAGGGCATCAATCCATCGTTAGATTGTTTTTTCGCCAATAAAGGAAATGATGGAGTTTTGTGAGAAATACATGTCCATGTATGTAGTATCTAAATAAGATAATACTCGAACAGATAAAGGTACCCGGGGAGGTGGGTGTGTGTGTCTGGATCTGCAGCTCTACATGCCAAGAACAGATGCATATTGGTAAGTATCATTTTCCGTTCGAGGCATATGAGCTGCAGATCACACACTGTGCATAGATTGCATAGCAGTACTCCTCCTTAGCGGCGACCACCAATATCTGTTGCAGTAGTTTGAAATAGCGTTTTGAGTACAGCTTAGCCCACACTAGCTTGTTGTTTTGCGTGCACATCTACACAATAGTGTTTTGTGAATGTGTGCGGTGTAGACCATGTAGCTGCTTTGCAGATATCATCTAAGGGAATGTTCCCTAAAAATGCCATTGAAGCCCCTATCTTTCTAGTAGAGTGGGCTTTGGGGGGAATAGACAGTATGTTTTGCTTTGTGATAGCAAATTTGTATGCATTTGACAATCCACCTTGCAATGGCAGATTTTGATATGGGATTGCCTTTATGTGGTGGTGAGAAGGATACAAAAAGTTGTTTTGTTTTGCAAAAAGGTTTTGTTCGGTCAATATAGTAAAGGAGTGCTCTTTTTACGTCTTGGGTATGAAGAGCTCTTTCTGCTACTGTTTATGGTTGTGAGAAGAACACTGACAACTCAACAGATTGGTTGAGATGGAAGGGAGCAATAACTTTAGGAAGGAATTTGGGATTTGTCCGAAGAACCACTTTGTTATGGTGGAGCTGTAAAAATGGTTCTTGAATAGTTAGTGCCTGTAGCTCACTGACTCTTCTAAGAGATGTAATGGCTACAAGGAAAGCGGCTTACAATGTCAGAAATTGTAGCTCGCATTTATGTAGAGGTTCGAATGGAGGACCCATTAATCTTGTGAGAATGATGTTTAAATTCCACACTGGGGAGGGAGGTACCCTGGGATGAATTATTCTTTTGAGGCCTTCCATGAATGCTTTAATGGCAGGCACCCTGAAGAATGAGAGATGTTGTCTATTTAGTAGGTAAGCTGCAATGACAGCGAGATGTAATCTAATTGATGTGTATGCTAGATTACATCTTTGAAGATGCAGTAGGTAACATATGATGTGCTGAGTGGAGGCATCTAGAGGATTGATGTTGTTATTGTTACAGTATATAACAAATCTTTTCCACTTGGCTGCATAGCAGGCCCTAGTGGTGGGGCGCCTAGCTTCTTTGATGACGTTCATGCAATCAGGTGGAAGATTGAGATAACCAAACTCTAGGACTTCAGGAACCAGATCGCCAGGTTGAGCTGTGCTGAATCTGGGTGTCTGATCTCTCCATGGTTCTGTGTTAAGAGCTGTGGGGAGAGGCGTAGTTTTTGGTGCGGGACTACTGATAGTTCCAGCAATGTTGTGTACCAGGGTTGTCTGGCTCATGTTGGAGCACCTAGGATCAGTGTTAGCGACTGTTGTTGCAGCTTGCGCACCACTAATGGAATGAGTGGGAGAGGTGAAAAAGCGTACGCAAATCTGCCTGACCAGTTCATCCATATCGCATTGCCTTTGGACAATGGGTGTGGATATCTGGCGGCGAAGCTTGGGCATTTTGTGTTGTAATGTGTGGCGAAGAGATCTATCTCTGGCTGCCCCCACATTTGGAAGAACGGTTGAAGAACTTGTGGGTGAAGTTCCCACTCGTGAATCTGGTGTCTGCCAACTTATCAGATCTGCCATGTGATTTTGAATTCCTGGGAGATGTGGGCTAACAGGAATATGTTTTGAGGAATGGCCCATCTCCATATGCTCTGTGTTAGTTGAGAGAGCTGGAGAGTGTGCGTCCCCCCCTGTTTTTGTAAATAGTATATTGCTGTCATATTGTCTGTGCGGACTAAGACAGTTTTGCCTGATATCTGCTTCTGGAATGATTTTAATGCCAGAAAGATTGCTAGTAACTCCAAATGATTGATGTGGAGTAGCCTTTGCTGAGGTGTCCATGTGCCTTGTATAGTGTGATGAAGTAGATGAGCTCCCCAGACGCTGAGCGATGCATCTGTTAGCACAATCTGTGGAATCGGCTCTATGAAGGGTCTCCCTTTGGACAGGTTTTGGGAGTTCCACCACTGCAGAGAGCGATGTGTGCGGCTGTCCACCAACACCACATCTGTTAGTTGACCTTGAGCTTGGTTCCACTGACGTGCCAGACATTCCTGTAAGGGGCGCATCTGGAGTCTTGCATGAGGTACTATGAATATGCAAGAGGCCATCATCCCTATGAGTTGCATGAACACTCGAGCTGGGAGTGAGTGCTGTGGCTGGAATCCTGTTATAAGGGCTTGCATGCTTGCTATCCTGGACTGGGATAAGCAAGGCTCTTTGAGGTGTTTATTCTGGCACCCAGATATTGTTGGATGTGCGATGGTTGGAGATGCGACTTTGGGAGGTTTAAGTAAACCCCAAATCGTGAAGTCGTTGGATTGTGGCATGTGTGTGATTTACACCCTGGGGATATGACTTGGCTTTTATGAGCCAGTCGTCCAAATATGAGAAGACATGAATTTGTTGTCTTCTTGGTGGGCTGCCACTACTGCCAGAAATTTTGTGAAGACTCTGGGTGCTGTGGTGACTCCGAATAGGAAAACCTTGAACTGGTAATGCTGTCTGTCCAACACAAAATGTGGAAGTAGGCGTACTTGAGATTTAATGTGGCAAGGGAGTCGCCTTGTTTGAGTAGTGGTAGGACTTGTTGAAGAGTGACCATGTGGAAATGGTCTGATTGTATGTAGAGGTTTAATGGCCGGAGGTCCAAGATGGGCCTCAGAGTTACGTCCTTCTTTGGAATGAGGAAGTACAGGGAGTAAACCCCTGTGTTTTGGTGATGAAGGGGAACTGGTTCTATGGCATTTTTTCGTAAGAGGGCAAGTACCTCTTGTTTTAGCAGCGCTAAGTGGTCTGTTGACATTGGATGCTGTTTGGATGGTATGTTTGGGGGAGTGGAAATGAGTTCTAAGCAGTAACCTGATTGGATGATTTGTCTCACCGACCTGTCTGTGCTGATGTTGTTCCAGACAGGTAGGAACTGTAGCAATCTTCCCCCGACCGGAGTAGAGTGGTCCGAGAGGAGTGGAGGGAAGTCATTGTTTAGGGGTGGAGGCGGTGCGAGTATTGGTAGTTTTGCCTCTACCCTTGTTGTTATTGCCCCAGTAGCCTCCTCTGTAATAGCCTCTGTTAGATGAGGTCTGGGCGGGACTTTTGTAGGAAGTGGAGGGGTTATCAGTGGCAAAACCTCTAGAGGCGCCCCTATAAGAGGAGCGACGAAAGGAACTTCTGGGAGCTTGCGATTGCAAAGCTCCCATTGATTTGGCAGTGTCGGTATCCATGTCCATCTTTTCTAAAGATGAATCTACAGTGGACCCGAATAAGTGCTCTTGGTCAAAAGGTCAATTTAAGATGGTGGTTTGAACCTCGGGCTTAAAGCCGGAAATGCGTAGCCAGGCATGTCTGCGTAAAAGGACACTGGTATTAATAGCCCAGGATGCTGTATCTGCAGCATCCAGAGCACACCGAATGGAGGTGTTAGTTATGAGCTTGCCTTCCTGGATGAGATCATTAGCTGGTGTTTTGTATTGGTCTGGAACAGGGGTCCCCAACCGGTCGATCGCGAGCTACCGGTAGCTCGCCGAGGTCCCGTGAGTAGCTCGCTCCAGCATTGTAGTTTTGTAGCCCTTTTTGGTCTTTTTACGTTTTTGGTCTTTTTTTTTTATAGCCATTGTCCGCCCTCACCAAAATCTGCTGCTCTGATAGGCTTAATTGAACTTAGCTGGGGCGGGCTGAACAGTACCACGTAGTTTGTCATCTGCGTGACCTTTGCGCCACCTGCCTTTCGCAGTCTGGCATCGCGCTTTCAACCTGTGCAACGTGTGCAACGTGTGCTTGAAGGGGCCGGAAATCTTGGTAGCGTGTAAGTGGCCTAAAAGTCCGGCACCACGTCTCTGATTTGCGTGAGGAGCAGCAGATCAATCGGTAAGTCCTGACCTGAAATAGTCACAGTTTCATTATTTTACTAGTTGCGAGTAGTGGAGGCTGGAGGGGCAGCGAGGGGAAAAACAACAAGAGCAGTCTGCCTGGCCTCAAAGGGTAATTGTCCCTGCTTGATGTCCCCTACCCCGTGATTTTTACACTCATAATAAAGACTGTTAAAAAACCACACCAGTTATTGACAGCAATCGAGCAACAGAAATGTACATTTACATATTTGAGGAGACAATTATTCATGGATTCCAGGTAGCTTCTTGTGGTGTGAATTCTGATGCCTGGAGACAGTTGGAGCGCTGCTGGGTTTACGTTACCGAATACCTCGGTTGACAAATAACCGGCTGGATTTCTCCATCAGCGTGAATGGAAAAGGATTGGAAGAGCAAATTAAACTCAGCCTTTAGCGGTGATCTAAGGTGCAGGTTCAGTGCTACATTAAGGGCACGGCAGACAGCTGTCTTACAGCTCTGCTACAGTATTCCTCAAGAGGACCCCAGGTTGTATGCTGCACCGAGGGTACAACTGGTGGGAACAGAAGCAAACTTTCCCCTCTTGCATTACTGCAGAACAGAGTCCATGTGGCACCTAAAGGTACCACGAGGAATGTATTTGGTTCAATACCTACCATGCCTCGGCTGTCAGAGGTCATCAGAGATGCCAGTTCCAATGCAAATATTGTATAGAACGGGAGGAGTGAGGTGTGCCAGGGTCGGACCCACACCCTGGAACACAAAGGTTTAGAGAGGTACGGGGAACTAATTCCAGTGGGCAGCGCAGCACTTTATGAAGAACATTTATATTGGAGCAGGAGGTGCTGTAGATAGATTATGGTGCGTGGAGTCCATTTGAGAACAGGTTACATATATCAAGTTGTGATGGGCCCTGGGAGCGAGAACATGTACTAAGGAGCACACTATATATTCTATTATGTGTTTATATTACTTCTAATCCTAGTTTGAGAACAGATTTTCCCAGAATCACACAATTGATTAGTCAAGCGCCGGAGCTGGGATTAGTGTCCAGCTCTGTCATTACCAAGGTCTCCCACAGAGCTTTACTATCGACATCCAAGTGGAAATGTGTAGGATGCGGGTTAGTGCCTGCAACTCATGTGATTAACTATGATGCAGGGATCCTTTGAGGTGTAGGAATGTTTATGCACAATCACGAGAGTGTAAGGGGAAAGGCACCACTTCTCACCACTGTGTGCACTGGGCGCTTTGTGAAGCTGGTCCCAGATACTATCCACCAGGATATTTCATAATGTGTTTGAAGAAGTTTCCTGAGGCTTGTGAGAACCATTATTTGGTGCTCTTTCTCTCTTACGCAGACATACTAACATGCAGGTTCTTATAGCTCACTGAACCAAATGTTAATACCTCAAAACATGAAATGCCCTTACAAATACATCAGTTGCAGAACAAAGCTCATCTGCTCCGTCAATTCAGCCTTTTTATAGCGACTTCCACAAATAGTTTGGCACCTACGCACTTTCTCATTCTAGATGCCGTTTTTATGGTTTTCGGGGACATCCCCCAACCAGATGTGCTTTGGTTGTGTATTCTTGGCAGAAGGCTTGTTAAGCGCCCAATCTAGTAACTGTGTCTGGTGGTCAATGTGAAAGTAAAATGAGCTTGATTATTTTAAACATGTGTGTCAGGTGCACAGATGGGTGTGACAGCGTTGCCCTTTTGTGGTCAAGGAGTGGTCAGTTGTCCATAGTGCTGCCTTTCCTGATTGTTTGATACCACCTTCCTAGCCAGGCTGAGAGCTCTTGTGTGAGATGTTTCATATTCCGGTGTCATATTTCGGTAACTTTATTTGAAAGGCTCTAATCCAGGATGTGTCATAATGAGGAGAGAGAAGTACTTTTCAGCATGTCAGCAGGCAGTACTGTGACGACCATGGCTTCAGTGCTTGGTTGCATTGCGAGTGTGTCAAGGGGGGGGTCTCTTGTAAAATGCGCTAGTTGCTTGGCCTTTAGTAGCTCACAATGATTTTAGCTGATCAGAAGTAGCTCTCACTACAGAAAAGGTTGGAGACCCCTGGTCTGGAAGGTGGTGTAGTAGTGTCTCTAGCTCGTCGTAGTGTGCCCTGTCATATCTTGCTAGCAAAGCCTGTGTGTTGGCAATCCTCCATATGTTAGCTGCTTGGGACGTCGTTCTTTTACCAGAAGCGTCCAAGCAGTTTTGAATCTTTATCAGGAGGCGGGGCATCTCCTGTGGTTTGTGAATTAGCCCGTTTCCTGGCATTGGAGACCACTAAGGAATCTAAGGGTACTTGTCCTTCAATATAAACAGGATCAGCTGGAGCAGCTTTGTACTTTTTTTCTACCCTGGCTTTAATGACTCTGGCCCTTACAGGGTCCTTAAACACTTCAGGAGCGTGTTTGATTACCCCTTTTAACATCGGGAGAATGGCAGTGGACCTTTGGGATGGTGCGAAAGAGTCCATGAGGAAATCTTCCTCTACAGGGTCTGTGTGTAAGTTGACCCTGTGATATTCTGCTGCCCTGTGTATAAGCTGAGTGAACCCTATAGTGTCCTCAGGAGGGGATGGCCTAGATGGGTAGATATCGTCCTGAGGTGTGTTTGGTCTTTTGGGGTACCAGGAGGACTGGGTTCCCCTAAAGGTTGATCATCCCCTAGGTCTACAGAGGTGCCATCATCATCCGGAGGTGGAGGAGATGGTGAGGGGGGTGAATATGGGATAGGAGAGTGGTGTGGAGGGGGAGGTGGAGAAGGAATCCGTAAAGGAGAAGTTGCAATGTCTCTCTTTTTTAAAGGAAGTGGAGCTGGTACAGGTTTGTCCATTTTCAGTTTCTTTGAAGGGCTAAGTATCAGTTGACCTGTTTTAGGGTCTTTTTGAAGCGTCTTTTGAGTTGTATCCAGTCGAAAAAGCTCCTCCTCTGATGTGTTCCTTCGGTGCCGATTTTTTCGGGTCCGATTGTTTGTGTGTCAGAGGTTTTGGAGTCGTTTTGTGTTCTTTAGGCCTGGAATCTGGAGTTTTCTTCGATTCTGGTATGGGTTTCGGTACCGGTTGTTTGTTCGGTTCCAATGGTGTTTTTCGGATCCATAGGCTGAGAGCCTGTGGTGATCAGAATCAGGAGTTTATTCGGTTCCGAGGATTTTCTGGGCTTCGAAGGTTGAGCGCCCGATGCTTTCGGAACCGGGTGTTTGCTCGGTTCCGACGATTTTTTTCGGAGCCGGGGCGTCCGTACCGGTGGATTTCAGCGCCGAAGGCGTCGATATGTAACTAGGTGTTGGTGCGGAGGAAGGTAGTGGTTTGTGTTTTGGTGCCGGGGATGGAGTTTCGGCACCAACGGCAAGCTGGCTCGATCCTGAGCGGCCTGAAGGCTTTTGTATCTGCTTCTTTGCCAAGCCCGAAGGCGGGGCGTGAGAAGTTCTGTCCCAGTGTGCACCTAGGCCCGAAGGTGAAGGTGTGACTAAAGCCTTTTTGGGAATGGGGGGTGGGGAGGGGGTCGATGTCAGTACTTACGACTCACTGCCCCGGAGTGATGTCTTCAACGTCGGAGGCTTCGGAGGAGCTGATGGTGCTGTGTTGGATCTGCTCTCCTGCTCCGGTACATTGATGCCTTCCTGGAAGATGTAATCGGGAATGGCTGTCGATGATCGAGCCATGGTTCGAGCTCGGCGATCCCGAATCGTCTTCTTGGAGCGGAAAGAGGCACAAGCTGGACAGTCTTTGGCCTCGTGCTCGGTTGAAAGGCAGAGGTTACACACCTCATGAAGATCGGCGTGTGGAAAATTGTATGCACATTTAGGACACTTTTTGAAGGGAGTCCTTTCCATAGGCCGTAGGCCTGATGGCGCAGGTAGGCCCGAAGGCCTACGTCGACAACCGGAATCGAAGGTTTGAAGTTTGAAGAGATGCACGTTGAATGGGAACGTGATCGAAACAATACCAAAGTAAGGGTGAAGGATTTTGCGTCGAAAAGATGATCGGTAACTACACCGAACTGAAGCGCGATGAACACAGCCGAGCCCGATGGCGGAAAAAAACGATAGAGTCGATGCCCATGCGCACTATTCTCCAAAGGAGGAGCCACCTATCTTGTGACTTCCAAAGACTTTCCAAGACAACAACAAAGTGCAAACGTCCGGGCACAACACAAGATGGCGATCTATGCACAGTGTGTGATCTGCAGCTCATATGCCTCGAACATACATTTTCTGACCTATTACCACTTTAATAAAGTGGCTATAATTAGGGACCTACTACTTACCAATTTCTAAGGCCCTAACACTGAACATAGCTAAAGTGTAGTAAAAACAATATGGCTGCCTTTTCAGTCCCTAAAATCAGCCATCACCCAATTATATACTGGCTTGTCATCGCCATGTACCATGGTGTACTGTAAAGTTATCTCGGTATACCATGGCCCAAGATTTAACTAAGGCCTAGCTGTATTTCTGGGTTGCAGTTACCCTTGCATCACACATGGTGTCACATGGGAACACAATACTTAAGTCAGGTTTACAAAGCAATACAAGGCCACCAGGCGTGGCCCCGCGTTGATTAGTAAATCTGGAGAAACCCAAGGCAGTGCAATTCGCTGTTTTGTGTTACTCTGCACACCATAATCTGCATTGCTGCTAAATTTCACATACATCCGTATGCCGCACCACTGTAATCACTCCACTATATGCTATTTTACTCTACGCCTCTCCATGGTACGAGACTCCACTCTATGCCACTCCACTCTACGCTGTCACACTGTACGCAACAGCACTGTACGCCACTACAGTCTACGTTCTTCCACTGTAAGCACCTCTACTCTATGCAACTCCAGTCTACGTCACTTCATGCTACGCTATTCGATTGGCGCCACTCCAATGTATTCCAATCCTATGTATGCTATTGCACTATACACCCACGCCACTCCACGCCACTCCAGTCTACAGAACTCCATTATACACCACTCTACTATACACTATTGCACTTTATGCCACTCAACTGTATAACACTCCGCTCTTTGCAACTCCACTCTATGCCTCTTCAGTGTACGCCATTCCACTCTATGCCACTGCGCCATATGCCACTCCAGTATATGCTATTCCACTCGTCGCCATTCTACTGCATGCCACTCCACTGTGTGCAACTCCACTCCAGTCTACTCCACTCCATTCTACGCAATTCCATTTGACGCCCCTCCACGGTATGCCACTCCAGTCTACACCACTTCACTGTATGCCACTGCACTGTATGCTACTCCAGCATATGCTATTCCAGTCTATGCCACTGTACTGTACACCACTCCACTGTAGGCTATTCCACTATACGCTACTCCATTCTACGCCACTCCATTATATGCTATTTCACTCTATGCTATTATAGTCTATGCCACTCAACTGTACTCGACTCTAAGCTATACCACTGTACACCACTCTCCTCTACGCTATGCTATTACCCTGTACGCAACTTCAATCTTTTCCCCTCTACTGTATGATATTCCACTCTACCTCACTCCACTTCACTGTATGCTACTCCACTGTATGCTACTACACCATTCACTATTACACTTTACCCCACACCGGTCTACGCTACTCCACTTTATGCTACTTCACTGTACTCCACTCCAGTGTACTCTCCTCCACTCAAAAAATCTCTAGTACACACTACTAGACTCTACTTCTCTCAACCCCGTACACTCCACTGTCCAAATATGCACTCAACTCTATGGTAGGACTCCACTGTATGACCGTTTACAATACTGTAAGACGCAACACTCTACTGTATGACACGCCACTCCAATTTATAACAGTTTCCTTGACTCTACGCTACACCGCTTAAATGCACGCCACCCCCTCTATGTGAGTCCCCTGTACTCTACTCCACTCTATGCCACTCCACTTTCCACCGCTCTACTTAACGATATTCTACACTATGTAACTCCACTCTTCTACACTCCACTGTGCAGTATTCCACTATAGTCTACTCCACTCTATGGTAATCCACTCTACGCCACTAGACTCTACGCCGCTCCACTGTATGACACTCTCCTCTACTCTATATGACTCCATTCTATAAAGGTCTACCACACTACATGGCCCCCTATGACACTCTGCTCCACTGTCCAGTTCTATAACCCACTCTATGCCCGTACACTCCAATATACAACACCCTATTCCACTATACAACACTTTTCTATACAAATCAGCACACCACTTCACTGTATGAGAACCCCACTCCAATGTATAACAGTTTACTACATATGCCAGTACACTCCATGCCCATCTACTCTATGACACACCAATACACTCTATTGCACTTTACATGACAGTTACACCGCTTCAGTAGAATCTACTACACTGTACAATACTCTACCTCATTCTACGCTACTATACCACACACTTCTGTACTCTATGTAACTCCATTCTAAAACAGTTTACTACACTGCATGCCATTCTCCGACACTTTACGCCTGTCTATACTCCTTCACTACACTCTACACAGTGTCCTATACTGTATGCCACTGCACAGCACTCTACGATGCTCTAGTCCACTATACGACACTGTGCACAACTCTTCTTATGCCACTGTACCCCACTTTAATCCACTCTACTGTAACACAGTACTCCACTCTACTCCACTACTCCACTGTACACCACTCCTCTCTATGCCAGTCTATGCAATTGTACTCTAACATTGTATACCAATTCACTCTACCACACTCTACCAACACTGTATTGTAAACCACTCCACTCTATAAAAATCAATTAAACTATATGCCACTATACTCTACATCACTTTCCAATACTGTACGACACCCACTACAAGACACTGTACACACCACTCCACTCTAGGACACTTTACTACACTCTACACTACCCCACTCCAGTTCACTTCACGCCTCTGTACTATACTCCGCTCTACATTGCTCCACTGTCCAACACTCTACTCCACTGTATGCAACTCCACTCTAAAACACTTTACTGCCCTCTGTATGAGTTTCCATGCCACTACACTATACAACACGTTACTACACTGTACGGTATACTACTACATTCTGCTCTACTCTACCCCACCCCAATCTGCAATACTCCACTCCATGACAATTGATTTTATAGCACTCTCCTTCAATGTACTGTACGACACTTCACATAACCCTGCACTTGCAATACTGGTCCCTACGATTTTAAACACATTTTTACTAAACATGTTAAAAAACATTTGAAATTCAAAGAAAATAATCAAAGGTGTAAAACTTAGTTATACTTAAGAAAACGTATTTTCCCTATACAAACCAAGTTTAAACTGCACAAACTTTACAAAGTCTAAAGTTATAGCTATAACTTTCATTTACAATTTATCCATCACCTTCAAATTATTGTAAGTAGCGGACCTCATTGCACACTCCTTTCATCTAGCCAACTGTCCACTTCTCAAATTCTTGCCACATATTCAATCTGTAAGAAACTGTATAAATACCTGTTCAATGAAGTGCACAGTGTGACACAATCTAGGAGCTCTGCTGAGGGAGTCACACAGCATTGTGAAATGCTAATAAACTTCCAAAACTTTTCCAAATACACCTTGCTTGCTTGGTCTTAATAATTGGGGCTTCCAGGCAAAAAGCAGTGCTAAGGAGTTATACACTCCTTGGTCTGTTCGGCGGCAATTTCTGGTGTCACAGCGTGGGATTGTCTGGTTCTCTGTCTAGGGGGCTGCCTTGATGGGAACAGACATAGGCCAGGCAGCCCCAGTTTGTGCGGAGTTTCCAGGTTCCAGTCAAAGAAAGGGAGACAAGACCACCTTCATATAATGAGGATGCACTTTACTTTTACTCGGGGATTCACCAAATCCTCCTCAGATTTAGATTCCAAGAAAGCGGGGCCAACCGAATGCACAGTTGTTAACCAATTCAGGGGCTGAGGGGGAGCACTCGGAGAAGGAGGTTTTTTTGATGTGCAAGAGGAGGTATCGGGGTGGGAGAGACTTCTAGTGCAGGAGTTGGGGGAATGGCATTGAGGTCAGGGAAATGGCTGGAAAAGCCCACCAGAGAGTGAGGTAAAGCCTATAAATCTAGCACTCTATAGCGCATATCCACGACAACTGAAGGGGGGGCACCATAATAGTCCACATTCTGTGGACTACTTCTGGCCTCATCCACTGGCAACAGACTTTCCCCAAGTTTAAAGATGACTCCTGTGATTTCATTAGCTGATTTCAGGCAATTTGTAACATACACAAGCCTAATTGAGCAGATGTTGAAAGCAATGTTAGACACTTTTCTGATCCCAGCTGAAAAGAGAGCTGTAGTTGCACAAACAGTTACGGCTCACATGACAGATAATAATGCCCAGGTGTAGCCAGTACAGGACCTTGCATGGGCTATACAGGCAGTGAATTCTGCACACTTGACTGTTTTAAAGAATGCCCGGAGGGCCTGGATATAGACTATGGAGGAAGTGGGATATTCACAGGTGAAGTTGACTAAGGTTGGGCTATGTATGCAGAGAGCAGATGAGTATCCGGCTGACTTCGCCTCTAGAGTGGTAGATACCATTAGAGCACATGGGGGAGTGAATCCAGACTAACCTGACTCACTGCCCTTAGTAGTTAGAGTCTAAGTAAAAAATTCACGCCCTTAGACCAGAGGATACATTAAAGAACACAGTGTGGGATGGCAGGGTGGAGCTCCTACAACTCATTGCACTAGAGGCTCATTTGTGGCAGAGAAAGCAGAAGAATAGGTTAAAGGAAGAGGATAAGAGGGGTAAATTCCTAGCACATTAGCTTAAAAACTTGCAGGCTTCAGTAGAAGGGTCAGGGATGGCGTGCAGGCAATGGGGCTAGGGCAGTCGGGGAGGACTGGAAGGTCCTGGCCAATGGGGGCCACACAAAGAGGATGAGTGTTGGTGCTGTCATGGGTAGGGAATCTGGGTGAGGTCTGCCCCAAGAAGTATAATTGAGACCCTAGACCCAAGCAGCAGATTCCACCCCAACTCTCACACAACCAGTTTACTGGCCTTCATGTACCCAACACCAGAAAGTTAAATGTCCTGGATCGCAATGGTGGCTTCCTACCCCCCCTCCAGTTGCCTAGCACTATGATGCCTTGCTATGTGTTGGACGCTGAGGTTACAGTAATCATTGATGGATGTATACATGAAAAGTTGGTCAACACCGCAGCAGCGCTCGCTCTGGGGGGGATGAACAAATACAGCCATCAGATGTTAACACCGCTGCTCAGGGCTTGCTGGCACCCCCATCAGTCTCCCGCTATCTTAACCTTTCTCTGTCTCTTCTGGCCCCATCAAAGACAGACACATGTTTCTTCTCAGTCCTCAAGCTTCGGACAATCTGTTGGGCCGTGACCTCCTCTGTAAAACGAGAGCCACATTTTACTGTGATCCTAATGGAATGTACCTTTTACTCCCAAACACTGAGGTGCACAGCCTTTGCCTATACTAGCTGCAAACTCACCGAAGAAGCTGGATTTGACATACCGCCCTACTTCAACAGTGTGCCTGTTTGCTTACGGTCTACACACCCTAATGAAGTTGGACTGCTGACGTCCACTCGCCCTGTTAAGAGTACTTATCACACTGTCCACCCATTTCCAGGCACACCACAGCACCCTCTCCGCATGGACGCCATAAAAGCCATACACCCTATTATGAACTCTCTTCTGCAGCAGGGAGTTTAAGTTCACTTTAATACACTACGTAACACTCCTCTACTCACCGTGAAAAAGCCCAAACCTTTGCCAGAGGATACCACACAGTACAGTTTTGTGCAGGACTTTAGGGAAGTGAACAAAGGACAGTTCTGTCATCTTCCGCACCTCAGTGGTTCCCAACCTTGTTACCATTCTTACCACTATCTCCGCAAGTGCAATACACTTTACTGAAGTGGACGTTTTCTGCACCTTCTAATCCATCCCAGTTCACCCTGATTCTTAGTTCCTATTTGCACTTTCAAAAGTCACTTTGTTGGACCAGACTCCTCAATGAGGTATTGTGAAGGTCCTATCATCTTTTCCCAGATACTGAAAGAAGATCTGTAAGACCTTAAGCTCCCGGGGAGCTCTGGTTTGACACAGTATGTGAGCGATCTTTTGGTGTCCAGTACCTCTGCTGAAGTCTCCAGTTCTGACGCCCTCGTCCTACTCACTGAACTTGCTGGCCCTACTCACTGAACTTGCTGGCCACGAGGCATTGCTCTCTAAGCTTCAGATTTGCCTCCCAGAAGTCATAAATCTACACCATGTCATTTCCTATGCCTCCACCTCTATGACCCCTGACCATGTGCAAGCAGCACTGTCAATTCCCAAGCTTGTCAACAAGTGGCAAGTGCGCCAATTTTTGGATGCTGGTGGATATTGTTCATTGTGGAACCCAAATTTCACCCACATTGCCAAACCATTGTTTGCTCACAGCGAAACTGACCCACTATGGTGGACACCTTTCATGGGAGAAGGCCTTTTTACTACCTTTAAGTAAGCATTGGCCTCTGCCCCTGCTTTCGACTGTTCTGATTATCAAAACAAATGTACTCTGTACTGACATGTGCATCAAGGTGTCGTAAATTGGCTGCGATTAAATTAGCGTTCGCGGAATCCATCTGGTATTTAGAGGCTATCCTGTACATTTTATGGAATCCATTTTGTATTTCTGGCAGCCATTTTGTCTGCCATGTGCTCACCAAGAGCTGTTTCCTTCTTCACTGTTGTTTACCCTTGTGCTCTGTTTAAAGGACTCGTTATACTTAGACTCTGCTACCCTGCACATGCGCAGGAATATCTAACAGTCCATACATCTGTTTTTAGTCTGTAACTATCAGGTTGTTTCTACCAGAGTCAGCAACTGCTAGCTCCTCATTTACTGTTGACTGTGCATTTCTGTATGACCATCTATGTATGTAACTCTTCTCATGTATACTTGTACCGCCCTCTTTCTGAGCCCCTGTGTGGGTATAAAAGACCCATGGTTCTTCTACTCTGTGTGCTACCTTCATTCAGCACCACAGGGTGCTGGGTGAATGTGGTTCCACTTCATGAAGGTTTATTAAACTTTGTATTCTCAATTCCAGTTTCTGTGCCAACTTCTTCTACTTGTCGGAGGACTCTGTGCAGAGAAGGGCGAACCCCTTGCACTGGTAGGCCTAGCTGAGGTCTCCTTTCAACAAAGGAGTGGTCTCTGGTGTCCTCACACAACCCTTTTCAGATAAACAGAGGCCAGTGGGCTACTATTCTGCACACTTTGACCCTGTGGCCTGGGGCATAAAACAGTGCCTTCATACAGCTGCCTCCTTGGCCACCCTTATTGAGCGTGTTGCATATATAGTCCCAGGACACTCAATGACTCTTGCAGTCCCACACGTAGTTAAGCACTGCTTCTTCGTTCCAGTACCTTGCATCTCTCAGTTTAGTGCCAAACATACTATGAGCAGGCTCTTCTTGGAGACACAAATATGACATTAGTTAGATGCACCACTCTCAATCCGGCCTTTTGTTGCCCCACTGAGGAGGATGTTGAACCTCATGACTGCACCCAGATTGTAACCAATACTGCAACACCATGTCGAGATCTTACTGACACCCCCTTGCCAAATGCCGATTCCATCCTCAACACTGAAGGTTCGGCTTTGCAAGAAGAGATTGGTGCTTTGCGTGTTGGCTCTGCTGTGTGTTTGCAATCAGCTGTGATAGGATAGAGGCTGCTGCCATCCCACAAGTTTGCATCGCCCAGGTTGCAGAGTTGGTTGCTCTCACTAGAGCATGTGGGTTGTCTTCTGCAACTTGTGTCACTATTTACACTGACTACTGTTATGCTTTAAATGTCGGTCATGCTACTGGTCAGCTCTGGAAGATGAGAGTTTCTCACATCTTCTGGTTCTACATTTTCTCACACTGTTTTGATTAAGGCTCTGCTTGTTGCTATCCATCTTTCTGCTGTAATTGCAGGTGTTCACTTTCGTGCCCACACTAAGAAATAATCAGATGTGGGCCATGGTAATGCCTGTGCAGATGGTACTGCACACCGTGCAGCACTGCAATGGGTTTTTGCCACATTCCTTTACTTAGGTGCTTTACAGAAACCATTATCCCATTCAGTTTCTGATATCCTGGCAAGGCAACAAAGGGGACACTCTAGAGCTTATCTCTTACTGGACTTCGCAAGGCTGTACACTAGACCCACTTCATTATTGTATGTTTCCCAAGACAGTAGAACAGCCATTACTCCTGTGATCCAACAACAGCTTGCACATGAGTTCCACTCAACGTCACATATGGGCAAGGTGGGACTTGCAAATGAGATACTGAAAGATTGACATGATCCTGGGATACACCAGATAGCTAAGGAAGTGACTCGTATTTACATCACCTAAAGAAATAATCCAGATGGGGCAGTGAAGCAGCAGGGGGAAGGAGCCAAGTAGTGGGCAGAGTGCTCAGTGGATCCTCTGGAGGCAGATGTTATGGATCTACCTCCCTCACAAGGCTACAAACATGTGCTGGTAATGGTTGATAAAATGTCAGAGTGGCCGGAGACATTCTGATATAGAAAAGCAGATGCCATACCCAGATCAAACTAAATTTATGTGGAAGGTTATTCCTTGCTTTGGATTCCCAGAATTATTGTACTCATACAATGACTCACATTTTGTAGCTGAAGTATTTAAATACATTCATAAGTGTATAGGTATTTCTTAAGAGAGTGCACACTCCTCATCATCCCATATTGTCTGGTAGTGTGGAGATGAATGGACATATCAAAAACAAAGTGGCAAGAATATGTCAATAGAGAGGACTCAATTGGCCGGACACTCTCTCCTGTGGTGTTATTGAACGTCAGACTCAGCACCAATAAGAAGAATGGGCTGCATCTCTATGAAATCCTTTTTGGGAGACCATTTCCACAATCAGAGCAGTCAGACTGCTCTATGTTTCTCCCGAGGAGGACTTGGTGCAGTATTGCTGAACGATGCAAAGAACTTTGACCAAATATCATGATCTTGCTAAAAGGACCCAACCGCTCCCTCTTGCAGTCCAGGCCCACAATCTGCAGCAAAGAGACTTGGTCTGCATTTGAGAGTTTAGATGGAAGAACTACCATGGGTCAAGGTCGCGCACCCAGACAAGTCCTACTAACTTCCCACAATGTGGTCAAGGTAGATGCATGCCCAAACTTCATTCACATCAGTCACGTTAAAAGGAGCCCAACAGCACCAGATGCTGCTGAGTGAAGTATAGGCAACAGCATCTGGGAGAAAGATTGTGTTTCGCACATGCCATAAACTAGACTGAAAAGGACAATGCAGGGCAAGTGTGGGAAACCGCCCCACAAGTAGATAAAGAGGACTAGGCAGGGCAGGTCTGGGGAAAATGCCATAGAAACGGGTGACGGTGGACCAGGACAAGAAGCAGACAACAAAAAATTTGTTGCAAATTTCCTTCACTGATACTCGGTGTACTGAGACTGAACACTGCATAGGCTTTGCCTATCTAAATGACCTCTCCGACAGCTGAATTTTTATACATAATCATATTCAGTGTATTACCACAGTTAACCAGAGAAGAGTTGGCAGGAATTTGTTACTCTAACAGTTCAAGATATAGGGCCTTGTTATGATTTTGGAAGAACAAATTGGTCCTGATTTGCTGTTGTCGGTTTCTTGTACTAGTCTGCTGTCATCTTTTTCTATGGCGGTTGCCGCACCTCCACTGTGGGTTTGGCGGTCCCTCAGATCGCCAAACTCATAATCGGGCTTAACATCTTGAGAACTGCTGGATTTGTAGATATCTCTCAAGACATCCAAAGGACCCTAAAGATATGCATGCTACTACTGTGGAGGTAGGAGAGTATGCGGGAGAAGTGGTGTGCCATGTACCCGACATCAACTGTATGTGTAGTGAGGAGTTAGGACAGTGGCATTCCCATTGTACCCTCAAGTCCAATGTTCAGGTCCAGTATGTATTGTCCCTTTTCCATGGGGAAAACACCACACAGGACAAGTTCCCATTGTGCTTTCAACACCATTCCCTGGGATGAGATCCCAGCATCCAGCACTTGGGTGACTTGGAGGAGGATGAGTGCCTTAACCTGTTGGAGTTTGATGTCATTACAGGGAACTGCGACCTGAATGTGAGGGGCTGAAGGGCATAAATTGTACCAATGTGATGGCGCTACAGACTCACAACTACACAGTTTTCCCTGACCATAGTGGGGGACATTGCGCTGTGGCTCCTGATGGGTCCATGTATGGTCCCTTAAATCATGTGGGAAGACTACCAATGGTGCAGTGGCTTCTGTCACGATCTGGCAAAGGGCGAAGGCCTCCCTGCTGGTAAATAGTATATAATGGACACTCAAGTAGAGGGAGGCACGTATTATGTGTGTGGGAGTAGGGACTTTAAGGTGATCCTCAAGAACTGGGAAGGAACATTGGTGCCAGATATAGTGCTACAAGACAGGCATGCCTATATTGGAAACAAGACATACCATTTTTGCAAGATACTGTGTAGGTATAGCCATGGATCTGGGTTATACGATTTAGAAAAGGATGTAATTAACATCTCTGCAGAATTGCCCATTGTCTTTAATGCCACCCGGAATGCCATTTAAGGGTTGCAGGGATTTACTCTGTAGCCACCATGAGGGTGCAAAACAAATTTGCCCTTGCTTTATTAACTTCCCAAAAAGGTGGTATCTGTCCCCAATCAAGTAGAGTTTTCGCTACTACATTATTAAATCTGGAGATGTAGAGACTGATGTAGGCAGTATAAAGGGGACTGTGGGAGTGTTCACAAAGGCCAATATCAAGGGTTGGTATTTTTACGCATGAAGCTCAAGTAGACTCTACACCAGGAATACAAGTTACTCCCTGGGTTCACCATACAAAGGTAGCATTCATGGTTTTAAGGTGGCACTCAAAGGCGTTCAGGCATTGTCTGCTTTCTACTCCAGGTGTCACCACACTCCCTGGGTTTATGGCTCCATCACCCTCAGTTGGCATCCACAAATGTTCTACTCCCAAAATAGGTCCTATATGGCCTGTGCCAGTTCTAGAGATCCAGTCTCACAGCTCCATGGCGCTACACCTAGAGCAGGCGCTCTGCATGCCAGCCGCATCGTCTTGCAGCTCCCGTCTTCTCCACGTTCATGCTGACATTTTGAATCCCACCTCGGTGGTGGAGAGGGAGCTATTGCCTGATCTTTTACAGGGGTTAGGCTGACAAACTAGGGCCAAAACCCAAACAGTTTCTTGCCTATTTGACTCTGCTACCTGTGCCTTGCTGAGTCCAGCCCCTGTGTTGGAAGCAGCAATGACGCTCCACAGAAGGCATCTGCCCCTGAGCCAGGGTAGTCCCATTCCCTCTTGCCTTATGTTTATACAGCACTGAATACCTTCGTGTAGATGTTTAAGATGTTTTAGGAAGGTTTCAAAGTTCTCACCCAATTACATTTTACCAACCTTGGAAAAGGACGAAAGGCTGAGTGAACCAGATGGGATGGAGCTCTAATGACCATTCTTACCAGTCCTAGCAGTCCATTCCCTCCTTCTATTCAGCTGACCACCCCCACCTCCTGTAGTTTCCCAATAGGGAAGAAACATGCAGTTGGAGACAAGCTATTTTTGGCTCTACAGAACTTAAAAGCGGTGTGCAAGCAAGAGCGGTGCAAAATGTTTTACTACTGTTTTTAATAGAGCTGTGCACTTTTTTATTTCCTTTTGCTTAATCTGTGCTGCACCGGGTGCTAATCCTATGGTTATTCTATTCACACCGGGAGTGATGTGAATGTGTTGATGAAGACAGGAACTAGAGACAGGAGCTTGGTATTGGCGTCACAGAATGCAAAAGGTGTCTGAATGCAGAAGTGGTGCAAACTGTTGTTACTGTTTCTTATCACACAGGGTACTTTGTTGGTTACTTATTATTGAGTTTGTGCTGACTTTTGTCTCATTCCCCTGGAAAGACTGTCCCTGCTAGGAGCGAGGTCAGTGTTTGGAAGTGAAGAGAGGAGCTAGGCTAAAGGTTTGCTTCATTCCAATAAGTGGCATAGCTTAAAAACTGTATGCACACTGGAACAGGGTGACAGTAAAGTATGCACTGTACATAAAGTGTGTTGCTGTCATGATGTGAGCCGAAATCTTGCTAGGTTTCTTGAAGGCAATCCAAAGCTTATACATGATAACTAGTAACAAATCTAGCAAAATCTTAAGGTTCTAAGCAGGGGTTTGTATTGTCACACCTTATCTTTGATTTGTGAAAGGCTGATTTGGGAAAATGGCTTATATGGGGTTTGATTATTCCACCTAAAATAGGCTTGTCCCATGTATCTGCACTCTAATAGGTAAATGACAACATATTATTGGATAAACCAGAGTTGGATCACAGCAAGCAATGAGAGCCGTAGAAAATTATAATAAAACCAAGACACTGGTGGTAAAGGTCACCAAAACAAAGGTATTAGTAATTGATAGACAAAACAAATGAGTCATAGTTGTAGAATGATTCATGATTGGGTGCATAGCTACCTATATCATTGATTTGAGGACGTGGAGGGTCCTTCATATCACTGTTCAAACCTGAAATGTTAAGGAGCATTTCTAGGTTTTGCGCGCACAGCACTTGTACCAAGCTTGCAAAATCTCTTGTAAATAATTTTTTTTAAAGCGAAAAATAGGCTTAGAGCCTGTCCACTGCTTTCCTTGATTTACCATTGGTTGGCTCCGATATCGCTCTCATTTTGGATTGCACAGCCCTGTGTAGGGAGTTCACCAGACTCGAGGTGCTGGAAGAGGCTGCCAGATCCCATTCTCACGAGGTGTACTCTTCAGCATGTTAAACTGAAGCGAATAACAAGGTCACCTACTAAATGCCTGCCCATTTTACACGTGGCATTTTAAACAGACTATAATGATCTGACACCAACATTGTTCGCGCTGTCTAGAGCGCGCCATTGTGGTGCACTTGCCAAACCTTGGCAGAAATGTATGTGGAGCGCAGTCTTATGCTACACAACCACAAAGAGAATGAGGAGGGAAGTGTCGAGGGTAAGAATGGTGTCTGAGGACGCTGCAACATTATTTTCTGCAATGTGTGATATTGGCAAGGACATAAGATCTCCCCTATCCAGGTATGATCAAAAAGAGAGCATCTAAACAAAAAATAATAAGTATAAGTACTAGGCGCTAAATAACTTATGCATCCCAGAGTGCGATTTATAAACAGAGGTATTGGGGTCTGTGACAGAAGTGCCACACAGCACATCACATTGTGTGGCTTTGCTTTGCTAGTACTCATTTTTCACATAAGAAGTTGTTAAATTGCGCCCTCTGTGAATTGAATAGCCTTTTAGTACTGTGGACAGAAAATGTATTGTTTGTGAAAGGCATCATTAGGACTGTTCGGAAAGGGTGGGGGGAGGGGATCATATCCTAGTATCTTGACAGATGCAGATTCTGTCTAACATTAGACATCACAAGTGTGAGTAGCGACATAAGCCCTGACGCATCCTTATTTGTG
The DNA here is from genome assembly GCF_964204655.1 of Triturus cristatus. Taxonomy (NCBI): domain Eukaryota; kingdom Metazoa; phylum Chordata; class Amphibia; order Caudata; family Salamandridae; genus Triturus; species Triturus cristatus. Next base: position 1,157,900,140 of record NC_140583.1, on the reverse strand, counting down.
GCCCAGGAGCATATGTCCCAAAATGCAATGCAAAAACAATACTGTGCAAAGATCTGCTCATTCTTGTCGATCGGAATGTTGTTAGGCACTAACTAAAATGGAGGACTTGACCCGTTCTGTTTTTCTTTTGCATTCTTGGGCTTGTCGATCGGAATGTTGTTAGGCACTAGAAAAAATCCAAGAGACAAAATGCGTAAAAAAAAAAAAAAGAAATGAGTAGACAAGGAGCTCCCACCTGACAAGATAACTTGAGTTTGCAGTCATGTTTTTAGGACACATAGAAGCCTCAGCTCTCAAGCATCCTCACTGGCTGAACTCTGACCAATGGTCAACATCCTGGGCAGGTACGACCCTTTAAAGGCAGTCAATGGGCTCCCTCCGCACACACTGCCAGACTCATTTGAGGTAGTTGTTCGTTGTGGTGAAGATAGTAGGTGCCAACACTGCAAGGTTTCATTCCTTTGAAGTTAATTGGTAAAATGCAGGAGCCATGGGAGGTACCTCCACATCAAGTAAATTCCAGTCGCAACTGCAGAACAGTGGTGTTTGGAACCCACAGAGCGGGTGAACAACCACAGGACACCAAGTTGAAAGACAATTCTGTAATATGCACTACAATGATATAATGAAGAATAAAAGAAGGATTGCAATTATAAGTATACACCATTACATTTTCCACCTAACAAAAGGAGAAAAAAAAACTTTAGACAATATAACTAATGAAGAAAAAAGTATTTGTATTTTACAGGCATTGCACGCCATTCTGGTTACTCTGTGTTTGGTATCAAAATAATTTTTTTGTAACGATTTTTGTTGTGACGTGATGTGTACAGTCTTCCTTTTGTCTACACAAGCCCAACAATTGGATTTGGGACTTAGCACCTTAATCAGATCCGTACACAAATATGATCTCTTTTATTTCACTTATGATTCATGCTGTATGAATATTTATTTATTGCTATGAATTGGGATGAGTATTTTTATTATACATATTGTTCTGCATTGTGCACTTTTATAGTTCAAATGAGCTGAAATAAAGTTTTATGATGATAATGATGGATCTGGCATCCTTTTTTCACAATAATGAAATGGAGAGATTTCTGTGGTTGTGTGTGGAGTGATCTAATAAGACCACAGTTTTCTTTTCAAAGGCTACTTTATGGGGGTGTTTAGGCCCAAAGTTGTTTGTATACGCTCCTTTGAAAACGTGTTCATCTGTTCCATGAGACCATTGGATGACGGTGAATAAAGAGCTAATCTAAGATGTTTTATATTATGAGACAAAATAAAGTTGTTCATTTATGCTGATGTATGTAAAGTGTGTGCCATTATCTCTCACCAATTCTTTGGGTGTGCCTTCAATATTAGAGATCGTGATAAGGCTCACTAACCTTGCAGATGTTTTGCCTGTTCAATTGCCATCAAGCAAATGCAAAAGGGGTTTGTGATCTGTAAAAAATCTCGAAGTTGGTCCCCCATACAAATACAATCAATGGATATAGTCTGCTAGCGAAATTGGCAACATTTGGTCTCAGCAACACTACTTGCATTGAGTGGGGAAAGAATTTTGTGTCATGTCCCTCTACCTACATCATGGAAAAGCATAGAAATCTATTTGGAAAATCAATGTGAGCTGCACACAGCAACACTTCTTGCCCTGCTTAACTTATGAGATCATACGAAATCAGGTGCTTTCAGGGTGGTATGGCCATACCACTTGATTCAAGTAGTGCCGCTGAGCACCGCTCACATTGATTTTTCAAATAGATTTCTATGCAATTTCATGATGTTGAGAGTTTGATGCACATGGGGATACTCCTCTTCACCTGTGTTTTCTCAGACTTTGACTTTCTGTACATTTGATTGCCATCTTTGGAAGGGTAGCACACCTTTTATTTTCCTGACTAATACACTGCATTGCGGGTCCTTCCTGCTATGGTATATTGACTTGATTGCTTGTATTGTTCACCCAAGCTACTATAGGGCTCTAGCTATATAGCATGGTGTGTCCCTTTTCTTGCAGGTTTGCTACCATTATCTGGTCTATCCTGATGATGACCCTGACAAATTGTTGATCACATGGTCAAAACGTTAACAGTTTCGCTAGCGGACACTATCCGCTGATTGTGTAATCTCTATGTACTCCCAGTTGGAGTCTTTCCTGGATTAAGTGCTGTAGTCCCTAGCTGCTATAAGCAATCAATAGTATTACTTATATTTTTCATGACAGCACTTATACAAAATTATTTCACTGATGCCACTTTACACTTGCACAGCGTTGGTTCTGGAGCCCCTGCTTTATTATTGTTAAACTGAATTAAATTAACTGTCAAAATACATATGATTTGACTGAATTTTTCAGCCTAGGGATTGTAGGTTTTTGACTGCCATCACATGGAACCACTGTTTTGTTATAGGCTCATGAACCCATGTTCCCAGGGTTATATGGTTTCCCTTTAATGTTTTGATATATAAACTCTCAGTAGACCCGTCAAGCAGGATGTCAGATTCAAGCAGGAACTCACACTCTTAATGTGAAAGAGGATGCTCACTGCCCCACCTCCATGGTTACTCTAAACCAATTCTGGAAAAGCTCTCCCTCCCACCGGGGTTAGTGTCTGGCTTTCTGGAAGGCAAAATGGGAGACAGACCCATGTATGAGTTACATCTGCCAGTGACAGGGAAGCCCCTTTGAAGTGCACCAAGGGTCACTCCTCAGGCCATCCTGTCAAGAGACGACAACACATTTCCACACCCAAGGCCCAAGGTCTCTGCCCTGGGACCAGTTCTCACCTTACCACTGGGGTGCCATCAAGCTGCCAGGTAATAGTTGAATACTCATAGAAGACCCACAAGAGGCTTTAGGCAGGCAAACGGTAACTTTTATAAAGTAACATTTTCTGTAATACTTAAACAAAATATTAAAAAGAGCCATTTAAATATAGCTCTAGCTGTTATCAATCCTAAATTAGCATTATGAAGTGTTACACTGTAACCCAACATATCCTTATGAAAGCAGCCAGCTTTGCCACAGTAAAAATAACTTTCATGGCTTTCACTGTAAGGACACGTGGAATATTAAACTTCTGCATGTCCTGCTTTTAAATACCAAGCAACTTATGCTATGGGCAATAGGGCCTACCTTGGGGGTGATTTAGTAATATTTAAAAGGAAGGCTTAGGACTGTCAAAAGGATTTATTTTGGCAGGTCGAACTGGAAGCTTAAAGCTGTACAGCCAGGATACAGTTATACAGTTATAGGCCTGGAGTTATGCTATACTCACTGTAGTAGTTGGTACAATGAGTGCTGCAGCACACTGGAGACATTCAACTTACAGGCCCAAGCTACACTGTGGGTATCATAAACTAGTGACTTTAAACGAAGTAAAAAATGCTAACAGGTATGTTAAATATACCAATCAGGAGTATCACAGCTGTGAGGATTGTAGTACAACAAAATCCACTGGGAGCATGTAGCAGAGACCTATCAGACAAGTCTTTCTCATAAACCTTCTTCTTCGAGGATGGTGGTCATTCATGTCAGAGAAAGCATTTGCTTTAATCTTCTTGCTCTGACCATTTTTAGATCCTTCAACCCACTTCTGGTACTCCCTCCCAAGGCGTAGATTGTATGGGTTTAGCCAAGAATCCGATTTGCACACAAATGCCTACCACCCAGCTTTATCGATGGAATAAATAAGTTGGTCAGATTTCTTTTTAGAAACCATAAACTTGTTGAGAAACCACTGCACTGTTTACTTGAGAAGTGTGCTGTCTATGGAATTCCATTCTATATTTTGTTTCTGGCCTGTTTGTGAAGAAACTCTTGTGAGCCACATGGTTGCAGAATGTGTGATGTATTAGGGCTGTGGTGGGAATATATAACATTCTCTGCCTAATGGGTTTTACTGGATATTTGTGTGTGGTGATTCTTAGTAGCTAGTGCTGCTTAGATCAATGTCATATCAGACTTCAAGTGCATGTGTGATATGTTCGATTTAACCCCTTCAGTGCCCGCCCCTTTCCCCGCCCTGTGCCGGCCGTTGCATTAGCGGGCGGGGTCTATGACGAGCTGGACTCGTCATGGGCACAGCGCAACCGCGGCCCATGACGAGTCCAGCTCGTCATGGGCACTGAAGGGGTTAAGTAATATATTCTCTTTAATGTGTTTGGTTTTATGTCGAAATGTACTGTGTGAGAAACGCAGAAAGTACAAAACATCACATGGCTTACTTGAGTTGACTGTTGTTTCTTTACAATGAGCAATGATTAAAAACTCCAGTACACCTCCTGTTTTTCCGCGTGAATGTCAGGAGGTAGTATCCGGTTGGTGTATGCATGCTGCATTTACTCTACAACTCCATATGCCAGTTTATTGCATGCACTGCATTACAATGGATCTTTCATAACGTTTGCAAAGTCTTCAGCTATTTTGTTGCATAGTATAATGAACAGAGAATATTACATTAATCCTATGTGTTTCATTGAGTATTGGTGTTTCACTCAATCAATGTTTTATTCAGTACATACTATATACACAATATTAAAATAATCTCCCCCTGTGTTACCAGCAAGTTATTTGTGCTTTTTGGACTGCAGCAATCTGGCAGGTGCTAAGTGGAATATAAGAGTAATGAAAAAAGAAGGATACAAGAAGGTGAAATGGTTGGTCATCAGGAACTCATAAGGTGGTTAGTGACTTATCGTGCAACCAGTTGAGAAGTAAAACAGAGCACCTATTGGCTGTCTATATGTGTATGTGCCTTTCTTCACTGCCCATTTTTGTCAAAGGTGCATTTTGGGAATAAGATTGTGGTTTCTCCTCAGCCCTTCAATGTACAAGCAACTCTAGTCTGGCAGAACCTTGCATTCATTAGTCTTTCCCATGGCAGAAAGAGGAAGAGAGAAGAAGGTGATAGCAGGGGACATGGGGTTTAGGGTGGTTGTCGTGTGTGCAATGAAGCTTGCAATGAAATGGGTCTTTATCTACGGGAGCATTTTGTTTTTGGAATGGCAACCATGCTTTACTTTCCTGTGGAAATATGGATTTTTATGGTCGGTTATGTCCCCTATCTTGGACCCCAACGGTTTCATGTATAAATCACAAGTACATGTATGTTCCCTCCAGTTCCAGTTATGAAGACGCAAACACATGTGCGTCCACCGTCAACATGTCCTCTTTCAGATCCGCCATGAATGGGCCGGATATTCTATTCCTAAGTATGAAAGGCCACCGGCTTTATATGGTTCACTTATCCCATTTTACAGTCCAGGCGAGTAGGCCCTGATTCTGCCATTAAACCTTTTCCTGCCTTCTGCCTCTGAAAGCTCCAGTCTGAGCTCGCATCTGTATCCATGAACTTTGTCCTACTCCCTGCGCGGCTAACGGTGCCTGACTCGGCCTGTCGGCCTATCTGCCTGCCAAAAACTGTATTTCACCTTCAAGATTATCTGCTCTGCTCCGCTCCCCATCCGATACATTCCTGTCTGGTAGTTTAGGTAAACATTCCTCCAGCTACCGTGCAAAGGGCCAGGCCTCGCTGCCCTCATGCAAGTAATTCATAGCCCTGTTACCATGGAATATTCCTACCCCCTCGCATCCAGTGTAGACACTTAGACGCTTGTACACGCACTAACAGTCAGTATAGTCAGTATAGAATAAGATTCTATCCTAAGAGACCTCTCTTTTTGGATAACACAGTTCTTTAAACATAGGATATTAGATATGATTTGGGATTAGGTTGACATAACCCCAGACTTTTGTCTCCACATGTAGAGCTAAATGTCAAGTCCCTTTCACCCTCTAGTTGCACGTCAATCACACGTCATGCGGCTGCGCGCGCATCTCTGCCAAGTATTTTTGCTGACATTGCGAAATTCTTTCATGGAACCACCCATTTATGACATCATATCTAATGACGTTCTTTAGTTACGCCTAGTTACACCCATTTTAGTTACGTATGTATGCTTTTATCTCTGATATCAACTGTTACGCCTCCTGCATCTGTTTCACTGTAATGTATTTTCTATAAAACTGCTTATCTGTCAATAATATATGTTCCTTCCTTCCTGAACTCTCGCGGTGATGGAATAGAAGGCCCATAATTCGAATTATGTTCCTTTGTATAGGAATAAAACCCGTTCTGAACCTCTAATACCACGGATTCTGCCTCTTATTTTACTGAGCTATTATTATAGATTTTCCGCATCAAATTAAGTCCCGGTAATTAAATTATTTACCACAGTGGCAGGGCTGTACATACCAGGACTATGTGGATTCCAGAATGATTGGCTATGGTGCTGTACTAATCAGCACAAAGTGACTGCATGTACTGCAAGGAAAAGTTACTTACATGTAATCCAAGTTCTGCATTGAAGGTATCTTCATTAAATTGTAAAATTTAGACTAATGCAGCCTGGGTTCGGGGAATTCCACACACTTTAACATAACTGAAAGCTACTAACTGTACATCTGGCCTTACAAAATGCAGTTAACCAACGTATAACCTATCTGATGCAAACTTTCCAATTTGTTTTAAGTACATAGTACACTGGTAACAATGCAGCCTCACCCCCAACTTTGGAAATGATAGAAAACCTGAAGAAAATAAAGAAAATGCATTCAGATAGGTAACATTGTAAAGTAGCATAAATACAATGGCATGCCTTGTACTCGCAGTTGCCTTACAGTCAGTTCTGTTTTTTTAAGACTTTTTAAAGGTGGTTATTACTGAGGGTTTTACTATTCATGTAATGGAGACAGGGGAGATGGAAAGGTCATTTATGACTTCAATTGAAACACTTTCAATGTAGAACTTGGATCACAAGTAAAGTAACTTTTGTTTCTGCATTGTAAGCTCATCACTCATGGTTATTAATGCTTCAATAGACAGAAATGAATGGTACAAAATCACACACAGTGCTGTCAGCAACTGATAACATAACCAAAAAGATTCTTCAACGCAGCATGAACAACAAAGTTCTCTGCTCTCACATATGAATCTAAACAGTAATTTATCATGAATGTATGAACAGATGGCCAAAAGAATAAACTTTATATGCTTCATTCAGAGGTCTGTAGCTCATTCACGCCGTAGTAGCTGCTTTCCCCCTTCCAGAAGGAGCCACAGGCTTTCCCATTAACAGTGTATTTGCCAATCTGTGTCACAAATACACACAGGAGACAAACCACATTGCTAAACACAGATTTGATGTGGCCAGCCCCACACATAATGGGCTACAACTAATAACAAGCTGATTATATTTACTACAATGAATGGGGACCTTTCAGCTGGGGTTGGAGAGTTACTTAAAGGACTGGTAAAGAGCTAGTCTGACTAATGTGGAAATCAGAAACCACTTTGGGAGGACAGATGAGAGTTAATATTATTATCCTACTTTAGTGAAAGTATCTTAAAGATTCTCGAGCAAATAGGACTTGTATCTCATTAAACCAAGGAACTGATAGCCAGCAGGAATGCTACCTTCCATGATAAATGCCACAAAGAGGCTTCATCTATTGGCTCAAATGTTAGGAGGCATCAATTTGGATATAACCAGATTAAGTGTACCTGGAAAGGAAGACTTCAAAATGGGAGGAAAACTATTTACCATACCAGCTATAGAAGTATTTTTGAAGGGTTTGAAACTAAGGCCGCAAGTAAAACTCTTAATGCATGCAGTCATAGCCACAAAGTGAACCTTGATGGTGGATACTTAGAAGTTTGTATCTGGCTACATACAAAAGATACAGAAGTATTGTTTCTTCTTGACAGTAAATCGGGTCTACTTTTGGCTTTCAGCAACACAAACAAAACCCCCTTTCATCTGAAAGAATATGCCGGCTTTGTGGATAGTCTTTTGATTATCTTATAATTTTCATACATTGTGGTGATGAGTTAAAAATGTCATATGCTTCAAAGTTCAACAATGTAATTCTGGGATGCAACACTTAGCTCTGGAGTTTGGATAAGGGGTTTAGTTTGCATGGAAACCTCTTATGGTGGCGTAAGGATATGTGGAGCAAACCTTGAATCAACCATTGTCTGGGGCATTTGGATGCAATTAGAAACCAGGCCATTTTGCATTTTACACTGTGTTAAGCAAGTCTATTTGTGGAAAACCCCACTCTACAATGATGTCTAGCAGGAAGACATAACTGATTACCCTGCTCAATAGGTCTATTTGAGTACAGTGCATTCATGAAGATGAACTTCCTTGATGGACAGATTCTTCGAATTAAGCCAATTCCAGATTTTGTATGCCTGCAGGGAGAGAGAGACTTTGATATGGTTCCCTCTGGTTTGTTTAAATAGTGCCTCATGGTGGTATTACCTATCTGGATTGGAATTGTTTTCTCTGTCAGAGAGGGTAAGAAGTCACTGAGGGCTAAACAAACTGCCATAGGTCAAAGTGGTTGATATGGTAGTGACTATCATTCTCTGCCCAAAGGACCTAAACAATCAGAGAACCTTGAAGCACACACCCTCCCCCCCCCCACCACCTACCAGGGAAGAGTGTGTGTCACTGTTAACTGGGTAGTGGGATCTTAATGTAAGAGATGTCCATTCAACAAGTTTTTATTATTGCACCACCACCAGAGACTGCTATGCCACCATCATCGAATGAAACTTGAATTGTCCTTTCACTGGTGTGGCAGCAGTCTCATGTGGAGTCTGGAAATGCAGACAATGAGGACAAAGGAAGCCAATGACCAAAGGACAGAGGATATTTGGTGAGCTGCAAGTGTATTAGGAGGATTTGAAAATATTTTGGAAGATCGATGACCGTGATGATAGTCTCTCACCCGAGGAAAACAGTTTTCCTTGATTTGGGTCCCGCATCGCTCTGAATTGGCTATGACCTAGATTTGGCAAACTTCACATCAGACCTAGTTAAAGAGAAGTTTCCAGTTTGCTGGCCTTGAGAAGCAAGTCAACAAGATAAGAATAAAGTAATATTTTCTGTTTCCTTCAGATGAGCTGCACCCACTGCCAACAATTGGGAGAAGATTTGAGGTGCTAACTTAAGTCCCAAGGGTAATGCTGTGTCCTGGTAGAATAACTTCACCAACACAAATCTCAAACATTTTCCAACTTTCTTTTGATTACTATATGAAAAGATGCATCATAAAGGTCTACAGCGCTCATCCAATTGCCAACTTTCGGTTGAGGGAAAACTTTATGTAGAGCTAGGATGCAGAATTTCTCCCTCTTGAACCAGTTGTTGGCTAGCTCAAGACTTTGGATTAGTCTAAACTCTTGCTTCAGCCCAGTTTCTGAATATGCACAGTATCTAGCAACAATTTGTCCTTGGTTATGCTTTGCCACTCAGATGAATTATGCCCTTCTCCAACGACCCCTCCCCACCAGGCAAGAATGACAGCACCTGCAGGTGAATGAGGATCTGCACTCTTGAGCATTACACCAAACCACTCCCAGAACCACAAATCTCACAATCAGATGACCTGTGGAGTGTAATCGAAGATAAGCACATTCTGAACATATATCAACAAAATTAAAAAAACATCTACTCTGCCTTTTATTATTGAACTTTCAAACCCCAAACTGGACAATCTTCGACAACTTCTTACACACTGGAGTCTTCAACGTCCTCACTTCTCTCAAAACCAACTTCTATAAAGACGATATTATACCATCATCATTGTGAAACTACCTCCATAGGTATGCCCTCACCCTTTCCTCAACATCACAATTATTCACTAAGGAACTTTCCCAGATAACTTAGAACAGGACAGGTCTTTCCATTGCTGAAAAATTCTTCATGTCCCCAAAGATAACCCCATTCCCCACCTACCGTTCATTGGAAAAATAATTGATAAAGCAGTCTCCACTTATTTAGAACAACCAGAATCAATGTCTTCATTATGAGCATGAAAATACCAGCCTCCTGATTTGAACTCTCTGTAGCATTTGATGCAGTCGACCACTAAACATTCACCCATTTCCTGCAATTGTGAATGGGATTCTTCAGCTCAGTCCTTAAGTGGTACACCTCTTACCTCGTCAATCACTATCAACTATAACACCTCAGAGCCCTCCTTTGTTAAGGCCTCTAATCATGCATGTGAGGCACTGTCAATCAGTGTTCGAACATCGGACCATAACCCACTCAATGCCATCCTCCTCGATCGCCCCCCGGGCCCAAGAGGTGCGTTTTTAGATTCCATTGGAATGCTTTTAGAGGAGGGGTTGTGTGGAAAGTTGTTTAAGGTTATGGGGGATTTTAATTTTCATCTTCAAGACCTCACCGACCCTGATAACATAAGACTGCAGCAAATTTTTAGTGGGGGGGACCTCAAGCAGCTTGTGGAAGACCCCACTCATTCTGCAGGGAATACATTAGATGGAATTTTCTCTAGCAACCCTAACCTCACATACACGGAAGCACTGCCACTCTCCTGGACTGATCATGCAGCAATTTTATTTGAATCTAAACAGGCTAAGCGCCATCAGTATAAACCTTTTTCTAAGGCCTTGACAACTACAAGGGACTGGAAAAATATTAATAGCCTAGAGCTAGGAAGTCTCTTGAAAGCTACAGCTTACCCACCGCCATCCAATGCCGAGGAAGCCATGGCCACCTTCACGGAATGGGTAGATTCCGCTTGCAGGGAATTAGTGCCGGGCAAACGGTGCATTCCCAAGCGGGCATTTCTATCTGCCCCTTGGTATTCAGAAAACCTAAAAGTACACAAACCTGACTGCAAGCGGTTAGAGCGAGCCGGGAGGAGAGGGTACAATAACATCGATAAAGAGGCCTATAAAGGAAGTCTTACATATTATAAAAAAACGTATTTTCGATACCAAAAAAGACATACTTTGGGGAACAAATTAGGAAAGCTAAATCCTCATCTAAAGAACTTTTCAAAACTATTACTACACTTACGACCTCTACTAGCCCCAAGATAGACAGTAGCCCGGAACTCTGTGAAACTCTGGCCGCCTTTATTTTGCAAAAGGTGGAAATCATCTTTTCCTCCTTTACTCTCCAGCCAACTGACGCCAATAAGGCCTCAGTGACAGAGTCGCTTAAGGACAATAGGCCTATCCCCAAATTAGATTGTTTTACTTCGCTTGACTCACAAGGGGTTACCAAATTACTGTCAGAAATTCGATCTGGTTCCCCTCTGGACCCATGCCCAGTTTCTGTAGTAAAAAAGGGTTCCAGACATTATAGGGACAGCCCTTACCCCACTGTTTAACTCCATTTTTAACTCAGGCCTCTTTCCTGGACCCTGGAAAACAGCATCGATCCTTCCTTTATTAAAAAAATTCAACTTGGATCCAAAAGGCCCAAACTATTACAGACCCATCTCGCGTCTTCCTTTTCCAGGAAAAATGATTGAGAAGGCCATGAATGGCCAACTCAGTACGTGTCTTCAAACTAACTCTCTGTTGGACTCTACACAGTTTGGTTTCCGTAAGGAACATAGCATCGAGCTGGCTCTGATTAAATACATGGAGGATATCAGAGATGCCTTGGACCAGGGAGGCGCCGAGATACTTATCATGCAGGATCTCTCGGCCGCCTTCGATACGGTCCATCATGAAATTTTGATGGACCGTCTATCTGAAAGTGGGGTACAAGGCAAGGCCTGGGATCTCCTTAGATCTTTTCTTACCGACAGGACACAAATTGTGGACCTGGGTAGGGATAAATCTAGGCCTTTCTCTCTCTCCTGTGGAGTGCGGCAGGGTCCTCTCTCAGTCCCCGATTATTTAATGTGTATGTGTCACCACGGACAGCCCTGATTAGATCCTTTGGATTCCAGTTGACCTCGTATGCGGACGACACGCAAATTATGTCGTCTCTTCAGAATGGTAAAGAAGTGGAGACGGGATCAAGATGCCATGACTGTATGCAGGCGATTGCGAACTGGATTGCATTAAACTGCCTGAAACTCAACGCAGGTAAAACAGAGGTGATCATATTTGGGACCATCTCTAACCTCTGGACGCCGGACTGGTGGCCAACTGCAATGGGCACGCTTCTGGTCCCTGCGGAGAAGGCTAAGAACCTGGGGTGATCGTTGATTCGAAACTCTCCTTTGGTGACCAAATTAGCAGGGTTTTCTCAACCAGCTTCTACATTCTCAGAATTCTGAGGAAAATCAAATTCCTCCTTCCCGAAGACAGCCTGAAGATAGCAGTCACAGCGCTCATTCTGTCACGACTCGATTACTGTAACAGTTTCTACTTGAACATCCAAAAGAGACATCTGAACAGACTCCAGATCGTACAGAATGCAGCAGGCAGGCTGCTAACAGGTACACCCAGGTTTGTCTCTGTGAGGACGGGACTCCGAGATCTTCACTGGCTCCCTGTCAAACAATGTGCACAATTTAAGGCTCTTTGCGCAGTTTTTAAGGCCCTTATGAGCATCGGTCCTGCTTTTCTGAAACATGGTATACAATGGTATGTTGCTGGAAGAGCGCTGCGCTCCTCGGAAGCAAAACAAGTGATCGTTCCTCGCTTCAAAAAAGCCAGTTGGGGAGGTAGGAGTTTTCGTCATTGTGCTACAAAAGCCTGGACAGCTTGTCTTTTCACCTCAGAAACTCAACTGAGCTCCTCCCCCTCAGGAAGGGACTGAAAATTTGGCTTTTTACATGAACAGTTCTATCTTATCTATATCCAGGTAGGTAGTGCCCAGCGCCAGGACACCCTAAGGTAACAGAGCGCTTTAGCAGTCTCAGTAACATTAACATTAACTCATCTAGATGGATCCTTCCATATCCTGCCAAGTACCCCAGTGTTACATGCTCTCCCTGTTATCATTAATCTCTATATAGGACACTTTGGCTCACCGCAACCGCATCAAGAAACTTCAATATACTGACAACACGATGAAACCGCCAAATCTCCTAAGCTTACAACATTCAATAACTCAAAACCTCCCTAATACAGCATCAAGCACCTACCGACTGACTGACTGATTTATTTATAGAGCGCACTATTGTGGAGGCGTCTTGGCGCTAGGTGGTTTGCAGGGACAGCAGCAGACAGGTTCAGGGATGGGTGTAGAGCCAAGTCTTAGTTTCTTTTCTAAAAAAACGCCCTGCTGGGCTGAAGTCTCAGTTGTAAAGGAAGGGAGTTCCATAACTTAGCCGCTAAGAAGGAAAAGCATTTTCCTCCCCACCTTGCTTTTTTGATCTTTGGAAGGTGTACCAGTCCAGAAGTATAAGATCTTAGGATACGCGACGGTACACATCGAGGAAACAAAGATTGCACATCCTTAGCCCCACCTCCAAATAGGGCTTTAAGTACTAGGCAGAGTGCCTTAAAGTCAACCCGGCATCTCACTGGAAGCCAGTGAAGTTGCTTTATGCTAGCGGAGGTGGGATGATGTTTAGGTAGTCTGAGCAATACTCGCGCTGCCGCATTTTGAATTGAGTGGAGTTTAGAAAATTGGGCTGCACCTGCTCCCAAATAAAGAGGATTGCAGTAGTCTATTCTCGATAGGACCATGGCTCCTACCACCGTTTTCCTCAGAGAGATAGGGATGAACAAGAGGATCTTCTTTAAGTCATTCAACGTAAAAAAGCAAACTGACGTGACTTGATTAATCTGTGGTGCCAGGGTAAGGTCTTTATTGATCAGAAAGCCTAGGTTCCTTGCCTTATTCACCGGTACCGGGCAGGTACCGGCTACAGATGGCCACCATAATTGGCTCCAGACCGGTGATTTCTGTCCAAACTCCACCACCTCTGTTTTTTCCGCGTTTAGTTTAAAAAGTTGGAATACATCCAGGACATCAATGCGGAGAGACATTTGCAGAACTGGGCAGCTGTTTTGTCCACGGAATGTGCTACGGACACCACTAGCTGGGTGTCATCCACGTATGACACCAGCGTGAAACCATAGCTTTTTATGAGTCTAGCCAGAGGGTCAACGTATATGTTAAATAACGTCGGGGATAGGGCCGAGCCCTGGGGGACTCCACCAGGGAGAGTAAACTCTTCAGACTGAAGGCCATCCCAAGGATCAGTTGTTCCCTGGAGGACAGGAAAGAGGTAAGAAGGGCCAATGCTTTACCACTGACGCCAGCATCCTGCAGCCTTCAAACTAATACCGCATGGTTTACGGTATCGAATGCTGCCATCAGATCAAGCAATATTAGGGCAGCCATTCCTCCACCATCCTACCAGAAGTCCAACCTGACAAAGACCGAATTCCACCTATTCAGTACAAACAATAACAGATTCACATCAGGCTATCTCACATAAACTTAGCTGGCCTCAACTACCAGCTAACAGTAAGTGTAAAATGTCTCGGTTTTAACCTACATACAGAACTCTCCTTCAAATACGCCATCATCGGAAAAACCAAGACAGTATGGGACAAGCTCTCTATCCTGAAAAAAAGAAACCATACTGCCCTTAAAATAGTGGTTCTAGCTCACATGAATGCAGGCAACACTCTGACGAACTGCCTCTCCTATACCACTTTAGTACCACTGAAAAGCATCTTACACAGGGCAGCACATTTCAGGAAAGGCTTCAAGAAGTTCGACCACATTACCCCAACACTGAAGGAACTACATTAGTTCCCCCTTCTAGGCTTGCATTCTTCACAAGACCAACTGCACCACCTACAAACCAATGGAAACTGCTCTCTTATGTAGCTGGCTGACAACATAGCCACCTCAGGCAGAAAACACCAAATCAGGGGTCAGGACATCACCAGACTGGAGAAGAAATGCAAGAAGGAAAATAACATAAGGCACGCATTTTGCTTGTACCCAAACAAGATATGGAACGTCCTTATCAGCATTAGAACTGCTCCCACTCTCCTGTAAATCAGAAAAAAACTGCTCTTCAAGCAGTACTCCTTCCCTACAGAAAAGGAACAAACTTATAATGCCTCTTGTAAACTATTATGCTTATGCCCCACACCTCACATCAGCTGCTCAGCACTCCATTGTTCCCCAGCTAGGTTTGCACTACACAAATGCTAAACCGATGTTGACTGGTTGTGTGCCTGCAGGGGAGTGACTAGGTATGCTAGATAAGGGAATGTTCCAGCAGGAGCTGGAGTTTGCTACTTTGTTTGGAGAAACCTTTCAAGCAGAGCAGACCTGCATTGTGGTCTTATGCTTTGCAACTAAGGATTCTGCCTGGGAGGGGTGCCCCGTTATTGGACAAACCTACCAAGAGCCACTTCTGTAGCCTAGGGCAGGACTGAAAATGGGAAGGACACGTCGATAGCTCAGATCCACAGTACTATTAGGGTGGCGACCTTGTGAAGGCTGGTGAATCACAACTACAAGGCTACCAACTCAAGCAGGTGAGACAGCAAAGGATGTCCAGGTCTGCGTCAAACTACGAACATTTAGTCTCCCTCACAAATGTCACCAGCTGCAAAGGCCATTCAGCTGACCAGTGAGGGCATACAAGAAGTTAGCAGCTCTTTAAACCAGCTCACACAACCCAGGCCTTGCGTCAGTGATACACTGTTTGCACTTTGTGAGAGAGATTTGCCCAGGTCCCTACTAATGTTGAGAACGAGCATGGTGAGAGATGCACAATTCTTTGCCTGAAATAACTTTCATGAGACATGCCTTGGCTTTATTTTTTACCTAAAGTCAAAAAGATAGCGAATGCTGGCACCCGGCAGGATTCAAGCCCTCAGATATGTGACAATAATGACAACTGTATGGTACGTGGCCTACTGTGTGACAGATTTTATTCACTCATTTTATTACAGTTCTTGCTCCCAACGAGCCAGGTGGATGCAGTTATATTTAGTAATCAGTTGCCACATAATTATGATTGGCATTAGTCCGAAAAACTCTCAAATGCACAATCGCACACATCTCTCAGCACACATGGCATAGGCCTGCATCCCTCTCCTGCTTGAACACAGGTCAGTACCAATACTGATATGTTTGACACATAAGGAGATGGTGACGTATGCAAGGGTATAACACTGAATGGAGTTACAGCGCAATATATGCTGCTTGGGCTCCCTCTAACCAACCAAACATGGGAACACTTTGTGCAGTAAGCATTACTGAATTTAGAGTGGAATTGGAGGTTTTGGGCGGTTGCTGTAGAGTGACCTTTCTTTACTATTTGAATGAAGAAAACGGGTTTTATAAAGGGGGCTTCAACTGACGAGTATGGTATATCATGAAATACTGATAACTGCATGACTTTGAGCCCTACAAATATATGGGTTCTGATGAAACTGCAAACAGGATGTAGTGAAATATTTTGAAATTTTTGTCCGTTTAGAGAATATCGATCTCTACTGAGCTTTTTTAGATGCAGAACAATTTAAATAAGATTGCGTGACAGTCAGACACACCTTTTTAACAACTGAGGATAGCCTCTCATAAAGAACTTCTAGGTGCACCTCATGTAGAAAGTTATGAGTCTAGATCAGCCCTTTTTAGCTTAAGGCGATGCGACTCTGCGCTGTTAAGCAGGGACGTACATAGGAGTTAGCATGAGGGCCAGACGAGCTGTACTAACAGGTTTTTGAAAAATGTTCCCTGATTCCCTATGTTTCCCTCATTCTTTTTTTTTAGGGGAAATTTTATTGGAAGGAAGTGGACAAAAACATTTGTAATTGAATGATATGTTGAGAAACAAAAACAGAGGACTTCATTCCATGTAACTGACACTAGAGAAATACTAGAAGGGTTAGCATGTGAAAGAAAGTAACTGAACATGCAGTTCTCATGGGGATATTATGCAGATGCCATATATTAGGGAGCAAAGGGCCATACCAACAAACATGCTTCTTGAGTGTTAAAACTTAAAATATGGAATACAAGGGAAAAAAGGTTAACATGCCCTGCTGATGTATGAATGAATGCGCTCCGCAAATATATTCGAGCCTGGAAACCCTTTCAGGCCAAAAAGAAAAGGTATTTTCCTTTCATAATTTTAAAATGGATTACTAAACAGACAATGAACTCCTAGATAATCTTTCTAGAGTGCGGTCTCCTGTATTACGAATCAGATATATGGATAAGCAGTAAACTTCTTTCTGACCCTATAGTTTATAGGTAAAGCTCTCCTATTTGATCTTAGCACAGCCACGAAGGTGATGTGAAACTAGGTAGAAACAAGGAAGATTAGCATGCATACATGTTCAGCAATACTGTTTCTAATATAAGGAGTGTGTGGTGATTTGTGTGGGTAGATTTTTCCTTGATTTTGTAACCATTTATATGTTTTGTTGAGTGCAAAAGGCCAACTCATTAACAGCAGAGATTAAAATGGCACAATTAAACTTTTACGAGGGAAAGATTAATGCAGCTGCCAACGCTCCTAAAGAGATTTTCCGCATTGCCAAATCTCTGATCACCACACCGCAGGAACTCCCCAGAGAGGAGGAAGCCCCACAGCGCTTCAACGACTTTGCCGAATATTTACATCACAAAACTCAACTGATATGTTTGCCATTTTCTCCTTATGTGCCGGAACCCATCATCCCTCGCACAGAAGCCAAAACGAAGAGCTTTCTAGGAGAATTCCCTCTACTTAATGCAAACTCTCTGGACATTCTTTTGTCCAAAGTAACTTCTGGTTCCCCCACGGACCCCGCCCCTCCACAATACCTCTCACTTGTATTCAAGACTATCGGCCCAGTCATACGAGACATACTAAACTCCTCTATTACATCCAGCACAGAACCGCGGGCATGGAAATGTGCTCAGGTTAGAGCCCTCTTGAAAAAACCCAACCTCGATCATTCCAATATGGCTAACTATCGCCCCATCTCTCTTCTCCCTTGGCTGAGTAAGCTTATTGAAAAACATATCAACTCCACATTAGTCCACTACTTGGAAGCCAACAATCTGCTTCATGTCTCACAAACAGGGTTCCGCCCTCAGTTGGGCACAGAGACGGCCCTGCTAGCGGTGACTGAAGAAGCCAGAAGACTTCTGGACCATGGCGGCTCGGCAGCTATCATCCTGCTAGACCTCAGTGCCGCTTTCGATACTGTCAATCATAACATCCTGCTTGAGCGGCTGGCAGATATGGGAGTGGGAAACTTGGCACTCACTTGGTTTCAGTCCTTCTTAAAGGATCGATTCTTCCAAGTGTTTGAGGGAACCTCCACATCTAATCGATGGCCCCTCAGCTGTGGGGTTCCACAGGGTTCGTCCTTGAGCCCCACGCTTTTTAATGCCTATATGGCACCACTTGCTAAGATAGTCCTCCCATTCGGTATAAAAATCATTACCTACGCTGACGACACCCAATTGGTGGTGGCGCTGAACCACCCTGAGGGCTCTTCCAGCGCTCTAGGTCTTTGCCTAGAGGCGGTAGCTCATTGGATGGACCATTCCCATCTCAAGCTAAACGGGGACAAGACTGAACTTATGTTCTTGGGTACAAGTTCTTCACCAACCTCGTCACTCACTTGGCCGACCTGTCTTGGCCCCATGCCCATCCCCAAGCAACAGATCAAAAGCCTTGGCATATGGCTTGACAGCTCCCTCTGCTTCAACCATCAGGCCACTAAGCGTTCTGCTACCTGCTTTGGCCTGATGCGGATGCTTAGGAAAATTCTTCCTCTGCTCCCTTTCCAAGCTAGGAGGATTATGGTTCAGGCCCTAATTCTGTCCCGCCTGGACTACGGGAATGCACTATATCTAGGTGCCCCTCAGTCCACTCTCCATAGACTTCAGGTTATCCAAAACTGTGCAGCGCGCCAACTGCTCCAGATTCCCCGTAGACAAACAGCAAAATCGGCTTTGAGGCACCTCCATTGGCTGCCCATCCGAGCCAGGATTCATTTCAAAGCTATGTGCCTGGCCCACAAAGCTATCTGGAAAACAGCTCTCCCATTCTTCAGTCCTTGGTCACCCTCTATCATCCCTCCAGGACTCTTCGTTCCAGTTCTGCTCTTCTTGCCACTCCCTTAAAAGTCCGAAGATCTAGATGGGGTGGACGCTTGTTCTCTCTGAATGCCTCCAACCTCTGGAACGCCCTCCCCTCCACTCTTCGGGGAGAATCTGACCTCTCGGCCTTCCGGAAACTGCTCAAGACACACCTTTTTCTCTCAGCATTTTAACGTGAGCCACTCTTTGTCTTGTCTCTCCGCTCCGCAAAGCGCTAGGAGGCCTAAGGGTAGCTAAGCGCTATATAAATGTAATTTCATTCATTCATTCATTCATTCATTCATTCACTTCATGCTTTGCTATAAAGAGGTTTGCTGTTACAAACAGGGAAGTACATTTGTGTGCTAATCTATCGTTACTTCAGGGAAAGCATGCTTGCAAAAATGCTATGGGCATTCTTTAGACGACATTTATTGTCACTCACTTGGTGAATGTCCAGAAGCAGGTTTCGTCTCAGAGTCCGGCACGTCCACGAGGGACAGCTCTTCTGCTTCATTTACGCGTAATGAAAAGACAGAGGCTGCAATGCGTGGACCTGATTGCAAGAGTAAATAGAAAATGACAGTTAAGAAACGTCCTTCTTTAACGTGAGACACTGTAGACGGGGTTTTCCAAGGAATAGTGTGTGACATCAGGGAAATAAATTCCACAAGAGATTACTGCTTAATGATCAGAAACATAGGGAAGGAGCTGGCATAAACGACTCTGCCATAATAGCTTTTTAGACGAGCAAGGAAGACAGTTGTCTTGTTATTTCACTAAAGGGAATGGCTGGCAAAGTGAAATCTGTTCTACTTGATGTACAACATGCATTTCCACCATTTTTCTTGGTACAATTCACAATGTGCAACTTGTATGCATATGCACATTAGTATTTACAAGCATCACTAAATTATTAAACCTTTTCCCTGGGGTCACGGGTTTGTAGGTTATGTACTGATAAGTGTCTGCCCCAGGGTAGAGCTTATTACACACTCTGATAAACTATTCTAACTCAAGGGAGTGGATTCTCAAGTGCTTCTGAAGTAGCCTGCCTTATGATTGTTCGGAGTGTTTGAGGGGTAAAGTCTTAAGGTTAAGACTGGGAGATGTGCTTCCTTTGGTGGGAAACCGTTTAAATGATATATTTGCCAGACTGGCCGTGTGTAAGAAATTGGATTATTTTTTGAAGTGGGCAACTGCCCAACTCAAGGAGTAATCACAGCACTAGTTAGGGTGAACCCGTAAAGTCACTAAACTAACCTGCGCACAACCTACTCGTAGCAAGGCACAGAGCTGACAGGCTTAACTTAGGGTAATGGCTTAGTTCAGGAATATAAAGGGTAACTTTCTAAAAGTTACCTTTTCTTAATATGTACTTATAAAATACAGCTTCACCATTGAATTACATTTTTAGGAACTATTAAAAATAGTTGCTTAATTATTTTTCTAGCAGGCCCCATTCCTGAGATACTGCATTAGTAGTTTAATCTGTACTCTGGTTTGGTTTCTGCATAGCATACCTGGGCTTCTCACAGTGAAGGTAGCATTTTGGGTCCTGTCACTGTAGGGACATGGTAATATTAATGTTTGACATGTCCCACTCTTAAATACTATGCACCCTATCCTATCATGTGGGCTACAAGGCTTACCTATGGGTAGCTTACTAATATCTAACAGGGAGGTTTTTACCTGTCAAAGAGTTATTTTACCAGATCACACTTCAGCAGTCAGGCTACGCAAGATAGGCCTTAAGTCACGTTTTCTTTTGTCACACTTGTGAGTGCACAATAAGTGCTGCAGTACATAGGTGACACTTACATTTTAATTCCATAGGTGTTCTTCCGCACCATATTTATTTTATTTGAAAAGTTTTATAAAGCGAGAACATGACCCTTACAGGTATCAGAGCGCTGTACATAGTGGCGAAAGCAAGAATAACACAACAAAATGGAACAAGTGAGGTAGTTAAATAAACACACGGTCAAACAAAGGGGGGGGGGGGAACAATCATGGTCAAGGGGCAGGAGAGTCAGCCAGACTGGAGGGACCAGTACAAATTCAGACGGTCCATAGAACGAGATAACAAGTGAACAGGAAGCATAATATTCAAACAAACTGTATAAAAGAAGTATCTAATCCAGATAGAGAGGAATCTAGGGAAGGTAAGCCAGGTTAGTGCCGTTGATGTTCACTCAAGATCAGCCATTTGACATGTTTCTTGAAAGATGCAGTGTATGGGTTAGATCTGATCTCGGGAGGAGGAGCGATCCAAATTCTTGGGGCAAGACCAGTGAAAGCACGATAGTAAGTTCTATTCTTTTTGAATTTGGGAGGTTTCAGAAGTAGGGTGGTCGAAATTCTTAAGTTCAGACTCGAGCCAGATAGTTCAAGCTTTTTAGCCAAGTACACAGGGGTATTGTAATGAATAGCTTTAAGCGTCAAGCAAGCCATCTTGAAACGTATCCTAGCTTCTATAGACAGCCAATTTAGTTGAATTAGGTCTGGCGTGATGGGGTCATGCTTTCTGGAGCCTGTGATGAGCCTGACCAATGCTTTTAAAGTGGCACTGAGTGGCGCCAAACTAGCTTTAGGAAGCCCAGCAAGGGTCACCAGACCATATTCCAGTCGAGAGATAACAAGGGATTGTACTGCAGGCCGGATGTCCTCGGGCGGAAGGAAAGGCTTGATTTTCTGAAGGGTGTTGAGCTGAAGATTGGCTCCCCTAATAGTTGCACTGATGTGAGCTTGCATATTTAGGTATTTGTCCAAGGTGAAATCTAGTGATTTAGCAGTGTTAACAACATGAGGGGTGCAGTTAGGAGCAGTGAGTTGTTTAAGCCAGTCCAGCATAGGTGAAGAGTGGTTGCGAGGGGCAACCAGAAGGAATTTTGTTTTGAGAGTATTTAACAAAAGATGGTTCTGGGCAAGCCATTCTTGAGTTTGTAAGAGTGCATCATTTAAGGTTTTAATGTCCTCTGGAGAGGAGATCTCCAAGTACAGATGTGTGTCATCAGCCTACGTGTGGTAGTAAATGTTAGAAAGGTTCAGAATATCGGATAGAGTTTCCATAAAAGGATTGAAAAGAGTGGTTGAGAGTGCGGAGCCTTGAGGAACTCCAATGGTGACTGGGGTACTGGTACTGGATGCAAGGGAATGGTTAACTTTGATTCTTTGTGTGCGGTTCTATAGAAAAAAAGAGGCAAACCAATTTAAGACACTGCCCAAAAGACCCATCCTATGCTGAAAAAGAGCAATCCGGTTTTCATGTTTGAGGATGTCAAATGCTGAGGACAGGTCAAGAAGAATCAGAAGACAAGGGACATTATGATCAAGAGATATCAATGCGTCATCCACAATGTGAGTTAGTGCTGTTTCAGTACTGTGCCCTGCTCTGAAATCCGACTGGTAGAGGTCAAGGACTTGAAACTTCTCTATGTGGTTGCAGAGCTGCGTGTGGACGTATTTCTCAAGCAATTCAGCTAGAGTCATGATGTTGGTGATAGGCCGGAAGTTGTTAGGATCAGCTAGATCGGTTTTAGGCTTCTTAGGGATGGGAGTGACTCGACCCATCTTGAGGCAGTCAGGGATCCTCCCCTGCAAGAGAGATTATATATACTATGGTCTTACAAAGAAGTTCAATATGCCAATCCGGCATTAGCCAGTTGAACCATGTTTAAAGGGGGCACATACACCTTACCCATTATTAGCCAGGGAAAAGTGCACAGAGTTCTAAAGCCAGCAAAAACATAGGGTCAGACACAAGGAGAAAAATCAGGGGGTGACTACGAAGAAAGGGTGGATTTCCTACACCATGTACATGATAAGATCTTACACTATGGGTTTGGTTACTTTTTGTAATGAGTCAAGAGAGAATGACTAGTGCAATTCAAACTGGAAATATCATACATGCCAATAGAGCCAATTCAGACAGGAGACTCCTGATATTTTACACGAAAAAAATGGCTTTATTTAGGTTGTCTAGCACCTGACATTGTCTCTGCCTCCATAGAAGTCAATGGGGAAACACATTCTCCTGATTATGTTTTTTAAATCTCCCATTTTCCTTTTCTAAAACGTTGGCATGTATTAAATATTTTGACTACAGGATGGGTAATTAAGGTTCGAGAACCCAATTGTGATTCCAATGTGCAAAGAAGCAGAAGACTTGAGATATCCGTGCATTGATGATTTTGAAGACACTGAACGAAAAATATGAAAATATCAAAGTGCTCCATATAAATGTATCCTAAAGAAGGCAATTATATTGTCTAATGCTGAAACAAATAAGACTTAAAATGGGAGAAATATTTATGAAATTTCAGAATTCCATGTTCAAAACACTGACTGCTCACACAAGACAGCGTGTGACTCTGCCATCATCTACACAACCATGCATGTTTAAGCAACAGTCCCCAAACAAGGGTTTCAGACTCCTCACATGCCTCTGACCACTTTCTGCAGCTTCTTTAGTTGAATGCTTACATCTTATCACCTTCACCCTCATTAAACAACTCATCGATTGATGTTAATGACTGATTGCTTTAAATGTTTATACACTGCACAATCAGACAGGGAACTGAGGCTGGCCAACTTGCTTAGACACATTAAACGGTTGCAGAGAAAAGCCACATGTTCATGGATTTTCAGAATATGAAATTATTGCCCTGAAGAAAGAGTTCTGGTGCCTTGCAATGAGGTATTAGAAGAAGCAATCCACTGCTTATGGTCTACTAATCTGAGGGAGAGTCAGAAGTTGAGCAGTTGAGGACATGAGAGCACATGTTGGCGGGGTGCGTGGCCGGGAGCGGACGAAGCTGGTAAACGAAAGCTAAACTCCGTCCAGCGTGGATTTTTCCAGGCGTAATCCTGACATTAACCATTGCCCCAGTGGGCAAATGAACACATCCAGGCGAGCAAGTAGATCCGAAGAACAACATGCTGTCCAATTTGAGCTGATCTGCAGTGCTTGAAGGGTGCTGCCTGAGCTGGGACGGAGTCCTCAGCGTGAGGCAGGCAACATGGCGGCAGCGCTTGAGCTGCGACTTGTAACTGAGCCTTTAGTGTCTGACTGGGGATGAAGAGGTACCCGGTGTGGCGCGGCAGGTGTGACCTAGGAGCCACAAGAGGAGCTTGACACCCGAGGGACCCCTGGTACCTGGACGGGTGCCGCGGTGTAGATGGCCAGCGAGGCGAAGCAGAGCCCTGGGACTGTGATGAGACATGCAGAGAATAGTGTCTCGATGGAGGAGACTGTGCCGGCGAGGTATTGTCCCTTAGCCCGGCTGCCTGGCAATCCATCTGCAGCTGAATTGGGAGGCGACGGGGCCTATAGCAGCTGCAGGAAGTGCTGCATCACGCTGCTGGGAGACTTTGAGGTGCGGAGGCTCGAGGGGCCTTGTGGTGGTGGGCATGGCGCTGCCGCAAGAAGAGACAACTCCATGCACAGCAGTAGGTGGAATGGTCCTGCTGCTAGCGCAAGACTGTGCTGGCTGCAGGAGTGACGTATTGAGGTGGGGCTGCAAGGTTGCCTGCGGGCCCAGTGAAATGCGGAGTACACCGAGGCCCGGTGAGTCCAGCAGAGGGATTGGATCAATGGCTGCTCCTTTGTAAGGGGATTGCTCTGCAACTGTACTCTTCTCAATCTCCTACACTTATGAACCTTGCTCGAGCCTGGTGGGGTCTGCGGCCTAATCGAGTGGCTATAACTGGAAGTGCTTGGGGGACCTTTGTGTGACTCTGCTGCTGAGTGCTGGCCATGTGACTTTTCACCTGATCACTGCCACCAGCAATTGGATGACCATTTTATTCCCGATTGGGCGAGTCCTTGATGTGGGAATTTGATTACACATACTAGACGATATCGCCACTAACTCCAATAAATTTGCAGGTGACTGCACGCGCCTTATGGGCTACGCTGCTGCGGTTGTCCTGGCTGACTCTGGGAAAATGGTGGTCCGTCACATCCTTCCCTGCTGTAGTAATAGGAGCACTAACTTGCTTGGCCCTGGACCTGCTCAGTCTCTGGGACACTGAACGGCTACTACTTTAGCAGTCTATGGCTGCTCTCTAGCTCCGGGGCCTGGTAGTTTCCAGCTCTGTCGACTGCTGATGAGAAGGGGACCCATAGAGTAGTGCCTGGATATTCACCAGTTAATCCTTTGAGATCTTGGTCCTGCTCAACTCCCTTTAGATTAAATAGGGCGCAAAAAAGATCACCAATGGCTCGATGCACAGGGTAGAGATTCTGCCAATGTGACAGCTCAGACGGACGGGCAGGTGCCAGACATGAACATGGCTGGAACCTCATATGCCTTTGCCGCCTGTCCGAGACCCTGGGATCAAACATCAACGTGGTGTTCGATCGAGTCACAGACAGACCAGATAAAAGACCCCCAGCCCCACCCAAATAGAGACCACCCAGAAGTGGCGCAACGCAGTGGAGGCAATGGCATAAATGAGCATTTCTGGCACGGTTCCTTTGTCGCTTTCAGACGACAACACCATCAGAGACTCAGACTTGGACTGTGCCTCCAGTGCTTCTGTGCTGTCCCGTTTGGAGATGCTAGACGTGACTCCTGGGACTTCAAATAACATAATTTTACATTTGTCTGCTGGTGATAATGTATTTCAAGATAGCTGTCCGGTTCTGGCTTGGCAAGCTCTCTGAACTGTCTTGGAGTACTGTAGGAGGTGGGCCCTGCATACTCCCCTGGGTGCTAACTGCCTTTGAGTATTGATGTAGCTGGGTTTATGGCCCCAGATGTGATGCCTTCTCCCTTGCCTCGCACTCCACGTTATAGTTCTTCATGACTACTCTCACAGAAAGCTTTGTTGTTGTGATGGTTTGCATGGGGGCCAAAACCTGCTCGTCCTGGGGATTGGGAGTTGGGGTAGTTATATGAAGTTGATTACTTGAGGGCCTAAGAGTTGTTTAGTTTTACATAGTACACCCACTGAGATCCTACATTCACCATTGCTAGGGAGAAGGAGGGTGGAGGATTGTTGATTGTGTGAATTTCAGCTCTTACCTGATGGCGAAATTTATGATGTACAAGTGTATTTACTGGAATAGAAGAGGGAGGCATACCATGCCTAAACATTAAAAAGTGTTCTCCTACCTTTGACAGCTAAGGAGGGGGGAGGCCCTGAAGAGGCAATGGCGTGGCCAGCTATACTACACAACATATTCAGTCTATGCCGGGTGGGTTCTGGTGTGGATTCGGGCGGATGTACCTTTTCAATATACTGCTAGTATCATGGACCCAGAGGGCCGCTATGTGGTGGTGGTGATGGGTAAAATGGAGGGTCGCAACATTACTATTGTTTGTGTTAATGCACCTAATGTGGACAAGCCTCTCTTCTTTGAGACCCTTTCTAATGCATTAGCCCCATACCTCCTTCACTCAGTTCCTATGGGGGGAGATTTTAATTGCGTTGCGGATCCTCAGTTACAAAGATCCTATCCGCCGTTCCCGGACTCACATGTCCAGAGGGTGGCCAGGTCGTTTGTGGATTGGCAGACAAAGTGGGCGCTGGTTGATTGCTGGAGAGTAGGTCATCCGCACATTTGTGATTACTAATTTTTTTCTAGATTGCACAATATACATGTACGCTTGGATGTCTTTTTGTGCATTCCTGATGTTCACAGCTTTGTGCGGAACACTGAATACTTAGCCCGATCATAATGCTCTCCTGCTAAGTTTGGGTTGGGTACCTCAGAACCAACGTATACTTACATGGAAACTAAAGCCTGAATCCCTAGAGGACCAGGTGTTTCGGGAATCCATCCGGGATGTTATATTAAAATATTTTGTTGAGAATGGTGGCTCGACCTCCGACCCTAGTGATGGTGAAGTGGGACACCTTCAAGTAAGTTGGAGGGGGTGGAATACACCTGGAACGATAACGGTGGGTACAGCGGTGTAATCCATGACTGTCATGTTTGGGTAATGCTTCAGCACTAGTTATGGACGGTACAGTTACTACCTGAATAATTCATATGTACAAATGTCTTAAAAATGAAAAGTTAATAAAAATGTTTAAAAAATTAAAGTGGGACACCTTCAAGGCCACAGTTAGAGGGCAATCCATGTCCATGGGTATAGGAAGTTCCCTTTTACGTGACATCTCTGAGGCAGAGCAAATGCTCCGAGACTTGGAGAGTCGTAGACCCGACCAGCGGGATCTGCAGAGTCCCCTCCTCGATGCCAAGGAGACAGTGGCCTCTCAAGTGGAGATGCTCCAGAACTTCGACTTTAGGAACTACTTGGATTGCACACATGCAGAATGGGATCATTCTGGTGCCCCACTGGCCTGGCTGGCGAACCCTGCCAAACGGGGATCACCTATCCTAGAGCTTAAGGTGGAGGGGATGGGCACAATGCATGAACAAGAGGGAATAAATCCTTTATAGCCCTATTATGCGGACCTATACCATGGTTGCAAGTTGCATATTCCAGATGCCAAAGAGGACTACCAGGCATCGGTTCCATTGCTGAACTCACGGAGGAGGAAGCAGATGGGCTGTGCTGGGAGCAGACATCACTCCGCAAAAAAAAAGAAAAGACTGCGATCAAACACAGGGCCAGGGGGGGGGGAACAGATAGATTCCCAGTGGAGTTTTATGCGACCTATTCAGAGGAATTGACTCCTGTGTTGGTCACGCTTTATCAGGCCTTGAAAAATCCTAAAAATGTTACTAGACCTGCAGGTCTAGTTACTTAAATAATCTATTCGACCTAATTATAATGCTTGTCGTACTCTTTGATTTCCCACCGGACATCCCCTATGCCCCTGTACCCTTTTTATTCCAGAGTAGGTTGGGACGCAGACTCCATGGAAATATGTTCTTTATTTCTATTTGTTCTGTTCCAGTGGGTGAAACATGTATATAGAAATGGGAAATAAGAAAGAAAACGTTGGTGAAGTCACAGTCTTTTTCAGTCTTCGACTGTCTGGGCCTTCGCAAAGTTCCTCCTCCTTAAGAATGGTTCCCGCTTTGTTTCTTTTGTGACTGGTATCTCCAAAATGAATGGACCGGGTAGGGGCAGCAAAACAAAAGAGAAAAAAAAACAAGATCGCTTTGAGTCAGCTGTTTCACTACACTGGGAAGGGGGGGGGGGGGGGGGGGAAAGAGTGCTCCACCACCAGTGCCCTACACGTGCAGTGCCTAGGTGAAGGGTTCTCTAGTGTGTTGTTCCCTGGGTGGCCCGTAGTCCTGCCCACCACCCCCTCAGGGAGAGGGGACGCGTGGTTGTCACTTGCCTGGCGCCACGACCCTCCGGGGCCGGGGTGTATGGAGAACCCGCCTCCTTGTCTCTGGCAGGAGAACCGGTCCTGTGGGCGTCTTTCCTGAGCTCTCCTCCTTATCTTCCTGCTTGCTCTGGCCTCGGTTCGTCTTCTTCCTCCCTCTTTGTGTCCTCTGCCTTGCTGTCCTCGCGTCCGCTGTCCTCGTCTTCTTCCTTCTTCCGCTCCCTTCGTGACTCGCGCGCCCCTTGTGTTGCCGACTCCATTTTTAGTCCCTCCTCTAGGATCCTACTTCCGGCGTGGAGGGGAAAACCAACTAGACCGGCACCGCTGCTTCCTGCTGGCGGTGCGGCGGCGGCCATGTTGGATTCTATTAGTGACTCGGGCGCCGAGACCGAGTCGGCGTCCTCATCACAATGCTCTTGACCCATAAACTGGTTTCAAATTATGTAATCCTGGGCAAGTATTTTAATTCACTGAGATGCCATTTTCTTTTTTATCACATATGAGAGCACCTTTAAATACAAGAGTTCATCACGGCTGCTGTACAAAAAACAATTTGTTTGATTTAATAAACTAAACATTAACCCCTTTGGTGTGATGGACGGCCGAGTAACATCCGACGCACCAGTGCTCATGTGCGTCAGCAGGAAATCCCTCTGGTGCGGGCACCAGAGGATTTCCCTCCCCCCCCCCAGCCCCCCCCCCCCTCCAGCCCCCCCCCCCTCCAGCCCCCCCCCCCAACAGCCTCGGGAGCGAGCTTCCCCAGCTCCCGAGGCGGTTTCTGTGGTTTCCCTGAAATGACGATCAGCACGCACATCGCACTGACGTCATTTCAGTGAAACCCAAACTGAAATGAGCCAAGAGGCTCATTTCAGTTTCACTTTCCACTTGCTCAGGGGGTCTATCTCAGCCCACTGAGCATGTAGAAAGTCAGGAGAGGTATCATTTGAAAGGGGATCCCTGCTTGGTGATCGATCCAACCGCTAGGCACCGGGAAGGGTGGAGCAGCCCCTTGGGCAAGGGCTTTTGCTCCCTGTGGGAGGGCAGGTTTGATAAGCAGGCGAGGAGG
This sequence comes from Triturus cristatus, assembly GCF_964204655.1. Taxonomy (NCBI): domain Eukaryota; kingdom Metazoa; phylum Chordata; class Amphibia; order Caudata; family Salamandridae; genus Triturus; species Triturus cristatus. The sequence continues at coordinate 1,157,870,961 of NC_140583.1, read as the reverse complement.
CTGTATATATTTGCCAAAAGAAAGATTTTTATTGCCCTTGGCAGAAAAGGTATATTGTGAGGGTAATGTCCCTTCTGGTTTTCCTCCCGCTGTTGCCTTGGTTGGGCCCAATGGGGATGCAGAGTTCGATGTTCCCGGCTCCTCCTCTTCGTTGTTATGGCTGACTCCCCGGAGGCTCATAGGAGGAAAAAGAGTGAGCCGTCAGTTGTGATTGATGAGCTTATTTATCAATATACCCGTCACCACACCACGAAGTGCTTGTACAGTTTCTTCTGTCTGACTGGTCGTGGGGGGGGGGGGTGGGGGGGAGGGGGGGAGGGAGGTCAAAAGAACCAAACTAAAACAATATTCCTGCGTCTCAAGGGGGCCTCTTAATGCCAAATAACACGAGGCACCTATGTATATGTGGCAATGCTTGAGTCAATGTAGTGTCCGGGTTAGACTTGGGCTATGAAGTTCAAGGCACGCTGAGGTTCTCTTTAAGCAAGTTAAGCACCACGTAGTCAGAGCATAGGGGTGACTTTAGTGCCGAATTCCCAGCCTCCCAGACCCCTACCCGTAACGCTCCCCGAGGTCACTCCCCGCTTCCCCCTAGACCCACCCCTTGATCCCTTGGGACGCTTTAACTCACCGGCTCTGCCGCAACTCTCCTGAGTTGCGGCCGCTCCCCATCATCCTCCGGTGGACACCACCACTCCTCACACCACCGCTCGTCTGGCTCCGTGTCGTCGTCTTCTTCTTTCCGGGCGTCCTGGTTCTTGGTCTCTCCTTCCGTCGTCCGCGTACCGGGTCCGTCTTCTCTCTTCGAGCCGACTTCCATCTTCCTCGCCTCTGGTCTGAGACGCCTCCTTATTGCTACCATCTCTTTTCATTGGGCATTGGACAGAACTTCCGGGGTCAACCCTGCCCACTTCCGGGTCCTCCTCGATCTCCGTCTGTGGATAGACAGGATAGGGGCATGGTTGTTGTAGTTTTCAGCATTCCCGCGCTTCCTGAAGGTGGGGAGGAGTTAGTGTTCTACGAGAAGAGCCCTCCCATGGCGACACGCTAGTAAGTCCTCCCTGCAATCTCTCACATCCCCTTTCCTTTGCTGTCCTTCTACTGGGGTTTTGTTCCTGGGGAAACCTAGACAGGTAGTCCACATTCCCTTGTTCGCTCCCTTTCCTATGCTTGGTTTGGAATCGGTACGGTTGTAGGGAAAGAAACCATCTAAGGACTCTTTCGTTGTGGCCTTTGTTCCTGGCTAGCCACTCTAGTGGGGCGTGATCAGTATATAAGGTGAATTCCCGACCTTCAAGGTAATAGCGCAAGTATCTATGGCCCATTTAATGGCCAATGCTTCTTTCTCGATAGTGGCATAATTTTTTTCTCTCGAGAAGAGTTTGCGGCTGATGTATAGGATTGGTTTCTCTCCTTGGGGGGTCTCTTGGGACAGAACAGCCCCTAGTCCCTGATCTGAGGCGTCTGTTTGAAGGACAAAAGGAAGGGAATTATCTGGACTAATCAAAACAGTGTCTGAGGTCAGGGCTGTTTTCAAGGACTTGAAGGCCTGCGTAACATCTGGGGGAGGATGTTGTAGTATCTCTTCGGTTTTGACCATTTTCTGGAGTAGGTTAGTCAAAGGAGCCGCCAATTGGGAAAATCGAGGGATGAATCGGCGGTAGTAGCCTAGCAATGCAAGGAAAGCTCGAAGATCCTTCTTGGTTTTGGGCAGGGATATTTGAGAGATTGCAGTCAGTTTAGTGGTTTGTGGTCTTATAACCCCCTCAACTAATAGATACCCGAGGTAGTGAACGGTCTGGGCTGCAAGGTGGCTTTTGGCGGGATTAATCTTAAGCCCATGTTGTCCTAAGGTCTGGATAACTTGGGAGAGATGTAATAGGTGTTGTTCCCAGGTGTCGCTATAGATGATTATATCATCTATATATGCGCCTGCATAGGACTCATGGGGTCGCAGCAACAGATTCATTGCTCTCTGAAATGTTGCCGGGGCCCCATGTAACCCAAAGGGCAACACCTTAAGTTTATATAACCCATCCAGGGTGGAAAACGCCGTTTTTTCCCTATCCTGTTTCCCATGGGATCTCGTCTAGGAGGACAGGTAACGCAAGCGGGCTTCTGGATTTTTCGGCTCTCCTTTGTTTCCTACTCTTTCTCGCTTTTGCTGGTGGCCACTCTTTATCCTTGTCTTGGGAGAAAGGTGCGGAAGACCACCACTCTTCCTCCTTGGGACTGGTGCCGTGTAACAACTGAGCCAACTTTGGGTAGTCATTCCCGAGTATAGCTTGTTCCGGTAACGGAGGTATCAAGCCAACAGTTAGGGTGGTTCCTGAGTCGTGGGGATGTTGTATTTGCACTTGTGCTGTGGGATAGGGTTTAGTATCCCCATGAACACAACGAATGGCTACGGTTTCATCGATTGGACCGATACGATTCCCCAGTTCTTGAGGTCGTACTACACTGTGTAAACATCCTGTATCAGCTAGAGCAGTCACTGGTTGGCCATTCACGGATACTGAGCATCGATAGGGGGCGTTTTCCTTTTTGGAGGGAGAGCAGTAATAATTACGGGCATCCCTATTTCCATTGGTTCCTCTTTCAGGGGGCAAAAACGGGCGATGTGTCCCATTCCTCCACACTGGAAACACGGAGGACCCATAGTCGGGGGTCGAGGGGCGGGGACTCCGGGAACAATGGTTATTGGTTCTGGTTTTTTAACTAACGGTGGACGTGATGGACGATGGGTCCCGGGACCCGCGGTTTTCCCGGTAGAATCTTCGCGCCCCTTCTGTACCTCTTGGGCCCTATTATAGGCACTGGCAATTTCCACTGCTGTTTCAAGGGTGAGGTTGGCCTGTTGACGCAACCACCTTTGAATAGGAGGGTGAAGGGAGGACAGGTATTGCTCCAAATATATGTTTGCCATAATCCCCTCTTTATCTGTGGTGGCTGGTTTTAACCATCGATCAGCCATGTCCTTTACCCTAAAGTATAAGGCTCGGGGGGTTTCTTGGGGTCCCTCCTTCATTTGTCGAAGTTTTAGCCGATACGTCTCATCATCGACAAAAGAACCAAACTAAAACAATGTTCCTGCATCTCAAGGGGGCCTCTTAATGCCAAATAACACGAGGTGCCTATATATATGTGGCGATGCTTGAGTCAATGTAGTGTCCGGGTTAGGCTTGGGCTATGAAGTTTAAGGCACGCTGAGGTTCTCTTTAAGCAAGTTAAGCGCCGCGTAGTCGGAGCATAGGGGTGACTTTAGTGCCGAATTCCCAGCCTCCCAGACCCCTACCCGTAACGCTCCCTGAGGTCACTCCCCACTTCCCCCTAGACCCACCCCTTGATCCCTTGGGACGCTTTTACTCACCAACTCTGCCGCAACTCTCCTGAGTTGCGGCCGCTCCCCAGCATCCTCCGGCGGACACCACCACTCCTCACACCACCGCTCGTCTGGCTCCACATCGTCGTCGTCTTCTTTCCGGGCGTCCTGGTTCTTGGTCTCTCCTTCCGTCGTCCGCGTACCTGGTCCGTTTTCTCTCTTCCGCTCTTCCAGCCGACTTCCTTCTTCCTCGCCGCTGGTCTGAGACGCCTCCTTATTGCTACCGTCTCTTTTCATTGGGCATTTGACAGAACTTCCGGGGTCAACCCCGCCCACTTCCGGGTCCTCCTCGCTCTCCGTCTGTGGATAGGCAGGATAGGGGCATGGTTGTTGTAGTTTTCGGCAGTCCTGCGCTTCCTGAAGGTGGGGAGGAGTTAGTGTTCTACGAGAAGAGCCCTTCCATGGAGACACGCTAGTAAGTCCTCCCTGCAATCTCTCACACTCCCCCTATATTAAAACAGGTAAATTTAGTCATTCTGCCAACCGGGGGGGGGGGGCAGAAAGCCCACTAGATACCAGGCATTTCCCCCAAAATGTAATTAGGGGTGGGGGCTGCCCAATATGGGAATGTCAATGCCACCACCCCCTTCGCAAAATTACAGTCTTTCTCCTCCGGGGGGGGGGGGGGGGGGGCAGATGGGGCAGCAGCACTGGGGGGCAGAAAGCACCCTGGAAGGCAAGGATTCTTTTTTTTTATAGGCCCAGTTTGGGGGCTGCCCAGAATGGACATGCCAATGCCCCAAACCCCTGAAAAAAGATGCCACAGTCTTTCTGCAAGGGGCAGTAGCCCCTGATCTTCCCCAGAGAGAGAGCCCATTAGGCGCATTATGCTGGTTTTCTTATACGGCTGCCCAGAATGGGAGGCAATGTAGCCTTACTGCTAGAGCGGTCAACCTCACACCTGGGGAACCGGGTTCGAGTCTCGGCGACGATGCTCAACATCCTGTGATTTTGCGCAAATCACTTAATCTACCTGTGCCTAACAAAAATTTATGTGTCCTTCTGTAACAAAACTGGTGCTCATGTAAAACGCTCTGATACCCGATTTCTCGGGTCTGGTTGGCGCTATATAAAACTCTAAAAAAAAAAAAAATGTAAATCCGAATTCCGCCCCCCCCACCCAAAGAATAGCCACAGTCTTTCTGCCTCACTTGGGGGCATATCGGGGCAATAGCCCCCGATTTACCCCCTCCCCAGGGCAGCAGAAAGCCTACTAGGCACTGACTTTTTTTTCGGAATGTGCCTAACTGTGGATTTTGGGTTCTAGCGTGGCCGGCAGCTAGGGAAACATAGCAAACCTGTATATTTTTAAAAACTAGACCGCAAGGAGAATCCAGGATGGGGTGACTTGTGTGGCTCTCACCAGGTTCTGTTACCCAGAATCCCTTGCAAACCTCAAACTTTGTGAAAAAATAAAAAAAATAAACACATTTTCCTCACATTTCTGTGATGGAAAGCTCTGGCATCTGTGTGGGACCACAAACTGCCACCCACCCCACATTCTCCGATAAAAATGGTACCTCGCTTGTGTGGGTGGGTCAGGTACCCGCGACAGGCAAGGGTCCAAAACGTATTGAGGAGACATCAAAATGACCCATCACAAAACAACCTGGTTTTGCATGGGGGGGGTCCCCCCCAACAATTCCCTACCCAGAATCCCCTGCAAACTTTAAATTTAGCTGGGGAAAAAAAAACATTTTCCTCACTCTTCTGTGTCGGAATGTTGTGGGATCACCGGCCTGACACAAAATTCCTACAACCTAGCGTTCCCCAAGGTCTCCCGATAAAAATAGTACCTCACTTGTGGGGTAAGCATAGTGGCAGCAACAGGAAATCGTATCCGGATAAAAATGGTACCTCACTTGTGTGGGTAGGCATAGTGGCTGCAACAGGAAATGGCCCAATCATACTGTGGAGACTTCAAAATTCTCTATCATAAAACTACCTTGTTTTGCAGGGGGGGCACCTGGTTGTTTGGCCCGGACTCGTGGTCATCTAGGGAAACCTACCAAACCCACACATTTCTGAAAACTAGATACCCTGGGGAGTTCAGCGAGGTATGGCTTGCATGGATCCCCCAACGTTTTCTTACCCATTATCCCCTGCAAATCTCACATTTAGCTATAAAAATCACTTTTTCCACACATTTTTGGGTTGGATCACTGTGCAGGCACAAATGTCCTACCACCTAGCATTCCACTTGGTCTCCCGAATAAAATGGTACCTCACTTATGTGGCTGTCCAATGCAGAATCTGCTAAAAACTTTTTTTTTTTTTTAAATGTAGCTCTTAGAATTCACGGTGCTATACCATTAATCCCTATGTTGTTGGCTCTTCCCAGTCATAGGCCTAAGGCCCACCCATACAAGTGAGGTATCATTTTACGTGGGGGAACAAGGGAAACGCTGGGTGGTAGGACATTAGTGCCCGCATAGTGATCCCACACAAAATTGTATGGAAAACGTGGTTTTTTTCAGCTAAATTTGAGGTTTGCAGGGGATTCTGCATAGGGAAACGTTGGGGGATCTACGCAAGCCATACCTCACTGGACTCCCCAGGGTGTCTAGTTTTCAGAAATGTGTGGGTTTGGTAGGTTTCCCTAAATAGCCGCCAAGCCCAGGACCAAAAACTCCTGTGACACCCCCCCCCCATGCAAAAGGGGATCGTTTTGTGATAGGTAATTTTGATGTCTCACAACACGTTTTGGGCCCTTGCCTGTCACGGATACTTGACCCACCTACTACAGTGAGGTACCATTTTTATCGGGGGACCTGGGGGAATGCTGGGTGGTAGGAAATTTGTGTCAGCCAGGTGATCCTACAACTTTCCAACACAGAACTTAGAGAAAAATTCGATTTTTTCAGCAAAATTTGAGGTTTGCAGGAGATTCTGGGTAGGGAAACGTTGGGGCATCGATGCAAGCCATTCCTCCCTGGACTCCCCCGGGTCTCTAGTTTTCAGAAATGTGTGGGTTTGGTAGGTTTCCCTAGATGGCTGCCGACCTTCCAAATGTAAGACAATTTGTAAAAAAGAAATCACTTCGAAAAAATTCCTATAATTCACATGCTAGTGTGGGTACCCACAATTTTGGAGATGTGCAAATAGCTACTGTTTCTAAACTCTATATTTTGTTCCCATTTCAGAAATACATAGGTGTCCTTCATACCGATTGTTCACTGTTTATATTTTTCCAAATGAATTGCTATATACCGGTACACAGTAAAAAACCATTGCAAGGGCTGCTCAGTTACTGGCTTCGGGGTCGTCGGGTTCTTGGTGAACCTACAAGTCCTATTTAGCCCCACAACCAGAAGGGTCCAGCGGTATATTGCTTTAAAAAATCTGTCATACTTAAGATGAAGTTGCAGGTGAAAACGTTGGCACAAATGGCAGTTTTTTTCAACTCATTTTTAATTTTTCCTATTTTCAACTGTTAGTTTCTATACAAAAACCTTGAGAAATCTACACAAATGACCCCTTGCTGAATTCAGAATGTGGTCTACTTTATTGAAATGTATAGATTTCCAGGATCCATTATTTCTTTCATACCCATTTCTACCATTAACTGGAAGGAGGTTGAAAGCACAAAAAATAGACTATTTTTGCTATGTTCCAGTAAAATGCCAAAAACTGTGTAAAATGTTTTGTTTTTCTGACAAACGTCAGTCTGTCCCTGAAAGCTGGGAAGATGGTAATTTCAGCACCACAAACCCTTTGTTGATACCATTTGCAGGGAAAAAAACAGACGCTTTAATCTTCAGCACTTCTTTCCATATTTCCCCCAAAAAACAAAATTTGGCTGTATTTTGTCTAATTTCTGGGTCACCTCCAAGGGAATCAACAAACCCTGGGTACCTTTAAAATCCCCATGTTGTTGGAGGAAAAGGATGCAAATTTGGCGTGGATGCCTTATGTGGTCAAAAGGTTACAGGGGCCTAAGAGCGAACTACCCCAAATAGCCAAAAAAAAGGCTTAGCACGTAGGGGTAGGGGGGCCTAGCAGCGAAGGGGTTAACTCCATATAGAACACAAATCTAGCCACATAAAGTGTACACATGACCACTGACTTGCCTCTTAGTTCACTAACTGCATTGTCATCAGGGCGGGGCAGGAATGTTTCTCAAATCATGTGTAAAAACAATCACTTTTAAGATATACATAACTAAAGCATAAAGTAGCAGCACACTGTAATTTGCATTCAGCGGAGTTTACAATGAAATGGCCAAAGAATTTGTCACTGACGGGATTTTCAAACTATATAGTGTACAATGTTTGGAAATAAAGTGTTTGCAAATATTTGTCATTTGCACAACACCAAGTAAAGTATTGTGATTTACTTTGCTCCTATTTAAATCTTATGCTTGCATCACACTTCTGAATTATAAAAAAAAGTTATTTCATAATTACAGTTATATTTTGAAATACTTGTAATTTTCATTTACAAGCAGTTTTAATGTTGGAGGAAAAAAACTGACATTCTACATCTGTTTGTTTCACAATTCTTGTCAGCTCACTTGACAAAAAACATTAGTCAAACTGACATTTGACCTCTGTCCTTAAGCAGTCAGCAAATGTGTCAAGATAAAAACAAGATTTAAAGGCGTCTTAATTGCTCATTCACTTTCTGAATGAGCAGAACACCCCTTTCTTCCGGCTTAAGTGTACTCACCAGCAATGTCGAGTAAGTGCTAAAAATAGCTTGACCTGATAACATTTCACTCGCAATTGCAAGGGGGCGAGTGGATTTTTCACCCCTGTTTCCGCAGAGGCTCTAGCTGCTAAACGCCTTCCTAATACCACCAGAGAGCCTCTAATGGTTTTACTTTAAAACCCGGGAGGCCACAAGCCTATAGACCACTGTCAATGCTTAACATTGATAAGAAGATCTAGAGTAGAATTTTGGCAACTAGACTTCGTCCATATATGCCTAGATCAATCCACCCTGACCAGCTGGTTCTATTCCTGGTCGCAATGCGGCGCACAACATCATGATGCCTCTTATCGTTGCTGGAAAGTTGTCTTGATGGTATAGAGGATGCTACAGTTTTCACGGTTGACATTGAAATGGCTTTCGACAGTCTGGAATTTGGATGTTTATATGCAGTCGTGACTCACATGGGCTTGGGAGAAAGATTTGTTGTGTGGACCAGGCTCCTCTATACAGACCCGACAATTGTTGGACCGGGTAAAACCATCTCAGAGTTATGTGGCGGAGAGAGGGAAGATACAGGGGTGCCCCTTGTCAACCCTGCTTTTCTTCCTAGCTATGGAGCGGTTCGCTGGTTATGCGTGCCTTGGGGAGACCTACCAAGGATTGCAGGTAGGAACAGTCTGGCACTGCATTGCACTATATGCAGGAGGGGGGATTTATCGGGAGCCAAGAACATGCTTGTGACCTTCGGCTCTTTATTGGGACTTAAGGTAAACTGGCTAAAGTCGAAATTATTCCTGGCTTCCCCTGATCATGAACCCCCTGAGGGGCTTGATGCCCCGTTGTAGGAGACCGGTGTCTGCTGGATCTTGGTGTAAAAATGTACAATCCGTGCCGACTCATTGTATGGGAATGTGGGACTGGCTATTAGAATACTCATGTCCCATATGACATTCTGGAGAACCCTCCTGTTGTAGGTCCTGGGGAGGATAGCCGTGCTTAGTATATATTTTTTTGTCACGCTCTCACTGTTGATCCCCCGAGCTCTATTTAGTGAATTGGACTCTATGACTATAGACTTAATTTTAGGGTCAGAGACGCAGAAGGGTGGTACTGGCTGCAATGAAGCATCAATCAGAAATGGGAGACTTGGCGGTCTCTGACTTCAAGTCTCATTTACCAGCCCAGGTATAGTGGTTTGTTCAGTGACTTTCATGCCGATGGATGCCAGGGATGGTCTTGGGACCATTTGTTCTGGGGCTGGTGGACCTTACTGCAACATCCCACTATAAAGGACTGCCAGGTGTTCCAAGTAATTATCAGATGTTGGCATAGATGCTTACAGAAAACTGGGGGTAAAATTCCATACTCCCCAGATTTGCCCTTCGAGATGTTGCGTGGGTTGCCGCATGGTGGGAACTGGAGGCAGTTAGAGGAGTGGGAGGCTGGGGCTTCGGTGGTAGGGGATTTGTTTAGAGAAGGACATTGCTGCCCCTTGAGAACTTTTGCTTAGAGTACAATCTACCTCAAAGTAATTATTTTGCTTCTTGGAGCACTCACGTTCACACTCCGAAGGCATTGGTTCATGGGTGCGCGTCCACAAATTGTTGCTGCCATTATATGGCTATTTCCTACTGCACTATTAAAGCTGTATCCTGCCTATATTGGACTTTTGGGGAAGAATCTATAGGTCCACTGGAAAAATTGTAGTCCACTTGGGAAGAGGATCTGGGCCTCCCCCTGCCGCCACAGGCTTGGAAGAAAATACTGGCTGTAAACCCCAGGGTGTCACTCAAAGCTCGATTTAAACTAATCAACTTTTATGTCCTCCATAGAGCATACCTTACTTCTGAGTGAATTCAGCGGTATTATAGAGGAGGCAGCTTGTCCTAGATGCAACACCCGGGGAGTAAATTTGATGAATATGCTTTGGGTCTGCCCTTCCATTGGGGAGTTTTGGGAGGAGGTCACTGACTGGATTGCTACACTTATTGATGGGAAGGTACCCTGTACCCTGGTGGTTTCCTTACACGTCCAAAAATAAAGTAATCAGTAGATTCCAAGATCTGGCTTTTGTGCTGGCCAAACAAGAAATCACATCAAATTGGAAATCACTGCATGGTCCTCTGTTTGCCTCATGGCATAGAGAAAGGGGTAAAATAGGCAGGCTGTGAGGGATGTCAGTCAGGGCATTGGCACCATGGAATCAGTTAGACCATGGGAAATGTTGACTGAGAGCCACAGGACCCCAGAGGAGAGTTTCCCCACAGCTTCCCCCTCTTGCATCACCAGCACAATTAGGACAATAAAATCTTTTAGCCCTATTGAGTGTCCAAGTTATCATATGGGGCACCACGTTACGACTTTAGTTCTCCTTCACACCTCTTGTTCTACACTAGTGCACATATGTAGACTGTGGGGTACATCTGTAGACATATCACCATTCTGAGATTCCACTCAACTCTTGGAGAGTGGAGGGTGGTTTGTGTAGGGCGAGGGTGGCGAGTTGTATGTTTGATTTGATTGTTGCATTTATAGAGCGCGGGCTGTCACTCTGAAAGGAGCATCCTGGCGCTAGTCGGAGGAAGGCTGAGATGGAGCCACGGGGACCCTATAGGAGAGATAGGCAGAATTCGTCTGAGGATCCGAAGAGCCAGGTTTTCAGTGCCTTCCTAAACTCTGCTCTGTTTTCAACAGCCTCAGGTGTTTTGGCAAGAGGTTCCAGGCTTTAGTTCCTATTGCGGCCACTGTTTTTCCTCCCTTGGTTTTGTACCTAAAGCAGAGGGGTTTGAGGAGGTTTGATGATGAAGTTCTGAGAGTCCTGATCGTGATGTATGGGGTGAATCTGGCTGAGAGGCACGTTGGGCCTAAGTTTCGTGATGCTCTGAAGGTGATTAAGAGTATCTTCAATAGAATTCTCTTATGCAGTGGAAGCCGATGGAGAGTTTTAAGTGCTGTGGATGCGGAGGACCTATGTGGTAATTTTAGGACTAAGCGGGCCACAGCGTGTTGTACCACTTGTAGTCTTTTTAGTGTTTATATGCTCCCGCCAGGAGGCTGTTGCAGTAGTCCAGGCACGAGAGGATCAGTGTCACAGCAATTGTGTTGCAGTAAGGGGGATGAAGTCAAAAATTGTTTTTAATGACTTGATATGGTTGAAGCAGGTCCCTGCCACTGTCAATGCGTGTGGTCGGAGGCGAGAGAGAGGTGTCGAATTGCACTTCTAGGTTTTTAGCTACCTTAACAGTAGTGGGAGGTGGTGTCGCACCTTCCGGCCACCAAGCACTCGGCTGGAAGGGATTGTCTTTTCCTATCAGTAGGATCTCGGTTTTGTCTGTATTACACCTGAGGTGGGTGTCCTTCATCCACTGGATGACCTCAGCTAGACATAGTTTGAAATTGAGTTCAGCGTTGGTGGAGTCTTTGTCCAGGGAAAGAATCAATTGTGTATCGTCTGCGTAGGATGTTACTTCAATCTCAAAAGAAGATATCAAGGAGATGAGAGTGGTCATGTATATGTTGAACAACAGCGGTGTGATCTTCGGGATTCGGCGGGCTGGAAAAGCAGGCAAGGAGGCCGTATATAGTGTGCAATAGTCTACTTTATTGTGTCCAAGGTACGGTGTGCAACAGGATAGAATACAGGTCTTCTGCAGGAGGAGGGGGTAGAAACGATGTGGGGCCCCGTCGGTTGCGGTCGTCGTCACCGAAGGTCTTCTGCTGTCCAAGTCGCCGACGTTGGTCCCCGGAAGGGGGGGAAGGACAGACACCTCGGAGGGCAGTGAGACAAAACACAGAAGGAGCCGTTAGTCCTGCGGACACTCTATGTCGCTGCCGTAACCTTCACCGGGAGTGATAAAAGAGGAGGGGAGTGTGAGGAGAAGGGACGAGGAGAAAGTGGGATAAGTCGAAGAAAGATAGGTGTTCGGAAAAGGGGTTGAGTGGGGTACTATTTACAAAGCGTGAGGTGCTGTACAATGGATACTGAGAGATCCTATCAGTGTGCAGGGGTGCTAACAGGAGAGAGACTATATACATCTATCTACAGAGAGTCTAGGGTACACACGGGTACTGTAGAGTACTATACGGAAGGAAAAGCTGGTACTCACGGGCTCCGCCGTAACTCTCATCCGAGTTACGGCCGCTCTTCAGCCTCCTCCGGGGGACTCCACCAGTCTTCCGACCACTCTTCTGGTTCGCCGCTCTCGTCCTCTCCTTTCGTCGTATCTCCTGCCGAACTCTCCTGCCACGATCCTTCGACAACTTCTGCTTCCTGTCTTCCGGTTTTTCTGTCCCTGGCGGGGAACGGGTAGGAGGGACTTCCGGGAGTCAGGGGTTGTCCTTCCGGTGGGTCGCTGTTCGGGATTGGCTCCTGTAAGAGAAAGAGGGGCGGGGTTCCTGGGGTCACCGAGGCTGTGGTTGAAACCCTGGATGGACTGTCCGGGCAGGGAGGATTGAGCGGAAAGGACGCCCCGGACAGGGTAAGTAAGGGGGGCCAGATCCGAGGTAGGGAGTCTCCGTTACAAGCGGGCTGAGGGATGAACCCTGTGGTACTCCAGTTGCAATGAGGCATTCCGCAGAGAGGAACGTTCCGAGGGACACTGCTTGCCTGCAATTGGTGAGAAAGAACTCAATCCATGCTAGTACAGTATTAGAGATGCCACTGGATTTGAGCCTTGCAAGGAGAATACTGTGTGAGATGGTATCAAATGCGGCAGACAGGTCGAGCAAAATCAAAACTACCTTCCTGCCTTTGTCCGCTATAGTTTTCAGAGTGTCCGATATTTCCAGGCATACAGATTCTGTGGAATGCTTGGGGTGTAAGCCTGATTGCCGAGGGTGGAAGATAATGGCAGTTTCAAGGAACTTAGTTAGTTCTTTGTGGACTAATATTTCCGTGATTTTGTCCAGTGTCGGGAGGAACTATATAGGGTGGAGATTGGAGAGTTTGGATGAGTCGATGTTTTGCTTTTTTTCCAGTGGTTTTACTATAGCTAGCTTCCATTCGTCTGGAACTCTGCCTGAGAGTAGTGAGGAATTGACTATCTGGTTGATTACCGGGTTAACAATGTCTGTAATTTGTTGAAGAATCATGGGGGTGGGTGGGGGGGGGGGAAAGCCTGATTTACGGGCGGCAATTGCAGCCTGTGCCTGCTCAAGCGAGACTGGTTCGAAGGTTTGGAGTGAGTAACTAGTACTGGTTGGGTCGGGCTCCAAGTCCCAGTCACAGTTTTGTGCGGGGGACGTTACAAAATCCTTTTGGATATTCTGGATTTTTTCGAGATCTGGTCACACAAGCTCTGAGAGGGAGGAATTTCTTTATGTAATGCTTTGGGATCGGTGAAGGACTTTATAATTGAGAATATGTTTTTTTGGTCTTGGTTGGCCTCAAGTATTTTGTTGGAGTAGTACTCTTTTTTGCTAATTTGATATGAGTATGGTAGAGCCTCCTGCTTGTTTTGAATGCTTTTTGATCTGCTGCATCATAGACTCTTCTCCATTTGTGCTCCAATTGCTCACATTGTAGATGTAGTTGAGCTAAGGCAGGCATAAACCAGGGGGCTTTATGAGTTTTGGTTTTCGCTTTATTATTGGGTAGTTCTAGTGGGCTTAGCTCATTGCTTGTTGCGGTCATCCAGGTCTGGAAGAGTCGTGAGTCTTCTGAGGTTTTACCAGTTAGGACAGGGACACGAGCCTGGGCAGTGGTGGGAAACTTTGAATTGATGGCTAGTTGGGCCCACTTGCACCTTGGTTGTAAGGGGGTGGTTTGCTTGGCAGGACAATTCATAAGTGGCCTCTTAATAGCGAGGGGGATGAATTTGTAGTCTTGACCAAATGTGTGGGATAGGGGTATCTACTGATAAAGAGGTGAAATTGGCACAGACGCCATCCAATGTATGCCCTCTTCGGTGCGTCAGGACATTCACCAATTGGTGCAGTCCAAGGGATTCTGTTATTTCAAGGAAGTTGGCTCATTTCTGCATTCTAAGTGGAGATTTAAGTCTCCTAGGAGGGTGAAATAAGCAATAAAATGGCTTAGGGTTTCTCTGAGTCGAGAAAGGTGGCACTATGACCTGGTGGACGACAGATCAGGGCTCCTGTAAAGGTGAGGGAGGCGTTTATTGTGAAGTGGAAGCCGAGGCTTTCTGCTCCCTTAAGTGTGCCAAGTTCGAAGCTAGTGTAGTGAGTCATGTAAGATAATGGCCAATTCCCCTCCTCTGGATTCTCCTCTGTCCTTCCTACAGATCGTACAGTTGGGAGGGGGGGGGGATGGGGGAGTGCTGCTGTAATATCTGGATTACACCAGTCTTTTAACCAGGTTTCAGTAACAAAGAGAAAGTCTAGCTGTCGCTCCATGATCAATTCTCTGATATCCTGGGAGTGCTTGCATATTGATCGAGCATTAATTAGTCCCCCTTTTAATTGGGCGCTGCTTGGTGTTGAGGCTTTCCTACCCATGATGTTGGGGCGTATGACTGTAGTGCTGAGCTCTAATCTACACTTATGACATGTAAGAGGTCCCATTATTTTGGCAGGTGGTATTTGACAGCCACAATTTCACCTTGTGTTTAGGCTTTCTAATAGTGTTGATAAAAAAACGATACCTGGGGGATTTTGGGTAACATTTCTCGAGATTGGCGCGACCTGGGTGCAGACGGGCGCAAAATTGCCCCGTGATCTGAGTTTCCCGCCGGAAGTATGAAGGCTTGTTTATTCTCGTTTGATATTGGTAATATTCTCCAGTGTAAACATTTGCAGTGAGGATTATACGCAATGGCTATATTATGAAACAATGACTGTTGTGTACCATATTGTATAAAATTAATTTAACTGCGTTTAAAGAGAATAAAATGAGAGCCCATGTTGGCTGGTACAGCCGAAATTTACTTTAAAATCCTTAAATGCAGAACATTTAAGCATGGCGAGCCAGAACAATGATATCAAATGAGGAGTCATGTGAGTGCAATGATGTAGTCCCAGAATAAGGAGTGTGGGTGCGTTCAGCGACATTTTCATTGTAAATCTAAGCTTCCCTGCAGATGCATCTACCAAAAGAGTAAGAGAAGGGTATTCTCAACTTCCTGAGAAAAAACAGACATTAGACAACACATCAGACTCCTGACCCACACCAAAGGCAACACTCTTGACATCGTCCCTTCCTCTATACACACAACTCAGGTTTGCAAGATATCCTCTACTAGTTGCTTTATGCCATATTCATATTACGAACATGTCTACTAAGTCCTCAGCATCATAGAACATCCAAGAGATAAAAGAATATATTCTCCATCTTCTGCTTCGAGGAAGTGGAAAAAGGCACACCTTCAGGAAGAGCTTGAGGGTTTGAAAACTCTCTCCTCTCTACTACAGGTGCAGAAACTCATCAAATCAGTCACAAACATAAGCAGAGTGCTCCTCAAGGTCTTCAAGGTTTCCATAAATCTCAAACCAGTTCCTCCAATTCAACAGATTAGTGCAATCAACCCCTTCTCCAAGGAGAAAAATGGCAGATCAGAAAGCTCATTGAGGAATCAACGGCCATCCTGCTTTTTAGGCCCCACAATCCAACCAAATGAACACACTTCACCCACTGACTGTTAATGAAAGGACCATTCACCTTAAGTTCCATAAGGCCACAACCTAAGAACAAGATAGCATCCCATTCTCAATAGTGAAATCCATCAGGGTGAAGCACTCAAGCCACTGCTAATCATCATAACTGCCTCACTAACACAAGGTACCTTTCCCTGAACCACTCAAAATTGGATGAATCTTTCCTTTACTTAACAAAGTCACCACAACTGAAATTACCTCCAACTATTGCCTCATTACACACCTCCTCTTCCTTAGCAAGAAGAGTCAGAAAGGCCGTGGCAAACCAGTCACATAAGTAAATCAAGAATGTTGCCCTTTTTGAGAACTACTATTCAGGATTGAGACCACAAAGTAACATACTGGGGAAGGGCAGTAGTCTGGATTTGCTCTTCAGCCAACATGCAGGTGGTTGGATGACTTCCATATCGCTGAGAACAGAGATCCTTGTGTAATCATTCTCCTGGACCTTTCTGCAGCATTCATTACTGTCAACAATCTTACTTTGTCATAACCCTGGGCTTCAACCCTTTCGCTGCCAGCCCCCCCCCCCCCCTCCCCCTACCAGTGCCACATCCTTTGACTATTTGGGTTAGTTCGCACCTAGGCCCCATAACTTTTTGTCAACATAGGGTATACAAGACAAATTTGCGTCCTCTTCTTCCAACATCCTGAGGATTCTAAAGATACCCAAGGTTTGTGGATTACCCTGGAGGGGATCGAGAAATTAGGCAAAATACAGCTAAATTGAGATTTTAGGAGGGAAAAAAGTGCTACAGAAGACAGCGTCTGTTGTTTTCCCTGCAAATGGTATCAACAAAGGGTTTGTGGTGTTGAAATCACAATCTTCCCAGCTTTCAGGAACAGGTAGGCTTTGTCAGAAAACCTAAAGCTTCTACATAGTTTTGGCATTTTACTGGGACATAGCACATTTTTCATATTTTTAGTGCTTTCAACCTCTCTCCAGTTAGTGGTAGAAATGGGTGTAAAACCAATAATGGATCCTGGAAAGCTATGCATTTCTGGAAAGAAGACACAATTCTGAATTTAGCAAGGGGTTATTTATGTAGATCTTTTAAGATTTTTCTATAGAAAGTAACAGTTTAAATAAAGGAAATATTGAAATTGAGTTTGAAAAAACAGCCTGTAACTTCTTCTAACTTTGCTAGATTTTTTAAAGCAATATACTGTTACGTCTGCTGGACCCTTCTGGTTGTGAGGATATATCGGGCTTGTAGGTTCACAAAGAACTCGAGGTACCCAGAGCCAATAACTGTGCTGCACCTTGCAATGATTTTTCATTGTGTACCAGGTATACAGCAATTCAGTTGGTAAAATATAAAGAGTGAAAAATGTCTCCTTTTTTACACACAGTCTTACATTTCTAAGGCAGAAATGCATAGAAAGACAACTGGTAATAACACTTGTTCTACTATTCTGTGCTCCCCCAAGTCTCCCGATAAAAACTGTACCTCACTTGTTTGGGTAGGCCCAGTGCCCGCAACAGGAAATGGGTCAAAACGCAACATGGACACATCACATTTTTCCACTGAAAACTGACCCTTTTTTTGTGCAATGTGCTTAGCTGTTGATTTTTAGCCCTAGGTCAGCCAGCACCCGGAGAAACCTAGGAAACCTATACATTTTTTTAAACTAGACACCCAGGGGAATCCAGGATGGAGTGACTTGTGTGGCTCCCATCAGGTTCTGTTACCCAGAATCCCTTGCAAATCTCAAACTTTGTCATAAAAAACACATTTTCCTCACATTTCTGTGATGGAAAGTTCTGGAATCTGTGAGTAGCCACAAAATTCCAACAACCCAGAATTTCGCCAAGTCCTGCAATAGAAATTATACTTCACTTGTATGGGTGGGCCAAGTGTTCGCAACAGGAAAGGGCCCAAAATGTACTGTGGCGACTTCAAAATTATCAATCACAAAAAGACAGTTTTCTGAGGGAGTCACCTGCGCTTTTGGTCCCGGGCTTGGCGGCCATCTAGAGAAACCTACCAAACCCAGAAATTTTGGAAAACTAGACACTCAGAGGAGTCCAGGGAGGTGTGGCTTGTGTGGATCCCCCAATATATTCTTATTCAGAATCCCCTGAAAACCTCAGATTTTGCTAAATAAAATTACATTTTCCTCACATTTCTGTGTGGGAAAGTTATGGGATCACTGGGCCGACACAAATTTCCTACCACCCATTATTCCCCCAGGTCTCCCGATAAAAATGGTACCTCACTTGTAAATCCCTTGTGTCTAGTGTGCTTTCTGCCCACCCAGAGGGCAGATCAGGGGGTTATTGCACCCAGCTGCACCCCGGGGGCGGGAGGGGTTAGAAAGACTGTGCCAATATTTAGGAGGGGTGGGAGTATTTTAATGCCCATTTAAGGCAGCCCGACCCCTAAATTTGCGCATAAAAAGAAAGACTGACCTGTCTCCAAAATGTAATGGGGGAGCAAATGCTCTTGCCCAAGCGGCCGCTTCCCCCTCCCTGGTGTCTAGTGGGTGGATCCCTGCTTGGGGAATCGCCCTCCTGCAGCGATCCTCAAGCAGGGATTCATTAGGGACAGGTACCATTTGAAAGGGGAGATTCTCCCCTTTCCATTGATACCTCTCCTGTTTGTCTATGTGCTCGGGGGTTGAGATAGCTCCCTGAGCACATAGGTAATTAAACTGAAATGAGCCGATTGCCTCATTTCGGTTTCGGTTTCAGTCCATCGTCACTACACTGAAACAAAAAAAATGCCTTAGGCAGCTGGGGAAGCTCTTCCCTAGCTCCTGAGGCTCAAAGGGGAAAAAAAGAAATCCCTCTTCTGTTAACAGCAGAGGGATTTCTTACCGCTTGTGCCAAACACGTAATAGCTACGTCCTTGGCACAGCAGCCGAGGACATAACCATTACATCCTCGGCCTAGAAGGGATTAACAGCATGTCCTTGAATATCTCTTTCTACTTGAACAAGTGATACCAACTTGTCCAAATGAACTGAAGATCATAATGCTCCCTGCTGACTAACCCAAAAATTCATCCTATCACCTTTCATTTTAAGTCATGTATGTAAATATATCTTTATTCGAGTATTTAAAAATAATCATAAAAGAATAAAACGAACATCACTCAATAAATATTAATTAAAAAAACAGATATATATATTACATAATAGCATGACATCTAGGTGCAAGCTCATTAAGAGCTTTAAAGATCTTTGGGGGGAGGAGCCAAGATGGCGACCGGGATGGCAGCGTAGGCTCCCGGCTCCGTGAACCTCCGCACCCCGCACAGATATCCTGCACGAGATCCTTAGCCTGCGCTATCTGCCCGTGTTGGTGAACGCGAGCGGCAACCGACCGTGTGACCCCGAAGTTTCTGGCAGCGGTACCGCCGGAGAAATGTCCGTCTGAAGTTTGCGGCCTGTGCAGCCCTGGAGCCGGGACCTCGAGTGGACGCCGTGGCCGGGCGGCAGTGTAACAATAGCGGCCTTCGGTGACTGGGTGGAGTCGGACTGCCGGAGTGGTGCGAATGTCGGCCTGCGTTTCGCCGTGGTCGTTCCTACCACTACGCGTAGCGGAACGGGTGCGTGCCCGAGGTGGCCACTCCAAGACTCTCCAGTGATTGCCTCAGCCTTCGCCGGTGAGCTGCCCGGACGCCGCCCGCAACTCGCCCCGATTCTCGCGGGCTGCTCCCGGATTTTCGCGGGCGCTGGTCCGTGGTGGGGACGACTGTGGCCCGTGACCACACACCGGACACATCATTTGCCTGCCCCCGGAACCCTGTTTCCAGCGACATGGAACCCGAGGCGCTTGTGCCTGAGTCCTGGTCCCGATCTGGGTTGGATCTACCCAGCGGCCATTTTGGTAGGACAGTGTCCACTATCCTGTACACTGGGTTGCAGCAGGATTGGGAGGGTGCGCCTCTGAGGAGCGTAGCGGAGCAAGCGCCGGGAGCTGTACTGGGGTACGGTGACCTTCTCGAGGCCCTCGGTGCCCTTCATTCCACCTTGGTTCACGGCGCCTGGGTGTTGGGGAGCAAGCTCGATGGAGTGACATCAGCGTTGGAACAGTTGCCGCCTGCCTATCCCCAGGTACACTGGGACTTCTTACACCGCGCACGAGGGGACAGTGTAGTGGCCGCCCCTGTGAATAGTGCACGCCTGGACTCTCCGGACAGTATATTAACGTGCGATCAGCTGGCTGTGGATCTGGTCTGTTCCGGAGGTTTCGGACCTGAGTGGGGGGTGGTGGCCTTGTCCCGTGCGCGGCCTCCGACGACTCAGGCATCATCCAAGCAACGGTCGCCTACTCTGCCTGATTCCGCCTTCCTGGGCCTGGTGTGCAGTGTAAATCCTGGCTCAGCACTGGGAAAGACGACCCTCTATAGAGCTGATTGTGTCGACCTTCAGAGCCCTCTACCCTACTTGTGTGTGTCGCTTCCTGATCTTTATTGGACGCTTTTCTTCCTGGTAACACTGGACATGGCACTGGGACGAGGGGTATGTATGGGTGGGTTTGCAAAGAGTGGCCAAGGATGAGGCTGACCCTTCAGAGATGGTCATCTACTAGGCGGGCGGGCTCGGGCGTTGTGTGCTCTCAAGGCATAACTGTTAGTGTACCAAGTGCGTAATGCTCCTTACTTCACTTTGACAGGGTCGATTTCGTGTTCTGTATTGTATGCTTTGCGGGAAAACGTATGGTGCGGGAGGGAGAAGCCGGGGGCGTGTTTTACAGGCCCTCCTCCAGTTTATTAATACTCTCTCTACCCCCCCGTCTGGTGGGATTCTTTTCCTACTCTTTTTCTCTGTTTCTTCTATATTTCGGGTCTGGTTCAGGGGCGACAGGCACACTGCTGGGGGGGGGGGGGCCGTACTCGTCTGCAGAGGTGCAGGGTGGGGGGTTGGGGGATTCTTTAGTCTTTAACCCCTTTTTTTTTCTATGGCCTCCTTTTCTTCTCTTATTCTTCTCTGTCTTTTTCTGGGATCAGCATGGTAGAACTCCTTTGTTGTTAATCACTGCTGTTTCCGGAGTGCCATAATTTCCGTGGAGTTTCCTGGGTCTTGGGGCAGGGGGGTCGCAGGCGCAAATGGCCGTGTCAATCCTTCACATCCTGAACTTCCTGTTTCAGCGCCATTGCCTAGATAGACTGCTGTTTATTGTTTACGTTCATCATTCTGCCTGCCATTTTTCGCTGCTGGGAAACTGTTTGGCGCCTGATCCTTCCATCCTCTTCTATTATAAAATGTAAACCTTTATTATCCTTGTCTCCTACTTGGGCCGTTCAGAGACTGAGAGTATGCTAACGTCGAGATTTTGCACCCCGAGGTGCTGACTGTGATAGACTTGCTTTCTGTTATCCTGACTGTTTAGCGGCCGGCCCCGGGGGTTGTAGGCCCATACGTGTAATTGATTGAAATATCAATAAAGGTTTTCAAAAAAAAAAAAAAAAAAAAGATCTTTGGCTACAGATATGTTGTGTAATAACATGGAGTCTAAGTGCAAAAAATGTTTTTTTTAAAGCCTTACAAATCTTTAACTTCATAGATCTGTTTTTAACTAATAACATATCATATCAAAAGATGAACTGCATTATTCCAAGCGCATAAAAACATTCTTTAACTGCATATATATTACTTGATAGCGTGGCATCTGGGTGCGCGATCATAATAACATTAAAGAACAGTGACTTCATAAATACATTATTGGTGAAAGCAGATTATTTTAAAAAATGTACTTTATTCCGTCAAAATAAGGCACTTTTCAAAAAGGCATTGACTGCAAAACCAACTACTGGCTCAGATAACATTTGAAGATAAATAAAGGCCGCCTAAATTGGCGGAAGCTGCAAGATCTAAAAACAGGCACCAAGTGTCTGCGGCGAAACGGTGTGTAATTATGCAGAACAAGTTAAAGTGCTCCAGTATTTTGAGAGAAAAACCATCACAAGGGCAACGCAGCATAAGAATTAGGTCGAACTGGCAAGCTGGGAAACAGAGATGGCTTATAATTGATCCTAAAAGAACCTTTAGTTAGTAATGCTCTTTCCCATGTGTTCCTCATGAGCAAGAAATAAGGCTCAGGACCGTCACTGGTTTCAATAACCAAATAAGCCCTCGGTGTAAGTTTTCACAGAGCCTCCCTCTCCCGGGCATCTGCAGCATGCATAACATACAACTCCCTACTCTTAATCCGCTCTGCCTTGCTCAGCGCTTGAGGAGAAGTATACAGCTCAGATCTATCCAGTGAATCAGCAATTTGCTTAACAAGGGCAAACAATGGGATCTTACAGCCATATTCAAAATTTAAACGATTCAAGATCACATCAAGGTTAAGGGCAGTATGCTCATTACTCCATAACACCAGCCATAGGAGCTAATTGTATGTTTAATATATGCTAGGTTCAATTCTTCAAGCAAGAAGACGCTATGGGTGCCAGGCGCCAGACCCAGCAGTTTTCTGTAATATCAAACTGCAAAATAAAGTCTATCCACTTGGGATCCAGCTGCTTATCCCTGACTCCCGCTACATTCCAACTAACCATCTTAACAGGTAAACCTTGATCCCTGGCACGCTCACCGAATAAAAAGACCTACAGATTGCGTATGGATAAGCTCTGTAGATATAACTGGGGACTCTTGGCGTCAATCAATGTTAGCCAAATCTGACAAAGGAGTAAATATATTTGAGATGGACACAATAGATCTAACTAGAGCATCTACCCTAGGTGGTGAGATCCCACCCCCAGCTTCGCTCCTTGGGTGCAAATGATTATAGAAATAACCTAAAGGAATAATGTTGATGTCAGCACCTTGAGAGAGCCTCACGGCATCATGATTCAGGTGGCGAACCAGCCCTGGATTATTGCAGTTGATCATGATACAAGACACTTTATCTGTCGATGTTAAATTCTGAATTATGAGTCAGTCAAGGGTTTACTTTGCTTTCAAGCTGGAGAGTGGATTCCTTCCTAGAGGAGTTTAAGTATGGGATGCCAGTCAAAATGGTGACATAAGGGCAACAATCTGGAGGAAGATTTGAGCAAGACTGCTTGGGGAGAGACGAACCGAGGGTCTATACCCTGAGCCGATAAACCATTAGGGGCCATATGCCCCCCCCCCCCCACCCCAACGGGCCACTATCACTCTCCAAGGCCACTGGGGCTCCCTCAGCTTGTAAAGGGGCAGGCTGGAAATTAGTGGCAATCATATCTCTAAGGGGTGGATGTGAGGCTGGGTTAGGTGCAGAGTTTGAGGCTGCCTGCCTTTCTATATTGAAAAAGGCTGGTTGGGCAGGAGCCGGGTGAGATGTTTGAGTTGCATGTGCTATAGATAATTGTAAAACAGCATCTTCCAGGCTACGGAGCCTATCCACCAACGGAGTAACACATGCAATTACAATAGATTTAAATTTCTCAAGTACACAATCACAGTCAATGTTTAGGGCCTCACTAGATACACCATTTACAGGTGATGAAGACGGTCTGGGCTGTTAAGAGGTGGTCATAATGTTCCTGTTGGTGTTCCTTTGAGCTCTGGATACCATGGGTGTACCCACTTTCTTAGTCTAATGTTTATTTTTTGCCGCGAGCCCATAGTCTCATGCATTAATGACACCAGAGTTATTAGGGGGCTGGATAAGAGTGAAAGGGTTTGCATATCCAGCACACTGGGTAGTAGACAACTTACTGAAGAAGGGTCATGACTTTCCCCAAGTACATGGTGTCCCGGCTGAGCCATTAGAGAATGGCAAGTACCCTTACAGTATAAAAAAAAAAACAAGCGTCTCTTCGCAAGGTCGATTTCTTTGGAGATTACCCCAATGCCACGAGCCACAAAGGAGTCAAGTGTAGTGTCTCCAGATTAATTAGGAATTACACTGGCTCTGTCCCCCGGTAACTTGTGTTTACCCTATGATTCTTGAGATTGGGCCCGAGGAAGAACTGCCCCTACTGATAAGCGCAGAATAATTGCCAAGAACCCAGAGTACAGTGTAACAGTAGAGGAGGATTCACCAAACGTTGGGGTTAGATCCAAAGTCAAAGAGAGATGACCCAACCCAGCCTCTTCCAGGTGATGACCAGCAAAGACGGGCTCACTTTTGCCCGGGTTTTGCCCAGACACGCGCCCTGCATTGCGCCCAGCAACTTTAGTACAACCGCTTGGCGCAAAACAAGTTCCCCACTTCCTGCAGGTAAGGGATCTCTGGGGCTTGCAGTCCTGCCCCTGGTCTCCTCCTTAATGCCCCTTTAGGCATACTCCTGGTTGGCAAGAAAATCTAGGCACACCAGTGTGCAGATGAATCCCAGTTCTACATGAATATTTCACATAGCAACATCTGCCTTCTAAAGAACTGCCTTTACACTCTTCATGTCTCTATGTTGGCGGCCCACATGAGGCTGAATGCCACGAAAACATATTTTTGCTGCCAAAAAGAAACACGCTCAAATACAAATACAGCACCAAGTTCCTTGGAGTCCACATCTATAGCAGCTTCATCATTAAGACCCACGTCACTACAGCTTCCTTGCAAACTCTCCCTTCCCTGCAAAGCCAAGGATTACCTACAATTACATACAATACCTACAATAGCACTACGTAAGAATTGTTGCTCGGGCCCTGGCCTTCTCATCAGTGGCGTAACAAAACTTGTATGGAACCAGGACATTTCCAGGCTTGAAACAAAGATATGAAAGAAGAAAACGAGCACAAGATGGGCATTCTCTTACTATGCACCAAGGATCTAAAAATGCATTTGAATGCAGATCCAATAAACGAGTGCGCCTCCATTTTAGAAAAGAAGCTGAAGAAACTTGTTTATAAGTAACATGTACAACAGGTCACCCCACATGGAGGATGCCAAAAAGACCCTCCCATTTGTAAAGTACCCCATTAATTTTTAGTTACCTTTGAGCAATATAAACACCCTAAACCAAAGTAAGAACATAACCAGATCTTACTTGACACTATGCAATGATGCAAGGACATCACAGAGACTGTGTTCAGTAGGTTCATCTAATACCTGAATAGCAGCAATTCATGTATTCACATGAAACTCTCTAGATTCCCATCAATCCCTGTTTCATGAGTGCCTCAGGATTTTATTCTCACTCCAAGGTTGTTTAATCTTTACAATGAAACACAGAGAATAGTCCATAATCAATAGGATATTTCTATCCACCAATCCGATGATGTCACTTAATTTATACCTTATAGTGTTATCAGCTAAAGACATTTTAACAGAGATCATGCATACGCATTATTTAACACTGAATGTGTATGGTACATCAAACAGTAAACCAAATAGAAGACAATGTTTGTAATTAAAAATGGAATCATCATGCCCCCGATTCAGGACTGGCTCAAATATTGGATTTAGTTAGTTTGTCCCCATCTTCTTTTCCCCTCTAATTGCTGGGCTTTCTCGCCGACTCCTCTTTATCCTCGCAAGTTTACATGAAAAATAAGGCCCAAACTACTTGATTCCAGCACTCATTGTTGCTCAAGATTCAGTCCTGCCTCGAAATTATACATTTCACAGAGACATGACCCTTGTTATGTACACATTGACACAAGCAAAGGCTCGCTAACACCAATTAACGCATTGTTTTTATACAGTGGTTCGAATGATCACCAACCAAACAATGTTTTAGCATATTTTCCCTATATTAAAAGTCTACATTGGCTCCCTGTCCCTGCCAGATCTATAAGGCCCGTCCACTCCAAAAACCTCAGTATCTGGCTTATTTACCCAATTTAGTACACCCTACAACTGGTTCAAAGTTCAAAAGACTTAAAGACTGCACACATCAAAAGGCTTTTTTTGGCATATGGACGAAGACTGTGGATTGACCTCCCTTCCTCTTCAGTGATAAAGTTTAGGAAAGATCTTGAAACGCACTTCTTTACAAGTTAAACTGTCTTTGTTATTTTCTCTCTCCCATTTGCCGTTTTCATGATCTGAAATAGTTCGTTTTCTTCAGCAATTCTTGTTTTATTATGGTCTGAACATACGCGACTGCACCCCCCCCCCCCCCCCTTATGTCTATCACATGTGGCGCATGTATCTTGCTGCTAAATACGACAGTCTGCTGCCCCGCCGTAGCTAGGTCGGCACTTTATAAATATCTAAAATAAAATACAATTGTAAAAAAAAAAAATGTTTTCAAAGTAAGACTACAGACATGCATATGGTCTGTTAAAATAAAACGGCAGTGTATCTGTAAGCCATCACAGTTCTTTATTATTACTATTTCTCAGTCACAACAAGCACTTCTCTAGCAAGTTATTATCTGTTTAACGCCTAGCTAGCACTAACCTACCTCTAATATCTAGTCATTTTAGTATCACAAAGACGCTAATGGTAACCTTACCCAGCGACATCAAAGAATGTTGTATTTCTTTCATCACATTTGTGTAAAGATCCTTTTGCCATTCATTTAAAAGCTTCCACTCCTCTTCGGAGAAACAAGAAGCAACATCCTGGAAGCTAACCTGGGAATGTAACAAAACACATTTATATCACATGCACAAACATTTTGGAAAGGTGATTAGGATAGTGAAGATACTTTCATAAATAGGAAATACTTTCACTAATCTTTACGTGCAGACAAGCTATAGTTAAAGTTTGATTTAAAAAAAGGGCTACAGTGGGAAGAGGCATGTTTTTATACCAGGAGATACACACTTGCTTTAACATTTTCAAAAGCATTTCAGAATATATACAGACATTTACAACATGCATTTGACCACCGAGTTACAATAACCTTGACACACAAGTTGATCTGTTTGATAAACGCTAAATGATTCACCTTACTAGCTTCCTTGAACTGATTAATGTAAATTAACAAAGAACATTAACTGGTTGCCTGCAGTGAGCCTTATTCAATAAAAAAAATATACATTACTCTGTCACATGAGAAATAGCACAAACTGCGAGTATAACACACACGGGAGAACTGGTAATGCAAGTGACTAGTTGTAACAATTGCACGTGAGGGTCTATCACTGCAGTATTAATACAATGACTGGTTCATCACAGGGCGTTACCCACCTTCTCTGGGTACCGTTGGGACATTCTCGGATCTTCACCCTAATCTTCTAAGTGAAAGTTTAGTGTCTGAGCTGAGGATGAGAAACCGGGGTCAAAGCATACAAGTGTTCCTTCCCTACGACCAGTGAGCAGTACATAGAGGGGGTGTGCTCCTCACAGATGATACCCTTACAAGAAACAAAGGACAGACATCTGCCAGGTAGAGTGGGGTTTGTACCAGAGGGTTCAGATCAGATGGTTCCTGGTTACGAAGAAGAACGCTCGGTGAAGTGATACGGCTCTCTAGGCACGCGCAGTATGAGAAACTACTTATCCCTTACTGAGCATGCGCGATAAGAAGCACTAATCTCTAGCACATGCTCTGACAATGCAGTACCCGCGCCGGATACTATGCATGCACAGACACATTAGAAGGTGTTTTGTTTGGGAATAGTGGGACTAGTAAAAGT
This sequence comes from Triturus cristatus, assembly GCF_964204655.1. Classification (NCBI taxonomy): domain Eukaryota; kingdom Metazoa; phylum Chordata; class Amphibia; order Caudata; family Salamandridae; genus Triturus; species Triturus cristatus. Next base: position 1,157,843,846 of record NC_140583.1, on the reverse strand, counting down.
ATTTATATAGCGGCTGGGCGAGGTGTCTCAGCGCTTTTCGAGGAGTAGCACGCTACTCCGGAACCCATAAGGATTAGTGGTGAATTGGAAATTCGCTCTTCATTGTAAATTTCTATTTTTTCCTGTGCAACCCTCACCCCTGCGTGCTGTGTTGGATTTTGTGTTTGTGTACCCTTTATTCTCAGACCCCTCTTGGAAGTTCGCTCTTCGTTGTAAATTTGTATTTTTTCCTGTACATTCCCCACCCCTGTGTGCTGTGTTGGATTTTGTGTTTGTGTACCCTTCATTTTAAGTCTGTGTAATGTTATATTCTGTACCACTTTTCTCTTGTAATTCATCTGAACAGTGGACACGTGAGTCGGTTAGCTGGATTGAAAGGATAATAGAGGATAGAAGAGGGAAGAGTATAGAAAGTGTTTATTGGGGGCAGCGGGGTCGTAGTAGGAGGAGGAGGTTTGGAATGAGCAAAGGAGAGATGGAAGAGGGAAAAGTCTCTAGTAATGGATTTGGGAGATCATAGTAGTAAAATAGGTCTTCCGATGAGCTGAAACAGGGATACTTGAGGGAAGAATTTAATAAGGGTTATTAGGGAGATTTCAATAGTAAAATTAGGTTTGGGGTGATGCAAGGAGGGATGGAGGAGGGAAGAGTCTAGAAATGTTTAATTTGGAGATCGGTAGTAGAATGAGGTTTGAGATGAGTCTGAGAGTGGAGGTAGAGGATATATTAAGAGACTTAGGGTGAAAAATATGGTAGTGCATTGGAGAGACTCATGTATTTTTTACAGTAGGAGTAAAGTAATCAATATATAGATACATAAGTACATGGATGGTATACATTCAGAAGGAAGGTAGTATATCAATATGTAAGTTGTGTTTAATAAACTCAGACTTTCAAGTGTTGCTAATTTATTTGTGGGTATTTTATTTATTTATATGTTAATTTTTTTAATTAAATATTTTTCAGTAATTTAATAGTGAAGCAGTTGTAGATAGTTATGATGACATTTGCATCTTGTGAGAGATACACAAACCATAAGTATATTATCAAATAACATATAAAAAGTATGCAGTGACCTATATAAGTTAAGCATAGAAAATATATATATATATATATATATATATATATATATCCAGATACCACTCTAGGTGCTTTCCGGCACCGGAAAAGAGAGACGGACACCTTCTTCTTTAGCTGATACTGCAGCCGCAGTAACGTTTTATTAGTTCATCTGTTTGGTGCAAAGGTCGAGAAGACGCGTTTCGGCCAACTGGGTGGTCTTGCTCACATGAGCGCGTCGCAAGAGAGGGACGTATTTATTTACAAATGGATACTCAACAATAATCATGATTGGTTACTATCTCGTGGCTAAGTAATAGATATAGTAAAAATACCCGAAAAAATTCATCGTCCAGATATATACTTTTCATTGGTGTCTTTAGCATGTTTTTAAATAAATGTACAAATACATTTGTTTCATCCTTTTTCGTGACAGGGAAAACAAGGAAAATAAGACAAAGCGAGCATTAAGTTCATACCACATTGATTCCGCTAATGGATGTTACACACTTTAAGTTAGATCATCTAATAATAACACTGAAATGAACAGTGACAAATTCCTCTGCACTAATTCTATTTGTAATTGTAAGCTTTTAAATAGCAAAGCATGAAACATTGTCTATTTATATTAGGCTTTCAGTGCCCACATTATATTAAAAACGGAATTCGATTCAAAGTGCAAATACTTCACCTGTAACATATTGTGTCCCTGACCACTTACTAGCCCTCATATCATAAAATCATGCAAAGCAGTACACAATCTTATATGAACCTATCCAGACTAATCTATATGCGGTAGGCAATGTTGAGTAACCTTAAAGTGCTCAAAAGTGTTTAAAGCGTAGTTTTTAACTAAATAATAAACTAGAAAAAAATATAAACAATTTATCGAAGCGAGGGCAGCGGATATATCTTCAGCCCATTTAACCATGAATATACATATGTTTGCATTAACGGCTGTGATCAGGACATAGGTAAGAAGCAAATAACCACACATTTTTATTGAGAGACAAAACTCCACCTTGGTTAAAATTAACCTAAGCAGGATGTTACTCCAACTAGTGGATTCTGTTATAGCTGGGAACAATCAGAGAAAATGATATAGATCTTCACATAAATTAAGGCCCCTTGGGGCTTTAGAGTCCAATTCTACTATGTATTTTGTTTCCAGTTGCCTCAATTGTTTTTCACGGTTACCACCTCGTTTATTTGCTGGAACATTGTCTATAACATAATATTGGAGCACATTCAGTTTGTTATCATGTTCCAATTTGATGTGACGGGCCACAGGGTATGGGGATCAGAGTTTACTATGGCATGCAAGTGCTGTAAAATACGTACATACACCTGTAGCATGGTGCTACCCACATAGCGTAATCCACAAACACATTGTAGAATATACACAGCATAGTCCGTACGACACGTGTAGTGCCCTCTGATGTTGATGGAAAGATCAGAGAAAGGGGTACAGTAAGATTTGGTGTTCACACCAAATTTACAAGCCCTGCATGTGCTGCACTTGTAGAAACCCTTTTTGGGGGATAACCATGTGTTTTTGGTGTCTAATTCGGGACTAGTTTTGACTAAATCACTTCGCATAGAATGTGCCTTGCGGTAGGTGAAATTCGGCTGTGTTGGCAATGTTTGAGAAAGCACTGTGTCAGTTAAGACAATAGGCCATTGTGAATTAATGATGGTTCGAATCACATTAGCTTGCCTACTATAGGTGGAAACAAATCTACATGTTGTTTTGTCTGTATTGACACCCTTGTTGTCACTGGAGTTAAAACTCCTTGAACCCATGGTATTGGAGTCAGGGCCAGATTTAGTCAATAACAACATTTGTCTATCTTTGCTGTTGGCCTTCCTTAAAGCCTTATCTAGTTTATTGGCTTGGTATCCTCTTTGCAGAAACCTGTCTCTAGCTGATTCTTGGGCTATTGATAATTTTTCATCATTACTACAGGCTCTACGAATTCTCAAGAATTCCCAATAGGGGAGACTAGATATAGTGTGATGAGGGTGAAAGCTAGTGGCGTGTAGAAGGGTATTGCCAGCTGTTGAATTTCTGTATAAACATGTCTCTATTGAATCATTATGTATATAGATAGTGAGATCCAGAAAATTCACTGTCACAGGGTCTATATGAGCGGTGAAATTCAAATTCAAATCATTACAGTTGATCACTTCAATGAAATCTTGGGCCTGCAGAGATGTACCTTTCCAAACGATGAATATATCATCGATATATCTCCACATTGATACAACATGCCTGTCAAATAATTCTCTGTGGGAGCCCCTGAGGACATGCTCCTCCCACCAGCCCACATGTAAACATGCGTAGCTGGGAGAGAAGCATGCCCCCATCGCCACACCCTGTCTCTGTCTGTAGATCTGCCCATCAAACATAAACATGTTATTATACAGACACCAATGTATCATTTTGTGTAGGATTTCATTATGTCTATACATTGAGATGCAGCGTTTTTTAAAGAAATGATCAATAGCAGACAGTCCATCAAGATGCCTAATGTTGGTATATAAAGACGTGATGTCTAGTGTCAACAACATATATTCCCTGGACCATCGGATGGAATTCAATTTGAGCAGAAAATCCTTTGTGTCCCTAATATAGGTAGGCAAACCAGCAACATGTTCCTGTAAATAATGATCCACATAGCGTGAAGTGTTCTCAAAAATACTATCTTTAGCTGAAATAATAGGACGACCCGGAACTGGATCAACTTGTTTATGTATTTCTGGAATGAGATAAAACGTAGGCAAAACAGGGAATTCTTTGTATAAAAAGTTCAATTCATCTTTGGTGATAAGGCCCTCTCGTTTCCAGACGTTTAGATCTTCCCTATAGTCCTTATTAATTTTACTGACAACTGCAGCGTTGGAAAGTTCATAACATTCTGGGTCATTAATATGTCGATAGGCTTCCTTCCTATATTGTTCTTTGCCCCACAAGACGATATTGCCTCCTTTATCAGCGTTATTAATAACAACCGAGGAATTAGATTTTAATTTGTCCATAAGTTGGAAGTATTCCTGATTATTTCTGGATTTAGCATTCACCTTTGTTTTTCTGCTTTTGACATGCAGTTTTTTAAGCTCGTCAGTGATGCGCTCGTGGAAAATATCTAGCGCATCTCGGGGCATGATCGGAACGAATGTAGAAGGTGCCTTGAAGGGACTATTACCAGAGGCCACTAAATTTATCCCTTCAGTGTCAGCGACCTCTTGTGTGTTAGGGGTATAATCCGTTGTGTTTGTGGATTCATTGAGTAAAGCATGTAGCGTAGAGAGTGTTGGAAGTTCTTCAACAGTTAATGCATGTTGAGTTACTCTTGACTATTTTTGTGGGACAGATTTACCATGATTTTTAATTGTATAGAATTTGGTGAGTTTGAGTTTCCGTATGAATTTATATACATCAATCCTCGTTTCAACATAATTGAAATTACTTTCAGGACAGAAACTCAATCCCAAAGCTAGTAGTTGTTTCTCAGCTAAATTGAGTGGAATGTCAGTGAGATTGACAATGGTTTTGTCAAGAATTTCAGTAGTCATTGCCAATTTTTCATTCTCCTCTGTTGCCCTCTGCCTCTTGAATTTATTACATTTGCGCCTTTGGCGCCTTCGCCAATTTTTACTCTTACGATTTGCTGACTTGGATTTCTCGGTCGTAAGGACATTTTCCTCTGTTCCCTGATTAAATCCATTTCTTCTGCTAGAGTTAAGGGCCCCAAGTTGCTTCTGGTGTTACCTTCCGTAACTCCACTTTGATCTGAATCTGTGTCACTTTGCAAGTTGCTAATATCTGAGGTAGATGACATAAGGGTATCCGAAGTGCTGGCAATAGCTGACGTTTGTCTAGAAACTTGTACGATCCCTTTCTGTTTTTTGACATAGTCATACTTTCTGGCAAACGTAAACACTTGGCCCTGCTCGTAGTCATTTTTATCTCTGGCGAACTTAAATGCTTTTCTGGCTTTAATTACTGCCTCCTGTTTGTTTATCCGAGCAGACATATCCGACAAACTTTTTTCTTTTTTTCTTTTTTTTATTTTTTTTTATTTTTTATCGAGCAAAATTCATACAGCATAATATTTCAAACAATATACAGAAAAAACAATAACAAATATGAAATAAGAATTCAAATCAGGATTTACATAAATATAAAGCCCAGCAGAGGGGACTAACATTTGACTAATTTTAGAAGCCAAAGAAACATAGGACTTAAATAGCGGACAGCTCGTTTAGTTCAAAGGAGGTATATCATTGGACCTATGTTTTAGATACCATTTAGAATTAGGAGCCCAAATCTGAGCCCCAAAAAGCCGGGTTTTTTTACCTCTAGAACTATAAATTAAAAGCTCCTGTTTATATGTTGCTAAAAACCGGCTAAGCCACATCTGGAAAGTAGGTGATTCAGAATCTTTCCACCGTGCAGCTAAAATAATACGAAAAATAGCGGTACCCAAAAAAAGTATCCTTTGTTCTTCAGTGTTATGACCGAGCGATTCATCATGTCCCAATAAATAAAGAGTTATTGAATCTTGAATATAATGACCAAATAGCTGGGTCCAAAAGCCCATAAACGAAGCCTTTAATAAATCTAATTTGGGACAGTTTGCAAACATATGTACTAAATTCGCTTGGGGTTGGGTACATCTCGGACAACTATCATCAGCCCGTAGGCCCCAAGAAAATAACTTTGCGGGCGTAAAATAAAGGTTATAAAGAACTCTATAATATTGGGCTTTAAGATTCGAAGGAATAAAAAGCTCAGATGAAAGGACCAAGCAAAGATCAACATCGACATTTGGATTAGCTAACCTTGTGGCCCAGGCCTGTTCAACCCGTTCTAAATCATCTGGAGTACTTTGGTTCAGCAATTGATAAAAAGTGCCGATCTTAGTGGAATGTTTCCCAATAATAGAAAACAGATTAATGTTGTCCAATTTAATTCTGGGAATACAGTCACGAATGCTTGTAAACACCTGAAGGTATTTCAGAAAATCAGTAGATGGAATATTAAATTTCTGTTGCAACCGTCCAAATGACAAAGTAGTATCCTGGCCGAAGAAATCATCCACTGTATTAATACCTAAAAGTTCCCACCTACGGGTGGTAGAATCATTAAGACTAATAGGTATAATAGCGCTACGCCATAAGGGGGTGTATTTCGAGAATTTTGGAATTGATAAGTATTTAGATACAGATTTCCAGACCTTCCAAGCATCCGTGACTACCTTTAGCTTAATTTTTTTATAATATAGTTGCTCAACCTGCCTTAAAAATAAACCTTGACATTTAGTTCCAAGACTCAGCTCATAAATGGAAGGAATAAAATATTCCATACTAAGCGAGGTGGTAGTTTTATAACTAAATAATGGGGCCATTTGTTGAAGAAATGTTGCCCATAAGTATAATGTTAAACTGGGAATACCCAGCCCGCCTCTCCTCTGGGGCAAAGTTAGAAAGGATAGGGCTCTTCTGATCTTTCCAAAGCTCCAAATAAACTTGGACATGGAGGAGTCAATGATCTTAATAAAACTACCTCCAGGTAGAAGCTGGATTGCTCGAAACAGGTAGAGTATTCTTGGGAAAATATTCATTTTTAAATAATTTGCCCTGCCAATTATAGATAGATGTAAATTATCTACTCTCCTAAGGTCAATCTTTATTTTATTAATCAAGGGAGTATAGTTGAGATGATCAATTTCCTTTACATCAGAAGAGAGGCAGACACCTAAATAGGTGGCTTGCTTCACTCTTAGAGGGCTATCAAAAACCGTATTATTTGTACACAGAACCATTGTTTTATCCTTATTGAGGGAATAACCTGAAAAGAAACCAAAGGACTGAGTGATTAGTTCAATTTCCTGAACTGCATCAGCAGGATTGTTGTTAAAATGGCCACATCATCGGCATAGGCCAGGACTTTCGTCGATGACACACCAATATCAATAGGCCGGATAACGGGTGAGGAAAGCAATTTAACAATTAATGGGTTAATATAAAGAGAAAATAATATAGGAGAGCAGGGACAGCCCTGCCTCGTGCCTCTCTGTATCTCAACAAACTCCGACTCAACACCACAGATGGACACTTTTGCTTTAGGATCGATATATAGAGACTTTATAGCTCTAATGAACTTGTTCCCAAAGTTGTTAAATTCCAGGATATTCCAAAGAAAACTCCATGATACGCGATCAAATGCCTTCTCGGCGTCGAGAAGGATCATCGACATCTCACCCCCCGTGCTGCCCATGATGTCAAAAAGGGTGATGGCTCTCCGCGTGTGGTCCGTAGTACCCCTACCTGGGATGAAGCCATGTTGCCATGGGGAGACAAGATGTTCGATGATCCCACTCAGCCGGTTAGCTAGAATCTTAGCATAAAGTTTTGAGTCAGAGTTTATCAAAGATATAGGTCTGTAAGAGGTTGGAGTATGTGGGGGTTTGCCTTTTTTCAGAAAAATGGCTATATTGGTATGTTTCCATGATTCAGGTGGAAGTGAATGATACTGAACCCCCAGAAACAAGTCCAGTAAGTAGGGTAGAATTTGTTTACCTAGCACCGTATAAAGATCAAGTGGAATTTTGTCCGGTCCTGCTGCCTTGCCATTTGCTAGATCATAAAGTGCAATCTCCAGCTCCGACATTGAAATTTCTCCTTCGAGATCTTCTTTAACTACTTCATCAACCACCGGATTGAGATCCTGATCCGATAGCCAATTTTTAAGAAAAGTTTTTAAGGCGTTATCAGAGTGTGAGTTATCGCTGTGATAAAGTTTTTGATAATATTTTCTAAATGCCTCCACAATCTCGCATGAGGAGGCGTATTCCTGGCCCTCATACTCAATCTTCTGAATCTTGTTTTGAGATTGTTTTTGACGTGTTCGGAGGGCTAGATATCTGCCTACATTCTCTCCGGATTCATATAATCTGCTTTTATTGGCTTCATATGTTTCTACAGCTTTCCGAGTTAAGGTACCATTAATTTCAGCTTTTAATACCAGTATTTTTTGAAGAGTATCAAGAGTTGGGACTCCCTGTTGTATCTGGGTAGCATGATGTGTCTCGAGGTTGGACAGTTCACACATTAAGCTCATATTGATATTATCCTCTATCTTTTTGCGTTTAGCAACAAACGCAATAGTCTCCCCCCTTAATGCAGCTTTGAAACAATCCCATACGATCAGTCTAGAAGCACTAAACTGATTGCAGTCAAAAAATTCCTGGGCCCAAGATGTTATATGGGCTATATATTGATAATTAACGAGTAGCTTTCTATCAAAGGACCATTGCGTTTTCGGCTTCATACTGTTTGGAGAATCAAATATAAGGTTAAGTGCGTTATGATCTGAGATCGTTTTCGGGGATTTAATTATATCTAACAAAAACGGGAACTCTAATGATGACATAATATAATCAATTCGGACATACTTGTTGTGTGGATATGAAAAATAAGTAAATCCGTCATCATTTTTCTTCTTTAGTCCCCATATATCCTGTAAATTATGGCTATCCATCAATTGACGCAAGGCCCTATATACCCTAGGTTTACGTCCCTTGTAGTTTGTGAAATTTTGATTATGAAAATGACTCCCTGTAGCAATGTTTAGATCCCCACATAGAATAAGAGGTCCAGACCAAGAGGCTAATTCCAGCTCTAGATCTTTAAAGAGTAGGGGATCGTCCAGATTTGAGCCATAGATTGCACAAATTACGAGACCAGATTTTAATTGAGCTATAGCCCATCTGCCGTGTTTATCGGCCAGTGTTCGAGTAGGATCACCAATTGAGGGCTTTACAAGAATAGCAACCCCGCGTGTTTTAGATGTTTGTGATGTTGCTATAATAACATTGTACCCTGGAATATTAAGCAGTTCTTTATCTGATTCTGAAATGTGCGTCTCTTGTAGACATAAGATATCGACAGGATCCTGCCGCAAGAGTTGAAATAATTGTGCCCTTTTATTTCTATCATTTAGACCCGCAATATTCCAACTACAGAGTTTTACTCTCCCCATCTATAGAAACAAGAAAAATTCCGGAACCTAAACACCAGAAAGACAAAAGGCTGTATAAAAAACAAAACATAAATCTTAGTCTGGTCCCCTCTAATTACTAGAATATATTCAGTATACAAAAAACTGAAAGTTACCTTATTTGCATGAAATTGCTCATTTTTATATTTTTCCCTCCCTCCCCCCCCCCCCCCCTCCCCCTCGCCCAATCCCCCCCTCCCCAAACGGCGGCCAACAGGGCATTAAGACTCCAAAGGAGTCTATGGCGATGGAGAGATATGCCCTAACCAGCATATAAAGAATAAACATCAAGAGTGAAAAGCCAATAAGGCCAAAAGGGTGCAACCGTGGTAAAAAAGAGCAAAAAGGTAAAGAGAAGAAAATGGAAAAGAAAAAAAAAAAAAAAGATAGAGAAGCTAAGCAACCCAGCCCATTTTCCTAACTCAGTACTACTAGTATATATAATGTATATGGTATAAACAAGAGAGTTTAAAGGTTCAAGGCAGGCTATCTAAAAACTCCTTAGCTTTAATTTCTGAAGAAAAAAATTTAGCCTGACCATTGTGAATAACTTTAAGCTTAGCAGGGTTGTTGAGATACACCTGCACTTTTTTTTCCTGAAAGGGTTTGATCAATTGGCGGAGACGCCATCTCCTCTCAACAGTAGTGTGACAAAAATCAGGCCTCACAAAATAGGAGATAGCGCCTCTGCTACGCCGAGCTTCAGGTCTTGCTTTCTCCGCGATAGCCTGGTGGAGTAGAAAATTTCCAAAAAAAAAACAGAATTGCACGGGGGTATCCCCCTTGTGGTGAGGTCTTTAAAGTTATTGGGACTCTATGAGCACGTTGAATTTCTAAGTCCCAGTTCCAGGATACCAGCTCGGGGAGTGTGTCCTTGAACAGCTGGATTATAAATGAGCGTACATCATCGCCCTCAATTTTCTCTGGAACTCCAAGTACACGAAGGTTGTTGCGTCGAAGGCGATTTTCCATTTCCTCCAATTTTCACCTAACGTCTTTCAGATCATCTTCATGAGCCTCCACTTTTTTCTGAATTGTAGTGGTTTCGGTTTCATTAGTTACTATTCGATCTTTAATCTACGTCAGTCTCGTGTTGAAGGTTGTAACTGTTTTAGAAAGTTTCCGGACCACACCTTGAACTTTATGAAGAGCTACTTGCGCCCTACGACCATCCCTGGAAGTCTGTTCCCGGTGGGAAGCAATAGCCTGGAGTACTGTATCCATAACAGCTGATAATGTAGTGCTTTGCGGCTCAATGGCAGACAACTCAGGATGAGATACAGAGGCATGGTCCTGTGAGTTTGGTAGCACCGTTAGGGAATAATCCCGTGCTGACCCAGATGCTCCATGAAGGCTCCTTCTCTTCCGCAGCACAGACCTCCTGCTTTCCCTAGACTCTCCATGAGCCGGGTCATAATCACTTTCAGTCGGTGCAGTATCAGAGCCAGTGTTGATTTCAGAATCTGAGTCCGAATCTGACTCTTGAGACCATCTAAGCTCTTCCAAACCTTCAGATATTGAGTAAAAATCCGACGGATCTTTATCGGTATCAAAAGAGTCAGAAGCATAAGCCTTGGACGCCTTCCCACTGGGGACCAGAGCGCGATATACAGTATTTTTAGAGGCATTTGATACATTTGATACAGCACAAGACGTAGGGAGGTCAATGACACCCCCTTGTTGAGAAGAGGAAGACACTAGCGGTTGTAGAACGGCAGTTGCAGCAGTGATTATGAGTGAGGTAGAATCTACAGACACGGGAGGAGCATTAGAAACCACCGTGACTAGTGAAGAGGAACATGTACCTTTGGCATCCCTACCTTCAAAGTCTTTGACCATTTGCACTTGCACTTCAGAGGGTGGTGTTTGAATGCTCCCTTCTCCCCCTTCTCCCCCTTCTCCCTCTGGATTGCCCGGTATACTGCTTACCAATCCTGTATCAGTTAAACTCGCCATAACTTTCTCTTGCTGGGTTTGCTCGAGAGCGCCACCTCCAGGCAGCTCATTCTGAATCAGCGAGATCACCTCCGTGGTAGTAGATACGGGAGCGGGGGAGGGGATCCCAGGCATTTTTTGTAGAAGCTCCATTACCGAGGGGCCGGGTCCCGGAGTAAGCGGCAGTTGCTTTGTTGTTTTATTCAATTTCACAGAGGCTATGTCCGGGCAGCTAGGTTTATCCGAGTCGAAAAGCTCACCGCGTTTCATTGCCAGCTCGCGATCTCTGAGCGCCTGCTTTGCTGCTCGGGTTTTGGAAGCTGCCGCTGCTGCGGCGTTCTTTGGAGCCATTGAGCTGCCTCGATCCAAGCCTGCCGTGACCAGAGCGCTGGAGGTATTTTGTGTACTTTGCGGACTTTGTGGACTTTGTGCGGTCGCTATGTCGTCCCCCCGATCAGTGGCAGCGGGGGCTCCAGTGCAAGTTCTAATCAGCCGTGAACGTCTGACTGCCCGCAGCACTACAAAGCCGATCAAAGAAACCAGGACCCGCAGGTGAGAGTGATTAGAGAGTGGGATCGTCGAGCTTTCATCCGACTCCATTAGGCTTACAGAAGCCCGCAGCGTTAAATTCTTTCAGAATTAGTCTCGAAGCCTCAGCATGGTTTAAAGAAGTAGTAAGTTTACATATTTTCTCTTCTCTTCCGAAAAAGAAAGGCACCCGTTAGACCATTATAATCAGAACTGATGCCGGTCAGAGAGGATCTCACAGCGGTCTAGGACACCGCCGCCATCTTGCCCCGCGTAGAGCCGGAAGCTCCCGACAAACTTTTTTCAATAAATTCTTGATTATTGGGCGTCTTGAGTTGTTCTATTTCCTGTTGAATTCGGGCAATCTCACGAATGTTTGTATCCCTGTCAATTTTAGCATATTTGACTAATAAGCATACAAGACGCATTGACGCTTCCAAATTACTATCTGCCCATTCTTTGAGTAATAACGGGTTGGGGCTTTCAAAGCTGGGTGCCAGCATGATTCTAAGGCCCCTTGACACTCGTCCAACCTCGTTGTACTTTTCTAAGGATTTAATCTCCCACCATTTGGTAAGTTCGCTGCGTTTATGCTTTTCCAATGCCTTTAATAGATTTTTGAAACCCTTGCGCAGTGTCAGCCGTTTTCTGATTACTATTGTAAGTTATTCTGGGTAGGTTGCTAAAGAGTTTATCCACTGCCTTCTCTCTCTCTTGCAATGCCTCATCCGACATTGCACCAAACCGTTATTAGTGATGATTGATGTACACGACGGGGAAAGTAGACAATTAGTACCTCCCGTGGCTCTGCAGTTTACAGCACCTCCCCTCCTGTTACATATGGCGATATATAAACTCGACTTACTGCGAACAGTTTGGGTCTCCCACGAGTCCTCCGACATGTTGTGAACACCGTCAAGGTCACAGGCGAGAAAGACGTGAACGCCGTGTAAAGCCAGCAAGCAGGGGGCTGTCCATAAAAAAGCTTCCGTAGAGCTACCAATCAGAGGGCTTGAAACATGTACCGCCAACTTGTGGGGAGGGGTCCGTCGTAGGAAAATCAAGCCAATCTTCCGCAGGTAAATCCAAATACCACTCTAGGTGCTTTCCCACGCCGGAAAAGAGAGACAGACACCTTCTTCTTTAGCTGATACTGCAGCCGCAGTAACGTTTTATTAGTTCATCTGTTTGGTATATATATATATATATATATATATATATTAACTGGCGGTGATGCAGCAAAGTTTACCAGCTCTACACACACATACACATACACTCATACATACAACACTCATTTGAGCCCATATACATTCATACACAAAATGAGCTGGCAAATATCCACTGGTCATCAATTTTATGTTTACCCTAGGAACCCTTTATACCAGTATTCTTACCATTCCTGTCTCCTGAGTAAATGTACATTCAATAGGATCTAGTAGTAGATTAGAATAGGGAGGAAAGACAATAATGTATTTAACTTTTAATTTAAAGAACCACAGACTCTGAAGGAGTTTTAAAAGTTTATCTGAATTAATGATTTTGTGAGTCAAATCAAATACACATGAATAGACCAGAAATCTCCATCAGGAAAATAGTACAATTAACTCATAATCAGTTGGGATTAATAAGTTCTTGCAATGACAGCACCTGAGGAGAGAAAGGACAGAGAACAAGTACGGAGCATTTACCATACTGATATATTTACCTAGAATGGTGTGAGGACCCCGACATCAGAGGGTCAAGGATTCAGGACAGGTTCGGGACAGGGAAAAGTGACCTCTGCTAGTGCAACGCCAGCGTTACACCCCTCTCTAGTGCCACCCTCTCCGGCTCGGGCACGTCCGAACCCTTCCCTAGATGTGCCTCTTCGGTTCCGCGAATTTTCCCTAGTGTAGGATTCTTCAGTCAGATTGCAGCAAAATCAGGCAGCATCTCAGCATAGCATCAGCATCTCAGCATCAAGTGTGTCTAACTGTCCATAACTTACCTCTGTTATACCAAATTCAAGTGTATGATCCACCCCCAAATATTTCATTAAGTCTATTGTCTAACTCCCCGCCCCTTAATTTTAATACCCACAAGCTTTATTCCCACAAGCAATTCACGTTATGATCGATAACTTTATGCTACAATGTTTTCTTCTAGTAGGGTTCAGAAAGTTGAGTTCCCATGTCCTTGCTAGGCTTAGGGTTTGGCAGTCGTCTGATGACTTCATGGACTTGAGAGCAGAGATGTAAGACGCATGCGTGGTTGCGACAAAGGATGAGGGCATCAGTCATCCTTCAAGGCCCAAATGCGAACTATTAATAAAGTCAAAGAAGAACACGTTAGAATACAAACTTAAATGAATTCACTGTATACCACTTACTTCTACTCTAACCCCATTTACTTAATAAATCTTTTGCATTAATAGTTTAGTAGTACGTGCATAGGTTAGTTTCAGCTCATCATGGCACTAGTGCGTTACTTTAAAGCGGCCATATTAGAAGCTACTGCGCAGCTGCAAAGTTTCCCCCCAAGCGACAGAAGAACGTCACACCACTTGATGTGGTAGATGCATGCGCAAAAAGAATTCCCCCGTTTAAGCGGACATTTTAATACACTCGGGTTATTCATTAAGAAAAACACATAGGAAAGCGTCCCCTAGATACAATAATATTGAATGTGATGCGATTTTAGTTCTCATGGACAGGTTGGTTATTGTATTACAGGTTATTCGAGAGGATTGCATACAAGCAAGTTTCTTTTGATGTGAAACCTTGCTCCATCAATCCCCTCTCTGATGGCATTTTATGCCATAACAAAACTCTATTTAAATCAGATGCCTACTTTAGCATTCTACCATTTCAATGTCTTCAAATCTCTTATTCTTTCCTTTATCTTTCTTAAATTGGGATCCTTTCATTCTTTTGTAGATATTTCCTTTCAATTCTTCAAGCTGTGTTTCTTCTAATTTTCTTTTCTTACCTTTCTCATTTATTTCGTACCTTTTTCATTTACCACTACATTTACGACAACACATTATCATCAGAACTAACAAAGTTATGCCCATGATTGGCAATAATATTTGACCTAAAATACCTTTTTTTTAAAAAATTCTTTATTTATCATTTTCACCATTAAAAAAAACATGTCCAATCTACAAAAGAATAGCGGTTACAGACTTACAGAAAAATATATAAAGTACATCTTGCCTTTAGTGGTGGACTTCCTTCACAATTGTCTAATGGTATCTATAAACACGCCCAGAGGGTACCATCATCTTCCATATCTGGTCTCATATATCGACTGCAGCATATATCGCAATGTAGTCCAAGGGTTCATAGAGGGTTCAAATGCTTAATAATATTATTAGGAGGCATTCAGCACAAATCGTGTTACGTGGATCTTTCTACTTACGCACTCACACCACTCCCACCTCAACAAGTTGGAAGTTCATCAACTCGCCCCTAGCCTCTGGGACTGTCCTGTGGTGAAGGGGTTGCTATTTATATCTGCAGCTACAGAGCTGTCCGGAGGAGAGTTTGTAGTACGGGCCAGCAAGTATTGCGTAAGAGGGCCCCAAATATCTTTAGGCCTCGAGGTGCGGGGGAGCGTCTCTACGTGAATTGCAAGTTGTTCCTGACAGTACACCATGTCCTCCAACCACTCCTTAAATTTAGGGGCCCGTCCTCTACCCCACCTACACGCCACTCTGCGTTTCGCATATTTGACCTAAAATACCTTTAACAATGTTAGAAATCCAACTATTAATGGTGGAAAAACTATTTGTTTTTTTCTTCCATACACTGTCAACCTCCAGTGGTTTCAGTTCTTCCAAATGTGTAATATGTTTAATATATCTTCCAATTTCTACACTTTTATCAGGTATATACGTGCAACAATGTTGCGCTTTCAGCATTTACAGACTCCACCCTCTTTTGCCAATAAGATATCAAGGGCAAGTCGATTTTGCAAAACCATAGATCTGACAGCAACTAATTCTGGATTGATTAGTAAGAATCCTCCAGCAGTGTCAGTAGATAACCGATCCACTACTGTTGACAATTGACAAATGTTCCGAGAATTTAGCAGAACCCCCACTGAAGGTATCAATGCACCAAATAGATCACCTACTATTTCAGAAAAACTAGCTCTTTTATATCTAGTTAGTCCACTACTGTCGTTATTGCTTCCAGTGATTATTTTGACTTAATATACTTTAGGGAATACTATTCCGAAATAGCAACTCCCATACCAGTGATCAGGCAGCCTAAAATAGGCTTTGTTTCCACAAATATAATAAATTCCAGGAAATACTGGATCAGTTCCTCCTTTTAGTCCCCAACCCCCAATTACTAAAAAGTTATTCTCACATTCACTGGAACCAATACATACATTGTTATACTCTGTTTTTAGCCTATGGAGACAGATTTTCCCTTTCTTTTTAAAGCCCAGAGACATGGCAGCATGAGTCTTGCCAGTTACTAAAAGGTCTTCCCTTTCAGCCCATATAGGTATCTGTCGTTTCGGTTCAGAGGCTCTTCTTTGGAAATCCTGTCTCCTATTTTCCACTAAATTCTAAAATATCTTTTCTTCTTCATGTAATTTACAGGTTAAGTTGCGTTTATGTGCATCAGCTTTTATCTATTGTCTTCATTGTTAGGAAATATTCACCCATGAATTGTGAGTCTCTAGTACTAAGGACAGGGTTCATGCTCTTTCGCATGGGAACTTCTGAAAATATTACATCTATATTTGAATAATAATACTGCAGCTTTCCAGTTCTATAAAATAAACTAGCTAGTACACTACATGAAATACCATAGGTCAATTGTTAATGATGATAAGTTACTCCTTCAGCTACTGAACTTGGCAATTTCATGCAAACGTAACAATCACTAACTTCCATGGTTTCTACATAATGTACTAAGAGATTTGCAAATACATTTAAATCAGTTTCATTCTTATCTACAGTGTGGTGTAAATCTAACTCATCTGGTGTTTCTAAGTCTACTCTGTTTCCTTTAAAGTTTGCAACTTCTGTAGGTGTGTTAGTACTATTTTGTTTGTCAGAAACCATTAAAAAGGGAATAGCTATTGTTAGTATCACCCATATTATGAGGACTAATATTAAACTACATATACAGATCCTACAACACTTCTTTATACAGCTTTGTTTTGGTTTGCCGGCAACATTATTATCAGACATCTTTTTTTTTTTTGTCCTCATTTATACGATCTTCATGGTTGTAGCAACAGGGTCACCTCTTAGTCATGCACGGAGGAACGCCCAAGGAGACGAGGTGCAACCGTATCTTTAAAAAACAGCAATTTCTTTTGAGTTTAAAAGTCAATGTACCGCCATGTAAAAACTAATGAATTTGCTTGATCGTGTTATTTTAAATCATTGGACGTCCCTTCCTATCCTACCGCATAAGCCATGTCCCAGAGTTCCCAGTATTTCAAACGTTTGCTTTTACCTCTTAATTCATCCAGATTTATTGTCCACTGCTCTAACCCAATCATCTACTATAGGAGGTGATGGAAGAATCCAGTTTTTACAGACCTCACGTCTGGCTAGTAACATAAAAATGAATAATATAAGTTTCTGATTTTTACTTAGAATAGTGTTAGAATCTTTGATGTCCGAAATGCCAAATATAATAATAAAGGTGCTTACCTTGATATTGATGTTGAAAACTTTATCAACAATCTTACCAACTGCATACCAGTAGGCATCAAGGTGGGCGCATGTATAAAACATATGTATGTCATTTGCTTTCGTCTCACCGCATGTGGGACACTTTTTCGTCACCTGTGTATTCATCTTTGACAATTTTTCGGGTGTCCAATACGACCTGTGCAAAGTAAAAAGATGATTTCTCCTAAGAGGTGCAGGAACAATAATGTGCCATAAAAAAGTGCAGGATACTTGCCAGAGATGTTGCAAGTCTTGAGTCGGAAAGGTTTTCTTCCATATAGCATCTGGTATGTCAAAATCAACCTCATTTCCCTCGATCAGGTACCAGTACTACTTTGATACTTCTTTTCGAAATGGATCCTTCTGTATTTCTTCCTCCAGCTTCCAACAAGGGTCCGGTAGTGAAACTTGTTCTCTAGCCCAACTGGCCATCTGGTAGTATTTAAATCTCGATATTTCATTGTTAGTTCTTTCCACTAAGGCATCCCAGCTCCTAAGGTTCCCATTTTCAAGAAGATCTCCCCACTTTGCTATTCTGTCTCTTTTCAGGGGGCCTGCTAGAGAGTCTTTCAAGCAATCTGGTGTTCCCGGAGAGTTCCATATTGGGGCCACAGGACTATAATACGAAAGCTTCCATGTTTTCCTTATCTCGAACCATATTTTGTAGGCTGATCTCAGTACCTTCAGTCTAATCTTTTTAAAATATTTTGGATGGCCAAATTTATAAAGACATTGATCATGATTGGTTACAGCTTTCCAGTAGGCAGGGTAGAACTAATGAGCACAAAAAAGGATCCTGGGGTTCTTAAATTGAAAGGTTTTGTAATACATAGCTAGATCTGGGCTAGCGATCCCTCCCCGATTTTTCTTTTGGCAAAGCTTTCTCCACGCTATCCTTACTCCTTTGGAGGCCCATATAAAGGTATTAATTTCACTCTGGATCTTTTTTATACCTGCTGAATTGAACTCCAGGGGAATTGCATTAACTATAAATGTAAACTTTGGTAGAATGGTCAATTTGATGACATTAGCTCTCCCCATAAAAGTAAGAAGTAGACAGCTCCATGATTTTAATAATTTCCTCATTTCTTTAGTTTTAGAGTCAAAATTAACTTGGGCAATTTCATCAATGTTTCTTGTTACTTCGATCCCCAAGTATTTAATTTTATTTTTGGATTCTATCAGGAGCTTCGTTGTGTTCCAATGCATAACCTCAGTTTTTTTATGGTTACTTTGGTAACCAGAAATTTTCCCAAATTCGGTAAATAGGCAATTTATGCCATCAAGAGACTCATTCAGGTTACTCGTGTAAATCATTAAGTCGCCTGCATATAAGGCCACTTTTAAGTTCCAACCATTAAAACTAAATGGTGTGATTTCTGTGGAGGACTTTATCATGTTGGCTAAGGGTTCTATATATAGATTAAAAAGATGGGGGGAGAGCGGGCAACTCTGTCTAGTGCCCCTTCTAATTTGAAAACCTTTTGATACTCTACCATTAACGAGTCTTTTCCCCACCGAAGCTGTGTATATATTCTTAATGACCCTTAAGAAATTCTCCCCTAACCCATAATAGTGAATACCCTTCCACAGATATGACCAATTTACGCGGTCAAATGCTTTTGCTGCGTCAAACATAAGAACCGCCAGAGGAGCTTTCTCCTGAGCTGCAATATCGATGGCGCCAATAAGTTGGTGGGTAAGGTCATGTAGCTGTCTTCCCCCTTATAAAGCCCTTTTGATCTTTGTGTATAAGGTTAAATATTTTATAATCATTGTTAAGAAGTGATATGGGCCTGTATGACTCACATTTTAAAGGATCTTTTCCAGGTTTTAAAATCACACTAATGGTCGCCTCGTTCCAAGTTTTTGGGATCGGGGAACCCTCTAGGGATAGAGAGTTAAAAAGATCTAGTAGTTTAGGGGCCAGCGAGTCCTTCAGAACTAGGTAAAGCTCGTTGGGAATTGCATCAGGCCCCGCCGCCTTCCCTCTTTTCAAACTCTTAATTACTTCTAAAACCTCCTCCACTGTTATAGCAGCATTTAGTGATTCACGGGAGTCTGCATCCAGCTGTGAAAGTTGTGATTTTTTCAGGCATAAGTATCGCGGGGTGATGGGGAAAGATCTTCCTCATACAATAACTGAAAGAAGTCGACAAAAGCCTCTTCTATGTCGGCTCTGTCTTCTACCTTTTCCCTTCCATTGGCTTTATAAATTGCCATGATCTTATTTCTATTAGACTCGGTTTTCAGCTTCCATGCTAAAAGTTTGCCGCTGTTTTCCCCAAATTCATAGTTCAATAGAACACTGGCCTGCCATTTTTTCCTTACCCTTTCCTCCAAATAAGACGCTAACTCCCGTTTCTTTTTCAATATATCTTCCTTTACTTTATTCTGATCTTCCTCCGTGAAACTGGCCTCCACCCTCCCTTGTTTTCCTAATATGTCAACCTCTAGTTGTGCCACTTTAAGTTTTTTCTCTTTATTCTTAGATATTGCTTAGACTCCTCTGAGGACTGATTAAAAGCATCCCATATTGTCATCTTAGAGAGTTTCCCAACGATGTTATCTATAAATAATTTAGTGTAGTATCTCTCAACTTATCTATTACTTGATGGTCCAATAGAAGTGTGCGGTCCAGTGTCCATCTTTTCTCTCCCTGCAGATTGTTAGTGCCTAGCTCGAGGTAGACTAAGGAGTGATCTGATAGGTGGGTAGGCATGTGGGAGACCCTTTTAACATAATTACCTAGAGTTTTATCAATTAGGAAGAAGTCAATTCTTGAGGTGTGACCATACTTATAGTTCCTATAAGTAAATTTATTAATCATGTCACCTCTAAATTTCCAAATGTCAGTTAGCCCCAAGTCGTCTTTTAGTCAATTCAGACATTCTCTCATTTTAGGGATATTCTGAACCCTGCCAGGAGGATGTCTATCCTTTTTGATTAGGTGAAATCTCCACCTAATATGATTGGAAAAGAGATTTTTATCAACTGGGCATAAAGGGATTGAAGAGGCGCTGGGTCATCTGTGTTTGGGCCATAATACCCCACCACAGATAAAGATATATCGCCTGACTTTATATTGGCTATAACCCATCTGCCTCTTGAGTCTACAATCACCCCTAAAAGTGTTAAATTAGCTGACTTTTTTTATAATAATTGCTACTCCTTTGATGTTGCATGTTTGATTTGTGCAAACACTCTCTCCAACCCATTTTTCACATTTTATAATTTCTATCCACTTTTCTTTAAGAAGGTGGGTTTCTTGTAATATAATTATATCACAATTTTTTTAATTTGAATACTCGAAGATTTTTTGTCACCTACCCCTTGTTCTTAGCCCATTCACATTCCATGTTACTAATTTTAGGTCGCCCATCTAGATAATTGTTTGTCACTCCGGCGTTCACATTGGCCCTGTTTGCTAATTTTGTGTATCGGACAATTATTTTTAGATTTTTTCCCAAATGCTCCCCACCCCAAAAAACTATTTATGGTGCTCAAAGAAAAAAGAACCGAATCCCTAAAACTACCCCTACCCGGGAGAACCCTCCCTACCATCATTGGGCAAAACTGGTTGTCCTAGTTGAATTCCGCAGTCGGGATTTAAAAAAAAAAAATTTTTCATTTCAAATTATCCGCCATGGCTCAATAGATTCTTACTGCTTTTTACTAAGTGTTCTCATTTGCTCTAGGAGCGACTCCACTTCTTTCGGCTCTCTGATATTATATATTTTATTGTTCCACATTATTCGCAGGAGAGCTGGGAATTTCATTTGTACAATTGCGCCTTCATCCCTTAGGTCTTGCATGTATTTACCCAGGGCCCACTGCCTATCTGTGTTACTTTAGAAATATCGGAGCGGATTTTATAGTTGAATCCATCTTTTGTAAGACTACCAGACTTCAAAGCCTTGTTCAAAATATGTTCTTTTAAGGAATAGGATTTAAAATTGACAAGGATCCTTCTGTCCTTATTTAGTCTGAAAGGATCCCTGTGTACCCTTTGTATGTCTTCATCAAGGGTTTTTCCGTCCAAATCAGGAGTGAACTCTTTTAACAAATTAACTATAAAACTCCTTACGTTCTGTCCTTCTTGACCTTCGGGATATTCAACAGTCGTATATTGTTTCTCCTTGAATTATTTTCCAAGGTCTCAACTTTATCCCTCCGTTCCTTTTCAGTTAATGTCAGCTTATCAATGTCTATCTGACAGAGTTTTACTTCCTCCCTAGTCTGTTCCAAGGCAGTTTTAACTGCCACAACCCTGTCTACTAAGGCGTTAACCTTAGATTCCAATGCTTTGCAAGTGTCTTGAATTTTTTCTTGGTTTTTCTCTGATTCTGCAAAGCTGGGTTTCATCTCCTTAAAGAGTGAGCCCACCAAGTCCCCAATCTTAGATGGCATATGTGTTTCTGAGTCTTTTCTCTCGGGTAGCTTTTCAGCTTCAGTAACTTCAGAACCTTCAGTAGCTTCAATATAATTCTTCTCATTGAATCCAGTATCTTTGTTCATAAGTGCCTGATATTTATTAGGGGATTCCATTACTGCTAGAGCTGACAGGGACCCTACCACTTGACTACTCTCAGTAACTTTCTCCGATCTAAGTGACCCGTATCTTAGAGCTGGCTTCTCCTGCACTTTAAACAAGCATTTACAATGCAATGGTCTCGGCATTGTTAAAGTTAGAGCTATTGGAATTGCTCCTGACATTATTTTGGTTTATGTTTTTGTTTTTAAAACATTTAAAGAAACGGCATTATTATTTACAATGTCAATAGCTTAATCACTCTCAAATGTGAGACCTATTGCATTTGCACCCAGACACAGAGCCACACACACAAAGCCACCCACACACAGTGTAATGATCGCGGATGTTCTGCAGGAGCGTCCGGAACGTTGGAGAAAAGTCCACAGTCGTCCCCCACGTTCCTCCGACTCTATCAAACTCTAGAGTACGAAGGACCCGCTGGGGAAAACAGGGAAACAAAACAAGGATAGGTGGGGAAAACAGGCAGGTCTTGACGGATGATTCTGGCAGGCGAAATAGCAGGAAGGTGATGGTTCTTGACAGGAAGGAATGATAGGGCCCCTCAGCTGTAACACAAAGGTAGGTATATGAATACTAATACAGCACTACCCTGGAGCTTTCTTCACTTCATTCCCCCAGACACCTACCGGGGTTAACGCCAGCCTCCTGGATTATGGCCTGCAGGAATAAGTAGGAATAACTCTGCACGACCCACTTATGATCGATTCCCAGAGGAGAACTCAGTTTCACTATGTGTAAGTCACTTTACAGGCTGTGAACAACAAAGACAGGGTTCATAAATGATGGAAGGATACGATTCCCCATATGCCTATATGATGTGTAGGAAGAACAAGTACCGTGATTCTTATGTAGGAAGGTGGCAAACCTAATCCACTGCTCAATGGTCCTCGCAATAATCACCCTCGGATGCCTGATGCGTGTTCAAGAGAACATAGGGTAGGGGCAAGTAGTGGATGCGCCAAAGAGGCCACTGATACTTGAACTGGGGTAAGAACACAAAGTATGACTCCAACCAAATCACAAGACTTGGAGTCGCCTTAACAGCAGGCGTAAGCACAACACAATACAAGCCTGAATCTGGAATTAGCAGGCTGACATATAACACGACACAACTCAAGCCTGATATGCAGGATTTGGAATTAGCAGGCTTACATATAACACAACACAACTCTAGCCAGAGAGGTTGATTCTGGGGAGGGATATCAAAAGGAGCAGTGCAGGCGATGGGGAATCACTAACCGTCAGCCAACCTCAATCTCCGAGGTAAGGAGAGACGAGTGACGGGCGACCCCCGCACTGCTAATTAACACTTAGACCTTACTTGGCAAGGCGCAACACGCTCCGCCGCTCAGATGGAAGGAGCGCCAACACGCTCGGCCGCTCGGATGGAAGGAGCGCCTCTACGCTTCACCAGGGGGAACAGCGATAACAACCCCGGAGCCGGGACTCGTCTGCTTCGACTCGTCCGCGGCTTCGCACTGGAAAACAGGAAGTACGTTTAACCGGAAGTCAGGCAACAGCAATCAAGACGGAACTGGGGCTCAGTGCTAGAACGCGAAGCGGCGTTTGCACGCCCTTCGCCGTTTAAATACACACTGCACACAGGGGCCGGACCGCGGGGCATGACACACAGCCACTCACATAGAGCAACCCACACACAAATAGAGCCACCCACAGAGCCACCTACACACACACACACAGTTACCCACACACTGACAGAGCCACCACGCATAGAGCCACCTACACACACACACAGAGCCACATACACACAGAGAGCCACATACACACACACAGCCACACACACACACAGCCACACTTTCAAAGCCCATACATGACAGTAACCCGATTCAAGGCCCCATTCTCCCGATTTATATTTTTTAATCTCCCACTTTGCTCTTCTGAAAGTTGCCATGTATGCCTATGGGGGTGTGTGTGTGTGGGGGGGGTGTTCCTTGTTTACCTTGTGGGCAAAGAGATGCTGAGGCTCTGACAGACGGGCATAATGAAAGATGGGTATAATGGCATCCAGTACCCCACAACTTCAAGCGTTTTGTGGAGGGGCGCCCTCGCAGCGCACACGAGAGGTGAACAAATGAACGACATCCCCATGGGGTAGACACCGGGGCAGCTACTGGAAGTCTGCAGGACAGGGAAAGGGTAACTGGGGGAAACAAAGGGGACAGAAAGAGAAAAAAAAGGCACAGAATCACGGGGACAGCAAAGGGGACAGGAGAAAAAAGGCACAGAATCACGGGGGCAGCGAAGGAGACAGAAGGAGAAAAAAGGCACAGAATCACGGGGGCAGCGAAGGGGACAGGAGAAAAAAGGCACGGAATCACGGGGGCAGCAAAGGGGACAGCAGGAGAAAAAAGGCACAATATTTACATTACACATTCGGGCACGGGGAGATTATAAGTTGCAATGTCCGCAGCTAAGAAGCCCCGATCTGGTCTATTGTGCCTTAGAAATGAGAGACGAGTCACGGTTTTGTCTCCAGTGCTTAGTGTGTTAATGAAACACGAGTCCAAGGAACCAGGGTTTCCACAGGAGCAAACACAGATGCTGCCGGGGCAGTGATTATCGGGCTCGGGCAGGAGGGGCGGGCCAAGCTGCATACATTACGGCTCTGATGGGCAAAGGTGTGCAGTTCCCTTTGAGGGTCATGGCAAATCTTTTTAGGGACCTGAACGTTGAGGCCACAGCCCAGAGACTCCTTACATCTGTTCCTCTGACTCCTGCGCCCTCCGCACCAATGGCGCCCACTTAGCATTCCGCTCAGGGGAGACTCATTTACATTCGGTGCATTCGAAATGAGGGGATGCTGATGAACTTTTAAGGAGTATGAGAAGCCAGATAGCAAATTACTTTACCTAACTTTTTTTTTTTAAATTTATATAGCGCGACTACCTTTGGTTTGGAGCAGCTCTACTATCCACAGCCCCGCTGTGTGAACCTAGCGAATCTACAGACCACCTTTATATGTGGGACAAATACAGACAACATATATAGACCAGAGAGGGTTTTGGAGACAGGATAAATGGCGCTAAGGCAGATGAACGGACAGATGGAGTCAGAAGAACAAAGAACCAATGCTTAACGGTGCAAACAGGTCAGGGGAATACCCAAAACCCCTGTATAAGGTGTGGGCAAAAGCCCATACCAGAACAATTATAAGCAAATCCTGTGCACACGTGACAATATAATTAAATTAGATCACAGAAAAGATAACAGGGTTCAAAGAACAATGGAAAGATGTTGTTTTAATTCAAACGTTGTCTTTCATCAGTACAAAGAGCGCCAGCCGACACATGTTTCGTCAACAGTAAAACAACTGTGACTCTTCAGGGCCAAATGAGCAATGTCATACGAAAAAGATCGAAAGCCGTCGGGAATATAAGTAAAGTAGTCTCCCATGGGTCGGTGCGACCAGGAAACCAAAGGGCTGTGTATGTCGGTGCGTTATAGCTGAACTTGCTTCCGAAGTGCGGGAGCAAGTTGTTTTACTGTTGACGAAACACGTGTCGGCTGGCGCTCTTTGTACTGATGAAAGACAACGTTTGAATTAAAACAACATCTTTCCATTGTTCTTTGAACCCTGTTATCTTTTCTGTGATCTAATTTAATTATATTGTCACGTGTGCACAGGATTTGTTTATAAATACAGACAACACACCGCCCCTCCCCCCTCATGTGTAGAGCCATCACTGCCCACAGACCCTTCTATGTTTGGAGCCACCACTCTCCACACACCACGCCTGGGTGTGGAGCTGACGAACCCCTGTCCACAGATCCCCCTATATGTGCGAAGTTATCAGTGTCCACAGACCATCTCTCACATCTCTATCCTGATCTGCTCCCTGCAGTGCTGTCCCAGTGATCAGACATCTGTATCTGGCTCTCAGGATGCATCCCTATTCCAAGCCGCATCGTGCACCACTATCCAAACAATGGGACATCCGCAGAGCTCTCGCAATGCATCTTTACCCAAAACTGCACTCTCCTCTGCTGTCCTATGCTAAAACACTCATCACCTGGAGCTACCCCCTCCAGTCGCGTCGCAGAGAGATGCACCAAGCCCCCTCCTGCAAGGTGTTCCCGTCCTCACCGCACACCCACAGAGCTCTCCTCCCACAATAAAATCTAGGGCCTTTCACAAAGCACCTCGTTCCTGGGTGCAGAATGGTGTCACTGGATTCTGTATAGCTCACATTCTACCACTTGCAACCCGGGCTGCCTGTCACAATGCATTTCTAGCTCCGTACTGCCTCGTGCACAAATCTCTTGCAAAGCTTTCGATGAGATTTCCAGGCCCACTCCACCCGCAATATTGAGATTGTCGGAGACTCACAAAGCACCTTCAGAGCACCTATTTTAACTTGTTTCATGCACTATCATTGAAACCTACGCTTACTCCCAGAATGCATCTGTACACTGACTTGAGGCATGCACTAATATCTTAGTCCTGGTGCCACTTACAGCATGCACTGATATTGCACTGATGTTCTGTTGCACAGAAGTTCACTGCCTTCTCAAAAACGGTATCTTAGTCTTTGATTATGGTGTGTAAGCAAGTCTTTCTTTTTGGTAAGATAGTTCAGGGGGTCAACGCACTTGTGTACCCTTCAGGCTGAAATCCCAGGAGAATACAATAAATATTCCTCACCTTAATGGGCACCGAGATCCACACTGCAAATATTTGGTTCACACAGGTCCAATGTAATCTTCTCTCAGAATTCCCAACCCCACGGGTATCTTTATTTTTGGAAATACGGAATTACCGCAGTATTCTACGCAATGCGTTATAAAATGGAGAACAACACCGCACCTATTTTGGCATGCCATTCCCAAAGTCTGGGATACTTTCCGAAAACTACTTCCTCTATTTCTGATCTAGCAAATATGTCCCCAGAAAAAAATCGAGGGTAATTGTGCATGAGATAATACTGCACACTCACTTTCTGCATTCTCTGTAATACTAGTTTGAGTGCAGACTCCAGTTTGCACCCAAGACATTATCTGCTTGGGTGTCCCTGTAGGAAAGGCATAGCCACAATTCAGGGGGGCGTCATCAGTGTATCATGCAGCCCCCCACCCCAGGAGGTTTCGTTACGTCACTGGTGAATGCAGTGAGGGGTGTACAGCTTCAGGCCGCTAGCAGGCTGGGCTCACAATCAGAGCTGCAGCGGTGAGGGGGGCGAGGGCGGGGGGGGGGGGGGAAGTTATATCCCCTTCCCTTACCATAAACTGGTTGGTCTTTTCAAGGGCAAATTTACAAGTGCAAACGCCGCTTGCTAACATCTGGTAATTCCACCTGGTGAAACGCGGAGCCGGCAGCAGGGGCTCTCCAGCAGTGAATGACGAGTCTTAACTTGTCACAGTTTGAGGGCAGCCTCCGGCTTTTGGAGAAAATTCGTACTCACGTGCACATTCCACCAGGGCCATTCATTCACCTATTACCCCCGTCACACAGGCACACGTCAGCGGTGTGTACTAAGTGCCTTAGACGAAGTCTACGTTTATACAAATGTGTTTCCTACACTGCCTGCAGCCCGGGATCGCTCTCTCTTTAGATTCCTTGACCGGCAGTCGCTATAGAGCTATAACATCCTCCCCCCCCCCCCCCCACCCTTTCACTTGGCGCCTGCTTCGCGCTATAGAAAGACACATTCATATAGTATATTAATACGTTGATTGATCGTAGCACTTGTAGTTTAATTTACAGTGAAAAGAAATGACAAGAACTGTAATACTAGGCGTTATACGAATGTGCTATTGTTATGATTTTCAATAATGTCTGCATTTCCAGAAGATAAAAAGAGAGAGGTGGCGACCCCTACTGGTGACTCCCTCGTACTGCAGGGTCCCCGTGCCCATTCATCAGAGACAGAAAGGAGGCTCATTGAGCAAGGTGGGAGACAGGGGGAGAGGGGTGGGGGAGCGAGGGAGGCGGGTGGCACCCCCTTCTGGGACTGCAGCTCGGTTCTCATGCCCTCCAGAGGCCTCCCCCTCCCTGGACGGGGGAAGGAGGTAGACAACAGCTGCTTTCAGATAGGGCTGGCCATGGCCTGGACGCTCCCCCCTCAGTCGGGCAGCTGTTTCTCTCAGAGGCCCTTGAAGACTCTGGCCGCCTATACCCCGCCCCCATTCGGTTATGGAATGTATTAAGCACACACTTAACCCCAGGGCTTGTTTGCGCTTCATCTCACAGAAAGAATGCGGGTAGCCTAGGGTGAAGACTGTGGAGCTCTCTAAGGGCGTTTGTGGCTGGCTGACCCAGCCTTAGGCAAGCAAGGCATTTCCGACATATGGCTGACTACACCACAGCTCTGCTGGCCTTGCGGATTTTTTTGTTGTTGTTGCAGATTTATATAGCGCGAACTCGACCCGAAGGTATTGGAGCGCTTTACATGCGCGCCGGTTACGTTGCACATTCAGGCACGAGGGGATTAAGTGATTTACCCAGGATCACAAGACGTGGACGCGACCCCGAGGGTCGAACTCTGGTTTCCAGCACCAAAATCGGCAGTCTAGCCGACGGACCGCATCCGCTTCCCCGAAAATACTCAAAAGAAATGAGGATTTAGCAAGAGCATAAAACAAACATACCACCAGCGCTCGCCCGCTCCCCTGCAAACACCCGCTCCTCGGACAGGAGACGAGCATCAGAGCCCTAAAACACAAAACAAGTTAAGTGCGGACACCAAAGTCACCAGGAAGGAACAGAACCGATAAAAACCAACGCTGCACAAAGACAATACTTACAGAAAAGAAACACAACTTGCAGAGTCACGAGTAAGACCAAAACACCCACACCGCCGCCTTTAACCGAGGTGAAGCAGAAATGCCTCAGAGAAAGGCAGCGGCGGTTTCGGATTCACGCCCCCGAATCCGAAAAGGACGGGGCTTGTTTTGCGAGACACGCCTCTTCTCCAATGGCTGGCCAGCATTTAAGAGGCCAGCCAATGGAGAAGAGGAGCGGGTTCAAGCCCCTCTTCTCCAAGTCATTATATCTCGCGAGCGAGACTGCGCAAGCGCAGCCTTCGCTAGCCGAGACCTAAAAAGGAACGTAATGAGGGAGTCACTTTCAAGTTAGATCCTTTCTTTAGTTGCTCTTTCTTAGCCGTCTTTGCAGCTCTCGTTGAAACTACAGCTGTTATTTTCCCCTTTACTTTCTGAGCTCTTTGTTTCCTACTCGTGAGTCTACTTGAGTCACTATCTTGTGTTGTAGATATCTCTTTAACCGGCTCCTGTTCTCTTATCAATACAGTTTCTGCCGATACAGTTTCTGCCAAGGGGTTGATATCATTGCCTGGGGGCAGGGAGGGGTGGGGGGGGGCGGGCGGGTCTGGGTTCTGGCAGTTAATTTTTAGAGTTTTCCCCGCTTCTGGTGTTGACTTATCTTGGGAGGGCAACCATTGTAACAAGGTATTCCCTTGCAGAGATGCCCCTGAAATTATGATTGAAGTGGAGACCCCCCTATGTCTGCCTCTGTTTTTTTTCTTAATGGAATTCATGCAGAATCCGTCATTTATACCTACGTTAACTATGTAATCGTCAAGATACAAGCCACATTCAGTAACCAGGTTCTTTTTAACAGTCCCTTTCTGTGGGTTCGTAGCGTTACCCTTGGACTGTTGCCTAACTCTGCTGTCAGTTTCTAAGGCTATGGTAAATAGCTGGGAAAAACGAGGGGGGTTACATATGGGGCCCTGAGACTAACTCTTAATATCGCTCCAAGCAGGTACTGAAACTCCAAAGCAGCGGTTGCCCAGAAACCTCCTACTCTCTCCCACGCTGTGAGGCTATCTGACCGTTGTTTTCGGGCAAGTCCCACCTCCACGTCTAACTCTGAGCCAGTCTGCCGTTCCTGAGCAGTCTCCGTCCTCCCGCGCTCGGCAGCCTCGACCGCCACCACCACCTCGTCAGCGCCAGCAAATGCCATCACACACATTCCTTCGGTCTGCCAGGCACACAGAATCACAAAAGCACCGCGAAGTTCTAGTGTGTACTTTTTTTTTAAATTACCAGCAGAAACGCTCCTCAAAGCTTCCTGTAAGAGCCATTACAGCATCCTGCTCATAAACCCGACTGCGGAGCTCACGACTTTGGCTCTTAGCTGACCGCCATGTTCCCCTCATTATCAGACATCTTGGGCAAGAAGATTATATCTTCTTTAATTCAGAACTGGTAAGAGATAACACCTTGATCGTCTTCTCCCTTTTAAGTCGGTCTCACTTGTTCCTCAATTTGCTCAACATTCAGCTCTTTCTCCATTTAAATCGAGATTTTCAAAGTCTTCAAGAATGACATATGTCCATTCAGGACCCTTGAACTTATTATTCAATGTCTTTAATCTTTGACTCCTTCTCTTTGGTATTACCTTGGAAGGTACAGATTGACTAGTTACTTCATTTACTTGATTAGGTTCTTCATTGATTGTGTTAAGTCGATATCTCAGTCTCTTGACGAATCTTGGCCAATTATCGACTTTTCTTAAATTTTACTGCACTACCAGGTTCTTCAAAATTCCTTTTATTTTCTTGAGATCTTTGCACAATTTGATCAGCTTTGCCTTCAGATTCCCTCTCTATCTGACCTTGTCCAGGGCTTATTATTTCGGCCTATTCTGCCTGGATGGGTTCATCTACCCTAATCTTTAGGTCTTTTTACCTCTTTACCTTCTTCTGCCTGAACGTTTTGTCTAATTCCTGACTGTCCCTCCTCAGACTCCGGAACAGTGCTTTGTGTTTCTTCTGTCTGAGTAGATTGTTCTCTCCTTATCTGTTCCTGCTCAGGCTCACTAACAGTCGTGTCCCTAATTTCCTGAGTGACTTCTTCTATACCTGACTGGTCCTCACTCTCTTCCTGTCTATCTAACTGTGTTTGACTTCTAGTTCTTATAAGTACTTCAGGTATGTCCACCACTGGGATCCAGTCGTCCTGATAAGCGCTCGGTTGATCTTGGGCAGCTACTTCAGGATCTTCTATAGGAAGTTCTTCAGCACTACTGATTTCTTGTTTCAATTGAAACTATTCTTCTTCAGGAGCTGGCACCCTTTTTGAATGGCTTGCATGAATCCAATTGGGCAATCCTGCACACTTTACAGCTGTTGAGGTAGTCAGAATAACTTGATGCGGTTTATCCCACCTTGGTGCTAGGCACGATTCTCGGGTGTGATTCTTCACCATTACCCAATCACCAGGATTCAGATCATGTGAGTTGAAAGCGTCTTCCCCAACCTGATGAGAGATAGAACGCACTCTGTCAGCCAACTCTTTACAATACTCCAAAACCAAGTCATCAGTTATATTCAACAGCTTGTGTGCTGGTACACATGCTTGTCTCATTGCTCTTCCCATGAGTATTTCATGGGGACTCAATCCAGTATTTCTGTCTGGAATACTTCTGAGTCCCATCAGAACAAGGGGCAAAGCATCAGGCCATTCCAGTGGAGTGGATGCACACACCTTTCCGAGTCTTGACTTGATTGTGCCATTCAACTGTTCTACCACTCCAGAAGCCTCTGGACAGTAGGCGCAGTGCAATTTCTGTTTGATTTTGAATGCTTCACAGATTAGTTGAATTATTTAGTTATTAAAATGAGACCCTCTATCTGATTCAATCATTACTGGAAAACCAAACCTAGGAATGAGTTCTCTTAATAAAAGTTTGGCCACTGTCAAGCTGTCATTTCTTCGGGTCGGGTATGCTTCCACCCACTTTGAAAATTAACAAACTATGACAAGTACATATTTCAACGCTCGACAAGCAGGCAGTTGAATGAAATCTAGCTAGAGTCTCACAAAAGGTCCCTCTGTCTTCCCAATCTTTCCCATGCAGACCACGGTTTTCCTGCCAGGGTTCATTTGTTGACATGTTAAACATCTCTGGCAAAAGCTCTCTGCTACATTCCTGAACTTTGCGTTAAACCAATCTTGTCTGAAGAGTCGAATCATTGGATCCCTGCCCACATGTGTGTCTCCATGGTACATTCTAGCCATTGGTGGAAGCATACTGTCTGGCATGACTGGTCTGCCATCATAACAAATCCACACACCATTTTCTGCCCTTCTTTGACATCCTATTTTCACCCACTCTTCCTTTTCTCTCATGTCTACTGCATCCTGCAGACCTTTCACCTCCTCCCAGGGTCCCACTCCTGCAAGTAGCATAAGTTGGCAGCTGATTCCACAAGTTTCGATTTCCTTATTCAAGGCAATCTTATGCCTTGCACAATGTTGTGCAACCTGGTCAGCATATCTGTTACCGGCCGTCACATATAGTCATTTCCTGATTGGTGAGCAGCACACTTGACCACGGCTACCTCTTTTGGTAAATTAATTGCCGCCAATAATTCTTTCACAAAAATTCCATTTATTATAGGAGTCCCTGAAGAAGTCAGGAAATCCCTCTGCATCCACAGTTGGCCAAAATCATGCACAACCCCATAACCATATTGACTGTCAGTAAATATGGTTACTCTCCAATTTTTCCCAATTTTGCATGCCTTAACTAAGGCGATCAATTCAGCGACTTGTGCAGATTTGACTTCTGGTAAATAGGATGCTTCGACTATTCCAGTTAATGTACATACAGCGTAAGTAGCACTCAAACCTCCCTCTTCGTGTCTCATGCATGAGCCATCTACAAACAGCTCTTGTTCTGCATTTTTCAAAGGTTCTTCTTGTATGTCAGGACGAGGTTTAGTGCTAAGTTCAGTCACGTCAAGACATTCATGCTCAACCTCATCTCTTACTTCCTCTTCATATGGATCAGGTAGTAAGGTAGCTGGGTTAAGGACACCTCACTATTGTCACATTCTCAGCTCCCAGTATTATTCTTTCATATTTTGTCAGCCTACTAGGAGTTAGGTACGGTATTTGGGTCCTGGTCAGTAAAATCACCACTGCATGAGGAATATACACCTTGACAGGGTGTCCCATCACAGTTGACTCACTTTGCTCTATTGCTTACGCAGGTAGCAGCAACAGCTTTTAGGCAACCTGGTAATGCGCAGGCCA
This sequence comes from Triturus cristatus, assembly GCF_964204655.1. NCBI lineage: Eukaryota > Metazoa > Chordata > Amphibia > Caudata > Salamandridae > Triturus > Triturus cristatus. The sequence continues at coordinate 1,157,810,999 of NC_140583.1, read as the reverse complement.
CAGGATCCAATGTAGCAGAAAAATATGCCACTGGTCTTCTCATTAATCCGTGTTTCTCTGTGTTAAGACTGAAAGTGCACAATTACCCCGCTCATAGCAGAATAATGCAAATTCTTTTGAATAGTCAGGCATTCCTAGAGCACGAGCTTCACACAAACATTCCCGCAATTTTCTAAAAGCTCCCATGCTTTCATTACCCCATTCTATGGGATCTTTCATTCTTTTTCTGGTTAGCTGTATCAAAGGCTTAGCTAGTAATGCAAACCCCACAATCCACTGCCTACAGTACCCTACAACTCCATGGAACATTCTAATTTCTTTTTGAGTTTGTGGCAACTGCATTTGACTTATAATTCTGATTCTTTTAGAAGTCACCCTTCTTACTCCTCTTTCTATTTGATGTCCCAGGTATCTAACTGAATTTTTACAAAACTGAAGTTTCTCAGGGGACACTTTATGTCCACCCTTTGCCAAATGATTTAGTAATGCAATTGAATCAGTAACACAGTCTTCGAGTGTTTGACGCCACCAATAGGTCGTCAATATATTGCACCAAGACTGACTCTCTGGGCAATACAAGTGATTCAAGGCTTCCTTTGAGAATCTGATTAAAGATTGAAGGGCTTTCTGTGTACCCTTGAGGCCGCGATTCCAAACATAAACATGCTCTTCAAATGTGAATGAAAATAAGAACTTGCTATCTGGATGCAATGGAATGGAAAAGAATGCATGACATACATCAATCACTGTGAACCATCCTGCTTTCCATGGTATCTGATAAAGAATCACAGCTGGATTAGGCACTACTGGGCAGCTTGGTACAACAATCTTGTTAATTTTCCTGAGGTCTTGAACCACCCTATATTTCCCGTTAGGTTTCTTAATGCCAATTATGGGTGAATTGCAAGGGCTACTCATTGTTTCTTTCAGAATGCCTTGTTCGACCAATCGCTCTATCTCTGATGCGACACCTGCTTTTACTTCTGGACTCATTTTATATTGTCGGGTATTCGGGTAAACAGCACCTTCTTTCACAGTCACTTTTACGGGATCTACATTTGATATTAATCCTATCTCCTTTCCAGTAAAATACCATATTTCTGCATTTACAGTCAATTTTACTTTGCAGGTCATTCATTTTGTGTCATCATTGAATATAATTAAAAATTTGCGAACATACGTGACAAGAATTTTCAATTCTATTAAGGACACGGAGGCGAGGATTATGCTTCTCATTTCTTTACTAGAAATTTGCTCAGCAGCCAATCTTATTACAATAAAACTAAAAACTACAATACCCATGAACACATTGGGTACCACGTAATAACCATAGAGTATACACATATAAATAGTCAGCAAGAGAATACCACATCCTCTTTCTTTGGTAATTAGCAACAGTCAGAAGAAGAAAATAGTGCAACGACCGGAAAAAAGGCGTGGAAAATAAAATCGTAGCTCGAACAGTTCAACTGAAGACCAACAGGATGGAACAGCTGATTTGATGCGTGAAACGACATCCCAAAACAGGAACCAGCAGACGTCCAAAACATAATCCAAGATAAAGAAAGAAGCGCAGCTCACTTCGGATCAGAACCTGAAAAAGATATAAAGTCGTAATATACCATTCCGAAATGAAAGAAAAGCATAGAATACTTAGGGAGGGAAGAGAAAAGAAGGAATGTATCCAAATACATCATAACAGTATACCAGAAATATATTAATGAAAATTATCATATGCAATATACATGAGCGAAAATACATAACAGAAAACATGGGTGGGATAATCCTCGCCTCCGTGTCCTTAATAGAATTGAAAATTCTTGTCACGTATGTTCGCAAATTTTAATTCTATGTCAGGACCGGAGGCTCCGATTATGCTTGTTCAAAGCTGAGCCACCACAACAGAAGCAATATCCAGAATAGGTTTATAATAAAAGGTCTTAAACATAGAATCAGTTGACCAATCAGCTGCTTTCATAATATCTATTAAGGTCACACCCATAGAAAAAGCCTTGGAAGCCATAGCTCCACGAGTCGAGTGTGCACCAAAAATAGTAACATCAATACCTGCTTCACCCATGAGCCATCTGACCCATCTGGCTAAAGTAGCCGGGGTCACAGGGCGAAAGGGTTTTTGCAACGCAATCAACAATTGACCATGCAAATCTTGTCGAAAATGAGCAGTACTTACCTCATAATCCTTAATACATTGCACTACACAGAGTTTTGGATTATTGGGAAAACTTGGGTAAGTGATGGAGGCAGTATTAGACTTAGTACGTCTGGAAATGGAAAAAGTAACCCCTTCAGGAGAAAAAGTACGACCTGCAAGATCTAGCGCGCGAACATCAGACACACGTTTGCAAGAGACTAGACATAACAGCATAGTAAACTTTGCTGATAATTGTTTGCGGGACAAAGAGTCGTTGGAAGGCCAAGCCTCCAAGAAACGTAAGACAATAGACACATCCCATAACGCAACATACTTTGGAGAAGGAGGTTTTACCAATCTGATACCTCTGAGTAATTTGGAAATCAAAGGATGTTCACCTGCAGGTTTACCATTAATAGGAATATGCCCCGCAGAGATGGCCGAACGGAAATTGTTTACAGTCCGATACGCAAGGCCGGAGGATGCCAGAGAAGCTAAAAAATTCACAATCAAAGCGACATCCGCAGAAGAGGGATCCACTTCCCGTTGAGTGCACCAATCACACCAACGTTTCCATGCTGCGGCATAACGTTTGTGTGTGTTGGGAGACCAAGCTTCGTTGATAAATCTGGAAGCGTCTCGCGAAAGGCCTGGGACCTGCCAGCGATCCCCGAAACCCGCCATGCCACCAGAAAGAGTTGACCCGACTCTATTAGAGGATGAGGCTTGTTGAGCGGATCCAATAACAGATTCCACAATTGGGGAAGAAGAACTGGAATTGCACAAGACAACTGCAGGAGAACAGGGAACCAAGCTTGAGCCCTCCAGAGAGGGGTGATCAGAATCAACTCCGTCTGATATAGTTTCATGCGTGCCAGAACCCTGGATATCTGTCATGCCCCGGGATCCGAATCGATAGACGGTCCAGTATATAAGGACCAAAGACGCGTACGAACGCGCTTAGCGTTCTAGCTGGATGCCTGGTTTCCGTCCTCGCTTAGCTTGCCTGACTTCCGGATTGTACTTCCTGTTTCCGTTGTCGCGCTAGTCGGCGCCAAGCCTTCTCGGGTTCTGCCCGTGTGTTTTGAGTCTTTCTGAAGAGACGTTATTGCCGTCATTTGCGAGCCTCTCTGTCATCTAGAGGCCCGCGTTTGCTCACGAAGCATACTGCGGCGATTCGCGAGCCTCTCGTCCATCTGGAGGCTCGCTCCTGCTTAAATAGCATTTTTTGATTCCCGCCAATTGCGGCGGATTTCGGAGTGAGTGCCAGTAATCTACCTTCCCCAGAGCTGCTGTGTCGTGGGGGTGCTCACTCCAGGGTGGTGGTTGGGTGTAAACACAAGCATATTCCCCGCACTGTGCCCTCGGTTCCCTCACTAAGGAGAAGCGTTTCCAAACTCCTCTACAGTTCATTACGCCCAAGTTGGTTCATATCTTTAGTTGAGTCCACACACTTCCTTTCCCTCCTTGCACCTGTTCAGCCATTTACCCACCTCCCTTCAGTGGTGCTGGTCTCCCCTGGAAACAGAAGACCGACTTATCCATAGGGGACGCTAGCGTGGACCACGCCATAGTGACCAGAGTTCTTCTGAAGCACGGTAACAGCGCTGTGCGCTACTCTTTTGTTCTTGCACTTAGGAATTTAACACGGGGTGGGTGAATATAATTATTATTGTTTTGTCTTTCTCCCTAGGAGTTATCATATTCACACTACACCTTTTGCTATTACATTCCATGTGGAAATAGAGGGACGCAGTTGTATATCTTCCTAGTGAGTAAGAGGGGGAAAAGAATTGTGTATCATCATTAATGTTCTAGGTAGACCATTCACTGTATTGTTTGTCTTATAGGGTATATGAAGTAGAAGTTGGTTTGCTCCACGCCTGCCCCCCTCGTCCTTAGTCCCTTACTAATCCAGTGGAGGTGACATCTCTTATGCTAAAACAAGACCCCCGTGGTATGTGGATTAGGGACTTGTTTCTGCCTGGGAAATGCATAAGGTGATATGTAGTATAAAGTAGAATTTTCTATTACAGCACGCACAGAGAAGAACCACGTCCTTGGTACCAACCAGCCACACCTCTGAAGTCACACCCTCCTTCCCTTGTTTTGTTACCCTGTTTTCCCCTGGCGTGCCATCCGGTTCTCTAGGGTTTGATAGAGACGGAGGGCCGTAGGGGAGGACGGAGACTTACTCTTCTGATTCCTGACGCTCCTGCAGAAGATCCTGCGAACCCTTACAGAACGCTAAGCCTAACAGTGTGTTCTGCCCGAGCGTCATGGACCTGGGAACAGTAACGTTGGCAGATGTAGCCAACATGATAGGCAATTTGCAGGCCGAAACTCCGGCCTTGGCGGCCAGAGTAGATACTTTACAGGGTCAACAGAGAGTGGCCTCTGCAGGAGAGAGAAGCACCAACCAACAACCCGTGATTCAAGTCACTACTCCCCAGTCCATTCCTCTAGCTCCACCTGAGCGCTTTGCAGGAGACGCAGCGAGATGTGCCGCTTTCCTCAGCCAATGCCAGTTGCACTTTTCGTGCAAGGCGAACTGCTTTCCTACGGAGCAGTCCAGGGTAGCCTTTGCCATATCTTATTTGAGCGGGTCCGCAGCAGATTGGGCGATACCCCTAGTAGATAGAGATGACCCATTGTTGTATAATTACGGAGCCTTTAGGAGGGAATTCCGTAAATTATTCGATCGCCACATGTATACTCATGCGGCGGATACCGAGCTGTTGGCCTTGAAGCAAGGCAGTCATGAGTTGGTACAATATATAACTACATTCCAGAGATTAGTGGTGGAGGCCAATTGGCCAGAGGAAAAGCGTGGTACGCTCTTCTACCGAGGGTTGCGGGATGACATAAAGGACGCGTTATCCCAAATAGTAGATTTACCCGCCTCTTGTTCTGACCTTATAGATTTGGTAGTCCAAATTGATCACAGGCTAAGAGAGCGAAAACACGAAAGAGGAAAGGGTGAACCTCGGTATGTCCTTTCCAAGGAGAAGAAGAGCGATTTACCCAAGTCTGTGGATGAGAGTGAGCCTATGCAAATAGGTATGGTGCGAGGCCCGTTGACACTCGAAGAGAGACAAAGAAGACGAGCAGAGAAACTCTGCATGTATTGTGGTAAAGCCGGTCATTTTGTAAGGGCCTGCCCGGTCAAGCCAAGCACTATCAACCGACAGGGAAACTAGAGGGTCCGGGGTCGTTTGAGGCCAGGCTCCCGGGCATTACAGGTTATGCGGTCTCCCCTGTTGATCAGGACATAGCTTCCACCTCACACTTTTACGTCCCAGCATATATCGTACATGAGCATCAGGGTCTTCATGTACGAATCATGATCGATTCTGGGGCTTCAGGGAATTATATGGATGTTGATTGGGCTAAGACCAATCTCATACCATGTATAAAGAAAGATGTCAGCAATAGGGTTACTGCTATTGATGGCAGACCTCTTAGCTCAGGGCCAGTAACACATCAAACAGAACAGCTACATATGAGTATCGAACCCCATCATCAGGAAGACCTATCCTTCGATCTGATCCATTCCCCGCATATTCCTGTTTTATTAGGGATCCCATGGTTAAAGCTCCACAATCCCATCATTGATTGGGAGAATTCCACCCTGTCGTTCCGACCTATCCAAGGGCAGGAGGCAGTGATAGCAGGTACTCTGGGACATAGTGCCTCGGAGACATTGGAACAGGTGCCCGAGTTACCCACATGCTACAATGATCTGAAGGCTGTATTTGATCAACGAGAGGCAGAAATCCTACCCCCTCACAGAGCATATGACTGCCGTATAGACTTGGAGGCAGGAGCTAGAATTCCGTGCAGTCGGGTATACTCGCTAACGGAAAAGGAAAACGTCTATCTAAGACAGTACCTGGACGACATGCTAGAAAAAGGGTTCATCAGATCCTCGCGTTCTCCGGCCTCTTCTTCCTTGTTTTTCATTCCCAAGCGGGAGGGGGGTTTGAGATGCTGCATTGATTATAGACGGCTTAATCAGGTTACTATAAAGAATCGCTACCCGTTGCCCCTCATTTCCTCCCTCCTTGACAAGGTACGAGGCGCACAATACTTCACGAAACTAGACCTACGTGGAGCCTATCATCTTGTGCGAGTCAAGGAGGGAGACGAATGGAAAACAGCCTTTTGCACCAAATACGGGTTGTACGAGTATCTGGTTATGCCCTTTGGGCTGTGCAATGCTCCCGCAGCATTTCAATTTTTTATAAATGAAGTGCTGAGAGACATGCTGGAGGAGTTTGTCATAGCTTATATAGATGATCTCTTGATTTACTCGGTTTCCTTGTCTGATCATGTGTTGCATGTACGGAAGGTTTTAGAACGCCTCCAAGACAACAGGTTGTATTGTAAACTAGAGAAGTGCACCTTTCACACGCAAGAAGTGCCCTTTCTCGGATTTGTTGTGTCTCCATGGGGTCTGGCTATGGATCCCGGTAAGGTGAAGGCAGTTCTTTCTTGGCCGGCGCCCAATACTGTCAAGGAGTTACAGAGTTTTTTGGGTTTTGCCAATTTTTATAGAAGGTTCATCAAAGATTTTTCGGAATTGGCATCACCACTTACGGCTCTCTTGAAGAAGGGTGTCAGTTATACCTGGTCTAGGGAATCTGAAGATGCCTTTCGACGGTTGCGTTTAGCCTTCACCAGAGCCCCCGTTCTTCACCATCCGGATCCTGCCTTACCCTTTGTTGTGGAGGTCGATGCTTCGCAAGTGGCTGTAGGGGGGATTCTCAGTCAAACAGACCCCGTTAGCGGCCTAACTCACCCTGTGGCCTATTTTTCACATAAGTTCACCCCAGCAGAATACAACTACGCTGTGGGTGAAAAAGAGCTTCTTGCGATCAAAAAGGCCTTCGAGGAATGGCGTCAGTATATATTGGGGGCTAGGCATCAAACAACGGTCCTAACGGATCACCGTAACCTCCAATATTTGAAGTCCGCCAAGGCCTTGTCTATGCGACAATTACGTTGGTCGCAATTCTTTTGCGAATACGATTTTTGTATTCACTACCGTCCGGGACGGAAAAATGGGAAGGCGGATACCTTGTCTCGCCTAGGTTTTCATCAACCAGATCTGCCCATAGACACCCCGACCATTGTTCCCAGTGCGGCTATTGTAGGGGGGATACTTACTGAAGAAAAGTTTCTCGCCAAGGTTCGGCAACACCAGATGTCGTCAGGGTTGAAGGACATCGTAGGAACTCAAGAAACTACCATTCAAGATGGATGTGTATGTGTACAAGGGGGTGTGGTCTTGCCCACCGAGGAACTGCAACATCAGGTATTGGATTGGTACCATTCACATTCCTTGGCAGGCCATCCTGGGATCAAAAAGACCACACAAGTAATACGTGAGCGATTCTGGTGGCCAAGCATGCTGAAAGACATAGTGGGGTACATCAAGACGTGCCATATATGTGCCCAAGCTAAAATCTCCCGCCAAAACCCCGTGGGTTTGCTCTTGCCTCTCCCTGTTCCCCCTGGACCCTGGCATACCGTGTCCCTTGATTTCATTGTGGAGCTGCCCATGACTCAAACTCAGCATAATACCTTGCTAGTGGTGGTGGATATGTTTTCTAAAACCGCTCATTTTGTCCCCTTGCGTGGGTTACCTACTGCCAGTGAACTTGCATCAGTGTTTTTACGTGAGATCGTCAGGCTACATGGGTGTCCTTCTGTCTTAATATCTGATAGGGGGGCCCAGTTTGTAGCACGATTCTGGAGGGGCTTATGCTCATTACTTGGGATAGACGTCAGGTTGTCCTCGAGTCATCACCCGCAGTCAGATGGGCAGACCGAAAGGGTCAATCAATGTTTTGAGCAATATATAAGAACTCAGGCTCTACAGGATCCAGGGGAATGGGATGAATGGGTGTGGGTGGCAGAAATTGCTTACAACAACAATCCCCATTCTTCGACTGGCTACTCACCATTCTATTGTGCTAACGGGTTTCATCCCAAGTTGTTACCCACAGGGGTTTCCCCGGACGGCCCTACCCCATCGGCTAATGAGCTTCTATCTCGACTACAGGACATACAGAGGAACACTCTAGTGAACCTAGACGCAGCAAAAACAAGATATAAGGAAGGGGCCGATCAACATCGAAGGTTAGAACCCATTTATGAACCAGGGGATAAGGTGTGGCTTTCCACCAAACATCTGGCACTTCGTGGTCCACGCAAGTTCAACCCTACTTACATAGGCCCGTATACGGTACACAGTGTGATAAACCCAGTGGCCTTGAAATTGGAACTGCCTGCTTCTATGAAGATACACCCCGTGTTCCATGTTTCCTTGGTAAAACCCGTTGAACCTGGTACCCGACTCCCACGACGTCCGGCTCCGGTCTCTCTTTCAGATGATTCTGAGTATGAGGTGGAATCCATTGTAGATTCCCGTGTGGTGCGGAATACACTCCAATATCTCATACATTGGAAGGGATACGGAGTAGAGGAACGTACGTGGGTACCGGTTGCTAATGTGCACGCCCCTCGTCTGGTTCGCCAGTTTCATTTGAAGTATCCCAACAAGCCCAAAGCGGGGGGGGACCGCTGTGGGGGGAGTGTGCTGTCATGCCCCGGGATCCGAATCGATAGACGGTCCAGTATATAAGGACCAAAGACGCGTACGAACGCGCTTAGCGTTCTAGCTGGATGCCTGGTTTCCGTCCTCGCTTAGCTTGCCTGACTTCCGGATTGTACTTCCTGTTTCCGTTGTCGCGCTAGTCGGCGCCAAGCCTTCTCGGGTTCTGCCCGTGTGTTTTGAGTCTTCCTGAAGAGACGTTATTGCCGTCATTTGCGAGCCTCTCTGTCATCTAGAGGCCCGCGTTTGCTCACGAAGCATACTGCGGCGATTCGCGAGCCTCTCGTCCATCTGGAGGCTCGCTCCTGCTTAAATAGCATTTTTTGATTCCCGCCAATTGCGGCGGATTTCGGAGTGAGTGCCAGTAATCTACCTTCCCCAGAGCTGCTGTGTCGTGGGGGTGCTCACTCCAGGGTGGTGGTTGGGTGTAAACACAAGCATATTCCCCGCACTGTGCCCTCGGTTCCCTCACTAAGGAGAAGCGTTTCCAAACTCCTCTACAGTTCATTACGCCCAAGTTGGTTCATATCTTTAGTTGAGTCCACACACTTCCTTTCCCTCCTTGCACCTGTTCAGCCATTTACCCACCTCCCTTCAGTGGTGCTGGTCTCCCCTGGAAACAGAAGACCGACTTATCCATAGGGGACGCTAGCGTGGACCACGCCATAGTGACCAGAGTTCTTCTGAAGCACGGTAACAGCGCTGTGCGCTACTCTTTTGTTCTTGCACTTAGGAATTTAACACGGGGTGGGTGAATATAATTATTATTGTTTTGTCTTTCTCCCTAGGAGTTATCATATTCACACTACACCTTTTGCTATTACATTCCATGTGGAAATAGAGGGACGCAGTTGTATATCTTCCTAGTGAGTAAGAGGGGGAAAAGAATTGTGTATCATCATTAATGTTCTAGGTAGACCATTCACTGTATTGTTTGTCTTATAGGGTATATGAAGTAGAAGTTGGTTTGCTCCACGCCTGCCCCCCTCGTCCTTAGTCCCTTACTAATCCAGTGGAGGTGACATCTCTTATGCTAAAACAAGACCCCCGTGGTATGTGGATTAGGGACTTGTTTCTGCCTGGGAAATGCATAAGGTGATATGTAGTATAAAGTAGAATTTTCTATTACAGCACGCACAGAGAAGAACCACGTCCTTGGTACCAACCAGCCACACCTCTGAAGTCACACCCTCCTTCCCTTGTTTTGTTACCCTGTTTTCCCCTGGCGTGCCATCCGGTTCTCTAGGGTTTGATAGAGACGGAGGGCCGTAGGGGAGGACGGAGACTTACTCTTCTGATTCCTGACGCTCCTGCAGAAGATCCTGCGAACCCTTACAATATCATGACAAACGGGGGAAAGGCATAACACAGAAGAGACGGCCATGTCTGGAGAAATGCATCCGTGGCAAGTGCCTCCGGATCCGGACACCAACTGAAAAACCAAGGAAGTTGAGTGTTGAGGCGAGAGGCAAAAAGATCGATCTGGCAGGGGCCCCACATTCGAGACAGAGTCCTGAACGCTCGAGGGTGAAGTCTCCAGTCGCTGAAATCTCGAAGATGTCGAGAATTCCAGTCTGCTATCAAATTGCTGTGACCCGGCAGGTACTCCGCAATCACCGTGATGTTTCTCTGGAGGCAAAAGTGCCAAAAGTCCTTGGCAATTTCTGCCAGAATCTTGGAACGTGTCCCCCCTAACTTGTTGACATATCGAACCGCTGAGACATTGTCCATGCGTAGTAGAATGCAACAATTCGTCACGCGGGGAGACAGACAACAGATCGCAAACGACCCCGCCAGAAGCTCCAGATAATTGATATGGAGAGAAAGTTCCTCCGAGGACCACCGGCCGCCCGTGGACATTGGACCGCAACGGGCTCCCCATCCCCACCGACTGGCGTCGGATTCGATCACCACCTCCGGAGAGACTCCGAACAGGGCTCTGCCATTCCAGGACTCCATGTGTTGCAACCACCACAACATCTCCCACCTCGCCTCCTCTGAAAGAGGAATCTGATCTGAGTATCGGAGGCCTTTCTGGAGATGCCGGATTTTGAGTCGCTGAAGTGCCCGATAATGGAGGGGACCTGGGAAGATGGCCTGAATTGAAGAAGCTCACAGACCGACAATCCGAGCTAGAGACCTCAATGACACAAGCTGTTTGTGTAAAATCAATTTCAACTCCCGTTTGATCATCCTGATCTTCTGAAGAGGCAGGAACAGTTGGCAAGAGAGGGAATTGATCAGAAAACCCAGAAATTCTATCGACTGGGAAGGGCGGAATATTGATTTCTGAGGATTGACTAGAAATCCGAGTGACTGTAAAAGATCTATTGCCCACTCCAAATGGAGCATTAACAGACGCGGACAGTGCGCCATGATAAGAATGTCGTCCAGATAAATTATCAGACGAACACCCCGAGATCGTAGAGACTCTACCACAGGCCTCAGAAGTTTCGTGAAGCACCAGGGTGCTGACGAGAGGCCGAACGGGAGAACTTGGAACTCGTACCAGACACCCTGCCATTGGAATTGGAGAAACCGACGATGAGGACCGTAAATGGGAATTGACAAATACGCATCTTTTAGATCTAGACGAACCATCCAGTCCCCTTCCTGAAGAAGATCCCTCAAAAGATGGATGCCCTCCATCTTGAAGTGGCGATAGACAATCCAGCCGTTGAACTCTTTCAGGTTGAGAACCAACCTGGAACCGCCTCCTTTTTTCTGAACGAGAAAGACGTGGCTGGAAAAACCCTGCGGATGAGGGGAAGACCGGACAACCACCCTTTTTATCAGAAGGGAGTCTATTTCTGCGGAAATAATCGCCTGATCCTGAAGGGAGAAAACCAAGGGGGAAGGAGGGAAAGGTTGACTTGGGCAACTGAAAAACTCTATCCTGAAACCCTTGACCGTCTCCAACACCGATTCATCGTTGGAGATCAAACGCCAATTGGGGAGAAAAAACTGAATTCTGCCCCCCAACATGACCTCTGAAGCAGAGATCAAACTCACCTGAAGCGGAGGAATTGTGGTGTCCTCCTTGATTGCCACCGGCACGCCCCTTCCGGAATTGGTGTCGACCTCGACGGGAAGGGTAGAAGGAAGGCCTGTTGGTGGAGTAGTTGGGGTCCTGACCTCCTCCACGGTGGGACTGGAAACCACGCTGGTTAGATTGGTTAGAACCTCGGCCGGACGAGCGTCCCCTATATCGACCGGCCCATCCAAAAACCAGGCGAAAAGCCCTTCTGATAGAAGCTTGAGCCTTATCAAGACCACTAAAAGTGGCCACAAATTTAGTGAGTTCTTTCAAGAAAGACTGGCCAAACAATAATCCCTGTGCCAAAGGACCAGATTCAGATGTAGAGAGTTCAGCCAATTTTGGGTTCAACTTCAGTAATATAGAACGTCTACGTTCCGAAGACATAGCACAATTGGCGCTACCCAATTGACAAACAGCTCTTTGAGCCCAACCAATCAGGTCATCCGGGTCAATGGCAGAGGAAGACTCCTTGGCCCGATAACCTAAATCCAGAATTTTGGTGAGGGGTCCCAATAAGTCCAAAAGTTTATCTTGACAAGAGCGCCATGCTCTGTCAATGCCCCTTTTAGGGTCCTTGGCATATTTTTTTAGATATGTCACCATAGTGGGATCCACCTCAGGAGTGTCCGCTAATTTATCTGCCAAATCAGGACGTGGACACTCAGAGCGAAGACGGGAACGCACCTCCTTGTCAAAAGGTTGACAAATGTGCGTCTGGACGTACTCCGCCACCTCCGGAGACGGGAGCCAAGAAGAGGAATTGGAATGAATGATATCTGAAGGCTCAAACGTGAGAACTTGGGGATGCGACGGCGCATCAACAAAATGCTCCTTGCGAGCCTTTTTACGAGGAGGAGGAGAAGATACCCCATGGTCAGAAGAAGAAGATGGAGAGGTACCGTCATCATCTGTTGGAGGAACTGAAGGGGAGGAAAGCTCCTTAGGAGGTTGACCATAAGAATGTTCTGAGGAAAGGGCCTTAGCCAGCTTTACAAAATCTGACCTGTGAGGATTAGACGATTTAGAAGATTTAGAGGACTGAGAAGATTTCGAAGATTTCGAAGATTTAGAGGACGAGGGCAGCCAACCCTGTTGCACTGCATATTGAGATAAATGACGTTTTAATGGCGTAATTGCACAAACCAGCGCTTTATTCACAGAGGATTGTACACCCAAGTCAAGAGCCTCTACCAAATCCTGCTCCATAGAGCCAGAGGCTTCCTCATCCTCATAATCATAATAATAATCATCTTCCTCAAAATAATCAGCCATGGCAGAACCGCAGAACCTGGCGCAAATAAAGCCCACAAGAGGAAGGAAAAAACAACGGTAAATCTGGTATGCCAAAGCACAATAAAGGGGGAGCGGCACAAACCCCGAAGGCAAGTTTAAACAAACAGGTCAAAATGAACCTGAAACATATAAATATTTAGATGTGGAGGGAGGACTTGTCAAATTAAAGCCACTCTAGGCAATGCCTATGCAAAATTATACAGCCCCAACTGCTTCAAACCTGCAGCAGGACGTCAACAGGGGCAAGAGAAATCAGGCTGTGGGCATGAGCAAAGAAAGCGCTGCTCTCGCGCTGAATTCCTGAGGAAACAGTACGTATTACACAGGAAAATGGCCGCCGCGCATGCGCGGTAACGACCGCCTGAATTTAAATGAGGAAAGAACTACGCAACACGCGCGCAGTCTTTCTGCCCCAATTTCACTCCCGCTCCACTTGAAATGAGGCGCGGGCGCAGTGGGGAGGCAGACACGCGCTCCCTGCAACGGTGGACACCGGTAACAACAAAGAAAAAACCAACAGCAGAAAACAAGGTCCGCAATAGGCGCACAGCGCTGAGAATGTAAACCAATGCAAAATTAAGCGACAGAGCAATAAAATACAATCGCTATAAATAAATAAACAAATAGCGGTAAAGAGAAAGAGAAATGCACTTAACTGGCTGCGGAGCAGCAAAGAAAGAGGATGTGGTATTCTCTTGCTGACTATTTATATGTGTATACTCTATGGTTATTACGTGGTACCCAATGTGTTCATGGGTATTGTAGTTTTTAGTTTTATTGTAATAAGATTGGCTGCTGAGCAAATTTCTAGTAAAGAAATGAGAAGCATAATCGGAGCCTCCGGTCCTGACATAGAATTCATGTACTTCTGTTCCCTGTTTAGCTAACATGAATTTGTAAACTCCATCTTCATCTGGGGTTTGTATTGCAACACCATCCGGTGTGCAAAATATAGTGCAGTTCATTTTGCACAACAGGTCTCTTCCAAGCAAGTTTACAGGGCTTGAATCGCAGACCACAAACTTATGCATTTCTTTACATTTTCCGATTTGCACCTGCATGGGTTCTGTGATTGGAGTGCTAATCCTTTTGTTCTCCCGAGAGGGGCAGGTTAGGAATGTCTGCTGTTCTCACAGTAGACCTGGTAGCGCCAGTATCCAACAAGAAGGTGACATCATTTCCCTTTACTTTACCCTCTATGTAAGGCCCTGACTGATCTACCGGTAGGGATGCGCAAAGTACGCATTCCCCTTCCTCCCCCCTTGGGCACCGTAATTCTTGATCATAATCAATCAGTGGGTTCTGCAAAAGAAACTGAGAGGTTAGAACATTTTTCTTACCATTTCCTTCTGGAAATCCGGCGTCCACACTGTACTTGGCTTGACTTTTCAGCTTTTTCGGTTTCCCTCATGACATATTCAGATGTCTTTTGATTTACCTCTGCTTCTTCCTTTTTCTTTGCCCATCTGACTCTCCATCTTTCAAGATCTCCCCATTTTTGTAACAGAAATAACAACTCTCTGATCTGCAACTTTCTTCCCGACACATTCATGTTTTCCAAATCCTTATCAGAGAATTCTGCTCTATATGGTTTCTACAACGCCTTTGATTTCCCTATGTCAATTCCCATTTCTGATGCCAAATTAGTCAGTTTTTCATGAAATGCTTTTGTATTTCGTGTAATGCTTCTACAAATGAACAGTAATTCTTCTTCACTATATGTGTTTAGCCTGTCCAGACCCACATTTCCAGCAACCATTTCTTCCAATTCTACTCTCAACTTAAAAATGTCTAATATTTTAGGCTGTAATTTTTGCTTCTTTATTTCTTGAGACCATCTCTCTATATCTTCTGGAGTTACTATTGTGGCACTTCTACTTCCTGATGAAGTTTCTAGTCTAACTTCCTTTGAGCAACTGGGCAAATTTCTTTTTGGGGTTTCCATCATTGGCTCTCTTATAGGTAAATCCATCAATGATATTACTGATTCACATTCATTGGCTTAAGCATCTATTATTACCTTTTCTTTTCTAGGTTCTATGCTTGGTGTAGGCATTTTTTTTTTGTAAAATATGTTTATTGATTAACCTTGTACAGTATTCAGGAACACTTCAAGCCGGAGCCTCCGCTCACGTACTAGAATCCTAATACACAATACTCCTTGTACAATCATGGCTTTTTTGAGCGATGGTTTACAGTCAAAATTTTCCGCACCCATTGTAACACCCACCAGTTGCACCATCATCTTTTCGTAGTAAGGTGTAGCGTGACAATGCTAATAACAGTGAGTACACTCAGAAGTTCCATATCGTAATAAAAGAAAAGTACATAAAACCTGAAACCTACCCCATGGCACCTCCCCTCCTCCCCCCTCCCCCCCATTCCCACAACTCCCCTGGCATGACTGGTTGAGTGGATACAGAACAAGGCCTCCGGTTGTGCCCATAATTACATATGCTTGGTGTAGGCATTACAGGACCTTTAGGACAATTTAATTTTTCTCCATATAATGGAACTACCGGACCTATAGTTACGAATATAGTCAAAGCATCAGGGTGTATATTCATCTGAGTTATTTTCTGTATCAGTTCATCTTTATTCTTATTTATTGCTTCCCTTTCTTTTTCTTGACACACCCTGTCTGTGGTGTCATGTACTATTCGTGGAGCCAAAGGTGTTCCCAACATCGGGGCACTAGGAGTCATTCTATTGAATCCTTCATGGTAAGGTGGGGGACTTTTTATCAATACGTCCTCTAAATACCCTTCTTCTGTTTCTCTGCTATCTATCATGGTTAAGTGCTTGGTCTTCTCTGTACATTTACTTCCCATCTGCTCTTCTGATGTTAACACAGGATATAAACCTTCTGCCACCATGGCCTGTCTCCATTGTTTCATTTGACTATCTCTAGTCTCTCGGGGAAATTTCGGGTAATATTTGCTTAAATGTCTGTTACTTCGGGGCCTGTCACGTTCAAATGCTTCCATTTCCCATTCTTCTAGAGCCTCATATTGAGTCAATCTAGGTCTGGGTTCTTACTCACTCATTCGTGTTCTTAAATTGTACAATATTCTTCCATTAAAGCTTCCGTACTCAGGAAATGCTGGTATTCCATCATCTTTTGTGTATTCTATCCAATTTTCTAACCACACACACGTATGATAACCTTTCTCCACCATCATGTATGATGCAGGCGTATTTGGAGGAGGAATGATAATCCCCTCTCTACTCTTAATGGGTTTGTCCTTTTTGAAATAATTCTTAATCTTTTGCATGAAAGTCATTTTTCTCTTTCTTCCGTACATTGCGTGCTTGTGCTGATTTAAGGTACTGCTCGTAAGCAAACCCTACAAATCTTCTATCTGGTCGAGTCCCTGTTAAGGTTGGATCGTACATGCAATCTCCACTATCTATTATTATTCTCAGGATCTTTATTTTGATGACCAATCAAATGCTTGCTTTAATTCTAATAATTCTCCAATACCAGCACGTCTTCTAGTCTGTGGACCAATCAACTTTTCTTTGCTCGCTCGCTCAGCCAATGCTTGCGCGGCTTTTCTGAGATGTCAGTATCACTCCTTACAACTGACCCCTCCTTTACAAAGTTTGCATCGACTACACGCCAGGTGTTTCCACCAATCCCAGCGCGGCTCTCAGAGACGTCAGTGCAGCACCCGCAACTGACCCCTCCTTTACAAGGTAATGCAAAAACGTATTTTCTCACAAATTCTTCACACAAATGTAATCAATTAACAACGTATAAACATTCGCTATTTTGTCTGACCCACTAAATCAAAGAATAGTAAGATTTCTGTCCCTGCGAGTAAAACCCTTCCGCTTACTCTTCACACACTACGAGTAAAACCTTTCCGCTTACTCTTCACACAAACATCAGAGAACCTGCTACTCCTCTAGTATTACCCTTTCTAGGTGATATAATACCAAACTTTCACCAGCGAACTCCTCGCTACCAATTATTCTCACTAACACACAAGAAATTTTCCCTAACTTAGTGCTTCCAGTCCTGCGTAACTTTCAGCACTTACTCGATCCAGACCAATAACCTCACTGCAGTGTGGCTTCCATTCGCCACCCGCTATTCAATATTCCCGGGAATTTCCAGACACCATGAAACAATACACAACGGGTTTTGGTTAAAACATAAATCAATAATTCACAATTTTAAACATACTCCTCACCTAACTAACTATACTAACCATGCCTCTGCCACCAAGTAGAACTGATGCAGCGGAGTTTACCAGCTCTACACACTCATACATACAACACTTATTTGGGCCCATATACATTCGTACACAAAATGAGCTGGCAAATATCCACTGGTCATCAATTTTATGTTTACCCTAGAAACCCTTTATACCAGTATTCTTACCATTCCTGTCTCCTGAGTAAATGTACATTCAATAGGATCTAGTAGTAGATTAGAATAGAGAGGAAAGACAATAATGTATTTAACTTTTAATTTAAAGAACCACAGACTCTGAAGGAGTTTTAAAAGTTTATCTGAATTAATGATGTGAGTCAAATCAAATACACATGAATAGACCAGAAATCTCCATCAGGAAAATAGTACAATTAGCTTATAATCAGTTTGCATTAATAAGTTCTTGCAATGACAGCACCTGAGGAGAGAAAGGACAGAGAACAAGTACGGAGCATTTACCCTACAGATATATTTACCTAGAATGGTGGGAGGACCCCGACATCAGAGGGTCAAGGATTCAGGACAGGTTCGGGACAGGGAAAAGTGACCTTTTCTAGTTCAACGCCACCGTTACACCCCTCTCTGGTGCTACTCTCTCCGGCTCCGGCGCGTCCGGACCCTTCCCTAGATGTGCCTTCTCGGTTGTTCCGCAAATTTTCCCTAGTGTAGGATTCTTCAGTCAGATTGCGGCAAAAAAATCGAGTAGCATCTCAGCATAGCATCAGCATCAAGTGTGTCTAATTATCTATAACTCACCTCTGTTATATCAAATTCAAGTGTATGATCCACCCCCAAATGTTTCAACTCCATGTTCACCCGTAATTTGATTGGGCCAAGCAGTGGGGTGAGGACATCACACCATACCAAGTGCAATATTGTCTAACTAAAATGGAAAAGTGGGGGTCCATTATGGAGCCCCGGGGACCACCACCTCCCCGGGGCTTTCTAATTGTAGGGAGGGGGGCCACACAGCCCCCCTCCTGGAGCCCGTGATGGCCCTGGGGACGGCCACCCCCCAGGGCCGGCTCCTGCAGTGTCCCAGGGTGCCCACCCCAGGAACACTGCTGTTTGGTATGGCAGGGTGGGAGCCGTGTGGCTCCCATCCTGTCATAGCAAACACTGCTTTGGACTTTGGAAGTGAGAGCAGGGAAACCTGCTCTCACTTCCATAATCTAAAGCAGATTGCTTTTCCACACGGGGAGCTGCATGTCAGCAGCTCCCCATGTGGAAAAGCAATGCCGGCTCCCGCAGGATGCGGGGAACCACCAGGGACCGTGAGGGCATTGGGGCCCCCCCCCACGGTCCCCAACGGATAAAAAGAAGTGGACATGCCTCGGGGTATGGGGTCCCCGAGGTGAATGTTAATTAGTGAAAGTGAACGATGTTTTTGTTTTTTTTAAATCGGGGTCGCGACCCTAGCACGGGTCTCAGCGCGGCCCCCAGTGTGAACACGAAGGGTGAGCGGCTCTCAGCGCGGCCCCCTGTGTGAATGCGATGGGTGCGCGGCTCTCAGCACGGCCCCCTGTGTGAACGCAACGGGTGCGTGGCTCTCAGCGCGGCCCCCTGTGTGAACGCGATGGGTGCGCAACTCCAAGCAAGAAAAAAATATATATTATTACAAAAACGAAATTATATGTTGAGTTATTAGGTGGCTCTAAAAAGAGCCCTTGTGTTTATTGGCAGATTTTTGTAGCTACATGCAAGTGCTGATGCAGAGCCGTAGGTTGTCGAGAAGGACTCTGTTTCCCTTATCTGTGAAATGTACACCATCACTCCTGTAGATGCCATCCATATTGAAAACAAAGATTGTTGTTGTATATGGAGCCCATTCTTTGAGGTAAGCAGAAACAGCTTTATTGACATTTTTTCTAGCTTTCTCAATCTGAGGACAAAATTTATTGGACCAGTTCCATTTCTGTCTTTGGCATATGTTAGAGTATACAAAGGCAGTTTGCGGGAAAAGCAACATCAATTCTGCAAAGGTGTCTTTCATTAGCATTTCCAGACCTACCCCAGTCAATGTGCCTAGGTCATTGCCACCACAGTGCACAATCATGAAGTCAGGGGGTTGGAGATGTAAAAAGGTTTTAACCAAAGGCATCGATTGGTGCCACTTTAATCCTCTTTGACCAATCCATTTAATGTTCACATTTTGCAAAGCTAGATCTTTGTCAATACCTCTGTGTTCAGCATACTTTTTGCACCAGAAAACATAGCTGTGTCCCACAATACACACTCTAAGCATCTTGAAGGGAAGTCTGGATGCACTGAAAAGGTGTCTGTAGCTGAAGTAGGCAGTTGGTAGAATAAGAGGCATCTAACATGGTGGATAAGATGCAGTTTTAAAAAAAGAAGAGAAATGATTGGCTGTTTAAGAACACTATAGAGTGAAAAATAGGGTGCATGTTTCTGTCTTTAAAAAGCATGTTTCTTGTTGGTTAGTAAAACATGTTTGAAAGGTACATTAGATACGGTAAAGTGATATTTTGGAAAGTCAAGCACACTTGCTGTTTGTATTTGCAACATTGTGTACTGAACTTGTGACCTCCTAAGTTCCGTTGAGTATTCTATGAACTGTTACTATGGAAACAGGCATTAAGCAGAATGGGGGTAGGGTTGAAAGTTTTCTGCGGCATTAAATGTGTATTTGTTATAAATATTAAAGTAATATGTTATTGCAGTGACATTTCCCAAGTCAGGGCTATGGTTAGAAGTGGTGTGTTATTAAAAAAAAGTGCTAAAATTATTTGTAATATATTTTTGAACTCTCGTATGGATTCGCAGTTCCATCGCTTACAGTGCACAGTCCAGGCGCGACTCCAGAAAATTACAGAAGCAATTTCGGTTCACTTAGAGGTCAGTTGGCAAGGGTTGATATGTGTAACCAATAGAAATATGTTTTAGAATTTTAATTAATCTGGGAAGCAATGAGATTTGTTATTTACATGTATATGTGGGGAGAAAGAGAGGGAAACTTTGCCATTTTTTGGTTTTGCTAAGAGCAGTGCATTATATTCATTGGGTGCATAAGAAAATCTGATGTGAGATTCTGATACTTCATAATCTACAAATCAATTTGAAAGGTGAGTAATCAATTTGTGAGGTGTACTTTGTGGTGCCTTTGTTTTTAAAGATAAAATATAAATAATGAAATTTGAAGTTTCAGATATGTTTTGTAATGAAGAAATGTTTATTGCAGTTTTTTGTAATGTATTTAAATGTTGTTTAATATAAATTCTGTATAGTATTATGTGTGTTTTGCAAAAGGGATTGCCGATTATGGCAGTTTGTTTTAGTGTGGGGATATGTACATTAGTAGTATACCGCATAATTTTAAGTGTTGATTTCAAATTGGATATGCATATGTTGAGTTAAGGTATTAGTGATGAGACTAGTTTTTATAAGTCTCTAAAGAGGTACAGTTGAAATTCTTGGTGTTTGGTTTAAATTTGAAGTTTGTTCTGTGAATTCATGAGGTGTAGATAGTGTTGTGGTAGAGAGACATCCATTTATGTTTTTCAGTGATATGGTGAGACTTATAGCAGAGATATGTGAATGGTTCCTGCTTTGTATTTGGCTAGGTGTAATATTAAAATTTGTTGTAAAACAGTAAAGTAGCAGCAGAGATGTATGCACTACTTTAATTCCATAAGCACTGTCCTTGCAGAGCATGTATTGCCCTGTAAATTCAACGTGCACTCTGTTTGCAGCACTGTAATTATTCCAGTTACTAGGCATGTACTTATAAAATGCCCTAGCCAGTAACACTAGAACAGGTACGATCTTCTGTGCACTATGCATGCAGACCTCTAACCAGCTACATACTATTGATACAGTCTTCTAAATACCCAGTTAGTACCTTTGCAGTCTAGGAATCCTCCTGTCTGTTCCATGCACTTCTCCAATCACCTATCCAGCACTATCTACCTATCCTATCACTCTGCCAATACCTAAGCACTTACAAATTCAGCATGCACTCTGTTTGCAGCACTGTAATTATTCCAGTTACTAGTCATGTACACATGGAATGGCCAGTAACACTAGTACAGGTACGATATTCTGTGCACTATGCATGCAGACCTCTATCCAGCTACATACTATTGATACACTTTTGTAAATACCCAGTTAGTACCCATGCAGTCTAGGAATCCTCCTGTCTGTCCCATGCACTTATTCTATTATCCATCCTGCACTATCTACTTATCCTATCACTCTGCCAATACCTAAACACTTATAAATTCTCCTGTCTGTCCCATTCACTTCTCCTATCACTCATCCAGCACTATCTACTTATCCTATCACACCGCCAATACCTAAGCACTAATAAATACACCATGCACTCTGTTTGCAGCACTGTACTTATTCTAGTTACTAGTCATGTACTTATGGAATGGCATAGCCAGTAGCACAAGTAGAGCTACAATATTGTGTGCACTATCCATGCAGACCTCTAACCAACTATGTACTATTGATACACGGATGTATGACGTTACAACGCATACATTTACATCGCGGTACATTACATCGCGGTTTTTACAACGCAAGTCGTTACAACGACTTGCGTTGGAGGGCACTGGACTTAGGAATAGTATAATTTACTATTCCAACTCCAGTCTACGTACAGTAGGGAAGGTGTTGGATAGTAAATTATACTATTCCTTGTCCTAGAGCGCCATCTAGCAAAATCCGCGATGTAATGGCATCGCGATGTAATCCCCGCGTTGTAAACGATGTTTCCCTTGATACACTCTTCTAAATGGCCAGTCAGTACCTATGCAGTCTAGGAATCCTCCTGTCTGCCCCATTCACTTTTCCAATCACCCATCCAGCACTATCTTCTTATCTCATCACTCCGCCAATACCTAAGCACTTAGAAATTCACCATGTACTCTTTGCAGCACTGTAATTAATCCAGTTACTAGTCAGGTACTTATGGAATGGCCTAGTTACTAATACAAGTACACCTACAATATTGTGTGCACTATCCGTGCAGACCTCTAACCAGCTACATACTATTGATACACTCTTCTAAATACCAGTTAGTACCTATGCAGTCTAGGAATCCTCCTGTCTGTCCCATGCACTTCTCCTATTATCCATCCTGCACTATCTACTTATCCTATCAGTCCGCCAATACCTAAGCACTTATAAATTCACCATGCACTCTGTTTGCAGCACTGTAATCATTCCAGTTACCATTCATGTAGTCATAGAATGCCCTAGCCAGTAACACTAGTACAGGTACGATAATTGGTGCACTATACATGCAGACCTGTAACCAGCTACATACTATTGATACACTCTTGTAAATACCCAGTTAGTACCCATGCAGTCTAGGAATCCTCCTGTCTGTCCCATGCACTTCTCCTATTATCCATCCTGCACTATCTACTTATCCTATCACTCCGCCAGTACGTAAGCACTTAAAAATTCACCATGCACTCTGTTTGCAGCACTGTAATCATTCTAGTTACTAGTTATGTACTTATGGAATGCCCTAGCCAGTATCGCTAGTAGAGGTACAATATTCTGTGCACTATGCATGCAGACCTCTAACCAGCTACATACTATTGATACACTCTTCTACATACCCAGTTAGTACCCATGCAGTCTAGGAATCCTCCTGTCTGTCCTATGCACTTCTCTAATCATTCATCCAGCACTATCTACTTATCCTATCACACCGGCAATACCTAAGCACTTATAAATTCACCATGCACTCTGTTTGCAGCACTGTAATTAATCTAGTTACTAGTCATGTACTTATGGAATGGCTTAGCAGGTAACACAAGTACAGCTACAATATTGTGTGCACTATCCACGCAGACATCTAACCAGCTAGATAATCTTGATACACTCTTCTAAATAGCCAGTTAGTACCTATGCAGTTTAGGAATCCTCCTGCGTGTCCCATGCACTTCTCCTATTACCCATCCAGCACTATCTACTTATCCTATTGTGGTCCATGCAGTAGCATCGGCGAATACGCCTGTGCCAAAATGGTAAGTGAAAGTAAGTGTCGCGTTAGCCATCCCTGGACACGTGTTTCGAGGTAGTTGCCTCTCGTCAGCAGGGAGTAGGTATGTGTGTGGGGTTGCCGCGTAGACTGCCGAAAAAGTATTCTCAGGTAAAGTACCTCTAATGGCGCGCAGGTGCTGGTCCATGGGCTCGTCAGCCCCACCGGCTCAAGCTAGCCTGAATATAAATAAAAGTCCAATTGGCCGCACCCTGCTCGTCCTACCAGCGTGTTACCCCAAGGCATTGTGGTCCATGCAGTAGCATCGGCGAATACGCCTGTGCCAAAATTGTAAGTGAAAGTAAGTGTTGCGTTAGCCATCCCTGGACACGTTTTTCGAGGTAGTTGCCTCTCGTCAGCAGGGAGTAGGTATGTGTGTGGGGTTGCCGCGTAGGCTGCCGAAAAAGTATTCTGGTAGGACGAGCACGGTGCGGCCAATTGGACTTTTGTTTATATTCAGACTCTCTTGAGCCGGTGGGGCTGACGAGCCCATGGACCAGCACCTGCACGCCATGAGAGGTACTTTACCTGAGAATACTTTTTCGGCAGCCTACGCGGCAACCCCACACACATACCTACTCCCTGCTGATGAGAGGCAACTACCTCGAAACACGTGTCCAAGGATGGCTAACGCGACACTTACTTTCACTTACAATTTTGGCACAGGCGTATTCGCCGATGCCACTGCATGGACCACAATGCCTTCTGGTAACACGCTGGTAGGAGGAGCAGGGTGCGGCCAATTGGACTTTTGTATATACTATTGATATACTCTTCTAAATACCAAGTTAGTACCTATGCTGTCTAGGAATCCTCCTGTCTTTCCTATGCACTTCTCCAATCACCTATCCAGCCCTATCTACTTATACTGTCACTCCGCCAATACCTAAGCACTTATAAACTAACCATGCAGACTGTTTGCAGCACTGTAATTATTCCAGTTACTAGTCATGTACTTATGGAATGCCCTAACCAGTAGCACTAGTATAGCTACAATATAATATGTACTAGGCATGCAGACCTCTAACCAGCTACATACTATTGATACACTCTTCTAAATACCCAGTTAGTACCTATGCAGTCTAGGAATCCTCCTGTCTGCCCCATTCACTTTTCCAATCACCCATCCAGCACTATCTACTTATCTTATCACTCCGCCATTACCTAAGCACTTATAAATTCAGCATGCACTCTGTTTGCAGCACTATAATTATTCCAGTTACTAGTCATGTAACTATATAATGCCCTAGCCAGTAACACTAGTACAGGTACGATATTCTGTGCACTATGCATGCAGACCTGTAACCAGCTACATACTATTGACACTCTCTTGTAAATACCCAGTTAGCACCCATGCAGTCTAGGAATCATCCTGTCTGTTCCATGCACTTCTCCTATTATCCATCCTGCACGATCTACCTAGCCTATCACTCCGCCAATACCTAAGCACTTATAAGTTCACCATGAACTCTGTGTGCAGCACTGTAATTATTCCAGTTTCTAGTCATGTGCTTATGGAATAGCCTAGCCGCCAACACAAGTACAGCCAAAATATTCTGTGCACTATGCATGCAGACCTCTAACCAGCTACATACTATTGACACACTCTTCTACATACCCAGTTAGTACCCATGCAGTCTAGGAATCCTCCTGTCTGTCCCATGCACTTCTCCAATCACCCATCCGGCACTATCTACTTATTGTATCACTCCGCCAATACCTAAGCACTTATAAATTCACCATGCACTCTGTTTGCAGCACTGTAATTAATCTAGTTACTAGTCATGTACTTATGGAATGGCCTAGCCAGTAACACAAGTACAGCTACAATATTGTGTGCACTATCCATGCAGACCTCTAACCAGCTACATAGTATTGAAACTCTTCTACATACCCAGTTAGTACCTATACAGTCTAGGAATCATCCTGCCTGTTCCATGCACTTCTCCAATCACCCATCCGGCACTATCTACTTATTGTATCACTCCGCCAATACCTAAGCACTTATAAATTCACCATGCACTATGTTTGCAGCACTGTAAGTATTGTACTTTCTAGTCATGTACTTATGGAATGGCCTAGCCACTAACACAAGTACAGCTACAATATTGTGTGCACTATCCATTCAGACCCTTAACCAGCTACATACTGTTGATACACTCTTCTAAATACCCAGTTAGTACTTATGCAGTCTAGAAATCTTCCTGTCTGTCCCATGCACTTCTCTAATCACTCATCCAACACTATCTACTTATCCTATCACACCGGCAATCCCTAAGCACTTATAAATTCACCTTGCACTCTGTTTGCAGCACTGTAACCATTCTAGTTACTAGTTATTTACTTGTGGAATGGCCTAGCCAGTAACACAAGTACAGCTACAATATTCTGTGCACAATGCATGCAGACCTCTAACCAGCTATATACTATTGGTACAGTCTTCTAAATACCCAGTTAGTACCCATGCAGTGTAGGAATCCTCCTGTTTGTCCCATGCAGTTCTCCAATCACCCATACAGCACTATCTACTTATCCTATCACACCGGCAATCCCTAAGCACTTATAAATTCACCATGCACTCTGTTTGCAGCACTGTAACCATTCAATTTACTTGTGTCATGGCCTAGCCAGTAACACAAGTACAGCTACAATATTCTGTGCACTATGCATGCAGACCTCTAACCAGCTATATACTATTGGTACAGTCTTCTAAATACCCAGTTAGTACCCATGCAGTGTAGGAATCCTCCTGTTTGTCCCATGCAGTTCTCCAATCACCCATACAGCACTATCTACTTATCCTATTACTCCGCCAATACCCAAGCACTTAGAATTTCACCGTGCACTCTTTTTGCAGCACTGTAATTATTCCAGTTACTAGTCATGTACTTATAGAATGCCCTAGCCAGTAACACTAGTACAGGTACGATATTCTGTGCACTATGCATGCAGACTTCTAACCAGCTACATACTATTGATACACTCTTCTACATACCCAGTTTGTACCCATGCAGTCTAGGAATCCTCCTGTCTGTCCCATGCACTTCTCTATTCACTCACTATCTACTTATCCTATCACACAGCCAATACCTAAGCACTTATAAATTCACCATGCACTCTGTTTGCAGCACTGTAATTAGTT
Source organism: Triturus cristatus (assembly GCF_964204655.1). NCBI lineage: Eukaryota > Metazoa > Chordata > Amphibia > Caudata > Salamandridae > Triturus > Triturus cristatus. The sequence goes on along the minus strand of NC_140583.1, from coordinate 1,157,784,515 downwards.
ACTAGTCATGTACTTATGGAATGCCCTAGCCAGTAACACTAGAACAGCTACGATATTCTGTGTACTATGCATGCAGACCGCTAACCAGCTACATACTATTGGTACACTCTTCCAAATACCCAGTTAGTACCCATGCAGTCTAGGAATCCTCCTGTCTGTCCCATACACTTCTCCTATCACCCATCCAGCACTATCTACTTATCCTATCAGTCCGCCAATACCTAAGCACTTATAAATTCACCATGCACTCTGTTTGCTGCACTGTAATTATTCCAGCTACTAGTCATGTACTTACAGAACGGCTTAGCCACTGATACAAGTACACCTACAATGTTGTGTGCACTATGCATTTCAGACCTCTAAACAGCTACATACTATTGATACAGTCTTCTAAATACCAAGTTAGTACCTATGCTGTCTAGGAATCCTCCTGTCTGTCCTATGCACTTCTCCAATCACCCATCCACCCCTATCTACTTATCATATCACTCCGCCAATACCTAAGCACTTAAAAAATCACCATGCAGTCTGTTTGCAGCACTGTAATCATTCTAGTTACTAGTTATGTACTTATGGAATGGCCTAGCCAGTAACACAAGTACAGCTACAATATTGTGTGCACTATCCATGCAGACCTCTAACCAGCTACATAGTATTGATACACTCTTCTAAATAACCAGTTAGTACCTATGCAGTCTAGGAATCCTCCTGTCTGTCCCATGCACTTCTCCTATTACCCATCCAGCACTATCTACTTATCCTATCACTCCGCCAATACCTAAGCACTTATAAATTCACCAGGCACTCTGTTTGCAGTACTGTAATCATTCCAGTTACTAGTCATGCACTTATGGAATGGCCTAGGCACGATCAGAAGTACAGCTACAATATTGTGTACACTATCCATGCAGACCTCTAACCTTCTACATAATATTGATACACTCTTCTAAATACCTAGTTAGTACCCGTGCAGTCTAGGAATCCTCCTACGAGTCCTATGCCATTCTCCATTCACCCATCCAGCACTATCTACTTATGCTATCAGTCCGACAATATCTCAGCACTTATAAATTCAGCATGCACTCTCTTTGCAACACTATAATCAGCGGGTCACTACTCACGTACTCTTAGAATGACCCACGTACTAACATATGCACTATTACAATTCCCTGTGTACTATACATGTAGGTCTCTAACCAGTTACATACTACTGATTCACTCCTCAAAATTCCCTAGGTAGTACCCATGCAGTCCAACAATCCCTGTGTCTCTGCCCATACACTTTTCCAATGACCCATGCAGCACTATGTACTTGTGTAATCAGTCTACCAATACATTAGCAGTTATAAATTAACCATGCACTCTGTTTGCAGCACTGTAATCATCCAGTCACTACTCATGTACTCTTGCAATGAGCTAAGCACTAAGATATAAAGTATACTAATCTTTCAGTCAGTAGCCATGTACTATTTTTAAAAAAAAATTGTTTATTAAGGTTTACAGTACCATACAGCATATTGACGTCAGAATCATTATGCTCTAAAACCATTAGAAAACAGTAATGCAAAAAATAAAAAATATATCCAAAAGAAAACATTGCGAACAAAAAGGGCACAATAGCGATCAGAAACCACAATAAACATGGTGATGCAGTCACACATCATAGGCGCAATACCAGTACATTTGGCACAGGCGATGGCACAACATCATAGATCGGCCGCCAACACTACTCGTCAGCAGGAGTCTGGCTTAGCAAATAGTCTCCGAGAGGAGTCCAAATGCCCTTTGGCCTAGATGTGCTCGGCAGTTCCTCTGCATACAAGTCTAATTGTTCCCGGCAAGAGATCATGTCTTTCATCCAGTCTGCAAGCTTTGGGCCAAACCTACTGTCCCAGGTAAACATGATCCGCCTCTTGGCGAGCAGAAGTGCCACTCTAACAAACCTGCCTACACTGGCCTTGGCCTGAGGAACAAAGCCAAGGAGGCATTCCAGGGGCGTACCCCCCAAAGCAATACCAGTCATAGCAATTAGGCGTGCGACAACACCCTCCCAAAAGTGAAAGACAGGGGCACACTGCCAAGCGAGGTGGATAAAATCAGCATTCCCTGAGCCACAGCGCTTACATTTATCAGAATCTCTTAGGCCCATTTTATACAATTTGACAGGGGCATGATACATTTGGTGGATAAATTTAAAATGGATTATACGTAATTTACTATTTGGTGTGAGGTGGCCCGTCATTATGCAAATTTGTTCCGATTCTTTCATAGTGATCTGAGGGGCCATGAATGTGTTCCAAAAGGGGGTGGTGATGAACGGAGCATCAGAACCAATCAAACACTCACACCCAGTCAACAGATCTGGGTTTGATCCATCACCATTCTTTAGCCCACTCTGCCACCCCAGTTCAGACATGGCCATATGCAAATCAGTCTGTGCCTCATGGGAACAGTCCAGCCCGAACTGCCAAGCCATGCCTTCCCTGGACCGGAAACAAGCTTCCTAGGACCGGTTTCTGGCATTTCAGCCGTCTTCAGCCAGGCTTGCTTGAATCCAGTGGCAAAGTGAGCAAGGGACTCACATCTGAGCATGCCCTGCCAACTTATGGCGAACAAAGCAGTACAAAAGGGGGTAGTGATGAATGTGTTCCAGCGCTCTAGACTGCGATCCGGTCCAGAAATCGTCTCAGCCTGCACCCCCCTATATAATTTGGTAATGAGCTTCTTCTTGGATGGGGCTACCAGCAGGAGTTGGAGTGATAGAAGTGCAGCAGGTTCGGCAGGGAAGTCAGGGTAATGATCCCTCAACGCACGCTTCAGGCGGTGACAGGTATATTGGAATAGAAATGTAGGGTTCTGGATGTATGCTAAGTCCTCTACGGTAACATATCTGCCCCCCTGAAATAGATCACCCATGTGTGTGACGCCAACCTCCTTTAAAGCCATTAGAGGCCCTTTTTCCCATGCGACAGACAAGGCCGCGTGGCCAGCCAGGGGCAACGCAGGAGCGTACAGAGGGAGTTTATGCGCGCGCTTGCCTATCGCCTGCCAGGCCGCGATAGTGGTATCAATGGTGTTGATTTCAGATCTAGGCGTACTGCGATGAGTGTGCGTCAGGATGCCCCCGAGCGGCACGGGGTGCGCATCACCGTCCTCTACCGCCAAGTGCGGAATATAATCATGTGTTCGGAACCAATAGTTGGCATATTGTGCCTGTGCACATAAATAGTAGATATAAAAGTCAGGAGCAGCAAACCCCCCTTTTCATATCCGAGTGAGAAGATATGCCAACTTATTCTGGGCTGTTTACCCCCCCCCCCCACACCAATCGCAATAGCTGTGTTTGAACTGTTTTAAAAAAGTGCTTAGTAAGTTTAATTGGAATGTTGCAGAACAATTATAAAAAACGCGGGAGGATAATCATTTTGATGACTGCAATCCGGTCTGCAAAGGACAACGGGAGTTGGGACCACCTGTCCACCTGCTGCACCAGAGTGCTATAGGCTGGACCGTAGTTTTCCTTTATCACTGTGACAGGGTCGCGATGTACCCAGACCCCAAGATATTTAACCGGGTCCGCGGACCACATTAACGGATATTCAAGCTGAGGCTGAATTGTAATCGGTGTCAATGGAATAATAACCGATTTTTCCCAGTTAATGAGGAGTCCAGAGACGAGGCCAAATTTGATAAATTCTCGTATGATCGGAGACAGATGTATTTGAGGATCCCGGATGAAAAGAACCATATCGTCCGCGTACATAGAAATGCCGACTGGACGATGATTGAAATTAAGAGCAGCCGCTCTGTGGCATTGCCGTATTTTGCACGCTAACGGTTCCAGCACAAGAGCAAATAAAAGTAGGGACAGAGGGCAGCCCTGTCTGGTGCCACGTTCTATTGGAAAAGGCTCTGATGTGAGGCCCCCCACGCGCACCCTCGCCGAGGCGTCGGTGTATAGAACCTGAATCCACCGCGTCAGAATAGGAGGAAATCCCATTCTGTGCAGAATGCGCATCATATACTTCCACTCTATCGAGTCAAACGCCTTCGCCGCGTCGAGCATTACAGCAGCAGCGGATAATTCGGGATTCAGCACATGGAACATTGCAAAGATAGTGCGCAAGTTATGCGAGGTGGACCGCTCCGGAATAAACCCGGACTGATCCGGGAGGACCAAACGGGGCATCAATGGTTGAATTTTGGTGGCCAATATTTTCGCGAGAATTTTAGCGTCCAGATTAATTAGCGAAAAGGGGCGGTAGGATTCACAAAGTGTGAGAGATTTATCTTTTTTAAGAAGGGTTATAATCAGCGCCTGTCAGAGGGAGGGCGGGAGGACCCCGGACTCATGCGCCTCCGCGTTCATTTCTAACAAATGAGACACCAGGAGATCCGCATAGGCTTTATAAAATTCTGCTGTTAATCCGTCCGGCCCGGGGGCCTTGTTATTCAGAAGAGAGAGAATAGCCTCCCGCACGTCTGTTTCATCTATGGGTTGACTCAGATATTCTCTGTGAGATTCCGATAGCCACGCACAGGCCGTGTCCGAAAGGTAGTCATCCAGTGCCTCCTCCGCCATACTGCCCCACGTGGTTTAAAAAGCAGAGTAGAATTGTTTAAATTGATCTACAATTGCAAGCGGCGCAAAGTGTGTGTGCCCATGAGAATCTATGATTTGGTCAATCGGGTGATGATTAGATCTGAACCGCAGCTTGAAAGCCAAATTCCACCCCGGTCTACCCCCCTCCCCATATTCCCGGGCTACGTGTCGCCTAGCGAGGTATGCTGCCTCTTTGTCAGCTAAGATGTTATATTCAGCCACTAATTCTTGTATGCGCACCAGACTGTCTGCAGCTGTGGAGTTCTGATATTGGCTCTCTAAATCCCCCAGATCTTTTTCCATTTTGGACAGCTGGCCCCTGCTGGCCCCTGAGGTCTCTAAGTACCCCTGCTGCTGTGCCGATACACACCCCCCTTATCGTCACTTTGAACGCCTCCCAGAGCGTGACCGGACTATCCACAGAGCCTATATTAAAGGCAAAATATTGGGTAATAGCCGATCTAATTGCCTCATTGTATATAGGGTCCAGCAAGGACTCGGCCCGGAATCGCCAAGTGAAAGGTCGATGTGGGTTCGCGGGAATACAAACAGCCAGGCCCACAGGGTTGTGATCAGAGTATGTACGTGGCAGCATATACACCCGCGCGACCCAACCGCAAGCTTCTTCATGCACCAACCAGTAGTCCAACCGAGACCAACTATTGTAGGCAGGGGTAATGTGTGTACCTTGCAAAGTATCTGGATTTCGCATGCGCCAAATATCTACAAACCCCATCTCCGCCATTGCATCTCGGACACACTGGGCCACCCTGACAGTGCGCGCCCCCGCCAGATTGGATTTATCTACTCGCGGGTCGAGATGTGTGCCTCCCCAAAGGATAGCCGATTCGGGCCAGGATCGCAAAGTTCTAAGCAAGTTGAGGAAGGGTGTCGGTTCATCCACCACCGGACCGTAGATATTGACAATAGTTATAACAGACATACCCAACTTGCCATGTGCCATAGCCCAGCGACCCTCCGCCTCAGTGCATGTGTGCAGAGGTCGGAACGGGACTCCTCTTTTAACCGGTATAGCATGCCCCTAGAATAATTAGAGTAAGAGGATGCCAATCTAAAAGTTGCCCATTTGTGTGCCACCTTCGTTTCAGTTCGCTGACTAAGGTGCGTTTCTTGCAATAAAGCAATTTGTCTATTATGTCTGTCAAGATAGGTTAGCACTTGGCGGACTTTCTTGGGAGTGTTGAGCCCCCGTATATTCCATGTTAAACAGTTGTACGACTCACCCATGCCCAGTCACAAAAGCAGCTACCACACTCCGCGCGCCGCTCCACGTAGTAACCGCGGAGATCGTATTTAGTGTACTAGATACAATATGGTCCCTGACCGCAGCACCCTGAACTAGAACAAAAAAGAACCCACTCCCTCCCCCCACCCAATTTAGCAAATCCCAATTGCCAAAGACAAACCCTCAAAAACTTGAACAAACCCACCAAAGACAATTTACCGTGAACCATAATGCGGGACATACCCATTGGGGGCGTAGCGGCCAAATCCACTCCCTGGTGAGGTCGGGAGGGGGCCGCCGATATACTGCAACCAGCTCCCGTTCCCGAGACAATCACCCAGGCATTACAGCGGGGTGATAAAGGGGGACAGGCAGGGCAAAGGCGAAAGGGATATCTCCGCAGCTACAGGTGCAATAGCAACATAGGGGTGTCCAGACAGGACACACAGCAAGCAGGGAGGACACCACACAATTCGTGTAATGGAAGTGTACCCAATGGGGCTCGCCATCCGCCATAAAGAGTCGAGATCTGGCCGCCATCCCCCAAACGACCACAGTCAAGTAACGACAGCCACTTGTCCCCCCCGCATCTCTATCGAGCATGCACACAGAACAACACTATATCTCAGTTACCATTAATGTCTATGTAAATGCCCTAAAAAAAGAAAAAACAGTTAGACAGCCCATGTCATGAAGCATACAGGTTACTCATAGTCAACATCCAATGTGGGTGTGGCAGAGGCCCGCTACCGTCGCAGTGACTTGGCGTATTCCATAGCCTGCTTGGGAGCCGTGAAGATCTTGGTGCCGTCCTCCCTGCCTATGCGAAGGCGCGCAGGGTAAAGCATGGCGTATGGCACCTGCTCCTTCATCAAATCTTTTTGACTCCCTGAAATTCCTTTCTCGCTGCTTGTACCAGTGCGGTGAAATCCGGGTAAAACGATAGGGTATTGCCCTGGTAAGTGATCGTGCCTTTCTGGTGAGTGACCCGGAGGATGGTATCTCTATCTCTGAAATTCAAAAGCCTAGCAATGATCGGCCGGGAAGGGGCTCCAGGAACAGGTCGTGCCGCCAGCGATCTATGAGCCCTTGGAATAGCAAACATAGCGGAGAGCTGCTCAGCCCCGCATATGTCTCGTATGAGCGTCTCTACATAGTCCTCCAGGCGCCCCACATTCGTCGATTCTGGCACACCTAAAATGCGCACGTTATTACGCCGAGAGCGCGCTTCAATGTCTTCGTTCTTCGCTTGTATGAAAGCTAGCAGTTTTGCCATGTCTGTGGTTTTATTGGTGACCTGCTGGAGACCATCCTCAGCATCCGATATCCTCTGTTCCGCCTCGCCAATTCGTGCTGCATGTTTGTCTAGCTTGGCAGAGAAATGGTCCATCCGTCTGTTCAGCGCCTCTATTTTACCATCGATAACCTGTAGGCTGGCCTGTATGGCGGAAAGCGACTTTTCCAACGTCGAAGGGGCTGGGGCAGCAGAGTCAAGCTCGGCATCAGAGGCCTCCGTCTGTGTGAGCCCCCTTGCGAGAATCAAAAGTCAGCCGGGGCTGACACTTGTCGGGTTTACCCATTATTATGACGATGTGGGACTACAGCGTGTGCCAAGGATTCCTGCAGCAATAAAGAAATACTCCCGCTCCTGAAGGGCAACTTTGGAGGGAGACCACCGGCTGAGAGAAGCAGGAGATCCAGCCAAGCAGCCACCAAGCAGTCCAAGCAGCTCCACACACAAAGTTCACAGGGCCCACGTCTGGCGCTATGTCAGCAGCGCTATGGTGAGGACTCGGTCCCCGTCCTCTCTGGGGGCAACGCGTCTCACCAGCACTGTTCCGTGAAGTAGAGTGTCTAAATGACCAGCTACCGCAGGCCCAGTGCAGTCCAAATCTCCAAGGGCTCCCCCCCGGCGTCCCCGCACCAACAGGCCACAGCACCCGGAGCAGGGGGCAGCACCACTGGCCGGCACTGAGGCCGATCAAGTCGCAGCAATCTATGCCCACCTCAGTCTGTTAATCGTGAGCAGATCCCAGCAGTCCACTCCCCAGGAGAGGGGGCACCAGTAGTCTCCTCCTGCGCGCCTCGCAACAGCTTCAAATCCACGGGCAGAAAACGCGGTCACGGGGGGGGGGGGGGGAGTCCCACACAAGAGTGTAGTGCAGCGCGATGTTGTAAGCCTCTACTCAGGCCTATCGCCGGTCCTCTCCCAAGCGCCTCTTCGCAATGTCCAGTGCACCAGGGCAGAGCGGCACTCAGCGGCAGCGGGGGCCTCCAGCGATGATCCCTGCCAGCGTGGTAGTTGAAGCGGGGGCCTACCTTGCCATCCGGAGCCGGGGGGCTTGCGTAGTAGGGCACGCCCCTCACACCACCAGCTCCGTTTCCAGCCGCAGTCAGAGGGCCCCTCGCGAGAAGCGCGGGCAACCAGACAAGCAGCACCAGGCCCCAAGCGACAGCAGCAGCCACCGCAAGCCGAGGCACACACCCGACAGCGCCGCGGGATCTGACCAGCGTACAGCAGCGTCATGGAGCCCCAGCGCCGTGGCCTCCAGCACGGTCTCCTCCCGATGGCGTCACGGACTCCCCAACTGCCTCAGTGTCCAGATCGGCGACACCCGGCGCTCCGCCCGGCCCAGTCTACCACCAGCAATCCCAGCAGCGTTATATGCTCCAAGAAAGGTCCCACTGGGAACAGGATTAATGTAGGATTGATTCGGCGGCCGACGGAGCTACACTATTGCCGATCGCCAGGCCACGCCCCCCCCCAGTAGCCATGTACTTCTGCAATGATGCAGGTACTAACTATGCACTTCTACAATCACATGTGTAGTACGAATGCTGTGCTCTAATCTCATAGGCTTGTCCAATTATCCAGGTAGTACTGTTCCACTGCTCTAATCATGGATTTAGTATGACTGTATGTATTTGTATATTTATAGATGTGAATATTTATTTATAATTATTTCAATGACATTAAATTGTTTTCAAAACTTATTTTTTTGCAGATATTTTGCATAATTATTAAGACGCAGTCACAATGACAAAAAAAGACAACGAAAAAAAGGAGGCCTATGTAAAGAAATAAGCAAAAGAACAATTAGATCAAGTACAACATGAATCCTTAAAGAAAAAGCCTTCTGGTAAGAGAAGTAAAGAAGAATTTGAAAAAAGTTTTAAAGAGTATTATAAATTCTAAAAAAAAATAAAAAAAAAAAAGAACAGAGAGATACAACAAGAACAGTGAAAGAAAAGGTAAAGAAAAATTTACAAAAAAACTACAAAATTGGATTATCAGAAAAAAAATGTGGAAACCAGAAACATTTTAGAAATTGAAAAAAGATTATATAAAAGTAGAGTTCCCCACAATCTGTTAAAAAGATGTAAAAAATACGAAAGGAAATCAGCATTTTACAAACAAAAAAGGAGGTTCTAAGTGTTATTGAAAAAGCTTTTGAGTTGAAAAGATTGTTTATCTTAGTTTTAAAAAGATTGAAAACTTTAAAAACAATAATGCAGTCTATGAAGGACAAATGTCAAAGAAAAAAGAATTGTAAATAGAACTAACTTTTGTAAAATATTTTCTGGAGAATGGAAGCAAAGTTCTAGTACAGAACCTTTTTTTAATGAAGAAAGCTATTTTCAACAAAATTATTTATTTCACGCAGTTGATACCTGTGGTCATTGTTATGAAGTTAAAAATAGTTGTCCAATTGAAAAAGAAAAGATGGTTCCTGGAAATGTGGACGAAGTAATAGCTGAGGAAGTTCAAGGGAGACATTCACAGGCACCAGTGTTTACATGGAATTGTAGTAGTATTTGTAGTATACGTCAAGAATCTATTGATATTTTACTAAATTTGTTAAGAGAATATGGAAAAAAACTGTCAAACAGAGGATTAAAATATTGCAAGGACTGGTTCCTTGCAAAGTGAGAAAAAATACAGGGTTGCAAGGTCATTCTCTGACTTGTCGTTCTAGGAAAGTGTGTCAAAGTTGTTTTCATCATTTGAGAATGTTAGCAGTACATCATTCCGAAGTGAGGAAGTTAGTTAGAAGATTATACTACTTGAAAAGTCCTGCATTATGTCTAAATGAAATGAATACAGCTCTTTTGCATGGTTCAGTGTTGGATGTAAAAAAAAAAAGTTTGTGATGGTCAAGAGGAGTGTAGAGAAAGTGAAAGTTTGATAAGTGTAGGTGTTGAAGAAGAGGTGGAAGATACTACTAATGTATTTGTAAATTGTGTTTCAATAAATTAGAAGACAATAAAATGCTAGCTAGAGCGGTCCATAACGACCTAGAACTAGTAGCTATACCTCCAGAACTTAAAGATTTAAATACACATGAATCCATCCTTATTCAATCTGTGCACCCGTTTCAGGCTATAATTCGGATGGAGCATAAAACAGGTAAGCTGCCTCCAACTGATCTACAAAGAGGTTTAAAAGGAAGAGTTGCGTATTTACCTTAAGATTTTAAGAAACAGTTTGAAACTGTTGGTGTAGAAAGAGAGGATACTGAACCTGTAGTCATTCTTGTTAATGGTGTACCTACAAAGAGTAGGAAAATATGGCAAGAGTTAGTAGATGTGAGGAAACTCCAAAAGGTTACATTATATCTGCTGCAAAACAATATCTACTATACAACTGTAAATGTAGAATCACAAGGAATCAATTTAGAAGATGATACAGACATTTCAAGTGGGCAAATAGAAAAAGTGGAGTACTGCAGAAAGGAAGAGATTTATTAACATTATACTATACACCCTCTACATTCAAAAGAACTGATAGGAGACACAATTGAATTGTTCCAGATGAAAAAAGCAAAAGGAACTCCCATGAGTGTATGGGAAAAAAGTTTGGAAGCTCGTTGTTTTCCACAGCTGTTCCCTACCGGAAAAGGGGGACGATATGATGATCGACCAGTTCAGATTCCAGCTTCAGAATATCGTACTTTACGACTATACTCAGAAGAACCAAGATTTCGCCAGTGTATTCCAGATTTGTTTGATCTTTTATTTGAGAGTGACCTGTCTGCACATTCATATGCAGTCAACCACGTATTGAAAACAGGAACGCATCTTTCAGAAAGTTTCTGCAAAGGAATTCATGGACAAAGTTGAAGAATGAGACGAAAATTTAGGATCACAGTTAATTAATTTGAAGGCATGTCAACGTGGCACTAAAGAATATTGGTATCGACGTCATGGGGAACTGAAATGTATGTTAAGGAACTTAGGAACCCCTACGTGGTTTGTTACACTTAGCTGTGCTGAGTCTGCATGGAATGATTTACTGGATTTTCTACGACAAGCAAATTCAAATATAGAAAATATTGAATTGAAGACACCTGGAGAACTGTGTTCCCTGGATCCTGTAAATGTCTGCGGATATTTTAATCATAGATTTGAAGCTATGATGTCTTTCATCTATATTAAAAAGAATCCACCTATTGGTGAAGTTACTGATTTCTTTTGGAGCAAGGAATACCAAGCTAGAGGTGCTCCTCATATACATATGCTTTTATGGATCAAGGATGCACCCAAATTTAGAACTGATTCGGATGAGACTGTTTTATCTTTTATTGAAGATTATGTTACCTGTGCGATTCCGAAAACAGGAGGAGAAAATATCTTAAGACAGCAAGTTTTACGATTTCAAAGTCATCGATGTGGAAAATATTGTCGACGGAAATACAAGTCAAAGGAAACATTTTACACAAAATGTCGATTTGCTTTTCCACGTCCAGTAATTTCCAAAGGAAGAGTGAACAGTTTTATGTATGCAATGAGGCATACTATCACTCGAAAATCGCCAAAAAATACTTATAATATAAAAAGAACAGAAGAATCGAAATACAACAATGATTACAATCCAGTGATTTTAACCCCTTGCGTGCGGGTTTATTTCTCCCGCTGTGCGGGAGAAATAAACGGCGTTCGTAAACACGACGGCTCCCGGCCGTCGTGCGCACACGCCCTTCGTAATGCACGACGGCCGGGAGACGTTGTGCGCACACAAGGGGTTAAAGATGTGGAATGTAAATATGGACATATAATATGTTGCAGATAACTCAATTGCTGTTGCTCACTATGTCACGTCCTATATTACGAAATCTGAGAAGACAGAATTAAAAGAAATGTGGGAGGAAATTTCACAGGAGAAGACACTTAGCAAAAAATTGTACAGCTTCAGCTTGAAGATGCTTTCACATCAAGAAATTGGATCCTATGAATGTTCGGATCAATTGACATCTGCAAGTTTATAGTCAAAGTCAAGAGGAATCATCTGGATAAGTCTAGGTCTTGCTGCAACACGAAATCGAGTTTTGAAATCTGTACAAGAAATTTAATATTTGGCACTTAATGAACCGGAAAGTACAGATCTTCTGAAAACAAATATGTTAGGTACGTACTATCCAAATAGAAGTCCATACCTGGAAAACATATGTCTATATGAAATTCTGCAACATTATAGTTTTTAAAAAAATGTTACGTAATTGGATCTGAAGGATGTTTGGTAAAGCATGCCAAAGGAAATTTGATTAATCACAGGAAACTAAGTTGCGATGCTCCAGATAAAAGAGAGTTTTTCTATTTAGCTCGTCTGCAACTCTTCAAACCTTGGCGGACTGAAATGGAATTACTTGGAGATTGTGACTGCTATGAGGATTCTTTCAATGCATGTAAAGTTAGCATTGAATGTACAATTTTACCAAATTATCTCCAAATGTTGAACGAAGAGATGAATCAAGAAAGAACTATTGCAGCTGAAATAGCTAGAGATAGTTCTCAAGATAGTCAAAGTTCTGCTCTACAAAGTCAAGATCCACTAGGAGAAGCAATAATTGAAAATGAAGCGGCAATAGCAATGAGTGAAGTGGAAACGGTGATGCAGCAAGCACAACAGGACAATGTTGATTTGAAAAATTTAGAGGAACATCTGAATACTGAACAGAAAGAAATATATCACCAAGTTACACAACAGATACAACATGGATTACTGCATGAAAAGAGTGATTGCCAATGTACATCATTTAGACCTATTCTTATGCACATTAGTGGACAAGCTGGAATGGGGAAAGGTTTCTTGATTAAATGTTTGTCAAGTTATTTACAGAAAACAACGGATTCACATTTGTCTTGTGTTGTAACTGCTCCAACTGGGTTAGCAGCACCCAACATTAAAGGGATTACATTACATCGTCTACTTATATTACCAGTAGAACATGAAAATAAGTTGGAATACCACAAGTTATCTGGAGAAGCTTGTTTAGAAGTTTCAAGAGTACTGAAGAAAATGAAACTTCTGGTAATTGATGAAGTAAGCATGGTCTCAAACTTAATGCTTGCGTTTGTACATTTGAGGATGCAGCAGATTTTAAAAACAAATTACGATGTTTTATTTGGAGGAAAACATGTCATTGTATTTGGTGATCTACTACAACTCACTCACACCTGTGAAAGGCCAACCGGTTTTTAAGACCCTTCTTCATGAAGACACTAAAAAAATCATTGGGAAGTATTGGAAATGTGAACATTTGGACTTATTTTGAATATAAGGAACTTACTAAGAAAATGCGACAAGCAAATGACGAAGATTATGGAAACATTCTTCAAGATATTAGAATTGGTGTCTTAACAAAGGATGGAAAAAAGCTTTAGAAAGTCGGCTACTAAGAAACTTGTTTCCAAAAGAAAATACTGCACCTGAAACAATCTATCAATAAATTGAAGAAAAGAAGTCTATAATTTGCCTTATGCCAACACTGAAAGAATGCTTTACATTCAATGAAGAACTCTTGAAACTGGAGAATGAACTGATAATGAAAATGGAAGCCATTGATAAAATAGAACATGAAGGAGTAACTATTCTTTTGTCAGAGAAATTACAGTTAAAATTAGACTCTTTGGAAAAATTAATATCTAAGACTGCTGGTTTGGAAAAGACCTTATATGTATCTGTAAACTGCCGGGTAATATTATGGCATCATTTAGATGTTGAGAAAGGTTTAGTAAATGGAGCAATGGGGAAAGTTGTTGACTTTGTTTGTTATGCAAATAGAGATGGAATTGAATTTTTGAAGATTAAATTTGATCAGATAGAAGAGGTGAAACAGATTGGACGTTGTTCTGTTAGTTCCTTGCTTGTAAAATATTTGTATGTTCGTATAAAACAGTTTCCTGTTTGTTTAGCATATGCTGTGACCATTCATAAATCTCAAGGTTTAAGTGTAGACAGTGCTTTGGTAAATATTGGAAATTCTGTGTTTAAAGAGTTTATGGCATATGTTGCATTGTCTCGAGTAAGAACGTTATCCGGATTGTATTTGATTGATTTTGATGAGCAAAAGGTTAGTGCAGTTTTAAATTGTGTAAAAGAGTACAATAGGTTAAGAAGACTGTACACTCCTAGCTTAGGTGAATATGCTACTTATGAAAAACGTTTAGTACGTCCAAAACGAAAATATGATAAAGATTTTACGGAGGTTGCAAAGAAAAAAAGAATTGAAAAGAATGATGAGTCTTGGAGGAAAATAGAAGGAAACTTGGTTTCTAATATTGTAGGATATCAGTTAGAAAATAGTTCAGTTATCAACTGCTATGCTAATGTAATCGTGAACGTTGTCTTTTACTTAGAAAATCTACAGCATGCAATTATGCAAAATCGGGAAAAAAGATTATGTTCATTGTTTCATTATATTTTTGAAAAGTTGAAAACTGATACAACGAAAATCCATATTGCTTCTGATGTGCGGAATCTTCTGGATATATGTTCTGGATCTTCACAATGTACACAGAATGTACAGCAAGAAGCTCAGGAATTTCTTAGGTTTACAGCAGCATTGGAAGATGAAGGAATACAAATTGGAAATCTGTTTGGACTACGTTACAGATGGGATCATACATGTGGTAGCTGTTTATTCTCATCTACCACTAAAGTAGACACTGAACGGTTCATATATTTGGCAATACCAGATTTGAAAACAGTGTCTTTCAACAAATTAGTGAAATCAGCTAATCAAGATATGGAATGTATTCAGTGCAAATCGGAAATGTTATCAACATTATTTATAGAAAGATGTGGACAATATATCATTTTAATGCTGCAACGTTGTAGAAGAGATGGGACAAAATTGGAAACCAAAATAAAAAAATGTTGTGGCAGGTCAAGTGTCAATTTCAGGAAGAACTTTTAAAACAGTGGCTATTGTTTTCCATGATGGACCTACTTAAACATCTGGACACTATACTGTGTATTTAAAATACAATAAAGGATGGACACTGTGCAATGATGCACATTTAGAGTTCAAATGTCGGTTACCTTATGAATGACCAAATTTATATCTAATATTTCTGATGCCAAAATTCTGAGAGGATGTCAACATGAATTACTCAGTATATTTTGGATATATTCACATCAAATAATTTCACAAACATCATTCGGCCTATTGGGAAGGTATTAATGTGAATTCAGAAGTTTTGGATATCCTCAATGCAAATGTTTTCAGAAACGTCATTTGGCCTATTGGAAAGATGTTCAGAATAATTTATTCTGTTTTATCATATTGCATTTTGAAAATTGTGTTCGAAAAAAGGTGCTCATATATTTAATCTTTGTATTATATACAATGTTAATAATGATGTTCATTTGTGAACATGTAAATAGAGAATTGACTTTGTTGTAGATATTTTTAAGATACATGTGTTTTTTTTGACAATCTTATTGATTATATTCTTTTGCCCGCTGTCACCTGATTGAAATCACTGTGTATGGTAAAATTCAATAGATTCTGAAGACAGCAAATAAGGCAATATGAATATGTTATGTAATTATACAATTATGTTGTGTTCTTAAAACTATAAAATTATAAGTAATAACAGTCTTTTTTTCTTCTCTTTTACAGACCCTATAACTAAAGTTTCAAATATTTTAAATTTACATTAGAAGAAAAAGGAAAAAATGTTTCAATATGTTTCATATCGATTTCAAAACAGGCAAGATTAAGTCACCCAAGCACTACCCATGCACTGCTACAATCACCTGTGCACTATGTATACAATCCTCTAACCATGTAAACACTACTTATTTACACCTTCAATTACTCAGGTAGTACCCATACAGTTCAGTAATCACCCTGTCACTCCCTCTGTACTCCTGCTATCAGCCATCAACCACCATGTACTTATCCAGTAACTGCCAAAGCTGAAACACTTATGAATTCACCATACACTTTACTTGAAGCACTGTAATCATCCAGTACCTACCCATGTTCTCATGCAATAAGCCAGACACTAACAGATGCTCTGCTACAATAACATGTGCACTAGCCATGCAGTCCTCCAACCAGCTACACACTGCTCATTGACATCTTCATTTTCACAGGTACTACCCATGCACTCCAGCAATGACATTTTCACTCCCAATGCACTTCTCCAATAACACAGTCACCACCATGTACTTATCCAATCACTCTGCCAAAACCCAGGCATTTATAAATTCACCATACAGTCTCTTTGCAGTATTCTAATAATCTAGTGACTACCCATGTACTCATGCAATGACCCAGACACTAATAGAAGCTGTATTACAATCACATGTGCACTAGCCATGCAGTACCCTAACCACCTAAACAGTACTGATTCACTCCTGTAATTCCCCAAGTAGTAGCCATGCAGTTTACCAATCACACTATCACTTTCTGTCCACTCCTGCAATCATCCTGACAGAACCATGTCCTTATCTAATCACTGTGCCGAAACACAAGCACTTATAAATTCACCCTGCTGTCAACTACCAGCACTCTAACTATCCAGTCACTATCCAGGCATTTGTACAATGACTCAGGCATTAGGAAACGCATCGCCGCGCGGGAGGAAGGCGAACTTGGACTCCAAGCCACAGCAGTCATTGGGGCTACAACACCTGTGCTGACCCGCTAACCAGCGCCGCAGCGCCTACTTCAACTGCTCGCGCTTCCCGCTTCGCGTGAAACGCATCGCCGCGGGGAGGAAGGCGAACTTGGACTCCAAGCCACAGCAGTCATTGGGGCTACAACACCTGTGCTGACCCGCTAACCAGCGCCGCAGCGCCTACTTCAACTGCTCGCGCTTCCCGCTTCGCGTGAAACGCATCGCCGCGGGGAGGAAGGCGAACTTGGACTCCAAGCCCCAGCAGTCATTGGGGCTACAACACCTGTGCTGACCCACTAACCAGCGCCGCAGCCTCCTATTGAACTGATTGCCACCCTCCCCTCGCGGACACGCGCGGACGCGCCGGTCGAAGCCCGGACAAAGGGCGGGCTGTCTGAGGCTGGGCTGGGCCATTTCTCTTTCAAGTGTGTTTTGTGACCATCACCTCCAGCTCTACATGATCGCAGAGAGAGGTATTTTATTGTTGAACGTGAGGGCCATCATACCCCTAGAGCTCAGCTCTTGTTAAGTTTTGTGGCAGACGTTGTTCTCAGTAATAAGCGTTGTACTAACCTTTCCGTGACATTTTGTTTATAATGGGAAAAAGGAAATTGCTAGATGCAACTGGTGGGGCCCCAAGCAATATCGGTAGGGCGGCTAAAAGGAAAAAGGCAAGGAAGACTACCAAGAAACAACTTTCTACTGGCACAATGGATTGTATTGAGTCACTGGTTGATGATTGCGAAGTGATTCTTGAATCTGCCCAAAATTCTTTTTTGAACACTACAGATACAGACATGTGTTTGAGTAAAAGTCCACCCCGTTCTGTGACAATCCCACAAATGTTCTGTAAATTGCCATCTCGCCACATAGCATCTAGTAACGATAATTAATGTGAAAACGTGGTCTCCCCTGTGGTAGCTTCCCCCGACCCTAATACTACCTTAGCTGGTAACAATCATATACCTCTTGAATCATTAGTCGTAGTTTGTGCAAACCGCTATGCGGTTTTGGCTGACACCCTCGATGCATCAGATGAGCCTGAACAAGCCAGGGAACCAGAATTACGAGCCTCAGCTTTCAGGGGTGTGGTGGGGAAGCCCTTTGATGTAGGTAGAGGGGAAACACCTGATGTCATGGAAACTATTGCTCCCCTTAGGCAAGAAGTAGGTGAGATGAAGTTACTGATTCAAGAATTGCTGACCGTTGTTAAAAAATCAAACCCGAATTCTTTTCATCTTAGTTTAGGTAGCCTTTCTTCCTTGTTACCATCTTCACAATCCCATTTCTTACTCTCAAATTATACTGGCAATCAGCTCCCCCCTGTCATTCCATCTATTCACGTTAAGAAAGATACAAAGCAGATAGCCAGAACTAGGGCTTACCCTTCTAATCCAACTGTGAAGCCTTGTTTGATCCCTAGCACGTCAAACCCTTCTAGACTGGCCAAACCACCTAGTAGTATTCCTGAGCCTTGTTATTTCTTTCCTTCTTGCAAGGTTCAGAACCCCAATGTTCCCAAGCAGCCCACTGTTTTCATGGTTCGTGTCCCTGCTTTTGTGGGAAGAGAGGATGAAGGTTCGCTCATAAACAAGGTTACACATTGGATTCGCCATGTTAGGGGCTGCCGGTCCCTAATAAGGAATGATATAGTCAGGGCCCAAAGGTGTAGATCTGAAGATAATCTTACTGATACCATCGAACTCACCTTGGTCAGCCACCCATTGGCCGAGGGTCTCTTGGCACTGGAATTTAGAACCTCTTCTCCAGGTTCTTCTCCCATCCAGTTTAGGCGCTTTCCTTTTGTCGAACCATTAATATCGAGGGGTTCTGAATTAGATTTGCTGAAAGTGGGTCAATCCACTTTTGACAACAATGATTGACTAACCCCTGTATCTTTAGCTACGAACTCTAATATTGTTATTCCATTAGTCCAACCCCAAGACAATATTGTTCTACCCCGCAATATCGGTGAGAGTATTGTTGATGGATCGAGTGATTTTTTACCATGTGAAATGTTTCTCCATGTTGATGATACTTTATCGCTCTCCACTTTAAATCTCAAATTAATTTCATGGAACATTGCGAGTTTATGTAACAAATTGTTGTTGCCAGACTGGAATAATTACATTGAAGAACACGACATATGTATTTTTCAGGAGACCTGGAGTCTAGTGCCAATGTACAATACTGGCTTTACTTGTTTTTTTTACCAGCAATTTCCAATGGTCGTGGGCGACCGTCGGGGGGCCCCATTGTCTGGGTTAGCATTAACCTTAATTGTAGGGTAAAACATGAGTGTATATCCCCGGATTTGATGCGGTTAACTTTGACAGGGGTTAGAGGTGGACCTGTCATCGAGCTTTTTAATGTCTATGTTAGAGGTACGAAGGGTGGTCTAAAGTCGCCACTTGTTACAGCTTTGGGTGACAAACTTACCTCCTGTCTGCCTGACTCTTTAATAATGGTGGCAGGGGATATGAACTGCACCTTCGAACCTTTGGCCTCAGAAGATTTGCTTGAGACAGAGGTTGAGGATGCCAGGTGGGGCATACCATCCTTGACTTTACCGCCAATTAAGAAGTGGACGCAGTTGGCCATCCAAATGAATGCCCTATCACTTGAATTTGGCCTAAGAGCCGCCAATGGCAGAATGCCCTCCGATATCCTTGGTGCCAATACTTTTAATAGAGCTACATGCCCCTCTCGAATGGATTTTATTTTAATTGATCATAGACTATGGAGACATTTAGTAGATCTGGTTATAGTTCCTACTATTGAAAGTGATCATAATTCCTTATGCTTGTCTATGAAGAATCCTTGGTCTCCTGATTCTTTTCATTTTGGTACTGGTCGAATCATGTCTTCAAAGGAGGTAGTTCCATCTAATTGCAGGAAGTACCTGAAATGGCCAAAAATCGTCTGTGACGCCCAAAACTGAATGCTATAAAAGAGGTCTTGTTGGCTAAAACCATGGAACTACAGATAGCATGTAGTGTCGTGGATGGGCCCCCTAACATCGGGAGTATCTACCTAGACAAAGTAGAGTTGATAGGCTCTTTTTTCTTGGTACCACCCTCTCTTAGTAACTCAAACAAGCCCCCCAAAGTTTCAGGTTCATGGTATAACTCGGAGTGCAGACAATAAAAGTGTCTCTTGATAGCTGCTGTTAAAAAACGCGATTGCCATCTGGTGCAAAGCGCTAGAAAGGATTATAAAAAGGCAGTACTAGGAGCTAAGCGTGCCTGGGAAGAATCCTTTTGGTTAGATCTAAAGGCCGCCAGTTTGGCTAAAGATGGAAATGCCTTTTGGAAACTGTTCAGGAAGTCCAAAGGCCAGGACTCCGATACAATTCCCAATCATATTATGAACCAGGAGTGGTTAGATCACTTTAAAAAAACTCTACTCTGGGGATGTTGCTCATAGCCTAGGTGACTTCCCTGGTTTTTTTTTGTCATCTTTCGTTTTAGAGACAAATGATCAATTTGTGGAACCTGAAGTTTTGGCTGCTATTAATAAAATACTTTCAGCCAAGGCTTCCGGACCAGACGGTTTTCCTGGGGATTTATTCCGAGCCGATCCCCAAAATTGGGCCAGGTATTTCACCACCCTGCATAATGCTCTCCTTAAATGATCCCCCGTCCCAGAATCATGGAAAGGGGCGGAGGTGATCCCAATATTCAAAAACGGACTTAGGGAAGACCCTGCCAACTACCGACCCATCAGCCTCATTGATGCTGGTCAGAAGGTAGTTGGCAGGGTTTTGCTAGAGAGAATCTTGACATGGGCCAATGATAACAACATCCTGACAGATTACCAGGCGGGTTTTAGAGCAAACACGGGTACCATTGCCCAGGTCTTTAGGCTCCTTCTTTTGTATTGGAAGGTGGTATTTATAGGCTAGGGCAGTCTTTATTTGGCATTCATAGATTTAAAGACTGCTTTTGATCTAGTCCCTCGTGACAGCTTGTGGCTGGTCCTGAAGGAAATTGGTGTTCCGTCGCCTATCCTAGACCTTTTGATTCGTCTTCATGAGGGCAACTATGCTCAGGTGAGGTGGGGCTCCCAGCAACAGAGAACGGATAAAATCCGTGTTAATAGGGGAGTCCGCCAGGGCTGTGTTATGGCTCCCACCCTATTCTCTTTATATGTGAATGGGGTGGTAAGTTTCCTGCAGGAAACTCCAGCTGATGCCCCAACCCTGGCGGGTGATAAAGTTCCTGCCCTACTTTTTGCCGACGACACCCTGCTAATTTCTAAAACCCCGGCAGGGTTGCAAAAACTTTTGGATAGGTTCTATCTCTTCTGCAGATTGAGAGGCTTGACTATAAACATCCTGAAGACCAAACTTCTCTCGTTTAATCCCTGCAGATCCCTTAAAATAACTCCTACTTTGGATGGTGTCCCCTTGGAGCTTGTTAATACTTTTGGTTATCTCGGAATCAGAATTTCAGACAGACTAAGTTGGAGACCCCATATCGATAAAATGCTCTTGAATCACAAGCGGGTCACGGGAGCAATTGGGAAGGAACATTGCTCTTCGCAGAGCAGGCCCATTGCTCCCGCCCTTGTGATTTATGCTGCTAAAGCTGTCAGCTCCGCACTTTATGGTGTCGAACTCTGGGGTTTTGATAATGTCGATGAAATTTCAAGATCTGAAAGCAAATTCCTTAGGGACTTGGTTTCGCTCCCAAGGGGTACTCCTCTTAAGCCCCTGATGAGCGATATGGGCAGGCGCTCATTTAGGGATCTTGCTAGATTACGCCCCTTGCTTTTTTGGACCCGCCTATGGCGCACCCCCGAGCTATCCAGATACGTTGATGGCCTTAGAGAAGTGATGAGCGCGACGGGTTCACATAGGATTGGTTGGTTGAGCAATGTCAAAAAGTCTTTTCTTTCAATGGGCTTAAGAGAAGTTTGGGAGTGTTGGACAGGCCACATGAAGGGCTTGCTCCCTCCCCGCATGACAGGGCCCGAGCCCCGGCCCTCCAGGTGTTACCCACAGAAGCAACCCGCACCCCGTCTCAAGACGGGACTCCTGCCCCCGGACATCTCTGTATCATGGGGCCGAACCACTACCTGCTCCCTCGCCCGGCCCGGCCGCCATCTTGGACACTGCACCACGAGGCCGCGTGGCCTCAGCTCGACCCTAACCCTGGGCCTGGCCAGGCCCCGACATCCCGGCACCACCATCCACCCAGGAGGTGAACGGACCACTTGGCAGGTCAATGGGAGAAAGAAGTGTCGATGGCTCTCCCCCGCCAGGTGCCGATCGCCCCCCAGCTCCCCCGGGCGCTGGCTCCACCCCCCTGCTGGGTGTCTGGACTCCCTCATCCCGGACCTCCCGACCTCCAAGTGCGAGGGTCCGGACATCAAAGGGCACCAGACCTATAACTGGGGCAGCTCCAGAGCAGGAAGGGAGTTGTATCCTGGAGTCGAGAGACACCGTGAAGAACTCATCCTTGACGGACTACCGGCGCTGCCGTAGCCCTGCCTTGTGAACTATCGTCCTGCCTGCTGGCGCTGCCGCGGCCTTCTGCATCCTCCATCCTCGTCGGGACCTGCTGGCGCTGCCGCGGACCGTTGTAACTACCACCTTCGTCGGGACCTGCTGGCGCTGCCGCGGACCGTTGTAACGACCACCTTCACCGGGTCCTGCTGGCGCTGCCGCGGACCGTTGTAACGACCACCTTCTCCGGGACCTGCTGGCGCTGCCGCGGCCCATTCATCTAGAACACCGAGCTCGAGGATTGTGAGCTATCCATGATATCATCGCATCTACCAGATTGGTAACAAGACTGTCCCGCTACCCCCTTTCCCAACCAAGAGACTAGAATCGAGGGGACCCCTGAGTCCTGACCTCCTTGTACCATTCTATCGTACCTAGAGATCGCTTATAAAGAACGTTAAACCTTATCCTTGTGTGGTGTACATCTGTGGGGGGGAAGTTACTCGTCTGTACGATCGCTGGAGACGGCTCTCCCCGGAGACCTCTCCCCTTGTCCTCGGCCGACCCTCCCGGTCCGTCTAACAGGGAGTCTGGAAAACACTTGAGCGGGGCTGATCTCAAGAAGGCCTATTGGACCTGGATAGATAACCAGGAGAATAGCACTCCCAACCTAGGTAGATTGACTGGGGATTTCTATCTACACAAACAGGTGGTAAGGTTGGAGTGCTACCTTGATTTTATACAGAAACCTAGAGATAGGACACTCTATACCCAGTTTAGGTTTGGCACACTCCCTACTCGTGAGTGCACCAGTAAATGGAACCCCTCCCCATCAAACTATTGCAAATTGTCCATGTTGCAATGGGGAGGTTGAAACTATAGCGCACCTTTTGTTCGAGTGCCCAGCTTATAAAAATCCTCGAGCAAGATGGCTGAGTCCCGTCTCCAGGCAGCTGGGCACTGAGAACTATTGTGTAGCACTTAGAATCTTACAATCAGACACTAGTGCACTGCTGGTATGTGGTGTGGCCAAATTTCTTGGCTGGTTATGGATTATTAGATTTAGGTCTCTGGATTCTTTGATATAATACATCTCTTAACTTATCTTTTTTGGGGAAATAACTGCATTGTTACTTAGTGTAATACATTTTTTTTTTCTTATATAGATTGTGACTGCCCATTTTTAAATCTATTTATTCTTGGTTGTCCTTTAGATTCTCATGTGTTTCTGCGGGGGGTAGAAACGTTTGGTGGAGCAATGCATCTTTTATTCTACGATTGCTCCCCTTGTAACGATATTCTTTTTCCCCCCGACCAGATTTTATTTGTCTTAATTTTAGTTATTTTATTCCCCATGACAAATTTCTATTATTTGTGTTTGTTTGTATGCTTTTATGATACAATTTGTTATCGAAATAAAGCTTTGATTGATTGATAAGACACGCTGTGCTACAGTCATATGTGCACAATCTATGGAGTCTCCGAACCCCCTGCAGATTTCTGATTCACTCCTGTAATAACCCAGGTAGTAGCCATGCAGTGCCCCAATCACACTGTCACTCTCTGTCCACTCCTGCAATCATCCTGACAGAACCATGTCTTTATCTAATCACTGTGCTGAAACACAATCACTTATAAACTCACCCTGCTGTCAATTACCAGCACTCTAACTATCCAGTCACTATCCATGCACTTGTACAATGGCTTAGGAATTAAGACACCCAGTGCTACAGTCAAATGTGCACAATCTATGGAGTCCCCTAACCCCCTGCAGACTACTGATTCACTCCTGTAATAACCCAGGTAGTAGCCAGGCAGTCCACCAATCACACTGTCACTCTGTCCACTCCTGCAATCATCCTGACAGAAGCATGTCCTCGTCTAATAACTGTGCCGAAACACAAGCACTTATAAACTCACCCTTCTGTCAACTACCAGCACTCTAACTATCCAGTCAGTATCAATGCACTTGTACAATGACTCAGGCATTACGACATGCAGTGCTACAGTCAAATGTGCACAATCTATGCAGTCCCTTAATCCCCTCCACACTACTTGATTCAGTCTTCCAAAAACCCAGGTAGCAGCCATGCAGTGCAGCAATCACACTGTCACTCTCTGTCCACTCCTGCAATCATCCTGAGAGAACCATGTCCTTATCTAATCACTGTGCCGAAACACAAGCACTTATAAACTCACCCTGCTGTCAACTACCAGCACCCTAACTATCCAGTCAGTATCCATGCACTTGTACAATGACTCCGGCATTACGACATGCAGTGCTACAGTCAAATGTGCACAATCTATGCAGTCCCTTAACCCCCTCCACACTACTTGATTCAGTCCTCCAAAAACCCAGGTAGTAGCCATGCAGTGCAGCAATCACACTGTCACTCTCTGTCCACTCCTGCAATCATCCTGACAGAACCATGTCCTTATCTAATCACTGTGCCAAAACACAAGCCCTTATAAACTCACCCTGCTGTCAACTACCAGCACTCTAACTATCCAGTCACTATCGGTGCACTTGTACAATGACTTGGGCATTAAGCCATGCAGTGCTACAGTCAAATGTGTGCAATCTATGCAGTCTCCTAACCCTCTGCAGACTACTGATTTACTCCTGCAATAACCCAGGTAGTAGCCATGCAGTGCCCCAATCACACTGTCACTCTCTGTCCACTCCTGCAATTATCCTGACAGAACCATGTCCTTATCTATCTATCACTGTGCCGAAACCTAAGCACTTATAAACTCACCCTACTGTCAACTACCAGCACTCTAACTATCCAGTCACAATCCAAGCACTTGTAATCACTATGCCAGTATGCACTAATCACAGAGACACTGTTCATCCACTAATGTAACAACTCAAGGAATAATGCAGGCCTTACCCATGCAGTCATCTAATCATACAAGCACTACCTATGCACCTATAGAAGCATCTACATACCACTGAGGCACTCATGCAATAACCCAGACACTAATGATGCACTCATGCAATCACCTAATCACTACTGATGAACTCATTTAATCACACAAACACTACTGAGATATTTTTGCAATACCACAAGAACTAGTTATATGCTAATGCAATCACCTAGGCATTTTTCATGCAGTGATGCAATCACCCACGCGTTACTCATGCAGTCGTACAATCATGCATGCATTACTGATACACTCATCGAATCACCCAAGCACTACTCATACAGTCTTGCAATCAACCAAGGACTACCCATATATTAATGTTATCACCCAGGCATTATGCAAGCTCTCATACAATAATGCAGGCATTGCCCAAGCATTCATGCAATCATGCAGGGATTACCTCTGCACTCATACAAGCTCCTATGTACTACTGATGCACTTGTCCAATCGGAGAGGTAGTATCCATGTACTCATACAAGCACATATGTAGTACTGATACATTCATGCAATCACACTGGCACTATCTATGCAATCTTTCAATCACTCAAGCACTACCTATGAACTCATTCAAAAAACAATTGTCGCATTTGTGTGTCAGAGACGAGGACACCGAGCATGAAGCACGATTCCCAATGCCTATAGGAGAACATGAATGCCTGTGAGCACATGCGCCGCTAGCGAATGGCCACTAGAGGGCCCTTCAAAGGACTGAAACTACAATCCCCAGGATCGTGGAAAGCGACGGGCCGGAAGTCGGCTCCGGCGCTCTGGCAACACGCAGCTACAAAGCCCTCCTCCTCCGAGGATCGGGGCTTGTCAAACTTCCCCGTGCTCTCCGAGGCTTAGTCACGGAGGTTTCTGCCGGCGTTTCTACGGAGCGGAGCTTCGTTGCGTGATGCGCTATGTATTCCCGTTTGCATGGATAGATGGGATCCCCTGAGGTCCTGTATCATTTTGGCCGCCTGACACGCCCCGCAGCTTAGACTCGGCCAGCGGAAGGTATTCCCCGCCGGAGTGCCGAGCCTCAGCGTATCCTGGGTCTTGGAGCGTCAGCGGTGTAACCAGGGATTCCTCCCTTTAAAACCCCCGAGAGACCGGCGCCTGGAGAGCCTCTTCAGTGAAGTAACCGAGGAGGTTCCAGGTCAGGCACAGTCAGGCTCCAGCAGTACACTGCCCACGCAGTATTCAGGTATTTAGGTTGTTCATGAGGAGAACTGCACAGAGGTGCGCATTTTGGATTTGGTCCCAGTACATGCAATGGGGTTATTTTCCTTTTGGCCTTTTTGATGATTTTGATACTCTAACTACTCATACGACTAGTGGTGGAAACACTGGTTGCTACTGGAAGTAGTGATTGCAACTTTACCACCGCTCAGATGACGGCACACTGGTTGGGTCTCTGTACTAATTGCTGCATTGTGGCGCATGTGAGTGTGATAGATCTTCCTTATGTTTAGGGCACAGGGTTCCGGCATAACGTTCCCTAACTCCCTTTCTCTTGTCTCCCTCACCTCTGCAGTTGTCTCTGCTGTTCCCCTACGCTCCCACACTGGTGCTGCTTGAACTTTACACAGACGCAGATCTAGGAGCAACGAAGGGGCCGCAGTGTTTATTATTTTATCCTCTTCCCTTTTTCCCCGTGGTGCATCCATTCATAGTGGTGTTTGCTTCACCCTGTGTGGGGTTGCGCCGAGGGGAGTAAGGGGTACTTTCTGCCTGCCATCGTTCCTGCTGAATCTCTCCCGAGGTTAGTGGCTACTGTCATACTTTGCTACTGACTTCGCGACAGATTGACAAGCCCACGACTATTTTCAGCCCGGGCGATGGACACTAACGTGGTGTTGGCCTCGCTGTTGGAGCCTTTCGGCTCTTCAGCAGGAGGTACATACCTCATGCCAGGAAACCCAAGAATTAAGAGCCGAGATGGGGACCCTACGTAGGGAGGTAGCGGGTATCTCTAGGAGCGGAAAGACCTCCACTGCGGGCAGGAGCCCATATATTAAGGACTGGACTCTTCCCCCACCCAAATCATCCCCAGGGGTGGGGTCACAGGGTACAGGTTTTTTCTCAGCGCCAACAGTGAGCCCTCTGTCCCAAGGGGGCACTCCCACCGTTCATGTTATTCAGAACCCCGGTATTCCCTTGGTCCCACCAGAACGGTTCTATGGTGACCGAAAGAAATTCAAGACTTTCCTCAATCAGAGCTGACTCCATTTTCTGTGCACACCCGCCATTTTCCAAGACGACGCTTCTAAAACGTCATTTATGATGTCCTACATGGGGGGCAACGCGGCCAGTTGGACGATACCGTTGATGGAGCGGAACGATCCGGTACTGCATGATTTCACAAACCTTTGTGGGGAAATGCGAAAACTCTTCGATCGAAAAACGCACATGATGTCTTTGGACAGGGAACTGCTTACCCTTCGACAAGGGTCACAAGATCTGCTGACCTATATCACGACGTTTAATCGTCTGTTGGTGGAAACCGACTGGCCACCAGAAAAACCACACTGTTTTATCAAGGACTCCGTAGTGAGCTAAAAGATGTCCTGTCCCAAACGGTACAACTACCTCAAACGTGCGAGGATTAATCAACCTTACAGTCCAACTAGATCATCGAGTACAAGAACGCAAAGGGGACAGGAGCCCGGGAGAACCCCGTCCTTTCGTATCCCGACCTACCCAGAAAGAAGCATCCCAGAGGCTGGACGGACCCGAGCCCATGCAAATCAGAGGAATCCGTGGCCCACTTACTTTCGAGGAAAGAGAAAAAAGGAGCCAACAAAAGTTGTGTCTATATTGTGGGAAAAGCGGCCATTTTATTAGGGACTGTCGAGCCCGGGCTAGGGGGCCCGACAGAGGTGCGGCTTCTAGAACGCAAGCTGCCACCCAACAGGAGCCGGAAAACTAAAAAGCCCAAGAACGGACGGGATCACCGCCTTGGGTTCATGTTCAGACACGGTCCCAGCACTCCTAGCCAATACCATCCAACCAGCAGTGGCATATATGTCGGTGAATGTCACGTTGTGGATCACTGCTGCTCATCCTCTTAGTGTTTACCACAAAAAGCTGCTCCTAGTGTGATAACCCCAAAAAGTTACGAGAACGTCGTGAGTGTGGGCATCTCACAAAAAGTTACGGACTGGTCTCACACACCACCTGGTGTCATTGACCAGTCCTTGCCCTCTAAAACCTTTGTTTGATAGAGGGCGGGCATACACTTGGCGACAAGGATGCACTTCTAAATGACTAAGTGGGGGCCCGTGATCTTGTGAGTGGATTTAAAAATCATTATGGTTATCAGGAGTGCTTTTTAAGGTGACTGATAACTATATGATATTAAAAATATATGCGACGGTGAATGGGGTAGTTAGTGTCCCCTAACCGTCTTGTGAGTGGTCAACATGTTTCTGCCGTGTTGAGGGATTTTTTAGAACAACGCCCTCAGGATCAGAGAGGGACCAATTACAGGGGGAGGGCCAGAGGCAGAGGCAGAGCACGCCACAACAACAATCCAATGTGGCAGAACTTCTCCCCCAGGATCACCCGCAGCAGGGGCAGGACACCCCAATAACGAGGGAAAAGAACGACATAGTGGTAAACTTGTCGTCTTATACTTTAACATCAGATGAACATCGGGTCCTGAATAAAGGCCTTGGATACGTCCCTACCCCTAAACATGACAGCTTTAAGTTGCAGGGCGAACTATATGGGTTGATGAGAAAGATTAAACTCAATAAATTTTTTCAGGGTAAAGAAATTGAGGCTCCCTCGGTGTTTTCCACCAACCTGCGACGACCGTCCCAGTTTTGCCCTCCCAATCATTCTGTAGGCCCCGAAGTCCTTGTTTTTGAACAAAAAATCATGCAGGACAATAGTACTTTGGAAAAACAGCAACAGAGGCATACCCGTAGTAACATGACCAAGGCTGATTGGACAGCAGTCCATTCCTTACAGCAGAACCAAAGCATTACCATCAAACCCGCCGATAAGGGGGGCGCGGTGGTAGTGATGGACACTACGGACTATGAACGGGAAGTAGCCAGGTTGCTGGATGTACGACACAATTACCAACCGCTGATGAGGGACCCCACGATGAACCTACAGACAACGATAACCACCATGGTCGCCGAAGCCAAAGAAAAAAAGTGGATCACGGTGAAAGAAGCGGACTTTTTGGTCAATGAAAGACCAAGGATTCCCGCATTTTATATTGTCCCGAAAATCCATAAGGCACAAAGGCCGCCCCCTGGACGCCCCATAGTATCGGGCATCCAGTCAGTCCTCAAACCACTATCTCAATATGCAGATTTCTTCCTGAGGGAATGTGTAATCACCCAACCTTCGTACATTCAGGACACCACCTCAGTTTTAACAATCCTGAACGATCTCGTCTTTGACCCCCAACATCAACTGTTGGTCACAATCGACATCGAATCGTTATATACCAGCATCCCTCAGGAAGCAACGCTGGTGGCAGCAGCACATGCCCTGGGGGAATGCGAATGGTTTTACGATGTCCCGCAAAGCTTTGTCCTCCAGTGCATTGAATTGGCCTTAACCAACATTTTTTTTGCTTATAAGGACCAACTCTTTCTACAAGTGTCCGGTACATCGATGGGGGCTACATTTGCCCCCAGCTTGGCTTGTATCTATGTGGGCCAATTCGAGTCCAACTACATATTCCACTGCACCAATCCCTTCCAGAGGAATATTGCCCTCTGGAAGAGGTACATCGATGATGTCCTGTGTATATGGACTGGTTCCACCGTAGACCTGGATAGATTTCTCCAGTGGTTGAATGGCCTCGATGAATGCCTAAGATTCACCTGGACCATTAGTAACACCACAGCCACATATTTGGATCTTGACATCACTGCGGTGAACCAGAAGTTGGTCACTAACGTCCATCAGAAACCCACCGACAAGAACTCCCTCCTTCACTATAAATCCTTCCACCCTAGGGCTCTGAGGGACAACCTGCCGGTCGGACAATTCTTGCGTTACCGCAGGAACTGCTCCAACACCGAGGACTTTGTACAACAAGCAGAAACACTGTCATGCAAACTGGAGGCCCGAGCTTATCCTATCAGAGTTATTAAGCAGGCCAAGAAAAGAGCCCTCAACACCCCACGAGCAGCCCTTTTGGAGAGAACACCGAAAACATCAGGAGAATGCATCCCGGTAGTAACCACATTTGGCCCTTTATCAACCCAGATTAGACAAGTAATTCGGAAACATTGGCCTTTACTCCACACTCCGACCATGACTATGCCCCAACCTAGATTTGCCTTTAAGCGGTCCACTAGCTTACGTGATCGCTTGGTGCATTCACGGCCCAAATGCGAGGTCAAATCCACAGGCATTCCACCGGGACATTATCAGTGTGGAGGTTGTAATGTCTGCGAACTAACAAGTCAGACTAAGAGCGTCACATTGGCGAATGGCAAGTGCTGGCACCTAAATGCTTTCAGTAACTGTAACACCAACAACGTAATATACAGACTGACATGCCCTTGCGGCCTTCACTACATTGGATTAACCACGCGGAAAGTGAAGGTCCGTATACAAGAGCACTTGAGTACAATTCGAATGGGCAAATTAACTACAAAGCTAGTCCAGCATTTCATGACGGCTAGACATGGCCCCCGTGAATTACGATGGGTGGTACTGGAACGGGTATGGGGCGATAGCCACAATATGAACACCAGGCTAACAACGAAGGAAGCGCGCTGGATCTATCAAGAGGGAGCAGACAGACAGGGCCTGAATGATTATATAGAATGGAATCAGGTTACGACTTGACATCACACTCTCAGGGTCTAAATATCATATAGTGACAGGTGGGTGAAGGCCGTGTGTGTTCTCTGTTGGTGGTAATATGATTACACCTCACAGAATCACTTGTTGCTTGTCATGTCACGGGATACACAATAGATGAACCAACAAGGCGAATATATTAGAGTCATGAAATTATTGACTGAAGAGGGCCGTCAGTATTGAGAATTTTATGCCAGAAGTGTATCCCAACACAAATATACCAGATCGAGGATACACAAGATGGCCCCCTCTGCCTTCATTGCGCGTTTGCGCATGCCTGCGACATCATTTACACGTCCTCCAATAGGAAAGTCTGGCCCGGTTTACACAATATGGCCGCGGTAGGCGTCCGACCAGGACCGCGCCTGTACACAATCACGGTGCGCGGAGTATTTAAACAGGGAGGGCACTCAGAACCCGGGATGGAGGCTGATTTGAACCCGCAACGTGATCCTGACGAGGTGAGACCCCGAGCGAGTAGTAGGTGGGGCACTGACATACTAAGATAGGCTCAGATAGACACACGAAGCCTGTGGGAGATGTAATGCATTAGACGAACGGTCCACGTATCCGCAAAGGGAGGCGGGTTAACAGCATAGTTTACCCGGAGCATATTTTTCGTAGACACTACGATACAACAGTTAGGTGCACACCGAGTGTGAAGCTGGGTCAATTTTACGAGTGCAATGGGGAAACGCAGTGATACACAGTCAGCATGGGACTAGCCACATACGAGGTCAGGCATTAGGCAAGCAATAACGAATGCAAGGGAACAAGAAGGGGTATCGACAGAACCCGGTACATCCGGCTATTATAACGAAGATGCGAGTGTGCATAAATGAATGCTCTATGTTATATTAACATGTGTTGTGCTAACTTTTCCGCTTTCCTACGCATTTTAGATACATGAATCCGCAGATCGCGGTTAAGCAATTCAGAAGTATCTGAGATAGCGCAGACCTCTGAAATCTGTGGGGGTGAGGTATGCTGTAAGTGAGCAACCCTTACGGTAAATATACCTGTTGAAAGTGAAGCAGGCACTACGCCCATTGCCTGTTTGAGTGTATGTCTACCCTACTGGGGTATATTTGTGGTGTGTGCTGAATCTGTATATGTCTATTTTATGTTTCCCCTAGGTGCTGACAGATCATACACTGGCCAGCATAAACAAAGCTAAGAGGCTAGTCGACCCTAGCCCTGAAGAAGTTGCCGCCAATCCATACAGGCAACGAAACATGTTGGTTTTTTAAGGGGATAGCCACACAGCCTGAATAAAAAGTTTCATTTAGCTAGTGTGGGCTACCCGGTTTTAATTGGGAATATTTGGGTCCTGATCAGACTCATTCTCCCTAGTCTTAGGGTCGACACCCATTGTTTTCTTTTGCACATATACACAGTTAGATTATTAGTTTACCCCACAGTAGGTACTAGAGACAACGCTATACCTGTTGTGTCACTTTTGTGTTTTTCACCGGGGACGGAATTAACAGATAATGAGAAAGTGAGGTAACGGACGAGTACCTGTCCGCTTACACCTCGTGGGGGTTACGTCCGTGAGGTATTGCCGCCCTCATTTTTTCTCCACTTTTTCTACATTATTCCTTTGTGGCGTCGAAACAGACATCAATCCTTGATGGTGTGGTGGAATGTGAAATTGCTCCAGTCTCTTCCTTTCCGCCTTTACTTCTTTCTCTACACACAGGGGGGGCCATATAGGTTTCCAGGGGAATCTTCTGTCAAATTCACTTAGTTCACAGGTATTTGTATAGCTCGAGACCATAGAACTGTTTAAAACATTATTTCTAGTAACAACGTCTATAGGGTAACGCACTGTACAAATAGCCCACATGTAGAGTAGAAAACACTAATTAGTCTCCGTGCTTAGAAATTTAGGAATTTAGTTTGATGTACGAGGCAGGTCCTTTGTTGTGCATATGATATTGAGTGGGGGGCGACCTGCCTCAGAGACCCCCTTAGCTCCATTTTGTAAATGGTCTCACACACCACCTGGTGTCATTGACCAGTCCTTGCCCTCTAAAACCTTTGTTTGATAGAGGGCGGGCATACACTTGGCGACAAGGATGCACTTCTAAATGACTAAGTGGGGGCCCGTGATCTTGTGAGTGGATTTAAAAATCATTATGGTTATCAGGAGTGCTTTTTAAGGTGACTGATAACTATATGATATTAAAAATATATGCAACGGTGAATGGGGTAGTTAGTGTCCCCTAACCGTCTTGTGAGTGGTCAACATGTTTCTGCCGTGTCGGCCCGGTTGGGTCCAAGGAATTCATCATGACATAAAATAACAGGGGGCTCCCTTCTTACCAACTGGTGGCAAGATACTACCACTGGGCAGGTGTGGCAAAGGCCACTCTCCACTTCTTAGATGGCTTCCAACGGTGAAGCCTAAAAAGAATATGGAAGAAATCAGAGTTCCTTCGAACATATTGGATCAAAATACCTGTAAAGGAAAAGAGAACAATGCATGCATTGATTTCTATAGGTGAGTGCTTGTACGTGACTTCGTGACACTATTTGTGTACACATGTGTGAGAATTCGAGAGGTGGTAGTAGCTGAGGCTACCACCAGTCTTACCCTAATTCTATGGACTACTTGCCCCATGGGGGGAGGAGGAGGAGAGAAATCCTGTTTGTCCGCTCTGCGAAAAGAAGCATAAAAAACCATAGTTTCCATCAAACAAAGTGGTGGAGCAAGGTCTCCAAACATTCGGAACAACATCCACTCATGCACCCGAGCGAGTACGTAAAAACTTGCATGTCGCTCAGTTCATTCGCACTCTTACTATGACAGGTACTGGATTCCTCCTGGGTCCTATGCGTCCGCTCCCGGTCCTCCCGAATGTAGGAATGAGAGGGAGCGGCCGCCGCCTTTTATAGTGTGGCCGTGTCACTCAGTATGTGTAATTGGCGTCAATTGAGGGAAGAAAATTGTTGCCTGGTGTGCGTTCCCCGGTGTCCCGAGCGCTAAGAAAATAGTTCGCCTGGACCCAATATGGCGTTTATGGGCATGTCTGTGATGGTAATACGCGAAGAAAAGTGAGCCCATTCGATGTAAGGCTGGGGGCGATCCACGTGGTCGCGTGGTTGGCTGGAGTACCAGTAGGGGCGTGAGCAGTTGTAAGGCAGACGCCGCATATGTAAAAATCAGGGCTCGCACTTAGCCTGGACGCGTCAGTGCGTGCTTGGTTGGCATAGTGACGCCACGCACGCCGTGAAAAAGAAACGCTAAGGGCACAAGATCCATTCTAGCTATATTGTATAGTGAGAAGGAGGCTAACGTGTGCCCATGGCACCCACCCATGAGGGGAGTGCGAGAGAGCGCGCTGCTGACACAATGGTGCGTTTTTAAAGAAACGAGTCCTGATTGGGGCTCGCTCCTGAGGGAGACTTGCAAACATGCTAAGGCGCGTGTGAGTGTGTACCAGTATCCAAGTCCTATTGCATGTGGTCTAGTGTTAAATACGGGGGGAAAAAACCAAGTCTGCAATGCGCAGTAATCATAACGGAAGCGCCGGCCTTATGGTGTAAATGCGTGCATGGTATAGCTGTGTGCCATACAGTATTTATGTACGGGGGTGTCAATGGTTGCGAGGAGGTCATAGAGGTAATGCCTGCCATTAATAAAATTCGATGGGTAAGTGTGTTCAGTAAACAGATATACTGGGAAGATATGTTTGTATATACCTCAGGTTCAGTAGAAATTACTGTAGGTGTGTGAACCAGACATGGTTGAGAGCGTGTGGACGGTGTCAGTGTCTTATTGCGTGCGCTCTATAGAGGCTGAACATGCTCTTTATGTAGGTTTGGATGTTGAGTGGATTTTTAACTGGAAACGACAGCTGCCATACTAGTGAAAAATTATCATCGCGCTAGCTGCAGCCATGGGATGTCGTCATTAAGGCCCCTCTCGTGGGATCGTAAGCGATAGACCCATCGTTGCTCCCTCACATGCAGGGCTTTGGTTAGGTCGAATTTGCTTTTTTTCATGACCTCAAGGATGGTCCAGCTTAGATCCGTGTCATTATGTTTTTTTTCAATAAAATGCCGTGTCAACCTTGTTTGTTTTTTTACACCTGATCGTACTTCGGTGTTCATTAATGCGGGTTTTTATCTTCCTTGTTGTCATTCCCACATATTGAAGGTTGCAGGGGCATGTTATCAGGTACACAACATTTTCTGTGTTGCAATTACTGAATGTTCGGAGTTGCCATGGTTTGCCTGTGCCTATGTCCACTTCTTTAGTGTTTTTTGTGAGATTACATGAGTTGCACCCGCCGCAGGAGAAATGGCCCACTGCTCGTGGCTGATCCCATAGTCTCTGTTGTTCTGCACTCTCTTTGGTAGTCATCTGGGCGTGTACTAGTTCGTCCCGTAAGCTTCTGTTGCATTTGAATGCAAACAAAGGGGTTTCCCATTGTTTGCCGGCACTGTTCAGTATATGCCATCTTTTTCTGATAATTTTTTGGACTAAGTTAGATACTGGGGTGAACGTGGTGACGCACACTGGTCTTCCTGTGTTTTCTTTCTCTACATTTTCCAAAAGTGCTTCTCTTGAGTTGTTTCTTGCTCTTTTCTTCGCCTTTCTCACCATTTTCCTGGGATAGTGGCGTTCAATGAGTTTCTCAAGGTGTTCTGCCTGTTCCTCATAGGTGTCTTTATCAGAGCAATTCCTCCTAATCCGGAGGAACTGACCGACCGGTAGGTTTTGTTTGAGGGCTTTTGGGTGGTAACTCTCATATAGGAGTAAACTGTTCCTGTCCGTGGGCTTATTGTGTACCCTGGTTGTTATCCCCTCATTGGTGAATGTGATGTCCAAGTCCAGGAAGACTGCATGGTTCTTATTGATGGTATGTGTGAACTTGAGGTGTCTGTCTTGAGAATTGACCCAGTGGACAAAGGCTGACGGTGTCCTCTTCTGTTCCATTCCATACTATTAGTATGTCGTCTATATATCGTTTCCAAATTTTGAGATGTCTCAAGAATGGGTTGGCTGGATTGTGGATGAAATCATCCTCAAATTGCTGGACGCATAGACATGCCATACTGGGGGCAAAGGTGCTGCCCATCGAAGTACCTGCTATTTGATGGTAAATAACTTGCTCGTATTGGAAGAAGTTCTCTGTGAGGGCCAGTTCAGCACATTCCATCACGAAGTGTTGGGGAGTGATGAAATCCCATTCTCTTCGTAGGATGATGTTTTCCACGACCTCCAGTGTTCGTTGTTGAGGTATGCTCGTGTACAGAGCTTCAATGTCCATCGTTATGAGCCAGTCATTGGTTGTGTCCACCTCCAAGTTTCTCAGGAGGCAGAGGACATTTTTCGTGTCCCTCAGATAAGATTGTGTCTTTTACAATGGGCCGAAGGAACCTGTCACAAAATTGTGACAGTGGTTTCAAAACTGACCCAATGCCTAACACGATTGGCCTACCTGGTGGGGGCATGCGATCTTTGTGAATCTTTGGGAGAATGTAAAATCTTGGCATCCTTGGTTCTTCGTTGATGAGAAAACCCGCCTCCGTCTCGTGATCCAGTCATTGCTGAGTGCTTCCTCCACTATGTTTTTAATTCTGATCAGGAGTGGGCCAGTAGGGTCCGTTTGATGTATGGCATAGCTGTTTGAGTCGGCTAGCAGTCGTAGGCACTCATCTCGGTACATGGCTTGATCCATGAAGACAATGGCGCCCCCTTTGTCCGCAGGTTTTATGATGAGGTCATGGTTGTTTTTAAGGGCTTGTAGGGCTATTCGTTCCTTCCCGGTGAGGTTATTAAACCCTTTTATGTTTTGGAAGTTGATTTCCTCTATATCCCTGAGTACAGCCTCTTTGAAGGCGAGTGTTTGGCATGAGATATTTTGATTTGGTGGTTGGAAGGTTGACTTCTTTCGTAAACCAGTAGATTTTTTCTTTTCTTCAGTAACTTCTGTAGTGTCTCCAAAGTAATCACGAAGTTTAAGTTTCCGAAAAAACTGAGCCAGTTCTCTGTTAAGAACAAAGGGGTCATTTTTGGGTGTGGGGACGAAGCCCAGGCCTTTGGAGAGGATGGTTTCTTCGTCGCATGTAAGTGTATGTTTGCTGATGTTGACAATGTTTGTTATTCCCTGCTTGTCGAGGGCATATCCGTTCTCCCTCTGCTCCTTGTGGTCATTCCTTGGGGGGTTGATCCTCCCACTGTACCCTTGTATTTCTTCTTTTTTGTCTGCCTCCCTCTGCCTCTGCCCTGGAATAAAAAAAGAAGGTGGGCCTGAGTGGTATCCGAAGCCTGGTGGGAAATAAGGTTGCCAGTAGCCAAAGGGAGGGGGTTGTGGTGCTTGCATCAGGCGTTGATACCCAGATTGTTTCCCATAGTGTGGTCCTGAGCCCTCGTCACTGCTGGAGTCGCTCCTCTCCTGAGCTGAACGTCCAGTTCTGGGGGGTGGGTCTAAACCGTTGTCTTCTCCCTGGCTGCTGTGGGGCTGGTTTGTTATAATGATCATCAGTGACATATGGATAAACAATCTCTTTGCTATGGCACAGAGCTATACCATGCACGCATTTACACCATAAGGCCGGCGCTTCCATTATGAATACTGCGCATTGCAGACTTGGTTTTTTCCCCCCCTTATTTAACACTAGACCACATGCAATAGAACTTGGATACTGGTACACGCTCACATGCACCTTAGCATGTTTGCAAGTCTCCTTCAGGAGCGAGCCCCAATCAGGACTCGTTTCTTTAAAAACGCACCATTGTGTCAGGAGCGCGCTCTCTCGCACTCCCCTCATGGGCGGGTGCCATGGGCACACGTTAGCCTCCTTCTCACTTTACAATATAGGCAGATTGGATCTTGTGCCCTTAGCGTTTCTTTTTCACGGCGCGCGCAGCGTCAGCATGACAACCAAGCACGCACTGACGCGCCCAGGTTAAGCGCGAGCCCTGATTTTTACATATGCGGCGTCTGCCTTACAACTGCTCACGCCCCTACTGGTACTCCAGCCAACCACGCGACCACGTGTATCGCCCCCAGCCTTACACCGAATGGGCTTCCTTTTCTTCGCGTATTACCATCACAGACACGCCCATAAACGCCATATTGGGTCCAGGCGAACTATTTTCTTAGCGCTCGGGACACCGGGGAACGCACACCAGGCAACAATTTTCTTCCCTCAATTGACGCCAATTACACATACTGAGTGACACGGCCACACTATAAAAGACGGCGGCCGCTCCCTCTCATTCCTACATTCGGGAGGACCGGGAGCGGACGCATAGGACCCAGGAGGAATCCAGTACCTGTCATAGTAAGAGTGCGAATGAACTGAGAGACATGCGAGTTTTTAAGTACTCGCTCGGGTGCATGAGTGGATGTTGTTCCGAATGTTTGGAGACCTTGCTCCACCACTTTGTTTGATGGAAACTGTGTTTTTGTATGCTTCTTTTCGCAGAGCGGACAAACAGGATTTCTCTCCTCCGCCTCCCCCCATGGGGAAAGTAGTCCATAGAATTAGGGTAAGACTGGTGGTAGCCTCAGCTACTACCACCTCTCGAATTCTCACACATGTGTACACAAATAGAGTGTCACGAAGTCACGTACAATTATCACTCACCTACAGAAATCAATGCATGAATTGTTCTCTTTTCCTTTACAGGTATTTTGACCCAATATGTTCGAAGTAACTCTGATTTCTTCCATATTCTTTTTAGGCTTCACCGTTGGAAGCCATCTAGGAAGTGGAGAGTGACCTTTGCCACACCCGCGCAGTGGCAGTATCTTGCCACCAGTTGGTAAGAACGGAGCACCTTGTTATTTTAGGTCCTGATGAATGCCTTGGACCCAACCGGGCCGACACGGCAGAAACATGTTGACCACTCAGGAGACGGTTAGGGGACACTAACTACCCCATTCCCCGTCTCATACATTTTTAATATCATATAGTTATCAGTCACATTAAAAAGCACTCCTGATAACCATAATGATTTTTAAATCCACTCACAATATCACGGGCCCCAACTTAGTCATTTAGAAGTGCATCCTTGTCGCCAAGTGTATGCCCGCCCTCTATCCAACGAAGGTTTTAGAGGGCGAGGACTGGTCAATGATGAAGCATGACACCA
The DNA here is from genome assembly GCF_964204655.1 of Triturus cristatus. Lineage (NCBI taxonomy): Eukaryota > Metazoa > Chordata > Amphibia > Caudata > Salamandridae > Triturus > Triturus cristatus. The sequence continues at coordinate 1,157,745,439 of NC_140583.1, read as the reverse complement.
GGTGGTGTGTGAGACCAGTCCGTAACTTTTTGTGAGATGCCCATACTCACGACGTTCTCGTAACTTTTTTGGGTTATCACACTAGGAGCAGCTTTTTGTGGTAAACATTTAGGTGCCGATTCCGATCCGGTAAAACCCGGGTACGAATGGTCGTACGGAGCGTTTTTTCCGTCCGACTCGTACCCGGGAAAAACACCTTACAAACTCGCAAGTACGATTCGCACAGAAATACAATTTCCGTACGAGTCGTAAAAAACACCTACCGGCAAAAAAATACATACAAATCTGATTCTGGACGGCGCATACGCGACGTCCGGACGAAGTCAGGCAGCGTTCTACGGACCAGTAAGTACGATTCGTGCCGACGTCACTCCGCACGCAGCATTTTTTACGGGAGCCAAAAACTGCCGGGAAATTGAGGACGACGCGAACAAGGAACACCGGTACGTGACGGACAGCGATGGACCCCAACCTACGCGTCATCCCGGCCCTCATAGCCTACCACCTCGTGTACAGAAACCGACGCAGACGCCGCAGAACATCGGAACAACCCCCAGGGGCAAAGGGGGGGGGGTGTGTGTGTGTGTGCAAGAGGCAGGAAACATAACCCACACCCCACAAAATACTAATACATCCTGCACAATAATTACCTCCATGGTCTGGTCACTTCGGGGGGCGTGTCCACCAATCCCATGTCCCGCCACAACGGAAGTGGACGTGTACCCGTCACCACCACAATGGTGGTACGGGACGTACCCACGCCCCCCAGAGCGTGGGTACGGCCCGTACCACCATTGTAGTGGTGATGTAGGGGTACGCGTGTACGGAGCGTACCCACGCCCCCAGAGCGTGGGTACGGGCCGTACCACGCGTACCCCTACGTCACCGCCACAATGGTGGTACGGCCCGTACCCACGCTCTGTAGAGCGTGGGTACGGGCCGTACCACGCGTACCCCTACGTCACCGCCACTATGGTGGTACGGCCCGTACCCACGCCCCCAGAGCGTGGGTACGGGCCGTACCACGCGTACCCCAACGTCACCGCCACTTTGGTGGTACGGACCGTACCCACGCCCCCAGAGCGTGGGTACGGGCCGTACCACATGTACCCCTACGTCACCGCCACAATGGTGGTACGGCCCGTACCCACGCTCTCCAGAGCATGGGTACGGGCCGTACCACCATTGCAGTGGTGATGTAGGGGTACGCGTGTACGGAGCGTACCCACGCCCCCAGAGCGTGGGTACAGTCCGTACACGCGTACCCCTATGTCACCACTACAATGGTGGTACGGGCCGTACCACGTGTACCCCTACAGCCCCATTACATGATGAATACAAGGCGTACACATGCCACAGATGTAGGTGTACGGCTTGGTGCAGCACATCAGCTATAAATTGGGGGTGGTGTATGCCCAGGACAGCAGTGTACCACAGCAAGGGCACAAGTGGGTGGGTGCAGAGGACGCCCAGCAGTGCCCAGACATGAGGGGTGGGTGCCTATCACTCCCAGCAGTGCCCAGACATATGAGGGGTGGGTGCCTATCACTCCCAGCAGTGCCCAGACATATGAGGGGTGGGTGCCTATCACTCCCAGCAGTGCCCAGACATATGAGGGGTGGGTGCCTACTCAGCAGTGCCCAGACATATGAGGGGTGGGTGCCTAACACTCCCAGCAGTGCCCAGACATATGAGGGGTGGGTGCCTAACACTCCCAGCAGTGCCCAGACATATGAGGGGTGGGTGCCTAACACTCCCAGCAGTGCCCAGACATATGAGGGGTGGGTGCCTAACACTCCCAGCAGTGCCCAGACATATGAGGGGTGGGTGCCTAACACTCCCAGCAGCAGTGCCCAGACATATGAGGGGTGGGTGCCTAACACTCCCAGCAGCAGTGCCCAGACATATGAGGGGTGGGTGCCTATCACTCCCAGCAGTGCCCAGACATATGAGGGGTGGGTGCCTAACACTCCCAGCAGTGCCCAGATATATGAGGGGTGGGTGCCTAACACTCCCAGCAGTGCCCAGACATATGAGGGGTGGGTGCCTATCACTCCCAGCAGTGCCCAGACATATGTGGGGTGGGTGCCTATCACTCCCAGCAGTGCCCAGACATATGAGGGGTGGGTGCAGAGGACCCCCAGCAGTGCCCAGACATGAGGGGTGGGTGCCTATCACTCCCAGCAGTGCCCAGACATATGAGGGGTGGGTGCCTATCACTCCCAGCAGTGCCCAGACATATGAGGGGTGGGTGCCTAACACTCCCAGCCATGCCCAGACATATGAGGGGTTGGTGCCTAACACTCCCAGCAGTGCCCAGACATATGAGGGGTGGGTGCAGAGGACTCCCAGCAGTGCCCAGACATATGAGGGGTGGGTGCCTATCACTCCCAGCAGTGCCCAGACATATGAGGGGTGGGTGCCTAACACTCCCAGCAGTGCCCAGACATATGAGGGGTGGGTGCCTATCACTCCCAGCAGTGCCCAGACATATGAGGGGTGGGTGCCTAACACTCCCAGCAGTGCCCAGACATATGAGGGGTGGGTGCCTAACACTCCCAGCAGTGCCCAGACATATGAGGGGTGGGTGCCTAACACTCCCAGCAGTGCCCAGACATATGAGGGGTGGGTGCCTAACACTCCCAGCAGCAGTGCCCAGACATATGAGGGGTGGGTGCCTAACACTCCCAGCAGTGCCCAGACATATGAGGGGTGGGTGCCTAACACTCCCAGCAGTGCCCAGATATATGAGGGGTGGGTGCCTAACACTCCCAGCAGTGCCCAGACATATGAGGGGTAGGTGCCTATCACTCCCAGCAGTGCCCAGACATATGTGGGGTGGGTGCCTATCACTCCCAGCAGTGCCCAGACATATGAGGGGTGGGTGCCTATCACTCCCAGCAGTGCCCAGACATATGAGGGGTGGGTGCCTAACACTCCCAGCCGTGCCCAGACATATTAGGGGTTGGTGCCTAACACTCCCAGCAGTGCCCAGACATATGAGGGGTGGGTGCAGAGGACTCCCAGCAGTGCCCAGACATATGAGGGGTGGGTGCCTATCACTCCCAGCAGTGCCCAGACATATGAGGGGTGGGTGCCTAACACTCCCAGCAGTGCCCAGACATATGAGGGGTGGGTGCCTATCACTCCCAGCAGTGCCCAGACATATGAAGGGTGGGTGCCTAACACTCCCAGCAGTGCCCAGACATTTGAGGGGTGGGTGCCTATCACTCCCAGCAGTGCCCAGACATATGAGGGGTGGGTGCCTAACACTCCCAGCTGTGCCCAGACATATGAGGGGTGGGTGCAGAGGACTCCCAGCAGTGAACAGAGACATAGGGGGGTGTACATCATTATCAGATGACAACAGCTCCATGGGTGAATGTACGGATCCCTAACTTAGGACAATGATGATAGTGCCATAACAACACATCACTGACAGCAGTGTCCCACTCCCAGGAGGAAGGAGGTCTTACCCCCACTGCATGACACACCACATGTGGGTGTGAGGACAAATAACACATGCATTGCCACCCCTGGCAGATGCAGCACAATACACACACTGAGATCCTGCTACAAGACTGTATAGTCATGTCACTGCCTAAGAAACTAAGAGCCAAAGAGAACACACACTGTCACGCACATCCCAGGACTGATAGGAATGTTCAGGTGCTGGGCTAGCCACCAAGATGTTGTCTGTCATGGAAGGAATAGGGTGGAGTTCACACAGATACAATGACCACAATTGTGAGTCAGGTGTTCAAATACCCAGCAGAACACGTACCATATGTGTACTAGGCTGGGATTACACACATGCATTGTGCGGAAAAGGGACCCTTTATCCATGAAGGCATGGCAAAATACTCCATACACAAGTACAGTGAGTACCAAGGATGGCACAGACGATCCACCCGGACACATTGCTGAGCAGGCATGGCCAGAGTTGAAGGGACCCATCACCAACAAAGGACATGTAGACACAGGGCAACACAATAATTGTGCAACTCTCTGCAGGGGAGATGTCAGGTGCCACAGAGGAAGGAACACCCCTTGGGACGATGTCTCCAAACACAAAGAGCTTACACGACAAAGAATCTTTGTAGAGATCGCGTGATGGCACGCAGATACCAGGTTCCACCCCATGAGCAGCAGACCACAACATGTCCCAGAAACATAACACATGCCCACAACGCCAACTCCTGTAGCATCAGCATCAACATCAATACCTAAAATGCAAGACTTTTCCAAAGAAAAAGAAAGTGCTTTATTCAGTATGAAAATAAGGGGAACAACCTTTACAACGCAACTTTTACAACGCACTACCATTACAACGCATTTTTTACAACGCATAATCCATTACAACGCATGACATTACAACGCATGACACTACAACGCATTTTTAAAAACTACCTTTACAACGCATTCCATTACAACGCATACTACCATTACAACGCATACCATTACAACGCATAATATTACACTATACTATCCAACACTTACCCTACTGATGCACCCCCTGGAGTTAGAATAGTAATTTTTACCCTTATACTATCCAACACTTACCCTACTGATGCACCCCCTGGAGTTAGAATAGTAATTTTTAGCCCTATACTATCCAACACTTACCCTACTGTTGCACCCCCTGGAGTTAGAATAGTAATTTTTACCCCTATACTATCCAACACTTACCCTACTGTTGCACCCCCTGGAGTTAGAATAGTAATTTTTACCCCTACACTATCCAACACTTACCCTACTGTTGCACCCCCTGGAGTTAGAATAGTAATTTTTACCCCTACACTATCCAACACTTACCCTACTGTTGCACCCCCTGGAGTTAGAATAGTAATTTTTACCCCTATACTATCCAACACTTACCCTACTGATGCACCCCCTGGAGTTAGAATAGTAATTTTTACCCCTATACTATCCAACACTTACCCTACTGATGCACCCCCTGGAGTTAGAATAGTAATTTTTACCCCTATACTATCCAATACTTACCCTACTGATGCACCCCCTGGAGTTAGAATAGTAATTTTTACCCCTATACTATCCAACACTTACCCTACTGATGCACCCCCTGGAGTTAGAATAGTAATTTTTACCCCTATACTATCCAACACTTACCCTACTGATGCACCCCCTGGAGTTAGAATAGTAATTTTTACCCCTATACTATCCAACACTTACCTTACTGTTGCACCCCCTGGAGTTAGAATAGTAATTTTTACCCCTATACTATCCAACACTTACCCTACTGTTGCACCCTCTGGAGTTAGAATAGTAATTTTTACCCCTACACTATCCAACACTTACCCTACTGTTGCACCCCCTGGAGTTAGAATAGTAATTTTTACCCCTATACTATCTAATACTTACCTTAAATGTAATTTAATATTATGCGTTGTAATGGTATGCGTTGTAAAGGTAGTATGCGTTGTAATGGTAATGCGTTGTAAAGGTATTTTTTAAAAATGCGTTGTAGTGTCATGCGTTGTAATGTCATGCGTTGTAATGGATTATGCGTTGTAAAAAATGCGTTGTAAGTGCATGCGTTGTAAAAGTGTGCGTTGTAACGTCATACATCCTGAAAATAATAATGTGTAAACGAGACTATTCACAAAGGCCAATGGCTAGTCCATATCAACAGTCCTTGGGGGGGGGGGGGACACATGGCCATGCGTCTCCCCTAGCTTGCCTGCACATCACAAGAGTGGTTCGTCGACTGGGGGTGGGGGGCATCCTGTGGGGAAGGACCAGGCACCGCAGGGACAGGAGGGGGAAGGGTAGGTGTTGTGGGTGCAGGGACGGACGACTCCACCACAGGGGGTGGGGCAGCGCCAAAGTTGGAGGCGAGCTCAGCGCTGCCAGTTCTTCAAGCGTCTCCCCTGCACCCGGAGAAACAACAGGCCCCAAGGAGGGGGGGGGGGTCAGAGGGATGGGTTGCACTGTGGGAACATGTATATGTATGAACTCCAAACAAGTGTTGTTCAAACTGTGCCTTACTTTCAAATATAATAATGGCAAAGGATGTTCCTATAGTTCTTCAAAAAAGAGAGAGAGAAAGAGTGGTATCACCGCGAAGGCTAAGGTGGATAAAAAGCACCGTATAATTATTGTGGAAAATCCTTATGTCGGATTTAAATGCCCTCACACACCCTTGCAGGTGTCATGCTTCATCATTTGGGCTGCTCCTCGTCGGGCCGGCGGTGCAATGCCCGACGGGCTCCCTAAAAAGTGGCTCTTTGGCGGAGATCTTCAATCCGACTGCCGTATAGATGAAGTGCGGGTGTGGGGCCTAGTCAATGTAGATATGGAACAGTGAAATTAAAATAGGGTAAGGAGTGCCTGATGAAAGTAAATTTTATTCGGATGGCCTCCTACCTTAATTTAAAAACGTGTATACATAGCACTTATACGGGTGTAATGTCTCCTGTTGAAGTGGCATGTAATTTACAATGGTCGGTCAACATGTTTCTCGCTATGAGTAGTTTCTACTCGCGATTCTTCAGGACCTATAAGGGAATTAACTATCTACATTAAGCAGCCTATTTGGTTGGGGTTATTAGTCAATCTACGTATTCTTTACCTGTTGGTACCAGGAGGTACCTGAAAAGAAAAGGAGGTATGGTCAAACAGGTATGGTCAAACTGGTATGCAGGTGCTAATGATAAAAACAGTTCATGAAGCCTACAAAGTGACACACACTCTATAACTTAGATGGTGCAAGTAACACAGGGATTCTTGATTTTTCTTTGACATTTCTATCTTCCGTTGTTCTCACTTGTCAGTCACTATTCCATTACTATACTCCTTTACAAGATCCATCATTGCCCTGTCGCACTATATTCCCTCATCATCAATAATGGCGGCCCCACAGCGTCCGCATTTTTGGTGACTTAATGCGTCATCCTTCAAACGCAGAAGACGGAGACCTGTCACGCCATTGACGTTTTTTCCTGGCCCGGGCGCTGGCTATTGGCAGGCCTGTTGAACCTTGCTGTGGTTGCGGAATGGATACTCGCCAGCTGCCTCTTCTTTCAGCCTCCACGTCCCCTGCTATTTCACTCATGACAGGACTTCCTGTCATAGCAGTTATGTCATTCCAGTGGGACTGACATCTGCTTTCCTGCTAATTATCACAATTTGCCCAGCGCACAGAGCGCTCGCCCGTTTGTCACTTGGCCCGCCCTTCGCGCAGCTGGAGGTTCCGGCTCGCGTGGACTAGTTATACATGTCTCAGTTGTAGCCAGAAGGACCCCACCCACTCCATATGTTTTATTAATTGTAGACATTATTGATGTGGCACGGGAAAGGGGTAGACATTCTACAAAAGTAAAATATGGAAATATCCAAACATAAAATATGGCATAAGTAAAATATATCAAATGCATCGTCCTCTTCCTTTTATCAAAGCAAAACTACCGTCCCTACTTTATTCTGTTCTCATAATAGGCACTCTAAGGGACAGTGACCCACCGCTGCCTCACCATGACTGCAGGACTGAAGCAATAGCGACAGCAATTGTTTCTTTCAGCCAACTGGCGAACAATACATAGCACACTCCACCATCGATTTTGTATAATTACACTGAACAACGAAAGTTCTCAGAGCAGCACACATTTCTTTTTATTATACTTTTTTTAGATCTGAGATTTGACAGTGAAGCTTAGCTTCCTTGTCTTCATTTGCCAGATGTAATGGTGACCTCTTCCAGTAGCACAGTGTCGCCAATGCCTTGCTAAGCACCAGGCAAACTGTGCCTTACAGTAAAAACTGCAAGAAGGAAACGTGGTGTCTTGGAGTCCCAGATTTGTATCTTTGGGGCATATGCATCAACATTAGCATTTGCGATTCCTTATTAGCGAAAAATAAGGAATCGCTAATAAGGAATAGCAAAAGGCTATGCATGTAGGAATCGCTATTCAAATAGCGATTCCTTAACATTCCTTATTACCGAATCGGTAATACCGAATCGGTAATAAGGAATACCTACCCATTCATTCCTATGGGCTTGGAGGCCCATAGGAATGAATGTAAAGCCATTCTGTATTAGCGATTCGGTATTACCGAATCGCTAATAGCGGGAGCACTTTCAAGGGTGCCAGGGTGTCAAAAGGACACCCTGTTGCACCCCTGAAAATGATATGTGCACATATGTTGCACACACACATGCTCTAAGGGCATGTGTGTGCGCAACATGAAACTTTGAAAAATGCACAAAAGTGCATTTTTCAAAGTTTTTGCAAATTACCATGCAGTTCATCTTCATGGTAATTTGCTCCCCTTATTAGCGAAATCGCTAATTTTTTCACTTTGATGCATTGCATTTAAGGAATCTCACTTTGGGATTCCTTAAATGCAATCGCTATTTAAGGAATCGGTATTTAAGGAATCCCTATTTAAAGAATCGCTATTTAAGGATTCCTTAAATACCGATTTCTGCTTTTGGGTTGATGCATTGGGATTGGGTATTTTTTACTTAATACCGGGAGCTAATAAGGAATCGGTATTTTACCGACTGGATTTTGGCTTGATGCATAAGGGTGTTTATTATCTATTTGCGCACGTGCACTTCTCTTATCATTAGTACCATCCTGATGCGCAGCTCCAATTTCTTAAGTCAGAGAGCTCACAAATTCACCCTAACCCAATAGAAACACTCCTGCCACTCGGGTTACCCAGAAATATCTCCAAAATTCAAATGATTGCAACAACATGTTGGGCGTGGAAAAAACTGCAATGGTATCTTGGTTTTGAGCATCTCTATTAACCGCGCATCCCATCATCAAGCAACCCATGGTTACCTGTCACAACTGAAGCACTGACCCAAAAAACGCTCCATACCTGTCATATACAGATAACTGGAGACATGTTCAATGAGGCAGGCATGCGTTCGATCACATCACTTCATGAGGGCAGTAACGGTGCACAGATGGACAGATTTATCCTATATAGGCTGTTTGGTGATCCCCACTGCCCCCCTTGAACCGCCTGACTTTCCACTGCTAAAACAAGTAATCACAACCCAGATTAGGTATCCAGGCTTTACCATGCAGCCATTAGCAGGAAACCCATCACCGACTGGTGATCGGGGGCTGCCTGGGAAAGAAACATAGGGTTCCCTTTGCCCGATAAATGTGTTTTTTCAGTTGTGAACAAACCAAATTAGTCTCAAATAATCATCGACACAAATTACTACACCTTAAACACTTACATCAATCAAATTACACTCCACAACGTCTATTTAAACTTGACCCCACCAAAACTCATAATTGTCTTAGGTGCACTGCAGAATATGCAGATTTCGTACATTTAGCCTGGAATTGTGTACCCATAATGCGGTACTGGTAAGAGGTGTTCCGCATGTTATCATTTATGATAGAGACTGATATCGAACCTTCTCCACTAGAAGCCCTACTAGGCTATGTCTTCCATTGCCAAAGGGAGTCTGACGGTACACTGCTATCGTGTTATTATTGGCTAAATGCCAGGTATCTCTCCACTGGGGAGCGCCCTTCCACCCCACCACCAAACAATGGATGCAGGATCTGGTTGACTGATATCACCAGTGACAAAAGAGGTGAGATAAATACTCAAATTTAAATGAGATTGCAAACTCCTGGTACATACAGTGGAGATGGCACAAATACTGATCATCTATGCTCTACATGTGCAGGTGATGGGCCTTGTCTCATTCCTCCCCTCAACGCAATGTACACAGGATAGGATCACATTCTGGATCATACAACCAGCAGGTATGCTAGTGCAGGAGATAAATTAAGTAAAATAGAGATACAGAGGTACATATAAATTGTGAGCTGGATATGAGAAATGTCAATGAACTCTTGCTTTTGTGAGACCTTTTTCTGTTTTTTTGTAGTTGAATTTTGAATGTAACATGTTACATATTATGAAACCAATAAAAACATTCTTCAAAACCTTAAAAAAGATCTCAGTTGGTCTGATTCTGTAGGCTCGGTACAATCATCTATGGCTTTTAAGAGATCCTCTTTAGGTTTTATACCTGAGGAGGAAATAGCATGGCCTAAATATTCGACCTCTTCTACAAGAAATTTGCACGTTTGTTCCTAAACAGTAATCCAATGGTCTTCCAGAATGCCATATATGTTATTTAATTTATCCAAATGTGACTGAACAGAATCTGAACAAATCAATATGTCATCCTGATAGGTCAAAACATTCTTCTCTTCCCCTAACAATTGAAACATTAGCTTTTTAAAAACTGAAGCTGGAGAAGTGAGTCCAAATGACATTCTTAGAAAGCGAAAAGCTCCAAAGGAGGTATTGTAGGTGTTAAATCTCTGGAATCTTTGATTCAATTTTGTGATATGCAGCTCTAAGATCAATCGTGGAGAAAATCTTCGTACAACTAAGCTACGCAAACATAACTTGAATTCTTGGCAAAGTATATCACTGACATATCAGAAGCACTTAAGGTGTGTTGCAGCTGTTTTTTTGGCCATCCATAATTCTCTAAAGTGCAAACAAGGAGTAAAATGTAAAATGTATATACTTAAAAGCACATGATCGATAAGCGCACCCAGTAATAATATGTCTTTTAAAGTATCAAGCCAAAGTTGTTGAAATGTCACACAATTAAACTGAGAAGATGGAATTGTCACACATGAACACAATGAAAAGTGGCTGCTATGCAATGTGAAAAAACAAATCGGGGCCTGCTGATGTCTTGACTCCTCTCCTTCCCTATTAATCTCCACTGGTGGGCGCGGAAGACAATCAGCGACACTGGCCATATGGGGCAAGGAAGCTTAAAATTCTGTTTTTCTTGTTAGCCTCTTAGCAAAGAATGGTTGTTTTCCTTACCTTCTTATCTACTGATTACCTTCCTCAGTCAGTCAATCAAAATTAGGCTTTATTCGATTTAAAACAAATCATAAAAGCATGTCATAAAACACAAAAAGAATAAAAACACAATATACCTAGTCATATGAATAAACAATGATATAAAATGAAACGAAAGGAAACATACAGGTGGTATCCTTGTACGTTCCAGATAAAAAGGCAACATGTATTGTCGTCTGAGAAGAAATATCATCGCAAGGACATAAACACAAAGAACGTGATCAGTCGTTCATTTGGGGGAACGTGACCATTCTATGAAAATTACCTAGACGTAGACGCGTCAGAAGTAATTTGTCGTAAGCACTCAGGTTTAAGGTTAAATAAGGTTGAATTCCAGGAAGGGTCAGGATCAGTTGGTTAGCACTGAGTGAGGTTTTAATAATATTTGCAGACAATCTTAGCATCTCCAGGTGGCTAATGCATAATGACTTTAGTTCTTTTCTTGTGACTTTGGTCAAACAGTCTGTATTAACAAAACACTCCGGGTAATCAATATCATTTATCACAGCCCGGTTAAAGCTGATGGAAATGCCCGTCCAAACTTTGTGCCATAATAATATTGGCTGGATTTTAATTAAGTCGGACACGTATGGCAGACCTAGTTCAGCGTGACAAACATACGTTGCAGTACTGTTTGGAACAGCTAGGAGGTATTTTAAAAAATCTATTCTCGAGCTTCTGGATAGACTCTACATTTACATAGCCCCAGATGCCAGAGCCGTACAAGACAGTAGAAATACACTTGGCTTTATAGATTATCAATAGATCATTAATTGTGCGCTTTCCTAACCTCCTAGCAAAGTTTACCAGGGCTCCTACTGTTTTTGCAAAAAGTTATTTCCTGGAGTTGATAGCATTAACCCAAGAACCCCTATTGTCAAAAACAATGCCCAGGTATGAGAAGAACTTAACAAATTCAAGCCTATTATTGTCAATAAAAGTATCACGACACCTGGAGGTAGACTTATTACATTTCATTGTAAAAGTTTTGCCGATGTTTACTTTAAGGTCTAGATTAGACATATATGCCACAAAACTTGAAACAATTGTCTGCAGACCAATAGGGGTACGTGCTAACAAAACTGCATCATCAGCATACAAAAGATCGCCGATTGGCCGTTTACCAATAATAGGTCGATCCCAACATTTCCTGGCTAAGGTGTCCCCCAAACTATTTATATAAAGTGTGAACAGGAAGGGGGCTAGCACGCACCCTTGCCTTACCCCCTTACTGACAAGGAAGTTATCGCTGAGTTCGCCAGTTCTCCCGAAACGAACCCGAGCCCGGGCATCTAGGTTGGACAGTCTTAGGAAGTTGATGATAGGAGGTTCAACCCCCAGGGCCTCTAATTTGCCCCTCAGCTTCTGATGGTTGACACAATCAAAGGCCGAGCTCAGGTCAACAAAGCACATGTAAAGACTCCCCCTTTTAGCCCGTATATATTTCCACAATAAAAGGCAAAGGTTCAAGCTCTGTTCCACGGTGCCCAGGCCCTGGCGGAATCCATTCTGAAGCTCGGAGATGACACCAGTACCCTCGGCCCACAGCTGCAAGCTATTTAGGACGACACGTCCAGCCATCTTCACGATGGAATCCAGCAGCGAGATGGGTCTATAGCAGGCTGGGCCATTACGGTCACCCTTCTTAAATATGGGAAAAAGTATAGATTCCGTCCAGGACGGGGTAAATCCCTGTGTGCAACAGGCCCGCAAAACCAGGGTTAATAATGGGCCCCACAGCAGGGGGCAAGATTTATACAGTTCCACTGGTATGCTATCTGGGCCCAGGGCTTTTCCACCTACGCTAGCATTAATTGCTAGGATTACTTCATCCATGTTGAAATCAATATCAATTGAGAGAAGACATGGTGGAACTGTTCCGGAATTCACACCCAAGGCGATATCACCCTGGGTGCAGTTCAATTTAGAAAAGTGGGGCACTCACTGGTCTTCCCCAATCGAGATTTCAATGCTAGGTAGATTTTTAGGGGACAAAAACGGGGCGTTCACTGTCCTCCAGAAGCTTCTCATGTGTTTTTTTTATGATGCTTGCTTTCGAGCTTTCCACAGATCTATTCTTATTGCCTCTTTACGCTCTTTTAGAGACTTTTTATACTCTGCTGTAGCACTTTTAATGGCTACCTGGTCTCTTATAGTATTATGTAATGTTGCAATCAAGTTGGCGTGCGACTTGCTACATTTGCGATCGAACCACCCTGACCTACGTTCAATAGATTTTAAGGGTTCAGATCTTAAATTGGTTTGGATGACTTGAGTAATATTACAAAAAGAATTAAGAAGAGAAGAGTCGGAAGCAGTCTCATCGAGACAGACCGAAAAATCCGCCTTACGTCTGGCTATAGGAGACTTAGTTAGCTGTGTTGAGTCTATACCTGCCCATTTAATTGTATAACAATTTGAGCAATTAATTGCAATGTCTTGATGGACCTGGGTGGCCATGTGTCTTTTGCATAGCACGTTTTCTGGAAGATCTAGTGAAACACTAATCGGGTAGTGGTCGCTAAAAGCGACTAAATGGGTTTTAAAGTTAGACAATCTCTCAGCATGTCTGTGTGAAATGAGTAGAAAATCAATAATTGAACACAACCCGCGCCCATTAAAGGTGTGACAAAAAGGAATGGTAGGAATACATAGATCGTTAACAAAGTCCATATCCATGGAATACTTGATCAGGTTGAGTTGGTCTCCTAACAGGGAGTGCGAGAAGTGGGAGATGTCTTTCTCATCTTCGGGCAAAAGGCCACAGTTACCATTGTCTGCATATAGGAAAGGGCCAATGTTAAAATCCCCCCCCCCCCCCCATATTATGCAGAGATCTTTATTAGTGAGGGGAACAGCCCGACCTGGGAGCTAAATACAGAGGTTATCAGCATTTTTCGCCGCCGTGAGGGGAACAGACCTTTAAACATCATTTCCCGGCGTTCCTTGCTCCGGGCGCTAGCCACTGACGTCACCTGGCAGCGCCCGGGCTGCATTTAAGCCCCCGGAGTGCTCCGCAGCGCGGGACGCGCGCCGGCAGCGCCCGGGCGAAGCCCGAGCCAAGGGCGGGCCCGTTTAAGCCCGTTAAAGACCGGGTAAGACTGGACTGGGTCCCCCCTCTTTTATTTTCTCTATGATCTGCTGTCCTGTCACATGTTATATTTCTTCCAACTGCTTAACTGTAATCTGCTAATTTTTGGTTTTACTATCTGGCAGTCCATATTGTATTATCTTTGTTATGATGACTAGGGGTAGTAGGAGCAAAACTGCACATGGGGCAGTGCACGCATCTGGCACCATCGATCAATATATTACCAGGGCAAATGAGGCGATTAATCGAGGTATATCACTTTTGGAGCGTAGGGTTTCTCAGGATTTGGCTTTAGCCAGGCGATCTTCAATAGGCCCTTTGCCACTAGCCAAGACACCCACAAACCTAAGGGATATTAGGCCTCTAATTGAAGTTCAAGTTGAAACACATGGTGTGCCAAATATGGTTGATCTTTCGGCATCTCTGGCTCTTTCGGACATGCAATTAAGTGAGGCGCTCGAGAGGACACCTGAACTTTTTACGAGCCCGAGGCAGGAGGTCCCCAATATTGAGCATTTAAGGGGGAAGAGGGAGGGTGCTATCCCAAAATGGAAGAAGCCTAGGGAGGCGAAAAAATGTAAACGTAAATCCAATAAAAAAAACCCCACTACTCGTACGCTAAGTAAAAATGCATTCACACAGAGTGGCTCAATTAACATAGTTACGGATATATCAGCCCTTTCCTCGAATCCTACTAATCCCAGTGAGCCTGGTAGTTTGGGTGAGGGTTGTAAAGTTTGTGAGGCTAATAACCAACTTCTACTTAGATTAGGAGAACTCATTAAAATTTATATGCAACTCATAGAACTATCTCTTTCAAATATTGAAAAACAGATAGCTTCTAAGAATGCATCTTCTAAGATTCAGACGGGTGCTGGGCTGGCTAAACCAGGGGAGCCAAAAGCAACTAATATAAATTCAATGGCGGAGCGGAAAGTGTCGAAAGCACCTTCTAATGAACCGAATATAAAACCAAAGCCACTGCCAGCCGCATTGAAGAAGGTTGTAGAGCCATCTAAATCCCCAGTCCCTTCCGAAATCACGAAAGCTATACCATTCAAACCATCAGGGCCAGTGCATAATAATGATAAGAATAGGGGTGAGAGCAGGCACCGCATACATTTACCAGTAGAAGCAGACCCATATGTTGTGATTATGACCGGTGTTCCCGAGTTAAGCCCAAATACAGAGGAACCGACGTGGTCCTTAAAAAATAAGGGACAGCATTGGCTCACTACCAACAGACCGCTTCCACCTCATTGCGGTAGTAGGATCCTAATGGTGCGTAGGGTGCCCTGGTTAGGAAACGAGAAGAAAATGACTCGGGGGGACTGCGTCATAGTTAACTTTGACGACCCGCGCACGGCTGATTATATTTGCCGTCGTGGTATGTGGGCAAAGTATGATGGAATAGAGATGAGAAGGCTCTCTTTCTTCTATCCCTCTACAAATTGTTGCACTGCCACCCCTGATAGGAGCAGGCCACAAATAAGTAATTGGAATAGAAGAAGGGAGTGGGATGATTGGTCAGGCTATGAGGGTAGAGATACAGTTCTTTCTGTAGGTTGGAGAGGCATACCAGTTGCTAATAGATTCAGCTGCCTAGAAGCAGTGGATTGACCATTATCGTGCACAGGATATGGCCCTGAGGGCACTGAACACACCAGTCCCAAATCACCACAATCTATAGATAGCTCTATGACTAATAAAAGCATAGACACTAACTATATAACTCCAACCCCAAAGACAATCGATCAAGAAATCTTGCAGGCCACAGCTCCATGTCCATGCCCTTCTCCCGTATCAGGGCTTAGCATTGTACAGCCTATGCCCTCTACTGATTTTACGTCTCCTGTTGCATCCATGCCCTCTATTGAATACCTGAGTCTCCAAAATAGTGATGCTCATGATCTTATGGGTACTCTAAAGATCCTAAGCTGGAACCTAGCCGGCATCCAAAGGAAATTGTGTCTACCAGAGTGGAATGCATTAGTGGAGGCGCACAAGATCTGTCTATTTCAGGAGACCTGGAGCTTAGAACCCCTTTATCGAGTGAGATATGTTATCTACTTTGTCCCTGCAGTACTCCCCAGAAATGGGAAGGGTCGTCCTTCGGGAGGCCTACTCATTTGGGTAAGCATCGCCTTAAACTGCCGCATAGATCCTAAACTAATTAATAGCCCTGACATTTTAGGAATCTCTTTGAGAGGCCCTCGTAGGGGATCAACCCTCGACTTGTTCAATGTATATGTCAGAGGTACTAAACATGGGTCTATGTCCCCGACAGTGTCCATTCTTGAAACGGAACTTAGAGAAAATACAGCTGGAGCCCAAGTCCTGGTTGCGGGAGACTTTAATTGCACCTATGAGCCTCTCACAACAGATGATATTCTCGACCCGGGCGATGGGGTATCCCAGTCCTAACCATTCCTCCGATTAAAAAATGGTCCCAAACTGCGATTCAGCTGAATGCCCTAACGTTGGAGTTCGGTCTAAGAGCCACTAATGGCCGCACAAGTTCAGATCCCACGGGCGCGGCCACATTTAATAGAGTTAACCATACTTCAAGGATCGACTACATCCTGCTAGATTTTTCACTTTGGGGTCTGGTACAGGATATGGTAGTCCTACCTACTGTCGAAAGCGACCATAATTCGCTTTCCTTGTCTCTCAAAAATCCTTGGCCCAATGAAACAATTAAAACATCCCCTAAGCAAGCTCACAAAATCTCTGTCTCCTCTTGTGGGAGACGATTGAAGTGGAATTTGGTTTCAGCTGATGAAATTAAACTTAACACTATCAATGCAATGCTTATTGCCTCACAAATGGAGTTGGATAACATCGACCTGGCCCCTCCAATTTTTGGAAGGGTCACATCCATCTTTGAGGGAACCCTTAGGATTATTGGGAATGTATTTTTGAAAAAGGAGCGTGTGGGCAAGAATACGGAAATTCGGAACCCTAGGGGTAAGCATGAATGGTACACATCTGCTTGTAGGCATGCAAAAACTCTTTTGATTAGGGCTATTAAAAGTAAATCTCAAGTAGCGATACAGGGAGCTATAAATAACTATAAGGAAACCCTGGCAAGTGCAAGAAAGGAGTGGGAACAAGAGTATTGGTGCACCTTAAAAGAGGCAAGCTCTGGGAAAGACTCGAGGTGCTTCTGGGATACAATTAGAGCCAAAAGTAGACCAGATAGCGACCTTATAACATGTAATATCACCAGCCAAGTGTGGGTTAATCACTTTTCCAAATTGTATACTCGCCAAACTGGTGATATTGCCACAGCTATTTCCAATGACGAACAGGGCTGGGAGGTGGCTCTAGCAAATCCTGACCTTCCAATAGAAAGAGTAGAGCATGTAACTGGCACTATTTGTACTATTATGCCCCTTAAGGACTGGGAGGTAGATTTAGCAGATCCCGTTTTTTCTATTAAAGAAGTAGAGTATGCAATTAGTACCATCATGCCCCAAAAAGCGGCCGGTCCAGATGGTATCCCTGGGGATCTGCTACGTTCAGACATCCCGAAATGGGGTAAATTTATCTATTGCCTGCTCAATGCTATCAGTAGGGGTGCACCGATCCCCACATCTTGGAAAGGGGCGGAGGTTGTTCCTATTTTTAAAAATGGGGCCAGGGACGACCCATCGAACTATAGACCCATAAGCCTGCTGGACATAACTCAAAAGGTAGTCGGCGAGGTGTTGTTGGTTAGAATATTACAATGGATCGGTGAAAACAACATCCTTTCTGACTACCAGGCAGGCTTCAGAGCAGGCACTGGCACAATTGAACAAGCTTTTAGATTGTTGCTAGTGTACTGGAAGGTGGTGGTCTTAGGCAAAGGCAGTCTCTATCTCGCGTTTATCGATTTAAAGACTGCCTTTGACCTAGTACCTAGGGAGACTCTTTGGAGAGTCCTTGCTGACATGGGGATACCCCACTACATTCTATTGTTAATTGTAAGGCTGCATGAAAATACCTTTGCCCAGATTAGATGGGGCAGGGACGGAGAGAAAACTAGCAGAATCCCGGTAGAGAGAGGGGTTCGCCAGGGATGTGTTCTAGCTCCCACCCTTTTTTCTTTATATGTCAACGGTGTGGTCGAGCATCTGCTGAAAGATCCTTCAGACAAACCATCCCTGGCGGGGGAGCGAATCCCTACCCTCCTCTTCGCGGATGATACACTCTTACTGTCCAAATCCCCAATGGGCCTCCAAAGATTACTTAATAACTTCCAGCTTTTTTGCGTAGAACGGGGCCTGGTAATCAACACTGATAAAACGAAATATCTTGTGATGAACCCCCCAAAAAAACCTGTGCGTCCTCCGAAGTTGAACGCCGTACCTCTGGGGAGGGTGGATGTGTTTGATTATCTAGGGATCCGTTTGTCGCATAATATGCAGTGGGCTCCTCATTTATGTAAGATGCTGCTAGCCCATAAGAGGGTAACAGGGGCTCTTTTGAAGGAGCAGCGCTCCTGTGCAATTAGACCTATAGCCCCTGTTATCGAAGTCTATGCAGCAAGGGGAGTCAGCTCTGCTCTTTATGGGGCTGAGCTGTGGGGCTCATGCAACACTAGCGAGCTGTCAAGATCTGAGAGGAAGTTATGTAGGGCCATTATGTCACTTCCCCAAGGTACCCCTATGATTCCATTGATGCTTGACTTAGGTTGTCGTCCCATTGGTGATTTGGCAAAATTTCGACCTCTACTGTTATGGGCTCGGTTGTGGCGAGTCCCGGAGCTAGCTAAATATGCTAAAGGCCTCTCTGAAGTTATGTCACTTCCCGGGTGGCATAGGATAAAATGGTTGAGAGACATGAAAGCCCTCCTGTGCAATCTGGGGCTAAGTGTAGCCTGGGAAAATAGGTCTTCCCCTCCGAAAGCAACACTTAAGAGTCTATACTGGAACTGGATTGCGACCCAACGGAATACTAACTGTACATTGGGCAGACTTACGGAAATTCAAGGACTTGCCGATCCGGGAATTATATCTAGATATTATTGAGAGACCTTTTGACAGGACCCTTTATTTTAAATTCAGGTCCGGGACTCTTCCACTTCATGCTTTTACATCTCGGTGGAAACCCCCAGCCCAGACCACAGAATTTCGCCCCTTTTGCACATCTAGACAAGAGTCTGTGGCACACTTTTTGTTCGAATGCCAGGAGTATGTACACCCAAGAAGAAGATGGCTTAAGCAATTGTGTTGCTCGTTAGGAACCAGGCATCACACTGAGGCACTACGTATTCTAATGTCGGACTCTCGCCCTTTGTATGCTTGTGCCCTTTCAAAATTTCTATCATGGGCATGGTGTATCAGAAGCAAAAGGCTTAAAGGAATTGTTTAATCTTTTTTAACAATTATTTATGATGTGCTTCTTCTTTTTATTGAAAAAATTGGATTTTAAGGTAAAATGTAATCAAATTCTTTTTAATTGTGAAGCTTTTATGATAAGTTTTTATCGAAATAAAGCCTTTGACTTGACTTGACAATAATTGAACACAACCCTGCGCCCATTAAAGGTGTGACAAAAAAAAAATGGTAGGAATACATAGATCGTTAACAAAGTCCATATCCATGGAATACTTGATCAGGTTGAGTTGGTCTCCTAACAGGGAGTGCGAGAAGTGGGAGATGTCTTTCTCATCTTCGGGCAAAAGGCCACAGTTACCATTGTCTGCATATAGGAAAGGGCCAATGTTAAAATCACCCCTTCCCCCCATATTATGCAGAGATCTTTATTAGTTTTCATATTTATTTTATCCAGAACCTTCTGTAGGTCTTTTAGAACCCCCTCAGCTAGCGGAGTAGGAATGTTGTTATAGAAGTTTATGAAAACAAGGCAATGTAGGTTATCAATACTTGCTAATAGGTGTTTGATTCCACAAAATCTATTTTGCTTATATTCAAATTGTGCGAAATATAGACACAAAGGCCGCCACTATTCCCCCCATGTTTGGAGGGTACGGCCGATGTGAAAAAAGTCTTAAAGCCGTTAATATGAAGAATGGTATCTATCCAAGTTTCCTGGAAGCATAAAATGTCGTAGTTATATATAAAATCTATCCAGGCAGGGTTATTTAGCTTCAAAATTAGCCAAGCCACATTCCAAGAAAGGATGTTCATTAAACTGGACCTAGAGTCACTCTGAGTAGCAGGCTTAGTATGAATAACATCGTTATGAGTGGCAATTGGATGAAAATCCGGTGCTGAGGGGTAACAATAAGTGTGGAGTAATGGCACTTGCCTGCTGAGGATCCTTGGGACTATTAACAGTTATGATGGTAATACCAACCTAATTTCTGGCTGATTGAACAAAGGTCAATGGCTCTTGGCAGCTATAGATATCACCACCGGCAGAAGTGTGCTCGATGGCAAGAACATCAGAAGTAACATAAACGGAATTGATCATTTTCTGCAAGAGACACAGGCTCTGGGCTGTCGCAAGCAGTTACAGAGAGCCATCTTGGTACTAAGGGACTAAGCCCTGGGATAAATCAATCTATGTCATCCAAGAAAAGGAGTATATCAAATCTATTATGGTGGGGCAACCTGTAATGTTCATGAATGTTTAGACAGCTGGATCTCTGGTTTAGAAGGGGATTTGTATGATTTAATGGCGAAAAGAAAAAGCCAAGCGGCAATACATTTATACCAGTGTTAGTCATGATGTCACTACTAAGTCTACATAGAATCTCCTGAACCAGCCTAGGTGCCCTGAAGGTAAGAACAATACAGTCGCCGATAAACTTTTTATCCCTTCTCCCCACCCAACCTACACGTCTCACTATTTTGAACTCGCAAAACAAGGCCTCTGTAAGCCCAGTTTTAGTCCCTAGCCAACAGAGGGCCTTGTTTCTCAAACCCTCCCATGGTTCATTAGCCGTAGGAATAAACTGTGGAACGTTGGCCAAAATTATGGTATATGGAGTGGACTCCGGGTTCAAATTCAAGGTAAACTGCTCCCTAACCGGGAGAGTCGCACAAGCAATAGACGAGTGCTGTATATCCCTCGTGTTATTAAGGGACACTAGTATGGGACATACTACTGGAGCCCTTGTGGCCATCAAGTGCGCTATCTGGGGGATGTGAGGATTCCCTATGCGACTGAGAGGCTGGATTAGTGGCATTCTGCATTGGAATCAATGGATTAGGCATAGAGTGATTTATGGAGGCTCTCTGCCCTTTTTTAAATAGGTCCTCAATGCCAGTAACCCTGGTCAACAGGTTGACCAAGGTAGAAGAAACAGCATTAGTAAGAACATCAGATACAACAGGAACAGCTAAGCCCGCACCCTCCTCAACGGTAATAGTGGAATCAGTGGGATGTAGAGCATCTATTTTAGCAATCAATCTGGTCAAGACAGTATCCATATGTTCCAAACGCCCTTGAAGCAAGGAAAGGCTGTTATGTGAAAGTTCCTTAGGGCGCGCAGAGGCAGAATCGCTGGCAGCCTCCACAAAGGTATTGTCAACCTCATTCCCAGGGGCACAGTGTAAGGGACCAGACAAAACAGGAAATACATCTTCGGTCCGAGTACTGATGGAACAAGTAAAAACAGTTTCTCCATTTGCACGCCGAGGACACTTCTGTTGTTAAGATTTTTTAGTACCCGCTCCCCCCCTTCACTTTACTAATGGCTCCTTCATCTTGGCCTCAGCATGGGATTTAGATGTCCGGGGTCTTTTGGCTCTACCAGACCCCGGCAATGTATCCACAGTGACGGCATCCTGGTCAGTTACAGATGCAAAGGGGGGTTCAGGGAGACATTGAACAGAAGCAGACGATAGTATTTGAGGAACATCACCCTCAGTTGTAGGACCCAGAAAGGAACGTCTCTGAGAAAATAATGAGTCAAGAGAAAGGTGCCTCTCTGTCAGTTTAATCTCATGTGAGAGCATAGATTATGCCCTAATGATAAAATCATCTAGTGTCCCCGCAACTCCCATACGCTTGCTCATTATTAGGACCCAGGATCAGCAACACAAAGTATGCAAACAATGGAATACAGGCAGTGTAGAGGTGCCACAATACCTGTAAGTAATGTGCAGCATGAGTTAAGCAGTGAAACCCCGTACAGCCGTTGTTATAAGGGTGGCCCAGCCCAGTCTCCTCCAGGCGATGACGGGCAAGGATGGGCCCGCCCTTGGGCCGGGCGCGGCCTGGGTGCATCCCGCACCGCGGGGATCGAGGCTGTGCTTTAAAGCGCAGTGGACACGCCTACCCCTCAGTAGTTGTGGTGAGTTACCAGTGTTGCACCCTGGGACACCGAGTCCCACCAGAGTGTGACGAAAGATGGTACTGCTTTCCAGTAAGCAGACTACGAGGGCAGCACAAGGAACTTGTAACCAGCAGAAGGCGAGCAAGTGGCAGGAATGTCAGGTAAATTGTGGCAAACAAATGATTTCCAGACGTGTTTACCTTCCTTTCTGCATTGCTTGTATTTTTATATGATGTGTTGAGATCACAGATGTATTCTTTAATATGTTCAACATAAACAGTAGATATGCACTCTTCCCACCTAACTGTCAAGAACATTAGGCACATACTCATGTGCTTCCAGACTGAGGCCCTTTACACGCCCTCCACTGTTTACACCCTTAACCAAAATGGAACACTCAAGCTACTTTCGGGAGGGAGGGAGAAAGGGCTTGTTTAATCTTCTTGTCTGAGACGGTTTTCTCTCTTTGTAGAAATGCGGATGGTTGCCTACTGTCTTAACCCTGTCAATCGATTTGTCTTATCGACGAATAATGCAAACGTTGCATAAATGCCTGAAAAGGGATTTGTAATAAGGCTATAGTAAGAGCATGTTATACCTGTAAATTCAAAATCAATAAAGTGCGTTTTAAAAAAAACTGCACATACTCTTGTGGACATAGGGAGCCTACTCTGGGTTGCAATATGAAAGTATGACATGTTTTACTATTGAAGTGCGAGTCACAATGGTATTTTTGGCCATAAATGTACATTTACACCTGAAATATATCTCCATTCATGCCTTCAAGAAATTCACAAAAAAAGACTCCAGGCAGGCAAACATGTATCTAATGTGGATTTCTCTGCAGAAGTGTAGAGAAATCCACAGTTGAAAATCCCACACAACAGGTGGTAAGATGTTATCTAGTGTAGTTAGCTTAGTAAGTTTGTGAGCATCCACAACAACTTATTTGGTCAACATTCACAAACTCTAATCCGATTCCTACATACCCATGACATGGTCAGAAATATATTTCAGCCATGTTATGGAGAAACTTCCCAGGCAGCTTTTTTTGGGATGTGGCAGAGTAGCTTTCTCCACTGGTAGAATGTTTTCTCTGAAGAGAAGAAAAAAGAGTGTATTTGCATAAACCATGTATTTCACCTGCGCTAGGCAGAGTTCCACATTATGGGACTAAAAGCCGGGGGCGGGGGGGGGGGTGTCACATGACATTGCCTCTAATCTGGAAACCTGCCTCTGCTGCAGCCTTCTAGGGGCCGTATTACAGAAGTGCCCTGGGGGCGTTATAGTCGTATGCACCCACTTTGTACACCCTCTGGGGACTTTGGTATTACAGAGGGGGCTGCAAACCACTGTGCAGCTCCTTTTGTAATGCAGACAGCGCTGGCACACATGTAGTGCCAGCACTAGCATTACAGGACATTCCCTTATTTGCATGGGGGCATGACCCCATGCAAATGAGGGAATCTCTTTGCCTCTGCACCATATTACCAATGTAGATGCAGGGGCAAATATGCTTTTAGGAGGTGCCAATAACAGTGCCACTTTCAGTGTGCCTCCTAAAAGCAGCCCTCTGGAGGGATGAAAGGGGGTCCCATGGACCCCCGAGAAGTCCCCTTGCAGGCAGGGGCAGTCACTCAATGCACCTGTCTGAAAAGGGATCTCTAATCCAGTTAAACCCCGTCGCTGCTAGGCCTTCCTGCCTCCATTTCCCCGCCCTAAGCCTTTTTTTGGGCTATTTGGCATAGTTCCTGCTGAGGCCCCGTAACATTTTTTCCACATAAGGAATACATGCCAAATTTGAGTGTTTTTCTTTCAACATCCTGGGGATTGTAACGCTACTCAGGGTTTGTGGATTCCCCTGGAGGGGGCCGAGAAATTAGCTGAAATACAGCTAAAGTTTTTGTAGAAAAATGGGATAAAAGTGCTGCAGAAGAAAGCGTCAGTTTTTTCCCCTGCAAATGGTATGAACAAAGGGTTTGCAGCGCTAAAATCACCATCTTCCCTGCTATCAGGAACAGGTAGACTTTTGTCAGAAAATCAAAATTTTCTACACAGCTTTGGCATTTTAGTGGGACATACCCTATTTTTACTATTTTTGTGCTTTCAACCTCCTTCCAGTTAGTGGTAGAAATTGGTGTGAAACCAGTAATGGATCCTGGAAAGCTATACATTTCTACAATGCAGACAACATTTTGAATTCAGCAAGATTTTCCTAGAGAAAGTAACAGTCGAAATAAAAATATATTTAAATTGAGTTGAAAAAAACTGCCATTTGTGCCTACATTTTCAGCTGTAACTTATTCTAAGTATGGTGAATTTTTTAAAGCAATATACTGTTACATCTGCTGACCCTTCTGGTTGTTGGGATATATAGGAATTGTAGGTTCCCCAAGAACCCGAAATACCCAGAGCCAATTACTCCGCTGCGCCTAGCAATGGCTCTTCATTGTGTATCGGGTATACAGCAATTCATTTGGTCAAATATAAAGAGTGAAAAATAGGTATCAAATGTATTTCTGAAATGGGAACAACATATGGAGTTTAGAAGCAGTCGTACATCTCCGAATTTGTGGGCACCCATACTAGCATGTGAATTTGAGGGTATTTTTCAAAATGACTTCTTTTTTACACACTGTCTTAACTTTGAAAGTCAGAAATGCATAGAAAGTCAATTGGAAATAACACTTGTTCTACAATTCTGTGTTCCCCTAAGTCTCCTGAGAAAAATGGTAACTCACTTAGGTAAGCCTACTGTCCGCGACAGAAAACATTCCAAGACGCAACATGGACATATCACATTTTTCCAGTGAAAACTGACCCTTTTTTTGTAATGTGCCTAGCTGTGGATTGTGGACCCTAGCTCAGCCGGCACCTAGGGAAACTTGTACATTGTTTTAAAACTAGACACCCAGGGGAATCCACGTTGGGGTGACTTGTGTGGCTCTTACCAGGTTCTGTTACCCAGAGTCCCTTTCAAACATTGCAAAAAGAAACACATTTTCCTCACATTTATGTGATGGAAAGTTCTAAATCTGCTGAGAGCCACAAATTTCCACCCCTCTAGCTTTCCACCAAGTCCCCCAATACAAATTGTACCTCTCTTGTGTGGGTAGGCCTAGTGCCCAAACAGTCACACCTCCCTGGACTCCCCAGGATGTGTAGTTTTCATAACTGTCTTGGTTTGGTAGGTTTCCCTAGATGTCTGCTGAGCCCAAGACCAAATACGCAGGTGTGCCCCTTGCAAAACCAGGTAGTTTTTTTGATTGGCAATTTGGATGCCTCCACAATCAGTTTTAGGCCCCTCCCTGTCACGAGCACTTTGCTCACCCACACAAGTGAGGTAGCATTTTTATCAGGAGACTTGGGGAAACACTGGATGGTAGAAAATTTGAGAGGGCCCGGTGATCATACAGCTTTCCCACACAAAAATGTGAGGAAAATTTTAGGGATTCTGGGTAAGAAAACGTTGGGGGATCCACGCAAGCCACACTTCCCCGGACTCCCCTAGGTTCTTGTTTTCAGAAATGTCTGGGCTTAGTAGGTTTTTCCCTGGATAGCCGTCGAGCCCGGGACAAAAACGCAAGAGCCACCTTTGCAAAAACAGGTTGTGTTGTGATAGATAGGGGGTACCTGGGTTTTTGTTCCAGGCATTGGCAGCCATCTAGATAAACCTAACAAAATCAGATATTTCTGAAATCCAGTCACCAGGGGAGTCCAAGGAGGTATGGCTTGCGTGGATCCCCTGACGTTTTCATACCTTGAATCCCATGCAAACTTCAAATTCAGCTAAAAAATCAAATTTTCCTCAAAATTCTGTAATAGATCAGCGTGCCGGCGCAAATTTCCCACCATCCAGCGCTCCCCTCTGTCTCCCGATAAAAATGATACCTCGCTTGTGGGGTCAGCCTAAAAACGTATAAAATGAAAAACTGAGGGGGAACCAAAGCGTGTCCATAAGGGCAGGTTGTTTTATACATTTTTAGGCTGACTGCTTTATGCACCCACACAAGTGAGGTATTATTTGTATCAGGAGATCGAGATGGAACGCTGAGTGGTAGGAAATCTGTGCCAGTGCAGGGATCCTTAAATTTTGCCACCGCCCCACCCCCAACCCTGGCCCTCCCCCGCCTCACTGCAAGCAGCACTCCATCTGCGAGCCGTCACTTCTAGTGGGCTTTCTGCCTCCACCTGTGGGTTGGTAGAGTGGGTGTAATAACCACCATCAGCACCCCAGCTAGTGGCAGAAAGACAGTAGCAATATATTTGGAGGGGTGGGGGCATCAACATGCCCATTCTTGGCAGCCCCACCCCTTTACAAAGTAAAAAGAGTCCCTGGTGTCTAGTGAGTTTTCTGCCCCCCCTGATCGGGATCTGTTGTCCATATCTGCCCCCTCAGGGGAGTAGAAAGCCTGTGCCCATTTTTGGCGGGGTTGGGGGCATTGGCATGTCCCTTCAGGGCATCCCCCACCCTTGCACAAGGAAAGAAAAAAGTACCTGGTGACTGGTGTGCTTTCCAGCCCAAGGAGTTCTTCTGGGATTATTTGTAAATTGAAAAAGCCATAGAAGTACATTCATGCAGAGATGTAAAACTTACTCTTTTATGACGCGGGACCTAAATATGCATATTCAAATACCCCAACAATAACCAAAAGTGAACATCTTGCTTACATTGTGATCTAGAACAAAATTAGTGTAGACAAGGAATGCTTAGATACTCCTCAATGTTTCAGTTTGATTGCGTGGTTAAGTATGTTATTGCATAGATGTGTTTTTGCAAGAACTGAGGGTTTTGCTCACTGGCTCCAAAGACGGTGTAAATACATGGCGTGCAGCAATTTCCTCCTGATAAATTTGTAGCGCCAAGATCACCACCAAGGGCACCCATGTGTAACGGTTCCTTGTGGGACATCCTCTACACCATATCCTTTTAAGCCTGATGGCACCCCTTAACATGAATGCTAGACATTGACTATTAAAAAACTAACAAAGCGAAATAGTCCACAGAAAGACAGTCTTTTGTGTTGATTCATAGTTTTAGTATCAACAAATGCAAAAATATCCAGACTTAACAGAAAAAAACTGCGATGTAATCATTGAGAAGAATAACATTTATGAATGAAAGATTTTGAGAATGTCTTGCAAATGTAATAATTGCTCATACAGCAAAGATAGTTGAAAAATGAGATGTTAAACAAATGAGAGCAGAGAACGTAGCCAAGAGATATACAGATGGTCACTGATTGGATGTGTACGGTAAGTGGAATATTTTTTTAGTCTGTTCTCTAAAAAAACAGAGGCAAACCAGTTCTAAAATCTTGCCTGACGGACCGCAGAAAGAGAGCATATTTATCAATGCACCATGATGACCGTATTGAAGGTTGCTGACTGGACTTTAAACATCAAGGCACTGGTGTAATTTTGGTAAGCGGTAGCATGAAGCTCTTCTACCTCTGGTGTCATGGCTAATTCAGTGCTTCTGTTTGGTTGGAAGTTGGTCAGTTCATCATCTATGATAGAGTTATCGTCTAGATAGGATGATATTTGGAATGCAACATCACTTTCTACGGTTTTGGAGAGTTCTGGGAAAAGCGCAATGAAATTGGCCTGTTAGGCTGTATCTGGGGGTCTAATTTCAGCTTTTAAGGAGTGATTTTACAATGCCAGATTTTAAGTCATCGGGCCAGTGTTGGAATTTGAGAGAGTAACTATCTTATTGATGCAGTCTATTAGCCCTAGGATTTTATGATGAATAATGTTAATGGTATTGGTTCTGTGAGCCTGATTTACACTTTGTTGGTAGAAGCCCCGTGTCTTCTCCTAAATGATGTGGACGGATGAGAACACCAGGACAAAGGAGGCAGCAAGGCTTACGGAACATGGAGACATGAAAGGACCAGTGAGGCAAAAACCCAGCCTGAAGAGCAATGCCTGAAGAGCAATGCTGGAAGGAACCAGAATGGAGGCTTTAGCCACATAATATCAGATCTGGGACTTCTTTTCTGTAACTTATTCGGCCAGATATCTGCGTAGTTTTTGAGAAGAAGAAATGTAGGTGGAAGGCCAGCAGAGTCTGACCTCCATTACAACTACCAACATTTATTTCAGTTTTCTCCCTGCCAAGATGGTACAGTTGGAGTAATACTCCTTCCAAGCGGTAGATCTCGCGTGTTTGTGCAATAGTACCTAATTGTTAAAATTTGATTTGAGATCAGCAGTGTATGAGGAGCACCATATATGTTCTGCTTGTCTGGTTGAGAGTCTAAGAGTGTAAGGTGAATTAGGGGGCTGGCTTGCCGTTTTCCTTTCATGAAGTGACTAGATCCTGGGGCTATGGAATTTACGGTGGAAATAGAAAACTACTGCAGTCAGTGCAGCTTTGGATTGGGCACTCTAGTTTACTGGATTTGGCAAAGGGCTTGAGTCCTGATCCTATTCCTAGGTCTACGAGTAACTTAGGGCCTCATTACGATGCCGGTTGGACTGACCGTCTGACCACCGTGGCTGCAATCTGATTCCGACTGCCAAGTCCGGGAAAGTTCCTCCCACCGTATCGCGATGCAACCTCTGCTACTGCAGTGGTCTCGTCTGCAATGGTGCACATGTCCACGAATATGTCTATGCAAGTGCATACAAAATGCCTTTTGCTCCATGTACCCCATTGCTGGAGTAAGGTGTGCACAGCCCAGTCAATGGGGATACGTACGCAGAAGAACTCACCTGGATTCCTGCCCATACAGGGTCATAGGCATCGGGGTTCAGCTGCTCATGTGTAGGTGGGACCTGGAGAAAGGGCTCCATGGCGGAGACTGCTGGGGAGAAGTGGAATTAGGTGAGAATGAATCCCAAAACTTTTGTTTCATATGACTCAAGCCAGTCGGTTGAACCGCCACTGTCAGGGCTTTGGAACCCACATTGGAATCCTGATGGCGGTCGGAGATCCCTGCACTACCCTATGGCTGCTGTTTTTTTCCAACTGCCAATTCAGTGGTCGGAGAAAGACTGTCAGTGGTTGGTCGGAGTACACTATGCGTGAATTGTAATCTGGCGGTTGGACCGCTCGATTCCGACGAGACCGCGGCAGGCAGTCCGCCTGCGAAAGGACTGTGGAAGCTGGTCCAACTGGCATAGTAATGAGGCCCCAGTTTTTTTTCTCTGAGTTTACTATCTGGATAATAGAGGAAATAAATGTGATTAAAAATGATCGGTCCTGGCCAGGTATCGGTGGTTACCTGAAGAGTATGGAAATTACCAGGTCGAGCCCTTGGCATGTCTTAAAGGGGACCAACATGATGGGTGGGGACTCTAAGCAGTTGGGAGAGACTGCAGTCTCAAAACTGAATGAGGGCAGATAGTGTATTCATGAGGTTGATATCATTCAAGATCACTGCATCTCTGTGGTAAATTCAGAGATTAATTCAATAAATTGTTCTTGAAATACTGCGGGTATAGTAAGAGAGTGGTATTAGCTTAATAAGCTCTTGCCACTCTGTGCCTGCAGAAAAGCTGATGGACGTGGTTAAGATTTCATTTATGTCAGTTATGAAGGAACGAGCTACATACCAGGTGTGATGCACAGTTGATGAAGCAAATGATTTTTGCTGATCCGGTCATGTGAAATCGAATCAGTGCCCCACGACACACAGGTCTCTCCAGGAAAGCAGAGGACATGAATGTTCTTATTGTCATATGTTTCATATTTTCGGTATTTTAGCACAAAGATTCTGATGTGCATTAAACATGCTATAATTCCCTCAGCCCACCTTTGAAATGCAGAGATAACTGAAGATTTTGCAGAACACGAGGTAAAAAAGCATTACAAAACTGTTTTTTTTAGCAAACAAACGTTGTATTGTGTTGCACAAATATAAATTAAATCGTACACTTGTCACTGCCACCTTTACTTAAGACAAGAACTTAAAATTACAACACAGCAACATATTCAATATCATTGTTTGTGTCTAAACAAATGTCCATTGGCTGCTTAAATGTACTACAGAATAACTGCAAACACATGTCCTTGCTTATGTCTCTGGCAGTTAAGTGTTGGGTTATAGATCAGTGCTTGTATTCTTTAATAAGATTTGCTTTTACCATCTCGTACTGAGAAGACCAGTGTAAAGAAAAAGTCAATGTCAACTTAAACTTTTCAAATGTTTAAAAACATCCACTTCCCCAAAGAAGTTGTACACAAGTGTAATTAAATGTACGTTTATTTCAAAATTAGTCTCACGTTGTGGGCCATTTTACGTTGGGATGGGAATAGAATCTGGCGAAACATCCATCGTCTTGCAGTGGCAGCTGAGAAGGAAAAAGGGGCAACCCTTGTGCAGGCCCGTCTTTCACTCATGCACTCATTGGGTACTATGACTATCAGCCAACAGAAAATGGACACCTGGCTTGTACTCGGGTTTAATTCGGGTTAATGCCATACAGTTGTAAATGAATGACTTAAGAATGTAGCATGCAGTCCGGGCGATGGCACAGCGCGAGAGTTCCCTCATTATCTCTTTCAATCTGTCTTCTTTTCCAGCAGTAGCTGCTAGGTGGGGCAAAGCACTGGAAAGAAATGAGAACAGACTGGTTAGGTATGTTGGTCATGTTGATGTGAAGTGTTCTATACCTCAGACCTCAAAATAGAACAACAATTTCTGAAGACCCCTGATATTCCCATCACCTGTGGCAAAACATCTACTGTAATAGACAAAAACTAAATGATGTAAGTGTTCTTGTCCTACCATAGTCAGATGAACTTGAAATGCAAACTAAAGTTTACCACTTTTTTTCAATTACCTGAAACTGTCTCAAAAGCATGACTTTCCAAATTGATCTCCTTTTAGGGGGAAAACTAACATTTGCAAAAAAGCATTTGTAATAAATTCCATGAAAGTAAAATACTGGAATGCGATAGAATCGTTGGTCTAGTGTATTAAACCATTAGGAAGTTTAATAACAAATACATAAAATATAAAAGCTAAAGATTTTAATTGAACAAAATACAGTCCACATTGGTCTATTGTCTGTGCCTGCTATGACACGGACAGAGGGCGCTGCAGAGGCCCATCAGGGCAATGTGAACAACCGCAAGAGCAACAGGCAAGATAAACAAGCATTTGCAATGCAATAGGTCTCGCATTCACGCAAGTTTGAGCTATTGGCATTGTTAATGACAATGTCTTTTATTTATGTTTTGGGATTTAAAACATAAATAAAAGGCATTGTCATTTACAATACGAATAGCTTAAACTCTTGCAAATGCGACACCTATTGCATTGCAATAAAGGGCCTTCTCGACCGCTTTTTCGATTGTAAATATCAGAGGAAGAGACCGGCCTGCGATGTCTTCAAAGTAGTGATAAATAGTGCAGTGAAGAAGATGTGTAAGTGTTGTAAATTACACAGACACAACGTGTGAAGTGAGTGTTACATATGATCTGAGCTATAAACACTAACAAAGCGCTCCAACACCTTTAGCACTGTGATTACACTGTCGTGGCTCAGGAGGAAGAGTGGGGGGGGGCTATTTCCTGCCCTCTACGTGATTTGAGTGTGCAGTGTGGCATTGCGTAATGTCACTGCTATCTTTGGCCTAATAAACACTCCAGGTGTAGTAGGGCCCTGGCTTCACCTCCTGGTGAAGGGTGGGCTGTGCTTTATGGCATGCATGGAGGGAGGGAGGGATGATCTCGGCTGCAGCACCAGCTTTGTACAGTGCCCCTGCTATTACTACTCAGTGAGAGGCGCTGAGGTGGTGGTATTGGTGGTGGTGGTACTGGTGGTGGTAGTGGTACTGGTGGTGGTGATATTGGTGGTAGCACTGCTACTGGTGGTGGTACTGGTGGTATTAGTGGTGGTGGTATTGGTGGTGGTATTTGTGGTACTGCTACTGGTGGTGGTGGTACTGGTGGGGGTGGTACTGGTAGGGGTGGTGGTGGTAGGGGTGGTGGTACTGATGGTGGTACTGGTGGTGGTAATGGTGGTGGTACTGGTGGTTGTGCTACTGGTGGTGGTACTGGTGGTTGTCCTGGTGGTCCTGGTACTGGTGGTACTAGTGGTGGTGGTGATGGTGGTAGTGGTACTGGTGGTGGTACTGGTGATGGTGGTGGTACTGGTAGTGGTGGTGGTAGTACTGGTAGTGGTGGTGGTACTGTTGATGGTGGTACTGGTGTTGGTACTTGTGGTGGTGGTACTGGTGGTGGTACTGGTGGTGGTAGTGGTGATGTAGTGGTGGTGGTACTGGTGGTGGTAGTACTGGTGGTGGTGGTACTGGTGGTGGTACTGGTAGTGGTGGTACTGGTGGTTGTGGTACTGGTGATGGTGATGGTACTGGGAGTGGTGATGGTACTGGGGGTGGTGGTACTGGGGGTGGTGGTACTGGTGGTGGTGGTACTGGTGGTGGAGGTACTGGTGGTGGTGGTACTGGTAGTGGTGGTACTGGTGGTTGTGGTACTGGTGGTGGTGATGGTACTGGTGATGGTACTGGGGGTGGTGATGGTACTGGGGGTGGTGGTACCGGGGGTGGTGGTACTGGTGGTGGTGGTACTGGTGGTGGAGGTAGTGGTGGTGGTTGTACTGATAGTGGTGGTGGCATTGGTAGTGGTGGCACTGGTAGTGGTGAGAGTTGTGGTGGTACTGGTAGTGGTGTGGGTACTGGTAGTAGTGGTGGTGTTAGTGGTACTGGTAGTGGTGTAAGTAGTACTGGTGGTACTAGTACAGGTACTGGTGGTAGTGGTACTAGTAATGCTGGCGGTGGTATTGGTGATGGCACTTCTGCTATTGGTGGTGGTACTGGTGGTTGCACTGGTACTGGTTGTATTGGTGGTGGTACTGGTGGTGGTGGTACTGGTGGCGGTGGTACTGGTGGCGGTGGTACTGGTGGCAGTGGTATTGGTGGCAGTGGTACTGGTGGGATTGGTGGTTGTACCTGTGGTGGTCTGGTTGGTGGTGGTAGTATTGGTACTTGTTGGTACTGGTGGTGATGGTACTGGTGTTGATGGTGGTGGTACTGGGGTGGTGATACTGGTGGTGGTGGTACTGGTGGTGGTGGAGGTATTGGTGGTGGTGGTACTGGTAGTGGTGGTGGTTGTACTGATAGTGGTGGTGGTACTGGTGGTGGTGGTGGTACTGGTGGTGGTACTGGTGGCACTGGTACTGGTGGCAGTGGTACTGGTGGTGGTGGTACCGGTGGTGGTAGTGGTGGTATTGGTGGTGGTAGTGGTACTCGAGGTATTGGTGGTGGTACCGGTGGTGGTACTGGTGGAGATGATACTGGTGATGGTGGTGGTACTTGGGGTACTGGTACTGGTGGTGGTACTGGTGGTGGTACTGGTGGTAGTGGTGGTAGTGTTGGTGGTGGTAGTGGTGGTGGTAGTGGTGGTGGTACTAGTAGTGGTGGTGGTTCTGGTAGTGGTGGTGGTACTGGTAGTGGTGGTACCGGTAGTGGTGGTGGTACTGGTAGTGGTGTTGATACTGGTAACGGTGGCACTGGTGGTGGTACTGGTAGTAGTGGTACTGGTGGTAGTGGTAGTACTGGTAGCGGTGGTGTTGTAGATAATGAAACAGTCTTTTGAAAACAACCCGTCAGGTGGCTTTAGTACAGATGACGTAACACAGATGTGCTGTTGTCATCTTCAGCCCATTGGAACACGATTATGTGCTACCTGGAATTCACATGACTTAATTCGCTAATCCTTTCTAATTCCATTTTACTTTGGGGGGGAGGCGGTTGTGGCACTTGGGATACTGGTACTGGTGGTGGTGGTACTGGTGATGGTGGTACTGCTAATGGTGGTGCTAGTGGTGGTGGTACTGGTAGTGGTACTGATGGTGCTGGTACTGGTTATGGTGGTACTGGTGGTGGTGGTAGTGTTACTGGTGGTGATAGTGGTGGTGGCACTGGTAGTGGTGGTACTGGTAGTGGTGAGAGTAGTGGTGGTACTGGTAGCAGTGGTGAGAGTAGTGGTGGTACTGGTCCTGGTGGTACTGGTAGTACTGGTACTGGTGGTATTGGGTGGTGGTAATGGTACTGGTGGTATTGGTGATGGTACTTGTGCTATTGGTGGTAGTACTGGTGGTTGTACTGGTACTGGTGGCATTGGTGGTGGTACTGGTGGTTCTGGTACTGGTGGTGTGGTACTGGTACTGGTGGTGGTGGTACTGGTGGTGGTGGTACTGGTGGTGGAGGGGGTAATGGTGGTGGTGGTACTGGTGGTGGTAGCTGTGGTATTGGTGGTGGTACTGATACTGGTGGTGTGGAACTGGTGGCGGTACTGGTGGTGATACTGGTGGTGATGGTACCGGCGATGGTAGTGCTGGTGGTGGTACTGGTAGTGGTGGTAATACTTGTACTGTTGGTTGTACTGGTACTGGTGGCAATGGTGGTGGTACTGGTGGTTCTGGTACTGGTGGTGTGGTACTGGTGGTGGTGGTGATACTGGTGGTACTGGTGGTGGAGGTGGTAATACTGGTGGTGGTACTGGTGGTGGTGGTACTGGTAGTGGTGGTACTGGTGGTCGTGGTACTGGTGGTGGTACTGGTGGTCGTGGTACTGGTGGTGGTACTGGTGGTGGTTGTGCTGGTGGTAGTGGTGGTGGCACTGGTAGTGGTGGTACTGGTAGTGGTGAGAGTAGTGGTGGTACTGGTAGTAGTGGAGGTGGTAGTGGTACTGGTGGTACTGGTAGTACTGGTACTAGTGGTATTGGGTGGTGGTAATGGTACTGGTGGTATTGGTGATGGTACTTGTGCTATTGGTGGTGGTAGTGGTACTGGTGGTTGTACTGGTGGCATTGGTGGTGGTACTGGTGGTTCAGGTACTGGTGGTGGTGGTGGTACTGGTGGTGGTGGTATAGGTGGTACTGGTGGCACTGGTACTAGTGGTGGTGGTACTGGGGATTTGTTGGTGGTACTGGTGGTACTGGTGATGGTGGTGGTGGTGGTGGTACTGGTGGTGGTACTGGTGGTGGTGGTACTGGTGGTACTTGGGGTACTGGTACTGGTGATGGTGGTACTCGTGGTAGTGGTGGTGGTGGTACTGGTGGTGGTGGTACTGGTGGTACTGGTAGTGGTGGTGGTGCTGGTGGTACTGGTAGTGGTGGTGGTGGTGGTGGTATGGTAGTGGTGGTGGTAGTGGTACTGGGGATTTGTTGGTGGTACTGGTGGTACTGGTGGTACTGGTGGAGGTACTGGTGGTGGTAGTACTGGTACTTGTTGATACTGGTGGTGGTGGTTCACGATGATGATGGTGGTACTGGTGGTGGTACTGGTGGTGGTACTGGTGGTGGTGGTACTGGTGGTGGTGGTACTGGTACTGGTGAGGGTGGTACTCATGGTAGTGGTGGTACTGGTGATGATGGTACTGGTGGTATTGGTGGTACCGATAGTGGTGGTAGTGGTGGTGGTACTGGTGGTGGTGGCGGTACTGGTGGTGGTAGTACTGGTACTTGTTGGTACTGGTGGTGGTGTACTGGTGGTGGTGGTACTGGTGGTGGCACTGATACTGGTGGTATTGGGTGGTGGTACTGGAGGTATTGGTGATGGTACTTGTGCTATTGGTGGTATTACTGGTACCGGTGGTATTGGGGATATTGGTGGTGATACCGGTGGTGGTACTGGTGATGGTGGCAGTACTGGTGGTGGTAGTACTGGTACTTGTTGGTACCGGTGGTGGTGGTACTGGTGGTGGTGGTACTGGAGGTGGTACTGGTGGTGGTGGTACTGGTAGTGGTGTTAGTAGTACTGGTACTGGTGGTACTGATACTGGTGGTACTAGTACAGGTAGTGGTGGTAGTGGTACTAGTACTGCTGGCGGTGGTATTGGTGATGGCACTTCTGCTATTGGTGGTGGTACTGGTGGTTGCACTGGTACTGTTTGTATTGGTGGTGGTACTGGTGGTTCTGGTACTGGTGGTGGTGGTGGTGGTACTGGTACTATTTGTGGTGGTACTGGTGGTTCTGGTACTGGTGGTGGTGGTACTGGTGATGGTGGCACTGGTGGTGGTACTGGTGGTGTTGGTACTGGTTGTGGTACTGGTACTGGTGGTGGTGGTACTGGTACTGGTGGTGGTACTGGTGGCGGTGGTACTGGTGGCGGTGGTACTGGTGGCAGTGGTATTGGTGGCAGTGGTACTGGTGGTATTGGTGGTGGTACCTGTGGTGGTGGTGGTGGTGGTACTGGTGGTGGTAGTATTGGTACTTGTTGGTACTGGTGGTGATGGTACTGGTGGTGGTACTGGTGTTGGTGTTACTGGTGGTGGTGGTACTGGTGGTGGTGGAGGTATTGTTGGTGGTGGTACTGGTAGTGGTTGTACTGATAGTGGTGGTGGCATTGGTAGTGGTGGTACTGGTGAGAGTAGTGGTGGTACTGGTACTGGTGGTGGTACTGGTGGTGGTGCTGGTGGTACTGGTGGTGGTTGTGGTGGCACTGGTGGTGGTTGTGGTGGCACTGGTGGTGGTACTGGTGGTGGTACTGGTGGTGGTACTAGTGGCACTGGTACTGGTGGTACTGGTGGTGGTAGTGGTGGTATTGGTGGTGGTAGTGGTACTGGGGGTATTGGTGGTGGTACCGGTGGTGGTACTGGTGGTGGTACTGGTAGTACTGGTGGTGGTGATACTGGTGGTGGTAGTACTGGTACTTGGTACTGGTGGTGGTACTGGTGGTGGTGTTACTGGTGGTGATGATACTGGTGGTGGTACTTGGGGTACTGGTACTGATGGTGTTACTGGTGGTGGTACTGGTGGTAGTGGTGGTGGTGGTAGTGGTGGTGGTACTAGTAGTGGTGGTGGTACTGGTAGTGGTGGTGGTACTGGTGGTGGTACCGGTAGTGGTGGTGGTGTTGATACTGGTAATGGTGGTACTGGTGGTGGTGGTGGTACTGATGGTAGTGGTAGTACTGGTAGTGGTGGTGTTGTAGTTAATTAAACAGTCTTTTGAAAACAACCCGTCAGGTGGCTTTAGTACAGATGACGTAACACAGATGTGCTGTTGTCATCTTCAGCCCATTAGAAAACGATTATGTGCTACCTGGAATTCACATGATTTAATTTGCTAATCCTTTCTAATTCCATTTTACTTTGGGGGGGGAGGCGGTGGTGGTACTTGAGATACTGGTACTGGTGGTGGTGGTAGTGGTACTGGTGGTGGTGGTACTGGTAGTGGTGGTACTGCTAATGGTGGTACTAGTGGTGGTGGTACTGGTACTTGTTGATACTGGTGGTGGTGGTTCACGGTGATGATGGTGGTACTGGTGGTGGTACTGGTGGTGGTACTGGTGGTGGTGGTACTGGTGGTGGTGGTACTGGTACTGGTGATGGTGGTACTCGTGGTAGTGGTGGTACTGGTGATGATGGTACTGGTGGTATTGGTGGTACCGATAGTGGTGGTGGTACTGGTGGTGGTGGCGGTACTGGTGGTGGTAGTACTGGTACTTGTTGGTACTGGTGGTGGTGGTGGTGGTGGTACTGGTGGTGGCACTGATACTGGTGGTATTGGGTGGTGGTACTGGAGGTATTGGTGATGGTACTTGTGCTATTGGTGGTGTTACTGGTACCGCTGGTAGTACTGGTGGCATTGGTGGTGGTACTGGTGGTGGTGGTACTGGTGGTGGTGGTAGTACTGATGGTGGTACTGGTGGTACTGGTGGCACTGGTACTGCTGGCGGTGGTACTGGTGGTGGTGGTGGTAGTGGTGGTGGTACTGGTATTGAGGATATTGGTGGTGATACCGGTGGTGGTACTGGTGATGGTGGCAGTACTGGTGGTGGTAGTACTGGTACTTGTTGGTACCGGTAGTGGTGGTACTGGTGGTGGTGGTACTGGAGGTGGTGGTGGTACTGGTAGTGGTGTTAGTAGTACTGGTACTGGTGGTACTGATACTGGTGGTACTAGTACAGGTAGTGGTGGTAGTGGTACTAGTACTGCTGGCGGTGGTATTGGTGATGGCACTTCTGCTATTGGTGGTGGTACTGGTGGTTGCACTGGTACTGTTTGTATTGGTGGTGGTACTGGTGGTTCTGGTACTAGTGGTGGTGGTGGTGGTACTGGTACTATTTGTGGTGGTACTGGTGGTTCTAGTACTGGTGGTACTAGTCATGGTGGCACTGGTGGTGGTACTGGTGGTGTTGGTACTGGTTGTGGTACTGGTACTGGTACTGGTGGTGGTACTGGTGGCGGTGGTACTGGTGGCGGTGGTACTGGTGGCAGTGGTATTGGTGGCAGTGGTACTGGTGGTATTGGTGGTGGTGCCTGTGGTGGTACTGGTGGTGGTGGTGGTGGTACTGGTGGTGGTAGTATTGGTACTTGTTGGTACTGGTGGTGATGGTACTGGTGGTGGTACTGGTGTTGGTGTTACTGGTGGTGGTGGTACTGGTGGTGGTGGAGGTATTGTTGGTGGTGGTACTGGTAGTGGTTGTACTGATAGTGGTGGTGGCATTGGTAGTGGTGGTACTGGTGAGAGTAGTGGTGGTACTGGTACTGGTGGTGGTGGTGGTACTGGTGGTGGTGGTACTGGGGGTGGTTGTGGTGGCACTGGTGGTGGTACTGGTGGTGGTACTAGTGGCACTGGTATTGGTGGTACTGGTGGTGGTATTGGTGGTATTGGTGGTGGTAGTGGTACTGGGGGTATTGGTGGTGGTACCGGTGGTGGTACTGGTGGTGGTACTGGTAGTACTGGTGGTGGTGATACTGGTGGTGGTAGTACTGGTACTTGGTACTGGTGGTGGTACTGGTGGTGGTGTTACTGGTGGTGATGATACTGGTGGTGGTACTTGGGGTACTGGTACTGATGGTGGTACTGGTGGTGGTACTGGTGGTAGTGGTGGTGGTGGTAGTGGTGGTGGTACTAGTAGTGGTGGTGGTACTGGTAGTGGTGGGGGTACTGGTGGTACCGGTAGTGGTGGTGGTACCGGTAGTGGTGGTGGTGTTGATACTGGTAATGGTGGTACTGGTGGTGGTGGTGGTACTGGTGGTAGTGGTAGTACTGGTAGCGGTGGTGTTGTAGTTAATGAAACAGTCTTTTGAAAACAACCCGTCAGGTGGCTTTAGTACAGATGACGTAACACGGATGTGCTGTTGTCATCTTCAGCCCATTAGAACACGATTATGTGCTACCTGGAATTCACATGACTTAATTTGCTAATCCTTTCTAATTCCATTTTACTTTGGGGGGGGGAGGCGGTGGTGGTACTTGGGATACTGGTACTGGTGGTGGTGGTAGTGGTACTGGTGGTGGTGGTACTGGTAGTGGTGGTACTGCTAATGGTGGTACTAGTGGTGGTGGTACTGGTACTGGTGGTGCTGGTACTGGTGATGGTGTTACTGGTGGTGGTGGTGGTGGTGGTGGTACTGGTGGTGGTAGTACTGGTGGCGGTGGTACTGGTGGCACTGGTACTGCTGGCGGTGGTACAGGTTGTGGTGGTACTGGTGGCACTGGTACTGGTGGCGGTGGTACTGGTGGTGGTAGTGATGGTGGTACTGGTACTGGGGATATTGCTGGTGGTACCGGTGGTGGTACTGGTGGCACTGGTGGTGGTACTGGTGGTGGTGGTACCGATAGTGGTGGTAGTGGTGGTGGTACTGGTGGTGGTGGCAGTACTGGGGGTGGTAGTACTGGTACTTGTTGGTACTGGTGGTGGTGGTACTGGTGTTGGTGGTGGTACTGGTGGTGGTACTGGTGGTAGTGGTGGTACTGGTAGTGGTGGTGGTGCTGGTGGTGATACTGGTAGTGGTGGTGGTGGTGTGGTACTGGTGGTGGTGGTACTTGGGGTACTGGTGGTACTGGTGATGATGGTACTGGTGGTGGTACTGGTGGTAGTGGTGGTATTGGTGGTGGTACTGGTGGTGGTGGTACTGGTGGTCGTAGTGGTGGTGGTACCAATAGTGGTGGTAGTGGTGGTGGTACTGGTGGTGGTGGCGGTACTGGTGGTGGTAGTACTGGTGGTGGTACTGGTGTTGGTGGTACTGGTAGTGGTGATTCTGGTGGTACTGGTGGTGGTACTGGTGGTGGTACTTGGGGTACTGGTACTGGTGATGGTGGTACTGGTGGTGGTACTCGTGGTAGTGGTGGTACTGGTAGTGGTGGTGGTGCTGGTGGTGGTGGTGGTGATACTGGAAGTGGTGGTGGTGGTGTGGTACTGGTGGTGGTGGTACTTGGGGTACTGGTGGTATTGGTGATGATGGTACTGGTGGTGGTACTGGTGGTAGTGGTGGTATTGGTGGTGGTACTGGTGGTGGTGGTACTGGTGGTCGTAGTGGTGGTGGTACCAATAGTGGTGGTAGTGGTGGTGGTACTGGTGGTGGTGGCGGTACTGGTGGTGGTAGTACTGGTACTTGTTGGTACTGGTGGTGGTACTGGTGTTGGTGGTACTGGTAGTGGTGATTCTGGTGGTGGTGGTACTGGTGGTGGTACTGGTGGTGGTACTTGGGGTACTGGTACTGGTGGTGGTGGTACTGGTGATGGTGGTACTGGTGGTGGTACTCGTGGTAGTGGTGGTATTGGTGGTACTGGTGGTGGTCGTAGTGGTGGTACTGATAGTGGTGGTGGTACTGGTAGTGGTGGTGCGGCCAGTGGTGGTACTACTAGTGGTGGTAGTGGTGGTGGTACTGGTAGTGGTGATGGTACTGGTGGTGGTGGTGGTACTAGTGGTAGTGGTGGTGGTACTGGGGGTACTGGTACTGATGGTGATGGTCATAGTGGTGGTGGTAGTACCGATAGTGGTGGTAGTGGTGGTGGTACTGGTGGTGGTGGTACTGTTGGTGGTGGTACTGGTGGTACTGATGGTGGTGGTACTGGTAGTGGTGGTGGTACTGGTGGTGGTACTGGTGGTCGTGGTACTGGTGATGGTGATGGAGGTGGTGGTGGTAGTGGTGGTGGTACTGGTAGTGGTGGTACTGGTGGTGGTGGTACTGGTTGTAGTGGTGGTGGTACTGGTGGTACTGGTAGTGGTGATACTGGTGGTACTGGTAGTGGTACTGGTGGTAGTGGTAGTTGTGGTATTGGTGGTGGTACAGATACTGGTGGTATTGGTGGTGGTACTGGTGGTATTGGGTGGTGGTACTGGTACTGGTGGTATTGGTACTTGTGCCATTGGTGGTGGTACTGGTGGTTCTACTGGTGGTGCTGGTACTGGTGGTGGTGGTACTGGAACTGGTGGTGGTGGTACTGGTGGTGGTGGTATTGGTGGTGGTTGTGGTACTGGTGGTGGTGGCACTGGTGATGGTACCGGTAGTACTGGTGGTGGTGGTATTGTGGTATTGGTGGTGGTATTGGTGGTGGTACTGGTACTGGGGGTATTGGTGGTGGTACCAGTGGTGGTGGTGGTAGTACTGGTGGTGGTGATACTGGTGGTGGTAGTACTGGTACTTGTTGGTACTGGTGGTGGTGGTACTGGTGGTGGTGATGGTGGTACTGGTGTTGGTGGTACTGGTGGTGGTGATACTGGTGGTGGTGGTTCTGGTGATGGT
This sequence comes from Triturus cristatus, assembly GCF_964204655.1. Lineage (NCBI taxonomy): Eukaryota > Metazoa > Chordata > Amphibia > Caudata > Salamandridae > Triturus > Triturus cristatus. Next base: position 1,157,703,770 of record NC_140583.1, on the reverse strand, counting down.
ACTTGGGGTACTGGTGGTGGTACTGGTGATGGTAGTGGTGGTATTGGTGGTGGTAGTGGTGGTCGTAGTGGTGGTGGTGGTAGTGGTGGTGGTACTGGTAGTGGTGGTGGTGGTGATACTGATAATGATGGTGGTGGTACTGGTGGTGGTGGTGGTACTGGTAGTAGTGGTACTGGAGGTAGTGGTGGTACTGGTAGCAGTGGTGTTGTAGTTAATGAAACAGGCTTTTGAAAACAACCCGTCAGGTGGCTTTAGTACAGATGACATAACACAAATGTGCTGTTGTCATCTTCAGCCCATTAGAACACGATTATGTGCTACCTGGAATTCACATGACTTAATTTGCTAATCCTTTCTAATTCCATTTTACTTGGGGGGGGGAGGTGTTGAAAAAGATACAAGATAATGCCGGGTTAAAGTGATTGAAAGCAGGCACCCGTGTTACGTGGCGGCCGTGCTGCTTAAAAAAAACACAAGCATTTGCAATGCAATAGGTCTGGTATTTACATGAGTTTAAGCTATTGGCATTGTAAATGACAATGCCTTTTATTTATGTTTTAAAAACGAAAACAAAAATAAAAGGCATTGTTATTTGCAATGTCAATGGCTCAAACTCGCGTAAATGCGAGACCTATTGCATTGCAAATGCTTGTTAGATTAGTGAGTAGAAACGCTCCTTTTCGCCCCGCGCGGCAAATTAATTTAATAAACAAGCGTGGCCGCTAAAGTGAAAGCAGACCGCGCTGCAAATAAAAATAAATTGTGCTTACCGACTTATGAAAGAGACCGTGTAACGCCACAAGTAAAAGATCCAGTCCTCATGAGAGGTAACAAATGGCGACAGGGCGTAACAAGGAGGGACTAACAAGCCTCATTATCAATCGGAAACCAGTATTTACCAAGGACAATGACACCAGCCAATCAAAAATATGGGCGGAGAGAAGGCGAGGCTTCCACAGCATACTCAACTACTGCATGCCTCGCAGAGAGAGTAGTGCATACGCACTGCCGCTAGGCTCGACCTAAAAAGAAAAGGAGTGAGTGGGGAAGGTGCTCGAGGACTCATAAATGAAAACAAGTTTGGAAATTGAGGCATCATCTGCAAACTAGCCTCAGAAAAAAACAATTACATTTAGGGCAGGAAGAGAGCACAAGGGTGATAAGCTGAGGCATCCAAGAGATTGGTGGTGCACGTGGGGCCTTACTTACAAACAGGTTAAAAACGAAAACAATTGGAAGAGGAATGGAAGGAAGGAAAGGTTGGACACTGCCCATAAAAAACCGTGAAAAACAAACACCCTGTTAACCAAGAAGGGCTTTCACCTGGATGGTTTAGTCAGCCTTATGAATTACCACTATTGATCAAATAATAAAAGGAACCTGTGTGGTCAAAGGTTTGCTGAAATGATTAACCTGATTCTTCAAATCTTCAAATATCTACTGTATCCCACCTACATGTCTCCTCCATTGAAGCATATCTCCATTTATAGGACCACGCATGGACTTTCTTTGTCCTCTTGTACCACACAGAAGAGCCTTTGTTCTTAAAACTTCATCTATAGTATGTATCCTATAAATTTGCCTGAAATCTATGCCAACAAGCTTTCCAACTAAATTGGATTCATTAATGGCTTAGGTACATTTTGTTTGTTACGAGTTGATAACGTCAGGAAAAGCTCAAAGACGTTTCCCAATATGAGAGAACAGTTCATAGGTTACTTGTCCAAAAACCCTGAATTCTTGCAGAATACCAGTACCAGACAGAAATCTGTGTTTAGTGCTCACAACTTGCTCAACCAACCATCCTTCAAATGAATGAAACCAAGACTAATTTCCCTTTCATTTTTTTGAGCTGTACTTTTTTGTCACATTCAGCTCTTACTAAGTTATTCAAAGGCTGCATGTAAGGATTTACAAAATTCTGTAGCTTCAGGTTAACAGATAAAACCTTAGCAAAGATCCTGCTAAACAACCTGTAGGATAGGCTGTAGGAGAATAAGTCATATCTGATGTGTGGGAGAATTTAAGGCAGTTTCCCAATTGCTACTCAGAGTTCACACTACAATTGATGATCTACAAATATAAGAAGACGCAGTTTATGCCATTTTTCTTGACTTCTCTTTTGTGTTTGATGTAGTTGACTGGTCAGGGATTTAGGAGATGATAAGGACAGTCAGAATTTAAATATATTTTCTGATAGTGAGGTTTGAACTCTACATCACCTCCATGGTGCAGGTATGCTACCGTTCTGAAGGAAACTTTTTTGATCCCTTCATAAACAATATGGGGACAAGAGAAGTAGCTCCTGACTCCCTTATCAATCTATCTTAATGTAAAAAGGTCTTCTTCCCATCCTGTAATTCTTGTCCAGCAATGTACCTCTGTGGGAGGGACAAAGGTATTAATCCTGCTACATGCCAACAGTTCTGTCATCCTATTAAGTTTAGTAAATGCCCTTTAGTAGACAAGTCCAAAATATAGTTTGAGAATTTGGAATGTATCTATTGGAAATTTAAATACACCAAATCTAAATGAAACACGTTTACCTATTTGTGTGTTATTCTTAAAATCAGGCACCGATCCAAACGCTCTAGCCCTACATTAGATACATCTTCTATGGATGGAGTCAGAACATACTAGTAGGCTAGAGGCTTCCACAGCAGAGAACAAATCCAAAGCTCTACGTTTTTGAAGTCCAGAGTCCAGGAAATAAGAGAATTCTACTTCTCAGGCTTACCTTCTTCCAAATGCTCATGGAAAACTCATATCCATAAAAAAAACAAAGCACCAGAAGCACAAATGATGATGTGCAGCAATATTCAAACCAGTGTCAGTGCCTTTATGTAATATGGTACAAAAGACCTGATCAATAGCGAGGTTCATGATTCTCTATTGTGTAAATGTTGACATGTTACTCAGTATTGAAGACCATCATATAGAAATTGAGTAACAAAGACACTATACATTAAAATACAATCTTTATTGCAATAATTATTGAAATTATATTATATTATGAAATTTGTGATTTACTCAGTAATGTCGATGTGTGCTGGTGCCTATATGGATATAGGTTATTGATATGATTACTGTTAATAAGAGGAAGATGTGTTTATAAATTATTGGGATGACATTTGAATTGTTAAATTTGGTTCTTTTCATTTTTATTCATTAGAACTTTTAACCCCGTATATTGTGACCCACATCATGTCTTGTTCTGATGGTGGTCCTGGAAAATTGTTGAAATAGGACTGAAACGTCGACTACACCAACGAAGAGCACCAAATCGAAAACACAATGTATGTTTGTTTCTCTCTGGAACACACTTTAAAGAACATTGCATTGGCCTCTCTTACTTTGTGGTTTCCAGTCTGGTCTTGAGATGATTGTTTCTGTAAAGAAATGTATATGTTATGTGTTGACCACATACAAATGGGGTTTAGTGTACTCGTGTAAAATGTATGTGTAAGTAGTGATACAATAAAACAGATATTACTTCAAGTTTATCTTGCCCCCCTTTTTATTTTTGATACTATGTAAATACTTATGAATGCAGCACCTCCTACAATTCAGGTAAAAACTAGGAGATACATTGTTGGTTGCATTAATCCCAACAGGCAGTTTCTCTCTTCGTGTTATTACTAACCACAGCCCCTTGAGTAACTTGGTAACCCATATCTCTGTATTGAATTATGTCATATGGGGCCATGATTTACCATCTATCTCAAAGAATAAGAGACAAGAAGAATAAGCAAATGTGTATGGAAGAGGCCACTATGTCTATCCCAAACCATACGAAACATTGCCATGAAAACACATTGCAGACTTATATGGATTGCAAAAAAAAAAAAGAATAACATACTGTATTGGAAATCCAGTCCCCCATAATGCACCTGCATGGCTAGGCCATGAACTTCCTGTAATGCCACATTCTTTTTTTTTTTATATAACAAACTTTATGGAATTTTCAGTCAGCAAATACGGCCAAGGTGAATACAGGTGTATACATGGCATGCACATGACACAGAGCAGAGTGTAGTATATATGCCACTCAGGGCGGAAACTTCCCGCAAGACAGTATCATTACCAAGGAAGAATGACCACAAGTACAAATTCATAAGCAATTAAAGAAGCTCAAACACTTCCCCTACCCCACCCATGTTTCTGGGGGCAGCCACCTGCTTCAAAAACCCTGTCGCTACTTTGACAGGGTAGGGGGCTTGAGGGATAGCCCCTGCGCTGCGATGTCTCCTTTCGCTACCAGGAGAGCTGTCCCCAGAAACGCCCTTTCAGCCCTTGTACCCCAGATCCATTGAACACTTCAAGAAGAATCAGCAGAGGGGCGAGAGGAACTTCCCTACCCAGCACCTCTGACAGTTCACAGGTCACTTTGGTCGAGGTCATGCGAAGGAGGAGCGCAGGCCCTCCCGGTGCAGGCAAATTGGGGAGAGATAATTAAAGTACAAGTAATAGGATTGAACCAGCCGTAACCTGGAGGAGGTTGTGAGCTCGCGAGGGGTCATCAGGGTGTCCTGCCAGTCCGCGTCCTTTACAGGTCCTATTCAGCTCCCCCCAATGGGCTCTGAGGTGATTAAAAGTGACCATGGGGAGTTGATGGCAAGTGTGCAATGAAATAATAAATTCTGGGAGTGTATCAGCAGGCAGGGAGTGGGCCTGGAGGGCGGGCCTGAGTTGGAGGTATTTGTAAAATTGACTTTGTGTCAGGTGGTAGTTCAAGTGAAAGACCTGAAAGAAGTGCATGTGTGTCCAGGACCACACATCCCTAGGCCGTCTGATAGCAATAAGATCCCAGGAGTAGAAGCCACAAAGCGAGGCTACTTCCTTCAACCAGGTGCTGTGCCAGAGCGGGGTCTGATGCGTGAGTCTGGCCTCCAATCATACATGCCGAAGCATGGTACGCCATGCAAGGAACATCAACCGAATACTATGGGTAGAGAAAGAGGGACAGAGAACCCAAAGAGCATGGCCTACAATTGAGAGTAACCCAGCAATGAGAGCTCCAAGAGCTATTGAGGGTCGGACCATCCCCCATTGAACCAGTCATGGAGGTCGAGGAGGTGAGAAGGCAGATAGTGGAGGTGGAGATAAGTCATCCCGAGGCTGCCATCTTAAGGCCCTGCTGACTGTGAACAAGGGCTATGCATGCCCAGGAGCCCCGCCACAGGAAGGTTTTGATTGCGTTGTCTAGGGCGGAGTACCATGTACGAGCCAGGTGGAGCGGTAGGTTCTGAAAGACACAAAAAGCGCAGGAGAATCAAATCTTGAAGCGGGCAATACGCCCAAGGATGTTGAGGGTGAGGGTCTGCCAGCTAACAAGGTCCAACTTCACCTTCTGGAATGGAAGTTGGAGGTTAAGGACGCACGTGAATTTCTGGATGTAGAGCGACCCATACCCCCAGGTATGTAAAACTAAGCTAGCAAAGCAGAATGGTTGTCTGCCAGTCAAAGCAGCCTCTGGATCGTGCCAGAGTGATCGGTACCGATTTAGAGGGGTTCATCAGTAGGCCGTATGCTCTTCCGAAGCATTCCAGCAACTGGAGGCATCTTGGCCCACTCCCCGCTGGATGTGCAAGATAAAGCAGTAGTACATAATCTGCATAAAGTGCAATATGGTCCTCGTTACCCACGCTCCAGGCCCAACCCATATATTGGAAGTCTGTGCGTATAAGTTGGGCCAAGGGCTCTATCGTCAGGGCAAAGTGGAGAGGAGACAGGGGGCAGCCCAGTCTTGTCCCTCGCTCTATGACAAAGGTGTCAGAGAGGACAACTTTGACACTGACCCGGGCAGTAAGGTGGGAATAAAGGATCCAGACCATGCTCTGGAAACTTGGTCTGAGGCCTGCAGGAGTCAGTCGCCGGCTGGAGGCAATCTCAGTTCTCCGTATTGAAAGCCTTCGAGAAGAAGCAAGGCTAGATTCAATGACAAATGATGACAGTGGGCCAGGGCTACGTGAAGCTGGAGGATACAGTGTCTCGTGCTCCCGGGATGGCATAAAGCCGCATTGGTCAGGTTACACCAACTCATGCGCGATGAATATGAACCTGTTAGCTAAGACAGAGGTAAAGATTTTAACCTCGCAGTTGAGGAGCGATCTAGGGCATTATGCTGCGCACAACGTAGATAAAACTTGCGTTTTGGGTATCAGGACTATGGTGGCAGAGGCTAGCTCCAGCAGGAAAAACCCGGCACTGCACACCTCTTTGTATAACGACAGGAGGTAAGGGATAAGAGTCTCCTGGAACATAGTATAATACTCCATAGGAAAGCCATCTGGGCCCGGAGTTTTGCCTGGGCCATACTGGACAATGCTTCTCCAACCTCCTCTGCTGAGAGAGGCTCATTGAGTAGGGGAGCAGCAGATGCGGGCAGCCTGGGAAGAGGAACTGAATTGAGGAACGAGCCAGACACAGCTGTGTTCCTGTCCGGGCATATAGTTTGTGGTAATAATAATAGTCAAACGCTTGGGCTATCTCAACAAGGGGCTGTTGGGGGTGGCCTGAGCCATCTATGATCTCATTTTTAGTCTAGCCACTGGAGACACAAAAAAGGATTGACTCCAGGAGATAGTTTTAAACTCACATTTAGATTTTTGCACTCTGTCCCTCACTTGACCCTACATTGGATGACATAAAACACCTTATGCTCCTCTCCTGGGGACAGTTGTAGCCCACACTGGGTACCTTGCGGTTCCAGTGTGCAAGAGGGAACCCAATGATGAAGCATGTCACCTTAGGGTCAGTGAGGGTTCTCGTCTTAACGCATGTGTGCGCCTGTCCCTCAATCCTCACAGTGAATGTTTTGTGAGCAGTGTAGATACACAATCCGCTTACCTATTTGTGAGTAGATGGAGTGGTACCATGGATGGTAATAATTCCCCCCTATTGAGCCCCTATAGTGAAATTCCAATAAGAGATAGTAACCCCCTTAAGGCTTCCCCATAAACAGAGTTCCTCAGTGGCCCATAATCTTATCCAGACTAAAAGAGGTTGCAGGGCGGCACAAAACTCGTTAACCGCAGCTCAAATTCCGCCGCAGTGCAGGACTTTTAATCAGTGGGTGAGGCTGCGTCGGCCAACGGACGTGCGCAGCACTAGCCAGGTAGTGCTGACGGCGGCCATCGGCCGACGCACACAGGGAACGGGTTAAGGCGGATGTTCTGGAATAAAGGAATTAATTGGTTTTCTGGGGAAGATTACTCAGTGATCTTATAAAATAATGTTCTTGTACTGTTAGATGGGTAACTGTAGTATACCCCCGGAATTCTGTCCCGTAGAGAGCTGCTGTTTGGTCTTTGGCCCGATATATCTTGACAGCTGTTGAAATTAGCCCTAAATCGAGCAACCCTAAAATATTTCAAAATGGTAGGTACCCTATATATGGTTGGAGTCTTACTCTTCTATAGATGGGGACGCTCGCTAAGTCTATCATCAAGTTTAGTTCCCAAGTTCTCAGAATTACCAACTCTATTGAGTGCCATCTCCCAGTCAAATTTCCCCCTTATACATTTTTTATGTGGGTTCAAAGTAATTATCTTGGACTTGCAGGTATTGATTTAAAACCCTTTAGATTTTCAGTACGATTGGAAGGTGGCCAATAAATTTGACAAACCTGTGGGAGTCTGGGAAATCAAAATGGTGTCATTGGCGAATACTAACACCGGTATGGCTAGCCTATTTAACTTTGGTGAATCATTAAGACAACCATTAAGATGATCAATTACATAATTTATGTATAGGGAGAACAGCTTAGGGCCAGAACACACCCTTGTCTCACTCCCCTCCTGACTGGGATGCATTTAATAGGTTCACCATTACTCCCCCATCTTACCTCGGCGCAGTTATCTTTATGGAGTCTCTCTATGTTAAGAATATAAGGTAGAATTCCTATGGACCTGAGTTTTCCCCATAAGAGGGACCTGGGAACAAGATCAAATGCTGCTCTCAGGTCCATAGGGGTAATGTATAAATGGTCATCGTTTAATTAAGTATAATTCCAGAGAATTAATGTCAAACAAAAAACCTGATCTACTGTGCCTATTATATTTCTAGAACCCACTTTATGGTGTCAGTGTACATTTTGCAGTACCCAACCCTCTAACATATTGACGACATTACTAGCAAAAACCTTTTGGAGGTTATCCATAAGGCTTATAGGCCTATAATTTGAGGATGGCCTTTGTTCCCTTTTTGTTAATTTGTATAATTTGCAATATTCTTTTAATGTATGACAGAGGGTATTTTGTCCATATAACACATGGCCACACCATCATGCTTCCCACAAACTGCTTAGATCCTTGGTTGTCTTGCTTTTTCATATGGTTATGTTATGGTTGTAGACATAAATAAATGCATAAAACAATATTCAAATCACTGCAAAAATGAAGCCCAGAATGAGAAGCAACATGCAGAGAGATTCTGTCTTTTCTGTAATGACCTACAGCACTCACAAAAAAATATGTTGATATAAATGTATCCTTGCTGCTATTCACTGTTCAGATTAGAAGAATGAAAAACCAATGCTCCTTTTCGTGGTTGATACTTCAGCTGTAATTAAGCTATGTATCCATCCTTTATCCTAGGCTGCTGGAAGCAGGCATCATGTCATCATAACTCAAATCTAATATGTTATTACGGTTAAGTAGTTACATCAATTTGCTATTACAAGTGGCCAGAGACTTCACAACCCAACTGTGATATGTAAACTGAAGAAAGCCTTTCATACAGGGATTGTTGGCTCTCAACTATATTATTTTCATGACCAAACTTTAAGATAGAAGAGACTTTACAAGATGAGGATAGAAGCCAACATAATATAAAGAAATTACATCTTACTGCCTGACCAATTTTACATTATCGAAAAAAAATGTGGGCATCTCACTGAAAATAGCAAGTAAGGAAAGAGTGGATGGATATACTGGGTTTTTACAATGTGAACCACCCAACAACCAGGAGAAGACACACACTGAGAAATATAGACACAGTAATATAGACCCGGCTGAGACTTTGCAGGAAAGAAGTTGAAATTGTGTTCCAGTCAGCAACACTTCTCTGTGACATGCAACCCCACTTTTCCTCATGTCTGTGCTCATGCTTTTTTTCCTTTCCTGTTTTTTCACACCCTGCTTCTACCCTGAAAAATTGACACTTGTTTGATCAGATGGGACAGCAGTTTCACAAAGAGGGAGCCATTATTGGTATAATTATTTGCCTTAGTGATTGAGTGAGTTAAATAGGCATTAAAAATGGTTGCAAATCATCACTAACCCTTCATCGATCATCCTTGTACTACTTTTGTGGGGATCCCCACCTCAGGACAGGAGATAAAAAACAGGAAGTAAAGGTGGTTTCTGGCCACCCTATTATGCACTATATAAGACTACCGCCTACCCAATAATCCTTCCTGTTATTTCTCCTGTGTTATTAATGAGAAAAGGACAAGCTAACCTCTCTCAGCATGTGCTTCCCTTCCTTAATCAATCTCAGGCGCAAGGCTCGGTCCCTACAGCCTTTAAGAACGCTATAGTGGTTCCTCTGCTGAAAAAGCCAGGGGCTGATCCTTTACATCTATCGAACTATCGCCCCATCTCTCTCCTCCCTTTCTTGGCTAAAATCTTAGAGACCCATGTTGCAGGCAGCCTCTCTTGCTTCATTGAACAAACAGAATACCTAGAGCCCCGCCAAGCTGGTTTTCGGCCTGCCCACTCCACGGAATCAGTGATCCTTGCAGCACTGGATACCCTTAGAGCTAACTCAGACAAGAACATCCCTCAGGCCCTGGTGCTTCTAGATTTGTCGGCCGCTTTTGACACGGTCGACCATAAAATCTTGTTGGACCGTGTCACGCAGGCCGGCATACAGGGTCCCGCATTCAACTGGATAAAGTCCTTTCTCGAAGACAGGACACAGGCGGTTCGCCTCGTTCCCTTTACAGCCCCCAAGCTATCCACCACCTGCGGGGTGCCACAGGGCTCGTGCCTGTCTCCACTCCTTTTCAACCTATATCTTAAACCATTGATTCACTCACTAAAAGACAAAAAGGTAACTACTTTCAACTATGCTGACGATCTTCAGCTAGTGTTCACCCTTGACTCCGTCGAGTCTGCTGCTGAATTTCAAGCCACCATGCTTCATATCCAGCGCTGGATGGATCTCAATCATCTCAAACTTAACCCGGGCAAGACTGAATTGGTTCTGCCTGGGACGAGTGAGACTCTATGGGGCCACCATTATTGGCCTATCGAACTAGGAGCCCCCCGAACCCCTCATCCGCTGTGAAGAGTCTGGGGGTTACCATTGACTCTGACCTGTCTCTCAAGGGCCAGGTCGGTGCAGTGGTCTCCTCATGTTTCTTTCAACTGCGTAAAATTCGCAAGATCGCCCATCTGCTATCTCACTCAGCACTTATACAAGTTGTCATCGCCTTGTCCTCTCACGTCTCGACTTTTCCAACTCCATTTATCTTGGCCTGCCCCTGTTCCTACTTAACCGTCTCCAACTGGTGCAGAACCAGTCCGCAAGATTAATTTTTAAACAACCTAACTGGCATTCTGCCAGACCTTGGCTATCTAAACTTCACTGGCTCCCTATAGCCCAACGTACAGCATTCAAGACTGGTTGTCTGATATTCAAGCACTATATTGAAGGAGTCCCAAATTCATCAGTGGCATGATTTCTAAACATACCCCTCGGCGCAACTTGCGCTCCGCCCATCTCCATCTACTGAAACTCCCCCTCTTCAAGCTCACACGTCAAGGTGGCCGCAGGTTCTCCTACCTCGCCCCTAAATTCTGTAACACTATACCCCTAGCAATCAGGAGCTGTGACAATCTGTTAGGTTTCAGAAAAGCACTCAAAACTTGGTTATTCATGCAAGCTTATGCATAGGTCCTCTCGCTGCCAACATTACTCAAGTTTAGCGCCATGAAACCTTCTGGTGTCCGTGCGCTTTTACAAGTTCCTTATAACATAACATAACATAACAAGAACATTAGATCCCTGTTGGCCTTAATTTTTCAGCAAAGCGCCCAGGATCTTCTTGTGCCGAACACAGGGGTAGAGTGCCGTGCAACGCAATGCAGATGATCGGGAGGAAATAAATGTCCCCATTCTCTTTTAGATCGATTGTCTCACAGGAATAATCTGGTCATTAGGTAAAGAAGCACTGGCGAGTAGAGGAATTTCCTTACCAGCAGTGAAGGTAAGCGATTGCGATGTTTGAGCCTTCATTAGTGGGGAAGCGCAGGATGACGGTGAAGACTGACTCCATTGTTGTTGATGGCATGCATGTGCTGGAAGTAAGAAGCAAGAGGTTTCCACACACACACAAACTTTCAGGTCCTTTCACCTCGGCCAGTGCAAATCTGTTGGGTATTAACAGAGATGGGCAGACCAAGTAATTGAGTAAGTGGGTGTGTTGAATTGCTGAAAACTGTTGAATGATGGAGAAACATAGAAAGAAAAGGCACTATATAGAAGGCTCCTATTTTCTTACCTCCTAAAGAACATCACTGGTGACAAATGGACTTCTCAGAGGTGAGTTTGGTTAGGAAGATAGTATTAGAGACTATGGTATTGTTTAGAATTTGAGGGGAGGAATATTCTGTCACAAACATGGCAGATATCCTGTCCGCCGTATTACAAGTGCCGAACTCGTCAGATCGAAAACATGGATAAGGTCATGTGAGAAACAGTGACAGAAACAGGGACAGGGGATTCTTCGGTAGCTAGTCTTGTTGGTCTTACCTCCTTGGTGTAGGAAAATATCCTCAAGGTTCAGATAGATAAGATTGACTCAACATTAAAGATGTTATGAGTGTGCTCTTCTGTCTACGAGGCAGGGGCTTATGGAACTTCACTAGTCAGTCCCTTATCATCAATTTCCATAATATTTAAGGCAGTAGAGATGGGATAAGATTGCTTCAATTTGCTTGAAGCTTTGGAAATGAAAGTGGAGTTTCTTTATGTCAAATTGTTTGATGCTTATGAGCTTTGGCGGAGGTGCCAACATTGCAAGATGCATTGCATAGATGAGACTTGTGTTCATAGGAGTGGCATAATGATTCATCCCAGATGTCGACAACACTTTATATGCTGTTTTAATGTGTTTATTTGTTTTATGCTTAACTTGAGAAGAAACTAAATTGCCTGTTTAAAGGAGAAGAGACATTTTTTCTCTTCTCTTCTCAAAAGCTGACAGATTCTTTAGGCTCCTTGGGGCAGACAACCTTCAAAGTCCTCTTTTCACAATCTTCAAGAAGGTCCTCACAACAACAACAGTTTTTCGTTTGCTATGGGACAGCAGAGCAGAAATTCTAAGAACCAAGAGGAAGAGGCAAATTTTCTTCCCCTGCGAGCACTCTGCATTTCTGACTATGCAGGGGATGGCTTAGAGTGTTTGGTAGGAGTTTGGATAAACAACTTCAGGACAGCATGGGAGGGATCTATGTTAGATGCCTAGGTGGTGAAGATCATCAGGGACAAATACCAGATCGAGTGCTCATTGCTGCATACAGGAACTGGTCCAATATCTACACTTCACCCATACCGTTCTGTCAAGAGGAAGGCAATGCTCTTAACAATTCAATGTCTTCTGGTAAATAAGGCTTTCTGTCACAAACATGGCAGATATCCTGTCAGCCGTATTACAAGTGCCGAACTCGTCAGAACGAAAACATGGATAAGGTCATGTGAGAAACAGTGACAGAAAGGTCAGAAGACTGTAACTGTGTAAAGCTCGAATTTACACATTGGCCATTCTTTCAAATACTGTGTACCATCAAACTTTGATATTGGGTGACCATTGGCTGGGGGAGCTACTGTTCATTACCTGGCCATGGCAAAACGCCGCGTTAAAGTATTTGATGGAAACGCGTGTAATACGATCAATACATATTTGGTAAAAGCTGTTAATGCTCTTACGCAAGAAATCGATCGCACCGAAAGGCGACTGTCCATGGGATCAAGTGTATTACAGGCAGACCAGGACAATCTTAATAAATCACCAAGCCCAACTACTGAAGCGGTTTTGGCCCCAATCGCACTAGAAGGTTCTAATAATAATGATATTATTCATTCTCATAACATATCTAGACTGTCTGATATGGAGAGTAGTTCTATTCTATTATCACCCCCCATTCCCAAAACAAAAAATTCACGGAAGAAAATAACAGGGCAGAATCATGTGAAGGTAAAAAGGGATAAAAAAATTATCCCAGTAGGGAACATGGTCACTACCCGAACAAGGGCTAAACAAACTTCTGATATACCACTCAGTCTTGAAGCGGTCTTTGATAAATTAACTGAGCTGATCAGGCCCTTATATGAAAAAGTGGATAATCTGGCTAGGGAGGTCCACAAATTAAGCGGGAAGTTAGATCAAACTGGTTGTCGGCCAAATAAAGAAATAAGAACTAGAACTAGTATAGAGGTAAATAATGTAGAGGAGGGTAATAACGTGGAACAAAATGGAACCCCAATCACAACTGACACTATGGTTTTAAGTCCTAGCAGCGCTTCCTTAGGAAAGTTATCTGACAAACATCATACATGTATTGATCAGACTGGGCATCCCCGCTCAACCCCGGGTAGAAAAATATCAATTCTTAGAAATCAGGGTTCACAGTTAATTGAGAAACATGCATCCATAGGACAGGTCAGCAAAGAAAGGAAATATTTAATGACAACTAACACTAGTCAGATCCCGGCCTTCATTAATTTACCTCCGGAATATAGCGCCTATGTAGCGGTACTTGCAAATGTCCCCAAATTAAAGCACGGTCAAGTTGAAAATCATGATATGCTTAAAAACAAAACCCTACATTGGTTGTCCAACAACTGTAATTTTCCAATGCAGGGCGCAGATCAGATCATTCTAACACAAAGGGTGGGATGGGTGTTCCCCCTAAGGAAACATTTTGAGGGGGACTGCATCATCATAAATTTCAAATCATGCTCATGGGCTCAAAGTACCCATATTAATGCCCCATCACCATCAACTCGGGAATCAAATACAATCCTATTACCTCTAGGGTATTTTTATAGACATTTACTGGAACCAGGTCATTATGGTAATTTCAATCATGTTACTAATAACTTGACAATATTGCAAAGGTCTCGTCCTGACTTTGCAATACCGACTTATAATAGATTCCATGTTTTAGAATCATTAGAGGATAATGATTGACTTAATTTGCTAACGGGTATGAATAAGACCAATATTAGCATAGGGGTAACGAAGGTTGTTCCATTGGATGTATGCGAAGAACAATTGGGACACGATACCCGGCTCCCTTATGTTCCACCTAAAGGTATAACTGGATTGTTTAATTCTAGTGCATTTAATATTTGTGAGGATGATGGAGCCTCTGTAACAAAGAGAGTGGGAGTGAAACTACCATTAACTAATTTGAAAACTCAGCATTTGATTCCCCATGTAGAAATACCAACATTTCCCAACAATATTGAACCTGTGGTTGTTAATACGGGCATAATTACTGGATACAGTGTAGTTACTTGGAATATAGCAGGCCTTCATAGAAAATTGGATACACCATTCTGGGGGGGGCTTCATTAATGCAGGACACAATATTATCTGCCTTCAGGAAACCTGGTGCAAGGAGCCCATTTTCATAGAGGGCTATACTTCTCATTGGCTAAATGCCGTTAATTCTTCAGCCGGTAGGGCCAAGGGTGGCCTTTCTTTGTTAATATCAAATAAACTGGCCAATTGTAAAATTAGAAGTTGTACCTCAGTGGATCTTTATAGTCAGGTGCTACGCTTAGAATTTATTAATGGTAAAGCTTTATTACTAGTCAATTATTACAACAATGTTTTTAATAACAACAGAGGAAAAATCTTAGTCCCACTTATTGATGAAATAGAAAGGATCCTGGCGTCATCACGTTAGCAGACCATCCTCCTTTGGGCAGGTGATTTTAATATTAGTATGTGTCCATTAGCTACGAGTAATACATGCGGCTTTAGGAGGGAGACTGGTAAAGACGAAGTGGTTGACCATTTATATTTCCCCCACTGAAGCTATGGTACAGCTTTGAACAGAATGATAGCAAAGTTAGATTTAGAATTACTAAGCTGTTCTAAGAATAAGGACAATATAAACTGCCCAACTTTCACAGGGAGGAACGCCAACACGTACATCGATCATATTCTGATTTCTAGTAACACTGACTACTCGATTTTATGGGTCAATGGGCAAGCGTTAAGTGATCACAATAGTATATCCATTTCGCTATTGTGCTGGGGGAATAAACATATAGCGGAACCTGACTGCGTTAATAATATTGAAGCATTAAGACCAAACGGCTTGAGAATTAAATGGGCTGGGATTGATCCACAGAAAATGCATAATGAGGTGGTAAGGAAATGTAGCACGGAGATAGATCACTGTCTCAGAGAAGAAGTTGATTTTAATACCATTTTTATTCGCTTTCTTAGGATAAGTGAAAAAATAGAAAGCCTATTTACCAAAAGAAGCAGCCGTAAAAAGTTAGTAAGCATAGGCTGGTTTGACAAAAGTTGTACTCGGGCTTTGCATGAATTAAAACTAGCTCTAAGCACTAAACACCGGAATTATATTCTTATTAAAACTTTACATGTCTGTTATTAACTGCGATATCTCTACCATTCTTCAGTTTCTGTACACAGGTATTGATAAAAATGTGGCACTTGAAACTGTTAAAGCTCATTCGTTCCAGAGAGAGTATGGGCTGAGGCCAGGAAGAAGATCTTGTTTTTAGAGTTCTGTTTGTTTTATGACTAAGTTTTATTATTATTTAGCAATAACAGGAATACAAACATGCACATCCCTTTCCGGCTTCCACCCCAGGTCTCCAATATGAATTCATAGGTACAAGGACTTCCCCCTCACCCAGTAAAGGCAGCGTTGCTTAGTCCGGAGTAAGTCCAGGACCGGTCCCTTACCTTGGAATGCCTATGCAACAACCCCATGCCCAGTAAATGGGCTCCCCTAGTTTGGAACACCAATCCATGGCCAAGTGCTAGTCCAACAGTTAGGGGTGGGGGGGGGGGGGGGTTGCATGGCGCTTCATTGACATGCTAGATCTCCCTGTGGAGCAATGTGCCCGTGCTCACCAAAGTGCGCTCTCTTCTATGTCGCCCAAATTCTTGCAATATTCACAGCAGTGCCACTTTTGTTTTTAGCGTTCTCACGGTGTTTTCTGTCTCCAGATGTGTGGGGCAGCCTTCTCTGCCTTTGGGGTTAAGATTGCTTCAGGGATTCCCTTTCGAACAATTGAAATGAGTGGAGTTAAAATATTTTACCATGAAGGTGGCACTTCTTGTTGCAATCACTTTTGCCCGGAGGATTGGTGACCTTGGGGAACTGCTGAGTAAACCTCCCTTTATCAAGGTTTTTGATGATGGAATTTTGTTGAAATCTAACCCTGCTTTCATTTCTAAGGCGACTTTTATGGCCCAAAGGGATCAGAAGATTATGCTCGCTGGGTTTTTACTATGTCTTGCCTTCTTCCAAAGGAGGAGCCGTGCCACTGGCTTGATGTTAAAAAGACAGTGTTTATCTACTTGGGTGTCTAGACGTTTTAGGAACTCCAACTGTTTATTTGTAATGTTTGGAGGTTGCGGGCAGGGCCGAAAGGCATCTAATGTTTCTATCAGTAGGTAGATTCACTTGACAGTTTGCATGTCTGACACTTTGCTTTCAGTGATTATCCATGGGGCATCTTCTAAAAGGGCTGAGGTACAAAAGTTCCCTTTGTCGGAGGTCTGTCAAGTGGCCACCTGGCCTCCTTCTCACTCTTTTGTTAAACATTACTGGATTCAAGGTTTGGGGTCCATAGGATGTTCTTTTGGTCAGAGGGCTATGAATTCCACATGCACTTTGAAGTCTGGATGCATTAGTTAATGATGTGAGTAGCATGATTAGTGTCTGTAGCTTTACATTAATGATTTCAGTTTTTGAAGGGCAGCATAGTTTTGGTATTTCTCAAAAGTAATGGCTGGGATGAGGATGAGAGATGGAGGAATAATGCCCTGGTTACTTCCCAGTAATATTCTTTATCCTTAGTCCTATTCGTTCTTGTCACAGTCATTATAACTCTGCCACTTGCCTGAGTGCTGCCCTTCAACTGACTTGGTAAAGTCAGGAAGGATTATGACCAGGCTATCCTCCTATAGGTGAAGAGCCTCGTATCCTCCTATAGGGCCAACTGATGTGGGCAGACCTTGCCATTACTTCCGGTTCCTTTCATGCACTGAGGAGAGGATGACCTCTGTGACAAGAATGTGTAAGACTAAGGATAATGAAGATTACCAGGAAGTTACCTAACCAATGCTTCTTGGCAGAGGTAGTTCATCATAGCTGTTTGTCAAGAAGTGAAGGAGTCTGGCAAACTTTTCAGAGCTGAAAGCATGTGGTCCTCAGCACTATATTCTACTGTGGGTAAAATCTACATTTGAAATAGTGACTAATCCTAGATGACAAGATATAATTGCGATAAGGAAGTCCAACATAAGCGTGATGGAGTAGGCTTAAGCATCAGGAAACCTCACAAAGCAGCAAAGAGATACAGTTCCTCCACACATCTGACCAAAAACACTTTTTTTAAAAAATTACTTTCTTATTGTTTAATATGTGTCTGTCTAGTGGCAACCTATTGGTGATGTGTTTTGCATGTTTGTTTTACAAGTAATTCAATTAAAAGAAGATTATATGCAGGAGATAAGGTGTTGGACTTGGCCCTTTTTGCAGGGTCATCCCTGAACTTCTTGCCTTCCTCCTGTATTTTGTCTGTCCTGTTTTCGTTGGTTTTATGACTCTGGGCACTTTACCATTGCTGATCAGTGCTAAAGTGCATATGATCTCTTGTGTAAATTGATGTATTAATTAGTGACTCCATGATTGGGTTATTTGATTTACTTGTCAGACCCTAGTACAGTGCACCATGTATGCCCAGGGCATGTAAGTCAAATGTTGCTGGTGGGCTTGCAGCACTGGTTGTGCCACCCACAGAAGCAGCTTGTAAAGTGTCTCAGGCCTGCCACTGCAGAGCCTGTGTGCAGTCTCTGACTGCCATGTTAACTGACCAAGTGCACACACTTGCCAGTCCCTAAACTTTCCCTTTTCTTCATATCAGACACCCCCTATGGTAGGCCCAAGGGCAGGGTGCATTGTAAGTATAAGGTAGGACATGCCCTGGTGTGTGTGGCATGTCCTAATAGTGAATTCCAGACATTTTCGTTTTTTAACTATTGCAAGGCTATCTGTTCCCCATAGGCCAGACTGGGCAGTTTGATTATTACATCTTATAATCCTAACTGACTCGGGGAACTAGGTAGAAATTCGAGTTTAGTATGCTTGAACTCAGAATGATAAAATACATCTTTTAGTGAAGTTGGTTTTAACATTCTGTGTTTAAAAATACCACTTTTAGAAAGTAGATATTTTCTTGCTTAACTATCCAAGCCTGCCTCTGCTAGGTTGTGGTATAAGGTAGGACATGCCCTGGTGTGTGTGGCTCGGGGTAATGCATAAATGGTCATTGTTTAATTAAGTATAATTCCAGAGAATTAATGTCAAACAAAAAACCTGATCTACTGTGCCTATTATATTTCTAGAACCCACTTTATGGTGTCAGTGTACATTTTGCAGTACCCAACCCTCTAACATATTGAGGACATGACTAGCAAAAACCTTTTGGAGGTTATCCATAAGTCTTATAGGCCTATAGTTTGAGGCTGGCCTTTGTCCCCTTTTTGTTAATTTGTATAATTTGCAATATTCTTTTAATGTATGGCAGAGGGTATTTTGTCTATATAATACATGGCCACACCATCATGCTTCCCACAAACTGCTTAGATCCTTGGTTGTCTTGCTTTTTCATATGGTTATGTTATGGTTGTAGACATAAATAAATGCACAAAACAATATTCAAATCACTACAAAAAATGAAGCCCAGAATGAGAAGCAACATGCAGAGAGATTCTGTCTTTTCTGTAATGTATCCTTGCTGCTATTCACTGTTCAGATTAGAAGAATGAAAAACCAATGCTCCTTTTCGTGGTTGATACTTCAGCTGTAATTAAGTTATGTGTCCATCCTTTATCCTAGGCTGCTGGAAGCAGGCATCATGTCATCATAACTCACATCTAATACGTTATTACTGTTAAGTAGTTACGTCAATTTGTTATTACAAGTGGCCAGAGACTTCACAACCCAACTGTGATATGTAAACTGAAGAAAGGCTTTCATACAGGGAACGTTGGCTCTCAACTATATTATTTTCATGACCAAACTTTAAGATAGAAGAGACTTTACAAGACGAGGATAGAAGCCAACATAACATAAAGAAATTACATCTTACTGCCTGACCAATTTTACATTATCGAAAAAAAATGTGGGTATCTCACTGAAAATAGCAAGTGAAGAAAGATTGGATGGATATACTGGGTTTTTACAATGTGAACCACCCAACAACCAGGAGAAGACAGACACTGAGAAGTATAGATAGACACAGTAATATATACCCCAGAATCATAAGCCTGAGAAGGTGAAGATAGAACCGGCTGAGACTTTGCAGGAAAGAAGTTGAAATTGTGTTCCAGTCAGCAACACTTCTCTGTGACATGCAACCCCACTTTTCCTCATGTCTGTGCTCATGCTTTTTTTCCTTTCCTGTTTTTTCACACCCTGCTTCTACCCTGAAAAATTGACACTTGTTTGATCAGATAAGACAGCAGTTTCACAAAGAGGAGCCATTATTGGTATAATTATTTGCCTTAGTCATTGAGTGAGTTAAATAGGCATTAAAAATGGTTGCTAATCATCACTAACCCTTCATCGATCATCCTTGTACTACTTTTGTGGGGATCCCCACCTCAGGAAAGGAGATAAAAAACAGGAAGAAAAGGTGGTTTCTGGCCACCCTATTATGCACTATATAAGAGTACAGCCTACCCAATAATCCTTCCTGTTATTTCTCCTGCCTTATTAATGAGAAAAGGACAAGAACATTAGATCCCTGTTGGCCTTAATTGTTCAGCAAAGCGACCAGGATCTTCTTGTGCCGAACACAGGGGTAGAGTGCCGTGCAACACATTTCAGACGATCGGGAGGAAATAAATGTCCCCATTCTCTTTTAGATCGATTGTCTCACAGGAGTAATCTGGTCATTAGGTAAAGAAGCACTGGCGAGTAGAGGAATTTGCTTACCAGCTGTGAAGGTAAGCGATTGCGATGTTTGAGCCTTCATTAGTGGGGAAGCGCAGGATGACGGTGAAGACTTACTCCACTGTTGTTGATGGCATGTATGCGCTGGAAGTAAGAAGCAAGAGGTTTCCACACACACACAAACTTTCAGTTCCTTTCGCCTCTGCCAGTGCAAATCTGTTGGGTATTAACAGAGATGTGCAGACCAAGTAATTGAGTAAGTGGGTGTGTTGAATTGCTGAAAACGGTTGAATGATGGAGAAACATAGAAAAAAAGGCACTATATAGAAGGCTCCTATTTTCTTACCTCCTAAAGAACATCACTGGTGACAAATGGACTTCTCAGAGGCGAGTTAGATTAGGAAGATAGTATTGGAGACTATGGTATTGTTTAGAATTTTTCTTATTTAGAGGCCCAAAGGGATCAGATTATGCTCCCTGGGTTTTTACTATGTCTTGTCTTCTTCCAAAGAAGGAGCCGTGCCACTTGCTTGATGTTAAAAAGACAGTGTTTATCTACTTGGGTGTCTAGACGTTTTAGGAACTCCAACTGTTTATTTGTAATGTTTGGAGGTAGCGGGCAGGGCCAGAAGGCATCTAATGTTTCTATCAGTAGGTAGATTCACTTGACAGTTTGCATGTCTGACACTTTGCTTTCAGTGATTATCCATGGGGCATCTTCTAAAAGGGCTGAGGTACAAAAGTTCCCATTGTCGGAGGTCTGTCAAGTGGCCACCTGGCCTTCTTCTCACTCTTTTGTTAAACATTACTGGATTCAAGGTTTGGGGTCTATAGGATGTTCCTTTGGTCAGAGGGCTATGAATTCCACATGTACTATGAAGTCTGGATGCATTAGTTAATGATGTGAGTAGCATGATTAGTGTCTGTAGCTTTACATGAATGATTTCAGTTTTTGAAGGGCAGCGTAGTGTTGGTATTTCTCAAAAGTAATGGCTGGGATGAGGATGAGGGATGGAGGAATAATGCCCTGGTTACTTCCCAGTAATATTCTTTATCCTTAGTCCTACTCGTTCTTGTCACAGTCATTACAACTCTGCCACTTGCCTGAGTGCTGCCCTTCAACTGACTTGGTAAAGTCAGGAAGGATTATGACCAGGCTATCCTCCTATAGGTGAAGAGCCTCTTATCCTCCTATAGGGCCAACTGATGTGGGCAGACCTTGTCCTTAATTCCGGTTCCTTTCATGCACTGAGGAGAGGATCACCTCTGTGACAAGAATGTGTAAGACTAAGGATAATGAAGATTACCAGGAAGTTACCTGCATAATGCTTCATGGCGGAGGTAGTTCATCATAGCTGTTTGTCAAGAAGTGAAGGAGTCTGGCAAACTTCTCAGAGCTGAAAGCATGTGGTCCTCAACACTATATTCAACTGTGGGTAAAATCTACATTTGAAATAGTGACTAATCCTAGATGACAGGATATAATTGCGATAAGGAAGTCCAACATAAGCGTGATGGAGTAGGCTTAAGCATCAGGAAACCTCACAAAGCAGCAAAGAGATACAGTTCCTCCACACATCTGACCAAAAACACTTTTTTATTTTAATTACTTTCTTATTGTTTAATATGTGTCTGTCTAGTGGCAACCTATTGGTGATGTGTTTTGCAATGTTTGTTTTTCAAGTAATTCAATTAAAAGAAGATTATATGCAGGAGATAAGGTGTTGGGCTTGGCCCTTTTTGCAGGGTCATCCCTGAACGTTTTGCCTTCCTCCTGTATTTTGTCTGTCCTGTTTTCGTTGGTTTTATGACTCTGGGCACTTTACCATTGCTGATCAGTGCTAAAGTGCATATGATCTCTTGTGTAAATTGATGTATTAATTAGTGACTCCATGATTGGGTTATTTGATTTACTTGTCAGACCCTAGTACAGTGCACCATGTATGCCCAGGGCATGTAAGTCAAATGTTGCTGGTGGGCTTGCAGCACTGGTTGTGCCACCCACAGAAGCAGCTTGTAAAGTGTCTCAGGCCTGCCACTGCAGAGCCTGTGTGCAGTCTCTGACTGCCATGTTAACTGACCAAGTGCACACACTTGCCAGTCCCTAAACTTTCCCTTTTCTTCATATCAGACACCCCCTATGGTAGGCCCAAGGGCAGGGTGCATTGTAAGTATAAGGTAGGACATGCCCTGGTGTGTGTGGCATGTCCTAATAGTGAATTCCAGACATTTTCGTTTTTTAACTATTGCAAGGCTATCTGTTCCCCATAGGCCAGACTGGGCAGTTTGATTATTACATCTTATAATCCTAACTGACTCGGGGAACTAGGTAGAAATTCGAGTTTAGTATGCTTTTTTTTTTTTTTTTTTTTTTTTGAAACCGTTTATTGCAATCTCAAGTATATACAAGTATGGGCCTACAACCTTCCGGCCGGCCGCTAGAGTAACAGGAGCACCTGACAAACTTACAAAAGGGCACTTGGCGTTGCAGAGAAGTAAATCAGGAGGCATCAACAACGTGGGCCACATGACTCTAAGCCCACAATACGGTTTCATTTTATACAAACACAACAACATAGAAAAACCACACCCGCAAGGCAACCCGCAATCGAAGGTAACCACACGTGCTCCTCAAGTGAGGGACCCCGACCATACAAGAGTTTAGTATGCTTGAACTCAGAATGATAAAATACATCTTTTAGTGAAGTTGGTTTTAACATTCTGTGTTTAAAAATACCACTTTTAGAAAGTAGATATTTTCTTGCTTAACTATCCAAGCCTGCCTCTGCTAGGTTGTGGTATAAGGTAGGACATGCCCTGGTGTGTGTGGCTCGGGGTAATGCATAAATGGTCATTGTTTAATTAAGTATAATTCCAGAGAATTAATGTCAAACAAAAAACCTGATCTACTGTGCCTATTATATTTCTAGAACCCACTTTATGGTGTCAGTGTACATTTTGCAGTACCCAACCCTCTAACATATTGAGGACATGACTAGCAAAAACCTTTTGGAGGATATCCATAAGTCTTATCGGCCTATAGTTTGAGGCTGGCCTTTGTCCCCTTTTTGTTAATTTGTATAATTTGCAATATTCTTTTAATGTATGGCAGAGGGTATTTTGTCCATATAATACATGGCCACACCATCATGCTTCCCACAAACTGCTTAGATCCTTGGTTGTCTTGCTTTTTCATATGGTTATGTTATGGTTGTAGACATAAATAAATGCACAAAACAATATTCAAATCACTACAAAAAATGAAGCCCAGAATGAGAAGCAACATGCAGAGAGATTCTGTCTTTTCTGTAATGTATCCTTGCTGCTATTCACTGTTCAGATTAGAAGAATGAAAAACCAATGCTCCTTTTCGTGGTTGATACTTCAGCTGTAATTAAGTTATGTGTCCATCCTTTATCCTAGGCTGCTGGAAGCAGGCATCATGTCATCATAACTCAAATCTAATACGTTATTACTGTTAAGTAGTTACGTCAATTTGTTATTACAAGTGGCCAGAGACTTCACAACCCAACTGTGATATGTAAACTGAAGAAAGGCTTTCATACAGGGAACGTTGGCTCTCAACTATATTATTTTCATGACCAAACTTTAAGATAGAAGAGACTTTACAAGACGAGGATAGAAGCCAACATAATATAAAGAAATTACATCTTACTGCCTGACCAATTTTACATTATCGAAAAAAAAATTGGGTATCTCACTGAAAATAGCAAGTGAAGAAAGATTGGATGGATATACTGGGTTTTTACAATGTGAACCACCCAACAACCAGGAGAAGACACACACTGAGAAATATAGACACAGTAATATATCCCCCAGAATCATAAGCCTGAGAAGGTGAAGATAGAACCAGCTGAGACTTTGCAGGAAAGAAGTTGAAATTGTGTTCCAGTCAGCAACACTTCTCTGTGACGTGCAACCCCACTTTTCCTCATGTCTGTGCTCATGCTTTTTTTCCTTTCCTGTTTTTTCACACCCTGCTTCTACCCTGAAAAATTGACACTTGTTTGATCAGATAAGACAGCAGTTTCACAAAGAGGGAGCCATTATTGGTATAATTATTTGCCTTAGTGATTGAGTGAGTTAAATAGGCATTAAAAATGGTTGCTAATCATCACTAACCCTTCATCGATCATCCTTGTACTACTTTTGTGGGGATCCCCACCTCAGGACAGGAGATAAAAAACAGGAAGAAAAGGTGGTTTCTGGCCACCCTATTATGCACTATATAAGAGTACAGCCTACCCAATAATCCTTCCTGTTATTTCTCCTGCCTTATTAATGAGAAAAGGACAAGAACATTAGATCCCTGTTGGCCTTAATTTTTCAGCAAAGCGACCAGGACCTCCTTGTGCCGAACACAGGGGTAGAGTGCCGTGCAACACATTTCAGACGATCAGGAAGAAATAAATGTCCCCATTCTCTTTTAGATCGATTGTCTCACAGGAGTAATCTGGTCATTAGGTAAAGAAGCACTGGCGAGTAGAGGAATTTGCTTACCAGCTGTGAAGGTAAGCAATTGCGATGTTTGAGCCTTCATTAGTGGGGAAGCGCAGGATGATGGTGAAGACTTACTCCACTGTTGTTGATGGCATGTATGCGCTGGAAGTAAGAAGCAAGAGGTTTCCACACACACACAAACTTTCAGTTCCTTTCGCCTCTGCCAGTGCAAATCTGTTGGGTATTAACAGAGATGTGCAGACCAAGTAATTGAGTAAGTGGGTGTGTTGAATTGCTGAAAACTGTTGAATGATGGAAAAACATAGAAAAAAAGGCACTATATAGAAGGCTCCTATTTTCTTACCTCCTAAAGAACATCACTGGTGACAAATGGACTTCTCAGAGGCGAGTTTGATTAGGAAGATAGTATTGGAGACTATGGTATTGTTTGGAATTGTTCTCATTTAGTGGCCCAAAGGGATCAGATTATGCTCCCTGGGTTTTTACCATGTCTTGTCTTCTTCCAAAGAAGGAGCCGTGCCACTTGCTTGATGTTAAAAAGACAGTGTTTATCTACTTGGGTGTCTAGACGCTTTAGGAACTCCAACTGTTTATTTGTAATGTTTGGAGGTTGCGGGCAGGGCCAGAAGGCATCTAATGTTTCTATCAGTAGGTAGATTCACTTGACAGTTTGCATGTTTGACACTTTGCTTTCAGTGATTATCCATGGGGCATCTTCTAAAAGGGCTGAGGTACAAAAGTTCCCATTATCGGAGGTCTGTCAAGTGGCCACCTGGCCTCCTTCTCACTCTTTTGTTAAACATTACTGAATTCAAGGTTTGGGGTCTATAGGATGTTCCTTTGGTCAGAGGGCTATGAATTCCACATGTACTATGAAGTCTGGATGCATTAGTTAATGATGTGAGTAGCATGATTAGTGTCTGTAGCTTTACATTAATGATTTCAGTTTTTGAAGGGCAGCGTAGTGTTGGTATTTCTCAAAAGTAATAACTGGGATGAGGGATGGAGGAATAATGCCCTGGTTACTTCCCAGTAATATTCTTTATCCTTAGTCCTACTCGTTCTTGTCACAGTCATTACAACTCTGCCACATGCCTGAGTGCTGCCCTTCAACTGACTTGGTAAAGTCAGGAAGGATTATGACCAGGCTATCCTCCTATAGGTGAAGGGCCTCGTATCCTCCTATAGGGCCAACTGATGTGGGCAGACCTTGTCATTACTTCCGGTTCCTTTCATGCACTGAGGAGAGGATCACCTCTGTGACAAGAATGTGTAAGACTAAGGATAATGAAGATTACCAGGAAGTTACCTGCATAATGCTTCATGGCAGAGGTAGTTCATCATAGCTGTTTGTCAAGAAGTGAAGGAGTCTGGCAAACTTCTCAGAGCTGAAAGCATGTGGTCCTCAACACTATATTCAACTGTGGGTAAAATCTACATTTGAAATAGTGACTAATCCTAGATGACAGGATATAATTGCGATAAGGAAGTCCAACATAAGCGTGATGGAGTAGGCTTAAGCATCAGGAAACCTCACAAAGCAGCAAAGAGATACAGTTCCTCCACACATCTGACCAAAAACACTTTTTTATTTTAATTACTTTCTTATTGTTTAATATGTGTCTGTCTAGTGGCAACCTATTGGTGATGTGTTTTGCAATGTTTGTTTTTCAAGTAATTCAATTAAAAGAAGATTATATGCAGGAGATAAGGTGTTGGGCTTGGCCCTTTTTGCAGGGTCATCCCTGAACGTTTTGCCTTCCTCCTGTATTTTGTCTGACCTCTTTTTGTTGGTTTTATGACTCTGGGCACTTTACCACTGCTGATCAGTGCTAAAGTGCATATGCTCTCTTGTGTAAATTGATGTATTAATTAGTGACTCCATGATTGGGTTATTTGATTTACTTGTCAGACCCTAGTACAGTGCAGCATGTGTGCCCAGGGCTTGTAAGTCAAATGCTGCTGGTGGGCTTGCAGCACTGGTTGTGCCACCCACAGAAGCAGTTTGTAAAGTGTGTCTCAGGCCTGCCACTGCAGAGCCTGTGTGCAGTCTCTGACTGCCATGTTAACTGACCAAGTGCACCCACTTGCCAGTCCCTAAACCTTCCCTTTTCTTCATATCAGACACCCCTATGGTAGGCCCAAGGGCAGGGTGCATTGTAAGTATAAGGTAGGACATGCCCTGGTGTGTGTGGCATGTCCTAAAAGTGAATTACAGACATTTTCGTTTTTCACTATTGCAAGGCCAACAGTTCCCCATAGGCCAGAATGGGCAGTTTGATTATTACATCTTATAATCCTAACTGACTCAGGGAACTAGGTAGAAATTCGAGTTTAGTATGCCTGAACTCAGAATGATAAAATACATCTTTTAGTGAAGTTGGTTTTAACATTCTGTGTTTGAAAATACCACTTTAGGAAAGTAGGTATTTTCTTGCTTAACTGTCCAAGCCTGCCTCTGCTAGGTTGTGTATTGTGTGTCTGGTTTTGTGAGTGACAGGGGCTGGGGGATTCCAGGAGAGAGGGTGAGTCAGCACAGGGCTGAATAGAGAGATTTGCATGTAGATGGGTGGGAGGAGCTGCACCTGGGACCTGAATAGGGCTGTGCCTTCCCTCCACAATGCTGGCTCCATTTTCTGTGGTGCGTCTGATGTCCCTGGCCTGCACTGTGAAAGGAAAGAAGGAGTCTTGTAAACAAAGTGCTCCAGGACTGACCAGAACTGGTTTGGACTAGGCAAAGGCCTCTCTGCCCTCAGAGAACAAAGAGAAAAGTAGTATAAATATAGGGACCCAGGCCCCAAGACTTTAGATCACTTCTGGAACAACAAGAGGAACCTCTGCCAAGGAGAAGAACCAAAGGAAGCTGTAGGAGTTGGACTGCCCCCCTGCCAGTGTGCTGTGTTGACCTACAGTGGTGTCTTCAGTGCCAAGGAGAGGAGAAGGAACTTTGTGTGTACTTCATCATCTTGCAGAATATTTCTCCAAGGGCTTGAACTTGTGCTTGCCTCCTGCTGAAGTCTCAAGGACAAAAGACTTCACCACCAGCTCCCCCCTGAATTTCCTTGCTGGGAATTCTATCTGCAGAAGCCGGCGTGTCGCTGGGAGCTGGAAGCGCGATGCAATGAAAAGAAGCGTGTCGCCGCCGCAGCTGTAGTCATCGCATCACCGGAGAAGCGTGCCGCGCCGCATCTCCCAGAAGCGTGCCTTCGTCGCAGCTGTCTGCTGTCGCATCACCGGAGAAGCGCGTCGCAACTGTGAGGGTCGCCGTCGCATCACCGGAGAAGCATGTCGCAGGGCCTGTAGCGGCTCCAAAGTACAGAGTCACCGCATGGCTGCCAGGGCGTGCCCGCATCGTCTCAACATCGTCGCATCAAGGGCGCCATCTTATCGCATCGCACCAAACTGTCGCATCGCATCGAGGCACCATTTTGCCGCATCGCAACCGGGCTGCAGCACGAGAACCTACGCATCACCTCCTCTCCGGTAAGGATCAAGATGCATCCCCTACTCTGCGCAAGCATTGAGGCGCGACACATCGTCTCCCCCGAAGCAAGGAACCGACGCATCTCCAATGCTGCGAGCCTTTTGTTTATTTTGCGTTACGCATCCAGGTACTTTTGTGAGAACTGTGTCGCATTTACCAGCAACTTGAACTAAGTTACTTCTACCATCTTTAAGTCAATTTTGAGTACAGTATTGTGGATTTTTGTCGTTTGTGGTCTTGTGTTAAGTCTATATAAAGAGTACTTATTTTTATAAAACCTGTGTGGTGTCCATCTGTAGTGTTTTCACTGTATTACTGTATGTGTTCACAAATGCTTAACATACTGCCTCTGAGATAAGCCTGTCTGCTCGTGCCAAGCTACGAAGGGGGTGAGCAGGGGTTATCCATTAGTGTAATCCCCTTTCCCTGACGTAGAAGCAAGGGTCTCTATTTGGTCAAAGGTACCTACCTCTGCCAACTAGAGACCCCCAGTTCTAACATTGGTGGTCAGCGGCGAGGATTTGGACCTGCATTTGTGACTCATATACAGTAATTGGTGTACACTACTAGTGCATGCAGACCAAACGCGACCACATACTTTTTTGGTAGAATTTTTTTTCCTTGTACTGTTATTTTTCCTGAGAACTGCCAATTCTTACTGCCATGAGTAGACCAGCATCCGTTGCATCTATGGATCTAGATTTTGAGGAAGAGAGGTAGGATACCTATAATGCCAAACAGCTGAAAGCCCTCTGCAGAAAATTGAAAGTTGCTACCCAAGGTATTTCAAAGAAGGATGATTACCAAAAGGTGCTGAGGGCCGGTGTGGAAGCAAGAAATGCCTCTGGGCTGGTGGTGGAGCCAGTTGAGGATGCGGATGGGCAGCTGGATAGGCCGGTGTTTTCAGCTAGGAAAGGGGTACCGTTCCCACCTGGCAGTAGTGTCTCTTCCAAAGACCTGTCTCCCAAAGAGCTGGAAGACAGGGAGAGAAATAGGATGCACAAGCTGGAGATGACTACGCTTAAGAGGGAGCATCAGAGGGAAACAGAGAATAACAGGTTGTCCTTGGGGAGAATGAGAATGGAACATGAGTTGAGAATGAGAGAGCTTAAGTTGGAGCTCGAGAGGCTTGAGGCCATGAGTGCCTCAGCCCAGCATCAAGAAATGTGCGTAGCTCAGAAAGTGAGCTTTGCTGAGTTGGAGGTGGAATCCAGCTCAGATGGTTTGCAGCAGCAAAATTGAATGTTCTAGTGCTGAGAGAGTAGTACACACACCCAGAGATGTGGCACCTGACTTGGAGGGGGTTAATATACACCAGGAGGTTCAAGGATCTGAGATAGCTCCAGTGGTGCGCAGTGTCCAGGAAGAAGAGTGGGGAACTGGCGCAGGGGGTCATGGTCCTAGTGTTGGGAGGGACACTCCACTGACTCTAGATGAGAGGAGCAAGGAGAAGGTTTCCCTCATGGTTGAAGTACTGGTGTGTGAATGTGGAGACTGCCCAGAAGAGTGTGGGTTGACTGACAGAGAGTGTAAGATACTGTCTTGCCAATCTCAGGAGAGTGGTGTGGAGTACGTGTGCAAGGCACTGGGTGGTAAGGTGAAGGATAGTTTGGTTAATCCTTGTAGGGGGCTGTGTAATCCAATTGTGGGAGAGCATATTGTAAGTCCCTGTTTTCCAGAGCTACGCCAACACCTGTTGGAGAGTGAGTTCTCTGACCCAAGGGAGCTCACATTGGAGGCGTCCAGAGGGTCTGAAGAGGCATTGGGGAGTGATCCTAAGAGGAGTGGCTCAGGTATCTTCCAACCCAGTGTGGTGGAAGGGCTCAGAGTAGCCCAGCTAGGTCCTGTAGTAGTGAGAGGGGTGTAGGGCCTCACGTCCTGTCTTTAAGGGAAAGGAGTGAGAATGGGTTATGTCCTGGTAGTGTCCAACCTCAGTTTCAGAGCCTGGATGGTTCTTTAAGGGAACACCAGGTGGGGAGCCTAGTCTGTCCTGATGGGCCGCCCGTTGAGGGGGATCCCCTAGTGTCTGGTGAAATGGGAGTGTCTGTAGGCAGGCCTCTATCCATTCTGGTGTATGGCAGGAACACTCCTAAGTGGAGGGTACAGAAGTCCAGATTGAGGTGTGAGAGGGGGAAAGAGTCCCCCGTGGAGGAACCAGTGGGTCAGGGGCCAGCCATAATGGCTGAATCACCAAGGAGTGACTATGGTGACACCACTTCTGTCCTGGGGCATCTTCACGCACTGTCAGATGGACAGGAGGTCGTGAGCTCTGCACCAGGCAGACTGTCACACAACCCATTAGTTATGTGTCACCCTCGGGGGGAGGGTATATGTACTCCCCAGGAAGTCCTGTTGCGCCGGGCAAGTGTTCAACCGCAGGGGTTGGTCCCTGGGTTGGGAAGCCAGGTTCAGGTGTTGTCTGACCTGGAGGAAGGGGCAACTGTAATCAGTGTCCTGACCGATGTAGCTTCTAGGGGTACCACTCTAGTTGCGGAGGTGCAGTGCTCTGGAAGGGGGTGCAGAGGGAGGGAGTCCTCGCCTCTGACCCCAGTACAGCCTGAGGGTCAGGTTCAGGGTGCCCCCCCGACCTGGAAGACCAGTTGCAGGATAGAACCTCTAAACTGGTGGGCGAATTGTGCAGGACACCTGCTACCGGCACCCTGACAATTCTGGATCGGGGTACCGCTCCAGGTGGGAGGGTACAGAGCCCCAAGGAGGAGGACCGGGTGTGGGAAAGCCCACCCTAGTCTCCTGTCCAGCCACCGGATACAGGCCCGGGGCTGGTGGGTCAGTGCCAGGAAGTCAATCCTGACCTGACAGGAGGGAGACTGGACAAAGGCTACCAAGCACTTGGGGATACTGCCCCCTGCTCTCTGACGCCACAGAGGTTTGAGAGCCCTGAGAGGCCTGAGGCCTGGGTCTCATCGCTGACTACGGTCAGTGGCCACTGTGACTTGCTGTCTGTCTGATGGGACACACCTGTGAGCAAGTTAAGGTTAGGTGCTGCACAGGTGGTGTCCACAGGTGAGGAGAAGGGTTCCACATGGGTTAGCTAGGTGGGCCCTGAGAGTATGGACAGAGGAATTGAAATAGGTTCAGATTGGCGTAGAACTGGAATATGCCCCTGCAGTTGCGGGCCAGGTCCAGGTTCTATCGCCCAAAGCAGGGAAGCCCAACAGGGTATTTATTGGTCTCTCCTGCGTTTTGTCTGGAAGGGGGTTATGTTGACTTGGCCCTTTTTGCAGGGTCATCCCTCAACTTTTTGCCTTCCTCCTGTATTTTGTCTGACCTGTTTTTGTTGGTTTTATGACACTGGGCACTTTACCACTGCTGATCAGTGCTAAAGTGCATATGCTCTCTTGTGTAAATTGATGTATTAATTAGTGACTCCATGATTGGGTTACTTGATTTACTTGTCAGACCCTAGTACAGTGCACCATCTGTGCCCAGGGCTTGTAAGTCAAATGCTGCTGGTGGGCTTGCAGCACTGGTTGTGCCACCCACAGAAGCAGCGTGTAAAGTGTGTCTCAGGCCTGCCACTGCAGAGCCTTTGTGCAGACTCTGACTGCCATGTTAACTGACCACGTGCACCCACTTGCCAGTCCCTAACCTATGCCTGAATTCAGAATGATAAAATACATCTTTTAGTGAAGTTGGTTTTAAAATTCTGTGTTTGAAAATACCACTTTTAGAAAGTAGGTATTTTCTTGCTTAACTGTCCAAGCCTGCCTCTGCTAGGTTGTGTATTGTGTGTCTGGTTTTGTGAGTGACAGGGGCTGGGGGATTCCAGGAGAGAGGGTGAGTCAGCACAGGGCTGAATAGAGAGATCTGCATGTAGATGGGTGGGAGGAGCTTCACCTGGGACCTGAATAGGGCTGTGCCTGCCCTCCACAATGCTGGCTCCATTTCCTGTGGTGCGTCTGATGTCCCTGGCCTGCACTGTGAAAGGAAAGAATGAGTCTTGTAAACGAAGTGCTCCAGGACTGACCAGAACTGGTTTGGACTAAGCAAAGGCCGCTCTGCCCTCAGAGAACAAAGAGAAAAGTAGTATAAATATAGGGACCCAGGCCCCAAGACTTTAGATCACTTCTGGAACAACAAGAGGAACCTCTGCCAAGGAGAAGAACCAAAGGAAGCTGTAGAAGTTGGACTGCTCCCCTGCCAGTGTGCTGTGTTGCTGGGTTGACCTACAGTGGTGTCTTCAGTGCCAAGGAGAGGAGAAGGAACTTTGTGTGTACTTCATCATCTTGCAGAATGTTTCTCCAAGGGCTTGAACTTGTGCTTGCCTCCTGCTGAAGTCTCAGGGACAAAAGACTTCACCACCATCTCCCCCCTGAATTTCCTTGCTGGGAATTCTATCTGTAGAAGCCGGCGTGTCGCTGGGAGCTGGAAGCGCGACGCAATGAGAAGAAGCGTGTCGCCACCGCAGCTGTAGTCATTGCATCACCGGAAAAGCGCGACGCCGCATCTCCCAGAAGCGTGCCTTCTTCGCAGCTGTCTGCTGTCGCATCACCAGAGAAGCGCGTCTCAACAGTGAGGGTCGCCGTCGCATCACCGGAGAGGCATGTCGCAGGGCCTGTAGCGGCTCCAAAGTACAGAGTCGCCGCAAGGCTGCCAGGGCGTGCCCGCATCGTCTCAACATCGTCGCATCAAGGGCGCCATCTTATCGCATCGGACTGTCGCATCACATCGAGCTGCAGCACGAGAACATACGCATCACCTCCTCTCCGGTAAGGATCAAGACGCATCCCCTACTCTGCGCAAGCATTGAGGCGCGACACATCGTCTCCCCCGAAGCAAGGAACCAATGCATCTCCAATGCTGCAAGCCTTTTGTTTATTTTGCTTTACGCATCCAGGTACTTTTGTGAGAACTGTGTCGCATTTACCAGCAACTTGAACTAAGTTACTTCTACCATCTTTAAGTCAATTATGAGTACAGTATTGTGGATTTTTGTCGTTTGTGGTCTTGTGTTAAGTCTATATAAAGAATACTTATTTTTATAAAACCTGTGTGGTGTCCATCTGTAGTGTTTTCACTGTATTACTGTATGTTTTCACAAATGCTTAACACACTGTCTCTGAGATAAGCCTGTCTGCTCGTACCAAGCTACCAAGGGGGTGAGCAGGGGTTATCCAGTAGTGTAATCCCCTTTCCCTGACTTAGAAGCAAGGGTCCCTATTTGGTCAAAGGTACCTACCTCTGCCAACTAGAGACCCCCATTTCTAACATAAGTATTCTTTTAGACATCTTCCAATGGAAATGCAGCTTTGTTTTGATGGTACTTTAGCAGAATATTACAAACTGGATTCCCTACTGATGAGTGATGTGAACACTATATGAAAGTGAGGTTGAAAGGGGAGATGTAGTTAAGCAGTTGATGGAGCAGAGTTTTGAGAAAATAAAAGCTACTCAGATTGAACCCTAAGTAACATTTTATTAACAGTGTGCTGTGAAAATACTATTAAAAATTCTAAAATGAGGGGAAATGCTTTTGTGCATGCGTGAACTAATGCAGGAACTACTGCGTATACTAATGCATGAAAGCTAGGCCACAAGAGCTTTGATTAGAAGACTAATGCTGCTTATGTGCACTATAATAATAATTGCTAAGCATAATACGGGTTGTGCATGGGTTAGTGCAATACTGGGATGGTGTGCATTAAAAATTAAATTTCATGAAAATAATAAATGTTTGAATTTTGTTCTCTGTAGAAAAGCAAGCATGGGC
The DNA here is from genome assembly GCF_964204655.1 of Triturus cristatus. Classification (NCBI taxonomy): domain Eukaryota; kingdom Metazoa; phylum Chordata; class Amphibia; order Caudata; family Salamandridae; genus Triturus; species Triturus cristatus. Next base: position 1,157,669,890 of record NC_140583.1, on the reverse strand, counting down.
CTACACTTCTGCATGCCAGTTTGGGGTTAATATTTGCTAAAGAAAATAAATGAATAAAATGGACAATGAATGAGAAGAGAGAACACAAAGGCATGACTGACTGCCAAACTTCAGAAATCATCGAAAGTGAACAACTTCCTTCATGAGATGGCGAAACAAACAATGGAAGCGCAGATATTTGCACCATATGATAAACTGTGGGAAATATTTACTGTGATTGTGTTCAAAGTTGTTTCCTGGGAAGAATCTGTCGTAGTGCTGAATGTTCAAGACAATGGGACATTTAATGAACTGGTCATGATGAGAGTGGTGTGACAGAACACCCCCATTCTTAGCCAATAAGAGACAGAGTTAGTGCTCATATTGAAACATATGTGGGTTGAACGCTTTGGTTTTAGGGTTTAATTGAAAGTCCCCGGGGGTGTGGTTTGTGGGGTCGGCTGGTGTTTAGCTAGCGGGAGATTGTCGCTGTCATCGGTTTGCTGTTTCCAGATAGAGGCCTACCTGTTTCCTGACTTAATCTTTGCCAGTCGACTCTTCTCGACGGCCTAGCTGCCCTTTTTGGCCAGAGGGTAGATTTCCCTGAATTTTTATTTGGGTTAGTATAGATGACATTCTTGAATTTGCATATTCATTTGCAAATGTATATTGTCTCTGAAACTTTCCTCTCTTCGTCTATCCACTCCTTCAATGCCCTGTTTATTTGACATGAGTTGGATTAATGCATTGCTAATATTTTCTCTCCGTTATAATCTGTGTCCTTTACATTGTGTGACTGTACTTCATGAGAATTCATTTCATATTATTTACGATAAAACATTTTAATTATTCACCAAGTCTGTTATCATTTCAGTAGAATAGAATGAGTACATAATTATTACTATCAACTTCTCAACTTTATAAAATCCATTGCCACAAATATATATATTGTACGGAGAAAAGCAGGTTCTATTGGGTAATTGGTAAGTTGGATATAAACTTACATCCCACTGAACCCCAGGGTGAAGGGATTAGTTGGATAAAGTAAATGGGCCTATATTTATGGAACATTACCGATCCCCGATCGCTGTATCACAGATTAGGCACATAGTTTAGAGTCATGATGTCCTCTAACATTCATGCCCTCAATGGTTTAACTTGTATATAGATTTTAAGGTCTAAGAATTCACTCACCCCTCAATGTCTCGCACACCCAACCATTAACTCACTAACCCACTAGTTTGCTTTCTTTGGTTTCTTTGTTCCAGTTCACTTGCTTGTTCACTGATGGGGCATGCTCTGTCCCTCACCCATTTTCTCTGACATGCTCTTTCACTTGTTAACACTCGCTCCATCTTCTGCTTGGGCATGTATGACAACTCTTTGGTAAGTGGTCACTCACTGTCTTCTTGCCAAGTCGCTGTTGGTTACTTCCACATTGTTCACTCATATGCTTGCTCTTCCACAAACCTTGTCACTTGGGGAAAGCCTTCCTCTTTTTCTAGGCTTCAGATCCCTAACTGTGGCAGTCCGCTGCTTAGAAACGCCTGAGTCTATTTAATGGTGCTTGGAGTATGGCCGCGCAAAGAAACCTCTCTCTGTGCCCATCTACGACAAGAAGCACAGGCTATGCTGCTTGAATTTGCAATATTGGTGAGCAGTTGACTACCTGTTTCATATTGTAGAAACAAGCCTTTTGTCCTTAAACCCTCTTTACACTTTGTCCCTCTGGCTGGCCTAAGGTTGACCCGCCTTCAAACAACAACTCTCCAAGATGGCTGTATAGTCCTCATAGCAGATTCTGATACTTGGCTTCAACTTTGCTAAGTGTCTGACATACCATCAAAACTTCCAGTTGGCTACACAATTATTCCTATTGGGAACCACTTTAGGAATGGTAAGAGAAATTGCTTTAATCTATTGAGGCACGATTAAGGTCACCATAAATTAACTTGCTACCTTTTGACAGTACAGAGCAAATAGCATGCACTATTTTTAACTCACTCAACAGAATTGAGTTCAGAATTCTGGCCTACAGTACTCCATCCCCTGCCTCATCCTTTGAGGAAGATTTTGCCAAATACGTTTCCCTTCTGGCACTGAAAGTCTCCTGCTTGATTGTCATGAGGGATTTCTAAATCTGACCTTGCTTTCCAACACGCCCAGAAGTATCACTTTTATTTAATGCATTTGATACACATAATTTCTTCCATCATGCTACGGCTCCATTTCATTCTGCTTGACATGCTTCAGGCTTCCTTCTAGTCCTAATCCTTTTACAAGTAAAGATAGAAATTCAAGCATTTTCTTCGACAGCTCACATTACTTCGTGCTTTGGTTTTGTTACTTTAATTATACATTAATGAGACCTGACCTTGACCTAGTCAAAACCTTTTGACGAAATGTGGACAACACAGCTTCAACATACTATATCTTAGTAGTCAAATGCAGACTTGTTTGGCTCCATCTTACCCTTTAACACAACTAAAGGGGTACTTTAGGATTTGGTGGATGCAAGGCATCTGTTGTAATGGGGTTGTAGAAAGTAGAACGTAGTACGTGAAATAATTAGAACGCTGTCAGAAGGTGCTTGGTTGCTGGGAAGCGGGGCAGTTAATGGAGAAAGTAGGGATGGGAGGACATGTGCTGCCATTGTACCGGAAACATGTCGTTAAGAAATAAACCACTACAAAGATGTCAATGAGTGTTTACTGCTTGCAACAATTGGCGATGAGCTGGCTGATAGGGCCTGCTTTAGTGGTTATTGCCATTTCGGCAGCACTGTTCTCTGCAAATTGGATCAGACTAGAGAAAACTACCAATGTCCGTGGTATGCTGTGGACTTAGTTAACTGATCGTAACCCTGTCATGAATTGAAGACGTGAGAAGGTACGTGCTGTAACAGTATTGGAGGGAAGTTCAAGAAGCAAAACTTCTGCACTCCTACTTACCGAGTGGTGTTTTGTTCTTTTAAACGTCCGGGAGCAGACCGCCCTTGCAACCGCCAAAATTGGAGCTGAAGTGACGTGCCGTGCATGCGTCATTCAGGACACGCTTTACCAGGGAGAAAAGCCCTATGCGAGGTCACGCTGCATGACCTTACGTACTGCCATCTTTATTTCACTGAAGTTTTAAGGTTTCGCCTACGCAGAGCGCATGTGCTGCATAGGTAAAAGACCTTTAGTCATCAGCACAGCTTTTCAGCCAAAAATTTGCACGCGTTCCATTGCCTTCAATGGCAACGCATGCACATTTGGAGATTACCTTGCGGGAGCGAGCTTTGGCAACATATGTTTGCTAGCTCCCGCTGGCAACATATGTTTTCTCACTCCCGCAAGGGAAGGCCAGGCCCCCTCCTCTCTCCCCTCCCCCTGCTGCCTCTTTTCAGTGCGAGGCGCCCGCGCTTGTTTCTTTTTGTGATCTTTAAAGCATTTTATGACTGGTTAACTGGTATATCGCATGAAGCATTTGCTGTCTAGTAGGCAGAAGAAAGATCCAAGTTTTAATCCCATCATCACTAGTTTGAGTGATACTGGGTGAAGCACGCATTTGCTATGCCACAACAGTTATCTACAAATGTGGGGTTCACCTGCACGCTAGGTGAACGCTGATTTTAAGCGCTATCTAAACCACGTTGCAGTATAAATTCAAGACCACAGGGCGCGTTCTTTAAAATATAAACATATCTTTTACCTGTGAGAGCCAGTATGAATAGGATACCAAGCATGCTCCAGTGAGCTTTGGGGGCCATAGTGACGAGGAGGATAGGATGAAAGGAGGAGCAGATTTTAGCAGTGTGGGAGAGGTGCTTTCCTGAGACCGGACTGCACGTTCACTCTCTGCCTGTATTACCCCACGCTCCCATGGCTGTGCATGCTGCTGCTGCAGAAGAACATATTAAGGGAACTGCAGCCAGGCAGAGGCACCCCTCCTCTGCCGCGTCACCATTCCTACAAGCAGTAGCGGACTGGTTACCCTCTGCAGTGCCCGTCCTGTGGTTCGCGCTCTGCAACCGTGCGATGCGGTAAGAACAACAAGCATTTACAATGCAATACAATGCACAGCAAAAACACATAGGTGAGTGTTGGACCTGTCAGCCCTAGGGTGGTCTCCCCTTCCATTTTTGATCGTGCCTCATTTTTTCCACCCTCATTTTTATGTTGGACTAGGTCTCCGGGCGCCTTTTCATTGCCAATCAGTGTTAAGGTGCAGGTGCTCCCTTCTCCCAAGATGGCTGCCCAGGCCCCTGCTACTGCAGAGTGGTCTTTCATAGTAGCACCCTAGCTGCCAGGAGCTGGCTGGAACCCCACAACAATGTTGCGACACCAGCCCGCCTTTTTGTTCCATAGGTAGAGTGGGGAAGCTCCTGGAATGTGCTGGAACCTTCTAGAAGGGAGGTGTGGTTTTTCTTTTGCCGCCTTGGCTAGAGGTCACCTGACCTAGGGCTACTTAAGTGAGGGAGGGAACTTTTTGTGGTGAGTTGGCCAGTGGGGTGAAGCAGAGCTGGAAGAATCCACCAGGAGTGTAGGCGGTAGGGCCTAGCCAGGGACTTATGCCTCTGAGAGTGACAGGATTTAGGTGCTGCCTCTTAAGTGAGTGAGGGACCCTGTGAAACCCACTGATCTTGCCCAGCAGTAGGAGGACCCAGAGAACCTCTGCCCAGCCTGACTAGGAAGGACCTAGTCGCCCTCTCCATCCCTACCCCCCTGTAACAGAACCCCTTAAGGGCGCCAGATACATCTGCGCCAACAAGACTTCATCTAACATCTGAGAACAGAAACTGAAGGCTGAGACTGCGTTTCCAGACTGAACTCTAAACTTATATGCCAAGCGCTGAGACTGCGTGTCCAGACTGAACTCTAAACTTATATGCCAAGCGCTGTGACTGCGTGTCCAGACTGACCCCTGAAGCCGTATGCAAAGCAGATTGAAGAACTACCGGGGATAGACCAGGTATTAGCGCTGTGACCCCTGCGCTCCCAGACCTGGCCTGGGACCCCCGGCAGCGTGCTCCGCTGAGCACGGAACACCCATCCTTAACTTGAGCACCCCCCAGTGACGTGGAAGCCAGCGCGCTCACCGTCACGGCCCGGAGGCCGGAAGGAGTGCCCTGCAGAGTCGTGAGGCCGCGGAGAAGCCCGGGGCCCCGTCGCTGCCGTCGCAGCTGCGAGAGAGGTGCGCGAGGTCGAGGACGAGTTCCACCCATCATCGCTGGAGCGGACGCCTTCCGACGTCGAGATCGAGGTAAGCCTGGAGGCTGGGATTAACCCCGGTGCGCCCCCTACTGGTTGGGAGCCACACCGCACCCTCAGCCCGGGTTCCCTCTCCGTGGGAGTCCCCCTTGTCACCCCGTCAGAGAGACCCCGCCGAGGGATCCTTGCCTTGTGCCCCCGTGAACTGTACTGAAGCGTGGCGCCCTACGAACTGCACCGGAGCCCGAGAGACTCGCTCCCCAAGTCCCGGTGCGCTCCCTGCTTCATGCCCCGTTCTGAAGTACTGAATGCTATTGCTTACGAGTAGCGCTCTGTCCTTCCTGTTCCATTCCGAAGTACTAAATGCTATTGCTTACAAGCAGCGCTCTGCTCGTTATGTTCCGTTCCAAAGTACTAAACGCCAATGATTACAGATAGCGCTCTGTATTTGTGTTCCGTATTTAAGTGCTGAACGCCAGTGATTACGACTAGCGCTCTGTTATTCATGCTCCGTTGTGAAGCGCTAAATGTCATTGATTACGAGTAGCGCTCTGTTATTTATGCTCCGTTCTGAAGTGCTAACTGTCATTGATTACGAGTAGCGCTCTGTTATTTATGTTCCGTTCTGAAGTGCTAAATGTCCTTGATTACGAGTAGCTCTTTGTGCTAGATGCCCCGTTCTGAGGTCGTCACCCGATAGTGCGCCTAGCGCTATAATCACCCCCTCTAAGGCGCTACAGGAAAGTGAAGCGCGCAGGTACATCTACGTGAGTGGTAATTGTATCTCAGGCAGTACTGATATTTCATGAATTGCATTTATGGTATGACCAACATTTATAGCTCCTGACTGACATGTACATCGCTAGGAATTGTATTATCAGCTTATGAAATGTACTGCCACCTCATGAACTGCATCTAACGTGATTTACTTGGATAAACTTGAGTATTTACATAACTCCTACAGTGTGGCGTCACTTATTGTGTGTGTTCCTCGTCCCATGTGAGGTGCGTGTTGTATGGTTGCTTTACACACAGACCTTTGGTGGCCCGACCGCTCGTGTCACGGTACCGCCCCATAGGGCCTGGAGACCCCAGGTCCTACAGTGAGTGTAAATCAGTGTATTGTGATTACAGAGAAGAAATCTAAGCATTACATCCTTTTCACTTTTTCCTTCTAGTCTTTATCCCATGTCATAGGACTGGGAAGAGTGAGTAGAATCAGAGTCGTAGGGTTACAAGTAAGTAATTGAAGCATTCCAGACCATTGCTGTGTATTTTAAATACATGTATGACAGACAGAGTCCATGCAGGGGCCTTCCAAGGTGGAATTGGTAAACAGGGACCATCTGCTCTGTTGGTTCCTGATACACACTTTTTCAAGAGTCATCACTTCACAGGGAGGGCCAGTGGCCACCAAGCGGGTGTGAGCCCCAAAGCATGCAAAAAAATATGTCCACCCCTGCCAACCAGTTGGATATTGAAATATAACCATAACTGAGGTGCAGTGAGATGCCCTCCATCCTAGTGCCCGGTCCCACTACAGCAGTTGCACAAATGATATGTAGTAACCTTCGAAAGGCGGAGGGTACATTTTCTCTCAGCCTAGGTGCAACCCCTGTAAGTCACCTGCCTTAGGCATGGTTTGTGATGTGGAGAGAACACCCCCTGCCTTGTAATCTACTTACACGGAATCCCCTGACTAAACGGAACATGATGTGACAGCGTCAACATGTCACGAGTCATGACAGCCTTTGGCACCGGCACATCTTCTGTGGCCTTCAACAAGTCATTGTTTTGGTTGATTAGCAAGAAACACAATCAACGTCAAGCCAACAAAGAGTCAAGCCTGTATTGCAATCAGAAACGTCAGCTCGTCTTCCGAAGGCATGACGCCACCACTCATGAGGTTTTAAAACCATGCACACATTAAAACTGCAAACTTGGAAAAAACAATCCCTGTACTGCACACCTTCAAATATTGCGCACTTTAAAAACATTGGCATAATACACACCTAACACATTGAAATAATGTGTGCATGTGCTCATGAAATACACTGGCATAATGCACACCTAACACATTGTAATAAAACACGTATTAAATATGCTGATAGGTTACGCTGGGTACGAGTACACGGTGAGCATATGGCACAGAGAACAGAGTTCAAAGCCGGAGTTCACACCACACACTGGTTCTGCTGGGAGACCTGAGCCATGGCACAGGGGATGCGACTATGAACCCATTGAACCTGTGCCAGACATTGATGAAACCAGTCTGGTACACTAGACCTCCGGCTAACTTTCCGCAATAGTGCATTATGGGTAAAGGATGCATTAATCATCAGATATCCCATGGTTTAAGATTGAAGTCAAGGGAAACTAAAAAGCAGTTTCCCTCCCCTAAAAAACTCTTTTGCTTCTCGTCATAGTGTGGCCTCTCTTGTGGAGAGAGCTGGAAAAGCGTTTGATGGGCAGCAGATTGAATATGGAATCATCAGCTTGACTGCCCTTCGGTCATGGCTCATCAAGACAACTAACATGTACAGACACTTCCTTCAAGGACTGTAGCTTGGGAGCACAGCTGGGGGCATGTTCTACTTTTGATAGTGTTGTACACACCTACAACAAGCATTGGCATAGCCAATAGGTGGGAGATTCAACTGTGCCATGAAGGGGGCAATAAAATTAGCCATTGCAAGCAATGAAGATTGGGAGACCCAACTTGGGGAAACGGTTTTGGCTTATAGAGTTACAACAAATGAATCCACCAGTGTTTCTCCTTTTGTCACGATGAGAGGGCGAAACCCAAATTCTGAATTTAACCCTGGATGGCTGTTTCATTCTAAGTGTTGAGAGTTGGTCTGTTGAAGATGTGAGAGGGAACGTAAGGAACTGCAAAGAAAAAAGTAAACTACACTATGACTCCAAAAATGGTACTAAGAAGGTGGCGATTAAAGTTGGGTTTTGTTAAAAAGGGTCATAGTTAATTTTATGATTCTGAGGGAGTCATTGAAATTTTGGATAATTCTATGAGACTCAACAGTGGTAAGGTATGGAACCTCAAAACAATAGCTTTTGGCAATTCTGACGCTTGGAAGGAGAGGAGTAGTGAATATCCTACAAATATTAATCATCCATTGATTGATGTCCAGGAACATGTTAGTGACCATATTTACTATCATAAGAACATTTCAGATTCTATGGGACTGGATGAAAATCAATGTGATGCTAACGATAGAATCTCTGGGGAAGGGGCAGTACCTTTGCATGTGGTGTCTGATTGTGTTACAGGTGAAGATATTGTTGCACAGGACAATCTGGAGGAAAATGTGAGTAGTAATGATATGTATATAGATGTATGTCATAAGAGAATAGGGAAACCAGGAAGGGAGGATGTGTGTTGCCATTGTACCGGATACATGTTGTTAAGAAATAAACCACTACAAAGCTGTTAATGAATGTTTACTGCTTGTAACAGAATCTCCCAGAAATGCTAGATGTCCTGTATGCCAACTCTTCCCCCACTTCTAAACATTCCTCTTCATTTAGAAGTGGGGGAAGTGCCAGATTTGCGCCGGTTGAGGCTCAGCTGGCTCCATCAGGACAAGCCTTGACCCCAGGCCTTCCACCAAAGTTTCAATTAGCAGCTGTTGGTATTGGCAGCTGTCCACCAAACGTCCTAATGACCCCTTCCCACCCTATGAGTTTTCTTCTTAGGTGTGGGGGGGGGAATCAAGTTTTTTTCTGTCCCACCACCAGGTTGTTCCTGGTTGTGATGGAGAGAAAAAAAGAATGTCACACTGAACCCCCTCAGTAAGGCGGGCAGATGTAATAATGCCATTCCGCTGATCGCTCCTATTCTGTCAAGCTGATGAAGGAAGCTTTCTGTTGACTGAACCAATCGGGTCTATCAACAGAAAGCCTACAGTCTGCCAGTCTCTAAATGAAGCAGGCAGACAGAGAGTTTGGCGGACAGGGTACTCCTTCGTGTTTGCAATGGAGTACACTGATCAACAAACTTTCAATCAATTAAACAAACTTTAAATCCGGCCCTTACTTGCCTGGTGTGCCACATAAACTCCTGTATTCAAGGTCCATAGACGGCCAATGACTGAATGTGAATAACCCTTTTATGCAATCAATAATCAGTGGCCTATTGCTTGTAAAAAAAAACTTTGTTCAAAGTCTGTAAACTAGGGGTACTTTATTGGGAAAACTTGTGTAAATCCCATGGGCAGTTGCTTCTTGATTACTGCATAAAGCTTTTACTACATTCCCTGTTACCTTTCCATGTTCATTTATATTTTCATGTGTAGCATTTAGCTCAGTGCAGAATAATGAAAATGCTACTTACCAGTATGCATCTGTTGTTGGCATGTAGAGCTGCAGGGATTCACACTCTGTGCATAGATCGCCATCTGGTGTTGGGCTCGGATGCTTGAACCTTGTTGTGGTCTTGGAAGAAGTCTTTTGTAGTCACGAGATAGGTGACTCCTCCCTTGGATGATTGTGCGCATGGGCATCGACTCCATCCTCAGATTGTTTTTCGCCATGAAGGGAAATGATGGAGTTTGTAATAAACAGAAAGATGTCCATGGGAATGTATCTAATTAAGATAACACTGGAACAGATACAGGTTCCGGGGAGGTGGGCGAGCGTGTGAATCTCTGCAGCACTACATGTCAAGAACAGATGCATACTGGTAAGTAGCATTTTCCGTTCAAGGCATATGAGCTGCAGAATTCACACTCTGTGCATAGACTGTACAGCAGTGTCTTCCCTAGCGGTGGTCACCTGTATCGGTTGCAGTGGTTTGAAAAAGTGTCCTAAGAACAGCTAGGCCTACAGAAGCTTGTTGCTTTGCCTGCACATCTACACAATAGTGTTTGGTGAAGGTTTGTGTTGTAGACCATGTTGCTGCCTTTCAAATGTCTTCTAGGGGAATGTTCCCTAAGAATGCCATGGAAGCCCCTAGTTTGCGTGTTGAATGCGCTCTAGGGTGAATACATTTTACTATCCACCTGGCCATTCCGGCTTTGGAAATTGGATTGACTTTATGAGGTGGTGAGAAAGCTACAAACAGTTGTTTTGTCTTCCTAAAGTGTTTAGTCCTGTCTATGTAGTAAAGTAAAGCTCTTCTGACATCAAGCTTGTGAAGAGCCCTTTCCGCTACAGAATCAGGATTTTGGAAAAATACTGGCAACTCTACTGATTGATTAAGGTGAAAAGTAGAGATTACTTTGGGAAGGAATTTTGGATTTGTCCTAAGAACCACCTTGTTACGATGTGTTTGTAAGAATGGTTCTTGTATGGTTAAAGCCTGGATCTCACTTACTCTCCTGCGAGAGGTAATTGCGACAAGGAAAGCTACTTTAGATGTAAGGAATTGTAATTCACATTTTTGTAAAGGCTCAAATGGGGGACCCATGAGTCTAGTAAGAACAATATTTAGGTTCTACACTGGAGAGGGTGGCAGGCTGGATGGAATTATCCTTTTAAGGCCTTCCATAAAGGCTTTGATAGCTGGTACTCTAAACAATGACAAATGTTGTCTGTTTTGTAGGTATGCGGCAAGGGCAGCCAGATGTAATCTTATTGATGAGTATGCCAGATTGCATCTTTGTAGATGTAGCAAATAGCAGATAATGTTTTGAATTGAAGCATCCAATGGGTCAATGTTGTTATTATTGCAGTAAATGACAAATCTCTTCCATTTAGCTGCATAGCAAGCTCTAGTAGTGGGGCGTCTGGCTTCTTTAATAATTTTCATACAGTCCGGTGGGAGGTTAAGGCAACCGAACTCTAGGATTTCAGGAGTCAGATCGCTTGATTCAGTTGAGCTGGATCTGGGTGCCTTATCTCTCCATGGTTCTGCTTTAGCAGCTTTGGGGAGAGACGTAATTTTTGGTGTGGAACTACTGAGAGTTCGAGTAGTGTTGTGAACCATGGTTGCTGTGCCTATGTTGGAGCAACTAGGATCATCTTGAGAGACTGTTTGAGCTTGCGTACTACTAGTGGAATGAGCAGGAGTGGCAGAAAAGCATACGCAAATCTGCCTGGTCAGTTCATCCATATCGCATTGCCCTTGGACAACGGGTGTGGGAACCTGGCGGCGAAGGTTGGGTATTTTGCATTTGCATGTGTGGCGAACAGATCTATGTCTGGTTGGCCCCACATCTGGAAGAAGGGTTGAAGAACTTGCGGATGAAGTTCCCATTCATGTATCTGTTGAGTCTGACGACTTAACAGATCCACCATCTGATTGTTTAGCCCTGGAAGATGTTCTGACAGAAGATCCTCCCCCTCCTGCCCCCCCTGTCCAGGAAACTTCTGGTGCAAGGGCTCATATTAGCACGCCTGGACTACGGCAACGCCGCATACCTCGGGGCCCCTGAAACCACCCTGACCAAACTTCAGCGCGTACAAAATGCCGCAGCAAGACTCATTCTCAACCTTCCCCCCAGAGCCCACACCTTACCGGCCCTCAAATCTTTGCACTGGCTTCCGGTCCGCCAGCGAGTGGAGTTTAAGGCCATGTGCATCACGCACAAACTCATCAAGGGGGTTGGACCTGCCACCCTCAAAGATATGATTACACCTTATAAAGCCCACAGAAACCTCCGTTCGGACAACGATCATCTGGCCACAGTCCCAAGATTCAAGAAGTCGCGCACCGGTGGACGCCGCTTCTCGGTTAAAGCCTCCTCCACATGGAACGCACTTCCTCGTCTGCTTCGTCTGGAACCCAGCCACACACTCTTCCGCAAAAAACTCAAAACCCTCCTCTTCCCCAAATAGTTCCTGGTTTTCGCACGTCCTGGATTTTACAGTTTTTTATAGCGCGGGGATGCCTTCGGGTCACCAGGAGCTTTACAAATCTCAAAATAATAATAATATAATAATAATAATATGTGTTTTGTGGAATGTAATACATTGCTGTCATATTGTCTGTGCGAACTAGGACAACTTTGTTGAGGAGATGTGTTTGGAATGATTTTAACGCTAGAAAAATTGCCAGTAATTCTAGGCAATTGATGTGGAACAGTTTTTAATGAGTGGTCCCCCTGCCCTGAAACGTGTGGTTTAGGAGATGGGCTCCCCAGCCGGTGAGTGATGCGTCTGCTGTTAGCACTATCTGTGGAACCGGCTCTAGGAACGGCCGCCCTCTGGAAAGATTTTGTGTGTTCCACCACTGCAGAGAGCGATGTGTGCGGCTGTCCACCAACACCAGATCTGTAAGTTGACCTTGAGCCTGGTTCCACTGACGTGCTACGCATTCCTGTAAAGGGCGCATCTGAAGTCTTGCGTGAGGTACAATGAAAATGCAAGAGGCCATCATTCCTATGAGTTGCATAAACACTCGTGCTGGGGCTGAAACTTGGAGATGAAGGTCTGCATACTGGCTATCCTTGCTGGATTGGGGTATGCTACAGCTTTGGAAGTGTCTATTGTGGCTCCTAGATACTGATGCATGTAGGATGGTTGAAGATGTGACTTGGTGTAGTTTACTGTGAACCCCAAGTTGTGTAGCAGCTGAATGGTTTGATAAGTGTGGTGAACATGGATTTGTTGTCTTCGCAAGTGTGCTACTACTGCAAGGCACTTTGTGAACACCCTGGGTGCTGTGGTCACCCCAAATGGAAGGACTTTGAACTGATAGTGTTGGCCGTCCAGTGTGAACCTTAGGTATTTTCTGGGAGCAGGGTGTATGGGAATATGGAAGTAGGCATCCTTGAGATCTAGTGTGGCAAGGAAGTTGCCTTGTTGAATCAGTGGAAGGACTTGTTGATGAGTGATCATGTGAAAATGATCTGACTGTATTTAGAGATTGAGGGGTCTGAGGTCCAATATTGGCCTTAGGGTACCGTCCTTTTTGGGGATTAGGAAATATAGAGAGTAAACTCCTGTTACTTGATGTTGTATGGGGACTGGTTCTATTGCTTGCTTTTGAAGCAGCAAAAGAACTTCCTGTTTGAGGAGTGTCAGATGTTCCGTGGACATGGGACGCTACTTGGGTGGTATGTTTGGTGGAGCTGCTGTAAGTTCCAGGCAGTAACCATACTGGATAATTTGTCTTACCCACTTGTCTGTAGTAATGGATTTCCAGACAGGTAGGAACTGTGAGAGTCTCCCTCCGACCGGAGTGGAATGGTCTGGAGGGAGTGGAGGGGAGTCACTGTTTATTAGAGGGAGATAGGCGAGTGTTGTTGTTACCTGGGCCTCTTCCTTTGTTGTTATTTCCTCTGTATCCACCTCTAAAATATCTCCTGTTAGGGGATGTTTGTGTGAGTCTTTTGTAGGAACAAGAAGCAGTGTCTGCTCTGATATTTTTGGATGCGCCTCTATAGAAGGAGCGTCGAAAGGAACCTCGTGTGGATGGAGACTGTAATGCTCCCATGGATTTAGCAGTCTCCGTGTCCTTTTTCATTCTTTCTAAAGCTATATCCACAGCTGGGCCAAACAGTCGTTCATGATTGAACGGGTATTGAGGATAGTTGTTTGTACCTCCTGTTTGAAGCCAGTGATGCGCAACCAGGCATGTCTTCTTAGTAACATACTAGTGTTAATGGACCTAGATGCGGTGTCTGCTGCATCAAGGGCACACTTGATTGATGCATTAGTTATTAATTTACCCTCTTAAATCAAATCATTGGCCTTGGTCTTATATTGATGAGGCAAATGCTGCAATAGGGTTTCTAGCTGGTCGTAATGAGCTCTATCATACCTGGCAAGTAATGCCTGCGCATTGGCCATCCTCTAGTGATTAGCTGCTTGGGCAGCAACTCGTTTGCCCGAAGCATTCAATAATTTGGACTCTTTGTCGGGAGGTGGAGCATCACCGGAGGTTTGAGAGTTGGCACGTTTTCTAGCGTTGGTGACCACAAGAGAATCTAAAGGTAGTTGACCCTTGATGTAGGTGGGATCATTGGGAGCGGGTTTATATTTTTTGTCAATTCTGGGGTTGAGAATTCTAGCCCTTACAGGGTCTTTGAATATGGCTGGGGCGTGTTTAATGATGCCTTTTAGCATTGGTAAAGTTTGTACAGTTTTTTGTGACTGTGCAAAGGTGCCTATTAGGACGCCCTCCTCTGCGTGCATTTGAATGCCATGGTACTGGGCAGCCCTGTCTATAAGCTGGCTAAAACCAATATTGTCATCTGGGGGAGATGGCTTTGTTGGGTATGCATCGGGATCGGGAAGGTCTGGAGGGCCTACTGCGTCGTCATAATCATCCCAATTGTCCTGTGGTACATCTGTGTCGTCATTAGGGTCAGTGAAGGGTCATTGTTCCCTCCCCCACCCTAAATCATCTTCATCTTGTGGTGGTGGTGAGTATGGTGAAATTATGGGAGAATGTGGTGGAGAGAAACGCTTAGGAGGAAGAACAGGAGAAGAGGGTCATAAAGGTGAAGTAGCAGAGTCTCTTTTTTTTACAGGCACCTCAGGGATGTGTGGGGTCCAGATTCCTCTTCTTGTGAGGAACACTGACCACGCGTCCTGTTTTGGGGTCCACTTGGAGTGTTTTTTGTTTCGGATTGATGGGATTCGGTCGAAAAAGTTCTTCCTCGCTTTGGGCGCTGATTTTTTCAGGACCGAGCGGGGTTTAGATTTCTGCTCTGGAGCCTTCGAGAGGGTTTTTGGATCCTTCGGCTTGGATGTCGAATTTTTTTGTTTCAGATCCAAGGCCTTTTCCTTTGGCGCCAAGGTGCTGGTGCCGATAGTTTTTTGGTGATTGCGTGAGTAGGATGTGCTCCCGGCTTCGGTGCCGATGTTGTCTGCGGGGCACTGATATGCGGTTTGGTCGATGCCGAGCCGCCGGAAGGCTTCTCCCTTATCTTCAGAGCCGGGTCCAGGGGCGTGGCTTCTGAAGCTTTCTTTCGGTCACGACTGGGGCCAGCAGGCGAAGTCTTGACCGGAGCCTTCTTTTTTTCAGGTGGGTTTGGGGTAGGGGCAGTTGTACTCACTCGTTGACCTGGAGTGATGTGATCGCCGGAGTCGTCTGCCTCGGAAACGATTTCCAGATCCTCCAAATCCTCCTCCGGGACATCGGGGCCTTCACTGAAGATGTCCTCTGGCACCGGAGCTGCTCATTGCACCATAATGTGTCGTCGGGCCCGGCGATCACGGATAGTCTTTTTGGATCGAAAAGAGGCGCAGGCCTGGCAATTACTCTCCTCGTGCTCGGGCGAGAGACAGAGGTTACAGACCTTGTGATGGTCGCTGCGTGGAAATTTAGCTCCACATTGGGGGCATTTTTTAAACGGAGTCCTTTCCATTAGCCGTAGGCCCGAATGCTGTTGACGACTGGAATCTAGTATTTGAGTAGCGCGTCGAAGGGCACGCGAATGAAAACAATACCATCGAGTTTTTTTGATGGTTTGCACGTCGAAAAGGTTTGGATAATGGAGTACCGAACCAGTGCGCAGAAGTTACATCCAAACCCGATGGCGGAAAAAACCAATCCGAGAATGGAGTTGATGCCCATGCGCACTATCGTCCAAGGGAGGAGTCAGCTATCTCGTGACTACAAAAGACTTCTTCCAAGACAACAACAAGGTGCAAGCAGCCGAGCCCAACACCAGATGGCGATCTTTGCACAGAGTGTGAATTCTGCAGCTCATATGCCTCGAACAGAAGATTTTCTTTTTAAAGTAAGAACATGCCTGGAGTGATAGTGGTAATGGATGTTACGAATGCTCCTGCTAAGTTCTGACTTTCTAGAGCACACCACCTCCCTGAATAAACCTTCGACCACTCTGCTTTACTAACTGTGAGTCAAGTGCTAAATGCAGGCACTTGGTGTTCAGCTTTGGGTCCAACCTTAAGGTGGCCACAGGACACCAGATGTAAAATATGTTAACTGACACAGTTGAAGCCCAGTAGCTCGTTGCTGCCCAAGAATTTCCCAAACCGGGTCCTACCCCATTTCTGAATCAAGATTCCCCTTTCATCATCTTTCAGATACCACATCAGGAGAGAGAGAGACAGAGAGAGAGACAGAGAGAGAGGGAGAGAGAGAGAGAGAGAGAGAGAGAGAGAGAGAGAGAGAGAGAGAGAGAGAGAGAGAGAGAGAGAGATGGAGAGAACAGCCCTGTGGCCGTGAGATACAGATTTTCCTCAGTTCTTTATCCTCTAAGTCATCCATATTACAAGTCAGGCAGGGCAGAATTACCTCATGGAATTCCGTTCTGCCCGATTCCATGCAGGTCGGTTTTCTACACCTGGTTTTTCCAGTTGTGGGAGTAAGAGAACCAATTTTACTGGCCGGTAATTCTGCATGGTAAAAATGCATGAGGCTTTGGCTGCCTCAGTCCTCCCTTTTTCTGACATGGGTGAGCATACAATGCTTCCCACATCAGAAATAACCTTCACATTCCTTTGCCTACTCTCCCATACCCTTCTCTCACCCTCCATCCTACCCAGTGGTCAGCTGGCAAAGATAATGCATCTAGGGGCACATGCATCAACAATGCCATTTGCGATTCCTTATTAGCGAAAAATAAGGAATCGCTAATAAGGAATAGCAATGCATGTAGGAATCGCTATTCAAATAGCGATTCCTTAACTTTCCTTAACTGCTACTCGCAAATTGCGAGTAGCAATTAAGGAATGCCATCCCAATCATTCCTATGGGCCTCCAGGCCCATAGGAATGAATTGGAGATTGCATGAGCAAATAGCGAGTACCAGTAGGTTCTCGCAAATTGCTCATGCAATTTCAAGGGTGCAAGGGTGTCAAAATGACACCCTATTGCACCCCTGAAATTGATATGTGCACATATGTTGCACACACACATGCTCTAAGGGCATGTGTGTGCGCAACATGAAACTTTGAAAAATGCACAAAAGTGCATTTTTCAAACTTTTAGCAAATTACCATGCAGTTCATCTTCATGGTAATTTGCCACCCAATTAGCGAATTCGCTAATTTTTTAACTTTCATGCATTGCATTTAAGGAATCCCAAATTGAGATTCCTTAAATTAAGGAATCTCTATTTGGGATTCCTTAAATGCTATCGCTATTTAAGGAATCGCTATTTAAGGATTCCTTAAATAGCGATTTTTGCTTTTGGGTTGATGCATTGGGATTGGGTATTTTTAACTCAATACCGGGAGCTATTAGCGAATCGGTATTTTACCGACTGGATTTTGGCTTGATGCATGAGGCTGCAACTTACTTATTTAGAATATAACTGAAGAAAGCATTTGCACATCATGCGAAATGTATTCCTTTTAGTCTTTTGAAGGTGGCTTCTAGTTGAAGTCAACAGCCTCGCTAGGCAAACTCTCATAACCACCAATAAAATGCTGAGTTGTTATAAAACCTAACGCTTCCAATGCCTAATGGCTGCAATGTGGGTTGTTTTAATTCATGAAGGCCGCTTCCAAACAAGCAATGGTTGAAGGGGACCTATCCCAAATCCTGCAAATACATTCTCAGTGCTGTAAACATGAGTTATGGCAGACTGCTAAAGCTAACTGTAAACAGACTAAATAAATGTCTGCCAGGCAATGTTAAAAATATTTTTAAAAGATTTTTCTCTCATGAAAAGCATTCCAGGGCCCTGCACATAACGGAAAATATTATATTGTTTATGACTGTTAATGTAGATCTCACAAAGGAGAACCCTGCACTTACCCAGAGAATAGCGCTCTATGGCACCCACCAGGTTCAGTGCAACAAGGAACTACAACCATTCACTGGGTGTTGTTAACCTCCCTCCATGCCCTTGAGATAGCATGATTGGGTGTTATTAGACACACTAATTCCATATTGTTATGTGGGGGAGATTGTTGATTGGTCAGGGTGCACAGCTGCACGGGCTCACACTCTTACAGTGCACGCATGTCCTAGTGGACTGCCCACTCTTCATGTACTACAGCACATGGGCAGCTCAGTATTGGTCTGAGGGTAAATCCCAGTACACCTGCCGGCGAGCAACTGATGAGTAAGACTGACTTAGGCCTGCTGCAACTGAGCTTCATTACTTGTGGCTTGCATTTCAAATGCTCATAGCACTTGGCAAGCTAGTCATGTGCTGGATTATGGGCAAAACTAAGCTACATAGGGTTATTGCAAGTAGAAAATATAGAGAGTCCAGCCCCAAATCAACTGTAATCTCATCTTCAGTCAACAGAGCAAAAAGAAAAGCAGACTTTTTAAAATGTAATAATAAGTATTAAAAAAACTTACATATTCCATTAACTTTTGTGATTGTTATTTACCTTTGTGTTCTTCAACATCACATGGGGGGTTTACGTTTTCTTTGATAAACTTCTTTTTCAGATTCATTTCCAGTGTAGTTTCATAACTTTATCTTCCATTAGAGAGGATGCTAAAGGATGATAGAATGCCTATGTGGTGGTTGGTGGACAACACACTATATTTCAAATTATAAAAAATGCTCACCTTTTAAAATGTATTCTGTCAACAATGTAGGCACCTTCTCGTTGTCCTCCTTCATAGCGAAGAGAACTGCAGAAAAAGATGTAATGATCTACTTTAGAATACTTTAAACTTTCAGCATTTTCAGTTATTTTTAGTGCTCTATACTTTCTTTGTCTATATCCTGCCAATGCCACTTTGCCTTCATTGGAATACAGGTATATGCTTTGATTAAATGAATGACAACTGTATATGTAGAGTTTGACAGCTATAACTCCGAAGCCTTACCTGCATATTACAACTCAAAGTTATGAATGTCTCAATTGGCTTTTTTTGGGGTGCAAGGGCAGTCAGATTCCTGGGCATTAATGGTAACAATTAGTGTGGTTTACTTTTCTGTCCTTGAACCATAATACTGTTACACACAAAGTAAATGACTATTTATTTAATTTACCTCTTAACTCTCACAAGTTAGTACGGTCAAGCAGTCAAGGCTTACTCTCGGAAGTGGTGACCTTCTGGGTCAGAGAAGAATCCCTATACAGGTTCAGAATGCTATAGTATTACGTTTTAGATTTTAGTTAGTGTTTCCAATCCCAGGCACTATCCTGGGATTGGAGACACCCACTATACTCCTGGTATAGGACACAAAGTAGGTGAATAGATAACTGAAACTGTTTGTACCTCAGAAGCTCGTTGTGTCAAAGAATACTGCTATACAGTGGGGCAGCCCATCACCACCAACAGTGGAAGAATAGATCTGTCACATGGACTGGTTAATGGCAGCAGAGGATGGTACCTGAAGTGGGATGATGCTCAAAGAAGTTTGAGAAGATCTGGGGATCATTGATGAACAAGTAGGAACTGGGATAAAGGCAGATAAGGTATATGATAAAATGTCTATGCATGCTATTGATCGTACCGCTGTCAATATGCTACAGCAGATAAAACATTTACAAGCAATGCACTATGTTCAATGCACTGGCACATATGACAGGAAATGTGGTGGCTAGAGGTTGTGGGCTGACACCCACAATGATAGCTGGTTGACCTTTGGTCTCTTCAGTGGATCCAAAGTATTAATCTGCCTAATCTTACCTAGTGCCAAGAGTGGTTCCATCTTGATTTCTGTTCATGCCCTATCTGGATAATCTGGATATTCTACTTATAATTGCCAAACCAAGCAGATGGCAATTTAATGAATTTCTGTTACATGAAAAATGTCCTTTATGAGAAAATCATGGAGGACTATTTTGAATATACTACTATTGAGGCAACCTCGCTGGAATGGATTTAAGGCTGCTTCTAGAGGTCACATCATTAGTTATGTCTCTAAGAACAGCTGAGAAAGAAACATCAGCTCAATTAGACAACATTAAACATTTGGAGCTATGTCTATGCATTATGCCTTAAAAATAAATAGATAGTATGTAGATAAATTAGTTGCTGCAAAGATTGAATTTAATTGAAAAATCAAAGAGTGGGCAGGCAGGTTTTTACTAAAAGTTATCGCTAGGGTCTATGAAGGCAAAATAGATCTGGTACCCTTTAGCAATATCTCAAAATTAAAAAGAACAATTGAATGAAAATTATATCATAAATGACTAAGAGGACAACCTTTGTAGAGATTCTGATATTGCTAGTTGTTTTGTTGAGTATTATGAAGAAATCTATGTTTCTGAAAATTCCCCATCTGAAGAATCTTTTAAATGATTATTTTATTGATTTGCAAAGAAACGATGTTAAGGATCTTGATCTCACCCATCTGAAAAGTGATATGGAACTGAAGGAGATTTATGCTTCATAAAGAAAAAGATCCAGTACCACGTGGTTTTACTGTGGAATTATTTCAACATTTTTCTAAAATTTGATAGATTTCTATTAGATTTGAAAGGTATGGAACAGGTTGGATTCATTAAAAGGAGGGTAAATGCTGACAATTTCAGGACATTTTTAAATGTTATTCTTAGCTTCTCAAAGGTGAAGGAATCAATGGTGGCAATTACTCTAAATGCTGAAAAAAGCCTTTGATTTGGTTAGTTGATAAATGTAATGAAATGTCGTATTTGGCATGGATTTGGTTTGAAAAATTTGAAAATGCATCTCTTTATTATATTACTCAACAAGAAGTTCAGTTTTTCTGACAATGAAGTACAGTCCCCTTGCTTTCATCTTAGAAGAGGTATTAGATAGCGATATCTCTTGCCCCGTTGCTTTTTATGTGTTGGCACTTTAACCTTTTTTGGAGGAACCTAATAGGTCTGTTAATTTCCCAGGTTTCTTTACTAGGTAATAGGAGATTAAATGTACGGCTTACGCTAGTGACATTTTGTTATATATACCTCAGTCAGATTCATCTCTACCAGTCTTTTTTATGACTTATCAATTTTCTCTGACATTTCAAGACATAAATTGAATATGGACAAATCCGAAGTTTTTCATTTAAATGAATTTTTTGTTAAAGAACCTTTTCAGAAATTTGGCTTGGCATGGATCCCTTAAAAATAAGGTGTTTGGGAATATGGTATGTTGATTCCATTAGAGGTATGTTAAAATGTAATCTTGATGAACTTATGTTCAAAGTCAAGAACCTTACAGGTAAATTGCCTCCTTTATTTTTATCCTGTGGGGTCAAACTGATAGAATCAAAATAATGGGCATCATTACGATGGTGGAGGGACTTCAGTCCGTCTGCCATCGTTTCGGATTTGGGACTGGCAGTCTATGAGGCGGCATCCCCACAATCCGAATTACAATGCGACCGCCACCACGGCGGTCGCATCACCTATATTTTGCATTGTGGCGGGAATGCGGTCAGCAGCCCCCGCCGCAATACAAAATATGGGTGCAGACACATCCCTGCACCACGTGGCAGGCACCATGCGGTGCAGGGATATGTAGGGGGGGACCATAGGTGCCCCATAGGGAACATGTCCCTGCACCTGGGAAATCCGTTTCCGCCAGCCGTTTTGTGGCGGATTGACCGCCACAGTACGACCGGAGGAAAGGGATATCATAATCCCAATTCAGGGCTGTGCATTTGGTCCGACGGGCGGTCGGCTTTAATCTACCTGTCTGGACAGTGCGACCGACATGCTTTCCCAACGCTTTCCCTGCCATCATAATATGGCAGGGGGGGAAATCGCATTGCGATGGCAGAGGGACCACCACCAACAGCCTGTCGGTGGCAGTCCCTCCGCCATCGTAATGAGGCCCAATGTTTTTCCCAATCATTAATTTATTTCTTACAATGCTACTCATTAAAATCAATTGAGAGTTTTTCTTTTTGAATAAATTGTTTGCGCTTCAGATTTGTGGAATTAAAAAGAAACAAATTATGTTCCTAGCTTAACTTAAAAAAATTAAAGTCAACTCAGTGGGGTGAATTTTCCTGATTCAATTAAGTACAATATCGCTTTTGCTTTAAAACTAAAGCAATGTGGGGGTATTAATAATAAATAATAGGTATTTAATGAAAGTATTCTGTTTTTGACCCTTTTTCTTACAATTAAAATATTTTCATATCACAAGCTTCTGAGTTCTGTTTACCTCCTAGGGTTAAACACTCAGCTACACAAATTCTTTTTTGTAGATGACCTTTTACCTATATAAAAATTCTCCAAACTCACATAAGGTCAAAGTCAATAGTAAAGTGCTTTTTATTTGGTAAATATGTCTAAAGCGATAGGTTTAATTTCACAATTTTAGCAAGTCGAGGATATAATTCCTTTTGTAGAGCTAATGCTTAAATATGATATTTCTAGAAAATATTAAAGTCAACATGATAAACTTGCTGGTTCCTTGAAGTGAGCCCCAGATGCACTTATTTCCGCTCATTCTACGGTTGGGATTGTGAATTTTGACTTGGTTATAAATAATATTGAACTAAAGCCTCAGCTATACATAAATATTTAATTTCATAGGTGGTGATTAGAAAGAAATCTGTGATTAAAATGGTGTGGGAATCTGAATTACATTGCATTTGGGTCATTTCTATACGAGGTAGAACATGGTCTAACATTCACATCACTTCTCATTCTGGCATTGTCTCAAACTTTGTTTTTCTTCTATAATAGACTGTTTTACACTCCTTTATGACACAAAATCAGTATGCTGCCCCAACAGTAGAGTGGGTCAAACAAACAATATGTAAGGATTTTTTGTTGTCCTAGAGATGCAACATCCAAATTTATGACCAGAGACCTGGCAATTTGCGATACATAAAACATTGAAGCCTTGGATGAGCAATTGAAGCACTCAGGTTCAGTTTAATTCAAGGTCTTTTCAAATGTGCACTGTTGCAATTGGGTTCCGCCCAGTTAGTGCACTTGGATTTTTTTGCTTTTGTAGGTCACCCAGTTTTGGAGTGTTTACTGTGGGTGAGCCTCACTACATGTGCCTCCTGCACGGTAATCACATGGCAAATGGACTGCACGTGTATACTGCCATTGTATCCGCCTATTAAAATAAGGCCTCTGATAAGCAGCTAGGGTAAGGGGCACTTGGCAGTAACACACGAACACATGTGTAGACGTGTGTCAGCTGCACATGGGAGACTACGGTCATACATATCCTGGTAACTGTGCACAGGCAGCCTGGCGCAGAGGGTACACTGCAGGATTAGACACTGACCTGGGATAGGCCTTATAATGTTAGTGTAGTGTAAGGAAGATACTGACTCATGCAATGCAGCGCTCTCTAGGGGCTGATGTTATGGTTGTATTTAATGTAGCCTGAAATGGCACCCACTAGGGGTTATTTTTATAGTTGCACCGTAAGTGGCCTGAAATTATATAAAAACACACAGGCACATGTCATGTTAGTTTGAAAATCCTTTGATATAATAAGTTTGACAGTGCTTAGTGTTCAAGGCTTATATGCTTTACTCATATTAATAACTGCATTTCCACATGATTATTATTATTGTTTATTTCATTTACACACAAAATGATGGTGCTTTTAACATTTGGGGGCCGATTAAGATGGACGGCGGACTTTAGTCCACCCGCCACCCTAGCGTGCTGGGACCAACCGCCAGTGGTGCGGCGGTCCCGCACCTGCAATTAGGATGCCACCGCCACCGTGGCATCCTCCATTCCCAGCATTGTGGCGGGTGGTGCTCACAGCACCGCCCGCCACAATGCTGGGAATGCACTGTGTGCATTGTCATGCACCGCGAGGTGCCTGCCACCATGTCCATGACAATGCAGGGGGTACCATAGGTACCCCACATGTGCACCCCCCACCCTCCCCAATACCCTGGGGGCCCGCAACAGGCCCCCGAAAGCAGATTCCGCATGGCTTTCCATGGCGGGGTCTCTGCCATGGAAAGCCATGCTCCGCCGCCCATGCTAATATGGATGGTGGTGTCTAGCAGACACCGCCACCATATATAGCCCCTTTTCCGCCCGGTCGACTGGTCGACCGGCGGACGGTCCTTTTGTCCGCTGGGGAAGGATTTAGGGCGGATCGCTACCGCCATGCGGGCGGAGGCGATCCGTCCTACATCCTGATCGACCCCTAATTTTGTTATGCCGGATATATATTTTTGTGAATTAAAGCTTAGTATTTAGTAGTTGTGAAATAAATGTACTTTTCCTTTCTCTAAACAAAAAGCACTGACTGTACAATCATTTATTGAGTGTTATTATTGTGTGCCAGCGAGTGGTGATTACTAGCCCTCACCACCTCCCTTGAGTAGGCCTTGGACTGCACTGCTTAGCTATCGTTAGCGAGTCAAGCGCTATAACGGGGTGCTTGGTTCCCAGTAAGGGAAAATTGTGGCCATATTACTTGAGCAGGCCCATTATCCTGCACAATTAATAACTCAATTTCCTACTTTCGCTTCATGACGAAACTAAAAATCCTGTGTTTTTTGATACGTAGTGATTTCTTATGGTTACAGAAACTGGAATGTTTTCAAGAATGCATCCTGATAACAAAACCCAAAAGATATCAAAGGACACACACACACATACACTTCCCTGCAAACAGACCATCATGCCTATTCGAGATATCATGAAAGGCAAGGAATAAGTTACACAAGACAGCTTGTGATTTAACTGATGGAAGCTGGTATGAAACCACCCACCACTATACTCGAGACTAGAATCATGCGCCCACCACTCACAGCCTGGGTAGAGGGAACTGTAGTAACCCTTACACTGAGCTTACTGTCTTGAGATGTTGGAGTCTTGACTAAATAAAAGAACCCTAAGTGGCTGCCATATTTATCAAACTTAATGGGGGGTAATGTACAGGGCCGGACAGAAACATACAAAGGCATATTGGCATAGCTTTATAAAGTCAAGCAGAGGATCCAGTTCCAAAATTAAATTAAATGGCATGTAAAGAGTTGGTGCCATCAGTGCACAGATAATAACTTAGTATACTGGGCACAATGAAATGGGCATGGATTCAGCAAGTAGAAATATACAGGCAAGGAACACGGAGGGCTTGATAGCACTGTTAAAACCTGTATGGTTATTCTAATGTCAAAGTGTCCCTGGCAAGGCATCTTAAATCTAAATAAAGAACCCTTTTACAGCGCATTCTGCGTTAGCCTATCTCCAAGCACTACCAGTCTCCTATCTCCCACACTTTTTTTTTTTAAATGTGAGTACCACATATTTCAACTTCGGTGGGATCTCTGAAAGCATTTCCTGTCACAGGTTGAATCATGCTTCGAAATGTTCAGTCAGTGTACCTTCCCATTTGGAGTTCACAAAACATGAATTTATACTTGTAAATTGATTTACTCCCATGCACTAATACGCAAATATAGTGTAAGATTATGTGTGAGTAAATCTTGTGAACTGGCCAATTTGGTCTAGACTAACTCACAGAGTAGGTTGGAGGCGAAACAGTATGGAGGTGGGGGAATTCCTTCTTTCAGAAAAATTGCCCTCACACACCCATGCGGGTGTCATGCTTCATCATCGGGCGTTGCTCCTCGTGTGGTGGCGCTGCAGTCCCGCACGGGCCCAGCGAGAGGGCTTTTTGTCGGAGTTCTTTTAGGAGTAACGCCGCAGTGGTGAGTGCGGGTGTGTGGGGAGGAAAGAAAAGGTGAGTGGGTTAAAATTACCACACTGGTACCCTAAAAAAACTTTATTTAGGAGTCCGTGTGGTAAGGTTAAAACTGATGACAAGGAAGGCCTCTAGAAACATTATATCCGAGGGGTGAGTATTTTCCTTTTGTTCTATTGTCAACAAGTGAAAGTGATAGTGGTGAGTGAGTACGTTAGGTCGACATGTTTCACATGGGTCCCTAGTGGATCCCGTGGCTTTTCATCAGGAAGTGAAAAAGGGTTAAAAATAGGAATCTGAGACGGCGACACCCAGTATTCCTATAGTACATATATTTAGTTGGTTGGGATGTCAGTGCACCTAGAGGAATGTCCACTAGGAATTCCTAGATCCAACCTATAGAGAGAGAGAGAGAGAAGAAAAAAAGGGGCAACACTATTATAGAGAGATAGTCATAGCACTCGTTTTTGTCGTGATCAAATAGTGCATATGGGGGGAGGAGCCAAGATGGCGACCGGGATGGCAGCGTAGGCTCCCGGCTCCGTGAACCTCCGCACCCCGCACAGATATCCTGCACGAGATCCTTAGCCTGCGCTATCCGCCCGTGTTGGTGAACGCGAGCGGCAACCGATCGTGTGACCCCGAAGTTTCTGGCAGCGGTACCGCCGGAGAAATGTCCGTCTAAAGTTTGCGGCCTGTGCAGCCCTGGAGCCGGGACCTCGAGTGGACGCCGTGGCCGGGCGGCAGTGCAACAACAGCGGCCTTCGGTGACTGGGTGGAGTCGGACTGCCGGAGTGGTGCGAATGTCGGCCTGCGTTTCACCGTGGTCGTTCCTACCACTAAGCGTAGCGGAACGAGTGCGTGCCCGAGGTGGCAACTCCAAGACTCTCCGGTGATTGCCTCAGCCTTCGCCGGTGAGCTGCCCGGACGCCGCCCGTAACTCGCCCCGATTCTCGCGGGCTGCTCCCGGATTTTCGCGGGCGCTGGTCCGTGGTGGGGACGACTGTGGCCCGTGACCACACACCGGACACATCATTTGCCTGCCCCCGGAACCCTGTTTCCAGCGACATGGAACCCGAGGCGCTTGAGCCTGAGTCCCGGTCCCGATCTGGGTTGGATCTACCCAGCGGCCATTTTGGTAGGACAGTATCCACCATCCTGTACACTGGGTTGCAGCAGGATTGGGAGGGTGCGACTCTGAGGAGCGTAGCGGAGCGAGCGCCGGGAGCTGTACTGGGGTACGGTGACCTTCTCGAGGCTCTCGGTGCCCTTCATTCCACCTTGGTTCACGGCGCCTGGGTGTTGGGGAGCAAGCTCGATGGAGTGACATCAGCGTTGGAACAGTTGCCGCCTGTCTATCCCCAGGTACACTGGGACTTCTTACACCGCGCACGGGGGGACAGTGTCGTGGCCGCCCCTGTGAATAGTGCACGCCTGGACTCTCCGGACAGTATATTAACGTGCGATCAGCTGGCTGTGGATCTGGTCTGTTCCGGAGGTTTCGGACCTGAGTGGGGGGTGGTGGCCTTGTCCCGTGCGCGGCCTCCGACGACTCAGGCAACATCCAAGCAACGGTCGCCTGCTCTGCCTGATTCCGCCTTCCTGGGCCTGGTGTGCAGCGTAAATCCTGGCTCAGCACTGGGAAAGACGACCCTCCATAGAGCTGATTGTGTCGATCTTCAGAGCCCTCTACCCTACCCGTGTGTGTCGCTTCCTGATCTTTATTGGACGCTTCTCTTCCTGGTAACATTGGACATGGCACTGGGACGAGGGGTATGCATGGGTGGGTTTGTAAAGAGTGGCCAAGGATGAGGCTGACCCTTCAGAGGTGGTCATCTACTAGGCGGGCGGGCTCGGGAGTTGTGTGCTCTCACGGCATAACTGTTAGTGTACCAAGTGTGTAATGCTCCTTACTTCACTTTGACAGGGTCGATTTCGTGTTCTGTATTGTATGCTTTGCGGGAAAACGTATGGTGCGGGAGGGAGAAGCCGGGGGCGTGTTTTACAGGCCCTCCTCCAGTTTAGTAATACTCTCTCTACCCCCCCGTCTGGTGGGGGCTCTTTTCCTACTCTTTTTCTCTGTTTCTTCTATATTTCGGGTCTGGTTCAGGGGCGACAGGCACACTGCTGGGGGGGGGGCCGTACTCATCTGCAGAGGTGCAGGGTGGGGGGTTGGGGGGGGGGGTTCTTTAGTCTTTAACCCCTTTTTTCTATGGCCTCCTTTTCTTCTCTTATTCTTCTTTGTCTTTTTCTGGGATCAGCATGGTAGAACTCCCTTGTTGTTATTCACTGTTGTCTCCGGAGTGCCATAATTTCCGTGGAGTTTCCTGGGTCTTGGGGCAGGGGGGTTGCAGGCGCAAATGGCCGTGTTATTCCTTCACATCCTGAACTTCCTGTTTCAGCGCCACTGCCTAGATAGACTGCTGTTTACTGTTTACGTTCATCATTCTGCCTGCCATTTTTCGCTGCTGGGAAACTGTTTGGCGCCTGATCCTTCCATCCTCTTCTATTATAAAATGTAAACCTTTATTATCCTGGTCTCCTACTTGGGCTGTTCAGAGACTGAGAGTATGCTAGCGTCGAGATTTTGCACCCCGAGGTGCTGACTGTGATATACTTGCTTTCTGTTACTCTGACTGTTTAGCGGCCGGCCCCGGGGGTTGTAGGCCCATACGTGTAATTGATTGAAATATCAATAAAGGTTTTCAAAAAAAAAAAAAAAAACAAATAGTGCATATGACTTTTACAATCTATTTTGGTCATGATTAGTGCAAGGAGGCATGCTGTCACATTCTTACCCCAGTCGCCGGAAACCGACTGTGCAGTGCTGATTCACACCGCAATATCAATGCCCAACGTGATCGCTTGTTGCAAAATTTATGGCACCTCAACACACAGGAACTGTGCAGAAGAGTCAGCATGCTGGTGTGCACAAAAATCCAAACATGTATCTACATTCAAAATGACACACAACTGTGATGTCTATTAAAATGGGGTGGGAGCAGTGATTGGTGGTGCAGTCCGTTAAAATATACTTGCTATGCCACTTCCAGTAAAAGGTTACTCCGGTGTGAGTAACGGCATCAGAGAGAATCGTGCGATAAACATACGAACTAACATACAACATATATCTCCTACCACACCAGTAGTAAAGCCTGGCCTCATCGGCGTGTGTAGCGCGGAATGAAAAGGATTACCTACGAGTGATATTGTCGGAAAGGAACTGAGTGCGCTTATGGCCAAAACATTACTTCTATTGATGTGCAAGCCAGATGGAAAATACTCACGGAGCCTCCCCAGGAATGCAGCGTATTACCTGCACTCCGCTGCTCGAATGCCGGTAAAAGGCAGTGACCGCTGCTTCCGTATATGTGCCATGCTCGCATGTCAACCCAGAAAGCCGTATTGTATTAATGCAAGAAAGCATTGTCAAGCAGATGGTCTTCTCTCCGTGCCACGGGTGTTCTCAGGACTTACGCACAGTGTTCTGACACTTGTCGCCTTCCTTATCTTCGGGGTCTTTCCACACTCTTCTCTCTTTCCTCGATTCTTTTCTCCGTGAGGGTGTCGTGTCACTCTGACTTCTTCTTCTTTTCTTGCAGTGGCGAACGTGCCACTCAGATCTCTTTCTTCTCCTTTTCTTGTAGTGGCGAACATGCCACTCAGATCTCTTTCTTCTTCTTTTCTTGTAGTGGCGAACGTGCCACTCAGATCTCATTCTTCTTCTTTTCTTGTAGTGGCGAACGTGCCACTCAGATATCTTCATCCCTTCGCTTCTCGACCAACTCTGGACCATTTCTGTTCTCCTTTTGGTCTGGCCAGGCTTCTCCATGCAGCGCGCGCACTCTGCACGTGTTCCCCCTGGTCTTGTCCTCGTCCGAGGACACTCTCTCCATCTTCCTCAGCATTCCTAGTTAGGGTCGTGACCTTCTCTTCGTCTTCTCCTTTTTCACCAGCCACTTTGGTTGTTGAAGTTCGTGGGGCCATACTCTTGGTCCTCTTCGTTCTTGAACTTCTCGGACCACTTGACGGTCCATTCTGACGATCTCTGGCAGGATACCTTCGGTCTTTCGTCAGACCTTTGTTTCGTAGTTTCACTGACCCTTGCGTTGGTCACCTCCTTTTGCAACCCCTGGCGGGTTGGCTTCTGTGTGTTGACCACCTGGCTGGTCACTGGTTGGTGTGATTATTCATTCTGACCCGTGCGTCGGTCACCTCCTTTCGCAACCCCTGGTGGGTTGGCTTTGTGGTGCGACCATTTGGCTGGTCGGCTTCACGAGGTGCGTCACGTCGTGTGACTACCTGTGTTTGCTGCCTTGTCAGGCACTGGTGCGTGCTAATCTTCGTACCGTCGTGGTACATCTTCAGTGTAGCGTTGCTCCTTGTACCGTGTGATCTCTTGTTGTGGTGGCTTCTTGGCGCCACTGGGTGTGCCCTCTGCATCCTTACCCGTCAGTGTCGTTGGATACTTGCTGCGCGCACCTTCGTCAGTGAGCTCCTCTCTTGTAGGCGCTGCTGTGTACCTTCCGCGTCCGGGGTACATCTGCGCTGAGTCCTTTAGCTCTCTCCAGGGTTAGCTCCACTTGATGCGGCGACAGCGCAGTCCTCGCTGGGGTGGATGTGGCTTGACCAAACTTGCACTCGCTGTCTGTGGCTACAGTTTGGGAGCTGGAGGCACTGTGCGGTTCGCTTGGCGTTAGGGTGAAGTGGGTTGCACCCTATGCTTGTGTGAGGGTCTGAGGCATTCACACTGCTCAGCCTTGTTCCTAGGCCTGGGGTCCACCGGTCTCAGCAGCTTTGTGGATGCATGAGCCTGGGTCTTCATGCTAAGATTTTGCACTGTGGGCTGTTCCTTTCCTCAAGTACTTGCTTGGGGCGGCTGCAGTACCACTTGCAGCTGCTAGGTGGCAGTGCAGCACTTCACTGCACAGGGCCTGGCAGACGTTTTTGGAATTTCCAGGCCTCGGTGCAGTGTTGTCCTTGTCTGCTAGACGATGCAGGAGGGCCAGTCTTTCACCTGCTGCCGCTCCTCTGGTTCCTCGGGCATCGTGGAGACAGGTGACAGGACTCTTCCTGCAATACGCGCTGTACGGAGGTCGCCTTGGCTGGCTGGAGCAGCGCAACTGGTATGGCAGGTATCTGGGGGTAGGTGCAGGGAGAACATGCTCTTACCGGTGCTTTGACTCGTGTAGACCCTCTCCGCAGCAGGCCGTCGCTCTTCCCGGGCCGCGCGGGGGGGGAAAGGGGGTGCTAGTGCTGCACATCTCCGGCCGCGGGCCAGGCAGGCGTCGCGCTCGTCACATTTATTTATTTCATTAGCGCCCTGATCTGCCTCAGATGCGCCTTTGTTTTGCCGCCTGCCGCGAGGCCTCGCGCCCTTGGCACTTATTTGAATTTGGCCTTGAAACGCGCCGCCGGCCACACGCTGACCTGTACGGCATTCATTCGCTCGCTGGCCGGGGCGGGGGAGTGGTGATGTCGCTATGCAGGGCGGTGTGTTCGGACGGAGGAGACGGGGTTGCTGCTCAGTGCTGCGGGTGGGCTCCGCTTTTACTTTCGGTGTCTTCCGCCCCCCCCCCCCCGCAGCAGGTCTCCTCGTCTCCGGGGCCACGCAGGGGGTGCTGGTGCCGTTCTCCTCCGGCCGCGGGCCGGACGTTTACCCTCAGCTCTCGGACGCGGAGTGGGCTCCCGCGGACCGTGCTGCGCTCCGGGCAGGCCACGCTTGGTCGCGGGGTTTGAAGGCGCGGGGTGGGCTCCCGCTGACCTCGATGCTCTCTGGGTGGGCCACGCTTGCTTCTCTTTGCTTCCCGGGCTCGCCTCTGGCCAACGGGCCTCCTCCTTCCCGCGGGTGGGCTCCGCGTGGTTCACTCCGCTTACGGGGGTCGTGGCCGACGCGGGTGGGCTCCGCTCGGACCACTCTTCACCACCGGGCACGGCCGCATGCTCGACGGGGTCGGGGTTGGCACCCGACTTCCTCGCCCTCACTTTGGGGTGGCGTGTACGCCCGCGGGTCTTCGCGGCGGTGCGGGGTGGGCTCCCGGTCACCGGCCTCAGCCTGGGGCTCTTCACCTGCCCGCAGGCGATCAGGCGTCGCTTCTCGCCTGCTGGGGGGAGCCCTCCCGCAGGCAACTCTCTCCCCCTTTATTACAGCTGGGCTGCTGCACGCTAGGGCACAGCCCCCTCGTCACCAGTGTAATGTTTGGGCACTAGGCCCTCATGCTGGGTGAAAGGACTGACACCAGACACATAGTTAGTGTAGTGGGAATGCCCACGAGCACGTGCGCTCGGCCCTTTTATTAACCGCGTCACCTGACCCAGTGACGTCGTTGGTGGGTGGGTGTATAGTGTATTACATGGGGATAGAACACTAGAATGTGTCCATGCACGGACACTACAGCCACGACATTCTGGACAAACACATGGCCTTATTTTAAGCGGTAATACAACTTAAATTTCATCGCAATGGTGCGTGAAGCATGACATATTGGCAGCGAAGTGACCATTTTGTATGAAGAGCTTGGTTTGGGTTCATCTCTGATCACATCGCTGACGAATCACTGGTACGTTGGTTAAGGATTTGGTCGAGCTCCTCTACCACCCTGAACCAGACGGTACTAGCAGTTTGCATTTCTCTTGACAGGGCGACTCGCATCCCGTGGTTGAAATATATTAAAGAGCAAATGAGTGATTTGGGCTGTCCAGACTTGTATAGCAAACCTAGACCGCTGGGACCTGCAGCCATTAGGGATGTCAAAATGAAATTCTTAGCCAGGTAGCAGGCAACCAGGGAGGGCTTGGAACTAGCTAAGGCCTCATTGAGAAGGTATGCTATTATAAGTCTGTCCACACAGCTACAGCTCTACCTGAAATTAGTTACCAACGCACAACACCGCTTTGCCTTAACAAGATTCCGGTTGAATCAGGTGCCATGGATTTGAGCCTTTCCCAAGGGTTATTCCATGCCAGGTACACTAAAGCCGTGCCCCTGCGACAGCTTCTCGGAACAGGAAACCTTGCATTTGATATTTTTATGTGAATTCTATGCCCCCCTTCGTAAGAAACTTATACTGCCACTATTGAGAGAGACCATATTTATATTAGTGTTATGTATTTTAGTATGTATTTAATATGTATGTTTAACATTTTTTGTAATGTATTTTTATTATTTTTGAATATATGTAATAAATGTTTAGAAATTAGTAATTTTTTTAAAGTACATTTTGCGTTTTAGTATCAGAGCGGATTGTGGGTTTATAGGGGAATAGGGTGGCAAGTAATTTAATTATAATTAATTAATGAATATTATGTTTTTATTTATTGTTAGTGTTTATTAATTTATTGTTAATTATTGATTGGTAATTCATTTTTATTAATTGATTAATTTATCATTATATTAATTATAATTAATGTATGATTATTTTTATTTATTGGTATTGTTAATTAATGTATTGTTAATTAATTATTAATTAGTAATACATTTTTATTAATTGATTAATTGATATTTAAAATAATTATGGTAATTTTTATGTGTAGCGGGTTGTGGGTTTATAGGGGAATAGGGTGGGAAGCCATTTAATTATAATTAATTAATTAATATGTTTTTATTTATTGTTAGTGATTATTAATTTATTGTTAATTAATTATTGATTGGCAGTTCATTTTTATTAATTTATAATCATATAAATTTTAATTAATGTATTATTTTTTATTTATTGTTATTGATTATTGATATATTGTGAATTAATTATTAATTGTTATACATTTTTATGAATTCAATAATTGATAATTAAATTATTTGTGTTATTTTGTATGTTTAGTGGGTTGTATGTTAATGGGGGAATAGGGAGGGAAGTAATTTAATGTTATTTAAGTAAATATACATTTAATTTTATTGGGATTTATTATTAATGTGTTTGTTAATTAATTGTTAATTATGTTATCTATTTTACAAAATGTATTTAATTATTATGTATGTTAATTTAACCCCTACGCTATCCAACGCTTTCCCTACTGTTGCACTCACTGGAGTGGGAATAGTAATTTTAAACCTTACGCTATCCAACGCTTTCCCTACTGTTGCACTCACTGGAGTGGGAATAGTAATTTTTACCCCTATGCTATCCAACGCTTTCCCTACTGTTGCACTCACTGGAGTGGGAACAGTAATTCTAACCCCTACGCTATACAACTCTTTCCCTACTGTTGCACTCACTGGAGTGGGAATAGGAATTTTAAACCTTACGCTATCCAACGCTTTCCCCACTGTTGCACTCCCTGGAGTGAGAATAGTAATTTTAACCCCTACGCTATCCAACGCTTTCCCTACTGTTGCACTCACTGGAGTGGGAACAGTAATTCTAACCCCTACGCTATCCAACGCTTTCCCTACTGTTGCACTCACTGGAGTGGGAATAGTAATTTTAACCCCTACGCTATCCAACTATTTCCCTACTGTTGCACTCACTGGAGTGGGAATAGTAATTTTTACCCTTACGCTATCCAATGCTTTCCCTATTGTTACACTCCCTGGAGTGGCAATAGTAATTTTTACCCCTACGCAATCCAACGCTTTCCCTACTGTTGCACTCACTGCAGTGGGAATACTAATTTGTACCCCTAAGCTATCCGGCGCTTTCCCTACTGTTGCACTCACTGGAGTGGGAATAGTAATTTTAACCCCTACGCTATACAACTCTTTCCCTACTGTTGCATTCACTGAAGTGGGAATAGTAATTTTAACCCCTAGGCTATTCAACGCTTTTCCTACTGTTGCACTCACTGGAGTGGGAATAGTAATTTGAACCCCTACGCTATCCAACGCTTTCCCTACTGTTGCACTCCCTGGAGAGGGAATAGTAATTTTTACCCCTACGCTATCGAACGCTTTCCCTACTGTTGCACTCACTGGAGAGGGAATAGTAATTTTTACCCCTACGCTTTCCCTACTGTTGCACTATGTGGAGTATATATTAATTTATTTGTATATGTTTAATTTATATTAACATTATATGCATTAGTTATTATTTTTTAAACATGTTATATTTTTTTGAACTATGTTTCTTTTATTTACATGTATTATTTACTTAATTTTACATTATTAATAAAACATTAAATAATGTATATAATAATATATATTTTTAACATCGATATTTTTGACAACGATATTTCTTTTAACGAAATTTGTGTACTTACCATTATGTAGATAACACTTCGATATTTTTGACATCGATATTTTTGTGTCGATATTTTTGGAGGTCGATTTTCTGTCCGTCGATATTCTGTCAGACATTCGTTTTAATTGTTTACTTTTGTGGCTTTTACTTGCCGAATAACGTATTTGTTCACTGAACTCAACTGACCAATGGTGATAGGTCAGAAACAAGGATCTGTTCAAGCACAGACATCGTGCGGGCGGGTGTATGTGTCTTGGTACTGTGGTGGTAGAGGTACCTAATCACTGCAGGGGGGTAGGAGCGAAGTGTGATCTAATGGCCTAGGCACAGAGTAGTGGAACCGGGGCCACTCAAGATGTATAAGTCATAGAGCGTTTAATTACTCAAGGGTAGCCACAGAAAACAATAGGAGGGTGGAAGAGGACATATTGGCTCAGGACATGCTCAAAATGATTGGTAAATACACAGAAGTGTAGAGGCTTGAGGGTAGCTTCACACCAGCAATCAGTGGAGCGATGGGCCTGTGTATTCCAGCTGATTGTACAGTAAGGCGCTGCTGTGTTTAGAAATGTCCAAGGTCATGTAGTTACAAAAATGATAGGGGCGAACTATAGTTGGAGAATGGATCAAATTATAAATTTCGCCCAGGGGATGTCCTCATTAAGGCCTCTGCTACTACTGTGTAGGCGGAACACCCAGAGTTGTTCTTGTGTAAAGAGGGTCCTTGCCGACCAATTAGGATTTGACTCGATAACGGTCCACTTCAGGCTGTCAGGTAATGGCTGGTCTCAGACAAGTGACTAAGCATCCTAGTATTTGTCTTTTTACATCAAATAGTGCTCCTATGTTCACAAATTCGGACCTTGACCGGTCTTGTGGTCATACCCACATACTGCAGATTGAAGGGACACGTTATGAGGTATACACAATTCTTGGTATTACAATTGGTATGTTTCTTCTGTCGCCAGGGTCTTTGAAGGCCCAGATCTATGTGTTTTGTTGCCGTGGTCAGGTGGCATACAGCGCAAGACCCACAAGTAAAATATCCTTCTACCGGGGAGAGAGTCCATAGAGTAGGTTGTCTTGTCAGTTGGATTTTTGGGCGATTGTGAACAAGTAAATCCCTCAAATTCTGGGTGCGTTTGAAGGCAATTAGAGGGGTCGGCCTGGGGGAAAAACTGCCCGTCTGTAAGATGTCCCAATGCTTTTTAATCACCTTTTGTATCCTGTTAGAGCTCGGTGTGAATGTGGTGACACATGTGAGGGTATCCGTTGGTGTCTTTGCCCTGCTCTCCAAGAGGCTCTCTCTGTGATTGTTCCTGGCCCTCTTGTATGCTTAGCGTATCACTTTTTATGGAGTCTGGGTGGCCCAGGATCGGCGTTAAAGGAGAGTGGAAAGTAGTTTAGGTGGGGCATTTCGTCTTCTAACATTTAGACTCACTATCTTAATTTCTCCATTAGGATCACTCAGATGTAACAACATTTACTGCACATGTCAGATTGCAACGTTCCAAGCATTGAACATCTAATGTCAGGATTACACAGTCCACTTTCCCCACAGACAACTGGGATATCCCCTAAACCCACTAAAAAAGCGCTATTCAACTCACCTCCACCCCCACAAACACCTAAAAAAAACCAATAGGTTTATCTACCCCAGTGAGACTTCGATGTAGGCAACGATATCCTTGTTCTCAATATTAAGGCGAGGCTCTCCACTTCTTATGTGGATTGTCATTGGACCAATGACCGCCCACCCTTGCCCGGACTCCCAGCACCCCTGTCTGCTTCTGTTAGCCTGTGGCCCTCATTGATTACGCTTTTCCCTGATGGCGGTATCCCACTCTACCAAGAGCACCTGCGTTTCATTCATCATATCTCCTGTGTTGAGGGAGCAGTACTCACTCCTCATGGTTTCAACAGCATTGTGATTCTCTCCATTACAATCACCTTGCAGTTGTTTTTCTCTCATTCTTATGTTGTACAATTCTCCATGGGTGTGCCTCCTTGGGTGCCCCATTTGGTTTTCTATTAGGGCAATGTTTTATATCCCTCAAATGGAAATGTCCAGCCCTAGAATTTGCTTCACCTCAGAGAGCGTCCACATCTGATGTCGAGTCCCTTCGTATTGGAAAATTATTTTTTAAAGTTGCCACTACCAATATATGACTTCTTTCTACCATAAAACTCAGTCACTGTTCTAAATTCTCTCCTCTTCTGCAGATTGATTGCAGATAGTTCCTGAAAAATCAGGAGGGAATGACCTTCAAAAGTCATTGTGTCCATGGCCCATATTGCCACCATGAAAACCTCTTTTTGGCGGAGTTAGTGAATACACATTGGGATATCTGTGGCATCGTTCTTTCTGCCATATATTTGCCTCATATTCTGATATTTTGGCATCTCAAACAATGTTTGAGATCCTCCAGGTGTGCTTGCAAATCCAGATTCTGCTCTTGAACTGTAAGAAGTTCCTGGCCCATTGCTTTCAATTGCTCCTCTCTAGTTTAGGGATTTTCTCTATAACACCTACTCTATGCTCTATGTCAGACACACCTTGCTTAGTTTTCTGTAATTATTTCGTGACCTCCCCTCTCAGGCCAGCACTATCATCACGGATGCTTTGACATAGAGCTTCCATAGAGGATCGTGTCAACGGTAGATCAGTGCCAGTTTGTCCTTTTCTCTGACTGTATTCTTCTGTTGGCAGACCCATTCTCATTGTTAGGTCAGTTTTCTGCGGCCCTGCTCTTGTCAGCATTTCTGTGAGTGAGTTGTATTTTTTCTCTTTAGAGACTGCCATTCAATCCAAAGCCACCAGTGGAGCATACACAAAACGTTCCACCTACCTCAGCGTATCTGTCCCCCCACAGTTCAATCAACCTTACACTCTGATTCTTCATCAGATGCTGCTTATTTGACCACAATGGCCCCTCCTCTTCAACAGGCTGTAGTGCACCTTGAAAACAGTTGTTTGTCACAGCTAGTCATGTGGAATCTATTTTGTGAAACTCAATACAGAAGCCTGAAGAATATGCAGAAACCTGCTGACCTGTTGTTGAACTTCTGTACTTGTGATGTAACCACATGGTCTTGATAAATGAAAAAGGCAGAAGTGTATGTGACAAACTGTTGCTATGCTTTGCTTATGATTACTTAAAGTAAATGCCCAAGTACAGGCAATTGTTCTACTCTGAATAATGATTGGATAAATGTTTGGAAAGTATCTACTCGGGGTATGCCCATTTGGCTGTGGAATGTTTGTGCAACATTACTATGATCTATATATACCTCATGCAAATGGACCAAGTCAACCTTGGTACTTAGCTCCTCACAGCTGTTGATGATAAAGTTTGTACACTTTGAATCTTACTGCTGTGTGACTTTATAAATGTTTAAGGTTCAAAAGACACTCAGGCATCATGTGATCCTCAATGTTACTTCATCAAAAAGGTGCTGGTCATCACTTGTTGCCTTAATATGGCGGCTGCTCATCTCCACCCCAGTTTGGCTGTGGCCAACCCCCCCATCCATTCCTTCTACAGCCCCAACCAGTGCAGCTGTACTTGCTCCTTAGGCACCGTCCTGATCTGTTTGTCTGGGTGCGTCCCCTCC
Source organism: Triturus cristatus (assembly GCF_964204655.1). Taxonomy (NCBI): domain Eukaryota; kingdom Metazoa; phylum Chordata; class Amphibia; order Caudata; family Salamandridae; genus Triturus; species Triturus cristatus. The sequence continues at coordinate 1,157,631,521 of NC_140583.1, read as the reverse complement.
ACTCTCGTCCACAATGTCTTAATTGCTGCTTTCATACTGTGTCCTCCAGCACTGTTCAGAGCTGCTGCCCTGAGGGCTTATGAACTGGGCCATTTTTCCTCAATTCCCCTTCTGCTCTGGAACGGCCTTCCCTTCGTCAGTGCTCACGGCGTGAGTGGTGCCCACAGCCTCTATGTCAGACTAGCAAAAGACACACAATTGATGGACGGAATGCAGAACAGGTCAAAACATTCACCCCCAGTGAAGAGATCTGGGTACAATCCATCATTCTTTTGCTCACCATGCCACCCCAGTTTAGACCTGGCCATATGCAAATCAGTCTTGACCCTGTGCCTCATGGAAATAGTCCAGCCCGAACTGCCAAACCAGGTCCTCTCTGGACCAGAAACAAGCATCCTAGGACCGGTTTTGCGGTTTCAACCCTCTTCAGCCAGGATAGCTTGAGTCGAGTGGCACAGTGAGCCCGGGACCCACGTCTGGGCATACCCTGCGCACTTAGAGCACGAAAGCAAAAGACACACATTTGATGGACATAATGCAGAACGAATCAAAACATTCACCCCCAGTCAAGAGATCTGGGTTAAAGCCATCATTTTTCTGCTCACCATGCCACCCCAGTTTAGACCTAGCCATATGCAAATCAGTCTTGACCCTGTGCCTCATGGGAACAGTCCAGTCCGAACTGCCAAGCCAGGTCCTCCCTGGACCGGAAACAAGTGTCAGACTAGTCCTCCCAGCACAGACAGTTTTCCTCCAGCTGCCCTTTTACCCCATCGATTCCAAGCACCATCATCCTATATATATTTTATACATTGGCGGTCCCCACTGTGTAGTTATAGTTGTTTAGAGCTTCCATAAGGAGAGCATTTTTTGCTCTGCTAATAATTTTGACACTGTTTGACTGATCTTCACATATTGTTCCTGCCCAAAAAAGTTCATACACCTCAGCTTTTTCCTCCAGTGTTTCAGAGTGATATGTTAAGTGGGGGCAGAGAAGAAGAGGGGTCCTAAAATGCATTTTCCCCATGCAATTTCCAACATAATGACATCAAATTTGGCATAAAGCAAACTCTTTACTCTGAAAGCGCACTTTTTGTGACTTGGTATAAATCGGTTTTGCCAGTTTGTAGAATCTAAGGTTCAGATTTTTTTGTCATTATTTTTATTATCACAATTAGTGGAAGTATGGATATTACAATTCATCAAGACATTTTCATTATAGTTATAGGAAAAAAATCATAGTCAGATGAAGATGTACACATTCATCCCATGCGCCGATCAAATTATGATCCCGTTCTTAATCTTAAAATAATCTCTCACTGAAAATCAGACTCTGTAATTCATACCCGAGGGGTAATCGTACCTCTCGCCCCAAATTTTACAGTAGCTTCTACTCTTCGGGAGTATAATTTTAATTAGCTTCGATTTGAATCATCTTGGGTGAAAACTGGGGTGACGACCATTTTCCCATTTTGCAAAATCAAAGATTAAACCCCTAAAAATTAAATAAAAACAAACTGTTGCATAGATAAATTGAGCGTGTCAACTATTCCGAAAAGGACTATTTTTGCATCAGGGACTAGAGATGCCAGATGTTGTACGCTCTCCATGTAAGTATTTATTTTTTGTAAAGCTTGTGAAACTACTTTTGCATGAAGCTGTTGCTGGAAGATCTGATACCAGTTTCCTAACCTCCTGGTCTCGTTCACGTAATGAGCTTGACTAATCACATTAGCAAGAACATCCTTGGGGGATTGTAGGTTCCGTATAGAGTTATGAAGTTGAAGAAAGGAGAAAAGCAACAAAGAGGGGAGTCCCGGATTACTCAACTTTAATTGGTCCCACGACTTCATCACCCCTTCTAATGAAAGATCTCTAAAATGGTAAATCCCAGTCTTTTCCCACATTTTTATATTCCTATCATCTAAATGGAGACCTAGTCTACTACTATGCGCAATCAAGATTTGGGGGTGAAAGGAGATAAACTGGTATTCAGCCTTCAATTGGTAGAAACAATGAAGAATAACTTGAGGAGTCTTATATCTGCTACGTTTTAGAAGTTTGGGGATTTTGATGAATGGGACAAGCTGAGTGTTAGTTTCTAGAAGCATTTGTTTAAGATAAAAGTTTCCTCCCAAATCTTGCATAGCAACTGCTCACCCACACCAGTCCATGAATGCTGCCTGGTAATATTTTTTTTAATGGGGGAGCGCAAGGCCACCTTCCTGGAGAGACAACTGCAAAGTTTCTAGTTTTGTACGCAGTTTCTTGTCTGACCAAACAGAATTCCACAGCATCTGGTCTATCTCGTGAAAACATCTTTGTGAGAACTTGATTATTATGTTTGAAAATATAAAAAGAAAAAGAGGGAGAATCATCATTTTTATCAAAGAAATCCTCACTATTAGAGCGAGAGGTAGGCACTGCCACTGCTTCAAAAGATTCTTGGCCTTAGAGATTGTTGCCTCATAATTAAGCTGATATAATTGCGAAAGATCATGTGACACAGACACTAAAATACCCAGATATCTAATTGAGCCTGTCCTGCAAACTTGATTTTGCATATCAAAGTGAAGAACTTGATCAATGCAGTTAAACAATAATATCTCAGATTTGGAATGAATAATTTTATACCCCCCTAGATCTGAATTTTTTAAAATCCTACTAAAAACTCTTGAAATATTTTGTTTATCAGCTGCCAAGTATAAAATTAAATTGTCTGCACAAAGTTCAAGCTTAGGTGCCCCTGATATAGGTGCCTTGATTTGGAGATCGTGCCGTAGAAACGATGCGAGTGGTTCTATAAATGGTGCAAACAGGTGCAAACAGCACTGGCGACTTTGGGCGCCCCTGTCGAGTGCCACATCTAATTTGTAATGACCCTGCGGTGTGAGAGTTGATTATAATTTTGGTTTCATCTTTACTATATAGGTTCTGGAGTACACATATCAAAGGAAAATGTAATTTTAATAAAATTGCGAATATTAATTTCCATTTAACTGAATCGAAAGCTTTCTCGGCGTCGATCATAATAATCGCAGCCTCTACCTTTTGATTAGTGTAATAATCAATTGCCTGGATTAAAAATATAGTATTAATTGCCATAGTTCTTCCTGGCAAGAAGCTACACTGATCTTCATGCACCACATCCTGTGCAGGGGTTGTTATTCTAGATGTCATAATTTTATTAAGTAATTTATAATCGTAGTTAAGTAAGCTAATTGGGCGATATGATCCCTGCTTATTGGGTGATTTATCTTTTTTCAGGAAGCTGCTTATTGGGTGATTTATCATTTTTCAGGAAGCTTACTATGGCTGCCACTGAAAAGGATTTAGGTATCTGGCAACCCTCTGGAATTTCATTAAATAATTGTACTAATAAACCCACAAGTTGAGTCATAAACACCTTGTAAAACTCAGTTGGCAATCCATCGCAGCCACACGCATTCCCATTAGGGGAGTTTTTAATGGGCTCTTTAATTTCCTTGATTGTAATAGGGGCTACTACGTGGGCTTGGTGGTCGCCATTGAGTCTAGGTATATCTATTGGTTTAAGAAATTCTTTGATAGATGCAGAAGTAGGCAAAGATGGGCAAGCATATAACTTTTTATAGTGGCTAAGAAAGACCGCATCAATATCTGCCATTTGGTTTACTAATTTGTCTTGACTTTTATCGTAAATAGATTCAATAGTGGCATTATTGCTTCTTTTTTTAATTGACCAGGCCAGAAACTTTCTAGCATGTTCACTTTCTTCATAAAGTTTTTGAAAACATTTATTCTGGTTAACAATTGTCTGGGAGTGGTAGTGTTCTTCTAGGTTTTGTCTAGCTTGTTTCAGCCTTGATTTGGTCGCTTGAGAATAATTAACTGTGTGCAAAAGAGTTGCCTACTCTACTTCACGCTGCAAAGTCATAACGGTGTCCTTCTTTATTTTAGATATATTGACATTGTAGAAAATTGTCTCTCCCCAAATAAAGGCTCTACATGCTTCCAAGACACTGAAGCTTGAATAGGACCCTAAATTCCTTTCCAAGAATTCATTGATATTGAAACACATAATCGTGATCCATCCTTCCTCCGTTTATAGGGTCCTATCCAAAGTCCATCGAGGATACTCCTGCCTGTTCATTTATTTATTTATAAAGCACTTGAATCACCCCCGAAGGGGTATCCCTGCTCTATGGAAGTGCTGCAGTAGGCCAAGAAGGAGGACATGTTAAAATAGTGCAGTTTTAAGGAGCCTTCTGAATTGGAGGTGATTAGGGCAGTGCCGCAGATGGATAGGTAGATGGTTCCAGTAGAGAGGGGCTAGGTGAATTTCTGTTACCGGGACCAAATGATCAGAGAATGGATTGGAGAGAAGAAAAGCCTTCCCTCTGTCCCATTGATGGGAGATTAAAAAGAAATCGATCCATGAAGCAGAATTAAATCTCTTAGAGAAACAAGTATAATTGCGTGTCTGAGGACATTGTACTCACCAGGAATCAATTAATTCAAGATCTTGAGTCAACGTAGCCAGACAGCTAGCTTCACTAGGTTTGTTTTGAACTTTGTTCTTACATGATGAATCTAGACTTAGATTCTGTAATATATTGAAATCTCCCCCTAAGACTATGCAGCCAGGGAGCATACAATGGATATTCTTAAGTTCCTCGAGGGCAGCTATATCGTCCTCTATTGGGCCATAGAAGCAAGCAATCTGAAAAATCTGTTTTCCCACCTTACAGCTCACTACACTCTATCTAGCGCTAGGGTCCCTGATGACCTGCAGGACTTCCCCCTGGCAGTGGCATGTGAATAAAATCAAGGCTTCCCTCAATGCTGCCCCAGCTGATGCAAAAAGGTTCGTGAGATACAGCTAGGTAGTCTAGTGGGGTAGAATCTACTTTAAGGTGTGTTTCCTGGAGCAGGATTATTTTTATTTGGGCCGATATAAACCACTGAAGTGTGGATTTCAGCGTGATTTGATTATTGGCCCCATTAACATTACAAGAAGCTATCCGAACCACTTGTTTATCTGTCATGCTGTTCATGCTAGAACCTGCACCATAGCTGACCTTCTTCCAAGTATTGCCAACCCATCGCAGGTAAGAGTGCTAGCAGCAGAGACTTTCCTATTGTCTTGAATATCATATTTTATGTCCTTTCTAACGGTGATATTTCTATTCTTCACCCCGTCGACCCCCCGGCCCCCCCAATATCTCCCCTCCATATTGGACCCCTACCCATCATGAGCCCAATGACTACCCTTACCCGAACCCTTTTCCCCCTCCCCTTACTCTTAGGTGAGTACCTTGGAATAGTACTCTTTGAGCTTCTTCCGCATTCCTCAGGTATTTCCACAAATCTCAGATTAGAGTACCAAGCTCTATTTTTGACATCATCAATCTTTATCTGGAGATCTTCCAGCTCGGTCTGCATTCTTCTATACTTCTCTTCTTGTTTGCTGGAAGAATCTTCTTGGGTAGAGACTTTCAGCTCTACTTGAGTCATGCGAGAGGAAAGTTGTTGGATGTTCTCATTAATTTGTTCAAGCTATTCATTAGTTTTCCGATGAGCTTTTTCTTGCAAGATCTTCATCCCACAAAGCTCACTTAAAGTCTGACTTAGAGTCACCTTAATTGGAGAATGCTGCAGGGGTTTAAAGTGGAGGTAATTGTAATTGCTGGCCCATATTAGCTTGTTTCATTTGGCTCCATTGTCCGTGCTGCTGGTAGCTCAGTGTCCACTTGTGTATTATTTGGTCTTGGGCAGCTAGGATTTGGCCCATTTTCTTCCTTAGTCACCTTGAAGATTGCCCATGAAAATAATGGGAGTTGCTGTTTCCCTTTTCCCATTGTTGGTGTTACAAGCAAGGAAGTTTTGAGGGCAACTGGGGGAACGGTTGCTGAAGAAATAGTGGGAGAGATAGCTTCTGGGCTTAGGCTGAATTTCATTCAACTCCCCACTTCTTGAGAGAGGTTGTGCCAAAATCCCTCTGGAGAGCAGGACTGCTCTTCTGTAGCATGTGGCCAATTTTTTCTGGTTTTATCTGACGCTTGTAAGAGACCCCCTTTATCCCCTTTGAGATTCCGCTTGGCTGTGCAAGTTTTCATTGAGGAGTCTCTTGAAATGCATTTCATCGAGATAGTAGGTAGATGTAGTATGATGCCTGCTGTCATATAATTCCTTTCCCCTTTTTCTTTTTTTTCTCTTTTCTTCCCCTCTTCCTCCCTTATGGGAGGCACCAGAGCTATTGTTCGGTGGCTTCAAGCACATCCGTGCTGCACGAACTGCTTCTGCGATCACCCTGCAATTTCTCCTCCTGGGATAGGACCTGACGTCCCACCACAGGTTGCTTTAGCTCCTTTGGGCTCCTCTCCTCTTTCTTTTCTTTGTTGATTCAGAAGTAGAGGGAAGGAAGAGAAACAAGCATTGGCATAGCCAATAGGTCTCGCCTTTGGGACCTTATAAGTGTTTAGATCCTGCCTGTTCAAAATAAATAAATATATAAGACCATGAAGGACAAGAAGAGACTCCCATCTAACATAGCTCAGAAACCGGTCCATTGCCCGAGTGCCCGCCTTTTGCTATCCCCAGTAGTCACAAATACCCCCAGTAACAGTAACTCTGGGGGCATGGGGTAACTCGGTGCTACTCCTAACACAGTGACTCCAGGGCCAGTGGTCCTCAGGTAGCTCCACATGTCACTCGAAACCTGAGCCAAATTTTAGCTGGACAGGGGCAGGTGAAAGACTCTGGTGAGCACCATACGGTGCATTATGGGATCATGGTGGGTGTTGGGGGTTTATTATGATTAACAAGCTGAGGGGGTCAGGGTGAAGGTGAGCTGTGGGCTTCAGTTCATTTAGGAAGGTAGCGCCTGAGGGTCAGCTGTGTGTTTTATCTTTATGAAAGAGCGTTATTTATGCACCGGATACCAGAACCGAGCTTTGCTTTCACTAAAAATGCTATGAATAACACCATTAAATTCACCCAGAAACCCAGCCTGAGAGCTGCTACATAGATGTTTTCAACTTCATGATTAAAGTTCAAACAGTAACTCAGGAAAGAAACACAGATGCATGAAGGTAAATTAAACCACACCTACAAATGCATGCCCTTTAATGCAAAAATACTCATGTATGCATGTAAGCGGGTATCTCATAAGTACATGTAAATACAATGTACGTGTAATCCTATTAACATATGCATGCGTGTGCAAACATACTTGTAAACACGCAGATAGTGCTCCAGAAGCTGGTATTTGCAGATAGCTCTACCTCTGCGGGGACATTAGGCATATGTGTTTATTCAGACAATGCAACTCTGCTGTCTTGTGTGCGCTAAATGCATCGGTACACATACAGTTTGGGGGTATTGCAAGTCCATTGCTGCATTGACCTGTTCATAATGGAAGGGTTTAGGTACACTCATGTGCTCCAGACTCAACGTGCACGGATTCATGTATGCGTAAGGATTCCTACAACTGCAACAACAGAGCCCATGTGTGCCGGGAATCAGGTGCAGCGCTCAAGCCATGTTTTACATAGATACGTCTGAGTAGCTTGAAAGGTTTGTCCGTGAAAGACTTTGCACAAGTGCGCATTCAAAGCCACACGCGCATAAAAAGGAATTGTATACATGTGAGTCAAAAGCCATGCATCTGTGGTCTGAATCACACACATGCAATTCACAGCAATGCATGTGAACTGATTATACAAATGTAGTTTCAAATGTATGCATGTGCACAGATTCACATACATGCCACTGCACGGCAATGCATGTGAAATAATTTGTACAAGTATGGTTCCTGAGTCACGCAAAACAATTAGGAACCAGCTCCGTCAGAGCCATGCATTTGAAGGGATATTAAGGAACATGCTGGCCCAGAGAAATGCATGTGAAGGGCTTTGATCATGTGCATCTCTAGTGCTAGATTCACACTTGAAGCTCTGCAGCAGCACACGTGCACTGGTGTGTACAGTGCCCATCTCCTTCGACAGGCACATGCTGGGATCTGATGAGCGTCCGTGAGGGGTGCCATGCTGATTTCGAAGTAGACCAAGCCCTCTATTAGCTGGCCCCCAAAGCAGAGCATAACGGAAACTCTACATGCCCGCCACTCCAGTGTTTAAACCAGCGGGGGGTCACAGAACAGAACAGGCGCCCTCCGAAGGCTCTGATGAGCAGGAAACAAAGATGGGGGGATGGAGAGGTGGGGGCGGTGCATTGAACATGTACCCTCCCTTGCAATGAGAATAACACAAGTTAGGGCTATGGCTCCATTAACAGAGCTGCTGACTTTGGTCTTCGGGACATTTTCGAGCCTCAGCATAGGCTCTATAAAAAATATTCTGGTATTATTAAATAAATATAATTTATTTATAGCCTTGTGGGACTCTTGTGCTAATTGTTTATTTAAGTGCATTGTTTTAAAAGGCATTTGGCTGTAGGACAGTTACAGGATGCGGTGAACAAATGTTGCTGGATCAAAACAAGCAGAGGAGGGTGAGGGGAGCACAAACAGAACAGGGGCCCTCCGAAGGCTCTGATGAGCAGTAAACAAAGAAGGGGGGTGTGGTGGGGGAACAGTGCTTTGAACATGTCCCCTCACTTGCAACAAGAATGACACAAATAAGGGATGTGGCTCAATAAACACAGCTGTATCAGCATAGGTTTCATAAAAAATATGCGGATGGCATTAAATAAATATAATTAAGCAATGTCCAGTTACAGGATCGGTGTAAATGTTACCGAATCATCAAAAGAAAACAAGCGGCCCAATGTGCCTGATGAGCAGGAAACAAAGATGGGAGGGGGAAGTGTATGGGTAGGAAACGTGTGTTAGGTGGGAAGCGAAAACCATGCCTGCAACTGCTGAAAGGAGAAAATCAATTAAGAAAATGTGCTCACAGAATGTAAATAAAACGCACGTAGTAATGACACAGTAAAAGGGCCAGTCCTCATGGGAGGTTAAAAAAGGAGAAAAGGAGGTGCTAAGGAGGGGCTATTAAGCCTATTCACAAATCAAAAGCAGCTATTTAGAAAGGACAGTAACAGGAGCCAATTGAAAAGGTGGGTGGAAAATGGGCAGAGCAAGTCCATACCTTAATACAGCATGTTTCAAAGAGACAGTGCAAGCGCTGCCTAGGTGAGACCTAACAAGGGCTTTCTTTTCTCTTTTTAGCTCGCCTCTCCCCCTCTTGAAAAAAACATAACTGTGACCGTGACTACTGTAGAAGTAAGAGGGAAAGAGAGGAAGAGGGTATAGAGGGTATAGCACGCCGATAATCACAAGCCAGCGATATGTAAATCCTAGGACAGAGAGAACACCGGCCAATCAATGTATCCATGCGATGTAACTCACGGGGGCGGGCCTGAATCGGCTGACATGATGATATTGTTGTAGCTGTTCACGCAGCCCTGACTTTTTCTTGGAAGTCTACAACGCTCTCCAGACTCAGATCCCCCACAGCTTCCCCTGAGTCGCGCCTGGATCCCCCAGAGTCTCTCTCCACTCTCCTAGGAACAACAGAGCCAACAGACCGCGAAGTTACTCTGCAAACGCCATCCCGCTGCCTCCTCCACCAGAAATGAGCTCAGCCATGGAGCATAACGGGAGCTGTACATGGCAGACCCCTAAGGTTAAAAAGTCACTGATATCTGAACTCAAACGGTACCTCTAATTAATAAAATAGAACGATCCGATTGGTTGAGAGGGCTTTTTTAGTCCTGTCAGCTGTCTTGGTGCCTGTCACAGGGTCACCTCGGACTCACGCGAAACAAGGAAACACGGGAGCGAGGAGACCCCTGTGACGTCTGAACTGTATTCACTTTACCACTCCCCTATCTTTTCCCCACAGCCACATGAGTGGGATCGTGCCGTCGACGTACCTGGTGAACCGCTGACAGGGACGGACCCCTTTAAGTCTCCCGGGAGTGCGGGGAGCCCCGCCCACAACTACCTTGTGACCTTCCCTTCACCAATGAAAAGGGAGGAGGAAAACAGCATCAGGAAGAACGCGCTAGGACGGGAAGCAGACGTGGGAGGAAGCGTACCGAGAACCGAGGAGTCGGAGAATCTACCGGACGCCATTCCAGACGAGGACTCGAGGTCCAGGGATGGCAGGACGGACGAAGACGGAGGACGAAAGCCAGGAGGCCCACGGGAAGGCGCTTCGCCCAGCCGCATGCCTGGAGGCGTGTGGCTCAACCAGGTACGCGGGCGTATGGCAGGGTGGTTTGGGAGGCGGGAGAAGGTCTAGATGTCTCTCCTCTCTGTCCTCCTCTTGTTACCGCCTGGGAGCACTGCACCTTCCGTCCTTAGAGCACCGGTGTCCCTCACATCCCTTCCCTACAGCACCTATCACAGTAAACCATTACAAGTACTTTTCTTGTCTCCCCTTCCCTTGCATATCGTGACCACGGCCACACCCGGGGAACGAGCCAAGAGGAGCCGCCGAGTATACAGAAAGCAGTGCCCGACTAGCCCAAGGACACACAGAGAGAGACTACTCATTGGGAACCTTCGTCTGTTGTTTGTGTGCACCTGACTGTGCCTTCGGGACTGCTCATAACACAAGAGTCGTAAGAATAGAAATAAAGACAGCTTGTATGCCACTCCAACCTTGCCTCTGAGTTTTCTACCCGCCTACACGTACGCCGGAGAGCAAACGCTGACATTTGGTGGAGAATGCGGGCAGTGTAGCCATTAGCATCGAAATAATGGAAACAGTAATACAACACCTCATCAAGGGACAGGATGAACTTAAATGGGCGGTTGAACGGCAGATGGCATCAGCCCAGGCCGATAGAGACGTCTTCAAAGACTCCTTCGCAGCACAACTAGACCACCTAGTGAAATACTCTAGCGAAAAGGCGAGCGGTGGGTCAGAAGTACCCCGTTCCTTCCCCACTGGACCCACGGGTATCGCCCTCCAAAAATATATACCAGGGGAAGACCCAGACGCGTACCTGTTGAACTTTGAGAGGGCTGCGAGAGCCTGTAAGTGGCCAGTTGAACAGTGGCCTTTTGTCTTGGCTCCGCTACTCACGGGGAACGCGCAGGCCGCATACCAGGTGGCAAATCCAAACGGTACCACCCCCTATGAGACCATTAAAAATGTCATCCTTGACCATCTTGGCATGGACTGTGAAGCATACCGCGTCCGTTTTCGCAAGGAAAAGGGACACCCGGGAGAGAACCCCAAGACCCTCTTTTATCGCCTAAAGAACGAAGCTGACAAATGGCTATGCTCACAAGAAAGCACGAAAGAGGAAATACTTGATAAAATTTATTTGGAGCAGTTTTTAGAGGCACTCCCCTACAATACTCAAAGGTGGCTCCGCCAACACTCAGGTCTCACCACTAAGGAGGCTATCGAGATGGCATCCACGTTTGCACGAGCACAACCACGGATACCACAACTTGAAACGGAACGAGGGGCACGTCCCCAGAGTCAAAGGCCTGAAAGAAGGGCGATCAGACCTACCCCTGAGGCCATGCGTATAGTCCCACGCCGCACGGACGCAGTGCCACCAAAGGGACCGCAGTGCTACGAATGTGGGGACTGGGGTCATATCGCCAGAGCTTGCCCCAAGAGAAGACCCCAAGAGGAACCCATGGAGATCGGGTATTTACCGAAGACGGTGTTATATACAGCCGAATTGGGAAACGCATTTTACGTGAGTGTCCTGGTGAACGGACAGTCAGTGAGGGCCTTACTAGATTCTGGGTGCAGGCAGTCGGTGATACAAAGAGAATTAGTGGAGCAGAACCAGATAGCGCCAGAAGAACAGGTACACATTAGATGCGTCCATGGAGACGTTAAACCCTACCCTGTAGCTCTGGTGGAAATCACCTACCCAGGAAAGACTCCGCTCATAGTACGGCTGGGTGTAATGGCAGGTTTCCCCGAAGCCTTGATCATAGGAACAGATAATCCAGAATTCCTAGACCAATTTCAACACCTTCTCCAAGCTCAGGCCCCTACCCGGGACAGGGACAAAGTAGCACCAACAATCACACCCGCCTTACTCACCCCCGAACCCTGGGTATTGGACCGCAGCTTTAAATTTGCCCAACTCAATTGTGACACGCTACGTAATGCCTGGGAAAGCGCGCGTAGATGAGAGATTAATGATACATCAGTCTACCCCTATTTTTATATAGAAAAAGACATGTTGTATAGAAAGCCTTCACCAGAGGAGGAGGCCCAGTTGTTGGTGCCTAGGGCCTTTCGGCCTCAGATAATGTTTTTTTCCCACTCACACCTAACTGCGGGGCATACCGGGGTGGAAAAAACCTTAAAAAACGTGCTGAGACACTTTTACTGGCCAGGGATATACCAAGAGTTGAAACAATACTGCCAGGAATGCGCCACGTGCCAAAAACGCAATCCCTATCAACCACCCCACGTACCGTTACAACCTCTCCCGATCATGGGCACACCGTTCGCCAGGGTAGGGATGGATATAATAGGTCCTCTTCCCAAGACCCGGAAAGGTCATGAATACGTACTTGTTGTGGTTGACTATGCAACACGTTATCCCGAAGCCTTTCCTTTAAAGACTACGACAACCCAAAACATAGCTAATTGTCTAGTGGACTTGTTCGCACGAGTGGGGTTTCCCAAAGAGATACTCACGGATCAGGGAACCCCTTTTATGTCCCGTACTATGAAAGAGGTCTGTACCCTCCTAGACATGTCCCATATACGTACCTCGGTTTACCATCCACAAACCGATGGTTTGGTGGAGAGGTACAATGGGACCTTGAAGCTCTTCCTCAAGAAAATGCTTCAGGTAGAGGGAAGGGATTGGGACCGCCTCCTGCCCCTCGCTCTCTATGTCATCCGGAGCCAATACCAGAGTAGTCTCGGATGTACGTCCTTTGAGCTCCTCTATGGACGTCAACCACGGTCACTTCTGGATATGACCAAGGAGGCATGGGAACGGGAAGAGGAGATAGGCACCAAAGAAATGCTTGAGTATACTTGTGATCTCAAAGCCCGATTAGGGAAGCTACGAGATCTGGCATACTCTCATTTAGAAAAAAAACAGAAAGAACAAGCATACCACTATAACAAAGGGAAAAAGTGGAGAGTACTGAAGGAGGGAGACTGGGTGCTAGTCATGATGCCTTCCTCCACCTGCAAGTTCAAAGCAGAGAGATTGGGACCCTATAAGGTTGTGGGAACAGTGGGGAAAACCAGCTACAAACTACAAATAAAGCCCAATAGAGTGCAAACCTACCACGTCAACCTCCTTCGAAAGTGGTTGGGCCCTCTACCCCATACGGTGGGCTTTACCTTACCCACCCTTAAGACGCCCGACTCTACCATGGGACAACTGGTAGTCAATGAGGAGCTAGACAGGGTCCAACGGGAAGAGCTACACGTTCTCCTACAACAATATGCCCCTCTTTTCTCCGACCTACCCGGTAGAACTACCCTAGCAGAGCATAGGATACACACTCGTCCTGGACAGGTGGTTAATAAAAAGCCGTACAGGATACCGGCGGCCAGACAGAAAGCGGTCCGAAAGGAGGTACACGACATGCTACAGATGGGGGTCATACAACCCTCCCGAAGCAAATGGAACTCACCTATAGTGATGGTTCCAAAACCCGATGGTTCCATTCGCTTCTGCATGGACTTCAGGGCCCTCAACGAGATCTCAAAATTCGACTCATACCCCATACCTCGGGTGGATGACTTAATTGAGAAGCTGGGGGAGGCCCAATTCATTACAACGTTCGACCTCACCAAAGGCTATTGGCAGGTCCCCTTGCACCCTTCAGACCGCGAAAAAACCGCCTTCTCCACCCCGGACGGGCTGTATGAGTTTCTAGTGCTTCCCTTCGGGCTTCACGGAGCACCTGCGACCTTTCAACGCCTCATGAATGAGGTGCTGAAAGACGTACAACACTGCGCCTCGGCATACTTAAACGACATAGTCGTCTACAGCTCAACGTGGGAAAAACACATACAGCACCTCGATCTGGTATTAAAAGCATTGCGGGAGGCGGGTCTGCATATCAATTAAAAAAAATCACGGGTTGGCTACCAATCAGTCAGATATCTAGGGTATGTGTTAGGACACGGGTTGATAGCCCCACAAGAAGACAAGGTTAGGGCTATCCGGGAGACACCCTTTCCTAGCACCAAAAGAGAGGTCCGAGCCTTCCTAGGCCTCCTTGGGTATTACAGACGATTTATACCCTCATATTCAGAGATAGCCGGACCCCTCACTGATGTTCTAAAGAAGGACGTAAAGAATAAAGCCCTCCAGCAGCCCTCGGAGATCCTAAGGAACGCTTTCGAAAACCTAAAACTTGCCATCACTACTAGTCCAGTCCTGGTTTCACCCGACTTTTCACGTCCCTTCGTGCTGCAAACTGATGCATCCGGGTGTGGGATTGGAGCGGTACTGTCTCAAATATCACGGGATGGAGCTGAACATCCTGTTCTCTTTATAAGCAGGAAGTTGTTCCCCAGAGAACTGAAGTATCCGACAATTGAAAAGGAGTGTCTAGCGGTGAAATGGGCTATAGACAAACTAAGATACTATCTGGAGGGGACCCATTTCACTCTATATACGGACCACGCCCCCTTACAGTGGTTAAGCAGAAACCGAGGACATAACCCCAGAGTCTTAAGATGGTTTTTGACCCTGCAGCCCTTCTCTTTTACCATCAGGCACAAAAAGGGCAGTGAGAACAGTAATGCGGATTTTCTATCTCGCATTTTGCCTCTCCCCGAACGGGAGAATCCTAGGGGGAGGGAGTGTCACAGGGTCACCTCGGACTCACGCGAAACAAGGAAACACGAGAGCGAGGAGACCCCTGTGACGTCTGAACTGTATTCACTTTACCACTCCCCTATCTTTTCCCCACAGCCACATGAGTGGGATCGTGCCGTCGACGTACCTGGTGAACCGCTGACAGGGACGGACCCCTTTAAGTCTCCCGGGAGTGCGGGGAGCCCCGCCCACAACTACCTTGTGACCTTCCCTTCACCAATGAAAAGGGAGGAGGAAAACAGCATCAGGAAGAACGCGCTAGGACGGGAAGCAGACGTGGGAGGAAGCGTACCGAGAACCGAGGAGTCGGAGAATCTACCGGACGCCATTCAAGACGAGGACTCGAGGTCCAGGGCCGGCAAGACGGACGAAGACGGAGGACGAAAGCCAGGAGGCCCACGGGAAGGCGCTTCGCCCAGCCGCATGCCTGGAGGCATGTGGCTCAACCAGGTACGCGGGCGTATGGCAGGGTGGTTTGGGAGGCGGGAGAAGGTCTAGACGTCTCTCCTCTCTGTCCTCCTCTTGTTACCGCCTGGGAGCACTGCACCTTCCGTCCTTAGAGCACCGGTGTCCCTCACATCCCTTCCCTACAGCACCTATCACAGTAAACCATTACAAGTACTTTTCTTGTCTCCCCTTCCCTTGCATATCGTGACCACGGCCACACCCGGGGAACGAGCCAAGAGGAGCCGCTGAGTATACAGAAAGCAGTGCCCGACTAGCCCAAGGACACACAGAGAGAGACTACTCATTGGGAACCTTCGTCTGTTGTTTGTGTGCACCTGACTGTGCCTTCGGGACTGCTCATAACACAAGAGTCGTAAGAATAGAAATAAAGACAGCTTGTATGCCACTCCAACCTTGCCTCTGAGTTTTCTACCCCCCTACACGTACGCAAACGCTGACAGTGCCACAGGACTGCTACTGGTCCTACTGGACACAGAGATCAGACTGGCTGGCTGCAACATAAACATAGATGTTGTAGACCCCATTACAGGACACAGGGACTCAGTCCTTCACATATAGCTGACCTTTTATGGGCAATTAATCACACATGGGTGGGCAAGTACCTATTCTACATGGTGCTCGCCCTGTGCACCAACCCTCCGTGAGAGCCCACTCCCTATTGGCAATCAAGCCCCTCTAGGTGGCCAAACGCCTACCAAGCACAGCGTTCAATCTGTGCACAACTGTTCACAGAGTGTCCAGTCCTTTCAGACACCCAATCCCCCTTAGGGGGTCAAAGCTACTTATTTGCACAGTCTTTACCCGATTCCAAATCCTTCATGTGAAGAAAGGCCACTTTTTCCAGACACTGAAGGTACTTTAGGTAGCCACGGTCCTATTACGCGCAGGCTTCACACTGTACCAAACCCTTCTATTATAGCTGACCTCCTGTGAGAAACCAACCACACATGTGGGCAAGTACCTGTTATGCACCGTGTTCGCAATGTACAATTCAAACCCCTCCACTGAGAGTCTACTCCCTATAGACACCCAAGCCACAATAGGTGGGCAAGCCCCTACTACGGAAGGTTTTTGCCCTGTGCACAACAACTCCACAGAGAGCTCACTCCCTCTTGACATCTAAGACTCCTTAGGCGGTCATGCTCCTATTACGCATAGTCTTCATCTTGTACGCAACTCTTCTTGGAGTGACCATTGCCTCCAGATACGAAGCCTCATTATGTGGTCAATGCCCTATTTGGCACAGCCTTTGCCCTGTAGCGGATCCTTCAACTGAAGGTGACCTCTTGTGGGTAACCAATCTCACATGGGTGTTCACGCACCTGTAGCACATGGTATTCTCCCTCCTTGTACAGCCCACTATCTCTAGACACTCAAGCCCTTTTAGGTGGTCAAACTCGTACTATACACAGCCTTCACCCTGTGCACAACTCTTCCCAGAGAGCCAACTCCCCCCAGACACCCAAGTCCCCTTAGTTGGCCAAGCCCTTACTTTGCACATCCTTCATCCTGTACTGAATTCTTAGTGTGTAGCCAACCCCACTCTCTCCAGACACTGAAACCCCATTAGGTGGCCAATCCACTACTTTGCATCATCTTTGCTTTGTACCGAATCCTTTGTTGGTAGCCGACCTATTAAAGGCAACCAACCACACAGAGATGTACAAGTACCTGTTGCCCACTGAGTTAGCTCTGTGCACAATCCCTTCACGCAAAGCCAACTCCCTCCAGATGCCTAAGGTCCATTAGAAGACCAAGGCCCTACTCCGCACAGCCTTCCTTCACAATGAGCACAATTCTGCACAGAGAGCCCACTCCCTCCAGATACTCAAATGTCTCTTAGGCAGCCAAGTCTCTACTTTGCACACGTATTTACTGAGAACCCACTCCCTCCAGAGATTCAAGGCCTCTTAAATGGCCAGGTCTGTACTATGCACAACCTTCACCCTGTGCACAACTCTCCATGGAGAGGGGTCACACCAATTGTGATTGAGAATCCCAGAAACATGTCAACAAAATAATTTCCGCATTTATCCATGACCATGGCATTGCTCCATACACCACAACAATATCCGATTTGACAAGCCTGATGTTTACTGTAGGGATGGAGTCCATTTTATAGCAGAAGGGAACATGATCTTCTTTAACAACACCAAGTAAAAAATACAGCTCTTTCTATATGTGTGCACAACACACTTAATACAGTGGCTCTTCTCATAGTAACCTTTCCTCCCGATTATATAAATTATTTCAAATAAACTCTTGATTCTTTTTTTTAGTACTGCAGTAGTCCTGGGTAAATAACACATTTTACAGGTATTGTAAACACTCCACTCCAATCTTCCCTTCAAAAGGACATGTGAGAAAGGATCGGGCAATGCACTCTGAGGATTTTACCACCTAAGGGAACTTCACCATCTAAGTAGACCAGCCTGTCCATATATAGTTAAATACAGAAGAAAGAACTAGCACAGCAGCGGATTTCCCACCTGTGTATGATTGGTTGTCCAAATGAGGGTGACTACACACAAAGGGTTTGGACCAGGGCCAAGAGTGTCTGTAGCAGGGAGTTGATCACGTAAGGGAGCTTGGGTGTCTGGAGGGAGTGGGCTGACTGTGAACAATTATGCACAGGGCAAACTCTGTCCTTAGTAGGGGCTACACCACCCAAGGGGGCTTGGGTATCTGGAGGAAATGGGCTCTCCACAAAGAGTTGTACTTCATGCTGTGCACAGCAGGGCTTGGACACCAAAAGCGGCTTGAATGTCTAGTGGGTGTGGACTTTCTGTGGATGGTCTATGCACAGGACGACCACTGTGCACAACAGGTAATTGCCCACCAGTGAGTGGCTGGCTACAAATGAGAGGTTGGCTACACATGAATAGTTTCCTACAGTGTAAAGGCTGTATGAATTAGGGTCTTGGCCACTTAATGGGGCTTGAGTGTCTGGATTTAGTGGGCTCTCTGTGAACACTTGTGTACAATAAGAATGCTATGCGTAGTAGGGGCTTGACCACCTGAGGGATCTTGCATGTCTGAAGGGAGTGGCCTCTGTATAAACAGTTGCGTACAGGGCAAAGGCTGTGCGAACCAGGGCCTTGGTCATGTAAGGGGTTTAGGGTGTCTGGAGGGAGTGCGCACATAACTAAAAAGAGTTAATACGACACAGGGCAACAATCAGTTGCTTCACTGCGTTGCATGAACTAGAGAGAGCACAAATGTGGCATATCTAAAAAGAAGTGCAGTGCTTCTTTCTGGCTGAGTTGATGCACTTTCTGCATTCATGCAGAAACACTGGCAACCTTGCAAAATAGTGCAAGGGTGTCTTTGTTGTCGTCAGCACAATTTGTCTGCAGGTAGGGTACCATTCCTGCACAAAACACATGCTGTAAAGGCAATTTTCTCTTTGTATGTGTGCAGCCGAATCTTATCTCGAGGGTACAGGGGTGGAAATGGGGTATTTTGAGGGCCGCACAGCGTTCTAAGCGGATGACATATTCCTGTTCCTTGGTGACCTGCAGGCCTCAGGCCTCAGCCCCTGCTGCCTGGAGATACTTCAACTATATAGTGGGGCCTTAGGCCTCTGAATTAACACAAGCAAAAACATCCTGGTGGACGTGCGAGGGGATGCTGAGGGACAGAGCTGGGACCCAGATATTCCTACTCAATGTGACTCTTAAGTATCTGGGGATTCACATATCACATATTTTGGATTTGGCATGGACTCTCCATTTTCAACACCTGGCCCAGGCCCTTGACAGTGACTTCCGCCGGTGGTCTGGACTTCCTTTGAACACTATGGGGGGAGTTGCCCTCCTCAAGATGCTCTGCATCCCCGCCCCCCTACTTATACGTCTTAGGGAACTTTTCTCACCCTGTGCCCCCGACAGTTCCAGACCCTGACCTCAAAACTTACTGCCTTTATCTGGGCCGGCAAACACCACAAATTGGCATTCCACTCAGTACACGTATTATTTAGCAGTGCAGCTGGTGCCCTTTAATGACTGGTTAACCTGGGGGTGGGATGACCTGACTTATCGTCTGGAGGTCCATCTAGTGGGCTTTGAAGGCCTTCTCTGCCTCCTCTATGTCTCTCGGTTGCCTAGGACACTGCCACCCTGCACCAAGGTTTCGGTCCTGTGCTGGAGAGCAGCTTTACGCTTTATCCACTGGGACTGATGCCTGAAGTGCATGACTCATTTATGGCAGGCCACGTGGCTCCAGCAGCTTTCCAACCTTGAAGGCTTCACCCACTGGAACCATATAGGTTTCTCATACTTGGGGGACGTCTACAGGGGCGATGCTATGATGTCCTTCCAGGACTTAAAAGACCAATATGCCCTGGCCAATACACAATTTTGTTGATTCTGTCAGATGTGCCATGTGTTTTGCGCCCACATTCCCACGACCACCCGGCTGCCAAAGTATAGCCTGCTTCAGGCCAAAATCTTTCTTGGGCACCTGGGAAAGGGAGCCATCTGTATGATTTATAGATACCTGATCATCAACTCCCATGACAGCTTCAATTCTCTCCGCTGGAGGTGGGTGGATTGGGTTGGTGAGCTCGATTAAATGGACTGGAGGGAGGCCTGCCTTGTCCCCCGTAAGCTAGCCATTTCCTCACGGTTACACATAGTTCAAGTAAATTATCTACACGCCATTTACATCACCCCACTTCATATTCAGTGGCTGTCGCCCTTGCCTGTTGCTGCCTGTGCACGGCGTGCGCTCCCTGCTGCTGACTTCATCCATGTGGCTTGGGACTGTCCCGCATTACGTCCTGGCAGTTTTGGGCCTCTCGCTTGAGTTGAACTCTCGCACTGTTCTTTTTGAGATGATGGAGGAATTGGAGGGGTCCCTGCGCCGAACGGATCTTTGTAGGGGTGGCTTGTTTGGTGGCCAAATGTGATGTGGTCCAATTATAGAATCAGTCTACACTTCCCTCACTGCTGAGGTGGCGCGCAGGAGTGGCCTGGTGCATGCAAAAAGAAAAACCCATCTACACTGCATGAGGCTATCCCACAAGCATGACAGGGTGTGGGGAAAGTGGTATTCTTACTATGGATTATCACTGTAATGCTGTGTTCCTTTTTTATTGTGACTATGCAGAACCGATGTACCTTCCATTACACTGCCTCAAATGTTTCTGAAACAGGATGTACTTGCTGTAAAATGTTAATAAAGTTGGTTATTAAAAAAACATATATGGGCATCTGAACTTGGAGATTAAAGAAAAAAAATACTTCTGGTGGCACAAATGTTCGTACACAAATGTTTCCCTTGCAGACATACTTTGATCCCCTGCAACAACCACCTTGTAGCATTCGCTGGAGTATATAACCATATGCTGGTAAGGAGGATTAATGTCTCGCTGCTGCTGCAGCACTTTTGAAGATGCATTGTCTCCTGGTCGAAAAGAGGATCTAGCAGACAAGGTAAATGTTTCTTTCTCTTTACAACTCTGCTCAGCATGAGACAGGTGTCTAGGATGCCACACCTGGAAGCGCTTCCTCGTGCCTGAAGTACCAAAGGAATTTTTTTGGGCAGTTTTTTGGCTAAATTGCTTCTGTTGGATTAGGGCGTTGATGCTCACGAAATGCCATGTATAAGTTAGTATTCGCTACACCATTTTCTTTTTTAGACTCCATTTTGTGTGATGTTCGAAACTAATCTTTTCAGTTCAGAGAAATACCCTTTGCTAAGTTTTGTTTCTGCAATAAAGAACTGTTAGTGCCAGTGCATAGCTTTCCCACTAGATAAAGACCCTCTACCACCTGTCTGGCAGTTTGATCGCAGCCCAGAATGAAACGGCCTTGGATGGTGCTGAGTTGTGCAAGATACAAGAACAGAAACCTTTTTTTGGTCTTTCCCTGTCCAGCTACATCTGCTTGGAAAATTCCACTGTGGGCGTGTTCTTAACTAACCATGTACCGTACATAACGTAACTTTTTGCTGACTTTCTTTCGGTTCCCTCTGCAGAACTCTCTCGAGACTGGGCAGACGGAGCCCTGCTCTGAGCGAATATAATAAATAATTATTGGTGTATATTCTCCACTGTCTCTCCGACTCTTCATTTGGTATGGAAGACTGAGATGTGGTCCGAGGTGACCTGGGTGACCCTAAAAGGGTAATTTCCTTCTCTTCTGGCAAATATTACAGGTGACAATCTTTGCCAACATCCTTTTCTCTCTCTGAGGAATAGTAAAAAACTGCAAAACTATTGACTCTTTGCTGGTCTTGAGTATCCCTCCTGTTTTTCATATTTTTGCTCAGCTCTCTTCTCTACAGATGCTATATTTTCTTTAATGAGAAACTCCACAAAAATTGGATGATTAAAAAAATAAAAATAAAACAAAGAAACAGCACGGCCCAGTGCAAGATGTGATCATTCTCAAGTGCTAATCCCAAATTCGGTTGAAAGGGTGGGAACTTCCTTTAAATGGAGCAAGACAGTGATCTGAACCAATCAGATGTCTTACCTTTGTGTCATACGTCCTGAGGTACCTTTTTTAGGTATCGTGATACTGCGACACAGAAACATTTGGAAACTTCGCAAAAAACGCACAAGTCCTCTCATTAATTGTGCCTATTAGAAAAGCTCTATGTTGAAGGTTAAATTAAAATCAATCTTTCATACCAAACACAACTTTAAAAAAGAATTCATAGGTCACATGGTACTGCTGCGGGACCCAGAAAGGGAAGTAAAAGAACATGGAATTTTCATGGGACCCTTCCATTGGTTCTAAAGGTCCATCTAAAGAACCACAGGACCTGTGGAAAGTGAAAACAAAATATGTAGAATTATAGATGGGTAACTGTGAAGTATGGGGATATTTTCACCATGCGGTTCTAAGTGACATCATATAAACAACAAGAGCAAAGCTTGAGTTTTCTATGATGTTACTCAGGACCCCGAAGTGAAAAACATCTCTATAAATCACATTTTACATATCTATAATTTAATGGTTTGTATGGCCCCCACAATCTTTTGCCCATGCTTTCAACTGCTACGCAGTGGCAGAGGAGTAATGTCTGGGTCCATACATAACATGGCCTCTGTTATGTATCCCTGTCCTAAAGGTTTAAAAATGGAAACCTTACCTGGCATCCTTGACCAACAACCACCCCCTTCCCTGCCTTCCTTTCGCCTCCTGCAGCTGTTGTTTCAGTTTTCAGTCAAAGCAGACAGGCAGTGCTGCTCTTATTGGCTTTAACCCCTTCAGTGCCCCGCCCTTTCCCCCTCCGGTGCCGGGCCTTTCATTAGCGGGCGGGGTCCATGACGAGATAGTCTCGTCATGGGCACAGCGCAACCGTGCTCCATGACGAGACTATCTCGTCATGGGCATAGAAGAGGTTAATGGAGGCCTGTCAGCACAGTTTGGAAGGCCTTTATGACATGACAAGAGTGGGTAACCAGTTTCGTTATCAGCTGTTGCACAGCGGTGAGTTATGAGATTTAGAAACTGAAATAAACAATAGAAGCTCTCTATGAGAGCCACACATAACAATAAAATTATTAACAGATGGAAAATTAAACCATACCACTAAAAATGTACAACAAAAACAAAAGATAACATTGACGCTATACTGAACTATGTTTATCGGATCTAACTTTACATTGAAAAACTTCAGAAATTCACTGAAATAAACCAAAAGATAAACTGGCGTTATAGGTTGATATGTGAGGTCACAAACGAGTGCATGGTGGATGCGCAAGCTATAGTTAGCTTGCTAAACCATAACTTGCGAATTTCAGTGGTTTTTCTGCTTTAAAACGTTATGTTATAACTCACAATATCACCTAACGATAATGTCCCTTTAACATTGGTTTTGTCAGTCAATTTATAGTTTTTTTTTAATGAAAGTTGAGCTTTCTTAGCAAACCTACATATAGTGTCACTTTAACCGTTGGTTTGTTGAGTGAGTAAATATACATTACAAACGATTCACTACTAGGTCTGGACTTGTCAACCCAAAGAATAGGAAAACTAGTCAGGTGTATAGGGTGCCCACAATGAAAATGCTTCATGGAACTTATATTGGGTTTGATATTCCATAGGATGAAGAGTCCACAGTAATATTTATTAAAGGCCAATACAGGTTACACTTCACTTGGAAAAAAATGTTGGCAGTAAGAACTTACGATTGGTCAGCATCTGAAGATCTTCAACGGAAGGAGGGGAGCTTTTTTTCTCATACGGAATTACTGTGTTCAAAAACTAAAATCAAATGTGTAAGTTAGTGATCAAACACACTATACATTGACCACAATACCCAGAACAGTTTCAGCGGTCTCAATTACCTATATATATTTTGTGAAACACTAGTTAGTGAGGGCCGACTGACGAAGTTACTTATGTGTAGTAAAGTTACAAATGCGGAGTCTGCACTTCTGGCGGAGTATCTGCATTTGGGGCAGAATCTCTGCATGGCGCACTGCAGAGAGTGTGCCGTTCAGGGATTACGCCCTGAATGCCGAGATTCCACCAAGAGTGCGAAGAATCTTCTATAAGTGCGGAGGCTCTGCCACGAGGGTGGAGGCTCTGCCCTGGTAACTTGTTACATGTAAGTACCTTCGTGAATCGGGGCCTACGTGAACTAACAGCAGATAGAAACTTTGTGATGATTTGCCCTTTGCATGGTTAGATGGAGCACGGGCGTCTACGCAAAACATATTTCTCTTCAATTTATAAAATATGGGAAGTATACATTACTATTCACACAGAAAACTTCAAAGTATAGGGGATGTCTCTAATCACCTCAACCCCATTTGAGTGAGTGACCATTATATCAACATGAAATGATTTCAACTATGTCCTTTACCTCGGCCTGCCATTATATAAGTTGAACAATTGCACAGAATTAACTTAGTCCTAACAATACGGGAGCTAGGTAATGGCTATTGTCGATATAAGGGTCATGTTCATGTAGTGGTAGTCACTGTAGAGGGTGTTGAGAGAATGGATTTGCAGCAGTATAAGCGGATTAAAGGGCAGTGAACAAGTGCATCGAAGCACAATTAAATATGCTTGCAGAAAGAAACACATTCAACCTAGACAAAGCTAGAATCAGCCACGTACTCACCACCATATTCAACACCTCAATTGCCATAGCCACCTTCCCTGAGGACTGGAAATACGCAGAAGTCAACGCCCTACTAAAGAAATCATCGACAGACCCCAGTGAACTCAACAACTACAGATAAATCTCCTTGCTGAAGTTCCCAGCCAAAGTATTTTAAAAAATCATCAATCAACACCTCTCCTCACATCAGGAATGGAACCTCCTACTCGACTACTCTCTATCTGTATTCCGCAACAAGCAAAGAACCGAGACAGGCCTCATTGCGGCTCGCGGCGACATCCAATCCCTACTCGACCAAGGAGAGACTGTGGGTTCTGGTCTTCCTAGACCTCTTGGCAGTCTTTGATATTGTCTGCCGCCACACACTCATCACAAGGCTGCATAACATAGGCATCCAAGGAGTCGCTATCAGAGGGATTGCCTTTTCTCTCACTGAGAGAACGCAAAACATTTGCCTTCCCCCCTTCACCTCCAAATCCAAGGACATTATCTGTTGAGTCTCCCAAGGATCCTTGCTCATCCCTACTTTCTTCAACACTAATATGACACCGCTGGCCAGCATCGCCAAAAGCTATGGACTTAACATCATGTCCTGTGCGGACACACAACTCATCCTCTCCCTCTTCAAATACACAACCATCTTCCACAACTGTATGACAGACGTCACTAACTGGATGAAGGATAACTGCCTGAAGCTCAACTCAGACAAGACAGAGGTAATGATTTTCGGAAACAAAAGCTCCACGTGGGACCCATCCTGGTGCCCTCAGAACTCTGACCTACTCCTACCTTCACTGACCATCCTAGGTTCCTTGCTCTCCATGCCACTGGAGTCAAGCTAGCCTGGCTGATGAGGGGTGAAACCCTGAAACCGGTCCCAGGATGATTGTTTCCGGTTCGGGGAGAACCGGCTTGGACTGTTTCCATGGGGGGAAGGGTCAAGACGGATTTGCATATGGCTGAGTTTAAACTGGAATGGCATGGGTAGCAAAAAACACAATGGATTTAGGCCCAGATCTCTGTTCTGGGGTGAATGTTTAGCTTCGTTCAACATTCTGTCCATCAACTGTTTTTTTTGTATTTGTCACCCTAGGAACCTAGGCATCATTCTGGACAACAAGCTAAACATGATGACCCAGGACAGCTCCGTCTCCTTCTCCTGCTTCTTCATCTCCTGCATGCTTTGTAAGATGTTCAAATAGATACCGCAAAGCTCAAGACGCACCATCACCCAGGCCCTCATCTCGAGCCGACTGGACCATGGCAGGGATCCCAGCTCACCTCTGATGACTACAGACCATACAGAACGCCACAGCCAAACTTGTCCTGGATATCTCCAGACAAACCAGCATCACCCCCTACCTAAGGAAACTCCACTGGCTCCCTGTACACAAAATATGCCAGTTCAAGCTCCAGACCCATGCATTCAAGGCTCTACACAACTACGGACCGGCCTTCTTGAAGCAACACTTGAACCTCCATCCGCCCACCAGACACCTCTGCTCTGTGCTCCTTTCTCTAATCCTCACCCCCTGCATCAAACGTAGCAGATGTCGAGGTCGCTCCTTCTCCTACCTAGCAGTGAAGACATGGAACGAGCTACCCTTTCATTTATAGGCCTCCCCATCTCTTTCAGAGTTTCGAAAGTCCCTGAAGGCTATCTATTCAACTAATCAACTGGACCCTGCCAGCGCCATGATACCATCATGGGTGACAAGAAGCACTCTAAAAATCTACTGATTGATTGATTGACATTTCAAATGCTTCTGCATATTCAGCCTTTCACAGGGAAAGCAGAATTTCAGGAAGACTTCTGCTATTAAACCCCATGAAAAGTCACTCTAAAGCCCCTGAAAACGTTCATAAAAAAGTCTCTACATCCAATGCTCCCTCAATAGAGCACACGCTTAAAATGTATTATTCTAAAGTGCATACATTGAACCTAACTACATTCAAGCCCAAATTGGTGTTATACTTTGTGAGACCGCAAATAGTAGATCGCAGTCAGGTTTTCAAGACATCCACAGTGACTGTATCTGAGGATGTTTTATGCAGAGCTAATTTCAGTGGAGAGGAATTGGACATATGCTTGTCGCCCTGAATTCCTGACTGGAGCCTACTTTTTAAAAAAAAAAATCTTTATTTATGCATTTGAATCCATAACCCCTTTCCCCCCAAACCGATGGTTACTGTTTGGTGGCTCAACTAGCTCAGTCCTGGTACAAACAGTCCAATATTTAAAGGTAAATGTGTTGACTCTATTATTAAAGCTGATGTCATGGGTGGAGTGATAGAATAGTTAACAAGTAATGAAGAATAGGGTAGGAGTTAATTTGTATTATTTAAGTTGTATGATATGTAGCAAAAGTTTATTACATTTATTACATCCTAAACAAACTGGTAACTGGCATGTTGGGGGACACCTGCACCATATCAGGGCATGGACTGTATTAGTAGGAGTATATAACTGGGGTTAATAAAGGCATTGCTGGCATACGGTGGGTACCTGGGCTACTATGGCATTCAGTGGTATATAGGGGATACCTGGATAGGGGAACATCATGGTATTGACCCCCCACATGTGACATCAAGTCTTTCATTGGCATATAGATGTACTTATTTTTGGCACATCATGGAACTGATTGGTATAAGTGGTTTAATTGGGATATATAGTGGCATGATTGCATTGACTCGCACATTGAAGATGCCTGGAGACATCATCTTGGCATTGACTGGCATCCAAGGGGTACCTTTGGGACATTATTGCAATAACTGACAAGTGGGAATACATGACATTACTGGCATATGAAGGACATATGGAGCACATTACTGCATTGAATCACTTTTGGTGGGTACTTGGCATAAATGGTGGAATTAACTTGTAACTGATGTGTCACCCCATTTCATGTAATGACAATGAATGTCATGTGATGGTTTACCTGAACCTGTATTGGCAAGGGATACATTACAATGGGATACTTAGAAACATGGCAAATACAGACACCTATTTATTCATTAAAAGTGAAAATGCAGTCACAGATAGCTACGGTGAACGCCACCTGTTTTGCAGTTCTTAAGTGGCTAAACAAGATTCTGTGGCTTAGTCCTCTACTGGCACAGATGATCATTATTCAGGCACTGGTTATTTCTAGCATGGACTATGGCAATGTGCTGTATTTAAATACCGATAAGTCATCTATACAGCGACTGTAAATTGTGCAGAATGACGCTGCCAGATTGCTTTATCACTTACCCAGGTATGTTTCTGTGTCCCATTTACTAAAAGAACTTCATTGGCTTAAGGTAGCCAAGCGCACTGAATTCAAAGAATTGTGCTATATGTTAAAGACCAAATTTGGCCTGGGACTATGTTACATTCAGGAACTAGTATTCTCCTACCAGCTGACTAGGCTACAAAGATCCTCGACCCAGGACCTGTTCAGTGTCCCCAGGTTTCGATTAACCCATATGAAGGGCCACTCTTTGCCTATCTGGGGCTCAAGCTTTGGAACTCGCTGCCAGGCGGTTTAAGAAAATTTAAATCATTTCTCACCTTCTGCATGATGTGGAAAACTTGGCTATTTTGAATGTGCATGGTTGGGACAGTTATCTGTGAATGCCTTGTGCCGCGAAACCGTTCAGGGTAGCTGTCTGTATTATAAGTTCCTAATAATAATAATAATAATAATAAATATAAAACAAGTCTTTTAAAAATACATAGCACTCTGGTGTTTGGGGAGAAAATTAGTTTAGATACTTCAAATAAACACTAGCTGATTTGGGACTATGAGAACATTTTCAGTCATTGAGAAGCTGATTTTTAGACCAAGGACAAAATCAGTGTTTTTTTTACTGAAAATTCAAAATGAAGTGTTTTGGACAGAAAGAATACATTTACAACATGTTACAAAAAGGTTCTGGAATGGTAATTCATGTTGATTTGGGTGGCACTTATAGCTTTGTTTTTTCCGCTGGCTAACCACATGTCTTAAGGGGTTCTCCGCTGGCTAACCACGGGTCTTAAGGCATGCTGAATCTATTCCCCTCCCATTCACTTCAAAAGCATTTTGTATTCCCCAGCAGAGAGAGCCTCCCTTTGCGGTTGATCGAATTTTCACTCCTGTCTTAGGCATTGTGAGGAAAACCTCTTTTATTCTTTCTGCACAACATGCAATTGGTTAGTAAATTAGCAACATCACCTTAGTGAAGTATCTGAAACATCGCAAAATGTACTACAATGTAAACTTCCACTCACTCTATAACTTTTAAATACTTCTGCTTTGATGATAATTCTGGCTTTTTAATCGGTTTTGTACAATCTGTATTAGTTAAGAATTTACTCAGCTTGTCACAGGCCCTATTTATTACCACAGCAATACTTTAGATGTTATCGCTCCAAACAGCCCAACATCACATTTAGCCATGTTGCTCCCATCATTTGCTTGATCACCAACTGATTAAGTACATTCATTATCTCCCCATGTCTACATAAAAGTACCTTGCTTTTTTTTAACCCATTCGTAAATAGATGACACCCACCTACAGCAGTCTATGTCTATGATCCTCACGAACCCACCTTGTTCAGGTTTGAGATCAATGCTTTTTTTTCAGTAGATGTTCATGTCACAAAAACACTTATCTTGTTGTTTGTGCATACTAACTCTTATAGCTTCCTGGCACAATCTCACACTACAAAATTCAACTAGCATATGGAAAAGTGGAAAATGTTAGAGAACTGAAAACAAAACATTTGTGATCATGTCTGCTGTGTATACGAAGGCTATTTTGAAAGCCAAATATTTGTGTTGAAGCAATATCACCATGATAGCCATAACCCATCTGTAACTTAGTTTCATTGACTACTAATCTTTCTCATTACCTGTTATCTGTTACTTCTTCCTTACAACGTACCTCCAACAACATAAAGAAATTATTAATAAAATGTATGCAAACAAACTCAGTACTGTGTTATAGCATGGTTCCTCTATTTGTTTATATAATCATAAGCCTCCTTGTCTAGCTCAATGCTCGTCTATTAAATCACCCACTGAGACTACACCCACTCCTGTGTTAAAATCATCCCTTAGTGTTCTTAGTTGGACTGTTGCTGTCATAAGGCATATGTTTTGGACCCAGAATGGCTTAATTTTTCTATTCAGTTGGATGTTATTATGCTTCAGGAAACCTGGGCCCAGGAGTCGGTCCTTAGTGATGGCCATGAAAGCTTTAATGTGGCAATGACCCCTTCCCCTAGCCAGAGATCGTGTGGTGGTTTAACAACTGTGGTTTGTATATTCAAGCATCTATGGGTTTTTCCAGTCTCCCTTAGACATAATGGGATACAGATCTTATGGGCGGTTACCTCTAATGATTCCCACTTCTTTCTGGTAAATTTTTACAAGTCCATTAATGACCCTGGATGTCAGATTGAGGCTCTTTTTGAAGTAATATCTAATCTTGAGGCTAGATCATACGGATATTTAAAAAAAATTAAGATTATAGTAGAGGGGGATTTTAACGCCAAATTGGGAACAAGCCGAACTGACATCAACACCATTTTGGTTGAAGATTCTTTGCTTTGTGAATATTCTCTTGACGAAAGGGGTTGCAAGCAGCTTGATGCACTTGGCAAGGCAGGCTTAAGCAATGTAATGACTGGAGGGCTTGCTCACCCATTGAATTGCCCACTTTTTTGGGCTTGGGGGAAGAGACCACTATTGACTATATTTGTATATCTAGGTCGCTTGATGATTGTGTTAGCCCAGGGGTGGTGCATGAAAACTGCTTTAGGGATCATAACCTCATAAAAAATCAGGTTAATAGTTAAGCCTGGGTTAGATGCAAGGCACACTGGGATTGACTGGACTAACTATGATAAGTAAGGGACTTAGGGTGAAATGGCGTAATCTCTCAATTCCAACCCTGATCAAAACTGTGGTTAGATCCAACCTAGCAATTATTTTAGAGCCTCTATTAGCTCTCGATACATCCCCTGCTACAGTTTTGGAAGCTTTTCATCAATTAAATAGCTCCACAAATGTTATTATGAGTGATATGACGGGCAAGCATAGAGTGATACATTTGGGCTGGTTTGACAGAGCCTGTAGGTTGGTCAACAAGCACTTGCATTGAGGCTCTTAATCTTAAACCTCGCAATCAGCATGCCATTTAAAAAGCAAGAATGGCTTATAAATTAGCATTAGGGAAGCGAAAAGCTGACCTTAAAGAAGCTTCTTGGGAACAGCTGGTATCTACTTGTATTACCAGGGACCCAAGGGGTTTTTGGACAGTGGTTAATGGTAGGCAGCCCAATGTGACTACTCCAGATGAAATAGGTTCTTCTATTACTCCATGGCTCACTTTCAAAGTGTCTATAGTCTTGATATGGATTTGCGCCCAGAAATGAAGGGTAATTGTGGCTTGTACCCACTTGAGATTAGATTTGACCTTGAGGAGGTTCATGAGGCGATCATTAGTAGTCTTTCTAATAAATCCCTTGGTCCGGATGGGATACCTGTTGACATCTATAAGGCCGACGCTCATCCCTGGGCCCCTATTTTAACCAATGTCTTAAATGCTGCTGTGAAGGCTAGTTTCCCTCTGTCTTGGAAATCTGCAACTATAATTCCAGTATTTCAAAAGGGGAATAGGCAAGATCCCACCTGCCATAGACCTATCTGTCTTTTAAATTCAGTTGTGAGGCTGGCGGTAGTTATTGTTTTGCAGCCTGTGGAAGCCGGGGCCCGAGCCAATGACATAATTTGCCCGGTCCAATATGGGTTTAGGGAATGGAAAGGCACAATGAAACAATGTTTGAACCTCAACCTTATGATTGGTAAATATGTAGTGGTGAAACAAGGAACCGTCTTTCTCGCATTTAAGGACCTTAGCAGTGCCTTTTACCAGGTAAATAGGTCAAAGCTTTGGGACAATTTGGCTGCACTAGGGCTACCTTCCCACCTTGTTACCTTCCTTAGAGTCTTGCATACGGATGTGAATGCTTGCGTCAGATATGGTTTGGGTGGGGAGTGCACTCAAACTTTTAACCTTCCTCGGGGGGAGGAGGCGTGTATTAGCACCAATTTTATTTTTGTTCTAAATTAATAGCGCAAACACCTATTTGGTTGCCAATGGGAAAGATCAGCCCACGGTAAAGTCAGTTAGTGTACCTTCCCTTCTCTATGCTGATGACGCAAAGCTGATGGCCAGAACGGCTAATGGCCTTATGCAGTTAGTTGACCTTTTTGTTCATTTTATGGATGACCTGGAATTGGATACAAACATCACCAAGACCTACTATATAGTGTGTGGGAGGATGTTTACAAAAACTAGACCTATAGTCATTAAGGAGCAAATAATCACTAGGGTGTCTACTTTTCCGTATTTGGGAGTTTCATTTGACCAATAAAATAACTGGCTTACTTGTATATCTAACCGTTGTTATCGATTTACGCAAGTCTGTAGTGCTCTGTTTAGATTCTCTTTATCGATAGGCAGCAAACCTATTTTGCCCCTCCTGAAAATCTATAAAATGAAATGACTCCCAACACTGACATACAGTGCTGCAATTTTGGGATATAGAAATTGCAAAATCATTCAGTAGAAGGAAGATCAATTTTGCAGGAAACTTTTGGGTTTGGCCACGAATAGTTCTTTCTTTATCCAGGAGGAATTTGGGAGAGGACTATGAGGAGGATTATGCCAAATTGGCCCCACTGTTACTATGAATTTCAGTATGGTGTGGTGAGAAAACCAATTTTAATAGGGATACGACAGAGGACTGCCTCAGGTGTATGAATGGCCATAAGATACCATGGCTAAATTATATTAAAACTGTTGCTCAGTCCCTAGATTGTATGGATCTTTTTTATAAGGCGCAGATTCGTAAAAAGGGGATTGGAGGATTTTAAAGGATTGATTTTTAAATCAACTGAAGAATGAGAGGGAAGCCAGGGCCCTTGAGAAATATACTATAGATCCCTTTTGCTTTTAAAAACTGTTGAAGGCACTGAACCGTATCTTTCAGCAGTAAGACATCTTTGGAATAGATCACTGTTAATGAAATTCCGTTTGGGCTCTATTCATACACTTAACTGTTTTCCACCAGGCCAGTTTGATCCTCATACAATCCCGGTACGTCCCTGTGATGGATATTCCACTAAAACTTTGATAGACTTGGTTTTGTTCTGAAGATTTTATGATTTTCTGAGCAAAAAGTATCTATTACCACTTTTAAAAACTAGGTGGTTTCAGCAGTTCTGGTTAGCCTTTTTACATCTCCAGTTATTAACAGATCACGCTGTGATGTTGGCAAGTTTCTTCTTATTTTAAAGGTGCTCTATTCTGGAACAAAATCATGAATTTTTAATTGCTATACTTTGTTTCAAATTTCTAATAGACTGCATTTTTGTAAATTATACAGTGTTCTGTTTTCTCCTCATTTCTTTCCATGATAATTCTAGAAATTGTGATCTGAGGTCATTATGGTGGCCTGTCGGTTTTAATGCTTTTAATGTTTTTATGTGGTTTTATATGTTTGCTATCTTGTATGATTATGATATATAACTGAATAAAGATTCTTTCATTCTTTCAATCATGGTAACACAAGTCAATAATAGAGCAATATACACAAAGGTCTATTGTGATCCCTTAAAAAAACAACGCTTTATTCAAAGATCAGTTATGACAAAAAGAGAGCTAGCTTGCAGCATATGCAAAAATCAGTAGTCAAGACGTTTCATTCCATCGGAACTTCAATTTTAAATTCCCGATTTCTTAGTCATAGCAAGTTGAATGTCACTTTTCTTTCCAGTTTCTCCTGTTTCCTCCAGTAAGGTGCCAGGACAATACTGTATAGTGGCATGCTCTGGATGTGTAAAGTAGCTTAACTGTCATATGTAAAACTGCAGAAAGTTTTGGGAATGTGAAAAGTGTAACAACTCATGTGGGCCCTGATTCAGGGGTCGTGGGAAGGATATCAGCGGGAGTAGGGGGGACAGGAGTTTCCACCATGGAACAGACTGGGGTTTACGCTGCTTCAGGGCTGCAGGAAGCTCTTACAGTACCGGTTAAAATTGGTCATGTTGTTCCTGTGTATGACCTGAGTTCAGTGGGAAGCCTTAGTCAGAGACAGCACGTACAAGCTGAAGGGACTGGATTGGAAAGGAAATGGAGCATGAGCGTGAATTGTGCTTTTATAGTGCTTATGGAATCTAGTACCCCTTTAGCGGCTACTGCTGATCCTTTGGGAGTACCCACTGGTTCCAGCAGTATATGGTCTATACCCATGGCAAGCACTAGTTCAGACCTACAAATGTGGGAAACTCTGGTGAGAGGACCAAATGATGCGGCTTTAGAAGCAAGCACAAGTCAGGGAGCATCTGGAAGTCAGCATGTCTTAGATGTTGCAGACTTGGAATCCTGGTTGAGAGACCATGATAACAACAAGGAGAGTCAGAGTACTATTAAGGCTGTGGTAAGGGCAAAACTTCTGGATATGGTGAGGTTGATGGCTGAGGTAGACAAGCTCATCAGTGGATACTTGCCTTTGTATAGAATAAAGACCTATAAGCCAGATGACCTGTTGTTTGTAGCGAAGGATGTCACCCGTAGGTCAAGAGGAGTGCATGAGAAGTTGTCAGAGTTAGCTCAGAGGTATGGATTAGATCTGTCTCTAACGAAAATATTACAGGGAAATCATAGGCTTAACTACAGTGACCAGGAGCTGCAGGAAAAGAGAGTTACCAAATCGAAAAGCATATCCGAGAGTTGGTCATAGGAATAAGGGCTTGCAGTATGCTGGATAAGTGGGAAGAGAGATGGCCAAAAAAGAAGACAGCGAGAATAGCAACAGGACAGGCACCACCTCTGGGAGGGGGGACGCAGGGAGTAGAGGCATATCCGTTGCGAGAAGTGCCTAGTGGAGGGTATGTGCATGTTCCCTAGAGTAGAGGTGACCTACCTGCGTTCACAAATGATTTTCCCAGGTTTAGGGAAAAACCAGCGGAGTGGTATAAGCAAGTTGATCGCTTCGTTAAAATCTTGTACGTGTTGTGGAGTGACTTAAATGCCTTGTTTGAAATTGTGGTTCCTAGTGACCCATGGTCTGCTTGCAAGATTGCTATTCAGTGGCCTGCTGCTGAGCCAGAAAGAGATCCAGTAACTCAAGATCCTTCGCCTTTGGTTATGAAGAAGTACAATCAGGTGATCACATGGTTGCAGTCCAAAACAGCCCCCCTCAAGACATTGATTGGGTTAAGATAGATCGAACGACCCAGGATCCTAAAGAGTCAATACATGCTTACTATGAGAGGCTATTACAAGCCTTTAAGTAGTACAATGGGTTAGATACACTCGACCCTAAAGACATGGGACAATTTGTGTCCAAATTTGTAACTGGACTGAGACCAGAAGTTAGCCTCATGATCCAACAGCACTTAATCAGCTGGCAAAACAAATTCCGTTGACGAAATCTTACGGTGTGCCAGATACTGCAGAGATTAGGTGGATTCTAAGCATAGGAGGATAAAGGAGAAATGTATGCTGGCTCAAATACAAAATGCACTTAAAAGAGGGCAGCTGCAGGCAATAGTGGGAACTGCAGATTGTGGTCAAAGGAATGTTTCAGGAGGTGTCCAAGTGACATCAGTCACTGGGTCAACAGGACAGGTAAGAGGAAGAGGTGTCCCGATAGATCCTAAGACAGGGATAAAGGTTGCAACCCTGAAGAAGACCACTGCTTGTCATTTTTGTCACAAGATCGGGCAGTGTCACCTTAATCCTGCAAATCAAGTGCAGGAAGGAGAACTCGTACAAATATCAGACGGAGTAAATCAGTTGACAAACACACAAGTGTCCATGGATCTAAGCTAGCCTAGGTATCGCTCGCAGGGCAACTGGCATGTACTACTAAACAAGAAGAAAAGAAAAGAGAAGAAAAGAAACGAAACCCTCTCGTGTAGGCCGTGGGAAGTCCTTTTAAAAGGACGGAATCCCATCACTCACCGTGGTGACATGCTTCATCACTTGGGATCTCCTCTTATCTGCAACCTGGTGCAGATAAGGGCTACAACTCCCTCTCTACGAAGGAGGAGCTTGTGGATGCTTTAAGTCAGAGTATCCCTAGGAACAGCTAAGATCCACCAGATGTGAAGACCAAAAAGGCTCATATGTAGAGTGATGGGCGCAGTGCTAATGTGTGGGAAGTGTAGTGCAAGCTAAAATGGTTAACAATAGAGAACACCTTTTATTCATCAACTATTGATCACCAGATTAAAATCAGTGCAAAGGGCAGTTTGAAAAAATAACTGCCTGAGTTTGAAACAAGGTCAACATGTTTCAGTCATTATGATTGAAAGTGGTCTTGGCTTTCTTCAGGACTTATAACAGGTATTGCTAATGCGTAAATTTGAATGAAAGATTGAACAACAAGATAGGTTGGACTATTTACAACCTACCAACTTCTCGTGAGTTCTCTGTGACTTGTGGTGTAATGGTGACACCTGTAGTGCACAAGAGAACAGCTTCGCCTCACCTGGTAACAAACTCAGGAAATGAGGCCCCGCTCTGTCCGTCAGTGCCTCAAGCTCTGTCTGAGCCGTTTTGCGGAGGCCTCATATCCTGAGTTTGTTACCAGGTGAGGCGAGGCTGTTCTCTTGTGCACTATAGGTGTCACCAATACACCACAAGTCACAGAGAACTCACGAGAAGTTGGTAGGTTGTAAATAGTCCAACCTATCTTGTTGTTCAATCTTTCATTCAAATTTACGCAGTAGCAATACCTGTTATAGGTCCTGAAGAAAGCCAAGATCACTTTCAATCATAATGGCTGAAACATGTTGACCTTGTTTCAAACTCGGGCAGTTATTTTTTCAAACTGCCCTTTGCACTGATTTTAATCTGGTGATCAATAGTTGATGAATAAAAGGTGTTCTCTATTGTTAACCATTTTAGCTTGCACTACACTTCCCACACATTAGCACTGCACCCATCACTCTACATACGAGCCTTTTGGTCTTCACACCTGGTGGATCTTAGCTGATCCTAGGGATACTCTGACTTAAAACATCCGCGAGCTCCTTCTTTGTAGAGAGGGAGTTGTAGCCCTTATCTGCACCAGGTTGCAGATAAGAGGAGATCCCAAATGATGAAGCATGTCACCACGGTGAGTGATGGGATTCCATCCTTTTAAAAGGACTTTCCACAGCCTACACAAGAGTGTTTCGTTTCTTTTCTTCTTGTTTAGTAGTTAATGCCAGTTGCCCTGCGAGCGATCACTAGGCTCGCTTAGACCCATGGACACTTGTGTGTTTGTCATATGCAGTTTAGGGAATATGTCCATGATGTGGTCTTAAAAACTTCCCTTAGACCCTCCACTCCTTAGCATATTATTGTTGGAGTAAATCAGTTGCCAACAGTGACTAGGCCAAGATCATAAATGCTGGAGGGAATCAGAACCAGTTAGTGTAAGTGCTCCAACCTCCGAGAATCTCATAGGGCAACAGAACCTTTTCACCGGATACCCTTAATGGAAGACCTAGGTGGCTTTGATCAGGACCCCTCCTTTTGATGGTGCTTGAGGGGGGAGGAAGACTGTACACTTGGCGCAGTCTTAGAGGTAGACCAGATTGGACCATATGCAGAAGCAGATGTAGATGATCATCCTATTACATTCTTGATTGGTACTTGTGCTACCCACTCTACTGTGAGATCTGCAGGAGTAACAAACCTGCCACTCTCGTGAAAATCGATCCAAGTTGTAGGATTCAAGTCCAGGCTGTTTGCCAGGGCGTGGCATTTTGTGCAAATTGAATTGTACCAATTTTTGCTCGTCGAAGGGAATCGAATTGCAGACTAATGATGAGGGCATTGCTTTCAAATTAGCCAATCAGAATCATTACACAGCCATGTTTCCTCTATTGACAGTGGATGACATGCTGCTGGATGTGAGAGACTCAGTGTCTACAGTGTTATGAGACTTCTCTGGGGAACAAATCGGACTGATTCTAGGAGTCTAGCCAGTTCGCATAGAGGTTAAGCCTAACGCAGAATTTCCGAGAACAGCACAGTACAATTTGACAATAGAAACTGTGGCAGGGATTACACCTGTAATTGAGTCCATGACTGCACAGAGCATCCTGAAGGAGATCATGGGAAGCCAGTTCACTTCACCCGTCATGGGATTGCAGAAACCGAGTAGGAAGTATCGCATTTTTCAGGACCTTAGAAAGGTCACTAACATAGGAATTCCATGTTGTCCCGTGGTACCAAATTCTTTTGTGAATTCCTTGTGAAGCTGAGTGGTTCACAGTGATTTCTCCATCCCATTGCACCAGGAGAGACAATTTTAATTTGTTTTAAGTCTGGAGAATCGTGTCTTAACATGTTTCCGTATCCCTCAAGGGTATACTGAAAGTCTAACCATATTCAATCTGGTCTTGAAGAAGAACCTCGAGAGCTTGATCCTGCCCCAAAACTCAGTGTTAGTCCAGTACATAGACTATCTCATTGCATCTGAAATGAGGGAGTCTTGCAAGCACTGTACTATCGCCTTACTGAACCAACTGGGTGACAATGGGTATAAGGTGTCTCTGATTAAGCTTCAGTACTGTATAAATGAGGTACGATATTTGGGTCATCGAATTGAAAAAGACAAGAGGAAGGTGTCACCAGAACGAGGGGAGGCGATCATGAAAATTAATCTGTCTAGTACTCCGAAAGAGGTCAGGATGTGTTCGGGAACGGCTGGTTACTGCCGACAATGGATTTCTAATTTTTCCCTAATGGCAAAGCCTTTACAGATGCTGGCCCACAAGGATGTGTGTGATCCGGTACCTTGGGATAACAATTGTCTGCTTGCTTTCCTGAAGTTGAGAGAGTGCCTGTGTCGTTGCTCCGGCTTTCGGATGCCTGATTACAACAAAGCATGATCAGGAGGTTTGTGCTCTTTCTGTACTCACCCAGACACATGTGGGTGCCCGTAGACCACTGCCCCATTTCTCAGTTTCTATAGATCCTGTAACTTCAACATTGCCCGGATGTCTCAAATCTGTTGCTGCAACAGGTGTCAGTATTGAACGATGTGAGAGCATTGTGATGGGTCATTCACTTACGGTAAATGTACAGCATTCAGTTGAGCTCCTGATGCAAGAACCAAAACACAGCATTTGATAAATAATAGGTTAACAAGGTACGAGCAGGTGTTGCTCACTGCCAAAACATTACCCTGAAGCATTGTTCTATGTTAAATCCTTCAACCTTGTTACCTGTTCCAAATGTTAATGGGGAAAAATGTGACGACCACGACAGTTTGGATTTCACTGAGCTTTGCACAAAGCAATTACTCGACATTGTCGATGAGCCATTGCCTGATCCCAATCAAGTCCTTTTTGTTGATGGTTCATGCTTAAGAGACAATGAGCGTAATTTGAGAGCAGCGTTTGCTGTCTGTACAATCTCTGGGGTGGTGAAAGCTGCTTGTTTACAGGGAGTACACTCCGCACAAGTTGCTGAAATCATTGCCTTGACCCATGCATGTTGAGTTTCTGAACAGATCCGAGTCACCAACTATACCGATAGCCAGTACAGTTTCAGTGTGGTTCATGACTTTGGACAGCTATGGTCGAAGAGAGGATTTCTAATGTAATCAGGTTCTCCAATTAAAAACGGGGAGTATGTGAGACAACTGTTGGAAGCTTTGCAATTACCAAGAGAAGTGGCTGTCATTAAGTGTGCA
Source organism: Triturus cristatus (assembly GCF_964204655.1). Taxonomy (NCBI): domain Eukaryota; kingdom Metazoa; phylum Chordata; class Amphibia; order Caudata; family Salamandridae; genus Triturus; species Triturus cristatus. The sequence goes on along the minus strand of NC_140583.1, from coordinate 1,157,592,448 downwards.
GCTCATAGAAGGGAAGATGACTTTGTTATCACAGGGTATAGGTACGTAGATTATTTATTTATTATTATTTATTTTATTTTCAAGTTTTCTAGAGCGTGAACCAAACCCGTGAGGGTATCAGAGCGCTTTACAGGAGTGACAAATGGTATACAAAAGACAGGGAGGGGTGAATACATTTGGAGTCAAAACAGACACAGATAGATAAATATACAAGAAAAAGGCGATCACAAATCCCGGGTGGGGAGTCCAGTGGTGCCGGGCAGGCATCAATCAAAGAAACCATGGAGAGGCCGTAGTATGAGGTAGATCAAGGTCGCTGAAGTGAGTGTGGTGCAGGCGTTAGGAGAGGAATTTGCCCTTTAGGAATGTTTTGGCCTCCTTTTTAAAGCGTGCCAGAGACGGAAGTCTTCTAATTGGGGGCGGGAGTGAATTCCATACTCTTGGAGCGGCCCCAGAGAAAGCTCGATTGTATGGTTTTTTTTTACGCAAGCGTGCAGGTTGGAGCAAGAGGTCTCTGGCGGATTGGGAGTTTCTCGCTCCTCCGGATACCACGAGTTTCTGGGCGAGAAATGCAGGAGAGTTGGAGTATAAGGCCTTATGAGTGATGCAGGCCAGCTTCAGGTGGATTCTGGCCTCGAGAGGAAGCCAGTTCAGAGCTTTAAGGTGTGGAGAGATGTGGTTGAATTTATTTGAACCCGTTAGGAGTCTGGCTGCAGCGTTGAGGCAGGCTTTCAAAGGGGCGAAAGAGATCTTGGGTAGACCTGCGAGGGTAGAGCAACCATATTCTAGTCTAGAAATGAATAGTGCCTGAATTGCCATTTTCAGTTTCGCAGTGTCGAGGAAAGGTTTTAGGTTGTTTAGGTAGCTCAGGTGGAATCTGGCTGTTTTGGCCATTGAGTTTATATGGCCATGCATGTTCAAATTGCGTTCGAGGGTTATTCTGAGGGATTTAGCAGAGTCCACTAAGGTTGGAGTGCAGTTTAAGGCTGTGATAGACTTAATCCATTCCTGAATATCCAGGTTGGTGTTGGGTGGGGGGGATTAGAAGAAATTCTTTTTTTTTTGCGTTGAGTTTAAGCTGATTAGAGGAAAGCCAATGGACGGTCAACTTCAGGGCCTCATTCAGGGAGAGAATGTCCGCAAGGGAAGAGATTTTGATGTAGATCTGGGTGTCGTCGGCATACATATGGTAGGCAATGTTGGCAGTGTGTAGTACTTCAGCGAGCGGTTCAAGGTAAAGGTTGAAGAGGGTAGGGGACAGGGTTGATCCTTGGGGGACTCCAATCGTGATCGGAGTGGTGGCGGATAGGCTACTGTTAATTAGGACTCTCTGTGATCGATTCTGGAGGTAGGATCTAAACCATTCAAGAACGGGGCCATGAAGTTGAAGATGAAGTTGCTTGTTTCTGTGCTATACATGCATGTGTTTTCAACGGGGAATATACTGGCGAGAGTTCAGCAAAGATCAAACTCAGCATGGTGCTAGCTGTTGCAGGCACATGGGATGAAGTCAGACGTTTGCAAATGGAAGCCACAGACAAGTAGCAAGCAGATTGTATCAGAGCAGGTTGTGGGAAAGGTGAAAATGACATATGGGCGTCAGTTGATGGCAGGGCATTATTACCAGATTGTCTGTTACACCCAATGGCATGGCAAATTCATGGAGCAGCTCATATAGGAAGGGATGCAGTGGTGAGATTGTTCAGGCAGACTTGGTCCAATCTGAGATTTTGTGTGATCGCCAAAGCAGTATGTCATCGGTGTGTCACGTGCCAACAAATAAATGCTGGGAAAAAGTCGATTGTTGCCTTGAGTCACTTTGGCAGATCGAGAGGTCCCTTCAATCTGATCCAAATGGATTTTGTTGAGATGCCTGTGTATAATGGGTTGCGTTATTCTTCACTCAGCAATTTGGAGACTAGCCCTGCAATATTCCAAGATAGAAGCCTAGTAGGGGACACAGATGAGCCTACAACAATGGAAGGACTGGAATGAGTTGAACTCACTACCAGAGAGAGAATATCATCCCTCTGTAAATCAAATTCTGCTACGCTAGGGTCCAAGGAAACCCCATTAATACTGGAAGGAATGACTTCGGTAGTGAGAAAACTAGGATGTGGTGTGCTGTCTACTGCACAGATACTAATGTTAGCAGTGGTGTGGAGTTAATCAGTCCCCTGCAACACAGACTCAGCTTCATCGAGGTTGATGTATTCCACAGTAGAGAGGGGGTGTCAATCAACATGTGACAGATCAGACAGAGGGAGGAAGCAATTCAAGGTGGTGACAGCTGGGCTAAACAACTATTTGGATTTAGATGCCAGAGAACTCTGCCCCCTCGTTGGTTGTAAATGCTGATAAAAGTAGCCCAGCGGAACAGCATTTATGGTACCTCCTTGCAAGTTCTTATTGGCAGCGGATTGCATTAGTCGTTGGGCTAGTTGGGGGTATTTACAATTGATGACAACACAATCCCCATTAAGATTTTTTCATTGGGGCCAACCCAGGCAACCCTCGTAACAAGCAAAATATCATTATACTCATTGAATTTAAGGTCAGAGTTGTGGGGCAACCAGTAACAAACTTTGTTTTTAAGTTCTGAGGAGTGTTCCTCCCTGACAGTTTACAAAGTTGGCACACCAGTTAACACAGCTACATAAGGGCTGCATTCAGGTGGAAGGTTGAGGCAAGACTTGGTCGATCTGGTTATAATTCCTCTTTGGCAGGCTTCAGTTCGGGCCTTGAGGTGATGAAGTTTTCCCACACTTAAGGTATCAGCAGGCGGGCCCCCACATTAATCACGGGTATGGGCTGTGCAGCAAAGGCAGGTGGTGCTCTATGTAGTTTGGTAGAACTAGGGGCAAAGGCAGTTGTCGAGGATGGCACCTTAGCTGTGTTATTTGCAGATGTCTATGCAGCATTCAACTGGATAAAATATTTTGCCTGTGATGAGGATAGCTGGTCAATGACATTCTCCATGTTCTGTAGCCTAGTTATAAGAGGAGAAATACAATCAGCCACTATGGATTTTTTTCTTAGGTCCAACAACCTGTTCCATCAGGAGATGCAATAAAACCAGCATCGTTGACTTCCACAGGAATGTGGGATGCAGATGGCGGGAGATGGTTTCAAATATCTGGGGATCTATGTCACCACCGACAGGGCACAATTCGTCGCAAAGAACCTCGCGCAGCCCCTTATGCGGCTTCGTCGTGATGTCAGGCATTGGCGGTCCCTGCCGCTGACACTGTTGGGAAGAGCGGCCCTCTTCAAAATGATGGCTCTCCCCCGTTTCCTGTATGCCCTACAAAATACGCCTTTTCCGGTCTCCCACGCGTATTTCGCAACCATAAATGCTGAGGTTACCAGCTTATTATGGGAGGGAAAGACACCACGAATAGCGATGCGTAAACTGACGAAAGGTTGCTATGACGGCGGCATTGCCCTCCCAGATATCAAACTTTACTACTGGGCCTCGCAGCTAGCTGTGGTAAACCAATGGCTGCACGCGCCAGGTGACGATCCAGCATACCGCATGGACAGACATCTGCTGGGCGAGGGCGGCGTCATGGGAGCATTATATAACAAAACTAAGCGACACACCCTGACAGGCCCGACGGCGCACACTGTGCAGATATGGCATGAGGCGCAGAAGTACCTGGGCTGGGACGGAAAGATAACACAGGCCATGCCGCTGTGGGACGTGCAGAGGCTGGGTAGACTGCGCAATACTAAAGGATTTCGACAGTGGGACCTGATAGGGATCTCGCGAGTGGGGGACCTCTGGCGGGGGGGAGATGTGATACCCTTCGAGCAGTTGCAGACTGAGTATGACATGGATGAGGCCGAAAGATTCAGATACCTCCAAGTCAGACATGCGCTCATGGCGCAGATAGCGCCGGGCACTCGGCTGGCGGAGGCCTCGCCCTTGGAAGATAGACTCCTCACGGACCACCTTACCAAACGGGCCATATCCCAGACAAATCGCAAAATCATAAACAATCAGCCGGACCCTTTGCTGGCCCTGAAAGCGAGATGGGAGGGAGAGATCGGTGACTGTGACGAGACGGAATGGCAGGGGGGCATAGCTTCCCCCAGGGAGGTAGCGATACCATCCACACTCAAGCTCATACAGCTGAAAATACTGCACCGCAAGTACTATACCCGAACTCTCATCTATAAGCTCAAGCAGACAGATTCACCCCTCTGTCTTCGGCGGTGCGGGCAGGAGGGGACCCTCTTTCATACCCTATGGACATGCCCCATAATAAGTCAATACTGGAAGGCGGTCATGCGTACACTTTCGCAGGCAACACACATTACGACGCTTCCGGAGCCCAGGAGGTGTCTCCTCAATATTTGGGACTCCACTGATCTAAACCGCACACTGCAAACATGGGTGACAATAGGCATGATGGTTGCAAAACGAAACATAGCGCAGAAGTGGGGGTCCAGCCAGTCCCCTACCCTCCCCCAGTGGTGTAAAGACATGGATTCCATCATGGTTGCTGAAAAGGCAGTGTATATCCATAGGGGATGCCCCAAGAAATGGGCACAGATGTGGGGGGCATGGAATAGCTACCGAGGAGACATCTGCGAGCCCCCGAGGGACAACTCGGATTCAGAACTTAGTGAATAGGCATGTGAAGGGATGGACCGGAGGATGGAGGGCTGCCGCTGTGGTCCTGGTTGGGGTGCTTATACTTCCAGTAGAGATACTGTACCTGACACTGATGGTTGTGCTGTTTTTGATGTGGACTGACATTATGTATACTGATATAATGATTCTCACGCTATGCTATGTCACAGATTGTTCTTTATGCTCTCAGAAAACCAATAAAAAGTTTATTTAAAAAAAAACAGCATCGTTAGGGATGGGAGGCACAGTAGGAAGGATTTGATCAGGCTCTGACATAGTGGGCACTAGTGTTTTAGAACATGATGCTTGTGCTCCTGCTGATTGAAAAGGATCCCTTAGTCTGTTGTTCCACTTCTTTTTATCTAATGGGCCATTGGCAGCGGAGTCAGTAGCATGGTAGCTCTCTGAAACAGGGGGAGGCGGTATTGTAGGCCCATGAGTTAAAGCTTGGTGGGCCTGCAGACCAGACTGTTCGTCACCCAACGCAATCTCCGTACATACCTCCTGGTTCTCTGCCTCGAGAAGGTCTGACTGAACTGCAATGCAAACAGGGGTAAAACTGAGAGCCCCACCCAAATTGAGGGAGAGGTGTCGCTCAGCTAGATCGATTTCTTTAGCAAGGACTCCCACTGCCTGAGTTAGAAAACAGTCAAGTGTTCTTAGAGTCCCACCAGCTTGCTTGGTATTGGTGTCCGCTCGCTCCCGTTCCACAGGTAGTTTACATTTAACCATGTCTCTGCCAGTAAGTACAAGGCACAATCTATGAATTGTAGCACTCTATAAACTCTAAAATTTTAATAAGCAGCAGAACTCACCAGGCCACTAGGGTTCAACAGGTGGAAGGACTAAAAGGGGTGGCCCAGCCCAGCCTCCTCCGGCCACTGACGGGTACAGACCGGCCTGCTCTTGGCCCAGTCTTCGTCTGGGCTACGCCTGTACTGCGAGATGCCTAAGTAGATTAAATAGCGCTCATGCGCTAGCAGCAGTCATTGCGCCCCTCCTCTGGGCCGGGGCAACTGGGAGATGGAGTCCCACTTCCCTGCAAAGCTCCAGTTAGAAGAATCAACATAGAAAGTAAATTTAACTAGCAGAAAACATGAGCGTAAAGAACTCGTGTTGTGCAATTGACACCTAATCATGAACTAAATGTGCTTATTAATAAGGTCATTCCATACTTTTGTAAATGCATTAGTTGAAATTGCAGTAATGCTGTGTGAATTCGTAAAGCTTATATGACGTTTTTTACGATAGCTGAACCTGAAGTGCAGTTCCCTGTAAACTCTTGCTTTAGAATTAACAGTTGAATTTCATGTGTGCTGTGGAATTTGTTCTTTCTCACATTTTGTGTTGCAGGTGAAAGAATTGCTCGTTAGCTAGAATAATGTCTTTGTTTTATTCGCCAGGCAAGGAGAGAAGAAGTTACAATCATGTGGCTTGAGTTGATAAAGGAAGGCAGTTGTGCTTCACACAGGAGAAGGCCTGGGAACAAAGGCAAATTTTAGCAAGAAAAGTACACCGTTGTCCTGTAGAAAATCACCTCCAGGACAGTACTCAGAGCAGAATGGCATTACTCTCACAATGCACCCTGGAAATGCTGCGAATACCTTGTTGTTGAAGTAAGGATAGTGACACCTTCTTCTTTTGCCTTCGGAGAGAGCATCTTAGAGCATGCTAAATGACCCATTGATTGTGGAAAGGCTTCTTAGGAAGACCTCATGTACTAACACATGTTTTCCCCTACACCTGAAAATGCAGTAGGCATGTCATCGTAGTGCTAGAGTTGGGATAGATTTAATGCTTTTCACTCACTAACCCTTGATCCAGGGGAACTTGGACTCATGTTTCCTGATCTTTTGTATCCTACTTCTTGAACTAATTTTATTTCCCATGTTGCATCGTCTAAACTCGATACGCAGATTTGGCTTCATGGTAATTTGTATGTATTTCTACACTCTCGTTTTGAGGTGCATTTATGTTCAGTTATTTTTGGCTTTGTAATAAATCAACTAACCTTAAGTAGTTGTCCATAGTTACTATGGGTCTAAGAGAAATATTGACTAATTGGTTGACCTCCTAACAACTTTAATCCCCTTTATATTTCCATGCTGCGAAAAAGAACCATTGAATTGTGACTCTAGAACAGATCTAGGACGTATGGGCCCGGCTCTTTCAGTCTGCAGTCTTAATAATTTGAGAGCCTATACTATTAACCTTAAGTCAAAGCAAGCAGGGTTTTTAGCAGCTGGAGCCAATGTGCAGTAATCAATGCATCCTAATTTGAATCCTAAAAGCCAAACATCTTCCCTTTGAGAGCATAACTCACTTAGATTGGTCCGGCTTGCACTGCCTATATGGATAGGTTCATGAACTGCACAATAGCCTCAATATATCTTAATAAATTGCCACATGTAGTTTATCTTAGCGCAGTGCGTACCCATTCGCAAGCTACATGGTTAAGGTAATGAATGCAGCTACATGGGGATTGGCTACGGCGCCAACCGTAAAGGCCGCACACCAGAGGAGCTCAGTGCCAGGACCGATGTTTTAGTCCATAAATCCGATCCAAAGATCCGTACCTGCCTGGGACTGTTGAGGAACGGAGGGGGTAGTCTGCAGTAACGATGGACAAGGTGTGTGATGGCTCCCCCTCCTCCTGAACGGCACCGGATGGCTGGAACTCCGGAAGCACAATGGAGGCCCGAGAGGGAATATCGGGATTGAGGGCAATGGCCTACCCCGTAATCGGCCAGTTGGAAATATATAGGGAGCAGAGAGCGACAGGATCGAACTACACTGTCACAGACCCCAAAGGACCCAGCAGATTGTGATCACTGACGAGGGCACTATGGCAGGACGTGAGGAGCTGCACAACTAAACGCACTTGAGCAGGTGCTTCCCTTGCCAGCCTGTAAATGGCGGGCAGGGGCGAAACTAAAGGCACTGAGGCCGAGGGTGAGGAGCCGTGTAACGAACTTTCCATGAGCGGAACCCTTCCCCTGCATGCTTGAAAACTGCAGGCGAGAGTGGGGACAGGGGCACCGCGACCAAAGGTGAGGAGACGCGCAGCAAACTGAGCGTGGACAGGCCCTCCCCTGCAAGCCTGAAAACTGTGGTTGGCGGGCCCTCCCCAACAAGCCTAAAAACTGTTGTGCGGGAGGGATGACAAGAACACGACGGCTGGAGGCAGGAAGCCGCGTTCTGGATCACACATGAGTGGGCTTCCTCCCCTGCAGGCCTGAGAACGGCGGGCAGGGGCAGGGGTGTCGCACATGCAGTAACTGAGAGGCCAGGATAATGCAAGGAACAGGCCGGGGGGGATGCGGATAGAAAGAAACGGCCTGACTGTAAGGCAAAGCCCGGGTAAAAGTACCCCATCGAGAGAGAGTGCAGGGGGACACAAACAGTGGTTGACAAGGAGTAAAGGAAGACAATTGGCTCAGAAGAGCACCTGGGGTAGGTAGTGCTGTACCCCTACCTGCCAAGAGAAGCAGGTGGGGCTTGATCAGACTGCTTGGCATATAGACTCCTGAAAGGGAATTGCTGCAAAGGCAGGAGGAGTAAGAAAAGAGGCCCTGGTTCAGAGCAGTGCATCCTGGACAGAATAGTCCCAAAGGAAAGAGTGGCAGCCAAAGAACCAGTGGGATAGACCAGAAGAACTAGCCAGCAAGAGTCGGGGGCAGACGGCAACGTGACTACAGCAGTGCACAAACCACCAAGCAATACGTAGGTGGTGAGTCCCCTCAGAGTGAGACAAGGAGGCTGCGGTGAACAGCACGGGGAAAGAAAAGGGAGCCTGGTGGTGGGCAAACCCACTTGGAATGAAGAGGCAGATATGGGCAAATCCAGGCAACTTCCAGCCCAATCCAACAAAATGGACAATTATGCTGTGGTCAGAACACCGGTGGGGGACGTAGGAGACCAGTCGGACCATGAAGGACTGGTGGAACCCACGCTTGGAGTCATAATGGCGGCAATAGGAGATCTGAAGGGTACACTGGAGCCTGAACTAGATGCAGTGACAACAGATGTCAATCTCCTCAGGGCGGACTTTCACAAGATCTCGGATAAAGTCTCAATAGCTGAGGCCAATATAACACAACGACAATCATCTACAAAGAGCCTGGAAGAGCGAGTAGATCATCTGACTAAACAACAGGCGGCTCTGGCAGCGAAGCTGGAAGATCAAGAAGAGAGGGCCGCTGGAACAATATTCGAGTGGAGGGAGTGCCGGAGGGAGCGGAAGGGCTGAGTGTCGACCTCTTCCTGGAGGATCTTGCCCTCAAATATTTGCAACCCAAATGCCTGTCTAACTTTTTCTCAATTGAGCAAGCCCATAAGGTGCGAGTCCCCAAGCCAAGACCAGAAACACCCCCATGCACAATCGTAGCCCGGATCCCAAATTATAGAGATAGAGATGCTGTCCTACAAGCTGTGTGCTTGCATGGAGACTTGAAATATGAGATGCAGTAATCTGTTTTCTTCCCAGACTACACTCTACGAGTCCAATGCCAGTGTAGGTCGTTCGAGGTAGTGAAGAGGGAGCTTCGGGCTAAAGATCTTAAATATGTAATGTTGTTTCCCGCCAGGCTTCAGGTTGTAGCAGAGGGGAAAACGTGGCATTTGAACACGTCAGACAAAACACAGGAATGGCTAGAGGGCTGGAGGACAGTGGGGTGATGCTTGCCCAAGGGGACAAGCAATGGAAAAGCCCCTGGGGGCCATGCCACACCAAGTCGATCAGGGGAGAGTAATAATGAAACAGCGGATATGCACAACGAGAGGCTGAACCTGCCGGAGAAGGAGCATTGATGGCGACAGTAGTTCGTGAAAGGACAGGTGGCAGAACATGGAGATGAAACACAAGATATATCCTTCTGTCGGGTATCTGTTTGGGGGGGATTGGGGAAAAGGGGGAAAGCTGAAGCAGAATCTCCCGGGTCAGGATTATTATGACTTTGTTGCGGTCGCAGGCAAGATGAGCCGCACAAGGACACATAGGTGGGACCTGGCCCACCCTGAAATAGTTGATGCTAGATATTGGGCGACAGGCATTCTGCAAGTTGGGGGGGTGGGTAGTTCTAAACCCACTAGGCAGGGTAGCAGTGAGGGGTGAGTTTCGGTACGGGGAAAGATTTATACAACTTGTTTTACCGTTTTTGAAAGGTCTGCTCTGAATATGATACTGAAACAACACAGGAACAGATACGTGGAACAAGTGAGGAGGGGTGAGAAGGGATCATGCACCCATCGATCAGCCAAATACAGAGAAACTGTAATCTGTTATAATCAGCACATTGAGGGGGATGCAGACAATTGGGTATAAGCAAGACCAACACCTGCTGGGCACCAAAAGGGGATGGGGGTAGAGAGTCATGTCCTGGAACGCGAATGGGTTGGGAAGTAAGATAAAGCATACAGTAGCCCTTCAAAGCACAAGAGACATGCCCTAGACGTGGTCCTCCAGCAGGAAACTCACTTTTTTTAATAGAGTTTTATATAGCGCAAACTTGACCCGAAGGTATCGGGTTTCAGAGCGCTTTACATAGCACCAGTTGCGTTACATGGGCACACACATTCATCGCCCCAGGCACCAGTGTTGCGGTCGCGGACCCGGCTGTCAATCTACTCACTCTCTTCGGACTGCCAGCCTCGGATCCCCGAACATCATCCACGGAGCTTGACGGAACGTCGCGCACGCAGCAGCCTGGACCTGGAGGCCCGCTGTGCATCTCCCCGAATTTGCATGGAATTCCAGCTGGAGGCAGGAGCAACCGGGGCGGGTCGCGTCCACCGCCCATCCACTCCAGAGGCCCGATCGCAGAAATAAGGGGACACCCGCGAGGTTGAGTTGAACACCCCAGGTGGCCGCAAGGGACGGGCGCCATCTTCCTACTCGATTGCCCGTCCTCTCGGCTCTCGGTGAGCCCTTCCTCACCTTCTTGTAGCCTGGGATCTTTAACAAGCTGCACAGGGAAGTAATTAAGCCTGGGGGCCTAAATATATTCATTGTTGAGGGTCTGAGAGGCAGCAAGTAGCTGTTGAAGCCGGGCGCCTGACTTTAAAATGGCGCCCAGTGGAGACGCTTCATAAAAACAAAGGCAACAACACCCGGCCTGACGGCCCCCAGAGCAATGGTAACCGGCAAAGGCCTATGCAGCACAAACATGGACCAGCCTGGAATCTGCTGAGACACAAGGGTAGTAAGTACAGGCACAAAAAAAAAACAGAACAAAAAGGAGTTCCCCAGATTTGAGGTCGACCGCCCTAGCCATTCTTCACACTGGCGCTGGAACCGCTGGCAGTATGGGTAAGGGCGGATCACTAGGTGAGAGACATTGGAGGCTCTGGGGAGTGGGAAGAACAAATCTCGCTGTATGCGAATGATATTCTCCTATTCGCTACCAAGCCCAGGCCGTTAGGCCAACTCCTCACTTGAGAGGAAACTACTGCAAAGTATTGGGTCGTTATGAATATGCTATGTGGGTACACGCAGGCTATACATCCGACTTGAGTGGTGTGGGAATTCTAGTTAAGGTCTTAACTGTGTTGGTATTAGGGCAGACATGGTACGACAAGATGGGCAGATTCGCTGCAACGTGGCAGGGAGTAATGGTGAACTTCTGCTCAGTGTGTCATACTTGTGCCCAAGCCTGAGTCATCGCGGTAGCAGGGAGGAGGTGAGGTCTCTGCCAGTATAAATCGCGACGCATCCGAAAGTCGGGCGCTTCGCGTTCTAGTTGTTCATGTGGTGTTGTCACTTCCGGGTCAGCCCTTCCTCTTCCGGGACGCGCTCTGCAGCGGTAATGCGTCGCGTCTGATTCCTGCCTTCGAGGCGCCGTATTGGCGTGTCGTGTCCGGTCCCTGCCTTCTCCTTCTCAGGACTTTGAGAGTCTCTTTCTGTTGCTGACCTGACGCCGCTGACGGCGGCACGGGAATCGTCAGTGGCGTTCTCCGTCTCTCTCATTCTCTCCAGGAGGAATCTCACCAGTGTGGCGGTAACGCACTAGCATCAGTCAGGTGGTCCTGCTCCACCCTCAAAGCACCTTTGGCAGGCTATGTAGGGGCTCATTTCAGCGGCGCTCAGGCATCTGCATCCTCATTATATGTTCTGAATTAAGCAAAGCACCTCCCCCTCTCTTCGCATATAATGTATGTTGTATTGTCTTGTATGTCGAATTTGGAGACCACTACTGGACTAGTAGTCATTGACACTCCTTTAAGCACTACAAATACGGCTGATTATTGTTGGGTAGCTGCAAACAATATGCACAGTGGAGATTAGAAAGGTTGTGCTAAAAACAACCTACACGATATAGTGTTTTCGTATATTGTATGTTCGTTTGTTATTGGGAGGTTGTGCTATTAACAACCCATGCTATTTTTTGAAGTCACCATACATTACATGTTCGTCATATGTTTGAGAGGGTAAGATGAGCAATTTCTATATTACATAAAATATCTAGCGTGATGTAGAGCGCTTAGATATTTACATTATCTTTCTTATGTTTAGGAACATCACACCTGTTATCCTATTTTATCATTTTGTGGACGCGAGTGGAAGAGGGGAGATGTTCAGGTGGAATATTGGACAAATCATTAGCTCTGTATATTAAAACCTAGCTTCAGTTTTTGCTAAGCTTCTCTATCTGCTAACATAGCTTTCTGTTTGCAGGACTTCTTTTGGATCTCAGTGAAGCTTTCGTGGTGTTGGAGGTGCGCTGGACCTGCCCTGTCTCTCCTTCCCTTGTCTCCCCTCTTCCCCCCATTCACTGGTTCTGCTTTGACTTTGTTGGGCGGGCGAGTGGTGGAGGGAAGTTGGGAATTATCATCTGGCTCCTGCCTCCTGCCCCTGCAGAGACCTCAGGTGAGCCTGACAGAGTGTATGTCCCCCCTGGTAACATAGGTAAACATTACCGGAACTGGGCACTCAAAAGCTTGAATTGCGTGGGGAGTGCTAGTACTGAGAAGAGATTTTAACACAGCTTTGGGCCCAGTAAAAGAATCACATTCACCAAGACGGGGCCAGGAAAGGAACCTCTGCAAGTGTTACTAGAAGCAATGGGGCTGACGGATATATATTGTGAAAACAATCCCACTCAGCGACAATATACATACTATTCTACCTCCCATAGTACTTATGCAAGGTTGGACTACATATTTACACTTCAAACACACATGGCTCTTTTTTGTTCTGTGACCCATTGCACGAGAGGGATCTCAGACCAGTCGCCGGTGGAGGTACAGATACAGGGGCCTAGGCGGGACAACAAGCTTCCCCCTAGATTAGATGCTTGGGAATTTGAAGACAAAAACTTGCAGTAGAAGGTACGGGAGCAGTCGGAGCAATACTTTGTGGAAAATGAAGGATGAGTTACATCTTCAGATATACTGTGGGAGGCAAATAAGACAGTCATACGGGGATAGGTGCAGGGATTGATAGGAGGGAAACGAAAAGAAAGGCAGTTGCAATATGCCGAACTCGAGAAAGAAATTGCAGAGTTAGAAACAAAGGTACTGGCGGAAGGCGAGGAAGTAGCTATGAATGCCCACGGGGTCCAGGTTAAGCAGAAACAACTGAGAGACCTAGCAGAGTAAACTTTATGATATGTGGGATAAGGCCAGTAACATGTTGGCATGGCTTGAACGAAGGGACCAGGGTAGGAATTGGGTGCAGGAAATAAAAGCGCCTGATGGAAGACTCGATAGGACAGGGAGGGAAATTACAGGAGCCTTTGCCGTCTACTATGAACAGCTGTATGCCCCAGTCTCGATACGCACAGCTGAGGACTGTGTAGAACTCCTGCATGATATATCGCTCCCAGAGCTATCCGAGGAGGACAGGCAGATGCTGCAGCAGGACCTATCTGAGGAGGAGATAGTGGGGGCAATCCAGGATCTACAATCGGGTAAAGTCCCGGGTCCGAACGGCCTGCCAATCGAACTCTATAAAGGAGTGGCTAGTATAGTAGCGAAACATATGTTTCACATGTTCCAGGCAGCGAAAGATAAGAGATACCTGCCAGAAGATCAGCCTACAGCTCTAATAATAACTATTGCTAAACAGGGAAAAACCCCAGAGCAATGTGGCTCCGACAGGCCCATATCCCTACTCAACCTGGAGATTAAGGTCCTGGCAAAAGTCCTGGCGTCTCAGCTGTCCACAGTGATATCCTCAGTGGTGCATCCAGGCCAGTAGGGCTTTATACCACAAAGAAGCACTAAACTAAATCTTTTTTTTAACTGTTTTTATTAAACGGTGGCCAGCATTTGATGATATATACATTACACGTAATAAAGTTATCTTTTCGACGCAAGTTACAGTATTAACAAGCTGTATCAGAGAAGCACATGCATTTACTGGTACATCTTGGAAACTAAACTAAATCTTAGGTGCCGTTCTGATTTCGTTAGATGCCTGGATGGCATTCGACAGCATTGAATTGCCGTACCTCTTTGGGGTGCTCGAGAAATTGGGATTTGGGCAAGGGTTTATCAGGTGGGTCAGGTTATTGTATAGAGAACCGAGGCAAGAGTACAGGTAAACGGGGTGGTATCCAGACCATTTACATTGGGAAGGGGGAGAAGACAGGGGTACCCGCTATCCCCGATGCTCTTCGCACTGGCACTGGAACCACTGGCAGCATGGGTAAGGGCGGATCACATGGTGAGAGACATTGGAGGCCCTGGGGAGTGGGAAGAACAAATCTCGCTGTATGTGAATGATATTCTTCTATTCGCTACCAAACCATACAGCACGGTGGCCAGGCTGCGCCACATTTTTTGGCTTTTTGGCAGCTACTCCAGCTACCAAATTAATTGGGATAAGTCCCTACTACTCCCTTGTCGGGAGATAATCCACCGAGACTGGCCAGAGACACGCCCCTGCTATTGTGGATGAGCTTTAAGTAACTGGGCATACAGATCACCAGAGATCCAAATGACGTCCTAAGAGTTAACCTCCTTCCATTGATCGAGAGGCTCGGGACAGATGTGGCACACTGAAGGGGCCTCCCAATATCCTTAATGGGTAGAGCGCCCTCTTTCAAATGATGGCCGTGCCCCGCTTTCTTTATATCCTACAAAACACCCCATGCCGGGTCCCTCCCGACCTCTTTTGGAAGATAGACAGGGAGGTACGGGGGCTCCTCTGGAAAAGGGGCAGCTCTAGAATAGCCCTTTCAAAGCTACAGAGGGGGGTTTATGAAGGGGGACTGGCAGTCCCAAATATTAAGAAGTACTACTGGGCAGCACAGCTGAGCACAGTGAATACGTGGGTGTATGCGGACAGGGAGGAGCCCACATATAGGGTGGACCGACAAGCGATGGGAGGCAGAGGCTATCTGGCAGTACTATACTAAAAAAAGGGAGTGAAACAACTCCCATTACAAACTCAGACAATGGCCAAGGTGTGGCATGAGGTAGATAGATATTCAAAGTGTGCAAATACCCTGACCGAAAGAACACCCCTAGGGGATAGCGATTTGCTAAGGAAAGTGGGTAGATTGGAAGGTTTTCATAAATGGAGGATATTGGGAATAGAATCACTTGGGGATGTGTGTAGGAGCCGAGCACTGATCACATTCCAAGAGCCGCAAGATGAATACACTGAAAGATTTCATTATCTGCTCTTGGAACATGCACTGAGGACACACATCCGAAATTGGGATAGAATACCAGAATACACGCCATTGGAGGATGGACTCTTGCTGGACCCCATGGTGTCCACAGCAGTTCCGTTGACATATAGGAAAATCATTAATAACTTTTCCAGACCCACTGGTCCAATTGCAAGAATAATGGGAATCGGAAGTTGGAATCCTAGAGGATGATAACTGGGCAGAGGCGTTGCAGGGACCGAGGGAGGTGGCCATAAGATCGCGCTTCAGGTTAGTGCAGCTAAGAATATTGCATAGATCCTACCTCTCTAGCTCACTCTTATATAGGCTGGGACGAGGGGAAACAAACAAGTGTAGAAGGGGATGCGGGATGTGGGATCATTTTTCCACATTCTGCGGGAATGCCCAATTATTCGGGGCTACTGGATAGAAGCCACCAAAGCTGTCAGAAGAAGCAGATAGGGCAGACCCGCTGGAGCCAAAATGGTTGATATTATGCATATCGGGGGAGGAGCTGTGGCCCAAATATCAGAAAATGTGGATTATGACGGCGGCAGCAGAGGCCAAAAGAAATGTGGCTAGGGAGTGGGGCACGGCTCTCCCCCAAGGTTGGAGGCATGGGAACAAGATCTAGACTGGTTAAGCCAGGCGGAGAACGTTATCTAGCAGAGTAGGGGCTGCCCAGGGAAATGGATGAAGATTTGGGGTGGGTGGTAAGGCTAAATGGGACACAGTGGGGACTCCCCAGTTTCTTCAGTATGATGCGAGAGATGATGGGGGCTCGACCAGGCAGACTACAAAGGGCGATAGGAGATACCAGCGATCATTTGTTCCTCCATGAACAGGGAGAGGGCAATATAAGGGGGAAGTAAAACCTGCGTTTAACTGATTGAAATGAATGAGTGTATTGTATCTGAGCAAATGTGTGAATAAACAGATGTTTAAAAAAATGAATGCCGGAGGAGCCTAGCGCGCAACCAAGATGGCCGCGTAGGTGCGAGGCTCCCGAGGACCACCACGACCTCCTGAATTAATCCTGGCTATATCCTGTCCTTGTTGAGGGGACTGCATCGGTGAACCCGAGCTGAGGCGCCTTCCGTTTTTCTTTTTCGAATCGGACCCCGGACACCGGTGGGAGCACCGATTGAAGGTTGCGGCCTTCTCCGCGCTGGCCCCCCGGATTGGAGTAGTGGGGCGATCCGGGGACAAAGCGAACAACAGCGGCGGGCAGGGCTGGGCGACTCGCGTATCCCGTGCTTTCACTTTCGCTTTTGCGCTCTCCTTGCCCTCAAGCGAGGTAGGGTTGCGGAGCGGGGTGCGGTGGTGTGGCCTTGTCCAGGTGCCCGGCTGACCCGCCGGCCGTGAGTCGTCCTGCGGCTCAGTGGTCGCCCTCCCCCCCCCCGGAACCCGTGAACTGGTTTATCGGCCCTTTCGAGGAGATTGGCACGACGGTGGGAGAGCAGGCATGTCCACCAAACAAGATGGCGACCGGGCGAAGGTGAAGACGACCCGCCGCGGCCCGGCGCCTCAATCCAACAGCATGGACCGCTACACCCTCCAGAAGGGATCTCCGGAGACATCGCGCACATCCCCGGCGGGCCCGACGGAGGCATCTGCTCAACCGTTGGATCTGACCCTCCGGGACGTCATGGGCGCCATCGCAGAGATGAAGGCCTCGGTGGACCAGCGCTTCGACACCCTAGCACAAAAGATAGACTCGGTCCTGGTGGATGTTAGCCTTGTGAGGGCTGACTTGTCCAAAACCAACGACCGGGTCGATTCCCTGGCCCACACCACAACGAGCCTCACGACGGACGTGGTGGCCCTCCAAAAGGAGGTGCGCCGGCTTGGCCAGGCGAGCGCCCTGATGGACCGGCGACTGGAGGATTCCGAGGGTCGGGCCCGGAGGAATAACGTTCGCATTGTGGGAGTGCCGGAGGGACGAGAGGCGGAGGCGGCAGATCTTTTTGTGGAAGAATTGATCCTTACCCATCTCCAGCCCCGGGGGCTGAGTAAGCTTTTTGCGGTGGAACGTGCTCACCGGGTCCCTGGGGGCAGACCTAAGGCCGGTGCCCCGCCGCGGCCTCTCATTGCCCGGATTTTTAATTTTCGGGACAGAGACGCTATCCTGCAGACCTCCAGGCAACAGGGACCGGTCAAGCTTGATAACATGGATGTGCATTTCTACCCAGACTTTACTCCGGCGGTCCAAAAACTGAGATTGAGTTTTCTCGGAGTTAAACGTCGCCTACGGGACCTGAACCTTAAGTACTCAATGCTTTTTCCAGCTAAGCTAAGGGTGGAGGTGGATGGGCGCACGCACTTTTTTGACCGACCCGAGGCGGCTGGGGACTGGTTGGACACTCTGCCTGGAGATCGGGGCCGAGGGGGTGGGGGGGGTGCGGTTGGCGGGGAGGGCCCGCCGGATCAGAACTGAGGGGTGAAGAATAGGCCTTGCTCTGGACAACATTCCTTTACCATTTACTGATCGTTTATGTTCCCCTCCGATGGAGGTCGTGTGGGGTCTGTTGGGGGCTTCCCTCCTCCTCTGGGGGACTAGTTAGTTTTTCATCTATGGGGCGACAGGCACACTGCACTTTGGGGGGGCTGTCTGGGCTCATGCAGGGGTGCAGGGAGGGGGGAGTTCTGTTGGGATGGGGGGGTGGGGGAGGTGTGTTGTTTGTTTGCACCGCAAGGCAAGCCCTTTACTGTATTGTTGCTCTCGAGATGCTCTGTGGGGGACGACTGATTGCTTCTACGTATGATGGGGGGTAGGGATTTGACTGTGTTGTCATGGAATGTTAACGGCCTGGGGGACAGGATTAAGCGTGGTGTGGTCCTGCAGTACCTGAAACGTATCTCACCAGATGTTATCTTCCTGCAGGAGACACACCTTATAGGTAACTCCTTTCATGCCATGAATCGGCGAGGCTATCGTTTGGTGGCCCACTCGGGCTTCACCTCGGGCTCGCGGGGGGTGGGTATCATGATTAAGAACTCGCTCCCGTTGGAGATTGATGAGGTGCGCCATGATGAGAGGGGACGCTACACTGTTCTGGTGGGTAGAATGGAGGGTAGAGTGTTTGTTTTTATATCAGTGTACGTCCCGCCTGGGTTACAATCTACTACATTTGCGGATTTGGGGCGCCTCC
This sequence comes from Triturus cristatus, assembly GCF_964204655.1. Classification (NCBI taxonomy): domain Eukaryota; kingdom Metazoa; phylum Chordata; class Amphibia; order Caudata; family Salamandridae; genus Triturus; species Triturus cristatus. Next base: position 1,157,574,041 of record NC_140583.1, on the reverse strand, counting down.
TCCTGGACCTCCCGGGTGGCCTGCTGGTGGTTGGGGGGGACTTTAATGCGGTAGTTTCTGGGTCTATGGATCGCCATCCCCCTAGGGACCTCCCCCGGGCACAGGCCTGGCTGTCCGGCCTTTTAGATACTCTGGGCCTGGTGGATTGCTGGCGACTAAAGCATTCCGCACTGCGGCAATACACCTTCCACTCGGGTGCCCATGGTAGCCTCTCGCGGCTTGATTACATCCTTGTCCCGGCGGCCTATGCTGGGAGGGTGGGAGAGGTGTGCCATCTGGCGCGGGGCATTTCAGATCACTCCCCAGTACTGTTACACTTCGATGTCTTCCCTAGGGGGGAGGGCAGGGTGGCTCCAATCAATGCTTGGTACTTGCGCGACCCCACTATTCGTGCCGACTTGATCAAATCCTTACAGCGATACTTTGATGAGAATGTGGGGTCTGTCCCTTCGGCCATCTCCCTGTGGGAGGCTTTTAAGGTAGTTCTCAGAGGGGAGGCCCTCTCCTTTATCTCCCATGCCCGGAGGCGCGAGCGGGAGGAGGTAACCCGGGTGGAGGCCGAAATTGCGGAACTAGAGGGAGACCTGGGGAGCGGGGTAACAGACGCCAAGTTGCATGTTCTGCACCTCAAGCAGGCGGCCTATAGGGCCCTCGTCACGGAGGCGGCCAGGGGCCTCAGTAGAGAGCAACAGGGGCGACTGTATGATGTGGGTGATAAGGCTGGTAAATTGATTGCGTGGTTGGACAAGAGGGAGAGAGCGAGCCGTGTGGTTCCTTTGATTGAGGGGATGGATGGTGTGCCTGTCACCGAGCCGGAAGCCATTGTCTCCTGCTTCGCGGATTACTTCCGCGAGGTGTACTCCCCGGTTTCTCCCTGCTCGGAGGAAGATTCCCATGCCCTGCTTCGGGACATCGCGCTGCCCTCCCTTACGGTGGAGGACAGGGAGTTGCTGGACGCTCCTCCCACCTCGGACGAAATTGCCCTGGCTATTCGCTCGGTCGCATCCGGCAAGGCCATGGGCCCCAATGGTATCCCCATCGAGCTCTACAAGCTGCGACCGGATGTACTGGCGCCCCACCTGCGCGCCATGTTCCTGGCGGCCCACTCGCAGGGTACCCTCCCGCCGGACCAGCGTCTGGCCACAATCGTGGTGATCCACAAGGAGGGGAGACCCCGTGAGCGGGTTACATCCTATAGGCCTATCTCGCTCTTGAACGCGGAGCCCAAAATCCTCGCCAAGGTACTGGCCAACCGGCTGGTTGGCGTGGTGGGCGATTTGGTCCACCAAGACCAATCTGGCTTTATACCCCATCGCAACACGGCTCTTAATCTGCGACGCTTGCATGGGGTGCTCGCGCGTGTCCCGTTTGTGCGGGAGCCGGCCATCTTGGCGTCCTTAGACGCCACCATGGCGTTTGACACGCTTGAATGGCCATACATCTGGGCGATGCTGGCGAAATTTGGATTTGGACCGGGATTCATTAGCTGGGTCAAATTGTTGTATTCGGGCCCATTGGCGCAGGTGGTGGTGAATGGGCGAGTCTCGGCCCCCTTCGCGCTGGGGCGGGGCACGCGTCAGGGTTGCCCCTTGTCACCGCTCCTGTTTGCATTGGCCTTGGAGCCCTTGGCGGAGTGGCTGCGGTGGCACCCCTCCATCCGTGGTCTCCGCTGGACCCCCGAGCATGAGGACCGCGTGTCCCTCTACGCCGATGATATCCTTTTGTATCTCGCCTCCCCGCGTAACTCGCTGATTGTCCTGGTTGATGTTTTGCGCTCCTTCGGTCGTAACTCAGGCCTTGTCATCAACTGGGCGAAATCCTGCGTGTATGTGCTCTCCGGGGAGGCTCCGGCCCTACCACGGGACTGCCCGATCCAGATTGCCTCCCAGGGGTTCCGGTACCTGGGTATATATATTACTCTAGACCCGGAGGCCCGCTACGAGCGGAACTTGCTACCCCCCCTCCAGCGCTTGCGGGAGGACGTTGCGCGCTGGCGGCGTCTTCCGCTTTCGCCGCTTGGCCGAGCGGCCTTGTTTAAAATGATGTCCTTGCCGCGCTTTCTGTATGCGCTTCAGAACACTATGGACTTGGTTCCGGCGAACTACTTCCGTGAGGTGGAGAGCCTGCAGCGGCGCCTGTTCTGGGACGGGAGGCCGCGTATTGCTCTGGCTAAATTGACGCTCCCGTGGTACGATGGGGGGGTTGCCCTCCCGGACATTAAACGGTATTACTGGGCCTCCCAGCTAGCTGCGATTAATCATGGCCTTTACGGGCCCGCCCTGAACCCGGCATTTGAAATGGACAAGATGCTCCTGCCCGGTGGCGACTACAATCGAGCGCTCTACTCTGGCGCGCCCGACTCCCGTCTGACGGGACCGACGCGTGTCATGGTGCGTGTCTGGCACGCGGCTAATGCAGCGATGGGGTGGAAGGACCGTTTGACCCGGGCGACACCGCTATATGCGTCTGAGAGGTTGGGCTCCCTGTGGACATCGAAGGGCTTCGAGAAGTGGGACACGATCGGAATCAGCACAGTGGGAGACCTCTGGACAAGGGGTGGACTCAAAACTTTTGAGACGCTGCGGACGGAATTTCAGCTGCAAGGCAGTGAGTACTTTCGGTACTTACAAGTCCGCCACACGCTGGGCTCCGTCTTCCCTGATGTCGCGTCCATTCCGGAGTCTTCCCCCCTGGAGGACAGAGTGCTGGATGGCCATGTCCCAGACAGCACGATCTCCCTTATATATAAAAAACTGATCAACGACAGATCGTGCCTGCTGACTAGTCTCCGCGAGGCCTGGGTTGCCGACGGGCTGGAACTGGACGACGAGGACTGGATTTCCGCGGTGGCCTCTCCGAAGGAGGTGGCCATCCCGGCTCGCCTTCGCTTCGTCCAGCTTAAGATCCTCCACCGGGTTTACGTGACGGGGCCAAGGCTTCTACGTATGGGCTTTGTTGGTGACGGATTGTGTAAGCGTGGCTGTGGTGCCTTGGCAACTTTCATGCATATTCTGTGGGAATGCCCACAGGTGGAGCGATTCTGGCGTGGTGTGCATGAGGTCCTGCGTGTGGTGACGCGTGTTGCGCTGTTGCCTGAAGCGAGGAGATGCTTGCTGAATGTATGGGAACCAAATGACTATTCGGTCCCGCAGACGCGGTGGGTGACTCTGGGATACATGATAGCTAAGCGCGACATCGCTCAATTGTGGGGATCCCGGTGGCCCCCAGCGGTGTTGGCCTGGAAAGAACATATGGATTGGTGTATGTTTCGTGAAAAGGTAGTGTATGTGGCGAGGGGTAAGCCTGGGGCGTGGGTGAAAATCTGGGGCCCCTGGAACGCCTATCGCGGGGGTATTTGTGAGCCGCCACTGCTGCCGGCCGCCTCACCAGCTCCGTCCCCCTAGCCGACCCCCTCCCCCAGCCGCGGGCATGTGGTTCCCCTGTCCCTGATCTATTCCCATTCCCCTCTTCAGAGTTTGGCTGCTGGTTGGGATCCCCCACTTAAGGAGCACGTGCCGTCACTTTGGATGGCGGGTTGCCTTGCGGGTGTGGTTTTTTGTGTTGTTCTGTTTTGAAAAAAGGAAACCGTATTGTGGGCTTGGAGTTATGTGGCCTGCGCTATTGATATCTCCTGATTTATCGATCTGCACCGCCAAGAGACTCTTACTGTAGGTATGTCATATGCTTCTGCCACTCTAGCGGCCGGCCGGATGGTTGTAGGCCCATACTTGTAACCTTTTTTAATATGTAATAAACAGTTTCCAATAAAAAAAAAAAAAAAAAAAATGAATGCCACTACATGTGGCAAACTGAACTGCTGCCACGAAATACCTACACAGTGAGTGAGCAGAAGATAGCTTTTCTATGCAACACCAAAACATTAAACATTTTCAGTGAACAATTTTTGCAATGTACATGGTTTTAACAGAATAAACACTTGTTGCCCCCAGGTCTCTAAACTGTTAATGTGCTCTGCATAGATGTTCTTCCTTTGACTAAGAATGGTCTTTTTACTCAGAGACACAAAGGCAGACATTCATACCTGCTTATCACTGCCGGTGTTGCCGAATGTTTGCCTGATCCCAGTCTGCAAGATGTTTGAGATCCCTTCCATGCTGAAACGCTAAAGATAGAGACATAAAAGATGCGTTAGTCTGTCTTCAGGCAGCAAAGTAATACAAAATCCTGCACTGTTTCTGCAGTACTTTAAGTGTTTGATCTTCAAAGTTAATTTGCACAAATAATGCCGAAAAGTACAATAATAACACATTTTCATCAATATAAAGTCGAAGAGAAACACATCGGACCTCACCTGTAAAGGGTTAGTTACTACATTCATCATAGTTGGTTCACAATCAGAATTTAACGCATTGAAATACACTAAGAGTAGGGAGGGTTCATAATGGTATTATACACAAATAAAAAGACACCTAGGTTAGGCAGCTTCTGAGTCTACCCTTTCAGCTGAAGTGACCACCCGGCTCATCCTAACACACCACTATGTAGCCTTCTCTCTCACTAACCGTAAACGGGAAACAGTGTTTACAACGCTGTCTCCCCAAAGCGGTACCTTTACAATGCAGTTGTTACCACACGTACCATTAATTCGCAAGTCGTTTCAACGACTTGCTGTAAGCGGCGCGTTGGTGTTGGATTTACATTCCAACACTTTCCCTGCTGTTGCACAAACTGGAGTAGGAAAAGTAAATAATACTATTCATAAGTCCAGCGCGCACCCTACAGCAAGTCGTTGTAACGACTTGCATGTAATGGTACATGTGGTAACAATGTAGGCGTTGTAATGACCGCGTTGTAAAGGCATGCGATGTATTCGCATGCGTTGTAAAGAGACATATTCACTGTAAACTGGCACATATCCACCTACCACCTTCAAGCACCTCCCCTCTCTGCACCCAGTGGCAACACCACGCCTCAACAATATCAGCTCCTTTCTATAGCATGAGACAAATCCATTTCATTCAAGTTCATTACATAAAGTCCTTGCTGAAGTAGCCCACATTTGAGCCAAGTAGTGACAGGCAAACTGCTGAGCAGTTCATCAACATCTATGTAACATTCTTAACACCCACAACCTATTGGATCACATCCAAGTTCACTTTGTGGGCATTACTGACCATTATGGAGGACTTGAGACGACAAGCTGATATGCGTGGAGTAGCTGTTCTACTTGTCCTGCTCCTTAACTACATTTGTTACCATAACACGTGCGATACTTTTTACAATAACTCAGAGTCTGTCATAGGTAAGGCCATGACTGTGTATACTACGTCACTACTACCTTTCCAATTGATACCAACTAATGCTTAACCCTATTTAAAGTTCCAGATGGCTCCAAGCTGTGACCCTCCGCCTCAAAGCACATCCGAGAAACTGGCACCTTATATCAGTTTCTTCAGGCACTCCCACTACATCTATACAAATAATGCACAAATGGTCATTAAAATTAGCAGCATCCTGTTGCTGACACTACCTTCAGTAACCAATATCCACTCGAAGTCAATGACGGACGTCCTAGATCACATCAGGCTCAACCTGAAGAAACCATGGACTAACATATAATTTCACCTTAAGACAGCTTCATACTCAAGTCGTTTCTCTTCCACCGCAAAACACCTAGATAATCAGTCCTCTCCTGACAACTCTCTGAAAGTTCTGGCAACAACTAACCTGGCCCTATCCAGATTTCAGCATTCCAAAGCACAAGAGATGACATCCGAGAGCCCTTTACTTCTTGCACTTGCATTAAATACTTAGCATGGTGCATCCCAATCAACGTATTCTGTATCAGACAGGCCAGAACTCTTGCAAAGCTTGACATTCAATATCTTAACCGCGTGCTCCCTTCAGCATTCACAGGCCTGCTCGGCCCACTTTCTTTTTGAAAGACTCCAAACTCTAGAACACTATCATAAGAAACAGTGACTTTCATGATGATCTAAATTCTTAATGTGCAAAAGCCTTCAGTTCATAAAATTAGTGGCATTGTGACTGCCAAACTGAGTCAGTCATGTTTATTGTGCAGTTAATATAATCCTTTACAGCTAAGACATGTAAAGTTGTAAACTGAGTTCCACTGTACTGCATGAAAGACACATTGCGAGCTGGAAACATCTTACAGAATCGCAAAATGCCTTTGCCACCCATATCGACTGACCCATGAAAGGTGGCTTGCAGTGGGCATTCCTCCCACCCCCATTTGCAAGTCGCTAGCCAGTGTATCCAAGTTTTGCACCTGCAGTTTTGGTCCCAAAACATTTGTTAGTTTTCGTCAAGGCTTCACAAAGTGCAAGCTGTCTCTTGTGATTGATGGCTGCTGGCACTGAGGGAAGCATGAAGCGGTTCATGGAAACTGCATTTTAAAAAGCAGCCAATGTCCTTTTCAGGGGGCAGAGACGGCTTTAAAACATGTTGAAATTGAGAGAATGTTAATGTGGGGTTGGAAGCTTGCCGTCCTTCTCGGGCCTTAATGCCTGCACTTGCAATCATTCGCAGGCGTTTGCAAAGGAGTTCCTGCCTCCATATTAGAGCCAGAGGTTTTTGCAAATTCCTGAGAAATTGCGCCGTGACTGAGTAGTACATCAGTGGCAACACTAAACCAGGTTTCGATTGTAAACCAGTCAACTAAACATACTGGCTGGATTTTGACTTGGCCTTAGTATACAGGCCACTGAAACATGGACTCCCCTCCCTCCCCCCGCCCTCACTCCATCAAATTAGAATACCAAGTGAAATACACAAGACTTTACCTACAACAATCAAAAAGCTCCGATTTGCCAATAAAGCTGTCCTTTCTCAGAATGATTATTCATACATTTTAGTTTAATCAATGTCACATTATCACCTCGTTTTAAAAAGAAGGCGTCCTCTGGGATATGTTTATCATTATTCACACCTGATCTCAGGTGACCAACCCAACTACATACACACCACAACCATTCAAAAAGGTCACCCCCAACCTGGTGGCTACAGAATATTGGCACAAAAACTCATTAGAGATAATAATATTTGCAATTTCCTGAAACAGTTTATTATAAATTTTTCAAAAAAAGGGGAAGACTTTTTTTTCCCAATTAAAAACCTTTATATAAAAGGATGATCGTGAAAATTGTATTACAATATTAAAAACAATTTTTAAACAAAAAGCACGAGAGTTAAAACATTAATGGCCACAACCCGGGGTTTCAATCATATACAAACGCCCTGATATCTTGTGGGCCATCAACATCTAGGACGATGTCCGTACAGCTGGGTTTATGGCCACAACAAAAAAGGGGCGTCGCCGCGTTTCGAAGGCTTTATCTCATTCCACCTTCTTTCTCATGACTGGAACATTATAACCTCCAATGGGTAAATGATATGTCACTCTATTGCACAAAAATTTATAGTCATTGGGCGCTTTCATCCATTTATACAAGTCGATGGTTTTCGTTTCGTTGAAATCTCATAAGTAAGGATGGAACTTGTTGTTGTGAGATGACCCCGATTATAGCTTTAGGGTTCCATCGGTCATACCCTGTATATTCAGGCCTCTTGTACAAAATCAATAACGTCTCCCAGCCTTTGCTATTTATGTTAACGTCGGGAAATACTTTTCTTTTAGCAAATCTGTTCCTTATTGCAACGTCTTCAGAACTTTTTTATATTAGAGCAAATTCAATTTTAGCTCTCTCTTAGATTGAGAACCGGCGGTTCCTCGATCCACACTGGTTTATTTACAAATCATGATCACCTCGAACAGACAGGAGACCTAATGCTCAACCCTTAACTACTCACTCCTTTAGGTATTGCTTGTGAGGCCAACACTTCAGTGTTGGTGGCCAACCATGCATCATTATGCTACTCCGGAACCGGGGAAATGATTCACCCATCAACCCCATGCAGGTAAATCTACAGCTGCAAGTGCCTTGTTTTTAAGATTGTCACAGCCAAGCACCATGGTGGATTGGCTCGTGTGCCATCAACACCATGAGTGGCAAAACAGGAAGGTTCCTTTACTTCACTCACAGCAGATGGCGCTGCCATCCAGTCTTTCATGCCTCACTACCTTCTACTGTCTGGAATAGGTTAATAAAATAGCAACTAGAGCAAACACTCTCCCAAACGAAGCTCTCACACTACTTGCCAGTGATTGTCCCTTTCATCATTCATAACTCCCATGTCCTCTGTCTCTCGATTGAGAATTGAAGAGACTTCCCAGTAAAGTCTACTCGTGGGTGATCCGCAACCAATACAAAACTTTCCATGCTTCTATAGGCACCTCCCATAGCTCTGCAAATAGCACGACAACTAAGGCATAGCCTTTTGTAATATGTAGCTTGAAACAATATTCCTGATTGTGTTTGATTTTGGTATGCAGAGACCACCTTACCCTCTCTAATCCAACCAAAGGTGTGTGTGCTCCCTACAATGAACCACATGTAGCAAAGCACCCGTCACCCCACAGCCAAGATGTTCTTCTCAACACAACACCCATAAATCTCACCATCTTTGGCCACAACCCCTCACACACACGTCCAGTCAGTGCGAATGCCTGTAATGCTCATTTCGACCATCTGCATGTATCTCTACACACATGATGCCACATGCAACCACCTCAACACTAATACCCAACACGTTTCACTCCACGTACATACTCTGTTAGCAAGGCTGCAAGCTAACCACACCAACACTACATCCAAAAGTATGGATATGCTCACATGGCTCATTGCTCCCGTGATCCAATCACATGTGAACAGTAGTAAATCGGTCCCATTTATACAGTATAATTTAGTTCTAATCAATATTGTCCAAAATCTGTATGCCTGCCCTATGAAAGTTAAAGACCGCAACTGGTGATTAAGTTTAAACATGTTCCGAAAAGTAGTTCAATAATTACTAATTCCTGTAGATGTTAGAACAGGTCACAGAAATTTATGTCTGAGAACAATAAAATATCAACAAAAAGAAAAACGCCTACATGATTAGTTGTAGGAAAATGAACACATGGACAACAAGGAGCGTGCACTTCAGGTTCTCTGGTATTGGGGAAGTTGAGCATTCCTGTTATTAGGCCTTTCTTAAATTTGCACAATACATGGGTCTCGACCACTGGAGAGGGTTTTCAAAAGTATTTATTTACTAACACAAGGTTTCCCAAGCTCCACATTTCCCCTTTCCAGTGTGACACAGTCTCAACACAAATTAGATTAGATAATTTTATTGCACAAATAATTAAAACACAACACAAATTAGCAATTTGCAAATCGCTGTTTGTCCATTCCTCTTACTTTGCTTGGGTTATCCATATAAGAGCACCCAGGTGTCTAGTAACTTTTCCCAATAAATCAGCCATGGAGTAAGACAAGAAGTCCATATCCCACCACATCCCTCAAGATTGATCTGTTAAGTATATGTCTGCTAGATGTTCAAGAGCCCAGACAGACGTCCAAAGAGCCCAGACTGACGTTCAAAGAGCCCAGACTGACGTCCAAAGAGCTCAGACTGACGTCCAAAGAGGTCAATCTGCTCTTGTCTTTGAGGTACTGCAACCCAACATCTTGGTGGCAAGTATATTCAAAAGGGCAGGCAGGAGACCTCAAATGTTCTGCATAATTTGTTTTCCATCACCTGCCAGTAGCATGGGTCCATATATCCCAAAACGCCAACAGTCTAAACTGCAGAGCCAACACTTTTGGCAGTTAACACTTTTATCATAGAATGGATAAGCCTCTGCCTTCTCGCATAGCTTTGAATCCAGCAATTCATTTTCTATGAAGGAATGTATTCAGCAAAAGCTACCAATATGATTTGTCATAAAAAATCCCTCCCAGATGGGGAAAGGAGTCCACCATCTCTTAAAATGGCTGAAAGGATAGTCAGTGACCGTATTGAAAGAAGGGGAAATGACGAAAACGCTTATTTCATTAATGGAATGGGTGTGCTGTAGATCATGATGATGATGATATAGATGTCATACAACCACAGACCACTGAAATATGTACAAAGGTCGCCCACAATCTATGGCGGCAAACACCTGCACCTAATGCGCAGTGCAGCTTAGGGCTGGGCTGTGAGTGTATCAATCAAAAATGTCAAACGTGGCTCCAGGCTTCAAGCTGTGAACAGCACTATGTGCAAGTTCTCAAAAACATCTAGATTTACAAAAAACAGATTTACCTCTGATTGCAGACACATTTTGGTGATGTTTGTGAATGGTTTGCCCTATGTGTTAACCTACCATTATCTTGAGAGGGCTTTTTTAGACCTGTACAAAGTCCTACATGTCCAATCGTCCTCAAGCTCATGATCCATCGTCTCAGATAAGCAAGTACTGTTAATGTTTGGCATAGTGATGACAGGGGGAAAAGGACCAATTTAATTGCTCATCAAACACTTTGCATGGATTATGTTTCGCCTGTATATAAGTCACAAGAGTCACTTGCCTGACCCCTCCAACTTGAATCTGTGAATCTCTGTCACTTTTGTTCACCTGACACCCAAAGACAGGGTTTGTTCCATAACAATATAATTGAATCTGCCTCTATAACAAATTGTTGTCAGGGCTTGCATGTTTATGTCTTAGCATAGCTTTCGTAATCACTTTTTCTTGACGCTCCTAACAAAGCTGAACGCTGTGCTAAATACCTACCTGCCGTGAGGGGAACGGCCTGCTGTGGGGTCGCTGGGCTGCATTTTGGCGGACCTTCATTGCCGTGAGGGGAACGGCCTACGAACACTACAAATCCCGGCATTCCTGTACCAGCGCTTGCCGATGACGACGCTACCCAGCGCCGGACCTCCTTAAAATCGAACAGGCGCTCACGCAGCGCGGGACGCGCGCGGGCAGCGCCCGGGCGAAGCCCGAGCCAAGGGCGGGCCCGTCCTTGCCCGTCTCTGACCGATCCTGACTGGACTGGGCAACATCTCTAACGCTGCTGTGACACTATATCCAAGGTAGAAGGGCGTACTCATCCTTGTTCGGTCTCGAAAGTGATTGTTGCATCCCCTTGTTTAGCTTCATAGTCGCCCATTTTGTACAGCGAGTATTGTGTTCTAGTGGAGTTGTATCTTACTCTCTTGTAATTGTTCCTTTTAGGCTAACGAGCACATTGGCCCTAGTATTGTATGCTTAGTACAAATGGCGTCCAAAGGTAAACGTACATGCGGGGGTGGGTCTGTGACCGGTACACTCGACCATTTTATTACAAGAGCTGTATCATGTCTTGAGCACGAACTGGCTATTACTGAGCGTCGCTTGTCTGTTGAGTTAGCGCAAGCTAGACGCTCTTCCTTGGGAATTTTGGCTGGGGCCAAATCTCCTTTGAAGTTAGCGGTCCAGAATGGGGGCGAATTAGTTCTGCAGGAGAATGTTGGGACAAGTCCTTCCACATCGCAGCCCTGCAGTGTCGTGTGTGATGCCCCTGGGGACTCTGGTGACTCTGCGATAATAGCTCGCAACCCCCCTATCTCTAATAAATTAGTTATAACCCACCCACAGACTAGGGCTAGCAAAAGAATTGTAAATCCCCCTAATGCCAAGAGGAAACGAGTAGGGGGGTCCCAGGGAGGGAGGAAGGCCAAACACCCTAATGTTACGGAAAAATCTCCAATGGGGGTTACACAGGGCGAAGTTCCCTCATCTCCTAGTGGGAATATTACTTGTCATACAGACCAGCCTCAATCGAGTAATATGGTCCTCGAAATAGAAAAAAAATTCCGTTCTCTGATTCTCCCCGTGCTGGAAAGGGTTAAGCAAGTTAGTGAGAAGGTAGATAGATTAGAACAAACTGTTCTGGATAATTTTTGCCCACTGAAAAATGTTATTAAATTAGCTACCAAGGCAAGGGACAATCCTGTAGGGGTGTCCTCTACCCTTCCTACTCCCCCGCTGGCATCCTCTGCTAATGAAGTAGTGCATGGGGCTTTACCCGAGGTCGCTCTCCCCAAGGTACAGGTCATTGATAATTCTAACTTTACTAGTCAATGTATTGATAATTTGGGAGACAATCTTGCGAGTGTGCCCAGTATTAATGCTGGAAAAAAGTCTATGAACCAAAAAAGGTCCTGGGAACCTGGGGTCAAAAACAGTATATCGCCTAGGGCCCATATTCATCTGCCCCCTGCCTGTACACCCTATGTTGCTGTTCTAACTGGAGTCCCTGAACTACAGGAAGGGGTTTCGGAATCGTACCAGCAACTAAAGAACAAAGTTACGTTTTGGCTAAATAGGAACAGACCGCTTCCTAATCACCTAGATGGAAAGATCCTCTTCACTAGAAGGGTTAGCTGGGTAGGTCCAAGACCCAAAGATGTCCCAGGGGACTCCATTTTAGTCAACTTTGGAGATAGTCGTACAGTGCATTATATTTGTGGCTCCCGACTGGCTTGCGACCAGTCAAAAATTAGGGTACACGATCTAGGGTTTTTTTATAACTCTTACCCTGTAGGACTTAGTCCACCTCTGGAAAATTGGGAAGCAAATGATTTGTGCTCCCCAGTAGCTTTTGCCTGACCGACACCTGGGCCGCAGTTATTTACTATACCTCTCAATCCAAGTACTCCTGTTGGAGGGCCTAAGTTCAACAAACCTCTACGTTACTCCCCTGTTACCGGGGTGGACAAGATAATAGATGTAGTTGTAGCAACCCCTGATCTGTCTATGGGACCAGAATGTGGACTCGTGCAGCTGTGTGCGAACTCTGCCCATGTTCAAGGCCAAGGAAGGGAGGGGGGGTCTATGGTCTCTTGGAATATTGCAGGCTTAAAATCAAAAATGGATTCACCGGATTGGCTAGGCTATATAGGCAACTTTGATGTCTGCCTTTTCCAGGAAACCTGGACCTGTGAGCCTCAGTTTCTACAGGGATTTTTGAACTTCTATGTCCCCGCAATCCAGGGTATAAGGGGACGTCCAAAGGGAGGACTGACAATCTGGGTCCGACAGGACATATTTTCAAAGGCTTCTGCAATACCTACTGGGTCCGAAGATATTCAATTAGTGAGGGTGTCACTTGGAACCCTTGGTGATTTGGACATCTACAATTTGTATTTGAGGGACCCTAATAGGACAGGCTCCCAGGTTTTGGCTCTCTTGGTCTCCATTATCGACCAGCACTCAGGTGGGAGGCGAATAGTGGTAGCTGGGGATTTTAATATCACCTTTGAACCGCTCCTAGACCCTGATTCTGGGTGGGGCAATGAAGCTGTGGAAGACCAATTGTGGGGGGTACCTGCGCTTGACCTCAGCCCAATTAAAAGGTGGACTGAGATTATTGTTCAGACCAACGCTCTCTGTTTTGAGCATGGTCTGAGGGCCCTGAATGGGAGGACGCCAGGTGATAAACAAGGGGCGAAGACTTTTGACAATGGTCGACATTCTAGTAGGATTGATTACGTCCTATGTAGCTTGCAATTATGGCAACCAGCTTTAGATATGGTTGTTGAGGTTAGAGTTGAGAGTGACCATAACCCTATCTGTGTTGCGCATAGATGGTGGTCTAGTAATCGCTTAATAGCTGGTGGAATGGTTCCGTGCCTGCCTGAGGTAACTCTAACAAATAACATGCGTAGACTTAAGTGGGGGGAGCTCGAGCATAACACCTTGGCCATTGCCGATATAGATAACAAATTAGTTGATTCTATTGTTGAGCTTGAGGGTTTGCTATTCCAAGATCCAGGCAATAATAAAGTCACTGCATGCCATGAGAAGTTGTTTGCTGAAATAGGTTCCTATTTTACGAAGCCCTTGAGGAACACGAATAAGGCTCCAACTAAGAAAAATAGATGGTACGACGGTGTTTGTAGGGAATCCAGGTCCACCCTAGTGAAAGCCCTGTCTAATGGTGGACTGGAGGGTATCCGCTCCGCCAGACTAGCATATAAAAAAGCTGTAAGGATGGCCAAAAAAAACTGGGACGAGCAACACTGGCTGGATTTAAAAAGCGCATGCCATACCCGAGATTCCCGGCTATTTTGGAACATTCTCAAGTGGGGCCATGGTGGGCGCCCTGATAGCCCCTCCAACTATGTTTCACAGGCAGAGTGGGTACAATATTTCAAACCTCAATATGCTTGTAACATTTTGTTTAACTTTGCATGGGTGCCAAATCATGTTTTCTATTCCCAGGGTCCCTTTTGTATCCAAGACGCCAGTAGGGCTTTGTGCTCAGTTACCAGTGGACGTGCCCCCGGCCAGGACAGGGTTCCTTCGGACGTCTTTCTCCACAATAAGGGTAACTGGAGCAAGTATATAACCCTATTGGCTAACGCTGTGGCTGTAGGCGCGCCAGTCCCAAAATCCTGGAGGGGGGCAGTTATTATACCTGTATTCAAGAAAGGCGACAGGACGCTCCCGGGAAACTATAGGCCAATTAGCCTCATCGATTCCATTCAGAAGGTGGTAGGGAGGATGGTCTTGAACCAAATACAAGAATGGATGGATGATAATAACATTTTGTCACCCTTCCAAGCTGGTTTTCGGAAACTAACCAGCACGGTGGACCAAGTCTTTTACTTTGTCCAGCTCCTCTGGAAGGTGGTGACATTGGGGAACGGCAGTCTTTATGTAGCTTTTGTTGACTTAAGGGCTGCCTTCGATCTTGTACCACGACACCGGCTGTGGGCAGTTCTAGAGAGGCTAGGTCTTCCCAAAGAAATTCTGACTATGGTGATGCGTCTGCATGAGTCTAACTATGCTAGGATTCAGTGGGGAGGGGCGGGAGAGGATACATCTGAGTTCCCGGTTGAGCGTGGTGTGAGACAAGGTTGTACTATGGCACCCACGCTCTTCTCACTTTATATCAACTGGATAGTCGAACTCATGCTCTCTGCTAATACCGACGCTCCAAGGTTGGCTGGTGTTTCCATCCCCATATTATTGTTTGCAGATTATACGCTTATCGTATCCAGAACATCTAATGGTCTGCAAAAAGCCCTTCGCCTGTTTGATGAGTTTTGCCTTGATCATGGTTTAGAGGTTAATGTGGCAAAAACGAAGTTTATGGCCTTTAACCCTCATAGCAGCTTTCAAGGGAAAAGAGTGTTTATGAATGGGCAACCCTTAGAATTAGTGACCAATTTTACATATCTTGGATTGCAAATCTCAAATAATAATAATTGGCGCAGACATCTGGAAATGGCCTCCCTAAGATTTAAGCAGATAACTGGTGCTTTGACCAGGGAATTTAGTAGGTCATTTACGAAACCAATAAGCCCGGTTTTGCAAGTATACGAAGCAAAGGCCCTAAACTCTGTCCTTTATGGGGCGGAACTTTGGGGCTTTGAACAGCTAGCGACTTTGGTAAATGTGGAGCATAAATTCCTGCGTAAAATAACTGGTCTTCCTCAGAGCACCCCTCTGATCCCACTTAGGTATGATCTGGGCAGGAGGTCCATTAAGGATATTGCAAGACTCCGTCCGGTTCTATACTGGCGGAGGCTTTGGACTACTCCTGAACTTTCCCACTATGCCAAGGGCCTGAATGACATTATAAAATCTGATGTTTTTCACAAAATTGAGTGGCTGAAGAACTTGCATGCGTCTTTAAAGGACATGGGTATGGAAGGGTTGTGGACCGACCCAGCTTCTGCCCAGTTTCCATCAAAAAGTTCTCTTAAAATAGCATACTGGGAAAGAATAGATTCCCAGGTACTGAATAAAGCAACTGGGATGTCTGGGAAATTTTTGGAGTTCAAAGATTCCCCCTATTTGGAACAATACTGGGATGTGGTGACTAATGTGGGTGACAGGAAACTTTATTTCCAGTTTAGAGCTGGTTCTTTGCCCCTTAGATCTTTGACTGGAAGGTGGGCCACGAACTCGGAACTGCAATGTCCTGCATGTGGGGCTGCGATGGAATCATCTCCCCACTTTCTGTTTGTCTGCCCGGCACTTGCCATTCCAAGGCGTGTTTGGCTCACACCAATGTGTAGATTGCTCGGCACAAGGAGCAGCACTGTAGCTTTACGCATTCTGCGCACTAGCTCTTTGACATTTGTCTCTGTTGCATTGGCAAAATACCTGGGCTGGGCATGGGCATTGCGGAGAAAATCAATTAAGCGCTCCCTTGATGGTCCCTAATGAATTCAGTGTTCGGGTCTTCCCCACTTTTAAGCTGTACCAGGGACAATTTTAATCTAAAAAAAAAAAAAAAAAAAACCTTTTATTACTAAATCTCAGTCTGTTGAAGTGTTTAATATTTTTTTAACAAGGCTCTTTTAATAAGGTATTTTAATGTATTTATTGAAATGTATGTTTTAGGTACTATGTTTGTGTCTTTTATGATTGTATTTTTAAATCGAATAAAGACTGATTGATTGATTGATTGACTTTTTCTTGAGTGGATTCGAAAATCTAAAATGAAAGATTTGCAGAAACACTTTCTGCCAGTTCCAAATGCCTTTTGTAGGGTTTGAGCTGTGGGTTAGACCCATTAATCCACAATAAAGGACATTACTGTGCACTTTTTATGACAAGATATAATATTAACATTGCTATATTCCACATAATTTAGGTGCTTCCCCAATTCACAATGATTGAACCTACATGCTTTCTTTTGCTCTCATTGACACAACTCACTATATAACATGTTTTGACCACCATGGGTCAACCTTGCTCTTATCTCAAAGTGAAATTTAGCCTGAATTGCAAAATGTATTACAGAAGTAATCATTTCTTTGGTTGTTAGCACACGGTATGCTATTTTTAAGGTTAGTGCTATAATAATCAAGTCAGGATTGAAATGGTAGATGGTAATGGGGAGGGAGGAGGTGAGAACAGAACTATCCCTGAAATATATCTTGGAGTTTAAAGCCAGCCTTTGAAACCATGGTAAAGAGAGCTGATACGAATAACACAAAAATATGCTGAAATACAATGCGGCTCATGGAACAACAACTTCAGCCGAGCACAGCTGCAGCAGAAGATAAGCTTGCTACCTAGAATTGCTCATCCCCTTCCTTCTCTTTAACGTTTGACCCTAAAAATCTTACCGAGCAAAAAGCTCTACAAAACAGTGAGCAAAGTTAGGATGTCAAGCAGAAGATTAAATATTTTAGGTGAAATTCAATATATTACAACATTAATTCCTTTTTCACAACTATGTGACATTGGTATACATTCAAACTACAAATAAACTCGAACTACAAAACGTAAAAAGACAAGTTGTTTGATCTGTCTCTGTGAAATGCCCCTGATTTCCGTACCTTGATGGGCATCTGGCTGTTTTTTTCTGTCCGGTTGCTTTGTAAACTGAGGCCTTTCTCTTTCCTCCTCCTCTTCACCATCTCTCGGTGCTCCCTCTGTTTGTTCTGCACTTCGATGAGCACGGTGATGAAGGAGTTCTTCACCTCCTTCTCAAAGTCCAGCTCGTCGCGGCGGGCCAGCTGCTGCACCAGCTCCTCCGAATAATCAGAAATGGCGCTCTCCACCCGGTCCAGCAGCGCCCTCAGCTCCACCCCGGACATGTGTTGTAGGGCTTCTACGGGCACAAAGAAGTACAGAATATTAGAATGGAAAACATACTGTAGTAAGTGACATTTGCGTTAAAATCTGACAGTGGAGCGTGACTGAAGAGAGCGTGGCATTTTAGACTTAGCAATATGTGCTGAACAATGAATTTTGAAGAGAACACGACTGCCATTTTCTTGGTTGATTCAGTGACCGCCATATAGAACCTTTATGTTAGAAAGTCAGATAGGAAGTTAACAGAAGACCTTTTCGCAGTATTGGC
Source organism: Triturus cristatus (assembly GCF_964204655.1). NCBI lineage: Eukaryota > Metazoa > Chordata > Amphibia > Caudata > Salamandridae > Triturus > Triturus cristatus. Next base: position 1,157,556,312 of record NC_140583.1, on the reverse strand, counting down.
ACTTGTATGGTTCAACTCTCTGTTGTTTTTAGTACATAGAAAATGCATCATAAACGGCAGCTCAGAGCGCTCCCCATCTGAATATTTAGATATGAATAAACAGAACATTCCCCAAACTCCCTGCTGGGGACCACAACCTAGAAAGTGTGTCAAAAAAGTGGTCTCTCGTGTCTGGGCATGTCTCTTCCATTAGTACTCTCCTGGTTGGAATTAACAAAAAGCTCCGTTAGTTGAACACGTCAGTTTTCCAAATTCGGAGTATAGCAAGCCGATAAAGGTTTCCGAGTATGAAGTTCCTCGTGCTGCGAGCACGAGGGTCAGCCTCTCCACTCCCAGTATATACCCGAGGCGATGAAGCCAGCCCTGAATATAAGGAACCCGCCCCGTCCCCCAGTGTGTCGAGATGTTCTGCAAGACTGCTCACAGAGCCAATCCAATTTGTTGGCTCCTACGGGCCTTGAGTGGAAAGGTGAGAGTGTTGGGCAACCCCAATATTATGAAGGGAGGGAATCGAGGGAGCTGAGGGTTTAGGTGGGTGTCTACGACGTCAAATAGTTGCGTCCAGTAGGTGGTGAGTTTTGGGCAATCCCATAGTGGTGCAGTAAGGTGCCGGGGAACCGCAGCCACACCAGCACTTGGGTGTATGCGCGGGGTTACCTCGGTGCAGGCGGACTGGTGTGAGGTACCAATATGTGGTGATCTTGGTGGCCCTTTCAATACTGCCCTTATTACAGGCTGTGTGTCACATGCGGTAATATATTTCCTCCCATTCCTTCTGGCCCAGTTCCAGTTACCATCTTCACTGACTTGTCAACTTGACCACTGTGGTGGGTGGGTGAAAAAGGTCGTAGAGCTTGAAAATGAGGTGTCTATCTGAGGCCTTAGTTACCAACCACTTTTCAAAAGTGGTGAGGGGACATTGTGCTTCCAGACCTGTAGGGTGCATTACCCAGTACCGAATCTGGTGGTAGTGTAACTGCTTGGATTCAAGTAGTGCATAGTTGTATCTGAGTTGTTCAAAAGGTATGAGACCTTCCTTGTTAAACAGGTGGCCTATGGATCGGCATCAGGCTCGCTCACAGCATTGAAATGCTGTGGAAGTTAGCCCGGGGGTGAAATCCTCATTGCCCACTGTTGGTGTCAGCGGTGAAGGGAATATAGTTAGATCCCCCCGCTCACTCACTCGGTCCCAGATCTCTAGAGAGGCTTTGGTGATAGGGGAGAGATAAAAGCTTTGGTTGGGCAGTCATATGAAGACAGGAGATTTTCACCACTCGTGACATTCAGGAAGGAGGTCCGGGGTAGCGACGGACAGAGCGCTGCCTCACGCCCTGAGTTGTGACCAGGAGTGTGGGACGCTCCTCGATCTCTTGACGGATGACCTTAATACTTCCCGACGGTGCTGTACATCTACCGTTAAGCAGGTACCACTGTTGGTTGTATCGTTCCCTTTATGTCCCTTAATACACTTGATCACATTGCAGTAGTGTTGTGTTATAGTCCTGAAGAAAGCCATGGTCATCTTCTTGAGACGTTAGTTGGCTGAAACATGTAGACCCAAACTTAGAGTGCGTGTTCCTTATCTTTTGGTGTACACGTTTCACTCTATCATTTCTGCTTTTTTAATGTTGATATCACTGGATATTCAATAAAGCCTTTTTTCCAGTGTTAATCAATTTTAACATCACGTTTTCACACACTGCACCTTATCTCACTACACTATAGGCAGCTTCCTCCTATTTTGGGAGTGATTCCCTCCTAGTTGTATTAGCTTAAGCATCCATGAGCTCCTCCTTCTTATAGTAACCTAAGGAGTTGTAGCTCTTTAACCGCACCAGGTGCGGTTAAGGGAGGTCCCAGATGATGAAGCATGCCACCTCGGTGGGTGATGGGACTCGGTCCTTCTTGAAGGATTCCCTTATTTAGAGTTGTAGCTGGTTTCTTTGCACATAAAATGTTTGTGTTTAGGTAGACCTATATAGACCCACGGACTCTGTTGTTGTCCTATTCACAGTACTTGGGGATTTGTCCGCGCTGGTCTCTAAACTCCCTTAGACCCTCTACTTACTTTTGTATGTCGACAGGAGATTTTCCACAGGTGCTTTCCCACCACTGCTCTGTCCATGAACAGCCAGTGCTGCTAAAAACATAATCAGGTCTAGTACCTCTCTTAGCGCGCAGGTGCGTAACCATGAGTCCGTCGACTCCACCGGCTCAAGGGAGCCTGAATATAAAGTTACATCAGATTGGTCGCACACTGCTACACCTACCAGTCGTCTTCCCCCAATGAAAATGGTCCCTGAAGGTCAGCGTCGGCGGATACACCTATGCTCAAGAGTGCGTGCAAGTATGCGTGGCGTGTGCCATCCCTGGACACGTGTTTCGAGGTAGTTGCCTCTCGTCAGCAGGGAGTAGGAAAATGAGAGTGGGGTTGCTGTGTAAGCTGCTAAAAACATAATCAGGTCTAGTACCTCTCTTAGCGCGCAGGTGCGTAACCATGAGTCCGTCGACTCCACCGGCTCAAGGGAGCCTAAATATAAAGTTACATCAGATTGGTCGCACACTGCTACACCTACCAGTCGTGTTCCCCCAATGAAAATGGTCCCTGAAGGTCAGCGTCGGCGGATACACCTATGCTCAAGAGTGCGTGCAAGTATGCGTGGCGTGTGCCATCCCTGGACACGTGTTTCGAGGTAGTTGCCGCCGCTGACCTTCAGGGACCATTTTCATTGGGGGAACACGCCTGGTAGGTGTAGCAGTGTGCGACCAATCTGGTTTAACTTTATATTCAGGCTCCCTTGAGCCGGTGGAGTCGACGGACTCATGGTTACGCACCTGCGCGCTACGAGAGGTACTAGACCTGATAACGATTTTAGCAGCTTACACAGCAACCCCACACATTTTCCTACTCCCTGCTGATGAGAGGCAACTACCTCGAAACACGTGTCCAGGGATGGCACACGCCACGCATACTTGCATTCACACTCGAGCATAGGTGTATCTGCCGACGCTGACCTTCAGGGACCATTTTCATTGGGGGAACACGCCTGGTAGGTGTAGCAGTGTGCGACCAATCTGGTTTAACTTTATATTCAGGCTCCCTTGAGCCGGTGGAGTCGACGGACTCATGGTTACGCACCTGCGCGCTACGAGAGGTACTAGACCTGATAACGATTTTAGCAGCTTACACAGCAACCCCACACATTTGCTACTCCCTGCTGACGAGAGGCAACTACCTCGAAACACGTGTCCAGGGATGGCACACGCCACGCATACTTGCATTCACACTCGAGCATAGGTGTATCCGCCGACGCTGACCTTCAGGGACCATTTTCATTGGGGGAACACGCCTGGTAGGTGTAGCAGTGTGCGACCAATCTGGTTTAACTTTATATTCAGGCTCCCTTGAGCCGGTGGAGTCGACGGACTCATGGTTACGCACCTGCGCGCTACGAGAGGTACTAGACCTGATAACGATTTTAGCAGCTTACACAGCAACCCCACACATTTTCCTACTCCCTGCTGACGAGAGGCAACTACCTCGAAACACGTGTCCAGGGATGGCACACGCCACGCATACTTGCATTCACACTCGAGCATAGGTGTATCCGCCGACGCTGACCTTCAGGGACCATTTTCATTGGGGGAACACGCCTGGTAGGTGTAGCAGTGTGCGACCAATCTGGTTTAACTTTATATTCAGGCTCCCTTGAGCCGGTGGAGTCGACGGACTCATGGTTACGCACCTGCGCGCTACGAGAGGTACTAGACCTGATAACGATTTTAGCAGCTTACACAGCAACCCCACACATTTTCCTACTCCCTGCTGATGAGAGGCAACTACCTCGAAACACGTGTCCAGGGATGGCACACGCCACGCATACTTGCATTCACACTCGAGCATAGGTGTATCTGCCGACGCTGACCTTCAGGGACCATTTTCATTGGGGGAACACGCCTGGTAGGTGTAGCAGTGTGCGACCAATCTGGTTTAACTTTATATTCAGGCTCCCTTGAGCCGGTGGAGTCGACGGACTCATGGTTACGCACCTGCGCGCTACGAGAGGTACTAGACCTGATAACGATTTTAGCAGCTTACACAGCAACCCCACACATTTGCTACTCCCTGCTGACGAGAGGCAACTACCTCGAAACACGTGTCCAGGGATGGCACACGCCACGCATACTTGCATTCACACTCGAGCATAGGTGTATCCGCCGACGCTGACCTTCAGGGACCATTTTCATTGGGGGAACACGCCTGGTAGGTGTAGCAGTGTGCGACCAATCTGGTTTAACTTTATATTCAGGCTCCCTTGAGCCGGTGGAGTCGACGGACTCATGGTTACGCACCTGCGCGCTACGAGAGGTACTAGACCTGATAACGATTTTAGCAGCTTACACAGCAACCCCACACATTTTCCTACTCCCTGCTGACGAGAGGCAACTACCTCGAAACACGTGTCCAGGGATGGCACACGCCACGCATACTTGCATTCACACTCGAGCATAGGTGTATCCGCCGACGCTGACCTTCAGGGACCATTTTCATTGGGGGAACACGCCTGGTAGGTGTAGCAGTGTGCGACCAATCTGGTTTAACTTTATATTCAGGCTCCCTTGAGCCGGTGGAGTCGACGGACTCATGGTTACGCACCTGCGCGCTACGAGAGGTACTAGACCTGATAACGATTTTAGCAGCTTACACAGCAACCCCACACATTTTCCTACTCCCTGCTGACGAGAGGCAACTACCTCGAAACACGTGTCCAGGGATGGCACACGCCACGCATACTTGCATTCACACTCGAGCATAGGTGTATCCGCCGACGCTGACCTTCAGGGACCATTTTCATTGGGGGAACACGCCTGGTAGGTGTAGCAGTGTGCGACCAATCTGGTTTAACTTTATATTCAGGCTCCCTTGAGCCGGTGGAGTCGACGGACTCATGGTTACGCACCTGCGCGCTACGAGAGGTACTAGACCTGATAACGATTTTAGCAGCTTACACAGCAACCCCACACATTTTCCTACTCCCTGCTGACGAGAGGCAACTACCTCGAAACACGTGTCCAGGGATGGCACACGCCACGCATACTTGCATTCACACTCGAGCATAGGTGTATCCGCCGACGCTGACCTTCAGGGACCATTTTCATTGGGGGAACACGCCTGGTAGGTGTAGCAGTGTGCGACCAATCTGGTTTAACTTTATATTCAGGCTCCCTTGAGCCGGTGGAGTCGACGGACTCATGGTTACGCACCTGCGCGCTACGAGAGGTACTAGACCTGATAACGATTTTAGCAGCTTACACAGCAACCCCACACATTTTCCTACTCCCTGCTGACGAGAGGCAACTACCTCGAAACACGTGTCCAGGGATGGCACACGCCACGCATACTTGCATTCACACTCGAGCATAGGTGTATCCGCCGACGCTGACCTTCAGGGACCATTTTCATTGGGGGAACACGCCTGGTAGGTGTAGCAGTGTGCGACCAATCTGGTTTAACTTTATATTCAGGCTCCCTTGAGCCGGTGGAGTCGACGGACTCATGGTTACGCACCTGCGCGCTACGAGAGGTACTAGACCTGATAACGATTTTAGCAGCTTACACAGCAACCCCACACATTTTCCTACTCCCTGCTGACGAGAGGCAACTACCTCGAAACACGTGTCCAGGGATGGCACACGCCACGCATACTTGCATTCACACTCGAGCATAGGTGTATCCGCCGACGCTGACCTTCAGGGACCATTTTCATTGGGGAACACGCCTGGTAGGTGTAGCAGTGTGCGACCAATCTGGTTTGACCAGGCTGTATTGAGCCAGGTGGGGTATCCTCGATGCCCCGGAGTTGACAAGCTCCTTTGAAGGAGCAAAGTTGATGAAGCTTGCTGTTCAGGCACAAAACCAGCAGTAAGGGATGCCCCCAAAAGAACAAGATGCTTTTACTTCTAAGGAGGGCGGTGACCGCACGCAGAATGTGTTCTTTTAGTGGGAAATGATGAGCACATACCAGTATGTACACTGGTGCCGCAGAATCTGGTCTCTTAGGGCCCATTCTATGTGCTCTATCAATTTTATTGTCTGTCTCCGATGACACCTCTAGAATTGAATAAAAAGAGTTTTATGATGAACAGGGTTAGATCAGCTCCTTCAGCCCTAGTAGGTATGCCTCTAATGATATGTTGTTACGCCTCAATCAGTTTTCTAAATCTTTGGTGTGGGCTTCGAGGTTGAGGTCAATGACTTCCTGCTGCAAATGTTCAATCTTCTCATCACTGCTTGCTTCGTGGTGCTCTAGCGAGGAGACTCTGTTACCCAGGCTATCCTTGAGGTCGGTAGAAAGATCTTTCTTGAGGGTTTGGAGACAGTGGAGGCTCCTCGGCTAAGGCAGAGGAGTGCCGCCCCACTCCTCTTTGACAAGTGGAAAAAGGAAAAATAAAATGATAATAACACAATGTTATTATCATTTTATTTTTCCGTACTGAAGCAGCTGGGCTGGGCTGTCGTCACAGCAAGCAGGGAAGGAGTGGTTGGGGCACTTAGGTGCGCATGACAGTTTGGCTGGCCATATTGGGCCATCCAAACTATCATGCACACTTAGCATGTTCTCACACCCGGCTGTATTGCACAGTCTGGGTGCAGAACATGCACAGGCTCCCACTCCCTGTCTGAGCGCCAAACCAATCACAACGCTGCTGACTTGCTGGTGCCAGCAGCGTCATGATTGGCTTAGGGGAGCACTTTTGTGCTTCCTGCTTCCAGCAGGAACAGAAGAAGACGGAGGCGAGGTGGTGGCCGGCAGCCTGGCAAGTCACTTTTATTTTTTTTCCTACCCCCTGCCCCACCCACACAACTCGGTGGCAGCTGCCACTGTTTGGAGATCATCTCGAAGTGAAGCAAACAGGGCCTCCAAGAAGGGACAGATGACTGGGGCGTCCACCGCCTCGTTATCTGGTGTGGCTGTCAAGCAAGGGGTTGATATAGGATCTCCAACCTGGGGTTCTGGGAGCTTGGTGAGCATGTCTTTCAGCGTACAGTCCTTATTTCCTCTTCCAGCTGCCATAATTGCTATTGTCAGTTGAACTCTTGATGCTGAAAGGAAGGAAGGAGTCCCCCAGTCCATCCAATCTCCCAAAGCTCACCTCTAGCAGGGTCTTGGCACAGTCTCTGAGATGCCCAGTAGCGAGCTGGTCATGGTGCAGAGCCATCCGCTTGTGGCTCCTCCAAAGCTTACAGCCGTCTGTACATGTACGGCAAATGGTGCTGTTGTAGTGAAGGTACTCTGCTTAATACAGGGAGCGCACAGTCTACGGAGCAGCCCCTTCGGTGCCTTGGCATCTCCAGTATGTGGGTGTAAGCTATGCCTGTGGAGCTGGTGGCCCACTTCCACGATGGGCCCTGGGTCCGGCTGTAGCCCCCTGGCAAATCTACAGCAGTGAGAGGGTCAGGGGCCAGAGTCAGTCTTGAAGATGCCTTGGCCGTGAGGGAGCCACTGAAATCCCTATGGTAGCCGGTTCGCTAGGCCTCAGGTCCGCACTCTCTCAAACATGAGCACATTATAACTCATTTGCTCTTTCATTCAAGTTTAATACAGGGATTCTCTCTAGTTTCAATTTATTCAGATTAGCATACTTTTCTAGTGTTCTGTTGCCTTAGATTTGAGTTTACACCTTAGTGTATTTAATGTTGATGATTGAACACTACTTTGCAACCCATATGTCTTTAATGTAACCTTGCTGTTGACTTGGCCCTTTCTGCAGGGTCATCCCCGAACTTTTTGCCTTTACCCTCCTGTCTTCTGAACACATTTTTGTTGGACTTTAGGATTGTTAACCAGTGCAAAAGTGCTTGAGCTCTCCCTTCTTAACACGGTAAAATTTGCTTACACCAAATTGGCACATTTAATTTGCCTGTAAGTCCCTGATAAAGTGATGCATCATGTACACAGGGCCTGTACATTAAATGCTACTAGTGGGCCTGCAGCACTGACTGTGCCACACACTTAAGTAGCGCTTTTAAACAGGTCTCAGGCCTGCCTTTGAAGTCTGTGTGTGCAGTCTTAAATTGTCATTTTGACCTGGCAAAATAAACCTCTTGCCAAACCTGAGCCTTCCTTTTTAATACATATGTCACCCCTAGCTTAAGCCCTAAGCAGCCCATAGGACAGGGCTCAGTGTATTTTTTTTGTCAAAATTGTTTTTATTTAACAGTCGTCTAATACAGGGTATGATAGCATAGCAGAGTACATACAACAGTGTTATTGAAATTAAAATAACCAGTCCAGGCGTCCAACAATAGGAAACAGATAAAATAATGATCCACGAATTGGGGCCGAGGCCCTGTTTCCGCAACAGTGTCTGGTAAAACATGAGTCTACATATATCGGACATAGAGTATGCGTCTCCGCATCTGCATTTCAGTTTAAGATTATGCTACTGAAGCAACTAGGATAGCCAATGTAACAAACACATGAAACACAAAGAAATCAAAGAAGAATCCGCAGCAGCTCCAGCAGATCCCATTGTGTGTTCTACCTCCCCCTGAAACCCGTCCGTGAGAGGAGAGTGGAGGCATAGAAGCAGGGACAAAAAAACAGGGAGGTGGAGCCTCACCCCATGTGTAGGGAGGGGGTAAGGGTGCCAAGACATAAGGGCGTCCCAGGATACCCAGAGCCCCACCCAAAACGGGGTGCTTCATCCCATTGGTTAAAAACATTGGCAGACACCCATCCAGGGATCTGGGGGTCCGTGCTATACATCAAACAATGGTGTCTCTGAGTTTGCTACTCAGGAATGCAACATAGGCTCCTCGGCTGTCAAACCCTCCAATATGTCACCCCAAAGCTATAAGTCCCGGTCTGCATTCGCATCCATGCAGACGAGTCTTATTCGCCAATCCTCCCTCACTCCCCACTCGCGCAGGTCTGTCCTCCATCTGTTCAGCTTAGGGGAACTAGGATGCGTCCAATGAATAGAGTGGTGCCATTTAGCCAACACCAATCCCAACTGGGCAAACTTATATTTCATCCGAGTCCCTTGTTTTGGAGTCCGCAAAAAGCCCAGCAAGCAATGTTTGAATGAGGTCTCTATCAGGACCCGAGTAATCTCCCACAACTCCTGCAAAATCCCATCCCAGTAGTGCAGCGGTTTAGCACACACCCAGGTAATATGGACGAATGTCTCCAGCTCCACTCCACAGCGGGGGCAAGCGGGAGATTGCATGGCGTTAAATCTATGCAAACGTTGAGGAGTTAGATAGGTGCGGTGTAAATAAAAAAAACTGGGTGAGCTTGTATTGGGTGTTACTGGCAACCTCCTGGGCATGTGTTATAGACCGTCCCCACTCACCCTCCATGAGGGTCTTTGGTAGGTCAGCCAACCACCTGTCGCAAACTCCTGTAACATTTACCCTGTGGTCAGCTTTCAAGGATTTGTGTACACAGGGGATCAGGCCTTCGGAGGAGCCTGGATCCTGCAGCAGCTGCAGCTTCTGCGATACCTCTGGCTTTGCCAGGAAACTGACCCAGGTCTTGCGTGATGTGTGTGAAACCTTAGCATATTGAAAGAATTGGCTGGGTTGTTATTGAAAGAATTTCAGAGCCTTTTCTAATGTGAGGAAAGTGCAGTTGAGGTATAAGTCCCCAGCAGTGGAGCAACCACCATCATATCACTGTGTTAGATCCATTACGGATGGTATCTGCCAGAAACTGGGTGACCATTGAAGGGACAGCAACCTGACATAAGGGGCCCTACGAAGTGCTATCATAACCACACATTCCCAGACCTCTGCGAACTGAAGGGCGATAAACGGGCAGTCAACCGGCACCCTCGATCCCCTCATCAGGTACCCAGAAATGTATGCCCCTCACCCCACTCCGCCAACAGTGCCTTCTCCCCATTCAGGCCACCGGCACGCAACTGCACATCGTACTGTAACAGTCCACCAAATAATACATACGCTGGTTTGGAAAATCTAAGTCTTGAAGCTTCATGTCAAGTTTTAGCACCTCCAACTTCACCCTGCTCTGCTCACCAGCCCACACCAGGGATACCAGCAGGCTGTTCAGTCTAGTAAAGGTAGCATGATGTATACGGCAGAGGGAATTTTGCAGGACATACAGACAGCGCAGGAGCAAAACCATCCTGCTCAAAGCCACTCTAATCATGAGGGAAAGGAGCAGGCAGTTCCAAAAACTGATCGAGGCCTCCAGATGATCAAAAACTTCACCAATATTCAGACTGTCACCGGCCTCTGAGAGTGGGCCACATGTATGCCCAGGTAGTGGAAATGATTCCACTCTCAGAGGAGCCCTGTCACAGGGAGAGTGGCAGCATCCACTCCAATCAAGCCAGCCAGAGGAAATAGCACCAACTTCTGGTGATTGACATGTAATCCAGAGACCTCCTCAAATGGAGTCATTATCTCCAGCAACTCAGTCACCAATCGCTCTAGGCGACTGACATAAATTAACACATCATCTGTGTATAGGGCGACAAAATGAGTGCATCCCCCCACCACGATACTCCAACGGGCCATGTCACGGCATAGCCTAATCGCCAGGGGCTCCATTGCCAAGGTGAAGAGAAGCGGGGACAGGGGTCAACACTGCTGCATACCTCACTCCATAGGTAAACATTCAGAGACTACATTTCCATTTCGGACCTGTGCCACAGGGTGGATATATAACAGCTGAATCCCCAAAAAGAATTCTGGACCTAGTCCTATCCTCCAAAGCACATCCCAGAGACAGTCTCATCCAAGAGTATCAAAGGCTTTTTCATAATCTAACGTCACTACAGCGGCCTTCAGGTTCGTACCAGAAACTGAGTGGAGTACATGGGACAGCCGTCGCAGGTTCATCTGCGTTCCCCTACTGGACATTAAGTCACATTGGTTGTCATGGACCAGATGAGCTATTACCCATCCCAAACGCATTGTGAAGTCCTTCTCCAAGACCTTGGTTCCAACTCACAGCATGTACAGGGACAGTAGGAGCTGGGGTCCTTCAGCGCTTTGCCAGGCTTTGGGAGCATGGCAATCTGGGCCTCCTGAATAGATCTGAGAAGTGAACCATTTTGTCTAGATTCATGAAGAGTGTCCAGCAGGCGTGGGAGCAGATCCCTGCAAGCGTCTGATAATATACAACCGGGAGCCCGCCCAGGCCCGGAGCCTTACAGCGCACCATGGCACGGATTGCCTCCTGCAATTCTTCCACCCAAATGTCCTCCTCAAGACCTTGTCCCTGTGTTTCTGTGAGGCGTGGGAGCACCAGATCATCTAGGAATCACGCTGTCGCAATCCGGAAAGTGTGAAGATCCCCTCTGTAAACTGTTGCCAGGTGGTCACATACAAGTGAGTTCATGTCGGCCTGAAAACTTCCCACTGTGCCATACGCATGCCTTAGTGAGAGTGAGTGGGGACAGGCGTTCTCTTTCTAGCAACCACAACAGCAACCTCCCTGACTTATCATCTTCCCAATGCACCCGCTGTCTGTAATTGCACTGGGTCCAACCTGTCCATCCTGTCCCAAATATCTACGATCCACCACTGAGCAGCCAACAGGGACGCCCAACGTTCCCTGTCTGCTGGCACTGAATGCTGAAGACCAAGCAGGACTCCCTCTGCCTCAGTTAGCTCCAGCTCAAGGTGCTGTTGTGCACCGCCAACTCTTGATATGCAGACCCGCCGGACCTCTCTCCTTCCCTTCACAGCTAAAGTCACTGAGAAGATGGTCAATGCCCAGCTGACAAACTTCATCGAAGAGAACGCCATCCCAGACGCTTCCCAATCCGGATTCTGCAGCAACCACATCACCGAGACCGCCCTCCTCGCTGCCACAGATGACATCGGCATACTCCTCAAGCAAGGCCACACCATGGCCCTCATCTTACTAGACCTCTCCGCAGCCTTTGACACCACCTCCCACCGCACTCTCGTAGCCAGACTTCACGACACCGGCATTCAGAGAACTGCCCCCGACTTGCTCCGCTCCTTCCTCACCAGCAGAACCTGCCTTTCCTCTCCGAACTCACAGGGATCAACTGTGGAGTACCCCAAGGATCATCGCTCAGTGACACGCTCTTCAACATCTACATGGCCCCCCTCACCACCATCATCAGAAAGCATGGACTCAGCATAGTATCCTATGCTGACGACACCCAGCTCATCCCCTACCTCACGAAGGATCTCAGAGCCACCAGAATCAGCTTCCAGGAAGGAATGAAAGACGTTGCAGCTTCGATGAGCAGGAGCTGTCTGAAGCTCAACTCGGAGAAGACAGAAGTCCTCGTCCTCAGACCCACCCCCTCAGCTTGGGACACACCTGGTGGCCCACCGATCTCGGCAACCTGCCCACCCTCACGGACTGCGCCTGGAACCTAGGCATCATACTAAATGCCTCCCTCACCATGACCCACCTGATCAATGTTGTCGCCTCCACCAACTTCAACACCCTCCCCATCCTTCGCAAGACCTTCAAGTGGATCCCCCCCGAAGCCAGAAAGACCGTCACCCACGCACTCATAACAAGCAGAGTGGACTACGGAAACGCCTCTACGCCAGAATCAACAAATCCCCGCTACGCAAACTCCAGACCATCCAGAACACCGCGGCCAGACTTGTCCTCGGCATCCCACAACATGAGGACATCACCCAACACATGTGAGACCTACACTGTCACCACGTCGAGAAGAGAGTCACCTTCAATCTACTCACCCATGCCTACAAATCTCTCCACAACACCGGACCCAAATACATTAACGAAAGAGTCTCCTTCCCCCCAACCAAAAGAAAACTCCACTCTGCCGACCTCACCCTAGCAGAAACCCTGCGCATCCACAGAACCAGAGCGGGTTGAAGAGCCTTCTCCTACATCATGGCTAAAGCCTGGAACGAGCTCCTGGTCAGCATAAGACGCTCCCCTACTCTGCACACCTCAAGACCTGGCTTTTTGGCTGACTCTGAGCTGCACCCTTTCCCCCCCAGCGCCTTGAGACCCTCATGGGTGAGTAGCATGCTTCAAAATTCCCTGATTGATTGATTGATTCCCCGCGAGTCACCAGCTTCAGGGTATCCCACTCCCGCCCTCTCCGAGTGGAAGACAACCAATTAGTGTCAAAGTACCCACTAGTCATCTCGCTAAGCACCACTTGGAACAGTGTGTCACCTAGCGTCTCCGGGAGGAGACACAAAGAGGGACCCGTGGCCTGGCGCCACCCACACCTCCGTCCAACAACAACAGCTCATTGTCACAAAGGAATCTACTCAGGATTTGGATCTGCAATACGGCCGCTGTCAAGTCGCCCAACATCAAAAACCTGTTGAACAGATTATAAGTCTCATGCATAGGGACAAAGCATGTGAATTCCCACGCCTCAGGGTGGGTCGGGCAACAGACATCTATGCAATGCAAGCATCCCCTCACCACACGGAGGGCGTTGGCCATTTACAACTTGATATGCAAAAGCGGTGGGTGGTTGTCTTATTGCCCGTTAAGGACGCAGTTGAAGTCCCCGGTCCACAACAGAGGAATACCATCATATGGGATCAGCTCCTTTTCTAGTCCCAGGTAAAAGCTACCATCATCAGCATTCAGGGTATAGACGTACATGGGGCATTCTTCCACCCTATCTAGTAGGCCATGTACAAGAGGGTATCTACCCTTGATATCTGACTTAAAGGCACGAACCCGGATGAGAATCAGTGGGGCCACCCAGATCACCACCCCACCAGCATTGTTGGAGTAAGTGGCAGACTATAGTTGTCCCCTCCATTTCTCGTGTACCCTGTGCACCTCAATCTCCATTAGATACATTGCCTGCAACATTGCTATATGCACACCATGCCTGTGAAGATATACCTGTACCCTGTATCTTGTCACATAGGAGTTGAAACCACGAACATTCCATGACACAAATTTAAAGTTCACCATCACCTTGCCTCACTTTCCCACCCCATGCACCTCATGCTTCCCCCTCTCCCCAACCTCCTAGGCCACTACAACACTGCAATCACACCACCACTGCTGCCAAATGTGCAATTGAACCAAAAAGAAGAACCCCACCCAACGGGTAAACACAGAAGAAAAAAAAACTTTTTCCTTTCCACTCATTGCAGCTCCTCCCATGCCTTACTCCCTTAAAAAGACAGCTCACAGCCAGCTTTTGTCCCAAACAGGAAAAATAAGTGAAAAAGAAAAAGAAATAAAAACAATCAACGATTCGGCACACAGCCAATCACATTCCTAAAAATAACCAAAACAACAACCAGCCTAAAGTATCCCACTATTGCTCTCAGACTCCCTCATGACATTATAGTCTATATGGATTGAGGGGGGGTTCGCCACTTTGTGCCAGCCACAGCTGTAGCAGCCTTCGAGCGATACACCGCCGCACCTGGTCATACTACATTCGCCGTCCTCACAGACACACCAACTCGTAACACAACCATATAACTTGTAACACAACTCCTATCACACAGACACTCAAAACAAACTCTCCAAGTATCAGCAATCAACACCACAGTGAGGGGAGTAGCCCTGCCCGCATATGCCACATCCACCGCCTGTGCTCAATTGTTACCACTGTTTGTTTAAATTGCACAAACCCAGAGAGTAAGCTTCTTGTCTGGGGGTGCATCCAGACCCGTAGCTTCTGGGAAACACCACCAGGGCCGGTACAGCCACCACTCCAGGGTAGGTCCTCTACGACAATTCACATCTGGCACATAAATATAAGGACTCCGCTGTAACCAGGGTTTCCTCCACGACATCTTCTCCACTCTCTTCCAAACTGGATGCATTCACTGTCTCCATGATCGCCCTCGCCTCCTCATGCTCTGATCACTGAACCTCCATTTCCAGTGTGCCATCTAGGCAAACCACTACTCGCAAGGAAGACTGGGAGACCCCACCACCACACCTCCAACTTCCCACTGGCCTTGAGCAATAGTTTGTCCGAAAGCTAGTCACCAATAGCGCGAGAGGCCAGGGCCGGCATGCAACCCTTACCCCACACCTCTAGCCAGTCACACAAAGCATCAGGGGTAGTAAAGAAATGTGTGTGGTCAGTATGGAGAACTTTTAACTTCTGTGTGGAGAGAAGCATATAATGTAACTCCATGGCCTTTAGTTTTTGCTCACCACCCCCCCCAGGACATTCACACTGCTGCCCCTGCCAAGCATAGTACGGAAAAATAAGTATCACCTGGTTCTCAAAGATAGGGTCCCCAGCCTACCTGACAGCCTGTAGAACTGCATCTCTATCCTTGTAGTTCAGTATTGTAGCAATGACTGTGCACAGCGGGCCCCTATCAGCAGCTTTGGAGCAAGGGCACAATGAGCTCTTCCAACTAAAAACAGAGAACGCTAGGTGGCAGATAAGAAGGTTTCTCTAATTCAGTGTTCAAGGAAGAGTTCGGGCAACTGGTCCTCCACACCCTCGGGAAAAACAACAAAGTTAAGGCTGCATTATCTGGCGTGGCCCTCTGTGTCCTCTGCCTACAATCCATTCCTGCGGTTTTGGCAGAGAGATCAGTCAGAGTAGATTTCAAAGTGGAGACCTCTTCCTATAGTTTGGCCACAATCTTGTTCCGAGGCCAGTGACCACTCCGTCACTTTAATCAGATCAACTCTCAGGAACCCAATGTCCTATGAGACAGCATCGATCTATGCCTGCACTGCCATGCTGGATGCCTTAATAGCATCCAGTATCTGTACGCCCGTAGGTCCCTGTTGCTCTTACCAATTCCTCGTATGGCCCTCGAGGGGAAGCTCTCCCTTAGCATTCATCTTGGGGGCCATGAATTGGTCCATTTCGGTCTGCTGTGCTCTCCGCTGTGACTGATCCTTCCCCATTATAGTGAAAACAAAGGGTCCTGTCCCACACCCCCAGGTACAATGGTGTAAACCTTAATATCACTGAGACCCACTAGAGCACTGTAGCAAGCGGCGTTGTGAGGGAGGGATCGTTGGTACAAGAGTCACAGAGCCAACCCCACTGTTCAGCAAGGAGGGTTCAACCCGATCAGACACCGAGAGAGGTAGGTGTTATCGGGAAGGCTTTGGTACTCCATGCAGCCCTGATGTGCTGCAAAAATCCAGCAGTCAGCACCCCTCAAATTGCCTCAATTAGTCCCAAGTAGATAGGGCCATCTGGAAAGTCACTAGGAGGGGGGTTCTTAAGTCACAGTGAGTCCAGTAGTTTCCAGAGCAGTCACATAAGCAGCAGGACGGTCACAGGCACAAGGAGAACAAAGAAGCAGAGTGTAGGGCCCGGGGGGGGGGGTTGGAAACGGTAAACAGCCTCCATGGGGACCCACCGTGGTGCCCTGAACAAGGCCGGACAGTCCTTTAGTGGCCATCCATGTCAACCGTTTAAATATTGTCGCCCTTGGTGTGAGCTAGTATTGTGCACTGCAGCACACTCACCTATGTGCCAAAGGCTCAGTTAGACTCACAGGCCACCTGTTAGCGGAGGTCGAGTCCTCACATTCGGTACTAAAGCCGTGTCTCATCTCAGGGGGTTCCCCTGTTGTCGCCGTAGGCTACTCGAAGGGTGCCATCTCCATGCGGCCAAATGTTGGACAATCTCCAGAGGCCAAGGTCACAGCAAAGAAGGGAGTGTGTACTCCACAGGCAAGAAAAGATCCTCCAGACGGCACAGGGAGTCTGAAAGGGCCACCCGGTCACACCGCTACACAGGAGTGCCCCCAGAGAGCCGCCAGGAGTACATTTATAGATTAAAAACAATAACAAATTCATGCGATTTGAAACAAAATTAAAGTGCGGGGAGTCTTGAAATTTCTTTTCTTCATATAATCTTTATTTTCATTTCCAATCAGAAGCATAAAGCACAGCCAACGCGTTTCGTGCAATAGATGGACTTCATCAGGTTTGTGAATCAGATCACGAAGATTAGCAAAGCAATCTACCAATGTGAAATCTTGAAAGCCAAGAATCTTGTGATGTCTTGTTAATGATATATATCCAAGTTGGGAACAGCTCATGTAAATCACCAAACAGGTTTAGTGATCTATATAAATAGGCATTGATATTCCAATCGCACCAATGTCTTCTGGATTTTCTAAGGATTATTGCCTTCTATCCATGCCGGTATCATATGAAGTCGTGCCCAAAGTATTGTCCGTCTGACCGTGGTCAGAAGGACGATACTTTGGGCACGACTTCATATGCTCCATCATGGTCGGCCTGAACTGTGACTTTGTCCCGGTCCAGCGTGACAAGATAGCCACATTTGGCGCTTTGTGTTTTTAGGCACTATTTACACTTAAATCTTTAAAATTGCATATTTCGGGTTTTATTGATTGGATTTTTGTCATTTTGGTGTCAAATTATTTATTACATTTTACTCTTCTTCTAAATTGGTCTGAGAGTTTTTTCTTGTATTGTGTATTCACTTTATAAGTGTTTTATGTGCTGCATACATACTTTACACATTGCCTATAAGCTAAGCCTGACTGCTTTTGTGCCAAGCTACCAGAAGGTTAAGCATAGGTTAATTTGGGGTTTGCTTGTGCTTCACCCTGACAGAGACTGTGTTTGCAGACTTAGTAGGGTTTCACCCCCTTCAACCAGTAACCCAATTTGCAACACTTACTAATCATGTAAATTATGTTTGTCTTATTATTTTTTGAGCCTATGTTTTCCTGCAAAGCTTTTGTATGAATTCATAAGACAATAAACATCAGTCAAGAGAATGTTTAGTCGGGGCGATATGGCTGCTGGCACGTAGACTGTGGTGTCAGGAGCTCTGTAGTTCCTGTGAGAAGTTCACCTCCTGCACACTGCAGACTAATCTACCTCTCTCGACAATGGCTTATACAGATGCTGATACAGATGCTCAGGACCTTGGCTGTCTTAGTTCGGATATGGTGTAGCTGTCCAGAACCAGCTGGTGCTGCTGGGGCTGCAGGATCACCTGTCAGCCCGTGAGCAGCCCTTCCCAGTAGTTTCTTGTACGACTATACGTTGCGCCGCATCATGGAGCTGCTGGAGCTGTGGAGATAGTTGAAAACGCTGAGAATGCCGAAAGGCATGGAGGACCACCAAGATCGCAGAGGCTTGGTTTTGTGATTCTGGTCCTTGGCTCTTCCACCATTTATCTGCACCTCGGATGCCAGGTTCCACATGCAGCAGAGAGGAACAGAGGCAGCTCGGGGGCCTTTTGGCAGCTTAAAGCTTGCTGCTGAAACACCACGCTGGCTTCTGGATTGCCAGGTGAGCAGTCACAAAACTTCTTGCTTTTCTAAAGCCTCTGCCTCAATGACTTCACAGTGACTCTCTGGGGAGCATAAAATATTACATTAAATATTAGAAAACAAAGGACAAGAAAGGGAACACAGCTCTAAACTCTCTACTGGGCATGTAGCTTTCATTCAACCTGACTCTGTGGCGATTTGAGAAACTCAGTAAATCATTACACTGAAATTGTACATGCCCATGGCTTACACAAACTTCTTTCTCTTAAAATGGCACAATGGTTGGCATCAAATCATACAGGGCTGGTAATCACTTAAAGTAGATTCACACAGATTTAACAAATTAAGTAGTGACAGGGGCAGGGAGCGACACAAAACACATCGAGTCAGCCCAGGGGGCAGAAGCAGGTATGCAGAAAATGTCAAAAATAACCCTCATGACCTCTAAAAACTTTAAAGGGCCCCTCTCTGAGGGTGAGCTGCAGGACATCAATCAAATTAATGGCAACCAGTTCTGTCCCTCAGAAACAACAAGCCCAATAGACACATCAAGCAGCACAGCACAAGGGAGACCGTGGACTATGGTAGCTTTGCTCAAAATACCCAATGCTCGTGACACGGATTCAAGGGTTTTGAATATTAAAATTATTTAATGGGCTTCCGATTCCCCTATTACACCAACTTCTTCTGCTTTTGGGGGATCCGATCATCTTCTTATATTTTTCCTGTCTTTGAACCAAGGGCCTGATTGCTTTAGAAGGGACAGTACTGAAAATCCAGCTCTTATGTGCTCCCAGTCTCTTTCTCAGGGGCTATCTAATCAACCTAATGCTTCTCGTAATTGATTTAGCATGGCAATGGCAGGCGAGGTAGGGAGGGCAGATGTCGCAGCTGAATCCCCTACAGCAAATATAATTAATGATAAGAACGAATCGCTGAACCCAGAGATGTGTACAGTGGCCCCTCCTCTTAATGAAAGTTCTAAACCGCATTTGGTCTGCTCAGTAAAAACTTTCTCTGGAGTGGCAGAGAAGCTAATCTCCATGTCTCACCTAGGTTTTACAGAAATTGCAGCGTCGCATGTACCCAGCGATATCGGAAATAGCCAACAAGCTAACCTTCTCCTGCCTAGACGCAGTCTGATGAATGTTCTGAGCCATATTTTTGAAAGGGCTGAGAACCCTTGCCCATGCACTCAGAGACCACTCTACATTTTGTCCAAGACCTAAGGTCAGGAGACAACTATTTGGCTGTGCCAGTGTCCGGATGCCCAGCCAAATTCTAAAACCTTGCTATTGTATGCTATGCCCTATAAACTGTACTCTCTGAAACAAGAGACAAAGGTAATCAGTTGTTACTATCCTTATATAAAGAAGGAAGAATATGAGAATCCGCTCGAGATTAGATCACTACCCTCGTGGCTACACGGATCCTCTCATTTTCCGAGGCAGAGGAATCAGAGGTAATTTGTACTTGCTCCTTAACTTCAACAACTACAAAATCCATGCTGAAGACTATTTTGAAAGAAATACGTTCTGTTAAAAACAGTCAGGTAGCGCAAGCCGGCAGATTTGAGAGTCTGGCGCTCAAAATGTCATCCATCAAGCAACAATTCGGTGAATTTGTCAACACACATAAAGCCCTTGAAACGAAGATACAGAGACTGGAAACACATACAACTGAGGTGGGGAGCAAACAAGAGGCATTGAATGAGCAAATTAAGTCTCTCAAGCACAAATGCGAGGACTTGGAGAACCCCTCTTGCATATCAAGCTTGCGCATTGCAGGGGTACCAGAGGGCTTAGAGTCTGCAGGCAGTACGGACCACTCAGAGTCTGTGGTGTTTAAATGGATTGCTAACCTTCTTTTCTCTTATGTTCTATTGGGCAGTCGGGACTCTGAATAGAGGTCAGACGAACTACTTTCGATCACACAAGCCCACAGGGTCCCGTCGCGGCTGTCCCATCTCGGCAGTCCAATCCCGGCAATACAAGGCTAAAAGTAGGCCCAACACTATTATTGTCTATTTTCAGGACTATAAGGTTAAAGAGAGAATTAGCTTGATTGCCAGGGAGCATAGGAGACTATCCATACCAGATGGCTACTCCTTCTCTGTTTTCCAGGACGTGACATGGGAGACAGCATCTAGGATGCAAGAAATGCAGGCCCTTATACCCAGGTTTTAAAAAGCATCCATTCCAGTTTCATTCACACGGGGCTCTTCTTTAAAAATTAACTGGAATGGCTCCTTTGTAAAATTTTCAGAACTAGAACAGGCAAGGCGCTTCTTAGGCATGTTGATTATGTTAGCACAAATATTTCAGTCAAATTAGTCAACTACTAAATTGAGGGTGGTAGGATGGGGTTATATTTGGTTTTGGGTCACTTCATGGTGAGTGGGAGGTGACACTCCAATATTGCCTGGATGTCAGACGTGACATAAGAAGCATCCGGGTGGTCCCCACCCTCTAGCCTTGCCGAGCTATAGGTTTCCTGGAGGTCCAATAGGTCGGTGGTGGGGGCGAGAGAGAGTGAGGAAGAGGACAGGAAGGAAGAGGAATGGGAGGAGAGGGGTGAATGGTGGGGGCTAAAGGGAAAGGGGAAGCAAAAAAGAGAGTGCCTGCATTTCTTATATTTGAGATTGTAGACAGGAGTGATAGAAGGTTTAAAAAGGAAGATGGTTAATAATATATCATGGAATGTAGTTGGCTTAAAAGGGGTAAAAAAAGGGAGCCTAAGATATTTTCTGAAGCATGCTGTATAAAACTGGATATCTTAGACCTTCAAGAAACACATCAAGAGGCTGATATTCATTGTAGATCTAAATGTTGCCAAGGAGATACGGCTCATTAAAATATACAATCTAGTAAATGCTACATACTGCTAAGGTCAACAGGGTGTCTGTGCTATTATTTTTAATAAGACTCCTAAAGCCTTACGACCTGCAGTAAATTGGCAGGGTAGGTGGGCTAGAGTCTAAATAGTCAATCAACAAAGCAAAAGTAATTTTGTTTTGGTAAATATATATGTATCGAATAATCAGGATCCGTGTTTCTTCACTAATATGATGATCAAATTGAGAAATGTTCCTCTACCCATCATTATAGTTGGCGATTTTAATTGTATTCTGAACCCAGTGCTTGACATGACTAATACTTCTCACACAGCTCGGCTGGGTAGGACCAGAACAAGTATTCTAGATATGATAGCTAATCTGAATTTGCTTGATGTTTGAAGATATTGGAATTACACTTTGTTTTCTAGGCCTCAGAAGAAACACTTACATATTGCTTATTGTCTGACTAGTGCTACAATCTGCTCAAGTTTCAAGACTGAGATTTACATCTGCCTCACTCGGACTATTCCGCAATTGAACTAAAATGGGTAGGTAAGTGTTAACCTACGCCACTCTTTCCTCCCCAAGTATATTCTAGATAGCTCTGATTATAATGAACATCTCCGACTCTTCATGCAGGAATTCCTTATGATCAATCAAGAAACAGGTCATCCCTTTGTGGTTTGGGACACCCTTAAAGTCTACGTTAGGCGAATCTCTCCATCATTTATTATGCAGATCTCTAAAGCTGACATTGAAGAGAGCATCCCTCAGGTCAATTAAATAATTTAATCTGACTACATATGGCATAGGTCTCAACCCGTTCAGCAGCCGCTAAAGCGACACTCCTACAAATTATGGGCCTGTGAGGCTGCATCTTTGCCTTAATAATGACCGGTATAAAAAAAAATACCTTCCAAGCGTCAGTCAGGAATTGTGAATTGGGAGAGAAATTAGGGAATTTGTTGGCTTGTCTGTGTCGGGTCGACACACCAAGAACTTTTATTGAACGAATTCAGGATCCCACAGAAAAGGTTTGCACTCTGAGATTTGTTCTATATTTATGGCTTATTATTCCAAGGTCAAGTTGTAGTGTACCACTGCCAATATTAGAGATTTTCCGCCCCTTCATACCTGCCTAAACTAGCTACAACTGATATGGATATGCTGGATATAGAATTCTCAGCGAATGAGCTCAGACAGGTTATCGCTAGTTTACCACCAGGAAAAGCACCAGGAAGCTATATTTCACTGTCAATGCAAGTGTGCATATGGTAGCTTGTAGAGAAAGCTCTGAACTCCCTATTCACTTCAGCCCAAACATAAAGAAGCCCCACCACAAACAAAGAAGACAGCCGGTCTGAAACTTCTTTATCACCGTTATGAGCACGCTCTCTTTCCAGCAACAGG
Source organism: Triturus cristatus (assembly GCF_964204655.1). Taxonomy (NCBI): domain Eukaryota; kingdom Metazoa; phylum Chordata; class Amphibia; order Caudata; family Salamandridae; genus Triturus; species Triturus cristatus. The sequence goes on along the minus strand of NC_140583.1, from coordinate 1,157,533,837 downwards.
ATCGTCGGGACCGTAAGTAAAGACGAAAGTGTGTGCAATGCTCTTCAAAATTACTAACAACTTTGCACTCCTTAGCAACTGGACTTACCACTGCGTACAGATAAATCAAAAAGGCACTGACCACACTTGCTATATTGACTGTAAGCAAGCCACTTCAATGATGTTACAGATCAGGAAAATGTACCTTGCTATGTGGGGACATTAATACATTTTTGCATAATTTTCATATACCTCAATATAAAGCCTGATGCATTTTCAGTCATGGTAAGGTCAACACACGTTTGTTTTAAAAATAGAAGACACGCAATTATATGAGAGTATCCTACTCTGAAACGTCATCCCTGATAGAAATACTATAAGCACAGATGTAGCATGTGTGTGCCATTTTTCAATATATTTTCCAATAATTAAATTCTGCTTAATTTCAAACTTAGCCTACCACCAACATGTGATCTTAAATGCATATAAACAACTTGCATAGAAATTGAAGAATATCGGGTACCTATATCCCAGTGATAAATGTATTGCTCTGGAGAACCGGTTGGGCACAAAGTCCTAGACATCTTTCTGTATTTCAGATTATGCAAAACATGTCGGGCCACAACTAGCATGTTCCCTGCTCTTCCGATGATGTTCAGCCCATTGGAGGTATTTTATTTACCTTCTTCTAGGAAGCTATCATCTAGAATATATTAATTTAATGAACCAAGAAGCCCCAATATGGTCCCCTTGGCAAAACAGATATCGGCGGGCAAAATATATTCACCTCAAACCACTGAACAATGGGTGTTTTTGAAAGATGACAGGTGCCCTATCTCCCAACTATAATCTTATACTAATATACATTAAATGTTTTCATAGGGTATGCTACATCTCAGAATCCATTCAGAAGCTAGGCCTTAGAGACAATGCAAAATGTGTTGGAAGTGGTTGTTGAGTTCTGAGGTTCCTTCTCTTATCATACTACTGTCCTGAGATATGTACTTATTGGTCCAAACCTTTGAATGTAATCTTTAAAATCACTGAATGTACCATTCCTGTCATATCCTGGTCTGCCTATGCTGCATGTTTTCCATTGTCATCACTATTTTCTATTCAGGCAGGTGCCATGTCCTCCGCTATGTGCTATATTTTGCATGTTTTACTGAGCGCATGCTATGCACTTTAGTTTATGTGCAGCGTGAACAGGTTTGTGCCTGGTATTTTTGTTAAAACAACATGCACTGCTAAGCAATCAATTAAAGGCCTCCGTTATCTGCTGTCTTCGATTTCTGCCAGAATGTCTGGTATTTTTATTTGTACAATGGCTGCTGACTAATACACTGCTGAACAATTAAAGACATCCGTTTTGTGCTGCCCTTGTTATCGGCTGGAGTGTTTGGTATTTTGTTTTTGTTTGTACAAGGACTACTGATTAATTAAGGGCCTCTGTTTCCTTTTGGATACCGTCTTTTAATTGGCAGGCTGAACTCTCCACATTACATAAATACCACGTTCAATGTGTTGTTGCATGTTTTGCCATCAGATTTGATCTGATAGATTTTCCAATTTTTGGAGCCATCTTGGGAGTACCTTGTCTCCACGAAAGGTGTCTCTGGATTCCAAATTTTGCTTTTAAAGTTATAAACTGTCTGCCTTTGACAAGAGCAACCCCGACACCGTTGCCTGGAAGCAGGTGGCTTGCAACCTCTCTTGGTAACGCAGCCCTTCAAGATGACTTTCTACAACCTTGAACCCTGGAACCTGGTCATTCAGCCAGTAATGCTTTGTCTCCCTTCCCTTGACTACCACCATCAGGACATCCTTATAGTTTGAATTTAAATGATGTCGTTTTTTGCAGAAGAATAAGAAAAAAGGACAAAATTGTGCAAATTGTGTGGAGTAACACAATATAAAAGATAGTTAATAGGATTATTATCTTCAGTGAAGAAACAAGCTTAGGATTTAGAGTGGGGTCAGTGTTCAAAGGACCCCCAATTGGCTTCCAATTTATTTCAGTAATTCTTGTTTCATATTTACTCAAGGACTCAGAGCCCAAAACTCTAAATGAACCTTTTGAAAAAGAGCAATTTATGGCCTAAATTAAATGTTATCTTACAGAGACTATAAGGGTAAACTTGATTGTGCTCTTCGCAAGTGGGTTTAGCGATTGTGAGGAAAAGCCACAAATAACTAAAGGTGGCTAGAAAAGCATACACAAGCTGATTGTAAAGCTTTCATGTAAGGTTGCCTGAAGTGAATGTGTGCTCACTTCACAGAATATCTCTCCTGGCAGAAGTAATGTGCCTTGCCACTAGAATTTGAAGGGGCCTGCTCAAAAGGATCAACACACCCATCATTCTTACTACAGAAGCTCCAGGTACACTGGAACCATTGATTTTTTTGAAGACTATCGCATTGTCAAACTAACAACTCCTGAATAAACATGTAATTTAAAAAATAGATAATAGTTATGTGTGGTATGGGCCTATAATGCTTGTAAGCCAGTGCATATCATATTTCCCTTTTACAGTTGTTTAGATGTGACGCCTCCAGTCATCTGTAATAGCAAAGTGATGTCGCTGCTCAACTGTAATAAGTTCAATAGTTGACTTGTGATGCCGTAATGCCTACCGACAGAGCCAGAAGCCAAAGTGAAAGGCAGGTCACAGAGAATACAGCTACAGTTTAAGCAACATGAATGAGAACTGGCTTTTTATTTCCAATCAGTTTTTCTAAAATGACCAGAGTGATCAGCAGAAAGTAGATATCTATAGCAACATGTTTTTTTTTGCATGCTACATGTCATTACAGGAAAGATGGACTTCGGCTCTGTGCAGCAGTGGCTGCACGCAATGCCTGTGTGGACTTGGGATGTACTGATATCACTTATCCTTGCTAGTTCTAGAATGATGGGTGGTGACGATTCCAGGAGTATCAGTTGGAGCTGAGAACTGAAGGATGAGGCTATTACTCTCTGTTAGTGCAGATGTAGTCATTAAAGTTCTCCATGGCACTTACCACATGTCCTGTCATCTTATGAATTCCATAAATCTGGGAAAGAGCAGCCTGGGAGGAGACAGGCAATCAAAATTGCATCAACCTCTTCTGAACTCACATTGTAATTCTGGAGCAGAACTCTGCATGCAGGTGTCTTGTGGAGGTATGAGGCGCATAACGGTGTAAAATTGACCCAAAATTGACTTTCTTTAATTCAAGATCCATGCATTAAATCGGCGCATGGTAGCTTGAAAATTAGCTTGAGCTCGTAACAGCCTCAAGAACCCAACGTGAGACAATTGTGTGCTCACAAGCTCTCATAGGTCAGAATGGGAGCAGGTGTGCGCGAGCAGAAGCAGGAGCACATGTGCAGGAGACCGCGACTGCACAGGCCAGAGAACGGAGCAACATGTAATGATGCATCTGGGTCTATACCTGCTGCAAGGATCACGCTGACGCTGTTTCGTGGTGCACTATGTTTATTCTTACAACTCGCGGGAGCGCCGGAGCGGAGCTCTTTCTACCTTGAATTCGGCGCTCTAATGCGCCGGGAAATGGCCGCCGCCGGACGTCCTGTGACGTCACGCGGCGCGCGTTGCAAACGCTAGACCGCTACACCACATCTCCCCCCTTTATAACAACACAAAACTTGCCAACCCCTCGGAACATATACAGTCTTACTTGTTGTCCATGCTGAACTCCCCAAACCTCCGGGGCAGTATGATTCTCCTTCCTCGCCGTGTCCACTTACTGCCTTCCCCAACTTTCGGAGTGGTGACAACGCTTCCTGGGCTGGGTGCCCCTTCACTGCTCTCCAGTCCTGCTTCTTCCCACTCTTCTCTCTCAGTCCTCTCTTGGGTGTCTGCCTCCTGACCACCCATTTCCTCACTGACTCTGTGTCCTGTTCCTGCCTGGGGACTTCTTTCTTCGCCTCCCTGGGGACTCTCCCGTTCTGCCACTGGGCTCCTCCTTACGCTGGGTGTTCTGGTGTGGTTTGACACCTCCTTTGCCTTCCTCCCATCCGTAGGCATGCATCTCGCCATGCGGTCTTGTGACCATATCTTCCCATCACTGAGAAGGGCTGATCTTGCATACGGTTCCATCACCTGGAAAGGGGGGATGAACTTACTGTCTCCTTTCTTCCTCTGGATGGGTAGTTTAACTCTTACCCATTCCCCCTTCTCAAGTGCGACCTCTTTAGTGTTGTGCTTCCTATCGTAGTGTTCCGTGTACACTGTCTGTGCCTTCTCCAAATTCCTGCGCACTACAGCTGGGGACCAATGGCTTTGGACCGTAAGGCGTTTCCAGGCCACGTTGTCCTTCGTGAAGGGCTCTCTTCCCCTCAACACTCGGAACGGACTGTACCCCATTGTAGTGGGCGTTATCCGATAGGCCCACATCAGCCGCTTCAGCTCCTTTTCCCAGTTGCTTCCTTGGCTGATCGCTGCTTGCACCGACCCCATTATCACCCGGTTGAATCTTTCCGCCGCTCCATTCCCGGTGGGATGGTATATCGGGGTGTGCCGAACTGTGATGCCGTTCCTGTCCATGAAGGTTTCCCACTTGCTTGATGTAAATTGCGGGCCATTGTCACTCAGGATCCCCTTGGGGATTCCTTCCCTTATGAAGACCTTCGTCAGGAATTCTAGGATTGTCTCTGTCTCCGCGTTGTCCGCTACGTGGACTTCCGGCCACTTGGAGTAGCGATCTACAACCACTGTGATGTATTTCTGGATATCATTGGTGTCCGTTATGGGTCCCAGGATGTCGATGGAAATCTCTTCCCATGGGTTTTCCGGACATTCATATCGGCCCAGAGGCGGCCTCAACACTTTCTGAGTCTTGTCCGCGTTGCTACACTGCTCGCATTCTCTTACGTGGCGTTCCACTGCCATGTCCATTCCCGGCCACCAGTAGTCCTCTTTCGCCCTCCATTTAGTCTTCACTATACCCAGATGGCCCTCATGCGTGATGGCTATAATGCGTTGCCTCAACGAGGACGGAGGGACCACTTTGTTGCCGCGTAGCAGGAACCATGGCTTGTCTCCTACGGACAGTTCTTCCCTTACTTCCCAATACTGTTTCAATTCTTCCTCCAGCAATCTCTTGTCCGGCCATCCGTTCGTTACATACGCTTTTATGGCACTCAATTTCTCGTCCTTTCCATATTCCATCTCCCATTCTTGGGCACTTATTGCTCTTTCATGATCACCGGTGAATGCTACCGCATAGTCTTCCCATCCGCCTTCGTCCTGGACTTCCGAGGCTTCCTTGGATGCTGCTCTGCTCAGAAAGTCCGCTACTTTGTTCCTGTGCCCTGGTAGGTACTCTACATCGTAGACGTAGTCCAGTAGCCTGAGCGTCATCTTCGCAATTCGTGGAGTGGCATGTTCATGCCCACACGATGTGAGGACCTTCACCAACGGCTTGTGGTCTGTGCATAGCAGGAACCTTCTGCCCCACAGGAATTGTCGGAATCTCTCCATTGCCCACACTGCCGCCAGCATTTCCTTTTCAATGACACTGAATTTGCTCTCATTCGGGGCTAGCGCTCGGGACGCGAAACTAATCGTGGCTATCGCCCCATCTGGGGTCCTTTGCGTTAGCACCACCCCTAGTCCTCGGTCGCTGGCGTCCGTGGTTAACATGGTCGGAGCGTTTGGGTCGAATCCGTGAATGGGCACTTCCTCGCTGATGTGTCTTTTCACTTCCTCGAATTCTTGTTGATGCTCCCCCGTCCACTGGAACATGGATTTGTCTTTGAGGAGCGACCTTAATTGGTGGGTCTTGGAAGCGAAGTGTGGTACAAACTTGCTATAAAACTCCGCCATCCCTAGGAAGGTTCGGACATCTTCTTTGTTCGTTGGGGTGGGGGCTTCCTTAATTGCTGTGACGTTGGACGCCTTGGGTTCTATGCCGTGCCGGCTTATTTCGTGCCCTAAGTACGTGACTGTGTTCATTCCAAACTTGCATTTGTCCCATTGGGCTGTGAGCCCGTTCTGCCTCAGCACAGTCAAGACTTCCGCTAGTTTCTTGTTGTGATCCGCTCTGGAGGTTCCCATCACCAAGATGTCGTCCTGGAAGTATTGGATACCTGTTTTCTTGTGGAACAACCTGTGCATCAACTTTTGAAAGACTGCTGCCGCCGAGGCAAGTCCGAACGGCATCCTCAGGAACTTGTAGCACCCGAACGGCGTAATGAACGACGTCAGGTGGTTGCATGATCGGTGTAGGGCGATCTGGTGGTAGGCGGACGTCAAGTCTATAGTGGAGAACCACTGCGCCCCTTGGGTTTTTGCTAACATTTCGTTGATCCTGGGAAGTGGGAACTTGTCCACCACGATGTTCTTGTTCAGTTCCCTTAGATCGACACATAGCCTCACCTTCCCATTGGGTTTCTGCGCTACCACTAAGGGGGCCAACCATTCCGCGTTGTCGATCGCTTCTATCACGCCGTTGTCTTCCAACCTCTGTAGCTCTTCTTGTACTGCAGCCCTTGTTCGGAATGGAATGTTGCGCACTTTTTGGGACACCGGTTGAGCACCTGCTCTGAGCTGGATCTTATGCGTAAACTTCGCCATGCGGCCAATGGAGTCTTTGATCACCTCCGGGAATTCTTCCTTCCATCGTTGGGCGTCGTGGTCTGGTCCGTCTTCGGTCATGAGGACTTGCATGTGCCCTCCTGGGTTCAGCTTCATTCCTAAAGCTCCCTGGTCTCTCCAGCCCAATACCGATGGTCCCTTCTCTGCCACATACAGTTTTCCATCACATGTTCGGCCCCTGAACTCGAAGGACAGCGGACAATATCCCACCATGGGTATGGGCTCACCGTGAACGTTACCGGATGAATGTCGGTGGGTCTCAAGTGATACACCGTGCTCGTTGCGAAATCTTCCTCCCATATCTTCCGTTGTATGATCGTGTAGGGCGATCCTGAGTCCGCTACCATGGTGACTCTTATGCCGCCTATCGTCATTTCGCACTTCGGCTTCTTGTCTGCTGAGCTCTCTATTCCCAGTACTTGTTCCTCCACTATCAGGATCTCATCGTCCTCTTCTTTGTTCTCCTCTTCGTCTTCTTCGCGTGCCCCTTGTGCTACGTACTTCACCTCCTGCCTCGGGGTCTTCCTTCTGCACACCTTTTCATAGTGGCCTATGAGTCCGCAATAGGCGCACTTGGCGCCAAATGCCGGGCATCCCTTGTCGCTGGCGGTGTGGGTGCCGCTGCCACACCTGTAGCAGGCAGTCTTGCTCCACTGCCTTTGCCCTTGTGGTCTTGTCGTTCTGGCATTGAACTTTTTGTAGTTCCGTGTCCCCTGCTGCCATGCCGGTTGTTTGCTGTCTGTGGTTTTCCGGTCTTCCACTTTGCACACCGCTTGCTCTGGGTGGCTTTCGCCTTTTGCCGCCTCCGCGCACCTCCTGGTCAGTTCTGCTTTCTTTACTAAGGCCACGACGGTCTTCAATGGTGCGTCGCCGTTCGTCCACAGCTTCTCTTGGATCGCTGTATTCACAGTGTGCATGATGATTTGATCCCTTATTAGGTCTTCTTGTAGGGTACCAAACTTACACGTTAGGGCCAGTTTCTGCAAGGCTGCCACGTATTCATCGACCGATTCCCCTTTATTTTGTTTCCTATGGTAGAAGTTATACCGATCTATTGCTGTGCACGCCACTGGGCGGTAATGGGGGTCCAGGTCTTCTATCGCGTGACGGAACACATCATCGTCTGCTGCTGCTCTATCTTCCTTCACCAGGTCTTGGTACACTCTTTGCCCTGCTGGGCCAAGATGATGGAGGAGAATTTTCTTCCGCCGCGAGCTTGTGAACGGAGCGTCGCCCTCTTCTTCCTGGGCTGCGAGGTAGTTTAAGAAATACCTTTTCCAGTCCTCCCACGGCATCTCTGGCTCCCCTGTTTTAGCCAAGAAGGGCACTGGATTTGTCAATGAGAATGTCTGAGAGGTCATCTTCTCTCTGCCGCCGGCGCGCCTTCCTACCGGTGTGGACTTGTCCGGTGTCCCCTCTTCTTGGACGTCTCTGCTCCTCTCATCCTCCTCTTGGCTGGATTCCCCACTCGCCGCGGGACTGCCGCTGACCTCCTCCAGGGTGCTGGCCACTTCCTTGCCTGGTGATCACAGCACGTACCTTCTCCCCCCTCCCGGGGCGTGGTATCAGTGGCTACGGGCCCTCCCCGCCGGTTGCAGGAGTCTGGTGCGTCTGGCACACGGATTTCCTCGCCTGTGGCTGTTGGCGCCTTCCCCACTTCTCTCCCGCGGTCGTGCACGTGACGAGTTCAGCTGGGTATCCCGCTCTTTCCTTGGCTCGGGTCCAAGGTGCGTGTGTGCACCCCTTCACCACCTCGTCGCCATTGTAATGATGCGTCTGGGTCTATACCTGCTGCAAGGATCACGCTGACGCTGTTTCGTGGTGCACTATATTTATTTTTACAACTCGCGGGAGCGCCGGATCGGAGCTCTTTCTACCTTGAATTCGGCGCTCTAATGCGCCGGGAAATGGCCGTCGCCGGACGTCCTGTGACGTCACGCGGCACGCGTTGCAAACGCTAGACTGCTACACCACACAACATACGTCAATGTAGTGATGCGATGTCCGACGTGAAGCCATTTTGCAAAAGACTAAATTTCATTCTGTCTTCAGTGGTGACAGAGCGTCTTACGCTGAGCTATCTGTCCGATCGTCCGACATGACGCCGTTTTGTGAAATGCTATTAGGCATACTATTATCATCTATAACGAACTGTGCATCATACCCTGAACTTTCTGCCTCAACAAGTGGTATTTTTTAAAAAGGAATCTATCTCAGGAGGCTGATTTTGCAATTTATGCAGCATTTATGTTAACTGTAATCCAGCGTGCTTGTGGATACCGTTAAAAGCGCATACATTGTGTGAGTTACTTCGAAGAGTGGATAATCACATTGTTTAGTCCCAACTAGCAAACAGACATGATTTGCCACACAGACTCTTGATGGTGCAGTCATTGTCATTGTCTGCTGACAGGTGACACAATGTGTTTGAGTGCAGCATCCATTCACTCAGGTGATAAGACACTAATGTTCTTTAGCAATGGGAATAATAAAAACGTGTGCAAGAGGTCATAGGAGCAGCAATATTTGGATTAGTGTAATCCTACATTTATGCAGGTTATTAGTATTTACAATGTTATTCCTGCAAGGTGTAATGGTGCTTACCGCATTTGACTAATATTGCATGGAATTTTCCTTGTTGTCTGTGAGTTTTTTGACAGTGCTTTCTTTTCAGACAACTGGATCCAGCAAAGCCATCACAGAACAAGTAACTAAGGGCCAGATGTAAGTAGAGAATGGTTTGCGATTGCCAAATAGCTATTTTTTGCGACTCCCTATTTGGTAATCTCAAACACCAATGTACAAATGTGTCTTTAACACATTTTGCGATTCTCAGTGGGTCACAAATAGACCTACTTCATTAATAATCATGAGGTAGGTCGCATGGTGGCCTGCTGGGGTCAGCAGAACAACATGTCTGTGATTGCTTTTCAATAAAGCAATTCTTTTTAAAAATGCAGCCCGTTTACCTTAAAGTGGGACCTCTGCCTGCTCTTAAAAATCTATTTACAAACATTCAAAAAGGGTTACCACCAACTTGAAGTAGTTGGCAAAATGTGAATGTTTTCCGATCGCATTTTGGTTGCAAAACATTCATATATACCACTGTGATTTGGAATTAGGAGGGACGCCTTAAACATGCCACTTCTTAATACCGAATCTCAAACCCAATTTGCAATTCAGCAATAGGTTCCCAAATCACAAATTGGGCCTTTTGTGGTTCACAAATGGCCCGATTCACAGAATCGGGCGACTTGCGTAGAAAAAAAAAGCGTTGTACATTCTGCCCTAAGTGGTTAGGAGGATAGCAATTTTCAAATACTCAGTCTAGTAGTCATAGTTTATTTTTGACTGGGAAATGTTTGGTTATGAGTGAAATATGAGCTCTGCATTGTAAATTGGATAGAACTGCATAATTTACCTTTATAGAGCGCTCAGTGCTGTTTCTGTTAAGATTTTAATACTGTGGCATTAGATATTTTCCATCACTATGGTGATTGCCATTATAACTTCTCCTGTATTTCCATCAGACAAGGATGAACCAATTATACAGTGGAAAAGATGGAAGAAGGTATTTGATTCATACTGTGTAGCTATTGGTTGTGAAAAGGGGTCTGCGGTTAGCAAGCTGGGAGTGTTACTTCAAAATTTAGGAGTGGAAGGTTATAATATTTATGACAGGATTGAGACCCTCCCTCTACGGAATGAGAAGGAAATGCATGAGATGTTATTGACATGTTTCTAATGATGCTAATGGAAACTTTTGACGCAAGAATCAATGTGGTAATCGAACGCCACAGATTCTTCTCAAGAACACAAGGTAAGGGGGAGAGTGTAGGAAATTACATACTTTCTTATGAACACTAGCACACACTTGTGAGTTTGATCCGTTAACTGACTTACTCATTAGCGACAAATTGGTGTAGTGCACCAATAATATAAGGGTTCAAGAGACTTACTGGAGAGGAAACCTGATCTCAGGGAGTCTCCCCAAATCTCCTGCGGGCATTCGCGGATTACCGTTTTTGTCTGATCGATGCTCTGACTCCAAATATCCTGACCTCTTGGAGTATTTAAATTGGTTATACCGACTGACTTTACTATCGGATTGTCTCTCTATCACTCTAACATCAACGATCTAAAATTACAGGCCAAAGCTAAATACAAGGCACCCGCTGGTTCGACGTTTTTCTTTAACAGTCCTGACTCACGTCGATCCATTACCTGGAAGGCGGTTCCCTGCTTGTTTCTAGGTAAACGACGCCACCTAGTGGATGAAGCCTCAACTCTAATTCATGAGGTTTATATTGAATACTTTTGTATTCTCCACCAACCCCACCCGAAAGGTCCCCTGAGTGTCACTCGCCTTGAGCCACGGCCCGTTACACGGACCGCGGCGCTGGGACCCGGGGCGTCTTCTCCTCTCCTCTGCCCACCGGGTTGGTTCGCGATGTATACCCCGCTCCTGGGTTCGTCTTTACTCCTGTCGCCGTCCGCCTCTGTTCCGTCGTCTAGTCGTCGCTTTCCTCTCTCTTCCTGGCTCTCTCCGTTCTCGTGTCCTTTCTCCCGCTTCGCCTCGCTGGTCTCGTTCTCTGCTCCGCGTCCTCCACACCCTCGCGTCTGCTTCTGTTCTTTTTCTTCCGTGTCCGGCTCCGCCCCCAGGTTCGAGCCAGAGACTAGTCCGCGTCCTGCTTCCGGATCAGTACGCAGCGGCTCCAACCAGCCCCACTTCCGGTCCACCCCGTCGTCTTCCTCACACTGCTATGTTGCATTTGTATAGGGAATTGATACTAATTGAATGTATCATTTTTGATGAAGGTTAAATGTGTTTCCACAGTTAGAATGGGTTATGTGAGTGTTAGTGTGTATGAATGAATGGTATGCAAGGTAGTTCATGGGGATTTTTCATTTTTGAGGATTAATCTCATTTTGTTGTATATATTTTAAGATGATAATAGTAAAACCAAAATAAAATGTATTGATTAAAGAACTATCCTCTTTTTCTTGACTTGAGCACATGGTATAGCTGGAGCAACATATCAGACGACTTAATTGAGTTTCTTTGAAAATAGATAGGTAGTGCAGATTTGTTCTTTGATACTCAGGGAGTCTATTGCCACTGTAGAAAGGGCAGAAAGTACGAACATATGGGTGTGTGAGATGTGAGCTGTGCCTTCTTCCTCGCATGGTGAGTCCAAAGATCCTATTGTGAACAAAATAGTGGGAGAAGTTTTAGATTAGATTAAACAAGATGGGAAACTAAGTCGTACCAACAAAGAGAGCAAGAATAATAAAATGAAATGCTATTGCAGTGGCAATCCAGGCCATTCTGTAAACAGTACCCAATGCTACACAAGGAATTCTTTTTGTAGGGAGTGTGCTAAAAAAAGTTCACTATGCCTGAGTCTGTAAGGGTGATAAGAATCAAACTGTTGACACAGTTTGTCTAGTTTTGAGCAAAATGGTGTTAAACATATAACCTAATCTGAGTGAAGTGGCTGTGGGTCCTTTAAACATTGCTCACTTTGCCACTGGATTCAGGCTAGCCTTGCTGATGAGGGGTTTTACCCCGAAACCCGTCCCAGGATGCTTGTTTCCAGTCCAGTGAAAACATAGCTTGGCAGTTTGGGATAGACTCTTCCAATGAGGCACAGGGTCAAGACTGATTTGCATATAGCTGGGTCTGAACTGGGGAGCCGAAGAGAGCCAAAGAACGATGATGGATTCAACCCAGATCTGTGACTGGGGGTGAGTGTCTGCAAAGTTTCAGCGCTCCGTCCATCATCTCCTTGTATTTCCTTTAAACATGCCACAATGTTATATTAAACTGGACAATAAAGATATTATTGTCTTACCTGATTTGGGTTCACCTTACACAATAGGAGGTGAAAAGAATTGGAAGAAAGAGTTTGGTGGGGAGCAGATAACTCTGTTTCCTCCTGACCTAAACAATGTGAGTTATGGCGGATCCAAGATTAATGTCTTGGGCTAGGCAGTTTTAGGGATCACATTCATGGACAAGGAGACGGTTGGGAAGGTGAATGAAGCAAACTGAGGAGCTAATTTGTTGAGTTGGTGTCACCCACGGCATACGGAGATTATGTTTAATCCTAATGATGTACAACCAATCATGTCTGTGTCACCAGAACAAGGACATGAAGTTTGTTGGAATTCCCTAATGTGTTTAGTGGCAAGTTGGGCCTCCTTAAGAACTTTGAGCAGAAGATCATCTTGAAAAAGAAATCCTCTTCTGTATACAAAGTCAGAAAAGTTCCAAACCCTATGTTGGAACAGTTGAAGAAGGAAATTGACAGATTGATTAAGGTTGAGGTAACTGAGGGAATCAAATCCTCAGAGTAGTTGCCCCGATTTTGTTGGTATCTTAGGATGGGGGCAAACAAATAAGGATGTGCGTTGACCTCCGAGACCTAAACAAGCACATCTGGGTTGACCGCCTACCTCTCCCTAACATCTCTAAGGCGTTAACCATGCTTGGGGATGCCAGAGTTTTCAGCGTAGTAGATCTCTCATCAGTGTATCATCAAGTTAAATTGCATGATGAGTCCAGGCATTGGACTTCATTAATCACAACAAGCATATCGCTTTATAATGATGCCTTTTAGATTGGTATTCCAAAGGATTATGAAAAAGGTGTTGGCTGAGGTGCTGAGTATATTTTTTTTCCAGGATGACATCCTGATTTATGGTAAAGATCTTGAGGAGCAAGATGGTAATTGAAGACGTTGTTGGAGATGTTGGCTGAAGAAGGGTTGACACTCAAGAAGGAGAAGTGTAGATGCAGGGTTGGAGCTGTTTCATTTTTGGTCATACTATCTCTGTGGAGGAGATCAAACCCAAGTTAGAACTGGTTGATTCAATTATCACCGCCAAACAAGAATCAAGAGAGATCTTTCCTTAGGCTGGTCGAGTTTTACTCCAAATTCATATGTAATTTCTCTGGGTTGTCCCAACCAATTAGGGCTTTGTAGAAAATATTAGCAACATTTTAATGGTCCAATGAGTGTGGAGAGGCCTTTAAAGCTATTAAGGGTTGCATTGGTGTAATGTCTACGTTAGGACACTTTGATGTGTCTACAAAGACTATTCTGACCACTGACGCTAGCCCTAAGAGACTAGGAGCAGCACTCTCACAGTTTGATGGAGGTGAAGAGAAGGTAATGGCATTTGCATCCTGTTCACTCAAAGGTGCAGAAGAAAGGTATTCTGTGATCGAGAAAGAGGCTCTGGCGTGGGCGATTGGGCATTTTAAATTCTATCTGTGGGGTATGCAATTTGTGGTTAGATCCGATCATAGACCATTAGTAAACATATTTTCCACTAGGAAAGATGATGAGCTTACTCCTAGGATCAAATTATGGGTGGAAGGTTTAAGTGATTTTAATTTCCAGGTGGAGTATATCACCGGCTTGAACAGTGTAGTTGTGGGTTGTCTATCCCAGCTGCCATTAGACAGAGAGATGATGTCAACGGATGTTGACCAAGTCAAATGGGTCTGTGAGAGTGTGTGTCATGGGGATGAGTAGCAATCAGTGAGAGAGACAAATGAAGAGACTAAAGAAGGCAAAGAGTTCATAGTAGGAGGCTGGATGGAGATTACGACCCTTTCAGAGGAGGTGTAAAGGTTCCGCGAATGTAAGGAATTAATTGAGGTGAAATGGGAGTGAATTGTTCAGGGGTACAAATGTAAATCCACCTAGATCAATGAGAGGAAATATTTTTTAACTTAGCACATGGAGGCCATTTGTGGAGGAATCTCACTAAGTCAAGAGTGAGAGAATAGTAATAGTGGACCGGGTAGGTCGACATGTGGAGGGTGTAGTTAAGGATTGTGTTTTGAGTGGCAAGAGCAAATTGGCATCTAAAGCTCCCTTATCTCCAGTAGAGATTCCAGTAGAACCATAGAAGAAGCTGGGACTGGATTTTGAGGATACTTTCCACCTCCAAATGAAAGATGAAAGTAATGTTATTAGTAGACTATTTGTCCAAGTGGGTAGTGACTGAGGGGGTCATACCCCCGGGAATCGGGACCGCCCGCAATGCCAGCAGCGGTCCCGCCCCCTCTATTAGGATGAGCCCGCCATACTGGCGGGTGCATTGCGCATTTGAAACATTGCGGCGGGCGATGCTGAAAACATTGCCTGCCGCAATGCCACAAAGGCAGGTTGTGCCTTTCAGTGCACAACTTGACAGGTACCGCGCGGTGCCTGCCACATTGTACATTGAAATGCAGGGGGGGTACCGATCCGCCCGCCATCCTAATGGGGCCCTAAGTGTGTAAGTTCAATGGATACTAAGGTGTTGATTAGCTTCTTAAAAGAGGAATTTATTCGTGAAGGGGTGCCCTATGAAATTATAACAGAGAATGTTGTCCAGTTGACTTTCCAGGAAATGCAGGAATTCTTAGTTGATCTATCCATAGTTCATCTTAACACAGCGTTTTTTCACCACAAGGAAACTGTCTTGCTAAGCACATGAATAGAGTGGTAAAATGATGTGTGAAGAAAGCAGTAGAGTTGAGAAGGTGCTTGTCTAAAGTATTGAATGAAGTATGGTGGGCTCAACTCAATGCTCCTAGTCCAATGACATAAAATCACCTTTTTTCTGTAAGAGAGGTAAGGTAGGGTTGGTAATAATACATTGAATCTGAAGTGGTTGAGTGGAAGAGTACAAGGAAAGAAGCGGTTAGATAAAGAGGTTGAAATGAGAGAACTCAAAAGAGAGGGCAAGCAGTTCAGAGAGAAGTATCAAGAAAATTACAAGCAGGAATATGGTAAGAGAAACTGCACCAAGATTTGGCAGTGGCTAGAGGGAGACAACATTCTAGTGAAGAAGCCAGGATTTGTAAGGAAGGATGAATCAGGTTATGTGGGGTATTTCAGAAGAATAAGGTTAAGCTGGCTATTTGGGATGTGTGGAGCATGTTCAGGCTGGTAAAATTAGGAACAGTGGTTCCTGGGGACAATGTACACAATATATAGTAATTGTTAAGCTCAATGGCAATACTAATCGTCAAAGAGTGTCAGAGGGAGAATCAAAATCATACACAACAAGAAATTCAAGAGTATTTACTGCTTATGTAGATTAACTGGTAAGATTAATCAAAAAGTTGCTCAGCGTCCCAAGTGAACTTAAAACATATAATTCAAAAGTGACAATTTGTGACATACAATAGGTTTCCACTTATACAAAACAAACACGAATACGTATACATAAGGTATTAACAGCCTTGTAACACAACAGCAGGGGCTAGAAAATGGTTTGTTTAAGGTACGTGTCGACAGTGTTTCGACCCCACATGCAATAGGGGGTTTCATCAGGACCCAAGAATGAGGGACACCTGAAATAAAATAACAAAAATAATAACTGAATTTGCTAGAACAGAGAGAAACTCTTAATAGGTATTATGAAAGCTGGCGAATTTACCTGAAGTGATATCAATCAGCTGTCAGTGTGAAACTGTGCACACCAATAAAATTGCAGCTCAACACAAGGTATGGAGGGAGAGTGTACTCATATGGGGGCCAGCCGGGCACTGTCAGAAAGAAAAGAGTTGAAAATTAGATATAGTGCTTAATGAGGTGCATGGAAGGTAAATTGGATTGTCAAAACATGTCCGTTACTCACACCATTGTGAGAGGAAGGGGGACTGACAGTCCTAATGGCGTGTTTAAGGTATACGTCTGTGTTCCAAACGATTACATAAACCCACGGCAATCCATAGTGTAGATAACCATCTAAGAGTAAAGGTATAATTGTAAGGAGGTACTTAAGCATGTTGTACTGTGAAATGCTAGCTGACTAGAGGAAAAGATCAACTATTGAGTCAGCTGGAGCGTCTACTTTTACTCACACGAGGTATGACACAGAGAGAAAAATTATCTTGTATAGGTATTTAAACACCGCTGCTGTAAACAGATGGTATCCCGGAAAGGATCAACCCCTTTAGTCAAAGACCGCCAAGGTCAGATTACCATCTAAATGTAAACAGATAATTATATATGGTGTCATTTTGGAAACAAACCACACCGTGAAGAGCTGGCCATCTAAGGTTAAGGAGTCGGCTAGAGTAGTCAAACGTACTCACCCAATGCATAAGAATGAAAAAAGGATCCTCTTGTGATTGTATTAAACACATCCTCCAAAGTCAGCCGGTATTCGGCAAGCGATCAACCCTTCTCACCCGAGACCGCCAAAGGTCAGCTTCCTTCTGTGAATAGCAGAGAGCAGCGCGCGGCTCCCAAGGCTAATTATAGTTAGGAACGTAAAGACAGAACAAAGTGTATGTGAATCATACTGCTCTGGGATACCGATTTCTTTAGAATGGTTTCTATTTTTATGAATTTTGTATATATATGACAGTGTAAGGGGTCGAGAAAAGGAGAGGAGAATAAATGATTATTCAAAGAGAAAGTCTAGAGCCACTCACTAAATATACATATACACGTATGAAAAAATAGGGATTAATATATACATTATTACACACATTTCTGCGATGAATTCGAAAGATGGACTCATCTTTTGTAATAAATCTTACAGGTAGCATCTAACTCTACTGCTTCTCAGTGATGCAGTTCAAGAAAATTATCAAGTCAATTCAAAAGGTAGCTACAAAGCCACGCCATTCTTCAGGTGTGTTGAGTCCATGGGCGATTGAGTCAATCTGCTCTATCCAACAGCATTCCATTCTTTGTAGAATCTGTGATACATCTCCTCCTCTTTCAAGATTAGTAGCCATGTCAATTACTTGCCATTTTAGGCCATCTGCTTTATGGTTCATTTCAGTGAAATGAGTGACCAAAGGTGCATTCAGTACAGCGCATCTTATTCTGCTGCGATGTTGGCAGATGCGTAGCTTGATGCGTTGTGATGTTTGCCCAATATGCAGTAATCTACATGGACAACATATATAGTTCTGTGAATTACAGTTGGAGAAAAAATTAAAATCTTCTCTGATATTTTCAAGTTCAAAAACCTTAGTATCAAAGGAAAATATGCAAAGCAATACAGTTCCCACATCGGAAATTACCTTTCACTTGGGGGAGGCCCAAAGCTGTTTCTAGAGTCTTAGATTTACGACCAGTATTACATTGTGTAGAAGAATGCACCAGATGCTCCTTAATGTTTTTGCTACATTTGAACACAAACAAAGAAGCTTCTATAGTGTGATCAATGCTTCTAATCTGATGCCAGTTTTTAAAAATCCAATTACGAATCATATTTGTATGCATGCCAAAGGTGGTGACACAATTCAGTTTCTCAGGGGTTTTACTTTCTGGTAAGAAGCGATTCCTCTTTTGGACAGAAACACGCATGTTTCAAGGAGTTCTTCACTATCTTCTTTGGGTAATCCCTACTAAACAATTTAGCTTTTAGAATGTGAGCTTCTCGCATGCAGTCTTCTTTTTGGGAACAATTTCTACTAAGATGTAGAAATTGGCCAAAAGGTAAGCCATCTCTCAGTGCTCTGGGATGGTTACTGGAATAGGATAAGAGAGTGTTTCTTTCTGTATGTTTTCTGTAGAGACTAGTGTACAATTTTCCTTCTGATGTTTGATAGCTAAATCCAGGAAGGTGATTTCTGATTTATGTATGGTTGATGTGAAGGCTTCTGGGCACCATTCAAGTATGTTACAAAATCATGGAAATTATATTCAGAACCTGATCAAATAAGAAACATATCATTGATATATTGTTTCCAACATAAAATGTAGGAACAATACCTATTTTGCTGGGAAAGTGCATATGTTTGTTTTATGTAATCCATATAGATATTGGCCAGATTAGGAGCAAAAACTTCTCCCATCGAAGTCCCAGAGCATTGTTGCTAAAAGTTACCCTCAGACATGAAGTAGTTGTATTGTAACGCAAATCCCAGTAAAGAGATAATGAAACTGGTAGGGACTTGGATAGGACGTACCTATACGAGATAATTTTTCTCTTGGTGTCATACCTCGGGTGAGTAAAAGTAGAATGCTCCCGCTGGCTCGATAATTGATCTTTTCCTCTAGACAGCTAGCATTTCACAGTACAACATGCTTTCAATGTTCCTCCTTACAATTTTTCCTTTACTCTTAGATGGTAATCTACACTATGGATTGCCGTGGGTTTATGTAATCGTTTGGAACACAGACGTATATCTTAAACACGCCATTAGGATTGTCAGTCCACCTTCCTCTCACAATCATGTGAGTAACTGACATGTTTTGAAAGTCCAATTTGCCTTCCATGCATGTCAATAAGCACTATATCTAATTTTCAACTCTTTTCTTTCTGCCAGTGCCCGGATGAGCACCATGTGAGTACCCTCTCGCTCAATACCTTGTCTTGATCCACAATTTCATTGATGTGCACATTTTCACACTGTCAGCCGATCGTTATCGCAGGTAAATGCCCCAGCCTTCATAATTCCTATTTTCTGTTCAAGCAGATTCAGTTATTATTTTTGTTATTTTATTTCAGGTGTCCTTCATTGTTAGGTCCTGATAAGACCCCCTATTGCTTGTGGTGTTAAAATGCCATCGACACATACCTCAAACGAACCACTTTCCAGCCCCAAGAATTGTGTTAGAAGGCTGGTAATACCTAATGTATATGTATTCGTTTCCGTTTTGTATAAGGTGAAACCTACTGTATGTCACAAATTGTCACTTCTGAATTATAGGTTCAAGTTCACTTGGGCCACTGAGCACCTTTTTGATTAATCTTACTACGTAATTTACATAAACTGTAAATACTCTCGAATTTCTTATTGTGTATGATTTTGATTCTCCCTCCGACACTCTTTACCCAAGACTATTGCCATTGAGCTTAACAATTACCACATACTGTGTACATTGTCCGCAGGAACCACTGTTCCTGGTTATATAACTGATGCCCTGGTTCCTTGTGAGTAGGATGGCCCATGTTTTTTTAACACCAGGTTGGTAAAATGGCATGAAACAAAGCTTAATAGCACCATTGCCAAATCTGATTTGAAGGCAAAGATTAATCTGAGTATCTGTGGGCACAGTGCTCCACAGGACGTTCACTGCGGTGGTTATGCTCTTGACTCAACTCCCAGACATACCATAAGGTCTTCTGTCTGTCCCAAAGCTAGGAGAGATTACATAGTATCATAGTATTGCCACTATGTTTTCTATAACACTATAGTGCTAATTTACACTACAGTGTTTTAGTAGCAGCCCTTGCTGCTGAGATGTTGTAGAGAGTAAATGTTTAGCTGTTAGGTTTGAGATACTCTGTTTTCCATTTTCATGTAAAATATATATTTACATTCATTTTGTCACTATAATGTATATGGATGGGATACCGTAGTTTAGTATTGTACTTTTTGTATTTCAGGCTTTTCTCACATGTGTCCTGTCATCTTATGGACTTCGTAACACTATCCCCGCAATGCATGGCCTTCATTCTTGTGCAGCAGAGGTTGGCAGTAGGGCATGATCTTGGGTCAGGGCATGCAGTACCAATGTGTGCAGTCTTTCATGGCCTTTACCAAGCATCAGCCTTGTTTGAGATACTTTTTTTAAATTAAAAATCACAATATTTGGAAGGTAGTATCTGTATCCCAATACAAAATGAGGCAACATAATAACTATTTTCAGTGAAACTGAAATTTCCCTGCAGCAAATGTGTTATTTGAAAAAATAAATTAACCCCAATATCTCACACCTCTGAGTCTCCCAAGTACTTCTCTTGCGTTGGACACCTCTCATACTGCCCCCTTTGTTCTAGAATACTTTTTTACAACGTCCTAAAATACCAAATGTGATAAAAATTGGGATTTTCAAGATATCAAGAAAAAAAGACGTCCTCTTCGTCAGCCAATAACAGTCCTCAAAGGCTTCAACTGTGACAGACAGAAATCATGATTTTTCAATTAGCGATTTTAAAAGGCCATGATATAAAAAGTGTTAACCGTGTAAGCCTACCGACCATCTTATTCATACTCTAATACTTCAAAGACTAGTTTACAGATTTACATCAAACCCTGAAAAACACGCTAGGTAAAGTTGTACTTGTATGCCAAAATTGGTGTAAAATGGTGTAAATCTATTTTGAAGTCTTTGTCAGCATGTCCTATGCCAGTGGCTGACATTAATTCTAGAATTCCATTGATCACCTTGTTTTTGTTGCAGTTGACACCCTAAGTGTGAAGGGTATGCCCAAATGCGAGTCTTTTGCTCACTGTACCACTGGAACCAAACCAGTCCTACGTTGTTTGTGTCACAGTTCAGGGAGAACCTGACCTAGCAGTTCTGGCTGGACTGTTCCCATTGGAGCAGGGTCAAGACTGATTGACATATGACTTGGTTCAAACTGAGGTGTTGTGGTGGGTGAAAAACAATTGGGATGCAGTCCCAAGAGATTGACAGTGGCTGAGATTAATTCAAGCATCCCATCATTACCTTTTTGTTGTAACATTTCCTACAGGAGCAAAAATACGGAAAAACGTCTTTTTTAACCCACCCCTTAATTTTTTTATCCTGTACAGAAATGCACCTCAAAACACAAACGTTAAAGTGCTTTTATAGTTATGTGAAAATGGCAGTTAAAACATTACATTTTAAACTTTAAAAAACACTGAAATTAATCAGTTATAATTAACTGTAGTAACTAAAACTCATGCCCTTGCCTTGTACAGTGTCATCAATGGTGTCATTGCAGAAGTCAGTGATGTTACCGACCATCTCTTCTGCTTACATCTCTTTGGATAGGAACTGATAATGGACTGTGTGGGAAGAAGCACACATTGTGCAGATATGTGAGGTAGAATTGTGCTGCAGAGGTAAGTAGATGCGAGATTGGCCAAGAATGTATGGATGGGCATAATATCTTGTTCTTATCCAGGCAGAAATAAGCATGTACTGGAGGAGTTTGAAAGTCGAGCAATGGATCCCTGTATCGGCGACCAACTGTGAGGCTTCTAGATGGATTTGGAACTCTAGATAGAATCCAGCTGATATTGCAGTGTGCCAAATAAATGTAGTCAGGCTTCCAATAAACAAAGGAGTGACGTACCATATAATTGGTAGGCATGTAGGCTCAGACATAACTAAAATAATTATTTAAATTCTGGTGGACAGGGTACTCCGTCACAAATATGAATGTCCACGTCATCGTTTTACAAAGGGTCACTGATTATAAAGCACTGGTTAAATATCCAAAGAGACATCTGTCAAGTTTGTGATCTAGTCTGCCAACTTGTCTCATAAGGCCTAATTTTTGGGTTATTACCATAAACACTTGGTATAGGCTACGCCTTTTCATTGCGTTGTGTATGTTGATAGCTACTGGTCTAATCAAGCCATTTTTTACTATGATTAACGCCTGGTCGGTTTGCAAAAGCATGGATGAACCATCTATTGTACACAAATGCTCAAGGCCTTACCCTCGCAGGACCAATTGTTGTTCAATGCCTGTGTCAAAGCTCGCATTTCCTGAAGTAGGATGAAATCCGACTGAGGTGCGGGCTCATCATTATCAATTTCCTCCACCTCCTCAAGTTCCTCTTCAGGATCTGGCGTATTCTGCATCATCTCTTCAATTTCTTCAATAACCTACAAATATTTTACAGTTTAGTCTCAGTCCAAGAACGTTCAGGGCATAAGCTGTTATTGAAAATGATCATGGTATTCAACTGTCTGTACATATTACCTTCATTCCTTAGCATTGCCATAAATGTCAAATTTGTGCAGTCACTGATCCAGCGATTTCCTGAACTTATACCGCGTCACCTTTACTATTCATAAGTCCACAGCCTCTTTTAGCATTTTTTGTTTAAATCTCTTTTATTGATTTTTGTTTTTGTTATAGAAACATTTATGTATTTCGTTTTTTACAGCTCAGGAGTTGACACTTTAACAATAGTCTAAAACATGATTTACATGTGATGTACAAGAAGACAACAAGAGAGGTCAACATTCACCACAAAGGGGAGAGGTACATATAATATGCTATTAGCAAAAGATCACAATTAGGCGTCTAGCAAAAGTGTTACCTAGTCCTTGTGCGTTTCTCCCTGCGGAGCTGACTACATGTGGCGTAAAGGTAGATGAGGGCACATTTCTAGGCCATCAACACAGTAGTACATCACAGTAGTGAAGGAAGGAAAGAAAATAGGGAACAAAATGGAACAATAATACAAATCGACCGAACTTGGGTTTCCCCTGCTTCCCTCCGCTCCCTGCCAGTCCCCAAATGAGAAAAGGAAATATCAATGTACATATTTACCAGTAATGGTCACTACAGATCGTTTTCAACCGATGTGGGCCGGCACAACACCACTATCTCAGCTGCCAGTGGAGAGCAATAAGCTAGGTCACCGTGTCCATCCCATCTGTTTCTGTCACCACGTCTGTGTGCTCCAAGTGTTGGTCTTATCGTAAGTCATGTAATGTAGTATCCCAGTTGGCGGCCATAGATATCTTGGCAGCCCCAAAGTGTCCTCTTTGTGCAGTGCGATGATTTCGGCCTAGCCCATACCAGCGCGATTGCCGCCATGCTAGTAATGGGGGCAGTTCAGGCGATTTTCAGCACCTGGTGATTAAACATTTTGCTACTATCAATCCCAGGTCTTGGAATCAGGATGTGACCCTGTGCTGCTTGCCCCTGGGAATGTGTCCTAAAATGTATACCTCCCACGTGTGTAGGTTTGTGTGACCAGTGCAGGCAGTCAGTTGGATAGTTACATGTCGCCAGTAAGTGTGGAGATAAGGACATGTCCATAACATATGAAGGAGGTTGGCATCTAGTAAATTACATCTGGGGTCGTGTGCGTCTGTTCGTTTACAGTATCAGTTAATTGTCGCCAGCGTGACATAGGATCGTTGGGGTATGTAGTATGAGATGAGGAGGAAGCGGGCATTCTGAGGGACATGGGTTGGGCCCTCCAGCACAGAAGCCCACTCCTTATCCATATAGGGATGGGTCAGATCCCTCTCCCAGCGCAGCCTCGGGGGTGTGAGAGTTACTGCTGTGTGTTGGAGGAGGGCCGCAAACAATCTCGTGAGGTGCTGACCCGTTCCTATAACATGCACATACTGTATTATGGGGTGCATGGAAGGCTCATTGTTGCGCCTGCCACCTTTCGCCCAGCACTCCAAACAGTGAGGTGTTGAGTAGAAAAAAGCAGGGATGTAGTCCCAGTTCCGCCACCAGTGTATCAGACAGCACTAGCTCGCCATCTTGATAGAAGTCCCCCAGTGAGTGCAGACTGGCAGCAAGCCAAGCAACGATCACCGCTGACGAAGTGTTAATGTTGCCTCTGGGCATGCCTAGTAGGGGCAGTGCTGGCCCGTATGGGTAGTGGATGTGTAAGGTACTGGGTACGTGGGTAGCATTTATATGCAACCTTGAGCATGAGAGACTCAGGTGGCTTCAGCAGCGGTGTCTGAAAGCTGCTCCCCCACCACCCACCTGGCCACCCATTGGAGCTGGGAGGCTAAATAGTATTGCTCCATATTGGGCACCGCAAGTCTCCCCTGATCCATAAGCAGGTACATTTTGCCAATGCTACCCGGCATTGAGACTTGTTCCATAAAAACTCTTGTATGGTTCTCTCCAAGGATCTAAACTAGGGGGGTGCAAGATATAGGGGCAGGTTAGTGAAGAAGTAAAGTGGCTGAGGCGAGGACACCATTTTAAGAAAAGGTACCCGACCCATGACGGACAACGAGAGTGTGCACCAGACCGACATTTGGGATCTTAGGGCAGTCGTCGCCCTGGTAAGTTTATCGTCCAATTAGTCAGCTGTTTGATCAAATAACCAGGCCCCTAGGTAGTTAAACATGTTGGGTTGCCACTTGACTGGGATCCCACTAAGAGCAAATGTAGAATCAGGATACAAAGGGGTGAAAGAAAATAAGCATGATTTGTCCCAGTTCACCCGCAAGCCAGAAATGGCAGCAAACTCAGTGAGCGTCAGGACTTCCGATCTCATGTCTCAAAAATATAGAAGGAGATCATCTGTGCACAAAGAGATTGCATGAGTTTCTTCTCCCAATGGAATGTCCCATTCTTTTCTCTCCGACCTGATAGCCATAGCAAGTGGCTCTTGGCCAAAGAGAAAAGTAATGGGGATAGCGGGTATTCCCGACAGGTGCCCCTTTTCTTCGAGATAGCATCAGAGGTATGGGAAGCTGTTTTGACTCGAGCCAGAGGTGTAGTGTAGAGCAATTTAAAGAATCTGAGGAAGTGGCCTCCCAGTCCATTGCATGTCAAATAGAAAATCCCATTCCCGCAAATCAAAGGCTTTCTCGTGGTCTAGGACTAAGCATTCTGAGTGAGGCCAATGATATGTGGAGTATTTTGAGAGCTAAAAGAATCACCACAAATTCAGCAAGGTGTTTTGGGCTGGAACAACCCCATTTTGGTCTGTCAGTGGCGGCTCCTCTGCTAAGGCGGAGGAGCGTTGCCCCACTGCTATTTAAGCAGCGCACAAAAGAAAAAGAAAATGATATTTACAGGACGTTATTATCATTTTAATTTTGTATGCGGCACTCAGAGCCAGGTGGGGGTGGGGCTGGGCTCCATGATCCCAAGCAGAGTGAGGAGTGGTTAGCACTCCTCTAAGTGCACATGACAGTTTGCCTGGCCCTCTTAGGCTGACCAAACCATCATCCACACTTGGCATGTTCTCCATTGGGCTGTAGAGCACAGCCCCGTGGAGAACATGCCCAGCCTCCCCAGGCACTGCCTGAGCGTCCAAACAGGACACTCACACCAATCAGGACGCTGCTTCTGCGTTGTGATTGGCTGGGAAATCCCGGAAGCCTTACTGCTTCCGGTGCTGTAGCAGACCCGAAGAGGACGGAGGAAAGGCGGCGGTGGCTCAGCGGTGAAGAAAAAGGTATGTTTATTTTATTATTATTCTTTTTTTTTAATCTATTTCCACACACCCCTCCACCCCGTTCGCCCAACCATTCCTGTTTCGCGGCAGATGCCACTTGTCTATGTTTGAAACAGCAGCTCTACCAGCGTTATAATATTAGGCTGGCAGGCCGTCTGGGCCAGGTTACTTGTCGGTGGCTATGGCTTTAATGGTCCTGCAAATTTCTTATAGTGTTATGGGCTTGTCCAGCTCCTCGCACTGTTCTGGTGTGATGGTAGGAAGGCGGAGCACTGAGAAGAATGCTCCCAGATGAGCCGGATTGGCGCCTGCAACTGACCTGTAAAGTGAGGTGTAGTGTCTTGTTAGTTCCGTATGTATTTCATGTTGAGTGTGAAGGGGGTGCCCTGTAGACAAATTTTGTGAGAGAATGGGTTGTCTCGACTGGCCCTGGTGTATCAACCACTGCAAAAGTCAACCTATAAGTCTGGATGTTGTGTGAGTGTGTGAGGAATGCGTGGCATAGTTTAGGCACGGGAGTCGCTCCTGTAGAGAGAGGTGTTCACTGCACGCCTCAGCCAATTGTTGGATGTATTTTGGGTCAGTTACAGAGTTCATTTCTAGGTGCATAAGTTTGCTCTAAATTAGCCACAAGCAGTGTCCCCTATCAGGCACTCTGTCCATGGCGGTGTCATTGAAGTAAAAATATTCTACTGTGGCAGAGCCCAGGGATGCACGGAATGGTGGGTCTTTGAGCGTGGTGGGCTACAGTCGCCATGTGGGTATGGCAAGCGAGGTGTCTCCCATGTCAACTGTAGATACTGTAAATTATGATCAGAGTGTGTGCGGCCTAAATAGTCTGTGTGTTGGATGGTGGGAAGCAGATAGGCAGACCCAATGAATCAGTTGAGTTGAACATGAGTTGAACATGCAGGTTGTGTGGTGAGGAATAGAAGGAATACATGCATGTGTTTAGGTTGCGAACTCACCATATGGCTGCGGACTGCTAGTACAAAAGTCAATCAGTGAGAGCCTATGCGTTAGATGTGGCCAGTGCGCATGACAAGGGAGGGAAGGAGCGATCCACAGCTGTGTCAAGGACAAAATTAAAGTTGTCGCCTAGGAGTCATGGGATCCTGCTCCAGCAGGACAATTTGTTAGTTAGTGCTCATAGGAACGGGGTCTGGTCAGTGTTTTGGGCATTTACTGTCCCTAAGAGGAGGCGCCATCCATCTAAGTGTCCGTGCAGTAGCACAAACCTACCATTTGTCTCTACTCTAATGTCATTTGTCATGAAGGGGATCCCCAGTTTCACCCAGATCAGCACTACTCTCACGCAAGAGGAGTAGTTGGTAGCTAAACTTGCTCCCACCACCGCCGCTGAAGCTTGAGGGCCTCTGGCAACATCCGGTGTGTTTCCTGCAGGAGCGCTACGTCAGACCTACACGAAGTTCGTTACTCAGAAGAGGGATTGCCCTGAGACTATCGCTACGGATCTACCTGACAAATTCCGGCATTTGCTTTAGGATATCAACCTGAAGACTAATATACCCCACAAAGTCCATAAGGAATTGTTTATTCAACTTCTGTTTAACTGTGAAGCTTTGAGAAAACCCTGGTCCTACAGACCACATAGGGCGAAACACGTGTAGGCTGTTTTACCACTCACAGTAAATGAATTCACTGGAATAAAAGGATGTAACCAATAAAGAACCTTCTTAAGACAACCTAAGACAACTGTCTTCCTTCAAAAATACTCCAGAATTACAAAGGATATTTTCAGAAATATCTCAGTACTAGCATTAACTCAGGAGGAGAACATGCTGAATCTTTCTTTGCGCGATGTGCGTGGATCAGCACTTCAGGTAGGAGTATACTGCATAACAACAAGAGGAGCTCTGGACACTTGAGTGTCAATGCCCATGGTGAGTAATATCAGAGTCCATGGCGTGTCATTGGGCATCAGCTCTCCAGTCATGATGTTACTTTCAGGGGCCTGTTTGCTGGTACCCTCCCAGCCCCTAGGGTGCCGCAGCACGAGCAGCCCTGGTGCCACGAAGACCCCCAGAGTCTGGTAGCAAAAGGAGGGGCAGAACAGATGCCTCCTGCGGAGTGCAAAGGCATGCAGGCCCCAGCGATGAGTTGCCAATCATGTCACCTCTAGGCCCCAGGACAGGCCGATCAGTGCATCCAGTAACAGCAGTGGGGACACTCCGCTGCCAGCTTGGCTGCAGATACAGTGCAGGTTGTGGCCTCAGCTTACCCCAGCGATTTCCAGTAAGCCGCAATGTAGGCAGCAAAGGCCCACTGGGTAGCACACTATTCCAGGGGCCTGTCGCAGCGCGGCACAGTGCAAGAGTTTCTGGAAGTCTCATACACCTCAAATTGGCTCAGCCCCAGGCTACAAGTGAACCACCAGCCACGGTGCAGTTCCCAGGGAAACAGCCTGTGTAGGCCACCAGTCTACCCTATAGAATGTGGCAGCCATGCCTGTGGGCGTTCAGACCCAGTCCAGTAGAATGGTAATATAATGAAAGTCACTGGTGGGTGGCTCAGGATCTCCCCGGTCTCTGGGACCCTTTATCGGCTCTGCCTCAAAAGTCTCTAGGCCCTGCGAGGCTATGGCCTCCAAGCGTCTCGTGTCCCCACCGGTGGTAAGTGGCATGTCGAATTCAGGAGGGCAGAGAGGTGCTCTTCCACTTTATGTTGGCCGCAGTTGGGCACAATGCAGGGGAGGGAGACAGGGGCTAAATACTACCCGCACTATGGCCCAGAAGGCCCCCCATGGTGGCAGGCGAAACCGTTGATCACGTTGGGGCTGCGAGCCTCACCCTTCCACTGCTCCCCCACTCACCGCATCTCTGCCTTATGCAATGGGATTTTTCCTGGATGGCCACGGCTCCGATGAGCCTTCCTCTGATGCCCCAGGCTGCCTAGCCGCAGGGGCAACTGCGCCGTTGCTCACCTGTGGCAAGGGGCTTCCGTCGGGTTTTAGCCAGACCCCGTTTGTTGGCTTCAGTCTGCTCGACTGTGGCACCGGCAGGTACAGGGCAAACTTGGGGTTGCTTGATGACTGTGATTAGTGCGTTGAGTCCAGGACAGTGTTGCAATATTTTGAGACCAGTCCCAAGCCCAAAGCCACTCAAGTATAAGCCCAAATTCAGCCCAACGCAGACCAGTGTCATCCCAAAAACCAGCCCAAAGTAGCAAGTCTTGAATTATGCAGAAATAGTCATCAGAAACCATTTTAAGGACAAATATACATTCTATTCAATATACAGATAGTAGGAGGTAGGTAACTGGGCATCTGTCTTAATGCTACTCATTTTTAAGACCAGTCCTCACTGGCTTTTTAACGTGAAACAGGCCCTGCTCAAATTACAATAGTAGAAAACAAAGATTTAGAAAGGCAGCAATAGTGTTAAGTGCAAATTACTGCTCCCTCTAAATTGTATTTTAAGAATTTCTGTAGAACTCAGTGCCACCCCTTTAGAATTCCATGCATCTCATATGACTGCGCTTTATGCATGATGTATTGATTCAAAATGCATTTAGACTTGTAAAAAACAACATCTCATTTAACATCCAGAATCCTCGTTTTCCTTGCAAATATGCCCTGGGTAAGAAAACTCTGGAGGATAATGTATTTGCTGGAGGGATCCATGTTTTGTATAGTTTTTCATTTATAGATAAAGGCCAAGTTAAGGGACCAACAGGCCTCCTTTTGATCAAGTGACCTGGAACCTCACACTTAAATGTAAATGCAATGGAGGGAAACAAAAGTACACAGCTTATCTCTTCACAGGTATTTGAGAGGCATGCTTGACTTGTTTCAGTCCCTTTATGTTAGTGTATGAAATGTAAGAATTTCAGATGTGTTGGTCAGTCCCAGTATTTACACACAATTTAAATAGCAGTATTTTATTTATTTTATAGCGCTACTGAATGCAATGCATAACATACACATTGACAATAAATCATGTAATTGTGTAAATCAATGTACAAGATGTGTTGCATGGCTCAGTGGATGTTAAAAGATGTAGCAGTCCCACATAGCTCACTGTGCAATAGTAAAAGGCTTACTAATTATGAACTGCAAGGAACAAAAGGATCTGTGTTCAAAGCAGTAGCCCACTAACCTAGCTACATTAATAAACACATCTGTCATCTGCATATTACATGATGTGCTTTGCAGGAGACACATTAACCTTCTAAACTACTTTGATTAAGATCTGGGACTACACAAAGCAGAGATCTCTCCGACAAATACTTTAACCTCCAGAGTTCTCACCAATTATCATTCCCTGATATTTACTGGGCACCTCTGCAGATGTCTTAACCCCATAAAATATTAGAAAACGCAGACTTTGCAACCAATTAAGCATAACAGATGTACAACCATGCTGCTCCTTGTTGCCAATTTCTTTATGGCAGGGTTTTAAAAACAATTTTAGTACAATATATTGAGCCCCACATTTTACATTGGGATTGTGCCACTTTTGCAGAACAAGCCTAAAGCACAATTTGTTAAATCTCATAATGTGCTTAATGCATTCATAATATATCTAATAAAAACAAATGTGTGCGATCTTATCTGATGTTACTTCGCGTGATGTCATTTACTGTGATGCCACACATTGTGACATCATGGGCTGTGACGGCACACGCCATGATGTCACTTGCATACTGACTGACTAGGTTATTCCCCCCACGTGCTAAAGCTGTAACTTCAATACCTTCCACTTTAGGAAGGAATAATTTTACCCCAACCTTATACTTTATAAACCTGCTTTGACAACTTTTTCAAAAAGCTACCAACCATTAATTTCAAGAGTAAGAAAATACAATTTACATATTTTTCCCTTTAATGAGTTGGCACAATTAACACACCGCGTCCCATGGAAAAAGGCACTAAAAACACACAGGGAAGGCAGTTCCTTGCTTTCCCATCCACACATGCATTCCACAGGCCTGCCCCTTGCCTTCGGGTAACTTCACATGTGGTGTTGTTACAACTTTCACCCATTATCCATATCGAAAACGGCACCAGACCATAGAGATACCTTAAACAGCAGCCGCCCTGAAGTTATTTTAACAAATGAGGTTGGCTGCGTCTGCACCCAGCCAGGAACAACGCATTGGTCAGTGCAAACACACCCTCTGTGGCATAAATTTCAACCTAGACCAGTTCCTACTGCTGCTGTATAGGTAGTCTGGACGGAGAGGTAACAATTAAATGTAACCTACTTAGAGTAGGGCTGGGGCCGTGCTTCTCACCAGCAATGGTGGGGCTCTAGTCCACTACAGTCAGTCAACGATCCTGGTACTGGCGTTCTCAAGTTGGAGAAGGCAGCTACTCAAGGCTAGGGAAGGCTGGGGCCGCGCCCGTGAGGCCACAGCAGCACACAGGCCAGCCAGCCCAGGCCAGGCCCAGTGCAGCAGCACGCCATCTCCAAGCCTGACTTGTGGCAGCACACAGACACAGACCAGCCAACCCAGGCCAGGCAGCCCAGTGTGCGCCATTGCCGTCTCCGAGCCCGACTATGGGTGGGTGTGGGGTGAGCGTGCATGACTAACTCCACACTCCGTGACCGTGTGAGTGAGACTCCGCAGCTCCGCCCGGTCCGGGCACTCAGAGATGGACTCACTAGAGTAAAGAGGACAGTGGACTGTGTGTGTCGAGTACTGACATGCAGCCAGCAAGCAGCAATTCACCTCACCGGCACCAGACCAGAGAGGAGCAAGTCTGCCTGCTGCGGCCTACGGGCGATCACACAGACTCTCCTGTCCTACGATGACGAAAACGAGACGCTCGTCCTGGCTCCAGTCAGCCTGTCCAACCGCTCGTGCCGAAAGAGCGAGAGCACATGGTCAGCCTGCATTATAGCACATCGCGTTGGGGCTGGCCAAAAATGATGCCAAGGGCCGTCATTGGTAGCCTCTTTGCGCACTACAAGATTGATGGCCCTGGGGACCCACATATCGGCCCGCTCCTCACACACTACTAAGCTAGGTGGATGGGTGGGTGTGCAGCACTGCGCATGTGCAAGTGGCAGCAGGAGCGCTTGCACTTACAATTTACATGTGCAGCCACCTCACGTGTGTGTGTGGGGGGGGCTGCTGGTCATCATCGACGATGCTCATCACGGGTCGGGTCATGTGCGCACAGACTGGCCTGGTCGGGGTCCTCCTCCAATCATAGTCACCAATGTCAGCGCGCTGCGCGCTCATTCGCCAATGGACCTTGCGAACACAAATCCCCACTGTGAGAGGCGCACGCCATAAACTAGTCCTGGTCAGGGCCGCCCCAGCCAGTATTTTGTGCACAGTGGGCTTATATCCACCTGTTAGAAAAACACACTCCCACACCGGAAGGGTGGTGGTGATGTTCTCCCAGACACACTGTGGTAGCTTGGCTCGAGCGGTAAGGAAGGCACCGTGTTAAGCATACGTCATACCCACACAATAACCATGCGTGCATCCGTTCCAAAAACGACACTACACCTTAAAAATTATACTGAAATTATATCTCTTTATCTTCTTTTCTCTTAGTTGCTGATTAAATAAATAATAATACAATCACAGTACACAAGGCTTTTCCTTAAAAAGTGCAGGTCAAATAAATAATAACACTTTACAGGTGCAATAAATAGGATCAGGTCAAATGAATACTGTGAGGCAATAAATACTGTGCAGGAATAAGTTAGCTCAGGACAATAAATACATCACAGGAATAACTTAGATAAATACAATAAATACAGTACCCTCAATAAATAATATCAGCCAACAATGACATTTGTAAAATCAGATCACATTTAAAATACTATGGGCTGATTTGGCCCAGTCACAGCTTGTGGTTAGGTGAATGGCCTGAGGGGTATACTCCCTGGCTTGGACAAGGCTGAGGCCTAAACTGAGGTAGATCAAAGGGAAATCTAGAGATCTGGCTCTCCCACACTACACAACCCCTCTGTATTAGTCTCAGCTCACCCCTGGCACAATCAAGCTGGTTCCAGCACCTCTCTAGCCCCTAGGTTGGTCTCTTAGGGCTTCACAGACCCTTAGGCGCCCTCTATTCCACTTACTGCCCTTTTTATGAAGCTCCGACGCCGCTGGAGTCGTGTCGACGCCAAGAGGCGGTTCCGGTTCGATGTCGGCGGCCTCGGCTCAATGACAGTTCTTGTCGACGCCGGTATGCGGTTCCGGTTCGATGTCGGCGGCCTCGGTTCGATGTCGGCTCCGGTTCAATGACGTCGGGCAGTCTTGGCTCGATGTCGACTTCGGGCGGCTCCGGTTCGATGACGTCGGGCGGCCTTGGCTCGATGTCGACTTCCGGCGGCTCCGGAGTGCGATCTCCACTCCCGACCTCCGGTGCTCCTTCCTTCAGGTTCCGGCGACTCCGGAGTGCGACCTCCACTCCCGACCTCCGGCACGATTCTATTCAGGTTCCGGCGACTCCGGAGTGCGATCTCCACTCCCGACCTCCGGCACGCTTCACCTCGGTCTCCGGCGACTCCGGAGGGCGGACTTCACTCCCCCGTCGACGCCGCTCACTCGACCTCGGGTGACTTCCTCCTCGACCTCTGGTACTCTCCACGACCTCCGTCGGCGCCCTCTCTCGACCTCTGGCGGCTCCGGGTACGACGTCTGCTTTCCAGTCAGCGCCGCTTCTCCACCTCGGGCTCCAGGTCTCCAGGCTTCTCGACGTCGGACTTCAGGTAGTTACCAGTAACCAGGTCAGGTACTTGCTGTTCTTTACTTTTAAGGCCTGTTCCTGCTGTCCAGGTCCTTAAGATGGTTTTTCTTGCTTTCTCCCACACAGGGCTCCAGGCTGGGCTCAGTCAGTAGGGACTAGTATCAAGGGTGGGTTTATGGACCCCACTCCAGGCACAAGTTTCCACCCCTGCTGCCTCACTCCTTCCTCCTTCAGGTTTCTGCTGCTCTCTCTTCACCAGTCAGGTGCCAACTGTCAGCTCCAACTGTCAACTCTGGCTTAGCTTCCCAACATTCCAAACCGCCTCCAACTGTCACAGGGTTCCAGAATGTTGCAGAAGGTTCTAGTAGGTTCCAGTGGGTTCTGATGATGTCACAGGTAGCCACCATTTTGTGCTCCAGGCCCTCGGACAGAAGTTCCAGGGGTAGATAAAATGGCTCCCTGAATCTGCATCAATACTAAAAAGTCTGGTGGTTCCCAAAAAGGAAAAATACTAACAGGGTTTGAGGCAAAAGTGGGACAAAATAAATAATGATGAGGAGGGACCACCCAAAGGGCTGACAGGTCTAACACCACCCAAAAAGTAGCCCCTATCAGGTATGGGTTTTCCCCGCACAAATGGGAAAAATGTCGCCCATTTGTGCGGGAAATAGCCCAATCTGGCAACACTGATCCAGGATGAGTGCTGGATAATGAGTAGGCAGCGCGAACTTCGCTAGGTTGCATCAGCCATCTTGGCCCTGTTGACCACGTCCCTGCTAGCATACTTTTTACATCATCATAAAGAACACTTCAGAACAGTGGCCATCGTGATATCTCAGACGGCCTGTAATCCCTGCCCATACCATATGGCAAGCAGGGTATGAAAAATTATGACATATGTTCATTATCCAAGAAATTTTGTCTGAACTGCCAATTCAGGGAATACAACACATTTAAAAAAATTGCTTCTGCTCAGCCATGCTTGTGGAGACATAATTTCGTTTTGTCCAACATCTTTCCAATTCAATTGATCGAAATAGTCAGATCTCGTAAAGATCGAAATGGAGCCCTGTTCTGCTGCTTGGTTTCTCTGGGCTTGGTGTGACTGACACCACACACACACTTTTATTTCCTATGAAAATGGAGCCCCCATGGGGTCGTCCTTTCATAAACTGTAAGCATCATGTACACAGCTACTCCACTATTTTTGTTTAATAAACTGAACTATTATGTCACATTTACAAGTGATTTGATAATTAGTGATGAAATACTTAAGTGCATTGTCCAATAGATAAGAGTATTCATTTTTGTCATCAAAGCAAAGGAAAAATGGCTCACTATTTATATGGCAAGTAGGTATACGTGCTGTAAGCGCTGCCGTGTATAATGCTGTGCCCGAGTTGTTTCATATGCGCCTTAGCACACAATACTGCATGGCACAGAGTGTCTCTTCGAGATGCTTTACAGAAAGGTACTTTTTCTCTGCCTCACTAGCGCCTTTTGAATCACATGACTAGATGGGTCTCTCTCTTTTGAGTGTTATTTGTTTCCTGCTTTATATTATGCACATTCATCATCCTGGTGACGAGCATGGTGTCTGCGCTATGTGGGCTGACTGTTACCATGGAAATATCTGTCAGTTATTTTGCTCCTTCTACTGCCTACTGTATTTTTAGAAACCATGCTAGTGTTGTAGTTTATTCTACAGAGATAAGAGGGGAGTAGTATATGGAGAAAACGAGCCATCAACACACAGAGAGAGTGAGTTTGGACTGGAGCAAACATGCACTGTATTGGGGGTGCTGAGTGTAGAAATTGCTTTTAATTGGCCATTGCGTCTCCTGCAGGCTGTTTTGAGACCCCTGTGATTTTAGCTCATCTGAACTGGTGTGTTAATGATGAGTATGTCTTTAGCTTTCACATGATTTAGTAACTGTGTTTTTGTGCCAATCACTGTATGCTGCAGTTTCAGTGATTCAAAGGTATCGCTCTTGGACAACCAGCATGTCACAAAATATCTAAAGAGAGTTTTTAAATTTAGATTGTTTATTAAAGGTGAGGCCTACCATTCCCTGCAATCGGTGTGAAGGATTTTGGGATGTCATTTCCTGTGCTTTTCTGAGAGCAAAACTGTACCCCATAACTTGGACACCTCTACATTTAGCGAATTCAGTTCTCCCACAGTTTACAGGATCAGAGACAGGTTTGAACCACAGTGTCATGAAGCAATTTGTCCCCACATTAAGGCCTTTCCTAGAACATCAAGGTAGACGAGTGAAACAGTTCAATAAGTAAATGGGTCCTCAATAACTGAGTTCTAGATGAATGAAAAGTTGAAGAGTATTATTAAAAAAATTCAAAATAAGCGGTACAGAGTCAATGCCATGAAGGCTCTCAGATGCAAAGTTACACAGAGTATGGAAAAGTTTGAAATATTCCGAGTCACAAACGAGCAGCAAAGTCATAAGAAAATCAGGCTCCATTCCCAATGGCATAGTGATGTCTTCTGACTCTGTCATGATCGCGTGGGCAGGACGGAGCGGATCCGAATCGAGGGAGAATCCCGCCGGCACTACAATTCCCACAAGGCGTAGCAACCGAGCTCCCCCACGTGACCGGGAGCGCGGTTGGTTAAGAGACGGAACTACGCAGAGAGGCGGCGCTAATGATTCGCTTTCGTAATCGGCAGCTGACCAACGGCCCACGACCCGCATCTACAGACCCCGCCGAGTTCCTCGAACCACAGCCTAACCCAGATTCTGCGACTGAAGAGTTCGCCTCCTGACGCGCCGGACAACCGGTGCCCACCGTCCTGCGCCCTCCGTCTCCGGAATCACCCGACTCTCCACCGGCACTAACAGTCTCCTGAGGTGAGTGCCCTCCGTTCACCTTCACCCTTCCCCAGTGGGTGTGTCCGTTGCCAAGACACCCCGCAGGAAGCACCCCCTCCGAGACCGCTACTCCGGCGCTCCTCGGCCCCAAGGATTCCTGGGCCTTGAGTGAAAGCGCCACCAGCGGTGGGAGAGTGTTCCTGACCCCCGTGTTTTCCTTGCCTGCACCCTTCGCCCAGGCGCTCCTCGACCCCACGGATTCCCGGGTCTCGAGTGGTAGCGCCTTTGAGAGGCTCAAAAGACGTATTTGGGTCCTTTTCAGCCAGCGCGACATCACAAGAGCTGTGCTGCCCCTGTCCATCCGAACCAGAGCTCTGATCACAGCTTCACCCAACCAGGGGAGAGAGGACGAGGCAGGTAACGCAGGGGACACCAGGGGGAACACGATTGCTTCCGGGAGAGAAGGAGAAGCAACTAAATCCTCTCTCTTTGTCTCATTACAGGTGTCTATCCCTGCTGACTCTCTCCTTCCCTCACCCACCTGTCTCCTGAGCCCGAGGGTCATTTACACGAATCCGGGCTGGGGACGGATGGGAGGGGGAACTCTACATAAGCATCAGCGTTATCCTGAGGAGAGGATCGAGTGAGCGCCGCGACAGAATCATTAGCCCACGAATTATCCTCCTCCCGATAACGCTGAGATAGGGATGGCCTCGTTAGACGACGTGGTTGCCGCTCTGGCCTTAGTCCAGGCTGAGTTAGCCACGTCTCGGGCGGAAACAGCGGCGTTGAATGCCCGCTTTGACCGCCTTCAAAGAAACCCCTTTGATGCAGGACACACGTTCCCTACCACCACGCCCCAAGTGGTAGTAGAAATGCCAGCGCACGTGCCTTTGGCTCCCCCTGAACCATATCATGGGGAGATACAGAAGGTGCAGGTGTTCCTGACCCAGATACTGCTGCACTTCCAATGCAAACCTAAACTGTTTCTAACTAACCAAGCCCGGGTAGCATTTCTCATCTCCTACCTGGCCGGGGATGCTGCACAATGGGCGGTTCCGATCGTTCGGAGAGACGACGCCCTCTTGTACGACTGGGACACCTTTCGGCAGGAATTCGAAAAGA
Source organism: Triturus cristatus (assembly GCF_964204655.1). NCBI lineage: Eukaryota > Metazoa > Chordata > Amphibia > Caudata > Salamandridae > Triturus > Triturus cristatus. The sequence goes on along the minus strand of NC_140583.1, from coordinate 1,157,496,754 downwards.
CCTTTGATCGCCGGGCTGACACCTTCTCTGCCGATGGCGACCTCCTTGAACTCCGGCAAGGCCACACCGGTCTCCTCTGCTACATCAACAGCTTTCGACGTCTGGTGGCCGAAACAGACTGGCCCGAATCTAAACAAGCAGCGATCTTCTACCGAGGGCTTTCGGAAGAGCTGAAGGACGTGATCGCCCAAGTCGACCCCCAACCCCGCACCTGCGTGGCTATGGTCGAATTGGCCTCTCGCTTGGAATATCGTCTGAGGGAAAGAAAAGGAGACCACAAGCACAAGGAGAAACCTCTTGCATCGTACGAACATCCCCGTACCTCAGAACCCGCAGCGACCCGTCCCGAGCCCATGGACATAGGGACGGTGAGAGCATCCCTGACCCTCAGCGAGCGTGACCATCGACGCAAGCAGGGCCTCTGCTTGTATTGTGGCAAAAAGGGCCACTTCCTTCGTGAATGTCCTGTACGCCCCAAGACCGGCCGCTATCGCCCCAGCCAAGCGGCAACCCTTACCAACGAAGAAACGATGGGAAACTCAAGGGCTTGAAGGTTCAGGAGGGGACGACTTCAAGCCACTTAATGATCCCTTCTACGGAATCCGACGTCACCAAGGAGCCCAATCACTTCTTTGTTTCCTTATACGTGGTGGTGAACCACACCCCCCGACTCGTTCGCGCCATGGTTGATTCCGGAGCCACCGGATGCTTCATAGACAGGACCGAAGCTGAAAGGCTGGAAATCCCACTGCTGCTTAAAGACCAGCCAGAACTCGTCTATGCAGTGGACGGTAAAGAGCTGGACTCCGGTCCCATCACCTACCAAACCCCTCCTATGTGGGTCACCATAGGGGAAGACCACGGCGAATGGCTCACCTGCAACGTCATACACGCTCCCCGCTGCAACCTCATCTTAGGGTTACCCTGGTTGAGAATGCATGAACCCCAAATCACGTGGGCAAACAATTCGATACGGTTCGACTCTGCCTTCTGTCACCGCCAGTGTCAGCTGGTGAAGGGGCGCCCGGAAGCGGGTGTCACCCCCAAACAACATGTGGCCACAGCCGCCGAAAAAGACGTCGCCCTCCCGCTCTGTTACTCTCCTTACTCAGACGTCTTTGATAAACAAAGAGCCGAAGACTTACCTCCTCATCGGCAATACGATTGCCGCATTGACCTGATACCGGGGGCTACCGTCCCATGCAGCCAAATCTACGCCCTCACGGGCCCAGAAACCCAACATCTCCGTGAATACCTGGACGAATTCCTGAAACTGGGCTTCATTCGTCCCTCGAGATCTCCGGCGGCGTCTCCCCTCTTCTTTATCCCGAAAACCAACGGCGAACTCCGCTGTTGTATAGACTATCGCGCTCTCAATGTGCTGACCATAAAGAATCAGTACCCACTGCCACTGATTCCGGTACTCCTGGAACAAGTATGGGGAGCCAACATCTACACCAAATTGGATCTCCGGGGAGCATACCACCTAGTTCGCATACGAAGAGGGGACGAGTGGAAAACAGCCTTCAAGACCAGGTTGGGCTTGTATGAGTACCTGGTCATGCTCTTCGGGCTCTGTAACGCCCCGGCTGCCTTCCAGTTCTTCCTCAACGAAGTGCTGAGGGACTTCTTGGACAAGTACGTCGTGGTGTATATAGACGACATCCTTGTGTTTTCATCCAATCTACACGACCATATACACCACGTAACGTCGGTACTTCAAGCCCTGAGAGACCATCGATTGTTCTGTAAACTCACGAAATGTGAGTTCCACGTCACGTCGGTGGAATTCCTCGGAGTGATGTTGACCCCTGCCGGACAGGTGATGACCCATCGCAAAGTGCAAGCCGTAGCGGAGTGGCCCCAGCCAGGATCGGTGAAGGAGGTCCAAAGCTTTCTTGGCTTCTCGAATTTCTACAGGAGATTCATACACCACTTCTCCCAGTTGGTGACCCCCCTCACTCGGTTAAGGCGAAAAGGGGTTCCATTCGTCTGGTCTCCTGAGGCACAAACAGCATTCGAGCAGCTCAAAGAGGCGTTTACCTCCGCTCCCGTTTTACGCCATGCCCAACCCGACCTTCCCTTCATCGTGGAAGCAGACGCCTCCGACGTAGCGGTCGGCGCTATCCTATCCCAGCGGCAACCCGACACCGGACAGCTCCATCCGGTCGCTTTCATGTCTCGAAAACTCTGCCCGGCCGAACTGAATTACACCATCTCCGAAAAGGAACTACTCGCCATACGAGAAGCGTTCCTTGAATGGCTGCATTGGTTGCTGGGCGCGCAACATCAGGTGACGGTATTCACCGATTACCGCAACCTTCAGTTCCTCCGTTCTGCACGTCATCTCACGCCCCGCCAGAAAAGGTGGATGCTCTTTTTTGCTGAGTACCATTTCCTCGTTACCTTTCGGCCAGGCGCACAAAACAGGAAGGCGGACACCTTGTCTCGTCAGGAATTCCCCAGCCTCATGGCGGAGACCCCGGATCAACCGATTCTGTCACCAGAACAAGTGGTGGGTAGTCTGAAGACCGAGTCGTTCCTGCAGAACGTTAGAAAAGGAATACAGACGTTTGCCTGGTCGGCCTGGTTGAAGCGGCACAAAGAATGGCGACTCCACGATGGCCTTCCCATGTGTGGCTCTCGAGTATTACTCCCTACTCTTCGACTCCGCAAACTCATCTTCGACTGGTGTCACAACGTGCCCTGTGCCGGTCACACGGGAGGGACCAAAACCCTGGAGTTGGTGTTACGACAATGCTGGTGGCCGTCTGTTCGCCCTGATGTCCTGACCTGGGTACGGAATTGCTCTGTCTGCGCCCAAATGAAGACTGATCATCGTAAAGCGCAAGGCCTCCTGATGCCTCTTCCGACCCCGAAGTACCCTTGGGAGAAGATCTCCATAGACTTCATAGTAGGTCTGCCCAAGGACCAAGGTTGCACGGCAATAGTCGTCGTCGTCGACTACCTCACAAAAATGGGGCATTTTATCGCGTGCAAACAAGTACCCTCGGCAGGAGCTCTGGCTAAACTACTGTTGCTCCACGTGGTCCGGCTACATGGCCTTCCCCTAGGGATAATATCGGACAGGGGATCACAATTCACCGCCCGTTTTTGGAGGGTCTGGTGTGAGGAACTGGGCATACACTCCGCGCTATCCACCAGCTTCCATCCCCAAACGGACGGCCAAACAGAGAAACTAAACCAAACCCAGAAGCAGTACCTGCGCTGTTACGTTGATCAGGCCGAGGAGTCAGGGGTGGACTGGCTCTGGGTAGCGGAGATTGCCTACAACAACTCTCAACACTCCTCCACTCACCATACACCGTTCTTTCTTTCTTCAGGACATCACCCCCGGTTTCTCCCTTTTCTTCTCCCGAGGGCCCGAAGCACTCTTCCCGAGGTGCAGGACAGACTCAAAACCATTCACGCAGCCCTCAAACAAGCCCGAGACAATCTGCACGTAGCCAAGACACGGTATAAAGCCCAGGCAGACAAACATCGCCGAGACCCCCCGGAATATCACAAAGGCGACAGGGTGTGGTTGTCTACCAGACACATCCGGTTCAAGAAACCTAGTGCATTCACACCAAAATACATAGGTCCGTATCCGGTGGTGCGACATGTGAACCCCGTGGCTGTACAGCTGCGGTTTCCCAATCACCTGCGCATACACCCCGTGTTCCACGTCTCCCTGCTGAAACCCTCCTTCTGTCCGGTCCGAAAAGTCCCGGACCCTGTCTGGGTGCACCACGAACAAGAATACGTGGTGCGAAAGGTACTCGACTCTAAGCTAGTCAGGGGCAAGCTGTGGTATCTCCTGGCGTGGAAAGGGTATGGGCCAGAGGAGAACTCCTGGGAACCAGCGTCTGCTGTACATGCGACACGCCTGGTTGCGTCCTTCCACCGCCGCTGTCCACGCAAGCCCGGTTCCTCTCCCGCCGCTGGAAGCGGTGGGAAGGGGGATGTGCTGTCATGATCGCGTGGGCAGGACGGAGCGGATCCGAATCGAGGGAGAATCCCGCCGGCACTACAATTCCCACAAGGCGTAGCAACCGAGCTCCCCCACGTGACCGGGAGCGCGGTTGGTTAAGAGACAGAACTACGCAGAGAGGCGGCGCTAATGATTCGCTTTCGTAATCGGCAGCTGACCAACGGCCCACGACCCGCATCTACGGACCCCGCCGAGTTCCTCGAACCACAGCCTAACCCGGATTCTGCGACTGAAGAGTTCGCCTCCTGACGCGCCGGACAACCGGTGCCCACCGTCCTGCGCCCTCCGTCTCCGGAATCCCCCGACTCTCCACCGGCACTAACAGTCTCCTGAGGTGAGTGCCCTCCGTTCACCTTCACCCTTCCCCAGTGGGTGTGTCCGTTGCCAAGACACCCCGCAGGAAGCACCCCCTCCGAGACCGCTACTCCGGCGCTCCTCGGCCCCAAGGATTCCTGGGCCTTGAGTGGAAGCACCACCAGCGGTGGGAGAGTGTTCCTGACCCCCGTGTTTTCCTTGCCTGCACCCTTCACCCAGGCGCTCCTCGACCCCACGGATTCCCGGGTCTCGAGTGGTAGCGCCTTTGAGAGGCTCAAAAGACGTATTTGGGTCCTTTTCAGCCAGCGCGACATCACAAGAGCTGTGCTGCCCCTGTCCATCCGAACCAGAGCTCTGATCACAGCTTCACCCAACCAGGGGAGAGCGGACGAGGCAGGTAACGCAGGGGACACCAGGGGGAACACGATTGCCTCCGGGAGAGAAGGAGAAGCAACTAAATCCTCTCTCTTTGTCTCATTACAGGTGTCTATCCCTGCTGACTCTCTCCTTCCCTCACCCACCTGTCTCCTGAGCCCGAGGGTCATTTACACGAATCCGGGCTGGGGACGGATGGGAGGGGGAACCCTACATAAGCATCAGCGTTATCCTGAGGAGAGGATCGAGTGAGCGCCGCGACAGACTCACCCCCAAATTAAGGGCTTTTTTAACACAAAATTCTTGTCTTGCATAGAATTATTAAGAAATCTGCTAAAATCATTGTGGTGTGAGCAAAAGTATCATTTCTTTAGCAAATCAGAATACAAGAATAAAACACATAATGAGCTTAACACATAATCACCATGATGGAGCAGGTAGTGCAAAATTTTGTATACCTCCTCTATTTCTGCATGAAGAAATTAATTAAATAATCTACTAATTGTAATATTATTAAACAAGTGTTGCATGTATACTAATCAAAATTATTAATATTAAAACTACACCTGAGATTTGCAAATTGCATGCTATATAATTTTTATAACTAAATTCTGTACGCATATTAACAATAGTATATGTGGTAATAGAATATTGCATGATATATATATTGCTTTGTGATGTTGCACCCTCGAGGAGGATCGAAAAGGTGAATATAATTGCTTTAAATGTCGCTATACGCTAGATAAATACAAGCACATAGAGGGATTAGCAAGGGGTTAACATTAGGATTACCAATTCTATGTATTAATTATTCTTTTGTGTTTGTTTCGCTTAAGTTGGCGTTTGGGCCTAAATCAAAGATGGCTGCCGTCACCGCACGACGAAGTGGACATTTTTTCATGTGGCGCGGAGTGAGCTGCGCCTGCGCAAGAAACTTCCTAATCGTCGCAGTAACCTCTATACAGACTGTCCACGGTCAAGGATGGCACATTGGACTTTCGCCAAGAATGGGGAACAATTTTCATTTTCATACCCACACTTTTTTAGTCAGACACCCAGAAAATGTAAACAAAAGAAACAAAACAACTGCAGAAGTCATGATAACTATTATAGGCGTTAGTAAAATGCATAATGTTCCCCTGTCATGAGGCCTTCTTAGGCCCACTTTGTTTCTTCATTTTAGTTTTACATTTTACACATTTTAGGCTGACATCCTTTTAGCAGTATTATGTTTAAATGTTTTGCTTAAACAATATTATTCTGAGAAGACGCTTTACATGCTGCTTGTTTTTAGAAAGCCTTTCTTGTCAGGTAAGCTGTACACTCAAGTCAAGGCTAGGAACACAGAAATAGATATCATAGTTCTACCGTTGCCCGCTAGAAGACAGCTTTTAACATCTAGATATATCACTGGATCAGAGCTGTACCTCTAACACAGAGGCTTTTATTATATAAAAGGTTCACTAGCCTTAAAAGGTCAGACAGGAGAACTCCGGTCATGACTGTCCTGGAATAAATCCTATGTTCGACATGCACCTCTGCTGATACTGATCTTACATCCCATAGAGAAAGATTGCCAATCCTATTCCAAGCCAGTTCCATTGTCCAGCTATCATGCTATGGGGGCTCTGGCTAACCTAAGTGATTGAGCAGAGGGTATAGACACTATACTCTCAGAGTAGGGATAGTGATAGGTAGAAATATATAGAAATCAGACTGCCATGGTTGGATTATTTATTCTTTTCACCATGTTACATTATTTTGTTTTATCTGCCTAATAATGGCAGCTCATTCTTTCTATGTAGGACTATGATTGTTTCAATAAATGTATTTTAAACGTATTATTCTTTTTGCTACCATCCCTTTGGCGGGTGATCATGTGATTCCCAACCAAGCCCGCAGGCTAGAATCAATCATAGCTGCCCATGAGGGTGTAGCATCTGCACGTGCTGGTAAGGCAGCCATGGTATCTATACTACAGAAGTGATATTGGTGGCATAGTCTATACATGCAGACAAAACAGTATGTCCTTAGTTGTGACATTTTTCTAACAAATAAAAAGCGCCACCTTGCACGCTCACCGCAGACACTTCTCTTAGTTTCATATAAACCGCTCCAATCCGTGTACCTCTATCATTGCGGGCCCTAAATTTTGGATGGTGCATTTGAATTCATTCTACTTGCTGTAGATTCTTATGGGTGTGTCCACAACAATTGGCTGACGCTCACACTGTTTAAAAACATTTGCAAGTCTTTTTCAGGGCATATGCAGTAGCCTGCATTCCACTCGGACCAGGGTCCTGATTTTGCCTATAATGTTTACAGGGATACTATGTGAACCCTGGGTGTTGCTGTGCATTATTCGTCTCCTTATCATCCTGAGGGAAGTTCGATTGTGAAGAGGAAAAACCATGCCTTAAAGCTATCTTTAACCGCTAGAATATTAGGTTCCGGTCATAGTTGGATCTATCACTTGTTTGGTGTCCAGAGAGTATTAAATAATCTGCCTCGACAATCTTTGGGTGGCCGCACCCACTACAAGGCCGTTTGGTATTCAGATGTACGTTCCAGATCTTGATAGTCCTGACGTACTAGTGGCAGATACACCTTTTAACATAAATAATGTTTGCTAGCTTCGAGAAACTACAAGGCTTTCAATCTGAGCGGTCTATTAAATGTTCGAGGAAGTCTGCCACTGATGGAGTTAAGGAGCAACCAGCACCTTCCGCTTGGATTCCACAAGTTGGGTATCTAATTCAAGACAAGAATGCAGTAAAAGAGGAGTTTGGCTAATTTTACCGTGCACTGGTGCCAATCCTCGGCATTCAAGGTACAAGAACCTTGATTTTCCACCACTTGTTGGTGGTAAAGACAAAGAACTTCACTCGATTGATCAAGTAAAATTGCATCATATGACCAGTTTACACAGTAGGCAACAAGGCCTCCTGGATAGTTCCCGGACTCCTCTCACTAACCTGCAGTACATTTCTCTACATGTTTTAAGTGCCACCAATGTTGTTTCTCCATGGCTGGGAAGGGTGGAGAATGGACTATTGTTGATTCCTGGCACCTGTTTTTCAACAGACTGCTTCTGGTTATTTTGTCATGGTTGATTATTTCTCTTCTGACTCTTCTAACACTTCATTACATGGTGTACAAGATCTTCTTCTTTTGCTAAAACACATTTATCTGATCCCTTCATGGCTTTACATTTGGATTGCCATTTCATTACTTTTCCTGCTTCTTTGGATTGGATTTGTGACTCTTTTCTTCTGGCTAATAAATTGACACTTTCTTCCAGAGCGTTCTACTGTAGAACTGGTAGTCGAGGTGTTGAAACCTTGTTTGTCTTCACATAAAGTGTGAAGAGACCTGTCCCTTGGGAACTCTTCTGCTTTTCCAGTTCTTAATGGAATTGTTTGGGATGTAGTCCAATTTGATATTTTTGGTGCTACAGAGACATTGCAGATTACTTATGCCTTTAAGTTTGTGATTAGTGACGTAATTACCCCAGGCTTTATTTCTGATGATTGGGATGTACCTCAGTGCTCTCAGAGCTTGAATGTTATACTTCATTTAAAAGTGAAGATTTGTACCTTAACTCTGCAAATTATGTTTTGTTATCACCCTATGCATATCATTATTTACACAGAGCTAGTGTTCAACACACAGTTCTCAATTTTACACAACGGGAACATTGTCCGACTCTTTCAGTGGGTAGCTCGAAGATGTTCGTGGACATATTTGCGTATTTTTCAGGGCATAATCTTTTAGTTCTGGTTTTCTTTTCTTTTAAATTTCACCCTCACAAGCAAAGAAAAATATGCTCAAACACACAACATTGATTTATTCGGATTCATTCATTTCCCAACCGGCACAAAAAGGTTATATTTGAAATCAGTTTGGGGAACTAGATACTGGCAACTGCAGGGAACAGATACTTTATTTAGAGCCTATTTGATTCCAACACAGATGATTTACTTAAATAAGACAGTACAGCAGAGTACTTGCTTGGGTCTAGCCAAAATTAAATAAATTAATTTGCCCAGCAGTCCCTCAATTGCATGTTTGATTATTGGCAAAATCTGGTAAATTACATTGAGGAACAGCTTAACAGTATGGTGCAAAATGGTACGCACAAATTTGCACTTTCATGTCCTAATGGGTGGTTAATGTGGCAAATGGAGACAAATGGTTGTCATGTACGTTTTATTAACCCTACACAAGGTTTTAAAGCTAGAAGACAGAACCCTCATTACATTCAGTCTCAACACTTAGGGGTTATTACTACCTATTCCATGGGAAAGTTATGAATAGTATAGTTTTATATAGTAGCATAGTCTTTTCACGGTCAAAGCGAGGGTGTCATGAGGCATCCTTGAGCCCACTTTGGCTCTCCTTTTTAGTTTTACATTTTACACATTTAAGGCTGACATCGATTTAGATATATTATATTTACATGTTTTGCTTGCAAAATATTATTTTGAGAAGACACTGTATTATCTGCTTTTTTTTAGAAAGCCTTCCTTGTCATGTAACCTGTACATTCCATTCAAAGTTAGGAACACAGAACAAGATAACCCAATGCTTGCGTTGCCCATTTGGAGACAGCTTCTAACATCTAGGCATGTAGTTGCATCAGATTTGTACCTCTAACATAGTAGCTTTTTTTTATATAAATGGTACACTGGCCTTCAAAGGTCAGAGAGGAGCACTCCTGTCACGACTGTTCTGCAACTAATCCTGTGTTCAGCATGCAGCTTTGCTGACTCTGATCTTCCATCCTGCAGAGAAGGATTGCCAATCATACTCCTCAATTCCCTGGTCCAGCTATCCAGGTATGGAGGCTCAGGCTAACCTAACAGACCGAGCAGAGGGTACACCCACTATGCTCTTAGAGTAGGGGTAGTGATAGGTAGAAATATATAGAAACCATGCTGCCATGGTTGGACTGTTTACTCTTTTCATCATGTTCATCATGCTGGTTGCATTGCTTTGTTGTATATGCCTAATAATCGCAGCTCATTCTTTCTATTCAAGACTATGATTGTTTCAATAAATGTACTGACAACTGTATTCATATCTTTCTTGTGTTTACCATGGGCACGCATAAGTAAACAACAAAAGATCTGTTTCCATGATACCCTTGAGGATCAGAGTGTCATTTTTGGGTTTGCCAAAATCACTTGCCACCCCAGGAAGGTTTGGGGTTTGGGCGAGGTGCTGTGAGCTAGCTAGGAATTGGGCCAACAGTCTCTGATGGTGTAGATGTACTCAGTCCCTGCATTCTGAAGTTCTGTCATCCTACCTTTTCTATGGGAAACCGTATAAAAACCCCACCCAAATTTTCAATCCATTCACTAGCTTTACTAAAACCCTCTCTATCTCACTAACCCAGGAACCTATAGCTTCTCATAAGCTATGCTCTTCAAAAGATTGAAGTTCACAAGAGATATTAGTTAAGTTTGTGTTATAAGAGTTAATAATAGGACTGTTACTAGGGATGAAAGTACAGCACTGCTTAACCTTTAGCCACCTGCGCCTGTCAGCGTCCCGGAAGAGGCCAGCGCCAGACATGCTGCCCGCAAGTCTCCAGGCGCTGAGCCCAGACGGAGTTACACTGGGGATACCTTACGGGCCCTTGATCCTACTACTTGCTGCCATCTTGGTAACTGGGATGTGGCTGAGGAGACAAATCACGTCTGTCCATCCTGTGGATTCAAGATGGGCTTGGGGCTTGCCTTTTTGGATAAAAATTGTAGCCCTTCTGGCCAGTCGAATAGGGCCCCTCCTATTCGGGCAGCCCTGATTAATGCTTGTTTGCTCAGGAAACATCATTAGGATGTCTTCGACCTTTTAGAGGACAGCTCACTTGATCTGCTCTTCCTGACTGAAACCTGGCTTGACTCCACATCAGATCCGATTATCACTGTCGCGATTCTTCAGCGTATATCAGGAAAGATGGGTTTCCCTGCACCTACAGTTAAGACTCTTTTCCCCTGTATGCATGTTACCAGGTCTATTGGAAAATGGCGCACGGCGGACTACATGTCACAGAATCCCTTGGGACGTAATGCTGGTAGATGGATAAGGAGACGCCTGGATTTCTGCTCCTATAAATCCCCTCCCCTTCCTGGGGTCAGGGCTTGACAATCTCGCCTGTTATGGAGTTCGAGTAAGTGGATGGTATTCCCCACTGGATTTCTGGTTTGGATTTGTTGTTTCCTGTTGAAGCTCTTTTGACAAGCAAGGCAATTGCTTTTTCCGAGGCCCAGGCTTTCTATGAGGAGTTTTCCAGTTGGTTCACATGAAGCTCTTTCGTCAAGCAAGGCAATTGCTTTCCGAGGCCGGGGCTTTCTCTGAGGAGTGTTCCAGCTGGTTCACATTAATCACCGTAGCTGACATGTCTTCATTACGAAGTGTTTGAAGGGTTGCTTTAAAGGTCAGAGGATTCTGTTTTTTACAGACGCTGGAAACGCAAGGTATTTAGCCTCACTCGGAAAGGAAGTGCTGGAGTGCTCCTTTTGCTTTTTGTAACAGTTTAATTTTGTTATTAAGTAAGTTGTTACCCCACAGAATCAGGTGCCAAAACCGCCTTTTCCACAGAGCAGAAACTCACAGAAGTATAGTAGTGAATCGAGGATTCTACAATGAAGAACAGGTAAATAAGCTGCCACGCGCTAGCGATGTTTCGCAGTATTGGCTGCAACTCGATGAAAGTGACTCAGAAGAAAGTTATTGACGGTGCCGAAGGGAGGAAGGAGAGTGCGTACTTGGCGCAACGCTAGAAGTAGACCAGACAGGACCATTTGTAGATGGGAAGGTTAATGATGAAAATATTACTTTCCTAGTGGATACTGGTGCTACTCGATCAACTGTTAGATCAGCTGATATTAAAAATCTTCCTCTCTCGGATGAAACGATCCAAGTAGTTGGTGTATCCAACAGACAGATTAAAACATATCTTACAGAACCAGTGAAAGTTAGCATAGGGAAATTTTCAGAAATGCACCACTTTGTGGTGTGTGACACCAGTCCTGTGAATTTATTAGGTAGGGTCCTGTTGTGCAAAATGAATTGCACTATATTCTGTTCTCCGGATGGAATAGCTTTTTAAACACCGGATGATGATGTACTGTATAAGATGACCATAGCTAACAGAGAATGTGAGGTTACTGAAACATATGCTGTATTCAACCCTGATGAATTACCTAAAGAGTTGAAACAATGTGTAAAAGCGTAAGTTTGGGATTTCACTGGAGAAGATGTAGGGCTAATGAGAAATGTAAATCCAATAAAAATAATAGTAAAGGAAGGAGTAACATACCCAAATGTCCCGCAATATAAATTGACACCTGAGATAATTGAAGGAGTAACTCCTGTAATAGAGAAAATGATCAGGCAAGGAATTTTGAGAGAAATAATGAGTAGTTCATGTAATTCACTAATAATGGGACTGAAAAAGCCTAATGGGAAATTCAGGATAGTACAAGATCTGAGAAAGGTGAATAAAATTGTGGTATCATGTTGCCTCATTGTACCAAATCCATCAGTGATCTTATATCAGATTCCCCATGTTGCAGAATGGTATACAGTGATTGATCTGTGCCATGCTTTCTTTTCCATCCCATTGCACCACGACAGCCAGCAAATTTTTGCGTTTCGTTTTGGCGAACGTATTTTGGCATGGTGCCAAATCCCACAGGGGTATACAGAAAGCCCTTCGATTTTCAATCAGTTATTGAAGAAGTCTTTGGAGAGTCTAGAAATGCCAGAGAATTCAGTGTTAGTTCAATACATTGACGACCTTTTGGTGGCGTCAAAAACAGGTGAAGCTTGTGAGGTAGACACGATAGCCTTGCTAAATCATTTGGCAGATGGAGGACTTAAAGTGTCACCATCAAAATTACAGTTTTGCAAAAAGGAAGTACAGTACTTAGGGCATAACATTGAGAAAGGACTAAGAAAAATAACAATAGACAGAATCAGAATTATAAAAGGAATGAGAGCTCCCATGACTCAAAGAGAAGTGAGAATGTTCTTGGGAATGGTTGGATACTGTCGTCAGTGGATCAGCAACTTCTCTTTGATTGCAAAACCTTTGGTACGACTGACGAGAAGTGATGTGAAAGATCCCATTGAGTTGAACAAGGAGGAATTGGCAGCATTTAGAAAATTGAGAGAGGGTTTGTGTGAAGCACCTGCATTAGGTATGCCTGACTATGAGAAAGAATTCGAGTTGTATTGCAGTGAGAGAAATGGATGTGCACTTTCTGTGTTGATCCAGAAGCATGGAAAACTGAGGAGACCAATTGCATATTTTTCATCAATGCTTGATCCAGTAGCTGTAGCTTTACCTGGATGTTTGAAAGCGGTGGCTGCAACATGTCGAAGTTTGGAGCAGAGTGAAGGAATTGTGATGGGATATCCATTGAAAGTGTTTGTACCTCATGATGTAGTGATCCTGTTAACCAGGAGTCGTACTCAGTATATGACACACAGTCGGCTGACTAAGTATGAAAAGGTCATATTAGGTGCAACTAATGTGAGTCTTGCAAATGTTTAAATGTGAATCCTGCAACATTGTTGCCTGATGCTGAGATTGTGGAAGTAAGAGATGAAGTAGATCATGATTGTTTGGATGTACTTGATTTTTGTACAAAACCACGACCAGATATAAAAGATGTACCTTTGCCAGAAAGTGATTTTGTGATGTTCGTTGATGGGTCATGTTTGAGAACAGATGAAGGAGTGCTGAGTGCAGCGTATGCAGTATGCACAGTCGCAGCAGTAATAGAAGCATCCTATCTGAAAGCAGTAAAATCGGCCCAAGTAGAAGAGCTTGTGGCTTTGACTAGAGCATGCAACATTGGGAAAAGTGTGAGAGTGACTGTGATAACTGACAGCCAGTATGGCTTTGGAGTGGTCCACGACTTTGGCCAACTATGGCTACAAAGAGGTTTCCTGACCTCGAGTGGAACTCCTATTAAGAATGCTGAAGTGGTTGGAAAATTGCTTGAGGCAATACAGCTGCCTAGACAATTGGCTGTTGTAAAATGTGCTGCTCATAGTCAAAGTGGTGATAATATCGCTACAGGAAATCGATATACAAATGACATGGCACAGTATTGTGCACGTAATCAGAATTCGGTCAATCGGGCTAAGGAAAGAGAAATGTCTTCTTGCTCATTGATGTTTACTAACATTGTAGGAACTTGGGAAGAGGTAAGACAGTAGCAAGAAGAGGCAGGAGATGAGGAAATGAAACAGTGGGTATAAGCAGGATGTGCCCCAATGGAAAAGGATCATGTGTGGGTCTATCGAGATGGAAGACCAGTTATGCCTGATAGCATGATGTCTACCATGGCACGGATGTATCATGGCCTGGGACACATAGGGAGAGATGCCATGATCAGGTCATTTAAGCCGATCTGGTACAATGCAAAATTCAGACTTGTAGCAGAAAGTCTTTGTCAAAGATGCCTAATATTTCAGCAATACAATCCTGGCAGAAAGACAGTAGTGTGTCTGGGAACAATAGGTCGAGCAGGAGGGCCTTTCACCAGAATGCAAGTAGATTTCATTGAAATGCCTCCCTGTAACAGACTGAGGTATGTTTTGGTTGTGGTCTGCCTATTCTCTAGGTGGGTGGAAGCATTCCCAACAAGGAGAAGTGATGGGATGACAGTAGCCAAGCTACTGTTGAGAGAGTTCATCCCTAGGTTCGGGTTCCCAGTGACCATTGAATCAGACCGAGGAGGACATTTCCATAATGAGATTGTAGGATTGATTTGTGAAGCATTGAATGTACAACAAAAACGACATTGTGCCTACCGACCAGAGGCTTCTGGTGTGGTTGAACAGATGAATGGTACTATCAAAAATAGAATAGGGAAAATGTGTTTGGCCACAGGCATGAAATGGCATGATGTCCTGCCTCTAGTACTCATGACTATTAGATCAATTCCAGACAGAACTACAGGATTAAGTCCTCATGAAATAATCATGGGACGAGCAATGAGACACGTGTTTATACCAGTCAACAAGCTGATGACTATAACTGATGACATGGTGTTGGAATACTGTAAAGGCCTGGCTGACGCAGTTCATTCTGTGTTTCATCAGGTTGGAGCGGATGCCACCACACTTGAAAAGAAGCCAGCCCATGATCTGAGCCCAGATGACTGGGTAAGGTTAAGGTCCACAGAAGAAGAAATTGTTTGGTTCCAAGGTGCGGAAAACCAAGACAAGTCATTCTGACCACGACAACAGCTGTGAAGTGTGCTGGACTGAAAAACTGGATCCATGCAAGTCACACATTGAGAATTCCACATCCAGTGGACAGCACAGGAAAATAATATTTTGATGAATCAGAATCAAGTACTGAGTCAGATGATGAAGAGTCAAAAACACGAGAAAACTCTGAAAGGGGGGAAACAGAACCAAGTCTGACTTTAGTCCCCAGAAGTAGCTCTCTGAGAAGAAGATTGCAGATTTCTGAATCCAGCGATTCCGGAAACGTACAGGAAGCGCAGGGTTCTAAAAAAGAACACAGAAAGAAAAGAGGGAAAAATACTGAAGAAACAATAAAAGGAATTTGTGAAAAGGAAGTACCAGTTGAGAGACTGAGAGAAATTCCACCGGAAGTAACAAATTTAAGTGAACAAGGGACAGGTACAGAGAGAGAGGGACAGATTTCTGCGGAAGACCCCCGAGGAGGTGTAGGGAACTGCAACATCCAGTTAGGTGAAGGGACAAGTAGCCAGCAGGAAGATTACGTGTCGGAGATCCGAGGAGGGACAGAAGTAGGGAAAACAAAACAAGTGGTGGAAGAAGAAATTGTTGAAAAGACAAAGCAAGTTGGGACAGAGTCTGAAGAGAGTGAAAATTAAATACCTGAAGGTCGAGTTCTAAGAAAGAGAGCTTGGAGGAATGAAAAGAACGACAAAGGAAGTAAAGTAAAAAAAGTTGCAAAGGATGATGTTTGGCCCAATAAAATAAGGAAATTGAGATATCGACTGACACGAGTGAATTCACCAAGAGCTGAAAAGGTGAATGAAGTAACAAGTCAAGAAAAATCAAAAGAAGACGAAATAACTGAGAATAAAGAGAGTAAAAGAACAAGGAAACCTAACCAGAAGTATAAGTCACCGGAATGGAAGTACGTGGCTCTGCCTGAAAAGGGAGAAGAGGCAGATAGTCAAGGAAATCCAGAGGAGGCTGTACTGAAAGTGGTTGAAGAAGAAGAAGAAGAATCGGAAATCCTGAGAGTTCTCTTGTCCGACATTGGAGAAGAAGAAACAGAAGTTCAGGAAATATTGTATTTGGATGATGAGAGGAAAGTGAAGAATGATGAGATGCCAAACTGAATAAATCAAGAAAGCTGTTGATGAAGAAAACAAGAAATTAAGTCAAAAGATAGATACTGGTAGACCCAAATAGGTGTTAGAGCCTTAGGTTAGGAAAACTAGTTGTGAAGTGAAAAGAGGCTAAGTCAAAAGACACGGTCCATTTTAACAAATATTGCTAACATAGATAGTAGCAAAGGTAGATGTACATTCATGAAAAGATGGTGTAAAATGTGTTGTTGTTGTACAGGATTATTAATGCTTTTATGGAGCATCCTTGCTCTTGTTATTTATTTTAAAGTCACTAGAGATACATTAGAAGGACATAGTGAGAACAAAACTAATATAGGGAAGATTCCAAAGGTAGTTCCGACTAGAATACATAATAATTATTTACATAAAGACAGGTCAATAACAGATTTTCTAATAATGTGTTTTCAAAATTAATGTATGAATATGTAAAGACAATGGATGTAAGGGACTGCTATGTATGCATGCAGTTACCTGACTCTGTTTCTGAAGGAGTGACTTATCATCACCGTCCAGCAACGTATGGAATAACATGTAACGTAATAGCTAGTTTTATTTATCAGACAGGAAAATTAGAATATTATTTTTCAGATGTAGATAACATTTTTGTGCAAGTACCTTCTTTTAATAAACTAAACAAGGTAAAACCAGCTAAGGTATTAGGTGAATTTTTCTTAGAAACTAAAGAACTAACATTAGAATATATTTTTAGAAACAATTTGACTTGCAGTTTGAAGAAAGAGGAAAAGACATTCTTAGACATGGTTGAAGAAAGGAGACTTAAAATGCAAAGAAAGGTAGCAGAAGGGAAAGTGGAGAAAACAGTCTGGGATGTAGAAAGGGAAAAACATTTGAAAGGAGAAGCTAGTCCAACTATAGCTTTAGATTGGCCTCAGAATGGAAAATGTTATATTCGAAGGAATCAAACTGTGTATGATAATTACTTTCTAGGTAATAGTGAGTGACATGATACATACCGAATCATGGGTGGATGGGGATTTAAAGGCGGAAAAGATCCAGTCTTTCCTGGATTATATATTATTTGTGGGAACAGGACATATTATCGCTTGTCAGACCATTGGTATGGCACATGTTATGTAGGCCTGGTCTTTCCGAAAAAATTTCATATGGATAGAGGAGAAGATGGTGTACATAGTTTAAGTAATCATTTAGTGCAGAGTAAGAGAGAATCTTGGGCCGAAATTGTAGGTGACATTTTTGGAGCATTGAGACCAGCAGTGGGAATATCTCTGAATGCAAACAAAATTAGAAGACTTTCAACAGTAGTAGATCGCTTGTCAACAAGCACCGCTGGAGGATTTTTACTGGTAGACACTGAAATGGTTGCCATGCGTGCTATGGTAATGCAAAATCGACTTGCCCTTGATATATTATTGGCAAAAGAGGGTGGAGTCTGTGGAATGCTGAAAGTTCAACATTGTTGTACTTACATTCCTGACGAAAGTAAAGATCTGAAAACTTCTATTAGGAATATTACTGAATTGCATGATGAAATTGTACCACTGGAGGTTGAAGGTGTTTGGGAAAAGATTGGAAAGAAAATAGCTGCTATTAAAAATTTCTGTGTAAAGCTTGGTAGTACATTTATAGGCAAAATATTGTTTCCATTAACATGTGTGATTTTCATAATATTAGTGATAAGATTAGGTTGTATTTGTTGTAAAATTAATAAAAACAAGGAAAGAGTAAAAAGCGAAAAATTAAGAAGAAAAGATAAGAAATAAGAAAGGGAAATTGAGGAGATAGAATTGGAGGAGTGAAAGGAGAGTATGTATGAATCAGCAAAAAGAGAAGACGTAGGTGAAACTGAATTATGATTAAGTGCAAGAAAACATTTTAAAAGATTCCGTAAAAGACAGAACAACATTTTTGGGTGGTATGGTGATAAAATCACCAAAGGGGGGATTGCTGGAGCGGGTAATTCAAAAATTTTGTATACCCTCCCCATTTTGCATGTTTATGCTAATCAAATTAATTACTTGATTATTATCGAACTAATGGATTGAAGTGGAAATTATTAATCAACCTTATTAATGACTGAAATACACGTGGGATTGCTTTGCATGACTTTATTAAATCGTAAACTAAGTTATGTACGCATACTAATGATAGACAATTAGAATATTGCATGATATATGTTGCTTTGTGACGTATTTGTGATTTGTGTTTTATTTAGTAAGTATAAACCGCTTGAGTGTTGCTTATTGCTAGATAAATACATACACATATGGGTATTAGTGAGGGAATAACATTTATTTAGTCATTTCTATGTATTAATTACGTTTTGTGTTTCTTTTGCTTAAGTTGACCATTTGGGCCTGCCACAAAATGGCTGCCTCTGGTATCTAACCTGACCGTCGACGCTACACGAGGTTTTGGTTGTGGTCTGCCTATTCTCTAGGTGGGTGGAAGCATTCCCAACAAGGAGAAGTGATGGGATGACAGTAGCCAAGCTACTGTTGAGAGAGTTCATCCCTAGGTTCGGGTTCCCAGTGACCATTGAATCAGACCGAGGAGGACATTTCCATAATGAGATTGTAGGATTGATTTGTGAAGCATTGAATGTACAACAAAAACGACATTGTGCCTACCGACCAGAGGCTTCTGGTGTGGTTGAACAGATGAATGGTACTATCAAAAATAGAATAGGGAAAATGTGTTTGGCCACAGGCATGAAATGGCATGATGTCCTGCCTCTAGTACTCATGACTATTGATCAATTCCAGACAGAACTACAGGATTAAGTCCTCATGAAATAATCATGGGACGAGCAATGAGACACGTGTTTATACCAGTCAACAAGCTGATGACTATAACTGATGACATGGTGTTGGAATACTGTAAAGGCCTGGCTGACGCAGTTCATTCTGTGTTTCATCAGGTTGGAGCGGATGCCACCACACTTGAAAAGAAGCCAGCCCATGATCTGAGCCCAGATGACTGGGTAAGGATAAAGGTCCACAGAAGAAGAAATTGTTTGGTTCCAAGGTGCGGAAAACCAAGACAAGTCATTCTGACCACGACAACAGCTGTGAAGTGTGCTGGACTGAAAAACTGGATCCATGCAAGTCACACATTGAGAATTACACATCCAGTGGACAGCACAGGAAAATAATATTTTGATGAATCAGAATCAAGTACTGAGTCAGATGATGAAGAGTCAAAAACACGAGAAAACTCTGAAAGGGGGGAAACAGAACCAAGTCTGACTTTAGTCCCCAGAAGTAGCTCTCTGAGAAGAAGATTGCAGATTTCTGAATCCAGCGATTCCGGAAACGAACAGGAAGCGCAGGGTTCTAAAAAAGAACACAGAAAGAAAAGAGGGAAAAATACTGAAGAAACAATAAAAGGAATTTGTGAAAAGGAAGTACCAGTTGAGAGACTGAGAGAAATTCCACCGGAAGTAACAAATTTAAGTGAACAAGGGACAGGTACAGAGAGAGAGGGACAGATTTCTGCGGAAGACCCCCGAGGAGGTGTAGGGAACTGCAACATCCAGTTAGGTGAAGGGACAAGTAGCCAGCAGGAAGATTACGTGTCGGAGATCCGAGGAGGGACAGAAGTAGGGAAAACAAAACAAGTGGTGGAAGAAGAAATTGTTGAAAAGACAAAGCAAGTTGGGACAGAGTCTGAAGAGAGTGAAAATTAAATACCTGAAGGTCGAGTTCTAAGAAAGAGAGCTTGGAGGAATGAAAAGAACGACAAAGGAAGTAAAGTAAAAAAAGTTGCAAAGGATGATGTTTGGCCCAATAAAATAAGGAAATTGAGATATCGACTGACACGAGTGAATTCACCAAGAGCTGAAAAGGTGAATGAAGTAACAAGTCAAGAAAAATCAAAAGAAGACGAAATAACTGAGAATAAAGAGAGTAAAAGAACAAGGAAACCTAACCAGAAGTATAAGTCACCGGAATGGAAGTACGTGGCTCTGCCTGAAAAGGGAGAAGAGGCAGATAGTCAAGGAAATCCAGAGGAGGCTGTACTGAAAGTGGTTGAAGAAGAAGAAGAAGAATCGGAAATCCTGAGAGTTCTCTTGTCCGACATTGGAGAAGAAGAAACAGAAGTTCAGGAAATTCTGTATTTGGATGACGAGAGGAAAGTGAAGAATGATGAGATGCCAAACTGAATAAATCAAGAAAGCTGTTGATGAAGAAAACAAGAAATTAAGTCAAAAGATAGATACTGGTAGACCCAAATAGGTGTTAGAGCCTTAGGTTAGGAAAACTAGTTGTGAAGTGAAAAGAGGCTAAGTCAAAAGACACGGTCCATTTTAACAAATATTGCTAACATAGATAGTAGCAAAGGTAGATGTACATTCATGAAAAGATGGTGTAAAATGTGTTGTTGTTGTACAGGATTATTAATGCTTTTATGGAGCATCCTTGCTCTTGTTATTTATTTTAAAGTCACTATAGATACATTAGAAGGACATAGTGAGAACAAAACTAATATAGGGAAGATTCCAAAGGTAGTTCCGACTAGAATACATAATAATTATTTACATAAAGACAGGTCAATAACAGATTTTCTAATAATGTGTTTTCAAAATTAATGTATGAATATGTAAAGACAATGGATGTAAGGGACTGCTATGTATGCATGCAGTTACCTGACTCTGTTTCTGAAGGAGTGACTTATCATCACCGTCCAGCAACGTATGGAATAACATGTAACGTAATAGCTAGTTTATTTTATCAGACAGGAAAATTAGAATATTATTTTTCAGATGTAGATAACATTTTTGCGCAAGTACCTTCTTTTAATAAACTAAACAAGGTAAAACCAGCTAAGGTATTAGGTGAATTTTTCTTAGAAACTAAAGAACTAACATTAGAATATATTTTTAGAAACAATTTGACTTGCAGTTTGAAGAAAGAGGAAAAGACATTCTTAGACATGGTTGAAGAAAGGAGACTTAAAATGCAAAGAAAGGTAGCAGAAGGGAAAGTGGAGAAAACAGTCTGGGATGTAGAAAGGGAAAAACATTTGAAAGGAGAAGCTAGTCCAACTATAGCTTTAGATTGGCCTCAGAATGGAAAATGTTATATTCGAAGGAATCAAACTGTGTATGATAATTACTTTCTAGGTAATAGTGAGTGACATGATACATACCAAATCATGGGTGGATGGGGATTTAAAGGCGGAAAAGATCCAGTCTTTCCTGGATTATATATTATTTGTGGGAACAGGACATATTATCGCTTGCCAGACCATTGGTATGGCACATGTTATGTAGGCCTGGTCTTTCCGAAAAAATTTCATATGGATAGAGGAGAAGATGGTGTACATAGTTTAAGTAATCATTTAGTGCAGAGTAAGAGAGAATCTTGGGCAGAAATTGTAGGTGACATTTTTGGAGCATTGAGACCAGCAGTGGGAATATCTCTGAATGCAAACAAAATTAGAAGACTTTCAACAGTAGTAGATCGCTTGTCAACAAGCACCGCTGGAGGATTTTTACTGGTAGACACTGAAATGGTTGCCATGCGTGCTATGGTAATGCAAAATCGACTTGCCCTTGATATATTATTGGCAAAAGAGGGTGGAGTCTGTGGAATGCTGAAAGTTCAACATTGTTGTACTTACATTCCTGACGAAAGTAAAGATCTGAAAACTTCTATTAGGAATATTACTGAATTGCATGATGAAATTGTACCACTGGAGGTTGAAGGTGTTTGGGAAAAGATTGAAAAGAAAATAGCTGCTATTAAAAATTTCTGTGTAAAGCTTGGTAGTACATTTATAGGCAAAATATTGTTTCCATTAACATGTGTGATTTTCATAATATTAGTGATAAGATTAGGTTGTATTTGTTGTAAAATTAATAAAAACAAGGAAAGAGTAAAAAGCGAAAAATTAAGAAGAAAAGATAAGAAATAAGAAAGGGAAATTGAGGAGATAGAATTGGAGGAGTGAAAGGAGAGTATGTATGAATCAGCAAAAAGAGAAGACGTAGGTGAAACTGAATTATGATTAAGTGCAAGAAAACATTTTAAAAGATTCCGTAAAAGACAGAACAACATTTTTGGGTGGTATGGTGATAAAATCACCAAAGGGGGGATTGCTGGAGCGGGTAATTCAAAAATTTTGTATACCCTCCCCATTTTGCATGTTTATGCTAATCAAATTAATTACTTGATTATTATCGAACTAATGGATTGAAGTGGAAATTATTAATCAACCTTATTAATGACTGAAATACACGTGGGATTGCTTTGCATGACTTTATTAAATCGTAAACTAAGTTATGTACGCATACTAATGATAGACAATTAGAATATTGCATGATATATGTTGCTTTGTGACGTATTTGTGATTTGTGTTTTATTTAGTAAGTATAAACCGCTTGAGTGTTGCTTATTGCTAGATAAATACATACACATATGGGTATTAGTGAGGGAATAACATTTATTTAGTCATTTCTATGTATTAATTACGTTTTGTGTTTCTTTTGCTTAAGTTGACCATTTGGGCCTGCCACAAAATGGCTGCCTCTGGTATCTAACCTGACCGTCGACGCTACACGAGGTTTTGGTTGTGGTCTGCCTATTCTCTAGGTGGGTGGAAGCATTCCCAACAAGGAGAAGTGATGGGATGACAGTAGCCAAGCTACTGTTGAGAGAGTTCATCCCTAGGTTCGGGTTCCCAGTGACCATTGAATCAGACCGAGGAGGACATTTCCATAATGAGATTGTAGGATTGATTTGTGAAGCATTGAATGTACAACAAAAACGACATTGTGCCTACCGACCAGAGGCTTCTGGTGTGGTTGAACAGATGAATGGTACTATCAAAAATAGAATAGGGAAAATGTGTTTGGCCACAGGCATGAAATGGCATGATGTCCTGCATCTAGTACTCATGACTATTGATCAATTCCAGACAGAACTACAGGATTAAGTCCTCATGAAATAATCATGGGACGAGCAATGAGACACGTGTTTATACCAGTCAACAAGCTGATGACTATAACTGATGACATGGTGTTGGAATACTGTAAAGGCCTGGCTGACGCAGTTCATTCTGTGTTTCATCAGGTTGGAGCGGATGCCACCACACTTGAAAAGAAGCCAGCCCATGATCTGAGCCCAGATGACTGGGTAAGGATAAAGGTCCACAGAAGAAGAAATTGTTTGGTTCCAAGGTGCGGAAAACCAAGACAAGTCATTCTGACCACGACAACAGCTGTGAAGTGTGCTGGACTGAAAAACTGGATCCATGCAAGTCACACATTGAGAATTCCACATCCAGTGGACAGCACAGGAAAATAATATTTTGATGAATCAGAATCAAGTACTGAGTCAGATGATGAAGAGTCAAAAACACGAGAAAACTCTGAAAGGGGGGAAACAGAACCAAGTCTGACTTTAGTCCCTAGAAGTAGCTCTCTGAGAAGAAGATTGCAGATTTCTGAATCCAGCGATTCCGGAAACGAACAGGAAGCGCAGGGTTCTAAAAAAGAACACAGAAAGAAAAGAGGGAAAAATACTGAAGAAACAATAAAAGGAATTTGTGAAAAGGAAGTACCAGTTGAGAGACTGAGAGAAATTCCACCGGAAGTAACAAATTTAAGTGAACAAGGGACAGGTACAGAGAGAGAGGGACAGATTTCTGCGGAAGACCCCCGAGGAGGTGTAGGGAACTGCAACATCCAGTTAGGTGAAGGGACAAGTAGCCAGCAGGAAGATTACGTGTCGGAGATCCGAGGAGGGACAGAAGTAGGGAAAACAAAACAAGTGGTGGAAGAAGAAATTGTTGAAAAGACAAAGCAAGTTGGGACAGAGTCTGAAGAGAGTGAAAATTAAATACCTGAAGGTCGAGTTCTAAGAAAGAGAGCTTGGAGGAATGAAAAGAACGACAAAGGAAGTAAAGTAAAAAAAGTTGCAAAGGATGATGTTTGGCCCAATAAAATAAGGAAATTGAGATATCGACTGACACGAGTGAATTCACCAAGAGCTGAAAAGGTGAATGAAGTAACAAGTCAAGAAAAATCAAAAGAAGACGAAATAACTGAGAATAAAGAGAGTAAAAGAACAAGGAAACCTAACCAGAAGTATAAGTCACCGGAATGGAAGTACGTGGCTCTGCCTGAAAAGGGAGAAGAGGCAGATAGTCAAGGAAATCCAGAGGAGGCTGTACTGAAAGTGGTTGAAGAAGAAGAAGAAGAATCGGAAATCCTGAGAGTTCTCTTGTCCGACATTGGAGAAGAAGAAACAGAAGTTCAGGAAATTCTGTATTTGGATGACGAGAGGAAAGTGAAGAATGATGAGATGCCAAACTGAATAAATCAAGAAAGCTGTTGATGAAGAAAACAAGAAATTAAGTCAAAAGATAGATACTGGTAGACCCAAATAGGTGTTAGAGCCTTAGGTTAGGAAAACTAGTTGTGAAGTGAAAAGAGGCTAAGTCAAAAGACACGGTCCATTTTAACAAATATTGCTAACATAGATAGTAGCAAAGGTAGATGTACATTCATGAAAAGATGGTGTAAAATGTGTTGTTGTTGTACAGGATTATTAATGCTTTTATGGAGCATCCTTGCTCTTGTTATTTATTTTAAAGTCACTATAGATACATTAGAAGGACATAGTGAGAACAAAACTAATATAGGGAAGATTCCAAAGGTAGTTCCGACTAGAATACATAATAATTATTTACATAAAGACAGGTCAATAACAGATTTTCTAATAATGTGTTTTCAAAATTAATGTATGAATATGTAAAGACAATGGATGTAAGGGACTGCTATGTATGCATGCAGTTACCTGACTCTGTTTCTGAAGGAGTGACTTATCATCACCGTCCAGCAACGTATGGAATAACATGTAACGTAATAGCTAGTTTATTTTATCAGACAGGAAAATTGAATATTATTTTTCAGATGTAGATAACATTTTTGCGCAAGTACCTTCTTTTAATAAACTAAACAAGGTAAAACCAGCTAAGGTATTAGGTGAATTTTTCTTAGAAACTAAAGAACTAACATTAGAATATATTTTTAGAAACAATTTGACTTGCAGTTTGAAGAAAGAGGAAAAGACATTCTTAGACATGGTTGAAGAAAGGAGACTTAAAATGCAAAGAAAGGTAGCAGAAGGGAAAGTGGAGAAAACAGTCTGGGATGTAGAAAGGGAAAAACATTTGAAAGGAGAAGCTAGTCCAACTATAGCTTTAGATTGGCCTCAGAATGGAAAATGTTATATTCGAAGGAATCAAACTGTGTATGATAATTACTTTCTAGGTAATAGTGAGTGACATGATACATACCGAATCATGGGTGGATGGGGATTTAAAGGCGGAAAAGATCCAGTCTTTCCTGGATTATATATTATTTGTGGGAACAGGACATATTATCGCTTGCCAGACCATTGGTATGGCACATGTTATGTAGGCCTGGTCTTTCCGAAAAAATTTCATATGGATAGAGGAGAAGATGGTGTACATAGTTTAAGTAATCATTTAGTGCAGAGTAAGAGAGAATCTTGGGCAGAAATTATAGGTGACATTTTTGGAGCATTGAGACCAGCAGTGGGAATATCTCTGAATGCAAACAAAATTAGAAGACTTTCAACAGTAGTAGATCGCTTGTCAACAAGCACCGCTGGAGGATTTTTACTGGTAGACACTGAAATGGTTGCCATGCGTGCTATGGTAATGCAAAATCGACTTGCCCTTGATATATTATTGGCAAAAGAGGGTGGAGTCTGTGGAATGCTGAAAGTTCAACATTGTTGTACTTACATTCCTGACGAAAGTAAAGATCTGAAAACTTCTATTAGGAATATTACTGAATTGCATGATGAAATTGTACCACTGGAGGTTGAAGGTGTTTGGGAAAAGATTGAAAAGAAAATAGCTGCTATTAAAAATTTCTGTGTAAAGCTTGGTAGTACATTTATAGGCAAAATATTGTTTCCATTAACATGTGTGATTTTCATAATATTAGTGATAAGATTAGGTTGTATTTGTTGTAAAATTAATAAAAACAAGGAAAGAGTAAAAAGCGAAAAATTAAGAAGAAAAGATAAGAAATAAGAAAGGGAAATTGAGGAGATAGAATTGGAGGAGTGAAAGGAGAGTATGTATGAATCAGCAAAAAGAGAAGACGTAGGTGAAACTGAATTATGATTAAGTGCAAGAAAACATTTTAAAAGATTCCGTAAAAGACAGAACAACATTTTTGGGTGGTATGGTGATAAAATCACCAAAGGGGGGATTGCTGGAGCGGGTAATTCAAAAATTTTGTATACCCTCCCCATTTTGCATGTTTATGCTAATCAAATTAATTACTTGATTATTATCGAACTAATGGATTGAAGTGGAAATTATTAATCAACCTTATTAATGACTGAAATACACGTGGGATTGCTTTGCATGACTTTATTAAATCGTAAACTAAGTTATGTACGCATACTAATGATAGACAATTAGAATATTGCATGATATATGTTGCTTTGTGACGTATTTGTGATTTGTGTTTTATTTAGTAAGTATAAACCGCTTGAGTGTTGCTTATTGCTAGATAAATACATACACATATGGGTATTAGTGAGGGAATAACATTTATTTAGTCATTTCTATGTATTAATTACGTTTTGTGTTTCTTTTGCTTAAGTTGACCATTTGGGCCTGCCACAAAATGGCTGCCTCTGGTATCTAACCTGACCGTCGACGCTACACGAGGTTTTGGTTGTGGTCTGCCTATTCTCTAGGTGGGTGGAAGCATTCCCAACAAGGAGAAGTGATGGGATGACAGTAGCCAAGCTACTGTTGAGAGAGTTCATCCCTAGGTTCGGGTTCCCAGTGACCATTGAATCAGACCGAGGAGGACATTTCCATAATGAGATTGTAGGATTGATTTGTGAAGCATTGAATGTACAACAAAAACGACATTGTGCCTACCGACCAGAGGCTTCTGGTGTGGTTGCACAGATGAATGGTACTATCAAAAATAGAATAGGGAAAATGTGTTTGGCCACAGGCATGAAATGGCATGATGTCCTGCCTCTAGTACTCATGACTATTAGATCAATTCCAGACAGAACTACAGGATTAAGTCCTCATGAAATAATCATGGGACGAGCAATGAGACACGTGTTTATACCAGTCAACAAGCTGATGACTATAACTGATGACATGGTGTTGGAATACTGTAAAGGCCTGGCTGACGCAGTTCATTCTGTGTTTCATCAGGTTGGAGCGGATGCCACCACACTTGAAAAGAAGCCAGCCCATGATCTGAGCCCAGATGACTGGGTAAGGATAAAGGTCCACAGAAGAAGAAATTGTTTGGTTCCAAGGTGCGGAAAACCAAGGCAAGTCATTCTGACCACGACAACAGCTGTGAAGTGTGCTGGACTGAAAAACTGGATCCATGCAAGTCACACATTGAGAATTCCACATCCAGTGGACAGCACAGGAAAATAATATTTTGATGAATCAGAATCAAGTACTGAGTCAGATGATGAAGAGTCAAAAACACGAGAAAACTCTGAAAGGGGGGAAACAGAACCAAGTCTGACTTTAGTCCCCAGAAGTAGCTCTCTGAGAAGAAGATTGCAGATTTCTGAATCCAGCGATTCCGGAAACGAACAGGAAGCGCAGGGTTCTAAAAAAGAACACAGAAAGAAAAGAGGGAAAAATACTGAAGAAACAATAAAAGGAATTTGTGAAAAGGAAGTACCAGTTGAGAGACTGAGAGAAATTCCACCGGAAGTAACAAATTTAAGTGAACAAGGGACAGGTACAGAGAGAGAGGGACAGATTTCTGCGGAAGACCCCCGAGGAGGTGTAGGGAACTGCAACATCCAGTTAGGTGAAGGGACAAGTAGCCAGCAGGAAGATTACGTGTCGGAGATCCGAGGAGGGACAGAAGTAGGGAAAACAAAACAAGTGGTGGAAGAAGAAATTGTTGAAAAGACAAAGCAAGTTGGGACAGAGTCTGAAGAGAGTGAAAATTAAATACCTGAAGGTCGAGTTCTAAGAAAGAGAGCTTGGAGGAATGAAAAGAACGACAAAGGAAGTAAAGTAAAAAAAGTTGCAAAGGATGATGTTTGGCCCAATAAAATAAGGAAATTGAGATATCGACTGACACGAGTGAATTCACCAAGAGCTGAAAAGGTGATTGAAGTAACAAGTCAAGAAAAATCAAAAGAAGACGAAATAACTGAGAATAAAGAGAGTAAAAGAACAAGGAAACCTAACCAGAAGTATAAGTCACCGGAATGGAAGTACGTGGCTCTGCCTGAAAAGGGAGAAGAGGCAGATAGTCAAGGAAATCCAGAGGAGGCTGTACTGAAAGTGGTTGAAGAAGAAGAAGAATCGGAAATCCTGAGAGTTCTCTTGTCCGACATTGGAGAAGAAGAAACAGAAGTTCAGGAAATTCTGTATTTGGATGACGAGAGGAAAGTGAAGAATGATGAGATGCCAAACTGAATAAATCAAGAAAGCTGTTGATGAAGAAAACAAGAAATTAAGTCAAAAGATAGATACTGGTAGACCCAAATAGGTGTTAGAGCCTTAGGTTAGGAAAACTAGTTGTGAAGTGAAAAGAGGCTAAGTCAAAAGACACGGTCCATTTTAACAAATATTGCTAACATAGATAGTAGCAAAGGTAGATGTACATTCATGAAAAGATGGTGTAAAATGTGTTGTTGTTGTACAGGATTATTAATGCTTTTATGGAGCATCCTTGCTCTTGTTATTTATTTTAAAGTCACTAGAGATACATTAGAAGGACATAGTGAGAACAAAACTAATATAGGGAAGATTCCAAAGGTAGTTCCGACTAGAATACATAATAATTATTTACATAAAGACAGGTCAATAACAGATTTTCTAATAATGTGTTTTCAAAATTAATGTATGAATATGTAAAGACAATGGATGTAAGGGACTGCTATGTATGCATGCAGTTACCTGACTCTGTTTCTGAAGGAGTGACTTATCATCACCGTCCAGCAACGTATGGAATAACATGTAACGTAATAGCTAGTTTTATTTATCAGACAGGAAAATTAGAATATTATTTTTCAGATGTAGATAACATTTTTGCGCAAGTACCTTCTTTTAATAAACTAAACAAGGTAAAACCAGCTAAGGTATTAGGTGAATTTTTCTTAGAAACTAAAGAACTAACATTAGAATATATTTTTAGAAACAATTTGACTTGCAGTTTGAAGAAAGAGGAAAAGACATTCTTAGACATGGTTGAAGAAAGGAGACTTAAAATGCAAAGAAAGGTAGCAGAAGGGAAAGTGGAGAAAACAGTCTGGGATGTAGAAAGGGAAAAACATTTGAAAGGAGAAGCTAGTCCAACTATAGCTTTAGATTGGCCTCAGAATGGAAAATGTTATATTCGAAGGAATCAAACTGTGTATGATAATTACTTTCTAGGTAATAGTGAGTGACATGATACATACCGAATCATGGGTGGATGGGGATTTAAAGGCGGAAAAGATCCAGTCTTTCCTGGATTATATATTATTTGTGGGAACAGGACATATTATCGCTTGCCAGACCATTGGTATGGCACATGTTATGTAGGCCTGGTCTTTCCGAAAAAATTTCATATGGATAGAGGAGAAGATGGTGTACATAGTTTAAGTAATCATTTAGTGCAGAGTAAGAGAGAATCTTGGGCAGAAATTGTAGGTGACATTTTTGGAGCATTGAGACCAGCAGTGGGAATATCTCTGAATGCAAACAAAATTAGAAGACTTTCAACAGTAGTAGATCGCTTGTCAACAAGCACCGCTGGAGGATTTTTACTGGTAGACACTGAAATGGTTGCCATGCGTGCTATGGTAATGCAAAATCGACTTGCCCTTGATATATTATTGGCAAAAGAGGGTGGAGTCTGTGGAATGCTGAAAGTTCAACATTGTTGTACTTACATTCCTGACGAAAGTAAAGATCTGAAAACTTCTATTAGGAATATTACTGAATTGCATGATGAAAGGTTGAAGGTGTTTGGGAAAAGATTGGAAAGAAAATAGCTGCTATTAAAAATTTCTGTGTAAAGCTTGGTAGTACATTTATAGGCAAAATATTGTTTCCATTAACATGTGTGATTTTCATAATATTAGTGATAAGATTAGGTTGTATTTGTTGTAAAATTAATAAAAACAAGGAAAGAGTAAAAAGCGAAAAATTAAGAAGAAAAGATAAGAAATAAGAAAGGGAAATTGAGGAGATAGAATTGGAGGAGTGAAAGGAGAGTATGTATGAATCAGCAAAAAGAGAAGACGTAGGTGAAACTGAATTATGATTAAGTGCAAGAAAACATTTTAAAAGATTCCGTAAAAGACAGAACAACATTTTTGGGTGGTATGGTGATAAAATCACCAAAGGGGGGATTGCTGGAGCGGGTAATTCAAAAATTTTGTATACCCTCCCCATTTTGCATGTTTATGCTAATCAAATTAATTACTTGATTATTATCGAACTAATGGATTGAAGTGGAAATTATTAATCAACCTTATTAATGACTGAAATACACGTGGGATTGCTTTGCATGACTTTATTAAATCGTAAACTAAGTTATGTACGCATACTAATGATAGACAATTAGAATATTGCATGATATATGTTGCTTTGTGACGTATTTGTGATTTGTGTTTTATTTAGTAAGTATAAACCGCTTGAGTGTTGCTTATTGCTAGATAAATACATACACATATGGGTATTAGTGAGGGAATAACATTTATTTAGTCATTTCTATGTATTAATTACGTTTTGTGTTTCTTTTGCTTAAGTTGACCATTTGGGCCTGCCACAAAATGGCTGCCTCTGGTATCTAACCTGACCGTCGACGCTACACGAGGTTTTGGTTGTGGTCTGCCTATTCTCTAGGTGGGTGGAAGCATTCCCAACAAGGAGAAGTGATGGGATGACAGTAGCCAAGCTACTGTTGAGAGAGTTCATCCCTAGGTTCGGGTTCCCAGTGACCATTGAATCAGACCGAGGAGGACATTTCCATAATGAGATTGTAGGATTGATTTGTGAAGCATTGAATGTACAACAAAAACGACATTGTGCCTACCGACCAGAGGCTTCTGGTGTGGTTGAACAGATGAATGGTACTATCAAAAATAGAATAGGGAAAATGTGTTTGGCCACAGGCATGAAATGGCATGATGTCCTGCCTCTAGTACTCATGACTATTGATCAATTCCAGACAGAACTACAGGATTAAGTCCTCATGAAATAATCATGGGACGAGCAATGAGACACGTGTTTATACCAGTCAACAAGCTGATGACTATAACTGATGACATGGTGTTGGAATACTGTAAAGGCCTGGCTGACGCAGTTCATTCTGTGTTTCATCAGGTTGGAGCGGATGCCACCACACTTGAAAAGAAGCCAGCCCATGATCTGAGCCCAGATGACTGGGTAAGGATAAAGGTCCACAGAAGAAGAAATTGTTTGGTTCCAAGGTGCGGAAAACCAAGACAAGTCATTCTGACCACGACAACAGCTGTGAAGTGTGCTGGACTGAAAAACTGGATCCATGCAAGTCACACATTGAGAATTCCACATCCAGTGGACAGCACAGGAAAATAATATTTTGATGAATCAGAATCAAGTACTGAGTCAGATGATGAAGAGTCAAAAACACGAGAAAACTCTGAAAGGGGGGAAACAGAACCAAGTCTGACTTTAGTCCCCAGAAGTAGCTCTCTGAGAAGAAGATTGCAGATTTCTGAATCCAGCGATTCCGGAAACGAACAGGAAGCGCAGGGTTCTAAAAAAGAACACAGAAAGAAAAGAGGGAAAAATACTGAAGAAACAATAAAAGGAATTTGTGAAAAGGAAGTACCAGTTGAGAGACTGAGAGAAATTCCACCGGAAGTAACAAATTTAAGTGAACAAGGGACAGGTACAGAGAGAGAGGGGCAGATTTCTGCGGAAGACCCCCGAGGAGGTGTAGGGAACTGCAACATCCAGTTAGGTGAAGGGACAAGTAGCCAGCAGGAAGATTACGTGTCGGAGATCCGAGGAGGGACAGAAGTAGGGAAAACAAAACAAGTGGTGGAAGAAGAAATTGTTGAAAAGACAAAGCAAGTTGGGACAGAGTCTGAAGAGAGTGAAAATTAAATACCTGAAGGTCGAGTTCTAAGAAAGAGAGCTTGGAGGAATGAAAAGAACGACAAAGGAAGTAAAGTAAAAAAAGTTGCAAAGGATGATGTTTGGCCCAATAAAATAAGGAAATTGAGATATCGACTGACACGAGTGAATTCACCAAGAGCTGAAAAGGTGAATGAAGTAACAAGTCAAGAAAAATCAAAAGAAGACGAAATAACTGAGAATAAAGAGAGTAAAAGAACAAGGAAACCTAACCAGAAGTATAAGTCACCGGAATGGAAGTACGTGGCTCTGCCTGAAAAGGGAGAAGAGGCAGATAGTCAAGGAAATCCAGAGGAGGCTGTACTGAAAGTGGTTGAAGAAGAAGAAGAAGAATCGGAAATCCTGAGAGTTCTCTTGTCCGACATTGGAGAAGAAGAAACAGAAGTTCAGGAAATTCTGTATTTGGATGACGAGAGGAAAGTGAAGAATGATGAGATGCCAAACTGAATAAATCAAGAAAGCTGTTGATGAAGAAAACAAGAAATTAAGTCAAAAGATAGATACTGGTAGACCCAAATAGGTGTTAGAGCCTTAGGTTAGGAAAACTAGTTGTGAAGTGAAAAGAGGCTAAGTCAAAAGACACGGTCCATTTTAACAAATATTGCTAACATAGATAGTAGCAAAGGTAGATGTACATTCATGAAAAGATGGTGTAAAATGTGTTGTTGTTGTACAGGATTATTAATGCTTTTATGGAGCATCCTTGCTCTTGTTATTTATTTTAAAGTCACTATAGATACATTAGAAGGACATAGTGAGAACAAAACTAATATAGGGAAGATTCCAAAGGTAGTTCCGACTAGAATACATAATAATTATTTACATAAAGACAGGTCAATAACAGATTTTCTAATAATGTGTTTTCAAAATTAATGTATGAATATGTAAAGACAATGGATGTAAGGGACTGCTATGTATGCATGCAGTTACCTGACTCTGTTTCTGAAGGAGTGACTTATCATCACCGTCCAGCAACGTATGGAATAACATGTAACGTAATAGCTAGTTTATTTTATCAGACAGGAAAATTGAATATTATTTTTCAGATGTAGATAACATTTTTGCGCAAGTACCTTCTTTTAATAAACTAAACAAGGTAAAACCAGCTAAGGTATTAGGTGAATTTTTCTTAGAAACTAAAGAACTAACATTAGAATATATTTTTAGAAACAATTTGACTTGCAGTTTGAAGAAAGAGGAAAAGACATTCTTAGACATGGTTGAAGAAAGGAGACTTAAAATGCAAAGAAAGGTAGCAGAAGGGAAAGTGGAGAAAACAGTCTGGGATGTAGAAAGGGAAAAACATTTGAAAGGAGAAGCTAGTCCAACTATAGCTTTAGATTGGCCTCAGAATGGAAAATGTTATATTCGAAGGAATCAAACTGTGTATGATAATTACTTTCTAGGTAATAGTGAGTGACATGATACATACCGAATCATGGGTGGATGGGGATTTAAAGGCGGAAAAGATCCAGTCTTTCCTGGATTATATATTATTTGTGGGAACAGGACATATTATCGCTTGCCAGACCATTGGTATGGCACATGTTATGTAGGCCTGGTCTTTCCGAAAAAATTTCATATGGATAGAGGAGAAGATGGTGTACATAGTTTAAGTAATCATTTAGTGCAGAGTAAGAGAGAATCTTGGGCAGAAATTGTAGGTGACATTTTTGGAGCATTGAGACCAGCAGTGGGAATATCTCTGAATGCAAACAAAATTAGAAGACTTTCAACAGTAGTAGATCGCTTGTCAACAAGCACCGCTGGAGGATTTTTACTGGTAGACACTGAAATGGTTGCCATGCGTGCTATGGTAATGCAAAATCGACTTGCCCTTGATATATTATTGGCAAAAGAGGGTGGAGTCTGTGGAATGCTGAAAGTTCAACATTGTTGTACTTACATTCCTGACGAAAGTAAAGATCTGAAAACTTCTATTAGGAATATTACTGAATTGCATGATGAAATTGTACCACTGGAGGTTGAAGGTGTTTGGGAAAAGATTGGAAAGAAAATAGCTGCTATTAAAAATTTCTGTGTAAAGCTTGGTAGTACATTTATAGGCAAAATATTGTTTCCATTAACATGTGTGATTTTCATAATATTAGTGATAAGATTAGGTTGTATTTGTTGTAAAATTAATAAAAACAAGGAAAGAGTAAAAAGCGAAAAATTAAGAAGAAAAGATAAGAAATAAGAAAGGGAAATTGAGGAGATAGAATTGGAGGAGTGAAAGGAGAGTATGTATGAATCAGCAAAAAGAGAAGACGTAGGTGAAACTGAATTATGATTAAGTGCAAGAAAACATTTTAAAAGATTCCGTAAAAGACAGAACAACATTTTTGGGTGGTATGGTGATAAAATCACCAAAGGGGGATTGCTGGAGCGGGTAATTCAAAAATTTTGTATACCCTCCCCATTTTGCATGTTTATGCTAATCAAATTAATTACTTGATTATTATCGAACTAATGGATTGAAGTGGAAATTATTAATCAACCTTATTAATGACTGAAATACACGTGGGATTGCTTTGCATGACTTTATTAAATCGTAAACTAAGTTATGTACGCATACTAATGATAGACAATTAGAATATTGCATGATATATGTTGCTTTGTGACGTATTTGTGATTTGTGTTTTATTTAGTAAGTATAAACCGCTTGAGTGTTGCTTATTGCTAGATAAATACATACACATATGGGTATTAGTGAGGGAATAACATTTATTTAGTCATTTCTATGTATTAATTACGTTTTGTGTTTCTTTTGCTTAAGTTGACCATTTGGGCCTGCCACAAAATGGCTGCCTCTGGTATCTAACCTGACCGTCGACGCTACACGAGGTTTTGGTTGTGGTCTGCCTATTCTCTAGGTGGGTGGAAGCATTCCCAACAAGGAGAAGTGATGGGATGACAGTAGCCAAGCTACTGTTGAGAGAGTTCATCCCTAGGTTCGGGTTCCCAGTGACCATTGAATCAGACCGAGGAGGACATTTCCATAATGAGATTGTAGGATTGATTTGTGAAGCATTGAATGTACAACAAAAACGACATTGTGCCTACCGACCAGAGGCTTCTGGTGTGGTTGCACAGATGAATGGTACTATCAAAAATAGAATAGGGAAAATGTGTTTGGCCACAGGCATGAAATGGCATGATGTCCTGCCTCTAGTACTCATGACTATTAGATCAATTCCAGACAGAACTACAGGATTAAGTCCTCATGAAATAATCATGGGACGAGCAATGAGACACGTGTTTATACCAGTCAACAAGCTGATGACTATAACTGATGACATGGTGTTGGAATACTGTAAAGGCCTGGCTGACGCAGTTCATTCTGTGTTTCATCAGGTTGGAGCGGATGCCACCACACTTGAAAAGAAGCCAGCCCATGATCTGAGCCCAGATGACTGGGTAAGGATAAAGGTCCACAGAAGAAGAAATTGTTTGGTTCCAAGGTGCGGAAAACCAAGACAAGTCATTCTGACCACGACAACAGCTGTGAAGTGTGCTGGACTGAAAAACTGGATCCATGCAAGTCACACATTGAGAATTCCACATCCAGTGGACAGCACAGGAAAATAATATTTTGATGAATCAGAATCAAGTACTGAGTCAGATGATGAAGAGTCAAAAACACGAGAAAACTCTGAAAGGGGGGAAACAGAACCAAGTCTGACTTTAGTCCCCAGAAGTAGCTCTCTGAGAAGAAGATTGCAGATTTCTGAATCCAGCGATTCCGGAAACGAACAGGAAGCGCAGGGTTCTAAAAAAGAACACAGAAAGAAAAGAGGGAAAAATACTGAAGAAACAATAAAAGGAATTTGTGAAAAGGAAGTACCAGTTGAGAGACTGAGAGAAATTCCACCGGAAGTAACAAATTTAAGTGAACAAGGGACAGGTACAGAGAGAGAGGGACAGATTTCTGCGGAAGACCCCCGAGGAGGTGTAGGGAACTGCAACATCCAGTTAGGTGAAGGGACAAGTAGCCAGCAGGAAGATTACGTGTCGGAGATCCGAGGAGGGACAGAAGTAGGGAAAACAAAACAAGTGGTGGAAGAAGAAATTGTTGAAAAGACAAAGCAAGTTGGGACAGAGTCTGAAGAGAGTGAAAATTAAATACCTGAAGGTCGAGTTCTAAGAAAGAGAGCTTGGAGGAATGAAAAGAACGACAAAGGAAGTAAAGTAAAAAAAGTTGCAAAGGATGATGTTTGGCCCAATAAAATAAGGAAATTGAGATATCGACTGACACGAGTGAATTCACCAAGAGCTGAAAAGGTGAATGAAGTAACAAGTCAAGAAAAATCAAAAGAAGACGAAATAACTGAGAATAAAGAGAGTAAAAGAACAAGGAAACCTAACCAGAAGTATAAGTCACCGGAATGGAAGTACGTGGCTCTGCCTGAAAAGGGAGAAGAGGCAGATAGTCAAGGAAATCCAGAGGAGGCTGTACTGAAAGTGGTTGAAGAAGAAGAAGAATCGGAAATCCTGAGAGTTCTCTTGTCCGACATTGGAGAAGAAGAAACAGAAGTTCAGGAAATTCTGTATTTGGATGACGAGAGGAAAGTGAAGAATGATGAGATGCCAAACTGAATAAATCAAGAAAGCTGTTGATGAAGAAAACAAGAAATTAAGTCAAAAGATAGATACTGGTAGACCCAAATAGGTGTTAGAGCCTTAGGTTAGGAAAACTAGTTGTGAAGTGAAAAGAGGCTAAGTCAAAAGACACGGTCCATTTTAACAAATATTGCTAACATAGATAGTAGC
Source organism: Triturus cristatus (assembly GCF_964204655.1). Classification (NCBI taxonomy): domain Eukaryota; kingdom Metazoa; phylum Chordata; class Amphibia; order Caudata; family Salamandridae; genus Triturus; species Triturus cristatus. Next base: position 1,157,459,767 of record NC_140583.1, on the reverse strand, counting down.
AAAGGTAGATGTACATTCATGAAAAGATGGTGTAAAATGTGTTGTTGTTGTACAGGATTATTAATGCTTTTATGGAGCATCCTTGCTCTTGTTATTTATTTTAAAGTCACTATAGATACATTAGAAGGACATAGTGAGAACAAAACTAATATAGGGAAGATTCCAAAGGTAGTTCCGACTAGAATACATAATAATTATTTACATAAAGACAGGTCAATAACAGATTTTCTAATAATGTGTTTTCAAAATTAATGTATGAATATGTAAAGACAATGGATGTAAGGGACTGCTATGTATGCATGCAGTTACCTGACTCTGTTTCTGAAGGAGTGACTTATCATCACCGTCCAGCAACGTATGGAATAACATGTAACGTAATAGCTAGTTTATTTTATCAGACAGGAAAATTAGAATATTATTTTTCAGATGTAGATAACATTTTTGCGCAAGTACCTTCTTTTAATAAACTAAACAAGGTAAAACCAGCTAAGGTATTAGGTGAATTTTTCTTAGAAACTAAAGAACTAACATTAGAATATATTTTTAGAAACAATTTGACTTGCAGTTTGAAGAAAGAGGAAAAGACATTCTTAGACATGGTTGAAGAAAGGAGACTTAAAATGCAAAGAAAGGTAGCAGAAGGGAAAGTGGAGAAAACAGTCTGGGATGTAGAAAGGGAAAAACATTTGAAAGGAGAAGCTAGTCCAACTATAGCTTTAGATTGGCCTCAGAATGGAAAATGTTATATTCGAAGGAATCAAACTGTGTATGATAATTACTTTCTAGGTAATAGTGAGTGACATGATACATACCGAATCATGGGTGGATGGGGATTTAAAGGCGGAAAAGATCCAGTCTTTCCTGGATTATATATTATTTGTGGGAACAGGACATATTATCGCTTGCCAGACCATTGGTATGGCACATGTTATGTAGGCCTGGTCTTTCCGAAAAAATTTCATATGGATAGAGGAGAAGATGGTGTACATAGTTTAAGTAATCATTTAGTGCAGAGTAAGAGAGAATCTTGGGCAGAAATTGTAGGTGACATTTTTGGAGCATTGAGACCAGCAGTGGGAATATCTCTGAATGCAAACAAAATTAGAAGACTTTCAACAGTAGTAGATCGCTTGTCAACAAGCACCGCTGGAGGATTTTTACTGGTAGACACTGAAATGGTTGCCATGCGTGCTATGGTAATGCAAAATCGACTTGCCCTTGATATATTATTGGCAAAAGAGGGTGGAGTCTGTGGAATGCTGAAAGTTCAACATTGTTGTACTTACATTCCTGACGAAAGTAAAGATCTGAAAACTTCTATTAGGAATATTACTGAATTGCATGATGAAATTGTACCACTGGAGGTTGAAGGTGTTTGGGAAAAGATTGAAAAGAAAATAGCTGCTATTAAAAATTTCTGTGTAAAGCTTGGTAGTACATTTATAGGCAAAATATTGTTTCCATTAACATGTGTGATTTTCATAATATTAGTGATAAGATTAGGTTGTATTTGTTGTAAAATTAATAAAAACAAGGAAAGAGTAAAAAGCGAAAAATTAAGAAGAAAAGATAAGAAATAAGAAAGGGAAATTGAGGAGATAGAATTGGAGGAGTGAAAGGAGAGTATGTATGAATCAGCAAAAAGAGAAGACGTAGGTGAAACTGAATTATGATTAAGTGCAAGAAAACATTTTAAAAGATTCCGTAAAAGACAGAACAACATTTTTGGGTGGTATGGTGATAAAATCACCAAAGGGGGGATTGCTGGAGCGGGTAATTCAAAAATTTTGTATACCCTCCCCATTTTGCATGTTTATGCTAATCAAATTAATTACTTGATTATTATCGAACTAATGGATTGAAGTGGAAATTATTAATCAACCTTATTAATGACTGAAATACACGTGGGATTGCTTTGCATGACTTTATTAAATCGTAAACTAAGTTATGTACGCATACTAATGATAGACAATTAGAATATTGCATGATATATGTTGCTTTGTGACGTATTTGTGATTTGTGTTTTATTTAGTAAGTATAAACCGCTTGAGTGTTGCTTATTGCTAGATAAATACATACACATATGGGTATTAGTGAGGGAATAACATTTATTTAGTCATTTCTATGTATTAATTACGTTTTGTGTTTCTTTTGCTTAAGTTGACCATTTGGGCCTGCCACAAAATGGCTGCCTCTGGTATCTAACCTGACCGTCGACGCTACACGAGGTTTTGGTTGTGGTCTGCCTATTCTCTAGGTGGGTGGAAGCATTCCCAACAAGGAGAAGTGATGGGATGACAGTAGCCAAGCTACTGTTGAGAGAGTTCATCCCTAGGTTCGGGTTCCCAGTGACCATTGAATCAGACCGAGGAGGACATTTCCATAATGAGATTGTAGGATTGATTTGTGAAGCATTGAATGTACAACAAAAACGACATTGTGCCTACCGACCAGAGGCTTCTGGTGTGGTTGAACAGATGAATGGTACTATCAAAAATAGAATAGGGAAAATGTGTTTGGCCACAGGCATGAAATGGCATGATGTCCTGCCTCTAGTACTCATGACTATTGATCAATTCCAGACAGAACTACAGGATTAAGTCCTCATGAAATAATCATGGGACGAGCAATGAGACACGTGTTTATACCAGTCAACAAGCTGATGACTATAACTGATGACATGGTGTTGGAATACTGTAAAGGCCTGGCTGACGCAGTTCATTCTGTGTTTCATCAGGTTGGAGCGGATGCCACCACACTTGAAAAGAAGCCAGCCCATGATCTGAGCCCAGATGACTGGGTAAGGATAAAGGTCCACAGAAGAAGAAATTGTTTGGTTCCAAGGTGCGGAAAACCAAGACAAGTCATTCTGACCACGACAACAGCTGTGAAGTGTGCTGGACTGAAAAACTGGATCCATGCAAGTCACACATTGAGAATTCCACATCCAGTGGACAGCACAGGAAAATAATATTTTGATGAATCAGAATCAAGTACTGAGTCAGATGATGAAGAGTCAAAAACACGAGAAAACTCTGAAAGGGGGGAAACAGAACCAAGTCTGACTTTAGTCCCTAGAAGTAGCTCTCTGAGAAGAAGATTGCAGATTTCTGAATCCAGCGATTCCGGAAACGAACAGGAAGCGCAGGGTTCTAAAAAAGAACACAGAAAGAAAAGAGGGAAAAATACTGAAGAAACAATAAAAGGAATTTGTGAAAAGGAAGTACCAGTTGAGAGACTGAGAGAAATTCCACCGGAAGTAACAAATTTAAGTGAACAAGGGACAGGTACAGAGAGAGAGGGACAGATTTCTGCGGAAGACCCCCGAGGAGGTGTAGGGAACTGCAACATCCAGTTAGGTGAAGGGACAAGTAGCCAGCAGGAAGATTACGTGTCGGAGATCCGAGGAGGGACAGAAGTAGGGAAAACAAAACAAGTGGTGGAAGAAGAAATTGTTGAAAAGACAAAGCAAGTTGGGACAGAGTCTGAAGAGAGTGAAAATTAAATACCTGAAGGTCGAGTTCTAAGAAAGAGAGCTTGGAGGAATGAAAAGAACGACAAAGGAAGTAAAGTAAAAAAAGTTGCAAAGGATGATGTTTGGCCCAATAAAATAAGGAAATTGAGATATCGACTGACACGAGTGAATTCACCAAGAGCTGAAAAGGTGAATGAAGTAACAAGTCAAGAAAAATCAAAAGAAGACGAAATAACTGAGAATAAAGAGAGTAAAAGAACAAGGAAACCTAACCAGAAGTATAAGTCACCGGAATGGAAGTACGTGGCTCTGCCTGAAAAGGGAGAAGAGGCAGATAGTCAAGGAAATCCAGAGGAGGCTGTACTGAAAGTGGTTGAAGAAGAAGAAGAAGAAGAAGAATCGGAAATCCTGAGAGTTCTCTTGTCCGACATTGGAGAAGAAGAAACAGAAGTTCAGGAAATTCTGTATTTGGATGACGAGAGGAAAGTGAAGAATGATGAGATGCCAAACTGAATAAATCAAGAAAGCTGTTGATGAAGAAAACAAGAAATTAAGTCAAAAGATAGATACTGGTAGACCCAAATAGGTGTTAGAGCCTTAGGTTAGGAAAACTAGTTGTGAAGTGAAAAGAGGCTAAGTCAAAAGACGCGGTCCATTTTAACAAATATTGCTAACATAGATAGTAGCAAAGGTAGATGTACATTCATGAAAAGATGGTGTAAAATGTGTTGTTGTTGTACAGGATTATTAATGCTTTTATGGAGCATCCTTGCTCTTGTTATTTATTTTAAAGTCACTATAGATACATTAGAAGGACATAGTGAGAACAAAACTAATATAGGGAAGATTCCAAAGGTAGTTCCGACTAGAATACATAATAATTATTTACATAAAGACAGGTCAATAACAGATTTTCTAATAATGTGTTTTCAAAATTAATGTATGAATATGTAAAGACAATGGATGTAAGGGACTGCTATGTATGCATGCAGTTACCTGACTCTGTTTCTGAAGGAGTGACTTATCATCACCGTCCAGCAACGTATGGAATAACATGTAACGTAATAGCTAGTTTATTTTATCAGACAGGAAAATTGAATATTATTTTTCAGATGTAGATAACATTTTTGCGCAAGTACCTTCTTTTAATAAACTAAACAAGGTAAAACCAGCTAAGGTATTAGGTGAATTTTTCTTAGAAACTAAAGAACTAACATTAGAATATATTTTTAGAAACAATTTGACTTGCAGTTTGAAGAAAGAGGAAAAGACATTCTTAGACATGGTTGAAGAAAGGAGACTTAAAATGCAAAGAAAGGTAGCAGAAGGGAAAGTGGAGAAAACAGTCTGGGATGTAGAAAGGGAAAAACATTTGAAAGGAGAAGCTAGTCCAACTATAGCTTTAGATTGGCCTCAGAATGGAAAATGTTATATTCGAAGGAATCAAACTGTGTATGATAATTACTTTCTAGGTAATAGTGAGTGACATGATACATACCGAATCATGGGTGGATGGGGATTTAAAGGCGGAAAAGATCCAGTCTTTCCTGGATTATATATTATTTGTGGGAACAGGACATATTATCGCTTGCCAGACCATTGGTATGGCACATGTTATGTAGGCCTGGTCTTTCCGAAAAAATTTCATATGGATAGAGGAGAAGATGGTGTACATAGTTTAAGTAATCATTTAGTGCAGAGTAAGAGAGAATCTTGGGCAGAAATTGTAGGTGACATTTTTGGAGCATTGAGACCAGCAGTGGGAATATCTCTGAATGCAAACAAAATTAGAAGACTTTCAACAGTAGTAGATCGCTTGTCAACAAGCACCGCTGGAGGATTTTTACTGGTAGACACTGAAATGGTTGCCATGCGTGCTATGGTAATGCAAAATCGACTTGCCCTTGATATATTATTGGCAAAAGAGGGTGGAGTCTGTGAAATGCTGAAAGTTCAACATTGTTGTACTTACATTCCTGACGAAAGTAAAGATCTGAAAACTTCTATTAGGAATATTACTGAATTGCATGATGAAATTGTACCACTGGAGGTTGAAGGTGTTTGGGAAAAGATTGAAAAGAAAATAGCTGCTATTAAAAATTTCTGTGTAAAGCTTGGTAGTACATTTATAGGCAAAATATTGTTTCCATTAACATGTGTGATTTTCATAATATTAGTGATAAGATTAGGTTGTATTTGTTGTAAAATTAATAAAAACAAGGAAAGAGTAAAAAGCGAAAAATTAAGAAGAAAAGATAAGAAATAAGAAAGGGAAATTGAGGAGATAGAATTGGAGGAGTGAAAGGAGAGTATGTATGAATCAGCAAAAAGAGAAGACGTAGGTGAAACTGAATTATGATTAAGTGCAAGAAAACATTTTAAAAGATTCCGTAAAAGACAGAACAACATTTTTGGGTGGTATGGTGATAAAATCACCAAAGGGGGGATTGCTGGAGCGGGTAATTCAAAAATTTTGTATACCCTCCCCATTTTGCATGTTTATGCTAATCAAATTAATTACTTGATTATTATCGAACTAATGGATTGAAGTGGAAATTATTAATCAACCTTATTAATGACTGAAATACACGTGGGATTGCTTTGCATGACTTTATTAAATCGTAAACTAAGTTATGTACGCATACTAATGATAGACAATTAGAATATTGCATGATATATGTTGCTTTGTGACGTATTTGTGATTTGTGTTTTATTTAGTAAGTATAAACCGCTTGAGTGTTGCTTATTGCTAGATAAATACATACACATATGGGTATTAGTGAGGGAATAACATTTATTTAGTCATTTCTATGTATTAATTACGTTTTGTGTTTCTTTTGCTTAAGTTGACCATTTGGGCCTGCCACAAAATGGCTGCCTCTGGTATCTAACCTGACCGTCGACGCTACACGAGGTTTTGGTTGTGGTCTGCCTATTCTCTAGGTGGGTGGAAGCATTCCCAACAAGGAGAAGTGATGGGATGACAGTAGCCAAGCTACTGTTGAGAGAGTTCATCCCTAGGTTCGGGTTCCCAGTGACCATTGAATCAGACCGAGGAGGACATTTCCATAATGAGATTGTAGGATTGATTTGTGAAGCATTGAATGTACAACAAAAACGACATTGTGCCTACCGACCAGAGGCTTCTGGTGTGGTTGCACAGATGAATGGTACTATCAAAAATAGAATAGGGAAAATGTGTTTGGCCACAGGCATGAAATGGCATGATGTCCTGCCTCTAGTACTCATGACTATTAGATCAATTCCAGACAGAACTACAGGATTAAGTCCTCATGAAATAATCATGGGACGAGCAATGAGACACGTGTTTATACCAGTCAACAAGCTGATGACTATAACTGATGACATGGTGTTGGAATACTGTAAAGGCCTGGCTGACGCAGTTCATTCTGTGTTTCATCAGGTTGGAGCGGATGCCACCACACTTGAAAAGAAGCCAGCCCATGATCTGAGCCCAGATGACTGGGTAAGGATAAAGGTCCACAGAAGAAGAAATTGTTTGGTTCCAAGGTGCGGAAAACCAAGACAAGTCATTCTGACCACGACAACAGCTGTGAAGTGTGCTGGACTGAAAAACTGGATCCATGCAAGTCACACATTGAGAATTCCACATCCAGTGGACAGCACAGGAAAATAATATTTTGATGAATCAGAATCAAGTACTGAGTCAGATGATGAAGAGTCAAAAACACGAGAAAACTCTGAAAGGGGGGAAACAGAACCAAGTCTGACTTTAGTCCCCAGAAGTAGCTCTCTGAGAAGAAGATTGCAGATTTCTGAATCCAGCGATTCCGGAAACGAACAGGAAGCGCAGGGTTCTAAAAAAGAACACAGAAAGAAAAGAGGGAAAAATACTGAAGAAACAATAAAAGGAATTTGTGAAAAGGAAGTACCAGTTGAGAGACTGAGAGAAATTCCACCGGAAGTAACAAATTTAAGTGAACAAGGGACAGGTACAGAGAGAGAGGGACAGATTTCTGCGGAAGACCCCCGAGGAGGTGTAGGGAACTGCAACATCCAGTTAGGTGAAGGGACAAGTAGCCAGCAGGAAGATTACGTGTCGGAGATCCGAGGAGGGACAGAAGTAGGGAAAACAAAACAAGTGGTGGAAGAAGAAATTGTTGAAAAGACAAAGCAAGTTGGGACAGAGTCTGAAGAGAGTGAAAATTAAATACCTGAAGGTCGAGTTCTAAGAAAGAGAGCTTGGAGGAATGAAAAGAACGACAAAGGAAGTAAAGTAAAAAAAGTTGCAAAGGATGATGTTTGGCCCAATAAAATAAGGAAATTGAGATATCGACTGACACGAGTGAATTCACCAAGAGCTGAAAAGGTGAATGAAGTAACAAGTCAAGAAAAATCAAAAGAAGACGAAATAACTGAGAATAAAGAGAGTAAAAGAACAAGGAAACCTAACCAGAAGTATAAGTCACCGGAATGGAAGTACGTGGCTCTGCCTGAAAAGGGAGAAGAGGCAGATAGTCAAGGAAATCCAGAGGAGGCTGTACTGAAAGTGGTTGAAGAAGAAGAAGAATCGGAAATCCTGAGAGTTCTCTTGTCCGACATTGGAGAAGAAGAAACAGAAGTTCAGGAAATTCTGTATTTGGATGACGAGAGGAAAGTGAAGAATGATGAGATGCCAAACTGAATAAATCAAGAAAGCTGTTGAGGAAGAAAACAAGAAATTAAGTCAAAAGATAGATACTGGTAGACCCAAATAGGTGTTAGAGCCTTAGGTTAGGAAAACTAGTTGTGAAGTGAAAAGAGGCTAAGTCAAAAGACACGGTCCATTTTAACAAATATTGCTAACATAGATAGTAGCAAAGGTAGATGTACATTCATGAAAAGATGGTGTAAAATGTGTTGTTGTTGTACAGGATTATTAATGCTTTTATGGAGCATCCTTGCTCTTGTTATTTATTTTAAAGTCACTAGAGATACATTAGAAGGACATAGTGAGAACAAAACTAATATAGGGAAGATTCCAAAGGTAGTTCCGACTAGAATACATAATAATTATTTACATAAAGACAGGTCAATAACAGATTTTCTAATAATGTGTTTTCAAAATTAATGTATGAATATGTAAAGACAATGGATGTAAGGGACTGCTATGTATGCATGCAGTTACCTGACTCTGTTTCTGAAGGAGTGACTTATCATCACCGTCCAGCAACGTATGGAATAACATGTAACGTAATAGCTAGTTTTATTTATCAGACAGGAAAATTAGAATATTATTTTTCAGATGTAGATAACATTTTTGCGCAAGTACCTTCTTTTAATAAACTAAACAAGGTAAAACCAGCTAAGGTATTAGGTGAATTTTTCTTAGAAACTAAAGAACTAACATTAGAATATATTTTTAGAAACAATTTGACTTGCAGTTTGAAGAAAGAGGAAAAGACATTCTTAGACATGGTTGAAGAAAGGAGACTTAAAATGCAAAGAAAGGTAGCAGAAGGGAAAGTGGAGAAAACAGTCTGGGATGTAGAAAGGGAAAAACATTTGAAAGGAGAAGCTAGTCCAACTATAGCTTTAGATTGGCCTCAGAATGGAAAATGTTATATTCGAAGGAATCAAACTGTGTATGATAATTACTTTCTAGGTAATAGTGAGTGAAATGATACATACCGAATCATGGGTGGATGGGGATTTAAAGGCGGAAAAGATCCAGTCTTTCCTGGATTATATATTATTTGTGGGAACAGGACATATTATCGCTTGCCAGACCATTGGTATGGCACATGTTATGTAGGCCTGGTCTTTCCGAAAAAATTTCATATGGATAGAGGAGAAGATGGTGTACATAGTTTAAGTAATCATTTAGTGCAGAGTAAGAGAGAATCTTGGGCCGAAATTGTAGGTGACATTTTTGGAGCATTGAGACCAGCAGTGGGAATATCTCTGAATGCAAACAAAATTAGAAGACTTTCAACAGTAGTAGATCGCTTGTCAACAAGCACCGCTGGAGGATTTTTACTGGTAGACACTGAAATGGTTGCCATGCGTGCTATGGTAATGCAAAATCGACTTGCCCTTGATATATTATTGGCAAAAGAGGGTGGAGTCTGTGGAATGCTGAAAGTTCAACATTGTTGTACTTACATTCCTGACGAAAGTAAAGATCTGAAAACTTCTATTAGGAATATTACTGAATTGCATGATGAAATTGTACCACTGGAGGTTGAAGGTGTTTGGGAAAAGATTGGAAAGAAAATAGCTGCTATTAAAAATTTCTGTGTAAAGCTTGGTAGTACATTTATAGGCAAAATATTGTTTCCATTAACATGTGTGATTTTCATAATATTAGTGATAAGATTAGGTTGTATTTGTTGTAAAATTAATAAAAACAAGGAAAGAGTAAAAAGCGAAAAATTAAGAAGAAAAGATAAGAAATAAGAAAGGGAAATTGAGGAGATAGAATTGGAGGAGTGAAAGGAGAGTATGTATGAATCAGCAAAAAGAGAAGACGTAGGTGAAACTGAATTATGATTAAGTGCAAGAAAACATTTTAAAAGATTCCGTAAAAGACAGAACAACATTTTTGGGTGGTATGGTGATAAAATCACCAAAGGGGGGATTGCTGGAGCGGGTAATTCAAAAATTTTGTATACCCTCCCCATTTTGCATGTTTATGCTAATCAAATTAATTACTTGATTATTATCGAACTAATGGATTGAAGTGGAAATTATTAATCAACCTTATTAATGATTGAAATACACGTGGGATTGCTTTGCATGACTTTATTAAATCGTAAACTAAGTTATGTACGCATACTAATGATAGACAATTAGAATATTGCATGATATATGTTGCTTTGTGACGTATTTGTGATTTGTGTTTTATTTAGTAAGTATAAACCGCTTGAGTGTTGCTTATTGCTAGATAAATACATACACATTTGGGTATTAGTGAGGGAATAACATTTATTTAGTCATTTCTATGTATTAATTACGTTTTGTGTTTCTTTTGCTTAAGTTGACCATTTGGGCCTGCCACAAAATGGCTGCCTCTGGTATCTAACCTGACCGTCGACGCTACACGAGGTTTTGGTTGTGGTCTGCCTATTCTCTAGGTGGGTGGAAGCATTCCCAACAAGGAGAAGTGATGGGATGACAGTAGCCAAGCTACTGTTGAGAGAGTTCATCCCTAGGTTCGGGTTCCCAGTGACCATTGAATCAGACCGAGGAGGACATTTTCATAATGAGATTGTAGGATTGATTTGTGAAGCATTGAATGTACAACAAAAACGACATTGTGCCTACCGACCAGAGGCTTCTGGTGTGGTTGAACAGATGAATGGTACTATCAAAAATAGAATAGGGAAAATGTGTTTGGCCACAGGCATGAAATGGCATGATGTCCTGCCTCTAGTACTCATGACTATTGATCAATTCCAGACAGAACTACAGGATTAAGTCCTCATGAAATAATCATGGGACGAGCAATGAGACACGTGTTTATACCAGTCAACAAGCTGATGACTATAACTGATGACATGGTGTTGGAATACTGTAAAGGCCTGGCTGACGCAGTTCATTCTGTGTTTCATCAGGTTGGAGCGGATGCCACCACACTTGAAAAGAAGCCAGCCCATGATCTGAGCCCAGATGACTGGGTAAGGATAAAGGTCCACAGAAGAAGAAATTGTTTGGTTCCAAGGTGCGGAAAACCAAGACAAGTCATTCTGACCACGACAACAGCTGTGAAGTGTGCTGGACTGAAAAACTGGATCCATGCAAGTCACACATTGAGAATTCCACATCCAGTGGACAGCACAGGAAAATAATATTTTGATGAATCAGAATCAAGTACTGAGTCAGATGATGAAGAGTCAAAAACACGAGAAAACTCTGAAAGGGGGGAAACAGAACCAAGTCTGACTTTAGTCCCCAGAAGTAGCTCTCTGAGAAGAAGATTACAGATTTCTGAATCCAGCGATTCCGGAAACGAACAGGAAGCGCAGGGTTCTAAAAAAGAACACAGAAAGAAAAGAGGGAAAAATACTGAAGAAACAATAAAAGGAATTTGTGAAAAGGAAGTACCAGTTGAGAGACTGAGAGAAATTCCACCAGAAGTAACAAATTTAAGTGAACAAGGGACAGGTACAGAGAGAGAGGGACAGATTTCTGCGGAAGACCCCCGAGGAGGTGTAGGGAACTGCAACATCCAGTTAGGTGAAGGGACAAGTAGCCAGCAGGAAGATTACGTGTCGGAGATCCGAGGAGGGACAGAAGTAGGTAAAACAAAACAAGTGGTGGAAGAAGAAATTGTTGAAAAGACAAAGCAAGTTGGGACAGAGTCTGAAGAGAGTGAAAATTAAATACCTGAAGGTCGAGTTCTAAGAAAGAGAGCTTGGAGGAATGAAAAGAACGACAAAGGAAGTAAAGTAAAAAAAGTTGCAAAGGATGATGTTTGGCCCAATAAAATAAGGAAATTGAGATATCGACTGACACGAGTGAATTCACCAAGAGCTGAAAAGGTGAATGAAGTAACAAGTCAAGAAAAATCAAAAGAAGACGAAATAACTGAGAATAAAGAGAGTAAAAGAACAAGGAAACCTAACCAGAAGTATAAGTCACCGGAATGGAAGTACGTGGCTCTGCCTGAAAAGGGAGAAGAGGCAGATAGTCAAGGAAATCCAGAGGAGGCTGTACTGAAAGTGGTTGAAGAAGAAGAAGAAGAATCGGAAATCCTGAGAGTTCTCTTGTCCGACATTGGAGAAGAAGAAACAGAAGTTCAGGAAATTCTGTATTTGGATGACGAGAGGAAAGTGAAGAATGATGAGATGCCAAACTGAATAAATCAAGAAAGCTGTTGATGAAGAAAACAAGAAATTAAGTCAAAAGATAGATACTGGTAGACCCAAATAGGTGTTAGAGCCTTAGGTTAGGAAAACTAGTTGTGAAGTGAAAAGAGGCTAAGTCAAAAGACACGGTCCATTTTAACAAATATTGCTAACATAGATAGTAGCAAAGGTAGATGTACATTCATGAAAAGATGGTGTAAAATGTGTTGTTGTTGTACAGGATTATTAATGCTTTTATGGAGCATCCTTGCTCTTGTTATTTATTTTAAAGTCACTATAGATACATTAGAAGGACATAGTGAGAACAAAACTAATATAGGGAAGATTCCAAAGGTAGTTCCGACTAGAATACATACTAATTATTTACATAAAGACAGGTCAATAACAGATTTTCTAATAATGTGTTTTCAAAATTAATGTATGAATATGTAAAGACAATGGATGTAAGGGACTGCTATGTATGCATGCAGTTACCTGACTCTGTTTCTGAAGGAGTGACTTATCATCACCGTCCAGCAACGTATGGAATAACATGTAACGTAATAGCTAGTTTATTTTATCAGACAGGAAAATTGAATATTATTTTTCAGATGTAGATAACATTTTTGCGCAAGTACCTTCTTTTAATAAACTAAACAAGGTAAAACCAGCTAAGGTATTAGGTGAATTTTTCTTAGAAACTAAAGAACTAACATTAGAATATATTTTTAGAAACAATTTGACTTGCAGTTTGAAGAAAGAGGAAAAGACATTCTTAGACATGGTTGAAGAAAGGAGACTTAAAATGCAAAGAAAGGTAGCAGAAGGGAAAGTGGAGAAAACAGTCTGGGATGTAGAAAGGGAAAAACATTTGAAAGGAGAAGCTAGTCCAACTATAGCTTTAGATTGGCCTCAGAATGGAAAATGTTATATTCGAAGGAATCAAACTGTGTATGATAATTACTTTCTAGGTAATAGTGAGTGACATGATACATACCGAATCATGGGTGGATGGGGATTTAAAGGCGGAAAAGATCCAGTCTTTCCTGGATTATATATTATTTGTGGGAACAGGACATATTATCGCTTGCCAGACCATTGGTATGGCACATGTTATGTAGGCCTGGTCTTTCCGAAAAAATTTCATATGGATAGAGGAGAAGATGGTGTACATAGTTTAAGTAATCATTTAGTGCAGAGTAAGAGAGAATCTTGGGCAGAAATTGTAGGTGACATTTTTGGAGCATTGAGACCAGCAGTGGGAATATCTCTGAATGCAAACAAAATTAGAAGACTTTCAACAGTAGTAGATCGCTTGTCAACAAGCACCGCTGGAGGATTTTTACTGGTAGACACTGAAATGGTTGCCATGCGTGCTATGGTAATGCAAAATCGACTTGCCCTTGATATATTATTGGCAAAAGAGGGTGGAGTCTGTGGAATGCTGAAAGTTCAACATTGTTGTACTTACATTCCTGACGAAAGTAAAGATCTGAAAACTTCTATTAGGAATATTACTGAATTGCATGATGAAATTGTACCACTGGAGGTTGAAGGTGTTTGGGAAAAGATTGGAAAGAAAATAGCTGCTATTAAAAATTTCTGTGTAAAGCTTGGTAGTACATTTATAGGCAAAATATTGTTTCCATTAACATGTGTGATTTTCATAATATTAGTGATAAGATTAGGTTGTATTTGTTGTAAAATTAATAAAAACAAGGAAAGAGTAAAAAGCGAAAAATTAAGAAGAAAAGATAAGAAATAAGAAAGGGAAATTGAGGAGATAGAATTGGAGGAGTGAAAGGAGAGTATGTATGAATCAGCAAAAAGAGAAGACGTAGGTGAAACTGAATTATGATTAAGTGCAAGAAAACATTTTAAAAGATTCCGTAAAAGACAGAACAACATTTTTGGGTGGTATGGTGATAAAATCACCAAAGGGGGATTGCTGGAGCGGGTAATTCAAAAATTTTGTATACCCTCCCCATTTTGCATGTTTATGCTAATCAAATTAATTACTTGATTATTATCGAACTAATGGATTGAAGTGGAAATTATTAATCAACCTTATTAATGACTGAAATACACGTGGGATTGCTTTGCATGACTTTATTAAATCGTAAACTAAGTTATGTACGCATACTAATGATAGACAATTAGAATATTGCATGATATATGTTGCTTTGTGACGTATTTGTGATTTGTGTTTTATTTAGTAAGTATAAACCGCTTGAGTGTTGCTTATTGCTAGATAAATACATACACATATGGGTATTAGTGAGGGAATAACATTTATTTAGTCATTTCTATGTATTAATTACGTTTTGTGTTTCTTTTGCTTAAGTTGACCATTTGGGCCTGCCACAAAATGGCTGCCTCTGGTATCTAACCTGACCGTCGACGCTACACGAGGTTTTGGTTGTGGTCTGCCTATTCTCTAGGTGGGTGGAAGCATTCCCAACAAGGAGAAGTGATGGGATGACAGTAGCCAAGCTACTGTTGAGAGAGTTCATCCCTAGGTTCGGGTTCCCAGTGACCATTGAATCAGACCGAGGAGGACATTTCCATAATGAGATTGTAGGATTGATTTGTGAAGCATTGAATGTACAACAAAAACGACATTGTGCCTACCGACCAGAGGCTTCTGGTGTGGTTGCACAGATGAATGGTACTATCAAAAATAGAATAGGGAAAATGTGTTTGGCCACAGGCATGAAATGGCATGATGTCCTGCCTCTAGTACTCATGACTATTAGATCAATTCCAGACAGAACTACAGGATTAAGTCCTCATGAAATAATCATGGGACGAGCAATGAGACACGTGTTTATACCAGTCAACAAGCTGATGACTATAACTGATGACATGGTGTTGGAATACTGTAAAGGCCTGGCTGACGCAGTTCATTCTGTGTTTCATCAGGTTGGAGCGGATGCCACGACACTTGAAAAGAAGCCAGCCCATGATCTGAGCCCAGATGACTGGGTAAGGATAAAGGTCCACAGAAGAAGAAATTGTTTGGTTCCAAGGTGCGGAAAACCAAGACAAGTCATTCTGACCACGACAACAGCTGTGAAGTGTGCTGGACTGAAAAACTGGATCCATGCAAGTCACACATTGAGAATTCCACATCCAGTGGACAGCACAGGAAAATAATATTTTGATGAATCAGAATCAAGTACTGAGTCAGATGATGAAGAGTCAAAAACACGAGAAAACTCTGAAAGGGGGGAAACAGAACCAAGTCTGACTTTAGTCCCCAGAAGTAGCTCTCTGAGAAGAAGATTGCAGATTTCTGAATCCAGCGATTCCGGAAACGAACAGGAAGCGCAGGGTTCTAAAAAAGAACACAGAAAGAAAAGAGGGAAAAATACTGAAGAAACAATAAAAGGAATTTGTGAAAAGGAAGTACCAGTTGAGAGACTGAGAGAAATTCCACCGGAAGTAACAAATTTAAGTGAACAAGGGACAGGTACAGAGAGAGAGGGACAGATTTCTGCGGAAGACCCCCGAGGAGGTGTAGGGAACTGCAACATCCAGTTAGGTGAAGGGACAAGTAGCCAGCAGGAAGATTACGTGTCGGAGATCCGAGGAGGGACAGAAGTAGGGAAAACAAAACAAGTGGTGGAAGAAGAAATTGTTGAAAAGACAAAGCAAGTTGGGACAGAGTCTGAAGAGAGTGAAAATTAAATACCTGAAGGTCGAGTTCTAAGAAAGAGAGCTTGGAGGAATGAAAAGAACGACAAAGGAAGTAAAGTAAAAAAAGTTGCAAAGGATGATGTTTGGCCCAATAAAATAAGGAAATTGAGATATCGACTGACACGAGTGAATTCACCAAGAGCTGAAAAGGTGAATGAAGTAACAAGTCAAGAAAAATCAAAAGAAGACGAAATAACTGAGAATAAAGAGAGTAAAAGAACAAGGAAACCTAACCAGAAGTATAAGTCACCGGAATGGAAGTACGTGGCTCTGCCTGAAAAGGGAGAAGAGGCAGATAGTCAAGGAAATCCAGAGGAGGCTGTACTGAAAGTGGTTGAAGAAGAAGAAGAATCGGAAATCCTGAGAGTTCTCTTGTCCGACATTGGAGAAGAAGAAACAGAAGTTCAGGAAATTCTGTATTTGGATGACGAGAGGAAAGTGAAGAATGATGAGATGCCAAACTGAATAAATCAAGAAAGCTGTTGATGAAGAAAACAAGAAATTAAGTCAAAAGATAGATACTGGTAGACCCAAATAGGTGTTAGAGCCTTAGGTTAGGAAAACTAGTTGTGAAGTGAAAAGAGGCTAAGTCAAAAGACACGGTCCATTTTAACAAATATTGCTAACATAGATAGTAGCAAAGGTAGATGTACATTCATGAAAAGATGGTGTAAAATGTGTTGTTGTTGTACAGGATTATTAATGCTTTTATGGAGCATCCTTGCTCTTGTTATTTATTTTAAAGTCACTATAGATACATTAGAAGGACATAGTGAGAACAAAACTAATATAGGGAAGATTCCAAAGGTAGTTCCGACTAGAATACATAATAATTATTTACATAAAGACAGGTCAATAACAGATTTTCTAATAATGTGTTTTCAAAATTAATGTATGAATATGTAAAGACAATGGATGTAAGGGACTGCTATGTATGCATGCAGTTACCTGACTCTGTTTCTGAAGGAGTGACTTATCATCACCGTCCAGCAACGTATGGAATAACATGTAACGTAATAGCTAGTTTATTTTATCAGACAGGAAAATTTGAATATTATTTTTCAGATGTAGATAACATTTTTGCGCAAGTACCTTCTTTTAATAAACTAAACAAGGTAAAACCAGCTAAGGTATTAGGTGAATTTTTCTTAGAAACTAAAGAACTAACATTAGAATATATTTTTAGAAACAATTTGACTTGCAGTTTGAAGAAAGAGGAAAAGACATTCTTAGACATGGTTGAAGAAAGGAGACTTAAAATGCAAAGAAAGGTAGCAGAAGGGAAAGTGGAGAAAACAGTCTGGGATGTAGAAAGGGAAAAACATTTGAAAGGAGAAGCTAGTCCAACTATAGCTTTAGATTGGCCTCAGAATGGAAAATGTTATATTCGAAGGAATCAAACTGTGTATGATAATTACTTTCTAGGTAATAGTGAGTGACATGATACATACCGAATCATGGGTGGATGGGGATTTAAAGGCGGAAAAGATCCAGTCTTTCCTGGATTATATATTATTTGTGGGAACAGGACATATTATCGCTTGCCAGACCATTGGTATGGCACATGTTATGTAGGCCTGGTCTTTCCGAAAAAATTTCATATGGATAGAGGAGAAGATGGTGTACATAGTTTAAGTAATCATTTAGTGCAGAGTAAGAGAGAATCTTGGGCAGAAATTGTAGGTGACATTTTTGGAGCATTGAGACCAGCAGTGGGAATATCTCTGAATGCAAACAAAATTAGAAGACTTTCAACAGTAGTAGATCGCTTGTCAACAAGCACCGCTGGAGGATTTTTACTGGTAGACACTGAAATGGTTGCCATGCGTGCTATGGTAATGCAAAATCGACTTGCCCTTGATATATTATTGGCAAAAGAGGGTGGAGTCTGTGGAATGCTGAAAGTTCAACATTGTTGTACTTACATTCCTGACGAAAGTAAAGATCTGAAAACTTCTATTAGGAATATTACTGAATTGCATGATGAAATTGTACCACTGGAGGTTGAAGGTGTTTGGGAAAAGATTGGAAAGAAAATAGCTGCTATTAAAAATTTCTGTGTAAAGCTTGGTAGTACATTTATAGGCAAAATATTGTTTCCATTAACATGTGTGATTTTCATAATATTAGTGATAAGATTAGGTTGTATTTGTTGTAAAATTAATAAAAACAAGGAAAGAGTAAAAAGCGAAAAATTAAGAAGAAAAGATAAGAAATAAGAAAGGGAAATTGAGGAGATAGAATTGGAGGAGTGAAAGGAGAGTATGTATGAATCAGCAAAAAGAGAAGACGTAGGTGAAACTGAATTATGATTAAGTGCAAGAAAACATTTTAAAAGATTCCGTAAAAGACAGAACAACATTTTTGGGTGGTATGGTGATAAAATCACCAAAGGGGGATTGCTGGAGCGGGTAATTCAAAAATTTTGTATACCCTCCCCATTTTGCATGTTTATGCTAATCAAATTAATTACTTGATTATTATCGAACTAATGGATTGAAGTGGAAATTATTAATCAACCTTATTAATGACTGAAATACACGTGGGATTGCTTTGCATGACTTTATTAAATCGTAAACTAAGTTATGTACGCATACTAATGATAGACAATTAGAATATTGCATGATATATGTTGCTTTGTGACGTATTTGTGATTTGTGTTTTATTTAGTAAGTATAAACCGCTTGAGTGTTGCTTATTGCTAGATAAATACATACACATATGGGTATTAGTGAGGGAATAACATTTATTTAGTCATTTCTATGTATTAATTACGTTTTGTGTT
This sequence comes from Triturus cristatus, assembly GCF_964204655.1. Lineage (NCBI taxonomy): Eukaryota > Metazoa > Chordata > Amphibia > Caudata > Salamandridae > Triturus > Triturus cristatus. The sequence goes on along the minus strand of NC_140583.1, from coordinate 1,157,440,998 downwards.
TCTTTTGCTTAAGTTGACCATTTGGGCCTGCCACAAAATGGCTGCCTCTGGTATCTAACCTGACCGTCGACGCTACACGAGGTTTTGGTTGTGGTCTGCCTATTCTCTAGGTGGGTGGAAGCATTCCCAACAAGGAGAAGTGATGGGATGACAGTAGCCAAGCTACTGTTGAGAGAGTTCATCCCTAGGTTCGGGTTCCCAGTGACCATTGAATCAGACCGAGGAGGACATTTCCATAATGAGATTGTAGGATTGATTTGTGAAGCATTGAATGTACAACAAAAACGACATTGTGCCTACCGACCAGAGGCTTCTGGTGTGGTTGCACAGATGAATGGTACTATCAAAAATAGAATAGGGAAAATGTGTTTGGCCACAGGCATGAAATGGCATGATGTCCTGCCTCTAGTACTCATGACTATTAGATCAATTCCAGACAGAACTACAGGATTAAGTCCTCATGAAATAATCATGGGACGAGCAATGAGACACGTGTTTATACCAGTCAACAAGCTGATGACTATAACTGATGACATGGTGTTGGAATACTGTAAAGGCCTGGCTGACGCAGTTCATTCTGTGTTTCATCAGGTTGGAGCGGATGCCACGACACTTGAAAAGAAGCCAGCCCATGATCTGAGCCCAGATGACTGGGTAAGGATAAAGGTCCACAGAAGAAGAAATTGTTTGGTTCCAAGGTGCGGAAAACCAAGACAAGTCATTCTGACCACGACAACAGCTGTGAAGTGTGCTGGACTGAAAAACTGGATCCATGCAAGTCACACATTGAGAATTCCACATCCAGTGGACAGCACAGGAAAATAATATTTTGATGAATCAGAATCAAGTACTGAGTCAGATGATGAAGAGTCAAAAACACGAGAAAACTCTGAAAGGGGGGAAACAGAACCAAGTCTGACTTTAGTCCCCAGAAGTAGCTCTCTGAGAAGAAGATTGCAGATTTCTGAATCCAGCGATTCCGGAAACGAACAGGAAGCGCAGGGTTCTAAAAAAGAACACAGAAAGAAAAGAGGGAAAAATACTGAAGAAACAATAAAAGGAATTTGTGAAAAGGAAGTACCAGTTGAGAGACTGAGAGAAATTCCACCGGAAGTAACAAATTTAAGTGAACAAGGGACAGGTACAGAGAGAGAGGGACAGATTTCTGCGGAAGACCCCCGAGGAGGTGTAGGGAACTGCAACATCCAGTTAGGTGAAGGGACAAGTAGCCAGCAGGAAGATTACGTGTCGGAGATCCGAGGAGGGACAGAAGTAGGGAAAACAAAACAAGTGGTGGAAGAAGAAATTGTTGAAAAGACAAAGCAAGTTGGGACAGAGTCTGAAGAGAGTGAAAATTAAATACCTGAAGGTCGAGTTCTAAGAAAGAGAGCTTGGAGGAATGAAAAGAACGACAAAGGAAGTAAAGTAAAAAAAGTTGCAAAGGATGATGTTTGGCCCAATAAAATAAGGAAATTGAGATATCGACTGACACGAGTGAATTCACCAAGAGCTGAAAAGGTGAATGAAGTAACAAGTCAAGAAAAATCAAAAGAAGACGAAATAACTGAGAATAAAGAGAGTAAAAGAACAAGGAAACCTAACCAGAAGTATAAGTCACCGGAATGGAAGTACGTGGCTCTGCCTGAAAAGGGAGAAGAGGCAGATAGTCAAGGAAATCCAGAGGAGGCTGTACTGAAAGTGGTTGAAGAAGAAGAAGAATCGGAAATCCTGAGAGTTCTCTTGTCCGACATTGGAGAAGAAGAAACAGAAGTTCAGGAAATTCTGTATTTGGATGACGAGAGGAAAGTGAAGAATGATGAGATGCCAAACTGAATAAATCAAGAAAGCTGTTGATGAAGAAAACAAGAAATTAAGTCAAAAGATAGATACTGGTAGACCCAAATAGGTGTTAGAGCCTTAGGTTAGGAAAACTAGTTGTGAAGTGAAAAGAGGCTAAGTCAAAAGACACGGTCCATTTTAACAAATATTGCTAACATAGATAGTAGCAAAGGTAGATGTACATTCATGAAAAGATGGTGTAAAATGTGTTGTTGTTGTACAGGATTATTAATGCTTTTATGGAGCATCCTTGCTCTTGTTATTTATTTTAAAGTCACTATAGATACATTAGAAGGACATAGTGAGAACAAAACTAATATAGGGAAGATTCCAAAGGTAGTTCCGACTAGAATACATAATAATTATTTACATAAAGACAGGTCAATAACAGATTTTCTAATAATGTGTTTTCAAAATTAATGTATGAATATGTAAAGACAATGGATGTAAGGGACTGCTATGTATGCATGCAGTTACCTGACTCTGTTTCTGAAGGAGTGACTTATCATCACCGTCCAGCAACGTATGGAATAACATGTAACGTAATAGCTAGTTTATTTTATCAGACAGGAAAATTTGAATATTATTTTTCAGATGTAGATAACATTTTTGCGCAAGTACCTTCTTTTAATAAACTAAACAAGGTAAAACCAGCTAAGGTATTAGGTGAATTTTTCTTAGAAACTAAAGAACTAACATTAGAATATATTTTTAGAAACAATTTGACTTGCAGTTTGAAGAAAGAGGAAAAGACATTCTTAGACATGGTTGAAGAAAGGAGACTTAAAATGCAAAGAAAGGTAGCAGAAGGGAAAGTGGAGAAAACAGTCTGGGATGTAGAAAGGGAAAAACATTTGAAAGGAGAAGCTAGTCCAACTATAGCTTTAGATTGGCCTCAGAATGGAAAATGTTATATTCGAAGGAATCAAACTGTGTATGATAATTACTTTCTAGGTAATAGTGAGTGACATGATACATACCGAATCATGGGTGGATGGGGATTTAAAGGCGGAAAAGATCCAGTCTTTCCTGGATTATATATTATTTGTGGGAACAGGACATATTATCGCTTGCCAGACCATTGGTATGGCACATGTTATGTAGGCCTGGTCTTTCCGAAAAAATTTCATATGGATAGAGGAGAAGATGGTGTACATAGTTTAAGTAATCATTTAGTGCAGAGTAAGAGAGAATCTTGGGCAGAAATTGTAGGTGACATTTTTGGAGCATTGAGACCAGCAGTGGGAATATCTCTGAATGCAAACAAAATTAGAAGACTTTCAACAGTAGTAGATCGCTTGTCAACAAGCACCGCTGGAGGATTTTTACTGGTAGACACTGAAATGGTTGCCATGCGTGCTATGGTAATGCAAAATCGACTTGCCCTTGATATATTATTGGCAAAAGAGGGTGGAGTCTGTGGAATGCTGAAAGTTCAACATTGTTGTACTTACATTCCTGACGAAAGTAAAGATCTGAAAACTTCTATTAGGAATATTACTGAATTGCATGATGAAATTGTACCACTGGAGGTTGAAGGTGTTTGGGAAAAGATTGTAAAGAAAATAGCTGCTATTAAAAATTTCTGTGTAAAGCTTGGTAGTACATTTATAGGCAAAATATTGTTTCCATTAACATGTGTGATTTTCATAATATTAGTGATAAGATTAGGTTGTATTTGTTGTAAAATTAATAAAAACAAGGAAAGAGTAAAAAGCGAAAAATTAAGAAGAAAAGATAAGAAATAAGAAAGGGAAATTGAGGAGATAGAATTGGAGGAGTGAAAGGAGAGTATGTATGAATCAGCAAAAAGAGAAGACGTAGGTGAAACTGAATTATGATTAAGTGCAAGAAAACATTTTAAAAGATTCCGTAAAAGACAGAACAACATTTTTGGGTGGTATGGTGATAAAGTCACCAAAGGGGGGATTGCTGGAGCGGGTAATTCAAAAATTTTGTATACCCTCCCCATTTTGCATGTTTATGCTAATCAAATTAATTACTTGATTATTATCGAACTAATGGATTGAAGTGGAAATTATTAATCAACCTTATTAATGACTGAAATACACGTGGGATTGCTTTGCATGACTTTATTAAATCGTAAACTAAGTTATGTACGCATACTAATGATAGACAATTAGAATATTGCATGATATATGTTGCTTTGTGACGTATTTGTGATTTGTGTTTTATTTAGTAAGTATAAACCGCTTGAGTGTTGCTTATTGCTAGATAAATACATACACATATGGGTATTAGTGAGGGAATAACATTTATTTAGTCATTTCTATGTATTAATTACGTTTTGTGTTTCTTTTGCTTAAGTTGACCATTTGGGCCTGCCACAAAATGGCTGCCTCTGGTATCTAACCTGACCGTCGACGTTACACGAGGTTTGGGTGAAGTACGCCTGCGCTAACGCCAGCTACAGTGGCCTCGTCATGACCCTAACCAGACTGTACCCACCAAGGTCGCCCTGGGAAGCAAGCCAGCTTTTCAGAAAGAACAATAAGATGCCTTTAAAACCGGAACAAGCAAGACTGATGATCTAAGAGACATTATTTTGTGAGAACCCTGTCACACGATTTTCGATTGTCCAATCAGAGGAGCTGAAGACCCATATTTGTTACAATTTGTCAATGATTTTTACTATAAATTATGGTGGCATAGAGAGGTTGGGGCGGGTTCGTTTTTGGCTTTTCTCGATTTCCTGACGTTATGCTGACGGAGAGGACGGTGACGCTGCAGGACAGCTGTTTCACTGAATCTTTGATGGACTGAATTAATGCCCAAACTCCTGATGAACTGAAATTACTAAATTTGATGGGCATAGATTTACGAGACTACCAGATTTGATTTAGAGGACGACAATTAGCCAGAATAGGTAAATATGATTGGCGAATTGATGAAATGAATGATTTAATTTGCATTGATTAGATAAAGATTGAATTGAATAACTACAGAATGAGTTGGGTTGTTTATTCACTGAAAATGTATTAATTTAAAGATAAATTAGAGAATTGGAAGTCAACCTAAACCTGCAACTAACTGATCCATCCCGATTTATGAGAGGAATACTAAAAGGGGAAGTTCAGGGCCTAATGAGTATCAGAAGGTTGCGTAGATTTGTTGCTCATTAGGGTAAAAAGGTAATTCCTTTCATGTCAGCGTTTGGAAGATAATCGCCTCCCGAGAAACACAGATTGATGGTGAGTGAATGTTGGTGTTATGGGCCCCACCAGCGAATGTATGGATAGTGTATGTTTGTGAGATCTTTGGTCTGTGACGGAGGGAGGGATTTCATACTCCACGCTGCAGCAGTATCAGTGATGTTATAAATGATATCATAGAACATGTCATGAGTGATGTCATATGTGAGGTCATAAGCAGTGGATGGCGGGGGCTACTAACTGTAAAACTGCTGAATTTCTGTGTTTTTTTTGTTCAAAACTGTCTTGTGGTCACTGAGAAGTTTACCCTACAACAATGTTGCTTTAACCTTTGATTTTTCAGTAAAAAAAAAACAAATATATATGTTTGTATGTGTATATATTACCTACTGGCAGTCGCCAGTAGGTAGAAATAGTTAAGACCTATTTTCCATAGGAAATCCGCAACATTCTATTTGGAATAACTTTGGTGCCGATTGACGAATCTGCTCGCGAAATTTTCCAAACTTTTGGCCAGCTCCGGTCCGCTCCTATCCTGAAAGTTTCACGGTGATTCGTCAAGCGGGAGCCGAGAAAAAAGGGGGGTCCCAAAACGCATTTTCCCTATGCATTTTCCCATAGGACCTTTAGCCGCAGCTACAACCCGAACTGCTGAACGGAATTACACCAAATTTGGGAAAGAGATAGTCCTCAGTTCAGACTCGTGCCTTTTGCTTAAATGGTGTAAATCTGTTCAGTAATTCCTGAGAAAATTGCAGTTAAAAGTACATATATATCTATGGCCTAATAGGATTCGCGCACCCTCTGCGCACCCAGCGCGCACCCTGCCGTGCACGAGCTGTGTTTTAATTGGCTGCCAACACTCTGAATCAGGAAGTGTTGGCAGCCATCTTGTGCCTCGGCAGAACCGAGGCACAAGAAACCCCCCAAAAAAGGTCGCAAAACGCAAAAAGGGGGCAGGGTAGAAACACTCTGACCCCCTAGGCCTGCTCAGGGGGTCCCACAAGGACCCTCAAGGCCAAAAAAACAGTATTTTTGTTTTTTTAAACGGGAGGATGTGCGCTGGATGCGCGCATCCTGCCGATAGAAAAAAGAAAATCAGTGCGGGAGCATATGCCAATTTGCCCCCGGGGAGGGCCAAATCCTGGGGGCATAATAAAAAATTAGTGTGGGGGGGTCCCAACCCCCCCTACACTGCCCCAGGGACCGCCACGCCCGGGGCTCTAACATAATATTGGCGGGGGGGCTCATGGTCCCCCCGCAGCCCCGGGGACCGCCACCCCCCGGGGCATCCTTAAAATGGGTGGGGGGCTCTCAGGCCCCCCCCAGCCCCGGGGACCGCCATCCCCAGGGGCTTCAAATCATTTGGAGTGGTGAGCTTTCAGGCCCCCCCAGCCCCGGGGACCGCCACCCCCTGGGGCAACTTCACAATGTGGGAGGGGGGCCGCGCGGCCCCCCTCCTGGAGCCTTGTAAAGGCCCTGGGGACCGCCACCCCCCAGGGCCGGCTCCTGCAGTGTCCCGGGGTGCCCACCCCCGGCACACTGTAGTTTGCCCTGTCATTGCAAACTGCTTTGCTTCATTGAAGCGAGAGCAGGGAAACCTGCTCTCGCGTCAATGAAGCAAAGCAGATTGCTTTTCCATATGGGGAGCAGCATGTTAGCTGCTCCCCATGTGGACAAGCAATGCCGGCTCCCGCAGGAGGTGGGGAGCCAGCTGGGACCGTGGGGGGATTGGGGACCCCCCATGGTCCCCAACGAGAGGCCAGGCCCCGAGGGATGGGGTCACCGGGGCCATAAGTGGCCCGGGAGGGGGGCCATGTGGCCCCCCTACTCCATTATGAAAAAGAAAAAAAAATCAATGGCCGGCCCCGGGAGATGGGGTCTCCAGGGCCTTAAGTGGCCAGAGGAGGGGGGCTACGCAGCAGGAGTCGCGTTGGATCCGTGGCTCCCACCGAAATCTAAAAAAAAAAAAAACACACAGGTGGGCCAGGTCCTGGAGACATATTCAGGATAAAGTATGGGGGGGGCACACGGGCCCCAACTCCTGGGGTTTAATAATGCCCCGGGGATCACCACCACCCCGGGGCTTGTTTGCTGATGAATGGGGGGGCTGAAGGCTGCCACCTCCCCAGGGATTTCATTTTATTGAATGGGGCTGTGCGGACCTCCTCAGCCCCGGGGGCCGCCACCTCCCTGGGGCTTTATCTCAAACAAATGCTAGGTACATTTGCCTCCGCAACCACAGGGACTATAATTTGATGTCATTTGAGATGTAATCAGTGATGTCACTGACCATGTCATGAGTGATGTAATATGTGAGGTCATAAGCAGTGAATTGAGGGGGCGTAAGTTATAGTTATCTCAGGTAACTATAACTGCTGAATTTCTATGGTTTTGTATGAGTTAAATCTGAGCCTAAATATATCATCCCGGTAACCTCTGTTTTTTCAGTGAATTTCCAAGGTCTTTTGTTATATTTCCTAACTATAAGGTCCCTATAACCGATAGATAGATAGATAGATAGATAGATAGATAGATAGATAGATAGATAGATAGATAGATAGATAGATAGATAGATAGATAGATAGATAGATAGATAGATAGATAGATAGATAGATAGATAGATAGATAGATAGATAGATAGATAGATAGATAGATAGATAGATATTCAGGGAAGAAAAGAAAGGTTACAAGGACGTTATAGTTAGGCTCAGATTTAACTCGTACAAAACCATGAAAATTCCGCAACTATAGTTACCTGAGCTAACTATATATATATATCAAACACATACATGTGCACATTAGGATGCAAAATGCACAGTTTCAGATAAACATACTCTCGCCTGTTTAGGCATTGCTTAAAAATATTGCACTAATATATAAGAATTATGTATACATCTGTTCTTGGCTTGTAGTGCTATAGATTCACATGCTTTGCATTAGTCCGCGATCTAGTGTTGGGCTCAGATGACTGCAAATTGAATTTGTTCAAAGAAGTTATTTTCGAGTGACGAGGCAATGTGACTCCTCCTTTTAGTGATACTGCGCATGGCCATCAACTCCACTGTTTGATTGTTTTGCAGCAGACGGCTGAGAATGGAGTTAGAGTAAGTATCAGTAATGTGATGTCCATGCAAGTAATGTAAATTGAGGTAAAATAAATTTTGACCTACACAGGCATCGGGGCGCAGGGTAGGCGCATGTGAATTTACAGCACTACATGCCAAGAACAGATGCTTACAGGGTAAGTAACATAATCCATTTGAGGCATGTGTGGCTGTAGATACACATGCTTTGCACAGACTGTAAAGCAGGCCCTGTCCCAAAGCGGTGGCTAGCCTTAGGGGGTTGCAGTTGTTTGAAAGAGAGTACATAGTACTACTTGTCCAACATGAGATTGTTGATGTGCTAGTACATCCACTCAATAATGTTCTGTGAAGGTGTGTGGCGTGGACCATGTTGTTGTGTTGCTTTGCAAATGTCAGCAATGGGAATGTTTCCTAAGAATGTCATACAGGCCTCTATTTTACGAGTAGATTGCGCCCTCGGGAGGACAAGTACAATTCATTTAGCTTTAGCATAGCAAGTTTGAATGCATTTGACTATCCGTCTTAAAATTCCTCTTTTTGAAATTGCATTTCCAGTGTGAGGATGTGAGAAAGCAATGAATAATTGCTTCGTTTTTCTTAAAGTTTTGGTTCTGTCGATATAAGACATTAAAGCTCTTTTATCATCCAAAGTATGAAGAGCTCTTTCTGCAACAGAATGAGGTTGCGGGAAGAAGACGGGTAAATCTATTGATTGGTTAATATGGAAAGGTGAAACTACTTTAGGAGGGAACTTTGTGTTTGTTCTGAGCACTACCTTGCCTCAATGAAGTTGATAGAATGGTTCTTCTAAGATTAGTGCCTGGAGCTCACTAACATGTCTGAATGAAGTGATAGCTATTAAAAATAATCTTATTTTCAAGGTAAGTATTGGAGTTGGTAAGAATGTAGTGGCTCAAATCGAGCTACCATATACCTTGTTAGTAAAATGTTAAGATTCCATGCTGGTGGAAGTGTAGGGGAATCACTATTTTAAGTCCCTCCAAAAATGCCTTTTATAAGAGGTGTGTTGAATAAAGATACATGTTGTCTGTTTTGCAGATAGGCTGCTGTGGCAGCAAGGTGTAAGCTTATTGAAGTGTTGGCTAGACCTGAGGTTTGAAGATGCAATAGATAAAGAATTGTTTGTATCTGTGCATCTGAAGGGTTTACATGTTGACGCTGACAGTAGAGAACAAATATTTTCCATTTAGCAACGTAGCATTTCCTAGTTGGAGGCCTACGAACTTGTTTAAGAATTTCCATGCATTGTTGTAGTAGGTTAAGGTACCCAAATTCTATGACTTCAGGAGCCATAAAGCAAGGTTCATTTCCTTGGGATTGGGATTTCTGATTTCACCATAGTTCTGTGTGAGAAGGTACGGGTGTGAGACGGAGGACGGGGCTAACCACGGCAAGGCATGGAAGGAGTTAATATACTTCGGTCCTTCCCCTCTGCAGGATGACGAACCACCCTGTCAAAACATCAGCCTATGGGAGAACAGGACACCAAGGACGGAGGCGGGGTCTCCTGCAGAAGAGGAGAACCCGGAAGACGCCGAGGTGTGCGAGTTCATGAGACGGGAGGACGTACGAACTGAGAGGAGCACCAAGGAGGAACGAGGACGAGAAGCAGACGCGAAGGAGGAACGAGGACGAGAAGCAGACGCGAAGGAGGAACGAGGACGAGAAGCAGACGCGAAGGAGGAACGAGGACGAGAAGCAGACGAGGACTCAGGACGAGGACGGGAAACAGACGAGGCGCCGCCCAACAAAGGGTCCGAGAACGAAGCCAGTGAAGGGGAGCTGTGGACCGAGGACTGGTGGACACCCCCGGACAACGCTTTCACGCCGCCGTAGCTCAGGAGAGTTGCGGCCTCCACGGTACGTGGATTGGGGCAGGGATAGGAACTTAGAGAGAGGGAGGGGGTGGGTTTCTGTGCTGTAACGGGGAGGGAACGGGGAGTATCATTCACCATTGTTTTCGTTTTCATCCAGTCACACCCCCTCACTTCCCCCTCACCTTTCTACGCTATCGGTTCAAGTGTGCTAACCGTCTTGGTATATCTAGTTCCCACCTGCAGAAGAAAGTAGAACTCTCTTTGGGGAGGGCTTAGTGGCACGACAAACCACCCTGCTGAATGTCATAACCACTTCTGGATAGACCCTAGCTGTAATCTTTTCACCTACTAAGAGAAAGCACTAATTAGACGGTGGTGGCACCTATATAAATTGGTAACTCAACGTAAAGCCATATTGGACAAGTGCAGTGACCCTGTTTTCTTCTCTTTATTCTGGATCCTGTGGCCGGGGGCTGTACCACCACGTTCGAAGAAGACCCCGAACCAAGTACCCATCGGACAGTCCTGACACCTACCCGGATTAGGAAACCTTGTTACCGCCTGCTTATTATTCCTGTGGTGTGCCTACGTTGACATTCCTGTGACTGAGTAGAAATAAATACCGCCATCATTCAACCCTCTTTAAAGCCTCCTAGCTTTGTTTTCCGCCCATCCCTCTCACATCTGGTGTCAGAAGTGGGATCGGGGGAAATGGAGGCAACGATGAAGAAGATGGCGGAAAGCCAAGAGAAGCTAGAACGATGTATGGAGAAGTTCCTGGCTGTAGCCGAGGAGGATCGAGCCACCTTGCAGAAATCACTCACAAACCAAAGTCAGACCCAGGAGGCCGCGATCGTAAAATTGGCTGATACCTTGGGACTACAACGGAGTACTGCCGGGTTTCCTTCCGTCGTCCTCCAAAAATATGTCGAGGGAGAAGACCCCGATTTCTTCTTCGCTAACTTCGAGCGTATGGCTCGAGCAGCTGGTTGGGGTCAGGAAAAATGGGGCCAGTATCTCGGTCCCTTATTGTCCGGCGATCTTCAAGCCGCGTATCAGGCCGTGAATCCATTAGGACTCACCCCCTTTGAGGAAGTGAAAGCTAGTATACTGGAGAGACTGGGTATAGATGATGACACTTATCGGATACGGTTACGCCAAATAAAAGAGGGCCCTCAGGAGACACCCCGTGCTTTGGCCTATAGGGTACGGGACATGGCCGATAGATGGTTGAAGTCCCGGGTAGCCACCAAAGAAGAGATACTGGAAAAGATATATATAGAACAATATTTGGCTTCGCTACACCCAGCCATACAGAAGTGGGTGAGACAACACACTGGACTGACTCTGGACAGGGCGGTCGAAATAGCAAGCGCCTTCTACCGGGCTCAGGAGTCCCAAAGAGGTCGCGATGATTCACACTGGAGACACCCCACTGGGGTTACAAGAGCGGTCCGACCAACCCCACCCGTGCGAAGAACCGACACGGTCATCCAGCCGCCGGGGCCCATTGTAATGCTTCCCCGAGCATCCCCTCCCCTGGGTCCGAAATGTTACACTTGTGGTAACGTAGGTCACATAGCCCGGTTTTGCCCCCAGAAGGAAGAGCCTATGGAGGTGGGACTAGTAAGAAATTACTATTGCAGCCCCGGAGGGGTTCATCGTCCATATCATCGCACTATGACAGTGAACGGAGAAGAAAGACAGGCCCTCGTTGACACGGGCTGCCTCCAAAGTGTCATTCAACCCCAAGCTGTTCCCGGGAGGGGACCTATCCCCACTGGACAGATAAATATCCAATGTGTACACGGGGACAGTCGAACATATCCCACTACGGAGATTGAGGTCCAACACCACCCCTCCATGACCGCAGTACCCCTCACCGTGGGCCTCATTCCTCGCCTACCTGAAACTTTTGTTATAGGCAATGACTACCCCCACATGCCAGATCTAGTCCAGGAGACGTGGGCAGAGGGGGAGGCATGGAGAAAAACCGCACCCTTCTCTCAGGTTTCCGTATCCGAAAACGTGCCGGGAAAAGCCCGGAAAACGGGGAAACAGAAAAAAAGAGAAAAAAGACATTATACGGCCCAAGTCCATTTGACCCAGCGAAAAGATGCCTTTGTATGGACAATGGAGCCCGGATTTCGAGAGGCTCAAAGAGAGGATCCTGCCTTGAGAGAGGCCTGGAACAAAGCTACCGACGATGAAGATCCAGCGCTTGTAGGTCCTCAATTCTTCGAGAGAAAAGGTCTCCTGTATCGTAAGGGAGGGAGGGACGCCCCGATACAGCTGTTAGTGCCCCAACCCTACAGAGATAAAGCCCTATTTTTAGCCCATAGTCACCTATTAGGGGGACACTTCGGGGAAGAGAAAACTGAGGATACCATACTGAAAAGGTTCTATTGGCCAGGTATATATTCCCAAGTCCGGAAGTACTGCAGGGAGTGTGCCGTGTGCCAGAAAAATAGTAGGGTCTTACCGGCCAGAGCCCCGTTACACCCCTTACCCATTATACAGGAACCCTTTTCCCGTGTAGGCATGGACATCATCGGTCCCCTACTGCCCGCCCGCAGTGGATGTCGGTTTGTACTAGTGATGGTTGATTATGCCACGCGGTTTCCGGAAGCGGTGGCCTTACGTCACCCAACCACTGCCGCTATTGCAAAAGCTATGATCAACATCTTTTCGAGAGTAGGGTTCCCTAAGGAGCTAATCACGGACCAAGGCTCTCCCTTTGTGTCTCGCCTCATGAAAGAGGTATGTGCCTCCTTGAACATAAAGCACATACGAACCGCAGCGTACCACCCCCAAACAGATGGGCTGGTGGAACGCTATAATGCCACCCTTAAGACCACCCTGAAGAAATTACTGAATTTAGAGACCCGCAAATGGGAGGACATGCTCCCTTTGGCTCTCTTTGCTATTAGATGTCAGACCCAAAAGAGCACCGGGTTCTCCCCTTTCAAACTCTTATATGGTCGACAGCCCCGTACTCTCTTGGACATGCTAAGGGAAGCGTGGGAAGAAGATACCCCAGGGGAAAAACCCCTACCGGAATATGTGCTGAACCTCAAGACTCATTTAGGACAGATCAGAAGCATAGTACAAACCCACATGGAACAAGCACAGGCCGCGCAAAAAGTTCAATATGACAAAAAAGCCAAACCCCGCTCTTTTGCGCTGCATGACTTTGTACTCTTGATGCGACCGACCTCAGACCACAAGCTGCTAGGACAGTGGCAAGGACCTTACCGTGTGATAGAACAGGTCACCCCTGTTACCTATCGTCTGGAACTGGATCCGAGAAAAGCTACCAACACCCAGATTTACCATGTTAACTTGTTGAAAAAGTGGGAGGGGCCCATCCCAGTGCATGTGGGCCTCACTTGCGTTCCCGAACCCCTGTACCACCAAAGCATTGACACAGAGTTGTCCATAGACCAGAGAAAAGAGTTAGCCACACGGCTCACACCACTGCAGGGGGCGTTCTCCCTTTACCCGGGAAGAACGTCAGTAACACAACATGCTATAAATACGCCTCCCGGGAAAAAGGTGAAGCTACGGCCCTACAGAATTCCCGAAGCCCGTAGAGAAGCAATAGAAAAAGAAGTCCAACAAATGATACAATTGGACATCATCGAACCCTCTCATAGCGAATGGAATTCGCCTATTGTACTGGTACCCAAGCCGGACGGATCCATTCGCTTCTGTATCGACTTTCGGGAGGTGAACAAAATCTCCCAATTTGATTCCTATCCCCTCCCGAGAGTCGATGAATTGGTAGAACGCCTAGGGCGTGCCCGATACATTAGTACGTTGGATTTATGCAAGGGATATTGGCAGGTACCCATGAAACCTGCCGACCGCGAGAAAACTGCCTTTTCCACCCCTAGTGGATTATATCAGTTTAAGGTTCTTCCCTTCGGGCTCCATGAGGCCCCCGCCACATTTCAAAGGCTCATGAATATGGTCCTCAAACCATGCTCCTCCTTTTCGGCAGCCTATATAGACGACATCGTCGTCTATAGCCCAACATGGGAGGAACATCTCACACATTTGGAAACAGTGGTTAGGGCCCTAAAGGACGCCGGGCTAACGATTAATCCCACCAAAAGTAGACTGGCGGCTCGGACCGTAAAATACTTGGGTTACCTGTTAGGGGAAGGCTAAATAAAACCCCAAACCGAGAAGGTGTTGGCCATCAACAACATACCATTTCCTCGAACAAAGAAAGGACTTAGAGCATTTCTTGGTATCTTGGGTTACTACCGACGATTCATCCCCAATTTCTCCCAACAAGCCGCTCCTCTCACAGACTTACTCCGCAAGAGTGCTCAGACAGAGAGACACTTAAACCATCCCAACCCTGACCTTGTCCATGCATTTCATTCCCTGAAACGGGCCTTAACCTGTCATCCTGTCTTACTCAGCCCTGACTACGACCGGCCCTTCGTCTTGCAAACAGACGCGTCTGATACGGGTTTAGGCGCCGTACTATCACAAATAGACCAACAAGGACAGGAGCGTCCAATCCTATACCTTAGCAGGAAACTGTATCCCCGGGAGAAAAACTACGCAGTTATAGAGAAAGAAGCCCTCGCCATCAAGTGGGCCATCGACTCCTTGAGGTACTACCTGGAAGGGAGGGAGTTCACTTTATTCACCGACCATGCCCCCCTCGAGTGGATGGCCCGAAATAAGGGACACAATGATCGAATCCTAAGGTGGTTCCTAGCATTACAGCCCTATCGGTTCCAAACTAAACATCGGAAGGGTACAGACCAGGCAAATGCCGATTTCCTCTCCCGATATCCCCTAGGTGGTATTCTTGAGAACAAGAATGTAAGGGAAGGGAGATGTGAGACGGAGGACGGGGCTAACCACGGCAAGGCATGGAAGGAGTTAATATACTTCGGTCCTTCCCCTCTGCAGGATGACGAACCACCCTGTCAAAACATCAGCCTATGGGAGAACAGGACACCAAGGACGGAGGCGGGGTCTCCTGCAGAAGAGGAGAACCCGGAAGACGCCGAGGTGTGCGAGTTCATGAGACGGGAGGACGTACGAACTGAGAGGAGCACCAAGGAGGAACGAGGACGAGAAGCAGACGCGAAGGAGGAACGAGGACGAGAAGCAGACGCGAAGGAGGAACGAGGACGAGAAGCAGACGCGAAGGAGGAACGAGGACGAGAAGCAGACGCGAAGGAGGAACGAGGACGAGAAGCAGACGAGGACTCAGGACGAGGACGGGAAACAGACGAGGCGCCGCCCAACAAAGGGTCCGAGAACGAAGCCAGTGAAGGGGAGCTGTGGACCGAGGACTGGTGGACACCCCCGGACAACGCTTTCACGCCGCCGTAGCTCAGGAGAGTTGCGGCCTCCACGGTACGTGGATTGGGGCAGGGATAGGAACTTAGAGAGAGGGAGGGGGTGGGTTTCTGTGCTGTAACGGGGAGGGAACGGGGAGTATCATTCACCATTGTTTTCGTTTTCATCCAGTCACACCCCCTCACTTCCCCCTCACCTTTCTACGCTATCGGTTCAAGTGTGCTAACCGTCTTGGTATATCTAGTTCCCACCTGCAGAAGAAAGTAGAACTCTCTTTGGGGAGGGCTTAGTGGCACGACAAACCACCCTGCTGAATGTCATAACCACTTCTGGATAGACCCTAGCTGTAATCTTTTCACCTACTAAGAGAAAGCACTAATTAGACGGTGGTGGCACCTATATAAATTGGTAACTCAACGTAAAGCCATATTGGACAAGTGCAGTGACCCTGTTTTCTTCTCTTTATTCTGGATCCTGTGGCCGGGGGCTGTACCACCACGTTCGAAGAAGACCCCGAACCAAGTACCCATCGGACAGTCCTGACACCTACCCGGATTAGGAAACCTTGTTACCGCCTGCTTATTATTCCTGTGGTGTGCCTACGTTGACATTCCTGTGACTGAGTAGAAATAAATACCGCCATCATTCAACCCTCTTTAAAGCCTCCTAGCTTTGTTTTCCGCCCATCCCTCTCACAACGGGATGAGGAGAAGCTTCTAGTGTGGAACTTGTGAGAGTTCCAGTAGTGTGGTGAACCATGGTTGACAGGCCCAGGTTAGAGCTATCAGAACTAGGGTGGGGAGGTCTGCCTGAGCTTTCTGACCACAATTGGAAGAAGTAGGAGAGGTGGAAAAGTGTAGATAAATATCCATGACCAGTTCATCCATAGAGCATTGCCCTTAAATATTGGGTTTTGGAACCTGGACACAAAGTTAGTGCATTGTGCACTTTCTGGGGTTGCAAACAAGTCTATTTGTGGAAACCCCCACTTGTGAAAGTATGGTAGGAGGACTTTGGGGTGAAGTTCCCATTTGTGGCCATATTGTTGTGTCCTGATAAGAAGGTCTGCAACTAGATTGCTTGTGCCGGTTATGTGTTCTGCTAAGAGATAATTGTTGTGATGCACCACTAAGTGCCATATGGTCTGGGCTAAGCACGATAATTGCAGAGTGAGTCCCCCCCGTTTCTATGGTAGTACATAGTTGCCATATTGTCTGTTTGGATTAGGACAACTTTGTGTATTAGGTGAGATAAGAACGCTTTCAATGCTGGGTAAACAGCTTGAAGCTTCAGGTAATTGATATGGAGACCCTGGTGTTTGGAGTTCCATACACTGTAAATGGTAAGATTTTGAAGGTGAGCTCCCCACCCTGCAAGGAAAGCATCCACTGTGAGAATGGCTTGGGGAACTGGGTCTAAAAATGGAAATCCTTCTGACTGGTTTTGTGAATTCCACCACTGCAGAGAGTGATGTGTATGCTTGTTTATCAATACTAGATCATGTAGTTGACCCTGTGACTATGTCCATTGATGTGAGAGACATTCTTGCAGTGGTCTCAAATGTAAGTGGGCATGTGGGACTATTGTGATGTAGGATGTCATCATGCCTAAAAGGCAAATGAGTGTTCTGATAGCGAGTCGGATCCCAGTATGAAGCTGTTGGGCTAGTGTCAGAATGTTTTGTATTCTGGTTGTATTTAGGGTATGCTAACCCCAAGTGGGCACTGAGTATGGCCTCTAAATACAGGTGTATTTGAGATGGTTGTAGGTGCATTTTTGCAGATTGATGGTAAACTCTAGTTGATGTAGTAGGTAGGTTGAGTTTTTGTTGGCTGCAAAGACGAGAGCTGTTTGCCTTTATCAGCCAATCGCCCAAGTAAAGAAATACAAGGATGTTTTGTCTGCACAGATGTGCTGCAACTACTTTTAGGCATTTTGTGAATACTCGTGGAGAGGTGATGTCTCGGAAGGGACGAACCTTGAACTGATAGCGCTTTCCTTGGAAGACAAATCGTAAATATTTGCGGTGTGAGGGATGGATGGGCATATGAAAGAGGGCGTCTTTTAGGTCTAAGGTGGACATGAAGTCTCCTTTTTGCAGTAATGGTATTACTTCCTGAAGGGTGGCCATGTGGAAGTGTTCTGATAGGATGTAGTGATTTAGGGGTCTGAGGTCGAAAATGGGTCGAATTGCCCCTTTCTTTTTAGGAATGAGAAAGTATAGTGAAATACTCCTGTTCCCTGATTTTGAAGTTGGACCAATTCTATAACTCCTTTGAGTAAGAGCTGAAGTTTCCTGTTTGAGGAGAACTTGGTGTTGTACGGACAGTTTGTTTGTGGGGTGAAATATTTGGAGGAGTGGGGAGGAGCTCCAGACAGTATCCATGTTGGATAATATCCAACACCCATTGATCTGTTTTTTAATCGTGTTTTTATTGGCATTTTACAATTGTATGAATCCACAGTACAAGTATGAACAATAATATGACAACCCTAAGCATGGCAACCTGTATTTATCGGAGTCCCATGTTACCAAAAAAGAAATAAAGAGTACACTTGATATACACTCCCATCTATGATTCACCATGTTCTTATTTGCTCTTACATTCCGTACTGTAAAGTGTGTACCTAAGGGAGTTTCTTCATCTTCCTAGTGAGGAAAAAAAAAATTCCATTCACTTCTCGCCAATCATTAACAACTAACAATCCAAAATAAACTTTGTAATGTGCTGTCTCTTATTATGTCTGCTGTGAATTAAAGTCTCTCTTGTATGTCTTCTAGTTCAATGTGTGGCTCCAAGTTCAGGATCTTGCAACACCCATTGATCTGTTGTGATGGATTCCCATGTGTTTGTAGGGCCCCCATCGATTTTGAGACATCTGTGACATTTTCATTTTTTCAAGGGCTGTGTCTACTTGAGGGCCAAGGAGGTGCCCTTTGTCAAAGGCAAGATTAAGAATTTCCTGCTGTACTTCAGTTTTATAACCAGAGACACAAAGTCAAGCATGTCTACGCAGAAGAAGGGTGGTATTCATGCCTCTAGCGCACTGTCAGCAGAGTCTAGTGTGCATTTGATGGAGTTATTAGTAATTAACTTCTCCTCATTGATTAACTAATAAACCCCTTTTGTTGTATTCATCTGGGAGATACTGGAGAAGCCCCTCCATTTCATCCTAGTGAGCCCTGTCATAGCGTGCCAAAAGAGCTTGACTGTTGGCAATTCGCTGATCATTAGGAGGCTGGGCTGCCACCCTCTTCCCTGAAGCATCGATAAGTTTGGACTCTTTGTCTGGGGTAGGTGTATCCCCAGTTGTTTGGGAGTTACCTCTTTTCCTTGCATTAGCTACTACCAAGGAGTCTGGGGTTAATTGTACTCTGATATATATAGAGTCAGGTGGTCCTGCCTTATATTTTTTGTCAAATCTTGGTGTGATTGTTCGTGCCTTTACTGGATCTTTAAAAATGTCATCAGTGTGACATAGCATTCCTTTAATATTTGGGAAATATTGTGACCCCCGTTGAACAGTAGTGAGTGTCTCAAAGAGGAAGTCGTCCTCTACAGTGTCTTTATGTAAGGGCACTTGGTGATAAGCTGCAGCTCTGGCTATTAAGTCTTAATAGGCTGAAGCATCATCTGGTGGGGATGGGCGTGCGGGAAAAAGGTCTGGGTCTGTACCCCCTGTGGCTCAATATCATAAGCATCCCATGGATCCCCAGGATGAGTGTCCTCTGCTATATCATCATTATCATTGAAGATGGGTGAATGAGAGTACATATTGCCTCCTTTAGATTGTTCTGGTGAAGCAGGTGGTGGAGTGGATGCTGGGGCTGGTGTTGGTGGGTTTGGAGAGGTAGGGACAGGAATGTGTAAAAGGCTAGTGCAATGCCCTTTTTCTTCTTTTTGAGAGGTTGAATAGGAATGTCTATAGCCTTTTGAAAGGCAGCTCTCTTTTAGAGGTTTGAAGCCTTGCTGGTTGAGGAATAATCTTCTTTGATCTGGGTTGAATCAGAAAAGTGTTTGCCTCGGATCAAGCTGCTCTAGCATAGTGTCGAGGGACGGCAAGGGTAGAGTTTTTGGGCTGAAGGTGTAACATTTTGGTGCCGAGGAAAGTTTTGGTTTCGGTGCTGATGTGGTAGGAGCCCAAACGATATGTCCCTTATCTTTCAGTACTGAACTTAATGTCCGATTTGTGGATGCCGAACTAGATTTCGAGGAGGTGGAGGTCCCTGCTGTAAACTGAGATTTTAGTGCTGAGCCCGAGGGTGGGGTGTCTGAGTCTGTATGTCGGTGAACACCATGGGGCTTATTTACAAGCCCCTTGCGCGACCCGTACGTCACTTTTCCCATGTTAAAAATGACGCAAAAGTGGCACAAGGGGCTTGTAAAAAAGTCCCCATGGCTTTTATGCAGTAGCGGACCGTGAGCAGTCTTTTCGGATAGAGCAGATTTTTTGGGCTTTGCGGGCGAAGTTGTACTCACGGGCCAACGTTTCTCTTAAGACTCCAGGATGACTGGATCTTGTTCGGCCTCTGACTCGGATTCGGAATCTTAGATGGAGAAAGATTCTTCGTGGGCTGCTGATGCTTCCTCTTCTTTCTCCTCTTGTCGACCAAAGATGTCGGGTGTGTCATCTGCTTGTCTGTGCTGCATTTCTAGGAGATGCGCACCTTGGTCTCGAAGTGTCTTTTTAGATCGCAACGACCTGCAGGCCACACAGGTGTCTTCCTAATGGTCGGGTGAGAGGCATAGATTACAGACCGAATGCTGGTCATTGTGTAATCTATGCTGGTCGATGCAAGGGTATTTTGAATGGCAATTCGGACAGAAACGGAATGAAGTGCGTTCCATCAGCAGCTCATTTTTAGGTCTCGCGACCTGCGTTGCACTGCGCAGCAGTGCTCGCGCAGGCGAGAGTCCTTTTGTCCGGGATTCAGAAATGAACCCTGGACTCGCACACCCTCGTGTGTGTGTTTTCTGTTTTGGGGTCTGTAATTGGGCTTTGAGTGCGTGTTTTGTTTCAACAGAGCACGCAATAGGCCAAAGGCGGGCGCATTGCTCCGCCCACGGCCTATTGGTGTCTGTTACGGGCACCAAAGCCCATATGTTTTCAATTATCGTGCCCAGATACGGGCGCGATAATTGAAAACATATGCCTCGCAGGCGTGTTGTTTTTTTTTTCTTCAGTGCCGCTTGTATTTTCTTGCGCGCGGCTTGTGTATTCGTTTTTACAAAATATTGGCATGTACCGTCTTCAGCCGTAGCGTTATATTGCAGAGCGCCTTCTCGCTCTTCTGAGCGTCCACACCGAGAAGCTGTTCTGAAAACTGCCATATTACCGCTCTCGGAGCAGTGGGCACGAGAGCAGAGCACTGACATGGAGCGAGCCTAACTCTGTTTTAATGTGCGTCCCATGGTTGCTTGGATACTGTCCATGACCTGGAAACTGCAAGGTCTACTTCCAGACACGTTTTATTGATGTTGCATCAGAATTGGTGAACAAGGAACCGGGATGGAATCTGCTGGCCAGCAAAGTGAGTGTCAAGCGCGTTTGAAAATGGGGATGGGAGCTTTGGAGTGCTTGAATGGTGTGAATTCAGTGTCACTGGCTGCGAATACCGGGGTCTTTGACGCTTCTTGTACACATAGTATGTAGTGCTACCTGGAATTTACAGGACATCAGACACTCTCCTGGTCCCCCCGGCCCCCCCACCACCTCTTAGAGTCAGACGGAGATAGAAGTATGTGTAGTTGGTGAGTTTATAATACCTAAACTGAGGTGCACCAGCAATTTTGAAGGTGCTCTTGGCCCGCTATTTTTTGTAGATCCCAAGATGGAAACCTGAGAACACGGGAGGCTCTCACTCTGTTGCTTAATAGTTGATCAGGATGCTTTAGATCGTTATGTTTCTAGTTTTTGTTCCATTTATATACTGGCTGTGATTTTCTCACATTCGTGGGAGATGTGGAACTTTTATTTCCCTTAAAGGATCAATGAGATTTTTCCAAGTGTGACGCAGTTTCAGAGTTTTCACAGAAAGTTCAGCAGGATCTCTGTCTGGAGTCGCCTCACTGTCCTTTAAATTTAAGACCCCTTTCCCACTAATCCTTTTTGGTGAAATGTTCTTTTCTCTCTTGCTGTCCGTTATCTGAAAGAGCCTGACACACATGGGCTTCAGAGATGCAGGGACGCTAACTATTTGATGTTAAATAGTTTTTTCCCGAAATACTTAGGGCCAGAGCAATTCCATGTGTTTTTACATGAGAACCATATATTAGCAGCGATGCTAGACCGCATGCTCAGTTGCTATCTTTACTGAGAGATTTACCCATCATCTCCTTGAATGGGTTCACGCCCTAGGCATCTTTCCTTCGGCCTAGACAGGCTTTAGGCAGGGAATAGAATCACTGGACAATGTAGCATACGATGGAGAGAGAGGATGCTTATTGGCCAAGATGGCAAGGCCTTCCTGGTTGACTGGCATTCCCAGTGCATTGCAGGAGAATCTTTTTGGCCTAGATACTTGAGCGGGCACTATAATCAAAAGCCTAGCAAGGCAGCAGGGGAGTGAGTCGAGATTGTGTCATTGCACTGATCCTCTTTGTGATTTATGCAGGTGACCTATCAGTCTAAGTTGATTCCTCACTTCTGAAGTTGAGCTGAGCTAGAACCTATGGTTTTGGCTCGTCAAGCAAGTCTGTTCCGACTCTAAACTCATAATCTCAAGGGAATTACCTTTCTGTAAATCACATGAAGACTAGGCTGCTTTTGGCATTTGGGGAGCCAAAAACTAGTAGTAGTCAGCCAGTGCAATTTTTTTAATTTTACATTTTATATAGTGTCACTCTATCTGTGAAATGGGGTTAATGCACTTTACAATGAACAAACAACAATTTTCTTTACATTTAATCTTAAGGGAATAAAATAAGGGAAGGGAGAATTAATGAAACGATCGTCAAGTACATCATTTGAGTGCAACATCTTCTTCCAAAAAGGTAGGAATGGATAATGAGATGTGTGTGGTTGTGTGTGTGGTTTTGTGTGTGGTTGGGTATGTGTGGTTGTGTGGGTGGCTGTGTGTATGTGGTTGTGTGTGTGGTTGAGTGTGTGGTTGTGTGTGGTTGTCTGTGTGGTTGTGTGTGTGTGCTTGTGGTTGTGTGTGTGGTTGTGTGTGTGGTTGTGTGCGAGTGTGGTTGGGTGGTTGTGTGTGGTTGTGTGTGTGTTGTGTTTGTGGTTGTGGGTGTGTGGTTGTGTGGTTGTGTGGTTGTGTGTGGTTGTGTGTGTGTGTGTGTGTGGTTGGGTGTGGTTGTGTGCGTGGTTGTGGTTGTGTGTGCGTGGTTGTGGTTGTGTGTGTGTGGTGCATGTGTGGTTGTGTGTGTGGTTGTGTGTGGTTATGTGTGTGGTTGTGTGTGCGTGGTTGTGTGTGTGCATGATTGTGTGTGTGTGTGGTTGTGTGTGTGTTGTGTTTGTGGTTGTGTGTGTGATTGTGTGTGTGGTTGTGTGTGTGTGATTGTGTGTGTGGTTGTGTGTGTGTGGTTGTGTGTGTGTGGCTGTGTGTGTGTTGTATGTGTGGTTGTGTGTGTGTGGTTGTATGTGTGGTTGTGTGTGTGGTTGTGGTTGCGTGTGTGGTTGTGGTTGGGTGTGGTTGTGTGTGTGGTTGTGTGTGTGTGGTTGTGGTTGTGTGTGTGGTTGTGGTGGTTGTGTGTGTGTGGTTGTGTGTGTGGTTGTGGTTGTGTGTGTGGTTGTGGGTGTGTGTGAGTGTTGTGGCTGTGTGTGTTGTGGTTGTGTGTGTGTGGTTGTGTGTGTGGTTGTGGTTGTGTGTGTGATTGTGGGTGTGGTTGAGTGTGTGTGGTTGTGTGATTACACATCACATAATTACACTGTATTCACTACAACATAAATACACTCCACATACCACTCAGTACTACATATTTGCACGTCACATAATTACTTTACTTAATGCAAGATAAATACACTCCACACAATACCACTCTGTGCCACATAATAACACAACACATAATTACACTGTACTTAATGCAACATAAATACAGACCTTTCATTCATGTTCGTGCTATATAAAAAAAAAAAAAAAACAGTTGCAATGCAATAGGTCTCACATTACTGTATCTTTGAGCTGCTATTGGTGTTGCATTATTAGCAATGCCAACAGCTCAAACTTTAATAATGCGAGAGCTATTGCATTGAAAATGCTTGTTTAATAAGAGAAGTTGATTTTGAAAGAGCCATAGGCTGTTAAGACCAGTCGAAGAACCTAATGCGCAAAATTGTTCTTTTGTTCAGAAGAGTGACTACATGAGTGATACAATACTGTTGAGTTAAGGGATCAACTAGCGAACTGATGGGAGCCTGAAAGAATCTCAAACCGAAGCGCGAGAGAGTAAATCCGAACCCATCGAGGGAAAGAAGCAGTCTAACAATCAGGTCAATACCCAGTCACAGTATCAAAATGAGGAGTCACACAGCCTTGTGACTCAAAAAAACACTTCTTCAAACAAAAACAACTTGCAATAATCTGAGCCGAACACTAGATGGTGGACTTGTGCCAAGCATGAGTTTCTATAGCCATACATGCCTGGAACACTCATTCATTAGGTCTTGCCTGACCCAGCGCATGCGCTGGTCTGGTGAGACTTTTTGTGAGGGCTCAAAAAATGCTACCAAGGCCAGCCTAGAGCTACAGTGCATGTGCGCGGGTGCACGCTTAGGAGCAGAGGCTGGCAAACCTTGTCATGCTCATTAAGCATCCCGCGATTAGTTTCACTTTCGCCCGCGATCACTTTCGCGGCGCCCCTGATGTTCTCGTTCAAAGAACATCAAAGAACATGTTGTGTTAATGCTTTGCTGCGCCCGTTTGACTTACAATGTGCTTTCTCTTTCCACAAACTCGATGTTTGTGTTCCTTTATTTTGAGATGCTTTTAGTATTACTGTTTTGTGACTTAAAGAACATTAAGGAAATGTTACTGTGAAACTGGACAACGTTCACAGTGTTTATTTCTGATCGCAGCGGCTGCTTCATGTCCGTTGCACCATTCAGGGAGTCCTTTCGTTGGCGCTTTCATGAGGACATGATGAGGAAACTGGAAACTTTTGGCACATTCTCTTTTAAAGCACAATATGTTGGCGACTGGTTAATCGATTAGACCTATGTAGCGCTTTCGATCTCAAAGCACTATGGTGAGTGCAGCAGTTACAACTCATGAAATATGGGGTGCAACTCACAAGGAGGGGGCAGGTTTGAGTGCACATTGGCTGCAATCGAACTCTTAAGATGATGGGCTGTGTATATCCATTATCAGCACTCAGTCTTCGCTAAGTGATCTTGTTTGTTTTGTTGTTGTGTTAATGCTTTGCTGCGCCCGTTTGACTTACAACGTGCTTTCTCTTTCCACAAACTCGATGTTTGTGTTCCTTTATTTTGAGATGCTTTTAGTATTACTGTCACACACACAACCACAACCACACACACAACCACACACACAACCACACACACAACCACAACCCCACGCACAACCACACACGCAACCACACACACAACCACACACACAACCACAAACAACCACCCACACACAACCACACACAGAACCACACACACAACCACACACACAACAACCACACAACCACACACACAACCACATACAACCACACACACAACCACATGTACAACCACACAACCACACACACAACCACACACACAACCACACACACACAACCACACACACACAACCACACACACACAACCACACACAACCACACACACAACCACACACACAAAACCACACACAACCACACACACAACCACAACCACACAACCACACCCACAACCACACACACAACCACACCCACAACCACACACACACACCACAACCACACCCAACCACACCCACAACCACAACCACACACAACCACACACACAACCACACACACACACAACCACACACACACAACCACACACACACATACACAACCACAATCACACACACAACCACAATCACACACAACCACACACACACAACCACCCACAACCACCCACAACCACACACACAACCACACACACAACCACACACACAACCACAACCACACACAACAACACACACAACCACACACACAACCACAATCACACACATAACCACACATACAACCAGACACACAACCACACACACAACCACCCAACCACACACACAACCACACACACACAACCACACACACAACCACACACACAACCACCCACACAACCACACACACAACCACACACACCACACACACACAACCACACACAACCACACACACACAACCACACATACAACCACCCACACACATAACCACACACACACCCACAACCACACACACGCACAACCACACACACACACACACAACCACACACACAACCACACACAAACAACCACACACACACAACCACACACACACACAACCACACACACACAACCACACACAAAACACACAACCACACACAACCACACCAAGCATTGGCATAGCCAATAGGTCTCGCCTTTGGGACCTTATAAGTGTTTAGCCACGCAACAGTTGATGTGGTTGCACCAAGGATATTGTGATGCATAACTAAATACTTAGAGGGTCCCAAAAGCGAGACCTATTGGCTATGCCAATGCTTGTTTGTATGTGCTAACTGTACGTAGCTCAAAAACTGCTTATCAGTTGAAGTAGCCAATAAACTGTAGCCTTTACTCTTCCAAACAAACGGGTGCAGTAGCAACTATTGGGATCCAAGTGGGCTAGCACCGCTATGGGTTTCTGTTAGTGCTTTCAAAGGCTGCCCGAATAACTGCTCCAAACTCCTAAACTAGGAACGCTTAAAGATAGCTGATCAGTGCTTTTTCATATTCCCCTCAACTGAATTTAATGATGACAACAGCTGCATCAAGAAGCACTGTGAACAACTCCCATCACCTCCACAGTATAATGTTTTATAATAAATCAGCAGTATTGAATATTCTTTATTGTTTGATTAGTTAAAATCGTTACAATATGTAACATACAGGAGATACAAAAGCAATAAAATAACATATATGATAAAAAATAATTTGAGTTCATAAATAGTCTGCCTCCGACTGGCACAGTGATCCGATCCGGAGCAAAGTGCTTGTGCTAAGAGGTGTTAAGAACATCCAGTGTCCCGGTTTTCTCTCCATTTAGATGTGGCCTTTGGCTAGGTGGAGTATTAAGGGTTTCTGTGCAAATTGCTAAACCCTTTCCATAAGCAAGGATGCAAAGTTACATTTGTCTGGAGTGCTTATCATATCTTAATCTAAAAAACAATACAAGAGCTTAAACAGTTAACTAGTAACTGGCATGCGAGCACTGATGGGATATGCAAGTACTGACTTGCTATGCGAAGAACGCTGAAACCTCTTGGTACAGTTCCGACATTGATTTCAATAAAAACACTTTAAAAACAGTTATTAAAGATGGTTGTCTTATATCAGTGCATCATGCAAGGTTAGATTTACTTGGAATGCTTGTTCTTGAGCTTTTGACCTTAGATTTGTTTGGTTCCTAACCTTCCGTTGTGCTCTATTCGGACCCTGATGGAAGAGGGGGTGCAGAGGAGGTAAGTTAAAATGTGACTGAGCAGCTCCGGAGAACCAATGAATTGCTAGCTGATGCAACTGGTTTAATCTCAGGGCGGAGGTCTGTCCCTCTTTTCTTGATGAAGCAAGATTTAATTGTGGGGAATTTTGTCATGGTCTAACCCGGATTGCCGTAAGGCTTGTCGGCTAATGTAACTGGTTTGATATGAAGGGGGTATGTCTCTCCCTTTCCTTGATAAGGGAGAGTTTTGGGGTGGGTAATTTTGTTCAACCCGTTTGGGTGCCTTTTTAAGGGCCCTTTCTACACTTTGGATTTTTAACTGTTTAGGAGATTAATTGCCGGACACCTGAATTTAGGCAGACCAGGATAGCTTGTCTACAGGAACGCACCCCAGCATGATTCCAGAGAGGACGCAGTCAACATCGAAGGAGGCTTAGGGTAAGCTTGCAAAGGCATATAGTGTGATTTGCGTCCTCCTTTGGGTGGCGACACATACTGCAGGTCACCTTCCCTTCTGTCCTTGACCATGGGGTGGCATGTGAATTAGACGGCATGACCCCTGGCTGATATTTCAAGTATTGGCCTTTTATCCTACTTTTAAATGCCTCTCCCAGGTATTGCTGTGGTTTCAAGGATGTATAGCTGTTTAGTACCATCAAGGCAGGTGAACGTATCTCTAGGGTTGCCCTGTCGTCTAAAGATAAGAATATTTTGGACATTCTGCTGACAGCTCTTTTGAAGATTTAGTAGCTTGGTGCTTCAGATCACAGTTTTGCTAGAACAAACAAGTCAATTGTTGCATTAAGATAATCATTGGTCGATGAGTGAGATCTAATAGTTATTTCTAATCACATATTGTGATTCATTGTATTTTCCTCAGGTGACTTATGTCTGTAGCAGATGGTGGCAAATGCTGCACGCCTGGCAAATGACTGTTTAATTAAACCAAACTCCAGCCTAATCTCGATCGGTGATGTGTAGCTGGGGAGTTGGAAGGTGTGCCTATATGTTCTTGCAATAGTCGTGTCTAGGATGTTTGAGTGTCTGTGTCATAGGGCTTCACTTCTATAAGCCAGGGTGGTTATCATCTTTGACCTGCCAATTTAAAAAAATGGGGCTATTTGGCAGGCCGTTTGGATTTCTAAACAGGGCTTTTGGCCTAGCTGCCAGGACGATCCCTTTTCTTTTGATTTCCTCCTTCTGGGGCTTGAAAGTCCTCTTGCTGTTGAATAAAAGGTCAAGATACTTATATTCAATAGTTTAGTTGACCTTAGTGGAGTCAAGAAAGCAGCTATCCATTCCATGTATTCTTCTGGAGCAGGTCATGATTGATGTTTTCTCAGTGTTTATTGTCAGGCCTTTCTTGGTATAATATATTTGTGTGGCGTTTAGAAGGCGCTACAGACCGACCTTCGTCTGACTGATCAACATCGGTGTAGACAAGACATGAAACGAGTTTGGAGCCAAACTTTGGGGCGTGGGAATTGATGGAAGTTAAAACAGGGGAAAGGTCTGCCAGAAACAGAAGTAAGGAGGATGCTGAATGGAAAGCATTGTCTACTCTCTAGCCCCATGATTATGCTAGCTAATGCAAGTAAGGAGATCAGATCTACAAAAAGCAGCATTGAATTTCAGAACACTTCGGCTGCTGTATGATCTGAATGGCTTCTGCTCATTTGCCGGTCTGCAGGCTACCCATGGGCTCCATAACCACTATTTCTTCAAGTATCTACAAGTGAGGGACTACTTTTTGTCAGGGTGTAAGCACCTGGTGGATCTTGAAGGTACAGAGCTAACATTGTGTCACTGATGATAATGAGGTATAGGCAACAAAATGGAATCTGCTTCTATCCTCTGATGTCCTTGTTTCTGAGATTCGGAGAGCACTGGAGATCGTCGATTGCTCGGTACACTTAATTAATCTCAAATTACAATAGTTTAAGACTATTTGTTTTTTCTACTACACTCCTGAGAGGATTTCCAGATGGGGTGTCAATATTTCTTAGCTGCCGTCATTGTGCATTTGTTTGCCATATGCCCAGCCCTGCAGGGTTTTTGGGACGTGGTAACCAAGCTAATGTCCTCTGGCCTAGAATTCCAAGTCTCACGTTCCCCTAAAGAGATACCGTTGGGGGTCAAGTCTGAGTACGATGGAGGAATTAAGTGCTCATTGACAATAATGATTGTCTGTGCTCGGTTATGTATAACCCGGGCATGGATATCTGCTATTACCCCAAAGGCAGTTGAATGGTGGGCACTCCTGAGACATGTCTATGAATCTAAAATGGCCTTGGCTAAAGGTAAAGGTCCCTCTTCTTTGAGGAAATTTGATCAAATCTGGGCAGGTTTAAACTTGGATTTATAATCAATTAAGGGAAGAGGAAATAAAGCTTTTTCCTTCTTTTTCTTTTACTTTCATGTGGAAGGATGTTACTGACTGTGCTTTACTTTAGATGATGGTTAATTGTTGTTATAAATGTGGTAGTTTTTGTCATCTCCATGGTCCAGACCATATTTTGCGACACATATAGAATGGAACATTCTGCATTTGAATTCACTTCTATGAACTGTCAGTATTGAACATGTCTAACTTGAAAAATTAAAACATTCAAAAAGAAAAAATGAATTTTAGAACACAAGCTATTTCCTTTGCCAATCATGACTTCAAAAGGTACACCATGGAGTGTATACATTAAAATGTTGAGGGGTGATACAGAAAGTATTGACTCTCCATAAACACATTAGCTGAAGCCCACTTATACAAGATAGTCAAAAGCTTAGGAGTCTTGTGGAAAGTCCCTTTCTGTATGGTGCATGTTATATGTTATGAACTGTGTATAGTGTACTGTGTGTTCAGGTGTACAGCTGCATTGTCAAGCCAGACCTATAAACGAGGACATAGCGTTGTGAATATCTTTTATTACCTAGTGATTTGCAGGTGGATGGCTCACTAAAGCATTACCATTTGGAAATCCCTCCAGTCCTCTTGCTAGGCATTTCAGATTCCATAAAAAAGATAGAGCTTCCAGCAGCTGAGAGTTTGCCACCATCAGGAAGGGGCCTTAAAGTGATTCAGTTGCATCTGCAGGTCAAACAATCCTTATTTAGGGCACTTATCTCGATGTCGGATGAATGGCTCCTAAACTGATACAATGTCAGATAACCAAGTTACACCAAACATTTTTTCAGTTCTGGAGGATATACATATTCGCTGTAATCGCCGCAAATGTCTTAGCCAGGTAGGTCCTACTGGATGGAGGATGCAGAAATTGTCAGGATCTAGTCGGGGCACCTGCCTGGACTACAACTCCCACGTTTCCGTGGGGTTTAAACTACATTTCCCAGAAGCCCTTGCCGCGGACCGATATAGCGAAGCGAGGCCGGAAGGGGAGTGTTCGTGATTAAGTGGAACTTGGGGAGAGCTTCGGCGCTCGGCTACTGTGTGTCCACGGGCTGTTCGAGAAAACAGCGCAATCAGAGGAGCGGATTCAGACTCCCGAGTTCAGCGCTGGTGTTCGTCTGGGTTTTTGCCGATCCAGGGCTGGAGGTTAGAGGACGAGCGGGACGCTCGTACAGGTACCCGGGTAACTGTCTGACGCGTGAGGGATTGGAGTGTTCATAGGGGCATTGGCTGTCCGGAGACAAGGGGAGTGGAGAAAACTCCCGGACTATTACTGAGAGCTGCAAGGGGCGGAATGCAGGGGGGGAAAACCTCCGCATTACCGTCACGAAGGTCCGAGGCCAGTAAGGGGAATTAATTAATACAAAGCGGACGGCAGTAGTCAAATCCTAAGCCCTCCCTTGTTTGTTGAACATAAGACCCTCGGAGGGGGTTAGTTGGTTTCAGCGGAGTATATGGAGCAATATACTTCCAAGGTCATGTGACATTCTTTTGTGTTGAGACATTGTCGAGTACAATTATTCGTTTATTGTGTGGAAGGACTACTCCAAGATAATAGCCCAAAGGGCGACCCTACAGAGGAACTTATAGACCAGGGTATTCCAGAGCAAGGGAGGGTACGTGGCTATCAGTTCTTTTATAGGGAGGCTTAGGGGGGCGCGGAGTGCTGTGTCCACTAAATGGTGTTCTTGTGTTCTGTAGGGGAAGGAAGGCACCAGGAAGGAAACGCTGCGGTGAAGCCGCGCTGCCGTACTAGCTCAGGTGAAGCTCCTTTGTGTTTTAGCGAGATATACTGAGAGTAGGAAAGTGTCTTGTATTAACCTGTGTGTTTTGTTTTTCAGCTTCCCTTCCCTACTGACCCCTTCCTTTCCCGCCCTGGGTTTTTTCCCCCTTGGGGTTTTTTTTTCCCTCGCCGTATCGGTCGAATACCCTGTGTTTATTTAATCTTCAGGGTGTTTGGCAGGTCCAGAGGTGGAGCTTATCACTGCGAATGGATCCTGCAGAGTGACAACCTGACAGAATCACGAACCCAAGAATTACATTCTGCCCGGTTCATTTCGCAGTGTTACACGCTTTAGTCCTGGTTCAACAGGAGTTGGCGTCGTCTAGAGCCGAAACCAATGTCTTAAGAGACAAGGTAGAACAATAGACCAAGCACCCTTTCAGTGTATCCGCTCCTGCTTCTTCCATCCAGGTGACGGTGCCCCCTCCCATTCCTTTGGCTACCCCCGAGAGGTTTTCCGGCGACCCTCGCAAAACACAGGTTTTTCTAACGCAGATACTGTTACATTTTTCCTGTAAGCCAGCGTCTTTGCCATCTAATCATTCCAGGGTGGCTTTCGCCGTATCATATTTGGCAGGGGACGCTGCCAATTGGGCGGTGCCACTCGTAAGGAATAATGATGCTATTTTGTCCGATTGGTCTGCCTTTAGAACCGAGTTCGAGAAGGTCTTCGACCGTAGAGCTACAAACTTTAGTGTAGACAGAGAACTCTTGGAATTGAGGCAGGGTAAAGGAGAGCTGATTACGTATTTGACCACGTTTAACAGACTGGTGGCTGAGGCTGAATGGCCGGAAGAAAAAAGAATGTCTCTTTTTTATCAAGGGCTGAAAGAGGATCTGAAGGATGTGGTAGCTCAAGTAGATCCACAGCCACAAACGTGCATAGACATGATTAATCTGGCTTTACGACTGGACAGTCGCATGACAGAGAGAGGGAGTGGTCGGAGAAGATGGGATAGGGGGTCTGTTGGCTATGATCGGCCCCCTCGTAAGACCGTGGGAGGGATCAAAGGCAGTCCGGAGCCTATGGAGATAGGAGCCCTTCGAGCACCCTTAATGAAGGAAGAGAGAGAAGTCAGGAGGTCCCAGGGTCTTTGTATGTACTGTGGGAAGAAGGGGCATTACGTTAGGGAATGCCCGTCCAAGCCCAAGAGTACGGGGGCCAATAAATTCAAGAAAGTCGCGGTGTCTTCCATAGCCTCAGACCTGGGGCTGTCCGAGAAACCGAGATCCGGGGAGGAGGGAGGACAGGAATGGAAGCTCACCTCACAATCCACGGTAGGAGTAGGGGAAACAGAGTCACATCTTGTCATAGGTATGACACTTGAATGTGAGAAGGAAATCCATACGGTTTTGGTAATGCTTGACTCAGGGGCAACAGGCAATTTTATCAACGAAGGCCTGGTGTCCCGTCTGGCCATACCCCGTGTCCCGAGAGAAAATCCTGAAGAAGTCCTAGCGGTAGACGGGCAACCTTTGAAGTCAGGCCAGATAACGGAAAGAACACAAGAGGTAGGTCTATCTGTGGTTCTGCGGGGGGGTTATCCATGCTGAGCGGTTGTCGTTAAACATCATCGCGGCCCCTCAGTATGAGGTAATCCTAGGCATGCCATGGCTATGCCTCCATTACCCTACGGTTAATTGGAGAACTAAGACGCTCCAGTTTTTGCCAGAGTATTGTCAGGAGCATATGTTGACTAGTCCCCCGGTTCATGTAGCGGTGTTGGCCACCCCTTACTTGGCCGCTACAGCAGCAGAAACCGACGTAAAACTCCCGAAGGACTACATCGGCTATGAAGATGTGTTTAGCGAAATCAAGGCGGACACTCTACCTCCGCACCGGGAGTATGATTGCCGCATTGATTTGGTGGAGGGGGCTACTATCCCTACTTGCCGAGTATATGCGTTATCTGTCCCGGAGACAACTCATCTAAAGGAATACATCGATCATTACCTTAAATTGGGGTTTATTAGGCCTTCTCGCTCCCCTGCAGCTTTCCCAATCTTCTTTATAGCGAAGGCCAATGGAGACTTAAGCGCTTGTGTGGATTATCGCGTCTTGAACAAAAACACCGTACGCAACCGTTATCCTCTCCCCCTCATCTCCGTGTTGCTCGACCAGGTGAGGGAAGCACGGATCTATACCCGTTTGATTTACGGGGGGCCTACCACCTGGTCAGGGTACACGAGGGGGATGAGTAGAAGACGGTGTTCAAGACGCGATATGGTCTTTACGAGTATATGGTAATGCCCTTCGGGCTTTGTAATGCCCCAGCGGCTTTCCAATATTTTATTAATGATGTTCTAAAAGACTATGTGGACCAGTTTGTAGTGATGTATATTGACGACATACTGATATACTCACAGGACGAATCAAGCCATACAGAACAAGTGAAAAAGGTATTGGAGAGGCTGAGAGAACATCACTTATACATAAAGTTGAGCAAGTGTGAGTTTGGGGTTCATGAGGTGGAGTTCCTAGGAGTGAATCTCAGTGCCAAGGGATTGCAGATGTCAGACCGGAAGGTCAGGGCGGTGCAGGAATGGCCAGCCCCAAAGAACGTGAGAGAAGTGCAGAGTTTTTTGGGGTTCGCCAATTATTACCGCCGTTTCATTGCACAGTTCTCACAGATAGCAGTCCCAATAACCAGGCTGTTGAAAAAGGGGGTACAATATGTATGGACCACAGAGGCAGAGGAGGCTTTCGCGACCCTAAAAAGAGCTTTCACTACGGCACCGGTGTTAGTCCATCCTGTACTGGAACAACCTTTTGTGGTGGAGGCAGACGCTTCGGAGGAAGCAATAGGGGCTGTCTTGTCACAGAGAGATTCCCTCACTGGTCGCCTCCATCCGGTTGCATACTTGTCTAGCAAGTTGAGCCCCGCAGAGCTCAACTATACCACAGCTGAAAAAGAGCTTTTAGCTATCAAACGTGCGTGGCCGGAGTGGAGACACTACCTGTGGGAGGCTCGTCACGCTGTGACGGTCTACACGGACCACCGAAACCTGCAGTATATGTCATCAGCGAGGCATCTGACGCAAAGACAGATGCGTTGGATGCTTTTTTTTGCTGAGTTTAACTTTGTGGTGACATATAGACCGGGAGTAGAGAACCGAAAAGCAGACGCCTTGTCCCGGCAGGGGATGCCGGTGGAACAACCAGAGGTAGTCCCACAAGCCATAATACCGGCAACCAAGGTGTTGTGTGTGGTACGGGCAGAGAGGTTCCTGGATATGGTGAAAGATTCCAAGCCGTTGGGGGCATGGGAACGATGGGCTGCCAGGAAAGCGGGCCGGGTGGTGAGACAAGGATTGCCTTTTCAGGGAGAGTGTTTGTATCTGCCCACCAGTGACATACGGAAAAAGGCTTTTGTGTGGTGTCACGTAATGCCCATGGCAGGGCACCCAGGGGTTACCAAGACTGTGCATCTGCTTCAGAGGTACTTTTGGTTGGAAGCCTTGGTTGAAGACGCCAGGCGGTGGGTGCAAGAGTGTGAAGAATGTGCGAGAGCTAAGGGAGAGAACACAAAGAGGAAAGGCCTACTAATGCCCATGCCCACACCTGTTTGCCCGTGGCAGAACATAAGTCTAGACTACGTAACAGGGTTACCCTTGGATCAGGGATTCTCGGCTATCTTGGTGGTGGTTGATAATCTAACCAAGATGGGCCATTTCATACCATGTATCAAGCTACCCACGGCCAGCCAAACCGCCCAGTTATTGGCTTCTCAGGTCATACGGCTACACGGAGTTCCTCAGGTGATCGTGTCCGACAGGGGCTCCCAGTTCGTTGCACGTTTTTGGAGAACTTGGTGTCAGGCCCTGGGGATTGAAGCAGCTCTTTCCACGAGCTTTCACCCGCAGACAGATGGTCAGACGGAAAGGCTGAACCAAACTTTGAAAAAATACTTGTGGTGTTATGCCAAGGAAGCGCAGGAATCGTGGGTGGACCTGCTATGGATGGCCGAGTTGGCTTATAACAATGCTTGGCACAGCTCTACGGGCGTGTCCCCTTTTAAAGCCAATTACGGTTATGAAGCTCGCTTCTAGCCCATCGTTATTCCTCCGGATGTAAACAACCAACCCACCGTGAAGGCTCGCATCCGTGAGTTGAGGAAAGTGCATAGGATAGTGCACACTCATCTGGTGAAAGCAAAAGAGATATACAAGCGTTGGGAGGACAAACATAGAACTCCCGGTCCTCAATTTCAAGTAGGGGAGAAGGTGTGGCTGTCCACTAGGTACATCCGGTTTAAGATGAGAAGTATCTTTCATCCACGCTTTATTGGCCCCTATCCGATAGTGCGACAAGTCAATCCTGTGTCTTACAAATTGAGGTTGCCTAACACACTGAGGATCCATCCGGTGTTCCATGTACATTTATTGAAGAAGGCGCTGACGTCCCAGAGGAGGACACCCCCGACGGTGATCTGTGACGAGGGGCTAGAATACGAAGTTCGATCCATCTGTGACTCCAAAATATGCAGGGGGGTGCTCTGGTATTTGGTCTCCTGGAAGGGTTATTCTGCGGAGGACGATTCCTGGGAGCCATGGGACAACGTGCACGCACCGAGGGCCATTGCTTCCTTCCATCGGAAGTTCCCTTCCAAACCAGGGCCTAGAAGGCGCCGGGGAGGAGGACATACTGTCAGGATCTAGTCGGGGCGCCTGCCTGGACTACAACTCCCACGTTTCTGTGGGTTTTAAACTACATTTCCCAGATGCCCTTGCCGCGGACGGATATAGCGAAGCGAGGCCGGAAGGGGAGTGTTCGTGATTAAGTGGAACTTGGCGAGAGCTTCGGCACTCGGCTACTGTGTGTCCACGGGCTGTTCGAGAAAACAGCGCAATCAGAGGAGCGGATTCAGACTCCCGAGTTCAGCGCTGGTGTTCGTCTGGGTTTTTTCCGATCCAGGGCTGGAGGTTAGAGGACGAGCGGGACGCTCGTACAGGTACCCGGGTAACTGTCTGACGCGTGAGGGATTGGAGTGTTCATAGGGGCATTGGCTGTCCGGAGACAAGGGGAGCGGAGAAAACTCCCGGACTATTACTGAGAGCTGCAAGGGGCGGAATGCAGGGGGGGAAAACCTCCGCATTACCGTCACGAAGGTCCGAGGCCAGTAAGGGGAATTAATTAATACAAAGCGGACGGCAGTAGCCAAATCCTAAGCCCTCCCTTGTTTGTTGAACATAAGACCCTCGGAGGGGGTTAGTTGGTTTCAGCGGAGTATATGGAGCAATATACTTCCAAGGTCACGTGACATTCTTTTGTGTTGAGACATTGTCGAGTACAATTATTCGTTTATTGTGTGGAAGGACTACTGCAAGATAATAGCCCAAAGGGCGACCCTACAGAGGAACTTATAGACCAGGGTATTCCAGAGCAAGGGAGGGTACGTGGCTATCAGTTCTTTTATAGGGAGGCTTAGGGGGGCGCGGAGTGCTGTGTCCACTAAATGGTGTTCTTGTGTTCTGTAGGGGAAGGAAGGCACCAGGAAGGAAACGCTGCGGTGAAGCCGCGCTGCCGTACTAGCTCAGGTGAAGCTCCTTTGTGTTTTAGCGAGATATACTGAGAGTAGGAAAGTGTCTTGTATTAACCTGTGTGTTTTGTTTTTCAGCTTCCCTTCCCTGCTAACCCCTTCCTTTCCCCCCCCCTGGGTTTTTTCCCCCTTGGGGTTTTTTTTTCCCTCGCCGTATCGGTCGAATACCCTGTGTTTATTTAATCTTCAGGGTGTTTGGCAGGTCCGGAGGTGGAGCTTATCACTGCGAATGGATCCTGCAGAGTGACAACCTGACATAAATGGGCAGTCGAAACAAAATCTTTAGCCCTATTCTCCAATTTTTAGGGTTTATCACCTAAATATGGCATTACATTGCTTGTAACGTAAATACTGCCGTGGCAATTGCTGTACAATTTACCCTCAAGATGTTTAAGCCAATCTGATCGACTGGCATTCGACCAGTTATAATTGGGCTCTGTTGTGTTGCCATTTTGAATGGCTGTCGGGCAAGAATAGCTGAAACGACCTATTCCACCGTACACTAGTTTTGAAGTCGAGAAGAGTACAGAGATTCATCAAGCATTACAGTGTGTCAAGATTTAATGTTTTCAGTTTCTATTTCTTGTACATTCCAGTGTGTTTTTTTCACGACTTTCCAATGTTTTCAAAATCTTTAAAAATCAAAGATTATCAGTGGTTCCAAAATCATGGGGACGGGGTTTTTCCAATACTCATACAGAAAGTTACTATTATTTTGTTATTTTCCTAGTCATTTATTCCTTTCTTCCTTCTGCTAACTCAATTCTTCGAACCCTTTCCTTTATTTTGCCCTTTCAAGTACCTTTTAATGCTTTCTCTCTCCTCCCTCAGTACGCAAATGCATCTTCCCAGCAGTCCAGTCCAGTCCCCCCCTTGCCAAGGATGGAAATATGTTTGCTCTTATCAGGATTTGCCTGTAGCAGATGAAAGGTTAATAGTGTGGATTTAATACAGGAAATGTCAAAGGTCTGCTGGATTAAACCTTTCTCCTTAGTGCATGCGACATATAATGTGGGGAGCTGGCTACTCTCTTATTGCAGGCCAGTGTCACACTGTCCTGTTTTTTGCCTTGAGACACCAAGAAAGAAATGGACTAATAAATGTAGTATTACTACCTAATCTGAGCCTATTCCTTCTCTATATCATGAAAGAGGCGGTAATTCTAAAAAGGAAAAATTATGTATACTGTTGTTTATTGGGCATTTAGTAACAGAAAACTGTGCTGCAGCAGAAGAAGCAGTTGAGGTGGGTAACCTTCATGAACTGCAGAATGCAGCGAGTCACTGGGTTTTCACTTACCATTGTCAATAACGTGTGTTTCACAGTGTTGTGCTGTGTTTATGGGATTTTGCGTTTATTTGAAAGCCACCACAATGACCTCTGGGCACTGATTTTTACCAAACTTGGGCGGTCCTTTGTTTTTTAACCCCTTGTGTGCCCATGACGAGCTGGACTCGTCATGGGCCGCGGTTGCGCTGTGCCCATGACGAGTCCAGCTCGTCATAAACCCCGCCCGCTAATGTAACGGCCGGCACAGGGCGGGGAAAGGGCGTGGCACACAAGGGGTTAAAGCAGCATTAGGGGTGTCTTCCTGAGAGAAATGTGTGACAAATGCACAAGGCACTTTCTGTTTGTGTTCGGTGCAGTGTACACTGTTCTTGTGCATGTTCCGTCTTGGTGGAAGAACCATCACAGCTCAATATGTTCCCATTAAATGAGAGGTTTGTACGGGTTATATATATTGCCATATGTCATGCCTTATTTCGGCAACAGACATTCCAAGCTTCATGTTTATGTGGAGGCAGCACAATGAAAGTTGACCCGGGCGATCCTGGGACTGTATCATAAACACATTCTACATCAGTGCCCAGGCTCAGATTGGGTCTAGGGCACTTGTATTTGTTTTAAACTGCGCTGTCCGCAGCACATACTCGGAAGCACATAGAGGTGGTTGCCTATGTAATGTGTACAGTTCATACAGTAACTCCTAGATTTTCTGAATTAGTATATGGGTTAAAAAAAGCAGTTTCATCAAAACTAACACTTGGACTCTGTATGAAAGTAGGATCTGCTTCTCATGGTTACCCCCACTTTTTGCTTGATGTAGCACTGTTTTTGACTAGTCTGACTGGGATCCTGCTAATCAGGACCCCTGTCTATCTGCTTTCTCCTTTAAATTGCTACTCATCTACTATGGCACACTCCAGATTGAATACTGGGGTACCCTTATCAGTTCCTAGTATATGGTACCCATGTACCCAGGGCATAGGTACCCCAGAGGCCTCCCATGGGCTGAAGCATGTATTATGCCACCCATGAGAGGCCATGTAAAATGGAACTACAGGTCTGCTACTGCAACCATCACTTACTTTAGATATAGGTTCCCTATATCTATAGGTCACTACACTTAAAACTTATAAGTCACCCCTATAGCAGGCCTTAACAATCATGAAGGCAGGTTGCTGAGTTTTTAGTGAGAGGGTGCCCCTGCATGAGCAGAGCCTCTCTGTAGCCTTTGGAGACCATTCTCCCGGGTTGTCTGTGACTCAGTCGGATATATAGGTAGAAGTGCATTATAACCTTGCTTTAGATGCTATCTTGAAAACGGCTGCATAGAAACATATCGTGTTTGGTATCAAACACCTTGGAATCATACCTCCACACTGGTAAACAGTGTGGGAGGTATGATTCCACCCTTCTAAAGCAAGCTTCGTGGGGTCACTGGTCTATCCGGTGCCAACCTTCTCAACCCGGTCAGCACAAAATGGATGCTGCTGACCAGAGACACATTTCTGCCCCCCTGCTGCTGAGCCAAGCTCGAGCAGAGGAAGGTAGCACAATAGGTATCCTGTCACAGGGAGGTGTGACCACCTCCCAAACAGGATTTACTGTATTGGGGCTGGGTGGGTGCACTGTGAGAGTGCCTGAAAGTCTGCACTGGGGGCACATTTGATGTCCCTGTGCATAGTCCAGCTCAAACCAGTTCAGGGAGCCGTCGGCTCCTGCTCTGGTGCGAAACTGGACAAAAGACATGGATGTAACCACCCCTCTGTCCTGACCCTCCTCTAGGAGGAGGGTCCCCCGAATCTGTCCAACCCTCTCCCATGGGTACAAAAGGGCTTACCTGACTGTAAGACTTTAGATTTGACATGGACAAGATTCTACTAGAAGAAACCACTGACCTTCGACCGTCTGGACACTCTAGACTTCGCTGGACTTCCACTGGGCCAGAATTTGTCCCCCTCACCGTCCAAAGCTTTGTCTGTGCCCTTGCTCCATACAGGCTCCATGCAGGACCTGTGGTGCACTAAGGACAACTGAAGAATCTCCCTTGGAGGGAAGGAGTCACTCACCTGCCCTAGCAGGCACTTTAACGCAACTGACCTGTCTGCTGCTCCCAATCTCCTGTGGACTCAGAAGATTTCAGTAACACAGGAGGTGGGTTTTTGAAGGTCCCTGAGGTTGATCTACCCTTTCAGTAAGTTTGAGGCCAGTATCCCTCATGGGGACTGCATAACCCGAACCCCTGTGCACCACGTCCATTTGCAGTTGCATATGCTTGTTGACGATTCCTGAGCTTGTGCATTGGACTCCGTGTAGTCCCATCCCTGAGCTGTATTTGCACCAAAGAACTCCAGCCTCCTCGCACCAAGTGCTTCGTGGGCTGGTACTTTG
This sequence comes from Triturus cristatus, assembly GCF_964204655.1. Taxonomy (NCBI): domain Eukaryota; kingdom Metazoa; phylum Chordata; class Amphibia; order Caudata; family Salamandridae; genus Triturus; species Triturus cristatus. Next base: position 1,157,400,738 of record NC_140583.1, on the reverse strand, counting down.
CAGTCTTGCTCAAGGTCACCTCGCGACTCCTGGTCATTTGGCCTGTGGGTCCTCCTGAGGGTAATCTTGATGTCTGTTGGGCTTTCCTGGTTGCTCCAGATGTGTCCTGACTCCCCATTGCTTGGTGAGTCCGCCGGACCTTGCTGGTCCACACCGTAACCTGCTTGACTTTCTTGAGTGGGTTACTTTTGCCAGGGCTTGTTGGTCCTCCAGCCAGACACCAACCCCTCAGCGCTCGACATCCTTCGTGGGATAGCTCTCATCTGGCTCCTGGTCATCCTCGACATCTCCTGGTCCTCGTGGCTGCAGAGTCAAGCATCCCTTCTTCGCATCTGAAGCACCCGTCATCGGTGGGAATTCTTCTACTGAGCCTCTGGTCACTCTGAAGTGACCCAGACTCTGTCCCCTCTGCTTTCAGGTTCCTTCCTTCCAGAATGCAGGCTTGGATTCCACCGGACCCTTTTCACCTTCACGGCAGCAGTACTTCTTCGCAGCCCTCCATTGAGAACGACTGCGGTTTCCAGACCTATGCACCTGGCTCCTCTGGAATAGATAACCTGGGTACTACGGTATCCACGGGTGGGGTGGCTCTCCAACCTCTAAAGTCACAAAGGGTTTGCTCAAAGTCCTCCTAGAAGGGTCCTTAAACTTTAAAATTGCAAACACGACTTACCCATAAAATTGTACGGAGCCCGCGGTCGTGTTGGCACACTGCACCCGTCCTCCGTGGGGTCCCTATCTACTCAACTTGGGTGGTTCTTTGGGGTCCCAGCAATTCTACACACTCTAGACCTTGTCTCGACTCAAGTCGTGATTGTTATACCACTATTTTAGTATATGGTTTGGTCTACCCCTGGAGCCCACTGTGTATTGTGCTACTTCCAACTGTTCTATTGATCTCGTAGTGTGTGCTTTGTGTTCTATCCTCGTGTAGAGGATACTAGAGAGTGTTATATTAATAAATACTTATTTTTAAATAACTACTGTGTGGTCCTTCCACTTGCTCACCTTCACAGCCCCCAAAAACAGTGCTGCCTGGTGCGGACTGCCCCGCCTCCCCCTAGTTACGCCACTACCCCTAGACCAAGGTACTTCTTAGAGTTCAGATGCGAACCTGCTGCCCACTACATAGAACATGCCATACCAGTGAGACAAACCCATGCGCAATGAGGCTTGCTCCTAAAACAGGAGTGGAGGTAGGCCTAAGAGCTCCCTAGACCTCAAGAATGATCAGAGATTGGGAAGTGGCTTTCCATGGCCTGAGTGGGAATTTATTGAAAGTATATAGATGCATAAAAGAGCTTGGAACTGCACTGCACATATGTTTTCTACTGAAAAGCAGATTTTCCCTTAAGGGGTGTTTTATTGGTTATAATCGATTTCAATTAAGAATTGGAAACCCTAAGTGTGTCTAATGCAGGCCAGGTGGGTCACAATATTAAGGCTACAGAACTAAGTGCTTGAATTACACCTGACAGTAACAATTAAATTCCTGTAATACCAGATGAATGCATAAATGGCTGTTACAGTCCTTATGCTGTTTGATGTGCGTGCTGCTTTGATGCACTGGAACATGTTTTTTTTCTTCATAGGACTCAAATGGGTGGAGAGGTATTCCTGGGTGGGCTACACCGCCACCCGTTATAACCGTATAGCCGGCCAGTGATCTCACACGGACTCAATTTCACAGACTTGGAAAGCCGGCCTTTAATTCAATGAGGCTCTGGCCCCACCGGATCCCTCACCGGGCACCTATCAAGGGGCACGGGGTGCCCTCCTTGAGAGTCCAGAGCATCTGATGCGCCCTGGCTCCCTCCCAAGCCCAGCTGACAAGGTTATCAGAATATATGAGCACACACTCCATTAAACGTGCAAATATCTCACGCGGAGCGCTTCAAAAGTGAAATGTCATTGATAACGCAGTCACACGGAGGTACCAACTACAGTGGATGCCCAGCTTCAATCGATTCTGACCGATGCTCTCACTGCCGAAAGGTGAAACATTGAACCTTGTTTTATAAGGCACTGCATGCTCGACAGATTGGGGCTGCCTGGAAGGTTTGGTTTATGGTAACACTCCATTTGTACCTGGTCAGCAGTAAGAAGGGGCTCTTCGTTAATTCCCGAGTCATTCTCACTCTTCTCATTTAGTTCGTCTTCTTCCTTCTCGTGGATCTGAGGGGGAAACAATGTCACACAATTAGGATTGTGTACAATGCAGGCACTGTTCTTCTTTCTATCTGTTATTTTAATCCAACATACACATTTAACCAATCTAAGTCTGTGTTTATTTAACTCAGATGAAAGCCGGACTGGACGTAGCGGGCACCGGGCTTTTCCCCCAATGGGCCGGCCAGGGTGAGGGCCGGTTTTGGCCCACTAGGGGTCCGTTTTTGTTAGGGGGGGGCAATATCAGCCCCCTGTAACAAAATCGGCCGAAACCGACCCTAGTAAACAGCTCTGTAGTACCCCCGCCCCCCCCCCCCCCACCAGGGGGACTGGCTGAGCAGTTTGCCTGGACCGGTTTTGGTTCCCATTCCGGCCATTCACTAAACCCACGAACAGCTCTGCAGAAATTTGAGTAAATCTCTGGTGTGGGTGCCTGAGAACAATTTTTCCTTCATCATGGGCCGTTGTAAATTCTTCCGCAGACAGTTGTACTTCGCAAAGTTTTGTTATTGTCATTTGTATTGTATTATATTGTAATTGCATTTGTATAGCGCTTACTACCCCTGACGAGGCATCGAAGTGCTTTTTTTCGGCGTGTAGCACGCAACTCCGGGACCCATAGTGGATTAGTGTTGAATTAGTATAGTGAAACATGCAAATAAATTTTAAGTGGTGGACAGGTTAGTCAGTTATTTGGATTTGGAAGGATAACAGAAGGATAGAAGAGGAAAACATGTTTGTATTTATATAGCGCTTGTTACCCCTGATGGGGTGTTGAAGCACACTACTCCGGAAACCCATAAAGGATTAGTGGTGAATTAATATAGTGAAATATGAAAGTAATTTGAGTGGTGGATATTAGTCAGTTATTTGGAGTGAGAAGGATAGCAGAGGGATAGGAGGGGAAGAAAGGTTTGCATTCATATAGCACCTGTTATCCTTGACAGGTTTTGAAGCGCTTTTCTGGTGAGTAGCACGCTACTCCGGAACCCATAAAGGATTAGTGTTGAAAATGAGTATAGGGAAATATGAATTAATTTGAGTGGTGGATATTTTATTCACTTATTTGGATAGAGAAGGGTAGGTGGCGGGATAGAAGAGGGAAAGAGGTTTGTATTTATATAGTGCTTGCTACCCCTGATGGGGTTTTGAAACGCTTTTTTGGCGAGTAGCACAGTACTCCAGAACCCATAAGGATTAGTGTTGAATTAGTATGGTGAAACATGAAATTAATTTGAGTGGTGGATATGTTAGCCAGTTATTTGGATTGAGAAGGGTTGGGGAGGGGTGGAAAAGGGAAAAAAGGTTTGCATTTATATAGTGCTTGTAACCCTGATGGGGTGTTGAAACGCTTTATTGGCGAGTAGCACGCTACTCTGGAACCCATAAAGGATTAGTGGTGAGTTAGTTTAGTGGAATATTGAATCTGAGAAGTGAACAGGTTAGTCTGTTATTTTGATTGAAAAGGATGGTGGAGGGATAGAAGAGTAAAGTTTTTTTTTTAGGTCATAGCAGTAGGAGGAGGCTTTTGGATGAGTAAAAAGGGTTTTTGGAGGGGAACAGTCAGAGGGAAGAGTTTAGAGAGGTTTGTTTTGGGGGATCGGTATAGTAAAAAAGAGGTGTCAGATGATGCAAGGAGGGGTAGAGTAGGGGAGAGTCTAGAAAGGGTTATTTTGAGGATCATATTAGTGGTATGGGGTTTTGGGATAAATGAGAGAGTGGATGTAGAGGATATATTGATAGATGTATAGGGTAGTGCATTGGAAAGAGTATTAGAAAGTAGTTTGAGATGAGTCAGAAAGTTGGGCTAGAAGATATATTGAGAGAAGTATAGGCTGAGAGATAGGGTAGTGTTTTAGAAGTGCCAAATTATAAGAAAGTGATAAATATATAGATCCATAAGTACATTGAAAGTATATAGATGCATAAAGGAGGTAAGTATATGTAGATTAAAGATATTGATAGAGGTACAGGATGAGAAATAGGGTAGTGCATTGGATATGCTTTTTCAAGAGAAAAGTAACAGACACACAGATCCAAGTACATGGAGGTACATAGATGCACAATGGAAGCAAGTACATGTAGACCAAAGATTTTTTTTTTTTAATCAACATAATTATTCTACATGTTTATACAAAGCAATACACAAAGATAGGATACATATCTATATTGAAAATAAATGCTTATATATAGAGGGATATGCTGTAAATTTCTGTTTGCGTATGGTGCTTATGTGGGGAAGAGCCAATTCTTGAGTAGTTTTCAGAAGATAAGGTGGTTGTCGGTGGACCTTATGTTGGGGGGTAAAGAGTTCCATAGTTTGGCTGCTTGAACAGAGAAGGATGTGCCACCCATGTTTTTTTTCTTGTATCTTGGGATTTTGAGGTGAGATGCCCCTATAGAGCGGAGGTTCCTTTGTTGAATGTGTTTGGTGATTTTATTCCTGATGAAGAATGGTCACATTCCATGTATTGCTTTGTGGGTGGTACAAAGTAGCTTGAACGTGGATCTTCTGGCAACCGGTAACCAATGCAGAGCTTTCAAGGCAGGTGAGATGTGGTCTCGCGGTTTGATATGCAAGAGTAGTATGGCAGCTGAGTTTTGAATCCGTTGTAGTCTTTTCATGGTTTTTAAAGGAGATCCGTGATAGAGGCTATTGGCGTAATTGAGTTTGGACAGAACAAGGGAGATGGTAGCTTGGACTTTGTGTGGAAATCCCAAATGAGGGAAAATTAGTTGCAGCGTTTTTATAGTGACAAAGCTTGATCTTGCTAGTTTGTCCACTTGGGCATTCATCGACAGCTTGGAGTCCATGGTCATTCCGAGGTTTCTTACTTCCTTCAAGACTTTAGACGGTGATCCCAGTTAATCAGGCCAGGCGGCAAGCGGGTCATTATGTTTCCAATCGCCACACGTGAGTATTTCCATTTTGGAAGCATTCAATTTGAGATGGCTCCAAGTCATCCACTGATCCACGGCTCTGAGACAACTGAAAATTGGGGATTTTCCAATGTCTTTGGGGCATTCCAGTTGAAGGAGTATTTGCGTGTCATCTGCATAATTATAGCACATGAGGTCAAAATTGATTGATTAGTTCCGGTAATTATTTCATGTAGATGTTGAAAAGCATGGGCGAGATGATAGAGCCTTGAGGGACCCCTGCTTTTGTGGAGTATGGTTAGGCTGTCCGGAATTCGGTTAAAACCGACTCTGCCCGACAGTACCCTACCGGATGAAAATCAGCTCACTCGGTTTAAACCGAGTGTCACTGATTTTCATTGCTGTTGCACCACTTGGCCACTTGATGGAGCCAAAGCGTTAGATGCAAAGCTCCAATTTAGGCCCGAGAACAGAGCAGTTTGGAACGTGTGTCACCCCCATTAAATTCGGGGAGACACATTGGTTGGCAAGGTTGGTGGGTGGGGCCAGGTCCCATTGAAAATGCTGTCCGGACTTTGTCTGGCCCCACACACCGCAGCACACTTCAGACCCCCACGACGACGAGACGACGATGAGACGACGACCTCCAGTGCTCCAAGTGCTCCAAGGCCCAGCAGGTAAGTGGAAAGTGTGTGTTTTCATGCCCCCATACCTTGCGAGCAGGGGTTGAAGAGCGGAGGGAGGACAGGGTTGGCCTATTTGTCATAGTGTGTGTGGAGGGCAAGGAGTTAACTAACTGCAATGCTCCGGCGCACCGCCTCGTTTTTTTCATTTTTTTTTTAGCGGTTCAGCAGGGCCCTGCCGCCCCTCTCACCACACGCTGCAGGTCCGCTGCTTCAGCATACCAAACTATGCGCCGATGCCGAAGTATCCCCTTATACAATTCCGAGGGCCTCAGATCACGCATTCTGGGGTGCATTTATTACGATTCTGATTGCCTGCATGCAATCCTCCGGCGCACTAGTTCTTGGCCTCAGTAGCGCGTATAGAGCCATTCACACGGAGCCACACCAGTGAACAGCAACTGCACCACAGCTCCGTGGGTGTATACAACACTTCCAGGGCAGTTGATCTTTGCGCAAAGATGAAAATTACAGCGTCTCTGCAGGCCTCACTACCTAGTTTTTTCATTTTTATTTTATCTGATCAGCAGTGCCCTGCCACGGCTCTCACCACACGCTGCAGGTCCGCTGCTTCAGCATACCAAACCACGTGCCGATACAGCAGTCACCAGCGCCACACCAGCGAGTCAGCAACAGTTTGCCCCAGGTAGGCCTCCGAGCACCAGGCAGAGCCCTGCAGCCCCCGCGAGTCCCCACAGCCAGCTCACCTTCCACCAGCATTAGTGCCCAGGACCCCCCATGCCGCAGGCTGCCTCAGATCCAGTAGTGTAGATCAGTGCCATGTGTAGTCCTCAGTCACGACTGGTAGCTGGTCTCTACCGTTGTGACAGTCCGGAATCTCCTTGCTGCCCCGCACACCTGACCAAGTCAGGAAGAGCAGTCCGACACGCACCCAGTAGGCGAAAAATGCACCATTTCGGAAAGCGAGTGCCACGCTTGAGTAAATCAAAGTATCCCCTTACACCATTCCGAGGGCCTCAGATCACGCATTCTGGGTGCATTTAAAGCGATTCTGTGATTGCCTGCATGTGGAGACAGACTGGTGTGCATTTATTAAAGGGATGCTATGATTGCTGCCATGAGACGCTCTAAAGAGGTTTTTGATTTATTGCTTAACGCTTCAGTCTCAGCGTTTCACAGCACTTGCAGATTGTCAGCACGTTCTTATAAAACAAGTCAAATAAATCAGTGGCGAATAATTATTAATTTTTCAGGGGGGAGGGTTTTATAGCACACACAAAAACCCAGAGGTATCAGAGTGTTTTACATGAGCACCAGTTGCGGTACAACCTCATCTGACATTGTTTAGTGCAACACAGAGTGCAGGGCGCGAAGACAGACAAGAGAATGGGGAGCCGAGGTATGAATGGCCAAAGGGCCAGAGCAACACCAGGCCCCCTGCCTGGCTCACATGGGGGGGAGAGGAGCTATTGTGTTCTGGCGTCTGTCTTACTGCAGCCGCACCTGAGTACTTCACAGGTCTGTAAAAGACCATTTTAGTTAATGAGGCTGTCTTGTTTTTCACCCCTTTTTAGAGTGGGGAGCTTAGTGCCACCGGACAGAGTCGGTTTTGCACAGTTAAAACTTGCAATGATGTTAATAGAGCGGTTAACTTGATGATCAGTGGTGAAAACTAGAAGTGTCTTGTCCTTAAGGTTTCCCAGTAATGACTCCAGATCGTTTCACCGTGGCATAACGTAACCAAGAACGCTGCCATAAAATGGATGGGATTTTTTTTTAGTGTAGATAGTCAATTGGCCATTGTTATTATCGGGATGGCGAACGTAGCATGAGATGGCAGGCAGGATCGCATAATGTAACACTGATCTGACTTCAGTTGTCCCAAGCATATTCACAATTACGTAATTCCAGTATAAAGACATTCCCATAAGAATATATATATTTAAAAACCAAGTAAGAAGGGACATTCTACAACACCCTAACGTCAAGGTTGCACTGAGTGCTTAGGAGTGACCTTGGACACTCATGAAAACTGAGCATTTGCTAGTATACCACCCCTAGACGAATTATGCCATATGTCTCTGCTAGAGTTCATATAAAAGATGCGCCCAGCTCACGTCTACCCATTCTAAAGTCTACATCAGTAAAGTATGCAGGGGACCGAATGGTTAGGCAGTGACCAGAAGCCAGTGATAAGTACATGCAGTGCTCTCTCTCATTCTATGTCCTTCACTTTCACTGCCCCAGCAAGATGGGGAACCATGCCCATGACAAAACAGCAATGGTGGCAGGCAAGGGAAGCCATTCCTGCATTTTATGGGTCAGTTGTTAGGAGTAAAGGAAGAAGACCCCGGACCTCGGGGGATTCGGGAGACGTTCTGCTCCCTTTCCGCCAGTTCTTTACAGCTGAATCAATTGTCTGTCTTCACTATGTGAATACTTTAAGATATATATGGCTCGTCTCTCTGAGAAGTAACTGAGTGTCCCACTGTTGAGAGCAACACAGAGTGCAGGGCGCGAAGACAGACACCACGTGGGGGGAGAGGAGCTATTGTGTTCTGGCATCTGTCTTACTGCAGCCGCACCTGAGTACTTCACAGGTCTGTAAAAGACCATTTTGCTTAACGAGGCTTTCTTGTTTTTCACCCCTTCTTAGAGCCCCTGCATCTCCATTCTGCCGATTGCTGGAAGAATCCCCCCCCCCCCCCCCGAAATTTGACTGTAGTTGCGCATCTGGGAGCTATGTAAGTATATTTACGCCGCTGGTCCTTATTACTGTTGAACTGTATATGAATGTTTCATACTGTAGTACACATGGATTCAACATTCCCCTTTCATTAAGCTGAACATTCTCCTGACAATAGGTTACCTGACCTGCATCTGTATATACATCGCATTTCTTTGGAATTTTATAAAGCGTGAAAAAAAGCATTTAGGGTACCAAGGATACAGATTTTTTATGTTTTAAATCAAAAGCACTTAGAAACTGCAATTTACCAGTTTTCGTGAATGTTCCTGTTAGTGCCCTGATGGCTGAAGGTTTTGCTTCAAGGTCAGCTATTGGAACAAACACATTTTGAAGACTTTCCAATCCTTAGTCAATTCAAGGCCAAGAGGACAAGGGAGAGAGTCCCAGAGCGAGGAATCTGAGCCACATTGTGCCCATCGTTGAAACTAATTTTTCATGTGAGATTGGACTGAGAGTCTTATTAGGGTGGCTGGGTAGACTTTTTGTTTGGTGTCATCAGGCTTTAAAGATAAAAGGGATTCTTATGCTATGCCTCGAATATGTGTTCGTCAATTTCACCAATTGGTTGGCAGCCTGTTAAGTGGCATCATTATTTTTTCAACAGTACACAACCGGTTTCTAAGTGTTTCTTTTATGATCTAGTTTGCGCAGAACAACATGCCCCGCAGAATAAAGACGGCAGAAGATTATGTGCTGGAAAACAAAGATTTCATGGTTGAAGAAGTGCGTGGGCAAAAGATGTTAATTTGCAGGTTTTGCAGAGTGACTGTCCCAATAGTAACTGGGAAGACTGCAAGACGAATTGCTGAACATCTTGTCACCAAGTCCCACTTGAAATTGAAAGAGCCACCTAATAGCGACAGCCTATGCCAAATGTCTCTTGCTGAGACAATGACATGCTTCAAAAGAAAACGTGAGGAAGAAATGGATGTGGCACATGAATTTGTACGTGCCCTAGTGCAATCTGGAACCAGCTTACACCAAGCCGATGGACCGATTGGGAATCTGTTCCACAAGCGTGCACCAGCATGCAAAACATTACCAAGAGCAACACAAATGTATGACAAATACCTACCAGATGTGTTCCTTGCAGATATTGAACATATTTCAGAGTTACTCCAAGGTGATGTAAAGATCTCTGTTACCCTTGATGAAACCCCAGAGATGCGTGGCGACCCAGCAGTGGCAGTGCTAATCATGCAAAAAATGGATGGTACAGACGTACCATAATGGCAGATCTAGATGTACTGGAAACATGCAATGCAGTGTCACTTGGAATGCTGCTGCAGAGAGTTCTTACCAAGTTTAACAAAGATTGGAGTGATATTGTTTGTATTTGCAGTGATTCAGCTACGTATATGAAAAAGTTATGTGATGACCTGTCAAAAGCAATACCTGAGCTGAAGTGTTTCCCTGTAAGAGATCCATGCCACTTGCTAGATGGTATGCTGAAAGCATCTCTACAATCTTCTGAGCTAATGAAGAATGCTATTGATTTTGTAGTCCATTCAGGTGCACTGTTTCGTTATGCGCGGGAACTAAAACGCAAATATTTCTCATTTTGTGTTTTGAGTGGCAGCAAAGAAAAAGTAATCCCAACTGTGTCATTTAGTCGGTGGTTCTCAGTCCTAGAGGCCGTGAATGCAATATTATCTATGCGGCGACCGTTTACTGATTTTTTGCTTAGTGATGATGCAAAAGGCAAGAAATGTGAGGATCTTCGGGTGCATATTGATAGTGATGTAAAAAAGTACATTGTACTGCATTCTTAGATTTCTACAGGAAAACATGACTGCTGTAGTGGACATAATCAACAAACTCGAGTCAGAAAACACCCTTGTCTACCAAGTGTTCAGCATAATTGGTGTAGATGTCAAACATCTCCTCGAGAGTAGGCTAGGCACACTTTTAGTGACTTTGGCACTGCAACATGTTCCCTGTTAGAATGCTTGCCACTTGGTAAGCAAAGAAGTGTTGAGGACCAATTCAGGAAATTTTATTTTACAATGCATGAGAAATGGCTAGCTATGATGCATAGAAATGTCCCTTCACCAACCATGGCGTTTGAAGCCAATGAAACCTCACTTTGGTACTCTGCGCAAGTGTTAGATCCCTTCCGTAAAGGGGAATTTTCTCCAGACTTTGCGAAGTACAGCTTCATTTTTGACCGCTTTAACACCTCTGAGGGCATATGCACCCAGTTCAACTCATATGTTTCAGAACCTGGCCCAGACAATGTCAACCTTGAGGGGCACCAGTATTGGCATGGAAAGCTACGTCAGTGGCCAGAGTTGGCAAATTGTGTACTGTCTGTTTTGGCGTTGCCAGTCTCAAGTGCCAATGTCGAGAGGGCCTTTTCCCAAATAAAAGTGTACATGGGTAGGAAAGAGAGAGCGCGAATGACCAAAGATTCACTGAAGAAATATTGTATGGTGTACTACAATAAATTCGACTTGTAAAAATGTATTTTAACCTCATATACACTGTACATAGACTGTCTATATACCACGCACCAATTAAGAAAGCAAGCAATAATAAAAGCAAAGCGTCCCATAAACACCGGTAAAACACCGTTTCAGTTGTTTTTTATGGCGCGAAAATGAGTAACCACTGAAGAGCACTGGTTTTTTTGAGGTATTGAAATCACTGGAAAACACTGAAAAAACACCACCAGAATTTACCAAAAATAGAAACTGAAAACAGGAAAGCCTAAGTATGGTTTAGAAGAGAAAGGTGGGGTATGGATGACATTAGTTCTGTTTCGAAGGTAGGACGCAATCCAGTCTAGAGCAGTTCCCTCTATGTCGGCTTCATAGAGTCTTTGTTTCAGAGTGTCATGGTCAACCGCGTCAAAGGCAGTCGAGCGGTCCAAGAGGAGTAGCGCAGCAAAGGAGGGCAGATTCAGTGCCTCTTCCCGGACGGAATCCTGTTTGGAAATCAGAAAGTATGTAATTTTCTTTAATGAATTGTGACATCTGGGTGAACGCTTCTCTTTCTATCAGTTTGCCCAGGAAAGGTCCATTTGTAATGGCTCTGTAGTTGTCAGGGTTCAGCGGGTCCAAGTTTGTTTTCTTCAGTAAAGGGCGTGTGTGATACTTTTTGAGTTTTGCTGGAAATATTCCAGTAGTGAAGGAATCGCTGATGATTCTTCTTACTGGAGTGGCAGCAGAATTGTCTTGAAAGTTTGTGGTGGACAGGGGTCAGAAGGGCTGCCAGGCAGGCCTGCTTGCTTTAACCAGGTCCATAAATTCATTGTGTGAAATGTGTTGTAAGGAACGGAGAGGCTTGGTTAGAGTATTCTTGGATTGTTGTTTTGTACAAGGGTTAGTGCTGGTGTTTTGTTTCTGTTTTAAGTACGAGCCCAATGTGTCTTCTTTGTCCGTGTAATGATTTGCCAGTTTGTCTGTGAAATCTTGAGTAACAGGATGAGTTCCTTTTAGGCAATTTGGTTTGTGAAATTCATTAAGTATTTTATATAATTCTTTATTTGCACATTTAGCATTTTGAACTCTGTCTGAATAGTACCTTTTCTTAGATTTTTGATAGCTGACTTGTATAATCTGTTAATTTTCTGTAGGTGAAGTTTGTCTTGTGTGGCATATGGTGTGTTACTACCTTTTGTATGGTCATGTAATGCTTTGGGATCTTGGCAACCTGCGCAGCCCTTGGATTCTTATACGCCGAAGTCAAAGTGGCTTGTTGAGATTGTGTATGCTCATATTGATGACAGAGAATGATCCATGGATAGAACAAAGGCGAGAGCGAGAGAGAGAGAGAGAGAGAGAGAGAGAGAGAGAGAGAGAGAGAGAGAGTGTGTGTGGGCATGTATGTGTGTGCATGTGTGTGTGTGTACATGCACGAAAGCAATCGAGGACTTTGTTGTTTGTTTTGTTCTGCTGGAGTGCATGTTATTTATTTTACATTTTATATTGCATAGCCTAAACAAAGTTGTATCTGCGTGCTTCCCAGATAACTAATAAATTCAGAGCAATCTTACATTGCACGAGTTAACATAATAGCAACTGAAAGAAACCATAATAGCAACTGATATTACTAAAGGAACGTGATGAGCATAATTTGGATGAAGCTGCGAGTTCTGAGAAGGGAAGGAGTAAAACTAAAAGAGAAGTGATGGAGGGACAGGTAGGAGGGATGAGAAAGTACAGAAGATCCCAGAGGGTGCAATGTAGGGCTCGTCTATTAATTGCCTTGGGGTGACTGTTTGATGTGGAAACATCTCTGCCAGTTAGGTTCTGATTTTATATTGTGTTGTTGGGAGTGTGTCATAGTTAGGTTACCTTCTTCTGGGTGGCTGATATTACCTGCCCTGTCATATGAAGAGAGGGTGGATGATAGGGTAATCAGGAGTCCTATGGTAGTCTGGTCCTCGACTGCAAGGTCTACACAAACTCTCCTGTTGCATGTCTGCAGTGTGATAGGTCACCTGAACCTGTCAAAAGATGCAGGGGAGCAGATGATGAACCCTTGTTTATGTTTCCTCCTCACATAGAGACTCACTACTGATTGTCAAGAACCAAGGTGATAAGTGTGTGGTGGAGATTGATAGGGAGAGAAATGATGTCCTTCCACACCACCTCCCAGGTCACGAGGCCCCTCAAAGATTGAGGCCAAAAACAGCACTGCTTCTTGGGCCTGCCTCCGATCATCGCCATATTGAGAGAGAACTTTCCTGCAGTGAGGGATTAAAAGCACCCTTCGAAGTCATATTGAAAGCCAGGTTAACACTGACCCTGTTCTCACCTACTAAACTGTTTGGCTATAGGAGATGGCGTGCCGTCGTTAAAAAATATAGGTGAGGATCGTCCTCTTACAGCCACCATCGACTTTAATAATTTTAATTTGGTTGTCCAAATAATAAGGCAGTGAATTTATTAGACAGTAAATGTTTGGTAAGGAAGCACTGGCTTGAGTGTGTCGATAGAAGGCAGCCTTGTATGAGCTTCTTCTCATAAACAATGGATGAAACTGATTTGAGCTGGCTCTTGCTTGCACAAACAACAATTGATGGACAGAATGCAGAACAATGTCATACATTCACCCCAGTACAGAGATCTGGGCCTAAATCCATCGTTTGCTTGCACAACAACGATGTAGCAAGCGAGTGTGTGATGTGTTTCGTTAGAATATTGGGCTGATTGCAAAAAGAGTGCCAAAGAATTAATGTTTATAGAATTATTTCAGCCTAGTTTCACAGAGAACGTTACCTATGAGGAAACCAGAACGCTCTCAAACAGGTTGCCTATACTTGTAGATACCAGGGTTACAAAATACATCCTCTCCTTGAATTACATTACAATGTACAAATTCCATAATCAACCTTCCAGTACATAAACCAACCAACTTGTTTTGTTAATGTGGCAATTCCCACCCCGTCTAGGCTTTTATGAACCCACAGTAATAGTGCTCAAACAGGCACACTATCCGCATAATGAAGCCAGGGGTGCATCACCTCCCCTTTTCCTTCACCTCTTGCCCCTACATCCAGAGAAGCTTTTACTTTCTGCCGCCTGTCTGTCCATCACCACTCATGTTTTTTCATGGACATCTTTTGAACACCGGCTGGAGGAATTTCTGCTACCAGACGATTCGTCCCGTCATGACTAAATAGATCTGCATAACTTACCACTAGTTACAAATGACCGTGCCAAAGTCTCTATGAACAAGCATTTACAATGCAATAGGTCTCGCATTTGTAAAAGTAAAAGCTACTGGTATTATAAGTTATATTGTTTTTATTTATATTTTTGAGTTCCCAATGGAGTAATTATATAAGGAATAAGTGCACGCAATACTACATTATGAGCTTTTATATCTCATTGTGCAGTTGGCATCTAACCTTACTCACATTTCTGTGTGATCCCATCACAAGTCCTCAACTGCTCCAACATTGTTGAGCCTAGTGACGTTTATCACTATGGACTGCATCTGCAATACACTGTAATGTATACATTAATGCCACTGCATGCCATGTTGTGATCATAGGAGTATGATGCTGTAATGCCAATGTATGCACAGTTCTTACAAAGTTAAAGTGTGTGTAGCCCATTGTTCAACTACGTAGCGCATAACCATGTTTTCTCAAGTGTTACAGTGTAATCACCATCAGAATCACAAGGGCCTGTTACCAGTGTGATGCACCATAATATGTGCATTTCGGGATGTTCAGTCATTAGTAATAACGTCAGGCTTACATTGATTAAAGCGATGAGTGTGAGTGTAGTATAACTTTTAAATAATAGAGATGTATCTTAAAATTCGGTTCCTACAGGACCAACCTATCCTTTACAAGGATGCTCAAGGTCCCTTCAACGATGCCTGCAGAGTTGACCACAGCTGGTAACAAGGTTGCTACGGACATTAAAGTTACTAGGTGTGGCCTCGTAGCACTATAAATAAAAGGTGCTATTTCATACTTTGGGGAGACGGCAAGCGGTGTGCTGCACCCCAACAATTTCCTTAATAATGAATCAATCCGAAAACGGTTAGCATATCAGACAAAAAATGAAGAAATTTTCAAAATCTACAAACAAGTACACATGTTAGAATGTTGGCCAAAATGCACGATGCTTTCAGTCCTCAAACCACACTTTAATATGCTACAAACAAGATGAATACAAATCGGAAACCCTTTCAGCTTCCCGGAGCGATAAGAGGTGTTTGCAAGCCATGAGGGAGAAAAAACAAGAGCGGAACAACTTTCAAAGCAACGACGGGCTCGTGTGATGCTCGCTCCTACGACAATAAAACGTGTCAAAATTACACCTTTAATCTGAGAGTTCGCTTACTGCTTTGCCATTATAGTAGTACATCCAAGAGTTTCCGCCCATGCCCGGGATTGTGTATGCACAAAACATGGGCTTGTGTGCTTTTTTGCTCCCCCTCAGTACCACTCTAGCAACTTTTATTTCAAACTTGCTATCCCTTTTTCACAATAATTCCTTCAGTTGCATTTTATCACATGGCCAGGCCAAGCATGGTGAATATGCAAAGTAGGCAGAAACAATTCCTGGCGTGGTGTGTGGGGGGGCTGGTGGATGAGGGTGGGAAGAGGGGCAGAGAGAGGAGGCATACAGACAGTTAACTTTCCACACAGCGAAGCTGGAAAGTGTCCCAGCTGTAGTGAGACATCCGGCCACTGATTACATTGTTGCACTTTCAACCTCCGGCAGGGCGCGGATGGGAGGCTATAAATAAAGAGAGCGTCAACCGCTCGTGGTTGTCACCACTATCCAACACCAGTGTGTTGTGTCCCATAATTACAGGTCCTCCCTGCATGCCGGTAATGTACACAGGCCCAAGGATATCCCCCTCAGGTCACTCACCACATTGGAAACGAGGCGGTAGCCGAATCTGCAACGTGTTGGGCTGCCATGGTGGAGCTTGCGGTGAGGTGCATCGGTGCTGTGACGGTATTTCTGGTCGAGTGTGGGGGCTGCGACGTGGAGCTGCAACCTCTGGGAGTGCTGCAGGCAAGGTGGGGAGGTCGCGGGGGACCGTGCTGCTGGTCGCTCCACACACCAGCAGAGGCGGCGGAGAGGAGGCGGCCTGGAGGAGGGGCCGCAGCTTGCACTGCGAAGCTAGGAGGAGGAAGGCGTAAAGCAGGTCGGTGCTGGGGAACTGATGCCAGGGCCGGCTGTGAGCAGCTGGAGTCTCGTGAACACACGCAGAGCATCGGGGCAACCACAGGCAGTGCGCGTGCAGAGTGAGCACGTGGGAGGCAAAAGAAAACAAGCAAATGCAATTGGTGGTGGGGGGTGACAACAACGAGGAAAGCGGCCGGAAAGCATCCGTGTTAAATGTATGCGTGAACCAGGCGCCATGGCAAACAAGGAGTGAGGGGCCGGTGGTGGTGGGGGGTGACAACACCGAGGAAAGCCATCGTGCAACACCGAGGGAAGCGGCCGTGCATATTAAACATATGCACGAACCAGGCACCATGTTGAAATAACAACGAATGAGTCCCTAAATTAAAAGATACAGCCCTGCAGCGTAACTTAACTGTAGATGGTCAGTGCTGCTTCCTCCAAAAACGGAAGTGACGTATCGCATCCACAGCCAACCATAAGCCTGCTAACAAAAGCAATGCCACAGTTAACCAATGGCAAGTGGCAGGAGAAATTACCCTCAATATTGTATTTACTACAGGTCTTGCAACAGCACATGCCCTGTCTAGGCTCGACATAAAAACGTGCCTCTCAGCTCATCTCCTGCCAGCTCCCTTGGATGCGGTTGACCATCTCCCCCCGAACTGAATAGACCACCAGAGCTCAACAAAAGCTGTAACAAAACTTTATTCTCAACCTCCTTTTCTTCATCTGAACAATACAGAATGGAGTGCGCTCAAGCAAAACGCCGTCTGCACAAATCTTCTTCCACCCAGTCACCAATACCAATTTTACACCCTTCTCTCAAAGCAAACTCAATAACTCCCTCAATCTTCTGTGTCTCATCCTTCCTCCTGTAGTTCCGCAACCACGTGTAATCGGAGTAGGAAACACTTTTCACAGAACTATTTACACCCAAACTAACATTTCCCCCCACGTCTCTATTGCACCTGCTTCATTTGCTGTATCAACGCAACACTGACTACCTGCCCTCACATAAAGAACATTTGTGGGAAATATTTAAAATCGAATTGCTGCAACCATACTGAATGAATATCATAGATCCATCTTCTGGAGTCTCGACTAATACCACCCCTATTTGGAACATCCCTTGGTCAGGCAACCAGAGTCTGGAAAAAGCCCACTAGTAAACTGTACTACTGACCTAAGCCTCACAAATGCCATCTAGATATTTAACCATTGCAATACTGCACTCTGAACTTACGCAAAAATATACACCGACCTTTATATTAAACACAAGTATGCAATTATAAATTGTTTGAGTTTCCATCAGTCTTATTATGAAATCTTTTTCTTCTTTTGACTTTTCTTTCTTGCAAAACAGGTAACTGTGGGAAAAGTTTCCAGAGCTGCATGAAATTCTATGCTTAGTTTTTTCGTTGGTTACCACCACTAAATCCAAGCCTGGCAACATTGTGATGTTCCTACAAAAGAACATTTTGACATTTGGCATTTGATGCCTGGAATTTTTGCACCAAATAATTTCCAGGTCTCCTATTGCCTACGTGCCTTGTTCCCAAATTTACATCCTCCCAGAGTTTCTCTTTCCCTACAGTCTTGTTTTTGACTTAGCGGCTGACCTCCCTAAAGCCCTGTTACTGATTCCATCTGTATTGTCATGTATCTGTTCCCACCACCCATATCTCTAGGACACAGCCACTGGCCCTTTCACCAGGTCACAAATGCCTTTATAAGCTTCCAGCTGTAAGCCCCTGACCAACATCAACACTTATACTGAGCCTGATGCTCTCTACCATGTCCCCCGCCACCTATCAATCTTTCTTCTTAACCGTTAAGCCTACCTAGTCTCTGATAGCTCGCTTGCTTACCCTGCCAAAACTAAATTCGTTTACCTAGAAAACTCTTGAACCATCTACTTGTGTTCCACAGTTTCCATCAATCTCATTAAAAAATCTCTCTCAAATCCTCAGTCTCTTCATGAATCCCAGAACTCACATTTTCAGCCCTCTCTCAGCCTTCCTAGCCCATCTCTCTGTCCACAACTACCAGGGATCGCTTTCTCTTTTTCTCTGCCAAAAGAGCTACTTCCTACTTCCACCCAGTCAAGGGATTGCTCCAAGCACTGCTCAGGAACTGATAAATAAAATTCAAAATAAAATAAAACCTATGTGAAATGCCTAAAGATAAACTGTCCCAATCACAAATCTGTACCTAATTTGAGCGTGATTTCAGGTGCTGCACAAGACAGGGAGGTCTTTCTTCTGAAAAGTGAAGACACCAACAATATCACGTGTTGTTTGTTTGTGCTGCGTATGTTAAGGGGAGGAAAAAACTGGATTTTCCCAGTATGCCGAATATTAGGGGTGAGAAAACATGTTAAGGCTTTTCACATTTTGAGATATGACACAAGACAAATAATTTTCTTTGCTGTCTCTCGATATCTCCTGGTGATGGAGGGACTAGATGCATGTTTCTATTGTCTATTGTGGAGCCTGATATCACGATAGTACAGGGGGTTCCTGGTAACCCTTCTCCCCCGCTTTATTAGTACCCTGAGACGCTGTGGCCCAAGACCACATATGGCCATTAAGAAAGCTTAGGGTCTTTTAGAGGCTTCTTCAGTTTTTATGCACAAGCACTTTGTGAACTCAAGGATTAAGATGTATTTGTTTACACCAAGAAAGTTCAGGGTCCCCCTAGAGTTCTCGCTTCCCTCTTGCGCAAAAACTTTGTGAACATATGGCCTGAGTCTGCATTTGTACAACTCCAAGCTTCTCTTATTCAGCCTATGCAATATTTTGGCTGTACGGATTTTAACTCATGTTCTTTTATGGTGTTGTTTGAAATAAATTTTACTGCTTTTATGGTATATGCTTCCATAATTTTAGTGTTTTATTTTATATTTTGTCTTTTTGTACTTTTTTTTTTTTTATAAATCTTTTTATTAACTTCGCTCACAGTCATCAACATAATATAGCCATCATTACAATGTATAGCGACTAATACCTGTGCATGGTATCCATCCAAATCCACATAATAAACCAAGGACTTACACATCATGTACCCCCTTCCACCACCCTCCGAGCACCCTGAAACCTCTTCCAGGGACCCCACACCCGTTGCCACTTTTTTCCGCAGCCCCTGGCCTTATATATGGTCTCTTCCGCCTTCTGACACCAATCCAAGTCCCGCAGCCACTGATCCCACTGCGGCGGCTCCCGTGCTCCCCAACAACTGGCGATGTTACGTTTTGCCACTCCGGCCGTCAACGCAAGCCAGATTTTGTGAGATCTGGACCAGTCTGTGGGACCTTTAATCATAAGAAGAAGCCATTTGGGCTCCACCGGAACCTGCGAACCCACCACGATCGACATTGTCCGAGCTACCTATGTCCAAAAGAGTACTATGTTCGGGCATTCCCAGAGGATATGATAGAACGACCCCTCCTCCTGGCAACGCCGCGCCCATAATGGGGACAAGATCTTACCCCAGGCGAAGAGGTGCGTATGCGGGTAGTACACCTGGTGTAGGATTTAGAGCTGCACGAGGCGGAACCTTACCCGCATGGCCACCCCGCGCGGGCTCTGCAAAGCATCCTGCCAATCTTCATTGTCGAGGCATCCTAGATCCACCTCCCACCTCTCCCGCAAGGACACCAACGGATCGGGCATATTATTTATGAGTTTACGATAAATTGTAGCCGTAGGCCTACCTATGATAGGATCCAACAAAAGCCTGTCCTCCATGGGAGAATACTCTGGAACAGAGGCATCCGAGCACACATGGGACCGCAAGGCATCCGTAAGGCGAAGATAATGAAACCACTGGGACTCATGCATGCGGAATTCCTGTTGGAGGTACTCAAAGGATCTAGGGGCCTCTCCTTTCCAGACATCCCCCAAATACTCTATTCCAATCAACCTCCAGCTCTTAAAACCCACGAGTCCCTTAACCTCTGGCAGGGAATCCCCCACCCACAGAGGGGTCCTTCCGGTCAGGGTGCCCGTCCATCCCAAGAAACGATTCGCTTTCCGCCAACACTGCAGCACCACCCCCGTATGAGAAGGCAGGGCTCCACGCCACCGGCGCGAGTATAGGAGAGGCTCGCAGGAGCCTCCCGGCATGACGTACCTGTCAACCCGATAGGCAGGTTCTGAAACCAATGCATACACCCACTCATTCACCACCTGCAGCTGGGAAGCCCAATAGTATAGTTGGACATCCGGGAGGGCCAATCCCCCATCATACACTCCTCGTGTGAGTTTACGCATCGCTATCCTCGGGCTGCCACCCTCCCATAGTAACGTGCGGAGCAGTCGAGATATGCGCTTGAACACTCCACTCGGGATTGGGTACGGCGTGTTACCCAGGACATACAGAAGCCGCGGCAGAGCCAGCATTTTAAACAGGGCGGCCCGTCCAGCAATGGTGAGAGGCAGGTGCCGCCAGTGGGCCACATCAGAGGCGAGCCTCGCTAAGTGCGGTTCAATGTTTTTAGCCAGAAATTCTACACTATCTCTGGTGACATAAATCCCCAAGTACCTGAAGCCCCTGGTCTCTATCGACGCCGAGCATCCTAACGGGACTCTCGGTGGCGGGCCAGAGAGGGGATAAATGAGCGACTTGGACCAATTGATGGAGAAGCCAGAGTAGCTCTCGAACAACTTGAAAAGATGTAACGCCTGGGCGATCGAGTGGTAGGGGCGGGCCATGTACAGGACAATATCATCCGCGTATAGGGATATACGCTCTTCCCAATCGTCGTTAAGGGCCAGGCCCCAAAAAGATCTGTCCCGCCTAATCCAATGCGCCAATGGCTCGAGAGCGAGGGCAAAAAGCAGCTGGGACAAAGGGCACCCCTGTCTGGTCCCCCTCCTCAGATTAAACGTTCGGGACAGTGCACCGTTCACCCGCACCCTTGCTACCGGCTGCTAGTACAGTAGCCTCACCCAGCTACAAAAGATCGGACCAAAGCCTAGCTTCTGGAGGACCATGAATAGATAGGGCCACTCGATACTATCGAAGGCCATTGATGCGTCTAAGGACATCAGGGCCGTTTGAGTATCACCCACCGCCTCCGTCATATACAGGACGCCATACAGCCTTCGCAGATTATGCGGGGTGCTCCTCTGGGGCATGAAACATGACTGGTCGACATGAAAGAGGTCCGGTAGAACCGACAGTAATCTCGTTGCCAAGGCCTTAGCCAATACTTTGGCCTCCATGTTTAAGAGCGAGATGGGCCGGTACGACGAGCAAAGGTCCGCCGGTTTCCCCGCCTTATGGATGACAACTATCGTGGCTGCATGCTGATCCGGCGGGAGCCTACCCACTTCACGTGCCTCAAGGAGCATGTTCCGCAGTGGGTCAATAATCACACTCGCGTGGCTCCTATACAATTCCACCGGAATCCCATTAGGCCCCGGTGCCTTCCCTGCCTGCAGGGAATTAAGGGCTTCCCCGAGCTCCGCCCCCGTTAGGACGGATTCCAAACGTCCTGTCTGTTCCTGTGAAAGAGACGGTAGTGCAAAATCCCTCAAGAACTCTTCGTAGTCCCGTTCCGACCTGGTGCAGATTGGTGAGTAGACCCCTTCATAGTATGAAGCAAACGCTTCGGCTATCTCCACATCCGTGTTCACCAAAGACCCAGAAGCATCCTGCACCCCCGCCACCCAGGATCTCTCGCGATCCCGGCGCTCGCGCCATGCCAGCAATCTCATGCTCTTGTCCCCCGCATCGTAGAGCCTACGCTGCGTGGCCAGAGAGCAGGCACGTGCCTCACCCTCGGCTAACGACCTGAGTTCCCGCTGCTTGAGGGCCAGGGTGTGTGCCTGGTCTATCGAGGGGGTCCCGCCTGCCCTGCGCCCCAATTCCTCTATTTCCCGCTCCAGTTGCTGAATCTGCCGGGATTCCTTCTTCTTTTGGATTCCGATCAGCGCCTGGGCTTGGCCTCTAAGGACCGTCTTGTACGCCTCCCACACGGTAAGCTGAGAGTCGACCGATCCCTGATTTTCAGCAAAGTACTGCCGGGAGCATTCCCGCAGTTTATCCCTCGTGAGGTCGTCTCGAAGGCGCCATGGGTCAAGCCTGGGAAAGGCTGCCCGGATGGTTGCTGCCCCCGATAGGACCACCTCCACTCGGAGTGGTACGAGATTCCCCGGGCTAGAATGCTAGAGTCCACAAAGTCGCTCAAATGGACCTCTCTAGCAAAAATATGATCCAGTCTAGAAAAGGATCCGTGCCTGGCTGAAAAGAACGTGTATTGCCGCAGGGATGAATGAAGCGAGCGCCAAACGTCGCCAAGGCCCATCTCCGCCGTGAAGTCCTGCAACCCCATTTACCCTCTATTGCCCCCCCGCGCCCCTGAACGATCCCAGTCAGCGTCCATGACCGCATTGGTGTCACCTCCGAGCACAAGGAAGCCCTGAGGCAGGCCCAACAGGTGTGCCCCCAGCTTCTGAAACGTCGGAGCCTGAAGGCCGGGTGGAACGTAACACGAATAGAGAACTAGGAACCTCCCTTCCCATTTACCTGCGACTGACACCATGCACCCTGAGTCCTCCGTCCATACCCTATTAATGATCAGGGGCAGGGCGACTCGGACAAGAATCCCCACCCCCCTGGAACCCGACGTGAATCCCGAATGAGCCACCAACTTATAGCCGAAGCGGTCTAAGGCCTTGCACTTATTGCCCCGAAGGTGCGTCTCTTGCAGGAGCACCACATCCGGAGAGTGGCGCTTCACGTGTTGTGGTACCAATGTTCTTTTGATCTTGTTGCCCAACCCATTTACATTCCACGTCCAAATGCGCAGTTGCGATGGATCACCGCGTCCCATACCAGGCCCCATGAGTGAACGAGATCGTCCTCCCACCCCGCCTGCCCCGCCTACAACTCAGCCATGCATTGAAGTGTGAGCAACCGTGAGCTAACCAGAAACAATCCCCCAACCCCAACCAACCTCACCCACGCCAAACCTCCCTCCCTGCCTCCCTGCTAAGTGGGCCCCCAACCACCCACCCTGAAAACTCGCAGAGTGCCTGTCACCCCATCACCCCGGTGTCCACAAAACAAGGGAACGTAAGCCTACAGTCCGCAGAAAATGTCATACTGCATTGACGGAGTGCCCCCCCCAATGACAACTTAACAAAATGGACCCCACCGCACCCTAGCAAACCCCTCTCTCCCACCCCTAAGTGACCGACCCAACCACCATCCCAGACGCATCAATTAACCACCGGCCTATGAGTATATCCCCACTCCAAGCATCCCGCCTCCGAGTCGCCCCCCGGTGCCCAGAGAGGAAACCAGGCCACAGGCCACACTCCACACCCCCCATCTCCCGCCTATCCATGCCCCGTGTCACCCCAGCGCACAATTGTCACTTTAAAGGAGTCTGAGTGTCCACATCGTTCTCTCGCGGTGGGGTATGCTGTGTCCGGTCCTCCCCTCCAGCACTGCCAGAGGTGGGCCTCCGCAGCCCCCCCGACGGCCCACTGCACGCCACCCCTCCATCCAGTCACTGGCATCTGCCGGAGAGTCAAAAAAGTAAGCCTTTTCACCGTCCATAATCTTGAGGCGCGCCGGAAATAGCATTATATATTTCAGCCCAAGTTCGCGAAGGACTTTCTTGACCCCATCGAAGGACCTGCGGAGGCGCTGAACGTGCAGCGTAAAGTCGGGGAAAAAGCGCACAGTGGCATTCTCTAACCGCAAGTCCCCCGTCACCCGCGATGCCTGTAGGATGGCGTCACGATCCCTATAATTCAGGATCCGGGCTATTATGGTGCGCGGAGGTGCCCCAGGCTTAGGCCTACCCCCCAGCGCCCGGTGAGCCCTTTCAACGGAGAAAAAATTAGAGAGGCGTTTCGACTTAAGGTGGTTTAGGATCAAGTCCTCCACAAAGCAGTCCACCGACGGACCTTCCAATCCCTCCGGAACCCCCACAATGCGGAGGTTGTTGCGTCGAGCACGCCATTCCTGGTCCTCCAGGCGGGCCATCACGCTTCTCTGGTTTCTGGTGAGAGAAGCGACTTGTTCCTCCATTCTCTTCATTCTAGCCTGCAAACGCCCAATACCACTCTCCGCCGCCGCCACCTTCTCGGACATCTTGCGAAAATCCGCTCGAAGCTAGTTGACCTCCTCCGTGACTGAGTCAAGCTTTGGCTCCATCGTGCCACGCATCTCTTTAATCGCCAGTATGATGTCCCGGAGCAAGGGTTCTGGGGAGTCGTCCTCCACTCCACTGCGCTGGCTCGCGCCCTGCTGGCCCCTGTCCCTGCCCATAGCCACCGTGTACTTATCTATTTGATTGGCTTGGGCCTGCGCCGCTGGCTTATTACGACCCATGTCAAAGGTCCCACAGGAGCAATCCTCTCCAGATAGCAGGCGCTCAGGACCACTGTCAGAGGCCCAGGTCAGACCCCAGCCAGCCTCGGCGGAGCCAGCGGCCCCGCTATACCACCGACAAGGCAGCCGGCCTGTACCGACCCGTCGCCCCCGGGGCCCACCACCTCAGTACCTGCCGTCCCTCTGGCGCCACCTCTCGCCTCCGCCGCCGTCGACAGTTTGGGCAGGCGCCGCCCCTCCCGGTGCAGCGGCTATCCAAGCTGCGAAGAGACCACAGGGATCCAGAAACGCCCAACCGCCAGGCCACCTCCAAGACAGCGAAGCGCCAGGGCCCTCGGCACAGGAGCGTCACAAAGTCCGCAGCTCAGTGTCCGCCACCTCAGCGCGCGCCCTCCCCGGAGCGCCACCTCTCACCTCCACCGCCGATGCCAGTCCAGGCCTGCGCCGCCCCTCCAGTCGCAGCGGCAATTCAGGCCGAAGAAACCTCGCAGGGACCCAGGAGCTCCCAGCCGCCAGGCCACCTCCAGGACAACCAGGCGCGAGGTCCCCCGGCACAGGACCACCACCGAATCTGTCACGCTGTGCCCGCCCCAGGGGGCGGGTGAAAAAACCAGGACCGCTGCCGCCCGGTGGGAGGACGCAAGGACCCAGCACAAGTCCACCTCGCCATGCTCTGGTCCCGCAAGCAGCCTCCTCAACTCCCTCCTGGCACTGCACGGACAACCAGCATGCCGCCCGCTCCAACTCTGGACGCCTCTGCTCACCAGGTAGCTACAGGCCTCCAGCCGCCATGCCATCTGGGCCCGACCGGCCCCCGAGCATCTCCCGTCTCCTCTCAGGCTGATTCCTCCAGGCCCTCCACTACGCCAGGCCCGCGGGTGCCTCCTCAGGCCCGCCACCGCAGGCCTTGGCAGACCGCCACCAGCGCCGCACACGGGACCTCCCGCAGGCGACCCCCAGCGACTCACGAGGCTGGGCCGCCTCCGCCGAAATTCAGGCGCGATCCGGCCTCGGATGCCTCCGCCGCCCAAGCAGCCCAGCCACAACAGCCTTCTTGGTCGCCGAGGGGGGAGCGCCCGCACCTCGTCTTCTTTTGGGCCAGCCGCCGCTCACCACCCGGCACAAACGCGCAGTCGAGCTGGTCACCTCTCAGTTCACTGCAGGGCGGCGAGCGCCATTTCCTCGTGCGGTCGGCGTCCGTGCGGATACCTTTCCTCCGCCGTCGGACGTTCTCGGGGAGCTTTGGACCGGCCAACCTTCGCCCGTCACTGCACCTTCGCCTTGCCAGCCGGTGGGTGTCCAGAAATGTACGGATTATTACGGATGTGGGGCGAAATGCTGCAGTCTGCTAACGCAGCTTACTTGGAGTGCGGCCATTTTCTGTGGCTGCCGGCCACGCCCCATGTCTTTTTGTACTTTTAAGTGTTTCAGACAAAAGAAAAAAAATGGAAATAAGAATATTTTCAAACTTACCTGTTAGAACTTTACAGAGAATATCCAGATTAGAACATCTGGACTCTTCCAATGCCTACAGACTGTAGACAACTGGATGCTACAAAATCATTTGAAACTCAACTCCTCTGAAATACAGACCCTCACCTCAGATAATGGAAAACCAATGACCCCACCACACCATGGCTTGGAAGACTGTATCTCCACCAACCACATCAAAGGAAGTAAGAATGTTGAGTGTGATTATGGACACTAAACTCACTCCAAAGTCATGTCAACAATGTAACCAAAAGTGCTTTCAATAATATAAGAACACTTAATATCTCTTATCTTATTCACTTTCCCCACACAGTCCAGCATGTGGCATCCTTTGTGTTGCCTCTCTTTGACTACATCAGTGGATTCCAATTCAAACTCAGGAAATGCCTAAGCAATGCTACAAATTCAGAAAGCTGTAACAAAATGAGTTTTTAGCCTGAACAAACTTCACCATATCAGGTCTGCCCCTAAGGCCTTGTGCTAAATGTCACTAAGGTCGGTATGCATAAGTATGTTTAAACTTAAAAGGTACATCTATAGACCCTGAAGATGTATACATTATCAAGATACATATGTGGAGTTCAGTATACTAAACCTATGCCTTTCTTGACAATATTTTGATAGTCAAGATTTTGGCTACTATATTTTTTGCAAGAAGATATTAAATCTATGATATTCCAGTCATATACCTCAAGACACACAGAG
Source organism: Triturus cristatus (assembly GCF_964204655.1). Taxonomy (NCBI): domain Eukaryota; kingdom Metazoa; phylum Chordata; class Amphibia; order Caudata; family Salamandridae; genus Triturus; species Triturus cristatus. The sequence goes on along the minus strand of NC_140583.1, from coordinate 1,157,374,144 downwards.
GGTACCCATAGCAAGAACAGTCTCTTTTAAAGCTCTCTGCATGACCCCTCGGGCAATCTATCGTTCTGGACTACTCTTCATTCCGAACTTTAGGCCTCATTTAGAATTTGAAGAGAACAGCAAAACCCCAAACTCTGGAGAAAACTCTGATTGTGGCATAAATCCATTGGCTGCCCTTTAAAATAAGACTTGGATAACATACCCATCGGCATTGCTGATGGCTATTGATATGCATAATTGAGGTACTACAAACTGGATGTGGTATGCTGTTTTTAACCAAATCACTGTTCAATATTTATCAATTGTGGATGCATAAAGACTAACTAAAGTATTGTTTTATAACTATAAAATGTTAAATAAAGTTAAAAAGAATCCACTGGTTGCATTTCCTTCACCACAGGGCTATTATTGGGAAGACAATTCACCTGCAATTAACCCAGTAATTTGAGTTTCCTCTTGATATTGTTTTTTTTCTCATTTTGCTCCAACCCCAACTAGGTCTTTAGACTCTACAGTCAAATGAGGAATGCCACAGGTAAAGAATAGCACTGCTTCTCCTCCCTATAGACTTGAAAGACTTGGAATACTCTACCCAAGAAAATAAGAATAATCATCAATTACCTTCTATTCAGAAAAATAATAAAGTCTTGGTTCTTCCTTAATGTATGATGTGACAGAATCTAAGCTCTAAGAATCCAATCCAAATATTACAAAATGCAACTCATGTACAGTAAGCGGGGTTGGTCAATTTACCTGTGTGGGCTCCACTCATTGTTCCCTGTTGGCATGCCAATGCATCCAGTCAATTGAGTTTTGTTGTTCCTAGGCTGACTTCAATTAGTGCTCCACTGGTGGATTATACAGTGCATCCAGTGGGACGGATCTTTTATCCATGCTAAGTGGATAGCACCTGGTGGGTGTTTCATTGTTTGTTACTAAGTGGACTCCATGTAGAGTACGCCCTGGGGCCCAACCAATGCTTAATAGCAACTGTTTAGACATAGGACAGTGCAAATTGAATGAGTGCCTGTGTGTTTGTTTTCTTCTTTACAAACCCTCGGCCCGATTCACAAAGGCTAACTTAGACCAAAAGTCTAAGTTTATGACTTTAAGTATTCACAAAGGTAAACTTAGACCAAAAATCTAAGTTTACGACTTCCGGTGTTCACAAAGGTAAGTTATGAGTAGTATCTCAGGACACAATCTCCGCCCGAGTGCAGAGATTCCACTCTGCACCTGGAGTGTACTCTCTGCACAAAGTGCTGAGTCGACCCCTCCCCCCGAGCTGCCTGCATTCGGCATGGCTCCTGATTCCCCCAAGACTATCGTAGCAACACAAACAAGTTCAACCCTGGGTGTGTGAACAGTACTTACAGTTCTACATTGCCACACAGATGTCAGGAGGACAAGGCCAAGCCACATAATGCTCTGGGGGTGGTGGTCTGGCTGACAGTGCCTGCTGCTGCAGTCATCCATAGTTGCCACGTTATCAGCCTGATTAAGTGTGTTAAAATATGTTAATACAATGTCATTACACACCATGATACATACAGGCCCGACTACGGCAATACCAATAAATGCAATGTCGATGCATGTCATAAAATGTGCTTGTATAATAATGTTGATACCAATAGAAACAGTGTCAATGTATGCCATAATCTATGCTTGCAAAACAATGTACATACCAGTAGAAACAATTTCCATGTATGCCATAATGTATGCATGCATAACATTGTTAACATCAGTAAAGACATTATCAATGTATGATATGACAACTGTATGCACAAAACTGTGGATATCGGTAAAAATGATTTCAATGACCGCTATGTTAATTGTACACATTTGCATGAACTCATGTTATTGCTGTTGGATTCACCCAAGGTGACCTCACCATCAACCCAGAGTCAGAGATACGTGGTCAGACAGGCCCTGCAACCCAAACCCGAGTCTACCGATTGAGAGGTCACGGGTGGGGTTACACTTAGCCCAAAGACAAACACACACCCAGGGAAAACCCTGATCGATTCCACAGATAGGCAGTTACACCACAAACAGGTCTGAAAATCTGAAAAAATTTGCCCCAATTAAACACGTTTGGCCAAAGACACACATTCCCAAAATACCACAAAGATAGACCCCAAATACAGTTAGGAACACTCAGCCAATCAGGACACAGAATGCACACCACACATAGTGATCACGCGTTCCTCACGTCGAACATCTGGACACATACACAATGGCCCACACTAGCTCAGCCCGAGGTCGAGAGCTACCTGTGTCTCCCTTACTAGATGTTTTTACTTGTTGTTTATGACTAGGCCAAGAATGCCAGATTGGTGTATTACACCTTACAAACTGTATAAATGTACAGCCAAAACATCTGTACAACAAGAGACTTTCTTTAGACACTACTCAGTCGATATTCTCCCGGCCGCTGCGTTGAATTAAAACAACTTTTCCTGTTTTGCCAATCGCCTCTTGTCTTTTTTTTTTTTAAGGTAAATTTATATCCGAGCAACATTTTGGTGAGCCAGCCAGGAGAGATTGGTTTATCGACTCTGAATGCTGTCGAATTACAAGGATCCCTGCCCGAACTGATTCACATCTGTGCAATAAGATCGGTGAGCAGACACCATAATTGATTAGAAGCTCTGCTGAATCCGCAAGGCAGAGGTCCGTCCGGAGACCGCCATCACAGAGTGAGAGACTACATCTGATCCTTAGTTCTAGCATGTGGCAAATTTGAACAAGTACGTAGATCATTTTTTCTTAATCAGCACGCTAAAGAGGGTGAAGGTAGCTACGGGTTATTTTTCGCTTGAACTGTGTGTTACACAACCGGTACAGCTGAGCCCTTGGGGTGGCATGTAGGGCCACTTATTTATTTTGCTTGAACCGTTGAGCGTGACACAACTGGTACACTTAGGCCCTATATAACATGGGGTCACCACCTTGATCGTGTTTTTAGTTAAAGGAGTTTTGTTAGGGATTGTTGGTTTCTTAACACTGACGGTGTCTAAAAGAGGTGAAGGTTTTCATTTGGACTGCTGGCCGTCAGGCAGACAGTACCCACAACCCCTGGGTGTGATATAGGCAGAGATTAACTTGTAAAAAACATAAGTGTCAGGGTTCTTGTCAGGAGGCCACTGCAACTTGCAGCACACTTGCAGCACACATTGCCCCTGCGATGCTGCCAATGATAGTAACAACACAACTACTAACCATCACACTCATCCTACAAGTGTGACAATTCTGACTATTTGAGGCCTCCAAAACTATAAGAATGGCTTGGGCAGCAGGTAATAGCCGTTTTAATGTATATTGAATAAATAATGACCTGTTGCTATAGTCATCTCCAAATTAGCCAGACAGTGCTACCTCGTAGCAGGCAGTCACAAGTGCCGGTGTTGACAATTAAGTGCAGATGTTGAGCACCGGAAACCACTGGCTTAAATTAAGCACTAGATATAGAGTGTAATTCGGAAGTTAGGGAACTTGGTACATAAGGTGGAGCTTGTGCCTGCCACATAGGGCTCATAATTGTCAGGTAATTCCATTTTCTCCACACAAATCATTGCTATTTGTGTCCACCGAGCCAATATTGACAGACTATTGGGCTCCCTTAGCTCCATGTATTACACAAAGCTTTCCCTCTCCTCGGGATGTAGGCACTAGGAGGGGGCTAAGGTTTTTTTTTAAACAAAATAATATTTTTTTCTGTCAACCTTTTCTAGTTTCTTTTAGATTTTCCATTTATGAATTATTGATGTTGTGATGATGTTGACATTTTTCAGTTGTGCTTCATGAAATGTTATGTCATGGTAGTGAGTTTATGACATATTAACTATTATTCCACAAATCAGAATTCCATATTTGCTATTTCACTGCTAAAAATCAACTCATACTTTTCTGAACTAACCATTGCACTTTGTTACAGGTTGCTATTATTTTATTGCATTTGTCTTTGTCGAATTGTTAAATGTTTTTGATGCATCAATTTATCCTGAGCTCATAACCAGTAGATTGTTTTTGTTCCTGTGCACATAGTTTTCCCACAATTAGAGCAGAATTTGCAATTATTTAAAAATCTTGAGACAATCAAAAGTGTAAAATCCTTGAACACGTTCCCTAATCCATCATGGAGACACCACTAGACCGCATGCAAGCTAGGTTCCCCACACAGTCTCCAAGAACTTACATTCAGACCAGACATATGGGCCACGAGGGGGGCCGTGAGAATGGTTCTGTTAAGACTATGGACCGACCGCAGGGTGGCTCCAACACGTAACATACACAACTACAGAGCTAACAACATTGAGGGAGAAAGCTCCAGCTCCTCAGAATCCAACAGCAAGGGTGAAAGCATAGGGCGAGGTCTGCCAACCCAGGGGGAAGACAGGGAGCGCATGCCAGAGACCACCAAGGTACTTAAAAATGCGCTCATGCCACTGACAGCCCCAAGCAGTCCTGAGGAGGGCCCCGTGGTCACAATGTTATTAGGCAAGACACCATACCACTTTCTTGTGTATTCAGGGGCGGCAAAGCCATGCTTGCAGGGAGGAGCAGCCCCCATATCAAAGACTATTGCCAAAGTACGGGAAATATCAGGTTCTGTGGCCGAGATCCCTCTCATGGAACCCCTTGAGTTGGAAATCGAGGAGAATAGGATAAAGGAACAGTTGTTGTATCACCCTTCCTACAAGATGAATATACTAGGACAGGACCTATTGTCCAAGTTAAAAATGTCCATCCAGTTCACTGAGAACATGACTATACCCTGCTCCTCCCCTGGAAACTCCCTCCAATCACACAAGCCAGCAAACTACTCTCACACCATTGATACGCCAGCCAGGGTGGTCCCGGTCCATTGAGCCCCCTTCAAGAGGGTAGTCCTGAACTATACGCGAAGCCCCATAGAGTTGTACGGACTAGCCCTGGCAGTGGACAAGCTGCGCACACCACTTCTTGGTAGAGACAGGCAAAAGGATAGCATGTAGGGTGCGCAGAGACTTCCAAGTCTCAGGTTTACAACACGCACATGCCCACTGAATTTCCTGAGGTTAGATTGGGAGCCTGCCCAAGGGGCATAGGGACAATGGCGGTAGCCACCAGTCCGCACACAATCCCGGGGTTACTCGAATCAGCCTCTTTCACCACTCTGCCACTTACGGGATGGAGGAAGTGGCGACAGACAAGGTGGCCCAGTGATGAGTGATGCGTTCCTTTGCACTGGATGCTCCCAACCTGCTATCTAATGCGATACCCAAGTAAAGGTCCTCTACAGGAAATTCAGCATGCCCGACTGGGAGGGTGACACCACAAGAAGGTATCCCTTCCTGCCACACGGGAAAAGTCCTGGGGCCTAAAATGGGCAGGCTACAGTACATACCCACCACTCAGTGGCCCCTTTGAAGTGACCATGAAATAGGTGAGATCACCCTCAAAAAGACCACGGCAGCCACAAGTGTGCAGATGGCGGTCGGCTGAAGAGGACTCAGCCACGGAACACCAGAGGGATCCAACAGAGTGTCTTCCTCAGAGGGCAACACGACCTGCAGCCCCCAGAGAATGTCGCTATTGCTATCGAAGAAACAGAAGGATCGACCATTGCTGCCTGAAAATATATCACAAGCAGGAAAGAAGAGTACCGGACAGCCCCTACAGAATACCCATCCACAAAACCATGCCCAGATCAGCCCGAGCACGCAGCACATTCAGCCATGAGGAAATCAGTTCGCAAACACTACTAAGTCAAAGACCAGATGGTTGGCCAACCACATGGCAAATGCAGCAGGCAGGAAAGTCAGCTCAAAAAGCACTAGGGCCAAAGCCACGACAAGGAGGGGTAACTGCCTGGGGTGATAATACCTTTATGCAAATTGCCCAATCCAAACACACAGTAAATCCAAATCCCCAGTAGGAGCCCCACTTCAAAGCCACTTCACAAAATTCACTACAACTATAAAGACTATTGACACAGCAATATTGAAAAACTCAAACCCTTACTTGTCTTCAGGAAAACGTCAGGGCTGCCATACTATGTCAACCGGGTATACATGTTTGAGTTTGCCATCTACGTGCCCTCAGGGGCCTGGGCCTCCCTCTGCTGTTGATCCACCGGGGCGGGGTTGGCTGACCATACCTCGGGGGGAGAAAGTTTGACGAGGGAGCAGGACGGCCCTTCAACTGGTGCATAAAAGCAGGTACCGAGGTCACTTCGCCCAAGTCACTAGGGTAGGCCCCAGATCGAAAGGATCACATTCTTCAACATTTTTCAGGCCTCCAGCAAATGGTGGCCACCTCTTTGGTTCCAAAACGAGACGATGCCCCAGTGCCAGAAGTCAGGTTTTCCGTGCACTTGGGGTGTTGAGGTGACCCATAGAACTCTGTAGTCCATGCACAAATTTGGCACCTATGCATTTGAGAAATTCACCTGGGCAATCAGCCATCTAAGTCCTTTACTCACAGCATGACAAGTCCAAGCCGTGCACCTGACTCCAATCGTAAGCAGGACATTCTGCTCCTCTTCTCCCTTAGTGCTTCCAAACATATTCAAAGTCTACTCATCGGATCATGCCCCTCCAAAGCAGCTGGAGTAGCATGTCATCGGGTAAAAAGCCCATGACTCCTGCCGAGGACGGCAGACCCAAAAGAATCATAGATGTGAGGGAGAGGAGAGCCACTGGAGGGAAAGGGTTTCCATAAATGACCATTGCAGACCCCACAAAAGGCGCATGGATAGACTCACTACCACACCCAGTTTGTCAAATAGGATACACAGGGCCTCATAAAACATAGTTCAAGGAAGCAACAGGCTCGATCTCAGTCATGGCGACATCCGAATCATGGGGCCACAGAAAGGGCTTCTCAGCGACCATGACCCCAGTCCATAGGGAAAAATCCATTGGGTCCGTTAGTGTTACCCACATCGGGCCAAGCACACGAGACCCAACGGCATACCAGACTCTCAGCGAATACACAGCAACAAACACGATTTCAGCCATTTCCCTGCAGGACCATAGGGGGGCCACAAACAACCCCCCCCGACTACCTCCGATAGGCTGCGCCAGAAGCAGCATTGCCCAAACCACAGGTAAATGCCCAATGGGACCCGCACAAACCAGCCCAAAAGTAGCACAAAATCCCCAAACCTTCCAGAAGGATGGCCCAACCCAACCTCATTAGAGAAAATCTCATTAGTCATTACACTCCGCGTGCAGAGACCTGAGGGATGTGCAGCGCAAGTGTCAACGGAAACATCAACCCAAAACTTAAACATTCCCTTCCCCTAGCAATTGCACGTAGCCCTTTTAAATCAAAAGGACACCCAGTCAAAAGGACACCCCCACAATGGTTAAACAACACACCTTTGAACGAAGCAGCCCACAGAGGAAAAGTACTGTCCCCAACCTAGCAAGGAGAGGGGGGAAACCAAAGTATAAATATCACTAAACTAGCTTAAACTCACCATTCCCTTAAAATGCTAGTGCTTCCTTCCAGTGCCTCACTAGAAAACATTACTCTCAGTGGAGCCATAGAGACTATTGGCAAAAAGCAAACACAGGAATTTCCTGAAAAACTGCTTAAGGATATGTTTTTCCAAGCTAAGCTACATCCCACAGCATTTATCCTACAAGCTTCCAAAAGGACTTAAACAAGGCCAGCCACTCGAGAACACAGATTTCAAATTGACTTTACAGCAACTTATATTAATAAAAAGACTCCTTTTGCACAGCACCAAGACAAGACACTCATGGGCGCCCAGTTGACAGCCATCTCTCCTGAAGACCATCCAACAGCCTACGAATGTTTTTTTAAGTTATGTATTTATGTATTCCTGCACATGCTTTGCATAGCCTGGGTGCTCTTGTGCCCCTCAGGAGCCAGAAATGGGCCTAGTCTCATGAAATCTACTTCGTCATTCAAGCAACGCATGCGCAGGGAAGTCTCTTGCCTCATTTACACCTATGCTGAACCAAAACACTAGCATTCCCCACGCACTACACAGCGTAATGCTACACAACACATGGAATCAACATATGACCGCTGTGGGCACTCAAACCAGGAACAGGTCATGTTACATATGTATCACTGATACCCCACACTGTAGGCACAGACAGGCTTTACTTATCACTTATCCCAAGTGATAGCCCCCAAAAAAGCAAAATGCCTCTTCCACCTGTACCTAAGCAGGATCAAGGCCAAGATTCAGCCCAATAGAGTAGAGCCCCATAGAGCAATAGTAAACATCACCCGGTACGACACCAACCCCACAGCACGGTACCTTTTTACCGAACCTAGCTACATCCAAACCGAGGTAGACTGGATGCGCAGAAGGGGCCCTATAGGGGAGTACACTGACACCAGGACTTCATAGAAAAGAGGTTCTTGGAGGTAGCAAAACCACCGCACCAGTGCACAAATGCGTCTGCTCCCGCCTCTGTCTTCGGTCCCAGCGTGGCCCTTAACATATTTGGGGCCGCCAAGTGGACCCCGGACATTGAATTCCAGTGCAGGGCCGCTCACCACAATCATGCTAGGGGAAATGGGTCTCATGGGAGGGGATCAAACACCAGTATAGACACACCATGCCAGGAAATCCAGGAAACTAAGATTAATAGGTAAACATGGTTGGAGGGGAAAGGACAACCCCTAATTATACAAAAACATACACTGTATTCCTTGTGTTTCAGTGGCAAAGGAACCATACCGTTTGGTTAGAACGAGAACTGTTAAGTAGTACTGCATATACCGGACCTGCAATGGGGCACCTCCACGTTTATAGATTTCTACTGGCAATTTGATGAACTTGCCTATACCCAGCTCATCCCTGGATGGTGGGGACTCTGCACCCTCATGACCATACACACCCCAACGCTGGGCATCACTGGTGAAGATCTGTCTGAGTTATCTCAACATCCGCTACAGAAGATAATAACTCTGTTGCATCAGGCTCAAAGATGAAGAACTGCTGATTATTTTCATTAGGCGCAGTACAAGCACATTTCTGAAGAATTTAAACTGTTTTCAGAGTCTCAAGAAAACATACAATGCAAACAAAGATGAACGCCTGCTTGTTACAAATAACCACGTGGGAGATGTTAAGAATGATTAATGACACTAACAAGGAAGAACTGAGAGCCAACTGCCTTTGGTGGTCAACATCGGTCCGTGTTGGACTTGGTGACCGCGATGGAGTGTGGTGTGTGCCAAGATTGGTGCTTCCTGTTGTAGTTTTATCCCAGGAAACAACCTCGAGAACGGGCTCTGGCCATCAAGCACTGCATAGTATACAAGCTGACATGAAGAAGGAGGGAGATGCCCCTGAGCAGGACTGGTCTCATAGTATTTTTTCTTGGATCCCTCATGGGTGTCCAATCTATTCAGGTCACTTCTACCAGTTCTCGTTGGTGTACTACTGCTGTGTGGTTCCCTACAAATGGGGGTTTCCTACTGTAAAAACGCAGTCCTCAATTCAGGTAGTATGCAAATAGCTAGGCAAAAGATAACAGACACTACAGAAACTCTGTTGCTACTCTCCTGGACGCTGCATTAAATTAAACCAACTTGTTCCTGTTTTGCCAAACCTCGCTTTTTTTAAGTTGTAAGGTAAATTCGCATCAGAGCAACATGTGTGACATTTTTGTGGTTTCGGTGTTCTCATGAGTGACATTCTACTACCAAATGTGTGATGCTTCGAGTGATACATTCTCACACGAAACACCAAACAATTATTTCAATATAGAGCTAAATAGCAGAACTTGCTACACTGTGAGTAATTAGAAGCTCTAAAAGGCCTTGAAACTCTTGCAAAACCCCTGAAATGGAAAATCCTTAACCTACTTCTAATTTCTGAAATGAGCTTCCTGTAAATAATTGTGGCACCTTGACATTATACAATTAACAATGTCCCTCAGAGATCACCTGTGACCCTCTTCTTAAGTTCAGTCCTGTCCTGGACTTCTTCACTAGTCTCTGACTCACCTGTGTCATTGTAGTAAGGGCTGCCCTTCAGGAATGTGACAGGTTCTTGCCAGACTTACTGAGAGCATCTTCAGGTTGGACCGAGGCCACCGGGCTGAGGTGCCGATTATAAATGCAAGCAGCAGGCTGAGGCAGCCTCGGAGGCATCATGGTGACTCTCCAGAGTGATGCAAAGCCGAGCTCTCAGGAGGACTCAGAGAGGCTGCTTGCTGCTGGGCTCCTCTCTGGCAGGCTGATCCAAAATCGAGAAGAGTCCTTACCGTGAATGGGGCCTGCGGGTACTTTTCACAGACTGGAAGTAGACCCCTCCGCCTCCGGTGCGTGCATGTGTCATGTGATAAGAGGGCTGGTGGAGTCTGAATAAACAAGTCTGACTCCGCTGGAGTCAACCACCGTGATTCTTCTGAACGTGTGGCTGAATTATGTCTGGGGGGACTGGGAGCCCAGGAGAGAGAAGCATGAGCATTTTGCTCTGAACCCAAGCAAAAACATCTTGTCTGCCTGCTGATGCCACCCTGTTGGGCAGGCGTGGCAGCAAGGAATAAACTATTTATAGGTGCCGGCCTGGCTTCATCAATCAAGCACTGCTGGGCTGGAAAATGTTTGGATCCATGTACTTTGGAAGCTGGGCCTGACATATGTTTGTTTTTAATTCAACCAGGTGGAAACTTAACCCCACAAGGAGTTCACCCACTTGCCCAGCTAATCCTTATATTGCCTGGGGTAGCCCGAGGCAGCACAGCGTAATGGCTGCTTTTATTTCAGTACAAACTGTAGATGAGCTGCCTCCAGTGCCTCGTTGCACAGCTTGGAGCTTAGTAATTAGGTGTAACTAATGTATTTTAGCGCATTGGTTTGGCCGCCAGCACTAAAATGCCTTAGTCTAACCCCTGATGCGTGGTACTTGGCAGAGTTGATCCTCACAAGTTCTGCAAGGTGAGCCACAGATCAAACAGAATAACAATTGGCTGCAGCTACACACTTTATGTGCATCCCCTTTTTGGTAAATGCTTAGGCATGCAAACATTAAAGAACTGTACACTATAGAAAAGCTTAATTAAACCAAATGCAGGTTAAATACAGTGATTGAGCTGAGGAACATTTGGAAGGAAAAGAGGATCTTGAATTGGCTGAGGCGAGAACTGCTTGGTAGAGCTAAAATGAAGTAAACTTACAACATTACTTTTACTTTAAAATTTAAACATTTATGTAATTGACACACGAACACAGCTTTTCTGCCAACATGATCCCAAAATGTTCCTGGATGGTTATACTTTGAAACAAGCCACTGGCACAAGGCTGCTTATATCTATTGGGGAGATTAGTCAGGGACAAATACGTGTCAGCATTACCTCATCGTCCCTCCCTCACTGCGCTTCATTACTTCATTGAGGCACTCTGCATCGCCAGACACCCATACCACGTGATTTCTTCCAAATAAAAGACCCTCCCCCCTCCATTTCTCCTATTTTAATTATAACTTGTCAGACAGCGTGAATGCTGCGTCAGCCATTCGCGGTGCTGCTGCTGCTGTTTTCTTGATTTTTCATTGTTTATGGGGTACAACGGATTCATGTATTTCTGTTCTGGACGGGCGCTGCGGAGTTGGCCCAACCAGCTTGTCTGCCATGATGCGCCGCTGCAGATGTCCTTCAGCACATTGGGGAAAATGTGGGTTTCTCTCTTTTTCCAACTTAGGAAGCAGCGGAGGATCTTTTCCCTCAGAAGGTCAAGCCTCCTGTTTTTGGTTTGCATTTTCAAGACAGGATTAAACACTTGATTACTGGAGAGTGGCATGATCTGGACCACTCCTCAGTTCCCAGATTTTTGCAGAATCTTTATTCACTAGAGGAAGGTGAGAACTTTCTACCACAAAATGTAAAGATGGATGCTATGCTGGCTACTCCAATTGGTAGAACGGCCATAAACCCTGAAGATTGTTCTCCTTCCGATGCTACCCATAAGAAGGTGGAAGAAGCACTTAAGAAAGTCTTCTCTGCAGAGAATCTGAATCTTAAAGCTGGTATTTATTCTGCTTATGTGGCCCAGTCTCTTGTCTCAGACTTTCAAAAGGTGGCCACAGCAATTCAGGAAGAGACCAATTGTTCTGAAGTTCTTAGCAGACGTTTCCTCAGGTATCTTGGAAGCTTCAGCCGTGGCAACTGGTTCGATGGTTTTGGCAAGAAGAAATTTATAATGAGGTTATTTGAAAGCAGACTATTCAGAGATATCTACTCTGCTAAAGATTCCTTTTGAGGGCAAATTGCTGTTCCGTGAGCAACTGGCCAATATGATTACATAGGCATTCAAGGATTGGAAGCATGCTATGCCTTACAAAAGGAAGCCCTCATTTCTCAACATTTCTTGGATCAGCCATTATCTACATTTTGTTCATCGAGGAAGGATTCAAGGCCATTTTCAGAGCATAGGAGTATATTTTAACCCAAGAAGTCCTCTTCTTTGGCAGGATCAAATTGGCAACAAGGATCCTCAAAGCGGAAGTCCTGACAATTATTGAACAGGGGCCTCGGTTCCAGTGGGAGGCAGTCTTTTGTTTTTTCAGGAGGTCTGGGAAAAGGATATAAAATAACAATGGGCCTTGAATTTTGTCAGGAACTGCTATTGTATAGACTTTGAAAAGATTTATGTCCCACACTCCATATTTTCAAGTTAATCAAAAGTTGAAAGGGAGCTATCCTGGTATGCGCTTCGTCCTCAAGAGCGCGATGAGAGTAATCAAAACTTGTTGCTGATATTGGTGATATCAGACCCAGGATGCATCGTGCCAATGGAGGTAATGAGATCCTCGTAAACCAAATGTATTCAATGTCCACCAGCTTGGGATTTTAACATGCTGTATCTAAGGCGTTTGGGCATTGTGCAACACTTGAAAATTGGAATCACCTTGTTCTATAATTTCAACGAACGTACAATAAAATGAATCTTATGTGAGAATACGTGGTGGACATTGAATACATTTGGTTTACGAGGATCTCACTACCTCCATTGGCACGATGCATCCTGGGTCTGATATCATCAATATCAGCAACGGTATTGATTGTATAGACTTTGCCAGTCAGCTTCACGAATGGGGCACCATCCGTACTCCTATCCCCAAGGACCTGGAAGGGAGACAAGCTCTGCAGGGAGGGGTCCAGGCCCTTCTGATAAAGAGAACAATAGTTCCAGTACCTTTGGCAGAAAGGGATGAAGGAACTTATTCAATTTTGTTTCTGGTACAGAAGGTGTCCGGGGATTTCAGGCCTGTTCTTGATCTAAAAAGGTTGAATGCTGGAATCTTAAATGTTCATTTCAAGATGGTTACCTTGCATCCATAATTCTCTTCCTCAGCATCAATGACCTTATGACTTCCACAGATCTTCAAGACGGTTACTTGCATGCTCCTATGGCAAAGGCACATCAAATGTTTTAGAGTTTTGCTATCAGGCATTACCATTTTCAATTCACAGAATTGCTGCTCAGTCTGAAGTCTACACCAAGTGTGTTTACGAAGGTTCTGACCCCTTGGTGGCATTGGCTCACCATCAAGGGATCTTCCTTCATCCCTACCTAGACGGTTGGCTGGTTCACACTCCCACAAAGTTTTTGGCTCACAAATAAATGGGGTAGTTCTTGCCATTTCGCAGGGGCACAGTTTTCATGAAAAATCCAACCTTGTGTCAGAGCAAGACTGCCAGTTTATTGGTGCAAGATTTCATATAGATTTGGGGTTGATCACCTTGCCAGATGTCAGAGTAGCCAAAATTTGAACCCATATTGTGAGTCTGTTGGCCCAGTCCATTCAGGAGGCTGCTATTTGGCAAGGGGTGCCCTGGGATTCGGCAGTGATAGTATTTCTGGTTCCCTGGGTTCGCTATTATCTACACAAGCTTATGGCTCACATCCCGGCTTATTGGTCTTCCATTTGTCAAGCTGTCTTTTTAGATTCCTCTCTCTCCCCAGGTCAGGTGGGACCTGGGTGGTGGCTGGAAAAGGATCATATCCTGAGAGGACTACTACTCTCCCTTCCCTCTCCTAAAAGTATCACAAGAGATGTCAGTCTGTCAGATTGGGAGCATGGATGGGGGTGTATCAGATCTGGGTTGCTTGGTCCTCGTCTCAGAGCAAATCATCGAATTGTAAGGAACTGGAAGCAGTCTGATTGTCTCTGAGGGTATTCTCTTGGTATCTGAAGGGGTGGTGGTTCTGATCAAAACAGACAATGTTGCTGGGATGGCTTATGTGAACAGGCAGGGGAAACCTGGTCTCTTTCCCTAGCAAAGATTGAGGGCAAGCTATTTCGTCGGGGGGAGTCCAGACTATTGGCAGTCTTTGCAATTCACAATCGGGGGTGTCCAATATGCTGGCGGACAATCTCAGCCGGGAGATTCCGTCATAAGGGTATTTTTGCTGCCAACAAAAGAGGTTTGTGAAGATTACAGAGTAGTGGGGTGTTCCGGTGATAGATCTTTTTGCGAGCTCGCTCACTGCCAAAGTGCAGAAGTTTTGTTCAAGGGCAAAGGAGTTACTGGCTTGGGCGTTGAATGCTTTCTCATGCAGGTGGCCTTGAGGTCTTCTTTATATCTTCCCTCCCTTTCCGCTGATTCTCTGGTTCCTTCTCAGGGTGCCGAGAGAGAGATCGTTGGTCACTCTGATTGCCCTGGCTTGGCCCTGCTCCAATTAGTATCCTCTTCTATTGGAAATAAAGCAATCGGAGGAGTGGATGTTACCTCTGAATCCCTCCCCGCTGCTATTCCCAGTACTGCAGCGGGGTGTTCTGCCCAGGAGGAGGTTAGCGACCTGGAGGTTGAAAGGCTAGGTTTGCTGCATAAAGGAGCACCAGCTACTTTGACTCAGAATCTAGGAGCTCATTTACTAATAAATCTTACTTAAGGCACTGGCATTCCTTCAGTAGGTGATGTCAGAGTAAACGTTTGGACCCTACTTCTTCTGATTTATTTGATGTGATGATGTTTCTGCAAAACGGTGCTTCATTGGGGTTGAAGGTGGTCACCCTTTTGCTTCAATGGGCAACTACTAGCAGCTACTAAAGCTTTTAGTAGTTCTTGGAACAATGTTAGATGCAGAAGGGTTGGTGTGCTGTTAGTTTAAAAGTTTGAAGAATGTTCTTCATTCTCTTAGGAAAAATTTACCTTCTTGTGCTCTATTTCTGGTTTTGGACACTTTGATGGGTCCTCTGTTTGAACTTATCACATAAAGAGGGGGGGACCGGGAGCGTAATTAGAGAATAGGTCCAGTACCCGAGCTCCCTCAGAATCACTTAAATATTATGAGAGGGTAACTGTTCCTAAGAAAAAATGATTGTGTGTGCTCTCACGATGTGGTGTGGGGTATTCCTCCTTTTGTATATAGTGCCCTCACACACCCTTTCGAGTGTCTTGCTTCATCATGGGGCGTTGCTCCTCGTGGGGGTGGCGCTGCAGTCCCCCACGGGCCCCGCAAGAGGGCTCTTTGACGGAGATCTTTTGGTTGGAGACGCCGCAGTTGTGCATGGGGGTGTGTGGGCCTATCGGAAGGAAGGTGGGTGGTGCGTTTAAAAATTACTGGATAGAGTCCAAGACCTTTATTCACGGCTCTACCTAGCAAAAGGTTAAAATTAATAATCCTGGAGCTACTCTTGGAAAAAGAAATAAAAGAGGGCAGATTCTGGAAAGTAACTGCTGCTCTCAGGATAGTGAGTGGGGATCCTACTGGTGGGGGGTCAACATGTTTCGCGCTCACGGGTGGGTCCTTAAGGGATCCCAAATGCGCTTCGTCAGGACCTAAAAAAATTAAAAAGTGAGTGAAAGTGTTTGTGGATATTCAAAAGAACAGGTTTCTGTAAAGTGTAGTTCTGTAAACCTGTTGTACCTCAGTAGTAAGGTTGAACAGCGTCCTCGCGCTGATAGGTTTTTCCTTCTTATTTGGAAACCTTTACCCAACCTGGTATGGTAGAGGAAAAATGGAGAGACACACACATGGACAGGGGAGAGGGAGAAAAATAAATACGCAAAGAAAAATAGCATCAAAGTAATCATTATACATTGTATGTCATAATTACCATATAAGCAGCACAAGATGGTATCTATGCAAGCCATGCTTCTAAAAATTACATGCGAGTGTGATGAACTCGTTTGTGAGGAGTACCACAACATTGTGCATCGAATCCGTTATAGTGCAGTGAGAATGTCGTCGTATTCGAGTGCCTCACTTATCCAGCAGTTCATGTGAGGTAAACAACACCGGTTGCACCGTGGGAGCTGCTGCTGTCATTATCGTGGCTATAACAAGAGACGAGCAGTATCTCTACAGCGGTATACTCGTTTATGTGAAGAAATGACAAATACTCGTATTGGTGAAAAAATAACAGGAAAAACTAAACTTCTGGCTAAAGCCTACCCTCAAGTTGTAGGGATTAGGGCTCCATCAGCAGTGTGGAGTCGGCATAAGGAGAGACTGGTAGAGGGGGAAACAGAGCGGAATGTCATGGTCATCGGTATCTATACCGAACATGAAAACAGAGCGTCTAGGCTCACCTCTTAGGTCTAGAAATACTCACACGTGCTCCTTTGCCCGGGACGTAGTAACCTACCCCTCCTCCGTCTATCGCTGGAATGGATAGGGATAGTGCAAAGACGTGCTGCTTAAATGCGATCTCCCGTACTGCAGAGTTCTGTTAGGGGGCGGTCCCTGGGTGCAGAAAAGTGATGTCACGACGTAGCGTGATTAGGTGTCATGGTAACTATGGCAACAATTGGGACGCTATTCGATGACGTAGTAGCGTCTAGGGAGTGACTGTCAATGTATTCGTTGTGTGGTTGGTTGTCATGGTAGCTCTGGCGAAACTGAGACGCTTCTTGGTAAAAGAGGAGCGTCGAGTAAGTAATTGTCTATGTCATCGTAGAGTATGGTTCCTGCCGACAACTGAGCTCCGTTTATTGTGAGAATCGGTAGTGTTATTGACGTTAGAGTGACTCAACGCGTTCATGCAAAGTCGCTTGTGTGTTTCCATTGAAAATCAATAAAGTTTTCAGTATTGAAACACAATGTTCGTGGTAAAGGGAGCACATTGGGGGCTTCTTTGGAGAGCTAGTATCAGATGGTAACTCTGGGGAAATAGAAGCCGTTGTGGTGTCCCATTATTCAAAAATTAGCGCTAATACACTTCGTGTTTTTTTATATAAAAAAGGTTTTCAGACCGTTATGTGAGTATTGTAGTACCCTTCATTTTCCCTCTAGTTGATCGCATGGAAGAGTGTGTCACGTGTATGACAGAGAAGGACTTATAAGTAAAATCCCTAGCTGGGGGTATGCAAAAACAATAGTCAGACTCCCTTATGAACATTGACTGTGTTGGTGTGTAGATGTTATGTCAACTCAACCCATGGAATTTCATCGTTCAGACCTATTGTGTCGCATCTCAGTCTATGGACCCATCGTTGTTCCTGTTTGAACAGAGTCTGTTTTGTCCAGTGGGGATTGGAGACAATGATGGTCCATCTTAGACTATTCGCTGTGTGTCCTTCCTCTGCAAAGTGTGTCAACAGTTTTGTGTTAGTCTTGCCTCGTCTGATGGTACTTTTATGTTCCCCCATGCGGATCTTAACTGCTCTAGTGGTCATTCCTACGTACCTTTTGTTACACGGGCAGACTATGGTATAGACACAATTGGTTGTGTTACAATTAGTGTGTCTTATTTGACGCCACGGTGTACTGAGGCCCAAATCGATTTCCTTTGAAACCGTAGTTTCTGCACAGCTCGAACATGAGCCGCAGGGGTAATGGCCTACTACTGGTGGTAAAGACCAGAGTGTAGATAGGTGTGCGGTTAGTGGTTTCGGCCTTGTATGTACTAGATGGTCTTTTAAATTCTTTGTGCACTTGAATGCGAAAAGGGGTGGCGGGCCTGGTTCGAATGAACCTGAGTTTAATATTGGCCAATGTCTTCTAATTACTCTCTGAACACTGTTCGAGCTTGGAGTGAATGTGGTGACACATGTCATTGTGCCTAATTCAGATTTTTCTTTTGTCTCAAGCAGAGCTGCCCTAGTGCTGTTTCTGGCTCTTTTGTGTGCCTGACGAATAATGTTCTTCGGGTAATGTCGTTTTTCCAGATTATCTCTGAGGAGATCAGACTGTATTTCAAACTCCTTGGTGGTGTCACAATTCCTCCGGAGGCGTAAAAATTGGCCAACCGGGAGGTTGTTCCTGAGTGCCCTGGGATGGTGACTGTCATAGATGAGGAGATTGTTCCTATCCGTTGGTTTTCTGTAATTGGTAGTGTGAAGACACCCATTCTCCAATGAGATGAGAAGGTCCAAAAATGGGATGGTTTGACGCGACCTTGTGCTGGTGAATTTTAAGTATGGGTTAAGAGTATTCACCCAGTTGTAGAATTCAATGCATTGGTCTTCATTCCCTCGCCAGAATAAGATAACATCGTCTATGTAACGACGCCATAGAAGAATGTGCTCCTTAAAGGGGTTGTTATCTCCTAGAATGTGTCTTTCTTCAAAGTGGGCCATGTAAAGACAAGCCAGACTCGGCGCGAAAGTGCTTCCCATGCTCGTGCCTTGTATTTGATGGAATAGTTGCGTTTTAAAGGCGAAGAAATTTTCTTTGAGAGCCAGGGAAGCACAGTCGCAGATGAAAGAGATAGGAGTTATATAGGGCCATGGTTCGATTGTCCGGAGAGTGTCTTCCAGTACTTCCAATGTGGCATCCTGCGGAATGTTCGTATAAAGGGCTTCAACGTCCATAGTCACAAGGAAGTCTATTCGGTCTGCGTCAGGGAAACGATCAATGAGATTCAGGACTTCTGTAGTATCTCTCAGGTAGGTAGGTGTCTGGCTCACCAAAGGGCGTAGGTAAAAGTCGCAGAACTTACTCAGTGGTTCTAACACAGAGTTAATACCAGAGACGATCGGACGGCCGGGAGGGGGGGTGACCCCCTTGTAGATCTTCGGGAGAGTATAAAAGTATGGAGTCCGAGGTTCTTCTGTCGTGAGGAAATTTGCTTCCTGTTGCGAAATCCAGCCTTCAGCGGATGCCTCGCTGACCATGCTCTTAATCCTCGTCGAAAGGCGTTTAGTGGGATCTTCTGTGATCACTTCATAGTAGGTGGTGTTGTTCAGCTGGCGGGTGCATTCTCTGTCATAAGTATCTAGATCCTGGATGACAATGGCACCGCCCTTGTCTGCTGGTTTGAGTATTATTTCCCGATCCTCGGTGATGGTACGAAGGATGGTTCTTTCCTCTTTTGACAAATTGTCATATGGTCGCTTCTTGTTAAGGGCTCCTATGTCTTTCAGGACCGCTTGTTCATAAGTAAGGACCTCGTGAGGTGTCATGGCCATGGTAGGGGTTAATTTTGAAGGTTTTTTCAAACCCGTCTCCGTGGGAGGATTGTCTGGTTTCCCTTGAAAGAAAGCTTTAAGTCTAACTTTGCGGAAGAACTGATGAAGTTCTTGGTGTAACCTGAAAGAGTCTTCTTTGGGTGTGGGAACAAATCCCAAACCCTTTTCAAGTAGCATAGTTTCTTTCTCTGTAAGTGGTCTGGAAGAGAGGTTCACCACTAGGGTCTCTGGCCTCTCGCTTGGCTCCGTAGTGTCATCGGTTCCTGATCTTGCCACTGTACTTTCTTGTAGTTTCCTCTTCTTCTGCCTCTTCCTTTGCCCCTCCCTCTGTTGTGAAAAGGTGGGTTCGGGAATTGCTGGAATTGTGTTGGCAGAAGATGATGAGTTGGAGGTACATGCCACATGGGTGGGGGGCCCATCCATTGTCCCGGGTAGCTGGGTGGTTGGAAAGAAGGGTGTGAGAAATGGGGTGGCGGTGGAGGATTCTGGAATAAGGGAGGGCGTATCGGTTGGGGTGTCCCTCTAGCGTACTGTGTGTACCGCTGTCCTTCATAACTTGAATCACTGCCAAATGATCCTGTCCTACTGGATCTGGTGCTGCTTCCTTCATCAGAGGATGTGTCATGATTTTGGAAAACATAATCTTCTTTCGTATAAGGATACACCTTCTCTTTGTTGAACCGTTTTAAATCTTTCTGGAATTTTGTGATCTTTTGTTGAGTCAGGAAATCTTTGTGTTCATTCATTTCCTCATTAATTTCCGCTAGTCTCGACTTAAATGAAGAAATAGAGATACCTGTTTTTAAGCCATTCTCAGCTATGGTGATCTGAACGAGGAGTTCATCTGAGAGACGTTTAGCCGTGTTAATTATTAGCACGAGCCAGTCTCGTGTATACTTCCATGCAATTTGTGACCATTCTGTGCGGAATGTCAGGTCTTCTAGAAAAATCCTAGGGGGTAAGGTAACTAAGAGACCGTTAGGTGCTACGTTCGCTCTCAGATATTCTGTCATCATAAGCCCATGCAGGGCTGTCTTGATTTGTAGTTTCCTCAGTGATTGTAGAGATTTCCAATCGTCTGCTTTACTGCCTGTAGCTGCGCTGCCATCATCTCCTAATAGTGAGGGTGCCCGAAGTATCTCAGCTATTGTTTCGTCATCAAAACTGAGGCCAACGGTGTCCATGTTTAGTATGAGTGTAGGGGATGCTAAAGATTCCCTAGATGGTGTAGCTAGGAAAAGAACAGTTGTCTGTGTATAATTTAGAAAGAGGAAATACAGATAGAGTGGTCCCGCGGCTGGCTGCCGTACGTTAAATCTTATCACATAAAGAGGGGGGGACCGGGAGCGTAATTAGAGAATAGGTCCAGTACCCGAGCTCCCTCAGAATCACTTAAATATTATGAGAGGGTAACTGTTCCTAAGAAAAAATGATTGTGTGTGCTCTCACGATGTGGTGTGGGGAATTCCTCCTTTTGTATATAGTGCCCTCACACACCCTTTCGAGTGTCTTGCTTCATCATGGGGCGTTGCTCCTCGTGGGGGTGGCGCTGCAGTCCCCCACGGGCCCCGCAAGAGGGCTCTTTGACGGAGATCTTTTGGTTGGAGACGCCGCAGTTGTGCATGGGGGTGTGTGGGCCTATCGGAAGGAAGGTGGGTGGTGCGTTTAAAAATTACTGGATAGAGTCCAAGACCTTTATTCACGGCTCTACTCTAACGTCAATAACACTACCGATTCTCACAATAAACGGAGCTCAGTTGTCGGCAGGAACCATACTCTACGATGACATAGACAATTACTTACTCGACGCTCCTCTTTTACCAAGAAGCGTCTCAGTTTCGCCAGAGCTACCATGACAACCAACCACACAACGAATACATTGACAGTCACTCCCTAGACGCTACTACGTCATCGAATAGCGTCCCAATTGTTGCCATAGTTACCATGACACCTAATCACGCTACGTCGTGACATCACTTTTCTGCACCCAGGGACCGCCCCCTAACAGAACTCTGCAGTACGGGAGATCGCATTTAAGCAGCACGTCTTTGCACTATCCCTATCCATTCCAGCGATAGACGGAGGAGGGGTAGGTTACTACGTCCCGGGCAAAGGAGCACGTGTGAGTATTTCTAGACCTAAGAGGTGAGCCTAGACGCTCTGTTTTCATGTTCGGTATAGATACCGATGACCATGACATTCCGCTCTGTTTCCCCCTCTACCAGTCTCTCCTTATGCCGACTCCACACTGCTGATGGAGCCCTAATCCCTACAACTTGAGGGTAGGCTTTAGCCAGAAGTTTAGTTTTTCCTGTTATTTTTTCACCAATACGAGTATTTGTCATTTCTTCACATAAACGAGTATACCGCTGTAGAGATACTGCTCGTCTCTTGTTATAGCCACGATAATGACAGCAGCAGCTCCCACGGTGCAACCGGTGTTGTTTACCTCACATGAACTGCTGGATAAGTGAGGCACTCGAATACGACGACATTCTCACTGCACTATAACGGATTCGATGCACAATGTTGTGGTACTCCTCACAAACGAGTTCATCACACTCGCATGTAATTTTTAGAAGCATGGCTTGCATAGATACCATCTTGTGCTGCTTATATGGTAATTATGACATACAATGTATAATGATTACTTTGATGCTATTTTTCTTTGCGTATTTATTTTTCTCCCTCTCCCCTGTCCATGTGTGTGTCTCTCCATTTTTCCTCTACCATACCAGGTTGGGTAAAGGTTTCCAAATAAGAAGGAAAAACCTATCAGCGCGAGGACGCTGTTCAACCTTACTACTGAGGTACAACAGGTTTACAGAACTACACTTTACAGAAACCTGTTCTTTTGAATATCCACAAACACTTTCACTCACTTTTTAATTTTTTTAGGTCCTGACGAAGCGCATTTGGGATCCCTTAAGGACCCACCCGTGAGCGCGAAACATGTTGACCCCCCACCAGTAGGATCCCCACTCACTATCCTGAGAGCAGCAGTTACTTTCCAGAATCTGCCCTCTTTTATTTCTTTTTCCAAGAGTAGCTCCAGGATTATTAATTTTAACCTTTTGCTAGGTAGAGCCGTGAATAAAGGTCTTGGACTCTATCCAGTAATTTTTAAACGCACCACCCACCTTCCTTCCGATAGGCCCACACACCCCCATGCACAACTGCGGCGTCTCCAACCAAAAGATCTCCGTCAAAGAGCCCTCTTGCGGGGCCCGTGGGGGACTGCAGCGCCACCCCCACGAGGAGCAACGCCCCATGATGAAGCAAGACACTCGAAAGGGTGTGTGAGGGCACTATATACAAAAGGAGGAATTCCCCACACCACATCGTGAGAGCACACACAATCATTTTTTCTTAGGAACAGTTACCCTCTCATAATATTTAAGTCCTCTGTTTGAACACCTGGAACCACTAATATCAGACGGCTTTCGCTTAAAACTTTCTTTTCACTGGCAGTTTTCTCAGCTAGGCGTTTGGGGAAGCTGGGTGCCTTATCGTTTAAGCATCCCTTTTGTTGGATTTTTGATGACAGGGGGATTTTGAAACCTCTTTTCTCCTTTCGTCCCAAGGTTTATTCCCAGCTTTATAAAGATCAATTATAAAGATTTAAACTCCTTTTTCAGATCTTCTTCCTCTGAAGAGGAAATACACCTTCGTTGTCAGGAGGGCTCTTCTGATATATTTGGATGGGATAGCTCCTATTCGTCTTTCTGATTCACTGTTTGTGAATTTTAGCCCAGTACATAAGGGATTGAAACCTTCCACTTCCATTTTGAGTCTGTGAGTTTGATCTTTGATTTCTCTGGCCTACAAGGCTACAGATCAGGTCTCTCTTTTGGGTGTTCAGGGCAGATCTAAAGGATCAATGTCTATCTCGGGGGCTGAGGTACAGGGGGCTTCCAATGCTGAGATATGCAGGGCAGCGCCCTGATCATCCCTATTGACTTTTGGCTCTCAATATAGGATTGTTCAGGAAATTGAACTGTCTGATGTGTTTGGTTCTAAGGTGTTGGCCACTATGACGCCTAAATAGCCGTTCATTTCTTTGCTTTTGTATTTAATAAACATGAGTTTGTGCATTCTGTTTTTGGTTGTCCTGTTTGGCTTAATACATCGCAATTAAGTAATGAAGGGAAGCGAGGGTGGTATGATGAGGTAATGCCTCAATTACTTAACTATAATTCCATTACTCTGAGTCCTCTTACATCTCTTCTATTTGTTACATTCCTCCCTTCCTCCCAGGTAGTCCAGGCCAACTCAAACTTGGCGGTTGTGTCGGGTTACGTTGTACTTACAGGAAGCAATCACATGGTATGGGTGTCTGGCGAGGCAGGATTCCTTCAATTAAGTAATGAATAAAAGTCAGGGAATAGGACTAAGAGAAATGCAATTACTGGTAGGTAATTGAGGCATTTCCTATTTAGGCATGAGACTCATGATTAGCACACACACCCACTTCATAAACTCAAGCAGGGTCTTCATTCTCTCTTTACAACCACAAACAGAGCCTTGTGGGATCCCCAAGTTGTTGACATTCTGAATAGGAAGGTTTCTTGTTGGCAAATCGCAGAAACATCTCAGAAACAGCTAATTACGTTAATATAGGTTTTTTTAGGATTCACAGCTCAAATGTGTTGATTCTGAGCCTGCCAGGAATAACCTGACAACCTAAGAAAACTCACAGAGAATTCCACCTTACTGGGCGTTCCACTGTTCCAAGATAGACCACAAAGCCAGGAACCACACAAAACCTTTTCTGTCACACTCCTATATGGACTCTGTTGATTTTTTTCCCCCAGATGCGACTATCCCCCGGCTGATGTTGTTGCCTTTGGCTCTGGAAATTTGTGGGGAGAAAGTTTATTTCCTAAGTATTTGCCTAGTGTCACAACCCAGATCAGTAGGCCATTTTTTTAATTACAAGATCTACATTTAACAGCCCTGATCTTTGGATCCGTAAACATAGGTATTGGGCCTTTTAAATTGTTTTTCTATTTAACACAATGTTTACGCTTTATGATTTTACAAACTGAATATCCTGCATCAGTCATTGGAGATTGGGAGCACACCACCTATGTACTCACCACCATCACCATCAGTACTCTAGACGTTCCACTAGTCCCTTCAGAAGTATTACCCAGCTGGGTTATTACTGTATAAAAATGTATATTGTTCCATTTATATTGTTATCTAATATGGAAAACCAAAATTAAAAAAATTATAGCGGTGAAGGAGGATGATAGCGGTAAAATACCCTCTAATGATATTCCTTATTCTAGTCATCTGCACAGTAGATACCACCGCCAATAAATTTGAAGCGTTTAAAAATTCCATAGTTCTTATACGGCAGCAGCATGAGAACATAAGGTGAAATAAAAAAGTAAGGAGCGGAGGAGCAGCCCAGAAAAATCCTTCCTCGCCTAGTATTAGCACTAAAAACACTCCTAGACCAATTTAGTTCCTAATCTGGTGAACATTCATTGCTAGAATTGAAAATGGATCAATTGTTGCAGACGGCCACAGGGACGATGGTGGCAAACATCCCACAGGGACAGCCAATATCCAGATAAGAAGAGTAAGAGGATAAGTATATTCAACGTTATCTAATAAGTCAGAGTTATCATTTCCAATGTTCACCATAATAACACCTAACATCCTATCTTACCCATATAAACCGAACATGTTCATTGTTCTACATCCCTCAGATAGCACAATATTTACTCCATAACATCACAGGGGGGCAGATGAATTACTGGTATAGGTTGTAAGCAACCGACACATCCGAAATTAAAATATTATAACGCCTTCAATGGGTAAGGAGCGATAACCTTAACAAACCTGGTACATAAAATGTGATGTCAGTTACACGCATAATGTTACATTGTTCGATACTATCCCCCAATCGACTTCTCTCCTTCTTATTGCAAGGGTATGTATAACTTCAAAACATTATATTATCGAGGCGCATTGGACAGGCTTTGAGAATGTGAAGTAAACAGCTACACTGCTAATTTAATTTTAAAAATCAATAAAAAACATAAGGTTTTGCCTAGTAATCGCCCAACCTATTTGCCAGTTATAAACCACCGAAATTACTTTAAGAACCGTAATATATTTTTTTAAAAGATAAGAAAAAAAAGAGCAACAACGCCATCAACGCTCTTACCAGCTTCTCTACTTCATGTTTCATCGGGGACAAATGATGCAAAACCAGTCAGGAAATCTTCATGACTGATGTAGCTTCCACTGAAAACGGCGTCTAACATAAATCCCACCATTCACATTAACCGTTTTGTAAAATAAGCCTATCATCAGCTACCCTACCCTCAACCACGTAGCTGCCAAGGTTTCAGATTGCTTATGTGTGACATTTTCATAATTTTAGTGTAATTATGAGTGACATTCAATGACTAGAAGTGACACTTTTCGTGAGCAAAATAAAGCAATAAAGTTTATGGAAAGAAATATAAGAAATGACACTTGAGCAACGAGAAGCTTTAAATAGATCTTGAAACTGCTACAAAATACCTGGAATGGAATGTCACTAATCGACTCTTCTCAAACGCTTTCATACACTTGCACAATCTCTATACATCTTAAATTATACACCTGCTCCACTGCCCTTCTTGCACTACTATGGATGAATCACAATGCCAGACCACGTTTGACTCTTTACACACTCTTTACACTTTACCACAAGGCCAATCAATCAATCAATCAATCAATCAATCAATCAATCAATCAATCAATCAATCAATCAATCAAATAGCTTTATTTCGATAATCAAATATCATAAAAGCAGAATTATCATAAAAACAGTAGTAAAAACAAGTATATACAATAGGTCCAGGGGCAGTTTACAAAAATGTAATTATCTTGTTAGTAAACTAACAATGATATGCTAATGCCTGATCCAAGAAATGTATTTATATACTTAGTATTTTTTTAGCAAAATATAATAAATAAATTTGATTAAAAGGAGAGTGAGAAAGAACATACTTCATATTCAGCTATTTGGTGTCATTTAAAAGGATAAAAAAGTAGAAGAAACCAACATAGGCTGGTACAGACACATTTCCATTTTCATTTTACACCTCCCTACGCAAAAATTTAGATCTAATAAGCCAGATACAGCCGAGGTACTTTGCCACAACGCATACAAAAAGAGATATAGGGTCTGATTTCAAGATCCGCAAGGCAGTAATATGAGCTGTGGTGCCCAGTTGTCTGCAAATTGGTTTAAGCCACTTTGATCTAGCCTTTGAGTATACTGGACATACAAACATGAGGTGGGCCACACTCTCTTTTGGTGCCTCACAGCAAGGGCAGTCCGCGATTGTCTGGCGCGGAGGACTCCATTTTGCAGTAAGCTCACGTACCAGAAGAGAGCCCACTCTAAACTGTATGTAGAGTGCCCTATCTCTTGGAATTTGAATAAAATCTAGGTATGGCTCTAAAAATATATGTTGTTTAAACTGGTAAAATTCATCTGCCATCCTCCCTAGATTTGGGTTACTGAGTTCCTGCGTATCAACCCAAAGCCAGTATGCTTTTTTAAGCTCATCCTTACTGGGCGCGTTCTGGCCTTCCCAACAGCTTCTGAGTCCCAATGCAAGCACAAGTTTCTTGACATTATTGAGCCAGCTAACCCTATGATTGCAGTCCAGACCAATTACCTCCTTGAGTGCGGTGGCATAACTAGTGAGTTCAGGAGTTCGTAACAGTCAGGCCCAATATAGCAATGGCCTTGATCTAGCAATATCTTTAAAATAGTGTCTTCCCATGTCACTCATCAGAGGCTTAAGTGGAACATTACGGGGAAGACTCACAAGCTCTCTCAAGAACTTATGTTCTGAGCTGCAAATCTCTTGCACATTGTTAAACCCCCACAGTTCCGTACCATAAAGGGCAGAACTTACTGCCCTTGCCGCATAGATCGTGAGCGCTGGGGCAACAGGTCTGCTACATGAGCGATGATGTTCCCTGCCTATTGCCCCAGCCACACGCCTGTGTTTTAAAAGCATCTTGTTAATGTGGGGTTTTCACTGCATTGTGTCGGAAAGCCGAATACCCAAATAATCAAAAGTACTAACTCTTTCTAGAGATGTTCCACCCAGGGAGAAGATGTGCCTAAAGGGCTTATAGGGGTTGAATGTCATTAGTTTGGTCTTCGTAGTGTTAATAGTCAACCCCCTTAGAGAGCAAAAAAGATGGTACCTATCTAAAAGCTTCTGCAACCCGACCAGGGTCTTAGAAATCAACAAGGTGTCATCAGCGAAGAGGCCAATCATTAAATCCAAACTCTTCCTTTTCATAGGTGAATACCAAATTACACCTCTCCAAAGAGACATCTCTCTCTAACCAGTGTGTGCCCCTTCTGGACTGGCTCCTTACCCACTGATGGGAAATTCTGCAGCTCAGCTGAAGTGGTTTGTAGCAGTAGTGGACTACTGTGCTCTGCTACATTGTATTTGACTCAATGCTGCTCAGTGCTGGCGCCGCACAGGTAGGCAGGCTCTGAGCCTCTTTCTCTGGACTCAGGGGTCGGCTCAGATGGTGCTGCTGCAGTCAACGGTGAGAGTCTGTTACACTTGTCAGCCATGCCTTTAAAGACAGAGGCAGTGCAGCGCCCATCGCCAGACACAAGCATGTGTCCCGCTGTCTTCCAAACACAGGTGGAGGGTAGATGAGTTCTTTGTAATCGTGGACCCCGCATGGACAGCAGAGATGTCAGCCTGGGGGCCAGGGCTGCTGATGCAGGGGGGCTGCAGGAGCCCAACTCTCAGAAGATCTGGCAGAGGACTTGCCTCATCTCTTCTGCTGCTGATGTAAATAATCAGTATCTTCTATTTTACTGTCTCCTGTACTACTGCATCAGCAATTACCGTCACCTTTACCTTAATGACCGTATGCCTAAGACCATTCCATCAGGGGATTGTGAAGCGCACTACTCACCCGTGAGGGTCTCAAGGCACTGGGGAGAAAGGGTGCAGCTCAGGGTTTGCCGAAATCCAGGTCTTGAGGCTCTCCCTGAAGGTGTACAGGGTGGGGGAGCGTCTAATGTTGACTGGGAGTTCATTCCAGGCCTTGGCTGCAATGTGGGAGAAGGCTTTTCCCCCGGCTCAGGTTCTGCAGATGCGTGGGGTCGTTGCTAAGGCGAGGTCGGCGGAGCAGAGGTTTCTTTTGGGTGCGTGGAAAAGAGATTCTTTTGTTGAGGTATTTGGGTTCGATGTTGTGGAGGGATTTGTAGGTGTGGGTGAGTAGCTTGTAGGTTATTCTCTTTCCAACGGGGAGCCAGTGGAGGTCTCGCAGGTGTTGGGTCATGTGCTCGTGTTGCGGGGTGCCGAGGCCGAGTCTGGCAGCAGTGTTTTGGATGGTCTGGAGTTTCTGTAATAGGGATTTCTTGATTCCAGCATAGAGGGTGTTTCCGTTGTCCAGTCTGCTGGTGATGAGGGTGTGGGTGACGGTCCTTCTGGCTTTGGTTGGGATCCACTTGTAGGTCTTTCGGAGGATGCGGAGGGAGTTGAAATAGGTGGAGGCGACGGCGTTCACCTGGTGGGTCATGGTGAGGGAGGAGTCTAGGATGATGCTGAGATTTCGGGCGTGGATCTTAGGGGTTTCCGAGGGTGGGGGCCACCAGGAGCTGTCCCACACAGAGGGGTAAGGTCCAAGGACAATGACCTCCGTCGTCTCGGAGTTGAGTTTCAGGCAGCTGTCACCCATCCAGGCTGTGACGTCTTTCATTCCTTCTTGGAAGCTGAGTCTGGTGTCTTCGGGGTACTTCGTGAGGGAGAGGATGAGCTGGGTGTCGTCGGCGTAGGATACTATGCTGAGCCCATGCTGTCTGATGATGGCAGCGAGGGGGGCAGTGTAGATGTTGAAGAGCGTGGGGCTGAGCGAGGATCCCTGGGGTACGCCGCAGCTGATCTCTGTGGGCTCGGGGAGGAAGGGTGGGAGTCTAATCCGTTGGGTTCTGCCGGTGAGGAAACAGCGGATCCAGTCGAGTCTTTGTTTGCCAGCTTTGTATAGTCTGGTTGCCAGAGTGCGGTGGGAGACGGTGCCGAAGGCAGCTGAGAGGTCTACCCGCATGAGCACCTCGGTGTGTCCCTGGTTGAGTAGCATGGGAATGTCATCGGTGGCGGTGAGGAGTGCGGTCTCGGTGCTGTGGCTGCTGCAGAATCTGGATAGGTAAGCATCGAGTATGGTGTTCTCTTCGATGAAGGTGGTTAGCTGTGTGTTGACGAATCTTTCGGAGACTTTGGCTGTGCAGGGAAGGAGAGAGATTGGCCAGTAGTTTTTCAGGTCTGTCGTGTCGGCCGAGGGTTTCTTGAGGAGGGGCTTGATCTCAGCCCGCTTCCAGTCATCGGGGAAGATGCCAGCTTCGAAGGTGGTGTTGATGGTGCGGCGGAGTTCGGGTGCAATGGCAGCTCTGTGGAAGATGTGCAGCGCGCAAGGGTCCGTGGGGGCTCCTGAATGGGTGCTTTTCATGGTAGTGGTGGTGTCTTCGGTGATGACCAGTGTCCAGGTGGTGATGGTGGGCTGGCTGTGATTGCTGGAGAGGAGTGAGGTACCTGGAGTCTGTTTGTTGAAATTGTCGTAGAGGGCCTTGATCTTTAGATGAAAGTAGGAGCTGAGCTTGTTGCAGAGGTCCTGGGATTATGTGATGTCAGTGGCTTCGCTGGGAGGTTTGGTGAACTGCTGGATGATGTTGAAGAGTTCCTTTGAGTTAGTGGTGTTGGTGAGGATTATGTTCCTGATGAAGTTCCTCTTGGTGGTTCTTATGTGTTGGTGGTAATCTGTCATGGCGTGCTTGTAGGTGGACTGGTCCTCGGTGGTTTTGCTGTTTCTCCACCATTTCTCGAGCCGTCAGCATGAGCTTCTAGCTTCTGGGAGGTCAGTGGAGAACCAGACGGCCTTCAGAGGGCGTTGTCTGTCAGGCGGCAGAGGGGAGTGGGGAACAACCTTTACAACGCAACTTTTACAACGCACTACCTTTACAACGCATTTTTTACAACGCATAATCCATTACAACGCATACCATTACAACGCATACCATTACAACGCATTTTTAAAAACTACCTTTACAACGCATTCCATTACAACGCATACTACCATTACAACGCATACCATTACAACGCATAATATTACACTACACTATCCAACACTTACTCTACTGTTGCACCCCCTGGAGTTAGAATAGTATTTTTTACCCCTATACTATCCAACACTTACCCTACTGATGCACCCCCTGGAGTTAGAATAGTAATTTTTACCCCTATACTATCCAACACTTACCCTACTGATGCACCCCCTGGAGTTAGAATAGTAATTTTTACCCCTATACTATCCAACACTTACCCTACTGATGCACCCCCTGGAGTTAGAATAGTAATTTTTACCCCTATACTATCCAACACTTACCCTACTGATGCACCCCCTGGAGTTAGAATAGTAATTTTTACCCCTATACTATCCAACACTTACCCTACTGATGCACCCCCTGGAGTTAGAATAGTAATTTTTACCCCTATACTATCCAACACTTACCCTACTGATGCACCCCCTGGAGTTAGAATAGTAATTTTTACCCCTATACTATCCAACACTTACCCTACTGATGCACCCCCTGGAGTTAGAATAGTATTTTTTACCCCTATACTATCCAACACTTACCCTACTGATGCACCCCCTGGAGTTAGAATAGTAATTTTTACCCCTATACTATCCAACACTTACCCTACTGTTGCACCCCCTGGAGTTAGAATAGTAATTTTTACCCCTACACTATCCAACACTTACCCTACTGTTGCACCCCCTGGAGTTAGAATAGTAATTTTTACCCCTATACTATCCAACACTTACCCTACTGTTGCACCCCCTGGAGTTATAATAGTAATTTTTACCCCTATACTATCTAATACTTACCTTAAATGTAATTTAATATAATGCGTTGTAATGGTATGCGTTGTAAAGGTAGTATGCGTTGTAATGGCAATGCGTTGTAAAGGTATTTTTTAAAAATGCGTTGTAGTGTCATGCGTTGTAATGTCATGCGTTGTAATGGATTATGCGTTGTAAAAAATGCGTTGTAAGTGCATGCGTTGTAAAAGTGTGCGTTGTAACGTCATACATCCGAGGGGAGTGAGCTTGTTTGCGCAGCTGGAGATCCAGCGGTGGAGTTCCGTGGCTGCGGAGTTGGTGTTGGTCATGGTGGAGGGGCAGTCATGGATGAGGGTAGAGTTAAGGTCCTCTTCTGTGATCATGCTCCAGTTCCTTCGTGGCAGGCGCGGGACGCGCTTGCGAGTGGTGGCGGTGCTGAAAGAGAAGTGTACGCAGTGGTGGTCTGTTCAGAGGGGCTGCAAAGTGTGGCTGAAATGGATGTTGGTCCCTCCTACGAAGATGGAGTTGAGGATGTGTCCGGCCTTGAGGGTCTGGGTGGTGACAAGCTGCTTCAGTCCGAGGTTGGCAAAGTTGCCCAGGAGGGCGGTGGAATCAGGGTCGCTTCGGTTGGTGAAGTGGAAGTTGAGGTCTCCGATGAGTATGTAGTTCGTGGAGGTGATGGAGTGGGGTACAATGAGGTCGGCAATGGAGGTGGTGAAAAGAGAGCAGGGTCCGGGGGGTCTGTAGGCAAGGGTGCCTCGGAGCGTTGTTCTGGGGTTGGTCTGGATCTGGAAGTGGAGGTGTTTGTGTTGTAGAGGGTGTCACTTGTGCTGGAGTTGGAGAGTTGGAGGGAGCTCTTGTGTCCTGGAAGGTGGGGGTAGTCTTTTCTCTGGATTTTGTAGCCGTCGGGGATTGCAGCCGCGATGTCGGGGGCTGAGGCGAAGTTTGTCCAGGTTTCCGTGAGGAAGGCTACGTCTGGCGAGAGGGTGTCTAGGAGGTTCCAGATTTCTATGGTGTGTCTGGGCAGGGAGAACACATTGAGGAGGATGCATTTCAGGGCTTCATTTGTGAGGGCGTCCAGCGTGGGTGCGGCAGTTGGAGGGGTACTGTGGATGGTGAAGGAATGTCAGCAGTTTCGGCAGGAGGATTGGCCATGGGTGGTGTTCGGTGACGACAGCTGGCAGTTGCTGTTCCTTTCCGGGGCTGAGTGCGAGGAGGGCATCTGGGTTGTAGCGGTGGAGGGTCGGAGAACCAGGGTCCCTGGTGCTGGTTGCGTTCGGGTCGTGGACGGGTACAGATGGGCTTTCCTTTGGTGCGCCAGTGCGCACACGCTGCGTGTGTCCGCTGCGCAGCCGCCATTAAGTAGGGGAGGAGGAAGGGACTCGCAGCTGGGAGGCGGGATGGGGGAATCGGCGGGGGGAGGGGTCGCGGGGGCAGCAGCGGCGGGAAGAGAACGGGTGGGGTGAGAATGAAGAGAAAAAAACAGGACAAGAAATACGAGGGGAAAAACGAAAATGGAAACAGGCACAGTCAGCTAACAAAGACAACACAGGAGCAACAATTAATAGAAAAGAGAACCGAGCAGAAAACGAAGTTAGAATGGCATAGTCAGCTACAAGGACAGTAACAGTACAGTAATTTAGCAGACAAGACAACGAAGCAGAAAACAAAGTTAACAAGCATTGGCATAGCCAATAGGTCTCGCTTTTGGAACATTATAAGTATTTATTTATGCAACACAATATCCTTGGTGCAACAACCTAACCTAAACTGTTGCATGGCTAAACACTTATAAGGTCCCAAAGGTGAGACCTATTGGCTATGCCAATGCTTGCTGAAAGAGGGAGCAGTCCTAAGAGTGGGCACAGAATTTGGCATAATTTGGTGAGGGTTCTTTCTGGTGGTATAAACATCAGCACCCTAAAGCATAGCTGTGGAAGCAGAGGATATGGACAACTGGAACAGAAAACGAGTTTTATTTTATGATCTAGTTTTACGTTTTATTATCCTGGTTTTATATGTAGTACATAATGAAAAATGACTGAATGTAAAATAACATGGAACCTGAACATGCTGGAAATAGTTTGGCCCTCATGCTCTTTGCTGCCCATAGTGACTGGTGTGAGTAGGACATGATCATGAGGTTAAACATGTGAAAGTTGGGGTGAGGTTGAAATAAAGGCTTTGAGACCCAAGAATACATAGCGTCAGTGCGGTTTGAGTGGTGTTGACAACATAAAGTATAGCTGGGTGGAATGGGGAGGTAAATGAAGAGGGGTTTAGGTGTGAAGGATTTAGGGTAGATATATGTTACGCATTTGAATATTAATTAGGACAAATGGACAGAGGCTGTGCTGTTGCGAGCCTGGTGCGATTCTCCAAATGAACAGTGCCGTCTTTGCCTCATGTTTGCCCCCCACACTCCCCGCTCGGAACTACAAGATTTCATCGTGGAGATATGTTTTATGTACATTTTTGCTCTATCAGTAGGTTTCCCACAGATGGAAATTGTTCTTGAATTTATTAGAAAGGGGAATTGAGATCGATAAAAAATATAAACATGGATGAGAGTAGGGCGTTGCGGTTAGATCAGAAACACTTCATGGGACAGAATTCACAAGAACTCGAGGATGTAAGGAGGTAGAGGCTTTAAATGCACGCACAGTCCGTCCTAGCAAACACATTCTACTCACAGTGGATTCAGAAAAGGCGTGTGAACACAATGAATTAAAAATAAACTAAGTAAGCACAAAAGAAAGTAGATAACCCCTTCTGCTGAAGCTGTAGTTTAGTTTACTTTCTCACGAGGGGAAGTGTTAAAAAGGTGCGATTATCTATAATGAGGACTGGAAGTTAGAACGGGGAGTGTGAATGAAGGGGGGAGTACAAAAGTAACAAAAACATGCAGTCACAAGTCGCCAGCAAACACACAACTCTTTTATCTGTATTTAGCACAGCTCTTGTTGCAACATCTGACGTATTCAGTACTGG
Organism: Triturus cristatus; assembly: GCF_964204655.1. NCBI lineage: Eukaryota > Metazoa > Chordata > Amphibia > Caudata > Salamandridae > Triturus > Triturus cristatus. The sequence continues at coordinate 1,157,339,918 of NC_140583.1, read as the reverse complement.
CTCTACATGCCAACACTAAATGAAATTGCCACGAGGGAAGCCAGAATTAGTAAGAAAGAGAAATAAACCATCTCAGCATCCTGAGGTGTCACTAAAGCAGAAATATTATCGGTGGCATTTACTTACTCAAAACCCCAGCAGTGTATTGTAATTACTTCCAAGCAAATATTTTTGCATGTGCAGTTTTGTGGGCAAACCGTTAAAAGTTGGTCAACAGCCACACGTTTGCTAGTCGTTTGGAATTGAATGTTATTGCAGGATGTCCCTTGTCCGGGGGGATGGGTGTTAGAAAGGATTAAACACATAGTGCTTTCAGCGTACTGTATGCGGGGCCCAGTTATATGTGCATGCCAGGTGTAAGGGCAAACACGTTTCATAACACAGCACATCCCAGGGAAGCTGTTTTGGTTTCTTGAGTTAAAAATAAAGTGCTGCAGTTGGGATTAAATTGTTTGGGGTTGTAATCTGAGACAGTCACTCACAGGAAACCCGCAGAGAGGCAAACACGCGAGGCAGGAGGAGGAGAACGCGAGTCAGAAAGAGAAAGGCAGTCAGAAACGAAGAATCGGAGGGAGAAGGGCGGGTATGCAAGGCGAGAGGCAGGCAACAGGAAAGACAAGCCCGGGAGTTGTGTGCGCGCACGCGCTAAAATGAAATTTAAAAAACTGTAGGCGTAAGGGCGGATTTGAAAACTCATGGGGGGAGGGTGGGACTTTGTGTGGGATATATAAAAGAAAGATTGTACGCAAGACAGCTTCTTGAAGTTGAATTGTGCATTTGGCGGATATGAGCAGCACAGACGGAGCTCCGACGGTGTAAACCTCAGCTAAATCACCTCAGGCTCGAACGTATAGACAGACGCACTGCTGGCGCTTCCTGGCCGACCGTGGGGATTGGATTGCAGTGTGGGGCAGGCCGCTGGACAGTGTGAGCAAGACTGCAAGCGAGAAAAAAAAGCATTGGCCGAGCGGCCGTGAAAGTGACGCGGCCGTTAAAGTGAAAGTGATCGCGCGCTGTAAGGGTGCCGCAAGCGATGCGCTTAATGAGCCATGACGGAAAGCCCGATGATGCCTGTGCGCGTAATCGTGCGTGTAACCGTAAGCTTTAGGCCACAAGCAAAAGCGTCTGGTAGTATTTTTAAAGCCCACTTACTAAATGCCTCGCCAGACCAGCGCATGAGCTGGCTCAGGTGAGACCTAAAAAAGGCACAGTCAGCTACAAGAACAATACAGTAACAGGACAGTAATTTAGCAGACAAGACAACTGAGCAGAAATGCAGGCGCAATACAGGGCCTCGGCTCGAACCCCTGTCAGAATCGGACGTGGCACAGTGAGGGTAGCAGCACTTACCAGCGAAGATGCAGGGAGAAAGAGCAGGACCCTGAGAGCAGGTCCCTGACCATTCATAATCCTGGTGTCAACTCTCGTGCTTCCCGCCCGTGCACCCTGATGCCATACATTTCAACGTGAACCACTTAGTGCCCTCTCTCTCTCTCTCTCTCACACTCTCCTGGTCTGACAGTGTACTCCCTCTCACCGTGCTATTTATTCTAAGATTGAGTCACACACAGCTCTGCAAAATGCCCCTCAGTTTTGAGTATTACACATAACTTTTCCAAAGAACCTTAATTTTTACCTGCAGCAGCCGCAGCAATTACATTATGGGGGCTCATATGTAGCTGCAAACTAAAGAGTACTGGAGCCCATATAAATGAAATTCGTACATTAATTAAGTAGTGTGTGTGGATCTGCCTGGTTTCCGATTGCAGAATGTAAGGTAGGCCAGAACTGGGGTCCATTGGCAGGGATGCACTGGTGCCAGGCTTCATGCTTTTTTTCACCTTTTCTGTCACAAGACGTGTAGGCTACAGCCCCCTCATAGCTGCAGAGGTTTCAGATTGGTGGCCCCCACTTTCATTTTCAGTGCTGCAGAAGCCATTAATCCTTTTCTAAGCGGGATCCTTCACATCCAAATATATGGGCCTTCACCTGCCCTGCCCATGCCGAATTCGGCACGGCAGCAGACGTGTCTCAAGCGTGCCAGGCTCCGCGCACCAGTGACGGCTCTGGCAGGGTTTCCACAGCTGAAGCCTACCTCGTGGGTGGGTGCAACAACCCTTATCTCACACGACTGACAGGCGACTTGTGTACTTCAGCTTCAGGGAACATAGACTACACGGTGGCCAGGGCCGGAGCCGTAGGGTACATGGGTAAGGTTTCATCTCTCATCTCTCTGCGCCTGACACTCCCCTCCTCCCCAGCCTCTACCCCCTCCCCCCACATAATTCTGAGAGTGTCAGGTGTTGTACAGGTTCTGCAGCTGGGAGTACTGAGCAGTGGCTGTGTTTGATACATTTAAATTGCAGGTATACATCGCGTACTTACCTTCATTGTCGTGAAGGTATGGACACTGTTCGCTACTTGCTTCCATAGGTCATCACCCATGCTTCGCTTCGTTGGCTTGACTCGCAGTCCCCAGTGGGGAAAGCGGTGAAGGGTGAGGTGGGTGGAGAAGGGAGGGGGGGTGTTGCACCAGGTTCACCTATGGAGCCAAACAATACAGTGCTAGAACGTGAGGCCAGCTCATGAGCGTTTTACAACAGCTCGGGTCTTGGGGGATGTGCTCAATTCACTACTAGACGGACAGCCAGTGAAGTGATATACTGTATTTAAAGCCCGAACTGCGAAGCCATGCCTTCCCTGGACCGGAAACAAGCTTCCTAGGACCGGTTTCTGGCATTTCAGCCGTCTTCAGCCAGGCTTGCTTGAATCCAGTGGCAAAGTGAGCAAGGGACTCACGTCTGAGCATACTGTTGCAATTAAAGAAAGCCAAGTAGTCCATAAGATGTGGTCCAAGATCTTAGCTTTATTCTTTAGATAGGATCCACAACAAGCTCAGATTAGGCCTTGATTAATATCCATAAATGCCCCACCAGGAGCAGCCTCCCTGCTGCTCAGCCCATCTCACCAACTGATCTTTCCTTCCACTCAAACACACTCAACATTCCGATGACATCACACAGACTGAGCAGCAAGGCAAGGACAGCAACAGAGAGTAGATGCATTATAAACTTCCTAGATTACAACACATCCCCCCCTCATCAAATTAGTAATAATATGAACATGCAAAAACAATGTACCTTAGAGCAAATTGTGAAGATAGTAAAAATGCAAAAACAAGGTACATTATGCAACAAGGCCAAATAAATAAACTGTACGAAGATAGAAAAACACACATCCCAAAAACAAATGATCTTCAAGTAAAAACTTGAAAAGATTAACATTGCTGACAAACAAATCAAGATGATAAAAAGATAAACAATTCCTACGCGTGCGCTCCCATGACGCACAGACCAACCATTCACACCAAGTAACCTATTAAGGGTACAACCAGACATACGCCTGAGAAGGCTCACATTAGGGGTCTTCTAACGTGCATACTAATAACACGCAAACCAACACCTCACACGAGGTACCACAAACCCAAAGGTAAAACCAGACAGTAAAGTCTGAGAAGCCTTGACAAGGGTCTTCTAACGTGCACATCCACCACGCACAGGCCAACACTTCACACAAGTAACCAACACTCATGGGTAAAACCAGACAGGTAAGTCCGAGAAGCCTTAGAAAGGATCTTCTAACGTGCGCACCCATAACACACAGACCGACACCTCACACGAAGCAACCACCAACTCATGGGTAAAACCAGACAGGCAAGTCTGAGAAGACTTAGTCTTCTTACGTGCGCACCCATAACACACAGACCGAGACCTCACTCGAGGTAACCACTAACAAATGGTAAAACCAGACAGGTAAGTCTGAGAAGACTCAAATTAAGAATCTTCTGACATGCGTACTTAAACACACAGACCAACACCTCACACGAGGTAACCACAAACACAACAATAACACCAGACCGGTAAGTCTGAGAAGCCTCAAATTAAAAAGCCTTCTAACGTGCGTACACGTGACACACAGACCAACACCTCACACGAGGTAAAGTTTAACTAAGCACACCCTATACTCTCTTTCTCCCTCTTATCCATACAAACACACAACACGTAGAACCCTCATAACCAACAACTCACAGGAAACACATATCGTTTCCCCTACCACGCCCATTTACGCACTACTGTGCAGTAACATTCGCAGGACTTGGAAGGTAACACAAACACCCTCCTCTTCTGCAAAAGGCACTGGACCTAGGACTTGCGTAATGCCTTACAACATATACTAAACAAAGTTCACACATCATCACGAATCCTAAAAGAGAGCATGGAAAACAACGCAAAAGAAAAGGAAGGTCTTAGACAAAATAGCACAGGCTCAGATAACACATTGAAGAAAAGTCACAAAACAGTCACGTGACCGGTGAGCGACCTCTCACCCGAGGCTTCAAACAGCAATACCAAAAGAAACTCCTCTCAGCGACGTTTGCATTCTCGCTGCCACCCAAGCAAAAAAAACTTCCCAATTGGCTGCCCTCTCACTGGACTGGACTTGCAACATTCTTCCTAAAGTCAAAGTCAGAAATTCAGGACTGATCAGAGTTCAAGTTCACCAAGGAAATCCACCATACCGCTCCGTGTCTCGCCGCTCCACCTTGTGCGATGCTGCACCACCCCGCCTCACTAAATGCGCCTCTGCTTTGCTCCCAGCAACCACGGAAATCTTTCATACTGCTCCGTGTCTCGCCGCTCCATTTCCTTCGATACTACGTACGAGGCACGCAGGCGATGATGCATCGGGTGGCATGCAGACAGACATCGACAGCGCTCATGGAAGAGGAACCATGGCAACCTAGCCGTTTACAGCAAACAGGTACTACTGCACGCGCTACAGGACTCGAGCGTCGTTTTTAAAGCTTTAAATTGACTTGTAGAAATACCTCTCCTCTGTCCAGTCACCAAAAGCAGCGGTAGTGTTCAAATACACGCCAGTCCATTGTATACAAACAACGCTCCTCAAGTCACCAATATTCCTTTCAATATTCCTCCATTTAAACAAATACCAGATGTCTCTTCAAAGCGCGATGTGACCCAAACACCGGGGTACTTCCATGTAGTACACACAGTATACAGCTAGAACAGTTCATGTCTTCAAGTCCACAAAACCGAGTAAAGCTTTAAACTGACACCCTCACTTCGTGGGCGACCGTTGACAAGGTCACTGGTGGGGCATTTAGAGTGCCAGGTTTGTCCACAGGTTGTAGTTTCTTCAGTTTCACTAATTTAAACAGTCCAAACTTCTTAAAGTTGCACGCAGGTTCGTAATAAATTGATACCTTCACTATTAACAGTCCAATCAGCACGCAGGTTCTTCTAACTCGTCGCCAGTGTTGCAATTAAAGAAAGCCAAGTAGTCCATAAGATGTGGTCCAAGATCTTAGCTTTATTCTTTAGATAGGATCCACAACAAGCTCAGATTAGGCCTTGATTAATATCCATAAATGCCCCACCAGGAGCAGCCTCCCTTTGCAGAAGAGGAGGGTGTTTGTGTTACCTTCCAAGTCCTGCGAATGTTACTGCACAGTAGTGCGTAAATGGGCGTGGTAGGGGAAACGATATGTGTTTCCTGTGAGTTGTTGGTTATGAGGGTTCTACGTGTTGTGTGTTTGTATGGATAAGAGGGAGAAAGAGAGTATAGGGTGTGCTTAGTTAAACTTTACCTCGTGTGAGGTGTTGGTCTGTGTGTCACGTGTACGCACGTTAGAAGGCTTTTTAATTTGAGGCTTCTCAGACTTACCGGTCTGGTGTTATTGTTGTGTTTGTGGTTACCTCGTGTGAGGTGTTGGTCTGTGTGTTTAAGTACGCATGTCAGAAGATTCTTAATTTGAGTCTTCTCAGACTTACCTGTCTGGTTTTACCATTTGTTAGTGGTTACCTCGAGTGAGGTCTCGGTCTGTGTGTTATGGGTGCGCACGTAAGAAGACTAAGTCTTCTCAGACTTGCCTGTCTGGTTTTACCCATGAGTTGGTGGTTGCCTCGTGTGAGGTGTCGGTCTGTGTGTTATGGGTGCGCACGTTAGAAGATCCTTTCTAAGGCTTCTCGGACTTACCTGTCTGGTTTTACCCATGAGTGTTGGTTACTTGTGTGAAGTGTTGGCCTGTGCGTGGTGGATGTGCACGTTAGAAGACCCTTGTCAAGGCTTCTCAGACTTTACTGTCTGGTTTTACCTTTGGGTTTGTGGTACCTCGTGTGAGGTGTTGGTTTGCGTGTTATTAGTATGCACGTTAGAAGACCCCTAATGTGAGCCTTCTCAGACGTATGTCTGGTTGTACCCTTAATAGGTTACTTGGTGTGAATGGTTGGTCTGTGCGTCATGGGAGCGCACGCGTAGGAATTGTTTATCTTTTTATCATCTTGATTTGTTTGTCAGCAATGTTAATCTTTTCAAGTTTTTACTTGAAGATCATTTGTTTTTGGGATGTGTGTTTTTCTATCTTCGCACAGTTTATTTATTTGGCCTTGTTGCATAATGTACCTTGTTTTTGCATTTTTACTATCTTCACAATTTGCTCTAAGGTACATTGTTTTTGCATGTTCATATTTTTACTAATTTGATGAGGGGGGGATGTGTTGTAATCTAGGAAGTTTATAATGCATCTACTCTCTGTTGCTGTCCTTGCCTTGCTGCTCAGTCTGTGTGATGTCATCGGAATGTTGAGTGTGTTTGAGTGGAAGGAAAGATCAGTTGGTGAGATGGGCTGAGCAGCAGGGAGGCTGCTCCTGGTGGGGCATTTATGGATATTAATCAAGGCCTAATCTGAGCTTGTTGTGGATCCTATCTAAAGAATAAAGCTAAGATCTTGGACCACATCTTATGGACTACTTGGCTTTCTTTAATTGCAACACATACCCTGGCCATATTCAAATCAGTCTGACTAGGAAGCTTGTTTCTGGTCCAGGGAAGGCATGGCTTGGCAGTTCGGGCTGGACTGTTCCCATGAGGCACAGTGTCAGACTGATTTGCATATGGCCATGTCTGAACTGGGGTGGCAGAGTGGGCTAAAGAACGGTGATGGATTAAACCCAGATCTGTTGACTGGGTGTGAGTGTTTGATTGGTTCTGATGCTCCGTCCATCACCACCCCCTTTTGTACTGCTTTGTTCGCCATAAGTTGGCAGGGTATGCTCAGACGTGAGTCCCTTGCTCACTTTGCCACTGGATTCAAGCAAGCCTGGCTGAAGACGGCTGAAATGCCAGAAACCGGTCCTAGGAAGCTTGTTTCCGGTCCAGGGAAGGCATGGCTTGGCAGTTCGGGCTGGACTGTTCCCATGAGGCACAGGGTCAGACTGATTTGCATATGGCCATGTCTGAATTGGGATGGCAGAGTGGGCTAAAGAACGGTGATGGATTAAACTCAGATCTGTTGACTGGGTGTGAGTGTTTGATTGGTTCTGATGCTCCGTCCATCACCACCCCCTTTTGTACTGCTTTGTTCGCCATAAGTTGGCAGGGTATGCTCAGACGTGAGTCCCTTGCTCACTTTGCCACTGGATTCAAGCAAGCCTGGCTGAAGACGGCTGAAATGCCAGAAACCGGTCCTAGGAAGCTTGTTTCCGGTCCAGGGAAGGCATGGCTTGGCAGTTCGGGCTGGACTGTTCCCATGAGGCACAGGGTCAGACTGATTTGCATATGGCCATGTCTGAACTGGGGTGGCAGAGTGGGCTAAAGAACGGTGATGGATTAAACTCAGATCTGTTGACTGGGTGTGAGTGTTTGATTGGTTCTGATGCTCCGTCCATCACCACCCCCTTTTGTACTGCTTTGTTCGTCATAAGTTGGCAGGGTATGCTCAGACGTGAGTCCCTTGCTCACTTTGCCACTGGATTCAAGCAAGCCTGGCTGAAGACGGCTGAAATGCCAGAAACCGGTCCTAGGAAGCTTGTTTCCGGTCCAGGGAAGGCATGGCTTGGCAGTTCGGGCTGGACTGTTCCCATGAGGCACAGGGTCAGACTGATTTGCATATGGCCATGTCTGAACTGGGGTGGCAGAGTGGGCTAAAGAACGGTGATGGATTAAACTCAGATCTGTTGACTGGGTGTGAGTGTTTGATTGGTTCTGATGCTCCGTCCATCACCACCCCCTTTGTACAGCTCAAACGTAGGGGCATAATGGTTGAGGTGGGCACGTTATGCTGGTGAGAAGAACAGTATTTGCATGTATAAAGCCGGTTCGTAATGGCCGGCTCTTTAGCTCTAATACTGCATCAGAGAGCGGAAATGAGTCATGTCCTAAGAGTGCTTTTGCATCAGTGCTGGAACAATCAATGGGTGCATTAGGCATCAGCGTGGAGTGAAACTGAATCATGCAGTGAGCGGCGCAAGAAATATGCGGTGATCTGCAGGATGAAGGTCCCCAGTGGCCGCTGCGTGAGTGAATGCTTTGTTTGTCCTCCTCAGGCTGTTTCTCAATGTACTGGGAGGCTGGACAGACAGACTTCCAATCACGCGTCCATAAAGCTGCACAAAGAGCACCGGATTGTTATGAGCGGAGCTTCAATGGTTTCCAAGAGGCTGCTCTGCTGCCGCCATGTTTTCACAGCTGGGAAGCGATGGCGCTAACAAAAGCAAGACGGAAGTGGAACTGACATTGTGCGCCAATAATCTGCGAACTTCCACCTAACAAAATACTTACACACCTGTTCGCTTCAGCATATCCGTTTCACAATAATCAAGTCAGACTCGCTTTCTTTGCCATAACATTTCATAATAACAGATCAGATCTACAGTTTCTGATAAATGGATCATTGGCATGTCACCATAGCCTATTCAGACCTGTTCAGGCCTACTGTATTGGACACCGGCTTTCCAACAAGGGAACCATTACACACAGTCATACATTACTATTATGAATGAAATTACTCTCGCTAAATGTGCATAACAGGGATTCTCACAGTGCATTTTCTACCACAACCAATCAGGCCTATTGCCTTTGTCAAAGGATTGAGCATAAGCTTTCCCCCAAGGCAACATTCATAAGCTTACAAATAAACACAGAATTACAGCTGGCAAAACACTATAAGACATTTTAGGAAGACTTAAGTATTCTCAGTGCATATCTTTTTCTCTCAGGCTTTGTCAGAGGGGCTAGCCAACCTAACAATCCTTGCTACTATAATGATCTGTGAGATTCCATGTAACATAACAGCACTGTACAAGCTTTCATGTAGCGTAACACTACCCCACATTGTAAAACATATTGAGTTTAACATATTCTTTTCACAATAAATACATCAGGCCTCCTGCCTTTGTTGTAACGTGGCATATTAATAACAGGGCAAAACTATAGCATCTGACCAATGGCAAAATTGTCTTGTAGCATACCTAATTCGGGCCTACCATACTGAGCATAAGCTTTCCAACAAGGCATAGAGGATCAGATGTACAGCCCTTTTTAGTGGTCGCAAATGGGAAATCGCCCCTTTTGTGACCTCTAAAAAGTGTGGCGGTATGTACAAACCCTATTTTGCGGGTCGGTAACCAACTACTGAGTCGCAAAATAGGGTTTGCAAGTTGCTTTTAGGAAGCGGCGTACCAAGGGCGTCCCTTCCTAATAGCGAGTCGCACTTGCATGTACAATTGTTTTGTAACCGTAAATGCGGTCGCAAATCACTTGCAGTTTACCACCTACTTCAAGTAGGTGGTAAGCCAATCGCAAATAGGAAGGTGTACCCAGGGGACCCCTTTCCCTTTGTAAACAGATGCGAAAATATTTTTTAAGAGATCAGCCGTCAGTGGTCCCACGGACCCCTGCCTACTCTTAAAAAATTAAACAGAATAGTTTCATTTTTCTTTTTTAAATGCATCCCGTTTTCCTTTAAGAAAAACGGGCTGCATTTTTTAAAAAAATCGCTTTATTGAAAAAGCTGTCACAGACATGGTGGTCTGCTCACCCCAGCAGGCCACCATCCCTGCGAGTGCTGGCCATTCCCAATGGGTCGCAAATTGCCAGCTGCCTCCTAAATATTGATGAGGCAGGTCATTTGCGACACCATTAGGATTCGCAAACAGTGTTTGAGACACTGTTCTACATTCCATTTTGTGAGTCGCAAATTGCTAGTCACAAACCAAATTTGTGACTCAAAAAATGGAATGGTCGTACATCTGGCCTAGAATGTCATAAATGCACTCATTTTCAATGGAAGCGCACAACTTCCGCCAAAACAAATACTGTAGTTAAGGTAATCAACAAGTAGGAGGAGCCAACTCCCCTCCCCAGTAGAGCTTTATCAAGCTCTTCTTCTGTTGCTCACATAAGGTTTGGCTATAAATGTGCTATCGAGCCAGACGTTCTGGCGACAACCTGGACTAGTCATTCGTTCAAGCCGGACGTAATGAGTAGTCCATATAACTATTCTTTAGCTCAATCAGGCAGTTAAGAGAGTCATGTTCAGATTATAGCAGATGTGAGTGGGTGTCTTTGCAGCCTTACTCTTGGACCCAGTGCTTTATTTGTGCTGGTGGTTGCAGTTGAGACCCACTGGCATTAATTTTTGGGACACACCCTCTTTATTCCTCCTCTGTCTTTCACTCAGAGATTGGAAGAATGCAGGAGACAGAGAAAAAGGGAAAAAGTGACAAAGAAAGAAATCACGTATGAATAAGAACATGATAGAGAGGAATAAAAGGGAAGGGGTTGTCTGATGATGGATAACTGAGGCATGAGCAGGGGCGTACGCAATCTCTTGCAGCCCTTGCAGCGCAGGGAGTCCCCCACCCCTTCAGGGGGCACCTATTCAGGTCAATGGTAATGAATATCTGTGAGATATGGGAGACTAACGGGCCTGCCTTACATTCTGCAGCGAGGCCCCATGATTTTGCGTTGCGCCTCAGCCCATGAGGTAGAATCCAGGCTATGCAGCCCTGATATTTGGCACCCCTGATATGAGACAGCTCCAGGAGCAGGCTTTTGAGCAAACATTTGTGTACCAGCACTTATTCTTTTACTAATTAAGTTCTGCTTGGGTCACAGTGCCCTCTGCCTCAACTGACCCTTTTTAGAGATCCCTTTACTGCTTTTGAATGTAACATGGCTGCAGATTGGTTGAGCCACACATTTCCTGATCATTATCTTGTTTTGAGCCTGTCTACTTAGTGAGCAAAGCTCCTCAATTAGACACAAGAGGTCAACATGACAAATGCATCATCTTTGGTGCATGCAGTATTATAACTCTAAAGTGATGCAATGCATTTGGGATTAGCACTTCTTATATTTGTCTAAAGACAGCACCCTCGGGCTTTTGTATCTATACTGTGACAAAGGCCAGATAAACAGAGTTTATGTGCTCGCAAATCCTCTGATTTGGTAAATTAGAGGGTTTGCGAATGTTAAAACCATTTTTCAAATGCACTATGCCCGTTTAAAGATTCAGAAAAGGTTTTTCGAGCTGGTAAATGGGTTTACGAAATCATACAAAATTGGTATTTTGAAGGGCAGTGTTTAGGGTGTCCCTTCCAAATACCGATTCCTTACGGTATGTATTGATGTTCTGTATCCAAAATACAGTTGCATAACATTAATATTTGACTTACTACACAAAGGTAGTGGTAACCAATTTGCAAATAGGAAGGGAACCCCAAGGGACTCTTCTTCTTTATGAATGCAGAAAAAAATATTTTTTATGAGTAAGCAGTGGCCATGTGACCACTGGTTATTCCTAAAAAAAAAAAAGAGTGTGAAACATATATATATTTTTTAACACATTCCGTTTTTCTTTATGGTAAACAAGCTACATTTAAATATATGATTGCTTTATTTAAAAGCAATCACAGGCGTGGTGGTATGCTGAACCCAGCAGGCCACCATCCCTGTGATGGTAACGAATTGTAGTGAGTCAGAGTTTGCGACCTACCTCCTTACTATGCATGAGGTCTGAAAAACCCAGCCTAAACGTACATAGGGTGGTTTGTGAAAATCTTTACTGGTTGCAAAATGATTGGTCTCAAATAATTGTGAACAGTATTTTGCGAACATATATTAGTACATATGGCCTCAAGTCTCTAAAACGTGTGATATCTGGATGGCAGTGCTGAGACAAGTACTACAACTCTGTTTCTGGATAAATTCACATTTGAGTGCCATGGATGCTGCATGATGGAACTAGATACTGGATCGCAGATCTATTGCAAATCTGAGCAAAGTGATGCATGTTTGAGAAAGGATTGTCTTGGGGATTCCCAACTGATATTTACATGGGAGTATTTTCAAATTTGTTCGTCAAACAGTCTGGCAATTCTCATGATTCTTGGCCCAAATTTGTCATTGAAAACCCGAGTTCCAGTGATTTAAAAGACATGTCAGGCCCACTTATAAAGACATTACCTCCTGGTCCACGTCCTGGTTTCGGTCATTACAGACATGAGTGGATTCCGCCTCCACAGACAGGTGTTCACTTGCCATATGCTGCTATCGAAAACAAACGGGTTCCTTCCACAACACAGCGGCCAATAGGCCTATCTAAGGAACATCTACCCAGAAGAAATCATACACTGGCCCCAAGGTCGGACCAGCTCAGCGACCCTATAACAGCATAATCACTTGGAACTTTGAGGAATGGGCTCAGAAAATGTAATTAACCGTAAGTAATTCAATTATTACCGCCTTTTTTACTTTCCCATTCCAGTCATCATAGCAATCAGGTTATCGAACCTAATGCCTGAGATGGGTATCCATTTATAGAACACAAACAGCACACTGAGGCAGCAGCACCCTTGCAGAACATGTATTACAGAAACACTGTCACACAAATCAAAGCACAGCAGAGAAACTTCAAACCATAGTCAATAGACCCCTTCTTCTTGCATTGGAGGTCATAGTGCCTGACAACATTAGAGGGAACCACTCATGCAGCAGCTCTCCTAATCTCCATGACAGAGACACTTCACTACAAAGCATACATGCCCCTCGTAGAATGCCCCTTGACCTCAGCAGTACAAGGAATCTTATCTTGGCCTTGATATGTAGAAGCGATGACTGACTCAAAGTAGGCGTGGGAGCTTGAAACCTTTTCCTTGCCATACTAAAATTCAGCAAAAGGGGGAATTAGAATGTGGGAAGGAAGCCAACCTCTCCAATGTGCAGCAGGGCCTTTTTAGAAGAAGGGTCTGGGATTGAACACAGCCAGAACACTCTCCAGTTCAAAGGAAAAGGGAGATGCGTCTCTGAGGATAAAAAATTGACACAGCCTCGGAAGCGGCCTATCAGGGAACACCTTAAGGAAAGGAGGTTTGCAAGACAAATACCCTAATTCCTCCAAGCTATGGACCAAAGCGATTGTCACCACAAAAAAACTGCAGTCAGGAACTTGAATCCCACAAACACCGAAGGCTCAAATAGTACCTTCTGCAGAGCCTCCAACATCCACAACATCCCAGCTGGGAAGCAGGACCCTTCTTGGAGAGCAGGACAGAGAGTATAATTGCAGAGTATAATGCTCGAAGTCCTAAACTCCACCTCAGGATTCCCTGCGACCAAACAAATTTGAATCCAGCCTTCAGGACTTACAAATTGTCAGACTCGTCACCAAACTTGTGGTGCACCGCCTTAGCCCCAACCACCACTTTAAAGATGCCCAATGACTTGAGTTGGAGATAAAAATGCATGTACTGCAATTGCCCAAGCCCAAGGCAAATCGTTATTCAGGTACCCTGACCTTTCAACCGCCAGGCTGACAAACAGAGCCTCTGATGGCAGTATTGGAGCCTGGAGAAGAGAGAGGAGCAGCATTTCTGGACCTTCATATAGACCCTCAAATGAAGGGAAGCAAGGAGATTGGGGCCACGCCTCCACAATCAGACTCACGAAAGTCCCTTCCCTCTTGATCTTTGACAAAACCTTCAGAAATAGAGGGAAAGGGCGAAAGGAATACAAAAGGCCCTCTGGCCAAGGGCAGGAACATACATCAAATCCCAAAACAACTTCCACTGGAGACCAGGACAGAACTGACCTGTATTCCCCAATCCACAAATCCCACCTCGCACCCAGAGCTCTGAATACTGACGTGCAGTATTGTAGAAGGACTGCCCTGTGCCATACAGCAATCAAAGAAAATGGTTCGCTTACCTTTGGTTTAGTAGTAAAAAAGCAGCTATAATTGAGGAGTAAGTAGTGGGCCCTTCAGACCTATCTCGTACAATGTGGCAGAGAATTTGGATATTTTGCGTCAGGCCTCAAAGATATACAATTCTGCAGCGGCAGCTTTTTCCACCTAATTATTGATTTGCCACACTTTCCACACAATTCATTTTCTGCATAATTTGTAGATTTTCACAAACAAAAAATTTGCATCTAGCTCAAACAGGTCAAAGGTTACTAAAAATGCTACCACACGTGTTGCCATGCTGGTGTAGGCCTTTTGATGTGCAGTTGCTGTTTGTATTTAGGTATTAAATCGATATTAATTAGTTGAAATCTTTATTAACGTGCACAAATTACATACTAGTGAATGAATACTGCTTGAAAATATGCTGCACAATCTGCCTTTTCTTACCGTTTAATTTAGTCGACTCTGCTGCATAACCTGGCCCTCCCTTGACACATAATTCCAGTGGCCCTGAATAGCACCGACTGAGCTCTTTTTATACACGAAACATTCGAATCCACTGAAATAAGGTAGCCTAAATGAAGTAGATTCGTCTCATGTATTGTGCTTTTTCTCTTAAGGGACACAGACAACGCCCTGCTTGACATTTCGTCACAAATACCTCTGAGTCCGACTCGTTCCCATTCAGCGACTCCATGCTCGGGTCCCTCCAGTCCTCGGCCAGCGATGGGATGTAATTGTCCGTCAGAGCGTCCCAAACCCTGGAAAAGAAAAGGGCCCGTTGTTAAGAGCTGGCAGCTGGGGTCGCAGTCTGATCTGAAGGACCCCTCTGTTCAGAGAGTGACATCATTCTCGGAGCACAACATGCGAGCAAACAGAGAAAAACATGGTTGAGGCAATGAAGGGCCACAGGGGGGCCTGTACCCTCCGCTGGCACTGTGCGTCTCCGGGGCAACTCCAGGGTTGGCCCTGGTTAATTACTTTTACAACCTTAAATTCCCCAGATATGAATCGAGAGCCCGGTAATGGCCTCTGCATCTTTTCCGTGACCGCTGGGGTAGACAGAGATGGCCTGATCCACAAAGGTAAATCGTACCTGTTTATGTAAGTTTGAGCTTTTTCAGTATTTACAACACGGAGTTTTTATAGTAAGTTTACGAATAGGGCGATTCCGCAGTTGTGGGAAAACTCAGCACATAAAAAGCTAGGCCGGGCCTATCGTTTTATGTGCGCAGTGCGAGTCTCCATACTCATAAACTTACTGTTAAAATGCAGGTTTGTGAAAACTGAAAAAGAAAAAACTTACACTAATGTGTGACGTTATCTTTGTGAATCAGGCCCGGAGTTTCTGGGGATTGCAGATTCGATGCATTGTGTAAGGGTTGAACTGGACCAGGAAATAGGACAGGATACAACAATAAAAGTGCCCCCCCCCCCCCCCTAGTGAATTAGATACCTAATAAAGTGTCCCATGTTTGCAAATGAAGGCAGTTTTGAACTTGGCCAGACACGCATGCAATGCTTTGTACGGTATGGGAGACTGCATGGATCTGAGCTTGCTGCAGACATTGTTTTATTTTTAATGTCATGATCGGCTGTAAAAATAAATATTACAAATTGGTGGAGAGTCCGAAAAGGCAATACATTGGCACCGTTGAAACTAACACCGTCTGTGACCGGTTAGGAAGTCTATGTATGACCGAGTGTTGGTGGGAATGAGGTGAGAATGGTTTGGTGTGTTTTTTGATGGGGGTATATTCTTTTGTAATAACAGTTACATGATTTCCTACATTTGTTTTGGCTACATATGATCTTCGATGTGTTACTATGTGGAAATATTGGATGACAGCACCTTTGATGCATGTGTGGTTTAAATGTATTTTTATTATGTACTTTTGTATCATTGAATGTAAAAAGAAATTATCTATGCAAAGGAGTATGAATACGTTTTTATAATCTAATAAAAAATAAACAACAGTATGTATATGTTGATGATTTATTGATTTCAGCATTGGTTAGCCCATAAAGCCATAGTAGGCCTATATAGAAGAAATACAGGTCATGTGGAAGTGTGTCTAGTGTTTCATTAATTAGGTTTATGGCATTAACTGTCTGTGTCATCTGACTGCATGTCTCTGTCCTCTATAGGTAACTGAGTTCAAGATGTATGTGTATCAACAATGTGTATATTCAATGGGATAATCCGCAATTACCCAGTCCAGTACCTTGAGTTATAACAGTTTAATACCTGACAACCATTGTTGTCCATTGCAGGGCTCACACAAGGGGAATGTGTAGCCTGGCTACAGTCTCACAATTGTATGTCACAGGAATGGTAGGAGATGCAGCCAGGCTCCAAGGGAAGATAGGCGTTGCAGATGTGAGTACACGAGACAGCCCATCCAGTCATTCATCCAAGGTTGGAAGTAGGGAGGTAAAGTGGCTGCAGGGGGGAGGCATAGGATTTCCATACTCTCAGCAGTTACCTGAAAAAATGTTGCAAAGCACGGTGGTCAGGGCAGAGGGGTCCCACACAATGTGTTCCGCAGCTCGTGCTTCCGGCGTACAGTTATTGTTCAAATGTTGCTCTCTGCTCAGTTGTTACCTTAACCTGCAGAAGTGGCTCAGTTTTAGTTACTTCTAACAAAAAGTCTCTTTTCTGAATGATGATTCAGAGCCAAACATGGCACTGGGCTTCCCAATGAAATCCAGTGGGAGCCAAATAGAAGGAGCAGCACGAGGGACATGCGAAGAGAGGACACATTAAGCTCTGGTTATCAGTAACAGTATGTAGGGGCCACATACCCACGGGAAGCACCAATATGGGTACCACACCTCACCTGTTACCCTACAACACACAGGCACCCTCCACATACAATGTGCGGGAAGGAGGGGACCCAGTCATGACATACAACATGGATTTACCAGAAGGAGCCAGTAGGCAGCTCTACATGGGAGTTCAACTACTATAATCCGTGGCCACCAACCGCTAGCAGTATCACGGCCTGGTTATTGGGACGGTAGACACTTAAGCTAAAAGGAGAACCTCTTTGAGTGGAAAGAAACACCCCAATGCCACCCAGCTCGCTGTTGATGGGCAACGCGCCATATCAGGTAGTGCCCGAGTCAGGGGATTCATGCTGTGGGTCTCCTGCACACCGAGTCTGCCATAAAGATAAAAGGAGAAGATGGCAAGTGGACACTCCTCCTTACCGGGGACTTTTGACCCAGCAAGTGTCCTTATAGACCTGCTCTAAAACCACTTCATTTTTACAAAAGGTATTTGAAAATTATAGTGTAAAATGCACACTTTTGCAGTGTTTTGTTCAAAATGTCATTAGTGGAGAATGGGACAGCTATTAACGCTCTACCACATTCAAAGTTTACCAGCCGCCACCGGCAACAGGTTTACTTTTCAGGTTTAGGATTGCTTGCGTTGCAGAGCCCCAGTGCCTTTCATGCATACGGTATTCTGCCTAGAGCTATTTAAGTGAATCTCGGCCTTTGTTTAGGTCCTAATGGAAAGAACAATTACATCAGTTCTCCTGAGACTACGCGGAAAGTAAAGGAAATATGCTGTCAAAGCATGAGAGGTAGGCTGCAAGACTTTCATTCCCTAGAGGAGCATTTCCAGAGAAATGCCGCCAGGTTTTGTCCGAAATGAGGAATAATGACCCTTGACGGACCATTGCAGACAGCAAACTGTACCTATTCAATATATTGCACATAATACCCATGAATTGGCAACACACACAATAAAAAAGGAAGAGTCTGTCAAGGATGATGGTTCAGCCTCACTCCGGGATTTTCCATCCAGGAAGCAAAAGCGGGAAGTGCACAAGCTCCAATCATTAGTGTAGAGCTACTTGCCAAAGGGCAATGATCGACCATTGGGCACGGGCTCAAGCTCTTCAGTGGCCTCCAAATGGTATCGCGAAAAGTGAGAGTTCATAAATACAGCAGGTTGGCCTTCAGGGAAAGAGGGCGGAATCACTTGCATGTTAGGTGATATGGTGAGTCTCAAATAACTTTGGCCGCGCTCTTCCACCCTTTCGAGTTCTCTGGTGCGTCTGGAAATCTCCCTTTTCTGATCCAAATCCTAAGCCTGATAGCCAAATGATCCGGGCAAAGTTTCTGTTCCATCTGGTGGTTACAGTGCACTTGAATTCAACAGCATGTAGTGTCAAGCTTTACAATAAAAGTGCCTTGTTTTTAAGCAATCTTCTCGTACACATATTCACTAGTCGTCTGGCAGAGATTAGCTCCTGTCTTTATCTTGGGGACTGAGCATAAATTCATTTCCCTGCCTGAAATTCTCCCTCATATATATATTAATATGGCTTTTTTGTGCAAGCCCATTCTACTCCTGGAGCCTCGTAGTGCAGTGCTCAAAACCTTATGGGTACTAGTGCCCAGCTCACTAGTGCTCTTTTTCTTGACATCAAAACGATTAAAGGAGTGGTCCTGCCAGTAATCAATAGTGTGATAAGAGGCTGAACGTTGATCTCAACAGCAGCCATTAGCTGAGCGCCCTTATCAATATGCCGGTGCTGGCGATTTATGACTGGGGGCAGATGCAGCATTGCTGTCCATGGTGCTGAGCACGTGCTTTGCTTGCCAAGATTGGTACCTGCTTATTAACGCTCTCTTCGTGGAGGTGTTACTGTTGCCATGCTCCCGCAGAGCAGAGCTACCTCCACCAGCAGAACCCCCCCCCCCTCCCCCCCGAAGAAATGTACATCTGCGGACACAAGTACATTGCCATTACTTTTCAGATGATTTTGTGTTCCACCCATAACTAAACCGGGGTCTCAGTTGTTCTCTAGCGGTCACATTCGAGTGCTCTTTGGGATGCATTCAGTGCCACAAAGAGCAGCTGCTGCCTGGAAGGTCTTTGGTCTTTTCCCCTGGTCACCAGCCAAACGCTGGCTGCTTCCAGAAAGTAGTCCAGTTATGGTTCCAAGAGTCAAACCTACTTTTTTGCAGCATAATTCGTTCGTTGGCCAGACAGAGTTTCCATCTGAAGCAAATGAGTGACTTGTATTCCCCAAGTGTGTACATATTCCGAACAAGGGTTGTGTGGCTGCTCGTTGTCGAGCCCGCACTCTGCATTTAATCTGAGTAAATGGTGAGACTTTCTAACACATAATCCATTACAGATTTTCGCAGAGCTAAAATTCAGCTGCTGGTCTTTGAGTATGAAGCTTAGACAGAAGGATGATTGGGCTATTCAGATTACGTAAAGAATCTGCACTAATTGCTTGACATACACTCCAGTATTAGACCCATGGACAGTCCATGAGATTGACAAAAGAAAGACTCACCCCCACTTCATTCTTTGAGACGATGTGAGCCATTACTCAGTAAAGAGGTACAGACTTCACACTTAGCTTCACGCCCCTTCTTTTTCCCTTTTTTTTTTAAAGATCTTTTTATTAAACATGCTCATCATTCAATACAGAGTCTGAAAATACAAAGTAGGCACAGAAATATGAAGCGATGTGACCAATACATCTGGAGTTTACCTTGCCGCGCTCCCACGGTACAGTGGATCTTTACAAACCAATAGAATTAGAAACTTCAGCATGTGGCAGTATCACAGTTCCTAGTCCCTTCCGTGAGGGGAGAGCCCAATTCTGGCACCCCGACCAAGATAGTGTCTTTTAATGCACACCCCTGTATTTTCGCCACCGACCCCACACCTTCTCCCACTTGTTAGGGTAACTTCTGCTGTGATAGATCATCTCTTCTGCCCTCTGACACCACTCTAAATTCCTCTCCCACTCCTCAAGTGATGGAGAGAGCGGAGCCCTCCACCGCCTCGCAATGTTGCGTTTAGCCGTCCCCCACCACCAGCGCCAACCACAGCCTGTTATGTCTGGGCCAGACTTCCTCCCCCCGGATCAGCAAGAGCAGCCACCTCACATCCATCGGCACTGCAACCGAGAGGGCCCCTGCCATCACAGCAGTCACCCCCGGCCAAAACCCCTGGATAATCGGACATTTCCACAGAATATGATAGGAGGAGCCTTCTTGTCCACATCCCCTCACACACTGCGGCGTATCTATTGACCCCATGGTATACAGCCAGATAAGGGGGTAGTACGCCCTATGTAGGATTCTAAGCTTTATCAGCCGAAATCTGACTCTAATCGCTTGTCTAGATCTCCACCCAATCCTCATCCTCCAAGACCCCCAATTCGTAATTCCAGGCCCTCCTCAAGGGAACCAGGGGTTCCAGAGGATTGTTTAACAACTTTTGGTAAATCACTGATACTCCCTTATGTGGAATAGGGTCAGGAAGCAAACGGTCCTCGAAGGGGGAGGAATCTGGTAATGTCATCCCCTCCCACATATGCGCCCGGAGAGCATGCACCAGTTGGTCGCACTGGAGTGTTTGGGTAGTAGCTGCATCATACTCTCCCCTCAATGTGTCTAGGGTAATAAAAACTTCATCCCTTCATACATCTCCCAGATGTTCAATTCCTATCATTGCCTAGTGTGAGACCCACTGCATGCTGGATACCTTTGCCAAACAATCACTACACCAAAGGGGGGTCATGGCCGTCAGTTTGCCACGCAATCCCAGATACGTCTCCGTCCCAGATCAGCATTCAACAACTGGGAGGCCAGTTCTCCGACCGATGGTTATAGAGGATAGTTTCATAATTACTTAACGGAATTGAGTCTTTGTCAACTCTATGGTCCGGTTTCTCACAGCTTGAGTAAACCCAGTCATTAATCGCAAACAGCTGTGAGGCCCAATAATATTTCTAACCTCTGGGATCACCAAGCCTCCGCCATATACCCCCCTCTGCAGTTTGTGCAAAGCAATACCCAGCATGCCACATTGCCACAGCAGCATCCAGAGCTCTTATTCAATGTGTTAAAACCTGGTGTAGGGTGTATTCTGTAGGACATATAAGAAGCATGGTAACAACATCATTTTATACAGGGCTACTCTACCCATCAGGCACAAGAGGAGGGTGTACCAAAGCACCACATCTGTCCAAAGCCAGTCTAGCTGCAGGGCCAGGTTGCGCCTAAGCTGCTGGTCCGGGTCCCAAGATATTTAAAGCCCACTTCTCAAATCGGGGCTTCACAATTCGTCTGGAGTCTCAGAGGAAGACCTGACAAGGGAAACACCACCGACTTAGCCCAGTTTATTCAGTAGCCGGAATAGCTGCCAAAGAGTTTGAAGATGTGAAGAATTCTAGCTATGTAGCTATAGAGGGATATGGCCTAGAGATGTATAATAGAATATCATTGGCTTAAAGGGAGGTCTGTTCCTCCCAACAGCCCGACGATGGAATTCCCTACATTAGTGGGTCCCCCTGGATTCAGCACGCCAGTGGTTCCAGCGCCAGGGCGAATATCAGGGGCGACAGAGGGCATCCCTTCCGAGTGCCCCATCCTAATGGGAAGGGCCTTGACAACACCCTGTTCACGCTAACCCTGGGCCTAGGGACCTGGTTGAGCAACTTAATCCACCTGCAAAACTTTGGGCCGAATCCCAATCTGGACAGAGTAGCAGACTGATATGGCCATTCTACACTGTTAAATGCCATTGTGGCATACAGGGCCATCAATGCTGATTGGGGGGATTTTGGCCCACCTGTCAGGTGCAGAACACCATATAGCCTATGAAGGTTGAGTCGAGTACTTTTGCGTGGCATAAAGCCAAACTTATACACGTGGATGACCGAGGACAGAAGGGGGGTGAGACGAAGCGCTAATATCTTGACCAGAACTTTTGCTTCGACGTTGAGAAGGAAAATTCGCCTAAAGGAGCTACAGTCTTCTGGGGGTTTGTCCCTTTTGCGGATCACCACAATTGTGGCAGTGCGTAGGTCCTCAGGCAGACGGGCAGTCTCATTAGCTGCCCCAAACATCTCGGCATCGGTGGGGCTATTTTGCTGGACATGCCTTTAAAAAGCTCCACAGGGAGTCCATTAGGCCCCACCGCTTTGGCGGATTGCAGGGATCTTTAGG
This sequence comes from Triturus cristatus, assembly GCF_964204655.1. Lineage (NCBI taxonomy): Eukaryota > Metazoa > Chordata > Amphibia > Caudata > Salamandridae > Triturus > Triturus cristatus. The sequence continues at coordinate 1,157,317,879 of NC_140583.1, read as the reverse complement.
CCAACCCTATTTTCTCTACTGTAGGCTCTGCCTCCAAGGCCTCCGCCACCCACTCAGGAGGGGTTTGTAGCGAAAGGTCCTGTAGGAACACCTCGCAGTCAGTCCTTTTTCTAGTACTAAACGGAGAACATAGATCGTCATAATAGAATGCGAATACATCTGCTATATCTAAGTTCGCTGTTTTAAGGATACCCTTCTTATCAATAACTCCTCCCATCCACGCCCTGTCCCGGTCCCTCCCGCTGAGCCAGGCCAATAATTTGGATGCCTTGTCCCCAATATTGTATAATCGGTGCTGTGTGGTAAAAGCCTGGGATCTAGCAGCATTCTCCACCAGGGCTCGCAGGTCATGTTGGTGTAGTAACAGCCTATGCTTTGTATCTGTCCCCACTTCCCCTATCACCTCTGCCTCAAGGGCGAGAATATCTTGTTAAATGTTCTTGCACTCTATCGCTGCTTCACTTCTTTTCCCCCCGATCAAAGATCGAGCTTGTCCACAGATCACAGCTTTAAAAGCTTCACAGAGGGTACAGGGGGAGGCCCCTGCACATAGTTTATCCTTTATTTCATAATTCTGCAAGTACCAGGGGTCAAGCTTAAGGAAGGAAGCGTAGTCAACAGTCGGGCCTTTAACCATGACTCCCGTGGGGGAGTGGTCTGAGATACCTTGTGTGTAATGTCTAGCACCCTCAAAGATTCCCAATTGAGTGTGGTGAGTAAAGAGGTATTCGAGGCACGAGAAGAAGCCGTGGAGAGTGGAGTAAAATGTGTACTGCTTTTGGTATGAGTTATGTGCCCTTCATATGTCCACACCCCCATTGCAGACACAAAGACCGTGAGGGCGGCCCCATCTGGGCGTCTCCCTTCCTCCTCCATTCTGTTGAGACTCTGATCTATAACTGCATTCTTTTGTCCCCCCACAATAGAATCCCAGTCGGCAGCTCCAGGAGGAGGGCACCCAGTTTTGGAAGGACAATAGTGTTAGTGTTCAGTTTGGGAAGTATATACATGGAGCACAAGTTCAAGGTTCAGCCCTCCCAGTTGCCCATCAGAACCATATAGCACTCTTGAGGATCCCACCGTGTCTTAGTCACTAAAAAGGAAGGGAATTTTTAATCAAGATGCCTACACCACGGGAGCCCACGGAGTATCCTGCATGAGCCAGGAGTCTGTAACCGAAGCGGTCCAGAGCCCTATAGTGATTACCCTTGAAATGTGTCTCTTGGAGTAGGACAACGTCAGGGGAATGCCACTTAAGATGCTGTAGGACTAGGGTGTGTTTAATTTTGACACCCAGACCAATGATATTCCAAGTTCATACTTGTATGTGATGATTCCGCACACCCATCTCAAACATATTCTTGCTGTCAGGCCTCCTACCCGCCTCCATCCGTTGGCAATGTCACAGCAGCTGCCACAGTAAGGTTATAGCTATGATGAGCAAAACAGTTCAAAGCCACAACAAAATCAGACATACCCAAGAACACCCTCCTCCCTGCGTCCCTGCATAGTGAGTAGCAAACCTCCCACTTCCCCAACCTGCAGAGTTCCTGTCACCCGAACTTGAGCATAATGCAATTGGAGGGCACTGCCAATGCAACCGTGTAGTAATTGGATAGTGTACAATTGCAATTAAATCACCCCTTTGAGCTGGAAATTGGCTGGGTTCGGAGTTCTCGTGGATATCTAATATGTTTTTCCACCCCAAAGTAGAGAGGCAAAATCAGACCCACAGTACGTGAACCCATGTCTATGGACCCATAGTGGCCCTTCCCTAAACGCCCCCATCATCATGCAAAAACATCATATTTTTACATAGAGAGTCCCATTAATACTCATTTGAGCCAGGTGAAGAACCTGGTCACGACGGGTTGAACGAGGACCCCAGGTTCCGCAGATCGGGCCAATCCCCTGGGTGGACCTTCTCTTTCCACCTTTTGCATGCCCCACTCTGCTCTAACCGTCCAGCAGTACCAGGCCTCCTCCGTAGTAAGGAAAAGTAATGACTGTCCCTCTGCCAGCACCCAAAGTATAGCTGGATACATCACCGTGTATCTCATGTTCTTTTGCCTGAGGGCTTTTTTAACTGAGTCATAGGTGCACCGTTGGGTCTGCACCTGGAGGGTAAAGTACGGAAAAAATCTAATAACGGCATTCTCAAACTTCATGTCTCCATGAGACTGGTCTGCCTGCAGGATTGCATCACGGTCCCTATAGTTGAATATACGAGCCACTATCATGCACTGGGGGCGGGCATGGAGGCGGCCCCAATGCCCGATGTGCTCCTTCAATGGAGAAAAGCTTGGAGGGCCTTTTGGGGTGAAGGGTGTTGAGGATTAGGTCCTCCAGAAAGAGATTTGTGGATTGTCCCTCTGCTTGATCGGGGACCCCCACCACATGGATATTTTTGTGCCTCGCCCTACCCTCCTGATATTCCAGACGAACCATTGATTATGCTTGTAGCTTTGTTAGCTAGGTCACTTGCTCCTCGAGGTGCTTAGTTTTCGACTGGAGGCTTCCAATATGTGTGTAAGCCGATGCTACTTTTTCTGCCATGTTGCGGAGGTCTGCTTGGAGGAGGTTTACCTCCTCTGTTACTGTGTCACTTTTGGGCTCACACGTGCTCCTGGGGTTTCCTCTGGCTTTCATAATGTCTCAGAGAGAATGCTCCGGCGCCTAGACCGCATTGCCAAGTGCCGCTGGGTCCCGGGCGGCACCCCCTGTCTCCTCCGTGGCCCCTAGAAAACTGTGTAATTATCAATTTAGTTTGATTGCCCAGAGTAAGAGCCCACATTCCATCCCATGGCTGTCATGCTCATGAAACAGAGCTTCGAGAGCGGACCCCCAGCCTCCAGGCCAGGACCCACTACACCCGATCTCAGATTCTCTGCCCATCACGTCTCTAGCCGGAGTCAATGTTCAGACTACCTCGCGGGGGCCCAGAGTACTCAAGGTACCACTCAACAGTGGCACATCATCATTTCGGAGAGAGGCTGTCTACCCCGTTCAGGGCCCTTCACTTGCCCCTCAGGTCACGGAGATCAAGTTAGGCTGATTGTGCTCCTCCCTGGAGTCCCAGTATTTCCCCAATGAGTCGGACATCACCTGGACACCTCTTCACAGCCACAGAGGGAGTGGAAAGGACCCCCAGTACAGATGAAAGCAGGGGGGCCCAGTCCTCGTCTCACGCGCCTGATCAGATGCATTAAAAACCAGCTGGGCCTATAGTCCTCGCTCTCTCCCACCGCTCTGACCAGGTCAGCATCCTACCCACGCAGGACATCACTGTTGGAAGCTCCCTCTGCCCAGTCCAAGCCAGTCTTCCCCAGTTCGAGGGAGCTGAGCCCGGCCTCCATCTTGTGCCCTCAGCCATGTGGCTCAACTCCACTCCCTGATAAGTCGGTGAGGCCCCAGGTCCCCCAGGCAGGCCCGGGGCCCACGCTCTCCAGCGTGGCAGCACCAACTTCATGCCACGGTCTCTCAGCCTTCCGCTGCCCAGGCACCGGCACCAGCCACACTCCACGCCAGAGTCAGCAGGGGCACCTTTGCTCCACCGCCCATCAGTCCCTTGGGTCAGCAGGCACAGGATCGTCGCACCAGACAGTCAAGGCCCGGGTGATGCCGACCCTGTCTCAGGACTTGCAACAGCCAGGATCTCCGGCATTTGGTGCCACCATTTTAAGCTTGCCGTAGGCAGGCAGCTCCGCAGCAACCGTTCCTCACCTTGTCTATATCTCCAGGCCTCTCCCACACTTCAGGGGGACAGAAGGGATACAGACCAACCAGGATGATGTCTGATATGGGGGGGGGTTATTCACTGATGGCTAGCGGAGCTGAGTAAGTGTTAGGCATCTTTCACGGCAGCAGGCCACGCCTCCGGACCTATCTTCTTTAATCTCCAAAATGCAGTTAAGACAAAAATAGGTACCAAAAAGTATTCAAGAGTGAGAGGAAGACATGCATTGGCTGACTGAAGTACACACAGTTTTGGGTCATGTATATGCTGCTTCATAGCTCAGTGTGAGGCAGCGAATTGAGTTTCTGGACAGTAGTATGCCACACTGTGGGAAGTGCGTGGTTGGCAAAGTATGTGTTGTGATGGGGAAGTGTTTTTGTGTCATGCGTAAGTGAGCAGAGAGATGCTCCTGTCTTGTGTTGAGGCTACAGAACCCAGCAATATAGGGGGGGAGGAGTGTGAGTGACAGGTGCACAAAATGTACTTTTAATTAGCTGGCAGATATAATTTACAACAATACACAATAGTTGGTCCCTGGGTCTAATTAACTATCGGAGTTCTGGAATGTCCCCATACCCACCCGTGTGTGGCATGCGTCATCAAATTGATGAAACATGCCACACAAGAGTAGGTGAGGGGATCCGTCCTAAGAAAGGGAGATTCCCGCACTCCGATAGTTAATTAGACCCAGGGGCCAACTATTGTGTTTTTTTGTCGTGAGAGTGGGGAATCAGCCTCTACTGGTCTTTAAATTTCCTCCAGTCCTCCTTTTGTGTAGTAGATATAATTTACTCTCATGACCCATGGTACATTTCATGCTTTCTGTTTTGCTAGAAGAAGGGATTTACCTGAATGGTCTGCCTTATAGGACAGTGCACCCCAAAATGATCATTGATACATGTAATCAGAGCTTAGTTTGTAAAAAAAACATAGCTGTCAGGGCCAGCATACTCTGCCCATTGAGCCTACTAGCGCAGTCAGTGCCAACAACAAACCATCACACTCTAAGTGTAAAAAATCAGAATATTCCAGGCCTCCAAAGCTATCAGAATGGCTTGGGCATAGGTATTCGTCATTTTAAATGCATGTTGAATTAATAAACAACTGTTGTGTGCTCATCTCTAAATTAGGCAACCATCGCCACCATGTGGCAGGCTGTCAAGTACCGGTGTTGACAATGATGTGCTGGTGCCGAGCACCCGAAACCCGCCAGCTCAAACTAAGCACTGTACATCTTCTAAGTTAACTTTTCCTATGGACAAGCTGATTTGAAAGCAAGAGACAACCATTGCCTTTCTCTTCACTTGGGTCTGGGCATGTCCTCTCTGAGGAAAAATACAAGTGCAGTTGGATAAGCAGTCAAAGGCGACCAATCGCTCTGGAAACGTCCAGAGTGTGTTTCTGTTACAGAGTTCGGTTGGCTGGGAATGTCCAGTGGCAGGGCCGGCTTTAGGGCAGTGTGACTGGTGCTGCCGCACTGGGCGCTGACCTGTAGAGGGTGCGCCAAACTCAGGGGGGGGGGGGGTTCTGTGTTTAGCAATAACTTTGGATAGGAGAGATGAGGAGCACTTATGCCCGTGGTGGTGATAGAATCCGAGGAGGTGGTCATGGGGTTTGGGGGCGCCAAAAAATGATTCTCGCACCGGGCGCCACCAGCGCTAAAGCCGGCCCTGTCCAGTGGATCCAGAGGATTGATGGGATTTAACGAGAAACTGTAGACATGTAAACAACTCAGACTTCACAAAGGGAATTAGAGCTCACATTATGCCACATTATGCATTTCTGTTCTCTGGACAAGACATATTTTGGGGCCCCAAAAGTAACAACTTTGAATTTCTTATCCATTTTCAGATAATTCAAACCCTCGTGACGACAAACAGTCTTTTATTATATGTTACATTTAAAGAAAAGTGGACAGGCAAAAACAGCCAAAAGATCAAGCTGCCCCCTGTCCGCAGCCAAAGTGTACCAAAAGACAGTTTGAAGAGCCATTGCTAAAGCTATTCCTTTTTGCGCTTGGATCTAGATACTTATTTGTCGTGCAACAACATTTGATGGAATTCAGTGTCACACCAGACAGTTCATCCTAATGTAGCAAATACACAGGAAGGGTGACCTGGGAGGTGTTTAGTGGGTTAGTGCATAGTATAAAAAGAAGACATATACATGCACATAGCTCATGGTTGTGTAAACATAACTGCCGAATATTAATATTAATATTAATAGACCAACTCTTTTCACAACCGGCATTTTCGCTGCAATAGTAAAAATCAAAGAACTGCACCGATCATTTTCACCATGCCATCTTTCCCTGTGTTGCCCCTCCTCCCGCTCCCTATAGGTGCGATTCTTTAGCTAGACGGATACTTCCGACTTATTTGGGTAAGAGAAATGTGAGGAGGTGGGAGACCAAAGAAGGCCATAGTGGTTAAGCAAGGTGTATAGCCAGACAAGTGAGGTAGACTAGGCAGAACGAGATAAGATAAGGAGATAGGTGAGGTAGGGCATGACTTATGATCATGAGAGAAAGGTGAGGTGTGCTACAAGGGTACTGAGAGGTAGCTAGAGAAGGAGATATAGAGAGACGGGTACGGTTTCACAGAGAGGCAGTGAAACAATGTAGGGAAAGGGGTGGGTGCAAAGGTGTGAGGTAGAAGACAAGTGCGTTATAGGGAGAGTTATAGGGAGGGGAAGGCAGACAATGGTAGAAGTGGACAGACAGGGAGTAGGGCTAGACCTATAGAGAGAGGCAAGGTGGAGACAATGGTGCGGAAGAGCGAGACAACATTAGAACATTAGAACAAGCATAAAAAGGCAGGTCTAGTAAAGAGTGTAGTGAGGGAAAGATAAAGGTAGAGACAGTAGTGAAGGATAGAGAGATGAAATAGAGAGACGGGTTAAAGAAGGAGATGAGGCGGACAGTTTTGATTGAAATAGAGAAAGAGAGGAAGAGAAAGAAGAAATTGATCAGATAGAAGATAATGATAGCTTTGGAAACAGAGGCAGAGGAGGAGAGGCAGCGACAAAGGAGTAAGGCAGTGAAATATGAGGTAGACTGAACAGAAGTATAAAGATAGAGAGGGGAGATGGAGAGGTGAGGTAGTGAATGAATGGTGGGGTAAATTCATAGATTAGGAAGCAAGAGAGAGGTGGGGTAGACAGAGGGGAGGTGGTGACAGAGATGTGAGTTAGAGAGTGAACGAAGTAGAGAGTGAGGTGAAGTAGAGAATGATGAGGTAGAGAAAGGGCATAGGTACAAAATTGAGAAAGGTGACATATAGAGAGACAGAGATAAGTGACGTAATGAGAGATGAGTTTGAAATAAAGATAAAGTAGCTGGAGGGGAGCTTCTTGAAAGGGGTGCGATAGGAACAGCAGAGTGAGGGTAAGAGAGAAGTTGGAGATGATCAGAGAGTTAAGGCGGAGAGAAGGGCTAAAGAGGTAGAGATGTAGGGCTAGACAGAGAAAGCAGTGAGGGTTTGAGAGGTGGAGAGAGAGAGAGAGGTGTATTGCGAGAGCGTAGACGTAGGTGAGGTAGAGAGAGCTGTGGTGTATAGATAGGGAGAAAAGAGCGAGGTAATGAGAGACAGGTAAGGTAGCAGAAGTGAAGTGAATTAGGAGAGAGCGATTCTTTTTTATTTAATAGCCCCTACTGCCCAAGAGCACGAGGTTAGACAGGGTACGTATGACCAGCTGTCAAATTAGCAAAGACGCGGTTTCTATCATCACTTCACCAGGGGGCTCCCCTGAAGGTTGGTGGCATGGGCAACTGCTCACTTCGCCCATGCCTGAAAGCGGTTTGTTAAAGTGGCTTTAATACACACTGAAAGGATTTTTAATAGTCATCCGTAAATTATAATGAGTGGGCAATGCTAATCTCTCTGAAAGACTGTGGTGATTATTTTAGTGCCAAGGTGCGCTATGATGTTGGAAAGCACTTGTAATAAGAAAATGGTAACGCTAGCCACTTGTAATATATTTTACAAGTGACTAGTGACTTTCGCACAGGACCGCATGCGCGGCGGTACAGAAGCCAATGAGGACGGCCCATACGCTGCTGTGATTTGAGGCTGTGCTCACCTGCCCACGAGGATGCGATGCAACGTGGCCCATATCCCCACCTCTGTGACAGAAAAGGCAGAGACGCCGTTAATCCTTCCACCATGCAAGGTTTCCCATCCCCACGGCCTCTCTGATAGGAGAGGATGTGCTGGTGCACACTGGCCCATATGGATAGGACAACTCGCGTGGAATTCCGCAACTTTCTAAATGCACTCGGACTGTGGCATATGCCTTTATAGGGTCGTAGTGCTCCAACTCGGTGCACTATCCTTACAATTCACAATTGGAGGGCATATATACAGCCACACATTAAATCACCCAACTAGACCACTTCAAAATAAATAGTGGTCGCATGATGGTCCCAATACCTGTTGAAGGGGGCCACACTCCGGGCACATGGACAGGGGCCCCTCTGTCCCTGAACTCCAGCACGTGCTGCCATCTACAGTCTCTACAAAGCCAGTGCAGAGCAAACAGTGGTCCAGCCTAGATAAACGAGCAGAAACACTGCTCAGCCAAGAGGCCTGACTGAGCAGACCGCTGCAACCTCCGCATGGCCCCCTTCGAGTTTACCTGGGAGTCCCAAAGCAGGGAAGCACTAAACTGTTTATTCCAAAACACAAATCAACAAACCTCGGTCTCGGGACCAGATCTTAAAAGCTTTGCTATTAACGTCTCAGAGAAAGTGAGGGGCACGCCAGTTGATGGAGATGGCGGGAAATGTTCATTACTTGTTAATGGCATTTAGAAAATCGACGCCAGGCTCCCTGGTTTCAAGGAGAGCGAAGCATCCGCGTGCTGAGCCGGCATCACAGTAGTGGGGTCTGGCTGCAGGGCAGGCAATTACCCATACATTCATCCTGCCTCCAACAACTGATGAAGGATGACGAATGCGATGCTGCTAAGAGGATTCACTGCAACACTATACGTAATTCGATATTGTACTAATATTTATTGTGTCATAGACATTGTCCAAAGTGAGGAACGCACTAGTCGAGGGGTGGAAGAGACGCCAGTGGCAACAGAGGAAGTACCAGCTGAAAGTATTGAAGCAGCATTAGAAACCAAGGGGTTGTGGGCACTAAGAGCGTGCTTAAAGGGGGGGGGGGTGACTCGACCGATGCTAGTTACTCTGGTCTCAAAAATGGCCTTAAGGGGCATTTAGCTACCAATGAGAGCTCGAAGGCCATAGAACAGTTTTGCTGGTAATGTAGGCTGACGGGGCATTGTGCCCAAGGATGCAAGGACTAAATGAGAAGAAAGTGTAGGAAAACAAGAGGAGGTGTCAGTAGGATAACTGATAAGGAGGACGAGGAAGTGGGTTAGGGGGTTGTAAAAGGATAAACCAAGATTTATCAAAGTTGATGGTAAAGAGGTTTGGGTGCTGGCAGATTCAGGGGTGGGCTACATCCTCATTGAGGCGAATCATCTACGCTTGTTTGAAGGGTCTGCACTAAAAACAGCTGACATTAAACTCATGAAAACAAGTCTACAGAGCTGGTGGGATATTTGAAGGCAATATCAGAATTCAAGGGGGCAAGAGATCAGTCTCAGGTGTAAGCTGCATTGAATGGGTCTTGCTCATTGGCATGGCCCCAGCTGCTAGATGTGTTCTCAGCCTAGCACAACATTTCTCTATACTGAGTTACAGACAAATGACTTTATGTCCTCTTTATGAACCATATGGGTACAAGCACATGCTATTTGGTCTTGCCTCAGCAGCTGCCGTGTTTCAGAGGGCCATGCACCAGTCGATCAAGGGGGGTACAAACATAATATATTTCCAGTGTGATATTTTAGTCTTCGGTGCAAGCAGGGAGGTGCACATGTAGCCCTTGGAGAGTTATCCCAGTTTAGGCAACCTGAGTTAATGTGGAGGTTGCAGCCACTAAGTGAGTAGAATCCATGCCTGCTCCATGACTGCTGCCCTAATATGCCTCAAGCGATCCACTGCCTTGGTGACTGGTGCTGCCAGTCAGATCACCTACTCATTGCCACGGTCTATAGCTAAATCGAGGATCAGGCTGTTGGGGTCCTGATTTTTTGGGCATTAAATCCTTCATGATGGTGATTGGAGAGTGTAAGACTACTTTCCTGCCGCTAAAAGAGGTTGTTGCAACCGATAAAGAGGAGGTGCCTTTTAAAGATCTTGATGTTGCTATTTTGGGTGGCTCTATGCCACGATGAGAGGGCATGAAGAGGAAAGACTTGCTGAAAGCAAATATAAAAATCTTCAAATCCCAAGCTGCTGCACTGGACAAGTACTCCAACAAGAGCGTGTAGGTTTTGGTGGTTGAGAATTCAGTCAATACCAACTGCTTGACTGTGGCAAATCCTTCTCAATTGATACAAAAAGATAACTTCAGCTGCTTTACTCGTCTGTATTTCAAGAAAGCTAAAGACCAGATTTCACTGAGGCTAGAGCTGCAATGTGATGATGTGAAGAATGTCAGCATTTGGGCAATCACTCCTCCACACTATATCCAGATGTAACCTATGCAAAGCTCAAGATGCAAAGGGGTGGAAGTTGGAGTTTGTGAAGCTGTCAAAGATGACAACTATCAGGATTTAGAGAGGAAAAATAAGAAACCTCGGGGCATAATTACAAGCCCCTATCGCCACCACAACATCACTTTTCAAGATGTTGTGAGGGCAATAGGGGCTTCACCTTATTTACAAGACAGCACTAAGCCATTTAATAAGGCACCCTTTTGTGCTACATTTAGCGTGAAAGGGGAGGGCAATGGGTGTTAACAGTGGGCGTTCCACCACCACACCCATTGATTTTGACGCTGCCCCATATTTACAAGGGTGGCGTAAATAGGAGGCAGCGCCAACATTAAAAACAGGGAAAACCTGGTCTTACCCTGGTGAAAAGAGGAGAAATACTTTAGTTCTCCTCGTTTTAGCTGTTTCCATGTGTACTGCATTGCACATGGAAACAGCACAACATCATTGATTGTTTATGTGTAGAAAGTTGTCCCTTCCTGTACATGAACAATCATAAAAAAAAAAAATGAAGTTTTACAACTTCTATGTGTGCTGCATTGAACAGCACACATAGAAGTTACATTTAAAGATTGTTTATGTGCAGGAAGGGACACCTTCCTGCACATAACCAATCTTCCCCTGGAACGCAGACATCCTTGCACTATGGTGCGAGGGTACCAGCGTTGGTGCTAGGCAGGTAAATTTAGTGACAGCGCAGGGGGAAATGCAGAGCTGCACCAAATTGTTGTAAATATAGTGCAGCCCTGTGTTTCAGAAGTGGCAGAGCGCGGCGTTAAGCCAAGAAGGCTAATGCCGTGCTCTGTCACTTCTATTGGAAATGTACCGCTTCATCCCTTGTCCAGTGAGCTGTAAAATTCAGAGAACAGAGAAATATCCACCGGTGGTTATGGACAACGCAGAGGGTCCAGTAAGAAAGATGACTCTGGATATTGTGGATTTTCCAAGTACACCATTGTTGTGGTGGCTTATTTTTCACTTTGGAAAGAGCAGTCAGGTCATCACAAAGTAAGTTATTGAGTTATTGCAAGACTTCTTGGTATATAAGTAAGGGTTTCCTGAAATATTAGTGACTGACAATGGAGTGGAACTCATGTCCAACGAAATGAGAAATTTTAGTATGAAGGTAATAAAAGTCACCAATCTACTACCATTAATGGAATGAGCTAGTGGAAAGGTGGAATGGAGTTCCCAAAGAAGGATTACAATTGGCCAATTGTGAAGGGGTTAATTTGAAGCATTAAGAAATTAAGAGATTAGTGTAGGGTGTACACGACCAACCTGTTTTGTGACACTAGCAAAAGTCTACATAAGTTGACGCAAGGAAAGAAGCCTAGGATCATGTTAAGGATGAGGTGGATTGATAAAAAAGAAACAAATTTTGGGAAGGCTTGCATGGGGACAGTATAAGTAATGCTGTATGGAGATGTCAAATGTGATTTGAGGTTGGCGAGTAGGTCTGAGTTAGGAAAATACATTTTGGTAAGGGAGGAATTCCAAGGCTTCTCTCAATATATCAAGGTACAGAGGGTGAATAAGTACATTTTAATGTGAAGTCAGAGCAAAGTGTGAAATTGAAAGAAGGTGGTGAAACTGCCTAAAGTTTAGGTGGAGAAATGGTTGATAGGCGAGCCCTTAAGTGGGATGTTGGGGAATCAGGATTTTGAGAGTGTGCAAAAAACCTGTGTGGATGATACATTATCAGGTGGATTGGGCAGCATTCCTTTGTCTAATCCAACTCCCTATATTATTCGCTGAACCACATTAGTGGTGTACAATGCCCACTACACATACAAGCCCTGGCCAACAAAGCAACCCACAATTTATATGATCAACGTTCTGAGGTAACAAATCGGCCAAGGGGAGAAGCCAGAGTCTCTAGCAAACAAGGTGACACACCAGATCCGATTCCAGTGCTGGTGGCTACACTATGACGTTGTCTTTGGTCACTGCCTATCCAAACCCACTGAGAACTGCGATACAATGAAGTTGATGCTGAGAAATCCCCACATATTAGACAATTTATTTGGCCCTGGATGATCGAACATCTCCATCTATTGGCTCCAAAATGCAATCTTAGAGCACCTTAGGCTTGCAAACCAGTGGGACACCTGATCCCTTCATCAATGGTCCCATGCATATTCAAGAACAAAGTTCTTCCAAGAACGTGGGCAGAGTCAATGATTTAACACAATCGGCTGTATCTGAAACCAAGAGAATTGAACTGTCTCATCTCAATGATGTTGATTGACTGAATGGTACTCTGTGCCTTTCTCGTCTCTCTTGTATGTATACCTTACCCTTTCTCCCAGTAATTGAGTGTGCATCCGCAAATACTGCTGATATGTATGAGGCTTCCTCACAGATTTGTACCTTACACGGTGCGATTACCCAACCAACACTCACTCCTGCTAAACCACATGGCCAGCACCAAATAAGCTAATCAAAAGCATGTAACTTTCATTTGTCTTCCCATGACCCATCTCCACAGTCTTAGATATGCGCTGGCTTGTTTGCCCATGTAGTATCCCCTTATGTCATTTTATAGAGTTCCACAATGACCCGTGTAGATAATTTTTTCCTAGGTTCCGCCCAAACTAAGGAAGCAGGTCCCCCTTCTATCTCTCTGTTATTGTGGAATGTAGCTGGCCTCCGAGGGAAACTTATGGATCAGGAGTGGGGTATTTTTATTAGTCAATTCAATGTAGTTTTGCAACACAAGATGTGGGTGCTCCCAAAAACTTTTAGACAGGGGTTTACAAATGTTAGCATTGAAGCAGTTCAATCCAAAGCAGGCTGCCCTTCTAGCGGATTATTGATATGGGTACAATATATGCCTAGTATTACTATAAGGAGAATAGAAATTGATAGTAAAGACACTCTAAGGTTATTTTTTATTGGGGGCAATGGTCGTAGGGTCAATGTTTACAATATTTATAACCGTACCACATGTAGAAATAAGGAATCTCCCACGCTAAAACTGCTTGCCCACCATCTGACTGAGTGTACAGATAAATCTTCCTTTTTGATTTTACAGTCATTGAAATGGAAGACGAGACTAGGGGCATCAAAAAGCTGGAGGCCACCAAACCCCTTAATACCTGGTCGTCCCCCGCACTGCAGTTAATGCCAGGAGCTACGATCCAAGGGGTGTGAGCTTTCAATGGTAGATTCATATCAGATAGATCTTTAGCCCCGACTTTTGTAAGAGGAAGCAGCCAGAGTAGAATTGAATATATCATTTTCGATATTGATTTCTGACCTTTTGTGTCCATCTTTCAAATTTTGCCCAGGAAAAGTAGTGATCAAAATGCTCCTAAATTAACATTGAAGGATAGTTTGTTTACGAATAGTACAGATGTGAGTATGCATTCAGAGACTGTGCTAACCTTAGCAAATAAAAGGAAATCTTTAAAATGGTCCAAACAGAGTCTGAAAACGGATATCTTATTGCAAATCTACACTACATTCAATACCACCTCAGGTCCGTTTGTAAATTATCCATCTGATGTGATTCAACTATGTTATTTGCATAAAAATTTGCTTAATGTCCTACAGTCACAAAAATGAATCGCAGTAAGAGACCAGTCCATCAGCTCTCATCTTGGTACTTATAGTGAGTTCCGTAAGACGAAAGGGAACCTAATTAGTGCTATTAAAAAGGGGGTTCATGATTTAACTAGAAAAGCCAGCGCAAATTATAAAACTATCACCTCCTCTTCAAAGAAGAGGTGGATTGACTCTAACGGACTAGCCCTGGACGAAGCTTCTGAAAGCAAAGATTAAAAATCCTTCAGGCATATTTTTGCGTATGGTGGCTCAAGACTATAGTCCAATTGAATGTGCTGTGCAGCCCCAACAGTGGGTACAACATTTCAGGAAATGTATGCATTGACCGATCAGGGGGAACTGCAATGGCCACGCAGGATATAGGAAGAGCCGCAGGCCATAATTGTACACCATTTTCCCTGAACAATACACTCAGGGATATTTAGTCTCTGCGACCCGGGAAGGCACCAGGCCCGGATAAAGTTCCAGAAGAACTTTTCTGCTCCAAGCCAGATATGTGGGGACCATACATCAATCCACTATCAAATATGATTATGGCAGGAGACAGTATACCAAATTCATGGGTTGGTGCTGAGATAATTCCATTGTATAAAATGGCCGATAGAGCAATGCTTTGTAAATACAGACCTATTAATCTTATCAACAACCTTCAGAATGTGTTCTGGAACAAAGTTCTCGACAGACTATTAGAGTGGATGGAAGAAGTCAAGTTTCTTTCTCCTTTCCAAGCAGGTTTGTGCACCAGAATGAGTACTATAGACCAGGTCTTCTGGTTGAATCTTATCACTTGGAAACACCTGAGCTTTCAAATGATCACCTGTACATGGCCTTTGTGGACCTGGTGGCCTTTTGACCTAGTCCCCAGGCACCTAGTGTGGTCCACTTTGGTTACAATGGGCATTGATCCTTGATTACTAGATGTTCTTATCGGACTTCATGATAAGAACTTTGCTGAAGTAAGGTGGGGAGCCAGGGGGAGTTCCCAGACTTCATACCCATAGAACATGGAGTGCGACAGGGCTGGGTGCTCGCCCCTACCTTGATTTCCCTTTATGTAAATGAAGTACTCAATTTTCTGAATATCTTTGTCCATGACTCACCTAGACTGGGGGGGCTTTCCTGTTTCTGCAGTATTATTTGTCGATGGCACTGTGCTGTTATCTTGCACCACCCTGGGCTAAAGAATCTGCTCAGCAAATGTACTTATTACTGTGACACCCGAGGTCTGGAAGTGCATATCTCCAAAACAAAGATCATGGCATTCAAACTTCACAGATCATATAATGGAGAGTTCCATATGAGGGGGATAACATTGTAATTGGTGGACAATTTTGACTATCTAGGAGGAAGGATTGACAAATCAGTTAACTGGAAGTCTCAAATATCCTTTCTCCACATTGCCTCTGCAGTCATCAACAAGTACAAAGCCAGAACCCCAGAATCTGCGTCTCTTCAGCCATTGAGGTATCTAGGCCAAAGGTACAGACTGCAGCCCTTTATGATGTACAAATTTGAGGGGTAGGAAATATGGGCAGCCTGACATCCAAAGAACATAGCTTTATAAAATCCCATTTAACCTGCCCAAAAGTACCCCAATCGTTCCCTTATACTTTGACACAGGGCTCAAAAGGATTGGTGACTTAGCTATGTTAAAACCCCTCTTCTTCTGGGTAAGATTGTGGTCAACCCTAGAACTGTCCACCTATAGGTTTGCATTGGAGGAGATAATGAACCCAAGGAAGTGTAATCTCGTCCCATGGTTTTCACACATCAAATTTCATCTTAGCAACTTATGTTTGGGCATGTATTAGAGCAACCCCTCCCTGATAAATAGTAACACCAAAAGCAGTTGTTAAAGAAGCATTTTGTAAAAGTATGAATAATTAATACCATCGTAATGCCACATCAGGAGGGCTGGTAGATGATTTTCTATCCCTCAAACTTGTACCTTTGTTTGCACCATATATGGATATATACTTACCACCGTTGGCCCGCACCCTGTTTATACAACTTAGGCTAGACACTCTGCTTGTGAATACATTTACATGTAAATGAAAATCTAATGTATCTAAAGCCTTAAAATGCACACTTTGTAACTATGCAATAGAGAATGAGGGACATTTACTATTATTTTGCCGGGCATATGCAAGACTAAGACGGTCCTAGATTAAGACAACCTGCATTGCTTTGGGCGTAAGACACCACAGTAGCATACTGAATCTTTCGATTGGACTGTGGTCCTCCTATTGTTCTTAGTCTTGGTGGCTACTTATATACAGTTTGGCGAATCAGAAAACCATTGGGAATCCCACTACAGCATTCTTAAACAAATTGTAACTTATTAAATGCTCTGTTTAATTGTTGTTTGAATGTACATTGTTATCAATAGAGTAACTATTGTTTTAAGTATCATCTTGTTATGCAATTTCTATCATTGAACTTGCAGTGTAATATAACAAATCTGTCTTCTGAATGCACTTATGTCAATCGGTTTTTATGACTTATTTATGTATTTATGAGAGGTCACTTACTTGCTTTTACTTGCATCATGTGTTTTATGGGCTAGTTCCCGAAATAAACATTTGGAATTGCTTTTGAGTTGTGATGCATGTCTGTATATTTTTTAGGCTTTGTGGGGTGGTGGGTTGTTCATAAATATCTACGCTGAGGGGGACTCTTGTACATTATGTTGTTTGATTGTTCTTGTCATTTTGGTTTGATATGGATAGACATTCTTGCTTTGTTTTGCAAAGGGTGAAGTGCAGAATCTTGTGTTGAAGAACCATCTGTATGGGATCCTTCTCAAGAAGAACTGTGGAGTACGGTGTAATGTTCTAATTGTGCCAGCATTTCCTTCCCTGTAGGGAAGCATTAAATAAATCTCTACTTTTTACTGTATTTACTTCTACTACTTTACTTTACCACACAGCTCCACAGTAAAATCATCAACCCTAAGTACCGTACTACATAGACCTTCCTAATGCATACAGATCAAGGGGCTAATTTAAAGTTTGGAGGACAGGGTAATCCATCGCAAAACACAACAGAGTACCCTGTCCACCAAACTATCAGTCCACTCATCCAATTTAGACCCTAAGCTTTTTATTGCTGGAGGCCCTATTGGCTCCATCAATAAAATATTTCCTCTGAAAGCTCGACGGAATTAGGGCATTACTCTATCCGCTCTTTTTAGATTGACCGTGTGATGTTCTTTTTTTCTGTGAATGATTGTAGGGAAAGATCTGGCTGTGAGGGACAGAAAACAAAATGATGGGTACCACACCTTAGGATAAAAATTCCCAGGGTGTCATTACTTTTTTGTTTTTTTTAAAAACAAACTCACATTTTTGGATTTTGTTTTTGAAAAATTATAACATTTAAAAGATTGGTGGACGGCCATAAGACCAACAGCAGCCATCCACCAAACATTTTGTGCCTTGAAGGGAACCGCAGTGATGGTGGTTCCTTTCGAGGTTTGGAGACAACCGTTGGGCCGTTGGTCAATTCTTGACTTTGCTCCCTAGAGCACACCGCTTTCGTCCTTGAACAAGGTTTAAATGACTGGGGCGGCCACCGCTTGCTCAGTACTGAAAGAGATTAGTAGACCTTAGCCAAAATGCAGTTCTTTTAGTAAGCCCTGCTGTTGTGTTGTGATGGTTTTAAAAAACTTGACAGTAAAATGCTATCTATCTATCTATCTATCTATCTATCTATCTATCTATCTATCTATCTATCTATCTATCTATCTATCTAGTAGTCTGTCAGGGTGAGGGAGGTAATGTCCCCCATGTCCTTGACGGACTGTACTCCAACCGCCAAAGCCAAAATCAACCCCTAGGAGTTTACCGTGAACACTGCAACTTTATCTGCCAACTCATTGACCTCCCCGGAGTCCCTGAAATGAGCTACAGTATTAGGAATATTGGCCTAGTTAGAACTGGTTGATGTATAAACTCTTTCTGTTCTTACAAAGGCAGTCCCATTGATGTAGTGCTGTCCATGGGTATATGGTAGGACTCAACACTATTGGGTACTGTACTTAAGCTTGCTATAATGGAACCAATATCATCAATTTACCTTTATGATGTAATCCATTAGGCACTGTCTATGGAAGAGGTAAAGGTGTGCAGGTGAGCAATCCCACATTCTTGCTGCAAAGCAACAATAACTGTTGCCTTCAGATCTATCTTCTATTTTTTCTTACAGAGCTTTATATAGCGCGAACTTGATCCTCGGGTATCAGAGCACTTTACAGAGCACCAGTTGCATTACATGAGGACACATTCATTTTTGTGATGCACGGGGAGATTAAGTGATTTGCCCAGAATCACAGGATGTTCAGCGTCATTTCCGAGACTCAAACCCAGTTCCCCAGATTCGAGGTCGACCGCCCTAGCCGTTAGGCCAACTCCTCTCCTTTCTACAGTACATATATTTAGCAACTCATTCTGATGATCCCCAAACAGATCTAGCAAAGAAAGTCAAGGTCAATTTTGAATCAGATGAACATGGATATATTCAGGTTTATAATTGCTGGAATCTCTGACTTTTTTTAAAACCCAGGTGAATTTTCCCAAACTGAAATATGTGTTGCTTGAATAAGAATCTCTTCTTTAAAACAGACTGATCATCAAAATCAGGACCAAGACTCTATGGCTTCAACGTGGTGAATGTATCGACTGCAGAGACACCGTCCATCATTAACCAAGAAAAAAACTGCCTTTGGTCAGACTATGAATTCAAAATTGTTACCAGCTGAATTTGGTTTCTTTGTATAATCTGCTCTGGGTGTCTGAGGTGGTTTTCCATAATCATAGTGTGAGATTTAGAAAAATGAACACTTAGATCCAACTAACTCATAAAATCTGCAAAGGAACTTAAGAGCCACTGGAGCCCAACCACTGTTCGCGCCAATAAAACTGCATCATCTGCATATAAGAGCGCAGGGATTACCCGGTCCCCCACTGGAGGGATATCTTTACAGGCTAATCAGTCCTCATCAGAACGGTTCCAACAAGGTCAGAAGGCACTACAATTTGTGACTCAATTTCTGTCTAAGGCCAGTTTACAGCAAACACCATGGGGAAACAGTTAGTGATTGTGGGAAGTGGCACGCAACGTGTTCTTAGAGTTTTCATTTTAAAAGCAATTGTTGCAGGCGGTGAATGAAAAGAAAAATAAATGATATGTAAGTCTTCATGTAGTGTAGGAAAATTTATTCTGCTGGATTGTTGTTATACAAAAGTTGGCTACTAAGATATATAATTTAGCTTACCAAGTTTGCACATATAAGTTAAAAGTGTATATCGCTGATCTAAGCAAGACTGACCAGTTTCAGATTTTAATCCTAGAAGGTACTGGTAGCCTTTCATCCTTCCAAGGCCAAGACAATGAGTATCCTTGACTAGGAAGAATACTTATTTCTCCTTTCCTTTTATTTGAGGCTAAGATTCTGTGATAGCGCTAATGGCTAGATGAAAAGGCTGCATTTTATTAACTGTCTTTTTACCGGATCAGTTCAGATGTTATTAAGCTCCGCCGTGGCTCTCAATAACCAGAAGAATTGAAAGGAGATACAAGAGAAGAGACTCTATTGTTCATTTTCAGGAACATTCAAATCCTGAACCTACCTTGCACAACTGTCACTCTGATAGAACATGTTGGCCCAACATTCTCAATAACAATATCGTCAATGAAGAGAGACATAAAAGGGGGGTGAGGGTGTGTCAAGGAAACGGGTAGACAACTGAACACTGTCCCAATGGTGTGGTGCAAGAAGCTTATATTTCTTAACTGTGGTGAGTAAGGCCTGCTCTATTGAAACTAATTTTGCTTTTTGTAGATAGTTTATTTTTTCTACAAAACTTGTCTGAAGATTGAAATTTATACATGAATCATGTATTATGCATGTACGTTGCACATCGTCACGTTCCAGGTTCCCTTCAAGGTTACACATTAGAAAGTATTACACTATGTTCCACCGCAAACACATGCAAAAAATAAACATCTGTCAGATTCTCAAGAAAGAGTGTGACTGTCACTTGCCCTTTTATAGCTGTAACAAAAAAGTAAACATTGCAAATAATCTTTGAAATATGGACCTGTTCTGTTAGCTCCATATAAATCAATACCGCGATTCATTCGTATGCCATGCTGGGAAAGAAATTCATAAGACGCATTTTACCATGGATTGTTCTCAGAAATTTTACAATGGTTGGCTGTTTTATTATTATTCAAAATGCGATGCTAAAACCTATAGGGATTCTAAGTGTGTTTTGGCTGGCTATAACATAGGAGCGAATTAGATGTGACCAATAAAATACACTTTTGGTAAACCGATGCAATACCTCTTATGTTCTGTTTTCTACCTCACTCTCTGTGAGTTTTGGAAATTTTCTTAGTAGGTTTGAGGGCCCATCTTCAGTTATTATACATTATGTATCTTTTATTATCATAGATGTTATATGATTATTGAAACGTTTCAGTTCTTTAACCTGTGTCTTAAGCTATGTGAAGCCTCTTTTTGTAATAATTTTAATTAATTGAACAAATAAACGTATTACCTGTAGCGTCCTCCCCAGTCTGGGTACCCGCCAATGAGTATGCCACACACGGACCTTAGTATTACAAGTCTTTTTTCATCTAGGTGTAACTGCGATCGCATCATTCTAAACATGCGTTTAATTTCACTACACTCTAACACTTACGTCACAGTTCTACAGAGCTCATCAGGAGCCAAAAGTGTTCCGTCATTGCCAGCTCACACGACACTACATCTCCCCCTTTAAAAATAAAAATCAAATTTTTTACAAATATATACCCAAACATAGCTCTTTAATGAGTCTTCGTGGCGCTCTGATAAGATGTCCCAATCACGTCTTTGGAAACTGGGGTCAGGCAGTAGAAGTGTCTGTGATATGCACTGATGATATAGGAACAACAGCAGCCAGGGGGTTGTCACTTGTCTTTTCAGACCCAGTTTCTACATTGACATCAGTGCCTGGCGAATGATGAGCCACATGTGGGAAATGCGAGGAATCTCATTTACTGGACTTTACCGGATGTTGGGTAGTTACCATGTGCCCTTTGCTGGTCATGATGGAGCAGGTAGAACAAAATTTTGAATACCTCCTCTATTTTGCATGAAAAGACTAACTATATAACTACTGATTATAATTTTACTAACGGTGTGGTGTGTGATATTAATTCAACCTTTTGCATACACAAATTACACGTGGGAAATTGCTATTTGCATAGCAGAATAACTCAAATAACTAAAATACGTACGCATATTAATAGTAGTATATGTGGTAATTAGATATTGCATGATTTATGTTGCTTACGTGATGTTTGCATTCCTGATTGGATCCGAAAGGTAAATATTATTGCTTTAAATGTCGCTATTTGCTAGGAAAATGCTAATACATAAAGGGATTAGTGAGGGTATAACATTAGAATCATCATTTCTTTGTATTAATTATTCTTTTGTGTTTGTTTCGCTTAAGTTGACATTTGGGCCTATCCTAAAATGGAGTCGAAAATCGAGTTCAGAAGTGGCCACCGTCTCGTGAGCGTGATGCCTACTGCGCAGACTTGGATGGCTCAGTGAACTTCCTAACGACCTAAGCACCCAATGTCCTCGGTCAAGGATAGGATCTTGGTGGACTGCCAAACTTCAGTCAGTAAAAAAATGTTTTAAATGAACAATTGGATCATCATACAAGCTAATCTAAACATTGTAGCATAAGGACAAGACACATGATACGGAAGTGAACAAGAAAAATCCATGAGAACTCAATTTATTAAAAATCGGATGGTTTCGATCAACCAATCACAGACTTTCTCCGCCTAAAAATGTTTCATGTTATCCCGAAATTTATTATAAAAAGAGTAGTAGAATAGGGAGGGGCATCTCTTTCCCTCATTTTCCTGATGGCATGCTGGCATTCGGCGGTTACTATGACTGCACACCCTCTTTGACCCCACAGGCGACAACAGACGCTTGCATGATTTCTGGTCCTTTGGAGATCTTTGGAACTGTAACGTGCTGAGCAAAGAACTTTCGGACTTTAAGCTTTGGCCTGCTTTATTTGGACAATTTAACGGCTAATTCGGTTATGCAGAGCCAAATGAATTAGAGAAAATCCAGATAGCAAGAATAGGTAAATATTATGACCTGCGATTTGAATTAATTGATCTAGAAAGTCTGAAACTTTTGATGAAACAAATGCTAATATCAATTGCAAACAAAATTTAGATAAACAAATATTTGATTAACCGAAAATATGAGTTTGTGGTTTTTCGTTAAAGAGAATAAAGGATTCTGAGTCTTAAAATGTGTTTTAGCTGGTTCTAAGTCACCATCAACCAATCCAACTAATTGGTCCGTCGACCAAGTGGGTGGAGTGCCTTGATGTTTGGGATTAGGAATCTATAGGTGACGAATGTTAATGTACATTCTGTAAAATAACTTTTTCTTCCCTATAGGTTATAAGGTACCCCCCCACATGTCCAGCGGATTCATCATCCTCCTGTGTGCAGATACAAATGCGTTAGTGTGAATGTTGGTGTTATGGGCCCCACCAATGAATGCGTGTGTGAATGAATAAGTGTGGTAATGGATCTGTGACGCAGGGAGGATCTGTAAACTTGCCCCCCCCCTTTTCCGCTGGATCAGTTTTTCTGGTAGCAGAGTTATGGTTTTATTGCATTGGTTTCGTGATTATTGCTTATAGATTTGATTATTGCTTATTGATTTTCCTATTTTAAAAAAATGATTATTGATTGTGGATGTTCGGATAAGAATTGCTTCATGTATTAACACTCTATGTTGAGTCGCTTTGCATTCTATGTTGTTTGACGACTTCTGGGATGTAGGAAGTCGGATGTAATGATTCCGTAGTAGGGAAGACTGTAAGCTGCTCTTGGTAAAGACGGAATTATTGTGCCCTGTAGGTACACGGGGAAAATGTGTGACAATTGGAGTTGCACAACGCATTGTCTGGGTTCGATTTGGTAACATAGTCGTGTGTTGCCGTTAGGGATATTTTCTGTATGAAAGAAGTGTATGGGTAGCGAAGGCCACCTGTGAAATTTTGGTCTTAAGTACCAGGAGTCCAAAAGGAACTCTGATTACGCTTATCCTTGGGAAGGTAATAGGTGTTCCCTAAGCTTGCTAGAAGGATAAAGTAGAGGGAAGTGCTACTTTATTAACGAGTGTAATAATTCTGTAGTAGGGCAGATTGCTGCACTGCTCTCGGGAAAGACAGAATTCTGTGTGAATTAAATACATTTTCCGTATGAATGTGTGTAAATGAAATAGCATTCAGGTTAATTGTGAAACTCTGGTTTTAATTCTCAGGAGCATTGGGTCTCCAACAGGTGTTTTATTTCTAGAGAAACGGTTAGCTAATGCTTGCTAGAAGGGTAAGGTAGAGGGAAGTGATGTTGCGCTGCTCTCAGGAAAGACGGAATTCTTGTGAAAAAGGTCAAGACTATCCTTTTGTTAGCGAAACTGATAATGGTGGCGTTTTTATGTCATTACTAACAGAATTTTAGCAAAAAGTGAATGTAAAAGTTTGCTGACAAATTTTGTAAAGGAGGGGTCAGCAGAAGCAGGAGTAGCGAGAAAAGCTGACGTCAGAAAGACCGCGCTGGGATTGGTTAATCAGTAAGGGACGAAGACGCTCCCGATTGGCGTGTTAGTGTGCGCCGTGCTAGGAGTGGAGGATTACAGGGTGACATAGACACTTCTGATTGGTGCGTTAGTGTGAGTAGCGCTACGATTGGATAAGACAAACAGAATAGTCGTAGAAGAAATCCAGCGATACTGAAAAGAGAAAATTATGTATTACGATCCACCAGAGAAAGAGAAAAAGTCCTGGTTCGGGAAGATCAAGAACTTATTTAAAAAGGACAAACCGATTGTGACTAGAGAGGGACAGTTGCTTCCTCCAATGTAATCATCTGCATCCTTTATGGTTGCGAAATATGGTTATCATACATGTATTTGGTTAGACAATTGGGCAAAGTATACAAAAGATGATGGAGTTTTAGCATTTCCGGAACATGGTTCATTTAATTTAGCGGTTTTGAGAAATTTGAGAGAAAGAATGATGAAACTAGAACCAAGACCTAGACCTACACAGTTGAAGCATTGACAGAATGGGAAGATGAGATGTATGACAGAGAACGGCAACGGAGTGGCGGAAGGTACAGATATATGTTTGGTAGACCGTGTGGACAAGAGAATCATGATGATAGAATGACGAGATGGCGAAGTGCAAATATGACTGATGGGTTGTTCCCTATGAGAAACGTTGAAGAGACTACTAGTAGAAAATGTACAGAAAAGAGAAATAATACAGGATCAGAAGGTTATAAGTATGGTGTGCATGAGTCGGAGGATGATGTTCTTGAGGACATGTTTTATAAAAATCCACCCCCGTATCAACCAAATTCCACATTATTGACACCAAGTGCCCCGTAAAAGAATCACCACAAAATATAAAGTTTGAATCAGTACCACATGAGAAAGGAAGAAATAATCCCTTCAGAGAAACAGAAAATACTCACCCTAGTAAAATGGCAAATGAAAATTCAGCTTAACTAGCCAGAACTACTTTAGAGTTAACTGAAAAGATTAGGAAATTAACTAAAAATATGGAAGCTATAACTGTTCCTGTAACAATAGGACCTGTAATGCCAATTTTTGATAAACAAAAGGATAGTGAGCATTGTCTGATGATTCCTTATAACAGTAACAGAGAAAATGAAATAAAAAGAAGAGATACAAGAGAAAATTCATGGGGACAAGCAGTAGGAATTTCTGAACAAAGTACTCCTAAAAATTTGACAGTAAATCAGAGTCTAGCAAATAGAGCAATAATGACGACAGAATCAGTACCAGGATCACCAAAAAGTTTAGAACAGACACGAAATGAGATGACTCCGGTAGGTCCTACTTCTGATGAATTAAGTGAATGGCTAAGGAGTTTACAGCAAAAAGATGCTGAGCCTAGACCTCTAAATGTGTCCAAATTGAAAATAGTGTTGGAAGAATTAATAGTAGGCACTATTCCTACGGAAACATTTAAAACCTATCAGGATGAGGAATTAATATTTCTGTGCAAAAGTATAACGTGGAGAGCGAGAAATTTACATGAAAGATTAGAAGAAGTAGCATCTGAAATGGGTATTGACTTCGAAAAGGTAAAGTCATTACAAAAACTATACAGAGTAGATTTTTCTGAAAAAGACATTGAAAATTTGAATACTACAGGACAAACAACTCAGATTAAAGACTTAATTATTTTACTGAGAAAATGGGGCGATGTAGACAAATGGAAAAGTATATGGTTTTGAAAACGAGATGATACAACAGATAAAACGTTTGGCAGTTTACCCAGTGAGAGAAAAAGAAAAGGTAGTAACTGAATGTCCCATGAGAGAGATTCCAGGCGGAGGCTATGTACATGTCCCCTGGACCAGACCAGATATTTTGTCATTTACCAATGATTTTCCACGACTGCCCAAGAAGCCAGTAGAGTGGTATAGGCAGGTAGACAGGTTTGTAAAATTATCAAAAGTACTGTGGATTGATTTGAATAGTTTATTTGACATAATTGTACCAGCAGATCTATGGCCAGAATGTAAAATTACAATAAGTTGGCCTACCCAAGAGTACCTTAGAGACCCAAAAACAGGTGCCCCTGATCCAGAAGTAATGAGAAAATATGAACAAGTAATTACCTTTCTAAAAATAAAGTACCTCCTAAAGAAACTGATTGGGTAAAGATTGATAGAACTCATCAAGAAGCGAAGGAATCCGTACAGGCATATTACGAAAGGTTGATTCTTGCCTTTAAGCAGTATAGTGGTGATGAAAATTTGAGTGAGAAGGATTTGAGTCATTTTGTATATATCGATTTGTGTATGGGTTGCGACCTGAAGTAAGTGAAATGATTAAACAGCATACAGTAGATTGCCAAAATAAAAAGATAGATGAAGTACTGAGACATGCAAAATATTTTAGTGATGAAATTGAAGCGAAACAGCGTAAATTGAAGGAAAAGGCCATGTGGGCTCAAGTAAAAGTGGCAGAGAGACAGGAAGCTCAATTGATTGAACAGGCAAATGGTACGGGCATGAGACAAAAACCTAGTATTGGAAAAGGGAAAGGACAAGTTAGTCTAGATGAAGCCAAAAAGAAATGGCCATGTCATAATTGCGGAAGAATAGGGCATTGGAAAACTGAGTGTAAATTTCCCCCAAGTGCTAATGGTGATAAAGCATCATTGAATTCACAGGTACAGAATGAGGTGAGTTGTCAACCGCAGCGACAGCAGCAGGTTGTTGCCACACAGAATCAGGCGCCAAAACCGCCTTTTCCACAGAGCGTAAATCCTCAGAAATACAGTAATGAGACAGGATTCTACAACGAAGAACAGGTAACTAAACTGCTGCGCGTTAGTGCTGTCTCGCAGTATTGGCTACAATGCAATGAGAGTGAGTCAGAAGAAAGTTATTGACGGTGCCGAGGGGAGGAAGAGGAGTGCGTACTTGGCGCAACTCTAGAAGTAGACCAGACAGGCCAGTTTGTGGATGGAAAGGTAAATGACGAAAACATTACTTTCCTAGTAGATACTGGTGCTACTCGTTCAACTGTTAGGTCAGCTGATGTTAAAAATCTTCCTCTCTCGGATGAAACAATCCAAGTAGTTGGAGTATCCAACAGACAGATAAAAACGTATCTCACTGAACCAGTTAAAGTTAACATAGGGAAATTTTCTGAAATGCACCGTTTTGTCGTGTGCGATTCAAGCCCTGTAAATTTGTTAGGGAGAGATTTGCTGTGCAAAATGAATTGCACAATATTTTGTACTCCAAATGGTATAGCATTTGAGACTCCTGATGAGGATGTACTGTATAAAATGACTATAGCTAAAATATGGAACCTGAGATTACCGAGGCATTTGCTGTATTTGACCCCGAGGAGTTGCCTCAAGAATTGAAAAAGACAGTAAAGACAGAGGTATGGGATTTCACAGGAGAAGATATGGGATTGATGAAAAATGTAGATCCCGTAAAAGTTGCTGTAAAGGAAGGAGTAAGTTACCCAAATATTCCACAGTACAAATTGACACCCGAGATAATTGCAGGAGTCACTCCTATAATAGACAGAATGATTGAACAAGGTATTTTAAAGGTAATAATGAGCAGTCCATTCCCCAATTATGGGTCTGAAAAAGCCAAACGGAACATTTAGAATAGTACAAGACCTGAGAAAAATAAATAAAATAGTTGTATCTTGTTGTCCCATTGTACCGAATCCATCAGTGATTTTGTATCAGATTCCTCATGATGCAGAATGGTACACTGTGATTGATTTGTGTCATGCTTTCTTTTCCATTCCATTAAACCCTGACAGCCAACACATTTTTGCGTTCCGGTTTGGCGAACGTATTTTGGCATGGTGCTGAATCCCACAGGAGTTTACAGAGAGTCCCTCAATATTCAATCAGATATTGAAAAAGTCCAGAGAACATTTAAAAATGCCCGAGAGTTCGGTTCTGGTCCAATATATATAAACGACCTGCTTGTGGAATCAAGGACTCGAGAAGCTTGTGTAGTGGATACCATTGCATTGTTGAATCATCTGGCAGATGATCCCCATCGAAATTGCAATTCTGCCAGAAAGAAGTACAATATTTAGGCCACAAAATTGAAAAAGGACTGAGAAAAGTAACTGCAGACAGAATCAAGATAATAAAAGGAATGAGGGCCCCAATGACGCAAAGAGAAGTGAGAATGTTAATCGGAATGGTTGGATATTGTCGTCAGTGGATAAATAACTTTTCCCTGATTGCAAAACCTTTGGTACGTTTGACAAGGAGTGATGTAAAAGTTCCCATTGAATTAAATAAAGAAGAGTTGACGGCTTTTAAACAATTGAGAGATAGTGTGTGTGAAGCACCAGCACTTGGCATGCCTGACTATGAGAAAGATTTTGAGCTCTATTGTAGTGAAAGGAATGGATGTGCACTTTCTGTGTTAATACAGAAACACGGAAAATTGAGGAGAACGATTGCATATTTTTCAGCTATATTAGACCCTGTAGCTGTAGCATTGCCTGGTTGTTTGAAAGCTGTAGCAGCCACTTGTAAGAGTCTGGAACAGAGTGAAGGAATTGTGATGGGATATCCTGTGAGAGTGTTTGTACTGTCGTACTCTACTTTCTCGCACCGCGTATGGGACAGGGCCCTACCCCCGTCTATCTTGGTATTAGCGAACCGCAAATGGTGAATGCGGCATGTACGAGTGTTTTATATACCGTTCTAGTTATGAATGCACTGTGTACACGTCATTCTGCTTCACTACGCGGGTTCCATTTTGGAAGCAGTGGCCATCTTGTCATTGCCCTCACATAGGCTATAATGGAGCAAACACGGGCCTCACAGTACATGTGCTTTCCCGTGACTTCTCTGTGACCTGGGCAGCTGGCTCTGCTGCCCTGGGTCAAACCGGTCTCACGAGCTCCCCTTCCTCCGTCCACCTGTGATTAGCATCAGGGCTTGACCCATCATAAAACCCTTTCATTCTACACAAACCTCCGGCTAATCTCTTCCACACCTGCTTGTTCCTGCTTTATGACTTGTTTCCCAAAACAGGAGATGCTCATGTTTATTGGGGGGTCTGCCAACATCAAATGTGGGATCTGAACCTTACTGTGTAAATCATTGTGGGCTGGCCGAACTGGAATGTGGGATGGTCATCATGACTCTGCCTTTTCTTTGTAATATATACTTGTATATGGCCGTATCATAAAACCTAGGAATGTATGCTTGAGGCCAGAAAAGGCCTATTTAAAGTGAAGCCCGTTTCTATGATTTGCAGCAGTCTCCTGAGAACATACACGCTGTTGTACTTCTAGGATACCTGTCATTGGTCTGCAGCCAATAAACGATTCTTTGACTTCACCCAGAAGACTCTGTGTTTCTGTAGGTCCGGAACAGGGTGAAACCCAGAAGTCATAGGGTGTGTGCCCCTGCACCGCTGGGACTAAAATACCCAGTACTTCAGTTCCTCATGATGTGGCAATCCTTTTAACAAGGAGCCGCACTCAGTTCATGACGCATAGTCGTCTGACTAAATATGAGAAATTCATCCTAGGTGCAACGAATGTGAGCCTAGTGAGATGTCTGAATGTGAATCCTTCAACATTACTGCCTGATGCTGAGAATGTGGAAGTCAGAGACGATGTGGATCATAACTGTTTGGAAGTGCTTGATTTTTGTACCAAACCACGTCCTGACATAAAAGCTATACCTTTGACAGAAAGTGACTATTTGATGTTTGTGGATGGATCATGCTTTTGGACAGAAGAGGGAAATTTGAGTGCAGCGTATGCAGTATGTAAGGTAGCAGCTGTACTGGAAGCATCTTGCCTGAAAGGAGTAAAATCAGCCCAGGTTGCTGAACTTTTTGCATTATCAAGAACATGCACGTTGGGAAAGAATGTGAGAGTGACTATGATAACCGATAGTCAATACGGCTTCGGTGTAGTGCATGACTTTGGGCAGATTGATCCCAAAGAGGGTTTTTGACATCGAGTGGAACCCCAATAAGGAATGCTGAAGTGGTTTGAAAATTGCTTGAGGCGATACAGCTGCCTAAACAGTTAGCTGTGGTAAAATGTGCGGCCCATTCTAAGTCAAATGACTATATTTCAGCAGGCAACCCATTTGCCAATGATATGGCTCAATATTGCACACGTAATCAGAACTCTGTGAATCGGGGAAGAGAAAGAGAAATGAATTCATGTCCCTTGTTCTTTACTAACACTGTGAATACATGGGAAGAAATGAGGCAGTTGCAGGAAGAAGCAGGAGATGAGGAAATGAGACAGTGGGTAAAAGCAGAATGTGCACCACGGGAAACAGATCATGTGTGGGTTTATCGGGATGGAAGACCAGTCATGCCTGATAGCATGGTTTCTACCATGGCACGGATGTATCATGGACAAGCACATGTAGGAAGAGATGCTATGATCAGACTTTTCAAACAGACATGGTATAATGTAGCTGAAAGTCTTTGTCAAAGATGCCTTATATGTCAGCAATTCAATCCTGGAAGAAAAACAGTGGTAAGCCTGGGAACGATAGGTCGAGAAGGAGGGCCTTTCACCAGAATGCAAATTGACTTCATTGAAATGCCCCCCTGCAACAGGTTGAGGTATGTTCTAGTGATGGTTTGTCTGTTCTCTCGATGGGTGGAAGCCTACCCAACAAGAAGTGATGGAATTACAGTAGCCAAGGTATTATTGAGAGAGTTCATTCCTAGGTTTGGTTTTCCAGTTAAGATTGAGTCAGATAGAGGAAAACATTTCCATAATGAAATCATGAAATTAATTTGTGAAGCATTGAATGTACAACAGAAACTACATTGTGCCTATCGCCCAGAGGCTTCTGGTGTGGTGGAACAAGTAAATGGCACCATTAAAAACAGACTGGGAAAAATGTGTTTAGCCACAGTTTTGAAATGGCCTGATGTCTTGCCTCTAGTACTCATGACTATTAGATCTATTCCAGATAGGAATATATGCTTGAGTCCCCATGAAATCGTCATGGGAAGAGCAATGCGACATGTTTTCATACCAGTCAACAAGCTATTGCCTATATCTGATGACTTGGTGTTGGATTATTGCAAGGGGTTGGCTGATTCTGTTCAATCTGTGTTCCATCAGGTTGGATCGGATGCCACCACTCTTGAAAAGAAGCCAGCTCATGATCTGAGTCCAGGTGACTGGGTGAGAATAAAAGTGCACAGAAGAAGAAATTGTTTGATCCCACATTGGGGAAACCCACGTCAGGTGATCCTGACCACGACGACAGCTGTAAAATGTGTAGGAGTAAAGAACTGGATTCATGCTAGTCACACCTTGCAAATTCCAAATCCAGTGGATAACAAGAAAGGCGAATACTTTGAAGAATCAGATACAAGTTCTGAATCAGATGCTGAAGAAATAAGAACAAGACAAACTCCTGAAAGGGGGGAGACAGAACCAAGTCCGGCTGTTGCACCAGACAATCTACCATTAAGAAGAAAATTGCAAATTTCTGACACCAGCTCAGAATCAGACACTGAACCAGTACAAGCACCTACAAGTAAAAATAAAAACAGTGAAGAGACTGTCAAATAAATTCTTGATAAAGAAGTCCCGAATGAAAATTCGAGAGAAATTCCAACTGAAATAACAGGAATAGATGGTAAGGTACCAGATACAGAGAGTGAGGGAAGATTTTTGCGGAAGACCCCGAGGAGTTGTAGGGAAACCATACATCCAGGTAGAAGAAGGGACAGCTAGTCAGCAGGAAGATTGTGTGGAAGAACCATGAGGAGGGACAGAAGTAGGTAAGAAAAAGGAAGTGGTGGAAAGGAAGACTACTGAAAGTAAAGGTCAAGTTGGAACTGAATCGGAGGACAGTGATGAAGAAGTACCAGAAGGTCGAGTCCTGAGAAAAAGAGCATGGAGAACTGAAAGACATGAAAAGGGAAGTAAGTTAAAAAGGCCAGCAAGGGATGAAATTTGGCCAAACAAGATAAAGAGATTGAGATACAGATTGACACAAGTAAATTCATCTAGAGCTGAACAGGTGAATGAAGTGTCTAGCCAAGAGAAATCAAAAGACGTTGAACGAACACCATCAGAAGAAAGTAAGAGAACGAGAAAACCTAACCAGAAGTATAAGTCACCGGAATGGTCGTATGTGGCACTTCCTGAAGTACGAGAAGAGGCAGACAGCCAAGGAGATCTAGAGGTGACTGTACCAGAAGTGGTTGAGGAGGACGAAGAATCGGAAATCCTGAGAGTTATCTTGTCCGACATCGGGGAAGAGACGGATGTTCAGGAAATTCTGAATCAAGATTGTGAAAGAAAAGTGAAAGACGATCATATGCCAAACTGAAGAGACAAAAGTGCTCTAAAGGGAGAAAACAAAAATTTACCGGAAAAGACATAAAACTGAAAGAACCAAGTAGGTGCTTAGAGCCTTGGGTTAGACAAAACTAGTTGTGAAGTAGAAGAGGCTAAGTCAAAAGACACTGATCATTTTTCGAAATGGCAAACACAGAAAGTAGAAAATCAAAATATATATTCCTTAGAAGATGTTTCAAAATGTGTTGTTGTTGTACAGGATTACTAATGCTTCTGTGGAGTGCGTTAGCTGATTCAAAAGATTTATCCGACTAAAATAGATAGAAATTATTTACATAAAGATAGGTCCATAACTGATTTTTCTAACAATGTTTTTTCAAAATGACTATACGAATATGTGAAGACAATGGACGTGAGGGATTGCTACGTCTGCATGCAGTTGCCTGAGTCTGTATCTGAGGGAGTGACATACCATCACCTCCCAGTAACATATGGAATAACATGTAGTGTAATAGCAAGTTTGTTTTACAAAATAGGGAAATTAGAATATTATTTTTCAGATGTAGATAACATATTTTCACAAGTACCTGTAGTTAATAAACTGAATAAAGTAAAACCTGCTAAAGTATTAGGTGAATTCTTCTTAGAAACTAAAGAATTAACATTAGAGTCAATTTTTAGAAATAATTTAACTTGTAGTCTGAAAAGAGAAGAGAAGACTTTCTTAGATATGGTAGAAGAAAGGAGATTAAAAATGCAAAAGAAGGTACCTGAGGGAAAAGAAGAAAAGACAGTCTGGGATGTTGAAAGAGAAAAACATTTGAAAGGAGAAGCTAGTCCAACAATGGCTTTAGATTGGCCTCAGAAAGGGAAGTTGTGTATTAGAAGGAATCAAACTGCATATAATAATTACTTTGTAGGCACAAGTGATTGTCATGATACTTATAGAATCATGGGTGGATGAGGATTTAAAGGAGGAAATGATCCGTTTTTTCCTGGATTATATTTTATCTGCGGGAACAAAGCTTATTATCGATTACCAGATCACTGGTATGGCACATGTTATCTAGGCCTGGTTTTCCCAAAGATATTTCATGTGGGAAGAGGAAAGGATGGTGCACATGAGATAGGTAGACAACTAACACGTAGAAGAAGAGAATCTTGGTCAGAAATTGTAGGAGACATTTTTGGAGCACTGATACCAGCAGTTGGAATATCTCTGAATGGACATAAAATTTGGAAATTATCAACAGTAGTGGATCGCTTGTCAACAAGCACTGCTGGAGGATTTTTATTGGTAAATACTGAAATGGTTGCCATGCGAGCCATGGAAATGCAAAAAATCGACTTGCCCTTGATATAATTTTGGCAAAAGTGGGTGGAGTCTGTGGAATGCTGAAAGTTCAACATTGTTGTACCTACATTCCTGACGAAAGTCAAGATTTAAAGACGTACATTAAGAATATAACTGATTTGCATGAGGAGATTGTCCACTAGAGGCTGAAGGTATTTGGGAAAAGATTGGGAAAAGGTTTTCTATTATTAAGGACTTTTTACTAAAATTAGGTAGTACCTTTATTGGTAAGATATTATTTCCAGTAACATGAGTGATTATTTTAGTATTAATTCTGAGATTAGGATGTCTATGTAGCAAAAGAAGAAAATTACGAAATAACATAAAAAGAGAAACTGTAAAGAAAAGAGAGAAAGAAAGGAAAGAAAGAGAATTTGAAGAAGTAGAATTAGAAGAGTGGAAAGAGAATATGTATAGAAAAACAAGAGAAGAAGAGAGGTGAAACAGTAATGTGATCTAACAAAATATTAAGAGAACTGAATTCATTTCTATTTACTACATTTTTTCCAAATTTAAAGGTAATGTGGTGATGTTAAAAATCACCAAAGGGTGGATTGATGGAGCAGGTAGAACAACATTTTGTATACCTCCTCTATTTTGCATGAAAAGACTAACTATATAACTTACTGATTATAATTTTACTAACGGTGTGGTGTGTAATATTGATTCAACCTTTTGCATATACAAATTACACGTGGGAAATTGCTATTTGCATGTCAGAATAACTCAAATAACTAAAATACATACGCATATTAATAGTAGTATATGTGGTAATTAGATATTGCATGATTTATGTTGCTAATGTGATGTTTGCATTCCTGATTGGATCCTAAAGATAAATATTATCGCTTTAAATGGCGCTATATGCTAGGAAAATTCTAATACATAAAGGGATTAGTGAGGGTATAACATTAGAATCATCATTTCTTTGTATTAATTATTCTTTTGTGTTTGTTTTGCTTAAGTTGACATTTGGGCCTACCCTAAAATGGAGTCGAAAATCGAGTTCAGAAGTGGCCACCGTCTCGTGAGCGCGATGCCTACTGCGCAGACTCGGATGGCTCTGTGAACTTCCTAACGACCTAAGCACCCAATGTCCTCGGTCAAGGATAGGATCTTGGTGGACTGCCAAACCTCAGTCAGTTTTAAATGAACAATTGGATCATACAAGCTAATCTAAACATTGTAGCATAAGGACAAGACACACAATACGGAAGTGAACCAGCAAAATCCATGAGAACTCAATTTATTAACAATCGGACGGTTTCGATCAACCAATCACAGACTTTATCCACCTAAAAATGTTTCATGTTATCCCGAAATTTATTATAAAAAGAGTAGTAGAATAGGGAGGGGCATCTCTTTCCCTCATTTTCCTGATGGCATGCTGGCATTCGTCGGATACTATGACTGCACACCCTCTTTGACCCCACAGGCGACAACAGATGCTTGCACGATTTCTGGTCCTTTGGAGATCTTTGGGACTGTAACGTGCTGAGCAAATAACTTTCGGACGTTAAGCTTTGGCCTGCTTTATTTGGACAATTTAACGGCTAATTCGGTTATGCAGAGCCAAATGAATTAGAGAAAATCCAGATAGCAAGAATAGGTCAATATTATGGTCTGGGTGGGTGGAGTGCCTTGATGTTTGGGATTAGGAATCTATAGGTGAAGAATGTTAATGTATATTCTGTAAAATAACTTTTTCTTCCCTATAGGTTATAAGGTACCCCCCCACATGTCCAGCGTATTCATCATCCTCCTGTGTGCAGATACGAATGCGTTAGTGTGAATGTTGGTGTTATGGGCCCCACCAATGAATGCGTGTGTGAATGAATAAGTGTGGTAATGGATCTGTGACGCAGGGAGGATCTGTAAACTTGCCCCCCCTTTTCCGCTGGATCAGTTACAACATGAAATGGCTCAGCATCAAATTAAGCATCAGATTTTCGTCTTCTTGACTGAGGGACAAGCACACGATCTCCTCTAGTGAAAGTAACGACTTAGGCATTTACCTTTTACGATCCAAGTCATTTACATGAGTTTCTTCCTTAGTACTTTATCTTCTGTTGGTCCATTGAGATAACTTGGTCCTCATGGCTCTCCCGAACATCAAGGTTGCAGGGCTTTAACCTGTGGTGGAGTGAGGGGTCGAACAGTGAGCTCAAAGAGTAGAAATCAAGAAAGTTTTAAGGTTGAACTTTTCCAATACAGCACGCTGAATAGCTTTCTTAAGAGTACTCCTGAAAACGTTTGACAAGTCCATTGGCATGTGGCCAAAGACATGTGCTCTTCTGGTGCCTAACTTTAAGATGACTGAGAAAGTCTCTGAATTCTCGACTGTTGAAAGGTGTGTCGTTGTCAGATTTTAAGATCACAAGAACACTCCATTTCACGAGGATGCCGTCTAATCTCTCAATGACTCTTTCTTGAGTGATAGATGAGAAATCTTCTATCAATGGAAAACAGGAGTATTCATCAACAATCACCATCAGGTGATGTCCATTGGCAAGAACACTGAAGAAATCAACAACAATTCTTTCCCATACATGCCCTGGCAACTCTGACAGACTTCAACCCAATGCGACAATTTGTAACGCCCTGAACGTCTCAGGATCGTTTAACAGACACGACAATGAGGACGCAACCACTTGTGAAGGGTTAGTTCTTTTAATGAAGGCAAATAAAATACAAAGAACAAACAAAAGTTATAGTCACTGGAATCCTCCAGGCTAAGTACGTTACCAGCCCACAGCACGGATGGTCCTAACCGTCCTCTGCATATACGCCGATCCCGGCGTATGCCAACAGAGGGCAGAAATGAAATGGCCGACAATGCCAATCGGTAGGCTGTGAGGGGCACGAAGAGTGTTGGGGAGAATCGAGGAGTCAGGGAAACACCCAGCCGGGGTCTCTACCTGAAGGGAGCAGCCGCTCAACCTCTTCCTCAGACTGCACCGGGACGCGGAGTCACCTCCTGGTGATGCGTCACCGATACCCCAATCACAAGCAAGAAGACTGAACCGAGAGCAGCCGCTCGATCGATCCTGTGGACTTCCGAGTCTGTAACGCGGCAAACACCTCCTGGTGTGCGTTACAGCTGGCAGTCCCTGTGTCTCTGGTCGGGCTGGGAGTTACGACTCCAACCAGCAAAAGCGCCACTGCGCTTGGACTCAGCCGAGTCAAAAAGCGAAGCTCAATGGTTGACCGGTAGAGCTTCCGGGTCCTTCACAGGTGACGATGGGGCAAGACACGGCCCAGGGAGTAACGACTCGACCTACCTCCGTTCTTGCCTTACTGGAGCACCACTCCGGAACACTGCTCTTCACGAAGCAGGTACGTCGGTGTAAACACAATATCCGACAGCCTTGTACCTCCCGGTTCCTCCCTTTATAGGGCGTGTTTTCCTTGAGTTATGTAACAGCTCTCCTGTTTACATAAGGGCGTGTTTCCCTTGAGTTATGTAACAGCTCTCCTGTTTACATAAGGGCGTGTTTCCCTTGAGTTATGTAACAGCTCTCCTGTTTACATAAGGGCGTGTTTCCCTTGTATGACAGGAATTCTTGACAGTACATCCTCCCTCTCAGCGGCTCCCCACGGGTCCAGCGCTGGCAGGAAAACGCCGATGGAACAAGGAGACCAAGCGCGGAGCATGAACCCCTTCAGCCGGTTCCCATGAATGCTCCTCCGGGCCATAGCCTTTCCACGCAACCAGGTACCACAGCTTCCCCCTGCGCCATTTGGACGCCCGTATGCCCGACACTTCATACTCCACCTCCGACTCCACGCATACCGGCCTAGGTGTCCCAGACGGCTTGGAGGGTGCTGGTTTGAGCAATGATACATGAAAGACAGGGTGTATCCGCAATGACTGGGGCAAGCACACCTTCACGTTCACGGGACCCATACACTTGGTAATTCGATAGGGGCCCATGTACTTGGGATGGAACACACTGTTCTTTCGAAACCTCATGTTTCTTGTGGATATCCAGACGTAGTCTCCAGTGCGGTACAGTGGCCCGGGCCTTCTCTTCCTATCTGCCGCAGCCTTGTATCTTCTCTTGGCCTCCATTAGGACAGCCCTTGAGCGCATCAACGTGTCTTTTATGTGTGCCACCCTGTCCGCTGTGGCGGGAATCCTGTCCTCTCTGAACGGATGTAGAAATGGCAAGAACCTGGGATGTTGGCCATAGTTGCTATAGAACGGAGAGGACTGTGTGGAGCTGTGAGTGGCGTTGTTATAGGCTATCTCTGCAACCCATAGCAAGTCGACCCATTCTTCCCTGCCCTGGTCCACAAAACATCGCAGATACTGTTTGAGCGTTTGGTTCAGGCGCTCGGTTTGGCCGTCCGTTTGAGGGTGGTAGCTGGTGGACAGGGCGGTCTTAACATGCAGGGCAGTGCACCAAGTCTTCCAGAATTGCGCAGTAAACTGCGACCCCCGGTCCGACACGATCACCCCAGGTAATCCATGCAGTCGTACCACATTCTTTAGGAGTAGTGACGCCAATTCCCCGGCCGTAGGGACTCTCTTGCAGGGGATGAAGTGCCCCATTTTCGTCAAGTAATCCACCACCACCAGTATTGCCGTCATCCCCTGGTCTACCGGTAGGCCCACCACGAAGTCCAGTGATATGCTATCCCATGGTCTATCCGGGGTCGGAAGTGGATGTAAGAGCCCTTGGGTTCGGCCATGGTCGGCCTTCATGGTAGCACACGTAGGACACTCCTGTCCCCACCTCCTGACATCCACTCTCATGGTTGGCCACCAGAAATGCCGTCCCATGCTAGCCACCGTTTTTTCAAAGCCCAAATGACCTGCGCATGGAGAGTCATGGCACCAGATGAATGCTTGTTTCCTTAGCCTAGGCGTGGGTATCAATAGGCACCTGCCCTTCAGGGGTATCCCGTCCTTCAGCTGCCATTCTCTGTGACTGAGGAGCCACCTCCGCCATGCGAATGACCTGATCCCTCTCTTTATTCCCCTCAGGAAAGTATCCGGTTGGATAACCCCCAATACCATCCTCGGGGAAATGATGGAACGCTCGGTTGCAGGCAATGGTTCCTTAACTGCAGATTGACGGGACAGGGCGTCCGCCTTCCGGTTTTCCGTCCCCGGCCGATATGTGATGCGGAAGTTGAACCCCGCAAAGAAGATCATCCACCGCAGCTGCCTGGGAGAAAGGTGTCTAGTGGCCGTCATGAACTGTAGGTTCCGATGGTCCGTGTACACCGATACCACATGTCTTGCCCCCATCAACCAATGCCTCCATTCGGTGAAGGCGTCCTTGATTGCGAGAAGCTCCTTCTCCGCAATATGGTAGTTGCGTTCGGCGTCGTTGAGTTTGCGGGACATGTACGCAACGGGATGAAGCACCCCTGTGTCGTGGTTGCGTTGGGACAAGATAGCCCCCAGCGCCACATCCGACGCGTCCGCTTCCACCACGTAGGGGAGATCCGGATCGGGGTGAGCCAACACCGGCGCCTTACCAAAGGCGCTTTTCAGGGCCTCAAAGGCTTTGTTCGCTTCAGGGGACCAGACAAACTCCTTGGACTTCCTCAGTAGCTGTGTGATTGGGGCCACCACTCCTGAAAATCCATCTATAAACCGCCTGTAAAAGTTGGCGAAGCCAATGAAACTTTGGACGTCCTTCACGCTTTGGGGCACCGGCCATTCTT
Organism: Triturus cristatus; assembly: GCF_964204655.1. Taxonomy (NCBI): domain Eukaryota; kingdom Metazoa; phylum Chordata; class Amphibia; order Caudata; family Salamandridae; genus Triturus; species Triturus cristatus. Next base: position 1,157,279,035 of record NC_140583.1, on the reverse strand, counting down.
TCACCGCCTTGATCTTTCGTTCTGCCATCTCCTGTCCCTCTGGACTCAGCATCACTCCGAGGAATTCCACGGATGTGACGTGGAAGTCACACTTGCTGAGTTTACAAAACAGCATGTTTTCCCTCAGCTTTTGGAGCACAGCCTTGACGTGGTGTACGTGCTCCTCCACACTGGACGAATAGATGAGGATGTCGTCGATATATACGACCACGTAGATATCCAACTCCTCTCTGAATACCTCATTCAAAAAGTACTGAAAGGCTGCCGGGGCGTTGCACAGACCGAACGGCATGACGAGGTACTCAAAAAGGCCGAACCTGGTCTTAAAGGCGGTCTTCCACTCGTCTCCGTCCCTCATGCGCACCAGATGGTATGCCCCTTTCAAATCCAACTTGGTGTAGATACGAGCTTTCTTGACCTGTTCCAGAAGTACACTGATGAGAGGCAAGGGGTACCGATTTTTTATGGTTATCGCATTCAATGCCCTAAAGTCCACACAGGCTCTCAGCTCCCCATTAGCCTTCGGGATGAAGAAGAGTGGCGAGGCGGCCGGAGACTTGGACGGGCGGATGAATCCTAGCTTGAGGAGTTTATCCAGGTACCCCCGGAGATGCACGTTTTCAGGCTCCGTCAGGGCATACAGCCTGCCACTGGGAACGCTGGCCCCTGGCACCAGGTCGATCTGGCAGTCAAACTGTCTATGTGGTGGTAGCACTTCCGCCTTCACCTCATCAAATACATCCTCAAAACTGTGATAAGCCTGGGGGAGAGCCACATCTTTTTCTGCCGCTGTAGCCACCGTCTGACTCCCGCTCTCATCTGCGTCAAGGGATTCCGTTCTTATTCCACAATGCAGGATGCAATACGGTGACGTCATTTCGATGCGATGTGTTGGCCAATCCACAAAGGGGTTGTGTTTCTGTAGCCACGGCAATCCCAATATGACGCCATATTGGGGCGCTCGGATGATGTTAAAATCGATTTGTTCCAAATGGTTCCTCCCATATCTCATCGGAAGGACCCCCGTGTGCTGTCCGATGGGCCCCGTCACCAATCGCCTTCCGTCTACCGCATAGACGTCTTCGGGTACTGCTTTGGGAAGAAGCACTAGCCCTAGCCTGCATGCCTCGTTGTGGTCCATAAACATGCCAGTGGCCCCTGAATCCACCATGGCCACAACGGGTATCCACTGGTCATGCACTCCCACGTGCACCGTGATAAACAGGTGTCGTTGTCCCTTAGTGACCGAGTTGGAAAGTGAAGGGATGGATGAGTGACTCCGAGATGCCCCTTCTCTGGTCTTGGAGTCCTCTAGTTTTCCGCCGGTATGTCCACCACGGCTGTTACCGACCGGTTGGCCCGATAACGTGACGTCTTCGGTTTGGCAGGGCATTCACGTACGTAGTGGCCTTTTTTGCCACAATATAGGCACAATCCTTGTTTACGGCGTGACTCTTTCTCCGTGGCTGTGAGGCTCGCTCGTATTGCGCTGATGTCCATGGGTTCTCCCTTGGATGCGGTGGAAGTTTCAGGACTTCCCACCGTCACATAGGATGGAAGGGATTTTCCTTTTCTCCCATGATCCCCCTTTCTTTCACTTAGCCTATGTTCCAGCCGTAATACCAGGTTGATAAGGCCCTCACATGTCTTGGGTTGAGGGTCAATATGAGCCACGGCGTCCTTGAGCTCATCGCACAGCCCTTGATGGAAGAGCGCCGTCTGTTTAGCAACAGGCCACTTGGTTTCCGCAACCAGCCTTCGGAACGCGTTGAGATACTGCACCAGGTCGTTGGATCCCTGTCTCAACTCAAGCATTTCACGGTCCGCCGTGTACGAGTCAGCCCTTCTGTCGAATACCTTCAGGAATTCCTCGCGAAAAGCACCCCAATCACATAAGAGGGGGTCGTCCCTGCTCACCAGAGGTACGGCCCATTGTGCCGCGTTTCCAGCCAAATAGGATATAAGGAAAGCCACACGAGCCTGACTCGTGGGGAACGCCTTTGGTTTGCACGATAAATGTAGCGCCACTTGTGTGAGGAATACCTGCACTGTGTTAGGATCCCCACTGTACCTCTCTGGTGTTGCCAAGGGGATGGCTACCGGCATTTCCACTACTACCGCAGGGGTCTGGTTCGCGAGGGAGGTGCTGGGCGTGAGCGGGTCCAATTGGATAGCATCCAGTCTGGCTTTTACATCGGCTGTTTCTTGCCTAGAGGCAGCCACTTCAACTTGCATGGCCGCTAAAGCAGCCAGCACATCATCAAGTGTTGCCATGTCTGTTATCGACCGGGAGACAGTTAGTGTTATTAAGGTCGGATATTTTGTAACGCCCTGAACGTCTCAGGATCGTTTAACAGACACGACAATGAGGACGCAACCACTTGTGAAGGGTTAGTTCTTTTAATGAAGGCAAATAAAATACAAAGAACAAACAAAAGTTATAGTCACTGGAATCCTCCAGGCTAAGTACGTTACCAGCCCACAGCACGGATGGTCCTAACCGTCCTCTGCATATACGCCGATCCCGGCGTATGCCAACAGAGGGCAGAAATGAAATGGCCGACAATGCCAATCGGTAGGCTGTGAGGGGCACGAAGAGTGTTGGGGAGAATCGAGGAGTCAGGGAAACACCCAGCCGGGGTCTCTACCTGAAGGGAGCAGCCGCTCAACCTCTTCCTCAGACTGCACCGGGACGCGGAGTCACCTCCTGGTGATGCGTCACCGATACCCCAATCACAAGCAAGAAGACTGAACCGAGAGCAGCCGCTCGATCGATCCTGTGGACTTCCGAGTCTGTAATGCGGCAAACACCTCCTGGTGTGCGTTACAGCTGGCAGTCCCTGTGTCTCTGGTCGGGCTGGGAGTTACGACTCCAACCAGCAAAAGCGCCACTGCGCTTGGACTCAGCCGAGTCAAAAAGCGAAGCTCAATGGTTGACCGGTAGAGCTTCCGGGTCCTTCACAGGTGACGATGGGGCAAGACACGGCCCAGGGAGTAACGACTCGACCTACCTCCGTTCTTGCCTTACTGGAGCACCACTCCGGAACACTGCTCTTCACGAAGCAGGTACGTCGGTGTAATCACAATATCCGACAGCCTTGTACCTCCCGGTTCCTCCCTTTATAGGGCGTGTTTTCCTTGAGTTATGTAACAGCTCTCCTGTTTACATAAGGGCGTGTTTCCCTTGAGTTATGTAACAGCTCTCCTGTTTACATAAGGGCGTGTTTCCCTTGAGTTATGTAACAGCTCTCCTGTTTACATAAGGGCGTGTTTCCCTTGTATGACAGGAATTCTTGACACAATTCTCCTTCTTAACTGTGAGACCTTTTTCTCTTAACCTCTCCAAAACAGTCCTCATGACAACTCCATGTTCAGATTCATCCTTACCATAAATTAAAATATAATCTTGGAAGAACATTACATTTGATAGATCTCCCAGAACAATCTTCATAATTATCTGAAAACAGGCAGCCGCTGAGGCTAATCCAAAGGGCATCCTCAAAAATCGGTAAGCTCCCAAAGGAGTTACAAAAGAGGTTAGATGTCTGGAATTACCATGCAATACAATTTGGTGATACGCAGACGAAAGGTCCAGAACACTAAAAATCTTGGCACCCTTCAATAAATTGATAGACTCAGAGATGTTAGGAAGGGGCTGACGATCCAACCAGATCCGTTCATTCAGTCCACGCAAGTCCACACACATTCTCACACCGCACCACCATCCTTAGGGGCTAAAACAATCGGAGCCAACCACTCCGAGGCCTCTATCTCTTCAATCACTTCTAAATCTAACAACCTCTTAAGTTCCATTCTCAGGGGCTCAATCATCATATTAGGTACCCTGCGCACGTTGTACACACAGGGCTTAGCTCCATCCTTCAAGATGATCCGATGCTCAAAACCTTTGAGGCAACCTAGAGTGTCAGTAAATACCTCAGGAAAATCTTTAAAATATTCGTGTCCATCACTCACACTATCAACCAACATCAAATGATCTTGGGGATTAGTAGCATCCGGATTCAAAATTATGCCTAAATCACGCTGATGCCTCCATCCTAACAGAGTATCCCCTCTCTCAGCCACATACACCTTTCCAACAGTCTCTCTCCCTTTGAACACAATTGTAGCTACAAGATATCCAATAACATCTATGTGAGAACCACCATAGCTAAGCGCGCTGATGTCAGGAGGTAATAATGTTGCATTGTCCATTCCTACTTTCTCATCCCATTGCTTATTACCAATCAAGGTAAAGGGCGAACTCGAGTCAGCCATGACACTAAACTCTTGACCATTCACACCAATGTTGCAAAAAGGCATGTTAATTTTCCAAGAATCAACGTCCCCTTCACCACCTGTGACATTGGAGACAACAATAGTGCGAATTGTTTGAGGAGTGCCCTCGGTCAGACGACTCTTACCAGAGGATCTACAAACCCGAGCATAAGGCCCCTTAATACCACACTTGTTACACACAGAGTCTTTAGCATAACACTCAGGATAATTAGATGAGTGGGAATAACGTCCACATCTGTAACATCACCCTTTCTGACTGTCACTAGAGTTCCTTCCTCGCTCAGGAAAGCGTTGTTGCATATCACGTTCAACATGTGGCTGCACATCCTGTCCAGGCTGAACATCTCTGTGGGATGTGTCCTGACTTCAAGCCCCTAGGTTCACAGCGCCAAGAGGTGCCAACGCCATAACCGCACCAGGAGGCGCATAAGAACACTTGGGGCTCCTCCAATCTGTGGCTGTGACTCTTTACTTGCAAAATATCTGTGCCCTGCAAAATGGCTAAAGGGAAGCAATTGGGTAATTGGAAGGGGACTCCTAAGATCCTCCAGAATTCCACACTTGACTGCTTCCTGACAAAGGCTGCCACAGCTATAGATAAGGAACTTCAGATAGTTGAAAGGCGGTTATCTCAGGGGGCAGTTCCCTTACTTCTCTGAGTCAAGAGCTAGCACACAATGGGGTGTTTGCGGACCTTGATTCCGGAAATCCTGAAAGCACACAAATACCAGTTGAACCATCAGTTGAACCACCATTATCTACAGTGAAGTCTCTTCCACCACATCAAGTCTCCTTGTCACCAGGTCCTTCTGCCAAAAGGAGGAAAAAGCTGAAACACTTGCAATCCTTAACGGGTGCAAAGACTAGGTCTAAGAAAAAGCTGCAGGAACTATCAGAAGGGGCCAGTAGCACTCATCCTGTATCAGCGGCTGTGCAAGAAACGCAACATGCTTCAGCAGTCACCACAGCCCCACTCTTTCAAGTCCTAGACTCTTTAATTATTCAGTTTGGAAATTTACTATCCAAGAATCTCTCACCTATACTGCATAGACTTGACAAGTTTGAGGACAATGTAGGACATTTATTGAAATCTGTTGCATGTCTTCTGGATGGGGTAGGCAATGACAGAGCATCATACCCGGTCTGTCACAGACTGGGGGGAAAACAAGGCCCTGTAGCTCTCCATAATAGGATGGGAAATCACAATAATAAAAGCCAACAATCAGCTCCTGCAGACATCTCTGGGGTTGTTGGGCTTGGTTTGGGGAAAGACCAATCCAAAAATGGAGCACAAACTCAAATTAATCAAACAATTGGGAGCAAGCATGCCGGCGGTAGATCTAGGTCTAAAACTCAGAGCCCTAAAACAAATGCAAATGTAATGAACCATCGAGACAGCCTTTCTGTCAGATAAAAAAATATGTGGCCCATCTACACCATCAATCAAACGAGGTAAGACTGGATCTTCCGCCAGAATGCTGCCCATATGTTGCAATTTTAACAAATGTCCCCCCGCTCCAGGGTAGTTTACAAGAAACCACAGGCCAACTGAAAAATAAGGTATGTTAATGGCAATACCAAAACGCACAGTACAATAAATCCAGCTACAATGACATTCTGTTGGTAAGAAGAGTAAGCTGGGTGGGCCCGCTAAGCAAGTCCACTCACGGAGATTACATCACCTCAAACCTTGTTGCCCAGTTATCACACACAAAAAAACAGATTACCACAGAATGAGCAGTTGTGGAAGGAGCAATATCCCTTGGTAATTAGCAATAGATATGAAGTACTAACCGAATTGGATAAACTAGATTGACTAAAGCGTAGTAATACCGTCTTTATGGCTGCCCAGGACATACCCTAGGCCAGCATTCCTGTGGAGACTCAAACATACTCAAGCCCTAAAGGAAGAGTAAATCACATCCCGGCTAGTCAACCTATAAATAAAGTCTCCACCTTAGACTCACTAAGAATTAGCTCCCAAATAAGACACCCACTGCAGGAAAGACCTATCGTAGATTCGCAGTGGAATATAATTTCTTGGAATATTGCAGGGATACGATCTAAACTTAATGATCCAGAATGGGGTAGACTAGTGGATAATTGCCATATTTGTCTGTTCCAAGAAACATGGTCAACAGATCAGATTTACAGATTGGGCTTCTCAACGTTTAGTATAGAAGCAAGACAGTCATCTTCTGGTAGACCTGCGGGAGGGATGATGATTTGGGTCAAGACGGCACTTGCCTGTAAAATCAAGTGCTTAGACATAGACTCTCAGGAGATCCTTGGTATTGACTTGGTCTCGTTAAAAGGGAATATCCATGTTTGGTTAATTAATATATACAATCGGTTCAAAAGCCTACTGAGACTATGGCAAAGCGTACAGATTTTCTTTAAACTGCCAAAAATGATTTCCCTCTTATTTCAGTTGGCGATTTTAATACAACATACGAGCCTATAGAGTATGTCCAGGAAATAGCACAGGAGGACAAAGAAGTAAGAGGCATCAAAAGGCTTCAGATCCCAACCCTGAAAAGATGTACCTGCGTTGGGCAGCAAGTTTTGTTGTTTACTCTTGCTTATGGTCTGTGTGCATGTAATGGGAGGACACACTCAGATTCTAAAGCAGATTATACCTTTAAGAGGGGGAATGTTAAAAGGCGAATTGATTTTAATATGGTAGATCTTGACCTTTTGCCACAAGTTAGTGATATGACCATCCTCAATCATGAGGGCAGTGACCGTAATGCATTGCTCTTAAGTCTTTTTGGGCTCCCTGTTTTACAGCCCCAGTTAAATCAAGTGAAGGCACCTGTCGTAACGACCAACAACAACAGGAGAGTCAAGTGGACAAATATAGTTACTGATGGTAGGCTCCTCCCTCTAATCTACAAAGAAATGGCCCATATTTTAGCGAGTATGAGTTATGCTAATACAAATGATGATACAATTCTGGCCACCTATCAAGACTTGTCGAACAACATCTCGCCTTACTTTAACAGTCAGGGAAGCTCACTCTTGTTTAAACGAAATAACGCTCCTTGGTATAATGAGGAATGCAGGCTAGTAAGATCAGAACTAATGGTGGCAGTAAAAGCAAGGACACAACCCGACATAAATAACAAAAGAAGGCTATATAAGAGCACACAGGTGGAGGCCAAAAGGAGCTGGGAAATAGAAAATTGGCTCCCCCTCGTCGAGGCATCCAGGCAAAAGGATAGTCGTTATTCTGGCATCTTTTTTCTAAAGGGGTAACTCACCAGGTTAGCGAAGAAGATTTTTATAATCAGCCTCATATTTGGAAAGAGCATTATACTCTTATAAGGATTGCGTGCATGTAGATTAGTGGAGCCAGCCAGGGTTAGTAATGAGGCGCCCAAAGCTAAAGAGGTAGTTAGCTTCTCCTTAATAGAGACCATAAATGCAATTAGCTCACTACAAACTGGGAAAGCCCCCGGGTTAGATAGACTACCGAGAGATTTATACAAATCTGAACCTAAAATATGGGGCCCTTTGCTTCATCTAGTTTTCAATGCGATTACACATGGAGGAGATATTCCGGCAACCTGGAAGGGTGCCGAAATAATCCCACTGTTTAAAAAAGGGGAAAAATGGAAAAAAGGGGACCATTGCTCATCAGCCATATAGATGTGTCCCACTTTGTACATGAATTACCTCATAAGCGAGTTGTATGATTGTGGAGGTGACCCCCCCACACTAAATTGGGAGGCATGCTAATACCGTCCCTTTTATTTGCTGACGATACGTTGCTTATATCAAAAACCCCAATGGGAATTCAGAATGTGTTAAACACATTTGCGACAGCCTGTAAAGTCAGGGGCCTTGAAATTAATTGCTTGAAAACAAAGTTTATGGTTTTTAATCCTTATAAATGCACTAAGGGGAGAGTGAGGCTCGACGCACAACTATTAGAACAGGTCAAGGACTTTGACTATTTGGGCGTCAGAATCAGTGGCAATCTTGCATGGACTTCCCAAATTCAGAAAGGATTCTTGACTCTTCAGCATGTGGACTGTTCAGCTTTTCGCCCAATCTCTCCCATATTAGAAATACATAGGGCCAAAGGTTTGGGCGCAGCTCTATAGGGGGCTGAATTGTGGTGATTGGAGCATATTAACCAATTAGAAGTTACTGAAAACAAATTTTTAAGAGCTCTCCCAAAGAATACACCTATATTACCCTTACGCCTTGACCTTGGTTTAAAGTCCATCTCTCATTTTGCTGCATTGAGGTGCTCATGTTTTGGATAAGACTTTGGACTAGCAAAACTCACGTACCAGTAAAGGAGGCCGTGGAGGAACTATTAATTCTTCAAAGGGAATCAGGTCTCTTGCAATGGTTTGGGAAAGCCAAAGAGTGGTTCTTTAAGTTGTGGTTAGGGTATATGTGGGATGACCCTCAGTCTATTACAAAGTAAATGTCACTACAGCAAAAATAATGTATTGGAAATTTATTGATTGTCTTGGCACTGTCAAGTCAAGTCAAAATCAACTTTATTTGGCTGGTTAAAGTCGTAAAAGTACACAGCAGAACATTCTATGAAACAGCATAAAAACCGATATGAAGATCAGATTTCAATAATCTTAGAAACCGTAAGAGTTTAAGCAAGGGAGTCAGTCTTCCGCCTTTTTGACAGTCATGTGCAAGCATATGAATAAACAGTCTCTCCATGGCACAAAGGGATAATCGATTTAAAACTCAAGTTATCTCAGATTTCCTAAACGACCCACCTCTTTAAAATGTCAACCTATTAAGATACCAACCATCATAAAAAAGAATAGAAACATTCAGTTTAAAACAGACATCATCATAAAAATTATGAGCGGGATATACATGGATAAAAAGACAGCCCATTATAACAGTTCATCCTAGTAACAAAAATGAAAGATGACAACATTCCATTGTAAAGTAGCCCTACGTTCACTTTCCATGGTGGCCGCGAGTTAAAAAGATGATAACAATAATAGAACAGCATCTTGGAAGCGAACATATTGTCTCATCAAAATTATATTACATTATTTAACAAGAAAACTTATATACGCTGCAACATTATCCAAAACAAAAAAGCTAGCTCGATGGCAGCCTATTCCTGTGTCTAAAAGCCCCAATTAAGAAACTTGCCACCCCGGCACAGACTATAGGTGACGCTAGCATTCGTAAATAAATCAGAGGCGGCCTTACTTGAACAAAATTGCTGCCTCTGAGTAGGGGAAGGATGAACTTCCTGCGCAGGGAATCGTAATAAGCGCAGAAAAACATTAGATGGAGAGTGTCTTGCTCAGAGAAAACGTCACAATGACAGGGTTTTGATGCTTGAGGTTTGGAGAAGCCTTTAGGAAAAGCCAGTAGCCAGGGAACCATATTCAATCGAAATCTTGTCTAAATGAAAAGATGGTAAGCTTTGTTTACATATGATAGATATGGTTGCATCTGCTGGCCCAGGCTCAGTGTAACAAAGCTTCTCACTGAGGGTTTAATTAATTCATTCTCCTCCCTTAGACCTTGGCGTCTGTCTAAAAACTGCTGTTTAAAAGCTCTGATAGCGGTGTTGCCCAAAGTAGTGGGGGTCAAAAACAGACAGGGGCAGCCAAGATTCTCGGTCTGATCCTTAATATATTTCAACCAGGGAATGAGTAACGCCTTCTCTAAGGCTAAACAATCTAGGATGATGAGTTGATTTAAATTTGGGGTCGGTTGAGCCCAAATTCTCAACCAACGTAAGAGCAGCGCGACCGCAATCTGGTCTGAGATATAACCCACTCCCAGTTCCTAGTGTAAGTTAAAAATCAGGGTTGCTACAGGGACCGAGAGGAGTTTGCGAATATAATTATTCTCGGCCCCTTGGATTTCTTTCACATCCTTATAGCCCCATATGTCTCTGCTGTAGGTGGCCATAGGATACACTTTGCATTGTAGACCTTCTAAAAGGGCAGGAAACGGCTTTGACCCTATTCTTTTCGCAAAATCTTATGTAGCCCCCGCTGCTCTGGCTAAGACATTCTTTTTTTGTGCGCGTTGAGCGCACCATGAGCGTTGGTCATCGAATAGTACCCCTAACTACGGGAACATGGACACTTTAGTTAGCTCGGCCCCCTTGCAGTAGAATTTGGCCTTAGCCGGCTTCTGGGAGCCCATGGTCATGGGGTGCAATTTTTTTAAACTGGTGATTAAATCCAAAGAGTCCATAAAATCTATAAAACTGTTTAAAAGTAGTTGCAGCCCCCTTGCTGCTCTGGACACTAAAATCGCGTCATCAGCGTACAGAAGTGCGGGAATCATTTTAGTGCCAGCTCTTGGTATACCTTTACAACAGGATGTTAAGGAGTACCCCAGTTTATTAATGTAGAGGGTGAACAGCAAAGCAGCCAATATGCATCCCTGCCGAACCCCTCTTCTTACTGCCCACAAGTCAGTCAGGCTCCCATCTTCATTAAAGCGTACCGCAGCCGTTGTGTTATCATGGGCGGTAGCCAGGAAGGAGATCAGATGAGCATCTAGCCCCATGTCACGAAGGATCAACAACAGCTTAGACCTGTTGACTAGGTCGAAGGCTGAGGCTAAGTCCATAAAAGCCAGATGTAAGTCCCCTCCCTTCGCAACAGTATACTTCCCAATCACCAAGTGACGGTTAAGGCATTGATCCAGGGTCCCTTTTCCCTGCCTGAAGCCATATTGGAGATCAGAGACGATGTTATAATGATCAAGCCAGGCTGTTATGCGCTCCAAAACTACTCTTCCCATAATTTTTGCCGCAGAATCAAGAAGCAAGATGGGTCTATAACATGCCAGGTCCTCCCTTGCGCCCTTTTTAAAAATAGGGATGATGACCGCCTTTGCCCATGATTAAGGAAAACCGGACACATAAGCTGCATTGAAGACGTGTGTTAAGATCTTAGCCCAGACTTTTGGGTCTGCCTTATAAAGGTCAGCCGGTATTCCATCAGGGCTGGGTGCATTTCCACCCAAGGTTGAAATGATGGCTTTATAGACTTCATCCATATTAAAAATAAGGGGGGAACCTACTAATCCGTGAAAGGTTTGTCCCACGGAGTCCTCTAAGTTGGCATCACTGTAAATTTTACCAAAGTGCTGGACCCATTTCTCTGCGAGAACTAAGCAGTCTCTGCTAGAATTTGGTGTGTCGAAAAAAGAGAACTGTTAACAAAGGCCAAAATTTAGAGCTATTAGCCAGCACACTGGCTTGGCTAAGCTCCTCCCAAGCCATCTCCCTTAACTGTTTTTTCCTACTCTGGACTGCAAGTTTGTAGGCCTTCCTACGATTCCTGACTAATATTGTGTCCCTCGGCTTTTGCTTGAGGGCCTGCATGAGCTCCTTATGGATAGCCACACAGGTATCGTCAAACCACCTTTTAAGTTTGACACCTTTCTCTAGTCATAGTGGATAAATTAAGAACAACTTGTTTAACGATTCCTGATCTAGACACACTTTGAATTCCGAGGCACAAGTAGTACACAATTTATCAATAAACCTTTAAGGGGAGATCTTTTCCCACCTCACTCTGCATGCTTGGTCTTTAAGGCTAATGTTTTTGTTAGTAACTTGACTCGTAACCCTTCCCTTGAGGGCAGCTTGAAGATGAAGATCCAATAATAATGGATTATGGTCACTAAAGCAGTTCCAATTGACACTTAGGCTCCTTACGGCCGATGTTCATGGGGAGGAAAGCAGAATGTGGTCAATTATGCTCTCACAGCCATGCCCCATATAAGTGGATACCAATGCTGACCTATCTGACTGTTGTAAGCAATTCAGGTTGTGGCCTGAAAGGAGGCCTTCTAGGAAGGTGCCAGACGGAGTATGTTCAAAATGATTTTGGCCCTGCAGGCCGTCTTCCTACTCCAGCATTGCTAAACAATTAAGGGGGCAGATGTGGGTGTTAAAATCTCCCAGAATTAGTATATCATAGTGGGCTTCTGTTCCTTCACCATAGTTAGCCAAGAAACCCTCTAGTGCCATTATATGCTCGATCTCGTGGGTTCTAGTGAAAGAAATATAAAAATGTACTACTAATAGGGTTGGTAAATTCTTCCCCGACAGTTCCACAGCTAGAACATGGGGGGAACAAGAATCAACCAGCTTGGCAGTATAGGAAAGTTTAAGACTAAACATTAAAAGAAGACCCCCCCTGGCTCTTCCCATGTTTGATGAAGTGGCAAGTTTGGAGAATGATATAAATCCGTCCAGATAGAAATGGTCAGTGGATTCCAATGTTTCTTGTAGAGCAATAATATGGTGTGTGGCAAGGAAATGTCACCCTTTTTTTACCTTAGGCCAGCTATATTCCAAGAAAGGACCTTCGTCATAGCATCGTCAGTAATAGTCAGAGTGGAACAGGAGTTAACTAAGTTAGCCCAGGCTGAGTTGGGGGGCAGGGTGCAGTAGAATTGGAGGGGCTAACGTCAATGGTATTGGAGGGACTAACGTGAGAGACAGGTGCTTCCGCAGCCATAGAATGAGGAGGGCTGTCTGCGGGGACAAAGACTACCGCAAGAGATAGTAGTCAATCTTGCGTGTCCAAACCAGATAGAGCCTGAAACCTATTAGAAGTATGAGTCGGAAGGGTCATGTTGGGACAAGGCCCGGGGTTTGGTTCATAAAAATAACCAAGAGGTAGTGAGCATATGTTGGAGCTCTTAAAAGTTTCAAACTCACAAGGCCTTAATAGGTATCTGACCAGAGCTGGCCTGCGAAAATTAATTACAATGCAGTCCCCTTCGATGTTCTTTATAGATGCGCCAACCCACCCATCTCTGCGTACCATGATAATATCCTTCATATCAGATACCTGGAACCTCTTATTCCTTGATAGCCATTCTACACATTTATTGCGTAATTGAGACCATGACTCGTGCTGGTCCTTTTTTAACGTTGGTACCCCTGCCAAGACCAGCACATAGGGACATACAGCAGGCGGCAGACACAGGACATCTTGGTTGGCTGCCTGGGGATTACTACTTATGATCGATAAAACATTGCTGCTAGGGCTGCCAGTCAAAGGGTTCTGAGCTGCTCCGCTTGGTCGACTCGGGCCATTTGCATTCTCCTGTCTAAGATGGGAACATCTGGTGCGTGTGATGGCGGTGTGATTACCGGTAGGTACAATGCCATGCCTGCCTAGGTTTGATTGGGGGCAGGGCACAGTTTGGTCTAGTGACACACGTGGCTTACTTACAGAAGCTATAGCTGTAACAGTAGGGAGTTGAGTTCCAAGTGGGACGTGAGTAGATGTGCTCATTATGCTCGATGTTACACCCTTAGAGCCCCCACCTCCTCCCTTGGCAGTGGTAGACATTTGTACATTCCCTGCTGGGTGACCGCCCCCCCTATGATTGAAGCCAAGTTGTCTATACAGGCCTTAAGTGGAGCAAGTTTTTTCTCCAAAAGTTCATTAACTTGCTAGTGTGGCAACAGCGTCCCTGCAGCTCTCAATACAAGGTGCTGCCTCGGTCTGAGTGCTAATTGAACAACTCAACTTTGTTGTCAGTGTTATCACAGAAGAGTCAGAAACTTCTGGGTTATCATTGTCATTAATTAAAGATGGTTGTATCCAAACAAAGAGACAGGTTCGTGCAGCGGTGGTGCGAGTGGGCTGCTTCCTCTTAGTGCTAGTGGGTTTCCCAGCCTTTCTCTTCCGTTTGCCCTCAGGAATTCCTACAGATGTGCAGTGTTAGTGACCGGGTGCAACTCGGCTGACTCAATTGTGTCCGGCCCGCTAGTGCTCCCACTTGCAGTAGAAGATTTGCCAGTTTCAGGTCAGCGGAATTGGGACAAAGGTAATTCTGGAGTACAGTCTGCTAGAGCACCTCTAAGATTAGAAATAGCCGCCCGCCCCTCACTATCCAGGGACAAGCACCGCTCTGTGAGTTCTATTTCACCTGAAACAATACTGACCGCCCTCTCAAGCATACTGTCGATACTAGCGGTTAATGGGTGTGCTGGTGGTAGCATAGTACGTTTTCCCATAGTTGTAATTTGTGGTGGGGTTACGTAGGTATCAAAACAGGATAATCTCAATGTGATTTATAATTTATATTGAACAATGGAGCACTCACCCGTCTTGACCCAAATTCCAGATGCTGCATCAAAGAGGAGTAGTCCAGCCCAGCCTCGACCAGTCTCACAGTTGCCTTTGTGCGCCTCCTGGCACGTACAAACACGTTGGCGCCTCCGGGCGCTGTGCACTATGGGGCTGGAGTCCCCTCACTGCTGCTGCTGGCGGTACTGGTGGCAGGGCTTCTCTCGCGGAAACGGGCTCCCGCGCTGTGGGAAGCCGCAGCTGCCTGTATGCGCCTCCTGGCGCGTACAAACACGTTGGCGCCTCCGGGCGCTGTGCACTATGGGGGCTGGAGTCCCCTCACTGCAGGTGCTGCTGGCGGTACTGGTGACAGGGCTTCACTCTCGGAAAAGTGTCTTGGCACTGAGTATAGGCCACACGGCACCTTAACTACTAGTTTTTTTAAATATAAGAAGTAGTTTTGTCTTTGATACTTATATGGATTATGTAGAACCACCACAAGCACAAGCTCGTTATATACAATTCCGATTTGGCACTTTACCCTTGAATGCTATGAGAAGTAGGTGGACGAACACTACCACTACCACTACCCCTATGTGTCCGTCTTGCAACTCCACTACAGAAACTATTCTGTCCTGCATATGCTAATTTGAGGAAAACATTGATCATTCCTGCATGTCGGTTGTTGTCATTCTCTTGCCCCTCAGATGCTCGTCATGTATGTAGCTCTGATACAACCAAATGGCTTGTTTTTACCGTATCTAGATATCTTCTCTATACCTGGTGGCAGAGGTCATATAAATCCCAGTATAAACAACGTCCTAGGTTAAATGTTATAGCTCCCTCTTTTTTAAATTGTCTTTTATCTATTTTATATTTTTACAAAAAAAACACAATTCTCTTTCAATTAACAAACGTGATAAACTTGTAATTCTATTTTTGTGTTACTCATGACTGCATGAATGCTGTTTTATTTTTTTAACAATTTGCATGTATTTTTACTGATGAATTTATGCATGTATTGTGGTTTTTCTTGTCTTGTGTATGATCATGCTAGTGATCGAAAAAATTAAATATAAATATAAATAAGTGCCTGTGTGCAACGTCTTAGAGAAAATTAGAGCAGGGGGCTTTAATTGTACATGATCTAGGTTTAGCATAGAAATTGCAGAAACACATTACGTGCAACATGCTTTGCGGGGAAACAGAGTCACAAGGACACAGGTCAAGGATACATTCCCAATTGTTACAGTAGAGTAAAGCGACTAACCTATGAAATAGATTAAGTCTAAACCTCATTAGTAGAAAAAACTGATGGGGCCGAGCCATAAGTAGCAGAAATGGCTGGGAGTCGCGAATGGGGGCCAGCGAAATATAAGAGATGACCAATGGCATAGTTCTAACTTTTTCACCACCTTGCGGTCCCAACAAATATCCCTCAATTTAATTTTATTCAGGGAGAAAAGAGATGTGGGGTTGTCAAACAGGTCTGGTCTGGACAGTGCAATGGCCTTGTCCCTAATTTCCCTCAATCAAGGAATTTCTAGGCCACGGTCCAGACAGGCAGTCTTCAATTAGAACTCTGTTTAATGCCAGTACCTCATTGGTCCAGACTCGAAGCCACACCATAAATGGGTGGGTCCGTATTTTATTCTACAGAGGAAGTAGCCCAGGTAAAGGTAGCAGTGCATTGGGGAAGAAAAAGCAGATGGCGGGCGAACCTATTTTCAGTGATCTGTAGGACGGTTGCTTTGTTGACACCCCAGAACCCTGCCACATAGGTTGCCACGCTAAGGCATTCCCCTTATAAATTGCTAGCATGTGGCAGACAAATCTCATGCCCAATTTAGCAGCAACGCAGTAAAGTGCAATAATGCTCCTAGCAAACGGGCTATTTCTGATCTCATGCTGCGAATGCCAGGAGCCATTTTTGTTGAAAGTCACACAGCGATAACTAAAATCGCTTGTGATTTGAATAGGTTCGGAGTGCAAGAAAAATGTTAGTTTTAATTTATCTGTGCAGTTGGGGCTACAGTACATTACAAAACTTGTACTTGTGTTTCCATGAAGGCTGAGAATGGGTCTAATAGGTGCTGTGCTGGAAAGGGAGTAAGGCCCATAAGAACAGCGTCATCCACGTACAGCAGAGCTGGAGTAGGGTGCCTGTTCAATCTGTGGCATGTCCCTGCAGGTTGAAACCTACTCCCTCTCCAACTGATTGATGCAAAGGGTGACGAGGAAGGGTGCAAGTACACAGCCTTGCCTAACTCCCATGTGAACACCAAATGACTTCGAACACTTCCACCAGGCCAAACCAGACTGAGGCACTAGAATTATAATATATTTCCCTAATGGGATTCATCATGAACCTGTCCGTGCTGAGATCTTCTGTGATGCTCCCCAATTTGCTATGACACACATAATGGAAGGTGCAGGACAGGTCCAAGAACCCCATAAATTGGGAGCGATGGTATACTTGCCCAGCAGATGGGAGAGGTAAAGAAACTGATCTTCCGTCCGGAGTACCATGCTGAACCCATACTGGATTTCTGAAAGTATTCTGGTCTCCTCGCCCAAACCTCGAGATTGGATTAGAGGACGTAGCCTATGACTTTCACTGTTGAGTCCAGGAGGGAGTTAAGGCAGTTACAACTCACATGCCCTAGGTCCCCCGTTTTAAACATGGGGACAATGATCGATTGTGACCATGTAAGTAGTTTACTAGAGAGGCTCTCCGCCCATTGGACATTAGTAACCAATGGAGCCCAAAGTTCTTACTGGCTCTTGAAAAGATCCAAGGGGACACCGTCGGGCCAGGTGCTTTGCAGCCAGGATTTGATCTATTAGCCTTAAACAATTGGTGTAGGCACGGGAGATATTTGTGTTGAAACTTGCCCTTTAGAGCCTACTCATGGATGAAATTTGTGTTCACTTGTCCCTTCCTCCCCAGACCTGGGCAGCATAAATGCCCCCAAAGAACGATGTCCACTCCAGCCCTGGTATAGCACTTTCAACGAAGGGTTCATCAACCTCCCCTAGAAATGGCCAATTCATGATGTCCAGTAAGCCTTAAGTTCTTTGTTGCAAACTGCTTCCTCAAGACCCTCCCAGTCTCATTTTTAGAATATTTTTCCTAGCTTTGACTGCCTTCCGGTAGACTCTCCTTCACTGGACGACTTCTTACGAGATCCCAAGGAATTTTTGTAGAATGCACATGAGAGTGCCTTATGGGTGCTTGAGCCCTCTTTCTCAAACCAACACTTCTGCTTCCCTACATATGAGTTAGAGGGCCTATTGAGTGCTGCCTTGATAGCCCCGGAGAGGGAGGAGAAGGCCTCTAAGATACTGTCTGGATCCGCATCGTCATCGTGGGTGCTGGGTAAACTCATACTCAATCGGACAATGTCTCAAATAGTCAAATAATGGATGGTATCTAACCAGAGCAAAAAAACACGTCATAAATCAAAATATTCATATCCAGTAAATGGATGAAACACCATACATCAACAATATGGCCTCAGCAAGTAGGCCCACCACCACACAACTGAGTCCAAGTGAGGAAACTAGGGCTAAAGTACAGACTCCAATCTGTCAATCATGGTAGGATTGTGTTTGTCCAATACATTTAAAATTGCAGTTTAGCACTTCCTACCTTCATATTGGCTATAAAAATGTCTCTACTAACATTGCTTGACATGCTTGTCCCACTGACTGGAAGGGTAAGCCCCCGCCCACCCCCTCCTAGTTGGTTCTAGTGGCGCCCCTGTGTAAGTATGTGTGAGAGTGTGAGTGTGTGTGTATACGAAGGCAGGACTGTCTCGCAACGTAAGCCAAGAAAGTGAAGGGGATGTGGATGTAATGCGCCCAATAAACATATTTAAACAAACAGGGGTAACCCTATAACCCAAGGAACCTGGGCTTTATCAAAAAAATATGAACAATGGTTCCAAAAGGGAAGCAATTATTTACATTTGAAAGAAATCAAACTTCACAAAACACAGCATTAGTAGATCAAAAAGATTAATCAATATTAAACAATGAATAGTATTTGCAAAAAACACAATAGTTTATTTTTTGAGATTCATTTGAGTATCAACTCATTTATCAATTCATTGGAATATGGACGAAAAATGAAGAAGGCTGTATATACAATAATATTTACAAAAAAGCGACGCAGTGACAAAGTGAATAAGGTGACTAAGTGTAGTAGTGAAAATGCAAGTATTTACAATATATATACGTAATTATCAATAAAACACACAAAAAAAAAAAAACACAAAAATTTTTTTTGCAGAGAATCACAAAAAACGTCCTCAGTTTAATTATGAATAAAGAATAAACCTTGTAAGGCACATGTCCTAATTATTTTATAGTATGTACAAGGAATTCCAATTGATACGGGACTGTAGAACCGTCTGACGGACGTTTTTTGTGATTCTCTGCAAAAAAATATTTTTTGTGTGTTTTATTGATAATTACGTATATATATTGTAAATACTTGCATTTTCACTACTACACTTAGTCACCTTATTCACTTTGTCACTGCGTCGCTTTTTTGTAAATATTATTGTATATACAGCCTTCTTCATTTTTCGTCCATATTCCAATGAATTGATAAATGAGTTGATACTCAAATGAATCTCAAAAAATAAACTATTGTGTTTTTTGCAAATACTATTCATTGTTTAATATTGATTAATCTTTTTGATCTACTAATGCTGTGTTTTGTGAAGTTTGATTTCTTTCAAATGTAAATAATTGCTTCCCTTTTGGAACCATTGTTCATATTTTTTTTTTTTTTTCAATAAACATATTTAGCCTGGCGGCTGAGTCTGAGGTCCCATGATATTTGGGTTTGGAGGGCCCTCCGTGTGCCTTGGGGGTGGGTCCCTGTGGTTCTGATGGGCTGCCAGCATGTTCTTGAACTGAGGACCAGTTTTGAAACCCTGGCACAGTAGATTTTAATGGGCCAATAACACCAACAGTCTTACCTAGGGCCAGATGTACGACCCTACCAATTTGAGAGTCGCAAATTGCGTCATTTTGCAAATCGCAATTTGCGACTCACAAATTGGAATGTACAACAGTACGTCAGACACTGTTAGCGAATCCTAATGGGGTCAAAATTGCATGTCTCATTAATATTCATGAGGCAGGTGCAATTTGCGACCCCATTAGGAATGGCTAGCACTCCCAGGGATGGTGACCTGCTGGAGTCAGCAGACCGCGATGTCTGTGACTGCTTTTTTAAATAAAGCAGTTTTTTTAAAACGCAGCACGTTTTCCTCACAGGAAAACGGGCTACATTTAAAAAAAAAAGAAACATTTTTTAAGGGCAGGCAATGGTCCCTGGGACCACTGGCTGCTCTTACAAAATATTTTCGTATCCATTCACAAAGGAGAAGGGGTCCCCTGGGGATCTCTTCCCGTTTGCGAGTGGCTTACCACCTACTTGAAGTAGGTTGTAAATTGCGAGTGTTTTGCAGCTGCAAATGCGGTCGCTAAACAATGGTACATTCCATTGTGACTGGCTATTAGGAAGGGACACCCCTTCCTAATAGAGAGAGTTGCAAAGGCTATTTTGCAAGTCACTGACTCGAAAAATAGTGTTTGTACATGCCAGGACCCTTTCTTGCGGTCACAAACGGGCCGATTTCCCATTTGCAACTGCAAGAAAACAGTCATACACCTGGCCCCTAGTTCCTAATTGGAAAGCTATATCAGATGTAGTCCTGGGTTGTTAGCTAGGGTTCTCCAGCCTGCCTTCTGGCTGGGTGGAATGGCAGTGGCTGCTGGTCATGGTGCAAATGCTGACATAGGGTGCCTTTATGTGGTCAACCTGTTCCCTTGGACTTGTCCTACAACCAGGAGCCTAGATTAAATATTACCTCCACCCTTGGCTGTGATAGTTAACCCACTTTTCCTTTCTCTTCGCTGACAGTGTTGTATTCATCACCAGCTGATTAGACTCCACAATGTTAATTTTCAGACTTTAAAAAGATGTTGGCTATGGGAACGTGAACTTTCGATCTTTTACCTTTTTTTGCAAATACTGCACTCGTTTTAAAGCATTGCTGTTTGCTAATTATAACATTTAAATGCAGTATATATTCTTACTTTCAAAGGCCTAAAACATGTGCATGAATTTATGAAGATTTAATAATAATAATGTAACATATTTCTTTTGAAATTAAAGTCCAAAGACCTTAGGATGCTTTGTAACTCTCCATAATCTAAAATAATCCTTACTCTTCATCTCTGAGGTCCTCCTCATCTTCCTGGATATGCAGGTGGTTCTTCACTGGTGCCAGGTTCTCAGTTTTAGCATTGTAATTCCGAAAGCAAACATTTAGCTTCTCATCAAATTCATTGACCAAATCCTCCATGGATTTGAAGCTGATGATTTCGGAGCTGAAATTCTCCAGCTCAGAGAGGGACGCGTCTTCCATAAGGTAAGGCGCTGTTCCATAGATACTCCTGGATTTTTCTTCCCTGTCCTCAGAGTAAGACCTCAAATCTTCAAACTCTTCATCAAGGCAGACCAGTGGGGCCTCCATATTGGCCACCTACTGCAAGGTCTAGATCCTCTGAATCAGCTTACCTGAAAAGTAGAAAAAGAAAATTTTAAAGCCACTATTCATGAATGCGCTCTTATTAGTGATATTCACAAATAACTTGAGTATTAGCATAGAAAGATTCTCTGCGTACAGCTCCAAAGAGGCTTAACGACAGACAACCAATCAATTTTGTATTTTAGAGTTGCCTATGAGTCATTTCTTGCCTTTTCTTGCTTTGGAACATTTACTTCCTGTTCTTTTGAAGACATACACAAAAATGTGACTCCAGTGTGCGTGTTTAAACTATAAAGATGTTTGCAAATGTCTGTAATCTCCGGAATACTATAATGAATCCTTTGTGAACAACTGAAAAAACAGAATCTACCATTTGGACGCATGCAAATGGCATGTTAATGGTTTCCCACCCTCCCAATGTTTGTGAGCATGAGCTTAAAATAAAACACAAAAACAGCACAGTGTGAGAAGCAATGCTGCATGACACATAAGTGTGTGGAACTTGGGTCCGTCATCTCAGGCACATCACTCCCCAGTCTGTCATACAGGCTCGGGAGGGATCACAAAACAAGCATTTGCAATGCAATAGGTCTCGCATTTGAAAAAGTTTAAGCTATTAGCATTGTTCATGACAATGCCTTTTTTATCTATTTTATAAAACAAACACATAAAAAATGCCATTATCATTTACAATGCCAATAGCTAGTGTTGCATTATTATTAGCAATGCCAACTGCTCACACTTTTATAAAGCGAGATCTATTGCATTGCAAATGCTTGTTTGTACTATGTACCTTCCTTCTCCAAAGTTACATTGATCAGTATGCAATGTTGTAACATTTCTTCTGCAAATTTACGTCATCCTCACACAGGATTTTAACTGTTTTTGTTCATTGTTTTCATAAGGGAAGAGGATGTGTTGTACTTACATTTCCTGCTGCTCAGCTAGGATGCATGTGTGTATGTATGGAATGTTGGAATGCCTGATGACTGTGTGGAAAGTTGGTGTGCCTGGTGGACCGGAGGAACGACAGTTAGAGAGAGTGGGCTGAGCAGCAAAGATGCCGCTCCTGGTGGGGCCATTAACCAACTTATCTACTTGTAACTACCATCCTGTAACTTACCAATAAACCTCTACTTTGGTTTACCTTGTGACTACAATCCATCATTTCAACACAACAGCTTTTTTCTGACCAAACCTGTGAACGCCATGATGGCGCATTCAGCAAGGTGTCTTAAGACCCTGTGGGCTCAGTGCACGGTATGTAGGTCACTTGTCCCTGTGACTGAGCATATCCCAAGAGTAGACGCTTGTAGCGAGACAATGCTCAGACTCATCACAACCACACTCATAGAAGCGAAAATCATCACCTGACACTTTTCATTGTTGCACGTATCTCATCGTATGAAAAACGTGTTGCTCTCAACACCACCCGAGGTCCCACCATAAGCCTCCCACACACGATTATTTTAAAGCTCTTTTTTACAGAAGCTGTCTGTGGAGGCCAGCCCCAACTGGATGGTGATCAGTTATGGTTAGAGGGAGATCGGGCGTTAATTGTTCCAGGCCGTTCCGGGGCGAAAGGCAGAGGTAACCCTAAAAGTAAGAAGGGTGACATGTGCGCTTGACTTTTTAAGGAGTTGAGGAAAGTAGCCAGTAGATCAATAAGGAAGGAAAACGGAGACCTCGCCTTAATAAAACCTAAATAAATGTCTGAAGGGAGAGAAATAAATACAAAAAAGACAAAGGATCTGGGCATTTTGGGGTGGGGAGGTAAAAGACAGCGTAACTGAGGAAGTACTGTGGGGGTGGGGGGAAGCGCAGAGGAAGCTGTAAGCCACAAAGAAAGATGAAGAAGAGGGCTTTATAAAAGGGAGCCCGGGAGTTAGTTGGGTAAATGCAGACCCTAAGAAATCAGGAGACGGGTCCTTTAACGAAGGGAATTTCAACCCAAGATACAGAGCGGGGAAGGACGTAGAGGCCATTGGTGGGAAGGGAGGGGCAGGGTTTGTCACAGATCGAGTACGGTAAAAATGTCGAATTTGGAGAGGGGAGTAAGGGAAAGAGTGAGCGGTTAGCTTCAGAAAGGGGAGTCTTGGAAAAGAAGGCCAGCAGAGGGAAGGGACGGGAAATAGGACCTTTAATAAAGACCATGTTGAGCAGTCAAGAATGGGAGAAGTAAGCTTCAGAAAGGCATGTGAGAGTAAGGGTCCAGGAGGGCGAAAATACACTTCTATTAGAGGAAATGGAAGCCTCAAAGAGGGAGAGAAAATGAGACGAGAGGGAAAGGTTAGTCTCACAGAGAGAGGCCATAATAAGAGGCAGGCACCGCTGAGATGCCGTGGAGACGGGAAGTGATGGAGCTGGTACATAGCGGAGAGAGAGATGGGGCAGCGATTCCCAAAAAGGAAAAGGGTGTTTCGGAAAACCAGGAAAGGTGTTAAGAATAAGGGCGAGATAATTAATGTGGGTGGCATGTCTCAAAGGAAGTAGGGATGGGGTCTCAGATATAACAATATGAAGCCGTCTTCACAAAGAGTGGAGCGAGGTCTGGAAAAGTGAAACGACAGAGGGTTAGAGATGAGCCGGTGAGGCATATTTCATAATGGGAGGCGTGGGCTTCAGTGAAGAGAGACAGGAGCCTCAAAGGCAGGGCCGGAGAGAAAAGACATTGGTAGACATTAAAAGGAGGGAGATGTGAGCCTCAGAGAGAGGCAACGTGGGGAATCCTTAAGGAGGGATAGGGTGGGGAGCTCTAGAAAGGCCACGAAAGGATCATGCAAAGGAAGGGAGAAGAGTTTCGCAGGACCCGCTAGAGGAGCGGTTAAAACTGGGCCTCTGGTGAACGGGAGAGGAACAATGAACACGAGTCTTGTTGTCAGTGGAACGAGGAGGGCAGAGTGGGGGGTGCAAGGAAGAGCAAAAAGAAGGGGAGCAATTAAACTGGGCAAGTGGGAAGGATGAAAGGCGAGAATAGTAGGTACCATACATGACAAGTGGCCCATGCCATTCGTGATATTTTCAGTCAATCGTGGCGGTTAGCTACTAGCACGTTGCATTTTGGGAGTTGTCGTTTTTACACTGTACGGCCCGGCCAAAAACCCGGGGCCTGCAGAGGCGCGAAGTCTCTAGGAAATGTTATTGTTGGACTGGGACTGAAAGAGCGCTGTGATGTGAGAACACCGTATAGGTGATTACAGAGCAACGGCGAAACTGAAAATGGCGCCCCACCTTTCAACATGTTGTGAGGCTAAATCCCCGACTCTGGCCACTCCTACCCTTCAGGGCCCGAAGAGGCGTACCTTACTCAGCTAGGAACCAGCAACAACGAGTCGGAACGGCAACATAAGAAGAGGGACAGTAACAGGGAGACCGTGGGAGAGGAAGATGGTGAAAGGGATCGACTGATGAAAGTAAATTATGGGATCGGTGTAGGGAAAGGAGGACCAGTGCAAGAGGAAACAAGCGGCCCTGCGGCCGCGAAAGTGAAAGTAATCACAGTCAAGTGCGGCGCGCGCCCGCGCACATGCACTGTAGCTCTAGGCTGGCCTGTTAGCACTTTTTGGAGCCCTCTCAATAAGTCTCGACAGACCAGCGCATTTTCTGGGTCAGGCGAGACCTAAAAATGCCTTTATGACGCTCAACCCTGCCATGATCAGAGGCAGCGATAAAAAGTACACCCGGGCCTCACTAAGCTCTCTGTCAGAAAGTAAAGAGAAGGTTGTCCAAACCTCTGCACTGTAGCTCTAGGCTGGCCTGGTAGCACTTTTTGGAGCCCTCTCAATAAGTCTTGCCAGACCAGCGCATGCGCTGGGTCAGGCGAGACCTAAAAAGGCCTTTATGACGCTCAACCCTGCCATGATCAGAGGCAGCGATAAAAAGTACACCCGGGCCTCACTAAGCTCTGTGTCAGAAAGTAAAGAGAAGGTTGTCCAAACCTCTTTCTGAATGTCTTCTCCTGCCCTGCACACCGGTGGCGAGTTACAGGCCTCCCAGGCCTTGATTAAAGGCCAGTGTAGTATTGTATAGAATAGTACACTATTGAATATGGAATGCAAGGTTTTGGTATTCTAATTATGGTTGGGTTAGAATGTTAAGGGGATTCGGCAGAGTATGGATGATGTTTAGGCATATCTCTGATTTACCGTTGTGGTTGTTCTTTAATAAAGATGCTTGGATCTTACAAAAGGAGTATGGAGTGATTACTACAGAGTTTGGCGATGAGCTAGAATGACCCCCTGAACCCACGGCATTGGAGTGGTTGCTCCTTTGTGCGGGCCCACGGTTTTGGAGTATTCTGACTTTCTTCCTGTTAAAAAACATTTTGAATTACCAGTTCTACAAGTGCATCTAGGTACGTATACCTTGTCTCTTTGGATTGACAGCCATAAGTAGTCTTATGTTCAACGGCTTAGCGGCTGTTTCATAGGAAGTCTTCGGCATTGTTTAAGTATTAATGCGCGCCGCCCTTTGAACGTCTCCTGCATTGTTTAATGCGCTACCGTGCACCTCGGAAAGCAAACGTCATTTTGGCTGCTTTTGATAGTGTCACGTCAATGCGCAGGTCACACTACGTGACCTTTACGTGCTGCCATCTAGCAAGATGTCTCAGAGGGTTTACTTGAGAACTTACCTCGCAACAGCATCTTAAGAGTGCATCTTTTCCATCAAAGGAGATTAAGGTACACCGTTTCCTATATTATTTTACTTGGGTTATGACGGGATCATTTTACAAACAGTTCTCTTAAAAATATTTAGTATATTTTGAACTGCTCCGTGTTATTTCTTGGATCATTACTGACCGGATCATTTTACTCACAAGTCTCCTCAACATAGTTAGCACATTGTTTAACTGCTCTGTTCTGTGTATTTAGGCATTATGACTGATTCTACATCTGTAAAAAGTAAAAATTAGGTACCCTAAAGGATTTTCTATCAATGCCTGGATAACCTGTAATTAAATGGATAGAGTGGAAGGACTACTTTCTTAACTATATTGCAACTCTAGAGGATAATGCTTTATAAAAAAATTAAAATCTCTTACAAAGTTGGTCGCTTCTACCTTTGTCTATAGTAGGTCGAGTCTCCCTAGTAAAAATGTCTATTCTTCCCTTGCTGATATTTCTGTTTCTAAATCATCCTTTACAAATACCAATCTCATATTTTAACGAATTGGATAAAGATATCAGTGAGTTTGTATGGGCAAAAAAAACCCTTGGATCAAGCTATCTATTTTACAATTAGATGTAGAGCGGGGGGCTTGCACTACCTCACTTATGTACTTATTATCAAGCTGCGCTAGTTTACTAACTCAGCGAGTGGCCCCTTCCTCGCAATTTGATAATTTTTTTATTACGTTTCATGCTAATAGAAAGTGCAATTGAGTTACCAGCATTTTTGCACAGTACGAAATTACCTAAAAAGGCAAGATATAAGGTTGTGAATATAATTGTAAATCGCATGCAGCAGTTCGATAAAACCTACTATATTCCAACATGCCACGCATACCCCTCTCTCTAAGACTGTGAGCTATGGAGTGTTCAGCTTTCACAAAAGGGACTGCGGTCCTATAACGATCCAGGCTTTCGTAAGTTAGGTGATTTCTATAATGGTACTAATCTGATAGCGTCATTTGTAATGCAATTCGAACCGAAAAGTCGTGATCTTTGGTTAAGCTTTAGGCAGATAACATGCTTTCTTGCAAACAAGTACAAACTAATTAATGAGAGGGAAAGAATAATCCTAAAAGCAGCCTTTAAATTGAATCTAAGTGGTGTTGGAAATTGGTATCGGCTATTGCGCCAGGGTACGAATAAGTGACTTGTTGAGGCTATGCTTCTTAAAATTGCACAGGAAACTAGTTGTTAGTTTAACAATCAGGAATGACAACAAGTGTGTGAGTTCTGGAATAGGGTTCTGAAGGCGGCCTACATAAAAAAAAAATGTCCTTTCTTTCATAAATGGTTTCCATCAATCCCGAATGAATGTTTTAGATGCAATTTGGCACGGGCAGGTGACTGGATACATATATTTTTTACATGTCCTAGACTACAACACTTCTGGGAGGAGGTGTTAGGTTTATTTGTGACTGTATCCTACCCTCAATGTCGCTGGCCCTATTTGGCTTCTCTCACTCAGTCAGTTACCAAAATACAGGCAATATTTTGTTTTCATAGCCATAGCGGTAGCCAGATTCTTGGTGTTGCAAAACTGGAGATCACAGAGGGTGCCCACAATGGGACGGTGGCATCCTAAGTTGGACTGGACCTACCTATTTGAAGAGGCTTACGCGAAAAGGGTAGGGGCACTTCGCAGATTCAGGGTGACTTGGGAGGGCTATGTTCTGGTCACACATGCAAACGACAATGTGTACAGCAGGCTATTCTTTGTGTAATGAAAAGTGAGGGTTTAATTTATAAAGAGTCTGTTTTTACTATTAAGTCGATGCTAATCTGCAACAATATACTTTTTTTATCTGTATTTTAGGTGATTATTGTCTTGTTATATAGAATGCTGGTTATATATTATGTAAAATAGAAGATGAATTTAGGCTATTTATTGTCTAATGAAATGTGAGATTAGGTATTATGTAAAATTGTATTTTTTTTCTTACCATGATTATATGTCTGCTTTTCACGCTAAATAAAACAAAATAAAAAGAAACATAGTAAGCACATTTTTTAACTGCTCCATTCTGTGTATTTAGGCATTATGACTGATTCTACATCTTTAAAGTAGAATTTAGGTACACCGAAGGATTTTCTATCAATGCCTGGATAACCTGTAATTAAATGGATAGAGTGGAAAGACTATTTTCTTAACTATGTTGCAACTCTAGAGGATAATGGTAATTAGTTATCCATTTTGAAAATGCTATTCTTGACTTGGATGATCATTTTCCACCAACTGTATGTACTGCAGTTATGAGGCATGCATTATTTCAAAGGAAATAAGAGAAATTGGAAAATATTGAAGATTATGTATGATCTTTGAAAAAATAGCAGCTACTTGTCATTTTGGTAATTTGCATGACCAATTAATTTGAGATCATATTGTTATGTATGCTAAAAACAAAATCATACAAGAGAGATTATGGGTAGAAGGAGAATTCAGTCTAAAGGAAATAATAGCAATGGTTAAGAATTATCAGAACGCTGCCTGAAAGCTACTTTACCTCAAGATCATAAGGATTACCATAATTCAGTTGAAAAGATTTCAGAAGGGAAAAGTCGCAACCAACAATAAGCATTGTCATAGACAATAGGTCTCGCCTTTGGGACCTTATAAGTGTTTAGCCATGCAAAAGTTGATGTTGTTGCACCAAGGATATTGTGCTGGATAACCAAACACTTATAAGGTCCGAAAGGTGAGACCTATTGGCTATGCCAATGCTTGTTCATTTAAGACTCTTATTGCTGATGCCTAACCTACAGCACTCTATACATGCCAGCCTTATGTGGTCTACATAAAATTTTAAAAATGAATTGATTTTTGAAAGGAAGGGGTGTATGGGTGTGCAATGAATGCTTCCTGGCTATTGGTTAGTGCATTCCTGCTGAAATTGACTTCTGCTTAATGGAAAAATGCCAGACATTGGTGTTTTGAACTGTTCTACAAAGCTGCATGCTGAGTGGCCTGGTCCATTACTTTTGTGATTGGTTAGTTTGACGCCAGAGAATTAGAGAGATTGTGAAGATGTTGGGAAAACGCACAAACTTTTTTTTTGTTGTTAAAATGGTGTAGGGATTAATAGTTATTCAATCTTAAGTATTTTAAGTCTGGTTGTGCATGTGGCCTTTGTTCAATAAAAAGATCCTTCTGTGGGAGGCAGCAGAAGTGAAATCAAACTTGACCCAAAGCTGAAATGCAGAATAGTATAAAGAAGCATTTAAAATAAGAGTCAGATCATGGACGTGTGCAGGAACACGCCCCTTGTGCTTAACAAGGGTTTCTTCCGAAAGAAAAGACTAGGTTGTGTTCTTGGATCTTGTCCTTGCCTCACTGTAGTTATCATTTAGTAATCAGTTACTCCTGAACAAACAGTTTCTGTGTATGCAACTTTGGAGTCTCCATTCAATCAAGCATTTGTAGAACGCACTACTCACCCGCGACGGTCTCAAGGCGCTGAGGGGGGGGGGAGGGGGAGGAACTGATACTGCTCAAACAGCCAGGTCTTGAGAAGTCTCCTTAAGGTCAGCAGGTCCTGGGTCTGTCGCAGGTGGATGGGGAGGGTGTGCCATGTCTAGACTGCGAGGTGGGAGAAAGATCTGCCGCCGGTGGATACGTGGGACGTTGGCAAGGTAGAGGTCAGCAGAGCGAACCTGGCGGTTGGTTGTGTAGAAGGTGAGTCATCTGTTGAGGTATGCTGGTCTGGCATCGTGGAGTGCTTTGTGAGCGTGGATGAGGAGTTTGAAAGTGATGCTCTTGTTGACGGAGAGCCAGTGCAGGTTTCTCAGGTGGGCAGTGATGTTGCTGTGGTGGGGGATGTCGAGGACGAGGCATGCGGAGGCGTTCTGTATACGTTGAAGTCTTTTCTGGAGTTTGGCCGTGATTCCTGCGTAGAGGGCGTTGCCGTAGTCCAGCCTGCTGGTGATGAGGACCTGGGTAACCGTCTTTCTGGTTTCGGTGGGGATTCATCTGTAGATCTTGCGGAGCATGCGGAAGCAGGAGGAGGAGATGGCGTTGACTTGCTGGGTCACTGACATTGATGAGTCCAGGATGAACTCCAGGTTGCGTGCGTGGTCAGTGGGTGTCAGTGCAGCTCCTAGCGAGTCTCCATTGAGGTTGTTTTAAGGTAAACAAAGCAAACACAAGGAGATGATGGACGGAGCACTGAAACTTTTCAGACACCCATCCCCAGTCACAGATCTGGGTTGAATTCATCATCGTTCTTTAGCTCACTTCACCACCCCAGTTTAGGCCCAGCTATATGCAAATCAGTCTTGATCCTGTGCCTCCTTGGAACAATCCAGTCCAAACTGCCAAGCCAGGTCTTCCCGTGGACAATCAAAATGTGGACATTGCAACCGAAAGTTCCTTTTAAATGTGCACGTTCCCATGCCAGCCACAAAATGCCTGTTCAAAATCACAGGATAGCACCCCAGGGAGCGGACAGCAGTTTAGTTAAATATAGCATTGACCGGCCGTGAAAGTAACGCGGCCGCAAAAGTGAAAGTGATCGCGATCGCAGGGACGTGCTCTGTGGTGGGGGAGGGGCGGTGCGAGGCACTTGGGAGAGCAAGCGAAAGGAAAGGGTGCCTTGAGGAACGCGCGTAACCGCAAGCTTGAGGCCAGGAAAAGCGTGTGGTAGGACTTTCAAAAACCCAGTTACAAAATGTCTCGCCAAGGCAGTGCATGCGCTGGCTCAGGCGAGACCTAAAAAGTTTTGCGTTATGATCAGGAGTCTCAAAGAAGAGAAACAATCAAATGAAATACCAATTTTCAAGATAATGTATAAATGTGGTGTATTATCGTTGTGGAAGCAATTTGCATTCTGCAAAGTTTGGAAAATGTCCATTTTGCCAGAGTATGTAGGAAAAGGTTGAAATAAAAGAATAGTGTAACGTATTACAGAATCAGACATGGATTGGTCATCAGAAGAGGATTCATAGGATTTGAGTGGATAAAGTATACCGAAGTAAAGTGTGGTACTTAATTTCAAGAACAAAGAAGGTGGAATTAACAAACCGTTGTGTTGGGTATCTTTTGGAGGGGTCGAGTTGCAAGTAGCTGCTGACTCGGGATCTCTGTACACTATTGTTGCTCAATCAGTGTGGGAAAAGGGATTTTTACCGGTTATAGAACAAGTTCTTGAAATTCCTGATACTGGTCTTGGAAGCTATTCTGGAGATAAAATTGACATGTTAGACTTTAGACAAATAGGGCCTCATTTATACGTTTTTGACAGAGGACAGAGCCGCAGGCCTTCCTTGCCCGACAGCAAAAGAAAAGGATAGGAATGCGCTGTATCTATCTAATACGGATTATTCGTGTCATTTTCCCTTGCGCTGGAGCACAATGGGCTGCCGTGCGCCAATGCAGGCACCGTGGTGCAAGGTTGCCTGCGTTGCAGGGATGATTGTTTTTATGCAGGAAGGGAAACCTTCCTGCAAACAAACAATCACAAGAGGTATTTTCTCTTTCTATGTGTGCAGCAGAACGCAGCAAACACATAAAAAGGAAAAGCGAGGAGGAATAAAGATATTTCTCCTCGTTGTGCCTCCCCTGGGGAGGCATACGTTTTAGGGCCCTGCCTCAGAGTTACGATTTCTCATAAAGCATTAAGCCAAAAATAGTGGCTTAGTGCTGCCTGGTAAATTTGGAGCAGGCTCCTACGCCACCAGAACATCACAGAACGTGACGCACCAGCAGTGCATGGGGCTTAGAAAAAAAGCCCTCTAGTATTTCAGAATTGACGTGCCATTTGTAAATTAAATATAGCCACAGAGGGTTAATCTGTGCTGCTGTGAAAAGACAAGAGAGCTTTGGATATAATCCTTATCTGAACAGTCCAGAAAAAGTATTAGTTGCATGTGATAGTGAAACAACAATAGAGTGGGTTTTAAAACATTTTAAACCTGTTTTTTTCTGGAAAAGTTGGAAAGTTGAAAGGCTTTACACATAAGATATGAGTGAAAGCTAATGCTGTACCCAAACTTCATCAAGTACACAATATACCTCTCATTGTGAGAAATGAGGAAAAGAAGGAGCATGAAAAATTACAAGACACCAATATTATTGAGCCCATTGAAGTATAAGAATGGATATCTCAATTAGTGGTAGCTAGTCTAGCAAATGGAAAAGTACATTTGTGTGTGGATTTAAGATACTTGAATAACAATATTATTGTTGATCAGTTACGGTTGCCAAGAATTGACTAAATGTTATCCATACTAGAAATGCTAAGTGGTTTTCTACACTTGACCTTTCCTCCGCATATCACCAGATTTCTTTGCATCATTCCTGTAGATGTCTCACTGCATTCTTTACTCCATTTGGATGTTTCCAATTTCACTGGATGCCGTTTGGTTTGGCATCCGCGGCTGCAGTCTTTCCAAGACTTAACGCAGAGTCATTTGGTGATATGCCAGATGTGACATTTTTTCAGGATGATATTCTGATAATGGGGAGTAAAAAGAGAGTACCTGACACAAATTTGAAAAGTGTATTGAAAATTCTGGAAGAAAAAGGTTTAACAGAAGAAATCGCAAAATGTAAATTTGCAGAAAGGAAAGTGATGTATTTAGGACATGAAAATAGGGATTAAGATATTAGACCAAAAGAGAAACTTATTGAGGCAATAGTAAAAGCTTACTCACCTCAAAACAATGACGATTGTTGATCTTTTTTGGGCCTAACAGATTTTTACTCACAATTTGCAGAAAATCATCCGAGTAAAACCCATGTTATGCATGTACTTCTAAAGTAAATAATAAGATTGAATGGTCAGCAGTATGTCAGGGGGCATTTGAACACATAAAATCTGCAATCAGTAAGACTCAAACTTTACAAACTTTTAATCCTTCTGCTAACATGATAGTAACCGCTGACACCAACGCAAAAAAATGATTGTGGTGAAGGAGTAGTTATTGCAGTTGTGTTTTGTTGATTGTCTCCATCAGAAGAAAAGTATTCTGTAATTGAAAGGGAAAAAGTAATGAGTCTATGGGATCTAGAGCATTTTCAGAAATGTTTGTGGGGATCATTGTTTACTTTAAGATCTGACCACGAAATTGTTAACGACTAAGGTTTATTGAGAGCTTCTTTCAGGGTTTGCCAGAATGTCTATGAGTTTACAAGATTTTTTGTATGATGTACATGTATGTTCCTGGGTCAAAAAAATTGACAGCTAATTTTTTAAGTAGGATGTCTCTACCTTTGAAGGAAGTGGATCACAACCTATGGAATGAACATTGCGTTGCTGTAATTTTGCATATGGGTGAAAAGAAAATTGAGTTTATGAAAGAAAATGAATAGTTGAAAGTATGTAGCCAGGATGATATTTTGAAATATGTTGCCCAAAAATTATTTCTGGTTGGGACCAAATGTAAAGGTGCAGAGGAGTTGAATGTTTTCTGGGAAAGCATTGATTGAATTTTCGTTATGAGAGGAGAGAAAATCCAGTGAGTAAGCTCTCGAATGGTACATGCACTTTTTTAGTATTTTCCATCTATAATTACGTGTATATTATTAAATTACAAACACTATGATAGTAAATTTGATACAATAAAACATGTTATTCACAAGCAGTGTACATTGCCACTATGGTGGGGGTAATGTGTGGTGCAAGCTGCAGTGGCCTCCTGACGAGAGCTGTGGCACTTTATTTATTTACAAATTAAGCACTGCTGTCCACCCTCCATTTTCTTGGGCTAATCCATGTCTGCATAAGATAGCTAGACACTGCAAACATCGTTTCATCTTTTGTAGCAACCACTGTACTTCATTTTGTCCATTACTGTTATACTTGCTTTCTTGTTTAAATTGCACTTACATTATTCTGGTTCTAAATCTGATATGATAAGTGTTATCGATGGGAGGAAGATCAAAGAGTACATTTGTGGCAAAGTCTGCTCCAGTTACAGTGGCTAATATTACTGTGCAAGCCCCCCTATTCCAGTGTAGTGTTGTGTGTGTATTGAGCGTGCGCCTGTGCACGAGGTTGTGGTATTGAGTTTACTGTACATGTTCAAAGGGGATTCTTGGTTCTGGAGTCTAACCGCATCTGTGAGTTACTTGATGGTGTTGGTCAGTTGCTTTCTGTACCTCATAGATACCGGACGCTCCTTGTTGTGGGTTTCACCCTAGATTCAACTGAAGGGCAATCACATATGGCCTTTGAGTCCCTTATTATATCCAGGAATGCATGCTGCCACCATCAATCTAGCTTTCTAGTTCCTGACACAAATAAACGCTGTGACTACCAGCATTCTCCTAAAACTGTGTGCAACTGTTTATGATATGACAAGCAGGGCTGGACGGGGAAGCCAAATGCAGTCCTAGCAAAAATGCTCAAACCAGTCCCGCTCCCATCTCTAGCTTTCCATCCATCCATTTCCCCTCTCACCCTCTGTCCTCCATCTCTTTTACCTCTCTGAGCACCCTCTTTTCCCTCTCTAATCGCTGTCTCTGTACCTTCCCCCTCCTTTCCTCTCTTTGTCTTTTTCAAAGTCCTCTGTGACTGCTGCAGTTAACCATGGGGAGCTATGGAAAGTGCCAAAGGCAGCCTTCAAGGGCTCCAGCCCACCAGGGAAATGCCAGATGGAATAAATGGCCTCTCCAGCACTGACACAGATATTAACTACTGCTGGCGCAGGGGGCTTCAAATAGAGAGAGAGGCATGGGAGCATGGAGGTGGAGAGAAAGAGATTAGAGACAAGGAGGAGAGAAGGGTAGAGTGAGAGAATGGACTGATGGAAAGAGCGAGAGAGAGACAGAAAGCGAGGAGCAGAAGGTGAGCGAGGCTGGCTTGAGTATCTTCGTCACGGATGCTTTTGGTTCCCCAGTTTGGGCGTGCTTAGAAGTAGGCAATTTTGTGACACTGCTTAAGCACTCAACCTGCCCCTAAGGCAATTTGTAAGTCTGGCTAAAGGCTAATTTTTCTGGAAACCAGCGTTTATGTAAAAAAACCTAAAAATTAAAAACACAGGTTGTGGGTCATTACTTTTAGTTGAAAATTGCTTTGGCTGAACCTCACTGCCACTGTTTGTTGAAATTGTAATTCACATTTTGGATCAGGCCACAGGAGTCTTTGCTCTTTAACTTCAAGCTATTGGCAATAAGGCGTATTAGTCCCCTAAACACAGCATCCATTGGGATACATTGGCGATAAAGTGGCACTAGAATGAAATGATGACTCATCCCTTTGTCTACTCCCACATTATACCCTCCCATGTTCCTACTCCTTTCCCTAATCCTACTCATAGAACTGCTTATACTCCTACCCATCTCCTACCACTACTCCTACCACTACTCCCAACCCTACTTCTGCCCATACACTACCCCCACTTCTAATACTAATTGGACTCCTATTCCTACACCTACTTCTACCACTATTCTTATCCATACTTCTGTTACAAATCATTATCAATTACTTTTAATTTGAATTCTATTCTTATTCCTGTATTTAATCCTACTCACATTTACTGGTACACCCACTAATAGCACACATATTCCTATTTACTCCTTCACATATGCCCACTCTTACTTCTACTACTACCTTACAACTGCTCTCAGTCCTACACTTACTCTTACTTCTAATCTTACTCCGATTTATTTCTACTCTTATTTCTACTTGTTCTTACTCCTATTCCTACTCTAATTCCAGTCCAAGCCTACTCTTAATCCTTGTACTCCTAATTTTACTTCCCTTGTACTTGCACTCTTACGTCTGATGACCTCTACTCTTACTTCTACTTGTTTCTTTTTTTACTGTTACATATTTGTACTCATGTTCTTACTTGTACTTACTCTTATTCATGCTCTTACTCCTCATTAAATGTACAGTTAGTCTTCTGATGGAGAGGAAAATCACATTTACCATTAATGACCAGAGAACCGAACATGCTCCTTTTTGAGAGAAAAATTAATAAGTGTGCGTCAAATGCACATTACAGAGAAGATGACGAAAACAAAAAAGCTTAGTTACTGCATTATAAAAGCATTGAGAAAAAGAGTAGTTTAGATGATATCATATGTATAGGTAACATAGGTTGTGATTTACTAAAGAAAAGGAACAATATTTTATTAGCGTGTGTTAGAAAACTTGTAAATGATGAACTCTCACGTTATAAAGTTTACCTCTAATCGATTCTAAATGCCATTTTAATGGAAAAATAACTAATGAGATTTATCAAATAGTTTGATTAATCCTGATTTTGGTAGTAAATTTTACTAAACTCCATCTCTTTGTGTGTGTAACCGTGTGAACCAAAATGACAAAAAGAAAAGTAGGTGCTACACATTTCTATTTGATGATGCTGCTGTGAAACTTATAGAGAAGTACTTCACCTATATAACTATTTTATGTGTCCGAAACTATATTAATATTGTATGATTTGAAATTTACATGGTGGTACAGAACAAAGTTATAATATTGACACATATTATTTGTAATCCTACTAAACGTTCCTAACTGCTTCAGAAGTTATACTAAAACTTGACATCTTCTTGTTCTTTAATGAATGTATGCTTATACTTCTATATACTGCATTATATTAGACTAAATTAACATGGACCTGCATAAATTCACGAAATGTTCTGGCTTGCTAAACTCACTGTCTGTGAGTAATTTTGCCAGTATAACAAATTATGTGCAACACTGTTTTTCCTTACTAAATTCACATGTCTCGAACGAAAGATTCTGCTACAATTATGTGACCATTTCAGGACATCTGCCTGGGAAACTGTCCTTTTGAACCTTCTCTTACGTTCTAGCTAACGGAGCAATGTTCTAACGTTTCATATACTGAATGACTTAAAAGCTGCATAATTGTCACACCTATTTCTCCGCATTTTATATTTTCTTCTGTCGCGTGACGCACACTCCATGTGAACTGAGCAATGGACTGAGTGGTCTGACCAGATGAGCTGACTCAAGGAAGTGTCACCCTCGGAAACGCTAAGAATATAATATTATAGATGTGAGTAATTTTATTATATGTTCAGTTAATAAAAACCATTGCATAAAATACACTGATACAAAGTATTACAATTTGAGAAATGATAAAAAGTCATCATGTACTTCACCTACATAACAATCTAATTTGTCTGAAACAATATTAATATTGTATTATTTGAAATGTATTTACACGTTGGTACATACAAAAAGTTATAAGTGCCCTATATTGACACATAATATTTGTAATCCTACTAAATGTTCCTAAGTGCATCAGAAATTATACTAAAACATGATATCTTCATGTTCTTTTATGAATGTATGCTTATAATTCTATATACTTTGTTATATTAGCCTAAATTAATATGGGCCTGAATACATTCACAAAGTTTTCTGCATTGCTAAACTCACTGTCTGTGAGAAATTTGGCCAGTATAACCAATTATGTGCAACAGTGTTTTCCCTTACTGAGTTCACATGTATTGAACAAAAGATTTTGCTACAATTATGTTACCATTTCGGGACATCTGCCTCGGAAACTGTCCTCTTGAACTTTCTCCTATGTTCTAGCTAAATGAGCATTTTTCTAACATTTCACATACTGGATGACTTAAGGACTGCGTAATTGTACTGCCTATTTCTCTGCATTTTATGTCTTCTTTATGTCACTTGACATACATTCCATACAAACTGACCAATGGACTGAGTGATCTGGCCAGATGAGGTGACTCCAGGAAGTGTCACCCCCGGTAACGCTAAGAATATAATAATGTCTGACCGAATGGATAGCTGCTGGCTCTCTTTGTCTCACTCTCGAACATTATCATGGCAATGGTGATTGTGACAGATGATTTGCTGTTCGGCATTGCCTGTTGATTACAAACTGCTAACAGAGATTTTGCAGAATTTACCTAGCAAATTAACTTGCCTGATGCGGACTCATCTGGCTTCTTTCCTGAACTGACGTAAATGCTATTTGTGATTGTGGGCTCTTCCTTCGAGGACCAGTTGAACTGGCACAATTATCCTTTTTCTGAAATCTTGAGCTTTTGGTACTTACCTGGACCTTTCTTTTGTCTTATTACCCTATGCAATCTATTGATGCACATACCTTTCTAATATCTAATATTTGATAAACTGAACTAAATGTATTACTTTTACTCAGCTGTCATATTTTATTCTTATATAAGTGAGAGTGCATTTCTGATTTAGGTTTACTAATGACTAGGGGAGATCCTATTAGAAAGATCTCAGAGCATCACATTCTAAAGTAATTATTCTGTATAGTTTTAGCGGAACTTTTGGTATGTATGGTTTTGCCTTGCCTACATTTCTTCATGAGAGTTGGGCTTACAGTATTAATTCTTTACTTCTATTGCGTTGTCTTGACAGTAATCTATATGAACTTGATATCAACGTAATTTAGTTGTCCAATTCCTGTTACTCATTCGATGAACGTTCTCATCCTTGGTGGGAGGAGCAGGTGGCCTGGTCCCCTGTTAATGAGAAGTGGACCACCAAGATAGTATCATGGTATAGATATATCGATGATCTTTTCTTGGTGTGGAGAGGCTCAGTCAGTGAGGCAAAAGAATATATAGCACATCTGAATGAGAACGAGATTAATCTACGATTCTCAGGTGAGATTAGTTTGGTGGCAGCAAACTACCTCGACTTGAGAATCGAGATTAAAGATGGAAAGGTCACTACGGCTTTATTCAGAAAGCCCACTTCCGGGAACAGTACGCTACATGCGTCAAGTAGTCGTCCACAAAAACTAAAGGATAGTATTCCTTATGGGGAGTTTTTAAGGTTAAAGCGGAACTGCTCCAGGGAATACGATTTCGATCTAGCAGCTAAAGAGAGTACCAATCGATTTTTGGCAAGAGGGTATGATGCAGGACTTTTGGAAAAGACTTTAAGAAAAGTAGAACTGCTACCCAGAAAAGATGTGTTAGAACAGAAAAAACAAAGACAGGAAAATGGGTAATTCCGTATGATAACTACCTACTCTGATGATGCTGACATACTTAGAAATATAATGAGAAAGAATTGGCATGTGTTAGAAACAGATATTACCATTGGTGCCAATATTCCAGCGACACCATTGGTAACGTTCAGGAAGGCACGCTCATTGAAAGATAGACTGGTACATAGTCATTTGGACAGCATTCCAGTGAAACAGGGAACTTTGAATGAAATTAAGGGGTTTTATCCCTGCGGGAGGTGCAAAGCTTGCGCCTTCAGCAAAAGGGTTTTAACCTACAAGATAAATGGTTTGAAACCAGATAAAAAGATCAACAAATGTATGACTTGCCAAACGACACATGCAGTTTACTGTCTTAAGTGCCCCTGTGGACTTAGTTATATAGGGAGCACCATAAACAGTGTAAAATTGAGAGTGCTGGAAGACATGCGTGCCATTGTAAAAAGGAATTTTAATTATCCTGTGGCACGTCATTTTGCTATAAAACACAAAAGTAACAGGGATCTGTTACAGTATTTTAGCATCGATTGTATACCCCTAAATGACAGAGGAGGCGATAGAGTACTTAAGTTGAGGAGACTGGAGTCCCGTTACATCATGGACCTACAGACTAAATCCCCGAATGGATTAAATAGTGGGGAAGAATTGACAGTACATTTGGGAAACTAATTAGTATTCTGTGATAGTTAGTGAAGAGGTCCATTTCAGGTGCCCTAGAGCAGCTATCTTTATTTTTCTTTATTAAATTGCATCTAGTGAAATCTAATATACGGCAGAATTACACATGAAATAAAGGGGCATGCCTGCAACCGACAATGAAGGTTGCTAATGCCGATACACGGCAAGATTGTTTTGTTATTTTATCACGTTTATACTGCATCAATTGATAGAATTTTTGTGTCAGGGTTGAATCTACATATCTTGACTTGTGGTGAATTATAACTGCGTGTTTATCTGCAACAACTAAAGATATATACTCTTTCAAAATGGCGAGCGCAATACAGCGTTTTGTAGTCAGCCCTTATTTATTTCTATAATGTGCATGATGCTTTAAATGTTGCCGGTCTGCGCGTCACGTAAACAACACTGACGAAGGAACATTTCTGAAATGCGTCTGTTGACTAAAGAATAAATAATTGCTACAATGAAGCCCCGTGAGTGCCTCTTTTCCTTCTATGAAAACTAAAAGAGGTTTGGAGCCATTATACTTTTGCGGAGCACCACCGCAAGACCGGCACCCGTCCCCCGAGTGCCTCGCATTTTTTGTGCAAGAGAGCGGGATATATATATATATATATATATATATATATATAATTCACTGAAAAAACCATAGGTTTCACACATGTTATAGTTAGCGGAAATTTTACTGATAAAAAACCAGTGAAATTCCCCCGTTATAGTTAGTGCAGGCAACTATAACTCACGCGACCGCAATCCTCTGCTGATGCTAATACTGTATTTAGACACTTATTTGCCCATGTCTTCTTCCATACATTTTTAGCTATACATATATTACAAATATTTTTTTTTCATAAAGACACATATGTCATCAGCAGAAGATTGCGGTCGCGTGAGTTATAGTTGCCTGCACTAACTATAACGGGGGAATTTCACTGGTTTTTTATCAGTAAAATTTCCGCTAACTATAACATGTGTGAAACCTATGGTTTTTTCAGTGAATTTGCAAGGTTTTTTAAATGCTAATTCCTAACTATAACGTGTGTGAAACCTATGGTTTTTTCAGTGAATTAGTACGGTTTTTTAAATGCTAAGTTACTTTACGCCATTCGTGGCGTGCGCGCCCACTTAACGCAGTTCGTTCCGTGCGCGCACGGTGCGCTTCGCGCACCGTGCGCGCACAGTAAGCACGCGGTGCGCTTCGCGCACCGCGCACCCCCTTTACGCAGTTAGTGCCGTGCACGCACGGTGGGCACGCGGTGCGCTACGCGCACCGCGTGCCCACGTTACGCTAGATGGGCCATGTACGCACGATGCGCTTCGCGCACCGTGCGCACATGGAGGACATATGATGCACTTCGTTTTGAAAGGTAATATTTTAATTTTTCGTAATTTTTATAAGCCATGCACAAATGGTGCCCTTCGGGCACCATTTGCACACGGGGTGGAGAGAGTGTGGATAATTTTTTCTTTTATTATTTTTGTTTAAAATATTCTAGTTTATCTCACCTCTAATAAGCCATGCACAATTGGTGGCCTGCGGCCACCAGTTGCACACGGGGTGGGGAGAGTGTGGATAGTTTTTTTTTTTAAATAATTTTTTACCGTACGCGTACGGTAAGCGTAATCGGCGAAATTAGCAAAAAAATAAAAATTGCATTTTTGGCCTGGGGGGGCCTTTGGGGACTCCCTCAACATGGCTATGTGTGTGGGAGCTGTCTAAACAGCCCCTTTACATGTTTTTTGGCTTTCTTTTACAACCTAACTCTCAGTGCGAGAGAGAAAATGGCGGCCGCCGCTTCCTGGTTTCGGCCGATTCGAATGTTTACTAAGATCTAACAGCCAATCAGAATCGCGCTCGCGCACGCCACCGTACGCGTACGGTAAGCGTACCGTAAGCGCACCGTAAGCTGGCTCAGATATATATATTGATTTAAAGGCTATTTTCTCAGAATCTACTGAACAGATTTACACCAAACCTACAAAAGGCACTTCCTTGACCTGAGGACTACCTCTCTGCCAAATTTCTAGTAATTCTGTTCAGCCGTTCGGGCTGTAGCCCTGTCTAAAGGTCCTAGGGAAAAATGCATGGGAAAAACGCGTTTTGGGACCCCCCTTTTATCTCAGCCCCCGCTTGACGAATCCCCCCGAGACTTTCAGGGTAGGAGCGGAGCGTAGCGCCCCACCTATTTTGAAAAATTCGCGAGGATTCGTCGACCGGCGCCAAAGTTATTCAAAATAGAATGTTGAGGATTTCCTATGGAAACGTGGTCCTAACTATAACTACCTACTGGCGACCGCCAGTAGGTAATATATATATATATATATATATATATATATATTATCTACTGGCGGTCGTCAGTAGATAGTTATAGTTAGGACCGAGTTTCCATAGGAAATCTCAAAATTCTATTTTGAATAACTTTGGCGCCGATTGACGAATCCTCGCGAAATTTTCAAAACTAATGGGGCGCTCCGCTCCTACCCTGAAAGTCTCGGGGTGATTCGTCTAGCGGGGGCCGAGAAAAAGGGGGGGTCCCAAAACGCATTTTCCCCATGGATTTTTCCATAGGGACTTTAGTCGCAGCTACAGCCCGAACGGCTGAACAGAATTACTTGAAATTTGGCAGAGAGGTAGCCCTCAGGTCAGGGATGTGCCTTTTGAAGGTCTCGTGTAAATCTGTTCAGTATTTCCTGAGAAAATAGCATTTAAATCAATATATATATCTATGGGCGCGCTCCGAGCGCGTACCGTAAGCTTACCGTACGCGCACGCCGCCGTGCACAAGCGCGATTCTGATTGGTTGTTAGATCTTAGTAAACATTCGAATCGGTCGAAACCAGGAAGTGTCGGCCGCCATTTTGTCTCTCGCAGTCTGAGGGGGTGAAAAACAAAGGTGGATAACGTGTAAAGGGGGCAGGCTGGACAGTTCCTGACCCCCTAGCCTTGGTCAGGGGGTCCCAGAAGGACCCCCAAGGGCAAAAATGTATTTTAAATTTTTTACGAAAAATCGCGGAGTGCGCGTAGCGTACGCGCACGGTAGAAACGGAAAAATTCCGCGAACTACGTAACGTGGGTGCTCGGTGCGCGAAGCGCACCGAGCGCCCACAGCGCGCGCACGGAGCGCGAAGCGCACCGTGCGCGCACGGTACGCGCACGGTAAAAAACCTTAAAAAAAAATAATTAAATAAATAAATACATAACTTAGCATTTAAAAAAACATACAAATTCACTGAAAAAACCATAGGTTTCACACACGTTATAGTTAGGAATTAGCATTTAAAAAACCTTGCAAATTCACTTAAAAAACCATAGGTTTCACACATGTTATAGTCAGCTGGGCATTTCACTCGTGAAAAACCAATGAAATTCCCCCGTTATAGTTAGTGCAGGCAACTATAACTCACGCGACCGCAATCCTCTGCTGATGACGTCAGATATTACATCACTGTATTTAGACACTTATTTACCCATGTCTTCTTCCATTAATTTTTAGCTATACATATATTATAAATATTTTTTTTTCAGAAAAACACATATGTCATCAGTGATGTAATATCTGATGTCATCAGCAGAGGATTGCGGTCGCGTGAGTTATAGTTGCCTGCACTAACTATAACGGGGGAATTTCATTGGTTTTTCACGAGTGAAATGCCCAGCTAACTATAACATGTGTGAAACCTATGGTTTTTTTAAGTGAATATATATATATATATATATATACACACACACGCATTCTTAAAAAATTATGTGTGTGAAAATATGTAAATACATATATATTTATATATTCAAAAATATAGGTTTCAGGCACGTTATAGTTAGGAATCAGCATTTAAAAAACCTTAGAAATTCACTGAAAAAACCATAGGTTTCAGGGGTGTTATAGTTAGCTGGACATTTTACTCGTACAAAACCATAGAAAATCCCCTGTTATAGTTAGTTCAGCTAACTATAACTCGCGCCCCCGCAATGCACTGCTGATGACGTCACATATTACATCGCTCATGACATGGTTAGTGACATCACTGATGACATCTCAAATGACATCACTGATGACATCACTGATTACATCATCCAGTGTCTGTGTGTTTCTGTAAAGTTTAAATATGTTTATTATATATAGGGAAAGGCATATTGAAGAATGAGTGGGTGTATAAGTGTGTGAATGGATGATTTTGTAGGTGCGTGACTGACTCTATAAGTGAGTGATTAAACGTATCTTACTGAATGCATGGGTTAGTGACTAAACTGTGTGAATGTCTGAATCTGTCTGTCTGTTGGTGTGTAAGCAGCTGCATGGGTTTGCAAATAGCTACATGAGTGTCTATATGGGTTATAGATTGGTTGTCTGAGTATCTGTATGGGTGCCTGAGTGTTTGTGTGGGTGGGGTGTGTGTGACTTTGTGCATAGATGTGTGACTGGGTGATTCACTGGGTGCATGGTTTCAAGAGTGCATCTGTGATGGACTGTATGGGTGGGTGAGTGTGTGTATGGTTGTGTTAGTGAGTGAATGTATATTTCAGTGGTACATGTGTGAGTAGCTACATATGTGAAAGGCAGTATATATGTGTGTTGGAGTACATAAATGGCTATAAGTGAGAGTGTGTGATTGTGAGAGTGGCTGTATGGATGAGTGTGTGCTTGTATCATTGATTGTATAAGAGCGTAAGAATGCGCTAGTATTTGTATGAGTAATTGAGCTGGTGTGTGTATAACTGTATAGGTGAGTAAATGGCAGTGTGATTAATTATTTGCATGACTGACTAGGTGTGTGAGTACCTCTGTGGATGAGTGGCGGTGTGTGAGTGTCTATATAGGTGTATGAGTGCATATGATAGTCCTGTATTGAGTGACCATAAGTATGAGTGACTGTACGGGTGAGTGAGTGGATGGGTATGTAGACCTAAGAATCAGTAAGTGGGT
The DNA here is from genome assembly GCF_964204655.1 of Triturus cristatus. Taxonomy (NCBI): domain Eukaryota; kingdom Metazoa; phylum Chordata; class Amphibia; order Caudata; family Salamandridae; genus Triturus; species Triturus cristatus. Next base: position 1,157,234,897 of record NC_140583.1, on the reverse strand, counting down.
ATGTAGTTATTGGTGTTGGAGTGTCTATGGTTTTGAGAATGGCAGTCTGTAATTTAGAGTGGGTGTATCAAAGGTTATATTAGGGTGTGAGAAGATGCATCGAATTATCACATGGATGATGTCATCAGTGCTGTCATCAGTGATGTCACTGACCATGTCATGAGTTATGTAATATGTGACGTCATCAGCAGTGCATTGCGGGGGCGCAAGTTATAGTTAGCTGAACTAACTATAACGGGGGAATTTCTATGGTTTTGTACAAGTGAAATGTCCAGCTAACTATAACACCCCTGAAACCTATGTTTTTTTCTGTGAATTTCTAAGCTTTTTAAATGCTAATTCCTAACTATAACGTGCCTGAAACCTATAGTTTTTTAATTGAATTTCAAAGGTTTTTTAAATGCTAATTTCTAACTATGCCTACAGAGAGAAAGGACATGTGAAGAAAGAAGAAAAAGCACACAGAAAGAAGAAAAAGAAATGCAGAAAGAAGCTACAGAAGTCTTCAAAGACAAAGAAAAGTGCCGGAAGAAGGAAGACGTGCAGAAAGAACAAACAGAAGAGGAGAAAGAGTCTTTGTTGCAAAATCATCCTGTACTTCAACTTTTTCAGATGGGTACTGGTGGTAACTGACTCTGACTAACCAGTCCTAGAGCCAGTGCTATGCTAAAAGACACTTAGAATACAGTTAAAACATCTACATACACTAGGGAACACTATGCGTTGGGGTACCCCTGTTATTAGCATGACCCCCTCTGTAAGCCCCTAGTATATAATAGGGCAGGGGTATTAAAACTACCTCTTAAAATGCGCCACAGGGCGCGTTTGCACACTGGTGAAGGGGATGGGCGGATCTGACATGTGCAAACATACCCTGTGGCCGTTTTAATTTGGGGGATAAAGTCCCCTTGAATCCTGAGTGTCCCTTGGGTACAACTAGCCCATCAGGTATCTCTAGTTAGCACCACAGATCTGCCTTGCAGAGAAAATGGGCACGGCCTGGACCACCTCTCTGCAACGCAGCACAGTGGTGCTTACTGGAAGCACCTGGTGGACTAGTTGGCCTCCATGGGCCCTCAGGATTGAAGGGGAATTATTTCCCCAACTTAAAGCGCGCCATAGGGCGTGTTTACACCCGTCACCTCAGGCCCCGTCTCCTCCCTTTCTCACTGTTTAAACACGCCCTGTTGCCGTTTTAAGTTGGAAGATTAACTCCCCTTGAATCCTGAGGCTCCCTAGGAGCAAATTAGCCCACTAGGTACCTCCAGTAAGTACCATTGCAGAGAGGTCTAAAAAGGGGCACAGCCTGCACCACCTCTCTGCAACGCAGCGCAGTGGCACTTAATGGAAGCACCTGGTGGGCTAATTGGCCCCCAGGGTCCCTTAGGATTGAAGGGGAATTATTTCCCCAACTTTAAACGCGCCACAGGGCGTGTTTGCACACGTCACCTCAGGCCCCATCCCCTCCCTTCACCACTGTGTAAACCTGCCCTGTGGCCATTCTAAGTTGAGAGATTAAGACCCCTTGAATCCTAAGGGTCCCTAGGGTCAAACTACCCCACTAGGTACCTCCAGTAAGCGCCACAGAGTTGCGTTCCAGAGAGGTGTAAAAAGGGGCATGGCCTCTGAACACCTGTCTGCAAGGCAGCTCTCTGGTGCATACTGGAGGTACCTGATGGGCTAGTTGGCCCCCAGGGACCCTCCGGATTGAAGAGGAATTAATTCCTGAACTTAAAACGCGCCACAGGGCGTGTTTGCACACATATCACCTTAGGCCCCTCCCTTCACCACTGTGCAAACACGCCCCGTGGCACGTTTTAAGTTGGGGGATTACCCCCAATTGAATTCTGAGGGACCCTAGGGTGCAACTACCCCACCAGCTACCTCCATTAAGCGCCACAGAGCTGCTTTACAGAGAGGTGTAAAAAGGGGCGTGGCCTCAGAACACCTCTCTGCAACGCATCCTCCTGGCGCATACTGGAGGTTCCTGGTGGGCTAGTTGGCCCCCAGGGACCCCCAGTATTCAAGGGGAATTCGTTCCCCATCCGCAAACGTGCCAGGGGGCGCGTTTGCAGAGTGCTGACACGAGGGGGCGTGGCCTCCGGCACGATGCCGGTATTTCTTCTTTTTTTTTTTTTTTAAAGGGGGGCTGCATAGCCCCCATTCTTTTTCTTATTTTTTGGGCCCTGGGGACCCCATCCCCCCAGGCCTGCCCCCTAATTTTTATTTTTTTTAATTTAAAATTTGGGAAGAAGGCCGCGTGGCCCCCCTCCCGAGGCCTTAATCAGCCGGGGCATGGCCTTTTTAAAAAAAAAATTTGGGGAGGGGGGCTGCGTTGCCCCCCTCCTCTGGCCACTAAAGGCTCCGGGGACCCCATCCCCCGGGGCCTGCCTTTCTAATGTTTTTATTTTTTATTTTATTTATTTTTTTGGGGAGGGGGGCCACATGGCCCCCTTCCCGGGCCACTAATAGCCCCGGGGACGCCATCCCCCGGGGCTGGCCCTCTCTGTTGGGGGCCATGGGGGTCCCCAATCCCCCCCACGGTCCCGTCAGCTCCCCGCCTCCTGCGGGAGCCAGCACTGCTTTTCCACATGGGGAGCTGCTAACATGCAGCTCCCCATTTGGAAAAGCAATTTGGTTTGAATTTTGAAAGAGAGAGCAGGTTTCCCTGCTCTCCCTTTCAAAATTCAAACCAAGTTTGCTATGGCAGGGCGGGAGCCGCTATGCTCCCGCCCTGCCATAACAAACAGCAGTGTCCCGGGGGTGGGCATCCCGGGACACTGCAGGAGCCGGCCCTGGTTGGTGGCGGTCCCCACGGCCATCATTGGCTCCAGGGGGGGGGCCGCGCGGCACCCCTCCCACCAATTTAGAAATCCCCGGGGGGTGGTGGTCCCCGGGGCTGGGGGGTCCGTCACAGACCCCCCAATTTACATATCTAGAGCCCCGGGGAGGTGGCGGTCCCCAGGGTGTGTCACAGGGTTTCTGTTTTTTCTTTTTTTTTTAATACACAAACCCCGGGGGTGGTGGTCCCCGGGGCTGCGGGGGGGCCATGAGCCCCCTGCAAATATTTTCACAAAGCCCTGGGGGGTGGCGGTCCCCGGGGCTGGGGGGGCTGTGAGCCCCCCACATATTTACCTAAAGCCCCGGGGGTGGCGGTCCCCGGGCCTGGGGGGCCCCTTTGGGCCCCTCAACCCAATACTTCAATAGCCCCCAGGATTTGGCCCCCCTGGGGGTAAATTAGCAACGAAGCGCGCGAGTCCGCGCTTTTTTTTTTTTTTTTTATCGGCAAGATCCGCGCACCCAGCGCGGATTTTACCGATTTAAAAAAAAAAATGGGGGCCCTGGGGGTCCTTGTGGGACCCCCTGAGCAGGCCTAGGAGGTCAGGGGGGTTATACCCTGCCCCCTTTTTGCGTTCTGTTTGTTTTTTCTTCTCTTTTTTTGTGCCTCGGTTCTACCGAGGCACAAGATGGCTGCCAACACTTCCTGGTTTGGAGTGTTGACAGCCAATTAGCATACAGCTCGTGCTCGGCAGGGTGCGCGGATCCACCGCACCCATAGATATATCTATGATTTTACTTTTGATTTTCTCAGGAACTACTGAACGGATTTACACCATTTATACAAAAGGCACGAGTGTGAACCAAGGGCTACCTTTTTGCCAAATTTGATGTTATTCCGTTCAGCAGTTCGGGCTGTAGCTGCGACTAACGGTCCCTATGGAAAATTGCATGGGGAAAACACGTTTTGGGACCCCCCTTTTTTCTCAGCCCCCACCTGACGAATCACCCCGAGACTTTCAGGATAGGAGCTGACCGGAGCGCCCCACCAGTTATGAAAATTTTGCGAAGATTCGTCAACCGGCGCCAAAGTTATTCCAAATAGAATGATGCGGATTTCCTATGGATAATAGGTCCTAACTAAAACTACCTACTGGCAGTCGCCAGTAGGTAAAAAAAAAAAAAATTCAAAATATATATATATATATATACACACACACACAAAGTGTTTATACTTACCTGTAAAATACTTACATTTACAAACAAAATCTTGATCACGCATATGCCTTTACTAATCATGCTATTACAATGAAATTTGTTGTAAAGGCATATGCGTGATAAAAGTTTGTGTTGTAGTGGCAATATGTTGTAATGACATATGCGTTGTGATAACCGCGTTGTAATGGAATGTGTTGTAACGTCATACATTCTCCAGCACTCCCATCTTTGCCTTGATGGCTTTCACTCTCAGCCCATCACCATAACTAAACAAAATCAGTACAAAACACACCCTTGCTAAGCCAAGAACCAATTCCTATTCATCTCTCAGACTAGTAAGGAAAAAAAGAGTAAATGAGGCAATTATTTTAAAAAACAAATATATGTAGTTGTATCATAGCAGTTCCATCAATCAATCAAATAGGCTTTATTCGATTTATATAAATCATAAAAGCGCAGAATATATATTCACACCATAAAGCATCTAAGAAAATATTATAATCTAAAAAAAATACTCTTATAAATAAACATTACAGCAACCATCTCCCTCATTAATTCGAAGAAACCCACAGCGGACCCCAAAGACCTCAAGAACTTCCGCCCCATCTCTCTTCTCCCCTTCCCGGCCACAGTCATCGAGAAGACTGCCAATAAACAATTGACTGCATTCCTCGAAGCAAACAACTCGCTCGACCCATCCCAGTCCGGATTTCAAGCCAACCACAGCACCAAGACCGCCCTCATCGCAGCCACCGATGACATCAGGACCCTGATGGACAACGGAGAGACAGCCGCTCTCATCCTCCTGGACCTCTCGGCAGCCTTTGATACCGTCTGCTACCGCACCCTAATAACCCACCTCTACAACACTGAGATCCAAGGAAAGGCCCTGGACTGGATCACATCGTTCCTCTCCGACAGAACCCAGAGAGTCCGCCTCCCTCCCTTCCGCTCCGCGGCCACCAAGTTCATCTGCGGCGTACCCCAAGGCTCCTCACTCAGCCCAAACCTCTTCAATATCTACATGAGCCCCCTCGCCACCATCGCACGCAAACACAACATCAACATCATCTCCTACGCCGACGACACCCAACTGATACTCTCCCTCACCAAAGACCCATCCACCGCCAAAACCAACCTCCAGGACGGAATGAAAGATGTCGCAGAATGGATGAAGCACAGGTGTCTGAAGCTCAACTCGGACAAGACGGAGGTCCTCATCCTCGGACAATCCCCATCCGCCTGGGACAACTCCTGGTGGCCCACGGCGCTGGGCGCCGCACCGACACCCACGGACCACGCACGCAACCTGGGATTCATCCTGGACTCCTCCCTCACGATGACCAAGCAAGTCAACGCAGTCTCGTCCTCATGTTTCAACACCCTGCGCATGCTCCGAAAGATATTCCGGTGGATCCCCACCGAAACCAGAAAGACGGTCACCCAGGACCTCATCACCAGCCGACTGGACTACGGGAACGCCCAATACGCAGGAACCACAGCCAAACTTCAGAAACGTCTTCAGCGCATACAGAACGCCTCCGCACGACTCATCCTCGACATCCCTCGCCACAGCCACATATCCACCCACCTGAGAAACCTGCACTGGCTCCCCGTTAACAAGAGGATCACGTTCAGGCTGCTCACCCACGCACACAAAGCGCTCCAGAACATGGGCCCCGAATACCTCAACAACTGCCTCTCGTTCTACAGCCCCATCCGCCAGCTCCGCTCCACCAGCCTTGCCCCCGCCACCGTCCCACGGATCTGCAGAACCACCACCGGAGGAAGATCGTTCTCCTACCTGGCAGCCAAGACATGGACCTCCCTCCCCGCACACTTCCGACTGACCCAGGACCATCTCACCTTCAGGAAACACCTCAAGACCTGGCTATTCGAGCAGTAGCAGCACCCCCCCCACCCCCCCCCCTTCAGCACCTTGAGACCCTCACAGGTGAGTAGCGCACTCTATAAATGTCACTGATTGATTGATTGATTGATTGATTCCACAAGACCAATTCATTGCATTTACATGCCTCGTCCATATCTCTTTCTGATTACAATTGATCCTTTTATGAAGGTAAAAACTGCACAGCAGGTACCCATTGAATCCAAAGACAATTAAAACCTATAACCTTCTAAATGAGAACAGGGACATAAAGGTTTTAAAATTGGGAGCAAGCATCTAGCTCTAGGAGACTTGTACAATGGACAAAAGAGGATAAAGTGCAAGGTACTCTGAAATGTAAAATTATCACTAGGCCAGGGGCATAAGGCATTGGACCAAGTACATTGCTGTAGGTAAACTACCAAAAAATGAATCAAAGAAAGGCGAATTCTAGTCAAATAAAACCTATGTTGAGAATTCTTCAAATAGATCAAGTAGGAGCAAGGAAGATGAAACGAAATGGTTAAATCTAAACTACTCACTGATTTTAACTGCTCCACTGTGCAACCATGAATGGAATTCACTTGACTTGTGGAAGCATGTTTCATTATAGTTTAAGCTTTACTGTATATTTATTCCTTGCAACTAGACTCATGCACCATTCTACTCACACCTGCATACTCATCTCTACACCCACAGTCATCTGTCCATTCACCTCTTTACTCATACATATCCTGCCATGCACTCAACTATTTATTCTTTCAGTCACACAAATCTATCTACACCTATACATCCATCCCGTGGGGTAAAGAACCTTGAGGGGTCCCCCTGTAAAGTACATAGAGGGGGCCCCCTATGCTCTGGACCCTGTCAGGAGCTCTCAGACCAGGGGCCCATCGAACCCATGCACAGTGCCGGAAGTGGCCCCCTGGAGCTCAGGCCCCCAAGCCCCGCAGGGCAACCCCATGCGTTCCCATCCACCTTCATCCAAGTGCATATCCATCCACCCACACTCATGCAATCATCCATCAAATCACTACCAACCATTTATCCACCCAGCTTTGCCACAATACTCACCCATCCATTAACTTGCTTACCATTGTTTTCACTCCCGGCGATACAATCATCTATTCATCTTCATATATTACCACACACCCATCAATCCATCCAGGCATTTTACCAACATCCAGAAGGAGGGTGGGATCACACTGCCTCACATCCCAGCATTTGATTTGCTCCAGTGCTTCATGGTAAATGCAGTGCATGATAACACTTACTTCAGTAGTAGTCGTTAATTTTTCACCCTTGTTGGTGCAGCCTGTGCTGTATAACTCTAGAAAGGTGCTTCTGGATTAATTCCTGCATCAGTAAAGCGCACTTGCGCTCAGTGAGTGGTACAGAGACCTGAGAAGACTTTGGGCAGCATTTTCAGCACCCCCAAAACGACTTGTTGCTCCCTTCTCAGGGAATGCGGACACCTACAGTTAAACAACCCTCAATGTGTGCATGAAAACCTAGCTGGTAGGGGGTGCTACTAAGCCCTTAGTGCTTATTTTTTCGGTTAAGCCTCTGTCAAAGAGAACACATTTTGAAAGATCAGGGGACAGAAGGTCAGTGCTTACTTTGTAAAATAAGTGCCAGTGCCCACGGCGCTGCTCAGAAGCCCACAACGGGCACAATTAAATGTCAGTGCACCGAATCCCAAGGCTTTGTTTTTTATTTATTTTTTAAATCTTTTTTATTAAAATTTGTTAAAGGTTACAGATACTTGTAAGGCATCATAGACAATTTACACTACATGCATGGTATTACCGAATCGTTATAGGTACCAATTCCCATCGCACATAGTTTAGCCTCGTACCCATCCCTGGCACAAACGTCGCGCCAGATTGGATACAAGAATAGCATTCAGTTCTTGTCCTGCATGGGATGCATCCCTACTCAACAACTGCAGAGTTTCAAGAGTCCCATGTATAAGTCCTTCTGCTATTTCCTCACGAACTGGCTAACAGACATAGCAGTGTAAAAACAGTTAACACCCAACAATCCCAACTCAGACCGGCACTAGTGACAATGTCCCCATTCCACCGCCCATCCTGTCTTCCCCAGCAGCCCTGCCCAGCAGTACAAATAGGCTATAATCCCCCCACAATGGCACTTATCATTTTCTCCACTGATGATACTGCGAAATGACACGTATATGGAGCATGAAACATGAAACATGGAACAACGCGTTCACACCCAATTGTTGACTCTGGCGTCTACCCTGGACCTATGTCTCTCCCCTCAGGCTGTCCCCCCGTATGTTCCTCTTCACCCCTCTGGAGTGCCTGGAGTAGCCCTTCCCATTGAGCCACTATTGGCTCCTTCCTTAATCCCAACGTTTCCTCCCTTCTGATGGCGGTCCTCTCTGCCCTTGCCCATGCATAAAACGAGTGTCCCCATGCCTGCACAAGGGGCGGGTCCCGTGCCTTCCATCGTCTGGTGAGTAATCGCTTGGCAACCGCTATTCCCAGATCCAGAAACCTAGATGTCACCTTCATGGCTGGGGTGCTGCGGAACTGGTGCAGCAAATACACCTCCCATTCAAAGGGCAAGTTACAACCAGTACTAATATGTAACAGTTCACTGATCGTGTTCCAGTAAGTGCGTATCCTGTGGCAGCTCCATAGCATGTGTACAAGACCCATCCCAGGTTCCATACATCTGGGGCACACCGCATCCGCATGGTGGAAATACCTATTGATAGCCTCTGGCGTGAGGTATGCTCTATGTACTATGAACAGCTGAATCTGTCGGAGACTCATATTCCTAGGGATGCACACTGGACCCTTCAATACCCGTTCCAACTCCCTGTCTTCTAATGGCCTCTCCAGATCATTTTCCCACTTGCGTCGGAGTGGCTCCAGTGTATTTGCTGCGTGTGTACGTAAAGACGCTGCAAACCAGCGAACCTGGTGTCTACCTCGCCCCATAACATGGAGGTATTGTATGGTAAGGTGCCGTTTTGGCTCTGTGGACATGTCCCCCCATTTAGCAGTCAGAGTCGCAACTAGTGAACGGTGCATGAGGAATTGCCCTGGCGGAAGTCCTTCTTCCTCCACTAACGAATCGTACGTTGCCAACGAGCCGTCTCGATACAGGTCTCCTAAAGTCTGTATATCAGCCTCCCTCCAACGCGCCAGGGCTAGAGGAGTAAGTGTCTGTATCCCACTGGGAGAGCCTTCTAACGGTAACGCAGGCGCATAGGGGATCAGAGTTCTGGTGAGAAATAGGCTTCTGCAATAACATTTATACGCCACCTTCAGGAGGGTGGTGTTGGCGTCGTGCGTTTGACAGCTGGATAGAAGAGCGTAAGAAGCCGTTCCAGGGAGTACGGGGGCAGCACAGTCGCCATGTTATCTCGACTCTTATCTGCAAACCAGCGAGCGATCCATTGCAGCTGCGCTGCTAAGTAGTAGTGCTCTAAGCAGGGCGCCGCCAGTCCCCCTTGATCCGTGGGCGGATATAATTTCGCTAGTGACAGCCTATGTCGGCTACTCCCCCATATGAAATCCTGGAGCAGCTTAGAAAACGTGGCAAAAAAGGCCGCCGGTATGTATAATGGCAGGTTGGCAAAGTGGTACAATAGTCGGGGAAGGATCACCATTTTGGACAGCGCCACCCTACCCGTGACTGTCAGCGGCAACGTGCCCCAGAAACGCATCTGTGACTTAATAGCCGTAACAGCTCTACCCACATTTCCGTCAAAGAGGTCCAGTGGTTGACGGTATATCTGTATTCCCAAGTATCGGAAGGTGTCCTCCTTCCATGCCACACCCGTTCCGTTAAGTGTGTACCCAGTATCCTGCCTACCCCCTCCGAACGCATATATACAGGATTTGCTGGCGTTTACCTGTAGTCCCGAGATAGCTGCAAAATCCCGGAGAATGAGGGCCAGCTGAGCCGGGATATGCTCAATATCTCTCACGTAAACTAGCAGGTCATCCGCACATAGCGACACCTGATGTGTTGCGTCTCCCAACGGTATGCCCTCCTCCACCAACACATGAAGGGCCACCGCTAGGGGTTCAATCTCTAGCGCAAACAGGAGTGGCGACAGTGGGCAGCCCTGCCTAGTGCCCCTGCACACCGGCACTGCTTCAGATATGTACGGATCTAACCTTACCCGCACTGTGGGGTTTCTATATAATAGGCCTACCAATTGTAAAAATTCTGCCCCTAGATCATAGTGCTGCAATAGTGTCGACAAATACCTCCATTCCAAACAGCCAAAGGCCTTCTCTAAGTCCTGCATTAGGCAACCCGCTCTGGGCCATTCCTTGACGCTTTCTGCCACAACTCTAAAGAATCTCCTCAGGTTCAGGGACGTACTCCGCTTAGGTACAAACCTGTTTTGGTCACTGTGGATTAGGGCTGAGACCACTGGCGCCAAACGCTCGGCCAGAACTTTGGCGAGTATTTTATAGTCGGTGTTCAGAAGCGCCAGCGGTCTATAAGATCCCAAGGCCGTCGAGTCTCGGTCAGGCTTCAGCAGGGACACCAAATACGCCTCGCGCATCGAAGGGGGAAGTGCGCCTTCCTCCAGTGCGTTGGAATAGAGCGCGTGTAGTTGCAGCACCAAGGACTCTCGATAGGCTTTATAAAATTCGGCCGGTATGCCATCCGGTCCGAATCCCAAGGCTTTGTGGTCCTGAATACACCTCGGGCATCTATAATCCACTGTCAGACACTGCCTGCCCCTTTATCAATCTCTCGTGCAGGTTTTCCCTTGGTAATGTTTTTTCCGTCTTTCTCTAACTCCTTCTTTACCATGCACTCTCTTGCTCTCCGGAAATGCCTGACGAGGACAAATAAGTGCCATTCCCCAAAAATGAGTGCCTGTGGCTCCCACCGGCACGCACCGACAGGAGCACAGGGAAAGTATGATTTGTCTAGGATCACAAAGTTTTGTAAAATTGGAGAGCTGAGATTGAAAAGGAGTACTGCCTGCTCCAAAGACTAGTACTTTACTGTTATTGTACATTTTGTGACTAAACCATGAGAATAGGCACTGTCTACCCACCCTCCCACTCAGGAATAATCTTTTCAGATTTAATTTTTTAATTCACACACTACAAAGTTTTTAGATTGAGTCAACATTCTCCCAATCTTGGATAAGTTCCAAGGGTCATTATATTACCCTCCGTCTTCCCCTAACATGCTGAATGCTTGCATCTGTTGTTGTCATTCTGCCCCACAGACAGAAATGTTTGCATTTCTGTCTACTCTTTCCTTTTCACAACTCACCCCTCTTCTCTTCTGTTCCTCCTACACGTTTTCTTTATTCACAATTCTCTCCTGTTTACCTTTTAACATTTTCCTCTCTACTACTTGCATTCTCTCCTCTCTCCATGGATATTTTACCCCATACTATTCCCTTACTCTTCTGTTCAGCTCCTTCACCCTTTCCATTTGAAATTCCTCTCTTCTTAAACTATGCCTCTCGTCTTTCTTCCTCTGTGCCAGTATTTCATTTCCCATGTCTCCAATCTCTACACCTAGTTCCCTCCACTTCCAATCACCCACTCATTCCAGTTCCCATTTATATATTCTCTCCTTCTCTCTCTCCTCTCTTCTCTTTTCACTTTGCTTATCCTTCCTCTCTCCTACTTCTTTTTCTGTGATTCTCCTCTCTCTCATCTTTTCTGTCTCTTACCTCCCACACTTTGCTTTTCGTTTCTCTTCGCCCTCCCTTCTCTCTCTCTCCTCGTCTTCTTCCTATCACTTTCTTTCTTTGTTTTTCTCCCCCCCCCCCCTTCTTTTTCCGTCCATGTAGCCTGCACTACCTACTCCCCAAGTCTTCTCTCGTTCACCATACTGGTGAGGGGAAGGCTGTACGGGAGCAGCGTCACTGGCTGGTAAATAAGCACTGTGCTCCCGTTGACTGTTGGAGAAAACACAGGCCGCAGGTCCACGGGGACCAGTGAGGATGCCAACACCCCCCTGTCATCACGCTGGTAGGGGAAGCCCAGAGCACGGCAGGCAGGGCGAAAACCTGCTCTTCGTAGACAGACGGGGGAAAGAATGACAACAAAACACCCAAATCAACAATGGCTGTTCTGAATGAGGCTTGGGCTAAGGAAGGGATGGGGAGCGGCTCTGACTAGAGGAAGATGCATGTGCTGTGAACGCTACTTAAAGGTGGGGCGTCATTTTATTAGCATCAGATTAAAAGATGTGAACGAGAGGATAATCCGTGTGTAGCTGTCGAAATCCGAGGCTAAGAGAGGATCAGACAATGGCTGAGATAATACCACGTCCAGCCTCCGCATAGAGCCCAGCCGTGAGTGAGGGGGCGGGAGATGCCGTAGCCCTCACAGCAGAAGACGGTCCATTGCAGCAGCAGCCTGGGGGGCTGCCAACCCTCTACCACGAGCGGCGGCCCTCTTACCCCCACTCGGCAAAAGCCGAGCAGTTGCATGGGGGAATGGGGGCTGCCGTCTCGGTTTAGGAAACTACCGTTGGACGGGCAGAAGGCAGTCGGGGCGTCCGGGCTCGAACCCAGTGCATGGAGTCAAACAGGCACCTCGGTCCTGCAATTCACCAGCAGTCACTACTCCTACGTCCTCGGTGCATACACGGGGCATGGCATGGAGCTCAGGCACAGTCTGTGATCCCCGTGTTCAGGGCAGCTAGACCCTTGAATAGCTATGCACGAATATAGCCCTAGCACGGTGGGGCAGTCAGGCCTCTCGACTCTTGTGGGGCAGGATAAACTACACCCTACACCTCATCTGCATTACAACCTAGTCCCCACTGTAATGGAAGCAGGGGCCAGGCCGGCGACCCCTGTTACAGGGGTCTCCATCCTCCGCCGTGCAGAGGAAGGCTATGCTTCCCTGGCCGCTGGCTGGTAGGAAGTAGGGCCCTGCAGACGAGGGCTCAGCACGCCTTAGCGACATGAAAGATGCGGTAAGTAAGCGCTTTGATGTGACCCCACGGTGGCATTACGCATCATAGAAATCCCCAAAACAAAAAACATAACTACGTCATCCACACATAGGTTTGGGATCTGCCGAGGGGCTGGCAGCAGAAGCACTCGAGAACGTACAGTACAAGAAAGTCTCTTGTAACCCTGACTCTTTGATGGAGGCATGAAGATGAGAGCCCCTGCCAACCTCGCCTCAGCCTTCCTAGTCTGCACCCCGATCCTTTCCACCTGAGCCCCCATGCTTTTTCAAGCCACCATATTCATGATGCCCGAGCTCGGCCCCAAAAGCCCTGTCGATGGTCCCCAGCGCGATTCAAGAACCTGCCCCTCCTCCCATCTTCTCAGAGCCATGCCTCCCGGGGGCTGCAGCCCTAGATACCTCAGCGTACTCCCAAACCATGGCACGCACAATCCTGCCACCGCTGCCGACGCACTGGTCCTGCTACATTAGCCATTGCTTTCATAACCACCACCGAGCGCTGCTGTGCGAGATCTACCCCGACACTACCACCACCACCATAGCCTGCTGCTGCAGCTAGCGTTTTTCATTCGCCCTTCCACTTAAGCCATCATACCCTAGTCCTGCTGACACTGCGTCGCATCTTCAATCCGTGGTACCCTTCCCCAGAGCAGCAGCCGCCCTTAACCCTCCCGCTCCAGCAAAACCTCGCCCTGCCACCTACCATGAACACCCTGGGCTGTGGCTCCAGCGCTGCACTCCTTCTCCCATTCTCTCCGAGCGCTGGGTCCGTCAGAGAGGAGCTGGGAGCGCGGCCCCGCCTCCACTGCTCATGAATATTCATCGGTGCGAAGATAGTGCTCGCAGGAGGGAGGTGCGCCTGCAGGGCAGGCAGAGAGAGGCAGGCAGCAACGAGTCGATGCATTTTTATACAGCGCGTGCCTGCCGTTGGGATGGTCCCTGAACACTTATGAAATGTGGGCGCCCTTGACGGTTCTGGGTGTCTCGTTTACCCGAGTCAAAGTGGACGCTCAGAGTCAGTAATACAAATACACCCCAAGCAAACAAGCTGAGATAAGGAAGACCACATTACCTTCTGTTAAAGATCGAGCTCTGGAACCGGCCATATATTGAGTTTTTGCCTAGCCTAGTAACGTTTTAACGGAACCCATGAAATGTGACATCCATAGTGCCAATATCGGCCACACTCACCAGCCCTCCCTCAGCAACATACAGATAGCATAAATAAGCAGACAAGACAACTTTTTGGTGGAGAAAATTGCTGCAGGTTTATTAGCATACCAAATAATGCCAACATTGTGGGTTATCTTACAGGCGATCCAAAGGCAAGCCGCCCCTCGCGGCCTACCCCCTGATGGGCCAACTTGCATGGTGGTCTTAGCCAATCGGTGCTTAGCGGTTGTGGTGAGGGGATAGCCCCTCCCACTTCCGGTGAAACATTGGTCCACCATAGAACTCTCGCCCCCCCTACGAGGGGCGGAGCGTTCAAGCGACCCCCGGGTGTACAGGTTTCCAACCACCCGTAGGATAGATGGGGCATTGTCGCACCCCAGGGTCCACCGCACAGACTTCCTGGGGATATTCGGCCTCAGCACCCTTTGTGCTCCTGAAGAGGGTACCCCTGAGTACCTTTCCGCCTCTGGATCGCCATGTAACTCCGCCACAGCCCTGGGTGTGGCGACCGTCGCAGCCAGGGCCCCCCACCAAGGCCGGCGCTCCTACTTACATCCCGCTATTTCCAGGGCCTCCCCTAGGTCCAGGAGGAACAAGTCCATGCCTATTCTGGAGAGATGTACCCCATCGTCCTCGAAACACCCTGTGGATTTAGCATGAAGCAAACCATGTCTTATGAATCCAAACCCCATTTGTTCGGTGAATTTAAGCCACAGGAGCCGGAGAGTGATCTCTGACCACCACAGTTCACATGTCCCTAACTGGTTGCTTAATTTGCAAATTGTGGCCTTAATGTTTGCAGCAGTATCCTTTTGCCTAAAGTAGCGGCCTTATCTTTAGCTATTTATGGTGCCTCTCCCCCTATCCAGCAAGAACAGGTCCATGCTTAACTGGACAGATGTTCCCCATTGTCCTCAAAGCACCCAGTGAATTTGGCGTGTAGAAACCCATGTCTAAGGAAGCCAAATCCCCTCTGCTCAGTGAATTAACGCATAGTGCAGATGACCCTTCTACGCGCAGGCTCCATCGCTTCCCCCAACCGAGCTCCCTGCCACGGGAGCTGGGGGTGATTTCAGACCACAAAAGTTCACCTGTCCCCAACTGGTTGCTAATTTGCACATTGTGGTCTTCGTGGTCTTCTTCTAGGGTGCATTACTTCGCCCCACTGACCAGACAATTTTACAGTTCTTTTGGATTGCTCCCTGGTGAACATAGTAATGGTGTCAAAACAGGTTTGAGGGAATATGTGAATGGTACCCGTTATTAGCCATTGCACCCTTTCATGGACTGACAACTTACTCAGCCCACCCTGCTTGCTGAACCTTCAACCGGTCACAGATGCCCAGTCCCTGCTATCCACCTGTGACCCTTGATACTTACACCTGTAGTGGTGTCAGACTACCAGGTTCTGTGTCACGTGCTTCGCTGCAGTCCCTTTGGTGGATCCGCTGGGACCCTTCTGCATCCCTGCAAATGCCTTGTCACGAAATAATGCCCTTTAATGCCCTTGCCCATCCCTCAAAGACACCTGACAGCATGATGCCCCTCGCAACTTTGGTGAGGGGTTTATGGGCCCAGCGCACCCCAGTCTGTGTTTCCAACATATATCCTCCCTAGCGGCTCCAGATAGTGTGAGTGGATATCACTGTCCTGGCAAGGCATGCCAATGGCCTGTCCGCCCCTTGGTGACTATCCTGCCATGGGATAGGCGACATTAAGCACTGGTGTCCTCGTGTACTTGACGTATAGGAGGGGGGAACAACATGTACGAATACCTGCCCTTTCTTGAGCAGTGGGAATGCCCAAACAATCATTCCTCAATCATTGTAGCCAAATTACATGGAACCCCATGTTCCCCCCAGCTTATTGCACCACAACCCACTAGTTAAATGGCAACTTCTGCAAATGCCTGGCTCCCCGGCTATAGGGCGGGTGTTTTGTCTCGCATGAGCAACTGGTAACATGTCCTTGTATACAGAGTGCACCTACTCTGCTGCATCGACCAGACATTTGCGCAGGCAATTCTGTTGTTGAATTGTGTCGAACAACTGAATGGTGTCCCTCTGGTTTGTGTGACTGTATGTCTATTGTGCATCCTCCCATGTGTGCCCTGCTATGATTTGTGTGTCAAGCCACAAACGCTTGTCTGACTACTCTGCTCCCTATCCGTGCTACTTTATCAGATCAAGAAGTGTCATATAATTAAATATATGCCTTCGATGGATGGGGGCTTCAAATAATGCCTGCTCTCTTGAGGGAGAATGATGCACAGATGAGCTGGTGGTCATTGTACAGATGTATCCACCAAATACCTAAACCTATAAGCTAGTCCTACTGGCTTCGGTGCCTCTGGTTAATTGCCTAAGACCACGAAGGCCCCCATATGGCATTATTGCCTGTCATCTCGGGTGAACTTTGCCCACTATTTTGACAGAGTACAAATTAAGCAAGGGATTCTAAAGGAATGGTTGCCTTCCCTCAGTTTGTGATAGTGGTGTGGTATGAAACCCCCCGGCCTGGGGACCCCTCCAACAACCTACCGTCATCTAAACGGAATACGGAAACCCTCCCCCTAACAGGCCACCTGGCAAACATACCGGGGGAAGTGGAAATTGTACTCCTCCCCCCCTTGGGCTGGTAAACGACGGCAAGGAAAGACAAAACTTGGTCATAAGATCCCCGTTTCCTAAAGTAAACAAAAAGTGTCCTGCTCTATTAAAAAAATGAGCCAAATGCACGCTGAACTACTTAATAAAGCCACCCCTTGTCCTAATGCTTCGAGCCCGCATCGTGGGGCTTACCTTGACTTGGAACCTATAACTGGCATCTTGCCTGGCCAATAAGGAACCATAACAATATAGGAATGTGGACACAGATTTCAAAGAGCCATGCCAGAAAAGGATGCCCTCTGTGTATATTTAAATGATTATTCCCTAACTATGTATATGTCTTGATACAAATTGAACCATTGTAAACAACTTCATCTCAAAGATAATTATTATTGACACTGTGCAAAATATATTTGATAGTGGGTCAATATAAGAATTGATTTTAGAATCTTTATTGCCAGATCACAGTGCAAAGTTGTATATAGAGGATTATATACTTTATTTTTTATTTTTTATTGATTACATTCAGTATAAAATATCTGTAACCATAAAATTATTAAAGAATGTTTTTGATACTACTGAATAGAGGTTGCATGTGTATGTCTATGACATGTAGTATTTAGGTCCATGATTATTTTCAACTTTCCTAACTGTGATATTTACATTTAGTTATTTTCCCTAATTTAGGAATTTGTGTCAGGGGTACCCTTGTCTTTACTCACAATATGGACCCATACCCACCAAGCATTTGCTGTAAACTTTCAGCCAAAACCAGCTTACAGGTGTGTATCGAAACCCAACTTACTGGTACTCATTTATCGACCACAGTAGGATAATGACTGCAAGTGCCTGCAGAGCTCTGAACCTGTGACTGTGAGATCAAACACAACCTCCTGCCCATACATACCAATGAATATTGCCCGTAAATTGCTGTTGTGCTGTGCGAGATCTCGAGCTGTCGTTGGGAGCTCCCTCTCTTGTTACCTGTGGTTACTCATCCTGTCACCCCGGAGCTGTGGCCAGCCAGGACTTTTGGCTTTGTCGCTGTCCTGTTACGCTGTCGTTGTAACAAATAACTGTTCTGTAGATAAAAGCATGACCTAGTCATCCATGAACCTCACACTGTAAATCCCTTACAGGGGTGTCGTTTATACCTTTACCTTCCTATGACTTATGGGTATCAACTTAGTGTTTACTTCACTATGCACGTGTGGTACTCATATCCTCCCCAGGAGGATGAAATGCTGAAAGGACTCGTGGGACGAAATAGAGGTCTAAAGCCTTAGTGCCAATTATATACACTGTCAGTAGCCTTCCTCACAGTGGGCATGTAAGAACTGCACTGTATAAATTAAAGCCACTCCAGGCCGGTGCCCCTAATAATTAGGCCCAGGGCAGCTGGTAGTACTCCAGCATATGCTAATGACTATCAGTAAATGCACTCCTGACCTCAAACCTTCAAGCTGCTGTGTTCTTAAAGCATCAGAACCCCCATGCTTGCTGGGGAAGGCAGTGCCTTGCCCGGTATTTAGTCGCTATATCATTGCATCCCTACCGTTACTACCAAAGGAGCACTGCACCTACAACAGGCCCATCTGTTGGCTTAGTCAATGCTTGTCAGTTGCATAAGATAAATAAGCCCCAAATATAGCTTTGTCGCATAGTCTACCAAGAGCTAGACGCCCCACCCATAGCTGCCCAAGTTTCAGATTGCTATGTGTGACATTTACATCTCAGTGCAACTATGAGGGACATTGAAAGACTATGAATGACACTTTATTGCTAGCATAATCCGCTGCACTCTAGTTGGGGGGGAAACGGCGCCAACCGCAGCCCCTGCCCCTGCATATTTGGGCCGGAACCTGGCGTCTGCAAACGACAGTGGCACATCCAGCCGCCAACAAAGGGAGGCAAATTGAGGCCCAGCGTGCAGCACCTTCCCCTCTGTGCCGGAGAAACGCTCCACTGCACCGTGTCCCCGGTTTTAGGTTTCCATTTACCAGCGACTCCAAGATGCTTCAAATGAGTGATAGAGCCATCCCCGGCGGATTTGCAAAGGAACCTAACTCTTAATTCTAAAACACCGTGCTCCGAACCAAGTCGGATTCACCGCCGACTGTGAAGATGAACGCACGCGGCCTCACCAGGGGACAAAGCACGCCTCAAATCATTCCAAAATCGTGAAACATAACAGTGGTGCAGGGCAGGAGCATTGTGCACCGGATCCCCGTTTATCCTTAGTCCCCGCATCATGGTTGCATGTGCATTCCCTATCTGCTGCAGATGCTCTGTGCGGTTTCTCTGTTCGGGGGAACAAACAGGCACCACGCAATTAGTGTGATATGGGAGACTTGGGTGCCCCACAATATGTCCTTGTGAGAGGTTGGGGGGTGGGGGGAGCATCGATGTGCGTTACCTAGCTGAGGCACGGTGCCGTAGCGTGATGTCTTTGTTTCTGGTAACTAGCCACTAGGCCTTCACCCCCAGCCACCATCTGTACCTGAAATGGCACACAGTTGCTTCTGACTGATGTTCCTCCGTGAGGGCTCTCCACTCACCTGGCCTTTAAAGTGCCTTGGCCATATTCTCTGGAAACCTGTGCCGCAGTGTTCTTTCTGTGCTAGTAATGGTGCAAACAGTGAAGCAGCGCCACCCGGTGGCCTGAATGACTCCAGGTGCGATGCTGGGCTCGAACTTTGTGGAGAACGAACTCGAGAGTTGATCCTCCGGCCCAAGCTGATACGTACTGACAAGTACTATTCTAAATGTGTGCTGCGAGGTACCCTCCCTACCCATCAGGTTTTCCATCGTTCGGTGGGACTTGATTAAAGTGTTAGGATACGACCTCACAGGGCCCATGTGTCACTCTGCTGGGGGGAACGTGTACAATTAACAACAAGTGTTAGTCCCACCATAATTCCAGCACCTCTGCTCATTTAGAATAGGCGTCTGCGAGCTAGGAATACTATTTCCATGTACTTCCTTTCAACCGGGCCCATTTGACCTCATCGACACCTTCTCACGCAACCGGAAAGTAACAATATAATACGGAATATAAAAACGTGACAATATGTTCACCCGTTCTCCTAATTAAAGTTTTATAGCCGTACCGAATCCACCCCATACCATTCCTTCCTCGCGGACAAGCATAAATTAGCGATGACCGGGTGCTCTCCAAATCCAAGTATTACAATATCCCGAGCACTGTGGCGCGCTCGAGTTCGAACATTTTACCATAATTAATGCGCGCTGCATGTGATCGTGCCTTATTATTCCCTAGTTTACTTCAATACATGGCACAAATGAACGTGCTGTTTATTAAAAGAGACGAAAATTATTACGGTCCTATGGTAAAGTGCAGGGATTAAATGTTAACATACTGCATGTTTGCTCAGTGCAGAGGCTATACTGTGTAACTAAAGATATTTAAGTATTTTAAAAATTACATGATGATCTACTGCAAGCACATTTACCTGCGGTAGCCATTTCTCCACTACATACAAAAATCACCCATGAATTCAGCCTGTCTGTTTTCAGTTGTTTTTCTTTTAGTGGATTATGTTTTCCTGCATTTCAGAACTTTCGGGTCGACCAAGAGCCAATCCACAGGTCGAGCATAACTTTGATGTAGATAGGCAGTGGGAAGAACTCTAATGTGTAAACTGACCTAGAATTGGAGTATCCTCAGCCAATCCTAGCGAGCTGGATACAAATCGGCTTGCTCATTAGCTAGTAAATCCGCCCGTGCCTCTGCTGTAAATAAACACTTAATCGCGCAGTTTAGCAGGCTCCATGTAGTTCGGAGGGAGTACGCTTTGAGACCCAAAGTGACAGTAATTTTCGTACCCTGAAGCAAAAATTGCCCGAACGATAACAGTCCAACTCCAGCTAGGCAGGCTGAGTGCTCCAAAAGGCTGGAAGGGGGGGGGGGGGGTGTACCTGTAGGAGAGTGACATCAACTGCATAGTGGCTCCCAACTTTTTGCTGATGTTTTGACTGTTTTATGACACTAGCCAGGCTGTGGCCCTGCTATCCAGGACCCCAGCCTATCTGCTTCTTCTCTAAACTGATGTGAGTACCCTAGGTACCTACCAATTGGATACTGAGGACACCCTGTCAGCCCCTTGTAGATGGTACCCTAGGTACCCAGGGCATGGGTCCCTCAGAGGCCTGCCAGGGGCTGCAGCACTTATTGTGCCACCCCTGGGACAGCCATACAAACTGACACCACCAGACCACTACTGTAGTATGGGTAAGGTGGTGCTTGCACCCCTTACAGGGATATAGGTATCCTGTATCCCACTTAATACAACACATATATCCTCATAGGTCACCCCTAAGGCAGGCCTTGCTAATCCTACAAGGCAGGGTGCTGAGATATGTGTGAGGGGGAACCCCTACCTGAGTAGGGCCCCTCTGCAACCTTCGTAAAACTATTGCTGGGTTGTTTGTAGTGCAGCCATACCATATACTCTTAACCGCAGTAATCGCGATAGCGTGATAACTTGAGAGTGGCTGCACAGAACCATGTCGTGTTTAGTGTCAAACATGTAGGAGTCATACCCCCGATCCAACCATGGGAGTGAGGGCATGATTCCCCCCTGCTAGAGGGGCGATATGGTAAAAGCGGCAGATTTTAGACACCAATTTAAAAGTGCACACGTAGTACAAAATGGATGCTACCCGCCACCCACACGACTCTGGCTGCCTGTTGCTGGGCAGAACTCCAGCCACGGCAGCTGGACAATAGGGATCTTGTTGCAGGGAGGTGCTTCCACCTCCCCAGACAGACTATGTGGATTGGAACTGGGTGGGTGCACCATAGGATGTCTTTCAGACTTGCACGTAGGCTTCTCCAGTGCCTACTTCTGCATACACCGCCTCAAACCGGTTCAGGGGCATTCTGTCCCCTGCCCAGGTGGGAAACCAGACAAAGGGGAGAGGGTGTAGCCACCCTTTCCCGCCTGAACTCTCATTGGTGGGCTCTGATCTATACACTCCCCTAATCTTTGGATAAAGGTGAATACAGGATCCCCAGAGCCTCAGATTATTCTTGGACTTCACAGACTTGAACTTCGGCTTGCTGCCGCACAGCTAAAGGAAGAAATATCCCTTGGGGTAAAGAAGTTACTCCCCTGCTTGGTAGGCACCTGAAAAGCTGCAAGTGACCCGGTTGGAACCTCGCTGCTCCTACGGACATCGACGACTCTTTCCTACCTTGAGGTGGGTTTCCAAGCATCCCAGAGGCCAGTGAGTGTGCACAGGTGGTGGACTCTGATGAGGACCAGGAAGAGGAAGTTGAACTTGACCTGGATGAACCAGACCACTCACAACATGGAGGTGATGGCCCAAGAGGCACTCCCTCCATCCCTAATGGGAGAGTGGTGGATCAAAACAGAAGGAACAGATCCCCCTCAGAGGAGTCTAACCATTCTGAGAGATCCAAAAGGACCTCTGCCTATTCTCAGAGAAGAGAATCCTCCCAAGAGAGGAAATGCAGACTGATCCAGTTTGAGCAAGCTAAGCTTCAGCTCAGGAGAGAACAGTTAGTATTAGACAGGGAGTCCCTGGAGCTTCAGAAGGCTTCAAGAAAGTGGGGTCTAGAGACCCCTGGTGGTAGTAATAATACCCCTAGAGTTAGAGAGAAAGCTCCTGACAATAGGAACCTGCATAAGAATGTGCCCCCCTATCAGTCAGGGGATGACATCCATAAATGAATCACTGCACTTGAGAGGGCCTGTAAAGTTCAGAGGGCCCCAGTAGAGCAGTGGGCAGCAATCTTATGGCTCTCCTTTGCAGACAAAAGGAAGAGACAAGCTCATCTCTGTTAGGGAAGAGGATGCAGATGATTATTATATCTTGAGAGATGCTTTGATAGATGGGTTTTGTCTAACCACTGATCAATACAGGTTAAAGTTCAGAGATACCCAAAAAGCACAGAATCAAGATTGGGTAGACTTTGTAGATTGTGCTACTAAGGCTCTGGAAGGTCGGTTACTGGCAGTAAAGTAAATGATTACCAAGGATTATACAATCTCATCATGAGGGAGCAGATCCTTAATAATTGTCAGAATCAGCTCTTGCATCAGCACCTGGTGGACTCAGATCTGACCTCTCCCCAAGAATTGGGAAAGAAGGCAGACAAATGGGTCAGAACCAGGATCAAGCAAAAGGTCCAGCCCTTGGGGGGTGCAACTAAAAAGGAAGATGCCAATAACTCTGAGAAGGGTGGGGAAAAGGGAAAAGACCAGCAGTCTTCAACAGGCCCCCAAAAATCAGCATCTGATAATTCCCAATCCAACAAAGCTAAACAGCCAAGGAAGCCATGGTGTAAAATCTGTAAACAGAAAACCCATTGGACTTCAGACTGTAATAAGGCCAAAGACTCCACAAGTACCACTACACCTGCCCCTAAGGCATCTGTCCCCCCTAGTCCAGCTATAGGTGGTGGTACACAGAACAAGGGTATAGTAGGGTTAACCTTGGTATCTGGAGAGGACTCTGGCCTAGTCAGAATGCCTACTCAGGCTGTATTGGTTTGTGATGGGGACCTGTCCCTATTTGTGAGTCCCAGTGGTCTGGGCAAATACAAACAACAGCCTAGAATAAATGGAAGGGAGTCTCTAGTTTACAGGGACACAGGGGCTAGTGTCACCATGGTGACTAAGGACCTTGTGGACCCAAGCCAGATCATACTTGGGGAAACTTAGCAAGTGACCAATGCAAGCAATGTCAGTACTAACCATGCTCTGGCAGTTGTTAACTTCTCTTGGGGAGGGGTAACTGGCCTAAAGAAGGTTGTGGTGAGTGCAGACCTACCAGTAGAATGTTTGCTAGGGAATGATTTGGAGACCTCAGCATGGTCTGAGGTGGAGCTGACAACCCATGCAGCGATGCTGGGTATCCCTGCAGAAGTGTTTGCCCTGACAAGGTCAAAAGCTAAGCTGACAGAAACTGAACAGGCCTTGGATCCTGGAAAAATGGACCAAGGACCTTCCAAGAGGAGGAGTAGCATGGGTAAGGCAGTGCCTTCCCCCCAGGATCAGTCTGAAGAGACTCTTATAGCAGAAGAGGATCTTACACCTGAAGAAGGAACTGTCCCAGATGAGCTTGAGCCTGATCAGGTTGAGTTCTTGGGGACAGGGGGGCCTTCTAGGGCAGACTTGAGCCTGGAGCAGCAGAGCTGCCCCACTCTTGAACCCCTCAGACAGCAGGCTGCTGCTGAGGTTGCTGGGAATGCTAGTGGAACCCATAAGATATATTGGGATGATGGACTCCTGTACTCTGAGGGTCGAGACCCCAAGCCTGGTGCAGCCAGGAGGTTGGTCATACCTCAGAAGTTCAGGGGTTTCCTACTCACACTGGCCCATGATATTCCCTTAGCAGGACACCTAGGCCAAAATAAGACATGGGACAGAATTGTCCCTCACTTTCATGGTCCTCAAATGAGTGAGGACTGTAAGAGTTTCTGTAGCTCTTGCATTACCTGCCAGGCCAGTGGCAAGGCAGGTAAATCCACAAAGGCCCCCCTGATACCACTGCCTGCGGTGGGTGTTCCCTTTGAACGGGTAGGGATTGACATAGTTGGTCCCCTTGACCCACCAACAGCATCTGGGCACAGGTTTATTCTGGTGGTAGTGGATCATGCCACCAGATTCCCAGAAGCTATTCCCCTTAGGACCATCACAGCACCTGTGGTGGCAAGGGCCCTCCTGGGAATCTTTTCCATGGTGGGTTTTCCTAAGGAGGTCTTGTCTGACCGAGGAACAAACTTTATGAGTAGTTACCTCAAAGCAATGTGGAAGGAGTGTGGTGTCAACTACAGGTTCACCACCCCTTATCATCCTCAATGCAATGGGCTTGTTGAGAGATTCAACAAGACCCTAAAGGGTATGATCAAAGGGCTCCCAGAAAAGCTTAGGCGAAAATGGGATGTTCTTCTGCCCTGCCATCTCTTTGCATACAGGGAGGTGCCACAGAAGGGGGTTGGTTACAGCCCTTTTTAACTTTTGTTTGGTCACTCTGTCAGAGGGCCACTCTGTCTGGTGAAGGAGGGATGGGAGTTACCTCTCAAACCCCCTAAACAGGATATTGTGGACTATGTACTTGGTCTCAGCTCCCGGATGGCTGACTATATGAAGAAGGCGACAAAAAACCTTGAGGCAAGTCAGGAATTGCAAAAAGCCTGGCATGACCAAAAGGCTGTACTGGTGGTGTACCAGCCAGGACAGAAGGTATGGGTGCTGAAGCCAGTGGCCCCAGCAGCCCTCCAAGACAAATGGAGTGGACCCCATACCATATTGGAAAAGAAGGGAGAGGTCCCCTACTTGGTGGACCTTGGCACTCCCAGAAGTCCCCACAGGGTACTTCATGTAAACAGACTGAAACCATATGTGGACAGGGCTGACATGGGCTTGCTCATGGCAACGGATGAGGGACAGGAGGAGGAGAGTGACCCTCTCCCAGACCTGCTCTCTCACAACCCTGATGATGGGTCAGTAGATGGTGTAGCCTTGGCAGGCAGCCTCATTGCCCAGCAACAGTCTGACTGCAGACAAGTTCTCCAGTCATTCAGGCATATGTTTTCACTGACTCCAAGTCAGACCACCTGGTGCACTCATGAAGTGGACACTGGGGACAGTCTGCCTTTGAAGAATAAGACCTACAGGCAACCTGACCATGTCAGGGACTGCATAAGGACAGAAGTCCAAAAGATGTTGGAATTGGGAGTCATTGAGCCCTCAGGCAGCCCGTGGGCTAGCCCAGTAGTCCTGGTTCCAAACCTTCACACCCAAGACGGCAAGAGAGAGATGAGGTTCTGTGTAGACTACAGAGGACTCAATGCAGTCACTAGGACTGATGCACATCCCATTCCCAGAGCAGATGAGCTCATAGATAAATTGGCCTCAGCCAAATATCTGAGCACATTTGATCTGACAGCTGGCTACTGGCAGATACGGTTAGCTGAATCTGCAAAAGTCCAAACTGCATTTTCTACCCCTGGTGGGCATTATCAATTTATTGTGATGCCCTTTGGTTTGAAAAATGCACCTGCCACTTTTCAAAGGTTGGTGAACCAAGTCCTCTCAGGCCTGGATTACTTTAGTGAAGCATATCTAGATGATATTGCTGTCTTCAGCTCCACCTCGGAAGATCACCTGATCCACCTCAGGAAAGTTTTGGAAGCCCTGCAAAAGGCAGGACTCACTATCAAGGCTACTAAGTGCCAGATAGGGCAGAGTCAGGTTGTGTACCTGGGCCACCTTGTAGGTGGAGGCCAGGTTCAACCACTACAGAGCAAAATCCAGACCATCATGGACTGGGTTGCTCCAACCACCCAGACTCAGGTCCGAGCTTTCTTAGGCCTGACTGGTTATTACAGAAGATTTGTCAAGGGATATGGATCCATTGTGACCCCCTTAAATGACTTAACCTCTAAGAGGATGCCCAAGAAAGTTCAGTGGACTATCAGCTGTCAGAAAGCTTTTGATGACCTAAAACAGGCAATGTGCTCTGCTCCAGTGCTCCAAAGCCCCAACTACTCCAAAGAATTCATACTTCAAACTGATGCTTCTGAGGTGGGGGTAGGTGCTGTGCTATCACAACTGAATGAAGAGGGCCAGGATCAACCAGTATCTTTTATTAGCAGAAGGTTGACCCCCAGAGAGAAACGTTGGTCAGCTGTGGTCTGGGCCTTGAAGAAGCTGAGGCCATACTTGTTTGGCACTCACTTCATTGTTCAAACCGACCATAACCCCCTCCTATGGCTAAAACAGATGAAGGGTGAAAACCCCAAACTACTCAGGTGGTCCATTCCCCTACAGGGTATGGACTATACAGTGGAACATAGACCTGGGAGCAACCATGCCAATGCAGATGGCCTCTCCAGATATTTCCACTTAGAAAATGAAGACTCAACTGGTTAAGGTTAGTTTAATGTCCCTGCGTTTGAAAGGGGGGGTTATGTAGGAGAGTGGCATCGACTGCATAGATGCCCCCCACGTTTTGCTGATGTTTTGACTGTTTTATTACACTAGCCAGGCTGTGGCCCTGCTATCCAGTACCCCAGCCTATCTGCTTCTTCTCTAAACTGATGTGAGTACCCTAGGTACCTATCAATTGGATACTGAGGACACCCTGTCAGCCCCTTGTAGATGGTACCCTAGGTACCCAGGGCATGGGTCCCTCAGAGGCCTACCAGGGGCTGCAGCACTTATTGTGCCACCCCTGGGACAGCCATACAAACTGACACCACCAGACCACTACTGTAGTCTGGGTACGGTGGTGCTTGCACCCCTTACAGGGATATAGGTATCCTGTATTCCACTTAATACAACACATATATCCTCATAGGTCACCCCTAAGGCAGGCCTTGAAGTACTGGGTATTTTAAGCCCAGCGGTGCAGGGGAACACACCTTATGACTTCGGGTTCTTCCTGTTTCAGACCTACAGAAACACAGAGTCTTCTGGGTGAAGTCAAAGATCAGTTTATTGGCTGCAGACCAATTACAGGCGTCCTAGAAGTACAACAGCGTGTATGTTCTCAGGAGACTGCTGCAAATCACAGAAACGGGCTTCTTCTTAAATACAGAATATCCTGCCTCAGGCATACATTCCTTGTTTTATGGCATGGTCATATAAAGTATACATTACAAACGAAAAAGCAGAGTCATGATGACCATCCCACATTCCAGTTAAGCCAGCCCGCAATTATTTACCCAGCAAGGCTCAGATCCCACATCAGATATCGATAGGCCCCAATAAACATGAGCCATCTCCTGTTTGGAAAACAAGCCATAAAGCAGGAACAGTCAGGTGAGAAAGAGATTAGCTGGAGGCTCGTGTAGGATGAAAAGACTTTATGGTGTGTCAAGCCCTGATGCTAATCACAGGTGGCCAGAGGACGGGGAACTCGTGAGACTAGTTTGACCTGGGGCAGCGGAGCCAAGCTGCCCAGGTCACAGAAAAGTCAAAGAAAGGCACATGTGCTCTAAAAAGCCCGTATTGGCTTCATGCTATATAGCCTATGTGAGGGCAACCACAAGATGGCCACCGATACAAAATGGAACCCACGTAGTGATGTGAAATAGCGTATACACAGTGCATTCATAGCTAAAACATTACACAAAGCACTTGTACATACCGCATTAACCATTCGCGGTTCACTATTACCGGGATAGACAGGGGTAGGGCCCTGCCTCCTACGCGGTCCCAAATTGCAAAGTACGACAGACCCTCCTTTTGCCCTTACATAGGCAATAACTATACTCATTTCAATCTGAGTCTAGGTCGATATTCACGAAGTCATGGAGATGTTGCTGTAGCATCATCCTATTACTTAGCTCGTCCCTCGATACAGGTTTCCTTACACATAATGTAGCACAGAAGCCACATATCGCAGGAGCACACTGTATGCACAGACAGAACAGGAAAAGGATGGCTAAGATCATTCCAATGACCATCAGAACTTTCCAACCCCAGGCAGATATCAGTTCCCAGAACCACCCCACCAGTGACCAATCTCCTTTATCCACGTGTATGGACTCAGATATTTTATGTAGTTTGGAGATGGCTTGATAAACTGTTGGAGCGTTGTCTGGTATGAAAATGCAACAACTAGATTGGATAACCTTACATACCCCACCGCGGTCTGCAAGTATGACGTCTAGAACCATGCGGTTCTGCAAAGTCATGAGGCGATCCGCTTGGAGCTCAGCTGTCAAATTACCAAGGGCACCAGCCGTAACATTAACAGTGGATTCAACCACACGAGTCAGCTGTCTCAGGTTCCTACTATTAACCATAGGTCCCCAAAACGGCAGGAAACCCAAAAAGAAATCTTCCGCTTCCTGACCGGCAGTATCCTCCTTACTAATCACGCCTCTCACAACTCTGGTCTTGTGATAGTCAGAGGCGGCAGTAAATGTTGGCGGTAGCAGATTTGCAATATAACATGTGCCCGAGAAGTCAGGGGGCAACCATGTATATGCTCGGTCATTGCAGATAAAATATGTACCCTTGGCAGCCAAAAACGCTGGGGAAAACTGTGATGGAAAAGTGTACGTTTCAGTACAGTCACTTCTTTCCAGTTGAGCTCTAGGATTCTGACCATTACCTTGCAAACAGAACCGACCTATGTGGGGTACGACCCAGATTGGGGATGAGATTTTTCGCTGTCTTTCACCCAGACTAATACTATACCCCGTCGCGTTCCACCCTACATAAGCTCTCAACTCTTCTTTGGGAATAGATGAGTATGCATCGATATCTCTGCTCATATCGGCAACTCCTTTCATTAAAGCTTTGTTATTGGTGCTAGGTCTGATGGAACGCGGCTGTCGCGGGGAGTACGCATCTAGTGCATAGAGAAACATGGTCAGGAATGCCCATGACGATCCATTGTAACTATACGGCAGCACTAGATAGGGAATACCCTTATTAATGGTATGTTGCATTAAACCACACACCCAGCAATTGGTTGTATTCATCACTAGTTGGTGCTGGTGCAGGAGCTGAATAAACAAGTTATTTACAAATTCAGACCGTCTAGTTTGTTCATGTTCAGGCAGAGGGTGAAACGAGTGTGAGGAGATAGTAGGAGGAGGTATAGGCTGTACAGTGGGTGCAATGGGCTCTTGAGAGGAGAAGAATACAAATCCTACAGTAAACACTACCATACTACATAATACAAACAGGCATAAAAATACAAAACGTTTGCTCTTCATTATATTACACATTCTTGTTTTAAAGTTCATTTCGTCAGCGGGTCTCTCCATCTTGAAAAACTCCATCCTCTAATCGTGCCGCTCGCGGCGGTTGAGTATCTTCTACTAAGGAGTACGCCTGTCAGTCCAGGGAACGCCCTAGACCAACCAGAACCGTCGACCTAACGTCTTCGGCCTGTACCCCAAAGTCTTGGCACCGCGACCCTGCGGCTGAACCCGGATGGTGGTTCGAAAAACAAAAATCAAGAAAGTCCTTCAGATGGGAGAGATTTGGTTATCAAAAAAAAGAAAGGTAAAAGAAAAAGAATATTTATTTGTCCATAGGCCTTGGTCTTAGATTGTAATGGAGACGGCCAGGTACTGTTTGATCTTGGAACAAGAGTTCAGGCTCGGTAGTGTCCAATCGAATTGACGGTGGCACAGCTTCTTGCAAAATATCGTCACTTTCCTGCACTGAAGTTGTGCCTTTTATGCGTGCATCACTGAACGGCACAAAACGAGGTACAGTGTCTGTTTCAGAGTCAGCGATACCCTCCTGGACCCACTGGTCATACGGCAGAGGCAAAGGTATCCTCTTCACATGGGCGCCGTGGATCCAGTTCCTTTTCCCCTTTACTCGAACAGCTGATCTTGTAGAGAGTAGCACGAGATGAGGGCCAATCCAGCGGGGCTCATCGTTGGTTTTCCGCTGGAAGTTTTTCACAAGGACCCACGTGCCAGGTTCGATAGGGTGTCCAGGAGCTTCAGAAGCCGGGGGGAGAGTATCTTGCACCTGTTGGTGTAAAACACGCAGTTTAACCGTCAAATCATACAAGTAATCAAGCAGTACTGGGTGTTCGATTTCACTGAATTTCGCCGGTCTTGGCACACCCCATACATTGGCCGGGCGGCCAAAAACAACCACTCGTGAATGCACGGTCATTCTGGTGGACAGGAGTGCTAGAGGCAGAGCGTCAGGCCATTTAAGACCTGAGCTCGCTTGGATTTTGGCCAATTTGAGTTTTAGAGCGCCATTGTAGCGCTCTACTAATCCAGCTGATTGGGGGTGATTTGCAGCGTGAAATTTCTGCCTTATACCTAGTCCCTCACACACATTCTTCATCACTTGGCCCACAAACTCACTCCCATTAACACTCCACACCATTCTTGGCATTCCAAACCTAGGGAAAAATTCCTTCACAAGGGCTTTGGCTGTGGACAGAGCAGTGTTATCTTTTAGAGGATAGGCCTCTATCCATTTTGAGAAAGCGCAAACAACCACCAATACATATTTCAGGTTGTTGCATCTTTCCATGTGGATAAAATCTAACTGCAAAACTTCAAATGGATATGATGGAGGCGCAAAATGACCAGCTGGAGTTGGGGTTCCCCTACCAGGGTTGTACTTCAAGCATACCATACAATTCTTGACCACATTCTCTGCACACTTAGGAATTCCAGCATTCTGCCATACTGGAGCCAACAACTTACAGATTCCTTTCGTACTGATATGTGCCATTCCATGTGCCATAGTAACCACTGGAAGCACATATGCATCAGGTAACAACCATCGCTTATGTTCTGACAAATCAATCCAACAACCATTCTCATCCAACTTACCCATACTTTCTCTCCACTTGCTTAACTCTTTCTCTGTGGCTTCAGCTTGAAGGGACTTTACACTCTCTATTGTGTTTTCACACATTCCAACATCACCAACCCATCTGGCAGGGCCTGCAACATACATTCGAGTCTTTACATCTTTTGCTGTTTCTTTCGCGACTTCATCAGCAAACGCATTACCACGACCAACATCATCAGTGATTTTCTTGTGCACACTGCATTTCATAATCGCAACTTGTGATGGTAGGGTCAGCGACTCAAGGAGATCATTCACCAACTTGCCATTCTGAATCTTAGCTCCATGCGAAGTCAGGAACCCACGTTCTTTCCACAATCACCCAAAACTATGAGCCACGCCAAAGGCGTACTGATTATCCGTATATATGTTCACTTTCATTCCTTCAGACAACACGCATGCTCTCGTAAGGGCAATCAATTCTGCTGCTTGAGCCGAATTTTGTGGCACACGTGCAGTTTCCACAATCGTGTGCAAAGTCGTGATACCATATGCAGCAGTCGTATCACCATTCGGAAGCTTGAAACACGAACCATCCACCCATAAAGTACCATCACACTCAGTCAGGGGAGTATCTTTAAGATCTACTCTCCCTTTCGTCTCTTCTTCTGTTCTGAACAGACAATCATGTTGCTCAATCTCATCTAGGTCTGCTGGGATTGGTAATAGTGTAGCTGGATTCAACGTGTTGCATCTCTTTATGTGTATATGATTTGCTAACAGTGTCAGCTCATAACCAGATAGTCGCGCACTAGTTAAGTGTTGTGTCTTGGTCCTGTTTAACAATGTGTCCACAGCATGTGGAACCATAACAATCAATGTATGATCCATTACTAGTCCAGCAGACTGTCGAATAGACATAGCTGCGGCGGCTGTGGCTCTCAGACAACTTGGCAATGCCCTCGCTCCCGGGTCCAAGGTTGACGAAAAATATGCGCATGGACGCGGTCTATTGCCAAAAGGCTGTGTTAACACTGACAATGCGCAACCATCTTTTTCATGAACATACAATGTAAAAGGCTTGCTGTAGTCAGGGGTACCCAACACAGGAGCTGAACACAATGCATTACGCAATTCCCAAAAACTTTTCTGACACTCTTCAGACCATGGGATAGGATTCGGTGTGTCTTTGCATGTTAATGCTAACAAAGGTTTTGCCAACAAGGAAAAATTAGGAATCCAATGCCTACAGTATGAAGTAATGCCCAAGAAAGCACGTACTTCTCTCTGTGTTCTAGGCACACTCAACTGTGCAATGGCTTGAATTCTTTCTGGGGTCAGTTTCCTTCCCTCCTTCGATAAGAGATGACCTAAGTAGGTCACTTCTTGTCAACAATATTGCAGCTTTGAGAGAGACACTTTGTGATGGAAGGCAGACAAATGACGCAACAATGACAAGGTAGCGTTTTTGCAAATCTTTTCAGTATCCGCGGCGATTAGTAAATCGTCGACGTACTGAATGAGGATAGCGCCACTGGGTAAAACCAGTGCATCAAGCTGTGCTTTTAAAGCCTGACTGTATATTGATGGACTCTCACAGTAGCCCTGGGGAGCGCGTTTAAAGCGGAAGCTGTGACCTCCTAAACTAAAGCCGAAAATGTCTCTGCTCTCCTCTGCAATTGGGATGCTAAAGAAGGCATTCTTTAAATCGATCACTGAGAACCATGCAGCGGAGGCTGGAATCATAGTTAAACAGGCAGTTATATCAGGGACAACTGGAAACTGTGGCACAACAATCTTATTAACCTCTCTAAGATCAATCACAAATCTGTAAACAGGTGGCTGTGAAGGGTCCGTTCGTTTTAAGACAGGTAAAACAGGACTATTGCAAACGTTGCCTCTTGTCTCTTCAATTACACCCTTTTTAATCAAATCACTGACAATTGCTAACAACGCTTTCTGACCCTCATTGGTGATCTTGTACTGGGGAATGCGTGGTAATCTGACATTGGCTTTTAAAGTGACCACATATGGCGGTATTTCCAAAAGACCCACATCATTGGGACCAGTAGCCCAAAGGACATACGGAAGGGACGACAATTCAGGTGGCATTGCATTTTTAGACAAATACATCGGGGAAATCACTTTCTTACCTAATGTAAGTTGTACTCCTGAGGGAGAACAATATAGCGTCTTTTTAGCAAATCTAATCCCAGCAAATTTTCACCACAACCTGTTGTTAGAATGAGGGGTGCTTTTAGCTCACAAGGTCCAACAGAAAGTGACATAGGACTAGAAATCGGGTTCCTAACTGGGGCGCCAGAAAAACCTACTGAGACATTTATTTCGCCAGACAAAGGCGCGCCAGGGAGTTTTGAATGCATGATTGAACTCTTTGCAGCACCAGTATCCAGCAGAAAGGGCTCCGTTACATTTGCTGTAGTTACTTTAACATAGGGTCCACTCTGATCCACTGGCACTGAAACAACGCCCTCTCTCTGTCTACGGCTGTCCTAGTAATCATCATCTTCTACATTGTCATCTTCTGCATAATAATCATTATTGTAGTACTGAGCTGTATTACCAGACGCATTGGCTTGCTGATCAAAGCTATTTATGGTATTTTGAGGTGGAAGAGGACGCGCGTTCTGGAGAACATTTCCACGCCCTCTGCCTCTAGGAGCTTGCTGACCACCTCTACCTCTTGCGCCATACGCATTACTGTTACGCTGCATTAATTTAGGGCAACTATATTTAAAATGACCTTCCTCTTTGCAATATGAACATTGGTTGGGACCTACAGGGATTCGTGGTTGATAATACCCGTTCATTTGCTGACTATTCTGAAACTGTTGGGGCTGCTGATAGATACCCTGTGTTTGCCTATAATTACTCTGTCCTCCACGTGGCGGATAGGCCTGCTGTAAAAGGACCTTTGTCTTTAGTTCTTTAGTTTTCTTATCTGTTCTATCCTTCTCATCTTTGTCTCTATTCTCATAATACTGTGCAGTAGCCAGTATTTGCGCTGAAGAGGAAACAGCCCAAGAACTTTCTGAATCTTTTAATTTCTTACACAACTCGGGAAGTAGATTCTGCACAAATTTATCAACAAATAACCGTTGGCCACCTTCAGTGCTCATGTCTTGACCACTGTGGTCGATAAACGTTTCTTCAAACCTGGTAAAGAAATCAGACACTGTCTCATCTTTCTTCTGCTTACATGCGGATAGTTTATCCCAATTTACGCGCATCGCAGGCATTATAGTTTTCATGTAGGTGATAATTCTACCAGGGAGTTCTGCTACTAAAGGATCAGGTTTCGCGCCACCAACTTGGCCAGCGTCTGCAGCAATGATATTAGCCCATGTGTTACCCAATTCTGCAGCGTGATCTACATTACGAATGGATCCCCATAAAGGCTGTGGAACAACATTCCCAAACAACATGTCTATGTCAGCCAGATTCATTACACATGATTCTGCAGTTTGTGATAACTCCTTATAATAACCTGTAGGGTTTTTACGGGGGTCAGGCAATGTCTGCTTAAGCGCTAAGACCTCAGATCGCTTCCATGGAACATGCACCCAAACACGCTGAAAATGAGCTAAGACAGGTGGAACAGCATTTGGATCAGCAGGTCTCCAAACTGGAGGAACCTCACGCATCGGGTATTGGCGCGCTTTTACCTTTTTCCCCACAGGGAGTTCCTGTTCGAACAATGATTGCTGACAATCACCATTTCTGAAGGACAGTAAAGTCGCAACTGCTTTATCTACATTGGGACCCACAATTGTACCTTTTTCAAAATCAAATCGCACTCGACACAATTCCTGTGGGTTTGGGTTTGCACCATTATCCTCCAATTCCTCACAGTGGAATTCACACATTTTGTCAAAGACATACCTCTGTGTTGGGGCATCCCATTGGTGAAAAACGGTAACAACTGATTCCACATTATAAAGTAAAGGGAAACCAATCCACCTACGCGCCAGATGATCTAACACCTCTTTCTCGTCAGGACCAGGCAGCTGACTGCGCAATTGCTTACGCTGTAAGGCAGGAGTCGCACTAGATGACCCAAAGAGAGGCGACATTAGACTAGTAACTACATTAGCTAGTCGTTGTCTTGCTGAAGGAGAAGTTGAGGCGAAAACGGGGGGATAGACAGAGGGAAGAAAAACAGATTCAGATACAGGTACCTGGGTAGTGTAAGAAGGAGCGCCAGGGAAAACCGCTGGCGTGCTAGACAAAGTCGCAGGAAGCGCGGGGGTAACAGGTAACAAAACTGGCGGCCCTTGAGAGGGCTGCACTGCAGGGATAGGAGCCAGCTGAAGAGGAGCTGGCAGCTGCGGGAAGGCTTGCGGCATATTTACTGGAGGCTGCACATTTATAAGCTGTGGAGGTGCGGTGGCATTTTGCGCATATGGGGGTGGCGAACTTAACAAATGGGACATCAGGGAGTCTTTCTCTTTCTCTTTTGTCTCATCTTTCACAAGGGGTGACAAAACAGGGTAACATTTATCAATCCCTAGTTTACGCTGTCTGTGCAATTGCTCATTCATTTGTTCCTCCTCATTATCTTTAAATTGCACAGCTGCTTGCATCACTGACATACCTCTTTCTCTCTTATTTCTTTTCGCTAGCTTAATTTCCTTCTGTTTGGCTTCCTTTCGCCATAGGCGGAAAGAATCTAACATCGCCGGCCGGGCTTTCTTTTTAAACAATTTCACTTCCAAATTATCTAAAATATCTGTATCGAAACTACCATTTTGGGGCCATTTTAAAACACCGTGCTTTCTGGTGTATCGGATCCATACTTCATTATATGCAATGGGGCCCACGCCATGTTTTACATAAAGCTCATAAGTTGGAGTTCCAATTGGAGGAACCGGACATGAATCCTCTAACTGGAAATCCCTTCCACAACTCAAACAAAACAATCTTCCAAATACACTAGCACCAGGCATCTTTGCTCACTAGTCTAGCTCCAAACTTCAAAGGATTATCGATTACGATAGTCTCGTGAATACACGAGTCCTCTGGCTTTGGGGTTTGCAAACTCCAAATAAACCAAAATTATCCCGAAGGATACCAAACAAATTGGGAGACGCTCCACTTATACTTAACTGAATATCGATGATCAATGGCGTCACCAGAAGACTCTATCGATTGTTTCGCTCTACCAAAATCGTCAAGGGTCCAAAACAGGGCGATTAATCAGGGCAGCAGTCCTTCGTAGCCGTCGGGACGTGGAGAACCTCGCAGAAAAGACCTTCGGACCACGTCGACATGCAGGGGTCGATGAAGTGGCGGCCTTCCTCCAGAATTTCCACACGAATCTCCTCACGAACCTCTGGCTTGGACCGGTACCGCTGAAATCGTCCCGAGTTGGACGCCAACTGAAGTACTGGGAATTTTAAGCCCAGCGGTGCAGGGGGACACACCCTATGACTTCGGGTTCTTCCTGTTTCAGACCTACAGAAACACAGAGTCTTCTGGGTGAAGTCAAAGATCAGTTTATTGGCTGCAGACCAATTACAGGCGTCCTAGAAGTACAACAGCGTGTATGTTCTCAGGAGACTGCTGCAAATCACAGAAACGGGCTTCTTCTTAAATACAGAATATCCTGCCTCAGGCATACATTCCTTGTTTTATGGCATGGTCATATAAAGTATACATTACAAACGAAAAAGCAGAGTCATGATGACCCTCCCACATTCCAGTTAAGCCAGCCCGCAATTATTTACCCAGCAAGGCTCAGATCCCACATCAGATATCGATAGGCCCCAATAAACATGAGCCATCTCCTGTTTGGAAAACAAGCCATAAAGCAGGAACAGTCAGGTGAGAAAGAGATTAGCTGGAGGCTCGTGTAGGATGAAAAGACTTTATGGTGTGTCAAGCCCTGATGCTAATCACAGGTGGCCAGAGGACGGGGAACTCGTGAGACTAGTTTGACCTGGGGCAGTTGAGCCAAGCTGCCCAGGTCACAGAAAAGTCAAAGAAAGGCACATGTGCTCTAAAAAGCCCGTATTGGCTTCATGCTATATAGCCTACGTGAGGGCAACCATAAGATGGCCACCGATACAAAATGGAACCCACGTAGTGATGTGAAATAGCGTATACACAGTGCATTCATAGCTAAAACGTTACACAAAGCACTTGTACATACCGCATTAACCATTCGCGGTTCACTATTACCGGGATAGACAGGGGTAGGGCCCTGCCTCCTACGCGGTCCCAAATTGCAAAGTACGACAGCCTTGCTAATCCTAAAAGGCAGGGTGCTGAGATATGTGTGAGGGGGAACCCCTACCTGAGTAGGGCCCCTCTGCAACCTTCGTAAAACTATTGCTGGGTTGTTTGTAGTGCAGCCATACCATATACTCTTAACGGCATTATAAGTATTCGCGATAGCGGCTGCACAGAACCATGTCGTGTTTGGTGTCAAACATGTAGGAATCATACTCCCAATCCAACCATGGGAGTGAGTGCATGATTCCCCCCTTCTAGAGGGGCGATATGGTAAAAGCGGCAGATTTTAGACACCAATTTAAAAATGCACACGTAGTACAAAATGGATGCTACCCACCACCCACACGACTCTGGCTGCCTGTTGCTGGGCAGAACTCCAGCCACGGCAGCTGGACAATAGGAATCTTGTTGCAGGGAGGTGCTCCCACCTCCCCAGACAGACTATGTGGATTGGAACTGGGTGGGTGCACCATATGATGTCTTTCAGACTTGCACATAGGCTTCTCCAGTGCCTACTTCTGCATACACCGCCTCAAACCGGTTCAGGGGCATCCTGTCCCCTGCCCAGGCGGGAAACCACACAAAGGGGAGAGGGTGTAGCCACCCTTTCCCGCCTGAACTCTCATTGGTGGGCTCTGATCAAGACACTCCCCTAATCTTTGGATAAAGGTGAATACAGGGTCCCCAGAGCCTCAGATTATTCTTGGACTTCACAGACTTGAACTTCGACATGCTGCCGCACAGCTAAAGGAAGAAATCTCCCTTGGGGTAAAGGAGTTACCCCCCTGCTTGGCAGGCAACTGAAACTATGCAAGTGACCTGGTTGGAACCTCGCTGCTCCTACAGACATCGATGACTTTTTCCTACCTTGAGGTGGGTTTCCAAGCATCCCAGAGGTCAGTGAGTGTGCACAGCAAAGCTCAGCACCGTGGACCCCGTGGGTGCCGAGATCTCTAATACCCCAGGACACCAACCACCTCTTGCACAGCACCCGACCCCGATGAGTGGGGAAGTAGTGCTTTGGTCCATTATTGAGCCAACTTCTCAGCATCATCTGTGCCAAAGATCGACGCCCTAGCCCACTCCGGCGACCCGTGGGCGCATCTTTACGCACTCCAAATTGCTGCCTCCCGCGGTCCCTTGTCTCTCAACTGGTGGGCCCTAGCGGAGGTCAATCTTCACTTCCAAGAATTCCCCTAGTTGCTCCAGGCCTGCTCTTCAGTCTCCTCACTGGAGACCTTGCTCAGACCTTGTGGGTCTGCACCAGTAGCTGTTTTGTGTTTCTTGCGTGGGTTGCGGTTGCCAAGGCTTAGTGGATCCAATCCGGACACTAACACCGCAGCGACCCTCATCCTTTGTGGGACAGTTGCCCTCCAGAAGCTGGCCTTCCTTGACGCCTCCTGGACCCCGTGGCTGACAATCCAAGCTTCACCTCTTCCACCTGGAAGCACCTGACACTGAAGGGCTCCTTCTCCTGAGCCCCCTGGTCACTGTGCCGTGACCCAGACTCTGTCCCCTCTGCTTTCAGGTCCTTCTCTTCAAGATCTACATCTTCAATCTTCACGACATCGACGACGCTTCTTGCTAGCAGCAGTTCTTCACGTTTTGCCATTGAAAATCAGCCCGCGATCCCGACATCGAAAACGACCTATGCACCCGGCTTCCCTGGGGCAGGTAACAGTGGTACCTTGGTACTCTCGTGGGTGTGGGCCCTTCAAAAGCTTAACTCTAAAGTATTGAACTTGAACTCCTGCTAGAAGTGTTTTTAATCTTGTAAAATTCAACCGCGACATTCTCCATAGGCTTTAATAGAGATCCCGACAGTAGCGTCTGCCGCTGAGAGCGTCTCCCGTGGGTCCCCTTCCTCACTACCTTGGGTGGTTTCACAAGGGGCCAGCGACCATAAATGCCCTAGGCATTGCCTGTAGAATTGTCGTGGTTCTTATACCACTTTTTTGATATATGGTTTGGTTCCCCCCTGGGGTCCTATGATTCCAGTGCTATTTATTGTAACTATCAATGCTTGTT
Organism: Triturus cristatus; assembly: GCF_964204655.1. Classification (NCBI taxonomy): domain Eukaryota; kingdom Metazoa; phylum Chordata; class Amphibia; order Caudata; family Salamandridae; genus Triturus; species Triturus cristatus. The sequence continues at coordinate 1,157,195,710 of NC_140583.1, read as the reverse complement.
TGAATTGTATCTTTACCTCCAGCCTCATAAAGAGACTAGTGGGATTATTCTTAGAATAAATACATATATTTTATATATATACCTGTGTGGACTACTCTTTCATTTGGTTATTCAAGAGGTTATCTATGGTAAAACAATAAGCTTAACACTCCTTCAAGACTTAGCCTGAAGGCTGCTCTCCACAGCTACCACTAGGATAGCTTTCTTAAAAGGTTGTCTTTAACCTATCACCATAAGAGTCGAATTGGACTAGTGCAAGGTGTACCCTATAACTAGTGGACAGCATATGCCATGTCAACTTCTCACAGTACCGGACAGGGAAACTGACCCCGGGTACCTGAACCCGAAACGTCTGTTCGAGAGTCAGACTCCACAGCCCGCTGCAGTAAAAAGGTGGGGGGAGCGAGGCTTGGCCCGTAATCACGATGACTCGAGCAAGAAGTTGAGGCTGCACCCGCTGTCCCCTGACCTCTCCCCCCCTCAGCAGAAAACCGGCCTGCACGGGTGAGACCGCGAGGACATGAGGTGAGTGCGCCTGAGGGCCCGTGAAGTCTGCCCCCACTCACTAGCATGCCAACCGAAAAACATTCCCCCGCAATGGACCGCCAGCTCCTACCCTACTCCAGCTGCGTGCCTGCATACCCCCATCTCGGTATGGGGGGGTGAAAAGGGGGGGCCTAGATGATGGGCCCGGGCCTGTACCGCAGTACTTCGGACAGGCGTGAGCGCCGTCACGCGAACTCAAACGGCCATCACGGAAGGGTGCCCCCCCCGCCTGTAAGCCGCCACCCTTCGACCCCTATGCTGTCAGATGCACTCGCGCTAACCTGGGCCTCGATAGACCCCCATGGGCGCTCAACGCCGCTCGCTGAGTAACGGCACGAACGAGTGCGAAACTCACACCAGACCCCCTCGGTGATCCTCCTAGCTCCGGGCATGCCGCCGTGACCCCCCTCGGTCTAAATTCCGCCCCGATGCTAACTAAAGCGTGGGGGCAAGGGGGGGTTACCAGACACTGCCCCGTGGAGCGGGCACCCCGGCCTGTTGACCCGCCCATCTTGCGCCTACCCGCCGAGCCAACCCAGGTGCAACCGACTGCGGGGTTCCCGTCCGAGTAGATAATGGGGCACCCGACATCTAGGCCCGCTCCACAAACCCCTCGCGTGATGCCGGGGCCTACACGCGTTGGTCGGTCCGGATACTGCCTTTACAGGCGATCCAAAGGCATACCCCCTGCTCGCCTGTGCGTGAGTACAAGTGCAAAGAGAAAGCTCCGGCTGCGGGTGGAACCACCTCCCCTGCCCCCTCCCAGTCCCAAGCCCCGGGTACCCACACGGCCCGCAGGCTCGTCTCTAATTAGGGCCCGGGTTAGAACATGCTTGGGACCAGTCCCTATGTGGTGGGACCCAGCTGGGGAGGAGGACAGGGTAGCGAGATAAGACTAACCTCGGACCAGCAGCGGTCTCACAGCATGACCAGTCGGCGTCAGGGCAAGGGGACAAAGAGGCCGCCAGGGGGGCGGGGGAGGACTATATACCTCTCCCTGTCCCCCCCCCTGGCCGGAAATGACGCACAGGGGACCCCAACAGGGGTCTCAAGCCAAACACTAGGCTGCCCAGTGTGCCATCTTGTGGCACTAAAGGGGCCGCCCTCTTATGAGGGTCCCCTGCGGGGACTATCGGTCTGCCCGCATATGGTGCTGGGCTGTAGCCCCACCGTTAAAACCAGAACTGTACTTCTGCCCTTTGCGGGCTGCTGAGACATAGTGCCAATATCGGCAACACTCCCCATCCCTCCCACAACAATAACCTGGAGAGACAAACAGACCAGACACCTTCTTTGTGGAGAAAATTGCTGCAGGTTTATTTGCATAACAAATATGCCATCATGGTGGGTTATCTTACGGGCGATCCCAGGGCAGGCAGCCCCTCGCCGCTTACCCACCTGATGAGCCAAATTACACCGTGGCCCTAGCCAATCGGTGCTTGCCAGATTTGGGGGCGGGGATAACCCCTCCCACCGGTGGACCACCAGTCCACCCCATTACTCACGCCCCCCAGAAGGGGGACGGAGCGTTGCAGGCAACCCCCGGTTGCTCATGTCCACAACCGCCTGTAGGACTAACGGGGCGCCGTCGCTCCTCCAGGGTCCAACGCGAGGACCTCCCTGGGGATATTTGGCCTTTGCACTCTTGTTGTGCTCATGCCGAGGGTACCCCTCTGTACCTTGCAGCCTCTGGATCGCCCTGTAACTCCACCTGCAACACAAAATAAGAAGTTAGACAACAGCCCCCCCCACCCACTGCCTGTACGCCGGGTAAGGGTGCCCAGTGGGCGGGAGTGGTATATGTACCTCGCCCCCTCCCACTCCTGCCCGGCAGTGATGCGCACGCGGACCCTAGGGAGTTGCAAACACTGGGAGGCTACCTCGTGTGCCCTCATGTGGCACAAAGGGGGGCTGCCCTCTTAGGAGGGTCCCCTTCGTGGACCCAGGGCAGCCCGCATAGGTTTGTCTCCTTTGGTCTTATCAAACCACACTATGTGGCCGATTCTCAGCAGTTGGCAAACTGGGCTCCTGGTTAACCTCCGCGCTCCTCTCGCTACTGTGCAAGAAGTTCAGATGGAAGCTTTAATAACAACTGAAGACTCCACTCTCCAAAGAGGAGCTGTAAACAACAATGAAATGATACCCCTCTCTGTTGAAACAACTACAACTGTACAATCAACAAGTACAGAAATCTCAATTAAAACAATTGACGACGTCTATGTCAACATGCCACAGATCTACCAGTTCTACAAAACCCGATGAACTGCCAAGAATAGACCGGGCGGTGTCTGGCTACTTTGCGCATTATTCAAACTTCTCATCGGATTCAAGTGAACATAAACTGCCAACATCGCGGCTCCCTTTCAAGCTACGAGCATATGCTTTCTATCTTTGACTGAAAAGACATACCTTGTTGTTCCCTAGATACATCTCTAGATTACAATTAGATTACTTTTCCTGGATCTCTGGATTGGTTTAGTGACTGTCTTTTTCCTACTTCAGAATGGACGTTATCTATCAGAACACCCCGCAGTATATCCTGTGAATTTGGTTCTTAAACCACATGCATCATGACACCGTGAATTAAGGAACCTGTCCCTGGTGAACATTACAGCAGTTCCAGTTCCTGAAGGAATTGTATGGGACAGGGTATCGTATGATGTGTATGGCCCTACTGAATTATCATCATCATCAAAAAATCAGTATGTCGGACATTTGTCCATAAAATCATAGATAAAAATACAATACATTACATTCAATTTTAAAAGATAAAAACAGATTGATGATCTAAATGAGGGGCAGAATTTCTCAAAGTTCTTGTATAACACATTATTGTTCCATAAAACACTAGAAAATCTCACATGCCCACCTCCAAAGACCTAGGATTTGGCCTATGGGTACAAGTTTCATTAAAGTGCATGTGCTTTACATGTGCAATACAAAGACCATAACAAGATGGACAGAGCACTAGGCAGTTCAACTGTGCACAGACATGAGCCCCATATCCCTCCATTCTAATAATCTACAGGAAAATAGTGCAAGTGCCTTACAACATCTTTGCATATGTGCAAACTACAAGGACAAAAACCCTCTTCCAGGAGCCAGGGTTCATGTTACAAAAAACAGGGCCGCCATTGCCTGATCACATTAAGAAAATGTGCATGAATAGGAAAAGAACGAAAAACCAAGTGTACAGCATATTATAATTAAAAGATAATTATCTAAGAATCATAAAATATTTTTATACAAGTTAAAAATATACCTCTTTTAATTAAGAGAAAGAAGATGGGATGATCAAGCAAGACCTAAGGACTAATCTTCAGGAGAGCTCTACGTATGCACCACATGGAAAATAAAAAGTGTGATATTGAGAACACAATAGGCGGGTGGGTATCATATGTCAGTATCCTAAAAACCTCTGCGCAATGCTTGGTTCCCAGGTTTCTGCATAGCTGGATTAAGCCATCGTTGTCTTGCCTTCTTGTAGCCTTGACAGAAAGTTATTACATGATATTCTTTGTCTGCTGCATTGTTACAGGCCGGGCGACCCAAGTTAGGTGAACCTACCCATTTGTTTGTGAAAGCACGCAATGGGAGCACCCCATGTCTAAACTGCAAGTATAATTTCTTTGCAAGGGCTGGCTGAGTATCATCCAGAACAGGCTCTAATCTATACTAATCTTTTATTCCTGAAAACGCTGCAGTCAGTGAGCCGGACATGGCACTCCCCTGGAGCCGGGCAAGTTTATGCCTCCTATAACTCCCTATCAGGTCTTTCCTAGATATTGTGGGACAGGTTTCCTCTGCCTTGTACCACAGGTTGTTCCTTCCCATTGCCACAAATGTATCTTAAATGAAGGCCAGCCAAGGTAGTTAGTTCGCACCCTGTAGACTCAACACCTCGCTCAGCTCTTCCCTATCTACAGCCAGTTCAGGGGTGCCCAACAGACGTCGCCAAAATAAGAGGGGTCTAAGGGCAGCTTTATCTGCAAATGATCTAATCCCAAGGTCCAGAAGAAGTAGTGTAAGAACGGAGCTAAGGGGAAGGCCAAATAACTGCCTGGTAAAGGAGTTCATGATTTTTGCTATAATGCCAGATGGACGATGGCCCCAGATTTCGGACCCATAAAGGGCAGCACCCCCTTGCTTGTGCTTTCTAAATTTCCACTACAGGCCCAACAGGTTTATGGATGCAGTTCCTGTATACCTTTGCCTGCCCCCCATAGTCTGGGCCAGCTTTAGGCTGGCTCTCTTAATTTGGGCACCCCAGTCCATTTTTTCCGTTATGTGTGATACCAAGGTAGTCGAAAACAGACACCCTCTCAAGAGGTCTGCCTTCTAGACGGGGATTTGGCCGAGTGCTATTGCCTGCATTGAACACCATGTATTTAGTTTTCTGTAGATTAATCTCCAACCCCCTTTTCTTGCAAAAGAAATAAGTTGTCTAGGGCCCTCTGAATACCCATAGGTGTTTTTGAAAGCAGGAGAGTGTCATCTGTGAACATCATGGCAGATACTTTGTGGCTCGCCAACTTAGTGGCATCAATGTCCTTCCCTGCAATCAGAACCTCAACTAATTCATTGATGAACAAACAGAAAAGGGTCAGGCCAGGACACAGCCTTTGCTGTCTACAGGTATGGGGGCAGTTAGTTCTCCATGTTTGCCAAACCTGATTTGGGCAAAATTGCCTTTGTGAAGTCGTTTCAACAGGTGGCAAAGATAGGCTGGAGCCCCCATCTTCAGTAAGATAGCCCACAGTTTGGCCCTCGGCACCAGATCAAATGCGGATTTTAAGTCCACAAATATTAAGTAGAGACTGCCACCTTCTATACACACTGTTTTCCAGTGTGAAAGTTGTAGCCTAAAGATTTGATCTGTTGTTGACGTCTTCTCTCTAAACCCGGCTTGAAAAGGGCTAAGGACATTATGCTCCTCCAATGCTCCTCCATCCAGCTCTGTAGACGCCCTAGCAGCACGCAGGCAGATCTTTTTTGGCTCAAGTCGATAACGCTTATGGGTCTACAATTTATGGGAAGAAGTTGTGACCTTTTTTTATAAATTGGCAACATTTCCACCTCTGCCCAGGTAGCGGGGATCGGCATTCCTTATAAGATGGCATTAAATAGTATCCACAAGTAGGGGGCCCAGATGGTAGGTTTACTGCGAAAGAGGTCCCCAGGGATTTTATCTCGCCCTGGTGCTTTATATGGGGCTACCTTGCTGAGGGCATCAGCTATCTCCTCATGGGTGATAGCAGGAGCCTCAGAGCAAGTTATCTGGCTGGTGACAAACTCATGACCACTTGCACTAGCCTTGTCCTCTACCCTTGAATAGAGAGACTCAAAGTGAGCCTTTCACACTTCCGCACGTATATTGGGTTCTATTGCCTGTTTGCCTTCCAAGCAACACGTGTTGACCACATTACAAAAGGTCCTGATATCACAGGTGCATAGGGCACTTTTCAAGGAGTCCCACTTGAAGCATTCCCAACTTTTTTTTGCCTTGTCGATGGTGCTTTTATATGTCGCCCTTTTTTCTTTAATTAGCAGTCTATCCTTGACCTTGATAGCAGTAATAAGGGCTGACTTGGCCATACAGCAACTATCGCTATACCAGGGGTGTCGTGGTCGAATGTTTTCTTGTATTTTTTTATTTGGGTAAAAAATATTAGCCAAGGTGGATGTTAGAGCTTGATGATTCTTCTGAATTTTAGAGAGAGAGAGAGAGAGGTGCCATTGGACAGAATGGATTGGTTCGCGGCCATAAGAAATGGAATAGTGGTTTGATATAAAGAGGACAATTTTTCCTGGGATTTTCAAAAATCCTCCCATCGAACTCTCTTCCTGCAATTGGTGAGTGTTAGTCTGGTGTCAGAAGGTGATTTTGGTTTAGATGCGCTCTCAGCGCATGGCAAGTCTATCTCTAGAATAAGAGTATTATGGTCACTATCCTGGCGGGAAACAATCTTAAAATCTATCACCTTATGCCGAAATTTTGTGTCTATCAAGATATAGTCTAGAATAGAGGGATGACCTGTTCTATTAAAGGTGTGATTCCCCGGAGTGTTGGATTTTGTGCAGCCATTACATTACATTAAGAGTTCTCTGTCCGCTAAGTCAAGTATTAACTTGCTCAGGTTTGGTATGGCTATGTTGTGCAGCAGTGGCAGCACATAGGCCGACAGAATGTTAACCATCTTCCCTTATGCCACTGTCCAACCTGGATTATAAATGGGACCTTCAAAATATGTCCAAAACCATTCACTCAGATACACATAACACATAGTGAAAATCAAAACAAAAGTATTCCTTTCACATATGCCCTACTACAAAATAAAGAAGGTATAATTTACTACAAACTCTTAAACCACATTAAACATAAAACAAATAACTATTACCCACAAAAAATTATCATAGACTTTGAAGAAGCGATAATTCAAAACATTTAAAGGTTTACTTCCACACAGCCAGACAAGGCTGTTATTACCTATTGAATCAAAGCATATGGCAACAACTCCATCAATCTGTACTAAGGGGCATATTTACAAGGCACCTGCAGAACAAGACCATCACTTTTTGTGATGCTCCAGCGGCGCACGATGCTAAGCAATATTTACAAGGCCACACAAAGCCACCCTGCGTGGCTTTTAATGGCTTTGTAAATATGGCAACGTGGCCTCCCTTCCATTTGTAAAAAAGACATTTGGCCCCGGGGATGTGGTGGTCCTTGGGGCCAGGAGGGTCCATGAGGCCCCACCAGGTAAAAAATAAAAAGCCCCGGGGAGGTGGTGGTCCCTGGGGCAGGGTGGGTCTATGAGGCCCCACCATTGTATTAGCCTCAGGGAGGAGGTGGTCCCTGGGGCAGCGGCGAGGCCATACGGGCCTAGCCCAGCACTTATTTAATAAATAACCATGGGGGTGCAGGTTTCTGGGGCTGTGGGAGGCCATGCGGGCCCCTGCATCACTTTGCTGTTCGTTGCCCCGGGGATGTGGGGGACCCCAAAGCACGGGAGTGCCGCATGGGCACCACTTCAAAATTAAAAAAATATGCCCCCAGGATTTGGCCCACCCGCGGCTTCTTATAAAAGATGCACGGGAGCCTGTGTATCTTTTTAAAAAAAAATTTGTCATGGATATGTAGGTCCACCCGCGAATTCACGACAAAATGAAGAAAAGAAAATGCTTTTAACCCCCGGCGGGTCCCTGTGGGATGTCCCACCATATCTGGGGCTTCAGGGTAATCCTACCCGGCCCCCTTTTCTTTATCTTTTCCGTTTTTAGTTTTATATAGTGCAAACTAGACCCAAAGGTACCAGAGTGCTTTAAATAAGCACCAGTTGCATTACAGACGGCTTCAAGCCGAGCCAACACTTCCTGGTTGAAGTGTTGGCAGCCAATCAAATTTCAGTTGGATCCACAAGTCCACTGCAAGGACTCGCCTCCCCAGATATTTATATTTTTTAAACTTAAATATCTCTGCAACTACTGACTGGATTTACACCATATCACAAAAAGCACCCTTTCTGGACCAACATCTAGCTATCTGCCAATTTTGGTGTCATTCAGCGGTTCGGAATGTAGCCATGTTAAAAAAAGAAAAATCTCCATAGAAATAACATGGGGAATATATATATATATATATATATATATATATATATATATATTACCTATTGGCGGTCGCCAGTAGGTAGTTATAGTTAGGACCCTGTTTCCATAGGAAAACCGCAACATTCTATTTGGAATAACTTTGGCGCCGGTCGACGACTCCTCGCGGGATTTTCAAAACTAATGGGGCGCTATGCTCCGCTCCTACCCTGAAAGTCTCGGGGGGATTCGTCAAGCGGGGGCTGAGATAAAAGGGGGGTCCCAAAACGCGTTTTTCCCATGCATTTTTCCATAGGACCTTTAGACACAGCTACAGCCCGAACGGCTGAACAGAGTTCCTTGAAATTTGGCAGAGAGGTAGTCTACAGGTCAAGGAAGTGCCTTTTGTAGGTTTGGTGTAAATCTGTTCAGTAGATTCTGAGAAAATAGCCTTTAAATCAATATATATATCTGAGCCAGCTTACGGTGCGCTTACGGTGCGCTTACCGTACGCGCACGCCGCCGTGCGCGAGCGCGATTCTGATTGGCTGTTAGATCTTAGTAAACATTCGAATCGGTCGAAACCAGGAAGCGGCGGCCGCCATTTTCTCTCTCGCAGTCTGAGAGGGGGTTAAAAAACAAAGGCCAAAAACATGTAAAGGGGCTGTTTAGACAGCTCCTAAACACCTAGCCATGTTGAGGTAGTCCTCAAAGATCCCCCAAGGCAAAAAACAGAATTTTAATTTTTTCGATAATTTCGCCGATTACGCTTACCGTACGCGTACGGTAAAAATTAATAAAGGAAAAAAAAATATCCATACTCTCCCCACCCCATGTGCAAATGGTGCCCGAAGGGCACCAATTGTGCACGGCTTAATACATAAGTGAAAAATTAAAATATTACCTTTCACAACAAAGCGCATCATATGTCCTCCATGTGCGCACGGTGCGCGAAGCGCATCGTGCGTACATGGCCCATCTAGCGTAACGTGGGCACGCGGTGCGCTACGCGCACCGCGTGCCCACCGTGCGTGCACGGCACTAACTGCGTAAAGTGGGTGCGCGGTGCGCGAAGCGCACCGTGCGTGCACGGAACGAACTGCGTTAAGTGGGCGCGCACGCCACGAATGGCGTAAAGTAACTTAGCATTTAAAAAAACGTACAAATTCACTGAAAAAACCATAGGTTTCACACACGTTATAGTTAGGAATTAGCATTTAAAAAATCTTGCAAATTCAGTGAAAAAACCATAGGTTTCACACATGTTATAGTTAGCTGGAAATTTTACTGATAAAAAACCAATGAAATTCCCCCGTTATAGTTAGTGCAGGCAACTATAACTCACGCGACCGCAATCTTCTGCTCATGCTAATACTGTATTTAGACACTTATTTGCCCATGTCTTCTTCCATTAAATTTTAGCTATACATATATTACAAATATTTTTTTTTCATAAAGACACATATGTCATCAGCAGAGGATTGCGGTCGCGTGAGTTATAGTTGCCTGCACTAACTATAACGGGGGAATTTCATTGGTTTTTTATCAGTAAAATTTCCAGCAAACTATAACATGTGTGAAACCTATGGTTTTTTCACTGAATATATATATATATATATATATATATATATATATATATATATATATATATATTAGATCTCTATCTATCTATCTATCTATCTATCTATCTATCTATCTATCTATCTATCTATCTATCTATCTATCTATCTATCTATCTATCTATCGATCTATATATATATATATATATATATTCACATAAAAAACCATAGGTTTCACACATGTTATAGTTAGGAATTAGCATTTAAAAAACCTTGCAAATTCACTTAAAAAACCATAGGTTTCACACATGTTATAGTTAGGTGGACATTTCACTCGTAAAAAACCAATGAAATTCCCCCGTTATAGTTAGGTCAGATAACTATAACTCACGCGCCCGCAATCCAGTGCTCATGACGTCACAAATTACATCACTCATGACATGGTGTAACGAGGAGGACCCACTAGAAGGTACTGAGACCCCCCCTCTGCTAAATGACTACGAGAACTATTACCTCTCCCCTCTGTTTCTTCAGCACACGGACACTTGGAAACCGGAACCCATCGCCCTGAGACAGACTGAACAAAGCGGCCCGTGTTTCTTTAACTGGGCGGAGTTGGCGGACGGCCCCGCCCACCCTAATGACGAAGACGACAGGAGGAGTTCAAAGTCCGGAAGGACCGAGAGGAACGACGGTACGAGCCCAGAGGAGGAAGAAGGCGAGACGAGAGAGAGAGCGGAGGAGACAGCTGATTGCGAGAGGAACACCGGAGGAGGCAGCCGAGTGGAGAACCCTGCGGCACCGGAGCCAGGAGGCCAACGACCCTGTGACCCGCCCCGCCACGTTTCAGGAGAAGCGTGGCACCAACAGGTACGCGCTCGTATCTCTGCTTGGGGAATAAGGAAAAGGCAGTGAAATCCATGTTTAAGGAGTCGCTTCTCACTATACCCTCTCCCTCACGTTCCGACACCTAGCCTTAGCCTGTAGAGCACCGTGTGACTCCTCACCCCTTTTTCCCCTGACAATAGTGTGAAGTGAACACTGGACTGACCCCAGTCTCCCTTTTCTTTTGTTTTGGTTCCCGTCCCGAGGTTGGTCTGAGTTACATTGTCCCGGTGAGCGAAACAACCTGGAGCCACTAAGACGAGGAAATCCACTCCGAAGAGGACGGCAGTCACAAGAACCCGAGTCTGACTCCCCCCTACCCTACTATCGACCTGTCAGGACCTTGAAAAGGGTTGTAAAACCATTAAAATCCGAGTTACCTTTCAACCCCGTCTCTGCGTTTCCTTCAGTTCCGCTACACATGGTCAGTGGCATCACTCATGACATCACTGATGACATCATCCTTGTGATAGACTTGCGGTCGCGCGAGTTATAGTTATCTGACCTAACTATAAAGGGGGAATTTCATTGGTTTTTTATGAGTGAAATGTCCACCGAACTATAACATGTGTGAAACCTATGGTTTTTTAAGTGAATTTGCAAGGTTTTTTAAATGCTAATTCCTAACTATAACGTGTGTGAAACCTATGGTTTTTTATGTGAATTTGTACGGTTTTTTAAATGCTAAGTTATGTAGGTATTATTTATTTATTTATTTTAATGTTTTTCATCGTGCGCGCACCGTGCGTGCACCCCGCGATTTAAAAAAAAATAAATGTTTTTTCACCCTTCGGGGTCCATTAGGGACCCCCTGGCAAAGGCTAGGGGGTCAGGAACTCTCTACCCTGCCCCCTTTTCACGTTCGCCACCTCTCTTTTTCACTCTCGCACTCAAAACAAACAAAATGGCGGCCGACACTTCCTGATTTCGACCGATTCGAACGTTGACTGACATGAAACCACCAATCAGAATTACGCTCGCGCACGTTAGTCTGCGCGCACGGTGCGCGGCTATAGATATTTATGTGCTTTAACTGCAATTTTCTCAGGAACTACTGAACAGATTGACACCATATATGCAAAAGGCACTTCCCTGACCTGAGGACTACCTCTCTGCCAAATTTCAAGTAATTCTGTTCAGCCGTTCGGGCTGTACCTTCGACTAAAGGTCCTATGGGAAAATGCATGGGGAAAACACGTTTTGGGACCCCCCTTTTTTCTCGGCCCCCGCTTGACAAATCACCCTGAGACTTTCAGGGTAGGAGCTGAGCGGAGCACCCCATTCGTTTTGAAAATTTCGCAAGGATTCGTCAACCGGCGCCAAAGTTATTCAAAATAGAATTTTCATTTCCTATGGAAACACGGTCCTAACTATAACTATCTACTGGCGACCGCCAGTAGATAATATATATATATATATATATATATATATATATATATATATATATATATATATATATATATATATATATATATATATATATATATATATATATATATATATATATATATATATATATATATATATATATATATATATATATATATATATATATATATATATATATATATATATATATATATATATATATATATATATATATATATACCAGAAAGCTCCTCCCGGGATCTCCGCCCGTAGTGTGATGGCGCGCTGTGCCGGTGGAGCCAAGACCGGATAGTAGATTCCATGCGAAAAACAGTAATTACGTGCTCTCAGAGGTTGTATATGAAAGTGCAGAGTTTATTCCTGAGTGTTGTGAAGAGGTGCATTACATAGACAAAGTACTTAGACAGCAACATAAACAAAGGACTTGAGATAAACGTCAATGTTCACTGCACCGCATACTCGGCGGCCATCTTAGAACTGTTTGTCAGACATGTATAACCAAAGTAAATTACATGTTCCACATTATAATGTGCTCAACAGATATCTCTATGCATTGTTAATTCACAGCATGAATAAATGGCAAAGTGCACAGAGCCACAGGGAAAGAAAAGTGGAAAGAGGGGAGAACTCCTTCCTACGTCGTCGGCTACTGCAGCTCAAATAGTTGTATGTTAATACATTAGCCCTGAGTCAGACCTGCTTCTGCCGCAGATGCGCCAATTTCAAAACCTTAAAGGAAATAATGGGCTGTGGGGCGGAAGGTTCCAAATTATGGAAACCTTTCGGGATGATAAACGGTAGCCATCTTATAAAGTGCAAAATTGCAATTGGATGAGACACACACCAGGAAGCAATATTAAGGGCTGCCGACAGCTAAAGACACATACATATATGTATAAGTAATATACATATACAAGACCAAGGCTCTATGAAGCCAAAAAGACTGGTCGTAAAAATCCCAAAGGAGGCAAAGAGGTCTGATAAGCTATGGGTACAGTACATCGCTCCAAGAGTATGTTGATAAGAATATGGTGCCACGGGGGCTTCGCATCTATACTACGCCCTCCTACGAGTCGCCCAATCCTCGTATGCTAGAGGAATGGGCAGAGAATTTAGAAACATGTTCAAGGAAGATGCTATGCATATTAGTAAAATATGCATGGGAGAACAGAGAGGCCATTATAAAGGAAATTGCTGAAATAGAGGACAACTTCAAGCTAAACAGAGATCAAGCAACTATTAAAAAATTCAAAGAAGACCTAAAAAGCAGGCTACTAAAGTACAAGGGGGACAGAAAACAACGTAAACAAAGGAAACTCCATCGTGACTGTATAGATTATGAAAGCGGACGTATTCTAACTTATAGTCATATATATGACCATCTTTATAACAGCCAACCAGCAGAGGCCAATAGAAGAATACAACCTAGCATTGAGAGGGCTCCTGCAGCATCTGCATTTACCAGCGACTTTGACGCGGATATCTCAATCAACACTGCCAGTTCGTCATCAGAAGTAGAGATCATCATGAAACCGGCCACGTTTTTGGACGAATACCTAATGCTGAGAAGAGGGCGGCAAACGGGAAGAACTAGCCCCCACCAACAACTACAACGAGAGGGAGAGGACTTTGTTGGCTGTGCAGGGGCACAGCCAACAAAGGAGACGCAGACGGAAACAAAGGGTCACAAAAAAGGAAAGGAATTAGCACCCAAGGGAAACAAGCGTGGAGGCTCAAAGAAGAAGCAACAATGATGGACAGCACAATGGTAAACAACACCATAATTATTCTTACCAATCGCCCATTGTCTTTCCTTGAGAAGAAAACCTTAAGTTTAGGTTTGACATTTTGCCCCATTGAAATGTTCAATTATTCAGACACCCGTATTGACATCTTTAAGTTTATTAGAAAGCTTAAACTTAAAAAATGGCATAGCCTCAAAGGTAGTAAACCACCTGATGGAACCAATAGTAACATCACAATTCCGTCCAATCTCACAGAAGGAGATGCGAATAGCGTTATGACCATGCAGGAACTTGAATCCACTACAGAGGTCATTAATAATGGGAACATGCTAAACACAAATGAGGTTTTGGACTTAAAAACGGATAGGGCAGCCTCTAACCCCTTCAAACCATGTCGAACTTCTACCCTAATCTACCACATGACAACATAGATACATTCCACGAAGTGGTAACCAAGGCCTCGCATGAATGCAAACATCAGAGGAGCTCCAAAGAATCTATGACTTTCAATTTATCCATCAAGCAGAAAGACATTATCATGTCCCTGGCCAATGACAAAGAAATTGTGATATGTCCCGCAGATAAAGGCGGCAATGTTGTGCTTCTCAGCAAAGAAATGTACATCGCTGAGGCACACAGACAATTGGAGAACAGTAGATTCTACTGTATTTGGAACACCAGAACTTACAATGAAAGTATCACTTATATATAGGGAAGCTATCTGAATGGCAGCAACAGGGAATCATCACATGGGAAGAATACCTGTTTCTTAAAAGGGACTATCCCAAGCTTCCCATCATGTACTTTCTCCTCAAGATACATAAGAACCCAGTGATCCCTCCCGGTAGACCCAATGTATCATCAATAGGGAGCGTATTCGAAAACATTTTTAAATGCGTGGACCATTTCTTACGGGACTATGTAACTACACTACCACCTCATGTCAAGGACACCAAAGACTTCTTATGTAAACTAGAGGGCATAACATGGGAAGATACATACATGTTCATCACTCTTAATGTGAAGTCGCTCTATACTATAATTGACCACGATCAAGGCATTAGAGCATGTTCACATTATTTGAACGAGAAGCACATAAGCTACCTAGCACATACCACCATGCTTGTAGAAAGGATGTATCTTTGTCCCCGCAACAACATCTTTATGTTAATGGCGATCTGTATAAACAAGTACTGGGGACAGCTATGGGTACTTGTTTTGCCCCTAGTTTCGCCAACCTGTTCCTGGCCCTGTGGGAGGAGGGGATACAGAAGGATACAAGATATGCTCCAGATTTCGAGAAGGTCATAGTGTGACTTCGCTACATCGACGACCTTTTCGTGATATGGAAAGGAAGCAAACAACAAGCCATTGATTTTATCAACAAACTTAATGACAACTCCTATAACATAACACTCACACATACCATAAGTAGTGAGGAAATTGAATTCTTGGATGTCAGGATAAAGGCCCGGCAAGGTACCCTGGAGACCAGTCTGTTATGCAAGGATACGGCAGGAAACAGCCTTTTCTATGCACTCAGCAGCCACGCAGACACCCTGAAATGGATTTGTTTAGAAAAGGAGAGGATTTGGGGCAAAGCACAACCGCACCTATCCCTAGTGAGATTATTTAAATAGATGGTGCTAATGACCGGAGATCCAAAGCCTCTAAATCTCCTGAAGCTACGCACTTCAAACAACCAAAGCAAAATTTAATGGTCCAGCACCTAAGAAGCAACAGATATTAGACATTTGTACATGACATAAATAAATGTCGACAGTTAATCTTTCAAGAAATGGACTTTCAGCAGAGACGATTCTTGTCTTTTTTTGATCCTTTATTCAGAAATTTTCTTTCAACATATTAAAACAGACCATAGCCAACGCGTTTCATCCTCACGGACTTCTTCAGGGCTATAAACAATACATACATATACATAAAATTAATATACATTATTTACACAAAATTTCTCAATTTATATTACACTATATACAATTCAGACAATCATAGCTCATGCTTTAAAAAAAATGACTTTAACAATTCTTTTAACATGAAAGAATAAAGCAAAAGTACTCAAAAATCGTTATTTCCTTCTGCCCATTTCTCAATACATCTCCTATGGGATCCTAATCACTCTGCTGAATTCCAAATTACAAGAGAGGAACAATTATATATATAATATTCCTAGAGTATTTCATTTGTTCAAAATTCCATGTACATTCCACATCAACACATAATCTCATGATAGTGCATCTCAACAACCTTGCCTTCCATTCCATTCCATTTGGTGAACTGCTGAGGGCAAGAAGAAATTGTAGTAGTGATGAGGCGTACTTGAAAGAGGAGGGTGTCATGATTTATAGATTTAAAGCACGGGGTTACCCCGATTGGGTACTCAACTGTGCCCTTTCTAAGATGAAAACCATCACCAGACAAGACACTCTGAATTCTAAAGAGGAGAGTTACGAACCCCCTGAGACCAGAGTGATTCTCACGTACAACAGAGATTCACAGAAAATACAAAACATCTTAGCAAACAATTGGAACATCCTTAAAAGAGACACCACGGTGGGCCCTACTATTAGTGATTGACCTAAAGTAACGTATCGCAAGGGCCGCAGTCTCAGAGACATGTTGGTGCATGGGGACATCACAGAAACTCGCAACATGGGCACACATAACCTCAAAGGTTTTTACCCTTGTGGACAATGCAAGGCATGTTGAACCAGTCATATAATGAACGAGTTTAGTACACCTGACTCAAATAGAAATAGAATAAACAACCAATTCCTTTCTTGTAGTTCCACGTACGTGATTTACATTCTTGAATGCCCGTGCAGAAAAAGATATGTAGGAAGCACTACACTGATGGCCAAGAAAAGAGTCTTGGAACATCTTCGGGCTATCACCAACAAAGACCCCCACTACCCAGTAGCGAGACATTTCCAGGGCTATCATTTGTCCAATAGCTCACTCCTGCATTATTTTATTATAGAACAGGTATTGATGGGTCCGAGAGGTGGCAACAGAGAATTAAAACTACGCAAAAAGGAATCCAAGTGGATCCTTGATCTTGAGACCAGGTACCCCGTGGGACATAACCTTGACGAGGAATTGGCAACACACTTATTTGAAGAGTAAATGTATTGTATTTATAATTCTTGTTTCTGATGTGTTGTTTCCCCGATTAGTCTTAGGACTTCCATGATGTATATCGATATTGATTTTAATGTGAACTCGTATATTTTACATACTGTAAATATACATGCTGTAACTGTGTATTTTAACAATATATTTTTCTTTTCTCCTTTTTCCACAGGAGGAAAGGAAGGGGCCCACCGATGGTCTACGGGCACTTCACAGGCTCCCTACCCAGTGCACGATCCACTTAGGTAAGAACTTTTTTCACTTAATTTCACTTTTGGACACCTTTGCTTCTTGACTGTACTTGAGTATACAATCAGCGCTATAACTGCCACTTGGCGCTAGTATTTATGTACTGCACGTCTAGCTTATCAGGTCTCTTTGCCTCCTTTTTACACCCCTGCAAGAGAACTGTGTTCCTCTACTCAACTCCTGGCCCAAATCCCGCGTTTCCACTTGCAAAGGTCAGGCAGCAGCTTTCTAGCTGTGAAGGTCGCTTTGGCCTGGAACAATCTGCCCTGTGCACTTCGGGGCATTCAGGACCCGATTCTCTTTAAGAAGAAGCTGAAAACTCATCTATTCCCCTAATCTTGGCTCTTGGCGCTTCTTCACTCTCTCAAGGTTCGTGCCGGGACACTCTTGCAGTATCTGTGCGCGTTAGAAATACTAAATAACATAACATAACATGACATATATATATAAATAGCACTGTTGACCTTTCTGAGGTGGAAAAACAGCTCCTCGCGCTAGGGCTCACGTTCTGCCCTGAAAGCACCTTTGACTACAGCAACACAAGGATTTATGTTTACAAATTCATAAGGAAGCTGAAGGTAATCAATTTTTTCAAGTTAAGACAGAACAATGCCAATCTCTCTAACACACCGACACCGTTGCCACCTGATGAACAAATCCTGACTGTGGCCGATATTCCATTACTTCGCACTATGGGACAATTAGCTGCACCGGGCTCCCCCAAACCAACACAGTTGCTATTACAGGATGAAGGTAACGTAAGTTTGTGTAGAATACCCAGCCCATTTAAGCCTCACTCTACCTTCACACCCATCATGCCAAGGGATGCAATAGACATCTACAGTGATGTTATCACTGACGAACTTAAATCACTTCATCTAAAAACAGTCAAACAATCGACCAACAGGCGGCAGCGCAATCACAATTATAACGACCTCATGAAAAAGCTCAAAAGTAACAATGAAGTGATTATTAACAAAGCTGATAAGGGTGGTAACATTGTGCTATGGCCTAGGAACTTGTGTCTCAAGGAAGCCAATAGGCATCTGAACAACACCAGTTGCTATAAACTTTCCAGCCACAAGGAAGTGGCCACTAGTAACAAAGACCTCAGAAAGCACCTCAACACTTTCAGGTCACAGGATCTGCTGAACAAAGATGAAGTTGCATTTCTTAACAATGAGTCACCGGTGCTTCCCATCCTCTATTTTCTGCCCAAGGTGCATAAAAATGTGACCCTGATCCCTGCTTGACCCATCTTGTCGGCCAGGAAGAGTATGTGCGAGAATATTTCCAAAAACGTCGATTTTTTTCTCCAAGACTTGGTCTCCAGTCAAAAATCCTATCTGAGAGACACCAGTGACTTCTTGCTCAAAGTAAAGGACATTCCATGGCATGAGGACTACCTGCTAATTTCCCTTGACATCACATCGTTGTACACGAGTATTTGTCACCAGGATGGTTTGTCTGCATGCAAGTATTTCCTGGGGAAAAGACCGATCAATCACCATAGACACAATGATCTAATTCTTTGTCTAATTGATTGGTGCCTTCGGCACAATTTCTTCATGTTTGACAAGAAAGTCTACCAGCAACTCAGGGGTGTAGCCATGGGGGCCTGCTTCTCGCCTAGCTATGCATGTTTACATGTTGGCTGGTGGGAGGAGCGGGTCCTCAAGGTCAAACACTTAAGGGCATTCAACAACAACATAGTGTTCTGGCTGCGTTACATAGACGATGTTTTTTTAATTTGGAGAGGTGATGTGAATAGTGCAAAAGCATTCATTGATGAGATCAACACCAACTATCTCAACTTAAAATTCAATGCTAACATCAGTGCCACCTCTGTCGAATTTCTGGATGTCCAATTGTATAGCGCCAATGGCACTCTGCATTCTAAACTACATAGAAAGCCCACCGCGGGCAACACTACACTGCACGCCTCAAGCTTTCACCCAAGGCACCTCATAGCCAGCATTCCGTCAAGATGACCTTCATGAGTGCCAAAGTGAGGCAGCCGAAAGATTTAGGGCACAGGGTTACTCTGCAATTGCCGTGCGTAAAGCCATGGATAGAGCTAATGCCCTCTACATAGATGACCTGCTGGCGGTCAAACCCGTTCCTGAGATCACTATGAGTGCAACCAACATTCTAGCTGAGCCCAACAACACAGTCACCACTAGACTCATTATTAGCTACAACACTGAAGAAAGAGCAATCAGGGCTGTCATTAACAAACACTGGGGCCTCATAAAATGAGACCCAACACTGGAACCATTAGTGGCTAAACAACCTGACATTACCTACAGGAGAGCCTTTT
This sequence comes from Triturus cristatus, assembly GCF_964204655.1. NCBI lineage: Eukaryota > Metazoa > Chordata > Amphibia > Caudata > Salamandridae > Triturus > Triturus cristatus. The sequence continues at coordinate 1,157,176,283 of NC_140583.1, read as the reverse complement.
CAATGCGTGATGCGCTTGTCAGGAACAGTCCTGAAATCTCTACCACCCAGAATTGTTTGGCGGATATAAAAGGTTTTGTCAAATGTCACAGTTGTAGGGCGTGTAAATTTGGCAAAAATATCATGCAGTTAGACTCCGCCTTCAGGCATGCTCCACTTCTAATCAAGGACAGGTTAACTTGCAGAACTGAGTTTGCTGTATACATTCTTGAATGCAAATGTGGGCTACGTTACATCGGGAGTACGAAATTACAGGTACACCTACAGATCCTCCAGCATATAAGGGCAATCGTGAACAGCGATCCAACGTACCCCGTTGCCAGACATTTCAAGGAGGTGCATAATAACAACTTAGAGCACCTCCAATACTCAGTCATTGACTGTGTCCCAGTACTGAGGCGGGGTGGTAATAGAGAAAGGCTTCTGAGGCAGTTGGAGAGCAAATACATCCTACAATTTAACACAAAGGCGCCGGCCGGCCTTAATACCAGTGAAGATTTACACCACTTCTTATGAGAATGATAAGTCTGCCAAACTCTGTCATTCCGTTGCATTTAATCTCACATAGGTATTTCTGATACATCTTGCCACTACACAAAGCTTGAGTTTGCTCTATTTCAAGCACAGTTTGTTTTAAATGTAGAGCTTTTCAGCATATACTTTGGGTATGTTCACATCTCTGGTGTGTTCCAGCACCACGCTCTGTAACATTCTTGTATTGTATTTGATATTTGAGGGGGTATTTATAAAGCGCAACGTTCGCTCCGGAGGGAGCATCATGGCGCTGAAAAACCCGAGGCCCGGTCAAAGGTAGATGCGAAGGAGGCTAGATGGCGGCTTTAGTCCAGTCATCGGGGAGATTAAAGATCCAAGTTTTGAGAAGTTTTCTGAAAGGCTTCTCTAAGGTCTGTTGTCTCAGGTGTTTAGGCATGCTGTTCCAGGCTTTGATGGCCAGGGAGCTTAAAGTTTTCCCACCTTGTGACTTCAGGTTGTACCTGGCGGAGGACATGAAATTGCCATGGGTAGAACGAAGGGGGCGACTCGGGTTGTAGTGTGGAAAGCGTCTGGTTAAGTATTTGGGACCAGTGTTGCTGAAAGCCCGAAAGGCAACAGTAAGAATTTTGAAAAATATTCTTTTATGGAGGGGTAGCCAATGCAGTGTTTTTAGGGCTGCAGAGATTGAGGTTTTGCGAGGTAATTTTAGGACCAAGCGGGCGGCAGTATGAAGGACGCTTTGGAGTTTGGTAAGAGTGGATTTTTTGGTCCTAGCCAGGAGGCCGTTACAGTAGTCAATGCGCGAGATTACTAGGGCTACTGTTACGGTTTTCCTGGCTTCAAGAGGGAGAAAGTCGAAGAACTTTCTGAGAGATTTAATTATGCCAAAGCATCTGCCGGCAACCATCCTGGCATGTTGGTCGAATGATAGATCTGCGTCAAATACTACACCAAGGTTTCTGGCTGTTGTGACAGTTTGAGGAGGGGCAACAGAGTTGTCCGGCCACCAGAGGGTTGGGCAGAAGGAGGTGTTCTTTCCGATGGGGAGGATCTCTGTTTTACCAGAGTTGCATCGGAGGTGGTTCGTGTCCATCCACTGGAAAACCGCAGTTAAGCAGTTTTTAAGATTAAGCTCAGCTTTATTTGAGTTGTCCTCAAGAGGTACGATCAACTGAGTATCATCGGCATACGAGGTGACGGGTATGCCGAAAGATTCAATCAAGGTAATGAGGGGAATGAGGTAAATATTAAAAAGGAGGGGACTCAGGATGGACCCTTGGGGTACTCCAGAGGAGACCTTTTTCTCCTTAGATTGAAAAGGACCAAGGGCGACGGTTTGGGACCTATCGCTGAGGAATGATCCTATCCATGATAGGGCTGTGTCTGAGATCCCTATAGCCATCAGTCTATTGATCAAGATAGAGTGTGATATGGTGTCGAACGCTGCCGTGAGGTCGAGAAGTATCAGGATGGCTTTCTTTCTCTGATCTTGCAGCGTTTTAATTGTGTCAGTTAGTTCGATCAGAGCTGTTTCAGTTGAGTGTTTAGGGCGGAAACCAGATTGTTGAGGGTGAAGTATATTATGGGTTTCCAAGTAGATTTTGAGTTCTTTATAAACTAGCTGCTCAGTGATTTTTCCCAAGGCAGGGAGAAGGGTGATAGGGCGGAGATTGGTCAAGTCCACTGGGGATTTATTAGTCTTCTTCATAAGAGGTTTGACAACACCCTTTTTCCATATGCGAGGGACAGATCCAGAGCTGAGTGATAAGTTGACTATGTTATTAATGGTAGGGTTCACCACGTCTATGATTTGGTGGAGAATCTTGGGGGGGCAGGGGTCAGAGGGGGAGCCGGATTTGCAAGATAGGATGGCTTCTCTGGTTTGGGCCAGGGTGACTGGCGTGAAATATTTGAGACAGCCAACTGATGAATCAAGTAGGTCTGGACTAGGGGGCCCTTGAGGGGTTTGCGGGGGGGGAAAATTTCTATGGATAGAAGCAATTTTTTCGTCGAAGAATTCTGAAATCTTGTCACATAGATCTTGGGATGGGGGGATTTCGGGTTGAAGGGCCTTGGGCTGAGTAAAAGATTTTAATATAGAGAACAGAGTTTTTTGTTTCTGACTAGCTTCCTTGATGGCTTTTACGTAGAAGGTTCTCTTGGCCGATTTAATGTTAGAGTGGTAATTTTTCCTCCGTTGGATATAGGCAAGATGGTCGTCATTGTCGTAAGTTCGGCGCCATTTGCGCTCCGCTTTCCTGCAGAGTAGGTGAGCGTTTGCTAAGTCAGGGGTGAACCAGGGGGCGTTGTTTTTTGTTTTCTTGTAAGTATTTCCCGATCGATTAGTGGGATTCCGGTTTTTGATTTCTTGTGTAATCCAGTTGAGGAAGAGATCAACATCCCTTTCTAAGTTATCCGATAGGGCGGGGCACTGGGAATGAAGGATAGGATTAAGAATAAAGTTTTCCTGGACTGTTTTCCAGTTGACAGAATTGCTACAGTGGGGGTTTGTTTTACTGATAGTTTGAAGGTGGCTATTTGTGATTTGGAATGGGATCAGGCTATGATCGGTCCATATCTGGGGGAGAGGGGGCAGGGTAGTGAGAGAAGGGAAATTGGTGCAGACACCATCGAGAGTGTGTCCTAGTACATGGGTGGGAGAAGTGACACTTTGTTGAAGATGGAAGATTTCAAGTGTCTGTAGAAGGTTATTGGTTTGTGAGTCAGATGAAGACTCAAGGTGCAGATTAAAATCTCCTAGGAGAGTGAAATGTGGATAACGAAGTAGGAAGTGTCCCAGAGAGTCGCTGAGGGAGTGAAGAAATTTGGAAGCATTACCGGGTGGGCGATAAATCTATAAATTGTAGCTATTCACTGACTATCTGTTTTTTTGTTTTTCGACATGTGTATCAAAACATAATTTTAGTCTGCAATATGTAGCCACTCCGCGTTTATATTTATATTTATTTTTGTTTCAACCACAGGATTGATCCTTTTGGTAACTACGAGCATAATTTAGCTCATTTAGTTTGTTTGCACTTGTATGTTATTTCTGTTTATGTTTAACTTTGATGCATTATGTCCGCATAGATGTAATTCAACAACATACGTAATTTTTTCTTGTTCTTGAGGTGACACCACCACTACACGATCGAACACTGTATATTGTGCACCATACACATACGTCTGCCTCAAGTTGTACATATACACCCCGTATTTTAAGCCTTACCCTCACTCACTCTTATTACTTTAATTTTCCTAGTGGTGAGCGAACTTGGATTTAAGCATTTCAATTTCCTTCGGATATCATGTCTGCATCTCAATAGTCCTCATACGGTTCCACGTGACAATGTCATACCTATTACAGCCTGCGTACCCGTATCTTCACGAGGTTCACCGCTGATCACCATTTATTTGGTCACCGCTCAATACACACAAGTGGTCAATATAATTTTCACAATGCATGCACATTTCGGCACCGCTACACGTTAGAGCATGTACTGCGGTCTCAGAAGCTATGGCGATATGTTCCCGCTTCCAGGAGTACAATTTATCGGATTGTCCTCATTTTTACACACGCAGCAACTCATTTTTGAGCTCACTAGTGTTGAACATAGTCTGTTCACCATGTTAATGTATTTTAGCATCTGTGATGTCATGTTGCCTGTCAGCAGTAAAGTAAGGATTTAGCAACAGTCAGTACATGAGGTAAAATGCCTAGTCATGTTGACTAACAAGGAAAAAATACTATCACTGCCACTTGTATTTAAATGCACCATTTGCCTTCAGCGCGTCATGTGAACAAGGCCGCATGTCTAGTGGCCGAAACGCGTCATCTGGACCCCTGATGTGTGAATAAACTACACTCTTGATTGAATTTGCCTATGGAGTCTGTATCCTGTGTTGCGCCGTTCCTGTGGATGGTTTTAACTCTTGGATTTCGTTGTGAATATATATATATAGTTATATTACCTATTGGCGGTCGCCAGTAGGTAGTTATAGTTAGGACCTAGTTTCCATAGTTAAAGCATTTTTTGACTTGGCTATAACTTTGGAGTCGTTTGACCAAGCTGCAAGAAATTTTGCCCAAAAAGTGTCATGTGGGCACTATTGATTCAGAAAGTTTTGAGGTGATCTGTGTAGTGAGGACTGAGAATGTGGGGCATGAAATAAGGTTGCATTTGTAATGTTAATTCCCATAGGAACCTTTAGCCACCTCTACAGCCCGAGTTGCTGAACAGACTTACACCAAATTTGGCAGGGAGGTAGATGCCGGTTCAAGGAAGTGCCTTTTGCTTATTTGGTATGAATCCATTCAGTAGTTGTTGAGACATTTAAGTTTAAAATGATAGTGATATCTGTGGCCATGGATATTTAGTGAAGGTTTCGCGATGAATCGCAAATGCACACACCAACAGGAATGCTCAGATTGGCTGGATGCAACCTGAATAGAAAGTTGCAGCCAACATTTTATCTATCAGGAACCGTTCCAAGGGCTGAAAATCCTTGTGAAAGCCCACATAAGGGGTCAGGGTGGAGATACTCTGACCCCATGGCTGAGAAATGGAGGTGTTAGTGACACAAGTTATGTGTCCAAAATTTGTTTTTTAATTGTGCACGATATTTACGGTGGCACCGCGACTGCCAGCACGGCCCCTGTGTATCATCGTGGGGACATTGCCACAACTGACCTTGTCGCGAATGTTGGTGGAAATATAAACAAATATGTGTTGGTGGCCATTGAATGTCACAGAAACAGTTTTACTAATATGTTTCCTGGCTGTGTCAATCTGTGGACAGAATTGATTTGACCACTTTCATTTCTGTCTTTGGCATAAATTAGTGTACACTAAGACAGTGTGAGGGAAAAGTGACATCAGTTTTGCAAAGGTTTCTTTCATTTAGATTTCCAGCTCTACACCAGTCAATGTGCCTAGGTCATAGCCACCACAGTGCGCAATCATGAGGTGAGGAGCTTGGGAATCCACAATGGATTTAACCAAAGCCAGGAACTGATGAAACTTTAACTCTGTCTGGGAAAACCACGTAATCTGTACATTTGGCAAACCCAAGTCCCGGTCAACACCTCTCTCTTTTGCAGCCTCTTTAGCCCAAAAGATGTAGCTGTGGCCCACAATCCTTACTGTAAGTGTAAAATCAAGTTGAATGAGTTAAAGAAGATCCAGAGTTGAAGAAGATGTAAGTTTATTGCAAGTACAAAAGGTTCCATCCATCCATTGGGCTGTGTCAGGTACAACTGACTCTCTCATCCACAAGTTTAAGAGCACCAGGTTCTATCACCATGGTGCTACTCAAATGAATACACTGTAAGTCAGGCTTATTAGGATGTGCAGAAATAAAGTACATTACTACACACCTTCCCTCTTTATACTAAACGTTCAAAATACAATAACAAGAGGGTGGAATACAAGGTAATAGCAACAAAATAAGATGACAAAGGATAAAAGCAAAAACAGAAACATAAGATTATAACATAACATAGTCTTTGAACCTTGAGGGTTGTCTTGCAAGCCTTCTCTCTCTTTGGTATACAACATTCTTGCATTCTTTGTAAGGAGCTGACAAGGTTGAACGTGATGAAGGTAAGTCCGAGAATTGTCCATTACCCTCATTACGTGCTAGCTTACTGTTCTTAATGACAACCACTCTATTAAGATTCCAAGTACGTGAATCTTCAGTTTTTATAGCATTAGTTAATAATTTGACCACTTTATGTGGTTTCTGAAACAAACTGGACGCTTTCCTACCAAAAGGAGCTTTGATCAGGACATAATCACCAACTTTCACTGGAGTAACCTTGACGGCTTTTCTAGAGTCAACAGTCAACTTCCATGCATCAATCCTTTCACCCTCCTTGAGCTTCCACTTACCATCAGAAATCGTCAGCCCCTTTTTTGATTCAGCTTCATTAACCCAATAAGGTGCAATCAGCATGTTAGGGTATCTTCCCTTGACCAACTCAAAAGGGGTACGTCCAGTGGTGGCATGAGGTGAAACCCTGTAAATTTCCACCTTTTTATTTATTTCCTCTTTCCAATCTAAACAATTTTGTTTGGCCATGGCAAAAGCGGTTAAAGCGTTCCACCATACCATTCATCTCTGGATGATATAGGGACCACCATTTGTGCTTAATGGAACAACTCTGTAAAAACTCTTCCATGTCATTGGAGACCAACTGGCCTTTATTGTCTGTCAGTAAGACCCTAGGTAGACCTTCAAGTCCAAACACCTCCTTGAGAAATGAAATGACATACTTAGTGTCACTTCCCCTGGTAACTTTAACCTCTGGCCATCTGGACTACATATCGATGAAACACATAATTCTCACATCCATTCTCTTTAATGGGGCCCAAAATATCGAACGCTATCTCTTCCCAAGGCCTTTTGGGACGCTTTCTGACGACCATGGGCTATACTCTGGGCTTAAGACACTTTTCACTCAAGGTACAAGCTACACATTCTCTCACCAGGCGTTCGACCTGCAGATCCATACCAGGCCACCAATAGTTAAGTATAAGACCTTCTTTCGTTTTTGACATCCCTTGATGTCCTTGATGAGCCAATTCCAACAGTTCTTGACAAAGCAAAACAGGAGGGACCAGCCTGGTTCCTCTAAATATTAGACCCTCACATTCAGACAGTTCATGCCTCACGTTCCAGTACTTCACACAGTCACCCTTGATCTTGTTGTTCCACCCTTCCTTGAGCAACGAGGACAGCTCAAGAAATTCTTTGCCTGAGGCACACTCCTCACGCAATCTGCTTTCTTTCATGCCATCATTCTCAATGCTGCACACCCATTCATTTAGTCTGTCTTCCTCATGACTCAAATCATCTTCATTATGTGGTTCAAGACTTGAAAGTGTATCTGCTATTCTATTCCTGGTTCCAGGTAGGTATTCCACTGCAAAATCATATCCCTGAAGTGCAACCAACCACTTGGATATTCTTCCTGAAATTGCATCAATGACTTTTTTATTAAAAACCTGACATAGAGGTTTGTGGTCCGTCGGCACAACAAAGTTCAAACCCCACAGGAGGTTTTTAAGTTTCTTTACGGCCCAGTGTACCGCAAGAGCCTCCCTCTCTATGCCTGAATAACTTAATTCAGCCCCTCGAAGGCTTAGTGAATAGAACAGAAACACATTTTAAGTTTCACCATCTCTTTGCTGCAGGACGGCCCCCAAACCCTTCATGCTAGCATCGGTGATGAGGACTGATTTTTTTGAAGGATCAAAACTCCTCAACTTGGGAGTCCTTTTAATCATTTCCTTGACTTCTTTAAACTCAGCTTCACATTCATCAGACCAGACAAAATCTACACCCTTGCACAAAAGCGTTCACATATTGACACACTTCTCAGCAAAGCCTTTCATGGATTTGCTGTAGTACTCGGCCATACCCAGAAACTTCATGAGTTCCTCTTTGTGTGTGGAAGAAACTAATCTTTGTATGGCATCAACCAATTCACTCTTGGGTTCCACGCCTTGGCCAGATATGGTATGGCCTAGGTAATCAATTGTGTGCTTCCTAAACTTGCATTTGTCTAATCCAACAGTAAGATTGTTATGATGAAACCTCTATAGAAAATCCCCAAGTCTGATACGGTTTTCTTGCTAATTTCTCCCATAAATCAGTACATAGTCTTGGTAAATCTTGACTCATAATTCTCCTCTTAAAACCTTTTCTAAAGCCCTTTGAAATACCGATGCCGCCGACACCAAACCAAAGAGTAACCTTATGAACCTGTAGGTCCCAAAAGATGTAATGAAGGCTGTGAACTCTTTGGACTCTTCACCCAACTTTATTTGGTGATACGCAGAATTTAGGTCCACGGTGGAATAAAACTTAGCCCATTGCAAAGGCATAAGCATGTCTGAGATTTTAGGAAGGGGATATTTGTCCACAATGACCTGTTTATTGAGCTCCCTCAAATCAAAACACAAACGAAGACTTCTGTTGGCCTCTCTGGCGGCTACCACTGATGCCAACCATTGAGTCCCTTCCACCTCCTCAATTGACTTTTGTAACTGGGGCATCACACTATCTGGACCAGATAGTGTGATGCCCCAATTACCAGCACAGCATTTGAGGGTTGATGTTTTCACTCCAAGTATTTTCCATCTGTGCTTGCAGTGTTGTACTGGGGGGGTATGAATGTGTGTCGTATGTGTCAGCGATATGAGTGTGGATTATGTGAATGAGATGTGTGTTTGGGGAAACTGTTTTTCGTTTGAAAAGTGGTTTTAGTGTTTAAAGATGAAATGTTAATGACTTTTTGTATATATATATATACATATTACACACGGATCATGATCATTACAAGAAAGTTTGTTGATACATTATGTAATGAGAAATAATGTAAAAGAAATTTTATAATGTGAATCATGATCTTCATTCATTTGTTTTTAATGATGTGAATAATAAAATAAATGAAATATAAAATATCGATTTATGTGTGGAGAAATCATGAGTAAATGACCCGTTCCTATGCTACATGTTAGCTAGTACCAAAGAAATTAAGGTCACATGGGAGATTGTTCATTATTTTTACAGTGAAAAGTCTTGAAATATCTCTGTCACGATGAGCTGTGTACTCAACAGTAAAGTTCCGGTTGTACCAAAATGGCTGCTACGCCACACACGTAACGTGTGGAGCGAAGCGTAGCGTGGTGATGTCAGTTTCAGTGTGAGACAGTACGCATCGTCACACGCGCATGAAGAAAGGAAGAATTCCTTGGAGCGTGGAATCCCAGCAAAGCCAAAGAGGATTTGAAGGACAACAATAAAGGCAAGTGGGTGCGCAAAGCTGTAAATTCCAAGGGGCTCAAGATACAAGTAATGTCAAAGGTGATGTAAGCAAAAACAAAATTCTACGTGCTGCAACACACGCATCCTTTAAAACCACAGTCTGTGCCGCAACACTCGTTTCCTTTAAAAACACAGTCACAGCCGCAAATCACTCCACACACTCCGTGGTGTTTTGAGATTTGTTTCCTTTAAATGTAGCTTCCCTTCAAAGTGGGCAGCAAAGGGTGCAAGGATTCAGCAAGCAGGCAGTCCAAGGCAAGAGAAAGCCTGTACCGAAACCTTACAACCCACAGAACACAGGGGTGAGGTGTGCGGCGACTGCTCTCAAGACACCACAAGGATAGTTTAGGATATGAGAGAGCCCGCACCAAGACCTCCTAACCCACAGAACACAGGGGTGAGGTGTGTGGCGACTGCTCTCAAGACACCACAAAGATAGTCTAGGATATGAGAGAGCCCGCACCGAGACCTTCCAATCCAAAGGCTCAAGGGTGAGGCGTGCGTCGAATGCTCTCCATATTCAACCAGACAAATGTCCAAACAAATGAAGGAAATTTTAATAGTAACTTACGTGGAGCTTGGTATCCACTTGAATGAAAAAGGTGGCTTCATCCAGAATAAGACTTGAAGATGCTGAGGCCTAACTCCTCCTCTTCACGCGTAGTAAAGTCTTCAGAAATTGATGTAGATGCACTGGGGTAGACTCCTTAGCTTGTCGCCAGTGTAAAATCAAGTTGGATGAATTAAAGAAGATCCAGAGTAGAGGAAGATGTAAGTTTACTGGAAGTACAAAACGTCCCACCCATCCAGTGGGCTGTGTCAGGTACAACTGACTCTCTCATTCACAAGTCTAAGAGCACCAGGTTCTATCACCATGGTGCTACTCAAACAAATACACTGTAAGTCAGACCTATAAGGATGTGGAGAAATAAAGTACATTACTACAGTAAGCATTATGAAGTGAAGGCGCAATAGTAGTCAGGAGAAGGCTGGAGCTTAACAAGATAGTTTTGCAAAGTAAAAGCAGTTAAAATGGCAGTGTGTTCTTTACAAAAAAAAATATATGTTTGGATGCGGTCAGCATGGAAGTGAATAAAATTAGGTAGTGTGTTGGATGGCTCAGAAAGAAATCTTATTATTGGCTTTTGTTTATAAAAGAAATGGAATACAGACATTGAAATACTTTTGAATCTGGGAAGAATATAAACAACACCTGCTATATCTTATTTGGAAGCAGCAGGTTCCTTCTAGAATGTGCTGTGAACGTTTGACCTACTGGTTCCACTGGGTTGCTAGCTACACTGAGCAAAGACTTTGTTGGGGGAAGGGTGTTGAAGACAGAACATTTTTTTGAAAAGTTGATGACAAAATGTAAGAAATGGCAAGTTTTAATTTCTAAGTCAGGACTATGTAATAATCTGTTGTACAGTATTTACATTTCTGAAAAATGAAGCTAGATATCGGGTTGAACTCCTGTTTATTTTTGCGATTTCTCCGCTATCATAGTGAAAACGCAGCAACAGGAACCTCATTTTGAAAGAGAGGAAAGGGGTTAACAGAAGCTAACCATTCATAAGTGGAGATGCAGTAGTCTAAAATGGAAGACATGATTTCATTTGCTGTCTTTCTTATGATGAAAGAGTGGAAAGTTGAAGAGGTTGCCATTTTAAACTTTCTTTGTATGAGAGTGGTATATCATTTTTGTGCTTAGTTTTTACGAATCTTAACCATGTAAAAACTATGCAGAAAGAGCTAAAATAACAATATAATCGACAAACTCAATTCACTGGTATGTATATAACTTTGTAATTATTTTAAAAACGTACATTAGAAATTTGGATGTATATGGAGTTTGATTATAAGGAGTATCACAGTGATGAGAAAAAATATGAGATGAACTGTATCTATTAGAGTGTATGCGTTTAAGATGTTAGTGGTGAATGTTTTGGGAATTAAGAGAACAAGCATTTGTAATGCAATCGGTCTCGCATTTGTGAAAGTTAAGAACTATTGGCGTTGTAAATGACAATGTTTTTTACTTACGCTTTTTTGTCTGCAGTGGAGTGATTATTTAGAAAACGACAGAGCTATTGGTGTTGTAAATATAAATATTTTTTACTTATGTTTTGTGGAGAGGATGTATGTGGTGTGCAGTGCAATTATGTGGATAGTAATTATGTGTTCGAATTATGTGGATTGGGATTGTGTGTTTTGGAGAGTAATTTTGTGGTATGGTATTTTGTGTTGTAGAGTGTTATGTAGTGGAGTTTAATTATGCTGTGTGCTATTGAATTTTGTGATGTGATGTGGAATTATGTGGTGTGGATTGTATGTATGTGGAGTGTTATGAAATTGTGTTGATTGTATTATGAGGTTTCCTGTTGAATTATGTGGTACGAAATTGAAACATGGTGAGTTGATTTGTGTGTGGCCTTGAGTGAAATTAGGCTGATTGGAATTAAGTGGAGTGTGTTTAAGTGGATTGTTGCTATTTGGTATAGATTGCTTTTATGTGGGGTGCATTTATGTGGTAGTGGTTAGAGAGTTATTGTTTGTAGTTGAATTATGTTGTGCTGAGTGGTATTATGTCTAGTGTAATTATGCTGGGTGAGTTTGAATTGTGTGCTGGTGAATTGTGTGATGTGGTGTGTGACAGTAAGCATCAAGTTATAATGAAGGAAGGGTCGGTTTGAAGGAAGGATAATGGGAGGTAGGGTGGAAGAGATGTCAGAAGAGAGAGTAAAAGAAGGTAGAAGGTTAGGATGGGTTAGAGGGAAGGAGGTAGGGTGGAAGAGAGAGCGGAAAAGAATAGGGAGGAAGGAAGAGAGGAGGTTTAAGGAAGAAAGAAAATGAAAGGACTTTGTAAGAGAAAAGAAGGAATTAGTGAATGAGAAATAGAATGCGCATTAGAGGAAAAGAGTGGGTTAGAGGTGATGTAAGTAATGAAGAGAATGGGGGGACGCTAGGTGGTGCACATCCAAGATGGCCGCACACCTGTGAGGATCCGGAGGCTCGGTGATGTAATCCGGCAATAATCCATACATCTACCAGATATTTCAATCAGCTACTGCAATCTACCTTCAGGCCAGACAGTTCTGCCACACTGGGCGAAAGATCGAGGCTCCTGCGTGACCTGGTGAGTCTGTTCAAGCTGCGTGTGCAGAGGCGGGTGCCTGTCCTGGGGAACCGATCGCCCGCCACCTCTGTGTGAGCCTGGGGCTCCCGCGTGTGGGGCTAGGCCTGAAACCTCACGGAACTCGACCGAGATCTCCCCAGTTCCACACCGTTCACTGTTGCGGATGCCTGCCACTCCGGTCTGCGTCTCTCAGCATCAACACCGACGATCAAGGGACTACCGAGGACAGAGGTGAGCCGCACGCCTTCCGCAACCGCTCCCGTTCAGCGGAGAGAGAAGAGACCGTGCCATTTCCCCGGCACACAGAACAGTGCTGCCTGGCCCTCCTACAGGACTACTGTGTTCCTACATGGGCGACTAGCCAATGTCATGCCCTCCTGCTAGGGCCACATAATCAGAGACTGGCCCGAAAAACCCGTCCACCCCCCGCATTGGGTTACACTGACTGGTGGTCCCGCGCTTTTGCACTTCCCCTAAAGGGACGCCATACCTCCGGCCCACGAGAGCGCGCTGCATCCGCCTGCCGGGAAGTACCCGGCACCCACATGGGAGGCCTACTCTACACTGCGATACACCGCGAGGCCCCGTGGTAAGGATCCGTCTGCAAGCCGCATTGTACTCCCACAAGCCAGGCGAAGACTTGACCGCCATTGATCCTGCGAATATTGGCCTCCCTCCTCCTCATAACGCGATCATCCCAGCCTCCACGAGGCATTTACCAATCCCCTAATTGCTACCAGTCGGTGGCCCACAGTCACCCCTCACCTCCACTTAAACACGGCACACTGCAAATACTCTTGAGCAACCAGATACTGGAAACCTTCCTACTGGTGTAATGCCAGATAAGACTATTGTGCCCTAAACCCTTGACCGGACATAACCCACGCTGTAACTCAGTCTGCAATACGCTGATTAGGCAAGACTCCATATCCTTTTGCAACCTGGCGGGCTAGGCGGCCCCCCATCTTCTCCCCTACACCTTTGCTCTGTGTAACACCATAGTGACCTCGAGGTCATATCAGACCTGTTGGCCACTGATCAGTCTGACCGCACGGCAATAATTTGCACTTCTTGAGAACTCGAAAGCACCGGTCTACAACATTTTTGCCCCATCGCCTGGATGCACAGCGCTACGCAATGGGGAAGCCAGACAACCGGCAGCCCAGACTGACGTTTGAGACCAAAAAAGCTGCGACATGTTGAACTTCGGTGGACTCTGAATCCGCTGATCCGTATCAAATGCCAGCCTCCTCTCAGCCTCCTGGGGACGATGTCAAGACGTTGCTTTTAGCAGTCCAGCATAGTTTGTCGGACTTATCAGGGAAGATGGACACAATGAACTACCACCTAGACTTTCTTGTACACAAAGTCAACAGGCATGATGGGCAGCTTAAGGAGGCCGAACGCCGCATTTCCGAGAATGAGGAATCCACCGCTCAGTTGCAAGTCCAAGCAACACAGATGGACAAACTATTGAAAATTATCGCGGCCAAAAATGAGGACATCGAGGCTTGCAGCCGCCGCAACAATATCCGTTTAATAGGCATAACGGAAAGCACCAATACAGGATGCATGGAGGATTATGTTGAATGCCTCCTGGAAGGATCACCGGGTGCGGCCTCCTTTTCGCCTCATCTTGTTGTAGAGCGCGCGCACTGCTCCCTGGGGCCGCGTCCTCCACCAGGGGCCACCCCAAGACCCATTATTGCCCAACTTCTAAATTACCGGGATCGAGACACTGCACTACAGAAAGCCCAGGAATTAAAACCGCTGCAGTTCGAGGGCCACACCTTCACCATATACCCCGATTTCACCCTTGCAGTTCAGGAAGCGCGCCAGAAATTCCTCCCGGTCAAGCAGAAACTCTGCAATGCCCACATAGAAAACGCCCTTCAATATCCCGCGAAACTCTGCATTACCTATGAGGACAAAAATATATTCTGCACAACTCCACAACAGGTAGAAGACTTTTTAAAAACTGCTGTGAGACGATCGCCGTGGCGAGACCGCGATTCCAGTTCCCCCTCGCCATCCAGAAGCTAAGAAGAAACGGGACTGTACATGGAAGATCGTTTACGGATCCCTTTTTTTTTTTCTGTTCCCCATGTAACCATGCCACTGCATACTACGATGCAGACTTCTTGTTGACAGGTGCTTTTTTTGCTGTTGGATCCCTCGTCGGTGCACTGCTGGAGAGTCCGTTAATACTGCTGACTGGTCATGGACAGATAAGTGCCCAAGAGGCTTTGAACATTGAATATGTTGCCATTGCATATCTGAAATTGCATTTATGTACAACTGGTAGATTTAATTGATGCTTCGCTGAGCACCCCTCCCCCCGTATCGCTCTAACCCCCTGATTTGGTCATCACCAGGGGACTGTTTTACAGTAGAGTCGGGACATGGGAAGGGACTAGTGCCCGCTTGTCATCCCCCCCCTATGGGAGATCCCCCTTGGTTTTCTGTTTCCTGGGTTGTTGTTTGCTGGCCCTTCTGGCTGTTTTTCCGGTCTTACCAGGCTCAAGGACCATGGTTGAAGCGTTGGGAATTATTGGGTGGGAAGCACTATACCGGCACGATTGGGGTGCCGTTGTGGGAGGGGGAGGGGTCGAAGCTCGACATGAGTTCTGATGTCTACTCGACAGGTTTTTCTTCTTGTTGGAGGGTGGGAAGGGTTGGGAATTTTTTTTTATTGTTCCGTCACATGCATGGTTTATGTTGCTCAGCATGCCAGGCATTACATGAGTAGCCGCATTGCTTTTCAATGACAACATCCATGCCAATTACACCTCCCCTATTTATTATGTCAGTACAAACTGATC
The DNA here is from genome assembly GCF_964204655.1 of Triturus cristatus. Taxonomy (NCBI): domain Eukaryota; kingdom Metazoa; phylum Chordata; class Amphibia; order Caudata; family Salamandridae; genus Triturus; species Triturus cristatus. Next base: position 1,157,160,999 of record NC_140583.1, on the reverse strand, counting down.
GCCTAAGCATCAAAATGCTTATGTGGAATGTCAGTGGACTTCGCGATCCTCATAAATGGAGGCAAATATTAGCGTATCTGGATAGACACCATGTACAAATCGCCATGCTCCAGGAAACACATATGGACCCCCTTCGTCCCCCGTGCTATGATAGTAGGTGGGCTTCTGCACGCACATTCTCATCCTACTCAACGTACTCACGTGGTGCGCTCATACTAGTTAAGAAAATACACCATTTGTACTGGGTGGCACGTACGGTGACACGACCTGCCGCAGCTGCATAATGTGGGGAACTTTGGGCACACAGTCGGTCACCCTTGCTTGCAGCTATGGCCCTAATCAAGACGATCCCGTCTATTTCATCTCTCTCTGGGGTCGCATATTAAAAGTAGGCTTTACGCATGTTTTATGGGGGGGAGATTTTAACACATCACTGCACCCAACCTGTGACCGGTCTAACCCCTTACCACACCATTACACCAACACGCGCGAGGCCCTCCCAGGGGTAATTGAAGAACATAGTCTCATAGATGCATGGCGATACACACACCCCACTGACACTTTTTATACAGCTGGCCATGCCACGTGGTCTCGGTTGGACTACTGGCTTTGCTCACGCGGAGTGTCCCCCTGGATCCACTCTGTCGATCACCTGGCCCGTACATATTCTGATCATGCGCCTGTCTGCCTTGAAATAATCCCCCCTACCTCTATCAGCACCCCGCGTTGCTGGCGACTGCTGCCCAAGACACTGTTGGATACTGTCTTTCACGCTGAATTAGGGGAAGAGATTACAGATTTCTTTAACAGAAATAAGGGCTCTGTAGATCAGGTAGGCACGCTTTGGGAGGCCTTCAAGGTCACTGTCCGAGGTATAGGGATGTCCAAGAGCTTCGGAGTCCTCCGTGACATTAGAAGTAACCTGACTCATTTGGAAAGAGAGATTAAACAGCTACAAACTGACATGTGGAACACTACTTCTGGCACCCACCGGGCTATGCTCCGTGAAAAACCTACAGACTACACTGCCACTGCAGACCAGGAGGTAAAGTTCAGAGGCAAATATTTCACCGCTCGTCGCTGTGCGGAGGGGGAGAGACCAGGGCACGCGTTAGCACATACTATTAAATAACCTTGTTTCTCCAATTACGTGCTTGATGTGGTTGATGATGCAGGACCACACCATAGGGATAGTCAAGACATACTAAACACGGTTGCCACTTACTATGCGAATTTTTATAGGTCGCAACGCACATCCCCTCCTGACTTTGCTCCCTATTTTGAAGACATAACTCTCGGCTGGTTAGGCGACTCACCGCGCGAATTCCTAGCTGCGCCATTTGAGGATGATGAGCTGCGGGAAGCCATCATGCAGATGAAATCTGGCAAAACTCCAGGATCTGACGGCCTACCCATTGATTTTTTATAAATCCTACATTGATCAGCTACTCCCAGTACTGAAAGAGGTTTTTCTTGAAGCCCAGGAGTCACAAATCCTTCCTGCCTCGATGAGAGAGGCCCTCATCACGTCATTGTTAAAGCCAGGCAAACCTGCAGACCGTTGTGAATCCTACAGACCCCTCTCTCTCATAAACAAGGATACTAAGATACTTGCTAAATTGCTAGCGAATCGCATAAGTCTACTACTGGACAAACTGGTCCTTCCGGATCAGGCGGGATTTATTCCTGGGGGGGCGAAATCCCACAACCTTAGAACACTTTTCTCCATCTTGCAAACGGTCGATCCCAAATTGGCGTTAGTGGTGGTATTTCTAGACGCTTCCAAGGCTTTTGACTCGGTAGAGTGGGACTACTTCTTCGCTGTCTTACAATGCATGGGACTCCCCAGGGGCTTACTATCTTGGGTCCGACTACTGTATACCTCACCAACGGCAAGAGTGATGATCAACGGGCACACCTCACCCTCTTTCTCCTTATCTCGCGGCACTCGTCAGGGGTGTCCACTCTCCCCTATCCTCTTTGACCTGGTAATGGAACCCCTGGCAGCCAAGATTAGGCAACACTACAATCACGCAGGCCTGCGCTGCCTCCTTCGCCCCATCCTCATCTCCCTTTACGCAGACGATGTCACCCTCTACATTAAAGACCCTTGCCAAAATCTAACTCCACTCATGGGCGAATTTGTTAAATTTGGTGGCCAATCAGGTATTAATATCAATTGGTCTAAATCACAAATGTTTCCACTGACCAGTTCTGCCACCCCTTTTGAACAAGATTTTCTCATCGTGTGGTGTGAGGATGAGGTTAAATACTTGGGGATACACGTTACAGCGGATCGGGACGAGCTTATGCGTTTCAATTATGGGTGTGCGATGGAACACGTCACTGGAGGCATCAACCGTTGGATTGTACTACCCTTAACTATGGCTGGTTGCATTTCCCTCATAAACATGGTTATTTCTTCCCAAATTCTTGTATTTATTCCAAAATATTCCTTATGATCCTGGCAGGCACTTTTTCAGCACCCTAAGATCGGAACTGATTAGACTAGTATGGGGCGGTAAACAGCTACGCATCCAATGGAACACGCATGTGCGGCCTTATGCACACGGAGATTTCGACATCCCAAATTTCGAATTATACTATATGAGCGCTCAGGCACACTTAGATCACTTCTGGTTTCACTCACCCCGCTATACTCCACATGTTGCTGCTGAACATTGGCTTGCAGACCCAATCCCGTTAGACGGCGTTTTACTCTCTAACGTTGAACCTCGGGGACGTTGCCCCACCTCCGTGGACTGCACGATAAAGGCCTGGTCCCGCATCTTAGATCACACGTCTGAGGCCTGGCTTTATTCTCCCCTTCTACCACTCACCTATCAACCAGAGGTGGCATTATTACAGGAAGGAATATTTAAGAAGATGGCTCGCACACGGAATATTCAGTGCTGGGGAGACCTATATATCGGAGGCAAGTTCCGCACTCTGCAACAACTGTGCCATGACCCCCCACCATCTACCATGGAAACCTTTTATATGCATGCCTTCCGCATGGCATCCAGGCTTGTCACCCATCATACCCCTCTGAACCGAGTACCCTGACTCCATTGCACCAAATGTTGCACGCAACCTCTGCTTCACACTTGGTGTCCACACTCTATCATACCTTATATGTTGATAACGACTACCCGCCATGCGCAGCCCGTGCTAAATGGGCGTTGGAACTAGGTCAGGACCTCACTGATGAACAATGGACATTCTGCTGCAGGCAGACAGAGCAAGTCTCCTCCAACAGCAGGCTCCGCACCATCCACTATAGATTCTTACACCGCAGTTACTACAAACTGATGTGACAGATGTAAGGCAGAACATGCTGACTTTTTTACACCTTTCATGGGAGTGCCCTGAGGTGCTTCTCTTTTGGCGTCGGGTCCTAACAGCCCTGGACTCTATGACCTCCATACCCATCTCCAGATCACCACTTATTACCCTATTGGGATACACTAAACACATTCCCGCTACATATCGGAATATCGTGTCTTTTTGTCTTGTATTTGCTAAGCGGCGGGTGGCCTGTAGATGGGGCCGTGGTCGTGCACCCAAATTTAAGGAATGGTTGAGCGACATGATCCTTTGGCAAGATCAACTCTGCACATATGCTGAACTGCTCCCCCATTCCTCACGCCCCCGTGACATTTGGGGCCCACTGCAGACATCCCTGCTGAAACATCCTATCAATACTACAGGTGGGCCATGAAATTTACATGCTTTATACATTGATGCACACTATAGCCCCCTCTGGAGTGAGCTCTGCTGTATATGCCCTTCCCTCCTCTGTCCTTGGTGTCCCGGGGCGGATCCCTCCTGAATACCTGTGTATACGGATGATTGTCATAGCAACTGTACAGATTGCCCACTTCACTACTCTATGTACCTCCATATTACTCGCTTGCAATGTATATTTGATTTCACTGATGTCTGTCATTTGCTCCTCTTGCTACAGATGTTCACTTGATGTATGATCCTCAATACTACTCATTATATGGCTGCATTCCTACTGTAACTGACGACCTATTGATTGTATGTTATTGACGGAATTTAAATAAAATAAATATAGAAAAAAATAATTAATGAAGAGAATGTATGGAGGTAAGGAAAAATGAAAGGAGTGAAGGAAGAGAATGAGGAATGAAGGAAGCGATTGTAAGGAAGTAGTACCTGATGCATGGAAGGACATTAGGCAGTAAAGAGTGGATACAGTGGAGAAGAATGAAAGTGAAAAGACTACTTACTAGAGGATTGAATCAAAGAAAGGCAGGAAGGGAGTGGAGGCTGTTTCAGCATCCATGAAAAAACCCAATAGTGAGTATAGATTGCTACAGCAGAATGTGCCATCCCAAGCAGCTAACATGCCTCAATACATTTGAGATGACAAAGTTGTAGCCATTAGGAAGGGTCTACTCCGCCTTTCATCTTTCTAAGCTCCTTAGATAAATACCATTCAGTTCAGTAATAACACACATCATTTGCAATGCTGTGAAGCTACTGTGTGGTGATAAATGGGCTGTGTTTTGCTTATCTTTTCAAGTGTGATCTCAGAAAACTCAGGGCTATAAATAAAGGGTATTAGTTGGTGTGTGCTTGTCCAGTTATGAATGTTCATGCTATTTTGAATAACATGTTTTTATTATTCTTTCAAAACATCAGGCAATGGGAATATTGGGGCGCAGCTATGAGAGATTGTGAACGCTACTTTCTCCCATGTTTTGCATAACGCCGCCTGACTGTAGGTAAAGGGTCTGACGGTCAGCTGCTATCCCTGAGGAAGGTGGATAAACAGAGTATTATTGAGGGAAGTTCACTGGAATTCCTATGGATATGTATGTAAAAAGTGCATTGTTATGGCTATATCACATCACACGTCATTGTGACGGACAGAAAAAGGATGGAATAAAAAGGGAACTGCTTAAGTAAAGTGTTACAATACTTCTGAGTTTAATTGGCGCTATAGCGCTTTACATGAGCACCAGTTACATTACACAAAGACACCTTTTTGCCCAGAATCACAGGATATGGATCCGACGGACTGACGCAGAGACTCAAACCTGGTTCCCCAGTTCCAAATTGGTCAGTTCTGGTCGTTATTCCACATTCTCTCCCCAATGTTTAGTACAATCTGAGGGTCGCTCACCTCTAGGTAAATGTAGTATTGTCTAAATAGCACAAATAGAATACGTGCGTATCAATAGCGGTGTCGAAACAACTTGGTGATTTTGTTGTTTAAAGGGCTGCAGAAGTCCAAATGTTTACAGGAAAATCCATGTGGAGTAAAGCAGACCTTTGCGAAATTCTTTGTAGAATTGCATGCCTCAAGATAGGGCCACCCAACATTTAGATAGGAGACACTTACAGCACTATTCCCTTTACCTACTAATTGCAAAACTGACACGAAAATGTACCCTGCTCAACCGGGCGCATTAACTGTTGGCAACCCACCCCTTTGTACAGCATCCACACCCTAAGCAGTCAGCTATTAAATGACCTTACAGCACCGTGTGATGCGACATTAAATAAATATGTGCAAGGAGAGATCGGCCACAGCAGCTGCCACACCGCCTCCATCAGTGCCGTGCTGAAACACTGAAACAAGTATAATACAGTGAACAGCAAGCCGCCACATCTGAGGGTTTTTTGTGATCTCTTCTGATTACCCTGTAAACAAGCATTAGCATAGCCAATAGGTCTCGCCTTTGGGACCTTATAAATGTTTAGCCATGCAACAGTTTGTGTTGTTGCACCAAGGATATTTTGCTGCTTAACTAAATACTTATAAGGTCCCAAAAGCGGGACCTATTGGCTATGCCAATGCTTGGATGCAAGGCGGAGGGGAGAAGGGTGCAAGGCAGAGGGGAGAAGGGTGCAAGGCAGAGGGGAGAAGGGTGCAAGGCAGAGGGGAGAAGGGTGCAAGGCAGAGAAGGGTGCAAGACAGAGGGGGAGATGGGTTCAAGGTGGAGAAGGGTGGAGGGCGGAAGGGGAGAAGGGTGCAAGGGGGAGGGTGAGAAGGGTGCAAGTCAGAGGGGGAGAAGGGTGCAAGTGGGAGGGGGAGAAGGGTGCAAAGCGAGGGAGAAGGGTGCAAGGCAGAGAAGGGTGCAAGGCAGAGGGGGAGATGGGTTCAAGGTGGAGAAGGGTGGAGGGCGGAAGGGGAGAAGGGTGCAAGGAGGAAGGGGAGAAGGGTGCAAGGCGGAAGGGGAGAAGGGTGCAAGGTGGAAGGGGAGAAGGGTGCAAGGCAGAGGGGAGAAGGGTGCAAGGCAGAGAAGGGTGCAAGACAGAGGTGGAGAAGGGTACGAGGGGGAGAAGGGTGCAAGGGGGAGCATGAGAAGGGTGCAAGTCAGAGGGGAGAAGGATAAAAGGCGGAGGGGAGAAGGGTGCAAGGTAGAGAAGTGTGCAAGTCGGAGGGGGAGAAGGGTGCAAGGGGGACGGGGAGAAGGTTGCAAGTGGGAGGGGGAGAAGGGTGCAAGGCAGAGGGGAGAAGGGTGCAAGGCAGAGGGGAGAAGGGTGCAAGGCAGAGAAGGGTGCAAGACAGAGGTGGAGAAGGGTACAAGGTGGAGGGGGAGAAGGGTGCAAGGGGGAGCATGAGAAGGGTGCAAGTCAGAGGGGAGAAGGATAAAAGGCGGAGGGGAGAAGGGTGCAAGGTAGAGAAGTGTGCAAGTCGGAGGGGGAGAAGGGTGCAAGGGGGACGGGGAGAAGGTTGCAAGTGGGAGGGGGAGAAGGGTGCAAAGCGAGGGAGAAGGGTGCAAGGCAGAGAAGGGTGCAAGGCAGAGGGGGAGATGGGTTCAAGGTGGAGAAGGGTGGAGGGCGGAAGGGGAGAAGGGTGCAAGGAGGAAGGGGAGAAGGGTGCAAGGCGGAAGGGGAGAAGGGTGCAAGGTGGAAGGGGAGAAGGGTGCAAGGCGGAGGAGTAGAAGGGTGCAAGGTGGAGAAGTGTGCAGGTTGGAGGTGGAGAAGGGTGCAAGGCGGAGGAGAGAAAGGTGAAAGGAGGAGGGGGAGATGGGTGCAAGGTCGAGGGGGAGATGGGTGCAAGGTGGAGGTGGAGAAGGGTGCAAGGCAGAGGAGGAGAAGGGTGCAAGGCGGAGAAGGTTGCAAGATGAAAGGGGAGAAGGGTGCAAGGTGGAAGGGGAGAAGGGTGCAAGGCAGATGTGGAGAAGGGTGCAAAGCAGATGTGGAGAAGGGTGCAAGGCAGAGGGGGAGAAAGGTGCAAGGCGGAGGGGGAGAAGGGTGCAAAGCGGAGGGGGAGAAGGGTGCAAGGCAGACGTGGAGAAGAGTGCAAGGCAGAGGGGTAGAAGGGTGCAAGGCAGAGGGGTAGAAGGGTGAAAGGCACAGGGGTAGAAGGGTGCAAGGCAGAGCATGAGGAGCGTCTAGCAGCACCAGGCCTGTCAGCAGTTTTTACGGACCCCCATACAAACAACTATGCAGGGACCCAAGTCACAAGCGCCTGTTTCGAAGTTTAAAAATAAAGTGTTATGAGAAAGAGAAAACACAGTAGCTCCAGTCTCCGCCACTGTTAGACCTACGTCTAAGGGGGTAGCTTGGCTCAGGTCACTTGGCTCAACACTCCATTTGGCTTTTTCAGGCCTGCATCCCACTCAGCTCGCAATCCTGCGCCACATCACTCAAAAAGAACACTACACCGATTTTTGTACAAGAGTTACTGTAACTTTATAACATTTCTTTTCTGATCAGGATTCAGTTTTCAATTTGACATTACAATTGGAACCAGTTCATTTCATTTGCATAAGGACCTCTCTCTATTGTCTAAGGTCAAACCTGTACGTTACGGTTCTAGGTAAACTTGTCTTACTCTACAAGAATCCTCAATTCCACATGTCCACAATGTACCTTAAACTTGCAGAGGAAATAACAATTCACTCCAAACAATACTGTAATCTTGGAGTCGCCCTTTTTAGCTTCTCCCACCACAGTTAGCAAGAGAAAGAGATACAATCCCCAATTATTGCTGGCTGAGAGACTTCCCCTCCCCACACTGAGCAACAGGACTGTATCCCCCAATAGTTAGTTCCAGTCACCTTCTTCGTGCCAGTCCGAGTGCTGGTGTTCCCCAGGAATTGACCTCCCCCCTCCCGGGATACCCTGCTTACTGTAGTCGCGCTGACCGACCTGCGCGTAGTAGGGCACAATCCTGCACAAGAGGAACCAGTTCCCAGATGGCTGTCCTTACAAACTGAAGGGGAATTCCTGTCATCCGGTTAGGGGGCGTCTCCCTAGGCACCTCCCCGCTGGAATACCTCACCCGGCGCTTACAGCGGATGTCCTCTGATGCCACGGGCCGTCCCTCGACGCTTCCTGCTTTTTACACTTGACAAGCGCACCCGCCGCTGCCGACTGCAGCGCGATCTGCGGGGGCGCTGCCCTCTCTCACTCGACAAGCGCTCCCGCCGCTGCCGACTGCAGCGCGACCTGCGGGGGCGCGGCCCTGACTTCGTCAGGCTCTCCCACTCGCTGCACAACTCGTGGGGGGTGCGGCCTCATCACCCGGCTGCTGGAAGGGGCGGCGCTTTTCTGTTGGTCCGGCACACGTGACCCGGGGGGGTGGCTTCACAGCCCGTCAGTTTCCTGGCCGCCGCTTCAAGCGATTGATCGGCGCGATGACAGCTCTACACTCAGCTGATGCGCGCGATGCCCCATCAGAGAGTCCCAGCACCCCACCAGCCTTCACTGATCCCTCAGGACTCCACCGGGGTCTCACAGATAGGCCCACGCCTCATATACACGAAGGTGAGGAACTTAGATCAGCCAGGCGGGCAGGCAATGATTTAAGGGGCTTGGTTCACAGCAGTTCAGATGGGCAGGACCATTAGCCCGGGGTGTATTTAGCCCAGCTCCCTGCCTTGAAGTCCACGATGGGGCGCTGTCGCTGTCACCACTGGGGGGAAGTTTTGGATTCCCAAATGTCATCCAGGGAGGTCTAGGCAGTTCCAATTGCAATTCCCACCCGGAATCCCTCTTCAGGTCTCCAGGTTACGTTAGGGATCCTTAACCAGAACACAATGCCTCCCAGGGTCGATGGCTGAGTGCAGGGATTGGTCAAATGATAGAGGGTGATGTCAACTAGGTAGGGGGGGTTCGCGCAGACCCTAGGGTCTGTCCTCTCCCAATCCCGCGCAATCACCTCACCACTCAGGTGCCTCACTCCTGCCTACTCCACAGCCCAGCTTGATTCTAAAATGGCCGCCCTCCTGCCACCTCTATTTATCACCTTGGGCTGGACTTGCCAGAGGGGTCCAGAAGGTTCTGGAAGCTCCCATGGCAGTCATGGCCCGGGTGCTGAGGTGACAGTTGGAGCCACCATTTTGTGAATCCTACCCTCCTCCTTTATTTACCTCAGTGGAGCACCTTGCGCCTTTTCCTCATGTAAGGGGGAAAAGGCGCCCAGAACCTCTACATCAGTACCCCAAAAAGTTTAGTAGACAGAAAAAAAAAATGAGAAGGGGACAAGGGACAAAATAATATGAGGAGGGAACTGCCAAAGGGCTGACAGGTCTAACACGCGTAAAGGCACAGGGGTAGAAGGGTGCAAGGCAGAGCATGAGGAGCGTCTAGCAGCACCAGGCCTGTCAGCAGTTTTTACGGACCCCTATACAAGCAACTATGCAGGGACCCAAGTCACAAGCGCCTGTTTCGAAGTTTAAAAATAAAGTGTTATGAGAAAGAGAAAACACAGTAGCTCCAGTCTCCGCCACCAACTAATAATTTCAAATGCGTCAGCTGACATGAAAAAACACAAAATGCTAGCTTCAAAACCTGTGCATAGATTTTATAGCACAAACACCGGTGCTGTCAAAGCGCAGGGTCTGAGGAAAAGAGTCGCTTTGGCAGTCCTTGAGTGTCTGTATCAAGTTGTGACTGCATCAGTGCTCCCTTTACACGTGGTATCGCAATCAGCGGCTGTCTCCTCCCGCGCGTGGCTGTGTCTGAGGCCTCAGAATATATTATGATGGTGCCGAGGCCTCTAAACCGCAGCAGGCTCGGTATTAGCGAGAACATGCTCTGCATACAGCGTGGACCCGTTCTCATCAGAGCCACGCGAGCCAGGTACGGCTGGCCTGGAAGCTTCTCATCACAGCCAGCGTGTTTACCAAGGAGACGTGTCCACGGCAACCACTGGCCCCAAATTCATTCTCTGCAGGTCTCACTAGGGAAGTAGCCGATCCCGAGCTGGCGGGGGCCCGAGGGGTGGCCGCACAGGGCTAAAGTCAGAGGGGCCCTTATGAGGGCAGCAACTTCTGCTGGTAGCGAGAGGAGGGGGCAGGGGGTGCACAACGAGGGATACAGGTGAGAGGGGGGAGAGTGTGGATGGATAGAAAGGACAGATGGTGAGAAGGGGGTGAGAGTGGGCGCAAAAGGAGGGAGGGTGCAGAGAGATTCAAAAGGGGGCTCTGGTGAAAAGGGGCGAGCAGGAGGGTTTCAAGGTGGGGAGGGGTGAATGTAGCAGAGAGAGGAAGAGAAACAGGAGACAGGTGTGACAGGGGGAAGGCGGCACAGGGAGGGATACAGGTGAGAAGGGTGTAAAGGAGTGGGGAGGGGAGGTAGCAAAACGAAGTAAAGAGAGGAGCCAAGTGAGTAAGAGAGATGTAAATATATTAGAAAAAGAAGGCATTAGGGAGCGAGAGAGAGAGAGAGACAGGGATGGGGCTTGTGAAAAGGGGAGACGCGAGAGAAAGTGACTGAGGATGAAACCGATGTAGACAGGGAGTGAGACAGTGACCAGGTGGGTAAATGAGGCATGGGGGAAGAAGGAAGTGGGTGAACGAAAGCCCTTGGAGAGATATCGAGGAACGAGGAAAAAGAGAGGCCAGAGGGAGCATATGTGACTGGAAGGAAGAGGCCGGGTGTGCAGAGAGGCCGCGAGAAGGGGGTGCAGGGCGAGATGAGAGCGGGTCAGCGGCGGGGAAACAGGTGGGGGCAAAGGGGAACAGGAATATAAAGTGGTGGACAAGGGGAGGCCGACGAGCAGGAGAGAAGGGGAGATCATAGGGTCAAAGAGGCGAAAAAGAGGGGGGCTAAGTGAGTGGGTGGAATGGGGAGAAGGTGGAAGGGGAAGCGGCGAAAAGGAGAACAGGTGGGAAAAAAGGAGCTCAATGAAATCTGATGCTGGAGGCAAAAGAACGACAAATGTAGAGAAGCGCGGGGTGAGATGGGGTTGAAGGGAAGACAGGGATCAATAGGAAAGAGGTGTGCAGCAAGAGGAAGGGGAGGAATGGTGGACAAAAAGGAGTGGGGAAGAAGGAATCACAACGGAGCCATGAAAGAACAGTAAGATAAGAAGTGCAAAAAGGAGGTAAAGGGGAGGGGCGTGGTGAAGAGGGGATGGTTCACAAAGCAGCGGAGAGACACTAAAATGTTATGAAAGACGGTGTGCAGGAAGAAAGTGCAGGGGGTGGGATAAAGGTGAGAGAGAGGGAAGATCGCAGGTTAGGAGAGATACAGAGAAAAAAAGAGTATGGAGAATAGAAAGACAAGAAGAAACGGGGTGCCGCTTGCGCCAGGGATAGCAGGAGGAGAGGCACAGATAACACGAGGAGAAGGCGCACGGCCGTAAAAGTAACGCAGCCGCACGGACATGAAAATACTGGCTCACTGAGAACAGCAAAGCGGCCACAAAAGTGATCGCGTTTGCGATCAATCGCGGCGAGCGATGCACTTAATGAGCATGACGAGAAAAGCCATATGGCGCCTCTGCTCATAAGCGGGTGCCCGCGCACATGCGCGCAAGCTGTAGGCCGGCCATGGTAGCATTTTTTGAAGCCCTTACTAAAAGTCTCGCCAGACCCAGCGCATGCGCTGGGTCAGGCGAGACCTAATAAACCAGCAGCACTGCGGGCTAGGTCGAGGTAGTCAATAAAAACCAGAGACTGTCTGCAATTACTGTTCTACTGCAGTGTGGCCCGCTGTGTGCTCCTTCCTAGACAGGGCTAAGTGCCAAACCAGGACACTTGACATCCCACTCATTTACTGGGTGCACAGCAATGTACTTTTACTACTGCGGCTTGAGTGGCACTGGACAGGGACTAGGTGCCCCCCACTCTGCACCAATGAAAAGGGACTGGATTGCTAAACAACGCAATGTTATACCACTGCCCTGTCCACATTTGTATGTCTGGCTGGAAAGAGCATTACCACTCACTTCTAGGGTAACCGGAGAACCAGCACAGGGTCACCAAGTAAACACACGTGCGAATGACTGCAGCGAAGTAGAACGCTGGACTCTGATTGGTGGTCACACAGAGTCTGCAGTAGTTATGCACATAAAGCGGGCATTGATAGTGAAAGCGGGTGCTGTTTGGCACCCGTGTTGATGATATGAAAGCGGGCATTTATAATAGTGAAAGCGGGGGCCGTGCGGTGCCTATGTTGCTATTAATGAAAGCGGACGCCACACTGATGATATGAAACTGGGCATTTATAATAGTCAAAGCACACGGCGCCCGTGTTGATATTAATGAAAGCGGGCATTTATAATAGTGACAGCGGGGGCCGTGTGGCGCCCGTGTTGATATTAATGAAAGAGGGCATTTATAATAGTGAAAGCGGGCACTGTGTGGCGCTTGTGTTGATATTAATGAAAGCAGGCATTTATAATAGTGAAAGTTGGTACCATGTTCTTGTGTCCGATGGGCAATCCTTACGTTGCCATACGAGAGAGGGGATATAATGTTCCAGATCTTCAACTGTACTATTTGGTGGCACATTGTAGCTATTCTTATTCGTCATACCATCCCGACACCCGTATTCCATATCTTCGGCCGGAAGCTGACCTCGTCCTTCCTGAGAAGCTCGTGACTATCCTGCCCGCGGGCCTCCCCTGAGACCCATCTGATATCCAAACTGTTTTCACCACGAGCTGGGCATTAAAGAAACTATGCTGAATTACCGGTACGGAAGTTCTTTATTCTTCGGCTCTGCCCATCTTAAACCCCCGTTTGATACCAATCGCAGGAGAGCAATTGGTGCAACGATCCCTCATGACATTTGAACTTTCGCGGATTGGTGACTTATATCAAAACGGCCACATCTTTTCTTTAACGGAAGACGCCCGTCTCCAGACAGGGACCATTATGGACAGGTTTGTCATGGGCCTAATTCGTTCAGCCCTACGCTCCACCTTCCCATCCTTCCCGGTCGAAGCAACTTCCTTCCCTCCTCTCACTATGGTCATTGAGAAAGCAGACAGCACACATATCATTTAGAAACTTTATAAAGCATGTGCGACACTCAAACCCATAGACAGTAAAGTTTGTAGAGCCTGGGAAATGGATTTGGGAACGACAATTACAGATGAGCAGTGGGTCAAGTGCTGCGCAGTCACGCAGGACATTTCGCTGAACAGTAGGCACAAACTCCTGCACTTCAAATTTTTACGCCGTATATACTTCACCCCAGCACTAGCACACAAGATAGATCCCTCCAAATCACACAACCGTCACAAATACTCTGCTCCTCAAGCTGATTTTGCACATCTCACATGGACATGTCCAAAACTGCAACACTATTGGGAGACCGTACATTATACACTAGGGAAAATTACCAATCTCTCCCTGACTCCCACCCCTGAGATAGCCTTGCTGGGGTACACAGTGAATTTCCCCAGGAAAATCTGACGGTTTGCAGCATTGGGTCTGCTGCTGGCAAAGCAAGAGGTGGCCATTCATTGGGGGCGTAAGCCCGCACCGACCGCCCAGGACTGGCTGCAGAGCCTGGCATATTGCAACATTAACAGTGAACTATACGCAAGTGTGATGCCTAGCTCGTCCCGCCCCAAGGACATATGGGGCCCCCACCGGGCATATATCGAAACACTACGTCACGATTCGGATCAGCAGGTGGAGCAGGGCATAGTGCCAGAAGGAGTGTGATAGCCATTTCTCTGCAGACCTTTTATATCCTATTGTTTTATTGAAGTTGAATAGCATTTCTATATATGTTAAATCCGTATTCGAAAGACACAAGTATTAAAGATTTGTATTGCCTGGGTGAGATGTTATCGAAAGGGATCACTCTATTTAGTAATATTGTGTTTCAGATAACCTCCATTATTTGTGATCCATATTGTAGACAGCGAATTGGAATGTGCATAGGCATGGACATATTGTGATATTGTATAATGCTGCATTGGTGAAAGAATATATCTGTACAATGTTTTGAGATCACTGAAAAGGAAAATAAAGTAAAAAAAAAAAAAAGCTGGCACCATGTGACACCCATGTTGATATTAATGAAAGCGGGTGCTGTGTGGTGCCCCTGTTGATATTATTGAAAGCGGGTGCCGTGTTGATATTAATGAAAACAGACGCTGTTGTCCCAAGCCTCTTCGAAAGTGAACGCGCCATGCGCAAAGCAGGTCGTGCCTGAAGTAGGAGAAACTCAATAAAGAGAATGGTGCTTACAAAACTAAATAAGACGTTCCGTGTAACAACCAAAGTAAAAGGGGCCAGCGTTTTCGAAGGACAATGACACAAGCCAATTAAAAATATGGGCGGAGAGTGTGCAGGGCTTCCACTGCCTACTCTATTATGGTCCCAGCATACAGAATATCTCAAACAAAAGTTACACTAGAAATGCAGCTAGCACAAGAACTCTTGAGGCATTCTGCACTATTAATCCTTCTCAATTTAAACAATCCATGTTTAAAGAAAAACACTACCCTCACCATATACATGAAATTTTCATCAGCCTTACTGAACATAGATCACCATGTAAACATATTTGCGATTTCTTAATAGATGTACACCTTCACGTCACCTTTCTCAAAATATATACCTCTCTAGAATATACGGTGTTACATCGCGGTGTTTACACCGCGATACCTTTACAACGCAGGCATTACAACGCAAGTCGTTACAACGACTTACGCTAGAGGGCGCTGGACTTAGGAATAGTATGATTTACTTTTCCAACTCAAGCCTACGTTACAGTAGGGAAGGTGTTAGAATAGTAAATCATACTATTCCTTAGCTTAGAGCGCCATCCAGCGCAAGTCATTGTAATGACTTGTGTTGTAATACCCGCGTTCTAAAGGTATTGCGGTGTAAACACTGCGATGTAACCGATGTTTCCCACCTCTCTGCATCTTTAAGCAAACTCAAAAGTCCTACCATCTATATAGCTATGTGCAAGCACGAAAACCATATCTCACCATCTAAGCATATGCAAAGTGGTCATATACGTTAAAATCCACATTGACAAACACTTCCCAATACAAACCTAACAAGTATTACTTCTTTCTTATTCATATACATGCAGACAACATGTTCTCATCTTTTACTTCTTACTACACTACTCCTGTTCAATAATCTTACTAAAAGTATTACAACTCCCAGAATGCAAATGACAGATGTATCTATTCTGCACATGATGTTTAGACATTTAAAAAATTTTTAGTTCCTCATTGCAACTTTCCATAAAACTAAACTGTTATTTTTCAATAAAATACACAATGTATTGAACAGGCACAAATTCATTTTTAGGTCGAGCCTAGCAGCAGCGTGCACAACCTCCTCGCTCTGCAAGGCATGCTATAATAGAGTAGTCAAAATAAAGGGTAAACCCATATAAAGTCACTGGGACCTGGGTATAGAGCAGTATGAGAACAGTGGTCCCAGCATACAGAATCATTCAATACAAAGCATTTAGAAAAACAATGTAACAAGAAACCTTTTAAGGAGGTTCAAATGCCTATTTAATCACATTGAACACTTATAATTTGTTATTACTGAGCTCCATAGTACAGACAACATTTTTGGTATCATAACAGTGCCCAGAAAAGAGGAGGAGGAGTCAGGAGGTGAGTGATAAAGTGTAGGATTTGGAAGGAAGTGAATACAAAAAATAGATGCATTAAGAACACAATCAAATTAATCGGCAAAATTAAATCTCTGCCGTATTTAAATTCAGATCAAATCATGATTCAAATATCTACAATTCTAAGAGAAGCCATATATATGAAGAAGATCACAGTACATCCTGAACTGGTGATAATATTGGCAAAGATGTTGTGTCGACGTTTCGACCCCTTAAGGCATGTAGGTACTCATTGCGACCTTACGGGATGGGGTCTTCATCAGGACTGGGGTGCAAGTATAAGGGGGGGTGGGTGTGGGCACCTAAAAAACAAAATTAAACGAGCGTAAGGCTAATAGATCTATAAAAACGGGAAAGAAATTAATTGCAATAGTTATAAAAAAGTTACCCTATCTGTCAGAAGACAGGACTCTAAGACGTCAAAGGATCGTCAAAGGTGGAGGGTATCAAACTCCCCGAAGGTAACGACAGAAGCGGGAAAAGAGGTATCCACCTAAAATCGAATAGGTAAGTTAGTGGATAGAGTGGAGATAAATTACCAAACAAAGGCGCTCCACGATTGGGCGCATAACTTACTCTGTCGCAGAAAGGCTTTTCTGTCGAGTTAAATCAGGAGGCTCTCATTAATCAGCACTCCCGGAAAGAAATCCAATTCATTATGGACAAGGCAGTTGGGGACTAGTCGCCACTAATTAGCCGCCAAGGAATTAATCTAAAAAGGAGGGGAGGGAGGGAGAGGATTAAACAACCAGACGTCAGAAAGGACCTGCATAAATCACAAAGCATGAATGAAGGCACAGGGGTCCAGCTACGTGGAGCTAGTGAGGAAGGAACGTGCCATTAATACGCGCGTGGCCAGCAAAATCACGAAGGTATCGTGATCTGAAAAATGTGACCCCGAGGGTTCTTAAGTATGCTAAAGAATACCCAACCGGTCCAGTCACTGAGGATAGAAGGACAAGGGACCGTGTTGACCAGTGAATTAATAAAATGTATTAGTAAGCGGCTTAAATCTAAGGGCAACGCAGCAAATAAGGGAAAACAGTACAGTTGTCAGGAGAATAAACGGACAAACTGCACAAAGTAATGCAACAATCAGTTAACGGGGAGCTACAAGGATGCTCTTACCCTGCTTCTCCGGTCCCGTGTGAAGGATGAAAGGGGAAGCGAGCTGAGTGATCGTAGGTTTACTTAAGACGCGAGATCATCACGTGATCTCCGTTATTGTGCTGGCGCTAAATGCCGGTGGCTTAACGTAATGGAAAAAAGACTTTGGTTGGAAGATTACCGGGAGCGGTGGACAAAGTTCCGTGGTTGGCATATTCCTCTAAATGGTAAAAGAATGACCTAGTGTGATTCAAATGAAACCATCAAACATGAGCTAAGTGTATATATATACTCGTGAAGGCAGAAAACAATATAAGTTGTCCATATGCAGTGTATATATAACAGTCAAACATTAACAAATGTCGAGTAAAGTTTTACATATTGTCATACCACATAGGAAAATAGTTCGTACAGAAAGTAAATGAACTAAGTACTCATTAGTGTTAAATGACAACCAATGATTAAACGGGGGGTTTTCATTCAGGGGTTAGGAGGCGATACAAGAAAAGGTTACAAATCCGTAAAAAAACACAATGAAGTTAAATTCGAAGGACTGCTAACTGGGCGTAGCTACCATCGAGTTCATTCAATCCATTAATTACAGTGTCCAATTTAGTCATCCATTTGGATTCTCTTGCATTTAGAATAGCTGATAGATTGCCGCCTCTGGGGCCCACTTTTACCTTTTCTAACACCAACCATTTAAGATCATCAGGCTTGTGATTCTTTATGACACAGTGTTCAACAAGGGGTGCATCCACTACATTACACCGGATACGGCTGTGGTGTTGCAGAATGCGGGACTTGACTTTCTGTTGTGTCTGTTGTGTCTGTCCAATGTAGAGGAGTCCACATGGCCACAGATCAACCGCATCCCCATTCCAAATCATGAGAATATCGTCAAAGAATCTGAAGAGCTCAGTAACCGATTAACCACTAGGGGTTACCCGAGGAGGCTGATCAAGAAAGCACGCAAGAGGGCTTGGTATAACACTGGAAACTGGTAGCCGATGACATCGACCAACACACTCCACCTATGCATTCTTTCAAGAAAGCCAGAAGTGTGAAGGACTATGTAGTTCAGTCTTTCCTTGAAACAACAACAGCACCAACCATCCAAGAACTTTGGAGCCTGCCTCCAGTGATGGGGCATTTTAAGTGTGGTCATTGTAAGGCCTGTGAAACAACTGTTACGACAAAAATTTTCTGCTACAAAGAACATTCGATCACTTTGAGCTCGTTTACCAATTGTAACTCTACTCATGTAATCTATGGCATCAGTTGCCCATGTGGACTCCTCTACATTGGACAGACACAACAGAAAGTCAAGTCCTGCATTCTGTAACACCACAGCCGTATCCGGTGTAATGTAGTGGGTGCACCCCTTGTTGAACACTGTGTCATAAAGAATCACAAGCCTGATGATCTTAAATGGTTGGTGTTAGAAAAGGTAAAAGTGGGCCCCAGAGGCGGCAATCTATCAGCTATTCTAAATGTAAGAGAATCCAAATGGATGACTAAATTGGACACTGTAATTAATGGATTGAATGAACTCGATGGTAGCTACGCCCAGTTAGCAGTCCTTCGAATTTAACTTCATTGTGTTTTTTTACGGATTTGTAACCTTTTCTTGTATCGCCTCCTAACCCCTGAATGAAAACCCCCCGTTTAATCATTGGTTGTCATTTAACACTAATGAGTACTTAGTTCATTTACTTTCTGTACGAACTATTTTCCTATGTGGTATGACAATATGTAAAACTTTACTCGACATTTGTTAATGTTTGACTGTTATATATACACTGCATATGGACAACTTATATTGTTTTCTGCCTTCACGAGTATATATATACACTTAGCTCATGTTTGATGGTTTCATTTGAATCACACTAGGTCATTCTTTTACCATTTAGAGGAATATGCCAACCACGGAACTTTGTCCACCGCTCCCGGTAATCTTCCAACCAAAGTATTTTTTCCATTACGTTAAGCCACCGGCATTTAGCGCCAGCACAATAACGGAGATCACGTGATGATCTCGCGTCTTAAGTTAAACCTACGATCACTCGGCTCGCTTCCCCTTTCATCCTTCACACGGGACCGGAGAAGCAGGGTAAGAGCATCCTTGTAGCTCCCCGTTAACTGATTGTTGCATTACTTTGTGCAGTTTGTCCGTTTATTCTCCTGACAACTGTACTGTTTTCCCTTATTTGCTGCGTTGCCCTTAGATTTAAGCCACTTACTAATACATTTTATTAATTCACTGGTCAACACGGTCCCTTGTCCTACTATCCTCAGTGACTGGACCGGTTGGGTATTCTTTAGCATACTTAAGAACCCTCGGGGTCACATTTTTCAGATCACGATACCTTCGTGATTTTGCTGGCCACGCGCGTATTAATGGCACGTTCCTTCCTCACTAGCTCCACGTAGCTGGACCCCTGTGCCTTCATTCATGCTTTGTGATTTATGCAGGTCCTTTCTGACGTCTGGTTGTTTAATCCTCTCCCTCCCTCCCCTCCTTTTTAGATTAATTCCTTGGCGGCGAATTAGTGGCGACTAGTCCCCAACTGCCTTGTCCATAATGAATTGGATTTCTTTCCGGGAGTGCTGATTAATGAGAGCCTCCTGATTTAACTCGACAGAAAAGCCTTTCTGCGACAGAGTAAGTTATGCGCCCAATCGTGGAGCGCCTTTGTTTGGTAATTTATCTCCACTCTATCCACTAACTTACCTATTCGATTTTAGGTGGATACCTCTTTTCCCGCTTCTGTCGTTACCTTCGGGGAGTTTGATACCCTCCCCCTTTGACGATCCTTTGACGTCTTAGTGTCCTGTCTTCTGACAGATAGGGTAACTTTTTTATAACTATTGCAATTAATTTCTTTCCCGTTTTTATAGATCTATTAGCCTTACGCTCGTTTAATTTTGTTTTTTAGGTGCCCACACCCACCCCCCCTTCCACTTGCACCCCAGTCCTGATGAAGACCCCATCCCGTAAGGTCGCAATGAGTACCTACATGCCTTAAGGGGTCGAAACGTCGACACAACATCTTTGCCAATATTATCACCAGTTCAGGATGTACTGTGATCTTCTTCATATATATGGCTTCTCTTAGAATTGTAGATATTTGAATCATGATTTGATCTGAATTTAAATACGGCAGAGATTTAATTTTGCCGATTAATTTGATTGTGTTCTTAATGCATCTATTTTTTGTATTCACTTCCTTCCAAATCCTACACTTTATCACTCACCTCCTGACTCCTCCTCCTCTTTTCTGGGCACTGTTATGATACCAAAAATGTTGTCTGTACTATGGAGCTCAGTAATAACAAATTATAAGTGTTCAATGTGATTAAATAGGCATTTGAACCTCCTTAAAAGGTTTCTTGTTACATTGTTTTTCTAAATGCTTTGTATTGAATGATTCTGTATGCTGGGACCACTGTTCTCATACTGCTCTATACCCAGGTCCCAGTGACTTTATATGGGTTTACCCTTTATTTTGACTACTCTATTATAGCATGCCTTGCAGAGCGAGGAGGTTGTGCACGCTGCTGCTAGGCTCGACCTAAAAATGAATTTGTGCCTGTTCAATACATTGTGTATTTTATTGAAAAATAACAGTTTAGTTTTATGGAAAGTTGCAATGAGGAACTAAAAATTTTTTAAATGTCTAAACATCATGTGCAGAATAGATACATCTGTCATTTGCATTCTGGGAGTTGTAATACTTTTAGTAAGATTATTGAACAGGAGTAGTGTAGTAAGAAGTAAAAGATGAGAACATGTTGTCTGCATGTATATGAATAAGAAAGAAGTAATACTTGTTAGGTTTGTATTGGGAAGTGTTTGTCAATGTGGATTTTAACGTATATGACCACTTTGCATATGCTTAGATGGTGAGATATGGTTTTCGTGCTTGCACATAGCTATATAGATGGTAGGACTTTTTGAGTTTGCTTAAAGATGCAGAGAGGTGGGAAACATCGGTTACATCGCAGTGTTTACACCGCAATACCTTTAGAACGCGGGTATTACAACACAAGTCATTACAATGACTTGCGCTGGATGGCGCTCTAAGCTAAGGAATAGTATGATTTACTATTCTAACACCTTCCCTACTGTAACGTAGGCTTGAGTTGGAAAAGTAAATCATACTATTCCTAAGTCCAGCGCCCTCTAGCGTAAGTCGTTGTAACGACTTGCGTTGTAATGCCTGCGTTGTAAAGGTATCGCGGTGTAAACACCGCGATGTAACACCGTATATTCTAGAGAGGTATATATTTTGAGAAAGGTGACGTGAAGGTGTACATCTATTAAGAAATCGCAAATATGTTTACATGGTGATCTATGTTCAGTAAGGCTGATGAAAATTTCATGTATATGGTGAGGGTAGTGTTTTTCTTTAAACATGGATTGTTTAAATTGAGAAGGATTAATAGTGCAGAATGCCTCAAGAGTTCTTGTGCTAGCTGCATTTCTAGTGTAACTTTTGTTTGAGATATGCTGAATGTAGGTATGCCATTTGCAAATGAAAATGTTGTTTTTCGTTTCATAAACGTACTGATGCATGTGCACGCTCAATAACAAAGCAATGTATGTTTCTAGAAGGCCATGTATGCAATTATATATATCAAGTGTGATACCTAGATTTCACTCATACATAGCTGTGACGAAAAGCATGTATACAGTAAAACAGGTAGTTTTATACTGACCGAAGGAGATAACCAATGATTCAGAGATATAGTGACAACTGTTATGTATCTAACAGCAATGAAGGTACTTTCTCAGTCAATCAGGCAGTATTTAGGCACTCATGGAATCACCCAGCCACTACTCAGGCAGTCATCAAATCAGTGATTCACTATCCATGGAGTTATTCAATTATCCAGAAACTATACATGGACTCTTGCAATCATGGGGGCAGAAATTATATAGTCATTGAAGTATACAGGTACTACATATACATTAATCTAATTACCTAACTACTATCTATTGACTTATACAATTAACAAGGCTGTAACTATACAAACATTATAACATTTGCACAGAACCTATGCAGCCATCTAAACACCCACTTACAACCCATGCAGTCATTGAAATACTGATGCACACACTTGCACTGATGAAACACTCAGGCTCTACTCATCCACTCATGTAATTAGGTAGAGAGTACCATTGTAGTAAACCTATCTCCCATCCAGTACCTATGCAGTCATTTAATTACTGAGCCAATAGTCTTGCACAAATACAATCACTCCAGCAGTATATTTACTTTCATCCAATCTCTCAAGCTTTAACAATGGAATCATGCAGTCACACAGACACTAGTCATGCACTCATATAATTAGGTAGGCACTATTGATGCACTTATTCAATTCTCGGGGCACTACCCATGTGTTATGTAAGCATCCAGGCACTACCTGTTCCATCAACCAAAAATACATGGGCAGTATCCAATCACTGAAACACTATTCATCCACTCATCCAATAGTCTAGGTGCTATGCATGGGCTCAAACAATCATGTATGAGCTATCCATGCACTGCATAAATCACCTATATACTATGTATGCACTCTTGCAATCATCCAGGTACTAGAGTTGCACTCATTTAATCATACTACCAGTATCTATGCATTTATTGAGTTATTGAAGCTTTAGTCACGCAATTGTCGACTCATACATGATCTACCCATGCACTCATCCAAACACCCAAATACTAGTGGTATACTCATGCAAACACACAGATGCAAGAATGCAGATATGGAATGACCCATGGAGTTATTTATTTATTATTTTTGCCATTTATAGAGCGCATGGTTACACTGCCGGTGTGTCCACGCGCTAGTTGCCAACAAATAGCAGACAGTAAGGGTTGAGAGTCAGGGAGATTCAATCCTCTGCCTCTGGCCTGTAACAGGGGGTTATGGGAAAGTCTAGTGACTAGCTTGTGGGAAAAGCTAAGTCTTTAGTTTTCTACGAAAGGTCATTTCAACTGGCTCTGTTTTTATTTCAGCTGGTAATGTATTCCATTGTTTAGCTGCTTGGAATCTAAAGGAACGGCCACCCATCCTAGCCTTTCTGATTCTTGGAACCCTTGTTAGTGCTTTACCCTTGGATCTTAGGTTTCTTTTGGGTGTGTAAGCTGCTATCAAGGTTTGAAGGTATCGTGGCCCTTTCTTTGCCAGAATACGGTGGCAGTGGCACATTGATTTAAACAATATTCTCTTTTTGACTGGTAGCCAGTGCAATCTGGCTAAGGCTTTTGATATAGGTGTTCTTTTAGGGAGGTTCAGCACTGGGCGGGCAGCTGCATTTTGTATGGATTGCAGCTTCATTATTCCTTTTTTAGCTGCGCCTAGATACACGAAATTTCCGAAGTCAATTTGAGATGTGACTACGGCATGTACTATAGTTTTTCTGGTGCTGACAGGTAATAGGTCGAGGACCTTCCTCAGGACCTTTTGAGTCCCAAAGCATTTACCTGTTACTCTCTGGATTTGACTCTCAAATGTCAGGTAGGAGTCGAGCCAGACTCCCAGGTTTTATACTTCTGTTTTAGGAGTTGGCAGTTTGCCCACTGTCTCGGACCACCATGCTGACGACCAGATAGATGGGGCTTTTCCTACAATCATCACCTCCGTTTTGCTGCCATTAAGTTTCAAGCAGTGATTAGACATCCATGTTGTTACATATTCCATGCATTGGGAGAACTGATGTGCAACCAGTCCCGGGTTTTGGAACAATGTAATAATAAGCTTAGTATCGTCAGCATAGGACACAATGGTAGTTGCAAGTGGCCCCATGCATAAGTTAAACAACATGGGGCTAAGGATTGAGCCCTGTGGAACTCCCTGTGGCAGGGGAAAACTCTTGGACGTATAAGTGTCATGTGTGATCTGAATGCCTCGTGACGCCAGGAAGAATATCATCCATCATAGGGCCATGTCTCTAACCCCACACAACTCTAATCTTTGGAGGAGGTGGCCATTGAGGACAGAATCAAAAGCTGCACTGAGATCCAGTAGGATCAGAGCAGCTGTTTGGCCTTCATCCGTGTGCTGTCTTAGAGTTTCCGTAGCCAGGAGAAGGGCTGTCTCTGTAGAATGTGCAACTCGGAAACCTGATTGTGAGGGGTGTATTAGGTTGTTACTGGCAATGTGATTGGTCAGCTGTATATTCACTACTTTTTCTGCTATTTTCACAAAGAAAGGTAGCAGTGAGATAGGGCGTAGGTTCTCTAGAAGCGAATGGTCTATTTGAGTTTTTTTTGCTTAAAGGGCGGACCATAGCTTGTTTCCATTTGTAGGGAACTTCTCCCAATTGGAAGGAGCGGGTAATTAGCTCAGATATGAGCGGCATAATGCAGTTCTCTCCTTGCATCAGCAAATTTGGGCAAGCTGGGTCCCTCTGGGATCCGGATTTGATTCCCTTAGCTAGCTTCCTCAACTCATCTGGCTCTGGTATCTTAAACTCCTCTTGATTTTCTCCCTTGAATATTGTGGTCAGAATGCCATTGTTGCTTTTATCGTGTTGTTATGACATAGTCAGGGAATCAGCTGGGCACTACCTGTATCTTCAGGGAATCACCTAGGCACCACCTATACACTCATTTAATCAACCAGGGAGTATTCATGTATTGAACCACAAACCCATGTATCTACAAGTTTTACTGAGGAATATGTAGTGTTTAGACAATTTGGGAAATAGATTTACTACAATGGTACTCTCTACCTAATTAGATGAGTGCATGAGTAAAGCCGGAGAGTTTCATCAGTTTAAACCTGTATTTGGTTTTGAACAAGTACACTGTAGTTCGCTCTGGCTCTATACATCTATCCTTTATAGATCTGTCTTCAGCTTTCGATCGTGTTAATAGATCGAAGCTCTGGCAGATGATGTCCTCGATTGGCATTGTTTTGTTTCTAAGGAACCTCCACAGAGACTCAAAAGCGGTTGTCTGCTACTCAAAAGATCTTAAGGTAACTCGCAAGTTTGATATTAGGAGAGGGGTTTACCAGGAGTGTATCCTGGCTCCTTCCTTTTTAATTTATATATTAACTCTTTGGAGAAGGCCCTCCTGGAGGAAAGATGTGACTGCCCACATGCGGGTAAACGCAGCCTGCCAGTTCTCCTATATGCGGATGATGCTGTCCTCATGGCGAGGACAGCCAGGGGGATACAACTTCTGTTGAACTCCTTCGTCCACTTCATGGAGGACATGGATCTGCTGGTTAATCACAGCAAATCATTAGTCATGCAGGTGGGACCTCGTATAGCAAAGCAGTTTATTTTTAAGTTAGGAACCTTGTCAATCCCTACGACAAATGTCTTTTCCTACCTGGGAGTAGTGTTTGACGATGCTCTGAGTCGGTCCCCCCTGGTTACGCGGCAGAAGGGGGATCTGGTCAGAGCGACCGCAGCTCTTTTTAACTTTGCTTCTAGGGTGGGGGGGACTGATAGGGGCCCTTTTGAAGATTTACAGAGCCAAATGTATTGCGAAGACTGGTTATGGGAGCAAGATATGGGGCCACACTGGGCTGGAGACTCTACAAGTTGCAGGGAACACTTTCCTGAGAAGGGTACTCTCATTACTGCAGAGTGTTCCATCCTATGTCGTGCACCAAGAGTTGGGGATGGCTTTTCTCTCAGACGAACTGGCGTTTCATCCATTAGCACTGTAGATAAAGGTTTGGGCCAAGGAAGAAAACGCCCTTGGTAAGGATATTCTAAAGGATTGTCTTTCCCTTGACCATGTTAATCGCATCAGTTGACTAAAGTATGTAAGAGACGGCTTCCACAGCCTGGGAAGGATGGACCTATTTGACAACCTAGATGGTATATGTAAGAGGGATTGTACTTGCATAAAAGAGTGTTTTCTTACAAGGCGTTGTTGTAATAGAGAAGCAACAGAGCTGGGCAATCCCAGTGTGTGCAGGTACATTAGATTAAAAACTGTGCCAACCACTAAACCATATCTTTTAGGGATCAAAAGCAACTATGATTGCTTATTACTGACCAGATTTAGGCTCGATTTCTTTTACTACCTCCTGGCCCAACCCCGTGGCGCTCATAGAGGTCAGTGCCTCATGCCCTGTGGCTGCGACGGTCGGTCTCCTCAGGACATGATGCGCTTTTTTAATGTTTTGTGGTTTTTATGCAGTTCCTAGAAAGTCTTTTATCATTCCTATTCTTAAAAAGGCCTGTTTTGGGAGGGTGAGACCTGCTTTAATCTTTTTACAACTTCTTTCACACAATACCGTATTGTATAGGCTCAGCTTTTTAAGGACAGTCATCCGACTTGGGTCAAGCTGTGATTAACTTTGACAGTGGGATTTATTTCTAAACTGTAATTAGATCACACTGGCCACATTATTTGGTTATTCTGTACATATGTGAAGTTTTATTGATATTTGTATGACTTTTATGGTTTTATCTGAAAAAAGCGAACAAAGTTTGATTTGATTTGAATGCATGAGGAAAGACTGAATCTTTCATCAGTGCAAGCATGGGCCTCAGGATTTCAATTACTGGATGGGTTGTTAATGGGTGTTTAGATGGCTGCATAGATTCTGCACTAATGTTATAATTATTTCATAGTTACAGCCTTGAAGATTTTGTAATACATTTTTTTTTTAAGTAGAAGAAGAGATGCAGTGAAACAGAACATATTTGAGAGAGTAGTTGATAGGCCTTTGCTTTAAAGAGGAAGCTTTTTTATTTTGATTCCAAATAGAATGAAGACTCTTGACAAAATAACATTTTGCATGAGGAGACAAAATCAGAAGAAAAGATTAGTGAATAGAAGTAACTGTTGTACAGTTTTTTGTGGACAATAGTTACATACTTCTTGTACAGAGGCTTTCTTTAATGAAGAAAACTGTCTCAGGATGACAAATAAGTTCATGCTATTGATTAAAGATGACTATGTTATGAAATGAAGAATGGTAGTCCTATAGCAAAAGATGTGATGGTACCTAGAAATGTAGAAGAAGTTATTGCAGAAGAGGTACAAGGAAGGCATAGTCAGGGTACTGTATACAAATGGAATTGTAGTAGTGTTTCTAGGATTAGACAGCAATCCATTGATATATTAAGAAAATTCCTTCGTATCTTACCAAGGCGAAGTTTAAAACACAAAATAAGTTCCACCACTCAACAATGCGAAATGTAGGTAGGAGGCTTTATTATGTGAAAACTTCTGCTTTATGTTTAAGAGAAGTAAATAGAGTGCTTTTGCATGGTAGTGTGGCACATGTAGAAAAGGTTTATGGTGAAGTGCATTTTCGTTTCTATGGTCCTGGGCAGGATTCTTGGGAAAATGAAGGGTTGTTAAGAAGAAGAGTTGAAGAACAAGACCCATATATTACAGCTGATAGTTTTAAAAAAGAAATTACAAAATTTAACACAGTATTCTGTATAAAACCACAGTATGTTTGTACATGTTGTTGCTGCTCTTACAAGAAGAGAGAAGACGCAAATTCCGCCGCGGTGCGGGAGTTCTATTGAGTGGGCGGGGCCGCGTTGGCCAACGAACATGCGCAGCACTACCGAGGTAATGCTCGCAACGGCTGTTGGCCGACGCGCGCCCTCAACGGGTTAAACACAGACTGTTGACTTATATGTAAAAAGTGAAAAGGTAAATTATGATAACTGCCAAAAGTTACCTGTGTATTTATTTGTAGAGAGACGATTTGACTTGTCTGTAAGGCAAGTTTTATGTAAGTCGTGTTACAATAAATTGGAAGATAGCAAAATGAACAACACCTAGATATTAGATACCCATTTTGAAAGATAATAAAATGCCTGCTAATGTAGAAAAACTATGAAGGGCAAAAATAAAAATAAAAATGTAATATTTTTTCGGCATTAAGAAAGGCCGTTATGGACTGCTCTCAAGCACTAACTAAAACTCCACAATCCATGCAGTCTGATGCCATTGGGGAAAACTGTAGAACCAAATCTTGAAGTTGAGATTGGACTTTTGAATGGACTCTCTGCTTCGGTGTTGTTGTGCTGCTATTGATGAAGAGGGTCCTTCATGTTTGCATTGCCTTCTTGCTGCTCACTATGAACTCCTCTTATGAAATGTGCAAAAAATATAAAAGGGGAAAAAAACACCATGCATGATTTTTGACTGCTTTGTGAATAGCTGTAACACACTGCTCACCAGCTGTTATAACAATACTATAGTCCATGCAATACATGACCATTCTTGAAAACTATAGAATCATATCTGTTGTAGTAGTCTATACCTCTAAATGGACTTTCTGACCAGATATTGTTGCTGCTGCCACTGATATAGATGGTCATCGAGCTTCCCTCTTGTAGATCGCCAGTTGGAGACATTTTCTATGATAGGTTTTAAGATAATATGAGATGGACATTGTCCCACATGAATATTTTTTTTCATCACTCTAGAGATGATCTTGTAACACATTGTGCATTGTACTAGTTTTGCAACAGTTTTTGATTCCCAATGGATTTTGGTAACAATGGATAGTTTGATATTTGTTTGGAAGTTATGTTGTGTTCGTGAGTTTAGATGTTGAAAGTTGTTTTTGGAAACTTGTTTTAAAAAAAATATGTTGTTAAAATAAAGTTAAACCAATATGTTAATAAACAGCTAGACTCAAACTATGTGTAAAATATGTCAATATATCTGTTATACACTTTTTCATTTGTATTTGTGACTACTGATGTCATTGCGACTGCCGGTGTTGCTGTGAAGGAAAATGCATTTTTGATGTAGTTATTTCGACAAATAAATATGAAGGGGAAAGTTACATCAGTATCTCACTAAATAGCTACACTGAAACTTTATGTCAAATATGTCTAGATATGTGTTTTGCACTTTGTCAAAAACACCCGGTATTCGCAGTCTGTCCTTTGCAATGGCACTCATAGAATCATACAGGCACTACCTGTGCAATCATCAAGGACGTCCTTTCTGCATCACTCTGCAAATGTGCCTCCTGGCATAGAACTAGTTGGGGAATGAAGTCCCCTTGGCTATTGAGGGTATTTGGGAGCCAAGTATCTCTCTTGTTACCTCTAGCAAGTTCCACACAGTCAGTTTGCTAAGATGTGAGGTGTTCTGCAAGCACGTCTCCTGGCACACTACTGGCTGGGGAATAAAGTTGTCTAGGTAAAGAATCTTGGGGACACACTGGTAGTTTCTATAAGTCCTACTCAGCGGGATTTCTGAGAGCTAGCCATAGGCCCGCCCTCTTTCTGCACCATTCTGTAAAGACCATTACTAACTAAAAAACCATGGAAATTCACCAAAAAAACTAAAGGTTACATGTATGTTATAATTAGGAATTAGCATTTAAAAAACCTTAGAAAATCACTGAAAAAAACAAAGGTACAGGGCTGTTATAGTTAGGAAATAGGATTAAAAAGCCTATAGGGCTCATTAGGATGGCAGATAGAGGCACATCCGCAGTGCTGGCGGTGGCAGAAAACATCCTTTTCCGCACTCCATTGGCGGTCCTCGCGTCCCTCATATTAAGATGGGCAAACATAGCCCATTTTCCGTCCGCTACGGAGTTACGTGAACCTCCAGAAATTTCCGTCTGCAACCGCGGAGCAGGGAGCCAATAGAGAAACACCGCCGTGCAGAATGACTTCCCGTCCGCCATACAAATCATGATGCCGCAAACAGCCCATCACACCGCAGCGGAGAATCCAGCCACCCGGAGACGGTGGAAGCCCTACAGCGGAGAGCAAAACTCGACTCCCGGTCCCCTCCACGCGGTCCTGACCGCTATGGATCCAGCTTTTCAAGCCTTTCTGCTGCTGTACCTCATCCACTACTAGCAAATAAGACACCGCCGCGGACAACGCCGCAGGTACGCAAAAACACAACTCTGCATACAACCACAACACACAGCTCCTGTGCTGACATATGGTTCCTGTCCACATCAGACTCTGGTGGGGACAGGAACAAATCCCACAGTGTACTCACACATGTCCTACCTGATAGAAACCCACACCTCCGCATCGGGGTAACCCATCAACCGTGAAATCACTGCAATGTCCCGGGAAAGTCACTGCAGTGGTGAAGACGCGGGAAAACCTGCGCACAATGTAGTAGGCAGGGCCTGCGCCAGGCATGGGCAGTCTGCCCAGATTCACTGGGCTCCACCCTCGTCCTTCCGACAGTATGCATCACACACCCATTCAGGCACATGCTGTGGGCCCCTCCTGTGCCTCCCTGCACAATCCCTGCACAATTAATCATCCAGGTGTAGTCAGACCTCGCACCTCACACATCAAAGGACAAGGGAGATTGACTGGGAAGGTGGGGGTAAAGAGGAACACCCTGCACAGAAGCTCAGGGGCTGGACAACCCTCCTCCTCACATCTACCTTCCACTCATGTGAATCAAACTGTGTATAATTAGAAAATGAAGACTCACACTGCATATGAACATCCACTGAACTGTTCACACTGCCTGTCAAGTCCCTCAGAAAGACCCCACACTAACACTTTGCCACATACTCATACCATGGGTCAGCAGCAATGGAGGACAAATAAATGGGCCAGCCAAAAGTAAAGTGGACAGTGCTGGAAAGCCATGGAGCAAGCCACATAGTATATGTACATCACATGCAAGAGAAAGAACATATCACACCACCCTTAGGCCATCAAATCAGACATGGGTGGCACAGTGAGTGAAATGAAACTAAAGTGACCTCTGTGCAACAACTCAGGGCACATCAAGGTAAGCCATGCATAAGCACAGGAATGATAGGAAGTCTCAGAAGTCATACAGTGACCAGCCACATATCTGTGTCAACTCACTTGCCATGTGTATGTCATCAGCATAACACACATGGCTCATTGTCACACTCCCTGACTGTCAAACACAGGTAGGACCTTCACACATGCCCCTCACCTACCCACCTCACACCTGAAACACTCTACACCTGCGTGAAACACACATAATGATGCAAATGATGTCCTGTGAGTTCAGTGACAACCAATCACACTCCCTGTGGTGCATCCATAAATATCAGACTAACACTCAGAGATGCCTAAACCAATGCTGACACAAAACCAATAGCCAAACACAAAGCTCACAAACAACATCCACAGAAGTCCAACAAGCCCAGTCATGTACAGCCAAACAGTGGAAAGGCAATGTGATCCTAGACAGAAGAGGAATACACAACATTGTCACTCTGGACAAATGCACAGACACCATACCCCAACACAAACAAGAATTGCCTCCTCAAAAAACAATCATGAACAATAACTGGGATCAGGGGACAAATCAGCTAACACACACATACACAGCACAACAGTCATCAAGTGAGCATGGTGTCATAGTGTACCACAAGCATGCACATGCACAATCCTGACAAGTGACAGGCCCAAAATAGGAGGACAAACCACTAGTGTGCACTTACGACAAGTTCATGAACATAAATCCACATTGCTGCATGTGACATACACACAAAATATGCACATTACACATGCAACACACATATGAATGTATTTCAATGCACAAACTACTCACACACAATGTCATGCAAATTGAACATCACACACATATTGCACCTGTTAGCAGAAAGAGCCAACACAGGCCAAACACTGCATACATCCACAACAGAGGCACATACCAATCCATCACATAGCAAACTCAGCTGGACATCAGGGGGATGCACACCAAGCAAGTACAAGGCAACATACACTGACAGCACTGCATGCACACCAAGCAGTGTGTGCACAACTACAAAACCAGTAGCACACATATCTGAGTGCCATACCATGAACTCCCACAACACCAATCATCACAGCACAAACATAACATCACACTCAGGAAGGGTAGCAGTACCTCAGCAAACACACATACACCTTAGCCTTCACCCACAGATGCACATCTCATGGAAACCCAGATGCAAACAACATGACTAGAGGACTGTGATGCTCAAACACATGCACTGTACATGAGTAACCATGACTGCAAACCAGTAGAAGAAAATATCCTACAACTAATTGTGGAATTGTCCTGAGTGGCACATTGGTCCTGTACACAGATCATCCTCACACAGCATAGTGTCACACTATGAAGTGGTGGGGAGGCTCACACACTGGCAAGGCATGGGGTGGAAGACATGAGATTGACGTGGTGTGTACTTCAGTAGTGGACAGGTGAGGAGTGTACAGTTCACAAACACATAGAGGAGTAACTCACAATGTGTAGGCATCAGAAGCACATATAGGGAATGGTATGACTCCACATACCACATACCATACTGGAGCCAAAATTGTGTCAAGTGACAGCAATGAATGGCAAAATTCACAAATAATGTCAGTGTGGCTGAGCAGGTCTGCACAGTGAGCACAAACAGAAACAAGACACATGGCTGATCAAAAAAACACAACACAGACTTGGCTGTCACACACTCTGCATACTCACAACTGGCAGCGACAACAAGTAGGTGTCCCCCAGGAGTGCAAGGACACACCAGCACAGTGCCCAACCTACAACTCCTACATGTGCCCACAATCTGAAGCACATGGCTGACAATTTAAACAAACAGGCACTCATTACCTGGATCATACATGTGTGTAGTTGGCATTGCACACACATCAACACTACTGACAATGACAGCCCATTCACACTGTATGACTACTCAAGTTCACACATTCAAATGTACCCATGTGACTATGAAGACAGGCCTACACAAGATGACCACACATCAATACTGCTGTTCACACATCAAGAAAGATCACACAGATATGATGGACCCTGGCCACCCCACAAGTAATCCGGTGGATAGAATTCACCTCTGTTGTGGTATTGCATCCTAACATGACATGTGTACAATTTAGCAAACCTGACCATAGAATGATCAGGATAATAGTAGATCATCACAAACAACCATCATTGCACCCTCAAGCCTCAGAGTCAACAAGAACAAAAGTGCCTATCACCTCTGGCAAACTCTGAAAAAGTAAAACAAGCAATTGGCAATGTTAAAGTGGCATACAGAGCATGTCACATGCAACCATACCCATACAGAACACATTTTATTTAGCAAGCACATTGAAAAAAGCAGACAACAGGAGTATAGTACACATTCCCCAGCACACGTGATTTCAATACATATCCATTTCTGATGTTATTCACATATGATTAAAAACACATTAAATCAAACAGTCATTTGTTTCTTCTTATTCTTTTTCCAAGTCTTTTAATGAGTAAAATCTTCCAAAGCCAACACGTGTTTCGTCACCTCAGTATGTTTGTACATGCAACTTGTTCACGGCTGAATGGATTGACTGAATAGCAGTATATAATGTGGTGATAATTCCGGGCCACAATAATCCTGTGGCGTGAGGTTAAATGATAATCTGCTGGGCATCTAATTAAATTTCCAATGTCATCCCGGTATTCTTGTTCCAAAATCTTTTAGCTCGAAACGCCGATCCTCGTCCTCGCCCCTCACTCCGTCTCTCCTCGAGTGGCACGGGGAGGCGGAGACATGCTGCCGTGAGACACAGTATGTGGGGGTGAATGATGAGGGCTGGATCTCAACTTCTTGGGGATTCGATAGCCAACAATTGTCTTGGCAGGAGTGGGAAGTGGGGTGGGCACAATAGCCTCACTCTCCACCAAAGGTGTATCAGGTAAAGGTGACTCTCCCTGTGGGGATTTGCTGGATCTAGTGGTACGCTTGCGGTGTCCTTGCCTTTTCCCCTCCATCCCCTGTTGTCCAGGTAAACCCCCCACTTTGCTCTCCTGTCCCAGCTTCACAGAGGTGTGGGTGAAAGTTGACGTTGTGGGTAAATCTGCCTTAGAGAGGTGTTTGTGCTGAGTCTTTGCAGGCACCAGGTTCACAGCATACAGGGCAACTGTTTGTTTGACTTTGGGAGCAGGTGTGGGGATGGGAGTGCCCTTGGTTGGGGAGGATTTGGATGAATGTGAGCTTGAGGCCTGCTTCTTGGCCTGATGCCCCTGAGTGTCACGTGAAGGGCTTTTGCCTTTGCACTCCTGTATGCCTGTTTTGTGTTTTGGGGATGGTGTCTGTGCTCTGGACCGCTTGGAGTGCTGCTGTTGTGTGCTGCATGTGGAGGACTTGGCGCATGAAGGCTGTGGCGTGTGGGCACTCTCATCAGGTGGTGCCACTGGCAGGGTGGTTGCTGAAAGGACTGGAGTTGGACTGAGAGCCTGTTACAGCTGAATGGCTGCTGTCACTGTGGAGGACAAAGACTGGACAGTTCTGTGTAGCCCACCCACGTCAGAAGAATGCCCTCCATGAAGGCAACTACCTGTGCCAACTTGTTGTCATGATCCTGGAAGGCATTCAGGAGAGGAGCCTGACCCACACACAGTTGGCGCAAAAGGTCCACCGCCTCCACACTGAGGGCAGCTGGGGAGAGAGGGGCAAGGGCAGCGGTATCTGGGGGAAGGATTCTCTACCCTTCCTAGGGCTGCGGGGACGGACAGCACTAGTGGTAGCAGCCAGGAGGGTGGGCACTGGATGATGTGTGGTAGAAGTAGAGGCAGATTTCAAACTCTCTGTGCCCGCCAACATCGAGGAGTCACCGCTGGAGTCAGATGATGTTGAGGTTGGTGTTTCTGGGCGTGATTTTTCCAGGGCACTCCTGTCCCCCTCCGAGGCGCTGGTCACATCAGTGTCAGTGAGCTCATGGGTAGCAGTCGTGCCAGAAGCTTCACCACTGGTGTTCGTCCCCTGTCCTTCCGTGCCCTCGGTAGATGCTGCAATAGACAGAGACGTAGGTTCAGTATAGTACCATACTCACAAACATCATATGCAAGCACAGCACAAAACTAGAAAATGATACCCCCATGTTGCCCACCACCATGTGCAGTCTGCATGTGCAACCTTTATGCAATCCTCAGAAGATGCATGGAAACATGCATAGTTGACATTAGTGAACTATGTGACCATATGGCCTTACGCTGGTGGACTTTAAGCTGCAGGCATGGAAGACAAGAGGAAGTTTCAGTGACACTGTGTGTCAGTACAGTAGCATGAAAAAACATAGTCACCAATACATAAATGTTGAGCAGAGCCCATACAGCATGACACGTAGAACATTTGCATCAAATAATCTCGTAGAAATGTATACATGTATGATGATGGACACAGTGCCTGGGCATCTCATACACATGCAGAGTGCCAGCACAGAAACCATTGTGAAGAAGGCCCTCATCTGTGATGCAGTATGTGAATGAGCAATACATACAATGCATTTGAAATGATGTGTTGGGGCAGACTCACTGTGTCCAAAACTACACACCCCTCAATGTCCTTGGTCAGTGAATGGCTACCTGTGTCATGGAGGTCACATTTAGGGACATGATCTTACATTCTCACACTCTTCTCACAAGGTGTAGGCCTGTCTTGTGCAATCCTCAGGCCTAAGATAACTCATTGAGAAATAGGGTGGTGGAAAACCCATATGTTTCACTCAGTTCTTTTAAAATTGTGCAGCTTCTGTGTAGGCCAGGGTGACTCACACCGAGGTGAAACATGGGCCATCAGAAAACCCACATGCATGTACAATATGAGAGGGCAAACAGTGCCTACACATGCGAGACAGAACACATAATGAAAACAATGGAAGGATGATATCTCCCAATTACATTTATCTGATGTGTCATAGGTGAATTACCACCAAGAGTGTTACACTCATGCATTTTAATCTTGTGCATAATGCACACATAACCATGGGGGCAAGATGAAAAATGTACACACATTCTTCAGTACCCTCTGGACGAAATACATTTGTAATGTCTCAAATGAGCATGTGAAAACCTCATGGACTATGACATCACATAGCACAGGCAATGTTTTTTCTGACTTCGACTGTCCAAACCAGCAGTGTTACTGTATGGCTGCAAAAACACTGCATGTCCCTCCAATCCTTAAATGCAGCCATGGATCTGTGGAAATAAGACTACACACCCCATTGACATGAAGTCGGCATGATAGGCAGTGTATCACACATTTACATTACCCAGTCTCAGACCTACGTTTGTATTTTTGTTGCTGAAGAAGGGCTGTAGAAATGTCCATGTTGCCATCCTCCCCAAATACTCAAGTGCAATATTTACTAGGCCATGCATGGAGCATGGTATATGACAAATGAGGATGCATTCACATTAACTTGTACTCACAGGCACCTACTACTGCTGTCAGGCACCAAGCATAGGCGCCTACAATAAACGTTTCCCGGAAGTTGCGGTTTGAACCACATCTCCCAGAACTTCGGCAATTGTGGGAGGGTCCTCTGGGATTATCTTCCAGCATAGCACGCATGGCGGCGTGCGTAATTCTGGCCATTGGAAGCAAGTCGTGTGGCAACATCTACGACATCCATCAGAGGCTGAATTCCATTGCTGCTCGGGCGCGAGTAGCAGCAGAGGACTGGGCTGGATATATTTATGTTCTTGTGTTCTGGAAACTTCAGGTATCAACAATTTCAGTCCTAGCTGATGTTATACTCCATTTTTCCTGTGGATATAACTTTCTTTGACTTGGTTTTGGGTTCAAATTTCTTATTGCCATGGAGGCTATTTTTGATACAATTCCTTCTATTTTTGTTTTGCACTTAATCAAACTCTCTGTGAAACAGGAGATTATTTACGCGGATACTGCTGTGTAGGAACACTGCATCCCTCAGCATTTTCTCTTCTTAGTTTCTTTTCTTCTTTCTGTTGACTGAAAGGAAAGGAGGGTACATATGAGCTGGTTGGGGTCGAGTTGGAAGAGGAGTGGGAACGAATGGTGTTATAATCTGTTTCTGTTTTGTTGTTATAGGTGCATATTATTCCAAGTTTGAGAGATGTATCTTTATTGGTGATAGGGAGGAACACAGTGGTCCCTACCTATGTTGTTTGCAGGTAACTGTCCGTTTTAGTGAGATTATATGGAGTGTAGCATATATAGGACTGTATTGATTTTGTGTTCTTTTGTTTGCAGGTATCCCCTTCCCTGCTTTTCCTCTCCTAATTCCTTTCCCTCGCTTGATTGCCTCAATACTCTGTGTTTTACCTCCAGAGTTGGGGACGTCAAGAGGTGGACCCATTTGCGCGTCGCCCGGATCCTGAGGAGTTGTTGACCATTACAACTGCAGAGCAACATCATGTGAGCACTCTTTGCACACTCAAACTTTCAGTCAGAAACACTTACCAGTACATCTGGAGCACCATATAGCCTCCCATACTGTGAAAGCACCTCGTCCACCAGGACCTCCAGCTCCTCTGTGGTGAAGGGATGGGCCCTGATGTTCTCAGTTCTCGCCATCACTGCATCCAGGAGACAGGAACAGCAGCAGTTGGGGATGAAGAATGGCAGGAAGCAGTGTCTGGATGCAGTGGAAATGTGTGGCTCTCTCACAGACATATATAGCCCCTGGGGTTGTTTCAGTGGTACTCAGCTGCTGCAATTGGAGTTCCAGGTCAGATTTTTTCAAATGCAATCAAATGTGTATTTCGCTACCGCAATCGCCGTTCCCATTGGCCGGTAGGGCATGGGCATTGGCGCTGTCACACTGCGGGGCCCAGGTGGTCGCTACCGTAATCATGCATCTTTCCATTGTACCCAATGACCAGGCCCGCGGTAGCGGAGCACACCTACCGCGGGTTTCAAATTTGTATTTTACTACAGCTATCGCGGTTCCCTTTGGCTGGTAGGGCATGGGCATGGGCGGTGTCACACCGCGGGGCCCAGGTGGTCGCTACCGCAAATTGGCATTTTTCAATTGGTGCCAATGACCGTGATTGCGGTGGCAGTGCACACTTACGGCACCTATGGACACATCATGCTGTAGCAATGGCCAGTTCTCATCATTGAACAGTAGACACTTAAAATTAATCATGCCACCAGATTGTTAAATTCAATGCTAGTGTGACATTGAACTCACTGATGACTACACATGCTATGTCAGTGCACAGGATTACATGCATTGGCATGTACCCCCTCACATGTCACATATGATATTTGTGTGCATGTACACAGATCTGTTGTGTAATGGACTCTCAAATTTGTAAACATGTCAATGTGTGAGATGGCTAATCAACCCACAGTAATGATGGACTGACTACATAATGTGCCTATTTCACTGTGTAGATTGCTGAACTCATGTTGATAGTTGATCTTTAAACACACACTGTGCTCATTGTGTTGTTAATGTGTGCTCTCTCCGACTCACACACACACACTGTGCTCATTGTGTTGTTAATGTGTGCTCTGTCCAACTCATGCAAGAAGGTGTGGCAGGTACAGCAGCTACTTAGAAGCCAGCAGTGTTGCTGTTTCAGACATTTTCTGTGTCAACTATTCTCAGGGTTGGTGACACAAGATGTTGGAATGTACCATTTTACTTTCACATAGTCTTAATATGTTTTGAGGGCATTCAGTAGGTACATACTGAACACATGTACAACTACTTGAGATCAGGGTGTCTCTGCATGTGACTTGTGCTGTTAGCTGTTGTTTCAGTCCAGTCATTGTTGGCGCTGTGTCAGTCAGGACGTAAGATGTTGGACACATCTCATAGGGGAATTTAATTGACGTGTCCCCTTTTATTTTATTTAGGAGACGACCAAATGTGCATAGTCCATTCACATTGCTGGCAGACATGGAGGATGAGGACACCATACGTAAATTCTGTTTGGATTGACCTACCCTTCAAGACCTATGTGGTCAGTTGGATCCCCATCTGAGGCCTCGCAGAACATATCCGACTGCGTTGACACCAACATGTAAGGTGATGGCGGCCCTGCATTTCTTTGCAACTGGTTCATTCCAGTACACGGTGTCCAGCGCAGGTGGGATGTCTCAACCAATGTTCAGCATGGTGCTACGGGATGTCCTGTCCACAATGATGACATACAAGGACCAATATATCCATTTTCCCAGGAGACATGAATTGGCAGCGTGAAGTGCGATTATTATGACCTTGCCCAAATCCCTAATGTTGGTTGCGCTATTGACTGCACATATGTTGGCTTGGTTCTACCACAGGCACGTGAGCACATATACAGGAACAGGAAGCATTTCCATTCCATTAATGTGCAAGTGGTATGCCAAGCGGATATGATAACCTCCCGTGTCTGTGCCAGATTTCCAGGATCAGCACATGACTCCTACATACTTTCTAACAGCATTGTACTACAGCTGATAGCAAATCAGCATCTGGAGCATGCGTGGATTGTTGGTGAGTACGCAGAGTCAAGTAGTGGGCTGTATGTGTGACATGCTGTCCTCAGCGACTGTTATATTACAAAATTGGTCTGTGTATCCCACACCTAGGTGACTCTGAAAATCCCAATCGGCCTTGGTTGCTGAGACCACTGAGGAATTCTAGGACCCCGGCTAAAGTCCACTACATTGATGCACATGGGAGGACTAGTCGTGTGGTGGATCATACTCTTGGTCTTCTGAAGTCTAAATTCTGGTGTCTGGACAAGAGCGGTGGTGCACTACTCTACTCTCCCCTAAAGGTGTGTCAGATCACAGTTGAATGCTGCATGGTCCACAACCTGGCCTTGCGTAAAGAGAGCCCCCTGCTCCTGGACCATGATGAGCAGCAGATGCTCCCCTTTGCAAACCCACAAATGTCGAGTGACGAGTAAAGTGGAGAGGAGGAAGGTGTCGACCTGCGTCAACAGCTCATCAAAAACTACTTCCCTTGAGTGTGAGTGACATTGTACAACAGTGACATTGTCTGCTGTCTTTGATGGTAGTGACAAGGCCTAGAGGAGTTTTTTGACTGCTGCCTGTTGTTGGCTCTGTATTCAAAGTTACAAGAGCAACCCTTATGTCCCTGCGAACCGGGTAAGTACACTGTACTACAAAACAATGTTCACAAGGAACTGATTTGAAAATAATCATCTATCACATACAACATCAATAGTTGTGTTTGAATTAATCTCTCACAGAACAAACATGAAGTCAATAATAAACACAGTAAGCCTACACACGACCTTTCATAATTTACCAAGCCTCAGCCGAGGTCTTTTATTTAACACAAATTTTTCATTAAATCACATATAAAAACATATTGTATATACACAACTCCTCTCTTTCTTACATTCGCAGTGCAAAGTGAACCCCAGTGAAGAAAACCATAACCTCACAAAAATAAATAAACAAAAAATAATGAAGGTGTAAAAGGTTATTGGAAAAATTAACAAGGACAGTTTGTAAACAATATATAATAATTCAGTCAAAGCTGTCTCTTATTTCGTTTGTCAAACGAAATAAGAGACAAGTCGTGTGTAGGCTTACTGTGTTTATTATTGACTTCATGTTTGTTCTGTGAGAGATTAATTCAAACACAACTATTGATGTTGTATGTGATAGATGATTATTTTCAAATCAGTTCCTTGTGAACATTGTTTTGTAGTACAGTGTTGTTGGCTCTGTGCTGATGGCTGATGTTTGTGGCACCGGGTAGTTATGACCAGCCACATGATGTCTATGTTGATATTGTTTCTCATTGTAATGTGTGCTGGTTTGTGTATCTTGATAACTTGTGTTGTGTACTGGCAGTGATGCCATCTACTGACAAGTAAATGTTGTTCTCTTGTGTCTTTCTAGGTCCCTTCAGCCTCTCAATGCCTTGTCACAATCAGAGCTTCTGGTACATTGGAATCTGAGACAACATTGTACATACTGTGATACACGTGGAGCTGACACAAAAACATAGGTGTGTAAAGAGTGTTTATGTACAAAGAGTATTTGTGACAGACAAGTGATGTTTAGAAAATGGTGCTAAGTGAATTAATGAGTTGTCAGTGATGGTAAATGAGACAATAGAGTAGTCACCGCATTGATGTAGTGACATAATCCAATAGGTACCTGTCATCAACATGGCAGTGTGGGTAGGGATAGTCAACAAAGTCAATGTCAAGGGGAACAGAGGCGCCATCATGGCTGGCTCTGCGACTGGCGTTTGGATGGTGCTTTGCCACGTGATCCTCCCGTGGTGTTTCTCGGATGGCCCCTTTTGCGTTTTCCAGGGGGGGCCACTGCTGCGGGCTCAGCGGTGTCTGAAGAGTCATCCTGTTGCAGCTCACCCCTCTCTGTGGCTGCAGCTGAGGTGGTGGGAGTATCATCCTGCGGGCCACTGGAGGGGGGTTGAGCTGTCCTGTTGACTTCTGCAGCAGTTAATTGTGGATCTCCTGTTGAACAGAGGTGAAATGGTCATTGAAGTGCATCCCACAAGCTTGGTGTTAGACTTTTGGATGTTACATGTGATACACCACACAGTTTACATTCATATCACTTTGTATGGCTGCAAGGTACTGCGCATGATGACATGATGTGGAGGTACCTACATTACTTGTCCATGGTGTGACATGTAAATAGATACCATGTTCCACGTACAGATTGTGTGATTACAAGGACATGTCGTCATCTAATGACTTTCGGCACATGAACTGAATGTGATACATCTTTTTGGTTTTCTCTGTATAGAAGACATTTCATCTGAGCAAGAACTAGCCATTGTAATCTTATGCATACCTTTGTCATATCATGTACTTTACTTTCTTTTACCAACTGACCATGCACGTTTTGTGTTCACGTGGGCCTTCATGCTCTGACACCATGGTACTTACACATAGCATTCAGTGCTGTGCATGATTGTGCCCTGAATTTCTTCAACTTGTGACTTGGTGAGGCAAACTTTGTTTTCAGTTAGATGACATGTGAGGGCTAGTGTGGTCATATGGCTCCATGCTGTTTCAGAGGAATGGCAGGGTGCATACACTGTCTACCTACCTGTTCTGTGACACAGTTGAGGGGAATTGCTGCCACATGGTTCTGGGTGTGGGGGCTGTACCATCCTGCTGAGCTGTGGGACAAGTGGGCCTGGTGGGAGTTGTTGTGCTGCCTTCCCACCCACAAACACCCCTCCCTGTTAAGATGGCTACCTACCTGTACGTTTGAAGAGAGCAATGCAATGTATGTCACATGGTTGTGGGTGTGGGGAGTATTCCATCCTGCTGAGCTGTGGGACCAGGGGGCCTGGTGGGAGTTGTAATGCTGGCTTCCCACCCACAAACACCCCTCCCTGTTAAGATGGCTACCTACCTGTAAGTTTGAAGAGAGCAATTCAATGTCTGTTGTGGGTGTGGGGAGTGTTCCATCCTGCTGAGCTGTGGGACCAGGGGGCCCGGTGGGAGTTATAGTGCTGGCTTCCCACCCACAAACACCCCTCCCTGTTAGGATGGCTGCCTCCCTGTGAAGTGGAGCAGAGGAAAGGAATAGGCTACACATGGATCTTGGATGGGGGAGTGTTCCATCCTTCTCAGGGGTGTGACAAGAGAGCATAAGATGGCTACCTACCAGTAAGTATGAAGAGAGAAATGCAATGTCTGTCGCATGGCTGTGAGTGTTGGCAATGATCCATCCTGCTGAGCTGTGGGACAAGGGGTCCTGGTGGGAGTTGTAGTGCTGGCTTCCCAACCACAAACCCCTCTCCCTGTTAGGATGGCTGCCTCCCTGTGAACTGGAGCAAAGGAAGGGAATAGGCTACACGTGGCTCTTGGATGAGGGGGTGTTCCATCCTGCTCAGGGGTGGGACAAGAGAGCATAAGATGGCTACCTACCTGTAAGTTTGAAGAGAGCAATGAGATGTCTGTCTCATGGTTGTGGGTGTGGAGAGTGTTCCATCCTGCTCAGGGGTGGGACAAGAGAGCATACGATGACTACCTACCTGTAAGTTTAAAGAGAGCAATGCAATGTCTGTCACAAGGTTCTGGCTCGAGGGAGGAGTGTTCCATCCTGCTGAGCTTTGGGACAAGGGGGCCTGGTGGGAGTTGTAATGCTGGCTTCCCACCCACAAACACCCTTCTCTGTTAGGATGGCTACCTACCTGTAAGTTTGAAGAGAGCAATGCGATGTCTGTCACATGGTTGTGGGGAGTGTTCCATCCTGCTGAGCTGTGCGACCAGGGGGGCTGGTGGGAGTTGTAGTGCTGGCTTCTCACCCACAAACCCCCCTCCCTGTTAAGATGTCTATCTACCTGTAAGTTTGAAGAGAGCAATGCAATGTCTGTCACATGGTTGTCGGTGTGGGGAGTGTTCCATCCTGCTGAGCTGTGGGACCAGGAGGCCTGGTGGGAGTTGTAGTGCTGGCTTCCCACCCACAAACCCCCCTCCCTGTT
Source organism: Triturus cristatus (assembly GCF_964204655.1). Classification (NCBI taxonomy): domain Eukaryota; kingdom Metazoa; phylum Chordata; class Amphibia; order Caudata; family Salamandridae; genus Triturus; species Triturus cristatus. Next base: position 1,157,117,885 of record NC_140583.1, on the reverse strand, counting down.
AGGATGGCTGCCTCCCTGTGAAGTGGAGCAGAGGAAGGGAATAGGCTACACATGGCTCTTGGATGGGGAAGTGTTCCATCCTGCTCAGGGGTGGGACAAGAGAGTATAAGATGGCTACCTACCTGTAAGTTTGAAGAGAGCAATGCAATGTCTGTCACATGGTTGTGGGTGTGGGGAGTGTTCCATCCTGCTCAGGGTTGGGACAAGAGAGCATAAGATGGCTACCTACCTGTAAGTTTGAAGAGAGCAATGCAATGTCTGTCACATGGTTCTGGCTGGGGGGTGGGGGTGTTCCACCCTGCTGAGCTGTAGGACAAGGGGGCCTGGTGGGAGTTGTAGGCCTTGCTTCCCTCCCACAAACACCCCTCCCTGTTAGGATGGCTACCTACCTGTAAGTTTGAAGAGAGCAATGCAATGTCTGTCACAAGGTTGTGGGTGTGGGGAGTGTTCCATCCTGCTGAGCTGTGGGACCAGTGGGCCTGGTGGGAGTTGCAGTGCTGGCTTCCCACCCACAAACCCCCCTTCCTGTTAAGATGGCTACCTACCTGTAAGTTTGAAGAGAGCAATGCAATGTCTATCATATGGTTGTGGGGGTGGGTAGTATTTCACCCTGCACTGAGATGTGAGACTAGGGGGCCTGGTGGGAGTTGTAGTGAAGACTTCCCACCCACAAAACCCCCTCCCTGTTAGGATGGCTGCCTCCCTGTGAAGTGGAGCAGAGGAAGGGAATAGGCTACACATGTCTCTTAGATGGGGGAGTGTTCCATCCTGCTCAGGGGTGGGACAAGAGAGCATAAGATGGCTACCTACCTGTAAGTTTGAACAGAGCAATGCAATGTCTGTCACATGGTTGTGGGGAGTGTTCCATCCTGCTGAGCTGTGGGACAAGGGGGCCTGATGGGAGTTGTAGTGGTGGCTTCCCACCCACAAACACCCCTCCCTGTTAAGATGGCTACCTACCTGCAAGTTTGAAGAGAGCAATGCGATGTCTGTCACATGGTTGTGGGTGTGGAGAGTGTTCCATCCTGCTCAGGGGTGGGACAAGAGAGCATACGATGACTACCTACCTGTAAGTTTAAAGAGAGCAATGCAATGTCTGTCACATGGTTCTGGCTGGGGGTGTTCCATCCTGCTGAGCTGTGGTACAAGGGGGCCTGGTGGGAGTTGTAGTGCTGGCTTCCCACCCAGAAACCCCCCTCCCTGTTAGGATGGCGGCCTCCCTGTGAAGTGGAACAGAGGAAGGGAATAGGCTACACATGTGTCTTGGATGGGCGAGTGTTCCATCCTGCTCAGGGGTGGGACAAGAGAGCATAAGATGGCTACCTACCTGTAATTTTGAAGAGAGCAATGCAATGTCTGTCACATGGCTCTGGCTGAAGGGGGTAAGTGTTCCATCCGGCTGAGATGTGGGGCAAGGGGGCCTGGTGGGAGCTGTAGTGCTGGCTTCCCACCCACAAATGCAAAAAGAACAATTGATGGACAGAATGCAGAAAAATGTCATACATTCACCCCAGTACAGAGATCGGGCCTCAATCCATTGTTTTGTTGCTCACCATGCCATTCCAGTTTGGACCCAGCCATATGCAAATCAGTCTTGACCCTGCACCCAATGGGAACAGTCCAGCCCGAACTGCCAGGCCAGGTTCTCCCTGGACTGGAATCAAGCATCCTAGGACCGGTTTCGGGCTTTCAGCCCTCATCAGCCAGGATAACTTGACTCCAGTGGCATTGAAATCACGTGACCCACATCTGGACATACCCATCCCAATCGGGGTGACAAATGCAAAAATAACAAATGATGGACAGTATGCAGAACAATGTCATACATTCACCCCAGTACAGAGACCTGGGCCTAAATCCATCGTTTTTTTGCTCACCATACCATTCCAGTTTGGACCCAGCCATATGACAATCAGTCTTGACCCTCCGCCCAATGGGAACAGTCCAGCCCGAACTGCCAGGCCAGGTTCTCCCTGGACTGGAATCAAGAATCCTAGGACCGGTTTCGGGCTTTCATCCCTCATCAACCAGGATAGCTTGACTCCAGTGGCATGGATAGCGCGGGACCCATGTCTGGGCATACCCGTCCCAATCGGGGTGACAAACGCAAAAAGAACAATTGATGGAAAGAATGCAGAAACAATGTCATACATTCACCCCGGTACAGAGATCTGGGCCTAAATCCATCGTTTTTTGATCACCATGCCATTCCAGTTTGGACCCAGCCATATGCAAATCAGCCTTGACCCTAGGCCCAATGGGAACAGTCCAGCCCGAACTGCCAGGCCAGGTTCTCCCTGGACTGGAATCAAGCATCCTAGGACTGGCTTCGGGCTTTCAGACCTCATCAGCCAGGATAGCTTGACTCCAGTGGCATGGAGAGCATGGGACCCACGTCTGGACATACCCGTCCCAATCGGGGTGACAAATGCAAAAAGAACAATTGATGGACAGAATGCAGAACAATGTCATACATTCACCCCAGTACAGAGATCTGGGCCTAAATCCATCGTTTTTTACTCACCATGCCATTCCAGTTTGGACCCAGCCATATGAAAATCAGTCTTGACCCTGCGCCCAATGGGAACAGTCCAGCCCGAACTGCCAAGCCAGGTTCTCCTTGTGCCACTGGATTCAAGCTAGCCTGGCTGAAGAAGGGTGACATACCCTGAAACCGGTCCCAGGATGCTTGTTTCCGGTCCAGGGAGGACCTGGCCTGGCAGTTCGGTCTGGACTGTTCCCATGGAGCACAGGGTCAAGACTGATTTGCATATGGATGGGTCCAAACTGGGGTGGCACAGTGGGCAAAATAACGATGGATTTAACCCAGACCTTTTGATTGGGGGAGAATGTTTGCATTGTCAGAATTCCATCCATCATTTGTTTGCTGTTCCCACCCACAAACACCACCTCCCTGTTATGATGGCTACCTACCTGTTCGGTGAAGGTGAGCAATGGAATGGCTGCCACATGGTTCTGGGTGGGGGAGTGCTCTATCTTGCTCAGCTGTGGGACAAGGTTGCCCGGTGGGAGTTGTAGTGCTGGCTGCCTGTACACATGCCCCCATGGAAATATTGCTAGCTACATTTGGGGTGATTCAGAGGGAGTAAATGTTAGATCTGTGAGACATGTGTTGGGAAGAGTGTGGTGCACATGAGTGCATTTGGGCCTAGGAAGCGTAGCTTTATAGTTGTGCAAGACAGTAAATAGCAGTGTAATGTTCAACATTTGTTGATACTTACCAGCCTCCACTCCCTCGGCTATTCCTGTGAGACTCTCTGGATGCAGTATGGCAAGCACCTTCTCCTCCCATTCGGTGAATGTTCGTGGTGGAATGGGAGAGCCACCGCCAGTCCTCTGAGCCAGCTCATGGTTCTTGTTGGCACGCTCTTTCACCTTGGTCTTGAGGTCATTCCACCTCTTCCTGATCAACTTCTGGGTGCACGGGATGGTCCCTACTGCATTGACCTTGTTGACTATCCTTGCCCACATTTGATTTTCTGCCGCTAATGGTGTCTGTTGGACCAGGCTTCCAAACAAATGTGGTTCTACTCTGATTACCTCATCTACCATCATTGACAACTCATTGTCAGTGAATTTGGGCATTTTCTTCTGTGACATGGTGTGTGATGTGCAAATGTGTGAAAAGTGCAATTGTGAAGGTGGTGGTGGTGATGTGTGTGGTTGTGATAGTGTTATGTGTGCAGATTTGCCTCTCCTTTGTGCTGTGGGGTTTGGCCCTTCAGTTGTGGAGTTGTGCAAAGGATTCTGTTCAGGGATAGGGGCTGGTTTTATACTCAGCTATGTGGGTGGTTCAAAATGGAGAATTCATGCCAGGTGTGCTGTGTGGGTTGACATGGGATTTGTATTTTTTACTTGCCATGGGGATGTGTCATTGGGGTGTGTTAGGTGTTTTTTGAGGCTGAGCCAGATTAATGGCCACATATGGTAGCCTTGTTGTGTGGTTGCTTTTGACTGCCATTACTCTTCCGAAGCGACCGCGGTGGTTGGAATACAACAGCCCTTCCGCCGGCTCTCCCATTCATCAATTGTTGTGATCGCAGCGGTCGTAAACAACTGATCGTTCCGATGTCACCACAATCGTATCCTAATTTCACGTATGGTCAATCCGCTAGCCATGCAGCGGTTTTGGGTCTTCCCGCATCAAATCCGACCACCGTGGACAGATTTTCACCTGCTCAGGACACTCCCGGCAGACGTTCGTGGAATTCGTCTGGCGCGGTCGGATTTCTCTGGTGGTTCAGCCTAAACTGACCGCCGATTTTGCCACGGTACATGCGGATGGTTAATTTCCACTACCACGGCGGTCAGAATGCTTTTCCGTCCGCCACCTTAATTGACCCCTAAGATATTCACACAAAAAAACAAAGGTTACAGGGACATTGTAGTTGGGCTGACGTTTCACTTGTACAAAACCAGAGAAATTCAGCACTAATAGTTAGGTGAGCTAACTACAACTTGCGCCATCGCAGTACACTGCTTATGACCTCACATATTACATCACTCATGACATGGTGAGTGACATCACTCATGACATCTCAAATGACATCACCTATGACATCATCCACATAATCTCTGACACACCGTCTCACACCCCATGTAACCTTTCATACACCCACTGCGACTTCCACACTACCATTCTCGAAACCATTAATAGACCCATACCAATACTTACATACCTACTCAGTGATTAATATGTCAACACACACATCCACTCAGTCACCCATGCATTCACTAGTACACCAACTTACTCACTAATACAGCCACTGATATATCCACTCATACAGCCACTCACACACTGTCAGTCACTCATAGAGATACTCACACACCTACTCACTCACCTATAGAGTCAATCAGACAGCAATTTATTCACCTATAAAGTTATACACACGCCCACTCACTTATTCATACAGATGCTAACATATACTCACTGACCCATACAGATGCTCACACATGCACAACCCATACATCCACTATCACAATCCCTCACTCCCACATACATTCACTGATATACTCCAACACTTACCTATACATTTCCACCGACTCACCCATATACAACTGACACATCTATTCACTCACTGACACAGCCATAGACACACTCAGTCACTTATACAACCCTTCTCTTACACTCACTAACCCATACACCCACTGACTCACACAGTCACTCACCCATGCAGGCAGTCACAGACCCTCTCACTAACCCACACAGACATTCATACACCCATACAGGTGCTCAACAGATCAATCACCCATACAACGACACATGTACACACTCACCAACCCATACAGCCACTTCAACACCAACTGACAGACTGATACAGACATTTAGACAACCTAGTTAGTGACCCATAATTCACTAATATACGTAATCTCTCACATATACAGTCAGTCATGCACCTACTGAATCATCAATACAGGCCCTCATACACCCACTAATTCATCAATACACCTTTGAGTATATATATTTGAAACTCATAAACGTTTTAGAAATACTCACAGTCACTGAATGATGTCATCGGTGATATCAGTGATGTCATTTGGTTTGTCATCAATGATCTCACTGACCATGTCATGAGTGATGTAATGTATGAGGTCATAAGCAGTGCATTGCAGGGGCGAAAGTTATAGTGAGCTCGGCTAACTATAACTGCTGAATTTCTCTCTCTCTATATATACCTATTCACTGGAAAAACAAAGGTTACATGCACAATGTAGTTAGGCTTACATTTCACTCGTACAAAACCATTTGAGCTAATAATACAAATTACTTTGCTATATAATATGTAGTACCCATCCCCATCAATTTGAGACATTTGGAATCACAGAATGACTAAAAACAAAACTTTTCCCCAATACTAGGTCCAGTGAAAAATGATTGTTAAACCAGAACACTAAAACCATCTTAACAGGTGATTGTCACGAGCAATCACAATGGGGGGTATGCCGACTAGCACTAGTGTTTGGTTCAAAGGCTGAAGAGGCAATATTAGGGAGATGCTAATGTTCCAAGAAACCATATTGTGAGGCTCATCAGGGTCAGTAGGTGCATTGGGAAATGTGGTGGTCTAATTTAAAGAAAAGATGAAGCCACACATACATGTTGCATCCCATGACAGTCATCTCTCCCAATAATAAGCCCTTATATTGCCGTGGCCTAGTGTGTCTGGGTAGGGGTGCCGGGCACTGGGCATTGTTCAATAGTGTGGTGTGGGGGGCTGTGGGGAACATTGGGGGATATCCAATCTTCGATCAGGACCTCTAGCTCTCGGATCCCTCCATTACCAGCCACTCCATACAAAACATCTCTGCTGTCTAAATAGTAATGTTTTTGGTGGATATATTCTTCTCCAGGGAGGAGGGTTCTCCCTGTCAACATACAACATATGTAGTAAGTTTGTTGTGTGATACTGAGAATGCTGCCAAACTCATAGTATGCTGTGTGCTGTCTGAGGAGTTACTGAAGGGAATAGTGCACACTTATATTGCAGTCTGAGGCAGTGCCTGCTGAGGAGCTTGAATGAGGTAATGGTTGTCAAGGCGTAATAGAAGACATCATTGTAATTGCCAACTGTCTGCCCTCCAGAGCTTGTTGTGTGGATGGAATCGCCGCCAATGTGTCGGCCGTACCGCACCATGCCAGTGCCAGGGAGGGAGGGCTTGCTCAGTCCCATGGGATGGCATTCCAGATACAGGCGTCCATCAGGTGTGCAGGTATTGTCATTTCAACCAGTCCCACACAGTCTCTTGGGTATCAAAGAAGAGGGCACACTGGTTGTAGCTCGCCTTCAGCCCATCAGGAAACATATGTACGTACGTGAGGTCTTCTGAGTGCAGCTGTTTCTTCACAGCCTGAAAAGAAGAGCATAAGCGCTGGACCGATAGGGTATAGTCTGCAAAGAAGGACATGCTTGCATTGTCCACGATGATAGGTGCATTTTCCGTGGCTTTTCGTAGCACTACGTCTTGGTCTCTGAAAATTGAGGATCTTGGATACTATTGGCTTTGGTGGTGAGTCGGCACATTGTGGGCTTGTTCTACCATGAAAAGTGCGGACAGACCCTGTGGGCTACTTTGGTTTTCAGCCACTTCTCAACAAATGATGTTGAGTCATGCCCCTCCATGTTCTCATGCATGCACACAATGTGCGCTCCGTTTCGGTGTGCTCATTCGTCTTCTGCTTTGTCATTCAAGGCCATGAGTTGTTTCTGGAGGCATTCTATGGCAATTGATTGTTCCGTGTGTTGGGGAGACAGTACAGACAGGGTTGCCTCATCATCATTATCATTAACTTTATTTGGTCGTTAAGACCATCAAAGTGCATAGGCGTACAAAAGTATGGTAATTAAAACAAAATTTGCATGATAAAATTGTAAGCCAAAGTAGATGGCATTATTTATACATCAACAAAGCATATTAAAACCCGAGCCATTAGGGAATACAAAACAAGGTATTAAAAACCATACAAGCTAAAAACACATAGAAGATACAAAAAGTGCTGGTGCATCATTGGTAGAAGTGCAAAATAGCTCATTTCTCTGTAGTTTGTACATGAGTTATAAAATGCTGTGATCATAAGACATCAAGTACGAACTAAACACTATATGAAAAGTAATACTTAATCAAATGATATACTCACTTCATTTTAGCTTCTGCCTCCTAATGAACCAAAACCTCCCCAGGAATCTGGCCAGTGCACATACTATTAGTGGCATGGTATCTGTCCTGAGGATACGTAGTGCCTCTAGGTGAAAATGGGTTCCTAGTTGTCTGCAAACAGGGTCTAGCCATATAGTTCATGGGTTTTTGTATAGAGGGCATGCAAAGAGGATATGCTTAGTTGTCTCCTCTATCTCAAGGCAACATGGGCAGTTGGTTGTTTTCACTTGGGAGTCCCTATTCCATGATGCGGTAAAGGAGTTTAAGGGGAGACATCCAAGTCTAAATTGAATAAATAGCTTCCTCTTTTGTGGAACAGTGATAAAGTCCATATAGGGCTCATACACACCTACCATCTTAAACTCCATAAACTCTATCATGAGTCAACCTCCTTTCACTTGTGTGACTGTTCTCTCTGCTACCCATTTCCAATAGTAAGACTTAACCCACTCTCTACTAGGTAGTAAGCTAAGATCTTTTTCTTCCCAAAGGTTCCCCAGGCCTATTTCAAACAGCAATGTTTTAACATTTCGAAACCAAGCAATTTTTTTAAAACAATCCAGCTTAAAAATCTCCTCAGTGGCAGTCGCATAATGGACAAGCTCAGGTGTTTTTTTAATGCGAAGCCAAAAGAGAAGAGGTCGAAGCCTTGCTTTATCGATAATTGTAGTTCTGCCCAAATCTAGTCGTAGGGAAGTGAGCGGGGTACTCTGGGGAAGTGAGCAAAGTGATCCTAAAAATGTATTCTCTGCAAGAAGCAGGCCCTCCAAATGATCAAATCCCCAGATTTCGGCCACGTAAACAGCCGAACCAACCACCTTCTGATCATATATCTGTAACGGTGCTGCAATTGGTCTAGATTGTGATGACCTATGTTCTAAGATTATAGCCCCAGAAGTCTTCCTCTGCTGTAGAATTTGCTTTGAAATATGTTGTTTCCATTCTATTTTTTCAGTGAGGGTTATACCAAGATATACAATGGAATCTAACCTTTCCAAAGGAATCCCCCCCAATAATAGTTTCCCTTTAAATGATTTATGGGGGTTCATTAACAAAAGTTTCGTTTTTGAGGTTGCCTCATCAATTTTGACCCTATCTAACAATTTGCACTGGTCGGATCTCAGTAGATTGACTTCTGTGGCAAGTGTTTCAATAGGGTATTCAATAGCTCATCTGGACTCACAAATTTCATGCGGAATAAGATCTATCTTATCAGGGGTAGGAGCAGGTCTGTAGGCAGGATGCAGTTCCCCCATTTTTTGAGTTGACAAACTTTCCAGTTGTGAGGTCTGAAATATATTGGGGTCCAGGGGCGACAATGGCTTGGTGCTTTTGGTGCAGCAGTGCTCTCAAGACACTGTAAATGGGTCACCGGAGACAGTTAGGAGAAGGCCAGTGTTGTTAGCTCCGGAATAGTAGTGTTTTGTTGGCAAAAGGTTAAGCGTAGGTATTCTGCAAGGTGATGAGCTATGGGTCTTTGCCTAGTCAAGCTTACCATGTAATCCCAGTTGGAGGGAAGAGAAGGGCATCTCCTGAGAGGCTTTAGCGATGTTTAGATTCAGGTGAACGCAAAGCCCTTTGTATGTGAGATGACAATTCCTTTGTAAGGCGCTCAACTATCGGTTCTGTTGTGTAGTTTCTAAAAATACATAGGATCTGCACGTTTGTAGGTAACAAACTAAGAGATTGGTGTCAAGGCTGATTCCTGGCGCCCACAAAAGGATATGTTAGCCTATAGACCAGCTATCTCACAGTGCCACCATTAGCCCTCTAACCTTACCAAGGAGCGAATAGTTTCTGGCAACCATCGAACAAGACAACCCTTGGCACTTCAGGGATCGTGGAAACAGTACAGTACTTTTCGCTCAGTCAATCGTGCTTACTTAGTCTCAGAGATACACAGAATAAACGTTCAGGATGTTTTCAACAAGCATTTATGGAACCAGTGTCATTCTAGCATATAAATGAAAAGAAGTGGAGGTGGCACCAGGTATGAAGTCACAGTCACGTGAGAACGGATAAGTTCACTGTGGTACTTTATTCTCCTTCATGTAACATGTAAAAACAGCCAACGCGTTTCGTTCCGTTTAGAGGAACTTCATCAGGGCTGTAACCAATACAGAACAAACATATAAATAACGACATAAATATAAACATGAACATTTGATAATACTAAACATTCAAAATTATATCCCACATGGCACTAAACAGATAGAAACACCATGTATTATGGACATAAACATATCTAATATCACATGATACATGTAGACATAACTCATAAAACACACAACTGATAATATCAATTCAACGTTAAAAAGAGAAATAAGTTATAAAGAGCATACTATTTACAATCATATATGGGCATTTGTATCTTATGAATTTCAGGGAGAAATGGTGACGGGAGAAAAAAGAAGAAGAGAAAAAGAAACAAAAAAAGAGAACAGACATCTGTCCAAAAAAAGTATCAATTGCTATTAGCATGAGTACAATGAACATTCCCCAAATACGATACATGCATCCCCATAAGGGAAGATAGGCTACTATATAATTTCTCAAAACAAACTGTATCTATAAATTTTTAATTTTTATTTTAGATTAGACTTCATCAACTTTTGATGCTCACTGTTTTGGATATCTTACAGAGAAGTTTTCGAATATAAGGGCGCGTTCGGAATTACACTTCTGGTGAGATCTGTTTAATACATATATGCCTCTTGTTGTACTAAACTAACTAGGAAATGACATACTATTTCTTGTTTTTTTCGCTCTCACGTGAAACTATGTACTGTATATACTCAGTGCATATATGTTAACAGTATGTGATACTATTTTCGTGGTCAAATTCCAGCTTTTTACCACTATTTACTTTTATTTTAGATTGACCTATTCTATTCCTGATTTTTACTCTCTTCGGGGATTTCCGAAAAAAACTTACATAGAGCGCTTATTTTCGGAATTACTTTCTGGTGAGATTTGAACCCATATATATTCATACTATTCAATTTATAGATACAGTTTGTTTTGAGAAATTATATAGTAGCCTATCTTCCCTTATGGGGATGCATGTATCGTATTTGGGGAATGTTCATTGTACTCATGCTAATAGCAATTGATACTTTTTTTGGACAGATGTCTGTTCTCTTTTTTTGTTTCTTTTTCTCTTCTTCTTTTTTCTCCCGTCACCATTTCTCCCTGAAATTCATAAGATACAAATGCCCATATATGATTGTAAATAGTATGCTCTTTATAACTTATTTCTCTTTTTAACGTTGAATTGATATTATCAGTTGTGTGTTTTATGAGTTATGTCTACATGTATCATGTGATATTAGATATGTTTATGTCCATAATACATGGTGTTTCTATCTGTTTAGTGCCATGTGGGATATAATTTTGAATGTTTAGTATTATCAAATGTTCATGTTTATATTTATGTCGTTATTTATATGTTTGTTCTGTATTGGTTACAGCCCTGATGAAGTTCCTCTAAACGGAACGAAACGCGTTGGCTGTTTTTACATGTTACATGAAGGAGAATAAAGTACCACAGTGAACTTATCCGTTCTCACGTGACTGTGACTTCATACCTGGTGCCACCTCCACTTCTTTTCATTTAACTTCTCTGGTTTTCCAGTGGGATCCAAACACAGCAGGTCTCGGAGTTGCTTGGCACAGGAAACATACTAATATGGGACTTTGATATTGATGTGCGCACTATCAGTCGGCTGTGTAACTTTTGTTTTTCTTCATTCTAGCATATAACATGTTTGCTGCGACAATCTTTAGACAGAAGCAAATGTAAAAGATTACAAGCACCAGCAGAGTAAATAGAAGGTAGAATTCTACTGTGGTGCTAAAACAGTGAATACATGCAGGCATATAAACATGACAGTAACCAAGGGTACTCCTACAAAGCGGACCCTACCTAAGTGTACCTAAGTGTTCCTAGCATGTATGTAGGTGTAAAACCAGGAATCCCCTAGGAATGAGCCAAGCCCATTCCTTGATGGTAGAGAATGAAGGACCCAGTCTTGGTCTCGATTTGGACACCCCGCAAGGGAGGTCAGACAGCTGCATGTGGAAGCTTCAGCATGCAGGACCCCAGTGTCAGCATGGAAATGTCTCCTCTGCTTATCTAGTGAAGGTATGGTTCTTTTATACCATAAAGATAGCCTTGGGGTTTCAACCACAATCGATATGTTGTTAGTACGATTATGTAAATGCTCCTAAATCAAAACCTACAATTATGCAAAGTAGTTATCTTGCCCTAGGATGAAGATGACTATGAATTTTTTACAGAGTATGTTAATCCTGTTATGTACGTCATGTGCAGGGGACTTTTCTAAGAATCCTCATGCATAATAAATTGGGCTAGTTTCAAGGCAACTGAGCAACATTTTTTCAGCACATAACTGGGTAAAAGGTCAGTGCTAGAAACGTCATGCAGAGCAAGGTATGACAGATGTAGCTGAAAGGTTGTTTAGCTGCTTTATCCTAGATTGGGGTACATAAAGGTTCATGCAGGTCTTCCCGGCTGGAGCATTTGTTGCAGCTGTGTCAGCGTGTCTCACAGGCAGCTCATTCCGTGGCACTAGGCATGTGGGCTGCAGCCTTGCAGTACATCTAAACTGCAACATCCAGCCCTGATGTGGCCCTGCAGCTAGCCCACCCATGGCCAGCTGACACTTCGATCCAGCCCTGTAGAAGCAGCCCTTGGGGGGGGGGGTCCCCTCGCTAATGTGTGTCCCCCGAGTCTGGCCCCAGTAGTCGTTTACTCACTGTTCTTGTCTTCTGGTGGGCAGCCGGGTTTATAAAGATTAGGCTGTGTGCAGGGTGGGCTCATTTCAGGATACAGCAACGGCACCACTCTCCACATGCCAGGAGAACAGCAGGTATAGAGGAAGCCTGGCAACCTCTGCTGCCAGAACACAGAAGCAACTTTCAAGGCTATAGGCCTAGGCCCAACCTTCGCAGTCATCCACAGCCGCTCCTGGCCATGTCCGATCTGGACTGTGCCATTATGATTCATTACGTGGAGGAGAGGGGGGGCCTCAGGGCGCCACAGTAGCTGTCCCTGCTGGGGCCAGGAGGAATCCGGAGGGGCTGACTAGGAAGATGCAGTCGGGTGTCAGAGCTGACCCCCATCAGGTATGCCCAGTACTCATTAATCTGGAGGACAGCTTTAATGGGTGCACCTCTAGAGGGTGTGGGGGAGAGTCACCTAATATAGGGGGGTGAGATTACCCCCTCAAAGCCCATGGATAGTGCCGGATAGCAAGTTGTTTCAGGCCACTTCACAGGAGTCAGGGAAATGTAACTAATAAAATTGGACAAACCATTCAATCAACAATATAAAAGACACAAAAATAAAATGAATACTTAAAAAACGACAAACGGTGCAAGACAAGGAAACTGATGGATTCACTGACGAGACCCATAGAAAATAAATATATACATCTTGACAACTAGCTTGCCAAGTAAGTAACATTTATATCTAAACTAAAACTTACTTGTAATCAAAATAATGAATGAAAAAAAATGCAAATGAGTAACAAACCACTCTCCAACTTCTATCTCTTTAAATTTACTTCCTAATACAAACGGCAAAGCTGTAAAACAGTGTGAAACATCTAGGCGGAACATGCATGTAAGTATAAATAATAAAAGTAGTTACATAATTTTATATATAAATAACAAATTGATAAACTTGTAAAAATGATATCTATTTGTACCTTAAGAAACAATGACAGAGAGCGCAAAATATATAACATCCGAGAAAGGAAAGCAATTACTAAATCACATGGGCAACACCTACAACCAAGAACGTACATCAAGGGAAAATGTGAATTGAAAATGTACCAAACAATATTCTAATGCATGCTATGGGCGGGCCACAACAAAAGATGGTGTTGTAATTAATGTAAGGGAATTCAGCCAGCTCCCAAATGTGTCAGAAATTGAAGTCAGGGGACCATTGCAAAATGTCTAAAGTCCAGTTCAAAGACTTTATTGTGTAGTTAATTAAAACCATAACAATATAAAACATTTTAAGAGACAGTGCGTTGCCCTCAAGCGAGACCAACATATAATACCTAAGTCTAAAACTCACAGTCTGCAATCAACTTTGCTTAGATTATTGACAATTTAACCATTTAAAAAACAATATACAAGGTATATAAAAAAGGCTGTGGGTACTAACAGGGCTTGTCTAACACAATCGTACTTATAATATTACCAAAAATTAGAACCACTACAATTATGTTGAATACGTGGCAATTCCTTAAACTCAATTAAAAAAGAGCCAGAATGCTCCCTAAAGTCCCCAAACACATCACAGGCCAACTACCACCTATACCCACTTTAAAACGTTTAATTGCACAAACGTAAGAAGCCACCAGTGTTACTACTTCTGCCACTATAAGCTACCAACATATAGAAATATCTGAACATTTAAAAATAATACATGAGGAACCATTCCGTTTAAATGACAAACTAAACAGTGATAAATAAATCCTAATATTTTTTACAGCAGATAACTTACTAAAACTAAGCCACTGTCCAATCTGGATTATGAATGGGACCTTCAAAATGTGTCCAAAACCATTCACTCGGATACACATAATACATAGTAAATATAAAACCAAATATATTCATTTCATATGTGCCCTACTACAAACTAAAGAAAGTAGCATTTACTACAAACTCTTAACCCACATTAAACATAAAACAAATAACTTTTACCCACAAAAAATAATCATAGACTTTGAAGAATCGATGATTCAAAATTTTTTTAAATTTAAAGGTGTCCCTTCCTACACAAAAACAATCATTCCTGCAACCCAGGCACACTTGCACCATGGTGCAAGGGTGTCTGCTTTGGCTCTAGGCAGCCAACTGTGAGCCAGCGCAGAGGAAAACCAGGAATGTGTTTTATTGCTGTAAATACGACGCATGACTGCACTTTCCCAATGACACAGCTCGGTGCTGCAAGATGGCTTGCAGTGCCGCACTGTGTAATTTTCTAATATGCTTGGCGGGACCGTGGGGGATATGCCACCACCGCGCCACCATGAGTCTGGCAGTCCTCAGACCGCCAGATTGCAATAGGCGCCTAAGTGTAGAATAGGAAATATCTCCATTAATCTGCACTAAGGGACCAATTACGATGCTGTAGGAAACGGTTCCGACCCTCGGTCGGATGTTCCTACAGCATTGTAATCTCCTGTTTGGATTAGTTTCCGACCGACCCATTTTGATGTAGTTGGTCGGAAATTAATCCAAACAGGATTTCCGAATGGCTTACGACGGGCTCAGAGAACCAGTCTGTCATTCGGAAAGCCTCCTGTAATCCCAAAGGGTGGCTCTTTCCGCCCGAGGGATTACAATGTCGGAATCCGACAGACTTTCCATGCTGGCCTTTCTGACACAGAAAGGTTGTGGGAAGTTGACTTGGGGGGTCCCCAGCAGGGCCCCCATGGCTCCAAGGCCTCCAGATGGCAGCCAAGGGGGCACCTATGGTGCCCCCTTGTTGATCCCTGCACCCGGTGGCAGGCACCTTGAGGATGAACTGCACCTCTGGTCTTTATAATAAGAGCATGCATTCCGGTCGGAATTCATGCTCCCTTTGTAAAGAATAGGAGTGCGACCGATCAGTGTTCTGCATCCTAATTGCTGGTTTGGGACCGCCAACAGGAGGTCAGTCGGTCCCAGTTCCAGATCGAAATGTCAGACAGACTCAGGTCCGTCTGACATCGAAATCGGACTCTAAGGGGCCGATTCCGATCCGGGTCGGAAAGCACTCCGACTGAGCCGGATCCGGAGTGTTTTCCGACCGAGCCGGAGTCCTGCAGTCTGACCGAGCGAGTACGATGCGGCCGTATGCTGCCGGACTCGGTTCGGTCGGACTCCCACAGAAGTCAATGGGAGCCGGTCGGACGACGCGTACATGGGCTCCCATTGACTGAATGGGTACGTTGCGGACAAGTGCGCCCCCTACAGTGGGTATGCGTCGGTGCCATCTGTTAGGATTCCCTTTGCAGCAAAGCATAACGAGTAAGGAAGTCGAAACCTTAATGCATGATCCACCTCCATGTTCGTTCATGAAGTACATACTTTTGAGATGACCCCTAAGTAGCAATAGAATGAGGCACTTTAGAGACGTCCCCTGCCTTCCATAAGTGGTCGTCTCACCCACGAATCAGCGATTGGCTTACTGATCCTGTTTTCGACTGGTGACCACACCCCCATTCCTAGAGACAAGCTTTGAACTCCAGGTCTACGGTTATCTCCTGCCTTGTACCTCCACTACTACGGTATCGTTTGCCTTTGGCACCCTGATTACGTGTCCGGCGCTGCTCCGCTCCTTCCCTTCCCCGGAGCCTGCCAGTGTGGCACGTCATCCTTTTGGAGCGAGCATTCGTGGCTGCTCCGCTCCTCTCCCTAACCTCGGAGCCGGCCAACGCAGTTCACCTGTTCCACTGCCTCCCTTTCCCGGAGCCGGCCAGCGCGGCGCATCATCTTTTTAAAGTGAGCGTTCGTTGCTGCTCCGCTCCCTTCTCTAACCCGGAGCTGGCCAGCGCGGAACACCTTTCTTGATATCTCCGAGGTGTGTCCGTGGCTGCTCCGCTCCTATCACATCCCTAAGAGCCGGCCAGCACGGCACATCGTTCTTTCTCCATTCCTAGGTGTGTCCGTGGCTGCTCCGCTCCTCTCACATCCCTAAGAGCCGGCCAGCACGGCATACCTCATCGGCCACATTGTAAAAAAGTGTTTGTTGTTGCTCCGCTCACTTCGTTAACCCCCCCAAAGCCGGCCAACATGACACGTTTTCTATATCCCCTTGTGCTAGGCGCTATACCCTGTACCCTGTCATGCTCCTTAGTATTCCCCTCCCTGATTTAATTTTGTGACCTTGTATGATTGCGATTGTGAGTGAGTCCTTCCTCACCCCTCTCCTATCAGGCCTCTCATTAGGTGCACTCTAACTCCTACGTACAAGACCTCCAGAGACATTTTTATGGCCTGTACTACCTTCTCTGGATGAAACACATTTGAACCACGCCAAGACACTCTATTGGTAAATGAACTACATGTGATATGTGGACATGCATTAATGTTATAGGCTCTGTGTGCAATCCTATTGAATAAGTTGTAAACCTAGCCTGTACTTTTTGTTCTAGCAATCTACTGATCCACAACCAACGCTACCTGACACAACCTCAGGGGAAGAGTGGTGGTCACTCATTGGTTATTCGCCTCACTTTTGGCGGACAACATCTTGGGAGGAGGTTTTTCTGTCCTTTCTCCAGGAGTTGTTTTCTGAAGGTTTGGGGATCAGGTCTTCGCTCCCGTGGAAATTCTGTTGTCTTGGTTCACATTCAGGAACACCATCCGCACCATTCATGCCTGTGTTGGGGAGACCCATGGGTCTCCCTTTGTGTCCGACTAGTAGGGCTGCGGGTGACAGGGGGTCCGATGCGGACCCCCAAAGGCAACCACCCGGACAATTTGCGAGCCGGACACTCCGGCTCGAACAGGCTGTCCGACGCGTGCACCGTACTGGCTCGGTCGTGAATCGCATCCATTGCACGCCACGGTTAGCTTACGACCGAGACGTACGGAGCGGTTCGGACCCGGAAATGATTTTTTTTTAAACAAAATTGGAAGATTGCTATGCTATGTTATATTGGTTTTAGTATTACCTCTAGGGCTGGTCCCTTTTTGAGGTTTTCTGTCTTTGTCTTCATATATACTCTTTTATTCTTTTATTGTAGTGTATCTTTCATGATGTAACAATCGAATAAAGATTTGTTGAATTGGAATTGGACTCGGTCAGTGAATTTCATGTAGCTCGCATCGTACAGCTGTACGAGTCGGCCGGAAAAAACGCGTACGGCTCGTAGTTTTTCCGGCCGGATCGCGTTCAGTGTTCTTCCGACCCGGATCGGTATCAGCCCCTAAATGTGTAGATTACACTACAAATAGTCAATTTGAAACCCATATCCCTGTCACACAAATACCTAACCCCTTCAACCAACACTAAGAAGACAAACTAAGCTCCCTAATGAATTATTTTTGATTTTTTTGAAGACACTTTTTGAAATGCCAACCCAAATTCCAAATACCATGGTGGAATGTCTATGACAGCACCTTGGCGCAGGAAGCCACAACAAACAACACAGTGGACAAATGGCACAATGTCTTCCAATTGACAATAGACAGAACCCAATCTTCACTCTATAATTTTCTAGACGCATTACAATAAGAGCAAAGCTACCAACAACTATGAATGGAGCAATCTGTAATGCATTTGCACCTAAACTTTCCAAACAAACCAAAAGAATGTGTAATGTGCTAAAATTTAAATTACAACTTTTCATAAACAACAAAGGAATAGATTACTTAGAAAAAATAGCCAGAGGCATATTATGAAATTAAAAATGACCTACAAAAGTCCCAAGCAAAATCTTAATCAACATGACATATCATTTTTTATATAAATAGTACACATAGTATTTTATCACATCAGTCAAAACAATAATTAAAACTCCATTCTTAAATAAGACTGATATAATACATGTTTAAAATATTGTAGAAAATGTTATAAAATTGTGAGTATAATATATGCTGAAAAACAATATGGTAAAATGATGTTGCAAATACGTATAAGAAAACAGAAACAAGTGGAAATGTACAGCATACAATACTATATAAATATGATTTAGAATTTCCATTTAATAATAACAATGTATTAAAAATATTTTTTTCTATTTATAAAAATGTATTTGTAGGTAGAAATATATTTGTTTAAAAATGTAAAATATACATTACGTAAACCTTAAATGTGTTACGTCTTTCTTTTATGAAAATGTTTAAATTAATAATAAGATCTATTGAAAACATACAGCTACTGTTTTATTATATTTCTAAACAACAATATTAATGAAATAAACTATTTCTACAACAGACAAATACAATTTAAACAAAGGATTTCACACTACAATGTTTAAATTGAATAATCATACTCCTACGTCAACCAGTGTTTGACACTAATGGGGCGACATTATCACTTTGAAGAAAGTGTTGGACACTAAAGGGGCAACATTTACTATTTTCACTCCAATTTATTCAAATTTGGAAAAGGTGTTGGACACCAGGGGGTCGATTACGATGCCAGTCAAGAAGTATTCCGACCGAATCGGTCTCGGAATGGTTTCTTACCTAATCGGATGCAGGGAGTCTGATCGAATGATTACGATGCGTCAGGATGCTTCTGGATATGATACAGTCGGACTCCCATTGACTTCAATGTGAGCCTGTGTTTCGACTGAATAAACAGGCTCCCTTTGAAGAAAGGAATGGTTGGGAAAAATCTTGCACCATGTGGCGGGTACCCCTTGGTGCCTGCCACACTGTGCATGGTTGGAAAGTGGGGTCCCTTGGTTACCCCCACTGGACAGATTCGGAAGGCCCCGGGTGAAGGGGGCCCTGCAAGGGCCCCCAAGGTCAGATTCTGACAGCTGTTTTGAGTCGGAATAACTGATTCAGAAAGGCTGTCCGAATCTGACATCATAATCGCTCGGTCGGAAAGGCGGTCTGTAGACCTCTACGAATCGGCTTAGAACGACTCAGTACCTCTGAATGCCATCCGGAACTGAGTCGGAAAGTTCGAACGCTTTACTAACACCGTAATTGTTATTTCGAAAACCTTTCCGAATCGGTTGGAAAGACAAGTTCCGAATCGGATTAGGAAGACCCGAATGCGATTCGGAGCCTTTCCAAACGGCATCGTAATCGACCCCTAAATGTGTGACATTTACTATTCCCACTCCAATAAAAACCTATTTAGGGAAGGTGTTGGACACTAAAGGGGTGACATTAACTATACCCGCTCCAATCTATACCAATTTGGGGAAGGTGTTGGAAACTAAAAGGGTGATATTTACTATTCCCACTCCAATCCAAACCAATTATGGGAAGGTGTTGTGCACTAAAGGGGTGGGTGACATTTTATGCCAATTTGGAAAAGGCGTTGGACACTGAATGGGTGACATTTATTATTCCCACTCTAATCCAAACCAATTTAGGGAAGGTGTTGGACACTAAGGTGTCGATTACGATTTCGGACGGAAAACGTACTACCCGACACGGACCCGTCATTTTTTCCGACCGAACCGTACACATGCCTTACAAATAGCTGAGTACGATGCGAAGCTCGAAATTTACGACCGACTCGGCCGGAAAATATATTATACGTCCGAGTCAGCAGAAAAGATGCTGATGCGATAGACTCGTACTCGCAAGATTCGAGATAGCCAAGCGTCAACCTACAGACACGTACGCGAACAACTCCATGTAGCCAAGCAGCAACACGACCCGGCAGACTAGGATGCGAATAATGCCACATAGCCAAGCATCAACACAACACAACAGACTCGGATGCGAACGATGCCACATAGCCAAGCATCAACACGACCCGACAGACTCGGACGTGAACGATGCCACATAGCCAAGCATCAACACGACACGACAGACTTGGACGCGAACGATGCCACATAGCCCAGCATCAACACGACATAACAGACTCAAACGCGAACTATGCCACATCGCCGAGCATCAACACGATGCCACATAGCCAAGCATCAACACGACACACCAGACTCGGATCCGAACGATGCCACATAGCCCAGCATCAACACGACACGACAGACTTGAATGCGAACGATGCCACATAGCCGAGCACCAACACGATGCCACATAGCCAAGCATCAACACGACAGACTTGGACGCGAATGATGCCACATAGCCAAGCAGCCACATGACACAACAGACTCGGACGCGAATGATGCCACATAGCCGAGCATCAACACGATGCCACAGAGTCAAGCATCAACACGACAGGACAGATTCGGACGCGAACGATGCCACATAGCCAAGCATCAACACGATGCCACATAGGTAAGCATCAACACGACACGACAGACTCGGACGTGAAAGTTGCCACATAGCCAAGCATCAACACGACACGACAGACTCGGACGCGAAAGATGCCACATAGCCAAGCATCAACACGATGCCACATAGCCAAGCATCAACACGACAGACTTGGATGCGAAAGATGCCACATAGCCAAGCATCAACACGATGCCACATAGCCAAGCATCAACACGACACGACAGACTCGGATGCGAACTATGCCAAATAGCCCAGCATCAACACGACACGACAGACTCGGACGCGAACGATGCCACATAGCCAAGCATCAACATAATGCCACATAGCCAAGCATCAACACGACACGACAGACTTGGACACGAACAATGCCACATAGCCAAGCATCATCACGACACGACAGACTCGGACGCGAATGATGCCACATAGCCGAGCATCAACACGACACGACAGACTCGGACGCAAACGATGCCACATAGCCAAGCATCAACACAATGCCACATAGCCAAGCATCAACATGACACAACAGACTTGGACGCGAACTATGCCACATAGCCAAGCATCAACACGACACAACAGACTCGGACGCGAATGATGCCACATAGCCGAGCATCAACAAGATGCCACATAGCCAAGCATCAACACGACACGACAGACTTGGACGCGAACTATGCCACATAGCCAAGCATCAACACGACATGACAGACTCGGACGCGAATGATGCCACATAGCCGAGCATCAACACAATGCCACATAGCCAAGCATCAACACGACACGACAGACTCGGACGCGAAAGATGCCACATAGCCAAGCATCAACACAATGCCACATAGCCAAGCATCAACACGACACGACAGACTCGGACGCGAACGATGCCACATAGCCAAGCATCAACACGATGTCACATAGCCAAGCATCAACATGACAGACTCGGACGTGAAAGATGCCACATAGCCAAGCATCAACACGATGCCACATAGCCAAGCATCAACACGACACGACAGACTCAGATGCGAACTATGCCACATAGCCCAGCATCAACACGACACGACAGACTCGTGCGCGAACGATGCCACATAGCCAAGCATCAACATGATGCCACATAGCCACACATCAACACGACACGACACAACAGACTCGGACGTGAACGATGCCACATAGCCCAGTATGAATGGAACAGACTCGTCCAAAACAATGTACACAAGAACAAGCATCAAGTGCTGTCAAAACGACTTACAAAATGAGAAGAAAAAAACCAATGGAAACAGAAAGAAGACTACCAAAAAATGCATTGTCATCTCCAAAAAAACATATTTTCAATTAACAAGACACACCCACAACACAACCTATATAAAGGGAGCCAAAAGTTCCCAACACCATTTGCTACTTCGACAGACACTGCAAGCACACCACACCACTAGACAGACAACTCATCTAGCTACCACAAACACACACATCTCATTCACCAAACAACCTCCACACAACTATCACCAAAGAAACACAACTCCACTCACACACACTCACCCTCACCTTCACACACATCTCCACCAACACCCATCACCATGCCCCCAAAGAAGAATCCACAGTTCTTAGCTGCTGAGTTGGAAGTGATGATAGATGAAATCATCCGAGTTGAGCCACAGTTATTTTGGCAGCTTGGCCCAAGAGACCTCCCATTCCCAGAGAACCAAGATGTGGGAGAGGATTGTCAACAAGGTGAATGCCCATTCACCTACCTTGCGCACAAAGGAGGATATCCGGAACTGGTATTATAATGTTCGCAGGAGGGTAAAGAGGCTCATTGCCAGAAAACATGCCCTGAGCACCAAGACTGGCGGTGGACGTCATAAACCGGTGCATTTCACCACCTGGGAGGTGAAGTTGCGGGATCTCCTCCCACAGGAGGCCATAACTGGACTAGCTGGAATCCCAGAACCTGGTAAGTGCATGTACAAATAGACTAAATTCACCCCAAATACACAGCCACAGACACCACAGCAACACATCTTGAATGTAACTTTGTACACACTGTCATGGAACCCTGGAACATGCTGGCCCATTGGTCCTGGGTGGGAGGAGGAGTGGAAGCAATGACTACTGCCACCAGCACACACTAGTCCCCTCCCCCAGTCCCACAAGAACACACCTGTCACTATACTGTCCCTGAGAATGAATGCAAATGCCCTGTCAAGATGGCTGACACTGGCCATCGGTGTGGGGAACACAAGGCCCTGTTGACAGTCCTGTCCAGCATGACTGCAGGCACCACTGTCAGACATCTGGATTGTAACTTTGTATACACTGTCATGGAACCCTGTAACATGCTGGCCAATTGGTCCTGGGTGGGAGGAGGAGTGGAAGCAATGGCTACTGCCACCAGCACACACTAGACCCCCCCCCCAGTTCCACAAGAACACACCTGTCACCATGCTATCCCTGAGAGTGAATGCAAATGCCCTGTCAAGATGGCTACACAGGGCCATCCTGTACGAAATTTGGAAATATCCACTGCCAGGTCTTGACCTACTCATACAACTACAGACCATAACCATAACTGCACATTACACACACTGACAGGTATAGATCAGTCACATGTGCCCTCAATGTGCATTCCACAAATGTGTGTGGAGGACAGGACACACTCTAATTAGCTGTCACACCACATAACACAAAACACACACAGATAAACACACATCAGGGACAATGCCCACGGACAGTAGATGTGAGGTGTAATGCAAGACAGCTGACACTCTTGCGCTGTGTCATGTGCACAAGGCATTGTTGTGTGTAGCATTGTAATTCAACTTCAGTCAGCGGTCTCAGCATCATTGAAAACTACCACCCTCACTGTCATTGCTCCTCTGACAATGATGAATAAGCTGGTCTTTTTGCCATTGGAAAGTGGGGTAGAAGTCAACACAGCCTAACTCAAGCACTAAACACACTGTACCTCACAGCTCTGACCATGAAAAGGCAGAAGACCATCCCTGGGAAAGATCTCTGTCCATGGAGAACAAGTAGAATGTACATGAAGTGATCATGTGCAAAGGTATGCAGCAACAAAATGCACTACTTCAAGATATACACATGTGTGCAAAGTGATGAGAAATAGCAACATAAATATGACTACTCACATTGCATACGTTCACAAACAATGCAAAAACTACACATGCATAACAACAACCATGTTGGGACATAGCAGAACAGCACAATGCGAAACATCACACAAACTTGCTGTAGTCTCTGTGCAGGAGTACAAACTAATACTATTCACCATTACAAGTCCAGTGTGGGCAACATTAGGGAATGTCAGATCATACTATTATCGCATAATACAACTACTCAGGTCAGTTACTCCCCTACTGCATGCCAATGTAATGAGCTGTGTTTCAAGGACTGCCATTTAACAATGCATTTGTCAGAAGAAACGCGTTGCTATTGCATACGAGGTTACACATGTGATGTCATTCATTGTTCACATCAACACATACATCCAAGCAAACTCATCTAATGATGACACATATTCAGGAGAGTGAGTTTGCACATCACCCCAGCAATGTAACTGTGAGAGACTCCACAAAGGCAAGCACAGATGCACAATTCCTGCCAAACATAAGATCAGTTACAGTATGTATGTCATAGTGAAAACACTGATGTGTGAAATAACAACACACTTGGCTCATGCACAGTGTGACACTTGCCAAAAACTTATTACGAACAGTCAAGGATAACAATACATGCACATTGATGCACAGAGCTGGACATGCTCAGTAAAGGCCATGTCTCCAAATTAACAATGTCCGATTACAAAATGTCTCAGTGTCTGTGACGATTGATGAGTACAAATAAGAAGGAAACGCAACATTATCCACAACATCTTCACATTTGGCTGTGCATGACAACATAACATCTGAAAATACACAACTAACATTGTGTCTCTCTACTACCCACAGGCCCTACAGAACAGAAGGCATCATCTGGAGAAGATTCAGAGTCCACCAGCAGCTCCAGCACAACGTCGTACACTGAGACCTCCAGTGTGGATGACTCTCACGCCTCCTCGGGTGATGGGAACTAACCTGGCACCTCCGATGTGGGTCAGCATGCGGCACCAGTACAATCAGCAGCCCCAGCGACCACTCCTGCAACGTCCATTAACATCCAGATGCCCCGGATCCCCACAGACACACCCAGACAACAAAACCCTGGGAGCACAGCAAGACAGCCCAATCTGGATTTGGCAGGAAATACCAGCCCTGTCAACAATGAAGGAGGACAGGAGCTGTCAGTGCATGCTACGCCAGGCAATGTCCGTGCGGGTAGGGAAAGGAGTGGTGTGAGGGTGCGTGGTGGGAGGACACGTCCCACAGCTGGTGTCGGAGAACAAGCTGACCCTGAGCATTTTTGATGTATAACGCAAATGCACCGGAGACTTTGGCTAGGTTGTCGGGATCCCCAGGGACATAAAACATCAGAAGGCTGCACATTTCGATTGGACGGACAACCATATGGACCGTGTGGACCAATACATGGACCGTATGGACCAATACATGGACCGTATGGAATCCAACTGGTTGAAAATAGACAATCTCACTGCGGTGCATAGGGACATACTTAAATGCCTACGCCAGTTTACCACCAACATTACCCCACCTCCCTGTGTGCACTCCACACCTGTTGTCTCAACATTGGCAACTGCCACAGGGAGGGATGAGGAGTCTGGCGTAGAGTCCCCTTCGCCGCAGCAGCCTGATACTGAGGGTCCCCCCCCAACAAAGAAGAGGAGGGGCCATCCAAGGAAGGATGGCAAGTGAGAGACTGATGGACATGCATCCCCCCCAGGAACCAAAGAAATGCTCTGGATATCCTCCATTGTGTGCAAATCATTCACTTTGTTGATAGTTCCTGGACTCTCCCACATGGGATGGAGCATGTAAGTTGGACTAAATGCCAAATGGACTGTGGATTTCGCTCAGAAGGATTGTCATCTGACAACACTTCCAACTCCCCTATGAACTGTGGATAATAAATTAGGGAATGCAATCACCTTTACCTGTTAGATTTTTTCACATACACATTAATAAATTCATATTCACACAATCCCTGTGCCATCTGTGAATTATACACTGTAGCTACTTATTAGCTCATGATCTGTATCACCTGGCACTGTCTCACAATGAGGTGCATGAGTTCTGTGGTAGTGATTCTTCTCATACAGAAGTATGCACAGCAAAATAGTCCGTTGTTGAAGGATGGTTGGACATTAGTTGCACATCAGAACACACAATCCAATGACCCACTACCTCTGGTGTCTCATCATCTCAACAAAATATACAGAAGACACCCAATGATTCTACCACCCAGTAGCCAGCACTAACAACATCTCTGAAGCAAGGTAGCAATGCACACATTCACGCTCACCCACCCATGCTTGTCCACCAAATCATGAATCAGAGTGTGCTCAATGTTCTATAATTCACGTCTGAGAAAAAACAATCTCTGACTGTTGTCCTACAATGCAAGCATACGAGCTAGCCCCAGCAGCAGTAAACATGATTCTCAAACAATATACATTTCCATAATCAAACATAATACTACAGGTGAAATGTGTTTACAACCTCAGTGTGGAAAGCACCACCCTCCCTGTGATGGTGACATATTCTACAAACCATTGTAGAACTCTGTGGCAATACGGGTCAACCGCTCACCTCAGACAGTAGGCGTACTGGTCACAGCATATGCACAGCAAAGCACTGGTGCGTATATGTAGATCTTCCATATGTGTAGATTATTGCCTTGTGCGTCAATGTAATGCAAGTATTCCACTTATGTTTAACAAAGTGTGGCATTTCATGGCGATACTATCCGTGCTGACTAGATCTACCATTACAAGGAATCCTGTTTTTCAACCTTATGGCGCAGCGCTCCAACAGTACAAAAATGATCTCATGTGGACTCAAAGGCATCTTGCACAACAATCACAGAAAGAATGTGTGCTAAAATGTCACACACAAAGCTATTATGTCAGCTTGGCTCTGGTAACTTTAGCATAATACAGCATGATCCTAGGGACCAGCTTACAATTCATCTACCGCCTCATGAAGAAATGTCACATGACACATACCAGAGATAATCCATCACGAAATTGTACACGCCGTTTACGTGTCGCAGAAGAGTTGCACAGCCTGATACACATTTGTGAAACATTTAAACACGTAATCAGTGGTGTAGTCAAAGTTTGTCCAGTTTATTTCCATAGTTTATCCGTACACGTCAAAGAAACAAAGTTCCAATTTGTCATGCTTTTTAATTGCGCTAGAATTGCCCATCCAGGCTTATTCACAGGCACGTAAAGAAACTTAATTTCTCCAGTACATTAATTCACCCAGTGCATTTCGGTCATTCTTCGACCTTCTTCAAGGGTATCTACAATTAATTAAAAAATATACATCAACCCCACATAGTTTACAAACAACAATGGTTAAGCACGAACACATGTTTTATCTGCACCCCAAAATGGGGAGTGGGGGAATGAGTTAGATAGGTGGTACAACTGAGGGGTTAAACGCTTACGGTATTAGGAGTTAGACCTGGAGCGGCATTAGAGAGGCATTTTGTTTTAAGCACGGGGAGGGTTACTTGTGGTTGTAAATAACAGGGACTGCTTGTGGGTGGGTGAATCGGCAGGGCACACAATAATTGATGGGAATTTTTCATTTGTTTAAGACGGGTAGATCATTAATTTTGGGGTGCAGATAAAACATGTGTTCGTGCTTAACCATTGTTGTATGTAAACTATGTGGGGTTGACATATATTTTTTAATTGATTGTAGATACCCCTGAAGAAGGTCGAAGAATGACCGAAATGCATTGGGTGAATTAATGTACTGGAGGAATTAAGTTTCTTTGCGTGCCTGTGAATAAGCCCGGATGGGCAATTCTAGTGCAATTAAAAAGCATGAAAAAATTGAACTTTGTTTCTTTGACGTGAAGGACAAGTACGGATAAACTATGGAAATAAACTGGATAAACTTTGACTACACCACTGATTACGTGTTTAAATGTTTCACAAATGTGTATCAGACTGTGCAACTCTTCTGCGACACGTAAACGCCGTGTCACAATTTCATGATGACTTGTTAGAATTATGCACTTAGGAGCGGAGCGAACAAAGAGTGTATGCACGCCAAACTAGAGAAAAGAATGATGAACTAAAATCTATGGCAAAAACGGGTGTGCTTCAGACTTATTTAAATGAAACATACCAGAGATAGCCATGCAAGGTCAGCACAAGACACATATCACATGCAACATTAAACATTGCACACACTGTTGTCAAATTAAAACCATTGAACCGCACAAACAAAGACCATTGTCTAATGAAATGAACACCATCGTAGAAAAACATGATATGAACGGTTGTAGCATATTTATGCAACGGAGAAGCCAAACATCAATGTGTGTAACAGGTTTATTACACAGTCAGAAGCTCTGCTCAACACAAAAGCAAACTGATAACAGTTCCAAGTATCCAAATAAACCAAAGAAAAGACAAATCTGACCAAATAGATTGGCTGTCAGAGAGTACTGGTCCAAATTGAAAATCCATTGTGGAACAGCGTTATGTGTACCCACACAACAGCCAAAGGAGCCTGTGAAGGAGGAACATAGTACTGTCTTAAATACAACTTGCCATGACGACATATCCAATTATTGACTCACTATTGTCCATTGTAAATTCTGACCAGTTGCTAGGAGTGATTTCAACAATGTGGTGGAGACCATCATAACTTAACATACACTGTAGAACGGTAATGACCCTGTAAATTAGCAGACCCACACACATATCACAACACATTGTCCTACATACACACATCACGCTTAGGAAAGGCATCATCAGACATATATGCATACTTACACTCAAGTAAAGAAGTTGTCAATGAGCTGTCTCCTGACATCCACCTCCTCTTCTTCCTCCTCGTCCTCACTGGCAACGTTCGCCAGGCATGGATCCTCCCATGAGGGAGGACGTTAGTCTCTGTCATCCTGAATGAGCGGTAGCTTATTCCTCACAGCCTTGTTGTGAAGCATGCAGCACACTATCATGATCTTGCACACCTTCTCTGGGGAATATTGAAGGGCACCTCCTGTCCGGTCAAGACAGTGGAATCTGGTCTTCTGCAGCTTAATCACAAGCCTGGTCCGCCCATGTGCCCCGTTGTAACGGACATCAGCAAGTGTGACCGGGTTCCTGAGTGGTGTCAGCAACCAGGGCATGTTTGGGTATCCAGAGTCTCCTAAAATGATCAAATATGAAGGATCAGTTGAGCAACAACAGAGTACAACATGACAGACAATGATCACACAACTGACACCGACAACTTGACTCACCAACAAGCCAGGCACGCTCATTCATGAACTGGAACATCAGCTCGGAGATCCGACTCATCCTCATTATGTATGCGTCATGTGCAGATCCCGGGAAACGCACACATACATGGGAGATGATCTGGTCCGCCAGACATACCACAAGGGCATTGACTGAATGAAAGTGTTTACGATTCCTGTAAACCTGTTCATGGGCTCGTGGTGCAACCAAACCCACATGTGTCCCATCAATCGATTCAATCACATGTGGCATGTGTCCCAGGGCATAAAAGTAATCCTTAATGGCACGGAACTGTGGCGGTGTGGGAAAATGTATGTACAGGTCGATGAACCTCAACATGGCCTCACACACATCTCGGAGCACTCGACTGAACATCGTCTGGGACATCCCACCAGCATCAGACACAGTAAACTGGAACGAACCTGTGGCAAAAAGAAATTGTGCCGCCATCACCTTCACCTTGGGGGTCAGGGCAAAGGGATATGTGTGTCCAGGTAGCAAGTGTGGTGACAACTGGTCTGTCAATTCCAAAATTAATCCCCTTGTGAACCTGTATTTCCTCATGCACTCACGCTCCACCATGGTTTCAAGATCCGGGAAGGGTCTGTGGACATTTGGTGCCCTGAGAAACACATGACAAAGTATGTCCACATATTACTATATGAATTAAACTTCAAGTAATACAGTATCAACAGATTGCGTGGCACTTACAATGATGACACAGTGAAGTCAGATGTCTGAGGTTTACCTAATCCAGAAATTACAGCAATGTGAGCATGAACATACACACAATTATGTCATATATTAGCAAATAATACAGTGTAGTACTGTGACTACTCACTGTTCTCTGACACTCTCCATGTGATCAATTGTAACATGCACAACACACACAATTAAGTATCAGCCATAGATTTGTAGGTGAAATAGCACATGAATTGAATGTACACAGACATGGACAAGGTATTACAACCGAGCAACAACACTACATACAGACAGCTTGTCACCATGCACAACACTGTCATGGTCTGGACATTGTCATGATGTGATGTATGACCTACACAACACAATGATCCCCTGGGACAGTGGCCAAGCATAGGAGGATGATCTGTGAAGTGGTCACTCACACTAGTCATGTCTCTCACAAGCACTGCTATAGTTGCACTGTAAACTAGGATCATAATGTGAGTGGTCTTGTCTATTGTGTCTGTCCCATTTGACATGTGCAGGACCTCATCCACACAGGTCATACAGCATGCCATTATTCATA
This sequence comes from Triturus cristatus, assembly GCF_964204655.1. Taxonomy (NCBI): domain Eukaryota; kingdom Metazoa; phylum Chordata; class Amphibia; order Caudata; family Salamandridae; genus Triturus; species Triturus cristatus. The sequence goes on along the minus strand of NC_140583.1, from coordinate 1,157,087,601 downwards.
CATACATTGTCTGAGTTGATGAGTGGGCATTGCATGCACGCGTCTGCCACATCCTGACCGAGCAGGACTGACAGATTGCATGCTTGAGTCAATGCTGTTCGACGCGGGTGACTTTTCAATAAACGCGTCTGCCACATCCTGACCGAGCCGGACTGACAGATTGCATGCTTGATTCAATGCTGTTCGACGCGGGTGATTTTCCAATATACGCGTCTGCCACATCCTGACCGAGCCGGACGCACTGATTGCCTGTTGGTCGTCATGGTGACAGACGTGCATTTTGCATCGTGCATGATTCGCGTACGGTACGATTCGGTTTACTTTTTGAATAAATGTATCAAAATCTAAACTGTCATGATGCAGGTATTTTGAACGTTGCGGTAGGCGTGTCCGATGCGTCCGATCTCATGGATTGGACTAATTCATAGGATGCGAACGAGTCGGACCTATCGCTTTGTACGCATGGGACCGATTCTACAGCACAGATATAAGACTGTCTCTTGCCCGGAGAGCTCACTTGCCTGCACTGAATGCTCCATATAGACATCTCTGCTACCACTGCTGCTGTCTCTGTATCCTCTGGCTCCAAGAGTGGCACATACTGTGGAGAGGGCTCCAGCCTTCACAGAGGAGGAAAACCAGGCCCTGTTGGACAGCCTCCTACCACAGTACAGCAAGCTGTTTGGGAAACCAAGGGAGCAGGTGAGTGTGCAGTCCACATCCTCTCTAATTGTGCATCTTGTCTGACTAGCACTAATGGCATTGTGTGAAGCAGTGGCTAGCATGTTCACTCAGTAGTTGTCACACCCAAAGTGTGCAGGTACCTGCAGTGAACAGGTACTGTGCTGTGAGAGTGCATTTAGAGACGGTCATACTACCCAGGCAATGGTTCCATGTTGGTGATGCAGGACAAGTGTCCATCCACATAGTTGCAATACCTGTGTACATCAGATGCCCTTGTGCAAAGCACATGTTTATCCAACTGTGTGATGAACAAACATGTTGTATGTGTGTTAATGGCCCTTTCACTTTGTCATCCTCACAGGTTGATGCCCATCAGAAGCAGGAGATCTGGCTGACCATTGCCCAGGCAGTTCGATTTGTGGGGGAACACAGGCGTCGCATCTGCAGCTGCCAGAAGAGGTGGCAGGACCTACGCGGCTGGACCAGACGCATTGGTAGAGTCCTGCTGAAGCTGTCGCCTCCTTGCAGTAGGGGTGGACACCGGACACTGACCCCCACATGCGCCGGATTCTGCAAGTGGTCTTCGCTGAACTGGATGGGCTGTTAAAGGCCAGATAGCAGCAAGGAGGGGGGTAAGTGCATGCCTTGCCTGTAAACTGTGCCTAACATGATCTTTGCATTCCTTCAGCCTGGTTACGCTACCACAGTTTGTCTGTCTGCTTGAACTAGAATCATGTCCATTATTTCTGTAATGGCCCTTCCTCATCTGATACACAGGTTTGTCCCTTTCAGTCAGTGACATGTCTCACAGGGGGGGCTGCTGTTGTCCAAGGTTGATGTGAGGGACCGCATCTGCAACCGGCAGAATGTATTAGCCTTCATGAGTGGGAAATGTATTGACATGTCTCTGCACATTAACAGATATGTGACATGCACTCTGTGTGGGCCATATATACGTGTCCTAGTTGATGCTCTGCCTCGGCATATATATCTGGGGTGTTTCCCACACACACATGCAGCATGTGTGACAATGTTGTGTTCCCTGAAGTATGTCCATCATGTGTGTCACACATGCATGGACACATGCCTACTGTTCAGACTAATCCCATGTTGAAGATGGACCAGGACAAGTATGCCTACTCCGGACATGGTGTACACTCAGTTCTCCTAATCATGTGTGTCAAAGTAAATTAAATGCATTGTGCAATGTGCAATCAGGCGTCAGCCTCTGTCTCATTGTGGGGTGGCCTAGCTTTGTAGACTCCTAGGGTGTCAATTATTTTTGGATGGTCAGACAGCTGACATGTGGCAGTTGGATCTTCACGATGGGGTCAAACATCGGTGTGTAATCGCTTGACTGAGCCTGATGGTGTATCCAAAATTTAAGTGCAGGCAGCTATACTTCATTGTCATCAGACTGTGATGTGATCATGTTAACAGACTTGTGCTTGCTGTCACTCTACTGTGGCATATGTATGACGTGGGATCATCATTTGCCTTAACATGTGGGTAGCAGTGGGGCAACATGTGCGCTTGACAGATGCAGGGCTTATATTACCCACAACTACATGATTGAGATACAGTGCAGACTGTTGGTTTTGTGATGCACTGCCACAGTGACAGAAGGCAGCAATGACTGAGTACCCATACTGCCCTGTAGCATCTTGTTTCATTTGCTATAGGGTATCCTGCAGTGATGGAAGTTGTCCTGCATGCACTCAATTGCGGCATCGTCCAGCAAGACATAAGCACATCATGGTGTGTGGTGAAGGAAGCATATCCATATTACTGACAATTACTTTGGCCATCCCTTTACCTGACACATGTACAAACTCAGTGGCAGGAGATGGTATATATGTGAACTGACACATTTCCATCACAAATCCTGCAGTTCAGACAACTGTCTATGTGGTGCATGTGTGCACAAATAAGTTGTGTCTGGCTACATGCACCAGACTGATATCTCCATGGACATGTAGGATATGAGGTGCATGGTTTACTGGTAGACTGACATGTGTGTTTTACAAATATGTGTCTGCACTTAAGAGTATTTACTGCAAATGATGCACAAACATGCACTGTCATGTGCTGTACTGACTGTGATGTGTGCTGTCTATACAGGTGACTGATGTTTCTGTGTTTACCTTGTTGATTTGCAGTTACATCTACAGACACTGGAGGAGACAGCTCCACCGACCATGAGGAGCCACAGCGCCAGACAGGGTCCGCTGTGGAGGATTCGGAGGGACCCAGTGGTACGGAGGGTGAGGGGAGCCACACTGAGGAGACCTCGGCTACGTCCACCTCGGCTGAAGAACACGCCAGCTTCAGTGATGACTCCCTTGTGGAGGCGGGTGCCAGCAGCCCCCAGACAACACCTAGCAAGTCTGGCCCCGCCACCACCACCATCTCCACCCTCCCATCTGCTCCCATTCCAATTGTCTGTGGAGGCTCCCGTGTAAGGGAGCATGTCTCCTTCGTGCCAGGCACCGCACCCCCTGCCCCTGTCTCCCCTGCTGCCCTGCGTGTGGAGTCTGTGGACTTACTGAAGCAGCTCCATGTAGGTCAGACAGCGATGCTGAGTGTCCTCCATTCCCACACCAGTCTGTTGACACAACTAATGTCCTTCATGGAGGGCATCTCATCAAACATGTCTGCCCTACATCGGACCATTCAGGCCATTGCCTCCACACAGACGGCAGCAATGTCCCTCCTCCAACAGGCCCTCACCCCTGCTACCTCTGCCACATCCACAGTCACCACTCCCCTGCCTGTCCAACAGACACACACCCGCACATGCACGCACCACATCAGGCAATAGCAGCACACAGACACGCAAGCCAAAGTCTAGATCCACAAGCACGCACACTCCGGGGACTGATGGCAAACACACAGGGGATGGGTCACAGACACACATACAGGCATCCACAAGCACTCCTCATCCTCAGATGCCTCTCCCTCCAAAACACCTTCCCTTGCCTCACCTACTACCCCCACTTCCAAGCAGATCTTCCTCTGTGACCTTGGCCTCTTCCCCACAGACCCATCTGCTCCAACTTACAAGGGGAAGAGGAAGTCACCAGGCACAGAGGGGAGTTCCCCTGCAAAACGGACACCCTCCCCAAGGCGCATGGACACTGAGGCCCCCACCCGCAAGTCTCCCCGGACCAAAAAGGGTAAGACACCACCAAAAGCACAGACTTCCACCTCACACTCTCCATCCTGCAGCCCCTCGGACACCAATACACAGGTCCTACGGCCATTCCCTGCACCAGGTTCACCCATACCACATACCCAGGATGCTTAGGCCCTCCCCCCTTCCACATGCACATCCACCCCCACCGCACATGCTCAGCCTGTTCCTGTCACTGGTGTGGAGACCGTGTCTCCCTCCTCTGTCCTGCCCACCTCATCTGAACCCCATTTCACTCCTCTTGATGTTGGCACTGCAGTAGGAGGCACATCCCCCCATCAGATTTGGGCACTGCAGTTGAGAGCCCGTCCACCACATCTGTCCCGCACACTGCAGTGGTGCAGGAAAACACCACATCTGACTTGTGCCCAGCAGTGGTGACGGCGCCCACTGTGTCAGACCCCTCCACTGCAGTTGCTGGCGTCACTCCTGCACCCACCACACCTCCCCTGCCCCATTATCCTGTCCCCTGATTCTGTCCCTGTGGTGCCTGGCCTGCCACTATGTATGCCCCTCCAAGGGGTGAGATGTCCATGGTCCATAGCAGTGCAGGCAACAAATGGATGACAAGTTTTCACATGTTATCCTGGTGGGAGTCTTTGATGGACTGGCCATTGGCCATTTCGCATTGTGGCATGGACATTCATATATATTTTATTTCTGAATAAAGCCATTTTTGTTATCCAGTGGTGTTGCACCTAATGTACATGATGTTGATGATGTGTATCATTAACTTGATGTTGTAATAGTGTCTGTGTTTGTGCAACCGCACCACTGCACTGTTATGTTTTTTCCCGGCCATTGGCAGTATGTTTTTGGGAGTTTTTACCCTAGTGTCCCTGCGTCTCCTGGCTCATCAGTCTGCACATTCATCCTGTTTGGTATCTCCCATTGCTGACATGGTATGGGACTTGTTCACCTAACATCTACAGTCTCCACAGGATTCCTTAGTGTGTGTGTGTCTGTTGGTGTAGATATGTGTGTATTCCTCATGGTGCTCACTTTGCACATTGTCTAACTGTTCACTGGAGTCATTGTCAAGGATCATGGCCATTGCTTGTCTGCACATGGCAGAGGGTGTTCTTGTGATACACGGCAATATTTGCCAAACAGAATCTATGTTTGTATGTGACGCAACCACTACATTGCCACCACATTGCTTATGCAATTTGGACACAGACTCGTGCATGCTGTTTTGAAGATGCTGCTATTTTCATGTACACAATGACCTTTTGGTCACTGTGGTGATGGGGGGTTTATGTCCCATTACCACAATGATCATTTGATGCTGGATTGGTGTACCCCACAATCACCTTTTGGGCACTGTAGTGATGGGGGGTTTAGACCCCATTACCACAGTGATCAGTTGCTGCAGGATATTAGTGACACACATTAACATTTTGGGCACACATGTATTGTGAGTCACATTGTATGTCCACTGCCACAATCTGTGTTGTGAGCATTTTTCACATACAAACATGCAATGTTGCAAAGATGGTAGAGGGGGTGGTTTGCTTAGTCTCCCTATGTGTGTGTTTCCTGGTGTTGATAGGCTTCCTGCCCCCTATGAGTGGGGATGGTCATTTTTGATAGGCATCCACCCCCCTATGGGGTGGACACCCACCCCCCTATGGGGTGGACACAACTGTGAGTGTTAGGCACCCACCCCCCTATGGGCTGGACAATACTGTGAGTGTTAGGCATCGACCCCCCCCCTATGGGGTGGACAATACTGTGAGTGTTAGGCATCCACCCTCCTATGGGGTGGACAATACTGTGAGCGATAGGCATCAACCCCCCTATGGGGTGGACAATAATGGGAGTGTTAGGCACCCACCCCCCTATGGGCTGGACAATACTGTGAGTGTTAGGCACACACCCCCATATGGGGTGGACAATACTGTGAGTGATAGGCATCCACCTCCCCTATGGGCTGGACAATTCTTGGAGTGTTAGGCACCCACCCCCCTATTGGCTGGACAATACTGTGAGTGTTAGGCACCCCCCCATGGGATGGACAATACTGGGAGTGATAGGCATCCACCCCCCTATGGGGTGTACAATAATGGGAGTGATAGGCATCCATCCCCCTATGGGGTGGACAATACTGTGAGTGTTAGGCATCCACCACCCTATCGGGTGTACAATACTGTGAGTGATAGGCATCCACCCCCCTATGGTGTGGAGAATACTTTGAGTGTTAGGCACCCACCCCCCTATGGGGTGGACAATGCTGTGAGTGTTAGGCACACACCCCCCTATGGGATGGACAATACTGTGAGTGATAGGCATCCACCCCCCTATGGGTGGGATATGCTGAGAGAGATGGGCATCCACCCCCCTATGGGTGGGATATGCTATTTGGGATACGCATCCACCCCCCTATGGTGGTGTTTCCTTTTGTGTACTCGTGACATTTTGGTGTGTGGTAGGTGTCTAACCTACCTTCTGCATCGTGCGCGTCGGTAACGATGAGCGTACAGTATAGGGAAGACATGCGCGATTGGAAACATGGCTGCTCCGTCTTGTCCTCGATGATCGTGTTCTGGCGCGACTCGAAGCTTTCGTACGCCTTGTACAGATGCTGTGACGTGCTGGAGCCGGCGCCCTGTGCGACGCGTATGGGGGACGCATCGTACTTGCGTATCAGGAAATTGGTTAGGATGAGCCTCCGTACGACTCGATTTCCGTGTTTCCTGAGCCTGTTTGCTACTGACAGTGCACGAATCGGAGCAGACGATTTGGTCGGATATTTGTCTGTTATACGCATCGTACTTACTAGTTTGTAAGAAAAAGCTCCGGATACGAGTCGGACGTAAGGTAAGCCTACGAATCGCATTGGGAAGGCACTTTTGGCAACATCGGAATCGACCTCTTAAGGGGTGACATTAACTATTTCCACTCCAATCTTTACCAATTTGGGGAAGGGGTTGGACACTAAAAGGGTGACATTTACTATTCCCACTCCAATCTAAACCAATTTAGGGAAGGTGTTTGGCACTAAAGGGGTGGGTGAAATGTACTTTTCCCACTCCATGGTAAACTAGTTTGAAGAAAGTGTTGGACACTAAAAGGGTGGAACTTACTATTGCCACTTTGAGCTACATCAATTTGGGGAAGGTGCTGCACACTAAAGGGGTGACATTTACTATTCACACTCCAATCTAAACCAATTGGGGAAAGGTGTTGAACACTAAAGGGGTCAAATGTACTATTCCTACTAACATAGATACCAATTTAGGGTAGGTGTTGGACACTAAAGGGGTGACATTTACTAATCCCACTTCAATTTGGAAAAGGTGTTGGACACTTAAGGGGTGACATTTTCTATTTCTACTACAATCTAAAACTATTTATGCAAGGTGCTACACACTAAAGAATGTATATAAAGATACAATCATTACTCCATACTCACGTATAATTTTATGGCTATAAAATAAACCAAAATGTAACCTCTCTGTTATTAATTACCTTCTCTGCTGTTAATAGTCTTAGGGTGCTAAAGGCCCCCGGTTCCGATCGCATTCCTTTTGACATATATAATTCAGAACATGGGCAGTGGGCTAGTTATGTGAATATCCTTTCTAATGCAATAGCAAGGGGTGGGGAGATCCCTGATACCTGGCGGGGGAAGAAATAATCCTGATATTCAAAAAGGGAGATGACAACTATCCTTCTAACCATAGGCCTATTGGCCAAGTAGATAACCTCCCAAAAATATTTGCCAGGCTGATTTTAAATAGATTACAAGAGTAGATGGAAGATCGGAGGAATTTAACTCTTTCAGGAAGGATTTTTTGCTAAAGTTAGCACTTTAGATCAGGTTTTTAAATGTGCCCTCCTTTATTGGAAATATGTCCTGTTGTGTAACCAAAAACTCTATGTGGCATTTGTGGACCTGCATTCTACATTCGATTTGATACCCAGGGAAAGTCTTTGGAGAGTACTAGCAGACATGGGAGTTCCGTTGGGGGGGGCGGTAATTCAATTAGTAGCCAGATTGTGTGAAAAATAATTACACACAGGTCAGGTGGGTTGAAGGAGATAGGTTGACAAAGTGCATCCCAGTCACAGGAGAGCTTTGACAGGGGTGGGTTCTGCCCCACACCTTGTTCACCTTATATATAAATGATGTGGCAGAGGAACTGACAAAGTGTGTTAACGTTTCTCTTACTCTCAACAGGGTTAAAACACCAATACTCCTGTTTGCAGGCGATTCATTATTAATCTTCAAGTCCCCAATAGGGTTACAAAATCTGCTAAATACATTTTTGGAATTCTGCGATCACAGGGGGTTGAAATTGAATGCTGCAAAAACCAAATTTATGGTCCCTGGTAAGAGTGTCAAGAATGACGGAGAAGGACCGTTTGGAAAGGGTCTTTTGTTTTGATTATTTAGGGGTGAGTCTGTGAGACAAATTTAGGTGGGTTCACCAAGTAAATAATGGAGCTCTTATGATATTTCATAGGTCAAAGGCCATTTTACGTTCCAGAAGAAAACATACTTGCGTTCCATTTCCACGGCTTTGGAAGCCTATCGAGTGAAGGCTAAAAGCGCTGCATTGTATGGCGCAAACATCTGGGGCTACAGTGAAATGACGAGGCTTGCAGTAAAGGAGAATACTTTTATTTGATCATTGCTCTCGGTCCCCGTAATTACCACTTTGGTCCCACTTTTTTTTGACACAGGATAAAAAGAGTATCTGATGTGGCGCATTTAAAGCCACTACTTTTCTGGATATGTATCTGGAATACCCTGGAATTTGTTGATTATAAAGATTCCTTGAGTGATGTAAAGAATATGGAACCTTGAAGATACCCTTGTTAAGGTTTATTTGTGGCTGGTGTAATAAATTGGGTCTGAGCAGAATGTTGGACTCGCCTGAATCACTGTGTAAGGTGAACAAGCAGGTCTTAAAATCATCTTACTGGTCACTAGTGTGGAAAGAAATAACAACCAGGGGCACTATGGGCCATCGTACCGAGCAGTTCCTGGCATTTAAACCTACTCCTGTTTTTGAAAGTTATATGGACAATAACACCATCATTGGCCAAGAGCTTGTTTATCAGATTTAGAACTGGCTGTTTGCCCCTTCGATCGTTCAGCAAAAAGTGGAATAATATTTCCTCGTCTGACTTATGACCAGCTTGTGGCATGAATTCTGAGACTCTTGACCATATTATGTTTGTGTGTCCTGAATGCCATGGTTTGCATATAAAATGGTTGTTCCGGTCTGACTGGCCTTGGAAGTACCACACCTTAGAGAGGCAAAATACATTTTTATGACTGACACATCTGGCCTGGTTGTCTTTTCTGTGAGCCGGTTTTTGTTCAATAGCTGGATAAAGCGGGAGAAGCTTCTGAAGTCATTATAAACGTTGTATTTTAGTACATGGGTTGTCCTGTGGAAACCATTTTAATCATATATGTCTTAGGTAAATTGTGTTTTATATAGTTATTATCAGTTGGCCAGTCCAAATCTAAAGCACTTTTTACAATATTTTATTTCATAAATTATCATGAATTTCATATATTTTTGAAAACTAGGATTAGTATTAATAATAGACATGTAGAGATAAAACTATTAATTTGCAGGATTATCTTGATATTCCGACAAAAACAGCTGTAATCAAATGGCACTGCACTTGGTCGGCTGGGGTTAAGATTTATGATCATATTTTTATGTTTTAGGAGATTATATTTATGTATTAAGGATACTGAATGAAGTAAAACTGTTCCATGTATTATATGGGTGTTGTGTACCTTTGATGGTTTTGTAACCGAATAAAGGATTTTGATTGATTGAACAAAAATGTACTTAGAGAAACACACTAACCAAAACTACAGACCTATATATTCATAATTAAACATTAACATATAAAAACAATGTTTATTACAATTTCAAAGTATTTACTACCATTCCTAAACTTTGAATCTTAAATTAAAAAATGAAATGATAGTCCAAAATTAACAATCATAAAATGGAAAAAACATACAAAACTATTTTTTAAAACATTTTCTTAAACAAATTAAAATAAATAAATTTTAGAAAATATATCCCCCAATTTATTCAAATATTAAACATATTAAAACATGATTATCTAATTTTTGTTCACAACTTTTTATTTAATAAACTAGTAACATAAAAATATACAGCATAATTTTAATTTCTACATCATAAATAATGCTCATGTATATATTTCAGTTGTATAATTTACGTACACAACATTTCAAAAGTTTTAAATAAATGTAAATACAAAAAATAAAAGTGTATCAAAAAATATTTACAGTCGCATAATCATTTTCAATTTAAAAAAGTTCACACACATTTGAAATTTGATTACAAAAGTAACATAAATTATCACATTTAAAGCTTCTTTCAAATTAAAATGGTTTTATTTTATTAAATTGAATTTATTTATATGTTTAATTTACATGTTTTTGTAATTTAAATATTTATTTTAGCATTAAAAATAAAATCATTATTTTAAAATGTAATATTTGTAATATTCTAATTCATTATAAGTTATTATTAATACAAATTATAAATGTAAAAATAAATTATAAAAATGTACATTATTAATTTGCATATCATTAAATAATTACCATTAACTTTACATTAAAATATCCACTTTTAAAAATCTACCCACCCTTAGCCCGTAGAAGCTCAGTAGCCCTCTGCTAAATAAATTATAAATCCATTATTTTTAGACACTAATACAAATAAAAATACAAATTTCAGCCTTTCCATAATTAATAAATTAAGTTACTAAAAACACAACTGAAAAAAGAATTGACATTTATAATGAAACACGCTACAATACATTACATACAAAATAAAACAAAAGATATAACATGCAGCAATATTTTCAGAATCGATATTTTTTTACAACAATATTAAAAACAACACTTAAAACAATATTCTTACCAGCGATGGTCCTGTCGACGAAATTTTTGGCATTCTTATATTCTTGACACAATATTTTTGTATCTCGATATTTTTTATTCAATATTTTGTCCAAACACCAAGGAAAGCAGATGACCCTTTAAAGTGACAGTCCCTGCCCCCTCCTATTTCAATCTTCCGCCAGACGCGTTACTGCAGACAGTGTTGTGTAATAGCTTAGTGGGTAAACCTCTCCCTCTTTTGTGCCTTTGTTTTGCATTTTTATAAAAATGAACTCATAATGTCACCCCCTCTTCCTTCCGAACTGTGATTGGCAAGCAAATGTAGTTTGACTGGCCTGGGGTTAATAAAGTGTTAAGGACTGTCTGAAACCAGCTTCAAAGATCTCTAGAATCCACATTGTTCCTTGCACAACTAGAATACATTTCAGGCAAAAACAACAGGTCTGTATCCAAATACCCCAAACTCCTAGTGACTGCATCCACTCAGCAGGTTGGAGCGAATTTACTTGAGAACCAAGCTGTCTGGTTCCTGGCTTACTTCCAAGTGGAGACAACCCAGGCAAGACTCATTCTAGGTTTACTGCAGGCTACTGGAGAAAGGGAAGACATTCATGCCGGATTGCACCACCAAAGGAAAAACCTACTTCATGGAGTTATCAGCCCAGAAGCTGCTGATTTTAAACGCATTGTAGAAAAGTGTGCTGTAGGTCTGTCCTTCAGTAGGACCGTCTAGAAAAGAAGACCCATAGCTGTGCAGGAAGGACAAATAAAGGCAATTAACCAGGTCTGGAAGCCAGGAGGGTTCTGCATTGTGGTGTTGGTAACTGCAGCCTACCATCAGGAAAAGAACAGAAACTGCCCAGAACAGAAGAACCTTTTCAGAGCTGCCTGTCAGGTCTAACGTTTGTAATGCCCTGGGGTAACAGACCCAAACAGAAGCTCCAGGCTCCTGATGGTTGGAAGGCAACCGAGGTGCATAAGACAGGAGCCAAATAGGATCTGTCTCTCCCATAGTGTAACATTGAGTTTGGTTGCAGTTTTGCTTAGCTCATGGATGACAGAACAGTTAATGGTAACATGCACCAGATCTCACAATAGGCTGCTAACCAAACATTCCCTAATCAATTATCTTGTAACAGGTGTGGCAACACTTACTCCATTCTGAGTCTCATTTTAGTTATTGCTTTATTTATTTAGGAGGTGAACATTCCTGAGACGCCTATCAAATGTGTTTACAAACAAAGGTGCAGGGGCACTCAAACATAGTAACTTGATTCTAATTTTAAAAGTTGTAACACACCAGTGAGTTTACTCCCCTTCTTGATGCCTTCCACGCTTTACATTCTGTTTTTTGCAGTTTCCCAATTTCCCATTCATTTTATAACTGCAACTGTGTATGTACGTTTTGTTTTATGTTACCCTCATCAGAGTCATTTAACAGTTTAAAATACAGCAGTACAGAAACAACCACTAATCAAACCTAATATATATATATATGATAGTACTAAAATTACTGTAATGAGTGAACCCAAGTAGCAGCTCTACATATCTCACTTAGGGGACCCTACAGCTTCGACCCATGAAGCAGCCATGCTTCATTTGGAGAGACCATGATGCCCTGTGGAAGTATCCCACCCCAGAGAATCATAAGCCTGTAAGAAAGCATACCAAACCCAGCGGCTTTAAAAGGCAGTGGGTGGGTTCCTTACCCACTGGTGAACCCACAAGCAATACACAAGGGCTTGAAACATTGAGCTCCTTTTAAATAAATTAGCAAGGCCCTAAAAACATCTTCTGGGCGAAGAGACTCAAATAAAACGTCTGACCAAAAACCTGGCAAACAAAGGTCTTGATTCAAAGATTCTTTGGTCTGAACAGTGACCCATGCTATAATGCAAACTGGTGTGCATAGTGCCATAAAAACCATAAGTAATGGATAGATATCACTAAAGAGCCAACTTCCCCTATCCTGATGGCTGGATTAATACCAACTAGAAACCTGACTTTCACAGAGAGCCAAGACAATGGAGCAGATCTCATAGGTTTAAAAGGAGCTCCATAAAAAACTTGCAAAACAGAGGGAAGATCCTAGAAAGGAAGAGGAGCATGAAGGTGTTGATTGCTAAAGGAACCATTGGAGCCACTGAACCCCAGGATTCCCAGAACCTCCAAACAGCTGCCCATTGACCCCAAGGAGTAAGGAGCCAAACCTTTTCAGCGAGTCCTCCTGTAGAAAATGCAGTATGAGGAAGGGATCACAGGCATAGTATTTAGGTGCACCTTCTCAAAAATCAAAAATACTTTATTTAGACAATCAACCATCAAAGTGCCGAGCCCCATAAACAGATTTAGGGCCTCATTAAGATGTCGGTCGGAAAGCATTCCGACCGACTCTGTTTCGGAAAGGTTTCCGACCAAATCAAATTTGGGGATGTTTCTGAACCCCGTTCGGTCAGACTCCCATTGACCTCAATGGGAGCCTGTGCTCCAGCTGACAACACAGGCTCCCTTTCAAGAAAGGAGTGGGTGGGCAAAATTGTGCCCCCTGTGGCAGGCATCCCATGGTGCCTGCCACACGTGGCATGGTTGGAAAGAGGGGACCCATGGGTACCCCCATGGGCCCAATTTGGAGATCCTGCTACAGGCCCCTAAAGTCAGATTCCGATAGCCGATCTGTGTCAGACCAACCGATTCAGAAAGGCTGTCTGAATCCGACATCATAATCCGTCAGTCAGAAACGCGGTCCATAGACCTGTAGGAGTCTGCTCCAACTGACTTGGTTCCTCTGAATGCCGTTCGGAACGGAGTTGGAAAGTCCAAACGCTTTCCGAACATCGTAATCGGTCGGTTGGAAGGGTTTCCGAGTCAGTCAGATTCAGACAAACTGAATGTCATTCAAAATCTTTCCAACCGACATCGTAATGAGGCTCTAAGAGAAGGATCAATACATATTTTAACTATGTTATGTTAAAAATCAATCAACGAAAACCAGCTTGTCAATCCTACAGGTTCAATCAATTCAGGTAATGAAAAAATGTAAGAGCGCATTTTGATAAGAGACATATGGTGTGAAAAATGAAGAATACCATATAGAGCAGAAAGTTTTCTCTCTTGGTGAACTTTTTTTCTTTCTCAGTATAACCCCTAAAGAGATATATCGGTATATTAGCAAACGGAAGCTTAATCACGGCTCACCTGATTTGTTGATGAGGTATACTGGTTTTTTAATGATAAGCCCCTGGAATTCTTTGTTAAAACGCCATTCTTATTAACATTAACATATTCAGAGAAGTTGATATTCAATTTTTATATTTTAAAGGATGCTAATACACAGCGATAAGTTTTATCGGTGGCTCCTATGAACGTATCATATGGAGAAATAGTACCACATAAAAAGGTAATCTATAATGAACATACAATAGTATGCCTATCATAAGGGGCTTTATAAAAATTCATTTCCTTGTTTTCTGTTTACATTTTATGAATGCAAAATAAAATACGATTAACTCTATTTTAGGTTGTTCCTCATTTTAACTACAAACTCCACTGGAAGAATGTTTCCCATCTGAATCACACAAGGGATACATTGATATATTTTTATTAGGTAGGTCATGATAAAGAAGGATCATGTGCTGTCTTGTACTCATTTTATACTGTTCCATTTTTATCCTAAATTGGGTACATAGAATAATGTATAGTGTGTGTTTTTCTGTCCTAAATAGAATTTGTAGATAAAGACAAATGCTTTGATTTTTTGTAAAAACAATTGTTAATGTAGATGTATAAACTATATATTGTTGTATTGCTGAATATTACATTTTTAGCAAACTCTGTCCTGGAGAAGGTGGTTGATCCTAATCGCACCGAAACGAGCGTCGACTTTTTGTGTAGTTTTCTTGTTTAGATGATCAACACAAGTGTGTTGTAACAATGGATTGTTTTTAATATATTGTTAAAACATTTAAATTTTATGTCTCCTTTGAATATAATGATAAATAAAAACTGATTTGTAAATTTTTATGAAAAACCTTGGTTTGTTGCATTACTGTCTCCACTATATCTACATGCCACTGGGATTTTTTTGTAATCACAATATGTCAATGTGATACCTCGCAATTACTGTTTTTTTTTAATTGATATATATGTTTTTACCCCATTGAGATTATATATGACTACGGCGCACCACATGATCCAAATATTTGGTTAGGGACTTGTTTTAATTTCTCTTTTAGCGAAGGGCCAATAATTTTATTCAAAAGATTTAATTTTTACCTTTCTGTTCAGGGCTGCTGTGAACTGTGAATGTGGTAGTTTTAAATTCCACAGTTCTGCCTTACCTGTTAGCTCCAATGCGTCAGAAAGAGCATGACCCCAAACATTTGATTGACATGAGCTGTTGGTAAATGAGACTTCTAGCCGAATGAGATTTTTCAGTGACCCTGGCTCTGTTACATATGCAGAGTGCATGTACTTTAATATACAGGCCTTCCGCGTGATTAGTTGGTCACTTAATGCAAATTCCATCCTAATCTGGGCTGGTGAGGTGTTATGCGGTAATTTGAATAGAGATCTAAAAACGGTACCCCGTGAGCTGTTCAGCAAGGTACCCAATTTCCCTGGGAAAGCCTCTGTCCCATATGCCAGTTTTGGAACAAGTTTGGAGGTAACTATTTTTCGCATTGATTCAAAGGAGAACCTTTTTGTGCTTTTAAAAATTGTTCGGAAGGCGCATTGTAAGGAAGCCAGTTTCGGTTTTAATGAATTTAGATGTAATAAGGGACCCCCTTGTCGTCTAGCCAACATCCCAAATATTAATATTTATTTGAGATGGTCAGGCGGTGGTTATTAAGGTGCCAATGGCATTGTTTAATCTTTTTTCAACCAAAAAGCATGATGTTGGTTTTTTTATAATTAATTGTCATCTGATTTGCACAGCAGTGCTTTTGTAAAACATCTAACAGTCTTTGGAGCCCCATCGGAGTTTGGCTTAAAAGGACAACCTCATCCGCATAGAGGAGCGAAGTGATAGGATGATTCCCTAATTTCGGTGCATGCCTGATTGCTCAATTTAATGCGGGTACGAGTTCACTCATAGACAAATTAAAAAGAATTGATGCTAATACGCACGCCTGCGTGACTCCTTGTTTGATACTTATTTTATTGGAAACAGCTGTGTGGGAGCCCAATTTTTCTCTGGTCCATGTATTAGAGCAGAGCAGCAGGATACCATTTAGTAATTTGCCATGCTAGGAGTTTGGACCACAGTAGTTGGCGAGTAACATGGTCAAATGCTGTACTTTAGTCTATGAAACAGCAATAAAGCTTCATTATTTGTTTTTCTACAAGCATCCTTACGGTCACAAGGTTGCGAATGGTACTAGACCGTGTTATAAAACCAGTTTGGTTAAAAGATAGCTAGTTTTTTTTAGCTGCCCATTCTTCTAAATCCTCCAACACGAGCAACACATGGGCCCCATTAGTATGGTGGGCGGACCCTCGGGAAACGGGACTGCCCGCTGAGGGTGCGGCGGTCCCGCACCACCGATTAGGATGCGCCCGCCACACTGGCGGGCGCATGGTGCATCTGCAACATTGAGGCGGGCGGTGCAGAGAGCACCGCCCGCCGCAATGCCACAAAGGCAGGTTGTGCGTTTCAATGCACAACGTGACAGGCACCGCGCAGTGCATGCCACGTTGTTCATTGAAAGGCAGGGGGGTACCATAGGTACCCCCATGTGCACCCCCACACTCCAGAGTCCCTGGGGGCCCGCAACGGGCCCCCACAAGCAGACTCCGCATGCCGCCACGGAAAGGCATGTTCCCGCCAACATTGTAATATGGCTGGCGGTGTCTAATAGACACCGCCACCATATTGAACCCTTTTCCGCCCGGTTGACTTGACGACCGGGCGGAAAAGCGGCGGACGTTCTTTCCGTCTGCCGCGGACTCCCCAGCCATTGTAATATGGCGGGGGTCTTTGTGAACGGATGGCGGGCGGATCGCCCGCCATCCTAATGGGGCCCAAAGTATTTTGTCTCAACATCCATCAGTAAGAGGTGTTGGTAGCTGTCAGGAAACGAGACTGGACCTTTTTTTTTATAAATGTGATGTAGAATAGAACCTTGCCAGGAAGCTGGAACTGATTCACTGATTATGCAGCTATTGAACAGATTTTCCAGCGTTCCGGACCAATAATTTGTATCATGTTTGTAAACTGATGCTGGGATACCCGTTAGGACCTGGGGCACTGTCAGCTCTGCTTTGCTGGATTAATATTGCTATTCTAGCAGCACTGAAAGTTGCCACATATTGCTGAAGTTTTGCATCCAGTGGCACTGATTTCTGTTGTGCAAACTTTTATTTGCTGGGGGCTAAGTTTTGGTTGGTCATTTTGGTAGTGGCTGTGTTCAGAGTAGTGACATATTTTGTCCAATTCACTTCCGCAACATTGTTTCCATTTATCATAGTTGGTCCTGAGCCCCTATTCAGCTGATTTATTACTATCCAGAAACATCTTGAGTTTTTGTTTCGAGATGCCAGGAACAGTTCAGTCTGGAGTGATTCCTGGTACTTTGTTTAGCTTGCCACATTATTGTTTTGTACTGGCTGCGCAAAGTTTCGTCCTCGGTATGCAAGGTGGAAATTGATTGTGTTTTAAGTGATCGTGCTTTTTTGCTCAGTGATCTTTTCAACATCCTTAAGGCTTTTGTGTACCATGGTTTAGCAGCAGTGAACTTTGTGGATATAGTGCCTTGTTGACAGCTAACTAGGGCAGAGAGTAATTTTGTGCTAGCGATTCCAAGTCACTAATTGTATAGCTCAAGGGCCAGCCCTGGTGAAGTAATTGTGCTTTCCAATGATTGTACTTTATGGCAACTTCCGAGCTCCACTTGAACTGTCTCCAGTTATGTTGCGGGTCTTTTGAGCCTATAACGCTTAATATGGTGTGGGCGTTGATGGAGGTTTTTATAGACCAAACCTGAAGCATGTGGTCATTTTCACAGCGCGTCTGAATGGAATATGTAATAATAATGCTGAAACGGGTGACTGAGCTGACCGTATAAGCTAGCACTGCTGACTTTTTCAGGCAGATGGGGCGGGTGGGTTGGTCTTCATGGAAACGCCCCTTCTGTGCTCGCAGTGACAAGGACTCCAAGGCTGCAATCAGAGTGCGTCCCAAGGAGTCTGCCCTTTGAGGACTCAGGACCTGCGATGGAATCAGCCACTGGTTGTCTGCTGTTTTTTAGGTCTCGCCTGAGCCAGCGCTTTAGCGCTGCTCTCGCGAGAGCTTTTGTAAAAGGGGGATCTGGAAGTGCTTTTCAGGCCTCCAAATACAGTGCATGTGCGCCGGGCGCGCGCACCATTTGGCAACCTGAAAGCACTAGTTTGCACTTTCAAATCCCCCGTTTACAAAAGCTCATTTCGCGGCCGCTTTGATGAGAACATCAAAGCGGCCGGAAAGTGCTCACCATTTGCCACCCCCTCCCTTATCCCACTGCCGGCACGGCTGGACAGCTCGGCAGGCTTCTGTGCGAAAAAGGCGCATACAGAGTGGATTTCATGCGTTTTTTAAATGTTTGATTTACTACATACACTAGATCGCTTCCTTCCAGTTTTGGACAATCCTTACTTTCCACAAATGTCACTTTCCATGGATGGCGCTCCTTTCCATGAAACCCATCCACTGAAATTGAGGTTTCGGTCTCTGCCCCCTCACGGCCGGCGTGTGCTCTCTGCCCTGCATCGGGCACTGCTTGTTTCAACATCCACTACAGCAGGCCTGGCAGACGCGAGATGCATGACCCACTAGATGCAACAGCACACAAGATGTGCTGTGTACAGTAAAATCCACTACGCAGCGAAGCCCTGCTGGCAGTAGGGACAGAGGGCAAGCGAGTCGGCGGTCAGATTCTCTTCATGACAGCCTAGATTTAAATACAGATGTCTGTGTCGGCGCGGCGGAGAGCGACTTCCTTTCTTGGTGACGCTCTCTCTCCTTTTCCAAACTCTGAAAACGTTCATCTCAACAGCAGCTGGCCACGTGCCCCCGAAGCCGGTCACCCCACTGTACTTGCCGTTCCAAGTGTGCAAAGATAAATCCGTACTGGCCGCATCCTTGATACCTGGCACTGTGTTTGGAAACGGGTAAAATGCTGGCTGGGCTAGGTTGCCTGAGGACGCCAGCAACAACTCTGCGAGAGAGAATCTGCTGTGCAGTGGTTAGCATGAGATTTTCACACCGCCCTTCGATTGTTCAAGTCCTCGTTCTCGTTTCAGTTTAGCTTACTTACAGTGGCACACTTTTTAATAATTCAAAATACGTATAAGAAATTTTCACAAATGAGCCTGAAAGCTACATAAACAAAACCCCTGTCCTTTAGGGGCGCAGCGTGTGTTTTTAATACTACAAAAGTTTTGCGTAACCAGGCCGGGTGGGCCGGGTACTGCCGGTGCTCAGCCCCGCAATTCAAAAAAGCAGGTGCTGAGACGGGTCCCTATCGGGCTCTCCATTTTTTGCCATCACCCTCAGAGTTAAAAACACATTTGTTTGAAAAGCTTTATTCAAGAAGGAATAAATACATAGGCATCAGCCGCAATATAAGAGAAAGATAAATGGAATAAATGACATTGAACAAGCTAATGTCATTAAAAGATAGAACAAAGCATTTTATAAAGTTTTAAGGAAAAATGGGACGGGAAAAAGGGAAAGGAGGACCAGGAAAATAAAAGGGGGAAAAGGGGAACGGCAAGAACATATTATATAATAAAAGATCCTAAAACCTTGCTATAAGAAAGGAATGAAAGCTGTAGGCAATACAACAATCAAAATGTTACACAGCAAACCCAATAGTGTCATAACCAATCTGATATTATTAAAGTAGGAGAACTCCCTCAAGGTGGTTTGAAGTTTTCCGAAGTGATGGCGGGAATCTTCCTCGGGATCATCCGATCTAAGTATGTGGTAAGAGGTAGCCAAAAAAGATCCCTATTATGTGTAGGATTACAGAGGGAAGCAAAGGCAGTGTCTAGTCTGTGAAAGTGACACAAGGAATTCCACCAGTGACGGATGGAAAGGTTAGATAGGGTTTTCCAGTTGGAGGAAATGTGTTGAAAGGCGAGAGCAAGCATGAGGTCAAAAAGACCATGAGAACATAGAGGGAGATTTAAAGAGTCAGATAAGCTGCCTAAAAAGAGAATAGAAGTTGAGAATGGAGAAGGGAGAGTGAAAATACGAGAGATATAGAGCCAGACAGAGTTCCAGAATTGAGAGACAGAGGGACATAAAAACAAGAGGTGAAAAAGATTAGCGTTGGGGGCAGAACAAGTCCAACAACTAGAATCAGAAGAGGAAGAAAAACGGGCTAGAGAGAGTGGAGAGAGATATAGTCTATGGTATAAGTAGAATAAAGATTGAGTAAGAGAGGCCGAACGAGAAATTTTCAAAGATCTAGACCAGAGTTTGTCCCACAAGGCGACGGACCAAGCACAACCCAGGTCTTCCTCCCAAGCAAGTTCTACCTTAGTTTTAAGGCGCTCTGGATTAGGGGATGAAAAGAATTTGTAGATAAGAGACGCCTTGGGTAAGGTTAAGAGAATTTTAAGAAGAGGTGCCTGGGAGAACGAAGAAGGGGAGGGGGGAAGAGAGTAAAAAACATCCAGGATAAGCGTCATTAGGGCAACAAACTTCTGGAAGAAGGAGCGCGGACAGCGAAAGGTCATCTGAAACTGGGGAAAAGAACAAGGGGATGCTCCGTCAAAAAACTGGTTCACCCAAATGATGCCCAGCGATCTCCAAGACTTCCAGAAGATGGGTCTATTTCTTATAAGAATAAGGGAGTTATGCCAGACAGTGGAGTTCAAGAAGGACTCTCGAGTAATAGGTGTAGGGTTGAAGAGTGGCTTTAGAAGAGAAGAAGTATGCTTAAATAAGGGAAGAGCCAAGTGTGGAACCCTAGCAGAGAAGCGAATAACCTCCCCAAAAGAAAAGGGTAGTAATAATATATGCTCGATGGAAAGCCAAAGAGGGGCAAAAGCAGAAGGGACAGAAGCAAGCCATCTAGATGCCTGGTGAAGGGAAAAAGATTTATGATACAGACGGAAATCTGGAAAGTTGACCCCACCATTGGCCTTTGATTTACGGAGTGACGCCAAAGAGATTCTAGATCTTTTCTTGTTCCAAAGGAAGCGAGACAAACAAGAATCTATACGTTTAAAGAAAATTGCGGGGATATGGACAGGTAGCATAGAAAGAACGTAAATTAAAATGGGAGCGATCATCATTTTGATGGAGTCTAATCTCCCCCACCAAGAAAGGAAAAGAGGATTCCAAGAAGAAAGTAAACGTTCAATGCGGGACAAAACCGCTGACATATTAAGAGCAATTGAAGAAGAAACAGAGTTAGAAAACCATACTCCTAAATATTTAATTTTAGAGCCATTCCAAGCAAAGCCCGTGGGGGCAAAGGCATGAGGAGTGCAAAATTTCGTAAGGGGAAGAATTTCAGTTTTATCGGAATTAATTTTATAACCAGAAACCTGTGAGAAAGACTCGAATTCGGACAGCAATGGGGGAATAGATGATTCTGGAGCAGAGATGAAAAGAAGAATATCGTCTGCGTATGCAGAGAGTTTCAGTTGCTTGTCACCATAAGGAAAACCAGCGATGGCATTATTGTTCCGGATAGACGACAGAAAGGGTTCAAGGGCAAGAACAAAAAGCAAGGGAGATAAAGGGCAACCTTGACGAACCCCACGCTGAAGAGGGAAATACGAAGAGACTTGACCATTGACCAGGACTGAAGCCTTAGGGGCAGAATATAACAGAGAGATAAGAGAGATGAAGCGAGGACCAAAGCCATGCCAGCGCAATGAAGCAAATAGGAAAGACCAGTCAACTCTATCAAAGGCTTTCTCTGCGTCAACCGAGATTGCCGCTAAGGGAATAGAAAGAGATGGAACTTTATTTAGTACATTAAGGAAGAGACGAGAATTATCAGATGTCAACCGACCCTTCACAAAGCCACACTGCTCCTTACCAATGAGGTGGGGCATTAAGGGATCTAGGCGTAGAGCCAATACTTTGGCAAACAACTTATAATCAACATTCACTAAAGAAATCGGGCGATAGTTCTTACAGTATTTAGGATCGCGACCGTCTTTAGGGATAAGGCAAATGGTAGCTTCTTGAAACGTACCTTCCGCTCTCCCCGATGAATGAAACGATTGAAAAAGAGACAGGAGTTTAGGAAGTAACAGGTCAGAAAAATGTAAATAAAATTCAACTGAAAAGCCATCAGGACCTGGAGTTTTGCCCTTGGTAAGAATAGCCAACGCCGTGGAGAGCTCATGTAAAGAAAGGTCAACTTCCAGATCCGGGAAATGAAGATGAGACATCAAGGGCTTAGGAAGTTTATCTAGGTAGGCTTGGACAAGAGAGGGAGAGGGAGAAGACTCAGGTGTATAAAGGGTACGATAAAATCATTGAAATTGTTCAAGAATATCCTGAGGTTTATGCAATAAAGTATTATCAGAGGAGTAGATGGAGTCAATGAATGAACGTTCTTTGCGTGATTTGAGATAATTGGCTAAAAGCTTCCCAGATTTGTTGCGACCACCATAAAACCGGGCAGAACTCCGAAGAAGCATTGACGAGGCATTATCGGTAGTTGATTTGTTAAAATCTAGTTTGGCACGAATAAGTTCCGGAGGTACAGAATTCTTAGAGGAAGAATAGAACTGGCGCTCCAGAGACTTAATATGAGCTAATGTATCTTTCCGCTTCTGAAGAAAGCGTTTCTTTTTTTTTGGAAACAAAATCAATGACAAATCCGCGCGCAGTGGCTTTAAAGGAGTCCCAGAGAAGATGAGGGGAAATATTAGAAACATCATTTAATAGAAAGAAATCAGTAGCAAAAGAGCGGAAGGAAGAGGAGAAAAGGGGATCAGTAAGTAAAGAGTTGTTAAAGCGCCAACGAGAGGATCTGGGAGGAGGGGAGAGAAGGTCAAGATCTGTTACAATAGGAGCATGGTCAGAGATAAGTATAGGTTCAATAGAAGACGACAGCAAATTTTGCGACAAGGAAAGAGAAAGAAAGATATAATCAAGACGAGAGAAAGAGGAGTGAGGAGGAGAGAAAAAGGAATAATCAAGTGTGTCAGGGTGC
Source organism: Triturus cristatus (assembly GCF_964204655.1). NCBI lineage: Eukaryota > Metazoa > Chordata > Amphibia > Caudata > Salamandridae > Triturus > Triturus cristatus. Next base: position 1,157,064,650 of record NC_140583.1, on the reverse strand, counting down.
GAAAGTCTCCAAGAATCAATGAGAGATGTTTGAGAAATGGTGTCGAGAAATTGTTTGTGGGGCTTGTGGGGTATGAAACGAACACTTGACTTACGATCAATAAAGGGGTCCACAATCTGGTTGCAGTCGCCACCTAGAATGAAGAGGTCATCTTTATATTGAAAACATTTGCTAGTAATTAAAGGCCAAAAAAGTAAATCAGGATGCGTAGGGCCATAAACATTAAACACAGTTAAAGGGATAGAGTTAATTGACAATTTAGCTAGAATCCATCTACCATCAGAGTCCGACTCTTGTGTTAAGACTTTACATACTAATTTTTTATGACATAGAATAACCACTCCATTCTTCTTGTTGGTAGAAGGGGAAAATAGAACCGTTCCCACCCACCCACATTTTAATTTGAGAGACTCAGTCTCCGAAAGATGCGTCTCTTGTAAGAGAACTATGTCAGGATTGTAAGTAGCAAGGTGGGAAAGAATTCTCTGACGTTTGATAGGGTTAATAAAACCTTTCACATTCCAAGAAATTACTCTGAACTTAAACAGTGAATAACATTATCAGAAACAATAAATACAGCAATGGGGGAAAAGTGAAACATTTGTAAAAGATAGGTATAGAAAAGAATAGATACAAGAAAAGGAAGCTCCAGCAAGGTAAGGGAAACGAAGAATAAAGAAAGTAAGAATAAAGAAGGGAAGAGAGGGGAAAGGTGAAGAGAAGAAGATACAAGAAGAGACAGTACAAATCCATAAAGGACGACTGAAAGTAACATACCTGAAGGGAACACGGAGAGGATATCGGGGCAGTGGATGACGCAACAATACAAGCATGACCTCCCGAAACCAGGAGGACAATCCGACCGCACCAGGACGAAATGGGAAACACGACTCACATGAGGGAAGAAGGGAACACCTTAGTCGATCTGGGCAAGGAAAACAAACACAAGAATAAATGAATAAAAAGCGCTGATGAGGACAAGGGACACGTAAATAGAAGAATAAACAATGAACAATGGGATGCAGACAGCCCAAAATTGTGGGCAATAATAAAAATGGAAAAAACAAAGGTTGCGCAAAAGAGAGCAACCAGCAGAATTAATCAAAGACAGTGAGAGAACATATCAAAAAGCTCTTAAGAGTAAAACAGAGTGAGAAAAACCAACATCATAACAAGGCATGGCAATGCAGAAACATTATCAGGAACACCCTGTAAGAAAAAAGGAGAGGAGCGTTCAGCCACTAGTAGAGGCGGAAGTATCCATGCCAACGTTGGACTGTATGTGAATAAAGTTTTTAAGCTCCGCAGGATCTTGAAAAGTCCAAGTCTTATTCTGATGAGTGACTTTGAAGGTACAAGGATGGAAAAGACCAAATCTGGCACCAAGAGCACGTAAGGGTGTACGGAGGCTCAAAAATTCCTTCCTTCTTGCTGCGGTAGCATTGGAAACATCCTGAGCAAGAAAAACTCTCTGGCCCAACCAGGAAACTTGGCGCTTGGCTCTAGCCGCGGAGAGGACAAGGAGCAGGTCAGTGAACTTCAGAAAGAGAATGATAACACCTCGAGGTTTAGTTGCGGATGATAGGCGAGGACCAAGCCTGTGCGCCCTCTGAATGGTGAGAGAGGTGGTAGGAGGCATGTCCAGAAGTTTCGGAAGGAAAGTAGAGAAGAACGAGACGGGGTCATCGCTCTCCAAGGATTCTGGCAAACCATAAATGCGTAGGTTGTTCCTCCTATTTCGGTTTTCTAAATCCTCGGTATGCTGCTGCAAAGCAAGAACAGATTTCTCCAATGAGGTGATACGTTGAGAGTGAGATTGAATCTCCGAAGTCTGAAGTTCCACCACCGACACTCTGCTCTCGATAGTTGACCATCTCTCTTCAAAAAGTTGCATCTTGTTGTTGGTTTCCTCAATGAACGGACGTAAAGCCCGTATTTCCTCAAGTATTAACTCCATGGAGATAGGGGGTGACGGTGGATCCGGAGGAGGAGAGTCTTGTTTTAGACGTTTGGTTGACGTAGCAGAAGAAGAGGCCTTACTGGAGGTTGATTGTGTCAAGGAAGGACGACTGGACGACGTTGCCGCCATTGGATCTGCAGGACTGGAAGAAGGATCAACTGATGAGGAGGAGGAAGGATGAGCCGCCGAAGAGCCCTTTGAAGGCACGAAAACAAACTTTGGATTGCGAAGCTTGCCCATAAGTGCGCTCCGAACAAATCCCCACCAGTATCGCACTTCAGGGGAGCGTGCAACGCCGTCAGCAGAGGTTGAAAAGGCACATTAACAGGTCACAACGTTCCACTCAAAGACCCCACAGCCACCTGCACCTGTCACGCAGAAGAACCAAGGCATCCGAAGGAGTTGGCGCAGAAAAAATAAAGTCACTGAGAACACCGTCTGACCATGATCCTCAAACCGCAGTCAGACCAAGGAGAGAATAAAAACTGTGTATCCTTGAAGATAGACCATGAAGGGTTACAAATAAAAATAAAAATAAGGTGTTATACAGTATCTACCTTGGTCATGATCCAAGAATCCATGTTTCGTGAGGAGAAATGTAGCTGCGTAGGAATCATCGCGCCGAAAAACAAAATGGCGGCCGTTATGAGACGCTCACAAAACGGCTTGAAAACGAAGCATTGAGGAGTCCCAGCGCGTTCATTTTAAGCTCACCATGAACAGGACATGTTCCGACTACAGGAACCGGCAGGCAGCGTGTAATAACATCGCGTAAATTAACGCGAGGCGGAAGAAGTCGTCCCGATGCGGCGGAGCCCCGGACTCAGGCGGCCATCTTGAACGGCGTCCAAGCCACGCCTTAAAAACACATTTGAACTCGGCAGCATTGCCACTCTTTATTGCCTTTGAGGTAACTTCAGATAAACGCATTATAATACTTTCACGGTCTCATCATGTCAGACCGGAAGCATTTTCAATATTATATACAGCTAAGCCATAGGTGTTGCTTATTTATCTTAAGCTAATAACGATTGACAAAGCCAATAATCCTGGATTGTTGTGGGTGTAATGTTATTTGTTGTATTATATGCCTGGATGCAATGACAGAAGCAGCAAAATACCAAAGCTCAGCAAAGATTTTTAGTTTTGGTGTTTTAAGCCAAGCCCATGATTATATCAACCACGCCCCTTCGGGACACCCGCCCCCTCCCTTAGTTTTTCATCCCACTTAAAGCCCTGCGTATGACACAGGCTTTAGTGCTTTGAATTCCCTGCACAGGGCGGCCCCCGCTTTAAACTGAAGGCTTTGAATACCTGTGACACATGACACTCTGGGCAGAGGCCTGCATTACATTCTGCAGGGACCCCATCATTTTGTGTTACACCACTAGAGGCTACCCTTTTGTCAATATTGGTTACGTTGGTGACTATAAAGGGGCCACACAGTATCTTTCTCACCTTAGTACCAATGCACACCCTCACTTATCAAGTGCCTTCATCCAGAATTCACTTTTAAGGTTTCTCCATCAGCATTGTATAATGTAGGACTCTGCACCCTCTGAAGCACAAGGGCGGTCAGCCCTTCAGGGTTCCCCGACCCCATTCACTCTAAAACCTACTTGTATCAGTGAGATATGGAAGGATTATGGTACCCTCATCACATTTTGCAGTGTCAGGTCATCATTTGCTTTACGCCACCAGTCTAGTGGTTTGTGTGTGTGATGGCAGGACTCTTCCACACTGCTTATGTGTCTACATGTAAGGTGCTTCACATATGCTTGTGTTGCTTCAACATTTATTTTTCACTCCGACTCTGATCAACAGAGGGATGCCTTCAAAGTACACTTCCACACACAGTAGACAGAAGCTACTGCCGCCTAGAAGGTGAAAGGGAGCATGGCTGTGGTGACAGGGGGTTTTATAGTGAAGATCACGTCTTTTCACCTGTTTAGAATATTCATTATCTAGATTCTACTTCCAAGCTTTAGATCCTGCCTGCTAGGGTTCGAGAATCCACATTTATTACATGCCATATAGATGCACGACTGGAGAGCAAAGTAATAATTCAAACTAGTTCTGGTGCTTTGACAGGTCTGTTAGGGCAGGTCAATAACATGCATTGGCATAGCCAATAGGTCTCGCCTTTGGGACCTTATAAGTGTTTAGCCATGCAACACTTGATGTTGCACCAAGGATATTGTGCTTCATAACTAAATACTTATAAGGTCCCAAAGGCGAGACCTATTGGCTATGCCAATGCTTGTTCTGCGATGCTTTGGTAGGAATTATGTAGCAGATTTAAATTGAAGTCTCCGGTTAGGTTGAGATTGATGTCCGAAATCAGCGGCTCTATCTTCTTCATACTCACCTGCTTCTCTGAAGCTGTTGGATGTATATAGATGTTCATCATGAATATATTACAGTTTGTATGCTTATGTAGCCACTTTTTACTTTCAATGCAGAGGAGGTTATTATGGCCGGTGACATGCTCAGTGGCTCCAAAGTCCCATTGAGTTAAGAAAAAGAGTGAAAGCCCCCCCTCGCCCTTTGCGTGACCCCTTGTGTGTGATCTAATTGCGGGGAAGTAAAACTCACAATAACCTTCCATTGGTGTCTCTGTCTCTCGCCAAGACTCATGAATTCCTATAATACCATGCAAGGTTAAAAAGGACATTGCTTCGGGATCGGTTAGAAGGTTTTCTAATACTTCTACATTCAAGGAGACTAATGACATTGTTGGGGCCTTTGTCTCCTTTCCTGGTTTGGGCTTGTTATGGTCTCTTGATGCATGTTAATGTTGTTTTGAATAGGCCAATGTTCGCGCAAGCCAGCCTCAATTCCCATAGGATTTTTCTGCAGGTGATGCGGCTAGTATGCAGTGTCTTCCGATCTTGTTATTCATAGAAATGTTTAATGGCTGTTGGTTGATTGGTGCCATAGTTCGTAGTGGACCAGCCACGTTTCTTAAGAGTGGCACTGACTTATGATCAAGTTCTTTGCCCCGATATCGATAGGCCTTTTCCTGGTTGGTTTACATTCCTTCTTCAGCTGCTGGGTAGCGTGCCTTTTTTTGGGAGAGCAATCAGAATTCCCTATTCCCCATTCTTCAAAAATCTTCCGATTTTCACAGATAGTATTCACTGCGGCCTGAAGGACCGTGTTACTGTCGTTGGCTCTTTTTTAGCTAAATTATCCGACGCAACAAATTGGATGGTTGTGATGTTATTAGATTTCAGATGATAAAGCTTTGAATGTGATGCTAGACGTTTTATTATATAACCTCGTTTCAAAGTTTCACCGTTGCCTTGTGAAACAAAGTTGGGTGCCATGCTGTCGTTAAAACCTGGTCCTCTTGTGTAGTCATATGATATCATGAGTCTGTGTTGACTGGAGGACAGAGTTGACGTGGATCCATGTTTGACGTGGATCCATGTGTTTGAAAGTTGACTGTTCCTGATTTAGAGTCGCCTAAGGGATCATGGATGTTGTTGGGCGAAAGCTTAGCTTGGGGGGGGGCTGCGTTCTTCCAAAGTAGAACTGATGATTTTATAGAACTTCGCTGAATTGTACTTATCGGATCAATTGTCATGGGATGTTCAAACAATTCTCGTGGTTGCATGCTTGAATTGTCTAAACAAATATAATTCAGGTGGTTTGAACATTTTTGGTTGGGCGAAGTTACAATTTTACTAGTCTTCCCTAGAGGTACTGAGGGATCTGTATTGTCACAGTTGATTGTAGTAATTGGGCTTGACAATGTCTCCTTTGAATCTGGTTCAGGGTGTACACTCGGGGTATCTCTATTGCTAGTTTTCTTGCATGAGTTGAAATGACGTTTGGTCTACCAGTGTTGCATTGCCGACTGCAGGCTGTAGAAGGCTGATGGGACCTGATTTCCTCATGATTTATTAGGCGAGGAGCAGAATCTATAACTATGCTAGAATGTATTGTTTGCGCTGTTGGAGGGAGTAGCAGGTTTGTGTCAGATGGCTTTTTAGAGGCTGCATTAGTTTGTGACCTTATGGAGTTGTCTGGGCTATGGGTGGTACTGCAAATCTGAGGGGCGGCACTGCAATCTAGCTTCACCGGATTTAAGTTATCAGTAGCCTTTTTCCCTGTAGACGTTGCCTGTTTATTAATAAAAAAGTAGTCCTCTAGTGTCGTTGCCTGACACATGCCTCTCTGGCGCTTCGCCTGTTTTTTATTCAGTTTCCTGAGTGGTTCCTATCACGCTTCGATAGCTGTTCAGGTGGAGTGTTGCGCAGGGCGGCTATTCTATTTTCCAAACTAACTGGGTAATTTGGTGCATTATTTGATTACCTCATGTTAATTTCTTTGAAATTTGTAGTTTTGTTGCTATTATTATTTGAGTGATTGGTATTCCCAGACGCTGAATTAATCTCAACACTAACTACCATCATATTCTTCTGAAATTGTGAGTTATAGAGGTTAGTGAGATTTTTTTATTATTATTCACGATTTGCTCCTTGCTGGTCCTTTTCACTTCCTGTAATAGATTACCCACTATTAAAGGTAGAGCAAGCAGTTTTTCCATAAGGATGGTGCACATACATTCTTTATTTGAGCTTAAGGAGGTAACTGAGATATGCGTAGGTGAATTATGAACTTCTGAGAGTAAACTGCTTATAGTGGTGTTAAGCCGTTCAAACAAGAGTCTATAGTAGTAATATACCTGGGTAGCATTTCAAGGAGGGAGATTTGGATGTCAAACATGTTAGACTGGTATTCCAGGACTTTGACAGCGGTGTCTAGTGTGTTCATCAATTGCTGCCAGGTCCCAATATTTGGCAAGGAGTGTATAATAAAGTCTTGCGAAGACAGCTTGATTTTAGGCTCGCCAATGAACACAGAGTCATTTGTACCTGAGGAATTGATGGTAATAATGATAGGCGACAGGCTGGGCTGATTGCCCTGCTCCTGGCCGTTATATGCCATGTGCTCATTTCCAATACGTGTAATTGAGGCGGATTATGTTGTTGTGTTTATAGCATGTCACCCCTAAATGCGTCGTGATTTGAATTGTGCAGACTGAAGTTTGTTAGAGATTTGGACCAGTCAGACAGCTGGCCCTCCTCAGGTTGCGTTGCTGAACCGATCTGCTGACAATTCATTTCCAGCTCCAATGGCGGCGGGTCAGTTTGCTGTTCAGGGGACATAATTGCAGATATGATAGTGGAGCTGAGTCTAGGAGGCTGGTCAGATGAGGTACTTTGAACAATTTTATCCTCTCCCTTCTTCTCCCTTTCCCCACTCCAGAAAGGGCAATGCCTCAGTAGCAGAAGGCATACAAGAGCCCCGATAGAAGGACAAGAAAAATTGCGAAACAACGGCAGGCCAGCAGAGGAACACAAGCCAGAAGAACAGAATCAAGGCAAGAAGAGGAAAGACACCAACCTGTACCACCGTGTCAGACACTCTGGTGCCGATTCGGATCCTGGAGAAACCGGGTACGAACCGTCGGTCGGAGCGTTTTCTCCGTCTGACTCGTACCCGGGAAATAAACATTACAAACATGCAAGTACGATTCGTATGGAAACACCATTTCCGTACGAATCGTACCAAACACCGACCGACGAAAATATACATACGAATGTGATCCGGGAATGCTCCGACGTGACGTCGGGATGCATTCAGGCTGCGGTTCACGAACCAGGAAGTACGATCCGCACCGACGTCACCCCGCACGGATTATATTTTCCGGCTGCCAAAAACTGCCGGGAAATCAGGACGACGCGCACAAGGAGCACCTGTACGCGACGGACAGCCATGGACCCGAACCTACGTGTCATCCCAGCCCTCATAGCAGTCCACCTGCTCTACAGGAACCGACGCAGACGCCGCAGAAGGTCAGAACAACACCCAGGGGCAAAGGGGGGGGGGCAGGGGCAGGAAACCAAACCCCCACCCATGTCACAAGTCATACATGCCCTGCACATACCTGACCTCCAGGGCCTGGTCACCTCGAGGGTGTGGGGGCGTGTCCAGCAACGCCAGCGTCCGCCACAACGGAAGTGGGTGATGACGCGAACCGCCAACCCAACAAATCCGGTACGTACCGTACACACGCCTTAAGAGCGTGGGTACGGGCCGTACCACGCACACACCTACGTCACCCCAACAATGGCGGAACGACACGTACCCACGTTCGAAAGGCCTGGGTACGGGCCGTACCAGCATTGTTGGGGTGACGTAGGGGTACGCGTGGTCCGACCCGTACCCACGCCCAGAAGGCCCGGGTACGGTGCGCACCCCACGGCACCCCATTGGGGGTCCGCACCGTACCCATGCTGTAAGAGCGTGGGTACGGTGCAGACCCCCAATGTTGGGGTGTCGTAGGGGTCCGCACCGTACCCATGCTTGAAGAGCGTGGGTACGGTGCGGACCCCCAATGTTGGTGTGTCGTAGGGGTCCGCGCCGTACCCAGGCCTTCAGAGCGTGGGCACGGGTCGGACCACGCGTACCCCTACATCACCCCAACAATGCTGGTACGGCCCGTACCCAGGCCTTCCGAACGTGGCTACGGGTCGTACCGCCATTGTTGGGGTGACGTAGGTGTGTGTGTGGTACAGCCCGTATCCACGCTCTGAAGTGCTGGGTACGGAGGGGACCCCTACCGCACGCCAACATTGGGGGTCCGCACCGTACCCATGTTCCAAAGGCATGGGTACGGCCCGTACCCAGGCCCGCAGAGCGTGGGTACGGGTATGTACGAAGCGTACCCCACACGTGTATGAATGGAGCGTACCCCCACCCGTGTATGTATGGAGCGTACCCCCACCCGTGTATGCATGGAGCATACATGGCCAGACATAGGAGGGGTGGTTGCCTATCACTCCCAGCAGTGCCCAGACACAGGAGGGGTGGGTGCAGAGTCCCCCCAGCAGTGCCCAGACATAGGAGGGGTGGGTACCTATCACTCCCAGCAGTGCCCAGACATAGGAGGGGTGGGTGCAGAGTCCCCCCAGCAGTGCCCAGACATAGGAGGGGTGGGTGCAGAGTCCCCCAGCAGTGCCCAGACACAGGAGGGGTGGGTGCAGAGTCCCCCCAGCAGTGCCCAGACACAGGAGGGGTGGGTGCAGAGTCCCCCCAGCAGTGCCCAGACACAGGAGGGGTGGGTGCAGAGTCCCCCCAGCAGTGCCCAGACATAGGAGGGGTGGGTGCAGAGTCCCCCCAGCAGTGCCCAGACACAGGAGGGGTGGGTGCAGAGTCCCCCCAGCAGTGCCCAGACATAGGAGGGGTGGGTGCCTATCACTCCCAGCAGTGCCCAGACATAGGAGGGGTGGGTGCAGAGTCCCCCCAGCTGTGCCCATGGAAAGAAAGGGGTTGAGTACACACAGATACAATGCCCACAATTGTCAGTCAGGTGCTCAAAGACCCAGCAGAACACGAAACACATGTGTGCGAGGCTGGGAGTACACACATGCATAGTGCGGAAAAGGTAACATGTACACATGAAGTCCTGTCAATATACTCCAGTCACAAGTACAGTGACCCCCAAGGATATAACCACAAATGATGCAGGTGGAGACCTTGCCCAGCATGCATGGCCAAAGTCGAAGGGGTCCGTCACACACCCAGCAAATGTAGACACAGCACTGCACAAATGTCTTCACAACACCCTGCAGGGAAGATGTCAGGGTCCACAGAGGAAGGTACACACCTTGGGACAATGTCACCATGCAGTAACAGCTTACATGAGCAAAGTTTGATAGCAAATACCGTGTGATGGCACACAGATAACAGGGTCCACCCCACGAACAGCACACTACAACATATCCCAGACACCTAACACATTATCGCCACCCCAAATCATGGAGCAGCACCGCCAACAGCAATGCCAGAAAAGCAGTAGTGTGCCAAGGAAAATAAAATAGCATTATTCAGCAATGTTCTAAAATGTATTGTATGAAGAGTTCCATATGCACAAGGCCCACAGGGCAGTCCATAGTTCCAATCCAGGTGGGGGATTTGTGTCCCCTAGCTTGCCTGCACAGTTCAGACTACCTTGTCATCCACAGGGGGGGGCATCATGTGGGGGGGGGGGAGGACCAGGCACCGCAGGGACAGGAGGGGCAAGGGTAGGTGTTGTGGGTGCAGGGACGGACGACTCCAACACAGGGGGTGGGGCAGCGCCAAAGGTGGATTTGAGCACGGCGCTGCACACTACTGCCAGGTCGCCCAGCGTCTCCCCTGCACCCGAAGGAACCACAGGCCCCAAGGAGGGGGGGGGTCACAGGGATGGGTCGCAGCGCTACTGGGGGAGGGTGTGGACAGGGGGGGGGGACTCAACTCCCCTGCCGGTGTCCTGCCTCCACCGCTTGCGGGGTGGTGCCACACTGGGGCTGATGGACACACTGGGCAGGAATGACCCTGTGTCCGACTCTTGGCCAGGAGAGCTGAGGGGAGTGGATTTGGAGGGTGGTGGTCGTGAGGAATGTGGACTCCCACTCTGGCTGCGTGTCTTCCGTTTCCCCCCCGACCCAGTGGGTGTGCCTACTTCACCCTGTGTGTGCGTGCCAGGAGGTGTGCGCTTTGCCTTCCCTGGTGGTGTGGTGCCTGTGTCTGGTGGTGTGCGTGCATGGGGACATCTGGGTGTGCTTTGGATAGGCATGGGAGTGGGAAGTGTGGATGGTTCAGGGGTAGGGGGGGGACGTAGTGCTGCAGGAGACCAACTGCTGCAGTCAGTGTCGAGTCTATGGACCTCAGCAAGTTGCGTTGGTCAGACTGCGCAGCTGAAATGCCCTCCATGTATGTCTCCATCTGGTTGAGCACTCGGCTGTGGCCATGGAGGACATTAAGCATCGCAGTCTGACCAACCTGCAACTGCCGCAGGATGTCCACAGACTCGGCATTGGTGGCAGCAGTGGAGACAGGGGCAGGGGGTGCGGTGCCTGGCAAGAAGGAGACACGTGGTGACCTAGCACGGCGGGAAGGGACACGAGCAAGTGGGAGGCCGGTGATCGGAATGGAGGGGGCGGGTAGTGATGGAGTGCTGGTGTCAGCTGTGGGAGCAGCCTCCGCCCCCTCGGAGAGCTCAGCCTCGGACCCGTCTGCGTCATAGTCGGTGGTGGTTTGACTGGACAGGTCCTCCGTTGCACTCCTGTCGGCCTCCGTGCCACTCGATGTGCCAGCCAACTCAGCACTGCTGGCACTGGTGCTCGCTCCCTCCTCACGGTCCATGCCAGTGTCTCCCTCGTAGTCCCCCGACGATGCTGTGGGCAAGGTGAAGAGACAGGAGAAATCAGACACCTGTATACATATGTCACATGAGTCAACTCTACATAGGTCACAGTGCATAGCCTGAAAAGCAACAAGAGTAACATCTACAATACAAGGTACATATGTAGTCCCTGCAACACACAGTTTGTTGACCCACCATGCCACTGTTAAAATATGGAGAGCATGACACAATAGCAAATAACTTGATTTCAAATTGTACAGAGGAGCCAGGCTCTGGGGACAATCTAGCACAGCATCTGCGACACACAGCGTAGCCAAGAAAGGGATGAGCAGGAACCATGTCTAACAACTCTTGGGACATGCTGCAAAGGTAATACTGAAAACCATGGCCAACATGACTGGGGCACTGCACCTTGAGTGTTTGGCCATACAAACATCACACACTGGCCAGACCGAGCAAGGAGACTTCAGGTTTGGACATGTAGGCCTTGCCCGCACCAACCCCCCCCCTACTTGAGACAATGTGATTGAGACAGAGGAAGTACTTACACCTCTTAGTCTGGGATGAAAAGACATGGCCTGCAATTAATCCTGATCGCACACAAACTACCCCTGGTGCGCCTGTCCACATATATCACTGACAAACAACCATCATCAGATAGTTGTACCAAGACACACAGGCACTGGCCCCTGTGAGTATGCACCAGCTAAATTAGGTCACCCTGTACAGTGGACACATGTAGCACAGTATACGTGAATACAAATGAGGCCAGGGTACTATGCCACAGGGCCCAAACTATGCTGAAGACACAGAGAATGTCCACATTGTCTGATGACACACATATTATACCTAGGAAAAGGTGCCCCAGGGGACTGTAGTGGCCACACTACTCCATGGCCCTGGATGGATAAGACTGGAACACAAGCCACCATCCCTGCACTATGCATATCTCACACTCAAGCACATCATATAAGAGGGCACAACATTCGACATGCAGGCAGTAAGGCAGTACACATGAAACACACACTCCGATGTCGGGACTCAGCATCAGTGCCAACAAACATGGACCCCACAATGACAGAACTGGCCAGGGCACAGGCAACGTGCAAAAACCTGTTACACACCACCCCCACACATGATGCTGCAAGCATTGGGCACTTGGAGTAACTGCCAGCCTAGATGACCTTGTGCAAGAGTGACTACACACAGACCAGGGAACAAATGGCAAGGAGGGGAAGGGAGGAAGAACAGCACCGCTTTACTTTGGGGAACAGGATATGCACTGCACATTTAAACCCTGGCAGTGTATCCATGCAACTGCGCACTTCCAAAAGCTGGTCACACACAACAAACACACATGTACCTACCCCCTTCCTGCTGCTTCTTCTCCAGTAAGCGCCTGTCCAAGTCGGGGAAGACCACCGCCAGCACACGCTTATGGATGTGGGTCAGACGCCGGCGCCCACGGTTTTTGTGGCTCACAAGTGAGTCCCCCAGCAGGACCCGTGCGATCCTCCGCGTCCAGCACCGGATGTCCTGCCAGCGTTTTCTCACCTGGGCTAGGCGCCGCTTCCGACCCTCCGTCCTCCTCACGGCACTGACGGCTTGCTTCCAGATCTGTGCCTTCATACCCATGTCGTCCTGCAACGCGGCCACCATTAGCAGGCAAAACAGTACTGTGTGGGGACACACTGTTTGTATGGCTGTGCCCTAAGCCATATGGGCTGAGGGCATTGTTGTGTGCTTCAGAGTTGCTCTATGTTAGTTTTGAGGCCCACCTTCCCGGCATCGGGGACATCCTGTCTTGTGTTGGTGTTTTGTGTGGCCTGTGACTTGGCATGGCCTTGCTTGGGGCATGGGGCATGGAGGCGCTAGTGGCATGTGTGTGTTTTTGGAGTGTGGTTGTGTATGGTGCTGGCTTTGGGGGGGTTGCGTGCATGATTGGTATTTGGGTTGTATAAGGCGTTCCCCCCATGTGAGGTGAGTTGTTTGTGTACTCACCAGGCTCTCGGACTCCTTCTAGTCCGTCTACTCCCACCGGCGGCAGCGTGGCCATCACCTTCTCCTCCCAGGGATGGTAGGGTACCGGTCTGCGGGACGGACCTCCTCCAGTGATGTTGGCCTGGTTGTGGTCGTCCGTCATTTTGCGGCGGACCGTCCTCCGCAGATCGTACCACCTGGCTTGGCACTCATGCCTGGTTCTACTGGTGGCCCCAACAGCATTCACGGATTTGACTATCCTCTCCCACATGGCAGATTTTTCGGATATGCTGGTCCGTCTGACCAATGTTCCAAAGAGCTGTGGCTCGACAAGGACCTCCAGCTCCTCCTTTGTGAACTTTGGATTATTGTTAGTGGGCATGGTGTGGGGTGTGGGTGTGGATGGTTGTGGGGGTGTGGGTGTGGATGGTTGTGGGTGTGTGAGTGTGGTTGTGCAGGTGTGTGTGTGTGAATGTGATGAGGGTGTGTTTGTGATGGTGGTTGTGTGAAGGAGTGCAAGTGTAAGGTGTATTGATGTATGTAGTATGGTGCAGTGCGTTGTCTCTGTGGTCTGGCAGTAGGGGATCTGTTGCAAAGGATCATGGTTTGTGTGTGCTGGGCCTTTTTATTGGTCCATTTGTGGGTGTGCCTGTGTTTGAACTTTGGGTGGGTGTGTTATAAGGAGTGGTAGTGGTTTGGGCCTCTGTTTAGCTGTTTGTCAGTTGCAGGTCAGTGTATAGGATGTATTTGGCCTTTTTGGATATGTTTTGTGGTGTTGTGTGCCTCGAATTGACTCTCCTTGTGTTTTTTTGGTTTGTCCTGGTTCAGTAGGAGTGTTTTTTGTGTCTGTACGGTGCGTACATGGGCCATGTTGTTGTACAGTGCTGTCCTTTGCTATGGCTTAGTACGACTCGTACATGCGCGATGTTGGGTGAGGGTGCTGGTGTGTGGGCCTGGGGTAGGGTGCGTACGAACACGGGCAGGGTGTTGGTCCGCACTATCCATCGGTGGTGGTGTTTCGCACCGTACATACAGGGGGGGCTGGGTGTAGGGTCCGTACATACACGGGTGGGGAGTTGTTACGCTCCATGCATACACGGTTGGGGGTACGGTCCGTACATACACGGGTGGGGTGGGGGTACGGTCCGTACATACACGGGTGGGGAGTTGGTATGCTCCATGCATACACGGGTGGGGGTACGGTCCGTACATACACGGGTGGGGGTACGGTCTGTACATACACTGGTGGGGTGTTGGTACGCTCCATTCATACACGGGTGGGGTGTGGGTACGGTCCGTACATACACTGGTGGGGTGGGGGTACAGTCCGTACATACACGGGTGGGGTGGGCGTACGGTCCGTACATACACGGGTGGGGGTACGGTCCGTACATACACTGGTGGGGTGTGGGTACAGTCCGTACATACACGGGTGGGGAGTTGGTACGCTCCATGCATGCACGGGTGGGGGTACGGTCCGTACATACACGGGTGGGGGTACGGTCCGTACATACACGGGTGGCGGTACGGTCCGTACATACACGGGTGGGGGTATGGTCCGTACATACACTGGTGGGGTGTTGGTACGCTCCATGCATACATGGGTGGGGGTACGGTCCGTACATACACGGGTGGGGGTACGGTCCGTACATACACTGGTGGGGTGTTGGTACGCTCCATTCATACACGGGTGGGGTGGGGGTACGGTCCGTACATACACGGGTGGGGAGTTGGTACGCTCCATGCATACACGGGTGGGGGTACGGTCCGTACATACACAGGTGGGGGTACGGTCCATACATACACTGGTGGGGTGTTGGTACGCTCCATTCATACACAGGTGGGGTGTTGGTACGCTCCATTCATACACGGGTGGGGTGTGGGTACGGTCCGTACATACGCTGGTGGGGTGGGGGTACGGTCCGTACATACACGGGTGGGGTGGGGGTACGGTCCGTACGTACACGGGTGGGGTGGGGGTACGGTCCGTACATACACAGGTGGGGTGTGGGTACGGTCCGTACATACACGGGTGGGGAGTTTGTACGCTCCATGCATACATGGGTGGGGGTACGCTCCATGCATACACTGGTGGGGGTTCGGCGCGTACATCCGCGGCCGGGGGGCGTTTTGCGCGTACATGCGGGGTCTGTGGTGGGGTGTTCGGCACGTATGCGGGCACGTGTCTCCATGGTTGCTATGGGAGTTCGGTCCTTACGGTGTTTTTTCCATACAGTTGTGAAATCGAAAGGACGGGAGTGATCGTACTTGCATGGTCGGACTTCATTTTTCCGATTCGTACAGTAATTCGTCCGGGGATTTGTCGCACACAATTTCCGACCCGAGGACGTGTGGGGAAATGTTCCCGATGTGATTCGTATGGAGTTTTTCCCATGCGAATCGTACTTGGCAGTTTGTACGCTACTTGTACGATTCGTACGGAAAAAAATCCGGATCCAATTCGGACGGGGGATATTTTTCCAGGATCGGAATCGGCCCCTCTATGTCCGTATCAGGTTCGATGCAATTCGCTCTATGTAGGTCTTTTGTCTCCTCCAGTACTGCCTGGGCTAATTTCAGGAGAAGCAAATCAGCAAGGCATGAATGGTGAACATCTTACGAGGCGGAGAGACCTTATTCTATTTATTGGTGCGAACGGGACACACCAGGAATTCCTGCAGGCCGCACCTGGCTCTAGCCAGGAGGCCTCTGCAGGAGCTCCTGGGGCACGCACTCAGCAGCGGCTGCCTAAAGCCGCTGCATTCGCGCTCATGGCCCTTTAAAATTCTGAGCCTGAGCCGATACCCTTTTCCGCCGGAGGCACGGTACGGCATTCGAATTCAGCAGCGTCTCGTCTGACTGCCTTGCCGGAGCTTGCCTTGTGGGCCACGGCTGCAACTGCGGCAGTTGCAGCTTCATGGATCCGACAGGCTCTGACAGCCTCGGCTCCGCCATGGCATGCTTCACTTCCAGTTATAGTTCAGAGTTCAGGAAGCTTCACAATGTACACACTGTGTGATCAAGTGTCTAGGTGCACCTTCTCACTACACCAAACCTCGGAATGGCCTCAATGTTTCAAATTACAAGCAACTGTAAAGGGTCCCCATGTTTCCTGGATTTGCAAAGCCATATCCCTAAAACTACCATGCAGTTGTAACCCTACCTATTCAAGTCAAGTCATAAACTTTATTTCGGTCCTTACTACCATAAAAATGCGAAAGCTTACACTACATAAATCCAGCAATAAATGCATGACAAAAGTTCATTAAATACAATACAGCAATTGCCATCTGATTTGTACCATCCACTAATAAAAGAATTAAAACAACAGTTAAAAAGATAAAAAGTGTTATAAATTGATCAGTGTGCAGGAATAAAAAACATAAAATTATTGTTTGAAACATAGGCTAAAAGATTTGATAGAAGATAGGAATGTGCGCATATCGCCTCTTAGACGCATACCTTCTAATAATCCACATTTTGCTGAGAAACTTGGCACCTCCGCAAGCAACTGAGGGCCTGCAATCGGATTTCAGGATGCGCAGCGCTTCTTGGTGGCACCAAGTTCCCAATAGTCTGCAAACAGGGGCTAGCCATTTGTTTCTCGGAAAGATATACAGAGAGCAAACAAAGAAAATGTGGCTAATGGTCTTAGCCGCTAAAGGACAACCTGGGCAGTGCTGCATTACAGAGGAGGGCCGACCCCAAGCTACTGTAAAGGAGTTCACAGGAGGGGAGCCAAATCTAAATTGGATATAAAGCTTCCTATCCTGTAGATTTGTGATGACCTCCATATATTGTTCGTAGGCGCTAAGCAATTTTAATTCCATAAATTCTAATGTGAGACAGCCCATGGACAGTTGAGTAACAAAAGTCCGCGCTACACAGTTCCAGTATTGGGTTTTGACCAGACATTTGCTAGGCAATAAGCTGGGATCTTTGGTATCCCACAAGTTCATCAAACCTATCACTGTGAGCAATGACCTGAATTTGGTACACCACCCAATTTTTTTAAAATGGTCAAGTGTGTAAATTTCATCAAGCGCTGCAGCGTAATGGGCGAGTTCAGGGGTTCGTTTCGCGCGCAGCCAGAAAAGCAGGGGGCAAAGCCTCGCTTTATCCACGATTGACGATGTGCCCATATCTTGCCTTAATGTATAAAGTGGAGTGCTCTGGGGAAGGGAGCAAAGGAACCTTAGAAATGTGTTTTCTGTGGCGAGGAGACCGTCCAAATTTTCAAATCCCCATAGTTCTGCCCCATACAAGGCAGAACCCACTATCTTATAATCATAAATCTGGAGTGGGGCAGCTATTGGTTTGGTCCTGGAGGTCCTATGCTCCTTTTTCAGAGCCCCAGTGGTCAGCCTCTGCTGGAGGATCCACTTCATGATGTGGTGCTTCCAGGCTATTTTCTCAGAGAGGGTTATGCCCAGATAATCAAAAGTGGCTACTCGAGAGAGAGAGAGGGATCCCCCCCCCCCCGATAGCATTTTATCTTGGAACAATTTGAGGGGATTCAACAGCAGGAGTTTGGTTTTCGAGGTGTTAACCTCCAAGCCTCTATTCCACAAAAGGCCTTGAAGCCATCAGGCGCAGTTGCAGACCACTGGGGGTCTTAGAGACTATTAAGGTGTCATCCGCAAACAATAAGGTTGTTACTTTGACACTCCCTAATGCGGGGGCATCAGGGGAACTTCCGCTAAGTGTTGGATAACTCCATTAATGAATAGTGAAAACAGAGTAGGAGCCAACACACAACCCTGTCGAACCACCCGTCAACACTAATCGAGTCAGTCAACTGCTGCTGGCCCACCCAAACGAACCCTTACGTAGTTGTCCTCATGGAGACGGACAACCAACGCAAGGATCTCAGAAGGAAGACCCAACTCCTGCAGGACACACCACAGCTTGTGCCTTGGGATGAGGTCGAAAGCTGACTTCAAGTCAATAAATGCTATATAGAGACTACCCTATTCAATGGTCACAGCTTTCCAGGCCAGTAGGAAAAAACGAAAAACCTGATCGTTGGTGCTGATTTTCCATCTAAACCCTGCTTGGAAGGGAAGATAAGATATTATTCTTCTCCATCCAAATCACAATCTTTGTAAGGAGTGCACGGGAAAAGACCTTTTGGGCACCATCGATCAGGCTAATGAACCTGTAGTTTGATGGTAGGGAGCGATCGCCCTTCATAAAGACTGGAATCACCTCGCACCCTTCCACAAGGGCGGTATTGAAGCCCCTGCGGCAATTCAAGTGGCCAGTGCCCAGATGTATTTAGACCAATTAGCGATGTCATTTAGAAAGACGTCACCAGGAATACCGTCAGGTCCCGGAGCTTTGATCCGAATGACAGAATTTATGCTTAGTGTGATTTTAGCTAGTGAAAATAGCCTAGGGGTCTGGGTACTGGTATAGTTGATGGAAGGAGTTGCAATAGCCAGATCCCCTGATACGGTATATACTGTAGTGAAATGTTCATACCAGGTAGCAATGGCAATATTGTTAGTGGGTAGCCTCGGTATTTCCGCATCTGCCCTTGTAACTAAAAGCCAAAACTGTTGTGAGTCTTTTCTCTGGCAAGCATCACTAATCTGGAGCCATTGATTCTCATCCCAGTCCCTTTTGGCTCTGGCCAGGGCTGCCCTATAGATTCTCCTTGCTTCTCTTAATTCCACCAGATTGTTTGGTCTAATGGCGATAGCCAGTTTTGATCTTTGGCTCCTACACTCCTGATTGAACCAGTGCTTGGAAGGAAGATAAGATATTATTCTTCTCCATCCAAGTCATAATCTTCGTAAGGAGTGCACGGGAAAAGACCTTTTGGGCACCATCGATCAGGCTAATGAACCTGTAGTTTGATGGTAGGGAGCGATCGCCCTTCTTAATTGAAGCCCCTGTGGCAATTCAAGTGGCCAGTGCCCAGATGTATTTAGACCAATTAGCGATGTCATTTAGAAAGACGTCACCAGGAATACCGTCAGGTCCCGGAGCTTTGATCCTAATGACATAATTTATGCTTAGTGTGATTTCAACTAGTGAAAATAGCCTAGGGGTCTGGGTACTGGTATAGTTGATGGAAGGAGCTGCAATAGCCAGATCCCCTGATATGGTATATACTGTAGTGAAATGTTCATACCAGGTAGCAATGGCAATATTGTTAGTGGGTGGCCTCGGTATTTCCGCATCTGTCCTTGTAACTAAAAGCCAAAACTGTTGTGAGTCTTTTCTCTGGCAAGCATCACTAATCTGGAGCCATTGATTCTCATCTCGGTCCCTTTTGGCTCTGGCCAGGGCTACCCTATAGATTCTCCTTGCTTCTCTTAATTCCACCAGATTGTTTGGTCTAATGGTGATAGCCAGTTTTGATCTTTGGCTCCTACACTCCTGATTGAACCAGGAGGAGTGTGGTCTGGCGGATTTGAGCTTACCCTGAGGCCATTGGGGCATACTAAAATAAGACGCTAACTGAGTTAGGGAAAAAGTGAGTATGGCAAGCCATGATCTTAGTGAACCCATCCTGCTGCTCAAGTAGACTATATAACTCACTAGTGCTGTCTAGAAGGTTAGACTTCATATCTTCAGGTTTCGTTATATCGGTAGCTACTCATGCCCACTTGAGTCGCCTATTGTCGTTAGATGAACAAACCTCCTTTGTTATAAGAGATATACGTTTAGGGCCTCTTTTTCTCGGTTGGCCCAGGTCCTGATCTGCTATGATCCTGTAAACAGAATACCAGATACACCCAATCATTAGTGTGAGGGGAGACATTCAGAACTCCACAATATTGTTACAGACACAATAATTACTTTCCAGACCAGAATTCTTTTTGTTAAAAAGATCAGAATTTTAATGTGCTCCAAAACACAATTCTATACAAATAAATTAAAATGTTGTAAGTTTGAACACAGTACCATTTCAGGTTTTATGTAAGGGCAGGTCCAGGCTCAATATAGAACGTGACAGTGATGCAGCGTGGAATGCAAAATCCCTCCCTTCGTCACAGATCATAGATCACACTCAATTACTACATTCGCTGGTGGGGCCCATAACACCAACATTCATCCTTCTAATAACCTGTTTCCAAGGAGGCGATTGTTCCACTCGCTGTAATGGAAGGAAGTACTCATATATCCCTATTTATAAAGGCCTAAACTTCACCTTTTAGCACTCCTCCCATGAATAGGCCATGGATCAGCTAGGTGCAGGTTGGAGTGATAACGAAATCTATAACTTATTTACATAAATACATTTTTTCATAATAACGACCCAACACAGTTCTAGTAATAAATCTTAAATTTTTATCTAAATAATTGAAAATCGAGTCTTTGGTTTAATCAAATAGTAGACCATCATATTTACCTATTCTGGCTAAAAGTCATCCTCTAAGTCAAAATCTTGGTCATCAGTTCATACTATCAGAGTCTTAGGAAACAGCTGTCCTGCAGTGTCACCATCCTCTCCGTCAGCATAACGTCAGGAAATCGAAAATCTTCTGAAGGGTCTCGCTCCACAACCTCTCTATTCTACCATTTTTATAGTAAAATTACATTCCAAAAAGTAACGACCGATATTTTGAATACTCGTGATTGGTTGATGAGATCAGTTCCACCAAATTTGCACGCGGAAAATGTTTCTTTAGGTATAGTTCATAATTTCATGTTGAAGTAACTTTTATTGTTTCTTTTCGGGGCAGCTGGCTGTTAGCCCGGTGTGTCCTTGGTGGGTACAGTCGAGTTTAGGGTCGTCTAGAGGCCACTGCTGCTGATGGTGACGCATGCGCACTTCACCCAGAGACCTTCATAATGGAGTTGAGTTCGTCAAATAGGGATGTCGGCCATTTTGTGGCCACCAAATGGTCAACTTAAGCAAAGAAACACAAAAACGTAATCAATACATGGAAATGACTAATAACATGTTATCCCCTTACTAATACCCATATGTGTGTGTATTTATCTAGCAGCAGCAACACTTAATGCGGGTTATATTCACATTAATAAAGCACAAATCACGAATACATCACGAAAGCAACATATAATCATGCAATTTCTAATTGTCTATTATTAATATGCATACGAAAATTAGTTTACGTATCAATTAGGCCATGCAAATGCAATTCCCACGTGTATTTCTTATATTAGTAATGTTGGTCAATTCACACAGCAAACAATTAGTACAATTACTATTAATTAATTATTCTTATTAATGTAAACATGCAAAATGGAGAGGGTATACAATTTTTAAAGAAAACCCCAATCCAGCAATCCCCCCTTTGGTGATTTTATCACCACAACAACACTAATTTAATTCACCCTTTTACAGAAAATTGAAATGTATTCTTGCTCTTAATTATAATTCAGTTTCTTCTTCATCTCTTTTTGCCTTTTTATACAAACTTTCTTTCCATTCTTCTAAAGTTATCTCTGTTAAGTCTCTATCTGGATCCTTTTCTTTTCTTTATAGTTTTTATTTTTTTTATTTTATTCTTTGTTTTCTTATTTTTACAGCACATGCAACTTAATCTTATTATTATTAACACAAAAATCACACATGTTAATGGAAATAATATTTTACCTATAAATGTACTACCTATTTTCACTAAGAAATTTTTAATAGCAGCAATTTTCTTCCCAATCTTTTCCCAAACACCTTCAACCTCCAGTGGTACAATTTCGTCATGCAATTCAGTAATATTTTTAATGTAAACTTTCAGATCTTTGCTTTCGTCTGGAATGTAAGTGCAACAATGTTGAACTTTCAGCATTCCGCAGACTCCACCCTCTTTTGCCAATAAGATATCAAGGGCAAGTCGATTTTGCATTACCATAGCACGCATGGCAACCATTTCAGTATTAACCAATAAGAATCCTCCAGCGGTGCTTGTTGACAAGCGATCCACTACTGTTGTTAATCTTCTAATATTGTTCGCATTCAGAGATATTTCCACTGCTGGTATCAATGCTCCAAAAATGTCACCTACAATTTCTGCCCAAGATTCTCTTTTACTACGTACTAAATGATTACCTAAACTATGTACACCATCTTTACCTCTGTCCATGTGAAAGATTTTTGGAAAAACCAGGCCTACGTAACATGTGCCATACCAATGGTCTGGCAAACGATAATATGCCCTGTTCCCACAGATAAAATAAAGTCCAGGGAAAACTGGATCTCTTCCACCTTTAAATCCCCATCCACCCATGATTCGGTATGTATCATGGCACTCACTATTCCCTAGAAAATGATTGTCATACGCCGTTTGATTCCTTCTTATACACAGTTTCCCTTTCTGAGGCCAATCTAAAGCCAAAGTTGGATTAGACTCTCCCTTCATATGTTTTTCCATTTCTACATCCCAGACTGTTTTCTACCCTTTCCCTTCAGATGCCTTTCTTCGCATTTTTAATCTCCTTTCCTCGACCATGTCTAGGAATGTCCTTTCTTCTTTCTTCAAACTGCATGTCAAATTATTTTTAAATATATAATCTAATGTTAGCTCCTTAGTTTCTAAGAAAAATTCACCTAATACCTTAGCAGGTCTTACTTTGTTTAGTTTGTTATTAGCAGGTACTTGCGCAAAAACGTTATCTACATCTGAAAAATAATATTCTAATTTACCTGTCTCGTAAAATAAACTAGCTATCACACTACATGCTATTCCATACGTTGCTGGAAGGTGATGATAAGTCACTCCCTCTGACACAGATGCAGGTAACTGCATGCATACGTAGCAGCCCCTTACGCCCATAGTCTTTACATATTCATACAATAACTTTGAAAACACATTATTTGAAAAATCATTAATGGACCTATCTTTATGTAAATAATTATTATCTATTCTAGTTGGAACCACTTTTCAATCTTCTTAATGTTAGTAATGTTCTCAGTGTGTCCCTCTAGTGTATCTATAGTGACCTTAAAAGAAATGAAAAGAGCAAGTATGCTCCATAGAAGCATTAATAATCCTGTACAACAACAACACATTTTACACCATCTCTACATGAATGTACATCTACTTTTGCTATTATCAATGTTAGCCATCTTTGTTAATTTGGACCGTGTCTTTTGACTTAGCCTCTTTTACTTCACAACTAGTTTTTCTATCCTTAGGCTCTAAGACCCTACTTGGTTCTACCAGTATCTATCGTTTGACTCAATTGTTATTCCTTCATCAGTTGTTTTCTAGATTTTCTCAGTTTGGCATTTCATCGTTTTTCACTTCTTTCTGTTCATCCAGATACAGAATTTCCTGATCTTCTGTTTCTTCTTCTCCGATGTCGGATAAGATAACTCTCAGGATTCCTGCTTCTTCCTCTTCTTTAACCACTTTCAGTACAGCCGCTAACATAAAAGAAGGAGGACAACAATAATACGGCTGTCATGAGAACAGGAGCAAACTGCACATGTGACGGCTGCAGACGCCCACAACTTAACCCAACACTACAAAAAGGTTTCTTATTTAACTTTTTTTCTGAAAAAAGAACAACAAAAAGAAACTTAGACCAGGCATAGGAACTCCATCAGCAGGAATCTGCTCTCTCATGAGCGGGGGACAACAACACTTCGTCCTTTTTAACTCTTTTCTGTTTACTTTCTTTATTATTCTTTTCTTCTCTCCAAGCCCTTTTTCTTAGAACTCAACCTTCTGGTATCTCATTTTCACTCTCTTCAGATTCTGTTTCAACTTGCTTTTTCCTTTCAACAACTTCTTTTTCCAACACTTGTTTTGTTTTCCCTACTTCTGTCCCTCCTCGGGTCTCCGACACGCAATCTTCCTGCTGGCTACTTGTCCCTTCACCTATCTGGATGTTGCAGTTCCCTACACCTCCTCGGGGGTCTTCCGCAATCTGTCCCTCTCTCTCTGTACCTGTCCCTTTTTCACTTTGATCTATTATTTCAGGTGGAATTTCTCTTGGTCTTTCATCTGAAACTTCCTTCTCTCGAATTTCTTTTACTGCTTCTTCGTTGTCTTTTCCTTTTTTCTTTCTGTGTTCTTTTCTGGGACCTTGTCTCCCTTGTTCGTCTTCAGAATCTGAACTGATATCAGAAATCTGCAATCGTCTTCTCAGAGAGATATTTCTGGGGACCAATATTTGATCAGATTCTTTTTCCCCCCTTTCAGGATTTTCTTGTGTTTTTGGCTCTTCGTTATCTGATTCAGTACTTGACTCTGATTCGTCATAGTACTCTTTTCCTTTGCTGTCAACTGGATTTGGTATCCTCAAAGTATGGCTGGCATGGATCCAGTTTTTCACTCCAGCACACTTCACAGCTGTTGTTGTGGTCAGAATGACTTGTCTTTGTTTTCCCCACCTTGGAACCAAACAATTTCTTCTTCTGTGGACTTTTATCCTTACCCAGTCTCCTGGGCTCAGATCATGGGCTGGCTTCCTTTCAAGAGTGGTGGCATCCGCTCAAACCTGATGAAACACAGAATGAACTGCGTCAGCCAGGCCTTTCCAGTATTCCAACACCATGTCATCAGTTATTGTCATCAGCTTGTTGACTGGAATGTACACATGCCTCATTGCTCGTCCCATGACTATTTCATGAGGATTTAACCCTGTGGTTCTGTCTGGTATTGCTCGAATTGTCATTAAAACTAGAGGCAAGACATCAGGCCATTTCATACCAGTGGCTAAACACATTTTCCCAATTCTGTTTTTGATTGTACCATTCATCTGTTCAACCACACCAGAAGCCTCTGGTCGGTAGGCACAATGTAGTTTCTGTTGTACATTCAATGCTTCACAAATCAATTTTACAATCTCGTTATGAAAATGTCCTCCTCTGTCGGATTCAAGAGTCACTGGGAACCCAAACCTAGGGATAAATTCTCTCAAAAGTAGCTTTGTCACTGTCATCCCATCATTTCTTCTTGTTGGAAATGCTTCCACCCACCTGGAGAATAGACAGACTATAACCAGAACATACCTCAGTCTGTGTCATGAGCCACCGTGGCCGCTGTAGGACACTGACGACTTGCGCAACCCCAGCGCGTCGGCAACAATGAACTACATTTCCCATAATTCCCGCCAACAGGACGCCAGCACTGACGTCAGGACGCTCGCCGGGGACTCCAGAAATACTTCCGGGTTCCCGAGGAGCGGCGCTGCTAATTCCTAGTCGGAAGGACGAATCGCCGAGAACTGGTAGGGGTGCGGTTGCACCAGTATAACTCTTGGGCAAACGTCCTGTGTGGTATTTTGTGTACGGTGGTAGCGCCTGTCTGTTGTATGTTGATAGTAGCTCCGCTACCTGACCGTTAAAGTACACTGCAGTTACGAGGGAGCTTACCCCTCCCTTCTATGTCTTGACTCTGCCCTTGGTTTAACGGGGGACTAAAGGTACATTGTTGTGGTTTGGAGGAAGCGACTCGCAGGCCTGTTGGACGAGTCGTATGCGACTCTTGCAGGCTTGCCATACGCTATCCCATTCTTCGGACCAGGAAGGTCCCCTCCGCTGTAGCGGAAACAATTCTTTGGTTTACCTAAAGGTGTGCTTGCTGGAGTTCTGGGCTGTATGGATACAATACCGCCTGACCCCAGAAGACATGTACAGTGAATCGTTTTGTGCCATATACCTTGCAATTGAACACAAGCACCGGGTGGTGCCCATGCTTGCCTTGAGAAGTGCCATTGACGGCGTGGTGTCAGTGGAATGGTTCTTTGACGGGCTAACTCGCCAGTGGGCGTTCCCGAAATCCACAGAGGGTAAAGCTAATGTCATGTTTACTTCTCATCTTGTATATCAGGGTCTGATTGAGCTCCGTGGAAGTTAGCTCCTTACCCCAGTAACCGATGGCTGTGGAATGCTAGGTACGCCCTGGTAGTGAAGAATCTGTTTACATACTCCTGCCTGGATCTCACAAGTGTTGATATGGCTGTGTAGAACAAGACTTAATTGTGCTCTTCCACTTCTAGAACAAGATCAAGTCCGAGGTTTCTCAAAGGCTATTCACAATCTCAAAGACAAAGTTCTTTTTCTTTAGAGGTATAAAGGGGCACAAGTATATGTTATTGTGAGGGACAGTCACTGTATGGAGTACATAAGAGAGGGGTACTAGGCATTGATCCGTATGTGTTTTGTCTTCACAGATCTCCCTCCCTGCTGTCCCCTTCCTTTCCTTCCCTCACCTGATCACTCGATAGAGTCTGTGTTTATAAATCAGGCCTTTTGAGCTATCAGGAGGTGGAATCCATATAGCATTGTACGTCTCCGAGGATCTGAGGACCTGACAGTCTGTTACATGGAGGCATTTCAATGAAGTCAACCTGCATTCTGGTAAAAGGCCCTCCTTCTCGGCCTATGGTTCCTAGACTCACCACTGTCTTTCTCCCAGGATTGTATTGCTGACATATTAGGCATCTCTGACATAGGCTTTCTGCTACAAGTCTGAATTTTGGATTGTACCAGGTCTGCTTAAAAGACCTAATCATGGCGTCTCTCCCTATGTGTCCCTGGCCATGATACATCCGTGCCATGGTAGACATCATGCTATCAGGCATCACTGGTCTTCCATCTCGATAGACCCACACACGGTCCTTTTCTCTTGGTGCACACCCTGCTTTTATCCACTGTTTCATCTCCTCATCTCCTGACTCTTCCTGTAATTGTCTCACTTCTTCCTAAGTTCCCACAGTGTTAGAAGCAAGAAGACATTTCTCTTTCCTTGGCCCGATTGACCGAATTCTGATTCCGTGCACAATACTGTGCTATATCGTTCGCACACCTGTTTCCAGTAGTGATGTAATCACTACCTTGACTATGGGCAGCACATTTCACCACAGCCAATTGTTTAGGCAGCTGTATCGCCTCAATCAATTTTCCAACCACTTCAGCATTCTTAATAGGGGTTCCACTTGAGGTCAGGAAACCTCTTTGTAGCCAAAGCTGGCCAAAATCATGGACAACCCCGAAGCCATACTGGCTGTCAGTTATCACAGTCACTCTCACACTTTTCCCAATTTTGCATGCTTTGGTCAAAGCAACAAGTTCAGCTACTTGGGCTGACCTCACTCCTTTCAAATAAGATGCTTCCATCACTGCTGCAACCGTGCATACTGCATATGCTGCGCTTAGCACTCCTTCATCTGTTCTCAAACATGACCCATCAACAAACAACACAAAATCACTTTCTGGCAATGGTACATCTTTTATATCTGGTCTTGGCTTTGTGCAGTACTCAAGCACGTCCAAACAATCACGATCTGCTTCATCTCTCACTTCCACATTCTCAGCATCAGGTAACAAAGTTGCAGGATTCACATTCACACATCTCGCAAGGCTCACATTTGTTGCACCTAATATGACCTTCTCATACTTAGTCAGCCGACTATGTGTCATATACTGAGTACAACTCCTTGTCAAGAGAATCGCCACATCATGAGGTACAAACACTTTCAACGGATATCCCATCACAATACCTTCACTCTGCTCCAAACTTCGACATGTTGCAGCCACTGCTTTCAGACACCCAGGTAAAGCTGCAGCCACTGGGTCAAGCATTGATGAAAAATATGCAATTGGTCTCCTCAACCTTCCATGCTTCTGGATCAACACAGAGAGTGCACATCCATTTCTCTCACTGCAATACAACTCAAACTCTTTCTCATAATCAGGCATGCCTAGTGCTGGTGCTTCACACAAACCCTCTTTCAATCGTCTGAATGCTGACAATTCTTCCTTGTTCAATTCAAGGGGATCTTTTACATCACTCCTTGTTAGTCGTACCAATGGTTTTGCAATCAGGGAAAAATTACTAATCCACTGACGGCAGTACCCCACCATTCCCAGAAACATTCTCACCTCTCTTTGGGTCATGGGGGCTCTCATTCCTTTTATAATTCTGATTCTGTCTGTTGTTATTTTTCTCAGCCCTTTCTCGATTTTATGTCCCAAATACTGTACTTCTTTCTTACAATACTGTAATTTTGCTGGTGGCACTTTCAACCCTCCGTCTGCCAAATGATTCAGTAGTGCTATTGTGTCTACCTCGCAAGCTTCACGTGTTTTCGACGCCACCAACAGGTCGTCGATATATTGCACTAGTACTGAACTTTCAGGCATTTGTAGACTTTCTAAAGATTTCTTCAACTATTGATTAAATATTGAGGGGCTCTCTGTATACCCCTGTGGGATTCGGCACCATGCCAAAATCCGCTCTTCAAAACGAAATGCAAAAATTTGCTGACTGTCATGGTGCAATGGGATAGAAAAGAAAGCATGGCATAAATCAATCACTGTATACCATTCCGCATCATGGGGAATCTGGTACAGAATTACTGATGGGTTTGGCACAATGGGACAACATGATACCACAATTCTGTTTACCTTTCTCAAATCTTGCACTATCCTGAATTTCCCATTAGGCTTTTTCAGTCCCATTATCGGTGAATTACACGGACTACTCATTATTTCTCTTAAAATTCCTTGCTTGATCATTTTCTCAATTATTGGGGTAACTCCTTCAATTATCTCAGGTGTCAATCTGTACTGTGGAACATTTGGATAACTTGTTCCTTCCTTCACAGTTATTTTGACTGGATCTACGTTTCTCATTAACCCTACATCTTCTCCAGTAAAATCCCACACTTCTGCCTTCACTGACTGCTTTAGTTCTTTAGGTAGTTCATCAGGGTTGAGTATTGCATAAGCCTCAGTTACCTCATTTTCTCTGTTAGCTATGGTCATTTTATACAGCACATCCTCATCTGGTGTTTCAAATGCTATTCCATCTGGAGTACAGAATATAGTGCAATTCATTTTGCACAACAGGTCCCTACCTAATAAATTCACTGGACTGGTGTCGCACACGACAAAACGGTGCATCTCTGAAAATTTCCCTATACTAACTTTCACTGGTTCTGTCAGGAATGTCTTTATCTGTCTGTTGGACACACCAACCACTTGGATTGTTTCATCCGAAAGAGGAAGATTCTTAACATCAGCTGATCTTACAGTTGATCGAGTAGCACCAGTGTCCACTAGGAAAGTAATATTTTCATCATTAACCTTCCCATCTACAAATGGTCCTGTCTGGTCTACTTCTAGAGTTGCGCCAAGTATGCACTCTTCTTCCTCCTTTCGGCACCGTCAATAGCTTTCCTCTGAGTCACTCTCATCGCGTTGCAGCCAATACTGTGAAACAGCGCGGGCGCGTGGCGGTTTATTTACCTGTTCTTCATTGTGGAATCCCGATTCATTACTATACTTCTGAATGTTTCTGCTCTGCGGGAAAGGTGGTTTTGGCACCTGATTCTGTGAGGTAACCACCTGCTGCTGTTGCTGCAGTTGACCACTCACCTCATTCTGCACCTGCGGATTCAATGATGCATTTTCCTTATTAGTACTTGGAGGAAATTTACACTCGGATTTCCAATGCCCTAACCTACCGCAATTATGGCATGGGAACTTCTTTTTAGCTTCTTCTATATTACCTTTCCCTTTTCCTGGGCCAAATCTCGGTCTAGTTCCTGGGTTATTTGCTTGTTCGACCAACTGAGCTTCCTGCCATTCAGTTACCTTTACTTGTGCCCACATTGCCTTTTTTTAATTTTCGCTGTTTGGCCTCAATTTCGTCACTGAAATATTTAGCATGTCTCAATACTTCATATATTTTCTTATTCTGCCAATCAACCGTATGCTGTTTTATCATGTCACCAATTTCTGGGCGTAAACCATATACAAATCTGTATACGAAATGACTCAAATCCTTATCACTCAGGTTCTCATCTCCACTGAACTGCTTAAAGCCTTGTATTAGTCTCTCATAGTATGCATGTACTGATTCTTTTCCTTCCTGATGTGTTCGATCAATTTTTACCCAATCTGTCTCTTTAGGGGGCACTTTGTTTTTCAAAAATACCATAACCTGTTCATACTTCTTCATTACCTCAGGGTCGGGAGCTCCTGTCTTAGGATCCCTAGGGTACTCCTGAGTTGGCCAGTTGATCATCAGCTTGCACTCTGTCCACAAATCTGCCGGTACTATTATATCAAATAGACTATTCAAATCTATCCATAGTACTTTTGACAATTTTACAAATCTGTCTACCTGCCGGTACCACTCGACGGGCTTTTTGCGTAGTCGAGGGAAATCATTTGTAAATGACAAAATGTCCTGTCTTGTCCATGGGACGTGTACATATCCTCCTCCTGGAATCTCCCTCATGGGGTATTCAGTTACTTCATTTTCTTTTTCCCTAACAGGGAATGCCGAAACTGTCTTATCTGAGGCATCATTACGTTTTCTATACCACTTACTTCTCCATTTATCCACGTCTCCCCATTTTCTCAATAAAATGATTATGTCCTTAATCTGACCTATCTGTCCGGTGGTGTTCAGATTTTCAATGTCTTTTTCAGTAAAATCAACTCGATAGGGTCTCTGTAAAGTTTTTACCTTATCAATTTCTATACCCATTTCATTCGCAACTTCTCCTAGTCTTTCATGCAGATTCTTCGCTCTCCATGTCACACTTTTGCATAGGAATAACAACTCCTCATCCTGATAAATTTTCAATTTTTCTACGGGAATAGTCCCTACAATTAATTCTTCCAATACCATCCGTAATTTAGCCACATCTATTGACTGGGATTCTTTATCTTGTCTCTGTAATCCTCTTAACCATTCACTCAGTTCTTCCACAGAGGGTCCTACCGGGTTTTCTACGCTACTCTGTTCTGGATTTCTCTGGGGTTCCAACAAAGTTTCTACTGTCGTTCTACTCCTTTCAGCATAATTCTGATTTATAAAGGGATTATTTGAAACATTTGGTTCAAACATATTTATTGTCGGTCCCCATGGATTCTCAATTTGACTCCGTTCTGGACTCTCAACCAAATTATTGTTCCGGTATGGTACCGTCAAGTAATGTTCGCTATCCCTTTGCTTCTCAAAAATGGGCATTACTGGACCTATGGTCACTGGAACTGTTACAGCTTCTAGATTCTTAGTTAATTCTCTTATTTTCTCTGTTAATTCTAGAGTTGTTTTGGCCAATTCTGCTGAATTTTCACTATTTATTCTATTCTCCGACCTCTTTTCTACTTCTCTAGTGGAGTTTCTCTTTTCTAAGTCTGGTGACATAGTCTCAATCTTGATAATTCGTAATGTTTCTCTCATTTGGACATTTGGTGTCAACATTTCTGGTTCTGATCGGTACGGTGGTGGATTTTTATAAAACACATCATCCAACGCATCATCATCTGATTCATTTGCTCCGTAACCTCTTGATTCCATATGATTCCTTTTCTCCACACATTTTCTTCCTTCATTCTCTCTTACCGCTCTTACAGGAAACATACCCTCAGTCATACTTGCATTCCAACATCTTTTTATTCGGTCATCATGTGTTTCATGTCCATATGACCTGCCAAACAAATATCTGTAACTTCTACCATTTCTTTGCTTTTCTTGCTCATGCACTTCGTCTTCCCACTCTGTCAATGCCTCAAACTGCGTCGGTCTAGGTCTTGGTTCTAGATACATCATCTTCTCGCGTAGATTCCTTAAAACAGCCAAATTAAAGGAACCATGTTCTGGAAATGCCAGGACTCCATCGTCCTTGGTATATTTTACCCAATTATCTAACCAAATACAAGTATGATATCCATATTTCGCAATCATTAATGATGCAGGAGTTTTCGGTGGAGGAATTAACTGTCCTTCCCTAGTTTTGACCTGTTTATCTTTCTTGAACCACTTTTTAACTTTACCAAACCAGGATTTCTTTTCCCTATCTGGTGGCTGGTAATACATTTTCTTGGTTTCTGTGTATCGCTAGTCTTTTACAACTGTACCACTATTCTGTCCACTCACAGCACGACTTCACGCTAACGCACCAATCAAGAGCGTCTACGTCACTGTCACAGTCCTCTAATCCCAGCGCGACTTACACTAACACACCAATGGGGAGCGTTTACGTCACCCTGTACTTCTCCAATCCTAGCGCGGCTTTACACTAACGCACCAATCCGGCGCGTTTTACACTTCTGACCCACTGTCCAATCCCAGCGCGGTCGTTCTGACGTCAGCAGCCGCTGCGGCAGCTCTGCTCCTGTCTATCCCTCCTTTACAAGTCCGCTCCGTGAACTCTTATTGCAACTTTTACAATTCTATTAGTAACAACACTAAAGCATCTCCATTGTCCGCTTCGCTAAACAAAGAATAGCACTAGACCTTTCTCACGAGAATTCCGTCTTTCCCAAGAGCAGCGCTTACCTCTGCCCTACTACGGAATCGTTACTTCCGTTGATAAAGTAGCACATCCCTCTACCTTACCCTTCTAACAAGCATCAACTAATCACTTCTCTAGAATTAGGACACCTAATTAAAGTTAGAATTAGGTCTCTAGAGTTTCGCCATTAATCGGAATGCCTTTTTCATACACACACTGTCATACGGGGAAAAATGTAGATCATTCACACAGACTTCTGTCTTTTCCGAGAGCAGCGCTTCCCTCTACTTTGTCCTTCTAACAAGCTCAGAGAACACCTGCTACCTTTTCAGTGATAAGCGTTATCGGTATGCCATTTGGTTTCCTGGTACTTAAAGACCAAAATTTCACAGGTAACCTTCGCTATCATACACACTTCTCTCACACAGAGAATATTTCTAATGGCAACACACGACGATGCTGCCGAACAGAACCCAGACAATGCGCCGTGCAACTTCACTTGTCACACGTTTCCCCTGTGTACCTACAGGGCAACAACAATTCCGTCTTTCCCGAGAGCAGCGCTTACCTCTGCTCTGCTACGGAACTGTTACAAACTTCCGACTTCCTACATCCCAGAAGCCGTGCTAACAACATATAACTCAACGTAACTCAACATATAGTGTTAGTACATAAATCAATACCAATCAATAAGCTATTTACAAGCAATGATCACTTAAACCAAAGCAGTAGCTAACCATATCTCTGCTACCAAGAAAACTGATGCAGCGCGGAATGCCAAATCCCTCCCTTCGTCACAGATCATAGATCACACTCCATCATACATTCGCTGGTGGGGCCCATAACACCAACATTCATTCTTCTAATAACCTGTTTCCAAGGAGGCGATTTTTCCACTCGCTGTAATGGAAGGAAGTACTCATATATCCCTATTTATAAAGGCCTAAACTTCACCTTTTAGCACTGCTCCCATGAATAGGCCATGGATCAGCTAGCTGCAGGTTGGAGTGATAACGAAATCTATAACTTATTTACATAAATAAATTTTTTCATAATAACGACCCAACACAGTTCTAGTAATAAATCTTACATTTTTATCTAAATAATTGAAAATCGAATCTTTGGTTTAATCAAGCAGTAGACCATCATATTTACCTATTCTGGCTAAAAGTCGTCCTCTAAGTCAAAATCTTGGTCATCAGTTCATACTATCAGAGTCTTAGGAAACAGCTGTCCTTGCAGTGTCACTGTCCTCTCTGTCAGCATAACGTCAGGAAATCGAAAATCTTCTGAAGGGTCTCGCTCCACAACCTCTCTATTCTACCATTTTTATAGTAAAATTACATTCCAAAAAGTAACGACCGATATTTTGAATACTCGTGATTGGTTGATGAGATCAGTTCCACCAAATTCTCACGCGGAAAATGTTTCTTTAGGTATAGTTCATAATTTCATGTTGAAGTAACTTTTATTGTTTCTTTTCGGGGCAGCTGGCTGTTAGCCCGGTGTGTCCTTGGTGGGTACAGTCGAGTTTAGGGTCGTCCAGAGGCCACTGCTGCTGATGGTGACGCATGCGCACTTCACCCAGAGACCTTCATAATTGAGTTCAGTTCGTCAAATAGGGATGTCGGCCATTTTGTGGCCACCAAATGGTCAACTTAAGCAAAGAAACACAAAAACGTAATTAATACATAAAAATGACTAATAAAATGTTATCCCCTTACTAATATCCATATGTGTGTGTATTTATCTAGCAGCAGCAACACTTAATGCGGGTTATATTCACATTAATAAAGCACAAATCATGAATACATCACGAAAGCAACATATAATCATGCAATTTCTAATTGTCTATTATTAATATGCATACGAAAATCAGTTTACGTATCAATTAGACCATGCAAATGCAATTCCCACGTGTATTTCTTATATTAGTAATGTTGGTCAATTCACACAGCAAACAATTAGTACAATTACTATTAATTAATTATTCTTATTAATGTAAACATGCAAAATGGAGAGAGTATACAATTTTTAAAGAAAACCCCACTCCAGCAACAGCAGCTTCCCTGGTTTTGTGCTGATGGATTAGTCCTTAAAATGTCCCAGTACTGACTTTTTAAAGCTGTGGCATTGTTCCAATACATGTTAGTTCAATGTGTGAGGCACTCATGTGAGTTCAATAGTCTCGGCTTTACCTGGGTATTGATGCTTGCAAGCAATCAGAGCATTTCTAGGTTCTTGAATCAGAAATGCTGTGCCATCTTTGGATTCTCTCAGTGCATCGGCACACATGTTGGCCGTTCCTGGGGATGCCTTGGATCTGCCTGGGAACTCTGTTTGTAATTTCTGTTTATTGGGTCTTTTACAACAACATGGAAAGCTGCACGCCTAGGGAGATCCATACATTACATTTGAAGTACAGACCTATCCAGTTATGCAAACAAAACACTGCACATTAGATGGGCAAGGATACAGCACTGAAGGAGAGAACAAATCAGCCTCAGAAATCAGGATGAAAAGGCATGGGTGTCCGCAGACTGTGACAGGAAGAGCGATGGCCTGCATTGCGCCATAGGTAGGTTTGAAACTGAGACCAACTGTCTGCAGGGAAGTAGGAGGGTTGGCCATCTCCGCATATTGGTCTGTCATGCCTTGACAACAAGCTGCATCTTGGAGCAATCCTGTAACCAACAGAGCTTTCTTCTGCATCCAGAACATGGCTATGCATCTCTTGGCAAGTGCGAACAAGATGGAGACGAGTAGGGTGCATGGGGAGATGCAGCGGCATGAATGTTGTTGTGTTGTGAGCCCTAGGCCCACATGCTAAGTGAATGAAGACACGAATACATGGGTATGGTACAAGTAACTGGTTTTAAGCTCGGACCTTGTTATTGGCAGGGTCACCTGACTGGTGACGCCTGTGTTGGATGGGTGTGGGGTGATAGTTGAAAGCCAGCCCTCTTGGAGTGGCTGGTAGAAACACTGGTATGTGTCTAGCAAGAGCCTACAGCGTGTCAAGGATCTCGGAAATAGTTAAGAATATTTCATGCCACAAAGTGGTGAGGCCTGGGCACTGCCAGGACATTTGCATGAAATAAGCATCGACTAGTCCACATCTGCTACATTTACTGGCACTATTTCCAACAAATTTTGAGATTCGGTCACATGTGTAGTAGTATTGACGTAGATATTTAAACTGTATTAGTTTATGTTTATAATTAAAATGGGTGTTCTTAACTTGCGCGCAGCAATATGCACAGGTTTCATCTGTAATTTGATAGCCCTGGGAGCTCTCCCATTTGCGTCTGGCATCCAGGAGTGTGTCTTTTATGCTAGTCATGAAGTTAGTATACCGGTATGATATTGATTGCCCCATAATCAGCCCTTCCACTATAGGCAGTGAGGAGCGGTTTCCAAGTGGAGCAGCAGGGAATGTAGGAAGAGCTGCCCGCCTGGGCAGCTGAACTGCTGCCTGAGATAGTAGAAAGGTCAGGGCTCGAGTCGAGGTACCACGCGGGTGGACGGCGTCCCCCCACTTATTTTACCAGGTTTTAACGGGTGGATGCCGTCCCCCCTGCCCAAAAGCTGGACTTCACTCTTTGGCCTCTCTGGAGCGAGATCGGAGCTTATTCAGAACGTCTGTCTACCCGCATTCACTGCGGGGGGATTAAACGCAGCCTCCGCGAGGTAGGGTGCAGACCACCTTTCATCTAAAGGCATATGAATACCCATGAGATTCCTGTTGTGACGTCACTTCCAGTGACAGCGTCCCCCCCCACTTCTCGTCACTTCCGGTGACAGCGTCCCCCCACTTCTTTTTTTAGGACTTGTGCCCTGAGAAAGGTGCGAGTGGAAGAGCGCGTTGGCAGTGCTAAAGTGTGCTGTGAGATAAAAGTGTTATTCACAAAGATATCCTCCATTGTGGTTGATCCCCTCTGCCGCAGTAGTCCCTTTATGGCCCACTTGCCAGTCCGGGGTAGCATTGAATTGTCTTAAAGGGGTAGCAGTGACGAGTACTGAGTGTCTGTTGCAACCTAGGCGCCATTTTCCATCAAGCCAAGCCTGTGACACGCTGAGCAACTCGAGGTGGCACACAGATCCGGCCCAGTGGCAGGGGCGCAACTAGAGCGACATTTTTTGGGGGGGGCTAATACTTCCAGCAATGGGGCAGGACAGGATTTTCCAGAAGTGGCGTATGAGCTATCCTCATAGCCAATATGAGAATAACAAGTGACAAACTGTGCAATTTTAACATATTGGACACACTTGATACTGTAACAAGCATGTTATTGTAGATTTGATACTGTTCATAGGATACTCACAGTGATCTTTGAAAAACAGATTACACTATTCCTATGCTACTCACAGTGATCTTTGTAAAAAAGATTGAATGCGCTGACAATTAAAATCAGCTTTTATTAAAGTTGAATCCAAAGCACATAAGATGTTTTCACAAAGGTATTTCAAAACAACACCCTTTTTGCCAATTCCCTGATTCCTTCTGTGCAGGAAAATGTGCTTGTGAAATATTTATAATTGAAAGTCCAGAAATATGCTCCTGCCCCATAAACGACTAAAGGCCCAATTTAGTTTACCCAGTTGGAGGTTGCAAAATATTTATAGGTGGAGCTGCCCTTACATACAGGTCTCAAAATTTTTAGGCTTAGTGGCAGTCCCTAATTTGAACCGGTGGTAGCAGGTGGAGCCCACTTGCACTCGTTTTTGGGGCCCTGCACTAATTTTTCCTCACCAGACTTTGCTCCAGAACAAGAGAGAGAAAAACACAAAAGCGGGAAAGGCGAAAGAGAAAGATGGAAAAGTTATGAAAAAAACGAGAAAGCAAAAACTAAAAAGAATCTATAGAAAGATAAGGTGGGAGGAAGTGCCTGGTGGTAGTGAAAGTGGCACACAGTAGAATCAAGCCTTGGCCGTGTTGGTATTCAGCCCTCCTGACATTTGAAATCGCCGGGCACAGGATCCTGAGCAAACCTTTGGGCCCAGTCTTTATGAATTAAGGACTGCTTTGTGGGTTACCACATGTGAAGTTGAGGTAGGTAGCTGGTAAATCATAGGTTTAATTCTTCAAATATCATTCCTTCTTCCGCAGTTGTGTGCCAATGAGTTGGTAATATTACTGCATGTAAATGCACTGCCACACAACTGTGCTACACTAAAAATAAAATACAATGGTTATTGGTATCACACCACATTGAACAGTTCCCATATGTGTAAA
Source organism: Triturus cristatus (assembly GCF_964204655.1). Lineage (NCBI taxonomy): Eukaryota > Metazoa > Chordata > Amphibia > Caudata > Salamandridae > Triturus > Triturus cristatus. The sequence goes on along the minus strand of NC_140583.1, from coordinate 1,157,027,090 downwards.
CATATTGAGCCACATTCAGTAGGAATGCACCAGGCGGTTGTCGACGAGTTGGCAGAATAGCTGTTTTGTAGGGAGTATTATGGTCAGAAGTGCCATTCTCAGTTGCAGAGGGCTAGCTAACTACACATACAAAGTTATTTTCAAGAAGATTTGTCCAATTCCAAGTCCCTGTAGAGATGGACAGAATCAAAGGAAAAGGAGAGGCTAGTAATAGGTGTGCCGGTTCTCCAGTGTTTAAAGTTATGTTATATTAAAAAGATTTATATAGCTCACATCTACCCGTTGGCGTCTTGGCGCTTGCCTGAACATGCTCAGATGGAATCTGTTACTTGTTAAACAGCCAAGTTTTAAGCTCCTTCCTGAAGGCAAGAACGGGGGAGATGGCTCTAAGATGTGGAGGTAGGGTGTTCCAGAGCCTAGCTGTGCTATTGACAAAGCTCCTTCCTCCCCAGTTCAGGGGCGTAACACAGGCCCCCACAACCCCCACTGTGTGGGGGGGGGCCACGAGCTGCAGGGGGTCCCCTCAGCACAGTACTTCTGCCTGTGCGCTCAGGAATAAATCTGAAGGGGGACCCCTCCGTGTATATTGCAGGGGGGCTCCTTGAACTTTCGTTACGCTACTGCCCCAGTTCACTTTCCTGAAATTTGTAGTGGCAATCATTCTGGCAGTAGCCGAACCGAGAATTCGGTTGGGAGTTTACCACTTAAGATGTTCCCATAAAAATATTCAGGTCCTGCCTGATGCAGGGCTTTATGAGCCACACAGAGTGCTTTAAATTTGATTTGCTTCTGGACCGGAAGTCAATACGTTTTCGAATACCTAAAGAAATCAAATGAAATTTTGGAATATTCAGAATCATTCTGGCTGCTGCATTTTGGACTGATTGAAGCTTTCTAATCAGTAAATCAACCCGTGTGTAAGTCAGTTCTGCTTTCGTGCCACAGCCATACCAGAATCTGTTTTGGCAATGTAAGAGAAGGTTACATTCTTCAATAAACGTAGTTATTTGTCTTGACGCTGAGCTTTCAATTATTTTGCCTATAAACAGTTTCTTGTCTGGAAGTTAGAAGGAGACCTTGTTTGAAAGCCTCTTGGTTTTAGGGAGTTCATTTGAGAAGAGACCTTTATCCACGGCGTTGTTGATAGTTCTGGCTAGATCAGTTGCAGAGCTATTAATAAGGATATTCTTGCATATATGAGCAAGGCATATTTCTACCAGTGATGGTGCTGGTCTACAAGCTTTTGCAGCTTTAATGAAGTCCTGTGAGGCCAGGAGGTTAAAGGTAACTGGTGGTTGTTTTCATACTTTGTTTTCTAGTGAACTGTGCAGCACTGTTGGAATTGTGATTAAGCCTAGGAGAGGGATGGAGTGGGTCTAAAATCATTTGGAGGTTTGAAGTAAGGCAGGTGTGCCAGGCACACAGCAAGGGAAAGTCCAGAGGCCTATGACTGTGGTGCCAAGGCATCACAATTTCCTAAGGTACTGCCACTTCAGTTACTGTGGTTAGAGGCTCCTTTTACCTGTGAACTCTTTCAGTGGGTTTGTCATCTAGAGGCCCATCCTCACCTCCACCTGTTCATATCGCCTGTCTCATGTTTAGGTCTCTTGACCACTGTCTACTCTTCAGGCCACAGGTCCTCTCTACAGGACAGGTTCCTCTGAATAAAAGCAGGCATCAGGCAGCTTGGCTTCATTTGGCTTTCCCTGCTACCTACTCATAATTCTAATGCATAGTCCGACAGGACAACTAGGCACTACCTAGCTCCATGGAGTCATTGTCATTCACTTACTAAGATTTCAATGAGAGTCCATGGCACAATAGGTGCATGTAGGAACTGTGTAAGATTATTGGCAATAAATGCATAAGAGGAAAGAAATGGAAACTACGAGTTTGAATAAAACTGAGAGTTAAAAAACCCATGACATAACTCCATGCAGTAGTCTAGAAAAATTAAGATGCTTGTATAGTGCTGTGATGTGCATTTTTGTTAAGAAGTAACACTATAGGTAAAACAAATCCACCATTTAAAAATATCATAGCATCAAATTGATCTTATGAAATGCTTGACTGCTTTGGCAAACATGTTTTTTTATCCAGTAACACTTTGCATCGAGAGATTTTCAGACCCAACATACAATGTAAAAAAAAAAACACGCTCCCTAATGAAGCATTGTGGTGATGGAAAGCCAGGGATGGCTGTAGGTGTCACATAGTACAATGGGCAGCAATGCAAAAAGTTTATAAACAAGTTTCACTTTGTGATTTGGGCCTAATTTTTGTGAACCAATCAAAAGCTATGCAGTAAAATGGTGAATGCACAAAGATTCCATGTAATCTGCAGATGTTAGAATTCAGTGATAAATGTCAAACATTCAGTCTCGTCTAAAATACGGAAGCTTGCTAAAAATGAACTGCCCACCACAGTGACAGGTCCAAGTGGCTATTGGACCAATGCTATAGCATCATTTGCAATCCTTTGGTCATGCTGTGTAGTAACGGCAACTGAACGTGTCTGAACTGATAAGATGAACAGAAAACCTCAATGCTGGTGCCAGTGTTCCAAAGCAGACCTGAAGCTTTGGTGTGCTTTCACAAACCCCAGCCACTCAGCTAAAATACTGTTGAAACATCAGCTCAAGTGTGCTAAAGAAGCTGGTGCTGGTGCTCTCAGCCTCAGACAGTTCCCCACTGTGGTACCTGCCGCCACAGAGCACTGTCATCATGCAGGCCAACAGGTTCAACTACTGATCTACGCTGTGGCTTCAACAACAGTGAAAACACCAGCCCCCCTCTGCAGTCCAAGGAAGCTCAGGTGAAAGACTAAAAATTAACTCTGGAGACAGTGCTACTTCACAACCTGCAGTGTACCATTGACTTAAGTCCCCATGCTATTCCATCACCAGCTCACAGCCTCTGTCATATTGCTTCATCCTTAACCTGCTCCCCCCTTCTGCAGCATTTGCCTGCTTTGACCTCCTGTACCAAATAAACACTTGCTCCTAACTCAACCCCACAGCCTCAGACTGATCCTCATTCCCTCACCATCCACCAAAGCCTCAGCCCTTATCTCCCTCCTTTCGCCATCACTCTCCCCTCTTGCACCGGCCACATAGTTACGGATAGGGCTGAATAGGTATCTATGGCCTCATTTACAAGGCCATTGCACCACCAGTGCGTAATTGTTTTGGGATGCACCGGCAGAGCAGTGTGCCTGATCCTCTTTAAAAGGCCATGCAAAGTCACTCTGCGTGACTTTTCATGGCCTTGTAAATATGGGCCTCTTTCACACATTACTCCGTGTGAAAGGGGTGTTCTATGGGCTTTGTTGTGGGTGTTCCAACACAAATTCCATGGAACCTGACACATTCCCAGGTGTTCAAAGTTTTATAAAGCTGGGAATGCGTCAGAATCCTACGCCTCCCTAGTGGTGCAACGTGGAGAAATACTTTTATTTCTCATCGTTTTTTGCTCTTTCTAAGCATGCTGCATCACACATAGAAAGATGAAAATTATTGTTTTTGTGCAGGAAAGTGCCCCTTCCTGCACATAAAAAATAATCCCCACAACGCAGGCAATGTTGCGACAAGACGCAAGGGTGCCTGTACTGGCACATGGCAGCCAATTGTGCGCCAGCACAGGAGAAAGCACTCATCATAAGTGCATCATATTTTTGTTTATATGACATATCCCTTTGCTTTTACAATGATGCAGCTCAGCGCAGCAAAATGGCTTGCGGCGCAGCACCATTTATTTGTAAATGAAGCATCTAGTTTTGCAGAAAGAACAGATATTTTGCAGGTGCCTTGTAGAAATGTGTATATTTATGACAGTTGGGTAATTTTTAGGTCTTGCCTGTGAAACAGTATGTGTTGTTTGTCCATGCACTCTAACTTGCAAGACATGTTATACAGCGAGGGGCTTTGCCAATACTTGTTATGTGTGCAGCATAAGAGGTGAGCTCATATAAATGTTGGGTGATTGTGAAGAGTGTGAGTGAATGCAGCGTGAGTTTTGCGAGTGTAGGGTGAAAGGTTTTCTGATGTGAGTGCAGGACGAGCTACATGAGTGCAAGGGGAGAGAAGGGCCCATGTGAGTGCCGGGTGAGAGGAGTGCATATATAGTGAGAGGAAGGAGTGCATGGTGGGTGGTGTGAGCAGTGTAAATGCAGAGTGAGTTATGTGCTTATGTGCATACTGCGGGGACCAGTGTGCTTATGTGATTGCAGGATGAGCTGCAAGAGAGAAGGGTTAGCTGTGATAGTGAGCGTATGGTGAGAGAAGTTAGTGTAGGGTGAGTGGTGTGACCCTGTAAGTTCTGGCAGACCACTGTGTCTGTGTGCAAGAAAGGTGAGTTGTGTGAGTGATGGGTAAAGGCAGTGCCTGTGTGAATGCAGGCTGAGCAGTGTGCCTGCGTGCGTTCAGGGTGAGAGAAGGGAGTGCAGGGTGAGAGGTGTGAGTTCAGGGTGAGTGTTGAGCCTGTTGAGTGTTGTGAGTGCAGAGTGAGTGGTGAGAACATGTGATTAAAGGGTGAGCTGTGTGAGTGACCAGAGTGCCTATGTAAGTGCAGGATAAGTGATGTGCTTGTGTGAAAGCAGGGTGAGAGGAGTGAGTGCAGGGTGAGTGATGTTAGTGCAGGGTGAGGGATGTGCCCATTTGAGTTTTGGTGCAGATGAAAGTGCAGAGGTGAATGGTGAGACTTCAGGGTGAGCAGTAAGAGTGAGAGATGAGTGGATTATCCTGTGAGTGCAGGATAAACGACGTGTGCAGGGTGAACGGCATGAGTGCATGGTGAGCAGTGTAAGTACAGTGTGATCGCTGGGAGTGCAGGGTGAGTGGTGAGACTGCAGGGTGAGAGTGACAGGTGAGTGGAGTGTCATATGAGTGCAGGCTGAGAGGTGTGCTGCTGTGGGTGCAGGGTAAGAGGAGGGTGAATGGCATGAGTGCATGGTGATCGTTGGAAATACAGGGGCAGATTTACTAGGAAGTGACAGTGCTCCTTGGCTTAACGCCGTGCTCCGCCCCTTCCAAAACACAGGGCTGCACCATAGTTGTTTTTGGGGGGGTGGGGTTTATATAGAGCGAACTTGACCTGAAGGTATCAGAGCACTTTACATGAGCAACAGTTGGCTTACACAAGGACACATTCATTTTGTTAGACACAGGGAGATTTAAGGATTTGCCCAGAATCACAGGATGATGAGCGTCAGTGCCGAAACTTGAACCCGGTTCCCCAGATTTGAGAGAGATTGCCCTAGCCGTTAGACTGCATAGGGTGCAGACCCTCTGTTTCCCCTTGCGCTGGTGCTAATTTTAGCTGCCTAGCACCAACGCAGACACCCTTGCACCATAGTGCAAGGGTGCCTGCGTTGTTGGGGAAGATTATTTATGTGCAGGAAGGTTTCCCTTCCTGCACATAAACAATCTTTAAATGGCGTTTTGTAACTTCTGTTTGCTTAATGCAGCACACATAGAAGTTGTAAAACATCATTTTTTAAATTGATTGTTTATGTGCAGGAAGGGTCAACTTCTTGCACATAAACAATCAATGGCCTTTTGCTGTTTCAATGTGTACTGCACAACGCAGCACGCATAGAAACAGCAAAAACGAGGAGAAATGAAACATTTGCGCCTGTTTAAGACCAGGTTTTCTCTGGCAGAACGCCTACCACAGCACCCATTGCCCGCCTCTTTCACGCTAAGTATAGCACGAATGGGGGCCTTATTTACAAGTCAGCGTTAAGCCATGTTAAGTGGCTTAACGCTGCCTTATAATTAGGGCGAAGCCCATATCACCACAGGAACGTCACTAAAAGTGACTTTGATGTGGAGATAGGGGCTTTTAAATATGCTCCACAGTGTGATCGCAGTGAGTGCATGGTGAGTGTTGAGAATGATGGGTTAGTTGTCAGAAAATTCAGCATATTTGTTATCCATGGTAGTGAGTGGGGTCTCAGATATATTTTGTATTATGGTATCCATCAAGGATGGAGGGTGGAGGAAATGAATAATCTGTGGGTCCTGCAACAATCTTTCAGATTATTGATACGCCTTGATATGTGATATATTGCTATGGCTTGAAAGTGGAAAGGATGTGGCATAACTGTCAGAGCTGCTGGCTTTGAGTTGGTGAACACGCTTCAAGTCCCAGCGCCAGCTCAACATCTTATGATCCTGAACAAATCACTTTATCTCCCAATGCCTTAAAAAAAGAATGTATCCTTGTATAATGTAACTGGTGCTCATGCAAAGTGCCTCAATACCTTTGGTGGAATTCGAGTTATATAAAACTGCAAAGAAACAAAGCCTAAGGTTACTTTCAGGAAATGCATTCTCACACTGTGGCAGTAAAAGTAATTTGCAACTTTAAGGAATAGGCAGAGTGGAGATGCAGGGGCTCTAGGAATGGGTGAGAAAACAACAAAGACTCATTATAAAGTAAATGGTCTTTTAAAGACCTGTGAAATACTCTGTGTGGCTGGGATAAGACGCCAGACCAGCCAGCCCACAGCAGCTCAAGAACTGTCTGTGTGTGTGTCCAGGAAGCTGTCTCAGCCCAGACTGACATACCCGACAGGGAGGGGCTAAAGCCCTTTGAGCACTATGGGCTTTGCGCATCTGCCCAGTAGTGAATGTACCAGGGGACGCGCCAGTACTTTACTATTTGCTGCACACTTACCTATCCATAGCCGTGAGGGAAACGGCCAGCAAGGGGGTCCACCAGCTTTCCTCCCGCATTCCGCAACCCGTCGTGAGGGGAACGGCCAGCGAAGACTACACCTCCCAGCAGCCCCACGGCGCGTGCCTTTGATGACAGCAGGCAGCGCCGGGGGTGCTTAAAGCCACTCCTTGTGCCCCCACAGCGCGGGACGCGCGCGGACGGCGCCTGGGCGGGCCCGTCCTTGCCCGTCAGAGACCGGTTGAGGCCGGGCTGGGCCCCCTCTCTTGGCCCTTGGATCCGGTGTTCAGTTTGGACGTTGTAGGGTTTTACAAATCTACTCAGTATTAATTGTGGGGTATCTGTTTCTTTTTTTATTACAGGTTCGCCAGGTGTTAAGTAATTCATTAATATGAGTAAGAGGAAGGCTGAGGGTAGGATGGTGGGGACTCTCGACGACTACCTAACAAGGGCAGAAACAGTAATTAATCACAAGATATTAGCCGTGGAGCGAAGACTATCCCTGGAACCAGCCCCAATGTTACCTTGTGCACAGCCCCTTGCTGTACAGGATAACACAAAGAATACTCGGTCTGGTAATTGTTCCCCGGTGGGACCTGTATGTTTAACATCTAGGTCCGGGCTCACAGATCCCTCTTTAATTGTAAGTAGCCCTTCTAGCCCAGCTATGGTAACCACACGGGCGAAACAAAAAGTTACTGGAGCCAAAGCTAGAGAACCGCCCTGTAAGAAAAGGTAAGGACGGGGTCCTAGTAAGTTAAGTGCTCCTAAGGCTGTTCCCGGTAACATAGGGGCTTATTCTTATGGGAATCCTACTGCCTCTGTAAGCCCCACACCATTGCAACCTATGGCCCAGCAGAATTTTGAGCTATTATGCTCTCTACTTAGGGAACAGCTAGTATCTCTTATACAACCCGTCCTGGAAATGTTAGAATCTGTGGTGGTAAGGCTTAATTGCATCTAAGCAAACCTGATAAGTAAACAATCTTTAGCCGCATCACTACCCGAGCAGAATCCTAAGGAAGTGGCTAGTCACGCTGGTGAAGGGGCTATTAATAGTCACTATGACTTAAGACCCCCTGTAGATAACCCTCATGATCCCATAGTGACCAGGGCTCACTCAAATCGGTCTATGGCCCCTCCCAATATTGGTAGTAGGCCGTCGACCGAACATTATTCAATGGGGAATATGTTAAGGCCTGTTGCCCAAGACACAGAGGACCATGATGCGTTAATATGTTTAAATCTTCCCCCGGAAGCTACACCTTACACAGTTATTCTAGCTAATGTTCCAACACTTCCAGAAGGGTCTAGGGAGCATTGGTCTAATCTTAAAAATAAAGCCCTGTACTGTCTTGGGAACAAATTTGGGGCCAGTAAAACATTGTTTGAGGAATTTAAAATGGTTAGGCGGGTACATTGGGTTGGCCATTCCCAAAAGTCTGTGGCAGGGGATTGTGTGATACTGAGCTTTAGGTCTCCGCCATTGGTTGAACATATACTAGAGATGGCCTCCCATTATGCTCCCACCCCCAATGAGATTATGATTCTACCCCTAGGCTACTTTTACAGACCAGCAAGGGCCATGCTTAACAGACAGCACCGTGCTCTGCATAGTGCTCCCCAGCAGGGTCTGCAGTCTATTAGGTCTATTATGTTACATAATCGTTTTTCCGCCCTATCTACCCTGGAGGATAATGACTGACTGAGGGATAGTATTGTCCTCCCTTGGTCTGGGGTAACAGGGGGTCCGCTACCATCATGTCGGAAGTTACTAGTTCAAATAAATCCAATGGCCCAAGGAGAGGAATCTGTTCCAATTTTAAGCCCCACATATGAAGGTTTACCCAGTGCCTGTCCTGTTTCCCACTCTAACCTGGCCAACCAGGTGGTGAATAAAACAACTGATTGCCATAATGTTACGATCTCCTCCTGGAATATAGCCGGATTACAATCCAGATTGGCTGTACCCGATTGGGTGATTTTTGCCGACCAGGCGGATATATGGTGTTTTCAGGAGACTTGGGCGGTAGATCCCATATTTCGTGTAGGGTTTATGAATTACTTCAAACCAGCCGTTAAGGGCCCTAGAGGTAGACCGTTGGGAGGCCTGTCTATATGGGTACGTCAATGTGAGGACATTACAGTCGTGGAAGTTCCGATTGATAACCCTGACATCTTGGCCATCAGGGTTACCTCCACAAGGGGCCTCAATATCCTCATTATAAATATCTATGTGAGGGGTTTTCCAGGAGGTAAATGTTCCCGACAGTCTTTCTTCTGGAACAATTACTTTGTGGGTGGTGGCAGGTGATTTTAACACATGTTTCGAGCCCTTGGGCGATGATGACGGAAAACTGTCTGAGGTTGAGGACTCCGTGTGGGGAATCCCCCAGCTGGAACTAAAACCCATAAGGAAATGGACCCAAGCAGCTTTACATGTGAAGGGTCTGTGCCTTGCAAAGGGTTTGAGGGCTGCTAATGGCAGAACGAAATCGGACAGTTCTGGGAAGATTACTTTTAACAATGGTAGAAGTGGAAGTAGAATAGATGATATTTTGGTTAATCGTGAGTTGTGGCCGGCCGTCATAGATATGGTGGTGACTGATAGGTTAGAAAGTGACCATAACCCTTTGACGTTGTCTTTATTTGATAGTAGTTTTACTGGCTCCCCCACCGATGATGGTAGTATTGTGCAAGTGCAAGTTATGCTGACTAATGATCAGAGAAGGGTTTGTTGGCCAAAGATTGTTTCTAATGCGAACGCACGGGCTGCTATTAGGAATTTGGTTAGTTTAGTTATGTATAAACTGACCAGATGTGAGTCTGAGGAAGGGATTAAGTGTAGCATCCCGGGTATCCATAGAGAACTATTTGTGGGGCTCAAATCCTTCTTTATTAAAAGCATCCCTGCCAATGGTAAAACCAAACTGCTGAGGGAAAATTCCTGGTATGATGTAAGCTGTAGAGAGTCTCGCAATGCTTTAATAACAGCTATTAAATCTAGGTTACCAGAAACCATCAGGAGTTGTAGAGTTGCGTACAAATCTGCCCAAATGAAAGCTAAGAAAAACTGGGATGAAACTCGTTGGAGCAAGCTATACGAGGCGTGTGAGGGTAGAAACATGTGCCAATTTTGGCACCTCCTCAAATAGGGCAGGAACCCGCAGGATATGACCCCGGTTACTCATGTTGAACCCGAACAGTGGGTTAGCTTTTTTGAAAACCAGTTTAAGTCCAGGGACAGGTTAGAAGTTGATACGTGGTCATGTAGCGGTGAAGAAGTTTTACAGTTTGCGCCCAGTGAGGTAAAGGCAATTTTGAAATCTCTTCCGAGTGGTAAAGCCCCGGGACCTGACTGTATTCCCGCAGACTTATTTAAGCAGGAGCAGGACCTATGGGTCCCTTATCTGACCATTCTAGCTAATGCCCTGGCTAGTGGAGCATCGGTTCCGGATTCTTGGTTCGGGGCAGAGATATTGCCGATCTATAAGAAAGGTGATCGCTCTGCCCCGGCCAACTATCGCCCGATTAGCCTTATAGATGCTGTTCAAAAAATTATAGCTCGTTTGCTATTGGGTCGTATTCTGAGTTGGATCTCCTAAACTGATATATTAACGCCTTTACAGGCGGGTTTTCGGACGCATGTCGGAACCATTGACCAAGCTTTCAGGTTTATTCTTTTATATTGGAAGGAAGTATATCTTGAGGGCGGCATGCTTTTTGCAGCCTTTGTGGACCTAAGGTCTGCATTCGATTCTGTGCCAAGGCCCAAACTGTGGGAAGTCCTTCGGGAGATGGCTATGCCGCCAGAACTACTGAGGCTGTTGATTAACCTGCATGAACATACATATGTCCAGGTTCGCTGGGAAAAACCAGGGGAGGTGACAGCAAGATTTGAGGTGTCCAACGGTGTAAGACAAGGATGTGTACTGGCCCCCACCCTATTTTCCTTGTTTATTAATGGGGACATAAATTATTTTTTAAACTTCCCGACAGATGCACCTTCCATAGCTGGTATGAAAGTCCCCTTGCTCATGTTCGCGGATGACACTCTTTTAATTTCTAAGACGCGACAGGGGCTACAGTTAGCACTGTCCCATTTCGAGTTGCGAACATGAGCTTGAGGTAAATGTGGGGAAGACCAAGTTTATGGTCCTTCGTGGCGCTAGACCAGTAAAAGCTAGGGTCAAAATGGGTGGAGCCACTGTGAAACAGACATCTACCTTTACCTACTTGGGGGTCACTTTTAGTGACAATCTAAGCTGGAAGTCCCAGATTGACCTCTTCACCCTTAAGCATATACAACTAGGTGGAGCCCTACTTAAAGAACATAGGCATTCTATAACTAAACCTATGGCTCCCCTGATTAAAATTTATGGGTCTAAAATTCTTCCAGCGGTAATGTATGGTGCTGAACTATGGGGGTTTAGCAATTTGGATTCCCTGAGGGTGGCAGAAAACAAATTTCTTAGGTCTGCAGTAGGGTTACCACAATCATCCCCACGCATTCCTCTCTTATATGACCTAGGTTGTCAGCCTATCGAGGACATGGTGCGGTATAGGCCGCTGGTGTTTTGGCGACACCGGTGGACTACCCCAGAACTGTCCCTATATGCCAAGGCACTGCTAGAAGTTAAAGCCCTAGGGGGCTCTCATAGGATCAGCTGGCTGTCTGAAATCAAAACTATTTTGATTGACATGGGAATGGGTGAGCTATGGCCCAACCCTGAGACGGCTGTTTTCCCCCCGAAAAAGATCTTTAGGGACACCTATTGGCAATGGATTAAAGTTAAGCGTCATGCTTCCCTGACTGGTAGTTCTTTGACTATAACATATCTGGCTGTCAAGGATGATTCCTTTTTTGAAGTGTATTGGGACGTAATAACAAAGCTGCAGGATCGAAAACGTTATCATCAGTTTAGACTTGGCACCCTTCCGTTACGTTGTTTTACAAAAAGTTGGAATACATCTGGTAATGATAAATGTCTCCTATGTGAGGATAAGACTGAAACAGTCGATCATTTTCTCTTTGTTTGCCCAGAGTATCTCCAACCAAGACGGCTGTGGTTGCGCCCTGTATGCCGTGAACTGGGCGTTAGATCAGCGCAGGCTGCCAGCAGAATACTGAAGTCTGATACATCAATACTTGTGGTTATTGGTGTGGCTAAATTTATTAGTTGGGCATGGTTCCTACGGAACCGGAGGATTAGTCCCTAACTATCTGGCCCCAAATAATGCTGAGACTTACGTTGTATAGGTTTTAATAGATTCAAGTCGTTTATAAAATTGTATATTTAATATCTTTTTATTATTACTGATTTTAATGTGTTATTTATTTAACTGGTTTATTATGCCTTTTGTGCCAATTTATATTCCTATTACTTTTAATTAATTGTATATGATGAAATGTTAGTATGTCTTTTATGATGAAATACTCGCAATAAAGACTTCTTTTGACTTTGACTTTGAATGTACCCAGGCTATGGCTGACTCCACCCATGTGCATAGGTGTAGTCTTCGTCGTGGACAAGTATTTTAAGTAGTAAGCCTGTGCTGCCAGAAAATGGTTGTGAAAGTCAGGTAGTGCCAGGTGACCAGACTTCAATAGTCTTGCTAAAACTACACAACGTGCTCCAGGTTGACCGCCTCTCCCATATTACCGGAGACAAGGCCGATTCAGCTGAACAAAAAAGTAAAGCGGTAGTGGGACAGAAAGGTTGGAGATTAAGTACAAGAATTTAGTTAACACCGCCGTCTTGATCAAAGAAATCCTCCACAGCAAGGTAAAGGGAGCCTTATTTATCCTTCTATGCTCATTTTGACTTTATCGAGTACAGTGCCAAAATTGCTGCGGATCAACTCATCATAATCACAAGAGATCCGCATCCCAAGATACTGTACATCATCTTCAAATACGGAATAGTAAAGTTTATTCACACTAACTCTAGCCTTGGGGGTGGTATATAATATCAATTCCACAGAGAACCTCCATCTTAAACGAGCTATCAAGCAAATCAAATGCTTTCTCTGTGTCACGAAAAATAGTGATCAATGGGGTACTGTAGGTGCTCTCTGTGGAGAATAGCCATTAATGTTCGAAGGTTAAAAGATGTGGAGCATTGCGGAATGAAACCAAGGGCTATAACCTTTGCGCTAGAATCTTAACAATCTTATCAGTACTAAGCAGTGACAGGGGTCTATAAAAGGGGACCTTTTGGGGTCTTTATTGGGTTTGAGGAGTACTGCGATGGTAGCCTCCATGGTAGAAAGTGGAAGGGTCCCTCTAGCAATTGCTTTGTTGTACATATCCAGAAGTCTTGGGGCCAGGCAGTCAAAAAACATTTTATAAAGGTCGACTTGTAAACTGTCTGTACCTTATCACTGGGGAGGCTCTTGACAACACTTTTTATGTCCTCTATTGTTATTGGAGAGCCCAGAATTTTCCTGGCCTAACCACCCACCTGGCCTAACCATCCATCCAGGCCATCCCCACCTGGTCCACATAGGTCATCATATAGTCATAGTCTCTGTGAGGTCTGTAGGCATAAAGACGTTCATAGAATAGCTTGTACTCATTCAGTATAGAGATGGGGTCAGAAGTGCCCCCTCCCTTTGCAACTGATGGTAGTGATTCACTCAAATCCACTATAACAGTTAGTGATCCAGGCAAGTGTTTTACCCATGCTGTCACCCTTCCTGAATGCCATCAAGCAGGAACCCTGCCCCAGGTAAAGGACTTCCCATTCCACCTCCTCCCTATATTGCTGTAACATCATCTGCAACTGAGCTAAGAGAGCCTTATCTCTAGGGGCGGAGTGGCCAGTTCCTTGGTGTCTTAAGTTGGGACTTTAGCCAAGTGAGGCGACTTCGAATAGATTTGAGAACCCCAGAACTCTTGGATATACAGATGCCACAAATGTAGGCCTTGAAAGCCTCCCAAAGCAGTGCACTGTCTTTCACAGTCTTGTCATTCAGTCAGAAATATTGGCACTAACCTTGATGTGGAAGACATTGTTGCGCAGCTCTGTGCCCTGTAATCTCCATTTATATTACTGAGGTGAGGGCTTCGTAAAAAGCTGAGAATTGTCAGATATGGTGTGACGGAAAATTTCTATACTGTTTAATCTGTGCATGAGTGTGCTCGACTATTAGCCACGTGTCCAGGTGGGAGAGACTATCATGTAGTGGGTAGTAAATAGTATGATCAGCTCCAATGGGATGAAGCGTTCTCCACGCGTCCATCAAGTCATAAAGTTGCATAATGTGGGGAAGCACAACACTGGTGCTTGACACGGGATGTGGATTTATCATGCACTGTGGAGAAAGTGATGTTGAAATCTCCCCCCAAATCGTTGGCCACTCCAGATATGTGGCACATGGTTACACAACTTCATCAAAAAAGGCTGGGTGGTCAATGTTTGGGCCATAGGTGTTGGCCAGTAGAAGACCACACCCATCTAATGTGCCAGCTAGTGCAACGCTGGAGTTCCCACTGGTGAGCAGTCAGTGTCCTAGCGACATCTATTTAATGATTAATTTTAGCATGTGAATCATATCCCAAGTAGTACAATAAACAGTGCGGATTGAAAATGGTGTGTATGTGAGTCTGTGAATAGCTGCAAAAATATTAAAGAAACATAATATTAACAAATAACAATAAATCCAAAACCCATACCCTGTCATTCCCAAACGTCGGCGAATGTCCCCTGTATAGTGACCAAAACCAGAAAGGCTAACAAACAAACCAGAAAAATTCAAGAACCCAAGGACAATTATTGAGCTCCACGAGGTGGAGAGCCCAAAGATCACAGCATTGCCCTGAGCAAGTCACCAGGATTTTGATTGTTGGGGTATGTAATGTCCCATACACCTGTGATGCCTCTTGAAGACGATAAAACCATGGAAGACCTTGCAAATTGACTATGACGTGCACAGTTTCTGACATGAGGCAAAAGGGAGAGGTGTAATCATCGTGCAGGATTTGTCCCAGTTGCAAACTTAGGTGGAGGAAGCATCCTGTGGCGAAAAGTCAAAGGGACATATCTGTGGGGATCATCAGATAGATAAGTCAAAAAGTGGGTATTCAGCCATTACCACAGAGGGCAGAGGTCTCCTTTGCCTCCTGTTTCAGGAAGAGGTCAGTCTGGATGGCTCCGAGGTCTCAGCTCCGCAAGGGGAAATGTGATCTTAGATAAAATCAAAAGCAGTGGTAGGCTACAAAAAGAAGTGAGGTTTACTTCTGTACTCAAGGTGGGGATTAGCCATTTAGGCGGAGTATTTTTTAGAACATTGAGAATTTTATCGCTTTCGCCTAAGAATCTTTTTTACCTCTTGGAAGGATCTCTGGGCCATCTGAACTGCTGGAGATATGTTTGATCCCTCATACAGGAGATCAGGGGTATCGCTACTCAGCCTCGATATGAGATCTTTATACTTGTAATTTAATAGGCGAGCTATGATTGGGTGTGTGTTTGGCCCCGGTTTAGGTGTGAGTGAACAGGGAACACTTTCAGCTATAAAAACATTGGAGAATTTTCTGCGGGAAAAATAAGGTGTCCAGGAAAGCTTTGACAAACCCCTCTACATTAGCAACAGTCGCAGATTTGGGCACTCCCAATACTCTCATTTTATTACATTGAGAATTGCCTTCCAGGGCTACATATTTGGCTTTGATGCCTTTCAGTTCCCGAGTTGATGCCATGAGGCTGCGATCCAGCTTTCGCCGAGTGTCTTCTAATTCACACATTCAAGCCTCAGCTTGTGTTAATCTGGAGTTATGTCAATCTGCACGTTCTTGAATTCTATCAAGGCGTAGGTTAGGTAATCCATTTTGCCATCAATGTTGTGCAAGCCCTCTCTAAGCTGTTTAAACATTGCTGTTACATTGAGATCTGCTGGATCGTGTGAGTCCACAGTTGATTGTTCGCTATGCACCTTGGATTACCGCTTGACAAATTGGAGTTTGGTTTGTTTGCTTGTGATCTGTTTGACCAATAGTGAGCAGTGCCTGCAAGGAGGAGTCCGGGGCAGATAAGCAGCGCAGGCATTACAGCAGAACACCAGCGAGACTGTGGGGTAGCCAGGACAACACAAGGCCAACAGGCGGCAACTGGTGGCCATCAATCTATGTCACGACACAGTCAACAAGGGGGGTGAACAGGTACCCGAGGTTAGTTGGTGCCACTTTCACACCAACAGAACCCCCATTGGTGTGGTGAGGGGATGCCTCGCTCAGATAGGGCAGGCATAGAGATTATTACTGTAGTGATCCAGATGTCCAGCCCATTCATGAGGGACAGGACATCACTTCCCGCAGGTTATCCCAGCTTATTCATGCAGGAACAAGCGAGGCGTGGGGGCAGAGGCAGAGCTCACTGCGTCCCTCCTAGGTGGACAAAATGTCATGGCACGGGATGTAGGGCACAGCGAGGAGGGTGGGGGGAATAGGCTAGCCACAGGACTGGGAGAGACGGCCCCATTAGACCTGGTGCAGGCTGGCAGGCAGTGGGGTGAGTCACGGCAGCCCAAGCCTACCATGGCCAGACTTCAGCAGGGAGCTCAAGCGGTGTCAATTGTCACCCGACTGCCAGGCCACATTGCACAGGTCCTCCAGATGCCACAGAGTCACTGCAATATAGCAGGAGGCCGGCCTCGGCCACGGTGCAAGTCCCCAACAGGCCTGGCCCCCCCGTCATGCCTCGCTCTTTACCCACATGGAAGTCCACAAAAGCCACTCAGGATGGGGAGCAGGCACAGCCAAAACAGTTCGTGTTGGTGGTCACATGCCAATTGCTACCTCAGCTCCCTCCAACCAGGGGGCCCCAGTCACAGGCAGCGGGGTCCGGACAACAAGCAGGCTCCACAAACAGTGTCAATGCCTAGGAGCCACCTGGGAACAAGCAAGCAAGGTTCAAGAAGGCTGTTCCACAGGACAGCCTGAAACCTCGCCAACCGCATCAATCTCATGCCCCGCCATGGACACAGTTCACATCAGCCTACTGGTGCTGCCCACCGATCTAAGTGTCATGGATGGTTGCAGATTGCAGCATAGGTGCAGAGATTTTGCCAAGGGCCGCCGGAGCTCTTGTTTCAGGTGGCCATCTTCATCGCTGGCTCTCTGGTGCCCCCCCTTCCTGCCTGGAAACTCTACTGGCATGCAGGAACATTGAAGAGACACCGCACCAGTGGGTTGAGTCAGCACCATTCATTTTAGTATTTGGCAGTGATGTCTTCTGGAGGATCAAAGTAGTGGTAACTGGTGACATCTCACATCACGGTTTCTCAGAGCGTTTGGGACCTCAGGTCACAGTAATTTATAGCTGCATGTACTTCAAGTCATAGTCATGCGTAGCTACAGAACATCGAGGTGTATCATTACAGCAGAAGTCACACTTCTTGGGGGATGAAAAAGCGACTTCAGGTTAAGTTGGGGAGACCATGAATCACATTCCATACTCGTATTATCAGTGCCAGGGACCTGCCCCCTGGCAGTCTGTGACTTCTGATGCTGCTCTAAGCTCATGAGTACAACAACTGGATTTCTTCTTCTTTGGCAATTGTCTCCTCGCAGAGAGCCTGATTCTCCTTCCACTCTCTCTGCAGACAAACATCTCTTAGTAATATTACAGGCTTCTGGCAATATTCCCTCACCTATGAGAGACTGGCTATAAAAGATCCCAGACCTGAGTCTCAAGATTTGTTTATGTACTCTGCAGACTACCCGATTTCTTGATTAATGGCAAAACTCGAATGCAGTGGTAAAGTTTGGGTCCTGCTTTTGCAGGTATTTTCCAGATAGGTGGAGCAGGTATAGTCTTTGTCTCTGGTAAGTTTCCACTCTGCAGTTAGTGATGAGGTATAGCTCCATCTGTAGCACCCAATGCAGCAGAACAATCAACCGTGAATCTCTGCACATGGCTCTCAACAGCTCTTTTGGTAGTAAGATTTGCTGACCTTCCCCCTTTTGTGCTGTCACCCTTGATGGCAATGCTCTGAGAGAGAAACTCTGTATGCCCTCCACCAACTGGTCACTGCTACATTCCTAAAGTAGCTCTACCTCTATCCGTCTCACACTTCAGGGTCTGTAGCAATTTCCTCCAACCCAGGAATGCCAGCAATACTTGTCTGGGAGGCTAAGTCACAACCTCCATCTTGTGCTATGTTGTGCTGGCGGCTATGCAACATGATCCTACTAGTCTGGTGAAGCATATACTCCCATTTAACATGGTGCCCACTTAATGAAACCACGTATAAACAGTACATTGGCACATTCAGTCTGGATGTCAGCCCAGGGTCTGGGCACTACATTTTAAAGAGTAATTTTACACAAGTGGAGCGGTAAACACCGCAATCTTCCTAAAAATGAAAAATACCTGATTATGGCTATCAATTCGAGAACATACAGTATATTGCCACCATCGTTTGATGTATATGTCTCAGGACACAGACACTAGTATCTTGTCAGTCTAAGGATACCCTTGATGCTCCCTTCCATAACACAGAGCCAAGATTTTGGTCTCACAGCTTACAGGTTTACCTAGGCCACAGCTTGCATTTCGAAGTGTTGTGCACACTAGGCCAAAGTAAACATGTTGGGATGTCAGTCAGATATCAGGCAGCTGGATTGCTCAGCGCTAGGGTTGCAAATCTGTGCTACCATGCAGGGGGACATTGCCATCCTAACAGATGCCCTTTTGGAGATGCTTTGGGACCAACTACCAAGCCAGAAAGATGTAAAAGGCCGGAAGCAGTTTCTGGAAAGATGGCCTTATAATCTTGTGACCTTAAAGGTCAGCTAATAGAGGTTTCAATTAAAACCAGGGCCAAGGAACTCTTGCCAGGAGGGTCAGGTCATATTGCAGCCATGAGTCCCAAAACACTATTATGGTAACCCAGATCCAACAAGAGTGAGGATATGATACACACTTTGCAAATCCCACATTCAAACTCAAAATACAACTGTGGAGTTATACAATTGGCCTCAGGAGAGGGGAATGGGACAAGAGAAAGAAACAGAGACATTGCATATGGTCACATGCCTCATTGTACAGATGGACTTAATGTGCCATACTGAGACACTGATATCTAAAGATCAAAGGCAAGTTTTAGAATTACTATAGTTTGAACATTGGTGTTTTAATTTTAAGTGTTGCCTACGGTTTACCAGCTAACATTCTGTACTGCCACTCTCAATTACAGCTTGAAACTCGACCAGACTTCTGAGTTGGTCTATCACGAAGGCCAAATTTAGAGTTTGGCGGATGGCACTCTCCATGTCAGGGTGGCAGAGGATATTATGTGATGCTGGTTCCTGTCAAGGTACAAAAGGTTTGGTCTATGGCCACCATCGGGGGATGGCTGTCGGCCAAACATTTGCAAAGTTTTTGTTTATCAAAAACAGTTATCAAAAAGCAAAACATTAATGGCCCCCACACCCAGGGAGTTGTTTCTCTCAGTGTGGGGGTTATTATTAGCTTTTTTCTATCCTTCACCATTAATTGTACCTGGCAGTGATGGATAGAAGTAACGGACATCACTCTATCTACCCTAAATAGGGATGGTGGTGTAATGCCCTTTCTTCTAAAGGCGCCACTCCATTCAAGCTCTTCATTGACAGAGCCAGCAGGAGCTCCAGCACCAAATTGCTAATGGTCCACCTGGCCCTAAATAGGGTGGACGACTATTCTTTTGCCAGATAGGGTACTCCGTTGCATTTGCAATGGAGTAATCTATACACAAACTCTAACTCAGTTTACGTTTTGATACAGCAACTGAAAAACCATCAGGATTACAATAAGCTTCTTTACCAATGAAACATCTGTTAGTATTGCATGTGCAGTTTCTAACCCTGTCACTATCTTTAACATCAGCATACCATGCAACAATACTTCTACTTTGATTTAAGCATACCATACAACAATACTTCTGCCGAATATACTTCCACTTCCACAGGAGTTTGCAAAAGTTCATAACCTACACAGTTGATTCTTTGTGGAGGAAAGTGCATGAGCCTATGGGTGGATTCCTTGTGAAACAAACAAATGCTATATCATTTGTGATCCCTGTGGATGATTATTTGTAAGCAACCAAGTTCAACTCCATTGTTTGCAAGATACTTCTCTGGTCCCTAATGTCTTTGTTGACTTTACAGAAGAACAGATAACAATAACAATAAGTCCCGGCAGCAGCAACTATGTATTTCAATTGCCTAGCAAGGTCTCTTCGGACTACGAGGACCTTATAATCTGGGCATCAAGATGGCCTTCACCTTTGGCAAGTATTGCAAAAGGCCTATGGGTTCATGTAGTTCTTGTTTTACTCTGGATTTTCATGAAATACACCCTTCTAAGATGCAAGGGTTCAGTCCTGGCAGTGTCCAGACAATGTGTACCCAAGCACCCTCCTCTGCTCTGAAGACAGGCACATGAGCTTTCTATTACTGTATTGCATGGAGCTAATGTAGAATGGAAAGCACGCCCTACACAGCATTGTGTCAATAAGTCTCTCAACCCTCAACTATTCCCTGGTGAACGCTGTAGGAATATCTAGTAAGACTTTCATTAGTAATGAAGATACAGTCATGTATCCACCGGTTGATAGAGGGAGCCCAGTTAGTCTTGAGCAGGTCTCTGATGAACTGGTGGACATGAGCTGATAATATGTAAGATAGTACTCTATATGCAGCAGAACAGCAAACCTTCTGGTTTTCAGAGCCAGTCATCTCGATAAAGCAATATGTGAACCCCTTCGATTTGCACAGAAGCCACCCCCAATACCTTGGTGAAAACTCAAGAAGTGGATCCAAGACTGAAGGGTAGAAAAATTATAATGTTTGGAGCCCACCACAAACCTCAAGAAGCTCTCTTTGGTGTAGATGAATAGCAAAATGGAAGCAGGCACCTTTTGGATCTAGAGTCAAGAGAAAATCTATTGAAGGTACCAAAGATATTTAAACAATTGCCCGCTGAAGCTACTCTACAGAAAATGACAGATGGGAGCCCGCACTATCTGCCGTTGACAGTGACCCATCTCTCCCACAGGCTTTGAAAGGGGTCTTGGAAGTTAATGACTAGGGCTCCGTACACCCAAGAAATACCCTTACTTTCAGTTTGTACCATTGTTATTTGTGCCTCCAGTGAGTGAAACACAGGAACGTCCACCAGGGCATCTTTTTGGCTATCTAAGGCATGCCCAAGTAGCAGATACCAAAAGGGCTGACTCCTATGGAGGTCATAGGAGGCCAGGAATGATTGGGCACTGAAGGGTGTCTGCATACATTTAGCACAGGAAGCCCTCAGGATGGCTCTGTCAATAGAAACTGAGTGAGCATGGTATGTAGGGACCGAAAGAAAAGCAGGAGGAGGGAATATGGATAGTTCTGAAGAACATACAGAAATCAAGGAGTGTCAATCATTTTAAAGAGAGCGCCACATCCCATTATAATGAGCAGCTAAGTTGCCCAGCCCTTGATTTTCCTTCTGGTTCTGTCTACTAAGGGGGCAATGCTGAGCCCCTGGTATATGGTTTAAATCTTTTATTGAAATTTTCCAACATTCAATATGTTCAGCTAAATCAGTATTGCAGCTAATTGTTAGCACCTATTTGACATATGTCTCACGTAAGTGAGCTGTGTCTGTAGAAAATATATTAAACCCACGGAAAAACCTAACCGAACAAATCATAAAACCGCCTATCAGAACCCCCCCCATCACCCCACCCCGTTCCTTGTCCACCAAAATAAACTATCTAAGTTACGCCTAAATCATGTTAAATGAGCAGGTTTCTTACGTCCCTGGCGGCTGCGTGTCAGAAAGCCGTAGCAAGCGGAGATACTATGGGGCAGGTGGTTTCCCTAAATTCAGCAGAAAGAAGGGACAAAAATGGTTGCCAGAGCTCACTAAACATGGACCCCCTCCCTGCTATTGACAACGTCAATTTCTCCATCCCTAGGACATGCCACAAACGATATAACTGACCTGTGAAGGTAGGTGCTTGAGGGGAGCGCCAATGTGTAAGTATGTTTTGCACTGCAGAGCCCAGGGCTATTGCTATTAACCGGCCCCTGTGGGAGCGAAGCAGATAAGTCAAAGGATTCGGGAGGTCCAGAAGGAAGCGCGGGAAGCGCAGTATCTCTGTGTCTAGATGCTTGTCCACTTCTTTCAGGACCTGATTCCAATATGTCTGAAGGTGTGTGCATTCCTACAGCAATTGTACCAAAGTAACCACACTCCGCAATCCCCGCCAGCAGTGCGCCCCTTGAGAAGGATCTATTGCATGAAGACGCTCCAGAGTATAGTACCAGTATGTGACCAGCTTGGTGAAGGTCTTAGTAAGCCCCATATGGTATGCTGAGTGGCGAGCCCTATAGTACACCCCCTCCCACTCCTTATGACTTAGTGTTCTGCCGAGTTCTCTTTCCCATCTCGTGCGTCCAGCATTGTATATCTGTGCGTTTCTGGTCAGTAGCATTTTATACAAATCTGAATTAACTTTTTTATCCGATGTGCGCATGATGAGCCACTTCTCGAATGTGGACAGGTGTCTACAAGCAGCTGGTTTAACTTGGGTATGAAGTACTGAACTTGAGATATCGGAGCCGTTCCGCTTCGGGTAGCTCATAATCTAATTTGAGTCGATGGAATGGTATTATCCCATTGTAAGACTGTTACTGGTAGGGGCGGACCACTCAGAGTTATGTAAAAAAAAACACATTTCTTTCTTGCGGTCTCCTATGAGGAGGTTTCTGTTTTATTTTAAGGAGATGTAAGTAATACAAACAAAAAAAACGATAGCGTCCTGCTTAATGCCCTCCTGGTCCGGATTCAGGGCTGAATTGGGGTATAGGGTAATGAATAGGGTAAAGCTCAGTTCAGGTCCGGTTGGGGTTCTTTTCTTCTCTTGCTACAGAGATGTTGCCTAGTATCACTGGGCATCCTCGGGAGGTGACGGGAGACTGTGGCTTGTCAGTGGACGTCACGGGCGTGGTAGAGAAACAACAGAAGAGAAAGAAAACAAGAATCAGATCTCTGATCTGAGGTTTACAAAAAACATTAGGGGGGAGTGCACCCTTCACCGGTGTCCCTGTCGTGCTGTGACTAAGTGCAAGGGGGAGGCTTAGTGTAGGAAGGGGTTGTGAGCCTTGACTCCTGCCCACCAGCCCCGCAGAGAAAAGAACCCAGCCTCGGGTACTTGCCTTAACCCACGACCCTCCTGGGCCATGGGGGAGGGAGTCCCAGCTTCTTCTCCAAGTGTTGGAGGGCTGGACTCAAGCACGTTGCTCCTGGAGCGGCCGTCGGTATACTGCTTCTCCTGGGTTGGGTGCTGTTCGGCCCCGGACACCGTCTCCTTCTCCGCCTCTTCCTTGTTTGTTCCTCCGATGTTCGTCTCCTTCTCCACGTCCGTGTCTTCTCCTTTCGCTGCTGCACTTCCTGGTATTCCCTGCTCCGCCTTTATATCCCCCATAGCTCCGCCTGAGTTGGCTCTGATTAGTGGCTCGTTAGGAAAGTCCGGTTGGTCTACTAGACTGCTAACCTGACTTCCTGTTTGCCTTGTCGCGGCCGCCATCATACATTTCTCGGGTGTCATGGTGTGTAGAGGGGTCTCCTCACACCCATCCACAATAAATAGGTGGCCTAGGGCGTGGCACCCTGATGATCTCCATCGCGTGGCAGCTGCGTCCATGCCAGGTTGGAAGTCGGGGGTTTTCCAGCAATGGAGTGAGAGGTGAGGGAAAAGTTGTGAGATTGTGTTTGATGTTGGTGTGATCCCACGATTCAAGGATAGTTCTTGTGATATGGGACGCATATAAGTTGGGCGGTCTATGTCACTTCCGGAGAAAGGGGATTTCTTGTAATGGTCTGGCGGCAACCGCCTGATCCTGGAACAGCCAGTGTTTCTCCGACTCCCACCGGCTCCACTCAACTAGGTGGCGCAATTGGGCTGCTTAGTAATAAAGGAGGAGATCAGGGATAGCAAGGCCTCCCCCCTTCGGAGGGAGCATCGCAATTGTCTGCTTCATCCGGGGCTTACGGCCATTCCCATATACACTGTGCTAGGTCTGATTGGGTCTGCTGTATCCACCCCTTTGGAGGTCGGAGAGTAGGGTCCGAAACAAATATAAGATCTGAGGTAAGATGGTCATTTTGACCACGGCTATTTTACCGAGAGAGGGTAGTGCTTCCATTGGTTCAATTCTTTGCGAACTGTCTGCCTTAGCCGTGTGCAGTTAGCGGTCACTGTGTCCGGTAGGGAGGGAGCTAATTGAATCCCTAGATATGGGATTGTGTCTGTTACCCATTGAAAGGGATGGATACCTCGTAGGTATGCGCGGGTATGAGGCGCTAGGGAGAGATCAAGCGCTATGGACTTATCCATATTCACCTTAAACCCTGAGGCTCGCGCCAAGGTCTCCAATTCTGCAAGGCACGCCGTCAGCACGAGGGTGGGGTTCGACAACGAAAGTAGGACATCATCGGCATACAAACTGATTGTATGAGTGTAGCCTCCAAATTTAATCCCGGTGATCGCTGAAATATGTCGAATACGGTGGGCTAGAGGCTCCATATAAAACGCAAAGAGAAGGGGCGTCAGGGGGCACCCCTGTCTCGTCCCCCTCTCTATGAGGAATCGGGAAGATGTGTAGCCATTAACTCTAACTGTGGCCATTGGAAACCTGTAGCAGTTCAAGATATATGTGTAAAACCTCTCCCCCATCCCCGCTCGCTCAAGAACCTGTTCCAAGTATGGCCAATGGACCCGGTCAAACGCCTTCTCGGCATCGATAGTGAGCATCATATATTCCCCTGAGTCCGCGAAGCTTTCTCAATAAGGTGGAGGGCCCGCTTGGTATTGTTGCTGGTTTGACATTGGGGGATAAAGCCTGCTTGGTCTGGATCAATTAGACCGGGCATATAAGGCGAGAGACGCGCTGCTAGTATCCCAGTATACAGTTTGAGATCTATGTTGAGAAGGGATATAGGGCGATAGGCTCCGCATTTGATCTTATCCTTTCCCAGTTTTGGTATAACCACTATGGAGGCTTCGAGCATATCCCCTGGGATCGCTCCGGGTTCAGTGAATGAGTTCAAAAGTTTAGTGAGGATCGGGGCCACTAAAATGCAAAATGTCTTATAAAATATGTCAGAGAAGCCATTTGGCCCAGGGGCCTTTGCAGGTTTAAGACGGGAGATGGCTGCAATAACTTCTTCTAATCTAATGTCCTTGTCTAAATGGTCGGCCTGGGCCTTAGTAAACGCCGGTATATCGACGGAGTCAAGAAAGGCGGCGCCGTCTGCGCCAGATAAGGGTGAGTTGGCATAGAGACGGGCGTAGAAATCCCGAAACGTTTCTGCGATCTCCAAGTCCTCAAAGACTAGCCCACCATCCTCCTGCTGAATCTCCTGGACCCCCTGTTTCTGCCGAGTCTCGCGTAGTTTATGGGCGAGGAAGCGGCCGCACCTGTCCCCTCCAGTGTAGTACGAATGTCGCAGCCGGAGGGCGGTAAACTGTGCCCTGTCCTGATCTAGGGCAGCGAGTTGTTTCCTCATGGCCTTCAGCTGGCGCCAGACCCACGATGTCCCTGTCCGCTGATGCATCTGTTCTAACTCTTTGTTTTTTTGGTGAGATTTTCTCTCTTGCGCCTGCTCTCTGTATTTTCTGCTGGTGAGATGGCTATCAGCTCCCCTCGTATCACCGCCTTCAGTGCTGCAAGAGTGGTGTCGTCATTGGCGTTGTGGGAGAGGTAGTCTGATGGAACGCTGTGCCTGCTCCACAACTGCGGTGCAGTGTAAGAGAGTGTCTCGGAGGCGCCACATTCTAGGGGGCCGTTGCGTGGGAGGAAGAGTAAGGGTCACAGTGACTGGTGCGTGATCGGAAAGGAAGGCTACCCCTATCTCTACCTCCGTGGCTAATGTGTGTATGGGCGTAGTTGCCAACAGTAGTCTAGTCGAGCAGATGTTTTATGTGCATTGGAGTAAAAAGAGTATTCACGGCTATGGGGATGAAAGCATCGCCACAGGTCTATTAGGCTGAGGTCCTGTAGTCGTGCTAAACCTTCCTTTGATAATGCGCCGGTCTGCATAGTGCGGTGACATGACCTGTCCTTGTCATTATCAAAAACCAAATTAAGATCACCCCCCAGGAGGATCCCGCGGTCTGTTGTGGCCGACGCCTCTGTGAGGACTGTGTGCAAAAACTTTTCCTGCCCCTCACTGGGGCCATAATCTGACCCTATAGTGAGTGCTAAGCCTCCTAGAGCAAAACGGTATAGTAGTAGCCTGCCCTTAATTTTAGCTTCCTTATTGAGGACTTCCCCCTTCAACCTCTGGGCAACTAAAATGGCCACTCCGGACGATTTGGAGGGGCCCGAGGAGAACAGCTGGGTCGGGAACCTGCAGGATTTGAGGCGGTGGCAGTCTCTGGCTAACAGATGTGTTTCTTGGAGTAAGCATATGTCTGCTTCAGTGTGCTCTAAGCATGACAGAACTGCCTTGCGCTTCACTGGATTGTTGAGGCCCCTCACATTTAGGGTGAGTATCTTAAGCTTGGTGGGGGTCATTTAAACAGGTGAGGAGGACTAGAAGCAGAAATGGCATCTGTGGACTTGAGCCTTGGAAGCAGAGAACAAATGAGAGCCCCAGAGTGCTCTTCCTGCGCGAGCCCATACTGCGTAAGTAAAAGGTGGACAAGGAACCCCAACCCCCCCCAAAAAATAACCCCAAACATACAACCTCCGAAAGTCAGTCTGCAAAAAACAAAAGAAAAATCCAAAAGAAAAATCCAAAAAGAGAAAGAACATGAAATATAACATAGTCCATCATCCATGGATGATCGGAGAGAGTCTTCACTTGGGATGTGTCGTGGTCCAGGGCGCCTCCCCGCCAACCGCTCCCCCATTAAGAGGACACCTCAGAGAGATTGGCTGTTGATGCGATTCCCAGTCAGGGTGTGTTTTCACTAGCTCTGCTGGTAAAGTCTCCAGGGCTGCCTTCTGACCCTCAGAGATTTTGGCAGGGTTCAGACGTTTAGGCCGACGCCACCGGCCCTGTTGCCTCCATCTTGATTTCAGGTCGTCCGCGCCGGGAGCCGCGCCATCGTCACTGTTCTCTTCCGGGGGTGGGTCAATTCCCAGCAGGCGACAGGACTCAGAAAGGGAGCGGAGCTGGAAGAGCTTACCCTCCATGCGGAATACCAAACGGAACAGGTGGCCCCAGCTATATGGAATGTCGCGTTGGCGGAGATACGAGGTGACAGGCCTAAGGATTCTCCTCTTTTGCAAGGTTAGAGCCGCCAAGTCTTGATACAGGACTGGATTCTGCCCACGAAACGTCAGAGGGTGCATCTGTCGGACCTTCTGTAGGATTTCTCCTTTGATGCGAAAGACCTGCACGCAGACCAATATATCAGCCAGCAAAGCCTGGCTGGGCAGGGGGGGCCTCACCCTGTGCGCCCCTGTCTCTTTTGAGGTCATAGTCCGTGGCTTGCGGAGAATATTGTTAAAAAGTTCCTGGCATATTTAAAGGTGTCTCCCGCTTCTTTGTCAGTCTTCACCCCCCCAGATCCTAATATTATGGCGGCGGGAGTGGTTCTCCAAATCCTGAAAGTGGGACTGTAGGTCCACTTGCTGGTCGTGTATTCAGATGACCTCCTGTTGAAGTGTTGACAGCTCCGAATCCCTCCCGTCACATTTCTCCTCCAGCTACACTACCCTCTCGCCTATGCTGTCCACATCTCTGCGGATGTCTTTGATCTCGGCCGTGAGATCTTGTTTAAGTGTTTGCAAGTCCTCACGTAGAGTCACGAACCGGGATTCCAGCAAGGCTTTCGTGATCGGCTCTCCGCCTTCTCCGCCCAGCGGGCTAGCTAAGTCAGTGCTTGCAAGATTGTCTCCCATCTGTGAACCACCGTGGGCCTTTGCAAAAAGTTCTTTAAGGGATTTTTCCCTCCACCCCCAGGAGGTGGACATCCTGTGCTTCGATGAAGGTCTGAGGAAGAGACCGGCAAGCCTCGGGGAAGTATGGCGTGGTCCATATTGTCTAGTGCTGCTCCCGCTTCTCCTCAGAAGGGCATCCCGATGCGGACTGGACCACGTGCCACCAACGTGCTATGACCGGTAGGTCCAGTTCAGTAGATCTACCTTGCCACAATCCACGGAGCCCACCGGCCACACTCACAGAAAGCGCACAGCCGCTGTTAATACGGCCCCTGCTTCTCAGCATCCCCCCTGCGATGAGGCAATCCTTCCAGAGGGGGTAGGGTGGAATCAGTGCCTCCGATCATGCGTGAAGGTCCGGGCCCCTCGTCCTCTATCCAGGGCCCGTTCGGCCCCGGGCAGCGCCACTAGCCCCCCCGGCAGTGGGCTTAGAGCTCGTGGTATGAAGGGTGAGTACCTCCCATTGCGCTTCTCAGAGCGCGCTCTGTCCCTCGGCTCAATTGGGCCGACCGGCACCTCCACGGCCCACACAGGCGGATTGCTGTGTCTCCGGGCTGCCGCATGCTCTCCACCAGAGGCCTCCTCCTGCTCAGTCTAGACCCTTCAGGCTCCCGG
Organism: Triturus cristatus; assembly: GCF_964204655.1. Taxonomy (NCBI): domain Eukaryota; kingdom Metazoa; phylum Chordata; class Amphibia; order Caudata; family Salamandridae; genus Triturus; species Triturus cristatus. Next base: position 1,156,998,865 of record NC_140583.1, on the reverse strand, counting down.
AGTCTCCCACTGCACCCACCGTCCTGCTCTGCACTCCCCCAGTGTAGGCTCTACACTGTGACTTTCCCTTCTGCTGTGGTCACTTGCCTGCTGTTTCGCTGAAGGAACGACGGCCTACGGGCCCGCTACAGCTCTGACGGACCCTGAAGGGCCTCCCACGCTGCCAGGCCCTCAACGCCAGGCCTCTGCCACAGACGGCGGCCCACCACCGCTGTGAAACACGCCCTCCAATACAGGGCCTGCTGATCTCTGCTGGCGGGGCAGACGCTCACAGGCCTCGTGGATCGCCGGCTCTTATGTGGTCATGGCCCGGGCTGCCCCTCTGTTCTTGCCTCGCGGATCTTGCGGGGCCTTAGCCTCTCTGGTTCTCGCAACACGGCAGGCGCTGCACCAGCATGGGTCCTCTCGGGGCTAGGCCGCGCCCCCACAGTACCTCCTTGCTCTCCGTCACAATCGTCGTGGGCCCCGCAGCGAGGAAATATCACAATCTCCCTCGGACTCCGTGCTCCTAGGACTTGCCGCAATATTCGACCACGATTTCACCGGTGTCCAGCTGCTGATGACGGCCAAAAGCCGGTGCTTTGTCGGGCAGCCAGCGGGAGAGCTTGAGCAGCACGTCTTATCTACCCGCCATTTTGGCCACACCCGAGTCCCTGGTTTAGACTGGCATTCCGGATGGTCATGATGCTTTCATGTTTTTTAATGCGCCATGAGAAATCTTGGCTGCGGGATGTGCATCACACACAATATGCACCTCCTGTTAGGGGCATGACAACGACTAGCCCCAGTTAACCATGAGTCCTGAAGCCTTGCTGTAAGTGTGCAGGATTCAGAACGCCTTGGGAACTGAGCATTATATATACAATAGCAAATTTGGTCTTCGGTACAGTCATGCCATTGGAAACCCCACATGCCTCTGAACACTGGTGAATCCACTCCACCAGATGTTCCACCACCAGTGGGAACAACAGGGGTGATGGAGGGCACCTCTGATGCGCCCCCTGACCAATGGTCAGGGCACCGAAAATGCACCGCTGACACAGACTTGATCACACAGGGAAGAAAAAAACATCTTGATGAAGTCGAAGAAATATGAGCCGAAGGCCATCCTGTGCAACATACTGTGCATAAACGTCCAGTGTACCATGTTTAAGGCCTTGTGGGAGTCTATCGACATCAATGCAGCCTCACCCTGTAAGTCACCCAAGTTTGCCATCTGTAAGCACTTGAGCCAGTGTCGGGTGCTTCAGGCTGGCATAAAGCTTTTTGGTCACAGTGGACTAGTGTGGGGATTTTACCGAGCAACCTAGTGACCAGAACCTTAGCTACAAACTTCAGATCTGCGTTAATAAGCGAGATGGTCCAATATGAAGCACCGGAATCCACTGGACAACTCCAATCCGTTGGATCCTGGTGCAAACCTAAGAGCATGACCGAAATTGCCGGCTGAAGCTCCCTGGCAAGAACAGGCATATTGAAGATCTCAGTATTTGCAGCCGACAGGTCCGCACTGGCAGGCCATCTGCAATCGGACACTCATGCTTGATCAGGGCGGGAATGCGGAGAGCTAGTGCCTCATAATACTCTGCAAAACAATCTGCAATGATAGCCAGCCAGTCCGGTGACACCATGGCCCCCCGCTTCCTGTATTGGAACAGTGCTCGATTCCAACTCCTTATGGGATAGCCATAATAGGGGTTTGCCCACATTATCCCCATTCATTTATTGTATGCTGTGATATCAGCATATGTGGCCCTGGCCATGGCCAAACGCTTTCTGTGTGGTGTTCCCTGACAGCCTCAAGCTGTCCCCAGATGATGTTTTTGAAAATATCCGCCTGCACCTGGCCCTCCAGGAACTCCGTATACTTGTCCCTTTCCATTGCCTTTACAGTATGGCAATGTCTGTCCCCTGACAACAGCCTTTAAAGCCTCAAAAAGAACAACCTGGGAAGTATCAGAGCCCTCATTGAGCCGAAAATATTCTTCTGCACCTTCCAAAAGTTGGTCCACCAGCTGAAGGTCCCAAAGCCTCCAGGCATTGAGTCTCCAGACCCCTGGCTGTCCCCCCAACTGCCTAGTGAACCGGATTTTCATCTGGAGTGAACAGAGAGACACTGTGGCAGAATCCACACCTGCAAAGGAATGGTAGTCTCACTAGCTGGCTTGAAAATGTAGTCAATGGAGGAGAGTGAACGGTGCACAGCGGAGCAGTGTGTGTGTTGCCTAGTCATCTTGTGCCACCTGTACCAGGTGTCTATTAGGCCCAGAAATGACTCAAAACCAGATAATCTGTATCTCCTGCCTGTGTGTGCCATACTAAGCACGTCTGAGGTCAGGTCCATTACCATATTAAACCCCAAGCCAATGATAACAGCCCCCAAGGATAAGCCCAAGATCAAACTGATACACGATCAAGTGTCTCAACAAGCAGCCCGGGCGGGATATAAAGGCTCATAAGTGTCCTGTAAGTCACCATATATATATATATATACCCAAGGAGTACAATTACACCATGATAAATGTGCGAGGGAGCAGTTTTTTAAGGGGAATGGGGACCCTCCCCCCCGTAGGAGGACCTGGTAAACCTAACATGGAAAACCCCTATGTATCCAAATTTGCCCAGGAACCTACACCTGGTACCCAGAAAGTGCGTCACTTGTAGAAGCGAGGTGTCTGAGCTGTGTCGCTTAGCATAGGTCAGGACTGCCCCTCTCTTGACCTCATCATTAAGGCCATTCGTGTGCCATGAAAATATACTATATTGGGCTTGACGATTCTGCATAGTATGTGGTGGGTGTATAGTGTACAAATATGAAAAATAACATTAGAGGAGATGACCATCTCGTGTGCGTGCTTATAGTGCATCGCTTCGGTCCTCCCTCTAACTCTACCATCTGTGGGGCGGGTGGTCCAAGTGTGTGATCTGTAGAGGACTGTGTGAGGGCACCGATCACAATGGAATTATCTCAATCCCAAAAGCAAGAGCCAAAAACTAGAAACAAATGTCAAAAACAGGGAAAAACATTCCTAACCGCCCCCCCCCCCCCCCCAATTACCCCTCCCTACATTTCCTCCCATGAAGGATTTGGCACACAGTAACTCCCAACTTACATATGTAAGAGACGGAAAATCAAAACCCCTCCTCTGAACCCAAAAGGGGTGTAGGTAGAAGGAGTCAGCAAGACCAAGAGACCAATCACCAAGATAGAAACAATATGCGATAAAAGAACATGAAAGATGACTGGACCCCCTTCTATGGTAATCAGTTTGATATAAACCTTAGTCTTCATGATATAACCACAGTATCCGTTAGAGATGCTGCCGTTGACAGTCAGGCCCTCGGTCGTACCCAAAGGAAAGGGGGGCTGGGTACCATCTGAATTGTCACAACGCAAAGCATCTCCAGGGCATGGCAATACCCTACGCTCCTCTACCCATTTCCAGGCAGCCTCTAGAGAAACCCTTGTCTTGAAACGTCACAGAAAGCTTAGCTGGGAACATCAAGATATAGTCTAGCTGCATGGTGCTACATTGCTGCTTGACAGAGAGAAAGGAGTTGTAGCTCCTTAACCACACTAGGTGTGGTTAAGAGGAGGCCCCAGATGATGAAGCATGCCACTACGGTGGGTGATGGGACTTCTTCCTCTTTATGAGGACTGTTCTTTTTGTAGCACTTTGTCTTTTTGCAAGTAGTACTCAGTCTTGTGTCTCTAGACCCACGGATTCTTTGTTGGTATAAAAAAATAAAATAAAAAAAAAGATAGAGATATACCTGTTCTTTTAGGTCAGGGCCTCCATAAAGTGGGCAGCCCTAAGGATGTTGCCACAATCCAAGCAATTTAGAAGTCAAGTAATGATAGGGCACAAGAAAGCCTCTCAGTAATTCGTCTGTAGGAACCCAGGATTTAGGCCTAGTGGTCAGGAATACTCCATTGAAGTGCCCTCAGTGTTGTGCTGCTCTGGTCAAATTCAGAGTGTGTCGATGAGCAGTTGCTTTTTACCACACCCAGTTAAATTGGACGCCACGGGGTTCGGAATTTCTTGAGTGCGAAAATCCCACCTATTCTGGGTTCTTGGGGAATAACATGCATATTTTCGGTGCATTAGGCAAAAAAAACTGTCCTCTTTTCCCCTCTTGAATTTCAGCAGGTTTTACCTGCTGCAATTCAACGAATTCGTGAGGTATTTAGAGCACCCAGTAATTACTGGATGCAGTAAACACCACCAACTTGAGATTATGAACCATACACAAACATGGGGTTTATGTAGGAGTTTGAAAACACCAACCCACTCTTAATCAGTGCCTCTGATGGGGGAGGACTGACAGTATCAAAAGTGTTTACAGCCGAGCGGCTGGATAGCTTTTGTATGGACAAGCTAATTCGGTGCTAGCTGGTGTAAGATATCTGTAAATTATAGTTGTCCCACACTTATTCGGCTTGTATACTTTCTTTGTGCTGCAACCACACTATTGAAGGCATGATTGTTTGCCCTTTCTGCCTGCATTTGAAAAATTAATTGGCTTTGTCTTGCCCTTTGTTCACACCACAATTGTATTCTGTGACATACTGCAGTTCTTGCCTCTTATCTTTGCAACGCCAGAACATCATACACTGAATCCATTATATAAGGTGACACACCCAATGCAAAAGCATTTGAGTTCACTGTAAGGCTCTTTCCACTCTGCAGAGCCTCCAGCCTTTGGACTAAGCCCACCAACTGCCTTGCAAGATATCAACTGAGTGCAGGGACTCAGGATGTTCTCCATGATAAGTGTCACAACTATCCTCGTGTTCTGTGTCCCATGGCTCATGCTGTGGAGAACCATGCTCAGTAATTTGTTCTGTCATCTAGCTCTCTGTCATTGCTTCAGTGGTAATAGTTACTGTGACAGAACTTCCTACAGTGGACCCTTGAGGTGTTGTGGTGGTAGGAGGTTTAGTAGCTTTGGTAACTGATGGTCCCCTTCTCTTCCTAGTCGTTTTCTTTGGTGGCTGGAAGGCGAATCCTCATCCTGACCAATATCACCAGCAAAATAAAGGTACACATGATCAAGATTATTAAATGGCCAATAAGTTTTGAAACATTTTTTAAACAACATAAGTAACTGGTTGTTGATTCTGAGCAGTAAGTATTGCCTCCCGAAATGAAGTATATGCAGCATTAAAATAATAGGAAGGTTTATACATGTATTGCACTTCTTAATTCATAAGCTTTAAGGTGCCATTAGAATTGAGTGCATACAGGCACATATGACATCTGCCTGCCAAATTCAATTTTATGATGGTGGCCTCAAATGCTTTCATATTCCACCTTATTTTTGTTTGTACATTATTAATGCAACTCTTAGAGATGGGTGTGATATGCTTCATTTATTAAATTATTTTAGATATATGAATATGACAATGAAATATTACTAAAATTATGAATCACTCTTATAGCGGAGTTAAAAACAAATGTTACGTTTTGTGTACCATGAATTGTCACATAACAATTTCTGAAAGAAATGGAGGCAAACATAATAGGTTCAATGACCCCTTCATTCTTAACACCAAAAGGCAACTTCTTCTAGGCTTGCAGGATTTAGGATGGTCCTGACAATTTCCTCCAATAGCTTTTATTTTAATTCAGGTGCAGGCCTCCACATCTGGCAAGTGTGTCTATCTGGTGCTTTGAAGGTTTCTGTCACCCTTTTCATGAGGCAACTAACCTTTTTTTACAGACATCTGCTGTACATTGGATAGTAGAGACTGTATTAACCCGATCTGTCCTAGTCTGCCAGAATTAGGCCCTCCTCACATTCCGACTAGTCTTTGTCATGAGGTTACCTGCAAGGCATGGTTCCTCTTTGACTACCTCAACTGCAAGAATGTTAACTTATGAAGCCTGCCAGATGCTATCTTCATCAATGAATCCGCTGACTTTAAATTGATGCCTATTACTTTTGCTGCAGGTTCTCCAAAGAGTAGCTCGGGAATACAGGTAGCTTACCAGCACCTTAGAAAGAATTAGCTCTTAGAAGGGAAGCTCAGCTGGTATGTCATGCAGATGCTCCATGCAAATTTAGGAACCAACACAAAAATCCAAACCTACACTACTAAGACTGCCTAGTAAAATGATATCATCAGTGGTTAAAACCTTAGTGATGGGTGCGTCCCACAGGTACCAAAAAACCTGGAGTGGCATTGGAGGTAGATGTAGGTAGATTGGAAGCCAAAACTGGACAACAGCACAGATGGTTTCAAGGCAGACAGTCATATCAACAAGATATAGACTGATACAATTCCACTACCTACACTGAATACAGTATACAAAACGACGACTCTGGCATTTGCGGAGAAATTCCACTCCACATTGCTCGAGATGTGGGCCAAACAGAGGCACTCTCTTGCATACAATATGAGAATGAAGCGTTATACAAAGCTAGAGGAAAGGCATTGAACACATTTGTTCCAAAGAATCACATTGGTTCCCTCAAATTGCCCTGCTCAACATTCGAGAATTAGATATAAATAGATATCAGCTGTAATTTGTTGGTCTGGAATTGGTAATGGTCAAGTGGGATACTGAGAACAAATGTAGAGCAACTGAAGCACCTTACCAAACACAATGGGAAAGAGATATGGACGTGCAGAAGAATGGAAAAATCCATACATGAAGCGAGAGGGTGCCCGCAAAAACATCAAAAGATATTGTGTGGAATGAACGGGTTTACATAATCATTTCGGAGTGAATGCGTAACGGAGTGCAATTCTTCTTTTATTTGATAAATATGAATGCAGTGCTGCTGTTACACTTATAAGATTTTGATAACTCAATAAAATGATAAATTAAAAAAAAGAAAACAGCACTGTTAAGATCAAGACTTTTAAAGTAGCAGCCCGCCCAACCAGTGTCTGGGCCTTTTCCTATCACATTAACACACACTGTGTCAGCCCACTCAATCTTGATAAGTCACAGGGATATTTGTCTTGTTGTAGGCTCCACTCCACCTATCACACTTTGATTATAACAGTGGTAAATGAAAAGAGAATGGCAGCAGTAGCCAGCTAAGGAGCCCAATTGAAGTCACTTAAGTGGGGTACTATAGAGCGAAAGTGTATGACACAGTGATTAGACCCGGAGCTGAAGAGAGTAGAAGCTGAATCCAGGGCTGAGACAATTAAGACCCTCACTTCTTTCAGAAGGAGGGATATAGTATGTTCGTGCGTGTGTGTATGTGAGTGGTAAGATTATTTTTAGGGTTTAGGGTGGGTATGGGTTTTATGGGTGGCAAGGGAATGTTTAGTGTTTAGGGTGGGTGTGAGATTTTTGGTGGCAAGGGATATTGTAGATTTTACAGCGTGTATAGATTTTTGGGTCGCAAGGGTTTTTAAGGTTTAGGGTGAGTGTGGGTATTTGGGTGGAATGCGATTTTTTGGAAATTAGAGTCGGCATGGGTTTTGAGTGGAAAGGCAACATTCAGGAGTTATGGATGTTATGGGTTTTTTAGGTGGTAATGAATCATTTAAGGTTTAGTGTTTGTATGGGTATTTGGGTCTCAATGGATTTTTTATGGTGGGTTTGGGTTTTTGGGTGTCAAGTGAATTTTTGGGGGTTACGTGGGTGTAGGTTTTTGAGGGGACCTGGGCATGTCTATGATCACACACATTCTCTTTGGCAACCGTGGTAATATTATAGTCACACACATCTCTGTGGGGACCTGTGCATGTCTATAATCACACACTATCTCTGTGGGGACCTCGACATCTCTATAATCAAACATTATCTCTGTGGGGATCTGGGCATGTCAATTATCACACACAATCTCTGTGGGGACCTGGGCATGTCTATAATCACACAATTCTCTTTGGCGACCATGGTAATACTATAGTCACACATCATCTGTGTGGGGACTTGAGCATTCCTGTAATTACACGCAAGCTCTGTTTTGGCTTGAGCATCATCAGCTTCGTATTCTCTGTATGGGGCTTTGCGAATACTGAAAAGTAGTAAAGTTAGACTTTTGGTCTATGTTTACCTTTGTGAATCGGGCCCATTTTAATGAGGACTTAAACACAATCATCTTCATGCACTATCTCGGTGGGGACTTAAACATCGCAATAATAACGCACTATCTTTGTGGGGACTTGAACAACACTGTAATAACACACTATCTTTGTGGGGAATTGAACATTACTATAAAAACATATCATCTCTGTGGGGACTCGAGCATTCCTGTAATTAAACGCAAGCTCTGTTTCGACTTGAAGCACCAGGGGGTGCCATGAGGCACAGGGTCAAGACTGATTTGCATATAGCTGGGTCTGAACTGCAGAGGGGAAGTGAGCTAAAGAACGATGATGGATTCAACCCAGATCTGTGACCGAGGGTGAGTGACTGAAAAGTTTCAACACTTCGTCCATTATCTCCTTGTGTTTGCTTTGTCCAACCTAAATTGGCAGGGTATGCCCAGACGTGGGTCCCTTGCTCACTTTGCCACTGGATTCAAGCTAGCCTGGCTGATGAGGGGGTTTTACTCTGAAACCGGTCCCAGGAGGCTTGTTTCGAGTCCAGGGAAGACCTGGCTTGGCAGTTCAGGCTGGACTGTTCCCATGGGTCACAGGGTCAAGACTGATTTGCATATGGCTGTTTCTGAACTGGGGTGGCGAAGTGAGCTAAAGAACGATGATGGAATCAACCTAGATCTGTGACTGAGGGTGAGTAACTGAAAAGTTTCAGCACTCCGTCCAACATCTCCCTGTGTTTGCTTCGACTTGAACCTCATCAGCTTCACATTCTCTGGGGCTTTGTGAATATTGAAAAGTAGTAAAGTTAGACTTTTGGTCCAAATATATCTTTGTGAATACTGAAAAGTAGTAAAGGTAGACTTTTTGTCTAAGTTTACCTTTGTGAATTGGGCCCTAGTTTAATGAGGACTTAAACACAATCACCTTCATGCACTATCTCTGTGGGGACTTAAACATCGCTATAATAATGCACTATCTTTGTGAGGACTTGAACAACACTGTAATAACATACCATCTCTGTGGGTTCTTGAGCATTCCTATAATCACACAAAACCTCTGTGTGGAGTTGAACATCATTAGCTTCACACTCTTTATAATTGGATTTAAGCTTTGAATGTACACACTATTTCTATAGAGACTTAAACAGAATGATTTTCGCCCACTATCTCTGTGGGGACTTAAACATCTATTTTGGCAAAAATGTAAGCAGCTAATCAAGCTCTGGGTTCCACTTGACCATATTCCTTAGTTCCATATGTTAATTTCTTTATGTGTTAGTTCCCTTATCTCTTTGTATTTTAAGCACTAATAAATAGGTTAAATACAGCTCTATGGGTCTTTCTTTAACATGATATGATCATTTCTGGCACATTAACATAATCTGTCTTTAATGTATACCACTAGCATATATGCAGCAATTTATATATGAATAGATTATAATGTTGTTTGTGTATATTGTTGATAAAATAAACATTTAGCCATGTGCCTTTGACTGTATTCAATCACAAATAGTGTTAGGGACTAGGTCCCCACAAGGATGGTAGCACGTGTTCTAGTCCACACAAGTATGGTGCTGTGCGCACGATTAAATAACAATATATTTGCAAATTTGAAGCAGGATCCTGTATCATTAATTTTTTATTAACATTTTCTGTTATTTAGTGTATTTTAAAAACATTGGGAAAGGTTAGTCCCCACAAGGCAGGTATTCACACATAGTCCCCACAAGGATGGTAACACGTGTATGTGTGTGTGGGTTCATCTCCAGCACAATTATGTCCATTCCAGGCTTAATAGTGGCCTCCGCATAAGGATGGTCATTCTTCACATTTTTACCATTCCTGGTCAAGTTATTTCATACTGCAGCCATTATTGGTAGATTGTGAGCATGACTGACCTAAATGTGGCTATCTCACATATAATGTTGGCCATTCCTGGCATAATAAAGGCAAACACTAAAGTACTGTTGGCGTCCTAGCCATTGTGATATCAAGCGTTGACGAAATGGCAACCCTAATAGAATTGTGTGCATTATTGGCATATCATGGGCATCTTGTGTGTTTTGGTGATAATCCATGGTTTGTAGAATTATCCTGGGCATTTGAAATAGAATCTGTCAATGTGATGCATTTGTACATCTGAGTAACGGATGAAAAAGACAAGCGATGTTTGGGGACCATGTATTTAATACATATGAAAACTGGTATATTGAAGGCAAAAATGGTGTTTCATTTAAAAACTGTTTTTCTTTGGGAAATGTAGTTTTTTTTTTTTTTTAACTTTATTCGGTTTGTTTGTACAAAACCATCAAAGTATACAAAGGATAAAAACATTGACAAATCACAAGTAAAAAAATATAAAAACAAGTACATTTTCGAATAGCTTATTTGAAAGGGGCGATAGAGATGGATAGTCAAACATACATCAAAATACATTAAGAGACAGAAGTGGGTACATAAGGTGCATATTCTACAAGACAATTCTTTATACAGTACAATCTATGATAAAAGCTTCTGTCGGATTATCCAGAAAGCAAATAAAAAGCGACTGACAGAAAAAACTACCGGTTCAGATACATCTGATTTTAAAATTCTGTACACTATCTGATACTGCCTAGCTCCTAAAGTGAGGCAGATTGGTCTTATCCACCTTCTGCGTATCTGCTGGTATCTAGGACAGAAAAACAAAACGTGTTCTTCAATTTCTCTAACTGTGATGCAGGCAGGACATAAATCCAATACTAGGCCAACAGCCTCCTTGCCAGGAAATTTTAGGAGCAGATTGCCGTATCTGAATCTCAAGTATAAGCTTTTTGCAAGAGGGGGGAGAGATTCGGTCTAGAAAGGGTTCAAATTGTATGCATGACTTTACAGCTAGGAATTTAGATGTCAACTGGCCGCTAGTCAGAATATTGGTAGAGTTATTGCCCACCACCTCCCAATATCTGGCTTTTAATCTCAATAAGTCATCTCTTGTGGCCCTGTCCGGATTTTCCCACAGGTCCCTCATACTTAATGTCTTGCACCAGTCTGCGATATGTTTAAACTATGGTAATCTTTTTGCACCACTAATCATCATAACCTCCAGTAAAGAATTTCGATAATCAATAATTTGGGGGGTTGTCCATAGGCGCAGCCAATAGGTTAAGGGTTTCAGAGCAGCCAAGTCCCCTAGATCACAGAAAAGGGGAATGAGAGGAATTGTAATCGGTACCGAAGTGAAAGATCTAACAAAAGTGTTTTCACAAGTTGTTAACTTATTAACTGAGGTGTAGGCCCAAATCTCGGCTCCGTACAGGGTTCCACTTTGGGCTTTTGCACGGTAGATTTCCAGTGCTGGGGATAGGGGTTGAGTGTAAGATTGTTTATAGAATCTTAGTGTAGATTTGGACCTTTGACATAGGATTAAGTAACTCTTGTTTAGTTGATATTCCCAGTTGAGTGACTCACTCAAACCTATGCCTAGATAATCAAAGTTTTTAAACTGCTCCAGGGGCTCATGTGTGATCCTGATCTCCCGAAGGCCACCCCGTACTTTCCCAAACACCATATATTTTGTCTTGGAGGTGTTGAGTTCCAATCTCCGATCTTTACAAAATTCTAAGAATGTATCCAATAATACTTGCAGGCCCATTGGTGTTTTAGATATTAATAAGGAGTCATCTGCAAAGAGCAGGATAGGGACTTTTTCCCCGCTCAGGGAAGGAGCATCGTTCTTGCTAACCATTAAACGACTTGCCACATCATTGATGAACAGGGAAAACAGTGTGGGGGCAAGAACGCAACCTTGACGCACCCCACGCCGTATCGGTATCTTCTCAGTTAGTTCACCGTTTTTCCCCCATCTGACTTGGGCAAAATTATCCATATGGAGTCGTGCTATCACTGTTACCAGATCTGCAGGGGCACCTAGATGTAACAATCTTCCACAACAAGTCACGTGGTACTAAATCAAACGCAGCTCGAAATTGAGTTTGTTTCCACAAAATTAAAACAGGTACTTCATAGAAAACTGTGTGCATTTTCACATCCTGACATGGTGATGAAGGCAAATGGTAACACTTTCAAAATATATTTTAAACTGATAGTTGCAATTCAACCTGTGTTGGTGGTCTATTGCTGTGGCTTGGCCTTTGTGCCAGAGGGCATATCTGCTACTCTGACTGTTATTCATTTACTCATACTTATAACATTTTTCTTGCCATTTCTACTGCTAACTTTGGGCCCGATTTATATGTTGGCGGAGAGAAATGTCTGTTGCAACGGAGATCCCTCCCCACCAAAATAATGGTCCGCCGACCCATTTTAAATGCGGATGGAACACAGTTTGATGATGGCAGGGACTACTTTTTACCATGGTCAAAATCATGTGACAGTCCAACAGAGTAAGGATTGTCGGAGGTTTGGCTGAATGTTCTCCCACCTAACTTAGAGAGGCAAACATACAGCCATTTTTCAATGCCCACCACTGCCAGGGGAAACCTGGTGGCAAGGGTCACTGAAAGTGCTCAATGCTCCCTCTCCATGGGAGCATGTGGGCTTCTGTTTTTAGATTCAAAAAGAAAAAAAAATCCCTTTTTTTTTTTTTAACATATGGCTCTGTCATTTTGGCAGAGCCGTCTGTTGAACTTGCAATGCATTTGCAGGAATGCCCATGATGGTGGTTCTTGTAAATGCTGGAAATGTCTGTGGGGCCAGCAGACATTCAAAATTTGGTGGATGTATCAGGGCGATGGAGTTCTTTACTCCGTCGCCCTGGCAGAGGGGGAGCCTCCCGCCAAATATTTTATCAGACCCTTGTCTGAAATGTTTGGTTAGTCAATACTGATAATCCTACACGGGGTGGTCACTACTGTAATATTAACAGATTTTGTCCCTATTGTACAGTGAAAAAACCTGTCAGTAGCTAAGAATCATTTTAATTGAGCAGAAATTGCTCTCAATATAGAAAATGGTGCAGACTCCTGCTCTACAGAAAGCTCTCCCTCATTGGATAATAGTCAGAATCCATACTCTGTTAACATAAAATGCATTCGTAATGCACATTTTCACCCAGAATACAGTGAATAACAGATGTTTCTTGTTACCCAGCTCAATGGTAATTATTTCATCAACTTTTAAAGCTTGCCATGATTTGAGACTGTCACCATGAGGTCAAACACAGATCCCTGCACTGGTGTCATTAGTCAACAGAGCCACCAACACCGGAAGTTCATGAGGTTTCCATGGATCAGTCTCCATTTCCGGGTGAGGATGGATTTGTGTAAAGTTTACAGGCATACAAAATTCTATTTGATAGAGACTGATTATTTGAGCCGATCTGTGCAGGTAAATATTGAATTGGTGGAGGTAAGTGATAACCTTCTGGAAAACGCCAAATGCAACTCGTGTGATTTACAATAGATTGGCATGGCATAGAGTGCAGTGGAGTGGAGTAGAGTGGTGCAGAGCTCAGTAGTACATGATACACATACCACATAGTATGCTGGATCCATGTCAAGTAGTGGCATAGCTACACTCTATGCCACTCTACTCTGTACTCTACTATACACTACTGCACTATTCTTTACTCTGCACCACTGCACTCTATGCCACTGCACTCTATGCCACTCCACTCAGTTCTACTTTACACCACTCCATTCTACACCATGGCACTCTATACCACTCCACGGTGCTGCACTATACCCTGCTATGCTCCACTCAATGCCACTTCACTCTGCTCTGCACCTCTCTATGCCACTTCACTCGACTCTAATCTCCACCACTGCACTTTACACCACTCCACTCTATGCAACTCTACTCTGCACCACTCCACTCTATACCACTGTACTCTACTCTGCACTACTACATGCCACTGCAATCCACTGATCTATTCTGCACCACTTCGCTCTATGACACTGCAGTTTACTCCACTTCAGTCTATCCCTCTCCAGTTCACTCTACACTCCTGCACTCTAGGTCATTGCACTCTACTCTGCACCACTCCACTCTGTGCAACTCTACTATGCACCAGAGCCCTCTACTCTGCACCAGTCCATTCTACACCACTCTACTGTACTCTACTGCACTGAATAAAACTGCGCTTTACTCTGTACTACTCCACACTGCACCTCTCTACTCTACACCACTGCACTCTATGCAACTCTACTCTACTCTTCACCACTCCACCCTATGCCACTCCACTGTACACCACTGCACTCTAAGCTGCACCACTCTACTCTATGGCACTGCACTCTAAGCAAATGTACTCTATGATACTATACTCTTCACCACTCTAATCTACGCCACTGCACTCTACTTTACTCTGCACTACTCTACTCTACGTCACCGAAGTCTGCGTCAATCTGCTCTGCACCATACTAATCTATGCCACTGCGTTGTAGGCCACTGCACTCTATGCCACTCTACACCACTCTACTCAGTGCCACTGCACTGTGCCCTGCACTCTATGCCACTCTACACCACTCCACTCTACACCAATGCACTATACGCCAATCTGCACCACTGCACTCCATGCCACTTTACCCTACAACAGTCTACTCTGCATCGCTCCACTCTATGCCGCTGCATTACCATTCCATTCCACTCTAGTCCACACCTTAGCACTTTACGCAACTCTACTCTAAATCACTCTACTCTAAGCCACTCTACTCTAAGCCATTCTACTGCACTCTATGCCACTCTACTCTACTCTGCACCATTGCACTCTACACCACTCTACTCTACTATGCACCAATGCACTCTTCACCACTCCACTCTAGGCCACTCCACTATACACCACTGCACTCTACTCTGCACCAATCCATTCTACACCACTGCACTCTGCACCACTCCACTCTGCACTACTCCACTCTATGCCAGTGCACTATATGACACTGCACTCTACTCTGCACCACTCTATTCTAAGCCACTAAACTCTATGCCACTACACTTTACACAACTCTACTCTACACGACTCTATGCCGCTGTACTCTACGCCACTACACTCTGCCACTGCACTCTACACCACTCTACTCTAGACCACTGCACTACATGCCACTGCACTCTATGCTACTCAACTTTACTCTCCACCACTTCAGTCTACACCATTGCACTCTACACCTCTCCATTCTACTCTGCATCACAACACTCTATGCCAATGTACTCTAGGCCACTCCACTACACTGTACACAACTATATGTCACTCCACTCTATGCCACTCCATTCTATGCCACTCCACTCTATGCCACTCCATTCAATGCCACTCCATTCAATGCCAGTCCACTCTATGCCACTCCACTCTATGCCCCTCGGTTCTAAACAGCTCTACTCTACAACACTCCACTTTATGCCACTGCACTCTACGCCACTCCACTTTATGCTGCTGCACTCTACCCTGCACCACTCTACTCTACACCACTGAACTCACTCTACTCTACTCTGTTCCACTGCACTCTACACCACTACACTCTATGCAACTCTACTCTGCATTGCTCTACTCTATGCCACTGTGCTCTATGCCACTACACTCTGCCACTGCACTCTACACCACTCTACTCAATACCAATGCATTCTATGCCACTGCACTCTACCGTACTCGACTTTACTCTCCACCACTCCCGTCTACACCATTGCACTCTACACCTCTCCATTCTACTCTGCATCTATGCCACTCCACTCTATGCCACTCAACCCAATGCCACTCCATTATATGCCACTTCACTCTATGCCACTCCACTCTATGCCCCTCTGTCCTGCACAGCTCTACTCTACACCACTCCACTTTATGCCACTGCACTCTACGCCACTCCACTTTATGCTGCTACACTCTACCCTGCACCACTCTACTCTATGCCACTGAACTCACTCTACTCTACTCTGTTCCACTGCACTCTACACCACTACACTCAATGCAACTCTACTCTGCATTGCTCTACTCTATGCCACTGTACTCTATGCCACTCCACTCTGCCACTGCACTCTACACCACTCTACTCAATAACAATGCACTCTATGCCACTCCACTCTACGCTACTCAACCTTACTCTCCACTACTCCAGTCTACACCATTGCACTCTACGCCTCTCCATTCTACTCTGCATCACTGCACTCTATGCCACTGTACTCTAGGCCACTCCACTGCACTGTACGCCGATCTATGTCACTCCACTCTATCCCAATCCATTCTATGTCACTCCACTCTATGTCCTCGACTCTATGCCACTTCACTCTATGCCACTTCACTCTAGGCCACTCCACTCTATGCCACTCCACTCTATGCCACTCCACTCTATGCCACTCGAATCTATGCCACGCCACTCTATGACACTCAACTCTATGCCACTCCACTCTATACCACTGTACTGTATTCTGCCTGATGCCCCTTAATTCTGCACCACTCCAATCTATGCCAAAGCATTCTACTCCACTTCAATCTATGCCTCTCTAGTCTATTCCGCACCACTGTACTCTATGTCACTGCACTCTAATCTGCACCACTCCACTCTACTCTACTGCACTCTACTCTGTACCACTCCACTCTGCACCACTCGACTCTATGCCACTGCACTCTATGCCACTCTACTCTACTGTGCACCGCTCCACTCTACGCCACTCCACTCTACACCACTGCACTCTACTCTCCACTACTCTACTCTATGGCACTGCATTCTATGCAATTGCACTCTACAAAACTCTAGTCTACACCACTCTAATCTATGCCACTGCATTCTACGCCACTGCACTCAACGCCACTTTGCTTTACTCTATTCTGCACCACCCTACTCTATACCACTGCACTCTACACCTCTCTACTCAACGGCACTGAACTCTGTGCCATTCTGCTCTGCACCACACTAACCTATGCCACTGCACTGCACTCTACTCTACACCACTGCATTTTAGGCCAATGTACTCCATGCCACTCTACTCCACTCTGCACCATTCTATCCCATGCCACTGCAATATGCCAATCTGCTCTAATCTGCACCACTGCACTCTATGCCACTCTACCCTACACCACTGCACTCTATGCCACTCCACCCTACACTTCACCTCTCTACCCTATGCCACTGCACTCTACGCCACTCTACTCTGCACCGCTCTACTCTACTGCCCTTTATGCCACTGTACTCTACTCTGTACCACTGCACTCTATGCCACTCTCCTCTCCTCTGTACCACTCCACTCCACACCGCCTCACCCTACGTCACTCTACACTACTCTGCACTACTTCACTCTACTCTGCACCACTCCACTATACACCACTGCACTCTGCACCATGTTACTCCACTTTGCACACTACTCTACTCTACGCCAGTACACTCTATGCCACTGCTATCTCCTCTGCTCCACTCTACTCTACACCACTGAACCCTATGGCACTGCACCTTACACAACTCTAGTCCACTCTGGACCACTCTACTCTATGCCACCACACCCTGCCACTGCAGCTTTATTCTACACCACTCCACTATACACCACAGCATGCCACTCCACTGTATGCCACTGTACTCTACTCTGCATCACTCCACACCACTGCACTCTGCTTTACGTCCCTCTATCCTGTACCACTCCACTCTATGCCACTGTATTCTATGCCACTTCAGTCTTTGCCTCTCTAGTCTATTCTGAACCAATGCATCCTACGTCACTGCACTCTACTTTGCAGCACTTTGCACCACTGATTAGGCGTGGCCGCAGCAGCTTCCAAGATGGGTGCAGCCTCGTGAAGCTCCAGCAGCATCGGGCCCTTACGTGACAGCATCGCCGGCTACACCATGCTGGCAGGGGAGGAATAATATTCTGGAATACCCAGCCGGACTGGAGGCCCCTTACCCGCGATCTGGTGGCCCGGCGAAACCTGTGGATTGCATAATGGGCCAGCGCCAGGTGCGGCCCAGCCCGCCTCAGAGGCCTCGCAGCCACAGGGGCCATGGGTGAGCCCGAGGCAGAGACCATCTGGTCCCGCTGGAACCGCCTCAGCTTCGGCCAAATGATTATGCCACGGGCAGGTGATCCATTAAACTTCCCAAGCTGGTCGCAACTCTGTCTCTTGTTTCCGTGCCGATCCAGGCTGTGGCCGTGCCCTGGGCGGTACTGGGCAGTGATCTGAACTGCACACTATGGAAATATTTGCGGTAGTACTCTCAGTACTACATTGGCAGAAAAGATGGGCTGAACCGACACAAAACAGTGCAAGCTCCTGTTTGACCAGGTCAGATCATCTAAAAGCAGCGGGCGAATTCGGACCCAGATGACAATACGGGTGCTCCAGCAGAAATGGCCCCAACCACCGACACCACAACCATTATGCTGGAGCTCATGGATGCAAGATTTGATACTATAACGAACCAAATGGGCAGGCTTGGACCGTATGGAACACAACTAGATGATGTGGAGGGGAGAATATCAACCCTATAAGATACCTCATCCACAGTTCAAAAGCGCCCAGAGAGGGTGGAGCTGGTCCTTAAACAGGTCACTATCAAAAACGAGGACTTGGAGGGCAGGTCAAGGCGCAACAATATCCGCATGTCTAGTATTGTGGAATCCACAAATATAGACCGGCCAGACTCCTTCATTGAACAGCTACTTATGAGCCTATTTGACCAGGCCAGCTTCTCTTCGGCTTTCTCAGTGGAGTGAGCACATCGGTCTAAGGCCTCCTGCTAGGGCCCCACCTCGATTACTTATCGCACAGCTCCTGAACGATAAAGACAGAGACACATTGCTCCGCTTAGCTCGAGAACGTGGTGAACTGCAATACCAGGGATCATCCATTTCTATCTAACCCGACTTTACCCCCACAAGTGAGGATGCTAGGGGTAGGTTCAGTGATGTAAATACCACTCTTCACAAGCTAAACATCAGATATGCCATGCTATATCCTCCTGCCTCAATATCGACCATAATGGAAGACCCAATATCTTCTATACTCCTGTAGAGGCAGTCACATTTTGTCAGGCGAGGCTCAGTGGCTCGCCCCGCACTCCTGGGGACCCTCAGGACCAGATGAATGACAGACAGACCCCACAACCTGACTCGGATTATCCGTTCCAGACCATGTGAGACTGAATTTCTTTTAATTCATGCAGATGCTTTTCCTTTGCCTGGTTCTCCCCATCTCGTCTTTTTCCCTACTTACCCCCTTTGCATTAGACAATGTGATCCAAATACTACTAGCTGTGTAATTACCCTACAGTCGGATTGCTGCCTGTTGGGTCGCCTCCATGTCCCAATGGTGTATACCAAAACCCAAAGTTGGGGACTTCTGTGTTGCTTGTTTCAGTCTATTGGGTTTCACTGGATGTTTTGGAATCTAGTGGGGGGGAGGGGACATCCTAGTTTTTTTTAAGTGGATGTCGTTTTATTGTTTGTTTATTTCTGACTATATCGTACAACGAGTTGATGCCAATATTTAGCATCCCTAACGATTGCAGTCATTCATACACTCAAGCAGGCCTATCATCTCCGGCCATTACTTTCTGCCAACACGTGACATGACCGACTCTCTTCGGATACCATGTATTTGATGGAATATACGCAGTATAAACAACCTGGCCAAGGACAAACTAGTTTTGGCATATTTGAACAGGCAAAGGGTCAAAATTGCATACTTGCAGAAAACGTTCCTTTCCCCTGGCCCTACTGCAGCATTCGCTCAGTCGTGGGATGCACATCTCTATTTTTCATCCTACCGTACATATTCAGAGGAGTCTCCATACTTGTACACAAGAGCATTCCTTTTCTCCTTTACGCATCTCACACAGACCCTGAGGGTATTATTCTACTTGGTTTTCTCGCAGACAAACTGGTGTTACTGGTAAACATATATGGACCTACAGTAGATGACAATACCTTCCTTCAAGGTAGCTACACTCTCATTAGCCACATGGATGCCGACCAGATGATTATGGGGGGTGACTAACTTGACCCAATGCCCACAACTAGACTCCACTAGTGTGTGTCCTAGCGACAAGCCGAGGACCAGGGCCCTGCTCCATCAGGTCTTGGACAATTATGCTCTGCAGGATACCTGACGATTTCAACATCCCACAGACCCAGCTTTCACCTTTTATTCTTCACCTCACGATATCTGGACACAAATAGACTACTGGCTACTATTGGCCAATATACCACACCAGAGGGCAGAGGTTCACACACTCCCCCCCACCTTGTCTGACCATAGCCCAGTCATAATATGTCTAACTATACCTTGTGGATATGAGACTGAGAAGTAATGGCGATTCCCTGGAGATGGCCTACGTGACCAAGTATTCAGGGGGAGTTGCATAGGGCAGTGGCGGAATATTTTTCGATAAACACTGGATATGTCAATACCCAAGCTATGCTTTGGGAGGCCTTTAAGGCCTACATCCATGAGATAAGTATATCTAAACAATACGGTATCATACATGACATACACCATCAACTTAAGCGTGTTGAATCTGACTTACAAACCTTAGACTCGGCTGGAGTTACAGATGGCAACCCAAGACTTCCTGACAGGTCTCTCTGAATGATGGATTTCAATGCATTAGCTAACCGAGAAGCAGCATACCTGGGGAAACACACTGAGGCACATAGGTACGAGGAGGGTGAGAGACCGGGCTGAACACCATCCAGGATGCTGCAACCCAACTGAATGATGGAGTGCATTAACAAGATATTTACAGACACCAGCACACGAGTCCTAGGCACAGAGGGGGTAAAGGCCACATTTTAAAACTACTATAAGTCTTTGTACTCATCCTGAATCCCTGTTGCCCTGCCAGAGCTCCTTAGCTACTTAGAAAGCATAGCAATGGTTTGGCTAACCAACAAACAACAGCAGTTCCTTAGTGAACCCTTTACTCTAGACTAAGTCAAGGAAGCTATAGAGGTTCTGGATGGCTCCAATGCCAGTGGTCTTGATGGCCTGACAGGTGCCTTTTACAAAGCTTTCAAGGACCAATTGGCTCCACACCTTTTAGCAATGTATAACAAGGCCCTAACAATGGGCTCACTACTGCCCACTCTGCGGGAAGCTGTACTCACGTTATTATTGAAGCCAGGCAAGGACCCCACCATCTGTGCTTCATATCGTCCTCTTTCGCTTCTTAACCTGGACAATAAAATATTGGCCAAAGCTCTAGCGACCCGACTGGCTTACTTATGGAACACATGATATCACCAATATAGTCTGCGTTTGTTCCTCATAGATCAACCTCATTCAGTCCTTGTACAATATTTTCGGTCCTCCACAGGATATCTCCAACAGTCCCTGTAGCAGTGGCCCTTCTAGATGCCAAGAAGGCATTTCATTCCCTCGAATGGCCCTTCTTGATGGCGGCCCTGCAGAAACTTGGGATCCCCCCTCTCTTCATATCCTTGATTCAAATGCTATACTCTGCACCACAGGCCTGTGTGTGAGTTAATGGCTCACTCTCTGAATTTTTCCCCATTGCCAGAGGTACAAAGCAGGGCTGCCCCCTCTCTCCCCTACTTTTCATTATAGCCATGGACTCCCCTGGTCCGTCACATGCAGGCTAGCCATCTCCACCGCGGGCTCCAATTTGAACGAGGGCCGCTGTACCTTTCTTTATATGCTGACTATTTCCTTCCCTTCATTAGACATCCTGCCGACAACCTCTCTCCCTTAGCAGAGGAGATAACACGCTTTGGAAAATACTCGGGACTACAGATAAACTGGGCCAAATCTGAGCTCCCTCCCCTTACGAACATTACACATCCCATCCCAACTGGCCACCCTCTTAAATGGCCTGAGGAGCACACAAGATATCTTGGTATCCAATTGCATAGAGATAAGCAACAACTACTCTAATTGAATTGTGGTCCTGCAATAATGCACCTGGAGATGCAGGTTGAAAGGTGGATCAAATTACCACTCTTCATAGCTGGTAATGTGGCCATTATTAAAATATTTGTCCTCCTCCATTTTTTGTACCCTTTTCTTAATCTTCCAATACCCCTCACAAACTCTTTCTTTCAAACTCTGCGTAGTCATCTCATATGACTAGTTCGGGCGGGTGGTCGCCCACAAGTGAGATGAGATACTCTGACATTGCCATAGGAGCGTGGTGGGCTGGGAGTACCTGATCTACAATTATACTATCTGGCAGCCCAATGCCAGTATATACAGCACTAGTACCATCCAGATGCACACATCCCTATATGCGGCCGGATTTGGACCAGCTGCAAGAATTCCCACATTTGCATGTCCTGCCCAAAGGCATCCCTTTTGACCATACTGATATTTTGACAATATCAACCACATGCTGGGCGTGGTGTAAACTGTGCCGTAAGTTGGGGAGTGGCCTCCTCTACTTCCAGGCACTGCCCCTTAGGAAGTACCTGTGGCTCCCCTTAATGTGCGAACCAATTGTACAGCACAAACTATGACACTATAACATCCACACTAATAGCAACTTGTTTCCTAACGGCCATGTCTTACAGATCACAGAAGACCCTAGATTCCAAAACATACATGCATCGCTTCATATTCCAACGCCTGTATGCGACATTATATTCCAGCATCCCTGACTATCCTGTTACTCCGGAAGACTTCCTCCTCTGTCGCTGGTAATATTGAACTCAGATGGCACCCACCTGACATCCAAACTATTTTGCAAGTGCCTTGCACTGAAGCCAGATACCAATGTCAGGGTCAGACAGGACTAGGAGAGGGACTTGGGCATATCGATAAAAGACAAAATGTGGTCCTTCTGTTGCACTCAAACCCAGAAAGTATCTCCTAATCATTGGCATAGAGTATTGCACTTTAAATTTCTCCACAGGACATATATTAAACCTTTAGACATTGCTAGATATGACACACCTAGACCTGACCATTGCCCTAAGTGCCGGGTCCCTGAGGCTTACTTTTGACATCTTACATGTACATGTCCTATCATCTCTGCCTACTGGGTCCCTGTATACTCGCATACTGCGACGATGTTGGGGATTGCCCTACAACCTGACCCAGCAATGGCACTCCTCGGATACACTGCTGACCTACCCAGATCATCGTGTAGATTCACCTCCGTGTCTCTTTTACAAGCTAAGCACAAATTTGCGATACATTGGGGTGGTGCAATACACCCCTCATCCGCTACATGGCTCAAACAAATGTCTAATTGCGACAGATTGACCACAGACTACGCCTCCCTTCAACCACAGACAGCGCAGCCCATTGATATATGGCAGCCTTTGCATGACTATCTCCAGACTCTGGACCAACCATGACAGATCACAGTGTAGCCCCTCCCTTGGGCATCCCCCAACACCATTTTACACCACACTGCCAAAACTCCCCTTTCAATATCCTGCATCTTCCGAAAGCGAACTAGCATCGCCAGGATAAATTCTCCTACATTATATATTTACTCACTGTGTTGCTCCATATTCAAGTATTTTAGAAAGATAGAATTTCTGTAATTTAAGTTTTGATAAATAATGTTTGGTACTTATTGGCACATGTATTTTCCTGTGTTTGTAAAATCAAATAAAAACATGTTTACTTTGCATCACTCCTGTCTATGCTAACCTACTTTGCACCAGACACTCTGCTCTGCACCACTCTATTCTACACCTCTCTACTCTATTGCACTGCACTCTACACCACTCTACTCCACTCTGTACCACTCCATTCTGATCCACGCTACTCTACGCTACTGCACTGTATGCTACTCTACTCGGCACCACTTCACTCTACACCACTCCACTCTACACTATTGCACTCTACTCTGCAACACTCCACTCTACGGCACTGCACTCTATGCAACTGCACTCTACAATACTGTACTCTACACCACTCTAATCTAGGCCACTGCATTCTACGGCACTCTGCTCTACTCTGCACCACTCTACAGCACTGCACTCTACACCACTCTACTCTACGCCACTGAACTCTGAGCCATTATGCTATGCAACACACTAATCTATGCCACTGCATTCAACTCTACACCACTGCAGTCTAAGCCACTGCACTATATGCCACTCTATACTACTGCACTAAGCCACTGCACTCTACACCAATCTACTTTACTTTGCACCACTCTCCTCTATGTCACTCTATTCTGCACCACTGCAATTTTTACCACTACACTCTATGCCACTCTACTCTGCACCACTGCACTCTACCACAACTCCACTGCACCATATGCTATTCTGCTCTATTCTGCACCATTGCACTCTATGTCATTCTACCCTACACCACTCTACTCTGCACCCATCTACTCTATGCCACTCTACTCTACACCACTGCACTCTAAGCAACTCTTCTCTTCACCACTCTACTCTACACCACTGCACTCTACACCCCTCTACTCAGCACTGCTCTACCCTACTTCACTCTATGCCACTCTATTCTCCTTTGCACCATGGCACTGTACACTACTCCACTCTATGCCACTGCACTCTACACCACTCCACTCTAAGCCAATCCACTCTAAGCAACTCTGCACCACTGCACTCTACTCTGCACCACTCAACTCTACACCACTGCACTCGGCACCACTTTACTCCACTTTGCACTACTCTGCTCTATGCCAGTGCACTCTTTGCCACTGCACTCTCCTCTGTGCCACTCTATTCTAAGCAATGGAACTCTGTGACACTGCACTTTACACTACTCTACCCTGCACCGCTCTACTCTATGCCACTATACTCTGAGACTACACTCTACACCACTCTACTCTACACCACTGCACTCTACCCCACTGTACTCTGCTTTCCACCACTCCAGTCTACACTATTGCACTTTACGCCTCTCCATTATACTCTGCATCACTGCACTCTATGCCACTGTACTCTGTGCCACTCCACTACACTGTATGCCACCCTTTGCCACTCCACTCTTTGCCACTCCACTCAATGCCAATTTATGCCACTCCACTCTATGCCTCTCTACTCTGCGCCACTCTACTCTACACCACTTCACTCCACACAGTGCCACTTTACCCCACTCCACGCAGAGCCTTTCTGCTCTGTGCCTCTTCACTCTATGCAACTCTACTCTATGCCACTCTAAGCCTCTCCACTGTACTTTATGCCACCTACTTTAATCTACTCTATGCGGCTCTACTCCATACCACTCTACATCATGCCACTCTACTCTACTCCGCTCATCTCTACACAACTCCACTACAGTCTACGCCACTCCACTCTACACCACTCTATGTCAGCCCACTCTACTGTACTCCACATCAGCCCACTCTACTCTACGCTACTCCACTCTACTCTATGCCACTCCACACCACTCCACTGCATGCCACTCCACTCTGTCACTTCACTCTACACCACTCTACCCACTCTACTCCACTCCACACCGCTCTACACCATTCCATGCCACTCCACTCTGCTCCACACTGCTGTACAACGTGGCTAAAAGATATTGGAAAAGCCAATAGCTCTCATGGAGACAGAATCTGTTGGTTTTGCCAATGCTTGTTTATTATGCAGTGCTTGGGTTGCCGTTTTAATGGGATGGGGCGGTGTAGCAGCTCATATACACTGTATATAGTTCACTCTCTGGGCTGTCGTTGGTGTATATTACATATACTTTATGATCTTGGGTGAGGTATGTTGTTCTAGGAGGTTATGTGCCCGCCTGTTCACTGGTGGCTTGCATTTTAGGTTCTAGCTGGCAAAAGCTGGTGTTGGAGATCTGAACCTTGGCGTCATGTGTGAGTTTCTGCTCTGCTCCAACAAACCCATTTGGCTCTGGAGGTAGGGTTCGTGGGTGCTGTAGCGCCCCCAAATTATCCATACTGGAGTTTCAGAGGGTGATGTCTTTAGATTGTGTTTGTTTTTTATACTGTCACATTTGCTGTGCATTTAAAGACAGAGGACAAATGTCAGGCTATGTCTTCTGACAAATTGCTACTTATTTTTTTATCATTGAGACCGTTGTTTACTTTTCTTTCTCTAACTGCAAAGGTTTTTGTAAAGCGAACTATGTGCAATCCTGCTGGCGTACAGGGACCATTAAAGGAAAGGTTATAGGGTGTCATTTTGTTGTAAATATAACAACATTTAAATACATGCACAGGGACTATACAAATATTTCAAAATATACCAGCAGTTAGGATATCACCTATGAAGCACATTTTTAATTCTGAAGCATGACGGAAACAAAAATTTTAATAGTATATACAAAAAATCAAGACAATTTGTGTTACACAAATGATCAATATTGCTGAAACCCATTTTCTACACATCAGTGTCTGTGTTGTGCCAGTAAAACTGTACGTCTATGCAAATTTAAAGGCCATTTCAATTGAAGATGTGCTGTCTGTAAATTACAGTGCACTTCCAACACCATGGGGTCTATTAGGATGGCGGGCAGTGGCACCACCGCGGTGCCTGCGGTGGCGGACAATGCCTTTTTCCACACGCCAGCAGCGGGCCTCACGCCGGCCATATTAGTATGGCCAAACAGCCCATTTTCCCATCCGCCACGGTGCGACACACACCGCCATCAAAGTGCGCCCGCCACCGCGGCGGTGGGAGCCAATGGAGACTCCCCGCCGTGCGGAATGACGTCCCGTCCGCGGGACAGGAACACATCCACAAGTGTACCCACACAGTTCCTACCTGCCACCAAGTCACCCCTCCGCAGCCAGCTCACACATCACCGTGATCTCCCAGTAATGTCTCGGCCACATCACCGCAGCAGTGAAGACAAGGGAAAACATGCGCACAATGCAGAAGGCAGAGCCAGCACCAGGCATGGGCAGGCCACAAAGTACACAGGGCCACACCTCCACACTCCACACACTGCCCCCCCCGAATGGACATACCCCTGTGCAAACCCATGCCCGACAACAAGCTAGGTGAATCCACACCCTGCACCACACAACAAACAACTAGGGAGACAGCCACAGCAGGAGTGGCTGCAGAGGAACACACAGCACAGAAGCACAGGCCCAGGGCAACCCACACACCACAGCAACACCACATTCATGGCAAGAAAGCTGAGTACAAGCACAAAATGAACACACACACATACAATCAACAAACATCCTACTGGACACACAGCCTGCCAAGTCACACAGACATACCCCACACTGACACAGCCACATACACACACCACATGCCACCAGAAATGGAGCACAACATATAGGAAAGCCAAAGTGAGGTGCACACAAATGGGAAGCCAAGAAGACAACCAACAAGCATGTGTACATCACATGCAAGACAAGGAATAGAGAACAACACCCTCACCCCATCAAAGCACACAAGGCTGGCACAGTGAGTGAACTCAAACCACAGTCACCTCAGAGCAACAACTCAGGGAGACAGCAAGGCAACCCATGCATAGGCACCGGGATGAAAGGAAGGCCCTGAAGTCAAACTGTGAACAGCCACACATATGTACACAACAACTTCACAGGAGTATGCCAGCAGCACAACACACAGGGCACATTGACACACTCCATTGACTGTCAAACACAAGTAGGATTCTCCACACATACCCCCCTCACCACTGCAGCACACAACCCCAGTGCAAGACACACAGAAGTGTGTCAATAATGTCCAGTCAATACACAGACAAACAATCACACTCCCTGGGGGTATCCACAAACACCACACACACACACAGGGATGCCAGAACCAATGTCTGCACAAAAACAACAGACAAACACATAACTCAACAGAAACACACACAGAACCACAACAAGACCACACATGACCTGTGAAGCCAAACTGTGGGAAGTCAATGGGAGCACAGACACTACAGGAGTGCACAACCACATCAGTCAGGAAATATGCACAGACAACATACCACAACACACACAAGAAGTGCACCATCACAGAACAACAGAGCCACATCAAACACACAACAGATGCACATGACAATAAATCACATAGGAAACACAGCAGGACATCAGGGGATGCACACCAGGCCAGGACAGGGCAACATACACCCACAGCACTGCATGCACAACAAGCAGTGTGTGCACACAAAACATAACAGTCCCACACAGCCATGAGTGACACACAATGAACACCCACAACAAGCAAAACAGCACATTGACAACATCACACTCAGGAAGTCAAGCAGTACCCCAGCATACACACATACACCTAACACAACACCCACAGATGCACAAGTCTGGGACACGCAAGTGGAAACAACTTGACCAGAGGACTGGCCAGCACAGACAGTTGAACTACACATGAGCAACCATGACTGCTGAACAGTACTACAACAACACAGATAACCAATTGGGGAAATGCCATGAGTGGCACAGTGCTCCTGGACAAAGATCTGCACCACAAAGCGCAGTGGCACAAATTAAGTGATGGGGAGGCACACAAACAGGCAACACAAGGGGACAGCTGACATCAAAGTGAAGTGGTGTGCACTTCAGTAGTGGACATTGCAGGAGTGCACCATACACAAATAGAGGGAGTGCTGACTCACAATGTCAAGGCATCTGAAGCACATATAGGGGATGGTATGACACCGCACACCACATGCCACACTGGAGACAACAAAGCACCATGTGACAGCAATGCATGAGCACATCACACCCACAATGTCAGTGTGGCTGAGCAGGTATGCAGAGTGAGTACAAACAGTATCAAGACACACTGCTGTTCAACAAAACAAAAGCCTGACTTGCCAGTCACACACTCTGCATATTCACAATTGGCTAACAAGTAGGAGTCAGCCAGAACTGCAAGGACACACCAACACACTGCACAGTGCACAACATATAACTCACACATGTGCACACAATCACAATCACAGGCCTGAACAATCACATAAACAGGCACTCTACTCCTTGGTGACATATGTGTGTAGTCGACATTGCATGGGCACACACACATCAACACTCACGACAAACACACTCCCTTCACACTGCTCACTTTTTGACCACCCCAGTGCTCACATTGAAAGTAACCCATGTGACTAGGATGACTGACCATCATAACATGACCATACACCTACACTGCTGGGCACACAGAAAGTAACAACACACATACATGATGATCCTGGCCAGCCTGCCTGCAATCCAGTAGAAAAAATCACACACTGTGCAGGCAGTGCTCCCAAACCTGACATGTGTACAATATAGCTAACATGAAGAAAAAATTATAATGATAACGGTACTTCATCGTAAACCACCATCATTGCACCCACAAGCATCAGAGTCAGGAGGAAATTAAGTCCCTATCACACCTGTAAAAACTAGAAAAAGTGAGACAAGCCATTGGCAATGTTGAAGTGGCATACAGAGCATGTGGCACAGTAAACCATACACACAGGAAATACTTTATTTAGTAAGGACACTGATAAAACAGACAACAGGAGTGTTAGAAAGGGTAGACGGACCGGGAGGGTCGGCCGGGGTCAGGAGGAGAGGTCTCCGGGGAGAGCCGTCTCCAGCGATCGTACAGACAAGTAACTTCCCCCCCCTCACAGACAGATACCACACACGGATAAGGTTCAGTGTTCTTTATAAGCACTTCTTAAGGTACGGTTGAATGGTACAAGGAGGTCTGGACTCAGGGGTCCCCTCGATTCAAGTCTCTCAATGCAGGGTAAGGGGTAGCGGGACAGTCTGTTTACCAGTCAGGTAGTTCGGATGAGATGATGACTAGCTCACAATCCTCGAGCTTGGTGGTTTAGTTGGTACGGGCCGCGGCAGCGCCAGCAGGTCCCGGTCGAGATGGTCGGTACACGGTCCGCGGCAGCGCCAGCAGGTCCCGGAAAGATGGTCGATGTACGGTCCGCGGCAGCGCCAGCAGGTCCCGGAAAGATGGTCGATGTACGGTCCGCGGCAGCGCCAGCAGGTCCCGGTGAGGATGGTCGTTACAACGGGCCGCGGCAGCGCCAGCAGGTCCCGACGAGGATGGATGTTGCAGAAGGCCGCAGCAGCGCCAGCAGGCAGGACGATGGTTCACAAGAGCGGGCTACGGCAGCGCCAGTAGTCCGTCAAGGCTGAGTTCTCTCGGTGTCTCTCGACTCCAGGATACAACTGCCTTCCTGCTCCGGAGTTGCCCCAGTTATAGGGCAGGCGCCCTTTGATGTCCGGACCCTCGCACTTGGAGGTCGGAGGGCCCGGGATGAAGGTGTCCAGACACCCAGCAGGGGGTGGAGCCAGCGCCTGGGGGAGCTGGAGGCGATCGGCACCTGGCGGGGAAAGAGCTCTTGACACTTCGTTCTCCCATTGACCTGCCAAGTGGTCCGCTCACCTCCTGGGTGGATGGTGGTGCCGGGATGTCGGGGCCGGCCAGGCCCGGGGTTAGGGTCGGGGCGAGGCCACGCGGCCTCGTGGTGCAGGGCCCAAGATGGCGGCTTGAACCGGCCGGGGGAGCCGGTGGGGCTGGGCCCCGTGATGAGTAGAGGTCCGAGGGCAGAAGATCCGTCGGGAGACGGGGTACAGGTGCTTTTCGTGGGTTATGCCTGGTGGGCCGGAGTTCGGGCCCTGTCGTGCGGGGAGGGAGCAAGCCCTTCGTGTGGCCTGTCCAACAAGGAGCAACTGTCTTTATTCACAAATTGCACAGATAGGCCGCATAAGAGAAGAAAGAGACACAAAATGCAGAGCTTGTCCGTGAGAAGCTGCACAGGCAGGGGGCAAACAGCAGTGAACGACAAGGCCAGTGGCCAGTCCAAGGTGCAGACTGAGTCCATGAGAAGCTGCACAGGCAAGGGGCAAACAGCAGTGAACGACAAGGCCAGTGGCCAGTCCAAGGTGCAGACTGAGTCCATGAGAAGCTGCACAGGCAAGGGGCAAACAGCAAGGCCAGTGGCCAGTCCAAGGTGCAGTGTGAGTCTATGAGAAGCTGCACAGGCAGGGGGCAAACAGCAGTAAACGACAAGGCCAGTGGCCAGTCCAAGGTGCAGACTGAGTCCATGAGAAACTGCACAGGCTAGGGGCAAACAGCAGTGAACGACAAGGCCAGTGGCCAGTCCAAGGTGCAGACTGAGTCCATGAGAAGCTGCAGGGGGCAAACAGCAAGGCCAGTGGCCAGTCCAAGGTGCAGGGTGAGTCCATGAGAAGCTGCACAGGCAGGGGGCAAACAGCAGTGAACTACAAGGCCAGTGGTCAGTCCAAGGTGGAGACTGAGTCCATGAGACGCTGCACAGGCAAGGGGCAAACAGCAGTGCACGACAAGGACAGTGGCCAGTCCAAGGTGCAGACTGAGTCCATGAGAAGCTGCACAGGCAGGGGGCAAATAGCAGTGCACGACAAGGCCAGTGGCCAGTCCAAGGTGCAGGGTGAGTCCATGAGAAACTGCACAGGCAGGGGGCGAACATCAGTGATCGTCAAGGCCAGTGGCCAGTCCAGGGTGCAGACTGAGTCCATGAGAAGCTGCACAGGCAAGGGGCAAACAGCAATGAACGACAAAGCCAGTGGCCAGTCCAAGGTGTAGACTGAGTCCATGAGAAGCTGCACAGGCAGGGGGCAAACAGCAAGGCCAGTGGCCAGTCCAAGGTGCAGGGTGAGTCCATGAGAAGCTGCACAGGCAGGGGGCAAACAGCAGTGAACAACAAGGCCAGTGGCCAGTCCAAGGTGCAGACTGAGTCCATGAGAAGCTGCACAGGCAGGGGGCAAACAGCAGTGCACGACAAGGCCAGTGGCCAGTCCAAGGTGCAGACTGAGTCCATGAGAAGCTGCACAGGCAGGGGGTAAACAGCAGTGCACGACAAGGCCAGTGGCCAGCCCAAGGTGCAGACTGAGTCCATGAGAAGCTGCACAGGCAAGGGGAAAACAGCAGTGAACGACAAGGCCAGTGGGCAGGACTAAGTGTAGAGTGAGTCCATGAGAAGCTGTACAGGGAATGTGTGCGACTGTACCCTGCCATGGTCAGCAACACAGTTCGGGGTGTCACGATGGGCAGCACAGGCCCGCTGTGAGAGAGACAGGTGTGTGAGGTTGACCAACATTCAGACTTGGCTGTCAGTCGAACTGGGAGCTGGATGTGTGTCGGGCACAGTTGGAGCACTTGACTGGGGAGAGAGAGGCCCAGCTGAGGTAGAGCTATCAGTGGCTTGGGCAGCCGGAAGGCTGCTTGGACCAGGTGGTGTAGTGGCACGTGGAGGTGGAGTCATGCTGACGTGAGACACAGTGTGGGTGGGAGATTGTGGAGGGGTGCCTTTCCAGTTCTTGGGGATTCTAAATGGCTTGCCTGTGTTTGGATCAATGGGAAGTGGTGTGGGCACAACAGGCACACTCAACACCAAGGCTGCAGCAGGTGCAGACGCTGACACTTCCTCTGGGGACGTGCTGGATCCAGCGGGACGCTACGCCTGGCCTTGCCTCTGCCCCTCCATCCCCTGTTTACCAGGTGTTCCCCCTACAGTGCCCTCCTTTCCCTGCTTCACTGGGCTTGGAATGGGAGTCGAGGTAGTGGGTGAATCTGCCTTGGAGCCCTTCTTATGTGTAGCCTTGGCAGGCACCACCTTATCAGTGGGCACGGAAACTATCTGCTTGTCTTTGCAAGACACTTTTGGGACAGGAGAGTCCTTGGCTAGGGATGGCTCTGAGGCATGTGACCCTGAGGTCTGCTTCTTCACTTTTTGGGCCTTGGTGTCGCCTGATGGGGTTTTCTCTTTGCTTTCTGGGGTGGCTTTGGTTTTCTGTGGGAATGGTGTTTGCGCCCTGGACCGCTTGGGCTGCTGCTGCTGTGTGCTACGTGTGCTGTATCGTGACCTTGAGGTCTGTGGAGCATGGTCACTATCGTCAGATGTGGTGGCCACTGGCATGGGGTGGACAAAGGGACTGGAGCTGGACTACGCGATTGTGCCAGTTGAAGGGTTGCCGTCACTGTGGAGGACATTGACTGGACAGGGGGTGCAGCACACCCACGTCTGAATGTATGCCCTCCATGAAAGCAACCACCTGTGCACATTTTTTGTCCTGGTCTATGAATGCATTGAGGAGAGCTGTCTGGCCTACACACAGCTGGAGCAAAAGGTCCACAGACTCAGCACTGATGGCAGCATGGGGACAGGGGCAGGGGCAGCGGTGGCTGGGATGAAGGACACTTTTCCCCTCTTACTGGTGCGAACACGGGCAGCACCAGAGGAACTGGCTGGGAGGGTGGGCACTGTTCGCTGTGTGGTGGAAGATGATGCAGAGTCCCCGTTCCCTGTGCCTGTCAACATGGATGCGTCACCCCTGGCATCACATGACGTAGAACTTTGCGTCTCGGGCTGTGATTCCTCCCAGCAGAGTCCTGTCCCCCTCCGAGGCGCTGATCACATCTGTGTCACTGGGCTCCTGTGCAGCAGTTGTGCTTGTTTCCCCACCACTGGTGTTCGTCCCCTGTTCCTCCGTGACCACGGGAGATGCTGCATGAGAGAGAGAGATGTAGGGTCAGTTCAGTGGCAGCAACAGAACAAAATCTACATGTTGCACGCCACCCTGTGCAATAACATTGTGCAAACACACTTTTGTTACTCAAGCAGTGCGTGTTAACAAGAAAACCAGGCATAAGTGAGCCATGTGTTGACCACACAGCACAAGATCCTGCATGTGGCTCCGTTCAAACAGTAACACAAATAGCTCAGACATGAAGCCCACCACCCAGAATGCTATTGAAATGCCCAGTACTCGAATTTCCTTAGGAAGTACAGGTAGGAAAAATGCATGACAGCTGCACCCAGCACAGAGGCCACATATAAGCCACTGCATCACACTACCAACATCACATAGCCCAGCACTGGCACAGGCTTGGGACACATGCAGCCACTCACAGCCAAAGTCACCCTTCACAGAATACTCACCCCTACTTTGCTGCTGATGCTCCTTCAATCGTGCATCCAGCTCAGGCTGTGTCACGGCCAAGATGCGGCACTTTAGTGGTGTCCTGCTGCGCCGTGCCAACCTGCCACTGCGAGGGAGTATCCCCAGTGTAATCTCCGCAACGTTCTTTGCCAGCCGTGAAATGTCGTCCCACCTCTTGTGGCAGTGGGTGCGCTGGCGGTTTGAGACACCCAGAGCCCGCACCTTGGTCGCAATGGCCCTCCACAGGGCCTTACGCTGAAGTACTTTGAGCTGCAGGCATGGGAGACAAGAGGGGGAAAACATCAGTGACACAGTGTTATGTAACAAAATCTCTCAGTACAGTAGTATGATACTGACTCTTCCCAACTCCACAGATATGTCTTGCAGAGACAGGAATGCATCTCACAGGGTACATCTGCATGTGAGAAGCACACGTAAATGCATGCAGGTGTGAGGGGGGACACAGTACCTGCACATCTCATATACAAGCAGGATGCTAGCACAGAAAGCTATGTGTAGTCTGCCCACATCTACTGTCCATTACCAGGTAGTGCAAGACATACGTCACGTATCAACATGTGTTTGGGGGAGACTCACTGTGTCCAACATTGCGCAGGCCTCAATGACCTTACCCTGTGAATAGCTCACTGTGTCATGTATGTCACATTGAGGGATATGATCTCACAAACCCACACCCTTCTCACAGGGCCAGTCGTGTGCAATCTACAGGGCTGATATGGCTCATTGATGGAGAGTCCTGCAAAAACACACATGTAACACTTCGTACATTCAGTGATGTGTCCTTGTCAGATTGGGCGGTGACTGTGCAGGCCAGGTGGGCTCACACTGAGATGGACAACAGGGACCCACACAGCCATTCACACTAGCAATCACTGTCCTGACTCCTGCATTACCAACTTGCTGCATCACTGTATGGCTGACAAGACAAAACATGTCCCTCAAATCTTGAGGTGCAGGCAGGGAAACGTGTGGAGTAGGGTGCACCCCATTCACCCTAGGAAACAGCATGTTAGGCAGTGCATGACACAACCCCACACTCTCAGGCACATACTGCATCAGGCCGACTACATGTGTGCCCCCCCTGCACTCTCACCCCCACTGTTGAAGACTTACCACGACATTTGGGGCACCATATAGCCTTGGGTACTGTGTGAGCACCTCGTCCACCAGGACCTCCAGCTCCTTGCTTGTGAAGGGACTGGCACGGATGTTCTCAGTCCTTGCCATCACTGTGGACATGAGACAGCAGCGGCGGCAGTGGGTGGTGAGGGGTCTCAGGCAGCAATCCCTGGAGGCAGCAGCAGGTGAGGGTTCTCAGGCAGCAGTCCCTGGAGGCAGCAGCAGGTGAGGGATCTCAGGCAGCAGTCCCTGGAGGCAGCAGTAGGTGAGGGTTCTCAGGCAGCAGTCCCTGGAGGCAGCAGCAGGTGAGGGGTCTCAGGCAGCAGTCCCTGTGTCAAAGATTGCAGGAATTGCTGTTAGCATGAGCTAAAAGCCATTTTGTTCCTGGCAGCCATTTTAGTTAGCCATGTGCTTTCTCCCGCTTCCAGAGCCTTGCACATGCTCAGAAAGGCCTGTAGCTGCCAGAATGCACCTGCTCCTAGTATAGAACTGTCAACTCATTACTCCTCCTACTTGTTGACTGTGCATTTTCTGTATGACCATCTATGTGTGTAACTTTTCTCATGTGTACTTGTACCGCCTCCTTTTGAGCCCCTGTGTGGGTATAAAGGGCCCCTGTTCTCTGTACTCCTTAGAATGCCTCCTACAGTGGCCTGAGGGTACTGTGTGACACAATCTCCCTCATGTGAGGTTAATAAATATGTTTTCTTGATATTACAGCTTCCGTGCCAATCTCTTCTTTGTTGGTTTAAAGGACCAGGTGTATGAGTGAACCACTCAGAAGGTTTTTATTTCTTCAAATGGCGCCCGAAACGTGGACCTCATCAGAGAAGCGGATATCCAAGGGAGTGGGCTTAACAGGAGACAGGAATCTACTGAGGAGGACAGGATAGTAATCTATTGAGGAGGTACCCTGCGCATAGAGATTCTCTGTCTCTGCAGCCCAGTATATTTCTGGTCTTTCTGATCTGATCGTCCAAATGTTTGCCGCTCCCGACTGAGAACCTTTTTGGTGTGAGTATTCTAAAAACGACCGTTATGTCATTCAGAACTTGGCAGTGAGATGTTGGAGATTTGTGCTTGGTAAGGTCGTCGACATGTGATTTGTTTTGTTTGGCCAAAGACTTTGGAATTTGGAAATATATGTAAATTGCAATTTATGTAGGCAGGTAATGAGGAGACTTTTCTCTAACTTTTGAATAATTCGTAACGGCACATATTGTGTTAAGTGCCACATGCTGTATAATATTGTATATGCTACAATATTTTTGGCATGCCTGTTTCAAGCGCACATCGAAGAATGTGCTGCTTTCTTGGAGGTACCAATGTGAATCTTGAATGGAATCAGCTGGCTCCCCTAGAGGGATACCTAAAGAGGTTTAGGTATAAAAACGTATTTCTTCCTTGGTGACTAAGTACCCCATAGAACTAAATATGTACATAAAAAAGGATCCTGATCTGTTCACTTTAACATTCATAAGTGGTGATATGCAGAGTGCTTTTTGAGTGTTCTGCCAGCCAAAACTGGCGAATTTGGTGTATTTTGGCTTCTTGAACATGGAACAGTCTTTGGGCTGTTTTTTGGTGCAGTTTTTTTTTGGACTACTTTTGAGAGAAGCTTTTCTTGTAAATATGACTTACAATTAATATATACAAATGGTTTGGTTTAAGTACAGTCTGTGGGCTGTCTTTTGTTTCTGTCCTAAGTGTTGATTTTTGGGTTAATTGTGTGTTTGAATGTCTATGTGGTTTGTAGGTTTGACACCGGTGGTACTTGTGTGAGTGAGTAGCGATTGCGCTCTTTGTGTAAGAATGGCTAGCCTTAAGTGTGCTGTATTGTGTGTTCTGAGTGTATGACCTCCTTCTGAAAATGTCAGGAATGAGCTCAATGTGGTTTTTTTTGTCATCATTCTGTTATGCATAATATCTTTGAATAAAATACATTTTAAAAAAATCCAGAAATGAAATTATGTAACATATGCTAAATAGCTGCACGCTACCATTATATTGACAAAGTAAGAAACTATACATGTGTGCAAATTGCCACAATGCTAAAGATACAATTAGAATTCACAATCAATAGGAATAAAATAGGCCTCATAGAAAGGAAGAAAAAACGAAATTGTGTGTTTTAAACACCTAGGACTCAATATAAAATGTTACAGCATTTTCCTTAGATACATTGTATTAGATATTGAAAGGCATTCACATCAGATGAGTGAATTGGTTGTTGCTGAAATAAATACCACATTACAGAACGATTGATTTGTGCTGGCTTGAAAGGCGTGTAAAGTGACGCCTGCTGGTCAAGAGCACAGCTGCGTCAATAATACATGGCTATGCTTGGTCCCAAGCCACAAGGAAACTGCTGAGTCAACTAGATTTTAAGTTAGTGCAAAATACGGTATAAAGGCCTGCATTACAAACTGTTGATTTTAAAAGTTACAAAAGACAATTTCATTATTTTGGATAACAGAGAAAAGATTAGAAGGGATTTCCTTTCTTAAAGCCTTTTTACATAAGTACATCTGTGGATCTGATGGTAAAATTATCACTGCTCTTTAAAAAGTAGCGCAGGCTAATTCATGTTTCAGTAAAACTTCTGTGGTTAGGGTTATAAATGAATGCGTTTAAATATGATAGGCAAGGAATGAGGCTAGGTTTTCATATGTGGAACCATAAAAAGGGTTGGTGATCATTATTTTTTTTTAAAAGGGAATTTTGATTATATGAAAAAAAGTTTGTTGAAAAGAAGTCCACTAAATTCGTTTTTTAATCTCTATAATGCCTAATAATCATACTGTGAACTCCTAGCATCTAAGTTGAATTTAAGCGGCGCTTTACCACAATGGGGGGGGGAACTAAAATGGAAAATATCACTTTACCCATGCATACAAAACTCATTTTTATAAGGGTGTACCTTATACATTCCTGATCCCCAATTCCTGGGATATCTAGGGGACACTCTGAGGATGACTAATATGCCAAAACATTGTAGGTTATTCATTTTTAAGTGCCCCCATCACCAAAGTCGAATTTGGGCAAAATGTACTGTTTAAAAGCAGTTCTGCCACTCAGGGCAGTTTTCAAACTGATCTCAGGCTTCAGTAATGTACACATGCAAGTATAGAATGAACAGCTGACCTCTATACTGCTAGAAAAGCACACGCACACTGCTTACAATTGAATTTTTTTAATAAAAAACCACCAGAAGTTATTATCCTACCTCTAAATTGCTGGCAAACAGGAACGGAATAGGACTGCTTTTCAGCTGTGAGTCTCCATAAGTTGCTTTGAATTGGAAAAGCCGCATGGAATGCCTTGCACAAAATAGGACAGCTGGTAAGGGTTAAAGGTCGAGTTCTGCATTTAGCAGCCTAGCAGGGCTAAAGGCAAGGTTTGCTTTGACACTTTGACCTCTGAACATTTTTGAAAGACGGGATGACAGCGCAGGGAGAGAAAGAGAAGTTTTGCTTACTATTTTTGGCAAAAGCATGTTTTTGTGCAGTCATATGAACAGAAGGAAATATAGTGGTATATGTGGGCCCTGATTAGAGCATAGCTCTGCCATGTATATGGCACTAATGCTTTTAGCTTAAAGATTACTGTGCAAGGGCTGAGATAAGGAGGCAATGGGATTTAGTTTGAATTCATGCACCCTCATGTAATACTAATACAATTGTTAAAGGAATTGGTAGTTGGTTATTAATGTGTTCTAGCTAGCTCAATGTGCTATTTACCTCCTACAAGTTTGTTTGTGCCCAGCTGCCACAAATAGGGCTTGATAGTGTTGACAGAAGTGAAACCTGTTTCAGGTTTCCTACTGTCAAAATGGGGGAAGGAGGTTAGCTCCTCTACAAATTAAGGGTAGACAAATTTATGTTTTCTCTCTCTTTTTCTCAGTCTCTTTTGAGCCTGTCTAAGCTGTCTGGGAAACAGCCATGAGACATTTAATTGGCTACTCAGTAATACTGTTTTAAAATTGTTAGAATTAATAAAATGAATAAAAAAATACGTCATGTTACTGCCCATCCTGTCTAATGAAATTATGAAAGGATGAGTAGTCTAGATTGCTGTTCCCTTATTTGACCTTTAAGGGGAAACTATTTGTTATTCTCATGCTACATACAGTTTTGCAAGGGCATTGCTAGTGTTTTATTAGTTAGTCTGTGTAATTGAGCTGACAGCCCTTATTAGAGCTGGTGATAGGATTTTTTCCTTCGAAAATGATGTTGCATAGTCCACATCGTGAAAAGTAAAATGCATAAGGTTTATAATGTCAGGGAAACGCCCATGTGATCCTCAGCAAACATTTTTGAAGGAAAATATTGTTTTATAGGAGTTTGTTTGTTAAAACATGGTCTGCTAGAGAAATCTATGTACCCACAACTTTGAGCTTTTTAGTTCTTTATGTAAAAAGAATCCGTTTTAAATTAGCAGTTTTAGATTTTCCTGCTGCGCCTATAATATGAGAGCATGGTCCTAAGCGTACAATATAGGTGTCTTAGTGAAAGAAAAATCATTTTAGAAGTGTCTGCAGTCCTGCACAAGTAATGTAAAGTTTATGAGTAAAAGTGTAGAACATTTCCTTTTTTCTTGAGGTTCTTCAGATGAATAATATAGGAATACACAAATGTAAGGTTTTGGAGTATGTCTATATTGTTTATCTCTTTTCCTCAGAATTTAGTAAATGAACACAGACTTCCTTAGCTGCTTCAAATAGTGGAATAGGTTCAGGTTTTTTTTTTACTCTCAGATGGATGAAGTGGTTCTTGGTTGCCTTGCTAATATATAGGGCGCCCCAAGACTAGGAAGTATTCTGAGACTATCCTCTCTGTTGATAGATTATTTGTATGCCTTGTCTAAAGACCTTTTGTTCTGTCCACCAATAGATATTTGCTGCCTTACAACCTTTGACAGAGTGGCCCGGACATCAGTGTGGTAGTCGGGGTTCCTAAAGTCAAGTGGACCAAGCCAAAGAAACTCTCTGAGGGTAACAGGTGAAGGTATCGGACTCTTTTATTCTCTTTATGCCAGTCAATGGAGATAAGCGTAGAGCAATTTAAACGAAATAGCCTCAAAATAACAAACAGTTTCCTTCACTGTCTCTGGGTTCTTCCTTGCGTTTTCGTGTCTGTGATTTTCCTGGGTGGTGTCTTGCTTCTTGGTGTTCGGGAGGAGGGAGTAGGGAGGAAAAACAACAAAAGGAACCAGGTTTTAGTCAGGGCTCTTGATGCAGATATATGATTGTGCTACCACCACCTTCGACTCGGGCGTGAGGGTAGGGAAGTGAGGGAGTTAGGTCTGGTCTCACCCGTTTTCTAGTGCCTGCCCCCTCCCCTTATTACCTACACCGACCCCACCCGAAAGGTCCCCTAAGAGTCACTCGCCTTGAGCCACGGCCCGTTACACGGACCGCGGCGCTGGGACCCGGGGCGTCTTCTCCTCTACTCTCCCCACCGGGTTTGTCCGCAGTGTATACCCCTCTCCTGGGCTCGTCGTCTCTCTTCTCGCCTTCCGCCTCGGCTGCTTCTTCCCGCCGTCGCTTGCCTTTGTCCTCGTTCTCTCCGTCGTCCTCGCGCCTTCTCTCCCTCTTCTCTCCGGTCTCGTTCTCCTCTCTTCATTCCCCCTCTCGCGTCTGCCTCTGTGCCTTTTCTTCTGTTTCCGGGTCCGCCCCTAAGGTCGAGTGAGAGACTAAACCGCGTCCTGCTTCCGGAGCGGCATGCAGCGGCTCCGACCAGCCCCACTTCCGGTGCGCTCCGTCTTCTTCCTCACATATCTCTCCCTCTAGGAATGGACGTTGGGGCCATTCAGTTGTGGGATTCCTGGACAAGTAGTCCGCACAGCCCTGTCTGGCCCCAGGTATGTGCAGTGTCTGGAAAGAGAAAGGTTGGAGGGACATAAACCACCTGAGTATGCGTTGGTTGGAATCTTTATGCTTTACGAGCCATGTTAAGGGTGCATGATCAGTGAGGATGGTGAAGCGCCGTCCTAGCAGGTAGTATTGGAGCGCTTCCACTGCCCACTTAATAGCCAGGCACTCTTTTTCGATTGTTGAGTAATGAGATTCTCTGGGAAATAACTTTCTGCTAATATAGAGAATAGGTTTGAGCTCCCCCCCAGAGTCCGGTTGTTGTAGTACTGCACCTAACCCAAGACCGGACGCATCTGTCTGGAGGACAAACGGCTTCTTGAAGTCTGGGCAATGCAACACGGGAGCCTTACAGATGGCGTCTTTGAGGGCTTGGTAGCTCTGTTCGTGCTCTTCTGTCCACGAGCGTATCCGGGACGGATATGTTTTGGTTAGAAGATCGGTGAGGGGGCTCGCCAAGGAAGAAAAATTAGGGACGAATCTCCTATAGTACCCTATGAACCCCAGAAAAGAGCGAATGTCACGTTTGGTTGTAGGGTTGGGAAGTGATTTGATGGCCTCCACTTTAGTCAGCTGCGGTTTTATCAGACCTCGTTGTATGGTGTAGCCAAGGTATTGTATGGTATCTGTGACTAGAAGGGACTTTTTTGGGTTTATTTTTAGGCCCGCTTCCTGAATGGCAGTAAATACAGCTGTGAGGTGTTTGAGATGGTCTGTCCAAGTTGGGCTGAAAACGACTATGTCGTCCAAATACGCTGCTGCATATGTGGCATGGGGTTTCAGTATACGATCCATAAGGCGTTGAAATGTCGCTGGGGCCCCGTGGAGGCCGAAAGGGAGCACCCGGAATTGATAAAGCCCGGATGGGGTGGCAAAGGCTGTTTTCTCTTTGGCTTGAGGGGTTAGGGGGATCTGCCAATAACCTTTTGTAAGGTCTAGAGTAGTTAAGTACCTGGCACTGCCTAACTTCTCTATTAATTCGTCTATACGGGGCATAGGATAGGAGTCAAATTTTGTAATGCTGTTTACCTGACGGAAGTCCATACAGAAACGCAGACTTCCGTCGGGTTTTGGTACTAACACTATGGGTGAACACCAGTTGCTTGTGGAGGGTTCTATGATATTGGCCTGTAACATGTCAGTGACTTCTTTTTCTACCGCTTCTCTTCTAGCTTCAGGGATACGATACGGTTTTAACTTCACTATGCTGTTGTCCACTGAAATAATGTCATGGTGAGTGAGGGACGTCAGTCCCGGGGTGGTCGAGAACAGACCAGGGAAGCAGTCCAATAGGGAGGATAATTGCGACTGCTGGAAGTCTGATAAGTTGTTCCCAACGGGGGCTCTTTCCCCTGTTGCTCCCTGGGTGTTGGCCGTGGATATTTCTAGGGCTCTCTCTGTATTTATCGTCAGTATCGCTTGCCCTGGCTCGTCGGGTGTAGTGGGTTCTACCCATTGTTTTAGCAGATTAACGTGGTATATCTGCTTGCCTCCAGCCCTGAGAGGTTGGAGGACGCTGTAGGTGACTGGGGTGACCTTTTTCTCGATAATATATGGTCCTTGCCATTTGGATAACAATTTATTCTCAGTCGTTGGTAGGAGAAGGAGGACTTTGTCTCCGGGGGCGAACTCTCTTACTTGGCTGTTTCTATCGTAGTACGCCTTCTGGGAGTCTTGGGCTTTCTCCATGTTTTCGTGTACTAAGCCCCAGATCTTGTTCACGGCGGACTTTAAGTCGGAGGCGTATTTGGGTAGTGTTTGTCCCTCCTCTTCCTCTGCCTCCCATTGTTCGGCTGCCATGTCTAACAGGGTTCGGGGTTTTCTTCCGAATAACAACTCATACGGGGAGAAACCGGTAGATTTCTGCTCGTGTGTTCGGATTGCAAAAAGGACTAGGGGTAGCTGTTGGTCCC
Organism: Triturus cristatus; assembly: GCF_964204655.1. Taxonomy (NCBI): domain Eukaryota; kingdom Metazoa; phylum Chordata; class Amphibia; order Caudata; family Salamandridae; genus Triturus; species Triturus cristatus. The sequence goes on along the minus strand of NC_140583.1, from coordinate 1,156,956,203 downwards.
AGTCCCTCCCGGTTTCAGAGATGGCCTTGCGGAGCATACCTTTGATGGTTTTGTTGTAGCGCTCCACCAGGCCATCTGTTTGGGGGTGATAAACTGATGTTCGAATTTGATGGATACCCAGGATCTTACATACTTGGGACATTAACCGAGACATAAACGGTGTTCCCTGGTCCGTCAATATTTCGGAGGGAAACCCTACCCTAGTAAAGAAAGAAATCATGGCTCTAGCCACAGCAGGAGAAGTCATTGTTTTCAAAGGGAATGCCTCGGGATATCTGCTGGCGTAGTCTATTATGACGAGGATGTATCTATGTCCTCTGGCGGATGGGGTGAGGGGGCCTACCAAGTCCATGCCAACCCGCTTAAAGGGGACATCAATTATTGGTAATGGACACAGAGGCGCTTTTTTTATTCCTGCAGGGTTGGAGTATTGACACCTCACACAGGAGGTACAGTGTTTTGCCACATCCCTGTATACCCCTGGCCAGTAAAACCTACCCAAGAGATACTTCAAGGTATTCTCCTTCCCATAGTGTCCACCCCCTATGTGATTGTGGGCCAACTGTAACACGTGTGCACGAAATGAAAGGGGCACTAAGAGCTGGGTTTTTACCTGTTCCCCCTCCTTTATAGTGCGGTACAGTAACCCTTTCTTAAGAACGAAAGATGGTCCTACCTTGTCTGGATCTTGCTCCTGTGCTTGTTCCCAGGCATGTACCAGGGTTTGATCATCCCTCTGGGCTGAGCGGAAGCTAATCGGATCTGCCTCAACGGGGTCTGTAAGGGAGATAGGAAAAGCGAGGTTTGAGTTATGGGTCTCCATGAATAATTGCTTTGCTTTCCTTCTCTCTAACTTGCTTTTCCTTTCCTTGCCTGCCCCCTTCTCCAGGACACATTCGTGATAGGGAGCCTCCTGTAGCCATCTTAGTGCTTCTTGTTTGGTCTCGTTTAAGTATTGTTCGAACTTGGGGTGATCTGTACCTATAATGACAGCTTCAGGCAAGGACGGGATAACCCCTACTCTCCGTATTTGGGGATCGCAAGAAACATCAAGAAGCACCTCTGCGACGGGGTATGATTTTGTATCCCCGTGTACGCATGTGACTTGTACTCGTTCGGTTCCTTGGAGTTGGGTTTGGGGAACCAGGGCTCTATCCACTACAGATACGTGACATCCCGTGTCCAGTAAAGCCTGTTGCTTCTTCCCATTCAGGAGTATGTCCTTTTTGTATCGAGGGGACCCCTGGCCTACCATACATATCCTTCCTCTAGAATACCCAACCTCCATGGGTTCCGCAGTCGAGGTTTTATGGGGGCATTGGCGAGCTATGTGTCCCCACTCAGAGCAGTGATAACATTGGGGTCCTTGATTACTCGTACTCATAAGTGGAGGAAGAGGTCTAGGCTGTGTACGAGGAATTAACGCGGGGCGGGGCATGTTTCTTGGTGGCACAGAAGAAGTACGGGCTATTCCAGCTTTAAACTCCGGTGACCGGTGGAAGGCACACGCTAAATCTACCGCTGTTGCGGTTGTCAGGTTAGGGTGTTGTTTCAACCAAGAACGTGTTGTTGGGGGAAGGGCCTCAAGGTACTGTTCCAAGTATACTCTTTCTGACACTTCCTCGACTGTGGATGTATGCGGTGTTAACCATCGACTTCCCATGTCTCTGACCCTGTAGTATAGGGCTCGTGGATTATCACCTGTGTTCCACCTTTCTTTCCTAAACTTGGCCCGGTAGTATTCTTGATCACAACCTAGTCGCTCTAAAATCGCTCTTTTTACGTCCTCATAGGCTGTTGTTCCAGCTGGGTTGGCGGCCTGATAGGCGGCTTGCAGTTCTCCCGCTAGGAGAGGCGCAATGTACTGACTCCACCTTTCCTGGGGCCAGGCGGCTGTAGTCACTACCCTTTCAAAGTTAACGAAAAAGTAATCAGGGTCATCTCCTTCTTGAAATTTTTGTAAGACTGACCCAGGGACATTTGGACGGACTCTCGCACTGACGATAGCATCGGTCAGTCTAAGTATTGCGGTGTCTTGTACTTGTTGATTGGAGGTGAGTATGACAGCTTGATCCCGTAGGGCCCCATGTAACACTTCTCTATCCTTTTGGGCGGCTTGGGCCTGTTCCTCCAGTGCCAATTGGAGATGTCTCTGTCCCTCAGCCAACTGGTTGATAATACTTTCCACCGTAAGAGGCACGGGCTGTGTCATGTCGACACTCTAAAATCCCACTTCTGACACCAAAACTGTGGTAGTCGGGGTTCCTAACGTCCAGTGGACCAAGCCAAAGAAACTCTCTGAGGGTAACAGGTGAAGGTATCGGACTCTTTTATTCTCTTTATGCCAGTCAATGGAGATAAGCGTAGAGCAATTTAAACGAAATAGCCTCAAAATAACAAACAGTTTCCTTCACTGTCTCTGGGTTCTTCCTTGCGTTTTCGTGTCTGTGATTTTCCTGGGTGGTGTCTTGCTTCTTGGTGTTCGGGAGGAGGGAGTAGGGAGGAAAAACAACAAAAGGAACCAGGTTTTAGTCAGGGCTCTTGATGCAGATATATGATTGTGCTACCACCACCTTCGACTCGGGCGTGAGGGTAGGGAAGTGAGGGAGTTAGGTCTGGTCTCACCCGTTTTATAGTGCCTGCCCCCTCCCCTTATTACCTCAACCGACCCCACCCGAAAGGTCCCCTAAGAGTCACTCGCCTTGAGCCACGGCCCGTTACACGGACCGCGGCGCTGGGACCCGGGGCGTCTTCTCCTCTCCTCTGCCCACCGGGTTTGTCCGCAGTGTATACCCCTCTCCTGGGCTCGTCGTCTCTCTTCTCGCCTTCCGCCTCGGCTGCTTCTTCCCGTCGTCGCTTGCCTTTGTCCTCGTTCTCTCCGTCGTCCTCGCGCCTTCTCTCCCTCTTCTCTCCGGTCTCGTTCTCCTCTCTTCATTCCCCCTCTCGCGTCTGCCTCTGTGCCTTTTCTTCTGTTTCCGGGTCCGCCCCTAAGGTCGAGTCAGAGACTAGACCGCGTCCTGCTTCCGGAGCGGCATGCAGCGGCTCCGACCAGCCCCACTTCCGGTACGCTCCGTCTTCTTCCTCACAATCAGGTCCAGCCTGAGGAGTCAGCACCAGTCCAGCTTGAAGCCAAGGTGAAGGGAACCAGCACAGGCATTGCTGGCAACTAGGACCTCAGTGAAGATAGAAGGCCAGAACAACTGGGATGTGAAGTGTGTACCCCTGCCACTGTCTTGGGCGAAAGACGGGGTCACAAATCAGAAAGGAGAAGCCGTGGATCAAGTTTTTGATGCCCAGCTGAGAGAGTCACAGACCGACAAGGACGGCAAGGAGGCTTTTGCTTGAGGTAACTCCCTTTGAAACAAGGGTTGCTTCAGGTACTTCAGCATCACGCCCCTGAATGCTGGCTGTAAAGTCTGCACCTTTGTTTGTTGATCAAGAGATACCTGGGCACACTGGATACAATCTGTGGCCCCAACGAAAGAGCAGTGTGCCAGAGGAGCAATACAGGAGTTAGGGAAGGACTTGTGTTCAGGGTACAGGTGCTGTGCCTTTGGTGCCTGTTAGATTAAAGTGAAGAAAACTGGTGCACTGCCTGAGACTCTGGACAGGATCGTTGAAAGACTTTTTCTTCTCAAACTGGGCTGTGATTCCTGAGTTGCGAGTTGTGTAGCTCCACCGTGGGAACAACAAGAGCCTGCCTGTGAGGCTGAAACGGATACAGGGAGAAGACTCCCCTCTGGCTGGTTGTACAGCGGCTTCAATTTCCCAAGGACTTCTTTTTGTTAGTAATGTACCCCTTTAGTCGTCCCATTTTTGAGGAGGAGCAGCCCTTTGCGGCTCCTCGTCCTAATTCCTATGGCCCTGTGTGGTCCTTCTGGTCCCCTGGAGCCAGGATTGTTTTTGTAATAATATGTCTGACTGCTTTAATATTTGCACTAGGAATAATGTTTATTCTGCAAAAGAAAAGTTCATCTGAGCAGTTGACAAATGTTACTTTGCCCTTTCCTTGACTATAATGATTGATACTCTAGCCCTCATAAAAGGAACACTGGAAAAGTCTATTGAAAATGTTTTTTACATAGAATTGGACTAGATCGTTCTAGGATTTGCTTTTTGCTTAGGGTTGAAAAATATTGATGGTTCTGTTTGTAATAATAGTCATTACTCTCTCCTGCTATCTGTATGTTAATTATGACCCAATGCTCTGTTCCTTTTGTGCTTCGGTCTATACCTTATATATGACCACTTAACAATATTTAGAATGAGAAATGCCCACCTAGCAATGGATTAGGATATTGATGAATTTATGAGAATAAATGTGCAAAATATTTTCTATGTTCCTTCTAGATCATAGGAATGTCTTTAGCTCATGGTAAAAGGACCGTCTGTTAAAGATTGCAGGAATTGCTGTTAGCATGAGCTAAAAGCCATTTTGTTCCTGGCAGCCATTTTAGTTAGCCATGTGCTTTCTCCCTCTTCCAGAGCCTTGCACATGCTCAGAAAGACCTGTAGCTGCCAGAATGCACCTGCTCCTAGTATAGAACTGTCAGGCTGTTCTAACTGATGTCAGCAACTCATTACTCCTCCTACTTGTTGACTGTGCATTTTCTGTATGACCATCTATGTGTGTAACTCTTTTCATGTGTACTTATACTGCCTCCTTTTGAGCCCCTGTGTGGGTATAAAAGGCCCCTGTTCTCTGTACTCCTTATAATGCCTCCTACAGTGGCCTGAGGGTACTGTGTGATGCAATCTCCCTCATGTGAGGTTAATAAATATGTTTTCTTGATATTACAGCTTCCGTGCCAATCTCTTCTTTGTTGGTTTAAAGGACCAAGTGTATCAGTGAACCCCTTAGAAGGTTATTATTTCTTCACCTGGAGGCAGCAGCAGGTGAGAGGTCTCAGGCAGCAGTCCCTGGAGGCAGCAGCAGGTAAGGGGTCTCAGGCAACAGGCTCTGTGAGCAGTGGCAATGTGGGGCTCTCTCCCACACATATATAGGCCCCTGGTGTCGTTTCTGTGGTTCTAAGCTGCTGCAATTGGTGTTCCAGGTCACCCTTTTTCAAATGCATCCAATGACCGGTGCCGCGGTGGCGGAGCACGCCTACCACGATGTTCAAAATTGCATCATGCTACCGTGATAGCGGATCCCATTGGCTGTAAGGGCATGGTCCATGGCAGTGGCACACCGCAGGGACCAGGCGGGTGCTATCGCGGTGGTGCATCTTTCAATTGCATCCAATGACCGGCCCCGCGGTCGTGGAGCACGCCTACCATGATTTTCAAAATTGCATCATGCTACCGCGATAGTGGATCCCATTAGCTGTAAGGGCATGGTCCATGGCGGTGATACACCGCAGGGGCCAGGCGGGTGCTACCTCGGTGGTGCATCTTTCAATTGCATCCAATGACCGGCTCAGCAGTGGTGGAGCATGCTTACCGCGATTTTCAAAATTGCATCATTCTACCGCGATAGCGGATCCCATTGGCTGTAAGGGCATGGTCCATGGCGGTGACACACCGCATGGGTCTGGTGGTAGCTACCGCGAGTTGGGTGCCATACAGTGACATGGATGACCGTGATTTGGGTGGCGGAGCATGCCAACTGCCATTTGGCAATACATATATATCAGTGACTATCGCAATTGTGTCCCTGGCATTGGTGGTGACACAACGCAGGGGCCAGGCAGTAGCTACCACGAGTTGGGTGCTATACAGTGACATGGGTGACCGGGATTTGGGTGGCAGAGCATGCCAACCACCATTTGCCAATACATATATATCAGTGACTACCGTGATTGTGTCCCTGGCATTGGTGGTGACACACCGCAGGGGCCAGACGTTAGCTACCGTGAGTTGGATGCCATACAGTGACATGGGTGACCGGGATTTGGGTGACGGGTGACTGTGACAGTACCAATGGACACATCATGCTGTGTCAATGGCCATCTGTCAGTCATCCACAGTGCTCAGTGTCCCCATGGTTGATGGCATGTCACAGTGCACACAATGCCAATGTGCCATGTACCCCACTGCTGAGCACACATGCCATGTTTGTGTATGTGATTTCTTAGATTGGCATGTACTCCCACACATGTCAATTGTGATATTGATGTGCCTGTACACAGGACATTGTTGTTATGGACTCCCCAATGTGTGCACATGTTAAGGTATAAAAGTGCAGGGAATATCACTGTGATGTATTACAAGTTGAAGATTGTCCATATGTGCCTGTTCGCTTATGTTTGACTATGCACACACTCATCATGTACGCTCAGCCTGTGGTCATTGTGTTGTTTATGTGTGCCAGGTTTGACTAACGCCTCAAGGTGTGTCAGGTGCAGCAGCTAGGTGTGAGACAGTGGTGTTGCATTTTTACACCAATGCTGGATGATATACTCCCAGGCGTGCCCATGGTGAACGTGACCATACCCATATGTGCATTCTCATATGGCGAGTATGATTTGGATGTACTTGCTGGGTGTCAGTTGGCAGGTGTATGATCAGTGTAGCTGAAGGAGTCCCTACATGTCAGCTGGTCTGTAACACAATTTAGATGAAAGTCATTGTTGGCATTGTGTCCGGCAAAACGTGAGATGCTGTGCCATCTCATGATGTATTGCATTGACATGTGTCCACTTTCATCTCAACTAGGAGGAGACCAAATCTGCATCGTCCCTTTACGGTGCTGGCAGACATGGAGAATCATCGAGGAAATCCATCTGGATAGAGCCACCCTACAGACCCTTTGTGCTCAGTTGGAGCCCCACCTGCAGCCTCGCCGAACATATCCAACAGCTTTCACCTCCACGTCTAAGGTGATGGCGGCCCTGCATTTTTTTGCCACTGGAATGTTCCAGCACACGGTGTCCAGCGCAGGTGGGATGCCGCAACCCATGTTCAGTATGGTGCTATGGGATGTCCTGTCCGCCATGATGAGATACAAGGACACCTATATCCATTTCCCCAGGGGGCAGGAATTGGCTTTATCCCCTTGGACACATCCCCCATCTGGTTGGTGCCATTGAATGCACCCATGTTGGGCTTGTACCACCACAGGCACGTGAGCACATCTACCGGAATCAGAAACATTTCCACTCCATGAATGTGCAGGTGCTGTGCCAGGCAGACATGATCATCTCGCACGTGTGTGCCAAATTTCCAGGCTCGGCCCATGACTCCTGCATCCTGTGTAACAGCATTGTACCCCAGCTGATGGCTAATCTGCTTCCCGAGTGTGCATGTATTGTGGGTGAGTATGCCTAGTCAAATAGCGTGCTGTGTGTGTGACATGCTGTCCTCTAACCCAGCCACAGTGCAATGTGTATCTGTGTTGGTCACACATAGGTGACTGCATATCCCAACTGTCCTTGGTTGCTGAGCCCACTGCGGAATCCCAGGACAGCAGCTGATGTCCGCTACAATGATGCCCATGGGAGGACATGTTGTGTGGTGGAGCACACCTTTGGTCTGCTGAAGTCACGTTTCCGCTGCCTGGACAAAACCGGAGGTGCACTGATGTACTTGCCCGGGAAGGTGTGTCAGATTGTAGTGGCATGCTGCATGCTCCACAACCTAGCCATTCGCAAGGAGATCCCCCTGCTCCTGGATGCTGATGAGCAGCAAAGGCCCCTGCCTGCAAACCAACCCGTGTCCAGTGATGAGGACAGTGGAGAGGAGGAAGGTGTTGACCTGCGTCAACAGCTCATCACCCGCTACTTCACTTGAAGGTGAGTGACAATGTACAACGGATCCATTATCTGATGATGTTGCTGTTGTTGTGAAGGTGTATGTGGGCTTTGTGACTGCAGCCGGTTGTTGACTCTGTGGTGGCTGATAATGTTTCTGGAACAGGGCAGTTTGTACTTCGACAGGATGTGTGTGTTGGATTATCTTGATGGTAGGTGTTGTGTGATGTCTGTGATGCCACAACAAGACTAGTGAATGTTGTTCTGGTGTGTTTTCCTAGGTGCCTTCAACCTCTCCTTGCCTACATACATTCCATACTCCTGGTACATTGTAATCATGTTGAAGACAGTACATCCTGCAATAAAGACGGAGCAGACACAACAACATGTGTGTAAGGATTTTTTATTTACAATGGTGACATGTGAGGGGGTGAACATTTGCATTGAGGTGATTAGTGGAGCAGTGAGTTATCAGTTATGGTAGATGAGATAATCGAGTTGCCACCACATTGGTGTGGTGACCCAATCCAACAGACAGATGCCATTCACAAGGCAGTGTGGGGAAGGACAGTCTAAAAAGTCAATGCAGTGGTGAAGAGGGTTGCCATGAGGGCTGGCTCCGTGACTGGCGTTTGGCATGTGCTTTGCCTCCAGATACTCCCAGGATTTTCTTAGGATGGCCCCTTTGTCACTTGGCAGGGGGGGCACCTGCTGCAGGGCCAGTGGGGTCTGAGGACTCACCCCTCTCTGTGGCCGCAGGGGAGGATGGTGAACAGTCATCCTGCGTCCCACCAGAGGGAGGTGGAGGTGGTGGTTGTGGCGCAGGCCTGTCCCTCAGTGCCGCCACTTGCTGGCCCAAGAGGTCCACAATTTATCCCATGCGGGTGTCGATGGATCTCATCAGCAGGATGAGCTCGCGGAACAGTTCGTCCACCCGGCCGGTTCGTCCCTGGGCCCTTTCATATGCCCCAAGGACTCTGGTGATGTGGTCCAGGGATTGGGTCCCAGCCTCGTGTTGTCTGTGGGTGACCCTGCCCCTCCCACCTTCCCTGCTGCCACGGACCTGTTGCCTCACCACTGTAGGCACCCGCATCCTCTCCCTGCCCTTCTCAGTCGGTGGTATGGGGTTGTCATCCTCTGAGACAGGGAGGGTGTTGCAGGCAGCACTGGTGGTAGTGATGTGGTGGTGGCAGTGGATGCACAGGCCGTAACAGCAGGGCTCTGCAGTGACATTGTTATTGCAGCGGATGTGGTGGGGGGACGATGGGGTCCTGGGACCTGTTGCACCCTGGCACACCAGATGGGCCGGCTTCGAGCTATTTGTCCAGAGAATCCCGGGAGTCAACATCCGAGAGTCCATGTACCGGGGGAGGGGACTGGCTGTGCAGGTTGCTAGTGTTGTCCTCTGCAGTGAGTTCTTGGTCACCTGTGGGACAGATAGTAGATGGTCATTGTAGTGCACACCGAAAGCTTTGCGTTAGCTGTATGTCATTCACTGTTTGTACACCACACAGTTGACTAATCATCACATTTTATTGTATGTGCACTACTGTGCCTCGTGACATGGTGCTGTTGTACATGCATTACTTGTCCATGCTGTGAGTTGTCAATACCTACCATGCGCAACGTGCATGATTTCGGAGTACAGGGACATGTTGCCATATAGGGACTAGCGCAGGAAAAAAATTCTGTGAGGGCTCTTTTTTTCTCACTCTCCCCTATCAGACATTACATCTGTATAAATCAACAGCAAGAGAGGGAGGGAAGCTATAGGAGCCACTCTTGAACCCCCTGGATTATATAGGTCAAACAACAAAAGAGTGAATCCTGGATCCCAAAAAAAGATTTAGCATGAAAGAAGGGGGCGGGGGGGGGTCGAGTCTCTGTGTTACTTAGGTGGAGAAATTGTTCGTCAGCCTCAAAGCACGAGCGCTACCGCATCTATTTTGCACCTCTGCTAAAATCAGCCTTTTCTTCGTCTCTGTTCCTCGAGCACTCGAGTGCACAAGCCTACGAGACCCCCACCGAAATGAGCAGAAGGCGCTAGCGTATCCTTACTCCCTTCGGTTGTTGCTGGTGGGCATCTTTCCCCTGCGCTGTGCAGCTCCTCCGCCCGAATCCTCTCTTGGTTTCAGTAAGTTTACAGAGCTCCGGGTTGCTGGGCTCTGAGATGCCGCCATTTTACTTCGAATCACACTCTGACTCCTGAGACGCGGTACCGATTTCTCACTCTCCTTCGAGAACCGGAGGTCGACTTGGTGGTCACCTCGCTGGCAGTGGTTCTTCCGCTGCCCAGATCTTCTTTTGCTGGGTCTCTTCGCTCAGTTACTCATGAGGGATCAGTGATCTCTTCTCCGATCCGACGGAGCGACAAAATCAGGCAGCCATTAGCTCTGTCGTCCAAGCCACACCCCCCAGACTACGGATTTCAGAATATTCCAGCTAGCTTTTCTGGCAAAACAAGGCTCATATTGGATATCAATCAATCAATCAATCAAGTAACTTGTAAAGCGCACTACATACCCGGGCGGGTTTCAAGGCGCTGGGGGTGTGGGGGGGAAGCTGTTAGTGGTCGAAGAGCCAGGTCATGAGTTGTCTCCTGAAGATCAGCAGGTCTTCGGTTTGGCGTAGGTGGAGGGGGAGGGTGTTCCAGGTCTTGGCGGCGCGTTGGGAGAAGGATCTGCCTCCGGAAGTAGTTCTCCGGATGCGTGGGACCGTGGCCAGGGCGCGGTCAGCGGAGCGGAGTTTTCTGTTGGGTACGTAGAAGGAGAGTCGGCTGTTGAGATAGGCTGGGCCGGTTTTGTGGAGTGCCTTGTGTGCATGGATCAGGAGCTTGAAGGAGATTCTTTTGTCGACGTGGAGCCAGTGCAGGTTCTTCAGGTGGGGGGTGATGTGGTCGCGGCGCGGGACATCGAGGATCAGGCGTGCAGAGGCATTCTGGATTCTCTGTAGTCTGCTGATGAGCTTGGACGAGGATCCGGCATAGAGGGCGTTTCCGTAGTCGAGCCTGCTGCTGACCAGGGCCTGGGTGACTGTTTTCCTCGTGTTTGTCGGGATCCATCTGAAGATCTTGCGGAGCATGCGGAGGGTGTTGAAACAGGTGGAGGAGACTGCGTTGACTTGTTTGGTCATGGAGAGTTTCGAGTCGAGGATGACTCCCAGGATGCGTGCGTGGTCGGTGGGGGCCGGGGGGGACCCCAGTGATGTGGGCCACCAAGAGTCGTCCCAAGCGGAGGGGTTGGACCCGAGGATGAGGATTTCCATTTTGTCTGTGTTCAGTTTGAGGCGGCTGTCTTCCATCCAGTCAGCGACGGCCTTCATTCCCTGGTGGAGGTTGGATTTGGCGGTGAGGAGGTCCTTGGTGAGGGAGAGGATCAGCTGAGTGTCGTCGGCGTAGGAGATTATGTTGAGGTCGTGTTGTCGGGCGATGCGTGCTAGTGGTGCCATGTAGACGTTGAACAGCGTCGGGCTGAGGGAGGATCCGTGTGGGACACCGCAGATGATCTTGGAGACCTCGGAGCGGAACGGGGGGAGGTGGACTCTATGAGTTCTGCCGAAGAGGAAGGAGGTGGTCCAGTCCAGGGCCTTGTTTCGGATCCCTGCGTCGTGGAGGCACGTGCGTAGTGTGCGGTGGCAGACGGTGTCGAAGGCGGCGGAGAGGTCTAGGAGGATGAGGGCCGCCATCTCGCCGTTGTCAAGCAGGATCCTGATGTTGTCTGCGGCGGCGATGAGGGCGGTCTCGGTGCTGTGGTTGCTGCGGAATCCTGATTGTGATGGGTCTAGGATGTTGTTGTCTTCAAGGTGTCGCGTGAGCTGGGTGTTTACTATCTTCTCGATGACTTTAGCTGGGAACGGGAGCAAGGAGATGGGCCGGAAGTTCTTGAGGTCGCTCGGGTCTGCCTTGGGTTTCTTCAGTAGGGCGTTGATCTCTGCGTGCTTCCAGTTCTCAGGAAAGGTGGCGGTCTCGAAGGAGAGGTTGATGATTTTGTGCAGATGGGGTGCGATGGACTTGCTGGCTTTGTTGAAGATGTGGTGTGGTAGGGGGTCAGATGGGGAACCGGAGTGGATTGATCCCATGGTCTTGATTGTGTCCTCGAAGCTCACGTTAGCCCAGGTTGTCAGGGTGTTGTGGGCGGTGGGGTGCGGTGGGTTTGGTGCGGTGTGGTCGGCAGGGGTCGTCCGGGGTCTGAAGCTGTCATGGATGTCGGTGATTTTCCGGTGAAAGAAGGTGGCGAGTGAGTTGCACAGGGCTTGTGATGGTGGGATGTCGTTGGCGTTGGAGCTGGGGTTGGAGAGTTCCTTCACGATGGTGAAGAGCTCCTTGCTGTTGTGTGCATTGTTGTCAAGGCGGTCTGTGAAGGCGGTCTTTTTGGCGGTCCTGATGAGGTGGTGATGGTTGCGGATGGCGTCTTTGTAGGCAGTGTGGCTTTCTGGCGTCTTGTTGCTGTTCCGTGTGTTTTCCAGTTTCCGGCAGGTGCGTTTGGAGTCGAGGAGTTCCGGGATGAACCAGCTGACTCTTCTGCTGGTGTCTCTGTTGGTGGGGTTTTTTAGCGGCGCAATGGTGTTGGCGCAATCGTTCATCCAGCGTTCGAGGGAGAGTGCACCATCATCCGGGTTGGTGGGGTTCGTCGGAGGGTTGAGTGCGAGGCTTGTCTGTAGTTGTTCTTCAGTGATTTTTCCCCAGCGGCGGCGGGGGGTCTGTAGGGTGCGGTGGTGTGTGAGTGGTTTTCGGAAGGAGAAATGGATGCAGTGGTGGTCAGTCCAGGTGAGTTCGGAGGCGTGGCTGAAGGTGACGTGGGGGCTTGATGAGAAGATTGCGTCAAGTGTGTGGCCGGCGATGTGGGTCGGCGTTGTGACGAGCTGTTTGAGTCCGAGGTTGGTGAGATTGTCGATCAGGGTGGAGGAGTTGCTATCGTTGTTGTTCTCCAGGTGATAGTTCAGGTCTCCGAGGAGGATGTAGTCGGTGGAGGTCAGCGCATGCGTGCTGATGAGGTCGGCGATGGAGTCGCAGACTTGAGGCCAGGGTCCTGGTGGTCCGTAGACGAGGGTGCCTCTTAGGGTGGTCTTGGGGTCTGTGTGGATCTGGAAGTGCATGTGTTCGGCGGTGCTGAGGATGTCGTTGGTGTTTGTAGAGATCTTGATGGTGTTTTTGTGGACGATGGCGATACCTCCTCCGGCTCTGTTTGCGCGGTCTCTGCGGGTGATCTTGTACCCGTCTGGGATGGCAATGGCGATGTTTGGCGCGGAGGCTTCATTCATCCAGGTTTCGGTCAGGCGACGTCCGGTGATGTGGTGTCGAGTAGGTCCCAGAGTTCGACGGCGTGTTTGTGTGCGGAGCGGGTGTTGATCAGGATGCATCTGAGCTGGTTGGCTTCCGTTGTGGTGGGTGTCTTGGAGCTTTTGTGGCAGGAGAAGTTGCAGTTCCGGCAGGAGAAGGGGCCGTGGGTGCATCTCGGGGCGACCTTGCAGCAGGTGTGGGTCCTTCCTGGGTTGAGAGCGATGAGGGTCTTGGCGTCGTAGCGGAGGTGGTCGGCCTGGCAGGTGCGAGGGCCAGGGGTTCTGGCGCTGGGCGCGGTCCAGGCGCGGACGGGCGCAGACGGGCTTGCCTTAGGCGCGTCCGCTGCACGGCCGCGCAGCTGCCGCCATATATGGGGAGGTGGGGAGGGAGGAGCAGCTCTGAGGCAGGAGGCGAGGGATGGGTGTGGCGAATGGGCGCGGAGGGGGCGGGGCCGCAGGGGAGGCAGCGGCGGGGACGGAGGACGGGAGACCGGCGCGGGGCACCGAGGAGCGAAAGGAGAACAAAAGCAAGGGGCACAGAGCAGGTGGCGATCCGATTATACAATGCAGAAATACGGGGGCACAAGCAGAGCGGTGATCAGGTTACACAATACAGAATACAGGGGCAGAAGCAGAAGCAGAGCGGCGAGCGGGATACAGAAAGCAAAGTACAAGGGGCACAAAGCGGAGCGGCGAGCGGGGGGCAGGGGGCACAGAGCAAAGCGGCGATCAGGGTATAAAATACAGGGGGCGCACAGCAGAGCGGCGAGCGGGGGCAGGGGGCACGGACAGATTCAGTAACAGAGCAACGGCAGCAAAAGGAAACAGAGCAAAACGAACAGTGAACAACGAACCTAAGGGCCACCCCTGTCCACCAGGGATGAGGCGCAGGTGGAAGCCTGCGGGTGGAGGAGGGCCTCGATTTCACCAGCGGTGGCAGCAGCAGCGGTCAGTGAGCAGTGGCAGCGGGGGTGCAGGCGGAGCTGCAGCGGAGGGGGGAGCGACCTACCAGGAGGTCAAGGGTCGCTCTCCTCACCACGCAGCTGCCGCCATATATGGGGAGGTGGGGAGGGAGGAGCAGCTGGGAGGCGGGAGGCGAGAGACGGGTGTGGCGAGGGGGCGGGGCTGCAGAGGAGGCAGCGGCGGGGACGGAGGACGGGAGACCGGCGCAGGGCACCGAGGAGCGAAAGGAGAACAAAAGCAAGGGGCACAGAGCAGGCGGCGATCCGATTACACAATACAGAAATACGGGGGCACAAGCAGAGCGGTGATCAGGTTACACAATACAGAATACAGGGGCAGAAGTAGAGCAGAAAGCGGGATACAGAAAGCAAAGTACAAGGGGCACAAAGCGGAGCGGCGAGCGTGATACAGAAAGCAAACTACAGGGGGCACAAAGCGGAGCGGCGAGCGGGATACAGAAAGCAAACTACAGGGCCACCCACCGGCTATACCCCGGTCTGGCTAGAGGTACAGAGGGCCATTCTGAATAACCTAAGCCCCCTGGCTCTCCTAACAACAAACAGACTATACCCCACACCTTTAAGTCCATCTTTAAAAATACTAAAATCGCGCACTAAGGGTAGACAAGAAGCTGGAGAATAGTATCAAAGGATCTAAAATGGAGTCACTCTGGGCCAATAGCAAGATTTTGTATAAAGGCAAAAGCCTAGCCTTTGACACATGGATTGGGAAAGATATCCACTACCCTTACCAACTAGAAAACGCAGCATACCCTATTACATTCTCAGACCTCAAGTCAAGATATAACCTAGCTGACATTGAATTCTATAACTTTTTGAAAATCAGAACGGCCCTTTTAAAAGCCAAATTAACCACCTTACAACCATCAATCTCCCTGCTGCTTGTAACAAAGATTAACAAATTGGGCCACCAGGTCTCGCAGCTCTACAAACTCCTCCTTCCAAAAACCTCTAAACTTAATGATAAGACTGTTGCCTATTGGGAACAACAGTCTACAGCCACACATAACAAACAAGATTGGTCCACACTATGGAGCTCCATCTCACGTAATAAGATCACCCCGGTCCTCTCACAAACAAAATATTGACTACTACACAAGGCTTTTTGGATCCCGGCTCGATTATTCTCATTAGCCCTCCGGGATGACGCATTATGTTGGAAGTGTAACAAGGAAACGGGGGATTTAGCACATCTTATCTTTCAATACCCACTACTTAAATCGTTCTGGGGGAAAATCTTTGACTTTATAAATGGGTTGTTCGGTTGTACACTAATAAAATAATTTTCCACCCTGCCCATGGCATTTATGAGCACAGACTTGAGAACCGAATCGGATAAAGATCTACTCGACCTATTACTAACAGCAGCAGTGAAAATGGTCCTTGCCAATTGGAAAGACACAAGCAAGGCATCTTAGAAAGACTGGATCAACTGGATTACCCATCTCAGAGTAGCGGACAACATAGCACTACAGAACTCTCCCTGGAAACCGGCATCCAGAAGGATGTGGAACTATCTCGACACGTACCTAGACTCTTACGAAACCACCATGAAAATAATATATATCTGTGCTACACAACCTGGTATCCCCTACGGACGTACCACTGGGACTATTGTACTTAACTGGTTTGCAGAATGCTTCATCAAGTCCTGCATCTGAGAAGTATTGTGCAAGGTGCAAAAAGAATTACAAAGACATGCAAATCTAAGCCAGTGTATGTCAGATGTGTGTCGGATGCCTGTGAATCTGGTATTTCTGGAAAGTTGGATCATTTGTATGACTGTGGCAAGGTGAATGACTCTATGAGAAATGTGGATGATCTTGATGTACTAAAGTTTGATCCTACAAGTGTTAGGAGGCCATTCTGTCATATTGGAGTAGCTGGAGAACTTCTTTCCATGATGCTAATTCCAGATCCTTTTTCACTCTCATTGGTCCTGAGTAGTGAAGTTGGTTTATCAATATTCCTCTGAGTAAATCCCTGGTTAAACCTATAGCTTATGATGGTAAACCAGAACAGGTTTTGGGGGAGTTTGACTGTGTGTTAGGTTTTAAGGGGCATTTCACTTTTGCCAGTGTGTACTTAGCAAATGACAGGTCTTCACTCCTGGAACGTTTGAAGAAGAAAACTATGGGTATTATTTTAGACCCAAATAGTCCAGAGCAGGTGCTGTTCAAAGATGAAAACAGGTCTGTCTGGGCTGTAGGGGCACAGGATTGGAGTGTGTCTTTCCCAAATGTCTTTATCAAAACACAGAGAAAGATTAAAGTATTTTTGCATCATAATTTTGAAGTAAGGAGTCCAACCTGTAGTTCACAAAGCCAGACATGCACCATTTGCCATGAGGAAAAAGTTGTCTCAAGAGTTGAGATGTCTATATCAGCAGGGTATCATTGAACCCATTAAAAGCTCTGAATGGTTGTCTCCTGTTGTTTTGGCCACGAAAGGTAATGGTGCCCTTAGGATGTGCATTGACTTGAGGAATCTTAACAAGAGAATAAGGGTGGATAGACATCCCCTGCCCAACATTATGGAGATGCTAGGTTCATTAAAAGGGGTGAACATTTTTACCACGCTGGATATGTCCTCTGCTTACCACCAAATCACTTTGAAAAAAGAAAGTCGTCATTTAACATCTTTGGTAAACCCTTCCAGTGCTTATAGGTTCAGGAGAATGCCTTTTGGTTTGGCATCGGCCTCTGCGGTATTTCATAGGTTCATGGAGATGTTTTCGGGGGTTCCCAATGTTAATGCTTTCAGGACAACATTTTGGTGTGCAGTAAGCATGTGGAATGTCATGATAAGACCTTAGCTACTATGTTATCCATTCTAACTGAAAGGGGGGGGAGTCACTTTAAAGGCGGAGAAATGTAAGTTTGGTGTGAATGAGGTGGATTACTTGGGTTATAAGTTGTCTGCTTGGGGATGGAACCTAAGAAGGATTTGGTAATGACCATAAAGGGTTTCCCCACACCGAAAAACAAGGATCAGCTCCATTCATTTTTTGGTATGCTGGAATTTTATGCCAGGTTCATTCCCAACTGCAGTGAGAAACTCCATAATATGAAGGTTCCGATGAAACCAAAACAGCAGTTTGTGTGGTCATCAAAGTAGGAACGTGAGTTCCAAAAAATACAACTGGAATTGAGTCGTGCCATTCCCCTTCAACCTTTTGATGCACATGATCCATCTATTGTGGTCACAAATGACAGTCAGCATGGATTGGTTGCGGTCTTACTTAAAAAAAGAGAGGACAATGAAGAAGTGGTGGAGTTTGCATCCCGAACTTTAAGAGGTGTGGAATGCACTTACTCTGTAATAGAGCATGAGGCTCTGGCTTTCTGGTGGGGTGTGGACCATTTTAGATAATATTGGTGGGGTTTTGAGTTCATCATCCGGATGGATCACAAGCCTTTGATAAATGTGTTTACCACGAAGGGGGCTGGTAATGCCACTCCCCGCATTGCAAAGTGGCACTATAAGTTGATGGAATTCCAGTTTCAGTTGGAATATATTCCAGGTGCCAAGAATGTTTTTGCGGACTGTTTGTCCAGATTGCCGCTCCACAATGAGCAGGTGGGTGAGCAAGAGGATGGAGGTTTTTGCATGGTGGCCCCTTCGGGTGAGTCTGGTTTTGGGTGTATATTAGAGGAAGAATGGAAAGTGGCAGTACAGGAGGATGAAACATGGTAGCTGGTATGTTAGGAAAAGGTTGGGTACCTAAAGACGGGGAAGCCAGCTCTTTCAAACATGTTTCCTGAGTTAAGTATGCACATGGGAGCCATGAGGAGAATGGACTTGGTGGTGCCACAGAGGAATATAAGACGTTACAACACAAACCATTACAACACATACTTTTACATCACATTTTTTACAACGCATTCCATTACAATGCATACCATTACAACTTATACCATTACAACGCATAATATTTTTTCACTGTTTATAACCAAAATGTAATAAAGTCTAAATTTTACAATACATCCCCTGGGACGAGATGCAAGGGGAATAGGGGGTTTGGGTGGGGGAGAGTATTAATACCCAGGTATTCATTTCAATACTCTGGTATATTTATACTACCTAACCATTAAAATACCTGGGTATTAATAATAAAATAAAAAAGTATGTTTTAAAAAAACTGCAAAATTAACACATATTTACTAAACAAATTATAAAATATACACTACTGTCAGAGACAAAAATAGATTATACGTACAATCAACTTGAAACACATAAAGCAGCAGTCTTTCAACTATTTTTATTACAGCCCCTGACCCACCATCTGCTCAAAATGGCTGACATTCCGAGAAGTAACGTATAAACGAACATTTTTATACCCCAAAAAATACATTTACATTCTGTCAGGTTGTGAATCGTGCAAAAAATCGTTTCCAAAGTATATTTTCATTTAAATTGTTGTTTACCACCAAAAAACATATAAAAGAAACCGTCCACTGACTTCCATGGTGACCACACGCATCAGGAGCAGCAGGATAATTGTTCCGACTTTCCAGTTGAACACTACCATCTACAGACAGAAGTACTTATAATATATTTCTAAATTATTTACAGCATTTGAAAAACAGCTCCTAGTCTACTACAGACATTCCTAAAATTATCTTTCCTAAATGAATAAATGAACAAAATGTATTTAAAGTAAAAAGCCCAAAAGCATAACTATATATAAAAGTTTTCCTTTAAATATTAACAGATACTGGACATACAGCACCACCAATTACTAACCTTGGACAAATAAACCTTTACAAAAACAGCTGTAAGTAAACTGTAAAATATGATGTGAACAAAAAAAAACTTTATTAACTTCACAAATATATCAGCCGGCACTGGTTATTGATATGGTATAAAATTACTATTCTAAAACCTCTGTGTGTTTTCCTCAGGGAAGATACTCAGGGAAAGTGCTGGATGGTGGTGGGGGCAAATGTACTATTCCTGCACCGACAAGTCTTTGCCTGAGTGAAAGTGCTGGATGGTGGTGGGGACAAATTTACTATTCCTACTCCAACAGGTGTTTGCCTCAGTGAAAGTGTTGGATGGTGGTGGGGAGAAATTTACTATTCCTACTCCAACAGTTGTTTGCCTCGGGGAAAGTGCTGGATGGTGGTGGTGGGCAAACTTACTATTCCTACTCCGGTAGGTGCTAGCCTCAGGTATAGTGCTAGATGGTGGTGGGGACACATTTACTATTAATATACTGACAAGTGTTTGCCTCAGGGAAAGTGTTGGATGGTGGTGGGGGCAAATTTACTATTCCTACTTTGACAGGTGCTAGCCTCAGGTATAGTGCTGGATGGTGGTGGGGACATATTTATTATCACTATACTGACAAGTGTTTGCCTCAGGGAAAGTGTTGGATGGGGTTAGGGGCACATTTACTATTCTGGCAAGTTCTGGAAGGTGGTGGGGGCAAATTTACTATTGCTACACCAACAAGTGTTTGCCTCAGGGAAAGTGTTGGGTGTTGGTGGGGCAAATTTACTATTCCTACTTCGACAGGTGCTAGCCTCAGGGAAAGTGCTGGATGGTGGTGTGTGCAATTTTTCTATTTCTATTCTGACCGGTGCTAGCCTCATAGAAAGTGCTGGATGGTGGTGGGGGCAAATGTAATAATATAACACCAACAAGTGTTTGCCTCAGGGAAAGTGCTGGATGGTGGTGGGGGCAAATGTACTATTCCTGCACCAACACTTGTTTGCCTGAGGGAAAGTGTTCTATGGTGGTGGGGGCAAATTTACTATAACTATAGGGTGGGCTAGCCCTGGATGTTAATCTAGAGCTGGAAGGCACATGGTCAGAACCCTCATGGTCGTCACACCTAATCCAGGCAGTCGAATTTCAGGGGCAGGGACTAAGGTTACTGATATTTAACATCTACAACTCAGTCTCAGGGGAAGGAAATGAATCAGTAACTCAGGAACTAGAAAATAGGTTAAAGCATGAGACCAAACAACAGA
This sequence comes from Triturus cristatus, assembly GCF_964204655.1. Lineage (NCBI taxonomy): Eukaryota > Metazoa > Chordata > Amphibia > Caudata > Salamandridae > Triturus > Triturus cristatus. The sequence goes on along the minus strand of NC_140583.1, from coordinate 1,156,936,274 downwards.
GAAGGGGCAGGGAACCAGCAGTTTTGATCATGGGTGACTTTAACTGCCACCTTTGCCCCAAACTGATTCCCGCAAATGCAGACTGGTCATCCTGTCCGGTAGAAAGTGGGCCTCACTTCGAGCATAACAAGGAGGGAAACAGCCTCATGAAAACTCTGGACACCTTTGCCATGACCCACACTATAGATCTGATAACCCCAGGGAGGGATGGCTTCCTCACTCCAACATTTAAGGGCAGAGGTTGTTATTCAATTATAGATTTTATGATGATATCCTCTGCCATAAAGGACAGGGTGAAGGAAGTGAGAATAGACTGGAACCCCTTTAGCGACCATAACCCGCTGATAATGGTCCTAGAATACAGCGACGGACGCAGTAGAACTCAACAGGCCGCCTCTACACTGATCCCAACAGACCAGGGGAGGCGACTAAGATGGGATAAGATCAATGCAGAGGAGTTCTATAAATCCCTGGTGATAAAAGGCAAACACCAAATTGAAGACTGTCTTGATCCCCTAGTAGAAGGTGGGTGTTTGGTTTCTGCCTTTGAGGTACTAACTACCATGATATGGGAACTCCTGAAAGCAAAAGGCCCAGTAAAAATTGTAACACAGCCACGCTGGTTTAATCCCGAATGCGCGAGAGCACTTAGGGAATTGAAACTATGTCTCAAAATCTACCCTAGGGACAAACAGGCAGTAGCCCTATGTAGAAAGGCATATAAGACAAAGGTCAAGCAGAGGAAGATTACGCTCCAAGCAGAAGTGTGGGCGGACCTGAGGGTAGCGGGGGAACATAGAGACTTCAGCGAATTTTGGAGGATTATCAATAGGCCCTGCTTCCAAGAGAAAAACTCCCCGGGGATCAGTAACAACATTCTTCCTGACCAGTGGGTGGCACATTTTAAGAGTCTGTATAATCATGAAAGTGATACTGTGACTACAGCGGGATGAGAGGAATGCCGATCGGGCAAGGTGGAATTCTCACTCCAAGAAATTACCCAAGCAATCAGAGGGCTAACTCGCAACAAAGCACCCGGGCCTGATGGGACGCCACCTGACCTTTACCTGAGTAACCCTGATCTCTGGGCTCCCATTATGACGAGGGTCCTAAATGCAGCAATTGCCACGGGTCTGCCACGGTCTTGGTCTACGGCACTGATTGTCCCTATTTTTAAGAAGGGGTGAAGGGACAATCCACAGTGCTACAGACCAATATCGTTGATAGACGTATCGGCCAAACTGCTGGGCAGGGCAATTTTGAGTCGCTTGATGTCATGGACAGAAGAACACAACATTATAGCAGACACTCAATACGGCTTTAGGCCAGGCAAGTCTACCAGTGACCAATGCTTGAATTTGTACCTATTAATAACTAAATACACAAAGGCTGGTAAAGGCACATTATTCATGGGCTTCATGGACCTGGCGGCAGCCTTCGATAATGTGAACAGGAGCAAACTTTGGGATCTGATGACCAACCTGGGAATTGAGCCTAGACTCATTGACATCTTAAAAGAATTGCACTGGAACACCACTGCCAGGGTCCGCTGCACAACGGGGGGGTGCACGGATCCCTTCCCCTGCACGAGCGGAGTGAGGCAGGGGTGTATCCTTGCCCCATTTTCGTTCTTTCTCTACATTAACGATTTGGAGAGAAGGTTGGTTGCCTTAAACGTGGATTGTTCCAAAGCTGGAAATCGTCACATACCGGTTCTACTGTATGCTGACGATGCCGTCCTGCTTGCCAGGACGGCCGTGAGCCTACAACAATTGGTCAATGGATTTGTGGAGTTTATGGACGAATTAGATTTGTCCGTAAATTTGAGCAAATCGTATGTCATGATAGCTGGCAAGAAACCACGCAGGAAATTTTCTTTTAAAATAGGGTCGCACAGATTGGAAACAGTGAGCTCTTTTTCTTATCTGGGTCTACTGTTTGACGGGGATACAAAGTTTGATCTGTTCATGGAGGATAGATGCAGAAAACTGGTATCGGCAAATGGGGCTATTCATAACTTTGCTCGTAGACTGGGGAGGTGGTCGCCGGAACAGGTGATGAATCTGTATGTGGCGGTCAGCACTGCAAAAGCCATTTACGGAGCGGAGGTCTGGGGATTTAGAGATGTAAGGCTCCTGCAACTGGAGGAAGATACATTTTTTAGGAGGATATTGAAGCTACCACAGGGTACCCCAGCAGGAATAACACACACAGAACTGGGGTTACCTTATATCACCGACTTGGTAAAGGTGAGACCCATTATGTTATGGCTCAGGTTATGGGTGAATCCCGCAGCGGAACTAAGCAGGCAAATAGCCCGGGACTGCTTGCAAATGGACAACCACCTACGTATCCCATGGCTGAGGTACATAAAAGAGACATTGGGTTCAACCGACCACCTATCTCTTTTCAGTGATCCTACCTCCATTACCCCCACATGTAGACACCAGATTAAAAGAGAGCTACTGGATAAATTTGAAGCACAAAGAGCAAGCACTGACTCCTTAAAGAAATCAGTTATAGCACACCACCGAGTGAGTAATGGAGCAGGAATGGAGCCCTATTTATATCTAATGCATAATCACCAGGACAGATTTTTAATGTGCCGTTTTAGGCTCAACCTGTAACACCACATTTCAGCTTATCCTCCAGGTTTCACAGTAACGGTTGACAGAAGGGTGCCTGCGGCTGCGACAATAGGTCTCCGCAGGACACCCTTCATTTTGTACTTCTGTGTTCTTTTTATCAAATCCCCCGTCACAAATTTCTTGTTCATATCCTAAAGGAGGCTAAAATACGTGAAGACAAGAGTGCCCAGAATTTCTTACAAATGGCCGTGGACACCCGCACTTTGTGCTCGATTGTAAATTTCTTGAGAGTGTCGGTAAGATTGAGGAATACCCGTGATTGAATAATGATGAATTAATAATGCAATGTGCCCTTTGTAAAGTGCCTTTTTAAAGTTTCATTTTTAACCTGTTTTTAATGTCCGTCGGTTCAGATCTAATGTAAATATACTGTACACTGTATATTGTATTTGTATTTTGTACTTTTTATGTTGATTTTTAATCAGCGAAATAAAGATTTACTGAACTGAACTGAACTATAGCTACTCCGACAGGTGTGTGCTTCAGGGAAAGTGCTGGATGGTGGTGGGGGCAAAGTTACCATTCCTACTCCAACAGGTATTTGCCTCAGTGAAAGTGTTGGATGGTGGTGGGGACACATTTACTATTCCTACTCCAATAGGTGTTTGCCTCAGGGAAAGTGCTGGATGGTGGTGGGCCAAATTTACTATTCCTACTCCGATAGGTGCTAGCCTCAGGTATAGTGCTGAATGGTGGTGGGGACAAATTTACTATTCCTACTCCAACCGGTGTTTGCCTCAGTGAAAGTGATGGATGGGGGTAGGGGCACATTTACTATTCCTACTCCGAAAAGTGCTAGCCTCAGGGGAAGTGCTGGATGGTGGTGGGGTAAATTTACTATTGCTACACTGACAAGTGTTTGCCTCAGGGAAAGTGTTGGATGGTGGTTGGTCAAATTTACTGTTCCTACTCTGACAGATGCTAGCCTCAGGTATAGTGCTGGATGGTGGTAGGGCAAATTTACTATTACTACACCAACAAGTGTTTGCCTCAGGGAAAGTGTTGGATAGTGGTGGGGCAAATTTACTATTCCTACTCTGACAGGTGTTTGCCTCAAGGAAATTGCTGGATGGGGGTAGGGGCATATTTACTATTCCTACTCCGACAGGTGCTAGCCTCAGGGGAAGTGCTGGATGGTGGTGGGGGCAAATTTACTATTGCTACACCAACAAGTGTTTGCCTCAGGAAAAGTGTTGGGTGGTGGTGGGACAAATTTACTATTCCTACTCCGACGGGTGCTAGCCTCAGGGAAAGTGCTGGATGGTGGTGTGTGCAATTTTTCTATTTCTATTCCGACAGGTGCTAGCCTCATAGAAAGTGCTGGATGGTGGTGGGGGCAAATTTAATAATATAACACCAACAAGTGTTTGCCTCAGGGAAAGTGCTGGATGGTGGTGGGGCAAATGTACTATTCCTGCACTGACACGTGTTTGCCTGAGGGAAAGTGTTCGATGGTGGGGGGGGCAAATTTATTATACCTACTCCGATAGGTGCTAGCCTCAGGTATAGTGCTGAATGGTGGTGGGGACAAATTTACTATTCCTACTCCAACAGGTATTTGCCTCAGTGAAAGTGTTGGATGGTGGTGGGGACACATTTACTATTCCTACTCCAATAGGTGTTTGCCTCAGGGAAAGTGCTGGATGGTGGTGGGGGCAAATTTACTATTCCTACTCCGATAGGTGCTAGCCTCAGGTATAGTGCTGAATGGTGGTGGGGACAAATTTACTATTACTATACTGACAAGTGTTTGCCTCGGGGAAAGTGTTGGATGGTGGTGGGGGCAAATTTTCAATTCCTACTCCAACCGGTGTTTGCCTCAGTGAAAGTGATGGATGGGGGTAGGGGCACATTTACTATTCCTACTCCAACAAGTGCTAGCCTCAGGGGAAGTGCTGGATGGTGGTGGGGGCAAATTTACTATTGCTACACTGACAAGTGTTTGCCTCAGGGAATGTGTTGGATGGTGGTTGGTCAAATTTACTATTCCTACTCTGACAGGTGCTAGCCTCAGCTATAGTGCTGGATGGTGGTGGTGCAAATTTACTATTACTACACCAACAAGTGTTTGCCTCAGGGAAAGTGTTGGATGGTGGTGGGGCAAATTTACTATTCCTACTCCGACAGGTGCTAGCCTCAGAGAAACTGCTGGATGGTGGTGGGGCAAATTTATTATTAATACACCAATAAGTGTTTGCCTCAGGGAAAGTGTTGGATGGTGGTGGGGGCAAATTTACTATTCCTACTCCAACAGGTGGGAGCCTCATAGAAAGTGCTGGATGGTGGTGTGGGCAATTTTTCTATTTCTATTCCGACAGGTGGGAGCCTCATAGAAAGTGCTGGATGGTGGTGGGGGCGAATTTAATAATATTACACCAACAAGTGTTTGCCTCAGGGAAAGTGCTGGATGGTGGTGGGTGCAATTTTACTATTCCTACACCTACAAGTGTTTGCCTCAGGGAAAGTGTTGGATGGTGGTGGGGGCAAATTTACAATTCCTACTCCTATAGGTGTTTCTCTCAGGGAAAGTGCTGGATGGTGGTGGGGGCAAATTTACTATTCCTACTCCAACAAGTGTTCGCCTCAGGGAAAGTGCTGGATGGTGGAGGGGGGAAATTTACTATTCCTACTCTAACAAATGCTTGCCTCAGAGAATGTGTTGGATGGTCGAGGGTGCAAATTTACTATTCCTACACCAACAGGTGCTTGCCTCAGAGAAAGTGCTGGATGGTGTTGGGTGCAAATTTAATTAACTTAAATTAAAAATGGATATTTAAACAGTAAATTTCACATTTTCATTTCTGTTCTTTTTCAAGCATGCAATTAAACAGGTACAGATAATATCATATTACCCCACTAGTGTGGAGGAACACATCCATAGCCACAAAAAAATCAAATCAAGCACATCAACACATAAGAAGCCAAACTATACAAGGTAAAAATTATCAAAAACCACAAATAAAAACTTTGTTTTGCAGGTTTCAAGTTAAGTAACATTTCTATGGAAAAAGTAACATTGCATTAAAACTTAGAGCCTCAAAGACAAAAAGAAAATGACCTTTTTTGGGGTACATAATGACTAAACATTTTCTTTGCAAGCTATTTGCAAACCTAGATTTTTCATAGCAAAAAACTGAGAACATTTCTGCACTTTTTTCAGAACCAAAGAAGCTAAACCACAAAACACCACAGAAAGAACAGTTAAAAGAAAAATGCAAAGAAACCCTGAATCCACTCCAGACTTTCTGGCCACACAAGAGAAATACCTAATAAAGGTAACCTGTTTCTTTCTGTCAAGTCTTTCCAAAAATAACCTTTTTTTATCAAAGGTATCAAGACAGCAAACAATTCCAAACCAACATTGCCAAGCCAATGCAATTAAATCTCGGTTCAATTTTGTAAAAAAAAGCTGTAAAATAATTAATGTAGACTAATTTTACGCTTGCAGGCAAACTATTTTTAAAAGCAATCATACACAAAATCACTAAAACAACGTTTTCACTTTTTCTTCTTTTTACAGAGAATGGCAGCAAGAAACCAAGCCAAATATTTGAAATCAAGCAGGGGAAATAGACTGTTAAGTTACAGTGCACACGTTTATTGTAAGGAGAGATAAACTGAGCCCAGGTGTCATTGGGGGTGTGTGCATTATTACTCATCCCATTGCACAGGCAGAGCAGTTACTCTTGGTGACACTTGGTGACACTGTTAAAAGGACCAGCGAGCATAACCACTCTGCCTCTGCAATGGAGCTAGAGGTAAGAGAAAATATTAAGGAAATGAAAGACCTGGCATCCACCTCCAATGAACCCCGTGGCTCAGTTTTGAGAGAGGTATCAGAAAACATTCCTATCCATGTAGCAAGTTGTATGCCCACAATCCCCAACCTACGCAGTATTATACAGCGTAAAAAAACAGGCAAGTAAGCCCCTACGTGCAACACCCCAAACCTTTTCTGATATTAAAATTCCTCCTGAGCTTACTGTAACTGTTACTAATGAAACCTTTCTTTTGCATGACAAAAAAAACCCTCTTAAAAGAATTCTAATGTTTAGCACACCCCATAATCTTGTTAAATTAGAGACTAGTGATATTTGGATGATGGATGGAAAATTTAAATCCACACCCCATCCATTCACCCAAATATACACTATTCACACCTACATTAGTCATACAGTGGTGCCCTTAGTTTATAGTTTACTACTTGATAAACAAGCCTCAACATACACTGAATTTTTGTCAGTGATAAAAGCTAAAACCATGAACAAAAGTCCTAGAAAAGTGTTAATTGACTTTGAATTACCTATGATTAACACAATTACCAAAATGTACACGATACCCAGATTCAAGGATGTTTTTTTCACTTTTCACGGGCTTATTGGAGAAAAATTCAAAAAACATCCTTATTCGAGGATTACATTACAGACAGTAAACTGCAATTTGAATTGAAGAAACTAACAGCACTTTTCTTTGTTCCTCCTGACAATGTAGATGAATACTACACATCTATTACTGAATCTGACTATTTTTTTGCAAACGAAGACAAATTGGCACCCCTTCTAAATTACTTTGAAGACACATGGATTGGATATCTAAGCAGGGCAGGTCTCAGGAGGAAGCCACGTTTCCATGTGAAGTGGTGGAACTGCTACACGACCTGCTTAGAGGCAGGAGCAAAAACAAATAAACCCATAGGGAGATGGCACAACTCCTTCAACAAATCAATAGGTAAACCACATCCTAACTTCTATCATTTTTGGGAAATTGTGAAGGAGCAAAATTTCCAAGAAATTATAATCGCACAATCATTGCCTGGTAGTCTGAACCCACGGATTTTAAGAACAACAAGAGAAATGTCCATGCTACTATTGGGTGCAATTCAACAATTTTTGTTGGCTTCAGACTACCTAGGCAATATTGCACACATCCTACATTTCTAATCTACACTAACACCTGAACCACCTTACTTGGCTGCTTCGAAAATGTATTTCCCTAATTCAATTGGCATTTTTCTATTTCTTTTTTTAAATATAAATTTAAAGTCGGGTTTCTTACCTTCAGTTGTCTTCTTTTTTCAACTCTTGGACTTGGGAACAATCCCACATTTCACCAAGAGTCTTGTCCATAATAAATATTCCATAATCTGTGATGCAAACCAAATCCTGAGTCAAACTAACCAAATGGACACAGTTCGGCAAAGCCAATTTTTACAGTGAAAAAGAACCTGAAAACTGTACTGTGTTCACCTACAAAAGACGCATCCCCCCCAAAAAAAAAAATCCAGAAAAAGAAAAGATGTTTGGCAAAATCCGCAACAAGAAATCCATCACTGCAATCCACTCTCGATCAAAATCCAGCAAAAAAACCCAAATAATAAAAGATTTTTGGCAAAAATCGCAAGTAGAAATCCATAGTTGCATTCCTCTCTCGACCAAAAGTCAGACTAATTTCAAAAACCATGTATCAAAAATGTTAAATTGTCTAAAAAAGTAATGATGCGATCCAGACCAACTGTGTCCATGTTCCTTTCTTCTTCCCGAAAATCCACGACGACGCAATAACTTAATTTCAGAATCCGTCACATTAAAAATATATACCAATTATTGCTTTCATTACACTTTGGTTTAAAAAAAAGATAATCAGTCTTTTAAAATTATTCTCTAAAACCAAAAGTTTTACGATAGCAATCAACCCGATGTGGGCCTACAACTGCTACCTGCATAGAAATACATTTTTGGGTTAAAACATACAAAACTATCAAAAGACGACTATGCTAGTTCTTGCTACCTCCCTTCTCTCTCCTTACAATAAACTATGCCATCTTTAATCTATTTTTAAAAATTGTAATTTGCCTTACCTCTATGCAGCCCCTCCTTGCTTCTGATCCTGACCGCGACGTTCCTCCCAATGACGAAATTTACGTACAAGCAGCAACATCATCTTTTTTTGTAAAAAGGAAAAAAGGACAACTTCTCTCATTCATTCTAACGAGAAATCATGGGAAAACCTACAAAAAAATTAAAAAGTATCTGTTACAATACAGTTAAAAAAACATGTTTATTATTTAAAAATATTACCTTTAATAAAGTTTTTGTTAAACTCTTTTTGTAATTTTCCAAAACTGTCTTTTTTTGTTTTTTTTAAATGTAATAAAGTTTGCTACAATAATTTAATGTGTCCATTTTTGGTTTGTAAGATGTATTATTTATTAGTAATTTTACTTTTTAAACATTTTTAGGTCTATTTTTGCAAACTTATGTTGCACATATATGCATGTCTATTTATTACTTAGTTATTTAAATTTCAGAAATATTTTTTTTTCTAACAGCTAAAATAAATAATAATTAATACTCACGTATTAAAATTAATACCTAGAATTAATACACTCCCCCACCCAAAACCCCTGTTTCCCATGCATCCCGTCCCAGATGATAAGGGCTAAGCACTTTTAATTATTTTATTGATATATATACATTTTTGTAAAATACTAACATCTAAACTAAATAATATTTGTAAGTCAAATATTAAAATGAATACCTGAGTAGTAATACACTCCCTTACCCAAAACCCCTGTTTCCCAACCATCCTGCCCCACTGGATGGGTGCTGAGCGCTTTTAATTTTTTGTTTCATATATATTAATTTAAAAAAATACAAACAACTAAACTAAATAATAATTAATACTCATTTATTCAAATTAATACCTTAGTAATACCCCCCCACACACACACACCCAACACCCCTGTTTCCCAGGCATCCCTTTCAATTAATTATTTTTATATATATTAATTTTAAAAACTACTTTCAACTAAACTAAATAATAATTAATACTCAATTATTAAAATTAATTCCAGAGTATTCATACACTCTCCCACCCAGGAAATGAGTGCCAAGCTCTTTTAATATTTTTTTAAGCTAAACATATAGGTAAATATTTTGAAATTAATATAGCTTTACAACTTGTATAATACCCAAGTATAAAATACAGTCAACTTACATCAATTACTCACCTTAAAATGCGTTGTATTGGCATGCGTTGTAATGGCACATGCGTTGTAATGGCATGCGTTGTAATGACACCAGCGTTGTAATGACACCTGCGTTGTAAAGGCATTACAATGTAATGCCTGCGTTGTAATGGACGTTTCCCGCTACAGATAATGCAGAGCAAAATATTGGCTCTTGCCCATGAAGGTCACGTGGGCATGAGAGCTATGAAGAGGAGGATTAGAGAAATCTTTTAGTGGCCAGGAATGGATTTGGGGAGTTGAACATTTTGTGAGAGATTGTGTTGCGTGTGCAGTGAGCAACAAAACCCAGGTCACTTTTCCCAGCCCAATTGATGCGGTGCCTGTACCAGACAAACCATGGTTCAAGTTGGTTTTAGTTATCATCGGACCCATGTACGTGTTGGATGAGATGAACAGGTACCTTTTAGTTGCAGTGGACTGTGGTTCAAGATGGCCTGGAGTGTAATTTGTGAAATCTGCCAACACGATGAGGTGCTGGAATTTCTCCAGTCTTTACTTTTTGAGAAAAGGAGCTCCTGTTGAACTGGTCTCCAGCAATGGGGTACAATTTATGGCCAAGGAGTTCCAAGGGTTCATGGTTCATTGGGGTATTAAGCACGTTACCACCTCGTGGTATCATCCCGCAGTAATGGTTTGGTGGAACGGTGTAATAGAGTCATAAAAGACAGTATTCAATTGTAGGTGGCCAATGGGTTGAATTGGGAGAAGGAACTTGTAGACTTGTTGTGGGCATTATGCACTACACGCAGTGCCATTACCAAGGAGTCTCCTTTTGCCTTATTGAAAGGTAGAATCGCTGCCACCAAATTAGTTAGACCCTGGATGCGTGATTTAAATGTGTCCAATGTGAAAGGTGACCTGGTGAAAAAAAATTGGGAGCAAGTATGTTACCAAGGAGACAATCAAAGAAAGAAGTCAAGCTGTTTTCAAACCAGGAGACTGGGTTTGGGTGAGGTTGCCTGGTCCGATAGCTAAGGGGCATTTGAACTTTTCCAGTCCCAAGCAGATCATTTTAGTCAGAGATAGAACAGTCCCACTGAGTGATGGGAAATTGTGGAAAAAAGAGAGAGCATGTGTTCGTCCACGCAAGATGATCCTGGTTTGAATGGGTCAAGCAGGGAAACGAGATCTCCTGCATGGTTTTAGGATTATGTGAAATATTAATGCGTTCCCCTTTCCTGGGGGCCCACTGTTTTTATGCCTTCACGTAATTTCATTGTGTTTTATTTCCATGTTGTATATGCTAAGTTAACTGCTAGTTTTGTTGTATGTAGATCTATATTAAATCATTTAATTACTTTTTTTATTCCTGTTATTGTGGGGGGAAAGATGTGTTGGATTCTGCTTCAGGAATGTAAGGCACATGCCACCATGATGACTGTTGTTAAGGTGGAATGGTGGCATATGGAATGGTGGGGTGGATTGGCAGTTACTCTTGGCTGCCTGCTTCGACGGGTCCTATGCAGGGACTCTCAATAAAGGAGTTCAGTTTCTACCTGGATTGCGTCCAGCGTCATCCTTTCAACAGTGTTCTGAAACATGCACCACAAACTGCTTCTTACATACATCCTCACCATTCTCCTGCTCAATGGGGGAGGCTTATTTACTACACCTCTTTTTTGCCTGACACTTGGATTTTCACAACCCCTGTGTCCTCAGTGATGTAACACCGATGGCCCCACCCCCACTCTGAATATTGTTCCAGCGCCTGTGATAAACTCAAAACTGATTTTGATTAGCGTTTCTCGGCTACCAATCGTCTTTCTTAACACGTTGGTCGCTTCTTTTTCATATTAGACTGTTGTCTTTTCAAAGTAGTGTGAAAGCTTCCAAATCTTCTACTGATTTGATAGGACCAGTTTCCAAATGCTTCTGATTCAGGAAGTATCTGACTGAATTTTGTTCAGTTTGTGGGCCAACCGGCGCAATTTTCATGCGATGCACAACGAGATCAAAAAATCAACGGAGGGAGTGAAGAGGAAAAAGGTAGAATCGTCCTCCTCTTGGATAACAGAAGCACAACGCGAGACAAGTTTCTAACTCCAGGATAACGCGTGGTAATCGTCTATGGTCAGTGGCTAATTTTACTAAAATGCGTTGAATCACCCGCAGCAGAAACGTGATACCTCGCGCAATAAACAGACCACACCGTGTCTTAAGCGTAAAAGGCCATTTATTAGGACCAGGCTGCACAACATTAAACAATAACCAAACATTACCTGAATAACAACTTCCCACAACACTCTACAACCCTTCACTCCTTTCACCCACTCCACACTCCCCTTTTGTACCACTCCATGCCCCTTCCGTTCCTCACCATTCCACAAACCTCCTTGCATCCTCCCCGCTCTCATCGGCCATTTCACTCATGCCTCCATTACCCCCACCTCATTCACTCTTCCCCCCCGAGGGATGGGTGTGCCCGTTAATGACTCCCCCACCCCTCCAAAGTACCGCCAGCCCTCGCAGCCTGTCCTAAACTGGCACGCTTTAGCCAACCCTAAACCCCGAACCCAACTGCAGGGTGGGTGGGTGGCCTTTGCTAAACCCTCCCGATGGTGCCGAGCGCAGGAAGAGGAAGTCGCCTTCCTCCCCTGCGCTCTTATACCCACCCCCTAACTCCACCCCTTGACCCTGCCTGGTCCTACCCCTGTGCGAAAGACCCCGGGGGAAGACTAGTCTGCGACTCTGCTTACCCCGGGGCCCGGCATCACGCAATAAACAGACCACACCGTGTCTTAAGCGTAAAAGGCCATTTTTTAGGACCAGGCTGCACAACATTAAACAATAACCAAACATTACCTGAATAACAACTTCCCACAACACTCTACAACCCTTCACTCCTTTCACCCACTCCACACTCCCCTTTTGTACCACTCCATGCCCCTTCCGTTCCTCACCATTCCACAAACCTCCTTGCATCCTCCCCGTTCTCATCGGCCATTTCACTCATGCCTCCATTACCCCCACCTCGTTCACTCTTCCCCCCCGAGGGATGGGTGTGCCCGTTAATGACTCCCCCCACCCCTCCAAAGTACCGCCAGCCCTTGCAGCCTGTCCTAAACTGGCACGCTTTAGCCAACCCTAAACCCCGAACCCAACTGCAGGGTGGGTGGGTGGCCTTTGCTAAACCCTCCCGATGGTGCCGAGCGCAGGAAGAGGAAGCCGCCTTCCTCCCCTGCGCTCTTATACCCACCCCCTAACTCCACCCCTTGACCCTGCCTGGTCCTACCCCTGCGCAAAAGACCCCGGGGGAAGACTAGTCTGCGACTCTGCTTACCCCGGGGCCCGGCATCGCGCAATAAACAGACCACACCGTGTCTTAAGCGTAAAAGGCCATTTTTTAGGATCAGGCTGCACAACATTAAACAATAACCAAACATTACCTGAATAACAACTTCCCAAAACACTCTACAACCCTTCACTCCTTTCACCCACTCCACACTCCCCTTTTGTACCACTCCATGCCCCTTCCGTTCCTCACCATTCCACAAACCTCCTTGCATCCTCCCCGCTCTCATCGGCCATTTCACTCATGCCTCCATTACCCCCACCTCGATCACTCTTCCCCCCCGAGGGATGGGTGTGCACGCTAATGACTCCCCCCACCCCTCCAAAGTACCGCCAACCAGGTAGCCCCCTTTAGGGCGGATACCTGCCCCACCCCCAGGACTGGACAAAGCACACACATCCCTGCCCGCTCAAACATCCCTGCGACACCAAATTGCCTCGTTCCAGAGCTTGCTGACCACATCTCTCATTTCCATCATGTAGTACGCATTCCCCATTCTAGAAAGATGCACTCCGTCATCCCTAAACAGTAGCGGTTCCTCCAGTCGCAGTCCTGGGTGACTGATCACCTTAATGTCTTATTCCCGGCAAAAAACTCGCATTGCTCTATTAAGTTTCCATCTCGCCTTCTCAATTGCCCCATGTTTAACAGCGCCCCTCCAGATTTTCCTCGAGACAAACTCAGTCCAGGCAATGCACGCCCCTGCCAGCCTGTGTTTCAGTACCTCCAAGTCTCTTTGCATCAGCTGTAAGAGCGCCAAACCCGACAGCCGAACCAAATCATTTTCCCCCAAATGGATGATCAACAGATCCAGGCATCCCTTCTGTGGGACCATCTTCGCGAGCCAGGGCAAAAGTGCCCCCCATCGCATTCCCCCTTTTCCCCACCAGTGCACCTCGTGATGTTGTCCTTTGAGTCCCAGGTTACGGCCGCACACCTGTTGCTCCGCATACTTTGACGCCCAGTGCACAAAAGAATGCCCCACAATCCACGTGACCATCTTGGCCCCAGGTCCTCCCACGCAACCTAAAGGAGAAACAAATGTTAGACACACATAGAAAATTGCCACCTCAACCCCTCCAAACCCCCGGCTCCGCACGACCAGACCATTCACTTCCTCACATACCACTCACAGCACTGTGACCTCCATCTCCCAATCTGCCGAATCCTATCCCAGGACCACCCCAGCCGGGCTGCCGCCGTAGCCGCCCCAATCCGAAACGAGTGAGTCCCAAAACCAGCCGGCTCCAAACCAATACGCACCAATGCCATGCGCATCACTGCCAACAACTGACCCGCCGTCACTCGTGCACCTGACCTGTGACAAAAAATCTCCCCTTGCACTACCTGTGTATGATGCACAAACATCCGCCATTCTGCCCCCGGGCATACACTCCCCCAACCATTCTCGCTCAACCACACCCACTTGCCCCGTCCCAACTGATCTGTTTTGGACCGACCCAACCAAATGCCCAATCGCCCCACATCCAACCTAATCTCCTCATACCTCCGCCCCTCCCCTGCCCGTGTGCCCAACAATTCCGAAACCCGAAAAGCCCCAAAAAACATCCAAATCATGCACAGACAAAAAATTCGAACCTCAAACTCATCATAACAACAGAGCGACCTTACCAAAACCTCAAACGTTATGGCCTCCCTCAGAACCCTCCCCCCCCGCTCTCTCCCTGCTCCAACCCCGTAGCGCCCTACTGACAATCACACTTTTCGTAGGGTCAAAATCAAAAAACAAACTACAATAAAATGACACTCCTGCCAATTTCCCCGAAATAGTCGCAGCCGACAACCCCTTGTCCATGCAGTGCAATACAAACTGTAACACTCCTTGTTCCACTGTGGTCCGTCCCCCAAAGGCAGAGTCCCCGCTCCAGCCCATAAAGGCTCCAAACTCCGCCCACGCCAGTCTGTAGGTCCGCCTGGTGGTAGCAGCAATAGAATTCTCAACTAGGCCTATCACCCTCACTCCCCCAAGGCCCAAATGCTGTCCGGCAGCCCGGTCTTTCACAGATCCGCTCCAGGTGCCAATCGCCGGAACCGTTGCCACTGCGAACGAGACAAAGCATCCGCGATGTCATTATTTGCTCCCGGAACATGTTTGGCTCGAAAAACCACATTCAGACGCAAGCATGAAACTCCTCAACAATCGCAACACCCTCAGGTCCCTGGCCCTCTGTCGGTTGACCAACTCGACCACCGTCATGTTGTCCACGTGTAACAACACCGCCCTGTTCTGAAACTCAGGACCCCTCACTTCAAGAGCCACCAACAAGGGAAAGAATTCCAAAAACGCAATGCTCCTCCCCTGCTTCATCCAGTGATCCAGCCAGGTCTCTGCACACCACCTCCCATCCCAGAAAATGCCAAAACCAGCCACCCCAGCCGCATCCGAGTAAATTTGGATTTGCCAAACCGTCCTTTCCTCCACAAAGTCCAACGATACCCCATTGAAGTCTGCCAAGAACGACCACCATGTCCTCAAATCCGCCCTCACTCCCATGGAGATCCTGACCCTGTGGTGTGGAAGCACTGCCCCCGACATGGCCATGCCGAGCCGCCTGCAGAACGTCCGTCCCGCCCTGACCACCCTGCACGCAAAGTTAAAAAAACCCAACAGTTGCTGCACCTCCCTCAACGCGATCCTCTTCTCACCCATCACCCGTTGAAGGCACTCCTGAATTTCAGCTACCTTCGCGGCCGGGAGCCTCGCTGTCCACTCAGTGGAATCCAGCTCAATGCCCAAGAATGTCAAGACACAACTCGTCCCACTTGTCTTTTCCGGCGCCAACGGGACCCCAAACTGCCTCGACATCTCCTGGAACCATGTCAGCGCCCTGCCACAGTCCCCAGATCTCGCGCTCCCAAGGAAAAGGAAGTCATCCAGATAGTGCGTGACTTCCTGATGCCCACTCAGCTGTGTAAACGCCCACTGCAGAAAGGTGCTAAACAGTTCAAACAATGCGCACGAAATCGCACACCCCATGGGCAGGACTTTGTCCACAAAAATGGCCCCACCGAACTGCATCCCCAGGAGCGCGAAATCCACAGAGTGTATAGGCAGCAGGCGGAAAGCCGACTTCAAATCGCATTTCGCCAATCCCGCCCCCGGCCCACACACCCACACCAATCGAATCGCATCATCAACCGACACGTAGAGCACCCGCGAATCTTCCTCTGCGATAAAGTCATTCACCGACTGTCCCTCCGGCCACGACAGGTGATGTATCATCCGAATCTCCCCCTTTTCCTTCTTTGGCACCACCCCCAACGGGGAAATAATCAAGTCATCCATCGGCCATTCATAAAAGGGGCCGGCAATCCTCCCTTCCTCCACCTCCTGCCAGAGTTTGGACGCCACCACCCCCGGCAATTCTTTAGCTGACTTAAGGTTGTCGGCCCATCTCCTTGATCTGGGACCTTGATAACCGACCCGAAAACCTTCCGTAAAGCCCCACCGAATCTTCAAGGCTGCCAAGTACTCCCCCGAACTCTGCAGACATCCGCCGACTTAGATCCCCCTACCCCTCAGGCCGCTCAAACCTGAGTGGGCCCCGGCACCATCAGGCCTCAAAGCCGTCCCGGCCGTCCCTGTCTGCCCCCGCGACCCCCTGTCACTCACCTCCACCCGCGACCTCTCCCTCTCCGATCTCATCAACTCTTCTCGCTCTGCCCACCTCTCCTCCTCGGACGTGGGCGTCGGGGACCCCCCAACCTCCTCCTCCCACACCGCCCCCACCCTCCGCGCGCTCTGGTCCGCCTGACTAGCCTCGTCCACCTGCGCCAAAATGCGCTGCTCCTGGAGCCTGTCCACCCACGTCCAAGTGCCCCAACCCGGGAGTGGAGGGGGGGGGGGTAGTAGCCAAGAAACCCCCCTCCAGGCAGCCAAAACCCAGCCTGTGGGGGCACCACCTGAGAAACCCCCCCCCCCCGGCCAGCTCCTTGTCAGCCCCCCCCCTGCCGCCCCGCACCATTCCCCGCCAAACACGGTGTAGAGGCCCTGGGCCCCCGAGACAGGTCAATGGGCGCATCCTCCGCCACCCCCGAAACCCCCGCTGCCCCCCGCACCAACCTCCTCACTCTCCACCAAGCCCCCCCTCCCACAACCACCCCTGCCCCATCGTGCCTGCCCTCCCCAGCTGCCACCACCAGACTACTAGGCCCCACTGCCCCTGGTCCCACCTCCCTCCCCTCGTCACCGGGCCGACCGGCCTCGCACGATGCCACCGTTAGCTGCTCCCCCGTGGACGGAGCAGAAGACACTCCCCCCCCTGCCCCCTGGGCCTGAAACGCCAGTGGGGGAAAATGAAGGCGTGGAGGCAGACTCCTACGCCGGCCTCTGCGCGCCGGCCACGAGCGCCAAGAGCCCCGCCCCCTCCCGCGCATCCCTGACAGAGGCGGCGGCGGCTCCTCCTGACACGCCATTTCCGCCGCCGCCACCCCTGCCGAAGCCGCCCGCGGGGCGTGCTCAAAACCAACCCCACACCTCCCCCAGCACACCGGGCTGGAGAAGATCCTCCCGCCCAGCATGCCCCAGAACCAGCATGGCCCGCCTCACCTCCTCCGAGGACGCCATCCCGCCTCCGCCGCCGTGCGCTGCTCCTCCTGCAGCCTCCGTTCCGCGCACACCCGACGCTACTCCCAACCGCCGGACACGCCAACCAAACGACCCAGGCCCTTGCCCTACTCTACACACCCCCTACTCTACCCCTTTGCTAAACCCTCCCGATGGTGCCGAGCGCAGGAAGAGGAAGTCGCCTTCCTCCCCTGCGCTCTTATACCCACCCCCTAACTCCACCCCTTGACCCTGCCTGGTCCTACCCCTGCGCGAAAGACCCCGGGGGAAGACTAGTCTGCGACTCTGCTTCCCCCGGGGCCCGGCAAAAGACGTGCACTTCCTATTCTCTTGCATATACAAAATATCTGCGTTGTCCCTAGAAGCATTAGATTCTGGCATAGGAAGGTACAATTATTATTATTTTTTTTAATCTCATAATATAGATTGCCCATGTATGATGTAGGTACGAATAGGACGCGTATTCTCAAGGCAATGCACCTAATTAGAAGGATTTGTGCCACCGCGTTTCCCATTCCCTTCCTAGGGTGAAGATTTAACTCTATCCAAGCATTTGTACATAAAAGGAGGACAAGAAAGGCGATTCGGTGGCAAAGTGCCTCATTCCCCAAGGACCTCTCATTTCACCTCTGATTCCTTTCAGAGGCAATATGTTGGTTGCCATGTATGCTAATGCAGTTTCCACGGTAACCATGGTACAAAGACCGCCATTCGCTGCATGTGAATGGTGAAACCAGTGTCCTGAGAGCGCTGCTGAGAGAATGCTGCTGGATGACATAATGCAGCGCTGAGCCCATGACAGGGAAGGAGCCGTGAACGCAAAAACAATACCCCAGTCAAGAGGGTGGGCTGCATGCTTCTTTCAGTTCGTCAGCGGGGACAGCGATTGCTGCAAGATAAATTCACCCACGTCATGCTACGCAGCCGAGAATGAAGGCAAAGTGTTACTTATTACAGAAATGATCTCATGAGCTGGAGATTTTAATCATTTGTGAGGGGAGGGGGATATTTTATAAACCAAACTGCATAACGTTTTACTCATCAGTATGTCTCCTATATATTTTGTAATTCGAATGGCTTAGGAGGTAACTTCCCACTTTTCCTGTAAACTACAGACAGCTACAGGAACCATGGAGTCATCAACCTGATATATTGTAGTTTGCAGACTGGGCTTTTTACGAGGTGAAAACAAGCTACTTGAGCAGGAATGTAAAAGCAACCGGAAATGCATCCCTCGCAGAGTTACTAATTGGGATTTGGGATCACTACCTCCCCCCCCATGCAGGGTGGCAGCTGATTATAGTAGTGGGGTACAGGCCTTTTGACAGGAACACCAGTGGGGAGACTACTACTGCCTCGTCATGGTAAATTCTCGAAGTATATTACTGTTGGGCCCTTTCATTCCTCCTGACTGTATTTGGAATGCGTCCACGTGGGCTCGAGTAACATTTAAGGGGGAGGGTACCATTAGAGCTCCCAGTGTGTCACTAGTTCCTTAAGTTGTCGGATGTTCCCTAGGGTTATGATAACCCGAGATAGCTCTCTTCTCTAAGCTGCTCCTTCTTGTGCTCCCAGGACAAAAAAATGGGCAGTGATAATTTTTTGTGGCTAAAGTCTGATCTCAAAACATTAATCTTTTACCAACTACTCAAAGGTAGTGTAAGGCATTCAGAAACTGGAAAGTGTCCCCAGGGACCCCTTCTCCCACTAAAAACAGTAACATTTTCTGTTTTTTAAAGACATCCAATTCATCTAGTTTTCCTTTAAGGAAAACGAACTGCATTGCATTGAAAAATTACTTTATATACAAGCAATCGCAGCCATGGCAATCTACTGACCTCAGCAAGCCACTATCCCTGTGATGGCTTCAATTCCTAGAGGGTGGCAATTTGTGACCTATCTCATTAATATGAATGAGGTAGGTTAAATTGCTCCCCACTACGAATCAGTATTATGCAAAATGACGTATTAGTACATACCTTGGTTTGCGAAATAGCACACTGGTTGCAAAAATACTGGTCACAAATTGCGATCAGTATTTTGCAATCAGTGCTACGCATATTTGGCCTTAAATACATTCCTTCTCTCCCCAATCCAGACGAGTGCAGTGATAGTCATCCTACTCATCCTTGCCCAGGACTGAGAATGAAGAACACACCTTTTGCCTCTAACTATGCGAGAGGGAGATGGGATCCTACTCTTCCATGCCCAGGAGACAGTAACGGAAGCCATCCTTCTCTTTGCCTCTCAAAAGAGAAGATAAAGCCATCCTTTTCTATTCCACCAGTGAGAGGACCTGTGAAGTACTGGGTATTTTAGACCCAGCGGTGCAGGGGCACACACCCTATGACTTCTGGGTTCACCCTGTTCCAGACCTACAGAAACACAGAGTCTTCTGGGTGAAGTCAAAGATCGTTTATTGGCTGCAGACCAATTACAGGTATCCTAGAAGTACAACAGCGTGTATGTTCTCAGGAGACTGCTGAAAATCATAGAAACGGACTTCATCTTAAATACACTTTTCCCTACCTCAAGCATACATTCCTAGGTTTTATGATACGGCAATATACAAGTGTACATTACAAAGAAAAGGCAGAGTCATGATGACCATCCCACATTCCAGTTCGGCCAGCCCACAATGATTTACACAGCAAGGTTCAGATCCCACATTGGATGTCAATAGACCCCCCAATAAACATGAGCATCTCCTGTTTTGGGAAACAAGTCATAAAGCAGGAACAAGCAGGTGTGAAAGAGATTAGCCGGAGGATTGTGTAGAATGAAAGGGTTTTATGATGGGTCAAGCCCTGATGCTAATCACAGGTGGACGGAGGAAGGGGAGCTCGTGAGACCGGTTTGACCTGGGGCAGCAGAGCCAGCTGCCCAGGTCACAGAAGAGTCAAGGAAAGGCACATGCATTGCAAGGCCCGTAGTTGCTTCATTATAGCCTATGTGAGGGCAATGACAAGATGGCCACTGCTTCCAAAATGGAACCCGCGTAGTTGAAGCAGAATAACGTGTACACAGTGCATTCATGGCTAGAACGATATATAAAGCACTTGTACATGCCGCATTTACCATTTGCGGTTTGCTAATACCAAGATAGACAGGGGTAGGGCCCTGTTCCCTACGCGGTCCCAGAGATTAAAGTACGACAGACCCTCCTTTTGCCCTTACATAGGCAATCACTATACTCATCTTAATCCGAGTCCAGGTCAATGTTCACAAAGTCATGGAGATGTTGCTGTAGCATCATCCTATTACTTAGCTCGTCCCTCGATACAGGTTTCCTTATACATAAGGTAGCACAGAGGCCACATATCGCAGGAGCACACTGTATGCACAGACAGAACAGGAAAAGAATGGCTAAGATCATTCCAATGACCATCAGAACTTTCCAACCCCAGGCAGATATCAATTCCCAGAACCACCCCACCAGTGACCAGTCTCCCTTATCCACGTGTATGGATTCAGATATTTTATGGAGTTTGGAGATGGCTTGATACACTGTTGGAGCATTATCTGGTATGAAAATGCAGCAACTAGATTGGATGACCTTGCATACCCCACCGCGGTCTGCAAGAATAACGTCTAGAACCATGCGGTTCTGTAAAGTCATAAGGCGATCCGCTTGGAGCTCAGCTGTCAGATTACCAAGGGCACCAGCCGTTACATTGACAGTGGATTCAACCACACAAGTCAGTTGTCTCAGGTTCCTACTATTGACCATAGGTCCCCAAAACGGCAGGAAACCCAAAAAGAAGTCTCCCGCTTCCTGACCGGCAGTATCCTCCTTACTAATCACACCTCTCACAACTCTGGTCTTGTGATAGTCAGAGGCAGCAGTAAATGTCGGCGGTAGCAAGTTCGCAATATAACATGTGCCCGAGAAATCAGGGGGCAGCCATGTATATGCTCGGTCATTACAGATGAAATATGTGCCCTTGGCAGCCAAAAACGCAGGGGAAAACTGTGACGGGAAAGTGTACGTTTCAGTACAGTCACTTCTTCCCAGTTGAGCTCTAGGATTCTGACCATTACCCTGTAAGCAGAACCGACCCATGTGGGGTACGACCCAGATTGGAGATGAGATTTTTCGCTGTCTTTCACCCAGACTAATACTATACCCCGTCGCGTTCCATCCTACATAAGGTCTCAACTCTTCTTTGGGAATGGATGAGTATGCATCGATATCCCTACTCATATCGGCAACTCCTTTTATCAAAGCCTTATTATTGGTGATAGGTCTGATGGAACGCGGTTGGCGAGGGGAGTACGTATCTAGAGCATAGAGAAACATGGTCTGGAATGCCCATGATGATCCATTGTAACTATACGGCAGCACCAGGTAGGGAATACCCTTGTTAATGGTATGTGGCATTAACCCACACACCCAGCAATTGGTCGTATTCATTACTAGTTGGTGCTGGTGCAAGAGCTGGATAAACGAGTTATTTACGAACTCTGATCGTCTGGTCTGTTCATGCTCAGGCAAAGGGTGAAAAGAGTGAGAGGAGGCAGTAGAAAGAGGTATAGGCTGTTCAGTGGGTGTAATGGGCTTTTGAGCGGAGAAAAACACGAATCCTACAATAAACATTGTGATACTACACAGTGTAAAAAGGCACAAAAATACAAAACATTTACTTTTTACAATTCTACACATCCTTGCGTTAAAGTTCATTTCCTCAATCGGTCTCTCCATCTTAAAAAACTCCATCCTCTACTCGGGCCACTCGCGGCGGATGAGTTTCTTCTGCTAAGGGGCACGCCTGTCAGTCCAGGGAAACGCCCTAGACCAACCAGAACCGTTGACCTAACGTCTTCGGCCTGTACCCCAAAGTCTTGGCACCGCGACCCTGCGGCAGAACCCGGATGGTGGTTCGAAAAACAAAAATCAAGAAAGTCCTTCAGATGGGAGAGCAAAAATGTCAAAAAGGAAATAGTGAGGAAATCTTTATTTGTCCATGGGCCTTGGTCTCAAATTATAGCGGAGACGGCCAGGTGCTGTTTGGTCTTGAAACAAAAGTTCAGGCTCAGTGGTGTCCAATCGATTTGATGGTGGCACAGCTTCCTGCAGAATATTGTCACTCTCTTGGTCTGAAACTGTGTCTCTTATGCGTGCGTCACTGAATGGTACAAAACGAGGTACAGTGTCTGTCTCAGAGTCGGCGATACCCTCCTTGACCCACTGGTCATATGGCAGAGGCAAGGGGACTACTTTGCAGTGGGTACCATGGATCCAGTGCTTCTTCCCTTTTACTCGCACCGCTGACCTTGTCGACAGGAGTACAAGGTGAGGGCCGATCCAGCGAGGCTCGTCGTTGCTCTTACGCTGGAAATTTCGGACCAGGACCCACGAGCCAGGGTTGATAGGGTGTCCAGGAGGTTCAGAAGCTTGGGGAAGAGTATCATGTACCTGTTGGTGCAAAACACGCAGTTTAACAGTCAAATCATACAGGTAATCGAGTAGTACTGGATGCTCGATCTCACTAAACTTCGTAGGCCTCGGTACACCCCATACGTTGGCTGGGCGGCCAAAAACGACCTCGTAAGGGCTAAGTCCCACTCGTGAGTGTATGGTCATTCTGGTGGACAGGAGTGCTAAAGGCAGAGCGTCAGGCCATTTAAGACCGGTGCTCGCCTGAATTTTGGCCAGCTTGAGCTTTAAGGCTCCATTGTAGCGTTCTACTAGTCCAGCTGATTGGGGGTGATTTGCAGCATGGAACTTCTGCTTTATCCCTAGCCCTTCACATAGATTCTTCATCACTTTACCCACAAACTCACTTCCATTATCACACCACACCATTCTTGGCATCCCAAACCTAGGGAAAAATTCCTTTACAAGGGCTTTGGCTGTGGATAGGGCAGTGTTATCTTTCAGAGGATAAGCCTCTATCCATTTTGAGAAAGCACAAACAACCACCAGTACGTATTTCAGATTGTTGCATCTTTCCATGTGAATAAAGTCCAGCTGCAAAACTTCGAATGGACATGATGGGGGTGCAAAGTGACCAGCTGGAGTTGGGGTTCCCCTACCAGGGTTGTACTTCAAGCATACCATGCAATTCTTGACCACATTCTCTGCACACTTGGGAATCCCAGCATTCTGCCATACAGGAGCCAACAACTTGCATATACCTTTCGTACTGATATGTGCCATTCCATGTGCCATTGTAACCACTGGAAGCACATATGCATCAGGCAATAACCATCGCTTATGTTCTGTCAGATCAATCCAACAACCATTCTCATCCAACTTACCCATACTTTCTCTCCACTTGCTTAACTCTTTCTCTGTGGCTTCAGCCTGAAGTGACTTCACACTCTCTATTGTGTTCTCACACATTCCCACATCATTAACCCATCTTGCGGGGCCTGCAACATACATTCTAGTCTTCACATTCTGTGCTGTTTCTTTCGCGGTCTCATCAGCAAACGCATTCCCACGTCCAACATCATCTGTGACTTTCCTGTGCGCACTGCATTTCATGATCGCAACTTGCAACGGTAGGGTCAGTGACTCAAGGAGATCATTCACCAATTTGCCATTCTGAATTTTAGCTCCATGCGAAGTCAGGAACCCACGCTCCTTCCACAGTCGCCCAAAATTATGAGCCACGCCAAAGGCGTACTGGCTATCTGTGTATATATTTACTCTCATTCCTTCAGATAACACGCACGCTCTCGTGAGGGCGATTAATTCTGCAGCTTGGGCCGAATTATGTGGCACTCGTGCAGTTTCCACAACTGTGTGTAAAGTCGTGATAGCATATGCAGCAGTCGTGTCACCATTAGGGAGTTTGAAACATGAACCATCCACCCATAAAGTGCCATCACACTCAGTCAGGGGAGTATCTTTTAGATCTACTCTCCCTTTCGTCTCTTCTTCTGTTCTGAACAGACAGTCATGTTGCTCAATCTCGTCTGAGTCTGCTGGGACTGGCAATAACGTAGCTGGATTCAGCGTATTACATCTCTTTATGTGTATGTGATTTGCTAACAGTGTAAGCTCATAACCTGATAATCGCGCACTAGTCAAGTGTTGTGTCTTGGTTCTATTTAATAATGTGTCTACAGCGTGTGGAACCATAACAATCAACGTATTGTCCATTACCAAACCAGCAGATTGTCGGATAGACATTGCTGCAGCAGCTGTCGCTCTCAGACAGCTTGGCAATGCCCTCGCTACAGGGTCCAAGGTAGATGAAAAATATGCGCATGGGCGTGGTCTGTCGCCAAAAGGCTGTGTTAACACTGACAACGCACATCCATCTTTCTCGTGAACATACAATGTAAAAGGCTTACTGTAGTCAGGGGTACCCAACACAGGTGCTGAACACAATGCATTACGCAATTCCACAAAACTTTTCTGGCACTCTTCAGACCATGGGATAGGATTCGGTGTGTCTTTGCATGTTAAGGCTACTAAAGGTTTTGCCAGCAAGGAAAAACTAGGGATCCAATGCCTACAGTATGAAGTGATGCCCAAGAAAGCACGCACTTCTCTCTGTGTTTTCGGCACACTCAACTGTGCAATGGCTTGAATTCTTTCTGGGGTCAGTTTCCGTCCCTCCTTCGATAAGAGATGACCTAAGTAGGTCACTTCTTGTCGACAATATTGCAGCTTAGAGAGAGACACCTTGTGATGGAAAGCGGATAAATGGCGCAACAGTGACAATGTGGCTTCTTTACAGATCTTCTCAGTATCCGCAGCGATTAGTAAATCGTCCACGTACTGAATCAGGATAGCGCCACTAGGTAAAACAAGTGCATCAAGCTGCGCTTTCAAAGCTTGACTGTATATTGAAGGACTCTCACAGTAGCCCTGGGGAGCGCGTTTGAAGCGGAAGCTTCGGCCTCCCAGACTAAAACCAAAAATGTCTCTGCTCTCTTCTGCAATTGGGATGCTAAAGAAAGCATTCTTTAAATCAATCACTGAAAACCATGCAGCAGAGGCTGGAATCATTGTTAACAAGGCAGTTATATCAGGGACAACCGGAAACTGTGGCACAACAATCTTATTAACCTCTCTAAGATCAATCACAAATCTGTAAACAGGTGGCTGTGAAGGGTCCGTTCATTTTAAGACAGGTAAAATCGGACTATTGCAAACGTTGCCTCTTGTCTCTTCAATCACACCCTTATTAATCAAGTCGCTGACAATGTCTAACAATGCTTTCTGCCCTTCATTAGAGATCTTGTACTGGGGAATACGTGGCAGTCTGACATTAGCCTTTAAAGTCACCACATATGGCGGTATCTCCAAGAGGCCCACATCATTGGGACCAGTAGCCCAAAGGGCATCCGGAAGGGATGACAATTCAGGCGGCATTGTATTTTTAGACAAATACATTGGGGAAATCACTTTCTTGCCTAATGTAAGTTGTACTCCTGAAGGAGAACAATACAGTGTAGCATGCAATCTTTTCAACAAATCTAATCCCAGTAAATTCTCACCACAACCTGTTGTCAGAATCAGGGGTGCTTTCAACTCGCAAGGCCCAACAGAAAGTGACATGGGACTAGAAATCGGGTTCCTAACCGGGGCGCCAGAAAAACCTACTGAAACATTTATATCGCCAGACAAAGGTGCGCCAGGGAGTTTTGAATGCATGATTGAACTCTTTGCAGCACCAGTGTCTAGCAGAAAAGGCTCCGTTACATTTGCTGTAGTCACCTCAACATACGGTCCACTCTGATCCACTGGCACTGAAACAACTCCCTCTCTCTGTCTATGGCTGTCCTAGTAATCATTATTTTCTGCATCACCGTTCTCTGCATAATAATCATTATTATAATACTGGGCCGTATTACTAGTCGCGTTAGCTTGCTGATCAAAGCTATTGATGGTACTTTGAGGCGGCAGAGGACGCGTGTTCTGGGGAGCATTTCCACGCCCTCTGCCTCTAGGAGCTTGCTGACCACCCCTACCTCTTGCTCCATACGCATTACCGTTCCGCTGCATTAATTTAGGGCAACTATATTTATAATGACCTTCCTCTTTACAGTATGAACATTGGTTGGGACCTACAGGGACACGTGGTTGATAATACCCGTTCATTTGCTGATTGTTCTGAAACTGTTGGGGTTGGTGATAGACACCTTGGGGTTGTCTATAATTATTCTGACCTCCACGTGGCGGATAGGCCTGCTGTAAAAGGACCTTTGTCTTTAATTCCTTCGTTTTCTTTTCTGTTCTATCTTTCTCGTCTTTATCTCTATTTTCATAATACTGTGCAGTAGCCAGTATTTGCGCTGAAGAAGAAACAGCCCAAGAACTTTCTGAGTCTTTCAACTTTTTACACAGGTCAGGAAGTAAATTCTGCACAAACTTATCCACAAATAACCGTTGGCCACCCTCAGTACTCATATCCTGCCCACTGTGGTCAATAAACGTTTCTTCAAACCTAGTGAAGAAGTCTGACACTGTCTCATCTTTCTTCTGCTTACATGCAGATAACTTGTCCCAATTTACGCGCATCGCGGGCATTATTGTCTTCATATACGTGATTATTCTACCAGGCAGTTCAGCTACTAAAGGTTCCGGTTTCGCGCCACCAGTTTGTCTAGCATCAGCAGCAATAATGTTAGCCCATGTATCCCCTAGTTCTGCATCGTGATCTACATTACGAATTGACCCCCATAGAGGCTGTGGAACAACATTACCAAACAACATGTCTATGTCGGCCAAATTCATAACGCATGACCCTGCCGTCTGTGACAACTCTTTATAATAACCTGCTGGGTTTTTACGGGGATCAGGTAAGGACTGCTTAAGTGCTAACACCTCAGAGCGCTTCCATGGAACATGCACCCAAACACGCTGGAAATGCGCTGGCACAGCGGCGATACCGGCACCAGCTGCAACTGCTTCCTTCCATACCGGGGGAACTTCTCTCATGGGGTATTGTCGCGCTTTTACCTTTTTCCCCACAAGGACATCTTGTTCAAACAATGACTGTTGACAATCATCATTCCTGAAGGACAATACAACCGCAACTGCTTTATCTACTTCGCGGTCCACAATTATACCAGTTCCAAAATCAAACCTCACTCTACACAATTCCTGCGGGCTCGGATTTTTACCACTATCTTCCAATTCTTCACAGAGAATTTCGCACATTTTCTCGAACACATATCTCTGTTTTGGGGCATCCCATTGATGGAAAACGTTGACAACTGATTCCACATCATACAGTGAAGGGAAAACAATCCATCTACGCGCCATGCTGTCTATTACCTTTTTCTCATCAGGGTTAGGCAATTGGCTACGCAATTGCTTACGCTGTAAACCAGGAGTCGCACCAGACGAATCAAAGAGAGGCGACATTAATGTAGTAACCACATTAGCTAAGCGCTGTCGTGCTGAAGGAGAAGCTGAGGCGAAAACAGGGGGATAAACAGAGGGGAGAAAAGAGGATGTAGAAACAGGTACTGGAGTGGTGCAAGGAAAAGTGTCAGAAGAGGCAGCTGCTGTATTAGGCAAAGTCGCAGGAAGCGCGGGGGCAGTTGGAAGCACAACTGGCGGCCCTTGAGAGGGCTGCGCTATATGGATAAGAGCTGGCTGCGCAGCAGCTGGCGGTAGCGGCAAGGCTTGCAGTATATTTACTGGAGGTGGCATATTCACAAGCTGGGGAGGTGCCGTGGCATTTTGAGCATACGGGGGTGGCGAACTCAACAAATGTGACATCAGGGGATCTTTCTCCTTTTCTTCTAACTTATTCTGCTTAGAATGTGGTAAAGCTGGGTAACATTTGTCAATCCCTAACTTGCGCTGCCTGTGCAATTGCTCACTAATCTGCTCCTCCTCATTGTCTTTAAATTGTACAGCTGCTTGCATTACTGTCATACCTTTCTCTCTTTTATTCTTTTTTGCTAGCTTAATTTCCTTTTGTTTGGCTTCCTTTCGCCATAAGCGGAAAGAGTCAAACATCGCCGGCCGGGCTTTCTTTTTAAACAATTTAATTTCCAAATTATCTAAAATATCGGTATCGAAACTACCATTTTGGGGCCATTTTAAAACACCGTCTTTCCTGGTGTAGTGGATCCATACTTCGTTATATGCAATGGGGCCTACGCCATGTTTTACATAGAGCTCATAAGTTGGAGTTCCAACCGGAGGAACCGGACATGATTCCTCCAGCTGGAAATCTTTTCCACAACCCAAACAGAATAATCTACCAAATAGTCCAGAACCAGGCATCTTTGCTCACTAGTCTAGATCCAAACGTCAAAGGGTTATCGATTACGATATTCTCGTGAATACACGAGTCCTCTGGCTTTGGCGTTTGCAAACTCCAAATCACTAATTCAAATGATCCCGAAGGATACCAAAACAAATGGGAGACGCTCCACTTATACTTAACTGAATATTGCTGATCGATGGCGTCACCAGAAGACTCTCTCGATTGTTTCGCTCTCTCAAAACTCGTCAAGGGTCCAAAACAGGTCGATTAATCAGGGCAGCAGTCCCTCGTAGCCGTCGGGACGCGGAGAACCTCGCAGAAAAGACTTTCGGACCACGTCGACATGCAGGGGTCGATGAAGTGGCGGCCTTCCTCCAGAATTTCCACACGAAGCTCCTCACGAACCTCTGGCTTGGACCGGTACTGCTGAAATCGTCCCGAGTTGGGCGCCAAACTGAAGTACTGGGTATTTTAGACCCAGCGGTGCAGGGGCACACACCCTATGACTTCTGGGTTCACCCTGTTCCAGACCTACAGAAACACAGAGTCTTCTGGGTGAAGTCAAAGATCGTTTATTGGCTGCAGACCAATTACAGGTATCCTAGAAGTACAACAGCGTGTATGTTCTCAGGAGACTGCTGAAAATCATAGAAACGGACTTCATCTTAAATACACTTTTCCCTGCCTCAAGCATACATTCCTAGGTTTTATGATACGGCAATATACAAGTGTACATTACAAAGAAAAGGCAGAGTCATGATGACCATCCCACATTCCAGTTCGGCCAGCCCACAATGATTTACACAGCAAGGTTCAGATCCCACATTGGATGTCAATAGACCCCCAATAAACATGAGCATCTCCTGTTTTGGGAAACAAGTCATAAAGCAGGAACAAGCAGGTGTGAAAGAGATTAGCCGGAGGATTGTGTAGAATGAAAGGGTTTTATGATGGGTCAAGCCCTGATGCTAATCACAGGTGGACGGAGGAAGGGGAGCTCGTGAGACCGGTTTGACCTGGGGCAGCAGAGCCAGCTGCCCAGGTCACAGAAGAGTCAAGGAAAGGCACATGCATTGCAAGGCCCGTAGTTGCTTCATTATAGCCTATGTGAGGGCAATGACAAGATGGCCACTGCTTCCAAAATGGAACCCGCGTAGTTGAAGCAGAATAACGTGTACACAGTGCATTCATGGCTAGAACGATATATAAAGCACTTGTACATGCCGCATTTACCATTTGCGGTTTGCTAATACCAAGATAGACAGGGGTAGGGCCCTGTTCCCTACGCGGTCCCAGAGATTAAAGTACGACACCTGGAAGCCATGGATTTCCTAGCTAGCAAGGAGAGAGTAATCCAAGTCATCTATCTCTCCATGACAAGAACACCACTACAAAACAATAGTGGAGTCACCCATCTCTCCTGCCCAAAAACAGAAGAGAGATACACCCTTCTTTCTTTTGTCCAATTGAGATACGTGCGAGTAACAGTAGAGCATTGTGAAAGCCATAGTTTTTGCTCCACCAAAGACTGACTAGTGAAATCCCTCCCCTCTTGAAAAGAGATTAGCAGAAAATGCCCTTGTCTGCACTCTTCCAGTCAGGAAATAATAGTAGAAGCTCTCCTTGTTGGCATGATCAGTTGCTTTTGGCTCCCAGAATGCGCCCTAGAGTCCTACTCCTAACTCACTCACACTGAGAACATTGAAGAAAAGGAAATGCTGAATATGGTAACAAAAAGTGGGCGCTGTAGTGTCGTGCTTGTTTGAGATAGCCGTACCCCTCTGGTCTCTGGCAGACTCTGTAGAATAGTGAGGTAAGTGTTGGGTGTGATTAAAAACATTCATGACGTGGGGGGCGTGGCTAGCACCCGAGGTGGATGGCTGCCGGCGCCTGACTCTCCCGAGATGGCAGAGGGGTTTGCGGTTTTGGCGGGTGGAGAATTTCCTATGTGGTTACTCAAAGCCTCAGCATAGCTGTCGGAAACGAGGTAGAATCAACTGATATGCTTCTGAGACCTTGAAGTGCAATGTAAGAGAAGTTATTTACTTTGTCAACAGCGGAGCGCTCCTCTCGTGGATTCGGCCGCCATTTTGTTGGTTCCGTTACAAGACGCCCCTCATGCGCATTTAATTAACCCTTCAGCATGGTCACCACGAATAACGTTGAAATACCTCCTATGCCCTTGAAATGCTGTGGAGGAAATAGGGCAATGCTGTAAGGCTCTTTATATCTTCTTTCTTTGTTGTTTTTTGTACTTTTGAAGTTGGTGTGCCTCCCTCACAAGACTGGCCGCCATTTTGTACTCTGCACTACGCAAAGCTATCAGTGCAAATACCTAAATCAAAATGCTATACAGTGCTGACCGCTTGGAAGCCTCTCATTTTTTTAAAGAATAATTTGCAATGTTTTATCCTTTTTCTTTGTACCAGCACCTTCAAGGCTCTTCCTCATGCTCCTCCATGAAGTGTTGCTGGATCCCTAGATTAACTTCATTCTTCTCACTTGTAGGTTATTGATAGCTGTATCAAAATATTGCTGATTCCCTAGCCTACTTTTAAATTTACTTATAGCTGAGGCTGTCAGGAAGAACAATTTACAGAATGCTGCCTTGATTTTTGCCTAAATAAACCTCTCTCCTCAGTAAAGATGGTGTTATAAATACTTATAATATCTATAGGTCTGTGGAACTATTTGTGCTAAAAAAAAAATCTGGATATCGCTGAATGGGCAAACTACTCAAAGTTCCTTCACTTTCATTGTCTCTGGTGCGCAAATCTTCAACTCGCTCTAAAACCCGTCTATATTGCGCTGTCATGGATGACCCATCGAATACTTCATCTATGAGCATCACAGCTTCCAGTATTGCTACGTCATCTGGCACGAACAAAACGCCAAGCAAACGTCTAAAGAAGGGCCCTCCTTTCCCTCCCAAACAAACTTCTTCGGTTACTTTAGACTTATCACTTGAAGAAATTAGAGCTCTTCGCCCATTTGTTGAAGAGACTAACTCTCAAATACAGGCCCTAACTGAAAGATGGTCAAGCTTGGAGGACAGAGTAACTACAGTAGAACAGAATCTTGAATCCCTGTCTTCTGTCAGCAGCAAGACTGATGTCCTTCACTCTCAAGTGCTCTCTCCAAAAACAATTTGAAAAATAGAAACAGGCGGAATAACCTCTGTATTTATGGATTATCAGAAGGCTCTGATCCTATAAATGTTTTCAAGTCATTCCTGCCCAAAGTACTCAACTTGCCACAAGACACTCAATTAAACATCCAACAAGCTCATCGTTTGGGTCCTGCTTCGTCATCGCGTTCTACCAGTATGAGGAAACCGAGAGGGGTCATCCTATATTTCCTAGAACATACTGACTTACTCAAGATTTTATCAGCAGCTAGAGCAGCAAACCGTGTTTCTTGGGCTAGCAATACTTTGTTTTTTCTCTCAGGATTACTCAAAACCCACTGCTGACAGACAAAGAGACTTTTTAGCAATGAGACCTCAACTTAGATCTATTGGACCTTGCTATGGCCTTTTTCATCCATGCCTCTTTAAAGTTACTTTCAATAACAAAACCACCACATACGAGGATCCATTAAAATTGAACAGCTTTTTTAATTTTTGCCATACGGATTCTATGGACACATCTACATCGTCCTCATCGATCAACAAATAGTTGTCGCTGCTATGTTTTTGCATAGTTATTGTTGATGTTTTTATTTGTTCCTATCTTTTTCTGTTTGACTGTAGTTAATGTTCCCTCTATTTGGTTTTTTGTTGATCTGTTTATCATCTTTTTTCTCTTTTTTGCAGGTTCCGCTCTTATGATGTATTTCCCCATATGTTGTATCGTCCGCCATCTCCAAACCCCTTCCCGCCCTCGCTTGCAGTTTGGAGTCGTCACTCTTCTATGTGGCTCCATCTCCCCCTACTTTATATGTGTTTTGGATTTTTTGTAAGTATGTTCATCGTGCCTTCTCTATTGTATTATGTATTCTTTCTCTCCCTTTATCTTCTTTTCTCTCTCTTTTTCATTCCTCTTTTCCTTCACCAGACTTGCTACTTTCTCTGTTGTTCTGATATTTTTTCTTACTTCCATTCTTTCCTAAGCTGTTTTGTTATCCCTTCATTTTCTCATGGATCGACCTCTTCAATTTATTAATTCTTCTCCCTTTTCTCATCTCCTCTTCTTCCTTCTCACTCTTACTTTTTCCAAATGGTTTCTACATTTCATATCTTCATACTTATTGTAAAATCTGTTAGAAAGGTTCTATTGAATGATATTATCTTTGAATCCATACTCCTTATAACTTGCATTCTAAAGATTTTTACAGTCCTTATTTTTGTATTTAATATCTGTTTTATATGTTGTTCATATACTCATAGAATGGTTTTGCATAATGTTTAACCATGTATTTCACTATATTTTCTATTTGGAAATATTTCTTGCAATCAATGGTCCAATTGAATTCTTATCTTATTTGAGTATTTTATGTTTCTAAAAATTGTCACTTGGAATGTCAGAGGCTTAAATTCCCCTATCAAACGACAGAGAGTCCTTTCCCACTTAACTAAAATGGTTGTCAATATAGCTATGTTACAGGAAACACATCTTACTGAAAGCGAATCGCTGAAACTTAAAAGAAATTGGGTAGGTGAAATCTTTTTCTCACCAGGTGATAGCAAAATAAATGGTGTCATAACCTTATGTCATAAAGCACTTAATGTCAAACTCCTCTCACAAGACTCAGACAACGAAGGTAGGTGGGTGTTTACCAATCTCTTGATAGGGAAAACCCCCATATCTTTACTTAACATATGCACCAAATAATGGGGATATCTCTTTTTGAACCCACATCTCCACATTCCTCTTACAGCACCCCACAGATAACTTCATTTTTGCAGGTGAAAGCAACCAAGTTATGGATCCCTTCCTTGATCGCAAGTCTAAGGTCTCCTTCATCCCAAACAAGTCCCATAAAGCTTTTTTTACGAACTATAGAACTGTCATGGTTACGCGCGGGTGGCATGACCTTCGCACTCACGCCGAGTAACACTACCGCTGCCCGAGGGGAAATCGGGTTAGCGGTCTATGCTCCGAGAGCCGGAAGCGGACGTCACCATGCCTCACTTACGGGCGGACGCGCTTAACTGACGCGGATTCCGGCTGCCCCAGCGCTTTAGATTCACGCCGATGCCACCGCCGAAGATACGCTGATCCGGAACTCTACCTCCTTCAGGTATCGTACCTTGCAAGGCTTCTCCATTTTCTGGTGCCATTGTGACTGCTGCTGCTGCCTGCCTAGTGCCAGTGGTGCCCCCGTGGAAGCCTCACTCTTTGTTCCTAGCCACTTGCACACAGGTGTGTGTTAGGTGGGCTGGGCTACTTTGCAGGCCAACTTTATTATTTGCGCAGGAGCGCTGGTTTTATTATTTTGGTTCTCACATACAAAAGCTCTGACTGGCCTGGACTGTCCTAATGTGCAGGCGTCTTACAAGCCTGTTTTATCTTCGTAGAAGCCTTGTTTCTCGTTCCTAGCCACAGGCACACAGGAGTGTGTTTGGGTGGCTACTCTGCAGGTCAACCTTATTATTTGCGCAGGAGCGCTGGTTTTGTTTCTTATTTTGGTTCTCACACGCCGGAGCACTTCGCCGTACGCCCATGAGCAGATTGGTTACTGGCGCAGGAGTGCTGGTTTGTCGTTTGCCACGGATGTCTCCACGGGTCTCACGACTGAGGTAATCCCGTAGTCAAGTGGGTCTGACAATCCTTAGAGCGGTAGGGAGGTTGGGAATGCATTGAAGTGACAGTTGTTCCCTTATCACCCTATACAGACCAGCGTCAAGGAAGACTCCAGAGACGTAGTGAGACCCCCAGACTTATTAACTGTACTTCTCCTTGTCTGGCTTCTACCCCTGGTACCCCCTCTATCCTAGTCAGTATTCACGCGTTACTAGGGTAAGGTGGGAGACGGTGGTGGTAGTTCATGTCACCGCTGCAGGATCGCCTCACAAGTAGAAGGTAAGACTTGGGGGACTCTGACAAGAACAGAGCAACTTAATTGATGTCTGTAGACTCTGTAATCCAACTTTAAGAGAATACTCCTTTTTTTCTCCACCACATCAGACACAATCCAGAATTGACCATATTACACGTAATGTCTCCCAATCTTTGCTCTCAGCAGATATAGGGCCTATCCTCATTTCTGACCATGCTCCCGTTGCGATTCAACTAGATATCCTCTAACAATCCACATCCCAAAAAAGATGGCGTTTTAACAACTCCTTACTTCTTGATCCCAACTTTAATGCCTCTTTTACTACTTTTGTATAATAATAATCAACTGGAGAGCTGCGATTTTGCACAATCTGGGATGCCTTCAAAGGTACCGCCTGAGATTTCATCATGAGGTATTCGTCCATTAAACGTAAATCTTTTAAATTAATACACAACACACTTCTCACTAAAATCAAGACATTAGAACACGCATTATACACCTCTAAAACAAAGACCTCTCTAGAAGATCTTATAAACGCAAAGATAGCTTTCAATAAATCTTCGACTGAAAGTGCCTCTTTATTTTTAATGAAGACGAGCACGAAATACTATGGTGGCCAAAATAAATCAGGCATTTTTTTATTGATAATAAAGTTTATTGGTTTTGAGAGAACAAATCACAAAAAACATTGGCAGTAAAATCAAGCACAATGATTGAATAGACACATATGAAATAAGGACGACAGAGGCACTTTGAGAATGAATAAAAACACACTTGCCTATGATCCTTCTTGTACAAAAAGCACATGTGCCCCCTAGGGCCGTAGGTTGAACCACTTGCCCCATATATAAATCAGGCAAATTATTAGCCAACTATCTTAAGATCAAGCAAAACAGGTTTCACATCGATTCCATTATAGCTGATAATCAAACACCAAAGTATAAAGACTCCGAAATTCTTCAGGAATTTGTCCATTTTTACGAATCCCTTTACACACCAGAAACTATACCTTCGGATACCGCCATTCTTCAATACTTTTCCACTATCTAGATACATGATGATCCCTTTCCTAATATGGATACTCTGGAATCTGACATTACACAGGACGAATTAATCGCTGCACTTAGGACTCTCAAAAAGGATAACGCCCCAGGTCCTGACGGTCTTACAGTGGAATTTTTCTTGCACTTCACCCAATTGCTTATTCCGCACCTACACTCTCTCATCTCCTCTTTTACTTCCTCTTGTAACTCATCAGGTTCTTTCCTGGAGGCTTACATTTGTTTAATACCGAAATATGGCAAATACTCCAGATATTGCAAAAATTATAGACCCATCTTGTTTGTTAATGTGGATTATAAGATTTTTTCGAAAATGCTAGCCATACGATTAGAACCGCTTCTCCCTCTACTGCTCGGCAAGGAGCAGTCAGGCTTTGTTAAAGATCGCAGCATTACAGATAATACACGGTTGTTCTTCAGTATTTTATCCAGGATGTCCCACCACTCAGATTCACTAACTGCAATTGCCCTTGACGCGGAGAAAGCCTTCAATAGAGTCTCATGGCCATTTATTTTCCACGCTCTTCAGTGATTCAGCTTTGGCCCAAAAATGATATCCCTGATTGCCTTATTATATTCAGAGCCTAAAGCAGCCATTTCCGCCAATGGTCTTGTATCTCCTTATTTCACTCTTCACAGAGGTATACGCCAAGGCAGTCCTTTATCTCCTTTTCTTTTTAATCTAGTGTTAAAACCTTTTCTTTCTCGTTTGCGACAGAATCAATCTATCATAGGTTTTATGTCCGAATCCCAACACATAAAACTAGCAGCCTATGCTGATGATATTTTAGTTTTCCTCTCTAATCCACATCTTCACTCCTTGCTTTTCTACAAGAGGTTGATGCCTATAGTTTCTTATCAGGGTATAAATTAAATACTGACAAGTGTGAGATTATGACCCTAACTAAATACACATTTAAAGAAGATTGTCAGATCTCCAACTTTACATGGAACTCCAAGCATATAAAATATCTCGGCCTTTTGTTCTCTCCCTCCATAGTCACATCTATTTCTCTCAACTTAGAGAAATGTATAGATAAATTAAAATCGCTCACTGCAAGGTGGCATCCACTTCATCTCTCCTGGTGGGGTCGTTTAGACACCATCAAAATGATGCTCATTCCTATAGTTCTTTATATCATCTCTAATATACCAGTACCCATTCCATCCAAACACTTTTACAAGATTAATTATTTATTGACTACATTCTTATGGAACAGCAAGAAACCAAGGATGGCATTTCAAAAACTAACAAGACCAAAATCGGAAGGTGGCGTTAATTTTCCCCACTTTTCCAATTATCATAAAGCATTTTAATTGAAGCAGTTATCACATTGGTTTTCAGACCATACATCCAATAGACCATTATGGGTCAACCTTGAAGCCTCATTTATAGAACCTTTTTCATTTCAAGAATATCTTTCCTTTACTCGTAAGCCCCAAAACAAACTTACACCAGGGATCAAACATTCATGTAAATTACTGCAAGCCACCTTTCCTCAAATCTCACATGATCTTAATACTTTTCTTAACTCCACAATTTGGCACAACAATCATATATTAATGAAAAATAAACCGATATACTGGAAAACTTGGAGAAACAAAGGCCTAATATGGGTACACCAGTTATATGACTGTCAGGATGTGCTCCCTGTCCCCCTCGAGACGCCCCAGACTCACCTATTTCGCCATCCTCTTCTCCCTTGCAGCCCCCAGACTTCGGGAACTCGGGTGGTGACATTGACGTGGCTGTATTCCCCGGGCTCTGGCCCTTTAACAACGTGCCCGCCTCTTTGTCAGGAGACCCCGCCCCCTCAGACGTTTCAGGACTGGATTCGCCGCCTTGGAGGGTGTGGGATTACAACGCGGTATTGGAAGTAGACGCGAGGAGGACGCCGAAAAAGGAACCCGGAGCTGAAGACGAACGCATGGTGGAGAAGCCGGTGGAGCCGTCTCCAGACGAAGGACGTCACACCGAGGAGCCGGGAGACCTGACCCACGCTGCGCCCCGCCACGGTCCCGAGGAATCCTGGCAACCCGTCCAGCGGGACAAGTGCTATATACTGGACTGCTCTCAGAGATCAAGATACCGGACTTTTTTGTACAATAAAAGAATACCCCTTGCATTTCACTCTCGGGTCCCGTGCCTCATTGAACACATCCCGACAATGACCAAGGCATACCCCCCCACTTTTCACAAGCACAGGAATTGTATCATTTACTGGCATCTTTCAAGCACAAATTGTTAACTTGCCAATTGCGGTTTCAGGCGCCTCCGCTCAATTTTCACATACACCCTCTTTACCCTCCACCCCTCACAACACTTGGATCAATTTTCTCCAACTACACCTGAAGACCTCTACCATTTATTCCCGCTTATCACAATTACCCATGAACAGAGATAAGTCTAAAATAGAACTCTTTTGGGAGACTGACCTGGGAGTTGATTGGCCCATCTCTTTTTGGAGCAAAATATGGCTAAAAATAAGAAAATCCTCTAGAGCAGCAAGCACCACTCAAACAATGTTTTTCATCTATAACAGACTGCTCTTTACTCCCACACATTTACATAGGATACATGCCAATAGTCCTAGTTCATTTTGGTCATGTTCTGCTGACCTGAAACACATGTTATTTGCATGCCCGAATGTCTTTACGTTTTGGGAACAGGTCTGCTCTCAAATTACTACCATTTTCAAAACCAAAACTCCCCTATCCTTTATTAATATTTTGCTAGGCAGCTTGTCTCCTGACTGGCAAAGTAGTCACTCACGACTCCAAATCATTGATTTACTATTAGCCGTTGCATTTCAGCAGATAACAAAGAATTGGAAAGACACCTCCAAATTATCATATCTCGCCTGGTGGTATGCTATTTGTCACAACCATCCAATTTTACTTACCACAAAACGACTACATCTTTGGGCTCCTGTCACACACTTCTTCGATGATAGTGCAAAAAAAACCTTTACTCCCCAACCTTCATTCCAAGAAGTTGCTAAGCCTCCTTGACTTCCTTTTTTTTGTACTAGAATTGTTTAATATTCCATTTTAATACTATGTATATGATACCATATGGAAAAACATTACACCTTCCTTTTGTTCTTTATTGCTGTTTAATATGAACCAGCCTCTCTCCGCCTTTCGATTTATTCACCTTCCAACATGTTTTTTCTTCTTCATTCCAATGTAATAATATATTACTAATGCCCTTCATTTATTTATCTCTCCTTTAATTGATTATATGTACAAAGTAATGTTGAACAACTGATTCTTTTCAATAAACTTATTTTTGAAACTTAAGATCTTTATGACGTAGTACAGGCATTTAATGGTTACACTCGGAAGAATAGTGATGTGTAATACAGGGCTCCGTGTGTTGCATGATCATTTACATGTACCCGGGCTGGGGAGGCTGCTCCAACTGCAGACAAGATAGGGGATTATGTAAACCCTGCAACCCGAAAGAACTGAGAGTGCTCTTCTGTAGAGCTTGCTCTGGTCCAACAAACTGCTTGTGCATGCCACGTGTGCCTCAGTCAAAGTGAAAAATCGATGGTCGGCGTATGTGGAGTCAAAGTGCCACTCCC
The DNA here is from genome assembly GCF_964204655.1 of Triturus cristatus. Taxonomy (NCBI): domain Eukaryota; kingdom Metazoa; phylum Chordata; class Amphibia; order Caudata; family Salamandridae; genus Triturus; species Triturus cristatus. The sequence continues at coordinate 1,156,896,879 of NC_140583.1, read as the reverse complement.
ACCAGTGCCAGGCCTGTGAAGAAAGTGAAGGCCTTACAGAAAGTTTGTTTGACGTTGGCTAGTAATTTGCTGGTAAAGTCAAGACAAGAGATACTGGGCCACAGACTAACACAGAGCAGTCATCATACAGTACGACAACACTAAAGTCAGCTGCTAACAATACAGTGAAAACAACTCCTCTGCCCAAAATGTACTTAATCTGGTGCTAATACGTCACCGATGAGATAAAACTTGATCCTACAAACAAAATGTCCTCCCAAAATGTACTTAATCTGGTGCTAATACGTCACCGATAAGATAAAATTTGATCCTACAAACAAAATGTCCTCCCAAATGTGATACATACAAGTAGATTAAAAAAATATATAACATTTATTTATAAAATTTGATCAAAGCAGTACAAACAACACAAAGATCAATGTCACAAAAATTAACATCATGAGTCACACACACTCATTCTACCAACCTATCACACAACCACATACTCACACAGACTCAAACTTCCAATCGAATAACAGTTCATTGGATCAGAGTAACAGTCAATAGGCGATGCCAAGAGTGTTCCCCAAACTATATTAACAAAATGCGATGTCAGAATAAGAAAGACAACTGTACATGAGGGATATACAATCCTCAATTTTTCACACAGTTCAAGATTACAACTTTTTTTCCAGGAGGGAGATAGATATGGGGGAGATACGGGGGCTCTCTGGGTCACACCTTCATCAGGATGAAGTAAGGGAGAGTGGGACTCATGAAGGTAAATACCTGGAAAAATGACAAAGGTGTATATATATATATATATATATTATCTACTGGCGGTCGCCAGTAGATAGTTATAGTTAGGACCGTGTTTCCATAGGAAATCTCAAAATTCTATTTTGAATAACTTTGGCGCCGGTTGACGAATCCTCGTGAAATTTTCAAAACTAATGGGGCGCTCCGCTCAGCTCCTACCCTGAAAGTCTCGGGGGTATTCGTCAAGCGGGGGCCGAGAATAAAGGGGGGTCCCAAAACGCGTTTTCCCCATGCATTTTCCCATAGGACCTTTAGTCGAAGGTACAGCCCGAACGGCTGAACAGAATTACTTGAAATTTGGCAAAGAGGTAGTCCTTAGGTCAGGGATGTGCCTTTTGCATACATGGAGTCAATCTGTTCAGTAGTTCCTGAGAAAATTGCAGTTAAAGTACATAAATATCTATAGCCGCGCACCGTGCGCGAGCGTAATTCTGATTGGTGGTTACATGTCAGTCAACGTTCGAATCGGTCGAAATCAGGAAGTGTTGGCCGCCATTTTGTTTGTTTTGAGTGCGAGAGTAAAAAAGAAAGGTGGCGAACGTGAAAAGGGGGCAGGGTAGAGAGTTCCTGACCCCCTAGCCGTTGTCAGGGGGTCCCTGAAGGACCCCGAAGGCAGAAGAAAACATTGTAATTTTATTTTTTTTTAATCGCGGGGTGCGCTCACGGTGCACGCAGCGTGCGCACACGGTGAAAAACCATTAAAAAAAATAAATAGTTTAATACGTAGTTTATTGTAAAATAAATATATAAAAAATATAATAATAAATACATAACTTAGCATTTAAAAAACCGTACAAATTCACTGAAAAAACCATAGGTTTCACACACGTTATAGTTAGGAATTAGCATTTAAAAAACTTTGCAAATTCACTTAAAAAACACATTAACGGCAAGCATTGGTGGTTAGTCGGCTGATAGACTTCATGGGTGGAACAGGTTCCGACCTCATGGATACATATCAGAGATAACAGGCGGTGTGGAGGTTAGAGAGGTGACAGCCGCGAGGATATGCTACATAGAAACCTAAGGCCACTAAGACTAAATGGTCACAAGGCAAGAAAAGATAAAATCACGGCCAACGAGGCGGAGATCCGGATTCCTTGGTTAGGTATCCAGCACAAATCAGCACAGCAGCGCGCTTACCTCAAACAGATCTCTACCGCTGAGTGCGTGAACCAGGGTCCAGAGGGCGTGTAGATCCTCCCGCCAGTGATGTCCGGCGGCCTGGAATAGTCGTACGATTCCAGATGGGAGTTTAAATGCAAAAAACCGCGCGAGAACCCCGAACCAAGGGAGATGTCCTAATCCACGGGTGAAAAACATGGAGAAAGGACTACAGAATTGGCTCGGGGGCTAAAAGGACGTGCACCATATTGGAGAAGGGGAGTAAAACGATAATAACAAACCTCAACTGGTCTGGGGAAAAGGAGAGAGTGGGCCAGGGGACAGAAGTCTTCTATGCCGCCTCATAAAACGGATGTATCAAATGCAGCCAAAAAATGAAATAAAAACAATAGAGAAAATGCCAGAATGGACAGAATAAGAGGTCAGGCCAGAGTCCGAGGATACAATATGGACTCTGCAGGACATGGATAAAGGTGAGCAGGCGTAGGACAAAGGTCCGGCGGTCGTACACACATAATAGAAAGGCGCAATGAGAGGCCAGTGAGGGGGCCCATAGGGTGACCAATAAGGGCCTAAACAGTGAGCCCAGACTGGCAGATGATCACGAAACAAGTCAATCCGGGAGGTAGAAGCGCAAGGGATCCAAAAAAGGGGGGGTGACAGAAGAAAGCCTAAAACCCAAACGCCCATTATGATAAGGTTCAGGAAAGAACATACATATGCAGAGGGGGCTCAAAGGTGAACTGTGAGAGATTAAAACATTGCATTCTCCCATGGTAGGTTTTCATTGAGTCCCTTTTCTTTTGATTTGAGGGTGAAAATCAAAAAACCTCTCTCTTCTTACGTACGGCAGTGATGTCTCTATCAGCTTGCGGTTGGACTTTCTCCAGAATAGACGATTTAAGGCCACTTTCAACATGGGCCGCCTTGATCCAATGGCTGACCAGGGGAGCAGCACGCTTCATGAGCTTGATATTGGAGTTTTGCTCTCCAATCCTTAATCTACATTCTCTGCCGGTTTCACCAATGAAGGCCAAATTGCAGGGACATAGAATGATATGCACGATGTTTGACGTGCGGCAGTTGGTCATTTCCGTAAGAAAGACCGCCCGGTCAATAATTTGAATGTTGTTACTAACAATGGCATTGGAGCAGGCTTGGCATGATCCACATCGGTGGTTGCCTTTGATAGGCTCACCTCCTGTGATGGATTTCTGACAGAAAGAGTCACGTTCCCAGCTTTATGCTCTGACATGGAAATTGCTAAGGTTTTTGTTCCTCTTAAAGGCAAAGAGGGGTTTTGGAAGTTTATGTTCATCTTCGCCAATATTGAGGAGATGCCATTGCGAGTTTATGACCTGGCGTACCTTGTGGTCAAAGTTGGAGTCCTTGGTAACACATACAAGTTGGTCAGTTTTCTCTGAGATTTGGGCAAGAACATGGCTTCTCGGTTGCAGTACCTAGCTCTTTTTAGGTCATCCTTAATCAATCTGGCAGGGTATCCTCTAATCAAAAGCTTCTGCCTTAGGATTTCTGCTTGTTTGAGGAAATCGGCCACGTTGGTAAAGTTTCTTCGAATACAAAGGAACTGGCTACAGGGTATACCCTCTTTTTGGCATTGTGGATGGAAACTGCTGAATTGTAATAAGGTGTTTCTAGCCGACGGCATGGTATACAGTGTGACCTGAAGATGAGCGTTACAGTGCTCGACCCATACATCTAAGAATTCCACCTTGATGTTGCTAGAATGTGCGGTAAATCTTAGGTTGGGCTCGGCTGCATTGATCCAGTGAGTAAACTCATCGAGTGTCTCCTGGTTGCCCAGCCAGATGAAAAAGATGTCGTCGATAAATCGCGACCATGCTCGGACGTTTTCAAAGAACTGAGCCATTTCATTGTATATGTTTCGTGTCTCAAAATCCCCCATGTATAGACAAGCTATACTTGGGGCACAGGTGGCGCCCATACTCACGCCCTGGACTTGTTGGTAATAATTACTATTGAATAAAAAAAATAATTCCCCAAGCACGATTTCCAAACACCGTAAGATGAAAGCCGAGTTTGTGATAGCAGGGTCCGATTCTAGGATTTCCCAAAGCACTCTAATGGCCTCTTTTTGGGGGATGTTAGTGTACAAGGACTCTAGGTCCATAGTGACCAATAATTCATAGTTGTTATTGTATGGGAGATTTTCAATCTTGGAGATAAAGTGGCCAGTATCCCTCACGTATGAGGGCAGTCAGTCAGTCAGTCAAAAAGTAACTTTATTTGGTTTTCACAAACCATAAAGCATATAAAACACATTTCATATTAAAAACATTTTCAGTTCATAAAAGTCTACTTGGTTCTTTTTATGGCAGCGTGCCTTCAGTTTTTGCCCACTTTTGAAAGTAAGCTTTCTACTACTATCATAAATTTTATCCCCCTGCATATTAAAATGTTTGAAGCGGCACCCATCCAACTTGTTGCCGCCTGTCTGCAGGTGCGGATTTTAAATCATTAAAAGCTGTTCTCAGCATCTTCCTTCTTTCTAATTTTACTATTTCACAGACACACAGTATATGGCTCAAAGTTTTGCTATAATAACCACATAAACGACATGCCTTTGCTTGATCCTTGTTTTTCCAGGAGGGTACTAAGTCTAATGTGCAATGATCTCCAAATCTGTATGCCATGAACCTCCTTTTTAAGGACAATCAGAAGTGAGCTGCTAGGTAGGGTTGAGGTGTTAGCCGTGTATAAGAGTTTATTATGACCCATGCATGGCGGCGTCTCGCTAATCCCCTTTTGTCCTCCACGAAAGATAATGCTTTTGCTTTGTTTTTGCAAGCTATTTTAAATGTGGCCTTTTCCAACTTGCTGTTCCAAAGCCCCTCAAGCTCTAATTCTTCCAGAGCTATCCTCAATTGGTCCCCCCACGAGTTTGGGATTCTTTGCTCTAGTTGTTGCTTTATTTCCAACCAGCATAAATTATTCAAAGTTCCCAGTTCTGCTGCTCTGAGTTTCCAGCATAAGTTTACCATGGTTGCCTTCCTTTGGAATACTTGATTCTGTAGTCCGAATTCCAAACAGATTTGTGCTGGAGAGGAACCTTTAAAGAGAATAAATACCGTTTTGTAAACCTTGGTTTGTAGCTTATTTAAGATGTTACTTTCTTGGCCATGGGTTTCCAGGCCGTAGGACAGGGTCGGTAGCAGTTGGGCTGCCATAATTTTTAAAAGATGCCCATGTGAAGGGCTTTCCAGTTTCTTATATAGTTGTTTATAAGCAAATATTAAGGATTGAGCTTTTGATGTAATCTCCTTTTTCTGCTCCACCATTGACAGATTTCTTGCCATTTTGATGCCCAAGTATTTATAAGATCTTGTCTCTTCTATTTGAGAGTTCTTAATGAAACATTTATAGTTTCCTTGTCTTGGGCCCGCTAGTCTTACCACCTTGGTTTTTGATTTATTCAATTCCAAACCTTGAGCGTCCAAGTAATCTATTAGTTTATTTATTGCCCTTTGTAGCCCAATCTAAGTCTGGCTTACCAAGACAATGTCGTCTGCATACTGTAAGTATTGAACCGGCTCCTTTGCCAAATTTGGTGGTTGTCCGTTTATTTGTTCTAACTGGCGATTCAAATCAGCTAGATATAAATTAAATAAACCTGGAGAAAGGACACAGCCCTGTTTTAATCTATTTGTGATGTTTATTTTTGAAGAGACTCTTTGTCCGTCCCCTAATTTTAGTGGCCCATGTTTCACTGTATAATGATTGTATTGCTTGTATCAGTAGTTGTGGCAGTCCCCATGCTTTCAGTTTCTTCCACAATCGGTCCAGCGGCACTCTATCAAAAGCCGCTTTTAGATCTATATAGCAAGCCACTAAAGCTCCCCTTTTCCTTTCAGCCTTTTCCGTCAGAATTGTCAAGGCTGTTAGATTAGTAATGGTGCCCATTCCCCGTCTGAAGCCTGTTTGGAAGTTAGGGATAATATTGTTTTCCTCTATCCACTCTTGTGGATGTTCCAAGATGCATGAAGCATAGAGTTTGGCCTCTACGTCGATCAGGGCGATCAACCTGTAATTCCCGGGTTCTGTTCTAATACCGCTCTTGTAAATTGGGTGGAACAGGTTACCGCTCCAGGATTGCAGGATCTTGTTGTTACGGAACACGTGGTTAAAAAGAGGTGTTAGGTATTTTGCCCAAACTTCCGGGTCTCGTTTGAACAGGGCATTTGGTAGCCCGTTTGGACCTGCTGCTCCTTCCGCTTTCAGATTTTTTATCAGTGTTTTTATACGTTTAACAGTTGTCAAAATTTGGTCATCTCCTTCCCAGCTAAACTGATTTTTACCATTTTCAATATTAATGCTGGTTACCTTGGTGTTAGGTACTTTTTCCTTTACTTTCGGTGACCTTACTGCATCCACCTCTTCTAATCCCAGTTTGGGGTTATACAATTTATCGATGTGTTCTAGCCAAATATTTTCGCTGATTCCGATGGTATTTTGCTTTCCGTGACCTTTCATTAATTTGTTGATTATACCCCAGAATTCTTTACTATTTGGAAGTTTGCTTGCCCACAGCAGATCTTCCCATAACTTTTCTCTGTATTTTCTTTTTTCCACTCTGCATTCCATCTTGTAGTCTTTTCTTCGTTTTTGGATCTTTCCGCTATCTTTTTTTATTCCCATTTTAATTGCTTGCGCGTTTTGTCTTACCTCTTTGGCGATATTTCTTTTTTTGTTTCTCATCTGTGTTGTATACCATGGCTCTTTAATAAACCCGTAATTACCTTTGGATACTATTTTTGCTGGGAATTTGTCCAGCAGTAATTCACATAGTTCCTCCCAGTTACTTGATGTTGAACTGCTAACTCCTCAGCATTCTTTATGTGTTCGTTCACCATATCCATTATCTCATCCATGATGGCTCCTCTCCATTTAAGCTTCCTTAAGTTATATATTTCAGGCCACACAACTAATGAAGCTACAGACTCCTTAAGTTTAATATTTAAGTCTAGGACTGTCTCTTGAGGGAAATGATCACTCTCTGGTCGTATTAAGATACGGAACTTGTCTACCCGGGACATTAGCTCTTTGCTGATTATCGTATAATCTATAATTGATTGTTTTTTTCCACAGGAAAAGGTGATACCGGCTGGTTGATCTCCCTTCGTGTTTCCATTTAGGATGACCATGCATAATTTTTCCAGCTTGTTTTCTATCTTTTGATTGTTGTTCTTGTTCTTATTCGTCTTTTCTCCTGTCAGATTGTGATTAAAATCCCCTGATATTATCATCTCATGATATTGATGTGTAACTTGAAGTGTTTTTATTAGGTTTATTAGGGTAGACAATTTCTCCTCTTTTTTGTCCTTATTTGGATGAATATAGATATTTAGGATTATTAGTTTGTCTCCAACTCTTTCTCCTTGTACCGGAACATTTTCTTCTACTTTTATTATTTGGATCCAGTTTTCTCCGGAATCCATTTCCTCCGATTTCCAGTCAATTTCCGTTGCCATGTATGTGGACAGACCCCCTCTTGGATGCCCATACTTGGATGTTTTTTACGCCATTATATGGAATTCTTCGTATCCTGCCAAGTGCTTTGGTGAAGTGTTCCATGTTTCTTGTAACAGGATAACTTTAAAATTACTTAAATAGGTAAGGGTTTCTTGATCTTGTTGCATTTCGTTAAAACCATGAACGTTCCAAGAGCAGATCGTGAACTTTTTCTCCTTTTAATTTACTGCCTTATTGTTTTGTGCCCCCCTTACCGAGGTGTTATCATCAGGAACGATGTAAATTCAAAGTGTAGGGTAGCCAAGACCATTCGTGAATTCCATCTGACTGGATGGTTGTTTGTCTGTCCATAGCGATTTGCACTCCGGTTCCCCTGCGTGTTTCTTGATTTGGTGATGTACTTCTGGCTCCTTTTAGGACCATTGAAGACTTTCCCTTTATGTTTTGCAACCTGGAAACCTCGTCATTTATTAGCGGGTATGGATATTTTATTAACGGTGGATAAGATATAATTATGCCCCAAGTTGCGAAGATCTCCCTAGTGGCGAAGATCCGTTCCGTTGTCTCAATCGACGCCCATGTAGTGCTACTAACTTCCAAATCCATCTCCATGTTAATTTGCACGAATTCTAGTGCCAATAGATCAGATGATGGCCCTTAATTTCGGAATTTCTCCAAAAAGTCTCATTATGTTACCCCTATTTAGGATATCGTTTTTTCCCTTTGTTTGATACTCCGGCTTAAAGATTAATTTACAGCCTGTTACTTCTGGATTTGGTTGGGGTTCTTGATTTCCTTTTAGTTCCCTTTTTTCCCTTATCCTTTCCCCCGCCTTAGTGTTGATCATGAGCTCGATTGTGGGCCGTCCTTTTGAACTTAAATTCGGCGTTTTATCTTCCTCTCCGCTTTGCCTTCTATTTTCCTCCTTTGTTTTGAACATTTTGGCTGTACTGATCTGTCACAATTGTTGGTTCTCCGCTAATATTTTACACGTCCGTCCTTTTTTATCCAGGATGATAGATAGCTGGATGTCAGAACTTGACGCTCCTTCAATGTTCATCCCAATACTTTTTTCCCTTTTTAGCGTGGTTGTTTTGTCCTTGTTAGTTATCCATTTAATTTTTTCTTCCTGGTGCTTGATTTTTAAGCCATCATCGTTTTTCGCTTCAGGTACCGTTTTTTGAGACATGTCTTCTGTTACCTGTGGTTTTGTTGTTTGTTTGTTTCTATCCTTTCTTTTCACGTTTTCCGTCTCCTCCTCTATGTGTGTTTGTGTTTTTACTTTTTCAACGGTATACCACTCTTTTATTGCTTTCCTATCTGCAGGTTCTGGTACACTCAGATCGCTTTTCGTGGATTTATTATGGTCCCTCATATTGTCCAATATGGTTGATTCATCGATGGTTTGCTGTATTGTAGGGCCAGTGGCTGCTTGTTCTTAGCGTTTTGTGAAAAGATGGCATAATTTTGTTTTTCTCCCTGCCTAGTTTTTGAATTGACATTTTTCCTGGCTTTTCGTGCTCGTTTGCGTTGTCTTTTGGTTTGATTTTCCAACACACTTGGAGCAGCAGGAGTGTTTTTTTCACTGCGCCTATTGCCCTGCTCTTTTGTTATGTTTGCGTCGTCCTCCATGGAGTTTTCTACATATTCTATACCTTGCCTCATAATTCTTTGTTTTTCAGTCCTTGTAGGTTTACCTGTATTTACTAAGCACGATGTTTCTTCTATTTGTTTTCTTACTTGTGCTGCACTTAGGATCTCGGTCAAAATTTCTGGTAGACAAGTCAGTTTATCTATTATTTTGCTGCACCCGCAGCTATGGTCTAATACTTTGTTATTGTTTTGTCCATCTTTATTTGTTCCATTAGTTATTTGATCTAAAATTATGTCCAGCTTGTTATTAATACTATGTCAAATAAACAAGACCCCCTTGGGTATCTTAGATAGCATACATCCATTCATTCACATTCATTCACAAGAGTCAGGTATTAGCACCAATAGGAGTCCAAAAGGGTAGTTTATATAGAATAATCAGTATATTTATTATGTATCATAAAAACCGTTAAAAAAACATTAAAAACATTTTATCACAAAATCAATAAGGGAGACAAAAAGACTTAGAGGGAAGTACGCAAGCAGCAAAGTCTTATAATGTGAATCTAAAGGGCACTTAGGGATACATCAATCAAAAACTGACAAATTCATAGGTACATATTTCATCAATGTGTCACGTTTTTCTTGTATAATTATATCCCAAGATATTGTTTTTTGTGCCTTAGTGGACCTAGTTCTTTCTCGGTGTCCAGAAGCGTTGTGTAAGTCCTTCCCATACAGTCTGTACAAAAAAGCGACGCGTTTCGGTGGTATCTAATGATTCCCCACCTTCTTCAGGCTAGCACAAATGCTTGTAACACAACTCCCTCAACAGATAATATCTGGAAAGTCAAAAAGATATATATAAAAAAACATATATTTTATATCTATATACACATACACATTTCTCAAATAGATTGTATTTCATGATGATAACTTTTCTTAATTAGATTTTCATGTTTGTGTGATGGGGCAACATACACCCTAACAGCTTGTTATTAATGCCTGCAATATGAGTTGCAATCAGATTCATTAAGTCTACCTGTACGTCCAATTTGTCCGATTGAAAATTTAGTACAGTGATTGCTTGCTGTAGACTTTTTAGTAACGCGTCGCTCCAAGTGGTTGTTTCTTTATTTATTGGTGGTATTGAGATCCCTGATATGGAATCAAACCCACTTACTGATGAAATGGTAATTGGAGACTGTATTTTTTTATCGCCAAGTGGAGGGCCACCTCGCCCCATATTTATTTATTTCCAAAGAATGGGGCTGGGGGTGTTCTTGATGGGGGTTGATATTGCTCCCCTTTCGACTCCCTTTGCCTTTTTTCCCGGCGAATTTATGTACCTATGTTTTCCCTGGTTTATTGACCCTGATTCCTCCACTTGTTGGGTTTTAAAGTTTAACATCTTTATGAGGTCGTCTTCCTCTGTTATTGAAAAAGGTTTTGACCAGATTGTCGTTTGGGTTATTCCTCGTTGTATAACATGAACTCCGCCTTCGCTTTGTTCCCTAGACACGTACCTTTGTGCAGCTTTTTCTTCCTTGCTTTTTTCATTCGTGGCTGTCTGTTGAGTTGTAGGTTGGTATATAAGTTGAGGTGCCGGGACATCAATTTGGGTTGTCGTTTTTAGGAGCCAATTTTTTAAAACTGATTTTTCTTGGACCGGTCTTTCATCATTTTCTTTTATCTCCCTTCCTTCTTTTTGTTGACATATTTCCGGTAGTCTTGGTGTAGGTTGAGGTATCGGTGCATGTATTGATGGGGGTTGATATTGCTCCCCTTTCGACTCCCTTTGCCTTTTTTCCCGGCGAATTTATGTCCCTATGTTTTCCCTGGTTTATTGACCCTGATTCCTCCACTTGTTGGGTTTTAAATTCTAACATATTTATGAGGTCGTCTTCCTCTGTTATTGAAAAAGGTTTTGACCAGATTGTCGTTTGGGTTATTCCTCGTTGTATAACATGAACTCCGCCTTCGCTTTGTTCCCTAGACACGTACCTTTGTGCAGCTTTTTCTTCCTTGCTTCTTTCATTCGTGGCTGTCTGTTGAGTTGTAGGTTGATATATAAGTTGAGGTGCCGGGACATCAATTTGGGCTGTCGTTTATAGAAGCCAATTTTTTAAAGCTGATTTTTCTTGAACCGGTCTTTTATCCTTTTCTACTGTCACCCTTCCTTCTTTTTGTTGGCAGTTTTCTGGTTGTCTTGACATTGCTTCTGGGCGTTTATCTCCGGCGCTTTTTGGTGTTATTGAATGTATCGGTTTTATGGGAGTTTGTAGGCTTTGTGCCTCTTCTGTAATTGCATAAATTGCCGCCATTGGGTCTTTTAAAAACTGAGATTTATGCATTAGGTTTTTCCCCCCGAACTTAAATTGCTCTGTAGCTATAACAGGGATCAAACTCTTTTCTTGTGGGTTAGAATCCTCTTTTAACTTACTCTTGTTTCCGGATTTGTTAACCGCTTTTGTTTGATCCTGTGTTGTCGCTCTTTTCTTATTTTTGTGGATGGGGGCTTGGCGAACTTTTCCTGACCGCATGTTCCCAATTCTCTACTCCGGTCCTGATGGATATCTTGACCCCTGTGCTGTTTTTTGCTGTTACTGCTAACCCCCCCTCTGCAAAGTGTTCTTAACTCTCCAGTCAAAGGTACTATAAGCACTGCTTCACCTCTACTTTGCCTCACCACATCTTGCCTCCCGATTTTCACCTCCCACTCAACTTCCAGCACCTCCTCCCAAGCCTGTCTTCTGCGTCCTGACGAGTGACAAACTCCCCCACCGGGTCCCTTCCTCTGCCACCGACCCTTGTGCTAGGTGCGGCGCGAGGCGCTGTGGGGATGCTTGGGGCCCGACGCACACCGCAGGATTGAGGCAGCTGCCTTCAGGGAGGAACTGCTTAGAAGTGTTGCAATGTCCGGCAAAGTGGTGACTTTATCTGTCAAGTCGCTTACAATTCGTCTCATCAGAATAAGGTGTCTGCTTGGGTCCCTTCGTTGGGGCCTCAGGTCGCAAGTTCTCAAGCTGTTAGCCCAGATATAGATTAACTGATTTCCCAGTTTTTTACCTGGCAGTCCATCGTAATTTTACTGTTGTCTGCGTTAATGCTGGTACTTTTCTACTTGAATGCTGGTGCTTGAGAAATAGCTAGTAGCTTAAATTTGGTGATTAGGCAGTGTATTTCATTAATATTACATTTAGCCCCCCTTGGTGCCTGAAACACTACCGGGGCTGCCTTTTCCTGCAGGGCTACTGCTTTCTGCTTTTGCCTTTTACTCACCCTTTACTTTCCAAAATCCATGACCGTGACCGGCCCACGAGTCCAAAGTACAGGTGTGGAATGGCTTCAGGGGCCTCTGGGGCTCAGAGGCTCAGGCTCGGGCTTAAGGCTTAAAGGCCCCCCCCTGCCCGTCCCGCGCCTGCTTCCGCTCCCTCTCCCAGCACCAGTCACCCGGCTCACCGCTTCTGCCGCCTCTTCTCAATCCTCTCACCTCTTCCCTTGCAGTGTGGATGAGGCGCTGGGCGGTGGGGTCCGCCTCTAAATGCGGGGAGCCTCGCGAGCACGGGCTGCCTGGAACCGAGCCACTTCGCTTAGATCTTCTTTGTCCCCCACACCCTTCACTCTCCTCTCGTTGCCTTGACCACTCAAACGCCACTGCTACTGCTCACTGTGGTGTCTCCGGTGCTTCCGGTGCCTCCCGTGCCGCGCACCGATCCCTCTCCCTCCAATACGGCACAGCACGCCGCGCCGCAGATGCAGGACACGGCCTGATGAAATGCACCGTCCAGTGATTGCAGAGGGGGATCCCAGCAGGTCTCAGCAGATCTCAGCGGGTCCAGCAGGTATCCAAACAGGGATCTATCAGACCCTTGATAGACCGCGATGCACGTATGAGGGCAACTTACATACTTGTGGTTTAGGAAAACTGTCGATGTATTTAGACAGAGGCTTTGTGGCGGCCAGATGGTGGACACGATGGGTCTCAGAGGTGGATTCTCCACACTTTTATGGGTTTTGGGAACCCCATAAATAATTAGCATACATGTGTATGAGGGGGTAAGGAATTCCGCCTCCTTGGTGCAGATGTGCTGACTATTCTGAGAATCCTATCTTTCAATTTGGGTTCGAGGTTTTTGTAATGTCTGGTCACTCCTAGAAGGTTGTTCATCTTTTCCACATACTGGGGGGTGTCAAAGATAACTATTCCACCACCCTTGTCGCAGGGTTTGATGGAAAGGTTCCTGTTATTCTTGAGCACCCGAAGGGCAGCCTTTTCCCCCTTGGAGATATTAAATTGGGGATTGGGAATGTACCTTACGACTTTTTGGATTTTGGTGAGTACACTTTTCTCGAAAATCTCTACTTCGGTCCCCAGTGTGTCAAGACTGGAAGTAAATTCCGAAGGAGGTTTAAGGCCTGATAGTTTGTCTTGAGTGTCGGCGATGAGTCTATTTTGGAAAAACTTTTTTAGCTTGATTCTCCAAAAAAACCAGATGTAAATCTTTTATCAGTTCAAACTTGTTGAGATTAGTGGCAGGGACAAATGAGCTTTGGGAACAAGTGAGAGCTGAAAAAGAGTTTGCCACAGGCTCATGTGAATCATGTGCTGAGCCATCAGCGTGTTGGCGTGCACATTGAAGGGAATTCATTGGCTGATGAAGCTGCGAAGGCAACAGTGTGAAATGCTGCCGTTGCTGCAATCACTCGTTCTAACACGATGATAGATGGACAGATAAAGGTAGCTGTCATCGCGACCCATAAAAACAGCTCAGCCTTGTCAAAAGGTTTCACACTTAAGTACTCCTACAAGTTAGATGTGCAAAATATACTGTATGCTCAAATTCCAGGAGTGGGGGATAGAGTAATATCAAATATGGATCGCAGATTAGCTGCACGCGAGGGTCTGGGCTCAGCACACACAGGTATCACTGCAACAGTTTCACTACTGAAACAACGTTATTGGTGGCCTGGTCTTACCAAGACGATTAAGGGCTTTGTCCTTAAGCGTGATATGTCAGCAGATAAAGAGTTGCACCGTAGCATGTCCACCACAAACACCACTATTGACATCAGAGAGACCTCTTGCATGTGTCTATTTCAACCACTGCAGCCCCTTACAATCTGATGAGGCTTACAAGTTCATCTTGGTGGCAGTGGATTCATGCTCTAGATTCCTGTGGGTTTGGCCCCAGAGCTCGGCTGACGCTCGAACTGTAATAAAGGATTTGCGAGTTTTCATAGGGACATACACAAGTGGCACATTACATTCTGACCGTTGCCCGCGTTCTGCTCTCGGGCTCACAAGGAAGCCATGGGAAGTTTGGGTGTTGCATTACGGTACTTCTCTCTGTGTAATCCCCAGGGAAAATCGATTGTGGAGAGGAAAAACTGGGACTTAAAGCAATCAATTGTGGCAGCACAGTGGCAGATGAAAAAGCATTTGACATCAATGATCGTTTGGCTATTTTACAGGATCTCAATGAATTCCGGGCACTACAAAGCAAAGTCCAAGTAAATCGCACCGCCACTGGGGAAGTGAAAGCAGTTTTGGCAAGACCTGCCTGGGTCCCAAAAATCAGGGACCTGGTCATGGAAAAGATTGTGGACAAGAAATAATTTGGGCCATACTACAGAGCAGCAGTACTGTAGTGGAGGCAGCGTTTTAGATGCACACATTGCTATGTTAGCATAAGCGTCTTAGATGTTAGAAATGCCATCTTGCCACTTTTGCCGCTTTTGCACACGACACTGCAGATAGATGTTATTATTTGAGAACTGCTTGCTTACCTTTTCTTCACATGAGAACTGTCTGTTGTTCACATCCCTAGACGTGCACTGCGACCTTGGTCTGAACATTGTGTGCAGAAACAGTCTGAGCCAACAAACAATGTATGCTTTTGAGTTCAGGTTGATCGGCCCACACTCTAGCCATAACACGCACACAGCTGCAAATATCTGTAAGTCGAGCGCCTTTAATATTGCAGTTTGCATGCATTAGACACACATTCTGGAGAATAACTTTTCCATGCGCAGAGCAAAGCTGATCCTGTGATGTGATTCACCTAAGCTGATCTTTACGGTATGGGGTTCCCCATTCAAACCTAGAGACCTTCTATTAGTATAATAATACTAGTTTACTAGCGAAGGGAGGGTGGTTGCATTCCACTATCATTTGTAATATGATTTCTCCCTTCATTTTCTATGGTATTGTAACAATGCTGATGGTTTTAATTTTAATCATTTGTCTGCTTATGTTAGCCAAAGTACTGCATCTTAGGACACGTAGTTTATAAAATGAACATTTTAAACTTTAATGTCTCTGATTACTCTTGTTGCGTACTGATATGAGAATAATAACGAACAGGTATTTCTGATTCCCACCATTCCTGAGAGTACTCTAAGTCGCTTGTTCTGGGTTGTCTATACATTGGTAGCTTCGAGATGATACGGAGAATGAATGGGACACTGATGCTAGTCGGATAGGGGTTCTGGGTACTGAGGTGAGTTTTTGGTACACCGCAATTTACTGAGGTCCTGGTTTCCTGCGCATAGTTCTGTGCATGAGCACAATCCCTGCAACATGGCGCACCTAAAGTTTGGTCTTCTGATTTGAGACGCCTTAGTAGTGCTTATATTAGTCCACAACGCCCTCACTCTTGTTTCCGGATAGCGGGAGTGACGGTTTTGACCTACATATTGGTTCAATAGCTTCAATCAAGCTTGTCAATTAAAAAGGTTTTTATATTTTTGAACCCTTGTGCTACTACAATATACCTTGTTGTTCTTCTCTGTGTCCTTATGGTGGTCAATATTGCAGCGCATAGCCGAACACCTCTGCGGCGTCATTTGACGCAGTTTGGGGTGCCGGACGATGGGATGGCCGTTATTTTTGTGGTGAGTGCCGATGCATCATATCCCTACGAGTTGTTTTACTCTTGGGTGACTATGCTGGCAGTGAATGCGGATGATAATACGTTTCACTCCTATACTCCCACGCGGATCCGAGCAAATTATACGCCATATAGGACGTATTTGGTTTAATGGCGCACTTCCCCATACGGTTACACCGGTTCGAATGGGCCCTTTGTCAATTCCAGGGGCCACTTGGCCGGTACTGACCGGATTTACACCTCATCCTCGTTATTTAACGGCCACGGTGGATGAGTTGCGTGTCCTCCATACAGCCCTGATTACAGTGTATAGGGCTTTAGTACAATACGTTTCGCGCAACGTGCAGGTAGGGGCACCTGTTGTTGCGGGACAGCCAGCTGGCCCAGCCGGGATTGTCATTAGTCCCATCATGGTTAACTCGGTAATGGGCAAGCGCCCCCAGAATAAGGACGATTTACCTTATTGGCTTGCCGAGACCAGCTGGAGGAAGAATTTCCGCACTCTACTCCTGTGGAGAAACACAGGATCCTCACCATTAGTTTGCAGAAAGACTTAGTCCCAGAGGTGTCCGATTGTGACAACTGGGGTAAGGTTTTTGCAGCGGTCTACTCGAAGTGCTTCGGCACCCCGTCTATGGCCGTGCTTCCCTCCGTCATCAAGTGTGTTCAAGATCAACACGGTCCGGAGGCGGCTGTCGAGTTGGGAATGAGGCTTGTCGGTGTGTTCGACGTAGTTGCCACTCTCATCCTTGGTAACCTCAAGGTAGATGCGGTACACTTTCAAGTGGCTAATGGTTTAGCCCTCGTTGACGAACTTGATAAGCCCCGAGAGTTGCCTAAAATTATTGCGGAGGCTTATAGAACTATTGGCCGCAGTAGTTTAGGGATTAAGCCTACTATTGTCATTCAAGACATACAACAGCAAACTAAGGTGAGTTCGTCTGTTAAAGACGATCGTCCAACTTTTCCTAAACAAAATTGGAAAACAAAGAAAGAGGGAAAGCAGCAACAGAAACAGGGATCTTGTCCCGCGTCACCGGTACAGGCGACTGGTGAACGCACATATGATTTGCGCGATCGCACTAGTATTTGGTCACCTGATAGATTTCAGGTTACTGAACAACGTTCTCCTCGTTCTTCACAGGAAACATTGGCCTCACAGTCCGGTGGCGGAGAACGTGGCAAAGGTCGGGGTGCCCGACAAGGACGTGAGCAACCCCGTCAGCCTGACAGTAAAGGCAAGCAGGACGAGTTTGCACGTCAACGTCCCCCGTTTCAGAAGAAGAAAGTTGCTGCGCTAACAGCGAGGTATGCCACAGATAGTGAGAACGCAGCTTCGGAACCTGACATGGGCTCTAACGCTGCTCGACAGTGCAGCGGAGGTTACAGTAATGCGGCAAGCACTGCGTCCATATCTGGAGGCGACAGCAACTGATACGTTCATAACTGTAGAAACTGCTGATAGTAGAGTGGCTCCCCCTGACAGACTATATGACATAGTCTTCTTAATTGAAGGTGACATACAACGTACAATACAGGGGATTTTTTGGGATAATCCTATGATGTTCTCTTAGCGGAGGTGGACTGGCCCCCGGCTTTCATTTTGGATGCTCCAAGAGGGGAGGAGGTAATCCTCCCGTCCTTTGCGCACACAGTGCCAAAGGAGCACGCTCAAAGGTTTGCCGAAGAGTGGGCTCAGGTGCTAGCTCCGGCATTGTACCGTACTCAGGTTGGGTGGGATAAATTGTCTCCAAGCCATGAGATTCCTTTACGGTCTATGCCCCAGTCGCAGCCCCAATATTCCATGCACCGCGAAGCTAGATCTCACGTCGCGGAAATCCTTCAGCAATTGGAATATCAGGGTGTTATTGAAACATGTGTGTCACCAATGACTAATCCTTTATTCACTGTAACGAAGCCTGATGGGTCGTACCGCCTAGTTTTGGATTACCGGCATTTGAACTCATTGTCGGACGTGTGCTGTACAGAATACCCACAGTTCTGCCCTAGTTGATAGTCTCGTGAGAAAAAGGTTTAAGACCACACTTGACATATCCAATGGCTTTTACAGCCATAACCTGTCCTCTATTAGTAATCAGTGGACAGTGTTTACTTCTGGCGGCAAACAAAAACAGTTTAAGAGATTAGCTATGGGCTATAAAAACAGCCCTGGCGTCTTTGCCACACGTGTTGTCTCTCTGTTAGAGAGCATTGACCCTGATGCGTACTCATATGTTAATGATATCTATCTCAGAGACGACGAGTTATGGCAGCATCTGTGTCGCGTTGATTGCATCATTGTTTTGTTTGCGGACTTCGGTTATAAATTCAACTTTGCGAAGTCCCACATTGCAGAGTATACAGTGTTGTTTTTGGGCTACAAGCTCAACAATGAAGGTCGAGGATTAGCTCCTCACTTCCTGGTGAAGTGCGCGTGTTTGCGTGCCCCAACAACACTGAAAAAATTACAATCTTTGCTGGGTTTTCTGAATTTCGGGCGTACTTACATTCCCGATTATGCCCAGCGTATCAAGCCGCTATATGCCTTGGTACGACCTACTTTTTCCAAATCGAGCTGGCTGCCAGAGCATTCAGCTATCTGGCAATCTTTGCTTCGAAATACTTACTGACACGTGATAACCACACTAACCTGGTAATACGAATTGTGCCGGGCGCAGTGGGTTTCACGTACTTAAGGTTCAATGAGGGCAATACAGTCCCCATTGCCTACGAATCACACTTGTATACTTCGGCTGAAATGCGCTTTTCCACGGTTGAAAAAGTGTTGACTGCGGTGCAGATGGCGATTCTTAAAGAGCGAGCGCTATCGCAAGGGAAACGCATGTTGGTGGTTACACCATATCCTGCTCTAGAGGCAGTGACGAAAGCCTAATTCTAAAGTTTTGCATTCTCGTTGGATACAATGGGCAACTTCTTTTACATCGCCAGATGTCACCTATATCTTTGATGCCTCATTGCAGACTCAGGAGTACTTGCAGTATGAATTCATTCATCCAGCTCCTCTGTCTTTGCGCCCACTTGAAGATTACCATTGTGTCATTTACACTGACGGTTCGGCGCAACCGGCGACGGATTCGAAGCATGCCTATTCAGCGGCCTGCTCTAATGTAGCGGGTACTTTCGTGAATGGAGAATTCAAGTCCGATGTTGTGAATACGCAGTCATTGGGTGATTGTACCGCACAGTTGGCAGAGCTCCGTGCTCTGGTGCTTGCACTAGAGTTTGATGATCCTCGGGTTACTACTCTTATAGTGAGTGACTCGTTTTACTGTGTTCAGTCTTTTAACGACAATTTGTTCTTTTGGTCTCAGAATGAGTATCGGGATTCCAGAGGTAGCACAATCAAGCATAAAATGCTTTGGGTTCAAGTGGCAGAACTTAAGCAGACTCTGCCTCTCGTGAATGTAGTTCACACTCTTGGGCACCAGCGAGTTGGTGTCCATGCTGTCGGGAACAGCTTAGCTGACGAAGCAGCGAAAACAGCAGTGGCGACATATCTAGTAGCAGCAGTTACAAGATCCAAAAGTAAGATTGATGATGACATCTTGGCAGCTATTGCTGCGACGGAGAAGGGCCCTAATTACCCTAGAGGTTTCCCTTCTCGGTACCATTATCACTTAAGTCTTGATAAAGTCCCGTATGTGAGAATTAACGATGTTGGTGACAGATTGATTCCCAACGCGGACTGCAGACCTTCCTTGATAACAGCGGCTCACGAAGGTGTGGCCTCTTCCAATGCCGGCGTTTCAGGGACTGTTACTCTGTTACAACAACGTTATTGGTGGCGCGGGTTATATAAACAGGCTCGTACTTATGTTCTTGATTGTGACATTTGCCAGCAGATTAAACCTTCGACTGCTGCGTGACCACCACAAACTCAATTGTACATATCTAATAAACCACTTGGGTGAGTTTATCTAGATCACTGCGGTCCTTTCTCCTCTGATACTGCGTATAAGTACATCTTAGTTGCAGTAGATTCGTGCACAAGTTTTCTTTGGGTATGGCCACAAAGGAGTGCTGATGCTCGCACTGTCATTAGGGATTTGCGTGTCTTTGTGGGAATTTTTGCAGGTGGTACCTTTCATTCTGACCAGGGCCCTGCTTTCGCCTCTAAGGCATACAAAGAAGCCATGAGATCTTTGGGGGTCCAAGTCAAATTTTCGTCTCCATACCGGCCTGAGGGTAATAGTGTTGTGGAGCGAATGAACCGTGACTTAAAGCAATCCCTGACAGCTAGGGTTTTAGGCACTGGCCGGAACTGGTTAGCCCATCTGTATAATGTACAACGTGCACTTAATAATCTCCCTAGAAGGTCTCTGGGTGGGCGGACCCCATACATGATGCTCTTTGGCATAAAAATGTTTGTCCCGGACCTTGATGGTCTAGACATGGCGGCGTCAGCCGCACCCTTTGACGTAGATGATCACTGTGCTGTATTACAGAATCTACAAGACACCAGAGACAGTCTTGCAAAGGAACACTTGCCCTCCACATCTGATGCTGCGCTTCAGATTCCGGTAGTCGGCTGGCTACCTCGAGTTGGTGACCTGGTCTGTGAGAAGGTGGAGAACAAGAAGGAGTTCGTCCCCTCTTATCTTGCACCGGTTCCAGTGCTTGGCGTGCAGGGTACAAGAATAGTCATTTTACCTCCACTTCCTGGTCGCAAGGTACATCTTCATTGACAATGTCAAACTACGGCGAGTGGCCGATTCTTCTTAGTATGACTCCAGCGGTTTCTTGCCCTGCGATGCTGAGAAATTCTGTTTTGGCTCCGGCTTCTACCACCATGCCTGATATTGCCATCGAGATGCATACAGTTACTAATCCTTTGTTGCCACCACTGGCTGGTGGTCCACCTGAAGATACTGAGTATGCTTATCCCGCTGATATATCATTGCCTGTTTTACAATCAATCGCAGTTAACCAGTCACGTTTCACATTTGACACTAACTCTATGACTTCCAGTGCTCCGTCAAAAGTTTCTATTTTTGCTGTTTGGTTTAAAATAAATGTTTTAATTCCGCCTTGGACTTACATTTGGCTGGTGCTCATATGTATTTTTTTGTTTATGTCCATCAGATTTGTGGTGGTATTTTTTCGTCTTGTAAATGGACACTATCTCAACGAAAGATCTACAATTAGATTAATTGATGGAACTTTGGCCCCCCACTCCTCATCACACATCATGAAGAGGGACCAAACTTTTGTGAATATTACTGCCCGGCCTGTGTTAGATGGGATTGTGTGGGATGCTCTTAAATTTCAAATTCATGGACCCACAGAGGTTATAAATGTTTCCAATGTTCTTCGTGTTTCTATGGGTGAGGTTGTGAAACAGAACATCCGCTCTGATGATTGAGACGTTCAGGCCATAGAGGCATTGTTTTCTGATTTAAAATATTATGCTGCCTTTGATGCTGAAGAATTGTATTTGGATACTGCTAATTATGGGGAACTGTTTTGCTATCAACATTATGGCAATCATTTCCTACATAAAGCCAATACCTTTCGAAATTTTGTAAATTATACACAATGGGAACATTGTCCGACGCCGATACAAGGCAGCTCCAACACATTGGTGAACAAATTTGCATATTTTACTGATTTCAGTGTTTCTAAACCTGACGCCTTTTATTTTAAAGTGGTACAAAAGGGGGTGGTGATGGACGGAGCATCAGAACCAATCAAACACTCACACCCAGTCAACAGATCTGGGTTTGATCCATCACCGTTCTTTGGCCCACTCTGCCACCCCAGTTCAGACATGGCCATATGCAAATCAGTCTGACCCTGTGCCTCATGGGAACAGTCCAGCCCGAACTGCCAAGCCATGCCTTCCCTGGACCGGAAACAAACTTCCTAGGACCGGTCTCTGGCATTTCAGCCATCTTCAGCCAGGCTTGCTTGAATCCAGTGGCAAAGTGAGCAAGGGACTCACGTCTGAGCATACCCTGCCAACTTATGGCGAACAAAGCGGTACAAAAGGGGGTGGTGATGGACGGAGCATCAGAACCAATCAAACACTCACACCCAGTCAACAGATCTGGGTTTGATCCATCACCGTTCTTTGGCCCACTCTGCCACCCCAGTTCAGACATGGCCATATGCAAATCAGTCTGACCCTGTGCCTCATGGGAACAGTCCAGCCCGAACTGCCAAGCCATGCCTTTGTTGTTTTTGCATTTGTCACCCCGAGTGGGAAGGGTATGCTCAGACGTGAGTCCCTTGCTCTCCATGCCACTGGAATCAGGCTATCCTGGCTGACGAGGGCTGAAAGCCCGAAACCGGTCCTAGGATGCTTGTTTCCAGTCCAGGGAGGACCTGGCTTGGCAGTTCGGGCTGGACTGTTCCCATGGGGCACAGGGTCAAGACTGATTTGCATATGGCTGGGTTCAAACTGGAATGGCATGGTGAGCAAAAAAACGATGGATTTAGGCCCAGATCTCTGTACTGGGGTGAATGTATGACATTGTTCTGCATTCTGTCCATCAATTTGTTGTTTTTGCATTTGTCACCCCGAGTGGGAAGGGTATGCTCAGACGTGAGTCCCTTGCTCTCCATGCCACTGGAATCAGGCTATCCTGGCTGACGAGGGCTGAAAGCCCGAAACCGGTCCTAGGATGCTTGTTTCCAGTCCAGGGAGGACCTGGCTTGGCAGTTCGGGCTGGACTGTTCCCATGGGGCACAGGGTCAAGACTGATTTACATATGGCTGGGTTCAAACTGGAATGCCATGGTGAGCAAAAAAACGATGGATTTAGGCCCAGATCTCTGTACTGGGGTGAATGTATGACATTGTTCTGCATTCTGTCCATCAATTGTTGTTTTTGCATTTGTCACCCCGAGTGGGAAGGGTATGCTCAGACGTGAGTCCCTTGCTCTCCATGCCACTGGAATCAGGCTATCCTGGCTGACGAGGGCTGAAAGCCCGAAACCGGTCCTAGGATGCTTGTTTCCAGTCCAGGGAGGACCTGGCTTGGCAGTTCGGGCTGGACTGTTCCCATGGGGCACAGGGTCAAGACTGATTTGCATATGGCTGGGTTCAAACTGGAATGGCATGGTGAGCAAAAAAAAGATGGATTTAGGCCCAGATCTCTGTACTGGGGTGAATGTATGACATTGTTCTGCATTCTGTCCATCAATTGTTGTTTTTGCATTTGTCACCCCGAGTGGGAAGGGTATGCTCAGACGTGAGTCCCTTGCTCTCCATGCCACTGGAATCAGGTTATCCTGGCTGACGAGGGCTGAAAGCCCAAAACCGGTCCTAGGATGCTTGTTTCCAGTCCAGGGAGGACCTGGCTTGGCAGTTCGGGCTGGACTGTTCCCATGGGGCACAGGGTCAAGACTGATTTGCATATGGCTGGGTTCAAACTGGAATGGCATGGTGAGCAAAAAAACGATTGATTTAGGCCCAGATCTCTGTACTGGGGTGAATGTATGACATTGTTCTGCATTCTGTCCATCAATTGTTGTTTTTGCATTTGTCACCCCGAGTGGGAAGGGTATGCTCAGACGTGAGTCCCTTGCTCTCCATGCCACTGGAATCAGGCTATCCTGGCTGACGAGGGCTGAAAGCCCGAAACCGGTCCTAGGATGCTTGTTTCCAGTCCAGGGAGGACCTGGCTTGGCAGTTCGGGCTGGACTGTTCCCATGGGGCACAGGGTCAAGACTGATTTGCATATGGCTGGGTTCAAACTGGAATGGCATGGTGAGCAAAAAAACGATGGATTTAGGCCCAGATCTCTGTACTGGGGTGAATGTATGACATTGTTCTGCATTCTGTCCATCAATTTGTTGTTTTTGCATTTGTCACCCCGAGTGGGAAGGGTATGCTCAGACGTGAGTCCCTTGCTCTCCATGCCACTGGAATCAGGCTATCCTGGCTGACGAGGGCTGAAAGCCCGAAACCGGTCCTAGGATGCTTGTTTCCAGTCCAGGGAGGACCTGGCTTGGCAGTTCGGGCTGGACTGTTCCCATGGGGCACAGGGTCAAGACTGATTTACATATGGCTGGGTTCAAACTGGAATGCCATGGTGAGCAAAAAAACGATGGATTTAGGCCCAGATCTCTGTACTGGGGTGAATGTATGACATTGTTCTGCATTCTGTCCATCAATTGTTGTTTTTGCATTTGTCACCCCGAGTGGGAAGGGTATGCTCAGACGTGAGTCCCTTGCTCTCCATGCCACTGGAATCAGGCTATCCTGGCTGACGAGGGCTGAAAGCCCGAAACCGGTCCTAGGATGCTTGTTTCCAGTCCAGGGAGGACCTGGCTTGGCAGTTCGGGCTGGACTGTTCCCATGGGGCACAGGGTCAAGACTGATTTGCATATGGCTGGGTTCAAACTGGAATGGCATGGTGAGCAAAAAAAAGATGGATTTAGGCCCAGATCTCTGTACTGGGGTGAATGTATGACATTGTTCTGCATTCTGTCCATCAATTGTTGTTTTTGCATTTGTCACCCCGAGTGGGAAGGGTATGCTCAGACGTGAGTCCCTTGCTCTCCATGCCACTGGAATCAGGTTATCCTGGCTGACGAGGGCTGAAAGCCCAAAACCGGTCCTAGGATGCTTGTTTCCAGTCCAGGGAGGACCTGGCTTGGCAGTTCGGGCTGGACTGTTCCCATGGGGCACAGGGTCAAGACTGATTTGCATATGGCTGGGTTCAAACTGGAATGGCATGGTGAGCAAAAAAACGATTGATTTAGGCCCAGATCTCTGTACTGGGGTGAATGTATGACATTGTTCTGCATTCTGTCCATCAATTGTTGTTTTTGCATTTGTCACCCCGAGTGGGAAGGGTATGCTCAGACGTGAGTCCCTTGCTCTCCATGCCACTGGAATCAGGCTATCCTGGCTGACGAGGGCTGAAAGCCCGAAACCGGTCCTAGGATGCTTGTTTCCAGTCCAGGGAGGACCTGGCTTGGCAGTTCGGGCTGGACTGTTCCCATGGGGCACAGGGTCAAGACTGATTTGCATATGGCTGGGTTCAAACTGGAATGGCATGGTGAGCAAAAAAACGATGGATTTAGGCCCAGATCTCTGTACTGGGGTGAATGTATGACATTGTTCTGCATTCTGTCCATCAATTGTTGTTTTTGCATTTGTCACCCCGAGTGGGAAGGGTATGCTCAGACATGAGTCCCTTGCTCTCCATGCCACTGGAATCAGGCTATCCTGGCTGACGAGGGCTGAAAGCCCGAAACCGGTCCTAGGATGCTTGTTTCCAGTCCAGGGAGGACCTGGCTTGGCAGTTCGGGCTGGACTGTTCCCATGGGGCACAGGGTCAAGACTGATTTGCATATGGCTGGGTTCAAACTGGAATGGCATGGTGAGCAAAAAAACGATGGATTTAGGCCCAGATCTCTGTACTGGGGTGAATGTATGACATTGTTCTGCATTCTGTCCATCAATTGTTGTTTTTGCATTTGTCACCCCGAGTGGGAAGGGTATGCTCAGACGTGAGTCCCTTGCTCTCCATGCCACTGGAATCAGGCTATCCTGGCTGACGAGGGCTGAAAGCCCGAAACCGGTCCTAGGATGCTTGTTTCCAGTCCAGGGAGGACCTGGCTTGGCAGTTCGGGCTGGACTGTTCCCATGGGGCACAGGGTCAAGACTGATTTACATATGGCTGGGTTCAAACTGGAATGCCATGGTGAGCAAAAAAACGATGGATTTAGGCCCAGATCTCTGTACTGGGGTGAATGTATGACATTGTTCTGCATTCTGTCCATCAATTGTTGTTTTTGCATTTGTCACCCCGAGTGGGAAGGGTATGCTCAGACGTGAGTCCCTTGCTCTCCATGCCACTGGAATCAGGCTATCCTGGCTGACGAGGGCTGAAAGCCCGAAACCGGTCCTAGGATGCTTGTTTCCAGTCCAGGGAGGACCTGGCTTGGCAGTTCGGGCTGGACTGTTCCCATGGGGCACAGGGTCAAGACTGATTTGCATATGGCTGGGTTCAAACTGGAATGGCATGGTGAGCAAAAAAAAGATGGATTTAGGCCCAGATCTCTGTACTGGGGTGAATGTATGACATTGTTCTGCATTCTGTCCATCAATTGTTGTTTTTGCATTTGTCACCCCGAGTGGGAAGGGTATGCTCAGACGTGAGTCCCTTGCTCTCCATGCCACTGGAATCAGGTTATCCTGGCTGACGAGGGCTGAAAGCCCAAAACCGGTCCTAGGATGCTTGTTTCCAGTCCAGGGAGGACCTGGCTTGGCAGTTCGGGCTGGACTGTTCCCATGGGGCACAGGGTCAAGACTGATTTGCATATGGCTGGGTTCAAACTGGAATGGCATGGTGAGCAAAAAAACGATTGATTTAGGCCCAGATCTCTGTACTGGGGTGAATGTATGACATTGTTCTGCATTCTGTCCATCAATTGTTGTTTTTGCATTTGTCACCCCGAGTGGGAAGGGTATGCTCAGACGTGAGTCCCTTGCTCTCCATGCCACTGGAATCAGGCTATCCTGGCTGACGAGGGCTGAAAGCCCGAAACCGGTCCTAGGATGCTTGTTTCCAGTCCAGGGAGGACCTGGCTTGGCAGTTCGGGCTGGACTGTTCCCATGGGGCACAGGGTCAAGACTGATTTGCATATGGCTGGGTTCAAACTGGAATGGCATGGTGAGCAAAAAAACGATGGATTTAGGCCCAGATCTCTGTACTGGGGTGAATGTATGACATTGTTCTGCATTCTGTCCATCAATTGTTGTTTTTGCATTTGTCACCCCGAGTGGGAAGGGTATGCTCAGACATGAGTCCCTTGCTCTCCATGCCACTGGAATCAGGCTATCCTGGCTGACGAGGGCTGAAAGCCCGAAACCGGTCCTAGGATGCTTGTTTCCAGTCCAGGGAGGACCTGGCTTGGCAGTTCGGGCTGGACTGTTCCCATGGGGCACAGGGTCAAGACTGATTTGCATATGGCTGGGTTCAAACTGGAATGGCATGGTGAGCAAAAAAACGATGGATTTAGGCCCAGATCTCTGTACTGGGGTGAATGTATGACATTGTTCTGCATTCTGTCCATCAATTGTTGTTTTTGCATTTGTCACCCCGAGTGGGAAGGGTATGCTCAGACGTGAGTCCCTTGCTCTCCATGCCACTGGAATCAGGCTATCCTGGCTGACGAGGGCTGAAAGCCCGAAACCGGTCCTAGGATGCTTGTTTCCAATCCAGGGAGGACCTGGCTTGGCAGTTCGGGCTGGACTGTTCCCATGGGGCACAGGGTCAAGACTGATTTGCATATGGCTGGGTTCAAACTGGAATGGCATGGTGAGCAAAAAAACAATGGATTTAGGCCCAGATCTCTGTACTGGGGTGAATGTATGACATTGTTCTGCATTCTGTCCATCAATTGTTGTTTTTGCATTTGCCACCCCGAGTGGGAAGGGTATGCTCAGACGTGAGTCCCTTGCTCTCCATGCCACTGGAATCAGGCTATCCTGGCTGACGAGGGCTGAAAGCCCGAAACCGGTCCTAGGATGCTTGTTTCCAGTCCAGGGAGGACCTGGCTTGGCAGTTCGGGCTGGACTGTTCCCATGGGGCACAGGGTCAAGACTGATTTGCATATGGCTGGGTTCAAACTGGAATGGCATGGTGAGCAAAAAAACGATGGATTTAGGCCCAGATCTCTGTACTGGGGTGAATGTATGACATTGTTCTGCATTCTGTCCATCAATTGTTGTTTTTGCATTTGTCACCCCGAGTGGGAAGGGTATGCTCAGACGTGAGTCCCTTGCTCTCCATGCCACTGGAATCAGGCTATCCTGGCTGACGAGGGCTGAAAGCCTGAAACCGGTCCTAGGATGCTTGTTTCCAGTCCAGGGAGGACCTGGCTTGGCAGTTCGGGCTGGACTGTTCCCATGGGGCACAGGGTCAAGACTGATTTGCATATGGCTGGGTTCAAACTGGAATGGCATGGTGAGAAAAAAAACTATGGATTTAGGCCCAGATCTCTGTACTGGGGTGAATGTATGACATTGTTCTGCATTCTGTCCATCAATTGTTGTTTTTGCATTTGTCACCCCGAGTGGGAAGGGTATGCTCAGACGTGAGTCCCTTGCTCTCCATGCCACTGGAATCAGGCTATCCTGGCTGACGAGGGCTGAAAGCCCGAAACCGGTCCTAGGATGCTTGTTTCCAGTCCAGGGAGGACCTGGCTTGGCAGTTCGGGCTGGACTGTTCCCATGGGGCACAGGGTCAAGACTGATTTGCATATGGCTGGGTTCAAACTGGAATGGCATGGTGAGCAAAAAAACGATGGATTTAGGCCCAGATCTCTGTACTGGAGTGAATGTATGACATTGTTCTGCATTCTGTCCATCAATTGTTGTTTTTGCATTTGTCACCCCGAGTGGGAAGGGTATGCTCAGACGTGAGTCCCTTGCTCTCCATGCCACTGGAATCAGGCTATCCTGGCTGACGAGGGCTGAAAGCCCGAAACCGGTCCTAGGATGCTTGTTTCCAGTCCAGGGAGGACCTGGCTTGGCAGTTCGGGCTGGACTGTTCCCATGGGGCACAGGGTCAAGACTGATTTGCATATGGCTGGGTTCAAACTGGAATGGCATGGTGAGCAAAAAAACGATGGATTTAGGCCCAGATCTCTGTACTGGGGTGAATGTATGACATTGTTCTGTATTCTGTCCATCAATTGTTGTTTTTGCATTTGTCACCCCGAGTGGGAAGGGTATGCTCAGACGTGAGTCCCTTGCTCTCCATGCCACTGGAATCAGGCTATCCTGGCTGACGAGGGCTGAAAGCCCGAAACCGGTCCTAGGATGCTTGTTTCCAGTCCAGGGAGGACCTGGCTTGGCAGTTCGGGCTGGACTGTTCCCATGGGGCACAGGGTCAAGACTGATTTGCATATGGCTGGGTTCAAACTGGAATGGCATGGTGAGCAAAAAAACGATGGATTTAGGCCCAGATCTCTGTACTGGGGTGAATGTATGACATTGTTCTGCATTCTGTCCATCAATTTGTTGTTTTTGCATTTGTCACCCCGAGTGGGAAGGGTATGCTCAGATGTGAGTCCCTTGCTCTCCATGCCACTGGAATCAGGCTATCCTGGCTGACGAGGGCTGAAAGCCCGAAACCGGTCCTAGGATGCTTGTTTCCAGTCCAGGGAGGACCTGGCTTGGCAGTTCGGGCTGGACTGTTCCCATGGGGCACAGGGTCAAGACTGATTTACATATGGCTGGGTTCAAACTGGAATGCCATGGTGAGCAAAAAAACGATGGATTTAGGCCCAGATCTCTGTACTGGGGTGAATGTATGACATTGTTCTGCATTCTGTCCATCAATTGTTGTTTTTGCATTTGTCACCCCGAGTGGGAAGGGTATGCTCAGACGTGAGTCCCTTGCTCTCCATGCCACTGGAATCAGGCTATCCTGGCTGACGAGGGCTGAAAGCCCGAAACCGGTCCTAGGATGCTTGTTTCCAGTCCAGGGAGGACCTGGCTTGGCAGTTCGGGCTGGACTGTTCCCATGGGGCACAGGGTCAAGACTGATTTGCATATGGCTGGGTTCAAACTGGAATGGCATGGTGAGCAAAAAAAAGATGGATTTAGGCCCAGATCTCTGTACTGGGGTGAATGTATGACATTGTTCTGCATTCTGTCCATCAATTGTTGTTTTTGCATTTGTCACCCCGAGTGGGAAGGGTATGCTCAGACGTGAGTCCCTTGCTCTCCATGCCACTGGAATCAGGCTATCCTGGCTGACGAGGGCTGAAAGCCCAAAACCGGTCCTAGGATGCTTGTTTCCAGTCCAGGGAGGACCTGGCTTGGCAGTTCGGGCTGGACTGTTCCCATGGGGCACAGGGTCAAGACTGATTTGCATATGGCTGGGTTCAAACTGGAATGGCATGGTGAGCAAAAAAACGATTGATTTAGGCCCAGATCTCTGTACTGGGGTGAATGTATGACATTGTTCTGCATTCTGTCCATCAATTGTTGTTTTTGCATTTGTCACCCCGAGTGGGAAGGGTATGCTCAGACATGAGTCCCTTGCTCTCCATGCCACTGGAATCAGGCTATCCTGGCTGACGAGGGCTGAAAGCCCGAAACCGGTCCTAGGATGCTTGTTTCCAGTCCAGGGAGGACCTGGCTTGGCAGTTCGGGCTGCACTGTTCCCATGGGGCACAGGGTCAAGACTGATTTGCATATGGCTGGGTTCAAACTGGAATGGCATGGTGAGCAAAAAAACGATTGATTTAGGCCCAGATCTCTGTACTGGGGTGAATGTATGACATTGTTCTGCATTCTGTCCATCAATTGTTGTTTTTGCATTTGTCACCCCGAGTGGGAAGGGTATGCTCAGACATGAGTCCCTTGCTCTCCATGCCACTGGAATCAGGCTATCCTGGCTGACGAGGGCTGAAAGCCCGAAACCGGTCCTAGGATGCTTGTTTCCAGTCCAGGGAGGACCTGGCTTGGCAGTTCGGGCTGCACTGTTCCCATGGGGCACAGGGTCAAGACTGATTTGCATATGGCTGGGTTCAAACTGGAATGGCATGGTGAGCAAAAAAACGATGGATTTAGGCCCAGATCTCTGTACTGGGGTGAATGTATGACATTGTTCTGCATTCTGTCCATCAATTGTTGTTTTTGCATTTGTCACCCCGAGTGGGAAGGGTATGCTCAGACGTGAGTCCCTTGCTCTCCATGCCACTGGAATCAGGCTATCCTGGCTGACGAGGGCTGAAAGCCCGAAACCGGTCCTAGGATGCTTGTTTCCAATCCAGGGAGGACCTGGCTTGGCAGTTCGGGCTGGACTGTTCCCATGGGGCACAGGGTCAAGACTGATTTGCATATGGCTGGGTTCAAACTGGAATGGCATGGTGAGCAAAAAAACAATGGATTTAGGCCCAGATCTCTGTACTGGGGTGAATGTATGACATTGTTCTGCATTCTGTCCATCAATTGTTGTTTTTGCATTTGCCACCCCGAGTGGGAAGGGTATGCTCAGACGTGAGTCCCTTGCTCGCCATGCCACTGGAATCAGGCTATCCTGGCTGACGAGGGCTGAAAGCCCGAAACCGGTCCTAGGATGCTTGTTTCCAGTCCAGGGAGGACCTGGCTTGGCAGTTCGGGCTGGACTGTTCCCATGGGGCACAGGGTCAAGACTGATTTGCATATGGCTGGGTTCAAACTGGAATGGCATGGTGAGCAAAAAAACGATGGATTTAGGCCCAGATCTCTGTACTGGGGTGAATGTATGACATTGTTCTGCATTCTGTCCATCAATTGTTGTTTTTGCATTTGTCACCCCGAGTGGGAAGGGTATGCTCAGACGTGAGTCCCTTGCTCTCCATGCCACTGGAATCAGGCTATCCTGGCTGACGAGGGCTGAAAGCCTGAAACCGGTCCTAGGATGCTTGTTTCCAGTCCAGGGAGGACCTGGCTTGGCAGTTCGGG
The DNA here is from genome assembly GCF_964204655.1 of Triturus cristatus. Classification (NCBI taxonomy): domain Eukaryota; kingdom Metazoa; phylum Chordata; class Amphibia; order Caudata; family Salamandridae; genus Triturus; species Triturus cristatus. The sequence goes on along the minus strand of NC_140583.1, from coordinate 1,156,865,521 downwards.
CTGGACTGTTCCCATGGGGCACAGGGTCAAGACTGATTTGCATATGGCTGGGTTCAAACTGGAATGGCATGGTGAGAAAAAAAACTATGGATTTAGGCCCAGATCTCTGTACTGGGGTGAATGTATGACATTGTTCTGCATTCTGTCCATCAATTGTTGTTTTTGCATTTGTCACCCCGAGTGGGAAGGGTATGCTCAGACGTGAGTCCCTTGCTCTCCATGCCACTGGAATCAGGCTATCCTGGCTGACGAGGGCTGAAAGCCCGAAACCGGTCCTAGGATGCTTGTTTCCAGTCCAGGGAGGACCTGGCTTGGCAGTTCGGGCTGGACTGTTCCCATGGGGCACAGGGTCAAGACTGATTTGCATATGGCTGGGTTCAAACTGGAATGGCATGGTGAGCAAAAAAACGATGGATTTAGGCCCAGATCTCTGTACTGGAGTGAATGTATGACATTGTTCTGCATTCTGTCCATCAATTGTTGTTTTTGCATTTGTCACCCCGAGTGGGAAGGGTATGCTCAGACGTGAGTCCCTTGCTCTCCATGCCACTGGAATCAGGCTATCCTGGCTGACGAGGGCTGAAAGCCCGAAACCGGTCCTAGGATGCTTGTTTCCAGTCCAGGGAGGACCTGGCTTGGCAGTTCGGGCTGGACTGTTCCCATGGGGCACAGGGTCAAGACTGATTTGCATATGGCTGGGTTCAAACTGGAATGGCATGGTGAGCAAAAAAACGATGGATTTAGGCCCAGATCTCTGTACTGGGGTGAATGTATGACATTGTTCTGTATTCTGTCCATCAATTGTTGTTTTTGCATTTGTCACCCCGAGTGGGAAGGGTATGCTCAGACGTGAGTCCCTTGCTCTCCATGCCACTGGAATCAGGCTATCCTGGCTGACGAGGGCTGAAAGCCCGAAACCGGTCCTAGGATGCTTGTTTCCAGTCCAGGGAGGACCTGGCTTGGCAGTTCGGGCTGGACTGTTCCCATGGGGCACGGGGTCAAGACTGATTTGCATATGGCTGGGTTCAAACTGGAATGGCATGGTGAGCAAAAAAACGATGGATTTAGGCCCAGATCTCTGTACTGGGGTGAATGTATGACATTGTTCTGCATTCTGTCCATCAATTGTTGTTTTTGCATTTGTCACCCCGAGTGGGAAGGGTATGCTCAGACGTGAGTCCCTTGCTCTCCATGCCACTGGAATCAGGCTATCCTGGCTGACGGGGGCTGAAAGCCCGAAACCGGTCCTAGGATGCTTGTTTCCAGTCCAGGGAGGACCTGGCTTGGCAGTTCGGGCTGGACTGTTCCCATGGGGCACAGGGTCAAGACTGATTTGCATATGGCTGGGTTCAAACTGGAATGGCATGGTGAGCAAAAAAACGATGGATTTAGGCCCAGATCTCTGTACTGGGGTGAATGTATGACATTGTTCTGCATTCTGTCCATCAATTGTTGTTTTTGCATTTGTCACCCCGAGTGGGAAGGGTATGCTCAGACGTGAGTCCCTTGCTCTCCATGCCACTGGAATCAGGCTATCCTGGCTGACGAAGGCTGAAAGCCCGAAACCGGTCCTAGGATGCTTGTTTCCAGTCCAGGGAGGACCTGGCTTGGCAGTTCGGGCTGGACTGTTCCCATGGGGCACAGGGTCAAGACTGATTTGCATATGGCTGGGTTGACACTGGAATGGCATGGTGAGCAAAAAAACGATGGATTTAGGCCCAGATCTCTGTACTGGGGTGAATGTATGACATTGTTCTGAATTCTGTCCATCAATTGTTGTTTTTGCATTTGTCACCCCGAGTGGGAAGGGTATGCTCAGACGTGAGTCCCTTGCTCTCCATGCCACTGGAATCAGGCTATCCTGGCTGACAAGGGCTGAAAGCCCGAAACCGGTCCTAGGATGCTTGTTTCCAGTCCAGGGAGGACCTGGCTTGGCAGTTCGGGCTGGACTGTTCCCATGGGGCACAGGGTCAAGACTGATTTGCATATGGCTGGGTTCAAACTGGAATGGCATGGTGAGCAAAAAAACGATGGATTTAGGCCCAGATCTCTGTACTGGGGTGAATGTATGACATTGTTCTGCATTCTGTCCATCAATTGTTGTTTTTGCATTTGTCACCCCGATTGGGAAGGGTATGCTCAGACGCGAGTCCCTTGCTCTCCATGCCACTGGAATCAGGCTATCCTGGCTGACGAGGGCTGAAAGCCCGAAACCGGTCCTAGGATGCTTGTTTCCAGTCCAGGGAGGACCTGGCTTGGCAGTTCGGGCTGGACTGTTCCCATGGGGCACAGGGTCAAGACTGATTTGCATATGGCTGGGTTCAAACTGGAATGGCATGGTGAGCAAAAAAACGATGGATTTAGGCCCAGATCTCTGTACTGGGGTGAATGTATGACATTGTTCTGCAGTCTGTCCATCAATTGTTGTTTTTGCATTTGTCACCCCGAGTGGGAAGGGTATGCTCAGACGTGAGTCCCTTGCTCTCCATGCCACTGGAATCAGGCTATCCTGGCTGACGAGGGCTGAAAGCCTGAAACCGGTCCTAGGATGCTTGTTTCCAGTCCAGGGAGGACCTGGCTTGCCAGTTCGGGCTGGACTGTTCCCATGGGGCACAGGGTCAAGACTGATTTGCATATGGCTGGGTTCAAACTGGAATGGCATGGTGAGAAAAAAAACTATGGATTTAGGCCCAGATCTCTGTACTGGGGTGAATGTATGACATTGTTCTGCATTCTGTCCATCAATTGTTGTTTTTGCATTTGTCACCCCGAGTGGGAAGGGTATGCTCAGACGTGAGTCCCTTGCTCTCCATGCCACTGGAATCAGGCTATCCTGGCTGACGAGGGCTGAAAGCCCGAAACCGGTCCTAGGATGCTTGTTTCCAGTCCAGGGAGGACCTGGCTTGGCAGTTCGGGCTGGACTGTTCCCATGGGGCACAGGGTCAAGACTGATTTGCATATGGCTGGGTTCAAACTGGAATGGCATGGTGAGCAAAAAAACGATGGATTTAGGCCCAGATCTCTGTACTGGGGTGAATGTATGACATTGTTCTGCATTCTGTCCATCAATTGTTGTTTTTGCATTTGTCACCCCGAGTGGGAAGGGTATGCTCAGACGTGAGTCCCTTGCTCTCCATGCCACTGGAATCAGGCTATCCTGGCTGACGAGGGCTGAAAGCCCGAAACCGGTCCTAGGATGCTTGTTTCCAATCCAGGGAGGACCTGGCTTGGCAGTTCGGGCTGGACTGTTCCCATGGGGCACAGGGTCAAGACTGACTTGCATATGGCTGGGTTCAAACTGGAATGGCATGGTGAGCAAAAAAACAATGGATTTAGGCCCAGATCTCTGTACTGGGGTGAATGTATGACATTGTTCTGCATTCTGTCCATCAATTGTTGTTTTTGCATTTGCCACCCCGAGTGGGAAGGGTATGCTCAGACGTGAGTCCCTTGCTCGCCATGCCACTGGAATCAGGCTATCCTGGCTGACGAGGGCTGAAAGCCCGAAACCGGTCCTAGGATGCTTGTTTCCAGTCCAGGGAGGACCTGGCTTGGCAGTTCGGGCTGGACTGTTCCCATGGGGCACAGGGTCAAGACTGATTTGCATATGGCTGGGTTCAAACTGGAATGGCATGGTGAGCAAAAAAACGATGGATTTAGGCCCAGATCTCTGTACTGGGGTGAATGTATGACATTGTTCTGCATTCTGTCCATCAATTGTTGTTTTTGCATTTGTCACCCCGAGTGGGAAGGGTATGCTCAGACGTGAGTCCCTTGCTCTCCATGCCACTGGAATCAGGCTATCCTGGCTGACGAGGGCTGAAAGCCTGAAACCGGTCCTAGGATGCTTGTTTCCAGTCCAGGGAGGACCTGGCTTGGCAGTTCGGGCTGGACTGTTCCCATGGGGCACAGGGTCAAGACTGATTTGCATATGGCTGGGTTCAAACTGGAATGGCATGGTGAGAAAAAAAACTATGGATTTAGGCCCAGATCTCTGTACTGGGGTGAATGTATGACATTGTTCTGCATTCTGTCCATCAATTGTTGTTTTTGCATTTGTCACCCCGAGTGGGAAGGGTATGCTCAGACGTGAGTCCCTTGCTCTCCATGCCACTGGAATCAGGCTATCCTGGCTGACGAGGGCTGAAAGCCCGAAACCGGTCCTAGGATGCTTGTTTCCAGTCCAGGGAGGACCTGGCTTGGCAGTTCGGGCTGGACTGTTCCCATGGGGCACAGGGTCAAGACTGATTTGCATATGGCTGGGTTCAAACTGGAATGGCATGGTGAGCAAAAAAACGATGGATTTAGGCCCAGATCTCTGTACTGGAGTGAATGTATGACATTGTTCTGCATTCTGTCCATCAATTGTTGTTTTTGCATTTGTCACCCCGAGTGGGAAGGGTATGCTCAGACGTGAGTCCCTTGCTCTCCATGCCACTGGAATCAGGCTATCCTGGCTGACGAGGGCTGAAAGCCCGAAACCGGTCCTAGGATGCTTGTTTCCAGTCCAGGGAGGACCTGGCTTGGCAGTTCGGGCTGGACTGTTCCCATGGGGCACAGGGTCAAGACTGATTTGCATATGGCTGGGTTCAAACTGGAATGGCATGGTGAGCAAAAAAACGATGGATTTAGGCCCAGATCTCTGTACTGGGGTGAATGTATGACATTGTTCTGTATTCTGTCCATCAATTGTTGTTTTTGCATTTGTCACCCCGAGTGGGAAGGGTATGCTCAGACGTGAGTCCCTTGCTCTCCATGCCACTGGAATCAGGCTATCCTGGCTGACGAGGGCTGAAAGCCCGAAACCGGTCCTAGGATGCTTGTTTCCAGTCCAGGGAGGACCTGGCTTGGCAGTTCGGGCTGGACTGTTCCCATGGGGCACAGGGTCAAGACTGATTTGCATATGGCTGGGTTCAAACTGGAATGGCATGGTGAGCAAAAAAACGATGGATTTAGGCCCAGATCTCTGTACTGGGGTGAATGTATGACATTGTTCTGCATTCTGTCCATCAATTGTTGTTTTTGCATTTGTCACCCCGAGTGGGAAGGGTATGCTCAGACGTGAGTCCCTTGCTCTCCATGCCACTGGAATCAGGCTATCCTGGCTGACGGGGGCTGAAAGCCCGAAACCGGTCCTAGGATGCTTGTTTCCAGTCCAGGGAGGACCTGGCTTGGCAGTTCGGGCTGGACTGTTCCCATGGGGCACAGGGTCAAGACTGATTTGCATATGGCTGGGTTCAAACTGGAATGGCATGGTGAGTAAAAAAACGATGGATTTAGGCCCAGATCTCTGTACTGGGGTGAATGTATGACATTGTTCTGCATTCTGTCCATCAATTGTTGTTTTTGCATTTGTCACCCCGAGTGGGAAGGGTATGCTCAGACGTGAGTCCCTTGCTCTCCATGCCACTGGAATCAGGCTATCCTGGCTGACGAAGGCTGAAAGCCCGAAACCGGTCCTAGGATGCTTGTTTCCAGTCCAGGGAGGACCTGGCTTGGCAGTTCGGGCTGGACTGTTCCCATGGGGCACAGGGTCAAGACTGATTTGCATATGGCTGGGTTGACACTGGAATGGCATGGTGAGCAAAAAAACGATGGATTTAGGCCCAGATCTCTGTACTGGGGTGAATGTATGACATTGTTCTGAATTCTGTCCATCAATTGTTGTTTTTGCATTTGTCACCCCGAGTGGGAAGGGTATGCTCAGACGTGAGTCCCTTGCTCTCCATGCCACTGGAATCAGGCTATCCTGGCTGACAAGGGCTGAAAGCCCGAAACCGGTCCTAGGATGCTTGTTTCCAGTCCAGGGAGGACCTGGCTTGGCAGTTCGGGCTGGACTGTTCCCATGGGGCACAGGGTCAAGACTGATTTGCATATGGCTGGGTTCAAACTGGAATGGCATGGTGAGCAAAAAAACGATGGATTTAGGCCCAGATCTCTGTACTGGGGTGAATGTATGACATTGTTCTGCATTCTGTCCATCAATTGTTGTTTTTGCATTTGTCACCCCGATTGGGAAGGGTATGCTCAGACGCGAGTCCCTTGCTCTCCATGCCACTGGAATCAGGCTATCCTGGCTGACGAGGGCTGAAAGCCCGAAACCGGTCCTAGGATGCTTGTTTCCAGTCCAGGGAGGACCTGGCTTGGCAGTTCGGGCTGGACTGTTCCCATGGGGCACAGGGTCAAGACTGATTTGCATATGGCTGGGTTCAAACTGGAATGGCATGGTGAGCAAAAAAACGATTGATTTAGGCCCAGATCTCTGTACTGGGGTGAATGTATGACATTGTTCTGCATTCTGTCCATCAATTGTTGTTTTTGCATTTGTCACCCCGAGTGGGAAGGGTATGCTCAGACGTGAGTCCCTTGCTCTCCATGCCACTGGAATCAGGCTATCCTGGCTGACGAGGGCTGAAAGCCCGAAACCGGTCCTAGGATGCTTGTTTCCAGTCCAGGGAGGACCTGGCTTGGCAGTTCGGGCTGGACTGTTCCCATGGGGCACAGGGTCAAGACTGATTTGCATATGGCTGGGTTCAAACTGGAATGGCATGGTGAGCAAAAAAACGATGGATTTAGGCCCAGATCTCTGTACTGGGGTGAATGTATGACATTGTTCTGCATTCTGTCCATCAATTGTTGCTTTTGCATTTGTCACCCCGAGTGGGAAGGGTATGCTCAGACGTGAGTCCCTTGCTCTCCATGCCACTGGAATCAGGCTATCCTGGCTGACGAGGGCTGAAAGCCCGAAACCGGTCCTAGGATGCTTGTTTCCAATCCAGGGAGGACCTGGCTTGGCAGTTCGGGCTGGACTGTTCCCATGGGGCACAGGGTCAAGACTGATTTGCATATGGCTGGGTTCAAACTGGAATGGCATGGTGAGCAAAAAAACAATGGATTTAGGCCCAGATCTCTGTACTGGGGTGAATGTATGACATTGTTCTGCATTCTGTCCATCAATTGTTGTTTTTGCATTTGCCACCCCGAGTGGGAAGGGTATGCTCAGACGTGAGTCCCTTGCTCTCCATGCCACTGGAATCAGGCTATCCTGGCTGACGAGGGCTGAAAGCCCGAAACCGGTCCTAGGATGCTTGTTTCCAGTCCAGGGAGGACCTGGCTTGGCAGTTCGGGCTGGACTGTTCCCATGGGGCACAGGGTCAAGACTGATTTGCATATGGCTGGGTTCAAACTGGAATGGCATGGTGAGCAAAAAAACGATGGATTTAGGCCCAGATATCTGTACTGGGGTGAATGTATGACATTGTTCTGCAGTCTGTCCATCAATTGTTGTTTTTGCATTTGTCACCCCGAGTGGGAAGGGTATGCTCAGACGTGAGTCCCTTGCTCTCCATGCCACTGGAATCAGGCTATCCTGGCTGACGAGGGCTGAAAGCCTGAAACCGGTCCTAGGATGCTTGTTTCCAGTCCAGGGAGGACCTGGCTTGGCAGTTCGGGCTGGACTGTTCCCATGGGGCACAGGGTCAAGACTGATTTGCATATGGCTGGGTTCAAACTGGAATGGCATGGTGAGAAAAAAAACTATGGATTTAGGCCCAGATCTCTGTACTGGGGTGAATGTATGACATTGTTCTGCATTCTGTCCATCAATTGTTGTTTTTGCATTTGTCACCCCGAGTGGGAAGGGTATGCTCAGACGTGAGTCCCTTGCTCTCCATGCCACTGGAATCAGGCTATCCTGGCTGACGAGGGCTGAAAGCCCGAAACCGGTCCTAGGATGCTTGTTTCCAGTCCAGGGAGGACCTGGCTTGGCAGTTCGGGCTGGACTGTTCCCATGGGGCACAGGGTCAAGACTGATTTGCATATGGCTGGGTTCAAACTGGAATGGCATGGTGAGCAAAAAAACAATGGATTTAGGCCCAGATCTCTGTACTGGAGTGAATGTATGACATTGTTCTGCATTCTGTCCATCAATTGTTGTTTTTGCATTTGTCACCCCGAGTGGGAAGGGTATGCTCAGACGTGAGTCCCTTGCTCTCCATGCCACTGGAATCAGGCTATCCTGGCTGACGAGGGCTGAAAGCCCGAAACCGGTCCTAGGATGCTTGTTTCCAGTCCAGGGAGGACCTGGCTTGGCAGTTCGGGCTGGACTGTTCCCATGGGGCACAGGGTCAAGACTGATTTGCATATGGCTGGGTTCAAACTGGAATGGCATGGTGAGCAAAAAAACGATGGATTTAGGCCCAGATCTCTGTACTGGGGTGAATGTATGACATTGTTCTGTATTCTGTCCATCAATTTTTGTTTTTGCATTTGTCACCCCGAGTGGGAAGGGTATGCTCAGACGTGAGTCCCTTGCTCTCCATGCCACTGGAATCAGGCTATCCTGGCTGACGAGGGCTGAAAGCCCGAAACCGGTCCTAGGATGCTTGTTTCCAGTCCAGGGAGGACCTGGCTTGGCAGTTCGGGCTGGACTGTTCCCATGGGGCACAGGGTCAAGACTGATTTGCATATGGCTGGGTTCAAACTGGAATGGCATGGTGAGCAAAAAAACGATGGATTTAGGCCCAGATCTCTGTACTGGGGTGAATGTATGACATTGTTCTGCATTCTGTCCATCAATTGTTGTTTTTGCATTTGTCACCCCGAGTGGGAAGGGTATGCTCAGACGTGAGTCCCTTTCTCTCCATGCCACTGGAATCAGGCTATCCTGGCTGACGGGGGCTGAAAGCCCGAAACCGGTCCTAGGATGCTTGTTTCCAGTCCAGGGAGGACCTGGCTTGGCAGTTCGGGCTGGACTGTTCCCATGGGGCACAGGGTCAAGACTGATTTGCATATGGCTGGGTTCAAACTGGAATGGCATGGTGAGCAAAAAAACGATGGATTTAGGCCCAGATCTCTGTACTGGGGTGAATGTATGACATTGTTCTGCATTCTGTCCATCAATTGTTGTTTTTGCATTTGTCACCCCGAGTGGGAAGGGTATGCTCAGACGTGAGTCCCTTGCTCTCCATGCCACTGGAATCAGGCTATCCTGGCTGACGAAGGCTGAAAGCCCGAAACCGGTCCTAGGATGCTTGTTTCCAGTCCAGGGTGGACCTGGCTTGGCAGTTCGGGCTGGACTGTTCCCATGGGGCACAGGGTCAAGACTGATTTGCATATGGCTGGGTTGACACTGGAATGGCATGGTGAGCAAAAAAACGATGGATTTAGGCCCAGATCTCTGTACTGGGGTGAATGTATGACATTGTTCTGAATTCTGTCCATCAATTGTTGTTTTTGCATTTGTCACCCCGAGTGGGAAGGGTATGCTCAGACGTGAGTCCCTTGCTCTCCATGCCACTGGAATCAGGCTATCCTGGCTGACAAGGGCTGAAAGCCCGAAACCGGTCCTAGGATGCTTGTTTCCAGTCCAGGGAGGACCTGGCTTGGCAGTTCGGGCTGGACTGTTCCCATGGGGCACAGGGTCAAGACTGATTTGCATATGGCTGGGTTCAAACTGGAATGGCATGGTGAGCAAAAAAACGATGGATTTAGGCCCAGATCTCTGTACTGGGGTGAATGTATGACATTGTTCTGCATTCTGTCCATCAATTGTTGTTTTTGCATTTGTCACCCCGATTGGGAAGGGTATGCTCAGACGCGAGTCCCTTGCTCTCCATGCCACTGGAATCAGGCTATCCTGGCTGACGAGGGCTGAAAGCCCGAAACCGGTCCTAGGATGCTTGTTTCCAGTCCAGGGAGGACCTGGCTTGGCAGTTCGGGCTGGACTGTTCCCATGGGGCACAGGGTCAAGACTGATTTGCATATGGCTGGGTTCAAACTGGAATGGCATGGTGAGCAAAAAAACGATGGATTTAGGCCCAGATCTCTGTACTGGGGTGAATGTATGACATTGTTCTGCATTCTGTCCATCAATTGTTGTTTTTGCATTTGTCACCCCGAGTGGGAAGGGTATGCTCAGACGTGAGTCCCTTGCTCTCCATGCCACTGGAATCAGGCTATCCTGGCTGACGAGGGCTGAAAGCCCGAAACCGGTCCTAGGATGCTTGTTTCCAGTCCAGGGAGGACCTGGCTTGGCAGTTCGGGCTGGACTGTTCCCATGGGGCACAGGGTCAAGACTGATTTGCATATGGCTGGGTTCAAACTGGAATGGCATGGTGAGCAAAAAAACGATGGATTTAGGCCCAGATCTCTGTACTGGGGTGAATGTATGACATTGTTTTGCATTCTGTCCATCAATTGTTGTTTTTGCATTTGTCACCCCGAGTGGGAAGGGTATGCTCAGACGTGAGTCCCTTGCTCTCCATGCCACTGGAATCAGGCTATCCTGGCTGACGAGGGCTGAAAGCCCGAAACCGGTCCTAGGATGCTTGTTTCCAGTCCAGGGAGGACCTGGCTTGGCAGTTCGGGCTGGACTGTTCCCATGGGGCACAGGGTCAAGACTGATTTGCATATGGCTGGGTTCAAACTGGAATGGCATGGTGAGCAAAAAAACGATGGATTTAGGCCCAGATCTCTGTACTGGGGTGAATGTATGACATTGTTCTGCATTCTGTCCATCAATTGTTGTTTTTGCTTTTATTTTAAAGTGGCAGCAGAGTCTGCCTCGAAGGTTAGGCTGACACACTAAATTATTGTATTCCAAATCTTTTATGAATGAGTTGGCTGTCGGGGGTTATGAATTGTGGAAAGCTACTGTTGATCTTAAAACTGTTAGGGGTTCTAAGACATGGCAGGTAAGAAGGACAGAAGCTCTGCATCGTGCCTGCCTCATCCCAAACCATATGTTATTTTTGAATTCTACTATTTTTCAAACCACCTGCTTTGGATTGGCTACTTCTAAAAAGCTGAATTCACCCTCTATTCCTGATCTGGGTGCTTATCCTAATTGGGATAATCATACAGATCTGTCCCTTGACGAGTTGCAGTCATTCATTACTAATACATCCTTCAATATTTCCCAATAAAATCTGGAAGGGTGGTTAACTTGGCAGACAAGCTCAGATTCCTGTCAACATCGTTTTCTGGTTCTGAAACCAGGGTATACGGAGGTTCGCGTAGACCCCCGGTTTTAATCTTCACATTCAGTTACTACCTACTCTGTAGGGAAGTTATGCCAATCCTGGCTGCAACATTCCACTTTAGCATCTGTTAAGCATCATTTATCAAAATTACTTGACAAAATAGATTTGAACGATTTTGTAAAGGGACCTATTGGTGGCAGGTCCAAAAGATAGGTGTATTCTCTTTATAACGAAGTTTGGAAATTATCGCAAATTGAAGCTGCTTCAAGATTGAGAGCCATTGATCAAGCCAATCTAGAAAAAGTACTAGCTGTTATCGATAATAGCATTAACATCCTTTCTTCCAGAATTTACACATTAGATAATATTGTTTCATCTGTTGTTGATATTGTGCAGAATGATATGTCTGTTTTATTATCATGGTCAAAATCAATTGCGTTCTATAATGCAGTTTGCATGAACTTTGCAAACATTGAAGGCTGGGAAAGTCCCCTTGGACTACATGAATACATCGTCTTTATTACTCCCTTTTAATCTGACTGCGAAACAACAATTCATGTCCATGAAAGATGCAACATACTCATTACTGCATATTGAGAAGTTAGAACCTTTGCCTTTCTCTGTGGCCGAATTGAACTCCGCTGTGTGGCTTATCCACGGGTTAATCACCTTACCATTCCCTTTCTTTAAGTTCAGTTTGTGCATGAAACATTATGCCCTAGGCAGATATGAACCGTTGGATACGGCTTTCCTGCAAGAAGTTTGGTCACTCCCATTTACATACAGATGCATGAGAGAAGGTAAAGAAGTTTATTTGAAAGGTGAGGAATGCACTTCCACACCTGATCACTCAGTAGTCTGCAGGCACATCCAATTGCATGCCGCGTACAACGTTCAGGCACCAAATTTAGCATGCGTCCTGAAAGGGATTCCAGTGCCAGCTATTACACCATCTTTCACGTTGTTAGCTAACGGTAGTTATTTACTTTTAAATAACGAAACTTGCTGCTGGATGCTCGTGGGAATTCCCTACATTGTGAACGTATCACAGAGGGTAGTCTGCTGTAAAAATGTCCTTTTCCCACCCCCGCATGGGCGGCTGGATGTATCCATCTGGCCTTCCATTCCAACCTTGAAACCAGAGTTCAACAAGATGAGCAGAATAAGGGCTCTATTGTCTCAAAAAGAAGTCGCTCTGACTTCTTCCCGTGAAACATTTGTGCCGGGCACCCACAGGCACGATCGGGGCATCAATCTGCATACAGGAGTATAATCGAGTTATAAGCCTCCAGGGCGACGGAGTGGCCAATATATTCTCCAAAGCCCGCAAGATTGGAGGCTGAGCCGGAAAATCAGCATGTAAAGCCCGACAGGCCGACCAGATTTTGTGATATAGAAATGTGACCCCAAATGGTACCTCCGCATTGTCTACCCTTACCAGGGGCGCTCTGAACTGTCCATCTGGGTATAGATCAGCAAAGGTGCGTATCTCCAAGGTCAGCGCCGCCTTGCCACTGATTTCATCTTTTATGCCAGGTATTAGAGGATTATGCGCAAGTGCAGTAAAAGGTGCGTATAGAAGTGGCAGTCCTGCCCTCTTCCTCAACCCGTCCCAAGCCCAACGAAGCGTCTGAACGGTGTCAACCTCCTCAAGGGATCGCCGATAAGGTTGAAAAATTGCCACTTGCAATGGTAAGGGCTTGGCAATAGCCCGCTCAACGGCAACATGCGGCTGAAAGGGTTTAGGGTGAACCCAGTAATGTAAATATTGCGCTTGCGCGCCAAGAGCGTATAGCTGTATATCAGGCGCACCCAAACCACCCTGTTTGGTAGGCAATGTCAACTGCTCCCAGGACAATCTAGCCGGTCCCCCCGCCCAGGCCAACGAGATCAACAAAGACCGCATGGTTTTAAAAAAGGCCTGCGTAAGCACCAGCGGTAGGTTAACAAACGGATATAAAAATTTGGGTAAGGCAATCATTTTAGCCAGTGCAATTCTGCCCGCCAGGGACAACGGGAGTCTGCGCCACAATGCCACTCTATCCTCCAACCAGTCCACAGCCGTTCCATAATTCAAAGTCCATAAAGTCTGTATGTCTCTGCTGATCCTATCCCCTAGATATTTTACTTCCGCCCCTTCCCACTTAGTTGGAAACTCAAAAGCAACCTGTGTTGTGTTGTGGGAATAACATCGATTTGCCCCAGTTGATAGGGATGCCCGAAAGACCACCGAATCTGATAAACTCTCGAAGCACCACATCTAGGTTTTGCACTGGGTTAGTGATATATAAAGTCACGTTGTCTGCATTTGGCGATATTAGCAAGCTACGGGCCGCAAACCCAATACCTTTATCTGTATGGTGCTGACGTATTCAAGCAGCGAGGGGCTCCATAGCTATTGCGAATAGCAGTGGAGAAAGCGGGCACCCTTGTCTAGTGCCTCGCGTAATTTTAAATGGGGCTGAGATGAGAGTATTGACACACACCCTAGCCGAAGGGCTATTATAAAGCAATTTTATCCAACGTATCAACATGGGCCCGATGTCCATCCGTTCAAGGATCTTAAATAGGAATGGCCATTCTAAGGAATCAAAGGCCTTAGTGGCATCCAGGAACGCGGCTATTGCCTGAGTGTCGGGATGTAGGTGGTGTATTACAGAGAACAGCGTACGGAGGTTGTGGGAAGTGGATCTACCAGGTATAAAACCAGATTGATCTGGTAGCGCAATCATGGGAAGTAGGGGCTGCGATTTATTAGCTATTAATTTGGCCAGAATTTTGGTATCAACATTTATAAGGGAGAGAGGTCTGTACGAATCCAACTCGTACTCAGATTTGCCCGGCTTCAACAGCGTGATAATAAGAGCCTCACGCATCGATGGAGGTAGTACCCCAGACTCAAACGCCTCCGCATAAACTGCCAGTAACCGTGGCGCCAGCTCCTCCGCGTACGCCTTATAGAAGTCCGTAGTCAGTCCATCAGGCCCAGGAGCCTTATTACCACCGATGGGTTTCATATCCATAGGCCTGACCAAAGCATTGTACAATGTGAATATCCGGGGTGGTGACACCCTACAGTACTGGAAAGTTATGCCTAGAGTGGCTGAGAACCTCAACACTGTCTAATGTGAAACAACATTTGTCCTTCCTTTCAGATGACCTGGATCTAAGGGATTTTTACTAGGTCCCCAGAAACCACATTGTAAACGCTTCTTATACGCTATTTACAACGAAGTGTGGAAAATCTCCCAACAAGAAGATGCAGAGAGATTGTGTGAAATTGATCGGTTTAATCTAGAGAAGGCTTTGGGAGTGGCCAACAATGGCATGACCACACTATCGCCCAGGATTTATTCACTGGCAACATCTGAATAGATATAATGGAACAGGATCTGTCCCTTCTCCAACATGGGCAATCACAGTTAAGATCCATTCTATTATTAAGCTGGATGCTACAATCATTGTACTCTGGTCACATGCCCAGGTGAAATATCAACAGTACATCTTTCTTTTCTGCTTATAATCCAACAGAAAGGCAGACGACAATGACACAAAGAGATGCAAAGTACACAATGCTGCACATTGAAAAATTAGACCAATTACCTTTCACTGTAACCGAGTCACCTTCCACAGAATGGTTAATCCATTGCTATATAACATTGCTAGTAACAACATTCCAATTTCAATATTGTCTACAATACCACCAAGTAGGCAGATATGAAGCGTTGGGCAGGGAATACATCCATGAATCTTGGGAATTACCATACAGATTTAGATGCAGGAATGGGGACACTGAAATAATTCCCAGCGGTACAGACTGTGAGAATTTGTTAAGTGGGTCTCTAATTTATCAGGATATTATGCTTATGCCGTTTGTAATGCTTCATTTGCAAACCTATTGTGCCACTTAAGAGGATCCCCAGTTGACGTGATTCATACAGTGTTCAAACTGCTCTTGAATCAGAGTTTTTTGATGTTGAATGATCAAGGTTGTTGTGAGATGCTACCAGGCTTTGCCTTTCTGGTCACAGTAAGTTCCAGGGTTACTTGCTGTATGTAAGTATTGTTTCCACCAACCCACACAGTCAGGGAGGCACCGCTATGGCCTTCATTGAATGTTTTCCTTATATGGTTTGATTCTCTGAGCAGACTGAAAGCCATCATTTTACAGAAGGGTGTAGACTTAAGCCTGAGCTCGAGACATTTGATGTCCAGGCTGCAAGGTCTTCAGCTGAGATACAGTCACTAGTCCAAACTAACTTCCCGCTCCATTTCGGGGAAATAGTACATTGCATCTTTAACATGTCTGATACGAGTTAGATAGTACACCTATTTAAGAACATAGGTTCTAGGCTATTAAGCACCTTTCAGACTATCTTTGGAGTCATTTCATCATTAATACACTCGATATCGGAAAGAGTTTTGGAGGGCTTCCACTGGTCTTACTACTTGTAGTGGGTATCCTTGTTTTAATGTTCCTGCTACGCAATGGACGGCCCAAATTCCAAAGAGATGGAAAAAGCGCTCTTGGAGCGACGTTGCAGTGAGCGCACAGTACTCTGTCTGGGCACACCTCTGCTTCGGGTGCTAATCAAACATTGGTTTCTGTCATTCAGATCGGTCTGGGTCAACTGCGTCTTGCCTGTACTCCGCTGCTTATTCTGCTGATACAAATGCGTGTTGGACATCTGTCTAACACTTCCATCGGTTGCACCTCTGGTCGTGGATGTACTGCTGGTACCATTAAAGGCCCATGTAGTGCAGTGTCCTCAGCACATCACATTTTAATATCAGCATTCTTAGAGCCACCATGGGAAGCTTCAGCGCCTGTTGAAATGGACACCGCCTCTGTACAAGGCTAACAGGCATCAAGTACTTCAACAGCAATGGCTGTGAGAACCAGAGAAGATCACCTTTGCGCCATTGACCTGATCCAACAGGTGTTACAGGGACCGTCGTCTGCGAAGGCAACCAGCAGTGATGTTGCGTCTCCCACACAGGACACAAACATTTGGATCTCCGTGTGCTGGGAACAATTTGGCCTTTTTTAAAAAAACAACACACGTTCAGGAATGAACTCAAGATCTGGCTCCGGAGCTGCCCCCCCCCCCCCCCCCGCGCCGTGAGACCCTCACAGGTGAGTAGCTCCTGGACCCAAGTTGGAATTCGAAAACATAATTTACGTTTTATTTTTCCTCTATTGCTGTTACTGAGCACTATGGCTTTCGGCATGCTCAATTGATCTAACAGCAAATTGACTATGTAGAGGACTTTTATAGCTTTTTTTTACTTTTCATTTTTTTTAACACATGCCATGTTTTTAGATGTTTTTCTACTCATATTTTAGCAATGTCTTTTTATGCTTTTTAAATAGTCATATTTGAGCATTTGTTACTTTGTCGTCCAGTCGGATGAGGAGTGGTTGTTAAGAACCCCACTGTACCCCAATATAGGCCTGGGTAGTTGCACAACCTTTTACCTACATTTTTCTTACCATTGTTCTACATAATGGTTCTGGCGCTGAACTTTTATCTAGTTAGGTGCCGCATAAATGTGTGGTTTTCTCCGAAAACTAGCCTAATTTATTATGCATGAGGATTCTCAGTATCACAGCAGGATTACCATCTTCTGTATAATAACTCTGTATAAGGGTCACCACTATCGTCACCCTTGGCCGACATGCCCATAGTACCATGACACATCTAGGTAGAACCTCTGAGGGTATCTTTTGGGTGTATAAGTACCACATCTTCACTGGGAAAACCAGAAGAGAAGAAACTTCCATGCTGACACGAGACGCTGAAGGCCCTGCACGCAGACACTCCAGCCCGCAGTGGTCTGACATCCCTTGCGGGGTATCCAGCTTGAGACCAACATGAGGTCCTTCGGTTGGCACTTTCCTAAGGGGATTCTTGGCTATACACATGCATAAATGCTAGGTACATCTAGTTAGGGTTTGCATTGTAGGAGTACATATTATTTTAGTTGAGTATTTATATGTCTACATATATTCACTGTTTTAGCACTATGGTAGAATTCTACCTTTTATTTACTCTCTTGGTGCATGGAATCGTCTATATCTGCTTCTGTCTCATGGTTGTTGCAGCACGCGTATTTTACACCAGAAGGATGCTGGTTCAATAAATGCTCATTTAAAAAGTCTCCACCGTTTATTCTGTGCATCTCTCTGAGACAAGGTGAGCACAAGTGACTGAGCGAAAAGTACTATACTGTGTCCACGATCCCTGAGGGGTCAGGGTTGTCATGTTTGATAGTTGCCAGAAACTATTCGCTCCTTGGTAAGGTTGTGGGGTTTATAGTGATACTGTGAGCTAGCTAGTCTACCGACTAACATATCCTTCGGGGTTGTCTGGAATCAGTCTGGACACCAATCCCTTAGTTTATGTTGTCTAAAACGCACAGATGCTATATAGATGTATAGGAACTACAAGACAGGCTTCGACAACCCAATGACCTGTGTAATGTACAAAATGCCAAGAGTAGAGTGGTACCATTCCTCTGCAGGTTGTGCTTATGCTGCTGAAAAGAGCCATTATCATCAAATAACACTCCAAGGTATCAATATGTTTTGACCTACTCCAGTATGTACCACTTATATTTTTTATGGATCTTGTTGCTTACTCACATAACTTTTGTTTTGCTTCCGTTTATTACCATGCTGTTAAGTAATGTATAGTTTGATAATGTATTGATTAGTCGCTACAATACACCCTTTGTTTGACTCAGCAAAATCATGTTGTCAGCATATAAGGGGTTCAATATGTACTTTTCTCCCAACTTTGGCGGATATGCATTTACTTCATCCAGCGCTTGAGTAAAATTGGCCAAAAACAGATTAGATAAATTTGGCGCAAGAACAACCTTACTGGGACAACCCTGGGAGGTTTTAATTTTCCTTGACAAAAGGGAACCATCACCTATTTTCACCCTTACCCACATATCAGAGTATAACATCTGTATTGCTTTTAAGACACCAGAAGGAAAGCTTAGTTTAGCCACCTTTTGCCAAACAAGATGCCGCTGAACGCAATCGAACACAGATTTAAAGTCTATGAAACAAAGGTAGATTGGTTGCTTGCTCAATTTATATTTATCAACAATTACTGAAAGTACTAAGATGTTAGTCGAGGGGCCTGACGCTTGAACAAACCCGGATTTGATTGTCTGTAATATAGGAGTTGGTGGCCCCTGGTTGGTTGATGGAACTCTAGGAAATGTAGTTTGTGTTTTACTGTGCTACAATATTTACAGCATCCAATAAGAACAAAGATAGAGAAGCATACTCCTCGCCTCAGTGTCCTAAACAGGACTGAATAGGCTTGACCCGAAACCTTGAAAACTCTTCATTGTGATGGCACATAAAGCAGAACAAGCAATGACAAAACCAATAGATCTTGCCTATGAGAGCTAGTGGCTTCGGCAATGTTTTAGCCCTGCTGTACAGCAGTGTAGATGTTTTGCAGTGTGGCTAAAACTAATTTGAAATAACACTATGACACAGCCAGGGCTAATGCACTTTTTCTTAATTGAATTAGCACTGGATGCAACATAGTCCTTTCTTTTTTATTAATGCACAATCATTGCCTAAGTCGGCAATGCCATGCTGTACAGCAGGAACAAAAGGCAATGACAGAGCCAATAGTTTCAAAAGCAAGACCTACTGGCTTTGCCAATGCTGGTTTGGCTTACAAGAGATTTTGCAAGCGTATGTGAAACCTAAAAGAAAACAAAGTACTGAGGGCATGCAAGTCCTTAAATAGCTCCCAGCTTGGGTGGGTGTGGTAGATGACAAGCATTTACTGTTTTTTCTATCCTGAGAAGGGGGGACAAATTTCAACAAGTGATGACTGGGATGAGGACCATAAAGATAATTTACACTATTTACCAGCGGAGACAGACTCTTGAAGTCAGCAACATTGAATGTCATCAAGTGCTTGGGTGACAAGCAGAATAGAACCTGTGCAGGGGTGCCATTCAGTGGATGGCCACGTTGTCCTTAGACAGACCCTTAGTGTTTCCCAACTGCTGTATGCAGTATATCTTTAGTGGCCACCTGGCTTACTCAGGTAATCATGGCCAGTGAGACTTTTCCCCCCACCCCAGGAAGATGGCGTCATGTCTGGGCCGGAGGGGATTATTTAGGTGGGCTTACCGCCTTGGTCGTCTTCTTTTCCATTGCCTTAAAAGGGCTGGTACTGGGACTGGCACTTTTTTATTTCAAGAAGGAGAGTACCTGCACTTTTCAAGAGAGACATAATACTTTAATTTGGAGAGTACTGGCAGGGCCGGTCCTAGGATATGTGGGGCCCCAGGACAGAATAGGAACATGCAAGGCCCCTAAATTTGCATACAATTTAACCTTACACAAAGTGACATCATAGGAAGTAATATCAATTGGCCATTATTTATATGGCATTGATGACGCTCTTTGCAAGAAGCTATTTACCTAGTTTGGATATCAGTCAAATGGTTATAATTGCATTAATAATCCTAATAAAATACGTACATAGATATTAAATCAATTTTAAGTGGATTGACTGAAGTTTAAATGAATTAAACTTGGTTATTGTTCTATTGAATGGGATGAATGAAAAAGATATGCTAACCGGGCATTCTCATTGTGACACTAAGATGTCCAAAGGAGAGGAGCAGACTTTATTAATGAGGAGAAAGGACAGTTTTTCCAAAAGACTGGAGTTACACCAAAGCTCAAGAAGGACCTCGTTCCAGTCCTGCACAACTAAAAAGGAGAAGGATATGCCTCCAATTAGGGCCATCAAAATTTTAGGGTGGCACAAAGTATGGGGTTCTGGACTGAACGTAAGGAGTGCTGTAGAAAGAGTGAACCTTTTTAATGCAGTGCACAACGACAAATGGATAGTGCCTTGCAGACAGAGGGTTTTGGACCAAAAACCAGACAGACAGCATAAAGGTGAGATGAAATGACATAGCAATGCCTAGCAAGGTTCTGAATGATTTGAGGGGTACTGAATGCAAAGAAGGCAGGAAGCCCAAGAAAGAGGGCATTTGCATAAGCTAGTGAGAAGATAATTGACTGTACAACAGCCTCACAGTAGTCAGAGGGCAGAAAAGGAATGATTTTCTGTTACTTATGGTTGTAGTAAAAGCAAGTGGATGAAACATGGTTATTATATTCAGAAAAAAAGAGAAGATGCTGGAAAATGAATCTAAGATTTTTTTGCTAACACTGCCAATGTGGGCGATTGACGTACTTCCACCAGCCACCAAAGAGACCATCATATGGCATGAGATTCTTTAAAAAGGAGAACCCTTGATTTGTCACTATAAGGTTTTAATGCATTGGTCTTCATTCAGAAATCAACTGCTAGCATGCATGCACATATTCTTTGTCAAAAACCTGGTTGCCACTAAGGGAAATCATGTTTGGGTATCAGTCAGTCAGTCAAATTCCTTTATTCGATAAATCAATATCATAAAAGACACATATACAATCATAACAAACAGTTAAAAAACATTAAAATATACAGAAATTCATGGGTTATTTGCCATTCATAATGTGGCCTTTTTCATGTTCAAATATAAATTAATTTAAAAAACGACAGATATAAAATTGTACGTCAACCGTTAAAAGTTTAAAAAATGATCTAATTTAAATCCTACAGTGGAAAAACAAGTTTTTTCCTAGTACGCATAGCAGCGACCAGAAAGCTCGCAACGTGAAACATAATTCGTGGGGAGCTTAATTGTTGCAGGTATACAAGTGCTGGTCTGACCTGTCTAAAACCCAGCTCCCTCAAGATCGGGAGCAAAAACTTCCTTCTACAGTCCTTGTAAAAACTACAGAACATAAAAAAATGGAGAGTGTCCTGTCTTGAGCAATTATCGCATTTACAAGGATCTGCACGATCCATGGGACACCAGTTTTGAAAGAAGCCCAAGGAAAAGTGCACCAGGTTAAACCTAAATCTGATTAGGAGATACCGATGGTATGGGGCATTCACAACAGTCAAGTATGGTTCAGGGCCCGGGCAACTGATCAGGGCATAATTCGCTCTGACTGTTGGTTTTACCATTTCTGACTCCTCACGCTCAATGGAAAATAAAGCCTCAAGGGCCGTTTTTGTCAATGCGAGATCCTTTTTCGTGATAATTTCAGGTGAACAAAAAAGGGCCTCGCGTCCTATCTTTTGGAACCTAGATTTTATGTAGGCCAACCATGAGATCTTGTTAACGTTGTCCAGTTTTAGGCAATTTTTCAATATCACATGGTTTAGAGTTATTTAATTATTCAGCCAGATCTTGAGCCAATATAGGAGAGGGGCAATTCTAATTTGGTCGGTCACAAAACCGATCCCCACTTCCGTATGTGTAGAGAAAGTCGGGGTAGACTGTGGGACAGAAAGGATGTCTCTTAGGAACTTGTTTTCAATTAACTGAATTTTATTGTGGTTAGTATGACCCCATATCTGGCAACCATACGTGGCAACGGCTAAACATTTTGCTTCATATACCTTTAAAAGGGCTTCAACTGGTCTAGCCCCTAATCTTTTGGTAAAGCCTCTAACTCCTGAAACTGTCCTTGCGAATGCCACGCTCCGGCTATTAATATGTGCATACCAGGTTCCTTTTTCATCAAAGACAACCCCCAAATAGGGGAATGTTGGGACCCTGTTAACCACATCCCCACTACAAAAGAAAGTTTTAACCCTGGATTTCTGCCTTCCCTTCCCAGCAATCAAAACCTGGGATTTTTTCGCATTTATTTTGAGATCCAAATTTTTCATAAAGTTTCCGAAGGCATCCAACAACTTTTGCAACCCTACCCCAGTGCGAGCCAGGAGAACTGCGTCATCCGCATACAGGAGAACCGGAACAACCTGATCTCCTATTCGCGGAATATCCACAGATACCTCTCCCAGTTGGGAATCAAGAGCATTTATATATAAGGTAAACAACAAGGGGGCCAGGATACATCCCTGTCTAACACCTCTGTCTGAACTAAAGTGTCTCGTGCATCGCCCATTTGAATTAACTCTAATTTTAGCCGATAGATCCGAGTGTAGATCAGCCAAAAAATGTACAAGGGAAGCTTGAATGCCCATATCCAATAGGATATTCCAGAGCTTAGATCTATTGACAAGATCGAACGCAGAGGAAAGATCCATAAATCCCATATATAGAAACCCTTCCTTGGCCACTGTATATTTATTTATTAAAAGGTGCAAATTCAGGCACTGATCAATGGTGCTCCTTTGGATCTAAAACCATATTGGGCGTCAGACAGGATCCCGCTCCCCTCCAACCATTCACTTAGCCTGTTCAAGACCACTCGACCTAGTATTTTTACAGATGAATCTATCAGAGAGATTGGTCTGTAACAGGAGGGATCCTGTCTGTCACCTTTTTTAAAAACTGGAATAATGGTTGAGGTTGCCCATGTGGCTGGAAAACTAATATTTTGCCCAGTCCTGTTAAATACATTAGTTAAAATGTTTGACCAGGTGTGTGGGTCGGCTCTAAACAGGTCCGCCGGGACCCCATCAGGTCCAGGGGCCTTATTTCGCGACATTTCTTCTATGGCCCGTTCTACTTCGGAAACCTGTAGGTCCAGAGGGCAAGAAATGTTATGTGACATAATTGATGAAGCATAATTACCATCTACAGGGAGGCTGTATATCTTTTCGAAGTGGGTTATCCATGCCTCGTCTGAGATATTACAGTCTAATTCATGATTTTTATCATCATCAAGAAACAAGGGCTGGTTTATAGTTGCCCAGAATTTCCTACTATCTTTCAGAGTGTCAGAAGACAAAAGGTTTATCCAGGCTTCCTCCTTTAACTCCTGTTTTCTTTCGGCTAGGGCCTGTTTATATACTAGCCTTTTAGAGACTACGAGTTCCCTATCTCTGGGGATAGTCTTCAAGGCATTCAAGAGGGCAGCATGAGACTGGGAACATTTTTTATTAAACCATCTTTTTCCCGACTAGAGTTTTTGATTTCCTTTAATCAGTAGACTATGGTTTATTTGTTTACAAATAATGTTAAAAGCATTTATGACCTCTGGGCCTTGAGACTCAGGATCAAGACAAATGTTAAACTCGACTTCGGTTTGAGACCGAACTTCGGTCAAAAAGGTAGCTGGGACCACCTTTGTCCACCTGAGTTTCCTACCCTGGTCAGTTAAGGCAACCTCTTTCACCGGATTTTGTGCCGCATGCCTAAACGCTAATAATCGACCTCCCGGAATTATTTCCAAAATCACCGGGTTGTGATCACTAAAGATAGAAACCTCAGAAAAATAACGTACAACTTGGACTAACATTAAAGAACTCAGAAAAATATAATCAATGATTGTACCTTTGTCTTTCCCTTTAAAGGTTGGGGTCCTGTTTTCGCCCTCCCCGCAGGCTGACTCGTAAAGATTCCATTCTGCGAGGAGATGTTCTAGTTTCTCCCCCTGTTTAGTATGTTCAAAATGCGGGGTGGCCGAAAACTGTGGATCCTCATGATCATTACCTCGACACAGTTTATCGCAAAGATGAATATTTAGGTCCCCCATCAGAAGGATCTCCAAGGAATTCGACTTTAAACTATAAGATAAAAGAAACTGATCTAAAAGGTCCAGGTTATTATCGGCATCCATTGAATTATATAGGTTAATAAATAATACTTTGTTTACATCAGAAGCCGAGAGTTCCACAATTAAACAGTTTTGGCATCCTGCATCAAGCTGCGTGAGAGAGCCCTTTATCTCAAGGGAGAACAAGGTAATCAGTCCTCCCTTTGCTCTCCCTGCAGCACCTTGTTTAGCTGGGATGTGGAAATGACAATAGCCATCCATGGAGAAACTATTTTGGGTATCCCAAGTCTCTTGTAGGGATATTATATCAAATGTACGTAGTAGTTCCTGCCAACTGGCATCATTTATTTTGGCCCTTATGCCCGCTACGTTCCAACTCATAATTTTACAGAGGGGAATTAAGGGGCTTTCTGGGCACTTTGTCTCCCTAATATCATGATTCAAAGATTTTTTAGTATTCTCCTGTGCTAATGCCACCGAAATAGCAGGAGGTGCAAGCACTGGGTTAGAAGGAATATAAAAAGAGTCAGGATGTTCCTGTGAATATACAGAGGGGGCGGGAGAACTTAGACCGGTGTTACAGACCTCTGCCAAAGATTGAACAACCATTTTATAACAATCACCTCCAGACTCTATTAGGCCACCCTGCAGATGGACATCGGGGTTTTTTCTCCTCTTAACAGTCCTATCCTGAACAATTTTATCAGTAGGATCAAGAACAACATTGTTTGAGGTCAGTCAATCCACGCCTTCTATATCATTCAGAGGTCCAAAACGATTGTACAGTGGGAGGTTAAAATCTGATCTAGGTGGTCTGGAATAACCCCTATAAGCCCTTTCCCATTGTACTGACCGTGTATTATGAATAATCGGATAGAAGTACCGTAAATCAAGGGTGAGGATTCCTGTGGAACTTTGGGTATTAGGGTGATAACATATATGCCTTACTACTATAGGGTCTCTAAAGTTTATAATGATACAATCACCCTCCACGTCCTTAATCTTAGTACCCAGCCAACTCACCCTTCGCACAAACAAAATTTCAGCTTGCAGATTGGGTGGGAGAGACCTATTTCCATTAAGCCAATGTATGACCTTATTTTTTAATTCTCTGAAGGATTCTGTCTTATCATGTGGGATCCTAGGGACACCCGCCAAGATGACCGTATAAGGGAGTGACTCTGGAGGTAAATTTATACATGGAAGTATGGGGGTCGAGCCAGTATTCAGCGGGACAGGGATAGTGCCGGTGATCTGATCTTTATTTAAATCTGCATTTTCTGCATTTACTGACTTGTTTTCACCTGCTCTATTTGGAATATTAGGGCGTTCTTTGTCAAGCTCTAAAGCAGAACTAGTTTCCATCGCCGTGGGTACAAGCAGTGTGCCGCGGATAGGATTTTTACTATGCGGAATTGGCACACTAGTAATATCTAGTGTATCCTTATGTGATACCACATTCTTAACTGATGGTAAACACCCAGGGCCTGCTTGAAGCTCTAAGGCTCTTACCAACGCAGCCGTGTTTGCGAGCAATAGATTTTCAAGATTCTCTACTTTGGCACTTAATTGTTTTACTCTCTCTAACATGGGAGCTAACAATGATCTTAGTAATTGTTCAAGTGTGACCATATTACTAGTAGAAGATGAGATCGCACATGGCTTACCAGATGTGGTTTTCGTAACTATAGAACTTGAAATATCTAGAAGTGAATTACAATCTGATTGAGTAATTACATTTGGTAATATCTGACTTTTTGCCACTTTGGCTCGTTTTCCATTATG
This sequence comes from Triturus cristatus, assembly GCF_964204655.1. Lineage (NCBI taxonomy): Eukaryota > Metazoa > Chordata > Amphibia > Caudata > Salamandridae > Triturus > Triturus cristatus. The sequence goes on along the minus strand of NC_140583.1, from coordinate 1,156,840,171 downwards.
CATCCCTCCTGCACGTTTCCTTTTACAGGATTTAGGCTGACTCGTATTCCCCTTTCCTTTGACCTTAACAGTTTCTAATGATATTTCAGGGTTAGGGGATAGAGGAATAGTGTTATGTGCTCCCAAACAAGGGTTATTATCCAGAATAGATATACTATCTGTGCTGTGGATACTGATTGAGCTTATGTTAGTTATGTCCGATCCAAAAGCCTCAGTACTATATGCCACATTATGATCCATATCAGTGGGCAAATGAACAGGAGACTGAGCCGTCCTTATGTTCCCCAGAGAGGATCTCTTAGCTGTTAAATCTAAAGACAGTCTCTTCTCCGTGAGAATGATTTCATGTTCCAAGACACGGGTAGCTCTGGAAATGAAGTCATCCAAGGTGCTTGAGATTGATCCCCCTGGGCAGTCTTGCGCAAGTTTACGGCCAGATCTTAAAGAAGTTGCCATAATTTAGACAACAAACAAAGGATCCAAGTACAGGCAGAGGCAGTACTTTTACCTGGAAGCGAGGGGGTAACAATAGTTCGTCCTGGTGCTTTTCACAGCATATGTATGTTTTCCTAGGGTAGCGTCCACAGTTCATGGGCAAACAACAAAGGGATATGGCCCAGCCCTGCCTCCTCCTGCCCCGGACGGCCACAGACGGTCCCGCCCTTGTCCCAGGCTTCTCCCGGCGCTACCCGTTGAATGCGCCAAGGAACTGAGGCACACTCAGGTAGGTTGCGGTAGATTGCCCAGGCTTTGACCAGGTTTCTGGCTCGCGGCGGCAAGCGACGGCGGGAGGGAGATGCTGCGGGCACCAAGGAGTTGAATGCGCCAAGGAACTGAGGCACACTCAGGTAGGTTGCGGTAGATTGCCCAGGCTTTGACCAGGTTTCTGGCTCGTCCCCCGCTCTGCCGGGGGCAGGGTCCGTTATGTAGCGCCTCCGGGCGTGCTGACAGCGTGTTTCCTGTTCCGGTCCCAGGGGATCCTGGGAGATGTGGTTCCGGCGGGCGCTTCCCCCACACAGCGGTCGCGGCGGCAAGCGACGGCGGGAGGGAGACGCTGCGGGCACCAAGGAGTTGAATGCGCCAAGGAACTGAGGCACACTCAGGTAGGTTGCGGTAGATTGCCCAGGCTTTGACCAGGTTTCTGGCTCGTCCCCCGCTCTGCCGGGGGCAGGGTCCGTTATGTAGCGCCTCCGGGCGCGCTGACAGCGTGTTTCCTGTTCCGGTCCCAGGGGATCCTGGGAGATGTGGTTCCGGCGGGCGCTCCCCCCACACAGCGGTCGCGGCGGCAAGCGACGGCGGGAGGGAGACGCTGCGGGCACCAAGGAGTTGAATGCGCCAAGGAACTGAGGCACACCCAGGTAGGTTGTGGTAGATTGCCCAGGCTTTGACCAGGTTTCTGGCTCGTCCCCCGCTCTGCCGGGGGCAGGGTCCGTTATGTAGCGCCTCCGGGCGCGCTGACAGCGTGTTTCCTGTTCCGGTCCCAGGGGATCCTGGGAGATGTGGTTCCGGCGGGCGCTCCCCCCACACAGCGGTCGCGGCGGCAAGCGACGGCGGGAGGGAGACGCTGCGGGCACCAAGGAGTTGAATGCGCCAAGGAACTGAGGCACACTCAGGTAGGTTGCGGTAGATTGCCCAGGCTTTGACCAGGTTTCTGGCTCGTCCCAGGGTATCAATATGCATAAAATATCAGCAAGACACCAAAGCACTGTATGAGTAAGGCTAACCGGGGATGATAAAGATTAAATAGCAGAGACCCATTAAAATCCACAAGCCAGAGGTTTAGTACATAACAGAAATAGGTGGCAAGTGGATGGTTTCAGATTTCCCGGATAGGATAGAGGTAAGGCACACCAGGAGAATACCTTAAATTCCAGGTTGTACTATTTGATTTATAAGCACTGGCTGGAAACCAGTGTCAAATGTGGCACTAACGTTTAGTATTGTTGAGGTTGCTCTGAGTCCATGATCAAGAGTCAGCCATGCTAGCAATACCCCCTCAACCTTTGAACATCTCAGCTTCTACCATGCAATCCTCACCCCCTTATCAACCCAAAGAAAACTATTTATTAACCCTTGTACTTTTTTCAAAGCGGACTGTTCGAAGGATGAAGGGATTGTGTTAAAAATAAGTTAATTTTGGCAGAATTGACATCTTAATCAGATTGGAATGGCCTAAAATAGATCATGCAAGACTATTCCAAGAGTTTAATAACAAACCCATTTCCTTCCTTTTAAGGTCTAAATTTACCAAGGCCATCTTAGTGATATCATGAGTGATTTGAATGCCGAGATAGCGGATTTGCTGTTTTGTTGTAACTGTACTTACAGGTGTATTCCGAGTCATAATCTCTGTCTTTTGAGGATTGATTAAGTACCCTGAAAACCTTCCAAAGTTCATCAATAGTTTCTCCAAACAGGGCAAGATAGCAGGAGAATCACTAGCGAAGATCATCAAGTCGTCTGCATACAAGGCGACCTTTTTCTCCCATCCCTCCCATCTGAAAGCCGTAAAGATATTACTAGTTCTAATGCTACAAGCCAGGGGTTCTACATGTAAATTGAATAATAAGGAGGAAAGCGGGCATCCTTATCTCGTCCACCGTTCTAGCTTGATTGATTTAAAAAGATTGCCATTAATAGTAAGTCTGGCAGTAGGGGTTTTATAGATGTTTTTAATGGCTCTAACAAAGCGATCGCCCAACCTAAACCGTCGAGTCATATAGGTTAAAAAAGGCCAGTTCACTCGATCTAAGGCCTTCGCCGGATCGAAAGCAAAGATCGAGAGGGGCTGATTATGGGCAGTGGTCATATCATTCAATATGGTTATATTTGGGGACCTAGCAGAGGACTGTGTTGGTTATAATGTGTCTAATTCACAGGCTTCTCTTTTATTTTTGTTGGTCCTTCTTGCGAGGTGTGAAATTTGCCTAAAATGGATTAGACCACAATCGCCAGTAGTATTAGATTGGGTTGCCTCGGTTAGGTGCATTCATAAATTAGATCTGGCAAGTTCAGCAAGGAAAAGATGCAAAATATGGAAGAATTGGGGTGAATGGGAGTATATGGTTTGATATAATTTATCTTGTTATTTGACATCATATATATAAAAGTACAATGATTATTAAATAAGTGAGTGTGGATTTAGTGCGTTTATTCTGTTGTGGTAAAAGGTACCCACCCTCTACACTTATCTCCATTAGAATCTTGGCAACTGGTTTTGTTGGATCCCCGGAGGGCTTGGTAATCTGAAGGCATTGTTGTCAATGTGCGGGGATCCTTGAATAAACCTTTGATTTACTTAAAGACTTCTCACTAATTTTTGTTAAATGAGGACAACAAAAAAAAGAAAGAGTCAGTCACAAATTAGACTCCGCACCAAATGCTACTTCAATCTCCAAGAGTTGTCAGAAGCCAACCGGCATGATGTCAATTAATAAATTACTTTTTATGAAAGTTGACTTCTTTTTTCTAGGATTTTCAAGAAATGTGCAACAACGTAAACCCAAAGATAGTACGTTTTAAGCCAGCTTAAGATTTTTAGAGAATTTTTACCTCCACATCAGACTCTTTCTTTTTTGCTTCAACGTTCTCTTGCTGGGTCTGCCCAACTTCCACCTCTCCCCTGCTGTATCCCTTCGCCCAACCTCTTACCATCTTTGGGTGGTTCTGCTTTCTTCCATCTTCCTCTCACCATTACTTATCGCTCCACTCTGCTCATGTTCCCTTGCTGGTTCTGTCTCTCTTATATCCACACATCTTATCCATATGCTCTCCTTCAACTCTCATCTCTCCCCCAGACTCATAACTTCTTCCCTTGCTGTGCTTCATTTACATCTATCTCTCCCCCCCCCATACTCCCAGAGCATCTTCTTTCCTTATGGATTCTGGCGCTATAAATCCACCTTCCCCTCATTGCTCCACTCTTTTACTCATTTTTCCTCAGACCCTTACCTTACCTTGTGTATTCTGTCCCTTTTAAATCCATTTCTCCTATGCCCCCTCCTGTTTCCTACTGGTTCTGTCTCTTATAGCCACAGAAGAGCTACTGGAAGAGTATAAGCTCCCCCCGATAGCAAAACTGGCATCCATGCCTAGATTAGCAGACAAATTAGTGGGAAAAAGGGAGAGAAAGGCCGAAAACTTGAGTAGGGACATTGATGCAGCCTTCAGATATAAGCATAGCAGATATATTATAGACAGCTTTTCTAGTTTAAGGCAACCTTACCTTGATTTTAATTTGTGGCCTCAGAACAAGACCATGTTTCTGAGATTCCATTTTTTTTATCTCCCTTTTAAGGCTTTTGATGGTTCATGGAAACTAAAAGGCTGCACGGACCGGTCATGAAGGAAATGCAAGTTAGCTGAAAAGTCCAATGAACATATAATGTGCCTATGCCTAGCCCTACGAGACATGCAAAAAAAATAATTTAAGCCAATGTTCAATACTAAGGGCATAAGAACAATACCAGAGGGTGTATTATTGTGGTTTAAAGGTGGTCTGTAAAAGTGGTGGGTAACCTTGTAAAATGCATGAGGCTGGCGTTTAAGCTCTGTGAAAAAAATACTTATCTTTGTGTTTATTTTTTTAATGAGTCAATTTTTAATGGTGCTTTTTTATCAGAATTTAGTGATGTCTTTTGTGTAACGTAATTACTGTATATAGTTTTATATAAACTTTCAACAATAAAGTAATCTCCCCTCAATGCTTTACACTTCGCTTCATCTCTCTGCCTGACTCTTAGAGTGCCCATTGAATCTGCCCGTTACATGCACCTCTCACTAGTCCCTCTTCTCTTTACCCTTAACTTACTTTCTCTGCTAGTTCTGCCTCTCTGACCAGCTCACATCCATGTGCTACCCTTCACCTCTCACTCGAGCCGTCTACCTTTTTTTGCTCATATGTCCCCTTTAAATCCACCTCTCCCCCTTTAAATCCCCTTTCACCACCAGCCTCTTACATTGTCTCGCTGTTTCTGAATCGCATACGTCAATTTCCATCTTCCATGCGCTACACTTCATCTCATCTTTCCGGACTCTGATTTTTCCCACTGATTCTGCTACACTTTCACCCCCTTATCTCCTCCCTGTTGCACACTTAATCTCTCATCTCTCCCCAACCTCTAATATTTTCTCACTGGTTCTGCCCCTGTAATAGCCACTTATCCCCTTCATCCCTACCCAGCTTCTTACCTGCACTTCGTGATCCTTCCCTCTTACATTCACCTCTCACCCTTCCCTCTATCCACCACTTAAGTTCTCCTCATGATTCAGCTTTTTTTTATATCTGCTACACCCACTCATGCACTATCGCGCATCTTTCACTGTTGCAGGGATTCTGCTCATGCACAGAACTATGCGCAGGAAACCAGGACCTCAGTGAATTGTGGTGTACCAAAAACTCACCTCAGAACCCAGAACCCCTATCCGACCAGCATCAGTGTCCCATTCGTTATCCGTATTTATCTCGGCGGTCCCAATGTATAGACAACCCAGAACAAGCGACTTAGTGTATTCTCAGGAATGGTGGGAATCAGAAATACCTATTCGTTATTATTCTCATATCAGTCCACAACAAGAGTAAACAGAGACACGGTAAAGTTTAAAGAGTTTATTTTATAAACCTTGTGTCCTACGATGCAGTACTATGGCTAACATAAGCAGACAAATGATTAAAATCAAAACCATCAGCATAGTTACAATACCATAGAAAATGAAAGGAGAAATCATAATATAATGACAGTGGAATACAGCCACCTTCCTTTCGCTAGTAAACTAATATTATTATACTAATAGAAGGTCTCTAGGCTTGAATGGAGAACCTCATACCGTAAAGATCAGCTTAGTGGAATCACATCACAGGATCAGGTGTACTCTGCTCCTGGAAAAGCTCTACTTCCGAATGTGTGTGTTAAGCATGCAGTCTGCAATATTAAAAGCGCTCGACTCTCAGGTATTTGCAGCTGTGTGCGTGTTATGGCTAAATAGTGGGCCGATCAACCTGAACCCAAAAACATGCACCGTCTAGCGACCCAGACTGTTTCTTTACACAATGTTCAGATCAAGGTCGCAGCTCACAGCTAGGGATGTGAACAACAGACAGTTCTCATGTGAAGAAAAAGCGAGCAAGCATTTCTCAAATAATAACATGTAACTGCAGTGTCGTGTGCAAAAGCAGCAAAAGTGGCCAGATGGCTTTCTTACATCTAACGCGGTTATGCTAACTTAGCAATGTACGTATATAAATTGCAGCCTTCACTACACCCCCCCTTGAGCGGACCACTAACCAATAGGGGTACAATTAAGGAACGCAGAGTTCAAGGTCGATAGAACGGAACTAAGAGCACAAATTTGAAATCCATATTAGGGCAGTGAAGGTTCGAAGAGAAGAGAGAAAAAAAAACATTTAAAGGAAAAAAATATTATCGATGGATGTCGAATGAAAAGGCAAAAGTTCTTCCAAAGGAATGTTGGATGAGATCCAAGTTAATCCATCAACGTATAAGCACAGTAAGTAGCAACGGCTTCCAAGAGGAAATCATTGGAACGCCCTGCAAAATTATCTGCCATCCAGTTCAGCAAGGGGAATGAACACACATGTTCTTCGATTATTCCATGGAAGGTTATGCAGTTCCTATATAAAGAAAGAAGGATAGCAATAGCCCATGTATCGGCTAAAGAGAGTAAGGTGTGTCTCCAAGGTCAAGGTGAGTGTGTAGAGTGAGGAGAGGGTACTCCTTGTTGTGATACTGAGTGCCCTCACACACCCTTGCGGATGTTTAGCATCATCATTGGGCACAATTGCTCCTCGTGGGGGTGGCGCTGCAGTCCCTCACGGGCCCTTGATTAGGGGCTCTCTGTTGGAGTTCTTTTAGGAGTTGCCGCATTTGTGAGTGTGGGTGTGTGGGTCAGAGTGTGCTAGTGAGTGCAGGTATTAAAATTGAGACAGGGTCCAAAAATAATTTTTAATTGGGAGGTCCCTGGTTCAAATTAAAAGATTGACGGGGATGGAGATGCACGGTAGTGCTTATTATGAGAGGGGAAACTGAACAAAATAATGTCCCACTTCTCTCAACCCGTATGGTGTGATAACAAAAAGTGCTATTAGAAAAGTTAGGTCAACATGTTTCGCGCTTTTAGATGGTCCCTATTGGATCCAGGAGCGCTTCGTCAGGACCAAAAGAAGAAATTTTATAAGGGAGGGTTCGGGAAGAGACAGCCCGTAATCCCATCCGTTACCTGGGTCTGGTACGCTTGACAATTCGTGGACAGAATCCGTTTTTATACGAAATTCATGTTCTCAGCCTAAGGGGAGACATAAGAAGGAACAAGGGGGGGGGGGAAAAAAGGAAAAAAGATAGAGGTAGTATTATATCAAGGTTATAGATATTGCCATGCCACGAGTGCACTAGAAGTTAAATAGTGCCCAGTGCATGAGGGCCCACCGAATGTTATACAGTGGTCATGCTGCTGAGGTGGCCGGGAAACCACCTGACGGGAATGGGCAAGTTGCCCACAGTAGGGGGTGCTCATAAGGTAGAATCGCGACACACGAAGTGAAGAAATGATATTAAAAAACGACCCTGAAATGTTGCTGCATGGGGGCCGGTGTGCACTAATCCCGTCACAAGCGAAAATGCGATGCTCAGGCGCCCGGGTGTTAGCTGTTATAAGGGGGAGGATATGGTTCTAATAACCAGGATAAAGGCTCAGATCTAAAACGGTGGTGCGCGTGCAGGGCTAAGGAGGAAATCCCTGTGAGAGCCTAGTCCGCAGTGCCCTAGCTATAGAGTGCAGGGATAGAATGGTATCAATATAACATGCACCCCTAAGTAGCTATGTGAGCGCCCGTATGCACCCAACTGGATAAGAAGGTGGTGCATGGCGACGGCGTCTGAGCCTCACCAGGAGTTAAGGAGTGGGTTTGCTGGCAACGAGCGAGTGGGAGATCATGTCTATAAAGTGGAGAGAAGTGGCGCTAGAGGGGCTGCCGGTGGGGTGCGGGTGCGGAGTGACCATGCTGCTAAGTGCACGGAAAGTTGGTCAATCACTGAGGTTAAAAAATACAATAATATGTAACAATAACAAAGCATAAGGCGCGGGCGCAAGCCTACCCCCTCCTATTCAGTGGTGGGCTCCGTCAGCGTGAGCCGCGTGGTAAGGCTGCAAAAAGTAAAACAGTACACTCGGTAAGTAAACAGAGTTGGTACCTGGATGTAGGCAACTGCTGGGGCGTCCCGAGTCGCTGGTGCTAATACTTACATCGTCGTATGCCTTACGGAGCGGGAAGACCTACCCGTGCGGTGGTTCAGCCGGTAACATCGGTGTGTGATGGCCAAAGCTAAATATAGTATATCCGGGTAGGCGCGTCTCCCTGGCTGGTGACGTCATGACGTCCGGCACGGCGGAACGGACTACTAGTGGGCGGCTCGCCGGGTGCTAGGATAGTAACAGCCGCGGCCATATTGGAAGGGTCATACATGGCCTGGTCGAACATGAGTATAAACGGAGGGTACGAGGAGGGAGGGTACGAGGAGGGAGGGGCCCCTTCCTCCAAGATCCTACCGCTGCGCTAGACAGGATGAAATCCGGGGAATATAAAAACCGGACTTCGAGTTAGTAGGTCCAAAAGCGGACTAAGAATTTGAACTCATACACGGACCCCTGGTCAACGATGTCCCTATGTAGTTCCAGTGTGTGTGGACATAGTGTATGGGTTAAGATAACACAACATGGGGGTGAGAGGGAGATGCAGAAGAAACCGCGCTGTTCTCTAGGTGTGTGGAGTTAGAGTATGTGAGAGGACTACTCTCCTAATTGTATGGGGAACTAACGCCCATCTTGTTTATAAATGTCAAGATCATGGGTGGATGACTCTGCCGTATAATACGGTCATGTAGATAATGTGAGCCCATGCTCACCGGTACAGCGATAGACAGTCAGCATCATATTCATGATGCTTGGTCTCGTAGGTTGTCAAGTGGTGGTGCTCAATGATATGTTAGCTAAGATCATCTCATGGTTGTTCTAACGAGATAATTCCACCCAGGGGATGTCATCATTCAATCCCCCATTGTTACTCTTTAATTTAAACACCCATCGTTGTTCCTGCCTGAACAGTGTGGCTGCTGACCATGTGGGATTGGATTCAATGATGGTCCATCGCAAACTTTCAGGGGGGTGATTCTTTTCTAGAAAGTGACTTTGTAGTTTGGTAGCTGTGCGTTTGCACCGGATCGTGCTCTTGTGCTCACCGATTCGTGTTTTGATTGGTCTCATAGTCATGCCAATGTATCTTGAGCCACAGGGGCAGGTAATCATATATACACAGTTTTTCGTATTACAGTTGGTATGATGTAGTTGCTTCCATGGTTTTGCGAGTCCCAGGTCAATTTCTTTGGTGGCGCTGGTCAGTGGGCATACTGTACAGGACCCACATGGATAGTGGCCAATTACCGGGGGCAGGTTCCATAGAGTTGGTTGGATATTGATTGTATTCTTAGGGCGTGTGTGAACTAGTATGTCTCTTAGATTTTGTGTCCTCTTGAAAGCAAAGAGGGGTTTTGGACCTGGTTGAAACTCCCCAGTCTCCAAGATCTTCCAATGCTTCTTAATTATCCTCTGAATTTTGTTGGAATTCGGGGTAAAAGATGTTACACATGTTAGTGTCTCTGAGATGGTTTTCTCTTTGGTTTCCAGTAGAGCTTCTCTATGGTTGTTTCTGGCTCTTTTCCGTGCTTGTTTTACAATTTTCCTTGGGTACTCTCTTTGCGTCAAGTTCTCTGTAAGAGTGTCTGCCTCTTTTTCAAATTCCAGAATGGTATTACAATTGCGGCGCAGGCGGAGGAATTGTCCAACCGGTAGGTTATTTCTTAGAGCCTTAGGATGGTGACTCTGGAATAGGAGTAAACTATCCTGGAAATGCACACGCGATTGGCTAATACTAATCATAAACACAGCGAAACGCCTGTCAGACGATTTACTCATCCAAATCAACCTGTCTGAGAACAGACTTAAGACTGGGATTTCTATAACAGCATTTAAATCAAAACTTTCAGAGATCAATCTCGAAATGAATGAACACAAAGAGTATTTAACTAAACAGAAGATCAGTCAATTGCAAAAAGACGTAAAACGGTTTGATAAGGAGAAAATCTATCCTTATACCAAAGATGACTATGTGTTCTCCAATGTAGATACCTCCTCTGATGATGTCAGCAACCGCAGTTCCGGGAGGTCAGATTCCACTGGTAGTGAGTCCAACTACGACACCAGACAGTCAAGACCTAGAGGTGGATACAGACACCAACCACCCCCACCACCATTGTTCCAAGGGTTCCCTACGCACCCATTCCAGACACCACTGTACCAAGGACCATGGATGGGTCCCCAACCTATATGGAACGGTCCCATGGGACATAACCCGATACCCAACTACCATCAATATCAGATCCCACCTTTTCTCAACAGAGGGAGGGGCAGAGGCAGAGGAAAAAGAAGAGGAACAACCAAGACCGTCCATTGGCAGGACCCAGAACCGATGGTCTTACGAAGCAAGACCGCAAGACCTTAGTGGTTAACTTATCCTCAAGGCCTCTTACTGAAGATGAGAATGCACTACTGGAAAAGGGCCTGGGATTCGTCCCGACACCAAAGGAAGACGAGTTTACCCTGCAACAAGAACTACATCAGTTTTTTCGGAAAGTCCGCCTAAGAGCCTTCTTCCAAGACAAACCTGAGACCCCATCGATCGGGTCGGGCCTGAGGAACAAATCCAAATTTACCCCCACAGCAGCCATGACCTTAAATGAAGTACTAACATTTGAACAAGCTGTCTTGAAGGAGATAAACAACATCGTCCCTACTCGCCCGTTTGATAACCTCTCGAGAAAAGAAAGATCACTCCTCAGACATCTGACAGAGGAAGATACCATCATATTAAAACCCGCAGACAAGGGAGGCGCCATTGTCGTCCAGGACAAAGATGTCTATGATGAGGAATGCCTACGGCAGTTATCTAATACGAGGTATTATGAATCCATCAATGAAGACCCTACTACACGCCTCTCCACCATGATACAATATTTGACATCTGAAGGAGAGGCAGAGGGATGGATTACTAAAGAGGAGGCTTTATTCCTTTTAAACAACAAGCCACGTATACCATATTTCTATTGTCTCCCGAAGATTCACAAGGGAGTCTCCCCCCCACCTGGGAGACCGATTGTGTCCGGGATCAACTCCCTGCTGGAACCCCTAAGTAAGTTCTGTGATGTGTTTCTACGCCCCCTGGTAACTGAGACCCCGACGTACCTGAGAGACACCACTGAGGTGCTCAACCTCATTGAGGGTTTTACCATACCGGAATCTATCAACCTCTTGGTGACCCTAGACGTGGAAGCGTTATACACTAACATTCCCCAAGATGCCACACTGGCGGTCCTTGAACAGGCACTTCGGAACATCGACCCATGGACATCACCAACTCCGGTCACCTTCATCTGTGACTGTGCGACAATAGCACTTAAGGAGAACTTTTTTGCTTTTGGAAATAACCTCTATCACCAAACACAGGGCACCAGTATGGGGAGCACCTTCGCGCCGAGTCTGGCCTGCCTATACATGGCACATTTTGAAGAGGAACACATCTTGACAGAAACCAACCCATATAAGAACAACATCATGTTATGGCGCAGATATATCGATGACATTATCATCTTTTGGAAAGGGGACGAAGAAACATGTCAAACCTTCTTCACATGGGTGAACACACTCAACCCTTACCTTAAATTTGTAGGCACACAGTCTTCAGAATCAATACCATTTCTGGACCTACTGATATCCCTTAAAGAGGGTTGTCTGATGACCACTAACTATAAAAAGCCCACGGACAGGAATAGTTTACTCCTATTCCAGAGTCACCATCCTAAGGCTCTAAGAAATAACCTACCGGTTGGACAATTCCTCCGCCTGCGCCGCAATTGTAATACCATTCTGGAATTTGAAAAAGAGGCAGACACTCTTACAGAGAACTTGACGCAAAGAGAGTACCCAAGGAAAATTGTAAAACAAGCACGGAAAAGAGCCAGAAACAACCATAGAGAAGCTCTACTAGAAACCAAAGAGAAAACCATCTCAGAGACACTAACATGTGTAACATCTTTTACCCCGAATTCCAACAAAATTCAGAGGATAATTAAGAAGCATTGGAAGATCTTGGAGACTGGGGAGTTTCAACCAGGTCCAAAACCCCTCTTTGCTTTCAAGAGGACACAAAATCTAAGAGACATACTAGTTCACACACGCCCTAAGAATACAATCAATATCCAACCAACTCTATGGAACCTGCCCCCGGTAATTGGCCACTATCCATGTGGGTCCTGTACAGTATGCCCACTGACCAGCGCCACCAAAGAAATTGACCTGGGACTCGCAAAACCATGGAAGCAACTACATCATACCAACTGTAATACGAAAAACTGTGTATATATGATTACCTGCCCCTGTGGCTCAAGATACATTGGCATGACTATGAGACCAATCAAAACACGAATCGGTGAGCACAAGAGCACGATCCGGTGCAAACGCACAGCTACCAAACTACAAAGTCACTTTCTAGAAAAGAATCACCCCCCTGAAAGTTTGCGATGGACCATCATTGAATCCAATCCCACATGGTCAGCAGCCACACTGTTCAGGCAGGAACAACGATGGGTGTTTAAATTAAAGAGTAACAATGGGGGATTGAATGATGACATCCCCTGGGTGGAATTATCTCGTTAGAACAACCATGAGATGATCTTAGCTAACATATCATTGAGCACCACCACTTGACAACCTACGAGACCAAGCATCATGAATATGATGCTGACTGTCTATCGCTGTACCGGTGAGCATGGGCTCACATTATCTACATGACCGTATTATACGGCAGAGTCATCCACCCATGATCTTGACATTTATAAACAAGATGGGCGTTAGTTCCCCATACAATTAGGAGAGTAGTCCTCTCACATACTCTAACTCCACACACCTAGAGAACAGCGCGGTTTCTTCTGCATCTCCCTCTCACCCCCATGTTGTGTTATCTTAACCCATACACTATGTCCACACACACTGGAACTACATAGGGACATCGTTGACCAGGGGTCCGTGTATGAGTTCAAATTCTTAGTCCGCTTTTGGACCTACTAACTCGAAGTCCGGTTTTTATATTCCCCGGATTTCATCCTGTCTAGCGCAGCGGTAGGATCTTGGAGGAAGGGGCCCCTCCCTCCTCGTACCCTCCGTTTATACTCATGTTCGACCAGGCCATGTATGACCCTTCCAATATGGCCGCGGCTGTTACTATCCTAGCACCCGGCGAGCCGCCCACTAGTAGTCCGTTCCGCCGTGCCGGACGTCATGACGTCACCAGCCAGGGAGACGCGCCTACCCGGATATACTATATTTAGCTTTGGCCATCACACACCGATGTTACCGGCTGAACCACCGCACGGGTAGGTCTTCCCGCTCCGTAAGGCATACGACGATGTAAGTATTAGCACCAGCGACTCGGGACGCCCCAGCAGTTGCCTACATCCAGGTACCAACTCTGTTTACTTACCGAGTGTACTGTTTTACTTTTTGCAGCCTTACCACGCGGCTCACGCTGACGGAGCCCACCACTGAATAGGAGGGGGTAGGCTTGCGCCCGCGCCTTATGCTTTGTTATTGTTACATATTATTGTATTTTTTAACCTCAGTGATTGACCAACTTTCCGTGCACTTAGCAGCATGGTCACTCCGCACCCGCACCCCACCGGCAGCCCCTCTAGCGCCACTTCTCTCCACTTTATAGACATGATCTCCCACTCGCTCGTTGCCAGCAAACCCACTCCTTAACTCCTGGTGAGGCTCAGACGCCGTCGCCATGCACCACCTTCTTATCCAGTTGGGTGCATACGGGCGCTCACATAGCTACTTAGGGGTGCATGTTATATTGATACCATTCTATCCCTGCACTCTATAGCTAGGGCACTGCGGACTAGGCTCTCACAGGGATTTCCTCCTTAGCCCTGCACGCGCACCACCGTTTTAGATCTGAGCCTTTATCCTGGTTATTAGAACCATATCCTCCCCCTTATAACAGCTAACACCCGGGCGCCTGAGCATCGCATTTTCGCTTGTGACGGGATTAGTGCACACCGGCCCCCATGCAGCAACATTTCAGGGTCGTTTTTTAATATCATTTCTTCACTTCGTGTGTCGCGATTCTACCTTATGAGCACCCCCTACTGTGGGCAACTTGCCCATTCCCGTCAGGTGGTTTCCCGGCCACCTCAGCAGCATGACCACTGTATAACATTCGGTGGGCCCTCATGCACTGGGCACTATTTAACTTCTAGTGCACTCGTGGCATGGCAATATCTATAACCTTGATATAATACTACCTCTATCTTTTTTCCTTTTTTCCCCCCCCCCCTTGTTCCTTCTTATGTCTCCCCTTAGGCTGAGAACATGAATTTCGTATAAAAACGGATTCTGTCCACGAATTGTCAAGCGTACCAGACCCAGGTAACGGATGGGATTACGGGCTGTCTCTTCCCGAACCCTCCCTTATAAAATTTCTTCTTTTGGTCCTGACGAAGCGCTCCTGGATCCAATAGGGACCATCTAAAAGCGCGAAACATGTTGACCTAACTTTTCTAATAGCACTTTTTGTTATCACACCATACGGGTTGAGAGAAGTGGGACATTATTTTGTTCAGTTTCCCCTCTCATAATAAGCACTACCGTGCATCTCCATCCCCGTCAATCTTTTAATTTGAACCAGGGACCTCCCAATTAAAAATTATTTTTGGACCCTGTCTCAATTTTAATACCTGCACTCACTAGCACACTCTGACCCACACACCCACACTCACAAATGCGGCAACTCCTAAAAGAACTCCAACAGAGAGCCCCTAATCAAGGGCCCGTGAGGGACTGCAGCGCCACCCCCACGAGGAGCAATTGTGCCCAATGATGATGCTAAACATCCGCAAGGGTGTGTGAGGGCACTCAGTATCACAACAAGGAGTACCCTCTCCTCACTCTACACACTCACCTTGACCTTGGAGACACACCTTACTCTCTTTAGCCGATACATGGGCTATTGCTATCCTTCTTTCTTTATATAGGAACTGCATAACCTTCCATGGAATAATCATATGACTTTCAGGAGCACTGGTACAGGACCTTTTTCATTTGCTCCTAGTCCCCTCTCTCATTGATTGGTTGCACACATGTTCTTCGACAACTGGAGCCTCTAGTACCATCAGAGGACAACTGGCGTGTTCTTCAAGATAACTTCTTGCCAGGAAGTAATCTGCAGCCATACCGATGTCCCAATTCCCTAGGACTCCATGTGCTGCTCCACAGGCCATAATCCTGACACCAGAACAGTCCAACTCATGAGCCACTAAGGGGCTCATTAGTCGATCATAATCCGGGGCGGGAGACACAGAGTTTGACAAGCACAAATCCAGAGCCCATTGGAACGGACATTCTAGGCAATGAAAGACAGGTTGTACGCATGTAAAGTAGGGAAACCGGAAGGACAGTCCATAGGCTAAGCTCAAGGTTGCCAGTGGTAGTGTTCCATAGTATTCAAGCATCCTGTTTCGAAGATGGAGCAGCCGGGACAGGCTGTTGTGTGACACAAATTGTGCAGCCATTGCGCAGCAAGCAGACCAACAACAGCACCCCAGCCACGAGGGCGAGAATCAACGGTAGACCTCCAAAGACGCTGGAAAAAATAGAATGAAAAAATGCCGGGATCACACCAAAAATAGTTTGGAAGGAGGTCACGAGGCCGGAGCCCACAATTTTGAAAAAATGTGCCAGGCCACTTGTTGACAAGGCATTAAAGATAGTCTGAATCAGGGCACCAAAATGCAGTGGGAGATCAGTATTCAAAAGCGCTTGCACCTCGGTGCGCGTGTTTGCTACGTGAAGGACAAATGTTTCCCGGGACGAAGTCAACGCGACTTCTTTTTGAGACAATAGAGCCCTTATTCTGCTCATCTTGTTGAACTCTGCTTTCAAGGTTGGAATGGAAGGCCAGATGGATAGATCAAGCCGCCCATGCGGGGGTGGGAAAAGGACGTTGTTACAGCAGACTACTCTCTGTGATACAGTCACTATGTAGGGAATTCCCACTAACATCCCACAGCAAGCTTCATTATTTAAGAGCAAATAACTACCATTAGCCAGCAGGGTAAATGACGGTGTAATGGCTGGCACTGGAATCCCTTTCAGGACGCAAGCTAAATTAGGAGCGTGTACATTACATGCACCATGCAATTGAATGTGCAGACACACCACAGAGTGATCTGGAGTGGAAGTGCACTCTTCACCTTTTAAGTAGACCTCTTTACCGTCTCTCACGCACCTGTATGTGAATGGGAGTGACCAAACTTCATGCAGGAAGGCAGTACCTAGTTGTTCATATCTGCCTAGCGCATAATGTTTCATGCAGGAACTGAACTTAAACAGGGGAAATGGTAATGTGATTAACCCGTGGATAAGCCACACAGCGGAGTTTAATTCGGCTACAGAGAAAGGCAAAGGTTCTAACTTCTCAATATGCAGTAATGAGTATGTTGCATCTTTCATGGACATGAACTGTTGTTTTGCAGTTAAATTAAAAGGAAGGAACAAAGATGAAGTATTCATGTAGTCCCAAGGGACTTTCCCAGCCTTTAACGTTTGCAATATCCATGCAAATTGCATTATAGAACGCAATTGATTTTGACCATGATATAAAACAGACACATCATCCTGCACAATGTCACCAACAGATGAAACGATATTATCGAACGTGTAAATTCTGGAAGACAGGGTGTTAATGCTAATATCTATAACAGTCAATACCTTCTCCATATTGGCTTGATCAATAGCCCGTAATCTGGAGGCAGCTTCAATTTGTGATAGCTTCCAAACTTCGTTATAAACAGCATATACCCATCTTTTGGACCTGCCCACCGCAGGACCCTTAACAAAATCATTCAAATCTATTTTGTCATGTAATTGTGATAAATGAAGTTTAACAGATGCTAAGGTGGAATGTTGCAGCCAAGATTGGCATAACTTCCCTACAGAGTAGGTAGTTACAGTATGAGAGGATTCAAAACAGGGGTCCACACGAATCTGCGTATACCCCGGATTGAAATCCAGAAAATGATGTTGACAGGAATCTGAGCTCGTTTGCCATATTAACCATCCTTCTGGATTTAATTTGGAAATATTGAAGGATGTGTTAGAAATGTATGACTGCAACGCCGCAAGGGACAGATCTGTATGATTATCCCAATTAGGATAAGCAACCAGATCCGGAGTAGAGGGAGAATTGAATTTTTTAGAAGTAGCCAATCCAAAGCAGGTGGTCTGAAAATCGTTGAATTAAAAAACAACATGTGGTTCGGGATGAGGCAGGCACGATGCAAAGCTTCTGTTCCTTGTACCTGCCACGGTTTAGAACCCCAAACCGATTTAAGATCAATAGTTGCTTTCCACAGATCATAACCTCCGATTGCCAAATCATCCATAAAGAATTTGGAATATAACAATTTTGTGTGTGTCAGCCTAACTTTCGAGGCAGACTCAGCTGCCACTTTAAAGTAAAAGGAGGCAGGATTTGAAACACTGAAATCAGAAAAATATGTGAATTTGTTCACTAACGTGGTGGAGCTGCCCAGCCTAGGCGCTGGACAGTGTTCCCATTGTGTATAATTTACAAAATTTCTAAACGTATTGGCTTTATGAAGGAAATGATTGCCATAATGTTGATAGCAAAACTGCTCATCATAATTAGCAGTATCTAAATACAAATCCTCAGCATCAAACGCGGCATAATATTTCAAATCAGAAAACAGTGCGTCTATGGCTTGAACATCCCAATCATCTGAGCGGATGCTTTGCTTAACTACATCATCCACAGAAACACGAAATACATTTGGCACATTGATTACTTCAGAGGGACCATGAATTTGAAATTTAACAGCATCCCACGCAATCCCATCCAACACAGGCCAGGCAGTAATATTAACAAAAGTCTGGTCCCTTTTCATGATATGTGATGAGGAGTGGGGGGCCAAAGTTCCATCAATTAGTCTAATTGTAGATCTTTCTTTTAGGTAGTGTCCATTCACAAGACGAAAAAATACCACCACAAATCCAATGGACATGAACAAAAAAATAGATATGAGCACCAGCCAAATGTAAGTTCAAGGGGGAATTAAAAAATGTCTTTTAAACCAGACAGCAAAAATTGAAACTTTTGATGGGGCATTTGAAGTCCTTGAGTTAGTGTCAAAGGAGAAGCGTGACTGGTTAACTGCGGTGGATTGTAAAACAGGCAATGGTACATCTGCAGGATAAGCATACTCAGTATCTTCAGGTAGACCACCAGCCAGTGGTAGCAACAAAGGACCAGTAACTGTATGCATCTCGATGGCAACATCAGACAAGGTGGTAGAAGCTGGAGTCAAAATAGAGTTTCTCAGCATCGCAGGGCAAGAAACCGCTGGAGTCATACTAAGAAGAATCGGCCACTCGTTGTAGCTTGACATTGTCAATAGAGATGTACCGGTTATCCTTGCGACCAGGAAGTGGAGGTAAAATGACTGTTCGTGAACCCTGCACGCCAAGCACTGGAACCGGTGCACGATAAGAGGGGCCAAACTCCTTCTTGTTCTCCACCTTCTCACGGACCAGGTCACCAACTCGAGGTAGCCAGCCGACTACCGGAATCTGAAGTGCTGCATCAGATGTGGAGGGCATATTTTTCTTCGCGAGACTGTCTCTGGCTTCTTGTAGAGTCTGCAATACAGCACAGTGATCATCTACGTCAAAGGGTGCGGCAGAAGCCGCCATGTCTAGACCATCAAGGTCCGGGACAAACATTCGTATGCCAAAGAGCATCATGTATGGGGTCCGCCCACCCAGAGACCTTCTAGGGAGATTATTAAGTGCACGTTGGACGTTATACAGATGGGCTAACCAGTTCCGGCCAGTGTCTAAAACCCTAGCTGTCAAAGATTGCTTTAAGTCACGGTTCATTTGCTCCACCACACTATTACCCTCAGGTCGGTAGGGAGACAAAAATTTTACTTGGACCCCCAAATTTCTCATGGCTTCTTTGTACGCCTTAGAGGCGAAGCAGGGCCCTGATCAGAATGAAAGTTACCACACGCAAAACTTCCCAAAAAGACGCGCAAATCCCTGATGACAGTACGGGCATCAGCACTCCTTTGTGGCCATACCCACAGAAAACATGTGCATGAATCCACTGCAACCAAGATGTACTTGTACGCAGTATCAGAGGTGAAAGGACCGCAGTGATCTAGATAAACACACCCTAGTGGTTTATTAGATATGTACAACTGAGTTTGTGGTGGGCGCGCAGCAGTTGAAGGTTTAATCTGCTGGCAAATGTCACAATCAAGTACATAAGCGCGAGCTTGTTTATATAAACCGCACCAACAGTAGCGTTGTTGTAACAGAGATACAGTAGCTGCAACGCCGGCGTGGGCAGAGGCCATACCCTCGTGAGCCGCTAATATCAAAAATGGTCTGCAGTCCGTGTTGGGAATCAATCTGTCACCAACGTCATTAATTCTCACTAACGGGACGTTATCAGGACTTAAGAGATAATGGTAACGAGAAGAGAAACCTCTCATTAGTTCCCATCTCTGTAGCAGCAATAGCTGCCAAGATGTCATAATCAATCTTACTTTTGGATCTTGTAACTGCTGCTACTAAGTATGTCGCCACTGCTGTTTTTGCTGCCTCGTCAGCTAAGCTGTTGCCGACAGCATGGACACCAACTCGTTGGTGACCGAGAGTGTGAATAACATTCACGAGAGGCAGATGTTCTTTAAGTTCTGCCACTCGAACCCAAAGCATTTTATGCTTAATTGTGCTACCTTTGGAATCACGGTATTCATTTTGAGACCAGAAAATGTAGATTGTCGTTGTAAGATTGAACACAATAAAACGAGTCACTCACTATAAGAGTAGTGACCAGAGGATCAGCAAACTCCAGTGCGAGCACCAGAGCACGGAGCTCTGCCAACTGTGCGGTACAATCACCCAATGACTGCGTATGCACGACATCAGATTGGAATTCACCATTCACAAAAGTACCCACCACAATTGCGCAGGCCGCTGAATAGGCATGCTTCGATCCAGTCGCCGGTTGCGCAGAACCGTCAGTGTAAATGACACAATGTTAATCCTCGAGCGGGTGCAAAGACAGAGGAGCTGGATGAACGAATTCCTACTGTAAGTACTCCTGAGTCTGTAATGAGGCGTTAAAGATATAGGTGACGTCGGGCGATGTCAAGGAAGTGGCCCATTGTATCCACCGAGGATGCAAAGCTTTAGAATTTGGTACACTCGCTTTGGTCACTGCCTCAAGGGCAGGATATGGTGTGACCACCAACATGCGTTTTCCTTGCGAGAGCGCTCGTTCTTTAAGAATCGCCATCTGTACTGCCGTCAAAACTTTCTCGACAGAGGAAAAGCGCAGTTCAGCCGAAGTGTACAGGTGTGATTTATACGCAATGGGGACGGTGTCACCCTCATTGAACGTTAAGTACGTGAAACCCACTGCACCTGGTACAATTCTTATTACCAGGTTAGTGCGGTTATCACTCGTCAGTAAGTATTTTGAAGCAAGAAGATCAGCGTGCAAAGATTGCAAAATAGCTGAATGCTCTGGCAGTCAGTCGGATTTTGAAAAAGTAGGTTGTACCAAGGCATAAAGCAGCTTGATACGCTGGGCATAAGCAGGAATGTACGTACGGCCGAAATTCAGAAAGCCCAGCAAAAACTGTAATGCGCACTTCTCCAGAAAGTGAGGAGCCAATCCTCGACCCTCATTGTTGAGCTCGTAGCCCAAAATCAACACTGTATACTCTGCAATGTGAGACTTCGCAAAGCTGAATTTGTTACCGAAGTCTGCAAACATAACAATAATGCGATCAACGCGACACAGATGCGGCCACAACTCGTCATCTGTGAGATAAATATCATCAACATACGAGTACGCATCAGGGTCAATGCTCTCTAACAGAGAGACTACACGAGCGGCAAAGACGCCAGGGCTGTTTTTATAGCCCATGGCTAATCTCTTAAACTGTTTTTGTTTGCCGCCTGAAGTAAACGCTGTCCACTGACTACTAAGAGAGGACATGTTATGGCTATAAAAGCCATTGGAAATGTCAAGTGTGGTCTTAAACCGTTTTCTCACGAGACTATCGACTAGAGCAGAACTGTGGGTATTCTGTACCGCGCACGTCCGGCAATGAGAGTTTAAATGCCGGTAATCTAAAACTAGGCGGTACGACCCATCAGGCTTCGTCACAGTGAATAAAGGATTATTCATTGGTGACACACATGTTTCAATAACACCTTGATATTCCAATTGTTCAAGGATTGCCGCGACGTGAGGTTTTGCTTCGCGACGCATGGGATATTGGGGTTGTGGCTGGGGCACATGGCTGGGGGACAATTTATCCCAGCCTACCTGAGTACGATACAAAGCCGGTGCTAGCACCAGAGCCCACTCCTCAGCGATCTTGTTAGCGTGGTTCTTTGGCACTGTGTGCGCAAAGGACGGGAGGATCACCTCCTCCCCTCTAGGAGAATCTAAAATGAAAGCCGGGGGCCAGTCTGCCTCTGCCAATAGAATATCGTAAGAAGAGGTCAGATTATCCCAAAAAATCCCCTGAATTGTACGTTGTATGTCACCTTCAATTAAGAGGACTATATCATATAGTCTGTCAGAGGGAGCCACTCTAGTGTCAGCAGTTTCTACAGTAATGAACGTGTCAGTTGCTGTCACCTCCAGATATGGACGCAGTGCTTGTCGCACTACTGTAACTTCCGCCGCGCTGTCGAGCAGCGTTAGTGCCCATGTCAGGTTCCGAAGCTGCATCCGCACTATCTGTGGCATACCTCGCTGTTAGCGCAGCAACCTTCTTCTTTTGAAACAGGGGTCGTTGATGTGCAAACTCGTCCTGCTTGCCTTTACCGTCAGTCTGACGGGGTTGCTCACGTCCTTGTTGGGCACCCCGTCCTTTCCCACGGTCTCCGCCACCGGACTGTAAAGCCGATGTTTCCTGTGAAGAACGAGGAGAACGTTGTTCAGAAACCTGAAATCTGTCAGGTGACTTAATACTAGAGCGATCGCGCAGATCATATGTGCGTTCACTAGTCGACTGTATGGGTGAGGCAGGATGAGACCCCTGTTTCTGTTGCTGCTTCCCCTGTTTCTTTTTCGCCAATTTTGTTTTGGAAAATTTGGGCGTTCGTCTTTACCAGACGAGCTCACCTTAGTTTGCTGTATCAAATCAGGAATTATCACAGTTGGTTTAACACCTAAGGAACTATGGCCAATGGTTCTATAGGCTTCCGCAATAATCTTAGGGAACTCCTGAGGCCTGTTGAGTTCGTCCACGCGGTCTAATTTATTAGCCACTTGGAATTGCATAGCATCGCCTTTAAGGTTGCCCATCACCATGGAAGCAACCACATCGAACACCCCGACAAGCCGCATTCCTAATTCTACAGCAGCCTCCGCACCGTGATTATCTTGAACACGTTTAATGACGGAGGGAAGCACAGACATAGACGGAGTGCCGAAGCACTTCGAGTATGTCGCGGCAAAGACCTTGCCCCAGTTGTCACAATCGGCCATTTCTGGGACTAAGTCTTTCGGGCAAACTAATGGTGAGTAACCTGTGTTTCTCCACAGGAGTAGTATGCGGAAAAACCACTTCCAGTTGGTCAAATTTCTCAGCAAGCCAATAAGGTAAGTCATCCTTATTTTGGGGGCGCTTGCCCATTACCGAATTAACCAAAACAGGACTAATAACCACTGCGTGGTGTTCAGCTGGTTGTCCCGCAACAGCAGGTGCCCCCACCTGCACGTTGCCTGACACGTACTGC
The DNA here is from genome assembly GCF_964204655.1 of Triturus cristatus. Classification (NCBI taxonomy): domain Eukaryota; kingdom Metazoa; phylum Chordata; class Amphibia; order Caudata; family Salamandridae; genus Triturus; species Triturus cristatus. The sequence continues at coordinate 1,156,817,197 of NC_140583.1, read as the reverse complement.
ACCAAAGCCCTATGCACCATAATAAGGGCTGTGTGAAGTACACGTAACTCAGCCACCGCTACCGTCAGATAGCGGGGATGAGGTGTAAATCCGGCCAGCACTGGCCATATGGCCCCTGGAATTGACAAAGGGCCCATTCTAGCCGGTGTAACGGCATGGGGAAGGGTGCCATTAAACCAAATGCTATGCTGCCAGGCAGAAATAGGAATTTCTTGTGTCCGATATGGCGTATAGTTTGCAAGTAGCTACGTGGGAGTATAGAAGTGAAACGTATTATCGTCTGCATTCACCGCCGGCAAAGTCACCCAAGAGTAAAACAACTCGTAAGGAAAGACGCATCAGCGCTCACAAAAATAACAGCCATCCCATCGTCCGGCACCCCATACGTCGTCAAATGACGTCGCAGAGGTGTACGGCTACATGCAGCAATTTCAACCGCCATAAGGACACACAAAAGATCAACAACGAATTTAATCAGTAGCATTAGGGTTCAGATATAGAAGAAACCTTTTTAATGATCAAGCTTGAAAGAACCTATTAGGTAAGTAACAGGTAGGTCAAAATCCGTCACTCCCGTTATCCGGAAACAAGAGTGAGGGAGTCGTGGATTAATATAAGCACTACTAAGGCGTTTCAAATCAATAGACCAAACGTTAGGTGCGCCATGTTGCAGGGATTCTGCTCATGCACAGAACTATGCGCAGGAAACCAGGACCTCAGTGAATTGTGGTGTACCAAAAACTCACCTCAGAACCCAGAACCCCTATCCGACCAGCATCAGTGTCCCATTCGTTATCCGTATTTATCTCAGCGGTCCCAATGTGTAGACAACCCAGAACAAGCGACTTAGTGTATTCTCAGGAATGTATTTTCTCTTGTCGAAGCACACGCAAATTAACCATCAACGTCTCCTGTTACAGTAACAAAACTAGATACACATTAATGTGGGCTTCTCTTCTTCCTTTTATTTTCATTTGAATCTTCAAACTTCTTTATTCATTAACATTCTTCCACTCCCAACGCGTTTCGTCGATAGGGATTAACCCATGCGACTTCCTCAGGGCTGGAAGCAATAAATAATATACATTGGAGTATAGAAACTCACTTGTTTCATACCCAATAGCCCACATTACTTCCATGTGCAAAGGAGAAAACATGCTGTGTGACTTCACACTATTATTATAATATCATATTTGCATATACTTGATATATTAAACAAATTGACCCATTGATTGGATATCCACTCCAAATAGTCCTCCACCATTGTAACAGTGAACACTTAGCACTTTCGTGATGGCACCATTCTCCCAACAGTGAACCACACCATATATTCATGCCTCTAAATAAATCTAATCAGTACCTTAATCTTTTGTAACTGTCTCCTATGTTCCAAAATCACAAAAAACACCTTGTAAAAAACACTGCGGAGCACAAGAGGCAAGAATGGCGAGGATAAACACAGCCTCTTAATAATATACACATACCTTCGTGCACTTTAACAGCATCATCAGCCGTAACTCCTTCTTAATATTTTCTTTCAGTCATCTACAATTGCCTAAAATGTAAATTATGCTCTAAATAAAACTGCACTAAAGGATACTGTAAAAATCAGGCCTAAAGCCTACAAAAAACGACTAAAGTATAATCTCACCTGCTTAATATTGACCTCTGTTCGTGACCATTAACGAATTTAATTTCGAAGCATTAATCAATTTGTCCAAACAAGTCTCTGAAGTACGGAGACCTAAAATGATAATAAAACTCTTAGTAACATTCCTAATTGTTAACGTTACCACATGCCACTCCCAGATAACATTACATAGAGCTCTCATAGTACTTACTATCCGCAATGACAAGGTCCCCGGATACAGGAACACTCCTCGCGTCTGCTAGCGTCGAGTTTCCTACTCCCTGTTTATCCACGCCAACAAAACAAACGAGGTGACTCCTCTCCCCGTATTATCACAATCGCCATTTTGGATAGGTTTCAACAGTGATAAGTGAAACCAGACGAACAGAATAAACGAGGTGACTCCTCTCCCCGTAATTTCACAAGCGCCATTTTGGATAGGTTTCAACAATGATAAGTGAAACCAGACGAACGGCATGTTAAGATGGATGCACGTGGAGGGAATAGAGAACTCGCACTGCGGAGGCATGAGGCAAGATGGATCATGCGCTTGAGGGCCGTGGAAGATGGTCTTAATTATGACCGTGAGTTACAATATTTCCTAGGCAAATGAGTGATTAATGGATGTGTCAGGATGTTGTAAAGATAAAAATTAAGAAAAGCAGATTCAGTGTCGGTTTATTGGGGTTGCGAGCTTTCCTCGCATTTGTAGTTATTTTCTAGCTGTAGGCGTACTGTAGTTCCTAGTAAGATCTACAGGGGTACATATGTTCATGATATACTGAATGAGCAAATAGCAAAATGGATATAGTGAAGAAAGATGCACATGGTTTATCTAACTAGTTGAGGAATGGGGAGTTTTCACACAACATGTGACTGCTGGAAGAAGTAATTTGGGTTGTATTCCCTTGTGGGTAAAAAACACCCCATGTATATTTAATTGTTGCTTTAACGATAAGAATTACTGATTCTTGAAACGTGATAAGGTTGCCGTTTTGAAGTCAGGTATCACTGTTTTAGACCTAACCATAATGGCGCTTTGAGAATATGGTGAGTGTTGTTATTTAATTTGTGGCATGGCGGGGTTAAACATTGAATAGTAATGGTCACGATTATAAACGTGAGGTATTTCGTGTATCCGGTACTTAAAAGGATACACATAATTAGATACGGTTTGCCGTTCGTCTGGTTTCACTTATCATTGTTGAAACCTATCCAAAATGGCGCTTGTGAAATTACGGGGAGAGGAGTCACCTCGTTTATTCTGTTCATCTGGTTTCACTTATCACTGTTGAAACCTATCCAAAATGGCGCTTGTGATAATACGGGGAGAGGAGTCACCTCGTTTGTTTTGTTGGCGTGGATAAACAGGGAGTAGGAAACTCGACGCTAGCAGACGCGAGGAGTGTTCCTGTATCCGGGGACCTTGTCATTGCGGATAGTAAGTACTATGAGAGCTCTATGTAATGTTATCTGGGAGTGGCATGTGGTAACGTTAACAATTAGGAATGTTACTAAGAGTTTTATTATCATTTTAGGTCTCCGTACTTCAGAGACTTGTTTGGACAAATTGATTAATGCTTCGAAATTAAATTCGTTAATGGTCACGAACAGAGGTCAATATTAAGCAGGTGAGACTATACTTTAGTCGTTTTTTGTAGGCTTTAGGCCTGATTTTTACAGTATCCTTTAGTGCAGTTTTATTTAGAGCATAATTTACATTTTAGGCAATTGTAGATGACTGAAAGAAAATATTAAGAAGGAGTTACGGCTGATGATGCTGTTAAAGTGCACGAAGGTATGTGTATATTATTAAGAGGCTGTGTTTATCCTCGCCATTCTTGCCTCTTGTGCTCCGCAGTGTTTTTTACAAGGTGTTTTTTGTGATTTTGGAACATAGGAGACAGTTACAAAAGATTAAGGTACTGATTAGATTTATTTAGAGGCATGAATATATGGTGTGGTTCACTGTTGGGAGAATGGTGCCATCACGAAAGTGCTAAGTGTTCACTGTTACAATGGTGGAGGACTATTTGGAGTGGATATCCAATCAATGGGTCAATTTGTTTAATATATCAAGTATATGCAAATATGATATTATAATAATAGTGTGAAGTCACACAGCATGTTTTCTCCTTTGCACATGGAAGTAATGTGGGCTATTGGGTATGAAACAAGTGAGTTTCTATACTCCAATGTATATTATTTATTGCTTCCAGCCCTGAGGAAGTCGCATGGGTTAATCCCTATCGACGAAACGCGTTGGGAGTGGAAGAATGTTAATGAATAAAGAAGTTTGAAGATTCAAATGAAAATAAAAGGAAGAAGAGAAGCCCACATTAATGTGTATCTAGTTTTGTTACTGTAACAGGAGACGTTGATGGTTAATTTGCGTGTGCTTCGACAAGAGAAAATACGTGAATCAATCTTTGATTGTTGTTTTGGGGATTAGGGTGCCTATCCTCAAGTTGAAAGCACCGTACTAGGAAAGTTTTGGTTCAAAATTACGAATTGTGTAAATTTGCAGGTTGCGCGTTCTTTCCCTTGACACCCATTCTTTTGTTTCTGTATTCTCAGGAATGGTGGGAATCAGAAATACCTATTCGTTATTATTCTCATATCAGTCCACAACAAGAGTAAACAGAGACACAGTAAAGTTTAAAGAGTTTATTTTATAAACCTCGTGCCCTAAGATGCAGTACTTTGGCTAACATAAGCAGACAAATGATTAAAATCGAAACCATCGGCATAGTTACAATACCATAGACAATGAAAGGAGAAATAATAATGTAATGACAGTGGAATACAGCCACCTTCCTTTCGCTAGTAAACTAAAATATTATACTAATAGAAGGTCTCTAGGCTTGAATGAGGAACCCCATACCGTAAAGATCAGCTTAGTGGAATCACATCACAGGATCAGGTGTACTCTGCTCCTGGGAAAGCTCTTCTTCCGAATGTGTGTGTTAAGCATGCAGCCTGCAATATTAAAAGCGCTCGACTCTCAGGTATTTGCAGCTGTGTGCATGTTATGGCTAAATAGTGGGCCGATCAACCTGAACCCAAAAACATGCACCGTCTAGCGACCCAGACTGTTTCTTTACACAATGTTCAGACCAAGGTCGCAGCTCACGGCTAGGGATGTGAACAACAGACAGTTTTCATGTGAAGAAAAGGCGAGCAAGCATTTCTCAAATAATAACATGTAACTGCAGTGTTGTGTGCAAAAGCAGCAAAAGTGGCCAGATGGCTTTCTTACATCTAACGCGGTTATGCTAACTTAGCAATGTACGTATATAAATTGCAGCCTTCACTACATCACCTTTTCCTCCAGCTTCAACTTTTTTTTGCCGGTTCTGCACTCCTAAGATCCACCTCTTCCCTCCATGTTCTACTCATCATTTTTCATCTCTCTCCCGCCGCTGCCCTACTCTTGCTGGTTCTGACCCTATAACATCTACCTCCCCTCTCCATGTGCTGATCTTCCCCACTTTTTTCCCCAGTCTCTTATCTTGTTTTGCCGGTTCTCTTTATATCCACCTCTACCCTTCCACCATCCCACTCTCTCCGATCCTTTTACCAGTTGCGGCTGGTGCCTGAGGGTGCTAGAGCATCGCTGCAAAGTATGGACGGGCACAAAAAGAAGCTACTTTGAACAGCTTTGAAAGGCAAAAAGTATAAACACCCAAACTAACAGCCAGTTTGCATGTTTATTTTCACCAGTGCTATGCTCCTTCGGCACCCTTTGCACATTCACAAGCCAACGAGAAACAGTGAATGCTCTCTGATACGCATGCCTGTGAAATATAGGCGCATACTTGGGTGGTGATGCATTTGTAGCTGTGTTGCTCTAAGCCCTATCAGAAGCTATGATAGAGTGGGGCTGTAGAAGGGCCAGCCCCTGATCCTATCCAGATAGGGCTGTGAGCAAGCTCATGTGCAGAGACACAGACCCTAGGACTAAGTGAACCAGAAGAGATGAGTTGGTACGTTGAAATCTGTCTCCGTACCAGTTGGTAAGTTGGACTGCCCACTGCTCGCGGATTCTCCTGTCCGTTTTGCTCACCACTGGCTAGGTTTTTGTTTCTACATTAAAGCCTTGGCATGCTGTGCAGGTGGTCACACATTGCATCAGCTTTCTTGGCCTACGATCAAACTATGTGAAAACTCTTTGAGCCGGGAATCACCTGTGATTATACGGTGTCACATTCCTGAGAAGAGTGTCACAGCATGTTAGCTTTTTAAGTGTCCAATAACATAACCCTATTACACGTGAAAATAAATATGTATTCTCTAAGTGGTTACTATGATTGTACATTGAGCTTATTTTAAAATCTAGGACAATGGATCAGTGTAGTGTGTTGGCACTATTCTCCCATGTACCTCCTTTGCTGCAGTCATTCCTATTTTCAACAAACTTATATTTGGCGCAAGGCAGTGCGAGCCCTCTGTGTAAATCAGACATATATTAATTTGATTGATCTGTTTTAGAATAGCAATGTCTACCCTTGAGAAGGGACACATTTCAAGGGGAAGGAATACTTCAATTGCAAAGAAAAGTAAATAGAACAATAACTTTTTTTATATAGCGTTAATATCACACATTTACCAGTACTAAGCTCTGTAAATCTGTTTTATTGATAGCCAACTAAAACTTGTGACCTGCTGACCATTGCAATTTAAATATGTTTCATCCCCTACACAAACCCGCATTATGAAGTAAGTTGAAATGTCTAATTCCTTGATGGTTACCCTGTCTAACATAGACAATATACTTTAAGTACAGATAGAGATAACTTTTAGCATCCTCTTTGGTCAGGGTACGTTTGACCCATGTATGGCACAAATAGTTGCAAAAACAATTTTCACCCAATTTAGCAATAATGTTCAATAGCCTAATTTAGCAGTGATGTTTACATTTGGAACCACATGCAAATGGCTCTTGTTCCTGTTTTGTCCTCTAGAAAAATAGGAGACAATTCAGGTAGGGTACACATGGAGTTAGAATGGTGTACTAAGGAGAAAGGAGCTTAGAGAGCAGAATGTTGCGCACTTGAGAACAGCACACAATAAGGAGAGGTGATTACTGGGGGAGAATGTTGCAGACAGGAAAGTGTATTGATTGAAAGGGTAAAATGGAGCACCTGGGAAAGTGGTGATTACAGAAGGAAGAAGAGAAAAGACAGGAGTGCAGTTCTTGCATGAGACACAGTAAAGCGTGGCAGACTGGTTAGAATAGATCACACATGGGTCTTCACATTTTTATGGAATCTGAGCCACAATTGGTACGTTGAAACCTGTCTCCGTACCAGTTGGTAAGTTGGACTGCCCACTGCTCGTGGATCCTCCTGTCCGTTTTGCTCACCACTGGCTAGGTTTTTGCCTTCTGCCACTTTTTAAAGTATTCTTGGCGACGGTTAATCCCCAAACACACTGGGAAGGGTAAAGGTTGCCTGGGACACCACAACTTATTGTATGTTTTAATAGGGACCTCTGCATTTCAAAGTTTACCAGTCTCCCTGCCGCTTACCTTTTTTGCGTGGATTCTGGTCTGCTTACATGTTGTCTTTTGCATGCAAGGCCCTCCTCATTTCTCTACCACCTTGTTTGCATTGATTCTGCACAATACATTTATCTCTCCTCTTCCCCCATCTCTCTTTCCGCCAGCCCAGGGCTTTAAGTGGGCTAAAAAAAGGGGTGGGTCTGTAAAACAGGTGTGGACTATGTAATTAGAGGTGTAGCTTAAACACATCATTTAAATGTCTGTGATTCCCATAATGTTCCCTCTGACTGGTACTTTGGTTTCTCTCTGTGCTTTCTGTGATTTAATCCAGAAATATAACACAACAACTGACATAGACCTAAAAACAGCCAGGAGTATTGGTTTTGTCAATGGTTGTTAGCTGTTTAAGCTAAATGAGTAACAACAATACATTATTTTACTTTCACCTTGTCACTGTTTTGACAAATAAGTAGCTCCTTCACACACATTTGCATAGAATCACAACTGGAATGAAACACCATTGCTCTTTATGCTCTGCAGAAGCCATATATTGAATGGTTATGTAATCTGAACACCTTTTTGACCCAGACAGGGACAGTGTGAAAGTTGTACTGCCTGCAGCCTCAACTCTGAAGTGCTCAACTGTAGCCTGTTATAAACACCTGGAGGCGACTTAGTACAAAGTGTGTATCATCCAAGAGTAATATGCTGTGACATTAAATACAGATACACAAATGCTGGAAATAGCTAGCACTCTTGGGGAATGCAAGATTAAGTAAAGCATGGGAAATATAAACAGGATCAAAATCACTGCTATGGATTGATCCAACATCAGGGCGAAAGGAATTATGCGGCAGGAGAGGGCTAAATTATGTGGCAGGGTGAGTAAATTATGTGGCAAGAAAAGGCAAATTATGCAGCATAATGCGGCACATTTTGAAATAGTATTACTTTACTTTTTTGCCATTTTAGTAACTTTTGAACTGTTTGAGCTAGAAATTTTTTTTTTTGTTAAAGGTTGTAGATTATGCAGGCAGATGATGATTGTGTGGAAAATGCAGCAAATGTATAAATATACAAAAATTGCTGCCGCACAATCACATAATTCCAGTGGCCATGCCTAACATGCAACATTAGACTGAGACAGAAAATAGGCCCCCGGTACCAAAATAAAAGGGGCCCCCATTAGTGAGTTAGTTAGCTAGAAAAGTGTCCCATGTTTGGAAACTAGGGCAGTTTTCATCTCATAAAGACGTGCTGTATACGTTTTTTTGTAAGGTATGGATGACTGCATTGGTTTGAGTTTGCTACAGGCAATGTTTGCTTTAATATCATGAAAATCAACAGTAAAAACCGGCTCACCTGACCATAAAGCAGGTCAACAAATTGCCCAAAAAACAGCCTACATACTGGCCTGACAGCAGGGCTTTAAGTGGGATGAAAAAACTGAGGCGTCTTTCAAAGGGGCATGGCTGATGTAATTACGGGTGTGGCTTAAAAACATGCAAGTTAAAAATTTGTGCATAGCATAGCGTGACACCTGACTGGTATTTTGCTGCCTCTGTCATTGCCTCCAGATAAATAATACAACAAGTAAAATTACACCTACAACGAGCCAGGACTATTCGCTTTGCCAGTGGCTATTTGTTGCATAAAATGAATAAGCAACATCTATGGCTTTGTTGTATATAATATTGAAAATGCTTTAGTTCTGACATGGTGAGACTTTGAAAGAACTTTAACGAGTCTTGAAGTTACATTAAAGGCAGGGAAGGGCGGTACTGCTGCAGAGTTAAGATTTTTTTTTACACTCTGAGGGTAAGGTCAAAAATGGAGAGCTGGTCGTCTCACCAACTGATTTTTGGAACTGCCGGTACTGTGCACTGGCAGGAACCGCCCACTTACAGCCCTGCCTGACAGATTAGACCGTCGGGCGCAGCCTGATTTGCCCGAAAAGCCAGTCTGAAACTGCTTGAGTGTTATACATTCATTGTGCAGACACAGGGTCAGTATTTTTGCAGGCAAAGTTAAGGACATGTATATAGGACCTGCTAGGGGCCCTTTTCAATGTCCATTTTAATTTACTGCCGGGTCCAAGACTCGAGTGACCCAGCACACTTTAAACGCTGCTCCATCCACTTTTACATGCTGATTCTACTCCTCTGTGTCCACCTCTTGCAAGGCACGAGTCGGGGGTACACGTAGGTACATGGCGTCCACCCACTCTTTTCACAGGTTGGACACCGTCCCACCTGCCAAGAAGTCGGGCCCCACAGAAATATGCTGAACATGTCCTGGTGTAATTTTTAGACACCAGGACACGTTCAGCAGCACCTGCACGTTGTCCGCTTGGGCTTTTTTTCCACCTTCAGCTGGGCCGAAGTTAAGGGGCCATCAGGCCTCCTTAAGTTTGAATATCCTGACTGGAGGTGGCCTGGAACCTCTCACTTCAATGTAAATGCCAGGGAGGGGAAACAAAGGCACACATCTTGTTATGTCTTCACAAGTACTTAAGAGAGTCAGCTTTTGCCTTTGTTCTGTTCCTATGTCAGGTGTGTTTGTCCGTCCCAGTATTTACACAAATGACAATTTTAATAGCACTATTTGATTTCTTTTATAGCGCTATGTAACCTAATCAGAGCCCTTTACACAACATACACATTATACATTGACAACAAATTGTGTATGTGTACATCAATGTACAAGATGAGTTACATGAGATAGTGAGAGTTACAAGGTGTAGGAGTCACATGTCCTTTATACTGCACTGTGGTATTTTAGAAGAATTACAATTTATGAACTGCAAGTAACAAAAGGATCTCTGTGTTAAAAGAAGTAACCCACTTTACTATCTACATAAAATAAAACTCTGTCATCTGAGTGTTGGATGATGTTCTTTGCAGGAGACACATTTACGTCCTCTACTACTTCAAATCTGGGACTTCACAAAACACAGATCTCTCAAGCAAGTGCATTAACTACTAGCGTTATCTCACCATTATTACTATTCCCTGAGATTTACTGGACACCTTCAAAACAGATGCCTTAACCCAATCAAATATTTTAAAATGTAGACTTTGCAAATTATTAAGCATAACATCTACTACCATGCTTCTCCTTGTTGCCAGTTTCTTTAGGGCAGGGTTTAAAAAACATAAATGTATCAGTTGAGGTCCAGAGTTTAAGTCAGGATTGCCCACTTTTTTTTAGCACAACCCCAAACCTCATTTGTTAAATCTCATAATGCGCTTAAATGTACTCAGGATACACCTGATAAACATATGTGTGAGCTCTTAATATCTGATGTCACTCCTTGTGATGTCACTTTCAGTGACATCATGTGCTGTGATGGCACACGTCATGATTTCACTTGCATAATGCCTAACCTAGTTAGTCCCCCCACTTCTTTTTTGGGACTTGTGCCCTGACCTCTTGTCTCCTCGCCATACTCACACCTATCTGCCCACCCCCACTTCGTTACATTTGTCCTACTCCTTTTATTAGTTTCTCTGCTCCCTTTCCACTTGACCTAGGTGAGCAGTTTCCATTGTGATAATTCACCATTCTTTCTTTTGCTCTGCGCCCTGCAGGATATTCTGCCTTTCATTCATACAGGGGCAGGGCGAACTTCACACACAAGGGCACTTTAACCCCTTCGCTGCTAGGCCTTTTCCCCCCTGTGCTAAGCCTTTTTTGGGCTATTTGGGGTAGTGCGCGCTTAGGCCCCTGTAACTTTTTGACCACATAAGGTATCCACGCCAAATTTGCGTCCTTTACTTCCAACATCATGGGGATTCTAAAGGTACCCAGGGTTTGTGGATTCCCCTGGAGGGGTCCCAGAGATTAGCCAAAATACAGCACATTTTCTTTTGGGGGGGGAAATGGGAAAAACAGGCTGCAAATGAAAGCGTCTGGGTTTTTCTCTGTAGAGGGTATCAAAAAAGGGTTTGTGGGGCTGAAATCACTATTTTCACAGCTTTTAGGGAAGGACAGACTTTTGTCAGATAACCAACATTTTTTTCACAGTTTTGGCATTTTTCTGGGACATAGCCTATTTTTGCTATTTTTTGTGCTTTCATCCTCCTTCCAGTTGATGGTAGAAATTGGTTTAAAAGCAATAATGGATCCTGGCAAGCTATACATTTCTGAAAAGTAGACAAAATTCTGAATTCAGCAAGGGGTCATTTGTGTAGATCCATCAAGGTTTCTTTATAGAAATTAACAGTTAAATATTGGAAAAAATGAAAATTAGTTGAAAAAAACAGCCTTTTGTGTCAACGTTTTTACCTGTAACTTCTTCTAATTATGACAGCTCTTTGAAAGCAATGTACCGTTACATCCGCTGGACCTTCCTGGTTGTGGGGATATATAGGACTTGTAGGTTCACCAAGAACCCGACGAACCCAGAGTCAAAAACTGAGCAGCAATTTGCAGATGTTTTTTATTATGTTACGGGTATATAGCAATTATTGTGGGAAAATGTATACATGGAAAAATCGGTATGAAAGACACCTATGTATTTCTGAAATAGGAACAAATCATAGAGTTTAGAAACAGTACATATTTGGCCATTTTCGAAATTGGGAATACTCATACTAGCATGAGAATTATCGGTCATTTTTCAAAATGACTTCTTTTTTACACAAAGTCTTTCATTTGGAAGGCAGAAATGTATCAAAAATCAATAGGTAATAACAGTTGCTTTACAAATCTGAATTACCCCAAGTCTCCCAATAAAAATGGTACCTCACTTGTGTGGGTAGGCATAGTGCCCACGACAGGAAATGGCTCAAAACCCAACGTGAACACACCACATTTTCACCATGAAAATTTACCCTTTTTTTGCGAAGTATCTAGCTGTAGTTTTTGAACACTAGCTCTGCCGGCACCTAGTGAAATGTTGCAAACCTATACATTTTTGAAAACTAGACACCCAGGGAAATCCAGGATGGGGTGACTTGACTGCCTCCCACCAGGGTCTGTTACCCAGAATCCCTTGCAAACCTAAAAATTGTTTAAAAAAACATATTTTCTCCACATTTCTGTGGTGGAAAGTTCCGGAATCCACGTGGATCCACAAATTTCCACTCACCCCGTGTTCCACAAACTCCTACGAGAAAAATGGTACCTCACTTGTGTGGGTCGGCCTAGTGCCCACGACAGGAAATGGCGCAAAACGCAACGTGGTCACACCTCAATTTCGCAGTGAAAAATGACCCTTTTTTAGCAAAGTGCCTTGCTGTCGTTTTTGAACCCTAGCTCTGCGGGCACCTTGGGAAACCTAGCAAACCTATACATTTTTGAAAACTAGACACCCAGGGGAATCCAGGATGGGGTGACTTGACTGCCTCCCACCAGGGTCTGTTACCCAGAATCCGTTGCAAACCTAAATAATTGTCCAAAAAATTACATTTTCCCCACATTTCTGTGGTGGTATGTTCCAGAATCTGCGTGGATCCATAAATTTCCACTCACCCAGCGTTCCACAAGGTCTTACGAGAAAAATGGTACCTCACTTGTGCGGGTCGGCCTAGTGCTCACGACAAGAAATGGCTCAAAACCCAACGTGAACACACCACATTTTCACCATGAAAATTTACCCTTTTTTTGCGAAGTGTCTAGCTGTAGTTTTTGAACACTAGCTCTGCCGGCACCTAGTGAAATGTTGCAAACCTATACATTTTTTAAATCTAGACACCCAGGGAAATCCAGGATGGGGTGACTTGACTGCCTCCCACCAGGGTCTGTTACCCAGAATCCCTTGCAAACCTAAAAATTGTTTTAAAAAACATATTTTCTCCACATTTCTGTGGTGGAAAGTTCCGGAATCAACGTGGATCCACAAATGTCCACCCACCACGCGTTCCCCAAAGTCTTACGAGAAAAATGGTACCTCACTTGTGCGGGTCGGCCTAGTGCCCACGACAGGAAATGGCGCAAAACACAACGTGGTCACACCTCAATTTCGCAGTGAAAAATGACCCTTTTTTATCAAAGTGCCTTGCTGTCGTTTTTGAACCCTAGCTCTGCGGGCACCTTGGGAAACCTAGCAAACCTATACATTTTTGAAAACTAGACACCCAGGGGAATCCAGGATGGGGTGACTTGACTGCCTCCCACCAGGGTCTGTTACCCAGAATCCGTTGCAAACCTAAAAAATTGTCAAAAGAAATACATTTTCCCCACATTTCTGTGGTGGTATGTTCCAGAATCTGCGTGGATCCACAAATTTCCACTCACCCGGCGTTCCACAAGGTCTTACGAGAAAAATGGTACCTCACTTGTGCGGGTCGGCCTAGTGCCCACGACAGGAAATGGCGCAAAACGCAATGCGGTCACACCTCAATTTCGCAGTGAAAAATGACCCTTTTTTAGCAAAGTGCCTTGCTGTCGTTTTTGAACCCTAGCTCTGCGGGCACCTTGGGAAACCTAGCAAACCTATACATTTTTTAAAACTAGACACCCAGGGGAATCCAGGATGGGGTGACTTGACTGCCTCCCACCAGGGTCTGTTACCCAGAATCCCTTGCAAACCTAAAAAATTGTCCAAATAAACACATTTTCCCCACATTTCTGTGGTGGAAAGTTCCGGAATCTGCGTGGATCCACAAATTTCCACCCACTCCGCGTTCCCCAAAGTCTTACGAGAAAAACAGTACCTCACTTGTGCGGGTCGGCCTAGTGCCCGCGACAGGAAAGGGTGCAAAACGCAACGTGGTCACACCTCAATTTCGCAGTGAAAAATGACCCTTTTTTGGCAAAGTGCCTAGCTGTAGTTTTTGAACCCTAGCTCTGCGGGCACCTGGGGAAACCTAGCAAACCTATACATTTTTGAAAACTAGACACCCAGGGGAATCCAGAATGGGGTGACTTGACTGCCTCCCACCATGGTCTGTTACCCAGAATCCCTTGCAAACCTAAAACATTGTAAAAAAAAAAAAACACATTGTCCCCACATTTCTGTGGTGGAATGTTCCGGAATTTGCGTGGATCCACAAATTTCCCCTCACCCCGCATTCCCCAAAGTCTTACGAGAAAAATGGTACTTCACTTGTGCGGGTCGGCCTAGTGCCCGCGACAGGAAATGGCGCAAAACGCAACATGGTCACACCTCAATTTCGCAGTGAAAAATTACCCTTTTTTGGCAAAGTGCCTAGCTGTCGTTTTTGAACCCTAGCTCAGCGGGCACCTTCGGAAACATAGCAAACCTATACATTTTTGAAAACTAGACACCGAGGGGAATCGAGGATGGGGTGACTTGACTGCCTCCCACCAGGGTCTGTTACCCAGAATCCCTTGCAAACCTAAAAAATTGTCCAAAAAAACAAACTTTCCCCACATTTCTGTGGTGGAAAGTTCCGGAATCTGCGTGGATCCACAAATTTCCACCCACCCCGCGTTCCCCAAAGTCCTACGAGAAAAACTGTACCTCACTTGTGCGGGTCGGCCTAGTGCCCGCGACAGGAAAGGGTGCAAAACGCAACGTGGTCACACCTCAATTTTGCAGTGAAAAATGACCCTTTTTTGGCAAAGTGCCTAGCTGTCGTTTTTGAACCCTAGCTCTGCGGGCACCTTGGGAAACCTAGCAAACCTATACATTTTTGAAAACTAGCCACCCAGGGGAATCCAGGATGGGGTGACTTGACTGCCTCTCACCAGGGTCTGTTACCCAGAATCCCTTGCAAACCTAAAAAATTGTCAATAAAACATATTTTCTCCACATTTCTGTGGTGGAAAGTTCCGGAATCTGCGTGAATCCACAAATTTCCACCCACCCCGCGTTCCCCAAAGTCTTACGAGAAAAACGGTACCTCACTTGTGTGGGTCGGCCTAGTGCTCGCGACAGGAAACGGCGCAAAACGCAATGTGGTCACACCTCAATTTCGCAGTGAAAAATGACCCTTTTTTGGCAAAGTGCCTAGCTGTAGTTTTTGAACCCTAGCTCTGCGGGCACCTTGGGAAGCCTAGCAAACCTATACATTTTTGAAAACTAAACACCCAGGGGAATCCAGGATGGGGTGACTTGACTGCCTCCCAACAGGGTCTGTTACCCAGAATCCCTTGCAAACCTAAAAAATTGTCCCAAAAACACATTTTCCCCACATTTCTGTGGTGGAAAGTTCCGGAATCTGCGTGGATCCACAAATTTCCACCCACCTCGCGTCCCCCAAAGTCTTACGAGAAAAATGGTACCTCACTTCTGCGGGTCGGCCTAGTGCCCGCAACAGGAAACGGCGCAACACGCAACGTGGTCCCACCTCAATTTCGCAGTGAAAAATGACCCTTTTTTGGCAAAGTGACTAGCTGTAGTTTTTTAACCCATGCTCTGCGGGCACCTGGGGAAACCTAGCAAACCTATACATTTTTGAAAACTAGACACCCAGGGGAATCCAGGATGGGGTGACTTGACTGCCTCCCACCAGGGTCTGTTACCCAGAATCCCTTGCAAACCTAAAACATTGTAAAAAAAAAAACACATTGTCCCCACATTTCTGTGGTGGAATGTTCCGGAATTTGCGTGGATCCACAAATTTCCCCTCACCCCGCGTTCCCCAAAGTCTTACGAGAAAAATGGTACTTCACTTGTGCGGGTCGGCCTAGTGCCCGCGACAGGAAATGGCACAAAACGCAACGTGGTCCCACCTCAATTTCGCAGTGAAAAATGACCCTTTTTTGGCAAAGTGCCTAGCTGTAGTTTTTGAACCCTAGCTCTGCGGGCACCTTGGGAAACCTAGCAAACTTATACATTTCTGGAAACTAGACACCCGGGGCTTCCAGGGATGTATGGGTTGCATGGATCCCCCAACGTTTCCTTACCCAGAAACCTCTGCAAACCTCACATTTTGCTGAAAAAATCACTTTTTTTACACATTTTGGTGTGGGAAGGTTGTGGCATCACCGGGCTCACTCAAATTTACCACCACCCAGCGTTCCCCGGGTCTCCCGGTAAAAATGGTGCCTCACTTGTGTGGGAGGCCCAAGTACCCGCGACAGGCAAGGGCCCAAAACGTAGTGAGGCGACATCAAAATTGCCTATCGCAAAACCACCTGGTTTTGCAAGGGAGGGCACTTGGGTTTCTGGCCCGGTGTTCGGCGGCCATCTAGGAAAACCTACCAATCCCATACATTTCTGAAAACTAGACACTCGGGGGCTTCCAAGGCGGTATGGCTTGAGTGGATCCCCCAATGTTTCCTTATCCAGAATCCCCTGCAAACCTCAATTTTAGCTGAAAAAAAGCACTTTTTTCAAACATTTTTGTGTGGGAAAGTTGTGGCATCTCTGGGCTCACACAAATTTCCACCACCCAGCGTTCCCCCAGGTCTACCGGTAAAAATGGTGCCTCACTTGTCTGGGAGGCCCAAGTACCCGTGACAGGCAAGGGCCCAAAACGTAGTGAGGCGACATCAAAATTGCCTATCGCAAAACCACCTGGTTTTGCAAGGGGGGTCGCTTGGGTTTTTGGCCCGGTGCTCGGCTGCCATCTAGGGAAACCTACCAAACCCATACATTTCTGAAAACTAGACACCCGGGGGCTTCCAGGGAGGTATGGCTTGCGTCGATGCCCCAACGTTTCCTTACCCAGAATCCCCTGTAAACCTCAATTTTAGCTGAAAAAATCACTTTTTTTCACACATTTTTGTGTGGGAAAGTTGTGGCATCACCGGGCTCACACAAATTTACCACCACCCAGCATTCCCCCAGGTCTCCCGGTAAAAATGGTGCCTCACTTGTGTGGGAGGCCCAAGTACCCGGGACGTTGGGGGATCCATGCAACCCATACCTCCCTGGACCCCCCTTGCAAAACCAGATTGTTTAGACATAATTAGTTGTTTGTTTCTACAGCGTGAGAATTTTGGAACAATATTGCTAGGAAAATATGACAGACATTTTAAGGTTTGCAGGCCATTGGGGATAAAATAACTTTTTGGAATTCACAAGAGAGACATCACCATGAATTCCCATGGGTTTACGACAATATCTACAGTTGGTGGGTTATTCTTACATGGAAAGTACACCTTGGCAGAGAAACTAAAAAGACAAAGATTCCTGCACAGCCATCTATTCCTCAAACACACACACATACTGGTTGGATTTGGCACGAGGGCAAGTCATGATTCAGTATATTAAATTTTATTAACTAGAGATTTCACAAAAATGAAATGCACTGTCAATAATTAAATGCACAAAAAACCAAACCAATGACTCGCAGCTCGTGAGCTGTAAAGCCACGGCAAGGCACCAACCGCTTTACAGGCCATTCACACACCTTTCATACGTGATACACACAAGACCATTCACACTCCCAGGCACAAAAAAAACACATTACAAAATTCACAAAAAGGGACAAGGTACACCCTGCTTCAGAAAGACAAATATTACTGCACAGCCATCTAATCCTCAAGCACACACACATACTGGTTGGATTTGGCACGAGGGTGAGTGATGGTTCAGTATATACAATTGTATTAGCAAGTGATTTCACAAAAATGAAATGCATTGTTAATAATTGAAAGGGCGAGAAACTGAACCATTGACTCACAGCTCGTGAGCTGTAAAGCCACGACAAGGCACCAACCTCTTTACAGGCCATTCATACACCTTTCATACGTGTGACACATACAAAACCATTCACTCCGCCATCCGCGGGCCCATCACATAACAACACTCACACCAGCAGACAGCGCCATTCAAGGGCCCATCACTTTCACACGCCCACATTCCTGACACAGCAACTACACAAGCTGATGGATTGCGTGGAGTGGCACTCAGCTAGCAGTGTGTGTATTGACCAGCAGCAAGTCACTACTCACACACAGCCAGCCGAGCACCAGTCCAAGCACACCGCTAGCCAAACACCAGTCCACGCACACCGCCAGCCAAGCGCCAGTCCAGGGACACCGCCAGCCAATCGCCAGTCCAGGCACACCGCCAGCCAATCCACGCACACCTCCCAGCCAATAGCCAATCCACGCACACTACCAGCCAATCACCAATCCACGCACACCGCCAGCCAAGCGCCAGTCCACGCACAACACCAGTCAAGCGCCAGTCCAGGCACAATGCCAGTCAAGCGCCAGTCCACGCACACCGCCAGCCAAGCACCAGTCCACGCACACCGCCAGCCAAGCACCATTCCACGCACACCGCCCAGCCAAGCGCCAGTCCACACACACCAACAGCCAAGCGCCAGCCTACACACACCGCCATAACATTTAGGATTTTTTTAGACAAAAATAAAAACACAAACAAATCGCAAATAGATACAAATCTACAAACACAAAATCAGAAACTAAATACATTGCACTAATGCCAACCTTGAAACAGAATCAAATTTTTTAAAGAATACAGACCAGGCAGTTCACTATACCACTCATGGATGCTCCCAAAAATTATTTTGCGTGGCAGGGACACACAGCCCAGGGTTAGAAGGACACTCGGGGCAGTACATACGAGTATCCTTCCGCGTACCTCTTCGCCAACAGACTCTACATCTCCTACTGGGAAAGTCTTTTGAGGGTGTGGGAGGAAAGTGATCAGGAAAGTGGCGATCTTTCAATCTAGCAACATCCTCCACCACTCCAACTCTAGGAACACTTGCCTGTTCCACTAAAACAAGGCTGCCTATTACAGACTCCTGAAACTTAGCAAAAGTCCTCTTTGACTCAGGGCAAGAATCCTGGAACACAACAAAAGCATTAAAGGTTGCCAAGTGGAAAAGATGGATAGCCAACTTCTTGTACCAAATGTAAGCCTTACGAAGAGCAGCGTAAGGTTCCAACCCAGAATCCCTTGCAAACCTAAAACATTGTAAAAAAAAAAACCACATTGTCCCCACATTTCTGTGGTGGAATGTTCCGGAATTTGCGTGGATCCACAAATTTCCCCTCACCCCGCATTCCCCAAAGTCTTACGAGAAAAATGGTACTTCACTTGCGCGGGTCGGCCTAGTGCCCGCGACAGGAAATGGCGCAAAACGCAACATGGTCACACCTCAATTTTGCAGTGAAAAATGACCCTTTTTTGGCAAAGTGCCTAGCTGTCGTTTTTGAACCCTAGCTCAGCGGGCACCTTCGGAAACCTAGCAAACCTATACATTTTTGAAAACTAGACACCGAGGGGAATCGAGGATGGGGTGACTTGACTGCCTCTCACCAGGGTCTATTACCCAGAATCCCTTGCAAACCTAAAAAATTGTCCAAAAAAACATATTTTCCCCACATTTCTGTGGTGGAAAGTTCCGGAATCTGCGTGGATCCACAAATTTCCACCCACCTCGCGTCCCCCAAAGTCTTACGAGAAAAATGGTACCTCACTTCTGCGGGTCGGCCTAGTGCCCGCAACAGGAAACGGCGCAACACGTAACGTGGTCCCACCTCAATTTCGCAGTGAAAAATGACCCTTTTTTGGCAAAGTGCCTAGCTGTAGTTTTTTAACCCTAGCTCTGCGGGCACCTGGGGAAACCTAGCAAACCTATACATTTTTGAAAACTAGACACCCAAGGGAATCCAGGATGGGGTGACTTGACTGCCTCCCACCAGGGTCTGTTACCCAGAATCCCTTGCAAACCTAAAACATTGTAAAAAAAAAAACACATTGTCCCCACATTTCTGTGGTGGAATGTTCCGGAATTTGCGTGGATCCACAAATTTCCCCTCACCCCGCGTTCCCCAAAGTCTTACGAGAAAAATGGTACTTCACTTGTGCGGGTCGGCCTAGTGCCCGCGACAGGAAATGGCGCAAAACGCAACGTGGTCCCACCTCAATTTCGCAGTGAAAAATGACCCTTTTTTGGCAAAGTGCCTAGCTGTAGTTTTTGAACCCTAGCTCTGCGGGCACCTTGGGAAACCTAGCAAACTTATACATTTCTGGAAACTAGACACCCGGGGCTTCCAGGGATGTATGGGTTGCATGGATCCCCCAACGTTTCCTTACCCAGAAACCTCAGCAAACCTCACGTTTTGCTGAAAAAATCACTTTTTTTACACATTTTGGTGTGGGAAGGTTGTGGCATCACCGGGCTCACTCAAATTTACCACCACCCAGCGTTCCCCGGGTCTCCCGCTAAAAATGGTGCCTCACTTGTGTGGGAGGCCCAAGTACCCGCGACCGGCAAGGGCCCAAAACGTAGTGAGGCGACATCAAAATTGCCTATCGCAAAACCACCTGGTTTTGCAAGGGAGGGCACTTGGGTTTCTGGCCCGGTGTTCGGCGGCCATCTAGGAAAACCTACCAATCCCATACATTTCTGAAAACTAGACACTCGGGGGCTTCCAAGGCGGTATGACTTGTGTGGATCCCCCAATGTTTCCTTATCCAGAATCCCCTGCAAACCTCAATTTTAGCTGAAAAAAAAGCACTTTTTTCAAACATTTTTGTGTGGGAAAGTTGTGGCATCTCTGGGCTCACACAAATTTACCACCACCCAGCGTTCCCCCAGGTCTACCGGTAAAAATGGTGCCTCACTTGTCTGGGAGGCCCAAGTACCCGTGACAGGCAAGGGCCCAAAACGTAGTGAGGCGACATCAAAATTGCCTATCGCAAAACCACCTGGTTTTGCAAGGGGGGTCGCTTGGGTTTTTGGCCCGGTGCTCGGCTGCCATCTAGGGAAACCTACCAAACCCATACATTTCTGAAAACTAGACACCCGGGGGCTTCCAGGGAGGTATGGCTTGCGTCGATCCCCCAACGTTTCCTTACCCAGAATCCCCTGTAAACCTCAATTTTAGCTGAAAAAAATCACTTTTTTCACACATTTTTGTGTGGGAAAGTTGTGGCATCACCGGGCTCACACAAATTTACCACCACCCAGCATTCCCCCAGGTCTCCCGGTAAAAATGGTGCCTCACTTGTGTGGGTGGCCCAAGTACCCGCGACGTTGGGGGATCCACGCAAGCCATACCTCCCTGGACCCCCCTTGCAAAACCAGATTGTTTAGACATAATTAGTTGTTTGTTTCTACAGCGTGAGAATTTTGGAACAATATTGCTAGGAAAATATGACAGACATTTTAAGGTTTGCAGGCCATTGGGGATAAAATAACTTTTTGGAATTCACAAGAGAGACATCACCATGAATTCCCATGGGTTTACGACAATATCTACAGTTGGTGGGTTATTCTTACATGGAAAGTACACCTTGGCAGAGAAACTAAAAAGACAAAGATTCCTGCACAGCCATCTATTCCTCAAACACACACACATACTGGTTGGATTTGGCACGAGGGCAAGTCATGGTTCAGTATATTAAATTTTATTAACTAGAGATTTCACAAAAATGAAATGCACTGTCAATAATTAAATGCACAAAAAACCAAACCAATGACTCGCAGCTCGTGAGCTGTAAAGCCACGGCAAGGCACCAACCGCTTTACAGGCCATTCACACACCTTTCATACGTGATACACACAAGACCATTCACACTCCCAGGCACAAAAAAAACACATTACAAAATTCACAAAAAGGGACAAGGTACACCCTGCTTCAGAAAGACAAATATTACTGCACAGCCATCTAATCCTCAAGCACACACACATACTGGTTGGATTTGGCACGAGGGTGAGTGATGGTTCAGTATATACAATTGTATTAGCAAGTGATTTCACAAAAATGAAATGCATTGTTAATAATTGAAAGGGCGAGAAACTGAACCATTGACTCACAGCTCGTGAGCTGTAAAGCCACGACAAGGCACCAACCTCTTTACAGGCCATTCATACACCTTTCATACGTGTGACACATACAAAACCATTCACTCCGCCATCCGCGGGCCCATCACATAACAACACTCACACCAGCAGACAGCGCCTATCAAGGGCCCATCACTTTCACACGCCCACATTCCTGACACAGCAACTACACAAGCTGATGGATTGCGTGGAGTGGCACTCAGCTAGCAGTGTGTGTATTGACCAGCAGCAAGTCACTACTCACACACAGCCAGCCGAGCACCAGTCCAAGCACACCGCTAGCCAAACACCAGTCCACGCACACCGCCAGCCAAGCGCCAGTCCAGGGACACCGCCAGCCAATCGCCAGTCCAGGCACACCGCCAGCCAATCCACGCACACCTCCCAGCCAATCGCCAATCCACGCACACTGCCAGCCAATCACCAATCCACGCACACCGCCAGCCAAGCGCCAGTCCACGCACACCACCAGCCAAGCGCCAGTCCACACACAACACCAGTCAAGCGCCAGTCCAGGCACAATGCCAGTCAAGCGCCAGTCCACGCACACCGCCAGCCAAGCACCAGTCCACGCACACCGCCAGCCAAGCACCATTCCACGCACACCGCCCAGCCAAGCGCCAGTCCACACACACCAACAGCCAAGCGCCAGCCTACACACACCGCCATAACATTTAGGATTTTTTTAGACAAAAATAAAAACACAAACAAATCGCAAATAGATACAAATCTACAAACACAAAATCAGAAACTAAATACATTGCACTAATGCCAACCTTGAAACAGAATCAAAATTTTTAAAGAATACAGACCAGGCAGTTCACTATACCACTCATGGATGCTCCCAAAAATTATTTTGCGTGTGGTACCCTCTAAAACAAGCAGGGACACACAGCCCAGGGTTAGAAGGACACTCGGGGCAGTACATACGAGTATCCTTCCGCGTACCTCTTCTCCAACAGACTCTACATCTCCTACTGGGAAAGTCTTTTGAGGGTGTGGGAGGAAAGTGATCAGGAAAGTGGCGATCTTTCAATCTAGCAACATCCTCCACCACTCCAACTCTAGGAACACTTGCCTGTTCCACAAAAACAAGGCTGCCTATTACAGACTCCTGAAACTTAGCAAAAGTCCTCTTTGACTCAGGGCAAGAATCCTGGAACACAACAAAAGCATTAAAGGTTGCCAAGTGGAAAAGATGGATAGCCAACTTCTTGTACCAAATGTAAGCCTTACGAAGAGCAGCGTAAGGTTCCAACCTCTGATCTACTCTGTCAACACCACCCATGTGCCTATTATAGTCTAAAATGCACACAGGTTTGCGCGCTTCAGCAACCTGACCCCAAACAGTCACATGTGCAGTGCTTTCATCATGGATGGTAGTCAGCATGTAGACATCTCTCCTGTCTGAAAACTTCATAGCAAGAAGCTCCTCGCAACGCAACGCACTGCACTGTCCCGGCACAAGCTTTTGACAAACAAGTTCTTTTGGGAAACCTTTACAGTTAGAGCGGATTGTGCCACAAGCAACAGTGTCCACTTTGGCCAATTGCCTGAACATCCGCACACCAGTGTAGAAGTTATCTAGATATAAATGGTGGCCTTTGTTAAAAAATCCTCTACCAAGTTCCCAAACAATTTTCTCAGTCACTCCATAAGTGGACGGACAACCAGGGGGGTTAATCCTGGATTCCTTACTGGTGTACACCCTGAAATTAGAGACATATCCAGTCCTACTGTCACACAGCATATACAGTTTAATTCCAAAGCGTGCCCTCTTACTAGGAATGTATTGCCTAAAAACCAAGCGGCTCTTGAACAACGCCAAAGACTCATCCACTGCAATTTCTTTCCCAGGAGCATAGATCTCAGAAAATCGATCAACAAAGTGATCAAGGACAGGCCGAATCTTAAAAAGACGGTCACACTCAGGGTGATCTCGTGGCACCGCAAAACCATTATCAACAAAATGCATCCTTCGAAGCAGAAGCAAATACCTGTCATGACTCATGACTGCCGGAAAAATAGCAGTTGCCATCAAGGGACTAGTAGACCAATATGAAGACATTGATGGCTTCCTTAGCAAGCCCATCAAAAAAGTTAAACCCAAGAACTTCTTCATCTCTTCAAGATTTGTGGGAGTCCACCGGGTAGCTCTAGAGTGTGGCTTAAGACTGGCACTGTTGTCCCTCAAAAACTGTTCGGCATACAAATTAGTCTGCTCAACAATCTCTGCCAAAAACACATCGTCCCTAAACAACTGAAAAACATTTATCGGCAAAAAGTTTTCAGTATTCACTCTACACCATGGAACACCAGTAAAGTCTGGCAATGCCGGCTGCACCATGCCAGGGGCAACCCAGAGGTAATCAGTTTCAAAGGGAAGCCTTGCAGCCCCAGCCTGCAGCCCAGATGCCTCTTGCCGCACTACACCAACGGGAAGCCTTACAGCCCCAGATGCCTCTTGCCGCACTACACCAACGAGAAGCCTTGCAGCCGCAGGCTGCAGCCCAGATGCCTTGCAGCCTCACTACACCAACGAGAAGCCTTGCAGCCGCAGGCTACAGCCCAGATGCCTCTTGCCGCACTACACCAACGGAAAGCCTTACAGCCCCAGGCTGCAGCCCAGATGCCTCTTGCCGCACTATCGGCACATCAATCTCCTCCTCTAACACAGGCACTTCATCCGCACTAAGAGTATCTTCATCATCCGATGATTCCATATGGAGAGAAAACTCACAGCCAGAATCGTCCCCTGCCTCCTCTGCCTCAGATGCAGAGTCAGTCTCTGAACCATGGTCAGAGTTAGACTCAAAAAGCAAACCAACAACCTGCTGAGCAGTAATCCTGCGGCTAGCCATTATACTTACTAAGAAAGAAGACTGCACAAACAAGTCAACAACAACCAACACTGTGCAAAACAAGTAAGTAAAGAAATGTGTACCTTTATCACAAAGATCTATATACTCAAAAACTATAGAATTCACTTACAAGAGACAGCTACACTCACCAGCACCTACTCTGCAGTGACACAGCAAAAACCAACGATGTCCCACTAGAAAGAAAAAAAAAAATTACTCACAAGGCAACAAAATACACATCGAGCACAAATGCAAAGAGTTTTTGACACTCAAAAACCAAACATACTGCTATTATTACTCCATTTGCAAAAAACAATTCATGCAGAGAAATGAAACTCATTTACATTGTACAAAACACATGCAACTACACAAACAGCAGAACCACCAGTAACGAAACCGCAAACTGGAAAGAGCAAAAGCCTTCACCTAGAACAAAAAAGAAAAAAAAAAAAGCATTACAACTGCAATTCACAAAAAATATAACAATTAACATTATGACATGCTATGTTGCTACCCAAATGGTCTTTTTTTTTATTATAAGTTTTCAAATGCGAACAGCAATAATACATATCCATCCTTGATCACATAATATAGAATACATAGTAGCCTTACAGGAGAATTGCATTAGTTACAGTACAGCACACCAGAATTGTACAGCGTACATCAGTGTCAGATGATCATTTAGCCAATCACGTCTCAGTCAGGTGGGTTAACACATAGGCAGTGAAAGGACCCCAGATGTCTCGAGGCTTAGTGGCTCGTGGCAACTCTTCTCCATAGCACATCAACTGGTCACGACAATAGGCAATGTCCTTAAGCCATTGTGTCATCTGTGGCGCAGGCCGTCCATCCCAATGAATTGACACCCTGCGCCGTGCCAACAACAGCCCCAACGCCACCAGTTTACGATTACAGGGTTTTTAGCGTAAGCACATTTCCCAGGAGGCATAGGGTCATATCACGGCCCACATTCTCATCTATCATTTCCCCCAGAGCCTTTGTGACTTTTTCCCAGAAATCAACCACTTTTGGGCAGCTCCAGGCTAGGTGACAGAAGTCAGCCGCATCCGCCCCACATCACCGGCAGCAGGAGGAGTCCCGAAGACCATATTTATGAAGCTGCACCGGCGTATAATACATTTGATGAAGATACCTATAGTGTATTAATTGCAAGTTTCCATTTGCCGCATAGTGACCCGTAAGCCTACAACAAGACCCCCATTCCTCCTCTGTGAAAGGGCGTGCCAATACATCATTCCACCGCTCCATTGACCCCCGAGCAATCAATTTCTCATCAGTCTGCGAGGCCGCATACAACCGAGAAATTAATTTAGACTGACTCTTCGCAGTGTAAAGGAGTTGCAACGCAGCCAGAGTGGGAGGCTCATCGGGATACCCCGGATACCATACCCGAACCGCAGCTCGCAATCGACTGTATACAAACGTCGCCATGGCAGGCCTGGACTCATCCCCCACAAATGCCTCAAGGTCAATAAACTTGCCTCCAGGGTATACATCACCCATAGTGCAAAGTCCCCCCTTACGCAAAACGGAGAGTGAGCCTGGTTCACTAGTGACCGATATTCCCTCATGATATTGAAGTGGCATGGACGGTGCATACAATGGCAATCTCGGAGCCCGCTTCCCAAGTTCCTGCCAAGCGTGCACAGTACACTGTACAGGATCTATTTCGCCCTTCTCAAACACCGTAGTACTGTTCCCTATCATCGCCTTTAACAGTACTGGGCGCACCGCTCCAGCTTTGACTGCTACATGCGGCGTATACGGTAGTGCAGCCTGCCAGTAAAAGGCGTACTGTGCTTGGGCATATAGGTAATATAAATGCATATCCGGCACACAAAAGCCTCCATGTTCATAAGGCCGTGTCAGGACCTCCCATCGAACACGAGGCTTCTTCCCTCCCCATACTAGTGTAATCAATAAGCCTCGGAGCGTGGCAAAGAAATGCGATTTCAAGATAATGGGTATGGTGGTGAATAAATATAAAAATTTAGGTAAAACTATCATTTTAATTAGGGCCACCCGATCTGCAAACGTTAGCGGAAGATGTATCCAGCGAGCAACTTGTGCCTCGAGTCGAGTGATCGCCGTGCCATAATTTTCACGAAGGACGCATTGCGGATCCCTATGAACCCACACTCCCAAATATTTAACAGGGTCTTCACTCCACAGCAAAGGAAAGCCCAACTCACACTGACTGGTAGAGGCCGTCAGGGAGAGCACCACTGATTTGTTCCAGTTTATTCCGAAACCGCACATATTCCCTTATGAGCTGCTCCAGATATATCGACTGCTCGCCCACATATAAAACAATGTCATCCACGTACATGGAAACTGCTAACGGTCGTTGTCGAAAGCGCAGTGCTGCTTTAGCATGACGCTGCTGTATCATACAGGCCAGGGGCTCCAGTACTAGCGCAAAGAGAATGGGCGATAGTGGACAACCCTGCAGAGTTCCGAGCCGAATCGTAAATCGCGCAGAGGTCCTGCCATTCACTCGCACCGTGCCACAGGATTTTCATATAATATCTTGACCCAGTTCGTATAAGCATATGGCACACCCATACGATGTAAGACCGCTATCATATACTGCCACGAGACTGAGTCGAATGCCTTCACGGCGTCTAGAAGGACCGCCGCCGCAGGCAATGTGGGCTCCAGCAGGAGTAAAAATGCAAATAATGTACGCAAATTATGGGCTGTGGAGCGCGCTGGGACAAACCCCGATTGGTCCGGCAGTACCATGACAGGCAGCAACAGCTGCAACCTCGTGGCTAGTACCTTTGCGAGTATTTTAACGTCTGTGTTCATTAATGACAATGGCCTATAAGACTCACACCTGTCAGCGTCCTTCCCTGGCTTCAATAGAGTTACAATCAGTGCTTCGCGTAGTGTGTCAGGCAGGATTTTCTGCTCATGGGCATCCGCAAATACATCTAGCAAGTGCGGCACCAGCAGATCTATGTATTCCTTATAAAACTCCGCGGGGAGCCCATCTGTGCCTGTAGCTTTCCCGTTAGGCAAGGCACGAATCGCATCGCTAATTTCGTCAGGCGTTATCGGATGCATTAAAAAGTCTTGCTGCTGCCTCGACAGCCACACCAGGGCAATATCCTCCAGGTATTGTGCTATTTCATCCTCGTCTGCTGTCTGCCTAGCTCGATACATATCAGTGTAATACTGTACAAAGACCTGGAGAATACCTTCACTGTCACAGTACCTTACGCCCCCATCATCAATGGCCTGAACCATACTACTTTTGGACCTCGCGCCTGTGAGCTTAGCTGCCAGAGCCCTACCCGGCCTGCCGCCTTCACTATAATACCGAGCCTCCCACCGACGCGACACGTACCTAACCTCCGAGTCCGCAAGGTTATTATACTCCGTTACTTTAGCACGAATGGTCGCCAATAGCTGACTGTCAAACGTTGCCTCGTACTGACTTTCTAGTGCCCTCAAATCGCGCTCTAAGCGGGCCATGGATCCCCGCAGTGGTTTAAGCACCCCTGCATGTAACCCGATACACACTCCCCTAATAGTTATTTTTAAACGCTTCCCAGACTGTACTGAACCTGTCAACCGAGCCGACATTAACAGCAAAGTACTGCACAATGGCATCCCTTACCCCCTCCTGGAACACCTGATCTTGCAACGCTGCGGCCTGTAGCCGCCATTGAAACTGCGCTGGCGCGCCTGAGGGAAGCCGCATCTGAAAGAAGGACGGGGAGTGATCCGAGAGCGTTCTGGGCAAATGGTGTACAGTAGCGATCAGCGAATTTATCTCATCTGTAACTAACCAATAATCAAGACGCGACCAAGATTGACGCGCATAGGAGTGACAGGTGCCCTCCCTCCGCCCAGGGTGCCTGAGCCTTCATATATCGATGAGCGAGAGATCCTGTATGCCATCACGAACTGCCTGTGCAGCTTTCTTAACCCCAGGCCCCACCATGGAGTGACGGTCTAGATGAGGGTCCAAAACCACATTCAAGTCCCCCCCACAAATAATAGGGGCCGGCTGCAACTTATGCAGTTTATTCCAGATCTCCGCAAAGAACTCAGGGTCGTCGACATTGGGACCATATACATTAAGTAGAGTCAACATCATGCCGCATAACCTCCCCTGGACAATGACGTACCTACCATTAGGATCTATGTCCACATGCCGCGACAAGAAGGGACAGCCCCTATGTATCAAAATCATGACCCCCCCCTCGCATAGGAGGAGTAGGTTGATGCCCACTTTGCCTCCGCCCATTTCGTGGCTACCCTGTCTGCCGCCTGCTTAGTCAAATGCGTTTCTTGAAGAAATGCCACCTGCACATGATTCCTATCCAGGTAGGCCAGCACCTGCCTTGTCTTCCTCGGATTATTGAGGCCCCTGACGTTCCACGTCAGCCACGTAAGTTCGTTCCCCTCACCCACCATCTAGTGCAATCAGAGTGAGCGCATCACCGTGTGCCACACTATACCAGCTGTAGCTCATGCGTCGGCTCTTACCGTGTATTCTCAATCGCAGAACTTTACAAAGAAACAAACCCCCACCCACCCCCTCCTCCCACACAGGCATCCCAATCATGCCCAGCAGCCCCAGTAGAAGAAACTCCCCCCTCCAACCAATCCCCCCTCCTCCCACCACAAGCAGAAAACCTGCTCATACCCTAGGAACAAACTCATAACCATTTGGGGTATACCCTTTTGGAGGTCGCCAGCAGCCCAGTTACCCCCTCAGTAGTGGGAAGGGGGGCTAGGGCCATATCTATGTGTCCTCCTCAGCTTTGCAGACCACACCCTGGTGCCTCAGAACTAGTGTACATAAGGAAACTTAAAAGCGCAGAACTTGCAGGCAACCACCAAGCTAGGCAGCACTACCTACCCCCAACACCCAATGATGACCAGCCTGATGCAGTACATCCCCCATCCCATCGCATAGCATATTCAACCCTGGGTAGTTTTATACCATACGCATCAATATGAAAGTAGCAGTTCGTACATCCAGAAAATAACTGCACCTGAGTTAATACAACATTAATTCAACAAATGCCAGACTCTGGTAATGAAAGCTCAGTGTCCTTCAGATATCAGTAGCCCCATCAGGGCTAGTGCAAGAGCAATCAGCTACGATCAGTCGGCAAGAGCCTTAAATAAAGCAAGCACACACCATAGCCCCACAACTAGCGAGTGCTAAAGAATGCAAAGATAAATTGCAACGATTGAGAAAAGGAAAAAAAAAGGGAGGACGAGGAATAAATACAAAAGCATAACTACAGAGCACTGCATGCTTGAGACATGCCAAATCGTATTCCAGTACACTGCGAACCACAGCAACAAAATTAGTCCACCAGGATGCCGTGGCCGCGTCAACCTTCACTGTCCGCTGCATCGCCCTCCGCCCTCGATGCAGCCCTGCGCTCCAGCTCTATGACAAAGATCATAGCGTCCTTTGGTGTAGTAAAGATTCTGTGCTTGCTGCCATGCTGAATCTTGAGCCGAGCCGGATAGAGCATTGCATACTGGACCTTCAGCACTTGCAATTTATTTTTTATTGGCTGGAACTCACGTCGGGATTGCTGGACAGACGCAGTGAAGTCTGGGAAGAGCTGCACCTCTATACCCTGGAACGTTGTGGTGCTTCTTTCCCTCGCCAGCCTGAGCGCCACATCCCGGTCCCTATAATTAAGAAGTTTGGCGATGATTGGATGTGGAGACGCCCCAGGGACCGGACGAGGTGCCAAGGAGCGATGTGCCCTCTCAACCACTAATAGATTGGAAAAGCTCTCCGCACCAAACATTGAGCGAAGCATGTCCTCTACGTATAGCTCCATTTTCACGATATTGGTGGATTCAGGCACCCCAATAATGCGCAGATTATTGCGCCTAGACCTAGCTTCTAAATCCTCATTCTTCGCATTGATCACCGTGAGCAGCCTTTCCATCTGCGTGCATGACTTGGAGAGATGCTCGAACTTGTCTTCGGTGTTAGAAATGCGTTGCTCCGCTTCTGTTAGGCACGCCCCATGTTTATCTAATTTGGAGGCCATATTATCCATACGAAGGTTGAGGGTGTCTATTTTACTGTCAATAGTTTGTAGACTCTGTTGCATTACAGACATCATCTGCTCGAGCTTACCCAAGCCAGTGACCTCACCTTCAGTCTCTGCATCCGACATGGCCGCCGCAGTGGATTTGGTAGAGCGCCGTGAGTCAAACGACAGCTTGGACTGCACTTGCCTGTCCTGCTTGCCCATGCTGACAATGGGGGGCCTCTCAAATTGCCTATAATAAGCAGGGATCACTTCAGCACACTATATGTGGGCCCTCGCCAATCCAGCCGAGCCAGCGCGCAGGAGACGGCAGAGTCAAAGGGCTATCCAAGTCCTTCACACTGAAACACAACATCGTGCTCTCCGGCCGTCAAGAGGGAAGCGCCAAAACAGGCCTCAACAAAGTACCTCCAGGCGGCCTGTTCGCTGCTCTCTAATATGCCCCCAGCAGCCGGTCAGCACATCAGCAGCGATGCTACTAAGGAGGCCGAGACCAATCACCTCCAAGCCAACCCTATAGCAGACGGTGTCGGTCCTGGCAGGCAGTAGACCTCCCTCTCAGGCTTAGTCCTTGAAATGGCGGCTGCTCGGTACTGTGGTGCAGGGACAAATCGCCTCCATGCCAACCCCAGAGCAGACGAGGACGGTCCTGGCAGGTAGTAGGCCTCCCCCTCAGGCTGTCCATAAAACGGCGGACGCACGATACTGTTGCGTGATGTCGGGGGTAGAGATCCGCCGCTCTCCCCATCAGAGGGTCCGCAGTCCTTAAATGCCCAGTGCAAGAGGAGGCCGACAGCAGGCCACGCTAGGGACACCCCCGGAGGCCGCCCCGCGGCCCCGCACCACAACCGGGACCACTGCAGCAGCGCCGCACCCAGCACCGGCCGCCACCGCAGGAGACCCGGCGGCAGAGCCGCGCCGACGTCCACTTACCCGAGATGCGTGCCCCAGCGGCAGAATCCGCATCGTCCGCCGTCCCCCACGCACCGGACAGCAATCCTGCTCCTCTGCGCCCCACAGCAAACTCAGACAGCTCCGCTCCGGCGGAGTGCAATCCAGCAGTAGCGACGATCAAAGGGCGCGCGACGCCATTTCAGCGCCGGAGACACAGCCCCACGGTCCTCCCGCAGTCCGCTGTCAGGAAGAGCCCTCCGAGGCGCTCAACACCGCAATCTGTCAGAAGCAGACATGGGAAGCAGGTACGCTGCCTCTAACAAGCAGATGTCATCGAGGAACACCGGATTTTGCACAGATTTCTGCCCTGGCCAGCAGAGCTGCACTAGTGTGCGGCCATTTTGCTGCGGGCTCGCTAGCGCCCCCACTACTACTACCCAAATGGTCAATCGGGTTGTGTGCCAGGTAGAGCAGAAAACAGCAGGCACAAAAAACCAGGCTAATCTGTCCCCGGGGGGGGGAGGGGGGGGGGGGGTGCAGAAAACGCATACAAAAACAATATGCCCCCTAGCAGCGATCGTTTCATTTTTATGCACGAGTCCCTGGTGTCTAGTTATGTTATGTTATGTTATTGAGTTTTATATAGCGCGGCAATTAACCGGAGGTGTCCTGGCGCTTGTCTAAGAAATCCTGAGGGCCCTAAGCCAAGGGTAATAGAGGTAAAGGACCGGAATTAGTCCTTACGGAACAACCAGGTCTTCAGTTCCCTTCTGAATGACAGAAGATCCGTCATGGTCCTAAGATATGGAGGGAGTTCATTCCAGGCTTTGGCACCCCCATAGATAAAGCTCCTGCCTCCCCATCGGGCTTTCCTGATACATGGGACTTGAGCCAGATTGCCTTCTTTAGATTGAAGGCTTCTACCCGGCACATACCAATGTAGTTTGTCCTTTAAAAATTTCGGACCTAAGCCGTGCAGTGCCTTGAAAGTCAAGGTCAGCGCCTTGAACTGGATCCGGCTGTTAACCGGGAGCCAGTGCAGGGCTTTTCTTCCCAAGGATGCCGAGGCAAATCTAGAGGTGCCCGTAAGAAGACGGACTGCAGCATTCTGCAGAATCTGGAGTTTACCTAGAGCCCATATGTCTGCTGTCCTGGGGTAGCAGGGGTAGCACTTTCCTCAGCATCCTAATGGTGTACATGGTTTTGGTCGTCACCTCCTTGATATGATAGTCTAAGGTTAATCTATCGTCAAGGATTATGCCGAGGTTTTTTGCTTTTACAGCCGGAGCTGGAAGCGTGCCCATAGAGTCAGGCCAGCAGGCCAGGGTCCAAAAATTTGAGATATTTCCAAACAAAATGACTTCTGTTTTGTGTGAATTCAATTTAAGGCAGTTCTTTGCCATCCAACTCCCTACCGCTAGCATACATTCCCGCACACGGCTTTCTGTGTCAATCTCCCCCCCCTGGAGTCAGAGAGACCACAATTTGAGTATCGTCTGTGTAGGATGTGATACCAAATCCGTAGGCGCTAATAACCGGTGCCAGTGCATTTACATAAATATTAAAAAGGGTGGGGCTAAGTGATGACCCTTGAGGGACACCACAAGGAGTGCAGAAGGGAGTCGACTGAAATTCCCCCAGGGTAACCACTTGTTCCCTGTTAGTGAGGAAGGATCTGATAAGGTCCCAGGCTTTTCCGCCAATGCCACATGTTTTTAGGCGATTCAGAAGTATCGAGTGGTGGACCGTATCAAATGCTGCCGACAAGTCGAGCAGGATCAGCGCCGCTTTCCCTCCTTGATCCACAGCCTCTCTGATTTCTTCTGTAGCTTTAATCAAGCGGACTCCGTACTGTGGCCTGGCCTAAAGCCATATTGCGTAGGGTCGAATGCTTGAGTATCGGCCAGGAAGAGGCTAAGTTGCCTATTCATGATTTTTTCGACCAGCTTAGCAGGAAGAGGGAGTCTGGCAATCGGGCGAAAGCTGTTGGGGTCATTTGTTGGCAAATTCGTTTTTTTTTTAGAAGAGGTAGGATTGAAGCAAGTTTCCACTGTCTTGGAAAGAGGCCAGTTTCGAACATAAGATTAAAGATGCTCGTGAGCATAGCTCCAATCGGGCCTATGGCCAGTTTCGCCACCCTGCTAGGGCAGGGATCAAAAGGGGAGCCAGAGTTAGTTTCCATCAGGCCTTTTTGGGTGTCTGAAATAGGAATTGTCCGGAATTTATCAAAGGTTGGGCCGATAGCAACCTCTGTCCTAGGATCTTCCTTCCACAACTCTAAGGAGCCTGTACATCCCTCATTAAAGACCTCAAAAATACATTCCACCTTAGTCAAGAAGAATTTGGCCAGATCTTCGCATAGTTGTTGGCTAGGTAGAACCGGACTTGGCTTTGGCGAAGCCAACAACGCAACTGTCTTAAACAATTCTTTTGCAGTGTTTTTAGAGTCTAAAATCTGAGCTGAAAAATATGTTTGTTTTGCTGATGCAATAACATGTTTAGAAGTTTGTAGGCTGTTTTTATATGCCTTGCGCTCGACCTCGTTGTAATTGCTCCTCCAGGCACGTTCGAGTTTCTTACAATGTGCCTTTTGAGTTCTAAGTTCCTGCGAGTACCATGGGGCGGAAGGCTGTGCTCTCTTAGGCCGCAGTACTTTGGACGGAGCTAGACTATCACATGCCCGTTGCAGCCAGCCTGTATAGTATTGACAAGCGCTATCCACGTCATCCAGCGTACAATTCGTTGGAGAAGATAGCATCTTGTTATGGGAGAGTTCCTCCACCCTATTCCAGGCTCGGATTTTTATATGGTTTTTTCGGCTAACAGTTTCCTTGTCAAGAGTGTCAAGCCATATCTCAAATTGAACTGCGGCGTGATCGGACCAGGTCAGTGGGAGAAGGCCCTGGAAAAGGAGATTGCTGGAGTTGGAAAAAATCCCATCCAGGGTATGCCCTCCCCTGTGCGTCGGTTCTTTAACCCGTTGTCTGAGATCAGCTGCCATCATAAGATCGTGCAGAGCAATGGTATCCCCATCCTCTCTTGCTTCAAGGTGGAAATTAAAATCTCCCAGGACTGTGAAGGTACGGGAGAGCAACCCCTCCTCCAGTAACGTTCCTACGGAGGCCAGGAAAGGGTTTCGAATCCCCGGTGGTCTATATACCAAGCAGCCCTTAAAGGACTGTTGATGGGTGAGAGAAAGATTAAAAAATAAGGCTTCGCACGTGTCTATAGGGATGGGTTGGAAGGAAGCTTTGATGGACTGGTGGTAAATAACCGCCAAACCGCCGCCTCTCCTTAAAGGTCTATCCATGTTGTAGGAGAGGAAGTCCGGTGGGGTGGCCTTGACCATGTCAGGCCCTGCGGATGGATCGGTCCAAGATTCTGTTATAAACGCTACTTTACTCTCTAGTTCCTCCAAAAGTCTGGCACACTCAAGGCTGTGCTTAACTAGCGACCTGGCGTTAAGCAAAATACATGCTAAGAAGTCTTCCTTTTTTGTATCAGTTTTTCCAGTCTTCCCTTTTGTAGTGGGAATGGGAGAGTTGAAAATCTCAGCCTGAGCAATAATTAGGAGGAGATGAGGGCAGCTCCTTCAGGGACAAACAATGACAAGTTGGGGTAGTCCCTTTTCTCAGGTTCAGCAGAGTGCGTGAGTCATATCTGCGGACTGGCTGGACACCCAGCTCAAAAATGACAGCATTCCTGGCACTGGGCGCTGAGCGGGCGCGCGCAGACAGGCTTGCCTTAGGCGCGCCAGCGGTGCGCCCGCTGCGCGCGTCCGCTGTGCGCTCGCGCCAGGACGCCTCTTTATACGCGGTCAGGGGGACTAGCCCGCTCACCTGCGTACACCTAAGATGGCGGCAATAATCGGAAGCCTGTCTCGTAATTCGGACACGCCCCCACCAAGTTTTAAAACCAGCACAAATTACCACACCAAAACTTAAAATCAAGAGCAGCAAGCAATCAATTAAAAGAAATGGTCGAAGCTGGTAAATGTGCAAATAGCAAGAAAGGTGCAAATGGCAAAACAAAATGCTCACGAGTCTCACAGTTGTGCTCCCGGCTCAAGCCTCAGGAGTTTTTTTAGACGCTGCGCGCTCGCGCCAGGACGCCTCTTTATACGCGGTCAGGGGGACTAGCCCGCTGACCTGCGTACACCTAAGATGGCGGCAATAATCAGAAGCCTGTCTCGTAATTCAGACACGCCCCCACCAAGTTTTAAAACCAGCACAAATTACCACACCAAAAGTTAAAATCAAGAGCAGCAAGCAATCAATTAAAAGAAATGGTCGAAGCTAGTAAATGTGCAAATAGCAAGAAAGGTGCAAATGGCAAAAAAAATGCTCACGAGTCTCACAGTTGTGCTCCCGGCTCAAGCCTCAGGAGTTTTTTAGACGCTGCGCGCTCGCGCCAGGACGCCTCTTTATACGCGGTCAGGGGGACTAGCCCGCTGACCTGCGTACACCTAAGATGGCGGCAATAATCGGAATGCTGTCTCGTAATTCAGACACGCCCCCACCAAGTTTTACAACCAGCACAAATTACCACACCAAAAGTTAAAATCAAGAGCAGCAAGCAATCAATTAAAAGAAATGGTCGAAGCTAGTAAATGTGCAAATAGCAAGAAAGGTGCAAATGGCAAAACAAAATGCTCACGAGTCTCACAGTTGTGCTCCCGGCTCAAGCCTCAGGAGTTTTTTAGTGGGGTTTTCTGCCCCAAAAAAATGCTGATCTGCCCCCCGGGGGGAAGGGGGGGGGGCAGAATGCATATTAAAAAAACAATTGCCCCCTGGAAGCGACCCTCGCCCAAGGGGTCACTTCCATTTTTATTTAAACTAATTCCCTGGTGTCTAGTGGGGGTTTCTGCCTCCCCTGGGGGCAGAAAGGGCAAAAAAGGGGCCAATCAGCCCCGGGGGGGGGGGGGGCAGAATTCCCTATACAAACAAAAATGGCCCCCGGAAGTGACCCTTGCCCAAGGGGTCACTTCCATCAAATTTTTAAAATGAAAAGCCCAAAAAACGAGGCGATCTGCCCCAGGGAAGGCAGAATATCAAAATAAACAAAATTGCCCCCTGGGAAGCGACCCTACAATTCACAAATAAATCCCTGGGTCTAGTGGGCTTTTCTGCCCCCCCTGGGACAAGAAACGGCCGAGGAAAAGCCCGATCTGCCCCCATGGGGGTAGAAAAGTCTTAATTAAAAACAGGCCCCCCAGCAAGCGACCCTTGCCCAAGGGGTCGCTTCCTTTTCACAAAATACACATCCCTGGTGTCTAGTGGGGCATTCCTGCTCCACGATCGCGACGCTGTGCGCGATCGTGAAGCAGGAATGCCCAGCATTAAGACATCAGGGGAGAGGAAATACTCTTTCCTCTCCCCCGATGCCTCAAGGCATTCTAAAATAGCCCCCCCGCCCCACCGGAGGTAACACCTACCTCCTTGCTGGACGTGCTGGAAAGAAATTATTTCCAGCGCATCCAGCGCTTCCTGATGACGTCGGCGCGCGCAGTGCGCGCTGACGTCATGGGGAAGCGTGGGGGGCTCGGGGGTGTCAGCGGAAACTCTTCCGCTGCCATCCCCCTCTGTGGGGGCAAGATCGATGCCCCAGGGGGGGAGCACCAGCGCTTCCCCCAGGGGCTGTGCTCATGACGAAGCGGTTCCGTCATAAGCACAGCCCCAACCGATGCTCATGACGGAACCGCTCCATCATGAGCATCGAAGGGGTTAACTGTCTAATTGATGTCATCAACATGCAGAAGCAACCATTATGCCCACAGACTGGGGCCTGCAGGAGTTGGATAAAAAAAAGAAAAAAATATAAACTCTAAGGCCTAGAAACTTTGGAGTCTTTAAAGGTGCGGGGCCCTGTGCAGCTGCCCACGTCTACTGCCGGCCCGGAGTACCGGTGATGGAGTGGGTAGTACAAAATGTTGTATACCCCCCCCCATTTCTGCATGTTCATACTAATTACAATAATCTACTAATTGTAATAATATTAATCTGTTTGAAGTGGTATTTAATCAATTTTACTAATTTATAAATTACACGTGGGATTTGCATCTTGCATGGCCAAAATAATTTGTAAGCTAATAAACGTACCCATACTAATACTAGAAAATAGAATATTGCATGATATATGTTGCTTTTGTGACGTAATTGTAAGTTGCACCAGATGACATCACTGGGTGAATATAAACGCTTTAAATGTCGCTACTATGCTAGATAATTACATACACATAGGGGAATTAGTGAGGGTTAAACATTGTATTCGTTATTTCCATGTTTTAATTACTTTTTGTGTTTGTTTCGCTTAAGTTGAACAATTGGGCCTAAAAGCAAGATGGCCGCCTGACACACGATGAGA
Organism: Triturus cristatus; assembly: GCF_964204655.1. NCBI lineage: Eukaryota > Metazoa > Chordata > Amphibia > Caudata > Salamandridae > Triturus > Triturus cristatus. The sequence continues at coordinate 1,156,779,194 of NC_140583.1, read as the reverse complement.
CGGCCACCATTCCACGAGGTTTCAGACCAAGGGCGCATGCGCGAACTGCATGTACCAGTAGCCTCGAGATGACCCCAGACTTTATGTACCCAACCAAGGTTACGATGGGATGCCTGCCAAGACTTTCTGACAATAGACGTTTATAAAAACCGGATGGATCATGTTTGACAGTGTGACATCATGGACTCTGAGAAACCTCATCGAAGACCCCAACCGACCAATAAGAAGTGCCTAAAACTGACTTTTGTTACATTTTGACATTAATGTCATTATAAAAGATGGTAGGATAGTGAGTGAGAGAGAGTCTGGCGTTGCGAACTTACTTCTCCTGACGTTATGCTGACGGAGAGGACGGTGACACTACTGGACAGCTGTTTTTTCCTGAATCTTTGACAGACTGAATTGCTGCCCAATTTCCTGATGAACTGAGAACTCGTTGAATTAATGGTCATTGATTGATGCGTACACGCTTAGGGTCTCGACCAAATCTTTGGGACTGTGACGAACTGCATGCCGACTTGATTGACTTAGAGGACGACTAATAACCAGATTAGGTAAATGTGATGTTTTGGGATTAAAATAACGATTCATTAAAATTTGCATTATTTAGATAAATGGAATTATTGATTAACAAGAAAACGCGTTTGGTCATTTATTGAAAAGGAAATAGAATAGGAATTTTAGAATGTTTAGCTGGATTAATTCACTAAATACAAAACAACTAATTTGATCTGTCGACTACGTGGAAGGAGTATCTTGATGTTTAAGAATAGTATTAGTGAAAACAAGTTCCCTTACTATAGGTTATAAGGTATTCCTTTCATGTCAGCACTTGGAAAGAGTTATTCCTTCTGTAAGCACAGGCCAGTGAGAAGTGGAGTGTGAATATTGGTGTTATGAGCCCCACCAATCGATTGTATGAGTGAATGTGAGAAAGTGATATTTGGTCTGTGACGAAGGGAGGATTTTGGTACGGGGATTTTGTTCTGATTCCCGTTACCCAGGTTTCCGCGCTGCAGCAGTTTTTCTGGTAGCAGTATGATGGTTTTTATTGTTTTGGTTTGGTGATTATCGCTTGTAAATTGCTTAATTGATTATTGATTGATTTATGTATTAATCCTCTATGTTGAGTCACGTCGAGTTCTATGTTGTCTGCACGACTTCCGTAGTAGAGCAGAGGTAAGCGCTGCTCTCGGGAAAGATGGAATTGTTGTTGCCCTGTAGGTACACGGGGGAAACGTGTAACGATTGAAGTTGCACGACGCATTGTCTGGGTTCGATTCGGTGACATCATCGTGTGTTGCCATTAGAGACATTTTCTATATGAGAGAAGTGTGTATGATAGCGAAGGTTACCTGTGAAAGTTTGGTCTTGGGTACCAGGAGGCCAGAAGGTACTCTGTTAACGCTTATCACTGGAAAGGTAACAGGTGTTCTCCAAGCTTGTTTGAAGGACAGAGTAGAGGGAAGTGCTACTTTGTTAACATATGTCATAATTCTGTAGTAGGACAGACTGTTCGCTGTTCTTGGGAAAGACAGAATTCTGTGTGTATGTACTACATTTTTCCAGTGTGATAGTGCGTGAATGGAAAGGCATTCGGGTTAATTGTGAAACTCTGGTTTTATTTCTCAGGAGCCTTGGGTCTCCAACTAGGTGTCTTAATTCTAGAGAAACAGTTAGCTAATGCTTGCTAGAAGGGTAAAGTAGAGGGATGTGCAACTTTGTCAACGGAAGTAACGATTCCATAGTAGGGCAGAGGTAAGCGCTGCTCTCTGGAAAGACGAAATTCTTGTGAGAAAGGTCATTGACTATTCTTTGGTTAGCGAAGCGGACAATGGTGGTATTTTTGTGTTGTTACTAACAAATTTGTAAATTCGAAAAGCCTAAAAAAACTTACCGAGATAATTTTGTAAAGGAGGGGTCAACAGGAGCAGGAGTAAGAGCAGCGGCTGCTGTCGTCAGAAAGACCGCGCTGGGATTGGCCAGTTGGTTAGAAGCGTAGATGCTCCTGATTGGTGCATTAGTGTACGCCGCGCTAGGAGTGGAGAATTACAGGGTGACGTAGACGCTCCGGGTTGGTGCGTTATTGTGAGTCGCGCTGGGATTGGAGAATTGCAGAAGTGACGTAGACGCTCCAGATTGGTGCGTTAGTGTGAGTCGCTTTGGGATTGGTCAAGAACAACAGTACAGTCGTAAGGAGAGACTAGCGATACACGGAAGGCAGAAAAGATGTATTACGATCACCAGAAAAAGAGAAAAAGTCCTGGTTTGGGAGAATTAAAAAGTGGTTTAAAAAGGACAAACCGATTGTGACTAGGGAAGGACAATTACTTCCTCCACCGAAAACCCCTGCATCCTTTATGGTTGCAAAATACGGATATCATACTTGTATTTGGTTAGATAATTGGGTAAAATATACCAAGAACGACGGAGTCTTGGCGTTTCCTGAGCATGGTTCATTTAATTTAGCAGTTTTGAGAAATTTGAGAGAGAAAATGATGAATCTAGAACCGAGACCTAGACCAACACAATTTGAAGCATTAACAGATTGGGAAGATGAGATGCATGATCGAGAGAGACAGAGGAGTGGTGGAAGATATAGGTATATGTTTGGTAGATCATATGGACATGAGAATCATGATGACAGAATGAGAAGGTGGCAGAATGAGAGTATGACTGAAGGTCCGTTTCCCGTAAGAACTGCTGAAGAAATTGGAGGTAGAAAATGCACTGAAAAAAAGACATGATGTTGAATCAAGAGGGTATAGAGTGAATGAATCGGAGGATGATGTTCTTGATGATATGTTTTATAAAAATCCACCTCCGTATCAACCAGAATCAGAAATGTTGACACCAAGTGCCCCAATGAGAGAAACTTTACGAATCATAAAGTCAGAACCAGAGTCACAAGATCTAGAGAAAAATAATTCCATTAGAGAGGTAGAGAGAAAATCAGAAGGGGAAGCAAATGGTGAAAATTCGGCAGAATTAGCGAAAACAACCTTAGAATTAACTGAGAAGATAAGAGAATTTACAAAAAATCTGGACGCTGTGACTGTTCCAGTGACTATAGGCCCTGTGATGCCTATTTTTGATAAACAGAAAGATAGCGAACATTGGTTAACAGTTCCTTATAATAGCAATAAACAGTCTGAGAAGCCCAAACAGAACCTAAATGAAAATCCATGGAGGCAGACAATGAATATGATTGAACCAAATGTTTCGAGTAACCCATTTAAAGGCCCAAATATAGCAGAAAGACATACAATGACAATGGAGTCAATATTAGAGACAGAAAGGGTTTCAGAGCGAAGTAATGTAGACAAACCAGTAGGTCCATCTACAGAAGAATTAAGTGAATGGTTGAGAAGCTTGCAGAGAAAAGACAAATAATCCCAATCAATAGATGTGGCCAAATTACGAATGGTATTGGAAGAATTAATAGTAGGGACTATCCCCACAGAGAAATAAAAAACTTATCAGGATGAGGAATTACTATTTTTGTGCAAGAGTGCAACATGGAGAGCGAAAAATCTGCACAAAAGACTAGAAGAAGTAGCAAATGAAATGGGTATAGATATTGAAAAGGTAAAAGCTTTACAAAAACCATTTCGAACAGATTTTACTGAAAATGATATTGAAAATTTGAACACCACAGGACGGATAAGTCAGATTAAGGAAATAATTATCTTGTTGAGAAAATGGGGAGATGTGGATAAATGGAGACCGAAAACGAGATGATGCCCCAGATAAAACGTTTACAGCATTCCCTGTAAGAGAAAAGGAAAAAGTTGTAACAGAATGCCTCATGAGAGAAATTCCAGGAGCAGGATATGTACATGTTCCATGGACAAGGCCGGATATTTTGTCATTTACAAATGATTTCCCTCGACTACGCGAAAGGCCTGTCGAGTGGTATAGGCAAGTGGACAGATTTGTGAAGTTGTCTAAAGTATTATGGATTGATCTGAATAGTCTATTTAACATAATAGTACCAGCAGATCTATGGACAGAGTGCAAGCTCATGATAAATTGGCCAACTCAGGAATACTCTAGAGATCCGAAAACAGGAGCTCCTGATCCAGAGGTTATGAAGAAATATGAACAGGTTATTGCCTTTCTGAAAAATAAAGTACCTCCTAAAGAAACAGATTGGGTGAAAATTGACAGAACTCATCAGGAAAGCAAAGAGTCAGTACATGCATATTACGAAAGGCTGATTTTGGCCTTTAAACAGTTCAGTGGTGATGAAAATTTGAGTGAAAAGGATTTAAGTCATTTTGTATACAGATTTGTATATGGTCTACGTCCAGAGATTAGCGAAATGATAAAACAAGATACTGTAGATTGGCAAAATAAGAAGATAGATTAAGTATTGAGACATGCAAAATATTTCAGTGATGAGATTGAAGCAAAACAGCGAAAATTAAAAAAACAAAAGCTATGTGGGCACAAGTAAAAGTAGCAGAGAAGCAGGAAGCTCAATTAGCGGAACAAGCGACTAATACAGGTCCGAGACAAAAATTCATTCCTGGGAAAGGTAAGGGAAATTTTAATATAGAAGAAGCTAAAAAGAAATTCCCATGTCATAATTGCGGTAGGATTGGGCATTGGAAACCAGAGTGTAAATTTCCCCCAAGTACTAACAATGAAAATGCATCATTGAATCCACAGGTGCAGAATGAGGTGAGTGGTCAACCGCAGTGACAGCAGCAGGTTGTTCACCAACAGAATCAGGTGCCAAAACCACCTTTTCCACAAAGCAAAAACTCACAGAAATACAGTGTTGAGACAGGATTCTACAATGAAGAACAGGTAAATAAGCTGCCGCGCGCTAGCGCTGTTTCGCAGTTTTGGCTACAACGCGATGAGAGTGATTCAGAAGAGGGTTATTGACGGTGCCGAAGGGAGGAAGAAGAGTGCGTACTTGGCGCAACTCTAGAAGTAGACCAGACAAGCCCATTTGTAGATGGGAAGATAAATAATGAAAGTGTTACTTTCCTAGTTGATACTGGTGCTACTCGATCAACTGTTAGGTCAGCTGATGTTAAGAACCTTCCTCTCTCGGATGAAACAATCCAAGTAGTTGGTGTATCCAACAGACAAATTAAAACTTACCTTACAGAACCAGTGAAAGTTAGCATAGGGAAATTTTCCGAAATGCACCGCTTTGTCGTGTGCGATAACAGTCCTGTGAATTTGTTAGGTAGGGATTTGCTGTGCAAAATGAATTGCACTATATTCTGTACTCCTGATGGGATAGCCTTTGAGACCCCTGATGAAGATGTGTTGTATAAAATGACTATGGCAAACAGGGAGAAGGAGGTTACTGAAGCCTATGCTGCATTTAACCCTGATGAATTACCTAAGGAATTGAAACAGTCTGTGAAAGCAGAAGTTTGGGATTTCACAGGAGAAGATGTGGGACTAATGAGAAAAGTAGATCCAGTAAAAATAACAGTGAAAGAAGGCGTAAGCTATCCAAATGTCCCTCAATATAAATTGACACCTGAAATAATTGAAGGAGTTACTCCTGTGATTGAAAAAATGATAAAACAAGGCATTCTGAGAGAAATAATGAGTAGTCCATGTAATTCACCGATTATGGGACTGAAAAAGCCTAATGGAAAGTTCAGAATAGTGCAAGATTTGAGAAAGATAAACAAAATTGTTGTATCTTGCTGTCCTATTGTACCAAATCCATCTGTGATTTTGTATCAAATTCTCCATGATGCAGAATGGTATACAGTGATTGACCTATGCCATGCTTTCTTTTCCATCCCATTGCACCACGACAGCCAGCACATGTTTGCTTTTCATTTTGGCGAGCGTATTTTGGCTTGGTACCGAATTCCACAGGGGTATACAGAAAGTCCCTCAATATTTAATCAGCTATTGAAGAAGTCTTTAGAAAGCCTAAAATGCCTGAAAATTCAGTGCTAGTCCACTACATCGACAAACTCCTTGTGGCGCTGAAAACTCGTGAAGCTTGTGAACTAGACACTATAGCCTTGCTGAATCATCTGGCAGATGGAGGACTTAAAGTGTCACCATCAAAATTACAATTTTGCAAGAAAGAAGTACAATATTTAGGCCACAATATTGAAAAAGGACTGAGGAAGATAATAGACAGAATAAGGATCATTAAAGGAATGAGAGCTCCCATGACTCAAAGAGAGGTAAGAATGTTTCTTGGAATGGTTGGATACTGTCGTCAGTGGATCATCAATTTCTTATTGATTGCAAAGCCTTTGGTAAGATTCGCAAGAAGTGATGTGAGAGATCCCATTGATTTGAACAAAGAAGAATTGGCAGCTTTTAAACGATTGAGAGATGGATTATGTGAAGCACCTGCATTAGGTATGCCGGATTATGAGAAAGAGTTTGAGCTGTACTACAGTGAGAGGAATGGATGTGCACTCTCTGTTCTAATACAGAAGCATGGAAAACTGAGGAGACCAATTGCATATTTCTCATCAAAGCTAGACCCAGTAGCTGTAGCCCTATCTGGGTGTTTGAAAGCAGTGGCTGCTACCTGTCGGAGTTTGGAACAAAGTTAAGGAATTGTAATGGGATATCCTGTAAAAGTGTTTGTACCTCATGATGTGGCAATCCTTTTAACAAGGAGTCACACTCAGTATAAGACACATAGTCAGCTGACTAAGTATGAGAAAGTCATATTAGGTGCAACGAATGCAAGTCTGGTGAGATGCTTGAATGTAAATCCTTCAACATTGCTGCCTGATGCTGAGAACGTAGGAGTCAGAGATGAAGCAGATCACGACTGTCTGGATCTACTCGATTTCTGTACCAAACCACGACCTGACATAAAAGATGTATGTAGGAAGGTGGAATCTGACTATATGGTTGCCCCCAACTTTTTGCCTGGTATTTGAATGGTTTTTGACTAGTCTGGCTGGGATCCTGCTATCCAGGACCCCAGCCTAACTGCTTCCTCCCTAAAAATGATATGAGTACCCTAGGTACCTTCCAATTGGATACTGAGGACACCCTACCAGCCCCTTGTAGATGGTACCCTAGGTACCCAGGGCATGGGTCCCTCAGATGCCTACCAGGGGCTGCAGCACTTATTGTGCCACCCCTGGGACAGCCATACCAAATGACACCACCAGACCACTACTGTAGTCTGGGTAAGGTGGTGCTTGCACCCCTTACAGGGATATAGGTAGCCTGTATCCCACTTAATACAACACATATATCCTCATAGGTCACCCCTAGAGCTGGCCCTGCTAATCCTACAAGGCAGGGTGCTGAGATATGTGTGAGGGGGGACCCCTACCTGAGTAGGGCCCCTCTGCAACCTTTGTAAAATCATTACTGGGTTGTTTGTAGTGTAGCCATACCATATACTCTTAACCGCATTATAAGTCTATTGCGATAGCGTGATAACTTGAGAATGCCTACACAGAACCATATCGTGTTTGGTGTCAAACATGTAGGAATCATACCCCCAATCCAGCCATGGGACTGAGGGCATGATTCCCCCCTGCTAGAGGGGCGATATGGGAAAAGCGGCAGAATTTAGACACCAATTTAAAAGTGCACGCGAAGTACAAAACGGATGCTACCCGCCACCCACACGACTCTGGCTGCCTGTTGCTGGGCAGAACTCCAGCCACGGCAGCTGGACAATAGGGATCCTGTTGCAGGGAGGTGTTCCCACCTCCCCAGACAGACTATGTGGATTGGAACTGGGTGGGTGCACCATAGGATACCTTTCAGAGTTGCATGTAGGCTTCTCCAGTGCCTACATTCTGCATACACCGCCTGGAACCGGTTTAGGGGCATCCTGTCCCCTGCCCTGGCGGGAAACACACAAAGGGGAAAGGGTGTAGCCACCCTTTCCCGCCTGACCTCTCATTGGTGGACCCTGATCTGGACACTCCCCTAATCTTTGGATAAAGGTGAATACTGGGTCCCCAGAGCCTCAGATTATTCTTGAACTTCACAGTCTTGACCTTCGACTTGCTGCCGCACAGCTACCTGAAGAAATCTCCCTTGGGGTAAAGGAGTTATCCCCCCCGCTTGGCAGGCACCTGAAACACTGCAAGTGACCCGGTTGGAACCTCGCTGCTCCTTCGGACATCGACAACCCTTTCCTACCTTGAGGTGGGTTTCCAAGCATCCCAGAGGCCAGTGAGTGTGCACAGCAAAGCTCTGCACCGTGGACCCCGTGGGTGCCGAGATCCCCAATACCCCAGGACCCCGGCCACCTCTTGCACAGCACTCAACCCCGACGAGTGGGGAAGTTGTGCTTTGGCCCATTATTGAGCCAACCTCTCTGTAGCCACTGCGCCAAAGATCGACGCCCTACCCCGCTCCGGCGACCCGTGGGCGCACCTTTACGCACGCCAAATTGGTCCCTTGTCTCTCGACTTGTGGGCCCTAGCGGAGGACAATCTTCGATCCCAAGAGTTCCCCTGGTTGCTCCAGGCCTGCTCTTCCCTCTCCTCGCTGGAGACCTCGCTCAGACCTCGTGGGTCTGCACCAGTAGCTGCTTTGTGTTTCTTGCGTGGGTTGCGGTTGCCAAGGCTTAGTGGATCCAATCCGGACACTAACACCGCAGCGACCCTCATCCTTCGTGGGACAGTCGCCCTCCAGAAGCTGGCCTTCCTTGAAGCCTCCTGGACCCCGTGGCTGACGATCCAAGCTACACCTCTTCCACCTGGAAGCACCCGACATTGAAGGGCTCCTTCTCTTCAGCCCCCTGGTCACTGTGCCGTGACCCAGACTCTGTCCCCTCTGCTTTCAGGTCCTTCTCTACAAGATCTACATTTTCATTCTTCATGACAACGACGACGCTTGTGGCTAGCAGCAGTTCTTCACGTTTTGCCATTGAAAATCAGCCCGCGACCCGACATCGAAAACGACCTATGCACCCGGCTTCCCTGGGGCAGGTAACAGTGGTACCTCGGTACTCTCGTGGGTGTGGGCCCTTCAAAAGCTTAACTCTAAAGTGTTGAACTTGAACTCCTGCTAGAAGTGTTTTTAAACTTGTAAAATCAAACTGCGACATTCTCCATAGGCTATAATAGAAATCCCGACAGTAACTTCAATCACTGCACGCGTCTCCTGTGGGTCCCCTTCCTCACTACCTTGGGTGGTTTAACAAGGGGCCAGCGACCCTAAATGCCCTAGGCATTGTCTGTAGAATTGTCGTGGTTCTTATACCACTTTTTTGATATACGGTTTGGTCCCCCCCTGGGGCCTTGTGATTCCAGTGCTATTTATTGTAACTATCAATGCTTGTTTGAATTGTATCTTCACCTCTAGCCTCATAAAGAGACTAGTGGGGTTATTCCTAGAATAAATACATATATTATATATATATACCTGTGTGGACTACTCTTTCATTTAGTTATTCAAGAGGTTATCTATGGTAAAACAATAAGCTTAACACTCCTTCAAGACTTAGCCTGAAGGCTGCTCTCCACAGCTACCACTAGGATAGCTTTCTTTAAAGGTTGTCTTTAACCTATCACCTTAAGAGTCGAATTGGACTGGTGCAAGGTGGCCACTATAACTTGTGACCAGCATATGCCAGGCCAACTTCTCACAATGTACCTTTACCAGAAAGTGATTTTGTCATGTTTGTAGATGGGTCTTGTCTGAGAATGTCAAGAATTCCTGTCATACAAGGGAAACACGCCCTTATGTAAACAGGAGAGCTGTTACATAACTCAAGGAAAACACGCCCTTATGTAAACAGGAGAGCTGTTACATAACTCAAGGGAAACACGCCCTTATGTAAACAGGAGAGCTGTTACATAACTCAAGGAAACACGCCCTTATGTAAACAGGAGAGCTGTTACATAACTCAAGGAAAACACGCCCTATAAAGGGAGGAACCGGGAGGTACAACGCTGTCGGATATTGTGTTCACACCGACGTACCTGCTTCGTGAAGAGCAGTGTTCCGGAGTGGTGCTCCAGTAAGGCAAGAACGGAGGTAGGTCGAGTCGTTACTCCCTGGGCCGTGTCTTGCCCCATCGTCACCTGTGAAGGACCCGGAAGCTCTACCGGTCAACCATTGAGCTTCGCTTTTTGACTCGGCTGAGTCCAAGCGCAGTGGCGCTTTTGCTGGTTGGAGTCGTAACTCCCAGCCCGACCAGAGACACAGGGACTGCCAGCTGTAACGCACACCAGGAGGTGTTTGCCGCGTTACAGACTCGGAAGTCCACAGGATCGATCGAGCGGCTGCTCTCGGTTCAGTCTTCTTCCTTGTGATTGGGGTATCGGTGACGCATCACCAGGAGGTGACTCCGCGTCCCGGTGCAGTCTGAGGAAGAGGTTGAGCGGCTGCTCCCTTCAGGTAGAGACCCCGGCTGGGTGTTTCCCTGACTCCTCGATTCTCCCCAACACTCTTCGTGCCCCTCACAGCCTACCGATTGGCATTGTCGGCCATTTCATTTCTGCCCTCTGTTGGCATACGCCGGGACCGGCGTATATGCAGAGGACGGTTAGGACCATCCGTGCTGTGGGCTGGTAACGTACTTAGCCTGGAGGATTCCAGTGACTATAACTTTTGTTTATTCTTTGTATTATATTTGCCTTCATTAAAACAACTAACCCTTCACTAGTGGTTGCGTCCTCATTGTCGTGTCTGTTAAACGATCCTGAGACGTTCAGGGCGTTACAAAATATCCGACCTTAATAACACTAACTGTCTCCCGGTCGATAACAGACATGGCCACACTTGATGATGTGCTGGCTGCTTTAGCAGCCATGCAAGTTGAAGTGGCTGCCTCTAGGCAAGAAACAGCCGATGTAAAAGCCAGACTGGATGCTATCCAATTGGACCCGCTCACGCCCAGCACCTCCCTCACGAATCAGACCCCTGCGGTAGTAGTGGAAATGCCGGTAGCCATCCCCTTGGCGACACCAGAGAGGTACAGTGGGGATCCTAACACAGTGCAGGTATTCCTCACACAAGTGGCGCTACATTTATCGTGCAAACCAAAGGCGTTCCCCACGAGTCAGGCTCGTGTGGCTTTCCTTATATCCTATTTGGCTGGAAACGCGGCACAATGGGCCGTGCCTCTGGTGAGCAGGGACGACCCCCTCTTATGTGATTGGGGTGCTTTTCGCGAGGAATTCCTGAAGGTATTCGACAGAAGGGCTGACTCGTACACGGCGGACCGTGAAATGCTTGAGTTGAGACAGGGATCCAACGACCTGGTGCAGTATCTCAACGCGTTCCGAAGGCTGGTTGCGGAAACCAAGTGGCCTGTTGCTAAACAGACGGCGCTCTTCCATCAAGGGCTGTGCGATGAGCTCAAGGACGCCGTGGCTCATATTGACCCTCAACCCAAGACATGTGAGGGCCTTATCAACCTGGTATTACGGCTGGAACATAGGCTGAGTGAAAGAAAGGGGGATCATGGGAGAAAAGGAAAATCCCTTCCATCCTATGTGACGGTGGGAAGTCCTGAAACTTCCACCGCATCCAAGGGAGAACCCATGGACATCGGCGCAATACGAGCGAGCCTCACAGCCACGGAGAAAGAGTCACGCCGTAAACAAGGATTGTGCCTATATTGTGGCAAAAAAGGCCACTACGTACGTGAATGCCCTGCCAAACCGAAGACGTCACGTTATCGGGCCAACCGGTCGGTAACAGCCGTGGTGGACATACCGGCGGAAAACTAGAGGACTCCAAGACCAGAGAAGGGGCATCTCGGAGTCACTCATCCATCCCTTCACTTTCCAACTCGGTCACTAAGGGACAACGACATCTGTTTATCACGGTGCACGTGGGAGTGCATGACCAGTGGATACCCGTTGTGGCCATGGTGGATTCAGGGGCCACTGGCATGTTTATGGACCACAACGAGGCATGCAGGCTAGGGCTAGTGCTTCTTCCCAAAGCTGTACCCGAAGACGTCTATGCTGTAGACGGAAGGCGATTGGTGACGGGGCCCATCGGGCAGCACACGGGGGTCCTTCCGATGAGATATGGGTGGAACCATTTGGAACAAATCGATTTTAACATCATCCGAGCGCCCCAATATGGCGTCATATTGGGATTGCCGTGGCTACAGAAACACAACCCCTTTGTGGATTGGCCAACACATCGCATCGAAATGACGTCACCGTATTGCATCCTGCATTGTGGAATAAGAACGGAATCCCTTGACGCAGATGAGAGCGGGAGTCAGACGGTGGCTACAGCGGCAGAAAAAGATGTGGCTCTCCCCCAGGCTTATCACAGTTTTGAGGATGTATTTGATGAGGTGAAGGCGGAAGTGCTACCACCACATAGACAGTTTGACTGCCAGATCGACCTGGTGCCAGGGGCCAGCGTTCCCAGCGGCAGGCTGTATGCCCTGACGGAGCCTGAAAACGTGCATCTCCGGGGGTACCTGGATAAACTCCTCAAGCTAGGATTCATCCGCCCGTCCAAGTCTCCGGCCGCCTCGCCACTCTTCTTCATCCCGAAGGCTAATGGGGAGCTGAGAGCCTGTGTGGACTTTAGGGCATTGAATGCGATAACCATAAAAAATCGGTACCCCTTGCCTCTCATCAGTGTACTTCTGGAACAGGTCAAGAAAGCTCGTATCTACACCAAGTTGGATTTGAAAGGGGCATACCATCTGGTGCGCATGAGGGACGGAGACGAGTGGAAGACCGCCTTTAAGACCAGGTTCGGCCTTTTTGAGTACCTCGTCATGCCGTTCGGTCTGTGCAACGCCCCGGCAGCCTTTCAGTACTTTTTGAATGAGGTATTCAGAGAGGAGTTGGATATCTACGTGGTCGTATATATCGACGACATCCTCATCTATTCGTCCAGTGTGGAGGAGCACGTACACCACGTCAAAGCTGTGCTCCAAAAGCTGAGGGAAAACATGCTGTTTTGTAAACTCAGCAAGTGTGACTTCCACGTCACATCCGTGGAATTCCTTGGAGTGATGCTGAGTCCAGAGGGACAGGAGATGGCAGAACGAAAGATCAAGGCGGTGAAAGAATGGCCGGTGCCCCAAAGCGTGAAGGACGTCCAAAGTTTCATTGGCTTCGCCAACTTTTACAGGCGGTTCATAGATGGATTTTCAGGAGTGGTGGCCCCAATCACACAGCTACTGAGGAAGTCCAAGGAGTTTGTCTGGTCCCCTGAAGCGAACAAAGCCTTTGAGGCCCTGAAAAGCGCCTTTGGTAAGGCGCCGGTGTTGGCTCACCCCGATCCGGATCTCCCCTACGTGGTGGAAGCGGACGCGTCGGATGTGGCGCTGGGGGCTATCTTGTCCCAACGCAACCACGACACAGGGGTGCTTCATCCCGTTGCGTACATGTCCCGCAAACTCAATGACGTCGAACGCAACTACCATATTGCGGAGAAGGAGCTTCTCGCAATCAAGGACGCCTTCACCGAATGGAGGCATTGGTTGATGGGGGCAAGACATGTGGTATCGGTGTACACGGACCATCGGAACCTACAGTTCATGACGGCCACTAGACACCTTTCTCCCAGGCAGCTGCGGTGGATGATCTTCTTTGCGGGGTTCAACTTCCGCATCACATATCGGCCGGGGACGGAAAACCGAAAGGCGGACGCCCTGTCCCGTCAATCTGCAGTTAAGGAACCATTGCCTGCGACCGAGCGTTCCATCATTTCCCCGAGGATGGTATTGGGGGTTATCCAACCGGATACTTTCCTGAGGGGAATAAAGAGAGGGATCAGGTCATTCGCATGGCGGAGGTGGCTCCTCAGTCACAGAGAATGGCAGCTGAAGGACGGGATACCCCTGAAGGGCAGGTGCCTATTGATACCCACGCCTAGGCTAAGGAAACAAGCATTCATCTGGTGCCATGACTCTCCATGCGCAGGTCATTTGGGCTTTGAAAAAACGGTGGCTAGCATGGGACGGCATTTCTGGTGGCCAACCATGAGAGTGGATGTCAGGAGGTGGGGACAGGAGTGTCCTACGTGTGCTACCATGAAGGCCGACCATGGCCGAACCCAAGGGCTCTTACATCCACTTCCAACCCCGGATAGACCATGGGATAGTATATCACTGGACTTCGTGGTGGGCCTACCGGTAGACCAGGGGATGACGGCAATACTGGTGGTGGTGGATTACTTGACGAAAATGGGGCACTTCATCCCCTGCAAGAGAGTCCCTACGGCCGGGGAATTGGCGTCACTACTCCTAAAGAATGTGGTACGACTGCATGGATTACCTGGGGTGATCGTGTCGGACCGGGGGTCGCAGTTTACTGCGCAATTCTGGAAGACTTGGTGCACTGCGCTGCATGTTAAGACCGCCCTGTCCACCAGCTACCACCCTCAAACGGACGGCCAAACCGAGCGCCTGAACCAAACGCTCAAACAGTATCTGCGATGTTTTGTGGACCAGGGCAGGGAAGAATGGGTCGACTTGCTATGGGTTGCAGAGATAGCCTATAACAACGCCACTCACAGCTCCACACAGTCATCTCCGTTCTATAGCAACTATGGCCAACATCCCAGGTTCTTGCCATTTTTACATCCGTTCAGAGAGGACAGGATTCCCGCCACAGCGGACAGGGTGGCACACATAAAAGACACATTGATGCGCTCAAGGGCTGTCCTAATAGAGGCCAAGAGAAGATACAAGGCTGCGGCAGATAGGAAGAGAAGGCCCGGGCCACTGTACCGCACTGGAGACTACGTCTGGATATCCACAAGAAACATGAGGTTTCGAAAGAACAGTGTGTTCCATCCCAAGTACATGGGCCCCTATCGAATTACCAAGTGTATGGGTCCCGTGAACGTGAAGGTGTGCTTGCCCCAGTCATTGCGGATACACCCTGTCTTTCATGTATCATTGCTCAAACCAGCACCCTCCAAGCCGTCTGGGACACCTCGGCCGGTATGCGTGGAGTCGGAGGTGGAGTATGAAGTGTCGGGCATACGGGCGTCCAAATGGCGCAGGGGGAAGCTGTGGTACCTGGTTGCGTGGAAAGGCTATGGCCCGGAGGAGCATTCATGGGAACCGGCTGAAGGGGTTCATGCTCCGCGCTTGGTCTCCTTGTTCCATCGGCGTTTTCCTGCCAGCGCTGGACCCGTGGGGGGCCGCTGAGAGGGAGGATGTACTGTCAAGAATTCCTGTCATACAAGGGAAACACGCCCTTATGTAAACAGGAGAGCTGTTACATAACTCAAGGAAAACACGCCCTTATGTAAACAGGAGAGCTGTTACATAACTCAAGGGAAACACGCCCTTATGTAAACAGGAGAGCTGTTACATAACTCAAGGAAACACGCCCTTATGTAAACAGGAGAGCTGTTACATAACTCAAGGAAAACACGCCCTATAAAGGGAGGAACCGGGAGGTACAACGCTGTCGGATATTGTGTTCACACCGACGTACCTGCTTCGTGAAGAGCAGTGTTCCGGAGTGGTGCTCCAGTAAGGCAAGAACGGAGGTAGGTCGAGTCGTTACTCCCTGGGCCGTGTCTTGCCCCATCGTCACCTGTGAAGGACCCGGAAGCTCTACCGGTCAACCATTGAGCTTCGCTTTTTGACTCGGCTGAGTCCAAGCGCAGTGGCGCTTTTGCTGGTTGGAGTCGTAACTCCCAGCCCGACCAGAGACACAGGGACTGCCAGCTGTAACGCACACCAGGAGGTGTTTGCCGCGTTACAGACTCGGAAGTCCACAGGATCGATCGAGCGGCTGCTCTCGGTTCAGTCTTCTTCCTTGTGATTGGGGTATCGGTGACGCATCACCAGGAGGTGACTCCGCGTCCCGGTGCAGTCTGAGGAAGAGGTTGAGCGGCTGCTCCCTTCAGGTAGAGACCCCGGCTGGGTGTTTCCCTGACTCCTCGATTCTCCCCAACACTCTTCGTGCCCCTCACAGCCTACCGATTGGCATTGTCGGCCATTTCATTTCTGCCCTCTGTTGGCATACGCCGGGACCGGCGTATATGCAGAGGACGGTTAGGACCATCCGTGCTGTGGGCTGGTAACGTACTTAGCCTGGAGGATTCCAGTGACTATAACTTTTGTTTATTCTTTGTATTATATTTGCCTTCATTAAAACAACTAACCCTTCACTAGTGGTTGCGTCCTCATTGTCGTGTCTGTTAAACGATCCTGAGACGTTCAGGGCGTTACAGAGAACGGATGGAGTGTTGAGTGCAGCATATGCGGTGTGCACAGTTGCAGCAGTGATGGAAGCATCCTACCTGAAAGGAGTAAAATCGGCCCAAGTAGCTGAACTTGTTGCTTTGACTAGAGCATGCAAGATTGGGAAAAGAGTGAGATTGACTGTGATAACTGACAGCCAGTATGGCTTCGGAGTCGTACACGACTTCGGTCAAATATGGTTGCAGAGAGGGTTTTTGACATCAAGTGGAACTCCCATTAAGAATGCTGAAGTGGTTGAAAAATTGCTTGAGGCGATACAGCTGCCTAGGCAATTAGCTGTTGTGAAGTGTTCTGCCCACAGTCAAAGCGGTGATTATATCGCCACTGGCAATAAATATGCCAACGACATGGCTCAATACTGTGCACGAAATCAGAATTCCATAAACAGGGCGAAGGAAAAAGAAGTAACTTCTTGTTCTTTGATGTTTACTAACATTGTGAGTACCTGGGAAGAAGTGAGACAATTACAGGAAGAAGCAGGAGATGAGGAAATGAAGCAGTGGGTAAAAGCAGGATGTGCACCAAGAGAGAAGGATCATGTGTGGGTCTATCGGGATGGAAGACCAGTTATGCCTGATAGCATGCTGTCTGCCATGGCACGGATGTATCATGGTCAGGGACACATAGGGAGAGATGCTATGATCAGGTCATTTAAGCAGACCTGGTACAATGCAACATTCAGACTTGTAGCAGAAAGCCTTTGTCAGAGATGCCTAATATGTCAGCAATACCATCCTGGAAGAAAGACAGTAGTGAGCCTAGGAACAATAGGTCGAGAAGGAGGGCCTCTTACCAGAATGCAAGTGGATTTCATTGAGATGCCTCCCTGTAACAGGTTGAGGTATGTTCTAGTTATGGTCTGTCTGTTTTCTAGATGGGTAGAAGCATTCCCAACGAGGAGAAATGATGGAATGACAGTGGCAAAATTACTTTTGAGGGAATTTATCCCTAGATTCGGATTCCCAGTAACAATTGAATCAGACTGAGGAGGACATTTCCATAATGAGATCATAAAATTGATTTGTGACGCATTGAATGTACAGCAAAAACTACATTGTGCCTACCGACCAGAGGCTTCTGGTGTGGTGGAACAGATGAATGGTACTATCAAAAACAGGATAGGGAAAATGTGTTTAGCCAAGGGTATGAAATGGCCTGATGTCTTGCCTCTGGTACTCATGACTATTAGATCAATTCCAGACAGAACCACAGGGTTGAGCCCCCATGAAATTATCATGGGAAGGGCGATGCGACATATTTTCATACCAGTCAACAAGCTGATGACTATAACTGATGACATGGTGTTGGAATACTGTAAAAACCTGGCTGACGCAGTTCATTCTGTGTTTCATCAGGTTGGGGCGGATGCCACCACCCTTGAAAAGAAGCAAGCTCATGATCTGAGCCCAGGGGGCTGGGTGAGAATAAAAGTACACAGAAGAAGAAACTGTTTGGTCCCAAGGTGGGGAAAACCACGACAAGTTATCCTGACCACAACAGCAGCTGTGAAGTGTGCTGGACTGAAACACTGGATCCATGCAAGTCATACATTGAGAATTCCAAATCCAGTGGATAGCACAGAAAAGGAGTATTTTGACGAATCAGATTCCAGTACTGAATCAGATGACGGAGAGCCAGAAACAAAAAAAAAACATGAAAGGGGGGAATCAGAGCCAAGTCTAACATTTGTCCCCAGAAGTATTTCCTTGAGAAGAAGGTTACAGATTTCTGATACCAGCTCAGACTCAGAGACTGAACAAGGAATTCAGTGTTCCAGGAAAAGACAAAGAAAAAGGCAGTGAAGAGACAATAAGAGAAATTACTGAAAGAGAAGTTCCGGATGAAAGATTGAGAGAAATTCTACCTGAGATAACACATTTAGACAGACAGGTGCTAGATACAGAGAGAGAGGGAAAGGTTACTGCGGAAGAACCCCGAGGAGGTGTAGGGAACTCCAACATCCAGTTAGAAGATTGCATGCCGGTGATACGAGGAGGGACAGAAGAAGGGAAAACAAAAAAGGTGGTGGAAAAAGAAGCGGCTGAAAGTAAAAAGCAAGTTGAAACAGAGTCAGAAGAAAGCGAAGACGGAATACCGGAAGGTCGAGTTCTAAGGAAAAGAGCTTGGAGAACTGAAAAGAATGATAAAGGAAGTAAACTGAAAAGAGCAGAAAAAGACGACGTTTGGCCGAATAAAATAAAAAGATTAAGATATCGACTGACACGAGTAAATTCACCAAGAGCTGAACAGGTGAATGAAGTAACGAGTAAGGAGAGATCAAAAGACGAAGAAATGGGTGTAATTAAAGAAAGCAAAAGAACGAGGAAACCTAACCAGAAGTATAAGTCACCAGAATGAACGTATGTGGCCCTGCCTGAAGTAAAAGAAGAGGTGGATAGCCAAGGAAATCCAGAGGTGATTGTACCAGAAGTGGTTGAGGAGGACGAAGAATCGGAAATCCTGAGAGTTATCTTGTCCGATATTGGAGAAGAAGCGGATGTTCAGGACATTCTATATTGTTGTATTTACATTTCTTGCTGCTTAGTCAGTATGCATGAGTATGTGTATGGAATGCCTGATGACTGTATGGAATGTTGGAGTGCCTGGATGACGGGAGGAATGACAGTTAGAGAGTGTGGGCTGAGCAGCAGGGATGCAGCTCCTGGTGGGACCTTGTATCAACCTGAACTAACTCATCTACTTGTAACTACCATCTTGTGACCTACAAATAAACCTCTACTTTGGTTTACCTCAGGACTACAATCTATCATTGCAACATTGGCGACGATCTGGATAAAAAACCCTGCGTGTACTGGCTTCCTGTCTACCTGAGGTAAAGATATTTGAATCTACAGCAAGACTATTTGTACAGAAATTACTTGAAGAAAATTAAACTTGGAAATAAGGAGAACGCCCATCTTTGCCCCACCAGTGTCCTCCATCAACCGGACAGCCTACCTTGGGCGCTTCACGCTCCTCAATGAAATTTATTTAACCAGTTTGAAATTATTATTTGACATATGTGTCTCTCCAGCATTAACAATAAGTGTACACTACGAGCATCCTGCGGTTAGCAAACCGTTATTAATTCTCTACCTACTAGAAATTTGTGACATCCAGGGAATGTACTCGTGTGCAATACGGACTTTCTGATCTCTTTCTGAGCATTTGACAGCTTTTACTACTCTAACGAAACATATGCTAAAAGCGGAGGCTTACACTCGTGCTTTCGGAGTGTCAGTTGTGCTTACTTTGAAGACATTTTTCATGATTTTAGTGAAGGCGCAGCCAACCACGAGTGTCATCATCGGTGAGTTTTGGGGCGATGTTTATTTGGGAACGTATTTAAGTCACAACATTGACAGAATTTAAATTTGCTGTAAGTTGCGCGCAACGCCAACCATTCAAAACATTTTGGTGCTCAACGTCTTAGCGCGCGCCTGCGACTTTTTAATCCATTGTGAGGCTGCCATGCGCCACTTACCTATGTATCGTGGTGTCGCGAGTGAAAATAATGGAGCACATTCTGTCCTGGACTTTACGCTGTTCACGGAAGGCAAAAGAGCACGTTCTCGCCGTGAGCCACTCGACTCCTTTCTTCCATACGTGCCGCCATCTTGATTTCTACTGTAACCTTTCACTTCAACGATGCCGTCCGATTCAATGGCGCTCTCACGCAACTCCAAAGTGCCGCTTTCCTGTCATGCTCATGGAATAGTTCCTTTACCTAACAAATGTTGCAATCTACTCAACGACTCGGCAAGTTTTGTGACTGTGCAGAATGTGTTCAATTCTGTGTTCTTCTATCAGCGTTTAAAATGGAACGCATGTTTTGGCTGGTCACATCGGTTATGTTCAACGCGTTTTGCTGACACTTGGAAGATTAGTAGCACAGTTTTCACAGAGCACTTCAGGAAAAAAGGCTGCAATATTCATGATACTACAATCTTCTTTTATTGAACGTTGTTCAGTTAAGTTAGAATAGTGTCACATTGAAATTTTTGCTTTTCTTTATTACAGTTATTACAATGTTTTTCAGTCAAGTGAGAATAAGTGTCTCAATGAAACTTTTGCTTATTACAGTTATTCTCTCCTTACTAGAAGTTTGATTCATGTATTTGTTACTGCCACTTTTTCATGTTGTGGCAATGTGGCTGCGAAAGTGTTTTTTCCTTATACACTATTATTATCTGGTGTTTAGCCATTCTTCCATGTTTTAAGGACAACGTTTCACTAAGTTGTTCTGTCTTTATGACAACGCACATCCTGATTATGGGTTTTTCTATTGAGTATTTCATTTTGGTATTGACTTATTATATCATCAACAATACTACACTTAATGTACCCTTCATATTGACATAGTTACCCTCCATTGTTTATGTACCTAGCAGTGTGCGTTGTATTAGCTTTATATTTAGTTATTTATACATGCGCAATGGGCAATGTTCCCTATACTTAAAATGTTTGGTGCGCAATTGGCAGTGTACCGTATTATTGAAATGTTGAGTGCGTAATGGGCAGTGCCCTATATTTAAAAATTTTAGTACGCAATGGGCAATTTATTTTTGAAATGTTGAAATTGTTGAAATATTGAAATGTTGAGTGCACAATGGGCAATTTATTATTGAAATGTTGAAACTGTTGAAATGTTGAGTGCTTTATGGGCATGTTATAATTTAATTGTGTTGTTTAAAGGACAGTTTTTTCCTATCCTCATTTCCCATGTGAAATCTTCTTTCCATGTCAATTGCTTTTATTTCTTCACAATTTTCTGTGTCACATTTTCCCAGTTTCTTGCTTTTTCTAATTTTCTGTATTTTCTTCTTTAGGTTATTCTTTCCAAGGAAAGGGGATGTGTGCTATGTAAAATTCTTATTTTCTCTTTTGCACTTTATTCCTTCCTATATATCTTCACTCATTTTGCATCCTCACTGTCTTATTTCATTATGCATCATTTCTTCACCTAAGATGTATATTTTGAATGCAATGTTTTAACAAGCATTCTGCATATTGGTGCTACTCTCATTTAGGCTTGTTTCTATTTTTTTTGTTTTTTGATTTCGTAAGGAAAGAGGATGTGCTGTATTTACATTTCTTGCTGCTTAGTCAGTATGCATGAGTATGTGTATGGAATGCCTGATGACTGTATGGAATGTTGGTGTGCCTGGCTGACTGGAGGAATGACAGTTAGAGAGAGTGGGCTGAGCAGTAGGGATGCAGCTCCTGGTGGGACCTTGTATGAACCTGAACTAACTCATCTACTTGAAACTACCATCTTGTGACCTACAAATAAACCTCTACTTTGGTTTACCTCATGACTACAATCTATCATTGCAACATGTATTCAGATCACGAAGGAAAAGTGAAAAATGATGAGATGCCAAACTGAATGAGACCAGAAAGCTGTTAATGGAAAGATAATAAAACACTGAAAAAGACAAAAACAGGTAGAACCAAGTAGGTGCTCACAGCCTTTGGGTAGACAAACTAGTTGTGAAGTAGAAGAGGCTAAGTCAAAAGACACTGTCCATTTTAACAAAAATGGCAAACACAGATAATAGAAAAGTTAGATGTATATTTTTGAAAAGATGGTGGAAAATGTGTTGTTGTTGTTGTACAGGATTACTAATGCTTCTATGGAGCATACTTGCTCTCTTGATCTCATTTAAGGTTATTATAGATACAATAGAAGGACATAGTGGAAATAAAACTAATATAGAAAAGATTCAAAAGGTAGTTCCGACTAGAATAGATAAAAACTATTTACATAAAGACAGGTCTATAACCAATTTTTCTAATAATGTGTTTTCGAAATTGTTGTATGAATATGTAAAGACAATGGATGTAAGGGACTGCTATGTTTGTATGCAGTTACCTGCCTCTGTATCGGAGGGAGTGACTTATCATCACCTTCCAGTAACTTATGGAATAACATGTAGTGTAATAGCTAGTTTATTTTACCAAACAGGAAAATTAGAATATTATTTTTCAGATGTAGGTAACATATTTTCACAAGTACCATCAGTTAACAAGCTAAACAAGGTAAAACCTGCAAAGGTATTAGGTGAATTTTTCTTAGAGTCTAAAGAACTAACATTAGAATACATATTTGAAAACAATTTGACTTGCAGTTTAAAGAAAGAGGAAAAGACATTTTTAGATATGGTTGAAGCAAGGAGACTGAAAATGCAAAGAAAGGCATCTGAAAGAAAGGTGGAGAAAACAGTCTGGGATGTAGAAATGGAAAAACACTTGAAAGGTGAAGCTAGTCCAACTATGGCTTTAGATTGGCCTCAGAAAGGGAAATTGCATATCAGAAGGAATCAAACTGGATATGATAATAATTTTGTAGGTGATAGTGAGTGCCATGATGCATACAGAATCATGGGTGGATGGGGATTTAAAGGTGGAAAAAATCCAGTTTTTCCTGGGTTATATTTCATTTGCGGGAACAGGGCATATTATCGTTTGCCAGACCATTGGTATGGCACATGTTATGTAGGCCTGGTTTTCCCGAAGATTTTCCATGTGGATAGAGGAGAAGATGGTGTACATAGTTTAGGTAGTTATTCAACACGTAGTAAGAGAGAATCTTGGTCAGAATTTGTGGGTGACATCTTTGGAGCACTGATACCAGCAGTGGAAATATCTCTGAATGCAAACAAAATTAGAAGGCTTTCAACAGTAGTGGATCGCTTGTCAACAAGCACCGCTGGCGGATTTCTATCGGTGAACACTAAAATGGTTGCCATGCGTGCTATGGTAATGCAAAATCGACTTGTCCTTGATATATTATTGGCAAAAGAGGGTGAAGTCTGTGGAATGCTGAAAGTTCAACATTGTTGTACTTACATTCCAGACGAAAGTAAGGATTTGAAAATTTATATTAAAAATATAACTGAACTGCATGACAAAATTGCACCACTGGAGGTTGAAGGTGTTTGGGAAAAGATTGGAAAGAAAATATCTGCTATTAAAAATGTCTTAGTAAACCTAAGTAGTACCTTTTTAGGTAAAATCTTATTTCAATTAACATGTGTGATTTTTATAGTATTAATAATAAGATTAGGCTGTATCTGTTATAAAAAGAATAAAAGTCAGAAAAGGTAAAAAAGAGAAAATGTAAGGAGAAAAGATAAGAAACAAGAGAGAATTTGAAGAAATAGAATTAGAGGAAGTTAAGGAGAGCATGTATAAGTCAGCGAAAAGAGAAGAGACGGGGGGGAACTGAGTTATGAATAAAAACAAGAAATTGCTTCTGATTCCATAAAAGAAATACAAAATGTTGATGGAGTGGTGATTTAATCACCAAAGGGGGGATTGATGGAGCGGGAAGTACAAAATGTTGTATACCCCCCCATTTCTGCATGTTCATACTAATTAGAATAATCTACTAATTGTAATAACATTAATCTGTTTGAAGTGGTATTTAATCAATTTTACTAATTTATGAATAATTTGTAAACTAATATACGTACGCATACGAATACTAGAAAATAGAATATTGCATGATATATGTTGCTTTTGTGACGTAATTGTAAGTTGCACCAGATGACATCACTGGGTGAATATAAACGCTTTAAATGTCGCTACTATGCTAGATAATTACATACACATAGGGGAATTAGTGAGGGTTAAACACTGTATTCATTATTTCCATGTTTTAATTACTTTTTGTGTTTGTTTCGCTTAAGTTGACCAATTGGGCCTAAAAGCAAGATGGCCGCCTGACACACGACGTGACGGCCACCATTCCATGAGGTTTCAGACCAAGTGCGCATGCGCGAACTGTATGTACCAGTAGCCTCGAGATGACCCCAGACTTTATGTACCCAACCAAGGTTACGACGGGATGCCTGCCTAGAGTTTTTGACAATAGACGTTTCTAAAAACCCGATGGATCATGTTTGACAGTGTGACATCGTGGACTGTGAGAAACCTCATCGGACGACCCCAACCGACCAATAAGAAGTGCCTAAAACTGACTTTTGTTACATTTTGACATTAATTTAATTATAAAAGATGGTAGGATAGTGAGTGAGAGTCTGGCGTTGCGAACTTACTTTTCCTGACGTTATGCTGACGGAGAGGACGGTGACACTACTGGACAGCTGTTTTCCCTGACTCTTTGACAGACTGAATTGCTGCCCAATTTCCTGATGAACTGAGATCTCGTTGAATTAATGGGCATTGATTGATGCGTACACGCTTACGGTCTCGGCCAAATCTTTGGGACTGTGACGAACTGCATGACGACTTGATTGACTTAGAGGACGACTAATAGCCAGATTAGGTAAATATGATGTTTTGGGATTAAAATAACGATTCATTAAAATTTGCATTATTTAGATAAATGGAATTATTGAACAAGAAAACATGTTTGGTCATTTATTGAAAAGGAAATAGAATAGGAATTTTAGAATGTTTAGCTGGATTAATTCACTAAATACAAAACAACTAATTTGATCTGTCGACTATGTGGAAGGAGTATCTTGAGGTTTAAGAATAGTATTAGTGAAAACAAGTTCCCTTATTATAGGTTATAAGGTATTCCTTTCATGTCAGCGCTTGGAAACAGTTATTCCTTCTGTAAGCACAGGCCAGTAAGAAGTGGAGTGTGAATATTGGTGTTATGGGCCCCACCAATCAATTGTATGAGTGAATGTGAGAAAGTGATATTTGGTCTGTGACGAAGGGAGGATTTTGGTACGGGGATTTTGTTCCGATTCCCGTTACCCAGGTTTCCGCGCTGCAGCACCGGCACTTCTCAGAAACAAGCAGGTACACTAGTACAGGGTACATGCACTTCTATTTTTCCAATCTAGGCAATGCTCTTTTCCGGGTGCTTGGTGCCACGAAGGATGTCACATGTATTGGCACCACGCTGAACGGGACCAGCCTAATTATGTGACATACATTTTACGTGTTTGTTGACGTTACATTGTAAGCAACGCAGCAGAAGCGTGCGAATTAAACTAGTCTCATTTAAAAGGCGAAGTGTCCATAACAACAAATGCTAGAAATGTCACAAGATCCTTTAAAGAATTTGTATCACGTATCCTGCCGTTCTGCAACAGCATCGTAATCTTCAGCCAGAATGAGTACTGGGTAGCCCGGCTTTCAGTCGCGAAGAAAACACGACAAGCTCACTCTCACCGCCAGGTGACGTACTCCACGCAATTTACTTCAGCCAGCGGCAGCCATTGCCAGCCATTGCCTAATCTACCAGTTCAAAGTCAGTTAGTGACTAAATCATTACCGGCCCAAGAGAAACTCAGCTCGCTTTAAACTTAGCCGCTACGTGAGAGGGGGCTGGGGATATTAGCACGTGCGAGTCACAACCAATCAGCGCTCTGAATTCTGTAGTGCACTCTAGGATTGGTCATCGTGTCCTCAGAGCTCCAATCCCAGGTCACCTTACTCAATAGCAGTATTGGACGACTCACAGAATGTGTATTATGTGTTTGACTGTGTGATTGGCTGTTATGCGACCTGGAAGTGGCCACATTACGGACAAATGACATGCCTTTGAAAGATCAACAACGGAGGCAACTATAAGGCGGAATTTATAGACGCACCGTGTAAGTAGTGGGCGGGTGGGGTTTCCTTAATTTTGCATACACCCTGTGCCCATTAGCAACTGCTTTTTGTTCCCTGCTTAGCTAGTCACAGCCAGTAAACTATTGGAACGTTCACTATCCCCACCTACTGAGAAAGTAGTCGCTAGTGTTAACTGGAGAAGCTGTCTCTATCTGCCCCAATAGTGATCATCAACTTACCCATCACCCGCTACCACCTACTGCAATAAACACGATTCCCTTCTGCAACAGCTGCTCCTAGTCCATGCTGCAGCAACTGCTGTCACTCCTTGCTCAAGCAGTCACAGCCACCACAGGCCTGCATTAGTCAACGCCATCCTCTAACGCTGTCGCTCCGTGCAGTAGTCCCCATCACTGCCTTCTAAACACCATCAACTTACCGAGCAGCCACCGCCTATGAAACGTGGTCTAGCAGCTTTCGTGCCCACGATCCCTCATAAGCTAATGATAACAGCCCCTTAGCCAGTGCTTTAAATGGGGAAAAAATAAGTGTAGGTACTCATTAAATTGAGCTAGGGGCGTGGCTAGTGTTAGAGGCGGGGCGAGACATGATGATACCACGACATTTCTATAGAGTATTCATTTTGCCCGTACATTTCCTTTGATAGTAGCTTCAAACTTCCCATATATGCAAATTAACAGCTGCATATGATGATAAAGAGTGGTGTGAATACCTGCTGGGAGCAGGCCCTAAATCATAATAGAAGGAGCTTTTAAATCAATGCATTCAAGCCAACAGCACTATTCAGGCTAATTATCAGTATGCCACAGAATAAAAGAGATTTTGGAATACCAGCATTAATAATGAGTACTACGCCAGTTGCAGGACATACCAAAACATGTGAGAAAAGTATCAATATAAACAAAAAAATGTGTTAACTCATTACACAAAATAAAGACCTAACATGATATGTTAAGGTTTCCTTGTCTTGCAATATTTGCAGCCTCTCACTGTCATACTGTTCCTACTTGGTTGCTATTGGCACAATACTTCAAATACACACAGAAACAAGAAGACAATGTACACACGAAAGCATTCCACGCATTTCTTTAAAACTACCTCCTGAGATTGTCCACATTCTTTTCCTCTGAGCTGGCTTTTTCTCTCACACTGAAACATACACAGAAGCAGGCGCGCACACCAGGTGCGCAACGCCCATTGGGCTCAAAGGGCTTCAGCCCTCCATCGTGTGTGTCAGCCCAGGCCGAGACAGCTTCCCTGGCACACACAGCCCCACGCACCCGAGTACTTCACAGGTCTTTAATAGACCATTTGCATGTTCATGAGGCTTTGTTGTTTTTTTCACCCGTTTTAAGAGCCCCTGCATCTCCACTCTGCCTATTGGTGGAAGAATTAGCCCCCCACCCCCCCGAAATGTGGCTCTAGTTGCGCCTCTGGTGCACATGCACACAGACTACACTTGGGATTGTTACGGCACAGCAAGCACAGTGTGAATGTGATTGACAGAGAAGGGCCTTAATGGGCCCTTCTCTATCAAACACAGCAGGGCGTGAAAATTCCAAAACAGGGACATCCTTTGCATAACGCACGACTCACCTACGAGCTAGAGAGGCGCTTTGGCTGTCAGAGTGCCGTACAGATCTGCTCCCCTCTGACTGCCTTGAGCTCCGCAGCACTAACACCAATTAATTTACCTCCAATGAGTACCGGTACTCTCCTTAGCAGGGAAGAAGTGCCGGTACTCTGATCGGTAAAAATAAGAAGTGCCGGTACTCAGTACCGGTGAGTACTGGCCCATTTAAAGCACTGCCCTTAGCCTCCTTAATAGTGTTAACGCTCTTTTTAATTGTGCAATTTTTGGTGGAAAATTATTTTGAATAATTATGATTTTTATGATAAATGTAGTCGTAACTGATGAATTATTGGCTTTGCTCTTGAAACGATATTTTTTTTACAAATTTAGAAGTGTGCTTATTAATGAAGTTTAGGTCTGCAACATTTTAGCAGATACATTATTTTATTAATATGGATGCTGTTTTGGTGTTCTGTTCATCTTGCTCCTGCTCATTACCCCTCCCAATCAATGCCCCCTCATGTCTTCTCTCCACACATTCTTCGCTGAGCACAGGACACTGTGGTGCAACTTATTTTCCTTAGAGCGCATATATAGTGAAGGAAACTTTTTGTGTACTGAAAGCATCAACTTTTACTATGTCCTTCATCTGGAAGCAATGATGCAGGCTTGCTAGCATACAATAGTGTGGTTGTATTTATATAGGGCTTACTACCCCTGACGAGGCATTGAAGCGCTTTACCGGGGGCGGCTCCTCCGTAGTGGCGTAGGAGTGTCGTCCTACAGCACAACGCCAGTAGATGATAAAATGATAGTGACACGTTATTATAATCTTCTTTATGCTGCCTGAGACAAGAATTGAGTGGAGCCGGGCATGTCAGAGAGTAGGAGTAGTGTGCACTTCTAAGTGCGAATGTCCATTTGGCTGGCGAAAAGACATACATGCGTATGTTTTTCTAATCCATCTGTGTTGCACAGCTGGGTTGCAGAAATGTCACAGGCTCCAATGCACTCTCTGAGCGGCATACACGGCCGTTCAGACCAATCCTGGCGCTGCTCTCATAGCATGAGATCAAGCCGTTAAGAGAGCAGTGTCTGGATTGGGTGAGTAGCCTGTTCCTTGAGGCTCCATCCCCTTCCAGCCCGATGAGAGGAGCAGCGAGGCGTCCAGCAGCGTCAGTAGGAGCGAACCAGCAGGTAAGTCTTTTATTATTTCTCCCCCCTCCAACCCTGCGGCCGCCCTACCACTTTAGATAGGCAGCGGACGCCACTGTGCTTTACAGCACACTACTTCAGAACCAAAGGTCAGTGGTTACTGTGATTAGTCATGTGTTCTCAAGAACAAAATTGCATGCGGTTACTACAGTTACTATGTGACAGAATTATATTAATACCAGGTAGGTGTTATCATTAGTGGAGGCTACGTGGTTTCAGATGAATGGTTGGTGAGATAGGCTGGTAGAGATTAATGTTAGGTTACAAGGATAGGGTTTTAAAGAGGAGAGGTTGTGATCTATGGTATTAGGTATTAGGCAATTGCAGAATTACTATAAGTACGATGAAGGCAGGCAGGCAGGCCTGAGGCTTAAAGGAGGCTTTACTCAGAAATAGAAGGCATGCATAATATAAGAAGAGGGTCACTCTGGAAAAAGAAAGGACCGGAAGTAAGTCAAGGTCACTTTTTTTATCCAGGGCTTTAAGAGTATAGTATGAGAAGTCTTTCTGAGATAACAAGCAATCGGACTATGTTGGCTTTGAAAGAAAATTGCATTATATATAGTGCTCCATTTGTGCGGCAGACAACTTAAACCTGCAATTCCAGGAGTGTGTAAATCATTTAAACATTGAGAGCCCTATCCTGAATCTGTGCCAATCTAGGACAGCCCTTTTAAACATAGTCTGAAGTATCCCAACCTTGGTACAGAGTCTGTACACTGCCAAGGGGAGTTGGTGATGAAAAAAGAAAAGTCTAATTTTAAAATCTTCCCTCACTATTCTGTAATTAAAGGTGCCAGTGCACAGTCAGATTTATACTCTGTTTTGTCATCTAATCTCATCGAAAGTGTATGCTGTGCAAGTTTGTGTATGTGGCTAGTATAGAATATGCATTGTACATATAAGTGAAGCAGGGTGATGGAGGTCTGTGGGTTCTATTTTGAAAGCCGCAGGCCTTTTCCTGTGCTCATGATGGGGCTGATGTTGGTTTCCCAGACAGAGAAGTGGATCAGGAGAGATGCAGGAGGGAGGAGACTTAAGCAGTGACAAGAGGACAAAAGAGACCAGGCTTAATAGAAATTCGATTAGGTCCTTTTGCTGAAAGGGGCTCCTTACTAGTCTTCCTGTAGCACTACCACTTGGTGGGGGTGAAGGGGCCTGCAGTCACGGTTGTTCAGAGTGAGAAGGGCCTTTTAGGTAAACCACCCTTTTGTCTCCTTCCTAACACTGTCTTTGTGGTTGTTCATAGCCAGGTGCAGATAGGTCACACCTCGTTGTGCCTCTGTTGTGGTCGCTCCAGGCTGGAGACTACCCTGCTGTGAGGAGCATCACTCCACACAAAGGCTAAGTCTGTAGAACATGGTACTAGAGAGGCAATTGAAAACGGAAGCCATCCTAAATCAGTTCTTTTTGCAGATTTCTTAAAAAATAGCACTTTGTGGTTTCAAAGGGACTTTGTGTACTATTGATTTGGTCATAATGCATTAAGAGCAAAGTAAGATGTCCACAAGGCCAACGGGTGATAATGGCAGATTTAAATACGTAAATGTCCCAGGAATCCCATTGTTTAGCCCATGGAAATTTAAAAGTCCCACCGAAAGTGGTTCAAATGGTGAGAGATGCAGAAAAGAAAAAGTAAAATGTACTGGCAGCACATTGAGACAGTGTGAAAACGAAATACACTGTGCAACTAGCATGCCCTGACAATATAGTATACATACAAAACAGACATTGTACCATAAACACAGGACACGTTTGCACAATAAACAGTACAATTAGCACAAGCGTCTACAAATTAAACCATGTGTGTTTCATTTGCATTTTCACCATAAAGCATATGTCTTTTGTGCACCTGCATGTTTTCTATGATGAAAGGAAAAGTTAACATGAATCCATGGACAGTCTTAGACTAGAAGATGACCTCAGGGGCCCTTGTACAATATTATTTTGGGTTCTCTGTGGGATCAAAATCCTTATTGTACTGCAGTGTACACTATAAAGTAAAATTAAGGCAGGTGTCTGCTGAAAGTTATAAAAGCCTGAATCAAAAAACGCATCAGTTCAGAAGGTTGACATACCAAATAATCTATGTACAGATGTAGTGAAAGCAGCAGCCAGCATTTGGTGGTTCAACTTGAACCTCCCATTCAAGCGCATTGGACTGCATACATATACTAGAGGGACAAAGAAGGAAGCTGGCCGTTTTCTACTAAAAAGGAGGGTTGTACCTAAAAACCGAGGGTCACCGAGGCGGTATATTCATCTTCACGTGGTCAGTGCTGACAACTTCCCATAATTTTTGGCATAAATTACATTTATTTGTATGCTCTCAAGACATTGCTCCAGCACTTATGTTAGCCGATCCCCTTGTGCCTACCGTTGTCGCTAGGTTCCCATCCCCCCTTATCTGCTCACTTTCAATGGTGTCTGGCTGCGCTTTCACAAGAGCGCTGATTCTCCCATAGATAAAACTGTAGTGCAATTATCTTTGAATCACTTGAGAACTGAGTCAACCTTCTCTCCGAACAGTCTAGGTACATCAAAAGCTATGTCCCTAAGGGACACTTGGATATACAATGAAAACCTGGTGCATCGCATCTGGCTTGCCGTCTAGACACTATGCTGGTGCTAGCAGCATGACCTATGCACTCAGCAGTGTCCAGGCTTGTATGAAACGCATACTTTTGTTTGCATCCTGGCCGTCTTGGATCGTTTGGATCTCATAGCTTCTAATGTTCCCCTGGAATGTCCGGCATGCTCTCGTTGGCCATGTCCATAAGACCTTGTGTACTTGCTCAGTAGGCACCCTGCATTCAAAGAGCATAAAGTCAGGCTATTTGAGGAAAATATTTGCTTGTCAAAGACATCAATACGTTTTGACTTCCTCTACGGTGGGTTCGATGGACAAACATTCAGATTCTCTTTACTGGTGGATTCATGTACTACATTGCTTTCAGGCCAAAGAAATCGGGGTCGCCAGGAATTGGTCTGTGCCAAATGGCCACAGGTCTGCTAATTGGAGGGGTTACTTGGATAATGCACTACTTGGATCAAGTTGCCTTGAGAGTGTCTGTAAGGAACTTGTTAAATGGTAACAGTGGCATAAGTGAAGTAGGGGTTGGGTGAAGAATTTCAATCAATAAATTGGCTTCCAGATTAGGCAATTACAAGTCTACCACTGCTACTGCTCTTTGCAATACTCCAATCGGCATTTTTTTCCATTGGTGGACCAGGAGGCAAGTTCAGCTCTATGTTGAGGAATGAAAAAAACGAGGACACGACTTCTGCTGGCAAAGTAGCACAGACTTTAATATGTTAAAAAAAACAGCGCGCATGTGGAAGGCAGTCCACTCCGTGGAACTGGAATCTGAGCTTCGATTTATAATGCAACACAGTTTTTTTTTTATACATGCCTTATTGTAAATATGTCCTACATTTGCATGGTAATTGAACATCTGCTAAAGCACAACATTATTATCAAAAGGTTATTCTTTCTGCAAAAACAGCTAGTCGCGTGTCTATGAAATATGATTCAGGTGCACATGTTATCATTAGTTACACTTCCACACCACCGCTATGTCCTTCACTTGTCTCATACTTGAAGCCTAACAATGCTAAACATCTGCTTTCTGGCAAAGCCTAACCTCCCACCTATTCTGTGCCTCAGTGCTGCCTTATCTGAATAGCACTCTTTACAACGCAAGCGTTTTCTCCGCATCCCATTACAACGCAAGTCGTTACAACGGTGTGTTGTTACATCGCATGCCATTACAACGCAAGTCGTTACAACGACTTGCTGTAGGGGGGCGCTGGAATTTGGAATAGTATAATTTACTATTCCAACTTCAGTGTGTGCAACAGTGGGTAAGGTGTTGGATTGAAAATCCAACAACTTCTGCCCCCTACAGCAAATCGTTTTATCGACTTGCATTGTAATGGCATGCGATGTACCAACGCGTCATTGTAACAACTTGCTTTGTAATGGCATGCAATGTATCGCATGTGTTGTAAACGATGTTTCCTGCCTTATCTACATAGTTTCTTAGATACGTATTCTTGCAAGCGGCCCTGTGACCTTCCATTTCCCTATTCTACTGAAGCTCATATCTGCTTCCCTTCCAGCGGGGTCCGGTCTCCATCCGTGTTCTTATTTTCTATGCTGCTACCAAAGACAGCTTAGACCTGTATTTTCTCCTTTAATGCTTAACACGTAACACTTCTTTCTGTTGGTGCTTTCATCCACATGAGTAGACAGTCTTAATTTTGCACGTTTATTAAAACATTCCCACCTTTAGTTGATTTTTCAACTACTTCGTCACCTTCCCTACTGCTTAGTCATCACTGTGTATACATTCTCCTCAACATCCTGCACTCTATTGACTAATCTAGTAGTGAACATACCCTGTAACGTCCGACTAACCCTTTTAAAACATTCTATCACTATCTGGATGAGGCAGAATATCAGCAACATCCTCACATAAATAGAAAAGAAGGCCTTATATATTCCCGAAATCCAGGATGGTACCCTCATGGACCACTCCGTAAGCCACTCATTGGAGGAAATCCCTCCTCCACCATATTCTTTTGCAAGGTGTGCAAAGTTTGTATGGGCTCTGTTAATGTTCCGTTATCGGTGTCATTGGCTGGGATATAAGTGCAACAGGCCATGTGAATCTTGGCACATACTCCTCCTTCCATAGCCGTCATTAAGGTCTAACACATGTTTATGCTGCATAAGCATAACTCTCATGGCCCACATTTCTTCCTTGATTCCATTGAAGCCATCCTCAATGGCATTTATAGCCTTTAATAACTCCAAACGTGTTATCTGCAACCAACATGCTATTGCTTTTAATTAAACAAATGGATGGATATTCCCAAATAAAATCTGGGCATCATTAAACCACCTGTGCTCCTGCGGGACGTCTTCCCAGACTGTTGTACTGTAATACTCTGCAGTTCTCTTCCTCCGGTGATCGTTGGACAGTTCATGGGATGATCATGCAGTTCAGAAATATCAATTCCCGGAAACACCAAGGAGGGGATGTGCACAGTCATCAAAGAGCAGAGGCCTCCCCAACCTGAAGGGAGAGGTGTAGGCAGCCATTCACCGCAACTCCAATTAAAATCCATTAGACTGGAGGTGCTCCGTTGCATGTCGGAGTTGATTTTTTTTTTTTTTTACAGAGTTTTATATAGCGCGAACTTGACCCGAATCGGGTATCAAAGCGCTTTACATAGCACCAGTTTCATTACATGAGGACACATTTGTTTGATGTTGCAGTTGATGTTCTCTCCCACCGGATTGTTCCATTACCCCTGAAACATAAAGAGAAAATAATGGGTTTTCTACCGGTTTGAAGAGTTGTAGGCATATCTACCCACGTTAACCTAGATATATTCTCATCCCTGACTGCCTGACACTTCTGTTATATACTATTGTCTATCTTATTCCCTGCCCATAAAGAGAGGGCCCTGCACACTTATGTAGTGCCATGGTGCCAGTGATCATAAACGTATACTGACCCATTTACTATGAGATATGGCCTTTTCTGGCAGTTGTGGGGCCTAGGTATTGCAGAGTAATTCTGGCAAAAAAGTGAAGATCGAGATATACCTGCTGCAATATCCTAGCTCTCAAAGTTTCACCTTTGTACCTCCTAATCCATGTCTTGGCCATTCCATCTAACTTCAGTACTAACTCTTTACGGGTTGTTAGAACATTCATTAGATCTGCTAACTCTTCCTCATACAGGGTAGTGTTTACTAAGACTGTTCCCTGTCTAATCAACAGTGGTTGCATCTGCACTCGTAGCGTACAAAGGAAAAAGTGTAACAAACACATAGTAATATTTGGCTGTACCTCCTTAGACAAGTGTAACCTATCTGAGTCGGTGCCGTCTGGAATCAAAGAACAAAATAAACAAAGTATGAGCAGTCAGCCTACCTATGTCTGACAACTGTTGATACCGCACATTATCTAATAAGCCATCATGAATGCTATGAGGTATATTTTCTTGCTCAGGTACTGCTCTCTGCAAGCGCTTAATACTATTGCATAATCCCACACATGAAGAAAAATAAATGTTTAATGTATCTGCTAACATTAGTAGGCATAAAAAGAAAAACAAAAGAGCATTAAATAACTGTCCGCTAGTAGAGTTGACCAAATACTCAACTCGCCCTTTTATGGGAGACGTTGTTTCTCTTGTATTTTGCCCTCCGTCCCCCCCCCCCCCCCCTCCTTTTCACTTTCTGTTCGTGGAAGTTTCTGGGGCAGGGCGGCGGGATCCAGTCGCACATAGTTCCTGTGAATCCATGGTTTCTGACCATTCACCTTCACTGCAGCCGGACTACTCATTGTCACTGAGAAGGGACCGTCGTATCGAGGATCCTTCCATCTGCGGATGAAATCCTGCATGTAAAGTTGCTGGACAACAGGCATTGGGTTGGTCTGATGATCTGAGGCAGTCTTCTCTTTTTTCGCAACACTGCCAAATTGCACCTTATCTCATCCACTAAAACTTCAGCTGTCTTATGGGCATCAGTCTTTTGCCTTGTTATCTTTAAAGGAGTGGGCATTGGATGTCCTGTCCCAATTTGATGTGACAATAAATGAAGATCACTTCCTGGCTGATTTCTGAGAGCATACAAGGCTAGCGGTAGAGAGTAAAACATATTTTTTTTCAGAGTGGCACATAGTTTTCTTATTTTATTCTTGAGGAGACCGTTCAGGTGCTCTACTGTTCCATTACTTCAGGGGTGATAGATATTGTTTTTTTTTCTCCTAAGACCAGACAAATATGTTGTAATACAGTGTTGACAAAATGAGGCCTGTTATTTCAGTGAATCGCTTTCTCCATGCCCCACCTTGGTATCGCTTCTCTTATCAGAAAGTTAGCTGCTGCTTTAGCATTATTTTATGTACATAGGTTCCTGTCAATTCATCGTGAAAATGGACAAACCATTACTATAAGATACCTGTAATTGTTACATCTTTCTATCATGTCGCCAACATCGAAATAATGATTTTTAAATGGACCTGTTGGATGTGGTATTGTTGAGGTGATCAACTTTAAAGTTGGTTTGTGGCTATATTGTTGGCATACTGCATATTCTGCAGTGCACATAGAAATAATTTAAGATAATTGTGGATGAAGCCAATCTGCCTTTAATGTAGCAAGGAGATGCTAGTTTGCAGTGCATGCTAGGAGGTGTAGTTGCTCTAGAGCTGTGTACAACAGAGCTTGTGGCATTACTGGCTTGCCTGCACTCCTGCCTGTAAATGAAATCTATTGGTTACTGAATGCAACCTCACTGTTCCTTTAGCTCCCTTTCGCGAAGTAGTGCTTGTTCTTGCGAATCTCATAAATGTAATTTTGCTGTCTCTGTAAATGGAGGTGACAGTTCTGTATCATCCTGCTGCCTGCTTGTCCTAATACCTACTGTGTGTTCATCACATTTATTATAATTTGGAGTTGCTTTAGCTGCTTCTTTTGCTGCCCAATCTACGAGAGTGTTACCTCTGGAGATAAGATCTTGCTTATTGGTGTGTGCTGCACATTTTACTTCTGCAACTTTTAGATGGAAGTGTTGGAGCTTTAATTAATTGTGCCAAACCAATCTTTATGCTTTACGGGGGGCACTTTAGATTTAGGAAATCCCCTTATTCCCAATCTTTGAATGCTAGAATGTACAGTGGTGGTGACATAGGCTGAATCTGAATAAATGGTGACCTCTAGTCCCTCAGCTTGCTGCAGGGCTTCAATGATGGTGACTAATTCAGCTGCCTGCTACTGAAACATGAGAAGGCAGTGGTATCTGGTAATAATTTATAATGCATCAGATGACCCCTTCTGTTTAGCTGTTACAACTGCTTTTTCCTGAATGGCTTACCCCAGTTTCCTGATCTATTAAAGAGGAGCCCTCAACAAAGAGCTATATGCTCCCTGGGATGGGGGTCTTCTCCTACCTTGCTCTCTTCTGGTGTGTCATTAGCACATCATGTACCTGCTCATCGTCAGAAACTTGGTGTGTGAAGAAAGTTGATGGGTTGACTGTATGACAGCGAACCACCTGCGAAGATGTTACTGAAAGACTAGAGTAAGGGATTTCATAAAATATAAACTTTTTATAGGAGAGGTTGCTTCATAAATCTACTTGTCCTGTAAATAATATCCACTTGTCCCTTTGGTGCCTCATAGTGCAGCGACAAATTAGGACAGCAATCTCATTAAATAAAAGCACTCATATTAGCCTTTCTGATTATGTTCGGTCTCATGTTATAGTATGGTTTGAATTCTAGGAATTTCCTTGTTTTGCTACATTTTCGCAGATCTACATGCTGTGGCTGGAGGTAGCATTAAGCAATAGTTCCAGAGTTGGAATGCCCTTTAGAGTCTGTGGAAGCCTACTAAAGTGCACGTTTTAGTTTTTTTTTCGCCAGCTCTTCTTTAATCTTTTTCCACACTGAGAGAGGGTGGAAATTTACTCCTGACAGTGGCATAAGTAAAACATCTTTCAGGGTTGAGGAAAAAAAGTGGTTGGAGGGAAAGTGAACTTGTAAACAAACGCTCAACAGATTTTCAAATGAGCAAATCTACACCTGCATATTTGTTTGTGCTAAAAAGTATGTCACAAATATTTTCTGTAAAAACAACAGTTGATGGACAGAATGCAGAACAATGTCATACATTCACCCCAGTACAGAGATCTGGGCCTAA
This sequence comes from Triturus cristatus, assembly GCF_964204655.1. Classification (NCBI taxonomy): domain Eukaryota; kingdom Metazoa; phylum Chordata; class Amphibia; order Caudata; family Salamandridae; genus Triturus; species Triturus cristatus. Next base: position 1,156,741,978 of record NC_140583.1, on the reverse strand, counting down.
ATCCATCGTTTTTTTTCTCACCATGCCATTCCAGTTTGAACCCAGCCATATGCAAATCAGTCTTGACCCTGTGCCTCATGGGAACAGTCCAGCCCGAGATGCCGAGCCAATTGTGTGTCTTTTACAAATATTTTCTAGGCATATGATTTCCTGGCCTACTTCTGTAAATTCTTTTGAATTCATATAAGCTATAAATTAGCGCTAGTGCAAGGACATATAGCAATGGTGCACTTTTTTACTTTCTTTAAGAATTAAGCCCCTAATTTGGTCTGGAGTTAACCAAAACCGTTTGCTTTTATTACATTTCTATCCCTCACTCTATCTTTATATCAACTGGCTTCTGCTGTTTCACAAGGAGCATATTGGCACACAAAGTAGTTTTGCTCAGTGCCAGGGACTACTGTGGCAATGTGTCCTTTTTGAGACCAACATTGTTTGTTATAATTCTGAGGTCCTGGCAGCTTCCAAAAAGTTTTATAAATAAATTGACAAAGCCAAAAGGCTAACTACCAAAATCAGACCTGCAGGCTGTGTCAATGCTTGTTTGTTTTAATTTTTTCCATTATCCTGTTGATACTGGCTGCACTGATTTTCCATTATGAATATTTTTGGGAAATACTAGCATGCATCAACACAGTTTACTAAATGTTATTTCAAAGAAAGGTTACCTACATAGTAGTTTAGCAAAACATTTTTTTTCAGTTCCTTTTTGTTTTGAACTTTTTATTTTAAAAGCAAAGGCTCATTAATCTTTCTTTCACGCTTCTGCAGATATTTGCATCAAATGAGACATCATTCTAGAAGCGTTTGTAGCATCATATTGTTAAAATTTGAAACCGCTTTTAAACATTTTTACACTAGTACCACTGTCCGTTTTGCAGTCCGAGCTTACAGAATTTCCTTAGAGCACTCACCCTGATGAGAAAGGCTTTGTATAAATGAACCATAAATACAAGTTCGAAGAGCATTAACATACAAGCACAAATATTACCTTAACTGCCGACAATGCCCTTCCCTGCTCCCTAATGTGGTACTGTAAACTGGCAGCCAAACAGTGTGTGCTTCAGGGGGTTGGGCCTACTTGTCTCAAAGACAAAATAAACCTAAAACATTGTTGTCCTTGACCCCAAACAATATATCCTTGGAGTTGGGCTATAGGAATTTAACACCCCTGGAAAGAATTACTTTGTACCCAGATGCCTTTGTGAGTTGTGAGGGTTCTCTTTGTAAAATGGCAAATACTGTTTGCTCTACATACATTGTTAAAGGTGATACCATCACTATTGTAATGCTTTTCTGAACTGCAAAAGCTGCTGTAGTCAGTCCTTACTCACATGGATAGTTACCTTTCATGATAGGATTTAGCATCCCACTGTATTAGACAATTGGTTTGGGTCCCATGGATGTCTTTTGAGTCGATACAGCCACCATTGTCATTGCATCACAGTGACAAAACAGATAAAATTGTTTGCTGTAGTCTTGTGTATCTAACACTGGGGCATTTGTGATTGCATTCTTCAACTCCTGAAATCCTGTCTCTCTTTCATCAGTCCAGTTTATTGTATTTCCATTGACATGGGACTCTTTTGGAGCAGTCAAAAGTTCTGCTGTCAGGTTGGCATAATCAAATTCAACACAAGAAAAGACCTGGTCTATCAACTGTATGAACTGCTATGGGCGTCCACCATGTATTTTTACAATCATACACTTTTGTGTGACAAGACAGTGGCTCAGTATCTCCCATCTGCCATAACATGACCTCAATTACTTATTTATCTTAAAACCTAGTGTTTATGCTGTCTCTCCCTGTATAACCCTCCCGCTAATGTGAAGAGAAACTGGGAGTGATAAAAGGTGAGGAGAAGTTAGCAGTTCCTCACTGGAGTAACACCATGGGAGTTTACAGACTGGTATTCGCCTGTATCCTCAGGTTCTCATCATTAGCAACTGCCAACTTGTAAATCAAGAGAGTGATAGGGAACAAGGAAACAAAAAAGTGTTCAGTGTGGTGTGTATAAACCCTGTGAGGAGTACCGGGATCTGACGTAGGAAACCCGATACACCTAGTCTAAAAACGAGCTAGACAACCACTAGCGATACTACTTTATTCCTTGCTGTGTGTCTGCTCAATTAAAACCGAGCAGACACACAGCAAGGAATAAAGTAGTATAGCTAGTGGTTGTCTAGCTTGTTTTTAGACTAGGTGTATCGGGTTTTCTACGTCAGATCCCGGTACTGCTAACTTCTCCTCACCTTTTTTCAGATACTGATCCACAGTCTTGTCACACAAAAGTGTGTGATTGTAAAAAATACATGGTGGACGCCCATAGCAGTTCATACAGTTGATAGAACAGGACTTTTCTTGTGTTGAATTCTGTGAGTGGGGGGCAAACTGTTCTTTCCCGCCCCCTTGGCTCCTATTTGTGTATAGCATAATCAAATACCAACTGTATCACATAATTGCAGAGTCCTAGGAACTGCTGCATCTGCTTTGTGGTTGTGACTTTGGACATATTTCTGATGCTGTCTGCTCAGTCAGGTGTCACACTCCTCCCATTTTTTTTAGATTATCTGTCCCAAATCGGAAATTACCGTCTGCACATATTGTAATTTATCTTTGTCCACTTTGTATCCTTTCTCTGCAAGCATGCAAAGGGGACCAGCAGTATTCTCCCTGCATATGAATCTTTCAGTAGGGCTACACACCAAAAAGTCACACAGCCAGCTATTGCCCCATATGCTTCCAGGGGGAGCAGAAAGACTGTGGCAATTTTTTTAGGGGGTGGGGGCATTGGCATGCACATTTTGGGCAGGCCCCTAATGTACAATAATAAAACGCCCTGGTTTGCCTAGTGTGCTTGATTGGGGCCTGTGCCCCCATCTGCCCTCCGGGGGGGGCAGAAAGACTGTGGCAATTGTTTTTGGGGGTGGGGCATTGGTATGCCCATTCTGGGCAGTCCCCGCCCCCAAATGTACATAAATATAAATCCCTGATGTCTAGTATGTTTTCTACCCCCCAGAGGGGGTAGAAAGACTGCTTCCCAATACATTTGAGTGGGGTCATGGTCTTGCCCATTGTGGGCAGCCCCCACCCTGGTGTCTAGTGGGTGGATCCCTGCTTGGGGATCACCCCCCTGCAGCGATCCTCAAGCAGGGATTCACTAGAGGAGAGAAGGAGATTCTCCCCTTTCTAATGATACATCTCCCATCTGCCTAGGTGCTTGAGGGTCTGAGAGAGCCACACAAGCACGTAGGTAGAGAAACTGAAACAAGCCAATCTGCTCTTTTCAGTTTCGGTTTCACTGAAATGACGTCAGTGCGATGTGCACTCCAATTGTCATTTCAGTTAAACAATCCGAACAGTGTTTGGAGCTGGGGAAGCTCCTGAGGCTGTTTTGATTGAATGGAAATCCCCCTGGAGCCTGCACCAGAGGGATCTCCTGTGCCATGTGTGCGGCCAGCCGGGAGCCGTCCGATGCACATGTGCACTGTAGCGTCTAATGGCTCCTGGCCGTGCGATGCATAGAAAGGGTTAAACATGAACTCAGAAATATTCCTGCTCCCGCCCTGATGACATTGCTATTTGTGAACTAAGGGGCAAGTCAGGGTGTCATGTGTAACCTATATATATGGGCTTGATTCTTATTATACATGTAGCAAATGTTTTGTCTATTAAATAATAAAAATAGGCAGAAATGCTGAACTTGCATATTTGAAGGTGTTCTTATATCTGAAGATAAAGATGCTCCATAAAATATTTGCCTGGGATCACATAATTTGAGACCAGTTTACAGGCCAAGTACATTACAGTTAGATCGAGTAAATGATTGAAGTTACTAGACCTACAAGTCTAGTAATATTTTTATGATTTTTCGAGGCCCAAGGGTCCTCCATACAATGTACCTTTTTTAGGAACACTCACTCGGTGTACTTACATAATACACTTTAAGTTCTACTCTACTATGTCTGCATTGTACTCTTACATGTACCGATGTATCCAGCACACACACTCAGTCAGTTGTGTGCACTGTACAGCACTGGAGTTTTTCTATATTTAACCAGTGTTCTTTACAAACGCACACACTCACTATGTGCACGCTGCACAACACTTCACCCTTCATGTATTGTACTACACGCAAGCACACACACCCAGCACATGCTGTCCCTGCCTATGTACGGCATAGAACTGCATCTCTCATGTACTGTATTCCTCTCAGGCATACATACTCCCAGCACATTTACTAACCACACATGTACTGCTTCTTCCTTGTACTGTAACCTTTCCAGGTACACATACAACTAACATAGAATCACAGCTCGGGCGGCATGCTGCATTCTACGTCTACCTAGGGTAGACCAAGGGTGAGTTAAGCACACTGCAGTGGAACCTTTAAAAAGGTGAATGAGCCTGTTGTCCTCCATCCAATATAGAGGTCCTATTTACTACTACTGCTCATACACAGTATGCAGCCCCACTGCGCTCGTGTTGCTTAACTCCTGATGAAGGTGGTAGCTTTTCACCACTATGGAGGTAGCGCTTTGGGCCCCCCTACCGTTCCAAAAAGACTGGAATCTGTAAGACAGGCCTATGTCATGGCGCACACGCATGATCCATGTTCACCTTTGATGAAAAGTTCACATTAGGGTTCCAGACAAAAGTACAGTTGGGCACTCAAGGCAGGGGTACACTCTCTTAACATGCAGAGGACTTTTCCATCCAACAACATTTGTAGGTGCTTTGTTTGATTTGTGGAAATTGAGAAAATAAATGGGAATTCTTTTTGCCGTTCATAATGAGATTGTTGGAACTTTCATAACAACATTTTTGGTAGTTGCAGAACGAAAGTGGAAATACTTGTTCCCTCTGCTTTGTACACTGTAAAGTAGAATGCATTGTTGTGCACTTACATGTGGTATCCTGCGTGAGTGTCGAGCAAGTTAGTGTAGTGAAATGAGTATGTTCATTCCGAAAGTAGAAACAACAAGCTTTAATATCTGCATTTGAAGTAATTTATCTATCCGCATGTTGGAATGCACAACTGCACTGTCAAATGGAGCAGGCAAGTTCTGTCTTTTTTTTTTCTTTAAACCGCATTGTTAAATGTTGGAAATCCCATTTTTCTCCTCATCTTACTGTCGCTGTCTGTCTGTCTGTCTGTCTCTTTCCTTTTATCTTTCTTTCTGTCTCCCCCCTCCTTCCCACCACCTCCCCATCTCACAAGAGGAATGAGTGCTCATTCTAAAAGAATGGTCCTTTCTGCACTGGGCGTTACGGTCTGATTATTCATTTTGAGTTGGATGCATTGAACAATGTGACTGTCAGTGCCATAATTATGAACGTGTTACGTGCTTATTCATTCATTATCAAAGCTTTTATTTCCAAGAAAACAGTTTACCTTAAGATTAATTTTTGTTTTTACCTGCCAGGTTCTGCTATAGTTTTGTCCACAATGAAAAACATTTGGCTTTTGGTCCTTCCTTCTTCCTGCAGTTGATGATTTTGGTGCCAGAAACAAAGCTGAAGCCGCCATGGCAGACAGTGTCAGAACCTTTCTTCAAGACCTAGGCAGGGTAAGTTTTTAATATTCTGTGTGCTGCATATGCTTCACATGCCTGCCCTGATAATGATGTGGCATGCTCTCACAGCTCTAGCTAAATGACATTGCTGTTATAGACATTAGAGTTCAGAGATCTTGTTTCTTGGGCAGAGTTCAGAGATCGTGCTCCTTGGGCAGAGTTTATTAGCATATGAAAAGCACTGCCAAAGGTTTGGTTCTGGGGTTAGCTACCAGGACAGATGATGTGTGCTTTCTTCAGACTTGGAGAATAGAAGAGTTCTTTGCTCCTGTGAACTTTAGTGATAGAGGTGGTACCACATGCTCCTAAAAGAAGTTGGGGGAGTTAGGTTGAGATGCCTCCCATTGTTGTGGGTGCAAAGATTGAAGGCCATGCTTTTCAGTGGAAGAGGAGTCATTGGTAATTTAGGGTTGTTCCTACACCTATCTCTGCTGACAGAGGCTTTGCCAGAGTAGAAACTGGAGGCTTTTGATTGTAGAAGGATGTACCTCGACCTATAATAACTAATGTTACTGCTTGTCTTGCTTATAGCAGTTTCATGCCTCTTGCATTGGAGAGCTTCTTTAATAGAGGGTTCAACAGATCAGAATAGCAGAGCACTGCAAATCAGGGCGAGTCGACCTTTCTTTGCAGTTGTAGAAGTTTTTGGCTGCAGCTTGTTTCTAACTGGCTGCACCCTAAGGCATCTTATTGATAAAAAAAATGAACTTGAATGAGAAATCTCTTCTATCTTGGTCACCACAAGACTGTCATTTCAAAAATATCAGCTGTAAGAGAGTAGTCTCTGCACTTATGTTGCCCCCACTTGTTTTCTGATGTATACACTGGTTTCTGGCTATAGTCTGGCTGGGTCCCTGCTAATCAGGGCCCCAGTCTCTCTGTTCTCTCTAAACGACTTGGTGTGCATACCAGATGCACTAGTGATTGCATACTGTGGTCCCTTATGAGCCCCTAGTATATGGTACCTTAGGTACCTAGGGCATAGACACTTCACAGGCCTACCAGGGGCTGAAGCATGTATTATGCCACCCCTGGGAAGCAGACTAAATCTGACACCACAGGCCTGCTACTGCAGCCTGGGTGAGGTGGTGTTAGCACTCCTCACAGAGGTATAGGTTTCTATATCTCACCATACACACACATATAAACCTATCAGCCACCCCTATGGCAGGCCCTATCAATCCTGAGGGCAGGGTGCATGGTTTACTATGTGAGGGGGTGCCTCTGCATGAGCAGTTTGTGGATGCAGTTAAACCATATACGCTTAAGTGGAATGACTGCATCAAAACATGTTGTGTTTGGTGTCAAACAACTTGGGATCCTAACCCCACATCAGTCCATGATGTGAGAGCAAGACCCCACCCTTCTAGAGGGGACGACATGTAAAACGACAGATATCTGAAAGAGCCCTGGCATCACAAAATGGATGCCACCAGCACAGACACTGGGCTGCCCTCCTGCTGCTGACTGAAACTTGCAGTGGAGGAAGCCCAACAATAGTCATCCTGTCACAGGGAGGTGTCACCACCTTCCAGACCGGATTTAGTATATTGGGGCTGGGTGGGTGCACTTCTAGAGTGCTTTGAAGTCCTGCACTGGGGGAGCAGTAGGCGCCTCTGTGCATATGCCAGCTCAAATCGGTTCAGGGGCTACCTGTCCCTGCTCTGGCGTGAAACTGGACAAAGGGAAATGGGTGTAACCACCCCCTACCCTGACCCTCCCAGAGGAGTGTTCATAGACCTAGTCCCTCCCCTATCTTTAGTATAAGATTGCAAGCATTGCCATTGCAAAGCAGATAACCCTGGACGACGCTCTACAAAGAAGAATCCTGGCCCTTCGACGTTCCACTACCTTTGGAAGACTTTGGAATCTCCCTTGGAGTCAAGGAGTGACTCCCCTGTTTGGCAGGCACCAAAAACCTTAATCAACGGTCGCAAACTTTCCCGCTCCCGCCGGAGTTCGAAGTCCCTGCAGCCCCGGAAGTGGATTTCCTGACTTCTCGACGGCCATTGTGAGTCCCCAGCAAAGCTGTGGCGAGTGGACCCCACGAGTGATGAGGAACAGCAATACCCAGGGACCATGCACTATTGTCGAGTGCAACCCCTTCACGACGTTCTACGAACTTGTGCATTGGACCATTTGTTGCCCAAGCCTCCAGCAGGTTTTGCAGCGAAAATCAGAGGCCTACCCTGTCCAGAGTGACCATGGGCTCCTGTGAAGAACTTCCTCAAGAGGCGTCTTTGCGATCACTTGCCTGTTGGCTTGTGGGTCCCCCGAAGACTTTCTTAACGACTAAAAGGGCTCCCCTGGTTGCTCCAGGCCTGCCCTCACTCACCCTCGCTGGGTGAGCCCCTCAGACCTTGCTGGTCTACAACGCTGACAATCTTCACTTTCCACGAGACTTGCAGTTGCCAAGGCTTGTTGGCTCCAATCCGGTTGACGACACCGCCATCAGCTGCAGACGTCGTGGGACACTCCGAATCCAGCTGCTGGTCATCGTCGATCTCTCCTGGACCTCGTGAGCGAAGAGTCAAAATACCATCGACGACCTGAAATCACCCGACATCTGTGGTCATCCATCTTCCTGGCCACCGGTCACTGGCAAGTGACTTTGAACACTGTCCCTTCCATTTTCAGGTCACCTCCATCTTGAATCCACCCTTGGATTCCACCGGACACTTCTTCAGTCGACGCAAGCAGCAATTCTTCTTTGGTCTCCATAGAAAGCAGCGACGCGACCCGACACCAAAAGACACCTATGCACCCGGCTTCCCTGGGTGAGGTAACTCGTGCACTCCGGTGTCCTAGTGTGTGTTGGCCCTCAAATTACTTGCCTTGTAAGTGGCTTGCTTGTAGACTTCCTCAAAGTACCCTAAAACTTTAAAAATCAAACCGCGACTTACTCCATTGTAATCAATAGGGAACCCGCGGCTGTGTTCACACACTGCACGCGTCTCCCGTGGGCCTGTTACTTACCTGCTAACACTGCAGTAGTGAAGCCCCAGCGATTCCCCAGGTCCTAGGCCTTGTCATTTTGCAATTCGACCTTCTTAACCCATTTTTTTAGTATATGGTCTGGTACACCCCTAGGGCTCCAGCCATAGGTGTGCTTAACTTATTGTGAAACGTTGATATTTGAATGTGTTCCTGGCTTCTAATCTCATAAAGATTTTTGATATATATATATATATATATATACCTGTATGGTATCATTTCATTTGGTAATTCAAGAGATTATAAGGTAAAACACGCTGCTTTACATTCCTCTGAGACTTAGCCTGAAGGCTGCTCTCCACAGCTACCACTAGGATAGCTTTCTTTAAAAGGTTGTCTTAAACCTATCCACCATATGAGTCGAATTGGACTGGTGCATGGTGGCCACTATAACTTGTTACCAGCTAATGCAGGCCAACTTCTCACATCGGCCATGTCCAAATCCTGAGAACTGTGAGGCTGGCATCTTGAGTGAGGATCCACCCCTCCTGCCAGCCGCTGCTCCAGCTGCCTGCCAGTTCCAGTAGCCCGCTCGCCTGCCAGCACCCTCTGCGACCCAGCCGCCGCTGGGCCGCCCGGATCACCCCTCCCGCCTCCCACGACCTCCTCCAGCACTAGAGCGACCCAGCCGCCGCTGGGCCGCCTGGATCTCCCCTCCTGCCGCCTCGCCTGTCTCGCCTGCCCCCGGGCTGAGGCCGCCGCCCAGAGCTCCCGCCGCTGACTCCCTGCGGCCCCGCCCACCTCCATCCCATTCGCCGACCCCGCCACCCAGCTGACCCGCCCTCCGAGGCTCCTCACTTAAGGGGCCAGCGGGGGAAGAGCCAGGAGTGACCACTGCGCCTTTGTCAAGGCCAGGTCACCCCTCCTGCCAGCCGCTGCTCCAGCTGCCTGCCAGTTCCAGTAGCCCGCTCGCCTGCCAGCACCCTCTGCGACCCAGCCGCCGCTGGGCCGCCCGGATCACCCCTCCCACGCCTCCCGCGACCACCTCCAGCACTAGAGCGACCCAGCCGCCGCTGGGCCGCCTGGATCTCCCCTCCTGCCGCCTCGCCTGTCTCGCCTGCCCCCGGGCTGAGGCCGCCGCCCAGAGCTCCCGCCCCTGACTCCCTGCGGCCCCGCCCACCTCCATCCCATTTGCCGACCCCGCCACCCAGCTGACCCGCCCTCCCAGGCTCCTCACTTATGACGCCCCCTCAGCGACCGCGCAGCGGACGCGCGCAGCGGGAGCACCGATTGAGCACCGATTGAGCGCCGAAGGTGCGCCAAAGGTAAGCCCGTCTGCGCCCGTCCGCGCCTGGACCGCGCCCAGCGCAAGACCCCCTGGCCCCCGCAGACGCCCGCCGGACCTACGACGCCGCCACCCTCAACGCACTCAACACCGGCCGAATCCCGGGATGCTACCGAGCCACCCCGAGACTCACCCACGGACCCTTCAGCTGCCACGCCTGCAAGTTCACCTGCATCCGGACCTGCCCTGCACCAGCACCCGCCAAGCCGAACACCAGCAGCAACCACCTCAAGTGCATCCTGCTCAACACCCGCTCCACCCACAGACACGCCGTCCAACTCTGGAACCTCCTCGACACCACATCTCCTGACGTTGCCTTCCTCACGGAAACCTGGATGAACGCCTCCTCAGCGCCCGACATCGCCATCCCAGAGGGATACAAGATCATCCGGAGGGACCGCGCCAACCAGACCAGAGGAGGAGGCATCGCCATCATCCACAGGAACACCATCCGCATCACGACCAACACTGACGACACCCTGACAACCGCCGAACACCTACACTTCCAGATCCACACCGACCCCAAGACCACCATCAGAGGCACCCTGATCTACCAACCACCGGGACCACGCACACCATTCAGCGAAGACATCGCAGACTTCATCAGCCCGCACGCCCTCCCCTCCGCTGACTACATCCTCCTCTGGGAACTCAACTTCCACCTGGAGAACAACAACGACCGCAACACCACCACCCTGCTTGACAACCTCGCCAACCTCGGACTCAAGCAGCTGGTGTCCACCCCCACCCACCTCGCCGGACACACACTCGACGCCGTCTTCTCATCCAGCAAAGACATCGCCTTCAGCCACGCCACTGGACTCCACTGGACGGACCACAGCTGCGTCCACTTCAGCTTCAAAAAGAACACGACCCACCACCACCAGCAACAGGTCGCTCGAAGAAGCTGGAACAAGATCACAGCTGACCAGCTCGCCGCTTCCCTGAGCCAGCACCCTCCCGCCAGCTCAGCGAACCCCAGCCAGGCCGCCGACAGCCTCACGAAGTGGATCAACAACTGCGCGGACGAACTCGCCCCACTGAGGACCCCGCCCAGCAGACCCGGCAGCAAGAAGGCCCCATGGTTCACCGACGAACTCAAGAGCTCCAAGAAGAACTGCCGAGCCCTCGAGAAAGCCTGGAGAAGGGAGCCAACACCGGACAACATGACCACCCTCAAGCTCGCCACCCGGAAGCACCATCAACTGATCCACGCCACCAAGAAAACAGCATTCAAGGACCGGCTGGACAACAACGCACACAACTGCAAGGAACTCTTCAACATCGTGAAAGAGCTCTCCAACCCCAACGCCGGAAAGAACGACATCACCCCATCGCAAGACCTCTGCAACTCCCTCGCCTCCTACTTCCACAACAAGATCGCTGACATACACAACAGTTTCAGCACACACACAACGCTCCCCACGACCGCACCAACGCCTCCCACCACCACCCTCAGCGCCTGGACCCCGATCAACACAGAAGACACCATCCGCACTATGAACTCTATCCACTCCGGATCTCCGACCGACCCCTGCCCTCACCACGTCTTCAACAAGGCCGACGTTGTCATCGCACCCCACCTGCGGGACATCATCAACACCTCCTTCGACACCGCCACCTTCCCTGAGAGCTGGAAGCACGCCGAACTCAGCGCTCTACTAAAGAAACCAACATCGGACCCCACCGAACTCAAGAATTACCGCCCCATCTTGCTCCTCCCGTTTCCAGCCAAAGTCATCGAGAAGACCGTCAACAATCAGCTGGCCGCCTTCCTCGAGATGAATGGATCCCTCGACCCCTCACAGTCTGGCTTCCGAGCCAACCACAGCACCGAGACAGTCCTCATCGCTGACACCGATGACATCCGAGCCCTGCTGGACAACGGAGAAACAGCGGCCCTCATCCTCCTAGACCTCTCCGCGGCATTCGACACTGTCTGCCACCGCACCCTAGTGCAGCGCCTCAGCAACGTCGGAGTCCAGGAGAAGGCACTGGAATGGATCATCTCCTTCCTCGACGGAAGAACACAGAGAGTCCGCCTACCACCGTACAAGTCAGAGGCCACCGAAGTCATCTGCGGCGTCCCTCAAGGATCCTCGCTCAGCCCCACCCTCTTCAACGTCTACATGAGCCCCCTCGCGGACATCGCACGCCAACACAACCTCAACATCATCTCCTACGCTGACGACACCCAGCTGATCCTCTCCCTGACCAACGACCCCGCCGCCGCCAGAGCCAACCTTCACGAAGGGATGAAAGACGTAGCCGAGTGGATGACGACCAGCCGCCTGAAACTGAACTCTGACAAGACGGAAGTCCTCATCCTGGGCTCCTCGCCCTCCGCCTGGGACGACTCCTGGTGGCCACCCGCCCTGGGCACCGCACCCAAACCGGCAGACCACGCACGCAACCTAGGCTTCATCCTGGACTCCTCCCTCTCCATGACCAGACAAGTCCACGCCGTCTCCTCGTCGTGCTTCAACATCCTGCGCATGCTACGGAAGATCTTCCGGTGGATCCCCACCGAGACCAGGAAGACGGTCACCCAGGCCCTCGTCACCAGCCGTCTGGACTACGGCAACGCCCTCTACGCCGGAACCACCGCCAAGCTCCAGAAGAGACTCCAGCGGATCCAGAACGCCTCAGCCAGACTCATCCTCGACATCCCCCGACGCAGCCACATCTCCGGACATCTGAGAGACCTGCACTGGCTCCCCGTCAACAAGAGAATCACCTTCCGCCTCCTCACCCACGCACACAAAGCCCTACACGACCAAGGACCGAGCTACCTCAACAACCGCCTCAACTTCTACGCTCCCAAACGCCATCTCCGATCAACCAGCCACGCCCTCGCCGCCGTCCCCCGCATCCGAAGAGCGACGACAGGAGGAAGGTCCTTCTCCTACCTGGCCGCCAAGACCTTGAACTCCCTCCCGACCGACCTGCGCCTGACCCAAGACCACCTCTCCTTCAGGAAGAAGCTCAAGACCTGGCTGTTCGAGCAGTAGCGGCACCCACCCCCCCCCCCCCCATGCGCCTTGAGACCCTCCGGGTGAGTAGTGCGCTTTATAAATGTCTTTGATTGATTGATTGAAACGACGAGATGCAGTCCCTTTCAAATACAACTCAAGGTTTTCCTTCCTTGAAAGCATGAACAACATCATCCTCACCAGCTAGTCACAGACCCCACTCACATCCCAGGGCACATGCTGGACCCTATCTTCACAGCCAGCAACAAAGTCAAGTACAGCCATGTCACCAAGCTCACCTGAACATACCACTCAATTGTTGACTTCACCTTCAATGCCATTTACAGACCACCCAGCACCTCCCACCACAGCTGGAACAAAGTATCCGAAAGACAATGGACTGACGCAGTCAACACCTCCCACCCCGACAACAGGCTCGACCTTGAAGAAGCTGTCCGTAATGTCTCCACCTGGCTAGCAGTCTGCCCTATCAAGCCCACCACTCAGGCCTGCTAAAACACCCCGGAACAGAGAACCACAAAACTCAAATGCAAATTACTGGAAAGCAAATAGCACACCAGCAAGGAGCTCACTGACTGGAGCACCTACAAGACATCACTAAACCTGTACCGCCGACTTCTGAAAGAGACTAGAAAGAATGCTCTAGCCAACTTCAGTGATGCCAGCACCAGCCACAGCAAATAACTCTTCTGCATCATCAAGGAGTTCTCCAATCACGCAGCGACCGCAAAAACCATCACCTTCTCCCAAGAACTCTTCAACACCATGGCAGACTACTTCCACTACAAGATATCCACAAAGACTTCGAACCCCAGCACACTGCTGCCAACATTCTCAGCCTCCTTGCCCCCGCAGCCACTACCCCCGACCACTGGATCACTGCTTGGGACCAGCTCACCATACAGAGCACCACGGACATTATGCGCTATGTCCACTCAGGAGCACCCACGGGTCCATGCCCCTACCACATGTTCAACCTCGAAAACAAGACCATCAGTGACAAACTCACAGCCATCTTCAACACATCCATCAACTCAACCACCTTCACAGATCAATGGAAACACACTGAAGTCAAACCCCTCAAGAAACCGTTTGCTGACACGGACGAGCTAAAAAACTACTGGTCTATCTTCCTGCTCCCTTTTCCCGCCAAGGTCCTCAGAGCCATCAAAACTCATGGAATACCTCAAGAACAGAGATCTCCTGGAGGCATTCCAATCTGGATTCCGCACAAACCACAGCACCGAAACTACGTGGATCGCAGCCACTGACATTAGAACCCTCCTTGACCAAGGAGATGCGGCCGTCCTAATCCTCCTTGACCGCTCAGCAGCCTTCGACACTGTCCTACCAAGACCTGATCAAGAGGCTCCATCAGATCAGAATCTAAGAGGACGCCTTCAAATGGATCGCATCCTTCCTCACGGGACGAACACAGAGAATCTACATTCACCTTGGAACCCAAGAACATAATCTTCAACGTCCCTCAAGGTTTATCCCTTCCACCTACACTCTTCAACCCCTACATGATCCTCTTGGCCAACACTGTCGGAGCCCATGGACTGTACATCATTTCCTATGCAGAGAACACCCAGTTCATCGTCTCGCTATCCGAAAACACTTCCACCATGAGGACCAACTTCCACCTGTGCATGACCAGCATCGCCGACTGGATAAAAAACAACTGCCTCAAGCTCAACACAGACGAGACTAAAGTACTGATCTTTGGGAACACTTCCCCTTGAAATGACTCCTGGTGGCCTGCTGAGCTGGGACCTTATCCAACCCCCATGGGCCACGCCGGAAACCTCTGCATTATCCTGGACAGCAAGCTCGGCATGAAGAACCAGATCAACCAGTCTCCTCCGCCTGCTTCCTCACGCTGTGCTTGCTCAAAACCTGGCTATTCAACTGAGGCCACCCGAGCAGCTTGGATTTCAGCGCCTGGATACCATCACGGATGATTTGCTGCGCTTTACAAATCACTCTTGATTGATTGATCTATTCTGATTCAAACATGTGACTATGAAAGATCCAATACTGGAGAAAACATTAATTACTTACCTGCAACACTCATTGTCCAATATTGGTATCTCTCATGGATTCACATGCGAACCCACCCTCCTTCCCATAGAGGCTCTCCTCTTTCTTGTAAGTGGTCACTTGCTCCCACTAGTGCTTGAAAATCTGAGGTAAGATGCCTCTGTAGGGAAGTGTTCTAAAGAGTGCTATTGTCTGATTAGCTGGAGTTTGGTTATTTCTAAATGAAGTAGATAGGCTATTAAAGTCAATGTCTTTTGTCATTATAAGCGTTGTATACTACTTCTATTGCTTTAGAAGGTACTGTGGGCCTCCCACCTCAACAACAGGGAATGATTCAAGCATGTGAAACCATGAAAGATACCAATACTGGAGAAAAAGACTTGCAGGTAAGTAGCATATTTTCTCTGTGCTGATCCTCCTTGATCTCTCTCCTATGTTAGACACAGTAAAGCGTATCATGCTCTTTGGCTTACTCATATCCAACGGTGGTATTGATAGTACTATACCGTAAGCAATTTTCTTCACACACTCGCTAGGTAAAACTGCCCCCTTGTTTTCTTTTTTGACCATTAATCTACAATGTCACCCAAAGATCATTCAAGTGGGAGAAGAGGGAAGCATACATTCAGATGGTCAGCAACAGTTAACTCAAAGCATTATGGTAGTTGCAGTTCATGTTGTCAAAAACACATCTACTTGTGAGTAATTTAACATCGGTGTTGAATATGTGTTATTTACTTCAGAGTTACCAACAATATCACAATCTGGAGACACCAGAATACAGTGGTGAGTTTATACTGATATGCCAGCTGTGTGTTCCCTGCCCAGTCTGTAATAAATCAGACGTGTTTAAAAGTAATGGAATTCCTTGAAACATCCAAAAGGGGATCCACTCAACCTAGTTGTGTCAATTCCTCGATCACCTAATACTCCTCCTTGGGAAAGGTGTCCCACACTTGCATCCATTGTATTGGAAGCAAATGTGCATCCAATCCTTGGTAAACTTCCCCTCCTGGACTGAAATCACATTCTTTATTTGCCCCCCCCACCTCCCATTTTCAATGAGAATGACAGCTTCAATCTATTAATTCTGGTTTCTTGCCATCCCAAACAAATCTTATTATCATATTCATTGTGACAAACTCTTCTTTATGCCATAGTCCAGCACAGCGTGGAACAAAAAAGTTAAAAATAAAAACAAAAAAGGATGGCTTGTCCTTCCAGAATCATAAGAGGTAGTCATTTCATTTCATAAAGCTTTATTCGGAGCTTAACAAAAAGTCCATAAAAGCACAAGCATTACATTGTGAAACATCATTTGAATAAAAACAAAGATGATGAACCATAAAAACATCCTCTATGCTACTTGATCAAACAAGTGATTAAAAATACAGTTGAATGACAATTAAAAAATAATACTAGGCCTTGCCTTAATGGCTTGGAGAAGAAATGTAGCAGTAAAAAAGCAAACATCGGGTGGGGGGTTAAATAACAATTTCATAGTATCTTTAACTGTCCTAACTCCATATTTCTTAAAAACAGGTTTTAAAAAAGCTATGCGGAAATTGCCGTAGAGTGGGCAAAACAGTAAAAAGTGCATAGTGCTTTGTGCGGTGGTGTTATCACAGGGGCAAGGGCCAATCGGATGTTTTTTGATATTTGGGAACGCCACCAGATGGTGAACAATCCCAAAACGCAGTCTGGTCAGAACGAACCGGTGGGAGGGTCTGGTTACAAAGCTCAGATACGGTTGGTAACCTATCAAGTCACAACAACTGCCATAGAGCATGCAAGTGGTTAGATTGCTACTGGCCCTCTCACGTCGCTCAGACTTTTGGAGCATAAAAACAGATTTCAACTCACTTTTGGTCAAACTAGAGGCAGCATAACTATCCTCAAATAAGTTAAGACCATAAATCTCCATAAAACTACTCGTAACAAAATTAACCCATGGAATCTTTAAATGGTTATCAAGGGTAAAACAATCCTTGATGATGGCTCTGTTTAAGGAGGTCTCTTCCTTTACCCAAATAGCACGCCACAACAGAAGAGGTCTAAGGGCAACAGAATCCGAAAGGTAATGGATTCCGAACTCCCTATGCACCAAATCCGTAGAAGCTGAGATGGGCAAACATAGTAGTCTTTTTAGGAAGAGATTTTCCTCCACTTGTAGACTCCCGGTCAAGACATGCCCCCAAACACCCGCTCCATAAAGAGCAATTGAAAGACACCTCATCTGGTAGATTTTCAACATATCTCCAAGCCGCCTATCCCTGATTTTAGAAGCGAACGTAAACACCCCGTGGGCACATTTCGCCATTCTAGCCCTAACATGGGTGATTTCGCTGGACCAGCTACCTGTCTTGGAGAAGGTGATACCTAGGTAGTTAAAAGTGTCTACCGTTAGGACCTTATGCCCTTCGATAAAAAAGGAATGCGTTTTTTTACGGCCCTTGCCACATTCCATAACGAATGTTTTTGATTTATTAATCATCCGCTTCCTTTCCCTAATGAACAGAGAGAACCTGTCCATCAGGCGTTGTAAGCCGATAGGAGTCCTAGAAAGAAGAACGGCATCATCCGCATAAAGTAAAACTGGGACGTGGAAGTCAAGTATTTTTGGTGCGTCTGCCACAACAGTCTTTAAAACAGAGTCGACCTCATTAATAAAAAGTGTGAAAAGTAGGGGGGCGAGCACACACCCCTGTCTGATTCCGCGCCTGATAGGAAACTTTGGGGTGCACTCCCCCCCCCCCAGGGCCATATCGAACACTTGAGCTAAGATTAGCATATAGCCTAGCCAGGAAATAAACAATGCCCTCCGGTGCCCCCATTTCAAGTAATTTCTCCCATAGGATCTTGTGATTTACCATATCGAAGGCACTGCTTAAATCTGCAAAGCAGAGAAAAAGGGAACCTTTCATGGCCATGGTATATTTCCCCATAAGTAGTTCTAGGTTGAGACACTGTTCTACTGTCCCTCGTCCCTTCCTAAAACCAAATTGGGAGTTTGCCAAAATGTTATTTGATTCGGCCCATTCTTCTAATCTAACAAGAAGCACCCGACTCATAATTTTCACGGAGGAATCTAAAAGGGAGATTGGACGGTAGTTCTTAGCATCCCTCCTCTCCCCCTTTTTATAAATAGGAATGATAATAGATTCCTCCCAGGTAGGCGGGGCACCGTAACAAACATCTGCATTAAATACTTTAGTTAGTAACAGGCCCCATATCTCTGGTTCTTTTTTATAGACGTCTACAGGCACCCCATCAGGCCCCTGGGCCTTCCCTCCTTTACTAGCGGAGATACAATCCTGGACCTCGGAAGAGGATATATCTAAGGGAATGGATGGCCAGTCCCCTCCCCCTACATCCAAGGGTTTAGCCGAATCAAAGATCAAGGAAAAGTGAGAGACCCAACTTTCCGCACTGACGTTTGCCGACAGTACAGGCATCTCCTCGTTCTCTAGAAAAGGGCAGTTGACTGTTGCCCAGAATAAAGAGGAATCTGAGGTTTCAGCGGCCTGATCTAACTTGTCCCATGCCTCTTGTCTTAGTTCGGCCTTTCTTTTAGAAACTGCGGCCCGATAGGTAGCTCTAAGCTGCCTAATCAGGATTGTATCCCTTTGTTTGGCTGCCAGAGCCTCTTTAAGACCCTTAAGGGCGATGGTACTGGCATGGTCGAACCAGCCCCTTTGCCAACTTAAGTTACCCTTAAGAGGGTTGGTAAGTTTAGCTTCTATACTAAGATTAATGTTAATAAACTTGGGCAAGATTACTTCAGTCAGTTCTCTGCTCTCTAAGATAGCAACAATTTCATTTACACAATTAGTAATAATGGAGTTGGACAGAAGATCTGCCTTATCCCCCTTCCACCTGATTCTGGTTCCGTTGGGTCGATGTGGTTCAATGTTAGCTACTATACTTGGTTTTGGGCCTTGTTTGGCCTTCCAAAGGACAGTCTCCATGGTCAGGCAGTTATGATCACTAATTAGGTTATCAACTACCAAAGGGACTGTACACCATGGGTTAAGGCTAGAAGAAATGCAAATAAAATCAATAACAGTGCTAGCATTTCGACCCCTAAAAGTAGGGAGGGTTTCACCAGAAGCGCCCCTCATATTTCCCAACATCTCCATGTCGTAAGTCATCAGGATCTTGTTTAATGAATCACCATAGGGATTATGGGGAAAATGAGGGACTCCCTCCCCCCGACAGTTTACGAAACCACAGACCCTGTGTGCAGAAGATGGGCAAGCAGGGGTATTAAAATCCCCCAACCAAATAAAATCGAAAACAATATCGTTTCCCGTAACAATATTTGCCAAAGCAGACTCCAAGGCAAACACTACCTGTTGCCTAGTATTATCGAATACATTATTATAAAAATTTATTAAAAGGATATTTCTATCCTGCTCCTGACAAAGCCATAGAATCTGGTAATGGGCCCCAATCAAAACATGTTTCTTTACAGTGAGTGGTACATCTACTGAGATCAATGTCAAAAGGCCACCCTTGGCTCTTCCCGAATTGGAAGCCACAGCCGGTAGTTGGTAAGAAACAAAACAATTGTAATTAATGGGGTCCAGACTCCAGGTTTCCTGAAAACATATTATGTTAAAAAGGTTATTAAAATCAAACCAACCTAAACATTCATCCTTATGTAATAGTCCCGCAACATTCCAACAGGCAATTGAACACGGGCCACAGTTAGCTGGTTGGGTGAGCTTGTTTAATGCAGTCCAATCCCTATCATTAATAACTGGTCTTTCGTGTTCACGATCCACTGGGGAATCGATATGGCTAACACAAATACCAGTAATATTAATTGACTCCTCACAATCAGGTACCCCAGGGACCGTACTACGCCTCCTCTTTCCCAGGGGAACGTCCTCATTCCCTATATCAGCTAAGTGGGGTACCAGTCAGTCATTACAATCAAGCCCACTTAGGGGCTGGAATCTATTCAACGTGGGGATAGCGGGGGCGGCACACAAGTTCTGATCTCTGGGCCTACACCGGTGGCGCTCATCATCAGATTGGGTAACAAGATCTCTATAGAAGTACCCAAGGGGGCGTAGAGAGATACCTTGATCACTTTCAGGGAGAGATGCGGCTTTAATTAGCACAGTAGAGGTAAGTTGTGGGTTTCGAAAATTAATGACTATGCAATCACCCTCACAGGTCTTACGGGATTTGCCAACCCAATTGGTTCTTCTAGTACTTAAAATATCCCTTGATAAGACTACAGGAAAGCCACACTGTCGGTGAAGCCAATCCACAGTCTTATTCTTTAATGACGAATGGGATTCACCATAGCCATGGTTACTACCGGGCTCCCTAACAGGGGGAACGTTGGTCAAGACGGCTACAAAAGGTGCACATGTCGGTGGCAAATCCGGTTGAGGGCTGCTAGAACTGTTAATGTTTGCGTCAGGACCTATCAGTTTCCCTGATACTATATTAGAGGGTGGTTTAATGAAACCCGGCCGCTGGGGGGAGTGTTGGAGACAGCAGGTGGAATTTCACAAACGTTCCCAGAACTGAAGTTAGAATTACTACTCCCAGCCGTCAATGAAACTGAGTTAGATGTAATTGAAGGTATCTCAACAGGCCCTTGTTCATTATCATTGGTTTTGGCTCCTAAACTAGCCTTAATAAATGAGTCCAATAGGCCTCCCAATCTGGCTACTTCATCTGTGACTGTGGCAAGTTTAGTCAAAAGGGGTTTAACTAATAAATCAAACTTGACATCTATAGCATTAATTAGAAAATCAAGTTGCTCGTTATCTAGAGTGATCTTAGTACCATCCAATATCACTGATTGAACTCGTTGAATTTTGGGCGGTAAAGGGTCAGTTTTCTTAGTGGGGCGATTCCCCCCTCGTTTGGGCTGGGTGGTTTTACTGTTATTCCTACATGTACGTGATAATCTTTGGCGTCTAGAGGCAGTCAAGCTGGGGGTTAGTGGATCAAGTGTAGCAGCTTGGCCAGATTCCGGGTCATTAGAGGGCCCGGGGGTACCACTACCCATGCTTGTAATATCCGTTGGAACACCCTGAATCGAACAATCCGTTGGATCTAAAGATGTACTAACATCTTGATTGGTACTAGGCTGGGGGGCCAAACGATTAAACGGAGGGGGACTCGTGCTTTGTGACCCCGACCGTCCTAAAGACTTCCTACGCTCTTGGTTGATTTTATCAACCATCTTGACCAGATAATTATCCATAGTTGTGGACATAGCTGCTGGCTTAGCTTTAGGCATAATGGCTAAGCCAGGCCGGTACCAGATCCTCACTACAGATATCTCCACAAAAAGCAACAGACTAATGACTTTCTCTGTGTGTAACTGCCTATCCCAAATAATTAATCACGTAATACCACCATACACCTTATTGACCAATCCTTATAGCGGTGATGACTAGTCAGGTCCACCCACAAAAGGAAAACAGAATAATATCAAACAGTAGGCCAGTAAGCGACCCCCTCCTACCCCCTCCTGTCCCGGACTGTCTCAGACTGTCCGCCCTTTGTCCGGGCTTCGTCCTGGGCGTCCCGCGGCGCGTCCCGCGCTGCGGCACCCAGTAATATTAAAAGGAGACAGGGACCAATAGGCGGAAAGGCGGGCCGCGACTCAGGTGCGGGCAGGCAGGCACGGGCTCCTGGGAACTGTAGTCCGTCCCACGGCCTCTCTCACCCTTAGCAGCGGCGGCGATTCCAACATACAGCTCCTCCCGGTATGGCGAGGCTCCGAGCTTCTAATGCCCCCCAACAGTCAATTTCAAGTGTCTAGTTTTTTTAAATTAATTTTTTTTAAGGGGTTTATAATTTAAGTCATTCGGTTCATCCTGATCTTTTGAGATGCCCAGTACAAGATATTTGATTATTTTTTAAACATTGCCTCTGTGAAACATCCTTGGGAGTACATTATCCTTAATCACTTTGGTTTTTGAGGTATTGACTTTTATCCAGAGGACACACTGAAACTGGCTAAAGCAATAATTGCTTTCTTTGCTCTGGTCTGTGACCGCATCAAGTGCAATACTAAGTCATCGCTATTTAGACAAATCATTGATGCTCTGGGGCTTTACATTGGGCCTAGGATGTCTTTTGTTCCTTCTATCAAAGCTGCCAGAGATTTTATGAACATAGCAAAGAGGTGCAAGAGGGCAGCCCTATTGTGTCCCTCTATCAATATCTGTCTCCTCAGATATGACCCTTTTCAGGTGGATGCCCACAGATGCACCGTCATATAGTACAGCTATTGTTCTGGTGAACTGGGCTGGATATTGATGTAGAATGTCAAGACATGCTTGATCTGGAGGGCAAATGAGAAATTGTGATCAATAATGATAATCAGGCTTTTTGCAGATGGAACTGGAGTCGAGGGCTGGCCTAGTTAGGGCTACCACCAAAGAGATGACCAAAACAGGGGTTGACCAAACAACAGAACTTCTGTCTTGTCTCTATTTAACTTGAGGCAAGTGTGTTGCATTCAGGAAGCTACTGCACTCATACAAGACCAATTTGTTTTACCTAGTTCTGGATTGTGAGCACTGAGACAATAATATGGGTGTCATAAGCATAAAATACCATATCCAGAAAGACTTAGAATAATCTAATAGTCTAGACAGTGGTATAGTTGTTTATTGAGGATTTTCCTTCTAATATCTTGGCCAAAAAAGGAAGGCGAGAAAAGAGCCGATAATTATACTTAGTCTTAGGGTCTGCTTGTGATTTCTTTAAAAGAGGAGCCACCTGTTTCTAGAAATCTGGCATTAAAGTTGAAGAGATGGAGAGGTTGCAGAGACATGCCAGCGTTGATCCAAGTACATCTAAGGCTAAATTGGCAATAGTAGATAGGCAAGGATCTAATGATGTGCCTGACTTAGTTTATTTAAGCAGTGCAAGGCCCTTGCCTATTGGAAATACAGCAGGATGCTATGACCAGTGCGCGAGGCGTTGATGAGACAGTCAAAAGTCAGATACAACAAGGGCTGAGGCAGAAAATTCACCTGTATTGAGATTTGTCATCAAAAGAAAAGTGTGAAAGATCCTGGCAGAGAGAAGTGATGGTGTAATAACAGCACTCCATGCTTGAGGAGATAGAAGATCCTTACTTATCGTGAACATTTCATGGAAGGAATTTGGGTACAATTCGATTTTATTGGTGGTGTAAGCAGAGCGAGCTGCTCGACTCAGACACCAATTTATTTATTTATTTGGTTCTATAAACCAGTTTGTCTTTAGGATTGTACAAATGATGCAATTGCCTTTTGAGGGCCTTAATCTGGCACTTTGACCGTGTATATTGGTTTAAATGCCAAGGGGTCTTAGGTGCTGCCCGATGGATTGTTCAATATTGCACAGTAGCGTACAGAGCATTTGATCGATAAGAGTTGAAAGATTGAGCTGATCATGAAATTTGTACTGAGATAAGAGGACAAGTTTGAACCCTGCATTAGGTTTAATTAGTTGACTTTGACCCAAGGTCTCTTTGAGCTGTGGTTATGACTATTTTAAATGTATACCCACCTTAGTGAAGATTAGCTTGCCCTTGGGGAGGCTGCCATCGTATCTCACATTGGTGGGTTAATCCATGCCTCTATGTCCTTAATAAAATTGAAACTTTCCGTTATGATAAGTCAGAGATTTTTCATTCTATGTCACAATCCAAGGTGAGGATTATGCTGGTTTAAAGCTTTTCAGTAACCAGGGAAGCCATGTTTGAAACTGGTTTAAAGTAGACTCTTTTGGCGTTAGAATCTGACGATTAGTCTTCAGCATTAAGAATATCTTCCAGGTGAGCCCCAAGAGTTAATGCCTTGCAATCCATTCCCCCCCAGCTGAATGGGCTCCAAATCAATGCCCCCCAGCTGATTGGGCTACAAATACCTTAGTATCAATTCCGGATTGTTGCATACCCCTCTAACCCATCTTGCAATGGTAGGTGGAGAGACAGTTTTGTAGGTTTCCTGAGAGCGATCATAAATTCTCTCACCATGGGGGCGGATGTCCACCGTAATAGTCTCATTGCTTTTTATGCACCTCCCAACACACAATTTGGGAGAATCTGGAAAAGATAGGTTAAAGCCCACTTGAGAATTACATTTCGTACGATGAGAGATATGAAAAGTACTCTACCTGTTTTGTCTAGTGCTCTGATGTCTGATACTCTTCGACATGAGATTAGGCATAGTAGTGTAGCCGGTGTGGCTGATAAATCCACCCGAAATGGATATTTATTGGCTTGCCATGACAAGAAAAGGTTAAGGACCTTATTGATATCCCAGAGCCCTGAGTATCTTGGTTCTGGGGGAAGAGAAAGGCTAATGTTACTGTGGAGTTTCCTCACTGAGGGCACTCCCCTATTGGACGATCACTTACCGGCACATGACCTGCTGAGATCGCTTACTTGAAAGTATTTATTGATCTGTATGCCAGGCCCTAAGAGGCCAATGAAAGCAACAAAATTCAAGACGTGTACAACGCCTGCCCCCACTGGATCCAGATGTCGTTGGTGACACCAGCCTAACCATTGAGCCCAAACCACTCTGACTTAACAGTACTATCGGCTCATGTCTTAGAGAGGAGGGACCCAGCTTGTCTCGAAAGTCCTAGGACTTTCCAGCATTCCCTGTAATCCTCCATGCCATAAGAGGCAGAGAACTGTCCAATACCAATTGATGGCGATTTCCCACAGAATCCCAGAGAAGCACTGTAAACCGGGGTAGAGAAATTGGAAAATCTCAAGAAAGTTCCAGAAGAACTGGATACGAAACTTGCGATCTTCAAATAGGGGTCACCACTACCAAGTCTGCCTTCTGTCACTGTACTTGGGCTGAGAGGCACATTATGATCACAAATGGGGGGGGAAGCCTACTCCTGTTCCGAATGCCAGTCCTGGAGGAAGACGTCCGTGGCTGTTGCCTTGGGGTCCACCCTCCAATTGCAGTATCTTGGAAGTTGATGGTTCATACATGATGGAAAGAGGTCAACCAAGAGGGCCCCATTTGGTCTGAAGAGCTTGGAATACCGAAGGATGTAGTTGCCAGATGCTTGTATTCTTCATGTGTCGAGAGTGCCAGTCGGCTGCCTGGTTGAAACTCCCTAGTAGAGGTTTTGCCATCACGAGACGTGGTTCCAGGAGACTGTAGTCCCAAAGCTTCTGGCCAGGTCTGATAGGGTATTGTAGCTGGTGCTCCCTAGATGATTGATTTAGTGTACCGTTGCTATGTTGTCCATCTTAAGCAAGACACAGCACTTGATTTTTGGTCCAGCATTTGACTGCAAACGAGCCTGCCAGGAGTTCCAGGCAGTTGATCTACATGGATTTTTCTTGAGAGGACCATTGTCTTCCAGTGAAAAAGTCCCCCCACATCTCGTGCCCCCAGCTTGTACTGCGGGCATCGCTTTCTATGACTAGGTCCAGAAGAGAGCCACATATCGCCCGGCTAATTCCATAGCTCCATTTGGCGAGCCACCACTGTATTTCCTCTTTGGCTTCCTCTGTTAGAGGGACCATCTGAGAGCAGGTAAGCCTGTTCCCGGAGATGAAAAGTTTTGATGCATTGCAGAGCGCAGTAGTGGTGGTGTCCTGGGAAGATCACTTGAATCGAGGATGGCGGAAGACCCACCACTCTTGTGATGTTGGCATAAGGATGTAGCGGGTTTGGTCGCTAGTCGACAAAGCTTGTGTCTGATCTTGTTCATTTTCCGAGAGGGAAGCCTGAGGGTGACTCGTATCGAGTCCACCACAAACCTGAGAGATGGAGAGGGAAGTTCGAGTGGGGGTCTCCTATTCAGAATCAGACAGCCCCGGGGGGACAATGACAGAGGAACTCTGCAGGACACCACTGCACCCTTGTGGTATACTGGGATAATTCTGCACCTGGGCTGGTGTCCGAAAGGGCTTTATTTAGCCTGTTATAGTGCTATTCGCAGGTACAAACCCCTATATGGGGCATAATGCTGCAGGTGGGGGGCACAAAGAGAACTCTGGGAGGGCCTTAAATGAGGCACTCGGGCATCTATCAATGCTCCTGGCTGGCTGCGCTGTCTAATTCCGATCAGTTACCTCGGAATGAGTGCGCCGGACCGTGATACCTGCTAACAATGTAGCGCATTGTACTTGACACCCTCTGGTGGTTGGAGGAACCACACTGCATCTGCCCCCGAGCGCCAAAGTGCGATTTCTGAATGGAAAAAGCAGCCACGGAAGAGCAACAAGCATTCCTGCGACCACGCTGAGGAGAGAAACCGGAGCAATCAACAAAGCGCATAATCGTTACAGTGATAATCACATAATAGTACAATAAATTATTTAAATAAGCAAAATAAAACGAGCAAAATTAAGGCCCGAAGGCCAGAGGCACTTACCTGGCTGCTAGATCCGCAAAGAAAGAGGAGGTTTTAATTGACCATAACCTTAGCAGGTGATAAATAAGATGACTGGGAATGTGTTAAAGGAGGTTGGATTGTAAAAGCGGCTAAGGTTGAGAGGCAACTTGGAGGCAAAACAAAGAAAGTAATCCTGCTAATATGGAAAGTGCAGTTTGGGCAGAACATACCTAGCAAGCTCATAAAAATACTCTGAAGAATTAGTAATATTGTGGGATTTTTTTGCATGAACCAGAAGTGGAGAGTGTGTACCAAAACAATCGGGCAATATGCCCTGCTCCTTAGTGCTTACCAGGCACACAGCATGTGTTCTTATAGAAAGCTCACCCTCATGCTAAGCATGTGGCGTGCTTCATCATCGGATCCTTACCTGGTGAGTTAGTTCGCACCAAGTGGGCTCAACCTCACAGTGGGAGTAAGCACTTTGACATTCTCGAAATTTGTAGGGGATCTTAGGACAGAAAAGGATTAAAAGTATCTCTAAGGAACTCTAATGCAATTATTTAATAAGAGGGGCCCTGTGATATGGTTAAAACATAACATGACACTAAGAGGCATTTACTGAGCCAGCGTGTCTATTCAAGGTCAACATGTTTCATCTTCTTTGCAAAATATACAGATTTCATGAGGACCTCTAAGACCCTTGTACTCCTCTACTATACTGAGCAGGAGTTATGCATCCGCACGTATTACATGCAAGATCAAGAGACCCTTCAATACATGGTCAGTTGATTTGAAAACTAGCGATTATCCACGTGCAGAATCCTAAAAAAGGGAGAAGGGACACAGAAACAGGATTACGTTTGTATTAGAATATGGATACTGTAACAATGAACGTTTTCACTGCACTACCCACACTAAAACCGTGAAATCTCCAACCATAGAGATACCATCATCTATAAGCCAGGTTACATGAACTGGTGTGAATTAAAGTACCAGTAACAGCTAGTGGTCAAAATGTCATGCAGTCTTCTCATCATCCAAGTGTATTCACACAGTGCATCACATAGCCACACATAAAGTGAAGAGTAAATACATGAATGTAAGCTATCAGACTCCTTGTGTTTTAGGTGGGAGACATGCCTGGCAGCTTAGATTGCTCTGGCCTCATGGGAGCAAATTGGGGGCTTGCTTGATTCAAAGGTCACAAACTGTAAAAACATGGGAGAATTAGCCCTACACAACTAGCAAAGTAGAATAACTGTACCAACAAATGACCTAAGGTTCAGGGGTATTAATTACTGCACCAATGCGGGACTTGCCAACCTAGTTCCATGGACCGCATCTCCAGAATGTGGTAGAGAGGCAGCCCAAGCTAGACCTCAAATAGTACAATGTGTATTCTGATGATCGGTTACACCTGAAATCGTTTGAGAGACATAGCTCCCAGCTGGCATGAATCGCGGTGGCCATCTTATAATTGGTTTAACTGCCAAATGTTCTCATGTTTCTAGCCCTATTCCTACGTACAGGTGCAGCATTTTAATTGCCCAATCCTTACAATCTTGAGCCAGAGACGGAATCACTAATAGGGATTTCTAAAATACAGAGTAGAAAGCCATAAGAATCCATGCAAACAAAAAGGTGTGTGTTGAGACTAGACCTCTGTATTCTCTGCAGCACCCTAGAAAGCGGGGATATGATGGCCACCTTGAAATTCTTGCCAAGACCTGTATAGGTGCATGTCAGGGAGGACCAAAGTTGTAACTAATCTGCCCTGAAAAGCAGAACGTGGTGGCAATTTTGAGATTCTCAGGGGTAAATAATATTGCTTGGTGCAATATCCTTAATTTTTAGACGCAGCATAGTAGTCAATAAGAAGATTAACAATACATTCTCATCATCTGAAATAGATCCACCAAATAGATTCAGGAGTTTTTGGAGGCCACTCTGCATGTTGGAATTCAACAGAGTATCATCTGCAAAAAGCAGAATGGATGTTTTCACATTGACCAGAGATGGGGCATCAGTATGCAATGTGGTTAAGCAGTTTACTGTGTCATTTAAAAATAGTGCAAACCGAGTTGGTGCCACCCCACACCCCTAACGAACACCTCTGGACACAAGGACTCTCGCCGTCATCTCGTTCTGTAAGCCCCAACAAATGCAGGCATAGTTCATGTCATGTTACTGAACAACAATGGACAGGAGCTCTAGGGGCATATTTATATCTTTAAGTACTTGCCAAAGGTTGTAACAGGGGACTTAGTCAAAAGCTGACTTCAAAGCAACAAAGGCAACTTAAAGGTTGCACTTGTCTAGTACGACCTTCTTCGAGTAAACTAGCAAAAAATAGAATACTTGATCAGTGGTCGACACTCTTTTCCTAAACCCAGCCTGAAAGGGGCTTAGGATGTTATATTCCTCTATCCAATTCTGGATCTTCAATAGTACACAATGACTAAAAATCTTTTGCGTATGGTCCGTTAAGCTGATAGGCCTAAAGTTACCCAGATGAGACCTGTCACCTTTTTTCAAAATAGGTAGCACAATGGTGCCTTTCCAGGAATCTGGAATTGGGTCTAGCTTAACAATAGCATTAGCAAGTATAAGGATATATTTGGACCATGCCTCAGAGTCATGTAAAAAGATATCAACTGGGATGCCGTCTGGACCAGCAGCCCTACCTCTTGAGATGGCATAAAAAGAATCGAATATGTCTAACCTATCAAAAAGAGGGACATAAATGTTCAGAGGCAAAAAAGACAGTGGGCAGCCCTCTTCTATACTCACAGAGGCATCATAAAGTTTATTGAAGTGGGAAAACCACTCTGACGGGCAGACATAATTAGTAGGTTTCATGGCGGCAGGGTTTCCGCACTTCGCCACAAGTGCCCAGATTTTGGTTGCGTCCTTAGATGCAGAGGCTTCTTTGAGATCCTGCCACCTCTGATCATCCCAGGCCCTTTTTGCATTGCCCATGCATTTTCTTATACGCAGTCCTACAGCTACGAATAAGGCCTACATCCTTGGCCTTGATGACCTTCAACTATAAATTTGTGGCCATTTGCATCCCCCATTGTACCAAGAGCTGGGCTTTACAACTATATGTTTTGGTTTTGGAGCAGGAATTAAAAAATAAGTTAGGGAATGATCAAAAAACATACTATGTAAAGAGCTGATGTCCTTGTAGCCATTGTCATTAAGTGCATCATCATACATTTTGGCAAGTGTATCCTGCAGGAAGGTGGACAACAACCAGAATGATAACTAATACAGAGGCATGTCTTTGAAAGTGAAAGCGGATTGTGATCGCTCCCAACCCTGTGTGTTATCACCATGTCACTGACAAATGACCATAGTCTCAGGTCGACCATTATAGAGTCAATACTGTCACAGCTCAAGCCTCTTGTTGGCCCCACAGTTAGTCAGGGGTAGCAATGCCTGCTCTGCAGAGATAGAGAACGTTTTGCGAGATTCCCTTGCCATGCTGAAGACGGACAGGAATTTATACACGCTCCCTTAAGGGGCAGAAGAAGGACAGGAATTTATACACGCTCCCTTAAGGGGCTGAAGAAGGACAGGTATTTATACACGCTCCCTTAAGGTTATAAATGCAGGCCAGCGGATGGACCCAGTGCTTGGCTTCCGGAAACTTCACCCTTGAGACCACGCCCACTTCCTGTTCCTTCGTGGAGATCATCCTTGCTGTGGCTGAAACCTGTTTTTCTGTGAAGGTATTAAATCCTATTTCTTTTGGGCTGCCAATCCTTTTTTGTTCCTTTTCTTTTGCCAGCGGGCACACTACCGCTCTCCGATTCTTTTTGTGGATGGAGCGTTTGCCTGTTATTTCGCAGTAGCCCTAAAGTCATTTAATGAGCAGCACCTATTTTTTATTTTATTTATTTGAGCAGTGTGTGACTCCGCGGCCGCGTTTGAAGGTAATTCGCGGCCGCATTCAGATTGCTTTCGCGGCCGCGGCCTTTTTCTTCCTGCAACCACGGTCGCGTATATATCTAATGCGCGACCATGTTTATTACAGTAGCACCTCTCTGATTTTTTTTTTTGGCTTAAGCGCCAATTCATGAACATTTCTGGCCCCAATATCAAGTGGCAACATTGGGCTGAATAAACGCCCCCAAAATGAAAGGCCTTTTGGGAAATTGAACCATACTCCAGCTTTTTTATTTTGTGCCAAAGTCCTTATGTTTGGAATTCTCCATATGTTCTCAGTAATAGACTGTGAATGCTCTTAAGAGGCCTACAAATTTGTAAAGTCAGACTTTTTGTGGAATTTACGCCTTTAAACATGTTTGGACATTGAAAGCAAACCTTTGTGGATTTATTTGCCTCCTCTTCTTCGGATCTTCTGCGGACTGTGAAGGAAATAACTGATGTGCCTGATTTACCTTGTTCTTCGAATCACTCACAAAGTTCATACGTTCCTTATCAAATCTGGCTGGTAAGTGGAACGACTGTCTCTGCAGGACAGGCAAAATATCCTTACGAAGTTCTTTAGATTTACATAAGGGGATAGAATTTCATTTGGGGCATTTCTGGTTTTCTCTCCTAGGACACTCATTTGAATTTGCTTTCCTTGAACCTTTTGGGGATTCAGAAGAGGCTACCCGTGTTGGATATCATTACCCGCATCTCCCTGGGCTGGCCTTCCTGTATGAGAGAATCTCTTTTCCATATCAGGGGGGCTGTCTTTGGGGGGTGTGGAGAGCTCTCTTCGTTCCCGTGGATTGGGCATCACTTCAGGTCAGTGGATCTGGCGACAAATACGACTAGTGTAGTTAAGTTTGTTAAAAGTATATGCCCTGCTAGAATTTGGCTTAGTTTGGCCATTAGTGGCCCTAACTACCAATTGTATTGTGAGGCTCTTCAATTGAATCACAGCCTTAGTCCGTCTTTTGATTGGGGCAATTTCCAAGGTGGGGACTCCCCAGACCACATCCTCCTCCTGTGAAAGCTGGACTTCATCATTATCAAAGGGCTCAAAGGTGGTATTATAAGATAATGTTGGGAATTACATCCTTCTAGATAGTTCTCTAAGGCTTGCACAGTGTTTGATGTGAGACCACCCTTTAAACCTCTTGCATAAATATTGAAGATGGCAACTCAAAACTTATTGAACGTTAGTATGATCCCCAAGTTATTAGGGGAACCAAGTTATTAGGGGAATCAATGTCTAGGAGAGTAATATTACAAGTATGAGAGGCTCATAACCACGGCTTTAGACCTCCATTGCTCTTTCAATTAAAGTTTTTTTTGCTGGCACATTCTAGTTGAGATAGCCGGGTTTATAGACTGGGTCAGTGCTCCTTGTCTCTTGGGAGCAAGCAAATATCATGTTCCTCAATAAATTTGTTCCAATCTGGTTGAACCAATTTCGAGTTAAGACCAGCCATATTCCAAGATAAGATATTAGTCACAAAGGGCTTTGGGGCGATAGGAGCACCATTTAAGGTGTGCGCCTGTAAAGATGGAATTTCTGCAGGTGGAATATCTTTAATGTTAGACAGTAAGATAAAGGGACTAGGTGTAGGTGATAGATAGTTATTGGCTTGCTTTCCATCATACAAAACATCTGGGGAGCTCAGATCGAGTACAAGTAATGGTACAGTGGCAAGCAGTCCCCTAGACTGACTCATAAATTCCATTGTTGATACACACATGCAGTCATTAAGGTGTTTGTTAAAGTCCTTAAGTCAGTCCACCTCACTCAAGGTTGAAAGCAGTCTCCCCCTGCTCTGTGTAATGGAATGTAAGTCCCTGCTTGTCCAACAATATTTAAACTGTTTAGAAGAGTTGTTTGGGGGACTGGATCTAATATCGACAGCCACCAGGATATCACCTAGTCCTGCAACCCTTTAAAGTGAGCTCTATTGTGCCATATATTGGATTACATGGCATAGATGATGTTATCACCAATTACCGAACGGCAACCCCTCAAATGCCCAATCCAGTGGGTCACTTTATTTATTAGCGAGTCCTCTGCTTTGTATCTCACGGTGGGTGAAAGTTTTGG
The DNA here is from genome assembly GCF_964204655.1 of Triturus cristatus. Taxonomy (NCBI): domain Eukaryota; kingdom Metazoa; phylum Chordata; class Amphibia; order Caudata; family Salamandridae; genus Triturus; species Triturus cristatus. The sequence goes on along the minus strand of NC_140583.1, from coordinate 1,156,709,709 downwards.
GACCTTAGTTCAAGTAAAGTATTTCTTTATTCGGTTTTTAGCAGATAAAAAAACCATAAAAGCGATCACGTAAAAAAGACTTTTACATTTCATAACAATTTAAAAAACTAAATACTGACAGTTAATACAAGATAAATACTTTTTTCTTTTTAAAAACTTAGTTACTTCGCTGTGTTTTATTTATAGTGTTAACACAAATTCATTACTAATATATTCAACGTTCTAGCGAGATATCGCTCTCACTTTGCTCAGTTGGTTTACTTTAAACTGGGCACGTTTACAAATTTAGTTGATGTCGAAAAATGCATTTCAGAAATTTAACAATGCACTTCGACATCCACTCCTCCCCCAATGATTGTAAGAATAACAGGGCCGGACGACATCTTCTTATTCCTACATATTTTAATAGCGGGATCAGCCAGATCTTTCTGTGCTTTCTATAAAATTTACAAAAGAAAAGGGTATGGCCTGAATTGAGGTCTCATCACACGGGCATAATGATGGTACTGTATCCCAGTTGTTTTTTTCCGGGAAAGCAAACAGACGGTGAAAAATATTTAACCTGAATCTTATTAAGACAAATATCTCAAAAGTGGTAAGATCGTGGGTTAAGTATGGCTGGATTGATAAGGTTGTTTGGACAGCAACGCAGTGTTGCACAGATGGTTTAAAGGCTTCTTTCATTAACCGAATTTCTTCTAGATGGGCCAATGAGAGCGCCTGTAATGCCTTTCTTGATAGTGACTGGATTGTAGCAGGAGCCGGATAGTATTTTTCCAGTCCCAAATCAAGTAAGAACCCTTTTATATAGGCCAACCAGCCAATTTTAAATGAGTGGTCCAAAGCAATACAATCCAAAATAATTTGCTGAGTGTGTTTTTTTATCCCCGGACCATATGCGATGTCAAAGAAGAAGTCGCTGAATTTTTACTAGGTCCATTAGATATGAAATTCCCAGTTCTGTATGGCACGCGAAGGTGGATGTACTTTTAGGTACCGCTAGGAGGAAACGGAGAAATGCATTTTCTGCCACTTGTCGGTTTTTAATATTTGCATACCCCCACACTCCTGCTCCATATAGCGCTACTGACTGACACTTGGCTCTGTATATTTTTATGAGCTCTACTGGGGGTCTTCTGCCCAATTTTTTCGAAAAGTTTACAAGAGCCATAGTAGTTCTTACTAGATGGAATTTTCTAGACTCTATTGCGGGGGACCAGTTTAATTTGTGATCGATAGTAATGCCCATGTATGGATATTGAGCTGTTACATCCAATTTTTCATTGTGTAAGAATATACTCTTTGGCCTTTGTTTCGCTAATCCAACACTCATAAAAGTCTTTTTGATGTTGATGCGTAGGTTCAACTCTCCCATAAATTGGGAATACCTATTTAGGGCCTTCTGAAGTTCTAGGGGGGTACGTGCCAATATCACGGCGTCGTCCGCATAGAGCAACGCCGGAATCGGACGGTTGTTAACTTGGGGAAGGTCCTGGCTCCCGTCCAGCATGGCTTGCTCCAGGCCGTTGGTATAAAGCGTGAAGAGAAAGGGAGCCAGGACACATCCCTGTCTCACTCCCCTCTCCACTTTGAACGACGCCGATAGCTCCCCATTTGCACCGTACCTCACCCTAGCTGATGCATTTGTATACAATTCACGCAGAAAATTTACTAAAGGTAGTTCCACCCCCATATCCAACAATACTGACCACAATTTAGCATGGCAAACGCAGTCAAAGGCAGCGGACAGATCCACGTAAACCATGTGGATACTGCCCGCTTTTGTACATACGTATTTCTCTAGGAGCAGAGTTAGATTCAGGGCCTGTTCAACTGTCCCCCGGCCCTCACGGAATCCAAACTGGATGTCTGAAAGTATCCCGCCAACCTCCGCCCACTGCTGGAGACGCTCCAAGATGATCCTGCCTGCAACTTTACCCAAAGAATCCAGCAGGGAGATTGGACGGTAACACGATACCTCCTCACGGTCCCCCTTTTTAAAAATTGGGACAAAAATTGATTTTGACCATGAGTCCAGTAGTCCCACCTCACAGGCTGCCCTAAGTACCCTTGTAAGTATTGGTGCCCAAAGCTCTTCATTTGACTTAAATAGGTCTATCGGGACTCCGTCGGGTCCTGGGGCTTTACCGTTTTTACTGGTTTTGTTGGCTCGTTGAACTTCACCGATGTCCATATCTATTTCTAGTGGATAGTTGGTGTTGAGTGGAACAGCGGTTGAATCTGCGCTTATGTCTGCTGGGCCCCCTCCAAATATCTTTGAGAAATAATCTACCCAGGTCAATTCATCAATTGCCACATCAATGGATGGTTGATTCTTTTGCTCTAGCAGAAATGGGGATTTTACCACAGCCCAAAACGCGGAGTTATCTTTAAGAATACAGCTTTTGTGCAATTGATCCCATAGGGCCTGTTTGAGTTCTATTTTCCTATCCTTTAAAGCTTTGCTATACTCCCGCCTTAAGTCTGCTATTTCTTGGGGCACCCTGTTTGGGTTTTTCGAGGCAACTTTCAGTTTAGAGTGCGCCACTGTACATCGGTGGTTAAACCATCCCGCTTTCTTCGTTTGCGTATTATTTAATTTTACAAACAATGCTGCTTTTATTGCTTTTGTGACCTCCTCAAAATTACTTATTACTTCTTCACTATGTACAGACAAGTCTAGGCATTTAAAGATCGAACTGTAAGCCATTTGAATGACTTTCCTTGTGATTTTTTGAGGATCAATTTTTTCCCATTTCAATGAGAAACCATTAAGTCTGTCCAAGTGTAGGGTATTTTGCCTCAGTGCACTAACTATAATTTGCGTGCTGTCCTCTCGCAATGGGTGAAATGTTCTAGTAAGGGCACAGTGGTCACTTTGTGTACTAACGAGGGTTTGAAAGTTGGTGGCGCGGTTCCCTGAGGAATTAGAAATCAAAATGAAATCTATGGTGGTTTGACTGCCTCTTCCAATGTAAGTTGCATCTAACCTCTGAGTTAAAACATTTGTTTTATTTACAATTTTTAAGTCCAGGTCGAGTAAGGATTCGTTTAGGCAGTTTCCAATACTTGAGTGGGAAAAATGAACCAATGGTTCTTCATTCTCGTCCGTTAGCCCACACAAGTTATGGTTGCAGTGTTCACAGGGATGTTGATTAAAATCGCCCCCCCATAAAATGGTGGCCCCTTTTGCAGAATCCCTAGTCATGGTGGTTAATTGAGACCACAACTGTCGCACAACAGTTTGAAGTTCCCTGTCTGGCAGATTGTTATAAAAGTTCACTAATAGAACGGACTTGTCTTTACTAAGACGAAGGAGCAAAGTTTGATAATTTATTTCCAAGGCCTACCAGATGGATTTCAGTTGTTAACCAAGTCTCCTGGAGAGATATAATATTACATTTCTCCAGGAAACTTGTCCCCATACCATTTTCTATTTTCCGGCGTAATCCGGCAATATTCCAGAATAGGAATGCAATCGAGGAGTCTGTCTTGACTGGGGGAGTTTCCACTAGCCCTAAAGATTGTTCCATTGAAGACTCTTCAGTAAATTCCACAGCATCTGCTTTTTCGTACGTATTAGTGCCCGATGATGATTCTCCTGCCATGGTACATTGATTTTCTACCTCATGGTAGCTTATCGGCCTATATACAATAGGATTCGGGTTTTCGGGCTGTTTATCGGGCTTTAAATTAACTTTTAGGGTTGGTAAAATTTCTGATTGTCTAGAAACATGATTCACCCCGATGTCTCGTTTAAGCAGTCAGTCAACTCCTTCCAGCCCTGAGAGCAAAGAGAAATGATTAAGTGTGGGAACATTAAAACCAAGGCCATTTAGACCAAATAGACCAAAGTTTTCCCTACTGCGCCCATAAAGGGCACTGGATCTTGGGGGATGGGCCAATAGGGATTGTGGGTAGAAGTAGTTGAGGTCGGTAGTAGAAATTTCTTCCCCTCTTTTCTTGGAGTACCAGTCAACAATGTGTTTGGTTGCTCTACGGTCCCTAAAGTTTATTATAACTACATCACCTCTGATATCTTTTGGTCTACATCCTACCCACTCTAATCTTCTAACATGAAGAATTTCCCCGTTTATATTGGGGGGTAGTGGCCTGTTATTCCTCAGCCAAAATATGACTTTTTTTTAAGTCCCTGTTGGCCCTCAGTTTTTCCCATTCTACCTCTTAGTCCATCCCATTTTCCGGAACCCCAGTTAAAACCACGACATACGGTACCGCTTCTGGTGGTAGGTCAATATTTTGCTGGTATGACGTTTGAAATTTAGCGGAAAGGGACTTCCTAGCTACACTAGTCTGGGAATTGTCCGTCTTATTGATTGGCCCATCCGCTTTATCGTCCCTGTTCATCATTCGGGGCTCAATAGGAAGAGGCTTCGTGGAGGCATTGGTCTTAGACTTATCTTTTGGTGTTGCCTGGCTCTTCGAGCTCACTTCCTGAGGTCTGGAAAGACTTTTGTCTGTTTGCAGGGGGGCTGCAGTTTTCTTAACTTGTGTTATTGAAGTGATATTACGAGATGTTTTCGCCGCTGTTTTTGGCCCATTTAGTATCGTACGGTCTTGTTGGTGGGACCTAGCCTTAACTAATTCATTGAGTAAATCTGTATTGGTTCTGGTTGCTTTTTCTATGCTCCCCAGTTGTTCAGTCATTCTTTTGATTCGCTCTATTAACGGCAGTATTAGTGATTTAACTAATTTCTCCATACTACCCATTAAGTCATTGGTGAAATTGGTGGGTTGAATGTAATTATCCTGTATTCCCTTTCCCACAGTTTTCTATGTGTTCTTTGGGTTGTTCCTGACTAATTTAGGCTTTTTTTTTTTTTTTTAAACCTTTATTTACACACCAAATAGTCACAGTCATGGGCCTACAACCGCCTGGGCCGGCCGCTAACGCAGAAAAAAGGAGGACATCAATAATGCAGCAATCATGAGAGCAGGAGCGAACCGCACGCGTAACGGCTGCAGCCGCCCACAACTGAACCCAGCACTACAGAAAGGTTTCTTATTAACTGTTTTGTAAATAAAAACAACAAAAGGAAACTTAGACCAGGCAGAAGAACTCCATTAGCAGGGACTTGCTCTCTCATGAGCGGGGGACAACAGCGACAATGCAGCCCATCACACAATAACTCGCGTTAAGAAGGGCAGGGGGGGGGGGGGCAGGGAAAAGATCAGTCATCAATCCTGCAAAGCGGAAGGAAAAAAGACCAGGAACATCAAAGTCAAGGGGACATCGTTACGTCTGGTGTGACCACCAAGGGGGGAGTGCATATATCCCCACGATAGGAATTCCAGGGACCCCACATTTTTACTCCATTTCTTAGCTTTGCCTCTGGCCACGTAAACAGTCTTCTCTCGGAACATGCACCAATCCATATTCTCTTTCCACTTCATAACTGTGGGAGGCCTACCGGAACCCCAGAGTTGTGCAATGTCTCTTTTAGCGATCATGTTGCACACAGTCACCCAGCGTTCTTGTGCCACATCGCAGTCAGTCGGTTCCCACACATTCAACACACAGCGCCGAGCCTCAGGGAGCAGAGCCACACCCGTAACCTCCTCCATCACTGCATGCACACCAGTCCAGAAACGTAGCACCTTCGGACACTCCCACAGAATATGAAGAAAAGTACCAAACAGGCCACAACCACGCCGACATAAACCATCACTTGTGTAACCCATGTGAAGCAAGCGGGGACCGGTGACATAGACCCTATGTAATATCTTTAACTGCACAAATCGAAGGTGAGCCGGTATGGCAACCTCCCTCGGTGAGGCCAGTCCTCATCATCCAATTCTAGGCCATTGGCGACCCAGACCTCTCGCAAATGTGTGAGGAGGTCCGCTCGAGTATTGATCAGTTTTTTGTAGATCAGGGAAATAGTACTATCCGGCAGGTAACCATCAAGTAAACGATCTTCCAACGGGGAGGCTTCAGGGATATCTGCAGGATTCGGGAAAGCGGAAAGTAGCGCATGGCGCAACTGCGCATAGCGAAAGAACTCCCTATCGCTCAGCTTATATTCCGTCTGAAGAGCTTCAAACGTTTTAAAAGCGCCCTTCGTCCAGAGATCCCCCACACGACTAATTCCAATCAAATCCCATTTCTCAAAGCCCTTAGTACGCCATAAACCACCCAACGCATCAGACGCATACAGTGGAGTCGCACGAGACAGACGGCCCGTCCATCCCGTAGCAGCGGTGGCGCAGTGCCAGGCACGTACTGCATTTTTCGTAGGACCTGTCAATTTAGTACCTCCCTTCGTAGAATAAAGCGCTCTATTGAAATCTCTGCCCGGCAACAGTAGCTTATCCATCTCGTACGCGGGGTTCACCGCCGGGCCATATGTCCCATGGTTCACCGCCACCAACTGGGACGCCCAATAATACCTTCTAATATCAGGAAGAGCTATGCCACCGTCATACCACGGAAGGGTCAATTTAGCGAGAGCAATTCGCGGTCTCCCATCCCAAACTTGTTGCCTCTGTAGGCTCTCTACCTCACTAAAATATCGGGCGGGCACCACGTCCAGCGTATTCTGCAATGCATACAAAAAGGGTGGAAGAGACATAATTTTGAATAAGGCTGCCCGGCCAAGCGGCGATAGCGGGAGCTTCCGCCAACGAGCAACATCGGCCCGCAGCCGCTGGAGCGGGGGCAGCAGATTCAGAGCATAACGGACCGCCGGATCCAGGGACACGTGGATACCTAAGTATTTAAATCCAGAATGTGAAATCTGAATCGGACAGCCACGAGGGAGAAGAGGGGGGTCGCCAACCAGCACATAAACACAGGATTTCACCCAATTAATGACAAGCCCTGAATTGCGACTGAAGGAGTTTAATACATCAAATAACACTATCAACGATTTCCGCGGGGAGGTGAGATAGAGCAAAATATCATCTGCGTAGAGTGACACGCGATCCTCAAACGTCGGTGTCCACCGAATACCCGTCATGGAGGGTTCCCACCGGAGCCACGCCGCCAGGGGCTCCAACGCGAGAGCAAAAAGAAGCGGGGACAGGGGGCAACCCTGCCGCGTGCCCCTCCCAAGCCCAAAGGGGGTGGAAACTCTACCATTCACCACCACCTGCGCCAGCGGTTCCACGTATAACAACTTCACCCATCCAATGAATCCAGGTCCAAAACCAAACTTAGCCAGCGCCGCCCAGGGATACGACCACTCCAACGTGTCGAACGCCATCGTGGCGTCTAAGGACGCCAAAATGGTGGGCTCCTGAATAGAATCCACTCTCGCGAGGACTCCGTGGAGGCGCCGCAGGTTCAGCGCGGTGTTGCGATGCGGAATAAAACCAGACTGGTCCGGATGTACCAGGTCACCAATGACTTTAATCAGACGATTAGCGAGCACTTTAGCGAGAATCTTAGGTTCAGCATTTAGGAGTGAGATAGGCCTATAAGACGCACAGCAATCACGCGGCTTGCCCTCTTTATGGATCACCACAATAGTTGCTAGACGTTGATCACGCGGAAGGGAGCCGACCTCTCGGGATGCAAGAAACATCTCGCGGAGATAAGGTGCCAGCCTATCTGGACGAAGCTTGTAAAGCTCGATCGGAAGGCCGTTAGGGCCGAGAGCCTTTCCTGAACGGACCGAGCAAATCGCCGATGCTATCTCATCGTTCGTCAACGCCGCATCCAGCAATTCTTTATCATCGACAGAGAGGCACGGCAATGCAATATCTCGTAGCAGTTGACGAGAGTCGTCTTCCGGCCTCTCCGAGACCGGAGAGTAGACGTCACGCAAATGATCCGCAAAACAGCTCACAATCTCCCCCGGATCCGTAACACTCACACCATCAGCACGCACAATCACCGGGACCACACGACTCGCTCGCTCTCTCCTCTCCAGCCATGCAATCAACTTTCCAGCCTTGTCACCAACATCATACAAGCGCCCCTGTTGTTCCCGACTAGCGAGCTTGGCCGCATCCGTAACCAACGCCCTATAATCCGACTGTTTAAGGCAAAGGGCGTGGAGTTTATCCCGTGTGACCCCCCGCCCGAGATCCTCTTCCAAGTCAGTTATGTCAGACTCCAGGCGTACCACCTCCTCATTTTTACGTCTCTTAGCAAGGGAGATCAAGGATAGGGCCTGCCCACGGATGACCACCTTGAAAGCCTCCCACAATGTTACGGCCAATGAGTCTGAACCCTGATTTTCCACAAAATAACGGTCAAGAGACTTAACCAAAAGGGCACGAGTTGTGGGGTCATGCAAATACCAGGGATTAATCGGTGCCACCCTCCCCCCTGCCCCCAAGACCACATCTAAGTGTAGCAGCACCGGGGAATGATCAGAGATGCCACGAGCCAGATGTCTAACCTCCCCGATCATTTGAGCTTGGGCGGCCGGCATCAGCACATAGTCCAATCTAGAAAAAGAGCCGTGGGCGCCAGAGTGAAAACTAAATTGGGCGAGCCCCGGATGCATCGATCTCCAACAGTCCACAAGCCCCATAGTGTCGATAAGGCCACCCAGCCACGAGTGCGCCCCGGGGAGGTCTCTGGGAGGGTGCCGATCCTCTCTACCCGATACCACAGAATTGAAATCGCCACCTACCAGCAGGAGGCCCTCCGGGAGCCCAAGCAGCAACCCTCCCAAATCCGCAAAGGTGGTGGTTTGCAACCCAGGGGGGACATAAACTGAAACCAAACACAAAGTCTGTCCTTCCCACCGGCCAACCAACACCACGTAACGCCCCCGGTCGTCGTGCATCACCTCATCAATTTCCAGCGGGAGAGAGGATCGAACCAAAATGCCCACCCCTCTGGATCCGGTAGTAAAACCAGAGTGGGCCACCAAACGGTAGCCCCTTCTATTCATACCCTGGCATGAGTGTCCCACCAAATGCGTCTCCTGCAACAGAACTACAACAGGAGAGAGACGTTTCAGATATTGTAGCACCACCCCTCGCTTCAATCGGTCCCCCAAACCATTGACATTCCATGTTAAAATGCGCAATCCCCTACCCCCCATTTCCACCACAACGGTCACCCCACCCACAATGAGAGCAAAAAACAGCACACTGGTTGCCTGGTACAAAACAAATGCCACCCAAAAACACCCCTACCGCCACCCCCCCAACTCCCGTTACACACCCCCCCACCCTGCACCCCTGCACAAGACCATTCAGACACCCCAACTCGCAGTGTGCCTGTCGCCCCAACATGAACCTACTCTACGGAAAGAAAGAAAACCCCCCGAGGAGGAAGAATCTCACCAGATACCCCGCAGCCTCCCAATGATGAAGGAAGGGTGATACAATCCTAAAAAAGAAAAAACAATACATCAAACCCAAGCCGGAGGTGAACACTAAATTGTCTAGGAACCACCAGTCATTCGTTCATACTTGATCCGCTGATCCACCACCCTCATCCTCACCCCGGTCCTCCCCGCCGCGCCGATGGTGCAAGGTGTCAAGCCAGTCCTCAACCGCCTCGGGCCGGTCGAAAAAATAAGTCCGTCCCTCCAGTTCAATACGTAGCTTGGCCGGAAAAAGCATAGAGTACTTCAAGCCCATGTCCCTCAGCCGCCGCTTGACAGTCATAAATCCCATTCGCTGTTTTTGTACCGATTGTGTAAAATCAGGATAGAAACTGATGTCCACATTTTCATACTTCATCGGGCCATTCACACGGGAGGCCTGCAGGATTGCGTCACGGTCCCTGAAGTTGAAGATCCTGGCAATGATAGGTCGCGGTGGGGCCCCAGACCTCGGCTGGCCCCCGGGAACTCTGTGTGCCAGCTCCACTGTAAAGAATTTGCTGAGGCCTTTCGGGGCTAGTTTGTTCAGGATCAGATCTTCCACAAAGAGATCGACCGGCCCATCCTCCGACTTCTCCGGCACACCGATGATGCGCACGTTATTTCGCCGGGCCCTGCTTTCAAAATCCTCCAGTCTCTTAACAGAGAGGTCGTTGAGGGCCTGCAAACTGCGGATCTCCGTCTGCAGTTCAGAGACATCCGTCTTGAGGCCCGATGTCGTGAGATCGAGTGATTTGACCTTTTCACTGGTTTTCGACAGGTCCGCCCTAAGTAAGTTGACATCGATCAACACGGTGTCCAGCTTATGGGCCAGCGAGTCAAATTGCTGGCCGACCGAAGCCTTCATGGCGTGGATGACACCCATGACATCTTGCAGTGTCAATTCCGTCGAGTGTGACGGGCCCTCCTTGACCGCATCCGAAAGCCCACTCGAACCAGGAGATCCCTTCTGCTGGGCATAACGGTCCATGTTGTTCGTTTGCACGTAGCCACCTCTCCGGGTAGCTCTAGACTTTTGCTTGTCACCGTCCAGCCGGGCCGCCATTACACAGCAGGGAGAGCAGATCCAGTATACCTGTGAGGCGCAGCGATCTCCCGGGGAGTCCACCTCCGTGATGGACAGCCCCTTTTGTCAATGCCACTCGACAGCCACAGATCGGTCCAAACGTAGAGCGACTGCGAGCGCCCGCCACCAGACTCGTAGAGGAAAGTCAAAAACGAAAGTGAAACCAGGGGGGGACGGGCCCGCCCGAGACTCTGGAACTGTTGTTGTTCGATTGGAGCTCGGTGACAGTGCCAACCCGAGTTCGGGGTGGCGCAGCGGGGCAGGCCTCTTTCTGGAGGACAGAATAAGTCGAGTTCCCAAAGTCCGATTTAAGTTCCGAAAACAGGAATCACCTCAGCTTCGGTTCACCCGCAATATTCCTTCAAGATAGCAGGATTATAGACAGGATAGACGTGGGAGGCTGCGAGGGTCTCGGGAGCCCTGTGCCTACGCGTCCATCTTGGTTGCGCGCTAGGCTCCTCCCAATTTAGGCATTTTTGTGTGTTTACGGGCCTGGTGTGTCCCCCCACGCTTCCTTTTACCTGTTGTTTGCCTGGGGGCGATTGTGTTGTTATGCATTTCCTTGAGCGAGGAATCCCTAGAGGAAATAATAGTTATTAACTCCTCTGAGGTAGTATCTGAAGTCGTGTCAATGGAAGTATTGTTCGTATGTGGTGGCATTAAGGAAGTTCGGTCTTGAAGTTGAAATGGGATACTAATGTCAGCCTCTTGGGAATTCTCAAGGATCTGAGCCGTTGGAGTGGTTGCTGACTGTATTTTGCCCAGAGATGAACGTTTACTATACAAAAGTTCAGAGGATAGACGCCTTTCCGTGATTTCGATCTCGCGTTCGAGCACGGAGGCAGCCCTTGTAATGAAAAGATCAAGAGTCCCTTGGAGCGAGCCTCCCACCAGAGATTTCCTAGGTTTACTACGTCGACCACTCATATTCCTACAAGGGTTAATATAAATGGAGATTGGAAAAGGGGATGACAACAAACCAGTTTAAACAATTGATAAATCAATTTGTTAGATGAATTAAACACTGTATTATGACACAGAGTGATCCTGGCATAGACAAGAACAAATAATAAGGTTAGGTCGAAAATTTAAACTAAAGTCTTACTTCGCATATCTTGAAGTCAGTGTCAGGGGGGTACTCCAGCCCAGCCTTGGCCAGCACCGGACGGCCACAGACGACCCGCCCTTTGCCCGGCTCGTCCCGCGACGCGGAGGGAACAGCTGTGTTTTGCGTCTCCGGGCACGGAAGTACTGGTTGGTGGGCGGGTCAGCGCAGGAATTGTGGGGGCTGTAGTCCCCCCACTCAGCGGCCACTCGGTGTCAGCAAGCGGCGGCGAGGGGGACCAACAGCCGCAGATAGCACTGCGCTTCCAGTGCGATGTCCCCCAAGACGATAGGCTCTCTCAGCGTGGTGACAGCAAGATGGGTCCCCCGCCAAACAAAATAATGCGAAGGCTCCCGCGACGCGGAGGGAACAGCTGTGTTTTATGCCTGCGGGCACGGAAGTGCTGGTTGGTGGGCAGGTCAGCGCAGGAATTGTGGGGGCTGTAGTCCCCCCCACTCAGCGGCCACTCGTTGTCAGCAAGCGGCGGCGAGGGGGACCAACAGCCGCAGATAGCACTGCACTTCCAGCGCGATGTCCCCCCAGATGATAGGCTCACTCAGCGCGGTGACAGCAAGATGGGTTCCCCGCCAAACAAAATAATGCGAAGGCTCCCGAGTGACCTTAGTTGTTTTGAATTCTGCTCGAGAGTGTAACTCTAACAAAAATGTTTTTGGTTCCACCCCTTAGCGGCCCAATAGCTATTATTAGCTACATATCTTGCAGTGTAAGGAAGCTGTGCAGGGCAATTATTGGCCAAGAGATTAATCTGTTGTGGACTTTGAGCAAAGCTACAACTAGGCAGACAACCAATGGGGTCTCCCTTGCATCCATGGCTTAAATCATGAGTTAAAAGACTTTTTTTTTTTAAACTTATTTTTATTGCCATTTTCACATTTCATACATTGTACATCATTCATATTCTTCAAGTGGTCGTGTCCGATCATACATCCTGTAAGGTTACTTAACAATTGTATTGATTGATGATTCGTTACCAAGAGGCATAAACAGGGTATTCAGTTATCGTGACGTTCACATCCTACGATCTCGGGTTCCATATATGGCAAAGGAACTGGGGTTTAACAGAGGTGTAAACTAGGGAAAGAATATGGAAGAGTATATCCAATTGCACTAGGGGGGGAATGCAGCGTCGTGATGGTGAGGCACCTCTGATATCATGAGTTAAAAGACTTACTGAAGGATCAGAGGGAGTTTTAGATTGTTGGGCAGGGTGTAATCCGGCTTGGGGCTGGATATTCCCTAGTCTGGTAGGCATATTAGTGCCACTTCCCCTTAACAAATGATTTAATATTTCAGACAACTGGCTGATAATCGTTTTGAGTTCCACTATATCGGCCAACAGTTCCATCATCATAGAGATACTCCAGGCTATACTAGCGGAAGGGGGACTGATGGAACAACTAGCATGACAGGAGCTACAAGAATGGGGAGGGAGAGTGCTCTTCATGCAATTCAAGCAATTCAAGCAGTGGAGAAAATAGATTTCTGCACTGTAGTGCCTCCTCGAGAGCAAGCAGGTCAATTGGGCTAGCTAGAGTTTTTCTTGAAGGTAATGTCTTGGGTTGATTTTTCATTTTGTTAAACATATTCGGAATACTTTTTTGATGGAAGATTGGACAAGGGGAGAACAGGGTGGGAGGTACCAGGAGAGCTGTTTAGGATCGGAGGTTAATATACCTTCACATTCAACCAATAAGTCATCGATACGATCAATGACACAGTCTCCCCCTGTTGATTTTAGCGTTTATATAGTTTGCTATGATTTGATAGAACGATTCGACCCCTTCCACTGCCTTTCACTTGGATCGGAATACAATGACACAAAATTACAACAATACCTAATTGTAAACCAAACAATACGTGAGATTATTGTGATGGTAGCACCTACTAGAAGTGCCCAATCCCCAACATACAGTGAATACAGATAAATATTATGTAACAGACCACCCCTGTTTCCAGGTGCTAAAACATCAATCCTCGGTAGTCCGAAAATAGTTTATGGTTACATTCTCCCATGTTTGGGCCAAAGCAAGTACCTTCGTAAGATGGCAAATGTTAGAGTGGGGTTTTTGCCTAGCTTCCTTTGGGCTCTGATGGGCGTGTACTGGCCTGCCCTTGGCCTGGGCTTTGCCAGGGCGCATCCCGTGCAGCGGGGCTCCAGTGGCGCTTTATAGAGCGTGCAGGCTTATCTGCCGCAAAGGGATATAGGCTCTGAAGCCACCAGAATTCCGGCAGTGGCTACCCCCTTGGCACACCGGTAATTGTAAGTCTTCCTGCCATCCCTTTCTTGCCGCTAGGACTGTAGTTTCTTTTTGAGCTTTACAATAGTTTGGTGATTAACTGTCTGGTGGAACAAGCTTAAAGCAAGCAATCCAATGTGGTGGAGGTCGGGTGCTCCTGATGGAATCCCAAAACTCTGTCTCTACCGCTGCCTCGAACACAATAGAATGTGAAAACCTCCAGGGGGAACTGTGGCACCTCCCAGGAACCCCAACAACGCCAGAAAAGTTCCTTGTTTATATTGGTCTTTCCAGTTTCTCAGGCCCCTGCTCTACAGCTGTCACTGCACCAACTTTCATGTGTAGCTGGAATAGGTCGGTGATCAATGATTGGAAGCCGGGGGTAGTAAAGAACCTCAGCTCCAGTTCTACCTCTTAGTCCATCCCATGCTTCAATAGTGTATCCAGTTGCAATGTAATTTCTGGGGTTGACTGTGAGTGGGGTGCCTATGAGAGAGTTTAGTGGAGCTGTCATCACATGATTTAATCACATTAACATATATATAATTTCAATCGCGCTCTCTCTCTCTCTCTCTCTCTCTTCCTCCACTTCAGGCAGTTTTTTTAAAGATAATCCATCAAGGGACTTGTATAAAACGAACTGTTTATACAGTCTTACACACTTCTCAAATCCAAATGTATACAATGTTTATATATTGCAAAGCTTTTTCTATCATTATAATGTTCAGAGTGTAAAACCTAGGCATATTTCTCAGATAGGGTAACGGCCATGAAAAAACACAGAAGGATAAAAGACAAAGTGTGTGGAAGGGGAAAAAAGGACGAAAAGGATAAAGAAAAAACTAAGTTCACAGAAATCACATAGAAGTAATTTCAGTTGCATCTGGAATACATCACCTGTTAATGTTTGAATAATATTATTGTGTTTCCAAACTTCTATTGATGGAGAAATTTACCGGGCTTCAAGAACAGTTGCTTGGCCACAGAATAACCACGGAGAACCATGGTCCTTGTCCAGGGAAGATGTCAAAATGTTATGTAGATTGACCATATGCAATTTCTCTGAAGTACATTTGTGATACAATCAGTCCTAATACCTCCTCAAAAATGTTTATTAATTTTGCATTTCTAAATCCTAGGCCACACAGTTCCTTGGTCTCATTACACATATCATCTCTGCAATGTCATTTATACCATCATCAAATATAAGTGGAATGTTAACTAGTAACACTAACCATTTATTGTTATATGAGATGAACTTTGAAAAAGTTGATGACTTTCTGTGCTGCATAAGGGTAAAGTATTCAAACATTTAAAGCCAAGTGCATCTAAAAAGTATGGAGTTTAGTGTTTTTAGTCTGATGCAGCACTCTTCCGTTTTCTAGCCTGTTAAAAAGTGTATATAGTACTGCTGCTTGAACTGCAGTATTTATTCATTTTTGGACATGTAAGATGCAAGGGAAATAGGAGTACAAAAAAGACCCTCCATGAACAATTGTTGTCTCCTCTGCTTTCAGGGAATTAAAGACTCCATCTGGGGAATATGTACCATCTCCAAATTAGATGCTCGGATCCAGCAGAAGCGTGAGGAGCAGCGAAAGAGGAGAGCAAGCAGCGCCTTAGCCCAGCGCAGAGCCCAGAATGAAGAGAAGAAGCTGGATAAGTGAGTACAGCTGAAACCTGTTTGATTTGTCAGAGATACATGCCTATACCTCACGACACACCGCATTTGTCTACACACATGGATTGAGAGATACCCACAAACACTTACAGAAAATCAGAGTGGGTGTGCATGCTGCTTCACTTACACATCCTTAGCAACTCTGTATGCAGATAAGCAAACATCCTGTGTGAAATCTAGAAGACACATCAGTGCTCACATTATCATCATTTATGCGCCCACCTGCACAAATGGCATTCCTCAGAGCACACACCAGCTTGTATATCCTGTGCAACACCAACTCTTAAGTTTTGTTGGCCTACATGAACCCGAGTATACATTTGCTATCATTCAGTGTTTTGGCAGCACAGGCCCAGATACAGATATTCTGTGCAACTCAACACAAACTGACACATCTTGTGAATTGCTGCATCAAAGCTCATTTCTAATTCATGCTGGATCCTGCAGGTTCCTTATGTGAAGCAAGCTGCCGGGCGCCAGACGTAATTTCAAAAGTTTTCAGCAACTGCCAGTGAGCATACTAACTGGTGCTGAACAATATTGTGCAAGGAGTCCTGGAGAGCACGACAGGGGATGCCCATGTGGGTATGAGATGGTACAAGCACCAACAACATAGTTCATGTTTTTTGGCATCCTCAGGAATACAGGATCGGAAACTATGATCAAATTTGTGTTGTTCTTTTGCTTCTTTGTCATGTTTGTTTCCCTTTACTAGTCACAATCCTGTCGTCTTCCAAGTCATTAAGATTCAGGATGTGGGGCTTTTGCGAAAAACAAGACAGACTCTCTGGTGCTTGTGTTAAAGTCACTTAACCCCTTGCCGTTTGAACTTTGTGCCTTCTATCAGAAACATTGAAAACATACTGCAGCTTCTCTTCCACTGTGAACCCAGACACTAAAAAAATGTTGCTCTCTCTCCTCCTGGGGCTTCTATCTCCCAAGATAAAAAGCATTATCTAAACCATCTCGGGGGGTAAAAGGTGATTGTATGACAGAAGCACGCATGGCGGAAACACGTGTGTCTCTACAACACGGTCGCAACAATGAATGCCTCTTAGCCACACTTTTTTCCCACGCTTGCCTTTACCACGCCTTCCTTTACAACGAATTTCGTAATAAAGGCATATTTGCTAAAGGGATATGCATTGTAGTTTACCACTAACCCGATCCCCTGCCCTATAATCCTGTTCCCCCTCCCTTGCCTCCCCCCCCCCCTCCCCCCCGGCGAGAGCCCTAAAACCAAACTCTACTTGCCCTTGCAATTACCCTTTCCCCTATCCCCGCTCTGAGGCCTAAAACCCTGCCCTCTCCCAAAAACTACCCGAACTTCAGCCCCCCTGAGCCCTAAAACGTACCCAGTCCTACCCTTAAAACTACCCCCTCCTTCCTGAATCCTAAAATCCTACCCCCCTTTAAAAAGACTACCCAACTCTGTAGGAGAGTAGGATCTGCACTTATGTTGCCCCCACTTTTTTTCTGATGTATACACTGGTTTCAGGCTATAGTCTGGCTGGGTCCCTGCTAATCAGGGCCCCTGCTAATCAGGGCCCCAGTCTCACTGATCTCTCTAAACAACTTGGTGTGCATATTAGATGCACTAGTGATTGGATACTGTGGTACCTTATGAGCCCCTAGTATATGGTACCTTAGGTACCTAGGGCATTGGTACTTCACAGGCCTACCAGGGGCTGCAGCATGTATTATGCCACCCCTGGGAAGCATTCTCAATCTGACACCACAGGCCTGCTCCTGCAGCCTGTGTGAGGTAGTGTTAGCACTCCTCACTGAGGTATAGGTTCCTATATCCTACCATACACACACACATAAACCTATCAGCCACCCCTATTGCAGGCCCTATCAATCCTGAGGGCAGGGTGCTTGGTTTACTATGTGAGGGGGTGCTTCTGCATGAGCAGGACCCCTCTGCAGCTAGCAGAGTCTATTCTCTGCTGCTGTTTGTGGATGCGGTTAAACCATATACTCTTAAGTGCATTAGACCTCGCGGTAAATGCTAACTTTGGAATGACTGCATCAAACCATGTCGTGTTTGGTGTCGAACAACTTGGAATCATACCCCCACACCAGTAACTGGTGTGGGAGTATGATCCCACCCTTCTAGAGGGGATGACATGTACCCACTGTACTAAACAGTAGAATCTCCAAGAGCCCTGGCATCACAAAATGGATGCCACCAGCACAGACACTGGGCTGCTCTCTTGCTGCTTACCGAAACTCGCAGTGGAGGAAGCCCAACAAAAGGCATCCTGTCACAGGGAGGTGTCACCACCTCCCAGACAGGATTTAGTGTATTGAAGCTGGGTGGGTGCACTTCTAGAGTGCTTTGAAGTCCTACACTGGGGGAGCAGTAGGCTCCTCCGTGCATATGCCAGCTCAAACCGGTTCAGGGGCTACCTGCCCCTGCTCTGGCGCGAAACTGGACAAAGGGAAGTGGGTGTAACCACCCACTACCCTGACCCTCCTAGAGGAGTGGTCATAGAGCTAATCCCTCCCCTATCTTCACTATAAGATAGCAAGCATTGCCAATGCAATTCAGATTACCCTGGACGACGCTCTACAAAGAAGAATCCTGGCCCTTCGACGTTCCACTATCTTTGGAAGACTGAAGAATCTCACTTGGAGTCAAGGAGTGACTCCCTTGCTTGGCAGGCACCAATAACTTCAATCAACGGTTGCAAACTTTACCGCTCCCGCCGGAGTCCGAAGTTCCTGTGGCCCCAGAAGCGGATTTCCTGACCACTCGACGGCCATTTTGAGGCCCCGGCGAAGCTGTGGCATCTGGACCCCACGAGTGACGAGGAACTGCAATACCTGGGAATCGTGGGAGGCAGAGATTACATTCCAGACCATAGGAACCTGTCCAAGGTTGTTCCTCCCTACCAGAGTGGGGATGATATCCACAAATGGATAACTGCTATGGAGAGGGCCTGTAGAGTTCAACAGGTCCCCCAGACACAGTGGGCAGAAATCTTGTGACTCTCCTTTTCAGATAAAGGTAGAGACAAGCTCCTCACTGTTAGAGAAGAGGATGCTAATGATTATGAAGCCCTGAAGAGTGCTTTGATAGATGGGTTAGGCTTAACCACTGAACAGTACAGGTTGAAGTTCAGAGATACCCAGAAAGCACAGACTCAGGATTGGACTGACTTTTTTTTTTTTTTTTTTTTTGAAACCGTTTATTACAAAATTAAAAAAATATACAAAGATGGGCCTACAACCTTCAGGCCGGCCCCTAGCAAGCAAGAGGAGCATGTGATACAAACAATAGCGCGCATGCCGCGGCAAAGGGAAATGCACAGGAGTTAGAAGCGGTGGTAGCCACACCATCCGGACCCCACATAACGGTTTCATTTTAATATAAATAACAACAAAAAACAAATCCACAAGGCAACCCACAATCGGAAACAGCAGCATGTGCTCCCCTAGAGGGGGGACCCTACCAATCCATAGGAGTATCAAGGGGGGGAAAAGGTCAAGACGGGGAGTAGGTGGACTCAGTGCCCGGAACCGGGGAGATAAACTGGCTAAGGGGACGGGGCCGGTGACGGATCGGGCAATAACGGCGGGGTACAGATTCCCCCGCGGTAGGCGTTCCAGGGGCCCCATACGTTCACCCATGTCCCAGGCTTACCTCTCGCAACATACACCACCTTTTCCCGAAACATGCGCCAATCCATGTTATCCTTCCATGCCGAGACAGTCGGCGACCTCTGGGAACCCCACAGTTGAGCAATGTCGCGTTTGGCCACCATATATCCCAGAGTCACCCACCGCGTCTGCGGCACCGAGTAGTCGGTTGGCTCCCACACATTCAGAAGGCATCTCCTCGCTTCGGGCAGCAGCGACACACGCGTAACCACCCACAGGACCTCATGCACACCACGCCAGAATCGCTCCACCTCCGGGCAGTCCCACAAAATATGGAGAAAGGTCCCCAAAGAACCACACCCACGCTTACACAACCCGTCCACAGCATAGCCCATACGCAGTAGCCTTGGCCCCGTAACATAGACCCTATGGAGTATCTTGAGCTGGACGAAGCGAAGGCGGGCCGGTATGGCCACCTCTTTCGGGGAGGCCACCGCAGATACCCAGTCCTCGTCATCCAGCTCCAATCCATCGGCCACCCATGCCTCACGAAGGTTATTCAGCAGTCCCGAGCGGTCATTGATAAGTTTTTTATAGATTAATGAAATCGTGCTGTCCGGTACATGTCCATCTAGCACCCTATCCTCCAGAGGGGAATACTCCGGGATGGAGGCAACGTCCGGGAATACGGAGCATAGCGCATGACGGATCTGCATATACCGAAAGTACTCCCTGTCCTGCAACTGGAATTCTGTCTGTAGCATCTCGAACGTTTTGAATCCCCCCCTCGTCCAGAGATCACCCACCCTGCTGATGCCTATCATGTCCCACTTCTCAAAGCCCTTCGAGGTCCACAGGGAGCCCAACTGCTCAGATGCGTATAGTGGCGACGCCCGGGTCAAACGATCTCTCCACCCCATCGCCACATTAGCCGCGTGCCACACTCGTACCATGACACGTGTGGGGCCCGTCAGACGTGCGTCAAGCGAGCTGGAGTAAAGCGCTCGGTTATAATCACCACCCGGCAGTAACATCTTATCCATTTCAAAGGCCGGGTTTAGAGCGGGTCCGTACAGGCCGTGATTAATCGCAGCCAGCTGGGAGGCCCAATAATACCGTTTGATATCCGGGAGGGCAATCCCCCCGTCATACCACGGGAGCGTCAGCTTCGCCAGGGCGATACGCGGTCTACCCTCCCAGAACAGTCGGCACTGCAAACTCTCCACCTCGCGAAAGTAGCGCGCCGGGACTGGACTGACTTTGTTGATTGTGCAACCAAGGCTCTAGAAGGTTGGCTGGTTGGTAGTAGAGTTACTGATTTTAAGGGATTGTATAATCTTATGATGAGAGAACAGATCCTTAATAATTGCCAAAACCAGTTGTTGCATCAGTACCTGGTGGACTCTGATCTGACCTCTCACCAAGAATTGGGAAAGAAGGCAGACAAATGGGTCCGAACCAGGGTGAGGCAGAAAAACCAGAACCAAGGTGGTGACACTAAGAAGCAAGATCCTAAAGGCTCATATAAAGGTGGGGATAAATCAAAAGACCAGAAGTCTTCACAAGGGCCCCAAAAATCTGCATCTGGTGGGGAGTCACAATCTGCAAAGGGAAAAGGCCAAAAGAAGCCCTGGTGCAAATTCTGTAAACAGAAAGGGCACTGGACTTCTGATTGTACCAAGTCCAAAGACCAAACCACCACCACTCCACCCCCTAAGGCAACTGTTCCCCCTAGTGCAGTCATTGGTGGAGGTAATACTCAGAATAAGGGTGTAGTAGAGTTGACCCTGGGTTCTGATGTGGACTCTGGCCTAGTCAGAGTACCAACACAGGCATTGCTAGTTTGTGAGGGAGACCTTGATATGTCCTTTCTAGTGAGCCCCAGTAATCTGGGCAAGTACAAACAGCAGCCTATCATAAATGGCAAACAGGCTTTGGCATTTAGGGACACAGGTGCTAGGGACACAGGTGCTAGTGTCACCATGGTGGCAGAGGATCTGGTGGACCCTGCACAGATCATCCTGGGTGAAATGTACCAGGTAACCAATGCAAGCAACACCAGGACCAACCATAGCCTGGCAGTTGTGAATTTCTCCTGGGGAGGGGTAACTGGCCTCAAAAAGGTAGTAGTCAGTGCAGACCTCCCTGTCGAATGTTTGTTGGGCAATGATCTGGAGACTTCAGCCTGGTCTGAAGTAGAATTATGGACTCATGCTGAGATGTTGGGCATACCTGCAGAGGTATTTGCTGTGACCAGGTCACAAGCCAAAATGCGTAAAGCTGAACCAGATCTGGATCCTGAAACTATGGACCAGATGCTACCCAAGAGGAGGAGCAGTAGGGTTAAGGCTGGGCCTTCCCCTCTGTCTCAGATCTCAGATTCCCCTCCTGAGGGAGGAGAAGCAGATCCTGAAGAAGGAACTGCCCCAGAGGAACTTGTGCCTGGTCAGGTTGAGTTCTTGGGGGCAGGGGGACCTTCCAGGGAAAATCTGAGCAAAGAGTAACAGTGCTGCCCCACTCTTGAACCCCTCAGACAGCAGGCTGCTGCTGAGGCTGTTGGGAGTGCTAGTGGGTCCCATAAGGTTTATTGGGATGAGGGGCTCCTATATTCTGAGGCTAGAGACCATACCCCTGGAGCCACCAGGAGGTTGATAATACCTCAGAAGTTTAGGGGGTTCCTCTTGACCCTAGCACATGACATCCCATTAGCAGGACACTTGGGCCAAAACAAGACCTGGGACAGGCTTGTACCACATTTTCATTGGCCACACATGTCTGAGGACACCAAGGAGTTTTTTCGCTCCTGTGTCACTTGCCAAGCCAGTGGCAAGACAGGTGGCACAACAAAGGCCCCCCTGATACCACTACCCGTGGTGGGGATCCCTTTGAAAGGGTGGGGATTGACATTGTTGGTCCCCTTGACCCACCAACTGCATCTGGGCACAGATTTATACTGGTGGTAGTGGATCATGCCACCAGGTATCCAGAAGCTATACCCCTAAGGACTACCACAGCTCTTGTGGTAGCAAGAGCCCTCATTGGAGTCTTCTCCAGAGTGCGTTTCCCTAAGGAGGTCATTTCTGACAGAGGTTCTAACTTTATGTCAGGGTATCTAACTGCAATGTGGAAGGAGTGTGGTGTCAACTACAAATTCACTACTCCCTAACACCCACAATGCAATGGGTTAGTTGAGAGATTCAACAAAACCCTAAAGGGAAGGATTAAAGGCCTCCCAGAAAAGCTTAGGCGAAAATGGGACCTTTTACTTCCCTGCCTTCTGTTTGCATACAGGGAGGTTCCACAGAAGGGGGTTGGCTACAGCCCTTTTGAACTTCTGTTTGGGCACCCTGTTAGAGGACCATTATGTTTGGTGAAGGAGGGATGGGAGTTACCTCTCAAACCTCCCAAACAGGATGTGATGGACTATGTACTTCTTCTCCGCTCCAGGATGGCAGAGTATATGAAGAAGGCCACTAAAAACCTTGAGGCAAGCCAAGAATTACAAAAAGCTTGGCATGACCAAAAGGCTGTCCTGACTGTTTACCAGCCAGGCCAGAAAGTGTGGGTTTTGGAGCCTGTGGCCCCAGCAGCTCTCCAGGACAAATGGAGTGGCCCCCATACAATTGTTGAGAAAAAGGGAGAGGTCTCCGACTTGGTAGATCTTGGCACTCCCAGGAGCCCCCTTAGGGTGCTCCATGTCAACAGATTTAAAGCATCTGTGGACAGGGCTGACATGAGCTTGCTCATGGCAACTGATGAGGACCAGGAGGAGGAGAGTGACCCTCTCCCTGACCTGCTCTCACAGAACCCTGATGATGGATCAGTTGATGGTGTTGCTTTGGCAAGCAGCCTCACTGAACATCAACAAACTGAATGTAGACAAGTGCTACATCAGTTTAGACCTATGTTTACCCTGACCCCAAGTCAGACTTCCTGGTGTACCCATGAGGTGGACACTGTAGACAGTCTGCCTGTAAAGAGTAAAATCTACAGGCAACCTGATCATGTCAGGGATTGTATCAGAACTGAAGTCCAAAAAATGTTGGAGCTAGGTGTTATTGAGCCCTCAGATAGCCCTTGGGCTAGCCCAGTAGTCCTTGTGCCAAAACCTCACACCCAGGGTGGTAAGAAAGAGATGAGGTTTTGTGTTGACTACAGAGGCCTCAATGCAGTCACCAGGACTGATGCCTACCCAATACCAAGGGCAGATGAACTAATAGACACTTTGGCCTCAGCCAAGTATCTCAGTACATTTGACCTTACACCTGGCTATTGGCAAATCAAGTTAGCTGATGATGCCAAGGCTAAAACAGCATTTTCGACCCCTGGTGGGCACTATCACTTTGTGGTAATGCCCTTTGGTTTGAAGAATGCACCTGCCACATTTCAGAGGTTGGTGAATAAAGTCCTGACTGGTTTGGAAACCTATTGCTCAGCTTATCTTTTTTTTTTTTTTTTTTTTTTTTTTTTTTTTTAAACCTTTATTACAATTTCAAAAAGATACAAGTATGGGCCTACAACCAACAGGCCGGCCGCTAAACGCAGTGTAAACCTAGGCACGACTTAACATGCACATCAATAAAGCAGCAAAAGAGTTACTAAAGTTCTAATTATCGCAGTCAGCCACAGCCGCAGTCCCTACACAAACAGGAAAGGTTTCATATTTTTGAAAAACAGAAAACATCAAACTCACAAGGCAGAGGAGGTTAATGGCAGAAACATGTGCTCCTCGTATCGATGGAGTAAACCAACCCGGGTAGACAGAGGGGGGGGGAGGGGGGCAAGGCAGAAGCGACGAAGTCGCATGTCGCAGGAGCATACAGGAATGCAGGGGCTAGGGAGACAGAGCGGCATCCATCTCACGCGTCTGGGGCGGGGCGCAAATACCTCCACGATAGGAGTTCCAGGGACCCCACACCTTAATCCACTTCCCGGGCTTGCCTCTCGCCACATACACCGTTTTCTCTCTAAACATACACCAGTCCATGTGTTTCTTCCACTCGGAGACCGTTGGCGGCCTCTGGGAGCCCCACAGTTGTGCGATGTCACGCTTCGCTATCATATAACCTAGAGTCACCCATTGTGTCTGCGTCACATTATAATCAGTCGGCTCCCAGACATTCAGCAAGCATCTACGTGCCTCCGGCTACAAGGCAACATGCGTGACTTCTTCTAACACCGCATGCACTCTGCACCAAAACCGAGTCACCTCCGGACACTCCCACAAGATATGGAGAAAAGTCCCCAGTAGCCCACAGCCTCGCTTACACAGACCATCCACCGAATACCCCATACGCATCAGGCCAGGCCCCGTGACGTACACTCTATGCAGTATCTTAAGCTGGACGAACCGCAATCGGGCCGGGATAGCCACCTCTTTCGGGGAGGCCACCGCTGACACCCAATCCTCGTCGTCCAGTTCTATACCGTCTGCAATCCATGTCTCCCGCAATGAGGCCAGCAAACCCATTCGATCATTGATAAGCTTTTTATAAATCAACGAAATGGTGCTATCCGGCACATAGCCGTCCAATACTCTGTCCTCCAACGGGGAATGCTCCGGAATAGCCGCCACGTCTGAAAACACGGAACACAAGGCATGATGAACTTGAACATACCGATAGTATTCCCTATCATTCAACTGGTATTCCGTTTTCAGCATGTTGAACGTCTTAAATTTCCCTTTCGTCCAGATATCCCCTACCGTGCTGATACCAATCGTATCCCACTTCTCGAAGCCTTTCGTAGTATACAGACAACCCAAACGCTGGGACGCGTACAATGGCGTAGCCCGAGTCAAGCGATCTCTCCACCCCATTGCCGCATTTGCTGCATGCCACACCTACACCGCGACCCGCGTCGGGCCCGTCAACCGCGCATCAAGGGACCCCGAGTATAGTGCTCGATTATAGTCTCCGCCTGGCAGTAGCAATTTGTCCATCTCAAAAGCCGGGTTCAAAGCAGGGCCATACATCCCGTGATTGACGGCAGCCAACTGGGAGGCCCAGTAATATCGCTTAATGTCAGGGAGGGCGACCCCCCCGTCATACCACGGTAGGGTCAGTTTAGCAAGAGCAATCCGCGGCCGCCCATCCCAAAATAATCGACGCTGGAGACACTCCACCTCCCGAAAATAACAGGCCGGCACTACGTCCATAGTGTTCTGCAGGGCGTACAAAAAGCGTGGTAGCGACATCATTTTGAACAATGCTGCCCGGCCGAGCGGCGAGAGCGGCAACCGCCGCCAACCCGCCACATCCGCCCTTAGGCGCTGAAGGGGGGGGAGAAGATTCCGTTCATACCGGGCCACCGGATCCAGGGTTATAAAGATACCCAAATACGTGAACCCCGACTCCGCAATCTGGATAGGGCACCCCCGCGGAAGGGGGGGGGCCTCCCCGGAGAGAACGTATACACAAGACTTAGCCCAGTTAATTACCAATCCGGAGTTGCGACCAAAGGAGCTCAACACATCCACCAATCCAACGAGCGATTTACGCGGAGATGCAAGATACAAGAGGATATCGTCCGCATATAGGGAAACACGATCCTCGTATTCCGGCGTCCATCTAAGGCCAAGTATCGAGGGGTGCCACCGCAACCATTCCGCAAGGGGCTCCAAGCAAAGAGCAAAGAGAAGAGGCGACAGTGGACATCCCTGTCGGGTGCCCCTACCCAAAACAAAGGGAGCCGACACCCGTCCGTTGACCACTACCTGTGCCAGTGGGTTGTCATAAAGCAATTTCACCCAACCGATAAACCCCGGGCCAAACCCAAACTTCGCCAACGCCGCCCAGATGTATGGCCATTCCAAGGTGTCGAACGCCATGGTAGCATCCAAGGACGCCAAGATGGCCGGCTCACGAATGAATGGGGCGCGAGCAAGGACGCCATGCAGTCGCCGCAGGTTCAAAGCGGTATTGCGATGGGGTATAAAACCGGATTGATCCTGATGAATCAGGTCGCCCACAACCCGGATCAGACAATTGGCCAGTACTTTGGCGAGGATTTTGGGCTCCGCGTTTAACAAAGAGATAGGCCTGTAAGAAGTACACCGATCCCGCGGCTTCCCTTCCTTATGGATAACAACAATAGTAGCAAGACGTTGGTCAGAAGGGAGGGAGCCCGCCGCCTGAGCCTCAAGGAACATGTCCCGGAGATACGGGGCAATCGCATCTGGGCGCAGCTTATACAATTCGATGGGAAGTCCATTAGGACCCATGGCCTTACCCGAGGCAATGGAGCGAATGGCCAAAGCGATCTCATCTGGCGACAGGGCCGCATCCATCGATACTTTATCCTCATCAGATAGGGAGGGCAGAGTAATATCTCGAAGCAGCAGTCGAGAGTCTTCCTCCGATCGCTCTGAGACCGGAGAGTAGACCCCGTGAAAATACTCCGCAAAGCAATCAACAATGTCACCGGGGTCCGTCACACGCACACCATCCACCCTCTCAATCTCCGGCACCACTCGACTCGCTCTCTCCTTCTTATCCAACCAGGCAATCAACTTCCCTGCCTTATCACCCATATCGTACAATCGCCCCTGTTGCTCCCTGCTCATACTCCTAGCAGATTCAGTAACCAGCGCCTTATAGTCGGCCTGCTTAAGCTCCAGCACATGCAATCTGTCATCCGTAACACCTTGCTCCAAATCACTCTCCAACTCGGTGATCTCATTTTCTAGCCGAACAACCTCCTGCGCCTCGCATTTTTTGGTGTGGGAAATGAGAGATAGGGCCTGGCCCCGGAGCACCGTCTTAAAGGCCTCCCAAAGGGAGACGGCGGAAGACACCGACCCCACGTTATCATTAAAATAGTGTTCCAAAGACTTAACCAGGTCTGCACGAATCGTGGGGTTCCGGAGGTACCAGGGGTTGATCGGTGCCACCCTCCCTTCCGCCCCCAGGGCGATTATCTAGGTGCAGCAAAAGGGGGGAGTGATCAGATATACCGCGCGCCAAGTGTCGCACCTCTCCGATCATCCCCGCCTGGGCCGCAGGCACTAACATATAGTCAAGCCTCGAAAGACTACCGTGGGCCCCGGAGTGGAAGGTATATTGCGCGTGTCCAGGGTGTTTCAACCGCCAGCAATCTTACAGTCCTAGGGTATCCAGAAAGCCCCCCAGCCAGTTCTGGGCCCGAGGGAGGTCCCTAGGGGGGTAGCGATCCTCAACACCGGAAACCACCGCATTAAAGTTTCCCCCCCCCAGTACCAACACCCCCCCCGGGAGCCTAAGCAGCAGGCGCCCCAAATCAGCGTAGGTGGCCGTCTGCAGGCCCGGCGGCACGTAGACCGCGACCAGCGAAATCAATCTACCCTCCCACCTCCCCACCAGCGCAGTGTAGCGCCCTCTGTCGTCGTGGAGCACCTCATCCACCACCAGCGGGAGAGAGGTCCTGACCAAGATGCCCACTCCCCTCGAGCCAGAGGTGAAACCAGAATGGGCCAGGAGGCGATATCCTCGTCTGTTCATGGCATGAAAAGAGTTCCCTATGAGGTGCGTTTCCTGCAAGAACACAATGTCAGGCGAAATACGTTTCAAGAACTGCAGGACTACCCCCCGCTTTATCCTGTCCCCCAGCCCATTCACATTCCAGGAAAGAAGTCTCAGTCCCCTACCCCCCATCCCTCCCAGCACAAAATATCCCCCTCCCGGGGAGCACAATCATAATAGCACAGCAAAAAATATTACCCCGCCTTGTGAAACAAACAAACAAACCCCAACCCCCCCCATCAACCCCAACAAAACTCCCCCCTCCCTGCACCCCTGCGTGAGCCCAAACAGCCCCCCCAACATGCAGTGTGCCTGTCGCCCCAATATGAAAAAAGGACAAAAAAAAACCCCAGAAGGAGGAAAGGGCCTCAGCAAGCCCCCCGCAACCTCCAAATACCACGGGGCAAAGCGTTACAAACTGGAGTCCAGTGCAGCCACAGGTGCAAAACGTTACCAATACAGTCCATCACCAGGATCACAGTTCCATTCCTACTCCGTCAAACCCTCTCCGCTCTTCGCCATCCGACCCTCCCGATCCCGACTCTTGGGCAAGGCATCCAGCCACTCTCCCACCGCCTCCGGCCGGTCGAAGAAGTGGGAGCGACCATCCAACTCGACCCGCAGCCTAGCCGGGAACAGCATCGCATACTTAAACTCCATGTCTCTCAAGCGCCGTTTGATGGCCGAGAATCCCATCCGTTGCTTTTGAACCGCTTGTGTAAAGTCTGGGTAAAAGCTAACATTAGAGTTCTCAAATCGTAATGGCCCAGCCACCCTCGACGCCTGCAGGATAGCGTCTCTATCCCGAAAATTAAAAAGTCGGGCAATGATAGGCCGCGGGGGGGCACCCACCTTGGGCGCACCTCCCGGGATCCTGTGGGCCCGTTCCACAGCGAAGAACTTGCTCAGCCCTTTGGGTGCTAGATGAGTCACCACTAGATCCTCCACAAAAAGATCCACAGCAGACTCCTCCAACCGTTCGGGCACGCCGATAATGCGGACGTTGTTCCGTCTGGCCCTGCCTTCGGAGTCCTCAAGGCGACGCTCGGTCAGGTCACTGGCGAGCTGCAACCTCCGCACCGTCGTCTGCAAGGCGGCCACATCTACCGTTAGGCTCGATGCTGCTTGGGTCAATGAGTCGACCCGGTCATTGGTTTTCGACAGGTCCGCTCTGACCAAGGTGACATCAATCAGCACCGAGTCCAATTTGTTAGCCAGAGTATCCAATTGCTGGTTCACAGTCACCTTCATCTCCTCAATGGCCCCCATGACATCCAACAGGGTCAATTCGGATGATGCGCCCGAGGCCTCCTTGGGCGGCTCAGGTGATTTACGCGATCCACTAGGGGATCCCTTTGGCTGTGCATAACGGTCCATATTGTTGGCCTGGGAATAGGCTCCCCTCCGGGTAGATTTGGGTTTCAGTTTGTCGCCGTCCACTCTCGTCGTCATCGTCAGCGATCAGCAAGGTCAGCACCCTCCAGCACCCGGAGGAAGGCCAGGAGAACCGGGCCGCCAACTGAAAGAGGCCCGTTTACAGTTCAAGACTAGGCCTTGCACTCCGTACTCTGCGCAGCTCTCCCAATGTCCCACGCATCAGTCTCGGTAGCTCAACTCGAAACCGAAAGTGAAAGCACGGGGTCCGGGGCAGGCCCAGCCTGGCATGCCGCTGTTGTTCAATTCGCAGCCGGGCACCTCACCAACCCGAGTTCGGCACCAAGGCCGGAGAAGGCCGCAAACTTCAGATCGCCAAAAAACACGTTCCCGGAGTCCAATTTCGATTTGGAAAACGAGTGGCACCTTAGCGCAAGATCATAAACAAAAGCCCATCGAGAAAATCAGGATTATGACAGGATAGACGTGGGAGGTTGCGGAGGCCCTCGGGAGCCACAAGCCTACGCGGCCATCTTGGTTGCGCGCTAGGCTCCTCCCCCTGCTCAGCTTATCTTGATGATATTGCTGTCTTTAGTTCCACCTGGCAGGATCACCTGGTCCACCTCAGGAATGTACTGGAGGCCCTGAAGAACAGGCCTCACTATCAAGGCCACTAAGTGCCAGATAGGGCAGAGTCAGGTTGTGTACCTGGGCCACCTTGTAGGTGGAGGCCAGGTTCAACTATTGCAGAGCAAGATCCAGACCATAATGGAATGGGTAGCTCCAACCACCCAGATACAGGTGAGAGCCTTCTTGGGCCTGACTGGGTATTACAGGAGGTTTGTTAAGGGATATGGATCTATAGTGACCCCCTTAAATGATCTGACCTCCAAGAAAATGCCAAAAAAGGTTCAGTGGACAGCTAGCTGTCAAAAGGCATTTGATGACCTCAAGCAGGCAATGCACACTGCCCCCATTTGACAGAGTCCAGATTACAAAAAGAAGTTCATTGTCCAAACAGATGCTTCAGAGCTGGGTGTGGGAGCTGTACTGTCTCAACTTAATGATGAAGGTCAAGACCAGCCAGTAGCTTTCATAAGCAGAAGGCTGACCCCTAGAGAGAAACGTTGGTCAGCTATTGAGAGGGAGGCCTTTGCTGTGGTGTGGGCCCTGAAGAAGCTGAGGCCATACTTGTTTGGCACTCACTTCATAGTTCAGACTGACCATAAGCCCCTCCTATGGCTCAAACAGATGAAAGGTGAAAATCCCAAACTTCTCAGGTGGTCCATTTCCCTACAGGGGATGGACTATACAGTGGAACATAGACCTGGGACCCAACATGCCAATGCAGATGGACTCTCAAGGTATTTCCACTTAGAACATGAAGACTCAACTGGTCAAGGTTAGTTTAATGTCCCTGCGTTTGGGGGGGGGGGGGGGGGGTTGTGTAGGAGAGTAGGATCTGCACTTATGTTGCCCCCACTTTTTTTCTGATGTATACACTGGTTTCTGGCTATAGTCTGGCTGAGTCCCTGCTAATCAGGGCCCCAGTCTCACTGATCTCTCTAAACAACTTGGTGTGCATTTTAGATGCACTAGTGATTGGATACTGTGGTACCTTATGAGCCCCTAGTATATGGTACCTTGGGTACCTAAGGCATTGGTACTTCACAGGCCTACCAGGGGCTGCAGCATGTATTATGCCACCCCTGGGAAGCATTCTCAATCTGACACCACAGGCCTGCTACTGCAGCCTGTGTGAGGTAGTGTTAGCACTCCTCACTGAGGTATAGGTTCCTATATCTCATCATACACACACATATAAACCTATCAGCCACCCCTTTTGCAGGCCCTATCAATCCTGAGGGCAGGGTGCTTGGTTTACTATGTGAGGGGGTGCTTCTGCATGAGCAGGACCCCTCTGCAGCTGGCAGAGTCTATTCTCTGCTGCTGTTTGTGGATGCGGTTAAACCATATACTCTTAAGTGCATTAGACCTCGCAGTACATGCTAACTTTGGAATGACTGCATCAAAACATGTCGTGTTTGGTGTCAAACAACTTGGAATCATACCCCCACACCAGTAACTGGTGTGGGAGTATGATCCCACCCTTCTAGAGGGGATGACATGTACCCACTGTACTAAACGGTAGAATCTCCAAGAGGCCTGGCATCAAAAAATGGATGCCACCAGCACAGACACTGGGCTGCCCTCCTGCTGCTGACCAAAACTCGCAGTGGAGGAAGCCCAACAAAAGGCATCCTGTTACAGGGAGGTGTCACCACCTCCCAGACAGGATTTAGTGTATTGGAGCTGGGTGGGTGCACTCCTAGAGTGCTTTGAAGTCCTGCACTGGGGGAGCAGTAGGCTTCTCCGTGCATATGCCAGCTCAAACCGGTTCAGGGGCTACCTGCCCCTGCTCTGGCGCGAAACTGGACATAGGGAAGTGGGTGTAACCACCCACTACCCTGACCCTCCTAGAGGAGTGGTCATAGAGCTAGTCCCTCCCCTATCTTCACTTTAAGATAGCAAGCATTGCCAATACAATTTAGATTACCCTGGACGACGCTCTACAAAGAAGAATCCTGGCCCTTTGACGTTCCACTATCTTTGGAAGACTGAAGAATCTCCCTTGGAGTCAAGGAGTGACTCCCCTGCTTGGCAGGCACCAATAACTTCAATCAACGGTTGCAAACTTTACTGCTCCTGCCGGAGTCCGAAGTCCCTGCGGCCCCAGAAGCGGATTTCCTGACCTCTCGACGACCATTTAGAGTCCCCAGCGAAGCTGTGGCATCTGGACCCCACGAGTGACGAGGAACTGTAATACCTGGGAACCGTGCACTGATTTCGAGTGCAAACCCTAAACAACGTTCTACGAACTTGTGCTTTGGACCATTTGTGGCCCAAGTCCCCAGCAGGTCTTGTTCCAAAAATCAGCGGCCTACCCCGTCCCGAGTGACCGTGGGCTCCTGTGAAACTTTTCCTGTGGCGGCGTCTTCGCGATCCCTTGCCCGTTGGCTAGTGGGTCCCCCGAAGACTTTCTCAACGATTCAAAGGGCTCTCCTGGTTGCTCCGGGCCTGCCCTCACTTACCCTCGCTGGGTAAGTCCATCAGTCCTTGCTGGTCTGCATCACCGACTATCTTCAGTCCACACGAGACTTGCAGTTGCCAAGGCTTGTTGGCTCCAATCCGGTTGCCGACACCGTCATCAGCTGCATACGTCGTGGGACACTCCGAATCCAGCCGCTGGTCATCGTCGATCCCTCCTGGACCTCGTGAGCGAAGAGCCAAAACACCATCGACGACCTGAAGCGACGCAACATCTGTGGTCATCCATCCTGCTGGCCACCGGTCACTGGCAAGTGACTTTGAACACTGTCCCTTAAATTTTTAGGTCCTCTTCATCTTCAATCCACCTTCGGATTCCTGCGGACACCTCTTCAGTCGTCTAAAGCAGCAAGTCTTCATTGGTCTCCATTGAAAACAGCATCGCGACCCGACACCAAAAGACACCTATGCACCCAGCTTCCCTGGGTGAGGTAACTCGTGCACTCCGGTGCCCAAGTGTGTGTTGGCCCTCGAAATACTTACCCTGTAAGTGGCTTGCTTGTTGACTTCTTCGAAGTGCCCTAAAACTTTAAAATACAAACCGCGACTTGCTCCATTGTAACCTATAGGAAACCCGCGGCTGTGTTTAGACACTGCACGCGTCTCCCGTGGGCTTGTTACTTACCTGCTAACACTGCAGTAGTAAAGCGATTCCCAAGGCCCTAGCCTTTGTCATTTTGCAAGTCGACTTTGTTAAACCATTTTTTTAGTATATGGTCTGGTACGCCCCTAGGGCTCCAGCCATATTTGTGCTTAATTTATTGAGAACTGTTGACATTTGAATGTTTACCTGGCTGCTAATCTCATAAAGAGATTAGTAGAGTGTGTCTAGAAATAAATACATATATATTTGATATATATACCTGTGTGGTGTCCTTTTCATTTGGTAATTCAAGAGATTATAAGGTAAAACAAGCTGCTTTACATTCCTCAGAGACTTAGCCTGAAGGCTGCTCTCCACAGCTACCACTAGGATAGCTTTCTTTAAAAGGTTGTCTTAAACCTATCTACCATAAGAGTCGAATTGGACTGGTGCAAGGTGGCCACTATAACTAGTGACCAGCATATGCCAGGCCAACTTCTCACATTCAACTCCTTCCCCCGAGCTTTAACACCAACCTAACCCCTAAAAATTACCTCCCTCAAACCCCGCCCCAGTCCTTAAAACTACCCCAACCCTCCAACTAACCCCCTCTGTGAGCCCCTAAAAACTACAGCCCCCCCTCAAAACATTGCCCCAGCCCCACTTACCTAACCATGTCTGAAGCTTCCTGTCCCGACACTTTCTGTCCTCTCCCCACCCATTCGGACACTAGACTGCTATCTGCCTTAACCACGTATATGCATGGTTCTAGAAAATGTTGCGAAGCTTGCTGGGAAACAGCACACGCGTTGTAAATGCCGCTTACCGAACATTAGTGGTCCTTTTATCCTCTAGAGAAAAGGGGTGGTTATGGAACAATCTACCTATTCCCTCTTTCTGAGTCAAGAGGGTCTTAATTGCCAGAATACAAGCTAATGATAGCTGCATTCACAAGTGGCTGCAGCCAAGAGAGAGATATAGGAGGTAATGTGTTTAGTTAGCCGAGCTCTGGTACACAAAACTAACAGTTATGACATTTGTATATCATGTTAACAATAAGATTCAAACTAAAAATGTGCATAGACAGTACTTTGCTTCATTAAACAATATCTTGACTTAACCCCTTCGCTGCTGCGGACATTCCGCTGCAGCGCTGGGGGGGGCAGGGGGGCAGCGCGGTGGGCCTGTGCTCATGACGGAGCCGCGCCGTCATGAGCCACAGTTGAGCTGTGCTCATGACGGAACGGTTCCGTCATGACTCCGCCCATTTGCGTTGTCCCCCCGCACAGGCGGGGAAACAGCGCCGCGTAGGCGGAGCGGCCGCCAACGGGCGTGTCATGACGGAACCGTTCCGTCATGAGCACACGGCAACCGTGGCTCATGACGGAACGGTTCCGTCATGAGCGGGGAAGGGGTTAAGAAAAAAAATATTTTGCTAGCAGATTCTTCTGTACCAACTGGATTGAGGAGAAAGGAGCACAGATAACATAGTTCAAGGCCTGCGGAACGGGTACAAATTTCAAAGAGAGGAGTGGAGCTTGCATCTGGTACGTCCTGACTCTCTTCTTCCAGAGGCATCTGTAGGCACACACTCCAAAGGTGTGCCTTGCATTGCAATGAAACAGAGGATAATGTTGGTGACTATTTTAACCTCAACAAGTAAATTATAGAAATGTAAAAAGTGATACACGATTATACATGTTATTAAATTATATATAAAATATACAAAGGAGGGACTGCTAAGCTAATTATTGAATCAAAAGCAACCATTTAGAAAGGACACTAACAGGATTCAATTGAAAAGATGTGCGGAAAATGGGCGGAGCTGCAAGTCCATACTTGAATACAGCATGCCTCGCAGCGCATGCGCTGCCTAGGTGCGACCTAAAAGGATTAGAAGTACAGCCCGTAAATGCAACCATCTGTCCTCTGTTGGATAAAAAGGAGCTAAGGATGATGAGGGTTGCCCTCTTATCCTGATTTCCTCCAGCTGGTTGATAAGCAAAGAAGGGTTAACCGTATCAAACAGTTGTGTGATACGAGGCATGCCTAAACCACACATACTTAAACAACGCATTCTGAACCATGACGCGTCTTTACCACGCATTCCTTTAAAACGAATATTGTTGTAAAGGCATGATTGCTAAAGGGATATGTGTGGTAAATTGCACATCCCACCTCCGCGCCCTAACACTGAAGACCCCAGCCTGCTCCATCCCTTAAAATGACTCCAGCTCCCCACCCTGATTTCGGACCCTACCCCAAAAAACCACCTTGACCTCCGACCCCCTGCTCTGAGCCCTAAAACTGCCCCATCCCCTGACAACTGCTCCTCCCCCAGCCCTGAGCCCTAAAATCCGGCCCCAGCCCTGAAACCTACCTTGATTCCACCCAAGCCCGAAAATCCTGCCCCCTTGCCTAAACACTATCCCGACCCGAACCCTCTGCCCTGAGCCCTAAAATTAACCCTCCCCACATCTGAAAACTAACCCTCCCCCACCCTGAGCCCTAAAACTGCCCCCACTCCTGAAAACTGAACCTCCCTCCCTCCTTTCCTGCCCTGAGCCCTAAAACTCGGCCCAAGCCCTAAATGCTACCCCCCCCCCGACCCGGCCCCAGCCCCACTTACCAGGCTGCATCTCGGAGCTTTCTCTCCCGATCCTACGTGTTCCTCTCCCTACACATCTAGACCGTTGGCTGCCTTAACCATGCATATGCATGGTTCAGGCAAGCATTGTTCCGCGTACATTGAAACAGCACCTGTGGCTCAGCCCTCGTTTTTTCTTAGAAATGAATAGAGCTTTATCACAAACAAGCTAGACAATGGGAACACCCTATACACTGGAATCTGTAGTAAACAACTCACCAGAAGACTGCAATCCATCCAGAATTCAGTTGCCAAAAACACTATTTCAACCCCCCACCGGCCGCAAGCGCATCACACTGCACCTCAAGGAACTCCACCATATCACAATAGCCGAATCTCCTTTCACAAACCCACCCGACACTTCTGATCACCTGGACTGACTCTTGCTAGCACACATCCCAAGAATACACATGGCGGATGGGCCTTTTTCTACATCTCTCCTAAATTCTAGAGTTCTGCAAGAAGCTGAAGCCCTGGTTCATCCTTATAGTCCCACCAGCTACCCTACGCGAGGCTGCACCACACCTGCTGTGCCAGGATACCCTACCATGTGATAGCACGACAAATCTTCATAACATACGTTTCCTGACCTTCCAAAGAACCATGGAGAGTTGTGTATTGAAACATTGTATTAATTTTTGTTTTTGTTGAAGCACTTTAACAACGAATTATCCATGTCTGAAAACATCATATACAAAGTTTTGTTGTGTAACAGTATGAATAAAAATACAAATTCCCAAAACATTAATTTTGATATTCTGTTTCAACTGGTTTCTTCTAACTTCAGCTCAGTTTTCTCATTTTTAGTTCTCGCCTGACGTTAGGAGTGCGCATGCGCTGCTTCCGCCATGTGAGGGCTTCTTGGAATCAATACGGTTCCAGAAGTCGTGTGATCGCTCCGCCTTCAATTTTCATTGGCGTGCATCGTCTGACGTGACCAATTATGCTAAATGGGGTGTAATGATTGGCCTGGAGGCTTTTTAGTCCCTCCTGGTTACCACCCTGTCCACTTTAGGCCCCGCCCACCGGGTCTGGATCATTTACAGGCGGCTTTACACGCTCCCCTTTAAAGGACAGTGTGAGAAGGTGGCCTGATATATGCTGTCCACTAGTTCTAGTGGGCACCTTGTATCAGTCCAAACAATCCCTTATGGTGATAGGTTAAAGACAACCTTTATTGAAAGCTATCCTAGTGGTAGCTATGAAGAGCAGCCTTCAGGCTAAGTCTTGAAGGAATGTAAAGCAGCTTGTTTTACCAGTCTATAATCTCTTGAATTATCAAATGAAAAACAACCACACCAGGTATATATTCAAAATATATGTATTTAAGGTAAATCACACCCCTCTAGTCTCTTTATGAGGCTGGAGTTCGAAGTACTTCAGTTACAAGTGTTTAAGCATCAGTAAAATCACAAATACTCGTTTGGGCCCTAGGGCCGTACCCAACCATATACTAAATGTAACGCCCTGAACGTCTCAGGATCGTTTAACAGACACGACAATGAGGACGCAACCACTTGTGAAGGGTTAGTTCTTTTAATGAAGGCAAATAAAATACAAAGAACAAACAAAAGTTATAGTCACTGGAATCCTCCAGGCTAAGTACGTTACCAGCCCACAGCACGGATGGTCCTAACCGTCCTCTGCATATACGCCGATCCCGGCGTATGCCAACAGAGGGCAGAAATGAAATGGCCGACAATGCCAATCGGTAGGCTGTGAGGGGCACGAAGAGTGTTGGGGAGAATCGAGGAGTCAGGGAAACACCCAGCCGGGGTCTCTACCTGAAGGGAGCAGCCGCTCAACCTCTTCCTCAGACTGCACCGGGACGCGGAGTCACCTCCTGGTGATGCGTCACCGATACCCCAATCACAAGCAAGAAGACTGAACCGAGAGCAGCCGCTCGATCGATCCTGTGGACTTCCGAGTCTGTATCGCGGCAAACACCTCCTGGTGTGCGTTACAGCTGGCAGTCCCTGTGTCTCTGGTCGGGCTGGGAGTTACGACTCCAACCAGCAAAAGCGCCACTGCGCTTGGACTCAGCCGAGTCAAAAAGCGAAGCTCAATGGTTGACCGGTAGAGCTTCCGGGTCCTTCACAGGTGACGATGGGGCAAGACACGGCCCAGGGAGTAACGACTCGACCTACCTCCGTTCTTGCCTTACTGGAGCACCACTCCGGAACACTGCTCTTCACGAAGCAGGTACGTCGGTGTAAACACAATATCCGACAGCCTTGTACCTCCCGGTTCCTCCCTTTATAGGGCGTGTTTTCCTTGAGTTATGTAACAGCTCTCCTGTTTACATAAGGGCGTGTTTCCCTTGAGTTATGTAACAGCTCTCCTGTTTACATAAGGGCGTGTTTCCCTTGAGTTATGTAACAGCTCTCCTGTTTACATAAGGGCGTGTTTCCCTTGAGTTATGTAACAGCTCTCCTGTTTACATAAGGGCGTGTTTCCCTTGAGTTATGTAACAGCTCTCCTGTTTACATAACCTCTCAACCGCTAAGCATCCTGGGAGATGTAGTCCGTTTTCGCTGGTTACCGTTTTCCTCCCCTCGTATGACAGGAATTCTTGACAGTACATCCTCCCTCTCAGCGGCTCCCCACGGGTCCAGCGCTGGCAGGAAAACGCCGATGGAACAAGGAGACCAAGCGCGGAGCATGAACCCCTTCAGCCGGTTCCCATGAATGCTCCTCCGGGCCATAGCCTTTCCACGCAACCAGGTACCACAGCTTCCCCCTGCGCCATTTGGACGCCCGTATGCCCGACACTTCATACTCCACCTCCGACTCCACGCATACCGGCCTAGGTGTCCCAGACGGCTTGGAGGGTGCTGGTTTGAGCAATGATACATGAAAGACAGGGTGTATCCGCAATGACTGGGGCAAGCACACCTTCACGTTCACGGGACCCATACACTTGGTAATTCGATAGGGGCCCATGTACTTGGGATGGAACACACTGTTCTTTCGAAACCTCATGTTTCTTGTGGATATCCAGACGTAGTCTCCAGTGCGGTACAGTGGCCCGGGCCTTCTCTTCCTATCTGCCGCAGCCTTGTATCTTCTCTTGGCCTCTATTAGGACAGCCCTTGAGCGCATCAACGTGTCTTTTATGTGTGCCACCCTGTCCGCTGTGGCGGGAATCCTGTCCTCTCTGAACGGATGTAGAAATGGCAAGAACCTGGGATGTTGGCCATAGTTGCTATAGAACGGAGATGACTGTGTGGAGCTGTGAGTGGCGTTGTTATAGGCTATCTCTGCAACCCATAGCAAGTCGACCCATTCTTCCCTGCCCTGGTCCACAAAACATCGCAGATACTGTTTGAGCGTTTGGTTCAGGCGCTCGGTTTGGCCGTCCGTTTGAGGGTGGTAGCTGGTGGACAGGGCGGTCTTAACATGCAGCGCAGTGCACCAAGTCTTCCAGAATTGCGCAGTAAACTGCGACCCCCGGTCCGACACGATCACCCCAGGTAATCCATGCAGTCGTACCACATTCTTTAGGAGTAGTGACGCCAATTCCCCGGCCGTAGGGACTCTCTTGCAGGGGATGAAGTGCCCCATTTTCGTCAAGTAATCCACCACCACCAGTATTGCCGTCA
This sequence comes from Triturus cristatus, assembly GCF_964204655.1. NCBI lineage: Eukaryota > Metazoa > Chordata > Amphibia > Caudata > Salamandridae > Triturus > Triturus cristatus. The sequence continues at coordinate 1,156,670,870 of NC_140583.1, read as the reverse complement.
TCCCCTGGTCTACCGGTAGGCCCACCACGAAGTCCAGTGATATGCTATCCCATGGTCTATCCGGGGTCGGAAGTGGATGTAAGAGCCCTTGGGTTCGGCCATGGTCGGCCTTCATGGTAGCACACGTAGGACACTCCTGTCCCCACCTCCTGACATCCACTCTCATGGTTGGCCACCAGAAATGCCGTCCCATGCTAGCCACCGTTTTTTCAAAGCCCAAATGACCTGCGCATGGAGAGTCATGGCACCAGATGAATGCTTGTTTCCTTAGCCTAGGCGTGGGTATCAATAGGCACCTGCCCTTCAGGGGTATCCCGTCCTTCAGCTGCCATTCTCTGTGACTGAGGAGCCACCTCCGCCATGCGAATGACCTGATCCCTCTCTTTATTCCCCTCAGGAAAGTATCCGGTTGGATAACCCCCAATACCATCCTCGGGGAAATGATGGAACGCTCGGTTGCAGGCAATGGTTCCTTAACTGCAGATTGACGGGACAGGGCGTCCGCCTTCCGGTTTTCCGTCCCCGGCCGATATGTGATGCGGAAGTTGAACCCCGCAAAGAAGATCATCCACCGCAGCTGCCTGGGAGAAAGGTGTCTAGTGGCCGTCATGAACTGTAGGTTCCGATGGTCCGTGTACACCGATACCACATGTCTTGCCCCCATCAACCAATGCCTCCATTCGGTGAAGGCGTCCTTGATTGCGAGAAGCTCCTTCTCCGCAATATGGTAGTTGCGTTCGGCGTCGTTGAGTTTGCGGGACATGTACGCAACGGGATGAAGCACCCCTGTGTCGTGGTTGCGTTGGGACAAGATAGCCCCCAGCGCCACATCCGACGCGTCCGCTTCCACCACGTAGGGGAGATCCGGATCGGGGTGAGCCAACACCGGCGCCTTACCAAAGGCGCTTTTCAGGGCCTCAAAGGCTTTGTTCGCTTCAGGGGACCAGACAAACTCCTTGGACTTCCTCAGTAGCTGTGTGATTGGGGCCACCACTCCTGAAAATCCATCTATAAACCGCCTGTAAAAGTTGGCGAAGCCAATGAAACTTTGGACGTCCTTCACGCTTTGGGGCACCGGCCATTCTTTCACCGCCTTGATCTTTCGTTCTGCCATCTCCTGTCCCTCTGGACTCAGCATCACTCCGAGGAATTCCACGGATGTGACGTGGAAGTCACACTTGCTGAGTTTACAAAACAGCATGTTTTCCCTCAGCTTTTGGAGCACAGCTTTGACGTGGTGTACGTGCTCCTCCACACTGGACGAATAGATGAGGATGTCGTCGATATATACGACCACGTAGATATCCAACTCCTCTCTGAATACCTCATTCAAAAAGTACTGAAAGGCTGCCGGGGCGTTGCACAGACCGAACGGCATGACGAGGTACTCAAAAAGGCCGAACCTGGTCTTAAAGGCGGTCTTCCACTCGTCTCCGTCCCTCATGCGCACCAGATGGTATGCCCCTTTCAAATCCAACTTGGTGTAGATACGAGCTTTCTTGACCTGTTCCAGAAGTACACTGATGAGAGGCAAGGGGTACCGATTTTTTATGGTTATCGCATTCAATGCCCTAAAGTCCACACAGGCTCTCAGCTCCCCATTAGCCTTCGGGATGAAGAAGAGTGGCGAGGCGGCCGGAGACTTGGACGGGCGGATGAATCCTAGCTTGAGGAGTTTATCCAGGTACCCCCGGAGATGCACGTTTTCAGGCTCCGTCAGGGCATACAGCCTGCCACTGGGAACGCTGGCCCCTGGCACCAGGTCGATCTGGCAGTCAAACTGTCTATGTGGTGGTAGCACTTCCGCCTTCACCTCATCAAATACATCCTCAAAACTGTGATAAGCCTGGGGGAGAGCCACATCTTTTTCTGCCGCTGTAGCCACCGTCTGACTCCCGCTCTCATCTGCGTCAAGGGATTCCGTTCTTATTCCACAATGCAGGATGCAATACGGTGACGTCATTTCGATGCGATGTGTTGGCCAATCCACAAAGGGGTTGTGTTTCTGTAGCCACGGCAATCCCAATATGACGCCATATTGGGGCGCTCGGATGATGTTAAAATCGATTTGTTCCAAATGGTTCCTCCCATATCTCATCGGAAGGACCCCCGTGTGCTGTCCGATGGGCCCCGTCACCAATCGCCTTCCGTCTACCGCATAGACGTCTTCGGGTACTGCTTTGGGAAGAAGCACTAGCCCTAGCCTGCATGCCTCGTTGTGGTCCATAAACATGCCAGTGGCCCCTGAATCCACCATGGCCACAACGGGTATCCACTGGTCATGCACTCCCACGTGCACCGTGATAAACAGGTGTCGTTGTCCCTTAGTGACCGAGTTGGAAAGTGAAGGGATGGATGAGTGACTCCGAGATGCCCCTTCTCTGGTCTTGGAGTCCTCTAGTTTTCCGCCGGTATGTCCACCACGGCTGTTACCGACCGGTTGGCCCGATAACGTGACGTCTTCGGTTTGGCAGGGCATTCACGTACGTAGTGGCCTTTTTTGCCACAATATAGGCACAATCCTTGTTTACGGCGTGACTCTTTCTCCGTGGCTGTGAGGCTCGCTCGTATTGCGCTGATGTCCATGGGTTCTCCCTTGGATGCGGTGGAAGTTTCAGGACTTCCCACCGTCACATAGGATGGAAGGGATTTTCCTTTTCTCCCATGATCCCCCTTTCTTTCACTTAGCCTATGTTCCAGCCGTAATACCAGGTTGATAAGGCCCTCACATGTCTTGGGTTGAGGGTCAATATGAGCCACGGCGTCCTTGAGCTCATCGCACAGCCCTTGATGAAAGAGCGCCGTCTGTTTAGCAACAGGCCACTTGGTTTCCGCAACCAGCCTTCGGAACGCGTTGAGATACTGCACCAGGTTGTTGGATCCCTGTCTCAACTCAAGCATTTCACGGTCCGCCGTGTACGAGTCAGCCCTTCTGTCGAATACCTTCAGGAATTCCTCGCGAAAAGCACCCCAATCACATAAGAGGGGGTCGTCCCTGCTCACCAGAGGTACGGCCCATTGTGCCGCGTTTCCAGCCAAATAGGATATAAGGAAAGCCACACGAGCCTGACTCGTGGGGAACGCCTTTGGTTTGCACGATAAATGTAGCGCCACTTGTGTGAGGAATACCTGCACTGTGTTAGGATCCCCACTGTACCTCTCTGGTGTTGCCAAGGGGATGGCTACCGGCATTTCCACTACTACCGCAGGGGTCTGGTTCGTGAGGGAGGTGCTGGGCGTGAGCGGGTCCAATTGGATAGCATCCAGTCTGGCTTTTACATCGGCTGTTTCTTGCCTAGAGGCAGCCACTTCAACTTGCATGGCCGCTAAAGCAGCCAGCACATCATCAAGTGTTGCCATGTCTGTTATCGACCGGGAGACAGTTAGTGTTATTAAGGTCGGATATTTTGTAACGCCCTGAACGTCTCAGGATCGTTTAACAGACACGACAATGAGGACGCAACCACTTGTGAAGGGTTAGTTCTTTTAATGAAGGCAAATAAAATACAAAGAACAAACAAAAGTTATAGTCACTGGAATCCTCCAGGCTAAGTACGTTACCAGCCCACAGCACGGATGGTCCTAACCGTCCTCTGCATATACGCCGATCCCGGCGTATGCCAACAGAGGGCAGAAATGAAATGGCCGACAATGCCAATCGGTAGGCTGTGAGGGGCACGAAGAGTGTTGGGGAGAATCGAGGAGTCAGGGAAACACCCAGCCGGGGTCTCTACCTGAAGGGAGCAGCCGCTCAACCTCTTCCTCAGACTGCACCGGGACGCGGAGTCACCTCCTGGTGATGCGTCACCGATACCCCAATCACAAGCAAGAAGACTGAACCGAGAGCAGCCGCTCGATCAATCCTGTGGACTTCCGAGTCTGTAACGCGGCAAACACCTCCTGGTGTGCGTTACAGCTGGCAGTCCCTGTGTCTCTGGTCGGGCTGGGAGTTACGACTCCAACCAGCAAAAGCGCCACTGCGCTTGGACTCAGCCGAGTCAAAAAGCGAAGCTCAATGGTTGACCGGTAGAGCTTCCGGGTCCTTCACAGGTGACGATGGGGCAAGACACGGCCCAGGGAGTAACGACTCGACCTACCTCCGTTCTTGCCTTACTGGAGCACCACTCCGGAACACTGCTCTTCACGAAGCAGGTACGTCGGTGTAAACACAATATCCGACAGCCTTGTACCTCCCGGTTCCTCCCTTTATAGGGCGTGTTTTCCTTGAGTTATGTAACAGCTCTCCTGTTTACATAAGGGCGTGTTTCCCTTGAGTTATGTAACAGCTCTCCTGTTTACATAAGGGCGTGTTTCCCTTGAGTTATGTAACAGCTCTCCTGTTTACATAAGGGCGTGTTTCCCTTGAGTTATGTAACAGCTCTCCTGTTTACATAAGGGCGTGTTTCCCTTGAGTTATGTAACAGCTCTCCTGTTTACATAACCTCTCAACCGCTAAGCATCCTGGGAGATGTAGTCCGTTTTCGCTGGTTACCGTTTTCCTCCCCTCGTATGACAGGAATTCTTGACACTAAAATAGTGGTATAAGAACCACGACTGAAATAGGCAGTATGCCTATTACCTCTAGAATCTCTGGGACCCCAAGGAACCACCCAAGTTAGTGACACAAGGGACCCACGGGAGCTGTATGCAGTGTGGAAACACAACTGCGGGTTCCTATTACTTTCTATGGGGAATGTCACGGTTGGAATATTAAAGATTAGGGACACTTCAAATCGAACTAGGACCCAACCCTTTTGGACTTAGACAGTTCTAGGGCTAGCACCCTCGAGAGTACCGGAGTACTTGAGTTACCTCACCCAGGGAAGCCGGGTGCATAGGTGTCTTTTGGTGTTGGGTCGCGTCGTCGATTCCAATGGAAGCCTGCAAAGAACTGCTGCTGCCGTGAAGAGAAGTGTCCGGAGAGATCCAAGCCTGGATCTAGGATGAAAGGAACCTGAAAGCAGAGGGGACAGAGTCTGGGTCACTTGCCAGTGACCTAGGGTAGGATGGACCAATGCCCACAGATGTCGGGCGCTTCAGGTGAGTTGACGGGTGTCTTGACTCTTCAGCCACGAGGTCCAGGAGGCGTCGACAAAGTCCACGAGCCGGATTCGAGCTGTCCCACGAAGTCTGTTGAGTGCTGCCGTGTCTGCGACCAGAAAGGACCCAACAAGCCTTAAAAACGGCAAGTCTCAGGAAATCAGAGAGAGGACTGCGGTGCAGACCAGCAAGGTCTGATGGACTCACCCAGCAAGGGTAAGTAAGAGCAAGTCTGGAGTAACCAGAAAAGCCCAAACAGAAGTGGAGTCGCCTTCGTGGAGACCTGCTAGCCAACGGGCTAGTGATCGCGAAGGAGCCTCGAGCGGTCGCACTTGGAGCTGGCCCACGGGTCACTCGTGGAGTGGAGGCCAACAATCTTCGGTGCAGGAGGTACTCAAGGCTGGGGCTACTCGGAGCCCAAAGCACAACTTCGAGGATGACCAGGAAGGTGGTGGTGTTGCAAAAGTTCACCGTGTCCAGGGGTCACGGTTCCACATTACCCCCTGATAGCCACGGGCCTCAGCTTTGCTGGGGACTCAGGGTAGCCGCGGGGAAGTCTGGAAATCCACCTCTGGTGATGCATAGACTTCGGTGTCCGGCGGGAGCTTCAGCAATGCAGACCGGTCAGTTGCTTCTTTGGTGCCTGCCAAGCAGGGGAGTCACTCCTTGACCCCAAGGGAGATTTCTTCCATCTTCTAGTCGAGATAGAAAGTCCAGGATCTATGTTTCAGAGGTTCGGCCAGGGTAATCTAAAGCCCTAGGGACTGGATTCCTATACTTGTACTAAGTTTAGGGGATGGACTAACTATAAGGCCCCACCTATGGGTGGGCCTGGGGTGGGGGTGGTTACACCCCTTCCCCTTTGTCCAGTTTCGCGCCAGAGCAGGGGCTGAGTGCCCCTGCAACCGGTTTGAACTGGGCTATGCACAGGGACACCTTGTGTGCCCCAAGCTGTGTCTCAAAAGCATTCTGTGAATGCACCCACCCTGTCCCAATACACATCTGCCTGTCTGGGGAGGTGGTTACCTATTGTCCAGGCCTCCCCTGCCGGAGTTTCCCCTAGCAGCAGGAGGCCAGACCCGTGTCTGTGGCAGTGGCATCCATTTTGTGATGCCAGGGCTTTGAAAGGATTTAACTGGGTTTAGCCAGTGTGAACATGTCTCTCCCTCTAGAAGGGTGGAATGCTACCCCCGCCTCCAGAACTGGCGGGGGGGGGCTGGTAATATTCCAAAGCGTTTGACACCAAACACAACAACAAAAAGTTAGCATTTACCGAGAGGTTATAATGCACTTAAGAGTATATGGTATGGCTGTATCACAGAACAGGCATAAGGAAGTATTTCAGAAAGCTTCAGAGGGGCTCTGCTCATGCTTGGGCACACTCTCACATAAAACCAAGCACTCTGCCTTCAGGATTGTCAAGGCCTGCCATAGGAGTGGCTTGTAGGTTTATATGTGTCTATATAAGGTAGTGATATAGGTAACCTATATCACAGTAAGGGGTGCAAGCACACCATTACCCAGGTTGCAGTAGCAGACCTGTAGTGTCATTTTGGAGTGCTTCCCAGAGGTGGCATATGATACATGCTGCAGCCCCTGGTAGGCCTCTGAGGTACCTATGCCCTAGGTACATAGTATACCATATACTAGGGGCTTATAAGGCACTCCAGAATCCAATTAGATATGCAGCTAGGCTGTGGTCCTGATTAGCAGGGCCACAGCCAGACTAAAGTCGAAAAAAAGTAAAACACCAGCAAAAAGTGGGGGTACCCATGTGAAGCAGATCCTACTCTCCTACAGACAGTAAGCACTCTTTTCTTTTCATTTGCAGTGCCATCCCCACGCTGTCCCCACGCTCGTAATGGCCGCTCAAACAGCCTCTCCTGCTTCAGCCCTCCACCCCTCGTTGTTCCTCCATTCCCATGCTTACTTGACATGTCCGTCCTGACACACACTGTTAGTATTGGTCCTTTAGTTGAAGAAAAGCTCTAGAAGCGCTAGATTCTCATCGCCGTTCATGCAGCTGTTTAATGCTTCCCCAGGGTTTCAGAACAAAATGATCGCTTACCAAACGCAACTTCTCCCAGGTTCTACTATTTCAGCCGTATTCCTTAACAGCTGTTCCGTGTATTTTTTGCGAATCTATTTTCATCTGAAATAAGCTGGAATGCCGCAGAAAGATTTACACACTACCTCCGCTCTCAGTTGAGAGCCTCCGCAGGCAGTGTTCTAGGGGTCAAAGAGCACTCACTGCCTTTGTTAACGGGGACCAAAAATACGCACCTTCCCGAGCAAAACACAAACCACACTTAGAGGAGGGGGCGGGATGTAAGGCCTTCGGCATAGACTCATTTGTGGGTCTGTGTTTGCCACGCCTTAGCAAGTCCCTCCCCCGACAGACCCTTTCACCGCTGGGGAGGGGGGATGGGGGGTTCCGACCTGTTTACATTTTGTAAAACCACTGCTTCCCATCAGGCACAGCCTTAAGAATTCCCATTATTGGTGCTAGAAAAACCCTACCCCTCAAATCCAACCAAAGCCTCTCCCCAGGAATGGAGGAAGCAAACCATTGTCAATATACAGAACCCCTTTCTCCCACAACGTGCCTCCTTCAGACAGGTACTGGAGCATGAAGGCTTGCCCTGTTACCCATGTGTTGTGCTCCTATGTGGGGGCGGCAGGGTACTTAAACACAGGGCCTGGGCAGAACCATGGCCTCCACGTCTTCAGAACCCAGGCGGTGCCACGGATGCACGTCTGTGTGGACCCCCCTACACACCCACCCGCTCTATGTGTCGTACCCCCACCGCCACCCACCTGTCACTCCTTGTTCTCGCCTGGGAACATGTAGAAGTGAGCGCTCGCACAGCAGCCTCCAGGACGTGCTACTGGAGATATCGGGTGAGTGGCAGCTGTGGCGCATGGTTCGAAGATATAAAGGTGTTCGGGTCGGCTGCGCTGGGTGCGGGCCATTATTCCGTCCCGCTTTATCACTGTGGCTCCGACCCAATGGCTGCCCAGGGCAATCGCTCGGAGCAAGTTAGTTATAAGTGGAGAGAAACGTAGCGCAGAGGTTAGGCAGCAACGGGTGACGGTGGCGAACGGCCTTCAGGGGGCATTTATGCACGCTGACGCCAGTGTTGGCTTATTTGGACGAAGGCATGCTATTAGTCGTCGCCGTGACTGGCTGCCTTGTTTCACTTGCGACGCCCCGAGGGGAAAAGCTGCTCCCTCCAATGACCAGAGCCCCGGTGGCAAGGCAGAGGCGTTCCTTTGTTCTCCGGTGCCAATGTGCTCCACGGCAGGTAACTCGAGTTATGTGACAGTCGCCCTTCTCGTGATTCTGATACCCTGGTTAACCTTGACATTGGGTCACTTCACCATAAGTGTGCATGTAATAATCTCTTGGGTGTATATGCAAACTGTGATATACCTGTTTTCGGAATTGTTCTGACTGAGGGTTATCTTGTTCGTACTCAAGTGGTGGTATCATTGACATTGAAGTACTCGCATGCAGTGTCGTTTAAACAAGAGTCCAGTCTTGGGTGCAATTTTGTATGTAGGGGTTTCCTTCACCCTACCCGCACTTGTAAAGTCTTGCCTTGATTAAGTTAAGTGACAAAAAACAAGGGCACCCAAAGGAATTGGACAGGGACCTTGGGAAGTTATATATTACAGGAAACAGTGGTCCCTGAAATCAAAAAGTAGTTAGTCATACAATGAATATAGCCAAGATTGGTACTATATTACAGCCAATGTCCAGCCGGACAAGGCACCTTTAATAAGTAGAAATGGTTAACAATAATCCAAAGAATGTAAGTAGAATCTTAGTGGGACACAAGCCTGTATCCTGAGACTTGCATATCGTGAGGACAACATGTGAAACACATTCAGGCAATTTCAATGATGTTTCTGTCTTGAAAAATATAAAGAGTAGCGAAACATCTAATACATATACTGTCACCTTCACAATACGTTAAATACAGGAATTCGAATGTGTAAGGTGGACAACTATGTCGACGGCTGTTCGATCCTTATCAGGGGGATATCGGATCATCATCAGGACTAATCAATTAAATTGCCCATATTCAAATGCCTGAATTTACATGAAACAATAAGGCAAACAATGAAATATAGGAGAGTTTGGGAGAAAAATGCAGGGAGAAAGGGGGAAGGAAAATAACAACATAGTAGTTATTAATACGTTTTCAAAGGTAAAGCACAAGAAGTGGCAATGAACAGTCGCGTCAGATCAAGCGGCTATCTACATTTAAATAAATTCAAAATTAGATTCCATTGTAATAGTGGCATTGTGGACACGAAGCGTCCGGATGGGTCATTAAGAGGACACGGGAGAAGAGGTGAAGTTTTGGAAAGTAGACAGATGAAATGCGAGTAAAGGCTTGGAAAACAGTGAGTGAGTGGTTGGTGATTGTAACCACAAAGGGTTAGGTTTTTAAACAGAAAGTGACAAATTGTGCGTATAAATGTGTGGGCAGTAAAAGAAGAATAGTCTTATGGTAGATAAATTGTGAAGCGGAGACATGCCGTTATTATGCCCAGCAGTGTCACGGAGGACAGGCGTGCGCTGGTCAAAAATACGCTGTGGTGAGAAAGCATGCCGTGAATGTACCGCGGGGGAAGGGGGGAGAGAATTACCTCAAGGTACCAATAGGTAATCAGAGGGGGCGTCTAGGGTGGGTAGCGAGCCCACAGTACTCCAGAAGGACGCGTTTGTGAGGTACATACAATGCCTGTGAAGAAAAAGGGCTGGAGTGAGGTGGGTAGGATGGAAGCGGCGAGTGGAAGAAGGTGGAGCGGGTTGGGCGCTTACCTAGGACAAATATGTTCCGGATATACAGGACACGGTAAAAATTCAATGTTCGTCTGGTAGGAAAAAATGAAGAAAAAGGGATGGGATCAGGAACCGTGGGGCAATCGTGTGGGGAGGACATGGGAGAAACAATGGCGATCCTTACCTCAAAATGGTGAGAGAAAAGATTTCCGTGGCCACGCGAAAAACATCTCGTTCGGGCAATGCCGGATCGAAAGTGAAGCGGATGTGTGACTCCCGTCATGCTATGGGTATAAAGAGTCATGTGGGCGGTCATGTGATCCGGAAATAGGGCGTGTGACCGAAACGAAAGTGGTGGGCGTTTCTACCACTCTTGTTTCGGTCACACGCCCTATTTCCGGATCACATCACCGCCCACATGACTCCTTATACCCATAGCATGACGGGAGTCACACATTCGCTTCACTTTCGATCCGGCATTGCCCGAACGAGATGTTTTTCGCGTGGCTACGGAAATCTTTTCTCTCACCATTTTGAGGTAAGGATCGCCATTGTTTCTCCCATGTCCTCCCCACACGATTGCCCCACGGTTCCTGATCCCATCCCTTTTTCTTCATTTTTCCTCCCAGACGAACATTGAATTTTTTACCGTGTCCTGTATATCCGGAACATATTTGTCCTAGGTAAGCGTCCAACCCGCTCCACCTTCTTCCACTCGCCGCTTCCATCCTACCCACCTCACTCCGGCCCTTTTTCTTCACAGGCATTGTACCTCACAAACGCGTCCTTCTGGAGTACTGTGGGCTCGCTACCCATCCTAGACGCCCCCTCTGATTACCTATTGGTACCTTGAGGTAATTCTCTCCCCCCTTCCCCCGCGGTACAGTCACGGCATGCTTTCTCACCATGGCGTATTTTTGACCAGCGCACGCCTGTCCTCCGTGACACTGCTGGGCATAATAACAGCATGTCTCCGCTTCACAATTTATCTACCACGAGACTATTCTTCTTTTACTGCCCACACATTTATACGCACAATTTGTCACTTTCTGTTTAAAAACCTAACCCTTTGTGGTTACAATCACCAACCACTCACTCACTGTTTTCCAAGCCTTTACTCGCATTTCATCTGTCTACTTTCCAAAACTTCACCTCTTCTCCCGTGTCCTCTTAATGACCCATCCGGACGCTTCGTGTCCACAATGCCACTATTACAATGGAATCTAATTTTGAATTTATTTAAATGTAGATAGCCGCTTGATCTGACGCGACTGTTCATTTCCACGTCTTGTGCTTTACCTTTGAAAACGTATTAATAACTACTATGTTGTTATTTTCCTTCCCCCTTTCTCCCTGCATTTTTCTCCCAAACTCTCCTATATTTCATTGTTTGCCTTATTATTTCATGTAAATTCAGGCATTTGAATATGGGCAATTTAATTGATTAGTCCTGATGATGATCCGATATCCCCCTGATAAGGATCGAAACGCCGTCGACATAGTTGTCCACCTTACACATTCGAATTTCTGTATTTAACGTATTGTGAAGGTGACAGTATATGTATTAGATGTTTCGCTACTCTTTATATTTTTCAAGACAGAAACATCATTGAAATTGCCTGAATGTGTTTCACATGTTGTCCTCACTATATGTAAGTCTCAGGATACAGGCTTGTGTCCCACTAAGATTCTACTTACATTCTTTGGATTATTGTTAACCATTTCTACTTATTAAAGGTGCCTTGTCCGGCTGGACATTGGCTGTAATATAGTACCAATCTTGGCTATATTCATTGTATGACTAACTACTTTTTGATTTCAGGGACCACTGTTTCCTGTAATATTTGATTAAGTTAAAGCCATTTGCTTTGCTAATGGTATTGTATAGCAAAGCAAATGGCTTTAACTTAATAAAAGGCGAGACCTATTGCATTTTAATGCTTGATCTTATCATCCCTTCTCTGTGGTCTCTATTGTCTGTTGGATATCTTACAGTGCTTAACTTGTGCAGCTTCTATTTCAATACCTGTAATTTTTTCAGATCAGAATGTATTTTTTTTCATCTGACTTTGACCCATATCAAGAACGAGAGAGCCAGAAAAGGGACAAACAAGTAGGAGGTGAAAGATAGTTAAACAATGATAAAGTAAAAAAAGAAGGGATAGAAAAGAACTACAAGCATGAGATAAAGAGGCACAGAGTGTAGGGTGGTGGAAGAAAAAGGCTTGTAGTAGACTTAAAATAAGGTTGTTTTGGTACTCCACCTCATCATCATCAAATAACTGTATTTGGTTATTTGTACGAAACAATCAAAGTGTACAAAAGATAAAACATTGTTTATTTATAATTAAAAAGATATAAAAACAAGTCCATTTCTAATAGCTATTAAAAAGAGGGCTATAAAAATGACCAGCCAAGCATGCATCAAGATACATTGAGTAACAACTGTAAGGCATGCTTCCCACTATAAACAATACAGCGTGCGAGTCCAAAAAAGATAAAGGGGGAACAATCCTGCAGTCCGCAATACATAAAATGCATATTTAACATGAGACAGTTTATATTACGATGCAATCTGTGATAAAAGCTCCTGTCGGGTTATCCAGAAGGCAAATAAAAAGCGGCTGACAGCAAAAACTATCGGCTTAGATACATCCACTTTTAGGATTCTATATGCAATCTGGTGCTGCCTAGCTCCTAAATTGAGGCAGATTGGTCCTATCCACCTCCTGCGTAACTGATGGTATCTAGGGAAAAAAACAAAACATGTTCTTCAGTTTCTTTGACAGTAGTGCAGGCAGGACATGAATCTAGTAATTAGTCAACCTCCTCCTTTCTAGGAAATTTTAGGAGCAAATTGCCGTATCTGAATCTAACATATAAGCTTTTTGCCAGGTTGGGGCGAGATTTGGTCCAGGAAGCGTTCGAATTGTGGACATAATTTTATTGCTAAAAATGTGGATGATAACTGACCACTAGTCAAATTATTAGTGTAGTGATCCCCCACCACCTCCCAGTATCTGACTTTTAATCTCAATAGATCCTCTCTTGTATCTCAATAGATCCTCTCGTTTTGGTACTCTGAATCCTCAGTACTGGTGGTGGGCTCCTAAGAAAAACTTTGGGACCCTGCACATAAGAGTTTACAAATCGAGCACTGTATCTCTTCCTTGCACAGAGCTCAGTCGCTGGGTCTCTGATGCTCATTATCTTGTGGGTTGTTTTGCATTGTTGGATATGAATTATTTATATAGTACTAGTGCTGCTTTTAAGTACTGGTTCTGAAAGTTCTGTGTGTGTTCACATTTGTGCCAGAATGGTACAGCTTCAATGCTTCTGGGAAAAAGGGTGAAATATTGTTTTACTTATGAGTAAGAAGCAAATGAGATGTCTTTTATTGTTTCCAGCGAGCCTCGCATAGTCAGCAGGATTTTTCAGTGCTGCGCCTGGAATGGAGGAGTGTTTTGGGTGAGTACATATTTCATTTTTTTGTAGGTACTTCAATTTACCTAATTTAACGTACCCAGCCTTTTGATTAAGACTGTACTAGTATTTGAAGCAGATTATCCCATTATTAAACATAACCGATAGACTAGCTAAGCATTCAAACTCCAATTATTTTTTCCTAAAAAAAAAATCTTCATTTGAAAAATTTTTTTGTGAAGTAATGTTATGGGAAAAATACAAATACATATCCCATTAGACAACATAACCTATTTATTTATATTTCATTTAAAAATTAGTTGACGAAATAGTTGCAGTGCCTCTAAGATCTGTTTTATGACTTGATGGTTTAGAGCTTTTTTGCTAATGGTTGGAAATGTACATTATATACTTAAGAAACCCATTTATTACTTTTTACATCCAAAAGAATTTTAAAACATTGTTTTTAGGGCTATTAATCTAATACTACTCCTCAGTCGTCGTCTTAAACATTAGGCAAGTTAGGTGAATAGATGTTGTGTTATGGAGAGAAATAAAAGTAAGAGGTTTGCTATAGCAGTTTTATCTGGATTTCCTGAATTCTTGCATTTTTTTTAAAGACGTTTTTATTGGCATTTAAAGTTATCATTTGATACATTACAGTTGCAATATTTAATTTGTTTATAATGAAATGTTGACCTTCCATTCTCCTTAGTCTACTCATCACAATTATGCGTTCTCCCAGATCCGCAGGTATATAACATTATATCAAATTGTAATAAAGTTATACATCATGATTCATGAATAAATACAACATTTCTGACTTAAAAAAACAATTGCCATAATGTGTACAACCTATTAGTGGTTATTACACATCTTGCGGTTAGGAGTTGTTGGTGTTTCCGGTACAGCGATGAGCAGTGTCACCGAAGAATGTTTGTTGCACGGTGTGCAGTTGGAGGCCATTAACGGGAGGGTGTAACTTGACTTGGAGGAAATTCTAGCCTTTCAAAGTAAAAAGAAAAGAAATCAAGATAATGCAAAGAAAACTAAAAAGGTGCCACTTATATTATGTTGCCGAGGGAAGAAGGGGGCCATATGTCCATCATCCACCATAGTGGTATCTGTCTTGTCTAGGTCAGACTGTAGGGGTCACATGTATCTGGGGCCAAACCAAGGGTGTGCTCAACATGTACCCCCTATCAAATGGGTAAGGTATCCACTGTTCCCCCTCCCTGGAATCTTCCTATTTGTACTGGTATCACCCCTACGAGCCTAGCAATGTCACATCTAATGTGGTATCTCTGTTCCCATCATTGTGTCTTCCGGCTCTGTCTGTCTCCTGGTGTATCCAGCTATTTTGGATTTCTTGCCATAAGGCTGCCAGTGGGCGCCTTCGCAATCCGTGGGCATCCTCGTGTCTGAGTACCTGACCTTGAGCTTCCGCTAAGATCATGAAAAAAAATGTCCAGGCTTCTATGGTCTGCCCTATGTCGGATTTTCACACCAGTGCTATCCAGCGGTGCACCAGGTCCAGGGTTAAGTCTAGAAACGGTGAACCCACTGTCTTCGTTTTGGGCCTTGAGAAGCTTCCCTAGAGGCAAGTCTGTATTGTGCAGGGAAGAGCATGGCCCAGTGTGGTCTGAAGTCACAGGAGCACTGCAGTACAGAATGCCATGGGCCTGTGGCATTCCCAAGTCATATGACAGAAGTCTGCCTCGAGCACCCTACATCGTGGACAGCCCCAGGGTTGACCCCTATTTATGATCTGTAATCTATGGGGGTGAGATAAGTCGTATGCAAAAAGTTAAATAGTATATATTTTAGCTTAGCTTTGCGGGATACCGTCTTAATGTATTGTAGCATCCTCCCCCACTCCATTTGAGGGACGTTGTGCCAGAGTCCCCCATCTAGTGTTTAATGGTTTCAGAGTCACCCTTCCCATCTCGTTCATAGCTCGGTAAAACCATGTCACCAAGTAGCGAGCTGAGCACATTGAGAGAAGGAGCTGAAGGACTGAGTGTGTTGGTGGTTCCTCCTGGCCCATAGATCCCGAAACGTCTGTACTAAGGCGCCATATGTCAGGAATTGACCCCCGGGCAAGTCATGGGTCCTCGAAGGGTGCAAAGGCTCCCTGTAGAAAGCAGTCCCCCACTGTCATGATTCCTGCCTCTGTCCAGCCTGTATGTTGATTAGTTGTAAAATTTGTAATCGGGTCTCCATGGGGAAGTGCCATCAGCGGCAGTGCTGGTGCTTATAGTGGAGCCCTGCGGGTTCGTACAAGGCGTTGACGAAAACACTTAAATGCCACATGGAGTAATACCTTTGGCCAAGAAGTGGCTACCCCCGGGTTCAGCAGGCGAGCCAACAATCCCCAGTAAGTGACTTTTTCCAAGATGTCTCCAGAGTGTGTTTGAGCCGCATCCAATGTTTGAGCTACCCATTGGAGCTGCGCAGCCAGTTAGTATAGCTCAAAATCTGGCACTATCAGGTCACCTACATCCGGCAGGTGCCTCATGATTGTCGGGACACCCTATGTTTAACCCCGTCCTAGATAAGGTGACGGAAAAGGGCATCTAGCTGTCTGAACCACGTCACAAGTATTTTAACCGGCAGATTCATAAGAAAATACAATAGGCGGGGGAGCAGCACCATTTTTGTAAGCGGCACTTGCGCCATGAATGGGAGGCGCAGTGATCTCCAAAACACCACAGGGCTCGGAGAACCTGACACAGGATCCCCTCTCTTATGTCTTCTATGTCATGATTTACCCTCACTCCTCAGTATTTAAAGGATGTGGAGGACCAGACGAAGCCTGGTGTTAGTTCCGGAGGCGGAGGTGTCCCCACCGCACAGGGAAATACACAGGTCTTGAGGCAGTTAACTGTCAGGCCTGATAGTTGATCAAAGTCCTCCGAAAGGCGTGTAGCCCTTTTTTTGCCAGCCGCTCCACAACTGAGGTATAAAAGGAGATCATCCGCATATAAAGAGATGTGTTCTTGACCATCCACCATCAGTCCAGTGCCCTCCGTCCGGAACAGCTCTGCCAGTTACTCAATGGGCAAGGCAAAAACGTAGAGGAGACTGCAGACAGCCCTATCTAGTACCCTGAAACCACCCATATGGGGCGTATAAAATTGTTCCAGGTCTTCATCCAAGCCATCGGGTCCATGTACAGGAAGGCAACCCATTTGATCCACTTCTTCCCCAGTCCCATCTTTTACATAGTTGTCATGAGGAAGCCCCATCTAATAGAGACAAGGGACTTTTCCAAGTTTATTGATAAGAGGAAGACCTCCCGACCTGCTTGTACCTCAGGTTGATGGAGGATGTAAAAGAGTCTCTGGAGATTGAGTGATGTACTATGGCTGGGAATAGAGCTGTTCTGTTCCCTGTGTATCAGCGTTTGGATATAGGGAAGTAATCTATTTGCTAATATTTTGCTGAGGATTTTAAAATCCATCTTCAGCATGGACAGGCGGTGAAAAGCGGTTGAGGGTGCCCTTACCTCCACAGTCTTCGGCAAGGGGACCGCTGTGGTGGTCCGCATGTACTCCAGAAGCCGTCCGCTCGTTCTCCAGAAGCCGTCCTCTCTGATAGGAATCAGAGTAGAGTGTCATCAATTTAGGGGCCAGTAAATTTATGAAGGTGGAGTAAAACTCGGCTGGGAGCCCATCTTTTATTGCTGTGTGCACTTCCTGAAGGAACATTGGATCGCCTAGCTCCCCTCTAGCCATTGGCAGTAGTACTGGAAGAGTTACCCGGTCTAAGAATCTAGTCTGTGCACCCTCAAGTAACATCATTCATCATTAGTCTACCATATAGAGATTCATAATAACTCCGGAACTCGTCATTGACATCTCCCGGAGGGTACATATATTTCCTGGTGGGTGGAGTGAGGTGGGTGATTGGTGCCCCCCCCTTCCCACATCCCCACCCTCATCTTATCTGGGTGGATCAGTCAGGCCGGTAGTCTCCCTGATTTGCCCTCCTCAGTGTGTGCTCTCCCCATATAACTTTTGTAGTCATGGCAGCATAGCCGTTTTAATATTACATTGTACTGTACTTTTATATCTCTGTTTTTGTATGGCATTCTGGTCCATCCCAAGGGTGCCCTTTATTACATGAAGTGTGGCATCTATGGTGTTCAGTTCTGTATGTAGTTCCCTGGTGACCCCCACCGAGTAGTTCATGCAATGACCACGTACCATCACCTTAAGCGTTTTGCATTCTGTCAGGGAAAACGATGTCAAGCCCTGATTGTGTTTAAAGTATTCTGTAATGTGTGTTTGGAGGGATTCCCTGTAACAGGCGTCATCTAGCGTCGCCGGTTGAAGTCTCCACATTGGTATGAGTGGTCTATCATCTAAAGGCTTAAATCCCAGCAGGAGGGGGCAATGGTCAGAGAGGGTGTGCCCACGATAATAAAGGTATATAGGAAGCTACAGTGGTTCTGTCGGGGGTAACAGATTAATCACTTTACATAAGAGAAATGCATCAAACATTTAAACAAATTATACATTGTACGGAATCACAGAACGTTACATGTAGTTGAAACACAAAAACACCGGCTAGTGGATGTTTGCGAAATACTTGTTTTTATATGATTTGAAGTTTTCAATAGTATTTACAGAAAATGAAATTGAAATGGCTGTCAAGTGAATAAATGTACAGGTGACCTGTAATATAGTGACTTAAGGTGCTCAGTGATGGTGGTGCAGTGCGTAACATATGTACAGTTTAACAAGGAAAATGGCTACAAGGTAGTAAGGATGAGGGCGGACAATGTCTCTGGTGGGCAGCACTTGTGCTTGTTAATTTGAGCCTAGAGACTTGTAAACAGCTGAACCATATGTATTGTCGACGTTTCGACCCAGACAATGCGCTATTTAAATGTCATAGTCTTCAGTACAAGGCAAGTGGCGGAAGACAGCCAGCAAGCGTCAGCGTCCGGTTTCTCAAGAGCAGAGTCTCTGAGTTGAGGTAGTCTAGAGAGATCTACAAAATAGGTGCAGGTTGGCCGTTGAGGAAACAATTGGCCACCGTGGGGAGGTGGGGGGGATAAGTATCCAATCCCAACTGCTAACCAGTTCACAATCCTGGCACGGAGTACTCGTCTCCCAGCAGTCTGCTATTTTGTAGATCTCTCTAGACTACCTCAACTCAGAGACTCTGCTCTTGAGAAACCATGTCATGCTTCATTGCCATGTGTGTAGTCTCCCTCCAGCAGTATGTCAGATTTAGGAACGTTTTACGCAAATAATGAGGACCCCCTGAAGATTCCTAGGACAGGGTAATATATGTTTGAAAAATAACAACCTAGGCAATTCTTGTAAGTAGCAGTTGTAAATCTTTTCTATCTAGTAGTCAGAACAGTTTAAGCAGTGAGACGAAAAATGAAAATTGTAGTTCTTTTTTAATTATAAGTTTTTAGTACATTCACAATTAAAAACAAATTTATTATATACATAGTAAAAAATCATGACAAATAATAAAATAGATTGTGGGTTACATAGGGATGAAGAATAAACAAATGTGGTGGCACAACTGTATGTTATTCGACGCGCGTTTCGGCGTAGTTAACGCCTTCGTCAGGAAAAATAAGGCCACAATTCCTGTGTTCCAAGATTCAAAGGTAGGGTTTCCAGGAATTTAGGTAGGTTATTTTTCTTGTGGGTGAATACCTTAATTGATGTTTATTCATTCAAATATAGTTGGTATTGAGAGGGGATGGCTATTCTTTTATGTTCTGCATTCCGATAAATCCATGAAAATAGCACAACCTTATTTGGTAGAAGTTTACGAATGGATGACAGTTCTTTAATACTTCATTGCGAGCAGTTCATATATATGTTAAAACCTGGTATATAATAAATTCTTGTAAGTGCCGAGTCTTGATAAAAATGGTTGATGTATAAAACAGTGGCAGTAGAGGCGTCGCAGGTATGATATAACCTTTGTGTTAGACGCGTTATCGATGTCGACCGGGCTCTGTGGATAATGGTTGAAACCAACCATTGCCTAGGTTGTTATTTTTCAAACAGATTTAGGAACGTTGCCTGACAGTGCTGTGCAGCTTCGTCCATGGGGCTGCATCACCTTGCACAGGTGTGTGACAGCACGCGTAGGTGCACGCACATGCATTCTGAGTACGGGCGATTGGCATACATGCCCACTGTTGTCCTGGGGTGCGTGATCATTCCTCCACGATGCAACACCGTGTTGGGACCTGTGCGCTGGCTGTCAATCAGTTGTGGCTGCAGGAAGGTAGTTACTCGTCCATGAATGCGAGCGCAGCTTCATAGGCAATCAGTTCCAGAAATAAGTCGTTCTCGAGTTCAAGGAACACGAGGCAGAGCCAATACATTAACTGGTCCGAACAGATGTGCTCCGCCCACGAAGTTTCACCAATCTGCAATACAGACCAATAGGGGAGCGCCTCGATGTGGTCACTGCACACGATGACTTGTGCAATCTCCCATCCACTACTGCCAGCACATACGCCACAGATCAGGGCGTCCCATGCACGGGTATCCCGGTTGCACTACTGTTCGTGGGCCAACAGGGGGTGCACACACCAGTCATAATCCAGTTCAGCTACCGTTGTGTTGGATAGGCAGACCTCCATGGGCCACTCGAATGTGCATGATCAACAGTGGAACCATGGCTGGATGCATGTGACGTACGCAAGCCGGAAACTCAGACACTAACTGATTCGCAAAACTGCCATTGGCAGAGCTCCCAACAGATGCAGCATTCGTGCACAGTACAGTTCCACATGACAGGGGTTGTGCATGTGCCCGGGATTGCCTACTATTGCGTTTGTTGGTCTCGTACCACCGGCACTCCTCAGACCGGCGGCAGTTCTGTGGATGATATGCCACAGCTCGTAGTTATGAGTCGTATGTGTGTTCAACGTTTGGATGTATGGTTTGTTTTTTACGAATGTGTCGGGGGCATCCCATGCTGGTGTGGCTTGAGCAGGGACAAGTGTGTGTGGGGTGTGGACACGTTGGTCTTTCATTAGCGCAGTTCGTGGTGTGGGAGCCGTCAGAGTCTGGTATGGTATCTCACTCAAGGGGTGCCGGGAGCATTGAAGACCATGGTCTGAGGTTCGGATGTCCTTCCGCCTTGTGTATTGAGACAAAGGAGCTTTCATGCCTAATTTTAGTCTGCCTACTGCTTGCATTTCTGGAATGTGATGTGGCCTTCGCGCTAAAATTGATGCCAGGCCTTAGATTTGGGATGCACCAATTGCGAAACACACACAACAGTTAGCTTGTATGAGCCAATGGCCCGATTGTCCTTGCGCTCCTTGTTTGGTCTCTCTCTCTGTCCTTTGATGAGTGCCTGACACACCTTCTTATCTTGGATATTGTCTTACAGGCTGTTACGTACAGATTGTCCAGGGATGACCCGCCATGACTCTTCTAAATAGTCGTTAGGAGACATATTTGATTGTGATATTTTGTTTGAACTTTAAATGGTGAATGATTGTGCTGTTTCTGTACTCACATGACTGTTAGTTGTTGTAATTCTGCGGCATCAGGTGAATGATTTTGTTCATGGTTTAGTGACGTTGATGTGCAATCTCTAGGAGGTGGGGGGGGGGGGTGCCCGGGGTAGGGCCCGGGGGTGGTGGTGGGGTGGTCCGTGGGTGGGTGGCGGTAGGTGTTGTGGCCCTCTTGGGGCTCCGAGCTGTATGATGAGTAGCTCCATGGCATCTGTTTTTCTTCAGGTGTGGCTGTGGGCTGTGCTCCCTTTTCCGGTGCAGGTTGTCGTCCGACTTTGCACCAGGTCAGAGCAGGTGTCAGTTTCCTGCTGCTAACGCGTCTTATCGCCTGTTTAGTGAGCTTATTGCAGATCTGGCTGGTCGTTGAGAATGTTGCGGAGTGGTGGTGTCGCTGCTTTTTGCTCGGGAACGCGTACTCTGCATCTTATTAGCGATAGTTGTTGGGGGTCATCCGTGGCCATGTCTTTTGCTGCTGCTATCGCAGGTAAACTGGTGTTATCGGCTGGTAGCACCTGCTTGTGAATGGGGCGGTGAATTTATCGCGACTTTGGTGGCTGAGATAAAGTGCCGATAACGCGGCCATAGATCCTTGAGAATATGCCCCTGAGTATTTTCTTCAACCCCTTAGCCGGGAAGGGTAGTCTGGAGATGGATCGATAGCTGCTAGGATATGCTGGATCGGGGTTTTTTTTTTTTAAGAGTGGTGGAATTGATGTTGTTTTCTAGTCGTCAGGGAAGGTGCCTGAGCAAATTAATTCATTCAGGGATGTGGAATTCCTATAGCCCGACGCCCGGGACATATTTTTTGAGGTCATGGACAACAAGTTTTAATGTGTATTTTGGCCATGGGACAAGTAGGCCCAACCTCCTGCAGCACAAACCCTTTGGCTGTCAGTTTGCAGTACCACAATATGGATTGGGGAAGGGCACTGTCTGCAGTTAAGGTAATGTGTGCGTCTTTGTGTTCATTCTTTTCAAACTTGTATTTATGGTTCATTAATGCAAAGCCTTTATTATTAGGGTGTGCACTAAAAGTAAATGTTGTAAGCTCGGCCTGCACTACTGACGGTCATTCCAGTATAAATGTGTACACACATTTTCAAAGTTTATTAATATGAGGCTATGTATAATGCTCCCAGAATGCTCTCTGATTATATGCAAATATTTGCAGATGCTTGAAACCAAGAGTGATGATTCTTTGCTTCCAAAATAAAAGGTTCACAAAAAACATGAAAGCTGGGAAAAAAACCATTTTGCCAACTACTGTAAAATTTTAGGTACCGTATCTTTGCAGCATCATTTAGTAACATGTTGATGTATGCTTGTATTTCCCCAAAATATCCATAACGGAAAATCAGTGTAACCAGTATAAATAAGATTATGGGAAACAAAAATAAACAAGCATTGCCAAGGCCAGGAGGTCTGAAATTGATGGTCAGCCTTTTGGTTTTGTCAAAGCGTGACTTATTTAGGCATGGTTTTTGTAAAATCGTATTGGTGTGGGAGCTGCTGGGTCCTCACCATTCTAACAAGCATTGGCAAAAGCAAAAATAGTTTTTGGTCTCAAAAAGCACACTATGCCACAGCAGTTCCGGGCACTGAACAAAACTACTTTGTGTGCCAATATCCTCCTTGTAAAAGAGCAGAATACTGTTACTCTCAGTGAAGCCAGCTGATAGACTGAGAGAGAGAGCGAGAGACAGAATTTTCTTAAACACAAAAGGTCATGATTAACGCCAAGGCTCATTTGAGGCCCAATTATTAAAGAAAGTCTCAAAAGTGCACCAATGGTATATATACTTGCATTAAGTGCATATATACAGTTTCTGTGAATTCACAAGAATTTACAGAAGTAGGCCTAGAAATAGTACTCCTAGAAAATATTTGTGAACTGCATTTTAGCATGAGCAAATGTGCATGTGTAGATTTGCTCATGTGAAAATCTGAATGTTTTAAGTTCACTTTTCCTTCAACCACTTTTTTCCCAATCCTGGAAAAAGTTTTATGTCTGCCACTGTCAGGAGTTGGTGAAAACCCTTAAAACATGCAAGTTAGAAGGTTTGCACGGACTCAAAAGAGCATTCAGACCCTTGAACTATTGCTTACCACTACCTTCAGCCCCAGCATGTAGACCTGCAGAAACGTAGCAACATAAGGGAATTGCTAGTATTCAAACCCTACTATGGTACGAGCCCTGGCATAATTGGAGAGGCTATATCAGAACTGTTATATAATGAGTTTGCTGCCGTAATTTGTTGCCGCACTACATGGCACAAAAGGGACAAGTGGATTTTGTTACAGGACAAGTAGATTTATGAAGCAACCTGCCCCATGGACAAGTAGATATTTTATTAAATTCCACACCCCTGTTCATTGAATACCTAGTTGTTAACTAAGGATTTCGGGAATCGGGTGCAGTTTTTTGGGTGGACAAGGGTCGGATAAAGCCCCCGTTTTAGACATTTTTACCTTGTGGGTAATCTGTTCTGTGGGAGGAGAGGAAAAGGAACTAAGCAGATTGGATGGTAAAAGAGATGTGACTGCTAAAAAGTTCCCAGAAACGGTATTCTCACAGACCCTAAAGGATTTGTACACAGTCTCCACTAAAAGACTGTGCCACCAAATTACAGGATTCAGCCCTGCTTTCCATCCTAGGTGGTTCTGGTAGTTTGGCTAGGCTTTTAACTGTAGAAAACGGCTCCCTGCAAGATGTTTTATGAAAAGTATTTACTTTTTTCTTCTATTATCAGTTTCTTATAGTCTGCCAGTAATTGTGCATATTTTGTTTTTTCTATAAAGTCGGAGTTTGCTCTCCACTTCCTCTCCTTCCTTCTACAGACTTGTTTTTGTGCTTTTAGTTTGTCAGAGAACCACGGTTCTGATGGATGTTTCCACCTGGAAACAAAGGTCTTCACTCGAGCTAGAGGATCGACTGCGGTTTTAATCCAGGTGGAAAACCTGTGGGCAGCAGTATTGGTGTCGGTAGTAAGGTCTGGCTTTGTGCAGGATAGGCACATTTGTAGAGTGAGAGGGTCAATATTCCCCCAGGCACGACCTTTAAATATGACTAGAGGGTTATGAGGTCTCGAGGTGTACTGATCCGTACTTAATGTGAACTTATAGCTTTATGGTCTGACCATGGAACAGGCAGCACTTCAGAGACCTTCAAATATGGATTTGGCGTGAATATTCCATCTAAGGTTGCCCTGTGTCATGGGTAGCATGCTCGACGATCTGTGTCAGGGAGAAACTAGCCAAGGTAACAACTAGTGAGGTTGTGTTGTGGTCATCCAATTTTTCTAAATGATAATTGAAATCTCCTTACACTGTAAAATCAGATGCATCGATATTAGATTCTATAAAGGGCTAATGGCATTCACAAAGGTGGGCCTGTATAGAAGGCCCTTAAGTGTATAGGTTTTAACTTTGCGTAATCCGAAAGGATAGTGTTTCGCAGTCTGTGGAGCTTTCCGCTGTGGACCCTGAAATTCGCGAATCATATCTAAAGATAATTGCTAGCCCCGACCCCGCTTGTCTACTCAATCAGCTGTAAGAATAGAGTATCCTGCTGGGATTGCTAAGGCCAGCTCTGGGTCGAAAGATTCTTCCGCCCAGATCAGATTTTAGAATCCTGTGGCTGCGACGGTAAGTATCCACAGGACATGCTTCATTTTTTATTGTTCTGTAAGTATTATGTGACTCTCCGGAAAACCTTTATCATCCCCATTTTTAAAAGATTGGAGAGGTGCGGCCAGCTTTTATTTATTTACAATTTTGTCTGGTGATACTGTCCTCTTTGTGCTTAACTTTTTAAAATCCGCAGTGCGGCTTAGAAGCTGTTGTGTCTCACTGATAGTGGTTTTTAAACAACAGTATAGTGCCTTATTAGGAATGTTGGTGATACAACCAGTTTAGTCAGGGATCTTGTGTTTGTTTGTTTTCTGCCTCCCTGTTTTAATGTTTTTTATATATGTATCCTATAACATTTTTTTTATATATTGTATGAGATTTTAAAGCTAGATTTGCTATTTAAGTGATTTTTGCATGTATAATTTGTTTCAGATTATATTCAACACTATGTACGGTTTTAGAATACTTTTATGGTTTTATACAGAAACTGAATCAAGTACATTTGATTGATTGATTGCACACCGTACCCTTTACACTTTGCTCTTGTTTGTGGCATTTGTACTCTCTAAATTTCATTAAGTGAACCCAGTGCATTTCATAAGCATATCCTTAACCCCTTTGTTTCTCAGAAACTAGCACATTAGTCCATTTTGAATCAGGCTAATCATGCTCACTCTCAACCAATGCAGTCCACTTCTTTTGCCTGTTCTTGTCCATTACTGCAGTTTCAATGTTTAATACCAATCCTTTAATTGTCAGTTCAACATTACAATTTGTGTTTTGGCAAATTGCATTAAAAAATATATATTCTTTGTATTAGATCAAGAAAACACACACAATCAGAACTGTCAGATCTGTGATCTGCCTTTGAAACACTTGTGCATTTGCATTGTAATTTCTGTTACTGATAAGAGCTCATTGTGTTGCTCTTACTTTGTCCCCAGCTTAGTCTCCTGCTGTTCTATCGAGTGTTCATACCTGTGCTTCAGTCTGCTACAGCACAAATAATCGGTAAGTAACCCATGAATTATGAATGCATCCCTATCCTATGACACAGTTGTTTATGTGCATTTCTTAACTTTGAGGGTTCAGTCTACATCAATGTCCTAAGAGTGTGGATAATCAGAAATTTCGGAATCTGAGGGCTTTCCTCTGCCCTGAAGCACAAGCAGCAAGCCAAGTTTGAAATTGCTAAAACTTTTTTGAAAGTTTGTCTTTATATAGAGTTGAGAACCCAAATCGCAATGTTAAGCATTTCTTGCTGCTAGTGTGTTAACACGTTGCTGCTGCACAATGCATCCTGCAGTTTATTAACTGCCAGGAAAATAGCTCCTTAATTGTAGAGCTGGGAATTCCATTCTCAACATGAACTAAGTGTATGTGGAAATTGAGCCCCCCCAAAGTGTGCCATATTACTTATTTATAGTTGTTGCCTGTTTGCATTGCCTTGCTGTAATTAATTAGGATTTGAAATGAATTACATACACTTTACTCACTGTCTGCTGATGACACATGCTTTGGTTGCACAGTGGTAGACCTGTTATCCTTAGGATGGTCTTCCCCCAACTTTTTGCCTGCTTACCTCCACTTTATCATTTTGTTGGCCCTAGGACTCTGAGCACATTTCCACTGCTAACCAGTGTTAACGTGCATGTGCTTGTCCCCTAAAACATGGGGACGCTGGTATATACCTCATTTGGCATATTTATTACCCTTGTAAAGTGGTATACC
This sequence comes from Triturus cristatus, assembly GCF_964204655.1. Lineage (NCBI taxonomy): Eukaryota > Metazoa > Chordata > Amphibia > Caudata > Salamandridae > Triturus > Triturus cristatus. Next base: position 1,156,644,738 of record NC_140583.1, on the reverse strand, counting down.
TTAAGCTAAGGCCTGTATTCAAAATGCTACTAGTGGGTCTGTAGCACTGGTTGTGCCACCCACACAAGTAACCTTTCAAACCTGCCTCAGGCCTGCCATTGCAGGTCCTGTGTGTGCAGTTTACTGCCACTTCGACTTGACATTTACAACCACTTACCAAGCCTTAAACACCCCCTTAATTACACATAGGTCACGCCTAAGGTAGGCCCTAGGTAGCCCTATGGGCAGGGTGCTGTATGACTGAAAGGTACAACATGCACTTAAGTTTTACGTTGTCCTGGTAGTGACAAACAGTTACATTAAGTTCTCACTACTGTGAGGCCTACTTCTCTCATAGGCTAGCATTGCAAATTCCTTAAAACACTTTTAAGCTGTAATTCCTGATTGGAAAGGAGTAGCCGCATCATGTTTTATATCTTTGGAATAGTGGCGATGAACCCTCTTTAATAGTAAAGTTGGATTTAACATTACTATTGTAAAAAAAAAAGCCACTTTGGACATTTCTCTGCTCTTAACTTTGCTTTATGTGCCTGGCACCTGTCTCCAATACATGTCTGGGCTGGGTGACAGCTACACTTTGTGCATTTCCTCTAGACAGCCACCAAGGGCGGATGTGACAGAGGACTCATCTGCATTTTGATGGCCTTCCTGGGCAGGAAGGGGTAGTAGGAGCGGACACCCACATCTGAATAGGCTGTGTCATGTCACTACACAGCTAACTGATTACCCCCAACCCCCACAGATAGCCTAGCAGGCAGGGATGGGATCAAAAGGGACCTGTGTACTTCAGGGAGCTGCTTTGAAGTCAACCCCACTTCAAAGGAATATTTGGGTAGAAGTACTGGGGCTCCGACCTTACCCAGAAAGTACACTACTGGACCTGTAAAGAACTCTGCCAGGAGTATGGACTGCTGTGCTACAAGGTTTGCCACAGTTCCAAGGAATTGCTTCACTGCTGTACTGAGCTGTCCTGCTGCATGCTGATCTTTGCCCTGTATAGGACAAGGCCTGGACCCAGAGTGACTCCAAGGGCTTGCTGGCTTGCCTCCTGTTTTCTGAAGTGTCAGGGTCATAAGACCTCTTGTAATCCTGCTGGTGCTGCTGGACTCTGCCATCTGCAAGCAAGCCCCTTCCAGTCCTGGGCCTTTTTGCAGCTTTTCCTACATTGATGCAGCAGTGGCTTTGCACCGTTCAGAGACGAGTCATTGCCCTTAGATGCCGACGCTGTGGCTGCTCGGCAACAGCAGCTCTACAGCAGGCGCTGCTCGACTGCACCACAATGCCTGCATCGTACAGGGGTTCGGTGGTAAACCTTCCATAGATGGCGCCGTCACTGGCCTCCATGCACGCGATGGATGCAGCGACTCCTTGCCTCGAGATCTCAACGCTTTGTTCCATCCAAGGTACTGTGTCAGCAGGACCTGTTAGAGTCCTGTAGCTGGCCTGCCCTCCATCGTGGTAGGCCTGAACTTTACATATAACCCTGTCTAGTACGGCCTCCATTACCATTTTAGCTCAATTGACTTCTAAGCACTATTTTTGGTTTATTCTCTAAAAATTCAAACCTCCGGTTCTACTTATTGGATTTTTGTCATTTGGGTTTTGATTTTCTCATAAAAGTATTCTCTTTTTTCTAAACCTGTGTAGTCTTTTTGTGGTGTTTTTGTAGTGTTACTGTGTGTTGCACTAATAATTTACACATTGCCTCTTAAGTTAAGCCTGCCTGCTCTGTGACACGCTACCAGAGGATGAGCACATGTTAATTCAGTATGTTTATCTATCATACATTGACAAGGATTGTGGTCCCTATTGAACTTGGTGCAAACCTCTGCCAACTAGAGACCCAATTTCTAACACGCCTTAATGGCATATTGTGCATATGGCTCCTGTATGAGTCTCACTGTGGTGCCACGGCACAAAAGCAGAAACAACAAGATGATGGATGGATTGCTTGAATTAATCTCAGCCACTGGCAATTGCTTGGCCACATCCCAACCCATCGTTTTTTTTGTTCACCATGCCACATCAGTCTGGACCTAGCCATATGCAAATCAGTCTTGATCCTGCTACTCATAGGAACCGTCCAACGCGATTTGTCAGGCCAGGTCCTCCCTGAACCAGAACACAAGCAACCTAGAACTGGTTTCTCACTAGTTAGGGCTCTTCAGCCAGGTATAGCTTGGTTCCAGTATCATAATGAGCCCGGGACCCATGTCTGGACTAACCTGTCGCAAGTAGGGTGGTAGATACAAAAGCAACAAGGTGATGGATGAACTGTTTGCATTAATGTCAGCCACTGGCAATTGCTGGGGCCGCATCACAACTCATTATTTTTTGCCCACAATGCCACCTCAGTTTGTACCTAGCCACATGCAAATCTGTCTTGACCTTGCTCCTCATGTGACCAGTCCAGCACGAAGTGCCAGGCTGTCCAGGTTCTCCCCGAACCATATGACAAGCAACCTAGGGATGGTATCATCCGAATTAAGGCTCTTCATCCAGGTATAGCTTGGTTCCAAACTCGGACTGGATTGTTACTATGAGGAGCAAGGTCAAGATTGGTTTGCATATGGTGGGCATGAGGTGGCATGGTGGGCAAAAAATGATGGAATAGGACATGGCCCAATTGATTGCCAGTGGCTAAGATTAATTCAAGCATTCCATCCATCACCTTGTTGTTTTTGTATGTGACACAAAAGCAAGCACTGCTGCCTGTACAAGTCCGTATACTAACTTCCACTAAGGTATTTACGTCACTTCTGGTTAGTTACAGAGAAAAGCATGGTGCTTCTGGATTATGTTGTTCTAATGATTGCCTTAGTGACTGAGGCATGTGGTTAGGCATGCTTGAGCAATATCCTTGTGGATACATCTCCCTCCCCACAGTATCAGTAAGCCATAAGTAAATACAGTAGTGTAGATGCTTGCAATGATTGGTTATTTTTTTCGCTTCATACCTTATTAGGGTGAACAATCATGTGAACATTTCAAGGTATAAGCTGTTATGGATAACAACAAACTGTAGGTTTGCTAGTTGAATTCTTTTATTTTTGTTTCCTTGCACAAGAGTCACAGCTAAAATGTATTTCAACATTTTGAGGCACAGCCTGGGGCTTTTGACGGCCTTTTGATGGATATGAGAAAGGCATATTCTTATCACAAGTAATCAATATTTGTGGGGTCACCGTAAGTATTTATGTACACTTTTAAATCGCCCAAACATTTTGACCAGGAAATCCTCTTGAGCACTGCAAGAATTAAGCCCTGTGCATAGCATATCTACAACAAACACAAGACCTTCTGTTACCCCACACATTTGTGATAAGAATATACTTTTCTAGAATTATCTCATGATTGGACACCCTATAAGACGTGACAGCGAGGTAATAACCTTCAGTGCATGCATCCCCAATTTTATATTTACCTATTTACATCACTTCTGCCTACTACAGCATCTATTGGCATTTCTGCTTCCAAGCAGACTAGACCATAGGTACCTGCGCGCAGTGCGCTTCTGTCGATTGAAGAGGAAGCATCTCTCTGCCTTATTCCCCACTTTCTGATGACATCCAAACATAGCACTCTGGTTTGTTGAATGTCAGCATATTTGAAGTTCCAAGCTACTGCTTCACCTCCATTTCACAGTGACTTGGATGTAGCTGTTCATATGAATTGCAGTGGTGTTTAAAGACGTCTGTTATGAGTGTTTAGTTTGTTCTCTCTCTATTGTACCTCCACCTAGCTAATGTAATTGTTTAATGAGAATCAAAGCAAACTTCTTAGATTTTCTTTATCGAATGATATTCGAACTGTGATTTCACTTACTTTTACTAGGTGATCCCTCTTTACATGGAGATGTCTGGTCATGGTTGGAGTTTATTCTCACTTCGATTTTCAGTGCATTATGGGTTCTACCTCTCTTTGTACTTAGCAAAGTCGTCAATGCCATCTGGTTTCAGGTAAAGTATAGCCATGTACCTAATCTGTTGATTGGTGTATTAATTGTTGCTACTTACTGAGTGTAGGCACATTGTGGGTACATAGAGAAAAGTGGTGTACTATGTTCCTGAAATCGTGTTTTTAGGTCTCGCCTGACCCAGCGCATGCGCTGGTCTGGCGAGACTTATTGAGAGGGCTCCAAAAAGTGCTACCAGGCCAGCCTAGAGCTACAGTGCATGTGCGCGGGGGCGCGCGCCCCGCTTTACCGCGATTACTTTCACGGCCGCTTTGATGTTTGATCGCGATCATTTTCACTTTCGCGGCTTGCGGCCGCTTGGCATAGCCAATAGGTCTCGCTTTTGGGACCTAATAAGTATTTAGTTATGCAACTGTTGCATGGCTAAACACTTATAAGGTCCCAAAGGCGAGACCTATTGGCTATGCCAATGCTTGTCTTTCCTAGTATATTGAAAAGTATGCCATGCAGTACTCTTTTTAACTAAATGCTTTATGGTTGTGAGTAATGTTCCTGTTAAACACTCTTTGTATAACTGCACAAGCAGCTAAATACCCCTGCCTCTTCCTTATGAAAGGCTATAATGAAGCATTGGAATAGAAGATGGTATGGTATTCATTTACTGGTAACATTTGTTAAGAAACAATTGTAGTCTATTCGTACTGCAGTAATTCTTGATTCCTAAACTTAGGATCATACTAGAATTGTCAATTTGCAGCTGACTGCAGGGGTCCACATTGCACCCATCATAGCTATAACTGTAGAATTTGAAACACTAGCCTTCATGGATAAGGGTTGTTAAGCCTGCCAGTCCTTAGGGTGGTCTTCCCTCAAAGATGTCTACTCACCTGTGACTGTGAACTTTACTACTGCTAACCAGTGCTAAAGTGCTTGAGCTCTCTCCTTAAAACATGGTAAAATTGTCCCTCACCTGATAGGCACATTTAATTTATATATATGACCCTAGTAAAATGGTACAATCTGTTCCCAGGGCCTGTAAATTAAATGCTACTAGTGGGCCTACAGCACTTAATGTGCCACTCATTAAAGCATGTCTCAGACCTGCCATTGCAGCCTGTGTGCGGTTTTAAACTGCCAATTTGACGTTGCAAAATTATCCTCTTTCCGGGCCGAAAACTCCCTTTTTATTCTTGACTCTTACTTTCTCTGTCCCTTCCTAACTTACCTCAAACCTCAGTCTACTACTATGATCTCTCACATAACCCCTTTCTGTACTCTTCCCTCCTCTGTCCCTTCTTGACCCATCTCAAACCTCAGTTTACTACTGTGATCTTCAAAATAACACATCCTTGACTCTTCCCTCCTGTATCTCTTCTTTGACACACCCAAAACATAATTTTACCACTGTCATCTCCCTAATAACCCTTTCTAGACTCTCTCCTCCTCTAGCCCTCCTTTGACTCATCCCAAACCTCATCTAACTAAATGATCTCCCATATAACCTTTTTCCCGCAGAGGGAAACAGACTGTTAGGCTGCCGGCTGGGGTGGTACTCTGTTCCCTAGCATTCTCTGCATTCTGTACATGGCGCAGAGAGGTGGAGACAACCCTCCCAGCGCCGTAAAGGCTGCTCCTCACTCCCGAAGCACAGGATTCCTGCAGAAGAAAACAGACTGTTTGGCTCCTGGCTGGGGCGGGACTCTGTCCCCCAACATTCTCTGCATTCTGTGCGTGGCGCAGAGATGTGGAGCCACCCTCCCAGTGCCGTAAAGGCTGCTCCTCACTCCAGCAGCCGCGCAATTCCCGCAGAGGGAAAGTGACTGTTTGGTTGCCGGCTGGGGTGGGACTCGGTCTCCCAGCATTCTCTGCATTCTGTATGTGGTGCAGGGAGGTGGAGACAACCCTCCCAGCGCCGGGCAGGACTCTGTCCCCCAGCATTTTCTGCTATCTGTGCATGGCGCAGGTATGTGGAGACCACCCTCCCAGCGCCGTGAAGGCTGCTCCTTCTTCCCACAGTGCAGGCCACACGCGGGAGTGCCTTGGCAAAACCCGTCTACGCCCATCCGTTGCAGGACGAGGCTGGGCCCCCCTGTTGACCCTTTGCCCTGGGACGTCATACCTGTGCGTGAACTCATTTGTGAGCATCCTAACAGCATCGCTGAGGTAAGAACATGGGGAAAAGGCAGTTGGTTATGCTGCCCACTTACGACCCCCCCCCCCCCTTCCGGCTGCAACCATCACACGCTTTTTGACTACTGCTATGGGGGCTATTAATAGTGAAATTCAGAGCGTAGAGTAGAGGTTGACAGCCACAAAGAAAGCTCTGCAAATCAGCCCACTGGAAAGAGACACTAGTATCCCACAACTTCCGTCTTTGGCTGGTAAGGTAAGCAACTCTGTGGAAACTGATGATCTATGCGTCTACAGTGGCGATCTAGAGATTGTCTCTATTGATGGTCACAACATGCAGATTGAAGCTTCTTGCTCAATGCCCCCAAACACTGTGATACCTCCTCAGACCAACCTAGTCAAGGAAATCGCCAATGAAGTCTTGACACCTGTTCAGTTCGCAGAAATTTTAGTTAAATCCTTAAAAACATACTTTGACCCAGTGCTGGCTATACTTAATCGGATCGATACATTCTTGAAACTTTTAATCCGGTCAAGCTTAAGCGGCTTGACGGGCAAATCTGAAAAATCAGCAGAAATATAGCAAATGTTAGTCACAACCTGTTAATTAAAAAAATTGCAGACCTCAAGAGAGTGGCCAACAAGATAACAACAAGGGAAATAACATTACTGTCTACGGCACAAGCATACATGCAGCGGGGAACAGGTCCTGGGCCGAACTCATTATGAAAAGAAGGAAGATCTATTGTGGGACAACACACACTACCACCTAGCACACAAAGAATCCTGCAGCTTCTGCCTGAAGCAACCCAGTTGATAATTATTTTTAAAAATGTCCCATCCCAGCAACATGATGAAGACCCTAACAATTAAAAAAAAATAAAAAAAAAGGTTGTACATAGGATACTAAACTCCGCATTCTGTTACAGTTGTGAGGACCTGTTTAAGAGCATAAACAAAGTCCAAAGAGTAGCTTGGTTTGGCTCTCAACCAAAGGAGGATCCTGGAGACTGCATTGTTGTCAATTTCGGAAATAAGCATATGACAGGTTTTCTCTTGGAAAGTCTGACCTGGTCGTGCTTGCCAAGGGGCGGGATTATAGCGGTACCTTTGGGCTATTTTTACCAACCAAGTAAGCAAGCCCCTTTCATGTTACGCCCCACTTACGGAGATACCCTGAGACTTTTTGCCATCTCAACCCACAATCGCTTCTCCCCTCTAGATCAAATGGATTGACTGCAAACCCAGAGGATACCGGTTGCTCAGAAACGTATTAGTGCGGATGCCACGACGATTATTCAGGAAGATGCATTTGTTCCCTCGGTCTGCACCGATATGAAATTAGACATTACTATTGCACTTGGGAATAAGAGGGATAAATATGTCAGGCCTGACAGTCCAAAAACTGGTTCTGTAGGTGACACAGAAAGGACTGAACATAACGTTAAAATAATGTTAAATGCTTACTTTGGAATGTAGCTGGGCTCTCAAGTAGGGTGAGAAATGATGACTGGCTAGATCTTATAAAGGGTTAGGACATTGTCTGTCTCCAAGAAACCTGGCCCCGGGGTACAGTCTCTATCGATGGGTCTGTTTCTGTTTATACGCCAACTACTCACTCTTTGGTAGGCCAATATTTCCAACTCATTAACATCATGTACAAGTTAAATGTGACACTTATTGTTGTTAATTTTTATCACGATAATTTTACCTTGGTGAATACTAAAATGGCCTCCAGGCTTGAAAATTATTTAACTGCTTTGCTACTAGGCCCCCCCCCCCTTCCCGCTAGGCCTTTTTTTTGCTATTTGGGGGACCACATAAGCTATCCATGCCAAATTTGCGTCCTTTTCTTCCAACATCGTGGAGATTCTAAAGGTACCCAGGGTTTGTGGATTCCCCTGGAGGGGTCCCAGAAATTAGCCAAAATACAGCAACATTTTGTTTTGGGGGGAAAAAAGTGCTGCAAATAAAAACGTCTGTTTCTGTCCCTGCAATTGGTATCAACAAAGGGTTTGTGAGGCTGAAATCAACATTTTCCCAGTTTTTAGGGAATGACAAACGTCTGTTAGAAAACTAAACTTTTTTACACAGTTTTGGCATTTTTCTGGAACACAGCCTATTTTTGCTATTATTTGTGCTTTCAGCCTCCTTCCAGTTAATGGTAGAAATGGGTATGAAAGCAATAATGGATCCTGGAAAGCTATACACTTTTGAAAAGTAGACAAAATTCTGAATTAAGCAAGGGGTCATTTGTGTAGATCCTTCAAGGCTTGTTTATAGAAACTAACAGTTAAATATAGGAAAAATTGAAATTTAGTTGAAAAAAACAGCCTTTTGTGTCAACATTTTCACCTGTAACTTCTAATTATGACAGCTCTTTTAAACCAATATACCGTTACATCCGCAAGACCTTACTGGTTGTGGGGATATATAGCACTTGTAGGTTCACCAAGAACCCGACGAACCCAGAGCCAAAAACTGAGCAGCGACTTGCAATGGTTTTTAGGTTTCGCTGAGTCGGTGCGCATGCGCTGCTTGGAGAGACATTTAGTAGGTGAGTTTTCAAAGTGCTGCTGGCTGGCCTAGCGCTTGCGTTCATGCGTGCAGCCGGCAGCTTTCAGCAGCCGAGGTGCCATCTGGAGTTTTCACTTTTTCCACCGTCGTGCGCGCACCCCTGCTTTCACTTCGCGTGTTTGCTGGCGTGCACCCCTACTTTTATGTTTTTCGCACGATCACTTTCCTTTTGCTTGCTTCTCCACAAGCCAAACTTCACCCATCTCCAAGCCACCCACAACGTCCCCACTGCGTCGCCGTATTGTAAGTCTTCCTCCTGTCAAGCTACTTTTCTCCAGAAGCCAAACTTCTTTCCAACTCGAGCCATTCTCATGTTCTTTGCCTACCCAGCTTCTCTTGTAATGGTGATTCATATCTATTCAGATTATAGCAGTACACAAGGAGCATCAGAAGACTAGTCTCTCAGTTCCCATGCCTCCTGCAACGCACCACATAAATGCTTCAATATTCAGCGGCCACTCTCAAGATCTGAATCAGCAGTGGGGACCCTAAACACCTATTAAGCACACAAGTGTCTCTAGCTGGTTAGACTCAGCCTGCAGAATCACACTCCCGAAGTAGCCTTAAGGAGTAACTGTCAATAAAACGGTCCCTTTTATTACCTATGTTACAGTAAAACATTGTGAAATAGCCACACTCCTGAACATATGGGGTTCACAGGTAACTGACCCAGAACCATACTTTACATTCCACTCTGAAGCACGCGAACGATCTAGGATCAAGCGAGTCTCAACCCTCATTGTAACACCTCCTGCTGTGGTTACTTTGTTCTTAGTGCTGCTGGTTCATGATACTGCTCCCCTGTTTGTCTAGCTCTCCATCAAGTTTGCTATCCATATTAGAGCAAAGCACTGACCTTTGCTCTTGTACCTGCAAGTGGTGTACTTCAGGACTAGCTCTTGATGTCTGTAACTCAGTGAGCACCATCATGGTTATGACTTTGGTGAAGGAACCTGCACGGAGTGTTGCTGCCCACAAGTAATGTGCTCCTGGGATTGCTCCTGCTCACTATGCAGAAATCTTCTCACAGTGCATTTCACTGCTTGCATATTTTCCCTGTTTCCCTAGCTGGTCACTTGACAGTCTGATACAGCATCTGCACTGAAATTGACTCCATGCTGTCAGAGGTCCATCATAGGCAGCAATCTGTTGTTTAGTCACTGCCTGGTGTAATACCTATCCAATAGTCGTTCGCAAGCAGCCCTGCTACTGACAACACAAGACAAGTACAAAATACATATACAAATTATTGGAAAATGATGCCCTTAAAAATGAATGCTAGAGAAGCTAAAGACAAACTAGAGCTTTGGGCTGAACTCAAAAATAATTTTCACTATAAACAAACCCACAGATATTGGCTTTGTCAGAAAAGAAATCTCTGCATTGCTGACCACTACACTGACCGAGGCAACGCGATGTAGAAGGATCAGTCAACAGCGTTAAACAATGCACCCCTAAGTCCAAAGGTGTCATCACATAACAAGCCTTGGGAAAGCACATAAGTCTCAACAATACAAGATGTATTCTTCAATTATTTTGACATGTTGTACAGCAGGGCTAGCTATTGTGCAACACGGTTTGAAGTCAAACAACAAGCATTGGCATAGCCAATAGGTCTCGCCTTTGGGACCTTATAAGTGTTTAGCCATGCAGCAGTTGATGTAAGGATATTGTGCTGCATAACTAAATACTTATAAGGTCCCAAAAGCGAGACCTATTGGCTATGTCAATGCTTGTTTATTATGTAGCGGGTATATAGCAATTACTCTGGTAAAATGTATACATGGAACTATTGGTATGAAAGACACCTATGTATTTCTGAAATGGGAACAAAATATAGAGTTTAGAAACAGTAGATATTTGCACATTTCCGAAATTGGGAACACTCATACTAGCATGAGAATTATCGGTCATTTTTCAAAATGACTTATTTTTTACACATTATCTTTCATTTAGAAGACAGAAATGCATTGAAAGTCAATAGGTAATAACAGTTGCTTTACAAATCTGAATTACCCTAAGTCTCCCGATAAAAATAGTACATCACTTGTGTGGGTAGGCATAGTGCCCCAGACAGGAAACGGCTCAAAACGCAACGTGAACACACCACATTTTCACAATGAGAAATTACCCTTTTTTTGCAAAGTGCCTACCTGTAGTTTTTGAACCCTAGCTCTGCCGGCACCTAGGGAAACCTAGCGAACCTATACATTTTTGAAAACTAGACACCCAGGGGAATCCAGGATGGCGTGACTAGACTGCTTCTCACCAGGTTCTGTTACCCAGAATCCCTTGCAAACCTAAAATATTACCCAAAAAAACACATTTTCCTCACATTTCTGTGGTGGACATTTCTGCAATTTGCGTGGATCCACAAATTTACACCCGCCCCGCGTTCCCCAAAGTCTTCCGAGAAAAACGGTACTTTACTTGTGTGGGTAGGGCTAGTGCTTGCGACAGGAAAAGGCGCAAAAAGCAACGTGGACACACCACAATTTCACAGTGAAAAATGACCCGGTTTTGACAAAGTGCCTAGCTGTAGTTTTCTAACACTAGCTCTGCCGGCACCTAGGGAAACCTACCAAACCCACACATTTCTAAAAACTAGACACCGGGGGATTCCAGGGAGGTATGGCTTGCGTCGATCCCCCAATGTTTCCTTACCCAGAATCCCTTGCAAACCTCAAATTTAGCTGAAAAAATCTTTTTTCGCACATTTTTGTATGGGAAAGTTGTGACATCACCGGGCTGACACAAATTTCCTACCACCCAGCGTTCCCCGGGTCTCCCGATAAAAATAGTGCCTCACTCGTGTGGGAGGCCCAAGTACCCGCGACAGGCAAGGGCCCAAAACGTAGTGAGGCGACATCAACATTGCCGACCACAAAACAACCTGGTTTTGCAAGGGGAAGGGGAGGGGGGGGGGGTCACCTGGGTTTTTGGCCCCACGTTCGCCGGCCATCTAGGGAAACCTACCAAACCCACCCATTTCTGAAAACTAGACACCAACCGCTTTACAGGCCAATCACACACCTTTCATACGTGATACACACAGAACGATTCACACCATCAGGCACGAAACCAACACATTACAACACTCACAAAAAGGGACAAGGTACACCCTGCTTGAGAAAGACAGACAGAAAAGACAAATATTTCTGCACAACCACCTATTCTTCAAGCACACAGACATACTGGTTGGATTGGGCACGAGGGTGAGTGATGGTTCAGTATATACAGTTGTATTAACCAGAGATTTCACAAAAATGAAATGCACTGTTAATAATTGAAAGGAGGAGAAACTGAACCATTGACTCACAGCTCGTGAGCTGTAAAGCCACGACAAGGCACCAACCTCTTTACAGGCCATTCATACACCTTTCATACGTGTGACACATACAAAACCATTCACACAGGCCCAGCACATTACAACACTCACGCCAGCAGACAGCGCCATTCGAGGGCCCATCACTTTCACACGCCCACATTCCTGACACAGCAACCACACCAGCTCACGGATTTCATAGAGTGGCGTTTGACTAGCAGTGTGTGTAGTGACCAGCAGCAAGTCACTACTCACACACCGCCAGCCAAGCGCCCGTCTACGCACACTGCCAGCCAAGCGCCCGTCTACGCACACCACCAGCCAAGCGCCCGTCTACGCACACCACCAGCCAAGCGCCCGTCTACGCACACCACCAGCCAAGCGCCCGTCCACGCACACCGCCAGCCAAGCGCCCATCGGCGCACACCGCCAGCCAAGCGCCCATCGGCGCACACCGCCAGCCAAGCGCCCATCGGCGCACACCGCCAGCCAAGCACCCGTCCACGCACACCGCCAGCCAAGCACCAGTCCACGCACACCGCCAGCCAAGCACCAGTCCACGCACACCGCCAGTCAAGTGCCAGTCCACGCACACCGCAAGCCAAGCGCCAGTCCACGCACACCGCCAGCCAAGCGCCAGTCCACGCACACCGCCAGCCAAGCGCCAGCCCACTCACCGCCAGCCAAGCGCCAGTCCATGCACACCGCCAGCCAAGCGCCAGTCCACGCACACCGCCAGCCAAGCGCCAGTCCACGCACACCGCCAGCCAATCTCCAGTCCACGCACACCGTCCTAAATAAATTTTAAACAAGAAAGAAAACACAAACCAATTGCAACTAGATACAAAACCATAACTACAAAAACAACAGCAGTAACTAAAGACCTCATTCTATTGCCAAACGTGAAACTGAACAACTATATAAAACCATACAGACCAGGCAGTACACTATTAGACTCATGGTTGCTCCCAAAAACTGTTTTTAGTGTGATACAATCTGAAACATGAGGGGACACACAGCCCAGGATTGGAAGGATATTCGGCACAGTGCATACGACTCTCCTTCCGCACACCTCTTCGCAAGCAGACTCTACATCTCTTACAGGGATTGTTTTTTTTGGGCGTGGGAGGAATTAAATCAGGAAAGTGGCGATCTTTCAATCTAGCCACGTCCTCCACCACTCCAACTCTAGTAACACTTGCCTGTTCCACAACAACAAGGCTGTCTATCACAGACTGCTGAAACTGAACAAAATTCAACTTTGTCTCAGGAGATCACTCCTTGTACACAACAAAAGCATTGAAAGTTGCTAGATTGAAGAGATGGATGGCCAACTTTTTATACCAAATGTAAGCCTTACGAATAGCAGTGTAAGGTTCCAACCTCTGATCTACTCTATCAACACCACCCATGTGCTTATTGTAGTCTAAAATGCACACAGGTTTGCGTACTTCAGCAAACTGACCCCAAACATCCACAGGTAAAGTACTCTCATCATGGATGGTAGTCAGCATGTACACATCCCTCCTGTCCACAAATTTCGCAGCTAGTAGTTCATCACTACGCAAGGAATTGCATTGTTCCCTCTGAGGTTTTTGGGAAACAAGCTCTTTTGGATAACCTTTACAGTTAGAGCGGATTGTGCCACAAGCAAAAGTGTCCACTTTCAACAATTCCTTAAACAATTGCACAGCAGTGTAGAAGTTATCAAGGTACAAATGATGGCCTCTGTTAAACAGTCCTCTAGCAAGATCCCACACAATTTTCTCTGAAACTCCAAAAGTGGACGGACAACCAGGGGGGTCAATAGTGGAATCCCTACCAGTGTACACATGGAAATTAAAAACATATCCTGTCCTATTCTCAGACAACATATACAGTTTAATTCCATAACGTGCCCTCTTGCTAGGGATTTACTGCCTAAAAAACAAACGGCCCTTGAACAGGACCAAAGACTCATCAATAGATATTTCTTTCCCTGGAGTATAGATCTCGGAAAATCGATCTACAAAGTGAACAAGAACAGGCCAAATCTTAAAAAGACGCTCACAGTCAAGGTGGTCACAGTCAGGGTGATCTCGTGGCAACGCTAAAGTATTATCAACAAAATGCAGCATCCGAAGCAAAAGTATATACCGATCACGGGTCATAATCGCAGGATATATGGCCGTTGCCATCAAGGGACTGGTAGACCAATATGAAGCCATAGATGGCTTCCTTATCAGTCTCGTCAAACCCAAAAACTTCTTCATCTCATCCAGATTTGTGGGAGTCCACCGGGTAGCTCTAGAGTGGGGCTTAAGTGTGGCACGGTTGTCCCTCAAAAACTGTTCAGCATACAAATTAGTCTGCTGAACAATCTCAGCCAAAAATACATCATCCATAAACAACTGAAAAAATGTATATGCAAAAAAAATTCACAATCCACTCTACACCCTGCATCCACACTAAAGGCACGCAACACTGGCTGCACCATGTTTGGATCAACCCAGAGTCCAGCACTTTTAGTAGGAAACTTTGCAGCCTCAGGCTGCAATACCGATGTCTCTTGCTGCTCCATCGTCCCATCAGTGTACTCCTCTAAAACAGGCACTTCATCCGCACTGAGAGTAGCTTCATCATCCGATGATTCCATGTGGAGAGAAAACTCACTGCCTGAATCTTCCCCTCCCTCCTCTCCCTCAGATGCACTGTCAGTCTCATAATCCTGCTCAGAGGAAGATTCAAGAAGCATACCAACCACCTGCTGAGCAGTCATTCTACGGCTAGCCACAATCCTTACTAATAAAGGTAACTTGTCAAACAAGTCAACAACAACAAACACTTTGTAAAATAAGTAATAAACAAAATGCGTCTTTATCAGAAAGACTTATATACTCCAAAATTATACCACTCGCTTGCCAGAAGCAGCTAGACTCACCACCACCTACTCTGCACAGACACAGTAAGGATCAACAACATCCCACTAAAAAAGAAAAAGAAAAGAAAATGTCTACACATAAGACAATGCAAAACACATCGCAAAGAATTTCATGCTCAAAACACTAACTAACATGGTGCCTTTGACACCACTTACAAAAAAAATCATTCATGCATGACAATAATACTCTTTTGGAGTAAATACAACAAAAATGTTTTTCTTACCAAAAAAATGCCACTACGCAAAACTGCAGAACAACCACTGCCGAAACCGCAAACAGGAATCAAAAGCTTTACACTAGAATAAAAAGGAGAAATAAAACATTACAATCACATATGCAAATAATGCACTAGGTGGGCCTAAAAGCATAAGGCCGATCTGCCCCCACAGGGAGCAGAATCAGCCAAACAATTCACCCTTATAAAGGGGGAGCGACCCTTGCCCAAGTGGTCACTCCCCAACACCAACATTTAAATAGCCCTGGTGTCTACTGGCCTCTGCCCCCCTAGGGGACGGATGGGCCTGAAAACATAGGGCCGATCTGCCCCCAAAGGCAGAGGCCAAGGCAGTCAAATTGATTTCATTGCTCTGTCTGAATATTATAAACTGAAGTCCATATGCTTCACCATTCTAAAAACATTTTAGCAATCGTTTCCCTTTGTCTATTTAGTTTGACAAACAAAGCAGGAAAACACCTACAGTGGCACCACCAATATAAATAAGGGCCTGCTGTGTAATGGGCATCTATAAATCCTGACACTGACCTTGAAAAATTAGTGAATATAAACAGGCCTCACATTTTGACCTGTTTAGAGAGTGACATAAACCCAAAAAGTATACTGGAATCTTTTGCTCAAAACAATAAATCAAATGTTAAAGTTAGATAGAAAGCAAAACTCCCCCAAACCCATTCAATGGTTTAACAGTGAATGCTCAAGGAGCCATACCAACCTTATCCATGGCCCTAAAACAGAAGCCCAGAGACCTGGAGACTAAGATCCTGTAGATATTACTACCAACTGGTCCTCAACGGCCACAGAGAGACCATCAGGAAAGATGTGTGGAAGAGACTACAAGAAGCTAGTGTTGCCAAAGAATCGCGCCTCTTTTGGAAGACTGTTGATGCTCCTTTTTTCCAGGACAGTCACAATAGCTGCATTGATGCCACAATCCTTCACGTTTCTGAAGTTTAAAAGAGTAATTGCTCAGCCAGGAGCATGGGCAAGATGGCCCTCCCTACAATTCAGGAAGTAGCAAAGACAATAAATCAGACCTTGAGAAATAAAGAGCCTGGTCCTGATGGTATCTCGGTTGATATTTTTTTGGCAAATCCTGAGTTTGGCTCCCAGTGCTAACCAACATCCTAAGCTCTGTTACATTATAAGGCCCGCCAGAATCTTGGTCGAGTGTAATAATCGTCCCCATCTTCAAAAAGAGAGATCGGTCAAATTGCAAATGTTATCGCCCCATCTCCTTGATTGATTCTACATGTAAGTTAATGGGTAAGGTTTTACTGGATTGTCTAGAGTCATGGATCGCCGAAAAACTGAAATTCTCTGACATTCAATATGGTTTTAGGAGAGGTTTGGGCACTGTTGGACAATGCCTTAATGTTAATCTGGTGATTAGTAAATACACGTTGCGAAAAAACAGAAATCTTTATCTAGGATTTATAGACCTGACATCGGCCTTTGAATGGGTGGTGTGAGGGAAACTCTGGGAAAAGATTTTGGGAATGGGCATAGACTTATTCATGGTTTACTTTCTAGCTCAGATGCATCAGGATGTCACAGGCAAAGTCCGATATGTGGCAGAAGGTGAATTGACAGCCCCAATCAAAATGAATCATGAGGTTAGAGAAGGGTGTGTGCTACCCCTCCTTCTTGTTTTGCTTATATTGTACTGATCTGGAGAGCTATTTGAATGAGAGGACTGCAGATGTTCCAAGGGTGGGTCAGAGAAACCTCCCTGCATTATTAAATGCGGACGACTGTGTTTTGATCTCAAGAACATGAGTGTGCCTACAAATCCTTTTAAATAGATTTAACAATTTTATAAGTAATTTGGACCTAAAGACCAACACAACTAAATCACATGTCATGGTGGTGGGGAAAGCACACTCCAAATTAAGATCTTGTTTTATCAATAAGGATAAACTACTTCAGGTAACAAATTTCTTTTATTTGGCTGTCTCTTTTGACCATACGGCTCTTGGCTCCATCTTATTGAGGGCAGGAAGAGTAGCTTTGATAAAACTCTTGAGGCTCTATTCAATTTCGCAAAGACATTGGGCACCAAACCTATCGATACAATAATTAACACCTATATAACAAGGTGTTGTGCTGTCATCTTGTATGGGGCTAAGGTCTCTAGATTTTGTAATGTCACCACCCTACAAACAACAGAAAATGTCTTCCTAAAGAGACTAATGTTGGTTCCTTCTAGCCTGCCAAGTATTTTATGTTTATTTGAAGTAGGACTGATTCCCCTCATACCTTGTATTCAAATTGCCCCTATTATGTTATGGCGCTGAAGTTGGACTAATGATGAACCAGCCCTTAACTGAGCTATATTTCAGGATTGTTTAAGTTTGGACCATGCTCACAAAATACCCTGGCTTGGTTACATCAAGAGGCAGTTGGAACTCATAGGGAGGCGTAACTGCTTTATCAACCCTCAACTTATTACCACCGATATGAGCTATAGCTAAAACAGGAGCTTTTAATTGTTCAGACCGAGCGTAGGGAACGCATGGACTTCAGCAAGAAGCGTGTAGCTGACTACTTCTCCTTGGTTAGCATTGGAAGAATAGAGCCATACCTTTTGACCACTCTGAAAGATTTTACCTCATCAGATTTTGATTTAACATCGCCCACTTACTGGTTTCTTATCCCAGTAAAGCTTATTGCGACTCTCACCTGAACCCCTGTCCATGTGATTCCAACTCATTCAAACTTTTTCTGCGATCAATATTCTAAACCATGGAGAGAATGTATTATTCCATTACTGAGAACGTTGAATATTAGGAAATGTAGGCCAGCACTATTTTACCTTCAGCTCCTTCAAACAGAACACAAATGTCAAATGATTTATAAATTCATCTCTGCTGCAGTGCGTTTAAGGAATTTAGTAGGGAAATTACTAATTTTAACTCAGCACTGTATTTTATGCTAAAGATTTGCTCATACAGAGCATCGATTTTTTTGCATTGTGATGGGGCACTCTGCACTTTAAATGTCTCTCATGGCCAGATGAACTGCAAATCATAATGAAACCTGTACGATTGTAAATTTATTTTCAAGTATTAATTGTGCATTGGAGCTTACAAATAAGGACATTTTAACATATACATTTAAATACTTATGTGTGAGGAAATCATATCTTATATGAGTAGACACGGCCTATGCATAATGTGTAACGGTTTTTTATTATGCTTATGTCTTTCCTGCATTTTATGTATTTTTATGTTACTTTTATGGTAGTCAAACCGAATAAAGTTTGTTGACTGACTGACAGACTGACTAACCATTTTCTGTACTCATCCCTCCTCTGTCCCCCCTTGACCCAACTCAAACCTTATTTTAATACTGTGATCTTCAAAAGGACACATCCTAGACTCTTCCCTCCTGTATCTCTTCTTTGACTCACCCAAAACATCATTTTACCACTTTGATATCTCTAATAACTCTTTCTAGACTCTCCCCTCCACTGTCCTTCCTTTGACTCCTCCCAAACCTCATCTAACTAATGTGATCTCCCAAATAGCACTATCCAGAATCTTCCCTCCTCTATCCCTCTTTTATCCTATTCAATCAAACTAACAGATTCACATGTCCACCGCTCAAATTAACAGCTTGTATTTCCCTATACTAATCCACCAGTAATACTTTGGGTTCCGGAGTAGAATGCTACTCACCGAAAAGTGATTCAAAGCCTCGTCAGGATTAGTAAGCGCTATATAAATTCAATTACAAACTGCACATTTGTCATGTCCTTTCCCTGGTGAGATTGCCACTGAGTGCAAATAAGACTTTTTTGCCTCCTTTCCCATCTGTTTTCCGCAACCAGACATGGTGTCTTTTTGTGTTTCCTCGTTGTGTGTTATCAACTCTTGTCCATTCATTGGATAGTTTGTTCTCAGCTCTTCTTACCACTAATCTTAAATAATCTCAGACCTTCCCTTTCTCATCTATATCTCATTAACCAGTCTCATCCCTATTTTGACACTTCAGTCTCTTCTCCTGTTGTCGTCATGGAACCTTCACAGATCCCCTGCTCTGCCACAGAATTTCACACTGATGTGCTGCTCCACTTGCCACCAGCCTGGCATTCTAATGAGAGCTGGCGATGCTGAGTAACACAGATGGGGAAAAGGCAACGTTATCTGGCATACCTATACACGTTGTTGATAGCATGGCTGTTTGCCATCCTGTTTGTACCATGAATTCATTTGGGTGGGTGTTGACGCAGTGTTTAGCATCTGGGGAAGTGTCAGTCAAAAGAAGTTTAATTTGAGGAGGTAGCTCAAGGGCTGCGAGAGATGAGCTGGCGCAGCTAAGGTGAAAACAGTATAAATGCTTTGACACTGCGATGGACTCAGACTGCAAGGTACAATCTCTTAATTATGTGATGCGCCTAAGCAAGGCCTGCCCTAAGACAAAAGCCGTCTCAATGACGTTCTGAAACTTAGTTTGTGTTTTGGGGATTTTATTCATGACCTACAGTGGAAGGTATTTAAGTATCTTGTGATGGAGACACAGGGAAAGAGGACAGTTGATATAGTATGATCACAGCATGAATTCCCCCTGTCCATGATCACAAGAAGCATTGCTGTACTTTTTTTTTCTTTTTTCAGGACATTGCAGATTTGGCATTTGAGATGTCTGGGAGAAAACCACAGCCATTTCCCAGTGTCAGCAAAATAATTGCTGATATGCTTTTTAATCTCCTTCTGCAAGCACTTTTCCTCATCCAGGTAATGTTTATCTGTGTGTTTTTCATGCGTGCTAGTGCATTTCATGTGTGCTAGTGCATCCATCCCTTAACAGAATGGCAGTGTAAGTTGCCGTGTGCTCATGACGGAGCGGTTCCGTCATGCCACGACCGTTGGCGGCCGCTCCGCCCACGCGGCGCTGTTTCCCCACCTGTGCGGGGGGACAACGCAACTGGGCGGAGTCATGACGGAACCGCTCCGTCATGAGCACAGCTCAACCGTGGCTCATGACGGAGTGGCTCCGTCATGAGCACAGCGCCACCGCGCTGCCCCCCCGCACCCCCCAGCGCTGCGGCGGAATTCCCGCCGCAGCGAAGGGGTTAAAATTGTGCTTTGGATTGTAGGGACATTATACTGTGTAGAACACTGCTTCATTGCGTTTTAGACTTTTTTTATTAAAATTTTACATATCTGCTGCTTTGCCTCTATTTTTCTGCACTTTAAACTCCTACCTTCTCTGGCTGGTCCCCGTTCCGCCACGGCTTGTGCCGGTTGATGCGGAGCGACGTTAGGCCATTCCCGGGGGCTCTGTGCCGAAGAGTGACTTCCGGTTTTCACAACAGGTCAGCGTTCCAGCTCGCTCGCCACGCCCACTCCGCCTAAATAACGCGGATCGGGGCGCGGACGCGTGCAGCTTTAGACACTCCACCTGGTCTGTAACTGCTTGCTCTCTTACCGCTCCCTCGCTTATTTTAATGTTTTTAAAATTGTGCTTTGGATTGTAGGGACATTGTACTGTGTAGAACACTGCTTCATTGCGTTTTAGACTTTTTTTAATACAAATTTTACATATCTGCTGCTTTGCCTCTATTTTTCTGTACTTTAAACTCCTACCTTCTCTGGCTGGTCCCCGTTCCGCCACAGCTTGTGCCGGTTGATGCGGAGGGACGTTAGGCCATTCCTGGGGCGCTCTGTGCCGAAGAGTGACTTCCGGTTTTCACAACAGGTCAGCGTTCCAGCTCGCTCGCCACGCCCACTCCGCCTACATAACGCGGATCGGGGCGCGCCAAAGGCAAGCCCGTCTGCGCCCGTCTGCGCCAGACCGCTGCCAGACGCCCAGACTCCCGGTAGAAAGTCTTTAGACATCAGCACGATACTATGTTGCGCTACTCTAGCAGGGAGCTCCATCTTTTAAATCCTTGTAAAACTCTCTCTTTTAGCACGCATTCTCATCCATCTGTGTGCCACAAGAAACCTGATCCCGTAATCACTAGTAGACAAAACACGAGTACCCGCCGTCAGAAAGTAGGCAAGCTCCGTCCCAATGACATCAAAACTTCCTTAAATTCTGTGTCTGCCTTATATTTAAATGCAAGATCTTTACCCAAACACACGACCGAACTTTGGAGTCTCTTAGATGAAGAGAAGCCTGGGATATGTTTTATCACCGAGACCTGGCTTCAGGACTCTTCATCAGTGAGTGTAGCTTTAGCGTTTCCTCCCCAATATCATCTTACTCGACTTGATAGGAAAGCTGGAAGAGGTGGCGGGATTGCGGTTGCAACGGTGGCCCCTTTAAGGGTCCGTGTACTAGATTCTCTTTCTTCTACCAAGCTAGAGATCTTAATTTTCTCTATAGACACGCCTGGCTCGGAATCATGGAATGGGGCCCTGATTTATAGACCCCCGGGTCCTAAGGCGGATTTTGCTAATCTGCTGCTAGAATTTATCGTACCATATGTACTAGCAGCAGATACATTTATTTTACTTGGAGATTTTAATTATCATGCTGAATTGTTGTTCGATTCGGATTTAGCTCATCTTATCGGTGCAATGCTTACTTTAGGATTAACGCAGCAGGTGATTGGACCTACTCATTCAGCGGGCCACACTTTAGACTTAGTATTTACTAATTCTCTTAAATTTAATACTAACTCTCCTCGCACTGTTCTATGGACGGATCATTCTATCCTTAAATTTAGTATGCCCATAGAGATACCTAGCAAAGTGAGCCCAAAAGAAGGCATCTGGATCCGGCCCAGGCGTAAACTGTCCACGGATACTTTTTTATCTCGCATTGAGCCTTTATTACGAGGCGAGAAGGTGGATGCGGTAGAATCCGCTGCCATCAATTTTGATTCTTCTATTTTAAAAGCTCTGGATATAGTCCTTCAACCTACCAAGGTCCAAGTAAAAAACAACGCCTCACCTTGGTTCTCAGCTTCATTAAAAATGGATAAACAACAAAGTCGGGCGGCCGAACGTCAGTGGAGGAAATCCAAATCTGATGAACACCGTAGGAATTATAAACAGCTTCATTCAATCTACATTAATAATATTAAATCCGCAAAAAAGGCCTACCTTACACAGCGCATCAACAATGCGGCACACTCGAGCAAAGAATTATTCAAAATATTGAAGGAATTCACCGCCCCCTCGGTCGAACAATCTTCTTTTGCGCCCACACAGGAGTGGGTTGATTCTATCTCACTGCTCTTTGATAATAAAATCAAAGCTATATATGCTTCATTTCCATCTTTGGAAAACGCCCATGGTTGCCATAAAATTAATGTGAGTGAACCTATCTCTCTTCCAGAATCCAACAGTGCCCTTTTCTTAACCGAGTTTGAACCCATAACAAAGAGTGAAGTCTCTGAAAGTTTAGGAAGGATCAAATCTGGTTCCCCAGATGACCCTTTTCCCCCTTGTGCTTGTGCTAAAATTCTACCTCTATTTGTGTATGCTCTAACAACTTTTTTTAATTTATCTTTGAATCAAGCCACGGTCCCACGGAAATGGAAACTTGCACCGGTTAAGCCCATCCTTAAAAAACCCCGAGCTGATCCCAGTCTGTCTGCTAATTATCGCCCCATCTCTCTGCTCCCCTATTTCAGGAAGGCTTTGGAATTTTTAGTCAATAAACGTCTTACTGTCTTCCTTGAGACAAATAGGCTTCTAGATCCCTCACAATCTGGCTTCCGTGCGGCTCATAGCACTGAGACCGCAGTTATCGAAGTTGTGGACAATATCAGGCTAGCTTTGGACCATCAAGAATCTGCAATACTGGTCCTTCTGGACCTGTCCGCAGCGTTAAACACAGTCTCCCACAGCATCCTCAAACATCGTCTGTGGGAGGTGGGTATTAGGGGGAAGGCCTTTAACTGTTTTGAGAGTTACCTGGCAGACCGTTTTACTACGGTCCCTGTGGATGGGATTGTTTCCAAAACATATCCAGTAACAGTTGGGGTTCCACAGGGCTCTATTCTTAGCCCCATGCTATTTAATGTTTACTTAACACCTTTAGCTGATATCATCAGGACCCATGGCTTTGAAACAATATCCTACGCAGATGACACTCAGTTGTTAGTCACCTGTAATTCTGACCAAGTTGATGTGCAAGCCCGCTTTAAAAGTTGTATGATCCGGATCAACGACTGGATGAATCTGAATAAGCTCCAACTGAATGACGGTAAGACGGAAGTTATCCTATTTGGGAAAGCAGAACAGCTTTGGACTTGTGACTGGTGGCCGGTAGAGCTGGGCCCCTGTCCTCTGCCAAAGCTAGCAGTTCGCAACCTGGGCATCACAATTGATAACTCTTTGTCTTTGAAGACCCATATAAATCAAGTGCTTGGGACTTGTTTTGGGATTATGTGCATGCTACGTAAGATCTTTAAGTGGCTACCTTTGGGAGCAAGGAAACCTTTGGTTCAGGGTCTCATAATCAGCCGCTTGGATTATGGCAATGCCCTGTTCACCGGACTCAACCAAGATTTACTTTCCAAGCTTCAGATTCTCCAAAAAACGGCCGCTAGACTGGTTCTCAATCTTCCTTCCCGTTCTCCCTCTGTCCCTACTCTTAAAACCTTGCATTGGCTTTCAGTTCGCCAAAGAGGGCGCTTTAAAATTCTAAGTCTCACCCACAAGATAATGCATGGAGCTGTTCCACTGTATCTTGCAAAAAAACTTCAATGGTATGTTCCTGGACGCTCTTTGCGGTCCAGCACCAGATTCTTTCTTGCCCAACCACGCTTCCAGACGGTACGCAATGGGGGCCGATCTTTTTCATAATTAGCCCCATTACTCTGGAATAAACTTCCTTTGGAGCTAGCGTCTATAACCGACCATGTACTTTTTCGCAGAAAGCTGAAGACTTGGCTTTTTGCTAATTAAATTTAGGTACCTGAGCATTTCAGTCACTGTACGTTCCTTTGTCTTGGTTGCAAGCGCCCTGAGTCCTTTTGGTGATATGTGCACTCCACAAAAACATTTGACATTTTGACATTTAACATTTGACATGATGAAGACACTATCTCTGGTATCCTGGATTTCGTAGCACCTCTACAACAAAAAAATGCCTCCCCCAAAATCTCCAAACCCTGGTTTAACGACAACCTAAACTCTGAATGCTGCAACTTAAGGACAGCAGAATGTTTTTGGAGATCCAAACCTTCCTTGGATCATCTAAAAGTCCTTACATTGGTAAGGAGCTCCAATAATAAAAAAAATCAAGAGTGCTAAGGCCGATTACTTCAAATCCAAACTTATTCAAGCCTCAAATCGGCCCAAGAAACGTTTTGAAATTGTCAAACAACAATCAGCGAAAGTACCCAACCACCTTGACTCGGGAGACGACTCTCCTTCATGCGACTGTCTGGCTGCTTTCTTTATGGAGAAAACTAAACTCATCAGTATTAACCTTGAATCTAAGAGGGCCCTTCTTCCATCATATGAGATTGTGGCTCTCTGAGAGGCTCGAGCCACTTAGTATTAGCACCAAGGACAAGGCCACTTGGGGCTCTTTCACTGCCATCAGTGAAAACGACATCTACAAAACCCTTCTAATCACTTCAGTGACCCTTTGCCACCGAGTGTCTTCAAAGAAATCAAGGATGCCTTCATCCCCCTTTGGACAAAGATTGTCAACGTTTCATTATCACAAGGCAAGATCTCCGAATGTCTAAAAGCAGCTCAGGTATCGCCCATTCTTAAAAAACGGAATGCAGACAGAACTGATCTCAACAACTTTTGCCCCATCTCCAACATCCCCACTCTGGCAAAGCTCCTTGAAAAATGCGTGCAATCGCAACTTTGCGCTCACATTGAGAATTTCAAACTCTTGGATCAACATCAGTCTGGTTTTTGGAGTGGTCACAGGACTAAATCGGCGCTCACTCACATTATGGATGTTTTTAAATAAAAATACTAGACCAAAACGAATCCTGCCTCCTAATCCTCCTTGACCTTTCTTCTGCATTTGACACGGTTAATCCCGACAACATCTTAGCCATTCTGGAACACAGGATGGGCCTTTCCGGTCTGGTATTGCAATGGTTCTCATCCTTCCTTCACAATAGATCTTCGCCTTCTACAGTCTCCATGGGGGTCCCTAAGGGTCTGCCCTTACTCCCATTCTCTTTAATATTTTCCTGGAACCGTTAGCGAATGCACTAAACTCCATGAACACTCTTTTTCATATCTATGCGGATGACACACAACTTTACCTGAAAATCACCTCTGCTGAAGACTTCACTTCACTCAACTCTACCCTGAGGAATACCCAAAACTGGCTAACAGAACCCCCTCCTGCTCCACACCGCCAAAACAGAATTCCTTCTCATAGCTCCTCCTAATCACTCCCCCAAGATAGACCTCTGTATGAAACACCTCACTGCCTTCAACTGCTCTCCTCACATCATTGATTCAGCAAAATCTCTCAGAATCACGCTGGACACGCACTTGAATATGAAGAATCGTATTAGTAAAATGTGCAAGGGTGCTAACCACCTGATGAGGATTCTTAGAAATCTAAAACCATTCTTCCACAAGATGACTTAAAGCAAGGGGTTCAAGCGTTTGTCCTGCCGAGGCTAGATTATGGTGGTGCTACGCTCTGTGGTCTCCCCAAATATACCTTGGCCCCACTCAGGGCTTCCTTGAAGAGATACCCCTCAAACAATGTAATCAGGGGGTTTATTCTCACTTCTTCCTCACCAAGAAGAAAACAGGAAAATGAAGACAGGTCATGGAACTCCGGTTGCTGAACAAGTTCATCAAAAACAAATCCTTCAGGATGCTCTCTCCACAAAAGATCCTTCTTCTCA
Source organism: Triturus cristatus (assembly GCF_964204655.1). NCBI lineage: Eukaryota > Metazoa > Chordata > Amphibia > Caudata > Salamandridae > Triturus > Triturus cristatus. The sequence continues at coordinate 1,156,618,833 of NC_140583.1, read as the reverse complement.
TGGAAAAAGGGGATTATCTGTCTTCTCTTGATCTCCCTGATGCTTATTTCCTCATTCCCTTTAACCCTAAGCATGGAAAATGTCATAGGTGTGAAGTTGCAGACCCCATTATCAGTTCAAGGTTCTTCCTTTTGGTTTAAAACTGCCTCCCAGGGTGTTCACCAAATGCATGGCCCAATAGCAGCCTTTCTGGGATGTTTAGGACACCAGGTGTTTCCCTACCTGGATGACTGGCTAATTAAGGCTCCTACTTTCCAGGCGGCCGCAGCTTCCACTCAAACCTGCCGGAATCTCTTCCAGTCTCTAGGGCTTCGTCTAAATTTGGAAAAATCGTCTCTCATTCCTTCCAAATGTCCGATTTTTCAGGGGGCATGCTCTGATACTGATCTCGGCAAAGCCTTTCCCACTCAAGAAAGAGTATTATGTATTCAAGAAATAACACGGCTTCTCATCAAAAAGGTCAGTTTCTGTTAGAATATTCAAGTGCATGCTGGGAATGATGAACTCATGCATCCCGCTGATCTATATTTTATAGATTCACATGCGGCCCTCCCACTACCCCGATCAGGCTCACCTTTTTACCTCAGAGTAATCTTTATATACACTTGTGCTCGAAAACTGAGGTATGATGGCTCTGTAGGGAAAAGTTACTCTGAGGTCTCTGCTGTGATTGGCAGAACTTTGGATGTTATAAAATGAGGTTGAAAGGTTGCGAAATTGTGCTTTTTTTTCTATGGAGGTCTATGGTAATGTATTTAATACTGCTAATTCTACTTTTACCGTGGGACTCCCACCATGACGACGGGGAAGTTTCAAGCATGTGAATCTATAAAAGATCTTGGGGGTATTTAGCTGGACGCACTGCTATTTGAAAGTTCAAATGTTTGTATAGTTGTCGGGTCCTCGGGGAATCGCTCTCTGACCAAAGAGCGTAATGTGATACAATAAGTCGGTTGCACCACTCAACTGAGTGGAGTCCCCCGGGCTCCTATGCCCCTCAATTGGGTTTCAATAAAGTAATCAAAAGTTCTACATAGGTTGATGTTTCATGGTGTTTTATTCACACACAAGTTTCTTTAAAGTTTTCTTTTAGCATTATTCCAATGCGGAGTCCCAATGCATTTCGGCATTAACATTACATGCCTTCATCAGGGGTAACGTTTCGAGTTAACTACGCGAGAATCATCACGCTTAACTCGAAACGTTTCCCCTGATGAAGGCATGTTATGTTAATGCCGAAATGCATTGGGACTCCGCATTGGAATAATGCTAAAAGAAAACTTTAAAGAAACTTGTGTGTGAATAAAACACCATGAAACATCAACCTATGTAGAACTTTTAATTACTTTATTGAAACACAATTGAGGGGCATAGGAGCCCGGGGGACTCCACTCAGTTGAGTGGCGCAACCGACTTATTAATCTATAAAAGATATCAATACTGGAGAACTACAGATTACAGGTAAGTAACTAGTTCTTTAGGTCGCGCCTGCGAATGCAGTGCGCATGCACTGATTCACCTTGGCGAGATCTATTGTCGCTTTTGTGTCCGGCTTCTCTGGAAGCGGGGTTGCTGTCTGCCCCGTCAGCATTAGGCCCTGCCCACCCAGACTCAGGCTTTTCATGAGGCATTCTCGCCGTTACAGCATTGTCGGCGCACACGCTTTTCAGGGAGCATTCTTGCAGAGAGCATTCTTGCCGTTCTTTTCATGAGCCATTCCCACCCAACTCTGGACACCATTGTCTGCTTTGTGGCTGTCGTGCAGACATTTCTTATCAGCTTGTTTATTTAACAAGCTGATAAGAAATGTCTTCACAAGAGCCGGGTGGCGCACAGGCATTCTGAGGGTGCCTTTTCCGAGCACTTCCCCCTCCTCTCCCACTCGCCTCCATCATTTCAGTAACGGTGCATCAAGGAATACTTGTTGGTGGTGAGTTCACTGTTGACAGGAGGGTCACTAGGCTTCTGCTGACAAGACCTGGTCCCTGGGCTGCGCAGGAACTTTCATTAATACCCTCCCGTCCCTCCCCTGAGAAGAAGCTACGATGCTTTGTGCAAGCCTGGAACTTGGCGTCTCTCGCTACGTAATAGAGCTCACATAGAGGCAGCTCCCCTCCAAGAATGCTGCTGCCAACTCTGGCCAGCACTGGGTAGGCTCCTTCAGTGCAAGCGCACTCCAATGCTACAATGCACCTATGTCTGTTGTGCTGTCCTGCACCGGGACTAGGACACCCACGGGTAGCGCTCTTTACAGCAAGCACCAAAACCGGAAAGGCAGTCCATCTCTTCTTTGTTTAGGGAGGATTTTTTTTTTTATTTTAAGCGCCCCATTACAACGCTTGTAATACTTGCATGCCAATAACACCCCTCCTGCCTCCCAAACAGGATCGAGTCAAACATCAACTAGCAGCGATGCCATAGCTGGTTTCACTCTTTGTTCTCAATTTCCGAGCTCCTCTCTCCCAATCAGTCATGAGGCTCCAGCAGAGCAGCGGAGCCAGGGGACGGAGAAGGTGGGTTATGCTGCAGCCTGCCTCGGAGCATGGGACACTCGTCTTTGCCTGCTTCTCGCAGCTCACTCTGCTGTGGGCTTATGTGTCTTGGCCATTTAAGTTTTCTTGTGCTTGTATGATAAGTTAGGAGTGAGGTGCCTCAAAAGAGCAGTGTGTGGGGTCAAAGCTGCAGGTACACTGGGGCGCTATATGTGATGGAATGGCAGATGTGATGTAAGTTAGGAAGGAGGTGCATTCTAGGAGCAGCGTCTGGGGTCAGAACTGCAGGTAGACTGGTGGAGCTGTAGCAGCGTGTGGTCTCAGAGCTGCAGCTAGACTGGGGAGCTATATTTTATCTAGGTGGAATGGAGGGGGTGGTGTAAGATACGAGTGTGGTGCATTGGAAGAGCAGCATGTGGGTTCAGAGCTGCAGGTACACTTGGGGAGCTATATATAATAGAACGTCAGGGGTATACGTTTTGGAAGGAGGTGCATTTGAAGAACAGTGTGTGGTCTCAGAGCTGGAATCAAATGGGGGGCTGCAGTCCAGGATTGATTGAGATACACTGGGACAACTGCGTGTGGGTCTTTGTGGCATAGCAGGGGTGGCGCAAATCAGGGTTCAGTCACACTGGCAGAGCTGTGAATTAGCCTCACAAGTACAATAGCAAGGCTCAGGATTGAGGGGCACTGGTAGAGCACACAGTGGGTCTTCAGCACTGGGATAGTACGGTGTTCTTGTTTCATTACTGGAATTGTAGGAGTGTTGCAAGTGTGAACTCAGGTGCTCGTTCCAGTACAACCATAATAGGGTAACATCGAGGCGCACTGGCGGAGCTCTAAGTGTCTCTCTCCTGAAATGGTATTTAGCTACTGGCATTGTAAATAACAAACATTTTATCTATGTGTTGGTTTTAGAAATAAAATGTAAAACCCTCTATATGCCCGCTACTGCTCCTTGCCAACCAGATATCTTTTAGAGGCAAAACCCTGACCGATTGTTAATCACTGCTCTGATCTTAGGGAGTCTACCATATTTTATGGGGTTTGTAGCATCACAAAATCGATCTGTTGGACAATTAATATCCCCACATATTGCTTTGGCCAACTAGCCAATTCCAAAGTTAAAAAATTGAATAGTGAACTGGATCATCATTGTTAGTTCCAAAGACAGTGCAAGCAGTTAATTTGCATTCATTAAACTCTAATGCTATAATAGTCCAGTAACCGTTTTCAGCCACTTTTCTTCCAAAGCTTACCCCTCATGAATGTTTTTTTTTTTAGGCCACTATAAGTACCCCCATAGAGTTTGTAGCCTGAGAGTTGCTTACAGTTGTAAGCAATCCTAATTGTTGACACCAAGCCCTATCTGCATATGTAAAATTAGTTTCCTGTAACCACACTATATTACAAGCAAATCTAACTCTGATCTGCTGGTGCTTGCTATGTGTGTTCAAGCCATTGGCATTCCAGCTTATAATCTTGAGTTACAGCATTGCATGAGAACAAAAGTTCAAAGAATACAAGATCTAAGAATATGAAAAAGAGTGCAGTTACTAGCATGGCCCTAAATATCATCATTGTCTGACCATGGAGTCCTTCTCATATTCATTGCATCATCCTGAGCAGCAGATCTCACATTAACCCCTCCCACCCCTTCCTACAGGTCATGCCTCATAACCTCTACAAAGCTGGAGCCTTTATCCAGCTTCATCTCTACACTTCACTGCCCCCTTAGATGCAATCTCGCTAGAGTCCTTATTGTTGCCTGCTTTCCTGTGGCATTATTGAGCCATTTCTTTACAATAGAGAGGTCAAGAAGACTGCCTTCAGTCATATGAGCAACACACATAGTACGCCCGCTACCTCTACCTTCGGTGGGGCTCTTAAATGCATTTTTGTTGGTTTCATATCCATCAGCAAACTGGGCTAAAGTACTCTCATTAAGATTCTCTTTAGTTATTCTGAGATGTTTGGTATGTTCAGCCTTCTAGTCTGATAATGATGATGCCCCCGGCTTGGACTTTTTCAGACAAAGGCCTGTTAATCGTTTCAGCTTGTTCTTGGGGTGAGCTGTGTATCACGGTCTCTTTTAGTCTGCGCTCTGCCCAAATCTGATTTGCTAGCTCCAGACCTACCAGCACCAGATGAACAAGTCTTTCCACTTCCACTGTTGCTAGGTCTTGCACCAACCTAAGCCGCTCAGGGGTTGCCTTTATGTGCTTTCATCTTTCTTGTTTTCACGTCTATTTTTGAGGATATTGGCTGCTATGTTGGGAAGCACAATTCCTCCAGGAGCCCAAGTCCTCTCTCTTACTAATCAAAAATGAGGATGGAGTGGGAGCTGTATTAGAAGTGATAGATGGCGTAAATTGCACTACTTCAGCTGTATCCTGCACAGCAGAAAGATTCACCAGATAGTTAGTTACTCCCTAGTTCCAAACCCTTCTGCTCGTTCATCTCCAGTCTTTTACTCCAGCCTCCCCGGCTAGGAATTTGAAGCCCTGTACCATCCAATCCTTTTGGATACTGCCAATGCTCCGAATATGTCCAGCTGACGAATTGTTTAGTGAAATTACTCCCAAATGACAATTGATGCGAGCGAACTGAGAAAAAAACAGAGTGGGAAATCTCATAACTTGCTACTCCAAGCTTTTTATTTTCCCTTTCTTCTCCAGTTCAAATATTACACTGAGCACAATTGTCCTCAGGCCAAACATAAACAATCACTTCAAACAGCTACAAGGCAGAGCCGTGGCTAAGGCACAGAACAATACAGTCTTCCAGCGAGGATAGTTAATAACCAAGGTTTGCAACAAGGTATTACTCGCGGTATCCCTCGCCTCCTCCTCCTAGGCGATACATCTCCTCGATCCTGCCCTGCAGCGACTCAAGCTAGCCACATTAGAAGAAAGGCTCCTTTGTTCCTGGAAAAAACATAATAACGTAGGAGTGGAGAGTGAGAGTGGGGAATTCTGTATCACTGTGCAGGAATAATGGGCAGACAGTGTGGCAAGTAGTGGGAAGGTGCATTAAGACAGGAAAAGGCAAAAGAGTTCAGCATAGTTGTTTAATGCATTAGTGTATCGCAAAATTCTGTAGCTCTTCTCTACATATTAGGAAGCATGGATAGGTCTGATAAAACTGCACATTTGCGCCTTGCCAAATTGTGTTCCCCATTGCTATTCCTACAGGTCTGACCCAATAAACTGGATTTACACAAGATTAGGAGTTTACAAAAATCCGGAGTGTCATTTCAGCAAATGTTGCTGCCCTAATTTGGTAAAATTCACCACCTGCTTCAGAATGTTCCAAAAACAATTGACGAGAATCCCATCAGCGTAGGTCAGTGTTACAGTTGCAATATGCATTTTATGGTTCAAATCTTTTAATTGACGTTTCAACAATAAACAAAAGGGAAACCAACAGTAAACCTTGTGCTTACTGGGCTTCGCAGAGCCCCAATCGATGAACAACTTTATGCAAGTGTCAACTTAGTAAACGGGCACTTGCCCGCCCTCCCCTCACTCACTTCGGGCTAGATCTTAACTGTTACAGTATCCGCATGTAGGGCATTAGGTGGGTGATTGTGAGGCCGCCTCTGGAAGGGGCAGAATGCGTAAATATCTGGGACACATGAGCTCGCAAAACTCTTGTGTCAATAGGGATATGAATGGGCGTCACATCTCTCTGAATGTCGACCCCTGCCCCGCCACTGAAAGCTTTATCTTCTCCATACCTACAATATGCAAAAGTCTGTGGAGCCAGCCATTGTGGGTAGGTATTTGTTGAGTGCCCTAATGTATCGGACAGTTTTGCACAGCTGCACCCAGAGCGAGTCCTATTTGCCGTCCGCTTCTAGCTTTCAGCAGGTATGTCAATGGGTTTGGAAGGCCAAGTATGATGTATGATGTATGCAGGGAGTCACGGAAGCTGGGTATTTAATCAAGAACCTGAGACCAGTACTTCTGCAGCGGCAGGCACTTCCATAATATGTGAACTAGGCTCCCGGGATGTCCGCATCCCCGCCAACAGTCCCTCTGCAAAGGGCATGCCTTGTGTTGCCGAACCGTTGTGTGATACCAATATGTTACAAGTTTGGTGAAGGTCTCAGTGAGCACAATGTTGGTGGTGGTGTGCTTGGCCCTGTGGTAGATTTCCTCCCATTCTTTGCTACTCAACTGCCTTCCCAGATCTTTTCCACCTGGTCTGAACCCCATTGTAGATGTGTTTATTCATTGAGATCAATTGTGCGTACAGTTCGAAGATCAGCTTCTTGTCTGAGGTCCTAGTAAAAGCCATTTTACGTAGTGGGAGAGGCGTCTCTGTGCGTTAGACTAATTTTGTGGGTGTAGCACCCAGTGTCGGAGCTTTAGGTATTGGAGAAGGGCTGAATTGGGGATGCCATAGTCCACGCGAATTTGATGAAACTGGAGAATCCCTTCCCCATCCAAGAGATGGCCCATGGGGCGACACTCCGAAAGCCTCCACCTAGCAAACTTTGTATTTCCCATTCCCTGGGGAAAATCGGGATTATCCAGCAGCGGGGTCAGGGGGGAGGGATATGTAGTCAAGCCATATCGAGTGCTAGTCTGGTCCCACTCAACCATAGTTGCCTGTGTAATGGGAGATAGGTAGAGGTTGCGTGGTCTATGGGGTTTCGTCAGAAAAAGGTCCTTTAACAGACAAGTGCCGGTGACTGCTCGGTCTTGGAAGAGCCAGTGTTTCTCTGATTCGACACGGCTCCATTCCACCAGGTAGCGCATCTGTGCTGCCAAGTAGTAAAGTTGCAGATCCGGGATTCCCAGGCCTCCTTCGCTAGGGGGGAGGAATCTGATGAATTTCTTCAAGCGGGGTTTCCGCCCCTACCATATGAATTGTGAGAGTTTAAACTGTAGCTTGGAGATCATACCTGCGGGTGGCTGCAAGGGGAAGAGTCTGGAATAGGTACAGAATCTTTGGGAGGATTGTCATTTTGAGCAATATGTATTTTAATATTCAGTTTAACAGTTCATTTCCAAACATGAATGAACATCCCTGACCACCCCCTGTTCTTCCAAGCCTTTTAAGTTGGTTATTTGCCAACCCTATACGTTTTTTATAATCTCTTTTGTTTGCTTTTATCAAACAACCAATGCAGGGCGAGTGTCCAAGAGCAATGTATAGTATTAAAACCATATGTTCAAGGCATATGAGCTGCAGATTACACACTGTGCATAGATCGCCATCTGGTGTTGGGCCCAGATGTTTGCAGTTGTTGTTCCTCTTGGAAAGTCTTTGGAAGTCACGAGGTATGTGACTCCTCCTTTGGATCGTATTGCGCATGGGCTTCGGCTCCATCCTCAGATTGTTTTCTTCCGCCATCGGGCTCGGATGTGATTTTCGCGCTCCGGTTCCGAACAGTTTCCAGTTCTTCTATCGACACGCAATCCTCACCCCAATTCGTGGTATTGTTTTCGATCGCGATCTCCACACACGGCGCGGCTCTCATCGATCAAGACCTTCGATTCCAGTCATCGGCGACGGCCTTCGGGCCTACCCAAGCTCCGGTCCTGGCTAATGGAAAGGACTCCCTTCAAGAAGTGCCCTCGATGTGGGTCCAAATTCCCCCACACTGATCTTCACGAAGTATGTAACCTCTGCCTCTCCCCTGAACACGAGACTCGAGACTGTCCGGCGTGCAAGTCCTTCCGTTCCAAGAAAACCATTCGAGACCGAAGGGCGCGAAGAACTATAGCACACTCGTCGACGGCGATTCCAGACGACATCTTCGGGGAAGGCGTCGACGCTCCAGAAGGACAACACACCGACGAGGGCCTCATCAGCGCCTCCGAAGCCGACGATTCAGATGTGGAGGATATCACTCCGGCACAGAGGGTCATGAGTACCGAAGTGTCCCCCCCCCCTCCCCCCCCCCCCCCCCCCCCACACACCCTCGACAGCACCGAAAAAGGCTTCGGTCACGCCTTCACCTCCAGGCCTAGGCAAGACCAAAGACACAGCTTCCCACACCGCACCTTCGGGACTGGTAAAGAAGCCTATTAAGCCTTCCGGCGGCTCGGGCTCTAGCCAGCCCACCGTCGGTGCCGAGAATTACTCCTTCGCACCGACGCCGAAAAAGAAAACGGCCTCCTCCTCGGCACTGAGCTCCATACCGAAACACTCGGCGCCGAAAACCAGCTCCAGCTCCAGCTCCTCGGTACCGACACCATCCCCGGAACCGAGCAAAAAACACAAGGCCACCAACACCGATATCTCGAAGCCGAAAACCATCTCGGCACTGAGTAAACAGACAGCCCTTTCCAGGCCGCATAGTTCCAAACAGCGGACTATCACAGACTCTAAAACAAGAAAACCAACGGCCCCGATGCCTTCGGCGCCGACGGACAAACCACCCTCGGAATAACTTTTTACACCTGATCCATTGGAAAAGACATTGATCAAGGACCCCAAAACCGGACATTTGATGCTCAGCATCAAAAAGAGACAGCTGGAAAAGCCTGCCCCAGCTCCACCTCCAAAGAGGAAGGACTCTGCTACCTCCCCTTTCAGAATGCCTTCACCACCTCCTCCACCCCCTCCACCTTCCCCTCCTCCACCTTCTCCCCCCCACCTCATCATTCCCCAACACCTTCTCCGGATGATGATAATGATGGTGTCTATGATGACATAGGGGACGTACCCCATGACCTACCTACGGGGGACCCCACTCCCACAGGCTCCCCAGACCCATGGGACGACTAACATCCCTGACATTCCTAACGTCCCGCAAGATGATCTCTACCCTTCGAGACCATCCCCACCAGAAGACTCATTAGGGTTCAACCACTTACTCCAAAGGGCTGCACACTATTACGGGGTGGATCTCCATACCGACCCCGTGGAGGAGGACTTCCTTCTCGATACTTTTGACACCACGCATAGGGCCACCTCCATACTGCCCATGCTCAAAGGGGTTATCAAACACACGCCGGAGGTCTTTAAAGAACCAGTCAGAGCCAGGGTCATTAACCCGCGCATTGACAAAAAATATAAAGCCGCCCCTACAGATCCCGCCTACATCAGAGGGCCAGCACCACTAGATTCCCTAGTAGTGTCTACGGCACGAAAGAGGGCCAACTCCCAAGCGTCAGGCGAAGCACCACCACCTGACAAAAAGTCAAAACTCTTGGACGCATCCGGCAAGCGCACTGCATCCCAAGCTGCCAACATATGGCGCATCGCTAATACACAAGCGCTACTGGCAAGATACGACAGGGCCCATTATGACGAACTAGAAGCCATAATGCAACACCTCCCTGACAAATATAAAAATAGGGCAAATGAGTTAATTCAGCAGGGCAAAACCATTACCAATACCTCCATCCGCTGTGCCCTAGATGCAGCTGACACTGTCTCCAAAACCATTAATACCAGCATCCTCCTCTGTCGCCATGCCTGGCTAAGGATCTCAGGTTTTAAACCAGAAGTGCAAGCTTCCATCCTGAACCACCCCTTTGACCAGGAACATCTGTTCGGCCCAAAAGTGGACGAGGCCCTAGAAAAAATGAAAAAAGACACCGATACGGCGAAGTCTATGGGAGCCTTACAATCACACCCTCCCAGCCGCTCCTTTCGCCTCTCTTCCTTTCGGAGCACATCCAGAGGCTACTCCTCTGACACCGCTTCCACTTTATTTAAGGCCCCTAACCAATCCACCTTTACAAGGGGTTACCAAAGAGGCGGCTACAGAGGCAACAATAATAAAGGCAGAGGCAAGACAAACACCGCCCGCTCTGCCTCCGCACCTACCCAATGACTCCCCTCCACTCCCCCCAGACCATCCCACTCCGGTCGGGGGCAGACTCCAAAATGTCCTTCCTGTCTGGACTACCAAGACCTCAGACAAATGGGTAATACAAATAATTAGGTCAGGCTACTGCCTAGAACTAATATCTACCCCCCCAAACATTCCACCCATACAACGCCCAATGTCACAGGAACATCTAACACTACTAAAGCAGGAGGTAATCTCCCTCCTACAAAAGGGGGCGATAGAACGGGTTCCTACCAACCAACAAAATATGGGGGTCTACTCCCTATATTTTCTCATACCAAAAAGGGACGACACTCTACAGCCCATCCTAGACCTCAGGCCCCTAAACCAATACATACACTCAGACCATTTTCACATGGTAACACTTCAGCAGGTACTTCCACTGCTCTCCTACAACAATTTCCTGACCACTTTAGACCTCAAAGACTCCTATTTCCACATTCCTGTTCACAACGCTCACAGGAAGTTCCTCAGATTTGTAGTGGACGGCCAACACTACCAATTCAAAGTATTCCCATTTGGAGTCACAACAGCACCACGAGTATTCACCAAGTGCCTTGCAGTAGTGGCAGCACACCTGCGGAAACAACACATCCATGTCTTCCCATACCTAGACGACTGGCTAATGAAGGCCAGTTCATACAACCAGTGTGTACAACACACGCACGCCACTATCCAGCTACTTCACCAACTGGGCTTCACAGTAAATCACGTAAAGTCCCATCTCCAACCATCCCACGTAAAACAATATCTGGGTGCCACTATAGACACCTCAAGAGCGCTAGCCTACCCCAGTCCTGCCAGGATAGCAAGCATTCAGGCTCTACGTGCCAAATTTCAGCCACAACACTGTCTTCCAGCTCGAGTGTTCATGCAACTAATAGGGATGATGGCCTCTTGCATATTCATAGTACCTCACGCAAGACTCCAGATGCGTTCTCTCCAAGAGTGCTTAGCGCGCCTATGGAACCAGGCCCAGGGTAAATTAACAGATCTGGTGTTGGTAGACGGTCGTACCCATCGCTCTCTGCAGTGGTGGACCACCAAAAACCTTTCCAAAGGGTGACCGTTATTGGACCCAGTTCCTCAGATAGTACTGACAACGGACGCATCGCTCTCCGACTGGGGAGCTCACCTATTGCATCACACCATGCAGGGCAGATGGACACCTCAACAAAAGTTACTCCACATCAACCATCTGGAGTTACTAGCCATATTTTTAGCCCTAAAATCTTTTCAAACACAGATTTTAGGCAAGGCAGTCCTAGTCCGCACAGACAACATGACAGCCATGTACTATATACAAAAACAAGGCGGCACACACTCTCCACAGCTATCTCAGCTAGCACAGAGCATATGGAGATGCGCCATACCCCAGAAAATCTTTCTCCTAGCCCGACATGTCCCAGGAGTCCAAAACACTATGGCAGATCTGCTCAGCAGACAAACGCAACAACTCCACGAGTGGGAACTCCACCTGCAAGTTTTTCACCCGTACTTTCAAATGTGGGGGCATCCACAGATAGACCTCTTCGCCACTCACGAAAACGCCAAATGCCCAAGCTTCGCTGCCAGATATCCACACCCATTGTCCAAAGGCAATGCGATATGGATGAACTGGTCAGGCAGATTTGCATACGCTTTTCCGCCTCTCCCACTCATTCTATTAGTGGTGCGCAAACTACAACAACATTCCCTCACACTAATCCTAGTGGCTCCAACTTGGGCCAGACAACCGTGGTACACCACACTGCTGGAACTATCTGTAGTACCGCACCAAAAGTTACACCTCTCTCCACACCTCTTAACCCAGAACCATGGAGAGATCAGGCACCCAGACCCAGCTCAGCTCAGCTCAACCTTGCGATCTGGCTCCTGAAATCCTAGAATTCGGTTACCTAAATCTTCCCCCTGACTGCATGAACGTCATTAAAGAAGCTATGCGACCCACCACTAGAGCGTGCTACGCAGCCAAGTGGAAACATTTTGTTGTCTATTGTCACAACAATACCATCAATCCCCTAGATGTGTCCGTTCAACACATCATAGGCTATTTACTACACCTACAAAGATGCAATCTAGCCTACACCTCCATTAGACTGCACTTGCAGCCATAGCAGCTTATCTACAAAACAGGCAACATCTATCACTTTTTAGAGTACCTGCCATTAAAGCCTTCATGGAAGGCCTCAAAAGAATAATTCCCCCCAGAGTGCCACACTCACCTGTGTGGAACCTAAATATCGTTCTCACCAGACTAATGGGGCCTCTCTTCGAATCTCTACACAAATGTGAACTTCAATTCCTAAAAGGAAAACCGCTTTCTTGTAGCCATCACTTCCCTCAGAAGGGTCAGTGAGATACAAGCACTTACCATTCAAGAACCTTTTCTCCAAATGCACCATAACAAAGTTGTTCTCCGTACCAACCCAAAATTCCTCCCTAAAGTCATTTCTCCTTTTCACCTAAACCAATCTGTAGAACTACCAGTATTCTTCTCGCAACCACAGACCGTTGTAGAAAGAGCTCTTCACACATTAGATGTCAAACGAGCCTCACTCTACTACATCGAGAGAACACAACCTTTTCGTAAGACCAAACAACTGTTTGTCTCTTTCTCACCACCACACAAAGGCAACCCCATCTCCAAGTCGGGGATAGCTAGGTGGATTGTTAAATGCATTCAGATTTGCTACCACAAAGCAAAACAAACGCTATCCGTTCCCCCTAAAGCCCACTCTACAAGTAAAATAGGGGCTTCAATGGCATTTTTAGGGAACATCCCATTAGATGATATCTGCAGAGCAGCTACATGGTCAACACCGCACACTTTCACTAAACACTATTGTGTAGATGTGCAAACTAAGCAACAGGCTAGTGTGGGCCAGGCTGTACTCAAAACATTATTTCAAACCACTGCAACAGATACGGGTAGTCGCCGCTAAGGATGGGTACTGCTATATAATCTATGCACAGTGTGTAATCTGCAGCTCGTATGCCTCGAACGGCAAATGCTTCTTGCCAGTATGCATCTGTTCTTGGCATGTAGAGCTGCAGATCTACACACGCCCACCCGCCCCCACTACCTTTATCTGTTCCAGTTTATCTTATTTAGATACAACACACATGGGCATCTTCACTGTTATTACTACGCTCCATCTTTCCCTGCTGGCGAAAAACAATCTGAGGATGAAGCCGAAGCCCATGCGCAATACAATCCAAAGGAGGAGTCACATACCTCGTGACTTCCAAAGACTTTCCAAGAGGAAAAACAACTGCAAACATCCGGACCCAACACCAGATGGCGATCTACGCACAGTGTGTAGATCTGCAGCTCTACATGCCAAGAACAGATGCATACTGGTAAGTAGCATTTGCCTTCTTGCCCAAACACATTGCCAATCACAAGAGGAGCAATATAATCACACACTACAAATTGCCTGCAGTTATAATACATAATTTAGTTAACCAATGCCTCCATTCAGGTAGTAACCAACTGTTATTTCCATCTGGACTAGATCTTCTGGAATTTAGCAGCACCTACCTTTATGTACCTCTTCTGCCCGTGCACATCTGTCCATTCCCACCCTAACACTCACTCGCAGAAGATAGCTCTGCACTTCTCCAGTTACTTGTGATGAAGTTGCCCTGTCCAACCAGTAGTTTTACACTTTTGCTCCCCTTCCAGTCATCTATGATTCTTAACTATGCAGTTTGGGGCCAGAAGAAAATGTATGACCTTGGACATCCACTAAATGTGTGTGTACTCTTGATCAGTGTGTAGCAATATTTGGTCAAGCCCTGATGGCAGGAAGGAACCCAATGTGCCACGCCACCACCACCGCAAACATGTGGTCAAAGAGGACCGGCCAATCCAATCTGGAATGGTGAAAGTAGACATGGTGCAGGTATTTAAATTATTTAAGTCTCAGGCGAATGGAGATGGCAGGAATCTGGGGGATGTTTGCCTCAATCGATTCATCGTCATCTAGTACACCAATGTCAACCACGCACCTCTCCTTGAGGCTCTGGAAATGGGTCAAGGGAGCTGACCATAATCTACCTATAGACCCTTGAAATACTTTACTTTATTAACTTTATTTTCACTGTTTGCCATAAAACTGGAACAAATAAATGTACTTGACATGAATTAAACCTCGTAAAATATTTAAAAAGCAAATAAATTTAGTATACATATGACAGGATAAAACTGGTTAGATATAATAAATACATTAGTTAAAATAAGCAAACATTTAGAGGTTCATCTTTTGCCTAATCTTCCATATTGCCAATAAAAAGTGGGATACAGAGAAAAGCAAGATTTTACCTAACATATGTTTTTGGTATTCCCAGTAGCTAACATAGGAAAGGGTTCTCATTAACTAGCAGAGTAAAAATAACCTTATGCCCCTAGAGCTCGGCCCCATACAAGACAGCTCCTTGTGCCTGCATTTTATGGATTTGGATTGCTGGGGAGATTGGACGGAAATATGAGTTGCTTTGCGCTCTTATCAATACCCCACTGTGTTGGGTTAATTTAAGCCTTCTCTTTTCAATATGACCTCTTCAGTCTCGGTGAGGGTCAACCCAGGTGGTCAAAAACAATAACCCGGTCTAAGGGAACACCACTTAGCTTGGGATTAGCTTGAGTAGAATGGCCAGGATTTAAAATCATGAATTTTGTATTAACTACACGTGTCTCAAGACCCCTCTGGACATAAAATCTCTCAAAACTGCGGAGAAGTTTTTGTAACCCCTTGATATGAGGAGGGTTTCATCCGCGAACATCAATGCTGGAATCTTAATACTAGCCAACCTTGGCACTTCACCTTCACAATTATTCAGAAAGGAAATCAAATTGTTTACATAAAGGTAAAAGAGGGTTGGGGCAAGGACGCAGCCCTGCCTTACCACCGATCCACAGGAAAGGGGTCCATCAGTTCACCCAAGGATCCACAGCAGACTTGAACAAAATCATTGCTGTGTAATCTGATTAATAGTCAGTATGCCAGCAGAAACACCCAACTCAGCTAAAATCTGCCATTGATTCGTACAGGGTACTAAGTCAAACGCCGAACATACGGCGACTAATGAAACTAACCTTTGTTTAGGACCACCGTCTTCCAGAAAATTAACTGAACCGGAATACCTGGTCCTCTGTACTAATACCCTCTCTGAAGCCTGCCTGGAGGGGTGACAGAATTTCTTTTTCTCCCATCCATAGTTGCAACCGAGCAAGGAGTATACTACTAAAAAGCTTTTTGGGAGCAGTCAATTAGGGTGATGAGCTTGTAATTACGGGGATCGGCTGGAGATCAATCTTTATGAATGGGGATTATCTCAGCCACTCCCCAAGTAGGATGAATTGGTGCTCCACCCAGGATTTTGTAAAATATTAGTAGGCGATATGGACTTCAAACATCTATTCGCTCCTGTACATGTCCCCTGGTATTTTATCTAGCCGGTGGGCTTTATTTGGTGTTATCCTAGCTATTGCCACTCTTACTAGGGATCTAGGGATATTGGTTATCATTTGCTGGGAAGGATTTACGTCTACTTTCAGAGAGAGGAGGGAGGAAAAATGTGTGACCCAGTGTGCTGCCAACAAATTGAGTGTCGGTCAGAAAACACCCCCTACATCCCGTCAAGACCAAATTCCAGAAGGTGCCAAGGTCCCCTTTCCTGGTGGCAGCCAGCATATCCTCCCACCGGTGCTCTTCCTATTTCCTTTTACCTACTTTGATGACCTGCTGACACAGTGCCCTTTGGGCTTTGATTCTCACCTTGTCTTGTTTCCGTATTGCAAACAATAGGGCAGACTTTCTTCCACACTCCATTCTACCAAGAGTGTAGCGGACACTTCCCATGGGACATTTTGGACGAAACGAAAAAAATGTCTTTTAGCTCAGAAGTCAGCTTGTTAAGGATTGTGCAAATTGTATTGCTCTCTTAAGCCATTGGCTACCAGGGAATAGATTTCCCTCATCCGCTCCTACGAGTCCCTATTACTATCCAACTTTACTCTGCGCATGTTACTTGTCACATTCAGCCTATAATCAAGGGGGCTTTAATACCAGTGATCTTACCAAGTGCAGGTAAGTGAGCCTCAAGAACTAATGCGCTGTTTTTTTTTAACTTGCTCCATTGTTAATTCCGCCTCCAAAGAATGGAATTGTGGTACCACCTGCAAATCTGACTCATGACACTTCAGAGCATACCTGAGCTGAAGGTACCCATAAAACTGGCTATTACAAAGGGTGAAATCGGCCACCAATTGTTCAAATATTTTAATGTGATTAGTCACCCAGACATCGCCGCTCTTAGAGATGCTGATAATATCCCATATATGAAAAAGCCCTGCAACCAAACCACCTGTTTTAGTAAAGTTCCATGCCACGGGGGGGTCGCTGCAGTCACTCTACCCGGCCAACCAATATGTTTGACTGCTTTCCAGGAACTGTTTGGGATTCTTGTATCTTGGGGGAGTGCATGGGGGATCGGGGCACCATATAGCAATGAATACGGATCAAATGGTTCAAGAACACTCAACTTCAGTCATACACCCATGTTTCCCTAATCACAAAAAAGGCCTTCAGTTAGTGGTATCATCTGGAATACAGTTGGAAATCTCCAGCCCACAGACAAAGGTGGCCTGTGTGCATTTGGTGAATGAGACTTACAGGGTCCCACTTGCCCATACAAAATGAACCGGAGAAGCACACAAAGAAGGGAAACATTGGGAAGGAACCAGGAATGGGTAGTTTTTGGTAATATGTAGGATGTTAGGCAGAGCAATCATCTTAAAAAGCAATTCTTATATGCGTATTATGTTCTATTGACATTCAAAGTTCTTCACCATTTCGAATGATAAGCGAATGTTGCTTACAGCCTGCAAAAGATTGGGGGCCCCTGCTCTATTGGATTAAGGATGTCTCCTCCTTGCTCCACCATATCTTGTTGGCAATTTAATAAAACAGATGATATGGACATGGTCACTCACTAGTCTGCGAATGGTTACTAAGCCAGCTGCTGTCCACCAGTCATCTCCCTATCATGTTGTATTTTGTGATTTTTGATACTTTATATCAAATTTCAAATCAGCATAACATACAGTAGTGAACATAGCATACCAAGAAAAGGTTATGCTCCTTGCTCCCCACTTAGCTGGGACTGGTACTCAGACCATTCGAAGGCACTTTCAGACTCTTGAAACCCAGCCTATCCCTCCCCGCTGCTCTCTGTGCCTTCTTTTCTCTTTTTCTCACACTTCTGTGCCTCTTTCTCTTTCATTCTCATTGCTTTGTGCCTCTTTCGGTCACTCCTTGCCTTTTCTTTGTGCATCTTTCTGTTGTGCCTACCATCTTCCCCCAGCCCTCTACTAGGCTTTCCCTCCTCCTGCCTCCCCGCTCCTTACCTTGAGTCTTCTTCCTCCCCTCCCTTAGCCCTGCCCCTATTCCCTGCGCTCCTCTCCCTCTCAGGACCTACTTAATGGCGAACTGCTATGCAACCCGATTGAGCAAGTGCCTAGGCCCCAGCTCCCCACTTACCTGGTGCTCGTCCTCTGACCAGTCTAAAGCCCTTTCGGGCCCTCAAGGCCCAACCTCTTCCTCCACTCTGCCTGGCCCTCCGTGTCTCTGTACCTTTTTTTCTTGTTTTCTCCATCATCTACAAAGACACCCTCAAATGCGCAACCACCACAGACCCAGACACCCCTTTCATGTAGCACATGCACTTTAACATTGAAGGGAACAACAGCCCCACCCTGAAGGGCAGGAAAGGAAGTGAAGAACCGCCCATGATACCATATTAACCTACAAGTCTTCCTCCAGGCACTACCGCCACCTCCCGGGAGTTACCAAGAGAAGCTCCTCGCAAATCTGATCAAAGCCAGATCCAACAGCAGCAAAGAGATATTTGACATCACTAAGGAATTCACCACCCCAGACGCCTCAACCAACTACATCACCCCCTCCCAGGAACTCTATGACAACCTTTCAAACTACTTCAGCAGCAAAATTGAAAAGGTCTACAATAACTTCAAAAAGCAACCCAATCCTTAGGGCAATATCAGCTACCTGCACACCTACCACTCAGGCAGACACCTAACCAAATAAAAACACTCACTGAGGGAGACACCACCTCCATCATGAAGACTGTCTACTCCGGGCCCCACCATATCTTCAACCTAGGAGGACCCGTGATCAGCAAATTCCTCACTCACATATCAATTCCTCCATCAAGTTTGCAGCATTCCCTGACGAGTGGAATCTGCAGTCAACTTAAAAAAAAAAAAAAAAATCTGACCCTAATGAACTTAGCAACTTCCGACCCATCTCCCGGCTACGATACCCAGCAATGGTGTAAGAGAAAGCAATTAACCGGCAACTCACCAACTACCTGTAACTCCACAGTCTTCCCTACCACTCCCAATCCGACGTTTACAGCAATCACAGTACAGGGACAGCACTCATTGACACCCCAGGTGAGATACTCACCCTTCGAGACCAAGGAGAAACCGCCTCCCTCATACTGCTGGAACTCTCACAAGCATTCGAAACCGTACCACACTCTTGCCTCATCAAAATGTTACACACTACAGGTATACAAGTTTCAGCCCTGGAATGGATATGCTCCTTCCTCACAAGGAGAACACAGCGAGTCAGACCCCCCATTCGATCACATATCATAGCCCAAGGACCTGATCTGTCAAATCCCTCAAGGATCATCCCTCAGTCTCACCCTGTTCAACATTTACATAACACCACTCGCAGAGATCATCAGACCTCACAGCATCTCCATCATCTCCTATGCTGATGACACCCAGCTCATCCTCTCAATTTCAGACAAGTCCCCCACTACCAGATCCATCTTCAGCAAATGCATTTTCCGCGTAGCAGAATGGATGAGAACCAACTGCCTGAAACTTAACACAGACAAGACAGAAGTGCTGATCTTTGTGAACAAGAACTCACCATGGGAAATCTACCTTGTGGCTATCAGAGCCTGGTCCAACACTATCACCCTCTGACCGCGCACATAACCTGGGAATCATCTTGGATGGTAAACTCCACATAGCCACACAGGTGAATGTAGTCAGCTCCTCCTGCTTCTACATACTGTGCATTCTCAAAAAAATATGGATTCCCAAGAGTACAAGATCTACTTTCATTCAGGCCCTTGTCACCAGCAGACTTGACTATGGTAAGGCACTCTATGCTGGATTCCCCAACCACCTCTTCAACCTTCTTCAGACCATCCAGAACTTTCTGCTAGACTTGTCCTGGATCTCCCATGGCACACCCACATAACTCATCACCTCCGAGATCTCCACTGGCTTCCGATGCTCAAACGCTGCCAATTCAAACTCCTCAGACACGCATAAAAGGCACTGCACAACATTGGACCAGTCTATCTCAACAACTGCCTCCACTTTCACCAGCCCACCAGACCCTTACGCTCTGCCTGTCTCTTCCACACACCCCTCACATCTGCAAAAGCAGAACAGGAGGCCTAGCCTTCTCCTACCTCGCACTTAAAACTTGAAACAACCTCCCTCTACACATAAGGGTCTCCTCTTCACTTCTGGAGTTCCGCAAGGCGTTGAAGACCTGGCTCTTCAACTAACACTCAAACCATCACACCTGCTCTAGCGCCTGGATTCCCTCGGTGATAGGTTGCGCTTTACAAATCCAGATAACATAACATGTCTGACTGCATTACATATAGTGTATGATCATAAACATGCTATATTTTGTAACGTAGATTGATAATGATCTTTTTGTATATGCGATGATTTATAGAAGTGACAAGCAGTTTCAACTCTTTTCTCCCTAGGGAATGATAGTAAGCGTGTTCCCTATTGATGTAATTGGACAGCTGATCAGTCTAATCCACATGGCCTTGCTCTACTCCCTCTACTGCTTTGAGTACCGTTGGTTTAATAAAGGTGAGCGTAAGAAATCCAGGCTCTTTATGAATGATGTATGGAACTTTATTATGGTGGCGTTGATTTTCCTTATTTTATTACTATTTTTGTTTAAATTTGCTTATTGGGATTTCAAATTCAAATTTCTTTATTCGATAAAAAGTTTTATCATAAAAGAAGACAATAAGCAATACAATACAATAAAAATATACAGATCAGGGAAATAACAATATAAAATACATCCATCGACTCCCATTACACCATAAATGAATAGAATATGAAGACAATAAGAACAATGTCGGGCAGGGTGGAAGTCCTAACCATTGTCTTTACACTGTTAGATGGGAGTAGGGGAGGCTTTACAACGCCTCATACGTGACCGCCAAGCACTACCCAAATATTTTGCGACTCCGCAAACCATAGCAGTAGAAGAAGTATCAGTGCTGAGTATCCGCAGAGCCATTCGGTGGAATCTAAGGCCCATTCCCTTACATAGCGGTTTTAACCAGGTCCTCCTGGCTACCCTATATGCTGGGCAGGCAAAAAAGAAATGCGCAACAGACTCTGTAGGTGCTGCGCAACCAGGACATGAGATCGATTGGCCACTCTGCTTTTTCCATCCCGAAGTGAAATCGTTGACTGGGAGGATCCCAAACCTAACCTTCAGATAAAGAGCTCTGTCCAAGGGTAACTCAATATAGTCCAGGAACGGTTCAAAACTCCTACCCCATTTGAATGACAAGAATCGCTCTGTTAGAGAACCCCCTAAACTACTGGAGAGGGTCTCCTTCTGAACTAGATCCCAGTACAGCTGTTTAATCACTAACTTGGGTGGTGGTGTTTGACTTTCCCAAGAGTGGGATTTCACATTTCATGGTACAGAGGTATACATCATCATTAACACATGTTGACAGGCGATTGCAGGCTTTTGGATGGTACCATTGCAGTATGGATCAACAATCCCATCATACATCACGGGTAAGGTACAGTGAGATTAAATGGGGATTACCCTTCATTTGGACTTATACTTGTATGTTTCTTGGAGCCTGCTTTAGTAGGTTTCCCAGAGGTGTGGGTTGGTGTTTAGTCCCCTTCTCTGTCCCAGTGAATCTTCTTGTATAGGGTCCATGATTGTGTTCCCAATTGGGGTAGGTCAGTTTCGGGGGGAAACCATAGAACTGTTAACTGTGGGGGGGGGAACCGGGGGGAGGGGGAGATTGGGGAGTCGTCGGAATGTATCTTGGTAACTGTCAGTTGCGTGGCTAATTCTTATTTGCTTTTAGTGTGGTGTAGTGGAGGAGAGAGGGGCCAGGGGGGCACCTCCCATCGGGGACGGAGGAGCTTGTCTGGTAGTGCCCAAGTATATCGTAGGTCTTATGTGTCACACAACTGCCTCATGTTGGTTATTGTTTGTTCTATTGGGGATAGGGGTGGAGTTTGGGATTGAGATCGAGTGGCCATGCGTGATTCCTCCGGCGTTGCCTCCTGTATAAATTGAAATAGTAGTTGCGCCCATTCCATCGATATGGGATGTTTACGTATCCCTCTCACTTCCTCGTCCCTCAGTGCTTCTTCCTCCGCCGCCCCCCATTTTTTCATGGAGCCTAGCCAGGCCGTTTCTGGGGGTCCTGCTGGGGCCCTCCAATGCATGGCTATTCCTCGTTTCGCTAAGAAAATGGCTAGGGATGCAAACCAGCACTGCACCTTTTCTGTCTTCCGCCTGCGGAAGACTCCCAGGGCACACGCCTCCCATGTAGATATGGCCATGAGGTTGACCGTCGCTCGGAGTGTCTGGTGTACCCTATCCCAATACTGTTGGATCGTGGGACAGTCTCAAAACATATGTTTAAAATTTGCCTCAGGAGTCTGGCATCTGGGCATGTGAAATGCGTATCAGAATAAAAAGGGTGGAGCCGGTGTGGTGTTAGGTATGCGCAATGCAAGATATTGAATTGAATGCTTTTGAAGCGTGCGTTCCTAGAAACCTTTTTTGGATACTCCAACGCCTTTTCATATTCTCTGTCATGGAACACCCGTCCTACCTCGTCCTCCAATTTCTGTTGTAACACATGTAAGGGAGTGGTGATCAGTTCCCGGATCGCTTTGTAGTGCCAGGTGACTAAGTGTCTCCCCGTACCCATGCGTAGGATAGTGTGCATTACCGGGTGCGTCAGTGGTTCCCCCGCATTAAGATCCCAGTAGTGTCGGCCGCTATCTAATAATTGTCTATGCATCAGGAACTGTCCCGGTGGGAGATCATAGCATTCCTTCATTTGGGCATACGTTCTCAGCTGCCCGTCCTCAAATAGGGACTCGACCTCCGTCACTGCGTGATCGGTCCATACTAGGAGGGCCCTGGAAGTGTAATATTTCTCCCGTTGGGGAAATCCTACTAATGGGAGCAGTGGGTAGTATAGGGGCTTTCCCCTTGACATACGATGTATTCGCATCATGCACATGCGGGCTATTGATACCTGTAAAGGGTGTGTGCGTATAGGTTTGGTACCCGGCATTAGTATTCTCTGGATGGCTGGAAGAGGTACTCTGCCGTCGTCGGTGAACGTCTCCCCTATGTGGCGTTCTGCTGTCCAATGAGATAACCACTGAAGTTGAGCTGCTAAGAAATATGCTTCGAAGGAAGGAGCTCCCAGTCCCCCTTGAGTTGTGGGTAAGTACAGTGTGTTTAGGTCTACCCTGTGTCTACCACCACCCCATATTAATGTTGTGAGTAATGTAGCTAGCTCCTGAAAAAAAGGAGCGCGGTGGTATTACAGGGAGATTGGTGAAGCAGTAAAGTAGTCTGGGGACCATAATCATCTTTGCTATGGCTATGCGCCCAATGGGGGCCAAGGGTAGGGTCTTCCAGAAGGTGACCGCCGCACGCAGCCCCGCAAAGGTCTTGCCATGATTCCCCTCATAGAGGTCCTCGGGTGAGTGATATAGTCTCACCCCTAGGTACCGGGGTGCTGTAACACTCCAAATGAGTTTCTGGGTTCCTATTGATATGTCTAAGGGAGCTAAGTGAGGGCTTAGTGGAAAGATTGTAGATTTGTCCCAATTGACTTTAAGTCCAGAGGCCTCCGCAAAGTCTTGTAATATTGTCCTTATCGGTGTAAGGTCGCTCGTGACATCTCGAACATGGATCAGAAGGTCATCTGCGTATAGTGATATGCAGTGTACTGTGTCTGCTATTGGGATACCCCATGTTTCGCCCCCCTGACGCAAGCATATGGCCAGGGGCTCCTCTGCCAGGGCGAACAGAACGGGGGACAGAGGGAACCCCTGCCTGGTCACTCGTTCCCCCAGAAATGGGGCAAGATGTACTTCCCTATTCTCACCTTAGATGTGAGGCCCTTATAGAGGAGTTGTGTGTACGCCAGTAGGGTTGGTCCGACGCGTATTTTACGGAGGACTGCAAATAGGTATGGCCACAGCAGTGTATCAAAGGCCTTTTCAAGGTCCAGAATCAGTCACGCTGCGCGTGGGAATTGATCTTTTGCTCTATCCTGTATATGGAACAACCTGCGTATATTCTGTGAAACGTTACGTCCTGGGAGAAAAACGCTTTGGTTTGGGTGGATCAGTTGTGGGAGAATTTGGGTATACCGATCCGCCAATATTTTGCCTAATATTTTACAGTCTGCATTGAGCAGGGTTATTGGCCTATATGAGGACGGGAGCGTGGGGTCTCTGTGGCTTGAGGAATGTCACCAGGGTAGATTCCCTGAGGGAGCCCGGGAGTTCGCCTCTCTTCAGCGCGTCCTCGTACATGGATACAATCCTTGGGGTCAACTGGACTAAGGTGCTATAGTATTCAAGGGGAAAGCCATCCATTCCCGGCGCTTTATGTCATGCCTGTGCTCTGATTGCGTGGGTTACTTCCGGGGGTTTAATCTTCGCCACCAATGCCTTCCTGTCCGCAAATGAGATGCTGGGCAGAGGTAGTAAGTGGAGGAAATGGGTCAACACGTGTCGTGGTGTCGGCGTCGGGGCGCGATAGATTCCCGTGTAATAGTTGTGAAAGATGTGTAATATATCTACTTGTGACTGTTTAGGGGTGCCCGTCGTATCTATCAATTCGGTGATTGGTTTCATGTCCGGTCTTGTTTCACAAGCCAGGCCATGAGTTTCCCTGCCCTATTTCCCTCCCGATGCACCCTGGCGGTGTAAACCCTGAAGTTATATTTGCGAAGGTCTCTCTTTGCCTCCGCATGAGATGTCTTGGCTTCCGCCACTTGCTCTGGGGTAGCTTCCCCTTTGTCCATGCTTTTTGTTAAGCCCGCCAATCTTGTTTCCGCATTTTGCTGTGATTGCTCTAGTATTTTTCACACACCTACTATTTGTTGGATGCAGTGTCCCCTGGCTTCGACCTTAAACGCGTCCAATTCTATTAATCTAGATGTCGCTGTGCCGGCATTTAGTACAAAGTATTCCTGAATGTGGTCACCATGCGTGTGACAGAACGCTTGATCAGTGAGGCACTCCCGTGGCATCTTCCATATATGTACGGGGGTGGGGTGGTCACCATCTGAGGATCACTGTGTGTCCGTCATGGTCTGACAAGACTCTTCCCAGGTATTCAGTGTGTTGTATTTGGGGGAGTGGTGTTGTGGAGCAGAGGAATCTATCTAGCCTCACCCATAGATTATGTGGGGCGGAGTTAAAGGAGTATATTTTAATGTTTGGATACATCTTCCGCCAGGCATCTACTAGTGTCCAGTGGTTAACCCAATTTAGAAATTGCTCTGTCTGTTTTGGCGCAGACAGATGTCTAGGGTACAGTTATAATCAACCCCTCCCCCCCCCAAACATCCATGGTATCGATGTGTATTGTGCCAGCACTCCAGTAAGGCGGATTCAATATTGATCCTTCTCCACATTGGGGGCGTATTTGCTTCCAAACAGAATTGATATACCCTCTAGTAATCCTACTATTAGGGAGTATCGGCCTTCTTTGTCCACTACTCGTGATTGCTACCTGAAGGGGATCCCGGGTCTAATCCAAATAAGGGCATCCCTGGCAAATGCAGAGTATGTCGTGGCACAAATAATACCCCGCCATTTTTAACGTAAGCGATCCACCTCTATCGCTGTCAGGTGTGTCTCCTGTAGGAGAGCTATCTGCGCTTGCTGCCTTTTAATGTATGCGTAGATTGCGCATCGTTTGTTTGCTGTGTGCATGGCCCTGACATTTAATGTAATGATTTTTAAATCTGTGTTAAGGATTTTGTTCGCCATTTCGTCTAGTGTCTAGGTGGTGCTTCTCCTGGCATAGTGCCCCTTCCGTCTCCTGTGCCCCTTTCCCGTCAAACTGCCTCCCACTTGTTTGTGTACTATATTTTCCATTTCCGTGCATACGCTCCCCTGGAAGTACTAGGGGAATGTGAAAGAGGGGGAAAGTAAGGTGAACCAATGGGAAACGTTCCCAACTTAGGGGACCTATCACTGGAGGCGATACGTCCAAACTGCACTTCATGTGCTAACTTTAGTTCGTTGCTTGGGGGAAGTGGTCGTCCGTCTCTGCCAGCTGCTACCCGCCCTTCGACTGTGTGTTAGTGATGCCCGAAGGTGTCTTTTCCTTTCTCTGCTAACCGCTGCAGTTCAAATCAGTATTGAGTCTTCAAGCGTGCCTTGTTTGGGACCTTTTACATGACGGCCTCTTTGGTGCTGATCAATGTCCCCTTTTTGGGTGTTGAGGTCTCGGTTGAATGCCTTCTCTAATGTTCATCGTGCCGCTTTGGGAGCATCAAATCAATGTGTCTGCCATTTGGGGGGTTACTAGTGGGGGTGTTATCGAGCCATCGCGGGGAGTGTTTGTGTCGCTGCCTTCTTCTTCTGAGGTGAACAGGTGTGGGCCTATCTCTCCTTCCGAGAGGCCCACACCTCTTGTCGTCTCCGGTGGCCTGACGGTCGATAGGTCCGCACGCTCTTGGGATTGTCCAGGTTTGATAACCGTTGTTCTATCCAGGTACTAGCCTCTGTGGGGTCTAAGAAAAAGTGGGTGGTTCCATCGTGAATAATTTTGAGACGGGCTGGAAATAGCAGAGCATATTATCCATTCTTTGGCGCAGGATGCGTTTAACCGCTAGGAAGGTGGCTCTCTGTTGCTGAACGGCTCTTGAGTAGTCTGGAAATAGCATGACTTGTTTGTCCTCCACACTAAGTGTTCCCTGTTGTCTTGCTGCTCGGAGAATAGTGTCTCTATCTTGGTAATGAAGCAGTTTTAAGAGGAATGGTCGGGGTGGTGATCCTGGTGGTGGCCTGCGAGCCGGGACCCGGTGTGCTCTCTCAATGGAAAAGGGGGTCAGCTCCCCCGCCGGTGTGAACGTCGCGATCCACGTTGCGATATATCTGAGAGGGTTAGTCCCTTCCACCCCTTCTGGCAGATTTAGGATGCGGATGTTGCTCCTGCGGGAGCGTCCTTCTAAATCATCGGTTTTATTTTCCAGGGTCTTCACCTATGATTGCAGGTCTTTTAAGGTGTCTTGTTGTTGCTGCACTTGTGGTTCTAGGGTGTGCAATGTTGTCTTCCCTTGTTTAAGTTTGTCTGCCAACTTCCTGTGGTCGTCCCGGAGCAGGTTGAGTTCTCCAAACTTATTTTCCATGGTGACTCTCGAATGTTCTATTGCCGTGAGGACTTTGTCCAGTTTGACCGACATGGTCGCTGAGCATGAGGTCTCCCCCTCCGATTTGTAGGGTCCGGGGAGGCTGTTCTTAGGGGCCCGGGGGCCTGCAATGTGCCAGTTGCGCGCTGACGCCCCATGCCGGTCGTGTCCCTCACTGGTGGGCTCCTGCGCTGTGCTCCTCCTCTATGTACCCGGTGACCCGTGCTGTGTGCCGCCCCCCCTCCTCCTCCCAGTAGCTGCCCAGCCACCGGTGTGGAATACCCGTTGTCCTGTCTGGAGCCTGCACTGGTCGGATCAGCAGTGTCTCTGTCAGGTGAAAATGTCCCCGAGAGGTGACTAGGAAAGTCCAATCTTCCCTGTGTGTGTCTTCTTATTTCAGCGCCTCCGGTTCTGACGGTGATCGGGAGGGAGGAGGGAAAGGCCTCGATATGATAGTGTAGAAATGCTCCCCCTGTCTGCTTCCACCGATCTGCTACCCGCCACCTTTCTTCTTTTTGGCTGGGCTCAGGATTTTTTTCTCGAGCAGGAGGGACGCGGCCAGCTATTCTCGCCCGGAATCTCTAGCTGAGGGGCCCGATTTGGTTTCCGCGACGAGTCGGGGCCCATGTACAGTAGCAGACCGATCGCCGCTGGCTTCAATCTCACCATCACCTGGGGCGTCTTCTGCCGGCGATAGTGTGTTCGTGCCTTGAGGCGCCCAAGTGGAGCCACGGGCGACGCTGGGGAGTGCTGCCGTGCAGAGTCCCTGTGATCCGCGCCTCAGTCTGCCGCTCCGCAGCCCCCAGCCTCCGCAGTGTCTTCAGTGATGAGCCTGTAGGGTCCTGCTCTGGCCGTTCAGGCTACCGACGTGACTCAACCTCCCGCCACGCACCACGGGTCCCGGCATCGAGCTGGGGGAGGTCGCCGCTTTCGGGTTCTCTGTATAGTAGTATTTGGGAGCCCGCGTCGCTGGGGTCTGCTCTCGTGAGGCCTGTATGATGTTCCAGTTCCCTCCTCCGGGGCCCCCAGTCGCTCTTGTGCAGTGGTCCACAGGGGTTTTTGAGTGTTGACCCACCCGTTAGGCCTTGGTCGCGATCTTGCCTCCCCCTGGGCGCCTCGAGGCTTGGCGCCATGCCGGGGGAGGGTGCCATTCTTGGGCACGCTTTTGTTGTGATGTGATAAGTCTTTCCCCTGGGCGTAGGTGCGGAACCTCCTCAGTCTGGTCTCCTGCGCGCGGGAGGCGCGTTATGCGGGGCCTGTGAGCGTTCGCGTCAGCCTTTTAGGGTTTGGCCGACCGCGAGCAGCGCTCCCACCTGTCCCTTCCGGCTACACTCCACTGTTTGGGGACTTCTCATCAGCGATATCCGACCGCTACAGCGCCCAGGGGTCGGCGGTCATCAGTTCGAGCCTCCGCTCCTTCTACAGCCACTGGGAGCTCTCGGGGCTCGAGGAGTGCCGCTATTTTCAGTTCGCGGCTGGGACCCCACCGGAGCTCCTCGTGCTGTTGGGAGCCTTTCCTCGTTCACTTTCCAGGGCTCATCAGGCGCTCCTCAGGGTCACTTCAATTATGGTGGCATTTTCTGTGGTTTTTCGTGGGCTTAGGGCATATATTACTACTGATGTCGCGGGCTGCCGAGCGGAACGCTAGGGAAGTGCGTCCGCCATCTTGGCCGGCTTGGCCACGCCCGAGCTTATTTTATTATTTGACAGTGAATTAAATTTATTGCCTTCATTTCAAAATGTAAAAGCAAAAATTGCTAACATAACGTGAGGAATCTCTGCAAGTGAACATTGAGTTTTCCTGTTGGGATGAAGGGAACACTTTGTTCTAGCATTCTTTTTTTCAGTTTGGCTACAGACTGCTTAAGAAGTCTGCCAGAGCTTATGTCAATAACACAAAAACTGCACAGAGGGGACCTTTGGGTCAACCCTCTTGAACCATTCCTAGTTTCGAAAGTTGTTTCACAACCCGCTGAGACAACCCAAACATATATATATATATTTTTTTTTTATCGCAGTTAGTAAAAACATTAATAGTGCAATTCATCAAGACACTTATATCATTAATATACCTAAGAAATGTGGATCAAGCATATATGTGCATATACATTCTTTTAAGCTGAACAAACTTGGAACTTATTATTGTTAATCTTTACAGTGATCCCTCTCGAACAAGGAGAAAAAAGAAAGAACGAAAAAAAACCTGAACTCTATAATATTCATAACCGTGGTGTAATGAAAAATTTCCTAGCTTTCGGAACGGAAAGTTTCAATTCGATTTAAGGAAACGGTGACGAGGATTAGGCTATTCTTTCTCCGTTTATTTCAGCAGCAGCCATTTTTGGATAAACAGAACAACGACGAAGACTTCATATCCCATGAAGCTCAGAGAAAACGTTAAATTGCAGAACATGGAGTCTCTAGCCAATCAGGCGTCTCCTGGCTCCATAGCTGACAATGAGCCCTGTAGCGCTTCCTCTTTCTTCCTGCGACAAAGCCAACTGTGGAAGCCCTTTACTCCTGTTTTTATGCCTCCGAACCTATGGATAAAGAAAAGAGTCGTAACCTTCTGCGTGCAGGGAAACTATCTCAAACACCTTAAAACAGAGACTTAAAAGCAGGAAAACTCTTTACTTGCATCATTACGTACGTCTCACAACCCGGGTGGGTTTAGATTCATTCTTAGTGATGGGCTAATCCTCGCCTCAGGGTCCTTAAGAGATTTGAAATTTTCCGTTACGAAATCTAGGAAATGTTTCATTCTATGTCAGGACACGGAGGCGAGCATTAGGCTAGGTTAAAGCTTATC
This sequence comes from Triturus cristatus, assembly GCF_964204655.1. Taxonomy (NCBI): domain Eukaryota; kingdom Metazoa; phylum Chordata; class Amphibia; order Caudata; family Salamandridae; genus Triturus; species Triturus cristatus. Next base: position 1,156,589,186 of record NC_140583.1, on the reverse strand, counting down.
CACTACTAGGTCCACAATGGAGGAGACTGGTTTAAAGTAAATACCTCTGTGTCAATGCCGGGGCTTGAGCATCACCCAGCGAACCCATCTTACGATGGTTGGAGAAGAGACTGCCCTAAAGGGTTTTCTTGGAGCAATGAAGCAGTTGGCGCTCTCCATGCGGGCGTAGGTCTTCGGTCATGCTTTCATAAGCCTTGATACATCTTACCACGCAAAGCTTGGGAACCTCCTGGAAGGCTGGGTTGGAAATGACTCATGAATGACATTTGGTCCTTCGCGATACGTGGAAGGTGACCCCATCCGGGGTGAAGAATCACCCCGAAATATAAAGGGCTGACATCTGAGACCCTCCGGCAAGACACCAAGCACAACATGGCAGGTTTGGCTGACAACTGCTTGCGCAAAAGATTTTTGTTACTACGCCAAGTGGAGAACAGGTTCAGGACCTTATTAACATCCCAGAGGACCAAGTATCTCTGTTCTGGTAGAAGGGAAAGGCGGATGCCCCGCAGCAGCCTCATCACTAATGGATGTTCCCCAACGGGATGGCCAGCTACAGACACGTGACCAGATGAAATAGCGGAGCGGAAGGTATTGACCATCCTGTAGGGTACGCCTTAAGAAGCCAGTTGGGCCAAAATAATCAGGACGTGGACAGTATCTGCCCCCACAGGATTTAGACTCTGCTGCAAGCGCCAACCCATCCATTCAGACCAGGCCGACCTGTACCGTTTAACGGTGCCCTCTGACCAGGTTCTTGAGAGGAGCTCTGCAGCTTCTCTTGTAGGGGATTTCCCTGTATAGTCATAATAATGTGAATAGTCCAGCGAATGTGCGTGGACCCCGGAGCACCTCATTAGATATATCTTCTTAAGTTGTCATCTTCTGCCTTTCTTCAGGCAGTCCTGAGTAGACACTTAAGGTATAAAGAGACAATAATGCATCCCAACTAACTAGGCTACACTGGCCATTACTTCATCTTGAAGTGAAAAAAGATAGCCAGTTTACTTTTAAATTTAGCAATTTTACTGAGTTTCAACACACCCAAAACTCCCCTTCACAAAACTCCTTTTTTCGTGATAGAGATGAAAGGGTTGGACAGAGAACCCCCCATATGCTGCCATTTTGTGTCTGCAAATGGATACCGTGCCTTTTAAGATTCTCCAGAGACCCCCGGTATCCCATGATGCACAGCTAGAGGGAGTTACTTTCAGTTCTTTTTTCCGGCACCTGCTAGCAGGACCCTGGAGCATTGAGCTCTACCTTTTTTGGTATTTCCTTCAAAATTTACTTCAGTATTAGAATTTTTGCAACTTCATTTGACGTCTTTGGCCTGTATCTACTTTCTACAGTTTTCTTGTCAAAATGCCTTCTCTGTTTGACAAGTGTCCTGACTGTGGTAGGTAGGAAGAAGGCCATGTCTGATGCCCACAGAGTCTGGATTCTGTGTCTGCCTGTCTCTCATGTGCCTGACATGTGCCTGACTGTGCTCTATTCGCAAAACCTTTTCTGGGCGCACCCTGCGTGACAGGGAGAAGATTCGACTCCAAGGGTTGGAGCAGCGAACACCGAAAGCAGCATCTACAGCCTCTGAGCAAGGAGAGGGCAAGTCCTCTGCCAAAACCCATGCTGCGACCTCTGGGGGGCTCCCCAGTCGAAAAACGGCAGAAAAACCACGCTGGTCCTGGTCGACGTCGAACACGACGACTATGTCGAAGCAGGTATGATGACATTATGCTCTCCGTCGACTCGGGGCTCTGGGTTCAAGCGATGTCAACGCTCCACGTCGAGGAGAAGGATGGCGAGATCTCAGATGAGATCACCGTCGTGGATGTCTCCTCATTAAACGTCGAGTCAACACAGAATGTCGTCGATCGGAGTCACAGAGGCACCGGCAGTCGCCGTCGATGCGACACCGACGATTGACGTCGATGAGCAGGTCGACATCAAGGAGAAGGTCGAAGTCGAAGAGAAGGTCGACGTCGAGGAGTCACCACCGACGTTCGATGACGAGGTTTCCGTTCCGGGACTCGCTCCGTAGTGAGCCTGTCGACGGGGAGTTCACAGAACAGACGACATCGCCGTTCGCCGTCGAGGGGGAGGTTTGGCGTTGAATCCAGGGCGCCTTCTTCGCAGCCAGCTCGAAAACAGAGGAGGCTGGTCACGTCAGCAGATTCGGAGTACTCCCGTACCTACTCACCATCAAGGATGCCTCCTGCTCCTCGTAAACCGGTGGACCTGCCTTCAACACCTCCTCCTCCCTCTGCCTCCTCCTCCGGTTCATTCTCCGCCTCCTCTGCCTCAGCCTGGGCCCACAGCTCCTCAGCCCACTCTTCCTGCAGTGCCTCGAAGACCAAGGTCACGGTCTCGGCCGAGACATCCTTCCCATAGACACCGCCGGTCTTCCACGCGATCTCATCGCCATCGCTATGAGAGATCTCGCTCCCGGGATATCAGAGACACATCTTCCACGAGTACAGGGAGATACTCGCCTACTCTAACGGACTCTCCTCCTCAAAGAGTGTCTCCCGTTGATGATCTCACCCCCTTTCAGGCGGTTCTGGTCAGAGGGGCGTCAAAACGTAACATTCCCTTGTCTGCTCCTGTGTAGTCGACTTCAGTTATATTTGAAACTCTCCAGCAGAGACAAACATCTCGTCCCTTGCTTCCGTTGGTGCCTGGTTTAGTGGAACCTGCTATGGAGCTGTTCTTGCAAAAACAAGTTGATGGACAGAATGCAGAACAATGTCATACATTCACCCCAGTACAGAGATCTGGGCCTAAATCCATCGTTTTTTTGCTCACCGTGTCGTTCCAGTTTGAACCCAGCCATATGCAAATCAGTGTTTACCCTGTGCCTCATGGGAACAGTCCAGCCCGAACTGCCAAGTCAGGTCCTCCCTGAACTGGAAACAAGCATCCTAGGACCGGTTTCGGGGTTTCACCCCTCTTCAGCCAGGATAGCATGATTCCAGTGGCATGGATCAATTGTGTGTCTTTTGATTTCTCGCCCTAAGTGCGCCAGGTATGCTCAGACGTGAGTCCTGGGCTCACTGTGCCACTGGAATCAAGCTATCCTGGCTGAAGAGGGGTGAAACCCCGAAACCGGTCCTAGGATGCTTGTTTCCGGTCCAGGGAGGACCTGGCTTGGCAGTTCGGGCTGGACTGTTCCCATGAGGCACAGGGTCAAGACTGATTTGCATATAGCCAGGTCTAAACTGGGGTGGCATGGTGAGCAAACGAATGATGGATTTAACCCAGATCTCTTGACTGGGGTTGAATGTTTTGATTTGTTCTGCATTCCGTCCATCAATTGTGTGTCTTTTGCTTTCTCACCCTAAGTGCACCAGGTATGCTCAGACGTGAGTCCTGGGCTCACTGTGCCACTGGAATCAAGCTATCCTGGCTGAAGAGGGGTGAAACCCCGAAACCGGTCCTAGGATGCTTGTTTCCGGTCCAGGGAGGACCTGGCTTGGCAGTTCGGGCTGGACTGTTCCCATGAGGCACAGGGTCAAGACTGATTTGCATATAGCCAGGTCTAAACTGGGGTGGCATAGTGAGCAAAAGAATGATGGATTTAACCCAGATCTCTTGACTGGGGTTGAATGTTTTGATTTGTTCTGCATTCCGTCCATCAATTGTGTGTCTTTTGCTTATGGAACTGTTCTTGACACCATCTTCTATAAAATCTGCGCCTTCTAGGCTACAGAAGAAATACCGCCCACCTGATTCGGATCCTGCCTTCCTCCGACTGGACCCCACCACGGACTCTGTCATAGTGGTGGCGGCAAGGAAACAGCATGCTACGGCTCCGACTTCAACGGTGCCACCTGATCAGGAAAGCCGTAAGCTAGATTTGATGGGGAGAAAAGTTTGCAACACCGCAGCTACATCCATGAAGGTGGCCAGCTCTACTGCCTTGCTGGGCCGGTATGACGATCCCTGCGGGAGTCGCTTCAACAATTTGTGGACCTCCTGCCCCGGGACAAGCGGGAAGATTTTCATCAGATATTGAACGAAGGACTGATGGTTTCGAATCAAATCATCAGTGCTGCAGCGGATACTTCACTCCCGTCAGCCCACGGGTATTGCCACGGAGTTGCTGTCCGGAGGCATTCCTGCCTTCGCCTTACCTTACAGAAGCCGGAGGCGCAACAGCGCATCTAATCTACCATTCTTTGGCATGACCCCCTTTGGTTCCTATGCGGATGAAGAGATGGCTCGCATGAAGACGGAAATGGAGACTTTTAAGGCTGTAGGTCTAGAGAAGCCTAAAGAACAGCGCAAAGCCTTCTGCCCATTTTTATTTTTATTTATTTTATTCCATTCCATTCCAACGGCGTTATTCCTCCCAGAGGTTCCAACGATCTCAAGGCCGTCAGTCCAATCAACAGCAGTTTCAGCAGTCTTTTCAGCTGTTTCAGAAACACCAGTAGCGAGGACAGTTCAACCAGCAGTCTGCACAAGGGAACAAGGCCCCTGCTTGTTCCAAGCCCTGAAGGGTTACTTCCCCCTCTTCTGTTGCCCACTCCAGTGGGGGAAAGCATTCAAATTACCTGGCAGAGTGGCAGAAAATAACTCAGGCCAATTGTGTGCTGAATATTGTTCCCAATGGATACGTTTCACAAACCCTCCTCCGTCGATTCCTCCAACTCGCTCTCACTACATGCTACGCGAGTTACAGGGGGAGGCCAACATACTCTTACAGAAAAGGGCGATGAGAGGAACAGGACTGTATTTTCGGTTCCTTCTAGCCCGCAAGAAAGAAAAGACAAGAACGACCCATCCCCGACTTCCGACATGCAAACAAATGGATTCGCAGAGAAAAGTTTTGAATGTTGTCCTTGCATCAAATCTACCCTCAACTTCATCAGGGAGACTGACTGCGCAATAGGTCTGCAAGACACATATTTTCACATTCCCGTAGCGAGGAAACATCACAAGTTCCTGTGATTCACCGTAGGCAACAACCACTATCAATACTCCGTGCTTCCCTTTGCCTGAAGTCAGCGCCCCGGACATTTTCCAAATGCATAGTTGCTGCACATCTAAGGAAGAACAAGGTGTTCGTCTACCCATATCTAGACGACTGGCTGATCAAGGCAGCTACGTCTCAGGAAGCGCAACTGCATTTCAATCGGACTGCCAATCTCCTCCTTCGTTTGGGCCTCCACGTCAACCTCAAGAATTCTGCCTCGACTCCTGTCCAATGTCTACAGTACCTGGGAGCCACCATCGATACTCGCACGGCAAACGTGTGTCCTTCAGAGGAGAGACGTTTAACGATCCTTCGGAAGGCTCAGACTCTCATGACCATGCCCTCCCCGACGGTGAGGAAGGTATCTTCTCTCCTGGGCTCCATGGCCTCCTGTATCTTCCTCACTCCAAATGCACGGCTCCATATGAGACCCCTGCAAGAATGTCTGGAGGATCTGTGGGACCAGAAACTGGGGGATTGGGAAGACAGGATTCAGCTGTCGCAGCAGGCCCTCCAGTCCATCAGATGGTGGTGGTCTCCCTGCAATCTCCTCCGGGGGATTCCCTTCCACAAGGAGATACCGACGCAAACCATAGTGATGGATGCGTCTCTCCACAGCTGGGGTGCACATTCCGACCACCTTCAGATACAGGGCACGTGGTCCTGGAAGGAGGTCACGTACCACATCAACTTCCTGGAACTTCGAGCAGTTCATTTGGAGCTGAAAGCCTTCCAGTCGTCATTTCACACCAACTCCCTGCTTGTCCAGACAGACAATACAACAACAATGTTCTATCTCAACAAGCAGGGTGGCTCAAGATCTCGAGCGTTATCTCGGGAAGCCCAGACCATCTGGAAATGGCTATTGGCCAGGAACCTGACCATCACAGCAACTCGCCTCCCAGGTGTTCAAAATGCTCAGGCAGACGCTCTCAGCGGACTCATTCAAGAAAATCACGAATAGGTCTTAAACGACAAAGTGGTACAAGACATCTTCGGAAGATGGAGTACTCCAGAGGTCGATCTCTTCACTACCGCGGAAAACTGCAAATGCCGCGACTTCGCCTTCCAGGTTTTACCAACCGGGGTCTCTGGGGAATGCACTATGGCTCAACTGGTCAGGAGGCTTTCTCTACGCTTTTCCTCCAATTCCCCTGATCCCGACAGTACTGATCAAGCTCTCACAATCACAGGCCAAGATGATCCTCATTGCTCCAGAGTGGCACCGTCGGTGGTGGTTCACAGACCTACTCCACTGGTCTCTCCTGCCACATCTCCATCTTCCATGCCGGCTGTAACTTCTAACGAAGTTCGGCGGACAGATGGTGCACCCCAACCTCTCGTCATTGAATTTGGCGGCATGGCTCCTGAGTTAGTACAGTACGGACATTTGAATCTCCCTCTGGACTGCCTGGAGATATTGAAGGAGGCCAAACGGCCATCTACACGCACTTACTATGCATATAAATGGAAAAGATTTTGCATCTGGTGTGCGTCTACTTTTGCTCAATCTTGCCTCCAGTTTCATTCGATTAAAGTTCACCTGGCAGCTTTAACTGCTTATAGGAAATGTCCTTCACCAACTTCCTTTTTTTTAAATCCTAGTCATCAGAGATTTTCTTGAAGGATTGAGAAAAGTGTTTCCTCCCATTAGGCGTCCTTCGCCTCCTTGGGAGCTTAATGTGGTTCTTTCTCAACTGATGAGGGAACTGTTTGAACCCATTCATAAGGCTTCTCTTCAGCATCTGTCTTGGAAGACGGCTTTCCTTGTGGCCATAACTTCTGCCCGAAGGGTTAGCGAACTTCAGGCACTCTGTTGTCGAGAGCCATATACAGTTTTTCACTCCTCTAAGGTATGAGGGCTCAGCCTAAGTTCCTCCCTAAAGTAGTTTCAGAGTTTCATGTGAATCAAACTATTTAATTGCCTACATTTTTTCAGAATCCCTCTTCTCTTGCTGAGAGGTCGCTTCATTCCTTTGATGTCAGGGGGGTCTTGAAGTTCTATTTGGACAAGACTAAGGATATTTGTATATCAGACCAGTTATTTGTAAACTATGGCTTGGTCCGGACTGGTCTAGCTACCTCCAAGCAATCCATTTCTAGGGGGATTGTTTCCTGTATCCAGTTTTGTTACCTGAAAGCCAGTAAGACTCTTGTTAGTAAGCCTAGGGCTCACTCTACCATAGGTAAAGCTGCTACAGCGGCTTTACTTCATATGTACCTATTTCGGAAATCTGTAAGGCTGCCACTTGGAAGTCAGTCCATACATTTACTAAGCACTACTGCCTAGACACTGATGCTAGGGCAGATGCTCAGGTTGGGCAGGCTTCACTTCGGTATCTATTTGCACAATAGTGAGGTTATTCTCTGTTTCTTGCACCGCTGGGGAGTTGTTAATTGGGATGGGCTTGCAAATCTATTCACATGATTAGGACTATACACGGAAATCCCCTACAAGAGAAGGAGTAGTTTCTTACCTGTAACTCCAGATCTTTTGTAGGGGTATTTCCGTGATAGTCAACAGAAACCCGCCTGCCTCCCTGGTGGCAGAAACAGACGTTCCCAGGACTCAGCAGGCATTGCTACTCTACGCCTTCAAAAAGAACTGAAAGTAACTGCCTCTGGCTGTGCATCATGGGATACCGGGGGTCTCTGGAGACTCTTCAAGGCATGGTATCCATTTGCAGACACATAATGGCAGCCTGTGGGGGCTTCTCTATCCAACCCTTTCATCTCTATCATGAAAAAAGGAGTTTTGTGAAGGGGAGTTTTCTGTGTGTTGAAACTCGGTAAAATTGCTAAATTTTAAAGTTAACTGGCTACCTTTTTTTCACTTCAAGATGAATTAATGGCCATTGTAGCCTAGTTAGTTAGGCTGCATTATTGTCTCTTTATCTCTTAAGTGTCTATGCAGGCCTTCCTGAAGAAAGGCAGAAGATGACAACTTAAGAAGATATATCCAATGTAGTGCACTGGGGTCCACACACATTGGCGGGACTGTTCACATGATTGACTATCACGGAAATACCCCTACAAGAGAACTGGAGTTACAGGTACTACTCCTTCTCTCGAATTCCCGGTAATCCACCATGCCATGAGCTCAAGAGATTCGCTCATGATCAGAGGGTGAGGACTGCCTGCTGGATCGCTCAGGAGATGGAGTGGATGCAGAAGAAATGGAGAATCCCAAGAAAGTTTCATTAGAACTGGAACAAAGCTTGCACTCTCCAAACCGGGGTGATCACTACCAGCTCCACCTTCTGTCACTGGACTTGTCGTGAGCCGCATGATCAGTGGACCCTGAAGAAATCCTGTGGAAGACAGAAAGTTAGAGAGCCACCCCACCCATGGGTACCCTAGTACCCACGTTACCTACACTGGGGAAGCCGGGTGCATACGTGTGAAGTGGTGTCGGAAACTGCCATCAAACCCAATGAAGATCTTCAGGAATCTGCCGCTGTTGAAGAAGGAGAAAGTGTCTGGTGGAATCCAAGGATTGATTCTAGATGAGAGGTACCCGCAACCAGAGGGGACTGAGTCTGTGTCACTCAGGGGTGACCAGGAGACTTGGAATACGAATGCCCTCCGATGTCTGGTGTTGCAGGATGGATGACGAGGACCTTAACTCTGCAGCTGTGAGGACGTAAATTTAGAGCCCGATAGGGAGCCGTCTCAGCACCTGCTTTTAAGAACTGCAGGTGCTGAGCACCGGCAGGACCCAGACCACTTAAAGCCCTGGGCTTGCTGCATGTCTTTTGTCAATAGAGTATTGCTGCTTGCAGATTGTGTGCATATTTTAAAGTACACATGTTAATTGCAGAGCAGTGTATAGGCATGACAGACTGTAGTGTAGTTCCTATTTCCCTTATAGACTGCGCATTGGAATAATATACACTATAGTTGTGGCATAGGACTGTCAGTATGCCTCTATCGAGTACATTAAACTTAATTACTTTGTGTGTCAGCTAACTCAGAGGCCACTAGAAACTTCTATAATAAACAAGAAGGGAGTAGTTTCTGGCAACCGCATAAACATGACAACTTTGATTCCCTTAGAATCGGAACATGTCTCAGAATCGTGGAAACAACAGATAACAGTTTCACCCAGTCAATCATGCATGCTTAGTTTCTTCAGAGTAACACAGAAATAGATAGACGGGCGTTTCAATAAAAAGGATTTATTGAACAGTCTTGTTTCTCGTGTAAGAGATATAAGCTGTGTGAGAAGTTGGCCTGGCATATGCTGGTCACTAGTTCTAGTGGCCACCTTGTACCAGTCCAATTCGACTCTTAAGGTGATAGGTTAAAGACAATCTTTAAAGAAAGCTATCCTAGTGGTAGCTGTGGAGAGCAGCCTTCAGGCTAAGTCTTGAAGGAGTGTTAAGCTTATTGTTTTACCATAGATAACCTCTTGAATAACCAAATGAAAGAGTAGTCCACACAGGTATATATATCTAAAATATATGTATTTATTCTAGGAATAACCCCACTAGTCTCTTTATGAGGCTAGAGGTGAAGATACAATTCAAACAAGCATTGATAGTTACAATAAATAGCACTGGAATCACAAGGCCCCAGGGGGGGCCAAACCATATATCAAAAAAGTGGTATAAGAACCACGACAATTCTACAGACAATGCCTAGGGCATTTAGGGTCGCTGGCCCCTTGTGAAATCACCCAAGGTAGTTAGGAAGGGGACCCACGGGAGACGCGTGCAGTGACTGAAGTTACTGTCGGGATCTCTATTATAGCCTATGGAGAATGTCTCGGTTAGATTTTACAAGTTTAAAAACACTTCTAGCAGGAGTTAAGTTTAACACTTTAGAGTTAAGCTTTTGAAGGGCCCACACCCACGAGAGTACCGAGGTACCACTGTTACCTGCCCCAGGGAAGCCGGGTGCATAGGTCGTTTTCGATGTCGGGTCGCGGGCTGATTTTCAATGGCAAAACGTGAAGAACTGCTGCTAGCCACAAGCGTCGTCGTTGTCGTGAAGAATGAAACTGTAGTTCTTGTAGAGAAGGATCTGAAAGTAGAGGGGACAGAGTCTGGGTCACGGCACAGTGACCATGGGCCTCAAGAGAAGGATCCCTTCAATGTCGGGTGCTTCCAGGTGGAAGAGGTGTAGCTTGGATCGTCAGCCACGGGGTCCAGGAGGCTTCAAGGAAGGCCAGCTTCTGGAGGGCAACTGTCCCACGAAGGATGAGGTCGCTGCGGTGCTGGTGTCCGGATTGGATCCACTAAGCCTTGGCAACCGCAACCCACGCAAGAAACACAAAGCAGCTACTGGTGCAGACCCACGAGGTCTAAACGAGGTCTCCAGCAAGGAGACGGAAGAGCAGGCCTGGAGCAACCAGGGGAACTCTTGGAATCGAAGATTGTCCTCTGCTAGGGCCCACAAGTCGAGAGACAAGGGACCGCGGAAGGCAGCAATTTGGCGTGCGTAAAGGTGCGCCCACGGGTCGCCGGAGTTTAAATTGGTGTCTAAATTCTGCCGCTTTTCCCATATCGCCCCCGTAGCAGGGGGGAATCATGCCCTCAGTCCCATGGCTGAATTGGGGGTATGATTCCTACATGTTTGACACCAAACACGATATGGTTCTGTGTAGCCATTCTCAAGTTATCACGCTATCGCGATATACTTCTAATGCGGTTAAGGGTATATGGTATGGCTACACTACAAACAACCCAGTAATGATTTTACGAAGCTTGCAGAGGGGCCCTACTCAGGTAGGGGTCCCCCTCACACATATCTCAGCACCCTGCCTTGTAGGATTAGCAAGCCCTGCTCTAGGGGTGACCTATGAGAATATATGTGTTGTATTAAGTGGGATACAGGCTACCTATATCCCTGTAAGGGGTGCAAGCACCACCTTACCCAGAGTACAGTAGTGGTCTGGTGGTGTCATTTGGTATGGCTGTCCCAGGGGTGGCACAATAAGTGCTGCAGCCCCTGGTAGGCCTCTGAGGGACCCATGCCCTGGGTACCTAGGGTACCATCTACAAGGGGCTGGTAGGGTGTCCTCAGTATCCAATTGGAAGGTACCTAGGGTACTCACATCAGTTTTGAGAAGAAGCAGATAGGCTGGGGTCCTGGATAGCAGGGCCACAGCCTGGCTAGTGTTATAAAACAGTCAAAACATCAGCAAAAAGTTGGGGGCAACTATGCAGTCGATGCCACTCTCCTGCAAGCTGTTACAATCGCAAGACAGTATGCAAGATATAATACGTAGCGCGTAAGCAGTAAGAAGAAATACTACTACCACAGCATTGTCTTCTAGCTATGACATATATTCATATACACATACATAAATAACATAGACTAAAAGTGGATACTCGTTTGATGCTTCTAAATAGTTCTACCTCAGTGTACCTAACCTAAGTGTAGTACAAAGTAAGAAGTAGGTGCTGTATTCTATAGTATGTTCTGTTCTAGTTTTGCATATGCCATGAGTCCCTCTAGGTTCTAGTCAGCTCCATACCTTAGAATGAGAGAGGTGGGAATCTCTTTCCGGGTCTCAAATTCTAACACCCCGCGAAGGGAGTCAGAACACTGGAAGTTGGATTCTCTGCGAGCAGGGATGACAGCGTCTGGTCAGTGCGTCAGGTGGGGACTCAAATTCCTTACGAACTTGCCGTGGTGAGCCGTATCGAGCTGTGCAGCCGAGCCGTGGTTTGCCATGGTAAGGGAAGCTATATTTATACCTGGAAAGTGCTTAGAAATGTTAGCATTGACGTAAAGTCGGGCAGAGGAAAACGTCATTCATGAACCCCTAAGTAATAGTAGTTCATGCATAATAGATGAGTTCTTGGAGAAATCAATAATCCTAGCTAGGGAAAGTCCCAAAGGCTTAAGGGTCAGGTTTCTAAGAAGAAGTGACATTGGGATGGACGGATGTAGGTGCCCATGCCTGTATTTGGATAGCATGGCTAATGCCTAAATAAGGACTGGGATTCTATGCCTAAATAAGGGCAATACGAATTGTGCCTATATAAGGACATGATTTAGGAAAACCTATATACGGACATCTAAATCGAAACACAACACCCACTCCACTTTCGAATGAACGATAATACTAAATGCTAAACATGAAATGCTAAACATTTAAAATTGAATACCACATGTTGCTAAAAACATCTGTAACTAAAATAAATCTTTGTTAAAAACTGTTGCTAGACATGAAATGCAAAGGGGCTGTACATATTAAAGCAATGTTTCATTCTAAGCATATGTTTACTGTGAATGCTAAATGAATGAACATAAATATATACATATATCTGCAAGAGACACGTTAGTGATATATTCCTTACCTTAGAATATCCCCAGGCGTCAGACTGGATCCGGATTTTTTTTTTGTCAGCAGTACCCCTGCGCGTCGGTAGGTGGCGCCGTGCGGCTCTGCGTCCGTCGCTGGCGTTGTAGGCGCCGAGATGACGTCACGGAGACTACTTAGGCGCCACCCATGCGCGCTGACGTCAGTTCCTTCTTTTTCCTGCGCCAGTAAGAGCAGATCCGGTTAGAGCACGTACCTCAGTCACTTTTTGACTAGTTGCTACTCTGGTGCACGTAGGGATGCCTGGTTTTAAGTCTTGTGGGGCCTGCCGTCGCAACATGTCGGTGGCGGACCCCCACGACGTCTGTCTCTACTGCGTGGAGAGAGACAACGACTCCCGGGCCATGGCCCCGAAGGCCCTGTGGGAGCGGCGCCGGAAGCTGTTTGAAGTCCGGCACTTGTCCCCGCGTCGCTCCCAGTCCAGGGGCCGCTCCAGAGAACGCTCACGGGGCCATCATCACCATCGTTCCTCGGGCTCCAAGTCTTCACCCTCGGATTCGGGTAAGAAGAAAAGAAGTCGAAGAAGCGTTGTCGCTCTCCAACGTCCCCCCGTCGATCCCCAAATGCGGATGAGGGGGACAGGGGTTCTGCCCCTGCGGCTCCTTCGGGGCCCGGGAGTCTCGCGGCCTACCCACCTTACCTGGGTCCGTCGGCAACTCCTGCTCAGGTGCGAGAATTTCTTGCCACCTTGGTCGGCCTGTTTTGGCCTCGGGCTCCCGCCGGTGCGCCCTTGGGCTCCGCGGTCCCGTGTCAGGATCCTGTTGATCCGCCAGCGCCGCCGGCGGCTCCGGCCCCGGCGCCACAGGATCCTGCGCTGCTGGCTCCGGCCACGGCGCCCCAAGGTCCCGCGCTGCCGGCTCCGGCCCCAGCGCCACCCTCGGCTGCGCCTCCGGCGCCGCAGTGGGTGCCATTGGTTCCGCCCCTTCCCCGGTTCTTGGACAATTTTGTCCCTCCCTGGGATCTGCACTGGGACATGGCACCGGTTCGGCCCCGTCTACACCTGAGAGCCTGGTCATCCAAGCTTCGATGTCCCAGAGTGCCTTTCCCACGGCTCCGCCAGGTAAGGACTCTAAGAAGCTGTAGCAGTTCGGCAAACTCTGTTCTCTTCGGCCAGCTTAGGGCTGAGGTCGGTGAACACCGCTTGCCTCTTGGGTCGCCATTCCCACGCGGTGTGGTATGCTGTTGCACAGGTGTTGTCTCAGTGTCCTGAGGACCGTGGACTCACTAGGTAGAGCCATCTCTACGAATGTGGCGCTTAGACGCCACGCCTGGTTGCGATCTACCGGGTTCTTGCCAGATGTTCAAAGCTCACTCATTGACATGCCCTTTGATGGCACCCGTCTGTTTGGCGATAAGGCCGACAGTGCGCTGGAGCGTTTTAAGGACTCACGAGCTACGGCCAAGTCCTTGGGTCTTTCCACGAAGGGCCCAGCCACTCCTGAGTTTCGTTCCTGTGGTGGCCAAGGCAGGGGTGCCCAGGCACCTTCCTTCAGCAAGCCTCTGCAGAGCCAACCTCAGCGCGGCCGCGTACGCAGCTTCCGCAGGAGCGGGTCTGGGAATCAGTGTGGGGGTCAGTCCACCTCCGCCGCTTCTACCTCCAAACCTTCCTAGTCCGAACTTTGTGGCGCACCCCACGCGGATAGGTGTCAGGATCCGTCTTCACCTCCCCCACTGGCACACTATCATATCGGACCAGTGGGTGTTGCAGATCATCCGCAAGGGTTACTCCCTTCCCATTCAGTCCACCCCTCCAGCCATGCCACCTCAGTACCACTGCTTGTCGGGGGACCAGTTGGCGACTCTCCAGCAGGAAGTTACGACCCTCTTGGCCAAGGGGGCTATCGAGTGCATTCCTGGGCTGGAAGTTGGGAGTGGTTGTTATTCCCACTACTTCTGCGTCCCATCTTGGACCTCCGGAATGTCAATCACTTCCTCCAGAAGGAGAAGTTCAAAATGCTGACTCTGGCTCAGGTCTTGGCTGCCCTCGACCCTGGAGACTGGATGGTAGCGTTGGACTTGCAGGACGCTTATTTTCACATCCCCGTCCTGCCGCCCCACCGGCGTTACCTGCAGTTCACGGTAGGCCTGTGGCATTTTCAGTGTGCCGTGCTCCCCTTCGGCCTTACCAGCGCCCCTCGGGTGTTCACGAAAGTGATGGTGGTCGCAGCTCATCTGCGCCGGTCAGGGGTGTCAGTCTTCCCCTACCTCGACGACTGGTTGTTGAAGGTGGTCTAGCCCCGGACAGTTGTCTCCCACCTCCAGACTACGACCGACCTCCTGCATTTGCTGTTCTCCATCAACGTGCCAAAGTCGCACCTGAGTCCCTCTCAGAAGCTCCCCTTCATCGGGCGGTTCTGGATTCGACGCGGTTGTGGGTTTATCCTCCCGAGCAGCGAGTCTGGGATATTCAGACTATGATTCCGATCTTTCAGCCTCTATCCCGGGTTTCAGTCAGGATGCCCCTCCGGCTCCTGGGCCTGATGGCCTCCTGCATCCTGCTAGTGCAACATGCCAGATAGTATATGCGGGCTCTGCAGTATTTGACATGTGGGCACTCCCTGACAAATTCTGGTGGCCAGTCCTGTTCTGCTAGAAGTATATCATAACCCCTTGAAAGTTTCTTCCAAAAGAGTGCTCTCACTTTTCTTGTTATGTCTCCCTCCATCCGGAGTGTTATTTCATATAACCTTTGTGAAGTACTAACCCTGGTGTCTACAGTCTCAACTGTGATGTACTCGTTCAAGTCCACTATCTCCAGAAGTTCCTTCAGGTTCTGGCGAGCTATTGTTACTTCTGCTGCACTGTCCAGCATTGTCTGAGCCCATTCTCTGTTCTTGAGTTGTGTTCTCAGAATTCTCGGCATGTCTGATCTTCAGACCTGCTACCCTCTTCTTAGTGAATTGAGGTTTTGGTTTGTTTATCTGAATGTGTTGATCGTCTTTGAACTTTACGCGTTCTTCTTTGTGATCTGACCGTCCTCTTCTTTCGGTTGTCAGGGACGATATCTGAAAGGTACGAGAGGAACGTGTATCAGTATCTTGATACCTGTCCGGTTTTCCTAAAGTATCCCTATTCCTGAGGTTATACCTCCTTTCAGAGGGCTCCTTTTGAGGAGACCTACCTCGGGATTGAGAATGTTTCTCTTTTGAATGTTGTTTATTTTCCCACTTACTTTTAGAAGATGTAGGATTGTGTTTAATAGAGTACTTCTCAGGACCTTCAGACAGTTGTGGTTTAACTGTGTAATTCTATTAATTCTTGTATTTGATTAAGTAATTCCTCGTCTGACATCTCTTCGATATAGGGGTGAGGTGTGTAGCCGGCTAAAATCGGCCATGTTGCTCCTGGTCTACCTAGTGGACTGAGCCTGGTAATGTGATTGTAATGTTTTAGGGCGCCTTTAAACCAGAGATTATGTTCCTGGTATGTGAGTAGAATTTCAACATCCTCGAAAGGAATATATTCCTCAGGTGGTTCATCTTCTTTATAGAAGTGAAACACTTTTGTTACTGGATTTGATTCTGTGAATACTATCCACGAATAGAATAACTCTGTCTGAAAAGATTCATGTGCCTCTATCACAAAAACTGCTCTACCACCTCTTGGTGTTAGACCATGTTTTATAAGTTTTAGAGTGATGGCTCTCCTTAAATTTGGATGGATGTTTATAACACCCTCATCGGTTTCATTTAAACCTGTAAGATTAAAAGCTGTTAGCCTCACTGGTCATGGTAGTATTATCCCCATTTTGGGACATTGTTTTTGAAAAATGTAGAACAAGTTTCAAGGAAACAAAGATAAGGTGCACAGTATTTTTGAACACTGTATCCTTCAACGTTGAACAAACCAAACAGCTAATACATAGGATTTTCGTCCTAACTAGCTATGGCGGATATTAACCCTACCCACTCCAGACGTCTTATGGAGTATTATGAGTAGGGGTCTCTGAGAAAAGCACGACTGAGTTACTTCAGTATCTGGCGTTAAATTACTGCCTTACCAAACACGTTGGGCGCCATGTAGTGTAGTTCCTATTTCCCTTATAGGCTCGGCGCATTGGAATAATATACACTATAGTTGTGGCATAGGACTGAGGTCAGTATGCCTCTATCGAGTACATTAAACTTAATTACTTTGTGTGCCAGATAACTCAGAGGCCACTAGAAACTCCTTAACTAAACAAGAAGGGAATAGTTTCTGGTAGCCGCATACACATGACAACTTTGTTTCCCTTAGAATCGGAACATGTCTAAGAATCGTGGAAACAACAGATAACAGTTTCACTCAGTCAATCGTGCATGCTTAGTTTCTTCAGAGTTACACAGAAATAGATAGACGGGCGTTTCAATAAAAAGGATTTATTGAACAGTCTTGTTTCTTGTGTAAGAGATATGAGCTGTTACAATCGCAAGACAGTATGCAAGATATAATACGTACAGCGTAAGCAGTAAGAAGAAATAATACTGCAACAGCATTGTCTTCTAGCTATAACATATATTCATATACACATACATAAATAACATAGACTAAGAAGTGGATACTTGTTTGATGCTTCTAAATAGTTCTACCCCAGTGTACCTAACCTAAGTGTAGTACAAGGTAAGAAGTAGGTGCTGTATTCTATAGTATGGTATGCTATAGTTTTGCATATGCCAAGAGTCCCTCTAGGTTCTAGTCAGCTCCATACCTTAGAATGAGAGGTGTGGGACTCTCTTTCCGGGTCTCAAACTCTAACACCCCGCGAATCCAGTCAGAACACTGGAAGCTGGATTCTCTGCGAGCAGGGATGACAGCGTCTGGTCAGTGCGTCAGGCGGGGACTCTAATTCCTTCCGAACTTACCGTGGCGAGCCGTATCGAGCTGTGCAGCCGAGCTTTGGTTTGCTATGGTAAGGGAAGGTATATTTATACCTGGAAAGTGCTTACGAATGTTAACATTGACGTTAAGTCGGGCAGAGGAAGACGTCATGAATGAACCCCTAAGGAATGGTAGTTCATGCATAATAGATGAGTTCTTGGAGAAATCAATAATCCTATCTTGGGAAAGTCCCAAAGGCTTAAGGGTCTGATTTCTAAGAACTCATGACGTTGGGATGGACGGATGTAGGTGACCATGCCTGTATTTGGATAGCATGGCTAATGCCTACATAAGGACTGGGATTCTATGCCTAAATAAGGGCAATACGAATTGTGCCTATATAAGGACATGATTTAGGAAAACCTATATACGGACATCTAAATCAAAACATAAAAAGACGCTGCAATTAACATGAATACTTTAAAAAAAAAATGCACACAATCTGTCCGCAGCCACGCTCTATTAAGAAATGGCATTCAGCAAGTCCAGGAGCACGTTATGCACTTTCACTACTACTAACATATGTTGGTGATTGTGAAAGCACCCGTCGTGCTTTAAGGCTTGCTTCATGCCTTTTGTTACTAGAGCGCGGCAGGTTGCGTGCCTTTTTAAAAAATTTCATGTTCACTGCAGCGCCCGACATACTAATACACAGGCTGCATTTAAGATTAAAACTTTCAAATCAAAGCACACAATCTGCCCGCAGCCGCGGTCTATTAACAAAAGGCATGCAGCAAGCCTAAAAGCACGACGTGTGGTTTCACAATCACTAATATATGTTAGTGATTGTGTAAGCACACGTCGTGCCTATAGTATTACTGCGTGCCCTTTCTTCATAGAGATCGGCTTGGGCAGATTGTCTGCTTTTTTTTTTGTTTTAAATATTCATGTTGATCGCAGCACCCATCATGCTTCTACAGGGCTCTGCGATTAACATGAACACTTGTCTCTCAGGGGATGTGCTGTGTGGGTGCACGCTCCATAGAAGACACTGCGCGCTCGGAGTGTAATAGGTGCATGCGCGCCCAGGTGCGCACCTTCCAGGGAACGGTGGTGGCTGCACATCTCAGAAAATCAGGAAGTATTCTCATATTTGGATGACTGCGTACTCAAAGCCTACTCTCGATCGATAGTGTTGCACCACTTGCAGTCGATAGTGTCTCTGCTTGTCAACATGAAGTTTACATTCACCAACCCTGAATGTCACCGAGTCCTTTCTGCGCCTCCTGTTCATACGGGCAGGACTGGATAGCACATCCCTTGGTGTCTTTCTTCCTCCTCAAAGTATTCACAACATTTAATCTATGAGCCAGGTGTTTCAGGAATTGGCTGAGGTTCCAGTCCTGTTGGTCGTGTGCCTGCTAGGTCTGCTGGCTTCTTAAATCCCCCTGGTCTTGCATGCACGCTGGCACATGAGGGCTCTCCAGTGTCGCCTCCGCAGTCAATGCTTTCAGTTTGGGGGAGATCTGTTGAACACCATAATGATCTTTTGGGAGACTGATATGTATTTAACTTGGTTGGGTGGGGAGGACAAGCATGTACTTCAAGCCTCCGCAGGCTGTGGCAATGGTGGTGCTAATGCCTCCCTTCTACGGTGGGGTGCTCATTGGAGGGACTGGAGATCAGAAGCCACTGGTCTCCAGAAGAGCGGAGTTTGCATATTGGTCAGCTAGATCTGAGGGCAATTTTGTATTTGCAATCTGCTAGTACTAAGGCCTTCCTCCCTTTTCTTCTTCACGTCGATCATTTCAAATCTTGACGGACAATACTACCGTGATATATCAATAAACAGGGTTGCATCTAGTCTGTCGGGAAGCTATGTGACTCTGGTCTTGTGCTCACTAGTCCAATATTTGGCAGGTAGAGCACCATTTGGCAGACTTCAGAGCGTCAGTCTGTGTCACCTTGCTGACCATGAGTCGACAAGACTAGATTGTTCACAATGTCTTCATACAGTAGTACAGTAGGGCACTCTTGAGATGAACTTATAGCAACATGCATTGTCTACAGCTCTGTGCCTTCCAGTATAAGTTGCGCAGCGCTTTGGGAGACTCGTTTTGGTGAAAGTGGAATTTTCCTATTCACTACGTGTTTCCTCCCATAACTTTTATTCCTCTGGGTCTGAGGAAGATTCACCAAGACCAGGCTCAAGTCATCTTCATCACTGGATTGATTGAAAAGGGTGTAGTACGCAGACCTTCAGCACGTAACCCTGTTTCCCCCATTCCATCTTTCCCTCAGAATAGAATGCCTCTCTCAATTGGAGGGACTAGTTCTGCATCCCAGTCTCCAAAGCCTCCACCTCCCCACCTTCATGTCTGGAGATTGAGCGGGCGATTTAGCTCTATTTCAACTACCAGCGGATATTGGATGTCATTCTGTCTTTGGTTTACTCTGAAAGATGGTATAGGTTTAACATTTGGTGAACTAATAACAATGTTGACCCCTTGAAGGCCTACTTATCAGATATTGTGAGTTATGCGCTGTTACTCATGCAGTAGGGCTGCCTGGTGAAAAGCATCAAGGGGTACTTAGCAGCCTTATTAGTCTTTCTCTGTCTTACAGACCAACCATCCCTGTTCAAGTTGCCTATTGTTCTTAATTTCCTCAAGGGCTTTACAAATGTTTTCTTCCCTACCCCTTTTGTTGTGCCTCTGTGGGACCTCGATCTGATGATAATCTTTCTGATGGGGTCAGCCTTTGAGCCTCTTCATAGTTGTCAGTCCTGTCTATTGACTTTTAAGACAGTTTTTCTAGTCGCTATCGCTTCACAAATATATGTCAGTGAGTTACATATAAGGAGCAATCGCCAGTCTCCTACCACATTTTTCCCTGATAAATTGATTCTTCGAACCTGAGCTGCTTTCCTGCCTAAGATAGTAACCCTTTATCATCTTGGTCAGTCAGTCACTCTCTCTCTCTTCCTTCCATCCCATTCCACATCCCACATCCCACTGAGTAGGAGGAGAGGCTGCACGTGCAAAACCTGAAGGCAGTCAGTTTGTACATCGACTGTCAAAGGATTTTTGAACGGGCAACCAGCACTTTATAGGGTACACAGGCAACGGGAAAGGAAATGCCGCCAAAAGAGAACCATGTCAAGGTGCATCATCTTAAGCATTGAGATATGCTACGCCTTAGCATGAAAAGCTACTCCTGAAAGAATAATGGCCTACTCTACCAGAGACAAATCTTACACTTCTGCCTTAGCGATATGACTACCTGTGGCTAAAATCTGTAGGGTGGCCATATGGGTGTGTCCATTTTTACTTTTGCACAGTCCTGCTTAGATTCTGAATTATGGTGGGATAACAATTTTGCTGGTTATGTCCTTCAGCACTTTCTTGTTTAACCATCCCTTTATGACTCTCAAGTGGGAGACTACTTGGCAATCTATTAAAAAGGTGAGGAATCTGCACATAGAAGTATTCATCAGAAGCAATAGTTTCTTAACCTTGGTAACGTTCTTTCTGGTGGAGGCTCAATTTACCTGCACATTCCTCACCAATCCAATCTTCCCCCCGCAAGTTGAAGGATGGTTATATGTATGTTTTTATTTACTAACACCAGACTGACACAAATTTCCTACCACCCAGCGTTCCCCCAGGTCTCCCGATAAAAATTGTACCTCACGCGTGTGGGTGGCCTAAGTACCCGCGACAGGCAAGGGCACAAAACATATTGAGGAGACATCAAAATTGCCTATCGCTAAACAACCTGGTTTTGCAAGGGGGGGTTACTTAGGTTTTTAGCCCCGTGCTTTGCGGCCATCTAGGGAATCCTACCAAACCCACACATTTCTGAAAACTAGACACCTGGGGGAGTCCAGGGAGGTATGGCTTGCGTGGATTCCCCAATGTTTTCTTACCCAGAACCCACTGAAAACCCCACATTTAGCTGGAAAAAAAATCACTTTTTCCACACATTTTTGTGTGGGGGTCTCTGTGCCGGCACAAATGTCCTACCACCCAGCGTTCCCCTTTGTCTCCCGAGTATAATGATACCTCACTTGTGTGGGTGGGCCAAGGGCCTGTGACCGGTAAGAGTAAAAAACTTAGGGATTAAGGGTATAACACAGCGAATTTTAAGTGGTACATTTAAAAAAAAATACGTTTCTAGCCGATTCTGTATTGGTCAGCCACACAAGCAGCTATACACTATATGGAGAATATTTGCACTTGTCAATTTATGTTAATATCACCCTCACATTGGCATTTCATTTTTTATTAACCGTTTCTATTTACCGTGTTAGATATCTAGCAGCAGTTTAGTTAAAAACAGTATAAAAAAAATTAGAATGATTAATAAGTATGATCACATAAAACAACTCCCCTATCTGGGGATTTTCTCCTAGTCCTCGCCATCAAGACCGCATCATCTGCATAGAATAGAGCTGGCAGGGGAGTGCCGCCTGCAGATGGAACATCCCGGCAGTGTGCGGTCAAGACTGAAATTCATTGCATTTGTTGGTATATAGAGAGAACAGAAATGGGGCGAGAACACAACCCTGTTGCACACCCTTTTCAATTTTAAATGTCTCTGTACATTCCACCTGTTTTCCAAATCTAACTACAGCCACGGCATCTCTGTAGAGATCCCTGATATAGAGAATTATAGGTTTATCCACGCCCATAGATTCCAGAAGGACCCATAATTTTCAATGATCCACTCAGTCGAAGGCCGCAGACTGGTCTACAAAAGCCATATAAAACTGGCCCTTTTTCGCACTGACATATTTCGCTGCTAATAGTGCCAAATTAAGCCCTTGATCGATCGCTCCCCTCCCTTTTTTGAAGCCTTTTTGAGTTTCTGCTAAAATATTGTTGGAGGATACCCATTCCTCCAACCTGTTTAGAAGCAATCTGCCCATTAGTTTGGCAGTGCTGTCTATCAGAGAAATTGGGCGATAATTTGCTGGGTTCATAGGGTCTCCTTTCTTGTATATAGGAATGATCACCGATTGTTTCCAAGATACTTGGGGTCCCATTTTAGAAACTGCATTAAAAACTTGTCAATAACAGGATCCATAGATCTTTGTGCATAAAGAAAATATCCAGAGGGACCCCATCAGGTCCTGCATCCTTTAAGGCTGGTGATTGAGAGAGTGCAATATCAATTTCCTCTACGGGGAAGTCCATCCCCTCGATGGACGATCATCGAGTCAACCAGATGATTTGTAACTCTATCCTTCTCAACATTTAATATACTCTGGAAGTGAGAGAGCCAGGCTATTTCGTCTGTGTGGGTGTTGAGAGAGGGCTCCCCCTCTTACCGTAGGAAGGGGGCATTTACTACCCGTCAGAATGCCTTGCTGTCTTCAATTCTTGATGCCTCTCCCAATTGTTCCCAAGCTTCATCCCATAGCTCCTTTTTCCTCACCATTCTAGCTGTTTTATAATCAGCACGAAATTACCTAATTAGTTCTTTATTTCTAGGATTTGATTTTAGAAGATGAGAATGTCATCCTGGAAACATTTCACAAATGTGTCCACATCCTTGAAAATGTGAATTGCCCTCTGAAATACGGATGCCGCTGAGGCTAAACAAAAGGGCATTCTTTTGAACTGAAATAAACTTTGGGGTGTCATAAATGCAGTGAATTTCCTTGACTAGTGGAGTTTGAAGAGCCAAGTGAGTTAGTTCAGTCTGGTGGTACGCTGAACGGAGATCCAACGTAGAAAACACTTTGGCTCCCTCCAATATACAGACCACTTAGTTGATGTTTGGCAGTCGATGGCAATACACCACTTAGTTGGCGTTCAAGGCTCTCAAATTCACACATTATATGAGACTTATACGGTTTGCAAGTCAGAACAATGAGAGAAACCCACTCTGATAACTCCCCCTCCTCAATGATACCTTCCTCAACAAACCCTTCCAACATGTTTTTCAACACCTCCCTCACATTCACTGGCAGTCCTCGTAGCTTCTGCTTCACAGGAACAGCACGCTCTTTCACCTTGATCCTATGGCTAAACCCCCAAAATCTTCCCAGACTTTTCAGTAAACACACTGGGAAGCTGCTAGATAACACCATACTTAGATGTACTATTGGATTAAATTAAACCAGGTTCCCTATTTCTTGGATTAAGGATGATTCTTAACTTCCCCTGGTTTTTCCAGCCAAGTACATTGACCATTTGACCGTCCCATACAATTTAAGCTGAGTCGTCCTGCCTTTAAACTCGATCTCCACCTCCTCATAACCCTCAGTGTCAATACTCCTTAGTAATGATGGTCCATTGCGAACCAGAATCAGCCATGACTTCAAATTCAACATTTAATATGCGCAACACACACCTGGGAGGCCTCATTTCGCCCTCCCTCTGCATAGCTGTACCAAAGTACTTGAAAGACCGGACTTTACCAATTTCTCCTCCACCATCTCCACCACAGTTAATATCCTCATTCACAGATGAGACTTCCCCTTTAGCATTTTTACCACTATTACCTTTTTTTAAATCAGTACATATGCAAAGTGCCCAATGCGACCACATTTACTAATTCTTTCTCCACAGCAGGACACTGAGGAGAAGAGGCAATGTGGCTGGTGCTCCCACACCTAAAACAATGAACAGATGTGTCTCCTCTCTTATAATTTTGAATCCTACATGAATTACTAGGTGTCACACTGCACACCCCTTCAGATGTCTTACTATCCTTACTCAAAGACTTCATTCACCCCTCAGACTGTTCTAACGATTTAGTAGTACTAATAGCAGCCTGCATGTTCAGATCACCCATTATCCACAATTGATCCTCAACCTTCTTCCTCCTGACGTTTACAATAATCTGGTCCCTAATCATCTAATTCCCTAATCATTTAATCTGTGACCGGTCCGAAATTGCAGTTTGAAGATAAGGCTTGTAACCCAATGAGAAACTTGGTAAATGTTTCACTTTAGTATTGCGCTCTGGTATAGAACTTAAATCTGTTGAGGGCAATACTAGCTGTGGGTTTGAAGCGTTTTTTTCCATCTGTAGCATAGTTTCATCATACCCATTCCTGTCACCCCTGCCTTCAGCTTGCGGTAGTGTTCTAAAAACTACTTGCCCTTCCGAGCCTAAACAATGCAAAAATATTTTCTTCTTCCCATCTGACATTATTTCCCCATCAGTAGCCTTTATGTAAGTAATACATTTCTCTTTCCGACGAATCCATGGAATGGGTGGTTTCCCTTTATTTTGGAGAAATTTAGATGGTAAATCGAACTGCATTTGTCCAATAAAAGACACCTACGAGCTCCCAATTAGTTAGTTGAGCCCATCTGGATGGCACTTACCTATTCGGAAGCGGCTAGACAACAATGATGAAGCATGCCACCAGTTTGTGGGTGAGGTGTCTTCTCCTATTATTGATATGATGCTGTGGGTTATCGGATAGCATAGATAATAGCACTGAGTTTTTAATGGGACCCTGAATTGTGTTGCGTAGGACTATTTTTAATGCGCAGACATGCTGAGGTCATATCTCTCTCTCTCTCTCTCTCTGTCTCTGTCTCTGTCTCTGTCTCTGTCTCTGTCTCTGTCTCTGTCTCTCTCTCTCTCTCTGTCTCTCTCTCTCTCTCCTGGTTTACACCCCTACCTATTTTATCCTCCAGAAGAAACTCCACCGAATCCATTTATGGTAGCAGATAGGTGAAATTCACAAAATTGTGTAAGGACGATTCCTTAGGTGATCCATCAGATTGAATCTAAAATCTTACCAGAAATAAGCTTTAGATCTAAATGCCCAGCTTCTCCTTCAAATAAAACCTTTGTTTATAAAAAATAAACTTGATATTGTACTTCCTCACACTCATGGCTCCTCATCCAAAATCCAGTACTGGCTCAATTAATGTTTGCAATGCTGCTGGGCCCAGCAAAGGAACCTTTCCATAACATCATCTGAAGGATTAACAAGTGATTCTCAACATTTGGAAAGTTGCTCAGTAGCCAGTACTGTTGAGTTTTAGCAGTATGTAAATATCAGAAGCCATATTTGTAGAGTGCCACAAGCCTACAAGGTTGTGCACTATTGGTGAAAAATATTCACATCTAACTAATGCAAATAATGAAAAAATATTTTTCTGAAAGGAAAACAGAAACTGACAAGACTTGACAAGTGTAAAACACTCAGTATTTCATCTTGCTGTGCATCCATTATAAGAAACTTCAAGTGATGAACCACTTTATTGATCTTTCCGAGTGAATTTAAGGCACAAAATTATTAGGTGGCCTTCCTATTGTAAGCCTGAGAAACAAAAGCCAAAACTAAAGCGCTAGTTCGCAAATATGATGTGGTGAGATTGTCCACCTGAGAAGATGAACGTAATGATAATTCTAGCTTACCTTTCCCAGGTACATTTTCCAACACAGATTTCTCTTACTGCTTACTTGGGTCAAAATATGCAGGACTTTGGGAAAGAAGATATCGCAGACAAACCAGCTTTAGCCACTGACCTTGGAGCTAAAGGCTCAGACCATTTTGCTTCACACAAAATGTATTGCCTGTTAAAAAAATGAAAAAGAAAAAAAAAATATGTGATAACTTATACCATTTTCAACAATTGCAAATAATGTCAGATAAAGGAATCATAGTCTGCTTTTTACTTTCATTTGGAAATGGACACGGGGTTTGATTATCTCAGATGATATTCCTTATGTGTTTTTATAACTAGAGGTTTTATCTTTTTTTTTTGTTAGGTCTGTTTCTTAAAATGTCTTTGAACTCCTATTTACTAGGTATTGAAATGCATCAGCGATTATCCAACATCGAGAGAAACTGGCCCTACTACTTTGGATTTGGCCTTCCATTGGCCTCCCTCACTGCAATGCAGTCCTCGTACATTATCAGGTAAGGTGCACTAATGCGGGAGAAATTGGATGAGGTTTAACGTCATTTAAATGATTTAGAGTTAAAGTGTTCTTAAGTAATTTTAGTTTTCTGACTTGTTGATCCCAGGGAGAATGTTTACATTAGCCAGATGAGTTGAGTTGAAGCAAGAATCATTGTTCAGATGCAAGATTTGCCCAAAAATTCTGCGCTCTTCAGAACAATTTCACTTAGTTAACCTACATGACATGCCTATCGGGCAGTAGTGTGTACCATTTTTTTTTAAAAACAAATTGTGTTAAGTTAAAAACCTTTTTTACTCCATCTCTCCTGCATATTAATACCCTTTGCACACTACAGGATTATACCTCACTGTGGTTGGCTTTAACAGTGGGTAAAGACCTTCTGTCTGCGTTATAGGCCCAAGCAGCAAGCGATGGCTTATTAGAATTGTCCACACACAGCAGATAGTGTTATGTGTGTAGATAGTTTCTATGTGTGTTGCTGTTTAAAGCTTGTGATTATTTGTAGGCAGTAATTATCTTAGCTTGTTGCAAACTTTTGACATGATGTTGTACCTCACCAAAACCTTGGTGCCCATGTCAAATAATTCTGTTAGTTTCAGTTGACTCAAAATGTAAGTATTACTTAAAAAGATACCTCACAAAATTGCGCTATTTCTCTGGAATTTATAATCTAATACGGTTGTCCTTATGTTGCCCTCTTGCTGAGTAATCACAGCAATTCCACAATCTTGGTGTATGTTGAGGTTTCTTTGAATGTAATTCCCAATTGTAAATAAGTGCTCCACACTTGGATTCTAAGACAAACTTATCTCTTTACTCTGTGTTGATTTTGAAAATCCACCCAGAGTTCTGACAGGGCAGCTTAATTTAATTTTGCTTTTCATTTAATAAATACTTTCCTGTATGTGTATGGAATTCCGAAATCAGGGCATTAAGTGTGTTGAAAAAACTGTGTTCGGGGGGGGGGGGGGTCTCTTAAATGGGCATCACCTATATAATAAAGGGCACGGCTTAAATATGTAAGATAAAAATCTTCTGCCTCTTTCTGTTGTTGCATTCATATATAATAGAACAACTGGCATGCACCCAAAAGAAGCCCAAACTATTGACTTTATCAATTGTTGTTAGCTGCAGAAGAAGAATAACAACAATGGCTTTGTGGTAAAGAATAGTGAAAATGCTTCAATTCTGTATTTATGTTACTGTGAAATAACAATATCACTCCATAAGAAACATTAAATAAAACGCTTTGTAAAATACCTACTTTTATTTATTGTGGGCTTGGAAAAATGTCTGGAAGCTGGTAATAATTGGCATCAACTGCCCATGTAGCAGCTTTATCACTGCAGACCTGTTAAGTTGAGAGCCTGAGTCTATGCTCTGCCCTTCAACCCTCCTGCTCCACTGCGGATCCACACAGCTGCACTTTCAGATCACTAGCAGGTCATCGTATCTTCTGAAAAGCTCCTTCGTGGCAGCTGATTAACAAAGGAGTCTTTCCATGGTTACATCAAAGGCTGGAGATGGCTGGTAGTGCTCCCGAGTGACTATTGTTTTTTCCCCAGGTGAGGGCAACAATGAAGAGCCAAATAGGTTCCTGTCTCAGGACCTGATGTTTAGAACAGTTGGTGCTTAGCACCGCCAGGACCCGGGTCACTTAAAGCGCTACCAAAAGTATTAGTTTAACAGAAAATTCCAGTCATTAGTGGATTTGAACTCAAAGTTTAACTGAGGACAATTTTCACCTTTCTCTGCCCCCATCCCCCCATACAATTTATAATCCGGTGTTCACTGATGATACTGGTGATTTAGCTACATCACATGAGTGCATTCTCAGGTTCTGTGTTTAACATGCACCAATGTTCTGCACAGATTGCAGGACAAATTAGAGTGAACTGTCTATTTGTCAGACCAGAACTCTTCAACCCTTCTGTGTGTGTTAATTTAAGTCGGGTCAGCCTTTCAGACTGTGCTAACTCTTCATAATGTGTGTTGATTTCATCTTGCTTGCTGTGTAAGGGAGGTTGAGTGGAATTGTCTAGCTCTCTTGCAGAGCAAAGAGGCTGTTATCCTTAATTTTTTTTTTTTAAGCTTGTTTTTTATTCAATAATCACACAGCATAGAAAACTGCAGAAGGCATCCACAGGGCCATATTGCCCTATACAGCCAACAATATACCATAAGCATACATTATAGTGACCCAGTGTCGTAGGCAGCCTCTGACAGTCGTAGGGAACACCAACCATGTGCAATAAAATGATAGCTAGCACAGTACAGGTGTATAATAGCATGAAAATACAGTGCCGCAACAGGAAAATGTGTTGTCTCTACCCTAGTTCCAAAATATATTTTTGGTTTCTAGAAGATGTTTATGAAGCATACCTTGATTGTAAGGGCATAGTATTCTGAAAATGCGGGCGTGGCCAAGCTGCTGAAGATGGCGGATACATAGGGGAAGAGCTCCCAGCCTGCGCCGTGTTACCCTCCCATTTCCCTGATATGTGGTGGCCATCCATTCTAGTACAAGGGTGCAGAAGATTAATCGATTCCTATATGGACCCCCTCGAAGTGAAGGACCCCTGTTTGTAATAGCCAAGGGCTCCACGAACTCTGTCACCTGAACGGCGGAGCTCCAAGAGTAAGCTGGGGCATGGCAGATTCGTCCACCAAGGCCAGACAAGAGAGGTGCTGCTGGGGGAGAATATAGTCTCTAACCTGCCCCTCCACCTATTACTATACTGACGCAGTTCCCGCGCCCGACATGCAATGTACTTGACTGGGCCACGGTGAGAACCCTGACTGGGCCGTGTTGAGAGCTGGGGTAAGGCCATAAAAAAGAACACCACAAAAACTAGCGGGCGGCTACACTGAGCACCAAAGCACATCTGTCTGGTGTGCCAGCCGATCCTGGGGAGTGAAGGAACCAGCAGGGGAGGCCTCTCCCGCAGTGCACGTAACCTGGCCCTGCAAGCAGGCAACCTGGCTGGGCTGTGACAAGAAATGGAGTGAGGTTTTAAGACCGGCGGCAGCTGAAGTGACCAGACGGCGATACCGTGGACCGGGGCCCATCTGACGAAGGTACCTGGGCGGCTCAGAGAGAAGGGGTTCTGGTCAGGGGATGCCCTCCCGGACTACATAGTTCCAGTTCCTGTTCTGTTAGGACCCCAATCAGGCTGTACAAACAGTTGGGGCAACGTAATTAAGAGTGACGAACGCTGCAGGGTCGAGCGGATATTGACACTGGGACCTGTGTCCCAACTAGCAGAGGTACCTGCAGGTTTGTCTCCGGAATATGGGAATACGGCGGACAGGTCTTGCTGGAACTTCGCAGCTGTGTCTGGGCAGAGGAGTGATCCCTCTGAATCTGGCGGACATCAGACAAAATCACAGAGCACATAGCTAGTTGAATAAATAACCCGGGAATAAAAGCTGCACCACCCTGGGGCATGAAAGCACGGATATATACAAAGTTGTAACACGGGAGCCCATCACCATAGTGCCTCTGAATGCAGGGTGAATCGAAGACAATAATGAGGCCCTTCCTGTGGACACTAAAATAACATAGTACAAAGGCGCCTACTACTGCCCCCTGCTCAGAACTTGAGAAAGGGCCCATACCCACCCAGGGTGCCGACGATACATAGAGCAGATGACAAGTCGCTCTAATCACAGCAGGAATGGCCCAGCGACACACCGCTGAATCCACAGCTTTACACTATAAGTGACACAGTTCAAGGAAGAACGCCGCACAGAAGTAAGAACCTGGCTCCTCGAATTCACTTGCTAATGTCCTCGGAGCGTACGCACAAAAAGCCAAGTGGCAACACATAGAAATTATGGAGCGCACAAGAGGGAAGACAGCGGATCAATCTGATCCTGGGCGCATGCAGCCCAAAGAACTTGAAGACTCCCCCGCCAGAACTGCTGATGAGTATGTGCCCCCCCACAGTGGTGGATCTACTGAGAGACAAATTAGATATCATATTACAGGAGATCTGCGGCTCCTGCAAAGCAATCGAACAACGGCTGGGTACCCTGACAACAGACCTCACTGTCCTCAAGGCAGACCACAGAAAACTGGCAGACACTGTCGAAACCACCACGAAGGAATAGCCGAAATAGCTCCCCAGCAAAAAAACACATGCAGGTAAACTACTCTAAAGGCAAGTGGCTGTATTGCAGGATCAGGTGGAAGATGCAGAAGGCCGCTCACGGCGCAACAACGTGCAGATAGTTGGTCTACCGGAGAAGTATGAAGGAGCTAATGCAACACAGTTCATAGAAACATGGCTGCGGGTGGAGGTGGCACCAGAGGAGCTCACGGAACTGCTCTGCGTTGAGAGAGCCCACAGGTTCCCCACGAGAAAACCAGTCACAGGTGTGCTGCCACTACCCATTGTAGTCCACATACTTAATTATAAAGACTGGGACACCCTCCTCCACTGCGCCAGAGAGAAAAGAACCATAATGTACAACAACACTTGTATCTCCTTATTCCCAGACTATACCCGAATTACCCAAATGGTGCAGCGCCAAATGGCCTCCTACCAAGAGGCGAAAAAGTCCCTCAGATCAATAAACATCAAATATGCAATGATGTTCCCTGCCCGGCTGAAAATAATACATGAACACAAAAGCCACCTCTTTGACAGCCTTGATGAGCTCTGGACATGGATCGAACATAACTTCTCGGATCAGGTACCAGGAAGGACACAGCGGAGTCCCCCATCAATCATAGAAAAAAGACAGAAACAGGTGACGCACAAAACCGCCCCGGAGGAAAGCAGAGGCAACCCCGTCACAGAAACAAGCACTGGAGGGCCGACAGGCGGTGATCCAGACCGCGACTGCACTCCACGAGGCAGGACTGGCCTCTACAGATGAATCATCAGCCGACACTACGGTACACTCAGACTCTAAAAACAGTCTTGCTCTATTTCCCACTATCACACCGCAACTAGTAAAGGGCCTACTGGGCTAATGATCACGCCGCAGTCACGCCACGATGAACACAAGATGGTGATGTATAATGGATCCCTTTCCTCACCCCTACCTCTCCTGCCACGAACAATGCATGAATAGCTGTATTGTACAAGCATGCTGCATTGGGGAACAGCTTAATCACTAACATGCACCCTACAAGGCGGTAAAATGTCCCCTTTTTTCCCGCACACACTATCACTTCCCATAGTCACTAATCCCAAACAGTTGTGGCTCTCCCTGCGGCTCCAGGAGACTCCCCTCAAGAACAACATACACTTGGCTCTTCAAACTCCTGCAATAAGTTTGTTTGGCATCACCCCATTAGCAAATGCACATAGTTACGTAAAGATTGTTTGGTTGGACAAAGTTCACATGTCGGACCGAGTATTGGGATTTCAGAAGGTAAAGTTTATAGATCCACTGGTGGGTACCTTTTAAGTATGTAGGGCATGTGGAATCCCCTGACTTCCCCACTGCGGGTAGACTAATAAAATATCACACACTCATGGAGACGACTGCAGGATTATATAATATAAAAACATGCAATGTCCGGGTAAAAGGGCACCATACACCAGCGAAATAGAATTTATGCACGACTATGCCGGCGTAAAATCCACATTACATATCTACAAGAAACACACGTAACTAACGCCTAGGCTATCAAATTACAGAAGAAATGGATTCAGCATACGCACAAAGGGCTGTAATATGGATCAGAAATGAGGCCTCGCTTAAAGTCCTCAAAAAGAGAATAGATAGCAATGGCCGATATGTTCCACTTCGGGGTAACCTAGATTGTATACATGTAATCCTAGGAAGCATATACACCCCAAATACGGAACAGAACAGATTCCGTGCGCTACTTAACTCTGCCCTAGCAGGCTGGTCCATATGCCCATAAATATCAGGTGGGGATTTCAATGCAGTAATGGATACGGTACTCGACCGCTCCCACCCTCCTCTACCAGGTACAGCCTCTGTCCGCCAAGCCAAAGCCCTTTGCACCTGGGTTCAGGGATGGTCATTATCAGACACCTGGTGCAGCAAGGATAATTACATGCGCGATTACTCATTTTATTCCCCACCACACTTATTACACAAACAAGCCAACCGTATACTATGTACCACTGCACTTCTACCCCATATAATACGCACTACTCATCTTGGTAAAACACTGACCATAATCCGCTAAAACTGACATTGTTGAGGGGGGCGTGGCCAAGCTGTGGTCCGAGTTGGCTGTGTGGCTCTGGAGCTCCGCCGGACTCCCCGGTGTTCCGGGCAGCAACGGCGCAACAGCTTAAGCGGTGGGGACGCGGAAGTGCCCCAGTCTCGACTGGCACAGCAGCAGTCCCAAGAATAATTAAATTTAGCCCCACATCCGCGAGAACGCAGAGATGCGCTGGGTCCTGACAGAGACTAAAGCTGGGGACTCGTGTACTCCACTGGGCCGACGTTGTGAGGCCCCACTCAGCAGCTAACATAATCGAGGCCCGGTAGCCTACACACAAACTGGAAAATCTGGCAGCACTTCATCGAGCGGCACTATTGGCCAGAATTCCAGAGCGGCGTGTGGTGGATAGATCGATAAGGGAGGCGCCTCAGCTAGACCACAGGTGACCCTGATTGGCGAACCCCCAGGGGCCCTGTGGAGTCCGATGCGGGTGAGCCTGGGGCCGAACTCCTGGCAAGGCCGATACGGATTGTGCTGGTGCACCGCCGATCCCCCGACAAGCTCTGCACCCATCAGCCACCACAACAAATGCGAATTCAAGGCCCGCACGGGTATGCTGCTTCAGAAATTAGGCCTGCCATAGCAACAGCCCTTGACTGAACCCCCATGATGACCTAAGTGAAAACGCGACACAAGAATACCAGGAAGTGGGGCGCACAGCTTAGTATGGTAGAGGAGCACCAGTTCTCGCCCTATAACTGCGCATAAGAGATGCAGCTGGTGCGTACGGCCCTACATGGATACCGAGTGAACAGCGGTGGCTGACAGGGAGATTCCGCAATTTTCCCTTGCCAGGTGCAGAAGTGCTGGAGGGTTGTCCACGGCAGGGCTCAAGCGAAGATATCTTCCGTATAACCGGCGGTGGTGTCGCCCCTAATTGGACATGGGCAAAGGTGACCCTAAACAACTAAAGTTACCCATTGAGAGAGTTGGAGGTGGGGTTGAAACAACCAATGGCGGAAGGAGGTGACACCACTGTGCAACCCCAGATTCAGACACAGGGCAGCAAGGCGCTCATGACCGAACTCAGGGCCGGCTTCAAAGCGCTGGACATGTGGTTTGATGCGCTGGATAGAAGACTGGACAAAATGGGGGGCAAGGCTTGACCAACATGAGGGGAGGTTGGAAACGACAGAGGGTACGATCTCAGACCTCGAGGATGGCTCTGCACTATCTACTAAGTGCCCGGAGAGAATGGAGAAGGTACTCCAGACCTTTCGGGGCTCGAAAAATTCACTCGACTTCTCGCATTTTTTGAGTCTGATTAATTCAGGACGAGCTATTTTTAGGTCCTACTCGCCCTTACTGGCGAGTAGGAATACAAACTGACACTTGACCTCTGCCTCTGAAAACAGGGGAAATGTGACAAGATATCAAGATTTAAAGGCATCTTTATTGCTCACAAAGTAAATGAGCAATAAAAATGCTTTTAAATCTTGTTAACATGTCACATTTGCTCAGCTTTCAGATTAGAGCTTTCAGGTTAGCGATATCAAAGATATCCGCTCATCGTAAACTTGTTCCGCTCATCGTAAACTCTGCCAAATCTCTAGGAGTCACCTTGGACAAGAACCTGAATATGAAAAATCATATCAGCAACACATGTAAAGGAGCAAACCACTTGATAAGGACACTCCGAAACATCAAACCTTTCCTTCCACTTAAGGATTTCAAGCAGGTGGTTCAAGCGCTTGTCCTGCCGAGGCTAGATTACGGCAGTGCTACCCTCTGTGGCCTGCCCAAATACACTCTGGCTCCGCTAAGGGCCTCACTGAATGCTGCTTCTAGATTGGTTACAGGCACCAAACGCAATGAGTGCATATCGCCAGTCCTAAAAACTCTAAATTGGCTCCCCTATGAAGCACGAATCCAGCTAAAAATTGCCACGATGACGCGCAAAGCTATCCACTTCAAGACGCCCAGGTATCAAAAACTTGAACTATCTTGTGGTGTAAGAGCCTCCAGAAGCGCTACTACCTTACTCTTGAAACCACCTATCCTTAACAAAAAAAGAACCTATAACAGAGCCTTCTCTGGCGCGGCTCCTAAGATATGGAGCTCTCTTCCTCCAGAAATACACAGAATCACCAGAACAAAGTTGTTCAAGCTGGAAGTCAAAAGATTCCTGTTGAATAAACTCCTTCAGTAATTGGACTACCCCCTGGCCCGTTGACATTGTTCATTCTTCCTTGTCGTTGCACTCTACTGTGCTTAACATATCTTCCATGTGAAGTTTCGTGCACTTTATGATTCTTTTGTGTATTTTACTTGTGATTGTTACTTTATTAGCCTTCCAGTTCTAGTGTGATTGTTAAGCGCTCTGATATCCCTTGGGATCTTGTTCGCGCTATATAAAACTTTATTTAAATAAATAAATAAATAGAGGTCAAGTGCATTTCAGTTGGGTCGAGGAGATTTTGTAGGTTACTAGACCTGCAGGTCTAGTGCATTTTTTATGATTTTTCGAGCCCTGCCATTGCTATTAAGAATGAAGACTTGGAGGCCAGGGGAAGACAAAATAACGTCCGCATCTTTGGAGTCACAGAATCTACAAACTCTGGCAGTCTGGATGGAATTGTGGAGGACCTCCTGATTTGACCTTTTTGGACAGGACTCATTCACAGCAACATTTGTTGTCAAAAGAGCTCACCAAACCCTTGGGCCCCAGCCTAACACTGGCTGTCCTCCCCGTCCTATCTTGGCTCAATTTAAAGGATTGTGACACAGCCTTGCATATGGCCTGGGAAAGAGGATCATTGGAAGAGCAGGGCTCAACGATTGCACTGTTTCCCGATCTCACTGTAATGGTACAGGAAGCCCGAAGAAAGTTTGCATTGGTTAAAAGTGCCCTGTGCAAGGCTGGTCTGAAATATGGGATGTTATATTCAGCGCGATTGAAAGTGGATGCAGACAGTAGATCCCGGATTTTGAGTCACCTGCAGCTGTGGAGGAATTCCTCAGATCACGTGGGTCTGATGGGCGTCATGGACACTCCTCTCCGGACAGGTCCCCCAGGGTTCCGGACTCAGGCACAAGTGTGAAACTATTCTCTGCCAGCTGACATTGTAACTATTGCTCGTTGACCGCCACGGGTGTGACGATATAATTATGCATTCATAAGATATTTTATGCAATCGAGGAATAGGCGTAGTGTTGCCTCCTCCTCGTGCTTAGGCACCTTTACGTTATTGGTTTACATAGGAACTTAAGCAACGAACGTTCACAAGTATGTTTGGGAGTTGGGATTTCCCCTATGTCGAGAATAAGGGGATGAGATGGGTGTGGGATAGGGTTAGGGTGGGGACACACTAATTTTCATGTTCGATTTGCATACTTATTTTTAACCTGCACAATTTCACTGTGAGTCCATTTTGCAGATTAGATTCTAGAGCTAATTTTGATCGGTGGAGCTATCCGTTCTGAGAAAATTAAACTGATGTCTTTGAATGTACATGGGCTTAATGATACACATAAACGCAAACAAGTATTGCATTATTTACAATGCCATCAGGTAGATATCGCACTCATTCAGGAGATGCATTTGCCCCTTCATACGTCCCCCGGCTTCGCTGCAAATTGGGGTTAAAATAAAATGTTTTTTTGCGGACTATAGCACATACCCAAGAGGAGTATCAATTTTAATACACTAGCGATTACCATTTAAAACTGTTGAAGTATATGCTGATCAGGCGGGTAGATACCTATTGGTGAAGCTGTGGTTCCTGGGGAATACTATTCTCTTGGTAAGTATTTATGCTTCTAATGTGGATGATCTGGGCTCTTTTGTGGAGCTCCACGCCCGCATGGATAAAATGGGGGCAGAACAAGTCTGCATGGGGGGCGACTTGAACCTTTTATTAGACCCATACTTAGATAGCACAGCCACAACACCAGATATGAAGCCCAAGGCTAGGCACGCATTAACTAGTTTGAGGGAGGCTTTTCAGTTGTCCAACGCATGGTGCCACTTGCATCAAGATAAAGCAGCATACACACACTACTCTGCCCCTCACAATACATGGACCCGTCTGAACTACTGGGTGCCTGCCCCCAGCGTGACTGCGTGGCTAAGCGAGATTGCCCACCTTCCACTCAATCTGTCAGATCATGCTCTGGTTGTGATAGGGTTGCAGGTCCCTGGGATGGGAGGAATGGCGATTCCCAGAGATGGCCCTCCGTTATCCGGTTTTTGAGGCGTAATTAAGTGTAGCCATAGAAGAGCATTTTGAGATTAATACAGACTCAGTGAAAATTAAGGCCACACTATGGAAAGCATTTAAAGCATATGTACGGGGGGGTTACATTTCCAAAGGTGCAGGGATGCTCAGAGACTTAAGGCGTACATTATCGCGGATCGAGGCCCAACTAGCAGCATTGGACGCCGACCAGGTAGACTCTCTGACCACCACTGGTCTGAGACGACGGGCGGCACTACTTGCTGAGTTCCACGAAGCAGCAG
This sequence comes from Triturus cristatus, assembly GCF_964204655.1. NCBI lineage: Eukaryota > Metazoa > Chordata > Amphibia > Caudata > Salamandridae > Triturus > Triturus cristatus. The sequence continues at coordinate 1,156,552,501 of NC_140583.1, read as the reverse complement.
AATGTGATTACCACTTTTTGGGGAAATGCATGGTAGCCAGGAGATATGGGGAGAGTGAGCGCCCGGGGCGAACACTAGCTAGACACATACAGCCTAATAGGTGTCAAACAAGCTTACTTGATGATGATGATGGTGAGCCTATTACTGACTGCATGGGCATTGAGGACAAGAGTTCTGGCATATTACAAAGACTTGTACACTACTAAAGTGTCCCCAGACATCACGACCAGTAACAGTTTCTTTTTTTTTTTTTTTTTAACAAGTTTTTGCAAGGGATTGTCACTGAAACACACAGCCATACGCCTACAACCCTGGGGCCGGCAGCATGTTGGAAGGAGGCACTTTACACAGCTTTATTGCCAACTACCCGTTGGGAAGGCAGCGTCACACGTTCATGAGCATCACTCATAGTATTTATTGATTCACGTCTTATGTGTATCAGTAATCGTATGTAACTATGAAAATAAAACAAACATAATATTGTAAACGTAGTTTGCTACTGTCAGGAAAGCATATATTCTGCATCTATCCATGTCACATTACCAGCTAATACATTTTCCCTCCTGCTAGATGTCAGCAGTTCATTTGATTCTTCCGTTTGGGCCTAATAAACTGATTATAAATCTGAGAGCATCTCTAGTCCCAAAGGTATATGTGCGTCCGCGCTTGTGTATCCCTAACTTCTCTCCACAGAGCTGGGGTATTCGTGTTGTCTCCTGTCTCTGTCGCCGTCTCATTAGATGGACCCTCCCCCTTAGTGAGTAGATACGTAGTGTATAGCCCCCAGAAATTCTTCGGCCTGCTCCGGGGAGGAAGCAGTTCGCTGAAGTTCTCCGATTGCGTGCAGCAGTATAGCATATCATGTGGCCACTGTTTTATCGTAGGGAGGGGGCCCCTCACCCAGCACATTGCTACTCTGCGCTTTGCCAATAGAAGCCCCATGTCCGCAAGCCTGCGTATCGCCTTGGGTAGTGGTTTAGAATATCCTAGCAGTGCCACCGCTGGATCCGGGGGGCCATTAAGAGTTATCTAGATGAAGTTGCAATGGTTTAGTTAGAAGATATGCATAGGGACTTCTTTGCGGAACCCTTCACAGTAGACAATGTTGTCCAAGCAATTGATGGCTCGAAGGTGCCCGGTTTAGATGGTATCTCGGGCTGCTTTTATAAGGCGTTCAAGAAAACACTAGACCCCTATTTGGTTAACATGTACCAGGAGACCATAGACACCGGCGAACTCCTTCCGACACTGTGGGAAGCAGTTATCACATTTCTCCCCAAGATGGGCAAAGACCCACTACAATGTGGCTCATTTAGGCCCCTATCATTATTGAGTTTTGATTACAAAATATTGGCCAAAATGTTGGCCACCAGGCTGTCCTTGATTGTTGATCAAATGATATCTCCTGCCCAGGCAGGTTTCATCCCGCATAGATCTAATTAATTGAATCTACACACACTGTTCGCTACCCTCCACAGGATTGCATCCTCGCTCCCAGTGGTGGCGGTCCTTTTGGACGCCGAGAAGGCTTTTGATTCGTTAGAATGGGGCCCTTTGTTCGCACCACATTGATTAGATTGGGGCTGCAGCTGAGGTTTATAGCGGTAGTATCCCTTCTATACACTTGTCCATTAGCACGGTGCAACTGAATGGTTCCTTGACAGCCCCCTTCATGTTGTCAAGGGGGACCTGATAGGGCTGCCCACTCTCCCGTTACTATTTGTAATAGCAATGGACCCTCTCGTGCGTCATCTCTAAGAAAATCACTCCCACAAGGGTATACAGTTTAAGACGGGCCTTCTACTGATCACGGCATATGCCAATGATATCATTCTCTATGTAAGGCAACCGGACGAAAACCTAGGGCCTTATCTCTGGGAGGTCACCCGTTACAGCGCCCTGTCGGGCCTGAAAATTATTTGGTCCAAGTCCGGGGGTTTCCCTTTGACCGAGGCCCACTGCGATTGAAACACAGAGTTCCCGTTAAAATGGTGCGGAGACTCCGTCAAATATTTAGGTATTCACATTCACAAAGACCAGGCGCAAATTCTTCAACTTAATTAGGGCCCAGCAATGGAGAAATTGAGTGAAAAGATCAAACGATGGTTGAAGTCACCCCTAACTATGGCGGGAAGAATCGCTCTGATAAAAAAGGTCGTTCTTCCACAGTTTCTGTACCTCTTTCAGAACATTCCTATACCCTAGTACAGCAGTTTCTTTGCCACGCTCTTCTCACATTTAATACGACTTGTGAGGGTGGAGAGGCGGGCAGCCCAGGGTCTGCTGGGAGGCCCTGACATTGCCATATGACAGTGATGGGTTTGGGATTCCGAATCTTCATATTTATTACCTGGTCGCACAATACAGCTTTTCGAGACGCTTGTTTCTTTCGGACTCTCGGACCCCTTATTTAAGACCTGAGGCCGACCTTTCCCATCCCAACCCCCTGTCGGCACTGTTGCCGGTGGGCATGATCCGGGACCCACAGGACATGCAGACACTATCAACGACAAGCTTGGCCTGTATACAGCTCACTCTGGCGACCGGGGTATAGCTCCTTTATTCCTTGGCAATTCCCTTGGCAGGGAATCTTTGGGTGCCCATCACACAGGAGGAAACGGTGCAGCGTACCTTAAATACATTTGATTTGGTGACATTTGGGGCTCTATTCCCCAGTGGACACATTTTCCTCTCTAGAGGATGCCCGATTCAGAGAAGCCACATTCATGAATCAGTTCATATTGTGCAACTGCAGAGGGCGCTCCGATCACTGATCACCAGTTACCCCTTAGACCCACCTAACCCCCCCCCCACATTGACGCTGGTTATTAAGGTCAGTGACAGGGAACATCTACTGTCTAGACTGTATAGAGACGCCATTGCAATGCTCCCAGCTAGGGAAGAGGGGATACGATTGGCGTGGGAACAAGACCTGGGGCAACCCTTCATAGAGAATCAGTGGCGCTCATGTTGCGAACAAATACGCAAAGTATCTTTTAACAATAAACATAACATATTGCATTTAAAATTTTTACAGAGGGCGTACATCACTCCCGCTAAGGTGCACCAAATACATCCTGCACGCCCGTACACATGCCCCCGATGCAACGCCCCTATGGCATATTTTGCACATATGACATGGACGTGCAATAAAGTGGCCCAATTTTGGACAAGGGTGTTTGAGGAACTATCCCACATGATTGACATGACCATTCATACCTCACCTCTACAAGCATTGCTAGGATACGTACAAGATCTCCGCTAATCCTCTAGGCGCTTTTGCGCACTAGCTTCCTGTTGGCAAAGCAGGAAGTGGCACTACACTTGGGGGGGGGGGGGGGTAAACACCCACCGTCGTTGAAAGGATGGATGTTTAGCATGTCATACTGCAATACTAGTAGAGATCTATATGCTCAATTGCAACCCCTAGCCTCCAGACCACTAGACATGTGGCAACCGTTCCGATCATACTTGCTAGCACATACATCTGTGAGCTCACAGACGGAACAAACTCCAAGGGTAGAGATGATACAGCCACATGCATAATAACGGTTCATACTAATATGTTTAGTGTACTCTTAACTGGAACAGGACAGAAGATGTTATACCATGTGGTAACTACTATGTAACATATGGACCTTCAGTGTACTATTTGTTTTTTGTAAAAATGAAAAATAAATCTTGGGGTAAAATAACCCGACATTGTCCTGGGGTCGGATCACTACGCCAGTCACCATGTGTAGTTTAGACCCCTGCCTCTTAGAAGACAGCGTGTTTCGAGACACTATAGACGACAACTAGAGACAACTACTTTCAGAAAAATGAACCAGCCTCCTCCAGACTTCCTGAATGGGAAGCATTTAAGATAGTGGTTAGGGGTACATCCATTAGTACGGCAGCTGGGGAGCGGCAGACAATAAATAATGATCTGCAGCGTGTTGAAGCAGGACTAAGAAACTGGAACAAAAGGCCACACTAGATGCAGAGAAGACATCAGAACTCCAAAATACACATATATACTGAGTTATTAGAACGCCTGCGTGTGATAGATCAGCATACATACACACAGAGTTTACATACGGAAGCAGATAAACCAGGCACCCTACTGACACAAATACTTAGGCAGACCTCCACCGTCAATCCCCATACTAGAAATCAGCACCCCAACTGCGATGCATGTCACCACCCAGAGACAGATTAACACTGCATTTCTTAACTACTACAGGACACTGTATACGGCCCACCTACAGACACACCCACAGATTGTTACAGACTTCCTCGATAGCATTACACTCCTGCAGATAACAGCAGAGGAGAAGGTAGACCTGGTTGCACCAATAACCAACACTGAGATCAGGGAGGCCATCATGGAACTCCCTTGCAATAAAACGCCGGGCCTTGAAGTACTGGGTATTTTAGACCCAGCGGTGCAGGGGCACACACCCTATGACTTCTGGGTTCACCCTGTTCCGGACCTACAGAAACACAGAGTCTTCTGGGTGAAGTCAAAGATTCGTTTATTGGCTGCAGACCAATGACAGGTATCCTAGAAGTACAACAGCGTGTATGTTCTCAGGAGACTGCTGAAAATCATAGGAACGGACTTCTCCTTAAGTACAAAATATCATGCTCCAGGCACACATTCCTTGGTTTACGATATGGCCATTATAAGTATACATTACAAACGAAAAAGCAGAGTCATGATGACCATCCCACATTCCAGTTCGGCCAGCCCACAATGATTTACACAGTAAGGTTCAGATCCCACGTTTGATGTAAATAGACGCCCCAATAAACATGAGCATCTCCTGTTTTGGGAAACAAGTCATAAAGCAGGAACAAGCAGGTGTGGAAGAGATTAGCCGGGGGATTGTGTAGAATGAAAGGGTTTTATGACGGGTCAAGCCCTGATGCTAATCACAGGTGGACGGAGGAAGGGGAGCTCGTGAGACCGGTTTGACCCGGGGCAGCAGAGCCAGCTGCCCAGGTCACAGAGAAGTCAGAGGGAAAGCCCATGCACTGTGAGGCCCGTATTCACTCCATTATAGCCTATGTGAGGGCAATGACAAGATGGCCACTGCTTCCAAAATGGAACCCGCGTAGTGGAGCAGAATAACGTGTACACAGTGCATTCATAGCTAGAACGATATATAAAGCACTCGTACATGCCGCATTTACCATTTGCGGTTCGCTAATACCAAGATAGACAGGGGTAGGGCCCTGTCCCCTACGCGGTCCCGAATGTTAAAGTACGACAGACCCTCCTTTTGCCCTTACATAGGCAATCACTATACTCATCTTAATCCGAGTCTAGGTCAATGTTCACACAGTCATGGAGATGTTGCTGTAGCATCATCCTATTACTTAGCTCGTCCCTCGATACAGGTTTCCTTACACATAAGGTAGCACAGAGACCACACATCGCAGGAGCACACTGTATACACAGACAGAACAGGAAAAGAATGGCTAAGATCATTCCAATGACCATCAGAACTTTCCAACCCCAGGCAGATATCAATTCCCAGAACCACCCCACCAGTGACCAATCTCCCTTATCCACGTGTATGGATTCAGATATTTTATGGAGTTTGGAGATGGCTTGATACACTGTTGGAGCATTATCTGGTATGAAAATGCAGCAACTGGATTGGATGACCTTGCATACCCCACCGCGGTCTGCAAGAATAACGTCTAGAACCATGCGGTTCTGCAGAGTCATAAGGCGATCCGCTTGGAGCTCAGCTGTCAGATTACTAAGGGCACCAGCCGTTACATTGACAGTGGATTCAACCACACGAGTCAGTTGTCTCAGGTTCCTACTATTGACCATAGGTCCCCAAAATGGCAGGAAACCCAAGAAGAAGTCTCCTGCTTCCTGACCGGCACTATCCTCCTTACTAATCACACCTCTCACAACTCTGGTCTTGTGATAGTCAGAGGCAGCAGTAAATGTCGGCGGTAGCAAGTTCGCAATATAACATGTGCCCGAGAAATCAGGGGGCAGCCATGTATATGCTCGGTCATTACAGATGAAATATGTGCCCTTAGCAGCCAAGAACGCAGGGGAAGACTGTGACGGGAAGGTGTACGTTTCAGTACAGTCACTTCTTCCCAGTTGAGCTCTAGGATTCTGACCATTACCCTGTAAGCAGAACCGACCCATGTGGGGTACGACCCAGATTGGAGATGAGATTTTTCGCTGTCTTTCACCCAAACTAATACTATACCCCGTCGCGTTCCATCCTACATAAGGTCTCAACTCTTCTTTGGGAATGGATGAGTATGCATCGATATCCCTACTCATATCGGCAACTCCTTTCATCAAAGCCTTATTATTGGTGGTAGGTCTGATGGAACGCGGTTGGCGAGGGGAATATGTATCTAGAGCATAGAGAAACATGGTTTGGAATGCCCATGACGATCCATTGTAACTATACGGCAGCACCAGGTAGGGAATACCCTTGTTAATGGTATGTGGCATTAACCCACACACCCAGCAATTGGTCGTATTCATTACCAGTTGGTGCTGGTGCAAGAGCTGGATAAACGAGTTATTTACAAACTCTGATCGTCTGGTCTGTTCGTGCTCAGGCAAAGGGTGGAAAGAGTGAGAGGAGGCAGTAGAAAGAGATATAGGCTGTTCAGTGGGTGCAATGGGCTTTTGAGCGGAGAAAAACACAAATCCTACAATAAACATTATGATACTACACAGTGTAAAAAGGCACAAAAAGACAAAACATTTACTTTTTACAATTCTACACATCCTTGCGTTAGAGTTCATTTCCTCAATTGGTCTCTCCATCTTAAAAAACTCCATCCTCTACTCGGGCCGCTCGCGGTGGATGAGTTTCTTCTGCTAAGGGGTACGCCTGTCAGTCCAGGGAAACGCCCTAGACCAACCAGAACCGTCGACCTAGCGTCTTCGGCCTGTACCCCAAAGTCTTGGCACCGTGACCCTGCGGCAGAACCCGGATGGTGGTTCGAAAAACAAAAATCAGGAAAGTCCTTCAGATGGGAGAGCAAAAAATGTCAAAAGGGAAAATAGTGAGGAAATCTTTATTTGTCCATGGGCCTAGGTCTCAAATTATAGCGTAGACGGCCAAGTGCTGTTTGGTCTTGAAACAAAAGTTCAGGCTCAGTGGTGTCCAGTCGACTTGATGGTGGCACAGCTTCCTGCAGAATATTGTCACTCTCTTGGTCTGAAACTGTGCCTTTTATGCGTGCGTCACTGAATGGTACAAAACGAGGTATAGTGTCTGTCTCTGAGTCGGCAATACCCTCCTTGACCCACTGGTCATATGGCAGAGGCAAGGGGACTACTTTGCAGTGGGTACCATGAATCCAGTGTTTCTTCCCTTTCACTCGCACTGCTGATCTTGTTGAAAGAAGAACAAGATGAGGGCCGATCCAGCGAGGCTCGTCGTTGCTCTTGCGCTGGAAATTTCGGACTAGCACCCACGTACCAGGGTTGATAGGGTGTCCAGGAGGTTCAGAGGCTTGGGGAAGAGTATCATGTACCTGTTGGTGCAAAACACGCAGTTTAATAGTCAAATCATACAGGTAATCGAGCAGTACTGGATGTTCTATTTCGCTAAATTTCGCCGGTCTTGGCACGCCCCATACATTAGCCGGGCGGCCAAAGACGACCTCATAAGGGCTAAGTCCCACTCGTGAGTGTATGGTCATTCGGGTGGACAGGAGTGCTAAAGGCAGAGCGTCAGGCCATTTAAGACCGGTGCTCGCCTGGATTTTGGCCAGCTTGAGCTTTAAGGCTCCATTGTAGCGTTCTGCTAATCCAGCTGATTGGGGGTGATTTGCAGCATGGAACTTCTGCTTTATCCCTAGCCCTTCACATACATTCTTCATCACTTTACCCACAAACTCACTTCCGTTATCACACCACACCATTCTTGGCATCCCAAACCTAGGGAAAAACTCTTTCACAAGGGCCTTGGCTGTGGATAGGGCAGTGTTATCTTTCAGAGGATAAGCCTCTATCCATTTTGAGAAAGCACAAACAACCACCAGTACATATTTCAGGTTGTTGCATCTTTCCATGTGAATAAAGTCCAGCTGCAAAACTTCAAATGGACATGATGGGGGTGCAAAGTGACCAGCCGGAGTTGGGGTTCCCCTACCAGGGTTGTACTTCAAGCATACTATGCAATTCTTGACCACATTCTCTGCACACTTGGGAATCCCAGCATTCTGCCATACTGGAGCCAACAACTTGCATATACCTTTCGTACTGATGTGTGCCATTCCATGTGCCATGGTAACCACTGGAAGCACATATGCATCAGGCAACAACCATCGCCTATGTTCTGTCAGATCAATCCAACAACCATTCTCATCCAACTTACCCATACTTTCTCTCCACTTGCTTAACTCTTCCTCTGTGGCTTCAGCTTGAAGCGACTTCACACTCTCTATTGTGTTCTCACACATTCCCACATCATTGACCCATCTTGCGGGACCTGCAACATACATTCTAGTCTTCACATTCTGTGCCGTTTCTCTCGCGGTCTCATCAGCAAACGCATTCCCACGTCCAACATCATCTGTGACTTTCCTGTGCGCACTGCATTTCATAATCGCAACTTGCAACGGTAGGGTCAGTGACTCAAGGAGATCATTCACCAACTTGCCATTCTGAATTTTAGCTCCATGCGACGTCAGGAACCCACGCTCTTTCCACAAACGCCCAAAATTATGAGCCACGCCAAAGGCGTACTGGCTATCTGTGTATATATTCACTCTCATTCCTTCAGACAACACACATGCTCTCGTGAGGGCGATTAATTCTGCTGCTTGGGCCGAATTATGTGGCACACGTGCAGTTTCCACAACCGTGTGCAAAGTCGTGATAGCATATGCAGCAGTCGTGTCACCATTAGGGAGCTTGAAACATGACCCATCTACCCATAAAGTGCCATCACACTCAGTCAGGGGAGTATCTTTTAGATCTACTCTCCCTTTCGTCTCTTCTTCTGTCCTGAACAGACAGTCATGTTGCTCAATCTCATCTGAGTCTGCTGGAATTGGCAACAATGTGGCTGGATTCAGCGTATTGCATCTTTTTATGTGTATGTGATTAGCTAACAGTGTAAGCTCGTAGCCCGATAATCGTGCACTAGTCAAGTGTTGTGTCTTAGTCCTATTTAATAATGTGTCTACAGCATGTGGAACCATGACAATCAATGTGTTGTCCATTACCAAACCAGCAGATTGTCGGATAGACATCGCTGCAGCAGCTGTCGCTCTCAGACAGCTTGGCAATGCCCTCGCTACAGGGTCCAAGGTAGATGAAAAATATGCGCATGGGCGCGGTCTGTCGCCAAAAGGCTGTGTTAACACTGACAACGCACATCCATCTTTCTCGTGAACATACAATGTAAAAGGCTTACTGTAGTCGGGGGTACCCAACACAGGTGCTGAACATAATGCATTACGCAATTCCACAAAACTTTTCTGGCACTCTTCAGACCATGGGATAGGATTCGGTGTGTCTTTGCATGTTAAGGCTAACAAAGGTTTTGCCAATAAAGAAAAACTAGGGATCCAATGCCTACAGTATGAAGTGATGCCCAAGAAAGCACGTACTTCTCTCTGTGTCTTTGGCACACTCAACTGTGCAATGGCTTGAATTCTTTCTGGGGTCAGTTTCCTTCCCTCCTTCGATAAGAGATGACCTAAGTAGGTCACTTCTTGTCGACAATATTGCAGCTTAGAGAGAGACACTTTGTGATGGAAAGCGGATAAATGGCGCAACAGTGACAATGTGGCTTCTTTACAAATCTTCTCAGTATCCGCGGCAATTAGTAAATCGTCCACGTACTGAATCAGGATAGCGCCACTAGGTAAAACAAGTGCATCAAGCTGCGCTTTCAAAGCTTGACTGTATATGGATGGACTCTCACAGTAGCCCTGGGGAGCGCGTTTGAAGCGGAAGCTTCGGCCTCCCAGACTAAAACCAAAAATATCTCTGCTCTCTTCTGCAATTGGGATACTAAAGAAAGCATTCTTTAAATCGATCACCGAAAACCATGCAGCAGAGGCTGGAATCATTGTTAACAAGGCAGTTATATCGGGGACAACCGGAAACTGTGGCACAACAATCTTATTAACCTCTCTAAGATCAATCACAAATCTGTAAACAGGTGGCTGTGAAGGGTCCGTTCGTTTTAAGACAGGTAAAATCGGGCTATTGCAAACGTTGCCTCTTGTCTCTTCAATCACACCCTTATTAATCAAGTCGCTGACAATGTCTAACAATGCTTTCTGCCCTTCATTAGAGATCTTGTACTGGGGAATACGTGGCAGTCTGACATTAGCCTTTAGAGTCACCACATATGGCGGTATCTCCAAGAGGCCCACGTCATTGGGACCAGTAGCCCAAAGGGCATCCGGAAGGGATGACAATTCAGGTGGCATCGTGTTTTTAGACAAATACATTGGGGAAACCACTTTCTTGCCTAATGTAAGTTGTACTCCTGAAGGAGAACAATACAGTGTAGCATGCAATCTTTTCAACAAATCTAATCCCAGCAAATTCTCACCACAACCTGTTGTCAGGATCAGGGGTGCTTTCAGCTCGCAAGGTCCAACAGAAAGTGACATGGGACTAGAAATCGGGTTCCTAACTGGGGCGCCAGAAAAACCTACTGAAACATTTATATCGCCAGACAAAGGTGCACCAGGGAGTTTTGAATGCATGATTGAACTCTTTGCAGCACCAGTGTCTAGCAGAAAAGGCTCCGTTACATTTGCTGTAGTCACCTCAACATACGGTCCACTCTGATCCACTGGCACTGAAACAACTCCCTCTCTCGGTCTATGGCTGTCCTAGTAATCATTATTCTCTGCATCACCGTCCTCTGCATAATAATCATTATTGTAATACTGGGCCGTATTACTAATCGCGTTAGCTTGCTGATCAAAGCTATTGATGGTACTTTGAGGCGGCAGAGGACGCGCGTTCTGGGGAGCATTTCCACGCCCTCTGCCTCTAGGAGCTTGCTGACCACCCCTTCCTCTTGCGCCATATGCATTACCATTCCGCTGCATTAATTTAGGGCAACTATATTTAAAATGACCTTCCTCTTTACAGTATGAGCATTGGTTGGGACCTACAGGGACACGTGGTTGATAATACCCATTCATTTGCTGATTGTTCTGAAACTGTTGGGTTGCTGATTGTTCTGAAACTGTTGGGGTTGGTGATAGACACCTTGGGGTTGCCTATAATTATTCTGACCTCCACGTGGCGGATAGGCCTGCTGTAAAAGGACCTTTGTCTTTAGTTCCTTCGTCTTTTTCTCTGTTCTATCTTTCTCGTCCTTATCTCTGTTTTCATAATACTGTGCAGTAGCCAGTATTTGCGCTGAAGAAGAAACAGCCCAAGAACTTTCTGAATCTTTTAACTTTTTACACAAGTCAGGAAGTAAATTCTGCACGAACTTATCCACAAACAGCCGTTGGCCACCCTCAGTACTCATATCTTGCCCACTGTGATCAATAAACGTTTCTTCAAACCTAGTAAAGAAGTCTGACACTGTCTCATCTTTCTTCTGCTTGCATGCAGATAACTTGTCCCAATTTACGCGCATCGCAGGCATTATTGTCTTCATATACGTGATGATTCTACCAGGCAATTCAGCTACTAAAGGTTCTGGTTTCGCACCACCAGTTTGTCTAGCATCAGCAGCAACAATGTTAGCCCATGTATCCCCTAGTTCTGCATTGTGATCTACATTACGAATTGATCCCCATAGAGGCTGTGGAACAACATTACCAAACAACATGTCTATGTCGGCCAGATTCATAATACATGACCCTGCCGTCTGTGACAACTCTTTATAATAACCTGCTGGGTTTTTACGGGGATCAGGCAAGGACTGCTTAAGCGCTAACACCTCAGAGCGCTTCCATGGAACATGCACCCAAACACGCTGGAAATGCGCTGCCACAGCGGGGTTACCACCGACAGCTGCAACCGCTTCCTTCCATACCGGGGGAACTTCTCTCATAGGGTATTGTCGCGCTTTTGCCTTTTTCCCCACAAGGACCTCTTGTACAAACAATGACTGTTGGCAATCGTCATTCCTAAAGGACAATACAACCGCAACTGCTTTATCTACTTCGCGGTCCACAATTATACCAGTTCCAAAATCGAACCTCACTCTACACAACTCCTGCGGGTTCGGATTTTTACCACTATCCTCCAATTCTTCACAGAGAATTTCGCACATTTTCTCAAACACATATCTCTGTTTAGGGGCATCCCATTGATGGAAAACGTTGACAACTGATTCCACATTATACAGTGAAGGAAAAACAATCCATCTACGCGCCATGTTATCTATTACCTTTTTCTCATCGGGGTTAGGCAATTGACTGCGCAACTGCTTACGCTGTAAACCAGGAGTCGCACCAGATGATTCAAAGAGAGGAGACATTAATGTAGTAACCACATTAGCTAAGCGCTGTCGCGCTGAAGGAGAAGCTGAGGCGAGAACAGGGGGAAAAACAGAGGAAAGAAAAGAGGATGTAGAGACAGGTACTGGAGTGGTGGAAGGAAGAGTGTTAGGGGAGGCAGTTACTGGATTAGGCAAAGTCGCAGGAAGTGCGGGGGCAGTGGGAAGCACAACTGGCGGCACTTGAGAGGGCTGCGCTACAGGAATAGGAACTGGCTGCAAAGCAACTGGCGGTTGCGGCAAGGCTTGCAGTATATGCACTGGAGGTGGCATATTCACAAGCTGGGGAGGCGCCGTGGCAGTTTGAGCATACGGGGGTGGCGAACTCAACAAATGTGACATCAGGGGATCTTTCTCCTTTTCTTCGGACTCATTCTGCTTAGAATGTGGTAAAGCTGGGTAACATTTGTCAATCCCTAACTTATGCTGCCTGTGCAATTGCTCACTCATTTGCTCCTCTTCATTGTCTTTAAATTGTACAGCTGCTTGCATTACTGACATACCTCTCTCTCTCTTATTCTTTTTCGCTGACTTAATTTCCTTCTGTTTGGCTTCCTTTCGCCATAAGCGGAAAGAGTCAAACATCGCCGGCCGGGCTTTCTTCTTAAACAATTTAATTTCCAAATTATCTAAAATATCGGTATCAAAACTACCATTTTGGGGCCATTTTAAAACACCATCTTTCCTGGTGTAGTGGATCCACACTTCGTTATATGCAATGGGGCCTACGCCATGTTTTACATAGAGCTCATAAGTTGGAGTTCCAACCGGAGGAACCGGACATGATTCCTCTAGCTGGAAATCTTTTCCACAACCCAAACAGAATAATCTACCAAATAGTCCAGAACCAGGCATCTTCGCTCACTAGTCTAGATCCAAACGTCAAAGGATTATCGATTACGATATTCTCGTGAATACACGAGTCCTCTGGTTTTGGCGTTTGCAAACTCCAAAGTACCAATTCAAACAATCCCGAAGGATACCAAAACAAATGGGAGACGCTCCACTTATACTTAACTGAATATTGCTGATCGATGGCGTCACCAGAAGACTCTCTCAATTGTTTCGCTCTCTCAAAACTCGTCAAGGGTCCAAAACAGGTCGATTAATCAGGGCAGCAGTCCTTCGTAGCCGTCGGGACGCGGAGAACCTCGCAGAAAAGACTTTCGGACCACGTCGACATGCAGGGGTCGATGAAGTGGCGGCCTTCCTCCGGAATTTCCACACGAAGCTCCTCACGAACCTCTGGCTTGGACTGGTACCGCTGAAATCGTCCTGAGTTGGGCGCCAAACTGAAGTACTGGGTATTTTAGACCCAGCGGTGCAGGGGCACACACCCTATGACTTCTGGGTTCACCCTGATCCGGACCTACAGAAACACAGAGTCTTCTGGGTGAAGTCAAAGATTTGTTTATTGGCTGCAGACCAATGACAGGTATCCTAGAAGTACAACAGCGTGTATGTTCTCAGGAGACTGCTGAAAATCATAGGAACGGACTTCTCCTTAAGTACAAAATATCATGCTCCAGGCACACATTCCTTGGTTTACGATATGGCCATTAAAAGTATACATTACAAACGAAAAAGCAGAGTCATGATGACCATCCCACATTCCAGTTCGGCCAGCCCACAATGATTTACACAGTAAGGTTCAGATCCCACGTTTGATGTAAATAGACCCCCCAATAAACATGAGCATCTCCTGTTTTGGGAAACAAGTCATAAAGCAGGAACAAGCAGGTGTGGAAGAGATTAGCCGGGGGATTGTGTAGAATGAAAGGGTTTTATGACGGGTCAAGCCCTGATGCTAATCACAGGTGGACGGAGGAAGGGGAGCTCGTGAGACCGGTTTGACCCGGGGCAGCAGAGCCAGCTGCCCAGGTCACAGAGAAGTCAGAGGGAAAGCCCATGCACTGTGAGGCCCGTATTCACTCCATTATAGCCTATGTGAGGGCAATGACAAGATGGCCACTGCTTCCAAAATGGAACCCGCGTAGTGGAGCAGAATAACGTGTACACAGTGCATTCATAGCTAGAACGATATATAAAGCACTCGTACATGCCGCATTTACCATTTGCGGTTCGCTAATACCAAGATAGACAGGGGTAGGGCCCTGTCCCCTACGCGGTCCCGAATGTTAAAGTACGACAGCCTTGCTGGTCTCCCGGTGGAATTGTACTCCACCTTCAGAACCCGCCTGGTTTTTCTTCTGGTACGACTGTACCAAACCTCATTATGAATAGGCGAATTGCCCCCACCACGGCACAGGTACTTGTGACTTCACTACCCAAACCTGGCAGGGACCCCACTCATATTGCTACATATAGACCTTTTACATTATTAAATACTGAGTATAAAATATTGAGCAAAATACTGGCCCACCATCTGCTCCCAATGCTACCCAAACTTATACACACGATCAATGTGGTTTCATACACGGCCGCAGCACGTCACTAAACATACAGAGACTTTATCACGTAATGGACGTGACCCCTAACAACCTCCAAGTGGTGGAATGTATATCAGTTGATCTACGTCAGGCGTTTAATACCCTAAGTTGGGAGTACATGCTGGCCGCCCTTAATAAATTCGGTCCCCCCAAGATATATAAAGTGGGTCAAATTACTATATGCCTACCCCACTGTGAGAGTGCGCCCAGGAGCCCACATCTCTGGCTCATACTCATAAGGGAACGAGACAAGGATGCCCTATGTCCTCAATGCTGTTTGTGCTCGTGTTAGAACCATTAGCGCAACGGCAGCGACAAGAGGCACACGATTGGGGAATGCCGATTGGACCCACAGTGCATGCCCTTCCACTTTATGCAGACTATATAGTGCTCTATGTTTTACATGACAATCTGCAAAATGTAGCTCAGACTTTCACACTATTTGAGCAAATTTCTGGACTAGCCATAAATGTGAAGAAATCCCATGCTTTTTTCTTTAGAAGTGGCCCTAAGACCCGAACGATTGTTTTTGGAGACCAAGGCATGTTTAAATGTCTAGGGGTCCAGATATACAGGGAAACATTTGACTTGTTGCACGGAAACCTTCAGAAACCTATTTCTTCTTCGCGCTCACAGGTAACATTTTGGACATCCCTCCCCCTTTCCATGGCAGAACGCACGGCAATAGCTTAAATGGTCATGCTCCCAAGACTTTTATACTATTTTACCATCCTACCAGTAGTTGTATCGGCACCCTATTTCAAAGCCTTGAGCATGCTACTAACAGAATTGATCTGGTTAAATGTACGGAAGCGTGTGGGATTAACCAAATTGCAGTTACTGACAGAGTGGCGACTCGGAGTGCCAGACTTCAAATTCTACTGCCTGGCAAGCCAATTAAAATGGCTTCCTATTGGCTGGCAGCCATAATTTACAAGAAACAGTCTGCACACCCGCATGCTCGAGCAAGGCGCATTGCACGCATTGCACAAACTATTATATCCCTAAGTACGAAATCTAGCTCAGGCCCCATTACAGTTAAAGATTGCCCTCACATATTGGAAATTGGCTCTTAAATACACAGCCAAGACTATTCCATATGCCCCAAATATACCACTCCTGGGTCTTCCTACCCTATAGGGCACATTGACACAATGACGGTTACACACATGGGGAGAGGCAGGAGCGTCCACATTGGGTACACTGTTCAGAGATGGTATGTTGCTGAACCATATGGATTTTATACATGCACACTGCTTTCCGGACTCCCTATTTCTTACATATGCAAACATTATTCAATATGTAAAACTACATTGGGCCCCTGACTGCACTGAACCGGTCACGCACAAATTTATGTATGCGGTGCACCAAATGGGTAACGGCAGACACTTGATGTGCTGGCTATACTGTGGAATAAAATCCCACTTAGCGGTATCCCTGACTCCGCTACGAGACAAATGGGGACAAGACCTGGGGAAAGACCTACAGGATACGGAATGGAAAATTGTCTTCGCCTTTCCGAAGAAAGTCTCATGCCATTCCAGATTCAAACTTGTACAATTTATGATCTTACACAGTGCCGATCTTACACCACATGGACTATACGCCATGTTCCCTGAAGCGTTGTCATCATGCCCCAGATGCCGCAACCAAGGTGCAAACCTATTACATATGCCGTGGTCGTCCCCGCACTCACATCCTACTGGTCACTAGTAGCAACTGCAATAGGAGAAGTAACAAGGAGTACTAACTGGAATACAGCAGAAAGATGTTTACTGGGGCTGTATCCCCATTCCAAAAACTGCACAACGCAGTCTAGGTTTGCAGATTTGATTCTTCTTCTCGCGAAATGCTTAGTAGCAAAATGCTTAGTAACGAAATGGTGGAAATCCACATCTCCTCCAAATATCTAGTCTTGGCGAGAAGACGTTATACAATGGGGAAAGGCAGAAAGTGGGGCACTCTGCAGAGAGGAATAAAGGGGCCTGGGGAATATACCAATAGCGATGGAATTGGACACTCTCATGGAAGCTTTCAAACCTCTGGATCTATCGAATACCTGAACATACACATTTGTGGCCCTTGTTTCACTAAACAGTCTAATCAGCCATTAGCAAAGTCTAGATGATAGGCACAATGGCATAAAGATGCACACATAATTAGTAAGACACACATACATGCCCCGTACCAGATGTATTCTCCCCTGGACATCAGGAGGCTCCACCCAGGACACCTATACAATCCATACCGAGTCAGTGAAAATTTACAATTTGGCTCCTTTAGAGTGGCGTAAGCAACACCATGGACATCCCTCAGGGACATAGGTAACCAACAGTGAGAGGGGGTGAACGGTAGGCAGAAGGGAGTTTCATAGTTCCTTTTTTCAAATGAAAATTACAAATACTGTACAAATATGTATCAAACACAATGAGTGTTAAATTGTATCATGTACACAGCAGTAATTGTTTTGAGCCCAAACTGGCTGCAAAAAATACGCTTATCGGACCTTGTTGTTTCGAATTGTAATATAAAAAAAATGCAATAATACCTCATGCTGCGTGTGATTGAGAAACCCCAATAAAATTTGTATTAAAAAAAAAAAGATGCTGAACATGCTGTACAGTCAAAACACCAAACATTATAGGCAAACGTTAAAAGGAATACAAAGTCTATCGCAAACTAGAATGAAGAAACTCTAATAAATTGGCAGTATTCATATAAAAGACATTAGATATAGATTTTAAAGAAATCATTATTGTGCATTTACATGCTTTCATTATATAAGTTCCCTACTGTATGATAATGTTTTGTCTGGGTCCGGCTGCAATTTGTACTCTAAATTTATATTCGAAATACTCATACTACTCAATCAAATATTTGGATTTAGGAGTTATTTTTCCCTTTTACACCTTTAAGAGAGTGAAAATATATTTTCAGTTCTGTCCCGAGGTTGAAAGCTGTCTAGATTCCATTTGCTGAAGCGTAAGGGTATACAACAGTGAAATAGGCTACTCACATTGTTGAATCATTCTACAGGGTTTATTTAAAGGGCTCCCTTTCAAACAGAGGGATGCATGTTTCTTTATAATACCCTTGGAAAGCCAGAAAGAACACAATTTCTTAGGTGAATCTTAATATAGACAGTGCCATTGTGTGTCTTATAATTTCGTAAGTCTCGAGCAATAGACTGATCTGCTTAATAAAAAAGAATCCTCAAGGAATAAAACTTTGGTTACATAATATTAATTTATCTCAAAAGTATCAATGATTTCCATCAAGTGAGCAAGAATTTCACTTGTCTTCTCATATGTAATAAAACGTCTTCAACATAAAATTAAATAGTGTTATTTACTCACTGTTAGATTGTCTCAGAAGGGAAATGTGCCACACGTTGAAGTTGCTCAACAGCTAAGGAGTCATCCAGTACAAAAGCTTAAAACTTCAAATAACCAAGCATTTAGAAGAAATATTTTGAATGTGGCCGGGTAGTTGAACCCAATACTAAAACGAAGAAATTTTATTTAATTTGGCAAAGGCAAAGACTGTTAGACATGGAGATTTGTTGTAAATTTTTAATTTGGAATTGCTGTAATGTATTGTACTGTGATAGAAGTAAACTTTGTAACTTTCAATGGGTATTTGTGCTAGGAATAAACTCTCCCTGGTCATTGTCAGCTGTTATGACACCACCCTTGACAAACACCCTGCCAGAATTGTGATGAGAGATGTTTGTCCTAGAATGCAATATAAATAATGTGCGGTCAGTCTTCTGGGTCTCCAATTTTGAGAAAAAAAATAGAAGTTTCTTTCATAGATTGATCTAGCCCACCTATTGTCCCACATCCTTTCACTTTATACTTTCAGTAGCTGGGAAATCGGACTATCTGAAAAGCCCTCATGCAGTTCTACTAATCATCCTCACTCAGCATCTTCTCCATTATTCAAATTTCTAATAGTCACTTGTGTTTTCTTTATATATTGAAAGAGCACCAGTTTATAAGGCATCTATCCCAAAGTACTTTCTTTGGAAATTCCATGCAAAAATGCAAGATCCATATATTTAAGATGGACACCTGGATAGCCAATCTGAGGCATGTAGTTGATCACTCACAGATAGATTGCTTGGCATGAACAGAATCAATCGATATATAATTTTTTTCAGTTGCATTTCTATGTTCGATGTCTCATAACCAAGTAAAGTGCCCTCAGAATTTTTCAAAAGTCTATGCTATTGCCACTTGTAAAGATCCAATATTTTTTTAAAGCCCGCTCATTCCAGAAATTCACAAACGTGTTGTCCCAGTGCAATAGCTGAATGTGCTTAGAGGTTGCTCCTTTGTTTGTAAAAAAAAATATTTCACAGTTAAATTATTGTCTTCTAGTGTCTGGTTTAGGGTATGGGAAAAGGTGTTTTGCCAAGGAACACCTACGGGTGTTCCCGAAGAGTTGGTTTGACAAGGCATACTTTACTTGTCCAGCTATAGAACTAACAATAAAAGGATGCAGACAAGCTTGCACACTACATACTGCCAAAAGATTGGGATTTCTTTGCAGCGAGCATTGTTATATATTCAATGGGCGTTCTGTAATCCGATCAGATCCCATATGATCATGACCAAATTAGCATGTATTGGCACAATATTTTGATATTTCCTGTCCATTGGTTTGGATGCAGGATGAAAGCCTGGAAATTGTGTGTATATAACAACTGGAATTGCAATTTAGGACTTTTTTTTAATGCAACAATGAATGTAGAGGTATTTGAATATTTAGAAAAGGATAGCCATGACTTATTTGGAGATAAATTGCTTAATATTTCAGTTTTTTTTCTTTTTGCTCTTAATTAAATTGAAACCATAAAAGTGGTCAATCAAATGACCTGGGCACTTAGCTTGCCACTTGCCAATTCCTGCTTATTCCAGCCTGATCCATTTGCCACCTTTTGACCAAGTGACACTGCCGCTGCCTGGGTTTCCCTGCCTGGGTTTTTCCCGCTTACCGTTCTTCCTGCCAACAGAAGCCCTGCCCATCCCAGGATCTACTTATTTGAGGCCGCAAAGCGGGCATGCCTCTAGCGTGCCAAAGGTAAGCCCATCCTGTCCTCACCTGGACCGTGCCCAGTGCCAGCAACCCAGGTTCCATGACCAACAAACTCTGCCACTACTCCTCCGTGACCTCAATAGCACACATCGGGAAACACGCTGCTGCTGTGAATCCCCCAAACCATGGTAGGACATTTCTCCTGCACCCATTGCGATTTCACCTGCGACACCATAGACTGACACCTCCTCTGGGACCTCAATTTCCACCAGAAAGACACCACAGACCTTAACTCCATGGCCTTCCTCAACCTCAGCAACCTCATACTCACCCGCTCATCCAAGGACCAACTCACATAGCAGGCCACACCCGTAGCTTTGTTTTCTCCTCTAACAACCTGTTCATCATTACCCACATGACCGTGCTCATATGGGACGACTACTACATCATACATTTCAAAATACCAAGCCACCCCACTAGAATAACCCAAAGCACCATCAAGACACTAGGACAAAATATCAGATGAAAACTGTCCCAAGACCCTACAGTAACACCCATCCAACCACACCAGGAACCTCGATGTCTACCCAAAGCTCTTCAATAAAAGGGTCGCCGACTGTGCAACCGCACCACTCCCACCAGAAACAAGCTCTACGAAAACCAGAAACAACCCCGCTGGTACACAAATGATCTCAGTGAGTCCAAGTGCCACTGTAAACAACTTGAGAGAAAATAAAGACTCATCAAAAACACCACTGTAAGATCCACATACAAAGCCGCCCTTAAGCTCTATCACCACCAACTATAAGATGCAAAGAAAGGGGACCTAACTCTCAGGCTCAAAGACCTCTCCAACTATAGCAAAGAACTCTCACTATCATCAAGGACATTTTAAGAGCCCACAGCATCGACTTAGTATCCTACGTCGACAAACCACACCTCATCCTCTCCCTTACTGATTCAACCAGCACAGTGAAAAAATATTTGGCAAACTGCATCAGCAACCTCGCTGCTTGGATGAAGAGCGTGTTTAATTAACAAGGAAACCCAATTGTAATGGTCAGGGACCTTGGGTAGTAGTACCTTACAATTACAAAATAGTCCCTGACAGGGGAGATTCACATGGAAAACAATGAATATAGGCCTGACATCAGTGCTATATTAAAGCTGTCCAGCCGGACTGAAAGTTTAATAATGTATCAAATCACATAAAACACTAGAATAAAGTGGGACACAATCCTGCGTCCAATGCAACATATATAACAAAGATACAAATGAACAGAAATTCACAAATTCAGAAAGGCTCTGGCAGGACAAAAAAATGCTTGTAAATTGTATAAAGAAATGCCACAAGAAAACAATATGTAGAGACACCGTTACACATCAGTAATTAATTCAATTGCGTTTACGGTGCATATAAGGTTGACGACGTTTCGATCCCATAAAAACAATATTGGGACCATCATCAGGACGTAAAAATTACATGCCTGAGGGAATTTTAGCCAAGCGTAATAGCAGGGGCAAGCAATGAGGCAGTTGTGATAAAACAAGGAAGGGATTACTGCAGTCGCTCTGAGGTACGTTAGATCACTCGACCGTCTTGGTGCTCAGCAAAGGAGGTAGGGTGGGATTGGGGCAATTCCCAATTGAGGGTACTGGTATGGAGAGGCACGGTAACCTAATTACACGAATAGCGGCAACCAATCCAATTTGGAAATATATGAAAGGTGCTATGAGTCACGCAACAATGATGCGAGTACTCCTGAGCCTGTACAATGACTTGTGTATCCATCGGTATTCCGGTGTGCTCCGGGTTGGATGAAAAGCAACTGCCTCCAGCTCAACACACACAAAACCAAAGTCCTAATCTTCAGCAACAACTACTCCCTCTGAGACGCCTCTTGATGACCCTCCGAACTTGGCTCTGGACCCATACCAGTGGACCATACCAAGAACCTCAGGATCATCCTGGACACCAATCTCTCCATAAGCAGACAGATCAACATCATCTTCTCACCATGCTTCCACATCCTACGAGTGCTATGCAAGATTTTTGAGTGGATGCCACTGAACATCAGCCAAGCAGTCACCCTGGCTCTTATAACAAGTATACACTATTAAGGAAACCTCTACATTGAGATCCCAGGGGGGCTTGACTAACCTCCAAACTTGGCGGACGCAATGTGAGTGAACTCCGCGCCCGGACCAACACATTTTGATTAGTCCTACAAAACTGGGTCCCATCCACAACTGAAATGCTGGCCGTGAGATTGCGGTGTGGCTGAGGTGCAGATTGGCCGATTTTGCGCCGACTGATGACCCCCTGACAGCCGAACAACGTGGGGTGCCGGGCGCCAGAGGGAAGCCACGTGTGCTGCCGGAATCCAGAGGCAGTGGACTGGTGCTGGACTGTAGGGGTGACGTGCTGTCAAACCAGCGGAGCATGTCAGCAGTGCATCACCCCATAATCACCCTCCTCATGACCGAGACTGGCTGGCTGGCTGTCGAGACTCTGTGACAGAGTGGAGGTCGGAGCGGTGGCTTGATCTGGGCCCTCGGCACCGCAAATGTACTGGACACTCGATCGGATTCTCCCATGTACGCATGCAGCGAGTCAACAGAGCACCTCCTCCCTGACAGGCGACCCCCCCGGAGTACAGACGGTGAGTGCGGAGCGCACAACTGCAGCATGCAGCTGAAGGGCAGTTAACGAGTGGAGAACAGCTGCGTAGGCATTTTGACATGGATGGGCCTGCATCCGGAGGCGAACAGGAACCTATTGGAGGCCGATCGGGTGAGACGCTGGGACACTGTGCACGTAAGGCCGTTCGCCATGACTCAATTGGACCGGGGGGGGGGGGGGGTGGCTGAGGCAGCGTGGAGCGCATCGTCCACTATCCTCCCCACAGAAAGCCCGATAACAAATACCCCCCGGCCCCCAGTGTCCCTGGGAGTGACCTGGACTCCCACGGCAGGGATAGGAGGGCACAACTAAACAAGTGCATCACGCCAGCACAGGTGGCCTGAGGCTTCACACCAGGAGTGGCGCCAGTATTGAACATCACACTGCATCAGTACCGACAAAGGTCCTCACGCCCCACAGAGCACCAGCGATCATTAACCCACGCAGGAGTGGCCTGCTTGATCAGAACCGTAAAAATAAGCACTAACTGGCATATTCACTCTGCTGGTATAGCAGACGATGCTCTAGTGTTATACAGGCAAATACCCCGCAATGGGGCGCCCCAAGGGCAAAGTGCCTGATACCACCACCAGCACGCAGAAACTGGAGGAAATAGATACTCCTACCTAGTCCTCCTTCTTGAACTGTGTCCCACCCACTAATATGCAGACACCCCTGGATAAATTACACCTAATCCTGCAGGAGGTGGGAGGTGAGAGATTCGAGGAAATCTATTGAACAGCAGATTGGCTACTACTGTCAAGGAAAACAAACTCACCCTGGCAGAGATGATGCTGCGGCATAAAGAGCATGCAGCGCAGATAGCACAATTGCAACAGGCGGTATCAGGGCTTCAGGATAGGGTTGATGACGCTAAAGGGAGGCCCGACAGAACAATGTTCGAGTCCTAGGACTGCCAGAACGCTGTGAAGGCCGAAACGCCACTAAGTGTATGGAGCAGTGGTTTCGTGAACGTGTGGCCCCTGAACGCCTTTCGGACTTCTGTGTAGAGAGGGCGCACCGAATCCCCACCGGCAGGCCGAAGACCGGAGCTCCACCCCGCCTCATGATTGCCAGGATCTTACATTTTAGGGACCGGGACATGCTGTTACAGAAAGCCAGGGAACAGTCTCAAATTCACTACGAGAACCAGTGGGTGTCGTTCTACCCTGACTAAACCATGCTGGTACAACGCAGACGATCTCTGTACCAAGAGGTCAAAAAGAAGCTCGGATCCCTGGACCTTAAATATGCACTGTTGTTTCCAGCCCATTTGAAGGTCATCCATGACCAAAAAACTCAATTCTTTGACACCCCAGAAGAGGCGGACGAATGGCTGGAGGTCATTTTCTTCCTAATGACGTCGGGGACCTCCTCGTAAAGCATCCCACAGAACCCAAAGACTATTCGGAACCGACAATCACGCTGCAACAAACTTGTCAACAAATCTCAGACTAGGAACCCTACCCCGGAGCAGGCCAATTAGGGGCGCGCGGAGGGGATAACCGCGACAAGCATGCTCAGGGACTACAATCATCACTCAACCTCTGACTCCTCAGAGGATAACACCGCACACTCTGACTCCGAGAACAGCCTAGCCCTATTCAGAACTGTGACTCCCCAGACTGCAGATGATTTTCTGGGATAGCAAAGTCCCAGGTGGAAGGACCTGGAAGGCACAGACCGCACACACTGCAAGGTAACCCCCAAGGTTGGCTGCCAATAGCGGTGCTCATATCGTTTTCCCAGTATCGACTTGGACACATTGGTAAACAGACTTGGTCTGGGCCACTGTGGGCTTGTACGCTATTCACCTCACCACTCAGCAATTTATAACCTGTTAATTCTTCACACTGCTGTGATTTTAGTTTGGACCAGCACAGTTCCAGTGCCGGACCGTATGTTCAATATTATAGTTGGGGGGGCTTTGGGGAACTGGCTCATCCCATATACCAAACTACATGCCTTTGACCTTGACACATCTTATGCCTAAGCAAAGCATACACAGATACACAAACACATGCTGGGCACATATAACATAATCACCTGGAATGTGCGGGGGCTGGGCTCAATACACAAGCGCCACAGAATACATGCACAGCTGAACTGACGCAAGGCGCACGTGGTGTTCCTCCAGGAGTCACACCTCTCCGGATCTGAAGCAATCAAACTGCGTAAGAAATTGAGGGGCCCGGTAGTCTCCACACCATACTCGGCCTTCGCTAGGGGGGCTACAATCTGGGTCAGGAATGGGGTCCCGTTTAAGACACTAAAACAACAAACTAATTTACTGGATAGTTACATTCTGGTAAGAGATACATTGGAGGGCGCATAGGTGGTGTTTTGTAGCCCATATGTTCCTAATTTCAAACAAGATAAGTTCCGCATGGGTCTTAACTCAGTGTTGGTGGACTGGGCAGTTTATCTGTGGATATTAGGTGGGGATTACAACGCTGTCATGTACATCAGCATAGACCGCTCACATTCCCCAGTTCAGTGCGCAGGATCCATTAAGCGAGCGGAGGCACTATGTAGCCGTATGGTGCCTTAAAAACCCGAACGGCCGAGAATACTAATTCTTCTCCCTGACTCCCCAACTCACACCCGGCTAGATAGGATACTCTGCTCTATTTCCCTTACCGCACAGGTCACACATACCACATATCTAGGGAAGACTTGCTCATATCACAACCCCCTAGAAATCACCCTAGCCTTGGGTAGAATTCCCACCCCGATCCCCACTTGCAAATTATGGCCACAAATGCTGGAAGACCCAGTCTCCCGGAGCGCGCTGGCAGAGGGCATCACAAACTACTTCACGGAGAACGCTAACTTCGCCTCCACACGTCACATAGAATGGGACGTATTCAAAACTGTGATGCGTGGAGTAGCCATTAGCACCGCAGCAGGAGCTAGGCAGGAAATACACAATAACCTCAGGGCAGTTTAAGATACCTTGAACAAATTAGACCAAGAAGCGCTAAGTGACCCCACACAGTCAGCGCCACTGCAGGAGGCCCGTATTAAGCATGCTGAACTGCTGGAAACCCTCAGACAAATAGATTACAAACCATACGCCCAGAAAAAACACACCAAGGCTGATAAGTCAGGCATGCTTCTGGCGTGTATACTACGAGACACGCCCCCTACTACAACAGTATATGAAATAACCACAATGAAAGGGACACTGAACACCCAACAAGAAATTAACTAGGCATTTTGCACATATTTCGAATCACTATATCAGACCCCCTCACAGTTGGCGGACGAATCATCAATTTACTTTATTCAGTCATTTGTACAAAACACCATCAAAGTATGCAAAAGATAAAACACAGAGATATATACAATTATAATAATATTAAACCATTTTGAGCACAAGTACAAATGACATCCCGAAGCAGGTTAAAAAAACAACATATAAAAATTCATTCGACCTAGTCAAGCTAAAATCGAATCATTAAACGCTTTTCTGGATAACCTATCATTTCCCCAGCTGGATCAAGCAGCCCAGGACGACCTGTTGGGCCCCATCACTGGAACATAAATAAAAGAAGCCATACGAGAACTGCCACGGAATAAGGCTCCAGGCCTTGATGGCCTACCGATAAAATTCTTTGCCACCTTCTTGGATGCCCTGATTCCTCCACTAGAACAACTGTACCAAACCGCTCCGGACGCAGGGACTCTCCCCTACGTCACAATGCAGGCCTTAGTAGTGTCCCTCCCCAAACTGGGCTGAACAGCCACGGATGTTTCCTTGCCACGGAATATAAAATATTGACCAAAATGTTATCACGCCGCCCACTACCATACCTACACAAGTTAATCCACCCAGACCAATGCAGCTTTGTGCCAGCGCGCAGCACCTCACTGAATATTAGGATACTTTATCATATCATGGAGACAACCCTGTAGAAAACCATAATGCAGGCGGCATCACACTAGATCGAAGGCAGGCATTTGATACCCTTAGTTGGGACTACATGATTAAGGCACTTGAAAAATGTGTTATACCACCAGCATATCTGAAGTGGGTTCAACTCTTATACACTTCCCCCACAGCAAGGGCCCGCACTGGAAGCCACATCTCGCGTGCATACCCAGTTGGCAGAGGTATATGGCAAGGATGTCCCCTGTCACCCCTATTATTTGTGCTCACATTAGAACCCCTGGCTATCAGACTACGGGCAATCGCAGAACAAGTAGGAATTAGTCTGGGAAACTCCACACGTGCTGCAGATGATATAATCATTTACGCTAAAGACCTGACTAAAGATCTGGAGCCGGTGCCGGGGGTTTTCCTACAATTCGAGCAGGTCTCGGGTCTAGCCATAAACGAGGCAGTCTCAAGCCTTTTTCTTCAGCCCCGGAGAACACCTGGATGAGATCCAGTTTGGCCAACTCTCCCTCTCTGTAGCGCAGCACACTTTCAAATACCTAGGCATCCAAATCTATAGAACGCCACAAGATTTAATAGAGGGCAACCTAACCAAAGCAATAAGGGCACTCTGCTCTGAGGCCGCCTTTTGGATTTCGTTACCGCTGTCTGTAATGGGACGCGTGGCCATACAAAGATGGTGGTCCTTCAGCGGCTCCTATACTTCCTTACAAACCTACCAGTGCTAATCCCTACCCCCTTATTCAAAGCACTAGACACACTACTATCAGATCTGATACGGGGATCTGGCCGCTGTAGGGTGGGTTTAGCCAAATACAACTAGAAACAGAGAAAGGGGGACTGGGAGAGCCTGATCTTCACGCATATTGTTATGCGAGCCAACTCCAATGGCTATCATATTGGCTGACTGGGAGCAACTTGCACGAACTAGGTTACACGGTTCAAGACGTCCACCGTGGAATTTTGCACACCCTATGACTACCCCGTGCCACGATCCCCCCGGGCGCCTGGCGCTACTGCGCACGGAGCTCGTGTACTGGAAAAAGACAATACACTACACGCGCCAGTGTTCTCCATACGTAGATAACACACTGTTACTGGGCATTCCTACACCCACAGGCCTAATCATAAAAGGAAATACCCTCAGCTAGTCTGAGGGGCGAGTCACCACAGTAGGGGTGCTGTTCAACATTGGAGCCTTAATGGATCATGAGAACTTTATCAGGCCAAACGGGGTACCAGGTAGCCTATATATGACGCAAGCTGCAATACTTCACTACGTCAAACACTGGGCCCCAACCAGAGAAGAAGCCCCAGCACACGAGTTAGTGCGGGCGATCTACTTAATGGGGAAAGGCCGCCATCTCACGAAATGGCTGTGTAAAGACATTAGGGCACACGCAAGGACTCCCCTCACTGAGCTACACAACAAATTGTCTGGGACTACTGAGAAGGATCTAACCGATAAAGAATGGCTCGCAATGTTAGAATACCCCTAAAAGGTGTCCCACAACACCAAATTTAAGTTCATCCAGTACATAATTTTACATAGGGCCTACCTTACCCCGCATCGCCTGCAGCCCATGTTCCCGGATGCGCAGCATTATTGCTCTAGATGCAGGGAGACAGAAGTTGATATCCTGCATATGCCATGGTCCTGCCCTGTGCTCACTGAGTTTTGGGCGGGTGTAGTCTTGAACATTAGAACGGAGACAGAACTACCCATAGGGGAAACTGCCAGTAGCTGAATGCTGGGTATGCACCGGCGCTCAAAATCACAAAAAGTGCAACTACGTTTCACCGACCTAGCACTACTTCTAGCTAAGTGCTCCATAACGATGCGGTCAAAGTCAGTAAGGCGCCAAACAGTATGCATGTGGAAGTGATGAAGTGGGGCAGTGCGGAGAGCGCTGCCATAAGACGGGAGGTAGCCAGAGGCCTACATAAGAATATCATATTGATGGAAGGGGACCATATAGTGGAGGTGTTCAAGGCCCTTGAACCTGTGCCCGTTCCTGCAGTACAGGATGCATAGTGGAGACAATTATGCCAGTCACTACACAATCAATCGAGACCCAAAAATAGTCTAGAGGTACAGCATTATCGCACATTCATATAATGTCCTTACACGCAGTCTCAAGGGGACTAAGGCAAAATCACACTATAACACTACAAGCTGGGGTAGAGCTAACAGAGACGGGGGGGTTGTTTAGACGTTCAAGAGTTATCTTACTACACTTGCAGCTATACCAAGTTATTGTCTTGTAAATGCTTACGGAATGTATATGCACTGTGTAATATACCAGAAAGTACACTCAGCTTGACAACTAAAAAGCATTGACTAACATACAATGTAATGCATTCTACTATAACAAATGCAGCAAATGTACATATTTCTGTATAAGACCCAAAAATTTAAAAAATCCAATAGAGTGTGTTAGAAAAAAAAAATACATTGGAATCCCAGCCCCTCCTACGCCGACTCCAAACCACACAGAACGCCACGGTCGGCCTCAACCTGAACATCCTGTGAAAAAACCACATCTCTCCACTCAACAGTCTCCACTGGCTCCCAGTCTAGGAAAGATGCAAGTTCAAGCTACTCACCCACGCCTACAAAGCTCTCCACAACACCAGTCCAGGTTACATCAACCACCACCTCAACTTCTACCAATCCACCAGACACCTTTCAACTGCGTCCCAGGCAGAAGCATACCTCCCTCGCATCAAGAAGACCAAAAGCGTAGAACACTCCTTCCTATACCTCGCAGCCTAGATGTGGAGCGACCTCACAAAACAACTCAGAACCTCCCCCTACCTCATGGGCTTTGTAAGAAACCTCAAGGCATGACTCTTACAGACAAACTAGGTATGATCTCCTCCTACCCCACCCCCAGGCTTGCCCGACTCAGCACCTGGATACCCTCACAGGTGATAAGCCGCCCTCTACAAATTCACATAACATACATTATTGCTCTTCAGCTGGTTCTGTTACTGGCACTATTGCTGTAAAATGCTCCTTCTATCCAGTGAAGATAGAATGTCCTCTCGACAAAAAAGTGAAAATCTAGAGGTGGCAGTTGAAAAATTATGACACTTTATTTTACAGCATGCTAACATAGCTACATTGTTGGCACGCTCAGAGTACTACTTGCTTGTCAGTTAACAAAACAAAAATGTTTGCAAAGGGTCAGTTTTCTTCGGAATATGTCAATACCCTTTTAACCATTATTTAGGTAACACTGTGTGCATTCTGGTTTCCACATGTACTAATTTTTAGGTCGAGCAAGACAGCGCATGCGCTGTCTCTTCGAGCCCTGCTGTAAACAGTCTACCGAAGTGTAATGTGGCAATATGGGCTGATTCTTGCAATTGGCTAATTCGTTAGTTGCATTTTGTTTCCTTGCTCCTTATTTGATCCCCCTCCGATACATCATTTCCGTTTTTTTCCGAAGAGAACCGGCTAATTACTGTTCCCTTCCTCTCGTAAGTGTTATCTGTTATTTGGGGACTACTTGTTCTTCTTTTGCAGGGCAGCACGCTATGCTTGGTCTCTAACAATGGCAGCTGTCCAACTTTCCTTTTGTTGTGCACGGCTCGCCCAACTCTATTTTTACAACATTGTTCTTTTTTTTTTTTTTTACCAGCGCAGTAGTAGCAATGGCAGGTGCGCGTGATATTTTCAAAATGCGCGGCTTGACCGACTTGCACCTTTTTGTTTTTTAAAATGTTTTTGTTTGGCAGCGTGGCACGCTTTAAAGAATAACTGCCGCGTGCCTTTCTTTTCCAAATGCCTGCCTCACCCTATTTGCACCTCTGCTCGTTGCGAAGATTAACCGTATCACAGACGTGCTCTGACAATCCTTCCCATGGTGTGATAGTCTTGCACTGTCCTGCCATTTCCCTTGCGCCAAACTATGAATTAATACTGTAGGGTGCAACAGCAACTTTGGCACTTTACTGCTGAAGATGAAATTAGCAGGAACAGGGAGCATATTTCACTAAACTAGGGGAAGGGCATATGCGATTAAGACAGACACGAGTGCACTTTTATACTATTTTATTTCAAGTCGTGTTGAAATCCTTCAATATCTGAACACTTGTTCATTGCCTCAGAATAAATTACACACGGTAACTGAACGCATTATCTGCAGGTGCCATGCAGCCTGGGGCTCACATTCTGAAAAGGCGGGAGGAGCGCATTTAGCAATACTTGTCTAATACTGCAGAGAGCCAAGCAATGGGAATAGTGCCATTTTTTAATTCAAGGAGGTGGTCTAGTGGCTGTGTTTTGGTCTTCGGAATACATGATTGAGTAGTGGCTTCTTCCGGATATTGATTTGTGAGATTCAACACAGATGGGGTTAACATCATTCCTTGTGACTGGGACAGCTTCTTTAGAGTGTAGAAGGGGAGGGAAGAGGGCTTCTCTGGGGGCACACTATAACCCAAGGGCAAGGCATGCTGAAGTGTGCGCAGTCTGTGCCATTCTCCACTTTGGCGCCCTGCAGCTCTACCTGTGGCCGGCCGGGGTTTGGTGCTGGCGGCTCCCTAGGGGTGCCTTTACCGCTTCTCCCTAAGTGGTTGTTAATTGGTTGGGAATGGGAAGCTGCGCCCTGCTTCCGCCGCAGGTCTAGCTGTTTGTCCTGCGCACTTTGCCTGCTCTGTTTGCTTTGCAGGCATAAAGCTAATCCCTGGGGGTCATCTGGACAGCGATGTTTGAAGTCCCGTACAAGGAAATCTTTGCCATATTTTCATTGATTATGCTGGAAAAAGTAATATTGTATACTCTATAAAGGGTTGTAATGTTCATTGACAGCAGTCTCTGAGTGTGCCCAGACCATGTTTCCTTTCCTCATGAGATTCTCTTGTGAAGTGACTTCTATGGACTTGCTGATTCTGTTTCTTTACGATTCCAGCTGCCCCATCTCTCCCTCACTCTGCCACTACCCCCTCTCATCTCACAGTTCCCCTACCCCCTCTCATCCCTCCCTCACACTCCTAGCCTCCTCTCTATTCTACCTGGTCAAATATATTACCTTCCTCTATCACCTGACGCTGTGCAAAATGTAATCTCTTTCCCCCCCTATCCCGGGTCCCCCCACCCCGGGGTGCCCCTCGTACTCATCTCTCTCTCGTACACTCTCACACCTCTCTCGCTCGCTCATGCACTCTTTCCGCCACTCTATTAGTTCAATTTAGGTCTTCAAGCATAATTTCCTTCCTGTGCCCTATCAACATTTCCATCCCTCAAACCCACTCCCTCCTCCTCCTTCTTAAGCTCTCTTCGACATACACAGGCGGTCCCTATATATGCTTCTCTGGCCTGTTCTCCCCTTAGTTCTCTTTTTCTCACACACTTTCTGCTCCTCTATCTAATACTTCATTCCCCACTTCGTGCACAAACTACCTATTCCTCTCTATCTTTCTTTCCATCTATTCTATGCAGCTCACACCTATCTTTTCACCATATTGCATAATTCAAAAACACAAATACACCACACAGTTGCACCTCACACTATTTCCCAACTAACCGTTCCAATTCAACCCACATATTTCCACTCCAAACCATATACATCTAATCCACTACAAAACACATAGATAAAACACAATGTCATTTACAATACCAATAGCTCTAACTCTTGCACATGCGAGACCTATTGCATTGCAAATGCTTGTTTGTACTATGGTTCACTACCATTCATCATGAATGACTCCATCTCTCTCCCACTCTATCCAATTACGGTCCTTCATTACGTGTAGTTTCCGCTACCTCTTTCTTCCTTGGAACACACTTTTCATCATGCAGCGGGTTGCCTGACATGATGATAATACATAGATGTATTGTTACCATAAACCTGTCATCTCCAAGGGAAAAAAAGCAATCCCACGATCTATCCTTCTTTATAGTTGTGACTGCAGTTTGTCCTGTCCGATACTGGTGGGTGTCCTTAAGCTACCTTCCTAGAGTAACAGATTGGTTAATATGTGAGGGACATTGCCTTTAAATTTGATTCCATCTTAGCCCTTGCCTTTCCTGCCTACTTTCATACTACCTGTTCAAATTCTTCCATCTCATTTTCATTGTGTATGGGCTAGTTGATAGGAGTTTTCTCTAAAGTCTTCATATAGACCTTGGAGAAAAGGACAAATGACTGCTGTTGCAAAAAGTTGCCCTTGGAGGCAAGCTAAAATGTTCTGGTACCTCACACTCTACTTACAGTGATCCCAATATCTTCTATCTGTATTTCCCAAAGTGCAAGGGAGATACTAGCTACGGTTGCTCCATCAGCATGATTGTAAGGAGGCTCCACTGCCTCTTCCTAGTCCTAATTAGTACCTATAGGTTGAACAAAAGCTTCTAGGACAAACTTTTGGCTTTGATGGTATTAGGTTGAGAAAGCGTGAGCTTGTGTGACCTTTTTAAGTATGACAAAATGCACAGACTGAACCCCATTATATGGTACCAGGTCATTGACCAATTCTGCTAGTGGGTGGTACTTCACTGGGCTAGCTTGTCAGTGCCTGTCAGAGTGTGTAGAGACCTCGTGTGCGCCCCACGGAGACGTGTTACTCGATGACAGGCCGTCAGGCCCTGAATCCTGCAGAGCCGCCGCTGCCTGTCACTTACAGTTTGGCTCTCTGCAATGTCTCGGGTGCTTAGTGTACTTGTGGCCTTCTGCTTTAAGGAGCTCTGCGAATGGCGTATCTCACTATTTCAGTATTTTCCCAAATCCTTTGTTGCTTTTGCAAAAAGAAAAATCACATGACAATATATTCTTCCTCTTAGAAGCGCGCAGGCTGTACCTTACACCTCTTATATTTAAAGTGTCGGATGTTTCCGATTTGAAAGTGGAATATGGGGGGGACTGGAAAAAACAACACAAAAAAAATAGTCCGGCTAGCTCAACCACAACACACATGTATTGGAAATCCAAGTGTTTTTCATGTGTCTTTTCGCAGAATTTGTTTTTATAAGGTACAATTGACAATAATTGCAATGTTTGCAATTTTATATATTGCAAAACAATTTAAAAAATAGCAAATAAAGATAATAAAAGCAAAAGTCCCAGTTTCCTGTAGAAATGTTATGCGCAGTAATGATTTTACCTCTCAGTCATTTACATTTCGTGGATTGTGACAGAAGTACAACTGAACATTTTTTTTGTTAGAGTTTATTGGAGAACTGTCACCTAAAAATTTGAAGAAATGTTTGACTCCTTTGTAGTGTTTATTTTTGTTTTGGTATTGTAAGTACTAAGGGGGCATCACTGCTCATGCATTTGCCTACATTCCTGTGAAAGATGCCTTGTACCTTCGCGAGGAGCAAAATTTAGTAAATGTTGAGCTTATTTTGTATTTTCGCCTACAGTATTTTAAGTTTTGTTTATGCAAAAATTGAGGTTTTCTGCCGTCTAGTATACCCGGGTTAAAAAAAAATGCTTAAGTGAAATCACAAAACTACAGAATTAAGTGATTTAAAACAAAAATCTTTTAATGTTTTTAATTTTTGTTGTCTAATATCTGCCTAATGCCGAGGGGGCGGAGCAGAAAATTTATAGCGGGAACATGCCTGCCAAGTGCCTTCCAGGCCGCATGGATACCTACAAACCGCACACCCAATTTCATAGCATCTTTGTAGAAGTTGTGCTTAATTTAAGGAAAGAAAATGTAAGTTTCACCTGCCACTAGCCCCAACCAGTTTTTGTATTTCTTTTTAATAAGTGGTTTGAGAACAACATGGAAGATTTCAATTGTATTGCCTCATGCCATTAATTTAGAGTGGATAGGTAAATCTTGAATTTTCTCTAGTCCGGTACAGGTTGTCTATTGGGATGAAGCTAAGATGACTGACTGTATGTTATTATGTTGTTGCTTTTAGCAGACTGGTCAGGCAGGCTCTTCGTTGGGGGTGAGGGAGGAAGTAGCTGCTGGGGTGGCTGGTTGTAGGTGGTAATTATGATGTTACTGGTAGCAGACCGGTTGTCTGTGGGGGTGATGGAGGAGAGTAGCAGCTAGTGTGGTTGTTTGGAGGTGGTAATTATGATTTTGCTGGTTGCAGACAGGTTGTGGGAGTGAGGGATGCGAGTAGCAGCTAGGGTGGCTGGTTATGGTGATTATGATGTTTCTGGTACCAGACTTGTCACATAGGTTATCTGTGGGAGTGAGGGAGGAGTGTATCCTCTAGGGTGGCTGGTTGCATGTGGGAGTTTGATGTTGCAGGTTGGAGAAGCGTTGGAGAGGTGGTCTGTAGAGTGAGGGGGAGAGAAGCAGCTGGTGCATGTAACAAAGATGATGCTGGTGTGCCCAGTGCGATGAGTGGAAGTGTTTGTTGACAAGTTGTTCATGCATGGGAAGGGTGGTCTTGTCTAATTTTCTGAAACCTAGACGGTGGTGTGCTGCTTTGATGATGGTTAAGATAGAGTTTGGAGAGGTGGGTGACAGCTATGGCAGATCGACCACCAGTTTGGGCCAATTTGTGTTTTGACATAGTTTGCTTCATGACTTTTCCTTTCCTGGTGGGGCACTGTTTGCAGGGTGTGCAGTAATATTGAATACTGGTAATGTAGGCTGTTTTGGTGCGTAGGCCTTTGGGAGTGATTCAGAGATGTGTTTCAGTAGGGCATTGAAGGGGACTGCGTAGTTATGGAGCCCCTTGGATCTACAGCCCTGTATTGAAGCATTTGGAATGCATCCAGGCTCATCTAGCACCGACGTATGTCAATACAGCTCAATAAGCTGAGCTCCTAATGCAGTGAATTTCCTGACACATATTCGAATCCCAGTAAGGCAGACTCCGCCTGTGACCTTGGTCATTTGGAAGTTTCAGAGACTTACAAGGCAGAGATGAGAGGCACATTGTGCAGAGTGGAATCCATGAAAGATTCAGGCATCTGAGATCTAACGCCCGGCGGCACCGCTGGCTTTCTTATATGAAAACTAAGGGGAAATATGGTCTTAAGCCAGTGCTTCTAGTAATCACACAGCAAACCCTTCCCTTCAGTGGGCACGGTAATCGATCCCAGCTGTGAGTCCTAGTTTACTTGCCCCAAAGCTTTTGTGGCTTTGCGTTTCAGACGGCATCTTACTGCAACAAGCATTGGCCACGCGGCCGTGAAAGTGACGTAGCCGTGAAAGTATGGTGAAAGCAATTTAAAACAAGCATTGGCCGTGAAAGCGACGCGGCCGTGAAAGCGATGCGGCCGCACGGCCGTGAAAGCGATGCGGTCATGAAAGCGATCGCGGAAGCAGCAGCTGTTGTCAAGCACACGCGTGCTTGTGGCACCATCCGCCTTGCGGGAGCAAACAATAGCCAATTAGCATGCGCACCGCTGCTCGCTCTCGCAAGGTGGATGCCGCCACAAGCACGAGTGTGTACTTCGAAAAAGAGCAGAACGAAGGCTAAAGGTCCTCCTAAGCAGCGGATGCGCACTGCGTAGGCAAGACCTAAAAATCATGATCACTAATAATGAACATCTGTCGCCAACAAGCCACACCTATCCAGAATGCTGGACTATCCTAGATCATGCAGACATATCACAAATAACAGGCAGTCATAACAAATATATATCCACCTGCTTTAAGTAAGAGTGTAGAGATACAATGACCAAAAGAATCCTGGACTATGATTAAATTATATAACGTGAACGTGCATTTACAGAGCTTTTTGAGGCAGAACTGAAGTGCATTGCAGAGCTATTCATAGACTTCCCCCCCCCCCCCCCCTTTCACACAAGTACAGTTAGTCAGAGTGATCTAGTTGTGTTCATTGGCAGAGCTCTGCATATCTATTTGTATAAACTAGCACATACCAAATGAACACACCACCAGATTTGTACTGTTGCAAAGTAAAATCAGCATTTTCTCTTCTTCTTTAATGGTAGTACCCTTCATATCTTCCTCACCACCTCCCGATTTCACTTGTTTCTAATAATCTAACCCAAGTTATTTTAACACTCGACTACGCTTGCATATGTCTTTGACACTGAGAGTGTATTTCTAATAAGAGAATCTGATGTTTTTTTGCAGTTTAATAGCGCAAACTCAACCTGAACGTATTGGAGCTCTTTAGATGAGCACCAGTTACATTATTACAAGGACACGTTCATTTATTTCTAACTGTAGCACTATTGGCAGAGTTCACAAGAAATCATATCAAATGATGTGTTATGCTGCCGAGGGGACATTATTTTGGCAGACGCCGATACAATATTAAGGCGATCATTGTAGTCTTTAGAATGAAAACCAAGGTTTCTGCTAGAGGTACATCAGGTGCCTCTCTGTGACCCGCCTTAGGCATTCTCTGCTACGCTTGAAGTGTGGCGCAGCTGAAGTTGCAAAGTTAAGTAAAACGATGTGTGGCTCACTGTTACAGTTGCTCCTTACACTCAGGCAGCGCCCTTCCGTACCACATAAGCACACGCCCGCAGTTAACTTTATGCCAATGTAGATCACGCTCGATGTCACTGTATGTTCGCCTTTTCCTTGTCCCCAGTGCAGCACTGCCTCACTTTATAGCGCCTTCAGCATCAAAACAGTGAGGCGGCTACTTTCGCTTTCCAAAAACAAATGTATTTTTAACCCCCGCATTCAGATGAGTCTGAAGTCCTGGCACTGATGTGGTGCAACCTGATATGTGCAGTGCTCATGCCGCCCGCAATGAACTTTGAAGGGAACAGTTAAGTGCCCTTCTACAATTATGGCAGATAAACTGCAACGACGACGCTGAGGCGCCGCTGCAGCTTGAAAAATAATGTGCACATAGGGCTAAATTAAGCCCGAAAAATAGGCACTGGCCAATTGAGCATTTTCTCACACAAATGGGAAAGATATTGCCCATTTGTGAGAGAAATTGCCCTATCTGTCACACGTCTAGTATGAAAAAGGGAATTTTAATCCACTCTGCACACCATTGGAAACGTGCGCAGTCAGCAATAGCAGCGATGAGAGCCCGCGCTTTCTGCAGCCACAATGACACCCCATTAGACACGGTCCGTCAGCAGGCAGAAGAGTTTTCATCCAATATTTCAGTGCAATCTAAATGCAAGCTGGGCAAAATAACACTCTAGCAGTGCTATGGCGGGCGCTATGGCAATGCACTCATTTTACCTGAAATGTAAAATTGCCACGCTCGCGACGGTCTCGAAGTTCAACTGTTTGCTGAGACTGAGTGATGTTTCAATCCTCAGCCAATCACTGGCTAGAGCCCAGTGAAATCTTTGGCTGCTAGCCAATCAGAGGCCTCCAAAGGCTCTCGGCAAGCA
The DNA here is from genome assembly GCF_964204655.1 of Triturus cristatus. Classification (NCBI taxonomy): domain Eukaryota; kingdom Metazoa; phylum Chordata; class Amphibia; order Caudata; family Salamandridae; genus Triturus; species Triturus cristatus. Next base: position 1,156,514,687 of record NC_140583.1, on the reverse strand, counting down.
TTTGATTGGCTGTGATCCCCAGAGTACCCACAGCCTATTTTATTTACGTGATTTAATGTCTACTTGTCCGTCGGACAAAATAAACATTAAATCTTCTTGCCCTTCAATAAAAACAACATGGTTCGGGCGTCGGGCGATATGATTCCGCCACCCCTGCTTCAGGGTAAACAGTGTAATAAAGACCATGGCATTTACCCCAATGTCATGCAGTCGAGTAGCTAGCTCTCTTGATGTCCCACACTCACTGGAATAGTGTCTGTACGCTTAAGGGGTATTGCTGTTGCAGTTGGTGTGTTTCATTGAACAAATGAAGGGGCATAAGGTTCAGTTTCCCATAATAAGTCAGTTTCATACTCCCTTTCCTCCTAATATCTCTCCTTTATCGACCATACCCTAATTGTCTTGATGCTATGCTCTTCTTCCTTTACTGCAGTGATGTTCACAATGGATTTGGCACAAGCAGATACTTCTCTCAACTTTCCCAGCACAGTGCGCCTACCCGTAGGGTATCAATAGTCCCCAATGCCCCTTCCATTCTGGCCTGCACCAAGCCAATAACTTTAAATGATATGAGCAATGGATGAGCAATGTGATATGCAATTTTGCATGTCAATTTCCACCATCAACCTTACAGCTACCTTGATGGCAGATACATACATTGTTCTAGAGATAAAAGCATGTCATGTACCAAAGGAAAGAGGGCTTGTAACTTACCCATACCAGGACCCCTCTGGCAAAGGATGGACCAGCTCGTTGCATATATCTGCCCCTACCATTGTTTGCGCAATTTCTGTATTTCACTCTGCGACTGCTGCGTTTCGTGGAGCAGCGCAATCTGGACCCCCCCTTCATCTTAGATAATTATGTATCATGCATCTTTTACTCATTGATCCCAATCTTCTCACATTCAAAGTTAGGAATTTTATGGTACCGGGGTCCACTGTCATGATTGGTAGTGCCTCATGCCCACCATGCTCCCCGCAGTCCCACCCAGACACTCACCACGGCACAATTGCCACACACTCTTGGCGAAAAAGGCATCGGCACTTAAAACAAACATAACTACTACCAATAACTTACAACTCTCGTATATCTGAGCTTCTTGGCAATGGTCAACCGCCCAAACTTTAACTCTGTAAATAAGCACCATTGTAGTGCAGGAACCGGAATGGTGCCCACCCACCAGGGGGGTTCAGCCATTCAGGTACGTTCAGCGTTGCTTCCAGTTGCACCAGCCCATATCAGTCCTTCCGGGCCGGGTCTGCTTTCACAGAGTCAATATACGTTGGACCTTCCTTTTTAGCTGGGAATGCCAGACATTTTGACAGCTCCTTGTCAAATAATGTTGTCTGCTGTCCCAGGGGTGACTATCGACAGGGCCACACTGCTGGCCCCCAAGGCCTCGGACTCCGAACCCACAGATCCCTTTACTGAGCCCGGGCCCATCTGGTCAGTAGCCTTCGCACTATGCACGATGTCCGCTACCGCCTGCAATGCTGCCGCTCTCTCTTTTTCAGTTTGTGAAGGACTCTGTCTTTTCTATTGCTCTCGTCTGGGTCTTCTCCTGGACCTTTTCCGTTTATCCCCATCTGGTGGCCTCCATGGCTGGCCTCTTTCTCCCATTGGCCTCTCCGTTTTATAGCCTTACAACCAGTCCCAGGCCAGTTTGGTGTCATCACAGAAGTGGGATTGTCCATCGACAGTATGCGCAGGCGGGCAGAAAACATTAGCGAATACTGGATCCCTTAGTCGCGCGGGGCTTACTTTACTTCTAAGTATGACGCCCTCCTTTTCTGCACTTCGAGTGTTTAATCCGGAAATATGGAGACCTTTCTATTATTAGGGTGGGACTCTGTGTGCTTTTACTCGGACCCTGGGCAAGTGGACCCTCATCCCAAGGAATCTTGTGCCTGGACCTAATTGTTGTATCTGCCATCAGAGGCGTAGCTAGAGCTTGTGGCGCCCGGGGCTATGCCTCAGATTGCCGCCCCGGGTGGGGGGCACGGGGGGCTCTGGGGAAAAAGGACGGCGAGCACTTGAAAGAGGTCTGAGAGACACATAGTATCGCCGCTAATAGTTACCTCGATCGTGCAAGTTACATGCACATACATGACACGGTCCAAGGCAACACTGTTGAATACACCGGGGACTGGCAGTAGAAAAGAAAACACACAGACAGCATGATCTATCTGGGGACTCAGAAAAACCGCATGTGACATCCATCAGAGAGCTGCGTCAACAATTACCTGGTAATCCCCTCAGCACAATGCAAACATGCACATACATGACACTGTTCAGGGCTCCATCATCTACAGCTGACATTAAATGACCATGCATCATGGTCCCCCCATTAAAGCAGTGGGGACCTGCACAAACGTGATGTGCTCTGGGGACCCGAAACCAACTTAACAGTGTCGAAGCCTGTGATTCTGGTGGAAATACAGAGATTCGGCGCAACGTTAAGGGTTAACCGTCACAAATGTAATTCAGAAATTAATTACAATAAAAGAAAGCAAACAATGCAATGGAATATTGAAAGATGCTACCTGAGAATCAAGCCCTGGGGATTAATGTTTGATAGGTGGTGAAGCATGTTCTACCACAGTGATGTCGGCCAAGAATGGTCAATGTTTCGAAATAAAGAAATGTGCAGGGAAAATAAATAGATACAAGACAAAGATGACATGAAGCACGTTAAGTGTGATTGTCAGCTGCTAAAATACAAGTGAAATACATCTAGATTAAAGGAAGTAGATGTACATAGGTGAGTCTTGAGCAAACCAGGTAGGCTGCATTATGCTAAACTTACATGAGATGCTGTTAGGTGTGTCTAGTTAAATATATTGCCAAACTAATACCACACATTATGGCTAAATTAAAGAAGACAATAACAATCAAACTGAAAATTAAGGGATGTAAAGCCAGGGAATCGAACCCTGGATGTACATGAGATAATCATGGAGATTATGGGATGGGCTGTATTGTGCTACACTACTGTGACCCCCTGTTAGATGTGCCCATTAAAATCTATTACCAACATAAGTTAAAATAATTTGAGTAAGCTACATCTGAATTATACATTAGAGAAGAAAATTGTGCAATCTACATGACTTATATGGGGGTACTACCAAAGAGATTCAACCCTTGATGTGCATGGACAAGTCACAGATGATACACAGTAAGAAGCGTTCTACTGTACATTGCTGTTTTGAGTAGTTCCAACGTCAGGTGGTAAAGAGCAGCCTCAAAGTGCATAGCTGCCAAGCTTTCAGATTGCTATGTGATATTTTCATAATTTTATTGTAATTATGAGTCCCCGCCGCAGACATTTGCACCAGTTTTAGTCTTCTTAGAGTTTGTCACTGCTCAAATGGGTGTAATTACTGATATATATATATGTTTCCCTCGTCTTCATTGCTTGAGTTTTTCTCGCAAAAAGTGTCACTCATAATTACACTGAAGAATCTGACGTTATGAGTAAATGTCACATTTGAAACCTTGGCAGCTATGCTGCCACTCTGCCACTCACTAAATATCCCCTCTGAAAACATTTAGCTCCTACCTCACTCAGGCTCCAGCAGCACTCCACAGTGGTGGCAGCCAGAGACAGGGTCTTTATGGCAGGGGTTGGTTCACTTCTGCTGCAGCAGCCAGCAAATCGCCCAGCACTGCCACTGCAAGGGAAGAGAGGTGGGGACGGAGGACACAAAAGAACCTGCGAGGGCAATGCACAGCAAGACACTCCTGACAGGGAGGGGACCTCATGGAAGAGGACACGATGCAGGAAGAAAAGAGAACGTGCAATAACATGGACAGGCTTGTGTCAAAGAGCAGCAGGAGGTAATGAAGCAGTCGAGGCAGGCAAATTGGTAGAGGGACTGTGGATGCACATACTTAAGGGGACGACCAACAGGTGGGAGAGGAATAGAATGCGGAGGGCCATAGTGAGGGAGAGGGGCCAGGGAGTGATGAAGAGAATGAGGAGGGTGTGAGGGAGGGAGGCCAGGGAGTGATGAAGAGAATGAGGATGGCCGGTGTGAGGGAGGGAGGCCAGGGAGTGATGAAGAGAATGAGGATGGCCGGTGTGAGGGAGAGAGGCCAGGGAGTGGAAGAGAATGAGGAGGGACGGTGTGAGGGAGAGAGGCCAGGGAGTGATTAAGAGAATGAGGAGGGCCGGTGAGGGAGAGAGGCCAGGGAGTGATGAAGAGGATGAGGAGGGTGTGAGGCAGAGAGGCCAGGGAGTGATGAAGAGGATGAGGAGGGTGTGGGCGAGAGAGGCCAGCTCGTGATGAAGAGAATGAGGAGGGCCGGTGTGAGGGAGAGAGGCCAGGGAGTTATGAAAAGAATGAAGAAGGCCAGTGTGAGGGAGAGATGCCAGGGAGTGATGAAAAGAATGAGGAGGTGTGAGGAAGAGAGGCCAGGGAGTGAGGAAGATTAGGAAGAGAGGCCAGGGAGTGAGGAAGACGAGGAAGAGTGGCGGCGGTGTGCATGACATGTTTACAAAAGAAAAACAATTTAGTGCCATGAGGTGACTCAGTTCTTGGTTGTGAGCACTAAAGCTTTTCTAACAAAACACAAGGTAGCATAGGACACCGTAAGCATAGCACAGGTTGGGGAAGAAAGGCATCCCAAGAGCAGGGGGGTGCGTATAGTAGAGAGAAATGTCTGCACCCTGTGCTTCTGTGTGCCCCCCGTGACCCACCGCAGGATGTCTCGGGTTTCCAGAAAACAGCATTAGCCACTCGGGAAACTGGCGAGAGGGCTTCATTTTCCTAATGGGCTGGAAGTGCAGCCAATGGTGGAGAGCTGAGAGCCACCTGTGGGCTGAGCCTGTAACCGATACCCCCAAGTCTACCCAGGGCACGGGAAGGGAACCAGGAGTCACTGCCTGAGAGAGACACAAGCTGGGAGGCAGCGCTTCCGCCAGGGCAGGGCTGCTGAGCCTGTGAGTGACAGCCCTCCTCAGCGACGGAGCCAAGTCTTGCTGTTGGTTCCCTTACTCACGATCATGGCGTGCTCACTTCTGATGCCCCACCCGAGGCCAGGCGGCTCCTGGGGTCCGCTTTTGGGGCAGAGCGTTGAAGCTGGTTTGCGCACTTACTGGCTGAGGCTATTGGCTATACCTCCTGCAGTGCATTGCACTTGCTCTGTTTGTGCGGCCGTCAACGAAGGGCCTTGTCCTAGAAAAATATAAGTATCCTCGCTCAAGAGGCATGTGAGGCCCTCCTCCTTATACAACAGCCTTTTGAAGACTTCTTTGGCTACGGAAGGCACGCTCGAGCAAAGGGTATTAGGGCATCATTTCAAACAAGAGGTGAGGACCCTGATAAAGAGTAGGTTTGATGTTTTAAGAGACTTTGAGGGCCTCTACCCTAGAGGCTTCGGAGTCAGCCACCCCTCTGAAAACGTTTAGCTGTCCTCTTGCCTCACTCCAGGGTCTCTATGGCAATCATAGGTTAGTTCACTTGCTGCAGCAGCCACGAGGAAAAAAGTCAAAATTGTAGGATACAACAACTGAGACTTTTTTTTTAATAGATTTTTCTATTTCAAGAGATTGTTAGTGGAATTGGTTGTAGCAATCAAACGACTAGAACTTACATAACCGCCTCAAAGTCATTTTTATCAGGCTATCAAATGATAGAAGAATGGTCTTAGGTACAAAAGCCACTTCCACAGACCGAAGGCAGGCAAAAAAAACAAGCCAACCCAGGTTGCCATGGTAGTCAGGGGAATGGAAGAGTTAGAATGCTACACAAATACTAATAAGAATGTCAATGTGAATCAGCGCCACCTCGACGCTCCATACACTAGCAGTTAAAGCAAGCTAGAATTGGTTCAGCCAGGTAGCCAACATCATCAACTTCACTCGACTGTTTCGGGCACCAAGATGCACCAAACTGCCCCCCACAAGCCGCGCCAGGGCCGCCAGCCGGCCCCCCTAGCAAACTCTGCCTCAACCCTCCCCGTCCCTGTGCACCATATGTTGCTGACAAAGAAAACTTACCCGGCTCAATACCCTTGCAGCATCACCCCGGCCAGACCCACTCACCTTACCCCCACACAAATCGTCCAGCACTGTCAGGTGCGTACAAGTGTAGATTGACAGATTTCTCAATCACAAAGCATGAAATATTTCAGCAGGCAGGCATTCAGAAATCCTCCCACCTTTCAATGGTGAAATATTCACGGAACGTATTTCGGAACGCTGGCCTGCAATATATTTTTCCACTCTTGGCAGAACTCTTGGTAAGCTCTTGATGTGAAGTAGTAACCAAATCTCAAAAGATTGAGTCGGATGGCAAAACAGTTTTACAATATGTAGGTAAATCACGAAACTTCATTACTAAGTTAATTATTTATCAGACCAAGCACCTTCTCTTTCCTATGTTAATTTCGGACATTAACAGCTCACAGGGCACCAGGAAATGTCAGAGTTTGCGTCACTGCTCATCTGATGTCATGCCTTCTTTCTTCTTAGGCCAAGGGGTCTTCAGGGGGGCTTACATCGCTTAAGAGCTAGTAATACCTTTGTTTGTATCCCTTGTGCATCGAGCGCGGGTTATTTACTAATGTACGTTTACTGTGTCAAGGGGACTTGGGCGTTATCAATGTTCTTGTCTGCAGCGGAAATGCACTCACATATGAAAGTGGATTTGTAGTGGAGGTGATGAGCTACTCAGACACCCCTCTGAAAACATTTAGCTAGCTCCTGCTGCTCTCACCTCACTCGCTCCAGGGGTTGGTTCAAACTTCATTCACTTCTGTTGCACTGCTGCACTGCTGCACTGCCACTGGCTGCTGCCCCAGGCCAGAACTGACTCCTCACGAGACGAGTGCGTAGTGGTGAAGCGCGTGACGCATCACTACTACGTACTCATCGCGAGGGCTGGCCAAAATGATGCCCAGGGCCGTCATTGGTAGCGCTCGCGCGCTGCAAGATTGACGGCCCTGGAGGCTGGGACGCACCAACAGTCAAGCAAGCACAAACGCGGGACGGACGTCGCGGCGGCAATTTGGCAGCAGTGCGTGGCTGCTTGCACTTACAAATTGGGCCGCGCGCGCAGCACTGGTGGCCCGTTGCGGCCGCGGCAGCCTTTATAATTTATTTGGGGAACACTGTGTCCCCAAATAAATTATAAAGGCCGCAGCGGCCGTTACGGGCCACCAGTGCCATGCGTCCGCCCCCAAAATAGTGCCGCCTGGGGCGGATCGCCCCCCCCTAGCTACGCCGCTGTCTGCCATCACTGTTCGCCGGACCCGCTTCGCGGGTCCCGCTTCACGGGAAAAATCAGCGGAGAACCTGTAGTTTCTACGGCAGCTGGGGAGGTCTGTGGCAGTACAGCAGGGTGCGAGCATTACTGCAGGGGTCCCTGCCTGGCCAATAGCTCACACCTGGCCCGCTCTCCCTGCAAGCCACGCCCCCAGCGTATACGTACATAATCACGCTCACGTCCGCGAACGCGGGTCGCGCTCGGGTCGAAGCTCGGAGCGAAGCCCGGGCAAAGGGCGGGCAGTCTGTGGCAGTCCGGGGCTGTCCAGGGCCGGGTCTGGCCACCCCCCTGACAACATCACTGGTATCTTTAGACACATAGGGGTTTATCATTATTATTAATATCTGGTCACCACTATAGCCTGTGTTAATGTCCACCCGTTCAGGGAAGAGCCTCAGGAGAGGAGGAGAGGGTGGAGCCAGCTGTATTATAGGCACTATGGATCAGTTCATTACACGGGTAGCTGCTGTCATAGAGAAGGAGATTGTAATGACAGAGCGGCGTCTCTCCCAAGAACTTCCTCCGTCGAAACGGTCCTCATTGGGTTCCCTGGCGCTTGTTACCTCCCCTGTATGTAGTTCAGATCCCCTCTCAATTGCATCCCCTCCACTGGAGCTTCTTCGGGTTGCATCTCTGAGGGCCAGTATAGATAGGTTGGAGAGCTTGGCAGCCATATCTATTCCCCCTTCCGTTGATAGTAGTAGTTTTGACCCATGCTCCAGTGAATTCCCTGTCCTTACAACTCGTCCTATCATTCCTACTATCCAAGTTAATATCCCTCAGCCACCTGCCTTACCACTGACGGTATCCAAGAATGTAACTTATACCAAAAGGAAAAGGATTGCAAGCCCACGTAAAGGCAGCTTCCCAAAACTTTATAAGAGACCAAGGAAGTATGGTGCCAGGGGAATAGGAACCAAAGCGGGTGAGGGGTTGGGCGCGAAAAACCCTGGGATGGAAAAGGGGGGTGATCATTCAGGTCATATGATTGAGGAAGCATGTGTAGATCCAACATCAGTCTGTCATTTAGCTCCACCTAATGACTCTGTAACAATTACACAATTTGAAGACCTGATGACAACATTATTGTCCCCGATTGTAGAGAGAGTAAAAGGGTTGGGAGAGAGGTTGGATAGATTTGAACAGGCAACCTTGGATAATTTCTTCTCTCTGAAAACCCTTATCAAACTGCACTCGAAGATCGGGGAGGATGGACAGGGAGGGGATAGTGGCACCCGGATGTTCTCTGCATCCACACAGGCGTTACCTACCGCCTCTAATACAGCAAACACTGTAAATATGTTGGCTGTGGCTAATGTACCTGCTGCACAGGTTGCGGATACCTCAGGCAGTACTAGTCATTCAGGCCTAGCACAACCGAGTGCACCTAAGCCTCTTAAAGTCCCGATAAAGAAGCCTATCCGGGCTGAGCTGCCGGGTAGGAAGGGACCTCTTAAATACAAGGGAACCTCGAATGGGATTGCCAAAGGCAATGGTCCCGATCAAGCCCACTCTACCAGAACTTGTACTAACCTCCCCAGAAAAACCCAGCCAGAAGAATCTTCCCCCAAAGCGGCTCCAACTATTCCACTGGTGAATTTGCCCCCCGAGTGCCACCCGTATGTCGCCATACTTACTAACGTACCCACTTTGAAGGATGATCATTATGAATCCCACCAGGTTTTAAAAAATAAATCCATGCACTGGTTAAAGACCAATAGACCTCATCCTAGGGGTCTAGATGGGTTGATCCTAGGAGTGAGAAGGGTAGGGTGGGTAGGATATGGTCGCAAGCACCTAGAAGGAGATTGTGTGGTGGTAAACTTCAAAGACAATAGGGTTGCTCAAACTATTTGCAATCAAAAGTATGTAATTGGGGGGCAAGCATTGGTGTAGTAGATTTAACCTATTTTTACCCTAGGACTGCAGCAAATAATAATGGTTTACATTCTTGCGGGGGTTGGAGCAATAACCCTATTTATCCTGAGAATCCTGTCATCCCTCAATTATTACAACCGGCAGTCTGGCCCGGGTCTTATGGGGGGCCGTCGGGATATTGAACCGACACTTGCCATAGGGTGGCCTTCAGGGACCTAAGCTCAGGTGATGTTCCTGTGCCAAATGAGTCGGGTGATAGCAATGTCTTTCTTCCTTCTCAGTTAGACAAAGCCACTACCCTACCTCAGGACATTAACTCGCTTGCAGGAAGACTAAGTGGGGGCAGTAGATTAAGTCTTATAGATCTGACGGAGGAGGCACCTAACACCAAGCCCCGCAGGGAGCCGGTTGTGGCGGATCCAGACTTTAAGATTTTTAGCTGGAACGTCGCGGGTATCTCAAGGAAGCTGGGACTACCAGACTGGAACGTGCTTGTGGAGGGTTACTCCATTTGCATTTTTCAAGAAACATGGTGCAGGGAGCCCTGCCACAAGGTAGGATATTCAACATATTTTGTTCCCGCTGTCCCCCCGGTTTCAGGGAAGGGACGGCCATCGGGCGGTCTCCTCATATGGGTTGATGTCGCTCTCGATTGCCAGGTGGTTCAGCACCCCACCAACTCTCCCGATCTCCTCAATATTACTGTAAAGGGTGCACGGGGTGGCCTCCTCCTGGACATCTTTAATATCTACGCCAGAGGCACGAAAGGTGGTATACCATCGGCCACAATATCCCTATTAGAAGGTCTGCTCAGGCAGCGCCCCAATAAATCTCGCATCTTGGTGGCAGGAGACCTGAATTGTACGTTCGAGCCTTTGGGCCTGGACGATACATTGGGAAGTGGTGAGGAGGACTCCAGGAGAGGGATTCCTGCCCTAGCGCTGCCTCCCATCAAGAGGTGGACCCAAGTGGCGGTACAGATTAATTCCCTCACCATGGAATTTGACCTTAGGGCTGTTGATGGGAGGTACAAGTCTGACCTAGTGGATGCTCATACTTATAATAGGCCGAATCATACGTCTAGAATAGATTATATTCTTCTTGACGTAACTCTATGGAGCATCCTGAAGGATATGGAGATCATACCGACAACTGAGAGTGATCATAATCTCCTCTCACTCGCTCTCTTTCCCCAGTGGTTAACTGATAAGGGGGGATTATCATCTTGTATAGCTCCAAACCCCCACAAAGTTTTCCCATCCAATTGTGGTAGATGGCTGAAGTGGGCTAAGCTTATCATGTCCGAAGAGAAAGTGGCAGATATAGGGGCACTTCTGGCTGCAGCACAGTGCAAATTGGAGTCGCTGACCCGATCGCCTGAGGAGATCACGCTGACCTTCTGCGACTTAACTAGGGCGCTGAGCAACCTATTTATTCTCCCTAGCATGGCTCCTCGTGCTAACAACAGGAAGATGCTGCCCAAAACGCAGGGTTAGTTTACAAAAAAATGCAGAGACAAGAAAAAAGCGCTGGTAGGGGCTGTCAAATCTAAATCCCAGCTTGCAATTAGGCTCGCAAGGAAAGATTACTCCCAGACTTTAAAGGCAGCAAAAAGAGAGGGGGAGGAGAAGTTCTGGGCGGACCTCTTGGCTGCAAGCTTGGACAGGAACGCTAGGGGATTTTGGAGTTTGGTAAGATCCAGGGAAAGGCCTGTTGGCACATTGCTGACATGTAATATCCCAGCTCAGAATTGGTTTAGCCACTTCTTGTCCCTTTATACCCCTGCCGAGGGGGTCCTTAATGACTCCTTTGCTCTGCTGGTCGAGGCAAGGGACACTGAGGTCGATGCCTTTACTGACAGAGAAGTGGAGGTCGTAATAAAGTCCCCGGTCCCCCTAAAAGGTGCTGGGCCTGACGGGATACCCGGCGACTTGTTACGTACCAATCCCAAGCAATGGGGGAAGTTGGTTTCCACTCTATTGAATGCTATTATGGGGGGAGCATCTGTACCTGAATCCTGGAAAGGGGCGGAGGTTGTCCCGATATTCAAGAAGGGATGTCGGGACAACCCCGCTAACTATAGGCCCATAAGCCTTATTGATTCATCCCAAAAGGTGGCAGGGAAGGTAATTCTGGGGAGGATCCTCCAATGGGTGGATGATAATAAGATTCTGTCAGATTTCCTGGCTGGTTTTCGCTCTGGAACCGGGACCATAGAGCAAGCCTTCAGACTGGCGCTCCTGCATTGGAAGGTGGTGGTGCTGGGCAAGGGCAGTCTTTATCTGGCCTTTATCGACCTCAAGACTGCCTTTGACCTGGTACCTAGGGAGGAACTGTGGAGGGTCTTGCAGGGTTTGGGGGTGCCTTCTTATATCCTATCACTCCTGATAAAACTACACACAGGCAATTATGCGCAGGTGCGGTGGGGTAAGAATGGGGAGAAAACTGACAGAATTCCAGTGAGTAGGGGCGTCCGCCAGGGATGTGTGTTAGCTCCCACCCTATTCTCTCTCTATGTGAATGGTGTGGTTGAGTATCTGCTACAAGAACCTGCTGATGCACCCTCCCTGGCGGGCACTCGGATCCCCACACTGCTCTTTGCAGATGACACCCTCCTCATTGCAAAGACCCCCCAGGGCCTCCAAAAACTTCTTAACTGCTTCCAGGAGTTTTGTTCCCTTAGGGGATTGGTGATCAATGTTGACAAGACCAAATATTTGATCATGAATCCTCCTGGGAAACTGGGGCGCCCCCCGGTCTTGAACTCTGCTCACCTGGAGAGGGTGTCAGAGTTTGACTACCTGGGAATCCGCCTTAGCGACTCTATGAGTTGGACTCCGCACATCCACAAGATGCTCCTTAACCACAAAAGGGTGGGTGGTGTGTTGCTTAGGGAACATCGTTCTTCCACAAAACAATTTATTGCCCCAGTTGTGGAGATTTATAAAGCTAGAGGGGTTAGTGCTGCCTTGTATGGGGCGGAGCTGTGGGGTACAGGCAATCTCGATGTACTTGCAAAATCGGAGAGCAAATTTTTGAAAGATCTGATGGCTCTCCCTTTGAGCACACCCACAGTTCCAGTGTTGCTGGATCTAGGCTGCAGATCAATTGCGGACCAAGCTCGACTTCGTCCCTTGCTCCTGTGGGCCCGCTTGTGGAGGGTGCCCGAATTAGCCTCCTATGCGGAGGGACTGTCCGAGGAGATGTCAATGGGGGGCTGGCATAGGATTAAATGGTTGAGGGGCGTTAAACATCTTTTGGGGTCGAGACGGTGGCACATATTCTTTTTGAATGCCCTGACTATTGCTCTCCCAGGAGGCGCTGGCTCACACCACTTTGTAGACAGTTGGGAACTCGCTATCACACTGTGTCCCTATGTATTTTATTGTCCGACACATCCACTTTGGTGGCTTGTGCTGTGTCTAAATTCTTAAAGTGGACCTGGTTGATTCGTGCAAAAAGGCTTTCCGTATCAATTTAATTCTGGTTTTAACTGTATTAATTGTATTTATTAAGTTATTGTTTTTTACCTTCTTTTTCTTCTGGGAATGTGTTTTATTTGTTGTTTTTCTTAACTGTTGAACTGCTTTTAAGATATTTTATGTATCGAAATAAAGCCTATCAATCAATCATTATTAACTGTGAACGGACCATCCGATCTCGCCTTTTCGTAACAGCAGATCGGCACGGGGGGACAGTCCGGGGTTCTCCCAGGGACCCGGTACGCTCTCTCCAGAGTGTAGAATGTAGACAGCCCTTCCGGCGCCACCGTCTGGAGACATGTTTCAAGGTAGTTGATCATATCTTTTTCAGGCAACCCCACCATACCTATATTAATCTGCCTATTACGTCCTTCAGCATATTCAGCTCTGCGTTCAAGCATGTTCACTCTTGTTGAAAGGTCCAGGACTTGATGCAACAGCGCTGTCTGTGCCGGGGATAAGGTTGCTATTGTTGCTTCCGACATTTTGACCCTTTCAGACAGTAATCCCAGGCCCACCGAGACAGTACTAATATCTTGATGCAGAGTAGCTTTAGTGTCCACGATAGCTTCTAGGATTTTGGCCAGTTAATGCTGCAATCTGGTCTTCTGGAAGCTGAGATTGGTCGGTCGGCTGTTTTGGGCCCATAGGGTCCTCTTCTTGCACCATGTGGGCTCCTTTTGTCCTGGGCTTGCCCATGGTCTCGTTTGCTTTCCCGCCCGCTGCAATGGTGGTGGGGTCTTGCTCTAGTAATTGCTGTGACTATTCTTGTTAATTTGTAAATCTCTACTTCAGTCGGTGTCTGGCAATGATCTCGAAACCCACACCTCTTTCAGGACTGTGTTACAACCTGGCAAAATGTTCCAACTCGGCCACCTTCCCCCTTTATGGACTGTCGTCACTGCGCCCGGTTGTTCCCTTGTGTTGCGCGGCTGTGGGTCAGGCAGCTCCGCATTTTCGCGCTGGTTTGCCCTCTGCGCCCTCAAACTATACTCTGTTTGGCCCACCAGGCCCGTTCATGTCCGACTCATTCTTTGGCCCCTCAAAGTAGGTCTGTCTCCTTGTCTACTCAGATGTCTCCGGTCCTTAGGTGCGACTCTCACTGTTTTTCTCTGTGTGGTGAGGCCCGCGCTGTCCTGTGGTTGCAGTCCCCCTCAGTTATCCTCCCACTATGTAGCCCAACGAAGTTCCTTCAACCAGCTTTTCCTCCCTCCTCCAGGTGTCCCCTGCAAGGTCCAGCAGCTCTCCAATTGTGCCCCTGCTCACCCCAATCAGTGATTGTTTTCTCCCGCGTGGCTGTGACTTTTCCCTTGTGTTCTGTGCCTCACACTTGCCCCTACCAGTTCATCATAGCCACCAGGTCAGGCCTGCACCCCCTGCTCCTTTGCCCTCGCTAGTTAATGCCAAACCACTGCTCCCGCAGGTTTCTCCCGGCTCTCCAGCGCTCCTCCCACTGTGAGCTGGCATCGAATAACCTAGGGCAGGGGGGCAGCTGCAATCCCCAGCGCCGATTCCAGGCCCGTCCCCAGGGGCCAAGCCAGACTCCGTCTCTCGTAGGCCCACAGGATGCACCCCATACGGCAGCCCGCCACTCCCAGCCGGAGCCTCAGTTACTGTGGCTTCGCTCCCGGGGCACTCTGCTACTACATCAGCCCCAGGTGGCCGCCTGGTGGTTCTCGGGTCGTCTTGACCTCCAGGCACACCATGGCAGGACGCTGGCTGGTCCTCTTACCCACTTACTGGGCCCTTCAAGCTAAGCCGCTCCTGCAGCTCTCGTGCTCAGCTTGAAGCCGCTGCTTCCACCAATTACTAAGGGTCCTCTGCTGTGTCTCTTGCTGTGTAGTTTCTCCAGCTGCACCCTAGGATGGGGGGCAGCTGTGATCAGTTGAGCAAATCCCAGGTCCGCACTCAGACACTCTCAAGCCTCGTAGTCGCTCTTACCGGCCGCTTTCACTCAGGTCTCGGAAGCGCGCCCAACGCAGCAGATCGCTGCTTCCAGCGGGGTTCTCCCGCAGTCGCACATTCGCCCCCTGGGTACATAATCGACTCACAAACTCCAGGGGCAGTTTAGCACTTCTCAGCCCGTCCCGGCTGCCAGGTTCGACAGGATAACTCGTGGGCTGATGCAGAGCTCTCCGCTGACGCGTCCGCCATGATCTTCAGTCAGGCCACGCCCTCTCCTCTTCATTACACTCCTGATGTCTTATTCCTAGAGTAACAAAATGCCGATAGGCTTGACACCTCCCCTGAGTCAAAGCTTGACTCACCACATGGGCCACCAATGGACGAGAATGCCCCTTTTGCAGCAGTGGCTCGGAGGGCAGCTGTGGTGCTATAGGGAAGAGGTGTGGCGCCGCGGCCAGGGTGACTGACTCCGGAATCTGGGGATCACGGTTCGATCCCCTGAGCCGGCGGCAGATTAGCCCAGCACCATGTGACTCTGGGCATTAGCTTGCTTAATCTTCCTGACGGCCCCCAGCGCCTAGAGACACTTACGGGTGATTGTTTGCACTTTACAAATGTGGATTATTAATATTATTATAGCTGCAGATGCTCTCAATTGAGACTAAAACATATATGTTAGCTTGAGCCAGCAGCATCTAAGCAGTTGCTTAATTGCAGTGATGTTGTTATGCTGATGGCTATCTGGTCAAAACCATGTTCTTCCCAGCGAATAAGCAGGTGGTCAGACTTCCTTGACATGTGCCTGGTGACCTGGATTGTCTCACCAAACATACCACTCCAGAAAGCCATATTTGGCAAACCTCAACCAGTACAGTGAATCACAGTTCATTGCCTACTACTCCTACAGATAGGGTATCTAATATGATTGGCGCCTTTGGCAAACACCTGTTTTCTTAAGCTAGTCCAGTATTGTGATCTGTCAGTGTAGTCTTCCTGTTGGGCCATTACGTCCATGCCCTATGGGACATGGCCAGCAGTCCTGGAATATATGAAGGCCTCCTTGGCCCATACAATACATGATGGACAAGAAGCTGCCATATATGTTATCTGTGCAGGACTGGATACCACAGATAGCGTTGTCCCTAATTGGCATGCCTGGCTGAGGTCCACTGTGTTCTCTGGTGATGTGCATACTTAGCTGATGCCTTTCACATGTCTCGCCTCTTTGGTGTAGAGGTAAACTCCGCTTTAGAATTTTTTTTGTCTAGTAGTACTACAGTGTCATTCCACAGAAACCCAGAGGTGGCAATGCCTATTACAAATGCACATCTTTGTAATACATCAATAGGAAAGTAATAGTCATGTCCAGTAACAATGTGTGTGTTCTCAAAGCAAAAAGGCTCCTTCCACCCTCAAAGAGACCGAAACAACTCTATGGAAAAATCTTTCGCCGTCGAGTTCACCAGTAACATGCACAGATGCCGAGGCACACCCAGTCAGTCCAAATTGTAACTTAGGTAGTAACCAATTTAGTAATCACAGGAAGTCCATAAAATGTTTCTTTGCCTTTATTTTCTCTTCTTCTCAAAGATCCATGTACAAAAACACACTGGCATCCGACATAAGTTTTGTTTAACAAACTTTTTCAAGGCTGCGAATAATTCTATTACAATTAAAATCTCCCATATACAAATGTATGTACAGGTAAGAGTTGGACATTATCCAATGCAGCCAGACACCACAAAGCAAGGGCCATAGGAATGAAAATTGTGCCAAAAGTAAAAAAGTTGGGCGTGGCCAACTAACATGGCCGGTCGGACGTGTTCCTGATCGGCTCCGTCCCAGGCCCCGTTTCATTCCCTTAAATAAGGTATAATTACTGCTTCCTGAAAGTTTGTGCTTTCCCCTGGACAGTGGGATGCCAAGAATCGCCAGAGGGCCCATGTAATGTACCTGCTTGAGAGGAAGTCGACTTAGAGCTCTGAAATCGTGCGGAGCTTCGCTGGGGAAAATGGCGCCTTGCCTCGCGGCGGACTACCAGTAGCGCTCCGCCTTGATCCCCTGGATCCCTGTTGTGGCAGCAGATGTCCATGCTGTCAAATAAGAGCAGGTGAAGACTCTCCCTGTGCAATTTGTACGCTGCACTGTACCCGGGATTTGTGGTGGACGCGGTGAGAAGAGGCTGACACAGCGGGAGTCCTGCTCTGACAAAACGGTGGGCTCGGCGTGATAAAGAAAACTTAACCAGCAAAGTGTTGTCCCAGTCATTGAAGATGCGCCGGTCTCTCAGCGGAGCGCTATACGTTCTTTTCCTGGCATGGTGTTATTAAAAAGAGCATTGATGCAGCCCAGCAAAGAGAGCCTGATACTTTGGTCGGACACTACTGAGAGAGTGCACGCCTCAGTGGCATCGCTTCAATAACCCCCAAACAGGCAAGTGCAGCATTATGAGAGGGCGGATGTGTGTTGGTCGCGGAGATTGATCATTCAAGAGGCAGCCACGGCGGCGCTCTGGGGCCCCATCCCGATGGAACTAAGAAGGTCGTTTGCCTGACCTTAACATGGCCGTCTAGCTGAAGAGAGAATCATTTTCAAGGGACAACGAATGTCCTCCAGCATACCCAGTGTGGACAAGAGGACCTCGGAGCTCTCCCAGGCCAAGGCACATAACGTGGGCAGTGAGGAGACCCTCTGGGTTGGTGGCGATGTCAGCAAAGGTGAAGCCTGACTAGGGAGGATAGGTGGCCTGAGACTACTATATGATCAAATGCTCCACACTGCTTCTACGAGACGGAGGGGACGGCCTGGAGCTGACCACGCCACGTATCCCCTTATGCCACCCAAAAAGACCCCCATCAACAAGATCTCCAATTACTTTGCCTCCCCCGGCACAGGAGCGACAGGCGAAGAGGTAACGCCATCGGCAGGGGCCATGGCGCTAACTAAAGAGTAACTCCTGTCTTCCCTGCAGGAATTTAAAAAGGAACTCCGTTCAGAAATCAAGGCTGACATGGATGCCTCCCTTGAGTCCTTCCGAGCAGAGATGAGGGAGAAAATGGTATCCCCTCAGGCAGATGTGGGCACTTGCACGCTGGACCTTGAGGCAAAACATCAAGAGATGACCAATCGTCTCACACCCTTGGAAGAAGACTCGGCTGATCTGCGTAGCCAACTGCGAGCCACCATACTTAAATGTGAAGACCTAGAAAATCGCTCTCAATGCGATAACATCCGAGCCAGAGGCCTGGAAAAAAACTGTGAGGGTCCAGATCTAGAGACATTCATGGTGGGCTTGTTCTCCTCGGTGCTGGGTGAAACAGGCCCAGAGATCCAGCTGGAAAGAGTCTACAGGGTTGGTCCGAGGTTGCCGGGAGAAAATCGTCGACCCCGCGATGTGCTGGCGAAGTTCAGCTCGTTTAAAAGTTAAAGAAATGGTCCTCCAAAAGGCGAGATCAGCGGAAAAGGTCCCCTTCCAAAATGTTTTGTGTGAACTCTTACGGCGTCAACAGTTCCGGCCAATCACCGAGTTCCTGAGAGACAAGAAAACCAGATACCGATGGACATACCCCTTTGGTATAACCTTTCAATGGGACACAAAATCTAATCATTGCATGGCGTTTCAAGAAGCAGCAGATCTCCTGGGAGTTGAGCTCTCCTCCTCCACTCACAAGTCCCCTTCACAAGACAGGGATGGCGAGCGGCGACAAGGCGGAGGCCAATGGCGTACTATTGGCCCAGGGGGTAAGAAATCCACGGAGTAAACCGACTGCTGATGACCCCTATGCTGTTTCTCATAATTCTTGGAGGATCCAACTGTCACGAACAGTGATGCAGACACTTAGAGACTGGATGGAGCGAAAGACTTGCAATTATCTTGCTTGAGAGTCTCACGCCGGGCCTCCTACCCTGGAGACGTCCGGGAATTTCCACTGTGAGCTGGATGGAGCGGAGGACTTGCAAGAGTTGCTCCTGTGAGGGGCCCAAACGCCTGGACCCCACAGGACGATCCGTTCCCGGACCCTGTCCTTGGGGCAATTGGATGCACGATGCCAATTATGAGATGACGGGACTGCCCTGTCTCCACGGCGGTAAGGGGGTCCCACGTGGAGAGTGCTGACTGCGGAGAACTTGCATTTTTGTCTACCTACCGCAAGCGGTTCCACTGGGCCTCTTTGTTGGGTCTGTTTTTCGTTTTCTTTGCTGGGGTCTTCACCCATAGGTTCACTGATAACCGGCTGTATACTGTTATAAACTATATGCCTTGTATTTTTCTCTTGCTCATAAGAGGGGCTAAGGAAACGGGAATGGTAGCGTTCCTCGAGTGTGTCTTAATCAGGGGTTCTTCCCCTGGAATGGGGATCCTCCACACTTGTTTTCATAGTTTGCTCTGGTTAGTTAAGTTAATTCAATGTTGGGGTGTCCTTCTTTTGTGTGTGGGACAGGGGGTGGGAGTGTGGTGGTGGCATACTGTGCTCAATTGACAAGAGGGTGGTGAGGGTGGTGCTTGTATATTAAGGCAGGGGCTTGGAGGTACTCTTTCCACGCGGTTGGTTACGAAGGTGTGAAGGAGTGATTCTAGGCAAGGGAGGGGGGAGTTACTATAGCCTCATGGAATGTAAGGGGCTTCAACTCTCCACAGAAGAGGCAAACGATTTGGAAATACCTCACAGATCACCACTTTGATATAGTGGCTCTCCAAGATACACACTTACAGAAGGCTGACAAACTGAGGCTTAAGCACAGAATGTACCCCCTTATCTATAGATCTTCAGCACATACCAAACATCGGGTGTGGCAGTATTATTTCACGCTGTGACGAAATTCCAACCTCTAGACATTGTCAGATAGGGAAAGGAGGATGGTCCTGGTTAAAGGCATGCTGAGGGTCACTCTTTGCACCTTTTATAGCAACGTATGCGCCAAACGTGGGCCAGACGAGCTTTCTCAACACCCTGCTTGAGAAAATGGAGCACTTTGTGGAAGGGCCTACGATTTTAATGAGAGATTTCAATCTTACCTGACAACCCGATATAGACAGCACTCATTCACACAGATCCGAAATGGGCTCTTTCCCTGCAGAAATTAAGCAAAGAATGCACGATTTTGGGCTGCGAGACGTTTGGCGCACCCTGTAACCCCAAACTAGAGACTACACATTTTATTCGCACGTGCACCACACCTACTCCCACCTAGACTATATTTTTATTAATCAACGCCTGATGGGCAAGCTTACTGAGGCCAAGATCTTCCCCCTTGCCATCTCGGATCATTGTCCGCTATCGATCTGCTTACAGTGGGGATCTGCCCCAACCACGACCCCCAAATGGTACTTCCCGACCTCCCTCGGTAGTGTATTGCGTACGGAATTACGAGAAGCAATCACAGAATACTTTAAGGTGAAAAGCCGGAGGACACCTCCCTGGGTAACACATGGGATGCCTTTAAGGCGATTATTCGAGGGAAGTGTATAGAACTTAATTCCACCCTGAATAAACAACGGGCATGGGAGAGGGAAGTTCTAGAGAGGGAGATGGAACAGGTGGAGCAGGCACACAAGAACAAGCCCACTAGGGCGACTCTGCGCTCCCTCACAGCACAGCACAGCACTCCCTCCCCCAACCCAAGTATTCATCAGTAATGACGAGGAGAAGCACGCCCACAGGGAAACAGAAGTCCGTAACAAACAGTTAGTGCCGCCTATACATTGTGACATGAATGCTATACATTCACTACTCGTAGAACGCAGAAAATGTTTACGGTTTGAACATTAGATGGCATAAACCTTAATTATTAATGGCATAAAAATTAATAGCATAAACACATACGTTGGGTAACCATTGAGTAAAAGTGACCTTCATTTATCATTTTACTTCAGGATGTAGGTGCTGAGGGAGGCTACTAGTAGGTCTTCAATACCACAGTATTCTGGTCATAGTGTAACACACTGACAGTATGTGCATTTAAAGTAGGAAAATGAATACAAGGTATCCTTCCATTAATTGTACAAACACATTGTTTAGTAAAGTGTTGTGTATCACTGTCACAATTGTAAAGGTCTCATACCGTAAGTCTGTTGATACTCCAGGGTCCGTCGTGGGCAACTCAATTGTACTGTAAATAAGGATTATGTATTCGTGCGGACTTAATGTCAAGGTACCTGTTCGTGAGACCTTGAGATACCTTAAACTACCGACATATGGATAGTGACACATCATCTCATTGACCCAACAGATTATAAAAGCAGCAAAGAGTTGGGATGTATAAGCCTCTGAAGAGCAACATAGGGATCTGAGGACAAGGTCATATGCGAGCATTTCCAACTTATGGAGTAAGTAGTAGACAAAATTATTGAGTAGTGTTCAGAAAAAAGTTAATGTTTACTCCTTGTTAGCGAGGTCTTGTGTAAGGAGGTGTCAATTCCAAATCATTTTTATCATCCAAGAATTTCTTGAGGGTAAGGTGATCATTAAGGATGTGTGAGATGCCCTGTATTGTCACTCAATATTTGGCAGGACCTGCAAGGGAAAATTGGCAATTCATTGCTTTCAGTCTGGAGCGCAGGACAAGGAGATCTTGCGGCTCTTCATTGTATTTAGTTATGCTTCTTCATATAGTATAGGCTTTTTTCCCACATGTTGGAATTGAAGGGGTTTGCGTACAATAGGGCATGGATGAGTTTGGTTATGAGATCTTCAAGTTGGTACTTTGTGCGTTCTTTCAAACTCCAGCCCCTTTTCAAATATTATGTCTGTGTGTTGTGATAGCCACTTCTCTAGGAATAAGATACATGATCCAGCTGAGTCGTCTTCTCCTTTTTGGTATATCGAAGATTTGGAGGTTCCCCCTTCTATTTCTGTCCTCTAGGGCTGCTAGCTCTCTTGAAAGGGCTTGGGTCGTGTAGTGAGCATCAAGATAGCTTTACAGGTTTTGGTTTCAGAATGTTTCAGATTACTGATTCTACTATCTGGAAGAGACAGTTAGTTATAGATTTCTTACCTAAGAACTACCCCCAGGCGTAAGATTCGATCCGGAGAATTTTTTTCTTAGCAGTACCACTGCGCGTTGGAAGGTGGCGTCGGTCGACTTTGCGTCAGTCGGTGGCATTGTGGTCACCGGGATGACGTTGCAGTGCCTATTTAGACGCCGTCTATGCATGCTGATGTCAGTTCTTTCTTTTTCGGCGCCAGCCTAGCGCAGATCCTTAGAGAGCTACTGTAAGGATCTTACCCGGTCAAAGTTCTGCAGGGACGCCAAGGAATACCAGCTGTAGATGTAGAGAAGTCCCAACCTTCTACCCCAACCTAGTGCCTCTATCAATCCCTGGAGCGCATAGGTAGTGGCGGAAAGAGGGGAAACAAAACAAGGATAGAGGGGAAAAGAAACTCAGGAGCTGCTGTCCTCTTCCTTCTACTGTGTCTGTGGAACTGTGTCTGTGTCCGTGAAACAGTGTTTCTGCAAAAGGGTAAAAAAGAACAATATTAGTAGCCCTAGCACACCTATGATAACCCTAGTAGACCACCCCTATGTAGCTTCTCTCCCTTGGTTACCTAACTGCTAGAAGCCTGCAAATATCTATAAGGTTGCACAGGATAACAGGAGATGTCAGGAAAGCGGAAGCTAGTAATCCCCCTTTCTTGCTGTAGTGTTCACGTATCGTCCCTATAACAGAAAAAGAAACAATAGCCTGAGTCTACCAAGGAAAACTCTTAAGAACCCCAATACCCCTTTACCACTTATCTTACAAGGGGAATCCGGAGGCCATCACCGCATGAGGAATCTCACAAGATTGTGCAGAGGGGTCTTCAGCCAGTTTCCAGACGAAGCAGCAGGGGAAGACGAAGAGTAGTTCAGGATGAAGGACTGGGAGAAAACGGGAGTAAGCTAGACCGGAACCCACCTCCGGGATAACTGGTAGGTCAGCAACTGTAATCCGGGTGGGAAGGAGACAGGGCAGAGACACCCGGCCGGCCCGCGGGACGAAATCCGGCAAGGTGGGCGGAGCGCTCTGACCCTCGCGAACCAGGAAATCCTAAACCGGAAGAACCAAGTCCAGCCGTGCCTTACCGAGGGAACCAACAAAAAGCGGACTGAAGTACGGAAAAAGAAACAGAGCTCTGTCAAAGAGAGAAGCCTTTCATGGGTACGCCCAACAAAAGAACGTACTAACGGCCACACACGAAGTGATCCGTGCCGCGGGGAAGTCCAACAACTACGAAACGCGCAATCCAAGGGAAACAGGAAACAGGAAGTCCAACGAACAGCCTGCGGGGCAACACTAGAACGCGAAGCCCCGAGACTACCGGACGTTAGGCTTTTCTACTGGCCGGACGCTATCGCGCATGCGCGATAGCTAGACGCGGTGGGAGATTCGCTAGTGGCGTCGTGCCTCTGTTCCCGGCAATCATGACAGCTACCCCTTTAGTTGCTTTTTCACTAAACTTTTTCTATGTTTTGTCTATTGCTTTTTCGAGTCTTCGACTCCTGGTGCGCGAGGGATGTCCCAACGCCAGTCCGGGTTCAGGCCTTGCGATGCCCATCACAGGCTGATGTCTGTGACGGACCTGCACCTCGTGTGCCTTTGGTGTCTGCAGCGCGATAACGACCCGAAGTCGTGCTCAGACTGCCGGGCCATGAATACAAAGTCTTTGCGGGAGAGGCCCTGAAAGGTCTTGGAGGCCCAGCAGTCGGCTCTGCGTCGCTCCCGGTCTCGTTTGAGAGAAAGGCCTCAAGGTCGCTTGCGTAGCCCCACATCTAATCGCACTCAAAGTCTTTGAAGTCTTCGGGCAAGTCAAAGCACAAGAAGGCGTAGAAGCACTGGCGCTCTTCGCCTTCTCCCCGTAAGACGGCTGACGTGACGCGGGACCTGGAGCGTCGTCGCTCTAAGGCCCTGTCTCCGGTGCCTCCTTCAAGGATGACTCCACACCTCCCCCCATTTCCAGAGCCAGAGCGACCCATGCCCAACTTCGTCAGTTCTACAAGGCCCTCTACCTTGTCTTTGGGCAGCCTGATTCTGCTGGCGCGCCTTCGGAACTCATGGAGCTGGTCCAGGGTCCTGGGCTTTCGATGCCGATGGCTCCGGAATCGGAGGGCTCCCGCAGATCCAGGCCTGGATCCGGACCGACGCCGGTCAATCTTACCCAACCTTCCTCGGCGCCGACGCCTCCGGTGCTGACCGTGCTCTCGGTCGACACTGTCCCCATCCTCACACCGGAGCCGGACCGACGGTTGACGTTGGATCAGACGCCGGAGGGTACTTTTGTTCCCCTGTTCATCGCAGGTATTCCCTATCACCCAGAACGTGGTGTTGAGGACTGGGAGGGGTCGCTGGACCCTTTAGCAGACCAGTTAGAAGAGCCTGACTGAGAGAGGACCTGGCTGACGCCAGTGGTCTTTACACTTCCCCAGACCTTGGCATGCTTTCTCCCCCTACCGTGGCTACGGAGGAGGGAGTGTCCTACACTATCGTGGTGAGAAGGACGGCCAAGGTCTTGGGCCTTATGCTCCCTTCAGTGGCGGTCAGGACTAACCTCCTGACAGAGGTGCTTCAACCTGTGGCATCCACTTCCGAACCCCTGTTGTCCTTCAATGAAGCCCTCACTGATGTTCATCTGGGCACCTGGTCCAAGCCCAGCATAGGGGCTCCTGTGGAAAGGATGATCACCCGCCGCCATCGCCCGGCCCTGGGCAACCCAGTTTTCCTTACCCAACACCCTTCCCCCAAGAGCTTGGTGGTCCAAGCCTCTTCCTCCAAGGGAGCATTCCCTTCTGCTCCCCCAGATAGGGAATCCAAGAAGCTGATCACCTTGGGAAGCGTATGTTCTCTTCCTCCAGCTTTGCACTGCAGTCTGTGAATACCGCGTGCCTCTTGAGCCGATCATCTCATACCTTCTGGGACTCGGTTGCGCAAGTGCTGCCTCAGTGCCCGGAGGAGGCTCGGGCCGTTCTCTCCCAGGCAGTGGCAATGTGAAAGAGACGCAGCCAAATTCACAATAAAATGTGGACTGGATACCACCGAATTGCCACGTCAGTAGCCCTTCGGCGCTATGCCAGGTTGAGGACATGTGACTTTTCGGGGGATATTCAGTCTGCGTTTATGGACATACCCTTTGATGGCCATAGCCTCTTTAGCTACAAAGCAGACTCGCCGCTGGAGCACTTAAAAGGTTCTCGGACAACGACCAGATCTTTGGGCCTTGCTGTGCCATCTCGTCCACTCCAGTCTGCTTTTCGTCCCTTTCGTGGCTACAGAAGGGGCACCCAACCACGTTCGGCCCAGTCTCGCCATCGGTTCACGCAAGCTGCCCATCTTCTGCGTGGCTACGGACAAGGGACCCAGCAATCTCACGGGTCTGGGAGCCCGCAGGCGGGCCAGTCCACCCTTTCCCCCCTTGCAGCAGCCTCTAAGCCTTCTTAGTCCGAACTTTCAGGGCTTTCAACGACCAGTGGGCAGCAGGATTCACCATCACCTCCCCCACTGGCAATCCATCACGTCGGACCGGTGTGTTTTGCAAATAGTCCGAAGGGGCTACTCCCTCCCTTTCAAGACTACCCCTCCCTCCATGCCACCATCTTTCGATCGCATTTCGGAGGATCATTTGACGCTTCTCCGCCAGGAAATCTCAGCTCTCTAGACCAAGGGGACCCTCAAGAGGGTCCTTGCGCCAGAAGTATGTCGTGGTTGCTATTCCCGCTACTTTTTGGTTCCCTAGAAGATGAAAGGCCTGCGTCCTATCCTACACCTCAGGGCCCTCGCCTGCTTTCTCCATGTTGGCTCAGGTCCTGTCTGCCCCCCACCCTGGAGACTGGATGGTGGAGCTGAACTTGCAGGACTCCTATTTCCACAGCCCTGTCCTGTCAGACCACAGACCCTACCTTCGGCTTGTGGTAGGCCACGAGCATTTTCATTTCACCGTGCTCTCCTTTGACCTTCCCAGTGCCCCTCGGGTGTTCACGAAGGTGATGGCGGTGGTTGCCGCTCATCTGCGTAGATCATGGGTTCCAGTCTTCCCCTATTTCGACTACTGGCTGTTGAAGGCGGGCTCGCACCAGGCTGTCGTCTCCCACCTTCAGACTATGGCGGACCTTCTGCATTCTCTGCGTTTCATTATCAACATGCCAAAGTCGCACCTGACTCCCTCTCAGACGCTCCCTTTCATCTGGGCTGTTCTGGACACTGTGCAGTTTCGGCATGTCCTCCCCTAGCAGCGGGCTGTGATACCAATGTTTCAGCCTCTATCCCGTATTTTGGTGAGAATGACCTTGAGGCTGCTGGGCCTCATGGACTCCTATATCCTGTTTATGAATCATGCCAGATGGCATATGCGGGCTCTGCAGTGGGACCAGAAATTCCAGTGGGCGCAGCGTCTGCGGAATCTTTCCGACTAAGTCCAGATCTCGAAGGGAACTGCACAACAACTGCAAGCTTGGGTCAGAGGCAGATCCCTCTCCCTTCCCCAACCATACCTCACAGTAGTGACAGATGCATCACTCCTGGGATGGGGCGGCCATCTGGGAGAGGCGGAGATCAGAGGAGTCTGGTCTTCGGCGGAGTCCGAGCTCCATACCAACCTGATAGAGCTCCGGACGATCTGCCTGGCACTGAAAATATTTCTTCCCTCTCTAAAGGAAGGTGGTGCAGGTGTTCACAGACAACACCACTGCCATGTGGTACCTCAAAAAACAGGGGGGGTGGGGTTCTGGACCCTATGTCAAGAGGCCCTTTGCCTCTGGACATGGCTGGAACATCAGGGCTTGTCCCTGGTGGTTCAACACCTGGCAGGTTCTCTGAACGCCAGGGCAGATAAACTCAGCTGTCGGTACCTGGTAGATCACGAATGGCGTCTTCACTCAGAGGTGGTACAAGGTCTCTTTCGGCGGTGGAATGAGCTTTGGTTAGATCGGTTAGCCACCATAGAGAACTTGCAATGTCAGCAATTTTGCATGGTGTAGTTTCCAAGGCAGCTCTCGCTCGGCGGCACTGTTCAATGTGAGTGGAGATGTGGCATCCTGTACGCCTTTCCACCTGTACCACTTCTGCCCAGAGTGCTGAAGAAGATCAAGTGCAACCGGGCCCTAGTTATTCTTGTGGCTCTGGACTTGGCACGAAGAGTGGTACCCTGAGCTCTTGAGCATTCCCATCGATCCTCCAGTCAGACTGCCCCTTTAGGAGGATCTTCTGTCACTGCAACAGGGGATGGTTCTTCACCCGAACCTGTCCAGCCTCCACATCCATGCGTGGAAATTGAGTGGTGACAGATGACAGCTTTTGAACTTCCACCCAAAGTCTTTAATGTCATCTTGGCGGCCAGGCGTCTCTCCACGAAAACGGTGAACACCTGTAGATGGAACAAGTTTGTGGCATGGTGCACAGCTCCCCTTTCTGAGGTCCTTCTGTATATACTTTCTTTAGCCCAGCAGGGCTCTGCCCTGGGCACTCTTAAAGGCTACCTTGCAGCTATTTCTGCTTTCATTCGGATACCTGATCAGCCCTCTTTATTCAAGTCCCCTATTGTGAATAGATTTTTTTAAGGGCATTACTCATCTCTTTCCTCCTTCTCCCTTCATAATGCCTCAGTGGGACTTGCAGCTTGTTTTAACCTATCACTTTAGTTTTAGCTCTTCAAGCTTCTTCACAACTGTCCACAACTTCACAACTGTCCTCTCAGGCTTCTCACTCTGAAAACTGCCTTCCTTGTTGCCATCACCACTGCTTGCAGAGTGAGTGAGCTTCAAGCTCTGTCTTCTAAGCCCCCTTTCTTCTCTGTGCATCCGGACAAAGTGGTGCTTAGGACGAGGCCGTTGTTCCTTCCTAGAGTGGTTTCACCATTTCACATCAGACAAACTATCATTTTGCCTACCTTTTTCCCACCTCTGCACCCTTCCTAGGAGGAAGAGAGACTCCACTGTCTGGACCATAAACGTGCGCTATCTTTCTACTGTGATCGCACAAACGACTTCCAGGTGGATGATCAACTCTTCGTTGGCTATGTATTTGCCAAGAAAGGCCAGCTGTTCAAAAGCGTACCATCTCTTGATAGGTTGTCCTTTGCATAAAGATTTGCAACGCTTTAGCAAGAAAGGAACTTCCAGTGGAGCTTCGTGCTCTTTCCACTAGAGCTACAGCAGCAACCACTGCATTGGCACGTGGAATTCCACTTCTTGACATCTGTCAGCCAGCCACGTGACCATCCTTGCACACGTTCACCAGACATTACTGCCTGGACTGCCAAGTCCGGAGGGACAGCTATTCTGCCCATTCAGTCCTCATGGACTTTCTGGTGTGTACTTGGTTCGCAGACCCTTCTCCGGGGTTGATATTGCTGGGGTATGAATTCTAAGGTAAGGAATCTATAATTAATTGTCTCTTTCCGATGAACAAGTTACTTACATTCTGTAACGATGTATCTGTAAGAGACATATGTTAGTTATAGATTCCTTACCACCCTACCCATCCTCTCTGCTCTACGTACTGACTTCTAGGGATAGGGAACCCCTTGCAGGGCCCTAGTTGGTGCGTACCAGTGGTCCGTGCTTTTCATGGCTCTGGCGTGGAAAGTCGTGTCAGGAATGACGTCTGTGCACAGGGGCGGCGTCTAAGTAGGCACCACCATGTCACCACGACGTCGACAACTGACACGGAGTCGGCCAGCGCCACCTACCGATGCGCAGGGATACTGCTAAGAAAGAATGCTCCGCTTCCAGTATGACGCGTGGAGGTAATTCTAAGGTAAGAAATCTATAACTAACATATGTCTCTTACAGATACATTGTTACAGAAGGTAAGTAACTTGTTCTTTGGTTTCAGCAATTTTGGTATTTATTTGTTTATCTCTGAGCAGGGAGCACAGATTTCATACTACATTGCATCTGTGTTGTCTTTTTTAGGCTTGATCAGGTCGTGGACATCAGCCAATTTCTTGAGGATCATTTCTATTGTGGAGTTCATGTCATTTTTATTTTTGATGGGTGTTTCGGGATATGGTAGATCCACTTTGACCCTTTTCAGGCTCGTTTTGGTTTCCTTCTCTGCCATATTGCGTAGAAGCGGTGCACTGTTGGGAGTGATGTACTGAAAAGTTGAGGCTAACTTGGTAAAAGGGTCACTGGTATCTGGTATTGATGTCTGCCCTCGATCTGTGGGTATTGAATAATATTATATTTGTATTATAATCTGTCCTACGCATATACACAAAGTATCACATAGAGAGGGCCTATTAGACCCAAACTTGAAATGTCCAAGCTTTCTCAGATCTTAATTTGATTACTGAAGGTGCCAGTCCAATTGCTTCAGAACGTCATTGTTTTAGAAAGCCATTAATGCCCTTAATTAGTCCTGTAATAATCTTCTTTTAGGACATCGTATGTGAATATGAACATTTGATGAGCATGTGCTGTGGCTTTGGGCAAGTTAGGCAAGATGTGGCGTTGGTTGCGCTTTGGTTGAGTTAAATAATTATTGTGTAAGCTGTGGTACAATGTTGCGTTGACTAGAGAATGATTCATGTGTTAGATGGAATTTTGTGAGCAGGTAGTGGGATCAGTCTTGATCAAAATGCACATCGTGAGCAGATATTGAGCCGGCTTTGAACGAATCTCCGCTATGTAGGTGGGTGCGGTATCACCGATGTAGAGATGTGTCACATGGGTTTTGCAGGGACCAAGGAGGCCGCTGTGCACAGCTGAAATTGACGGGCTGCTGCAATCAAACCAGCGGTGAGCTCTGTTGATTACCACGTATGCGGTGAATGAGCTGCTGGCTTTACTGTGTTTAAGGCTCTGTACCACACTGTATGTAGCGGGCGGCTGTCACCATTTTAACTGCGGATCCAATCGCATCAAAGTACTTAACACGGGTGATAGCACATAAATATTGTTGAGCGCATGTTGTGCATTTTATTGCCCCGGACATGTTGGGTAAAAGTTCAGCAGAGGGGTATGTGAAGCGTAGATGGGGTATCAAACGCGCACAGAAAGCATTGCCAAGTTGTCGTCTATGGGGGGTTGCCATTTTGTTCATTACGGGAACAGCCAGTGTCTAACAGCGGCAGACTTCTGAAGACAGTTTTGCATGCAAATATTTAGAATGCAGCATAATTAGGAACTTCTTATTTAGGTATGTTCGGAAATGTGTCTGATGTTCCCAGCGCAGATTTCGGCTTAGATGGAGGCCATTCTGAAGGGTCTCCACCTTGGTAGGAGATGTTTGGCTTTAATACGATCCAAGGCCGTCAGTACCGTCCTTTGGTGGAGGTTAAAAAAGGTGGATCAGAGTCTCTCCGGTGTGCACATCGTTATGAGGCATCAATTTCAGCTTCTTCGGATAAGAAATTACACCGTGTAGGCAGGATTTCAGGCAAATAGTTGCTTCCCTGGAGCAGAGCTGCAGGATCACAAGCCATCCTCCTCCTTGCCCAAGCTATACGCCCAAGCTACACCCCCCTACCCCCACAGATCAGGGCATCTCATTGATCGTGAATCACCTTTCAGGATCACTGAATGCCAGAGTGAATTAACCTAATACATTAACTGAATAGACTTTCTCTGACAGATCACAAGTGGTGTCTACATTCCGAGGTGCCACAGGGCATCTTCCAACAATGGAGAGAGCTCTTGCTAGATATTTTTGCTACCATCAAGAACGCGCAGTGTCAAACATTTTATGCATTAGAGTTTCTGCAAGAACACTTGTTAGGGTGGAATGGAAGAATGGGCTCTAGTACACCTGCATGACCAGGCACCAAATTGCCTATCCAGCACCAAGGTCTGAAGAAGATCAATAATGACCATTGAACCTAAGTCATTCTAGTGGCTCCAAATTAGGCCAAGACGTGTAGTTTACAGAATTCCTATACATGATCATCTTTCTTCCAATCAAGGTGTCACTTTGTGAGGACTTCCTGAATCGAATACGTTTTATTCGGCTTCATACGAGGAAACCATAAAAGTTAAAACATCAAAGACATAAAACCCAGTTAAATTAAAAAATACATGGTAAAAAAACAATCCAATTGCGGCACCCCCACATTTTGCTGTATAGTGACTAGTATATAAGAAACACAGGTTAAGATAAAAGACAGAGTTCAATACATATAGGACATTACATGCAATAATAAAGTGCAACATGCCATATGGGACATTACTCCCTTTACATGTTTGACCTTGTAATGTGGGCTAAAACTTCACAATTTGTCAAGAACCTAGTTATCCGTGCACTAACTAAGCATCCAAGCAGGCCCTGGCTTTTACAATAGATTTAAAATATCCCACAATAAAAAATAGACAATCCTCTTTTAACAACTGCAAACTTCCTGACTCAGCATATGTGGTTGGGACCTCGACCCAAATCTAGGCAGTCTGCACCTGCACACATGGAGATGGTGCAACAGACGTTGCTCTGCTATCTGAAATGGTGGATGTTCTCCTCGCTGCCAGACGCCCCACTGCAAAATCCATTTATGCCCGGCACTGGGATACATGTGTGACCTGGTGCTGTTTACAGGTGAAACTGTTGGATCCCCTTCTATTTGTTTTGTCTTTAGCCCAGCAAGGTCTTGCAGTAAGCACTACAGAAGGTCATTTGTTGGCTGTTTTGTCCGATTTCCCCATGTGTACACTCATCGAGTCAATGCATAGCTGCTTACTGTGTCTCCTGACCTTGAAGACTGTGGAACCGATTTAAATGTTGGTGGAGAGGGTACTCTGTCAAATGGTGATGGCGTTCCCTCATCGCCAACATTATGTTCCACCTGCCCAATTTTGATTTTGGTGGACCATAGTTTGATGGCGGTGAAGACTACTCCATCTCCGCCGTGGTCAAACTTCTCTAATGGCCCGATGGAGTAAGAACCATCATAGAGGTTTGACTATATGTCCACCCACCTTATTTTGACAAGCAGATGTATAGCCGTTTTGAAATTCCGGTCACCACCAGGAAACACTTGCCGGTAAAGGGCATTCAAAAGTGCTCAAGTCCCCCCTTGCCATAGGAGGAAACTTACATCACCAGGAGGCATTGTTTTTGTTGTTATTTTCAAAAAGAAAATTGCTCTTTTGGATTTTCTTGTTGAAAATAATGCAACTGTAACTTTGCTGTATGACTCGTCCGGCAAAGTTACACTGTATTTGTAGGAACCGACTTGACACCAGTTGCTGTCAATGTTTGAAATGTCCATCAGGCCAGCGGACATTTCTAAATTTACTCCGTCACCCTTGTGGAGGATCAGCTAATCGCCCTAATAAAAATTGGCCCCTGTTTTCCTCATTAGGATTACATCAGCTCATCTTATGAGTGGACTACTGGCACTTAAGTGAAGCCGCCTTACGCCACCTTTTTACATTGATCATGCCAAGGACCATTAAGTGGAAGATCAGCTTTTTGCACGGTTCTCTGGCGCAAAGAAATGGAAAGTGGTGCAGAAGACCATGTCGAGGTGGATAGGCCTCTTCATTGAGACCTGCTACTCACCAGCCATGAGCAAAAACAACGGTTGATGGACAGAATGCAGAACCATGTTATACATTCACCCCAGTACAGAGATCTGGGCCTAAATCCATCGTTTTTTTGCTCCCCATGCCATTCTAGTTTGAAACCCCAAAACCGCTCCTAGGATGCTTCTTTGCAGTCCAGGGAGGACCTGGCTTGGCAGTTCGGGCTGGACTGTTCCCATGAGGAACAGGGTCAAGACTGATTTGCATATGGCTGGATTCAAACTAGAATGGCATGGTGAGCAAAAAAACTATGGATTTAGGCCCAGATCTCTGTACTGGGGTGAACTTATGACATTGTTCTGCATTCTGTCCATCAACTGTTGTTTTTGCATTTGTAACCCCGAGTGGGACGGGTATGCCCAGACGTGGGTCCCGTGCTCTCCATGCCACTGGAATCAAGATATCCTGGCTGAAGAGGGGTGCAACCCCGAAACCGGTGCTAGGATGCTTGTTTCCAGTCCAGGGAGGACCTGGCTTGGCAGTTTGGGCTGGACTGTTCCCATGAGGCACAGGGTCAAGACTGATTTGCATATGGCTGGATTCAAACTGGAATGGCATGGTGAGCAAAAAAATTGATATTTGGCCTGCACAGTCCTCCAAGACTTTTTGGCCTGAACCCACTTCACAGACTCTCCACTTTGGGCAGATACCCCTTTGGTATCTATTCTACGATGAGGAACACATGGTTAGAAGTATGCATCTGTAGAACAAGTTACTTACCTTTGATAGTACTCCTCCTGGTAGATATCTAATGGCAGATTCCACACTGCTCTACTACCTCCCCATACAGTGGAGTGGCCCCTTTCTAAATTCTAAAGGTCCCAATTGCGTATTTAGCATGCTGTTACCAACAGTTGTCCATGCACAGTGTCTTAGGACTCGGAAAGGGTGAAGATAAGAAACTGACATCAGTGAACAGGTGTGAAGCTTGTGTGCGGCTCCAGTTAATCACTTCAGGGGCGCATAACACCACCAAGCAGCACGTAGGCGCTCTGCTGTAGAAAAAAAAACCTTTGGTTCCACTCTGGCACTTGGGGGATTTTCTAAAGGTAGTAATCTGCAGTTAGTGAGAGTATCCACCAGAAGGAGTATTACCAAGAGAAGTGAAGTAACTTGTTCTTTATAATAACCTGTCCTAGATTTACTCTCTGCGAGAAATTCAATAGTAAAAGATTTAGGTACATGCTAAGGTGAGTCACGTGGGAATGCCCAACGAATAAGCAACTATAAAGCATTTGCGTGCACCTTTCTCTGTTTCACTTGTACAATATGTAATGTTGAAAGTGCAGATATCCATAATGGAAATGATTCAGATTGCACAAATATAAGCCTGACTTGTTTCTTATTAGTACTCGAATTGTCCATTGGAGAATGTGTGTGTTTGTGTATATATATATATATATATATATTTTCGAGGCATATGAGCTGTATATCACACACTGAGCATAGATCGCCATCTGGTGTTGGGCCCGGATGTGTGCACTTGTTTTTGTCTTGGAAAAGTCTTTGGAAGTCACGGGATAGGTGACTCCTCCTTTGGATCATAGTGCGCATGGGCATCGGCTCCATCCTCAGATTGTTTTTTTCCGCCATCGGGCTCGGATGTGTTTATCGCCCTCCAACTCGGTACCGTTACCGATCCCACTTTCGACGCGCCATCCTTCACCCTTCTCTACAGTATTGTTTTCAATTGCGATCCCCGATCCTCGCACATCTCACCAACTTCGAAGTCTTCGATTCCGGTCGTCGGCGAAGGCCTTCGGGCCTACCTGTGCCTTTACATCTGGCTCATGGAAAGGACTCCATTCAAGAAGTGTCCTCAATGTGGGTCGAAATTCCCACACACAGATCTGCATGAGGTGTGTAACCTCTATCTTTCACCGGAGCACAAGGCCAGAGACTGTCCAGCTTGTGCCTCTTTACGCTCCAAAAAGACCATTCGGGATCGTCGAGCTCGAAGAACAATGGCTCGCACGTCGACTTCCATTCCCGACAACATCTTCCAAGAGGGCTTCGATGTACCAGAACAGGAGCGGGTCGAAGAAGGCCTCGTCAGCGCCTCCGAAGCAGACTCCGACATCGAGGACATCGTAAGTACTGCCGCCGACCCCCACCCCCGAAAAAGGCTTCGGTCACACCTTCACCTTCGGGCCCAGGTGCACACCGAGAAAGTGCTTCTCAAGCCCCGCCTCCAGGCCCGGCCAAGAAGTCAACAACAAAGCCTTCAGGCCACTCGGGATCGAGTCAGCCTGCCGTCGGTACCGTAACTCACACCCCAGCACCGAAAAAGAAGACTCCATCCTCCTCCTCGGTGCCCACTACTGCCTCCGCATCGACGCACTCGGCACCCAAACCTACCGGCACCAATCCCTCGACTCCCAAAAAATCATTGGAACAGACCAAAAAGCCGCTACCGAAGACTACAGACTCTCGAACTTTGGAGCCGAAAAAGCATTCGGAACCGAAAAAACAACCAGTTCTGCAGGCCCCTACAGACACCTCAAAACCTCACGGTTCCAAGACCACAGAGCACAAAACCGCTCTACAGTCGGTGTCGCGCAAGCATTCGGAACCTAAAAAATCGGCACCGAAGGACATACCTCCCACAGAAGAGCTTTTTAAACCGGATCCCACCCAAAAGGCTCTTCTTAAAGATCCAAAGGCTGGTCAACTGATTCGGAGTTCTAAAAAGAGACCACTGGACTCGCCTACACCGGCTCCAGCACCTAAAAAGTAGGACATTGCGACATCTCCTCTCAGGATCCCTTCTCCACCTCCACCACACCACTCTCCTCCACCAGTGGACGATGATGATTTTTCTGCTGACACAGGGGAGGGTGCAGATGATGAGCCACTAGGGGATCCTAGTCCACCACATTCCCCAGACCCATGGGACGATTACATTACACCAGATGTCCTTAACGTGCCACAGGACGACATCTATCCCTCTAGACCTTCCTCTCCAGAGGATACCATGGGCTTCAACCAGCTCGTTCACAGAGCTGCACAGTTCCACTGGGTTGACTTACACACAGACCCCGTTGATGAGGATTTTTTAATGGATACTTTTGATATCTCACAAAAGACCTCCTCCATTCTACCCATGCTGAAAGGGGTAATTAAACATGCACCAGAAGTGTTTAAAGACCCTGTTAGGGCTAGGGCTATCAACACAAGAATAGAAAAGAAATATAAAGCTGCCCCAGCAGACCCAGCATTCATTAAAGGCCAGATTCCGTTGGATACGTTAGAAGTCTCCAATGCCAGGAAGAGGGCTAACTCTCAAATGTCAGGGGATGCTTCACCCCTGATAAAAGTCCAAACTATTGGACACTTCCCGTAAACGCACAGCGTCTCAAGCAGCTAACATATGGCTTATCACCAACACTCAAGCCTTGTTAGCTAGGTATGATAGGGTACACTACGACCAGCTAGAGACCCTATTGCAACACCTACCTGACAAATATAGAAACCGGGCTAACAACCTCATACAAGAGGGTAAGCTCATCACTAACACCTCCATTCGCTGTGCTCTAGACGTGGCAGACACCGCCTCCCGAGCCATAAACACAAGTGTCCTCCTGCATAGACACGCTTGGCTACGCATTTCAGGTTTTAAACCTGAAGTACAAACTTCCATTCTCAATCACCCCTTTGACCAGGAATACTTGTGCGGACCTACCGTGGATTCCTCTCTCGAGAAGATGAAAAAAGACAGACACTGCTAAATCAATGGGAGCCTTGCAATCGCAAGCTCCCATACGCTCCTTCTGTCGCTCCTCTTACAGAGGCAACCCCAGAGGCTATTCCTCAGACAACCCCTCCATGTCTTACAAGACTCCCACCCAAACCACATTCACCAAGGGTTATCAGAGAGGAGGCTACAGAGGAAATAATACCAAAGGTAGAGGCAGAACTAACAACACCCGCTCTGCCTCCACCCTTACCCAATGACTTCCCTCTGCTCCCCCCCCCCGACCATCCCACACCTGTCGGGGGAAGATTACTACAGTTCCTTCCTGTCTGGAACACCATCACCACAGACAGGTGGGTGAGGCAAATAGTTTAAACAGGTTACTGTCTGGAACTCACCTCTACTCCCCCAAACATACCACCCAGACAGCACCCAGTGTCATTAGAACATTTATCACTGCTAAAACAGGAGGTAATCTCCCTCCTACAAAAACATGCAATAGAACCAGTCCCCCTGCATCAGCAAAACACAGGAATCTACTCCCTCTATTTCCTCATTCCAAAGAAGGACGGATCTCTGAGACCTATCCTAGACCTCAGACCCCTAAATCTGTACATACTCAGAACACTTTCACATGGTCACGCTTCAACAAGTCCTTCCTCTCCTTTCACAAGGCGACTTCCTTGCCACTCTATATCTCAAGGACGCCTACTTTCATATTCCCATTCACACCTCTTACAGAAAATATCTCAGGTTTGTAGTGGAAGGCCAGCACTACCAATTCAATGAGTCACCACAGCAACCAGAGTATTCACCAAGTGTCTGGTGGTAGTTGCAGCTCACCTCAGAAGACAGCGCTTTCACGTCTTCCCATATTTGGACAATTTGCTCATAAAAGCCAACTCATACAATCAGTGTGTACGTCACACTCACACAACAATCCAGCTACTCCACGACTTAGGGTTCACAATAAACCACGCAAAGTCTCATCTACAACCGTCCCACATACAACAGTACCTCGGTGCCACAATAAACACCTCAAAAGCACTTGCATACCCCAGTCCAGCCAGGATAGCAAGCATGCAGAGCCTTCTAACAAAATTTCAGCCGCAACACTCTCTTGCAGCTCGAGTGTTCATGCAGCTCATAGGGATTATGGCCTCTTGCATATTCATAGTACCTCACGCAAGACTTCAAATGCGTCCTCTGCAGGTGTGCTTGGCACGTCAGTGGACCCAAGCTCAAGGTCAGCTAACAGATCTGGTGTTGGTTGATGGCCACAATCATCACTCTCTGCAGTGGTGGAACACCAAAAACCTTTCCATAGAGCGACCGTTCCTCGAGCCGGTTCCACAGATTGTGTTAACAGCGGACGCATCACTCTCCAGCTGGGGAGCCCATCTATTACATCACACCATGCAGGGCAGGTGGACTCTACAACAAAAGTTACTCCACATCAATCACCTGGAGTTACTAGCGATTTTTCTGGCCCTAAAGGCATTCCAAAAGCAAATATCAGGCAAAGCTGTCCTAGTCTGCACTGACAACATGACAGCCATGTACTACATACAGAAACAGGGCGGGACACATCCCCTACAGCTCTCCCAACTAGCGCAAAGCATTTGGAGATGGGTTATTCCTCAAAACATTTTTCTCCTAGCTCAACATGTTCCAGGAGTCCAGAACAGCATCGCCGATCTGTGAAGTAATCAAGCGCAACAGATTCACAAGTGGGAACTTCATCAACAAGTTCTTTAACCCTTTTTCCAGTTGTGGGGGCAGCCAGCGATAGACCTCTTCGCCACACATGAAAATGCCAAATGCCCAAACTTCGCCGCCAGATATCCACACCCATCATCCAAATGGGATATGGATGAGTTGGTCAGGCAGATTTGCGTACGCTTTTCCGCCTCTCCCACTAATCCCACTGGTTTTACGCAAACTGCAGCAACATTCACTGACCCTCATCCTAGTTGCTCCAACATGAGCCAGACAACTGTGGTACACCACATTACTGGAACTGTCTCTAGTCCCGCGCCAAAAACTACACCTCTCCCCACAACTCTTAACCCAGAAACATGGAGAGATCAGACACCCAGACCCAGCACAGCTCAACCTAGCGATCTGGCTCCTGAGGTCTTGGAGTTCGGTTACCTTAACCTTCCCCCCTGACTGTATATATGTTATCAGAGTAGCTAGACGCCCCACCACTAGAGCCTGCTATGCAGCCAAGTGGAAACAATTCGTGATATATTGCCACAACAACACATCAGTCCTTTAGATGTGTCAATTCAACACATCATAGGTTACCTACTGCATCTCCAAAGGTGTAACTTAGCCTAGACATCGATTAGATTACATCTCGCTGCCCTAGCAGCCTATTTACAAAATAGCCAACACGTATCACTCTTCAGGATACCTGCCATCAAAGCGTTTATGGAAGGCCTGAAAAGAATAAATCCCCCCAGGGTACCCCCCTCCCCTGTATGAAACTTAAACATTGTCCTCACCAGATAATGGGTCTTCCTTTTGAACCTCTGCAAAAATGCGAACTGCAGTTTCTGACGTGGAAAGTTGCTTTCCTAGTAGCCATAACTTCCCTTAGAAGAGTCAGTGAACTACAAGCACTAACTATTCAAGAAACGTCCTTACAACTCCATGATAATAAAGTTGTTCTCAGAACCAATCCAAAATTCCTTCCTAAAGTTATTTCTTCCTTCCACCTCAACCAGTCTGTGGAGTTGCCCGTATTCTTCTCGCAACCACAGACAGTTGCAGAAAGAGCTCTGCCCACTTTAGATGTTAAAAGAGCACTGCTTTATTACATTGAAAGGACAAAACCCTTTCGTAAGACCAAACAACTTTTCGTGTCCTTCTCACCACCACATAAGGGCAACCCCATATCCAAATCTGGCATAGCAAGGTGGGTTGTCAAATGCATACAGATATGCTATCACAAAGCTAAACGCACCTTATCTGTTCCTCCTAAAGCCCACTCTACCCGAAAAATAGGGGCTTCAATGGCATTTTTAGGGAACATTCCCCTAGATGACATCTGCAAAGCAGCCACATGGTCCACACCGCACACATTCACAAAACACTATTGTGTAGATGTGCAAACAAAACAACAAGCTTGTGTGAACCAGGCTGTACTCAAAACACTATTTCAAACTACTGCAACAGATACTGGTGGTCGCAGCTAGAACTGGGCACTGCTATACAATCTATGCTCAGTGTGTGATCTGCAGCTTATATGCCTCGAACGGAAAATGCTACTTACCAGAATGCATCTGTTCTTGGCATGTAGAGCTGCAGATCCACACCCGCCTCCCCGGCTACCTTTATCTGTTCCAGTATTATCTTATTTAGATACAGCATACATGGGCATCTTTTCTGTTTCTTACAAAACT
This sequence comes from Triturus cristatus, assembly GCF_964204655.1. Lineage (NCBI taxonomy): Eukaryota > Metazoa > Chordata > Amphibia > Caudata > Salamandridae > Triturus > Triturus cristatus. The sequence continues at coordinate 1,156,475,560 of NC_140583.1, read as the reverse complement.
CCATAATTTCCCTGCTGGCAAAAAACAATCTGAGGATGGAGCCGATGCCCATGCGCACAATGATCCAAAGGAGGAGTCACCTATCTTGTGACTTCCAAAGACTTTTCCAAGACAAAAACAAGTGCACACATCCTGGCCAAACACCAGATGGCGATCTATGCTCAGTGTGTGGATCTGCAGCTCTACATGCCAAGAACAGATGTGTGTATGTGTGTATGTGTGTATATATATATATATACACACACACACACATATATATATATATATATATATATCGGCATGTATATTGGTATATCTTGGTTACTTTGTTTTAAAGCTCATTTATCTGTTGTGGAATTTATCATAACTTAACATGTCAACTTTTCTTTCTCAGCGGATGTTTGTTTTCCATTCTTTTTCCGCTGTTCATCATCAGCGCAAATGAGGCACAGGCACCAGTCAAAGCATAGTAAGTACTGCCCTTGCTGGAAAACTTGTAGAAACATTTCTATTGGGGAGTCTCTGAAATTTAAATTACGGTTTATTTGTACTAGTACATATTTACTATTCCTTTACTTGATACATCACCTCTGATTCTCATCGAAGTGCTTTCCCTAGCCATATGAACTGATAAGCATATGAACAAGTCAGAAGAGACTCACTGTTTCACACATATTAAATACCTGTGGTGGTGAACTCGAACTACAAGTAAGTAACCTTATCTTCCCACAGATATGTCCTCTGCAACATCCCACAGTGACACATTGGATCAGTTAAACATTTCATTTTTTCTGACTACATTTTGTTGCCTGTCTTGAATCTGTGAGGTACTGTTTTTTCTGATGTTCCTCGGACGCTTCAGCTGTCAGACTTTGGCTTGTATTTCCATTTTCCCTACATATAGTAAAACTGTACATACACTGTAGCATATTATTTTTGATTAACTTTCTCTTCTGCTCTTGGAGGATCACATGTTAAGCTTTAATTACTTTATTACATTTGGAACATTGCAGGTAATGCAATTCATTGACGGGAAACGCAGATTAAAAACAAATATGGTTTCAGATTCTTGAGATTCTCGATGCCCCACTGAGATGCCACAGACCCCAGTAGTCGTGTACTGCAAAACATAAATATTTTGGATCAAAGTATCCAACATTATCTATGCCAAAGGCCCAATCATTCTATAGATTTTTGTTTTCTTTAAAGGATCACTAACTACAAATGTCAAAGAAGAATAACTGAAACCAGATAATCAGGAGGACCTCACAGGGACCTGTTTCAGTTTCATACAAAAATGAATGGGGGTTGAATCAGTCTTCAGAAGACTAGCTGCACAAACCACAGAGAAGGAGAGAAAAATCTTCTGGAGAATATTTTACAGACAGTCCTAATTTTTAACATTTCACTTACAGTTTTGTGCAGCTTGAGTAATGCCATTACTCATATTAACTGAAGTTGTTGTATTCTCTTGTGATGTTGATAAACAAACTGCTGCAAAATAATGATCGCACTCCTGCTGGACATTGTTCAAAAGCTCCAAAAGCACTAAGAATTGTTTGATTACGAAAGGAATCGATTGAAAGTTAACACAACTTTAAACTCAAACATGTAACATTCAGTTACATTAATCAGCCACATTTATTTAAAGGTTATTTAGCAAGAAATTTGGAAACGTTTGTGCGGTACTGAATTAGTGGGTGCTTGTGTTAATGAATGGTTCCAGTTTAAATGTGAGGAATGGAATAATGTTTTGAGCTGACGTAGCGTATTCGTGTATGGGGCCAGACCACACTGTCTGTAGTGTTAGAACAAATAAAGGTTTATTGAAACAGTGGTAAAAAGTCACCCCCAAAAAATGGAGTTGAGTTCATTCTCGTCTTGGATGGCTGCGCTTTGTAGGGATGGGTCTTCCTTCTCTTCAACCACACCACGTTTCTTCAGATGCCCAACAAGACGTAAGGCAATCAAGTAAGAAAAAAAAAAAAAAAATTTTAAAACAAGGAATTAACAAGTGGGACTTCCTTAAGGTGAAATTCACCCACGTACCACCTTCATCAGGGTAGGTAATTATTCCACAGTGGTGGTTTTCGTGGTGGGGGGAGGTTCTGTGACAACACTGCCCAAACACACACACACACACACCACCCACGTTCTTTAGTGTGCCATCACTCCCTGGTGCCCCACTGAAAGTACTGGGTAGGCTCTGGTACTTGCCTTTGACCCATCTCCTGGGTCATGGTTTTGGAGTCTGCGGCGTCTAATGTATTTCTCGGGTCGCTGGTGCTTCTAGGGTCATTCGGGTCTCAGCTGACGCAGTAAAGCAACTCTCATCCAAGTTCCCCTACCTTGGTGTCTGTGGTGCCCTCTTTTACCCACGTAGTTGTATTCCCGGTGTCATCAGGAATTCTTCTTGGCTGTTGGTTCTCCGACACTGCGTCCTCTTCCCCCAACCCCAGGCTGTTTGGGGCTTCCTCCTTTGCGTTCTCCCCATAGCCTCCCTCGCTCTCTCTCTGGTTCAAATGCTGCTTCTCCTTTTTGCACTTCCTTTGACTGAAAAGGTGGTGTGGTCTGCTCCGAGAAAGGCTGGAATGCGTTTCGCTCCTGGACTTGGATGGAAATGTCGGCCATGTTGCTTCCGGACCTTTCTCACACATAGATGAAAGAAAAAGGGTTTTGTGACTCCTGCTATAGACAGGTATTCAGGCAGGATCCCCTGGCATATTACCACAGCTAACAAAGTGAGGAATATTCAGTCAATTCAGAGTAAAGATTTATATTCCAAAGTGGAGGGTCTGTGGATGTCAACAGGATTTTCGATTTATTTGGATTATATTTCCGGAAATTTGCTGATTACTACTACCGAATGGACAAGAAGGTAGAGTTCCTGTGATGCCAGCTAGAGAGCTAGGGAGACAGAGAAGGAGGGAGACAAAGAGAGAGAGAGGAGGACAAAGAGAGAGAGAGGGAGACAGAGGGTGACAGAGAGAGGGAGGGAGACAGAGAGAGGGGGTGAGAGACAGAGAGAGGGGGGGGAGGCAGAGAGAGCGAGAGCGACGGAGACAGAGAGAGGGGAAGGGAGACAGAGAGGGGGGAGGGAGACAGAGAGAGGGGGAGGGAGACAGAGAGAGGGGGAGGGAGACAGAGAGAGGGGGAGGGAGACAGAGAGAGGGGGAGGGAGACAGAGTGAGTGAGGGAGGAAGACAGAGACAGATAGAGACAAATGGAGACAGAGACAGGGGCAGACAGATAGAGGCAGAGAGAGAATTGAGAGACGGAGAGGGAGACAGAGGGAGGGAGACAGGGACAGACAGAGACCGGGACAGACAGAGGCAGAGACTGAGACAGACAGAGACAAAGAGGTAGAGAGATAGAGACAGAGAGAGAAAAAGATGTGCGTATGCCGGGTCTGGTGGCTCAGTGGACGAAGGCATCCGCTGCAGGGGCCTGTGTTCAACCTCATGGTCTCAAATTGTCTTGAAAATGCACCATTTGCCCTCTTTTAGTTCAAAATTTTCCTCCGGTGGGAGAACCCTCCCAAACCCCCCTTAAGTGGTTCGGGCTCGCTACACTGCCTTACTGTGTCCCAAAATGATGCATCTCCAAAAAGTGTGTCACCAACATGAAAAGTTTGGAAAGCTGTGCTATAGGGGAAATGCCATTCTTGTAATGCCTTTTCACAGTAGATTGTTGTTCTTTATGTGCTCCGGCCTTGTTGTTCATTACTGTTCTGCAATGTGATAAGTCTGTCTATGTCTGTCAGGATATTCTTCCCTTGTTACTCAGCCTCTGGGGAGGGTCCAGGCTTCGCTTTGCGGGATTGTCTCTCACAGCGTTGCATGTGCTCTGTCCTTTACTTCTTGGTTTGTAAATAGACAGTGTCTGATACTGTCCTTTATGATGGTGTACTGCACCATCCACTTTCTTTGTCTTACGAAGTTTTCTTCTTCGCACACTGCTCCCATACATTCACAGTTTTGTTGGTGGCTCCGCTTTGCGCCGTGGAAAAGCTTCTCCGAAGAAAACTGACGTCAGCGCTCCGGGATGGACTTGTATAACCTCGCTGACGTCACGTCCGTGGACGACATCAGGGCGGGGTCGTGTGGCACCGGCGCGCAGAGATGCTGCTGCAAAAAAAATTCAGGATCCAGACTGACGACTGGGGATAATTCTAGGTTAAGGAATCTGCGGCTAGACATCGTGTCTACCAGATACATGGTTACCGAAGGTAAGTAACTCGTTCTTCACTGCTGAAACAGAAGGGTGGATTAGCCACAATGAGGCTGATTTCTTGATCAAAAGGAACCCAGGACACCCTATTTCTATGTCTTCACTAAGATTCATAGGAGACAGAATCCACCATCTGGACTCCCATAATCTCGGGTATAGATTCCTTTCTCAAACCTCTTTCATGCTTCTGTGACCACTTTTTACAACCTGCAGTACAGAAGACACCCTCATTCCTACAAGACACTAGGGATGTACTACGCTTCATTGGAAGCATTGACACCTCCCGTGACATTGATTTACTTGTTACGCTAGATGTGGAGGCCCTCTACAGGAACATCCCGCAATCAGCAACACTTGAGGTTGTAGAGGCTGCTCTCCCGACTGAGGACTGGAATTCCCCAACGTCAGTAAATTTCATAATGGAATGTGTGTCACATTAGCCTTAACTGTAGATTTCTTCCAATTAAAAAAAACAGCTGTACCCCCAACTCCAGGGAACTTCAATTGGGAGTATATTCGCCTCAAGCTTGGCATGCCTGTACATGGTGGCCTTTGAGAAAAGGATGATCTTTGACGGCTCTAACCCCTACATCAACTATATACTCCTCTGGCGTAGATACATTGACGACATCCTGATATTTTGAAGGGTGATATGACAGCATGTGGGGAGTTCTGTGGGTGGATTAACACACTTGGGGGCATATGTAGGTAAAACGTTTTTTGCGATTCTCAAATTGCGATTTTTAGGGAATCGCAATTAGAGAATCGCAAAACGCAATGTAGGTAGGATTTGCAAAATATTTTGCGAATCCTACATATTCCTAATTTGCAAATCGCAAATTGAGATTCGTAAATAAGGAATACCTGCACATTCATTCCTATGGGCTAGAAGGCCCATAGGAATGAATGGGAAGACATTCTCAATTTGCGGTTCCCAATTAGAGAATCACAAATTGAGAATGCAATTTCAAAGTTGCAAGGGTGTCAATAGGACACCCTGTTTCGCCCCTGAAATAAGCATGTGTGCACATGTGGCACACATACATGCGCTAAGGGCATTTATGTGCGCCACATGGTACTTTCAAAAATGCAAAAGAGTGCATTTTTCAAAGAAATCGCAAATGACCACCAACCTGAAGTTGGTGGTAATTTGCGATTCCTTACACCAAATTTAAACAACTTGGGTGCTTCCTACATTGCATTAAAGGAATCGCAATTTGGGATTCCTGAAATGCATTCGCAAAATAGGGCATCGCAAATCTTGCGATTCCTTATTTTGCAAGTGGGTTTTTGTCTGCTACATAGCACACTGCCCAAATTGCGATCGCTGAAATTCTGCGAATTTCAGCGTTTGCGATCGCAATTTGGCTTCCTACATATGGCCCTTAATCCCTACCTCCTCTTCACTAATACTATTTCCAATACATGTATTCCATTTCTAGACCTGATAATCACACTGATGGAAGGATAACTGAGCACTACAGTGTACAAAAAACCCAAGGACTGTAACATTCTTCTCCTATATAGCAGTCACCACCCTAAAGCAATAAGAGACAACCTGTCATTCGGACAGTTTCTGTGGCTACGCCATAACTGCAGTAATGTACCAGATTACAATATCAAGGCTGATCTACTGGCGCCCAATTTGTTTTTTTGTGTTTTTTTTTAAAGTTTTTATTTGCCATGATGTCAGATTGGAGCAAGTAATTAATATCACAATCAAAATATAGCATGTATCCGAAAAAGAAAGTCATTCATATAAATTAGCAATATAATATTCATATTTCATATTAAAAGCTTAAGAACTGACAGCGATCAATACGTAGATGCATACAAAAACATGGAATCAAAAATATCACCCAGAGACATGCCAGCCAAGGAGTAATAAAACTAGTACCAAATTAAAGGTCATTACAATCAGCATTCATATAATCGTTTATAGTTCCCCAAACCTTTAAACCAAGGCTCCTTCTGTGTGGTCCTTTAAGGGAATATAAATTATGTTCTAAACTAAAAAAAATCAAAGAATCTAGCTTTCTACATTTTAAAAGAAAGTGGATCTTTTTGCAGCCACAATGAAGTGGTAGAGAGCCGGGACACGGCATTTGCCATAAATATAAGGTAACCCATTTGCAGTGTAACCGGACCGGTCATCGTACCGCCTGTGACACCGAATAACATAGCCATGGGAGTGAGTGTTATTTCCTTCCCCGTCACCAAAGCTAAGAAGACCTCTATCTCTGAAAAAATATTATTCAGCTCAGTGCATGCAAAGAACGCATTGAAACTATCAGCTGAATCTGCTCGACACTGAAAACACTTGCCATCATTTGCTCCCCCCCCCAACTTCAGTATTTTTGCAGGTGTGTGATAAAGATTAAAGAATTTTTTTTAGTCCTGCGCCCTAAGACTTGAAGAGATCAAAAGTTTCTTAGCAATCTCAATAGACTCCTGTAAAAACCTGTCTCCCTGCCCTAATATATTATTCCATTTCTTATCTTGGTCTTCCAGATCATCCTCCTGTATTTCCAGAAGCATCTTGTTCGAGGCATGTGGGCTGCTGAATTCATATCTGTGCATAGATCGCCGCCTAGTGTTGGGTCCGGATGTTTGCACGTTGTTGTCCTGGAAGAGTCTTCGAAGTATCCTGGGATAGGTGACTCCTCCCCTGGACTACAGTGCGCATGGGCATCCTCTCCATCCTCAGATTGTTTTTTTCCGCCATTGGGTTCGGATGTGCTATCTTGACTCAAGTTAGGAAAATCTTTTTTCAGGCCAAAAGGCCTTTAGTTCGCGTCGGTACTGTTCTCGATCGGTATCGATAGTATCTTTGTTAGTTTACTAACTTCCAGAACAAACTTTCGCATCTTACCCGACCGTCGATTCGACATCAACGATGGAATCGAGGACACCATTCAAGAGGTGTCCGGTATGCAATGCGAAATATCCCCACGTCGACGTCCATCCGGAGTGCAACAAATGCCTTTCACCGGATCACGACGAATCTACATGCATGGCCTGTGCCAGATTTCGATCCAAGAAGACTCTACGGAATCGACGAGCGGCGAGACTCGAGGCGCAGCAAGCGGCACCGGCCCCGGCCGACATCTTCAACGCCGAGACCGAAGATGTCGAAGAAGTAAGAGAACCTACCCTCCAGTCCCGCTTCCGAACATGACTCCGGATCGGAAGACGTCGACAAAACACTCTTTCGCAGAGATGAAGACGACACCGAGGTAGGAGACTACAATGAGGCCTTAGGGGCCGAAGAGAGTAGCTCCGGTGACGAGCAAGGCCTACCCGTTCAGACTGAAGAAAGCCCAGTGCAACAGTCTATGGCTCCGGTCGAGGGATCGCCTTCGGGCCTTACCCAAGACCTATCCCGCAGTTCTTCGGCCCCGCCCTCGGGCCCGGCCTCGGACATTCAGCGGCAGCCATTAATGCCCAAAACGGCTGGTTTCCCTTCTTCGAAACCGAAACCAAAAGCTGTATTGGTTCAATTGAAACCGAAACCGAAAGTGGCGCTGGTCGGATCGAGGCCCTCCACACCTTCGACGCCAGCAAAACACATCGGCACCGAGCGCACCAAACGAGACTTCGGTGCCGAACTCGAAGCGGCCGACGTCGGAGTCGACATAAGGAAGAAGACCTTCGGTACCACCAAACCTGCTCGGCTCCCGGCAACGACGCAATCGACTCCGACCCCAAAGGTCAAACAGCCTGCTGCGTCTCACACCGCTTCCACGGCAACACCAAAGCCACACTCATCGAAGAAGTCGACGGCCATTCCCGCCCCTCGACTCAATGACCCACCGGCGCCGAAAATATCCACGACCGCCTCGACAGAACCGGTCGGTGCAAAAGAATCGAGGGCGCTCCAGACGCGACCCATTGCTGCGCAAAGCACCAAAAAGAAAATGGTCCTCCAGGACACGTCGGGCTCCGAACCAATTAAAGCTCCAGCAGCCTCTTCGGCACCAGCCAACATTACTTTTGGCCTGCCACCATCCACGGCCCCGAAACTGTTCCAAGTCAGGACACGGGTCACCCACACCACGATCACGCCTGCCGAACGCTCTGCGGAGACGTCTCCATCGCATCTAATCGACGCCGACACCGGCAGGATGATTATCCGACACCGGCAGGATGATTATCCACAAAAGGAAAATAACTTCGGAGCCGGCTTTGGACTCCTTCAGGATTCCACTTAAAAGAAAGATGCCTGTGGCTTCATCCACTCACCCTACCAGGTTCCACAATCCTTCTCTCCCACACACTCCGACACGGATGCGTTGGTGGACTACATGGGTGACCAAGTCCCCTACCCCGGAGACATGGACCCTGACGGCCAACAGGACCCTAATCAAACTTGGGATGACCCTGTGGACCCAGGTGCACCTATGGATGCACAAGACCCGCAACTCTATGGAGCAAAAACATCTCCCACAGAGGACACTGCAGCGTTCAACGCTCTAATTGAACGTGCTGCGGCCAATCATGGGGTGCAACTTCACTCGGACACCGTCGAGGACGACTTTCTTATGGATACTTTCGCATCCTCAGAAAGGAATATAAAAACTCTACCCATGTTGAAGGGTGTCCTCAAACCAGCAAAGGACATCTTCAAGGAACCCACCAGGGCAAGAGTGATAAACCCCAGGATCGACAAAAAATACAGATCAGCGCCTGGGGACCCTACATACATCAGAGGCCAATTACCTCTGGATTCCATTGTCGTTGCGAATGCTCGCAAGAGGGCACACTCTCAAACAACAGGTGACGCTCCTCCCCCGGACAAAGAGTCCAAGGTGTTAGAGACCTCTGGCAAACGGGTTGCCGCCCAGGCAGCCAACATATGGCGCATTGCCAATACTCAAGCACTCCTCGCTCGCTACGATAGAGCGCACTACGACACATTAGAGCAACTACTCCAACATCTCCCTGACCAATACAGAGAAGGTGCAGAGATCCTCATCAGGGAGGGACAGCTCCTCACCAACGCATCCATCAAGTGTGCGCTGGATGCCGCAGACACAGCTGCCAGGGCCATAAACACTAGCGTCATGCTGCGACGACATGCCTGGTTACGAATCTCCGGATTCAAACCTGAGGTGCAAAACAACATACTCAACCAGCCTGTCAACCCCGACTATTTATTCGGCCCGGAGGTTGACACCACCCTAGAGAAAATAAAAAAGGACACGGACACTGCAAAGTCCATGGGGGCTTTCCAGACTCAGTCCTTTCGGAGCGGCTCCTTTCGTCGCCCCGGAAATAGAGGAGCAGGTAGAGGACAGGGGTCACAGCAAACATACAACAAGGGCAATACACAAACCACCTACGATAAAAACACCCGGGGTGGATATCGTGGCTCCAGTACAAAGGGCAGAGGACGCGGCTACGGCAACACCAGGTCCTCCCCCAAGAACAAGCAGTGACGCCCTCTCCCTTCCTCCCGACCACATAACACCTGTCGGGGGAAGGCTACAAAGGTTCCTGTCCACGTGGAACTCCATCACCACGGACAGGTGGGTCAAAGATATTGTCAAATACGGTTACTGTCTAAAACTAACCTCCACTCCACCCACAATACCTCCAAAAAACCGTCCTATGTCCTCAGAGCACTTAACGCTCTTACAGCAGGAGGTGCAAAGTATGCTTCTAAAAGGCGCAATAGAGGTCGTACCCGTCCACGAGCAAGGTACGGGGGTGTACTCCCTGTACTTTTTAATACCGAAAAAGGACGGGTCACTCAGACCTATATTAGATCTGAGACCCCTAAACAGATACATTCTTTCCGAGCATTTTCACATGCTCACTCTACAGCAAGTCCTCCCGCTGCTCAAGCAGGGAGACTTTCTGGCCACACTGGACCTCAAGGATGCGTATTTCCACATACCCATTCACCCCTCACACAAAAAATACCTCAGGTTCACTGTTCAAGGGCAGCACTACCAATTCAAAGTCCTTCCCTTCGGCGTGACAACGGCACCAAGGGTGTTTACAAAGTGCCTAGCTACTGTGGCGGCACATCTACGGAGGCAGCACATACACGTCTATCCTTACCTGGACGACTGGCTCGTTCAAGCGAAGTCAGCCCAGCAATGTGCCAGCCACATGTCCCGCACCATTCACCTCCTTCACAGTCTGGGGTTCTCACTAAATTACCCAAAATCCCATCTACAGCCCGCACACGTACAACAGTACCTAGGTGCGACTATAGACACTCTGGCGGCCACAGCTCAGCCAAATTTGGTGAGAATCAACGGCATGCAAATGCTGATTTCCAAGTTCAAACCACAACACTCCCTTCCCGCGCGAGTGTTCATGCAGTTGATAGGCATGATGGCCTCCTGCATCTTCATAGTCCCCCACGCGAGACTACATATGCGCCCGCTTCAGGAGTGCTTAGCACGTCAGTGGAATCAGGCTCAAGGACAGTTGAAAGACCTAGTGTTGGTGAGCGGTCGGGCATACAACTCTCTGCATTGGTGGAATCCACAAAACCTTTGCAAGGGCCGACCGTTCCAAGAGCCTGTCCCACAGATAATACTGACGGCGGACGCGTCTCTCCAGGGATGGGGAGCTCATGTACTCCATTACACAGTGCAGGGACTATGGACACAACAACAAAAGAAGATGCACATCAACCTTCTAGAGCTGATGGCAATCTTCCTCGCTATGAAAGCATTCAAAGTACACTTGTGCAACAAAGTCGTGTTGATCCGGACGGACAACATGACTGCCATGTACTACATACAGAAGCAGGGAGGAACACACTCTCCACAGTTGTCTCATCTGGCTCAGAGCATGTGGAAGTGGGCCATTCAAAGGAACATGTTCCTCATGGCAGAACACCTCCCCGGCAAGGACAACCAGATGGCGGATCTGCTCAGCAGACACAGCCACCAGATGCACGAGTGGGAGTTACACCCATCAGTACTCCAACCGTACTTCCAGCAGTGGGGTCATCCAGAGATAGACCTATTCGCGACAAGCGAAAACGCAAAATGCCAAAGCTTTGCCGCCAGGTTCCCACATCCGCAGTCGCAGGGCAATGCGATATGGATGAACTGGTCCGGCAGATTTGCGTACGCTTTTCCCCCAGCACCACTGATACCGCTGGTGGCACGCAAACTGCGTCAACACTCACTGACGCTCGTCCTGGTTGCTCCAACGTGGGCACGCCAGCCGTGGTACACCACCTTTCTCGAACTTTCCGTGGTGCCGCATCAAAGGCTGCGGGTCAAACCCGAGCATTTGACGCAGAACCATGGAGAGATTCAGCATCCAGATCCGCAACAGCTGAACCTGGCAATCTGGCTCCTGAAGTCCTAGAGTTTGGCTACCTAAACCTGCCACCTGACTGTATGGACATCATTAAGGAGGCCAGGAGACCCACTACCAGAGCTTGCTATGCAGCAAAATGGAAGAGGTTCGTCATTTATTGCAATAATAATGACATTAACCCGCTAGACGCATCCATCCAAAACATTATTTGTTACCTATTACACCTGTACCGATGCAATCTGGCGTGAACCTCTATACGTGTCCATTTGACCGCGATATCAGCCTATCTACAAACCAGGCAGCACCTCTCTCTATTCAGAGTGCCTGCCATCAAAGCATTCTTGGAAGGACTCAAACGAGTCATTCCACCTAGCCACCCACCAGCCCCAATGTGGAACCTCAACTTGGTCCTCACACGCCTGATGGGTCCACCCTTTGAACCTCTACACTCATGCGAGATTCAATTCCTTACCTGGAAAGTAGCTTTCCTAGTAGCGATCACTTCTTTGAGAAGAGTTAGTGAACTCCAGGCACTAACCGTTCAAGAGCCATTTATACAGGTTCACGCCAACAGGGTCGTACTACGTACCAACCCCAAATTCATGCCAAAGGTGGTATCGCAATTCCACATGAATCAAACCATTGAACTGCCCGTTTTCTTCCAGAACCCACAAACTGTCGCAGAAAGGGCACTCCATACACTAGATGTCAAAAGGGCCCTCATGTATTATATCGACAGGACCAAACCCTTTAGGAAAACACAACAAATTTTCGTTGCCTTTGCCCCACACCACAAAGGTAACGCTATCTCCAAAGCAGGAATAGCCAGATGGATCGTTAAATGTATTCAAATTTGCTATCAAAAGGCTAAACGCACTTTAAAGATTCCCCCACGAGCCCACTCAACACGTAAGTTAGGGGCCTCAATGGCTTTCCTAGGAAACATTCCTTTGCATGACATATGTAGAGCAGCCACCTGGTCCACTACACATACATTTACCAAACACTATTGCGTAGATGTGCAATCAAAACAGCAGGCAGCTGTAGGACTGTCTGTTTTCAAAACTCTTTCTCAGACCGCTGCAGCTGGCATTGGTAGCCGCCGCTAATAAGAGGGCACTGCTATATATTCTATGCACAGATATGAATTCAGCAGCCCACATGCCTCGAACTGAATATGCTACTTACCAGTATGCATCTGTTCTTGGCATGTAGGGCTGCTGACATTCATATCGCCCTCCCTCCTCCCCGGCGCCTGTAGCAGCTGCAGCTCTCAGAATTACTGTAAGCATGGTCATCACTTTCTATATCTACTCCATCACTGCCACAATGGCGAAAAACAATCTGAGGATGGAGAGGATGCCCATGCGCACTGTAGTCCAGGGGAGGAGTCACCTATCCCAGGATACTTCAAAGACTCTTCCAGGACAACAACGTGCAAACATCCGGACCCAACACTAGGCGGCGATCTATGCACAGATATGAATGTCAGCAGCCCTACATGCCAAGAACAGATGCATACTGGTAAGTAGCATATTCAATACAGACTACCAATTCCCCCCCTACGTTTAATTACTTCTTATCCCTGGTTGCAATATATTTTTTTTTTTTGTTATTATAAAAGAAAGTACCGTATCTGTAGATACTTAAAGCCTGCATTTGACAATCTATATCTTTTCTTAAGTGTCGCAGATGTGTATAAGCTATCCTTCTCATAGAAGTCTTCAATAATCATAATCCCCTTTGATTTCCACCTGCCCATATTTATGTCCCAACGAATACGGGGTGATAACTGTGTTGCATATATAAGTGTATAATAACGTATTCTTCCAAATTTCAGGCTTCTACGAACCTGTTTTCAAACTTTAAAAGCTGCCTCAATAACCTTATACTGGGTCTTTTTATAATCACTCAGTTTGATTACCCTAAAACAAAATCTCCCTGCTTCTGCCCCAAGCAACATTTGATAGATAGACTGGGTGTCTGTTGCATTGCTGCTTCCTTCTCCTGTTGATAAAATCCTCATATTTTGTAAGAGGCATGCATAATAATAAAACACAAAGTAAGGGACCGCCCAACCTCCCCGGATTCTTGCTTTCCGTTCTGACTCCAAATAAATTTACCGTAAATTGCTTGCAGATTTTGTAGGTCGGCTCTACTGAGCTCTAAAGGGACTGACCTAAAGGAATACAGCACTTTAGGTAATATGTTAATTTTCAAAATATTACAACGACCTACCAATGAGAGATGTAGGCCCACCAACCTACCCAATTCTTTTTCAATTTCAACCAACATTAGGTCCCGATTAGCAGCCACAAGATCATCCGAACAAGCTCTAATTTTAATACCCAGATAAACCGCCTCCTGCATAACTCCTGGATCATCAAAGCTAGCCGGTGTTGTACAGATAATCTATGTTTTGGCAATATTAAGTTTATACCCTGACATTTGACCAAACGAAGCAGCCAGTTGTTCTATTTCTGGCATTGCTATAGCTAGTGTTGTGGTGACAATAGCCACATCATCCGCATAAGACAACACTTTATAGGAAATCCTGCTGGATTTGTAAAGATTGAATGATCGTACTCTGCTCTAACTGAACCAGAAACGATTGATGTATAATGCAAACAGTAGAGGAGAGCACAGGCATACCTGCCTTGTCCCTTTGGTAATAGCAATTGGTACAGACTCTAGATCCTTCACACAGATTTGGGCAATAGGATACCTATACATAGTTTTAACTGCATCAATAAACCTCCAGCCGAAGCCTGCAGGACGCATCACAGTCCATAAAAACTCCCAGGAGACCCGATCAAGCCCCCATGTCGCCGTCGAGTAGTATCAGCCCAAGTGGACCCTGTTGAGCCGTAGGTACATCAAACCGGGTCACCAACCGATTAATATGGTTGACTGGGCCTCTTCCTGGGATAAAGCCATGCTGGTGAATTGAAACCAAGGGAGTTATTACCCTAGAGAGAAGTGATGCCAGGATTTTAGCACAAATTTTAGAAGAGATAGGTCTATACGATCCTGGTAAAATTGGTGGGTTATCCCTTTAAAAAAAATATATTATTTGCAGCATCCCATGGGACTGGTGCTAGCCCACACTGAGCTGCTTGACAAGAAAACAAACATTACTGTTTTTAATTCCTAAAAAATGTTTTATAAAACTCCAGAGATACTTTGTTGGGGCCTGATGCTTTACCAATCGCTAATGAATTAACAGCATTCCCAACCTCTTCCAGGGTTATTGGCAGATCCAAGTATGCAGCATCTTCACAACTCAGGGTTTGACCCAACAGATCTTGCTGCAAGGAACTAATCAGGGATTCGCCTGTTCTAACATCCTCAGAATACAAATCCTGATAAAAGGATCTGAATACAGTTAATATCTCAAAAGGTTTACTAACTAGATTCCCAGACGAGTCTTCAATAAGCGCTATTCCACGCTCAATCTCCTTATTCCGTACACGTTTGGCGAGACACCTACTAGTAGCCTCCCTAAATTCATAGCATTGTATTCTAAATATTTGCTATCAACAAGCAATATCTTTAGATCACAATAGATTAAGCCTGGTCCCTACAGCGAGCTACTGTACCCTGAGCCAAAGTACTTGATACCTTGTCAACCATGCATTGTATCAAGCTGCATTCGGCTCTTCTCAGATCATCATACAGACCCTGGACCGAAGCATTATGCTGCCTTTGCTTATGGATAACAAAACTCAAGATTTCCCCCCTAATCCCTGCCTTCAGAGCATCCCAAACTACGGAAGGAGACGCAGTGTTCCTATTGATTTCCAAAAACTGAGTAATCCAGCTTTTTTTGTATGTGATAAATGTATCCTCTGTTAATAGCTTCTGATCAAAAGGAAACACTCTCTGTGGCCGAATAAAGCCCTGAACTGAGATATTCATGGCTACTGGACTATGATCGGATGTAAGTCGGGAAAATACCTGAATTTTGACCATAGCAGCCATGCCCCGAGAGACAAAAAGGTAGTTTAGTCTAACCCATTTATTACGCGGACAAGAAAAGTAGGCAAATCCAACATCGGGGTATCGATTTATAAACCACAGGTCTATTAGGCCATGCTCAGCCACAAGCTGCTGCAGTGGCCTAAAGACTTTGGGCTTTATCCCAGTATACAGTCCCTCACTAAATTGTAGCTCTGGACCATCTAAGTGTAAATTAAAATCCCCGCACAATATCACAGGGGTTGGCCAAGATGCAAACTCTATATTGAGGAAATCCAAAATTTGTGCCTCCTCCGTATTTGACCCATACACTGAGCATATAACAAATTTATAGTCACCGACCACACACTCAGCAATAGCCCAGCGCCCATATTTGTCCGCAGTAGCCTTGCCCTCCGGGCATACACAAGTTTTAGCCAATATCCCCACCCCGCGTGTTATAGTGTTATGTTGTGTACACACTAACACCGTATAGCCCAATTCAGTCATCACCACACACTTTTCCCAGGGGATGCTTGTTTCCTATAAACACACCACGTCAGGACGGATGCCTTTCAACTCCATTATCGCACTCTGCCACTTAGCCCTATCATTCAGGCCAGGGACATTGAACGTACACACCCATAGATTCCCAGCCATCAGCCCATCCCCCATCTAATCAAATCCTGTTCCTCCACATTTGACCAAAGAATGACATTTTTGTGTACATCTTCCCAGCATAAACCTTGCTCCAGCCTCATCCACCATGACTTTTTTATTTTTCTCCCCAAACCCATCCGCCCTCCCCATGCCCCAACAACCCCAGCCACTCGCCACCCACACCCCCGCACAGCGGTGCCCCCAACCTCCCCAGAAACCACACCACCCCATCCCTCCCTGCCTAATGAGGCAAAAGGACCCAGCGTCCTTAGTGATGGGTAGCTAACATAAAGCCCCTCAATTTGCCCTACCCCCGAAAAACCCTATTGAAGTATGTACCTACTAATCTATTTCAACATAATATCAAAGACATATATATTGTCTCAAATTATTCTAGATTGGTTGCAAATAAGATTGGTTGCAAATCTTCTTTAGCTTGGAGCTCGAGGTAAAAAAACTGTGTTTGGTCCTTACTAACGACCTTCAGTTTGGTAGGGGATGAGCAGAAAAACCAGAGGCCCCGTTTCCTGAAACATTGGAATCGATTTCCACCTCTTCTCCAGTGTCGCATGACAGAAATCAGGCCTAACAAAAAAATTCACTTCCCTTCCTTACCCTTTTCCTATCTGGTCGTGCAAGATCATAAATAGCCTCTTGAGCCAAAAAACTACTCAGACAAATCAATATAGTTCTTGGTTTAGCTAATAACTGTCCCAAGTTTCTACGCAGCTTGAAAGGAAATCGGTGCACCCTCTGAACTTCCGTGTCCCAGGTCCATTGTGTAAGTTCTGAGAATGCCTCTGTAAACAGCTCTACAATGAATTTCGGAGCATCTGTTCCCTCCATGCCTTCAGGAATGCCAAGGACTCTCAAATTATTCCGCCTTAGGAGGTTTTCCAAATCAGTTTGCTTCCATAACTTATCATCCTTCTGTGATTTTGGGGATTCTGTGATAGTCCTTTGACCAACCAATTCATCTTTGAGCGTAGAAATCTTTTCTCTGCTTTACCAATCCTCTCTGTGAATTCTGTACAAGCATTGGCCACTCTGCGGATGGAGTTCTGTGGCTCTCTTACCGCGTCTCTCCTCTATGAGCCATAATGCTCCGGTAGATAACAGCGAGACCTTCTGCTGCCCCTGCAGCTGCCGATAAAATGGCTGCATCTGTGCTACCTTCCAGGCCAGGAGAGAAAGAACAGTCCCATACTAAAGACCTCTACGGATCCCGTTGACTTAGAGCTAAGTGTCTCTTTTTGCTTCCGAACAGTGGAAGGGCTGACACGCCCCTCCTGCATGCCCCTCCCCCCCCCCAACCCCCCCCCCCCCCCCCCCCCCCATTGCCGATGTTTCCAGTCTCAAGCTGCTTGACTCCCTCCCATCGGTATGTTACATTTCACCACCAGATCAATCCTTTACACCTTCTAAGCTCTCATCTCCAGAGAATTTAGAGGGATCTGATAGCGAGAAAAAGTTGTCTCCAGAATCCACCTCCTGTGGGGCGTCAAGTTTATCTAGACTACTAATTTGGTCCCCCCAATTCTGTTTTTTCCGTCTAGATTTAGATCTGGTCCTTGGTTTTACTTCCCCCCCCCCCCCGGAGGTATTCCTTCTTGGGACTCTCCTGCATGTTCTCAATCCGCCTCACCATACGGGGGCCATGAGCGCGGGGATCGCCCCTCCAGCAACCATCACCCAGCCAGCAACCAATCCCATGTGCAATTATCAACTCCACTTCAATGGTTTCCCTCATTATTTCAGAGAGAGTTTCGTGGGGGGGGGGGAGGGGGGGGTAATTGGAGCATCGCTTCCTGGCTTGCTTCATGATCCGTCTTGGGGACGGGTACAAGGCCCAAGGAGGCATCAGCCCTTCCACCTTAGTCTCAGCACAATTATTATTAATATTTTTTTACGTCAGTGGCTTGAGATGCCGAAAAGAGAGCCGGCACCGTTTTTTTCCATGGGTGGAGGAGCCATTACTCTGGCCAGCATCAGCTGAACCGAGAGGGATACCCCCTGCTGGTCACTGCACTCCGCCCACGGTTCCTGCTCCCTTCACTGAACTAGCCCCAGAAGTTAGTCCACTGGTTTTCACGCCTCTCGCAAGTTTAGCTGCCGGCCGTGAAAGATCGCTCCAAGTCCAAGGCAGCAGTGGCACAATGCTGCGCAAAAACAGCCAGTCTCCTTGCTGCACCAGTAACATGCGCATATGGACACTGACCGCAAATAACTACCAGATCATGAGGCTTGTGGTCCGGTTAAGTCCACGTAAGGTGGGGGGATCTCGAGGACGCACAAGTCAGCTCACTCTGCTGCGACCACCATCTTGCCTGACACACAATTTGAGGCTACGAGATTACCCCCCTCATAGTATCAACCTTGCAAAAAAGCGTGCTTGTAATAACAACAGAGAGGCACTGTTAGAGCAGAACCAAAGAAGCACCACGGACACCCTCGCGTGTGTCACCACATACACTCCTGACTCTTAACAGAATCCGAAACATTATTTCAAATGCACTAGGAATCTGAAGGACATACTTGTCCATACCAGACCACCACACAGTGCCCACGGTGATCAACGACCCCAGTGGGGGCTCTCGCCGGTGTCCGGTCATTTTCCATGTGGGTCCTGCACCGTATGTGCCCTCACTAAGCCTACAAAGGTGATCCAGTTTTCCAACACCTTAAATGGGTGCAGAGTAGACAAACAAACTGCAACACTAGTAACTGCATTTACACCCTCACATGTCCATGCAACCTATGTTACATAGGTATGGCCAAGACACGCATCATGGCACATCACAGCAACATTTGCTGTCACAAGCTCAACACTAAGCTATGTTCACATTTTGAAGAGAAGGGCCACACGCCAGACAGCCTAAGATAGACCATAATAGAGGCACATCCCCAGAAGAGCATACAAGCTCTCTTCAGGAGGAAACAATAATGGATTTTCTGTATCTCCTGCGACAAACATGGTCTTAATGAGGACATTCCCTGGAATTAATTGAATAGATAGCACACCACCTATTCGCTTATACTACCTTGAGCCAGGGGCTAAGAACCCTCAGTTAGGACACACCACTTGTTATGATCACCAGCTATGGCTCTTTATGCACCTGCATCGGACTATGGATACAAGCACCTATGAACTATGGGTTCCATTGGGGATAGGCTTCCACTTCTGAGAAAGGGACGTAATCTCAGTCCGCCTCCTCCACATGGCCTTCTCTGTTTTTGACATCCCCTTTGGTGCTTCTTTAAAACTGTACCCCCCCCCCCCCGTAGCTAAGGGCACATCACCGTCCTCAGTCTAACCTGGAGATACCCTCTCCTCTATGTAAACCGGTCACCTCCACATATGTCGTCCCCTGTCCAGGACTTTATGGTGTACACCTATGTTACTATCAGTGTATGCGCCACCATCCTCCTGTAATCCCTTGAGTCTACTGTGGCATTCTGAGACTTTCTCTTTTTGTTTTATTTTTTTTAAATCAGGAGCTCACGGCCTCAATTATTTCTAATGTTAGGCGTTCTCTGTTGCATTCATTTGTTTAGGGCCATCCGGTTTCACTACCAAGATCGCGCCCGCTTTGGGCCGCCTATTTTTCGGAAATACTTCCCTCCCATGCAGGCTTGCCGTCAACCCGCCCTCCCCTTGCGCTGTAAGCAAGCATCCACCACACCTCGACCCGCCCGCAGGCTGCAACCGGCGAGATGTACTTAATACGACTGCGCCTCCCCCTCCGCACTCTACTCAGCTGGCGGACAGAGGGGTAGGTCGTCCAGCGAACCAGCTGCTGCTGAACCATGAGTAATCTGTTAGCGCATGCGCCACAGGGATGCCATTCTGCGCCCACGGTCTTTTCAACACTGGTGATATTCCTTTTGGAAATGCTGACGCCCGCATGACTATCTGTGCTAAACAATTTTGTGATTATACTTTGTGCCAATTCAGGACGTTAAAAATATTAACGTATCCTCCGCCAGTCATTCGAAGGAGCTGGTGAGCCACTCGAGGTGGATGAGTTATGATTGCCAAATCAACCACAGTGGTTGTTTAACCCCCTTGTTTGCTTTAGTCCTTGGATGTGCCACATGTTTGACACACTATCTCTTCCTTCTCACAGTGCCTGTCACTTTTAAGTTTTTCTAACCACCTGAACATGTAACCTTTGCATGATGTTGTCCCTAATGATTCATGTCGTTTTCATTTCTCCTCTTTTGTTTTAGGTCGCTTTACTAATAAGGTACCTCAAAGTTAGGTTATGTATGTGTTTGGTTTACACTTGACACTAACAATGGAACCAACCACTGTGTAGATAGTAAACATTTGGTCCTGAATAATTGCCATGTGATCTCCATGACACATTAGGCAAGAAGTATGCTGACCTGCATTTCGTAACCACCACTGTCCATTACCTCAATGGTGACACACCTTTCAATTTTTAATTGGGACCAGTGGACGCGCTGATTAAATTTGATTTGGAGTACCACTGTGCCTTTTTTTAGCTCCCCCTGCACATTTTCCTCACATCTACAATGCGAGACCCCATACCCTCACCACACCTTACAGCTTGGGACTAAAAGACATCCGATAACGAGCCCCTGATAGGGTAGCCCGTCCGGCATTGCAGCGCCAGCCTCACGAAGAGCATGCCCTATGATGAAGCAGCCAGGCCAGGTGTGTGAGGGCCCCAATTCCCAAAGTGGGCGACACCCTGTCTCCACCCTAGGGATAATCTGATATTCTGACCAAGCCTCCGCCTCTACTCTCTCTTAAGGAACTGCATACTATATTCGACATCTTACAAAACAATCCACAGCTTGTTGGACTTTGCCTGAGAAGATAAAACATCATTAAGCAATTGAGCACACTGGTATAAACGTATATCGGTATATCATGGCTGGTCATTCCCGTTATTTATTCAACAATTGTTTGTGTGAGTGTGTAAGTTAGGGCCTTCACTTTCACCTTGTGAGCTCCGTTGGCTGATGCTGAAGCGTTGTTTAGCCTGAGGGTGTGGTAGGTGTGTTGTGTGTAGCCGCACTCCCCGAGCCCTCGCCCATTGTGTGAATGTGGCCCAGATGTTCTTGGGTTTGGATGCTGGGGGCATCAGTTCCCAGAAAATTGTTAACTGCTCTTGGCAGTAAGTGATGTCTTGTATCTATGTGTGTGGGGGGGGGGGGGGGGGGGAGTGGTTGTTGCCCCAATATATTGTTATTTTGCGTTTAGCTATTAGGAGCATCATGGCCAGTGGGGGCATTTTTGACATGTCCCAATAGAGCCACCAGTGGTATGTGCTCCAAGTTTGTCCCTGTGATCTGCTGCGTTATGGCGGGGTAGACCTTATCCCAGAAGTCTGAAATGGGGGGGCATTGCCGTGCTAGATGCAAGAATGACGTTTGCGGATTTCTGCATCCCCAACAGAACGCTTCTGGCCCGGACTCCCATCTTAAGCATCTGTAGAGGGGTGATGTATAGGTGATGAAGAAATTTGAAGTGGATTAGACGCAGCTTGTAGTTGGGAGATAGGAGTTTGAGCTTAGTACAGCAGTAGGTCCACTGCTCATCTGTGAGGGGATGGACTAGCTCGTCATGCCAGCCTGCTAGCGCCTTGGTTGTGGTCACTGGGTTTGTGCGCTGAGTTGTGTTATATAGGCGGGTTATCAATTTCCGAGGTGAGGGGTTAGTTAGCAGATGGTCTAGTGATGGCAGGACGGGGGGCGCGTTGGGGAAAGAGTTGTGAATTTGCCGACATGTAGCTTTTATTTGGTATTATTAAAAGCAGGTCTGCCAGTGATGGGGCCGGGGGTGGGGGGGCTCGGGGAGTCTTCAGGTGGTGTTGGGGGAGCAATGAATTTGTTACTGGATATAAATCGGCGAAAGAGGTGATAACAAGGTGTCGGGCACAAGTCCTGGCCCTGCAGTCAGGACAGAGGGAATAAGGGGGTGATGTGCAAGCGGGATGGTTGGAGCGTAAAATCCTCGAGTATTTGCCTGTCTGCGTAGGCCTTCTCATGCCCACCTAATGGTCTCTACCGTGTTTACTACGTCTCTGTGGGCATCTGTATGGTTGATAGATGACAACTTGCAGTGGGATGGGTGAGGCTATGTCTTTTTCTAATGCCACATGGGGCTGGAATGGTGTAGGAGGTACCCAATAGTGCAGAAATTGTGCCTGTGCGCACAATGCATATAGTGTGAGCTCAGGGGCGCCGAGGCCGCCCTGTCTGAGTGACAGTGTTAGGAGATCCCAGGACAAGCGGAGTTGTTTGCCTGCACATGCAAGTGACACCATTTGTGAGCGGAGTTTCTTAAGACACACCCAGGTTAGTGGCAAGGGTATGTTTACAAATAAGTAGGGGAATTTTGGTAGTACAACGATTTTTGCTATGGCGATCCTGCCTGCCAGGGAAAAAGGTAGTCTGGAACAGGATGTCACCCTCCCTTCCAACCAGTCCATAGTTCATGTTCCAAAGTTCCTTCATGTCTCGGCTGAGCCAGATCCCCAAATATTTTATCGAACCAGTGGCCCATGTTAGGGGGAATTCTAGGTCAAAGGGGAGTGTGACGTCTGTTAGTGGGAAAAATTTGGACCAGTTTATGTTCACTCCTGACAGGCCACCAAATAGTGATCTCCCGCAGCACAGGGTTTAAGTTTTCCTCGGGTTTGCGTACATATAGGGTAATGTTGTCTACATACATTGAAACTATTAGTACTCTATCTGTGATTCCCAGTCCTCTGTGTGCATGACGTTGGCACATTCTTGCTGCTAGGGGCTCCATGGCCACGACAAAAAGGAACAGGGAAAGGGGACAGCCCTGCCTGGTGACCTGAGACATCGGAAGGGAATCAGAGATTAGGCCGTTGGCTTTCAGCGGGGTTGGTATAGAGTAGTCGTATCAGTTCAACAAATTTTGCACTGAATCCCATTCTTGATCGTATGGTAAGTAAGTATGCCCATTCAAGTGAATCGAATGCCTTGGTGGCAAGGGCCTGTAGTTTAGGGTTGAGATGGTGTTGTGTGGCAAAAAAGGTTTGCAAGTTGTGTGCTGTGTAGCAGCCAGAGATAAGCCCCGACGGGTCCGGTCTGGCAATAAGTGGGAGGAGGGGTTGAAGCTTGTTAGCAAGAAGTTTGGCGAGTATTTTACTGTTGATGTTTATGAGGGACAGTCGACGATATGAGTCACGTTGTGCGGGCTAGTCTGGTTTTAGAAGTGATATTATCACTGCTTCGTGCATGGATGGGGGTAGGGTTCCCTTGTCAAGTGATTCCCTATAGAATGCAAGTAGGTGAGGCGCCAGTAGAATTGCATTTGTTTTATAAAAGGAGACTGTCAGCTCGCCTAGTCCTGGAGCTTTCTTGCCCAGCATGCTGTTTATGATTTGAATTATATCTTCGGGTGTTAAGGGTTTGTTAGTGGTAAGTGCATGGCGCTTCGCTAAGCCATATTAGTTCGATCGATTCTAAGTAGTCCCGCAACTCTGCATGTGGACCGCCTCCAGCTGAGGGATAGAGTGGAATAGTATTCCCAGAGGAGTCAAGTGTGGCACGCTGTCCTGTAACCGGGCTGCAATTATCGTCTAGGAGCTCGACAATATATGAGGAAACCCGTGGGCATCTGAGTGTTGAAGCAAGGGTTCTGCCAGGAGGGTCACCTTCCCTGTATCTTCTAGCCCTGGCAAGTAGTGAGTTTCTCTGTGAGCTTCTTCCTCATATTCAGGGATTTTACCTCTGATATTAGCTAACTGTGCTGGGTCATGGTTGCTAAAGTACATGGGTTCCATATCTCGAATGTCATGTTCTAGCTGTGCCAGGCACTGTCTGATTGATTTTCGTACCCCCAACTGTTTGGCTATGCACGCTCCCCTGATAACTGCCTTGAAGGGTTCCCAAAGTACCGAAGAGGATGATACCGATCCCTCATTAAGTGTGAAAAATGGCAGTACCTCACTAAAGATCTCTTCCCTGAATACAGTGTCCTGCAAAGCGTTCTGGGGGTAAGCGCCAACTGAATGTCTGGGGGGGCGTCTGGGGTATTGTCCAACAAAGAAGGACAGGTGCGCGATCTGATAGTGTACGTGCCATGTGTCGGGTGTCTGTAGACCAGTTCGCCACATCGACTGTAGTCAGCCAAAAATCTAATCCAGACCAGGCGTTGTGCTGCGATGATATGCACGTGCCCTCAGTGGTGTTTGGGTGCCATTTGCGCCATATGTCTATCAGCACTTGTTCTTTTAGTATGGATGTGAGCGTCCATCGCGCCCTGGGCTGTAGGTAGTCAGCAGCACCCGAGCGATCCAGTTGGTCATTTAAGATGGCATTGAAATCTCCCCCCGCCCCTCACCCCCCGCATAAATTAAGTTGTCACGGTCTATTAGTGAAATTTTAGACAAGGCCGTGTCGAAAAAGCTGGCATCGACCGTAGTGGGCCCATATATTGCTGCCAGAGTTATGGGAATGGTGCCTAAGGTGCTGTGTATGACGACGTATCTGCCTTCAGGGTCCGTGGCAATGTAGGATGTGTTCCAGCCCAAGCCTCGTCTTATCAATATAGCTACTCCTCTTGCATAGTTAGAGTAAACCGATGAGTGTGCCTCTCTCCAGTGTTTATTTTGTAGTTGGAGTCTGTTGGGTTCAGAAGATGTGTTTCTCGTAAGAAACATACATCTATCCTATGCTTGATTCGGTAAGAGTAGATGAGCCATGTTTTTTTTATGATCATTGAGCCCTCTTACGTTCGAGGTGAGAAAATTAACCGAAGTAATATGTACCACGGATGTGCAAGCCTCTTACAGGTGTGCCTAGGTTGTGATTCTGCATGTGCGCAATATGTGGGTATGTGGTGATGTCTCGGTGATGAGATGTTGCTGTGCATAGAAATAGTAAGTGCCAATGTATATAGTTGTCTCTAAGTGTCATGTGTCCCCCTGCCCCAGCCCTGTGCCAACTGTAGGACACATCCCTTCCCCCCCGACCCCCGACCCCCTCCCACACCAACTCCCCAACTAGGTTGTGACTTACATCCCACCCTCTCCCCCGCCCACCCCCCC
The DNA here is from genome assembly GCF_964204655.1 of Triturus cristatus. NCBI lineage: Eukaryota > Metazoa > Chordata > Amphibia > Caudata > Salamandridae > Triturus > Triturus cristatus. Next base: position 1,156,450,388 of record NC_140583.1, on the reverse strand, counting down.
CTCCCCACCCTACAAGGAACACAAAAACAAATTCTGCAATGGGAGTTCTCCTGTCGGGGCCAGGTTTGCCAGCTTGCAGCCCTGCCAGGTTGGCAGGGTGGCCAAGCATGGGCAAATCAGACATGAGTTTTGTATAATAACTTGAGTGCGGGCACTCTGAACTTTTAGTCTATATCTTCTTTGTGGTATGGACCATATATGTCAACCAACTATCGTCCCGCGGCGAGGTCATAGCCAGGGTTCTGTTGGCAATCCTTGTCGCTCATATCAGAGTCCGCTCTGGAGTTCTGAGTAGGTCCGGTCTATTTTTTTCCGTAGTTTGTGTTTCACGAATTTTAGGGCCGACTTTGTATCCATGAAGAATTGTGAATGTCTATCAAATGTCACTTTCAGTTATGCTGGGTAGAGCAAAGCGTATGGCATTTCAGCTTGTTGGAGAATATGCTTGGTTGGTACAAATTCAGGCTGGGCCGCTTATACTGTAGGGGTTAAGTCAGGATAGAACGAGTCTTTGTTGCCTTGGTGGTTTATGGTACCACGTTTTCTTGTCTAGCACAGTACAGTGTTGTGGTCCCGGTAGTTGAGTATTTGGGTGACAGTGGGCCTTGGTGTAGCACCCACTGATGGGTGGGGGCCCAGTGATCTATGTGCACAATCCACTATGAACATGTTGGAGAGCTCTGTACCAAATAAGTCTTGCAGTAGTGTTTCTATGTAGGGTTCCATCTTGGGAATCGCCGTTGTCTTTGGTATCCCAGTTATTCTAATGTTGTTGCACCTAGGGCGCACCTCTAAGTCCTCATTTCTTGCTCTTATTATGTTGAGGACCTTTTTCGTTTGAAGTAGATGGTCTTTGGCGTCAACCTGGAACTCATGCGCATCAGAGGTTCGATTTTCAAGAATTTCTAGCCTAGTTTGTGAGAGTCAACTTGTTTTTTAACCATGTCGAGCCTAGAGATCAGGTCGTCTAGTTTGGTATCTATTGTCTTGAGGCTGGTTCTGACCTCAAGAAGGATTGCACAGAGGTGGCGCTTTCTTTGGTGCCCATTTAAGTGTCGAAGTCTGGGCCTGTCTCAGTGAGTTGGGTAATTCTTTTGTTCTTGAATGGGATCTTTAATTGTTTGGGGTCGTTTTCCCCCCATGTCTTTAGGTTAAAGCACACCAGTGACGCCGTTAGCTGGCTATAGGTTGATGGTGTATTGGAGGCCGTTTGCCCCAGGTGAACATCTTTTATGTACCGGAGCTGCTGTGGCCTTATGTAGTTACCCTTATGTGGCTCGGTCTAACCGGGGGCAGCCGCCTGCACATGGAGGGATAAATGGGGTGTGAGAGGCCTTCTTAGCGTGGGCTGTTTGGGGCCGTTTTCCCAGTATCCGTAGGTTAGAGTGCACCGGTAATGTCGTCAGCCGGCTGTGGGTTGAGGGTGCATTAGAGGCGGATCACCACCGGGGAGCCTCTGCTGTTTAGTGGTGTTACTATGTCCTTGTTTGATGTCACTTGCGTGGCTCTGGCCTGCCCGGGAGTGGCTGCCCACATGTGGAAGGCCCAATGAGGTGTATCGGACCTCCTCAGCATGGTCTTCGCCTCCGGGTGCACGACAGATCTGTCGTGCGCGCCGGAGGTGGCCCGCAGCCTGCACTGCCCATTCGAACACAATAGCCACACCCAGGTCTTGTGCCCCCACCGGGTGCGCACGGTGGCCCCCAGCCCTGGTGAACAACGTCAGAGACCTCGCTCCTTGGCCTGGCCAGCGCCGCCCAACTGCGGCCCCCAACTGGGCCCGCCCCCCCAGGATCACTATGCAAGCCGTGCAGCAACCCCCAGTCAGCCCACGTGCCAAGCCGCCGCTGTAGCAGCCCGGCTACTCTCCGCAGCCAGGCAAGCTTGCAGGGCGCCCCTGACTGGAGTTTCCCCATCAGCCCTCGACTGGAGCGCCCAGACCCGGGGGTACTCACGTGTTCGTGTCTCCGGCCATCTCTTTGTCTTGCGAGGTCTCGACGGCGAGTTCGGTGTCCCAGTACGATCTGGAGCCTTACAGGACAGCTATGTATGCTGCTTGCTGTGTTTTTCCGGGAGCTGCAGAGAGCCGCCAGGTCGAAGGATTGTGGGCCCTCTCTGTATCACAGCTCTGGGCTCCTCTGCTTGGTGGCCGGGTCCCAGCCTGCACGATGCTCCAATCTGCCACAGGCCCCAGCCCGCTAGCAGCTCGTACAGGGCTCCGCAGGGGTCCCCAGCTCCCGAAATTTCTGTGGACAGTAGCTCGGTTGCTCAGGATGTCCCAGCTGTCTGAACGCCCTCTGATTGCTGTACTTTGTGCAGGATTTTGCAGGATTAAAAGCTCGGCCAGCAGAGCCCTCTTAGTGAGTGGCCATCTTGCTGCTCGGCGAAGCCACCAAGGAGGAAACCAGATTTCATAGTTTGAACCTCAGTTGTGCGGTATCTTATTATATTGGCCTTGCGTCACAGGGATATTATTATCACCCTTATTTGCGATTCTCGGGAGCCAAGAAGAGCAAAGTGTTTATCAAGCACACTATCTCCCTTTTGTGATACCTGTTACATAAAGAACTGTTATGCAGTGGTCACGAAAAACCCAGTGGCTGGCATTGTGCCCGTGTCACAGCAGTCATGACAGTGTCTGCTGAGATTCACAAATCAGCCACTTGATCTTCATTACACAAGTTTGCAAAGCAGTATTCCCTCAAGGAGCAGGCTCCTAGTAACAGATACTTTGTCAGGTGCTGTGTTGCATGGCATCCCTGATTACTCCGAAATCTTTCAATTCACCTGTTGGAGGGTATTGGTGTGGCAGTCTTGTAAGGTAAGAAATCCGCAGCCAGAAGTATGATTCAGAAACAAAAGTTAATTGCCTTCAGTAGTGGTATTTTTTTGTGCATACCATATATTCTAACAGATTCTTCACTGCCTTCCCCATCCCCTGTTAAGCTAGTGTGTGAATAATAAGATCTCAAGGCATGCAAACAATTCAATTGATACGATAATCTTTTTCATTAAAACTCTCCTGCTTTCTCTGCACATAACTTAATGGGATTCAGATAAAGTTGTAGGAACCAGTCTGCTCCATATATGCCATGACGTTGGTCTATGGGGACGAATGAAGCACAGGCTTAAACAGTGTTGTTCCAGTTGGTGGTGCTGGAAAGTTCTAAGTCGGACCTCAACATTCTTATTCCAGAGTTAAATGGTTCCAGATACTGCCTTTCCCTTGGTATGATGATAGGTATAATAAATGCTTCTGATCACCACAGACGTTACGGGAGAAGTCTAGGTTGGGGATGTCGGGGAGAAGATCTTGAAATACATATTGGATTTCTACAATGAGTGCCATGAGCCTGACCAAGTGAGCATCAAGGAGCAGGACTAAATATGCATAGCTTTACCTGAGCAGGATGTATGTTCTATTCAGAGGTTCCGAATGCAGTCAGCAATATATTCTGTTTGTGATGGAGTCTTAGAAAACTGGTGTTTGCAGGACAAGTAACAATATAAGTTCTCAGATCACTCTACTTCATCCTTCATAGCCGCTATCGGAGAAGAGACAAAGAGGTGCCTGTCATGGTGCGGTGAATCACTTTCCCAGCTGCCCCCTGGCTTCCTGAACGCCATTAAGGTGCAACGCAGACCTGCAGCGCGTGTAGCCGCTATCTGAGAGGAGAGGAGACAGAGAGGTGCCTGTCACGATGCGAGGACTCACTTTCCCAGCTTTCCCCTGGCTTCTTGTACGCCAATTAGGCGCAACGCAGGCCCCCGGTGCGGGATGTGCCCGGGCCGCGCCCTAGGCGGGTCTGTCCACACCCGGAGGAGCCCTGAGGAGACTGGGCTAGGCCCCCCCCCAACATCCATCATCCTTTAATTTACTGTTTATATTTTGCTCCCTGTGAACTTTGTTACAGTGAGAGATGGTGAAGCGGAAGGGGCCTAGTAAGAAAGTGGGCGGAGGGACTGTAGCAGTGCTCAACTCATGTCTGACTAGAGCAGCTAGTGCATTCAAGCATGAAATCGAACCAGCAGAGAGACGTTTATCGCTGGAATCTTTTCCACACCAGCTGAGGACCTCCCCAGGGGTCTCAACTGATAATATTGCTACTCAGCCCCTACAGCTGCTATCATCTGATAACTCATACCAAGCCATCTGGGAAATTCCCGTGTTGCACTCCTGCCAGCCGCCACACCCACCAGGGAGGCGGAACGCTCACCTCACCCTGACCTTACAAATGATCCGCCAGCTAAGAGACGCAGGGGCTGTAGGGGGTCAAAGCCGAAGCCAAATAAAATTACCTGAGCCTCAAAACTAAAGGGAACCAATACCAATGCTGCTACGGCCCTTTGCACAGTGCGTTCCCTGTCCCAGGTCACCCCAAGTTCATCCTCTTCGTCATCGGCATCTGAAGAGACACTATGGAAAGGAGTAGGTAAAATGTTGACTACTCTATCTGATAGAGACATCTAGCCGCAGAGTCCTTAACTTAGACTATCCCCAGGTATCAGACTGGATCCGGAAAAAACTTTGCAGCAGCACCTCTGCGTGCCGGAGGACGGGGCCACACGACCCCGCCCTGACGTTGTCCACGTACGTGACGTCAGCAAGGTCATATAAGTCCCACCCGGCGCGCTGACATCAGTTTCCTTCTTTTCCGTGTACAACGCAGATCCGGAGTGAGTGGTTCCCTTGGCCTGTTTTCTGGCCTTTCATCGACGCTTTGCGTCTGTAACAGTGTGCGATGCCCTCTGGCTTTAAATCCTGTACATCCTGTTCGAGGCAAATGTCCGACGGACCCGCATCTTATTTGTATGTGGTGTCTCGGCGAGCACCACGACTCCACGGACTGCGACGCCTGCCAACAACTCAAACCAAAGTCCCGGCAGGAGCACCGGATGAAGCTTCTTTCGGCACGGCAGTCCCAGTTGGAGTCGTCTTGTCTCCCGACATCTTCAACGAAGTTCCACCGTCGTTTGCCCTCTGGGGCCCAAGGCCGTCGTTCACCACTTCTTGGTAAGTTGCGACGTATGTCGCTGAAGTCATCGACCTCCACCTCCTTCAGGGGCGCTAGTTCCCGGGACATTCTGGTCCCGCGCCCCAACGAGTCGCCCTCGCCCTACCCACCATATCCGGGTGCGAGGGCGACTCGGGTCCAAATGGCCTCACTTGGGTCCTCTCCCGTTCCAGGGGCGTCCTCGGGGCCTCCGCTATCTGTGGGGTCCCCGACGGACTCACCGGGGGGGTTCGCCCCGGCGTCAAATGGGCTCTTGCCCTCCAGGGACGTCAGAGATGTGGTATCGTCAGGGCGCGGCTCGGCTGGGTCCCCCTGTACAATCCCTAGGGTGTCGTCACGGTGCAGCCCGGCTGGGTCCCCCTCTGCGACCCCCTGAACCCCTGCCGCGCCACATAGTCCCACGGGCCTCCCTGTGGCATCGCAGGCGGTTGCTAGTGCCCAAAGCTTTGCTCTGTGCACGCCTCGGTCTTCTGGGCAGGCGGACGCCAGTCCAGAGCCGGGGCCGGTGCCGGCCCGGTGCCGTAGACTCGTCTCCCCAGCTCTGCTTCTTTCTCCGGAGTCGGGGCCTTCGGTGGTCAAAGGCTTGCCTCCCCGGATCCAGCTCATTCTCGTTCATCTTCGGAAGAGGAGCTGGTCGTGGATTCGGCGCCGGACGGAGCAGTTACGGCGCTGGAAAGAGCCGACTCGGCGCCGGATGGAGTCGGGTCGGTGCCAGACGCCGTGCAGTTGGTGCCGGCTGCGGTTTTGGTGCCGCATCGACGCAGGGTTGTTGAGTCTTCTCCAGAAGCGTTGGAAGAAAGCGTGGCGCTAGACTCACCCCCGTCAACGCCGGTGGTATTCTTGCCTGTGCCTCCTTTAGAATATGTGGAGCCGGCAGGATCCCCGTCTCCTCAAGAGGGTCCGCAACCGACGGACTCCTCACCTCTTCAGGAGCCTCGTCAGGACCCCCATTCTTCAATGGGGCTCCCCTCAGTGGAGCATTGGTCACACCCTCACTGTCTTGGGAGGGTTAGCCTACAGCCCTCTCCTAATGATGAGCTGCTGTCTCCTCGGAGGAGGACTACTGAGGCTGGTGCGGCCTTTCTGCGAGTGGTCTCTTTGGCCTCTCGGGTTCTGAATATGCAAGCCCCTTCGGTACCCCTCTCTGTGGACCCTTTACTTGATGTTCTTCACTGTGGGACAGGGAATGTGGAGCCTCTTCTGCGCTTCGAAACCTCTCTTTATGACGCCCTTTTGGGTACCTGGGTTAGGCCAGCTTCTGGTGACCCGGTGGCTTGTTTGGTCTTGCTCCGCCACCGTCCTGCTCCACATAATCCGGTCCGCTTATTTGTGCAGCCGGAAGTGCAAGGGTTTGTTGTGCAAACTGCCTTCCCTTCCCTGCCACAGCTGGTACTTCATCCCTCCCGGGAGTCCAGATGGCTTGAGTCATGGGGTCGGAACAGCTTTGCCTCCACTAGTGCCGCACTACGGTCACTGAATACGGTGTGTGTCCTAACTCGGGCTACTTCTGCCCTCCGGGAATCTGCGGAGTCTTTTCTCTCCGCCTGCACTGAAGGCTCTCGTGTTGACCACCTTCTCCGGGATGGCTGTGACCTTGCTGAGTTTACCATTAGCTCCGCCTTGGATACTGTAGATTCCTTAGGCCGGGCTATGGCTGGTTCAGTCGCCTTGCGGCGCCATGCTCTGTTGCGGGATAGCGTCTTTCTGAGAAATATCCAGGAAAGACTTGTTGATTTGCCCTTTGATGGGGTTTTATTGTTTGATGCACACGCCAACTCGGCTGTTGGGCATCTTCTTGCGGGCTTTCACCCCCCCCCCCCCCTTAGACCTGTGTTTCTCAGGCGTTTGTCCTGGAGTGGTACCCTTTTGTTCAGCATCCAATTGGTGCGTTCTGTGTTTTTGGCTGGCAGTAAGCCTCAGGTCTTTGTATGGTCTGGGGTGATTACCCTTTCATTGGCATCCTTTGGGTGCATTATGCGTTTTAAACTGGCAATTAGCCGACTGTGGCAGTGTTCCACAGATTGGGTGTTCCCCATTGTTGGGGTGTACATACTCCGTGTGGGGTACTTGTTTGCTATTATAAAGCTCAGTTTGGGTCAACTGGGCATAGGGGATTCATTGGCCTCTATGCCTCCTCTGGTACTCTTGTCTGCCGATTGTACGGCACTCACTGTTGGGCCTTGGCGTCATTTTCTGTACTTCATGCATCTTCTTGCTTATTGGTTCCTTAGACTCCTTGGGAGCTTTTCAGTGTTTTCACGCTTGATGGCAGCTTCTGTCTGCCATTAATGTACCGGGTGTGTTCCTCTACAACTATGTTCCATGGTTGTGCATGGTTTACCCGTGTTTGCTACATAAATATGTATTTATGTATACATACAAGTTCCTTGAGTACTCTTCTTCCTACCTCTTCTCCTCTCTTCGCGGCGGTGACGTAGGGTCCGAAGTCTCCATGTCTCAGTGAGTTATTAAGTTATGCATACGGCATCGCTGACAAAGCACTCTTTTGTGTTCCACTTACTGGAGTTGGTTCCAGTTCCTGGATAATCTATTTTCTGGACAGAGGTTATTTTTCTTCCATTCGAAGGGTGTAGTCTGCAATTATGCAGCTCTACGCCTTAGACCTTTGGTGACTCTGCTGCTCCTTACCTCGGAGGTGCCTCCTTCTTTCAGTTTACCCTAGTTTGCTATCTATTTGATATCAGCTGAGCATACAAGACAACTCTTCTACTGTCAGTCGTCCTAGGTCTACGCCCTACGTATCTGTATTTCATGTTCTGGCTGTCACTTTGGCCTTCCAGCTGTCTGGTCGAGCAGCCTTGTGCTTCTTTTAGATGCGCCACCTTCTGGTCTCTGTGGCTGTTTGCTCTGCGCATGTTTGTATGGTGGCCTGCTTCTGTGTGCTTCACATTGTCACTGTTCACCCCTGTTTTTCCCCCTTTTTGTGTCAGGGTGTGCAATTGGCGGGGTTCTTGTCCCCGCCTGCAATTCTAGAAACATTGCTGGTTTAGCCTTTAGTGCTTGGCTGTATGTAGCCTGGCAGGCTCTGGTTGCCTCTCTTCATGTGTCTTCTCGACATTGGTCGGTGTTCACATAGTACTGTCCGTTGTCAAACCAAATTATCATGGCCAGGAGAGTGGGGGGGGGGCAGGGGGGCAGGGTACTTCTACTAAATCTATTAATGGTGATTGTGTGGTGATAAACTTTAACAACGCACACATGGGTAAAATATTCTTAAGCTAGCTTCATAAAATCCCCTTTAGGTGCACTCAGATTATTCCACTATCGTTGGAGCACTTCTACAACCAGGGCGGCCTGTATGGAATTGGACAGAGTTCCCGGCGAGGATTGGCCCACCATCGACACCATCGACCCTTGGGGATGGAACCACTAGTATACCAGGGTTGAGGCTGAACAACCGATATGCCGTTCTGTCAGACCTGGAAGCCTGTGATTGACTAACCCCAGCTGACTTCACCGAACGATGGGGAGCAACTATACCAGCCAAATCAATGCTTTCATTACAGAGGAGCCCTGACACTATACCCATTGACATCAAGGTTGACAAAAATACGATTAGTTTAGCGTCTTGGAATGTGGCCGGCATTACATCTAAGCTAGGCAATGAGCAGTGGCACAAATTATGGCAAACACATGAGATCATCTGTTTTCTGGAAACCGGGGCCAAGGCGCCCATCTTTGTCACTGGGTATCGTTTATTCCAGACAGCAGCAGTGCCATCTGTATAAGGGAGAGAAAAGGGGGACTTTTAACTTTAATCTCTAACACACCAATAAATGTAGGGTTGGTTGATTCTTTGAATACCCACTTCCACTTACTTCTGCTAGAGACCACCGATGAAGGAGGCTGGCTTTTAACCCCTTCAGTGCCCATGACGAGCTGGACTCGTCATGGGCTGCGGTGGCGCTGTGCCCATGACGAGTCCAGCTCGTCATGAACTCCGCCCGCTAATAAAAAGCGCGGCACTGGGCGGGGAAAGGGGCGGGCATGCAAGGGGTTAATGAACTATTACAACAATGAATTTTATGGAAATATGAAGTTAGTGGTTGCTGAATTAAACAGTGAGATAGATAAACTTAATTCAATCACAAAAAAGGGCCCACTTAATATCATCTGGGTGGGCGACTTCAACATTCACCACAAGAACACCATCCACATCTCGACAAACTCCGACGACACCATCACCTCCGCCGAACACCTCCACTTCCAGATACACACCGACCCCAAAACCACGCTCAGAGGCACCCTCGTCTACAGACCACCGGGACCACGCACACAATTCAGCGAAGACATCACAGACTTCGTCAGCCCGCATGCCATCAACTCCACCGACTACATCCTCCTGGGGGACCTCAACTTCCACCTGGAGAACAACACGGACCGCAACACCACCACCCTGCTGGACAACCTCGCCAACCTCGGACTCCAGCAACTGGTAACCACCCCCACCCACTATGCCGGCCACACGCTTGACCCAGTCTTCTCATCCAGCAAATACGTCACCTTCAGCAACTCCACCAAACTCCTATGGACTGACCACAGCTGCATCCACTTCAGCTTCGGAAAAACGACGACCCACCACCACCCTCTACAAGCCCCTCGCAGGAACTGGAACAAGATCACCAACGACCAGCTCACCTCCGTCCTCAGCCAGAACGCCCCCAGCAACGCAACGGACCCCAACGAAGCCGCCAACAACCTCACGCAGTGGATCACAAACTGCGCTGACACCCTCGCACCACTGAAGAAACCCCCCCAGTAGACATAGCAGCAAGAAAGCCTCCTGGTTCACCGACGAACTCATCACCTCCAAGAAGAACTGCCACTCCCTGGAGAACACCTGGCGCACCAACCAGACCACGGACAACATGACGGCCTTCAAACACACCACCCGCAAACACCACCGACTGATCCGCGCTACGAACAAAACAGCCTTCAAGGAACGATTGGACAACAACACCCACAACAGAAAGGAACTCCTCAACATCGTCTAAGAGCTCTCCAATCCCGACGCCGGAAACAACGACTTCACCCCCTCACAAGACCTCTGCGACTCCCTCGCAGCCTTCTTCCACGACAAGATCGCCAACATTCACAACAGCTTCGGCCCGCCTACCACGAACCCCACCACCGAACCTACGCCGCCCACCGCCATCCTCCGCACCTGGACCCCGATCAGCACCGAAGAAACCACACGAACGATGAACACCATCCACTCCGGATCCCCTACGGACCCCTGCCCACACCACATCTTCAACAGGGCCGACCACATCATCGCGCCCCATCTACGCGACATCATCAACGCCTCCTTCAACGCCGCCACCTTCCCGGAGTGCTGGAAACACGCAGAGATCAGCGCCCTGCTGAAGAAACCAACAGCAGACCCCTCCGACCTCAAGAACTTCCGCCCCATCTCGCTCCTCCCGTTTCCCGCCAAGGTCATTGAGAAGACCATCAACAGACAGCTTGCAGCCTTCCTCGAGACCAATGGATCCCTCGACCACTCGCAGTCCGGCTTCCGAGCCAACCACAGCACCAAGACCGCACTCATCGCAGCCATAGACGACATCAGATCCCTGTTGGACAAAGGAGAAACTGCGGCCCTCATCCTTCTGGACCTCTCCGCGGCGTTCGACACTGTCTGCCACCGTACCCTGGTACAGCGCCTGAACAACACCGGTATCCAGGAGAAGGCCCTGGAGTGGATCATCTCATTCCTCGCCGGAAGAACCCAGAGAGTCCGCCTCCCCCCGTTCCGGTCAGCGGCCACCAAAGTCATCTGCGGCGTTCCACAAGGCTCATCGCTCAGCCCCACTCTCTTCAACGTCTACATGAGCCCCCTCGCAGCCATCGTACGCCGACACAACCTCAAGATCATCACCTCCGCCGACGACACCCAGCTGATCCTCTCCCTCACCAACGACCCGGACGCCGCCAGAGCCAGCCTACACAAAGGGATGAAGGACGTCGCCGAATGGATGAAAGACAGCCGCCTGAAACTGAACTCAGACAAGACGGAGGTCCTCATCCTGGGATCCTCACCCTCCGCCTGGGACGACTCCTGGTGGCCCCCTGCCCTGGGAGCCACCCCCAAGCCAACTGACCACGCACGCAACCTGGGCTTCATCCTGGACTCCTCCCTTTCAATGACCAGACAAGTCAACACCGTCTCGTCCTCGTGCTTCAACACCCTGCGCATACTCCGAAAGATCTTCCGGTGGATCCCCACCGAGACCAGGAAGACGGTCACCCAGGCCCTCGTCACCAGCCGGCTGGACTACGGGAATGCCCTCTACGCCGGCACCTCCGCCAAACTCCAGAAGAAACTCCAACGGATCCAGAATGCCTCAGCACGACTCGTCCTGGACATCCCCCGACACAGCCACGTATCCGGACACCTGAGAGACCTGCACTGGCTCCCCGTCAACAAAAGGATCACGTTCCGACTCCTCACCCACGCACACAAGGCCCTCCACGACCTGGGCCCCAAGCTCCTCAACAACCGCCTGACCTTCCACAAGCCCACTCGCCAGCTCCGCTCCGCCAGCCCCTCCCTCGCCGCCGTTCCACGCATCCACAGAGCCTCCGCCGGAGGACGATCCTTCTCCTACCTGGCGGCCAAGACATGGAACTCCCTCCCCATCCACCTCAGGACAACCCAGGACCACCTCGCCTTCAGGAAGCAACTCAAGACCTGGCTGTTCGAGCAGTAATTCCCCCCTCACCCCCAGCGCCTTGAGACCCCCTGGGTGAGTAGTGCGCTTTAAAAATGTCTTGATTGATTGATTGATTGATTGATTGAAAGCATTATGAGGTCAGGGTGTGCGAGCTGGGAGATCAGGGGAACCCATTTCTCCACTTTGCTCACAACTAATACAGAGACAGCCTTAATAGACTACTATATATCAGGAATATGGGTATAGCCAATAACATGAAGGAAAGCCACATAGGGAAAACATTTAGGCGTATCAACTATGAGTCTACAATCGTTTTTATCCTAGTTTCTAATCTATTTAACTGAAAGGTGTTTCATATAGATAACTTATTCACAAGTTATAGCAACCATGCCATTCTAACTATCCATTTAAGCATCCCCCGTAAGGAGGTGAAACAGCAACAGAAAGTAGCAAACTTTTCCCTATCTTGGAAGAATGGTTACCAACTAAAGTGGACACAAGTCGAGAAGCTGAATCTGGTTCCTGCAATCATAGTAAATATACTGGATGGTATTTTTCACTGTTTGGCTGAAGAGACCTGCCCATCACTATTAGTATCTCAGTTCAGAGGCCTTATAGCGAAAGTAAAAGTGGCTTTTACCGGTCACAAACCGGCAAATAGCTCATCCGCTAAGCGCTGGTTTAATTCCCCCTGCTCAAAAGCGAGAAAAACACTTGTAAATGCACTGAAGACCTATCCCAGAAATCCAGCACTAATAAGATCACTATGTTGCTACTATAAGTCAGCTAGAAGGAACAGGGAGAAGGATATGAGGAAGGAAGTATGGGATGGTCCCGAGCAAGCGTCTGTCAGGCTACAGCAGAGACTTTTGGAAAGTAATAAATGTGCCTTATTTCAAAGATCTTAAGGACCTGTCCTTGGATTCACATGTTGACGAAGAATCATGGGTGGGACATTTTGAATTTATTTTGGATCCAACAGCTCCTCTGCAAAGCCCCCCTTTGATATAGACTCTCCATTGCAGGGCAGTTTGAATTTCTCACTTTCAGAGGTCAGAAGAGAGCTGGCGGCCTGTGTCCCTGGGAAGGCTCCATTGACCTCTTTCAAGAGAACTATGATTTGTGGACCACGCTACTAACAAACGTTTTTAACAGCATAGTGTTAGAAGGGCCTCCATCATCCTGGAAGCATAGCATCATAGTCCCAATATATAAACAAGCATTTACAATGCAATGGTCTCGGCATTGGTAAAGTTAGAGCTATTGGCATTGCTCATGACATTATTTTTGTTTATGTTTTTTGTTTTTAAAACATTTAAAGAAACGGCATTGTCATGAGCAATGGCAATAGCTCTAACTTTAACAATGCCGAGACCGTTGCATTGTAAATGCTTGTTGCCTTCTGCTACTGAAACCATGTTATGTTGCCCAAAGGACTCTGTGCACTTTACCCCTGCTAACCAGGGTTAAGATTTTTGAATGCCTATTCTCACCAGTTACCAAAGAGGCACTTTCATTTAAAAGCCACACCTACTAGCATGGATGATGCTTATTTTTCATTAACATCCTAAAATGTGAGTCCACGCAACCAACTGCATATGTTTCTAATCAATGCAAAGTGTGGAATAGGGACAGGGTTAGTGAATGGGTATGGAGGGCAGGGCTCTTTAGCCACGCGGCACCCTGCCTCCATGCATTCAAAGTTTCGGTACTGCGATGTATCTGATCTCATCTGTGATGTCATAATGTTACTCGAAATGTCATCGATTATGTTATTTGATATGACATAAATCCTAACATATGGGAGATCCCAGCAGTACATGGTAGAGGCAGGAGTTACCATTGTCAGCTTAATATTATCAGTTTGAAAGCATTCTGGTGCTTGTAGTTGTAAATTGTGTTTATTTAGCGCTTGCTCCTATAATTCCATTTTAAATTCAAACCTACATGTCCCCGAATTTAAATGATAAACAAGACTCAGCCTCTGCACCACGGTTTTGCTTGGACAAACTGTCACTAAGAGTCACACGTGAGTATCAGGCGTCACATGCAGGCAGACTGCACACTGAGACCTGTCACACACATGCCAACAGCAGACTTGGCCGCTCTGCTGGTGACGTTCAGGGGGCCCCCACCCTCGGTACTGCCCTCACTCTCAGCGGCACGGCCTCCCCCAGCCCCCTGCCCCGTACCTGAAGTCCTTGTCGCTGGAGCCCATCTTCTCCAGGAGCCCACAGAGCTGATAGGACGTGCCGCTCATGTTGAGGCCGGAACGGGGAACCGAGGCGCGGGCCTGGGGGCTGGGACATAGCGGCCGCTTCAATCGGAGCCTCGCACCGCCGGGTTACATGTAGGGCAGGCGCCCGTCACCAGCGACCCTGTCCTGCAGGAAGATGCGCATGCGCGCCACAGACACCGGCGCCACCACGCGGCGGCCCCGACCGCGCGCATCCAGGAGGCCTGCCAAGCGCCGTTAATTGACATTTTTAGATGATTCGTTAGTGAGAGTTTATGTCCTTGTATAGGGCAAGCTAGCTGCAGCTGTCACTAGCGCACATCTGGTTCTCTCATGCATGATGTGCGTTACAATACGATACTTCTTCGTTGGCATGACTAATAAGGTAGTGTTCCGCTATGTTATTTAGTTAATACATAGCGAGGCATTCACCTGAGCAAAACGACGTTATACGTGTGTGCGCGGGAGCAACGCCGGGGCACCACCGCCTTTCTCCGAGGCACAGCAAAAATGCCTCGGAGAAAGGGAGCCTCATTTTCGGATTTGGGGGCGTGTTTTGCTGTTGTCTCCTCCCTGAGACTTCTCGCAAAAAACACGCCCCCCGATCCGAAAAGGACGGGGCTTCAACGGAGTGACTGGACCTCTTCTCCAGTGGCTGGCCAGCATTTAAGAGGCCAGCCAATGGAGAACAGGAGAGAAGAGGGGCGGGTGCAAGCCCCTCTTCTCAAAGTCACTCCAACTCATTAAATCTCGGAGCGAGACTGCGCAAGCGCAGCCTTTCGCAGCCGAGACCTAAAAAGGGGATAGGGGCAGCCCAAAGAACTGTAGGCCCATCTCCCACCTGGATACAACTGCCAAACGTATGTGTCGGCTCCTCCTATCAAGGTTGGAAGAGTGGGCCCAAGATAACATCTTGATGCAGGCACAATATGGTTTCCAGAGGTGGAAGGGCACTATAGACTAATGCCTAAATCTTTATCTTTGTATAGATAAATACACAAAAGGCGAAAAGATCCATATGCCCTTCATGGACCTCACAGTGGCATTTGATTGAGTGACCCATCAGCAGCTTTGGCTTCTGATGGAGGGGATGGGGATTGAGCCCACTATAATTAATTTTATTCGCCAACTATATGCCAACTATACGCCAACTTACACCCACAGCTTGCGTCCGGTATGACACCAACGGGGAATGCACCCGTTCATTTAAGATCGCTAGAGGAGTCGGGCAGGGATGTGTCCTCACCCCGTTTCTTTTCTCCATCTATACAAACGGGGTCGAGGCAGTCCTGTCGAACCCATCTCAGGATGTGCCCAAGTTCGACAATACCCCCTACCAATATTAGCTTATGCTGACGATGCGGTGTTAATCGCAACAACGGGGCAGCCCTCCAAAGCCTTATAACATCATACGCATCATTCATGGCCTTGCTGGACCTTAAAGTCAAGGAAACAAAATCTTTTATCATTATAGCAGGAACCGGTAAAGGTGCAAAATCCCCCCATTTTCATTTGGACTTCAGGAAAATAGAAGTGGTGGAGTCTTTCCCATACATGGGAGTTTTTTTTGATAAAAAAACAATCATGGGTAAACCTGGTAGCAGCAAGGGCGTTCTGTATGGAAAGAAGTTTGCAAGCTATCAAGGTTTTCGCCAAAAAGCTAGGCGCCTGCCCCTTGGACCCAATCAAAAAAATCTATCAGGCCAAGACTAAGGCTGCAGCAACTGATGGGGCTGGAGTTTGTGGTATGGCGCATATTGACCAACTCCAAATATTGGAAGACAGTTTTTTAAAATGTCTGGCATCTATTCCCCCTTCCTTCTCTAACTATATTTTACGTCTCGAATTAGGGTTACCATACATGGTAGACACCAATAGATTTGCGCCGGTTCTCTATATGGCGCAGTACCACTGTCAGTGTCAGCCTCACACAAAGTATAGTTAAAGACTGCCTGAAGATGGACTACTATAATAAGATCGGGTGGCTAAGAAACGTGGAGACAGAATTAAGTGCAGTTGGACTGGGATAAGTATTTAGGGACCAAACAGCTTGCAGGAGGATCTCAAAACATTATTTAATTGAGACATATATGCATATATGCGGAGGACCAACCATGTCTGTAGGGAAAGGAATCATGGCCAAAAAGCGGCCCTTGCTTATGATCAGATCCCCCCCTAGAATATAGGAAGGATATTCCTACCTAGCCCACACCACAATAGCGCAGCATAGATGTATACTACTGCAATTCCAGCTGAATCTTATCCCTTTGATGTTGGGTCATCCTGAGAGAAAATTTAAATGCTCAAATTTAAGCCTTGTGATAACCATTCTTCTCAATCGGATCTACATTTAGTTCTGTTCTGTGAGTTTTATAAAACAGAAAGAGAAGCATTTATTCATCAGATTTTAAGGCGCCAATTCAGGGATGGTCTTGGGACCCCCAACAGGTGGATAAGATCGCCCTGTATGCCGACGACGTGCTGCTTTACTTGGCTGACCCTGAACGGTCCGGGCCGCATTGTCTGGAGGTGCTTCAGGCCTTTGAGAACGTCTCGGGACTGAGACTCAACCCGAGGAAGTCCACTCTGGTCCCCCTCCATCCATTGAGGGCTGGCTTCGACTGGCAGTCAAATATCCCTTTACGGAGGCAATCATTCAAATATCTCGGGATCTGGGTGGCTCTGCTCCCGGAGTTGGAGTGGGCCCTTAACATTACACCCCTGATTGTGAAAGACAAACGGGACCTCAAACAATGGCATTCTCTCCCCCTCAAAACCCTCAGACGGGGGGCACTTTTTAAAATGATGATTCTCCCCGTTTCCTATATATTTTACAGAATATCACCCTCCACCTCCCGGGTAGTTGGTTCCGTGATTTTGATGGGGTGCTTAACAGGTTCCTGTTGGGAGGAGGGAGATCACAAATAGCTTAGGCCTGCTGCCGGATTCCTCCTTTCGACGGCAGTATGTGTGTGACAAATCTCCATCTCTACTACTTGGCCACCAGGCTTATTGTCATCCATGATTAGTGTACTGGCGGCTGGTCTGACCCGGCCTACCGAACCGAGCTCATTACCATGGACTTTCCAAAAATTCAAGCCTTCTTGTATGGGCCCCACCCCTTCCACAAACTATTCCACCTATCACTAGAGCGGTCCTGGTGGCCTGGCGCTTGCCCTGTGTTACACGGGATGGGATAAGAACACACACACACACACACACACACACACACACACTCTCTCACACTCACACACTCACTCTCTCTCCCCACACACACACACACACTCTCACTCTCTCCACACACACACACACACACACCCACACACACGCGCACACACACACACACACACACACACTCTCTCGCCACACACACACACACACACACTCCACACACTCCACACACACACACACTCCACACACCCTCCACACACCTCGCCCCCCTCCCTCCTCCTCCCCCCCCTCCCTCCTCCCTCTTCCCCTCCCCCCTCCCCTACCCCCTCCCCTCCCCCCTACTCCCTCCCCTCCCACCCTCCCCTTCCTCCCCTCCCTCCTCCTCCCTCCCCTCCCTCCTCCTCCCCTGGCAGGGCGCATGGCTGTGCGAGACAGCGTCCCTTGAGGGCTTTCGTCAGTGGGACCTGATCGGGATTTCGGTGCTTGGGGATGTTTGGGTGGGTGACCACGTCAGGGCCTTCCCCGATCTGCAACAGCATCACTCCCTACATACCGCCCAAGTTTTCAGATACCTCCAACTCAGCCATACCCTCTCTGCACACAGCACTCCAGGCACTTTGCTTTCTGAGTTTAGACCGCTAGAGGCTCAGGTTATGATGGGGGGGGGAGGCCATTCTCCCTCCTGAAGAATGGCCCTACCACCTTAGATTCGATACGTGCCTGCTAGGAGGCTTGGGTGGGTTCCCTGGAGGAGGCGGACTGGCGCGATGCCCTTATGGCGCCTAAAACCCGAACGACTTCCTCTAAATTGCGCCTCATACAACTTTATTACCTCCATATAGCTTATCTCACTCCTGCGCGCCTACACAGGGCAGGGCTGCACCCCTCCCCAGAATGCACACGCTGCAGTCATGCCCCGGCCGATTTCTATCACATCGTATGGTTATGTCCTGCCCTTGCTCCATTTTGGTTGGGTGTGCAGTTGGACCTTACACAGTTCTGGGGTGGCAGGTCCCTCACGATCCCATACGCCTTCTTCTGGGAGTTTTTGATGGCTTAGATGACTCTAGAACCGATAAGCCCAAGCCAAACCCCTACCGTAAGAAAGTGGCGACAGGGTGTGGATTGGTGCGCGTCTCAAGAAGAACCCCTCTTTGAGGCAAGGGGATGTCCCAAGAAATTTCAGAAAATATGGGGCAAATGGTTGAATCTACTGTCCTGAGATGTGTGCATGTCCTTTCTCCTATATCACTATATTGGTTTTTAAACGACATGACTACCTTGCAATTTTTCACTTATGATTGGGATTCTTGCTGTCAGCCGGGGATGGACTCTGACCTACTGTGTAATCGTATGCTGTCTTTAATTTGTTTGTTCATTTCAAATGCCAATAAATTTGATTAACAAAAAAAAAAAAATTTAAGGCGCCACAATTTGTCAATTTAGGGTGGCACTTTACTTTTTAAAATTAATGCCTGATACCTTTGTTTTTCAGTAGCTACTTTTCTGTGGGCCTGCATGAAAAAGAGAAAAGCCCAAGGTGGTGTAATGGCATATTTGCTGTAAGCAAGAATTACATGTATATAATTGACTGGTCTAGGTTCATGGGCCATACAAAGTATAGCATGATTTTAAATGTTTTGGTATTTGTTAATTTTGCGGGGTGCTTGATTGAAATTGTGCTTTTATGATCTGTTTTTAAATAGATCGAATAATGATTATATTGATTGATTGATTGACAGTCCTCTTAGGATTATGACAGGGTCCTTAACCTTTGTACATAAATCGGTGTCAGAATGGCTTTTATTCTTAGTCTTAGTTCATAGTTTAAAATTGTGATCATAGATTGCAACAAGTTATTTCTTCACACCTGTAACAAAAACTGCTCTGTTAATTATTAGTTGGACAAATGCTGTTAATTGTCACAGCATGTCACCAGGGTAGGCGCATGGAAGGGAAAAGTGTTGACTCAGAGAAAGATGCGAGGTGTACACAGTCAGAATAAACGAGGTTAAACACTATATAAGTATTGTTGTGACTTGTTCTTGTCATTTAAAGTTGCCAGGGCCCGCCTTAGCACTCGCTGCTAGATGCTCAAAAGCAAGCCTCCGGTTGTTTGCTGACTGGTAGCTGCAGCCTCTGAAAGGCATGAGAAGTGCAGTGAAAGTCGAATGTTCCACTGGAGAGGCAAAGATCTCACTCTCGGGTTTCCCAAAAACTGACACTGTGCTGGACTTGATCTTTCTTTTATATGGTCCCACCTAAGATAACTGTCTTTCTTTTCTGAGTTTATGAAAGAAGTGTAACCCCCCAAGAGAACTGCACCCCAGATGCATGAATCATGGAAAAGTAGATATGGGTCTGCAAAGACCGCCGGTATAGGATGGCAAAGTTGGGCAGATATATATCAGAATTAACTTATTTACATATCTGAAAGAGACACGTTAGTGATAGATTCCTTACCTTAGAATAACCCCCAGGCGTCAGACTGGATCCGGAAAGTTTTCGTCAGCAGTACCCCTGCGCGTCGGAAGGTGGCGTCGTGCGGCTCCGCATCCGTCGTAGGCGTTATGATCGCCGGGATGACATTGCGGCACCTACTTAGACGCAGCCCTCGCGCGCTGACATCAGTTCTTTCTTTTTCCGCACCACCAAGTGCAGATCCGGAGAGAGCGGTACCCCCAGTCAATTTTTGACTTTGACTGAGTTTTTGGGGACTTTTGTCTCTGTTCTTTTGAGTCTTTGACTCCTGGTGTATAGGGATGCCCGGTTTCAAGTCTTGTGAGGCTTGTCCCCGCACGATGTCGGTGACGGACCCGCACCGCGAGTGTCTCTACTGCCTGGGGCGCGACCACAACCCCACGTCAATCACCGACTGCCGGACCATGGCTCTGAAAAAGTTGCTGGAGGCCCGGGAGTTGGCTCCGCGCCGTTGAAGATCCCAGTCCCATCGGAGGTCGAGGGACCGCCACCATCGGTTGGCGAAGTCTTAGCACTCGGGGTCAGGTAAGGCGAAACACAAGAAGTCGAAGAAGCGGCGTCGCTCTTCGCCTTCCCCTAGTTTGTCGCGAGACATGGCTGTAGGTGCGGGTGGTGCCACCCCCGCGGCTCTGGCGGAGCATACGCAGTTGCCGACGGGCTACCCGCCCTTCCCCGGTCCATCGGCGACTCCGGCCCAGCTGCAGGACTTCATGTCAGCCATGGTCCGTCGTACCCCGCCCACGCGCCTTCAAGTCCCGCGGCTCCGACCGGGGGTCCTCGCCCTTTTTCATCGCCGGCTCCAGGCCCGACGTCGTCGACGGCTCCGGCCTCGACGCCGCAAGACCCCAATGGCTCCATGCCTGGTTTCCAGCCGATTCGTTGGCCTCGTATGACCTTCACTGATGTCTACGGCACCGCGTCGGCCGTCTCCCCTGCTGATGCCGTCCCCGGCTTCCACCCTGACATGGATATGGTGCCGGACCTGTGTCGATCGACGCAGATTCCAGCGCAGATGGGGAATTTCTATCCCTTTCTCCATCCTCCTCCTTCTTTTCCACCTGCCCAGCAGATTACGGCGGACAGGGAGGGGTCTGAAGACACTCTCGCAGCCCAATGCGAGTTAGAATCGGACTGGGAAGAGGATCTGGAGGACGCAGGTGGACTGGATTTTTCTCCAGAACTTGGCGCATTATCTCCTTCTACCGTGGCTACGGAGGGGGGTGGTACTTGTTCAGAGGTATTGCGTAGGACAGCCGAGGCCCTCCACCTCGAGCTCCCTACAGTGGCTGTCAGGACTAACCTCCTGACAGAAGTGCTTCGGCCAGCGTCTTCCTCTGCGGAACCGCTGCTGCCCTTTAATAACGCACTTTCAGACGTTCTTTTGGGCACCTGGTCCAGGCCCAACACAGGGGCTCCTGTGGATGAGTACATGGCCCGACGCCATCGTCCAACTCCGGTCGACCCCCTTTTCCTCTCCCAACACCCTACCCCTGAGAGCTTGGTTGTCCAAACCTCTGCATCCCCGAGCGCTTTCCCTTCCGCACCTCCGGACAGGGAATCCAAGAAACTGGAGCAGTTTGGGAAGAAGATTTTCTCTTCTGCCAGTTCAGGGTTGCGGTCTGTGAACACGGCATGCCTCTTGAGCAGTTATTCCCACTCTGTGTGTGATACGGTGGCGCTAGTGCTGCCTCAGTGTCCGGAGGAGGCCCGGACAGTGCTTTCCCAAGCTATTGCTGAGGGGAGAGACGCAGTAAAGTTAACGATTCGTGGTGGCCTTGACACAGCCGACTCGCTGGGCAGAGCGATTTCCACGACAGAGGCGCTACGCCGTCACGCTTTTCTGAGGACAACTAGCTTTTCTGGGGATGTCCAGAATACTCTGATGGACATGCCTTTTGATGGCACTCACCTTTTTGGCGACCAGGCAGACAGTGCGTTGGAGCGTTTTAAGGACTCGCAGACTACAGCCAAGTCCTTAGGCCTTTTGGCCACGCGCACTCCTTCGGGCTTCTGCTTTTCGCTCCTTTCGTGGCCAAGGAAGGGGCGCCCAAACACATTTGTTTCAGAGCCGCAGGCCTGCGCAGAACAGTCTCAGCGCAGCCGCGGACGTTTTGGACCCGCCGAGGTGGGTCACGGGGCCAACGGGGGGGGTTGGGGAGGGTGTTCAGTCCACCACCTCCCCTGCCACCACTGCCTCCAAACCGTCCTAGTCCAGTGTTTCAGGGGGCAGCAGGATTTGCCATCACCTCCCCCACTGGCGCACCATCACTTCGGACAGGTGGGTTTTACAGATAGTCCGGAGGGGCTACTCCCTCCCCTTCGAGTCTACTCCTCCAGCCATGCCACCTCAGTATCACCGCATGTCGGGGGGATCACTTGGCACTTCTCCAGCAGGAAGTTATGGCCTTCATGGCCAAGGGGGCCATTGAGCGCATTCCGACGCCAGAAGTAGGTTGTGGTTGTTACTCCCACTACTTCTTGGTTCCTAAGAAGGACAAGGGCCTGCGTCCTACAATAAGCCTTCAGAACATCAATCGCTTCCTCCGGAAGGAGAAGTTCACGATGCTTACACTTGCTCAGGTCTTGTCTGCCCTAGACCTGCAAGACTGGATCGTAGTGTTGGACTTGAAGGACACTTATTTTCATATCCCCGTCCTGCCAGCCCACCAGCGTTACCTGCGGTTCACGGTAGGCCACGAGCACTTTCAGTTCAACATGCTCCCTTTTGGCCTTACCAGCGCCCCTCGGGTGTTCACGAAAGTGATAGCGGTGGTCACAGCTCATCTGCGCAGATCAGGGGTTTCAGTCTTCCCCTATCGCGACGACTGGCTGTTGAAGGCGGGCTCGCCCCAGGCAGTAGTCTCCCACCTCCAGACTACGGCCGACCTCCTGCATTTACTGCATCAATGTGCCGAAGTCACACCTGATTCCCTCTCAGAAGCTCCTCTTTATCGGAGCGGTTCTGGACACGGCGCAGTTTCGGGTTTATCCTCCTGAACAGCAAGTCCGGGACATTCAGGCTATGATTCCAATCTTTCGGCCCTTGTCCTGGGTTTCGGTCAGGATGACCTTGAGACTGCTAGGCCTCATGGACTCCTGCATCCTGCTCACCAATCATGCCAGATGGAATATGCGGGCTCTGCAGTGGGACCTGAATTTCCAGTGGGCGCAGCATCAAGGAGACCTGTCCGAGTACGTCCAGAGGTCGGAGGGCACTGTGCAACAGTTGCAGCGGTGGCTCATGAACCAGCATTGGGTCAGCAGCAGATCACTCTCCCTTCCCCAACCGGAGCACACAGTGGTGACGGATGCGTCCCTCCTGAGATGGGGCGGCCACATGGGAGAGGCGGAGATCAGAGGCCTCTGGTCTCCGGCGAAGTTCAGGCTCCATATCAACCTTCTGGCGCTCCGGGCGATCCTACTTGCACTGACAGCATTCCTTCCCTCTGTCAAGGGCAGAGTAGTGCAGGTGTTTACAACACCACCGCCATGTGGTACTGCAACAAGTAAGGCGGGGTGGGGTCGTGGACCCTATGTCTGGAGGCCCTGCGTCTCTGGACATGGCAGGAACGTCAAGGCATTTCCTTGGTGCTTCTAAACTTGGCAGGTTCTTTGAACGCCAGGGCGGACGAACTCAGCCACAGGTGCATGATAGATCACGAATGACGTCTTCACTCGGAGGTGGCGCAAGGTCTCTTTTGACAGTGGTGAGAGCCTTGGTTAGATCTATTCGCCACCGAAGAGAACGCGCAATGTCAGCAGTGCTACGCGTTGGAATTTCCAAGGTGGCACTCGCTCGGCGACGCTTTTCGTCACGAGTGGAATTGCGGTCTGTTGTACGCCTTTCCGCCTATACCACTTCTGCCCAGAGTGCTGAAGAAGATGAGGCGCCACCAGGCCCAAGTCATTCTTGTTGCTCCGGACTGGGCTCGAAGAGTTTGGTATCCCGAGCTACTCTGTAGGAGTGTAGATCCCCCAATCCGACTGCCTCTTCGGGAGGATCTTCTGTCGCAACAACAGGGGATGGTCCTCCACCCAAACCTGTCCAGCCTCCACCTCCTAGTGTAGAGATTGAGCGGCAACAGTTGATTCCATTTGGCATGCCTCCTGAAGTCTGTGATATCATTCTGGCAGCCAGGCGTCCCTCCACTGAATCAGTATTCGCCTGCAGGTGGAACAAATTTGTTGCATGGTGCACAGCAAAGGCTGTGGATCCCCTTTCAGCCCCACTTTCAGAAGTCCTTTTGTTCCTTCTCTCTTTGGTCCGGCAGGGCTCAGCTCTGGACACTATTAAGGGCTTCCTTTCTGCAATTTTAGCCTTTCTCAGGCTCCCTGATCAGCCCTCTCTTTTCAAGTCCCCTGTTGTAAATAGATTTCTCAAACGCATTACTCACCTTTTCCCTTCTATTCCGTTTGTGATGCCGCAGTGGGACCTAAATCTGGTTCTTACTTATCTGATGTGTGCTCCTTTTGAGCCGCTTCTCAACTGTCCTCTTCGTTTACTGACTTTAAAGACTGCTCTCCTGGTTGCCATCACCTCCGCTAGGCGTGTGAGTGAGCTCCAGGCTCTTTCCTGTAAACCTCCTTTTCTGTCTGTTCATCTGGACAAGGTTGTGCTTCGCACTCGTCCTTCCTTCTTGCCAAAGGTTGTTACTGCCTTCCACATCGAGCAAACTATCACCTTGCCCACTTTCTTTCCGCCTCCGAACTCTTCCAGAGAGGAAGAGAGGCTCCACCGTCTGGACCCAAATCATGCGCTCCCATTTTATCTGAATTGCACACAACAGTTCTGCGTGGATGACCAGCTCTTGGCTTACGTAGGCACCAAGAAAGGCCAGGCTGTACACAAGAGTACTATCTCCTGCTGCGTCGTCTTGTGTATCAAAGCCTGTTATTCTCTGGCAAAAAAGGAACCTCCGGTGGGGTTGCGCGCCCATTCTACCAGGGCGACAGCAGCTACTACTGCATTGGGACGTGGTGTCCCCCTGCAAAACATCTGTCAGGCAGCCACGTGGGCCTCGCTGCACACTTTTACTAAGCATTATTGCCTTGACAGTCAAGTCCGGAGAGACGGCTTCTTTGGCCGTTCTGTTCTCCGTGACTTTCTGGGGGGATTTTGGTTCGCAGACTCACCACCGGGGTTGGTATTGCTGGGGTATCTATTCTAAGGTAAGGAATCTATCACTAACGTGTCTCTTTCATATGCACAAGTTACTTACCTGCGGTAACGATATATCTGTAAGAGACATAGTTAGTGTTAGATTCCTTACTGCCCCACCCATCCTCCCCGTTCTGCAAACTGATTTCTAGGATTAAGGTCATCCCTTTCAGGGCCCTAGTTTCAATGCACCAGTGGTCAGTATCTTGCATGGCTCTGCGTTCCTGCCGCGACGTCATCCTGACGATCATGACGCCTACGACGAACTCTGAGCTGCACGACGCCACCTTGTGACGCACAGGGGTGCTGCTGACAAACTTTCCGGGTCCAGTCTGACGCATGGGGGTTATTCTAAGGTAAGGAATCTATCACTAACTAATGTCTCTTACAGATATATCGTTACCGAAGGTAAGTAACTTGTGCTTTAGATTCTTATGGGAGTGGAAGGGTGGACCACTGGGTTTCTGACAGTTTGTGAAGGAGGCATTTTTTCTTCAATTTGATGAGTGGTTTTGCTTTCTCTCGCAGACACTTGGTTATACACAACCAATAACAATTATTACAATTTTATAATAGCAATCCAGAGTGTGCATGAATCATCCATTTTACTACTTTAATACTCCATGGTTGACAAATTTTCCAACATAATTGGATTTATTTTTCAACATATTAGCTATAGCATTGCGTTAACAGGCTGTTGGCTCTTTTAAAATATTTTCTTACAATTAGACGAAAAAGGACACGTTACTCCTTAATTCTCAGAAAACGCTCTTGATATTTTTATTGTCCATGATAACCTACAGACTATTAGCCTTAAGGGATGAATCAACAATGTTCCAAGTGGACTAATAAGCAGTTGGATTGTGAGCACTGACCAGTGACATTAACCCATTTGTTTTTGTATAATTGTCCCTAAAAATGACATTGTGGCCACTATTCTTGGAGCTTAAATATCAGAATTGTACTCTCTGTAGAGGGAAGAGGTGTGGCGCCAGGGCGACTGACTCCGGAATCTGGGGATCACGGTTCGATCCCCGGCGCCCGATTAGCCCAGCACCATGTGACGCTGGGCAATAGCTTGCTTAATCTTCCCGACGGCCCCCAGCGCCAAGAGACCCTTATGGGTGATTGTTCGCGCTTTACAAATGTGGATATTATTATTATTATTATGCTGACCGCCGAGTCTTGTGAACCATTACTATAAAGCTCTGATTGTATTTTTTTAACATCCGTTGTAATTTAGATTTATTATTTTTAACTGTTAACAGACTGTTTCAGTATAATCTGTTATGGCTCGGTGAATAGGACACCAATGTAACTAGGCACTCTGAAAGCAGACTCAAAAATAAATTACGTCCGGCGAGTGCTTGTTTTGATTATTGTATGTACGAAGGTCTTACTCTGCAATACAGGGTGGCTCTATTTTGTACACATCCACTACAGAGATATTTGGTCTACATATGTAAATTATCACTGGGAAAGATACACTTTCTATTCTGAGTTTTCAAGTGAATGTTTAGAATGATACTACAATCTAAAGACGTAATCGCGCTGAGCTTGATTTTGTCAGCTTGATCATTCAAGCAGTACACAGGTTGTGGCTGGATCCATTTTTGTCACATCAAAAGAAAACGGAGGACGATGGAAGTAGTGTGTAACTATGTAACATGGATTTTGGTTGACAACGAATGATTCAGTAGTTTAATTCAATGATCAGTGATACTCCTATGACCCCAAGGTGGCTACAACGTTTGAATTTTGACTTATTGAAGTATGCCGTCTCTGAAATTATCACTCTCTACTCTATACTTTCTATGTTTACACATATTATATTTTGTTCTGTTGAGAGATCTGGCCCAGTGGCTGTTAATTGATTCACAAGTATCCCCTGATTATTTCTATAGCTGTTTTGCAAGGAGTCCTTGTGACATGCCGGTCGAATAGCTTTAAATGTTTTGTATGGTATATTTATGAAAAATGTAATATTCCTGTGTTTACAGCCACTTCCAGCTTCGACTGTTCTCCCTGGTCGTGTTCCTCAGCAACAAGCTCTTTCATAAGACGGTTTACCTTCAGACCACGCTGAGCAGCTCGTCTTCATCTGAGAGGTTCCCCTCTCCCCACCCTTCGCCTTCCAAACAGAAAACCAGCTTGGGACACTGAGGGGCTACTACAATGTGTTTGGAACATGCGCTCCTCGATGCAGGGAATGGCGGGATCCATTCTGCCCTTGGGCATGGCATATGTCATTTCCATTTCCATTTTCTTTTGTGATAAGCCACTCTTTTCCAGCCCTTTTTTGACATTTGTTTTCTGTGTCACACCAAGATGTATGGACAGAAATCTTTCAACAGGAAAACTAATTTTTATCATCCTTGTGAGTTGAAAACAAACATTTTTATGTGAATGGTGTTTTATACAGTGTGTAAAAGACTCGTGCCTGTAACAATTTTGTATGTTTTTCCTGTGCCATGTTGTCCTCTTCCCCCACTCCCCCCTTCCATATGGGGAAATGGCATTAAAAGGCTGATTGAGCGAACCTTATGCCACCTTGCCGATTCACAAGCAGTGGCTTTTTTTTGGGCTTTCACACGTATACAATTTTAAACATCAGCCACAGTTTGTTGTCAGCCCTGTAGAATTGAAAGAACGACTGAAAAAGTCCGGCTGACATCTGTCCTGCCATTATGACGACCAACTTGAATTGACTATTTCTAATACAGAAAAGGTGTGGTTTCCACTATGAAACTACTGTGAAGCATAAGTTATCAGATCAACTACATAACCAGAAGGCCCCAGATTTTTTAGAAAAGTTTCAAACTCAGTTAAACTTTTCCCTAGAATTGACGGTTTTTATGCTTGTAAAGTGATAAAATGGTAACTGAATATAATTTATTTCAAGATGTATAGAAAAATATAATTTTTAATGTGACAGCATACATTTTGTTGTAGTCTGCTTGAGTAATTCAAATTCTTAGATAATCTCCACATTAATATGCATTTAATCTTTGTCCTTTTACATAATTTTACTTAGTTGTTGAAGTGGATGACTGGTGAAGTGTTGAAGAGGCTCTGCAAGACTCTAGAGACTTAAAGTGCTGAGGTTGAGGGTGATTTGTTCCATGCAGGACATTAAAGCTTTGTTTAGTACCCCTATAATGTCTACAGTGCTAAAATTGGGTCTCCTACACAAAAAGGATGCTCACGGAGTGAATAAAGAGTTATGTGCTGCTAAGTGTGTGACTTGACTATAAGCTTATACTCTTTTCAGTGTCTCATCGTTTCTAGAGGATCATATCCCTGAGACAAAGATTAGACTAGACTGGAGATGGGTATTAATTGCCATTGTCTTTAGGTGAGCTATGAATTTAATTAACAATTGACTAACCTCTTGTTCAAGGTGCTGCCATCATCTCGAAAGGCAACACAACGAAGTGCCATGCCTGTGCTACTGCACATATTGAGTCCATTATCTGCTTCAGTTGATAATTCTCAGTCAAAACCAGGAAATGGAGCACCAGTGCAATGGCAGCAGTTAACTCAATGTCTTCATCATCACGCCTTAGGGTGGCCATGGTAGACTACAGAGACATGAGTACACAAGAAAAAGGTCAACTTTTAAGTAAGAAACTAGTAGCAATTATCTTACTGTGTGATCTATGTGGTTGAAACATTGTGCTGCCCACGATGGGGTTTCCCTTTGCTTCTGTGTTGCCTTATTTGTCCGTTATTGGATCTTGCATAGATTTACATGCTTAAATCTTTCCCCTTTGTTGAAGTGGGAGTCCCATGGAACAATAATGAAGCAGTATGTATCATTATCATCAGGTATAATATAATGGCAATCAACAATCACTTTAATAGCCTATCTATGTCCTTTAGAAACAAGAAAAAACTTCAGGCAATAGCACCCTCTAGAATATTCCCAAGAGGGGCTGAATCCCTCAGCTTTTGTTCCGCTTGTCGTGTGAAGGGAGTCTCCCTGTGCTCTGCTCAATTGTCTTCAAACCAGTTTCTGGAAACTACTGCTTCTACTATGTCTGGGTCATTCAAGAAAGGGCTCTTCAGGCCCTGCAGGACATATGGAAAAAGATATCTTCATGTGGATGATCCTCACAAGACAAGGAATGACTGTACTGCCTTTACCCTCAGCACAAGGTAGAAGACTGTAAAGTCTGTCACACATTTTACACCAAAACCTTGAAGGGCAGGGAAGGGAGACTTCTTCTGTGTCTTCAGAAAGCCAAGCCAAGGAGATCTCCTTGTTCTGAGGGGGATAGTGACACCTCTGCTACATCTCAGAAGAGATCTCTCAAGAGGGAATGTTCCCATAACCAGGGGACATCAGAGGAAGGCAGTCCTATAAGACCCACTTTTATCTATTTTAATTACCCAGACAGACCCAAAAATAAAGGGAAACTGGGGATCTGCCTGAGTTATTTTATTTAGTTAACCCCCTCTGTCTTTAACATATTAAAAGCACTCCCAACACTGTGGTCGAGCCCACCCGGACTTCTAGGGGTCTGGGTGACCCGATGATGAAGCATGACACCACTAGGGTGTGTGAGGGTAACCTAAAGAAATACTTATCTCCCCCACGACCATGGTTGGATTAGGCACAACCTTTATTTCAGGAGTTTTCACTTTCCTCTTTCCTTTAGCCTTAAGAAAACCCACCATGGGTCTGCCAAAGACAGCTCAAAGAAGGAGAAATCAAAACAAATCTCCTCAGAGACTGCCAGATCTGAGCTCATTACTCCATCTGTAAAAACTGGAGCTCATCCTCCAAAGCCCTCTTCAGAACCAGTTATGCGAAGCATAATACTGCTTTCAACGGCGTCATTGTCGAGAGCAATATCGTCGACTATGATGGTTACCACAATCTCGTCAATGACGGCATCGTTGACAGTGACAGTGCCTTCCATGTCCACGTCAGTATCGATACCGCCGACGAAGATTTCATAGTTCTCCATCTACAGCTATGCCGTCAACTGCTATTCCAATGCTTCCATTAGACAACGACCCCGCAGACGAGAATAACACTGACGACGCTTAGTCACTCAGTTACTACATATGCATCTATCAGCTCAACGATGTCGGCGGTACGGTAAGGACAATAAAAGTTAAAAAAGACTTTCCACTTCCCTGAACATACCTCACTCAGCAAGGTATCACCTCTTCCTCCAAGCCATCTTCTGCACGTTGAGTCGGAGGATGAAGACCCTTTTGGGACACCGCATAGCCCATACAAACTCCATTTAAAATAAAAGAACGAAGAGGATGAGGAAGAACAACAGTAATTTGGGGTGTGTTACAACCCCCAGGCAAGATACTCTGACAGGCCTAGACATTAAGGCAAGCACGACCGGCGGAATCACCTTCTCGTGAGGGGGCAGTTCAAGTGCCTGTCTTTGTTTCACGACCTCCAGGCAATGCTGAAGGACTACCAAAAGAGGTTTCCTGACCCTCCACAAGTCCAGCCCAATGCTCCACCTCCCAGAACTCCAGCAGTTTTTCCTCCACCAATAACATTCAGGATGACGCCTGTATCGAACTTAGCAGCACCCACTAGGGATGACTCATCATCATAAGATGACTGGGAGTACAGAAAACTTCCGGACAACCACACCAGAAATGGCAAATGGAACGGTTGCTTGATTCCCAAACCCTCACCTCCTGTACCGCAGCCCATGGATTCACCTCTGGAGGACATAGGAGGATTTCACAATTTGATGACGAGGGCTGCGACAAGATTCCAACTGCCAATATCAGTCAAGCAGTTTCACTACTTTCTCTATGATTTTAAAGAACAAACATGAAAATCAGTACTAGCCATCTCCATTATAGACTAAAAATGGGAAGAAGACAAAAAGATTATGAGGAATCCGGCAACTGTAGCAGCAGTCTTGCCATGTATAGATTAAAAGTCCAAGGCTCTTGAGAACTCTTCTACTTGCCTCATAGGGCATCCTGAACCCGATTCTGCAATTTCACAATTGGCTCAGCGCGTTCTAAGAACTCCTCCATTCCTATCTCTGCTCCACCAGATAAGGAGGGCAGGTGCTTGGATAGAATCGGCAAGAGATTCCCCACCATGTCTGCCATCACTGTTCGTGTGGCCAGCTCACTGGCTATCTTAGGTTGCTACAACAGACAGATGTGGTCTGACATTAGTGCTGGAAGACAGAAAATCATAGGCAAGATACATTTTGCAAGAAGGTGAGCGCATGTCATCAGAGATCATAGACTGCGCAGTGAACATAGCCTCCACTGGCTGTCTGTAGGTAGCGGGAGCTGCGGTTTTGAGACAACAATGTTGCCTCAAAGCGACAACGTTCTGGCCAGAGATGCAATCCAAAATCCAGGAGATGTACTATGATGGAGAAAACTTTTTGGTAAACACATAAAGGATGCCCTGTTAGCCATCGAGACCGACACGGGCACAGCTAAATCTCCAGGCTCCTTGCAGTTTCGTAAGCTCCCCTTTGTGAGGTAAAGAGGAGTCTCAGCGTATAGAGAATACTAGAGCTTCCAACAGTACCAGCCCTTCCATTGACAATATATGTCCTCCTACCTAAAGAGCCCCGTCACCTGCCACTTGCGGCGGCATACAACAAACAAAGGCCTAGAAGGAAAACAAACAGGTCGAGATAACAGCCGCAGGGATCTCAACCAGGTACCGGTTATCCCCAATCCTTCATAAGCCCTGGGTGCAAACATTACCATCTACTCCCACCAATGTTGTCAAATACCATCTGACTGATGGGTATTAGATCTGATCACCTACGGCCATATCCTGGAGTTCGTCAAGAGACTGCCAGTCACTCCACCAAAGAGAGCACACCCATCTCGTCTTCACTCAGGAAAGAAGCCCTCACCATGCTAGCCAAAGGAGCATATAAAAAGTTCCCCATCACCAGAAGAGCATGGGTTTCTACTCCTGTTTTTTCCTAATCCATAAAAAAGAGGAAATGGCGACCCATCCTAGACCTCCGAAAATTAGACACGTATCTACGTAAGCAATCCTTTCTCATGGTTACCCTTTCCGACATCCTGCATCTCCTAAACCACGGAGACCACATGACAACCATGAACTTACAGGATGCGTACTTCCATATCCCCATACATCCCAAACATTGCAAATACCTATGCTTCACTGTAGCTTACACCCATTACCAGTGCAAGTTCTCCTATTTGGCCTCAGATCAGCTCCCTGCATTTTTACCAAATGTTGCAGCCTCGCTCAGGAAGGAGGGTCATCAGGTATTTCCCTGCTAGACTACTGGTTGATAAAAACACCAACAGCATCTCAAGCATCCAAGTACACAGTGGTTTGCCTAAAGTTGTTCAACAAACTAG
This sequence comes from Triturus cristatus, assembly GCF_964204655.1. NCBI lineage: Eukaryota > Metazoa > Chordata > Amphibia > Caudata > Salamandridae > Triturus > Triturus cristatus. Next base: position 1,156,418,270 of record NC_140583.1, on the reverse strand, counting down.
GTCTCACTGTAAATTACAAAAAAAAAGTCGGCTGCTCCATCCAAGAAGATAAAGTTCCTGGGCGCAGACTTATATGCTGTCCAGAACAAAGCCTTTCTCTCCCAAGACAGTCAACGAAGGCTCAAGGAACTGGCTTTTAAACTTTCTAGGTTTGTTTCAGTGATCAATCTGTTCCCTCGTGCACCCCTGAAAATTAGATCATTGCAGGAAAAGCTACAAAAACAATGGATTCAAACAGAAGGACTGTTCGAGGACCTTATGAAGACCAAACAAGGTGAAGGAAACACTAGCCTAGTGGTCCCAGGCCTCCCATCTGTCAAAGGGCCCCAGGTTCTTACCTCAAATACTAGACTTCTTAATAACTCTGGATACCTCCTTAGGGCTGGGGTGATCATCTGTAGGACCTGCATATTCAAGGAAAGTGGCCTCTACTCCAGAAGACCATGCATATCAATCAACTGGAGCTCAAAGCCATCCATCTCAGTCTCCAAGCTTTCCTACCAAGGAGATCAGGGTCTTTAGTGCTAGTGCGCACAGACAATACCACCAGCATGCACTACCTGAACAAGCAAGGGGGCACCAAGATTTCTGATGCTTTCCAAGGAAGATCAAGAAATCTGGATCTTACTAGCAGCTCACAAGATAACTCTGTGGGCCAAACTCGTTGCTTGAACAAGCAATCTCTAAGCAGACCCGCTCAGCAGAACCAAGGACAGCTGCCACGAGTGGGAGCTGGATCAGTCCGTGTAGGACAAGATCTTCTTTCTCTGGGGCAAACCAGCATTGCATCCCTTTACAAAAAGCAAGAACAACAAATGCCCATTCCATGCAAGTCGATACCCTCACCGGGATCGTGGGGGAATGCCTTTTTGATCAAATGGTCCGGGATCTATGCATACACTTTAACCCCCATTCCTCTCATGCCAAAGGTTCTCAACATAATGAAAGCAGAGCGCTGTCGCCTCCCCCTGATAGCCCCCAGATGGCCCATACGGCATTGGTACTCGGAGCAAACATCCCCAACACTGTTGATGTTGATGATGAGCCAAGGCCAGGTCCTTCATCAAGACCTAACTTCTCTTAACTTATGCGCTTGGCTCCTGAATTCCATGAATTCAGAGAGCTGAACATTCCTTGAGACTGCAGGGACTTTCTCTCTAAAGCAAGGGCAGAAGCCACCATTAAAACATATAAACCGAAATAGAAACATTTCTGTTTATGGTGCCATATATCAAATCTGCATCCTCTATAGGCATCCCCTAAGCAGATACTACCCTATCTTCTCTCTCTAGCTAAGTCTGGGTTGGTGCATGCCTATATTAAGGTACATCTTGCAATATCCAGATGCAGGCGTTCCTCGCGTTCACTCTCTTTGTGCTCAAGCAGAATCATGAATGAGTATTGTTCAGAGTTTTCCGTCCGGTAGGGGCTCCTCCCCCAGACAGGCACCTGAACATAGTTCTGTCTCAACTCATGAGGAGTCCATTTAAACCTATACACTGAGCAGGCCTAAATTTCTCATAAGGAAAGTCTCATTGTTGCTAGCGGTCACTTCGGCCAGAAGGGTGAGCGAGATACAGGCATTCACAACTCAAGAACCATTCTTGCGCTTCACAAACGATTCTGTCGTTCTCAGAACCAGTCTAAAATTCATTCCCAAGTCCCTTTTGACTTTCCCCTTTATGAGACTTTAATATTATGGACTTTCTTCCCAAATCCTATCTTACCAACGGAAAGGTCTTGCCATAAGCTAGATATCAAAAGATGGCTAAAGTTCTACCTCCATCGCACCAAACAGCTTAGAAAAACTGGCCTGCTGTTGGTCTCATATGGATACACTCGTAAGTGTGTTGCTGCCACAAAAGAAGCCATCGCTCTGATGAATTTCAGCCACAATCCAGTTTTGCCACTCAAAGGCAGGCAAGCCGCTCACAACAAAAACTAGGGCACATTCAACTAGGGGAGTGTCCCCCTCAACTGCTTTGTTTGCAGGAATGCCTTTGTAGAAAATCTGTTGTCCTTCCACCTGGAAGAGTGTGCATACATTCATGTAGCATTATTGCCTGGAATTGGCACAGCGAAGTCATGCAGTGGTTGGAGAGGCTGTACTACGCCACTTATTTTTATAAGGTGAGCCTCTATCGGTTACATGTGTTTGATTGTGTATTTATGCAAAGTTTATAGGGCTATATATATATTTGTGTGTGTATATGTATGTGTATATATATATATATATACACACACGTGTATGTGTATGTGTGTGCGCAATTAATATATATAGAGATGGATACATGGGTAAACATACTAATGTTCATTTTAAATTGCATAGTAATATGTTATGTATATATTTTTCCACCCATCATCCGCTATTTGTGCTAATGCTGTATGTAGGAAGCTGGCTCTTTATTTAGTTTATCAAAACAAGATATATTGTGCATAGAGTCCTGGGGTGTCCTCACGAGTGTACAGGGCTTGCTGTAGCAATCCAAATGTGCTCTTCTACGGGCTAGTATGGTCGAGCAGCCACAGGCATATCAGAGGGGAATGTTAGACATACGTAAATACACACAATAGTCAATAAATGATGCACAGGACTCAAAAAGGAGATCCACACCAATTTATAAAAATAACACGTATCTTTATATGATTTGACACCAGTATCAACACGATTGGTTATGCACTTTTTAGCATAGCAGGTGCGAAGCAAACAGGTTTTTGATACTTTAAATCGCCATTGACGCACTTTGCGGCAATGTTTACTTGGCAAGAAATCGTATGCTGCATACGACTTAAAGGACCCTTCCCCGCGTCTTCAGGTGAGTATGGGGTAAGTTCCAAGGCAACACCAACGGGTCACCTAAGGAAGCACTGGAGCATCCTGTTGCAGGGTTGTGTTTTTCAGAGTTGGGTGACTTTGATAATTTACATCAGTATTGTAGCACTTTGTGATAATGTTAACCTCTGGGGGAAAAATATGTATTGCATTCAAGCACTCAGCAGCAACTTGCAGAACCAACCTTTGGGACGTAAGGGGAGTATGGGGCGAGGTCCAAGACTGCACTAACAGTTCACTTCGGGCAGCACTGGGCAGCCCGGTGCAGAAGTGCCTTACAATGCTGGGTGCCCCATTTCAAGTCTATGGAGGTCGGTCTGTTGGAAAAGGGGCTGCAGGCCCGGACTGGGGGACCAGTTGGACTGAACCAACAAGTGGGCTCAACTCTTGTGATGCTCAGGGATATGAGGGCGCCTTTGGTCCTCTTCTCCTGGGGCCAGGGGTGACCAGTGCAGAGGTGTCTTTAGGCATCCGATTTTGTCACCGGGAGCACTTGCGGTCAAGGGGGCCTGCAAGTAGGTGGTTTTGGAAACTCCACAATAGGCAAGTCAATGGTGGGTTTTGTCTCTGGCGGGAAGGGGGACCACGCTGGCACCGTTGGCCTACTACAGCTTTGGACTGAAAGCGTGGGTGCAGTGAGGCTTTACAGTGTTGGGTTTTTGTGGTTCCAGAATCTCCAAGTTTTCTTTTGGGTGCCTATAGGTTGCAGGGATGCAGCTGTACTGCTCCACTGGAGTTTGTCTTTCAAGGAGCTGGCAGTCCTCCCAGGCTTTGAAGGATCAGCAGCTTGCCGAGCGAGATGACTTTGGAGCAAATTCAGTTGCTTCTTCTGCAGTTCTTGCTTTCGTGGCTCTTCGGCCCTTCTTCTTTTGGTTAGCAGGACCTGATTTCCTGGTCCCAAGGCTCCCCTAAATACTGAATTTAGGGACGTTAGGTGAGTATAGGGTAGTAGCTAATGAGCTACTTACAGCTGAGGTCACTACGCTCCCTATCTGAGCATTTCCTGGAGGAAATGGGCATAACCCTTTTCTTAGAGATCTGCAATTTGCAATCACCAAGATGGTTGTTTCTGAAGAGTTGCATCAACTTTAGGTAGCCCAGTTCAAGGGTGGTACTTGCCTGAGGGTGAACACACCTGTCTTCCTTAGCTATTTTTTCATCCGGTCCAGGTGCCAAAGAGATCTGGACAAAGGGGGTCAGTTTCCTCCCCTGTGAAAGAAGCTGAATTCACATTCCAAAGGCAGTGGGCATCTAAAGCTCCCCAGCCTTGGTATGCTAATCCGCAGGTCATACTGTGGGTGAAGGGTGCAAAGCACTCCCTTCCCAAACAGGCTTGGTTTATGGCTTCCAGAGAGCAAAGGCCCTCACCCTTGGAGGTCAGAAATTCAACTCTGTTGGCAGGCTGCCTAGAACCAGTCAGTCAGCACACCAGTGGCTGGTAAGTTTCAGGGGGGCACATCAAAGGTGTCCTCTGGCACCTGTACTACTCAATCCGACACTGGCATCAGTGCAAGTTTGATAATACGAGATGTTTAATACCAAACATCCATATTTTCAGAGAAGCCATCATGTTGCTGGAAACTTGTTTTCTAAGTGGAAAACCTGGAAAGACCATCTCCATTGGCTTGGTCCGTCCCAGGCCTGTGTTCCATTGTAAAGTCCATCCCCTTTAGGGAAATGCATCACCTCAGTTGTTTGGAGTTTTCAACTTTAATTTGTGTCAGCCTTCTGAGAGGCTTGTGGTCCATTTCAAAAAGAAAATGAGAGCCAAACACACAGCAAATGCTTCTTTCTCAATGGCACTACAACGCTGCTCTCTGGGGATTAACCGCCTGCTAATGAAAGCAACAGGCCATCATTGTTTTGGGACAGGCCCGCTCATATCCCATGTTCAGAGGCATTTGTCTGCACAAGGAACTGCTCTGAATAATCTGGAGCTTTTAGAATGGGTGCGGAGAACATCGCTTCCTAGAGTGTCAAAAGCTTTTTGACAGCTCTGTCTAGTTTACTTGTTTCAGCATTTTCTTAGAGGTCAATTCTGGGGGGGTGGTGGGGAGGTGCACAATGGACCCATATCTCTTCACAATTCTCTGGTTTACCCAGTCAAGCCAAGTAATCCCCTGATTCGAGCCTGGGTGGTTCAAGCCACCCAGTCCACAATTGTCTGGATTTTGGGTTGTAAGGGTTGGACTTGACCTCCACCTACAAGGAGACCCAAGAAGACAACTGAGCCATGCCCTTTCTGGCACTTGCTTGCCTTGAGAGGCCTGCGTTACGCAGAGCCTCCAGGACCTTACCAAAGGTGGATCAGGTGATCCTGCCAAGTGGTGCTGAAGACAGCACTATCGTCAAGATAGACTGCGCTAAAGGACTCCAGCCCGGCAAGGATTTTGTTCACCAACATTTGTAAGGTGGCAGGGGCATTCTTTAGTCCAGAGGGCATAACCGTGAACTGCTAATGCCCATCTGGGGTTGACAATGGAGATTTCTCTTTTGCTTTGGGGATCAGCCCAATCTGCCAGCGCCCTGATGTTAGATCAAAAGTACTGAGAAACTTGGCTACCCCTAATCAGGTAATCAATTTTTCAGGACTTGGAAGTGGGTTACTGCATTAAGTCCCCTATAGTCCACACTAAACCTCCGTTTTGTTTTCGCACCCTTGTTATGAGATTTTGGCCTAAGACATCTGGGCTGGCCCAGCGGCTCTCAGGGGGTTCAATGACTCCCAATTCCAGCATCTGACTTACTTTAGTTTTGATGCTCTCTTTGACGTGGTCAGATTTCTTATAGATTTTATTTTTGACAGGTAGGCTGTTTTCAGGGTCCCCTACATGTGTACTCTAGCTTGTCTGACCAGGGGTTCAAGAGAAGAGCTCAGCGTACTGGTGCAGGACTCTCCTGCAGTCAGCCTGCGTTAGGGCAGAGAGGGTGTTTGGAAAGACAACTACTTCCACTAACCCATCTTTAGGGTGGTGAGAGAGAAGCTCAGAGAGAGGTTGCTCTCTTGTTCCTGATCCTCATCCGTGAGCATCAGCATGGCCACCTCAGCCCTGTCATGATAGGGTTTAAGGCAGTTCACATGACTGTCCTTCTTGGGGTTCCTGCAAGTGGCAATGTCTACCAGATACGTGACCTCCCTTTTTCTTTCTAGCATAGGGTAGAGCCCACTCCATTTGTCCCGGAGGGCCCTAGGAGCCACAGGCTCCAAAGTCTACACCTTCCGCCCTGGTTGGAACTCCACCAGTGCAGCTTTTTGGTCATAACAGAGTTTCTGAAGCTCTTGGTTGGCCATACGTTTTTTAGATGTTTTTCCATGTACTCAGCCATCCTTGAACGTAGACCAATAACATTGTCCACTATGTCTTGTTTAGGCTCTTTGCGAGGTCTCTCCCAGCCTTCCTTTATTAGACACACTGGTCCCCTGACAGGATAACCAAACAGAAGTTCAAAGGGGGAAAGACATACTCCCTTCTGTGGCACTTCTCAGTAAGCAAAAAGCAGGCATGACAGTAAGACATCCCATCTCCTTCTGAGTTTTTTGGGGGGTTCCATGATCATACCTGTCATGGTTTTGTTGAATCTCTCAACTAAACCATTTGTTGGTGATATGGGGTGGTGAACTTGTAAGTCACTCCACATTCAGCCCACATGTTTCAGGTAACTCGACATAAAGTTTGTACCTCTGTCTGCCCACTTTCTTAGAGAAACCCACCGTGGTAAAGATACCAGTGGGGGCCTGAGCCACTGCAGGAGCAGTTGTGGCCCTAAGGGGTATTGCTTCGGGGTTTCTGGTTGCGTGATCCACCGCCACCAGTATAAATTGGTTCCCTGATGCTGTCCAAGGGTCTAGGGGCAAACAACGTCAACACCTACCCTTTCAAAGGCAACCCCAACCACCAGATATGGAATTTAGGGGGCCTTTGGGCAGCCACCTGCTTTGCCACTGGCTTGGCAGGTGGCACAGGAGTTTCAAAACTCCTTCACCTTCTGGGACATCCCTGACCAGTAGAAGTGGGGAACTAACCGACTCCAAGTCATGGCCTGGCCAAAATGCCCAGTTAAGCGGATGTTGTGAGCCAAAGTGAGTAAGAACTCTCTACAGCTGAAGCACTACCACTTTCCTAATGGCACAAGGTTTGGGTTCTCTGGCCTCAGTGTAAAGGAGTCCCTCCTCCCAGTAGGTTCTGTGAGAGCCACTGATATCTCTTGCTTCCTGATCATCAGCTTTCTGTCTCAGGCTTTCAAGAGTGGGACAGGCCCTCTGTCTCTGTCACAGATCTTCCCTAGAGGGTCTACTGGGGCACAGGCACTCTGCCGTGTAAGGCCCAAGTTCCTGGGGCTCAGTTCCCGTTGGGGCTGACAGGTTTTCTCCCTGAGGAGAGGGGACCTGAACTTGAGTCTGATTTGAAGTTGGCCTCCCAGTCTTAATACCTTTTTCTCTTTGAGGATTGGGACATTCTTCCAGGCTCCAACTCCTATGTTTCATCCTGGGTTTGCACTGTGCTCGGGTGTTCTCACATCCTTTCAGGTATACCTAGCATAGCTGCGTGTTTTTTCCCCCAACCTCAGCCCAGGCTGAGGACTCCAGATCAATGCCTAGCAGACATTCAACAGGAACTGCTGAGGATACCACCACCTTCTTTTGGCCAGTTACCCTTCCCTATTCTAAGGACACAATCGCCATGGGATGGACCTTAGCCTGATTATCAGCATTGACGACTGTGAATGTTTCACCAGTCAGGTATTGTCTGAGGGATGCCAGTTTTTCAGTCACCATGGTGACACCTGCACCTATATCCCTCAGGGCTATAACTTTGGTCCCACTTATATGAGGCTGCTTTCTGTATTTTTTCAATGTTAATGGGCCAGACAACCAAGGCAGCTACATGTGCCCTCTCATCCATCCCCCTCCCCCCAGAAACGAAAGTTGCTTCGGTGAGCTCTCTGGCATGGTCACGGCTCACTTGGGATCCCATCTGGAGACTTACAACTGCATTTACTGCAGGTGCACTAGCAGGACTCTTTTTGTTTGGACATCTTGGGTCTTTAGTGTGTTGGCCATTGGCTTTTCAATTAAAGCACCTTGCGTTTTTGGGATACCAGTTCTTCCAGTGGTACACATCCTTAGACTGTGTATGGGCTCAGGGCCCACCCTTCTGAACAGGCTGTTGGGGGCCTTGAGAAAACTCTTTGTTTTTGTCTTTGTATAGGTCAACATCTTTTCTTTGGCGGGGGAGGGGGGGGATTAGTGACTCCTTTCTTTTGGACACTTCCACCATGAGTTGTTTTGGTTACCATTATCTTGACCCAGTGGGCTTCTTTCTTCCCCAACTCTTGAGGAGAAAGTGGACCTAAGTCTACCAGGTATTGATGTAATTTCTCAGGAACACAATTACTCAACAAATGTTCTTTCATAATAAGATTATACAGCTCATCATAGTCTTGCACATTGTAGAAAGTCTACAAAATCCACCTAGATCTGACTACGGGTTTTTTCGAATCTTCCAGAACCTGAGCCTCAGTGGTGAATCCAAAGCACCCAACCTGCCTCATCCAGTGTCAGGAGCCTATCCCTGCACTTTCCTGAGAACACCTCCCAGAGAAAAGAACCCCAATCTGTTTGGTTGAGTTGCCTCCTTTTCTAGCATTTTCGAAGACTGTAAACCATCTGGTGATAACATCATCCTCTGTGTATTTGGGGACAATGCCTTAGGGGATTTTAGGGTTGAAAGCTTCATTATTCTCCTTAGTTATTGTTTTGATGCCACCAGAGAAGGGTCTTAGGCTAATCTCAGCTTTCTTCCTCTCTCTATAGATGGGAGTTTAGCCTCTAAGGCTATCCTCCTGGATAGTTTTTGAAGATCTGCATCTTCACTGTTTTTCTCCTGAGGTACCATCACTACTCCCTTTGTTGCTTTAGGTAGGCTTGCTGTGGGAATTCTAGTCGAAGTCATCCACCTCAGCATTTTCTACCCCTTCTGCCTCAGCCAGGGACCTAGCATTTGCTGCGAGCAGTCTTTGAAGAGGTGCCCTTGTGGGTCTAGGTCCCATGGTGCGGTTGCATGCATGGCAGAGGGATTTAAGTTCGGACAACTTAAATGCTCCTGTAGGACCCCAGTTTGAGCTTCCGGGAAGGACCTGCCTCAGACATAGAAGTAGTTGGGCCCTTTTGAGAAAACTACAGCAAAATGTAAGTGCTTTCTAAAGGCCTAACTAACTTAAATACTTTTAAAATTCTAAACAGTTTTTCTGTGGGACTTAAGACAAGGCCCTAACAGTTGGGTTTTAAACAATTTAGAAGTCAAATTTGGCTAAATATAATTTTGAATTCCTTAGTGGAAGCACTCATTAACCATTTGGTAAAGCAGAAGTCAAGGTTTGTACCTCACTGCTGCACCATCAATGTAGGAAGCCAGCTCTTTATGTAAATTATCAAAATAAGATATACTGTTCAAAGGGTCTAGGGGTTTCCTCACAATGGAACAGAGGTTGCTCTAGCAATTCCAAGGTGCTCTTATAGGGGGCAGTGTGGTTGAGCAGCCTCAGGCTTATCAGAAAGGAGTGTTAGACAGCCATAAATACACACAATAGTCCATAAATAAGGCCCACAACTCAATGAGGAGACCAGCACCTATTTATAAAAATAACACGTATCTTTATAGATGTTTTGGCACCAGAATCATTATGATAAGTTAAGAACTTTTTAGCATAGCAGGTTTAAAGCAAACAGGTTTTTTTTAGGAAAAGAGGCTGCAGGCTTGGACTGGGGAAAGACTGGCACCTTTTGCCCACTTCAGCTCTGGCTAGAAAGCGAGGGTGCAGTGGTGCTTTGCAGTGTCGGATTTTTGCGGTTTACGGAGTCTCGAAGTCTGGTTTTGGGTGCCTGCAGGATGCAGGGAAGCAGCTCTGCTGGTCCACAGGAGTACCTGAGTCTTTGAAAAAGTGCTGGCACTCCTCCCAGGCTTTGGAGGATCCGCAGCTTGCCAGGCAAGATGACTTTGGAGCAGTTGTCAAGAATAGGTGAACAAGCCGGCAGGGCTGGTGCGAAGTCAGTTGCTTCTTCTGCAGTTCTTGCTTTCTCGGCTCTTCAGCTCTTCTTATGGTCGTCAGGATCTTATTTCCTGGTGCCAGGCCTCCCCTAAATACTGAGTGTAGGGTTTTAGGCAAATATAGGGTAGTAGCCAATGGGCTACTTACCCCTGGGGTCACTACGCCCTCTACATGACCACTTCCTGGGGGAAGTGGGCATAACCCTGGTCCAGAGATTCTAAACTTGCCATCGCCTAGATGGTTGTTTCTTAAAAGTTGCATCTACTTCAGGTAGCCCAGTTCCGGGGTGGTACTCACCTGAGGGTGGACAAGCCCGTCTTCCTTAGCTTCTTTTCCCACGCATCCAAGTGCCAAACGGATCTGGACAAAGGGGTCTGTTTCTTCTCCTGTGATAGAAGCCGGATTCACGTACCTAAGGCAGTTGGCCCCTTAGAAGCTCCCCAGCCTTGGAATATTAATCCGCAGGTCATCTGTGGGCGAGGAATGCAATGCACTTTACGCCTGAGCAGGCCAGGTTTATGGCCCCTAGAGAACAAAAACCCCTCAGGCAGGCTGGCTAGAACCAGTCAGCACACCAGTGACTGGCACGTTTTCAAGGGGCACCTCTAAGGTGCCCTCTGGGTGTATGTATTACTCAATCTGAAACTGTCATCAGAGCAGGTTTGTTAATACGAGATGTTTGATACCAAACATCCCTATTTTCAGTGAAGCCATCATGTTGCTGGGGAACTCGTTTTCACCAGTGTCAAGCACATGTGCTTAAAAATGGCTTCCCTGTTCACCAGTACTGGCAGCAATGGAACTAACCAGCACAGGGACATACTTGCTCATGCAGTGAAGCCCAGACATGTAGTATAGGTCATCCTGCCTTAGGGCTGTAAGGCCAGCTGTAGAGGCGCCTTGCATATACTGCATGCAGTGTCTGCAGACCTGGCACACAGGCTGTGTGCTATGTTGTTTTTTCACTTTTGTCTGTACTAAGACACGCAGCCTGCAGTGACTGTTTGGGGGTTCCTTAGGATGGCACAATTAGCCTAGTTAGCAGGTACCCCGAGCACCTTCAGTCGAAATCACATCAAACACCAGGCAAAAAGTGGGGGTGACCATGTCAAAAGGGCACTGACTTTCCTGCACTATAAAGTATACAACTAAAGTAACTACTTGCTAGTCCGATTGAAGCACATGGATCTCTGAAAGATCCAATACTATAGAAGAAAATGAGTTAGTTACCTGTAACTGTAGTTCTTCAGTATTGGTGTCTTTTGTAGATTCACAACCTCCCCCCCCCCCCCCCCCCCCCCCTCTCTTCCTCTGAGAGGCTTCCCTTATAGCTTGGGATTTTTTTCCCACTTGTGCTTTGAAAATCTGAGGGATTCAGCCTCTCTTGGGAGTATTCTAGAGGGTGCTGTCGCCTGATTGACTGAAGTTTTTTAAAGGACGTAGGCTAGTAAAGTAATTGCCCTAGCTTTTGTACGTTCCATAGATGACTGCAACAGGAATAATCAAAGCACTCGGAGGCTCAATGCACCATTGATATAATGATTCCAAGGATGTTTTGTGTGAGTGACCTATAGTTTGGAATATGCTGTTCTCTTTATCATATATGAGGAATAATTAGTTATAAGCCAGTAACTGGATTGCTGCACAGGTTGGCAGATACTTTAGGAGCATGATAGCGATTTCCCAGGGGCATCAGTAATTTACAAAGTTTGTTGTTCTCCAATGGATGTATCTGAAAGAAACACGTTAGTTAGATTCCTCACCTTAGAATATCCCCAGGCGTCAGACTGGATCCGGAAGATTTTTCGTCAGCAATACCCCTTGCGCGTCGCTAGGCATCGTCTGCGGCTCCGCGTCCGGCGTCGTGCGCCGGAATGACGTCGTCGGAGTACTTAGACGCCGCCCTCGCGCGCTGACGTCAGTTCTTCTTTTTTCCGCGCCAGTAAGCGCAGATCCGGGAGAGCTACCCCTTTAGTCAATTTTTGACTAACTTTTTGATCCTTTTTGATCCTGTCAATCGACTCCGGTGCCGGTAGGATGCCTGGTTTTAAAGCCTGTGCTGACTGTAACCGCCTGATGTCGGTTACGGACCATCACCGCCGGTGCCTGTACTGCTTGGGCCTCGACCACGACGCGGAGTCGTGCTCGGACTGTAAGGCCCTGACCTCGAAGGCTAGACGGGAGCGGTCCCGTAAGCTTCTCGAGATTCGCCACGCGGCTTCTCGATCCCGGTCCAGGAGGAGGTCCAAGGATCGGTCGCGGAGCCGCAGCCGACGTCACCATCGGTCGTCGGGATCCAAGTCTTCGGGTAAGTCGAAGCATTCCAAGAAGTCCAAGAGGCGACGTCGCTCTTCGGACTCCCCTCGCCGGTCGCGCGACTCGGCCGAGGGTCAGGGTGGTTCCACCCCCGCAGCTCCGGCGGAGCCGCAGGCGCCGCGCACGTCCCCATACCCTCCGGTCCCTGGGACTAACGCGACGCCGGCGGAAGTCAGTGCCTTCCTCTCGGCCATGAGGAACCTGGCTCCGCCGTCGGCGCCCGCTGGTGCGCCTTCGGGCCCCGCGGACCCGACTGGGCTGCCTTGCCTGCCGGTGGCTCCGGCCCCGGCGCCGTTGACGGCTCCGGCCTCGACGCCGCAAGCGCCCGAGGGACCCGTTCTCGAGTCCCCGTCGACGCCGGTCGACCTCGTCACGCCTCCTCCGCCGGCATCGACACCGGTACCACCCCCGACGCCGACTCCGCTCGACGTCGTGCCCCAGTTCAGTCCCGCTCCGGGCCCGGCGCCAGTCCGGCGTCGATGGACGCCGAGATCGACGCCGCTAGAGAAACATTTTGTCTACCGCCCGGCTCCGTTACTTTCTCCTCTACACCAGGAGTCGGATGATGGGGACTACTGGGAGGGATCCGAGGATCCTATGGCCGCTCAGGCCCAACTGTCCCAGGACTGGGCAGATGAACTGGGGGAGGCCAGTGGTCTGGATACCTCGCCAGACACTGGATTCATCTCTCCTCCGACTGTGGCTTCGCAGGAGGGTGCTGCTTTCTCCGTGGTGCTACGCAAGGCGGCCGCAGCCCTTGGGCTCGAGCTACCTGCCGTGGCTGTGAGGACGAACGTCCTCACTGAGGTGCTTCAGTCTGCAGCAAGCTCCACTGAGCCTCTGCTGCCGTTCAATGAGGCCCTCACTGACGTTCTACAGGGCACCTGGTCCAAGCCCTCCACAGTTCCTCCTGTGGACAGGAACGTCGCCAGGCGCCACCGCCCTGCTCCGGGCGACCCCAGTTTTCTGTCCCAACACCCTACCCCTGAGAGCCTGGTTATCCAGGCCTCCACCTCCCAATCCTCTTTCCCGACCGCCCCGCCGGACCGGGATTCCAAGAGACTAGAGCAGTTTGGCAAGAAGCTGTTCTCTTCCCTTAGTTTGGGCCTGCGGTCTTTGAACACCGCTTGTCTCTTGGACCGTTATTCCCACTCCGGAACGTCAATGCCTTTCTCCGGAAGGAAAGGTTCAAGATGTTGACTTTGGCTCAGGTTCTAGCTGCCCTAGACCCCGGAGACTGGATGGTAGCGTTGGACTTGCAGGACGCATATTTACACATCCCCGTCCTGCCGGCCCACCGGCGTTACCTGCGGTTCACGGTGGGCCAAGAGCACTTTCAGTTTACCGTGCTCCCCTTCGGCCTCACCAGTGCCCCTCGGGTGTTCACGAAAGTGATGGCGGTGGTCGCAGCTCATCTGCGCAGATCAGGGGTTCCAGTCTTCCCCTATCTCGACGACTGGTTGTTGAAGGCGGGCTCGCCCCAGGCAGTCGTCTCCCACCTCCAGACTACGGCGGATCTCCTGCATTTGCTGGGGTTTTCCATCAACGTGCCGAAGTCACACCTGAGTCCCTCTCAGAAGCTCCTCTTCATCGGAGCGGTTCTCGATTCGGCGCAGTTCCGGGTCTATCCACCGGAACAGCGGGTCCGGGATATACAGGCCCTGATTCCCATCTTTCGGCCTCTATACTGGGTTTCGGTCAGGCTAGTGTTGCGGCTTCTGGGGCTGATGGCCTCCTGCATCCTACTAGTGCATCACGCCAGGCGGCGCATGCGGGCTCTGCAGTGGGACCTTAAGTTTCAGTGGGCCCAGCATCACGGCAACCTGTCCGACCATGTCTTGATCTCGGAGGGCACTGCACAGCAGTTGCAGTGGTGGCTCACGGACCTCGATTGGGTCATGGGCAGAAGCCTCTCCCTTCCCCAACCGGAGCATGTCGTAGTGACGGATGCGTCCCTCCTGGGATGGGGTGGCCATATGGGAGAGGCGGAGATCAGAGGCCTCTGGTCTCCGGCGGAGTCTCGTCTCCACATCAACCTGTTGGAGTTGAGAGCGATCCGACTTGCACTGAAAGCCTTCCTTCCCTCTGTCCGGGGAAGTGTCGCGCAGGTGTTCACGGACAACACCACCGCCATGTGGTATTGCAACAAACAGGGCGGGGTGGGGTCGTGGACCCTTTGTCAGGAGGCCCTGCGCCTCTGGACGTGGCTGGAACACCAGGGCGTCACCCTGGTGGTTCAACATCTGGCGGGCTCTCTGAACGCCAGAGCAGACAAACTCAGCCGCCGGTGCATGATGGATCACGAATGGCGTCTGAACTCCGAAGTGGCGCAAGGTCTCTTTCAGCAGTGGGGAGAGCCTTGGTTAGATCTATTCGCCACCGAAGAGAACGCGCAATGTCAGCAGTTCTGCGCGTTGGAATTTCCAAGGCGGCACTCGCTCGGCGACGCTTTTCGTCACGAGTGGAGTTGCGGTCTGTTGTACGCCTTTCCGCCTATACCACTTCTGCCCAGAGTGCTGAAGAAGATCAGGCACGACCGGGCCCAAGTCATCTTGGTGGCTCCGGATTAGGCACGAAGGTACTGGTATCCCGAGCTACTCAGTATGTTGACCGATCCTCCGATACGTCTGCCCCTTCGGGAGGATCTTCTGTCGCTGCAGCAGGGGACGGTCCTCCACCCGAACCTGTCCAGCCTCCACCTCCATGCGTGGAGATTGAGCGGCGACAGTTGATGCCATTTGACTTGCCTCCTGAAGTCTGTGATATCATTCTGGCAGCCAGGCGTCCCTCCACAAAGTCGGTATACGCCTGCCGGTGGAACAAATTTGTGGCATGGTGCACAGCAAAGGCTGTGGATCCCCTTTCCGCCCCTCTTTCTGAGGTTCTCCTCTTTCTTCTTTCTTTGGCCCGGCAGGGCTCTGCCCTGGGCACCCTGAAAGGTTATCTTGCTGCCATCTCTGCCTTCTTGCGGCTTCCTGATCAGCCTTCTCTTTTCAAGTCCCCTGTGGTTACACGCTTTCTAAAAGGCATTACTCACACGTTCCCTCCTGTCCCTTTTGTAATGCCTCAGTGGGACTTGAATCTTGTTCTCACATTTCTAATGTGCGCTCCCTTTGAGCCTCTTCATAATTGTCCTCTTCGTCTGCTGACGCTTAAGACTGCTTTTCTGGTAGCCATCACCTCGGCTAGACGGGTGAGGGAGCTCCAGGCTTTATCTTCAAAGCCTCCTTTTCTGTCTGTTCATCCGGACAAGGTTGTCCTTCGGCCTCGTCCCTCCTTTCTTCCGAAAGTGGTGACTCCATTTCATCTTGGGCAGTCTGTCACCTTGCCCACCTTCTTTCCGCCTCCGCATCCTTCCAAAGAGGAAGAGAGGCTCCACCGTCTGGACCCAAAACGTGCGCTCTCCTTTTATTTGGACCGCACAAAGCAGTTCCGGGTGGACGACCAACTTTTTGTTGGATACGTGGGTGCTAGGAAGGGGAAAGCGGTGCACAAACGGACCATCTCTCGGTGGGTCGTTTTGTGCATCAAAATTTGCTACTCCTTGGCAAAAAAGGACCCTCCTGTTGGGCTGCGCGCCCACCCACTCGGGCCACAGCGGCTACTACTGCTTTGGGACGGGGTGTCCCTTTGCAGGACATCTGTCAGGCGGCGACGTGGGCTTCGCTACACACGTTTGCCAGGCGTTATTGCCTTGACAGCCAAGTCCGGAGGGATGGCTTCTTTGGCCGTTCTGTCCTCCAGGACTTTCTGGTGTGATCTTGGTTCGCAGACCCACCACCGGGGATGGTATTGCTTGGGTATATATTCTAAGGTGAGGAATCTAACTAACGTGTTTCTTTCAGATGAACAAGTTACTTACCTTCGGTAACGATGTATCTGTAAGAAACATTAGTTAGTTAGATTCCTCACCGACCCACCCATCCTCCCCGTTCTGCGAACCGACATCTAGGGTTAAGGATATCCTTTTCAGGCCCCTAGATTTTCTTTTTGGCACCAGTGTCGGTCTTTGCATGGCTCTGCGTTCCTGGCGCGGAAAGCTATGTACAAGAACTGACGTCAGCGCGCGAGGGCGGCGTCTAAGTACTCCGACGACGTCATTCCGGCGCACGACGCCGACGACGGACGCGGAGCCGCAGACGACGCCTAGCGACGCGCAAGGGGTATTGCTGACGAAAAATCTTCCGGATCCAGTCTGACGCCTGGGGATATTCTAAGGTGAGGAATCTAACTAACTAATGTTTCTTACAGATACATCGTTACCGAAGGTAAGTAACTTGTTCTTACTGTCTAAGTAATAGTGAAAGCAAACCATCATCTGAGTTTGATTGCCCCCATCTTAAAAACATATTATCAGTTCATTTGTAGGTATTATAAGCAGTGAGACTAGGGACACATTAGCCATAACAAAACAAATTGTGTCCCTGGAAGTAGTTTTATAAAACGCTTTGGCCACAAGACAAGACGGAACATTACATTTTACTCAAGTCAGTTGCGATCTTTGATTACATGTTATGTGCTGCTGAAACAGGTCATTCTTTCACAACCATGTTTACATTCAATCAAATTAGTATTAGCCAGCATGGTCCACATCCATTTTGATGGTCTTGAGCTGTGCAGTGACTCTTTTATGTCACATCTGTAGGGTATATTTGAGATATTAAGGAAGTAGATTTTGGGAGTTCTATTGCAAATAGCATGTTAATGAGCCAGTAAACCACACGATTAATTTAACTGGCATCATATGGTTTATGCCTTTGGGCCTTTGCTTTTATTTCCAGAACAAAAAAAACCTGTTCATGTACAACGAAAGGCACAAGTTGTACAGGCTTGTTTGTCTTATTAATGATCTAACCAGTTCACTAACCTGGAGCTATACCATTTCTCAGCAAGTACGATTAAGCTTGTGAATGTTTTTCTCTTTTTGCTGCAACAATTTAGTGCTGTCATGTTTTCTGTGTTTATTGTTGCTGTCACTTTGTGAAATGGTCAGATGCTCAACATGATTTCTCAAATGGCATCACTCTGATACCAAGATACTTGCCGTAGACCATGCATGAGATGAGTGTTGGGGGCTGTATACCACGAAGTTCAAATTGGAATGGAAGCATGGTCAAGCATGTAATCTGACTGACTGAGAATTGCCTCATTCTGTCCAGCAGCATGGATTCTGATATTTAACTGGCAAGACTTAATCATGCTCTGAGAGACTAAAGTCTCTCTAAGTACCTGGTCACATTTTCCTCTTTTGATACTTATCAACCATTTACAGTGTTATCTGGATTTTTTCATCTGTATATTTTGTTTGGAATACAGTGAGGTTGGAGTAGTGGTTGCAGAAGGCATAAACAGCCTATTGCTGAGGCCTAGCATTTTGAGGCACTCCACCAGTAACACATGTACTCTAAAACTGAGATGACGTAAATGCATCTAGATTTCTTGATAAAGCACATGCAGGTATTTTCCCAAGAAGAACAAAGCTAAAGGACGGAAATGAAAATAATCACTAAATCCGACGAAAGAAACACTTTCAGCTTGAATTGATCATCTTTCCAGGCCCTTTCAATTTCAAATGGGATTTATGAAATAAAGTAAAACCAACATTTCTTAACGCTATTGCCTTTGATTTTATTAGTCTCTATACTTGTAACCTAAATAAAGTGTTTGGATTGGTGTATTTTGAGTTAATGGATGGTCCGCAAAAGGTGGACTCTGGTGCACGGTTATCCCTCTGATTATGAGATAGCAGGCCTAGGCGTCTCCAATGGTTGTGTTTTGACATAGCTAAAGTATTTGAGATGAACACTGAAAAGTCCTTCCTGTACTTGTGATTAAGAAAGTTTTAAAAACAATGTGTGTGTTATATTTCTGACTGATATTTTAACTGATTACTCACCTTTGTCAATACCTCTGCCAGACAGGTCCTGGAGATTTTTCTCAGCAATTCCCTTTCACAAATGTAGATGGCCTTCTGTGGCTCTGCGTGTGCTCAGTCCCACCCCTGAAGTGATGTCAGGGCCACAATATAACTGCCACCTCTGCAAGCAACATCAGTTCCATCCAGTAGCTTCCGAAGTGGATCTGAAGCTCACTTCCTCGATTTCTGTCACTATATCATTTCCAGCAAAGGTTTTGTTAGTGTCCAAGGGACATATCTCCACTTAAAACAGTGTTGTTCAAATCTAGTAATAACCCCTGCAAACACACCATTGACATACCAGTATGAGGTATGTGTCTGGTGTCTCAATTCCTCGCCCAACTTAAATTTGTGCAACAAATGTGCTCAGATGAACCAAAAAGTCACCCAGGATCGCTAGACCAAGCTGTACATCACTGAGCATCGTAATAAAGCCTGGATGGCCTGATCAAAGTCGAGGATTGGGATGCATTTTTGGTCTCAAGGTCACTCCTGTGAGAGCTCTTCATCCCATGCTTCGTGTTCAGGTAAGTCATCATCATCAACCGACTTTATTTCGCACTTCAAAAATGCATAAAAGTACACATACAAAGACATTTCATTACATTTAAAAGCCAAACATAGAATAAATACAATGCAAGAACCAGCTAAATTGTACCCTTCAGGTTAAAATAGAATCAAATAGCAGCGATCATAAGTTTTAAAAACCAGAACATCGATTGAAGTAGTGGTCTTAAAGTGTGATCGGTGTTATACTGAAAGCCTTACAGGTTCTCAAGCCAGCGAACAAAAACGAAGCCAGTGCATAGCAAACCAGTGGAGTTTCTAATTGATAAAATAAAGAGAGCTGGGGCTAGAGCATGCAAGGGGAATATATTTAAAAGTGGGGCAATACAAATCTTCCTCTCCACTATATACAAAGGACAGAAAAATAGGAAATGTAAGGTCGATTGGGTCCCCTTAAGATCACATGGACAGGATGGAAGATTGCTTATAGAGAATACATTATTTGGATATCCCAATATCATCAGAATGAGATTTAATCGAAATCTGGTCAGAATGAAACTATGGTGGTTCTTCTCGACAAACCCTAGATAAGAATGAAAATGTTTGGTTATCTGCGGTATACTTTCGTAAAACTTTACAGATTGTTTCTCTCTATGACTATCCCACCGGTCACAAATAGCTCTCGTTTAGAAAATTCCCTTCAATCTAGATTTGCGGAAATGGTCACAAAGGGTTTGGGGTGTCCTATAAGAAAGCAAGTCTCAGTGAAGTTAAGGTTTGTCTAACATACCAGGGGATTTTATGAGCATGCACCTGGTTCAGGATATCTTTCAAGATTTTCAGGTTCAAACCCACAGTGCCCCTTTTACACACTGATAACCAAAGAGAGAGTGGCGCTAATTTAATGGCGTCCGCAATGAAGGGCATGCTGGCTTCTTTATGTACAACATAATTATTACATGCTAGTGGGACTGACAACAACCTTTTGATAAATGTATCTTCTAAAACTTGGAGGGCTATCACGTCAGTTATCCCCCAGATTGCTGCCCCATATATGTCCGTTGATAATGTTTTAGCCAAATACATTTGAGACATTTCTGTTATCGGCTTATAGCCCATTATTTGGGAAAATCTAAATATAGCAGCAATACTTTGGGCCATTAAGTTAGCTCGACTTTGCAACATCTCCTTCCAATTTTGTTTATAGTGAAAAACAACCCCTAAATAGTTAAAATAGTGTACTTGCTCTATTTCTCCCCACCCCCATCTAGATGATATCTCATTGTCTTCTTTTTATCACCACCCATTGCCATAATATACGTTTTGGCTTTGTTTACGTGTAGGTCCAAATCGTGCATGAATGCTGTGTGGCGTATGATGATATTTTTAAGTGCCAGAGGCGTCCTCGCCAATAGAACTGCATTGTCTGCGTAGAGGAGTATAGGGAGGGGAGACGTCAATTCTTGTGGAGTGTCTTTCGAGATGTTAATCAGGGCATCATTTAATTTGTTGGTGTAAAGGGCAAACAAGAAAGGGGCCAAAACGAATCCTTGTCTGATGCCCCTTTTAATTTTAAATAAGTTTGAGCATTCCCCATGCCTCCCATAGCATACCATGGCGGTGGCGTCCAAATAAAGCTCTTATAAAATTTATAATGGTGTCGTCCACTCCCATGTCCTTCAAAATAAACCAGAGTTTGCTATGTGCCACGGAATTGAAAGCCTTAGACAGGTCCATGAAAGACATGTATATCTGGGCCTTTTTTTACCATAGTGTACTTTCCTAACAATCATGTCAAGGTAAGACACTGATCTATTATTCCCCTGCCTTGTCTAAACCTGTACTGGACTTCCGTGAGGATTTTCTTTTCCTCTGCCCATGCTTCCAATTTGTATAGCAATAACCTACCCATACGTTTGGCTGTGCTATCAAGCAATGAGATGGGATGTTAGTTGGCAGGAATAGAAGGAGTCCCTTTTTTATATATCGGGATTATAACAGATTTTTTTCGATGAAGGAGGGGGACCAGTCTTGGCTATAGCATTAAAAACCACAGTTAAAAGTGGAGACCAGAAAGGAATGTTTGTGAGAAAGATATCCATAGGGACCCCATCGGGCCCTGGTGCTTTCATAGATGGAGATTGGGTCAGAGCAAGTTTGATTTCCTCAAGATCAAAAGATAGGTAAGTAAAGTCCTCTGTGTCGGGGCATGCATCTATAATAAGAGTTTCTCCTGTTTTTTTAAAGATATATTTATAATGCCTTACCTATGAGTGTTAGTCTACGTGTACCTATAAAGAAAGATCCACCATTATCTTTCAGAAAAGGCGAATTAATTACCTTCCAGTACTGTCAGGGACGGATGAGGCTTGCTTTAGATCATCCCAGGACTCCGATTTACACTGCCTCCTCCTGCTTTCCCTTGTTAGTTTATAAGATTTGCTCAACATGCGAACATGCTCTTTATTTCTAGGTGATATTTTGAGAGCGTTACAAAGGTTTGCAGAGGCAACTGAACATTTCTTATCAAACCACCGATGCGGTGTGATATCTCTTGCGGTCATCTGGTGAATCAGCACTGATTTTAGGTAGTTTAAAAGCTTACTGAATGCTTCAGTTACCTGCCTATGATTTAAGGATGGATCCGGGCAGATTTTTATATCCTGATTTGCAAGAATAAAGCTTGTAAAAAGGGTGCCACATTAACTTATCCCATTTTAAAATAAAGCCATTATTTCTAGCTAGGGTTGGTTTAGGGACTTTAGTACCACTGCGAATTTTCGTATCCTACCACAGGGAAGCATGGCATGATCACTAAATGCTGTAAAAATGTCTCTGTAGCTTAGTTAAGCTTTATTTAAGGTTATCAGAGGAGATAATATAATCTAGCGTGGACAGATATTCAGCATTGTGAAAAGTGGGGGGAAATTGCCCCCTGTCTTGATCTATTTCACATCATTAAAATACTATTTATAACATTTCCTGGGCATCATGAAGAAAATGAGGAATAGACACCCCTATGGTCTACGATCCCACATAGATCCACTGGATCTGGTGTTCATGTCTTTGTCTTAAAATCTCCCAGCTAGGTAACTTGTATAGGCTTAGGGTGGGACTCTGCTAGGTCCTCTATTAAGTTGTCTAAATGCTGGGGTACCACCTCAGGGTTTTGAAAGTTGTTATTGTAATAGTTCACTAATAATAAATCCCACATATTGTGCCCTTTAACAACCAAAATGAGAAAGTAAGGGGATGTATTTAGAAAACTTAAAACATTAAATGTGACCTCCTTAGATATCAATGTGAGTAAACTTCCCCTAGGCCTACCCCCTGGAGAGGGCAAGGCTGCAGTTTGGAACAACCGATACCCATTAATAAAGATTGGTGCGATCTCCCAGGTTTCTTGTATAGTAATAATCTGAAATTCTGCCAAGGCAATGAGCCACTCCTCGTTATTCTGCTTGCTATTGTAGCCTACTATATTCCAGGACAAAAGAGACTTAACCAGATTATGTTCTCCCTCAAGTATGAACCTTGGTAACCTTATGGGAAGGATCTAAGAGATGTAAATCAGTACAACTCCAATGTTCTGTTTCCCCCTGTGAGGACCATGTAACATCATTTATCTCAACCCCTTCACTCTCTATTCGGGATAACATCTGGGGTTTCTGGTTATTAACCACTTGTCAATGACAAGAATCCAGGCCTGATAATGGAGCGAACCTATTAGATGTGCAAAGGTTCATGTGATCGTTCAATGAAGGTCTGTTAGCATTTATGAAGCGATCCGGGGCTGTGATTGAGACCTTTTCATAGTGAGAAGTCTGTGCTTTGTGGAAAAATCCCAGGGATGCAGAAATCTTGGTCACTATTTTGAGGGCTAGTAGGGGCTGAGAAAGTAAGTCTCTTACAAGTTGTGGGCAATCAAAATTTAAGACGACACAATTGCCCCGTATACCTTTAGGGATGGACCAACCCACGGGGTTCTCCACGCCATTATTAGATGCTTCCGACTTTGGTACTCTGGCCTGGTATAATTGGATAACCAATGGCGCGATTTGGCCATAAACTGGATGATGGATTCTCTTAGTGATGGTCTGAGCACTGGAACGTTTACCAAAGCTAGGACAAAAAGACAGGCCTCAGGCAGAAGGTTAAGGGTTGTTTAAATTCCCTATGGTTCTACATAGATTCACTGTGGGTGTGAGTATGGATGATGTCACCGGAACCTCCAATTGTTAGTTAATAACTAATCTGTTCTCACATGCGGACAGAGGTAGAGGGCCTGAAGATGTCTCATTTGAGGGCCTTGCCGATAGGGTTGGAACACCCTTGCCTGCCTGTGTACTAGATGCCAAGGCAAGCCCAGGTTTACCCACAGCTGAGGACCTTCCAATCCGGGTATAAGAGGTGCTGGCAGTGAGGGGATTATCAGTGGTATGTGGAGGGTGGTTATTAGAAAATATTGGCTGTATGGCTCTGCTGGAGTTTAATAACTCTTGAAGTATCAGTTCAGTATTGTCCACATGTAACAAAATAGGATTCAACATAGAAGATAATCTAGCGCAAATGTCCTCAAGAGGGGCCAGGGCCCGCGACAGTTCTAGATTGTCCACACTAGGCTCTGCGCTAATTTGTAAAGGTGTTGATTTCCTTGGTTTCTCTAGATTGGAGATGGGAGGATCTTTATGAGGTCCTTTCTTTCTCTTGCTGCTTGTGGTCAATAAGGAGATAGGCTTCTCTAGGATGGGGTGGTTAAGAGGAAAGGGAGTGTCATTAGCGGGTGCCGGTGCAATTGATGGCAAATTACTGCACTCAACGACATCCCTGAATAACCGTGTTGACATTAGGCTCAGTGACTTTAGCGGTAAGCAAACCTTCAGACCCATCATGAGCACCATCACCTAAAGAGTCTTCGCTCCGCCAAGGCGATCTCCATAGAAACTGGGTTAGTCACTTTATTTAGAAACGAGCCAATGGTGGATATGGTTAACACTGGGGTAGATGTAGTGATTATCGTCTTCTTACCCATCCTGATCCAAGTATCAGACAGCGCAGGACAGGGCCGGTGTTAGAAGTTAGAGAGGTGGCCCAGCCCAGCCTCTTCTGGGCTCCGATGGGCATGGATGGGCCCGCCCTTGGCCCGGGCTTTTCCCCGGCACGTCCGTGCGCTCATACCACAACGCTGGGCCGCGGCAAGCTTTTATGCGCATATCCAGGAAACTGGAAGCAGTGGCAGGGGAGATGGGAGTTGTAGTCCTCCCCTCAGCGGTGCTTGGTTGTGCACAGCTCACCTCTCAGCTGGCAGACACGTACACAGAAATGTGGGGCTGCGACGCATCTAGGAAGCAGGGGGAGATGGGAGTTGTAGTCCTCACCAGCGGTGCTTGGTGGTGCATGGGTCTCCCCAAGGCTGGCAGGCAGGCAGGTTCAGGTAAGTCGAAAAAAGAAGAAACGCAAGAAGTCAGAACATGGCTATGAGAGTATTTCAAGATCTTGGTTGCCCAGCATGGAGCAGGCTCCCACATGAATCCCAATTCAGCCTAAGTTCCTGTGTCCATTGGTGGCGCAACAGCAAATTTAGACCTTCAAAGAGGCTATGCTGCAAATTTTCTGTACCCTTCCAGATCCCGCTGGCGTGCCTTCGGGTTCCATGGATCGGTAGAGGCCTCCGGTTGGGTTACCTCCAGTGGATCTCTCCCAGTTGCTAACTGTGCCACTCGACCCAACGTCCAGGGTCTGGCCCAACTTCGGGGCTGGCTCTACTCCAGCTCCTCCCCCTGGGCTGAATAGCGCACAGGGTCCCTATGTGTCTGCACGACCCCTCTGAAACCCGAGGGTGAACCGTTAGGCATTTTGAACTCTGAAGGGAGTCTGCCAAGAACTTGGTCGAAGTTGCGCCCCAGTTAACTTACTCCAAAGTATTCTGATATGCTTTCTTTTACACCTTGATTTTCAAACCCACAGGATGATAAGGGTGATGATTAATCACAGCTATATGACAATTGGAATCTGTTTCTGGACCTCTAGGAGGCCAGTGGCCTTAACACCTCTTTGGACCCTGGACTTATGTCTCCCCTGACTTCTCTACGGAGGAATCTGCGTCTTTCCCCTTGGTGATTAGAAGAGCTTCAGAAGTTGTTGATCTCCAGCTTCCTTCTGTGGATATTAAAACAAACTGGTGCTGCAGCCATTGCATACCTCTTCAGAATCACTGCTCCCAATTCAGTAAGCCATGACAGACAACCTCTTGGGCACCTAGGCAAAGCATGATCTTGCTCCCGTCAATAGAAATATAGCCTGATGGCACAGCCAGCTCAGATGAACCCAGATTTCCTCCTGCAGCACCTCACACCAGAGAGCCTCGTTTTTCAGGCTCCCACCTGCTGACTCTCTAGGGCTTCTGCTCCTACCACAGGAGATGCCCCTCTGTCTGATGAGGAGTCCTAAGAAACTGATGCTGCTGAAAGGTGTGGAGCACTTAGAACAGGCATGCATCGGTGCATTCTCAGTGGGACTCCTCTCCAGGTATGACTGATACTTCTGGTAGTACATGGAGGAGTTGATGAAGCACCTACTAGATGCTCCGCAAGAGGTGAGGATGCACCTTCCAGAGGTCTATCATAAATGAGGACAGGAGTTGCTTGCTGGTGGGGAAAACCATCAGCAATGCCAACACTAGTTGTACGCTTGACGTGGCAGATGCATCCAAAAGGGATAATTACCATAGAATACTCCTCCACAGGGGGGTGCCTGGCTTCAGAAGTCCTGGTTTAGGCCTCTGTGCAAGAGCACTTCTTGAATGTCCCTTTTGGTGGAGAGCATCTGTTTAGCCACTGAGTTGACTAGATGCTAGGAAAAAACAAAGGATACTGACCTAGCCAAATCCATGGATGTTCAACAGCCCCCCAGTCACAGTACTACATTCTACAGACAGCTAAGCAGGGGTGGTGCAAAATCGTCTGAGAGGTCAGAGACCCCCACACCTATAGTACCAACAATCCTTTTAAGACCCCCAGGAATCTAAGACCTTCTAAAGAGTGGCCGTTTGGGAAATGGACGTGGAAAGGGCATAGGTGGCTCCAAAAGCAGCACCTCTGCTGCAGAACAGTGACTCTTCCTCGTGTTCCCCTAGTCACATCACACATGTCTGGAGAAACCTGAGGCCCCTTCTAGCTCAGTGAGAAAATATCACCTGAGACCAATGAGTTCTCTCCATTGGGCGAGAAGGGAACTACTTTAAATTGCACAAAAGCCCTCCATGCATCCCAAACTGCTGTCACATACGGAGTTCAGACCACCTTCACTTTCATGAGGAAGAGGTTCAAACACACTCACCAAAGGATGATTTAGAACCAGTACGGACACACCAACATGGCACAGGGGTGTAGTCCTTGTACTTTTTTTATCCCCAAAAGGGACC
The DNA here is from genome assembly GCF_964204655.1 of Triturus cristatus. Taxonomy (NCBI): domain Eukaryota; kingdom Metazoa; phylum Chordata; class Amphibia; order Caudata; family Salamandridae; genus Triturus; species Triturus cristatus. Next base: position 1,156,392,224 of record NC_140583.1, on the reverse strand, counting down.
AATTGCTCCAGTTGATCCTCAACCTCCATCCATTCAACTGGTTCATCCTTTTTTTAACACTTTCACACGGTCACTTTACAAGACCTCACCCCACTACTATGCAAAGGCAATTTCATGCCCGTGCTGGATCACTAAAGATTCATACTTTTGCATTCTGATCCAGCAAGTGCATCACCAATACCTTCAGTTTGTTGTAAGTGGACAATACTACTGGTTCAGGGTTTTACCCTCAGAGTCACCACTACTCCAAGGGTGTTTGCTAAGTGCCTAGTGGTAGTAGCAGCCTACCTCGGCAGAAACTCTATTCATGTCTTCCTTTTCTTAGACTGCAGGCTGAACAAGAGCAGCAGCAAATAACAATGCCTATTACTTGCTCTAACAGCAGTGTCCCTACTTCACAACCTAGGTTTCATTACCAATACAAAAACATTGCATCTTCAGCTGCAGTAGTGCTAGTTTTTCTCGGCTCAGTTTTAAGTGCAGTTTCAAACACGCCCTCCCATCACTGTTTGAACTGTCATGAAACTGCAGGGAATTCTATTTTCATGCATAGTGATTGTTCCTTATGCAAGTTCACACATGCACCTGCTAAATTAATGCCTCACAAGATTATGGTCATAGTCAAAAGGGCATTAGTAGGCTTTGGTGTTGATAGCAACGAGGGCAGAGCACTTTCTGCTTTGGTGGAACAACGGCAACATGTTGCTAGGCAGGCCCTTTCTAGGCCCCCATCTGCAAGTGACCATCACCACTGATGTATTTCTCATAGGAATGCAAATCTTGCATCTGTGAGATGACCCTGCAAGGCACCTGGACCTCTCAGCACCAGGGTTGGCATACAAACTACCTGTCGCCTTAAGCCATCAGACTAACCCTGAAAGCGTTCCTCCTACTTGTGCAAAGTAGACAAGTACAAATAAAGGCAGACAACATGACTATCATGTGATACGTACTGAAGCAAGAGGCAACCTCTCCCACACCTTTGCTCCAGTTCAAGAGTGTTAGATCCAGGCAGTCTACAAGAACTTCCATCTGTTGGTAGAACATTTGTTTTGAGTTGAGAATGACTGTGGACCTGCTCAGCAGGATGCATCAACAAGTCCACAAGAGTGGAGTCCACCCACACATCCTTCACAAGTACTTTCAGCGGTGGGGTACATCAGCTTGAGATATTTTCACTCAAAATGCATTACCTTCACCTAAAGGTATCCGCGTCCACAGACAGAGCAATGCACTACAGATGCAGAGGTCGGGATATTTGTGCTTTTTTTTTTGCCTCTTCCCCACCATGCCGTATGTGGTGAGGAAGTTGAGGCACGTGTCCATAACCCTCATTCGTGTTGCACTAATGTGAGGGAGACATCCCTGATATTCAGTGATCCTAGAGATGCCAATCAGCTCTCATGAGAAGTTCCTGCTCAATCCAGACTTTCTCACTCAGCATCAGGGTCAGCTGAAACACCCAGACCCCAAATAGCTTAACCTAGCAAACAGGCACCTGAATTCCTCAAGTTCAGACACCTCAATTTTCCAGAGGAATGCATGGTTATCCTGCGGGAAGCGCAAAAAGCCCACTGCTCTTACCTGTTATGCTATTAAGTGGAAAATATTCATGCATTAATTCATATCCAGACTTTTGCATACTTTTCAGGTTTCTGTGCAGCAGACTGTGTCATATTTCCTACACTTATACAAGGTAGGCCTTGCCTGCACTTCTATACACTTGTATTTAGTCATAGTTTTAGCATACCTTCAAAACAGACAAAGCTCCTCTCTGTTTAAGAACCCAGTCATTAAAGCTTTCATGGAGGGGCTTAAGACCTAATGCTTCCACAGCTGCCTTCTGAGTGCAATCTGAATGTGGTCCTCAAGCAACTTTTGTCCTTTTTATTTTTTTTTTAGCCCCTACACTTATGTGAGCTATAGTTCTTGTATTGGAAGATGGCTTTCCTAATCATAATCGGCTCTCTGACGCATCAGTGAGCTCCAAAATCTTACAGTCCAAGAAAAATGTATTTTAACTTCACAAAGATAGGATAGTTCTGTATACCAACCAAAGACATTATTGAAAAGATTGAGCACCTTGGTTCACTAGATGGATGCCTGTAGATTATTTCTATTGACTACAGTGTTTGCAGAATCTGCAAAATAGACTAACACACATACATAGACATACAGAAACACTAACACATAATCTCACACGTATACACGCTATTACGCATGCACAAAAATGTATCTACTCTTAGATGGTTAAGAACACCTTTCTCGCAAGAAACAGTACCCAGAGGTCGGATTGGGCCTACGTACGCTGGAGGTGCAAGTGGAGGAGCAGGGAGACCGCTGCGCTGGACCGCTCCAGGTGAGTTGAGACCCTGACTCCCTCCTTGGGGGCTGCGGCCAGCCATGATGTGGCGTCTTGGCCCTACAGACATTTTAGAGGTCGATGACAATAGAGCGCTGACCTTCGCGACAGACGTCCCTCTGCTGCGGCCCATACTGTACAAGGTGGTGACAGGTAAGCGACAGCAACTCAGATGATGACTCCGTGGCGGGCGGCAGTGGAGCCACCCTGAAATGAGTTGGAGAGAGGGGAACTGCATGCCCCTGCCAGATGCCCTGTTCGCAATAAAATGGCAGCCTTGAGTGGAGCCCGGAGGTCAGATTGGGCCTAGCACCTAGGTGCATCAAAAGCCAAGTGATCACTTCTGAACACCCTATGGTGGGTGGGCGGAACTTGGGCCCCCTGGTGAGACCCGTGCGCAGTCCACAAGCGCAGTCCGATGGCTCCCAGCAAAGGATAAGGACACTGCAGGAGGTGGACCAGAGGAGGGCCTGCAGAGTCACCACCGGGCTAATTCATACCTCCAACACATAGGCGGGGTCTTTATTATCTGGTGCGGTTCCTCCTCTGTTGCAATTGACTGACACCTACTCCATGCATTACGCACATGGGGATGCATAGCGAGGAGCTGATGCTGATCCCTGACGCAGGACCCCATATCCAAGCACAAGGATAACTCCTCTTTCCTCGTTACAACTGGCTGTGGTGCCCTGGGCTGAATTGGACAGGACAGCGGCCCCTGACCGACGTGTGTGATGCAGGAGCATGGGGGAAACACTTCATAGCCCCATCTGACATCATCCAATCTGCCATGTTATGAACAGCGACCCTGCACCAAAACCAGGGCAGCTCCAGGGATGGAGACTCCCTCCCTCCTATTAACGCCACAGCCCACTGAAGATACGGGGGTGTGAGTTGCCTGAAGCCACGCTGGGACCCACCCTGGACACTGCTGACCCCGCTGAATCGCACCTGCGCACCCCGCGATCCAGTTGATCCACTGACTGGTGCTGGAGGTGGCTGTCTGACCCTTGGAGGGAAGAACTTGACCCCATCCACCATGGTGTAGCTGAGAAACCATCACCACCCTAGGACACCACCGGAGGTGCTCCATCGAAAACAGACAGACCCGTGCCACAGATTCAATCGGACAGACTCTAACCTTGACTATGGTTCCCTCCAAAGGGCCCCTTGATGCCTAACAACCAGCAACTGATCATGGGTTGCTTTCGCTCCAATGCGCCGTCTACAGTAACACGTCCGGGGACGGGCGTGGCAACACATTCTGAGGAGAGCTCAGGAACCGAGCCACCCCATCTATCGCTAACCGCCAAGCTGGACACAGTACTGAAAGCTGTAGAGAAAATCGGAGCCACCCTTGACCAAATGTACTTGTCACTTGAATCCAAAATAGACAAAGTAACCTCTGACTTCACCCTTCTGCATGCGGATCACCGCAAACTTGCTGATAAAGTACACACCAACAAGCTTGCATTGGAATACCTCCAACCACACCACAACGCTGCAAACTCTACTTGACCATGTGAGCACTCTAGAACGTAGACTCGAAGATGCAGAGGGTTGCTCATGCAGGAATAACATAAGAGCGATGGGCCTCTCAGAGGGTGAGGAGGGTCAAGATACCATGTCGTATGTAGAGAACTGGTTACTAGAGCTGTTGCCAAATATGCACCCTTTCCTCACTTTGTAGTATAGAGTGCCCACAGGGTGCCTGCATGAAGACCGCCGCCAGGCGGTAATCCTGGCCTCTCCTTTTCTGATTGCTAAACTATAGAGATCGGGATACCATCTTAAGAGAAGCACGCAAGCTGCAAGAAATTAGGAGAAAGAATGCCCTGATCTTGCTATTTCCAGATTACCAGCGCAGGAGCAGAAACATCTCCTTCCAAGCAGTGAAGTGTTGCCTCCGAGTACTGGACATTTGCTACTCCCTGCTGTTCCTGGCCCATCTCCTGGGGGTGGCAAAGAGCTCTGCCCCTTTCTTTGACTCTCTGTCACTTTATTTGACTCTCTGTCAGATGCCTGGGACTGGCTGGAGAGTGCCAGCCTTACGACTCTGCGGCCCTCGCCTGGGGGCGCACCTGTGGGGCAGCGGGAGAGAAGAGACTATCCTGGGGATCGGTGCAGGAGATCCACTGTTGGCTGTCCCCAAACTAGAACAGATAATCACGAGCAACAAAAGGCCCTTCACATAGAAGCTGCAATCCGCGACCAGGCACAGAGGTCGGACAACTATGCAGACTTCAACAAATCCTTGAACAAAGATGACTCCACAAACACCTGCTCGGCAGGACCGGAGTCACTGGTCCTGCCAGAAGTAACCCCGCAGACTGCAGATGACATAATATGAATTAACATGGGACTTCAGCCAGTTGAACTGATACCCCACCGGGGCTCCCCGGCCGCAGTGCGGAGATCCCAGGTTGACTGTACTCATTGCCTTCGTGAGAAAGGCGCATCACGAGCTTATACACAAGATGCGCTAATGGGGCACTGGGAACCTGTGATGTAATGTTGCAGTGTAACACGCGCTAAACCCCGACACAGAGAAAACACACTTAGAACCAGCTTATACATAAGATGTGCTAATGGAGCACTGGGAACCTGTGATGTAATGTTGCAGTGTAAGGCACGCTAAAGCGCCGAAACAGAGAAAATTGACTCAGCACCCAATACATGCTCCAATAGGGGTCCTCTAAAGCCTATTCCCTACCACACACAACCCCTATCAGATACCGATGCACTAGGTATTTTCCACAGTTGAGCAGCATAGTTAGATGGATCCCCGTTGCAGACCTGCCCTAATAAGGTTATAAATGTTGAAGTTAAATCCCCCAGCTTTCTTTTTAGGCCTACCAGAACCCACTCAGTCAATAATGTGTGCCTTAACAAAGCATACCATAGGTGCAATGACGACAACTTCATACCCTCAATCTGCGCACACTAATAACCTCACTTGGAACGTGAGAGCTATACACACACACACACACACACTCGCGTGCCGATGCTCCATATAGTCTTACCTTTAATGCAGATCCACCCACAGAGCACTCTTACAAGAAACCCGCTAAACGCAGATCGAGGCGGAGTTTCTCCGCCGGCGCTGGCAGGTATTCACCACCAACTTTTCTTCTCAGGCCAGGGGGTTCTGGTCTGACTCTTAGCAGGGAACCCATATGTGAAAGAGCAGGTGGAGACAGAAGAGGAAGGCAGATATGTGATCACAAAGGGACTGCCTAAACGACCAACAAATTCTTGTGGGATCTATATACGCCCCTAAAACTGACCAGGCCTCATTCCTATTTAGGCTGTCTGGTGTCCTGGCTTGCTGGAGCCGGATTCCCTGGCTGCTAGGAGGTGATTTAAATTCTGTACTTGATGCTATGGTGGACCACTCATTCCTGCCCTGGTCACGTACCTCGGCCACATTCAACGCTCAGGCATTAAACACCTGGCTCGCCTAATGGTCCCTGATAGAAATACATGGGAGGCAGGCCTGCCTGCAATCCCCATTTGGCTCCTCCAGCCGGCGACCTTGTAGGACACGCCATTTCACGAATCCTTTAGTGCTGCGATGGTAGAGAACTTTGACCTCAGCGACGGTTCCACACAGAACACACTTCTTGAGTGGAACGTCTTTAAGGTGACCATCAAGGGGCATTGCATGCGACTCACCTGGAATATTTGTAAACAATTGGGGTATGTTATAAGCAAGTTTGAACACATACTACTGCCTCTTGAGACGCAAGCATCGATGTGCCCCAGAGAGAGACAACAGCTAGACGAAGCGCGTAGCGAACACATATCGCGCCTGGTAGGTCTCAGATGCCTGAATTACGCAGCACACTTGCGCATATGGAACATTAGATAAAGCTGGTTGCCTGTCGGCGTGGTTGATACGCCAAGAACAGCCTCAACGCCCTACCCACACTCTGCGTAGTAATGCGGGACACCTTCTTTACACTCAGCATGGAATCCATATAGAGATAACCCAACATTACACATCTCTATACAAATCCTCCACCATAATCAGACTCACCTGAACACTTTCTCTGTCCCTGTGCAGTGGCCTACAATCATTTCTGAGCAATGAGCAGAACGTAACATGCCTTTCTCCCTCACTAAGATCCGTGACACCATTACAGCCCTTGTGACGGTCAAATCCCCCAGACCTGATGGCCTTCCCGCAAAATACCACTAGGCCTGCGCAGCGACTTTAGCTTCGCGGCTGCACACCCTATATATGGCTGTCCTCCCAGCATCTGCTCTCCCTCCATTACTTCGCAAAGTGCTCCTGATCTCTCTACCTAAACCTGAAAGGGACCCAACTGACCTGGGTTCTTATCCCCCTTAGCCCCGCTGAACACAGACTATAAGATATTGGTGAAAATATTAGCTGCCCGACTGGCGCCGCTGGTTTCGTCCCTTATCCATGGTGACCAAAACGGATTTGTGCCAGCCTGCAACACCTCCCTAATCCTACGATGTTTTTTTCAGAGTAGCTACTAATTCTGCGACCTAGTGGCCCTACTCCTACTAATACTAGACCTTGAAAAGGCCTTTGATTCTGTGGAATGGGAATATCTGTTTGCCATCCTACCATGATATGGTCTCACGGGGGAGTTCCGCTGCATGATGCGACTGCTGTATAGGTAACAGGCAGTGCAGATATTAACGGGCCCTTACATTTCTGACACAGTTCGAGTGGGCGATGGAACCCGGCAAGGATGGCCACTGTCCCCGCTGATTTTTTCTTTGGCCATAGAACCCCTAGTGGTGGCCATCTGTGCACAGGACATGGAATGAGGCATCCCCTTGAGAGATGGCACGCACTTAATTTCACTATATGCGGATGACCTGCTATTATACATTAAAGATATGAGGTTGATTCCACCTTATTGGCGCGGACATTAAGAGACTTTTCCGCACTGTCAGAGCTGTGGGTAAATGAGGCAAAATCATGTCTATACCCCTTTGATCACACGTGCAGAGACCTGGCCAATATGCTTAATGGAGCCCCCATAGCATGGTGAATAGACACCTTTCGCTATCTAGGCATAAGGATATATCAACAACATGCAGACTGCAGACTTACTAGATGGAAACCTTGGAAGGGTGATGACAGCTATTTGCTCTCAGATGTCCTTTTGGAGAACCCTCCGCTGTCAGTCATGGGACGCAAGGATCCAATTAAAATGGTGTTCCTACCGAGACTCCTGTACTGCTTTACCAACATACCCCTTTATATCTCACCTCCTTTCTTTCGTGTCCATGAAGGCACTATTTGGGACTTTCTCTGGGGCAGCTCCCACCACCGTGTAGCCCTCAACTAGTTCTGCTTGCCAACAAACCAGGGTGGCTTGGCGGTGCCTAATATGGAACAATACTATCTTGCCACGCAGCTCCAGTGGGTGGCCAGATGGATGGCAGACCTTCAATTAACTGACACAGCTGCAATTTCATCACCTCAGTCACTCTCTACACTGCTCTCCCTGTTCCACCCCTGTGCTAAAGCGAAGCCGGCAGAGCCCCTGTTGCTTTAAATCGCACACTGATGTTACCGTAGGAGTTTATATGTAACGTGGACAGTGATACCATTAGCACCTGCACTGCCCCTACAAAACACACCAGGGGTTGAATGACCACCACTCCAGCTGAGCTACACCAATGGTGAAGTGCAGGGATCCATACTGTAGGCGATCTGTACCAAGATTGCACCTTGGCATCATACGCTACACTGACCAAAGAGGATGGACTACATTCAGGCCAATTCTTACTGCATCGCTTGCTCCTTGCAGCCCTTAGCAACCAATGGGGATACATGACATACAAACTTCAAATGCACCTGATCATCCAATACCTACATGTCATGGGACGGAGCAGACCCCTCACTAAATGGTTTGCTGCCTCGCTCCAACATCACACTGTAGTGACACTATCACCTCTGAGACGACACTAGGAAGGGGACCTGCACCGTTCCTTCACAGACAAAGAGTGGGCTGATATACTGGTAGGCCCCGTCTATGTCCCCAGGAACATGCGCTTCTGCCTAATACAATACCATATTATTTAGAAAGCGTATCTTACTCCAGCTAAAATTAATAAATATTTTAACTGCACAGACGCCATCTGCCAGTGTTGTCGCCTTACAGATGTGAACTTGCTGAACATGTTGTGGGACTGCCCGCTCCTTGGTGCGTATTGAAGGTCAGTTACAGACACGCTGTCCTGTAGCACAGAGCACTCAGTGCCCCTCACATGGGAGATGTATACATCTCTTTCCCAGACACAAAAAGCAGAGGATGACTTCTCGTTTCATTGACCTGGGAGTGGTGGTAGGTAAACTATCGACCACTAAAAGGTGGAAGTCCTCTAAGCCCTCTCAGACCCTAGCCTGGAAACGCTACCTGCAAATATGGGGCAAGGCTGAGAGCGTTGCATTACATAGGGAAGACACATTGGCCCTCTGCAAAATTCCCATAGCAGCTAGCTGGGATGCCATCCTGCAAGACTTGCAGAACAAGCACCAAACAGACTTAGACTCGCCAGATATCACACATGTCACTAAACAGGGGTCGGAAGAAGAGGTCTAACCCACGCGAAACTAATGAGGAGGTACTGTTGAGTGTAGAGCTGGGAATGTACATCTCACCACAGTTTTAACATCCAACAACAAGATTGAGGTCACAAACTGCACACAAGCCAGTTATGCTCTGGGTCGAGGGCCACAATAATTTGACTAACTGCTACCTGTATATTTTTTTACTTTGCCCTGCTCGTTAATTCCTGCCCCCCAAAGGTAATGTACTTACACAATGTTGATAACACATAGGGATGACCCTAGACATGGCCACTACTGCTGATCGAGACACGCTGCTGGCCAGGACGCACACAATGAATCATTTTGGTAGGATGCATGCAGGCACAGAGAATTACATCTAATACTTCAGGAAGTAGAGTGGATGGAGTCAGGTTACGCTGCTACATCTCCAGGCATGAAGGTGAAGGCTTTGGAGGTTTGGGTGCAGAACCCTTTGATTGCGAGAGATGTACCCTGAGAGGAGGAGGGAGCTGGAGGCACAGGGAGAGGTGCATGAAGTCCGCATACCACATCCTACTAGACCAGTCTGGGGCATTTGGAATGACTTGGGCCCAGTCAAGGCCGATCCTGCTCAAGACCAAAGTAATCAAGGGTATGGGATGAAACACGTAGTGACGCAGAAAGCTCTACTTCAAGGGAAAGATATCCTCCCAGTGCTCCCTACAAAGAATATTGGAGGGGGCAGACTTTTGGTCAGTGAGCATTCTTGTGAGTGGCAAAGAGATGCACCATAAGAGTGCCCCATAGACTGAAGATGTTGGACTTTCTCTGGAAGAAGGTGCCACTCGTGATCATCAAGAAGATTCAGGCTGACACTGTCCACTCGCCCATTCATTACACAGCTACTATTCATTGGCTACCATGCAAAGATGATTGTCCTGCAACCAGGACCTGAGTTGCAAGGCTTCCTGGCAGAGAAAGGGCAAACCTATTCTCACCACCACCCCCTCTTCACTGCTTGTTGATATACGGCACCACGTTCGCATTGTCCATCAAACTGTAGACTGACTGGCTGCATAGGGAAGACAGTAACGCCTTGAGCGCCAACCAGATTGTCTGTACTTCCAGCAGATGGATATGCAACCACTGCTCCTTTGGAGTCCAAAGTTCTATGATCTCCAGCTCCTCGAGGTGTGTTACCCACAAGAGAGGATGACATCCATGATGACTGTTGCCACTGCCTGTGGGGGTTGGAACTGATTCCTCCATAGTATCTCTGGAGAGTGCAATGGAGCTCTAAAGATCTCTGCCATGTTGGTTCCATTTCTCGCGGAGTCTCCACTGGAGGGTCCTCCTTTGTCAGCGTGTGAGTGACCAGCAGAACACAGGAAGTTGGTAGACTAGCAGTCCTAAAACCATCAGGTCTGGGACTTGTGCCCTGTTCAGAAAACATTGGAATCATAACCTGAATGTCCCCATCCATCTGTAGAGGGGGAAAAGCTCAACTCAATGTGGTGTTCAGTACTGTCTCTAGGAACAGGATGCCCTCAGAGGGCACCAGGTGAGATCTGGGCTAGTTGATGGCAAAGATCCAGGTTGAACAGCAACGAAGCTGTTACCTCGAGGGGTTGTAGTATTATCTCTGGATAGGGGGACTTGAGGAGCCAGTCATCTAAGTAAGGAAATGCATTGAGCCCCGATTATCTGAACTGGGCTGTGATCACTGTTGTTACCTTTTGGAAAGACTGGTGATGCAAACATAATGCCAAACGGGATGGTCGCACACTGGTAATGGTTGGATCCAAATGTGAAGTAAAGCTATTTTCTGTGCGACTGCAGTATTGGGATATGAAAATACATGTTGTGTCCAAATAGAAAATTCATGTTTGCGCATTGTTCTATGTATGTTAGCATTTGCGGCACCATTTTCTATATCTGCGCTATATTGAGTTATAATCTAAACATATTCTTCCCTATTTCTGAGAAAAGGCCTCTGTTGAGTTGTGTTTCTCCAAGGTTAAGTTTTGCTTCACTAATTAATACACTGTTCTTATTGGCGCATACCTTTCCCTTTAGATAGAGACCTTCTCCCACTTGTCTAGTTGCGAGCATGGGTAGAGTGACCTTGAGTAGTAGATAGTGTGTGCTCGGCCTCAGATTCGAAACTTATTTTCTGTACTTCACTGTTTTGCTGCATCTGTTTGGAAAATTCCACAGTGGGTGTGCCTTCATTGGTTTTGAAATGTACATAGTGTATCTTTATGCTTACTGTAGTTAGTCCCTCTGCAGCACTCCTAGCTACCGGGCAGACTGGGCTCCGCTCTGACTTTAGTTTGAATAAAAAATTATTGGTTTGTATTCTCTCCTGTCTGACCGATTCTTCATTTGTATGGAAGGCTGAGAGGTGGTCATTAGTGTCCCGGGTGACCTGAATCTGGCCACTTCCTTCGGTTTTGCAGGTCAACAAACACTATCCAGTCTTCGTCTTCCAGCTGGAGTAACACCTGAGTCAGGGACAGCATTTTAAATGTCTAACTTTTGAGAAACCAGTTCAGAATCCTGAGGTATAGGGTCAGACAAAGACTGCCGTCCTCCTTCAGGACTTGGAAGTACCGGGATTAGAACCCCTCTCTACGTTCTTGCTATGCCACCATCTCCACTGCTCCTTTTTGCAGTAAAATGTGCACCTCCTGCTGAAGGACCTGCAAGTGGATGGGCGAAAGGATAGAATAAGAGGGTTGAAGGTTTGGGGAGGCTTGCTGAAGAGGAAGGCATGCCTCCTTCCACAATTTGCAAGACCCATTGATCTAAAGTGATGACCTTCCAGGTCTGTCCATGGTAGGATATTCTTCCTACAACTGGGGCCTGCGTTCCAACAAAAAGGAACTAGGACTGGTTCCTGCAGTTGCATGAGAGGGAGGATGAGGAAGAGAGAAGCGGGTGAGGTTGGTGACAGCCTCTTCCCCTGCTACGGCCTCAGTACTGCTTGTAAAGCAGATTGGCCTACTGTTGCTGACCGGCATGCTGATGTCTGCTTCGAAAAGGGAAACCCTCTGAAGAATCAAAACATTTCATGGTATTGCTGATAGTCTCTCTGTTGTGTTTAGAGTCAGCAAGAGCTTGCTGTCGCCTTGCTGTCCTTGAATATTTTGAGTGTATAATAGGCTTCTCTGCAAATAGGGCTTTAACCATCAAAAGGGATGTACATAGGGTTGGATTGGACATTGAGAAAGGCCTCAACTTACATTACAGTGAAGGGAGATCATTGTTCCCATGACCTCAGCGACTCTGTCTGCGGTGTCCAGCCCAGAGTGGATTATCTTCTTTACTGTGGATTCGTCATCTCGTACCAGCTCTGAGAAATGAGGCTGAGTGTGGTCCGGCAAGTTAGGTACTACTAGCTGGGTCATGTCCCAGAGAGAGTGTGTGTAACACTACATGAGGCAGGTGGCATTTAATGATTTCTGAGAAATACTTCTTGCAAAAAGCAACTTTTTGGCAAACTGCTCAATAGTCTCGAACACTCTGCCGGAGGGAGTTGTAGGGAAAGCGCCCAATGAGAGCTTGGTTGACCAGGATGCCTGGACTATGTGGCTCTCTGTTAAGATTGTGATGGCAGAATGGCTTAGTCATCTGAGGGCCAAGTCTATTTCTTTGTATGATTACACGGTGCACAGCTGTAGGAGACATTGGTTTCTCCAACACATCAGGAATGGGCTCAGTAAGTGCTTCATTAAAAGGTAATAAGGGTTCTGCAGGATGGGGTATAGCATGACAAACTTCCTGTTTTCCGTGGTATCCGCTGAAAGCGCGGGATATCTAATCCTTCTGCAGCCTTTAAAATAACGGTGATAAGAGGTTGCCTCCAGGGAAGGCAGTCCAGTACAAAAGTACCTGCGAGGTCTGGTCAAAGGTATCCGTCATCCATATCCAGCCAGAGATCCTCGCTGGGGTTAGAGACCTCAAAAAAGCAATCTTCCTTTTTAGGTCTCGCTGAGCCAGCGCATGCGCTGCTCTGCGAGAAATTTAGTGTGTGGGTTTTCAAAGTGCTGCAACAGGCTTTTGGTGGCCTAGCGCTTGCGTTCACGCGCGCATCCGCCATGTGTGTTTGTGTCAAGGCTCATTAAGCCTTGCGTGCCTCAATGAGCTTTCACTTTCGTGCTTGTCCTATAATACTGCTGAAGTAGTGAAAGAGGCAACAGGACTGATATTTTTAATGCATGAATGGCATTAATATAAGAGGATTACAGAGTATGCCAGGGAGTGCTTGAAATCGGATTTGAATGTGTTTTTATTGTTTCTAGCGTTCTTCCAGTCTGATAATGTGATAGAAGTGCTGCGCTTCGACAAACGAGGCCTGTTACAGGTAACTACACTCTTGCCTTCAAGCAAACCGCCTTTGTTAAAACTAAACTGCATAACAGCGTTCTTTTAGCAGTATGCAAAGTTATTTTAATTGTGAGATTTGGTGTTGATGTTTTTCTATTTATTTTATAGTCAGAAAAGTAAAAATGCTGCAGAAACCGCAGTACTGTATTAAGAATTAAGATTAACTGCTATGAAATATGTTACAACTTGAGGAACAACAGCAAGATATTTTGAGCCTCATGGTTGCCTCCTTGGCGCTTTATATGCATTTCCAGTTTTGCACGGGTCAACTAGTAGTAAATAGAGCTGAACTAGAGAAACAAACTTGGGCTAGTATTTATTAATTACATATTGTACGTTTGTTTAATTGACAATGCTGCTTTTTACTTTCCAATGGCATACGGTTTAGCGATGTTAGACACGCTTCATTTCTGTTAAGTTCTGTAGGTTTCACTTTAAACTGGGACATATTAGGGCAGGGCTTGAAAGGCTGTCATATGAGTTATGTTTGTGCAGTTAATGACTGGGCTTGTTCACTCCATCTAAGGCCCTCTCTAACAGTATATCGCCTCTGTCAGTCGCACACAAGCCTCAGGGAATTCAAGCATCAGCAAGCGTTTTTCCCACAAGCCTCATGATCGAACTATATACACACATCTTGGAATGTGGACTGTGGGATTGGGCTAGTTGCGCTTCATTTAGAATCATTGGTCTTCACAAAATTTTCGATGTACACATCTATTTGTGTAGCATCCTCGACCACGTAGTTCTTAAATACAGTTTTTGGCAACCGTTTTCTCTCTAAGTGGGTTTATATTTGAGAGGTGTGGAGACGGGCTGGTGGGCGGGGAACACCACATTTACAAATATTTATAACATGTTCCTTCGAAATTGTATGCAACAACATCTACTAATGTTAAAGGAGTTGCACTTCAGACATCTATTGCCAAGCTATTTTGTCTGACCTCAACCTGCATGATGACGCACACTCAAATTAGGTGAAGCCTGGACCCAATATTCTTTGTAAACAGAGCAGAGGAATACATGTAATTCTTTGTACTACTGTGTGCCAACTAGTGGCTTGTATGGCTTGATCCAAGGGCTTTGTATTAGCTTTGTTGCAGTGTAGAATTGGCCAGGTAAGTTAAGATTCAACAGTGTAATCCTACGATATTGTTATTACCGGTCGTGGAAATGTCATCCACTACATATGCTTCTGGCCCAGGATGTGTTCTTAATCAGAAAAGACAACGTGGCATACCCATGCATTATTAACAGTTAATGGCAATAACTAAGTAGCACATAAAGTGTTACCTGTCCCAAGCTCTGAAAGTTTCCTATACTTGTGCACCCACTCTTAAATTAAGATAGGAAAGCAATCAAACTAGGAGTGCTATTTTGATTTCAGCAGCTTGCGTTTTGGCTTTAAGTTGTGTCAGAAGGACCAGTTTCCTGCAGTCTGAGGATTCAGTTGTCTTGATTAAGTCCTTGTGAAATTTTAGCTATGCTTGGAAATATCATGAAATTTTGAATTATTTAATTTCTTGTAATTTTTTGCTGATGGGAGGCTGGTACTAGCAAAAAAAATGTCTCACTTGAACCAGTCTCCTGCTAGCAACTCCCATCATTTGCTGATGTATGTCCTTGTGGGTACATTTCATGCGAGATACTAGCAAAACAATTCCCACCATTTGCCTAATTTTGTTATAGTTTGCACAAAAGTTTACAACAAGCATTGGCATAGCCAATAGGTCTCGCCTTTGGGACCTTATAAGTGTTTAGCCATGCAACACTTGATGTTGTTGCACAAAGGATATTGTGCTGGATAACTAAACACTTATAAGGTCCCAAAGGCGAGACCTATTGGCTATGCCAATGCTTGTCCTATGAGGCACTGGCCCTCCCTTCTTGATTGATTTTGTGGAGAAAATTCCTTGATGGGCGATGTCAGGTGTCATGGCTTGCAGCACTGGTGGAGTCGGCTGTGTAACCGGAGTCTGTGCTGACTGCTCGTATGGCGCTAAGGGTGAAGTCCAAATGTATGTTGAGTGGAGGAGACGCCAGGCATGGGGTCAAGCCCACAGCTGTGACTGGCACCCTAGTTGAAGTCTGAGTCAGTGTGATTGGGTTTAATGGCAGGAACGGAGCAAAAGGCGCCACGGAATAAAGCATCGGGATTGCTCCAGAGGTGTACCCCATTGGTCCAAAGGGGCTGTGAGGCACTCCAGAAGGGGTTATGGCTTGTCAAAAAAGCCAAATATCAAGTTAGTAAAAAGAGCCGGATCAGTTCCAGGGCTGGGGAACTCGGTGTAAGGCTGACCAGGGCCGCGCCTTGGTCTCGGAGACGGCTCCACAGGAATCACGGGCACCGAATCCTCCGTAGGGCTCTTGTGGAGTGGTGGGGCGTTTCGGAGGCTTACCTTTTCGGAAGTGGCATCGCTCAGCATCTTGTTGTCTCTTCATCTTATTTTTGCGCTTCAAAGACCTCGAGGGTGTTGACTCCAGGGTCCTTGATCGTGGTCTTGAACTTCCTCTTTGTTCGCCGTTCACCCCGAGCCTGGACCATAAACATCTTGGCCCTCCGTTCCACGATGGCTTTGGGATGCATACTCCTGCAGGACTTCATGTCGTGGCCTAACTCAAAGCTCCATAGGCAGGCATCATGCGCGTTCTTGAGGTACAATTGGCCATCACAGCCCTTGCAAGGATTTCAAACCTGACTGTTTAAGGGGAGGTATAATGAACTGCACCTGTCTTTTTGTAACAGAATTTCGAAAAATGTCTTCAAACATCAATGAATCTCCTAAAGAGAGTTGGACGCTAGATTCATGTCAATATCATGGGGAAAAGGTGAATTGGCGTCACGACGCTAATGGTGGTACTTTATGGCTGCAGTGACATTCCGAGGATGCCCCTTGCTGTGCCGAAATGGAGCCAGCGCCCTGTATCAGATCGGAGAGCTATTGATAGTTTCCTGATGGAATCTAAAGAGAGAAATCTGAAAGTAGAAGTATCCATAAGAAGAGTTGTGTACACACAATAACCAGAATAAAAACAAATAAGCTGTATAAAATGCATAAACATGCACTCAAAATCACATCCAATGCATACATACACATGAATGTGTTTGTGCATTCACGCACAAAGTCTCACAAACATGCACATATATAGATGCACAAATACTTATCCATTCGCACATATATAGTAAAAAAAATGTTAAGATTGAGGAATATAGAAGTCCAATGAAAAAATAAAACATAAACACAAAAGATGAATTCTGTGAAATTGGTTGTCCTGAAAGGGCCTTCCGCTGGCACACTAAGGGTGAGAAGAGGTCAAGACAAAAGAGAACCTGACCCTTATATCTCCCGTGCCTGACTCTGAAAAGCCTACTGCCCTCCCCTATATTCATTTTCTGCATTGCGTCTTTTTTTTTTTTAACCTCTGTGAACACAACAGTCAAACTTATTCACTGTGCTTAGATGGAGACCTCACCGCATAGCTCTCGGATCATAAGGGACACCTACAGTGCACATATTATGGAGAGAATGGCTATTGTCTTCTCACCGGGCTTTGTGGGACTGGCTGTGGTAGCGGCATCGTCTGCAGAAGCCCCTGCATTTTGGGGGTCATACCCATCTGATTACCCTTGCTCCTAAAGGCATCTTCTGCCTCTAGAGCAAAAACAACAAGCATTGGCATAGCCAATAGGTCTCGCCTTTGGGACCTTATAAATGTTTAGCCATGCAACAGTTGCATAACTAAACACTTATAAGGTCCCAAAAGCGAGACCTATTGGCAATGCCAATGCTTGTTTTAACTGCTACTATTGAAGCCTCACGGAGAACATCAATGCGGCCATGCGGCCGCGAAAGTGATCGCGATCAAACATCAAAGCGGCCACGCGGCCGCCAAAGAGAAAGTAATCGCGGTAAAGCGCGACGCGCGCGCCCGCGCATATGCACTGTAGCTTGGCTTGGTAGCACTTTTTGGAGCCCTCACAAAATGTCTCGCCAGACCAGCGCATGCGCTGGGTCAGGCGAGACCTAAAAAAAGAACAGATATTACCCCACAGTCTCCTGTCACTTGGAGGTATGAGAGGATGCTTAGAACCCTATAAACCTGTCCTAGAATCTGATCTATCTAGGGTGTAAACAAGGGGCTTAGCCCTAAAATCTCAGAACTAGTACAAACACAAACCTCTCGAGCAGCACAATTTAGTGATTTATAAGTTTATTCAGTATATGCAATCGAATATTAACCTGAGTGCATTGTATTGATCACAATGCTAGTAGATGCCTGTATTGCTTATAGTGAAAGCCACCTTTATATAATTGAATTAGAATCTATGTATTTGCTCATGTTAACTGTATTCTTCCCTTTTCTTTCTTAAAATTGGACTAACTGTGACCAGGCCTGAACCATTTGAGCTGTTTCTTATTAACTCCACTGTGACTTTCATGTCTTCTTTCCTCTGCATTTGTCTAATTGTGGAGTACTCGTTAGTTAGAAAAGGCTTTTGATTTTCGTTGAGAAATGTTAGATTATACTTTTTGGTCTGCATGTATCAAGCTTTTTTGTTTTCACAGACCGTGCGAATCGCTACATTTTACAGTTTGAGAATGCAAAATAGCCTTTAAAGATGTATGAAAGTCTTTGGCAGTGCATTTTAGGTAATTGCAATTGCGACTACAAATAAGGACTCATAATTTATGATTCTCTGAACACAAGTACCAAGTGTTTTCTAAATGCAAATTGTGCATTTAGGAAATGCTATTACTATCGACCCCAAGTCAATGGTATTCATGTGCAATTTTTGAAAATGCACAAAAAGTGTATTTTTCAAAGTGCCATGTAGTGGATACATGCCCCTAGGGCATATGTGCGCTTAACGTGCAATTTTTGTTGTTGTTGTCGATTTAGGGGGGGCCTTAGGCCCCTGGGCATGCTTTGTTTTGCAGTACCTAATTTGTGATTACCAATTGGGTAATAAAAATTAGGTAATGCAAAACCGTTCGCACCCATGGGCCTTTACGAACGAATGGAGAATAATTACCTAATAGCGATTATCTAATTGTGATTGCGATTATAGGAATCTCTATTAGGAAATCACTGTTTTCTTACATACCATTTTGCATTCCTTAAATAGCGATTACCAGACATTTGCTATTTAGGTAATGTAAAATGGATTTTTGATACATGTGGCCTTTTAACTACAACTCGGCCATGGATGTGTATTGCAGAGGGATGAAGGAGAGCCTCCTGTACCAGGCAGATTAGACTTTTGCTAACTCCAATGCTGGGATCTTAGGGGGATCTACCTACTCCCAGAGAACATTGTCTTCTGATTTGACCATCCAGAGGGAGTTGGTGAAATGAAACTTCCAAAACCTTCTACTGCATATTAATTGTGTGTTTATAGATTAGCACAGCAGATCCTATCCTGACTTTGCTGATGGAAAGACCTGCCAAGCACTCTGCAGATTTCCCCTGCCCGAGATATTGAGCTTTATGCTTGGACATGTGTGCCGCCTCTCAATCAATCAATCAAGCATTTGTAGAGTGCGCTACTCACCCGAGAGGGTCTCAAGGTGCTAGAGGGGAGGGGGGAAGAGGAAGCAGCTACTGATCGAACAGCCATGTCTTTAGAAGTCTCTTGAAGGTCAGCAGGTCCTAGGTCTGTCGCAGATGGGTGGGGAGGGTGTTCCATGTTTTGGCGGCGAGGTGGGAGAATGATCTGCCGCCGGTGGTCATTCTGCGGATGCGTGGGACGGTGGCGAGGGCGAGGTCAGCGGAGCGAAGCTGGCGGTTCGGGGTGTAGAAGATGAGTCGTTCGTTGAGGTATGCTGGTCCGGTGTTGTGAAGTGCTCTGTGTGCGTGGGTGAGGAGCTTAAAGGTGATCCTCTTGTTGACTGGAAGCCAGTGCAGGTCTCTCAGGTGGGCGGGTATTCTGAGGATGAGGCTTGCGGAGGCATTTTGTATGCGTTGAAGTCTTTTCTGGAGTTTGGCCATGGTTCCTGCATAGAGGGTGGTTGCCGTTGTCCAGCCTGCTGCTGACAAGGGCTTGGGTGACCATCCTTCTGGTTTTGGTGGGGATCCATCTGAAGATCTTGCGGAGGGTGTTGAAGCAGGAGGAGGAGACAGCGTTGACTTGCTGGGTCATAGAGAGCGTTGAGTCCAGGATGAACCCCAGGTTGCGAGTGTGGTTGGTGGGTGTAGGGGCAGTCCCCAGCAAGACCGGCCACCAGGTATTTCATCCCATGCAGAGGGGGTGGAGCCGAGGATCAGGACCTCCGTCTTTTCAGAGTTCCGTTTCAGGCGGCTGGTCTTTATCCACTCTACAACGGCCTTCATTCCCTCGTGGAGGTTGGATTTGGCGGAGGCCGGGTCCTTGGTGAGGGAGAGGATCAGCTGGGTGTCGTCAGCGTACGAGATGATGTTGAGGTGGTGCGCTCGGAGGATGTTTGCACGAGGTGCCACGTAGATGTTGAAAAGGGTCGGACTGAGGGAGGATCCTTGGGGTACGCCGCAGATGATCGTGGTGGCTTTGGATCGGAATGGGGTAGGCGGACTCTCTGGGTTCTGCCGGTGAGGAAGGAGATGATCCAGTTCTGGATTTTGTCGCCTCTGAATCTTAACTCTGTTAATCTGATGCTGACACCTTCCTCCTAACTTCTCCTTGTCATTTTCAAAGCTTTATTTAGATTAGGGAAGTTCCTTAATGGAACCAATCCATTTTGTGTTCTGTGCTTTGTATCTCGTTATATTTTGCATCTTTTCCTTTATAATATACAAGTTCAGATTTCACAATTATATAGCTATACATGCTTTCTGGATAAATTGATTTATAGATTAATTCATTTGTAACTTGACTAAAATGTGCTAATAGCTTTCATTGTGTGGACACCATCCTCTCTTGTTTTTCGTGGAGCTCAATTGGTTTAGTTGAAATGGAAATATTGTGCTGATTCTAGCTCCTTTTACACATTTCAGTCAAAAATCAAAGGTCCATATGAACAGTGGTGGAATCGGATAGATGACTATAATAAAGTATTGAGCTACGAGAAAGTGGGCCTGATCAATTATTAGCATTAGAGGATGGGTTGTCCCTAAAGTGTATGGAGCTAGAAATACTCCAGAAAAAGATCTAGAACTTGTCCAAGTACAGCCCATGTCCCTAAAGCCCATTGCCCAATTTGGAGTATCAGCAGTGGTTCTGAAGGTTGGGGGGTGAGAGTAAGTAGAGATGCACGTCGCAATTTGTGAAGGTCAAGCTTGCGGTGGTCATGCAGATATTGAGTGTCTCGCAGAGTAGTGCTCATTACAAGTTAGAGAAGGCTGTAAAGCCGGATGAAAAGGCTAGTGTGATTTTTTTAAAATGTATATTGCTTGTTTATCTAAATGCACACGCACTTGTTGCAGTACAAGATCCTGGAATAGATAATTAGTATACTATAGTTAACTTTTGTTATGTCAGTCCGTGAGGTGCCATCGGCCGCACATTGGAGACGGAGAACTGTAACTGATTGTTCTGGGTGTACAAATAGTGACTGGTGTTGGTAAATGCTGTTGCGCAGAAAAGAAGCTGCAATAGTTATCATGATTTCTCACAGGTCGAGATTTCACTTGTGTGTGATAACATTGGAAAGCATTATTCCCTGTTTATCCTCTTGAGTGAGAGATTAATTTGATTTCTTAAGTGGAACAGATGAGATAATTGTTTTATTTGTCCTTGTTTTGACGCCTTTGTAAAAGTTCAATTTGCACAAAGGAATTGTAGAGGAGGGAAAGTCACTGCGAGGTGTTGCAACCTACGTCATCAGTGTGGCACTGGTGTTGGTTGGTTGGTGGTAGTGCTGTACTGGGATTGGTCATTTTGTCATCAGGTGCCACGCTGTCAAAGTTTCACATAGAAGGTGCTACTCTGAGATTGGACTCTGACTTTAAGTATTACATTATGATTTGTTGAACTGCCACTCATCCAAAATTGAGATTGTTTACTCCTGATCATTGAATATTCTTGCAGAAATTATATGTTTCAGTGCATTGCGAGATTTAGGGAGAGGCGATTTGAGGATTCCTCTCCGAGAGGGCAAGACAGCTCCTCTCAAGGAACACAAGATCATTACATTGCCATCCATGTCGAACTCCTCACTTGATTGGTTTAACCTATTGAACAAGATCAATGAGAAAGACGGGCTGTTGCACTAGTCCAGATATGTTACCGTTAATCTGAATATAATCGAAAATCTGTGCTATAGCAAATGAAAAGCGCACCAAGACTAACTAAGTGGAGGGAGTTAAGCTGTACCCAGTACTGACAAATGACAAGTCAAATTAAAAAAAAGCACAGGGAGAGAAAGATACAAATGTTTAGAACACATCTAATACTGATAGTGACTCTAGTGATGATTTCCTGTAGGATTTGCTGTCCTCCTAACAACTTCCTTTCAATGCAGTCCAGCATGCTGGTGGAGGTCCCCCAGGTAATGGTGGTGGCGGGACTGCAGCTGTTAATCCAGCTCCAACTTAGGTACAAGTACTTTCTGCGACAACCCTAGCTATGACTGCCCTGATTCAGATGACCCCCATTGTGGCAATTCCTATTACTACCACCACAGTCCTATTGGTTCAGGTAGTGACTACCCCTGTTGTAACTTGGCATGCTGTAAAACCAGATGAGAAATTGACAGAGTTACCAAATGAGTATAATACTAACATATCTAAGAGTCCTGCTTTGTACATGAGTTTTAGAGTACATGTTGATGAAGAGATGATTACTACTATGAGGACTTCTGGAATGAAGATCCACATTAGAGTTGATGGTAAGCATACAGAAATGGAGTAATTTTGATAAGATAAGAGACAGGTGGATTAGAAAAGAACCGAAAAGAAAGAGAAAGGAATATACTACAGAGGCAAAGAAAGTGACCCCGCAAGAGAATACCAATCGGCTTCTTTTCCTTTAAGGGAAGTGCATGGAGATGGTTTTGTGTATGTGTTCTGGAGTCAAGGTGATTGTCCAATTTACAAATCAGTTTTCCAAATTAGGAGAGAATCCAGACTTGTGGTATACTCAAGTTCAGCGGTTTGTGAAAATTTCAAAGGTGTTGTGGGGGGCGTTTTAATGACTTTTTCAGCATTGTGGGTCCTAGCGATCTGTGGGCTGAATGTGTAACCTCAGAGAATAGCTCAGAGGAATGTCGTATTTCCTCAGGGGATGGAGAAGTATAAGCTAGAGATAAGCTTTTTTGAAGGGTAAGGCTGCACCGCAAAAGATTGATTGGCTGAAGATAAGTTGAACCACACAAAAACTAAGTCATGGCGTGCTTATGCAGTTTTTCAGACAACATAGCAGGGTCGATAACCCTGAAAAGGGAAATATGAGCAATTTTGTGTCGCAGTTTGTTCTCGGGTTGCATCCGGAATTTAGCTTGCACATCCAGCAGAATGTGATTTGTTGGCAGAGCAAGCCTTTGGATGAGATACTTTGATACGCTAAGAATTATAGCGATGAGCCGGAGATTAAACGGTTTATGCTGGGATAGACTAAGTTTGCACAGAAGGGATTTCAGAATGGTCCTTATGTGGGAAATGGAGTTAGAGGTGGAATGTAGGGAGTTGGATTTCAAGATGGATGACATATGGTGCAGGGTAGAAATAGTGTTCCACAAGGTAGCGGTCATGATGTTCCAATAGGCACAATCACTGGAATATGTGTTGAGGTTAAAGCGATCAAATCCCTATCACTATTTCAACAAGCTGGAACATTGAAAGAGTGAGTGTAGGCACAATCCAAACCAAATGTCTGGTTATGGTCAAATGCAAAGTGTAAATTCGAAGCAGGTGCAAAATGTACAGATGCAGAGGCCTCATGTCAAGGACGGGATTAGTGACACAAACGCTATCACAGTCACTAACCTTAGTCGCGGGGACTCAGCAGGAACGATGGTGGTTGTGTGAACTCCACCTCCCGTAAGCGCCCACTCCCACAGAGAGAGAACACCCTACTGTGCGAGGAGGCCCCCAGGGGAAACGGGGAAAAAAAGGGAAAGAACAACAAAGGTCGTTGCGGCAGGAGAGGCGACTTCCCAGGACTGTTCGATAGGACTAAGACTTCTGGTGATGGGGCTGCTCTGAAGGGGGGAACAAAAACAACAAGGATTAATGGTTCCCTGAACTGCCTGATGAATCTGTCCCCCTTTTGTGTGGCCTCTAAATGTACCTGTACCACTCACCAGGTTTCCCCTATCCCCAAGATGAATTCCTCAAAGCTCTTAGTAGTGTTTCTGAGAAGAAAAGGATCTGAAGTCTCCTGCACAAGTCACGATAAGCACACTGGAGTCCTGCAGGGACGCAGGTTAAATGTCTCGACAAAAGGGTTTGTTGTGTGCCTGCAGAAAGTCTCGTAAATACAGAAAATAAAAAGGTCCTGAGAACGGGTAAATATCTGAAAAGAGCACCACGTGGGAATGACCTCGTTCCGAGGATGACAAAGCGGCATCTCTCACCACTTCTACGTCCCTTGGTAAGCGGCCACGAAGCAGGAAAGCGGACTGAAGACTTATCTCTGCTGAGCGTGAAAACAGTAATTAGCGCGTGGGAAGACCTGGTACACGAGGAGGTGATTAGGGAGTATGCGGTTGCACACTGTGCGTTTCTTTTGCATACACGAGTTCTTCCGTGTCCCTTGGGAGGTTTGAAACGGCAGTCACAGTTACTCCCATGCACCCATGGGCTATATGGGAATTTGGTTTTCCCCTTTGGTGACAGGAAACAGAGCCGGTGGCGCACTGCCCTTTCCACGAATACCTGGTTCTCCGGTTCCGTTGCTCTTCGTGGTTAGGGTTGCTCCGTTGTTCCGCTGTTCACTCGACTCGGCTTGGCTGTTGACGACAGGAGAGACGCTGCAAATACTTCCCACTGGTATCCGGCGGGGAGCACCATCCGCCACTTCCTCACGGTCTTTGATTGACAAGCACCTTCCTCTTGAGGAGGAGGTGCTTATATGCAAGGGAGGTCCTAGCCTCCTTTTGAGGCGGCACACGGCATGCTGGGACATGTAGTATCCCAGGCCTTTCTTCCACCAGCTTTGCGGGTTTGGGGCCTGTTTGTGTCTACCTGGTTCCTGCCTAGTGGTTGCCCCTTGAGTGATTGCTACACCTCAGAATCTCAATATGTCCCAAGTCCCAAAGCCCTGGTGTCCTCACAGAATATGAGAAACTCAAGGTTCATTTCATACCAGGTTCCAAGGGCTAATCCAAATCCCTTTAAGAATCAAACCAGTTTTCACCAGTTCCCTGTCTTCGATACTTCGGGAGACTATGGGTCTGATCAATCACAGAGACTATGCCTGAGAGGGTCATAAGATTTTCTACTTGGCGCAGTCTTGGAGGTAGACCATAGTGGTCTATTCATGGAAGAAGAGGTAGATGACCACTAAGTGTCCTTTATGATCGATACCGGTGCTACCCATTCCACTGTTAGAACAGCAGAAGTACCCAAGCCTCTCGGGAAAGCACATCCAAGTTGTAAGTGTTGCAAACATACAGATTGTGTCAGAAAAAGTCCCTGTGAAAATAGATTCCTTTGAGGAAGACTACCAGTTTGTAGTATATGACTTTAGTACGGTCAGCCTGTTGGGCAGAGACTTAATATGCAAATTAAACTGCATAATTGCCTGTACCACAGATGATGTTGAGTACCAGACCCATGAAAAAGATGTGGATTTTTCAAAGTAACTAAACAAGGTACTACCACTGGACTGTTTTCTCTGATGCACTTCGATGATTTGCCCTTCTGATCTAAAAGACACTTTAAAGCCTAAAGACTGGTATTTCTCAGCAAATACAAAGGACTCATAAAAGGTGTAGAGCCTGTCCAGATTATTGTTAAACCAAATGCTGAAAATCCCAGAACACCATAAACTTTCACCAGAGACAGTGGTTGCTATTGTCCCAGTGATTGAGTCCGTGATACAGTAAGAGATCTTTAACGAGGTCTTGGGGAGTCCAAGTAATACCCCTATTATGGGTCTGCAGAAGCCTAGCACCAAGTACTGCGTAGTGCATGACCTTGGAAAGACGAATAATATTGTTGTCCTGTGGTACCAGATCCTGCTTTGATATTGTTTCAGACTGCTGTGAAACAGAGTGGTTCACAGTTGTCGATTTGTGCCAAGCGTTCTTTTTCATCCCACTGCATGAAGAGAGACAGTGTCTCTCTGCTTTACAGTTCCAATATAGAATTCCTGCATGGGGCCAAGTTCCATAAGGGCACACAGGGAGCCTCTCGATCTTCAACTAGATCTTTTTTTTTTTCTTTTTATTGTTTTATTAATCATTCAGAATTGCAGAAAAGCTGTATCAACAGTTACGCATCACACATGATTATCCTAGAAAATTCCCCATTTTCTTTCAAGGATAAGACATGTACATTAATGAAACCTTGCATTATTGTAACAGATAACCGTGTCTGGATATAACATCATTGCCCCAAGGAAATAGATCATAACAGTTAACTCTTAACAACCACCCCCCCATAGTCACATAAAGGAAGCTCCCCCCTCATACCATACATCCCAGGTCAGACTATGTCTCTCTGTTACATGTATCTGAAAGAAAAATGTTAGTTAGATTCCTTACCTTAGAATATCCCCAGGTGTCAGGCTGGATATTTTTCGTCAGCAGTACCCCTGCACGTCGGTAAGCGTCGTCTGCGGCTCCACTTCCGTCGTCAGCATCGTGATCACCAGTATGACGTCGTCTGAGTACTTAGACGCAGCCCTCGCGCGCTGACGTCAGTTCTTCTTTTTTCCGCGCCAGCAAGCGCAGATCCAGGAAGAGCATACCCTTAGTAATTTCTTGACTAACTTTTTGGACATTTTGTCTATCGTTTTCGAGTCGACTTCGACTCCTGGTGCCAGTAGGGATGCCCGGGTTCAAGCCGTCTGACTTCTGTCACCGACTGATGTCGGTTACCGACCCCCACCATTGGTGTCTCTACTGTCTTGGGGCCGACCACGATAAGTCGTGCCCCAACTGCCAGGCCTTGACGTCGAAAGCTAGGTGGGAGTGGTCCCGCAAGCTCCTTGATATCCAGCAGTCGGCTCCGCACCGCTCGAGGTCCCGGTCGAGGAGGAAGTCGAGGGACCGGTTGCGAAGCCGCAGTCATCACCGCTCATCGGGATCCAAGTCCTCGCACTTGGGTAAGTCGAGGCATGGCAAAACGAAGTCAAAGAAGCAACATCACTCTTCTGACTCCCCTCGCGCAACTCCGGGCGAGATTCGAGACTTCCTCGTGGCCATGAGGACTCTCTTCCCACCGTCAAGGCCTGCCGGCGCGCCTCTGGGCCCCGCAGGTCCGACTGGGGGTCCTTGCGAGCTGGCGGCTTCGGCGCCGTCGTCGACTTCGGTCCTGATGCCGCAGGCCCCCGTGGGATCCAGGCCTGGATCCCGGTCGATGCCAGTTGACCTCACGACTCCTCCGCTGGCGCCGACCCCCATGGTGTCGCTCCTGTCGCTGTCCTCGGACAACGCTGTCCCTGGTTTCAGCCCCGGTCCGGGTCCAGCACCGCTCGGCGCCGTCTTCAGCGTCGATGGGTGAGCCTTTCGCCTATGACCCGGCTCCGTCATTTCAGCCTGATTACCAGGACACGGATGAAGGGGAGGACTGGGAGGGGTCTGAGAACCCTCTGGCACAGCAGTGCCAGTTAAGTCAGGACTGGGCAGATGAGCTGGGGGAGGCCAGTGGTCTAGACACTTTGCCTGACACTGGTTTCGCCTCTCCTCCTTCCGTGGCTACGGAGGAGGGCGCTACTTATGCTGTGGTGCTGTGCAAGGCGGCCAAGGCCTTGCGCCTGGAGCTCCCTGCAGCGGCCGTGAGGACTAACCTCCTCACTGAGGTGCTTCAACCGCCAGTAAGCTTTTGGAAGCCTCTGCTGCAGTTTAATGAGGCCCTCACCGACGTTCTGATGGGCACTTGGTCCAAGCCCTCCACAGTCTCTCCTGTGGATCGGAACGTGGCCCGGCGCCACCGCCCAGCTCCGGGCGACCGCTGCTTTCTGTCCGTACATCACACCCCTGAGAGTCTGGCCTCCACGTCCCAAACTGCCTTCCCGTGCGCACCTCCGGACCGGGAATCCAAAAGGATGGAACAGTTTGCAAGAAACTGTTTTCCTCTCTCAGTATTGGGTTGCGGTCCATTAATACGCATGCCTTTTGGACCGTTACACCCACTCTCTGTGGGATACAGTGGTGGACGTGCTGCCCCAGTGTCCAGAGGAGGCCAGGACACGGCTCGCCCAGGCTCTTGCTGAGGGGCGTGAAGCAGCACGGTATTCCATTAGATGTGGACTTGACACCACATCGCTGGGCAGAGTATTGCAACAACGGTGTCGATTTGTTGTCACGCCTGGCTGAGGTCCACAAACTTTTCAGGGGATGTCCAGAGCACTCTCATGGACATGCCCTTTGATGGCCGTCGACTTTTTGTCGACAAAGCAGAAGCACGCTGGAGCGCTTTAAGGACTCCAGGGCTACGGCCAAGTCCTTGGGTCTGTCGGCCCAGCACCAGCAAACTTCTGCTTTTCGCCCCTTTCGTGGCCAAGGAAGGGGTGCCCCCGCACGTTCGTCCAGCCACAGGCCGCAGAACCAGCCTCAACGCGGTCGCGGACGAGGATTCCGCCGTGGCGGAGCAGGGGGACAGAGAGCCGGTCAGTCCACATCTGCTCCTGCAGCATCTGCCTCAAAGACTTCCTAGTCCGAGCTTTCAGGCCCATTCCACGCCAGTGGGAGGTAGAGTTCGTCATCACCTGCTCCACTGGCGTACCATCACTTCGGACAGGTGGGTGCTGCAAATCGTCCTTCGAAGCGACCCCTCCAGCCATGCCACCGCAGTACCACCGCATGTCGGGGGATCACTTGCAACTTCTGTCGGAAGAAGTTACGGCCCTCTTGGCCAAGGGGGCCATCGAGCGCGTTCCTGGCCCAGAAGTAGAATGGGATTGTTACTCCCACTACTTTCTGGATCCCAAGAAGGGCAAAGGGGGCCTACGCCCTATCTTGG
The DNA here is from genome assembly GCF_964204655.1 of Triturus cristatus. Lineage (NCBI taxonomy): Eukaryota > Metazoa > Chordata > Amphibia > Caudata > Salamandridae > Triturus > Triturus cristatus. Next base: position 1,156,363,887 of record NC_140583.1, on the reverse strand, counting down.
ACCTCAGGAGCATCAACGCCTTCCTCCGGAAGGAGAAGTTCGAGATGCTGACAGGTTCTGGCTGCCCTAGACCCTGGAGACTGAATGGTAGTGTTGGACTTGCAGGACGCTTATTTTTACATCCCCGTCCTGCCAGCCCACTGGCGTTACCTGCAGTTCACGGTGGGCCACAAGAACTTTCAGTTTACCGTGCTCCCCTTTGGCCTCACCAGTGCCCCTCGGGTGTTCACGAAAGTGATGGCGGTGGTCGCAGCTCATCTGCGCAGATTAGGGGCTCCAGTCTACCTCTATCTCGACGACTGGTTGTTGAAGGCGGGCTCGCCCCATACAGTCGTCTCCCACCTCCAGACTACAGCTGACCTCCTGCATTCGCTGGGGTTCTCCATCAACGTATCGAAGTCACATCTGAGTCCCTCCCAGAAGCTCCTCTTCATTGGAGCGGTTCTGGACTCGGCACAGTTTCGGGTCTATCCTCCTGAACAGCGGGTTCGGAATATTGGGATCTGATTCCGATCTTTCAGCCCTTATCCCGAGTTTCGGTCAGGATTGGCCCTACGGCTGCTGGGTCTGATGGCCTCCTGCATCCTGCTGGTACATCACGCCAGGTGGCGGATGCGGGCTCTGCAGTGGGACCTGAAGTTCCAGTGGGCTCAACATCAGGGCAATCTGTCCGACCATGGCCTGATCTCGGAGGGCACTGCAAGACAGTTGCAGTGGTGGCTCACGGACCGCGATTGGGTCAGTGGCAGATCCCTCTCCCTACCCCAACCGGAGCACGTAGTGGTGACGGATGCGTCCCTCCTGGGATGGGGGGACCACATGGGAGAGGCAGAGATCAGAGGCCTCTGGTCTCCGGCGGAGTCCCGGCTCCATATCAACCTATTGAAGCTGCGGGCGATCCTGCTTGCACTGAAGGCATTCCTTCCCTCTGTCCGAGGAAGTGTAGTGCAGGTGTTCACGGACAACACCACCGCCAAGTGGTATTGCAACAAACGGGGTGGGGTGGGGTCGTGGACCCTTTGTCAGGAGGTTCTGCGCCTCTGGACATGGCTGGAACATCAGGGCATCACCCTGGTGGTTCAACACCTGGCGGGCTCTCTGAACGCCAGGGCGGATGAACTCAGCCGTCGGTGCATGAGTGGTGTCTAAACTCGGACGTGGCGCAAGGCCTCTTTCGGCAGTGGGGAGAGCCTTGGTTAAATCTATTCGCCACCGAAGAGAACGCGCAATATCATCAGTTCTGCACGTTGGAATTTCCAAGGCGGCACTCGCTCGGAGACGCTTTTCGTCGCGAGTGGAGTTGCGGTCTGTTATACGCCTTTCTGCTTATACCACTTCTGCCCAGAGTGCTGAAGAAGATCAGGCGTGACCGGGCCCAAGTCATCCTTGTGGCTCCGGATTGGGCACGAAGATACTGGTATCCCGAGCTACTCAGTCTGTCAATCGATCCCCCGATTCAACTGCCTCTTCAGGAGGACCTTCTGTCGCAGCAGCAGGGGATGGTCCTCCACCTGAACCTGTCCAGCCTCCACCTCCATGTGTGGAGATTGAGCGGCGGCAGTTGATGCCATTTGACTTGCCTCCTGAAGTCTGTGATGTCATTCTGGCAGCCAGGCGTCCCTCCACAAAAATGGTATACGCCTGCAGGTGGAACAAATGTGTGGAATGGTGCACAGCAAAGGCTGTGAATCCCCTTTCCGCCTCTTTCTTCTTTCCCTGGCCTAGCAGGGCTCTGCTCTGGGCACCATCAAGGGATATCTTTCAGCTGTTTCAGCCTTCTTGAGGCTTCCTGATCAGCCTTATCTTTTCAAGTCCCCTGTTGTGAATAGATTCTTGAAAGGCATTTCTCACATGTTTCCTCCTGTTCTCTTTGTAATGCCTCAGTGGGACTTGAATCTGGTGTTAACTTATCTGATGTGCGATCCCTTTGAGCCACTTCATAACTATCCTCTTCATCTTCTGACTCTCAAGACTGCTTTCCTGGTTGCCATCACCTCTGCCAGGAAAGTGAGTGAGCTCCAGGCTCTTTCTTCTAAACCTCCTTTCCTCTCTGTCCATCAGGACAAGGTTGTTCTGAGTACTCGCCCTTATTTTCTTCCTAAGGTGGTTACTGCCTTTCACATCGGGCAGTCCGTTACCTTACCCACCTTCTTTCCGCCTCCGCATCCCTCGAAAGAGGAAGAGAGGCTCCACCGCCTGGACCTAAAATGTGCGCTCTCCTTTTATCTGGATCGCACAAAACAGTTCCGGGTGGATGACCAACTCTTCGTTGGCTGCGTGGGCTCTAAGGGCAGGCAGTGCATAAGCGAACCATCTCTCGGTGGGTCGTTTTGTGCATTAAGGTCTGTTATTCCTTGGCTAAGAAGGATCCTCCTGTGGCGCTGAGGGCCCATTCCACTCGGGCCATAGCGGCTACTACTGCCTTGGACGGGGAGTCCCTCTGCAGGACATTTGTCAGGCAGCTATGTGGGCCTCGCTGCACACGTTTGCCAAGCATTACTGCCTGGACAGCCAAGTCCGGAGAGACAGCTTCTTTGGCCGTTCCATTCTCCAGGACTTCCTGGTGTGATCTTGGTTCGCAGACCCACCACTGGGGTTGGTATTGCTGGAGTATCTATTCTAAGGTAAGGAATCTAACGTACGTGTTTCTTTCAGATGAACAAGTTACTTACCTTCGGTAATGATATATCTGTAAGAAACATTAGTTAGTTATATTCCTTACCGCCCCACCCATCCTCCCCGTTCTGCGAACCGATATCTAGGGTTAAGGTTATCCCTTTCAGGGCCCTAGTTTCATGGCACCAGTGTCGGTTTCTTGCATGGCTCTGCGTTCCTGGCGCGGAAAGCTATGTACAGAACTGACGTCAGTGTGCGATTGCGGTGTCTAAGTACTCCGACGTCATCCCGCCGATCACGACGCCGACGACGGACGCGGAGCCGCAGACGATGCCTACCGATGCGCAGGGGTACTGCTGACGAAAAATCTTTCCGGATCCAGCCTGACGCCTGGGGGATATTCTAAGGTAAGGAATCTAACTAATGTTTCTTACAGATATATTGTTACCGAAGGTAAGTACCTTGTTCGTCGACTACATTCTCGGACTACAGTTGCCCCCAGACGGTGCTGCCGCCCCCAACTCAGCTAGGTCATCCTGAGTCGCCGCTATCCCTTGTGAGGTGGGGACGTCTCTCATGGGAACTTCTGTGATCATGCTATGCCAGGACCTCGCATCGTCTTTTCATCTCTCCTAACTCACCTCATGCGGATTAACTCCACTGTAGCCCATTCCCGCAGATCTTTAGGCCAACTCTCCATCGTGGGGGACACTGAGCTAATCCATTTGATTGCAATTCTCTGTTTGGCTAATACCAACCCCAACTGGAGGAACCTCCTCATAAGTTTTTTCCCTTTAGTTCTAGGGAGGAGTCCCAGAACTATCTCAATAACGCAGTACAGCAGCATCCACCCAGTAATCTTTTGTAGGCTATCTAGCACCGACCTCCAGAATAACACCAGTTCCGGATAGTCACAGGTGTGTGTAAGAAATGGGCATCCCCATAGCCGCATTTGGGGCAGTGGTCTGGGGGGTCTGGGAATATTTTATGTTGGATTCGTGGAGTCAGGTAAGTTTGATGGACAATTTTGAATTGGGTGAGCTTGAATCTGGCGTTGGAGCTGATTTGCTTGACCCCCTCGTGTCCCCTCTCCCATTCCGAGTCTGTTAGAGGTTCATCTATTATTGCATCCTATTTAGCGTGTATTCAGTGGGGTCAGTAGTAATGTCCCCCCTGAGCACCCTATAGATGTGGAAAACCGGCCTGCGTCCCCACACTAATGTCGAGAGAGCCTGTAGTGTGGCAGATATGGGTGGCTCCTGTGGAAACTTCAGCCACAATTCCCGGGCTACCGCAGAGATTTTCGTATTTTGAAGGTACTACCCCCTCCCCAACTCAAACATTGTTTCTGTTTCCTCCTTGGTGAGGAACTGCTGGCCAGAATAAAAATCCCCATCATACAGCATCCTCCTCCCTTCCATTTAGTAATGGACATTGTATGACTTATACGTTTAAACTGCACCAATGCCCACAGCAGGGCATCCGGGGCATAAGACGCCCGTTTCTCCACAAATATGATTGCGGATTCCCATGTTATGGCCACTTGTCGAACAATGTACAGGAGTCGTTCGGGCTATCCCCAAAGCCAGCAGGAGGAGGTCAGGGAGGGGAATCCCCCGATGAGTGCCCTCCAGTAATCGCTTCTCCCAATTATCGTTTTTGTCCAGCCAGTGTATTGCATGTTGAAGCTGTGTTGCCATATAATAGAGGCGCAGGCGAGGGTCCTCCAGTCCCCCTTGTTCCCATGTCCTCTGTAGTGTATCTAATTCAACCCTTTTCCTTTTGGATCCCCATAGTAATTCCACCAGTTGGCGGTCTATTTGTCGAAAATATGCCTGTGGTATGTGGTAAAGAGAGTTCTGCATGACATGCAGGCAGCGCGGAAGGATCACCATTTTTGTCAAGGCAACTCTGCCCATCATGGATAACGGTAAGTCTTGCCAGAAAGCAATTTTTTTGCGAATCCCCTCCACGCACCTCCCAACATTGCACTCCAGGTAGGCAGCCTGTGTGTGCACAAGCCTGATCCCTAGGTAACGTACTTCACCTCTGACCCACCGCATTCCCACCAGGGGCAGGGCGCCCTCCTCCTTTTCCGCCAGGTGTCCCATGGGAAAGAGCTTAGACTTCCCCAGATTGAGGCACAAACCCGATATTTCTCCAAAGCCAGTCAGCTCCCCAAGGAGCACAGGCACTGTCTTATTCGGATGTCGAAGATACACCAGTGTGTCATCAGCGTACATTGACACCACATGGGTGACAGTTCCCAACTGAATTCCCCATCGTTCCATCTTGTTCCTGAGTGTGTTCGCCAGGGGCTCCACCGCAAGGGTGAATAGGAGTGGTGACAGGGGGCAGCCCTGACGAGTACCCCTCCAGAACTCTAAGCTATTGGACACCTAACTACGAAGGCGGACCCGAGCCATCGGTCTGGTGTAGAGCAGTTTCAGCCACCCTATATATTTTTCCCCCAACCCCATCTTACCAAGCACCATCCACAGAGTCGAAAGCCTGTTGGATATCTAGGCGACACAGGGCCCAACCTTCGTCCTGCAGGCTCCACGCGTGCCATATGTGCACGAGCCTGTGCAAGTTATGTGTGGTATTTCGACCGGGGATAAACCCAGCCTGGTCCGGGTAGACCAGTCGGGACGCAAATGTCAGGAGACGTGCTGCCAGCACGCCACTTAGTATTTTCTCATCCAAATTCAGGAGGGAAATGGGCCTAAATGAGTCTGGAGAGAGGGTATCTCTGTCTGGCTTAAGGATCATGGACACTACCACTTCCATTATGGTGTCAGGAAGTACCCCTCGGGCCAGGGCTTCATTATACACCTCTAAGAGGTGATCCATCAGCTGTGGAGCAAATGTTTAATAAAACTCCGGTGGGAGTCTGTCGCTCCTGGGGCACTTCTCTGATTTCAGCTTCTTAATTGATGTGAGTACTTCCTCCCTAGTAATTGGCGCTCCTAGGGTCTCTGCTTCATCTTCTCCCAAAGTGGGAAGCTCTAACCCATCAAGAAAGTCCTGCTGTGCACCTGGCCTAACCTGGGTATCAGTCAAGCATGTCTGTCTTAGGTGAGTCATGAATTATTTTAGAATCGCGTCCTGCGTGTGCACCAGATTCCCCAAGTTGTTACGAAGCTGTAGTACAGGTCTGTGTTCCGTCTCCGTCCTAAGTAATCTAGCTAATAGCGCCCCTGATCTATCCCCCTCCATATGTAGTCTGTCTGTAGGCGGTGTACCTATGTTACTCCAACGGGACCAGGCCTCCAACAATTCCCCTCGAACCCTCGTCCCTTTGGCCATATCAGCTAGACCTCCATCTAGTTTCTTTAGCTGTTTTTCTAAGGAGTCAATATCGGTACTGAGCTGATGTTGGACCCCATATGTGGTCCTCATGCAGACCCCTCTAATGACTACTTCATGGCCTCCCACTCTGTGGCTCTAGTAGCTGTCCATCCCCAATTCTCCCCCCAGAAAATGTTGCAAGGCCTCCGCTACAGTCTGCTTATATGGATCCGTGAGTGCCTCCGCTCGGAGTCACCATGATGGGATGGCCGGTCATCCTGGTCCACTGGTCAAGGTCAATAGTAATGGTGCATGATCGGATAAATATTGGTGTAAATAGGAAATGCCCACCGTTGTGGCGGAAAGACCGGCTGAGAGGCAGCAGTGGTCAATTCGGGAGAACGTATTAGCCGCAGGGGTGAAACAAGAAACTCTCTTTTGGTGGGCTGCATGTCCTAAACTCATCTCTTAGCTGCATGTCCTGAAGAATGGCCTCAATGGATCTGGACATACGGGGTTTAGTATTCTCCCTAGAGGGCTCCCTATCTAAATCTCCATCAAAGACGCAAATGAAGTCTCCGAAGAGGAGAATCTCAGCGCTCATATAAGGTGTTGCCGCTTTCAGGACTGCTGGAAAGAAGTCAACTATCTAAAGGGGGGTTACGTCCATTAGGGGTCCTGGTGGGACGTTTAATAGATTTAGAGAAAAGAGGAACCTGGCCACCAATTTCCGGGGCTGCCATTTATTTCATAAGACTAGGGAACAATGCTATTAGTCATTTTACCATGCTTAAACATTTTGCCATGCTTAACACACATTTTTTATACTCATTTGAATTTTCAATAAGGCATTCAAGGATACACAGCTCATTATGAAATAGAAATACTGTGGCATAAAAAAACAGTACTTGTGGTAGTCAAAACATATGAAAATTGTGAAACATAAATTCAATACATTGAAGACAATTACAGCAGTATATATTTAGTGAATTCATAACTCATTGAGCTCTCTTAAAAACGCCCTATGCTGGACTTTATTTTGAAAGAAAAGCTATCCACAGGTGGAAAACTAGTTTTCTGTGGGGTGCATTGAACCCTCTCCAGAGACCGTTGTTAATTAGGACACCCCGCAGATAAAATTGAAAATTCCGATGCGTTTCCGATCCCCAGACTGATGAGGGATTATCATCAGGGTTGACACACGGTGTAATTTGTGAATAATAAGGAGAAACTACTTTAAAAACGTGTTCCCTTTCCCTCTGCTTTGCTTATCTCTAGATCACAGATTTTAATTGTACCTGTAGTTCTTAAAGCGTTCTTCCCGTCTGCTTATTCGTTATTTGTGATTTAAATCTGAAAAAATGGACATTGATTTATTTGACTAAGTTGTCCGTGATTGAATTTAGGGGTTTGTGGGCGTTTAGGTGTGTTTTAATTACAGAGGTCGCTTACTTGTTTTCGAATTCCGACCTTTTATTTGGGATTCACAACAGATAGGTAATAGCGAGCGCCGTCAGTCACAACTTAGTGGGGGCCGAGTCACCAGCAAGAACTGTTGTCGATTTTTTTAAGTAATCAGTGTCTGTAAGGAAGCAAAGAGATGTTACAACATTGTATCACTCTGCTTATGACCGGTACATTAAGAGCATGTTTTAGCAGAGCCCCTTCATGCGTCAATGCAACTTACTTGCTTTTGTTACCGATGGGCGTTTGCTGGATGAAATTATTCTAAATCTGTAATAAAACGGACATATTTTTATTCGCAGAAATAATTTGTCAAATAATTTGCACTATTCGACCATTCGCACCATCTCTCCGCTTCCTTCCAGACATTGATTACTTCAAGAAATCGGCATGGGAATGGTAAGCTACTATAGTCAGTGGATATCCAACTTTCACCTAGTGACAAATCATCTACAGAGGTTTAAGCACAAGGATATGTCTGATCCGATACAGTGGGACAACAAAAGCATGAATGCCTTCCTAGTGTTGGGAGAAAGTCTGCCGTGTCCCGGCCCTGGGAATGCCAGATTACAGTAAAGAGTTTTTACTGTTTTGCAGAAAGAGGGAGGGCTGCACTCTCTCAGGGCTCACAGAAACACATGGTGATCCTCAAAGACCCTTTGCCTACTTTTCAGTCACACTTTTCCCTGTAGCTGTAGGACTGCCGGCTGCCTTAAAGCCATCATGGCAGTAGGTGTCTACATTGAGCAGAGTGAGAATATAGTTATGGCCTAACTCCTGATCAGTAGCCAATTAACACAGTATGAACAAATCATACTGGTGGCTAAAAATTTAAAGTTGAGATGTTGCTGCAGTTTGAACTTTGCCAGGTTGTTGCCATTGATGAAAATTAGGCCAAGAGAAGGGAGGTTGAGCATGACTGTCTCGGTGTAACTGAACTATGTGCCAATCTAAGACTTGAAATTGAAGATGAACCCATTGCAGAACCTGATTATGTATTGTTTGTGGATGACCCATGTATGAGAGATGAAGGGGGGAATTTGAGGTATGCTTATGCTTACCCTGAGAAGGTGTAATGGAAGCCTCCTGGCTCTGTGATGTAACGTCTGCCCAAGTGGCTGAATTAGTTTCTCGCACTAGAGGTTGCTGTGTCTCAGACCAATTGTAAGTTACCATTTTCACTGATAGTATGGCTTTGGTGTTGTTCATGACCTCAGACAGCTGTGGTCACCTAGAGGGTTTATTACATCTTCTGGGTCTCCCATTAGCAATGGCAATTATGTTATGAAATTATTGGAGGCAATGCAGTACACTGATGAAGTTGCCGGTATGTATTGTGCTCATGTATCCTGTAATTTTAATGGGGAATATTTAAATGAACCCAAAACTTACACCAAATTTTTTATCTTGACTGTTGTTGTTATGTGAGAAGAAGTAAGGAGATTGCAGGAAGGAACACCAGAGATTGAACAGCAGGGATGGATTTAGAACTGGTTATGTAATGGAGCTGAGAGCTGTGTTTTAGCAGATGGAAAACCTGTGTTACTAAAGAGTTTGTCGCCCCCAATGGCTAGACATTTCCATGGAAACACACACATAAGGAGAGACTTTGAAGTGGCTGGATGCTTTGCGTTTGCTCTTGATGAGTCTCCAAAGTTCTCCTGATCAGTGAACCTGATTGTCACGTCTCAAGATCTTCATAGGGAAGAAAATTAGGTTAACTGTCAAATAAGGAATATAAGAGGGAATTATAACCAGGACGCCCTCCATTCACAAATAAAAAAACAAGACCTGGTTATAGAAAACACATGACAATTTCAAACAATTTTTACCAGATGGGTATCATGTCGTAATCCTTGGTGAGGCTATGCTTACTTATCTAGTTATGCCCACCCATATGTGTTAATCATATTAAAAACTCATCAACCACCCAAATCAGTCCAAAATCTTATCAACCAATAGTCTCAAAATGGGCTGGCAAGATAAGAATATCTTATTAAAAAAATGTGAGGTATATAGATGTCACCTTTATGTACACACCTCACTCTTTTATTATTGAACTTTCCACATTAGTTTAGAGTTAGGTCACATTCTTGTTATGTCAAGAAAGTGCAGTTGATGACAGAGTGGGCAAACTGGTGAGTACCAACCAGTAGCTCCATGTATGGTGCTTATGTGAGGCACTTTCTGACCCACCTCACATTTTTTTATAAGATATTCTTATCTTGCCAGCCCATTTTAACACTATTGGCTGATGGGTTTTTGACCTGATTTGGATGGTTGATGAGTTTTTAATATGATAAACACATATGGGTGGGCATGACTAGATAAGTAAGCATAGCCTTACCAAGGAGTAAGACATTGTGAGAAGTTGGTCTGGTATATGGTGTCCACTAATATAAGTGGGTACCTTGCAACAGTCCAAACAACCCTTATGGTTATTTAAGAGATCTTAGACAACCTTAGAAAGCTGTCTAAGTGGTAGCTGTGGAAAGCAGCCTTCAGGCTTAGTCCAGAAGGAGTGTAAAACAGCTTGTTTTACCATAATGCAGTCTTAATGTATAGATTAAGTGAAAAAGAATCACACAAATTATTTATAAAGATATGTATGTATTATATAATACTTTCTAACACATAGAAATATCTCCTACCCAGAGATATGCACAATGCACGCAATATTTTAGCAAAGAAACCCAGTAAATAGCATGTAATACACCGGGGGGACCAAACCATATACTAATAAAGTGGAATAAGAACCACGACTCGGGACAAGACAATATCGAGAGGACGGAGAAGTGCTGGGGACCCAAGGAAACAACCATGGTGAGTAGATAGGGACCCCACAGAGAGTGTGTGCAGTATGGGAACACAACCGCATGTTCCATACATCTCTACGGGTAAGTCGCAGTTGGATTTTTAAAGATTAAGGACTCTTCCCAGTAGACCCTGAAGAAACTCTGTGGAAAACGGAAGGTTGGAGAGCCACCCCACACCTGGATACCCTAGTGTCCACGTTATTTACACCAGGGAAGCCGGGGGCATACGTGTGAAGTGGTGTCGGACATCGCTGTCGAACCCAATGGAGGACTTCAGGAAAGTGCCGCTGCTGGAAGAGGAGAAAGTGTCTGGTGGAATCCGAAGGTGAATTCAAGATGAGAGGTACCTGCAAGCAGAGGGTATAGAGTCTTTGCTACTTAGGAGTGACAAGGAGACTTGGAAGACGAATGCCCTCCGATGCCGGGTGTTGCAGGATGGATGACGATGACCTTGACTCCGCAGATGTGAGGACAAGGCGATGCGGAGGAGGACTAGGAGCCATGCATGAGCTGTCCCACGAAGGATTTTGAGTGCTGAGGGGTCGGTGTCCAGCTGGAGCACCAACAAGCCATGGCAAATGCAACCAATGCAGGAATTTAAGAAGGACCAGCAAGGTCCAGGGGACTCACCAAAAGCAGGGGAGTCAGGGCAGGCCCTGAGCAAACAGGGGAGCCCAAGAGAAGCAAAGGTGACACTCAAATGGACCAACAGGCCGAAGGCACTGGAGTCGCGAGATGACCTCAAGTAGCTCAGCAAAAGGTGCCGGCCATGATGCACACGGTCCGGTGATGTGGTGTCTCGCACCAAGTCAAAGCTGTAACCACTCTCCCGAATCAGGAAATGAGCTACAACCTTAGTCCTCATGACTGGGCCCTGGTGAAGAAATACATCAGGAACCCATATTTGGAGCCTCCCTGGCGTGGCTCCCTCCAAGTCATCCTGGTCAGCAACACAGCTCTCAAATGTGATAGTCTGCCTATTTGGGTGCATGCCTCCCATACACAGAGAGTGAGATGTCCTGTGGAAGAGGTGATGACATAAACCACCAAGTCACAAGTCTAAACTCCTGATCATCCAGATGGGGCAGAGGGGTGGAGAGAGCACCCATGCACCTCAGAGTCACCCACTGATTCAAATTCCAGAAGTGACAGTCAAATTGAGGCAAGGCCTGGGCCTGCGGTGAGTGAGCCAAGAGTTGCTACAGTGAATCAGCCTAATGTGCAAGTAAACAATGACTCTTGTCCTGGAGAAGGACTGGGTTTTTGACCAGGGTTGACCGCAGAAGAGTAGAGTGGCTAAAGAAGGTGTGAGAGACTGAGATCAAGTTTATCTGGGGAACGCATCTCACAAACTGTCACCGAGGAGACTGAGTTGATCATTTTAAGTGACAGTGAAGATAACCAGCCAGTAGTCAAGATGTTAGAGGGTGCCTAATCAAAGGTATTCATCTCCAGAGTGGACGCATGGTGATCAATGGACAAGGCCTGCAGAACTACCATAAATAGAGGCTACCACCATGAAAAAGTTTGAATTTCTTTAGGCTACTGATTCTAATCTTTGTAACTGAGCTGCATTTATGAACTGAACTTGGTTGAAATTAAGATTTCCTAAGAGTAACGTTGACATTTTACAATAAAGTGGAGTAGGGCAAGCGATGCATCATGAAGACCACTGTACATAAACTAGTTGTGCAACAATGAACAGTTTTGCCAGTTTGCACAAGTAGAAATAATTCGCAGTAGTTACCAATTTGCTTGCAACGCAAGGTCTAAATGTAGAAAAATCACTGTTATCCTTTCAAAGAACGAATGGGACTCTGATGTTGATTGTTAACGTAGGATTCATGATTGCCTTCATAATAGGTCTATATTACCCTGAAGATACAGTTCCTGCTAAACCCAGTCTCAAACCTAAATGTCCTGTTACTCATCTGACTGCGCAGCATAGTTTTGATTGGAAGACTACACATAGAGATGTTTCCTAGGGAAACTTCACTTCAAATGTATTTTTAGGTTTATTGCATGAGTACACTAGTATAGTGAAGGCCCAATATTGTGATGTGTGTACTCATTTACCTACCTCTGTAGCTGAGTACATGTCTTATCATCATATTCCCTTCACATATGGTATTTCTGGTACTATAATTCTTAGTTTCGTTTATGATCAAGGTCGATTTGTATTTTTTTCAAATTAAAATATGGTTCTTCAAGAAGTGCCTTTGTACAAACATTTAAATCCCTGTTGTAAGGCAAGATATATGGACACTGCATGACACTTTTTCAGATTTAGGCTTGACACTGCCTGTACCCCTAGACCAATATTAACCTATAAATTGCCTCCTGTTGAAAAGGATTTTATTGGTGAATTAGAAGACAGTAGGGAGGAGATTGCTTTGAGGACAAAACGTGGACAACAGTGGAATGGATGAGGAGAAAAGTACAAGGCACTTGGAATACAGCGGAGTTTGGAATGGCAACAGCAAGGGGAGTTGTGTTTTACCAAGACAAAGAATGGGGTTTATAACACTCAGATAATGGGCTGGAGTGAATATCCTCACAGATTTGATATTTTGAGGTATACTGATTAGATGTTTGCGGGTAACGACCCTGTCCTTCCTGGTATTTATTATGTGTGTAGGAAGAATGCTTATTTCAAACTTCCTGCAAATTATTTAGGGAACTGTTATTTAGCTTTAGTTTTCCCTAAAATATATTGTGTAGACAAGATTCCGCATTCTGGAATTGGGTTTCTTGGGGCTAAATGTAGTACTGTTTCATAGATTGGTGATATGTTTTGTGCCATTATTCCTCCTGAAAGGGTAGTTTTCAGTTATTTGAAGATTAGAATGCTTTGTATTCTGGTTGACAGACTTGAGACTAATACTACCGGAGGTTTGCTAGCTATTAACACTGAATAAGTGGCTCTTGCCCTGTACTCGTAAGGTGATCCTTACCTCGCCAGCCATGAGGGGAACGGCGCTTTAATCCGGATCCTTTTGCCTGGTTTCTCGGTGCCGTGAGGGGAACGGCGGTGCAACCTAAGAACTATCACCCCCATCATTCCCTCTCCCGGGCGCCTGCCTACCCTGTCATCAGGCTGCGCCGGGGAGGGTTCATAGCCTCGGCTGAAGACACGCAGCGCGGGACGCTCTTGCCCTGTACTCGTAAGGTGATCCTTACCTCGCCAGCCGTGAGGGGAACGGCGCTTTAATCCTTTAATCCGGATCCTTTTGCCTGGTTTCTCCGGTGCCGTGAGGGGAACGGCGGTGCAACCTAAGAACTACCACCCCCATCATTCCCTCTCCCGGGTGCCTGCCTACCCTGTCATCAGGCTGCGCCGGGGAGGGTTCATAGCCTCGGCTGAAGACCCGCAGCGCGGGACGCTCTTGCCCTGTACTCGTAAGGTGATCCTTACCTCGCCAGCCGTGAGGGGAACGGCGCTTTAATCCTTTAATCCGGATCCTTTTGCCTGGTTTCTCCGGTGCCGTGAGGGGAACGGCGGTGCAACCTAAGAACTACCACCCCCATCATTCCCTCTCCCGGGCGCCTGCCTACCCTGTCATCAGGCTGCGCCGGGGAGGGTTCATAGCCTCGGCTGAAGACCCGCAGCGCGGGACGCTCTTGCCCTGTACTCGTAAGGTGATCCTTACCTCGCCAGCCGTGAGGGGAACGGCGCTTTAATCCTTTAATCCGGATCCTTTTGCCTGGTTTCTCCGGTGCCGTGAGGGGAACGGCGGTGCAACCTAAGAACTACCACCCCCATCATTCCCTCTCCCGGGCGCCTGCCTACCCTGTCATCAGGCTGCGCCGGGGAGAGTTCATAGCCTCGGCTGAAGACCCGCAGCGTGGGACGCTCTTGCCCTGTACTCGTAAGGTGATCCTTACCTCGCCAGCCGTGAGGGGAACGGCGCTTTAATCCTTTAATCCGGATCCTTTTGCCTGGTTTCTCCGGTGCCGTGAGGGGAACGGCGGTGCAACCTAAGAACTACCACCCCCATCATTCCCTCTCCCGGGCGCCTGCCTACCCTGTCATCAGGCTGCACCGGGGAGGGTTCATAGCCTCGGCTGAAGACCCGCAGCGCGGGACGCTCTTGCCCTGTACTCGTAAGGTGATCCTTATCTCGCCAGCTGTGAGGGGAACGGCGCTTTAATCCTTTAATCCGGATCCTTTTGCCTGGTTTCTCCGGTGCCGTGAGGGGAACGGCGGTGCAACCTAAGAACTACCACCCCCATCATTCCCTCTCCCGGGCGCCTGCCTACCCTGTCATCAGGCTGCGCCGGGGAGGGTTCATAGCCTCGGCTGAAGACCCGCAGCGCGGGACGCGCGCGGGCCGCGCCCGGGCGAAGACCGGGCCAAGGGCGGGCCCATCCTTGCCCGTCACTGCCTGGGCCTGACTGGACTGGGCCACCCCCCTAACAATGTTACACGTGCAGTTGCAGGAAAGGTAGATTTGAACTTCTAATTTGCATTGGCTACATGACTAGTGTGCACTGCATATGTTAATCGAGGCTAGTGGCCTCTTTGTTTGGTTTATTGTAAAGTTGTACTGTGACTTAACATTCAGTCTGCCGTTACACCACATTGCTAATATTGTTTTGAGATTGCAGTGTTACAGGGGTGTACACAGTATACGATGGCAGGCAAGGGGAAGCGCTTGGGAGGAGGTGGGTCTGTGTCTGGCACACTTGACCATTTCATCACAAGAGCTGTCTCTGTTTTAGAACACGAACTGGCAATCACTGAGCGTCGGCTATCCACTGAGTTAATTCAAGCTAGGCGTTCTTCCATGGGAATACTTGCCTCAGCAAAATCCCCTAGGGACTCAGTAATGCAGGTTTTGGGATATGTTGTGCAGCAGCGGATTATAGGGGACAGTACCATTACTTCACCCGCTCGAAATTACTCAAATAATGGTCCGGGAGAGGTTGCCCACTTATTTATTAGCGTCCCTACTCATCCTAAACCTGTTTCTACTTATCCACAGACAAGAGCTAGTAAAAAGGGTGTCAAAAGTGTAATTGGCAAGAGGAAGAGAGATGGGCTGACTCAGGGTGGGAGACAGGCTAAGCACTCTAACACCACGACATATACACCATTGGAGACTGGTGAGGTCCAGGTGGTCGACAACTCTCTTCTGGATGAAACTTCTAATAGGTTTCCGGACCAGCCCCAATATAGTGATCTGACGTCCCAGATCGAGCAAGTAGTCCGTTCCCTAATACTGCCACTCCTGGAAAGGGTAAAGTTGGTCTCGGATAAAGTTGATCGACTTGAGCAAACTATCCTAGATAATTTTTGCTCACTAAAAAATGTTATCAAATTAGCCACCAAGGACAGTGTCAATCCTATAAAGGTTAATTCCACTCTTCCTGCTCCGGCACCTTTTCCTCTCACCACTGATGCACCATCTATAGCTAATTCTAGGGTATCTCCCCTTAGAACTCTGACGAAAGATAATACCACCACTCAACGTGGTAGCCAGGTCAGGGCTGGTTTAATGGACCCACCAGGAATTAAATCTAATAGTAGGAGCACACATAAAGGATTAAATTCAGACCGCGGGGACAGAACAACTAAATCCGCTAATATACATATCCACCTACCTCCTGACTCTATTCCATATGTTGTTGTCTTGACCGGTGTTCCGGAACTTAAAATCGGCACAGAGGAATCCTATCAACAACTTAAAAATAAAGTAATTTTCTGGCTTAATCAAAAGAGACCGATCCCGAACTTTTTGGACGGGAAGATTCTCTTTGCCAGAAGAGTTAGTTGGGTGGGTCCCAGACCAAAAAACGTCCCAGGGGATTGTATCATTATTAACTTTAAGGATAGCCGTGTGGTGCGCTTTATTTGTGATCAACCACCCAGTCGTGACAGGTCAGAAATAAGGGTATATGATTTTTATAATTTTTATTCTAACACTTCTAGAAGTCTTGGCCAAAACCAGGAAAGAAGGGGAAATAACGCAAACTCTGCTATATCCCCCCCCGAGCTTACTGACAACACATACCATCCGGATGATTTAGCTTGACCAGGGCTGGAGGGGTCCTCTTCTAGCACGTCTCCCTCTCTAAATAATTTAATAGTTAGACCTGAGGGAAAGGGAGCTGATGTTATAGAGCCGCATGAGTTCAGCCAAAAAACGTCATGCAAAATCTTAAGCTGGAACATTGCTGGCACTAGACTCAAAAGCCAGGATGAGCTTTGGGTGGGTTACGTTGCGTCCCATGATATCATTGCCTTGCAGGAAACCTGGGACACAGCAAATAAACTTTTTTTGGATCGTTATGTTCATTTTTATATTCCAGCCATACCTAGCTTGGCGGGAGGGCAAAGGGGGGCCTTGCTTTGTTGGTCTCATTGAACTTAAAAGGATCGGCAAAACAGGTAGAATCTGGCTCACAACATTGCTTAGCTGTAGAACTAGTGGTGGCAAACTCCCCTTCTTTGCTTCTGATTAATTTTTATAACTCCAAAGACAGTGTCAGCCCAAATCAGCATCTAGAATCTCTGGGGGAGGTTCTGGACAAATTCAGAGCGTCACATAATAGCTTTGAGGTCATCCTAATGGGCGACCTAAATATCCATCCCTGCAGCCTAGGTTGTATCTTGGATGATGATGATGATGGATTCTCCTATTCATCACCCATTCACTTTGAACACACTAAACAAGGCGAGGCTTTGGAGAGCCTATTGGCTTCCGCAGACCTCTCCGAACCCGGCTGCTGCTTGGAAGGTCAGAGACTGTGTACCTTTAAAGGAACTGATTCAGGTTCAGTCATCGATTACATTTTTGTTTCTTCTTTGATTTTGCCCCTGATTTTAAATTACAGGGTTGAGGACTCCGTATTCAGTGACCATAATCCTGTGATAGCTGAGGTCGCCTCGGAAGGGTTTTTGGCCTTTAAATACTTAAGAAATCTGGGACCTAGAGCCACTGTAGTAAAAGACCAGGGCAGGAGATTAAAATGGGCTCATGTAACCCCGATTACCTTTCTACAAGGAGTTTTGTCTAAGGTTGAACCGGAGGTGGCAATATGTTTAGACCATGCCAATACCAACCCAAGGATAGTTGAGGCCTTTAATACCATTTGCCTACATATAAATGCAGCCCTCCTGGTCAAATTTAAGTCAGGTGGCCAACCAGGCAAAAAATGGTTTGATACTAACTGTACCAAGGCGCATTCTGCTCTTTTGAAGGCAATAAAGGGTAAACCGAGAAACAGACCCCTGATTACATCTTTGAGGAAAGAGTATAAACTGGCCATCAAAGCTCGTAAAAACGAAATTCAGGAAGAAGCCTGGAATAATTTATTGTCACCGGAAACTTTGCGGGATAGCGCCAAATTTTGGGGAATTATAAATCATCCTTTCTTTTCCGGTAGCGAGAGCCAGGCTATGGATAGTAGCATTCCTGGCGAGCAGTGGTTAGCCCATTTTGAAAAAATCTACAGTTCATTCTCGTCTGAGAATTTAGAGGGGCTGCTACCTTTGAACCAGGTTGATCCAGTTTTGGCCTTCAAGGAGGAGGATGTAGAAAAAGCTATCCTTGAGACATCTAAGAACAAGGCGCCTGGCCCTGATGGCGTTCCTGCAGACCTATATAGGTCTGCTCCTAAACTGTGGGCCAAAATACTAACAAACGTCTTTAATGCCGCTAGAAATAAGAATATCCCGGAGTCTTGGGCAAAGTCCATAATCATCCCAATTTTTAAAAAAGGCCAGAGGGATGATCCGGCCTGTTATAGGCCCATCTCCCTAATTGACTCCGCCGTCAAAATCTTAGGCAGAGTCATTCTGGGTAGATTGAACACCTGGCTCGAGGGTAGTGGCATATTATCAGATGCCCAATACGGTTTTAGGGCCAATAGGAGCACGCAGGATCAATGCTTAAATCTCCACTTACTCATTTGCAAATATACTATTGCAAAGGAGGGGTCC
Organism: Triturus cristatus; assembly: GCF_964204655.1. Taxonomy (NCBI): domain Eukaryota; kingdom Metazoa; phylum Chordata; class Amphibia; order Caudata; family Salamandridae; genus Triturus; species Triturus cristatus. The sequence goes on along the minus strand of NC_140583.1, from coordinate 1,156,345,755 downwards.
CTATATATGGCCTTCATGGACCTCTCCTCAGCTTTTGACCTGGTTAACAGGTCAAAATTGTGGAGTATTCTTTTGGACATAGGGGTTGATCCCCCTCTGGTTGGATTTTTGGCAGATCTTCATCGTGGCTTATTAGCCTCGGTGAGAGTCACCCAAGGGGGAAGGTGCACCAGCTGTTTCAAGTCAGAGAGGGGTGTCAGGCAGGGGTGCATATTGGCACCTCTCCTCTTTACAATATATATAAACGCCTTGGACCCAGCCCTGGCCAATGCAGTGGCGGATGTACCACGTGTAGGAGATACTAAGATCCCAGTTCTCCTATACGCCGATGACGCCGTGCTATTGGCGCGTTCAGGGGTGGCTCTTGATAGACTATTGGCCTCTTTCGGTGACTTTATGACTTCACTAGACCTAAAAATTAACACCCAAAAATCACAGGTTATGATCACTGGTCAGGCCAGTAGGAAAAAGAAATCTAAATCCTTTTTTTGTCTAGGCCACGAGGTCAAAAGGGTCCCAATTTTTACTTACCTAGGGGTCATTTTTGATGATAAAGGCACATGGGGCCCGCAATATAAATATAAAGGCAATTCTGTGGCAAGATCGGCTGCAGCTATAGTTGGTTTTGCCAAACGGTTGGGAGCTTGGATTTGGATTTGGATGTGGATTTATAGAGCGCATAGCTACCCTTGGGCATCCCAGCGCTAAGAGGACCTAGTTTATTCCAAGTGGGGTCGGTGCAGGAAAATGTTTAGGGGAAGAGCCAGGTTTTTAATTTTTTTCGGAATGATACTAAATTCTGCTCACTCCTCATGGGTAGTGGGAGGGAGTTCCATAGCTTAGGCGCGTTATAGGCGAACCTGCGGCCGCCCGATCTTGCCTTTTTTATTCTCGGGATGGATGCCAGTGCAAGTGAATCAGATCTTAGGTGACGGCTAGCTTTGTGAAGTTTCATCAGGAATCTGAGTATTGGGGGGCCTTTATCTTGCAGGATTTTGTGCGCTATGCAGAGCGTTTTGAACGTAATTCGCTCTTTTACTGGGAGCCAGTGTAGGCTCTTGAGGGCAGGTTTCGCCGAGTTCCGTGCTTTGGTTCCCGTGAGGACTCTAGCTGCGGCGTTTTGGGCCACCTGGAGTTTTTGAATGACTGATGCAGGGGCTCCCAAGTATAGGATGTTACCATAATCAAGTCTTGAGTTGACCAGTCCCTGCATCAGTAACTTCCTGGAATGGAAAGGGATCAGGTGGAAGATCTTACGGGCCATACGGATTAGGCCGAAGCAGGTCCCTGATGTTTTCCTGGCCTGGGTTTTGAAATTAAGGTCCTGGTCAAGCCAGATACCTAGACTTTTGACTTCTGTTTTGGGAGTAGGGTAGGTGCCCATGCAGGCTGGCCAGGAAAGGTTTACGGGTAGTTTGTGTTGATATCCCAGTAGGAGGATTTCGGATTTGTCGCCGTTGAGCTTGAGTCTAGAGTCCGACATCCATTGTGAGATCCCTTTCAGGTAACTGGCGAGGTTTCCTAAGCTAGAGTCAGAGTGGTTAATGGACACCACCAGCTGGGTGTCGTCAGCGTACATCACTGACTTGACACCGAAGGGAGTGATGATGTCTTCGAGGGGGGCCATATAGACATTAAAAAGTGTGGGGCTAAGGGAAGAGCCCTGAAGGACCCCACACTGCATAGGCAGGGGTTTAGACGTGGAAAAGCCGTCTGATACCTGAAATGATCTTCCCTCGAGGAAGGATTTAATCCATGCGAGGGCTGAGTCGGTGATTCCCAGTTGGCTCAGCCGGTGGACCAAGATGGAGTGGTCCACCGTGTCAAAGGCGGCACTTAGATCGAGGAGGATCACTGCCACTGATCCTCCTGCGTCTATGATGGCTCTCGCCTCTTCGACAACTGCGAGCAAGGCGGTGTCGGTGCCTTGGCCCGGTCTGAAGCCGGTCTGGGAGTCGCGTAGTAAGTGATTGGACTCCAAAAAGGAGGATAGCTGTTTGTTAGCTATTCGTTCAGCCACTTTACTAATCCCTGGAAGAAGTGAAATCGGCCTGAAGTTGGAGGGGTCTAGAGGGTCCAGGTGGGGTTTCTTTAGGAGGGCTTTGACCGTAGCCTTTTTCCAGTTGGCTGGCACGGCGCCACTCCTGAAGGAGGCGTTTATTAGATTGGTGAAGGGTTGGGCAATGGTGGGGGCGACCAGTTTCATCTTACTGATGGGAGCAGGGTCCACTGGTGAGCCACTTTTTACAGCTTTCAGGGTTTCTAAAAAAGTTTCCGTGGAGATCTGATCAAAGGTTCGCAGGCAAGGAGCCTCCGGCTGAAGGGGGGATGCAATAGGATGGAGAGAAGCGGAGGGTGCGGGGAGTGAGGTGAGTATTTTATCAATTTTTGCGGAGAAGAAGTTGGCCATTTGATTGCATCTCACGCCTTCAGGGTCAGGGGGGGGGGAGGGTCCTGGATTTTGATGAGGAGCCGAACTATGCGGTATGTTTCCTTCGCTGAGTTAGCTGCTGCCGCAATCTTTCCTTCAAAGAAGGTGGCCTGGGTAGATTTAATTGCGGTTTTATAGAGCTTGATAGCGCTTCTGTATTCGTTTTTGGAGGCTGTGGACCAGTTTTTCCTCCAGGCGCGTTCTAGTTTTTTGCAGCTCTTTTTTAGGGAACGGAGTTCCTGGGTGTACCAGGGAGAGTTGGTCGATTTGTTCCTGCTAGGCATTGGTTTGAGTGGCAGAATGGTATCTAAGGATTGATGGATCCAATCCTGTAGCTGAGTTTCTGCTATGGACGGGTCTTCGTCCAGGAGGGGGGAGGTGGAGGATAGAGCCTGAGCCCAGGCGCTGTTGTCCAGTTTTTTCCACGGGCGATCCGGGGGTTGGGGAGGGGGTTTACCCAGAGGTTCGGTGGATAGCAGTAGCTCGAATGGGACCAAGAAGTGGTCTGACCATGGAATAGGGATAGGGGGCCTAGCTCTGAGACGGGGGAGGTTGGAGAACACGGGATCCAACAGGTGACCTTTGATGTGAGTAGGGTGGTTATTGAGTAATTCGAGGCTGAGTGAACCTAGGTCGGCTTTGAGGTCCATCGCCGGTTTGTTGGAGGGGTCGTCGAGATGGAGATTTAAATCTCCCAGTATCGTAAAATTCGGCGTAGTACAGGCCAGGGAAGAGACAGAGTCAATGAGTGACTCGCAAAAGTGACGAATTGGTCCAGGGGGACGATAAACTAATAGTCCCGAGAGTGTGAGCGATGGTGGGCGACTCACTGAGAAGAGGATGTTTTCGCAGTCCAGTATGGGACTATCTCTGAATTGACATGCGAGGTAGTCTCTGTAAACAACAGCGATTCCTCCGCCAATGCCTACGGGTCTGTTGTGGAATTTAATCAGGTATTCCGGTGGGAGTGACTGAACGATATCTGGCTCTGATCCTGCTGTGAGCCATGTTTCCATTAGGAATAGGATTTCGATGTCGGAGTCTTTCAGGAGCAGATTAATTTCCGTTTGATGCTTTGGGAGGGATCTGCAGTCAAGCAGGGCCATATTGAGGGTGATGGGTTTCAACGTTGGCTCTAGGTGGAAACTGTACGAGCATGAACGGCAGCAAGAGTTCCCTTCAGCGAGCGAGATCGAGTTGCTGCAGGGGGGGGGGTTAGGGGGATTCGGAGTTCCAGCAAGGTGTCCCTGGAGTAAGTGGTGGCCTGGGAAGGGCGGACCAGGGGTCCGGGCTCTGGGCGCGGTCTGGCACGGACGGGCGCAGACGGGCTTGCCTTAGGCGCGCCTTCGGCGCGCAGACGGCGCTCCCGCTGCGCTCGTCCGCTGCGCTTCCTGAATAGACACATTTTAGTAGAGTGGGGGGGTGTGGTCAGCGAAGTGGGCGTGGCCTGAGTGCTCGACCAGGTGGCGGCAATTAGGCAATTTTCCCTACGTCAGCGCTAGGGTCCGCTGCGTGGGGGTGCTCAGGGAGATAGGCGAGTGAGTTAAAACACACAGTAACAAGTGACTCCAATTTTTAAAAACAAAGCAATCTCCCGGCTTCCGCCTCAGGAGTAAACAGACAGTCTTCTGGGCGCGTTCTTAGTCAGCGCGCCTTTTGTACTGGATGCGGGGGGCGTGGTCAGCGAAGTGGGCGTGGCCTGAGTGCTCGACCAGGTGGCAGCAATTAGGCAATTTTCCCTACGTCAGCGCTAGGGTCCGCTGCGTGGGGGTGCTCAGGGAGATAGGCGAGGCTTGCCCTCTGGAGGCCATTCTGAAAGTTTATAAAGCTAAATCCTTGGCAATAGCCACATATGGCTCCGCCATTTGGGGCTACACTAACATCGACACCATACAGAGGGCGGAAAACAAGTTTTTAAGATCCTTGCTGTCTGTTCCCCAGTCCACACCCACTTTCACAATTCACTCAGAACTGGGTATGGGGTTTGTTGTAGACCTAATCAAACTGGCTCCTGTCATATGTTGGTTAAAAACTTGGCTTAACCAGGAAATTCCTCTAACCCACCTGATACTCAAAGATTGTCTTGCCCTGGATAGAGCCCATAGAATCCCATGGTTGGTATATGTCAAAAAGATGCTGGCAATAGTAGGCAGACCAGAGCTATTTAACTCCCCTGTCTGTATTTACAAGAAGGATATCCTGGAGATCAAGACTGCACTACTGACACGATTTATGGTCGAGAGGGAGGACTTGGAACTAAAAAAGCCGCTAGTGAGAAGGAACTATGGGTTAATAATTGTTCCTGGCCTTGAACCTTACCTGGCATTTGTAACCAGCCCACTTCACAGGTCTCTCCTAATTAAATTCCGTTTAAATCTAATACATTTTGTGCTAGGTTTTTATACCACATGGGCTACCCCTGATAATGCTACCCCATGTGACTGTGATAATTTTTCCTGCCAAGACACACTACATTTTATTATGTTTTGTGAACATTATGCACAGATTAGGACAAAATACTTGTTACCCTTACTTAAAGGGGCTGGTTTCGTCCAGGTGCGACCAGCGCTTCTGTTCTTGCAACTTCTGCCTAACGTTACTATTGCTTTTTATGTAGCAAACTTTCTGGTTGCAGCTGTTTGCATCAATAAGAAGCGTGTCAGAGTACGGCCCAGTCTTAACATAACTGACGTGGTGTGACGGATGGTGGTCTTTTGTCATGGAGCATTCTATTCCTGTTAGACTTTTAAATTTAAATTTTATCTTTGTATCTTATTTATCTTTTTTAACTCAGAATTTAACTTTAGAAATATGTTCTCTTCAAACTTTTTAAATTTTGATAATGTCACTCATAATTATCTTTGTAATTGATGAATTTTTGCCCTGTATCTGATGTTATGTGACTATCTGTTTGTATTGTCTCTTTTTATGATCTTTAACTGATCGAATAAAAGTAATTGACTGACTGACTGAAGTGGCTATTATGGTGCTTCAAAACAGGCTCAGCTTCTGAACGAGGGCAGTCAGTGTTTATAAAATGTTGAAATTCCAAAAGTGCTGCACTTATGTGCCAGATATGAGTAAGGAAATTAACAAGTATTTTAGGAATATTACTGAATTGTCAATGTATTTCATGGAGTTGGAGGAAACAAGTACATGGGGCCAATTGTGAAAGATTATTCTGCTATTGGTAGTCGGCATAGCAATATAGGCATTGATCCTTTAGGCACTATATTATGTCCTATTATGATCATTGTTGTTTGTGTGACTTGTTAATCTGTTATGGTGAAGGTATTTAAATATATCAGGACCAAGGAAAGGCCTGTAAATGGTAGGATTGTTAAGAGAAAGAGTGATGAAGTTGAGATGGAGGAAATACAATATAAGGCTTATGATGAGATGAAGGAGTTAGAGAAGTCCAGTCATAAGCAGCAGAAGACAACTCATTTTTTAAGCTGATCTCAGGAATGTTGACTGTTTTATGTGATGGAAATTCTAGCCATCAAAGGGAGGACTGGAACAGTGTCAGTTATTGCTCTAGCTGCCTTCTGAGCCATTGTGATTGGAAGTAATGGTAGGAATGGAGCAAAAGGTGCCACAGATATCGGTGTTGAGATGGACCCATAGGCAAACCCCACTGGTTCCCTGGGGTGCTCCAGAGGAAATATAGCTTGTCGAAAAATGTCAAACATCACGTTAAGGAAAAGAGCCAGATCTGTTTCTGGGCCGGGGAACTCTGAGTAAGGCTAACCAGGCTGGTGCCTTGGTGTTGGAGTCGGAGACTGGTCCACAGGTACCCGATCCTCCTTAGGTGTTTCCACAAGTTCTGGTTCTGAGGAGGAGTCTTGTGGAGTGGTGGGGAGTTTTGGACTTACCTTTTGAGAAGTGGCATCACTCAAAGTCGTGGCGTCTATTCTTATGTTTGTGCTTCGACGACTTCAAGAAGGTCAATGATTCCAGGGTCTTTGATCATTTATCTGCACTTCCTCTTTGCTCCACATTCATCGCAAGTCTGGGCTATAAACATATTGGCTTCCTGTTCCTTGATGGCTTTGCCATTCATACTCCAGCAGGAGCTGCAGGACTTCACATTATCTGACCAAAGCACCATAGGCAGACATCAAGCATGTCCATAATGGACAATTACCTATCACTGTCCCTGCAAGGTTTAGAACCTGACAGTTTAGGGGGAGTCATTATGAGCTGCACCGGTAATTTTTAATAAGAATTTCAAAAATGTCAATGAATCTCCTAAGGAGAGTTGGGCCCATCTCGAAGGTGTGGGAAAAAGGTAAACTGATGTCAGGGAGCTGATGGCATAAAGCCAGACTGGTCCCTGTGAACCAGTGATGTAATAATAGTCAGTAATCGTGTAGCAAGGATGGAAGCTAGGACCTTAGTTTCAATATTTAAGAGAGATATTGGGCAGTATTACCCACAGTCTTCTGAGGGGTTTGCCTGGTTTTTGTTATGACCACTACCGTGACTTGACAGAGATCTGGTGGTAGTGCCCCCCCCCCTCTCTTGCCGCTAGGAGCATGTTAAGTAGGCGGGGAGACAGTACACTATTGTTTTGTTTAAAGAATTCTGCTGGCAACCCATTTGGACCTGGGGTTTTTCCTGATTTTTGTTTGGCGGTGGCTGCTTGCACTTCCTCTAGGCTTAGCTCTGCTTTTAGGGCTTCCTTGTCTTCTTGCTGCAGGGTGGGCATGTCTATGTCACTGAGATAGTCTCTTATTTGGTCTTCGTCTATTAGAAGCTTCACCTCATAAAGGTTGGTATAATAGCGTGCGAACACTTCCGCTATTGCTTGCGCTGTTGTATGTCGTGTACTTGCTTCTGTTATCTGACTTATTCAGTTTGCCTCTTTCCTTCCAGCTTAGTCAGGCTAGGAGTTTCCCTGCTCTATCCCCCGATTCATATAGTCTATGCTGTGTGGCCAGGATTTGGGATCGGACTTTTGTCTACCAGAGCTCAGAGCTCCCCACGTGTAACCTCTAATTGCCTGAGCAGGCCTACCTCATTATCTGGAGTAATACTGGTTTCTAGTTCTAAAAGTTTGCTTTCCAGGTTTTCTATTTGTACCATTTCACCTCTCTGTTTCTGCGCTATTGTTTCTTGTAGTCTACCTCGGAAGACTGCCTTATAGGCTTCCCAGAGAGTGGCTTCCGAGGATACTGAGCCCTTGTTCTCCTGGAAGAATAATTTACTCTCTGCTCTATTTACACTTACTACTGCTTTAGCTTGGAGTTCCCATGTGTTCATGAGTCTCTTAATAAATCTATTAACTAACCCCCCTTGACCTTATTGCCTAATCCATTGACATTACTTGTCAGTACTATGTATGGCTTTATGTGTGTAACTTGCATGTACCACATGGTGGGCAATACCCTCCCCCGTCAAACTTCATCCCACCATTCCTGGCCAGGTATCTTGAGACACCCTGCTGCGGTCTAGATTGAGAACATATTGGATCTTTGACCTACAACCCCCCCCCTAACCCCGGTCACCCACCCCACTTTCTCCCACACCCTACGCCTACACCATGAGCTGTCAACATGACAACTTGGCGTATGTGTCCTTTGAGAAGTCTGTCAATCCCTTCCTTCCCCTCCCTTCTACCCCTAGAAAATATTCACAACAATAAAGGATATAGTCTTTTTCAGAGAGAAGTTATTCACACAATCTCTCCTGAGCGTTAGAAAGTCTGGTAGGGGGGACCTCCTTGCGGCTGTCTTGCCACCGATCGGCTCCTGGCCCACGCCCATACTTTAGTTCTCTCCGTCACCTTTGTCTTGCTGCGTTTGTTGCATTTTACCAGTCGCCAGTGCCTCTTCTCCCTGCTCTTCCGTATGATTAATGGCTTAAAGGAGTGGGTGATCACTATCTGTTTCCACCTAGGATTCCTTATCAGAGTGGTCTGTGTGGGTGCTATCCCCTTGGTTTGAGTCCCTGCTGTTGTCTGGAGCCGGTCCTGAATCTTCGTCTGAGGCTATTCTCCTCCGCCGGTGCAGGGACTACGTCCGTGCTGTCCCTATTTGCCTTTTCTGTCTTCCTATAAGCCGTCTCCTCATTTTTATTCCTTGCGGCCTAGCCTCCCACCTAGGTTGTGACTCCCTGGGTCGTGTCTCGTCGTTATTCATCTCTGGTCTTGGTCTGGGACGTTCTTCTATCCACGCCCAGGCATCTTCTGGAGTTTGGAAGAGCTGGGTTGAGCCTTGAAAAATTACTTTAAGCTTGTCCAGGAACAGTAGCATGTACTGAATTTGCATGGCTCTAAGTTTGACCTTTACCGAATCGAAAGTTCTCTGCATCTTCTGTACCTCTCTGGAGTAGTCAGGGAAGATCATAACTTTGGCGTCAGCCAATTTAAGTTCACCCACTCGTCGCGTTTCCCGGAGTATTGTGTCCTGGTCTTGATAATTTAGGAATGTTGCTATCAGCAAGCGCAGGGGTTCCTGGTGGGAGCCTCACACTTGGGATCCTGTGGGCCCGTTCAATGATGAAACAGGTGGAAAATGTTGCCCCTGAGAAGGTGTCTCTCAGCCACACCATAAGGAAGGTTATTGGATCAGAGCTCTTGTCCTTTTGGTGTCCCAAAAAAGTGGAGATTATTTCTTCTGGCTTTGTTTTCCACGTCATCAACCTTCCAGACCACCTCTCTTATGTTTGCTTGATGTTCGTTGATGTCAGATTGGAATTTGTGCGACGTGTCTTCTACTTCCGAAATGCAGGTTTCTGCTTGGGTTACTCGGTCTGCTATGTTTCGCACGTCTTGCCTCAAGAGGGACACCTCCGATCTTATCGCCACCATTTTACCTTTTATGGTCTCTCTTGAGGCATGAATTGCTTGAGGAATAGTTGCATTGTCTGGGGAATATGCAGCCTCTCCTCCCGGCTCTGTCTGCGGTGGTAGCACTTCTGTATACTTATCTATCTTACCCTGTTTTTGCGTTTTTGGTTCCCTGTCTCTTGCCATTGTAGGGTCCAATAGTAGCAGGCAACCTTCTGTGTATCTGGGAATCACAGTTTCAAGTGATTGAGTGGAAGTCATCCCCAGGGGAGCAAGCGGCTCAGAATGGAATTCCTGTGGTTTTAAACATTGCCCTGAAGGGGCTCACTCTGCTCGTTACTCGTTACGGGTGCGTGGTTCTATATGAACGCCTCCAACATATATTGTGGGTATCCACCAGGTCTCATCCTGTCCCGCAGACCCGGGTAGCTGTTTCAACAATAATGCAGTGTCTTCTGGACGTATCTCGTATAATGTCTCCCCCTTGGCCCAAGACAAAGTTCTACAATTCCTACCTAGTCTGTGTGAGGCGGGTCTCTCAGTGCTGTGGTCGTCAAGGAAGTGGTATTGTCTGCCGACCCCGGGCCTCCTCTGTGGTCTGACCGTGAGTCACCCCTCAGCTTAGGGGCGTGCTGCTTGTTTATTTTAGAGGTGTCCCACCCTCTTCTATTCTCCCGCTGCGGGGGTTGTTTCAAATCCGCTAGTCTCCCCTGAACAGTATGCCGCTGCCCGCATCCCACGCAGTGGGACATCAGCAGGGCAGCTTTCTAGTGGCCGCCCGTCGCAGCCTTCCATCCCCCCCCCCTGTTGCGCCTCGCGAGCGAGGCCGCTGTCACAGTTGTTTGACAGGCACCAGGGCCAGATGACATTAAAGGGCATTGTGTGCTGGAAACTAAGGAGCGGGTCCATTTAGTAAGCACAAGGAGCACGGGGGGCGTTTCTAGCTCTAAAAGGAAGTTGACACAACCCAGTTGAGTTTCAGTGCAAGGCCACATTTGGTGGGGCAATTCCAGGCGTAAAGCATTAAGCCAGTCAGCCCAGGGAATTAGGCAGGCGTACGATTAGTTAAGCTTTTGTTCAAACTAAGGGAGAGCATATCGACCGTAATTAATTGTGAAACCAAAAAAAAACAAAAAAAAAAAACTTTACAGGGCAATGCTGTAGATTTCCGGTAGAATGCTGTATGGATGGGCTTCAGGGATAAGGCCATGACCTTTCTGGAAGGGGCATCTTCTTCGACCTGTGTCAGACTGGGAAAGGAAGTAAGGCGGGCTTGATAACTCTTTATTCTACCTGCGTTGGCACGTCTTGTCAGGAGTGATTGTCAAAGGTTTTGCCTTCAGCCAGTCTAGATTAACGCCCATCCACTTCAAGCTAATTGTTCATGGTGATATTGGGCCGCATATACACAGCCCAGTATTAGGCCCCTGGGTTCACAGCACTGCACGTGGGAGAGTGTCAATTACCGGTGCATACTTCAACCAGACACCCCAGAACGAGTGTCAATTACCTGTGCATACTTCAACCAGACACCCCGGAATGGCATGCCCTCATCTACATGGTAATAATTGAGAGAGCAGAGAGCGACCTTACCTCTTGATTTTTGCACGTAAACTTTCTAGTAATGGAAGGGGCTTAACACCTTCTGAAATGAGCATGACCAGAAATGTGCTGCTTTCCAATGACATTAAGCAAACTTAGGGAGTTAATGGCCAAAAAGGTAAACATGGCAGAGTTAGCAGTTTTATCGATTGTTCATTTATTTGGTCTGGCATGCTGTAGGAGGTGGGATTGTCTCAGCGAATCATCTGCCAACAATGCTGTCACCAGCTAAGGTTTGTGGCAGTAACCATTCAGAGACAGTGACATGAAGCAGTCAGGGACAGTGAGCATATATTTCCCGTGTGCTGGGGAGAGTACATGGACAGAGGCTGTCGCCCCCATACTGTCTGATGCTCACAGTTTTTAAGGGCCCATCTCCTCATTAGATTCTCGTGATGTCAGCTTGTGTTGATATACGTAGGGAAAGTGGTTAACTCACACGTTACCTTCACCCTGCTTATTGTGCTGTAGCTGTTGGGAACACACTGCTAAGCCAGGAAGGCCCCTAATTTGGCCAATTGAAAATCTTAATAGGAGTGCAGGTCCAATACGCTTATTTCACCAATGCCTTGTTACCCATGCCATATTTTCCAGCCTGAGAAACAGATTGAGGTGTTGCTCTTCTCGCTCAGCCTTTCCTTGGAGCCAGGGAGCTGGGAAACGTTCACAAATTCGGGTCCTCGAGCTGAGAGATGTATTCTTCGGCAGCTCAGTCAGTCATATTGGCTTTATCCGGAGTCATGATAAAAGGCGTCCATATAGCAGTTACGTTGATGTTTTGCCCTGCCGAGAAATCATGCAATCCTCGTAGCAGCAGCAATCCGGGAACCATGACGCTATCAATACATCACCTTTGTAGACAAAGTGGAAATTAAAACCTTTCGTGCTAGGATATGAAGGGAATAGATGGATTGAAGTATTTCAGCTATGGTTCTGTTCTGGCTCCATATGTAGGTGCTAGATCTTCCCATAATTACGTTAGGAAGATCTGCAGTGGCATCGCTAAGAAAGTTAGGAACACCATTCACGTCTAAGCTGAACGGCAGTGGGGCCAATAGACATCCTTTGTTAGTCTGCCCTGGGCTTCTGAGTAATGTTGCAAATTAATGCTGTCATTTACGGGTTACAGAACAGGACCCATAATTTAGCCCACTAAAGCTAGCTCGCAGGGGCAGGGCACCCATAACAGCGAAGGGAGGAAGGGGGGCTCTGGCAGCGACGGAAGCCTCCCCAGAGCTGTGGCGGAGTTACAGGGCGATCTGGAGGCAGAAGGGTACAGTAAGGGTACCTCTGCGACAGGCGGTACAGTAAGGGTACCCCTGTCCGGCACAGTAAGGGTGCCCGAGCCAAGGTCCAGGATCCGAAGGGGGTTCTGGGAAGACCGCGACGGCGCCCCGTTAGTCCTTCGGGCGGTTGGGGGGCCTGACCAACCGGGGGTGTGCCACAACACGCTCCGCCCCTGTCAAAAGGGGCGGGAGTAGGAGACAGATCACGTGACCCAGTGGATGATCTGAAAATAAACATGTGCCGCACTGCCGGGCATCGACCCACCGTGCGTACTGGCTCACCAGGCGGGCGGAGCAGCGAGGGGCTGCTTGCCCTGGATCGCCCGTAAGATAACCCATTTATCGTCATACTTATGTTGTATGAAATAAGCCTGCAGCAGTTCTTCACCCACAATGAAAGTGTCAGTGTAATCCTTGGGTGACGTCTGTGCATGCGTGTTGAGTGGAGCGGATGACGGTGTGGTCACTATGCCGCTGCCCACGTCCCATGCAGTGGGACATCAGCAGGGCAGCTTTCTAGTGGCCGCCCGTCGCAGCCTTCCATCCCCCCCCCCCTGTTGCGCCTCGCGAGCGAGGCTGCGCCCAGGGAGGAGAGCTCCCAATGAGTGTGCCGGTAGGAGGGGCCGATGGGGGGGGCGAGGCTAGACCCCCCTACTTCGGCGTCCCTCTCTCCCAGTTCCTCCTCTGCTTCCTGCGCGCCGCTCCTGCCTGGACACGCGAATTCCCACCCTTTCCGCTTACCCTGCGTGGCGGAGACAGCGCGTTATTGGAATGTTTTAATGTTTCTCTTTTGCGTTGCAGGCGGAGTTACAGGGCGATCTGGAGGCAGAAGGGTACAGTAAGGGTACCTCTGCGACAGGCGGTACAGTAAGGGTACCCCTGTCCGGCACAGTAAGGGTGCCCGAGCCAAGGTCCAGGAGCCGAAGGGGGTTCTGGGAAGACCGCGACGGCGCCCCGTTAGTCCTTCGGGCGGTTGGGGGGCCTGACCAACCGGGGGTGTGCCACAACATGCTCCGCCCCTGTCAAAAGGGGCGGGAGTAGGAGACAGATCACGTGACCCAGTGGATGATCTGAAAATAAATATGTGCCGCACTGCCGGGCATCGACCCACCGTGCGTACTGGCTCACCAGGCGGGCGGAGCAGCGAGGGGCTGCTTGCCCTGGATCGCCCGTAAGATAACCCATTTATCGTCATACTTATGTTGTATGAAATAAACCTGCAGCAGTTCTTCACCCACAATGAAAGTGTCAGTGTAATCCTTGGGTGACGTCTGTGCATGCGTGTTGAGTGGAGCGGATGACGGTGTGGTCACTATAGACCCGGTCTTGGGGATGGAGTGTTGGCGATGTTCCAAGCGGCTTTCGGCGTTTCACTGCCAAAGAGGGTTTTGATGTGGCTTTGGGATATCTATGCATCTCCCAAAAGTCAGGCTGGTTAGCGTAGACATCCTCGGTTTATTTACCATGTGGCGTCTTTTAATGGAGCATTCAATAGGTTTGCTTCTACAGTCCTCTGGCCTGTGCTCACCTCTCTTCCCCAAGCCTCCCATTCAGCAGCGGGGGCGGCCGCCTCCCACTCGCCCTAGCGCAGCCCCTCTCACCTGCGCTTGGGCTGGACTTCTGATCTCGGCACTCCTCTGGGGATTCTTCCCCTGCCCCGTTTCTTTTTATGTATCACCGGCCCCGTGATTGTGAGCCTCTTCTCATCCTCAAGCAACTACCCAGAGCACTTTCCCTCTGTGAAGAGGGCTCACCACAGCACCCACATTCGTCCTCTGCAGGGGACGGAGCCTCGCCGCCCCCTCAGCCGCCCCGCCAGCTCTCCGCAGACGACGGCGTCAATGTTCTATTTGGCAGTGCATCTAGGCAATCTCCGTGTTCTAGCAAGTCGGAATCTGATAGTTGGTGCCCAGGAATTGGTGTTAAGTCCCGGACGCCATTTTGTTAGTTCCAGCCTGGGTCGGCACCAGGGTGGTGCTTTAGATTCGGGCCCAGCCAGGAAGGGGTTACCTTGTTCTACCTCCTCCATAATGGGGGCGGGAATTCACTCTCCGGGTGCACCGTGTCTCAGTGTGACTTTGTTCTTCCATTCTCCGGTTGCACCTGTTCGCCCCCTGCACTTCCCAAACGGTGCCGCCGGTTCCAAGACACTGGCCGGCAGCAGATCACCGCAGACTTTACGATACACACGGCCTCTACTCCGCACCCCGCAGGCAGCTCCCCTCGGATCTCTGGGCAGCAACTCTGGTTTGGGATTGAAATGTTATTGGGTCCCGCTGGGCATCTTGGTCGTCACAGCCGTCCCCACTCTGATATAATTTCCCCCCCCAGTCTTGTTCCGTTAGTCTCTGCTACAATGACCCCAGTCGAATGCCTGGGGTGTCACGGATATATATGCTATGCAGCGCCCAATTTGGGCCGTGAATAGCATCTCGAAGAGGCGGATTAGTCACAGGATCGATGTAGGGTGGCCTTAGCTCTGGCAAATGTTGCTAGTCGACCATGCTGCTAGCCACGACCTCAAGCATGCTCACTCTTAACCTCGTATTTCCAACACCAAGCTGAAACAATATTTGTATTTGATTTATTTGGGAAGTGCAGAGGTATCAGCTGCTGACAGCTGGTGTTACTTTGTGCACATTATTATTTTTTTTTTTTCCAAAACCTTTATTTTGTAAATCAGTGACACAGCTATTCAGCCGACAACCCGGAGGTACGGCAGCTTTAGAAACACAACACATACGAGCGTCCACATTTCACTGACAGGGAAGTCAAAGGTTCTGTTTTAAATAAACACAAATCCAAACCTAAACACAAGCAAGGCGATAATTACTATAAGCACCAAAAGGGGTTCCCATCAGGGGGAGCGAGCCCCATTTCGTCCAACAGACACAGGTTTATAGTAAGGGAAAGGAGGGGAAATCAGGGACTCAAGAGGACAAACACATACCAGCAAGGAGTTCAAAGCCAGAAAAAAGGCTAAGGGGAGAGCTGCTCCTCGGGCGGGTCCGGGTCTGGGGGCAGGCATATGCCCCCTCTGTACTGGTTCCATCGCCCCCATACAGAGTGCCACTTCCGAGGGCGCCCTCGAGCACAATACACTGTCTTCTCCCTAAACATGCTCCAATCCATGTTTTCCATCCACGCTGTCAATGTAGGAGGCCTATTAGAGCCCCACAGACGTGCGATGTCGCGCTTGGCTACCATATTCCCTAGGGTCACCCACTGAGTCTGTGCCGCGTCGTGGTCAGTAGGACCCCAAACATTCAGGAGACAGCACCATGCCTCAGGCTGCATGACGATGCCCGTCACCTCCCCCATCACCTCGTGAACTCGCCTCCAAAACTCCATAATCGCACCGCATTCCCAAATAATATGTAGGAAGGTGCCCACCATACCACAGCCTCTCTTACATAAGCCCTCCTCAGAGAAACCCATATGGACCAGCCTGGGCCCCGTCACGTAGACCCTATGGAGTATTTTAAGCTGCACCAGCCGCAGGCACGCGGGTATCGTGACCTCTTTGGGAGAAGAAACTGCATACTGCCAATCCTCATCATCCAGTTCAAGGCCATCCCTGATCCATTGATCGCGCAACCCTAGAAGAAGATCCGCCCGAACATTAATAAGTTTCTTATAAATGAGCGAGATCGTACTCTCTGGCCATCCAGGATCCGGTCCTCTAACGGGGAGGACTCAGGCACCTTCTCCCCTTCTACAAGGACTGACCGCAAGGCGTGGCACACTTGAGCGTAGCGGAAGAACTCCGAGTTCCCTAGCTCATATTCCGTCTGCAGCTCCTCGAATGACTTTATCTTACCTTTAACCAAAAGGTCTCCAACCCTGGATATACCGATCAGGTCCCACTTCACAAACCCTTTTGTATGCCAAAGCTTCCCCAGAATATCGGAGTCAAACAGAGGGGTGGCAAGGGTAAGCTTACCCTTCCAGCCCAGTGAATCCGTCGCCACCTTCCATACATGCACGGCCACCCTGGTGGGCCCCGTAAGGGTTAAGTCCGATGACTTCGAGTACAGCGCTCTGTGGTAATTACCCCCACGCAGCAACCATCGGTCCATGGCGAAGCCGGGGCTCAGCGCCGGACCATATACACCATGGTTAATCGCGCTCAACTGGGTGGCCCAGTAATAACGTCGAATGTCTGGAAGCGCGATACCACCGTCGTACCACGGAAGCGTCAACTTAGCAATCGCTATACGCGGACGCCCTTCCCACAATAGCGTGCGCTGGTGGCTTTCGACCTCACGGAAGTAGCTGGCCGGGACCAAGTCAAGGGTATTCTGCAGGGCATAGAGGAAACGGGGGAGAGACATCATTTTGAACAGAGCGGCACGGCCAAGGAGGGAAAGCGGCAACCGCCGCCAGCCCGCCACGTCCCGCCGCAAACGTGCCAAGGGAGGAAGCAAGTTCTTCTCGTATCGTAAAATGGGGTCGGTGGAAATATAGATCCCCAAGTACAAAAAGCCCCGCTGGGCTATCTGGATCGAGCAGTTGCGCGGGACAGGCGGGACATCCCCACACAGGACGTACAAGTATGACTTACCCCAATTAATGACAAGACCAGAGTTCCTACCGAAAGAAGTCAAGACGTCACAGACCACTATCAGAGATTTCTTAGGCGAGGCGAGATATAGCAGAATATCGTCGGCGTAAAGTGAAATACGGTCTTCGTGGTCAGGCGACCAACGAATCCCACGTATATCCGGGTGCCATCGTATCCACGCCGCCAGCGGCTCAAGAGTAAGGGCGAACAACAACGGCGACAGGGGACAGCCCTGCCGGGTGCCTCTCCCGAGCTCGAACGGTGCCGACGCCCGCCCGTTCACCACGACGCTAGCAAGAGGCCCCTCATAGAGCAACCTCACCCAGCCTACAAATCCAGGCCCAAAGCCGAACTTGGCTAGCACAGCCCACAGGTATGCCCACTCCACCGTATCGAAGGCCATCGTGGCATCGAGGGACGCCACAATAGCTGGCTCTCGCATCGTGCCCGTCCTAGCAATCACTCCATGGAGGCGTCTAAGATTCAGTGCAGTATTACGGTGCGGGATAAAGCCCGACTGATCCGGGTGGATCAAGTCGCCAAGCACCCGGACCAGGCGGTTAGCAAGGATCTTAGCAAGGATTTTCGGCTCGGCATTGAGAAGTGATATCGGCCGATAGGAGCCACACTTGTCCCGGGGCTTACCGTCTTTATGTATTACCACAATCGTCGTCAGCCGTTGATCGAGCGGAAGAAACCCATTCACCCGCGCCTCCACATACATGGCGCGCAGGTGAGGAGCCAACTTATCCGGATGGAGCTTATACAGCTCAATCGGCAAACCATTTGGGCCCGAAGCCTTACCGGAGCGCAGCGCACGGATAGCACACGCCACTTCGTCTACAGTTATATCTCCATCGAGGTCATCCCTATCAATGGCAGAGAGGCAGGGCAGAGTGATGTCACGCAGAAGGTCACACGAGTCCTCAGTCGGCCTATCCGAGACCGAGGTGTATACCGTACGAAAATAGTCAGAGAAACACTGAACTATACCGTCGGGGTCAGTGACAACCTCTCCCCCATCCGTCGACAACTCCGGCACCACGCGATTAACACGCTCTTTTTTATCCAACCAAGCCAGCAATTTCCCGGCCTTATCACCAGCATCGTACAATCGACCCTGCTGCTCCCTATTGAGGGTCTTGGCAGCGTTCGTCACCAGGTCCCTATATTCCAATTGCTTCAAGCTCAAATTATGCAGTGTGGCCGTTGCAACATCCTCTTCCAAGGCCACTTCTAAAGCCGCTATCTCGTCCTCTACTTGTGTCACCTCGGCGTCTCTCCGCCGCTTGGCGGCCACTACCAAGGAAAGGGCCTCCCCTCTCAATACAGTCTTAAAAGCTTCCCACAGGGACACCGCAGATTCAACTGAACCCTGATTATCTTGAAAATAGTGGTCAACTGTCTTCAGCAACGCACTGCGCAGCTTGGGGTCGCGAAAGTACCAGGGGTTAATGGGAGCCACCCTGCCCCCCACCACACGGGCCACTATCAAGACGGGCCCACACCGGTGAATGATCAGATATGCCCGTGCCATGTGCCTAGCCTCAGACACCAAAGAGGCGTGGGCAGCCAGAGTGAGCAAGTAATCAATCCGAGAGAGACTCCCGTGAGCCCCGGAATGAAAGGTATATTGTCTCTGAGTGGGGTGCCGTAGCCTCCAACAATCTACCAGACCAAAAGTATCTATAAAGTCGGGAAGCCACTTCTGAGCACCCCCGGTGTCTCTGGGCGGGTGCCTATCGAGCATTCCAGAACCAACCGCATTGAAGTCTCCTCCCACCACTAGCATCCCTTCGGGGAGTTCCAACAAGGCCTTGCCCAGATCAGCAAACGTGGAGGCCTGCAGGGCAGGAGGGACATAAACAGAAACCAATACCAACGTTCTGCCCTCCCACCTCCCCGCCACAGCCACAAAGCGCCCCCTGTCATCAGCAATGGTGGAGTCAACCTCGAATGGTAGGGAAGCTCTAACGAGTATGCCCGCACCCCTGGAGCCCGTGGAGAACCCCGAGTGAGCAATTAATTTGTAACCCTTTCTGTTAAGTGCATAACACATATTCCCTATAAGGTGGGTCTCCTGCAGGAGGACCACATCTGGCGAGGTCCGTTTCAAGAATTGCAGGACTATCCTCCGTTTAATACGATCCCCTAAGCCATTAACATTCCAGCTAATTATGTATAAGCCCCTATCCCCCATCCCTGAACACAAAGAGACCTCCACCCCCCCGGAGAACCACGATCGGACAATACTGACAACCATTGCTACGCCTTGCAAGAAAAAAACCACCCCCAACAACAACCCCCCCCCTCCCTGCACCCCTCCGTCAGCTTACTAAGCCCCCCCAACTTGCAGTGTGCCTGTCGCCCTGTCAAAAAACAAATCTACAAAAAGTACCCCAAGGGAGGAAAGAGCTCCTATCGTCCCCCCGCCGCCCTCCCATTACTGCAGTAGGGTGCGAGTCACTGTCCAGAGCTGAGTCAAAAACAAGCCGACACCGGAGATATCACTTCTGGCCATCTCGGTCGCCTTCCGCTCCATCCACGCTGTCCCGGCCGGGCTGTCGCCGAGGGAGCGCATCCAACCAGTCCCCTGCCATGTCCGGTGATTCGAAGAAGAAAGTCCGATCTTCATACACCACACGTAACCTGGCAGGGAAAAGCATGGCATACTTCAGGTCCATCTCCCGAAGCCGCCGCTTCACCCCCAGAAAACTTTGCCTCTGTTTCTGCACCATCTGGGTGAAGTCAGGATAGAAGCTCACGGAGGCATTCTGAAAAGGCACCGGGCCTGTCACCCTCGATGCTTGCAGGAGAGCGTCTCGATCCCGAAAATTAAAGATCCGGGCTACAATCGGCTGCGGGGGGGCTCCCACCTTAGGCCGTCCGCCAGGCACTCGGTGAGCCCGCTCCACCGCAAAAAACCTGCCGAGGCCCTTAGGCGCAAGATGATTCACCACCAAATCCTCGACGAGTAAATCCACGGAGAGCTCCTCTGAAGTTTCCGGGACCCCAATAAGGCGCACATTGTTGCGCCGGGCCCGACCTTCAAAGTCTTCAAGCCGGCGGGCGGAGAGGTCATTCGCGGTTCATAACTTACGAACCTCAGCCTGGAGTTCCGAGACATCGTCCGCGAGGCCAGGAGTCTTGAGGTCCAGGGACTTGACCCGCTCATTGGTTTTGCCCAGGTCCGCGCGAATCAAGTTGACATCAACCAAAATAGTGTCCACCTTGTGCGCCAGGGCCTCGAACTGTCGCCCGATCGAAGTTTGCATCCCATCTATCGCCCCCTTGATATGCTGTAATGATAACTCCGAGGCTGGGGGTGAATCGGCCTTCTGTGCTTCCAGCGACTGTCCCGATCCACCAGGCGACCCTTTCTGCTGGGCATAACGATCCATATTGTTGGATTGGGTATAGCCTCCCCGCCTGGTAGTCTTAGACTTCGACCTGTCTGCCTCCGATTTGGTCGACATCTCGAACTGCAGGACGATCAGTCGCAAAGGGACGTCCCTCACTCAGCTAGTGGAAACAGGGTCAACCCGGACTTCAGCAGCCAGTCAGGACCGAGTGGAGGTCTTCCAGACAACAGAGGACCTGCATGAAGCACTCCCAACCCAGTGCGAACAAAGGGCGAGAAAGCGAAAGTGAAAGTGCAGCAGCATCCGTCCGTCAGTTCACGCCTCCCTAGGCCGCTGTTGTTCAATTAGTGGCCGGGCATCCTGCCAACGCAAGCCCCTGGCATCCTTCGGAGGTAGGCCGCAATCTTCCGCCATGCACAACTTCGGTCCCCGGTGGGCGATCTCAGCCCGGACAACGTCAATCGCCCCAGCTGTGACTCATCTGCAGGATTCCGTGCATGAAAATCAGGATTTAGGACAGGATGATTGCCGGAGGGCGCGAGGGTAGCGGGAGCTCAAGGCTCACGCGGCCATCTTGGTCAAGCGCTAGGCTCCTCCCCCTTTGTGCACATTATTGGCACCGAACTGAAACCTGTTCCTTAGATCTGATATTGGAGAAGCTTTTCTCATGAGCCGCTGTTGAATTCTTGCAAGAGCATGGAAAGATCCCGCCCAGCTTAAGCAACGTACAACAGCGACCATGTGGCAGTTTAGCCCACACGAAAAATTGCCAACTTGCACAGAATAAAGCAGGATAATTCAGGTTTATTTTCATGCAAAGTGCACTTACACTAAGTGACACACTCAGTGCACAGAAACGCACCATATTAGGGAACATCTATAGTTCCTCAACAAAATCCTGCCCGAGTTCCCTTTTGCCCTCCATTCACCCAAGGGTATGCTCTCCATTTTTCATTGAGAGTTCATTGGCCCATGTTTGGATGGTGCGTTTCTATCCGGGATAGTATAACTTCTGCAAGGACAAGCAGGAGCCACTGAATAATGACCTTAGAACCAATCAGCACTCAGGAGCAGTGCTGCACATTCAGGAAACTTCCTTGCGTTCATTAGCAGCTGCTCTCTGCTACCACACAACTACACCAAAGTTGTAGGCCCATGCACACTTACCTTATGAAAGCGACTGCAGAGTATGTTTTTGTCCTCCCATTAGTCATCAGATAATACTGGCTTGCGCTCAGTGATCTAGAAAGTTTCACTGTGCATTCTTGAACCAGTAAGGTTAATCCTAACTAATTTCCAACCAATCCCATGAAAACAGAATCCAAACAGACTGATGCGTTTTGCAAACTGATGTGTTCTTCTACCAGCTTGGCACTGAGGTTCATAAAAAGTCTGTTAGGCAAGCAAGATCTTGCTAGTGGTCCTGGAATACCTCAGGGCCTTCCTGGCTCAGGCAATCCATATTACAAGATAAGGCGAAATTTGTTTTCTAATAGATACTTCTAACCATAGATTCCTCAACTTTGAACATCCCCAAGGAACCAAACTAGATCTAGAAATGGTTTCACACCAAGCTTGATCTGGAATTTTTTTCACAGCAGTTCTCCTGCATGCCACCAGGTGGTGTCTTGTGGCTCAGTACCACCATGGAAGTGATAGAGCAAAGCCACATATAAGCACCTTCCCTGCATGGTGGCACCAGTTTCTTTCTTTTAGTGCCTTTGAACTTTGATCCAAAGCTCTGCTCCCAAATTTATTGGGTTTTTGATGACCTCCAAACTTCATACAGTGTGCTACAGAATGATCCCACCAAAAACAACAGGATTCAAGTCCTGCTGTTACTATAGGAAACATATATCGGTCATGGATCCGCAAGAGTTGGGTCTTTGGTGATTGGCCTCATTATACAGGTTTAAGTCATGGGATAAGGGTGCGCGCATGCATTCAAAGGTGATCCAACACTGGGATGTAAGTTGCTGAGCACAACAACTCGCAGCCTTTATATAGATTCCTCTCCAACTCACAGGCCGGGACTTGGTCCCATTCTCTGACCATTCCTGGGCCCTCTCTCTCTACTTCCTGCTTAATGTCTTCCAGTATGTCTAAGTCGTAAAAAAAAACCATATAAAAGTGACACAGGACTCGGCTGCATCCCACCACTCTGACTCAAAGGAGAAGACACAAGGGTTTCAAGATGCAACTCTCATTCCATCTAGATCACCTGTCACTGAGCTGAAACCTCAGATGATCCCAATTCACTCTGATTTTCCCAGGCTATCATCAACATCGCAGTAGTTTGATGCCTTCAATTAGGCCTTGCTGCAGAATAACGTGCTTCCAATGCCCTCTGGTGTGCCTTTGGGCCCCAAGGACCAACAGGGGCCTCCAGTCTGGTTACTGTTGGTGGGTACTCTCCTGGCACACCTGCCCACCTGGGACCCATTATGGGGCCCATATTGGCTTCAGTCCATACTTCCACACCACCGCCATGATCAACCCTGCTACTTACCCACCGACTCCAGTGTGGACCCACATTGCCGGAAGATTACCCCAGCAGACACATGTCATCTTCAACGGACATCAGCTGAGCTCACTCTGCAAAATTACAAAAGGAGTTGTAATGGAGCCTGACTCCAATCCAATGACTCATCTGCATTGCAGCTATCAACAGAGGCTCCAATATCTTTTTGGTTCTGATGCCGATCCTGTGGCAGAGGATAGTGCACTCCAGGATGTTGATGAGGATGATAAGGGTGGCTTGATCCTCCCTCATTAAACTGATGATGCTGTGTACCTTAATTTACAAAATTCCAGTTGGCTTGTCACCTCCCCAAGACAGAGATTGACTCACCACATATTCACCAACGGATGTGAGTGCCTCATTGGCAATGGTGTTTGGGAGGGCAGCAGAGGTGCTAGAACTACAGCTGCCTTCCATTGAGATTAAAATAAATGTTTTGACAGAAATCCAATAACCTAGGCCAGTAATGTCTGGGCCCTGTGTATCTTCAATTATGCTCGTATAGATACTCTGATGGCTACCTGGTGTATACCATGTTTTTACCTGCATGTGTAAAGGCAGGTGGCCAGATGTTATAAACAGGCACCTGGTGACCTGGATTTGTACCCCAAGCATTCCACACCAGAGAGCCCTATGATACAGGTCTTGACCAGTAGTGTGAATCCTAATTCATTCTCTACCACTCCTCTCAATTGGAAATCTAAGAGTATCTTTTTTTAAATCTTTTATTGAACTCAAGCAAACCTACAACACAAAACAGAAGCGATAGTTCATACAGGTTGGTGCCACATAGGAAGCACACATCTTAGCAGAGAACCATTTAAACAGTCATACACTTAGCGAACCATCCTCCCCACAACCCTTCACGGTATAGAAACATTATATCTGTGTCATCAGAGTTAATGTAAGGTCTACTTCCTTGCTTCGAATAGTGTAGCGTTCCTTGCAAAGTCGCATGGTACACAGCTCTTTGAGCATCATTGGCATGACACTATTACAATGCAGTCAGTAGGACCTGCATCAGATATCTCAGGGCAGAGAAGTCGGGGGAGAGGGTAGCAGTGTTGTATAAAGGGCAACCTGTTCATTACTATATATTAGGGATTCAGTCCAGCTCTTCTACTTTGGTGATCCTCCACACCCCCAGCAACATGCCACAAATTGCCTTGTTTGTAACAAAGCTAGGGATGTATAAAGTCTGTGTCACTGGGATCTCGCAGACCTACCCCAACACTGCAAGACTGCAACCCTTGACTTTGATGGCAAATCGTGATCAGCCATTGCGGATAGTACTGTTAGCAACTCCCCCAATAGGGGTGAATTGCACTACATAACCAGGCCAAGTGCAAAGAAATCGTTCCCATTTGGTTACATCTGGCACAGTTTGAGTTCTCTTGGAGACCAAATCTGTGCAGTGCTGAAGGGTATAGTATGCAACACTGTAATATTTTTTAATGAATTATATGTTATCTACTGCTAGAGGATACCATACCTTTATAATTGTAAATATATGTAGTGGATAAAAAGAAAATGGCATCTAGTTAGAAGTGTAGATCCAAGATAGGTAGCACTGAAAAGAAGTTTTATAAATCACCTGTGATCAGTAGTAAATAGAGTAGTCCTTTCCCCTCCCCCCCAAGTAAAATTTCATAAAAATATGTTGTTGCATATATACATATATATGTAGTATTGTATTTTTGCTTAAACTTTCTGTTACAATAAGAGTAAATAACAATGTTACAGAATACAAGCAACTTCCTTTTTTTCATTCTTCAAATATTTCTTGTACAATGTTTTTAATTAATCCATTGCTATAAATGATTTCAAATGTTACAGGAAAATGTTTTATCAATTCATCTTCCAAGTTATCCATGTGTGGACTTTTCATGAACCAGTCCATTATTGTTTCATTGAGAATATCCATTGATTGCAAGTTTTCGTTTCCTTCAACTTGAGTTAGTGTTGTTATTTCGGGAGTTATTGTCAGGGTTCACAGGAGGTTTCCTCCACGTGACCCTGCTGATGCTCCTATTTGCGCCCTGCACCCTTTCAGTATGAGGAGGAGAGATCATTGTGCCCCCAGCTGGAGAATGTGTTGGCGCCGCTGGACTTCCAGCATGGCCGCCAACACATTCATAGGTCAGCAGACTAGCCTTTTCTAGAATCCTCAGCAGAAGGTGAAGCGCACTCGCCAACATTCCAAGGCGCACTTCACCAAGGACCAGATCCTGAGAACAACTTCTTGACTGACATCGGAAAGATAATAAGGGTAGAAAACGTCGTACCAGTCGGGGTTAGCATCGCCGGTTGACTGACGTCCACAGAACGAGGTAGTGTCAGTTCACTGCGCAATCTGAAAGCCGAGTTGTTTTTGCGCATTAGTTAAGACTAGCGTTCCGAAATTCCAGTTGCCGTCATAGTACAAGCCTCTCAGTATTCCATTATAAGTAGTGTCTCCGCATTCTGAAGGCTGAGCTTACAAAGCGCATGAGTAAAGACAAGTCTTTAGTTCACTTATTCTGTCAAGACTGTATCTTTTGTGCGAGTAGTGTTAATGCTACGCACATGAGCGTTTCATGCTCCTTTAGTAATCCCAAAAAGTCCACAGACAATACTTGAGGCGGGCTATTAACGAGTACGTAACAATTCTCACGCCGTTCAAACCCAGTCCAACTCATAGCAATCTCAAATACTTCTTAAACTGACTGATTGAAACACTCTACTGGCTTGAATGAGATTAGACTAATTAAAATTAGCACTATACGATACAATCATCACAGAAGTCATACACTGCTCAGATGCTTTCAGATGCTGTGAGTTCCATTTCACGCCCATTTCTTTTCTTTAATACTTAAATACCAATTACTAGAAAACTTACCTTATGTTTCTTGAATCCACAAGTACTCCTGGAAGAATACTATGATACCTGTAAGAAGAAAAGGAGAGAGTTAACACAGAGCCTGAGCCTTCCAGTTACTACATCACACATAACTGATGAGCTAGAAGAGAGGTTTGGCCCAAGGTTGATTCTGGTAAGATAAGTTATCCTTATAAAAGATACAGTAAGTTAAGTTACAATAAAGAAAGGTTATTGGATGCATGTATTGTTACACCTTGTAGAAGAAAGAAGACGACCAAGCAGAACCTACCTGGCTGTCTCTTCTCTGTCCCAATCCCCTTTCCCCTCTGGGTACTTACCTGTGGAGAAGTAACCTATCTCGCAGGAACGTCCTGAGAAGGGAGTTGGGAACTAGGCAACATACTGCTCCTGTGTTATTGAGAACAGACCGAGAAGGTCGGCCTGACAGTTATTTTTTCAATTCCATATATTTGTATTGTTATTTTTTCCAGTGGTGCTACTATATTCTGTGGATAAAAGACATGAAATTGATATATATATATATATATTCACTGAAAAAACCATAGGTTTCACACATGCTATAGTTAGGAATTAGCATTTAAAAAACCTTGCAAATTCACTTAAAAAACCATAGGTTTCACACATGTTATAGTTAGCTGGTAATTTTACTCGTAAAAAACCAATGAAATTCCCCCGTTATAGTTAGTTCAGCTAACTATAACTCGCGCGCCCGTAATCCACTGCTGATGACGTCACATCTTACATCACTCATGACATGGTCAGTGACATCACTCATGACATCACTGATGACATCTCAAATGACATCACTGATGACATCACTGATGACGTCATCCATGAGAAAAATTACCACATCTTCTCACACCATAATATAACCTTTGATACACCGAGTAAAAATTTAAGAGTTCCATTCTCAAAACCATATATACTGCAATACCAATCATTACATACCCACTTATTAACTCTTTGGTCTTCATATACCTCCACTTGCTCACCTGTACAGTCACTCCTACTTACAGTCACTCCATACAAAACTATAATATACATTTAAACACTTATATAGACACTCACACACTAACAAGTATCCATAGAGTATCCATATTACACCAACTCAGTCATGCAAATAATCACACTCCCATTTTCTCACCTATGCAGTAAAACACACTCAAGTTCACTTACTCATAAAAATAGTATCACATTCTTACACTTTTATAGAATCATTGATACAAGCACACACTCATCCATACAGTCACTTTCACAATCACACACTCTCATATCTACTCACTTATATAGTCTTACACGCACATATACTGCCTTTCACATATGTAGTTAGTCACAAATGTACTACTGAAATATATATTCAATCCCTAACACACCCATACATACACTCGCTCAACCATACAGTCCATCACAGATGCACTCCTAAAACCATTCACCCATAGAATCACCCACTCACACATCTATGCATAGAGTGACACACACCCTACCCACACAAACACTCACGAACCCATACTGATACTCAGACAACCAATCAATTACCCATATAGAGACTCATATAGCTGTTCTCAAAACTATGCAGCCACTTATACACCAACATACAGACACATACACACATTTACACAGTTTAGTCACTAGTTTGCAGTAAGATACATTTAATGACTTACTTAAAGAATCATGTTATGCACCACAGAAAATCATCCATTTACACACTTGTACACCCACTCATTCTTCAACAGGACTTTCCCTATATATATATAAAACATATTGAAATTCTTGAGAAACACATACTCACTGGATGACGTCATCAGTGATGTCATCAGTGATGTCATTTGAGATGTCATCAGTGATGTCATGAGTGATGTCACTGACCATGTCATGAGTGATGTAATATGTGACGTCATCAGCAGTGGATTGCGGGCGCGCGAGTTATAGTTAGCTGAACTAACTATAACGGGGGAATTTCATTGGTTTTTTACGAGTAAAATGACCAGCTAAGTATAACATGTGTGAAACCTATGGTTTTTTAAGTGAATTTGCAAGGTTTTTTAAATGCTAATTCCTAACTATAACGTGTGTGAAACCTATGGTTTTTTCAGTGAATTTGTAAGGTTTTTTAAATGCTAATTCCTAACTATAACGTGTGTGAAACCTATGGTTTTTTCATTGAATTTCAAAGGTTTTTTAAATCCTAATTTTTTATTTTTTAATTATATTTTTTATATATTTCATTTTCAAAAATTTCCCTATGTATACATTTATAAATTATCTGTATCCTTTAATTTGATGTGGCTCATTTTTTTTTTACTTTGAATTTGGATACAGTTGAACAGCATAGTTAATATCTTCTATTAAGTTATGTCCACTTTTTTTTTAATACTTAGGGTGCGCGCTCAGAGCGCGCACCTAGTACGTTTGCGTACGTTTTTCATGTATGCAGGCGTACGTTATCTACGTACGCATACATATGTTTTAGTGCGCGCTCGGAGCGCGCGCCCAGTACGCATGCGTACGTACGCATGCGTGCGTCGTACGTGCTCCACGCGGTACACTTCCGTATATGCGTAGAGTACGCGCGCTGACGTTCGCGCATGCGCGCGTGCTGCGTATGCACGTTACGTACGCGCATAATACTTATGCGCACGTGCGCGTACGCGTTTGCGCATGCGTAATTGCACCGTGCGCGCTCGGAGCTTGCTCAGTGCGCGCACCTCGGGTTATGTGATTAATAAAACAACACTTTTAATTGGTTTTCATTACTTTCAGTTTCAGATTGTTTCAACACCACACCCAATCCCCTCATGGCAAGTCATGTGATCAAGAAACATCACTTTTCATTGGTTCAAAGTACTTTCAGTTCCAGATTCTTCCAAAATCACACCCACCCCCCTCATTGTTAGTTCTGATTCCCTTGGAGAAGGAGCTGCTCTGTTTTTGTGAGACAATGGCAGAGCACCAGCCACCTTCTGAGAGTGAACAGGACACTCTTGAGAGACAGAGGCAGAGGAAGCAGAAAGACTCCTTTATATGGCAGTTTTTCACTTTTCCTGAGGGACAAAAGAAGGTGAATGCACCAAAGGTCACCTGCATACTGTGTCAGCGCACTTTGTCACGTGGCAATGCTAATAAGAAGTACTCTTTTAGTATTCACACTATGATGAGGCATATTGAGGCAATGCATCCTCTGACTTTTTGTCAAGCTTCTGGAGCAAACCCTCCACCTGCTCAGCCGACGACATCTGCAGTAGCTCAGCCGAGCACATCTTCGGCAGCTCAGCCGAGCACTTCTTCTGCGATGGTGCCTTCACCTTCTTCCACACCTCTGGATATTCGTCCTTGTTTTGGGAGGATGAGTACACACTGCATGGATTGTGGTACTCTTATTACTTTGGGTGAGAGCAGTATTGATCTCATTCAAAGAAAATTTGAGGAGCATCCTTGCGAAAGGCCATAATTTTGTTATTTTTTTTTTTTCGTTTTTCACTTCCTCTGTCCCTACATTAACTCAAGGGCTCTTTTTAGAGCCACCTAAAATCAAAACACAAAAACTTGTTTTTTGAATCTATTTTTCTGGTTTTTTTTTTTATTGGGTGCGTGCACCCTGCGCGCACCCAATGGGGTTTTTAAAAAAAAAATTATCATTTTTTTCACCTTTAGTAAACCTTCAGGGACTCCCTGACAAAGAGAGGGGAGTGGCAAAGTAATTAAAAAAGAGATGGTGTACATTTCACACATGAAGGGAAGAGAGTCTTCCTATTAAACTTTAAACTCTGCATCAGTACTTACCTATAGGTACCCTAAACCTATCAAAAAAGATAATAGCTCATTTTAGTGCTGCATTTGAATTGGCTGTATTTACAAGGAGAGGAAAAGACACACAGAGTGGCTTATCCTCTCCTTGTAAATATGGAAGAGCACCATGCACCACTAGTACGTCAAGAAAAGTGACGTAGTGGTGGTGCAGGTGGCTTGTAAATCTGCCCCAGAGATGTTAAGGAAGTTAAGGGTAAAACAGACAAACAGAGTGTGACAGATACAGAGACAGAAAGCAAACAACTGAGAAGGAGTAAGGCAGTTAAAAAGACTAAGACATATGGATACAGAGAAAGAAACATGGATGAAAAATTTGTGATGGAGGTAGTAAAGGTAGGGGACTAGTAGAGAAGGAGTAAGGGAGTTACAAAAGAGTAGTAAAGCAGAAAGAGAGAGTGAGAAGAGAAATGAGAAAAGCAGAGTAAGGAGAGGTGAAGAAAAGGAAGCATGAAACGAAAGCAGTGACACATACAGATATGTTAAACTTACCTGACCATCAAAGTAAATTATTTAGAAATAAATGTTTTTATTTAATTGCAAAGAAAACTGAATAACATCTTCTAAATTTTCTTTCTAGTTCTGAAAAAAAGAAAAAAAGTATTATTATTCAACAATACACTTTATTAAACAGTACATGTTTTTTCATATTTAGCAAAGCAATTTTTGCCCTTTTTTTGCTGTTTTCAGAATGTTTTGATTTTCACTGAAAATAGTGAAATCAATTGTATTCATCATTTAACAGCGGGCAAAAAAAAAAAAACAATCTGAAAGATTGTTTAAAAAAGCCCCAAATGTATCCTCACTAAAACATACCTTAATAGAAATGTCAAAAATACCTTTTAAGAACAATAACAATTTTCAAAAAATAACGTCTGTAAACCTTGTTGCAAAAGAACATTTTCCAAAATAATATCTGTCAAAGAAGTCCACAATTGTTTGTTTTACCTTTCCTTAAGGCCAAATGGTAAGTTTAAAATCCCTTTTGAGTGAAATATCCAATTTTAATCCTTTTAAATTTTAATAATGCTTTCTTCCGATGATGATGTTAGTATTTAAGATTTGGGTTTCAGAAAAATTAAGTAAGAATTGGGTAAATCATAAGGCAAACGTTGCTTGAAAATCAATTGAGAATCATTACACAGTGTCCATCCTTTTTCACATTTAAGATAAACTGTGTAATGACCAGAAGTTATAGAAGGACCATCATGAAAAATTATTGCAACTGTAACAAAAGTTTTCCCAGATATGGATAATTGGTTGCCAACAAACTTCTTTAGTAAAGTTTCCAATTTTGTTCCATCAGCTCTACAACGTTGTACCATTAAAATTACATACTGTCCATATTTCTTTAAAAATAACGTTGACAACATTTCAGATTTACATTTAGAACATTCCATGTTGTGATTAGCATCTTTAACTAATTTACTAAAAGTCACTGTTTTACTTTCTGGTAATGGTAAATATATGAACCTTTCAGAATCTACATTACTACTGCTTGTGTTCATACAGTTATCACAACAATGTTCCCATGTATAAGAGACATCAAACAAATTTTCTACTTCTACTCCTTCATCTTCCAGTACCATCAGGATATATATCAAGAATTCCTGTGCATCTTGCTGGACATTTTGTGTAAACTGTGTACATCCAGAACATACATCTAAAAGATTTCTAACATCAGAAGCACTTTCTATTTTATTTTTATCATTACTCAGCTTCTCATAAAGGAGACTCAGCAAAGAACAGAATCTTTTCTCATGATTTAGTATCATCTGCTCTTGCAAAGTTTCAAGATAAAATACAACATTCAGCACTACATTTGCGTAGCAGTTGACACCAGGGCTATTTTCAAAATGACAACCAACAACCTCTTCCACACTGTCCTTTTTCTTTTTGCTTGCAGTCCCATCACTGTCTTTTTGTTTTCTCTCCTGTACATCCTCATTACAGATATTCTCAAATCTCCTTTTCCGACAAACAACACGTTTTTCAAACACAGGATACTGACCTAAATGAGGAGCATAGCTTTTTCTTAATCTATTATACTCCTTTACACAGTTTGCATCAGCACTTACTTTTGAGTCATCAAAGTCTATCATGAATAAACCAGATAACTTTTTCACGCATGACAAAGCAACATATGCCATACCTTCTTTGAACACAGTAGACCCAATGTTTACAAAAGCACTATCAACAGTTAATCCTTGAGACTTGTGAATAGTTACAGCATATGCTAGAGAAATCGGAAACTGCTTCCTACGTACATCTAAGTCTTTCACTAGCAAGGGGTGCATGCACCACCTTACCCAGGCTGCAGTAGCAGACCTGTGGTGTCATTTTGGAGGGCTTCCTTGGGGTGGCATAATACATGCTTCAGCCCCTGGTAGGCCTCTGGGGTACCTATGCCCTGGGTACATAGTATACCATATACTAGGGACTTATAATGTGGTGTACCTAAGGCACTAGGAATCAATTTAGAGAGAAAGCAGCTAGGCTGGGGTCCTGAATAGCATGGTCCCAGCCAGACTAAAGTCGAAAAACAGTGAAACATCAGCAAAACGAGGGGGTAACCATAAGAAGCAGATCCTACTCTCCTACAGGGGTTCTTAGTTATTTTCATTCCACTTCAGTGCTGGCCATAGTAAGCAAGACAAGCCACCCTCATCTACCTAAAGCAAAAAATACAAAAAGCTTGCACCACCTGGTATTCCCAGGTGGTCTCAAATCCAGGTACTAACCAGGCTTGACCCTGCTTAACTACTGAGATCCGACAAGATCGGGTGAATTTAGGGTGGTATGGATGTATGGCATGAAGAGCAATGACTTTGGGGCTCTTAGTTATTTTCATCCCACTTCAGTGCTGGCCATAGTAAGCGAGATATGCCACCCGCATCCACCTAAAGCTAAAAAAAAAAATCTAAAAAAAGCATACAGCACCTGATATTCCCAGGGGGTCCTTATCCAGCTACTAACCAGGCCTGACCCTGCTTAACTACTGAGATAAGACGAGATCAGGGGCTTTCAGGGTGGTATGGCTGTAGTCATGAAGAACAATGACTTTGGGGCTCTTAGTTTTTTTCATTCCACTTCAGTGCTGGCCATAGTAAGGGAGACAAGCCACCCTCATCCACTTAAAGCAAAACAAAGAAAAGCAAACAGCACCTGATATTCCCAGGGGGTCTCCCATCCAGGTACTAATCAGGCCCTACCCTGCTTAACTACTGTGATCAGACGAGATCAGGAGATTTCAGGGTGGTATGGCTAAGCATGAAGAGCACTGACTTTGGGTCTCTTTGCTGTTTCATTCCACTTTCGTGCATGTCATAGTAAGTGAAAAAAGCCACCCTCATACACCTAAAGTAAAACTAAAAGAACAAAGAAATGCCTACAGCTCCTGGTATTGCCAGACGGTCTCCCATCCAGGTACTATCCAGGCCTGTCCCTGTTTAACTACTGAGATCAGGTGGTTCCTGAGTGGTATGGCTGTAGGGATGAAGAGCAATGACTTTGGGGCTCATAGTTTTTTCATTCCACTTCAGTGCTGGCCATAGTAGGTGAGAGAAGCCACCCTCATCCACCAAAAGCAAAACAAAAAAAGTGCTTTGAAGTCCTGCACTGGGGGCACATTTGGTGTCCCTGTGCATAGTCCAGTTCAAACCGGTTGCAGGGGCTACCAGTCCCCTCCTCTGGCGCAAAACTGGACAAAGGAAATGGGTGTAGCCATCCCCTCTTTTAGGTGGGTCTCCAGAGTTAGTCCAACCCCTTCCTTGGGTATAAAGAAGGAACCCCTGACTACAGGACTTTAGAATACACCTGGACAAAACTCTGTTACAGAAATCCCGGAACTTCGAAGATCTCCATGACTTGGAGTAAAGGAGTTACTCCCCTGCCTGGCAGGCACCAAAGACGCATCTGTCCAGTCTGCATTTCCGAAGCTCCCACAGGACGCCAAAGACTTTGCAGCACAGGAGGTGGGTTTCCAGACTTCCCAGAGGCTGACCCGAGTTCCTAGTAAAGCTGAGACCCGTAGCCCGTGGAACCGGAACCCCTGGACACCGTGCACATTTGCAAGTGCATCAGATTCTCAACGTCCTTTGAGGCTGTGCATTGGGTTACTTGTAGCCCAGACCCCAAGCACCCTTTCCACTGAGGATTGCTGGCCTACACTCCACGAGTGTTCCATGAGCCCGCCCTTTGTGTGTTCGCTCGAGGCTCCTTCGTGATCCCTGGTCCGTCGACTGGTGGGTCCCTGTGAAGGCAACCCTTACTTCAATTGGGCTTCCCTGGTTGCTCCAGATGTGCCCTGACTCTCCCTCGCTTGGGGAGTCCCCAGGACCTTGCTGGGCCGCACTGAAGCATCTTTCCTCTTCCTGCGTGGCTTGCTGTTGCCAAGGTTTGGTGTGTCCAATCTGGGCACCGACGCTGCAGCACTCGACATCCTTCGTGGTACAGCTTGAATCCAGCTCCTGGTTGTCCTTGACACCTCCTGGTGCACTTAGCTGAAGAGTCAAGCTTCCCCTCTTCTCACCTGAAGCACCTGACATCGGTGGGCATTCGACTCTCGTGCACCTGGTCACTGGCAAGTGACCCAGACTCTGTCCTCTCTGCTTTCAGGTTCTTCACATCTTTGATCCAGGCTTGGATCTCTTCAGACCCTTCTCATCTTCCTGCAGCAGCACTTTTCAGCAAGCTGCCATTAAAAACAACAACGCGACCCGACACCATTTGACACCTATGCACCCAGCTTCCCTGGGTGAGGTAACACGAGTACTCTGGTGCTCCCGTGGGTGTTGGCTCTAGAACCATCTAAGTCCAAAAGGGTTTGTTCCTAGTCCACTCCTAAGTGTCCTTAAACTTTAAAACTCTAACCGCGACTTTAACCAAAGAAGCTAACGGAGCTTGCGGCTGTGTTCACACACTGCACACGTCCCCCGTGGGTCCCCTGTGTCACTACCGTGGGTGGTTCCTTGGGGTCCCAGCAATTCTACAGGCTCTAGGCCTTGTGTCTAGTCAAGTCGTGGTTCTTATACCACTTTCTTAATATATGGTTTGGTTTGCCCCTAAAGCCAATCGTAAATTGTGGTAATTTACTGTGATATTTGAAGTGTAACATATGTGCTTTTACCTCTAGCCTCATAAAGAGACTAGTAGGGTGTGTTTAGGAATAAATACATATATTTTATATATATACCTGGTGTGGTCTCCTTTCATTTAGCCATGCAAGAGATTATAGACTGGTAAAACAAGCCGCTTTACATTCCTTCAAGACTTAGCCTGAACGCTGCTCTCCATTGCTACCACTAGGATAGCTTTCAATAAAGGTTGTCTTTAACCTATCGTCAATAAGGGGTTGTTTGGACTGGTGCGAGGTGCCCACTATAACTAGTGGACAGCATATACCAGGCCAACTTCTCACAACCCTAAAGTCAATGTTCTTCATGCGCTCAGCTATACCACCCTGAAAGCACCTGATCTTGTCTGATCTCCGTAGTTAAGCAGGGTCAGGTCTGGTTAGTACCTGGTAGGGAACCCACCTGGGAATACAAGGTGCTGTGGGCTTTTTTTGTTTTTTTTTGTGTTGCTTTAGGTGGATGAGGGTGGCTTGTCTCGCTTACTATGCCCAGCACTGAAATGGAATACAAATCTAAGAGCCCCAAAGTCATTGCTCTTCATGCCTACAGACATACCACCCTGAAAGCACCTGATCTTGTCTGAGCTCAGTGGTTAAGCGGGCCTGTTTTTTTTCTGTTTTTCTTGTTTTGCTTTAGGCAGATGAGTTTGGCTTGTCTCTCTTACTATGGTCAGTACTGAAGTGGAATGAAAAAAACAAAGAATCCCAAAGGCATTGCCCTGCATGCCTACAGCCATACCACCCTGAAAGCACCTGATCACGTCTGATCTCAGTAGTTAAGCAGAGTCGGGCGTGGTTAGTACCTGGATCGGAGACCGCCTGGCAATGACAGGAGCTGTAGGCATTTTTTTGTTCTTTTAGATTTTCTGTAGGTGGATGAGGGCATCTTGTTTCACTTACTATGGCATGCACTGAAGTAGAATGAAAAAAGCTAAGAGCCCCAAAGTCAGTGTTCTTAATGCCTACAGCCATAACACCCTGAAAGCACCTGATCTCCTCTTATCTGAGTAGTTTAGTTAAGCAGGGTCAGGCCTGGTTAGTACCTGGATGGGAGATTTCCCCCCCGGAATACCAGGTGCTGTATGTTTTTTTTGTTTTGCTTTAGGTGGATGAGGGTGGCTTGTCTTGTTTACTATGGCATGCACTGAAGTAGAATGAAAAAAGCTAAGAGCCCCAAAGTCAGTGTTCTTAATGCCTACAGCCATAACACCCTGAAAGCACCTGATCTCGTCTGATCTCAGTAGTTAAGCAGGCTTGGGCCTGGTTAGTACCTGGATGGGAGACCGCTTGGGAATACCAGGTGCTGTCGTCTTTCTTTGTTTTGCTTTAGGTGGATGAGGGTGGCTTGTCTCGCTCATTATGTCCAGCACTTAAGTGCAATGAAAAAAACTAAAAGCCCCCAAGTCATTGTTCTTCATGACTACAGCCATACCACCCTGAAAGCACCTGTTCTCCTCTTATCTGAGTAGTTTAGTTAAGCAGGGTCAGGCCTGGTTAGTACCTGGATGGGAGATTTCCCCCCCGGAATACCAGGTGCTGTATGTTTTTTTTGTTTTGCTTTAGGTGGATGAGGGTGGCTTGTCTTGTTTACTATGGCCAAAACTGCAGTGAAATGAAAAAGAACTAAGAGCCCCAACGCCATTGTTTTTCATGACTACCGCCGTACCACCCTGAAAGCACCTGATCACGTCTGATCTCAGTTGTTAAGCAGGGTCCGGCCTCGTTAGAACATGGATGGGAGACCGCCTGAGAATACCAGGTGCTGTAGGCTATTTTTGTTTTGCTTTAGGTGGATGAGGGTGGCTTGTCTCACTTACTATGGCCTGCACAGAAGTAGAATGAAAAAAGCTGAGCGCCCCAAAGCCAGTGCTCTTCATGCATACAGCCATACCACCCTGAAAGCACCTGATCTCATCTCAGTAGTTAAGCAGGGTTGGGCCTTGATGGGAGACCGCTTTAGAATAGCAGGTGATGTAGCCTTTTTTTGTTTTTTTTTTATTTTGCTTTAGGTGGATGAGGGTGGCTTGTCTTGCTTACTATGGCCAGCACTGAAGTGGAATAAAAAAAAATAAGAGCCCAAAGTCATTTCTCTTCATGCCTACAGCCATACCACCCTGAAAACACCTGATATCTTTAGTTAAGCAGGGTCGGACCTGGTTACTAACTGGATGAGAGACTGCCTGGGAATACCAGGTGCTGTCGTTTTTTTTTGTTTTGCTTTAGGTGGATGAGGGTGGCTTGCTTCGCTTGCAGAGCCCCAAAGTCATTGCTCTTCATGCCTACAGCCATACCAACCTGAAAGCAGCTGATTTTGTCTGCTCTCAGTAGTAAAGCAGGGTCGGCCCTGGTTTCTTTTGTTTTGCTTTAGGTGGATGAGAGTGGCTTGTCTCCCTTAATATGGCCAGCACTGAAGTGGAATAAAAAACAACTAAGAAAACCAAAGTCAGTGTCCTTCATGCCCACCGTCATACCACCTTGAAAGCACCTGAATTCGTCTGATCTTAGTAGTTAAGCAGGGTCAGGCCTGGTTAGTACCTGGATGGGAGATCGCCTGGTAATACAGTGAGAAAATGCCCTCTTTCTTGCATGGTATGCCCCCACTTTTTGCTGAATTTCTGACGTACTTTGACTGAGTGTGCCCTGGGCTCCTGCCAATCAGGAACCCAGGGCCTGTGTTCCTTCCCTAAAACTGCATTGAAGCCTAAACCCAATTGGTCTCTCTGGCCATAGGTCAGTCCCTGGTAAATGGTACCACCGGAACCCAGGGCACTGTTACCAGGGAAGGCCTCCAGGGCTTCAGCACGTATTGTGCCACCCTTAGAGGCCCTGTGCCCTGACACACACACACTGCCTTTGCAGGCTGTGTGACTTGGTGCAGAACAAAACAAAGAGTCAACAAGGCACATCCCTGTGTGCCATGCCCACGAACCACTGCCCTGGCATACATCTGTTGTATCCAAATTTTAGTCTCAAGGTCCACACTTACCAGTGGCCTGCAATGTAAGTCAAATAATGAGCAGTTGGCAACGTAGAAGGTTCAAGCGTTTATTGGCCAGACAGAACTCTATATAGAGGAGCCTCATCGACCCTCACCCATCAGGTGCGCCGAGGAAGACTGAAGAATTACAGTCAAAACCAGACAGATATACTTTCAGTGAATACATGAAGTCAGCACATGGAAATCTACAAGTTGGCTCGGAAGAGAGGAAGACCCATATTTGGCGCATATAATTAGCTCAGCTCAGGCACAGGAATGTGCTTATCTCACAACTCGGCCTTGGGGCCTCAGACCGTTTACTTTCAGCTGCTCTTAGTAAATCACACTCCAAGAGGGAGGGGGATTGTGCCATGCACGGAGCTACAGAACAAATGTCTGCATCAGAGGTCTTTTCTGCCATTAACAAGCTTCTATTTCTTATAACAGAAACATACAGAAACATCCATATTATAGACTTAGCTGGAGGAAAGCAATGTAGCATAACAAGTCTCTTACTGAGAAGGCAAGAATAAGATAGAAGCTTCCACATTACAGAAACAATTCTATACACCTGAAGCTTGCACATTACAAAGATAGCTCAGTGGGTTGCAGCACATGAATAACAAACTGCGACTTCATATTGATTAGACATATTAGATACACTGGGCTTAACTATATATTTAACTCGATTACTTCATCCTAACCAGAGCATGATAAACTAAGGGTAAATGGTGGACAGAAAAGACCATGTGACCGAACAACGAGGGAGCCTCAAACCAAAATGGCCGTCGTTCTGCTCCCGGCCCTTTTATCGCATTAGGCCTAACAGGAGTTTCGGACTATTGGTTAGGCTAAAACTAAGCGGACTGGTTTTAGATATACTGTGCTAATCATATATTAATATTTGGTCACCACAGAACGGCCCTTTTAGCACAGTATAGCTAAAAAATCGATTCAATCTTCAAAGATTCCCTCATCTATCTGCATCAGATCATGTGTCTCCTTTTTCGGGGCCGCTGAGTATCTATCCGGGTCTGACTAGGCTTGGGCTTAGGAATAGATGGGCGAACCTGTGCTACACAGGAAACGCAGTCATAGCACCCTGAAAGCAGCTGATCTCATCTGATCTAATTCGTTAAGCAGGGTCAGACCTGGTTAGCACTTGGATGGAAGACCGCCTGTGAATACCAGGTGCTGTCAGCTCTTTTTTGTTTTGCCTTAGGTGGATGAGGGTGGATTGTCTCACTTACTGTGGCCAGCACTGAAATGGAATGAAAAAAAACGAAAATCCCCAAAGTCATTGTTCTTCATGACTACAGCCATACCATCCTGAAAGCACCTGATCTCAGTAGTTAAGTGGGGTCGGGCCTAGTTAGTACCCGGATGGAAGACCGCCTGAGAATACCAGGTGCTATTGCTTTTTTTTTTGTTTTGCTTTCGGTGGATGAGAGTGGCTTGTCTCGCTTACTATGGCCAGCACTGAAGTGGAATGTGAAAAACTAAGAGCCCCAAAGTAATTACTCTCCATGCCTACAGCCATACCACTCTGAAAGCAGCTGATCTCATTTGATCTCAGTAGTTAAGCAGGGTCTGACCTGACTAGTACCTGGATGGGAGACCGCCTGGGAATACCAGGTCCTTTTTTAGTTTTTTAGGTCTCGCTGAGCCAAAGGCTCGAAGAGACATTTTGTATGTGGGATTTTCAAAGTGCTACCCACAGTCTTTTGGCTGGCCTAAACCTTGAGTGCACGATCACATGCACGTGCACAGCTGCTCCCACTCCCCCCTCCCTTCTCTATAGCTTTCTTTCACTTTAGCCGCTTTGACCCTTGCATTCCCCCCTCCCTTCTCACCCAGCCCTTTGATGCTCTGCTCGATTACTTTCACTTTCGCCGCTTTGATGTTTGATTTTTATTGCCTTTGTTTATGTGACGGAGATCCATTGCATTTGGCAGAACATTTCTGGGGCCGTATTGCATAAAATACACCAGGTGGCGCCAACGTGTTTTACAGAGCACCATACAGCATTTTGTTCTGCGTTAAAAAAAAGACGCTTTAGGAGCGGAAAGGAGCTATCCCTTTTACTTGTATTAAAATGTATTTTTAAAGGTGTCTCAAAGGATCCTGAACATAGTTTATTCTAGCATGCTCCAATACTGTCCGTATTTCACTCCTGATTGCACTGGCCTTCCAGGTCCTAAGACTCAGACTCATGATTTTACTGTTATTTCAAAACCAATCTAACATTTGTTTTGTTTTAGGTATTACCTTAGTAAAGCATACCTATGTGATCTTACTCTCCTTGGTCCGTGTTTTATTATGGATGACAAGATGTTTTCTCATTAGGACTCGCACCATAAGCCTCTTTCATTCCAAACATCTGGAAACGCATTTGTCTCTGTAACTATATAGTAATGGCTTTCAGTTACAGCTGGCGGAAATTATGCTACACACCTATTTATTGCCTTCACCAAACGATTCTGCTTTCACTGGTGTGACCATAACTTGCCAAAATATTTTACTGATGCTTTCGGCAGTGTCTCCACTTCTGTCTGATCACTCCTCAAATGACACCTTCTTTAATCCCACCCACAAGCAAGGTAAGCCACTCAATTTTATGCTAATTTCAAACACTTTATCCAAATCTAAACCCATCATCGCACCATCTGACATCACACATTTCACTTGCAAATCAGTTCGCCTCCTTGTAGATCGCTCTCTCATGTACCCATCTGCTGTAGAAAACAGGACCCCACTGCTCTCACTGCTTTCCACGTGATCTTCATAAAGACCTCACTTCAGTCTTGCACTACAGCTCATACAACTGCTTCATTATCCACCTTGTACCAAAGATAGGCCTCAGCCATGAATCACACTTGAAATAAGAGTGCATAACAGTAAATGAGGGCAGCAGTACATAAATGGCGAAAGCACTTATTCACTGCTAACTTCTTGGTTAATAAGCAAGCCCTTCATACACTGCATAATGATCTAGGAGGTGTCAAATCTATCTATTTCCAGGACCTCATTACCTCACCATCCACAAGCACTCTGTGCAAACCTTCAGCTCTTTACACTCTCCATCATCTTCAATTATCAGTATTCTATTGTTCATCCTTACCTGCTCATGACTTCACCCTGCTACATCTGCTCCAAGATTAACACTATAATTAGTCCACAGTGCTGAAGTCCTCACTCGCCTCAACCCTGCACAGTTACATTATTACGATTTAACACAACATCCTCCTAACAAACGTTTCCTCTTATGAAAGTAGCTAATCCACCCTGTGCCCCCCCCTGTAACCATTTCGTCCTCCCTTCATCAAATCTTTGCCTCTTTCATCCAACAGTTTCCCCTGCGTTTCCCTTCGCACTGACTGCCTGTCCTGTAACCAACTACTCAACCCTCTCCTGTGTTCGGGACCCTTCATTCCACTATCCTATCCTCTCCTCTGTTCTTGTCTATGCTCATACTCTTGGATCGTTCTGCCTCTCCTTTGATATTGCTGGTCACCCCACACTTTTCTCAATGAGCGCACGGGGCATTAGCTGGGTACCAGCCCTAATGCTCCTCAATAAGCAGCAGCAATCGTTGCAGTTTCACCAAGGTGAGTTTAGTAAAAGTTTATTTTACTACTTTCGATAACTGGTGCCTTTCGCAAACAGAAAAGGTAATGACAATGTATGGCACATTACAAGATGGCATGTTTTAATACTAGGGCTTCTGATTATATGCATAACGTTTGATCTAGCAGACATGATTGAACATATGGTGAGACCCTTAAATGCTCAAATCACAAAGGGACTAATATGCAATAAAGTTACGTGTCTCTTCACTCATGGCAGAATCTCCGCACTGCACTCACTGCAGTGCGCTGGACAGAGAGGCTGCCCAGAGTGCAGAGACTCCACACTTGTACCTTTACTACACGTAAGTCCCTTTGCAAATCAGACCCTTAACCTCTACTTCTTTGTGATTTTTAAAATAAAGAGAGG
Source organism: Triturus cristatus (assembly GCF_964204655.1). NCBI lineage: Eukaryota > Metazoa > Chordata > Amphibia > Caudata > Salamandridae > Triturus > Triturus cristatus. The sequence continues at coordinate 1,156,304,404 of NC_140583.1, read as the reverse complement.
GAAGCATTTATAGTAAAAATGGAAAACTCATGTCTCTATTTACAATGCAGTTATTGGTTGTTTTTAACTTTCAAGAAAATAACACATTTGTTCTTAAACGACATCCATATCTTAAATCACACATTTTATGATTTTGACATTTGGAATTTCATGTCATACCCTTCACTTGTGCCCATTCCCGACTTCTTATACCCTTATTATCTAGCAGTGCTTTCAACACCACAGGCCATCAAATTCTGGACGGAACGGCCATAAACAGTTTCGCCCATACCTCTATAATCACACTCAAATGCTAACAAGCATTGGCATAGCCAATAGGTCTCGCCTTTGGGACCGTTTAAGTGTTTAGTTATCCAGCACAATATCCTTGGTGCAGTAACATTAACTGTTGCATGGCTAAACACTTATAAGGTCCCAAAGGTGAGACCTATTGGCTATGCCAATGCTTGTTTTGTTTTGCTGTAGGTGAATGAGGGTGGCTTCACTCACTTACCATGTCCAGCACTGAAGGAGAATGAAAAAAGATAAGAGCCCCAATTCTGTGTTCTTCATGCCTATGGCCATACCACCCTGAAAGCACCTGATTGCATCTGATTTCAGAAGTTAAGCGGGGTGGGGCCTGGTTAGTACCTGGTTAGGAGACCGCCTGGAAGTACCAGGTGCTGTTGGCTATTTGATTTGCTTTAGGTGAATGAGGGTGGTGTGTCTCACTTACTATTGTTCAAATAGAAATAATTTTGTTCATGTATTATCGTATGTAAGTTAGCCTTTGTGGCACCATTTTCTATCTGGGCGCCATTTTGAATCATGATCTAAACTGATTCTTTGCTATTTTTGAGAAAAGGCCTCTGCTGAGTTGCGTTTTTTCCAAGCCTGAGTTTTGCTTCACTAATGAATATACTGTTCTTATTAGCGCCTACCTTTCCCTTTAAATAGAGGCCTTCTCCTCCTTGTCTAGTGGGGGGCACAGGCAAAGTGACCTTGAGTAGGAGATAGTGTGTGCCCAGCCTCAGAATCAAATCTTATTCTTTGTACTTCACTGTTCTGCTTCATCTGCTTGGAAAATTCCACAATGGGTGTGCCTTGATTGATTCTGGGATGTCCATAATGTATCTTTATGCTTGCTGATGTCAGTCCCTCTTCAGCACTCCTAAGTGACTGGGCAGACCGGGCTCCGGTCTGAGTGCACCTGAATAAACCGATATTGGCTTGAATTCTCTACTGTCTGACCGACTCTTCATTTGGTATGGAAGGCTGAATGGTGGTCATGAGTGACCCGGGTGACCCTAATCGGGCCACTTCGTTCAGTTGGCACCCAAACAGGGACTCCTTCAGGTGGGTGACCACTCATCTTCTGCGGACGGGGGAACTTGTTTTCTCTTGAGAATGGCTGATATCAGTAAACTGGTTTCTTTGTGCTGTCACTGTTGTTCTGCAGATGCTCAATTGGAAGAAGCTCGGCCTGCGCCTCCAGGAGGCACTCCTAATTTTCATATGTAAGTGAACAATGGTCTTGGCCATCTTATATTTAGTACATTATGGCACAAATATACGAGGGACAATGCCGAATTACTGTGGCCGTTGACGGGCACTTTTGATGAAAAAAGATTGGGACGAAGTAGACAGTCTATGTTTGATTCCCTCAGAACATGGAAGCAGGTAGCCAGGTAGAGGCGACTGAAGATGGAAAAGGATTCACGGAAAGGAAAGATGCAAACACTGACTCAGAAAGCTGTAGCATATTATAAGGAAAAACAGAAGACAGGGGTTCGATGTGCAGATAGAAAGTTTCAATTGCATGTTGACAGATCTTATCTGGCTCAGGAAGAAACTGATACTTTTGTGGAAGAATTATTAGATGCAAGGCCCCTGCCCCCATATGCCCCGCAAAGGATAAATCCTACTGTCCCTGTGCCATCACAGCCGCCTGTTACAGCTGTTCTCCCTGTCCCTGTATCTACTGCTGTTGTCTTGACAGCTGTGGCTTCAGCTCCTCCTTCTCTTTCTGTCCCTTAGACGTCCGTGGCAACTGTGACTGTTAGCACCCCAATCACACCTTTGTTTCAGCATCCCTATTTCAAGCTCTCTCTCCTTTGGCGCTCCCGCCTGCCACTATCCTACCTGTTGCTCCTGTTGCTTCTCCTTCTATGGTTTTCCATCCTCCAATTTCTTAGAGTACTGAGACGCCAGTATGCGGATTGGACAATAGAGATTCGACGAAATTTAAGGAGCGAATGGGTCCATTTGTTTGATCTGAGGTGGGGTATGAGAAGAAGAAAGTAGTAGCTAATCAGGCTGCGCAGTGGGGTCGTAATACCATTCACAGTGTGGAGGAATTTTGGAGTGTGAGGAAAGATTTGCCCTTTGTACATCAGCACGCCCTTAAGCATATGTTTGCTATGTCAATTATTCTCTGGCAGCAACATTTGGGGATTATGCACCGCAAATTGTATTTGATATTAAAGACCGTGTATATGCTAGTGGCCTGGAGCCAGGCCAAGTTTTTGGAAGTATTACAACATTAGTTTCTTATAGGAGTAGGTTACATGAAAAGAATCCCAACTCTGTATCTAAGTTTCCAACGCAAGAGGTCCCTCTTATATGTCACCCAGAAATACCAGATTTAAGGGATCAACGCGGAAATGTTACTAGACAAGATGCAGCGGTCTGTTTTCAAGAACAGTGGGTTTATACCAAGTGGAAAAGGAGTGAGGTTTTATCCCTTAAAGCTCATTTGCCCGATCCTAGGAAAAACCCCATTGCTTATTATCAAGAATTGACTGAAGCTGCCTCTTCTACTGTAATGACTAGTGCTGACATTGAACTATGTTTTGGTCTTCTTCTTCCGGTTGACATTTGGAGACCGGTTCATACTCCAGACCATGTTGCGGAGCTGGATGGTACATGGGATCTGATTAAAGGATGGGATCAGGAATGAAAGCCAGGTGATAAGCCTTGTGCCGAGATTCTTTCTTTGCCAGGTCGTATTATCAAATCTACGCATCTCTTTTTCCGCCGAAGAAGGAAAGATGAAAGTGTGTCTGACTTTTTCACTCTGTTTGAAGATATGTTTTCGGATTATAGTGGGCAGAATATGTCCATTGAGGGAGGTGTTCTAATTGTTTGTCGATAGGTTTGTTTCTAACTCACTTCCTGAAATTGCGACTCATTTGAAGGTGTCTGAGAGTACCTGGACCACATCTTCACATTCTTTTATTTTGAATATGGCTCAATATTATGAGCACCATGATCAGGAAGAGAAAGAAAAGGTCACTAAAAATAATAAGGGTTTAAAGACAAAGGTATTGTTGCAGCAAGCGTTTAGAGGCAATGGTAGAGGATGTGGTGGTCCTGCCAGGCAGCTTCCTTGCACTAGTAGGCAGTCGGCAACAACACCTTTGGGGCCGAATCAGTGTGCCTATTGTAAGGAGGAGGGCCATTGGTGTAGCGAGTGTCCAGTTCTTTTGCAAAAGGTGGTGCTCCCTAGAGGATGAGGTTCTCATGGACAAGGTCGTGGGGCTGATAGAGCTCAAGGTGCTGTGGCTTCACAGGGTCATTCTGATAATAATTATTTTGATGACCCTCTTGATGGGCAATACTACCATGATGACTATGTGATGGATGAAGTGGCAGGAATGTCTTACAGCTAGGATAGCTAGGGACAGAGTGCGAGACCAGTTCCGATACCTGTAGACCAGCGTGGTCCTTATGTAACAGTGGAACTGCAAGGTTCGACTAAGGAATTTTTGGTGGACACAGGTGCAACAAAAAGTTATGTTTCTCGAAATATGGTCCGTGGGGCAGCTCCGTATGGTCATAATAATGTTTCGGTAGGCTTTTCAGGTGTACCGGTTGTGAGCCCCATTTCACGACCCCTTGCATTGATGATTGATCCTTTTACTGTGAATTCTCCGTTTTTGTTGACGTCCAATTGTGGTAAAAATTTGATGGTTTAGATTTGTTGAAGAAATTGCATGCTACTATTTTTTGTTCCCCGGATGGGGTTTATGTGACGATGAGTCCCAATGTGTGTACTGCACAGTGTTTGTCTCACCCTCTTCTCGTTGAATTTACTAATCTCCCATCCACATTGTGGGCGAAGGGTGATACAGATGTGGGACTGTTGCACAGACAGCAAGTTTTAATACAGGTGAAAGACAATGCTGTTTTGCCTCGTATTCCTCAGGATAAGATACCTCAGGCTGGGGAACTAACCCTTTTACAGATTATTCAGGAATTGATACAAAAAGGTGTAGTTAAAGAGACGTTTGCCAATATTTGTAATAGTCCTATTCTTCCGATTCTTCAACGGACAACCTCAGGTTCCTCTCATGATCATGAGGATGTTTATCGTTTTGTGATTCACCTGTACGAAGTTAACAAGATTGTGGTTCCTCAGTTTCCTGTGGTTCCTGATATCGCTACGCTTCTAACCATGATTCCTTCTACTGCTACCTTCTTTTCTGTTATTGATTTGAAAAATGCATTCTTTGGTATTCCTATTCATCCAGATAGTAGGTATCTGTTTGGTTTTACCCTAGCTGATAGGAGCTTTATATTCTGTCGAGATCCCCAGGGCTATACTGAGAGTCCGAGCATTTATAGCCAAGCATTAAAAGGTCAATTGGATTCCCTTCAGCTTCCTACAGGTAATGTATTGGTGCAATATGTTGATGACCTCCTTATTGCTTCTGATATCGAACAAGGTTGTAAAGACAGTATAGATCAGTTATTGTTGCATTTAGCTCATCATGGACATAAGGTTTCCCTTTCTAAATGTCAGTATTTTCCACAGGAGGTCACCTACTTAGGTCACCTACTGTCAAAGGAGGGTAGGAAGATAACCCCTGAGCGCATCAGTACCATCGTTAAAATGCCTATTCCACAAACTCAGAAAGATGTGTGCGCTTTTATAGGTATCACCTCCTACTGCCGGCAGTGGATACCTAACTACTCCCTACTAATCAAACCCTTGCTTGCCTTAATAACCACAGAAGTGCATGAGCCTTTGCCTTGGACGCCTGAATATCACCAGTCTTTTGAGCAATTGAAAACTGCACTTTGTCAGGCTCCAGTACTTGGCACCCCCAAGTACAGCAAGCCGTTTGTGTTGTATGTGCATGAGATGGCTAGTTGCGCACTTTCGGTCCTAACATAAAAATTTGGAGTTAAGCAACGTCTGTGTGCTTATTTCTCTGCTGTCCTTGATCTAGTCGCGACAGCCCTGCCAAATTGTCTAAGTGAAGTCGTGGCCTCTTTGATCAGACAATCGGCTGGACCTGTACTGGATAAATAGCCTCCAAAAATCGCTCAATGCTTTTACAGATTTTATGTCGGCACTTGATTTAAAAGTTAAGTTCATTAAATCAAACAGTATGGTGTGTGACCCCAAATTGACTAAAACTAGGAACTTTGCTGTTGGGGTCAAGAACATTGATAAACTGAATAATTGTACCTATTTAGGGAACTTATTTAATAATGCGATGAATTGGTAACCACTCATAACAGCAAGGGTGCAACACACAAGTAGGGTTGTGGAGGGACTATTTCGCTTTGCCTGCAAGCTAGGTCACAATCCGGTGACGGAGCTAGTTACCCTTTATAAAGCTAAATGTTTGTCTCTGGCAACCAATGGGGCAGGGGTGTGGGGCCACCACAAATGCCACGACTTACAGGTTTTGGAAAATAAGTTATTGAAAAGGCTGTTGATGACCCTGAATACCACCCCCACACTCCTCGGTCATCGAGAGCTGGGGTTGGAATTTTTAGAGAACCGTAAAGGTATTGCCGCTTTGCTTCTATGGGCACAAATGTGTCTGTCTGAGAAATTAACATTTTCAAGGGATGTGATTAAAGATTGCATTAATCTGGATTGTGCACTATCGATCCCTTGGCTCCGATTTGTGAGAGATACATTTCATGAGATAGACCTAGGCAGTGCTTAATTTGTGCCGGTGCTTTCCGGTGCTAAGCACCGGCACTTAATTTTCAGGGCCGGGTCTACAAGCGATATTGGCTGCTCACCGGTGAAGAGCTGATATTGCATGCCAGCAGCCCGCCTCATGAGGCACACGCTTAGAAACTGCCAGGGTCCCTCCCTTATAAATCATAGGTCACTCCGAGCACACACTACGAATGATGAGCCCTTAGTTGCAAAATATATTATTAGCCTGCTCCGTTCCTACGTGGCAAATCGTCAAGTGTTAGTCTTTAGTTGGACCAATGGGATCACTGTGTTCTCTGCAGCCCGCCCAGACATACTGCGCAGCCGCAGCGCTTTTCAACCGATGACATGAAGCAAGCAGGGTGTTGCGCAGCAGGCCTCGGATGAAATAAAACTAAAAGGCTGTCCCAGTAAGTAGCGATTTTTTTTACCATGCTGCTGCTAGTAGTAGTGTGTGAACTGTGAAGGCAAAGCAATTATGGATTGTCAACTAAATCTCAGGGAATGAAAATAATTGTAAAATAATTCTGGCGGTAACGTGTTTGCTGGAGAGATCTGTGTTTTGTCTAGCCCAGTTTTAAATCACCCCGGGACCTTCGGGTGTGAGCTGTTGATGAGGCAGGATACTGCCCTGGCCTATTCTACACGGGCAGCCCCTCCTGCTCCCCTCTCCCTCGTGGCCTAAACATTTCGCTTTAAGTTTAACACGTCCAGGACACATCTTTGGGCCCCATTACGAGATCAGGAGCATTTCACGAGGACACCTCAGCAGCCGAAAGCAGCAAAATGTTCAGATGAAACTAATGGTAGAAAGTAGTAAATTATCAGCGGAATCAGGCGCTAATCTCACAATTCCTCATATCTGAGGGTACACCTCATAATACCATGATTGTATCACACTCCCTTTGCCACCACCTTTACAATGTAGCGAGGTACGTACACCCCTGCTATCGGAAACTTTGGGAGGAGTGGGGCGGGGAGGGAATAGCATTTCTGATAACGGGGCACCATATATGCATAAGTAGCGTAGTCTGTAGGAGCTCCGTTTTAAACCTCACTCCAGTTTTAGTTTATCAGTTCTATAAAGTGGGTGAACACAGCGAATGCCAAACATAGACTAATGTCATCTATTTATCTGATAGCACGAGACAGGCGCAAGAGTGACTCTAATTTCAGTTACACTTTGAGGCCTCACACATTTCATGCCTCGCCAAACTTCGATCAATTCCAGAAACACACTGAAGCGTTTACTGTGGCTGGAAGTCAACAAGATCCCCACAAGGCGCGTGAATTCCTGGTTTCATCCCAAGTTGCTAACCTGAGTCGACGCAGAGTCTCGAACCTAATTTCCCAGCCCCAAATTCGGCAGCTCTGGCCATTACGCCATTTCCCCATCCCACTTGTAGGGTTTGTTGGCAATGTGTTAGGCAGTGCTAATAGGAGAGGGAGGCATTTGGCCTTTGTATTTGTATTTTACCACTTATTTGTGTGAACCGTATTTTATGAGTACATTTTTCTTTGTTACTCTCCAACTCTGTCACTCTATGCTAAATTCTCTACATCTTTGATGTCAATCTATTTATGACTCTGCCTCTCTGCCTCTATCTATATCTCTCTCTCTCTCTGGCTCTCTGCCTTATCAATTTCTCTCTCTGGCTCTCTCTTTCTCAATGCTTCTTCCTCTTGCCATCTCTTAATTTCTTTTTCGCTGTCCCTCTGCTTTGCACTCTTACTTTACTATTTTTATCCCTCTTTTCCTTGCTCTCTCTATGCTGTTATTTTTGCGTTGTCTTTTCTTTATCTGTCTGTCTCCCCCTATTTTGAGCTGTCTCTCTACCAGTCTCTTTTTTCTCTCTGCCTTTTTCTATGCTGCTTCCTTTTTGACTCTCTTTGTCTTCCACTTTCGCTGTCTCTCAGCCTCTTTGTGCTGTCTCCCTATCAGTGTGAAAAGGCCATTTTTGGTTGTTCTGAAACATTTCTAGAGACACACTCCGATGGGTCTTTTAAGCAGCATGAAAGTGTGAAGGGGAGAACATCATTAATGCACAGTCAATTTAGAATGATCGCTTTCCAATACGCTAGCTGGAAAAGGGACTTCCATCAATCGCTCTATTGTTCGGCCCTACCTTGCCAACAGACGCCTCCGCTCGGACGACCTGCGTCTTGCCGCAGTTCCCAGATTACGAAAGCCAGAAGTGGAGGTCGTCTGTTCTCTTATAATGCCGCTAAGCTCTGGAATGCTCTCCCACTCCATTTGCGTAAGGAACTCAACTATCTGGCCTTTCATAAACTGTTAAAAACCTGGAATGAAGGAAGGGAATGACCTGGTAGATCAACCCCCTCCACTTCCTAGGGAGGAAAGGGTTCAAGTACCCTTGAATCCAAGAATCAACCTCTCAGTACCTAGATCTCACACGTGGATCAGAAACTTATGAGGACATTGAGGAGAGCCTCAATGAGGAGGACAGCCTTTTAGTAAGGCTGACCAAAAGACTGGATCTAGAGACCAGGTTGCTGTCTCTAGAAAGAGAGAGAGCAGAGATGGGCCTAGCACCCATCAATGCTGGCTGCAATTTACTAAATAAGGAAAAAGAGCAATCTTATGATCCTAAAATCCCCAAAGGGATTGTCCCTAAATATGAAGAGAGTGATGATATCACAAAATGGTTCATAGCCTTTGAGAGGGCTTGTGAAATGAGAAAAGTCAGGAGAAGAAAAGAGTCTATCTTGCATGTCTGGCATTTGCGCCAGTCATAGATGAGAGGTACACTTATTTTATGTGATCAGCCCATTAGGCTATCCTGTCATGAGCCACCTTCAAGAGTGGCTCCAATGCAAGAAAGATTATTTTATACTTATAGCCATTAGTTCTCTGTCATAGATGTCTAGTTCTTTTAAGTGAAGCGTATGGCACTGAATGGAATGCTTGGGTCTCAGGATCACATTGTGACTATTGTGCTGCAGTGGAAAATGACGTTGCATCATTTTCTACGACGAAGAACAGAAGCACATCTATTTGTTTCAATATGCTTGCTGTTATGAACGCTGACTTCAGTTTCTGGAAAGCTTCATCACCTCACCTTAGAGTCAGTAACCCCAGGGGTTTGAGGTTGGCAACTTGGGTGCAATCGCCCACGATCCTTGTCTTGCCTGTAGTAGGTCACTACTAAGAATGCAATTTATGGGCATATAGGTACTGGGCAACTTTTCCTAAATACTCTAAGGAGACCAAGGCCAAACAGCAGTCCAATTTCCCCATGGATATTCTTAACCTGGCAGATAACTCCCTGTGCCACTGGTCTGGAATGACCAGCCGTTCTACCTAAAGGGTCCAACCAGCACAGGTATCTCACAGAGCAGTGACAGAGACCCAATTCACTGTGACATTCTAGAAGCACTCCCTAGACCTATCACAGATCACAAGCCTGCTATCTGTGTCCACCTCCCAACCAAGGGACACTAGGGTATACTCTAACCTCTTCTCTTGGGAACTACCCCTCAAGAGCTGCGCTAGCCATCTCGGTGGAATCCCCACTTGTGACTCTCTTTTTGTGGCTTTAGGAGTTATTCTTAATGGTGAAAGCACCTGTCCCTCTCAAAGGGTGTTTTCCTGCATTCTTGGAGTTGGGATTATTTTGCCTTGTCAGAAGTTTGGACTCTCACAGGTTTACATTTTAGCTGCTTGCTAGGGCCTGACTCACCCTTTTTTGGTTGCACTGAGCACCACCTTAGACACTCTTGTTCTGGGACCAGAGGGCAGCTTCTTTGTAAGGCATATTGGGTGCTGTGAACTTAGAATCAATCAGGTGCTGGCGCAACTCTGTAAAACAGTGACTCAAAATGTACTTCCACTTAAATGAGTTATGCAGCCCATTATAGTAGTATACTCTGCTGTCCTTCACCGAACTTGTCATTAGCTTGATTGCAAACGTCCAAAAGTCATCCCAAGACTGCTCTGACTTCGTTTGGTGTCCCTAAACGTCAGGCTACAGTTTTCAGAAGTGAGACTAAACTTTTGGATAATTATTATTGGTTAATACTGAACCTACTTTCATTCCAAAAGATTCAATAGGGTATCCCTCCTTTAGATAAATATTTGTCATAGCAAGCAAGTTACCAAATATTCCTCATCTACCTTATGCCTTTGCAATACAATCTCCTATGCAGCAAACTACTTATCTGTGTTGTCCAAACCCAAATAAACCGCATATAGTATTCAACCACCACTAAATCATGGAAGTAGTTGACGGGCTCCCAGCATTCCCGTTACACTATCTGAAAGAAAAGTTCTGCTCAACTCCCTTATGTCACTCTTTGATGGTACAGGGTTGATCATTTCAGAATCCCACACTGAAGCTATCATAATAGCGATCCCCAAAAAGGGAAAGACCCTTTAGATTTGAAGAACTACCAATCCATCTACCTCATCAACATAGAATGTAAAATCAACATAAAGATTCTAGCAAACAGAGCTAAAGCGATATTGAACATTCAACTACATTCTACTCTAAAAGGAACCTTGAAGGGTAGATATGCCTGGGACAGCACCAGACTATTTAGCCATAATATGGAAAGAGACCAATTTCTAAAATCCCAGTCGATTGCTAAGTAGGCCTGGGCAAAAATTTCGTTCCGTTCGCGGAAATTGCGATAATTTGACATTTTTGCGTTCCGCGGAGAGCGCGAAAATGTCAAAAATTCCGGTTTCCGCAGCTTGGCGATAATTTGTTTCTTGCTCGCGCTGTAAAATGATACATTCTCGCGCGCGCGCGATCGCCTTACCTGAATCCCTGCGTTCGCCGACAAGTTTTCTTGATCCGATCGCGTTCTCCATGAGATGTTGTATTGTTTTTAGCCATTTGCGCTGTCTCGCGACAGTTCGCGCCCGCAGTGACGTCATGCGTCGCGCGATCACGTCTTTCTTCTCGCGATCATGCACCGCGAGAACAACTCAAAACAAGATGGCCGCGCCCGCAAGCAACCACATGGGTAAGTTGGCGACCCGCAACCATGCAGAAAATCTCGCGAACATGCCGGAAAAAAACTTCCGCATCTTCGCGATATTTCTGCTTGTTTGCGATAATTTTAAACATTCTCGCGATAATTTGCGAAGGTTAATTCCGCAAATTCCGCCCACCCCTATTGCTAAGCACTGGACATAGAGAAAGCTTTTGACTAAGTCTCAGGTTTTTCTATATACAATTTCAGACCAACCGCTTTAAAGGCATATGTTGGATACATGGTGGTTGGGCACTAGTCAAAGTTTTAACATTCTGAGTTGGGGCTGATTTATATTTAGGTGGATGGAATAATTGCAATTTCCATGGCGGATTACTGTACTCTACCTGACATATTTAGAGATGTCTGCTGACCCTGTGGATATCTTGCATCTCCCCTGTTGTTAGTTTGATGGGGGGAAAGCAGGACTTTCTTTCTGAAAATAAAACAAATAAATGGCCCTGGTCTCCATGGGAGATTTCTCCCATGGTGAGGGGGACATTAAGTACTTTTCAATGCTCCTTGTAGACAGTTTTTACCTGGCGATGGTGGGCATTGATATCAGCGGTATGTCCGTCCTTCTAAATTAGGTGGGTGGACATACAGCCGAAACTCAGATGGCCCTTAATCCATCAGGCCATCAGAGGAGTCTGACCACAGCAGGAGAGTAGGAGTAGCCTTTCCCATCGTCAAACCTATGGTCTGTCCGAATCTAAATGGAGAGGGTGGACCATTATGTTGGAAGGGAGGGAACTCTGTCGCTGTTGCAACGGAGTTACCTTTCCGTCAACATATAAATCAGGCTCTTAATCTTCATTTAGAAGTCAAAGTCCTCTAGCCAGGTAGGGTCCAGGCTGAGGCAGACGAGGGCCATTCAAAGTTAAATATTTGGTCGGCGAGGTCCCTCTGAAGTTGTTGGTTTTGACATCAAAAGTTCCAAGCGGGATAAAGCTGTATTTCACAGCCTTCTGAGGTTGGCCGGCTGCAGTGGATTGAGTGCAAGGCCTGGCCAAAGGCCAAGACCTGTGGCATACTCCTGCAGCACATAGCCTAATGCTGTGAGCAGCCAGGTTTGGCCGCATGTGACAAAAACTGGAACATGATAGATGATTAAACTGCCTTACAAAAACATAAAAATCCACACACACAAAAAACTAGACTAAAGGTTAGTTATGGTTCAGCTTATACAAGCTTGTAAAACCGTAGAAATTTGCCGGTTAGGGTCCAAAGTACATACAACTAACGTCCTAAGGTATCGCATCATACTCAATACATCAATTTGGCAATGGCACAAGGAAAAAACGCAGACTAGAAAGAGCATTCATGGCACGAGTTATTTTTTGCCCGTGTGATAGTATTTGAAAGAATTAGTAGCTATTTGTATTGCTTTTTAATTATAATATTTTAATTTACAAATCTTCTCTATCACTTTATCTTCACTCTTTTACTATTGTAGTCTAATATGAAGATCCCCAACTTTTATTGAGAGCTTGAAAGAATGAAGAAATGAATGAGGAAATGAAGAATGAAGAAAGTATAGACAAAATCATTAATATTTATCATACAATTTCGTAGTTGTTTTTAAATATTGCCTACCTCCCATGTCTAATATTGAGTACTAGCCAAGGATCACACAGTATAAACACTGTAGTAAATGCTAAAATTGCAGATCATGTGCAGCATTTTTGTAGTGTTATTTTACTTAACTTTGTATTGTGAAATATTACTGAGTTTATTCTTATTTATATATTTTATGGTTTTAATTGGTCTTTTGTTGAGTTGCTAGGACAAGGGCCAAAAAGACTTGACTGTCACCTGCATCAGAACAACCCAAAATAATTGACAACTTTAAAAGAAAAAATATGATTTAGCATTTCTTTCCAAGACCCACTGATTATATATTTAAACAAATGTAGTTGATCCTCCTAAGGCTGAGAGCAAGTTGTTTTGAATGAATGTAAATCTCCTGGCTAATCTATTGCACACGGAGAGTAACTATTTGCAATAACATGCAGCGTTGTAATGATAGGAGCACAACAGCATGACTTGCACCACCCAGCATTTGATATATGTTATTTAGCAACCCAGTTTATCATTTAGTTCCGGGAGGCATTTGGCCTTTGTATTTGTATTTTACCACTTATTTGTGTGAACCGTATTTTATGAGTACATTTTACTTTGTTACCCTCCATCTCTGTCACTCTATGCTAAATTCTCTATATCTTTGATGTCAATCTATTTATGACTCTGCCTCTATCTATATCTCGCTCTCTCTCTGGCTCTCTGCCTTATCAATTTCTCTCTCTGGCTCTCTGCCTTTCTCTTTCTCAATGCTTCTTCCTCTTGCCATCTCTTAATTTCTTTTTCTCTGTCCCTCTGCTTTGCACTCTTGCTTTACTATTTTTATCCCTCTTTTCCTTGCTCTCTCTATGCCGTTATATTTGCGTTGTCTTTTCTTTATCTCTCTGTCTCCCCCTTTTTTGAGCTGTCTCTCTACCAGTCTCTTTTTCTCTCTGCCTTTTTCTATGCTGCTTCCTTTTTGACTCTCTTTGTCTTCCACTTTCGCTGTCTCTCAGCCTCTTTGTGCTGTCTCCCTATCAGTGTGAAAAGGCCGTTTTTGGTTGTTCTGAAACATTTCTAGAGACACACTCCGATGGGTCTTTTAAGCAGCATGAAAGTGTGAAGGGGAGAAAATCATTAATGCACAGTCAATTTAGAATTATCGCTTTCCAATACGCTAGCTGGAAAAGGGCCTTCCATCAATCGCTCTATTGTTCGGCCCTACCTTGCCAACAGACGCCTCCGCTCGGACGACCTGCGTCTTCCCACAGTTCCCAGGATTACGAAAGCCAGATGTGGGGGTCGTCTGTTCTCTTATAATGCCGCTAAGCTCTGGAATACTCTCCCACTCCATTTGCGTAAGGAACTCAACTATCTGGCCTTTCATAAACTGTTAAAAACCTGGAATGAAGGAAGGGAATGACCTGGTAGATCAACCCCCTCCACTTCCTAGGGAGGAAAGGGTTCAAGTACCCTTGACTCCAAGAATCAACCTCCCAGTACCTAGATCTCACACAGGTAGATCAGAAACGAATGAGGACATTGAGGAGAGCCTCAATGAGGAGGACAGCCTTTTAGTGAGGCTGACCAAAAGACTGGATCTAGAGACCAGGTTGCTGTCTCTAGAAAGAGAGAGAGCAGAGATGGGCCTAGCACCCATCAATGGTGGCAGCAATTTACTAAATAAGGATAAAGAGCAATCTTATGATGTTAAAATCCCCAAAGGGATTGTCCCTAAATATGAAGAGAGTGATGATATCACAAAATGGTTCATAGCCTTTGAGAGGGCTTGTGAAATGAGAAAAGTCAGGAGAAGAAAAGAGTCTATCTTGCATGTCTGGCATTTGCGCCAGTCATAGATGAAAGGTACACTTATTTTATGTGATCAGCCCATTAGGCTATCCTGTCATGAGCCACCTTCAAGAGTGTCTCCAATGCAAGAAAGATTATTTTATACTTATAGCCATTAGTTCTCTATCATAGATGTCTTGTTCTTTTAAGTGAAGCGTATGGCGCTGAATGGAATGCTTGGGTCTTAGGATCACATTGTGACTATTGTGCTCCAGTCGAAAATGACGTTGCATTATTTTCTACGACAAAGAACAGAAGCACATCTATTTGTTCCAATATGCTTGCTGTTATGAACGCTGACTTCAGTTTCTGGAAAGCTTCATCACCTCACCTTAGAGTCAGTAACCCCAGGGGTTTGAGGTTGGCAACTTGGGTGCAATCGCCCACGATCCTTGTCTTGCCTGTAGTAGGTCACTACTAAGAATGCAATTTATGGGCATATAGGTACTGGGCAACTTTTCCTAAATACTCTAAGGAGACCAAGGCCAAACAGCAGTCCTATTTCCCCATGGATATTCTTAACCTGGCAGATAACTCCCTGTGCCACTGGTCTGGAATGACCAGCCGTTCTACCTAAAGGGTCCAACCAGCACAGGTATCTCACAGAGCAGTGACAGAGACCCAATTCACTGTGACATTCTAGAAGCACTCCCTAGACCTATCACAGATCACAAGCCTGCTATCTGTGTCCACCTCCCAACCAAGGGACACTAGGGTATACTCTAACCTCTTCTCTTGGGAACTACCCCTCAAGAGCTGCACTAGCCATCTCGGTGGAATCCCCACTTGTGACTCTCTTTTTGTGGCTTTAGGAGTTATTCTTAATGGTGAAAGCACCTGTCCCTCTCAAAGGGTGTTTTCCTGCATTCTTGGAGTTGGGATTATTTTGCCTTGTCAGAAGTTTGGACTCTCACAGGCTTACATTTTAGCTGCTTGCTGGGGCCTGACTCACCCTTTTTTGGTTACACTGAGCACCACCTTAGACACTCTTGTTCTGGGACCAGAGGGCAGCTTCTTTGTAAGGCATATTGGGTGCTGTGAACTTAGAATCAATCAGGTGCTGGCGCAACTCTGTAAAACAGTGACTCAAAATGTACTTCCACTTAAATGAGTTATGCAGCCCATTATAGTAGTATACTCTGCTGTCCTTCACCGAACTTGTCATTAGCTTGATTGCAAACGTCCAAAAGTCATCCCAAGACTGCTCTGACTTCGTTTGGTGTCCCTAAACGTCAGGCTACAGTTTTCAGAAGTGAGACTAAACTTTTGGATAATTATTATTGGTTAATACTGAACCTACTTTCATTCCAAAAGATTCAATAGGGTATCCCTCCTTTAGATAAATATTTGTCATAGCAAGCAAGTTACCAAATATTCCTCATCTACCTTATGCCTTTGCAATACAATCTCCTATGCAGCAAACTACTTATCTGTGTTGTCCAAACCCAAATAAACCGCATATAGTCTTCAACCACCACTAAATCATGGAAGTAGTTGACGGGCTCCCAGCATTCCCGTTACACTATCTGAAAGAAAAGTTCTGCTCAACTCCCTTATGTCACTCTTTGATGGTACAGGGGTGATCATTTCAGAATCCCACACTGAAGCTATCATAATAGCGATCCCCAAAAAGGGAAAGACCCTTTAGATTTGAAGAACTACCAATCCATCTACCTCATCAACATAGAATGTAAAATCAACATAAAGATTCTAGCAAACAGAGCTAAAGCGATATTGAACATTCAACTACATTCTACTCTAAAAGGAACCTTGAAGGGTAGATATGCCTGGGACAGCACCAGACTATTTAGCCATAATATGGAAAGAGACCAATTTCTAAAATCCCAGTCGATTGCTAAGCACTGGACATAGAGAAAGCTTTTGACTAAGTCTCAGGTTTTTCTATATACAATTTCAGACCAACCGCTTTAAAGGCATATGTTGGATACATGGTGGTTGGGCACTGGGCAAAGTTTTAACATTCTGAGTTGGGGCTGATTTATATTTAGGTGGATGGAATAATTGCAATTTCCATGGCGGATTACTGTACTCTACCTGACATATTTAGAGATGTCTGCTGACCCTGTGGATATCTTGCATCTCCCCTGTTGTTAGTTTGATGGGGGGAAAGCAGGACTTTCTTTCTGAAAATAAAACAAATAAATGGCCCTGGTCTCCATGGGAGATTTCTCCCATGGTGAGGGGGACATTAAGTACTTTTCAATGCTCCTTGTAGACAGTTTTTACCTGGCGATGGTGGGCATTGATATCAGCGGTATGTCCGTCCTTCTAAATTAGGTGGGTGGACATACAGCCGAAACTCAGATGGCCCTTAATCCATCAGGCCATCAGAGGAGTCTGACCACAGCAGGAGAGTAGGAGTAGCCTTTCCCATCGTCAAACCTATGGTCTGTCCGAATCTAAATGGAGAGGGTGGACCATTATGTTGGAAGGGAGGGAACTCCGTCGCTGTTGCAACGGAGTTACCTTTCCGTCAACATATAAATCAGGCTCTTAATCTTCATTTAGAAGTCAAAGTCCTCTAGCCAGGTAGGGTCCAGGCTGAGGCAGACGAGGGTCATTCAAAGTTAAATATTTGGTCGGCGAGGTCCCTCTGAAGTTGTTGGTTTTGACATCAAAAGTTCCAAGTGAGATAAAGCTGTATTTCACAGCCTTCTGAGGTTGGCCGGCTGCAGTGGATTGAGTGCAAGGCCTGGCCAAAGGCCAAGACCTGTGGCATACTCCTGCAGCACATAGCCTAATGCTGTGAGCAGCCAGGTTCGGCCGCATGTGACAAAAACTGGAACATGATAGATGATTAAACTGCCTTACAAAAACATAAAAATCCACACACACAAAAAACTAGACTAAAGGTTAGTTATGGTTCAGCTTATACAAGCTTGTAAAACCGTAGAAATTTGCCGGTTAGGGTCCAAAGCACATATAACTAACGTCCTAAGGTATCGCATCATACTCAATACATCAATTTGGCAATGGCACAAGGAAAAAACGCAGACTAGAAAGAGCATTCATGGCACGAGTTATTTTTTGCCCGTGTGATAGTATTTGAAAGAATTAGTAGCTATTTGTATTGCTTTTTAATTATAATATTTTAATTTACAAATCTTCTCTATCACTTTATCTTCACTCTTTTACTATTGTAGTCTAACATGAAGTTCCCCAACTTTTATTGACAGCTTGAAAGAATGAAGAAATGAATGAGGAAATGAAGAATGAAGAAAGTATAGACAAAATCATTAATATTTATCATACAATTTCGTAGTTGTTTTTAAATATTGCCTACCTCCCATGTCTAATATTGAGTACTAGCCAAGGATCACACAGTATAAACACTGTAGTAAATGCTAAAATTGCAGATCATGTGCAGCATTTTTGTAGTGTTATTTTACTTAACTTTGTATTGTGAAATATTACTAAGTTTATTCTTATTTATATATTTTATGGTTTTAATTGAGCTTTTGTTGAGTTGCTAGGACAAGGGCCAAAAAGACTTGACTGTCACCTGCATCAGAACAACCCAAAATAATTGACAACTTTAAAAGAAAAAATATGATTTAGCATTTCTTTCCAAGACCCACAGATTATATATTTAAACAAATGTAGTTGATCCTCCTAAGGCTGAGAGCAAGTTGTTTTGAATGAATGTAAATCTCTTGGCTAATCTATTGCACACGGAGAGTAACTATTTGCAATAACATGCAGAGTTGTAATGATAGGAGCACAACAGCATGACTTGCACCACCCAGCATTTGATATATGTTATTTAGCAACCCAGTTTATCATTTAGTTCCGGGAGGCATTTGGCCTTTGTATTTGTATTTTACCACTTATTTGTGTGAACCGTATTTTATGAGTACATTTTACTTTGTTACCCTCCATCTCTGTCACTCTATGCTAAATTCTCTATATCTTTGATGTCAATCTATTTATGACTCTGCCTCTCTGCCTCTATCTATATCTCGCTCTCTCTCTGGCTCTCTGCCTTATCAATTTCTCTCTCTGGCTCTCTGCCTTTCTCTTTCTCAATGCTTCTTCCTCTTGCCATCTCTTAATTTCTTTTTCGCTGTCCCTCTGCTTTGCACTCTTGCTTTACTATTTTTATCCCTCTTTTCCTTGCTCTCTCTATGCCGTTATATTTGCGTTGTCTTTTCTTTATCTCTCTGTCTCCCCCTTTTTTGAGCTGTCTCTCTACCAGTCTCTTTTTCTCTCTGCCTTTTTCTATGCTGCTTCCTTTTTGACTCTCTTTGTCTTCCACTTTCGCTGTCTCTCAGCCTCTTTGTGCTGTCTCCCTATCAGTGTGAAAAGGCCGTTTTTGGTTGTTCTGAAACATTTCTAGAGACACACTCCGATGGGTCTTTTAAGCAGCATGAAAGTGTGAAGGGGAGAAAATCATTAATGCACAGTCAATTTAGAATTATCGCTTTCCAATACGCTAGCTGGAAAAGGGCCTTCCATCAATCGCTCTATTGTTCGGCCCTACCTTGCCAACAGATGCCTCCGCTCGGACAACCTGCGTCTTGCCGCAGTTCCCAGGATTACGAAAGTCAGATGTGGGGGTCGTCTGTTCTCTTATAATGCCGCTAAGCTCTGGAATACTCTCCCACTCCATTTGCGTAAGGAACTCAACTATCTGGCCTTTCATAAACTGTTAAAAACCTGGAATGAAGGAAGGGAATGACCTGGTAGATCAACCCCCTCCACTTCCTAGGGAGGAAAGGGTTCAAGTACCCTTGACTCCAAGAATCAACCTCCCAGTACCTAGATCTCACACAGGTGGATCAGAAACTAATGAGGAGATTGAGGAGAGCCTCAATGAGGAGGACAGCCTTTTAGTGAGGCTGACCAAAAGACTGGATCTAGAGACCAGGTTGCTGTCTCTAGAAAGAGAGAGAGCAGAGATGGGCCTAGCACCCATCAATGGTGGCAGCAATTTACTAAATAAGGATAAAGAGCAATCTTATGATGCTAAAATCCCCAAAGGGATTGTCCCTAAATATGAAGAGAGTGATGATATCACAAAATGGTTCATAGCCTTTGAGAGGGCTTGTGAAATGAGAAAAGTCAGGAGAAGAAAAGAGTCTATCTTGCATGTCTGGCATTTGCGCCAGTCATAGATGAAAGGTACACTTATTTTATGTGATCAGCCCATTAGGCTATCCTGTCATGAGCCACCTTCAAGAGTGTCTCCAATGCAAGAAAGATTATTTTATACTTATAGCCATTAGTTCTCTATCATAGATGTCTTGTTCTTTTAAGTGAAGCGTATGGCGCTGAATGGAATGCTTGGGTCTTAGGATCACATTGTGACTATTGTGCTCCAGTGGAAAATGACGTTGCATCATTTTCTACGACAAAGAACAGAAGCACATCTATTTGTTCCAATATGCTTGCTGTTATGAACGCTGACTTCAGTTTCTGGAAAGCTTCATCACCTCCCCCAGGGGTTTGAGGTTGGCAACTTGGGTGCAATCGCCCACGATCCTTGTCTTGCCTGTAGTAGGTCACTACTAAGAATGCAATTTATGGGCATTTAGGTACTGGGCAACTTTTCCTAAATACTCTAAGGAGACCAAGGCCAAACAGCAGTCCTATTTCCCCATGGACATTCTTAGCCTGGCAGATAACTCCCTGTGCCACTGGTCTGGAATGACCAGCCGTTCTACCTAAAGGGTCCAACCAGCACAGGTATCTCACAGAGCAGTGACAGAGACCCAATTCACTGTGACTTTCTAGAAGCACTCCCTAGACCTATCACAGACCACAAGCCTGCTATCTGTGTCCACCTCCCCACCAAGGGACACTAGGGTATACTCTAACCTCTTCTCTTGGGAACTACCCCTCAAGAGCTGCACTAGCCATCTCGGTGGAATTCCCACTTGTGACTCTCTTTTTGTGGCTTTAGGAGTTATTCTTTTTTTTTTTTTTTTTTTTGATGTGCAAAAAGAATACGTTTTTTAATTTGTACACACAAAATATTTAAACCAAAGTTTAAAGAGAACATGTGGAGCATTTAAACACAACCAATGTTAATATTTTTTTTTTTAAAGCAAAAGTCGGTGTTTGTGCTGTTTTTACCAGAAATAGAATGCATTTCCAACAATTTTGCAAAATAATGCAGACCTTTTAGCGGATTTTTCCTTAATAAATGTAAACAGTACAAGTATGCGTTTAAATTCACTTTTTCTTTTGTTTGAGGGTTCCTACTTCAGTTTTTTTTAAAAGATAGGAACGTAGATAATGAACAAATAGCTTTCCAAGAGGAAGTTTTTTTTTCCTTGAGAAAATGTTTTCCACAACCCCAACATAATAGCATCTCTGGGCAAGCTGCACATCAGCCTTCCTGAAAGAGCACCACCTGTTACATGATTGCCTTTCAAAATGCAATGACGTTTGGCCCCAAGTTTAAAAGTCAGTATACACAAAACAAATAACCCATACCTAGAACAATGTAACCCACCACCCAGACCCTCACAAGCACCCAAGGAAATTTGGGTCCACTTAACATTCCGTTCATTAAAGGAGAAGAAACCCTGAGTCTTTATCGAGCTTGCTGGCGCCGGTCTCGAGGAGCTTCAGCTCGATCTCCACACCTTCCTCCGGTTGCTCTGCTGCTTTTGTTCCGCTGTCAGACATGGCGTTTTGGAAGTGGGTGGCAAAATATAAAATGTTTAAAGTGGAAACACCAGAAAGTGTTTGTGCGAGTTACGGGGAGTGATATACCGAGAGCGGGGGTGGAATGGAATTTTCCCCTGATGTAGCAAATGGTTAGGTCAGCGACAGAAATAAACAAGTATTTCCAGTGACAAACGGATTAATCTGTGACCACTGCTACTGCGCTGATTAAAATGAAAACGCGTTTTTCCTCACCTGTTTTGCGACGAGTGGTGGCAGAAAGTAAAAATAGTTCTCCTGCACAGCAATTTTTATTTATTTATTTAATGCGATTTTATATAGCGCGAACATTACCGGAAAGTGTCAGAGCGCTTTGAAATTAATTGATAGCAATGTGAAGCAATTGAAAGCAAAATGAAGCAATTGAAAATGGAATGCATAAGGAAACCGTGATTGGCCGGTGAGCCTGAGCATTGAACGGACGTGACGTTTAGCCAAAGTGAATGAGTGAGGAGGCACAAAAGAAAAGCGACATCGGAGTGAGCGAATGGTAAGTAGGAGGCGGGAAAAAAGTGTTGATATTGATGACAAAAGATCTCGCAGACATGCGCATGCGTGCTGATGCTCGATCAAAAAAGTACAGGTACGGTGTAACAAGCAGGAAGTAAAGGGGCCAGTAGCCATGGGAGGATACAAATGAGACATGGATGTACTAAAGAAGATCTAACAAGTCTATTTAGGAATCAGAAGAGAGCATTTATGAAGGACAAAGACACAAGGCAATGAAAAATGTTGGCGGGGCTTCTCTCAGTATTTTATTATTTTTTTTATTTTATTTTTTAAAATATTTTTATTGGCATTTTCAGTTTTCTTCTAAGCACAAAATAAAAGAACCAAACAAACAGGTCATCACTGGTCAACACACCCTCGTTGCCCCCGGCCATCCCCCCCCTCCCACTTCACACAAGGAGCCCAGTCAATAATCGGTCCGTGGAGTGCACCCTCGGCCTTAGTGTACATCACCGCCCATGCCCCAGGGCTTATCACACCTTCCGTGAACCGTGCAGGACCCCCCTCTCATCCCTCCATCTAGAGACCCCCCTCCAGGCCATGATATTTCCTCCATCGGGACCATACCCTGCGGAATTTCCTGGGGCAGCCTCGTGCCTTGTATGTAACCCTTTCCGCAGCCATATATAGGTCAAGACCCCTCCTCCACTCCTCCAGTCGGGGCGGGGTGGGCGCTCCCCAGTATTTCGCTACGTCCCTCTTCGCCACCACCAGGGCCAGTACCAAGAAGGTCAGCAGCGGGCGGGCAAGATCCACGTCATTTGTCATGCCCAGTAGCACCAGCTTGGGATCTGCCTGTAGTGGCACCCCTAGCACCTTCCCCAATTCCTCCAGGATCCCTTGCCAATACCCCTGAATCCGTGGGCACAGTCAGAGCGTATGATAAAAATTCCCTCCTTCCCTTCCGCAGCGCAGACACGACGTGTCCCCCACCCTTCCCATTTTGTACAGTCTGAGTCGGTCGAAATATGTCCTGTGCAGGATATTAAATTGGATCAGCCTCAGCCGGGACTTTATCGCCACGTCTCGTGGGTGCATGAGAACTATATCCCAATCTACATCATCCATCTCTCCCACGTCTGCTTCCCAAGTCGCCCTAAGCGCCCCCATATTGTCTGGCATGTTGTTCATGAGGGTCCGATACGTGAGGGACACCGCCCTGTCCACCACTTGTTCCTGCAGTAGGCGTCCCTCCAGCGGCGCATATTCTGGGAGGGAAGCAGCCCGCAGCCCCTCCGCCTTCCAGGCATGCCTCAGCTGTGCATATTTGTAAAACTGCGTGGGGAGTAGGCCAAATTCCCCTCGAAGCACCGAGAAGGACTTCAGTTCCCCCCGCACATGCACGTCCCCCAACGTCGAGATCCCAATGGTGTCCCAGCGTGTGAACCCTCTTAACTTATTCAGCTCCGGCAACCACGAACAGTGCCACAGGGGGGTCTGTCTACTTAGCTTCCTGTCCCATCCAATCTCCCGGGTCGCCCTTTTCCAGATCGCCAGGGATAATTTTGGTGGCCGGCAGAAATCGCCCCGTCCTCTTGCCACCGTAAAGGTAGTAATTATAGGAGTGAGCGCCCATGACCGACCGCTCCAGGGCATATGTCGGGTGCATGGCCGGGGCATGAAACCAGTCATTAACAGATACCAGGTGTTCCGCCCAATAGTAAGCCTCAACGTTGGGAAGCGAGATACCCCCGCTGTACTGGTGCCGTTGCAGGGTCTTCAGCGCCACCCTGGGTTGCCTGCCCAGCCATAGGAAGCCACGGACTTCCGAGTCAATCTCTCGAAAGACCCGCCTAGGAACAGGGTAGTATTCGTTTTGGAACGCGTAAAGAAACCTGGGCAACGTCATCATTTTAAACATGGCCGCGCGCCCTAGTAGTGTAAGCGGCAGCCGACGCCATCTATGTGCGTCCTCCACAAAGTAATTCAGGACCCTACCGACGTTCTTACCATAAGAGACACTTCGGTCAAGCGTTACGAACACCCCAAGATATTGAAACCCCTCCGTCGTTGTCTGGAGCCTGTCTGGAAGACACGGCCATTCCTCCCGCCCTTCCGGATCGTACAACACCGACTTGTGCCAGTTGACCCTATAGCCCGATCGGGTACCATATCGCTCGAGCTCCGAAAAAATTACCGGGATCGTTGTTTCAGGGCGGGTAACGTAGAGAAGGACATCATCCGCATAGAGGGATATTTTTTCCTCCATTTCGTCTTAAGGGCCCCTCCGAAAACCCCTAATCCCCGGGTGTTGTCTGACCCGCGCCGCCAGTACCATTGTCAACGTGAAGAGCAGGGGGGACAGCGGGCATCCCTGCCGCGTGCCCCTACCAATAGGGAAGTCCTCCGAGGTGACCCCATTCACCCTTACTCGTGCCCTCGGTTCCGTATACAGTAGTCTCACCCACTGGCGGAAGACGGGTCCGAAGCCCATGCGCCCCAGAACCCCCTCCATGAAGGGCCAATGCACCGCGTCGAATGCCTTCTCTGCATCCAGGGAGAGAAACCAGTGGGGATCCTGCCTACCGCTCACCGCCTGAAGCCAGTTATGCGATCCCCGCAAATTCAGTCTCGTAGCCCTATTAGGGAGGAAGCCCGTCTGATCCAAGTGGACCAACCCCGGAAGCACCGCCCGCAGTCGGAGGGCCAGTACCGTCGCCAGTAACTTCACTTCCGTATTAAGTAGGGATATAGGACGATAGGAGGCGCATTCCTCCGGCGGCTTTCCCTCCTTGAAGATCGGGACGATCGTGGCCAAATGCAGATCCGGGGGGAGGCTCCCCTCCTTTCGCGCCCCCTCAAATAAGGCCAGCATATGGCGAGCCAGAAGGTCCGCTGTTTTTTTAAAGAACTCCGCTGGGAACCCGTTTGGGCCCGGCGCTTTCCCCAGCCGTAGCTTGGTCAGCGCCTTTTTAACCTCATCCAGCGTGAGGGGAGCCTCCAGGCCCCGGAGGTCCCCGTCCGCAAGCACCGTCAGGTCTAGATCCGCCATGTATCGCAGCGCGTCCTCGTGCGAGCCCAAGTCCCGTGCTGCATAAAATGCCTGAAAGTGCACCGCGAAGGCCGCCGAAATCTGAGCATCACAACGCACCAGGTCTCCCCGCGCATCCCTCGCCTGCTCCACCCAGCGCGCATCCCTCTCTTTTCTACTTAACCACGCGAGCAGCTTGCCTGACTTATCTCCGACATCGTAGAGACGGTGGAGCGTCGCCAATGCCTGTTTTTTGGCTTCTCCCGTGGCAAGATCTCTATACTGCCGTTGTGCATCAAGCAACCGGCGCAGCGTCTCCCTTTCCTTACCCACGAGATACTCCCTTTCCAGTTGAAGCACGTGACTCTCCAGGGTCTGCAACTCCCTCCGCCTCTCCCTGTTCTCTTCCGCAATCCTATCCTGGACCCTACCCCTCATGACCACCTTTATGGCTTCCCAAAAGGTCACCGGCGACGATACGGAGCCCTCATTTTCGGCTAGGCAGACTTTAACATCCGCTCGTATGCCCTGCAATACCTTCGAGCTCTGCAGGTCCCACGCCGATACTCGCCAGTGCCCCTGTCCTCGCGGCCGATGTCCCAACGTCACCATAAGGGGGGAATGATCCGATAATCCCCTCGCTTTATACTCCGCCAAATCCCCACTAGTCAGCAGATGCCGGGCCATAAAGATATAATCCAGTCTGGAATATACCCTGTGGGCCCCAGAAAAAAATGAGTACTCTCGCCGCTCCGGATGTAACCAACGCCACTTTAGGAGTTATTCTTAATGGTGAAAGCACCTGTCCCTCTCAAAGGGTGCTTTCCTGCATTCTTGGAGTTGGGATTATTTTGCTTTGTCACAAGTTTGGACTCTCACAGGTTTACATTTTAGCTTCTTGCTGGGTCCTGACTCACCCTTTTGTGGTTACGCTGAGCACCACCTTAGACACTCTTGTTCTGGGACCAGAGGGCAGCTTCTTTGTAAGGCATATTGGGTGCTGTGAACTTAGAATCAATCAGGTGCTGGCGCAACTCTGTAAAACAGTGACTCAAAATGTACTTCCACTTAAATGAGTTATGCAGCCCATTATAGTAGTATACTCTGCTGTCCTTCACCGAACTTGTCATTAGCCTGATTGCAAACGTCCAAAAGCCATCCTAAGACTGCTCTGACTTCTTTGGGTGTCCCTTAACTTCAGGCTACAGTTTTCAGGAGTGAGACTAAACTTTTGGATAATTATTATTGGTTAATACTGAACCTACTTTCATTCCAAAAGATTCAATAGGGTATCCCTCCTTTAGATAAAAATTTGTCATTGCAAGCAAGTTACCAAATATTCATCATCTACCTTATGCCATACAATCTCCTATGCAGCAAACTACTTATCTGTGTTGTTCACACCCAAATAAACCACATATAGTCTTCAATCACCACTAAATTATGGAAGTAGTTGACGGACTCCCAGCATTCCCTTTACACTCTCTGAAAGAAAAGTTCTGCTCAACTCCCTTATGTCACTCTTTCATGGTACAGGGGTGATCATTTCAGAATCCCACACTGAAGCTATCATTATAGCGATCCCCAAAAAGGGAAAGACCCTTTAGATTTGAAGAACTACCAATCCATCTACCTCATCAACATAGAATGTAAGATCAACATAAAGATTCTAGCAAACAAAGCTAAACAGATATTGAACATTCAACTACATTCTACTCTAAAAGAAACCTTGAAGGGTAGATATGCCTGGGACAGCACCAGACTATTTAGCCATAATATGGAAAGAGACCAATTCCTAAAATCCCAGTTGATTGCTATGCACTGGACATGGAGAAAGCTTTTGACTAAGTCTCAGGTTTTTCTATATACAATTTCAGACCAACCGCTTTAAAGGCATGTGTTGGATACATGGTTTGGGCACTGGGCAAAGTTTTAACATTCTGAGTTGGGGCTGATTTATATTTAGGCGGATGGAATAATTGCAATTTCCATGGCGGATTACTGTACTCTACCTGCCATATTTAGAGATGTCTGCTGACCCTGTGGATATCTTGCATCTCCCCTGTTGTTAGTTTGATGGGGGGAAAGCAGGACTTTCTTTCTGAAAATAAAACAAATACAATGGCCCTGGTCTCCATGGGAGCTTGCTCATGGTGAGGGGGACATTAAGTACTTTTCAATGCTCCTTGTAGACAGGTTTTACCTGGCCATGGTGGGCATTGATATCAGCGGTATGTCCGCCCTTCTAAATTAGGTGGGTGGACATACAGCCGAAACTCAGATGGCCCTTAATCCATCAGGCCATCAGAGGAGTCTGACCACAGCAGGAGAGTAGGAGTAGCCTTTCCCATCGTCAAACCTATGGTCTGTCCGAATCTAAATGGAGAGGGTAGACCATTATGTTGGAAGGGAGGGAACTCTGTTGCTGTTGCAACGGAGTTACCTTTCCGTCAACATATAAATCAGGCTCTTAATCTTCATTTAGAAGTCAAAGTCCTCTAGCCAGGTAGGGTCCAGGCTGAGGCAGACGAGGGTCATTCAAAGTTAAATATTTGGTCGGCGAGGTCCCTCTGAAGTTGCTGGTTTTGACATCAAAAGTTCCAAGCGGGATAAAGCTGTATTTCACAGCCTTCTAAGGTTGGCCGGCTGCAGTGGATTGAGTACAAGCCCTGGCCAAAGGCCAAGACCTGTGGCATACTCCTGCAGAACATAGCCTAATGCTGTGGGTAGCCAGGTTTGTCCACATGTGGCAACCTGGAACATGATAGATGATTAAACTGCCTTATAAAAACATAAAAATACACACACACAAAAAACTAGACTAAAGGTTAGTTATGGTTCAGCTTATACAAGCTTGTAAAACCGTAGAAATTTGCTGGTTAGGGTCCAAAGCACATACAACTAACGTCCTAAGGTATCGCATCATACTCAATACATCAATTTGGCAATGGCACAAGGAAAAAACGCAGACTAGAAAGAGCATTCATGGCACGTGGCATGAGTTATTTTTTGCCTGTGTGATAGTATTTAAAAGAATTAGTAGCTATTTGTATTGCTTTTTAATTATAATATTTAATTTGCAAATCTTCTCTATCACTTTATCTTCACTCTTTTACTATTGTAGTCTACATGAAGTTCCCCAACTTTTATTGACAGCTTGAAAGAATGAAGAAATGAATGAGGAAATGAGGAAATGGAGAATGAAGAAAGTATAGACAAAATAATTAATAATTATCATACAATTTCATAGTTTTTAAAAAAATATTGCCTACCTCCCATATCTAATATTGAGTACTAGCCAAGGATCACACAGTATGAACACTGTAGTAAATGCTAAAATTGCAGATCCTGTGCAACATTTTTGTAGTGTTATTTTACTTAACTTTGTATTGTGAAATATGACTGAGTTTATTCTTATTGTTATATTTTATGGTTTTAATTGGGCTTTTGTTGAGTTGCTAGGACAAGGGCTAAAACAACTTGACTGTCGCCTGCATCAGAACAACCCAAAATAATTGACAACTTTAAAAGGAAAAATATGATTTAGCATTTCTTTCCAAGACCCACAGATTATATTTAAACAAATGTAGTTGATCCTCCTAAGGCTGAGAGCAAGTTGTTTTGAATGAATGTAAATCTCACGGCTAATCTATTGCACACGGAGAGTAACTATTTGCAATAACATGCAGAGTTGTAATGATAGGAGCACAACAGCATGACTTGCACCACCCAGCATTTGATGTATGTTATTTAGCAACCCAGTTTATCATTTAGTTCCGGGAGGCATTTGGCCTTTGTATTTTACCACTTATTTGTGTGAACCATTTTTTATGAGTACGTTTTACTTTGTTACCCTCCATCTCTGTCACACTGTGCTAAATTCTCTATATCTTTGATGTCAATCTATCTATGTCTCTGCCTCTATCTAGATCTCTCTCTCTCTCTGGCTCTCTGCCTTATCAATTTGTCTCTCTGACTCTCTGCCTTTCTCTTTCTCAATGCTTCTTCCTCTTGCCATCTCTTAATCTCTTTTTAGCTGTCCCTCTGCTTTGCACTCTTGCTTTACTATTTTTATCCCTCTTTTTCTTGCTCTCTCTATGCTATTATATTTGCGTTGTCTTTTCTCTATCTCGCTGTCCCCCCCTTTTTTGAGCTGTCTCTCTACCAGTCTCTTTTTCTCTCTGCCTTTTTCTATGCTGCTTCCTTTTTGACTCTTTGTCTTCCATTTTCGCTGTCTCTCAGCCTCTTTGTGCTGTCTCCCTATCAGTGTGAAAAGGCCCTTTTTGGTTGTTCCAAAACTTTTCTAGAGACACACTCCGATGGGTCTTTCAAGCAGCCTGAAAGTGTGAAGGGGAGAAAATTATTAATGTAATTTAGAATTACCGCTTCCCAATATGCTAGCCGGAAAAGTGCCTTCCATCAATCGCTCTACTGTTCGGCCCTACCTTGCCAACAGACGCCTCCACTCGGACGATCTGCGTCTTGCCGCAGTTCCCAGGATTACGAAAGCCAGAAGTGGGGGTCGTCTGTTCTCTTATAATGCCGCTAAGCTCTGGAATACTCTCCCACTTCATTTGCGTAAGGAACCCAACTATCTGACCTTTCATAAACTGTTAAAAACCTGGCTCTTCACCTAGTGTGGTTGGTGTCCTCTAGTTCCGTTGTTAGCGCTGGGATGCCCCCGGTTAGCTACGCGCTTAATAAATGTCTTTTTCATTTCATTTCCAATACATAATAACCATACGACAATTAGGAAAGGTTAGTAAAGTTTATTACAAAGACAAAATTAACTGAATGTAAACACACCTCAACACGATGGTATAGAGATACAAAGGAAACAGCCTAAAGCCAAATCTAGGCACCCAATTCAGACGGTGCACCATGAACAAGACTATTAGCTCAAGAAGGAGAATACAAACAATCAAGAAGCAAGAGTCCAAATTTCCCTCCATCGAGGACTGATGAATGAAGAGCATTTAATCTATGCCTAACGTTAATAAGTAAGCATTATGAATCAAGAGGAAAGGTGTCAGTCGTGGAGTCTTCCTAAGAAGTCTAGCAGCATAAAGCCACTGTCACAAGAGATAGAGAGCTTTTTCTGGGATGCTCTCTCTCCAAAGGCAAGGGCAATGTGGGGGCTATCCCTAATTCCAACAACCAGTTATCCACAGGTAGACTTCCCATGATGCACACCTTGCACGTACTCCACAATGGGTACAGTCATGAGTGTACTTTTCAACTGTGTTCTCCATGTACATCCTTTGCAACAATTTGTCCTTGGTTCTCG
Source organism: Triturus cristatus (assembly GCF_964204655.1). Lineage (NCBI taxonomy): Eukaryota > Metazoa > Chordata > Amphibia > Caudata > Salamandridae > Triturus > Triturus cristatus. The sequence continues at coordinate 1,156,274,590 of NC_140583.1, read as the reverse complement.
TGCCATCTCCCGTGTGAAACCAACTTCTTTCCTTTATCGCCCACAAGTCATGTAATTGTAACTTCATCTCTCCTTGCTTAGCTGCTAAAAAAAGACATTACTTTTCCTAAAAGAATGCTTCTCCACCTGCAATGTAAAATGTGAGAAAGAACAGCTCCCACAATGCACATGAAATTCGGAACATTAATCTTAAAGCCTACAGCTTGAGCTCACATAAGAACGTATCATTTAAACATTACGAGTTACATAATTAATCTTGCATTCCCAACTAACACATTTACCTAATTATGGAAACAATCATTATTATTAAACACATCTCATAAATGAGTAATGTCAAACTTCACAACACGATTCTACAAGGCTAGCTTTTTTGCTAGTTGCATTTGTTTCCTTCGTTAAATCTTCATACTACCTGTCAGTAAACTAACATTTTTCAAGTAAATACATTAACAAGGTTCACAATTCTAACACTCACATTTACAGAAGACAGGATTAAATGCGGGTACTCTCTACATGTGATTATGATTCACCCCAAAAAATGAGTAAAATGCAACCACAAGATTTTCATTCCATCACGGTCTACTGCTTTGTCTTTCACTATCTCTCTGTGCCTTTGTCGCTGTGTCTTTCTCATTCTCTCCCTTACTGCTCTTGCCTCTTCTACTCCTGTTCTGTGTGTGTGTCTGTCTGTTTCTCTTTGTCGCTTGCACTCTCGAACTCACTTCCTCTCATTCACATTTCTCTATCACTCTCCATCTTTGTCTCCGTGTCAGTCACTCTATCTCCCTGACATTGTCTCCGGGTCTTTCTATCTTTGACTTATTCCCTCAAGTGTGCCTGTCTCTGCTTCTCTCTCTCTGTCTCTCTTAGTCGTTTATCCTCTCCATCTCTCTCCCTATCAATCTCCACCCCTCTCTCTGATTTGCCCCCTCTGTTAGTTTCTCCTTGTGTCTCTCCTTCACTGACTCTCTCTCTCTCTGTCTTTTTTGCTCTCTTCTGTCACTCTATATCCCTCTAACGCTTTTACGCTTTCTCTCCTAATCTCTCTGTGCTTTTGTGCCTCTCTGTCTCTCTCTTTCTATATCATTCTGCTTTTCCTTCTCTTTGACTTTCGCCCCCTCTACCTGTCTTCCAATCGTTTGCAATCTCTCTCTCTTTCTCCATCTCTGTGTCTTTCTTTCTCCCTCTTTGCTCTTGTATTAGAGTCTTTCTCATTCTGACTCTAATTTCACTGTCCTTATCTCTTTCACCTTCTCCGTTTCTCACCTTCTACATCTCTTTCCCTCTCTTTCAAGGCCTCTGTCAGGCTCTATCCATCTTTCTTTTTGGCTCCCGCTCTGTCCCTTTTGCACTGTGGCTCTCTCCCTTTCTGTTTTCCTTCTTTTACTCTAATCCTGTCTTAAGCGCTTTCTCTCTATCATTAGCTATCCCTCTTTCTTTCACTCCAATTATTTCTGTTTGCACCTCCGTGTCTCTGTTTCTCCCTTGCTGTTTCTCTTTGCCTCTTGCCATATCTCTTTCACGATCCCTCGCATCGCTCCATTACACTTTCCATATCTCTGTCTTTGTGTCCTCTGCTTCTCCTCCATTCCTTTGTCTTGTGCTCTCTCTTAACCAGCCAATCACATGTCAAAAATGTAAACTTGAATGACAGAGTCCAGATTCACTGATTCGCAATTCTTTGCATACATGATATGCTGATATTTTAAACCTTTGAAGCCCACAGGGCATCTTTTTCAAACTATAATAACTGTTAAACTACTGTGAGGATTTACACCAAACCAACAAAATCTTGTTTTTTAAGTGAACTTATACTCTCAAGCCAAGTTTAGCTTAACTACTTTTGATGTTTTTTCCTGTAGCTGTAAGCAAAAAATCAGTGGGAGCTAAAAAGGGATATCACAGCTTTTCTGACGAACCCCTTAACTTCTTGCACCATGCAATGGACAAAATTTAGCATGCTGGACCTTAGCAACTCTCTTACTATTGCTCTCAATATCTCTCTCTCTCTCTCTCCTCTCTGATTTTATTTGAGATGTCATCAGAATTATGTCATTTAGCATGTCATGAGAGATGTACCAGGTCATAAGCAAAGCATTGCTGGGGCGCAAGTTATAATTAGCTCAGTAAATTAAAACTAGTGAATTTCAGTTGTTTTTTGTTTTAAAATGATAGATGTTATAATATTACAAAGTTTAACTATGTCACTTTAACTTTTGTGTTTTTTTCAGTGAAAACATACATGTACTTTGAGTAGTTATAGTTAGGTAAGAGTTTTCATAGCAAGATAGTTTTTTTCTTCGACCAATCTTCACAAAACTTTACAAAACAAAGGTTTCATCACCTCAGTTCCTTCCTGAAAAGCAGTAGCTGGGAAAAAGAGGGCAGGGTGTTTCCAAAATGAGGTTTTCCCATGATAATTATCATAGGAAATTTTGTGATGCGATATAGAAAAAAAACAGCTAAATCGAATTACACCAAATGTGATGGAAAGGTAGATATATTCATGTTTTTTATTATTTCATGTAAATCCATGGAGCTGCTTCTGCAAAATTATAGTTTAAATTATAGGGATATCTCAATGAATGGCCCAGCTGTATTACAGAGATACCTAAATATCACAAATAAAGCATTCTGAATAGCTCAGCAGGCTTTTTTCACATCAGCCCTGGTCCTGCTGGTTAAAAAAATATATAGTGGGCAGGTATGAGTACACAGACACCAAGCGCTTCCTGGGGAACCCAGAGGCATCCCCCACCCAAACACCAAAATGCAAGAAAACTTTACTTCGTGCTGCTGGTACTGCAGTACTTCCACAGGACTCAGCGTGGTCTCCCGCGTGGTACTGCGCAACTACTAGGAGACAGGTATTGTGAGACTGCACAAGCTTGACAAACTGAAGCTTGCACTCTCACGGTACTGTGAGTGGAGGTCTTTCAGTGATTCGGTGGGAGTACCACAGTACTGCATAAAGACTTAACAAAAGTAAATAGAAAAGCTGCGGGTTAGGGGTAAGTGTGGGGTTGGCAAACCCCACTCTGTGCATGCCCCAAGGCCGTGTGCGGGGGGTCGCTGCTTGTGAGGATTCGAGTGAAGGGCCTGGTGGCAGGCAATACCCTTCGGCTAACCCTATGCTATGCCTGGCCAAAGGCGATGAGTGGTGGTGGTTAGCTGCCTGTGGGAGATTGGGTGCAAGGACTGACTGCAGGCGACCCCCATGCCTCGTACTGACATATTCCTTGCATGGATCGGCTGGGTGGCCTTGATGCCAGCCCCTGCACCCAGCACCTCGCAGCTGGCCAACCCAATCTTTTGGCCATGTGCAACAGTGGATTAGCTGCAGACTCAAACCCCCCACCTGCTCCCTCCCCCCCACCGGGTGCCCAACCTTCTGTAGTGCACAGCCTTTGGTCTTACTGTCTTTCTTTTAAAGTATATTGATAATTACACACACAAATGACAAACAACATAATTTACTTTCCATCTTTTAACAGATAATGGTGGTTCTAAAAATAATATTTACTATTTTTGGACGTTTTTCATATTTTTAGGGCTTAACCTTAAAAAAAGGAAATAGAGCATCAGAACTTGGGAGCCAACCAAGAAATATTTTCTGCATTCTAAGTAATTAGCACAGAGAAACCTGTTCCCTACAGGGGCACTTTGCTTTCTAATTGCAGCACTTTTTGAGCACTTGGTTTAGGACTTAGCTATATTAGCATAGAGAGGATTTACATCCATCTGTTATACCAAGACAAGAGATAGTACACAGTAGCCAGCTAGCAGGGAGGGTATTGCACCTGACATTGAAGCCTCCTCTTCTTCACATCTTCAATCTGGGCAAGCACGTTGGTTGCTATGAATATATGACGTTACAATGCAAGCCAATTCAGCTCATGCTTTTACAATGCGGTTTTTACAACGCAAGTACCATTACATCGCATGTGTTTACAACACATACCATTACAACGCAAAATAATGTTAATGCATTAAATGATCCATTACAACGCAAACATTTGCAATGCATACTAGTTCAATGCATACAATTACAACGCATATTTTTAAATTGTATAATAAATCACTGGGACGGGATGCATGGAAAATAGGGGGTTTGGGTGGGGTAGTGTATTAAAAAACCGATACTTAAAATTAGTACTTAGGGGTCTATTACAATGTCGGGCGGATCACCGGTGGGTTAGTGTATTAATACACAGTATTTTAGAATAGTAATAAATATAAAAAATTAATACTCGAGTACTAAGATTAACACTCGCATATTTTTTTAATGTTGAGCAATAAAAAACCAAAAGATATATACCCCTATTAAAATATAATTTTAATTAATATAGTGAACATATATTTATCACACATAAAAACATTTTATAATTAATAAATAACAATCTAATTTTTTTACATAGATTTTTATTAAATATACAACATATGACATTTTCAAAAATATTTTCAAAAGGACGAGGACACTAAAAAAGGTACATTAAAACTCTTTAATTTACTAAAATATCGACCATTATTTAAAGAAAATATTAAATATTAGAAAGGTGCTTATTGGTATGGCGGGCGGACCTGAGTCCGCCCACCATCACCACGGTGTTGGGACTGGCCGCCAGACATGCAGCGGTCCCGCACTGCAAATTAGGATGCGACAGCCACCCTGGCGGTTGCATTCCGCATTTTAACATTGCGTCGGGTGCTGCTTACAGCAGCACCCGCTGCGATGTTAAAATTGCATGCCTGGTATTTCACTGCACCACATGGCAGGCACCACACGGTGCCTGACACTTGGTGCAGCGAAATGTAGGGGGGTACCATAGGTACCCCCCAAGTGCACTCCCCCACCCCCCACACTACCCTGGGGGCCCACAACGGGCCCCCAAAGCCAATCCCCAGCAGCCTTTCCATGGCAGCATCGCCGCCATGGAAAGGCCTTTGACAATAGACATTCTAATATGGCTGGCACCATATTGGAGCCCCTGCTCCGCCCAGCGGGCAATCGTAAAGATTGCCTGCCGGCAGAAAAGCGACAGACGGACTTTCCATCCGCCGTGATACCCACTGCCATAGTAATATGGCGGTGGGTAATTCTCCTTACGATGGCATAACGATCGCCACCGCCCACTCGACGGTGGTGATCGTTATGCCATCATAATGAGCCCCAAAACGCCAATAACACAAAACTAATCGAAAACCAAACAAATAACCCACCATTTTAAACTTCACGAAAACGAAAGTACTACAACACTTTCTATGAAATCATCTTGACCCGCAGGTCGCCAAAATGGCGGAGATAACATATATTAAAAAAAATAACGAACATTTATACAAAATTAAAAAGACCACAAAAAATATACACAAACCATACTTTTTTAAAATAACGTACACCACAAAAAAACGTATAAAAGCAGCCGTCTACCATTTTGAAAACAGTGGTTAACTGACTGCCAAACACACCACAAGCGTTTTGCCTGTCAGAAAATTATCGTCATCAAACAGTGCCATCTACAGTTCCAAGTAAGTGAACCTTATATTGTAAATAAATTAGTAAATTAATCCAAGCATAATTTTTATCACATATGCCATTTAAAATATCTTTCATCTTTTTTTCAAAAAATGTTCAACGTTGCATTAAGTACAATCGAGCATACAGTCACAGAAAAAATATATGATGTGAGTAAACAAAACTTTATATATTTAAATATGTAATGTTTTTAAATAAAAAAAACATTTATTCACATTAAAAAAGAGTAGAATATTGTAAAGTTTAAAACTAATAATACTACTCTAACAGGTGCTTGCTTCAGAGAAATTAATATATAGTGGTGGGGGCAAAATGACTATTCCAACTACGACGGGTGCTTACCTCAGGGAAATTAATGGATCGTGGTGTGGCAAAATTACTATTCCTACTCTGACGTGTGCTTGCATCAGGGAAAATGCTGGATAGTGGTGGGGGGAAAATTCCTTTTCCGACTCCGAAGGGTCCTTGCCTCAGAGAAAGTGCTGGATAGTGGTGGGGATAAAATTACTATTCCTACTCCAGAAGGTGGTTGCCTGTGGGAAAGTGCTGGTTAGTGGTGGGCATAAAATTACTATTCCTATTCCAAAGGTTGCTTGCCTCAGGGAAAATGCTGGAAAGTGGTGGGGATAAAATTACTATTCCTACTCCAAAGGGGGCTTGCCTCAGAGAAAGTGCTAAATAGTGGGGGAGATTAAATTACTATTCCTACTCCGGGTGCTTGCCTTGGGAAAAGTGCTGGATAGTGGTGGGGATAACATTATTATTCCTACTCCGAAGGGTCCTTGCCTCTGGAAAAGTGCTGGATAGTGGTGGGGATAAAATTACTATTCCTAACCTGAAGGGGGCTTGCCTCAGAGAAAATGCTGGATAGTGGTGGGGATACAATTATTATTCCTACTCCAAAGGGGGCTTGCCTCAGGGAAAGTGCTGGATAGTGGTGAGGATAAAATTACTATTCCAGTTGTGATGGGTACTTACCTCAAGGAAAGTGCTGGATAGTGTTGTGTTTACAAAATTAGTATTCCTACTCCAACGGGTGCTTACCTCAAGGAAAATGCTGTATAGTGGTGGGAGCAAAATTACTAATCCTACTCCAAAGGGAGCTTACCTCAGGGTAAGTGCTGGATAGTGGTAGGGATAAAATTACTATTCCTACTCCAAAGGGTACTTACATCAGAGAAAATGCTGGTTAGTCCAACATGTGCTTCCCTCTGTGAAACTGCTGGATGTTGTTTTTAGGTCCAAAATGTTTAAAAAATATATAATTCTTTATTATACATTTTTATTTATCAACAGATAACTACACCATCAAAAATCAACTGTAAAAAATTACCATATATTTTCTTGGAAAAAAATCGAATTACATCCAATTTTCATTTTAAAACAATGCAAATATATTTTTTCTTCCAGAGTTTCTTACTTTAAACATCAAACTTTTTCTAAAAGTCAAGTATAAAAAGAAGAAACATCACAAGGTAATATTTACATCCCAAAAATATGTCAATAAAGTTTTTGAACAGTAAAAAAATATATATTTTAAAACAATAAAATGCTCAACTTCAAAAGAATCATACTTTTTGAAGGCAAATAAATATGTCAATCTTCTCATACATAATATTGCTAAATAAACACTAATGTATTTCTTCTGTAAAAAGAAATAGCGTATTGTAAAAAGGCAAAACATTAACCTGTTCTTCCATAAACCAAAATATGTAATTCTATTGCAGGTGAAATGTTTTACAATTATCACAAACTCCTAACAATAATTTTATTTCTACTATTTCCGACCACAATAAAATTCAACCTGGTCTTTAAGCAGAAAACCACAAGAAAAACCTTCCCAAAAAGGTAAGATAACAAAAACATTAAACAATAAAATTACTTAACCATGTTTCTCTCCCTCGTAAACTTTATTTAAAAAACATAAGACTGATAATACACATAAAATCTTTTTCCTTTCAGAATCAACTAATAAACAAAACCGTCCACCAAAGTAAAAGCATCAATCAACATCTTATCAAAAGGTAAGAATCTAGAAATATTTAACAATAAAACAACGTAACCATTTCTCTCTCCTAATTATGCTTTTCTTTAAATACCATTTTATCCAAATTTGAAATGCAACCCGTTTAAAACATTAAATATAACTTCAAAAGGCATTAACTTTAAACAGTAAAAAAAATTGCAGTTATTGTACTGTATATTTTTTCTTCAAAACGGGTAAACACAAGAAATAAAAAATAAAAAAAAGTTTTATTTTTCTTTCCAATCCATAACAGAAAATGACTTCAAATCAAGAAAAGCATAGCATATAACCTCCAGCCGGGGAAACCGTCTACTCAATCATAGTGGGTATGTTTATTGTAAGGAGAGACTATCTGAGCCCAGGTGTCATTGGAGGTGTGTGCAATACTACTCAACCCATTGCACAGGCACTCTTGGTGACTCTGTTTTAAGAACCACAGAACATGGAGATTGAGGTAAGAGAAACATTAAATGAAATTAAAGATATTGCATCCACCTCTAATGATACCTGTGGTGCAGTTTTGAGGGAGGTAGCCCAACACATTCCCCCACATGTTGCAAGTAGTATGCCCACAATTCCTAATCTGAGAAGAATTGTGCAACGTAAAGAACAGCACGTAATCCACAAAGAGTAACACCCCAAACATTTTCTGACAAAATGATTCTGCCTGAGCTCTCTGTAACTGTTACTAAGGAACCATTTATTTTGCATGACAACAAAAACCCTCAAAAGAGAATACTAATCTTTAACACACCCCATAATCTTGTAAAGTTGGAGAACAGTGCTATTTGGATGATGGATGGGACATTTAAAAGCACGTCCCATCCATTCACCCAAATATACACCTTTCACGCAGATATTAGTAACACAGTAGTTCCCTTAGTTTACAGTTTACTCCCTGTTGAACAATCCTCAACATACACTGAATTATTATCAGTGATAAAAGCTAAAACATCAAACAAAAGTCCTAGAAAATTACTAATTGAATATGTGTAGTTATCCCGCAAGACATTACCCCGCATACCATCACCCCACATTTTTAACAACGCAAGTGCAATTACTACGCAATACCATCACCCCACAAACGTTCACTCCGCATATGACTTTACCACGCATGCCATTAGAACGCTAAGGCATGCGTGGTGAAGGCATAATCTATGTGAAAGTGCTTTACCTAAATAAATATATATAAATATATATATATATTTTTTTATATATATAAATTATTTACCCCTACACACCAAAACCATATCCCACCCTGACCCCTAAAAATACCCCAGCATCCCAAAACCTAAACGCACCCTGAACCCCAAAAATACTCCAGCACCCCAAAACCTAAATGCACCCTGAACCCTAAAAATATCCCCTGCACCCCAAAACCGTATCCCACCCTAACCCCTCAAAATACCCCCTGCACCCCAAAACCTAAACACACCCTGAACCCTACAAATAACCCCTGCACCCCAAAACCCAAACCCACCCTAAGCCCTAAAAATACCCCCTGCATCCCAAAACCTAAACCCACCCTGAGCCCTAAAAATACCCCCTGCATCCCAAAACCTAAACCCACCCTGAGCCCTAAAAATACCCCCTGCACCCCAAAATCCTAACCCACCCTGACCCCTAAAAATACCCAGCACCCCAAAACCTAAAAGCACCCTGAACCCCAAAAAACCCCCTGCACCCCAAAACCTAAATGTACCCTGAACCGTAAAAATACCCCCTACACCCCAAAACCCTACCCCACCCTAACCCCTAAAAATACCCCAGCAGAGGGCGTGGCTTGCAGCCGAGAGAAATGGCTGCGGCGTAGACGAGCTACGAGATCTGCACACGTTCCCCGTATAATTCGACATCTTATCCTGCAAGACATCCGCCCTCAAAGACCTCTATGAGCAGCGGAAGGCACGAGGTATCTTCCGATCCTGCTTGCGGCTCGGCAGCGGCATCGCACAAGGAACCGGAGCTGCTGGCGTGAAGCGGCCTATCAACCGCGGCCTCGATTTGTGCAAGCCGAGCCGCATCAACAGGGGCCTAGCGACCGACGCGAACGCTCGGGTGCCCCAGACGCCGCGGCGCTACGGCACTGGTTCGGCTCCCGCGACCCTGCCCTCTCCGGGGAACCACGGAAGAAGCGAACACAGGCAGCGACGTGGTCCCTCTAGCCTAGGGGTGAGGTGAGAGGCACAGTACTGGCCGGCTGCAATACCGGGATGGTAACGGACTGGGGCCCACGAATGTGATATGCGCCTACAGAATTACGCCCGGAAAGATATCCCGGATTGGCAAAGTGCAGGGAGCTTCCTCGATTACCGAGTTATGCGCTGTATGACCACGCGGATTGCGGCGCTGGAGAGGATGGGTCCGAGGTAGTCTCTGTGCCTGCTAGAAGTCTGGGCCTCAGTGCCGGGGCCAGGAAGGAGTGTGGTCAGATAGACGTTGTGGCGTCGACTGGGGCATTTCAGAGCGCTGGTGGTGTGGGCGCCCGCCTGGGCTGGATAACCTGCTGGACGTAAAGGGAGCGAGCGGCACAGTGAAGGCCCGGTGGGCATGAGAGCCAGCTGGTGAGGGGTGCTGTGAGGGCTCATCTGGCACGATCTACAATCTATCAAATATCACTGTGCCCAGGAGTAGTGGCCGACCAGAGAGACACGCGGCATGCGGTGGAGACCGACACCCTAGGAGGAATCGACTTCACAGGACACTGAACGTCCGGAGGTGGGTGTAAGCGGCGCCACTCCCAATATCACCTTGTAACGGGCCCACACTGCCTGGATACGTGCGGAGAAGACCTGCCTGTGTCGGCTGTGGCGACTGTTGACCTGCCCACCTCCCATCTTATTGAGTGCCCGGGAAAACCAACAGGCCGCGTGTGTCCTGTTGGCACACGGCAGGCGGTGGCGACTACCGCCCAGTGGTGGGATATAGGCACATAAAGACCTTGGTGACCAGCCAGACATGGGGGGCAGAGGACCTTGCACGACTTCGCAGCTCAAGCTGGATAAATATGCGTATTCTAAAGACTCTTCAGCAATGCCTGAGCGACGGGTCCCAACGGAAGCGGACCACACATCCGAAGGGCCGCCCAAAGTCACGCTTGAAGATATAATGTCGGCCCTTACTAACGTGCAAACCACAGTAGGATCGATCTCATCAGATGTCTAATTTCTGAGAGCGGACTTTCAGAAAATGGCCACTAGAGTTACTGAGGTGGAGAAGATGACGACCGTTCTTACGACAGACACAGGCGAGCTACAATGGAAGGTTCGTCAATTGGAGGCTGACAACAAGATCATGGCGGCCAAACTGGATGACCAACAATGTGAGAATCACGGGAGTCCCGGAAAGCGAAGGAAGTCAAGCCATGGATCTCTACGTCGAAGACCTGATCAAAACCCGGCTTCTTTTCAGTGGAAAGGGCGCATCGGGTCCCGGGAGGCAAGCCTAAACCGGGGGCACCCCCCAGACCTATCCTAGCCCGGATTTTCAACTTTCGAGATCGGGACGTCATACTGCAAACCGCACAGGTGGCTCCCTCGTTGCAAATCCAGAACTCGGTGATCTCATTTTTTCCTGATTACACCGCGGCGGTCACAAAGCGAAGGCGAAGCTTCATGGAGGTAAAAAAAGAACTCAGAAGCAGAGAGTTATCGTACTCCATGCTATTCCCGGCCAGGCTGAGAGTAGTGGCGGAAGGGAAAAGGTGGTTCTTCGACACACCGGAGGAGGCATGGGATTGGGCGAAGGGCTGGCGACAGGCAGGTGGACCCCGACGGGTAGGAAGACATGCGCAACGACTCCCAGAGGGGAACGAAGCGGACAATCGTACTGTCGAGAACAACAAGGAGGCCTCCCCGCATCGTAGGCTGGGGAGCGATGTCCCTTGCCCTTAAACTGTTGAGTATCGACCCGATGCGAGGACCGGTCCGTAATCAGTAACAAGCACAAAACGAACAATAAACACAGAAAGAACCGAAATGAGAGAGATAAAGTGACAGTGGAGAGTGACCAACGTTGCCGAGATCCAAGCGGCATCACCGGAATATAAATGGACCTCTACTGATGCTCACACATGATAAGACTAATAGTTTGGTACTCGTCTTTGAGTAAGGGGACGCCAAGGCGCTTCTCGGACTTCCTCCCCCCGCACGCAAGTACTGTTTAATGGGATCGAAGCACTCTGCATTGTTGGGGAGGCGGGTAGTTGGGAATCCGTCTGGCAGGGAGGTAGGGAGATGGAGGAGAGGGAGTTTGTTCTTTTTTCACCAAGTGGAGTTTGTTTCATGTTTTTAGTTGCTTATTTTGCATTATACATACGAGCATGTACACATCTAGTGGAATTAGTCACACAAAAGTCCCTACCCACGCCAGGTATAGCGCTGCCTAAGACTCACCTTCATGCCTTCGTCACCAAACCCATAAGGCTATGACAGACACTACTCTTAGCTCACAGGCGAACAACGCGAATACACTAGGGTCCCCTCTAACAGTGGTCTCCTGGAATGTCAACGGCCTTGGTAATAAGATAAAGAGAGGCCTGGTGTTGCAATATCTCAAAAGACACGTCCCGTCGGTCACCCAGATACAAGAAACGCACTTGGTAGGTACAGCAGTCAAGGCATTGGACAGATGGGGCTTTACAATGGTGACCCACTCTGAATTCACATCAGGTTCCAGGGGGGCTTGGGATCCTGCTCCGTAAGAATTGCCCTCTGATCCTGACCACAACCTGGACTGATGATCAAGGGCGATTCGCAGCGGCCTCCTGTCAATGGGAAGGGCTAGTTTTGAACTTTGTCTCGGTATACATTCCTCCGGCGCGACACACGATAGCGTTCAAGGCCCTTGGTAAGTTCCTGCTAGACCTGCCCCCCCTGGGGAGCTCATAGTGGGAGGTGATTTTAACACCGTAATGGACACCGCTCGCGATAGATATCCCCCCAGGGGTCAAGGAACGGGTTCATCGCCCCTACAAGATTTCACCGACGCACTTGGCTTGGTGGATGTCTGGCGCGTGCGTCATCCTTCAGAGCATCAATATACACACCACTCTGGAGCGCACAATAGTCTCTACCGGATAGACTATTTTCTCACCGCCCAAACAGGGTTAGACAACATACAAGAGGTTAAACATCTCCCGAGAGGCATCTCTGATCATTCACCCCTACTATTAACATACTCCTCACAGCTTAGGGGTCGAAGACGTATTTTCCCCATTTACCCAGGATACCTCAAAGTTCCACAGATTAGAAAAACCATGCACAAGACCACAAAGCACTACTTTCAGGAGAACGCGCATACAGTTGAGTCTCCAAGTATCCTCTGGGAGGCATATAAGGCAGTTATCCGCGGACAGGCCATCTCAACGATCACTGCACATAAACAAGCACTAGCACAACAAGTATTAGAATTGGAGCGAGCGGTAGACTGCGCGGAGAGTGACCATGCAGCAGATCCCAATGACATCAACACCCATGCTCTACACTTAGCTCGACAGGCATACAGGGACCACGTATGGGAGGTAGCCAAGACTCGGATCACAAAAACACGCCATACGATATATGAAGTGGGGGACAAGGCTGGCAAGTTACTGGCGTGGCTAGACAAAAAGAAGAGGGCCAGTCGTTGGGTGGCACACCTTCGGTTATCCAACGGAGAGACAATAACGGACCCAAATGCTATTGCAATGGCATTTGCGCAGCATTTCGAAACAGTATACACTCCTATGGCAGCGACGACGGTCGAGGAGAACCTAGAATTCCTCCATGACATACAGCTCCCACGATTATCCCCGCAGGATGCACAATTACTAGAAGTAGACCTCACCACTGAGGAAGTCACTGTGGCCATCAAGGGCCTTCAAACCGGGAAAGCGCTGGGACCCAAGGGGGTCCCGGTGGAATGGTACAAAAGAGAGACAGGCACACTGGTACCACACTTATTAAGAATGTACAAGGCCAGTCTGGGGGAGGGGATGCTCCCGAGAGATCAAGGGGTGGCTACACTCGTAGCGATACTCAAACCCAGAAAACCCCCTCAGGAGTATGCCTCCTACCGGCCGATCTCACTCCTCAATTCCGAAGCGAAAATACTGGCAAAGGCGCTCGCGACTAGACTGCAACCCCATTTAATGACGCTCATACATCCGGACCAGTCCGGATTTATGCCGGGCAGAAACACAGCGATGAACCTCAGACGCCAACACGGTATACTAGCTAGTGCGCCCGATATACAAGAAGAGGCGATCATCCTCTCACTTGATGCCATTATGGCCTTTGATCGGGTAGAGTGGCCATTTCTTTTTGCGGTACTGCAGCGCCTGGGGTTTGGGCCCAAAATCTGTGCATGGATAAAGCTGCTATATTCGCAGCCACTGGCGCAGGTAGCGGTCAACGGGCGACTGTCGAAAGACTTTCCGCTGGGGCGAGGAACCAGACAGGGCTGCCCCCTCTCCCCATTGTTGTTTGCGTTAGTGCTGGAGCCGCTCGCGGCGTGGATCCGGACAGACCCGGTGGTAAAAGGATTGAAATGGACAGAAGACTGGGAGGACCGTATCTCCCTCTATGCAGATGACATTTTACTATATTTGACACAACCAGAGCGCTCCCTCAATAGCCTATTAGACATTTGCGCCTCATACGGCAGAGTCTCTGGTTACTCCATTAACTGGAACAAATCTGTACTGTATATACTCAACGGCCCTCCCCCACACCTGCCCAGAGGGGCTGAGATACAGATAGCATCGGATGGTTTTAGATATCTTGGCATCCACATCACACCAAACCTTGCACACTTTATAGAACGTAACTTGCTTCCGCCGCTGCAGAGGCTAAAGAGTGACGTAAAGAATTGGCACTCCCTCCCACTGACAATGTTGGGGCGGGCTGCCTTGTTTAAAATGATGGCCCTCCCCCGGTTTCTTTACGCAATACAGAACACACCCATGCCAATACCCTATTCATATTTCAAAGCCATTGCGGCGGGGGTGGGTCACCTGCTATGGGCGGGGAAACCTCATTGTATAGCTGTGTGTAAACTAATGCGGAGCTGGTATGACGGTGGCATTGCGCTGCCAAACATCAATCTATATTACTGGGCCTACCAACTTATAGTGATCAATCAATGGCTGCACGCCCCCCAGGACGAACCGACTTTACGTATGGATAGACACATGGTGGGCGCGGACGGAATAATGAGCGCCCTATATGATAAATCAAAAATAAGCAAATTGATCGGCCCTACGGCCCATACGGTGCAGGTTTGGTTTAGAGCTCAGCGAGTACTGGGATGGGAGGGGGTGATAACTCAACATACACCACTGTGGGACTCCCCCGGGTTTGGCAAGCTACGTAAGAGCAAGGGTTTTCAACAGTGGGTTCTGATAGGCATCTCCAGGGTGGGCGACCTGTGGAAAAAGGGGGAGGTGGTCACGTTTGCGCAACTCCAATCAACGTACCAGATGGCAGAGACAGAGCAATATAGGTACTTACAAATTAAACGTGCTCTTACAAGGGCCATTGTCAAGAACACGCACTGCCAAGCCGAAGAACATAGGTACATTCCGCGCTACCGCGTACTTCGCTCTGGAGACTACAAGTCCCATGAGCCTTTGCACATCCGGCATGCGCGTGCAGACGTGGAAGGCTTAATAGAGCACTTCCGCGCTGGCGTCTTTGCCGATTATCCTGGGAGCTTTGAGGGAGCAGTGCGTCTTGGTTGCGGTCCTCATTTGGTTGGCTAGAGTTCGTTCCGTTCTACGGAAGGATTTCAGGAGACGGAGCGGCGCTAAGAATCCCATCCTGCTTTTGATCCTTGCTAGGCAGTAGCGTTAGCGGGGGGTGAATGCTCGACGGAGTGTTCAAAACCAGTTCTCCTGTTTGGTGACACGTGTGGCTGTTGTGGTAAAGGTGCAGTGCACCACTCTGTATTCTACTTCCACTACTGCTTGACTTGACTAAAGATACCCGCTAAAGACTGCCTAAGTGCTTTTGGAGGTGAACAGTGCCTCCTGGGCTCTACGTGGATATGCCACACCTGGTGTTCCTCCTCGTTGGAGAGCCACACGTTTGTAGGCTCATGCGAGTGGTAGGAATACCGGTGGCTGAGAGCTTTCCATTTCTAGGGCATTTGAAGTCCTTATTATGATTGCAGTGAGACCGTGTGGAGCTTAACACGGAACGTTTGTTCTACACTCAGTCCTCACACGTGTGTGTGATTGGTGGATTTTGTTTTGGTTCCTTTATTACTTGTATCACGCGAAGAACTTGATTCGCGAATAAACTGTTCTAATTCTGTTTCCCTAGCAGGGGATTGTGGTTGAGTCGGAGAACTCATACTTCCTCTGCGATGCAATGATCTATGCCCTTGTTAGGTACGTGTGGATAAGAAGCGGAATGCCTGCCTAGTGAGAATAACCTGAGTGTAGTATTGGCGTGTGTCTAATATTTGTCATCTTTCTCATAGAGGAACATATATTTTCTTGATCCAAACCAGCCTTGTCCTAAGGACCCTCGAGTTGGGGGTGAACGGCCAAAGGTCACAAGTGATGAGATTGTGCCTCGTTATTTTTTCTTTACAGGTAGATAAGTGTTAGTAGCGAAACACCTTCACATACAACCTAGGAGGGTAGAGTGGTGGGAGGAGGCAGAGTGTCTACAACGTGCTGTTCTTGTCTCATTTCAGGTCTCCTTCCCTGCTGTCCCCACCCTTTCCTTCCCTCGCTCGATCACTTCAATGATATGCGCTATAATAGCCATCAGACTTGGAGCTATCGAGAGGTGGACCATAACGAGAATCGTTCCGATCCTGAGGAGCTGAGGAACCCGACAGCCATACCTCCGGGAAGCGATCTGCCTACGTCCTCACCTCTGGAGGACCGTTTGCTAACTGATTCTCTGACTAAAAAAGCGATCTCATTAACATATCACAAACTGATTAACAACCAGAAAGACCCTACACAGATCCTTAGGGAGAGATGGCAGGCGGAGATAGGTGAGATGGACGAGCAAGATTGGCAGGAGGCGCTTGTGTCCCCGAGAGAAGTTGCGACCCCCTCCAGACTGAAACTCGTGCAGTTGAAAATACTGCACAGAACCTACTTCACAAGATCGACACTTCACAAAATAGGGAAGGCAGATAGACCACTTTGCCTTAGTGGCTGTGGATCTATAGTCACATTCTATCACACCATCTGGGACTGTCCCAGCATTCAACACTATTGGAGGGCAGTGTTGGCCACGGTGACCCAGGTCTGCGGAGTTGATATCTCCCCTGAGCCACGTAGATGTATACTTAATGTGTGGGAGCCAACAGATCTCTGCCGGGCAGCGCAGGAATGGGTGACACTGACCTTCGCGTTGGCCAAGCGGAACATTGCATAACACTGGGGGGCACAGGTGGCCCCCACCCATCAGCAATGGTGCCTAGACCTCGATAGCACCATGGTGGCGGACCCCTAAAAATACCCAGCACCCCAGAACCCTAAACCCACCCTAAACCCTAAAAATATCCCAGTACCCCAACACCTAAACCCACCCTAAACCCTAAAAATACCCCAGCACCCCAAAACCCAAACATACACTTAACCCTAAAATTACCCCTAAACCCCTAAAACATACACCCCAAACCCAAAACCCTTTACTTACCTTATACTTACATATAAAAAACATATGCTTTTACCATTCATGCATTTACAATAAATTTCGTTGTAAAAGCATGCGTGGTAAAAGCATATAAAATGTACTGCCATGCGTTGTAATGGCATTGCGAAAACATGGTTTTTGCATTGTCATGGTATGCAGGGTGATGGTATGCGGGGTAAAAGATTAGCTGTAATGGTTGTTTACCATACTAATTGACTTTGAATTACCTATGATTAATACTATTACCAAATTGTACACGGATACCCAAATTCAAGGAAGTTTTCTTCACTTTTCACAGGCATATTGGTGGAAAATTCAAAAAACATCCTTAGTTGAGGATTATATATCAGATAGCAAACTACAGTTCGAACTAAAAAACTAACTGCCCTTTGCTTTGTTCCTCCTGACAGTGCAGACGAGTACTACACTTCAATTACAGAATCTGAATACTTTACCTGAAACAAAGATAAATTGGCACCTATTCTAAATTATTTTGAAGACAAATGGATTGGCCATCTAAGCAGGTCGGGTTGCAGAAGGAAGCCACGTTTCCATGTGGGGTGGTGGAACTACTAAACGACCTGCTTAGAAGGAGGAGCGAAAAACAAACAATGCCATAGAGGGATGGCACAACTCCTTCAATAATTCAATTGGCAAACCTCATCCTAATTTCTATAATTTCTTGGAAATTTTGAGAATGTCGCAATAATTAACAGGTAGTCTGAACCCACGTATTTCTAAAAGAACAAAGGAAATGTTTCAAAGACTATGGGTGCAATTCAACAGTTTATGTTGATGGTGGCTTCAGACTACCTTGATAATCTTGCACACATCCTCCATTTCTAACCTACACTGGGGCATATCAACAAGGGCCTTATCTCCGCTATTTTGGCTTTAAAAGCCAAAAAAGCGGAGATAAAACTATCGCCCTATTTACAAGTGGGTGCTAACATGCATTAGCGCATATTAGCACCCGTTTTCCCGACGCCTCGCTTTGCATCTCTAATGAGAGAGGCTGTTAGTAGTGTAATGGGGCGATATGAGGCGAGGAGTTGGGGGTCCCGGTCGGGTTTCGGAAACGTCACTATCACCGACGCTCTCATGGAGCCGGGTAGTTCACCAATCCTGAGTGCCGAGTCCAGCACCGCGAGGAAGCGGGGAGTCAACAGAGAGGTGAAGGTGGAGTAGTATTCGAGCGGAAACCCGTCCGGGCCTGGGGCCTTGCCACGGGCCAGGGCCCTTACAGCGCTAGTGATCTCCGTGGCTTGTATCTTCGCGTCTAGACCCGTCTTGTCCTCAGTGGAAATCTGGGGGAGGGGCAAAGGGTCCAGGAAGTGGTCGACAGCCCCTGGGTCGAGAGATGAGGGGGCAGTGTAGACCGCTGCGTAGTGTTGGTAAAATGCCTGAAGGATCTCGTCTTGGGATTGCACCAGGGAGCCCTGGGGATTTATAATTGCAGTAATGGGCCGGACCTCAGTGTCTTGCTTGGCGAGCCATGCCAGGAGTGTACCCGTTTTATCACGGTCCTGGTGCATGCGGGTAGCGTAAGTCCGGAAGTTGTGACGTCTTAGGTCGATGCACGCCGCTTGGTATGCCGATTTGGCTTGGGCGACTTGGGTCGCAGTCGCTACCGACTGGTCTGCGGCTTTGGTAGCCGTGGCCAGTTGCTGTTCTGCCACCTTTAGGGCTTGTTCTAACGCGTGTCTCATTCCGACCCGCTGTTTAATACATTCCCCACGGGCTACCACCTTAAAGCCGTCCCACTCGACCAGGGCCGACGATGCAGTACCCGTGTTATGAGTAAAGTAGTCTGTAATGCTTTGTTGGTGTTCGTGTTTGAAGACCTGGTCTGTGAGGCATTCCCGTGAGAGTCGCCATGTGGGGACAGGGGGGTGCAGGGGTCTCGATCGGAGGCCTAGAAGGTGTGCATCGTGATCGGAAACGATTCTGCCAAGATAGTCCGAGTGGCATACGTGCGGGAGAAGTGTTGCGGAGCATAGAAAGCGATCGAGCCGAACTCGTAGGTTGTGTGGGATGGAATGGAAAGAGTAGATGCGGGCCTGAGGGTGGTGTAGTCTCCATGCGTCCGTGAGCGACCAGTGCGCTACCCATGTTTTAAAGCATTCAATTTGTCTGTGGGTGGGGGAGTGCGGGAGTGGGGGGTGTGAGCGGTCCAGTCTCGGGTCCAGGGTGCAGTTATAGTCCCCGCCTAAGATCCAGGGGACATGGGTGAATTGGGCAAGGGAGTCTGTAAGTCGGTCCCAGAATTTATCCTGATCTACGTTCGGGGCATATATACTTCCCAAAAGGACCCCCCTGCCATCCAAGAGTCCCTCCAACAAGGCAAATCTGCCCTCGGTGTCCACCACCCGTCTAAGTTCCCGGAATGGGGTCCCAGGGCGAATCCATATCAGTGCCCCTCGGGCGAACGTGGAGTAGGTCGTGGCACAGATAAGTCCGCGCCATTTTACTCGCAGTTTGCCCACTTCAGTCGAGTTAAGGTGGGTTTCCTGTAGACAGAGAATGGATGCCTTCTGTCGCTTCGCGTAAGCGTAGATCGCGTAGCGCTTACGTGGGGTGTGCAAACCGCGTGTGTTGAGCGTGAGTATGTTTATGTCTGCGGTGTTCGTCAGCTGCGCCATGGGTATTTGCATCTGTGTGCGGGCCAGGTGAGGTGCCCGCCAGGGGAATTAGTTCGCAGTCTCCCAGGGAAGCGCCGCGCCTGTGGGGAGTAGGCAGGTGGGAAGCCCGTCCGAACGGAGAGTCTGTCATATGGAGCCCCATGGCAGGGTGGAACAAGTGTGAACTGGGGTATTGATAACATGTGGGGGTGCGGGAAACTGTCCCAATACAGAGGACTCATCGTTTAGGAAACGGTGCGTCCAAACTTCCTCCCGTAACACGAGGGGGGATAACTGCTCTATATGAAGGGGGTTGACGGTATGCTTGCGCAAAGCCACACGTTGAGTGGGCATGTAGACGGAGCAGTGCGCGTCGCGTGCAGGGTGTCAGTCTCTGTGTTTGAGATCATGAGCATCAGGCAGACATACATGCGAGGATACAGTGTGGCAGTCCATATGCCTGAGTTGCCTCAGGGTAAGGCAGGAGAGGTCAGTCCGTCCAGCAGCCCATCTGCAGTTTGCGGGGTGGCATGGGGGAGCACCGCCAGGTCCATCCCCGATGCGGTGCCATCGCTGTCATTTTCGCCTTCTGACGAGAACAGGTGCGGGGGTCGATCAATGAGGTCCAAGGGCGGTGTAGTGCGCAGATCAATTGCTGCTTGCAGAGCCCCGCGTCTTTCGCGCATAATCTGCTCAAGGTCGGGTGAGTCGTGAGAGCTGCTTGTAGCCCTGGATTCAATGTGGTGAAGCTTCTTGGGGCGTTTCCGGGTGCGGAAGGTCTTGACAGGCGAGCCCCTTTGGGGATTAGAGTTGGGTGCCCGTGAACAGTGTTGATCTGCCCAGTCCTGTGCCGCCTCCACGGATGTGAAAAAGAGGGAGGACCCGTTGTGGATGATCTTGAGGCGGGCGGGGAACAGTAAGGCGTATTGAATCTTATTGTCTCGCAGTCTCCGCTTTACGTCCAGGAAGGAGGATCTCTGCTGTTGCACTGCACGGGCATAGTCCGGAAAGATCATTATTTGGTGGTTTTCAACCCGTAGTGGCGCCGCCAGTCTCGCCGCCCGGAGCACCGCATCCCGATCTCGGAAGTGGAGGAATTTCGCCAGAAGTGGCCGGGGCGCCGCGCCGGGCAGGCGCCTTTGGGCCGGCACTCGGTGAGCCCGCTCGATGGAAAAGAACGCTGTCCGGTCCGAGGGCGGGGTAAAGGATTTCAGCCACGTGTCCATGTATTCTATGGGAGTACCTCCCTCGATGCCCTCTGGAAGCCCCAGTACTCTGATATTACAGCATCTCGAGCGACCTTCCAAGTCGGTGGCGTGCTCCTCCACCGCGGTCAGACGGGTGAGGACTCCCTGGAGTGTCATCTGATGTTCTGTTAGTGTTGGCTGTATTTCCGCCATCGTCCGTTCCCCCGTGTGCACCCGGTCAGCCAGTTTCCGGTGGTCATCGCGGAGAAGATTGACATCCGTCGCTAGGGTACCAAGCCGTTCCTCCATGGACAGACGGGACAGTTCAATGGCGGCCAGGACCTTGTCCAACTTGTCCGAGATTGAGAGGTCAGTGGAGGACGCCGTGCTGGGAGACCAGGTCGAGGTTTTTGGCATGTTCTCCGGGGCTGTCTCCGGGACCGCTTGGTGAGGCGCGGGCCTTGATTTCCCCATCCTGTCTCCACCTGGGGCGGAAAAAGGCCGGTGTCGCTGGTCAGGCCGCGAGAGCTTGCTGCGGCGTCAGGGGTCCGTGGAAGGAGGGGGGGCACGGTGTTGACGGACACGAAAGAGCGGAGCCGGGGGCGGCAGCTCAAGCTGGTATCCTAGGGCTCCCTCCACTGATGGGGCGCCGGGGCCCCCGATGGCAGATCACTGCAACTCCCTGCCCAGCGCCCCCTATCGCCCACCACCTGTACGGGTAGCTTGCCTGTGTCCAATAGTGTGGGTGGGAGAGCACGTGCGGCGTCCGGGGCGCCTCGCCGGGCCCGTCGCCGCCTTGTACCGGTGCAGCTCGTCACGTCGATCCCCCCGGTCTCTCGGGCCCTCCGGGGCCTCAGGGGGCGCTCAGGTGGTCCGTGTTGAGGAGATGGCGGACGGGTCGTCCGGGAGCACTCCACTCTCCCTCCGGGGCGCCGCCATGACAGTCACTGAGGCAAAGGCGAAGGCCTCAGCAGTGGTGCAGGAGAGATGCCAGTGTCCTTTTCCGTGGCCATGTAGAGGTCAGGCAGGCAGCGCGTTAGAGGGCCAGGATATCACTGGGTCGCGCCGCTCCCGCCGGATCCCTGCACCCCCTCTCCACTTTTCTGGAAGTCAGGTATGGGGTGTACCTGGGGTCCACGACGGTGTCTCCAATGTCCAATCCCGACTCACTGCGGGCTCCCGGCAACCAAGATGGCGGATCTATGTGGCGGCGATGATCTACTTCCCCAGATCGCTCCGGTCCGATCTCCGCAGGGTTGCCGTAGGCTGCTCCCGGTCGGGCCGTCGCATGAGGAGAGCGCTGCGCGCCGTCCACAGTGTCCCGCCCCGTTCCGTCTTCTTTCTCTATCCCAGTGCCATCTTGGATCGCGGGCTGCGGCACCAGCGGCTCCGTCCGGGAGACGCCCCGGTGCTACTGTTCCTGGCGCGTTCGGGCGCCCATCGGAGCTGCTCTGCTTTGTAGGTGCCTTCGGGTGGTCCGTGAGTCGTCAGGCACCCGTTGCGACGCTCCGAGGCGCTATGAAGTGGCGCCCGGTCACGGAGCCTCAGCACTTCATGACCGCCATCGTGGCTGGCTTAGCCAAGCCCCCATGTGTAAAAAATGTTTTAATGTACATAATAAATTACACATTAATTTTTGTAATTTTTTTAAAAATAAACTTTAAAAAAAATATGTTTTAATAACTTATTTGTATAATATAACAATATTAAAAATGTTAATAAAAATATGTTAATGAATTACATGTCTGGTATGTCTTTCTTCATGTTATATTCAATTAAATGAATATAAACAGTAGACAATATTTTTAAAAATATATTTTTTGATCATTTAATATAATAATTTTTTTTAAACTTTGAAATTCCCTTATACAGTACTATTTTTACAAAACTTTAAGTGGCCTTTTAGGATGGCGGTCGGAAAACCACCCGACCACCATGGAAGCAGAAAACAACTGCACGTCGGCACCGTGGAAAAACCGGCGGACAAATTAGGATCATCCACCAAAAAACACTGACCGCGGCGGAACGGGGCCAAGAAAAAATGCCCGTAGCGGGCGGTGATTGCCAAAATCCATCCGTGGCGGTCAGATACGCTGTGGAAAAACACCAACCCACCGCAAGCATAGCGGAGACACCGCACGGGAAATTAGGATATCCCCGACAGTCCGCGGTACGTACCGCTGTTTCCGACCGCCGGGTTCGCACACTGGGATGAATGGGAGAGTCAGCGGACGAGCTGCAGCACAGCCACCGCTGCGGATGATTCGTGAAAAATATGGCAGACGAAGCATAAAACCCACAATAAGGCTAAAAAGTGCACACAGCAAACCAGCCATGCCCCCCCAAATACACAAAACACACACCAATGACACAAACACATGGCAAAAAGAAAAATACCTTTCCCAGGACAACACACACACCACACCTGACAGCAATACCCCATTTGGACACACCCACATAGTTGAGTATAAAACCAGCCCCTTCCCTGACCACAATCCTTTGCAATACTCCAGGAGAGAAGGGACATGCACCTCAGCTTAAACGAGAGGCAAAGAACACAACATCACTAGCCACACCACACACAGCACCACCACCACTTCCACACCTACACCACTAACATCCCTGCACATCACACACCATACACATCACAACCAAACCCACCACTCACACCCCTGCACCCACAACCACTTTGCACACCACACACCATGGCAACACAGAAAATGCCCAAATTCACAGAGAGTGAGTTGACAGTCATGGTAAATGAGATAGTCAGAGTGGAACCACAACTGTTTGGTAGCCTGGTCCAACAGACACCATTAGCCACCAGGACACAAATGTGGGCAAGGATAGAAAGGGTCAATGCAGTAGGGACCACCCCAAGATCCAAAATGGAGATCATGAAGTGGTGGCATGATCTGAAGATGGTTGTCAAAGAGAGGAGAAGCAAGAACCGTGAGCTGGCTCAGAGGACTGGTGGTGGCCCTCCCATTCCACCAAAACCATTCATGCCATGGGAGGAGAAGGTGCTTGCCATACTGCATCCCGAGAGTCTCACAGGAGTAGCCGGGGGAGTGGAGGCTGGTAAGCACAAACAAATGACTACCACCACACTGCTATGTGCTCTTTCTGGCACAACTACAAAGCTACTCCACCTAGGACAAATTACAGTCATCTGCACCACACACTCACAAAAACATGTTTCACAGATCCAACATTCACTCACTCCCATTCATCCTAAACATAGCTACCAACATTACCATGGGGGCATGTGTACTGGCAGACAGCACTACAACTCCCACCAGGCCCCCTTGTCCCACAGCATCTGCAAGATGGAGCCCTCACCCCACCCCACCCCACCCAGAAGCATGCGTCAGACATTACATTACCCTCATCAAACTTACAGGTAGATAGCCATCTTCCCTGGGAGGGTGTCTGTGGGCGGGAAGCCTGTGCCACTACTCCCACCATGCCCCCTGACCCACACCTCAGCAGGATGGAGCCCTCCCTCCACCCCACCCAGAAGCAGTTGGAATCCATTACAGTACACCAAACAAACGTACAGGTAGGTAGCCATCTTCCCTGGGAGTGTGTTTGTCGGTGGGAGGCCTGTACCACTACTCCCACCATGCCCTCCGGCCCACACCTCAGCAGGATGGAGCCCTCCCTCCCCCCCACCCAGAAGCAGTTGGAATCCATTGCAGTACACCAAACAAACTTACAGGTAGGTAGCCATCTTCCATGGGAAGGTGTTTGTGGGTAGAAGGCCTGTGCCACTACCCCAACCATGCCCCGTGGCCCACACCTCAGCAGGATGGGGCCCTCCCTCCACCCCACCAAGAAGCAGTTGGAATCCATTGCAGTACAGCAAACACACTTACAGGTAGGTAGCCATCTTTCCTGGAAGGGTGTTTGTGGGTGGGAGGCCTGTACCACTACTCCCACCATGCCCCCTGTCCCACACCTCAGCAGGATGGAGCACTCCCTCCACCCCATCCAGAAGCAGCTGGAATCCATTGCAGTACACCAAACAAACGTACAGGTAGGTAGCCATCTTCCATGAGAGGGTGTTTGTGGGTGGGAGGCCTGTACCACTACTCCCACCATGCCCCCTGGCCCACACCTCAGCAGGATGGAGCCCTCCCTCCACCCCACCCCGAAGCAGTTGGAATCCATTGCAGTACACCAAACAAACGTACAGGTAGGTAGCCATCTTCCATGGGAGGGGGTTTGTGGGTGGGAGGCCTGTACCACTACTCCCACCATGCCCCCTGGCCCACTCAGCAGGATGGAGCACTCCCCCACCCAGAAGCAGTTGAAATCCATTGCAGTACACCAAACAAACTTACAGGTAGGTAGCCATCTTCCCTGGGAGGGTGTTTGTGGGTGGGAGGCCTGTACCACTACTCCCACCATGCCCTTTGGCCCACATCTCAGCAGGATGGAGCACTCCCCCACCCAGAAGCAGTTGGAATCCATTGCAGTACACCAAACAAACTTACAGGTAGGAAGGCATATCATTCGGTCTTATGACACCACTGAGCAGGATGTAAGCCTCCACCACGCACACATAGATGTGTCACATCACAAAGCCAAATGCGAGCACGTAACAGGCAAGTAGCCAGTACTTGCACCCACACATTTGTCACAAAAGAAATGGTGCTATATGACAAGACCAGTCCTCCCATTGCACAAATATGCACACCAACCCCATTGCCATGCACAGTGTGCACACAGGTAAGCTAAGGAAACTGTCACAGCTACCAAAGTGTGACACACCAATGCACATGTAGAAGAAAGTCTGGGCACTATCATGCACAGCACCTATTGACATGTGCATCGCCATGGGGCAACTGCAACAAGGACCCTTAGAAAAATATGAAAGCATGTGCGGTGGTACAAATCAAGATATGCACATGACAGGACAAAGGTATGCAGGAGATGACAATTGCCAGTCCATGGACGGATGTGACGCCTGCCAGGTCAGACAAATCAACAGAGTCCTCAATGAAAAACATGTTGTGCCAGTACCTAGATGGCAACAGGTCCCTGTAATCATAAATTTTGCATGGGTCGCATGGTATGCCTTGACACCTCACACCATGGACAAGTAATGCGTGTACCACTGCATCATGTCAGGAAGCACAGTAGTGAACATAGGAAACAATGTGATGATCAGTCAATTGTGCTGTGTACAAACAGTGAATGACTCACAGCTAACACAAAGCTTGCAGGGTGCACTACAATGACCATTTCCCATCTGATCCACATGCAACCAAGAACTCACTGCAGAGGACAACACCAGAAACCTGCAGAGCCAGTCTCCCCCCCCCCCCCCCCCCCCCCCTCCGGTACATGGAATCTTGGATGTTGACTCCCAAGATTCTCTGGACGATGAGCTCGAAGCCGGCCCATCTGGTGTGCCAGGGAGCAAGAGGTCCCAGGACCCCATCGTCCCCCCACCACATCTGCAGCAATAACAACTTCACTGCAGACCCCTGCTGTTATGGCCTGTGCAGCCACCGCCGCCACCAGTGCTGCCTGCTACACCCTCCCTGTCCTAGAGGATGACCACCCCACACCACCGATGGAGGCGGGCAGGGAGAGGATGCAGGTGCCCACAGTGGTGAGGCAACAGGTCTGTGGCAGCAGGGCAGGTGATGAGAGGGGCAGGGTCACCCACAGACACCAGGAGGCTGGGACCCAATCCTTGGAACACATCACCAGAGTCCTTGGCGCATATGAACAGGTCCAAGGATGAACGGGCGGGTCGGACGAACTGTTGCACGAGCTCATCCTGCTGATGAGGTCCATCAACACCCGCATGGGACAAATTGTGGAATTCTTGGGCCAGCAAGTGGTGGTACTGAGGGACAGGCCTGTGCCACAACCAACACCTCCACCTTCCTCTGGTGGGCCGCAGGATGACAGTTCACCATCCTCGTGATGCAAAAAGGTACATAGTACCTCTAACAAAGAAAAGGAGGGGAAAGATGTATTGTCATATGTCAAAGAAAATCGGGCCTGGTAGTCAGTGAAGCAGGTCGAGAACAAAAGGGGGAAATCCCTTGTTGGAACTAGGGCTCTCACACACCCAGCAATCTAGGTGTCATGCTTCATCATTTGAGCCTGCTCCTCGTCAGGTCGGCGCTGCAATACCTGACGGGCACCCAATATTGGGGCTCTTTGGCGGGGATCTTTTATTCCTGCTGAAGGGTGCAGTGGGGGTAAGGGGCCCTAGAGTGTGTAGATGTGAGTGAAATATAAAATAGGTGCTGTTAATCCACACGTGAATTTTATTAAAGTGGTAAACAGCCTAAGTAAAAGCAATAGGAGTTGAGGTGGGTATAGAAACTAGTGATTATGTAACTAGTTATGCATGCCCTACTCTCAAAAAAAGATCGACATGTTTCGTGCCATGGTAGCCAGAGTGGTCAGGGCACTTCCTCAGGATCAGTAATAGGAACTATCTACAACTATAGGTACGTGAGCAGGCTACATACCTAACAGGTTCAGTAAGGTAACCTAAAACAAAAAGACGAAAAAAGTGACAATGAACAACACATCGAGATGCACTCATATGATGAATCAGAATCTTGTCCTCAAGAGGCAAAGGGTGTTATTAAAGATAATAAGGGGAACAAAAGGGGGGAACAAGGTTAAAAACAGGAAAGGCGGTGCGCAGATGTACCAGCCAAAAAGGGTGAGGGTATAAGGTATCTCACAATAAAAGGTGTAGTCAATGCAGTTGTAGGAACACTCACCTAAACTGCTATCAAGGAAATCTTGCTGCAGTGACCAGCGGATATGCGAGGACTCCAATGTGGGTCCTGAAGGCAGGTGCCAGTGGGGTGAGGACATGGGTTAAAAATTGGTTTAGAGTTGCGCGGTACCGAGTACGGCAAATAGAAAACTGTATGTGGCTAATCAGCGGACCCCTAGGGGGAGAGAAAGACCAAAGAGAGTCAGGGCAAACCACCAACCAGTTAAACACTATGAAGGGCGGTGTGGTGTGCAGCCATGGTTACCCGGCGACCAGAGGCGGACAGTACGGTGGCCGAGCGCAAGGGAGGAGGTGTGGTAACATGACCGGGCTCTCCTCCTGTTGTCAAGCACCAACGCCGTCCCCCCTCATGGCAGCAAGCAGAATCATGGACGGTGGCGCCCAAGTAGTATCGAACATGGATTGAGTTCAAGGCCGCTCCTCAATAAAAGTCTCCCCTCAATGGGGATCCGGATTGATGTACGGGAGGCATAAGGTACTCACCAGCATCGTGAAACGCCTATATTCCTGAACCTACCCCTGCCGCCGGACCTGGGATGGTCAGAGGTAAGACGTGGTACAAGCCTGATATGCTGCAGGCTGATGACGTGTATGGCGTCATGTGACCAAATGCGCGTATCCCAATGCACGGCAGTGCTGCTCCGGTCGCGGCGGCCATATTGGAACGGGGTAGAAGTTCAAAAAAGTAATAAACAGGACCGGATGGGTCCCTACCGGCACAGAACCGATCATGGAGAGTACAATGTAACTTGGAAAAACAATACAGGGGGGACTGATAATAAATGTCCATAATAATAATAATTAATAAATGATCAGGTCAAAAAAGCGCGGGGACGCGCATAACATACCCTGGAGGGTTATGTAAAGGGGAAGAAGGGAATGAAAGAAGCCAATTAGGCGCCCAATGGGGAAACCCTCCAAAAGGTATCTCAAAGTAGTATATGACAAAGGACACAGTAAGTGTGTGGGAGGTGGTAGTATATCCCAACCCCGCCAAAGTTAAACACGGAGAGAGTTGTCATTCAGTAGAGAATGGAGGATGAAAATAAAGCTAAGGGCGGGAGGATCTCATCCAGTGAGTGCACCCCATGGGATGTCGTCGTTCAAGCCCGTCAGGTGTGAAGATAATCTAAGGACCCATCTCTGCTCAAGCCTGAACAGTGCATGTTTAGAAATCTGCGGATGAGCCTCTAAGACCTCCCAGCTCATCGAATCAGCGTGATGTTGCGCTTCCTTAAAATGTGTGTAAAGTCTAGTAGTAACTCTCTGACAGCGTATATTACTTCTATGTTCCGTTATCCTGGTCTTAATCGTGCGCGTGGTCATACCTACGTAATGTAGGTCACATGGACATGTAATCATGTAAATACAGTTTTTAGTGTTGCAGTTAGTGTGTCTGGTCAGAACCCAGTGGAAATCATTCTTGAAAGTGATGCCCTTGGTAATGGTGGTCGAGTTACAAGCCACACATGAGCCACAGGGGAAATGACCAGTTACTGTGGGTAGGTCCCACATAGTGCGTTGTTTGTTGGTCATATTAGGCTTTGGTCTTGTGTGGACCAGTAGGTCCTTGAGATTTTGTGTTCTTTTATAAGCAAACCTAGGCTTCGGTATACTCAAACTGCCCGTCTCTAGAATGTTCCAGTTTCTCAAAATAATCTTCTTAATTCTAGTAGAGTCCGGTGTAAAAGAGTGATTCTCGTGGGTTGTTCCTAGCTCTTTTCATAGAGTTATGAACTTGTCTTTCGGGATATCCCCTGGCCTTCAGATTAGATGATAAAACTCTAGCCTCTGTGTTATAATGAGACAGCCTTGTGCAATTACGTCTAATGCGTAGAAACTGGCCAAACGGTAGATTATCCCTCAACATTTTGGGATGATGGCTATCATAACGCAATAGACTGTTGCGATCGGTGGGTTTTTTATATAGAGTTGTGCTGAGAGTACCATCAAGTAATGTGATGTTCAGGTCTAGGAATGGCATTGAACGTTCTGATATTGTGTGGGAAAATCTGAGAAATGCATTCTGCTCATTGATCCATTTGATGAAGTCTACACAGTCAGTGCGTGTACCATGCCAAAAGATCAGTATGTCGTCAATAAATCGTTTCCAAAGTGTAATGTTACCATGGAAAGGATTCGAGGTGTTGAAAATCACATCCTTTTCAAAAGCTGCCATATCGAGACATGCTACACTAGGAGCGAAGGTGCTCCCCATCGAAATGCCCTGGCTTTGATGATAGAGTTGTTTATTAAATTCAAAGAAATTCTCAGTCAAAGCCAGGGTAGCATAATCAACAATAAATGTTATGAGTGTGGATGACGACCAGTTGAGTACTCGTTGGGCTGACTCAATAACAGCCAAGGTGGCCCTCTGAGGAATATTAGTGTAGAGGGCCTCCACGTCCAGGGGACAAGATAGTCAACATCACCTGTATCAGTGAAATGGTTAATGATCTTAAGGACATCAGTAGTGTCACCATCCTCCCCTGCGGCCACAGAGAGGGGTGAGTCCTCAGACCCCACTGGCCCTGCAGCAGGCCCCCCCCCTGCCAAACAACGAAGGGGCCGTCCTAAGAAGACCCTGGGAGTATCTGGTGAAAAGTACCTGCCAAACACCAGTCACGGAGCCAGCCCTGATGGCAACTCTCTTCACCACTTCATGGACTTTTTGGACTGTCCTTCCCTACACTGTCTTGTGAATGGCATTTGTCTGTTGGACTGGGTCACCACATCAATGTGGTGACTACTCAATTATCTAATTTACCATAACTGTCAACTCACTGCTCCACCACCACCTCAATGGAAATGTACACCCCCCTTACATGTCACCATTGAAAATAAAATATCCTTACACCCATGTTGTCGTGTCTGCTCCGTCTTTATTGCAGGATGTACAGCCTTCAACATGATGACAATGTACCAGGAGTATGGGCTGTATGTAGGCAAAGAGAAGTTGAAGGCACCTAGGGAAACACAACAGAACAACATTCACTGGTCTGGGTGTGGCATCACAGACATCATACAACACCTACCATCAGGATAACCCAACATGCACACGTCACATTGGGCAACAAGTGTTAACATACATGTCCTGTAGATGTTACCAAATTACCTGTCCCAGAAACATTGCCAACCACTGCTGAGTCTACAACTGGCTGCTGTTACAATTCTCACGTACCCCTTCACGACAACAGCAATATCAGCAGACAATGGGTATGTTGTACATTGTCACCCACCTTCAAGTGAAGTAGCGGGTGATGAGCTGTTCACGCAGGTCAACATCTTCCTCCTCTCCACTGTCCTCATCACTGGACATGGGTTGGTTTGCAGGCGGGGGCCTTGGGTCCTCACCATCATCCAGGAGCAGGGGAATCTCCTTGTGAATGGCTAGGTTGTGGAGCATGCAGCATGCCACTACAATCTGACACACCTTCCCAGGCGAGTATGCCAGTGCACCTCCGGTCTTGTCCAGGCAGCGGAAATGTGACTTGAGCAAACCAAAAATACGCTCTACCACACGACGTGTCCTCCCATGTGCCTCATTGTAGCAGACTTCAGCCGGGGTCCTGGGATTCCGCAGTGGGCTCAGCAACCAGGGACGGTTGGGATATGCAGAGTCACCTAGGTATGACAAACACAAATAGACATTGCAATGTCGCTGAGGCAGAGGGCAGCAAGTCACACACCCAGCACGCCATACGACTAGGCATACTCACCCACAATCCATGCACGCTCGGGAAGCAGATTAGCCATCAGCTGAGGCACAATGCTGTTCCGCAGGATGTAGGAGTCATGGGCCGAGCCTTAGAATTTGGCACACACGTGGGAGATGATCATTTCTGAACAATAAGAAGGACACAGAAGAATCCGATCCTGCACTGTGCTACGGTTTCAATCCATTAAAAAATCTTCAACATAAGTAATACAGAAAATCATTGACACATAATCCTGTATTGAAGAAAAACAAATGTTTTATATTGATACGTTAATGTGATGATGTGATAAAAAATCGTTCTGAATACTTCAGATATTCACTATTAAAACAATATCATGTATTATGCAAATTTCATTATATTGGTTTGATGAATCTCAAAACCAAACCATCACAAAAAGACCCAATGCATTTCGGGTTTAGAACCCTTCTTCAGGGGTACAAATTGATTGCAGAACAGTATTATGACAATACTCGTGATACTTTGTGTTTAGCAGCCTCTAGTGGAAACTACAACAATAAAAAATAAAAACGAAAAAGACTGTCATTGTTTTGTCAAATGAATCAAACTTCTATACAAATCATCAAATTAAGAGTTTGCACTCACGGAGAGAACGATACCAAAAAATAGAAAGAAGAGAAGAAAAGAGCCACTAAATAGTAAATGTGTCAAGAAACCCGATTGTGCTGCCCGATTATCTGCACAAATGTTTCATGTGCATCCTCTTATAGTTAACACCACGTGAACCAAAGTGCAGGTCAACGTCATCTACGTAAAACGATAATTACCCTTGTCAATGAATACCACATCAAAAAGTAGCCTTGTAGGTCTTTACTATGCGACATGGACCATCGTTTTTCTGTAAGTTAAAATATTCCACATGAGTGAATTATAAACCGCCAGTGCTCCTGCTGTAGTGACGTGAACCAATGGTGTACAAGTTTCCTACTGACTGTTGTATTCAAAACCCAATTCGTAAAGTGGTCGTCTATCGTCCCAATTCTCCAAAAACGAGAATCAATATGAATCCCCGAATTGAGTCCAAACTTTCAATTTAAACCTCCAATGTCCAACTTCCAGCCTAACAAACTCACCGCATTTACTTAGTATAGCGTCCTGAAGGAGAATCACGTGATCGCGTGTTAAGCGTGAGCACGTTATTACATGTAGGAGGGTTCTTTTACACAAAAGTGAAGACGATACAAACCACTGGAACTTTATTAGCAAAAGTCAAATGCCTTAATGTGCGGTGAACCAACCTTCATAGTACAAGGATATGGATTAAAAAATCTTTGTGAACAAAACCTAATGATCATGAAGTAATATATTCAAAGGGACACAAAATTGTCCGAAAGGATCCGAAATAACAATGAAAAATGCAAATGTAATAAGACGTGGATAATGACGATCCTTATATGTCTTGTAAAAAGTGAAAACAGAAACAAAATGAGTAAGAAAGACATATCGTTCCTTACGTGTGTGCAAAGTCTGTACATGAAAAGAGAAACATTATCCAATTAGAGGAAGCATGTGGATTACAAGAAGCATAGTAGTTCATAATGATCATTGAGACCTCCTGGCATGATGGTCCCTAGATACTTTATCCAAAAAGTCTCCCTTCGTGCAAGGGAAGTATTAAAGTCTACACCAGATGTCAAGTCTACCTTTTCTAGAATAGTAAATCTGATTTGAGGAATCGTGTGTGGTGTATTCACCCAATGTGCGGCCAAACATGAATTGCAATTACGATTGCGAATCATACTTTTATGTTAAATGATTCTTGTTTTCACCTTTCGAGAGATCCTCCCAATCTATATAAGTCCACAAGGACATTGTATGGCATAGATCACCCCCTCTGTATTTCAATCAGATGTGTGTTTTAACTGGATTTTTTACCACTTTTGGGATGTGCAAAAGTGTCTTTCCTAAGATGACATTGCTACATTGACCGCAGTTCCAGCACTTTCTCATTCCCTTATATTCTTAAGTAGTGAAGGTGATGGAGCAGGGTTTTTACTTTAAAACCGAATACCTGTTTCATTTTCGCATGTTATAACTAAAAGTACTACTGATTAATTATTAAGTATTAAAAGTTTGTCAAATGTTATCTAATCAACCTTATTACCAAGAGAATTACACGTGGGAATGCTATTGCATGGCTAAATAACAAGTGAACTAAGTTGGTGAGCAAACTGACAGAAAACGATGTTGCTTATGTGATGTTATGATGTTTTGCGCTTTTAATTAATATGCATTAATGGCTTTTAATGTCGCAAATGGCTAGATAAATACACACACATAAGGGTATTAGCAGGGGAATAACACTGTATAATCATTTCTATGCAGTAATTCTGTTTTATGTTTATTTTGCTTAAAGTTGTCCATTGTGGCCTGCCACAAAATGGCCACCACCCGCAGCCTGCATTGGAGTTGCTGGAAATTTACAGAAAGGCTTCGCTCTGCCTGTGACCTTGCACCTCCGATGAACTGAAAAGCCATAAGCATGATGACAAGTCTGGGACATCTGCCAAAAGTCCCTGAAAGACGGAAAAATTGATACGAACTTAGTGTGAACCCATTTTTGAAACAAATTCACCTAGTAGAGACATCCGTAGATGTTGCGAATTAGCCATGGACGTTCAATTCTGCTATTCATTATTTGGGACAATCTATGTGTGAGAACCTCCCGTATAATATCGAAAAAGTACCAAGATGACATTATTTCCGCCATTCATCCGTTTGAATAAAGAAATGTTACTTTTTAGAATGTAAATTTCAGCATAAATAATAGTAGACTAGAGAGGTCTAGCGCCACTTCTTCCCGAGCTGATGATGCGAGGTCCCTATGCTGACGGAGAGGACGATGACTCTACATGACGACAGAAGACTCTAATACTTCTACTGAGGACCGGTTCTGACTTAGGATCTGACATTTAGACAGAATAGGTAAATATGAGCGAAATGAATTTTGCATTTAATTGGCTTTTCTTGAAATTTTAGATAAATGAACAATCTGTTTGAATTTCTGTCTCGGGTGATTATTTCTGGTCATGTTTATTGATTTTATTGTGTATTCTTTGAAATGTATTTCGTTAGATCTATAGCAACTAGCTGGTTGCATTGACCTCAAAGTACAGGCAGATTAGATAGAGCATATGTGGAAGGTGTTTCTCCTTTACAAGGCACGGATAGAGTGATTTAGGGTGAATGTTGGTGTAATGGGCCCCACCAGCGTATGATTTGTGTATGCGTGTGTGACTGTGAAATCATTCCGTCCGTGGAAGTAGAATGGATTCGGAAGCTCTGATCTGCACCAGTTTCTTGGGAGAAGTGTGGGAGTGACTGTAATGACTGACAGCCAGTATGGCTTCGGAGTTGTCCATGATTTTGGCCAGCTATGGCTACAAAGAGGTTTCCTGACCTCAAGTGGAACTCCCATAAAGAATGCTGAAGTGGTTGGAAAACTGCTAGAGGCGATACAGCTGCCTAAAGAACTAGCAGTTGTAAAATGTGCTGCTCATGGTCATGGTCATGGTGACGATTTTGTAACAGTTGGTAACAAATTTGCCAATGACATAGCACAATATTGTGCAAGGAACAATCACTCAATTAACAGGAGCAAAGAAAGGGAAATGTCTTCTTGTTCATTAATGTTTACTTACGAAGTGGGGACATGGGAGGAAGTAAAACAGCTGCAGGATGAAGCAGAAGATGATGAAATGAGAGATTGGGTGAAGGCAGGTTGTGCACCTAGAGAAAAAGATCATGTGTGGGTCTATAGGGATGGAAGACCAGTCATGCCAAACAGCATGCTATCAACAATGGCAAGGATGTATCATGGCCAAGGACACTTGGGGAGGGATGCTATGATAAGAGCCTTTAAGCAAACCTGGTACAGTCCAAAGTTTAGACTGATAGCAGAAAGTCTCTGCCAGAGATGTCTGATATGTCAGCAATTCAATCCTGGAAAGAAAACAGTGGTGAGCCTAGGAACAATTGGCAGGGAAGGAGGACCCTTCACAAGAATGCAGATAGATTCCATTGAAATGCCCCCAGTCAACAGGTTGAGGTATGTCCTGGTGGTGGTCTGTTTGTTCTCAAGGTGGGTGGATGCGTATCCAACAAGAAGAAATGATGGGATAACAGTGGCAAAATTACTGCTAAGAGAATTCATCCCAAGGTACGGGTTCCCAGTAACCATTGAATCAGACAGAGGAGGACATTTTTATAATGAAATCATGGGTCTAATTTGTGAAGCATTGAGTGTACAGCAGAAGTTGCATTGTGCCTACCGACCAGAGGCTTCTGGGGTTGTTGAGCAGATGAACGGTACTATCAAAAATAGAATTGGCAAAATGTGCTTAGCCACAGGAATGAAATGGCCCGATGTCTTGCCTCTAGTCCTGATGACCATTAGGTCTACTCCAGACAGAACAACAGGTTTGAGTCCACATGAAATTATCATGGGACGTGCTATGAGGCATGCATATGTACCAGTGAACAAGCTGATGACTATAGCTGATGACATGATTTTGGATTACTGCAAAGGCCTGGCTGACGCAGTTCATTCTGTGTTTCACCAGGTTGGAGAAGACGCCACCACACTTGAAAAGAAACCAGCCCATGATCTGAGCCCAGGGGACTGGGTAAGAATAAAAGTCCACAGAAGAAGGAATTGCCTAGTTCCAAGGTGGGGAAGGCCAAGACAAGTCATCTTGATCACAACGACTGCTGTGAAGTGCGCTGGTGTGAAAAATTGGATACATGCAAGCCACACACTGAGAGTTCCAAATCCAAGAGATGGTACTGGAAAAGAATACTTTGAAGAATCAGATTCCAGTGATGATGCAGACAGTGAGGCAGTAAGAAGGAAAAAGAATCCTGAAAGTGGGGAAAGTGAGTCAGGAGAAGCTTTCATCCCACCAGAAGAGGTTCTGAAGAGAACAGTGCAAACTGCAGAAGCAAGCTCAGACTCAGAAGAATTGCCTGAGGTTCCAATTGACAGTGACCAACACAAAAAGAAAGAAAGAAAAGAAAAGAACATTCCAACAGAAGAGACACCTGAATCGCATGAGGAAATTGGACAAGTTCCACCTGAGATAAATATTGAAGAAAAAGGGACAGACAAAGACAGAGAGGGACAGATTGCGGAAAAACCCGGAGGAGGTGTAGGGAATATCAACAACAAGCTAGGTGAAGGGACAAGTAGACAGCAAGAAGATTGCGTGTCTGAGACCCGAGGAGGGACAGAAGTAGGGAAATCTCAATGGGTGGAAAAAGAGACTGTTGGAGAAAAGGAAGTTGTTAAAGAAAAGAAAGCTGTTAATGAACCAGTAGCAACTGAAACAGAGTCTGATGAATGTGACAATGAGATTCATGAAGGACGAGTTCTGAGAAAGAGGACTTGGCTTGGAGAAAGAAACAATAAAGAAGGAAAGCAAAAGAGAAATGCTAAAGGAGATCTTTGGCCAAATAAGATAAAGAGACTAAGGTACAGACTGACACGAGTTAACTCTTCGAAAGCTGAACAAGTGAACGAAGTGTCAAGTCAGAATCCTACCAAGGAAGAAGAAGCAAAGATACCTGAGAGATTTAAGAGAGTAAGAAAACCAAACCAGAGGTACAAGTCACCGGAATGGACGTATGTGGCACTGCCTGAAGAAGGAGAAGAGGCGGACAGCCAAGGAAGTCCAGAGGAGGCTTTACTGAAGGAGGTTGCTGAAGAAGAAGCTGTGGGAATCCTGAGAGTTATCTTGTCCGACATTGGAGAAGAGACGGATGTTCAGGACCTAATACAGTTTGATGATGATGAAGAGACAGTGAAAAGTGATGAAAATCCAAATTGAGTGAATCCAAAAAAAAAAAGAACACTTGGAGAAGAGAAGAAGAAGTAGTACTAAAACTAGTAGAGTTTAATAATCTGGTGGGTACTTGCTGCCCTTAAAAGTTCAGTAGAGGAGTAGAAGAGGCTAAGTCAAAAGACACGGTCAAATTAACAAAATGGCTAACACTGAGAATAGAAGTAGATGTACCTTTCTGGAAAGATGGTGCAAGATGTGCTGCTGCTGTACAGGTTTATTAATGCTGCTTTGGAGCGTGCTTGCTCTACTGATTTCATTTAGAGTCACTATAGACACTTTAGAAGGTCATACTGAGAACAAGACTAATATAGGGAAGAGTCCATTAAAAGTAGTTCCGACTAGAACT
This sequence comes from Triturus cristatus, assembly GCF_964204655.1. Lineage (NCBI taxonomy): Eukaryota > Metazoa > Chordata > Amphibia > Caudata > Salamandridae > Triturus > Triturus cristatus. The sequence continues at coordinate 1,156,236,878 of NC_140583.1, read as the reverse complement.
AGTAATGTACATATTTATAAAGATAGGTCAATTAACGATTTTTCTAGCAATGTTTTTTCTAAATTGTTGTATGAGTACGTAAAGACAAAGTAAGGGATTGTTACGTCTGCATGCAATTACCTGCCTCTGTTTCGGAAGGAGTGACTTATCATCATCTTCCGGCTACGTATGGAATTTCTTGTAGTGTGTTGATTAGTATATCTTACCAGTTAGGGAAATTAGATTATAATATGTCTAATGTAGATAATATTCTTGGGCAACTGCCTATGAATAAAGCACTGAATCCTGCAAAAGAAGCTAACACTTTAGGAGAGATTTTTCTAGAAACCAAAGAATTAACCTTAGAATATGTGTTTAGAAACAATTTAACTTGCATTTTGAAAGGAGAAAAGAAGAATTTTCTAGACATGGTTGAGAGAAGAAGGTTGAATATGCACAAGAAAGCAGAAGGGCATAAAATGAGTGATACCATGTGGGATATTGAAAAAGAAAAGGAGTTGAAAGATGGAGCCAGTCCAACTATGGCTATAGATGCCCCACAGAAAGGAAAATTGTGCATTACCAGAAAGAGATCCCAATATGATTATTATTTCATAGGGACTAGTGAGTGCCATGATACATATTTTATTGCAACCGGATGGGGATTTAGAGGAGGAGAAGATCCAGTTTTTCCGGGAGTGTATTATATTTGTGGGAACAAGGCTTATTACCGTTTGCCTGACCATTGGTTTGGTACATGTTATGTTGGCCTGGTCTTTCCAAAGATTTTTCACATGGATAGAGTAGACAATGCTGAACAAATTAATACTTTAACACGCTATAGAAGAGAAACATGGACAGAAATTGTAGGAGATATTTTTGGAGCTTTAATTCCAGCAGTGGGAATTTCTTTGAATGCATTTGGCATTCAGAAGCTGTCAACAGTGGTAGATCGCTTGTCAACAAGCACCGCTGGAGGCTTTCTTTTGGTTAATACAGAAATGGTTGCTTTGCGTGCTATGGCGATGCAAAATCGACTTGCCCTCGATATTCTTTTGGCAAAAGAGGGTGGAGTCTGTGGAATGCTGAAAGTTCAACATTGTTGCACTTACATTCCTGACGAAAGTAAAGATCTAAAAGTTTACATCAAAAATATTACTGATTTGCATGAAGAATTAGTACCACTGGAAGCTGAAAGTATCTGGACTAAAATGGCTAACAAGATGATTGCTATTAAGAATTTTGTAGCTAAGATAGGTAGTACCATTTTTGGTAAGATATTATTTCCATTAACTTGTGTAATAGTTGCATTATTGATCCTTAGATTAGGATGTATGTGTTGTAGATATAGAAGAAATAAAAAGAAAATCACAAAAGAAAATGTTAAAAAGAGACAAAAGAAATCAGAAAGAGATCCACAAGAAATAGAACTAGAAGAGCTAAGAGAAAGCATGTATATAAAAACTAAAAAGGAAGATGAGATGGAAACTAGGGTCTAAAAACAAGAACAAGAAGATATTTCAAATTCTTCCAAAAGGGGAAACTAAATTGATTTTTGGGGTTTTGATTTTTGTGGTGATTATATATCACCAAAGGGGGGATTGATGGAGCAGGGTTTTTACTTTAAAACCGAATACCTGTTTCATTTTCGCATGTTATAACTAAAAGTACTACTGATTAATTATTAAGTATTAAAAGTTTGTCAAATGTTATCTAATCAACCTTATTAACAAGAGAATTACACGTGGGAATGCTATTGCATGGCTAAATAACAAGTGAACTAAGTTGGTGAGCAAACTGACAGAAAACGATGTTGCTTATGTGATGTTATGATGTTTTGCGCTTTTAATTAATATGCATTAATGGCTTTTAATGTCGCAAATGGCTAGATAAATACACACACATAAGGGTATTAGCAGGGTAATAACACTGTATAATCATTTCTATGCAGTAATTCTATTTTATGTTTATTTTGCTTAAAGTTGTCCATTGTGGCCTGCCACAAAATGGCCACCACCCGCAGCCTGCATTGGAGTTGCTGGAAATTTACAGAAAGGCTTCGCTCTGCCTGTGACCTTGCACCTCCGATGAACTGAAAAGCCATAAGCATGATGACAAGTCTGGGACATCTGCCAAAAGTCCCTGAAAGACGGAAAAATTGATACGAACTTAGTGTGAACCCATTTTTGAAACAAATTCACCTAGTAGAGACATCCGTAGATGTTGCGAATTAGCCATGGACGTTCAATTCTGCTATTCATTATTTGGGACAATCTATGTGTGAGAACCTCCCGTATAATATCGAAAAAGTACCAAGATGACATTATTTCCGCCATTCATCCGTTTGAATAAAGAAATGTTACTTTTTAGAATGTAAATTTCAGCATAAATAATAGTAGACTAGAGAGGTCTAGCGCCACTTCTTCCCGAGCTGATGATGCGAGGTCCCTATGCTGACGGAGAGGACGATGACTCTACATGACGACAGAAGACTCTAATACTTCTACTGAGGACCGGTTCTGACTTAGGATCTGACATTTAGACAGAATAGGTAAATATGAGAGAAATGAATTTTGCATTTAATTGGCTTTTCTTGAAATTTTAGATAAATGAACAATCTGTTTGAATTTCTGTCTCGGGTGATTATTTCTGGTCATGTTTATTGATTTTATTGTGTATTCTTTGAAATGTATTTCGTTAGATCTATAGCAACTAGCTGGTCGCATTGACCTCAAAGTACAGGCAGATTAGATAGAGCATATGTGGAAGGTGTTTCTCCTTTACAGGGCACGGATAGAGTGATTTAGGGTGAATGTTGGTGTAATGGGCCCCACCAGCGTATGATGTGTGTATGCGTGTGTGACTGTGAAATCATTCCGTCCGTGGAAGTAGAGGGGATTCGGAAGCTCTGATCTGCACCAAAGGTACGTGGAATTTTTAACAATTCTTTCATATTTTTAGCACGACTGTGGGCAAACATAGGTTTACCCAATAGTGATGGTTTTAGATCCTCCTCTTGTTCCAAAATGTTCCACCTATTTGATATAATTCTCTTGATCAGTTTAGCTTGTTCAGAGTATTTTAACACAAACACCTCACGTGAGTTATTCTGCTTGATTGTCGATTGTAGTAGATCTTCTCCTTCACGTTCTTTCTTTGAAAAATATTCTATTCACAATAACTAAACTTAGGAGTGCAAGTCAACATATTAAAACATAGATGATCATATCTGCCAGGCACACCACTTGCACATTTATGGAGTGGTAATGTTTGCGATTCCTGTACATGTGCTCACTTGCCTATGGTGGCACAAGCCCGACATGGGTGCAATCAATGGCACCAACAACATTGGGGATGTGTCCAAGGGGATAGAAGTCTCCCTTCACAGCTGGCAATTCAGCACCCCTGGGGAAATGGATGTATCTGTACTTGTATATTATCATGGCGAACAGTACATCACGCAGCACCATGCTGATTATTGGTTGTGACATCCCACCAGCGCTGGCCACTGTCTCTTGGAACGATCCAGTGGCAAAAAAATGCAGGGCCGCCATCACCCTATAAGTAGGGGTGAAAGCTGTTGGATATGTCCGGCGAGGCTGCAGGTGGGGCTCCAACAGATCACCAAGGGTTTTTAGGGTAGCTCTATCCAGACGGTATTTCCGGATGATCGCCACATCCTCCATGTCCTCCAGCACCGTCAAGTGACAAATCAGATTTGGCCTCCTCCTATTTGAGATGAAAGTGGACACATGTCAATGCAATACATCATGAGATGGGCACAGCATCTCACATTCTGGATGACACAATGACAACAATGACTGCCATCAATATTGAGTTATAGACCAGCTTACATGTAGGGACACCTTCAGCTACACAAAGGGCACACCTATCAACTTACACAAAACAAGTACCTCAAACACCACCTTGGTCAATGTGAATGCACATAGGGATATGGCCACTTTTCAAATGGGCACGCCTGGGAGTGTAGCATCCAGTATATGTGTAACAAATCAACTCCACTGTCTCATACCTAGCTGCTGTACCTGTCACACCTTCATGCGTCATTTCAACCTGGCACACATCCACAACACAATGACCAGAGTCACCGCATAAATGACGATTGTGTGCATGAGCAGACATAAGAGGCCATGCAAAAAAGATCATCATTCATTGAGGCGAGCATTGCTGTGATTGTCACTGCACCTCAACACATCAACATGTGTACACATTGTAGAGTCCAGGACAACACTGTCCTGCCTACCCGACCATCAAATCCATAAGTGACATGTGAGGGAGTACAGGCCAATCTACGAAATCACATGCACAAACATGGCATGTGTAGTCACCAGTGGAGTAAATGGAACATTGGCATCGTGTGCACAATGATGTGCCATTGACCATGTGGGCACTGTTCACTGTTGATGTTTGCCAGATGGTCATTGCCATTGTATGGCACCCATATCGCGGTAGCTACCACCTGGTCCCGGCGGTGTGTCACCAGCACCCCCCATTCACACAAGTGCGGTAGTGATAGGCATGGAGACATGGGGAAATGGAGGTTGGCATGCTCCGCCGCCTGAATCACGGTGCCTTGTGTCAATGTATGGCACCCATGTCGTGGTAGCTACCGCCTGGCCCCGGCAGTGTGTCATCAGCACCCCCCGTTCACACATGCGCGGTAGTGCTAGGCATGGAGACATGGAGAAATGGTGGTTGGCATGGTCCGCCGCCTGAATTGAGGTGCCTCGTGTCAATATATGGCACCCATGTCACGGTAGCTACCGCTTGGCTCTGGCGGTGTGTTACCAGCACCCCTCATTCACACAAGTGCAGTAGTGATAGGCATGGAGACATGGGGAAATGGCGGTTGGCATGCTCCGCCGCCTGAATCGTGGTAGCTACTGCCTGGCCCTGGCGGTGTGTCACCAGCACCCCCCATTCACACAAGTGCAGTAGTGATAGGCATGGAGACATGGGGAAATGGCAGTTGGCATGCTCCGCCGCCTAAATAGCGGTGCCTTGTGTCAATGTATAGCACCCATGTCGTGGTAGCTACTGCCTGGCCCCGGCAGTGTGTCACCAGCACCCCCCGTTCACACATGCGCGGTAGTGATAGGCATGGAGACATGGGGAAATGGCAGTTGGCATGCTCCGACGCCTGAATAGCGGTGCCTCGTGTCAATGTATGGCACCCATATCGCGGTAGCTACCGCCTGGCCCCGGCGGTGTGTCCCCAGCACCCTCCATTCACACATGTGCGGTAGTAATAGGCATGGAGACATGGGGAAATGGCGGTTGGTATGCTCCGCTGCCTGAATCTCCACTGCCTGAATCGCGGTAGCTACCGCCCGGCCCCGGCGTTGTCACCAGCACCCCCCATTCACACAAGTGCGGTAGTGATAGGCATGGAGACATGGGGAAATTGCGGTTGGCATGCTCAGCCGCCAAAATTGCGGTAGCACACACCGGCCCCCTGCGGTGTGTCACCGCCATGGAGCTTGCCCTAGAGCCAATGGGAACCTTTATTGCGGTGGCATGATGCAATGTTGAAGAACGCGGTAGGCGTGCTCGGCCACCGCGGAGGCGGTCATTGGATGCATTTGAAAGAAGCAGACCTGGACCACCAATTCCTGCAGCTTGGCAACTTCTAAACGACCCCAGGGGGCTATATATGTGTGGGAGTGAGCCTCACATTTCCACTGCTCCCAGAGCCTGCTGCCAGAGACCCCTCACATGCTGCTGCCTCCAGGGACTTCTGCCTGAGACCCCTCCCCTGCTGCTGCCTCCAGGGACTGGTGCCTGAGACCCCTCACCTGCTGCTGCCTCCAGGGACTGCTGCCAGAGACCCCTCACCTGCTGCTGCCGCCGGGACTGCTGCCAGAGACCCCTCACCTGCTGCTGCCTCCGGGGGCTGCTGCCTCCGGGGACTGCTGCCTGAGACCCCTCACCAACCAATTCCGCCGCTGTTGTCTCATGTCCACAGTGACCGCAAGGACAGAAAAAATCTGTGCCAGTCCCTTCACGAGCGAGGAGCTGGTAGTCCTGGTGGACGAGGTGCTCACACAGTACCCAAGGCTATATGGTGCCCCAAATGTCGTGGTAAGTCCTCAACAGTGGGGGGTATGGCAGGGGGGGCACACATGTAGTTGGACTGATGCAGTATGTGCCTGGGAGTGTGGGATTGTGTCATGCACTGCCTGACATGCTGTCTCCAGGGGGAAGGTGTGTGTACCCAATGCCACAGGTTTGCCTGGCTGCACATGTATGTATGAGTGACCTGTGTTGTGTTGTCAGCCATACAGTAACGCAGAAGGTTGTTCATGCAGGAGTCAGGACAGTGATTGCTTGGCTGAATGGCTGTGTGTGCCCCTGTAGTCCATCTCAGTGTGAGCCCAGCTGGCCAGCACAGTCCGCCCACAAAGACAAGGACACATCACTTCACTTACAGAGTATTACATCAGTCTTTTCACATTGCACTCCAGCTATGGGCCATCTCAGCACTGTAGATTGCACAAGACTGGCCTTGTGAAGTGGATTATGGATTTGTGAGATCATGTCCCTCAATGTGACATCCATGACACAGTTATCTATTCACAGGGCAGGGACATTGAGGGCTGCGTAGTCTTGGACACAGTGAGTCTACCCCCAAACATAGGTTGATATGTGATGTATGTGTTGCTCAACCCAACAATGGACTGGAGATGTGGGCAGGCTACATAGGTGTTTCAGTGCTGGCATCCTGCTGTTACCCGCAAAACCTCCCAGATCTAAAATAACCACCCATTCAGCACTACTAGTACCACAATGCATTGGGAGGGTTAGGGTAATTGTGTGTGGTCTCTGATACCTGGCAACGAATCAAAACGCTCCTGTCTTTTGGTCTTGTGACGTCTGACAACCAATTGGATTACATGTGGCCTTTGAATAGAGAAACGCCCCCTTCACTCATTGCTTGGCTTCTCCAATCCGTTGGACATCCCTGCCTGTTCTGGATTCTTCCTCTGCTTCGTTGGAACATTCGAGTCTTGGATTTGCTCGCTGTTGGCGGTGTCTCCTGTACTCCAGCTTTGGCCGGTCCCTGCGTTAGCCTGCCCGTACTTCAGCTTCGGCATTTGACTGCACGCCGATCACGGCTTTCTCCAGTTTCAGCCCTTGACTGCACTCCGATCCCGGCTTCTCCTGCCCGCCATTCTCGGCGTCTGTCAGTGCGCCTTTTGCGGCGTTTTGCCTGCACGCCACTCCCGGCGTTTCCAAAAGGTATTCCCGTTGCCTGCCAAAAGAAATTCGTCTGTACGCTGATTCTCTTTCCTTAACGGCATCAGAGAGAATCCTGGTTCCAGGTGCAACCTATGAACTAAAAACCCGGTTCGAGAGACTTTCCCATTTCAGATACAAATTTACAAGTAAGGCAACTTTGTTTCCGTCAACTCAAGGAGCGATACAATTCTTTGTTTCAACATTGCCTTGCGGAAAAACTTATTACAGTAATCCTTTTTTAAATTTTTTTTGGAACTTCCACGTCCGGACATTGTTCTAAAAACTTTAGTTCAAGGATCTAGCGATTTTGCTCCAGTCTTGCACAGATTGTTCTAGAGGATGATGTCTCTCGTTCAAAGATGAGCAGCATAACTAGATTGCATTCAGACTTTGAGTGTCCCTTGATTCACGTTGCTTATATTCTGGGTAAGTTGAGACCTCACACAATTCAGTTGTTTAGAATCACATTGTAGAACCCCTCACCTATTGTCCCCTTTATGTTTAGAGCTCTAATATTGGCTGTCCTTTTTGTTCACAGTACCTTCTTGTTGTTTCAACGATCCATCCTGCACTGCACCTACTTCGTGGAAGTTTCCGAGTCTGCTCATCGCTCCCTGGGAGTACTTGTAAGGTTCCTGTTATATCTATCTTGGAGACTTACAGTATTCTCGGGGAAGGTGAGACCTAGCTTCGCTCCTGAGGATCAGAGGTGTATAACGCCTCCTGCCGTGACAGAAAGCCAAGCCCACGTTTAATTTGATCACCCGAGCGAAGTATGGATAAAGAGACTCTGGTAACTGGAGCAGCTGCCTCTGAACTATCCAAGGCGGATCTCGCCAATGCGTTAGTCACCTTACAAACAGAACTCCGAGAAGTTAAAACAGAAAATCAAAGACTAGTCTTAGAGATAGATATGCTGAGAAGTCAGAAGTCTATAGGCATGGATAGTGGTACCCCTTATAAAAAACCCTACATTCAGCCGGCACGCTTTCAGGTTCCATCCTTTCCAAGCACATCTTCTTTGGACAATGCTACATCCAACCCGGTGAATGTCACTGTAGTCACAGCTCCACAAACACCATTAGCCATGCCTGAGAGATTCACGGGTGATAGCAACAAATTCGCCGTCTTTATGAACCAGTGCCATTTACAATTCCTCAGTAAAGCAGCAGCCTTTCCTGACGATGCAGCAAAGGTTGCATTTATCATATCCTACCTATCCGGGAATGCTGCATTGTGGGCCGTTACCTTAGTGGAAAATGACGACCCTATCTTATATAATTTACCTCAGTTTAAGGAGAGCATGAGAAGCCTCTTTGCCAGACATTCTTATATGCAGGCCAGCGATAACGAGCTACTGGGTTTAAAGCAAGGATCCAAGGATCTATTGACATATATTACGACATTTAACTGCCTCGTTACGGAAACTCAATGGCCTGAAGCTAAAAGAACCTCATTATTTTACAGGGGTTTAAGAGACGAATTAAAGGATATCTTGTCTCAGATTGTCGATCCCCCTGAAGACTGTGCCTCTTTCATAGATCTAGTAGTAAAATTAGATCACAGACTGCACAAAAGGAAAGGGGAAAAGGTCAAAGTAGAATATCCACGATTCCTGAATTCAAGACATGACAAAAGAGAAGTGAAAGACTCTAGTGAGCCGATGCAAATCGGAGGGGTCAGAGGACCCCTAACGCAAGAAGTAAAAGATAAGAGGCGAAAAATGAATTTATGTCTCTATTGTGGGAAGGAAGGGCATTATGCCCAAGACTGCCCAGTTAAACCTCGTTCAAGTAAAAAGTCTCCCCTGAACAAATCGATCTCTGTGGTACACTCGGAAAACGCCTAGACTTGGAAGGTAACGAGACCGTTCTTCCAAGTCCGACAGGTCTACAGGTCTCACCCTTTTTGGCAAAAACCTCCTCCTTGATACCCAAACATCTGACTATATCAGTGGTACTACTGTTATCCCCCCAACATAGAAAATCCTTACCTGTCATGGTGGATTCTGGAGCCACTGGCAATTTCCTTGATATCGCCTTAGCTAAAACGTGTGGAATCGAGTTTATCAGAAAGTCCCAACCCGAGAAAGTAAGAGCGGTGGATGGATCAGATCTATCCTCAGGATTAGTAACTTATCACACACCCGAGTTGCTTATGACCTGTGACAACGGTCATACGGAGAAAATAGTTTTTGATTTAATCGATACTCCTCCTTTCGGAGCGATTGTGGGGATTCCTTGGTTACAGCAACATAACCCCAACATAAATTGGGAAAACCGAACAGTCACACTGAATTCAGCTTATTGTGTCGAACATTGTTACAACGATATGATACATATGCATGTACCTTTATATTGCGCAGGATCTACCTATCCCTCTACTCTTCCAGCGGAATACCAAGACTTTGTCACTGTGTTTGACGAAATTAAGGCTGTTGAACTACCCCCTCACAGATCCTATGATTGCCGAATAGATCTGGTCCCTGGGGCCGAGTTACCCCTTAGCAGAATCTATGCTCTAACTGAACCTGAAACAAGGTACTTACAGGAATATCTCAATGATATGCTTAAAAAGGGATTCATCCGACACTCGACCTCTCCGGTGTCCTCGCCCATCTTTTTCATACCCAAACAAGAAGGTGGGCTAAGAGCTTGCCTGGACTATCGCGCCTTAAATAAAGTGACGATAAAAAAACAGATACCCTCTTCCACTCATCTCCACACTCCTGGATCAAGTAAGCAAGGCCAAAATCTTCACCAAACTGGACCTCCGTGGCGCCTATCATTTGATTCGCGTACGAGAAGGAGATGAGTGGAAGACGGCTTTCCGCACCAAATTTGGCCTATATGAATACTGTGTTATGCCATTCGGGTTATGTAATGCCCCAGCCGCCTTTCAATTCTTCATCAACAAAGTATTGAGAGAATATCTCGATGTATTCGTGATCGTATACATCGACGATATTCTTATTTACTCCCAGAATGAACAAGAGCATATTGTTCATGTTAAGAAAGTCCTTCAATGTCTCCAAGACAATCGTCTATTTGCCAAGTTAGACAAATGCCTTTTTCATGCGAAGAAGGTAGATTTTTTGGGTTTTGTGATATCGGAGGAAGGGTTACAAATGGATCCCGCTAAAATATCTGTCATACTCCAATGGTCTAGTCCACAGAACGTGAAAGAAGTACAATCCTTCCTTGGTTTTGCAAACTTCTATAGGAGGTTTATAGACCATTTCTCTGATCTCGTACGTCCAATCACAAGACTCCTTAAGAAAGGAATACCCTTCTTATGGGATGAGGAAGCAGAAAGATCTTTTCAGGAGCTAAAGAGCAGATTCACCTCTGCCCCCATAATACGTCATGCTGATGAGACTCAACCGTATTTCATCGAGGCTGACGCTTCACAATATGCAGTAGGGGGAATACTCTCTCAAAGAGACACCAAATCAGGAACAATGCACCCCATTGCCTATTTCTCCAAAACCTTACTACCAGCCGAACAAAATTACACCATTGGCGAACGCGAGCTCTTAGCCATTAAACTAGCCTTTCAGGAATGGCGCCATTATCTCCTTGGCTCACCTCATGTGATTACAATCTACTCAGACCACAGAAATTTACAATTTTTTAAATCAGCCAGAGCCCTTACACCAAGACAAATGAGATGGGTGTCTTTCTTTAGCGAATACAATTTTATCATCTCATTCCGTCCTGGAAACAAACATGGCAAGGCCGATGCCTTATCACGAATAGGTATTGAATCCAAACATTATGCCGACAATCCGGTACCCCTCATTCCTGATAGTAAAATAGCAGCCATAGGTGACAAGAACCCAGAAGTCCCTGATTCACTGTTAACAAAACTATCCATTGCATATTCCACTCTATCGCCTGAAGAGTGGTTAACCGATCCTCTCAATACGATCAAAGACGGTATCTATTTTCATGACAATTGCATCTATGTACCCTCTGAAGAACTCCGTAAGACCCTCCTTCAATGGTGTCATGCTCTACCCTTAGCAGGACACCCAGGTAAAGAAAAGACCCTTCAAATATGCAAGAGATGGTTTTGGTGGAAGGGCATGAATCAAGACGTCTTTTCCTTTGTAGGGGCGTGTCCCACATGTGCTCGACAAAAAGCATTACACAGTGCTCCTGCTGGACTTCTCCAACCATTACCTATCCCACCAACCCCGTGGCACTCAATTAGTCTTGATTTCATCACGGACATGCCTGAATCCAGAGGATATACCACAATTCTCGTTGTGGTAGACATGCTCTCTAAAATGTCCCATTTCATTCCTTTACCTCAGATCCCCAAGGCCCGAGAACTAGCCAATATCTTTATAGAACATATCGTCCGGTTACACGGATTACCTTCTATCATTGTGTCAGACAGAGGTCCCCAATTTGTGTCCAGATTCTGGCAAGGGTTGTGTCAGGCATTACATATAGACCATCGTCTGTCCACAGCATACCATCCCCAAACAGACGGGCAGACCGAAAGGACTAATCAAACACTAGAACAATATCTTAGGTGTCTGCTCGGTACCCTCTCTAGTGATTGGGTTTTTGCCTTAGCTCTCGCTGAATTTGCATATAACAATTCCATGCACTCAGCCACCAAGATGTCACCTTTCTTTTTTTCTCATGGCTACCACCCCAAGTCCTTACCACTAGATCTCCCACCATCACTAGTAAATATCCCTGCTGTCCTAGAGCATCATGCAAATTTACAAACCATATGGAATCAGGCAAAAGATGAGTTACAAGAAACTAAACAACAGATGAAAAGACAAGCCGACAAACATAGACAAGAGAGCCCTAAATACGACATAGGGGATCAAGTATGGTTAGCAACCAAAAACCTCCGACTAGCGGGGCCCAGAAAATTACAACCCCGATACGTAGGACCCTACCACATTGTTAAGATTATCTCCCCTGTAGTGATGAAGCTCGAGTTACCCCCGGAAATGCAAATACATCCAGTATTTCACATCTCTTTACTAAAGCCGTACATTCAGCCTTCCTGTTCTGAACCCCCACCTCCACCCATAACAGTAGAAGGAGAACTAGAGTATGAGGTTGAGAAAATCATTGATTCCCGAAGACATCAAGGGAAACTACAATACCTGGTAGATTGGGTGGGTTACAATGCAGATGAGAAAACATGGGAATTAGCTGAACATGTGCACGCTCCTACACTAATACGCAGATTTCATGCTCTCCACCCTGATAAACTGTGCCCGGTTAGACCACCTTTGAGGGGGAGAACTGTTACCCGCAAAACCTCCCAGATCTAAAATAACCACCCATTCAGCACTACTAGTACCACAATGCATTGGGAGGGTTAGGGTAATTGTGTGTGGTCTCTGATACCTGGCAACGAATCAAAACGCTCCTGTCTTTTGGTCTTGTGACGTCTGACAACCAATTGGATTACATGTGGCCTTTGAATAGAGAAACGCCCCCTTCACTCATTGCTTGGCTTCTCCAATCCGTTGGACATCCCTGCCTGTTCTGGATTCTTCCTCTGCTTCGTTGGAACATTCGAGTCTTGGATTTGCTCGCTGTTGGCGGTGTCTCCTGTACTCCAGCTTTGGCCGGTCCCTGCGTTAGCCTGCCCGTACTTCAGCTTCGGCATTTGACTGCACGCCGATCACGGCTTTCTCCAGTTTCAGCCCTTGACTGCACTCCGATCCCGGCTTCTCCTGCCCGCCATTCTCGGCGTCTGTCAGTGCGCCTTTCGCGGCATTTTGCCTGCACGCCACTCCCGGCGTTTCCAAAAGGTATTCCCGTTGCCTGCCAAAAGAAATTCGTCTGTATGCTGATTCTCTTTCCTTAACGGCATCAGAGAGAATCCTGGTTCCAGGTGCAACCTATGAACTAAAAACCCGGTTCGAGAGACTTTCCCATTTCAGATACAAATTTACAAGTAAGGCAACTTTGTTTCCGTCGACTCAAGGAGCGATACAATTCTTTGTTTCAACATTGCCTTGCGGAAAAACTTATTACAGTAATCCTTTTTTTAATTTTTTTTAGAACTTCCACGTCCGGACATTGTTCTAAAAACTTTAGTTCAAGGATCTAGCGATTTTGCTCCAGTCTTGCACAGATTGTTCTAGAGGATGATGTCTCTCGTTCAAAGATGAGCAGCATAACTAGATTGCATGCAGACTTTGAGTGTCCCTTGATTCACGTTGCTTATATTCTGGGTAAGTTGAGACCTCACACAATTCAGTTGTTTAGAATCACATTGTAGAACCCCTCACCTATTGTCCCCTTTATGTTTAGAGCTCTAATATTGGCTGTCCTTTTTGTACACAGTACCTTCTTGTTGTTTCAACGATCCATCCTGCACTGCACCTACTTCGTGGAAGTTTCCGAGTCTGCTCATCGCTCCCTGGGAGTACTTGTAAGGTTCCTGTTATATCTATCTTGGAGACTTACAGTATTCTCGGGGAAGGTGAGACCTAGCTTCGCTCCTGAGGATCAGAGGTGTATAACGCCTCCTGCCGTGACACCTGCATGTGTGTGAGATGTGCAGGGACTATGTTCCCCCTCACACCTGCATGCATTTACATCATCTTTTCCCATGCAGATGTACCATGTGAGATGTACTCTAGTCTCTGATAGACATATCGTTGGATATGTGATGAGTTTGTATCTTGCTGCTATACTGAGAGATGTCGGTACATAACACTGTCACTGAACCCATTCCCCCTCTTGTCTCCCATGCCTGCAGCTCAAGGTACACCAGTGTAGGGCCGTGTAGACTGTCATGTTGTAGTCTGTGTCTGTGTTGTCCCCTCCTGTTTCATCCAGATCTGTCATTAGCAACAAGTAGTCTGCCCCCATCATGTCCCTAGGTGTGCTCAGAGCCAGTTGTGTGTCTGGTTGAACAGAGCCACAAGCAGGGTGTTGTGCTGTGTGGTCATCACATGGCTGAGTTTCCAGTTTCCTCGCACTGTCTGAGTCTATATAGTGAGTTGGCACGATGTGATTGCACAGGGTGGTGTGCAACATGTAGATTTGGTCATCTTTTGTTATGCATTGCTTGCATATGTTTGTTCTGTTGCTGCCACTGACTTGACCCTACATCTCTCTCTCTTATGCAGCATCTCCTGTGGTCACGGAGGGACAGGTGATGGACACCTGTGGGGGTGAAACTAGCTCAACAGCTGCACAGGAGCCCAGTGACACAGATGTCACCAGTGCCTCAGAGGGGGGCAGAAGTCTGCTGGAGGAGTCCCAGCCTGAGATGCAAAGCACCACATCATCTGATGCCAGCGGGGATGCATCCATGTTGGCGGGCACAAGGAATGGGGACTCTGCATCGTCTTCCCCCACACAGCGGCCTGTGCCCACCCTCCCAGCCACTTCCTCTGGTGCTGCCCGTGTCTGCCTCAGTAAGAGGGGAAGAGTGTCCTTCACCCCTGGCACCACTGCCCCCTGCCCCTGTCCCCCCTGCTGCCATCAGTGCTGAGTCTGTGGACCTTTTGCGCCAGCTGTTTGTAGGTCAAACAGCTCTCCTCAATGCTTTCATTGACCACGACAAAATATTGGCCCAGGTGGTTGCTTTCATGGAGGGCATACATTCAGACGTGGGTGGGCTGCACCGGACTGTCCAGGCTTTGTCCTCAACAGTGACGTCTGCCTTTCAACAGGCACATACTCACAGTTCCGCTCTGGTCCCTTTGTCCAGCCCCCTGGCAGTGGCCACGTCTGATGATAGTGACCACGGTCCACATACATCAAAGTCACGATACGGGAACACGAAGCCCACAGCAGAAGCAACCCAAGCGGTCCTGGGCGCAGACACCATCCCCACAGAAGAACAAAGCCACCCCAGAGCACAGAGAGAAAAGCCTGTCAGGCGACACCAGGGGACAAAAAGCAAAGCAGCAGACCTCAGGCACACATGCCTCAGAGGCATCCCCATGCAAGGACTCTCCAGCCCCTAAAGCATCTCGCAAAGAGAAGCATACAGTCTCTGTGCCCACCAAGGAGGTGGTGCATGCCAAGGGTACATCTAGGAAGGGCTCCAAGGCCAATTCACCCACCACCTCGACTCCCATTCCAAGCCCAGTGAAGCAGGGGAAGGAGGGCACTGTAGGGGTGACGCCTAGTAAACAGGGGAAGGGGGGGCAGAGGCGAAGCAAGGCAAAGCGTTCCGCTGGGTCCAGCACATCACCAGAGGGGGTGCCAGCGTCTGCACCTGATGCAGCGTTGGTGGTGAGTGTTCCTGTTGTGTCCACACCACTTCCCATTGATTCAGAGTCAGTCAAGCCATTTAGGATCCCCAAGAAGTGGAAAGGCACCCCTCCACAATCTCCCAGCCACACCTTGTCTCCCGTCTGCATGACTCCACCTCCATGTGCCACTACACCACCTGGTCCAAGGAACCCTTCGGCTTTCCAAGCCACTGATAGCTCAACCTCAGCTGTTCCGCTCTCTCCCCGGTCAAGTGACCCGACAGTCCCCAAGACACGGCCAGCTCCCATTCCGCCTGACAGCCAAGTCTGAGTGTTAGTCACCCTCACACACCTGTCTCTCACACAGGTGGGCCTGTACTGCACATTGTTACCCACTGACTTTGTGGCTGACCATGGAAAGGTACAGTCGCACACATTCCCTGTGCAGGTTCTCATGGACATACTCTGCACCCTGGACTGGCCACTGGCCTTGCTGTGTGCCCCTTGCCTGTGCAGCTTCTCATGGACATGGTCTGCACTTAGCCCTGGCCACTTGCCTTGCTGTTCACTGCTGTTTTGCCCTTGCTTGTGCAGCTTCTCATGGATATGATCTGCACTTAGCCCTGGCCACTGGCCTTGTTGTTCACTGCTGTTTTGCCCTTGCCTGTGCAGCTTCTCATGGACATACTCTGCACTTAGCCCTGGCCACTGGCCTTGCTTGTTGTTCACTGTTGTTTTACCCTTGTCTGTGCAGCTTCTCATGG
Organism: Triturus cristatus; assembly: GCF_964204655.1. NCBI lineage: Eukaryota > Metazoa > Chordata > Amphibia > Caudata > Salamandridae > Triturus > Triturus cristatus. Next base: position 1,156,220,675 of record NC_140583.1, on the reverse strand, counting down.
ACATACTCTGCACTTAGCCCTGGCCACTGGCCTTGTTGTTCACTGCTGTTTTGCCCTTGCCTGTGCAGCTTCTCATGGACATACTCTGTACCCTAGACTGGCCACTGGCCTTGCTGTGTGCCACTTGCCTGTGCAGCTTCTCATGGACATACCCTGCACTTAGCCCTGGCCACTGGCCTTGTTGTTCACTGCTGTTTTGCCCTTGCCTGTGCAGCTTCTCATGGACATGCTCTGCATGTTGTGCCTTGCTCTTCTCTTCTCATTGTGCCTATCTGTGCAATATGTGAATAAAGACAATTGCTCCTGTTGTCTATTTTGTCAGTGTCCTTACTGAATAAAGTTCTTTTGCTGTGTGTATATGGTTTACTGTGCCACATGGTCTGTGTGCCCCTTCAACATAGTAAATGTTTGGGCTCACTTACTCTATTTTGTTCAGGGGTGACAAGGTCTTGAGTTCTTCCTGACCCAGATACTTGTGGGGGCAATGGTGTCAATTTTCAATGGAAAGCAGTTGTCATTTACTTAATTTGTTCATGTTGGCGATATTGTACACGTCAGGTTGGGGGCACTGCCAGCACAGAGTGGGTTTCTGCACACAGTATTGCAGACAGGCTGGCCAGGGTCATTATGTATGTGTATTCTTCCTTTATGTGTGCCCAGTGGTGTATGTGTGTGGTCATCTTGTGATGGCCAGCCATCCTCGTCCCATGGCTTACTTTCCATGTGTGCTCTTGGATGGTCAGGTAGTGTGCAGTGTGGTGGGGGTGAGTTTGTGGAGAGTGTTGATGTGTGCATGCCACTGCATTGTCAACTTCACACGTGTCACCCAGGAGTTGTATGCCTGTTGTTTTAATTGTTCAGCCCTGTGGATGTGGTTGTATGCACATGTGTGAGTTGTATGTTGTGCACTGTGCAGTGTGTCGGTGTGTCCTTGCAGTTCTGTCTGACTCCTACTTGTTGTTTTTGTCACTTGTGAGTATGCAAAGTGTGTGAACGGCAAGTCAGTGTTGTGTTTTGTTGCACATCCATGTGTCTTGTTGCTGTTTGTGGGGACTGTGCAGACCTGCTGTTCCTCACTGCCATTGTGGTTGTGTTTTCTCATGCATTGCTGTCACATGGTGCCTTCTTGCCTCCAGTGTGGCATGTTGTGTGGGTTGTCATACCATCCCTTATCTGTGCTTCAGATGCCTACCCATTGTGGGTCTGCAATCCCTCTCTTTGTGTATGGTACACTCCTGCCATGTCCCCTACTGACATGCAGTACACCTCACATTCGTGTCAGCTGTCCCCTTGGTTTACATGTGTGTGTGCCTCCCCATCACTTCATTTGTGACACTGTACTTTGTGGTGCAGTTCTTTGGCCAGGGTCAATGTGTCACTCAGGGCATTTCACCAATGGGTTGTATGTGATGTTCTGGTGCTGTTTGTTAGTCATGGTTGCTCCTATGCAGTTCAACTGTGTGTGCTGCCCAGTCCTCTGGTCAAGCTGTTTCCACCTTTGTGTCCCAGACTTGTGCATCTGTTGGTGTTGTGTTGGATGTATGTGTGTTGGCTGTGTTATTGTTTCACTTCATGGGTGTGCTGTTGTCTTTGTGCTGTGCTGTATGGTGGTGTGTGGGTTGCTGTACTGTCACTGATGTCTGTGTGTGGCTGGTATGCTTGGTGTGCACACACTGCTTGTTGTGCATGCAGTACTGTGTGTGTATGTTGCCTTGTCATTGCCTGGTGTGCATCCCCTGATGTCCAGCTGTGTTTTCTATGTGTTTATTTTGCCTGTGCATCTGTTGTTTGTTTGATGTGGCTGTGTTGTTCTGTGATGGTGCACTTCTTGTGTGTGTTGTGGTATGTTGTCTGTGCATTGCTCCTGAGTGATGGGGTTGTGCACTCCTGTTGTGTCTGTGCTCCCATTGCCTTTCCACAGTTTAGCTGCACAGGGCATGTCTGTTCTTGTTGTGGTTCTGTGTGTGTTTCTGTTGGGTTATGTGTTTGTCTGTTGTTTTTGTGTAGACATTTGTTGTGGCATCTCTGTGTGTGTGTGTGATGTTTGTGGCTACCCCCAGTGTGTGTGATTGTTTGTGTGTGTATTGACTGGCAAGTATTGCCAGCCTTCAGTGTGTTTGACACTGGTGTTGTGTGCTGCTGGTGTGAGGGCGGTATGTGTGTAGGTTCCGACTGGTGTTTGTCAGTCATGGAGTGTGTCAATGAGCCCTGTGTGTAGTGCTGCTAGTGTACTCCTGTGAAGTAGTTGTATAGATGAGTAGCTGTTCACAATTTGACTTCAGGGCCTTCCTTTCATCCTTGTGCCTATACATGGTTTGTCTTGTTGTCTCCCTGTGTTGTTGCACTGTGATGTCTGTGGTTTGACCTCACTGACTGTACCAGCCATGTGTGCTTTGATGGTCTGAGGGTGTTGTTCTCTGTTCCTTGTCTTGCATGTGATGTACACATGCTTGTTGTGTGTCTCCATGGCCTTCCATTTGTGTGCAGCCCACTTTGGTTTTCCTATTTGTTGTCCTCCATTGCTGTTGGCATGTGGGGTGTGTATGTGTCTGTGTGTCAGTCTGTGGTATGTATGTGTGACTATGCAGGCTGTGTGTTCATTTGGATGTTTGTTCCTTGTATGTGTTCATTTGGTGCTTGTCCTTATTTTTGTTTCCCTGAGTGTGGTGTTGTGGTGGTGTGTGTGTTTCCCTGGCCCTGTGCTACTGTTCTGTGTGTTGTGTGTTCCTGTGCAGCCACTCCTGCAGTGGCTGTCTCCCTGGTTGTTTGTTGTGTGGTGCAGGGTGTGTATTCACCTGGCTTGTTGTTGTGCATGGGGAGCACAGGAGGGGCACATGGCATGTGCCTTCATGGGGTGTGCTAGTGTGTGGTGGTTGGGGGTGTGGCCCTGTGGTCTTTGTGCCCTGCCCATGCCTGGCACTGGCCCTGCCTTCTGCAGTGTTCGCATGTATTTCCTTGTGTTCACCGCTGCGGTGACGTGACCGGGACATTGCTGCATGGTGGTGGTAGCTGTGTGTCCAGGATGCAGAGGGGTGACTTGGGGGCAGGTGGGTGATGTGTGGGTGCCCTTGTGGATGTGTCCCTGTCCCCACCAGGGTGTCTAATGTGGATTTGGACCCTGTGTCAGCCCATGTGTTGTGTGTTGTGTTTGTGTTATTGCGTACCTGCGGCGGCGTCCGCGGCGGTCCATTAGTTGCTGGTGATGTAGCAGGTACAGCGCCAGAAAAACGTGTCGAGCTGGATCCATGGCGGTCATGACCGGGTGGTGTGGACCGGGACTCTGGTTTAGTGCTCCGCTGTCGAGCTTCCGCCATCTCTGGTTGGGCGGTATCTCCGCTGCGGTGCGTCTGCTTGTTTGGGGCTTCCTAATTTGTGGAGAGGGGCGGATGTCATTCCGCATGGCAGAGAGTCTCCATTGGCTCCCACCGCCGCGGTGGCAGGCACACTTTGATGGCGGTGCGCGGCGCACCACGGCGGTCCGGAAATGGGCTATGTTTGGCCATACTAATATGGCGGATGTGAGGACCGCTGCTCGTGAGCGGAAAAGTGCATTTTTCCACACCGCCAGCACCGTGATGGTGCCACCGCCCGACATCCTAATGGACCCCTTTATATAATAATTTTTGTAAATATATTCTCTACTATTATTTTATTACCTGAGTATTTTTCTTTACATTTCCAAAACTCATTTTTTAAAATTTAATTTGTATTTTAAATTTAACCTCCCTTTAATTCTCACTTTAACAGTAAACATTTAATGATTTTTTTTTTAAACAAACTCTAGTTTTACTTGTAATACATGTATATTTTATTAAATATCCACAAAATGATTTACTATTTTATTATTATTTATATAATACACTTCCCTATGATAATATTAATATATATGATTGCATTTAGTAAAATATTTACTCAAAATTACTCTAGTACTTATTTTAATACCTGAGTTTTAAATACATTTTTCTTAACAATTAATTTGTTTTTATTATTATTAAATCAAATTCTTCTCCCAGATAATATTAGTATATCAAAATACATTAATGTTACTATTTTTTTAAAGACACTCTAGTATTTATTGAAAAACCTGAGTATTAAAAATTATTTCATCAACCATAATTTATTATCCTTTATAATTTTTTTAAACATTCACCCTTTTATATACTTATAAAATATATTTCTTTAAAAAAAACGGTAGTATTACATTTTATACCTGATTATTAAAATTACAAATAACAATCTTTTTTTAACATATTAAATATTTAAAACACATATAAAAAATATAAAATATCATGCATTAAAATACCTGAATATTAATTAAAAACGAATACAACTACCAAACAAATTCTTACCATTCTATACTTACCAATGTGTTGAAATAACATGCTTTGTAATAGTACACGTCGTAATGGCATGCGTTGTAATGGTATATGCATTGTAATAGCATGTGATGTAATGGTGTATGCGTTGTAATGGTTGCTTTGTAAAGGTATTTTCTTGTAATGCCTGCGTTGTAATGGACGTCTCCATTTGCTATACCCGCCCTTCAGGTGTTTTTTCATCCCTGATGTGCCAAAAAAGTACTTTTCTCCAGTATACCTACTGAACTCCTTCTGGCACAGGTTACATGTTACGATCTTGCCAGAACTTTTTTTGTCCCAGTTGGAAAAAAATTGCCATATGATTGATTCTGGCATGGTCCTCAGGTCTGTCTTCTTCTGCGGATGCCATATTTTTTTTACAGGAGGAACTACTAAAAAACAGTCTATGCTCTTTTAGAAACATCCTCAAATTATTTTGCTGATCACATTACTAAATTGGTGATTAACAGAGACAGTTTGCAGTAATCACAATCCAAAGCCTTCATGGCCTCATACAAAAATTGGAAACAGCAAACACCAAGTGCATCATCCACTAGGCCTATGCAAGGTACATCAACTTAAGACAATGTCTGTGTTCTCTCAAACACTTCTGAAGCACCACAAGAAACAAGGCCAGCAAAGGGATCCCTGGTGTGCAGGTTTTTCAATCCTCTAGCTGGCGGAAAAAATAGTTTGTGTGCAGCGGGTGACCTGCACTTTATGGCAGAAGGTGTTGCACAGAGGGAAGACTGACCAGTATTCAGTGGGAACAACTGGAATGTTGGGGCTATATACCCAAACAGCATACCGTGTATTGAGATACAGTAGAAGCAGGTGTAAAAACAGACAACCAACTGCTCAGAGGAAGTGCTGCAACAAGAAGAGCAAGAAAATGATGAAGATGTGTAGCATTTCTGCATATACTGAGGACACTGTCATAAAAGTGTGGCATATAGTGAAGTTAACGGAATGATATGTAGAAAGGCCATGGAACAGCCTTGCAAACAGAACACAAAGGCTTGTAAAAATTCTAAAAGAAGTCAGTTCCTTTCTTTGGGGTGGAGCTTGCCTGGTTACAAGATGGCTGCAGATTAGTGGAGCTCTGTGAGCCCGATCATTAATCCGACACAATCCTACAGCCCTATGGTGTCCCAGCACTCTGACAACTGGGATACTCCCTGCACCTGAAAAACGCTCACAAGTGCGGGTTTCACTGCCATCAAGCCCACCCTACAAGACTGAATGGTGCCCGTAGACTCATTGTACCTGGCCTGGCCTACCGTTAATCCTGTGGCGACATCCTGGGCCATGATCCCTCCGGTGCCTCCCAGCGCTCCTACCAATCGGCTAAGCTCAGATCCCACCTCCCGTGGAGGCTCATGTCCTCATAGCGGACACTGCACGGAGTCTGGGGAGCTCGACGATACGGCTAGTGGAGACCTGCCTCACTGATCATTGCTGCAGATCTGTGGTCTCACCGCACAGACAAGACCTAAAGTTTCAAGGAAATAAAGGCTCCCCAGAACAAAAGGCAAGCAGATCTGCAGGAGACGCACCTGGTACCTTTCCCTCTCCTCAACTGGACACGAGTGGGCATGAGATGCCTAGCTACAAGGTGAACTGTGTCTTCCCAATCGCTGGGCCTCCTCCACGGGTACCGTGCGTTAGTCTGGTCGGACAGGACTGGGCCTACAGTCTTCCCCGGGGCGGCATCCAGAGCCATGACTCCGCCAGCGTCCAGTGGTGGTCACATCAGACAGCTCCCTGAGGGCTCTCACATAGCTGATGCCATATTGAGCCGGGCTGGCTCGGCGTTGCCCCTGGGGGGGGGGGGGGCTGACTTTGCTATTTGACACAGCTGCTCTGTGATTTATCCTATCCAAGCGAAGTATCACTTTGAAGGATCTACATATCCCTCACTCTCCTCTGTGGTCACCAAGAGTATTCCATATGTCGAGTTGAAGGGTGGGCTGGGTCCTTACGGCCTCTCGCTCACAGGCAACCCCTGCGCCATCTCAACTGAAGCCCTACAATAACAGACTATAAGCTAACACCTGACTACTACTTTCTGTGAAATTGCGCCCATTCCCTTTTGGATCCAGCTGACTTCCCGTAAGCATCACATTATCCTCAGTCTTACACTGCGCCACGTATAAAACCTTGCTTTAACCCACAAACACATAAGTGTTAACTGAAAACGCGATAGCTCTTTTAGATTCCCCACTACTGTGCTCTTTTCAAGGCACTGTGATAGTGAGTGCAACTGTCCACACTAAGCTAGACAAAATACTGGGTGCCCTACAAGCCAAGGTCGAAGACTTGGAAGCTTACTCAAGGTGGAACAATATTTGCATAATTGGTGTGGTGGAATCAACTAATATGGATAACATGGAACACTTTGTGGAACAACTACTAGTGACACTCCTTGGGAGAGATACATTATCGGAAGTTCTCGTACCGCGTTACTATGCCAAGACCATCCCTGGCTCTAGCCCACGCCCCATTATTGCATGTCTAATGAACTACAGAGACAGGGACGCTGCCCTCCAAAAAGCCAGAGAGCTGAAGTCTCTAGGTTACAAAGGAATGGACTTGTCACACTACCCAGACTTAACGCAACAAGTGCAAGATGCCCGTCAACAATTTATCCAAGTAAAAAGGAAGCTATGAGAACTGAACTTTGAATATAGCATGCTTTATCCAGCAAAGCTCCAGATGTTCTCATAAGGAAAACCGCTCTTTTTCATGGACCCAAAGCAGGTACTCTAGTTCATCAAAAGGCATAACAGTCAGAGTCCCCACGGAGGCTCTCCTAGGAGTTCTCCTAACAAAGACATTGATATGCAGCATTGAGATGATTGTTTACTTGTTATCCATTTTGGATTTGATGGGGGGGTGGGGTGCTGGTTTGTTTCTCAGGTGCCTTCGGTAACTGTGCCTGGGTTCCTGCTGTTCCCTACTGTTCATGTTGGGTCATGACATGGACATGGGTAGCCTGTTCCTGCTACATATAACAATGTGCTGAAAATAATCCTTGACATAATTCAAGGTGCGAATCAGGCAACCATCTCAATAGCTACAGGTGCTTTTCAAGCGCATTGGTCTACAGTGCTTTCTCTAGAGTTTAAGGAACTGCCTTTGGTATGTCAGGGAGTATGTCATTCCCCCTTTTTTTTTGGAGAATAGGTTCACAGAGGGGATTGGCTATATGGGTTGTAACTCCCATCAGGCTCAACTTAGATCTCAATTCTGGTAATATTCGCCCCCATGTGTGTCCCACATGACGTTGTTAAGCTTTTTTGTTTGTTGTTTACAGGGTTTGGATGAGCCATCTGGGGAGGGAGTACATTCTGCTATGCAATGTTGGGGTATGCATAGAGTAGGAGGATTTGGTTAGGGGACATTTAACAATGAAGATTACAGTTTCTATTGTTCACTGCAATGGCCGGCTGAGTATGCATATGGACCAGTTTCTGTCATGGAGTGAAGAGTGACTCTCAGAATACATGCAACTCACAACAAGTTCCCATCTTTATTAGATTCCTCACATGGAATATGAGGGGATTAAATGAGCATAGAAAACTCTGTAAGGTACTAGCATATCTAAGGAGACACAGAGTTGACCTTGCTATCTTACAGGAGGCGCCTCTCCCTAAAAATAGTGGGCTGTTAACACAATGGAGATTGCAGGGCCTCTTTTGTGTGGCAGGTTTCACATCACATGCCCGAGGGGGTGCTAATATGGATCAATAATAGATACAACCTAACAATGCATGAAATTAGCATAGATCAAGATGGTAGCTATGTGATAGCGTGGTGAAATAAAGATAGAGATGTGTTTCTAGTGGTGGGAGTATACGGGCCCAATCATGATGATCCACAGTTCTACAATTCTTTATCTGCCGAAACAGAAGTTGAAGTGAAAAAAAAAGAAATTCCTTATCTGCCCGTCTTCTACAATGGGGTGATCTACCACAGATTTGGGGTGGCAACTTTAATTGTATACTAGATACTGCTAAAGACCAGTCAGGGGTCCCTCGCGTCGCCCTTCAGCAGTAGCCAAAGATATATTTGAAACACCAGAACTTTTAGACTTGGTTGATATATGGAGATTTTGCACCCCAGCATATGCAGGCTACACCCACTACTCAACAGCGCATGACATACACACAGTATTGAGTTTTGGTTAGTATCGAAAAGTCTGGTATCCGGAGTTTTTAACTGCAAACCACTTCCGAGAACACTATCGGTTCACTCTCCCCTGGTTGGTGACATAGACCTGAGAACTGGAAGAGCCCCTGCATTTGCTTGGCACTTTACTCCTCACTGCTTGTTGGACCTGGTATTCAGGGAAAAAGTGGCGCAAGCGATTGAAGACTTTTTTTCAAAATAACATTGGTTCAGTTGCTAGTTTTAGCACAGTTTGGGAAACCTGTAAGGAATGCATTAGAGGTGCGGTAATCTTGAAACATGACGGGTGCTTAAGTCTTCACATACTAGGTTAGCGACGCTAGAGAAAGAAATCGCTCAGCTGGAAAAGAGCATCAACTAACAGGTAATCCCTGTGTGCTCTAAGACATCAAATTTAAGTTGGAGGAATTTAATGAGACAGCAGACTCTGAAGTCAAGCCTTTAGGCAAATACGCTTCGGCTAGAGTTTTTGGGTAAGGAGAACTCCTGGGTGCCACTCTAGCTTTAATAACATGCCTTAGATGAGAATCTAGGAACATTACTGAAATACTGGATGAGGACAATCAAATAATACATGACTCGGAAAATATAGCTGAATGGTTCCGCAGCTATTATGCCGAACTTTATCGATCTCGCATTACACCTGATGCGGAAGCTGAAAAGGATTACTTAGAACTTATACAAATGACATGGCTTACAGTAGAACACAGGGAACCCCTCATGGCCCCCCTTACATCATCAAAGGTCCGCAGTGCAATCAGGGGAATGCACGCCTCTCGCGCCCCTGGTTTGGATGGGCTCACAGATGTATTCTGTAAGGTCTACCAGGATCTATTAATACCCCATCTGGTTACCCTTTTTGAGGAAATGTCAGAGAAGGGGGTCATACCACCTTCCATGAGGGAGGCGCTCATAATAACCCTTCTGAAACCAGACAAGCTTCCCAATATGTGCTTATTATAGGCCACTCTCACTACTAAATGTTGATGCCAAATTTTTTGCCAAGATACTTGCTAATCGCCTTGCCCCCGTCGTACCGGGTATAGTCCACCCGGAACAGGTGGGCTTGTCCCTGGCAGGAACAACACCTATGACCTTCGCACATTATTTGGCTTGCTCCAACAGGTGGACCCCGATGTGGAAGCTGCGGCTGTCCTTTTGGATGCCAAAAGGCTTTCGGCTTGGTAGACTGTACTACACAGAATTGGGGTGGGTGGAGTGTTCTTATGCCTAATTGCCTTACTCTACAATGCACCTTCTGCCAGATTATGGGTAAATAATCATTACAAGGCCCCACTCACTATAGAGTGTGGAACCCACCAGGGATGCCCCCTATCTCCCTTGTTATACACCATTGTAGCCGAGCCACTGGCTTGCGCTCTGAGGGAATACCACACACACAAGGGATTGCGTTTCCCTGGTTATCAGTTCATCATCTCTGCATACGCGGACAATGCCTTGTTGTTTGTTCGTAACTCCAAGAACAACCTGTCCCCTATTCTGAAGGAAGTTATCCGGTTTGGGGCTCTTTCAGGTTTCCGGATAAACTGGAAAAATCTACCATCTTTCCCTTGACCCCTTCTACTGCACAACCAGATGTGGAATTCCCCCTACAATGGAAAACAGAGTCGACACAGTACCTGGGTATAATGGTTCACACTGACTCTACCATAGTAATACTGGAAAATTACGGTAAAGCTATTTACAAACTAGGAAATTATATAAGATGTTGGATCAAATTACCATTCTCATTAATTGGATGAATAGCTTTGATGGAAATGATAACCTGTGTTTGCTCTCGCTTGGCGGGAGGATTTTCTAATTTACCGCCAAGCAGGAGCAAACATCAAGTCTTCTCCCAGCTGGCGGTGCTTTGAAAAAGCTCCCGCCTGCTGAGAGCAGACTTTTGATCTGTTTCCATGCAGGCAAAGATGCGGGTGGGGAAACAGATCAAAATATTGCGCTCGCCCACATGGAGCAGTATTATGTTGCTACTCTCTGCGGGTGGGAGCAATGCCAGCTCCCGCTGCATGCAGAGAGCAGCTGGGGCTGCGGGGTTCTTGGGGCTCCCCCGTGACCCCTAACTAGAGTATGATGGCGACCCTGGGTGGACACCAGCTCATCCCACCTTTTACAAATGGAGGCCCTGGGGATGGGATCCCAAGGGCCAACAAGGGCTCGAGGAGGGGGTCACGTAGCCCTCGCTCTTTAAAGAAGATACACAGTCCTGGGGGATGGAGTGTCCAGGGCCAAAAGAGGCTCAGGGAAAGGGGCTATGAGCCCCCTCCCATTTATTTAAATAAGTCATCCTGAGTCCAATAACAGCTCAAAGAGGGGGTCCTTTTAACTTATGTGCACAGCCCTGTGGGATGTGGTCTGAGGGCCTATATGGGTTTGGAGAGGCACGGCTCCCCTCCTCTTTAATAAAAGAAAGGCTGGGGGATGGGGTCCCCAGAGCCTATGGCCAACCTCTACTGCGCATGGCTAAAGGCCTTGTGCACTGTGGGGTTGGCTACCTTTGGGAGGGTTGACTGCAGGCTAGGCCTTGTGGCCAACACCACAATACGCATTGACAAAGGCTGTGCGCAGCGTGGGGTCGGCTACATGCAGCGGTTGGCCAGGCCCTGTGGCCAACCCCCCACCATGCAGGACAGAAGGCCCTGCGCAATGTGGGATTGGCTGCCTTTAATGGGGTTGGCCAAAGGACCTAACCCTACCCCCACTACGCACGGCTGAAGGCTGTGCACAGCATGGGGTTTGCTGTATGTGGGGGTGGACTGTAGGGCTGCAGCAAATCCCCCGCTGCGCTTGGCCAAAGGCTGTGTGTGCTGGAGGTTGAATTTACATATGGTAATTAACTTTCCGTTAAAAAACTCTAGAAATTCACTTAAAAAAACAAAGGTTAAAGTAACGTTATAGTTAGGTATGATAAAAAGATCTGTTTTTATTTTTAAAAAACCTTAGAAATGCACTGAAAAAAATCACATTTTAAAGTAACGTTATAGTTAGGTGAATTTGTCAATGACAATATTAACGTTTTGAACTAAAATGAACTCAGAAATTCACCAGAGCTAACTACAACTTGCCCTCCACGCCATGCAGTGCTTATGACTTCACATATGACATAACTCATGACATGTTCTATGGCATCATTTATTACCGCACTGATGACATCCCAAATCACATAATTTATGAGATTTCTGATGACATCACTGATGACATCATCCAATGAGTGTGTTAGTTTGTTTGATAGTTTACATAGTGACGGGTAACTACCAAATAATTTTCCACATGATTTTGTATAGTTTGTGTCCAGCTAATAGGTATAAGTATTTACAAAATGCATGTGCACCTAATGCACCATAGATGTGTAGAGGAATTGATCAAGTGATAAAATTATAAATATTTGTATTGAAGAGTAAATTCATGGCTTAAGAGTCAGAATGGTGGAATCTAGCCAAATGCAAAGCGAACTTTAAGACCAACTGGTTAGGAAGAAGGAAGTGGCACAGTGGTATTAACATCTACTCACAGCTGACAACGAAAAGTTGAGAGCACCCTTCTCCGCATGGGATGGATACTTGCTGGACGCTGAGGTAGAACAGTTATGACAAGTATCTCATCTACACTTTATACGGTAGTCAAATCTGCTGCAGTAAGGAAGACATTTTTTTTTACTCTTCATAAAGTTTATTGGACACTGAAAAGTGTGGAGAAAATAAGGGGAAGTGGTGACTCCAAATGTAAACGGTATTAAAGAAATGGTGCGACGACATGCTTATGTTTGCTACTTGGCCAAAGCTAGAAGAGTTCTGGCTTGCTGTGTGTAAGACTATCTCCAACTCATTGGGTATCACCGTGGAGGTATGCACTGTCTTAATCATGTTTGATTAAGGCAGCAAGATCTGGAGGGTTCTTCTTTACTCGTAAAGCAAATAAATCCGAATGTTTTATATTGATATGAGGAAGAGACGGATTCAAGGCAGCACTGGTGACTTGCAGGTATTCATAGTTGCTCTCGTGCCATTTCTAATGGTGCCTCTAGGAGGTGGAGCAGGGTTCATAGGGCTAGGGCATTTGAACCTCTATGCCCCAATCTGAGAATTTGTCCCTGGATTTCCAGATCTGGTTAAGGATTTCCTTGGTAGACCAGTTAGTCACAGTGATCTCCATTCCTTGCAACATTGGATGGAGCTTAAAACTTAGAAATTCTAGATGGTTAGAGGTTATGTATGCCAGGCCCTTTAAGGTTCCAATCAATTTAAGTAAGGCTCCTCTCTAAAGGATTCAAAAAAGAGAGGACCCCCTTAAAACCAGAGGAATGGGTTTCAAATCACCAATTAATTGAAAAACAAGACTTCCTTTGGTTTGCCTGGTTGCATATACCACTCACAAACAGACACTCACCCACTTATAATCACATCAACTCAAACAGGGGAGTCTAGTTGCAGACCCAATGCCAAAACACAAGAAATAGAAAATATATCTATTTTTTATTTATTAAAAGCATATACAAAACATATCAAAATGAATTGCTCCTTAAAAACGAGATAACTTTTGTTTGTTTTACACATACAAATTACGTGAATTTCAAGTTCATACATACATTAGACAAAATTATCCTTAATCGTGGCTGAAAAGACAAAACCAGTACATCTATAGATAACTCATCAAGACAACAGATAGTAAAAGCAAGTAAAGTATACAAGAAAAGACAGCACCATTTGTCATGGAGATTACACAAAAAATCTTCTCATAAAAGTGTCATGTATGCCATTGGATACATAACTGGTAGCAACACTAGATTCTTTCTTTGCCGACGGGGTCACCTGGTACCCTTGGGCCCTATGGATGTTGTCTCACTGGGTTGTTAACTGTGTTCCCTGAGTGCAGTGCTCAAAGACCCTTTACATGGTGTGACCCTTGTACGGATGGTTATACTGTTGTTCCATGTGCAAATACAAAGACGGAGAATCACCTGAGCTTAGGAACATTGTGCTACCAGGGCTTTGGGCCTCAGTACCATAAACAGATTGCTGGTGTGTAGGCAGAGTTTCTTCCTTGGGAGGAGTAAGGATATCATTACTGTTCCTAAGGGGAACCAAGATGAGCTTACCTGGCTTCATAGAAGGGGGAGACCCACTGGGGGCCAGAGCATTGCAAAGTGGGGAAGGTTGACTCTGACACAGAGCAAGTGAATTGGTTGTTTTGGTTGCTCTGGTCCGCCCAAGCATGCTACTGCCCCGCCTTTGGAGCAGTATTCGTTTTAAACATTGGGACCATTGGATGATTCAACTTTCCTGTTAGAGATAGGTTCTCTTTTTAAAAAGCTTCTAAGGCTAAGGCTGTTTGTCCCTGGATGGGGATATTTAATGATTGCGCAGGAGGTATATCCAAATTGGCCTTAACGGAGCCTAGTTGGTTTACCTGATTGTTTCTCTCTTTTGTCAGCCGTTTTCTCTCCGTTTTTGAAAAAGACCTTCGGAGTACAGGTTGCGGTGGTTCGGCAGCCCACCCTTCCCTATAGAATTATTTATCGGCCCAATATCCGGTGTTAGGTCATAAGATGAGGCTGCAGTGTTGGTACTCAATGTCCTTTTATTGTTTTTGTGCTCAACCAAAGCTGGTAAGAGAGGAGGTTGAGCCTCCTGTGCTGTCTCACCCTTGCTGTTTGACTTCAAGGAGAAATTATCACATTGGAGTCTAGGACCTTTAACTTCCTTCAATATGACAGCTAGAGTGGACGGGACAGATGTAATCATGTCAGGAGTGGATGAGCACGAGCAGGTATGGTAAGTGGTGGCAGCGTGTGTTTGGACTCTCTGGACCATTTCATCTAGCTCTTTTAGTTTGCTGTCTATTGCAATGACATGGACTGCTAATGCATTCAGCAAGGCCACCTAGAGCTCTAATTTATCGGAATGGAAGTCGATGGCCGAAGATATCACTTCCATGTTATGTAGAAGAGAGTTCCAAAGTGGTGACATCAGCCAGGCAGGGTTATAAATGCTGCTAAAGCTGCTGGTGTTATCAGATGACCCAACCGTTTTACATTCTGCTGCTACTTTGGCAGTTTCCTCTACTATAGAAGGTGAGACAGGAGGAATAGGGGAAGTGATCCAGATGTCATAAAGCTTATCATTATTAGATACGTTTTGGGGATCTTGAATTGGCCAGTTGGGTGAAAGAGGTGGTTTTGCAAGAGACAAATTTATAGGGCTAAGCATATGATTGTAATCCACCATATTCCTCCTCTTCTGAGTCCTGCTCAAACTCAGCTCATGGGGTCTAAAAGGGCTAAGGAGGATTGATTCCATCTCCTGTAAGATTAGGGAGTCTACTGGTTTGTCCACGTCAACTTCCACCAAAACGAGGGCCTCATTGCATGCCGCTACATTACTAACACTGTTGATACTGTTGGTGCTATTGGTGTTAGGCTGAGGAGAGAATTCCTAGGTCAGATGGTGCAGCCAAGGTGCGCCTCCATCCACTGGTTGCATTGACCCCCCCCCCCACACTGAGTTTATCAATTGTAAATTGTTTTAGGGGTTTAAAAAACAATTGGGCGGTGTATGGACCTGGGGAGCCCAATGAGTGCACGATGGCTGGGGTGGTAATGACCCTTCTACTGACTGGGCTACTCGTTTAATGCTGATTGTGCATCCTGAACTGCTTATTTTCTTTTGCTTTTGATATCGGGTCATGTAGATGGTGATGTAGCGCAAATTTTGCTCTTCCATTTGTAGGGGTGCATCATAATCATGGGTAGTCGGCACCCGCATATAATCCTTTGTTGTATTAACTCTGCAACAAGCTCTGAACTCAACAATCACCCAATAGCGCAATAACTGATTGTACAACCTAGCACTTGTCTTTTGTAAAAAGAATGTACTTTGATACATTAAAAACTATTTCTGAAGTAGTTATGGAGCTGGAAAGCCACTGTATCCGCTGTCTAAATTTTGTGGTCACAGGGTCATTGTTCGCATTTATCATACTTCAAGACTCAGCACTTACCACACTTGAGGATTACAGTGGCACCATCTGCTTTGGCACACTTCAGACCAGTGTCACAACTTTGGCCATACTTAGGGGTTACAGCAGCATCATTCGCTTCAGGGAGCCTTCAGGACAGTGCTAAGGATTTGGCCACACCCTGGGTAACATCAACATCGTCATCTTCGGGTGTGCTTCATGACATTGCCACAATTTTAGACCAGCCTCATGGTTACAGCGGTGTCATCCATTTCTGGCACACTTCAGGACAGTGCCACAGCTCCACAGCTCCACCTTCTGCAGATAGGAGAAATGAAGCTCAGATCTGGGAGTGTGCGGGTCGCTCAGCATTGAGTGTAGGAAAGGGCACCTTTTTGCATGGTTGCCCCCAAGTTTTGCCAAACTGTTGTAGACTTTCACTGAGTGTGTCCTGGGTTCCTTCCAACCAGGTACCCAGGGCCTATGTTCTTTCCCAAAATTGTACTGATGCAAAACCCAATTGGCACCTCTTTGGCCACATGTCAGTCCCTTGTAAAAGGTCCTCTAGGTACGAAGGGCACTGTGACCAGAGGACTCTAAGGGTTCCAGCACTTACTGTGCTACCATTAGAGGCCCTGTGCCTTTACACACACAAACTCCCATTACAGGCTGCGTGTTTTGGTGCAGAACAAAGTGAAGAGTTCACATGGCACACAACCCTGTGTGCCATGCCTACAATTCACTGCCCTGGCATAGGTCAGCCTCCCCTCTAGCTGGGTGCACTATACCAGTGGTAAGGGTAAAGGTGTGCGAGCCCTGTACCCCTACAGTGTCTAAGCAAATTCTTAGACATTGTAAGTGCAGAAATGCCATAAAGAGTATAAGGTGCTGAGAGTTGTGTGGGACATACTAGAGGTAACAGGAGGGGTAGTTGCCCCCCAAGGATATCCTTGGGGGCCAACTACCCCTTCTGTTACCTCCAGTAAGTCCCACACAGCAGGATTGCTGAGAAGTTGTCAGTGGCCACTCCCCCTTTCTCCGCCACTCTGCAAACACACCTCCCGGTGGACTATTAGCTGGGGGATGAAGTCCCCTTGGCTCCAGAGGGTCCTTGGGGATCAACAAATCCTCCTGTTACCTCCAGTAAGACTCACACATCTGCATTGCTGAGAGGTCATCAGAGGACACGCGCCTTTCTCCACCACTCTGCAAAGGCAGCTCCTGGTGCACTACTGCTTCAGGGACGAAGACTACTTTAGTCCAGAGACCCTCAGGAGGCAAGGGGACCTCATCCCCCCACCATCAGTGCACCAAAAGGTATGTTTGCAGGGTGTTGGAGAAAGGGCGTGTGGCCTCCGACCACTTCTCAGAAATTCCATTGTGTGGGCTTACTTGAAGTAACAGGAGCTCTTCTTGGCCCCAAAGGACCCTCATCAGTCAAGGGGACTTTATTCCCAAACCAGGAGCACATTTGCAGAGTAGTGGAGAAATGGGGCGGGCCCTCCTGTAAGCTGCCGGCTTTTTTGTTGTGGATTTTTTTCGATTTTAGGAAGGGGACCGCATGGCCCCCTTTCTCTGGACCATTTTGGGACCTGGGGACCTCATTCCCCGGGACCTCACCCTTTTTTAATGGCCGATTTCTGCCCCGGGACCCTATCCCCTGGGCCCGGCCTTTCTTTTTATCTTTTTTTTTTTATTCAAAGGGAGAGGGGCTGCGCAGCCCCCCTTCCGGGCTAATTTCAGCCTCTGAAACTCCATCCCCTGTGGCCCGGCCTTTATTTTATTTTATTAATAAAAAGGGGAGGAGGGCCCCTTCCCTAGCCATTTTTGGCTCCGGGGACCCCATCCCCCAGGGCATGGCCACCTCGTTGGGGACCGCAGGAAGCCTCATGGCCCTCGTGGTCTTGGACAGCTCCTGTCTCCTGCAGGAGCGGGCATTGCTTTTTACACCCAGGGAGCTGCTGACATGCAGCTCCCTGGGTGTGAAATGCAAAGTACAAAGTGTGCTCCGCTTTGAGCAAGCGAGATCCAAATTTTCTTGCTTGATCAATCCGGACCACACTGTTTGCTATGGCTGGAGTAGTGCTCCCACCATGCCATAGAAAACTGCAACGTCTCGGGAGTGGGCACCCTGGTGCATTACTGGAGCTGGCCCTGGGGGGTTGGCAGTTCCCAGGGCCATGAAGGGCTCCTGGAGGGGGCGGTGCGGCCCCTCTCCTTTATTCAAATTTGCCCCCTGGAGGTGGTAGCCCCAGGGCTGTGTGGGGGGAATTCCACACCCCCACACTTTAGTATTTATTTTAGCCCTGGCGGTGGCGCTCCCGTGGGCAGGGGGGTCCACAAGGCCCTCCCCCGTATTATAGAAATTAGCCTCAGGGAGGTAGTGGTCCCGGGGGCAGGGTAGATCCGCGAGGCCCCTGATATTGTTTTAATTTGCCCAGGGGACGATTCGGTCCCTGAATTGGGGGGCGTGAGACCCCCCAACATAATTGGAAAAAGCCCCGGGGAGGTGGCGTTCCCGGGGCTGCGGGTGGGTCCAATGTGCCCGTTCACATTAGTAATGAGAAGTACCCCCGGAGGTGGTGGTCCCCAGGGCTATGATAAGCCCTAGGAGGGGGACCCCATGTGCCCCCTCCTATATTTATTACATGCCCCCAGACCTGGCCCACCCAGGAGTTATTTAAAAGCAAGCACGGAGCCTGTGCTTGCTTTTGTTTCCCCACAAATTCGTGAATATCGCGATTTTGCAACAAAACTCCCGGGCCCGGATTGGTTGCCGGTTGAATTCTTCGCTACATTTTCCGACATACTAATACCACAACTGGAGGAGATATATAACAAGTTGCTTGATTTAGGACATCTCCCCTGTACCACTGCTCAAGCACTGGTAATATCGCTGCCCAAGCCCGGTAGGGATTTATCAGATATGTTGGGTTACCGCCCTCTGTCACTTCTATGCACTGAATATAAAATCCTAAGTAAGGTATTAGCTAATAGAATTCAACCATATCTCAATAATCTGATCCATATAGATCAATGCCGATTTATGCAGGCTAGGAGCACGTCCCTAAATATACGCAGATTACATCAGATTATGGCTACAGATTTTACACAACACCAACGTGCCGGCTGCATATCACTAGACATGCAACAGGCATTTGTCGCATTGTCATGGGAATACATGTTCGAAACTATAGCACGCTTCGGTTTGCCCCCCAAATATGTCCAGTGGTTACGGCTATTATACGCAGCTCCAACGGCAAGAGTCAGATCTGGGAAACATATTTCCAGAGAATACTACATTCACAGGGGCACACAACAAGGATGTCCCCTGTCCCCAATACTCTTTGTCTTGGCACTAGAGCCATTGGCCCTCCGTCTATGGATGGAAGCTACCCATTGCAGAATACCTGTAAGCACATCGGTGCACCTGGTGTCTGCATACGCAGATGACTTGATTGTATACGGTATGGACATACTGGAGGGACAGGGTCCGATTTCCCGTATTTTTGCTGATTTTGAAAGAGTATCTGGCCTATCCATTAACAAATCAAAATCTAATGCCTTTTTCTTCCATGGCCGGACGCACTCGGACAGTGTGGCTTTTCGGAGACTCACAATACCAACAGCACCACATACTTTTAAATACCTGGGCATTAACATCTACCAGTCACAGGCGGATATGTTAGAGGGCAATATGACTAAGGCCATCCAAGGCATACGATCGCAGGTAGCTTTCTGGACCACACTTCCCCTATCAGCAATAGGCCGAGTGGCCTTATCCAAGATGGTGGTACTTGCTCGTCTCCTATATTACTTTATGAATCAGGCCTTGCTGGTACCAGCCACTATTATCGCTAGATACCATACTGATAGACCTCATCTGGGGTGCGGGTCGTCGCAGAATAAATCAGAATAAGAAACTACAAATAAATACACGAAGGGGAGGCCTGGGTGCACCTGACTTCAGAGCTTATTATTATGCATGCCAGTTGCAGTGGTTGTCTTATTGGATGGCAGGTCGGAACCTGCAGGAGATTGGATACACAACCAGACACTTAGACCAGGGAGCACTCCACACTCTACTCTTACCTCATACCAAACCACCCCCAGTACTGCCCACTCTACTACATACCCCATTGCAGTGTTGGAAGAAGGCCCTGAAATACACAGCTAGCGGTGGACTTTATGCTGATAACATCC
This sequence comes from Triturus cristatus, assembly GCF_964204655.1. Classification (NCBI taxonomy): domain Eukaryota; kingdom Metazoa; phylum Chordata; class Amphibia; order Caudata; family Salamandridae; genus Triturus; species Triturus cristatus. Next base: position 1,156,200,948 of record NC_140583.1, on the reverse strand, counting down.
CACTAGTGGGGATACCTCTAGCGAGTGGCAGGCTGACGACACAAGCACGTGGACCCTGGTTGGAGGCGGGGTGGAGACTATTGGGCCCTTTTTTCGGTGACGAGTCACTTATGGACCATAATACTTTTACCCATGACACGGCAGCACCTAACAAGCTATATGTCACACACGCAGCTGTGCTACACTATGTTAAGAGACAGTAGTCCCCACAGCCAGAGGAACCCCTAGTGAACGAGTTTGTTAAAGCCCTTTATTATATGGGACAAGGAAGCCATCTCTTAAAATGGCTCTATATAAGTATCCGTGCGCATGCTGAAATCCCTCTAGACACCACTCGGACTCAATGGGCAGAGGACGTGGGACGTGAATTAACGGACAGGGAATGGTCAGATATGTTGGAATACCCACTGAAGATACAGTGCAATGCCAAGTTTAAGTTTATAAAATGTATGATTGTACATAGAGCTTATCTGACCCTGCATAGGCTACATAGAATGTACCCAGCCACTGCCCATCAATGCCCCGATGTAAAATGCCAGAGGCAGGTCTACTTCATATGTTATGGGTTTGCCCACGTCTAGGTGGGTTTTGGACAGGAGTTAGGAAATTGATTGAAGATACCACTCACCTCTCAATGGAGGGAGCAGCACTGGAGTGTTTATTGGGTAGCCAGAGACGTATGAAGGCACAAAAAGTCCAGATACGCTTCTTGGACTTGGCGCTCATAGTTGCAAAAAGGGCCATTACCATGCGCTGGAAGTCAGCCAGAGCTCCTACATTACCCATGTGGCACAGCAAACTGATCAGGTGGGCAGGGGTTGAAAGCGCTGCACTGCGTAGGGAGGAGGCACGCGGCCTAAGGAAACATGCAATCTCCCTAGATTGAGACATGATGGTAGAAGCATGTAAAAACAACATACCCGATGATGCCTCTGATGTTCCACATACTCAACAGTAGATGGGAAAATGTGATTGGTAAGTGTGGTTCAGCACTACTGGTTCTGGACGTAGCGGCGAAACAACTGATTGGAATAAAAGAAGCTTGTTTGGAGAGGGACAAATGTTTCTAGAACATCGTAACACACAGCCAGAGCCTGGGAGGGGGGGTGGGATCCAAAGGGGAGGGGGGTGTAGTTTCATGGGTATTAGTTAAATTATGACATCTAGGAATGGTTAGCATTCTGACGTATTGAAGGCATACTGTGTACGAATGTCTCCCTTTTTCTTCTCTCTTGCACGTTTCTTTATGCTTTGCAGGCAGTTATCGAGGTTTATAATGCTCATTGTATGGAAGCATTCTAGCTAGACGGTGTATAATCTCATAAGACAATGTATGTCAAATGTTTTATTACTTGATAACAAGGACAAGAAATTAAAACAAAACACCCAATAAAGTTTGTTTTTAAAAAAATGCCATGGCGGGTTACCAGGGGGTCCCCAAGACCATGACTTGGGGGTCAGGGTATTCCTACCTTGCCCCCTTTTCTTTATGTTCACTTATTTTTTTGGGGACTTTGTGAAGCAGAGTCCCAAGATGGCTGCCAACACTTCCTTGTTAAATTGTTGGCAGCCAATCAGAGCAGTGCATTTCCCTGCAAAAGCTCATCTTTGTTCATGAAGGCTTTGCAGCCAGAGATATAGCTATAATTTTCAACTTAAGTTTCTCAACAACTAATGAATGGATTTACACCAAATAAGCAAAAGGTACTTCCTTGAACCATCATCTACCTCCCTGCCAAATTTGGTGAAAATCCGTTCAGCAGTTCAGGCTGTAGCTGTGACTAAAGGTTCCTATGGGAATTACCATTACAAATACACCCTTATTTCGTGCACTGATTTCTCGCCCCCACTCCACAGATCAGCCCCCAAACTTTCCATGAAACACAGAACCTACCTTGATCAGTTTTTGGGAAAATTTCATGAAGATTGGTCAAACCACTGCAAAGTTATAGCCAAGTCAAAAATGCTTTTCCTATGGAAACTAGGTTCTAACTATACCTACTGGCGACTGCCAGTAGGTAATATATTATCTACTGGCGGTCACCAGTAGATAGTTATAGTTAGGACCTATTTTCCATAGGAAATCCGCAACATTCTATTCCCAATAAGTCTGGCGCCGGTTGACGAATCTTCGCGAAATTTTCCAAACTTTTGGCCAGCTCCGCTCCGCTCCTACGCTGAAAGTTTTGTGGTGATTCATCAAGCGGGTGCCGAGAAAAAAGGGGGGTCCCAAAACGTGTTTTCCCCATGCAATTTCCCATAGGATCTGTTGTCGCAGCTACAGCCCGAACCGCTGAACGAATGACACCAAATTTGGCAAAGAGGTAGTCCTCAGTTCAGACTCGTGCCTTTTGCATAAATGGTGTGAATCTGTTCAGTAGTTCCTGAGAAAATTAGGGTAAAAAAGTTAGTGATATCTAAGGCCGGGGAGGATCCGCGCACCCTACCTGCACCGATCGCGTGCTGAATGCCTATTGGTTGTCGAGTGTCTGTCATTCGAAACCAGGAACTGATGGCGGCCATTTTCTGCCTCGGTAGAAGCGAGGCTGAAGAAGCAAGGGGAATAAGTGTGTAAAACATATAAAGGGGGCAGAGTGGAAATACTCTGACCCTCTAGAGGTTCTTAGGGGGTCCCAGAAGGACCCCCTGGGGCCTCCTTTAAAAAAAAGAAAAAAACGGCGAAATGCGCGCAGGGTGCGCGCATCCTAATGCGTTGGGTGCACGGATTCTCTTGCGTTGGGAGTGCGGCTCCAAGGAAAAAAAATTGAAATTTTTGGGGGATAAAGATCAAGCTTAAGTGTTTTGTTCTTGAGTGGCTCTAAAAAAAGCTGTTGTGTTCATTGAGAGTTTTTGGTACTTATAAGTAAGTACCTATACAGAGTCTAAAGTTGTTGAGGAAGACTCTGTTTCCTTCATCAGTAAAGTGTACTCCATCTCTCCTGTACATCTCTTGCATATGAAAGCGCAGATTGTTATTGTAAATGGACCCCATTCTATAGTCTCGGAGAAAAGCAGAAACAGATTTATTCACATGTTTCCTAGCTTTCTCAATTTGTGGACAAAAATGATCGGACCAGTTCCATTTCTGCCTTTGGCATATGTTAGAATACACAAAGGCAGTTTTGGGGAAAAGTGAAATCAGTTCTGCAAAGGTGTCCTTCATAAGGATTTCCAGACCTACCCCAGTCAAAGTGCCTAGGTCATTGCCACCACAGTGCACTAATATGAGGTCAGGGTGTTGGATATGCATGAAGGATTTCACCAATGGCATCAATTGGTGCCACTATAACCCTCTCTGTCCAATCCATTTAATGTCTACATTTGGCAAACCTAGGTCTTTGTGAATGCCTTTGTTTTCTGCATACCTTTGGCTCCAGAAAATATAGCTGTGTCCCACAATCCACACTCTAAGCATCTTGAAAGGAGGTCTGGATGCACTCAGATGGTCTCTGTAAATGAAATGGCAGTTTGGAAAGTAAGATGTTTCTAAAATGGTGGCTAAGATGCAGTTTTGAAAAAAGACAAGAAATCATTGGTTGTTTGACAACCTTCTACACTGAAAGGTAGGGTGTATATATTTTTTTTAAACGTATGATTCTTATTGGTGAACAAAAACTGATTGAAAGAAACATTATATATGATAAGCTGATGTATTGAAAAGTCAAGCACACTTGCTGTCTTGATTAGCAACATTGTGTGCTGAACTTGTGACCTGTGAGCTCAGTACAGTGTTCCATGATCTGTTTCTATGGTAACAGGCAGAAGACAGATTGGGGGAAGGGTTGAAATTTATGTAATTTGGAAAAGGTTGAAATGTTTAACCAATAGAAATGTGTGTTTGCTTTTGAATTTATGTGGGAAGGAATGTGATTTGATGTTTACATGTATATGTGTGGGAAATGAGAGGGAAACTTTGCCATTCTTTGGTTCTGCTGAGAGGTGCACAGTGCAGAGATTCTGTATAAGAAAATCTGGTGTGTGACTGACATACTTCTTAATCTACAAAACAACTTGAAAGGTGAGTTTTTTAATTGTGAGGGGACGTATGTGGTCTATTTGGATTTTAATCAGACTAATGTGTTTCTCCTGCTAAAGTGCAGGGAGTACTTTTTTTGGTCTAGAATGTTATTGTCAGTGTGTGTGCATTTAGAAACCATTCTGTGATAAGCATTTGTGTTTTTCATGTGTTTGCAGACAGATAACTGTGCTGTTTTCATGTTTTGGTAGAATTAGAAACCAGTCATTGTTTATGTATTTGCAAAATGAGTCACGTTTTTACACTAAAATGCAGTACTCCTTCTAGATTATGAAATGTGTTTTGGTACAGTGCAAGGGATAGTGTTGTTTGTCTAGAATCACGCAGTGAGTCTGTGTGCATTTAGGAATCATTTTGAGAGAAACATTTTGGTACTAATGTGTAGTTGAAATTTTTCTGTAATGTGTGCAATCACCTTACATCTTGTAGACTAGTAAATGTATTTTGTACAAGGGATATTTGTTTGTCTGCAATCACACTCTGAGTCTGTGTGCATTTGGGCAATTATTGTGAGAAAAGCATTTGGTAATATCATGTATTTGCTGGCAGAGTAACTGCTTTAAAACCTGTTTTGTTGTCAAGTTTTAGTAGCATTAGAGGCCAATCATTGCTTATGCAGTTGCAAAATGAGTCAGACTTTCACAGTAGTGTGCAGTACTGAAATATGTAGAATGTGTGCAGTCACCTTACCCCTTCTAGACTAGTGATTATGTCTTGGTAAAGTACAAGGAAGAGTGTTGCTTGTCTAGAATCACACTGTGAGTCTGTGTGCATTTGGGAACTCCTGTGAGAGAAGCATTTGGGTACTTCATATCTTTGCAGACACATAACTGCTTAAAAACCTTTCCTGTTCTCAAGTGTTGGTAGAATTAGAAGCCAGTTATTGCTTATGTATTCGGAAAATGAGTCAAGCTTTGACACTAAAGTGCAGTAGTGAAATATGTAGAATGTGTGCAGTTACTTTACCTCTTCCAGAGTAGTGAATGTGTTTTGGTAAAGTACAAGGGATAGTGGTTGTTGTCTAAAATCACACTGTGAGTCTGTCTGCATTTTGGTAAGTATTGTGAGAGAAGCATTTGGAAACATTGTGTATTTGCTCACAGATAACTGTTTTATAACCTGTCATGTTAAGTTTTAGTAGCATTAGAAGCCAGTCATTGCTTATGCATTCATAACATGAGTCAGGCTTTGACACTAAAGTGTAGTACTGAAATATGTAGATTGTGTGCAGTCCCCTTCCAGAGAGTGAATGAGTTTTGGTAAAGTCCAAGGGATAGTGTTGCTTGTCTAGAATCACACTGTGAGTCTGTGTGCATTTGGGAACCACTGTGAGAGAAGCATTTCGTAACATCGTGTATTTGCTGACAGATAACGGTTTTAAAACCTGTCATGTTGTCAAGTTTTAGTAGCATTAGAAGCCAGTCTTTGCTTATGCGTTGATTAAATGAGTCATGCTTTGACACAAAAGTGCAGTCCTGAAATATGTAGATTGTGTGCAGTTCCCTTACCACTTCCATAGTAGTGAATGAGTTTTGGTAAACTCCTAGGGATAGTGGTTGTTGTCTAGAATCACACTGTGAGTCTGTGTGCATTTGGGAACCACTGTGAGAGAAGCATTTGGAAACATTGTGTATTTGCTGACAGATAACTGTTTTAAAACCTGTCATGTTGTCAAGTTTTAGTAGCATTAGAAGCCAGTCTTTGCTTATGCATTGATAAAATGAGTCAGGCTTTGACACTAAAGTGCAGTACTTAAATATGTAGATTGTGTGCAGTACCCTTACCTCTTCTACACAAGTGAATGAGTTTTGGTAAACTCCTAGGATAGTGTTGCTTGTCTAAAATCACACTGTGAGTCTGTGTGCATTTGGGTAAGGATTGTGAGAGAAGCATTTGGTAACATCGTGTACTTGCTGACAGATAACTGTTTTAAAACCGGTCATGTTGTCAAGTTTTAGTAGCATTAGAAGCTAGTCTTTGCTTATGCATTGATAAAATGAGTCAGGGTTTGACACTAAAGTGCAGTACCATGTACTATTCTCTTCACTCCGCCAGAACTGAAAATGTAAACGTTTTACCCAGGCACTGTCCTAGCAGTAGTCTGATGATTTAGTCAGTTTCCAAGTACTCATGTTGTGAACCATACATTACCACATAGACTGCTTCAAATGTCTATGCAGTATGCATGCAGTCTTCTAACATACTATACACTTGTCTTTCACACCTTCAATTCCCTAGTCAGTATCCATACAGTCCAGCAAACATCCTGTCACTCCCTTTGCACTCCTCTAGTGACCCATTCAGTACCAAGTACTAATCCATTCACTGTGCCAAAAGCCAACCACTTATAAATTCACCCAGGCACTCTCCTTGCTGTACTCTAGTCATTCAGTCAGTACCCAAGTACTCATGCAGTGAGCCAGGCCTTAGCACATGGACTGCTTCAAACGCCTATCCACTATGTATGCAGTCCTCTTAACCACCTACACAGTTGTCTTTCACACCTTCAATTCCCCAGTCAGTATTCATACACTTCTAGCAAACACCCTGTTACTCACCCAGTGTGTCTTCTTATAGTACTATAATCATTCAGTCAGTTAGCATGTAGTATTTTAGTGAGGTAGGCTTCAGGGCATGAACTGCTTCAAAGTAGTATGCACTATGCATGTAGTGTTTTAACCATCGTCACACTTGTGGTTCAGGGCTATAGTTTCTTTCAGTTTTTATATAAAATGTGTTTGTACAGTAATGGAATAGTATAAATTTGAAAGTTATTAATATACATTTATTTGTGATTCTTTTTTACAGATACTGTTTCTCAAAGTTAAAATAGAGAAATCATGGCAGAAAAAAAAGAAAAAGAAAAGAAAGTCAGAAAGGCGCAGGAGTGTCTCTCATCCGTCGGCATTCTTCTCGTGCAAGATTGTTCGGATGAAGGGTCCTTAGGTGCTTCATCATACTTGCCGTGCCGCACGAGTATTTCTTGTTAGGGTCCCCTCGCGACAACACTCTTTTGCAAATCTTGCACGTGACCAAGGTGGCATTGGTCTTTGTTTGCCCCTCGGGAAATGTAAAAAATGTCCACACCACTGAAGAAAAACGTTGTGGGCGTGGTGCCTCCTCCAAAAATTCATCCTTAGATTCGGTGAATATTTTTAAGCGACAACATTTACAGTTTTTGTAAGTTAAACTTATAAAACCTTGTTAGCCATAAGCATTTTATATATGTGTGATTTGTATCTTGTGGTATTTTACTGAGAATAGCATGTTGTTTTTTTTTTAACAATCTTTCTGATTGTTTTTTTTTTGCCCGCTGTTAAGTGATGAGTACGATTGAAATCACTATTTCTAGTGAAATTTTAATATATTCTGAGAACAGCAGAAAAAAGGCAAACAAATTACTTTGTGGAAATTATGCTGTGTTATAAAAAATGTATTATTACATGTTATAATTTTTTTTTTCTTTTCTTTCACAGATCCAAATTTTAAAATAAGCAATTTATATGAATTTAGATTGCAATGAAAATCTGAAAAAAATGTATTCAATTTTTTATTCCTATTATTGTGAAGGTAAGTTTAACTAAGTCTCAATATGCAGACTGAGGAGGTCTGCAAGAAGCTACAAAGTTGAAACACGTTTCTAAGAACACTCTGTTTATATCTATGTAGTTTTGAAATCTGACCATAATCGGATATCATGTGACCTGCAAAAAAAGAGATTTGAGGGGTTCATAATATTTCCCATTGTACCTATTGAAGGACAACAATCATTTCAATCATTCTTCTTTGAGCATCTTTGCAGACAAAACTCTGTGCTTACCTTCTATCATTCGCAAGGAATTTTAAAACCGGAAATATGTCACTTTTTGTAACATAGTTATTGCGCAAGACACTCTTTCATATTTACAAAGAGAGGAAAAGGCACTCTGTGCACTTTTTATACTCCATGTAAATACAACCTCATTATGCACACTACTTTGCGTTGAAAGGATGTTCTATAAGTGTTGTTGTGCATGATTGTACTGAATACTCATAGAACAAGACACATGTCTAGATTTATCAGAAATCATAAATCTCGATATGTGTGTGAATGCTGCACCATTCTAAAATTGGTGTAGGAAAGCACAACAAGGAGAATTGTTTTCATTTCTCCACATTTTTATATCTTCAATGCATGCTGAAATGTTCAGCATACATTGAAGGAGAAAAATGCATTTTCTCATTGTTTTTGTGCAGGAAGGTGTGTCTTCCTGCAGAAAAACAAACAGCACATGACACGGATATCCTTGCACTATGGTGCAAGGGTGCCTGTGTCACCACATGGCTGCAGTTTAAGCAGCCGTGCAGAGAGAAGCATAGATTTGCAACATATTTATGTACATATGTTGCATCCCTGTGCTTCGGAAGTACTGCAGCACACTGCAGTTAAAGAGGTTACTGTGTGATGCTGCAGCACTTCCTCATAGTTCTGCACTTATACATTCACCATACGCTACTAATGCATTCATTCAGTCAATTACGTACTACACATACATTCATCTAAACTTTCACACACTAACAAAGAAATTTAGCTCTTTTTTTAAACCAGGAAAGTTAGTTCTTAGAAGAACTTTTTTTTTTCTTCTTTTATATTTTTTGGGGGGGTTTTCTAACAATTTTGTGATTTTTTTGGTTTTTCTGGAAAACAAAAAAACAAAAAAACAAAACAGGAGGAACCAAACAAAGAACTTCAGGGAACAAAAAAAAAAAAAAAAAAAAAACTATCAATTGTGACTTTCTTGCCGGCGGCAGATCAGATCGATCGACTGCTCACCGTAGCACAAAGTCGCATTGCACTTTTATAAATTTAAATTGAGGACGGATGTCCAAATTTTGGGCTGATGGATGCACTCTTGAAGTGCTCGGCTGCGATGAGGTGGAAGGCGCAGGAGCAGGAGTGTCTCTCATCCGTTGGCATTCTTCTCGTGCAAGATTGTTCAGATGAAGGGTCCTCAGGTGCTTCATCATACTTGCCGCGCCGCACGAGTATTTCTTGTTAGGATCCCCTCGCGACAGCACTCTTTTGCAAATCTTGCACGTGACCAAGGTGGCATTGGTCTACGTTTGCCCCTCGGGAAAAGTAAAAAATTTCCACACCACAGATGAAAAACGTGGTGTGCGTGGTGTCTCCTCCAAAAATTCATCCTCAGATGTATGAGGAGATGCAGGTGATGCCTGCTGTCCTGAAGCCATTTTTGGTTGAAAAAAGTTAGAGCTAAGTGAAATCTTAGTCCCAAAAATCTTCTTCTCTGCAAAGAGATGCTCCTCCCAAGAAGGTGAAAGAAGAATGATTGAATTGGGTGGGGTCTTTCAATAGTTAGAACAGGAAGTGTAATGAACCAATCAAATCTCTTTTTTGTGCATCACGAACCCAGCGCGCATCCGCGAAATTGAATTAAAAAAAAATATAGGATTTGATGTAAAAATATATTACTTTTAAGACTAGTTTAGAGTTTGTCTTCAATTAATATTCACATGAAATACATATATATGTATTTTTAAATTTTAAATATTTCGCGGGATCCGCGCACCTACCGCGTCATAGACGCAGATGACGCATCGCGGAAGCTCGTAAACGTCGCGTTATGTACATCGAACGTGTCGTGTATAGGCTGGGAGTCGCGTAACGGTCGCATTGCGATCGGGCACTAAACACGTACCCAACGCATACCATGCGTGGATGCTATCGCGTAGGGATCGAGAACGGTGCGCATAGGGTGCGCGGATCCAAAAAACATGGGGAAAAAAACAATTTTTGAACATATAGTTAAAAAATATTTTAAAAAATATTTAAAAATATGTTTGAAAAACCCAATAAAAACAAATAATATTTTTTAATTTTTAAAAGAATTAATTGAAAAAATGGTGATAAAAAACATAATTAATGAAATTGACACACTGAATTTGAAAAATTTAGAAATCCAATGAAAATCATTAAACATGATATCTTTAGAGATAAGTTATAGATAGGAATTAGCATTTAAAAAACCTTTGAAATTCACTGAAAAAACCATAGGTTTCATGCACGTTATAGTTAGGAATTGGCATTTAAAAAACCTTTGAAATTCACTGAAAAAACCAAAGGTTTCAGGGGCGTTATAGTTAGCTGGACATTTCCCTCGTACAAAACCCTAGAAATTCCCCTGTTATAGTTAGTTCAGCTAACTATAACTCGCGCCCCCGCAATGCACTGCTGATGACGTCACATATTACATCACTCATGACATGGTCAGTGACATCACTGATGACATCACTGATGACATCTCAAATGACATCACTGATGACATGATGTCATCCATGTGATAAATTAGTGCATCTTCTCACACCCTAATATAACCTTTGATACACCGGCTCAAAATTTCAGACGGCCATTTTGAAAACCATAGATACTCCAATACCAATTACCACATACCCACTCATTGACTCTTAGGTCTACATACATCTCCACTCACTCACCTGTACAGTCACTCATACTTACTTTTTTTTTTTTTTTTTTTAAACACTTTAATAAGTTTTCATGAGAAGGAGCATTGGGTTACAAAATTGCATTAAACATATAGGAGGCAGAGGAGAAAATGCAGGTGATAAACGTCAACCCTGTGAATAGATGTTATAAGTATGGGATTGCAGCCATATAGCACCTCAGGATCCCCAGAGGTCCAGCAACCTGGTACATTGCAATGTATGGTATACCCATCTCTCATTATATCATACTCATTAAGGGGGCAGTGCCCGTCGAACATTCCCACAACCCCTAAAACTCCCAAACCCACCCTAAACCCACCCACTATACCAAAACATGCCGCTACTAAACATCAGTCTAAGTGCCACAAGGCATTGCCCTAGGGGGGAGGGGGGGTGAAGAAGAGAAGAGGGGAGGGGAACCACATCCCCCGTCCGCAGTTGGGGAAGGAAGTCATCCACACAACGCCACTCACAGGGAATTCCAGTTATATGAAAATTCTCAGAGGGCCCGGGGGGGGTGGGCACGGGAGGCAGGAGGTTCGACCCCCCCAACCCGCATGCGGCATCCATCAGCCGAGATACGTCTTCATTTAGTGCCAGGGGAATGGTCCCAGCAAACATCTAACCCACTCGTCCACAGACATCAGACTCACGCAGGGAGACAACGGGGATCCCGGGGGGCGGCCCCCTCAGACCCGACCACCTCCCCATCTCACCCTTAAACAGCTCCGTTAGGTGCGCCTAGTCCAAGGGGAGAGGACGTTTTCGCAGCCCCCGACTCTCCTCGCGGTATAGGGCCTCGCGCTCTGCCACCGCCCATCTCAACACCTCCTCTCCCCAGGTCTCTACCCGCGGCGGAGCTCAGGATTTCCAACGCTGCGTTATTAGGCGCTTCGCTAGCACGAGTGACAGATTGACAAAACGACGCAATAGTTTCGCCTTAAGGGGGATAGGTAAAAGACCCAATAAGCAAGCCTCTGCGACGTCCCAGGAGGGGCGCTCGGTGAGTGCACTTAAGATTAGAGTTATTCGTCCCCAGTATCCCCGCAGCTCCGGGCACTGCCACAGCATGTGCATCAGGTCCGCATCCGGCGCCGGGCAGCGAGGACAGGCCGTAACTGCCGCAGTATACATCTTACCCAGCGCATGGGGTGTAAGGTAAGCCCTATGGAGGATAAATAATTGGATTGCTTTCAACCTGCCATTGCGGGAGACCTTCCTGGGGTATTCCAGAATAAGGGACCACTCCTTATCACTAAATGCCCGGGACAGTTCCATTTCCCACCGCAACCTAAGAGGGGCCAAGGAGATCTGTGTGTGTTCCCGGAGTCCCCGGTACAGCCAGCGAACCAGGAAGCGCCCATGGCCCATGAGATGCAGGGAGCGCAGGAGGTGAAACGTGGGGGGTTCTGCGGGTGTCACCCTCCACTGCGCCCGGATGTACCGGGAGATCGCCGCATGGAGCAAAAACTGGGCATCGGGCACCCTATTCCCTGCACAAAATCCACGTGTGGCATCAAACTGCCGTCCTGAAAAAAGGCTCCAATTGTCTCCACCCCCTGCTGGGTCCAACTCCGTACGCGCCCAGCACTCAGAATTCCCTGCCTCGTAGGAAGACCACACAGCGGTATGTTAGGAGAATATGGATTGTGAATCTTAGCATATTTACACGCCGATGACCAATAATGAAGTGCTACTTTCAAGAGGGCCGGGGGGTCCGATGGTCTAGGGGCACCGGGGCACAACAGCGACTGCAATGCACCGCGTGCCAGCAATGATGGGGTATAACCAATCTCAGACAGGTTGTTCCCGGCCAGCCAGTATGCCAGCCAGTGAGTAGGTGAGTTTCTTGGAGGCATACTATCTGAGCCTTACGGCGGTGCATTTGGGCTAATACCCGGTGGCGTTTTTGAATGGAGCCCATTCCTCTGACATTCCAGGAGAGCAGTACATACGACCTTGGGACCGACATCATGGTAGGAGATATGCACCTCCCCCCCCAATCCCCCCACCCCCAACCCCGACCCCACCCCACCACCTCCCAGACTGTGCGGCAAACTTATAAACTATAAACTGCGATACCCAATACTGGGTCCGACGCCCCAACTGTGTCCGACCAAACTGTAATTGAAACATAATTCCAAAATCTGAACCAGTGCTGTCGCCTAGTGGGGAAACAAAGGGAGACTACACAGAAAATAGTCAAAAGCGTGTACAATTCGTGGAAGTGCCCAGGACAGGGCAGGCCGGGGAACCACTCATACAGTTTCGAATTTTACCACAGCGTCTCAACCTCTCACTAAGGTGGGCGGACTGCGTGTGTGTTGCATTCAAGGAGTCCATGAGTCGGATATCAGTCTGGGAGGTTCTCAAGGGGATCCTTGCTCAGGCGAGTGGAATCCGATGGGAATAGCGCCACGCTACCATCCGTATCCGAGTCTACGGAGTGGCCCACGGATGGACTAGTGCTAATTGATGGCCGGGTCGATCGGAAAGAAGAGGCCGAACACAATGCCTCACGTTGTCCCTCGCGGATTTGCTGCTGCCGCGGGATGCTGGAGGTAGTGCTCTGCGTAAGCATGGTCTTTTTCCGTTTCCGCAGGGGCCGCTGCGACTGTGGCCGCGAAGAATCCAGGCACCTAGCCGGGAGAGCCTCCGGAAAGTGCCTGTCCAGCCAGTCCCATGCACCGTCCGGCGTGTCGAAAAAGATAGCCTGGTTTTGATGGATCACCCGCAGCTTGGCCGGGAAAAGCAGGGCGAATGGGAGGCCCGCAGCCCGGACCCGCGCCTTTACCTCCATGAAGGAAAAACGTTGTCGCTGAACCGCCTGTGTGTAATCTGGGAAGATAAGGACGGTGGTGTTATCTACAAGTAGTGGACCACTCGCACGGGCAGCCTGCAGCAGGTGATCCCGATCCCTATAATTGAGAATGCGTGCCAAGATTGGGCGGGGGTTGGTTCCTGGCGGAGGCCGTCTTGCAGGAACGCGGTGCACCCTCTCCACAGTAAAGTGGGCGGATAGTCCAGTAGGGGCCACCACCATACAGGTCCACCGAAATCGCTCCCAGTTGGCCCTCCAAAGCCGATCGAGTATCCCTAATCTCCTGGAGGATCACATCCAGCTTGTCCGGGGATGGAGTCGGCGATCCCAACCCTGCCGATGTTCCCGGGTGTCCATCCGCACCATCTGGGGGGTTCACACCGGACGGCTGCATAGGCAACCGGGGCCTGCCCTTGCCCATCCCAGTACCCGGGGGGGGGGAGGTCCCCCAGTCCAAAAAAAGAAGAAAAGGGGGGGGTCGGTTGTAATCCTGGGGTCTTCAGTCCCCGGCGATATTTTGCACCCACTGCAGATAGGGGGGGGGTTGCAGTCCACCAGCCCCCCACAGCCACTCCCGGACCAGGCCCAACCCCCTCCAAGGAAGGCAGGCAACCACTCGCTCCCGGCGGTCAAGCCCGCTAGGATCCACAAGGAAGGGGCCTCTCAGCGTATTGCCTGTCTAGTCATGAATCACAGGGTCCCCGGTCTGTTGGGCCGCCGCTCCGGGACCACCAACTGCGCTCATCCGGCGGCGGGGCCCCCCGGCAATAATCACCGTCAGTAGCCCCAGCCTGCTGTTCACCAGCATCAGTTCGCACCGAGACGCGGCGCCAGGAAAGCCCCTGGCCCGAGGCCCACCGCCGCCGTCCTTACGCACCTCTCCACAGCAGCTCCGTATCTAGAACCCTGTCCAGCGTGGGTCAGGTATCGGGCACCCCATGGGCAGGTCACAGGTTCGCCAGGCGCCTCACCCCAGAGGCCGCCAACACCATCAGCGGGTCCCACCGCAGGTATGATTCCCCACAGGCGGGCAACCGGTCTCCAAGTCACAGCAGGCCCCGGAGGCGGCCCCCCAGTCACCACAGCTCGACCCCGGGCCCCCAGCCCCTCGCCACCGATCTGTAGCGCGATGGGGCCTCCATGCGCTCGTGGGTGCTACGGTGTAGGCATGCCGGGGTGGTCGGTCTTCGCGTTGCTGTAGGCTGGTCTGGCACACCGGTCTCCACAGCTGGCACTCAGGGATGCACTCCGGAGGCGTCGCAGCTGGCAGGAGGGCACAGCGGAGAAACACCACAGGAGGGGCCAGAGCAACCAGGCCCAATCGATATCGACCCCTCACCAGGCCTCAATCCGGGAGGTCGGGGCACCCAGCAGCCGCACGTCGCCGCACTTCAGGAGGCTCCTCAGTAATCGAGCTCCGCGGCTGCAGTCTGCACACTCTCCGCCGGGCCCCGACTGGCGCGAAAGCCGCCACTCGCCTTCACTAAGGAGCGGCGATCCACGTCACCCCCAAGGATCACCGGAGCGGTCCGCCGGCGTACAGGGCCATCAACCAGGTCACAGACAGCGCCACAGCTCTCGGAGACGCCGTGACAGGCAGGATAATGAAGCCCCCGGCCCGGAGCTCAACTAAGAAGCGTCCGCCATCTCCGGCTGCTAGCCACGCCCCCCCCAGTCACTCATACTTACAGTAACTCCATACAAGACTATCATATGCATTTATACACCTATATAGACACTCACACACCGCCAATCATCCATTGAGGTACTGACACACCTAGTCAGTCATGCAAATAATTAAAAACAGTTAAACACACTCAAGTACACTTACTCATAAAAATACTAACAAATTCTGACGCTCTTATACAATTACTAATACAAGCACACACTCATCCATACAGCCACTCCCGCAATCACACACTCTCACATATAGATAGTTATATACTCTTACACACATATACACTGCGTTATTGACACATGTTCAACTGAGATATACATTCAATCACTAACACACCCATACATACACTCACCCAACCATACAGTCCATCACAGTTGCACTCTTAAAACCATGCACCCATAGAATCACCCACTCACACATCTATGCACAGAGTCACACACACCCTACCCACACAACCACACAGGCACCCATACAGATACTCAGACAACCAATCAATAACCCATATAGACACTCATATAGCTATTCACAAAACCAAGCAGCCACTTATACACCAACACACAGACACATACAGACATTCACACAGTTTAGTCACTAGTCTGCAGTAAGATACATTTAATGACTCAGTTATAGAGTCAGTTACGCACCTAGAAAATCATCCATTCACACACTTGTACACCCACTCATTCTTCAACAGGCCTTTCCCTATATATATTAAACATATTAAAACAGTACAGAAACACATACTCACTGGATGATGTCATCAGTGATGTCATCAGTGATGTCATCAATGATATCACTGACCATGTCATGAGTGATGTAATATGTGACGTCATCAGCAGTGCATTGCGGGGGCGCGAGTTATAGTTAGCTGAACTAACTATAACAGGGGAATTTCTAGGGTTTTGTACGAGGGACATGTCCAGCTAACTATAACGCCTCTGAAACCTATGGTTTTTTCAGTGAATTTCTAAGGTTTTTTTAATGCTAATTCCTAACTATAACGCCCCTGAAACCTTTGGTTTTTTCAGTGAATATATATATATGTAACCATGAACACTTCTCAGCCTCCGGCCTCACTCCTTAATGCGTCTCCACTTTACACTCAGCGAGAAAGAAAGTAATCAGCACAGCTCCATAATTCACCAGGAATCTTTTTATTTGCAGCATGAATTATGCTTTTATTTTTGTACATGATTTATGCGGCACTGGGCCTGGAGTGGTAAAAGGCTTTTATCATTTTACAGCTCGGCAAGGATGGCACTGTGCCAATCCTATGCTTAAAGACTTTGCTGTAGAAATAGCAAAAGACTTTGTCCCTTTCTATCTCGGCGTGGATGGCACTGTGCTAATCCTAAGCATAAAAACTTCGATAGAAAAGCAGAAAGTTGAGGTGAGCAAATTTAGAGTGTCGCTGGTGTTGTAGGGTGTTCAATACAGGAGCTGCTTTCCACCTAAACTTGGGAACCTCCTAGAGTTCTCTGCTTCTTTTTTTGCATAATTTATGCAGCTCTTTGCTAGAAAAGCAGACATTTGAAGTAAACAAATTTAGAGCGTCGCTGGCGTTGTAGGGTGCTCCACACAGGAGCTGCTTTCCACCTGAACATTGGAACTTCCCAGAAATCTCTTCTTTTTTACATAATGGATGAAGCACTATATGCCTGAAAGGGTATTATTTTGCCTTATACTGGGGGCTCCCTTGTGTCTGGACAAAGCTAAACATCTCTGAAGAGCTATAATGATAGCAAAACATGTGTCAAGGGTTGCTTTTATTCATTCAGGTTGGCTTGGGTGGTATTTTACCAATCCAAAGCTGTAATACTGTGCCTGTAGTGGTAAAAGGCTTTTGTCATTTTTCAGCTCGGCCTGGATGGAACTGTGCTGATCCTATGCTTAAAGACTTTTGATGTGATAAGACGATCTGTTTACATTTTTTTTAAACCATAGAAATTCACTGAAAAAAATAACAGTTAAATTAACATTGTAGTGACGTGAATTTGCCAGTGACAGCATTAACGCTTTGAACAAAAAATCTGTGGAAGGTTCTTTCGACTATCCACACACATTTTTTGCATTCTATAAACAGATGTTTTTAGAAATTCAATAGAAGTTAAAATGTGTTTACCGAGGTCAAAAAGCCTCAAGTAATTAAATGATAAACTGAGGTATGAAACAAATAGATTAAAGCTTGTTGGCGCAAGTCCAACATGCTGTTGTGTTCTTATCAGCACACCTCTACTCTGCATGTTATTGCAAATAGTTACACTCCTTGTGCAAAGCATTAGCCATTAGATTTACATACATTCAAAATAATGAGCCCTTAGGAGATCAACATGTTTTTCAAATATATCTCTGTAGGTTCTGAACAATAATAGTTTACCTTTTGATATTATCCTTATTCTGATGTAGTTGTTTATTTTATTTCCCTTGTCATAACAACTCAACAAAAGCACAAACAACAATAAAACATATAATTCAGATTAGAATATAACAGATGTAAATCTGTTCAGTAGTTTGTGAGACTTTAAGGCTCAAAATCTGTATATTTCACTCCGCGAAGGATGCGTGGAGACGGCAGATCTCAAGATAAGATCTGATTTGCTTACTAATAGTTCAACAAAGATATGGCAGTAGCCATCTTAGGACTCGGGCACTCAGTCCCTGTCCTACGTAAAAGTAAAAAAAAGATCTCTACCATGCCCCCTATGCCTGGTGAGGGGGATTCATAGTGGAGCCAAAAATAACAATATTTTTCTATTGGTGTCACAGATCATTTGCTTCAATTAAAAAAATAGTCGATCTCTTGGCTTTGATTTTAAAAAAACCTGGGGGAGCCAGGGCCTAAGGTGGTAGTACAAATACATTTTGAGGGACGGGGGCATGCAGCCTCCCTCCCTGAGCCTTTCTGAAGCCCCAGAGGACTAAATATCATGCATACTGGCTTGGGAGGCGGATGTGGTTGTGTGGGCCTTGGGATTCCCCCATATCTCCAATAATGGCTGTGATGTGTGTGTTCCAAAAAAGTTCAGCTCCTGCCACTTAGAAGCCACTCATTTATATTCACTGCTCCCGAGGAGGTGCTCCCCTTAATGTCATGCAAAGGCTTTTTACTTATATAATTTTGGAGCCGGCGCTGCGGCAGTGACTGCGGGCTGTCCCTCTGCCTGCGGAGATCATATCGTACGGGCAGCTGGGTCAGAACGGTGCAGGCGTGGTGTGCGCGAGCAGGCGGAGCCGGGCTCAACCACGGTGAGTACCCGGGGAGTATTTTCTTGGGGGAAGCTACGGCAGGCCCCCGCCTTGCCTGTTGCTGAAGAGCCTGGCGGCTTGCTTCAGCTGCGCGCCGGGGATTGCGCCCCTGTCCTGGCGGCCAGTGGTGTGATCCCTCCCTGAGACGCTGCTAAAGTTGGGCCTCACTGATCACTCCTTTGACTGCACAGCGCTATTACGTATCAATGTGGCTAGGTGATATGATGGTCAAACGTTGTTCCCTGATGCTTGCCTGTATTGTTGCGGGACTACACTAAAGTCACGTCGAGATTGGGGCTACCTTTGTTTTCTTGTTCACTGGCGGATTGTACACAGCCTTCACAGGCCCAGATCCTCCCTGCCATATCCTCACGTGGAATAGTTCTCCAAAACTCTCTGAACCTGTGGGCCCGGCCCAGTCAATCGCACAGGGTCGTTGGTGTTGGAGGGGCTTGTGTAGCACGACTGAAACACATAAAAATTGACAGTGTTACTCACCTGGCATAATAGGCAAGCCGGACAAAAACCAACCGCGCCTCAATTTCCAGCTGTGCAAGTCAGGGAAATCGTCGCACTCTGCCGTTTCTGACTCAGAACTGGATGCCACGGCCGAGTCGTCCACTGCTTTAGAAAAAACTCTGTCTGCCATTCAAGCTAGTCTACAGTCCATAGATGGTAAGATTGAGGCCCTCAGCAGCCGTATGGACAACATTTCAGCCAAATTAGACAAACAGGCAGTTAGGATCGGCAAAGCTGAGCAGCAAATCTCTGGCACCGAGGGCGGCTCCAACAGGTGACCGCCAAAACCAATGACATTGAAAAGATCCTGGCGGTCATCCAGGCTAAGAATGAGGACCTAGAAGCGTGCTCACAGCGCAATAATGTGTGCATTTTGGGTCTGCCGGAGTCCACAAAATGTGAAGAAACTGTTGCTTAATGAGAATGTCCCTTATGCTATGCTCTACCCTGCCCGTCTTCGCATTGGCACTGACGACAAGGCCAAAATCTTTACCAACCCCAAGCAAGCTATGGACTTTGCTAAATCTATCCGCCGCAGTAAACAGGCCCTCCCTGATACGTCGATCAATGATGATTGAGGACAATATCTTATGACTTTGCATACATGTCTGACAATAACTGTAAAGGTTCCGATACCATGTGAGTCTCGAGACATGCCATTTAGGGTGCAGTAGGTTGCAGTATTGGTACACACTGGTTACCTGCAAGCTGTGACACTTTGGTTACTTATAGAGTCTGCACAGAATGTTTATCACCCTGCCGACTGTTCGGCTCCTGTTACTATTGACAATTGTCTCTGTTACTTTTCAACTGCTGCCCTAGGGAGTATGGGGCCGATTCACAGAACTAATCTGAAACAAAATCCTAAACGTACTACTTTTGGTATTCACAGAAGGCATTTGATAGTAGTAAAGTTAGGATTTTGACTTAAGTTTGACTTAAGACAGACTTAAGACAGACTTAAGACAAACTTAAGACAAACTTAGGACAGACTTAAGGCAGACTTAAGACAGACTTAAGATAGACTTAAGACAAACTTAGGACAGACTTAGGACAGATTTAAGACATACTTAAGACAAAATCCTAACTTTCCTACTACTAAATGCCTTCTGTGAATATCAAAAGTAGTAAGTTTAGGATTTTGTCTCAGATTAGTTCTGTGAATCGGGCCCTATGTAGTTAAAGACGGCGGACACCTCCCTGGTTCAACTGGGAGTGGATGCGCCACAGGGTTCCCCTAACGGGTATACCCCACATCTAGTTTTGCATTTGTTCCCCTATGTTGGGGTTGGTGGTTTTATGGAGAATTGGCTTTGGCGAATTGGGGTTGCTAAAGTGGGTGGGGGAGGGAGGTTGCATTGTTCCTGATTGGGAATTGTTAATTGTGATTTTACACTTAGATTGGCCACAATACTTACCTAATGTTTTAGCCATACATGCTTGGAGTCAGCATATTAACATCGCAGCTCAAGGGCAATAGATACACCTGTCTAACATGGAATATTCGTGAGCTAAATAACCCCCAAAAATCCATCAAATGTTCGCATACTTGGATCGTCATGGGGTACAGATAGCTCTCCTACAGGAGACTCACCTCACTGGGTCAACAGAATCTAATATTGCCACTAGGTGGGCTGGATATAAATTGGCCTCATCGTATTCCACATATGCAAGAGGGGTTCTGGTTCTGATCAAAAGGGGACTGCCTTTTACTCCAATCAAAACATACACAGATAATGTGGGGCGCTGTGCCATGGTTCATGGACAGTTGGGTCTCTCCCTGATCACTGTTATTAACATATATGGTCCTATCCTGGACAAACCGCAAGTCTTTCTTCAGATGCTCAAGGTCCTGCGCACCTGGCCGTAGGTAGCCATTCTGTGGGTGGGGGGGATTTAAACACACATTTGAATCCTGTGAAAGATAAATAGAACCCACAGGGGGTGCACACGGTGAAAGTAGCCCAGTGCAAAAGGGAGATTATGTTTGAAATGGGGTTGGTAGATGCATGGCGCATACGCAATGAGGACGCTAGAACTGGCACGCACGCTACACCAGCACATAATAATTGGTCCCGTCTGGACTATTGGCTTTTAGGTGAAGAAGCCAACAGCTGGGTCGCAGACGTTGACCCACTACCCTGCACATTATCAGACCACAACCCCGTAAAACTGGTTCTCAATATGCCCACCAACACTCACCGCCCATTCACCTTGCGCTTTCGTGCTGAGGCTCTGCTGGATCCTCTTTATAATGACGCGATAAGGAAAGCAATAGTGCACTATTTTGAACTGAATGTGGGCACAGTCAATAGCGCTGCCACTTTATGGGAGACTTTTAAGGTTACTGTAAGGGGGGTGTGCATTAGCACGATAGCCGGCATCTTGCCAGACATCTGGGGGCAACTCTCAAAAATAGAAACCACACTGACTGCCTTAGAACGGGAATATGCAGACAATCCGAGCGCTGCCACGCTAGCACACATACATGAACAAATTGTGGAATACAGCACGATGCTGGAAACCAAAACCCGCTACCTGTCACGCCGACATCCCTGCGACAGGCTCTGATCATTACGTTACTTAAAAAAGACAAAGACCCATCGCAATGTGATTCCTACCGCCCTCTGTCACTAATAAATCCGGACGCAAAAATCTTAGCAAAAATACTAGCTACTAAACTTCAACCATTAATGCCCTGTCTAGTGCTGCCTGACCAATCCGGCTTCATACCAGAACGCTCTACCTCTTACAATCTGAGAACCATCTTTGCCATGTTGCACATATTGAATCCAGATCTCCCTGCTGCGGCAGTAATGCTAGACGCGGCTAAAGTATTTCATTCTATTGAATGGCGATCTGTGTTCTATATTCTGTGGCGGTTGGGATTCCCTAGTGTGTTTTTAGGATGGGTGCAGCTTCTGTACTCTGACCCTTCAGCGGGGGTTCGTGTGGGGGGTTTCACATTGGAACCATTCTCCCTTTATTCGTCCTCACACTGGAACCTCTGGCCTGTGTAATTAGGCAGCGGCACAGAGAAACGGCACTACATTTTTATCTTCGCTCTGTTGGCATCTCCCTGTATGCATGTCAAGAATTCCTGTCATACGAGGGGAGGAAAACGGTAACCAGCGAAAACGGACTACATCTCCCAGGATGCTTAGCGGTTGAGAGGTTATGTAAACAGGAGAGCTGTTACATAACTCAAGGGAAACACGCCCTTATGTAAACAGGAGAGCTGTTACATAACTCAAGGGAAACACGCCCTTATGTAAACAGGAGAGCTGTTACATAACTCAAGGGAAACACGCCCTTATGTAAACAGGAGAGCTGTTACATAACTCAAGGGAAACACGCCCTTATGTAAACAGGAGAGCTGTTACATAACTCAAGGAAAACACGCCCTATAAAGGGAGGAACCGGGAGGTACAAGGCTGTCGGATATTGTGTTTACACCGACGTACCTGCTTCGTGAAGAGCAGTGTTCCGGAGTGGTGCTCCAGTAAGGCAAGAACGGAGGTAGGTCGAGTCGTTACTCCCTGGGCCGTGTCTTGCCCCATCGTCACCTGTGAAGGACCCGGAAGCTCTACCGGTCAACCATTGAGCTTCGCTTTTTGACTCGGCTGAGTCCAAGCGCAGTGGCGCTTTTGCTGGTTGGAGTCGTAACTCCCAGCCCGACCAGAGACACAGGGACTGCCAGCTGTAACGCACACCAGGAGGTGTTTGCCGCGTTACAGACTCGGAAGTCCACAGGATTGATCGAGCGGCTGCTCTCGGTTCAGTCTTCTTGCTTGTGATTGGGGTATCGGTGACGCATCACCAGGAGGTGACTCCGCGTCCCGGTGCAGTCTGAGGAAGAGGTTGAGCGGCTGCTCCCTTCAGGTAGAGACCCCGGCTGGGTGTTTCCCTGACTCCTCGATTCTCCCCAACACTCTTCGTGCCCCTCACAGCCTACCGATTGGCATTGTCGGCCATTTCATTTCTGCCCTCTGTTGGCATACGCCGGGATCGGCGTATATGCAGAGGACGGTTAGGACCATCCGTGCTGTGGGCTGGTAACGTACTTAGCCTGGAGGATTCCAGTGACTATAACTTTTGTTTGTTCTTTGTATTTTATTTGCCTTCATTAAAAGAACTAACCCTTCACAAGTGGTTGCGTCCTCATTGTCGTGTCTGTTAAACGATCCTGAGACGTTCAGGGCGTTACAATGCAGATGACATAGTGCTCTTTATTCGCGAACCACACAAATATTTATGTCCTATTCTGCAGGAATACATCCGATTAGGTCTGTTCTCTGGTCTCATGATTAATTGGGAAAAGTCGGTGGTGGTCCCTCTGACAGCGGTTACCACTCCCCCGCAGATGGAATAACCGCTGATATGGACAACAGACCTGGTGAAATATCTAGGAGTGTGGGGGCATCGGGATCCGGAAGTCGTCATAGAGGAGAACTATGGTGTGGCCTGTGCGTCCCTAGAACTACAGGTGGACAGATGGCTGTTGCTACCGTTTTCCCTTGCAGACCGCATAGCCATTATTAAAATTATTATTTTACCGAGATTTTTATACCTGTTTTGCAACATCCCTATACGACTCCCCCAACGGTTTTTCACACAGTGTAAACTCACCTACTTAGACTTACATGGGGTGGCAAACAAGCTAGAGTGGGCTGGAACACACTTACTCGAGGATATGCCCAAGGCGGATTCTGCGCACTAGACATCTACTTGTACTATGTCTGCGCACAGGCGCAATATGCTTATCACTGGTTCCATCCGCATGCTTTTGCGCCTCATGTCACGGTGGAGGAGGGGGACGTGCACCCTGTTCGGCTAACTGGCATGCTCACTCACACACGCAGACGCACTCCCAAGACAGAAATAAACCCTGTAGACGCTACCATCGCTGATAGGCAGGCAATAGGTAAACTAGCGGACAAACTCCCAATATATGCCCCGGCACTGCCAATTGCTTACCACGCATCTCTCTCCATTACGTAAGAGCAGGGTCCGTTGCGTTCCCTAAAAGCAGCTGGGATTGATCGCATGCAAGATGTCTTCCCGGATGGACGATTTATTACATCTGAGGAGCTCCAATACATTACTAATCAAACACCCCTGTTCCAATTACATCGCCTGAGACTGGTGCTTAAAACACATTACACATCATTACCGGTAGAGCCACCATCTCTGCAATCCTTACAAGTCTTCCTGGTAGCCCCCACAAAGCGAAAACCGATCACTAGACTATACAGGCTGTACGGGATGAGCTGATGCGAGGTGAAGATCGTAGCTTAGCTCGGTGGAACAGTCGACTAGATCCCCCATTGACACCAAAGGATTGGGAGTGTATCTGCAACTTAACTGGCAGACTAACCCCAAATGGGAATCTCAGAATCATCCATTTCAAATTCATTCACCAAATCTACCATACACCTCTTAAATTACATAAAATCGGTCTCCGGGACAACAGTAACTGTAAAGGATGTAGTCGGTCGGATGCAGATGTTTGGCACCTAGCGTGGTAATGTGATTTTGTCATGAAATACTGGGAAGAGGTGATGATGCATCTAAGAACCATGTCTAATCTAAACTTGCAATGTACACCTGCAATCTGCTTGCTATGCTTTGTGCCGCAGGTAAAGGGTACGGTGGGGATGTTTTTAAGGATTGCTCTGTTATTAGCAAAACAGTGAATTGCATTAACCTGAGAAACTTCTTTGGCCCCACGGACTGAGCATTGGAGAAAAGATATGGGGCCCGATTCACAGAACTAACTTAAGACAAAATCCTAAACTTACTACCATTTTGGTATTCACAGAAGGCACTTACTCATTTTGGTATTCACAGAAGGCACTTACTCATTTCGGTATTCACAGAAGTTAGGAGTCCTAACTTTAGGACTCCTAAATGCCTTCTGTGAATACCGAAAGTCTTAAAATTAGGATTTTTCTCAGTTTAGTAGTAGTATAGTTAGGACTCCTAACTTTAGGACTCCTAAATGCCTTCTGTGAATACCGAAAGTCTTAAAATTAGGATTTTTCTCAATTTAGTAGTCCTAAATTTAGGACTCCTAACTTTAGGACTCCTAAATGCCTTCTGTGAATACCGAAAGTCTTAAAATTTGGATTTTTCTCAGTTTAGTAGTAGTATAGTTGGGACTCCTAACTTTAGGACTCCTAAATGCCTTCTGTGAATACCGAAAGTCTTAAAATTAGGATTTTTCTCAATTTAGTAGTCCTAAATTTAGGACTCCTAACTTTAGGACTCCTAAATGCCTTCTGTGAATACCGAAAGTCTTAAAATTTGGATTTTTCTCAGTTTAGTAGTAGTATAGTTAGGACTCCTAACTTTAGGACTCCTAAATGCCTTCTGTGAATACCGAAAGTCTTAAAATTAGGATTTTTCTCAATTTAGTAGTCCTAAATTTAGGACTCCTAACTTTAGGACTCCTAAATGCCTTCTGTGAATACCGAAAGTCTTAAAATTTGGATTTTTCTCAGTTTAGTAGTAGTATAGTTAGGACTCCT
This sequence comes from Triturus cristatus, assembly GCF_964204655.1. NCBI lineage: Eukaryota > Metazoa > Chordata > Amphibia > Caudata > Salamandridae > Triturus > Triturus cristatus. Next base: position 1,156,175,614 of record NC_140583.1, on the reverse strand, counting down.
AACTTTAGGACTCCTAAATGACTTCTGTGAATACCGAAAGTCTTAAAATTAGGATTTTTCTCAATTTAGTAGTCCTAAATTTAGGACTCCTAACTTTAGGACTCCTAAATGCCTTCTGTGAATACCGAAAGTCTTAAAATTTGGATTTTTCTCAGTTTAGTAGTAGTATAGTTAGGACTCCTAACTTTAGGACTCCTAAATGCCTTCTGTGAATACCGAAAGTCTTAAAATTAGGATTTTTCTCAATTTAGTAGTCCTAAATTTAGACTTAGGACTACTAAATTGAGAAAAATCCTAATTTTAAGACTTTCGGTATTCACAGAAGGCATTTAGGAGTCCTAAAGTTAGGAGTCCTAACTATACTACTACTAAACTGAGAAAAATCCTAATTTTAAGACTTTCGGTATTTACAGAAGGCATTTAGGAGTCCTAAAGTTAGGAAGGACTCCTAACTTCTGTGAATACCAAAATGAGTAAGTGCCTTCTGTGAATACCAAAATGAGTAAGTGCCTTCTGTGAATACCAAAATGGTAGTAAGTTTAGGATTTTGTCTTAAGTTAGTTCTGTGAATCGGGCCCATAGTGCCCGCTCTACAGAAAACAACGATGAGAGTCTTTCTGGCTTGAGGTGATGCAAGACAAGGTTTTCGAGGAAGAGGTCCACGCTAGGCCCTTCCGCCCCCTCAGGCACTCCTACCACGCGGATGTTGTTGCGGCGAGCGCATCGTTCCTGATCACCCAAGTGGAGGGCCATTTCTTTATGTTGGTGAACTAATTTTTGAACCCTGTCCTCCAGTTTACGTGTCACAGACTGTAGTTCCTCAATGCTCTCTTCCGTGGCTGTGACTCTCTCAGACGTTTTACGCATATCAGCGCGCATGAGATTCATTTCAATTGTGACTTTATCAATTTTGGTCTCGAGATTCGCGCCCACTGTTTGGATCGCCGCCATGATTGAACTTAGAGAGGGTTCTTCTGTGGCCACGTTATCATCTTGTGTCTCCTCCTCTGGATTAAGCTGTCGCTGTACTGTATATTTATCCAGTTTGTTGGCCTGTACAGATGCCACAGCCCCCCTCGGCTTTGTTATGATGCTGTGTGCTACTGGTGCTATGCAGTGCGATATAATCAGGGGCCTGTATCCCTTCCGAGTGACTGATCGGGCCTCTGCCGAAGACACGGCCTTCCTCAATCACTGCATCGCTATGAGGCGCATGATCAGATGTTTTATGGCACGCCGGAGGGGGAATAAAGGAGTCTCCATCCGGGTCTCACCGTATGGCAGGTAATGACTTGCCCAGGCCGTTGAGATGCCACCAGTCACTGCCAAATTCGCTCCACTACTGTGCCACACGCCGCAGGTCTCTCGCAATGCCGAGCCCATGTTCTGCCAATGCACCACCGGCCAACGCGTTGCTCGAAGTCACCCCCTCTCACTGTTATACAGGGTAGTCGTCCACAGGTGCCTTTCACCGTTCGTAGGTCAGCTCGAGCCCGGGCCCTGCATCACCAATGAAATTCCGGTGTAGACTGGTCACTGCGCCACCGTGGGCCACCCGCGCACCCGTTTGTGGCGGGCCAAGGGGGAAAAAGGAGTTCTGTGCCGGGTCTTACCTTTTGGCCAGCGGAGGTGGGTGTAAGCAGGGGAAAGGCCGCCCCTCCCTGTCACCACCGCTCCAAGTCCAGGCCGCGATCCTCGGGTCTCGCGTAGTGCCGAGCCCCCGCCTCTGCAACATTCTCACGGCCAGCGCGTTACGCGACTCTGCCCCCTCTCACAATGGCCGCTGCGGCAGTGCTTTGTCGGGCTCCGTATATAAATGCAGATCACCGCTGTCGGTCGGAGTCGTCTCTTCTGCCGCTCATCTACATTAGGGACTTGTATTTGTTCCAGTCATCCCTCTGCTGTCTAATTAATGCCGGATTTTACGGGCTTTCTCGCCGGCACTGACGGAGCTCGACCGTTACGCCGCCATCACGGTCGGCGCCAAGCCACGCCCCCTATGCCATTTTCTTAAACGCAAATCTATAAAGTGACTGTGTGCTTATCTCAAAGCACCTTGAAAAACTATTAAAATTAATTTTTAAAAAAATTATAGATGCCCAGTGTAATAACTAGAATTCTTAAAATGCCTCGGAGCAATAAAGTGCCTATGTGTAGTGTCTCGGTGCTGACCCACGCTGTAAATATTAAGCTTCTATGGGCAGGCAAGAGATCAGTAAAGTGCATCCGTGTGATCCAGTCGTTCCCACTCTCCATTTTATTCTGAATTTAACTTTTTATCTACTATTTGGATAAACTTGACAAATTGTTTAATTAGATGGATTGATTTCCCAGGAAAGGCATAAAATTGTTGCTTGACGACATGTTCTCACCCCTTGTTCAATAAAGGTGGGTTTCAACAATACTTTCCTTTCCTGTGGTAGACAAGGGAAAATACACACAATATGTATTAACTTTTCATTGGGAAGGCCACAGAGTCTACAGCTGGCGCTGAGGGGTTACTGAATTACAGGCAAAGTATCAGATCCCTACTATGGTAAACATCTGAGGGATACGATATCAGACAATAAATCAAACCAAGTCTAAATCTTGTCAAATATATCTCTGATGTCTCAGGACCTTATACAAACATGGTTCCTTTGTAATAGTCGTGATCAGTGAATAATATGCCTCGACTAACTTTACACACATACACCGGTGTGTTTGTGTCTTACTAAAGGTGTAATGCAGCTCAGATTGTTAACACATCCACTTCAGAGATTTGCAGCTTGCAGAACACAGGCTTGAAGACGGGTAGTGTTAATATAGCTTTTATGGAACAATTATGTATATTAATACAGATCCATAGGGCAGCTGACACAGCTCATTGCCTACACCAGTGGCCGGCAGCGAATGTCATAAAGGTGAACAATACACAGCTATGTGCCCACAACCCGGAGGCTGGCAGCAATAAAAGGATTGTTTCAATATATATAGCAAAAACTGCTGAAATAAAACTACTAACCAGACAACACCGTACCTCCTCCTCTCTCCCCCCCCACCCATTCCTCAGCACCAGTAGCATGTCCGCGTTAAACTTTGAGTAGCGTGTGATCACATATATATTTTACAGGTGTTCTTACCCTGTAGTGGGGGTTAATAGTGGTTCTGCGCAATGTGAGGGAAATAAACTCAATTCAATTCTTTCTTTATTCGGTTATTAAAACAGAATAACCATAAAAGTACATATAAATATCACAGTTAATTTCATCTAGTACACCAAAATGAAATCATCATAATTCAGGATACAATTGATTTGCGTGAATTAAAAACACTTTTTAAAAATGAAGAAATATATACAATAGTTAAAATATTATCCAACTTTTGTACAGCCAAAAAGGCAGGGCGACAGCGGTTGAATTCCATGGTCTTCAGTAAGGGAACAACCCACCATCGTCTCGGCATTGTGTAAAATTTACAGAAAAATAGTATATGTATATCTGATTGATCTGACATATCATCACAGGGACACTTAATCAAACTTTTAGACCAATCATTCATAACAGGAAAACTGAATAACCTATACAATAAATTAAATCTAAATCGGGTTAATAAGAACTTCTCATGATCACTCATTTGTAATTTAACATATGGCTGCATTTTTCTAGAAATCACTATTTGTTCATGGGCCACCACCGTCGTTTTCTTCATTTCGATTGATGTTCTACGAACATGTAGGTAAGTCATACACTTTTCCTTCAAAAACTTTCTTGAAATGTTACAGAGAGAAGATGGTTCAGAAAAATAATTCCCCATACCCAGGTCCGTGAGGAATTTCCTCACGTAACACAACCATCTTATTTTACCACTCTTTTCTAGCCCAATCACATTATTCATAATTAAGCGATGTAACCCACATTCATCAGTCGTCCAGACTCTGTGCCATAGTAGTACTGGAGCAGTCTTTACAATATCTTCCAGATATGGTTCCTCAAGCTCTACATGGCAGACATATGTGGATACACTTTTTGGGACGGCTAGAAGATATTTCATAAAGAGGTTTTCCTCCACCTGCAAGGATGACACATTCGCATGGCCCCACAAACCCGCACCATATGTTACAATTGCTACACAAGTAGCTTTATACACAGTTAACATTTCCCCGATTGGTTTCCTGCCTACTTTATGGCTAAACATTTTTAATGCCATAATTGATTTACAATACAATAATTTCCTAGTGTTAATTGTGGTATTCCATAAACCTGTACGATCGAATGAAACCCCTAAATATGAAAAGGTTGAAGTAAAATCAACTGGGGATGAACCAATCAAAACCATCTTTCCCTTTTTATGTACACCCAAACCACAATTCATGGTGAAAGTTTTTGAACAGTTAATACTCAGATCTAGCCCTGCCATAAAATTTGCAAAGGAGGTCACTAACCTTTGCATAGCCTGGGGGGTTCTGACCAACAGGACAGCATCATCGGCGTACAGCAGGATTGGGACCGGTCTTTCCCCCACCATTGGCATATCCTTGCATTCGTTCAATAAGATGTTCTCTACATCATTGATATATAGTGTGAAAAGAAACGGGGCAAGGACACAGCCTTGACGTACTCCCCTTGCAATTTTAAAAGATTCTGTACATTCGCCATTTCTCCCATATCTGACTCTGGCTGATGCACCCAAATAGAGTTCCCGAAGGAAGTTAATAATTGTAGGATCTACTCCCATTTTGTCCATAGCCAGCCAAAGTTTACTATGTGAAACACAGTCGAATGCAGAAGTTAAATCTATAAAAGTTAAAAACATTCGGCCCTCCTTTGCTTTTGTATATTTCTCTATTAGAAGGTGCAAATTCAAACATTGATCAATCGTGCCAAGCCCTTTTCTGAAACCATACTGCAAGTCACATAGTTTCATATTCTCCTCTGCCCAGGTTTGAAGTCTATTTAAAATTACCCGACCAAAAACCTTAATGGTTGAATCCAAAAGGGATATTGGGCGATAGCATTGACAGCTCGCTCTATCACCCTTTTTAAATATAGGAACTATCAATGATTCACACCAAGAAGGAAGAAGGCCGTTTTGAAATGTAACATTAAAAAGTCGTGTCAGAATCGGGGCCCAAAGTTCTCTATTATTTTTATATAGGTCCACCGGAACCCCGTCAGGGCCCGGTGCCTTACCCCCCGAACTTGCATCGATACATGCATTTACTTCTGCTACAGTAATATCAGGGACTAAATTATTCTTTAAATAGGGACAGTTGCGCACTGGGTCTTTCTCTATTGTACAGTCCTCTTCTTGGGTCTTAGCAGAATACAATTCTGAGAAGTGTTTCACCCACTCTTTCTCCGGTATTGCAACTTCTATTGTAGCAATGTTATTATAATTCAGGAAAGGGGAATTAACAACTTTCCAAAATGATGCAGTATCTTTACTTAATGACGCTGCACACAGGGCATCCCAAGCTTCTTTCTTTAAAATCACCTTCCTCCTTTTTATGGTCTGTTTATAGATGTTTCTACACTCTCTAATTAAGATAGTATCTCTCACTGGGGCGTTTAGAGCATGTTTCAGTTGTGAATAGGCCTTAGTACAGGCCGTATCAAACCACCCCTTTTGGGCCTTATTACCACCTTTTGTTTCGACCCATAATAATTTTTTTACTTCTGCAATAATCGTTAGAAAATTCCTAATAATGTCAGGATCATCAGTATTCGCATCTGTGCAAGCATAGAATTGAAGCACAGTACTTTTTACTAATTTTTGCAAAAAGGCTTCCGGGACAAGTTTTGTCCACTTTAAGGAATAACCGTTTTTCGTGGCCATAAAGATGTTATCTACTAATATATTGGGCATATCCTTTCTACTTATCACCTTTTGTCTACTTTGTAAAACTAAACTAAGAGGAAAATGGTCGCTCAATGAATTATCAAGAATGGTAAATTCCTGAATCATTCCCCCGTGTCTAGAAGTCATAATCACAAAATCAATTGTTGTATTCGCTCCCCTTCCATTAAAAGTGGGAAGAAATGGAATCTTAGGGCTGGTCATTCGGTTAACAAAATTCATATCACAGCCAAATATAATTTCATTTAGGTAATCCCCAGATTTAGTATGTTCAAAGTGACTAAAACTGTTATCTTTATCCAGCATTACCCCACATGTTCCTCTCTCTCCTTTCATACATGTAGGGCAGTTGAAATCTCCCAACCATATAACACAGACCTCTCTTAATCTTCCTTCCAACATGGATTTAATATTACCCCCTAATAATTTAAAAACTTTATCCACGTCCCGTCCCGGGACATTATTGTAGAAATTTACCAAAACTAAAAAAAACGTATTGTTAATTGTGATCCTGATAACATGATAAAACATATTGCTAAATACCATTTCCACTTTAGTACATAACAACATGTTAGAAACATAGGTGCATAAACCTCCTTTGGCCCTACCATGGGCCGAACTGATTGCAGGGGAAAACTAAGTCCTAAAACCATTCACATGATCTGGATCCAATGGCCAGGTTTCTTGAAGACTGGCAACATCGTAATTATTCAACAAGTTTACCCAGTTTTCATTATCCAGTTTTGACCTTAACCCTGCAATATTCCAGCTCATAAAAGACCATGTTCCCTTACTTGTTTGTCTAACCAGAGCGTCCGTATTACCAGTAGGCTCCGGAATAACCCCTTAGTATAACTTATCAGGTGGGGTATTATCACTCATGAACATCTGCTCTTTACTCATCTTATCCGCCGTACCTATGTCATCCGTTACATTAGTCATGTCCACACCTCGTTCATCAGTGACTATCCGATGTCCACAAAATGTCATCGGCTTTATAAAATTAGTGGACCGGGTATCAGTCAATATCAACTAGACCCTGCAAAATTTGATATCGATTTGATGTTGGTAAATCATAATTATCTCTATTTCTAGCCCTGAGCTCCCCTTGATGCCATGAGTTAAATTTAGTCATCATAAAATTCGTGGGAGGATAAAATTTAGACAAATTCAAAGTTTGGATCCCACTATTCCTACAATGCTTGTTCCAGCCACATATGAATCTTACTGCATGACTGTCTCTAAAGTTGACAATTATACAGTCCCCAGGGAGATCTTTTTTTGTAGATCCTATCCAACTTACTCTATGGACATGTACAATTTCAACTTGAGCATGCCCTGGTAAGGGTCTGTTGGTTTTTGACCAAAATAAAACTTTGTTCTTTAATTCCGAGTAAGATTCCCCTCTATCTTTTTTTAACTCTGCCACCCCCGTCAACACCACAGTATAAGGGGTAGACTGTGGAGGAAGATCAATACAGGGAAGGTTGGCCCGCTCAAAATCACAGCTATTCTTTTCTGAGTTTCTTTTGCTAAGATCCCTGGTCCGTTCCTTCCCTATCGTCTCTTTTACCATCTCCCTTTCAACCCCCTTACGCCCAGGACTTTTATGAACCTGTGCATTAGTCCCTACAGATAAAATATGTTGAGCCTGACAATTATCACTCTTTGCCTCTAATATACCTAGATTAAGAGGTTGTTTTTGAGCATCTCTAGCTGTACTAACAGCTGAACCGGAACTGGGTTTAACAGCGGGTCTATCATAGGTTTCAAGTTGTTTCAATAGATCAGCATTTGTTATAACCAGCTTTTCTAGATTCCCTATTTTCTCTGCTAGGTCCTTTATTCTTCCCAGCAGCGGTAAAGTTAAAGATTTTATTAGCTGCTCTAGATAAATCATAAAACCCACTGGGTTTGGTGGTAAAGTATCTGGTTGAACACTACATCTCTCTTCATTAATCTGTCCTTCAACAATGGCTGGCTGGGCTTCACTTTTCTCCCCTTTTTCTGCCGATGGGTTGTGTACTATTTTCTTACAATCACCTTTAGCTTTCCCCCTAGATTTATTTACAGGCTGTTCTTTCCTGCTAGTTAATTTTTTTCCTTTACCTTTATGTTTTCGCCCTCTAGATATTTGTGGGTGGCTCTCATTGTTTGCCGTCTCTATTAGATTGGAATCAACAATAGAACAGGCATCATTCTCCTCTACAATTTCTAGTTCGTTAATGAGGAGACATGATTCCTGGCTTAGCTGTGGTGACCGCATCATCGGTGTAGTAGAAAGTCTACTAACACAACATGAATAATCATTAGATTAATTTTGTTCTAACTGGGCAACACAGTTACCATCTTTCCCTGGAAAGTCTGCATAGGAATCCATGAGGATGGAATCACAAGAATATGCCGTTGTTGTAGATGTATTTTTCTGTTGAGTTGGGAAACACTTAGGTGCCAATTCCGATCCTGGAAAAACCGGGTACGAACCGTCGGACGGAGGGTTTTCTCCGTCCGACTCGTACCCGGTTGTAAAAGTATACAAACATGCAAGTACAATTCGTACGGAAACACCATTTCCGTACGAATCGTACAAAACACCAACCGAGGAAAATAAACATACAAATTACATCAGGAAAAGCTCCGACGTGACGTCGGTACGCATGCAGCCTGCGTTCCACGAACCAGGAAGTACGATTCGCACCGACGTCACCCCGCACGGAGAATATTTTCCGGGAGCAAAAAACTGCCGGGAAATCAGGACGACGCGCACAAGGAGCACCTGCACGCGACGGACAGACATGGACCCGAACCTACGTGTCATCCCGGCACTCATAGCAGTCGACCTCCTCTACAGGTGCCGACGCAGACGCCGCAGAAGGTCAGAACAACACCCAGGGGCAAAGGGGGGGGCAGGGGCAGGACACAAACCCCCCACCCAGGTCACACAGCACACATGCCCTGGACATACCTGACCTCCAGGCCCTGGTCACTTCGAGGGGGTGGGGGCGTGTCCAGCAACGCCAGCGTCCGCCACAACGGAAGTGGGCGACGACACGAACCGGCAACACAACAATACAGGTACGTACCGTACCCACGCCTTAAGAGCGTGGGTACGAGTCGTACCATGCCCACCCCTACGACACACCAACAATGGCGGTACGGCCCGTACCCATGTGCCAAAGGCCTGGGTACGGGCCGCACAAGCATTCCACAGCGTGGGCACAGGTACGTACGGACCGTACCCCCCCGCGTATGTATGGAGCGTACCCCCACCCCAACAGTGTACGTACGGACCGTACCCCCACCCGCGTATGTATGGAGCGTACCCCCACCCCAACAGTGTACGTACGGACCGTACCCCCACCCGCGTATGTATGGAGCGTACCCCCACCCCAACAGTGTACGTACGGACCGTACCCCCACCCGCGTATGTATGGAGCGTACGGACCGTACCCCCACCCGCGTATGTATGGAGCGTATGGACCGTACCCCCACCCGCGTATGTATGGAGCATACCCCCACCCCAACAGTGTACGTACGGACCGTACCCCCACCCGCGTATGTATGGAGCGTACCCCCACCCCAACAGTGTACGTACGGACCGTACCCCCACCCGCGTATGTATGGAGCGTACCCCCACACCAACAGTGTACGTACGGACCCTACCCCCACCCGCATATGTATGGAGCGTACGGACCGTACCCCCACCCGCGTATGTATGGAGGGTACCCCCACCCCAAAAGTGTACGTACGGACCGTACCCCCACCCGCGTATGTATGGAGCGTACCCCCACCCCAACAGTGTACGTACGGACCGTACCCCCACCCGCGTATGTATGGAGCATACGGACCGTACCCCCACCCGCGTATGTATGGAGCGTACCCCACCCCAACAGTGTACGTACGGACCGTACCCCCACCCGCGTATGTATGGAGTGTACGGAATGTACCCCCACCCGCGTATGTATGGAGCGTACCCCCACCCCAACAGTGTACGTACGGACCGTACCCCCACGCGCGTATGTATGGAGCGTACGGACCGTACCCCCACCCGCGTATGTATGGAGCGTACCCCACCCCAACAGTGTACGTACGGACCGTACCCCCACCCGCGTATGTATGGAGCGTACGGACCGTACCCCCACCCGCGTATGTATGGAGCGTACCCCCACCCCAACAGTGTATGTACGGACCGTACCCCCACCCATGTATGTACGGAGCGTACATGGCGCAGGAGGGGTGGGTGTAGAGTCCTCCCACCAGTGCCCAGACGCAGGAGGGGTGGGTGCCTATCACTACCAGCAGTGCCCAGACACAGGAGGGGTGGTTGCAGAGTCCTCCCAGCAGTGCCCAGACACAGGAGGGATGTGTGCAGAGTCCTCCCAGCAGTGCCCAGACACAGGAGGGGTGTGTGCAGAGTCCTCCCAGCAGTGCCCAGATGCAGGAGGGGTGTGTGCAGAGTCCTCCCAGCAGTGCCCAGATGCAGGAGGGGTGGTTGCAGAGTCCTCCCAGCAGTGCCCAGACACAGGAGGGGTGGGTGCCTATCACTACCAGCAGTGCCAAGACGCAGGAGGGGTGGTTGCAGAGTCCTCCCAGCAGTGCCCAGACACAGGAGGGGTGGGTGCCTATCACTACCAGCAGTGCCCAGACGCAGGAGGGGTGTGTGCAGAGTCCTCCCAGCAGTGCCCAGATGCAGGAGGGGTGTGTGCAGAGTCCTCCCAGCAGTGCCCAGACACAGGAGGGGTGGGTGCCTATCACTACCAGCAGTGCCCAGACGCAGGAGGGGTGGTTGCAGAGTCCTCCCAGCAGTGCCCAGACACAGGAGGGGTGTGTGCAGAGTCCTCCCAGCAGTGCCCAGACGCAGGAGGGGTGTGTGCAGAGTCCTCCCAGCAGTGCCCAGACACAGGAGTGGTGGGTGCCTATCACTACCAGCAGTGCCCAGACGCAGGAGGGGTGGTTGCAGAGTCCACCCAGCAGTGCCCAGACACAGGAGGGGTGGGTGCCTATCACTACCAGCAGTGCCCAGACGCAGGAGGGGTGGTTGCAGAGTCCTCCCAGTAGTGCCCAGACACAGGAGGGGTGTGTGCAGAGTCCTCCCAGCAGTGCCCAGACGCAGGAGGGGTGGTTGCAGAGTCCTCCCAGCAGTGCCCAGACACAGGAGGGGTGTGTGCAGAGTCCTCCCAGCAGTGCCCAGACACAGGAGGGGTGTGTGCAGAGTCCTCCCAGCAGTGCCCAGACGCAGGAGGGGTGTGTGCAGAGTCCTCCCAACAGTGCCCAGACGCAGGAGGGGTGGTTGCAGAGTCCTCCCAGCAGTGCCCAGACACAGGAGGGGTGGGTGCCTATCACTACCAGCAGTGCCCAGACGCAGGAGGGGTGGTTGCAGAGTCCTCCCAGCAGTGCCCAGACACAGGAGGGGTGTGTGCAGAGTCCTCCCAGCAGTGCCCAGACACAGGAGGGGTGTGTGCAGAGTCCTCCCAGCAGTGCCCATGGAACGCAAAGGGTGGAGTACCCACAGATACAATGCCCACAAATGTCAGTCAGGTGCACAAAGACCCTGCAGTACATGTACCACATGTGTGCGAGGCTGGGAGTACACACATGCATAGTGTTAGACGGACCGGGAGGGTCGGCCGAGGACAAGGGGAGAGGTCTCCGGGGAGAGCCGTCTCCAGCGATCGTACAGACAAATAACTTCCCCCCCACAGACAGATACCACACAAGGAGATGAGTTAGCGTTCTTTATAAGCACTTCTTAAGGTACGATGAAAAGGTACAAGGAGGTCTGGACTCAGGGGTCCCCTCGATTCAAGTCTCTCAAGATGGGAAAGGGGAGGTGGTATGGTGGGTAGCTCACAATCCTCGAGCTTAGGTGGTCTAGCTGGTACGGGCCGCGGCAGCGCCAGCAGGTCCCAGTGAAGATGGTCGATACACGGGCCGCGGCAGCGCCAGCAGGTCCCAGAGATGATGGTCGATGTACGGTCCGCGGCAGCGCCAGCAGGTCCCGGTGAAGATGGTCGTTACAACGGGCCGCGGCAGCGCCAGCAGGTCCCGACGAGGATGGATGTTGCAGAAGGCCGCGGCAGCGCCAGCAGGCAGGACGATAGATCACAAGATAGGGCTACGGCAGCGCCAGTAGTCCGTCAAGGCTGAGTTCTCTCGGTGTCTCTCGACTCCAGGATACAACTGCCTTCCTGCTCCGCAGCTGCTCCAGTTATAGGGCAGGTGCCCTTTGATGTCCGGACCCTCGCACTTGGGGGTCGGAGGGTCCGGGATGAAGGTGTCCAGACACCCAGCGGGGGGGTGGAGCCGGTGCCTGGGGGAGCTGGAGGCGATCGTCACCTGGCGGGGGAGAGTCCTTGGCACTTCGTCCTCCCATTGACCTGCCAAGTGATCCGCTCACCTCCTGGGTGGATGGTGGTGCCGGGATGTCGGGGCCGGCCAGGCCCAGGGTTAGGGTCGGGGGGAGGCCACGCGGCCTCGTGGCGCAGGGCCCAAGATGGCGGCTTGACCCGGCCGAGGGAGCCGGTGGTGGCTTGGGCCCGTGCTACAGGGAGGTCCGAGGGCAGGAGTTCCGTCGGGAGACGGGGTGCGGGTGATTCTCGTGGGCCGCGCCTGGGAGGCCGGGGCTTGGGCCCTGTCATGCGGGGAGGGCGCAAGCCCTTCGTGTGGCCTGTCCAACATGCGTCCCCCCCAGCTGAAGGCGGGGAGAGTCACCCATCTCCTTGGGGACTCTCTTCGTCGAGGCGGAAGAAGCGGGACAGGCCATCTGCGTTGGTGTGGTCTTGGCCTGGTCGGTGCTCCACGGTGAAGTCCATTCCCTGCAGGGAGATGGACCAGCGCAATAGTTTTGGGTTTTCCCCCCGCATCTGCATCAGCCACTGCAGGGGTCTATGGTCGGTTTGTACCCGGAAGTGGGTACCGAAGAGATAGGGCCGGAGCTTTTTGAGGGCCCACACCACTGCGAAGGCCTCCCTCTCGATGGTGCTCCAGCGCTGTTCTCGGCCCAGGAGACGTCGGCTGATGAAGGCCACCGGCTGGTCATGACCCTCGGGGTTCACTTGGGAAAGAACCGCTCCGATGCCGTGGTCGGAGGCGTCTGTCTGTACTACGAATTCCCGACTGTAATCGGGGGCCTGGAGCACAGGGGCGGTGCACAGGGCGGCCTTCAGCTTTTCGAAGGCCGCTTGACAATCGGGGGTCCAGTTAATCCGCTTTGGTTGGTTCTTGGACGTGAGACCCGTGAGGGGCCCCACAATGCTGCCGTAGTCCCTCACGAACCGCCGGTAGTAGCCGGTGAGCCCCAAGAAGGCTCGGACTTCGGTCTGAGTGACGGGGGGCTGCCAGGACTGGATGGCAGCAATCTTAAGTTGCAGTGGGGCCACCAGCCCGCTCCCCACCTGGTGCCCCAGGTAGGTCACGGACCCTTGACCAATTTGGCATTTGCCGGCCTTAATCGTGAGGCCGGCCCGCTGGAGGGCCTGTAGGACCTCCTGGAGGTGGAGGAGGTGGTCGGACCAGTGGCGGCTGTATACAGCGATATCGTCCAGGTAGGCAGCGCTGAACTCTTCGAGCCCCGCCAGGACCTGGTTCACAAGACGTTGAAATGTAGCGGGGACGTTCGTCATGCCAAAGGGCATGACCTTGAAGTGGTAGTGGCCATCGGGGGTAGAGAAGGCGGATCGTTCTTGAGCTCGGGGTGTGAGACCGATCTGCCAGTAGCCCGCAGTTAGGTCGAAGATACTGAGGTAGCGGGCGGCCCCCAGCCGGTCGATCAATTCATCCGCTCTGGGGATAGGATGAGCGTCGGTTCGGGTGACAGCGTTCAAGCCCCGGTAGTCGACGCAGAATCTCAGTTCAGGTGTGGTGCCAGCGGCTTTGGGGACCAGTACAACTGGACTGGCCCAGGGACTGTCCGAGGGCTCGATGACCCCGATCGTGAGCATTTTGGCCACTTCCTCTTGTATGCAGGCCCGTACCCGATCTGGTACGCGGTAGGCCCGGTGCCGGACAGGGGGACTGTCCCCGGTGTCTACGTCGTGCAAGCACCAAGGGGTGACCCCGGGAGTGAGGGAGAACAGTGAAGCGAACCGCAGCAGGAGGTCCCGGCAGCCCTGGCGTTGCTCTGGGGTGAGGGCATCGGAGAGCCGGACCCCGTCCACGGAACCGTCTTTCTCCTGAGTCTTCAGGAGATCCGGGAGAGGCTCGGAGTCTTCTTCCGCCCCACTGTCTGTAGCCATCAGGAGGCTGAGTTCTGAGCGCACAAAGTGTGGTTTGAGTCTGTTGGTGTGGAGGACCCGAAGGGGGTTCCGGGTGGTCCCCATGTCGATGAGGTAAGTGACGGGGCTTTTGCGCTCGACCACCTTGAAGGGCCCCGTCCACTTATCTTGCAAGGCACATGGTTCGGTGGGGGACATCACCCACACTTGTTGTCCAGGTTCGAACTCGACGGAGGAGGCATTGTGATCATACCATCTCTTCATGTCTTCCTGGCTGGCCTCGAGGTTCGCCTTGGCCATCTCCCTGAAGCGCCGGGTCTGATTACGTAGGGCCAGGAGGTACTTGAAGACGTCTGGAGGGGTCTTTAGGGGGGCCACCTCCCAACCTTCTTTGACTAGGCTGAGGGGCCCTCGCACAGGGTGCCCGTACAGGAGTTCGAAGGGGCTAAAACCGAGGGACTTCTGGGGAACTTCCCGGTAGGCGAAGAGGAGGCACGGGAGTAGTACATCCCACTGGCGACGGAGGGGCTCTTCCAATCCCCCAATCATCCCTTTGAGAGTGCGGTTGAATCGCTCCACTAGTCCGTTCCCTTGGGGGTGATAGGGGGTCGTGAATCGGTAGGTGACCCCGCACTGTTGCCAGAGGGACTTCATGTATTTGGAGATGAAGTTCGTGCCTCGGTCGCTGACGACTTCTCGGGGGAAGCCCACCCGGGAGAAGATCCCCATTAGGGCCCGGCCAACCACCGGAGCTGTTACTGTTCGTAGAGGCACCGCCTCGGGGTAGCGGGTGGCGTGATCCACCAGTACTAGGATGAACCTATGTCCTTGTGCCGTGCGGGGGTCCAGGGGCCCCACAATGTCTATTCCTACCCTCTCGAACGGGGTGGTGACCACTGGGAAGGGTTGTAGAGGGGCCTTCAGCTTACGGCCACTCTTCCCGCTGGCCTGGCACGTGGGGCAGGACCGGCAGTGGTTCAGGACGTCGTTACGCATCTTCGGCCAGAAAAAGTGGGTCACTAGGCGACTGTAAGTTTTGTCTTGGCCCAGGTGTCCAGCCAGGGGGACATCGTGGGCCAGATTGAGCAAGAAGTTTCTGAAGCGGAGAGGTACCACCAGTACTCGACCGGCCCCTAGCTCTGCGATCCTCTGTTCGCTGTATAGCAGGTCGTTCTCCCAGTAGACCCAGTGAGTTCCGGTGGAGTCCCCTGCGCTCTGGGCGCTGGCTTGTTGGCGGAGTCCCTCGAGGGAGGGGCAAGTCTTTTGCTCCTGGCGGAACTGTTCTTGGGTGGGCCCCCCTTCTTGACGCCACTGAGCCAGGCCGGGGACGTCCTGGAGGTGCGCGTCCCCTTCGGTCGTTGGCTCCGGGGGGTTGGCCTCATCGTTGTCTTCTACTGGGGCGACCGGGGGCGGAGGTGCTGGCCATTCTGGTTCTTCTGGTCGGGGAACGGCACGGGCTGCCCTGGACCGGGTGGTTACGCAGGCCCAGTCCGGGAGGCCCAGCATCCCCAGGTGCTCTCTTCTCTCGACGGTGGCCCATTGGGAACTCTCAAGGTCATTCCCCAGGAGGCAGTCCACGGGGGCATCATCCCGGACCGTCACTTTCAGCAGGCCGGAGACCCCTCCCCATTCGAAGGGGACGCAGGCCATTTGACACAGACTTTCGGAATTGTCAGCTGAGCGGACGGGGCAGAGAATGTTCGGCAGGATCTGCTCGGGTTTCACCAGGTGACAGCGGACGGCCGTCACACTGGCGCCTGTGTCACGTAAGGCCTCGGCCCGATGCCCATTAATGGTCACCCACTGACCGTATTTCCTGGTGTTGGCGGGTAGGGGAGCCCGCGGGACTATGTCTTTTCCCCCTAGGCACGCTAGAACCATGGCGGCCGGTTCCCACTCTTGCTGGGCCGGCTCATACTCTTCCTGTTCCTCTGACAGTCGTTCTTCCCCCAGGGCGGCGGCAGCTACCTGGCGGGGCTTGGGTGTTTGGTTCTGCGGGCAGCTCGGGTCATTGGCGTAATGGCCGACTCGCTGGCATCGGTGGCACGTGACATTGGCTCGGAACCCTGGACGCATCGGGGGATTTCCCCGGCCGGCCGAGGGCGGGGTGCTGGCCACGGGTGTTGCCGGGAGGGTGTCTCTCCCTCGCCCGTGGCCTCCTCCTCCTCCCCGAGGACGGTGCTGGCCTTGGTTGCTTCGGGTCTGCTCGTGCGGTCCTCTCCGGCCCACTCGGGTGCTCTCCCATCGTTCAGCTTCAGCGGCGAGCTGCCGGGGGTCGGTCAATTTACTGTCGAGGAGGTGCTGCCTGAGCTCGACGAAGCAGTTGTTCGACAGGTGTTCCCATACCATGAGGTTAAAGAGTTGTTCGTAGGTCGTTACATGGCTCCCCTTGATCCACCCCTCGAAGGCTCTGCTGAAATAGTTTACGTACTCCACCCAAGTTGTACCCGGGATCCGGGTGCAATCTCTGAACCTCTGGCGGTACATCTCGGGTGTGAGGCCGTAGCGGGTGAGGAGGGCAGCCTTCATGTGGTCGTAGGACGACATTTGGTGATCTGGGAGCTGCAACAGGGCATCGCGACCTTCGTTGACGAACCTCCCCCATAGTCCAGCTCCCCAATCACTCCGGTCGATCCGGTGGGAGGTCATGGCGATCTCGTAGGCTTTGAACCACTGTTGTATGTCGTCTTCTCGGACATACTCTCGGACAACATCCTTGGGGATGTGGACTTTTTTCTTGGTTGCCCCTGGGGTGTGCGGTCGCTCAGGCACCCCCTTCTCTTTATTCTGTTTCCGCAGTTCTATTTCCGCCAGTTTGCGTTCGTGTTCGAGTGTTATTCTTTTTTCCTCAAGCTCTCTCTGTCTCTGTTTTTCTTCTCGCTCCTCTCGGAGCCGCAGATGCTCTAGATTTAGTTTCTGCTCGGCTAACTTTAGTTCACCGTCCATCTTGAGTTGTGCCATTTCCAACTCGTGTAATCTGGTCCTTTCTCTTTCCTGGATCTCCTCCTGCGAGAGGCCCGTTCCCCTCTCCTCGGGAGCCGTGGCGTTCCCCTGTGGTGCGACACTGTTTTGGTCGGAGGATCCGGTGATCCCCGTTTCTGCCCACGACTCAAGGGCGCGCTTCAAATCCTCTTTGGTACTCAGGCCGGTGGTAGCAATGCCTAGTTCCATGCAGAATTGTTTAAGTTCGCGGTGGTTATACTCTTCCAACTTATCCATTTGGAACTTTTCAGTGGAACCGCTATCTTTAGCTGACATCGTGGTTTTGTCGTGGGGTGAGCTACTCTCTGTACGATTACGCGTTGATTCGGATCGCGCCGCTGGCCACCAATGTTAGACGGACCGGGAGGGTCGGCCGAGGACAAGGGGAGAGGTCTCCGGGGAGAGCCGTCTCCAGCGATCGTACAGACAAATAACTTCCCCCCCACAGACAGATACCACACAAGGAGATGAGTTAGCGTTCTTTATAAGCACTTCTTAAGGTACGATGAAAAGGTACAAGGAGGTCTGGACTCAGGGGTCCCCTCGATTCAAGTCTCTCAAGATGGGAAAGGGGAGGTGGTATGGTGGGTAGCTCACAATCCTCGAGCTTAGGTGGTCTAGCTGGTACGGGCCGCGGCAGCGCCAGCAGGTCCCAGTGAAGATGGTCGATACACGGGCCGCGGCAGCGCCAGCAGGTCCCAGAGATGATGGTCGATGTACGGTCCGCGGCAGCGCCAGCAGGTCCCGGTGAAGATGGTCGTTACAACGGGCCGCGGCAGCGCCAGCAGGTCCCGACGAGGATGGATGTTGCAGAAGGCCGCGGCAGCGCCAGCAGGCAGGACGATAGATCACAAGATAGGGCTAGGGCAGCGCCAGTAGTCCGTCAAGGCTGAGTTCTCTCGGTGTCTCTCGACTCCAGGATACAACTGCCTTCCTGCTCCGCAGCTGCTCCAGTTATAGGGCAGGTGCCCTTTGATGTCCGGACCCTCGCACTTGGGGGTCGGAGGGTCCGGGATGAAGGTGTCCAGACACCCAGCGGGGGGGTGGAGCCGGTGCCTGGGGGAGCTGGAGGCGATCGTCACCTGGCGGGGGAGAGTCCTTGGCACTTCGTCCTCCCATTGACCTGCCAAGTGATCCGCTCACCTCCTGGGTGGATGGTGGTGCCGGGATGTCGGGGCCGGCCAGGCCCAGGGTTAGGGTCGGGGGGAGGCCACGCGGCCTCGTGGCGCAGGGCCCAAGATGGCGGCTTGACCCGGCCGAGGGAGCCGGTGGTGGCTTGGGCCCGTGCTACAGGGAGGTCCGAGGGCAGGAGTTCAGTCGGGAGACGGGGTGCGGGTGATTCTCGTGGGCCGCGCCTGGGAGGCCGGGGCTTGGGCCCTGTCATGCGGGGAGGGCGCAAGCCCTTCGTGTGGCCTGTCCAACACATAGCGCCTAAAAGAGAACATGTCCACATGAAGTCATGTCAACAGTCTACATACACAAGTACAGTGACCACCAAGGATGCCACGAATGATGCAGGTGGAGACATCGCTCAGCATGCATGTGCAAAGTTGAAGGAGTCCGTCACACACGCAGCTGATGTAGACACAGCTCAACACCACATATTGGAAACACCCTGCAGGGAAGATGTCAGGTTACACAGAGGAAGGAAAACACCTTGGGACGATGTCACCATGAAGTAACTGCTTACATGAACAAATTAATTTAGCCAACAGCTTGTGATGGCACACAGATACCAGGGTCCACCCTATGACCTGCACAAGGCTACATTTCCCACACACCCAACACATTATCACCACCCAAAATCAGGGAGCAGGTCCACCAACAGCAATACCAGATAAACAGTAGTGTTCCATGGAAAAAACAAATAGCTTTATTCAGCAGGATGTAAGTATTGATTATCAGAAATGTCAATATATACAAGGCCCATAGGGCAGTCCATGACTCCAATCCGGATGGGGGACACAGTGGGACGTGTGTCCCCTAGCTTGCCTGCACAGTCAGACTCCTTTGTCTTCCACAGGGGGGGGGGCATCATGTTGGGGGGAAGGACCAGGCACCGCAGGGACAGGAGGGGCAAGGGGAGGTGTTGTGGGTGCAGGGACGGACGACTCCAACACAGGGGGTGGGGCAGCGCCAAAGGTGGATTGGAGCACGGTGCTGCACACTACTGCCAGGTCGCCCAGTGTCTCCCCTGCACCCGAAGGAACCACAGGCCCCAAGGAGGGGGGGGGGTCGGAGGGATGGGTCGCAGCGCTACTGGTGGAGGGTGTGGACAGGGGGGGGGCTCAACTCCCCTGGCGGTGTCCTGCCTCCACCGCTTGCGGGGTGGTGCCACACTGGGGCTGATGGACATACTGGGCAGGACTGACCCTGTGTCCGACTCTTGGCCAGGAGAGCTGAGGGGAGTGGATTTGGAGGGAGTGGATTTTGCAGAATGTGGACTCCCACTCTGGCTGCGTGTCTTACGTTTGCCCCCCGACCCAGTGGGTGTGCCTACTTCACCCTGTGTGTGCATAACAGGAGGTGTGCGCTTGTCCTTCCCTGCTGGTGTGGTGTCTGTGTCTGGTGTGGTGTGTGCATGCTGACGTCTGGGTGTACGTGGGACAGGCATGGGAGTGGGAAGTGTAGAAGGGGCAGGGGTAGGGGGTGGGACAAAGCGCTGCAGGAGACCCACTGCTGCAGTCAATGTCGAGTCGATGGACCTCAGCAAGGTGCGTTGGTCAGCCTGCGATGCTGAAATGCCCTCAATGTATGCCTCCATGTTGTTCAGCACTCTGCTGTGGCCATGGAGGACATTAAGCATCGCAGCCTGACCAACCTGCAACTGCCGCAGGATGTCCACAGACTCGGCATTGGCGGCAGCAGTGGAGACAGGGGCAGGGGGTGCGGTGCCTGGCAGGAAGGAGACATGTGGTGACCTAGCACGCCGGGAAGGGACACGAGCAAGTGGGAGGCGGCTGATGGCAATGGAGGGGGCGGGGAGAGATGTTGTGCTGCTGTCAGCTGTTGGAGCAGCCTCCGCCCCCTCGGAGAGCTCAGCCTCGGACCCGTTAGCTTCATATTCTGTGGTGGCAGTGGACAGGTCCTCAGTCTCACTCCGCTCGGCCTCAGTTCCACTCGATGTGCCAGCTATGATGTCACTGCTGGCACTGGTGCTCGGTCCCTCCGCATGATCCATGCCGGTGTCTCCATCCGTGTCCTCCGACGATGCTGTGGGCAAGGTGAATGAACAGGAATTAATCAGACACCTGTATACATATGTCACATGAGTCAAATCTACGTAGGTTACAGTGCATAGCCTGAAAAGAAAGATGAGTAACATCTACAATACAAGGGACATATATAGGCCCTGCAACACACAGTTGGTTCACCCACCGTGCTACTGAGAAACTATGGAGAGCATGACACATTTGCAAATGACATGATATGGATTTGGACAGAGGAGCCATGCTCTGGGGACAATCCAGCACTGCATCTGCACCACACAGCGTTGCCGTAACTAGGGATGAGCAGGGACCAACTCCATGAACTTGAGGCACATGCTGCAAAGGTAATACTTAAAGCCATGCCCAACATGATTGGGTCACTGCACCTTGAGTGTCTGTCCAGACAAACATCACACACTGGCCAGACCGAGCAATGAGATTTCAGGTGTCGACATGTAGGCCTTGCCCGCACCAACCACCCCCTACATGAGACAATTTGATGAGACACAGGAAGCACTTGCATCTCTTAGTCTGGGAGAAATACACATGGGCTGCAAGAAACCCACATTGGACCCAAAATACCCCATGTGCGCCTGTACAACAATCTCATTTACAAATGTCCATCATCAGATAATTGTAACAAGACACACAGGCACTGGCCACCGTGAGTATGAACGCGGAAAATTAGGTCAGGCTGTACAGTGGACACTTGTAGAACACGTTACATAAATATACATGGTGCCAGGGGTCAATGGCACAGAGCACATCCTATGCTGTAGACACTGAGAGTGTCCACATATTGTGATGACACCCCTGATACCTAGCAAAATATGCCCCTGGGGACAGTAGTGGCCACAATATTCCATGGTCCTGAATGGTAATGACTGCAACACAGGCCACCATCCCTGCACTCTGCGTATCGCACACTCATGCACATCATGTCACAGGCCACAACATAGGACATGCTTGCTGTAAGGCATTACACTTCAGAGACATACTCCTATGTCTGGACTCAGCATCAGTGCCAATTGACACGGACCCCACAAGTACTGAACTGGACAGGGCACAGGCAAGGTCCCACAACCTGTTACACACCACCCCCACACATGATGCTGCAAGCATTGGTCACGTGGATAAACTGCCAGCCCAGATGACCTTGTGAAAGAGTGACTACACACAGACCAGGGAACACATGGCAAGGAGGGGAAGGGAGGAAGGACAGCACTGCTATACTGTGGGTGACAGGACCTGCACCGCACATTTAAACACAGGCAGTGTATCCATGCAACTGCGCACTTACAAATGCTGGTGACACACAACAAACACACATGTACCTACCCCCTTCCTGCTGCTGTTTCTCCCGTAAGCGCCTGTCCATGTCAGGAAAGACCACCGCCAGCACACGCTTGTGGATGTGGGTCAGTCGGCGACGCCCATGGTTCTTAGGGCCCACAGGTGAGTCCCCCAGCAGGACCCGTGCGATCCTCCGCGTCCAGCACCGGATATCCTGCCAGCGTTTTCTCACCTGGGCCAGGCGCCGCTTGCGACCCTCCGTCCTTCTCACGGCACTGACGGCGTCCCTCCAAATCTGCTCCTTGGCAGAGGCGCCTACCTGTGGGGTTGAAAAAGTGAGACTATATCAATACACCTGCCACATGTCACAGAGACACACATTAGAAAAATGTTGCTGGTTTCAACAAGGCATAGTATGCAGCCAAAGCATTGCACCTTTGTCATAGGGACATTTTTCTCTGGGTAAGGGCAAATGCACCACGTGCCATTGAAAGTACACAGCTGGCAGGAGGGGTATGACACTATAAATGATCCAGACTCACACTGTGCATCAGAAGGTACACCAGGATTATGTGCAGCACCTCAAAGCAGTCACATGCCACAGGCCACTGACGCTACCTCAGCAGAGTACACAGACACACACAGGCACAGGACATTCACCTGCCATTGCCAACTGCAGCTACAAACCTCACTCTGCACATGTGCCACTGGACTGGGGGGGCTCACAGGTGTGGGGCTGGCTCTGCACGTCAGACAC
Organism: Triturus cristatus; assembly: GCF_964204655.1. Classification (NCBI taxonomy): domain Eukaryota; kingdom Metazoa; phylum Chordata; class Amphibia; order Caudata; family Salamandridae; genus Triturus; species Triturus cristatus. Next base: position 1,156,153,322 of record NC_140583.1, on the reverse strand, counting down.
ACAGCACTGCTCCCTGCTCCCATCATATGGGCAGGGTATATCCATCCCTCATGCAGCTGGGGTGCTACACTCCACATATGCACCCACCCACATGACAGGGGACTTACACACACACCGATGTCCAGGGTACGAACACATCATGTGGACACTCTCAGCACAGGTACGCTGAACAAACACACATCTGTGGGTACAGTCGCCTGTCACACTGGGGTGACCACAGAATCACATCAGGACTGTAGAAGCAACATTCCCAGGAGGATTAGACAGGCAGAATGTGGCATACACCATGCAGTGATTGTCACAGTAAACACAATGCAAGTGAGGACGGCAGACATGCACCACAGCATGCTCTGGCTGGGAGACATTAGGTATTCCCCCCTGGGACCCACCCTACAGTACAATGCATGTGTGTCACACCTGGACACAATGCCAGGAGTCACAGTCCCAAAAAAGGGCCACAGTCTGTGCTAGTGGACTCAGCACTCACCTGAAACCCTGGTCTGCCATACAGCATGGGGTACTGTGGGAGGATGACATCCAGCAATGCCACATTCTCCTCGTGGGTGAAAGGCTGGGCCCTCTCCACAGACCTTGACATGGTGCCAGGGAATCACGAGCAGCAGCAGTGGTGTGGAATAAAATGATGTGCAGGCAAGTGCTCTCTCATGGGACCTGGCTGCCTTATATCTGCCTTGCTGGCCTGTTTCATGCACAGGAGTACAGAGTGATTGGTCACTCACATTTGAATAATATGTTTCCTCCAATCCATTTAAACATACCCCTGTGAGGGGGTTAGATTTTTTTAGCATTCAGCATGATGTAATTTCAACAACAACTTTGCAACAATGTTGATTATTTCAAACCGACTTTTGCAGCCCACCTCATTCAACAAATTCAAAGTTTAAACTCGGTCTCCATGGCAACCAGCATGCATCTCTGGCTTCATACTTGTCCCTCAAGTGTCCCTTATGTAATTTGGAGATTCACACACAGGTACGGTGCGTTCCGGGGCCCTAGGGCACCCCAGATGCATAGCAACGGGCCGTACAGGCGTGTTTACGGTCCGTATCACTATGGGTACGCATACGCGAGCACACCCATAGTGATAGTGAGCGTACAGGCGTGTGTACGGTCCGTATCAATATGGGTACGCATACGCGAGCACACCCATAGTGATAGTGAGCGTACACGCGTGTGTACGGTCCGTATCACTATGAGTACGCATACGCGAGCACACCCATAGTGATAGTGAGCGTACACACGTGTGTACAGTCCGTATCACTATGAGTACGCATACGCGAGCACACCCATAGTGATAGTGAGCGTACACGCTTGTGTACGGTCCGTATCACTATGGGTGTGCTCGCATACCCATAGTGATACGGACCGTGGCTGACTTCTTGTGTGTCTCTCATCCCCAGGTACTTGCGCATGCCGTCTGCTGGTTGCATTGTTGTGGCACTGCTATTCCTCATGGACACGTCATCGTGTGCTGACTCAGCGTTACACGCACGGACAAGTTTGGAAGTCTCCTTAGGGTAAGGGATGCATCAGGGGTGTATTAGGTATGGCAGTTGTTTACGATGTGTGCACACTGCCCCTGTCGATGTTTGGTTCCTCTGCAGACATGTCGCATCACCATGGGACACATGACATGTAGGTGGATTCACCTGAATAGATGGTCAGACTTGTTGACAGTCATCTGTAATGGGATAGTGGATTGTGGTGAAGGCATCAATGTGTGTAACACTGCCCTCGGACACATACGGTTTGCATTGGCTTGACATGGTGTGGGACTTCCACATCAGAGGATCAATGGTGTATGGCAGCCTCTCCGTGAGCAGCAGGGGGTGTTTAGCTGTTACCCGACACTTGTGTGCCAGTTCCATGGATATCAAGCATTTGTGGTGCAGAAGGGGGGTGCCAGTGTTGGGCCCACAAGTTACTCCACATGACCTGTGTATGTGTACTCCGAGTTGCCTCTGCATTTCGGAATACATGACTAATAAAGGTGTCCCTATGCCTCCAAGGTGCCTCTTCTCAGTCAATGCTGGTGTGTTGCCACGGTGCATACGGCATGTCTGGCATGGTTCTCAGTGATAGTGGCTATGTGTCTATGTGTAGAGTAGCAAGATGCAAGCTGTTTGTCTGGGATTAGACTCTGTATTGTGCATGATGTCCATGACTGTGTGGGTATTGTGACATGTGCCATCCCCATGCATCCAACGTTGGCCAGGCCACCATTCTCTGCATCCACCTGACTCAAGCTTGCAGGACATGGTTCTGCCACCTGTCTACACATACCTGGGTGCCCCCCAGGACACTCCACATGATCCCTGACCTCTGCGCATGACTGTAGCTGTACTCAATATGTCTGTCGGCACGGTTGTGCGGCCACCCCCTCAGCTGGTTGGGCCCATCACGGGTGTGTATGGTGCTCCATGTCTGTCTTGCCTAATACATTGTGACCCATGTGTGTCCTGTGCCAGACTCAGGACCCAGGGTATGGATGGTTGAAGTAACATGAGAACCCAGGCATGGTTAGACTTTACAAGACACATGTAATGTAATAATGCAAAATGTAGGCATCATCTCTTGATCGTGTAAGTTTTTATTTGGGTTGGGGTACGTGTTGGGGGGGGTATGACAAGAGGGGCTTTCCAGGTGTGTGGAATCCAAAGTTCACTGGGGCAGTTGGTATCCTTGCCATTGGAAATCATCAGAGTCCATGCCACAGTCTTTGTCAACATTGGTCAGACAGTGACCAGCAAGTCCATGTGGCAGAGAATGTCATTTGCTGATGTGCTGCAGGTGGGCCAGTGGGCCAGGTGCCAGGCCAGGTGTCCTGGGAGATGGTGCAGTTGCGCCTACCCTCACGGTCTTTTCCGTGAACGACCCGCCCTCCTGCGGGAACCCTCTGAAGCAGGCCGTGACGATGCTTGGGATGCTCCGTTGGATGTATCCTCCTCCTCCTGATCCCTCCCTGTGGGTGGTGATGTTCTTCGCCTGGTGGCACAGGGAGGGTTGCCCATGTTGTCGGCTATCCGACGGAGTGAACGGTTAATTCCCGTGAGCACCGTCACGAGCTCAGCCTGTCTGTCCTCCATCCGTCCTTGGTGTCGCTGTTGACAGGCATGTTGCTCCGCATGTTGCTGGGCCTGCTGGGTCTTGATCTCCTCGAGGGTCCCCTTCATCTCGTTGAGGGTGGACACAACCTGGCTCATGCCCGTGGTGTCCTGCCGGTATGTGTCCAGGATGTTTCTTACATGGGAATATACCGGTTCCGCAGCCAACTGGTCAGGCTCGCGCCTCCGCCGTCCTCCACTCCCACCACCCCTGCCCACTTGCGCCTGGCCTGCCCTTGTGGGCACATCGGGTCTCCGGGACCCCTGAGGGGTGGCATTTGCGTTGTCGCCTGCCTCCTCCTGGGTGCCCGGTACACCGTGTCCCTCCTGCTCAGCCTGGCTGCGTTGTGGTGGTGGGGCAGGGATCCTGGGTGTCTCCTGGGATGTGGCAGGAGTGGGGGTGGTGGTTGGCCCAGTTGTACCTGACGCAGGTGCTGCAGGTGGTTGGACACCAGAGGGGCCAGGTTGGTCGGGGTCGTCCACAGAGTGGTGAGAGTCGTCGCTGCCGGTGGGGTCGTCATCCCGCAGAGACAGGTCCTGTGAGTCTTCCCCCCCAGTCAATTGTGACTGCAGTCAGCAGTGGAGTGAGCAGGTGTGGCGAGCCATGCATTGGCGCCTTCCGTGTTGCACTGTACGTGGGCAAATGGAGTTGTTCCACACACTTATATAATGCAGGTAGCTGGCGTTGTGCTCGTGCACAGGTTGACACATGGCCCAGTGTTTTGCCATGGAGAAGAGAGGGGGATTCAGGCACTGGCCACCCTTGTCTACATGCACGCAGTCCACCTGCTGACGAGCAGACATTCCCACACCACCCAAGGCTGAATTGGTCTCCATGTGTCTCCCTTTCTCACTCCCTCTCTGTCCCCCTCTCCCTCCCTCCCTGTGTCAGCCTCCTCCCTCTGTCCGTCTCCCTGTATCTCCCTCCCTCTCTCTCCCCCTCTCCCTCCCTCTGTGTGTCACCCTCTGTCACCTCAGCCCAGCTTCATAGGCACACACTGTTTGCAGATCTTTGAATGGCCCTTGGCTTGTTCATGTGAGTTTGTTTCTGATCTCCAGGCACCCATTGGGTGTAGTGTCTGTGTCTGCGCTGCTGCTGTGGTGGTGTATGCTGCCACTCTTTCACAGTGTTGGCTGTTCATTAGCTGCTGTCATGTGCAAAAAGTGCCTTCACCCCCATGTCTTCATGCAAGGCGTCCGCCATTTGCAGGCAAGTCTTTCCTGTGTGGGGACACACTGTTTGTCTGGCTGTGACCTAGGCCATATGGGCAGAGGGCATTGTTGTCTGCTTCTGAGTTGCACTATGTGATTTTTGAGGCCCACACTCCCGCCATCCGGGTTACCGTGTCTTGTGTTGGTGTTTTCTGTGGCCTGTGACTTGGCATTGTCTAGCTGGGTGCATGGGGCATGGTGGCGCTAGTGGCATGTGCGTGTTTATGGAGTGTGGTTGAGTCATGCGATAGCTTTGGGGTGGTTGCGTGCATTATTGTGAGTTTGGTGGTGGATGACGTTCCCCCCATGTGAGGTGAGTTGTTTGTGTACTCACCAGGCTCTCGGAGTCCTTCTACTCCCTCCACTCCCACCAGCGGCAGCGTGGCCATCACCTTCTCCTCCCAGGGATGGTAGTGTATCGGTCTGCGGGGCGGCCCTCCTCGGCCTGGTTGTGGTCGTCGGTCATTTTTCTCTTGACCGTCCTCCGCAGATCGTACCACCTGGATTGGCATTCATGCCTGGTCCTTCTGGTGGACCCAACAGCATTCACAGCATCGACAATCGTCTGCCACATGGATGTTTTTTCGGAAATGCTGGTCTGTCTGACCAATGTTCCAAAGAGGTGTGGCTCGACTCTGATGATTTCGTCGACAAGGACCTCCAACTCTCGGCTAGTGAACTTTGGATTCTTGTTAGTGGGCATGATGAGGGGTGTGGGTGTGGATGGTTGTGGGGGGTGTGGGTGTGGATGGTTGTGGGTGTGTGGGTGTGATTGTGCAGGTGTGTGTGTGAGTGTGATGAGGGGGTGTTTGTGAAGGTGGTTGTGTGAAGGTGTGCAGGTGTAAGGTGTAGTGGAGGTTGTAGTATGGTGCAGTTGTTTCTCTGTGTGGTCTGGCAGCAGTGGGTCTGTTGCAAAGGATCATGGTTTGTGTGTGTTGTGCCTTTTTATTGGTCCATTGGTGGGTGTGGCTGTGTTTGAACTTTGGGTGGGTGTGTTATAAGGAGTGGTTGTGTTTTGGGGCTCTGTTTGGGAGTTTGGGAGTTGCAGGTCAGTGAATAGGTTGTATTTGTGCGTGTAGGACATGTTTTGTGGCTTTGTGCAATGTGAATGGAGTCTTCTATTGTTGTTTTGCTTTGTCCTGGTTGTGTACGTGTGTTTTTAGCGTCTGTACGGTGCGTACATGGGCCATTTTGTTGTACAGTGCTGTCCTTGTCTCTGGCGATGCGCGATCTTGGGTGAGGGTGCTGGTCTTGGGGCCTGGGGTGCGCTCCGTACTTAGACTGGTGGGGTGTGTGTTCGCTCCGTACATACACGGGTGGGGGTACGGTCCGTACATCCACTGTTGGGGTGGGGGTACGCTCCATACATATGCGGGTGGGGGTACGGTCCGTACTTACACTGGTGTACATACACGGGTGGGGGTAGGGTCCGTATATCCACTGTTGGGGTGGGGGTACGCTCCATACATACGCGGGTGGGGGTACGGTCCGTACATACACTGGTGTACATACACGGGTGGGAGTACGGTCCGTACATCCACTGTTGGGGTGGGGGTACGCTCCATACATTCGCGGGTGGGGGTACGGTCCGTACATACACTGGTGTACATACACGGGTGGGGGTACGGTCCGTACATCCACTGTTGGGGTGGGGGTACGCTCCATACATACGCGGGTGGGGGTACGGTCCGTACGTACACTGTTGGGGTGGGGGTACGCTCCATACATACGCGGGTGGGGGTACGGTCCGTACATACACTGGTGTACATACACGGGTGGGGGTACAGTCCGTACATCCACTGTTGGGGTGGGGGTATGCTCCATACATTCGCGGGTGGGGGTACGGTCTGTACATCCACTGTTGGGGTGGGGGTACGCTCCATACATACGCGGATGGGGGTACGGTCCGTACATACACTGGTGTACATACAAGGGTGGGGGTAGGGTCCGTACATCCACTGTTGGGGTGGGGGTACGCTCCATACATTCGCGGGTGGGGGTACGGTCCGTACATACACTGGTGTACATACACGGGTGGGGGTACGGTCCGTACATCCACTGTTGGGGTGGGGGTACGCTCCATACATACGCGGGTGGGGGTACGGTCCGTACGTACACTGTTGGGGTGGGGGTACGCTCCATACATATGCGGGTGGGGGTACGGTCCGTACATACACTGGTGTACATACACAGGTGGGGGTACGGTCCGTACATCCACTGTTGGGGTGGGGGTATGCGCCATACATTCACGGGTGGGGTACGGTCCATACATCCACTGTTGGGGTGGGGGTACACTCCATACATACGCGGGTGGGGGTACGGTCCGTACATACACTGGTGTACATACACGGGTGGGGGTAGGGTCTGTACATCCACTGTTGGGGTGGGGGTACGCTCCATACATACGTGGGTGGGGGTACGGTCCGTACATACACTGGTGTACATACACGGGTGGGGGTACGGTCCGTACATCCACTGTTGGGGTGGGGGTACGCTCCATACATTCGCGGGTGGGGGTACGGTCCGTACATACACTGGTGTACATACACGGGTGGGGGTACGGTCCGTACATCCACTGTTGGGGTGGGGGTACGCTCCATACATACGCGGGTGGGGGTACGGTCCGTACATCCACTGTTGGGGTGGGGGTACGCTCCATACATACACGGGTGGGGGTACGGGCCGTACGTACACGGGTGTATATACACGGGTGGGTGTACGGTCCGTACGTACGGGGGTGTACATGCACTGGGGGGTTCGGCGCATACATACGGGGGCTGGGGGGGGGTGTTCGGCGCGTATGCGGGCACATGTCTCCATGGTTGCTATGGGAGGTCGGTGCGGACGGTGTTTTTTCCATACGGTTGTAACATCGGACGCACGGGATGGATCGTACTTGCGCGGTCGGACTTCACTTCCCACATTTGTACGGTAAATCGTCCGGGGACGTGTCGGACACATTTTCCGACCCGAGGACGTGTGGGGAATTATTCCCAATGCGATTCGTATGGACTTTTCCCCATGCGAATCGTATTTGCCAGTTTGTACGGCACTTGTATGATTCGTACGGTAAAAAGACTGGATACGAGTCGTACGGGGAAATTTTTTCCAGGATCCGAATCGGCACCATAGTTGGAGGGAGTGAGAGACGTCTCTCAGTGTTCTCAATTGCAGTAGCAACTACCCCTATAGTCTTCTGCAACATTCTATCAATTGCAGTCAGGCTAGGGAGTGGAGTGGTAACATCTTTTTTCTGTCTGGAAGATGAGCGGGTATGCATGGGAGTGTTTTTACCCATATTTTCTATCGACAACTACAAGCGTACAATACAATCGTATCAACAAGTTTATGCCTCGTTTACCACTACTGATTTAAGGGAGAACCAAGAGTGGTGGCCCAGCCCAGCCTTCTCCGGCCCCTGACGGCCACGGACGGCCCGTCCTTTGCCCGGGCTTAGCCCGGCGCCGGCCGCGCGCGTCCCGCGACGTGGAGGGAGCCACTCCTTTTTCTGCGCCTCCGGGCGCGAGGGTAGGCGGAAGTAAGGTGCTGGCGCTAGGCACGCTGGGAGCTGTAGTCTCCTCCAACTGCGGCCAGTGATCTCAGTCGGCGGCAGAGGAGACCCACAGCGTTGGCGACCCAGGTGCAACTGTCGGAGCCCAGGTAGGTACAAGCTCCCTGTCTCCCTCGCTGACTTTTCACAAATGCCCCCGCTCCACCGAGGGAGCCTCTCCTTTTTCTGTGCCTCCGGGCGCGATGGTAGGCGGAAGTAAGGTGCTGGCGCTAGGCACGCTGGGAGCTGTAGTCTCCTCCAACTGCGGCCAGTGATCTCAGGCGGCGGCAGAGGAGACCCACAGCGTTGGCGACCCAGGTGCAACTGTCGGAGCCCAGGTAGGTACATGCTCCCTGTCTCCCTCGCTGACTTTTCACAAATGCCCCCACTCCACCGAGGGAGCCTCTCCTTTTTCTGCGCCTCCGGGCGCGATGGTAGGCGGAAGTAAGGTGCTGGCGCTAGGCACGCTGGGAGCTGTAGTCTCCTCCAACTGCGGCCAGTGATCTCAGTCGGCGGCAGAGGAGACCCACAGCGTTGGCGACCCAAGTGCAACTGTCGGAGCCCAGGTAGGTACAAGCTCCCTGTCTCCCTCGCTGACTTTTCACAAATGCCCCCGCTCCACCGAGGGAGCCTCTCCTTTTTCTGCACCTCCGGGCGCGATGGTAGGCGGAAGTAAGGTGCTGGCGCTAGGCACGCTGGGAGCTGTAGTCTCCTCCAACTGCGGCCAGTGATCTCAGTCGGCGGCAGAGGAGACCCACAACGGTGATGACCCAGGTGCAACTGTCGGAGCCCAGGTAGGTACAAGCTCCCTGTCTCCTTCGCTGACTTTTCACAAATGCCCCCCATAAACTCAAGATCTGCAGGTATTTGGGGCAAGTGACCTCACGGAATTCCCTCGAAAGAATACGAATGAAAGGGGGCCATAATTCTGCATATGCAGCACCTCTATTCTCTACTAATAGGGACAAACGCTCCATTGCCAGTTGCATTCATAGTTTGTGTTGTCATAATGTGTTGTCAGGGATGGTCAGAGTACCCCAGAGGGCTAGGATCACCGCAGCGAGCAGTGTCAGGGCCATCTGCAGGCCCCGAAGTGAGGGCAGAGGGAAAGTCTAGGGATTGGGGAGACCTAGGATGGTGTACGCCGGGAAGCGCAGGAGAGAGGTATCATATGCTGAGTCAAAGTCATCCAGGATCTGATCCCTGAATCGTGACAGCTAGGGGCAATGGGAGAGCAGAGGAACAAGAGAGCCCATTCGCCCGCACCCCCTCCAGCATTTTCCTGATCGCCCCTTGTCCCATCTGTGGATGTGTGCAGGTGTAAGGTACCAATAGGAAGCTAATTTGTATGCTGTCTCCATTCCTGCTACACTGTGTGTGGTGTAATGTGCTCTATAATATATATCTGCCTATTCCTTATCGGAGAGGGTCCGCCCCAGTTCCTCCTACCAGCGCAGCTGACCATTGGTTTTGCGCCCATCTTGTCCTTTAGACAGCAGAGCATAAAATTCAGAGATGAGGTGCTTGTAGTCACCCTTGCGGACCAGCCATTTTTTTAATACAGTATGGGGGCAGGAAACTGCCACATTGTACTCCGGAGGTCACCCAGTGTCTCTGTTGCAAATAGTGGAATGCTTCGCCGAGTGGGGCGAGTAGTCCCATTGGAGTTGTTCAAAAGGGATGATCCCATTGGGGTCAAACGGGGAACCCACCCGCTTACACCCTTGCTCTCCAGTGGTGGCTCCTTCGCTATGATGGAGGAGCGTCGCCCTGCAAGTAAAACAAAATGATAATGCCAGGTTATTATCATTTTTGTTTTTCGCCAGTGATCACCAGGTGTGGGCAGGACGTGGCTGGGCTGCCGACAGAACAGGGGAGGAGTGGTGGCACTCCCCAAGTCTTGGGCTGGTTGTCTTAGGCCAGTCAAACAGTCCTGCGCACTGTGCATGGTCCCCACCAGGCTGTAATAGGTAGCCTGGTGAGGAGCATGCCTAGGCTCCCATTCTCCTTAGGGGAGGGAGCCTGGGTGGTTCCTGTTCCTGCGTCTGCAAGAAGGACGGAGGAGATGGGGGCCGCCGGTAAGGTACGTTTTATGTTTTCATTTTCTCTCTTTTTTTTTTAACCCTCAACCCCGCCCCACCACTAATGCCCGGATAGCACCCGCTACTGTTGCTTTCACCATCTGCTAAACACCTCTGAGCCGCATCCCGGGGGGAAATCAGGGTGGTCAACAATCGAGGACATCGGGGAGGGAAACGATGTCAGGCCCCTTCCTAGGGCAATGCTGTCCCACGCTTTCATCATTGGGGCACTAACTGGGGAAGAGTACAAACTCCAAGCACTGAGTTTGTGAGAGAGCCATTCCTCCTGCCAAATATTCATGCCAGCGACTGTCTGGTCCATCACGGACTAATGGTTTTTGGAGAGAGAATGGTTCCATTCCACCAGATAGTAGAGATGTCCCGCTTGAAGGTACAGGTGGATCAGGGGGAGCCCTAGGCCGCCATTGCCTTTCGGCTGTGCCAATTGAGCAACCGGGAGGGTTCCCTGATTAAATATTGATGTAATAAATATAGACATACACAAATATCGTTGCAAAAATATAGAATACAAAAATATCTACTCCCTATACTTAAACAGGTAAGTACAATAATATCGAATCAAAAATATCGAAGTAAAAAATATAGATGTAAAAAATATCGACTTAAAAATATATATAACTTAAATAAAATATATTAAATAATATTAATATTTTTAACAAAATAAATTACATTTAATATATATTTTAACCAAATATAACAAATAAACTTTTTTTTTTAAAACATAAAAATGTATACATATACATATATTTCCTCTTATATATTTTATTAACTATTATCTTTATTTAATTAATAAACTCTTTAAATTATATAAAAATAAAATATATACATATATCAGTAATTTAAAATAGAATAAAACATTCTATAATTATTTAAACCATTAAACTATTAAAAGAAAATTAAAACATACATTTCCCAACGCACTAAATACAACAGTAGGGAAAGTGTTGGATAGCGGAGGGGTAAAAATTACTATTCCCACTCCAGTCAGTGCAACATCAGGGAAAGTGTTGTATAGCGGAGGGGTAAAAATTACTATTCCCATGCCAGTGAGTGCAACAGCAGGGAAACTGTTGGATAGCGGAGGGGTAAGAATTACTATTCCCACTCCAGCGAGTGCAACAGTAGGAAAAGTGTTGGATACCGCAACAATAAAAAAAAAATCAACATTTTTATTAAACTGTATTTCCATAATTAACATAATTAATATTGAATTTAAATATATTGTTATTAAAGATAATAAACATTCATTAATTACACGTTCTTTAACACTATAATATTCACAACACACACCTAAAATGAATTACGCAATTAATAATGACTAATTAATCAATTTAAATTGATTAACAAGTAATTAATAATTCATCAAAAAAAATAAACTACTTCCCACCCTTCCCATCATTTACACCTATGAACACCACAACACACACCTAAAATTAAACAATTACCATAATTAATTAATTTAAATTAATTAAAAACTTATTATCAAACGATTATTAATAAATTAATTTACACAGTTAACTTTATAACATCATAATTATACAAATATTAATAAATATAAATTATTCAATAAATTTCATATAATTAAATAAATTCCCACCCTATTCCCCTATAAACCCACAATCCGCTACGGAACTAAAAACACAAAATTCAATTAAAAAAAATTATTAACTACTATGAATAATAAATAAAATGTATATAATTAAATTACTTCCCACCCTATTCCTCTATAAACCCACACCCCGCTACGGAACTAAAAACGCAAAATTCAATAAAAAAAAAATATTAACTACTGAAATTTTAGCACATATAGGTGCCGATTCCGATCCTGTAAAACCCGGGTACGAATGGTCGTACGGAGCGTATTCTCCGTACAACTCGTACCCGGGAAATACACCTTACAAACCAGCAAGTACGAATCATACAGAAATACCATTTCCGTACGATTCGTACAAAACACCGTACGGCAAAAAAATACCTACTATTCTGATCCTGGACAGCGCGTACGCTACGTCTGTACGGAGTCAGGCAGCGTTTTACGGACCAGCAAGTACGATTCGTGCCTACGTCACGCCGCACGGCTTATTTTTTACGGCAGCCAAAAACTGCTGGGAAATTGAGGACGACGCGAACAAGGAGCACCGGTACGCGACGGACAGCCATGGACCCCATCCTACGTGTCATCCCGGCCCTCCTAGCCTACGACCTGGTGCACAGAGACCCACGCAGATGCCGCAGAAGGTCAGAACAACACCCAGGGGCTATGGGGGGGGGGCCAAGGGCAGGAAACATAACCCCCACCCAAGTTAAAAAGTATATATGTCCTATACAAACATTACCTCCAAGGTCTGGTCACTTCGGGGGGGGGCGTGTCCACCAATCCCTATGTACCGGCACAACGGAAGTGGACGTGGACGCGTACCCGTCACCACGACAATGGTGGTACGGACCGTACACATGCCCTCAGAGCGTGGGTACGGGACGTACCACCATTGTAGTGATGTTGTAGGGGTACGCGCCGTACCCACGCCCTCAGAGCATGGGTACGGCCCGTTCCACCATTGAAGTGGTGATGTAGGGGTACGCGCCGTACCCACGCCCTCAGAGCGTGGGTACGGGCCGTACCACCATTGAAGTGGTGATGAAGGGGTACGTGCCGTACCCACGCCCTCAGAGCGTGTGTACGCCCCGTACCACCATTGGAGTGGTGATGTAGGGGTACGCGCTGTACCCACGCCCTCAGAGAGAGGGTACGGCCCGTACCACCATTGGAGTGGTGACGTAGGGGTACGTGTCGTACCCAGCCCTCAGAGCATGGGTACGGGCCGTACCACCATTGGAGTGGTGACGTAGGGGTACGCGTCGTACCCACGCCCTCAGAGCGTGGGTAAGGCCCGTACCACCATTGGAGTGGTGAAGTAGGGGTACGCGTGGTACGGACCGTACACATCCTATAAATGCAGGGGTACGGTTCGTACCACCCTTACCCCTACGGCACCAGTAAAGAATGGATACAAGGCGTACACACGCAACGGATGTTGGCTTAGGGCCTGGTGCAGCATATAAGCAGTATATTGGTATGTGTGTATGCAGATGACAGCAGTGTACTGCACCAAGGGGGCGGGTGGCTTGGTGGGTGGCTGCAGAGGACTCCCAGCAGTGGACAGAGACAAGGGGGTGGGTGCCCAGGACTCCCAGCAGTGGACAGAGACATGGGGGTGGGTGCAGAGGACTCCCAGCAGTGGATAGAGACATGGGGGTGGGTGCAGAGGAATACCACCAGTGGACAGAGACATGGGGGTGGGTGCCCAGGACACCCAGCAGTGGACAGACACATGGGGGTGGGTACAGAGGAATACCAGCAGTGGACAGAGACATGGGGGGGGCTGCCCAGGACTCCCAGCAGTGGACAGAGACTTGGGGGTGGGTGCCCAGGACTCCCAGCAGTGGACAGAGACATGGGGGTGGGTGCAGAGGACTCCCAGCAGTGGACAGAGACATGTGGGTGGGTGCAGAGGAATACCAGCAGTGGGCAGAGACATGGGGGTGGGTGCAGAGGACTCCCAGCAGTGGACAGAGACATGGGGTGGGTGCCCAGGACTCCCAGCAGTGGACAGAGACATGGGGGTGGGTGCAGAGGAATACCAGCAGTGGACAGAGACATGGGGGTGGGTGCAGAGGACTCCCAGCAGTGGACAGAGACATGGGGGTGGGTGCCCAGGACTCCCAGCAGTGGACAGAGACATGGGGGTGGGTGCAGGGGAATACCAGCATTGTCCTGACATATGAGGGGTGGGTGCAGAGGATTCCCAGCATTGTCCTGACATATGAGGGCTGGGTGCAGAGGATTCCAAGCATTGGCCAGACACATGAGGAGTGGGTGCATATCACTACCAGCAGTGGACAGAGACATATGAGGGGTGGGTGCATCATCCTCAGATGACCACACCTCCATGGGTTTATGAACGCATCCCCAATGTGTGACTATGTTGAGAGTGCCATATCAACACATCACTGACTGCAGTGTCCAACTCCCATGAGGATGGATGTCTTTCCCCCACTGCATGACACACCACATGTGGGTGTGATGACAAATGACACATGCATACCCACCCCTGGCGGATGCAGCACAATACACACACTGAGATCATGTCACAAGACTGTATAGTTATGTGATAGCCCACTAAACTAAGAGAGCCAAAGGGAACACACACTGTCACGCACATTCCAGGACTGATAGGAATGTACAGTTGCTGGGACAGCCACCAAGTTGTTGTCTCCCATGGAAGGAATAGGGTGGACTTTCCACAGATACAATGCCCACAATTGTCAGTCAGGTGACCAAATACCATGCAGAACAAGTACCATATGTGTGCTAGGCTGGGAGTAAACACATGCATAGTGCGGAAAAGGGAACATTTCCACATGGAGGCATGGCAACATACTCTATACACAAGTACAGTGACTACCAAGGATGGCACAGACGATGCAGCCGGAGACACTGATGAGCAGGCATGGCCATAGTTGAAGGGATCCGTCAGCCACCAAGGAAATGTAGACACAGGTCAGCTCAACTATTGTGCAACTCCCTGCAGGGAAGATGTCAGGTGCCACAGAGGAAGGAACACTCCTTGGGACAATGTCTCCAAACACAAAGAGCATACACGACCAAAGATTCTTTGTAGAGACCTTGTGATGGCACGCAGATACCAGGCTCCACCCCATGAGCACCAGACTACAACATTTCCCAGACACCAAACACATGATCACCACCCCAACTCATGGAGCATCAGCACCAACATCAATACCTGAAAAGCAATTGTGTGCAAAGGAAAAACAAAATGCTTTATTCAGCATTCAAATTAAACGTAGAAAAGGACACTATTTACAAAGGCCATAGGCCAGTCCAGAAGCAATGTCCTTGTGGGGGACACATCCACGCGTCTCCGCTAGCTTGCCTGCACATTTGAAACCTCTGCTTCATCGACTGGGGTGGGGGCATCATGTGGGGAAGGACCAGGCACCGCAGGGACAGGAGGGGGAAGGGTAGGTGTTGTGGGTGCAGGGACGGACGACTCCACCACACAGGGCGGGGCAGCGCCAAAGGTGGAGGTTAGGATGGTGCTGCACACGCCCGCAAGCTCTTCCAGCATCTCCCCTGCACCCGAAGGAACCACAGTCCCCAAGGAGGGGGGGGGGTCGGAGGGATGGGTTGAAGCGCTACTGGGGGAGGTGGTGGACAGGGGGGGGACTCAACTTCCCTACCCGTGGAGTGCCTTGCCCGTTTGCGTGATGGAGAACCAGTGGGGCTGAGGCCCAGCACAGCCAAGTATGTCTCCTTCTCAGACTGTGGGGCAGGGGAGCCGAGGGGAGTGACATTGGAGGGACTGGGGAGTGAGGCATGCGGACTCCGACTGTGGCTGCGTGTCTGCCTGTGTGCCCTAGACCCAGTGGGTGTGCCTTCTTCCCCCTGAGTGTGCGTGACAGGAGGTGTGTGTTTGCCCTTCCCTGTTGGTGTGCTGCCTGTGTCTGTTGTGGTGCCTGCCTGGGAATGTGTGTGTGTGCTTGGGACAGGCATGGGAGTGGGAAGTGTGGATGGTGCAGGGGTAGGTGGGGGGACGAAGCGCTGCAGGAGACTCACTGCTGCCGTCAGTGATGAGTCCATGGACCTCAGCAGCATCCGTTGGTCAGACATCACTGATGACATGCCCTCCATGTACAACACCATCTGGGTCAGCAGTCTGGTGTGGCCATGGAGGACAGTCAGGATCGATGTCTGCCCAACCTGCAACTGCCGCTGAATGTCCACAGACTCGGCAGTGAGGGCAGCAGGGGAGACAGGGGCAGGGGGTGCGGTGCCTGGCAGGAAGGAGACACGTTGTTGCCCTACACGGACAGAAGGGACCCGAGCAACTGGGAGGGCGGTGATGGGAATGGAGGGGGCGGTGACAGTTGTAGTGCTGCTGCCAGTTGTTGGAGCAGCCTCCGCCCCCTCAGGGAGTTCAGCCTCGGACCCGTCAGCGTCGTAGTCAGTGTTGGTACTACCCAGGTCCTCCGTCACACTCCCCTCGCCCTCCGTGCCACTTGATGCTGCCAACTGGCCAGGAGTGGTGGCACTGGTGCTGGATCCCTCCTCCACGTCCGTGCAGGTGTCTCCCTCGGTGTCCCCCGATGATGCTGTGGGCAAGGTGAAGAGACAGGAAATAATCAGTCACCTGTGTACATCTGACACATGAGTCCAAACAAAATAGGTCACAGTGCATATCATGAAAAGCATCATGAGTACATCTTGAATACTCCGCCTATATGTAAGCCCTGCACTCCCCAGTTGGTTCACCCACCATGCCACCTTAAATAAGGAAAATCAGGACACAACTGCAACTAACTGGGTATCCAATTATACTGAGAAGCCAGTGTCTGTGAACAGTGGAGCACAGCCAGACTATGAAGGCATGCCATCTCTTGGTCACTGTGAACGAAACAGTATTGGTGCACCCAATGCCAAATAACAGACGCCAATGCTGAAGGTGTCCCCACACTCATAGACCTGTGAGTACTTTGGAAAAACCAAATAAATACATTCTGATCCATTGGGAATCCCAAAACTTTACACAATTTACATGTTTGGAATGTGTGAATGTGCCACTTGTGGAACAGAACACACATGTGCATGAATATCAGAAGTCACACAAGGAGGTGCACACAAAACTACATTTACACAGTCATTGCATGAGCTGGCAGCCTAATGCCAAGAAGCCATTGTTAAGAAGAAATGTGGTATCAGGAAGTACATATACATGACACCACGGTGGTCCGGATGACTTGACACCGGTAAGTTGGCATCAGCAACAACCAAGGACTAACCCAAATGCAAATATACTGTGGGAACATGGATATGTATAATTCCTAAACAAGTTGTTGCCAGAACTGTGCCTTTGTTTTAAATGTGCCAGCATGTTCCCCAAAAGTGTAAAGGTGGTTTCATGTGCACTTCCTTGGGAGACATCTGTCATGCAGGCACATTATTGGCCTTCACAAGAATCAAAGTGAAGCATATAAACAATTGGGACATGTTGACAAGTGTAGTAAGTGCCAAGGTACAAGAGTTCTTGACTAACAACTTAAAACATGCCACCTGTCACATGGCTATCCGTACCATGATGACACAGTTGGCAACATATCTGACCCACTACCTGTCATGTGGATTGGCACTCATGTCTAGACACAGGACAATGCATTAGCTAATGGCCCTGAAATTGTGTTGGAATAAGGATCACCTGCACTGAGGAGACACCCTCATAGGAACAAAGAATGTACACACAGATGTCAGCACACACAGACCAAACTACATAGCATCTGGAGCACACACCGGTGCCAAAAATGGATGAGCAGGAAACATGTCTCTTAACCCTTGACACATGCTGCAAAGCACAAACATGACACCCTGCACAACATGCCTGGGTCACTGCACGTTGAGAGTCTGTCCAGACAATTATCACACACAGGTCAGACCTGGCATGGAGACATGAGGTTTGGACATGTATGCCTTTCCTGCACAAACCCACCATACATGAGACAATGTGATTGAGACAGAGCAAGTAGTCACACCTCTTAATCTGTGTTCACTAAAATGTGCATCAATAACTCCTAAATGTAGACGACATCACCTCATGAGGCTGACCACACATATTTGTGACAAACAAGCATCAACTGATAGTTGTACATAGACACACAGGCACTGCCCAGTGTGAGTATGCACAAGACTAATGGGGTCACCCTGTACAGCGGACACATGTAGCACACTTTACGTAAATACAAATTAGGCCAGGGAACAATGCCACAGAGGCCAAACTATGCAGAACACACAGACAATGGCCACAGTGTGTGATGCCACACACGATTCCTAGGATAAGGTGTCGCAGGGGACAGTAGTGGGCACACTGCTCCATGGTCCTGGAATGATCTGAGTGTAACAGGAGCAACCGTCCAGGCCCTATGCATATCTCCCACTCATGCACATCACGTCTGAGGCCACTACGTTGGTCATGCATGCTGCAAGTCTGTGTATTTTAAACCTCACACTCCTATGTAGAGCCTCAGGCCAGTGCCAACTATTATGGACCCCCAAATGAGTGGACAGGACGGGGCACAGGCAAGGTGCCAACACATGTCACAGACCACCCCCACCCATGATGCAGAAAGCATTGTGCACCTTGACGACCTTGCAGCCTAGATGACCATGTGCAATAGTGATGACACCCAGACCAGGGAACACATGTCAAGGAGGGGAAGTGAGGAAGAACAGCAGCGTTTTACTTGGGGGGGACAGGATATGCACTGCACATATAAACCCTGGCAGTGTATCCATGCGACTGAGCACTTCCAAAAGCTGGTGACACACAACAAACAAACAAAACTGCTGGTGAATGATCACCAGTATACCGAGTGCACAGCAAAATCGAATAGAATACTCTTGTTTTTCTATAATTGGTAACACAAGAAACTTCAATTAGTTGATAGAAGACAATTGTTAAACAAAAAAAACTTCACAATTGTATCAAAAGAATGATTTTTATATATATGTGTGATCCAATAATCTCAATGCAATCAATATACAGCATCAATAAATGAAAAATTCAAATTGCAGAACATGATGCATCTTGATATAAGAACATGAAGCCAACAGTGTGGAGTTACGTCAATTCATGAACGAAAGCCCAATGCATTTCGGGATTTAGAAGACATCCCTTCTTCAGGGGGCACTGTGGAACAAAAATTACTATTTTTAGAAACTAGAATTGACAAAATGCAACCAAATATATTAAGAATGAACATAGTGGAGGATGCAGCGTCCTACAAAACAATGACAACAAACTGCTAGTCGATTTCAAAACCTCAGCAATTAAAGAACCAAAGTGACGAAAAATTCAACGTGCTCATGAAAAGAAGAAAAAAAAATTTTTGAGAAGAAATAGTAGCGTAAAGCCAACACCAACGTGCTGCGTGCTACGTGCACAAGTACATGCAAAGATGTGATGACCTGAAAGTGTGAGAAAAGAGAAAATCAGGCTTACTGGTGTAAAGACGTAAAGGTGAGCTCCTGTAGGCTGATGGAGAAAGTTCGATAAGGTTGGGCCGTAGCCACAAACACGTACTCTGGGAATGAAATAAGTGTGTGGTTATGAAGAAGCAGAGCGAACTAGGGCTAAAAAGTGGACGAGGAAAAGGTGAACTTACTGCAAAACTCCCGTGAGGGAGACGACACAAGCAACAGGGAATGGTGATTAACGAGAAAAATTTGAGAGACCTCTGCAATGTAAAATGCGGGAGAAATATGAATGAGCAAAATGCTGACTTTAAAAGGAAAAAGGGAAAAGGGAAAAGGGGAAAATACGTAAAACAAGCGTGGCGTATACCTGGAACAAGAGCAGTGGCGATGATGTACGCAGAGGAAACTGAAAAAAACGTAAAACAAGGGAACAAATTACCAAAAGAACTAAGAAAAAATGAGAGCTGGAACAAGGGTGCAGGACCTAGAAATTCCGCTTACCAGTGTCCATGGAAGACCCGGATGACAAATTTCAAAAGCGCTCCGATGCGGCAAATGAAACGCGAAGAAGTGTGTATGTGAAAGCCATAAAAGCAACGCAAGCACGATCATGTGACGTGCACAAGTGAGACAGCGTCAATGGACTTCCTAGAAAGCTCCGAGCGCCATGTTACAATGGGAAAAAGAATAGGTTGTGTTGTAAGAAAAATGAGTTGGAATTGATCATAATGGGAGCGTAGACACCGAGAGGATGTCCGAGTGTAAACAAATGAAAATGAAAAAAACAGGAACGCAAAGACTAGACTGTGATAGAAATAAAAAGCATGGATAAGCTTACGAAGAGCAGGGGAAGCGCCGAGTTGAAGTGTGAAAAAATGAAACAGTGTGCAGAAAACGAACATGAACACCGGGAGGATGTGTATGTGTGGACGAAGGCAATAAAATTGAAGCACAATGTAGTGACAACATTAGGAAAAAAGAATAAACATGCTGGCCAAGGGCAGGGAGAGCGCCATGTTGGACTGGGGAAGCAGGCGAACTGGATGAAGGTGGTGCAAAGGAACAAAAACAAAAGGAAAGAATGGAAAAGGAAAACATTAGGAGGCAATGTGTAAAGGATCTGAGGTGAAAGGACAAGAGAAAAGAATGGAAAGAAAAACACATAAAAACAATGTGTGAAAGATCTAAATGATTCATGCACTGACAAGTGGTACCAGTAGTAAAAGAAAAACCGGGAATGAACAGACAAAGTTTTCAAACAAAAGACTGAAAGATGTTGCCTTAGAAGAAAAACATTTTTTTGAGAAAACTGGTAAAAAAGACAAAGTGTGTGTGAAAAGGTGGAATTGCTGAGGATGAAATGAACTCACAATCTTGAGAGGATCAGAGAAAACATAGCATTTCAAGTTTGTCATTTAACCCATGGGGTAATAAAGTTTGCAAAAACTTGGTCCACCAAACTTCTCTCTGAGATAACAAGCGGTCATTGTTAGTTGATGAATTGAGTGGTATGATTTTCAGTATGGTAAATCTCAACTGAGCGATGGTGTGGTGGTGTTCTAGCCAATGTGTGACTAAATAAGATTTGTGACTTTTAGTGCGAATTGAACTTTTATGTTCAGAAATTCTGACTTTGATTTTGCGTGAAGTTTTGCCGACATACAATAGACCACATGGACATTTAATGGAATAGATCAGATTGGTGCTGTTACAATTGCCAGTGTATCTCAGCATTATGGTTTTACCTGAAAGAGGGTGGTGTATAGTATTGCCTATTATGGCATTGTGGCAATTGACACAATTGTAACATTTTTGCATGCCTTTAAACTGGTCCACGTTAACTTTGACTGTGGATGACAGCATATCTTTAATATTTTTGCTGCGTGTATATGCAAAAAGTGGCTCAGTATCAAATAAACCATTAAAGTCTGGTTCATGCTTAAGTAATTCCCATCTGTGTTTGATAATTTTACGGATTTTACTCGAGTTTGTAGAGAATTGGGATACAAAGACATGACGATTTCTCGTCACTATGAACCACAACACCTTGACTACTTCGGTCTTTTCTAAACCAACTGACAGAAACAATCTCTTATTGTTTTCCAGTTTTCACTCTCCTTCATTAATTCGCAATTTGCCATACTCTCAACTCATCAGAACTAAGAGAATAGTTTCAGACAGCAACAATTTGGAATCAGCTTTACAAACTCAATATTCCAAATTCAAAGAACGTGGCTATCCAGACACCGTTTTGGAGTCTGCAATCTTAAGAACACGCACCAAGGCACGTTCAGAACTTCTTTTGCCTTCATCCAAAACTGACCAAAATCGTCATGTCTTTGTACCCCAATTCTCTACAAACTCGAGTAAAATCCGTACAATTATCAAACACAGATGGGAATTACTTAAGCATGAACCAGACTTTAATGGTTTATTTGATACTGAGCCACTTTTTGCATATACACGCAGCAAAAATATTAAAGATATGCTGTCATCCACTGTCAAAGTTAACGTGGACCAGTTTAAAGGCATGCAAAAATGTTACAATTGTGTCAATTGCCACAATGCCATAATAGGCAATACTATACACTACCCTCTTTCAGGTAAAACCATAATGCTGAGATACGATACACTGGCAATTGTAACAGCACCAATCTGATCTATTCCATTAAATGTCCATGTGGTCTATTGTATGTCGGCAAAACTTCACGCAAAATCAAAGTCAGAATTTCTGAACATAAAAGTTCAATTCGCACTAAAAGTCACTAATCTTATTTAGTCACACATTGGCTAAAACACCACCACACCATCGCTCAGTTGAGATTTACCATACTGGAAATCATACCACTCAATTCATCAACTAACAATGACCGCTTGTTATCTCAGAGAGAAGTTTGGTGGACCAACTTTTTGCAAACTTTAATACCCCATGGGTTAAATGACAAACTTAAAATGCTATGTTTTCTCTGATCCTCTCAAGATTGTGAGTTCATTTCACCCTCAGCAATTCCACCTTTTCACACACACTTTGTCTTTTTTACCAGTTTTCTCAAAAAAATGTTTTTCTTCTAAGGCAACATCTTTTAGTCTTTTGTTTGAAAACTTTGTCTGTTCATTTCCGGTTTTTCGTTTACTACTGGTACCACTTGCATGAATCATTTAGATCTTTCACACATTGTTTTTATGTGATTTTCTTTCCATTCTTTTCTCTTGTCCTTTCACCTCAGATCCTTTACACATTGCCTCCTAATGTTTTCCTTTTCCATTCTTTCCTTTTGTTTTTGTTCCTTTGCACCACCTTCATCCAGTTCGCCTGCTTCCCCAGTCCAACATGGCGCCCTCCCTGCCCTTGGCCAGCATGTTTATTCTTTTTTCCTAATGTTGTCACTACATTGTGCTTCAGTTTTATTGCCTTCGTCCACACATACACATCCTCCCGGTGTTCATGTTCGTTTTCTGCACACTGTTTCATTTTTTCACACTTCAACTCGGCGCTTCCCCTGCTCTTCGTAAGCTTATCCATGCTTTTTATTTCTATCACAGTCTAGTCTTTGCATTCCTGTTTTTTTCATTTTCATTTGTTTACACTCGGACATCCTCTCGGTGTCTACGCTCCCATTATGATCAATTCCAACTCATTTTTCTTACAACACAACCTATTCTTTTTCCCATTGTAACATGGCGCTCGGAGCTTTCTAGGAAGTCCGTCGACGCTGTCTCACTTGTGCACGTCACGTGATCGTGCTCGCATTGCTTTTATGGCTTTCACATACACACTTCTTCGCGTTTCATTTGCCGCATCGGAGCGCTTTTGAAATTTGTCATCCGGGTCTTCCACGGACACTGGTAAGCGGAATTTCTAGGTCCTGCACCCTTGTTCCAGCTCTCATTTTTTCTCAATCAATCAATCAATCAAAGACATTTATAGAGCGCACTACATACCCGTAGGGTCTCAAGGCGCTGGGGGTGGGGGGGGTGCCGCTACTGCTCGAACAGCCAGGTCTTCAGCTTCTTCCTGAAGGAGAGGTGGTCTTGGGTCAGGCGCAGGTCGGTCGGGAGGGAGTTCCAGGTCTTGGCGGCCAGGAAGGAGAAGGACCTTCCTCCTGTAGTCGCTCTTCGGATGCGGGGGACGGCGGCGAGGGCGTGGTTGGCTGATCGGAGGTGGCGTTTGGGAGCGTAGAAGTTGATTCGGCTGTTGAGGTAGCTCGGGCCTTGGTCGTGTAGGGCTTTGTGTGCGTGGGTGAGGAGGCGGAAGGTGATTCTTTTGTTGACGGGGAGCCAGTGAAGGTCTCTCAGATGTCCGGAGATGTGGCTGGTTCGTGGGAGGTCGAGGATGAGTCTGGCTGAGGCGTTCTGGATCCGCTGGAGTCTCTTCTGGAGCTTGGCGGTGGTACCGGCGTAGAGGGCGTTGCCGTAGTCCAGTCGGCTAGTGACGAGGGCCTGGGTGACGGTCTTCCTGGTCTCGGTGGGGATCCACCAGAAGATCTTCCGTAGCATGCGTAGGATGTTGAAGCACGCCGAGGAGACGTTGTTGACTTGCCTGGTCATGGAGAGGGAGGAGTCCAGGATGAAGCCCAGGTTGCGTGCATGGTCTGTCGGTTTGGGTGCGGTGCCCAGGGCGGGAGGCCACCAGGAGTCGTCCCAGGCGGAGGGTGAGGAGCCCAGGATGAGGACCTCCGTCTTGTCCGAGTTCAGTTTCAGGCGGCTGGTCGTCATCCACTCGGCTACCTCTTTCATCCCTTCGTGCAGGTTGGCTCTGGCGGCGGCGGGGTCGTTGGTCAGGGAGAGGATCAGCTGGGTGTCGTCGGCGTAGGAGATTATGTTGAGGTTGTGTTGGCGTGCGATGGCCGCGAGGGGGCTCATGTAGACGTTGAAGAGGGTGGGGCTCAGAGAGGATCCTTGAGGGACGCCGCAGATGACTTCGGTGGCCTCTGACTTGTACGGTGGTAGACGGACTCTCTGTGTTCTTCCGTCGAGGAAGGAGATGATCCATTCCAGCGCCCTGTCCTGGATTCCGACGTTGCTGAGGCGCTGTACTAGGGTGCGGTGGCAGACAGTGTCGAATGCCGCGGAGAGGTCTAGGAGGATGAGGGCCGCTGTTTCTCCGTTGTCCATCAGGGCTCGGATGTCATCGGTGGCGGCGATGAGGGCGGTCTCGGTGCTGTGATTGGCTCGGAAGCCGGACTGTGAGGGGTCGAGGGATCCATTCGTCTCGAGGAAGGCGGCCATCTGCTTGTTGACGGTCTTCTCGATGACTTTGGCAGGAAACGGGAGGAGCGAGATGGGGCGGTAATTCTTGGTGGGGTCCGCAGTGGGTTTCTTGAGTAGAGCGCTGAGTTCGGCGTGCTTCCAGCTCTCAGGGAAGGTGGCGGTGTCGAAGGATGTGTTGATGATGTCTCGCAGGTGGGGTGCGATGACAGCGTCAGCCTTGTTGAAGACGTGGTGAGGGCAGGGGTAGGTCGGTGATCCGGAGTGGATGGAGTTCATCGTGCGGATGGTGTCTTCGGTGCTGATCGGGGTCCAGGCGTGGAGGGTGGTGGTGGGGGGTGGTTGTTCGGTCTTGGTGTGCGTTGGTTGGTTGTTGAAGCTGTTGTGTATGTCCGCGATCTTGTTGTGGAAGTATGAAGCGAGGGAGTTGCAGAGGTCTTGCGATGGAGTGATGTCGTTGTTTCCTGCGCTGGGGTTGGATAGCTCTTTCACGATGTTGAAGAGTTCCTTGCAGTTGTGTGCGTTGTTGTCCAGCCGGTCCTTGAACGCAGTTTTCTTGGCGGCGCGGATCAGCTGGTGGTGCTTCCGGGTGGCCAGCTTGAGGGTGGTCCTGTTGTCCGGTGTAGGATCCCTTCTCCAGACTTTCTCGAGGGCTCGGCAGTTCTTCTTGGAGCTCTTGAGTTCGTCGGTGAACCACGGGGCTTTCTTGCTGCCGGGTCTGCTGGGCGGGGTCCTCAGCGGGGCGAGTTCGTCCGCGCAGTTGCTGATCCACTTCGTGAGGTTGTCGGCGGCCTGGCTGGGGTTCGCTGAGCTGGCAGGAGGGTGCTGGCTCAGGGAGGTGGCGAGCTGGTCGGCAGTGATCTTGTTCCAGCTTCTTCGGGCAACCTGTTGCTGGTGGTGGTGGGTCGTCGTTCTCTTGAAGGTGAAGTGGACGCAGCTGTGGTCCGTCCATTGAAGCTCTGTGGCGTGGCTGAAGTCGATGTCTGTGCTGGAAGAGAAGACTGCGTCGAGTGTGTGTCCGGCGAGGTGGGTGGGGGTAGACACCAGCTGCTTGAGTCCAAGATTGGCGAGGTTGTCGAGCAGGATGCTGGTGTTGCGGTCGTTGTTGTTCTCCAGGTGGAAGTTGAGGTCCCCCAGGAGGATGTAGTCGGCGGAGGGGAGGGCATGCGGGCTGACGAAGTCGGCGATGTCCTCGCTGAATTGTGTGCGTGGTCCCGGGGGTCGGTAGATCAGGGTGCCTCTGAGGGTGGTGTTCGGGTCGGTGTGGATCTGGAAATGCAGGTGTTCGGCGGTGGTCAGGGTGTTGTCGGTGCTGGTCGTGAGACGGATGGTGTTCCTGTGGATGATGGCGATGCCTCCTCCCATCTGGTTGGCGTTGCGGTCCCTCCGGACGATCTTGTAGCCCTCTGGGATGGCGATGGCGATGTCGGGTGCTGAAGAGGCGTTCATCCAGGTCTCTGTGAGGAAGGCAACGTCAGGGGCTGTGGCGTCTAGGAGGTTCCAGAGTTCGACGGAGCGGGTGTTGAGCAGGATGCACTTGAGGTGGGTGCTGCTGGTGTTCGACTTGGCGGGTGCTGGTGCGAGGCAGGTCCGGATGCAGGTGAATTTGCAGGCGTGGCAGCTGAAAGGTCCGTGGGTGCGTCGTGGTGTGGCTTGGTGGCATTCTGGGAGTCGGCCGGTGTTGAGAGCGATGAGGGTGGCGGCGGAGTACGTCCGGCGAGTCGGCCGGGGTCTTCGAGGTCCAGG
The DNA here is from genome assembly GCF_964204655.1 of Triturus cristatus. Classification (NCBI taxonomy): domain Eukaryota; kingdom Metazoa; phylum Chordata; class Amphibia; order Caudata; family Salamandridae; genus Triturus; species Triturus cristatus. The sequence goes on along the minus strand of NC_140583.1, from coordinate 1,156,127,333 downwards.
GGTCCTGGCACTGGGCGCGGTCCAGGCGCGGACGGGCGCAGACGGGCTTACCTTTGGCGCGCCTTCGGCGCACAATCGGCGCGCCCGCTGCGCGTGACCGCTGCGCGTGACCGCTGCGCGTTCGCACGGTCGCCATATAAGGCGAAGTGCGCGGGTGGGCGGAGCAGCTGGGAGGCGGGAGCGGGGAGGGAACAGAAGGAAAAAAGGGGCGGGGTCAGCCGTGGTGGCGGGAAGCGGGGAGCGGGGAGGGAAGACGGAGGGCGGCGAGATAGGCGGGCAAACAGGAAGGAAAAAACGCTAACACGGTCACAGAAAATAAAAATATACAGGCACAAATGACGGTAAAAACAAAACAAAAATCACAACAAACAACAGCAGAGTCAGCCGGCAGCGAGGCAGGCAGCGAGGCAGAGGGCGGGCAATGGGGCACACGCAGCAGCTGGTGGCCGTGCGGCGCGGGGGTGTCCCACAAGTGGGTCACACTCACCTGCGTCGCACGGTCGCCATATAAGGCCAAGTGCGCGGGTGGGCGGAGCAGCTGGGAGGCGGGAGCGGGGTGGGGAACAGAAGGAAAAAAGGGGCGGGGTCAGCGGAGGTGGCGGGAAGCGGGGAGCGGGGAGGGAAGACGGAGGGCGGCGAGATAGGCGGGCAAACAGGAAGGAAAAAACGCTAACACGGTCACAGAAAATAAAAATATACAGGCACAAATGACGGTCAAAACAAAACAAAAATCACAACAAACAACAGCAGAGTCAGCCGGCAGCGAGGCAGGCAGCGAGGCAGAGGGCGGGCAATGGGGCACACGCAGCAGCTGGTGGCCGTGCGGCGCGTGGGTGTCCCACAAGTGGGTCACATTCACCTGCGTCGCACGGTCGCCATATAAGGCCAAGTGCGCGGGTGGGCGGAGCAGCTGGGAGGCGGGAGCGGGGAGGGAACAGAAGGAAAAAAGGGGCGGGGTCAGCGGTGGTGGCGGGAAGCGGGGAGCGTGGAGGGAAGACGGAGGGCGGCGAGATAGGCGGGCAAACAGGAAGGAAAAAACGCTAACACGGTCACAGAAAATAAAAATATACAGGCACAAATGACGGTCAAAACAAAACAAAAATCACAACAAACAACAGCAGAGTCAGCCGGCAGCGAGGCAGGCAGCGAGGCAGAGGGCGGGCAATGGGGCACACGCAGCAGCTGGTGGCCGTGCGGCGCGGGGGTGTCCCACAAGTGGGTCACACTCACCTGCGTCGCACGGTCGCCATATAAGGCCAAGTGCGCGGGTGGGCGGAGCAGCTGGGAGGCGGGAGCGGGGAGGGAACAGAAGGAAAAAAGGGGCGGGGTCAGCGGTGGTGGCGGGAAGCGGGGAGCGGGGAGGGAAGACGGAGGGCGGCGAGATAGGCGGGCAAACAGGAAGGAAAAAACGCTAACACGGTCACAGAAAATAAAAATATACAGGCACAAATGACGGTCAAAACAAAACAAAAATCACAACAAACAACAGCAGAGTCAGCCGGCAGCGAGGCAGGCAGCGAGGCAGAGGGCGGGCAATGGGGCACACGCAGCAGCTGGTGGCCGTGCGGCGTGGGGGTGTCCCACAAGTGGGTCACACTCACCTGCGTCGCACGGTCGCCATATAAGGCCAAGTGCGCGGGTGGGCGGAGCAGCTGGGAGGCGGGAGCGGGGAGGGAACAGATGGAAAAAAGGGGCGGGGTCAGCGGTGGTGGCAAGAAGCGGGGAGCGGGGAGGGAAGACGGAGGGCGGCGAGATAGGCGGGCAAACAGGAAGGAAAAAACGCTAACACGGTCACACAAAATAAAAATATACAGGCACAAATGACGGTCAAAACAAAACAAAAATCACAACAAACAACAGCAGAGTCAGCCGGCAGCGAGGCAGGCAGCGAGGCAGAGGGCGGGCAATGGGGCACACGCAGCAGCTGGTGGCCGTGCGGCGCGGGGGTGTCCCACAAGTGGGTCACCCTTAGTTCTTTTGGTAATTTGTTCCCTTGTTTTACGTTTTTTTCAGTTTCCTCTGCGTACATCATCGCCACTGCTCTTGTTTCAGGTAAACGCCATGCTTGTTTTACGTATTTTCCCCTTTTCCCTTTTTCCTTTTAAAGTCAGCATTTTGCTCATTCATATTTCTCCCGCATTTTACATTGCAGAGGTCTCTCAAATCTTTCTCGTTAATCACCATTCCCTGTTGCTTGTGTCGTCTCCCTCACGGGAGTTTTACAGTAAGTTCACCTTTTCCTTGTCCACTTTTTAGCCCTAGTTCGCTCTGCTTCTTCATAACCGCACACTTATTTCATTCCCAGAGTACGTGTTTGTGGCTACGGCCCAACCTTATCGAACTTTCTCCATCAGCCTACAGGAGCTCACCTTTACGTCTTTACACCAGTAAGCCTGATTTTCTCTTTTCTCACACTTTCAGGTCATCACATCTTTGCATGTACTTGTGCACGTAGCACGCAGCACGTTGGTGTTGGCTTTACGCTACTATTTCTTCTCAAAACATTTTTTTTCTTTTTTTCATGAGCACGTTGAATTTTTCGTCACTTTGGTTCTTTAATTTCTGAGGTTTTGAAATCGACTAGCAGTTTGTTGTCATTGTTTTGTAGGACGCTGCATCCTCCACTATGTTCATTCTTAATATATTTGGTTGCATTTTATCAATTCTAGTTTCTAAAAATAGTAATTTTTGTTCCACAGTGGCCCCTGAAGAAGGGATGTCTTCTAAATCCCGAAATGCATTGGGCTTTCGTTCATGAATTGACGTAACTCCACACTGTTGGCTTCATGTTCTTATATTAAGATGCATCATGTTCTGCAATTTGAATTTTTCATTTATTGATGCTGTATATTGATTGCATTGAGATTATTGGATCACACATATATATAAAAATCATTCTTTTGATACAATTGTGAAGTTTTTTTTGTTTAAAAATTGTCTTCTATCAACTAATTGAAGTTTCTTGTGTTACCAATTATAGAAAAACAAGAGTATTCTATTCGATTTTGCTGTGCACTCGGTATACTGGTGATCATTCACCAGCAGTTTTGTTTGATTCACACGAGGTGGGCCTCCTTGCTTCTGAGTAGCACGCTTCAACATACTGTATTTTGTTCAAAGTGTTATATTTAATTCCTTATCAGCAGGTGTGCGCTAACTTATTTAAATATTAAGCAGACACACAACAAACACACATGTACCTACCCCCTTGCTGCTGCTGCTTCTCCTGTAACAGCCTATCCATGTCAGGGAAGACCACCGCCAGGACATGCTTCATTTGGTGGGTCAGGTTCCGGCGCCCGCCGTGATTTCGTGGTGGTGAGTCCTCCAGCAGGACCCGGGCGATCCTCCTGGTCCAGCACCGGATGTCCTGCCAGCGTTTCCTCACCTGGCTCAGGCGCCGATTCCGACCCTCCACGGAGATCACGGCCCTGACGGCCCGCTTCCATATCCTCCCCTTCTCATAGGCGGTTACCTGTGAGGATGCCAAAGTGAGACTAGTTTACTACACCTGCTCCATGTCACAGAGACACACATTAGAACATATTTGATTTGTTGAACAGGGCATAGTATGCTGCCAAACAATAGCACCTTTGTCATAGGGACATTCACCTCTGTGTAAGCCCCAATGCACTACATGGCATTGAAAGTACACAGGTGGCATGAGCGGTGCGACGCACTCCCTGATCATGGCACACACTGTACATCACAAGCAACACAAGGCTGATGGACAGCACCTCCAAGCAGTCACATGCCCCAGGCCACTGACCCAACCTCAGCAGAGTACACAAACACACACAGGCACAGATCATTCACCTGCCAGTGGCAACAGCGGATACAAACCTCACTCTGCACTTGTGCCACTTGCCTGGGGGGTGTCACAGGCGCGGGGCTAGCCCATCAAGTCAGACACACAGCACGGCTTACTTCTCACATCAGATGGGTGGAGCAGTTGCCTCCTCCATGCAGCTGTGGTGCAACACTACACATAGACACTCACCCACATGACAAGGAACATTCACACACATCAATGTCCAGGGGGCGTACACATCATTTGGACACTCTCACCACAGCTCCACTCAATTCACACACATCTGTGGGTACAGTCACCTGTCACACCGGGGGGAACACTGAATCACCTCAGGACTATAGAACAAGAATGGCCAAGAGGATTAGCCAGCCTGAATGTGCCATGCACCATGCAGTGAATGTCACAGTAAGCACAATGCAAGTGAGGAGTGCACACATGAACCACATCATGCTCTGCATGACAGACATAAGCCATTCCCCCCCCCCCGGGACCCACTCTAAACAACATTGCATGTCTGTCACACCTGGACACAATGCCAGAAGTGCCAGTCACAAAAAGAAGGGGCACAGTCAAGGGTAGCGGAGTCAGCACTCACCTGCTCCCCTGGTCTACCATACAGGCTGGGGTACTGTGGGAGGATGACGTCCAGCAACGCCTCATTCTCCTCCTGGGTGAAAGGCTGGGCCCTCTCCACAGTCCGCGACATGGTGCCAGAGTAAGCCAAGACAGCAGCAGTGGTGTCGGATGAAAGGTTGTGCAGGCAAGTGCCCTCTCATGGGTTCTGGCTGACTTATATCTGCCTTGCTGGGCTATTTCATTAACAGGAGTACAGAGTGATTGGTCAGACTCATTTGCATCCTACGTTTCCTCCAATCCCTTTGAACATACACCAGTGACAGCATTAGCATTTTTCAAATTTGCTGCATCATGTCAAGTCAACAACTACTTTGCAACAATGTATAATGTGGCCAACTGCTTTTTCAAGGCCACATGATGGAAAAATTTGATCTTGAAACTGGGTATCCATGACAACCAGCATGCATTTAGGCCCTAATACTTGTCCCTTATGTGTCCCCATTGTAATTTTCTCATCCCCACACAGGTACGGTGCGTTTCACACGTACCCCTAGGGCACCACTACTATAGTGATACGGCCCGTACACGCGTGTGTAGGGGTCGTATCCCTATGGTAGTGTTGCCGTAGGCGTACGCCATAGGGATATGACCCGTACACGTGCGTGTAGGGGTCTTATCCCTATGGTAGTGTTGCCGTTGGCGTACGCCATAGGGATCCGACCCGTACACGCGCGTGTAGGGGTCGTATCCCTATGGTAGTGTTGCCGTAGGCGTACGCCATAGGAATCCGACCCATACACGCGCGTGTAGGGGTCGTATCCCTATGGTAGTGTTGCCGTAGGCGTACGCCATAGGGATCCGACCCGTACACGCGCGTGTAGGGGTCGTATCCCTATGGTAGTGTAGGCGTACGCCATAGTGATACGACCCGTACACGCGCGTGTAGGGGTCGTATCCCTATGGTAGTGTTGCCGTAGGCGTACACCATAGGGATACGACCCCTACACACACGTGTACGGGCCATATCACTATGGCGTACGCCTACGGCAACACTACCATAGGGATACGACCCCTACACACACGTGTACGGGCCGTATCACTATGGCGTACGCCTACGGCAACACTACCATAGGGATACGACCCCTACACACGCGTGCACGGGCCGTATCACTATGGCATACGCCTACGGCAACACTACCATAGGGATACGACCCCTACACACACGTGTACGGGCCGTATCACTATGGCGTACGCCTACGGCAACACTACCATAGGGATAGGACCAGTGTGTACACGTACGTGTACTATGGTAGTACACGTACGTGTACACACTAGTCGTACACGTACGTGTGTGCGGTCCGTACACACACGCGTACTCCTACCCAACCCCAATATAGTGATACGACCGTACACACGCCCTCAGAGCGTGTGTACGGTGCGTTTCACAGCTCACACTGGTGATAGGAGACGCACAGGAAAGGAATGGAGGTGTCATACTTGCACAAGGCTGGACATCAAGTCATTGTCAGTGCAGTCCTTCATGTTTAGGGCCTAGGTGTGTCAGGCACTGATGTGGCACACGTCTCATGTTTTTGCCCAATAGATGTGTGATGACCTGTGTACACATGTCATGTGTGATGGGGCACTATGTGGCTCACTTCCCCTTCACACCTTTTACATGTGTGCATGCAGTACAAACTTCTCAATCACTGCATCACTGGTATGGCACAGTCACCAACACCTGCAACTGTCCCCTGATGCCAGGTACACTGATAATGACACCTGACATCTTACTACCAGCGTGCCACGATGTGACTATGTCATGTGTGTGTCATGTATTCCCATGAGCTTGCTGTTGGTGTTCCGTCAACTGCATCTGCTGTTGCTGCATCCAACATGTGTCTGTGTGTAGATGGCCATGGCACACAATTACGCACACCAGGCCACATGTGGAATCACACGTGACGTTTGTCTGTATGCATCGAACATGGTCTTTCGACCTGTGGAGATATCTGCGTTGTCTCAATGTCTGTGTGATCAGTTTTGACATGTACCCCTTCATGGCAAGGTGTGTGATCTGTCCTTTTTAAATGACATGTGACCTGTGCGTCTAGCTTGCCGCCAGCTGTCTGTATGAGATAACATCCTTCAAATGCTGATATGTGGATGTATGTCACTCCTGTAATGTGTCAGGCTGTTCACTTACACTGGCCCACAGCTAGTTACATGGCATGTCATGTAGACCTTGACAATCCACGTTTGTAGCTGGCCCTTGGTAGGAGTATCACCTGGCTGGAATACGTGTCCATGATGTATTGCACAGACTAGACTCTGTATTTAGCATATGTGTATTAGCTGTTGAACATGTGCTCAGTTCATTGACATTGGTGTTGTAATGTACTCACTCTTCGTTATCCCTTCCAAATTTCTGCAGAGCACCACCTCTCCCCCGACCAATGCCAGACTTGGGTGCCCTGAGGGAACGTGACTGCATACGACGCTACCGCTTCTCGCAAGAGTTGATTGAGCACTTGACGGCCCGGCTGGAACCACACCTCCAACCGCTACACAGGTATTCTACTGCGCTGACCCCCAAGATGAAGGTGATGGCAGCCCTACATTTTTTTGCCACCGGTACGTTTCAATTCACCATAGCTGATGTTGGTGGCATGTCCCAGACCATGTTCAGCCGTGTCCTGCGTGATGTTTTAGAAGCCATGTTGGTTCACCTGGATGAATTCATCCATTTTCCAACTCGTGAGCAGTTGACAGGTGTTAAGGGTGAGTTCTATGCCCTGGGAGGGACGCCCCATGTAATTGGGTCTATTGATGGGACACATGTGGCTTTGGTACCACCACAGGCACAGGAGGTAGCCTATCGAAACCGAAAACATTATCACTCCATTAATGCCCTTGTGGTGTGTCTGCCTAACATGCTGATTTCCCATGTCTGTGCACGTTTTCCAGGGTCAACAAACGATGCCTACATCATGAGGCGTAGCAGGGTGCCTGAAATGATGCTGTGGCTGCACAACGAAAGACCATGTCTTGTTGGTGGGTATACTCTGTTTGTCCTGTATTTAGTGGTATCTTTGTATCTTACGGCATCTCCTGACCCACTTCTTTACATGTGGTTTCCATGTAGGGGACTCTGGCTATCCCAACATGCCATGACTGATGACACCTCTCCGCAACCCCAGAACAGCTGCAGATCACCGTTACAACAACGCCCATGGGCAGACCAGGCGAGTGATTGAGAGGACGTTTGGCGTCCTGAAGAGCCGATTCCGGTGCCTCCCCAAGACAGGCGGCTCCCTCCCATATGCACCGGTGAAGGTCTGCAAAATCTTCCTTGTGTGCTGCATGCTGCACAGCATGGCAGTGGAGAAAGCTGTGCCACTCATCCTGGATCCGGATGAGCAGGAACATCCACCCGTGGGGGATGAAGGGCTTGGTCACGAGGCAAGTGATGAGGAGGAGGAGGAGGAGGGCATCCGGAGTCAGCTCATACGCAACTTCTTCTCATGATGGTGAGTCCCTGGGTATGAGTGTGCACGCTTGGAGCCTTGTGTGGCATGTGTTGCAATGTGTGTGTCCAGCTGACTGTATGCTAAGTGACTTAGAGGTGTGTTCTAATGTGTCACTCGAGTGATGATGTCATTCCACACATGTTAGCTGAGACACTCAATTTTCAACTAGCATGGTGACAACCTTATACATGTAGACTAACTGACCATGCATGCGGATGACCATCTTTTAGCTGACTTCTTGTGTGTTTCTCATCCCCTGGTAGTTGCGCTTGCTGTCTGCTCGTGGCATCGTTGGGCTCCTGCTATTCCTCATGAGTATTGCTACGTGTGCTGAATCTGCGTTACATGCACGGACATGGTGAAAAGTCTCCTTTGGGTAAGGATAGCAGCACGGCATTTTGGGTGTGGTAGTTGTTTTGAATGTGTGGGCACTGCTCCTGTGCAGGTTTTGTTTCTATGCATACATGTCGACTCACCATGGGGCACATGACATGTAGCATGACTCACATGAATTGATGGTCACACTTGGTGACAGTCATCTGTAATGGGATTGTGGATTGTGATGAAGGCATCAATGTGTGTAAGACTTCCCTCGGAAACATACAGGATGCTACGGGTTGACATAGTGTGGGACATCCCCATAAGAGGCTCAATGGGGAATGTCAGCCTCTCCGTGTGCAGCAGGGGGTGTTTGGCTCACACCCGTCACTTGTGTGCCAGTTCAATGAATTTCCAGCATATGTGGTGTGAAGGGGAGGGCCAGTGTAGGTCCCACATGTTAATCCACATGACCTGTGCGTCTGTTCATATTGATGCATTTCCCTATGTGTGAGCCTGAGTAATAAAGGTGTTCCTCGCCATCCAAGGTGCCTCATCTCTCTCAATGCAGGTCTCTTGCCACTGTGCATGCGGCATCTCTGGCATAGTTGTCAAAGATTGTGCATTTGAGTCTATGTGTAGATTAGCTACATGCATGCTGTTCTTCATGGATTTGACTCTATATTGTGCATGAAGTCCATGGCTGTGTATGTATTTTGGCATCTTTGTCCCCACAACGGGCACTCAACACCTACTGAGGGTGTGTTTCATATGCGCAGCTGGGCCTTCAGTTTCCTGATCCGGTGTCAGTCATCTTTGGTGATTGTGCATCCATTGTCTCTGGGTGTGCCATGGTAAACCGGACACTCCTTCCTTTACACACACCTGTTGCAGTTGTCCTTTCTGTCATCCTTGTCTTTGTGTGCAACTTGTGGCATGGTTTCAAGGACATGCCGCCTGCTGCAGCAGCCCCTGCAGCAGGGGCACACAGAGTTTCCAGATTTGGCAACACACACGCCTCTGAGATGCTCCTCCCTTCCTCCCTCCACCCATTCATTTGGGTGTCATCAGCTTGTCTGTGCCACAGTTGCGGCCACGCGGTGCCAAAGGCTGGACCGTCTGCACATGCAACGTGCACATTGCACGACCCTCATGTCCTTGCATGACCCACATCACACTACAGTCTGATGTTGCAGCCACCCTCCAAGCAATGTCCATCCGAAAACATCTACCGCCTGCTCTCAGGCATACACTAAGTGCACACACAACACCTTTGTATGATGTGTGTGCAACTCCAACTGCCTACACAGCGCTGCCACGCCTTTCAGGCCCTGTCACACCAACCAGGTCATGTCCCTCCTACTCCCCACCGGCTCTGTACCCCAGCAAGGCCATGGGAGTGGGACTCAAGGCTTCTGCATGTAGTTTGGTGTTGTTTTCTGGCACATGGCACAGGTATCATCTCTCAGCGTGTCAATCTACATTGTGTCCAGGATCCCCCTCTAAAGCATCACATGCGCACAGCACCTCATCATCATCTCGTATGCCATTGACAGCCAGGTGCTCCTCACATTCACCAAAGACGCCGACATTGCCAGTTCTCATATTGAATCATGCATGAGATCCATTGGTGAATGGCTGCACATCAGCCACCTGAGGCTGGACTTGTACAGGACTGAGGTAATCATCTGTGGATTCTCCCCTTACAGGTGGGTCAACTGCTTGTGTCCCACCCGCTAGAGCCCTGCACAGGCACCCAGTGGCCACACACACAAGCTGGTGTGCATCATGGATTGCTCGCTCCCATTTGCCATGCTAATCATCAGCATCTGTACCTCAGGCTGCAACACCCTCTGCATTATTCACATGATCCCCAGATTGATCCACTCCAAGGCAAGACAGACCATCCCCCAAGTCCACGACAACATCCGTGTCAAATACTGCCCTGCCCTCTATGGAGCAAGTACATTCAAACTCCCGGGAAACTTGTCCACATCCAGGGTGCATCTGCACACCTCAACTTCAACATGCGGCGCCCCAGCCACATCACCGTCCAGCAGAGATAGCTGCAATGGATCACTGTCTGCTGCAGAATGACCATCACACTCCACACCCACACTCAGGAGGCAGGCCACAACCCCGACCCCATTACAACCTTGCACCACTGTCATCCAAGACCCCGTTGGGCCATCTCCGTGCATCCAACCTTGCCCTTCCCACCATTCTTCACATCCACCTTACTCAAGCATGCAGGACATAGTTCTCCCACCTGACCAAACATACCTGGGACTCCCTCCTCGGGAAACTCCACATGAGCCATGACCTCTGCGCCTTCATGATACTCTTCCAAATAGGTCTGTCCGCACAGTATTGCATGCCCCCCCTCAGCAGGTTGAGCCCATCACGGGTGAGTATTTTGCTCCATGTCTGTATTGATTGATACATTGTGACCCATGTGTGTCCTGTCCCAGACTCAGATCCCAGGGTATGGATGGGTGGAGTTAGTTCAACACTCAGGCATAGTGTGACATTTACACACACAGATGTTGTGGACTAATGCAAAATCACTGCAACATATCATGACTTCAATAAATTTTTATTTGCGGTGGGGTACGTGTCTTGGTGGATAACATGAGGTGCTCGCCGGGTGCCTAGACTCCAAAGGTCACAGGGGGAGATGGGATCCTTTGCATTGGAAGTCATCAGAGTCCAGACCACAGTGTTGGTCATCATTGGTCAGACTGTGACCAGCAAGTCCATGTGGCAGAGAATGTCATTGAATGAGGTGCTGCTGTTGCGCCAGAAGGCCAGGTGCCAGGCCAGGTGACCTTGGAGATGTGGATGGTCCGCTGACTCTCACGGTCTTTTCCGTGGACGACCCACCTTCCTCCGGGGACCCTCAGATGCAGGCCCTGACGATGCTTGTGATGCTCCGTCGGACGAATCCTCCTCCTCCTCCCTCCCTGTGGCTGGTGGTGGTCTTCGCCTGGTGTCACAGGGAGGGTTGGCCATGTTGTCGGCGATCCGACGGAGTGAACGGCTCATGTCCGTTTGCACCGCCAGGAGCTCAGCCAGTCTTGCCTCCATCCATCCTTGGTGTTGTTGTTGACTCGCATGTTGCTGGGCCTGCAGGTTCTTCATCTCGTCGAGGGTCCCCTTGATGTCTGTGAGGGTGTCCACTACCTGGCTGATGCCCCTGGTGTCACGCCGGTATGTGTCCAGGATGTGGCGTGTGTGACATACCGGTTCCCTCAGCTGGCTGGTCAGGTTCTCGCCTCCGCCTGCCTTCACTCCCACCACCCCTGCCCACACGAGCCGGGCCTGCCGTTGTGGGCACATCGGGCCTACGGGACCCCTGAGGGATGGCATTTGCGGGGTTGTCTGCCTCCTCCTGGGTGCCCGGAGAACCTTGTCCCTCCTGGTCAGACAGGCTCTGTTGTTCAGGAATGGGGGTGGTGGTTGGCACAGATGTACCTGAAGCAGGTGCTACAAGGGCTTGGGCACCAGAGGGGCCAGGTTGGTTCGGGTCATCCACGGAGTGGTGAGAGTCGTCGCTGCCAGTGGGATCATCTTCACGCCGAGCCTGGGCCTGTGATTGTTCCCCCCCAGTGTTGGGGGGAGATCCATGAGGTTGCCCTGTGTGTGAGAGAGAGACAATGTTAATGCTGTTTCATGCGACATGCATGTTTCATACATATTCAAGTTGCCACAGTCCCTCCAGGTAGTTGGATATGCCTAGCATTCCTCTCAATGTCCACTTGTGGATGGAAATGTTGCGGGGGACAGATTGATATGTTCTCCTGAGTCTTTGACCTGTCTAATTTATGCTAGGATGCTTATTTGACTATGGATTGGTCTTGTTGTGTCACATGTCCATTGTGGGAGTGGGTAGATCTGTTGCCTGCCCCGGGGGGGGGTGGGGGTGCTTGTGTTGGGGGGGGTGTGACCGGGCATGCTGTTGTGTGTAGTGTGATTTGTCATTGGGTCTCCCAGGTGATGTGTCTGTCCCCTCATGGTGCATGCTGGCATGACAGTGAGTGTGAGTTCCTGTGCTAGGTTTGTGAGCTTGTGGAGTTGGTGTTTGAGTGTACAGTGGTCACAGGAGGGCCTTGTGCTGTCTACAGCAGGGCCAAGTGTCAGCTACCTTGTCAGTACTTGGCCAGTGCGTGTGCATTGAGCATGGTGCATGGGTATGTCCCTAGGCCATATGGGCTGAGGGCATTGGTGTCTGCTTCTGAGTTGCACAATGTGTTTTGTGAGCCCCACCCTCCCAGCATCGCGGACATCCAGTCTTGGGTTTGTGTTTCGTGTAGCCTGTGACTTGGCATGGCCTTGCTTTGTGAATGGGGCATGGAGACGTTAGTGGCATGTGCGTGGTTTTTGAGTGTGGGTGTGTCCGGTGAGGGCTTTGGGGTAGTTGCGTGCATTAGTTGTAGTTGGGGTGTGGATGCCGTTCCCCCATGTTACGTCAGTTGTTTGTGTGTACTCACCAGGCTCTGCGACTCCTTCAAGTCTGTGTACTCCCACCGGCGGAAGCGTGGCCATCACCTTCTCCTCCCAGGGATCATAGCCCACCTCCAGTGATGTTACTCTGGGCATGTTCTTCGTTCATTTTGCGCTTGACTGCCCTCCGCAGATCGTACCACCTGGCTTGGCATTCATGCCTGGTCCTTCTGATGGGCGCAACAGCATTGACCCGATCGACGATCCTCTGCCACATGGCTAATTTCTCAGCTATGATGGTCTGTCTGACCAATGTTCCAAAGAGCTGTGGCTCGACTCTGATGACTTCGTTGACAAGGATGTCCAGCTCCTCCCTTGTGAACTTTGGATTCTTGTCTGTGGGCATGGTGTGGGGTGTGGGTGTGGATGGTTGTGGGTGTGTGTGTGTGGATGTGATGTTGTGGGTGTGAATGTGATGAGGGGGTCTTTGTGAAGGAGGTTGTGTGAAGGTGTGTAAGTTTAAGGTGTAGTTAAGGTGTAAGTAAGGTGCAGTTGTTTGTCTGTGGGGTCTGTCAGCAGTGGGTCTGTTGCAAAGGCTCATGGTTTGTGTGTGTGGGCCCTTTTTATTGGTCCATTTGTGTGTGTGGCTGTGTTTGAAATTTTGGTGGGTGTGTTATAAGAGGTGGTTGTGAGTTTGTGCCTCTGTTTGCCTGTTTGGATGTGCCAGGTCAGTGTTTTCTATGTATTTTCTCCTGTAGACGTGTTTTGTGGTGTTGTGCGAGTCGAATTGGCCCTCTTTGTGCCTTTTTAGAGTGTCCTGGTTCAGTACGAGTCGTTTTCGCGTATGTAAGGTGCGTACATACGCTATGTTGTTGTACAGTGATCACATATGCAATGTTGTTGTACGATTCGTACAACAGCGATGCTGGGTGAGGGTGCTGGTGTACGTGCCTGGGGTACGGTGCGTACAGTTACGGGGCTGGTGTACATGCCTGGGGTACGGTGCGTACAGACACGGGCATGGTGTACGGGCCTGGGGTACGGTGCGCACGGGCATGGTGTACGGGCCTGGGGTACGGTGCGTACAGGCACAGGCATGGTGTACGGGCCTGGGGTACGGTGCGTACAGGTACGGGCCTGGTGTACGGGCCTGGGGTATGGTGCGTACAGGCACGGGCATGGTGTACGGGCCTGGGGTACGGTGCGTACAGGCACGGGCCTGCTGTACGGGCCTGGGGTACGGTGCATACAGGCACGGGGCTGGGGTACGGTGTTGGGGTACGGTGCGTACAGGTACGGGGCTGGTGTACGGGCCTGGGGTACGGTGCGTACAGGTACGGGGATGGGGTACGGAGCTGGGGTACGGCGCGTACACGTAGGGGGCTGGGGTACAGTGTGGACATGGGGGTACGGTGCTGACATATGGGGGTACGGTGCTGACATATGCGGGGCGAGGGCGGGCTGTGCGACTCGAACGCGGGCACAAGTATAGCCGTGTACATGAGTGGCTCATCGTTCGCTCCGTACGGGCCATTTCCCATGCGGTTGTATATTCGGACGGACGGACGTACGGATCGTACTTGTGCGCTCGGACTTCAGTTTTACGATTTGCACGTAAAACTGTCCGGAATCCTCTCGTTGCAAAGGCTCATGGTTTGTGTGTGTGGGCCCCTTTTATTGGTCCATTTGTGGGTGTGGCTGTGTTTGAAATTTTGGTGGGTGTGTTATAAGAGGTGGTTGTGAGTGTGTGCCTCTGTTTGCCTGTTTGGATGTGCCAGGTCAGTGTTTTCTATGTATTTTCTCCTGTAGACGTGTTTTGTGGTGTTGTGCGAGTCGAATTGGCCCTCCTTGTGCTTTTTTAGAGTGTCCTGGTTCAGTACGAGTCGTTTTCGCGTATGTAAGGTGCATACATACGCCATGTTGTTGTACAGTGATCACATATGCAATGTTGTTGTACGATTCGTACAACAGCGATGCTGGGTGAGGGTGCTGGTGTACGTGCCTGGGGTACGGTGCGTACAGGCACGGGCATAGTGTACGGGCCTGGGGTACGGTGCGCACAGGCACGGGCATGGTGTACGGGCCTGGGGTACGGTGCGTACAGGCACGGGCATGGTGTACGGGCCTGGGGTACAGTGCGTACAGGTACGGGGCTGGTGTACGGGCCTGGGGTATGGTGCGTACAGGAACGGGCATAGTGTACGGGCCTGGGGTACGGTGCGTACAGGCACGGGCCTGGTGTACGGTGTTGGGGTACGATGCTGGTGTACGTGCCTGGGGTACGGTGCGTACAGGTACGGGGCTGGTGTACGTGCCTGGGGTACGGTGCGTACAGGCACGGGCATGGTATACGGGCGTGGGGTACGGTGCGTACAGGCACGGGCCTGGTGTACGGGCCTGGGGTACGGTGTGTACAGGCACGGGGCTGGGGTACGATGTTGGGGTACAGTGTGTGCAGGTACGGGGCTGGTGTACGGGCCTGGGGTACGGTGCGTACAGGTATGGGGATGGGGTACGGAACTTGGGTACAGCGTGTACACGTAGGGGGCTGGGGTACAGTGTGGACATGGGGGGTACGGTGCTGACATACGGGGGTACGGTGCTGACAGATGCGGGGGGAGGGGGGCTGTGCGACTCGAACGCGGGCACAAGTATAGCCGTGTACATGAGTGGCTCATCGTTCGCTCCGTACGGGCCATTTCCCATGCGGTTGTATATTCGGACGGGCGGTACAGATCGTACTTGTGCGCTCGGGCTTCAGTTTTACGATTTGCACGTAAAACTGTCCGGAATCCTCTCGTACTTCTCCGGTTGTAGGGCACTTGTACGACTCATACGTAAAAAATACGGATACGAGTCGTACGGGATATATTTTTACCGGATCGGAATCGGCACCATAATAAAAATACAAACAATTCTCATACAAAAAAACAAACAGCACACACATATAAAATATATACTAAAATACATAACATTAATTAAAAAATATCGATATTTTTAACATCTATATTTTTACAAATGATATTTAACACTTCAATATTTTTTCAATCGATATTAGTTACCTAAAAATCGATATTCTTGCTCACGATATTTTTTCTGTCAATATTTCTGACCCACGTTATTTTTACCTCGATATTTGTGCAAATCGATATATATATATATTTTTTTTAACTTTATTTATCCATTTTCCGAACAAACTACATCTACAGCAGGGTTCCAGTACATATAATACCATCAGAGCACAATCAACATGGCACAAGAGTTCCAGTCACATACACAGATCAGTAAGTTCATGGAGGTGTGCTGTCCAAAGTTCAATGGAGACCAATGCAATTGTCGGCCACAAAAGCGTACAGGGGAGTACATCTGGAATTAACTGTGGAAGACTATGAATAGAGTGGGCGCTAATCAACAGCAGGGCTGACAGGATGTTCCAGGAGATATGAGGTGAATGGAGCCCATATGTCGCGGGGTCTGGCGGGCGCCGGGAGGAGATCCGCATAGGTGATCAGTTGCTCCTGCCAAAGGATCATGTCACTGAGCCAGTCCTTAAACTTAGGTGCCCTGCCCCTACCCCATCTGCAAGCTACGCTGCATCTGGCTAACAACGTAACAATAGTGATGAATCTACGGTGTGCCACAGGCAGCTCAGCAGTGTAACCAAGTAGTGCAAGTAAGGGGGATCTCGGAAGCATCAGGGGTAACATGAGCGCCAAAGCATCAAAAACCTGTTGCCAATATGTGTGCACTTCCCCACAATCCCAGGACAAATGTAAAAAGTCTGCATTGTCTGCTCTGCACCTATCACAACGCGCGTCGTCTCGCAGCTCATAGCGATATAAACGGGTGCGTGTATAGTACAGTTGATGGAGAAATTTGTAGTGGGTAATGCGCAACCGGCTATTTGAGGACCCGAGCTCAGTCTGTTTGCAGCAGTAGACCCACTGTGAGTCAGTAATGTCATGTCCCAGGTCAGCGCACCATTTGGCACGTGCAGGGCACAGAGCGTATTCCATGTCCATGTATAGGCTATGGTATAGGGTGGACACAAGGTGCGAGGCCACAGGTGCGCACAGTAAGTGGTGAAGCTCCTGTGGGTATGATGGTGTGTGTTCCCTTACGCCCTGTCGCAAGCGCACATAGAGAAAGACATCCATAGCGGAGGGCGGGGCCTTTTGAAAGAGTTGTGCCATGGACTTGAATTTGCCGTTCAGATAAAGGTCTCCCCAACAAGTAATGCCAAACTTAATCTTGGTCTGAGAGAAAATTCCCTCTTGAAGTAGGGGCATTTTTGGGATGATACGTGAGAGGCAGCAATGGAGAGTAGAGCATCTGCACCCTAAGTATGTGGGAGAGACATTGCCAGGCCCTCACAGTGCAATCTACTGAAGATAGTCCTTCCGGGTGGCCCGTAGGGCAAGATAGGAGGAACCCGTCCAGTGGAAGGGGATGCGTCAGCCAGTGCTCCGTAGCCACCTGCGGCATGTACCGGGGGGGGTGGTGGAACCAATAATGCGCAAAGTGCGCCTGAGCACACAGATAGTAAAGTTTGAAGTTAGGGACATCGAATCCTCCCTGCGAGTAAGGACGAGTAAGGATATCCCACTGCAGATGTGGCTGTTTGCCCCCCATACTAGTCGAATGAGCGCTGACCGAAGCATCTTAAAAAAAGGCTTGCCGGGATACAATGGTATCTTTAAGAATAAGTATAAAAACTTAGGGAGGATAATCATTTTGATAAGCGATATACGCCCCGCGATAGTAAGGGGAATGGCTATCCACCTGGTAATGCAGCCCGTAACATGCTCCAGTGTACGACCATAGTTACAACGTAGGAGCTCCTCGCGATCATTAGTGATCTGCACCCCCAAATACCGCTCCTCCTCCGTACACCATTCAATTGGGTAATCGATGTCAAATGGCACCGCCGCCGCGGTAAGCGGAAATATCTGGGATTTAGCCCAGTTGATCGTGATCCCTGAAAGCCCACCGAAGCGCACAAACTCCCGCAACAGCGGATTAAGGTTATGTTGGGGATGCTTCACATAAAGGGTGACGTCATCCGCATATAAAGAAATCAAAATGGGATGTGCAGGCACCGAAGGGCTTCCTCTTGATGATACTGCCTGAGTTTCGCCGCGAGTGGCTCCATTACCGTGGCAAAAAGAAGTGGTGAGAGCGGGCAACCCTTCCGGGTGCCCCTCGTGAGCCTAATGGACGGAGAGATATGCCCATTTATTCTCACCCTAGCAGTGGGGGAGCTATAGAGCAGGCGTATCCAGGCTAAAAACCGAACAGAAAGGCCCATATTCTGAAGGGTGGTGAACAGGTAGTCCCACTCCACCGAATCAAAGGCTTTTGTGGCATCTAAAAAGACCGCCACAAGAGCCAGTTGGGGATCAATGTTGTGCATGATGGAGAATAGGGTGCGTAGGTTGTGGGAGGTCGCCCTGCCCGGTATGAAACCCGCCTGGTCAGGTAAAACCAGCTTCTCCATCAGGAGACGGAGCCGGTTCGCCAGGAGCTTCGCGAGAATCTTTGCGTCGGTGTTAATAAGGGACAGGGGTCTGTACGAATCGCATCGGTCAGCAGGCTTGCCCGGTTTCAAGAGGGATACGATGAGCGCTTCCCTCATAGGGTCCGGAAGAAGCTGAGCCTCCAAAGCCTCCTCATAAACCACCCGTAATATAGGTATTAACTGCTCCATGTAGGCCTTGTAAAAGTCCACAGGCAGACCATCAGAGCCCGGGGCCTTCCCTGACTTCATCTTCATGATTGCCTCTCAAAACTCATCTCCTTCAAAAGGAGCATCCAGAAATTCACGCTGGGAGTTCCCCAGCCAGCCAAGAGTGATATCTTGAAAGAAAGGAGCGAAGTCTAGGGGTGCAGTTCGGCGCAAAGTGTACAAGTCTTCATAAAAGGAGGTGAAGACCAATAGAATATCACGGCTATACCTATGTCGCGCACCCGTAGCATCCAAGATGTCGAGGATATAATTAGAGCAGCGAGGTTGTCGCACCTCCGCGGCCAGCGCCCTCCCCGGCCTCTCCCCCTCTCCATACCGGCGCGCAATGAAATATTTTCCCCGAAAGCGAGTCTCACGCTCCGTATATTCGGTGAGCTTGTCACGCAGCGCAGCCGCCTGGGCACACGACGCGTCCCGCCACATGTCCGCCTCCAACTGTTTGAGCTCCCCTTCCAGCCGGCGCAGCTCCCGCCGGATGTCCCGGAGCACATTAAAGCTCTTTGATATGCAAAAACCGTGAATTGTGGCTTTAAAAGCGTCCCAAAGGGTGCCCACCCTGGTAATTGATCCTCTGTTGAGATCAAAAAAATCGGTTATCTCCGTGCCAAGCTCCGCTCGGAACACGGCATCAAGCAGTGCCTCCGGCACCAACCTCCAACTAAAAGGCGACAGAGTGTGGGAGCGTCACCTGTTGGAGCACGGGTGCATGGTCCGAGTTCTGGCCATGTGGGTAGTGGCAACAAGCCAGGGGCCCACTACCCGGGAGACCAACCAGTAATCAAGGCGTGACCAGGCGGCACGTGCCGCGGTGTAATATGTGCCCTCCTGCTGCCCCGGATGAAGCTACTTCCACGCATCTATGAGCCCATGTGCAGAGAGGAGTTCCGCGAGTGCGCGCTGGGTTTTAGTATAGAGGTGGGCCATGGCTTGAGAGCGGTCCAGGCTAGGACAGAGGGTTGTGTTCAGGTCCCCGCCCCAGAGTATATGAGTCGAGCCCACATTCAAGATTTGCCCCCAAAGTGTAGTGTAATAATCAGGATCGTCCACGTTTGGACCATAACAACTATCTAATGTGACTGATTGTGTTTCCAAGACACCCCAGAGTATACAATGCCTGCCGGAGCGGTCACTTAACGAGCCCCCATCACAAAAGGAACGCTCCTTTTGATTAGTATAAAGGTGCCACGTGAGTATGTGGAATAAGAGGAAAAGACCCGAACTGCAGCCCACCTGCCTCCAACGCGAGTCAACCTAAGTGTATCAGTATGAGTCTCGTGAAGCATCGCTATATGAACGTGCTGTCTGTCAAGATAGGCCAAGAGCTGACGACGCTTCCGGGGGTCCCCTAATCCTCTAACATTCCACGTGAGTAGGTTTAGGCGTAACAGGTCAGTAGTCAAAGGCATTGCATGGTAATGAATGTGCTACTGGTGGATAACCTACCAAGAAAAAGGCATAGATACATGCTGACGTATGCTAGGAAGAATGTTTGAAGATGGACAGTAGGAGAACCTGGAACCCGTAATAACAGTTCCCCACCCACCCCCTCCCACAACAGCACCCCAATCATGCCGGAAGAGCCCCACCCAAAAAAATGCCCTAAAAAAACAGAGCATGTCATTACAAACAAATGGAGATCGTATAAGCAGCCCTTGGGAGAGCCACACAAAAAAAGAAGGGGGGAATACCCATGTAGGGGGGTCGCCGGGGCCACACAGAAACCTCTCCACCCACAACCCGGTCAACCAACGACTCAGTGTCACAAAGGGGAAAGACCCAGGCAAAGGGAGAGAGAGGGGTGCTTGGCTAAGCGTATAGGGTTATCCTCAGCAGTGAAGCAATTTGGTCACAAAACAACTAAAGAGGAAGTAGAACAGTCCCGGCAGAAGCAATTCAAGTGGGCTTCTATCTGCACTCCAACAGGCGGAAGTTCAAGGGCCTCGGCAAGAGAGCATTGCGAGGCCATCAGATAGGACCCGCCACAGTCACAAAAGCCATCCGGCAAAGAGAGCAGAGCTAGAACCGCGAGGAGCCCAGGAGCCCCCACCGCAGCCCACAGACGTCCAAGAGACCTCAGTCTGCCGAAGGAGAAGCCGGTCCAGAGGCCCGACCATTCGACACACCTCCTGGAGAATGTCGGGGGAGCGATTTTAGGAATTCCTCTACTTAATGCGGGTTAGTAAAGATGATAGTTTTTCCTCGGTGTGAAACTCTGAGGCATGCCGGGTACAAGAGGGCGTACTCAATCTGGGCCCCGCGGAAATTTGCGGCACGCCTCCTGCACTGCAACAGTGAAGTCCGGAAAGATAGTGAACTCCACGCCATCATATTGTAAGGATTTCTGCTCTCGTGCTAGTCGCAGGACCGTGTCGCGATCGCGATAGTTGAGAAGTCGGGCCACAATAGGTGGGGGACCCACCAACCGGAGGACGCGGCCCTAGAGAGCGATGGGCTCGTTCCACAATGAATTGGGCAGAGAAAGGATTCCCATAACTGGCGCCGCGCAGCAGCCGCTCGACATACTCCTCCATGTGCCCGTGTTGGTGATCTCCGGAATGCCCATAATCCGGATGTTATTCCAGCGACTGCGAGCCTCTAAGTCCTCTTTTTTAGCAGCGATCACATTGAGGAGTTTGTCCATTTGTGCCACCTGCCTCTGCACCTGTGCGGTGGCATCCTCATTGTCCGAAATGCGGCGCTCGGCCTCCTTAATCTGCCCCTCGTGCCTATCCACCTTCTGGACAAGAAAGTCCAGCCTAGAGTTCATGGTGTCCATCTTGCCGGATAAGTCAGACATGCCCTGCTGTAAGGCGAGGAGCAACGCCTTGACCTCATCACCTTGGGTCGATAATTGTGGCTGTGATGCTGCACCAGCCTCCAGGGTCGAGTTGTGGAAATGTGGATTTTCCTGATCAGTTATGTCCCCTATCTTGGACCCCAACGGTTCTATATGCATGTTACAAGTACATGTATGTTCCCTCCAGTTCCAGTTTCTAAGACGCAAACATATGTGTGTCTACCGTCGACATGTTCTCTGTCAGATCCGCCATCAATGGGCTGGATACTCGATTCCTAAGTATGAAAGGCCACCGACTTTATATGGCTAAGTTACTTCATTTTTACAGTTCAGGCAAGTAGGCCCGATTCTGTCCTCAAAGCCTTTCCCTGCTCTCTGTCTCTGACAGCTTCAGCTTGAGCTCGCATCTGTATCCATGAACTTTGTCCTACTCCCTGTGCAGCTAACGGTGCCTGCCTCGGCCAGTTTTCGCCTGTCTGCCAAGAAGTTGTATTTCACCTTCGAATTATCTATTTTGCTCTCCAGCCGATGCATTCCTGTCCAGTGATTTAGGTAAACATTTCCTTTAGCTCACAAGCAAAGGACTCAGCCTTTCCGTCCTCCTGCAAGTGATTCATAGCCCTGTTGCCATGGAAAGTTTTCTATCCCTCGCATCTCATATAGACACTTAGACGCTTGTACACGTACACAGTCAGTATAGAATAGATTCTGTCCGAGAGTCTCTTCCTTGTGGATAACATAGTTCTTTAAACATAGGATGTCAGATATGATTTGGGATTAGGTTGACTTGACCCCAGACTTCTCGTCTCCACATGTAGAGCTAAATGTCAAGTCCCCTTCACCCCCTAGTTGCACGTCAATTACACGTCATGCTGCCGCGCGCGCATCTATGCCAAGTATTATCTTATAGATCCACCTATGTCTGATAATTCTAACCAATCATGTTTCTTTTATTTCTTATTACGCCTAGTTTCGATTATGTCACTGTTTTGTCATTTTTCTTATCAAATGTTACGCCTTCTACATTCGTTTCATTGTAATGTACTTATTATAAAAATACATGTCTGTTAATGAATTATTGTACTTCACTTCCTGAACCCTCGTGGTGACGGAACCTGAAGGCCGCGACTCGAGTCGGCCATTTTGAATGGAATAAAGCCCATTAGACTTACTCTTATACCACGGATTCTGCCTCTTGTTATTTTGAGCTATTTATTTTAATTTAAGATTCCGTATGAAATTCAGTCCGGTATTTTTATTTACCACATAATGGCGCCCGAACAGGGACACTTTCTCATCTCACGCGCCGGCGGTGCGTTGCAGGCCCGGTCTCCTGCCACAGCTGGACGGACCATAAACGCGTACCAGCAGGATTTCCTGTAAGCTCCCTCCGGTCAAGCGGGGGCGACTGAGGCTGCGATCAACCCAGACGAGGCGGTGAGAAGTGCGAAGTATCCCGACCAGAGCCTAGCTGAGAGAGCAAGATCCGAGGTATACAGAGGCCCACCAGGTTTTCCGAAATCCCGACGTCCAGAGGGTCCGATGTCCGCAGTTATCGAGTCCTGTCCATTCTCTGAGGCCTTCCGTTTCAAGGAGCTACTCGGTGAGTACCATCGCCGGGGAGGCGTGTTGACGCGCACATAGGTTGTGCCGGTCAAGACGGATTTGGGTACACAAATCCGGTCTGCACTGTTTAGCAGTGTGTATGTACTGTTTAGCAGTATATCAAGTATTCCGAAGTATTCAGTTATTGTCAAGAATTCAGCGTGGTGATTAGTTAAGCAGACTGTCATCATTGTCGATCATTGTTATAATGTTTAATGTTTAATGTTTAAAGTATTCAGAAATGTCTTGCATATTGTGGTATGAATGACTGTTCATTGTTCACTGTTCATTATTGTGTTTTTCGTATTAAGCAAGTTCAAGAGTAAGTATCAGATCAGTTGTCAATATGCCGCTCTTCTCGAAGTTAAGACAGATTACTACCAGAAAAGGGGTGCTTGAAGAAGCAGTTCCTATTCCTCCTAGAGACACTCCAGGACATTTCATGTACCATAAGCATGGCTTAGATGCCATATTGTTTCTTGATCTATGGGTAGATTATACCAAAGGATTACCGGAAAGTCAAAGGTGGCCCATAGCGGGAACCTGGGATGCAGAGTGCATCATGAAAGTGGAGGAAGAGTTATGGAAAAGAAAGGTCAGACAGTCACAGAAAGACGCTGTTGAGTTATGGCGTAAAGAATCTCATAGACGAACAGAAAAAGCACGTAGACAAGAAGAGAGGAGTAAAGAAAGTTCAAATAAAGTTCAAGAAAATCTATTAATTGAGGAAGGTATCCGAGTGAGATCAGAACAAGTAAATAGACAAAGAAATGCTCTTATGAATGGTATGTATCCCCTTCTAGCCGAAGGACTACCTAAGGCTGCTCCAGAGATACCAAAAGACTTGCCACCCCCATTATTTCCAATTAAAGTACATCCAAAGGGGCATCCCAGAACCGCAGAAGATGTTTTTCTTTCCTCATATCTAGACGATGCAGCTCCCGAGTATGCTAACGCCACACCACATAGACCGTCTGGCGGAGGGGTTCAACGTCAGGATCAGGTATCTGTCCCCGTGCAACAGCAAGTCCCGATACAAGCTTCGGCAAGCACATCTGTTTCCGCATCTGTCTCCGCAGTCGATCCTATAGGGGTATCGACACCCATAGTTGCTGTGTCACGTTCAACGAATCCATTCACACCCGACGCCCCAGATGGGGCCACGGGAGGTGCTAGCAGTACTTTTACACCACCTAGAATAAATAAACTTGTCTTTCAAGAGTCAGCGCATTCACGTACACCAAAATTCGTAAATGAACGTACGCTTAAGGAACTCCTTGTAAATTGTAGATATGACCCAGTGGTTGGTAAAGCGGACGAAATGGTCCTGGCATCATTACGTATCAGACGAGCCGCAGAGTATTTAGCAAGGTTACCAGGAATGACTACGCATCTGGATAACATATATCATTTTGTTCAAACAGGACGAGATCCAGGATGTATTATCAGAGCTATGGAATTCCAGAAAGTAGAGATACAGGGGGAACTGTTACGTTTCCTCATAAACTGTGTAATCAGAAATCAAGATCGTCCGGGGGTAGACCCGAATACAATGCTTATTCTTACAAGATGGAGTCAGAATATATCAGAAGGGAGACACGATAAGCAAAATTGTATAATAGCCATGTGCCGAAAAATACGTAAAGAAATAGAGCGTATTCATGAAGAGAGATTGGGAACAGACGAGTTTGAGCAAGATGAAGTGTCCGAATCAGGGAACTCTGCAAGACAGTCAGAGACCATAGCCTATGTAGGCAGAGGAAGATCTTGTGAAAATACTAGATGTTTTTCTGATCCCATACACTCTGTATGTCCAAATAATAGCAGAACGTATCCGACGCCTGTAATAAATCTGAAATCTCCTGAACATTCGTTTCAAGCCGCAGATAAAATACTACGAGAACGAAGAGGTTACCACCTCCTCGATTCCATGGATGAGCAAGAATTAGCCAGATCAGCCGTTCACTGGATTGTTAGTCCTGAAAAATACGGTGATGAGACCGTGGCACACACGTTTCTCAACCTCAGTACAGATGAACAACGTTTAGCTGGAATATATATGATTCAGCAACTCCTCATATTATATAAGAGTCAACATACTGACCCTGGTCCTTTACCTGATATATTAACGGAACTACTCACGAACAGATGGAGAGGTTCTAGTAACAAGCTAATTAAAGAGATATTAGTGTCACGTAAGCAGTATGTCCTTTTTGTAAGTCCGGATTCTCTCTCCTTGCCCCACAGAGAAAGAGCGCCGTACTATATGGATAGACAAAATCCCCTACGAGAAGTGCACCCAATAAAAGGCGAAGACAATGAGTTTCACCGTGTATTTGTTTACACACCCATATCAAAAATGGAATTATTAGAAATGAAAAAAGTAGTACCTAGTCATGACAAAGACCCAGCGGGTTTCCACCGAGAAATTAAAGACATGTTACTGATGGGAGAGTACACCTTTCCTGATATTATGACGATACTAAAGGTGCTTTTGCCTGCTGGCATTTATGAAAAACTGAAAGAAAAAGAGTGGGAAGTGGGAGACCAAAAGATAGACTGGACAGCATTAGCAGAGGAAGAAAGGGGCCGAGCTGCAGGTTCAGGGCTCGGGGATAAAGTTAAACTATTACCAGGTTTACTAGTACAGGTACTACCACGTTTATTAACTACAAAAAAGGAAGATTGGGGTGCAATCACAGCCTGTAAACAAAAGCAAGATGAAGACACAAGCGATTATTATGCTCGATTTGAAAAATGTTTTGGTATAAATAGTGGTATAAAAGCAAGTAGTGACTCATATCCGCATTTATTTGTGACAAAATTAGTGGAAAATGCATTACCTCCAGTGAAGAATAGAATATTGAAATTCGAGAGTACCTGGCAAAGTAACACTCCGTCGCAAATGCTACAAATGTTACAGTATCATCACAATAGAATTAGGGATGAACAAGAACACGAGCATAGACGCATGAAGGATACAAAAATGAAAATGCTAGTTTCTCAGACAGTACCAGCAGATGGTCACAAAAAGGGTGTGACACATTCTGGTGATTCTGCAGTTCCTGTAAAAGGAACCTGCAATTACTGTAAACAACTAGGCCATTATGTACATGATTGTCAAGTCCTGAAACGTAATATAGCTACAGGTATTGCAAAAGAGAGACCACGATTAGTTAGACAAGATCAGAATGAACAAGGAGCTATGCAGCATGGACAGTCCATGCCAGTTCAGCAATAGTCCATGCCAGCCTCACAGCAACCCATACAGTTTGTGCCAGCTGCACCACCGTTGCCTGCTACTGCCACACAAACCACAACACGACAAATGTATCAGACTGCACAGTATGAATACCCTGAGTATCAGCGTTACGCATGAACCAGCCTAGAGAGGGAAGTTGACTTACCGCTTATCGAGATTCCTGTAGATCAAGAAGGACCTTATGTACATAGTGAATTATTAGGTCAAGATAGAAAATTCTTACTCGATACAGGGGCAAGTCGAACAACCATAAAACGTAGTGAAGTTCCAGGGGCACCCCTCTCAGGCTCTCAAAATGTTTCCCTTGGTTTTTCGGGAAAACCTATTGTTAATGAAGTATCACAGCCTCTACCACTTACGATAGGACCTTTGACACGAACTACAGATTTATTGCTTACTAAATCATGCCCAGAAAATCTGTTAGGGATTAAGACTCTGAAAGCACTAGGAGCCATAATATGTTGTTCTCCGGAAGGAGTAAGGTTGTTTTTACGTGATTTTAAAGGTCACTATGTGTCTAGAGACATGGATCCCCGACTACAGACTTTACCAGTGCATCTATGGGCACAAGGCCCTACGGATGTTGGCTGCATGAACATTACACCCTATCGAGTTACATTGAAAACAGGAGTGGTACTACCACGAATGCGACAATACAAGTTACCGCATGATGCTGTAGTGGCTTTGTTGAAAATCATTGATGAGCTAATTGCCCAGGGAGTAGTTGTAGAAACAGACTCCAATGTATGTAATTCACCGATAATTCCGATTCTTAAACGAACTGATCCTACTGCTCCACCAGTGTACCGATTGGTTATTGATTTGCGTGAACTAAACAAGTGTATTGTACCACAATTCCCTGTGGTCCCTGATATATCATCATTGTTGACAGCAATTGATTCCGAAGCAACATTTTTACTGTAATTGATCTCAAGAATGCCTTTTTCAGCGTCCCAATAGATCCGGAAAGCCAATACTTGTTCGGATTCAGTTTAAATGGGCGCAGCTTTAAATTCTCACGCGCTCCCCAAGGATTTACAGAAAGCCCCAGCATCTACAGCCAAGCACTGAAACGAGAACTTGACAGTATCCACATGCCAGTCAATACTGCACTGCTTCAATATGTCGATGATCTGCTGATCACCGCGAGAAGCGAGCCAGAATGTGAAAAAGCTTCTCTGACAGTTTTACATTTCCTAGCCGACAAGGGGCACAAGGTGTCCCCTTCTAAGCTGCAATTCTGTGTTCAGCGAGTTATTTATCTTGGTCACTCGCTGTCCAAGGAGGGAAGGCAGCTTACACCAGATCGCATCCAGTTAATTGCTAACATGTCAATACCCCAGACACAAAAGGAGGTGCGGGCTTTCATAGGCCTCACTTCATATTGTAGGCAGTGGATCCCTCAGTACGCATTTCTAGCAAAACCACTCATTCAGTTAACCACACAGGAGGCAGCCACATCGACTGTTCTCCCTTGGACTCAGGAACATACACAAGCTTTTGAAAGCCTAAAGGAAGCTTTATGTCAAGCACCTGTTTTAGCAACACCATGTTATAGCAAACCTTTTACACTCTTTGTTACAGAACGCGAAGGTACTGCCTTGTCAGTACTCACTCAGGATCAAGCAGGATCATGCAAGCCATGTGCTTATTTTTCCAGTACATTAGATCCCGTAGCTCAGGCTTTGCCCGCATGCCTGAAATCAGTGGCAGCGACAGCTTTAGCAATCAGACAAAGCGATGCCATAGTATTAGGACACCCATTGACAGTTCAAGTACCACATGCAGTAGAGGTTCTTGTGAACCGAACACAAACACAACACTTGACCATAGCAAGACTTACCGGTTATGAACTGACATTGTTTCAACCACACATAGAGATCCGACGGTGTAATACATTGAATCCTGCTACACTATTACCTGTAATTGGAACAGACCCACTAGCTCATGATTGTGTTGAAATCATTGAAATAAAGACGAAACCTAGACAAGACTTGACAGACGTTCCATTGTTAGATCCAGACCTGACGTTGTATGTAGACGGATCATGCATGAGAGCAAGTACAGGAGATTTAGTGGCCGCGTATGCAGTCACAACAGACACTGAAGTTATTGAGACACATTGTATAGATACTCTGTCAGCCCAAGCAGCAGAACTTATTGCTCTAACGCAAGCCTGTATTCAAGCCACAAATAAGAAAGTTAATGTATACACTGACTCACGTTATGCATTCGGAGTTGTACACGACTTCGGCGTGCTGTGGCGAGAGAGAGGTTATTTAACGTCCCATGGTGCCCACATTCAGCACGGGCCCCTCATTCATGCTTTGTTAGACGCAATACATCTACCCACTGCTATATCGATTATGAAATGTAAAGCACACACGAAGGTTACTGATACCATTTCTCAAGGCAATGATTTAGCTGACAGAACAGCTAAACAGACTGCTCAGAATCGTACATTAGACATGACAAAGCCAATAGTTCAGACACCAACACAGTGTATGACAATTAAGGATCCCACACTTGACGTAATTGACATACAGACACATGCCACAGCAGAAGAAATAAAGAAGTGGACTGAACTAGGAGGGATCCAGACAGATCAAGGGTGGATGACAAAGGAGAAATCTGTATGGTTTCTCCCTGATTCCATGGTTCAAGCCATTATAGCTACAGTTCACAGTCCAGCACATTTAGGAGAGAAGGCTATGCTAGACAGCATTCAGCACATTTGGTTCAACAAACATTTACGAGCAGCAGCTAAACAAAAAGTTCGTACCTGTATGATATGTTGTCAGTTTAATCCAGGAAAGAGTGTTCCCGTAGAGCAGGGTGGATTTCAGCCTCCTGACCATCCTTTTGAAGTCCTCCAGATGGATTATATTCAGATGGAACGTTGTCGAGGATTCAAATATGTCCTCGTAGTTGTCTGCGCTCTCTCCCGTTGGACAGAGGCGTATCCCGTATCAGATTACACTGCTCCGACTACTGCCAAGCAGCTAGTTCGAGAATTCTTCCCACGGTACGGTTTACCACGTGTTGTATATTCAGATAACGGTCAGCCTTTCTCATCCGAATTAATGAAACATGTCTCACTCTTGTTGGGATATCAGTGGAAATTCCACTGTGTCCGACACCCCGAGGCAGCAGGTCTCGTAGAAAGACATAACCAGACACTGAAAATCAGACTGTCCAAAATATGTAGAGAGAAAGGTGTCGACTGGATAGTAGCATTACCAGTTGCACTCTTTTACATGAGAATGGTAGCACACTCTAGAACAGGGCTATCCCCGTATGAGGTGATCTTCGGTAGACCGCCGAATATGTGGGGGACGCCTATACCACGTAAAATAACTGATGTTGACTGTAATATGTTGACAGATTACTTGGCTTCCTTGATGTCTGCACTACAATCTTCTCGTTCACAGGTAGCTGCAGCCTTTCCCGACAACACTGAGGCGAAACCCCATGACGTTGTTCCGGGTAATCTTGTCTTTGTGAGAAATTTCGACAGGAAAAGTCAATTGGAGCCCAGGTGGAAAGCACCCAAGTTGGTCCTGTTGACCACAAGAACAGCCGTGAAGATCGAGGGACGTAAAGGGTGGATTCATTCAAGTCACGTCAAAAAATTTCATGGACTACCTTCAGATATAGACACTGTGCCCTGCACTCCCTCACAGACTGATTCAAAACTTCCTTTTGTTGAAAAGAATGACTCTCAGTGCTATAAATTAAAGCTTAGGCCCAAACAGTCGAGCAATTTGATTGTTTAAGTCCTCTCCAAGGTGAAGCGGTTGAATTGTCTCCGACATGTATCCCTTGGACCTGAGTAGAGAAAATACCCGAGAAATGTTGAAACGACAGGCGTATTGTAAATCACTGCGTAGCTACTGTATGAGGACATTATTAATTTTGTTTTTATTGAGTATTTTAGTGATTATTACGAGTGTGATTTTGCACATATATCATCCTATCTCTAGACATGTTTATAATGTTGCTGATGAACATTCTTTTAGTGACCTACCGCCACATGAATTATCTTATAGACTTGCGCTGCGCAATAACACCTTCATTAGTATGTTACATCATTCCCATCAGACTAGTAATGCGACCAATTGTTGGGTGTGTGGCCGACTTCCTCCCTATCAGAATAACAAAGGAGTTCTGCCTTTCTTTCCACATCCATTCACACACAATGGCTCCTGTGGAGCATGGTTTAGTTTATTAAATTCCATAGACCCAGACACAGCAGTTTATCAACAACATTGGATATGGGGAAATCTGAATCTAGTTTTATTCAAAGTCTGTCACCCTAATAAGGAGGGTCACCCCAGTAGAACAGGAACTGATTTAGAAAATGAAGTGTATAAATTAGGTAATTTTACGCCTAATCTTATGATTCTGAATGTCAAATCCGAAGTTGAACTAATTCTGCCCACTATGTCAGTATTTCCAGTTAAGGGTGAATTATGTGTAAGAAAAGTTGGTTCCATACATATGGGCCATAGCCAATGCGTTACTACAGTAGAATATAGTGATCAAGGTAAATCTTCATTTAGAGCTTCTCGCCATTCTTACTTCATATGTGGTCAGACGGCATATATGCGTCTGCCTCTAGATTGGGATGGTACCTGTTACATAGCATTCCTTTTGCCACCTGTTTTCCTAGCTCCTCCTGATTATTATCGAAATGTTCATTTAGTACACAATAGAGAGCAAAGAGATCTCCCAGTTGTCGATTATACTGAGACAGCATGGGACAAGTATGTAGATTTCAATAAAGGTATCTTTCCCTATATAGGTACAATATCAAATAGTAAGCTGATACGCAGACTCACCAAGACTCTTGAAGCTGTAGTAAACGAGACTATAGCCGCCCTAGGCAATCTGACAGAGGAACAATCAGTGATGAGAATTGTTGTTCTCCAGAATCGTCTTGTCCTTGACGTCATCCTGGCCGATAGGGGCGGAGCTTGCAGGGTCATCGGATCCAGCTGCTGCATATTCATACCAGAAAATTCGCCATCTGTATATAAAGCTATAACACGCCTTCATAAGATTGTAAGCCAGATACACGAGAATCCAGGCACTTGGACGTGGTCCGGGTGGTTTTGGAGTGTGATATCAGCCTGGGGATGGAGAGTTCTATCCTTCCTAGGTATTGGCCTTCTTATGCTCTTCAGTTGTTGTTTATGCCTACAATGTGGACCAGCGATTTGTGGTCTGTGTGCCACATCATGCATTCCACATCACAGGTCCCGTTCAGAATACCGGAAGGAAGAAGAAATGATGCTCCATGAGCAAATCAATGGAATGATGAAGATTGATGTCTCGTGAAGGGCAAGAAGGGGACAAGGAGGGAATGTGGAAATGTGGATTTTCCTGATCAGTTATGTCCCCTATCTTGGACCCCAACGGTTCTATATGCATGTTACAAGTACATGTATGTTCCCTCCAGTTCCAGTTTCTAAGACGCAAACATATGTGTGTCTACCGTCGACATGTTCTCTGTCAGATCCGCCATCAATGGGCTGGATACTCGATTCCTAAGTATGAAAGGCCACCGACTTTATATGGCTAAGTTACTTCATTTTTACAGTTCAGGCAAGTAGGCCCGATTCTGTCCTCAAAGCCTTTCCCTGCTCTCTGTCTCTGACAGCTTCAGCTTGAGCTCGCATCTGTATCCATGAACTTTGTCCTACTCCCTGTGCAGCTAACGGTGCCTGCCTCGGCCAGTTTTCGCCTGTCTGCCAAGAAGTTGTATTTCACCTTCGAATTATCTATTTTGCTCTCCAGCCGATGCATTCCTGTCCAGTGATTTAGGTAAACATTTCCTTTAGCTCACAAGCAAAGGACTCAGCCTTTCCGTCCTCCTGCAAGTGATTCATAGCCCTGTTGCCATGGAAAGTTTTCTATCCCTCGCATCTCATATAGACACTTAGACGCTTGTACACGTACACAGTCAGTATAGAATAGATTCTGTCCGAGAGTCTCTTCCTTGTGGATAACATAGTTCTTTAAACATAGGATGTCAGATATGATTTGGGATTAGGTTGACTTGACCCCAGACTTCTCGTCTCCACATGTAGAGCTAAATGTCAAGTCCCCTTCACCCCCTAGTTGCACGTCAATTACACGTCATGCTGCCGCGCGCGCATCTATGCCAAGTATTATCTTATAGATCCACCTATGTCTGATAATTCTAACCAATCATGTTTCTTTTATTTCTTATTACGCCTAGTTTCGATTATGTCACTGTTTTGTCATTTTTCTTATCAAATGTTACGCCTTCTACATTCGTTTCATTGTAATGTACTTATTATAAAAATACATGTCTGTTAATGAATTATTGTACTTCACTTCCTGAACCCTCGTGGTGACGGAACCTGAAGGCCGCGACTCGAGTCGGCCATTTTGAATGGAATAAAGCCCATTAGACTTACTCTTATACCACGGATTCTGCCTCTTGTTATTTTGAGCTATTTATTTTAATTTAAGATTCCGTATGAAATTCAGTCCGGTATTTTTATTTACCACAGAGTCATCTGGCGTCGATCGCTTGGCCGCCTTCTTGGTGTCAAAAACCAGTCGGGACTGACGGCTGTCCGACTTCCCCATGGCAGCAGGAAGGACCTGCAGTCCGCACACAAGGGCAAGGCAGGGTCCGCCGCGGCCAGCAACCAGGAGCACCAAAAAAAAAAGGAAAAAAATGCCTGGGGCGCCTAGCGACCACTGCACCTCCGCAATAGCCCAGGACGGTTCAAGCAGCCCAAAGCGGCAGGAGAGAATGCAAGCCCCCGCAGGGGCACACGTGGAGAGCCAACCAACCTGTTAGAGGCCAATATAATAGAGGCGGAGGGGGGCACTCCCCTGCAGAGGCGGCCACGTATACTAAACCAGCCCCAGCCGAGCCCCACTGAGGAGCAGGCCGTCCAAGCCACAAACCCCAGCCAGACAGCAGATGTCGATGTAAAGATCCGAGGTAACCCTGGGGGGCCGGCAGGCAGGGATGTGTAGGCCAGGTGAAACACCGATCAGGCAGACACGTAGAGTCCGACGCCGAAAGGGACCAATTCACCAGCCGCAGGCAGTCAGGCGGCACCGCAGGGGCAGAGACAAACTGTAGCAGGACTGCCCCGGGGACCCACCAGGGCCCACACGGGGAGCCAGCAATGTCACTGAAAAGGCAGAAGCAAGCGAGTGTCCAGGCGCGGGCCAAGGGGGAACCTAGCAACCCCCCAGAGGCCCGACCCAGCACCTCCAGGTGTAAAAATGCCAGGCGCTGTGTCGCAGGGCCCGATCAGCAAACCGGCAGCGCCGGGAGGGTCCCAAAGATGCTCACAGAGGCGGCGCGTGGGGGGGGCAGCGCGAGGTCCCAGACTCCCGCTACCAGGCCACGCAGTCACTCCAGGCAAGCACAGGAATCACCCCCCCCACCTCGCCACGCCACCGAAGTCCGCCAGTACAGGCCGCGATGGAAGGACCAGAAACCGCCGGTGCCGCACTCACCGTCCCCACAGCAATCAACAGGCAGCAGCAGGCAGCAATGACAGTCGGGACTGAACACGCGGCCAGCAGGAGCACCCGCATCAGGATCCCGCTCCGCGGTGCCTGTCTCCTCCAAAGCGGCCCACCAACCACGTGGGCGCAGCGGCACTCAAGTAGTCGCCGCCACCGGGCCGGGCTCCAGGCAAATCCCCCGCAGATCTCGCCTCACAGCACAGGCAGCTCCGAGAGCTATCCAGAGAGCCGCGCACCAGCAAAACCGTCACCGGAGACAGCAGGCAGGCAGGGGGCATTAATCTCACTGCTCCACTTCAGATCAATGTGCAGGGGACAGAGGATTAATGCAGGATAAGGAGCCAAGCAGCCGGAGCCTCACTGGCGTGCGGCCATGTCGGTCGTGCGCCACCTAGCGCCCTCGCGCAAATCAATATTTGTACATCGATATTTTGGCTCTGCACCACCGGGAGATGTAGTTTCATTCCCCCACACAAATTTATTAATAGCAAGTTGTAGTGGGCGAAGTTCAGTTGGAGATGGGGAAAGCGGCAGTGTTTGAAAGATGTAAAGGATACGTGGAAGCACTGTCATCTTAACTGCCGTGATACGTCACAACCAGGCCAGCCTCAAGCGACTCCGTGAGTCTAATGATTTATGCGTCTGGTCGAGGAGTGGTCCTCATAATTTATCGCCAGAGTCTTCGACATTATGGGAATCCATAATATATCCAGGTACAGCAAAGGTTTCGACGCCCACTTCAGGGGAAACTGGGTTTGTTACGTCACCTCATGAGGGGGCTGGACTGACAGGTTCAGGATCTGGCATTTAGGGGTCTATTAGGATGTCAGGCGGATACGCCCGACATTTCCCACCACTCGCATCCCATTTCCCCCCACCATATTACGATGGCAGGGGGACCGGGCTTAAAAGGGGCTGTATATGGTGGCGGTGTCTGCAAGACACCGCCATCCATATTACAATGCAGGCGGGAAAGTGCATTTCCATGGCGGCGTTGCTGCCATGGAAAGGCATGCGGTTCCTGACTGGGGGAGTCCATTGCAGGCCCCCAGGGTGTTGGGATGGTGGGGGGTGCACATGGGGGGTACCTATGGTACCCCCCTGCATTTGCAGGGACAACGTGGCAGGCATCGCGCGGTGCCTGCCATGTTGTGCATGCAAATGCACAAGGTGCATCCACAGCATTGTTGCGGGCGGTGCTGTGAGCACCGCCCGCCACAATGTTGTTGATGGGGGATGCCACCGCCACAGTGGCGGTGGCATTCTAATTGCCGGTGCGGGACCGCTGCACCACTGGCGGGCCGGTGGCGGGTGGACGAAAGACCCCCCCCCATCCTAATAGGCCCCTTAGTGAGATTAACCTTAAATCTAGAGACTTCGCTGAAGATCTGCAATTTGTCCAGTAGGGCCAGTAGAGACGTCATTGGGTTTGAAAGAGAGAGAATAACATTGTCAGCACATAAGCTGATAGGGTGAGTATCAGCTCCAAACCTGATGCCCTCGATCAGCGGATTGTCTAGAAATAAGTTCCTCCATTGGCTCCATGTAGAGCGCAAAGAAAAGTTGGGAAAGCGGGCAGCACTGACGAGTACCCCGAGCTATCGGGAACGTAGTTGAAGATGTTCTATTGACTCGGACAGATGCCCTCGGGTGCAGTAGATACAGTCTGTCCATTTAATGAATGATTACCTGATACAATTTGGCGTACTGTTTCGAAAAGGTAGGCCCACTGGATGCGGTCAAACTCCTTTTCAGGCGCCGATTCTGATGTCGGACCGACTCAGGTCCATCTGACATCGGTCAGGAGCCGTAACATACCGTCCTGCTGTCGTCGTCGGTTAGGGCCCTGCTAGTACGATGCGACCGAACAGGGTTCGGTCGCACTTGTATACAACACAATGCAAGCATGCATTCTGAGCAGAATGCATGCTTGCATCGTGGAAAGCAGGGGTGCAGTTCATCCCAGCACCCTGAGGGGCGCACCCCAAAGTGCCTGCCACCGGGTGCAGGGATCCACATACGTGCCCCCTGGCCGCCATACGGCAGCCTCGCACACATGGGGGCCCTACTGGGGGCCCCCAAAGACAGTTTTCGACTGCCGGCACGAAAAGGTAGTGAAAAACTGCCATCGTACTCCCTCGCAAAGAGACGGCCGGGGGAGTACTGAGGGATTTCCGGACGGCGGACGGGCTCTCCAAGCCTGTCGTCCGCAATCCAAAAATCCGTGTCGGATTCCTTTCCGACCAAGCCCATCAGAATGGCTCAGTCGGAAAAGGAATCCGGCCGACACGATCCGATTCGGTCGGAGCCCTTCAGACTGAAATCGGAATCAGTCCCAAAGCGTCAATGGAATGGAGTAGCGCCTCTTTGCAGAACCTTTGAGTGATCTCCATGAAATGGAAGAGTCTCTTGGTATTGTCTCCCCCCTGTCTCGTCGAGATAAAGCTGGCCTAGTCGGGGTCAAGCAGGCCTAGCATAAGCGGGTTCAGGCGGGAAGCCAGGATCCGGGCGAAGACCTTAGCATCAACATTTAGGGGCCGATTCCGACCGCAAAACGAACTGACCGACACGGACCCGGACCGAATACCGACCGACACGGACCAGCGCCGTACGACCTGTGCAGTACGATGCAACGCGAGTGAATTACAACCGACACGTACGGAATACAAGCCGTATGACCGAGCCGAAGGGAAAATAGTGATCCGGACGTAAAACCGACACGATTTTCACCGATCGACAAGAACCCGGAATGAACCTGACCGACCCTTACCCGCGATGTATGATTAGCGCAGTACGATGCAATGCGTGTAAAACCAGACCGACTCGCACGGAGACCAAGCCGCACGACCGACACGCACAGACAACCCGGCACACAAGCAATAGAGACCGCCGCGAAGGACGCGTACCAAACACAGAAGACAGGCAACGTGAACGAGGTGGAGAAGCCCGCACGAGACAACAGCAGCGACTGTTTCCGTCACATGAACGTCTCCTTCATGCCTACAAAACACAAAGGAAAAAAGACAAAAAAAGGACCAAACAAGCAATGACTAAGCCAATAAATACCCCCCCAAAAAAATGTGACAAAGACACACCCACAACTCCAACTATATAAAGGACTACAATCACTACCATCATCCCTTGCAAACAGGAGACACAGCCAGCAGCAAACACCAGTACACAGCAACCACAGACACACTCACAACTCACCCATCACACAACTCACACACCATCAGCACCTAATACAAAAGCACACACACATACACACAGCAACACCAAACCAACATCACTTGCACCCTCACACACACATCCCCCACCACCACCACCCATCACCATACCTCCAAAGAAGAATCCAAAGTTCACAGATAGTGAGTTAGAAGTGCTGGTAGACGAGATCATCAGAGTAGAGCCACATTTGTTTGGTACATTGGTTCAAAGGACCCCCTTCTCACAGAAAACCAAGATGTAGGCGAGGATTGTGGACAAGGTGAACGCACAAGCACCAACGTTGCACACAAAGGACGATTTCCAGAACCGGTGGTATGACGTGCTCAGAAGGGTCAAGAAACTCATCGAGAAAGATCACGCCTTGAGTTAGCGCACTGGCGGTGGCCCTCCTGCCAAACCAGTCTACTTCAGGACCTGGGAGGAGAAGGTGCGGGACATCCAACCACCAGAGAGCGTCCATGGCCTAACAGCCATCCCAGAGCCTGGTGAGTACACAAACAACATACCCAAGATTGTGTGGCAAGGGGACAGTGAAACCATGCACCGCAAGCAAAGCTACACTAACCAATAGATAATCAACCCAAGATGTGTATGCCAGTCACACAAACACAATACCTGCCATCTCATAGTGACTGGGGACTGTGTCATGACGTGCACCAACCTACAAACAAATAGAGCAAGCCATTGGCACTAAGCCAAATATACCCAACCAGACAGTTTGACACCACAAACACACCACCTCACAGTGCAGCTGACTGTCAGGAAGGAATAGTGGGGATGCAGGAGAAGTGAGTGTAGCCAAAAGCCTGATGGGGCCTGTAGTCACAGATAATGCCCCCCCTCCTGATTGGCCCATCAAGACCCCTCTGAAACATGCCCACATCACAGGGAGTGGAAAATGACTGACAAGATGGCTGACACTGGGTCCTGCTGTGGGGAGCACAAGGCCCTGCTAGGGCTTGTGTGCAAATCAGAAGCAGGACACCACTGACTGACATCCTGAAAGACAACTTGCACGCCCTACAATTGAAGCACGTTTCATGATGGGAAGGAGGACTGACAGCCCTGACCATACTACTCAGCATGGGGAGACACCCCCCCCAACACAAACTTCACACAACTCACCGGGTACAATGCATTGACACACACCTCATTGAAATATCAGCAAAAGATACCCCGTACTGGGTGCTGCTGTGTGAAGCACAGGGGCTCACTTGGGACCTGTAGCCAAACAAACACCGAGATTTCACAGTCAGCCATCTTGCCATTGCTGTCACACCCCCTCACAGGGAAGCAGAGTCAAGAGGGAGGAAGCATGGGCATGCTGGGAAGGGGGGTGTAGCCAATAGACTGATGGGAGTCGCAGTCACAGACAACCTACACCCACCCACTTGGCCCAGCAAGATCAAACTGAAACATACTCGCCTCACAGGGAGTGGGAAGGGACTGACAAGATGTCTGACACTGGGCTCTGTTGTGGGGAGCACAAGGCCTTGCTGGGACTTGTAGCCAATCAAACACTGGGGTTTCACAGTCAGCCATCTTGCCATTGCTGTCACACCCCCTCACAGGGAAGCAGAGTCAAGAGGGAAGAAGCATGGGCATGCTGGGAAGGGGGGTGTAGCCAAGAGTATGATGGGAGTCGCAGTCACAGACAACCTACACCCACCCACATGGCCCAGCAAGATCAAACTGAACCATACTCGCCTCACAGGGACTGGGAAGGGACTGACAAGCTGTCTGACACTGGGCTCTGTTATGGGGAGCACAAGGCCATGCTGGCAAATGGCCACCAACAATATCAAACTCTGTCTGTGACAAGCTGGGAAAAAGCAGTGTACAGGCAGGCATCGGTTTGAAAAGTAGAAAATGTCATGTTTGTGAACCAACGATGCATGTAGAAACATAAATCACATTGTGTGTCTCTTCCAAATAGGCCTGGGCTAAAATTTTGTTCCGTTCGCGGAAATTGCGATAATTTGACATTTTCGCGTTCTGCGGAAAGCGCGAAAATGTCAAAATTTCCGTATTCCGCAGCTTGGCGATAATTTGTTTCTTGCTCGCGCTGTAAAATAATACATTCTCGCGCGTGCGCGATCGCCTTACCTGAATCCCTGCGTTCGCCGACAAGTTTTCTTGATCCGGTTGCGTTCTCCATGAGATGTTGTATTGTTTTTAGCCATTTGCGCTGTCTCGCGACAGTTCGCGCCCGCAGTGACGTCATGCGTCGCGCGATCACGTCTTTCTTCTCGCGATCATGCACCGCGAGACAACTGAAAACAAGATGGCCGCGCCCGCGAGCAACCACATGGGTAAGTTGGCGAGCCGCAACCATGCAGAAAATCTCGCGAACATGCGGGAAAAAAACTTCCGCATCTTCGCGATATTTCCGCGTGTTTGCGATAATTTTTAACATTTTTGCGATAATTTGCGAAAGTGGATTTCGCAAATTCCGCCCACCCCTACTTCCAAACACAGGTCGTGCTGGGCACCCAGCACCAAATGACGAGGATACCCTGTCCCAGCCTCTGGTGGACACTGAGCTCTCTGGTCTGACTCTCTCACTGTCCTCTTCGGATGACGACGACCAACCTGGCCCCTCTGGTGTGAGCCATCATGCAGCACCAGCAGCAGCAACATCTGCCCCCCCCTGTACCCACACCCATCTGGACACCGACAGGGCACCCCCGCCAACACGGACAGACCAAGAACAATCAACACCCAACACCCACAGCACAGGGACACAGGACCCCCCGGAAGCTACAGCCAACACCACCAGCAACACCACCCAAGGGGTCCCAGTGTCACCTGTGCGTACCGCTGCTGGTCCTGCCCGTGTGGAGAGGGGTGGGAGGCACAGGGCCCGCCTTGCAGAGGGATCTGGACTGCATGATGACCCCCAACCGGCACGCATCTTAGATGCGTACCAGGATAGCACCGGAGGATTTGGCAAGGTAGTGGGGATCCTCAAGGACATGCAACACGAGCAGGTCGCCCACCATGCCCGCATAGAGGCCAAGTGGGATGACATCACTGCGGTGCAGCAGAACATACTACAATGCCTCCGCCAGATCAACACAAACCAGTCCACACCCCCCTGTGTGCCCACAACATCTGTCGCAACACCATCTGCCAGCGCCACAGGGAGGGCGGAGGACTCTAGCGGAGAGTCCCCTGCACCGCAGAGGCCTGCACATGAGGATCCCCCCCACGGAAGAAGAGGGGTCGTCCGAAGAAGGACATGTGAGAGGCAGATGTCCCAGCACATCCCCCAGGGCCTCCAAACCTGTTCTGGACAATGTTCTTTGTACACAACCCGTTCACCTTGTCCAATCGCACACAATACGCCCACATTACATGGAGGGTTCATGTTGGGCCAATGTAGCAGACGACTGTGGACTTTACTCCGGACAATTCATCTACCAGCACTTCCAACGCAAATGTGAACTTTGGATTCCCAAACTACTGTACAGCACCCACCATCCTGTGCACTTCACTCAACACATGTTTGTAAATAAACTCACCAGTACACCATACTTGCCTCTGTTGTGATTCCAACTTGTCATGTTCAGGGAGATGTTGATCTGCTACACAACACAGTGCATGCCAAATACTGCAACAATGTGACCAACGTAAGGGGAGTCATGGGGATGTGACACATGTGAGGGAGACACAGCGCTATGGCCACACAAAACATACTCACCATGGCCATGTTACTCGTCACACACAATGATGTTGACCTGAAACACATTGGCATGCACAGACACAACACCAAGCACAGTCAGTGGTAACAAGTCCACAGGTGAGGTAAGCAGATGTCACTCAGATGTGTGAAGACAGACAACGCACATAATAAAGCGTAGCACATGTTCATTACACATCAGCAAAACGTTTATTCCACACTAGTTGCAAGGTAATTCTACGTAACAGTGGACACACGCTCACAATGTGTTGGAGAATGGAAGTCCAGGGATGTGTGGTACATCAGTTGATGGGAATTGTCAACTTCCACACTGTTGTTGGCTTCTGGGTGTTGGGGGTCAGTGTTGACCACACTACAGGCAAAGGACCCTGGGAAGGACAGACAAGATACAGTCAAAAGCACAGAAGAACAGGAGAGAAATGCAATACACATGCACAAAACATGTTGCAAAACACCTACACAAACACTAGTTAGCAGTACTACCCTATTGTGGAGTACACACCACCTGAATGGACACATCACAGCACGCATCCATTCAAGTAGTACACAGACACACTCAGACAGCAACAGAGCTGGCTCAACACATTCCAGGCTACCTCCATACATTCACATAACAACACTGGAAACTCACATTCAGGTGAAGAAGTTGTTGATGAGCTGGGAGCGGACGTCACCATCATCTTCATCATCACTGGCATCTTGGCCCAGGCCGGGATCCTCCACAGGTGCCGGACGTTGGTCATCGTCATCATCATCCTGGATGAGAGGCACCTCCTTCCGCACCGCCATGTTGTGTAGCATGCAGCAGACCAGTATTATCTTGCACACCTTTGCAGGCTCATATGAGAGGGCCCCTCCGGTCTTGTCCAGGCAGCGAAAGCGGCTTTTCAGGAGGCCGAATGTCCGCTCAATCACCCTCCTGCTCCGACCATGTGCCTCATTGTAGCGCAGCTCGGCTGGTGTTGCAAGGTTCCTGAGGGGTGTCAGCAACCACGGCATGTTGGGGTATCCAGAGTCACCTACACACACAAAAATGAACAAGTAGCTGAGTTTTGTAGGAGTGCGGAATACAACACTGACAAACACACACAATGAGAAACAGTCAGTACACACCGACAAGCCAGGCACGCTGAGCTGGCATCTGTGACATCAGCGTTGCAATGTGACTACTCCTCATAATGTAGGCATCGTGCGCCGAACCAGGGAACCGTGCACACACATGTGTGATCAACATGTCAGCAAGACAGACCACCAGAGCATTGATCGAATGGTAGTGCTTCCTGTTCCGGTATGCCTGCTCATGTGCCTGTGGTGGTATCAGGGCAACATGTGTCCCGTCAATGAATCCAATGACGTTTGGCATCCTCCCCAGTGTATAAAAGGCATCCTTAATTTCTG
Organism: Triturus cristatus; assembly: GCF_964204655.1. Lineage (NCBI taxonomy): Eukaryota > Metazoa > Chordata > Amphibia > Caudata > Salamandridae > Triturus > Triturus cristatus. The sequence goes on along the minus strand of NC_140583.1, from coordinate 1,156,085,392 downwards.
GGAGTTCATCTTGGCTCGGGAACATGATATACAGGTCGAGGAATTGCAACATCCCTTCCAAGACATCGCGTAGCACCCGACTAAACATCATTTGCGACATACCACCAGCAGTAGCCACAGTGTACTGGAAGGTACCGGTAGCAAAGAAGTGCAGGGCATGCCATCACCTTCACCTCTGGGGTCAGTGCTGTAGGGTATGTCCGGCCAGGAAGCAGATGTGGCGCACTCTGCTCCGCCAACTCCACAATCAGTGGCCTGGTGAAGCGGTACCGTCTGATGCTATCGTGTTCCTGCATGGTTGCAAGGTCTGGGAACGGACGATGGACAGCTGGTGCCCTGCAGTACAGAGATGCACAAAGGAAGATTGTCAGTACATCCACCCATGTAGCCATGACCATGCTAGTTCATGACATTACACAATGTACTGAGGTGTGTGCTGTTGGTCATGGACACATATGTCACCTACGAGACCAGCACCTCACATCTCAATTCCACATGTCCACATGAGTGCTATGTAGTGCAATGGGCTAATCATCTGGCTGTGTCACCCAACCTATGTGCTGCTGCAACGTTCAAAAAACACACCCCAGTGACAAATGAGGACTCATGTCTCCCAGGCATCACAGACCTTTGACATGCAGAAACCCAGGCTCCCTGTATTGCCACATCAACACAGCAATGGACATGGCGTAGCACGTACACACCACAAGGCAAGCGTACGTCCCACAGGTAGTGGCCACTGTTGTTCCTGCCAGCCCTACATGTACGTCTCTTAGACACACACCACATCAAGGTTGATGCATATACCACATGGATGTGGAGACTGTCACCCATTGGTAACATGTGATCAGACACATCTGAGACACAACATGCACACAGACTGTGGGTGCACATCAGTATTGGGGCTACAGGTCTCACTGTGACGAACATGCCATCACCCCCAGGACTCAGGGTGTATGTGACATGTCTTAAACATATCCAACCTGACACAGTGGCCTTCACTCATGCCCATTACTGTCCAATTGCACATCACAATGGTAATGTGCACAACACACAAAAGACTCTGCCCCCATGTACAAGATAACAGCCTGGGAGTGGCTGCACAAAGTGGCAAACATAAAAGCAGCTGTGGCCCCCTCAAACACCCAGGGAATGCAGCCTTACATGCCATGGGACACTGTGTGGCCAATGCTATAGTGTGGCAGGTGTGACGGGTGCCTGTGTATGTTCAAAATACGGGTTGTACAGTCAGTTGAACGAGCCGGGCGCACCCATTGGCTCAGGACTGTCATGGAGACTGATGCGGATTCAAAACTTGTACGAGTTGTGCACTGTAAATTCAGTTGGATGCCTACAACAATGTTGCAATTTCAAGTGTTCCATGAAGGTGAAGATTTGAACGATGCGGAAGGCGTGTACGAGTCGTACTTTTGAATGGATTGGACAGATTCATAGAATGCAACCGTGTTGGACCTATCACTTGGGACACATGGCACAGAGTCTGCCTATGCAGCACAGATATAAGGCTGGCTGGCCCCCAGGGAGCTCACTTGCCTGCACTACATGCTACTGGACCACATCCCTGCTACCACTGCTGCTGTCTATGCATCCTCTGGCTCCTGCTATGGCACGTACTCTGGAGAGGGCCCAAGCCTTCACTGAGGAGGAGAACCAGGGCCTGCTGGACGGGCTCCTTCCAGAGTACAGAAAGCTCTATGGGACATCAGGGGAGCAGGTGAGTGTGCTGTCCACTGCCTTCCTAGTTATGCATGTTGTCTGACTAGCAGTACTAGCAGTGTGTAGACCAGTGGCAAGCATTCTCACTGACTACTTTCATCCACCAAAGTGTGTAGGTACATGTAATTAATAGTTTTCCTGCTGCTAAAGTGCATTATTGCAAGCTTAAACTATCCAGGCATTGTTAACATGTCAGACATGCATGTGAGTTTTCATTCCCCATGGTTGCACTACCTGTGTAATTTATTTCCCTTTGTGATGATGACATGTATATCCAATTGTGTGCTGCACAAATCTGGGGCATGTGTGTTAATGTACTTTTCACTTTGTCATCCTCACAGGTTGATGCCTACCAGAAGCAGGAGATCTGGCTGACCATCGCCCGGGCTGTTCGTTCTGTGGGGGTCTACAAGCGCCGCATCCGCAACTGCCAGAAGAGGTGGCAGGACCTTCGGGGCTGGACCCGGAGGATAGCTAGAGTCCAGCTGAAGCTGTCACCTCCACGCAGGAGGGGCGGACACCGGACCCTGACTCCCCACATGCTCCGGATACTGGCGGTGGTCTTCCCGGACCTGGATAGGCAGCTGAAGGCCAGACAGCAGCAGGAAGGGGGTAAGTCCATGCCTGATCTGTGTACTATGTCTGACATGCAAATAGCAGTCTTTTGTCCTGGTCACACTTCCACATTACGTAGGTCTTGTAGTTCCAAATTCAGGTCCCTCATTTGTGTGATGCACCCTCCTCATCTGTTCCACAGGTGTGGCCCCTACAGTCTGTTGCTTGTGTCACTAGGGCACTGTGTCCCTGCAGTCAGCTATGCTTCAGGTACCAGTCAGCATCAGTTCCCGTGACTCTGTTGTGTGTTTCATGGGCGGGTCAATTGTTTACACAATGCCTGAGATCTGACATTTGAACTGTGTGTGCCCTTGAGATGTGTACCAATTGCTGGTCTGACTCGCAACATGTTTCTGGGGTATTCCAAACAAAACCATGCAGCAGGGGACTCCAATTTTTGGGCATCAGGAGTATGTATATCAAGTATGTCACAATTGCTTAGCCACCTGACTACTGTCCGGGGCAAAACACTGTTTCACTTAGTCCTGCCCAGTCATGCCCCCTCAAGGGCATTCAGAAACACTCTGTAATCCCAATCCTGTGTATGAAATTGCAGGTTGTGCTTAGTGACATGTGCCCTCAGGTGTCCGCCTCTGTGTCATTAGGGTGTGGCTTGTTGCTACGTACAACTGGGGTGTCTATGATTCAGAGGGTCAGCATGACATCTGCAATGTGACTGTGGGAGACAAGACCTGTGTGACATATAGGTGTGCGATCATCTGACAGCGCACAATGGTGTATGCAACTGTGTCCCTCATGCAGCTGGGTTACATGCATGGCAGACTGTGATGTGTTAATGTACATGGATTTGTGTTTGCTGAGACTCATATGAATGATTTGCATGATGTGGGGTCTTCTGGGTCCTGGATATGTTGATGGGCAAGTGGGCCGGTCATCTGCAGAGTCAGCTTTACCCCTGAGCTAGGATTGTGTGTCAGTGCATATTCTTGTTGTCTGGATGCCCTGCCCCTGTGACAGGAGACAGTGTTGACTGACTTTCAGGGCATCCCAGTGCCATGGCATAGAACTTGCTATGAGTGAGCCTGCATTGTGTTCAAGTGTGCACCATGCACCCCATTGTGGCCTTGCCCATCAGGACATGAGTACATCATAGTGTGTGTTGCTGACATGCATCCCAAGCATGTGAAATGAGTCTCTGCCCATCCCTTCATCCGGACACCTGTACTGAGTCAGTCACAAGAGATTTGCTGTGTGTATAGTGACATACTCCTACATGTTCACTTGCATGTACAACTAATGTGTGGGTGGTGCATGTTGGCACATTGGTGTGTTAGCATCCAACACGCAACTCACATATGTGTGGAAGTCAAGGAGGGATATGTGTGCCATGGTTGATGTTGAGAATGACAATTGTCTTATCCTAAACAGTGTTGGCACTTTGAGCTGTGTTCAGATGATGATGCCAGGGCATGCCCTGTGATGTGATGTACTCACTGTGGTGTGTGTAGTCGGTGCAGGTAACTGATGTAGTTCTGTTACTTCCTATTCCTATCCAGATACATCCACGGCCACAGGAAGGGACAGCTCCACGGACCAGGAGGAGCCACAGAGACTTACAGGGACAGAAGGAGAGGAGTCAGGTGGACCCAGTGGCACGGAGGGCGAGTTGAGCCACACAGAGGAGTCTCAGCACCATCCCCCCCAGCTGAAAGCCACAGCAGCTCTGAGGATGACTCCCCTGTGGAGGCGGGTGTCAGCAGCCACCAAACACCAGCTAGTGAGGCTGTCTCCGCCACCGCCACCACCACAACCACCAACCCTCTCCCATCGGCTTCCATCCCAGAGGTTCCTATGGGCTCCCGTGTTCGTGAGCATGTCTCCTTTGTGCCAGGCACCGCACCCCCTGCCACTGTGTCCCCTGCTTCCCTGAGTGAGGAGTCTGTGGACTTACTTCGACAGATCCATGTAAGGCAGACATCGATGCTGAAGGTCCTCCATTCACACACAGGTCTGTTGACACAACTGGTGTCATTCATGGAGGGCATTTCCTCTGGCATGTCTGCCCTACAGAGGACCAACCAGTCCGTGGCCTCCTCCGTGATGGCAGCAGTGTCCCTCCTACCCCTGCACCACCCTCGATTCCTAGCACCCTACCTGTCCCAAGCACAGAAACCCCCAAACCAAGGTCTAGACATGCACATAAGCAAGCGCAGGGGACTGATTCCACACTCACAGGGGCTGGTTTGCTGACACACACACACAGTCATCCACAACCACTCCACAGTCCTCCGAGACCTCTCCCTCCCAGCCCCGTTCCCTTGCCTCACCTGCAACCCCATCCCCCCAAAAGCTCTTCCTCTGTGACCTTGGCCTCTTCCCCACCGACCCAGCAGATCCTGATTACAAGGGGAAGAGGAAGTCCCCACACACAGAAGGGAGTGCCCCTCACACCCAGACACCCTCCCCCAGGCGCAGTCAGACCGAGACGCCCACCCGCAAGTCCCCCCGGCGCAAGAAGAGCAAGACCCCCCTGCCACCAAGCAGCTCCAAAGCAAAGTCTCCATCCTCCATCCCCCAGGCCACCACTCCAGAGGTTCCCCTGCCACTCCCTGCCCCGGGTTCACCCACACACAGATACACCATCCCCAAAATGCTAAGGCCATCCCCCCCAAGCACTGGCTCCTCCACACCTGGTCAGACAGTTGGTGCCACTGATGTGGGGACAGTGTACCCCCCCCTGCCGACCTCAACTGTCCCCCATTCCGCTCCCATGGATGTAGGCACTGCTTTGGAGTCCACGACCACCCCGTCTGACTTGGGCACTGCAGTGGTGAGCCAATCCACTCCATCTGACCTGCCCACTGGAGTTGTGCCGGCACCCACCCCATCTGACTTGTGCCCCACAGTTGTGACAGCACCCACCACTTCAGTCATCTCCACTGCAGTTGCAAGTGTCTCGCCTGCATCCCCCACCTCTTCACTGCCTCCTTCTGCTGCGCCCTGATCCTGTCCCTGCGGTGCCTGGCCTGCCCCCATGTATGCCCCTCCGAGGGGATGACCCCGGTCCTTAGCAGTGCAGGCAAGGTGTGACAGTTGTCACTCTAGTTCACTCCTTTGCATTTTGACATGGACTGGCCATTGGCCTTTTGGTTGCACAGACGTTTAGAATTTCATATACTGAATTTGTCACTCTAGTTCACTCCTTGCTATTTGGACATGGACTGGCCCTTGGCCTTTTGTTGGAACAGACGTTTCACTTTTCATATGCTGAATAAAGCTTTTTTCTTTGTCCCTGTGAACTTGATTTAGCTGTACATCTTGTTGATGTTGTTTTACATGCCCTTGCACCTGTAATGCTTGGTTTACAATGTTGCATACTGATGTGTTGATGTGAGGTACTCCCTGTGGTCCATGAGATATGTATCCTATTTTGGTGGGTATCCAGGTCATCCTTTGCAGCTACCTGGGTGTGTCTGGATCAACTATTTGTGTACATCTCTCTGTGAGCATTTCATTGGCATGGTCACATCTGTGGCTTGCACCCCTGCACATATGATGTGTTTCCCATTGTCCAAATTGTCACTTCCACATACTTCATGCTCATCACTACTGGCCCTACAGGTGTGGGCATCATTGTAATAGGAGCAACTGGGTCCTCTGTGCAACTTGCTAGACATATGTTTTGGGTATGTGCAGATGACTTAGGGGTGACTCCCGTACCCAGGCTGTTGTGACCAGAGCCTTCATTGTGTGGTAACTGATGGCTGACTGACCAAGTGTTCTGCAGACATGAGTGGGACTTGCGGTGAATATGTTTGGCACAGCTGGGCTCCCACAGGAGTTGTGTCCCCTCAAGTAAGTGTGTTGTCCAGTGACATGGCCTGGGCCCATGGTGTGTGTTGTATGTACATGTGTGTGTGTCCACATCCCTGTTCATACACAGACAGTGTTTCCTTGATATGTTCCTGTTGTTGATGCTTGCTGAGTGGTACTGGGTTTATCCCACTACTTTTCCAATGGGCTACCAGATGTGTGGGTGCATGACACACTACTGTTAATTGGTGTATCATCATTGGGATTTGTCAGTTCTGAGTGGTGATGGTGTTGTCACACACAGATGGGACACAGTCAGGGTTCCTCAAGGCACTTGTTTCTTCGCAGTATCATGTAGTTGTCTCTAGGTGGTAGTTTTCAGTGATTGAGACATTTGTATGTGTGTGTGACTGCTCCCACTTGTCGGGTTCATGGCTGCGATGCTGGCAGGTGTCAGCATGTGTGCCTTGTGTTTCTCCTTGGCATCTGCATAGTCCTGGGACTGGGGCAGGGATTCTGAAGGTTACATGACCTTTGAGGTCATGGCCATGTACCGCATACTGTGCAGTGTGTCTGTCATTCCCCAGGGTTGTAAACAGTCCTTGTGTGATGTGTGTGTGCACCTTAGGTCCTGCCAACATTCCTGTGTTTGTCATGGGTGCATGTGCAATGTCACCTGTCCATGTGGACTTCACAGATACACATTGTTGCAGTTCAGGTGTGTGGTGTTGAGGGTGGACTGATGTGAATGTTTGCATGGATGGTCCCCTAGCTCCCGTTTGTCCATGGATGAGGGGCCATGCTGAGTGATTTGTGTATGTGTGATGTACGTTTGTGGCACAGGACATATGTCTGGGTTTCCCAGTTTGTACGACATCTGCCTTTGTCATCACAGTGGAGGTGTCATGCATGCTTGTGTCACCCCACTGTCTGGTCCCTGGGGGTAGTGGTGTTGTGTGTCAGTCTCTTGCTGTGTTAGTTGGTGTTCATTCCAGCTTGTGTCACATGTGTCTGTTGTGCTTCCTCTCATCTCCCAACGCCTGATTGCCCACTGAGGGTCTCCCAATGATGGTTTACTTTTGTATGGCACTGTGTACACATCTGTGTCACTGTGGTTAAGCCCCCCTCATGTGCTGTGTAGTTGCCTGGGGATACTGTGACACACACACACACACACACATGTTGTGTCCGATGTGCAGTGTGAGTTTGCCTGTTTGTGCATCTGCACCAGTGCATTGGTATTGCTGTTGTGGGCCTTGGTCTGGATGCTGCTTCTGTGATTTTGCATGCTGTCCTTGTGAGTCATTTCACATCATTGTGCACATTCATCCTGGTTGTTGGGTGCCATTGCTGGCATGGAATGTGAATTTGTGAGCTGACACCTACAGTCTACACATGTTGTTTTGATTGGTGAGTCTATTTTCGAGATGTGTGCATGCTTGGTGATGCTCACTTCTGCTGTTGTGTCATTGTACACTGTGTGCATTGTCAGCCCCCATGTGTGGTGCTTGTCTGCACATGGCCGAGAGTGTAATGTTTTCACTGCACTGTTAGCCTCACCACATCTCTGTGTGTATGGGACACAACCACTAGTTTGCCCCAGAAGTATTTGATGTGTTGGGAGCAGGGATCATACATGCTGTTTTTTATTTGCAGCTTTGACCATGATGACACTTACCTTTTGGTCACTGTGATGAGGGGGGGTTTGGTCCCCATCACCAAAATGCTCCACATCTGCTACATTTTGTGAGCCCCCACTTAACTTCTGCTCTACACAGTGAGGGGGTGTTCTTTTTACATTGCCACAGTGCTATGGTGATGTTTGCCTTGTGTATGTTACACTCATGTGTTGGTCACACATGTGCTGTTACTTACATTGTATGCTCGTAGCCATAATCACTGTTGTGGGCATTTGTCACAGACTACACACTGTTGTCATGATGTCATGGGGGATGTATTTTGCGGACATACCTGATGTTTGCGTATGTTGGATGTGTTGCGCATCACCCATCCTATGGGTGTGGGTGGCAGGGGTGATAGGCAACATAGTCCCTATGGGTGGGGGTGGCAGTAGTGATGGGCAACAGGTCCCCTGTGAGTGGGGGTTGCAGGGGTGATGGGCAACATAAGCCCTGTGAGTGGGGGTGGCAGGGGTGATGGGCAACAGGTCCCCTGTGAGTGGGGGTGGCAGGGGTGATGGGCAACAGGTCCCCTATGAGTGGGGGTGGCAGGAGTGATGGGCAACATAAGCCCTATGAATGGGGTTGGCAGTAGTGCTGGGCAACATAAGCCCTTTGAGTGGGGGTGGCAGGGGTGATGGGCAACATAAGCCCTGTGAGTGGGGGTGGCAGGGGTGATGGGCAACAGGTCCCCTATGGGTGTTGGTGGCAGGGGTGATGGGCAACATAAGCCCTGTGAGTGGGGCTGGCAGGGGTGATGGGCAACAGGTCCCCTGTGAGTGGGGTGGCAGGGGTGATGGGCAACATAAGCCCTATGAGTGGGGGTGGCAGTAGTGCTGGGCAACATGAGCCCTATGAGTGGGGGTGGCAGGGGTGATGGGCAACAGGTCCCCTATGGGTGGGGGTGGCAGGGGTGATGGGCAACACGGCCCCTATGGGTGTGGGTGGCAGGGGTGATGGGCAACATAAGCCCTGTGAGTGGGGGTGGCAGGGGTGATGGACAACAGGTCCCCTGTGAGTGGGGGTGGCAGGGGTGAGGGGCAACAAGTCCCCTATGGGTGGGGGTGGCAGGGTTGATGGGCAACAGGTCTCCTGTGAGTGGGGGTGGCAGGGGTGATGGGCAACAGGTCCCCTATGGGTGTGGATGGCAGGGGTGATGGGCAACATAAGCCCTGTGAGTGGGGGTGGCAGGGGTGATGGGCAACAGGTCCCCTGTGAGTGTGGGTGGCAGGGGTGATGGGCAACAGGTCCCCTATGAGTGGGGGTGGCAGGGGTGATGGGCAACATAAGCCCTATGAGTGGGGTTGGCAGTAGTGCTGGGCAACATAAGCCCTGTGAGTGCGGGTGGCAGGTGTGATGGGCAAATAAGCCCTGTGAGTGGGGGTGGCAGGGGTGATGGGCAACATAAGCCCTGTGAGGGGGGTGGCAAGGGTGATGGGCAACATAAGACCTGTGAGTGGGGGTGGCAGGGGTGATGTGCAACATAAGCCCTGTGAGTGGGGGTGGCAGGGGTGATGGGCAACAGGTCCCCTGTGAGTGGGGGTGGCAGGGGTAATGGGCAACAGGTCCCCTATGAGTGGGGGTGGCAGGGGTGATGGGCAACATGAGCCCTATGAGTGGGGGTGGCAGGGGTGATGGGCAACAGGTCCCCTATGGGTGGGGGTGGCAGGGGTGATGGGCAACAGGTCCCCTATGAGTGGGGCTGGCAGTAGTGCTGGGCAACAGGTCCCCTATGAGTGGTGGTGGCAGGGGTGATGGGCAACAGGTCCCCAGTGAGTGGGGGTTGCAGTACTGCTGGGCAACAGGTCCCCTATGGGTGGGGTGGCAGGAGTGATGTGCAACAGGTCCCCTGTGAGTGGGGGTGGCAGGGGTGATGGGAAACATAAGCACTATGGGTGTGGGTGGCAGGGGTGATGGGCAACATAGTCCCTATGGGTGGGGGTGGCATAGTGATGGGCAACAGGCCCCCTATGGGTGGGGGTGTTAGTGGTGCTGGCCATGCAACCCCTATGGTGGGCTGTTGTTGGTGGCCAGGATGTGGATCCCCTGTGTGTGTGTGCCATTTTGCGTGTACGTGTCGTTTGTTGGTGTTGTAGGTGTCTGACTTACCGTCTGCGCTGTCGGCGTCGGTCCCTGATCCGGTCATAGATGTAGAGTACTGGTATGACCTGCGCGATAGGATTCATGATGTGTTCGTGTCGTACACGCTGCTTGTTGCTCCGTCTCGTACCCGCTGCAAGCTGGTCCGTCTCGTAGCCGTGTATTGATTTGTGGCGCGAATCGTAGGTGATGTGCTTGTTTTCCGGTTGCTGTGACGTGCCGTATGTGACGACCAGTCCGGCACGTAGGAAGTACGCATCGTACTTGTCATGCCGGAAACTGCTATGGATACTGCTTCCGGGCGACTCGGTTCATCTTTAGGAGTTACGGCTCGGACGGAGAATGGAGCTTGATTCACAGCCTACGTGTCGGTCGTGTTTTTGACAGTTATGCGCATCATACTTACTCTACAGGACGGACCGGCTCCGGATACGTGTCGGTCGCACTGTAAGGCTACGGACAGCTGTCTGACCAGCCATCGGAATCGGCCCCTTAGTAGGGAAATGGGTCAGTATGACCCACAGTCCCTGGGATCCTTAGATGGTTTCGGGTACGTTAGCATACCTGTATCAAGAAAGGAATTAAAGAGTCGAGCCAGGAGAGGGGCTAAATCCTGGCAAAAGGCTTTATAAAATTGCACCGTGAAACCATATGCCCCGGCACTTTATGAGGCTTGAGGCGCGCAATTGACGCGACCACTTCCTCGACCTGGATTGGCATATCTAGTTGGGATGTGAGTGACTCATGTGAGTGACTCTAGCAAGTGGATAACAGGAATTCTCTGCAGCTAAGAACACGGGTCGTTGGTGAAGCTATCAGAGTTGGAGTACAGGGTCTGGCAGAACACGGGTCGTTGGTGAAGCTATCAGAGTTGGAGTACAGGGTCTGGCAGAAGTCATGAAAACCCACTACAATGTCCTTGTCTGTGTGCACTTCCTCCCCCGAAGCCTGCCTGATCGAGTCGATAGAGGCCGCCACAGGCGTGACGCGAAACCTATGGGCAAGCATGTGCCCGCATCAGTCACTGCTCAGATAGAACTTATGACGGACCCGAAGGAGGGCATACTCCGGTCTGTCCAAGTCTAGGCGTTTTAACAGAAGCCTCTTCCGCTCCAGCTGTCCCCAGACTCTGGGAGCCCCGGTGCATTTGTAGAGGGCCTCTATCTCCATAAAATCTTGCTCCAACTGCCAGCGCTTTTTCCATCGGACTTGGTTCTCGGCCACAGATATTGCGATACATTCCCCTGTACCACTAATTTCAGTGCTTCCCATACTGACACCAGTGGGGTGCCTCCCACGTCGTTGGTGCGGAGGTACTCTGCCAGCACCGTACACATTGCTGATAGTGTGAGAGGGGCTGTAGTAGCCCTTGTGCAATTGCCATTGAGAGGTACTTGGCTAAGAGTCACCCGCAGGGAGCGTTAGCCTGATCATGGCATGGTCCAAGAGGGATCTTGGTTCAATACTTACATCTCCGACTCTAGTCACAAGTGCGGGGGATGTGAGAAAGTGTTCAATACTCACATATGATTTGTGCACTGCTGAGTAAAAGGTATAGTCCCTTGTTGCTGGATGTTGGCGGCAACAGATGTTGCAGAGGCCACTCTCTGCCAACCACCGTAGACCATCGGGCGTAAAGGCCCCGTGTGCGCAAAGCACTGACATGAGCGATTAAGGGCGGGATCCATGACCAAGTTAAAGTTCCCTCCCACTAGCACTACTGAGTCCTGGGTAGCAAGCACCGCTGCAAGTGTGTTAAGAATAAAATGTTCCTGTCGTACATTTGGGGCTTATATGTGTTCCAGGGTAAAGGAGATGAAGCCCCATTGTATTCTCACTGCCCATAAATGCCCCTTTGTTTCAGCTAATGTTGAGGTTATTTTGCAGTTAAACTTCCATGCCAATAGAATAGCTACTCCTTTCTTTTTTGCGGGCCTGAGGACCATATCTGATGAGGGAACCAGGTGGAGCACATGCGGGCTGTGTCTTTAGAAAGCAGGTGAGATTCTTGCAGTAAGCATAAATCCCACCCGGATCGCTCTTCCAGGGACAGGACTGCAGAGTGCTTTACCTGGTGATTGAGGCCTCGAACATTGAAGCTGAGGACTTTCAGGTCCCTAGGCATAGCTCATGCAATGGGTTGTTCGCTCGATGCAGCGACTATGGACACAGAGAAGATAAGGGCTGGCCAAGCCACAGGGCAGACTTACGTGCCTCTGCTGCACTGCTCTATGCAAAACTGGTGTTGAGAAAAAAGAAAAGAAAAAGGAATGAAAAAGAAAGAAACCCATTGTACCCCAGGATAAACAACTCATGAGAACAACTCTTAGAACAAACAAGGACATCAGTCCGTCGAAATAGGAGATCCTGAGTAGGTAATCGACCTGTCGGGGGTCACAAATGTCTCTAATTCCTCCACTTCACAAACCATCTCTCAGAGGCATATACAGTGAAGGAACATTTACAAAGGGAGATCATTTCCCCGACTCCACCACTCCGGAACCCCCCGCCAGGACTATCATGTCAGTTTAGGTGGGATCCTGCAACCCCAGTGAGCCAGATAGCATGGTGAGTACCGCTCGCCGTTCCGTAGCCATCGTAGCGTTATCCGGTTTGTGACTCATGGAGGGTTTCCCTGCTTTACGCCAGCATTGTTGCTTACGATGAGTACTCTCTGGGGAATCAAGCCCCACATCCTTCACTGCCTTTCTCCCGGAGATGTGTCATAATAGGGTGGAATTCCCTCCGCTTGTGGAGAGTGGTCACCGACAGGTCCTGGTAAAGTGTTGGAGTATGATCACGAACAAAACCGGGTGGGTCTCCCTCGCTCAGTTGAGAAGTGATTCTTTGATTTGAAAGTCAGGCACACATGCTAAGATATTCGCCGGGGGCACATTCCCCCCTCTGGGCAGGCTAACCCAGTTGATTTGAATGTTGGTACTGTTGTTGTATTTCAGGATGTGCCAAAACAATGTGAGGACAAAACCCCGCAGATTGTCTCCCTCCCCTGTGTCGGTATTCCTCTAATTCATATGTTATTGCACCCGGACTGGTTTTCCAAGTCTTCTGCCTGTGCATGTAGCTCTATATGTTGCTCCCGAAGTTGGAGAATCCCCCGTTGCATTAGTTCCATGTCTTGCTCCCTACCGGATTTGTGATCCTCTAATGCTGCACTGCGATCTCCCACCTCCTCTAGGTACCTCCGTACCTCTTTCAAATCTGCCAAGAGCTGCGTCTGCATTGCCTGTAGGTCCTCTCGGAGGGATGAGAAAATCAAAGCCATGAATGTCTTTGTGACTGGGTCATCCGTGTCCTACAGCCCCTCCTGTCGCTCGGCGGGGGCCCAGATGGCATCCCCACGTTATGCTGTTTCATAAGCATGTCCCTTAGAGAGCGATCCTTCTTAGAACGTACAGAAGCCATGACTCAGGTCGTCTTGCTCCTCCCAGGACAGTGTCGGCTGGTGCCGCAGTGTCTCCTCAGTCACACTCCGTCGCCACCATGCAGTCCTGGTGGGGTCACCCTTTGGTTATCTGGCTATTCTTCTTTGGGTTCACTCCACTGTGGCGCTACTCCACGGACCTCTGTCTTGCCTCAAGTCCTTCAGGGGCGAATGGGCCTCCTTTAGGCTAACCTTCTGCCTTTTGCTTACTGTACACCAGGGGCCACAGTCAGCGCCCCCCCTACTTCGTCCTGAGTGCCCTTCTGCTGAATTCAGGCAGCTGATTCCCCCAGCACCACCCTGACTCAGCCTCTTTGGGGCCTAGAGCCAGGCTCTTCTTTTTCTCTCCACTGTGTCTCGCTGCCTACACACCCTCTCAGGACCACCTCCACAGCCCGCACCACCATGTGCTGCGCTGCTCACTGTCTTCGTCATGCTCCTGGTCACCCACGTGGCCCACGACCTCTGCTTCAGGTCTCTGGTCCCGGTGTCTCTGGTGCGAGTGGGCTACGCCAGTGGGCACCCTTGCATCTGCCCGACAGCTCCCCCACTGGTATAGTAGGGGCCTCTGGTCTGGGCCGGTCGCTAGACCTCCAGAATTGGGTGAGGAGGGAGGGCCGTTTGTGTCAAAATCTTCCTTCTCCCCCCCCTTGCAGGCTTCAATGGGGGCGGCCCATCTGGATGCACGCTTTGCTTTTCTGCATGCCCGCCTGCCAGAGTCACAGGTGGCCGGCGATTCGTCTCAGCTTCAAGGCCGTTTCCAGTCGGCCAGCCATGTGGGTCGCAGCCTCCGACCTGGGCCTCCACTCATGCCGCTACCAGCATGTGCATGGGAGAGGCAGGGCCCAGCCGTCCGAAGTCCTGCACTATTGTGGCGGGCCTGGGATCTGTATGTACCAGTGAGGAGGGGAGGGGCTTTTGGCTTCTCCGGCTTCACTCCACCTCCCACAGCAATGCCAGCATTGGTAGTGGCTGGGTCATCTGCCCCTTCTCACTACTCCCCTGCTGCGTCGGCCGGACCTGATCGCCGTCAGCAGACGGTCCAGTGAGCCTCAGTGCAGGCCCCACCTCTTCGACAGTATAGGGTCCTGCCAGCAGCCAGCCGGACGAGCCCGAACTCTCTGTGGGCACTCACCTCCACCGCAGCCCCCGGCCAGCCATGCGGCCCACTGGCTTCCATCACCAGCCCCCAGGGTGGCGCTTGTTGGTGTCCCTGAGCTCCCTCCTATCATGTGGGAGACTTCCCTCAGGCTCTGGTGTGTTGCCCTTGTGCTGGGGCCCGGTGGGAAGGCGCTCTGTGCTGCTGAAGTGCGGCGGGTTGGAGAGACTCAAAAGCAGATCTCCCCAACCGCCATCTTGGTCACGCCCCCAAATATCGCTTTTAAAAAGCAATGCAGCCTGGACCCTTCTTTTTGTAAAATCATCCTCTCCCCATGCTGGAGAATGCTAAGCCTGGATATTTTTAACAATTGCTGCAAGTGTGTGTGTTGTGTATTTCTAAAATACAAGCAGTTATAATCATATGTGCTGTTTAGTGGTTTTAAGTCATGCACACTATAACATAACTGTTACATATATGCCGCTGACCGCGGCCCCCGCAGGGGGCCACTCGGCGGTCGGCGCCTTAGTGGCCCCGGGGCCCCGGTCACCCCTCCCCACTCCCTCCTTCGGGGGGGGCGGGGGCAGGGATCCTGATTGTTGCCCCCCCTCCGTGTCAGGGGCCGGAAGTGACGCGCAAGGCGCGTCACTTCCGGGCCCAGGTGTGAGGGGAAGGCTATTTAGCCTTCCCCCACCCTCACTGGCGACCTCTTTGTCGCCCACCTCGCCTTGACGCCGACTGGTCGTGCCCGGGAGCTGCCAATCTGTTTGCACGGTGAGTGCATATACCCCCCCACCCGCCCTGTTCCTCCCTTTTGGGGGTTCTATCAGGGCTGGGTGGCCTGCATGGGTGCGGGCCGCTTGGGGGGGGGGGGGGGGGTTCTGCAGCTCCCGCTTGGCCACGGGTGTCGCAGCTGGGATGCCCCGGCCCTCAGTGGGCTCTGAGGGCGCTGGTGATGGAAGTCGCGGGGAGCAGCTGTGTCTGCGCCCCCGCTGTCATTCATCTGTCCCGGGGAAGACTTAGAGAGGCTCCCGCCTGCGAGCCAGTCCTGGCCTGTGGGGCCCTACCCACGTGGTCAGTGGCCGGTGCCCGATTGGTCGGCCTCGGGGGGGGAGGTTGCAGGCATCTTGGAGGCTCCCTCCCGTGCATGGGGCACCAGGTGCCCGTAATTGGGACCCGGTACGCTCAGGTGCTCCTTCCGTCTCGTGTCCCCAGGCCACAGTGGCACGCTTTCCCCCTGGCTGAGGCCGGGCTATGAGCGCTAGGCCCTGCCCATAGGACACCTGGGCATTCGGCGCTGGGGGAGGCAAAGGCCCACTTGGGGATCGGTGGGTGGGATGCTGAACTGTCTCCCCGGTCCGCCATCCTTGAACAGGTCGCGGGAGGGGACCCTCTGTCGTTTCGTGATCCTGGGAGTGGGCCGCCCTCCCCCCAGCTGGCGGGGGGTGAGAGTCGCGGAGGTCGGAAGCCCGGCCGGTTTTTCCACACCATGGGCATCTCTTTGTGCCTTACCCGCCTCACCGTGACATTGTTCTCGGGATTCCTCACAGTTCCCTCGGGATCCCAGCTGGCGGGCGTGTGGGTCATTATCCACGGGCCAGGCCCCGGCTTACGTGTGGGTGTGCATGGGGGGGACTGGGTCACAGCACTCTGCTGCTGTTCCAGGACGTGCCCCCCCCCCCCCCCTCTCCTCTACATAGCACACACCGCTTGCCGTTTAGCACGCACGCTTAGCTTCAGCGCTCTTATTTTCCAGCGGGGAGTGCCAGCGTGCAATCCAGGTGCCTCCTGAAGGCACGCTCCAAGACCTCCCTCGAGGTTGCGCCCACATTCTGTGATTCTGGGGCAAATCACTTAATCTCCCCGTGTCTGAATATCTATGCAAATACGGTGCTCACGTAAAGCGCTCCTATCCTTCGGGTCGAGTTGCGCTTCATATCGCCATGTTACCGCTCCCTTTGAATGTGGAGTCATTCAAATTCCCATGTCGCCATGCCTCCCGGGGTGGAGGGGCGATGCTCGGCAGTGGAGGGGGTGGAGCACCTGGTTTGTGCAGTGCTCCGAGGCTCAGGATGCTGACTTGGGTGCAGGAAACCAGGGATCGAGCCTCGTGGTCGCGTCAACATCCAGTTACTCTGGGCAATTCACTTCATATCCCCGTGACTGAATATGTAATGTAAATACTGTGCTCTTGCACAGCGCTCCTTCCTTCGGGTCGAGTTTGTGCTATACTACGCCACGTGGCCCGCTCGCTGCTCGGTGGAGTCATTTATATTTATTCTTCACATTAGGGATGCTGGGCGCCGCGAGGTCCGCATTGCTGTGGGCTGCGGGGCGGCGCTTACCTCGGCTTCCCACGGTCGCCAGGCCCCCATGGGTGGAGGTCCAAGGCCCGGCAGTGGGGGGTGTGGGGCGCCGGGTCTTGTTGCTAACATGCGTGTCTTTTCAGATATTTCGTCCCGAGTCTTCCTTGGCTGTACTTTGCCCGGGAATAAGCGGCAATCAGTCTCTCGATTATGGACATTTCACCCAGAAAGCATCCGATCTCGGCCGATCTCGGAAGCGAAGCAGGGTCAGGCCTGGTTAGTATTTGGATGGGAGGCCAACTGGGAATCCAGGTGCGGTAGGCATCCTCCCAAGGTTAAGTGTGCTTTCCCGGTGTTGCATTTTAACCATGTTTAGACAAGCAGTGCCATTTTTCGGGGGTTTCCCCCCTTAGTTTTCTTATTTTACACAGGGCAGATTTTAGGAGCAAAAAAAAAAAAACCTGCAAACGTACAGCACAAAGGGCCCTCCCGTTTTTGGTGCTTTTCAGCTACATGCTTTCATCTCCTTTACTTCTTTATGCTCACGTATAGTGTCTCTCAAATCGGTGTATTAACACTTGTTACACAGAAATTATGGAAATGTCAAGTCTTGCAATCCTTTTCTTCGGCAGCTATCTTCTATGTTTGACCCCTCCCCTGCCAGTGCCATCCACAGTTGAATGACTGACAGTTTCCAGCAGTTACTAGTTACAAGCGATTATATGAATGTTCAGCAGCAATAGCAGCCTTACAATTTTTATCGGGAAGTCGGTGCTTCCCCCCAGTAGCCATAGGCAAATGCAGCATTGCAGCTTTCAATGTAAACGGGTATAAACAATGTTCATGGCAGGTATGATGTACTTGCTGCATCATAGCAATATTGTCTGTCAGCGCGCTCAAGTGTAAGTTTGCAATATTATTTACAAGCGCAGTTGCTGCTTATTTTTCTTTGCAACTAACAACCATTGACAAAGCCAGCAACCCTGGCGTATCGGGTATGATGTTCTTGCTGGATCATCATCCGCATGCAATGACAGAAACAGCAAAATACCAGTCTGGAGGCACATCACATTGGCACAGAATAGCTCCCTCAAGCACAGGAGGACCCGGGTGCAGGTACTCGGGGGGTGCCACCAGGGGCAGGTTTACACGAGGTTTTATGGTTGCAAACGACACAAGAGGGGACACCGGGTGCATCACTCATGTGTGGTCACGGTGTGCAAGCACACACGAGGTGCCTCGGCCTGCAAAGCAAGGCACGTTTCCTGGTAATAGGACCAGCAGGACTGGGGCATGTTAAGTTAAAAAATAATATATATAATATATAATCCAGTAAGGCAAGGCATTAATTTTCTTTAACAAAAGTACCAGGGCACTCGTCAAGTGCCATTGACTACCTGTGGGGAAGCCCCCCCCCCCCCATTATACGAACAGCGCCATCTTGTGCAGTGGTCACATGTCTCTATTTCCAATTATTTTCAGTAGGGGGCAGGGTGCATTGTGCAATCTGTGTATTGCACTGTGAGAAGTATATCGGCTAAACTACAAGGGGGGACAGAAGGTGCCCCGTGGACATGGTATCGGTGGGTGAGCACACTGGTCCCTTGGAGGACGTGATGGGGTTTTGGCCGTCTGGGGCGGAGAAGGCACAGTCTTAAACTGGAGGCCAGTCCAGGCTTCCCACTTTACCCAACTGGGTGATCACAGGCATTTTTGCATTTCAATTCGCTTCTTTGTGTTCTTCACACGTGGGAGTGCTCCCATGCGAGTCGATTTAGCGGACGGCAATGTCGCTAGAACTCATGTAGGATACAGATGCGTTTGGAGAGATTAGACAGAAAGGTAGTAGTGTACCCAAATTGGGAATGGACCGCACATCAATTAGATATCCAAAAAGCAGAGTAGAGACGAGATACAGATGCAATTAGGTATCAGTTCACTGGTAGGATGTTCAGCAATACTGAGGTCCACAACACTCCAGAAAGGAAATACAGCGGATGATGCAAATGCCCATAGTTACCACAGTTACAGTTTGGGACGGGTTACTGGGTATGCCTTGCCAGGACAGTGACACACACTTTACATGAACTGGAGCCTCAGTAAAGGTATGATGGAAGCACAAACTGGTACGTGGGTCTCTCCTCTCCAACATGCTGCGGGGGCATTATGTTGGTAGGGCTGTGACTGGCAGGCAAGAGCATCAAGGGGCAGTATTAAGCAACAGGGTCAGTTGCAGGGTGAATTGAGTAGGTTGTCACTCAGCAAGGGGGTGCGGTGGTGCCACACCGGGCACACTTCATACATTCCCAAACCAGGTCAGAGGTGCACACTTGTGCACAACAGCACATGCGGTAGTATTAGCAGTTGCCCTTGCTAGAAACTCATTTGGGGGCCCCGGTTTGGATCAGCTCTGAATTTGAGACAGTCCAGCTCTTTCTTGCCCACTTTGGGAAAAGTACTACAGTGCACGGGCAAACTCTTCCAATTTCTAAATGTGTTTCTATACAATATTCAGGGATGGTGACGTGTTTGCAATAGGGTAACACAGCAGCAGCTCACTAATAGTAATGAAAATAATAGCTGAGTCTGCCAACTAAAAGAAACCTTTTAGTGATGTCGTAAGGGTGGAACACATGGCCCAAGCGGCGCATGGTGAAGCTTTGCAGGGGGGCATACTGGGCTCGGGAATCTGAATGATTGGGTCGGAAGTGCGACCATTGGTGTTAGTTTCGCTCTCACAGGTTGAGAAGAATAATACGAGACTTGTACTTGGTTGGTGCCAATTTGATAAGGGACTGTGTTCTGCGCAAGCACATGTGCCATCTGTCCAGAATCGGTGCACTTTCAGTATACTACTACACCAAAGCCATATTAGGGCTGTTCGCCTGGTTGGTGTCCTGTGCTGGGGAAGGGCAGATTCGGGCCTCCCGTCCCCGGGTAGGGGAGGGCAGTGCTCTCTCATGGTGCAGCTGCTATTTGGGGGGCCTTTGGGGTGCATCTGGATGATGGCACCATGGGTCAGCGAGTGCCGTGCTAGTATGAGGCGAAACCGGCACAAGCTGTTTCCCCCCCTCAGCGCAAGGTGTGTACATCACGCAAGGCTTGTAGTTTGCAGGTGCCAATCTCCAGTACTTACGGTGCCAGGCTGTTCAGACTGACTGCGTATATTCGTGATACTCTGCTCCATCTGGGTTACGTTAGTCTCATACTATACAGGCACTTTGACTCCCAAAGGATTGTATATATGTTACTGTCTCACACATGCACACTCCAAGCTCCGGAATATCTCTCAATAGCAGCCTTAAACCTTGGTCGTCTTAGAGTTTCTTGTTGGTCAAATAGGCGTAATACTGATATCGGTATGTCTTCCTCATTTTCATGGTTTGAGTGCTAGCATGAAAGTGTCATTCATAGTCTTTTATATGTCAATCATAGTCCGCTGGAATGATGGGAATGTCACATATAGCAGTTGAAACCTTGGCAGCCGTGGTTGGGGGCGGCTAGCTCTTGGTTGGCATAGGCAAGAAAGCTATATTTGTGGCTTATCTATCTTATGTAACTAAGAGGCATTGTCAAAGCCAACAGATCGGCTTGTTGTAGGGTAGTGCTCCTTTTGTAGTAATATAGGGAGGCAATGACGCAATGACCTAGCGCCTAAATACCAGGCAATATGCAGCACTTTGCCTGAGCGAGCTGAGTGGCCCTGCAGATTAGTTGGGCCTACATGAGCCACACATAAAGCTTTATTATTTGAAGCCCCCATCCATCGAAGGCACATATTTAATTTTATGACACGTCTTGATCTGATAAAGTAGCACGGATAGGGAGCAGGGTAGTCGGACAGCGTTTGTGGCTTCACACACAAAT
This sequence comes from Triturus cristatus, assembly GCF_964204655.1. NCBI lineage: Eukaryota > Metazoa > Chordata > Amphibia > Caudata > Salamandridae > Triturus > Triturus cristatus. Next base: position 1,156,064,773 of record NC_140583.1, on the reverse strand, counting down.
CAAGGCAGGGCGCACATGGGGGGATGCACAATAGACATACAGTCACACAAACCAAAGGGACACCATTCAGTTGTTCGACACATTTCAAAAACAATATTGCCTGCGCAAATGTCTGGTCGATGCAGCAGAGTAGGTGCACTCTGTATATCAAGGGCATGCTACCAGTTGCTCAGGGGAGACAAAACACCCGCCCTATAGCCGGGGAGCCAGGCATTTGCAGGAGTTGCCATTTAAATAGTGGGTTGCGGTGGACAAGCTGGGGGGGAACATGGGGTCATAGCATAATTTGGCTACAATGTTTGAGGAATGATTGCTTTGGCATTCCCACTGCTCGGGAAAGGGCAGGTAGTTGTGCATGTTGTTCCCCCCCTCCTATACGTCAGGTACACGAGGACACCAGTGCTTAATGTCGCCTATCCCACGGCAGGATAGTCCATTGCGGTTGGTGGCACCCCCCACCGGAATCACTGGTCGCGTACGGCAGCTGCAGGAGACTGGTGCTGCTGTCCCAATATCTGGGGTGTCAGCGGGGCAAATACAAGGGGACATTATGGCAGCGCGCAACGCTTAAGCCAAACAGATTCCCGAAGCTGGTATGCCTAAGGGATCATCACTGAGGGATCCGTAGGGGCATAATTCCTATAAGGTATAAGGGATGGTGGGCAGGGGCAAGAGTCGCCCCTTGCCCATGGTCACGCGCTGGCAGTGAGGTGCACTCCTGTGCCCCAGGTTAACTATCTGAGGGGACTGTACAAATGTTAAGTAACCCTTCTCGTCATAATAGTCAAAGCGGGCAGGCCCAGGATTGTGAATAGGTGTAACCTTCCCGCTGGGGGGCGAATAGTTATCGCACATCTTCACAGGCCCCTCTATTTCAACAGACCCTATCCGATTGGGATAGCGTCTAGGGATTGGGGACATAGATGGGGCCATCTACAATCCAGGAGCTATAGCTCACTGGTATGTCTTGGGCCTGTGGTTATAAGGGATCTCACAGGGTTTGAGTCCCGCCCAAAGGGGTTTGGGCTTTATTCGCTGTTGGACAGGCCACACAGAGGGCTTGCTCCCCCCCCCGCACGACAGGGCCCGAGCTCCGGCCCACCAGGCATACCCCCGTGACAAGCCCCTGTACTCCGTCTCCCGACGGACCCTCTGCCCTCGGACCCCTACTCATCACGGGGTCCAGCCCCACCGACTTCCCCGGCCGGGTCAAGCCGCCATCTTGGGCCCTGCACCACGCGGCCGCGTGGCCTCACCTCGACCCTAACCCCGGGCCTGGCCGGCCCCGACATCCCGGCACCACCATCCACCCAGGAGGTGAGCGGACCACTTGGCAGGTCAATGGGAGAACGAAGCGTCAAGAGCTCTTCCCCCGCCAGGTGCCGATCGCCTCCAGCAGCCCCCAGGCGCTGGCTCCACCCCCTGCTGGGTGTCTGGACACCTTCACCCCGGACCCTCCGACCTCCAAGTGCGAGGGTCCGGACATCAAAGGGCACCAGCCCTATAACTAAGACAGCTCCGGAGCAGGAAGGCAGTTGTATCCTGGAGTCGAGAGACACCGAGTGAACTCAACCCTGACGGTCTACTGGCGCTGCCGTAGCCCGCTCTTGTGAACCATCGTCCTGCCTGCTGGCGCTGCCGCGGCCTTCTGCAACCTTCATCTTCCTGGGACCCGCTGGCGCTGCCGCGGCCCGTTGTAACGACCATCCTCACCGGGACCTGCTGGCGCTGCCGCGGACCGTCATCTTCCTGGGACCTGCTGGCGCTGCCGCGGCCCGTTGTAACGACCATCTTCCTGGGACCTGCTGGCGCTGCCGCGGCCCGTTGTAACGACCATCCTCACCGGGACCTGCTGGCGCTGCCGCGGACCGTACATCTTCCGGGGACCTGCTGGCGCTGCCGCGGCCCGTTGTATCAACCATCCTTACCGGGACCTGCTGGCGCTGCCGCGGACCGTACCACCTAAACACCAAGCTCGAGGATTGTGAGCTCATCATCATCTCATCCGAACTACCTGATTGGTAAATAGACTGACCCGCTACCCCCTTCCCTACCTTACGAGACTCTAATCGAGGGGACCCCTGCGTCCAGACCTCCTTGTACCCTTCTACCGTATCATAACTAAGTACCTATAAAGAACACTGAACCTTATCCGTGTGTGATTTCTGTCTGTGGGGGGGGGAAGTTACTTGTCTGTACGATCGCTGGAGACGGCTCTCCCCGGAGACCTCTCCCCCTGACCCCGGCCGGCCCTCCCGGTCCGTCTACCTTTTCTAACATTGGTGGCCAGCGGCGCGATCCGAATCAACGCGTAATCGTACAGAGAGTAGCTCACCCCACGACAAAAACACGATGTCGACCAAAGATAGCAGCTCCACCGAGAAATTCCAAATGGAGAAATTAGAAGAATACAACCACCGCGAACTGAGACAATTTTGCATAGAACTTGGCATTGCTACCACCGGCCTGAGTACCAAGGATGATCTAAAGCGCGCTCTGGAGTCATGGACAGAAACGGGGGTCACAGGACCCTCCGACCAAAGCAGCGTCACACCAGACCAAACCAGCATCACACCAGAGGGGAACGCCACGGCTCCCGAGGAGCGGGGAACGGGCCTTCCGCAAGAGGAGATCCGAGAAAGAGACAGAGTCAGATTACACGAGTTGGAGATGGCACGACTCAAGATGGATGGGGAACTCAAGTTAGCTGAACAGAAACTTAACCTCGAGCATATGCGGCTTCGAGAGGAACGAGAAGAAAAGCAGAGACAGAGAGAGCTGGAAGAGAAAAAAATAACGCTCGAGCACGAGCGCCGACTAGCTGAAATAGAACTGCGCAAACAGAATAAGGAACTGGGGGTGCCTGAGCGACCACACACCCCGGGGCCAAGTGAGAAAAAAGTTCACATCCCCAAGGATGTTGTCCGCGAATATGTCCGAGAAGACGACATACAACAGTGGTTTAAAGCCTATGAGATCGCAATGACCTCCCACCGAATCGACCGGAGTGATTGGGGAGCCGGACTTTGGGGGAGATTTATCAACGAGGGTCGCGATGCCCTGCTGCAGCTCCCCGATCACCAAATGTCGTCCTACGACCACATGAAGGCTGCCCTCCTCACCCGCTACGGCCTCACGCCCGAGATGTACCGCCAGAGGTTCAGAGATTGCACCAGGATCCCAGGTACAACTTGGGTAGAATACGTGAACTATTTCAGCCGGGCATTCGAAGGGTGGATCAAGGGAAGTCAGGTCACCACTTACGAACAACTCTTCAACCTTATGGTATGGGAGCACCTGTCAAACAACTGTTTCGTCGAGCTCCGACAGCACCTACTCGACAGTAAGCTGACCGACCCCCGGCAGCTCGCCGCCGAAGCTGACCGGTGGGAAAGCACCCGAGTGGGCCGGAGAGGGCCCCACGACCAGAACAGAGGCAACCAAGGCCAGCACCGTCCTCGGGGAGGAGGAGGGGGCCAGGGGCGAGGGAGAGACGCCTTACCAACAACACCCGTGGCCAGCACCCCGCCTCCGGCCGGCCGGGGCAACCCCCCGTTGCGGCCTGGGTACCGAGCCAACGTCACGTGCCACCGGTGCCAGCGACTAGGCCACTACGCCAATGACCCGAACTGCCCGCTAAATCAAACACCCAAGCCCCGCCAGGTAGCGGCCGCTGCCCTAGGGGAAGAGCCATCATCGGAGGGACCCGAAGAGTACGAGCCGGCCCAGCAAGGGTGGGAACCGGCCGCCATGGTCCTGGCATGCCAAGGGGGAAGAGACATGGTTCCGCGGGCTCCCCTACCCGCCAACACCAGAAAATACGGTCAGTGGGTGACCATTAATGGACAGAGAGCCGAGGCCTTGCGTGACACCGGCGCCAGCGTGACGGCCGTCCGCTGTCATCTGGTGAAGCCCGAGCAGATCCTGCCGAACATTCTCTGCCCCGTCCGCTCGGCAGATAACTCTGAGAGTATGTGTAAGATGGCCTGCGTCCCGTTTGAATGGGGAGGGGTCTCCGGCCTACTGAAGGTGACGGTCCGGGACGATGCCCCCGTGGACTGCCTCCTGGGGAATGACCTCGAGAGTTCCCCGTGGGCCACCGTCGAGAGAAGAGAGCACCTGGGGATGCTGGGCCTCCCGGACTGGGCCTGCATAACCACCCGATCCATGGCCGCCCGGGCCACCCCCCGATCAGAAGAAACCGAATGGCCAGCACCTCCGCCCCCGGTTGCCCCCGTCGAGGACAACGGCGAGTCCGACCTCCCGGACCCGACTATCGAAGCAGACGCACAACACCAGGACCTTCCGGATCTGGCTCAGTGGCGTCAAGAGGGGGGGCCCACCCAAGAACAGTTCCGCCAGGAACAAAAGACCTGTCCCTCCCTCGAGGGACTCCGCCAACAAGCCGATACCCAAAACGCAGGGGACACCACCGGAACCCACTGGGTCTACTGGGACAACGACCTGCTCTACAGCGAGCAAAGAATCGCCGAGCTGGGGGCCGGTCGAGTTCTGGTGGCACCGCTCCGCTTCCGAGACTTTCTGCTCAACCTGGCCCACGATGTCCCCCTGGCTGGACACCTGGGCCAGGACAAAACATACAGTCGCCTGGTGACCCACTTTTTCTGGCCAAAAATGAGGAATGACGTCCTGAACCACTGCCGATCTTGCCCCACGTGCCAAGCCAGCGGGAAGAGTGGTCGGAAGCTGAAGGCCCCTCTGCAACCCTTCCCTGTGGTCACCACCCCGTTCGAGAGGGTGGGGATAGACATTGTGGGGCCTCTGGACCCCCGCACGGCACAAGGACACAGGTTCATCTTGGTACTAGTGGACCATGCCACCCGCTACCCCGAGGCGGTGCCCCTACGGACAGTGACAGCTCCGGTGGTTGGCCGGGCCCTGATGGGGATCTTCTCCAGGGTAGGCTTCCCCCGAGAAGTCGTCAGCGACCGAGGTACGAATTTCATATCTAAATACATGAAGTCCCTCTGGCAACAATGCAGGGTCACCTACAGATTCACGACCCCCTATCACCCCCAAGGGAACGGACTAGTGGAGCGTTTTAACCGCACTCTCAAGGGGATGATTGGGGGATTGGAAGAGCCTCTCCGTCGCCAGTGGGATGTGCTGCTCCCGTGCCTCCTCTTCGCCTACCGAGAAGTCCCCCAGAAGTCCCTCGGCTTTAGCCCTTTCGAACTCTTGTACGGGCACCCTGTGCGAGGGCCCCTCAGCCTAGTCAAGGAAGGTTGGGAGATGGCCCCCTTAACGACCCCTCCCGACGTCTTCAAATACATCCTGGCCCTACGAAACCAGACCCGGCGCTTCAGGGAGATGGCCAAGGCGAACCTCGAGGCCAGTCAGGAGGACATGAAGAGGTGGTATGATCACAATGCCTCCTCCGTTGAATTCGAGCCTGGGCAGCAAGTATGGGTGATGTCCCCCACCGAACCATGTGCCCTGCAAGACAAGTGGGCGGGGCCCTTCAAAGTGGTCGAGCGTAAAAGCCCCGTCACTTACCTCATCGACATGGGGTCCACCCGGAACCCCCTGCGGGTCCTCCACACCAACCGGCTCAAACCACACTTTGTGCGCTCCGAACTAAGCCTCCTGATGGCGACCGACAGTGGTACAGAAGAAGACTCCGAGCCCCTCCCGGATCTCTTAAAGACTCAGGAGAAGGACGGCTCCGTGGATGGGGTCCGGCTCTCCGACGCCCTCACTTCGGAGCAACGCCAGGACTGCCGGGACCTCCTGCTGCAGTTCGCTACCCTGTTCTCCCTCACCCCCGGGGTCACCCCTTGGTGTTTGCACGACGTAGACACCGGGGACAGTCCCCCTGTCCGGCACCGGGCCTACCGCGTACCAGATCGGGTACGGGCCTGCATACAGGAGGAAGTGGCCAAGATGCTCACGATCGGGGTCATCGAGCCCTCGGACAGTCCCTGGGCCAGTCCGGTTGTATTAGTTCCCAAGGCCGCTGCCCCCGGCACCGCCCCTGAACTGAGATTCTGCGTCGACTACCGGGGCTTGAACGCTGTCACCCGGACCGACGCTCATCCCATCCCCCGAGCAGACGAGCTGATCGACCGGCTGGGGGCCGCCCGCTACCTTAGTATCTTCGACCTAACGGCGGGCTACTGGCAGATCGGCCTCACACCCAGGGCTCAGGAACGGTCAGCCTTCTCCACCCCCGATGGCCACTATCAATTTAAGGTCATGCCCTTTGGCATGAAGAATGCCCCCGCCACATTCCAACGTCTTGTGAACCAGGTCTTGGCAGGGCTCGAAGAATTCAGCGCTGCCTACCTGGACGATATCGCTGTATACAGCCGCCACTGGTCCGACCACCTCCGTCACCTCCAAGAGGTCCTCCAAGCCCTCCAGCGGGCCGGCCTCACCATTAAAGCCGGCAAGTGCCAAATTGGCCAAGGGTCTGTGACCTACCTTGGGCACCAAGTGGGAAGCGGGCTGGTGGCCCCACTACAACTTAAGATTGCTGCCATCCAGTCCTGGCAGCCCCCCGTCACCCAGACCGAGGTCCGAGCCTTCTTGGGGCTCACCGGCTACTACCGGCGGTTCGTGAAGGACTACGGCAGCATCGTGGGGCCCCTCACGGGACTCACATCCAAGAATCAACCGAAGCGGGTCCACTGGACTCCTGATTGTCAAGCGGCCTTCGAGGAGCTGAAGACCGCCCTGTGCACCGCCCCAGTGCTCCAGGCCCCCGATTACAGTCGGGAATTTGTAGTACAGACCGACGCCTCCGACCACGGCATCGGGGCCGTCCTCTCTCAGCTGAACTCCGAAGGTCATGACCAGCCGGTGGCCTTCATCAGTCGACGTCTCCTGGCCCGAGAACTGCGTTGGAGCACAATCGAGAGGGAGGCATTTGCAGTAGTGTGGGCCCTCAAAAAGCTCCGACCCTATCTCTTCGGTACCCACTTCCGGGTACAAACCGACCATCGACCCCTGCAATGGCTGATGCAGATGCGGGGGGAGAACCCAAAACTCTTGCGCTGGTCCATTTCCCTGCAGGGAATGGACTTCACTGTGGAGCACCGGCCAGGCCAAGACCACGCCAACGCGGATGGCCTGTCCCGCTTTTTCCGCCTCGACGAAGAGAGTCCCCAAGGAGATGGGTGACTCTCCCCGCCTTCAGCTGGGGGGGACGCATGTTGGACAGGCCACACAGAGGGCTTGCTCCCCCCCCCCGCACGACAGGGCCCGAGCTCCGGCCCACCAGGCATACCCCCGTGACAAGCCCCTGTACTCCGTCTCCCGACGGACCCTCTGCCCTCGGACCCCTACTCATCACGGGGTCCAGCCCCACCGGCTTCCCCGGCCGGGTCAAGCCGCCATCTTGGGCCCTGCACCACGCGGCCGCGTGGCCTCACCTCGACCCTAACCCCGGGCCTGGCCGGCCCCGACATCCCGGCACCACCATCCACCCAGGAGGTGAGCGGACCACTTGGCAGGTCAATGGGAGAACGAAGCGTCAAGAGCTCTTCCCCCGCCAGGTGCCGATCGCCTCCAGCAGCCCCCAGGCGCTGGCTCCACCCCCTGCTGGGTGTCTGGACACCTTCACCCCGGACCCTCCGACCTCCAAGTGCGAGGGTCCGGACATCAAAGGGCACCAGCCCTATAACTAAGACAGCTCCGGAGCAGGAAGGCAGTTGTATCCTGGAGTCGAGAGACACCGAGTGAACTCAACCCTGACGGTCTACTGGCGCTGCCGTAGCCCGCTCTTGTGAACCATCGTCCTGCCTGCTGGCGCTGCCGCGGCCTTCTGCAACCTTCATCTTCCTGGGACCCGCTGGCGCTGCCGCGGCCCGTTGTAACGACCATCCTCACCGGGACCTGCTGGCGCTGCCGCGGACCGTCATCTTCCTGGGACCTGCTGGCGCTGCCGCGGCCCGTTGTAACGACCATCTTCCTGGGACCTGCTGGCGCTGCCGCGGCCCGTTGTAACGACCATCCTCACCGGGACCTGCTGGCGCTGCCGCGGACCGTACATCTTCCGGGGACCTGCTGGCGCTGCCGCGGCCCGTTGTATCAACCATCCTTACCGGGACCTGCTGGCGCTGCCGCGGACCGTACCACCTAAACACCAAGCTCGAGGATTGTGAGCTCATCATCATCTCATCCGAACTACCTGATTGGTAAATAGACTGACCCGCTACCCCCTTCCCTACCTTACGAGACTCTAATCGAGGGGACCCCTGCGTCCAGACCTCCTTGTACCCTTCTACCGTATCATAACTAAGTACCTATAAAGAACACTGAACCTTATCCGTGTGTGATTTCTGTCTGTGGGGGGGGGAAGTTACTTGTCTGTACGATCGCTGGAGACGGCTCTCCCCGGAGACCTCTCCCCCTGACCCCGGCCGGCCCTCCCGGTCCGTCTACCTTTTCTAACATTCGCTATGAGATGATTCGGGGGAATGTAAAGGGGTACTTCGACTTGGATGGAGTACACCTCTCCCAAATAGGCATGGACCTGTTTTATTGGATTTAAGCGAAGCATTGGTGAATAGAGGGTGCAGGTAAAGAGCTAGGTTGGTGGGGGGCCCTGGCTGCGACGGTTAGCCGCCTCCAGGGCTGTGGTGGAGTTACAGGGCGATCTGGAAGCAGGCCGGTACAAAGGGTACCTCTGCGCGGCACCACGTGGTGCCTGAGCCAAAACGAGGAGCCTCCAGAGAGGTCCCGGAAGCCGGTCGGCGCCCCGCTAGGCCTGCGGGCGGTTGTGGGCCTGAACAACCGGGGGCTTGCTATGCGACGCTCCGCCCCGAGAGGGGGGGTGTGAGTAGAATTTCAACGGCACGTGATCGAAAAAAGAATCACTTGGGGGGCAGCACTTGCGGGTCGTTCCCGTGCTGCCCGGCTCATCAGGCGGGGCAGGTGAAGTAGATGGCCGCCTGCCCTTGGATCGCCCGTAAGATAACCCACCTATTACATATCCTGGAATTATGTAATAAATCCTGCAGCATTTGTTACCCATTTACAACTGTTTCTTGTGTCTTCTTTGGGTAACCTAATTTGGGGGAGGGGGGAAAGCGGGGTGCCCCTGGGGGTACTATGCCGCTGACCGCGGCCCCCGCAGGGGGCCACTCGGCGGTCGGCGCCTTAGTGGCCCCGGGGCCCCGGTCACCCCTCCCCACTCCCTCCTTCGGGGGGGGCGGGGGCAGGGATCCTGATTGTTGCCCCCCCTCCGTGTCAGGGGCCGGAAGTGACGCGCAAGGCGCGTCACTTCCGGGCCCAGGTGTGAGGGGAAGGCTATTTAGCCTTCCCCCACCCTCACTGGCGACCTCTTTGTCGCCCACCTCGCCTTTTTACCCTCCCTACCGCTTACCCGGCGTGGTGTGGTGGGGTGGGGTTTTTGGCTGAACGTTTTAATGTTTTTCTTTTCGTTGCAGGCGGAGTTACAGGGCGATCTGGAAGCAGGCCGGTACAAAGGGTACCTCTGCGCGGCACCACGTGGTGCCTGAGCCAAAACGAGGAGCCTCCAGAGAGGTCCCGGAAGCCGGTCGGCGCCCCGCTAGGCCTGCGGGCGGTTGTGGGCCTGAACAACCGGGGGCTTGCTATGCGACGCTCCGCCCCGAGAGGGGGGGTGTGAGTAGAATTTCAACGGCACGTGATCGAAAAAAGAATCACTTGGGGGGCAGCACTTGCGGGTCGTTCCCGTGCTGCCCGGCTCATCAGGCGGGGCAGGTGAAGTAGATGGCCGCCTGCCCTTGGATCGCCCGTAAGATAACCCACCTATTACATATCCTGGAATTATGTAATAAATCCTGCAGCATTTGTTACCCATTTACAACTGTTTCTTGTGTCTTCTTTGGGTAACCTAATTTGGGGGAGGGGGGAAAGCGGGGTGCCCCTGGGGGTACTATGAAGCAAACAGTGTTTTTTAATGAAACACATGGAAAACATTTTTTTAGGTAGAAGGAAAGTCTGCGCAAACCAAGAAGCGGTAGACAAAGGATTCACTCCAGCTCAGGCAGTGGTGCTGCAGTGACTCGTAATAATGATCATTTTATTTGTGCGAGGTAGTGAACTTATGCATTTCTTGCCAAAAATACAACCCTCTTTCAGTGCTAGCAGTGACATGTAGCTTGGCTTTATACATATTTTCGGAAAGTCTAGGATGCAGAGTCCTGTGTAGCAAGGATGCCATGAGCCTTGTTGTAAACAAAGAAAAAGACCACTTTGACTGCTGTTGGGCTACTAAAAGACAGCAATTTACAGCGTTCAATTGTTATCTGCTATCTGGTTGGTCGCAGCAGTACTCTTCACTACTGAAGCCTAAGCACTGCAGTGGTTACAGAGTGACGAAAAACGTGTGCTCTCCAGGAGCGCTCTTATATGAGCAGAATGGTGACGTAATCCCTTGCAGTGCACGGTGCTGCGAGATTTGCTTTGGAAAATATGTCTTTATACCTATCTGCAAGAACCACAGCTCAACTAGTAAATCTTGAACATATGTGATAAATTGTGAAGCAGCGGGAAAAGCGCGCCGAGTATATTTCTGTAATCTCTCACCTCATAGAGCAAGGGGCTCCTGAGCTGAAGGCGGACGAGGCCAGCCCTGTGCGTGAATTCAGGCATCCCGGGGCACCGAGGAGCTGCAAAGGGGCTGCCAACTGCATCCTTTGTGTGGTGGGAGATGGGTCTTCGCATTACTACTGAGGAGCTGTGCTGAAAGCCGAACTCTGAGGCAAGAAAGTTGTTGCGACGCGTGAGTAAGAGTTTAGTGTATGTTTTGTAAGGGCGTGTGACTGTTGAGGCTGTGTCCCCCTGTGTTTCTCTGAGCAATTAAAGTGGCAAATGAGTCCAAATCAGGCTGGCAGGAAAGAATCAAGTATAAATAAGTGAGCAGCGCATTGAACATTTTTGAAGAAATAGCACAATGGGGTGATCTGGTTCTACGGAGGCAAGGGGTTTCTGCTAGGGCGAGGTCGGCGGAGCAGAGGTCTTATTTGGGTACTTGGAAGGAGACTCTATTGTTGAGGTATTTGGGTCCGATGTTGTGGAGGGATTTGTAGGCATGGGTGAGTAGCTTGAAGGTTACCCTCTTCTCAACGGGGAGCCAGTGGAGCACTCGCAGGTGCTGGGTGATGTGCTCATGTTGAGGGATGCCGAGGATGAGTCTGGCCGTGGTGTTCTGGAAGGTCTGGAGTTTGGGTAGTAGGGATTTGTTGATTCCAGCGTAGAGGGCGTTTCCGTAGTCCCGTCTGCCTGTTATGAATGCGTGGGTGATGGTTTTTCTGGTTTCGGTGGGGATCCACTTGAAGGTCATGCGGAGGGTGTTGAAGCAGGTGGAGGCCACGACGTTGATCTGTTGGGTCATGGTGAGGGAGGAGTCGAGTATGATGCCGAGATTCCGGGCGTGGTCCGTGGGGATGGGCGAGGGTGCTGAGGGCGGGGTGCCACCAGGAGTTGTCTGAAGCTGAGGGGGTAAGCCCAAGGACGAGGACTTCTGTCTTCTCCGAGTTGAGTTTCAGACAGCTGCTGCTCTTCTAAGCTCCTTTATTCCTTCTTGGAAGCTGAGTCTTGTGGTTTCGGTGTCCTTCGTGTGGGAGAGGATGAGCTGGGTGTCGTCAGGGTAGGATACAATTCTGAATCCATGCTGTCTGACAATGGCAGCGAGGGGGACCATGTAGATGTTGAAGAGTGTGGGACTGAGTGTTGATCCTTGGGGTACTCCGTAGTTGATTTATGTGGGTTCGGAGAGGAAAAGTGGGAGTCTGACCCTTTGGGTTCTGTCGGCGAGGAAGGAGCAGAGCCAGTCAAGGGTGGTTCCTTGTATTCTGGCATGGTGAAGTTTGGCTGCGAGAGTGCAGTGGGAGACAGTGTCGAAGGCTGCGGAGAGGTCGAGTAGGATGAGGGCTGCGGTGTGGCCTTTGTCGATGAGCGTGCAGATGTCGTCTGTGGCAGCGAGTAGGGCAGTCTCGGTGCTGTGGTTGCTGCGGAATCGAGATTGGGAGGGGTCAAGGATGGAGTTCTCTTTGATGAAGTTTGTCAGCAGGGCGTTGACAAATTTCTCGGTGACTTTGGCTGCAAATGAAAGGAGAGAGATGGGTCGATAGTTCTTCAAGTCCATTGGGTCTACATAGAGTTTCTTGAGGAGGGGCTTGACTTCTGCACGTTTCCAGTTGTCAAGGAAAGTGCTGGATTCGGAGGAGCTATTGCGGAGGCGGCTCTGTGAAAGATGTGTGGCGAGCAGGTGTCTGTTGGGGTTCCTGAGTGAGTGCTTTTCATGGTCGTGGTGGTATCTTCAGTGGTGACCTGGGTGCAAGCAGTGATGGTGGGCCTGGCTGTCGTCGATGGAGGGAAGGGTGGTTTCTGGAGTCTGCCTGCTAAAGTTGTCGTAGAGGGCCTTGATTTTCAGGTGGAAGTAGGAGCCAAGCCTGTTGCAGAGGTCCTGGGAGGGAGTGACATCCGTGGCTTCGCTGGGAGGTTTGGTGAATTGCTGGATGATGTTGAAGAGTTCCTTAAAGTTGCTGGAGTTGGTGTGGATTTTGTTCTGAATGAAGGTCTTCTTTGTGGATCTCATGCCCTGGTGGTAATCTGTCATTGAGTTCTTGTAGGTGGTCAGGTCTTCTGTGGTTTTGCTGTTTCTCCATCGTTTTTTGAGATGTCTTCAAGAGCGTCAGGCTTCTTTGAGGTCCGTGGTAAATCAGGTGGCTTTTAGGGGGAGTTGTCTGTCGGTGTTGCGGAGGGGTGCAAGCTTGTCGGCACAGTTGGTGATCCACCAGTGTAGTACCTTAGCTGCAGAGTTGGCGTCGGTCGAGGTGGGGGAGAGGTTGTGGATAAGGGTGGAGTTGAGGTGCTCCTCTGTGATCTTGCTCCAGTTCCTTTGCAGAGGGCGAGGAGTGGGTTTGAGAGCGGTGGCGGTGTTGAAAGAGAAGTGTACGCAGTGGTGGTCCGTCCATAGGGGCTGCGTGGTGTGGTTGACGTGGATGTTGTTCCCGCCTGCGAAGATGGGGTCGAGGGTGTGTCCTGCCTTGTGTGTGGGGGTGTTGATTAGCTGTTTCAGTCCGATGTTGGTGAGGTTGTCAAGGAGGGCGGTGGAGTAGGGGTCGTTGAGGTTGTCGAGGTAGAAGTTCCGGTCTACGATGAGTATGTAGTGCATGGAGGCGATGGCATGGGGTGCGATGAGGTCAGCAATGATAGTGGTGAACAAATCGCGAGTTTCGGGGGATCTGTAGGTGAGGGTGCCACGAAGAGTGGTTCTAGGGTTGGTCTGGACCTGGAAGTGAAGGTGTTCTGTGGTAGTGGATGTGAGAAAGTGCCCTTTTTCTGCATGGTTGCCCCCACTTTTTGCTGAATTGCTGATGTGCTTTGACTGAGTGTGCCCTAGGCTCCTGCTAATCAGGTACCCAGGCCCTCTGTTCTTTCCCTAAAACTTAATTGTAGCCTAAAACCAATTGGAATCTCTGGCCACAGGTCAACCCCTGATAAATGGTACCACAGGTACCCAGGCCACTGTGACCAGAGAAGGCCTCCAAGGGCTGCAGCAATTATTGTGCCACCCTTAGAGGTCCTGTACCCTTACACATACACACTGCCTTGGCAGGCTGCATGTTTTGGTGCAGAACAAAGTGAAGAGTCGACATGGCACACATCTCTGTCTGCCATGCCTACAAACCACTGCCCTGGCATAGATCAGTCACCCCGCTAGCTGGGTGCACTATCCCTGTAGTGAGAGTACAGGTGCACGAGCCCTGTACCCCTACAGTGTCTAAGTCCATTCTTAGACATTGTAAGTGCAGTGCCACCATTAAGAGTATATGGTGCTGGGAGATTGACATTACGAACTCCACAGCACCATAATGGCTACACTGGAAACTGAGAAGTATGGTATCAAACTTCTCAGCACATTAAACCCACACTGATGCCAGTGTGGGATTTATAGAAAAATGCACACAGAGGGCGTCTTAGAGATGCCCCCTAAAAACGAACCCACCTCTAGTGTCCAGGCTGAGTGGCTGCTTTCAGATGCCACCACCAGACATGTTTCTGGACCCCTGGGTCGAGAGCCTGCTGCTTTCTGGAGCCTGAAACATTGCACCTCCTGGGACGAGGTGCCAAGCGTCCTCCCCCAGGACGGGCAGGGTTCACGAAGGGGAAGCTTCAAGGGCTTGCCGCTTTTGTGAGCTTCCCCAGGCCCCTTGCTGCTCTTAGCGACTAGTCCCCACTGGTTCTGACCCCAACTTCGGGCAGGAGAACATGCGGGAAAAACAAGTGAGGATGAGAGGTGTGCCCACCTCTGCCAACTCCACCCCTCAGGTGGGGAGGCGAGGTGAAGCACAACTTTCAGTCCACGCAATCTTGAAGATGGGGGACTCAGCCAACCAGGGACAGGCTCATGCCCCCATCCCACTGGAGGGTGGCATAATAGGGGGTGTACCAACCCCAGGGAAGGGACCCATTGGTCCCTGCCTTTTACCTACCTCTAACACCCCTAAATCTAGTGTTTAGGGGCACCCCTGAACCTTGCTTCCTCAGACAAGAACCTGCAAGAAGAAGAAGGACTGGACAGCTGTTCAGCAGCTAACAAGAGGAAGACGCCCACTGACTTGACCCCAACCCTACCGGCCTGTTTCCACCTCGAACCTGCTCCTGCAAAATCCCGGTGTGTCCTGCAGCCAACAAACTCAAAAACCCCGGAGGACCTGCCTGCCTTGAAGCCCAAAGACTTTGTCTCCCGTTAACACTGGGTTTGTTCACCTGCAACCTCTGGCTCCAGCCGGACACCGCGAATCCGCCCCACTCTGCACCCGCCATCCATGGCCCGAGCTAGAGTGGACACCACGAGGAGGTCACCTAGGCGATCCTGACCCGAGATCCGGTGATCCCTGACCTGCCTCAAGCCTCCAGCCGACGCCTGCAGCTTAAATCCAGAAGGCCCCCTAACCGAGACCAGGAGCTGGTAAGAAGATCCGACCCCAAAAGGAACCTCTGCACTTCACGCCCCATGGCCTTCTGTGCCCAAACCGACAGTGCCTAACCAACCCCTAACTTCCCAACTTACTTCTCGAAGTGGTGGTCGCACCCAGAAGACCTTCATCTCCCTGCCTGCAGCACTTTTGCAAACCGGGGGTTCTTAATTGAAACCAACAGGGTCCCTGTTGCGAATTATGAAGTACTGGGTATTTTAGACCCAGCGGTGCAGGGGCACACACCCTATGACTTCTGGGTTCACCCTGTTCCAGACCTACAGAAACACAGAGTCTTCCGGGTGAAGTCAAAGATTCATTTATTGGCTGCAGACCAATTACAGGTATCCTAGAAGTACAACAGCGTGTATGTTCTCAGGAGACTGCTGCCCATCATAGAAACGGACTTCATCTTAAATACAGTTTTCCCTGCCTCAGGCATACATTCCTAGGTTAATGATACGGCAATAAACAAGTGTACAGTTCAAACGAAAGAGCAGAGTCATGATGACCATACCACATTCCAGTTCGGCCAGCCCACAATCATTTACAGAGTAAGGCTCAGATCCCACATCGGATATCAATAGGCCCCCCAATAAACATGAGCATCTCCTGTTTTGGGAAACAAGTCATAAAGCCGGATCAGTCAGGTGTGAAAGAGATTAGCCGGGGGCTCGTGTAGAATGAAAGCGTTTTATGACGGGTCAAGCCCTGATACTAATCACAGGTGGCCGGATGAAGGGGAGCTCGTGAGACCAGTTTGACCCGGGGCAGCAGAGCCAGCTGCCCAGGTCACAGAGAAGTCAAAGGAAAAGCCCATGTACTGTGAGGCCCGTATTTGCTCCATTGTAGCCTATGTGAGGGCAATGACAAGATGGCCACCGCTTCCAAAATGGAACCCGCGAAGTAAGGTAAAACAACGTGTACACAGTGCATTCATAGCTAGAACGATATATAAAGCACTGGTACATACCGCATTAACCATTTGCGGTTTGCTAATACCAGGATAGACAGGGGTGGGGCCCTGTCCCCTACGCGGTCCCAGAGATTAAAGTACGACAGACCCTCCTTTTGCCCTTACATAGGCAATCACTATACTCATCTTAATCCGAGTCTAGGTCGATGTTCACAAAGTCATGGAGATGTTGCTGTAGCATCATCCTATTACTTAGCTCGTCTCTCGATACAGGTTTCCTTACACATAAGGTAGCACAGAGGCCACATATCGCAGGAGCACACTGTATGCACAGACAGAACAGGAAAAGAATGGCTAAGATCATTCCAATGACCATTAGAACTTTCCAACCCCAGGCAGATATCAGTTCCCAGAACCACCCCACCAGTGACCAATCTCCTTTATCCACGTGTATGGATTCAGATATTTTATGGAGTTTGGAGATGGCTTGATATACTGTTGGAGCGTTGTCTGGTATGAAAATGCAACAACTAGATTGGATGACCTTACATACCCCACCGCGGTCCGCAAGAATAACGTCTAGAACCATGCGGTTCTGCAAAGTCATAAGGCGATCCGCTTGGAGCTCAGCTGTCAAATTACCAAGGGCACCAGCCGTTACATTGACAGTGGATTCAACCACACGAGTCAGCTGTCTCAGGTTCCTACTATTGACCATAGGTCCCCAAAACGGCAGGAAACCCAAGAAGAAGTCTCCTGCTTCTTGACCGGCAGTATCATCCTTACTTATCACGCCTCTCACAACTCTGGTCTTGTGATAGTCGGAGGCGGCAGTAAATGTTGGCGGTAGCAGATTTGCAATATAACATGTGCCCGAGAAATCAGGGGGCAACCATGTATATGCTCGGTCATTACAGATGAAATATGTACCCTTGGCAGCCAAAAACGCAGGGGAAAACTGTGACGGGAAAGTGTACGTTTCAGTACAGTCACTTCTTCCCAGCTGAGCTCTAGGGTTCTGACCATTACCCTGTAAGCAGAACCGACCCATGTGGGGTACGACCCAGATTGGGGATGAGATTTTTCGCTGTCTTTCACCCAGACTAATACTATACCCCGTTGCGTTCCATCCTACATAAGGTCTTAATTCTTCCTTGGGTATGGACGAGTATGCATCGATATCTCTGCTCATATCGGCAACTCCTTTCACCAAAGCCTTATTATTGGTGATAGGCCTGATGGAACGCGGTTGTCGAGGGGAGTACGTATCTAGAGCATAGAGAAACATAGTTTGGAATGCCCATGACGATCCATTGTAACTAAATGGCAGCACCAAATAGGGAATACCCTTATTAATGGTATGTGGCATTAACCCACACACCCAGCAATTGGTCGTATTCATTACTAGTTGGTGCTGGTGTAAGAGCTGGATAAACGAGTTATTTACAAACTCTGATCGTCTGGTCTGTTCGTGCTCAGGCAAAGGGTGAAAAGAGTGAGAGGAGGCAGTAGAAAGAGGTATAGACTGTACAGTGTGTGCAATGGTCTTTTGAGAGGAGAAAAACACAAATCCTACGATGAACATTATTATACTACACAGTGTAAATAGGCACAAAAATACAAAACATTTACTTTTTACAATTCTACACATCCTTGCTTTAAAGTTCATTTCCTCAACGGGTCTCTCCATCTTGAAAAACTCCATCCTCTAATCGGGCCGCTCGCGGCGGATGAGTTTCTTCTGCTAAGGAGTACGCCTGTCAGTCCAGGGAAACGCCCTAGACCAACCAGAACCGTTGACCTAACGTCTTCGGCCTGTACCCCAAAGTCTTGGCACCGCGACCCTGCGGCAGAACCCGGATGGTGGTTCGAAAAACAAAAATCAAGAAAGTCCTTCAGATGGGAGAGCTGAAATGCCAAAAAGGAAATAGTAAGGAAATCTTTATTTGTCCATGGGCCTTGGTCTCAAATTATAGCGGAGACGGCCAGGTGCTGTTTGGTCTTGGAACAAAAGTTCAGGCTCTGTGGTGTCCAGTCGATTTGACAGGGGCACAGCCTCTTGCAGAATATTGTCACTCTCTTGGTCTGAAACTGTGCCTCTTATGCGTGCGTCACTGAACGGTATAAAACGAGGTACAGTGTCTGTCTCGGAGTCGGTGATACCCTCCTGGACCCACTGGTCATATGGCAGAGGCAAGGGGACTACTTTGCAGTGGGTGCCATGGATCCAGTGTTTCTTCCCCTTTACTCGCACCGCTGATCTTGTTGATAAAAGCACAAGGTGAGGGCCGATCCAGCGAGGCTCGTCGTTGCTCTTGCGCTGGAAGTTTCTAATCAGCACCCATGTGCCAGGATCGATAGGGTGTCCAGGAGTTTCAGAAGCTTGGGGAAGAGTATCATGTACCTGTTGGTGCAAAACACGCAGTTAAACAGTCAAATCATACAGGTAATCGAGTAGTACTGGATGCACGATCTCACTAAATTTCGTAGGCCTCGGTACACCCCATACGTTGGCCGGGCGGCCAAAAACCACTTCATAAGGACTAAGTCCCACTCGTGAGTGTACGGTCATTCTGGTGGACAGGAGTGCTAAAGGCAGAGCGTCAGGCCATTTAAGACCGGTGCTCGCCTGGATCTTGGTCAATTTAAGTTTTAGAGCGCCATTGTAGCGTTCTACTAATCCAGCTGATTGGGGGTGATTTGCAGCGTGGAACTTTTGCTTGATGCCTAAACCTTCACATACATTCTTCATCACTTTACCCACAAACTCACTTCCATTATCACACCACACCATTCTTGGCATTCCAAACCTAGGGAAGAATTCTTTCACAAGGGCTTTGGCTGTCGATAGGGCAGTGTTATCTTTCAGAGGATAAGCCTCTATCCATTTTGAGAAAGCACAAACAACCACCAATACATATTTCAGGTTGTTGCATCTTTCCATGTGAATAAAATCCAGCTGCAAAACTTCAAATGGACATGATGGGGGTGCAAAATGACCAGCTGGAGTTGGGGTTCCCCTACCAGGGTTGTACTTCAAGCATACCATGCAATTCTTGACCACATTCTCTGCACACTTGGGAATCCCAGCATTCCGCCATACTGGAGCCCACAACTTACAAATTCCTTTCGTACTGATATGTGCCATTCCATGTGCCATAGTAACCACTGGGAGCACATATGCGTCAGGCAACAACCATCGCCTATGTTCTGTCAGATCAATCCAACAACCATTCTCATCCAACTTACCCATACTTTCTCTCCACTTGCTTAACTCTTTCTCTGAGGCTTCAGCTTGAAGCGACTTCACACTCTCTATTGTGTTCTCACACATTTCAACATCATCTACCCATCTTGCGGGGCCTGCTACATACATTCTAGTCTTCACATTCTGTGCTGTTTCTTTCGCGATCTCATCAGCAAACGCATTCCCACGTCCAACATCATCTGTGACTTTCCTGTGCGCACTGCATTTCATGATCGCAACTTGCAACGGTAGGGTCAGTGACTCAAGGAGATCATTCACCAACTTGCCATTCTGAATTTTAGCTCCATGCGACGTCAGGAACCCACGCTCTTTCCACAATCGCCCAAAATTATGAGCCACGCCAAAGGCGTACTGGCTATCTGTGTATATATTCACTCTCATTCCTTCAGACAACACGCATGCTCTTGTGAGGGCGATTAATTCTGCTGCTTGGGCCGAATTATGTGGCACTCGTGCAGTTTCCACGACCGTGTGTAAGGTCGTGATAGCATATGCAGCAGTCGTGTCACCATTAGGGAGCTTGAAACACGAACCATCCACCCATAAAGTACCATCACACTCAGTCAGGGGAGTATCCTTTAGATCTACTCTCCCTTTCGTCTCTTCTTCTGTTCTGAACAGACAGTCATGTTGCTCAATCTTATCTGAGTCTGCTGGAATTGGCAATAACGTAGCTGGATTCAGTGTGTTGCATCTCTTTATGTGTATGTGGTTTGCTAACAGTGTGAGCTCATAGCCTGATAATCGCGCACTCGTCAAGTGTTGTGTCTTAGTCCTATTTAATAATGTGTCTCCAGCATGTGGAACCATAACGATCAATGTGTTGTCCATTACCAGACCAGCAGATTGTCGGATAGACATTGCTGCAGCAGCTGTCGCTCTCAGACAGCTTGGCAATGCCCTCGCTACAGGGTCCAAGGTTGATGAAAAATATGCGCATGGGCGCGGTCTGTCACCAAAAGGCTGTGTTAACACTGATAATGCGCAACCATCTTTCTCGTGAACATACAATGTAAAAGGCTTGCTGTAGTCAGGAGTGCCCAACACAGGTGCTGAACACAATGCATTGCGCAATTCCACAAAACCTTTCTGGCACTCTTCAGACCATGGGATAGGATTCGGTGTGTCTTTGCATGTTAAGGCTAACAAAGGTTTTGCCAACAAGGAAAAATTTGGGATCCAGTGCCTACAGTATGAGGTAATGCCCAAGAAAGCACGCACTTCTCTCTGTGTTTTTGGCACACTCAACTGCGCAATGGCTTGAATTCTTTCTGGGGTCAGTTTCCTTCCCTCCTTCGATAAGAGATGACCTAAGTAGGTCACTTCTTGTCGACAATATTGCAGCTTTGAGAGAGACACTTTATGATGGAAAGCAGATAAATGGCGCAACAATAACAATGTGGCTTCTTTGCAGATCTTTTCAGTATCCGCGGCGATTAGTAAATCGTCCACGTACTGAATCAGAATAGCGCCACTAGGTAAAACAAGTGCATCAAGCTGCGCTTTCAAAGCTTGACTGTATATGGATGGACTCTCACAGTAGCCCTGGGGAGCGCGTTTGAAGCGGAAGCTTCGGCCTCCCAGACTAAAGCCAAAAATGTCTCTGCTCTCTTCTGCAATTGGGATGCTAAAGAAAGCATTCTTTAAATCGATCACTGAAAACCATGCAGCAGAGGCTGGAATCATCGTTAACAAGGCAGTTATATCAGGGACAACTGGAAACTGTGGCACAACAATCTTATTAACCTCTCTAAGATCAATCACAAATCTGTAAACAGGTGGCTGTGAAGGGTCCGTTCGTTTTAAGACAGGTAAAATCGAACTATTGCAAACGTTGCCTCTTGTCTCTTCAATTACACCCTTATTAATCAGGTCGCTGACAATGTCTAACAATGCCTTCTGACCTTCATTAGAGATCTTGTACTGGGGAATACGTGGCAGTCTGACATTAGCCTTTAAAGTTACCACGTATGGCGGTATCTCCAAGAGGCCCACATCATTGGGACCAGTAGCCCAAAGGACATCCGGAAGGGATGACAATTCAGGTGGCATTGCATTTTTAGACAAGTACATCGGGGAAGTCACTTTCCTGCCTAATGTAAGTTGTACCCCTGACGGTGAACAATACAGTGTAGCATGTAATCTTTTCAACAAATCTAACCCTAGCAAATTCTCACCACAACCTGTTGTTAGAATCAGGGGTGCTTTCAGCTCACAAGGTCCAATAGAAAGTGACATGGGACTAGAAATCGGGTTCCTAACTGGGGCGCCAGAAAAACCTACTGAAACATTCATATCGCCAGACAAAGGTGCGCCAGGGAGTTTTGAATGCATGATTGAACTCTTTGCAGCACCAGTGTCTAGCAGAAAGGGCTCCGTTACATTTGCTGTAGTTACTTTAACATAAGGTCCGCTCTGATCCACTGGCACTGAAACAACTCCCTCTCTCTGTCTACGGCTGTCCCAGTAATCATTATTTTCTGCATCGCCGTCCTCTGCATAATAATCATTATTGTAATACTGAGCTGTATTACTAGTTGTGTTAGCTTGCTGGTCAAAACTATTGATGGTATTTTGAGGCGGCAAAGGACGCGCGTTCTGGGGAGCATTTCCACGCCCTCTGCCTCTAGGAGCTTGCTGACCACCCCTACCTCTTGCGCCATACGCATTACCGTTCCGCTGCATTAATTTAGGGCAACTATATTTAAAATGACCTTCCTCTTTGCAGTATGAACATTGGTTGGGACCTACAGGGACACGTGGTTGATAATACCCATTCATTTGCTGATTGTTCTGAAATTGTTGGGGTTGGTGATAGACACCTTGGGGTTGCCTATAATTATTCTGACCTCCACGTGGTGGATAGGCCTGCTGTAAAAGGACCTTTGTTTTTAGTTCCTTCGTTTTCTTATCTGTTCTATCTTTTTCGTCTTTATCTCTGTTTTCATAATACTGTGCAGTAGCCAGTATTTGCGCTGAAGAGGAAACAGCCCAAGAACTTTCTGAATCTTTTATCTTTTTACACAGGTCAGGAAGTAGATTCTGCACAAACTTATCCACAAATAACCGTTGGCCACCCTCAGTACTCATATCTTGCCCACTGTGGTCAATAAACGTTTCTTCAAACCTGGTAAAGAAGTCTGACACTGTCTCAACTTTCTTCTGCTTGCATGCAGATAGCTTGTCCCAATTTACGCGCATCGCAGGCATTATTGTCTTCATATATGTAATGATTCTACCAGGGAGTTCTGCTATTAATGGCTCAGGATTCGCGCCACCAGTTTGTCTAGCGTCAGCGGCAATAATGTCAGCCCATGTAGCACCTAGTTCTGCATCGTGATCTGCATTACGAATTGATCCCCATAGGGGCTGTGGAACAACATTACCAAACAACATGTCTATGTTGGCCAGATTCATAACGCATGACCCTGCCGTCTGTGACAACTCTTTATAATATCCTGCAGGGTTTTTACGGGGATCAGGCAATGTCTGCTTAAGCGCTAACACCTCAGAACGCTTCCATGGAACATGCACCCAAACACGTTGGAAATGCGCTGGCACAGCAGCGATACCGGCACCGGCATCAGCTGCAACTGCTTCCTTCCATACCGGGGGAACTTCTCTCATGGGGTATTGTCGCGCTTTTACCTTTTTCCCCACAAGGACATCTTGTTCAAACAATGACTGTTGACAATCATCATTCCTGAAGGACAATACAACCGCAACTGCTTTATCTACCTCACGATCCACAATTGTACCAGTTCCAAAATCAAACCTCACTCTACACAACTCCTGCGGGCTCGGGTCTTTACCACTATCCTCCAATTCCTCACAGAGAATTTCGCACATTTTCTCAAAGACATATCTCTGTTTTGGGGCATCCCATTGATGGAAAACGTTGACAACTGATTCCACATCATACAGTGAAGGGAAAACAATCCATCTACGCGCCATGCGATCTATTACCTTTTCCTCATCGGGGTTAGGCAATTGACTGCGCAATTGCTTACGCTGTAAACCAGGAGTCGCACCAGATGACTCAAAGAGAGGAGACATTAATGTAGTAACCACATTAGCTAAGCGCTGTCGCACTGAAGGAGAAGCTGAGGCAAAAACAGGGGGAAAAACAGAGGGGAGAAAAGAGGATGCAGGAACAGGTACTGGAGTGGTGCAAGGAAGAGTATCAGGGGAGGCTGTCAATATGCTAGGCAAAGTCGCAGGAAGCGCGGGGGCAGTTGGAAACACAACTGGCGGCCCTTGAGAGGGCTGCGCTATAGGGATAGGAGCCGGCTGCAAAGCAGCTGGCGGTAGCGGCAAGGCTTGCAGTATATTGACAGGAGGTGGCATATTCACAAGCTGGGGAGGCGCCGTGGCATTTTGAGCATACGGGGGTGGCGAACTCAACAAATGCGACATCAGGGGATCTTTCTCCTTTTCTTCTAACTCATTCTGCTTAGAGTGTGGTAAAGCGGGGTAACATTTGTCGATCCCTAACTTACGCTGCCTGTGCAATTGCTCATTCATCTGCTCCTCCTCATTGTCTTTGAATTGTACAGCTGCTTGCATTACTGTCATACCTCTCTCTCTTTTATTCTTTTTCGCTAGCTTAATTTCCTTCTGTTTGGCTTCCTTTCGCCATAAGCGGAAAGAGTCAAACATCGCCGGCCGGGCTTTCTTTTTGAACAATTTAATTTCCAAATTATCTAAAATATCGGTATCGAAACTACCATTTTGGGGCCATTTTAAAACACCGTCTTTTCTGGTGTAGTGGATCCATACTTCGTTATATGCAATAGGGCCTACGCCATGTTTTACATAGAGCTCATAAGTTGGAGTTCCAACCGGAGGAACCGGACATGATTCCTCCAGCTGGAAATCTCTTCCACAACCCAAACAGAACAATCTACCAAATATTCTAGAACCAGGCATCTTTGCTCACTAGTCTAGATCTAAACGTCAAAGGATTATCGATTACGATAGTCTCGTGAATACACGAGTCCTCTGGCTTTGGCGTTTGCAAACTCCAAATTACAAAATAAAACGATCCCGAGGGATACCAAACAAATGGGAGACGCTCCACTTATACTTAACTGAATATTGCTGATCGATGGCGTCACCAGAAGACTCTCTCGATTGTTTCGCTCTCTCAAACTCGTCAAGGGTCCAAAACAGGTCGATTAATCAGGGCAGCAGTCCTTCGTAGCCGTCGGGACGCGGAGAACCTCGCAGAAAAGACTTTCGGACCACGTCGACATGCAGGGGTCGATGAAGTGGCGGCCTTCCTCCGGAATTTCCACACGAAGCTCCTCACGAACCTCTGGCTTGGACTGGTACCGCTGAAATCGTCCCGAGTTGGGCGCCAAACTGAAGTACTGGGTATTTTAGACCCAGCGGTGCAGGGGCACACACCCTATGACTTCTGGGTTCACCCTGTTCCAGACCTACAGAAACACAGAGTCTTCCGGGTGAAGTCAAAGATTCATTTATTGGCTGCAGACCAATTACAGGTATCCTAGAAGTACAACAGCGTGTATGTTCTCAGGAGACTGCTGCCCATCATAGAAACGGACTTCATCTTAAATACAGTTTTCCCTGCCTCAGGCATACATTCCTAGGTTTATGATACGGCAATAAACAAGTGTACAGTTCAAACGAAAGAGCAGAGTCATGATGACCATCCCACATTCCAGTTCGGCCAGTCCACAATCATTTACAGAGTAAGGCTCAGATCCCACATCGGATATCAATAGGCCCCCCAATAAACATGAGCATCTCCTGTTTTGGGAAACAAGTCATAAAGCAGGAACAGTCAGGTGTGAAAGAGATTAGCCGGGGGCTCGTGTAGAATGAAAGGGTTTTATGACGGGTCAAGCCCTGATACTAATCACAGGTGGCCGGAGGAAGGGGAGCTCGTGAGACCAGTTTGACCCGGGGCAGCAGAGCCAGCTGCCCAGGTCACAGAGAAGTCAAAGGAAAAGCCCATGTACTGTGAGGCCCGTATTTGCTCCATTGTAGCCTATGTGAGGGCAATGACAAGATGGCCACCGCTTCCAAAATGGAACCCGCGAAGTAAGGTAAAACAACGTGTACATAGTGCATTCATAGCTAGAACGATATATAAAGCACTTGTACATACCGCATTAACCATTTGCGGTTTGCTAATACCAGGATAGACAGGGGTGGGGCCCTGTCCCCTACGCGGTCCCAGAGATTAAAGTACGACAATTAGCACCCTGCACCTGGCCGCCCTAGTGCTGCTGAGGGTGCACCTTTTGTGCTAATCTGTTTCCACATTTGCCCTGAGCTAAAGTCTAGTAGCTTTGCTCCCACAACCCAGTGGCCTGCTCGCCAGCAGCCACTAACCAGAAGCCCCCTTTCCCCCATTGGATAACATTGGGCATCAGCACTCTGCACCCGGCTGCCCTAGTGCCGCTGAGGGTGTAACAAGAGTGCATCCTTGACCCTGGGGTAGCCCTTATTCTAACCCTAGAACCTCAACTCCAAAGACCAATTACTTACCTAGTAACCTTTAACTTCATTTCTCTCCACAGGAATCCATTGACTGTTTTTTTCTCTAAAAAATGTTCTAAGTGTGGAGTTGATTTGTATGGAAACTTAAAAGGTAACAATTGTGCAAAACTGATTTTACTTACCTTTTCTCTAGGAAATGCCCCAGTGTGATATCTACTGCACAGCTGCGTAGCGCCACTATGGCAAATGATTCATATTTTCCTCTATTTTAATCCCTTTGTGAGCAACAACGAGTAAATCACTAGAGACGGGAACGGAGCGGACTGAGTAGCATGAATGTGGATTGGGGATGTAAGGGGATTATGAGGGTGAGTGATGAATGAATGGAGATGGATAACGAGCGTGCAGTGAGAAGCGATGAGAGGCAAGGTGCCTACGTGGATCTGTGTTAAATTAATGCATCAGGCGAAAGTAGTGTGAAAGCGGAGGGGGAAATGAGTAATGGGGTGAATAAGGATGTGAACTAAATTCATATAGGCACAAAGGAGGAGTAGATGTTTGTTTTGCAGAATAGAGGGATTTAAGGGTCAAATGGAATTTGTTTGATAGGAAGATCGGTTTGCCATGAGAACAGAGGGGCATTATTAACATTGCTTATGAAGGGGTCCACTGCAGGAAATGAGAACGGGTTGAGATGTAATAATGGTCAAACTTATTGATTTACGGTGATGATGTAAGATGTTGATTAACGGTCATTATGGTAATGGATATTTGTTTTATTGTTATTTATAGTGTCCTCTGATGAAGGGCATTTGTAGCCCGAAATGCATTGGGTTACCTGTCATTTTCATTGCAACGTCGATACAAAGTATATGTACAGCATTTCACAGTATTGCATTACCTGTAATTCAAACTGTAACCATTTTAAAGTACATTTACAATTGCATTTCAAACTGTATATTTACTGCAAAGTATTTATCAACTTACCTGTGCAAGGCTTGCTTGGTTCTAGAAAACAAAATAACTAAAATAATGTTTTTATACAAAAACAATTGGTCTGAAGGTCAGTCTTTGAGTGTGTGAATTAATTTGCTGACTGAGTGTGTACAACAAATGCTTAACACTGTCCTCTGATACTGCCTTACTGCTCGACCGCACTACCACAAATAGAGAGTAAGGTTCTATCTAACTTTACCTTTGCCTACCTTTGGGGTTCCAGTGGACTCTATGCACACTATACCTTACTTTTGTATAGTATATACAGAGCCAGTTTCCTACATTGGTGGATCAGCGGTGGGATATACAACTTTGCATTTGTTGGACTACCTGGTTACCACCTGATCACACGACAGAACTCTTAAATTGTCTTTAGAATTCGGATTTTTCAAATTGGAAATTTTTTGAAAAATTACTAAAAGTCTTGTTAGGGCCTTGGTTAAGTCTCTTTAGAATTTTAGAAAACTAAAAGTCACTTTAGGTAGGGTTAGAGGGGTTAGAAGTATTTTTAAACAATGTCTCAAAACAAGAAACCAGCTGTTAGTGAAAATAACCACAATGACATAGAGGACAGGGTTGAGGAGCTTGACCTCACCCCTTACCTTCACTTGTCTTTCAAGGAGGTAAGGTCCCTATGTAAACATAAAAACATAACCATGGGTCCCCAATCCCACCAAACAAAAGCTCCAGGAGCTGTTGGCTGGGTATGCTAAGGACCACCCATCTGAAAATGCTGAAGACCAATCAGATGAGGAAGTAGAGGAAGAGAATGACCTGGTAGATCAACCCCCTCCACTTCCTAGGGAGAAAAGGGTTCAAGTACCCTTGACTCCAAGAATCAACCTCTCAGTACCTAACACTCACACAGGTGGATCAGAAACCAATGAGGACATTGAGGAGAGCCTCAATGAGGAGGACAGCCTTTTAGTAAGACTGACCAAAAGACTGGATCTAGAGCCCAGGTTTCTGGATCTAGAAAGAGAGAGAAAAGAGATGGGCCTAGCACCCATCAATGGTGGCAGCAATTTACTCAATAAGGATGAAGAGCAATCTTATGATCCTAAAATCCCCAAAGGGATTGTCCCTAAATATGAAGATAGTGATGATATCACAAAATGGTTCACAGCCTTTGAGAGGGCTTGTGAAATGAGAAAAGTGAAGAAGTCACACAGGGGGACACTCATTTGGGAACTGTTCTCTGGTAACTACAGAGATAGACTCCTGACTCTTTCTGGGGCAGATGCTGGGTCTTATGACCTCATGAAGATAACTCTGATTGAGGGATTTGGACTCACAACTGAGGAATATAGAATTAGATTCAAGGGGCCTCACAAGACCCAAACCCAATCCTGGATTGACTTTGTAGACTACTCAGTTAAAACACTAGATGGTTAGTTAACTGGACACAATGTGCATGATTCCAATGGACTTTACAATCTGTTTATGAAAGAACATATTTTAAGTAATGGCACTAATGAAAAGTTACATCAGGATGTGGTAGACCAAGGTCTAATTTCTCCTCAAGAATTGGGAAAGAAGGCAGACCACTGGGTCAAGACAAGGGTGACAAAAACAACCATTGGGTGTGACCAAAAGAAAGGGGTTACAAAATGTCCCTAGGGGAAAGGTGGTGAGAATCCCCAAGATAAAAAGCCTGAGTCTTCAAAAGGGCCAAAAAACCTGCACAGGGGGGTGGGTCCCACAACTCTTTCCAGTCCAATAATAGGGGCAGGGGAAAGAACTTTGATCCTTTAAAGGCCTGGTGTAACAACTGTAGAAAGTTGGGACACCTAACTTGAGATGCTGCTTGCCCAAACATGAAGGCCCCTAGTCCTACTACAGCTACTCCTGGGGTAGCAAGTCTCCAGATGGGATCATCAGTCTGCCAAGAGCAAATCGGGTTGCACACTGAAGCAGTTCTAGTTTCAGAGAGGGAAGTTGAGTTTGCCACTGTAGCTGTGTGGCCACCCAACTTAAACAAGCATTTGCAATGCAATAGGTCTCGCTTTCACATGAGTTTGAGCTATTGACATTGTGTAAATAACAATGCTTTTTAGTTTTGTTTTCGTTTTAAAAACATAAATAGAAGGCATTGTCATTTACAATGCCAATAGCTTCAACTCACGTAAATGCGAGACCTATTGCATTGCAAATGCTTGTTCTCAGAGTATGTGGTTTGCGGCTGCGGGGCCTTTCTGGTGGCGTGTTTACACATGTTGGGAGGGAGCCAGGTGTTTACCTTCCTGCGGCTGCTCACTCCCTACTCTTGTGGTGACGTTTGGGGGCTGCAGGGGCAGTCTCCCCGAGGGGGTTATGCCTGTAGAAGGAGGCACGGCCCGCTAGCATGCCGCAGAAACAAATAACCAGGGAAGTTCTTGGGACGGCTCCATCTCGGCAACGACTTGGGCAAGATGGAAAGGCACCAGACCGCATCTTACAGCCTTTGTGTAAACTGGCTTTTTAAACTGCTTTTATTTTTGACTCATCGTTTAGAATTCTGAGGCTGTGCTTTAAATAAACGTATGGAGAAAGCTACGTTTGTTGAATATTATGGACTTTCCTGCGTTTTGCTTTATGATGGTGGTTTAACAGCAGCAGACGTAGAATGTGTTTAAAAACAGAACGCATTACTGGTACGTTGAGGGTTTTTGTGTATTACACAAACGCATAAGAATTTAAATAAGACTCAACCAAGATGTTTTTTAACTGGCGTACACTTGGAGATCTGCGTAGTATTAGAGAGCATGTGATATTTTTGCAGCATATATAACGCGTCATTCGTTTTAGGCGGGAAGTACTCCGGTGTCCGTGAAGATGAAGAGACTAGAACGTTCTTTTCCTTCAGAGGATTGAGCTCCTATAGAGTTCTGGTCAGTGCGGCTAGTTTGCCACTTTTACTGGCCCCAGATGCACCAAAAAGCAAAGGAGTTTGTCAGCTCCTGTGATACCTGTCAGGCCAGTGGTAAGACAGGTGGCACCTCAAATGCCCCCCTGATACCACTACCTGTGGTGGGGGTTCCATTTGAAAGCGTGGTTGTGGATATAGTGGGTCCCCCCTCAGCACCAGGGAACAAATGTATTCTAGTGGTAGTGGATCATGCCACTAGGTACCCTGAAGCAATTCCCCTCAGGACTACTACAGCTCCCGCAGTAGCCACGGCCCTCAATGGTGTCTTCACCAGAGTAGGGTTTCCTAAGGAGGTGGTTTCAGACAGAGGTTCCAACTTTATGTCTGCTTACTTAAAACACATGTGGAAAGAGTGTGGAGTGCAGTACAAGTTTACTATACCCTATCACCCACAAACCAATGGCCTGGTTCAGAGATTCAACAAGACACTGAAAGGCATGATTATGGGGCTCCCTGAAAAACTCAAAAGGAGATGGAATTTCCTCTTACCTTGCCTGCTGTTCGCTTACAAAGAAGTGCCACAGAAGGGAGTAGGGTTTTCCCACTTTGAACTTCTGTTTGGCCATCCTGTGAGGGCACCACTCTGTCTTGTGAAAGAGGGTTGGGAGAAAGCCTCTCCAAGAACCCAAACCAGATATTGTGGACTATGTGCTTAGCCTAAAGTCCAGAATGGCTGAGTACATGGAAAAAGCATCCAAAACTCTCAAGGCCAGCCAGGGGCTTCAGAAGCACTGGTATGACCAAAAAGCTGCACTGGTTGAATTTCAACCTGGGCGGAAGGTGTGGGTTTTGGAGCCAGTGGCACCAAGGGCACTCCAGGTCAGATGGAGTGGCCCTTACCCTATCTTAGAAAAAAAGAGTGAGGTCACCTACCTGGTTGACCTAGGCACAAGCAGGACGCCCAAAAGGGTTATCCATGTGAACAGCCTAAAGCTCTATCATGACAGGGCTGACATCACCATGCTGATGGTGACTCAGGAGACAGAGAGTTAACCTCTCCCTGACCTCCTCTCACACAGCCCAAAAGATGGGTCAGTGGATGGAGTTGTCTTTTCAGACACTCTCTCTGCCCAGCAGCAGACTGATTGCAAGCAAGTCTTGCAGCGGTATGCTAAGCTCTTTTCCTTGACCCCTGATCAGACAAACTGGTGTACCCATGATGTGGACACTGGTGACAGTTCATCTGTCAAAAACAAAATCTATCAACAGTCTGATCAAGTCAAGGAGAGCATCAGAGCTGAAGTCAGCAAGATGCTGGAGTTAGGTGTTATTGAACCCTCTGAGAGCCCCTGGGCTAGCCCAGTGGTTCTAGTCCCCAAACCTCATCCACAGGGTGGAAAGAGAGAAATGAAATTCTGTGTGGACTATAGAGGGCCCAACTCTGTCACCAAGACAGATGCTCACCCTATCCCAAGAGCAGATGAGTTGATAGACAAATTGGGTGCAGCCCAATTTCTAAGTACCTTTGACTTAAGTGCAGGGTACTGGCAAATTGGCATGGCCCCAGGAGCAAAAGAAAAGACAGGGAAGAGGTGTGGTGCCGTGGCCAGGGCGACTGACGCTGGGTGACTGACGCTGGAATTTGGGGCTCACGGTTCGATCCCCGGCACCGGCGGCAGGTCTGCCCAGCACCATGTGACTCTGGGCAATAGCTTGCTTAATCTTCCCGACAGCACCCAGCGCCGGGATGCCTTTGGGTAACTGTTCGCGCTTTACAAATACTGGATTTACATATTTTATTTTTTTACAGCATTCTTTACACCCGATGGGCATTATCAGTTTACTGTTATGCCCTTTGGTTTAAAGAATGCCCCTGCCACCTTCCAGAGGCTGGTGAACCAAGTCCTTGCTGGATTGGAGGCCTTTAGTGCAGCGTATCTAGATGATATTGCTGTCTTTAGCTCCACCTGGCAGAATCAACTGATCCACCTTGGGAACGTTATAAATGCCCTGCAAACTGCAGGCCTAACTATCAAGGCATCCAAATGCCGGATAGGGTAGGGAACTGTGGTGTACTTGGGCCACCTTGTTGGTGGAGGCCAGGTACAACCCTTACAGCCCAAGATCCAGGCCATCCTGGACTGGGCAGCTCCAACAACCCAAACCCAAGTCAGGGCATTCCTTGGTTTGACTGGGTACTACAGGTGGTTTGTGAAGGGATATGGGTCCATTGTGGCTCCCCTCACAGAACTCACCTCCAAGAAGATGCCCAAAAAGGTAAACTGGACAGTTAGTTGTCAAAAGGCTTTTGACACCCTGAAAGAGGCAATGTGCTCAGCAACAATTCTCAAAGCTCAAGACTATGCCAATCAGTTCATTATGCAGACTGATGCCTCTGAGCTAGGGATAGGAGTGGACCTATCCCAGACCAATGATGAAGGCCAAGAGCAACCTGTTGCTTTTAAAAGCAGAAGGCTTCTCCCGAGGGAGCAGCGTTGGAGTGCCATCGAGAGGGAGGCCTCTACTGTGGTTTGGTCCCTGAAGAAGCTGAGACCATAGTTGTTTGGTACTCACTTCCTAGTACAAACCGATCACAGACCTCTCAGATGGCTAACGTAGATGAAAGGTGTAAATCCTAAACTGTTGAGGTGGTCCATCTCCCTACAGGGAATGGACTTTGTAGTGGAACACAGACCTGGGATTCGCAGAACCACCATCGGGGGAAGATCCTTCTCCTACCTGGCAGCCAAAACATGGAACTCCCTCCCCACCCACCTACGGCTGACCCAGGACCATCTCGCCTTCAGGAAGCAGCTCAAGACGTGGCTGTTCAAACAGTAGCAGCACCATCCCCCCCCCCAGCGCCTTGAGACCCTCATGGGTGAGTAGCGCGCTCTACAAATGCGATTGAATGATTGATTGATTGATTGATTGGGACTGCCCATGCCAATGCAGATGGACTTTCCATGTTCTTCCACTCTCTAGGGAAAGGTTAGTCTCATCCTCTTTCGTTTGGGGGTTTTGTGAGAGAAAGCGCCCTCTTTCTGCATGGTCGCCCCCACTTTTTGCTGAATTGCTGTTGTGCTTTAACTGAGTGTGCCCTGGGCTCGTGTTAATCAGGTACCCAGGGCATATGTTCTTTCCCTAAAACTGCATTTAAGCCTAAACCCAATTGGCATCTCTGGCCACAGGTCACACCCTGGTAAATGGTACCACAGGTACCCAGGGCACTGTGACCAGAGAAGGCCTCTAGGGGCTGCAGCACTTATTGTGCCACCCTTAGAGGTCCCGTACCCTTACACACACACACTGCCATTGCAGGCTGCGTGTTTTGATGCAGAACAAAGTGAAGAGTCGACATGGCACGCACCTCTGTGTCCCAGGCCTACAAACCACTGCCCTGGCACAGATCAGTCACCCCTCTAGCTAGGTGCACTATACCAGTGGTGAGGGTACAGGTGCATGAGCCCTGTACCCCTTCAGTGTCTAAGTCCATTCTTAGACATTGTAAGTGCAGTGCTGCCATTAAGAGTAAATGGTGCCTGAGAGTTCGTCATTACGAACTCCACAGCACCATAATAGCTACACTGAAAACTGAGAAGTTTGGTATCAAACTTCTCAGCACATTAAACCCACACTGATGCCAGTGTGGGACTTAATGAAAAATGGACACAGCGGGCCTCTTAGAGATGCCCCCTGAAAACGAACCCACCTCTAGTGTCCAGGCTGAGTGGCTGATTTCAGCTGTCACCACCAGACATGTTTCGGACCCCTTGGTCGAGAGTCTGCTGCTCTCAGGGGCCTGAAACAATGCACATCCTGGGACGAGGGGCCAAACCTCCTCCCCCAGGATGGGCAGGGTTCGCGAAGGGGAAGCTTCAAAGGCTTGCCGCCTTTTTGAGCTTCCCCAGGCCACTTGCTGCTCTCTGCAACTGGTCCCCACTGGTTCAGACCCCCACTCTGGGCGGGAGAACCAGCGAGAAAAACAAGTGAGGAAGAGAGGTGTGACCACCTCTGCCAACTCCACCCCTCAGGTGGAGGAGGCGAGGTGAAGCACAACTCTCAGTCCACACCATCTTGAACATGGGGGACTCAGCAAACCAGGGACAGGCTCATGCCCTGCTCCCACTGGAGGGTGGCATAATAGGGGATGTAGCCACCCCAGGTAAGGGACCCGTTGGTCCCTGCCTTTTATCTACCTGTAACACCCCTATATCTAGTATTTAGGGGCACCCCTGAACCTTGCTTCTCCAGACAAGAACCTGCAACAAGAAGAAGAAGCACTGAACAGCTATGCAGCAGCTAACAAGAGGAAGACGCACACTGACTTGGCCCCAACCACACCGGCCAGTCTCCACCTCGAACCTGCTCCTGCAAAATCCTGGTGTGTCTTGCAGCCAGCAAACTCAAAAACCCTGGTCCCCACTGGTTCAGTCCCCCACTAAGGGCGGGCGAACCGGCGAGAAAAACAAGTGAGGAAGAGAGGTGTGCCCACCTCTGCCAACTCCACCCCTCAGGTGGGGGAGGCGAGGTAAAGCACAACTCTCAGTCCACACCATCTTGAACATGGGGGGACTCAGCCAACCAGGGACAGGCTCATGCCCTGCTCCCACTGAAGGGTGACATAATAGGGGATGTAGCCACCCCAGGTAAGGGACCCGTTGGTCCCTGCCTTTTATCTACCTGTAACACCCCTAAATCTAGTATTTAGGGGCACCCCTGAACCTTGCTTCTCCAGACAAGAACCTGCAACAAGAAGAAGAAGCAGCGAACAGCCATGCAGCAGCTAACAAGAGGAAGACGCACACTGACTTGGCCCCAACCATACCGGCCTGTCTCCACCTCGAACCTGCTCCTGCAAAATCCTGGTGTGTCTTGCAGCCAGCAAACTCAAAAACCCTGGAGGACCTGCCTACCTTCAAGCCCAAAGACTTTGTCTCCCGTGAACACCCCATTAGTTCACCTGCAACCTCTAGCTCTGGGTGGACACCGCAAATCCGTCACACTCTGCACCCGCTGTCACGGCTCGAGTGGGCAAACACCATCAGGAGGTCACCCCATCAATCCTGACCCAAGATCGGGCAATCCCTGACCTGCCTCAAGTCTCCAGCCGACGCCTGTAGCTTAAATCCAGAAGGCCTTCCTAACCGCGACCAGGACTGGTAAGAAGATCCGACCCCAAAAGGCACCCCTGTACCCGATGCCCCACGGCCTTGTGTGCCCAACAGACGGTGCCTAACCAACCCCTAACTTCCCAACTTACCTCCTGAAGTGGTGGTCACACCTAGAAGACCTTTATCTCCCTGCCTGCAGCGCTTTTGCAAACCGGAGGTTCTCTTTTGAAACCAACAGGGCGCCCGACGTCGAAACAGCACCCGGCCGCCCTAGTGCCGCTGAGTGTGCACAATCGGTGCTAATCTGTTTCCCCATTTGCCCTGAGCTAAAGTCAAGGAGCTTTGCTCCCACAACCCAGTGGCCTGCTCACCAGCAGCCACCAACCGGTGGCCCACTATCCCCCATTGGATAACATTGGGCTTCAGCACTCTACACCTAGCCACTCTAGTGCCACTGAGGGTGTAACAAGAGTGCATCCTTGACCCTGGGGGAACCCTTGTTCTAACCCCAGAACCTCAACTCCAAAGACCAATTACTTACCTGGTAACCGTTAACTTAATTTCTCTCCATAGGAATCCAATCACTGTTCTTTTTCTTTGAAAAATGTTGTGTGTGGAGTTGATTTGTATGGAAACCTAAAAAGTAACAATTGTGCAAAACTGTTTTTACTTACCTTTTCTCTAGGAAATGTCCCAGTGTGATATCTAGGCATATCACACTGAGTAGAAAAAGTAATCTAAATAGTAATCTCAAAAGTAATATAAAAGTAACTTACCTGTAATTTTCATTGCAAAGTTGATACAAAGTATATGTACAGCATTTAACAGTATTGCATTACCAGTAATTAAAACTGTAACCATTTTAAAGTACATTTACAATTGCATTTCAAACTGCACATTTACTGCAAAGTATTTATGAACTTACCTCTGCCAGGCTTGCTTGGTTCTAGAAAATAAAATAACTAAAAGAATATTTTTATACAAAACCAGTTGATCTGAAGTTCAGTCTTTGAGTGTGTGAATTCATTTGCTGACTGAGTCTGTACAACAAATGCTTAACACTGTCCTCTGATACTGGCTTACTGCTCAACCACACTACCACAAATAGAGAGTAAGGTTCTATCTAACTTTACCTCTGCCTACCTTTAGGGTTCCACTGGACTCTATGTACACTATACCTTACTTTGGTACTATAGTATACACAGAGCCAGCTTCCTACAGTGGAGGAGTCGTTCGTGGTGGAGGTGGAGAGTTGGAGGGTGCTCTTGTGTGCGATGGTGAGTCCTCCTCCTGGGCTGTTGGAGCATTCCTTTCTCTGGATCTTGTAGCCATCGGGAATGGTGGTGGCGATGTCGGGGTGGAGGAGGCGTTGGTCCAGGTTTCACTGAAGAAGGCGACGTCTGGTGAGAGGGTGTCGAGGAGGTCCCAGATCTTAATGGCATGTCTGTGCAGGAAGCAGACATTGAGGAGGATGTATCTCAGGGCTTTGGTGGTGGCTGTGGTGGTGCGGAGGGTGGTGAAGGTTTGGCGGCAGTGGTTGGGTCATGGACGGGTGCAGATGAGCTTGCCTTTGGTGCAGAGGCCGCCATTAAACAGGAAAGGGGGAGGGAGGCGCAGCTGGGTGGTGGGAGAAAGAAGCGGGCACCGGCAGGGAGAGGGTCCGCAGGGACAGCAGTGGCAGGAATGGCAAAACGGGCAGGATGACCAGAAACTAACAGAGAGAGACAAGACAAACAAAATTAGGAAAACAGAGGCACAATACCAGAAGACAGAAAAACAGGCACAATGACAGCACCAAAGACAGAGAAAAACAAATGAAAATGGGCACAACAGCAAAGACAGGAAAACGACAGAAAGAGAGGCACAATAGAGCACAGGCAGCACTCGAACCCCTACCTGCTCAGAGTACTGCACAGAGCAGCGGCACTAACAGCGGAGCTGCAGGGGAGAATGCAATTCTTGGGCATGACATGCTGTCGGTCCGAATTTTGACTCCTTCCCAGAACTGAACTTTCCTGAATTATCCTTGCACTTCATCGACTGGTGATGTTGCACAAGCTATACCATTTCGGCTGAAGGGTTGGCTATTCAGACTATTGCACGCTGTGCATTAGCTCATTGATCTTAGGTTCGTATGAAATCTCGAATTGCATACTGAAATTGCAAAGTGTATCTTTTCTCTCTCTCTCTCTCTCTCGCGCTAGT
This sequence comes from Triturus cristatus, assembly GCF_964204655.1. Lineage (NCBI taxonomy): Eukaryota > Metazoa > Chordata > Amphibia > Caudata > Salamandridae > Triturus > Triturus cristatus. The sequence goes on along the minus strand of NC_140583.1, from coordinate 1,156,028,019 downwards.
TATTGATTTATGATGTATTTTGCCTTGTTCTATAATTTTATTGTGGAATTACCTGTATTCATTTGAAATAACCAAAGTACTGAAAATTCTAATGTGTTTTTGTCCATTGACCATTCATATTGAAACTTAGATAAAGGTACCTTGATAAATATATTGACTTGTTTAAATTGACGAGTCTTCTCTGACCTAAAATGTTTTGACTGTTGCTGTTAGTTATGCATTTTCTTCTTTACAGGTCCTCATGAAGGAAATAGCACCCATCTCTAATTATCTGAGCCCCTATTAGCTCTTACGAAGATCTATCGGAGGACCTCATGATTTGTAAGTGGTTGTAGAGTTTCTATGGGCCCAAACTATTAAATGGTAAATTAATATTTAGTTTGGTCCATGGTATATTGGATATTTGTGCAGGTTCATAAAATGTACACCGCTTCCGCTGGATCAGAGGTGTGAAACTGACTGCTACAATTATGAATTATTTAACCACTATTATGAGTTTTTTGACTTCAGAAATAGAGTGTGTGGAATCCCCCTAATCCTCCCCGCCTCCAATTGTACACCATATGTTATGTTTTTTAGAAGATGTGCCCGTGATTAGTCTTGGCCATACAGAGGACTGTCTATCCATAAAACACAAAGTTGTACATTGGATAAACAGAAAAACAGGTACCTATGATGGATCTTCATAACCAGATCCTATTGGTAAGAAGGGTTGGATGGATTGGTCCACATAAGAAGCGCTCAAATAGTGATTGTGTGATAGTAAACTTAAGAAAAATATATATCAGTGAGATTGTTGTTACACAATCTATGCAGCCTAAACGTAGACAAAAAGGGTATCCGGGTAAGCCCCTTAGGATACTTTTACAAGCAGCTTAACCTTCAATGTTTTGCTTCCCAACTGCCAGGCAGGGGATGTGATATTCAGAAGGGTCAAGGGAGCAGTTACTGTTTAAGTTTAACTTGACAGGTTAAATTTGGATAGCTGTCAGTCACGATCTACCCATGTCTTTCAACAAACCCCATTTGTGCCATCCCTTGATGTTGCCCCAACCCTGGCTACTCAGAACAGAGTCAGCCAAAGTGACTCACCCTGTGTCCTCACAAAGGGTATTTTTCTGACCTTCAGGAACATCTTAGGTGCCCACTCTAAACTTCAAAAGGATTATTTTGTAAAAAGGTATGCTATCATTTGTTGTCAGGAGATGTGGATGAGGGAAGAGTTTCATATTGATGGTTATTAAGGTTTCTTCCAACATGCTACCCCTTCCAATGCAGGTAGAACCAAAGGGGGCTTAGCAACATTTATATTAGTTAGTTCCACAATGATCTGTGCAAATAAGGTGTGGTCCTCACTGTTCTTCTTAGTTACTTTTCTTACCCTTAAGTCTCCTTTTGATATTTTGTTAATACATTTTTATGATAATATTCTTAATCATAGTGTTGAGTGACCAATAGATGAGTTTGAAAAGTTCAAAAAAGACTTTTACAAATCAAGCTCACAAATAGTCTTTTTAATTTGGGTTATGGGATTTTAATGTAACAGTCTGTAAGTTTGGGGGACAACGTGTATGTGGTCTGATGGATCAGGCTAACAATGAAAAAGACACATTTTTCTCATTCTGTGTATGGTGACTCTCTAAGTAAGTTAATAATGAAATTCGCCTTGGTGTTCTTAAGTGATATGAGTACGTTGGTGTTAGAAATGAGGTGTCTAGTTGGAAGTGGTTTGCACCTTGTCTAAGTAGGGACCCACAATCCTAGTCAGGGTAAGTGTAGTACACCTGAATTTTACCCGCGCTCACCCTCTGGTAGCTTGGCTCAGAGCAGTCAGCCTAAACCAAAGAGGAAATGTGTTATATATATATATATATATATATATATATATATATATATATATATATATATATATATATATGGAACAGGTACAGACCACAACACGCTGAAAAATGTATTTGGTGCAGGATTATTCTTTCAAGTCGATCGGCATGACGCGTTTCGACCGCGTTACCACGCCCTTGATCACATGACACCTGAAGAACCAATCAATAAAGATATAGTGTAATGTTGTACCCTCCCTCACTTAAGAACCAATGGAATAACGGCATACAAAACAACAAACTTCAAACTACAAAAGGGTGATCATGGAAGAAATACTAATGCTGTACATATTTCCAAAATTAAATGACAATGTCCAAATCAATGCTACCATAGTGGTTACAAAGCTGAATACACCCTGATGTATGTTTTATGCACTCATATCCTTACAATTGCCAAAAAAATATAACAAGGAATATACCCAATCAAATTGGGAATGAATTTTAACATGACGGAGGGACAACCAGATAAAAACAATTGATACAGAAAACAGAGTAATGAATTAAATATAAAGAAATCAAAGCGGAACATCCTCATCAAATTAAACCTTCAAAGCCCCATAATTCAGATGAAGCAAATTCGATGTCAACAAACTGGCATAAACCCCTTTCTTTTTTTAGTTGTTATTGTGCTATTTTGCAACTGTAACTCATAACTACAGAATGACATAAATATACACATGAAAATACACATAAATACACAATTGCACGCATAATAATAGAACCAATTCAGTTATATAAAGTGCAAGTGCATTAGTGCAAATAACACATAGCATATACGATGAATATCGCAAAGCATAGTTGAAGATGCTAGCCCAATATAAGAATTCGGCTATATCAGAAATAAAGTGCAAGTGCATCAGTGCAAATATTGCTAGGCATATATGGCATGGGTCGAATTGTTGCAAGTGCAAAAAAAAGATTATTGTATAATTCAGACCGATATAAAGGAATAAACCTTAAATATTCATTTGGCCATACTGCGGATCGTATCTGATAAAAACAACTATACTGGAGATAAAATGCAAGTGCATCTGTGCAAATAGGCAAATAATGTGCAGATAGCAAAGTAGTTTAGCAGCAAAAGCAATTAAGAAATAGGAAAGGGGATATAACCAGACGAAATAAATAGCAAACTGGATAGAATCCTCACTACAGCTGGGGTTGCAAGGTAAAAACCTTATGTAGGCACTTACAAAGTTATACAGACAAACCCACCATAGGTGGTGTGGTCCTCACTGTTCTTCTTAGTTACTTTTCTTACCCTTAAGTCTCCTTTTGATATTTTGTTAATACATTTTTATGATAATATTCTTAATCATAGTGTTGAGTGACCAATAGATGAGTTTGAAAAGTTCAAAGAAGACTTTTACAAATCAAGCTCACAAATAGTCTTTTTAATTTGGGTTATGGGATTTTAATGTAACAGTCTGTAAGTTTGGGGGACAACGTGTATGTGGTCTGATGGATCAGGCTAACAATGAAAAAGACACATTTTTCTCATTCTGTGTATGGCGACTCTCTAAGTAAGTTAATAATGAAATTCGCCTTGGTGTTCTTAAGTGATATGAGTACGTTGGTGTTAGAAATGAGGTGTCTAGTTGGAAGTGGTTTGCACCTTGTCTAAGTAGGGACTCACAATCCTAGTCAGGGTAAGTGTAGTACACCTGAATTTTACCTGCGCTCACCCTCTGGTAGCTTGGCTCAGAGCAGTCAGCCTAAACTGAAGAGGAAATGTGTTAAGTATATATATATATATATATATATATATATATATATATATATATATATATATTACCTACTGGCGGTCGCCAGTAGGTAGTTATAGTTAGGACCACGTTTCCATAGGAAATCCGCAACATTCTATTTTGAATAACTTTGGCGCCGGTCGACGAATCCTCGCGAATTTTTCAAAATAGGTGGGGCGCTACGCTCCGCTCCTTCCCTGAAAGTCTCGGGGGGATTCGTCAAGCGGGGGCTGAGATAAAAGGGGGGTCCCAAAACGCGTTTTTCCCATGCATTTTTCCATAGGACCTTTAGACAGGGCTACAGCCCGAACGGCTGAACAGAATTACTAGAAATTTGGCAGAGAGGTAGTCCTTAGGTCAAGGAAGTGCCTTTTGTAGGTTTGGTGTAAATCTGTTCAGTAGATTCTGAGAAAATAGCCTTTAAATCAATATATATATCTGAGCCAGCTTACGGTACGCTTACCGTACACGTACGGTGGCGTGCGCGAGCGCGATTCTGATTGGCTCTTAGATCTTAGTAAACATTCGAATCGGCCGAAACCAGGAAGCGGCGGCCGCCATTTTCTCTCTCGCACTGAGAGTGATTTCTAATATATACAGTCCAAAAACATGTAAAGGGGCTGTCTAGACAACTCCCACACACATAGCCATGATGAAGGAGTTCCAAAAGACCCCCCAAGGCCAAAAACGGAATTTTTATTTTTTCGGTAATTTCGCCGATTACGCTTACCGTACGCGTACGGTAAAAAATTATAAAAAAAAAAAAATATCCACACTCTCTCCACCCCGTGTGCAATTGGTGCCCGCAGGGCACCAATTGTGCATGTCTTTTTACAGCTGAGATAAACTAAAATATTTAACCAAAAAATAATTAAAAAAATAATTATCCACACTTTCTCCACCCCGTGTGCAAATGGTGCCCGAAGGGCACCATTTGTGCATGGCTTATAATATATACGAAAAATTAAAATATTACCTTTCAAAACGAAGTGCATCATATGTCCTCCATGTGCGCACGGTCGGCGAAGCGCATAGTGCGTACATGGCCCATCTAGCGTAACGTGGGCACGCGGTGCGCGTAGCGCACCGCGTGCCCACCGTGCGTGCACGGCACTAACTGCGTAAAGTGGGCGCGCGGTTCGCGAAGCGCACCGCGTGCTCACTATGCGCGCACGGTGCGCGAAGCGCACCGTGCGCGCACGGAACGAACTGCGTTAAGTGGGCGCGCACGCCACAAATGGCGTAAAGTAACTTAGCATTTAAAAAACAGTACAAATTCACTGAAAAAACCATAGGTTTCACACGCGTTATAGTTAGGAATTAGCATTTAAAAAACCTTGCAAATTCACTGAAAAAACCATAGGTTTCACACATGTTATAGTTAGCGGAAATTTTACTGATAAAAAACCAATGAAATTCCCCCGTTATAGTTACTGCAGGCAACTATAACTCACGCGACCGCAATCTTCTGCTGATGACATATGTGTCTTTATGAAAAAAAAATATTTGTAATATATGTATAGCTAAAAATGTATGGAAGAAGACATGGGCAAATAAGTGTCTAAATACAGTATTAGCATCAGCAGAGGATTGCGGTCGCGTGAGTTATAGTTGCCTGCAGTAACTATAACGGGGGAATTTCATTGGTTTTTTATCAGTAAAATTTCCGCTAACTATAACATGTGTGAAACCTATGGTTTTTTCAGTGAATATATATATATATATATATTCACTTAGAAAACCATAGGTTTCACACATGTTATAGTTAGCTGGACATTTCACTCGTAAAAAACCAGTGAAATTTCCCCGTTATAGTTAGTGCAGGCAACTATAACTCACGCAACCGCAATCCTCTGCTGATGACGTCAGATATTACATCACTGTATTTAGACACCTATTTACCCATGTCTTCTTCCATTAATCTTTAGCTATACATATATTACAAATATTTATTTTGCATAAAGACACATATGTCATCAGTGATGTAATATCTGACGTCATCAGCAGAGGATTGCGGTCGCGTGAGTTATAGTTGCCTGTACTAACTAGAACGGGGAAATTTCATTGGTTTTTTACGAGTGAAATGTCCAGCTAACTATAACATGTGTGAAACCTATGGTTTTTTAAGTGAATTTGCAAGGTTTTTTAAATGCTAATTCGTAACTATAACGTGTGTGAAACCTATGGTTTTTTCAGTGAATTTGTACGGTTTTTTAAATGCTAAGTTATGTATTTATAAAAAAAAATGTTCAGGTTTTTCACCGTGCGCGCGCTGTGGGCACTCGGTTCGCTTCCCGCAACGAGCACCCACGGTTCGCAGTGCGCGCACGGTGCGCGCACCTCGCGATTTAAAAAACTTTTTCTCCCTTGGGGGTCCTTCTGTGACCCCCTGACCAAGGCTAGGGGGTCAGGAACTGTCCACTCTGCCCCCTTTTCACGTTCTCCACCTTTTTTTTTCACCCCCTCAGACTGCGAGAGACAAAATGGCGGCCGACACTTCCTGGTTTCGCCCGATTCGAATGTTTACCGACATCTAACAACCAATCAGAATTGCGCTCGCGCATGGCAGGGTGCGCGCGTATAGATATTGATATGCTTTTAAATGCTATTTTCTCAGGAAATACTGAACAGATTTACACCAGACCTGCAAAATGCACTTCCTTGACCTTATGGCTACCTCTCTGCCAAATTTCACGTAATTCTGTTCAGCCGTTCGGGCTAGTTATCTGAACTAAGTATAACGGTGTAATTTCATTGGTTTTTTACAAGTGAAATGTCCACCTAACTATAACATGTGTGAAACCTATGGTTTTTTTAAGTGAATTTGCAAGGTTTTTTAAATGCTAATTCCTAACTATAACGTGTGTGAAACCTATGGTTTTTTAAGTGAATTTGTACGGTTTTTTAAATGCTAAGTTAGGTATGTATTTTTTTATAGTTTTTTCACCGTGCGCGCACGGTGCGCGCACAGTGCGCGCACCTCGCGATATTTTTTAAAAAAAATTAAAATGTTTTTTCACCCTTCGGGGTCCTTTAGGGACCCCCTGACAAAGGCTAGGGGGTCAGGAACTCTCTACCATGCCCCCTTTTCATGTTCGCCACCTCTCTTTTTCATTCTCGCACCCAAAACAAACAAAATGGCGGCCGACACTTCCTGATTTTGACCGATTCGAACGTTGACTGACATGTAACCACCAATCAGAATTACGCTCGCGCACGTTAGGGTGCGCGCACGGTGCACAGCTATAGATATTTATATGCTTTTAAATGCTATTTTCTCAGGAAATACTAAACAGATTGACTCCATATATGCAAAAGGCACTTCCTTGAACTGAGGACTACCTCTTTGCCAAATTTCAAGTAATTCTGTTCAGCCGTTCGGGCTGTACCTTCGACTAAAGGTCCTATGGGAAAATGCATGGGGAAAACGCGTTTGGGACCCCCTTTTTTCTCGGCCCCCGCTTGACGAATCACCCCGAGACTTTCAGGGTAGGAGCTGAGCGGAGCGCCCCATTAGTTTTGAAAATTTCGCGAGGATTCGTCAACCGGCGCCAAAGTTATTCAAAATAGAATTTTCTGATTTCCTATGGAAACACGATCCTAACTATAACTATCTACTGGCGACCGCCAGTAGATTATATATATATATATATATATATATATATATATATATATATATATATACACACACACACCAGCAGAGCAGAGTCAGTTACAGAGCTGTCAGCATCCCCCCCCCAAGCTGACACTTCGGGTTTGTTTGTGAAAACAATAGTTTGCTCGTGAAATGCCTGGGTCTCTCGTCAACTTGGACTATTTTTTGACAGCAGACACAGGGTAGAGCGTTGATTGTTCATGTTTCTCCTGATTTTGGGACTTGGCTCTGTGTTTTTGTGTGTTTGGTTGCCAGTTTCCAGGCAGAGGCATACTTCACTGACGAGACTGCAATCAAAAAGTTCCTGGACGGACCCAGGAAGGCCTGCTTGAAAAGAACAAACTTTTATTTCCCATGAATCCAAAATTTCAAGCGGGGGGAGTGCTTGCCTCTGTCTATATTCACAGCACGCCTCCAGGGGCGTCTCTCTCTTTGCCATCATACCACTAACCCATAGACACATGTGCCTACCTGTAGTCACGCAACACCTCCAAGGGTACTACATCTCTGTCTACAATCACACCATATTTTCATGTGGCACATGCCTGTGTGAGCAGCCACACAACATCTCCAGGGGAGCATGTCTCTGTTTACAGTCACACGCCACCACCAATGGGGACATGACACACCATGGCACACACGTTTTTGTGTGCAGTCGTACCACATCTCCAGTGGCGCATGTCTCAGTTTACAGTCACACCACACCTAAGGGGTGCAAGCCTCTTTACAGTCAGACACACCCCAATGAATGCATGTATCTGTTCATGGTCATACACTCAAGGAATACATGCATCTGTCTATAGCAGGGGTCTCCAACCTTTTCTGTAATAAAATCTACTAATGTTCAATAAAAATCACCCTGAGCTACTTATATTATTAGTTTTGCAATAATGAGCACCTCAAACAAGATTACATTAGTGGCCACCTCATGCAAAATTACCAGCAGTGATCACCTCAGTGCATCAGACAGGGCTGCCAGAAGAAATATAATAAGGATATTTCATTTTGGAATGCTGCTACATGGGATATACTTGACAATTGCTGCAATGCCCCTGGCACGGCCGTACTAATATTAGTGATATTGTATGATTCATCACTAAAATTTCAGCCTTAAATATACTTTTGACATCCATGTTTCTCAAAATATCAGTTTATGGTTCTAAAAATACACACCTTTTTTTTAGGTGTCGCCTAGGCAGCGCAAGCCTTCTCTCTCCGAGACAGGCTGTATCTGCTCTGTGGGCTTTGAGCACATCCATCGACTTCCATTCGTTCTTTTGTGTGCCGTTCTGAAATGCTGACTTTTAAGTGGTGCATTGGTTGTATTTGTCCCTCCTTTAGGTGCTCAGTTCTCTCCCATGGCAACTCTCCCTAATACATGTGCTCATTCCCTCCTGTCTATTTACGATAGTTTAGGCACACTATATTTTTTCTTATATTCCCGGCTCGTGTTTTCGGAATGTGGTGTTACTGTGCTTTGCAAGAGAAACACGCTCAGCTGGAGGCATTTTCCCACCAGAAGGTAGTGTGTGTATGCCTGTATAAGCAAACTTTTTTGAATGACATGCTTTTGGAGCCCTGGCGGATTTTGTTTGATCAGCACAGCGCCCACTCTCTCGCAGAAGGAATTTGTCCTTTTGTTCCTTGTGTGTGATTTAATTAAATGTTAAGATCAGTGTCTCGCACATCAAAGCATTTCTCCGGCGCCACTACACTTCAGGCTCATTCCACTGGGCCATGTGTTTCTAAAGAAGGACCATTTAAGGGAAAATGTGCTGCATGCAGATCCAGTGGCATGTATGAAACAGACAACATAAATGAATGGGGCATCATCTTGCCCCAGACCGGCTGCACAGCTACGTAGCGCCACTTTGGCAACAATTCATATTTTCTTCCATTATTAATCCTTTTTTTACCATATATTCCGTTCTTTTTATTCCTTTCTTTTCATTCAAACCTTTCTTAAATCCACACGTGGGATATTGTGCCATTTTCAAGTTTCTCATGTTGAAGCTGTGCCCATCCAGACCTCTTGCTAAAACACGACAAATGCAGGAGTTCGTCCAAAGCAGCATTTATTTAAAAGCCCAATTCATTTCGGGCCGCAAGTGCCCTTCGTCAGGGGACACTATAAATGACAATAAAACAAATACCCATTACCATAATGACCATTAATCAACATGTTGCATCATCACTGTGAATCAAAATTAAGTTTAACCAATATTGCATCTCAACTCGTCATCAATTCCTGTAGTGAACCCCTTCATAAGCAATGTAAATAATGCCCCTCTGTTCTCATGGCAAACCGATCTTCCTATCAAGCAAATTCCATTTGACCCTTACATCCCTCTATTCTGCCAAACAAACATTTATTCCTCCTTTGTGCCAATATGAATCTAGTTCACATCCTTATTCACCCCATTATTCATTTTCCCCTCAGCTTTTACGCTATATTCACCTGCTGCATTAATTTAACACAGATCCCCATAGGCCCCTTACCTTTCACTGCTTCTCACTGTACGCTCGTTATCCATCTCCATTCATTCCTTACATGCACTCCTACTCCCCTTACATCTCCAATCCCCACTCATATTGCTTAGTCCGCTCCGTTCCCGTCTCTAGTGATTTACACATTGTTGCTCACACCGTCACTGCCTATCTTCAAACAATCCCCTATTTCTGTTTAATTTTTATCCCCCCCATTTCCTACTCGTAACTTGCATCCGTTCAATCATTCACATTTCACAACAATCAAAGCAAACACTCCACTTTCATCCCTCCGCCAAAATGAACAATTCGACAGTTTCACATACCTGCTTCAGACATTCAAATTAGTCCATTGCCATCTCCGTTTCAGTGAATGTTTGTTAACCCCTTAGTTTCACCCTTCTTTAACCACAACCACCCTGGCCCAACCCCCCTGATTGGCCCACTAATTAACTTTTTCACGCCATGAAAACAATAGAACGTTGCTTTCAAATAAAGTAAACTACATTGCCCATAATGCAATGTGCTCAAATGTTGAAGAATGATCTGCATTTTCGAGTTCCTCCTACACAATTTAAAAGCAATTGGTATCGTGACAAACATCATTGAATCATGCTGATTATTAAATAAATATAAATTGTTTTAAAGTCCTTTCCATCTCGTTTAAACACCACTTCTTTCTCGAACCCGGATGTTGCTCCGTTCGTGTGGATAGTTTCGAGTGTTCTCTATTTCTCCATTTCTCCTTTTTAACCTGGTGGGTGCTACCCCTATTTTAGGGCAATTTATGATAAATGTTCAATAGAAGTGGTAGGGTGCACACCTCTTTTACTTATTCCTTCAATCTTGTCCATAATTATCTGAGAGTGCGTGCACATCAGTCGGGTGCCATGCCCAAATGGTACCTGGATAAATGACAACATAAGTGAATGTATGAAACAGAGCCCGACCATTAATAATTGAGTTATGCGCAGGGTTGGAAGCTTATCAAGCTTTCTTTCCACGAGAAGTTGATAAATGCATGGTTGCAAGAAAGATGGAGCCTGTGCTTGCATCCCTGCCTCTCCACCCATGCTAGAGTATATATGCTGTCTCATTACTGATGGGAACGCAACGAGATTGGCCATAGTTCTAAAACTGGGAGCCAGAATCTCACAAAAGTCAGTGGCAGCTATTTGCAACCTGTAATAAAGCTGCACAGTTACTGTAACCCGATTACTCAAAGCCCAGGCAGGTCGCTGCAACCTCCCTCTCCTTCCTTGTTTACATTATTCACATTAACCCCTTCAGTGCCCGCCCCTTTCCCCGCCCTGTGCCGGCCGTTGTATTAGCGGGCGGGGTTTATGACGAGCTGGTCTCGTCATGGGCACAGCGCGACCGCGGCCCGTGACGAGCTGGTCTCCTGCGTCCAAAGCCCTCATTGCTGCTTCACCTGTCCCACCCCGCGTCCATCCTTCCTCCTTCGTCATTGCTTCACAGGTCTCCCTACCCCATTGTAGCCCCATCATTGTTGTTTTTATAGGAGGCCCTTGCTCATTTTGGTTTTTAGTGGATTCAGCAAGTGAGCTTTGCCTGAGAGCTGAACTTTAAATCACGGCAGTGGAACATACTCCTTTACTGCATTTTACCAGCTCTGGTTGACAATAAATGTAGATTTGAAAAAAACAGTGCAGACTACGATGTGTAGCTGGGAAGCCCGGTATTTTTTTCTACATAACTCTTAACATCAGCAAAGAGCCTACCCATCTTAGTTCAGATAAAGTCTGCCCGCCATCCTAATGGGCCCCTAAGCATGCTGGTAATTGTGGGCCCTTTGCTTGAAATATTAAAGTAGGCCATATAACCAAATCACATTTGACTAATATACTCCTGTACGTACTGTGAATGTTATGGTGATGTGCATCTAATTACATTTTGGACAGTTAATTTAAAATATTTTTAAAATTGAGCAACTTTTTGGGCAAGAATTTTTCCACAAAACTCAATCTTGCTGAAAAACATAGCCAATAGGTTCAACTCACGTAAATGCGAGACCTATTGCATTGCAAATGCTTGTTCTCAGAGTATGTGGGGCCTTTCTGGTGGCGTGTTTACACATGTTGGGAGGGAGCCAGGTGTTTACCTTCCTGCGGCTGCTCACTCCCTACTCTTGTGGTGACGTTTGTGGGCTGCAGGGGCAGTCTCCCCGAGGGGGTCATGCCTGTAGAAGGAGGCACGGCCCACCAGCATGCCGCAGAAACAAATAACCAGGGAAGTTCTTGGGACGGCTCCATTTCGGCAACAACTTGGGAAAGATGGAAAGGCACCAGACCGCATCTTACAGCCTTTGTGTAAACTGGCTTTTTAAACTGCTTTTATTTTTGACTCATCGTTTAGAATTCTGAGGCTGTGCTTTAAATAAACGTATGGTGAAAGCTACGTTTGTTGAATATTATGGACTTTCCTGTGTTTTGCTTTATGATGGTGGTTTAACAGCAGCAGACATAGAATATGTTTAAAAAAAGAACGCATTACTGGTACGTTGAGGGTTTTTGTGTATTACACAAACGCATAGGAATTTAAATAAAACTCAACCAAGATGTTTTTTAACTGGCGTACACGTGGAGATCTGCGTAGTATTAGAGAGCGTGTGATATTTTTGCAGCATATATGTCGGGTCATTCGTTTTAGGCGGAAAGTACTCCGGTGTCCGTGAAGATGAAGAGACTAGAACGTTCTTTTCCTTCAGAGGATTGAGCTCCTATAGAGTTCTGGTCAGTGCGACTTCTGTTGCCTGTGCATGGGAGAGTTACGCTGTTTAAGCTGCACGTGTTTTATGTTTGAGGAGAAGCCTGAATTGGCATGTATGTGTGAAAGAAAAGCTTTCACAGAAAATGTCTGACGTGCGCACGCTTCCTCTGTGTGTTCTCTCATTTTGGGCGGGCGAGTGACTTGTGAAGTGAGACACCTGGAAAGTAGTACATCTGAGTGCCTCCTGGCTGGATAAAGGACACCATGGGGTAATAAAGAGAAGTTAAGCCTGTAGGCCATCTGTTTTCACTCAGCCGCGTGTTTATATTTGCATCGCGCTTTCACTTTAAGTGAAAGCGCAATGCGAAAAAAAAACACGCGGCTGAGTGAAAACAGATGGCCTCCTAATAAAGATAAGAACTTGCTTTGCGACAGCCGCAAAGCGGATGAGCCAGTCCGGATGGGCCGGACGAAAACACAAATACCCCATTTCCAATGGCAGTCCACCGTTTAGCATAAACGGTGATGCAAGCCAATGAAAATGAGGGGTGGGGCTTCGAGTCCCCTTCTGAAAAGCCCTCATCCACAATATCTTTCGCCGAGCGAGCAGCGCAAGCGCTACAACGCTAGGCGAGACCTAAAATGTACTTACAATACCCTTGGATTAATGGAACTAGGATAGAAGCTTTGAGGGATGCAGGTGCCAGTGTCACTATGGTGAGAGATACACTGGTTTACCCTGAGCAATACTTGATTGGGAGAACTTACCCAGTCACCAATATTGACAGTGTTACCACTAACTAGGCAATGGCTATAGTGACATTAGACTTGGGGGGGGGGGGGGGAGTTACTGGCCTGAAACAGGTAGTGGTCTCTATAAAGCTACAAGCTGCATGTCTGCTTGGCAATGACCTGGAAACCTCGGCGTGGGCTGAGGTTGAACTGAAAACCCATGCAGCAATGCTGAATATCTCTGAATTGGTGTGTGTAAAAACAAGGGCACAGAGCAAGAGAAAGGGTGAAAAAGAAGTGTTGGAGCCTGAAAGTATGGTCCAACCTTCCAAGAGAAAAGGAAAGAAGACTGGGGAACCAGCTTCTGTACAGCAAAAGGTTCAGGACCCCTCTCCTCGGGGACTTGGACACCCCAGAGGGAACTGAGCCCTTGGAGCATGACCTTTACCAGGTTGAACTCTTGGGCCCAGGGGGACCCTCTAGGGAAGAGCTGTACCTTGGACAGCAGGACTGTCCAACTCTTAAAAGCCCGAGGCAGCAAGCTGCTGCACAGGAAAAGGGAGATGTCAGTGGTACCCACAGAGCTTATCGGGAAGAGGGACTACTGTACACTGAGGCCAGAGACACCAAACCTAGAGCCACTAGGAGAGTGGTAGTGCTTTAGAAGTACAGGGAGTTTCTCCTAACTGTAGCTCATGACATTCCCCTAGCTGGTCATCTGGGCCAAACCAAGACTTGGGAAAGGCTAGTTCGCCACTTTTACTGGCCCCAGATGCACCAAAAAGCAAAGGAGTTTGTCAGCTCCTGTGATACCTGTCAGGCCAGTGGTAAGAGAGGTGGCCCCTCAAATGCCCCCCTGATACCACTACCTGTGGTGGGGGTTCCATCTGAAAGGGTGGTTGTGGATATAGTGCGTCCACTTGAACCCCCCTCAGCATCAGGGAACAAATGTATTCTAGTGGTAGTGGATCATGCCATTCGGTACCCTGAAGCAATTCCCCTCAGGACTACTACAGCTCCCGCAGTAGCCAAGGCCCTCAATGGTGTCTTCACCAGAGTAGGGTTTCCTAAGGAGGTGGTTTCAGACAGAGGTTCCAACTTTATGTCTGCTTACCTAAAACACATGTGGAAAGAGTGTGGAGTGCAGTACAAATTTACTATACCCTATCACCCACAAACCAATGGCCTTGTTGAGAGATTCAACAAGACATTGAAAGGCATGATTATGGGGCTCCCTGAAAAACTCAAAAGGAGATGGAATTTCCTCTTACCTTGCCTACTTTTTGCTTACAAAGAAGTGCCACAGAAGGGAGTAGGGTTTTCCCACTTTGAACTTCTGTTTGGCCATCCTGTGAGGGGACCACTCTGTCTTGTGAAAGAGGGTTGGGAGAAAGCCTCTCCAAGAACCCAAACCAGATATTGTGGACTTTGTGCTTAGCCTAAAGTCCAGAATGGCTGAGTACATGGAAAAAGCATCCAAAACTCTTGAGGCCAGCCAGGAGCTTCAGAAGGACTGGTATGACCAAAAAGCTGCACTGGTTGAATTTCAACCTGGGCGGAAGGTGTGGGTTTTGGAGCCAGTGGCACCAAGGGCACTCCAGGTCAGATGGAGTGGCCCTTACCCTATCCTAGAAAAAAAGAATGAGGTCACCTACCTGGTTGACCTGGGCACAAGCAGGACGCCCAAAAGGGTTATCCATGTGAACAGCCTAAAGCTCTATCATGACAGGGCTGACATCACCATGCTAATGGTGACTGACGAGGATCAGGAGACAGAGAGTTAACCTCTCCCTGACCTCCTCTCACACAGCCCATAAGATGGGTCAGTGGATGGAGTTGTCTTTTCAGACACTCTCTGCCCAGCAGCAGACTGTCAGGGACTGAATTAGTGACCCGAATGATATCACAGCCACTAACCTTCGTCGCGGGGACTCAGCAGGAACGATGGTCGTTGCGTGAACCCCACCTCCCGTAAGCGCCCCCTTCCACAGAGAGAAAACACCCTACTGCGTGAGGAGGCCCCCAGGGGAAACGGGGAAAAAGGGACAGAACAACAAAGGTAGTTGCGGCAGGTGAGGTGTTCCCCCAGGTCAGTTCGAGAGGACTAGGACTTCTGGTGATTGGGCTGCTCTGGAGGGGGGTACAAAAACAACAAGGATTAATAGTTCTCTTAACGGCCTGCTGGATATTTTTCCCCTCCGTGTTTGCCTCTAGATTTACCCGTACCACTCACCAGGTTTCCCCTACACCCAGGACGTTAGTTCCTCAACTCTCTGGTAGGGTGCCTGGGAGGAGGATCTGATGTCACCTGCACAAGTCACGATATTGCACAAAGGATTCCGGCAATGACACTGGTCGAATGTCTCGACAAAAGGGTCTGTTGTCACCTGCGGAATGTCTCGTTATAACATAAAAGGAAAGGTACTTGAGAACGGGTAAAGTTTCTGTAAGTATTTCCGCGATGGGAGAGACCACGCTCCGGTAAGTACGAAGCGGTTTCACTCACCGCTTCTTCGTCCCCCGGAAAGCGGCCACGTAGCAGTAGTGCCTACTGAACGATTTATCTCGGCAGAATGTGGAACCGGCAATCAGCGCGTCGGAAGGCCAGGTACATGCTGACGAGAGCAGGGTTGGCGGTCGCACGCTGTTCTTTTCCTTCGCTTTTACGATTTCTTCCGTGTTCCCTGGGAGGCTCGAGAAGGCGGTGACAGTTCCTCCCGTAACTGCTGAGCTAGATGGGAATGCGGTTTACCCCCTTGGTGAAAGGAAACAGAGAAGGCGGCGCGCTGCCCTTCCTACGAATACCTGATTCTCCTGCTCCGTTCTTCGCTCGGAGGGTTGTTCCGTTGTTCCGCTGTTCACTCGACTCGGCTTGGCTTTCCACGACTGGAGAGACGCTGCAAATACTTCTCGCTGGTATCCTGCAGGGAGCACCATCCGCCATCTCCTCTCGGTCTTTGATTGTCAAGCACCTTCCTCTTGAGGAGGTGGTGCTTATATACAAGTGTGGTCCTAGCCTCCTTTTGAGGCGGCCCACGGCATGCTGGGACATGTAGTATCCCGGGCCTTTCTTCCACCAGCTTCCTGAATTCGGGGTCTGTTTGTGTCTACATAGTTCCTGCCTAGCGGTTGCCCCTCGGGTGATCGCTACAGTACCCCCTCTCAAGGACCTGCCACTCGGCGGGCGGCCTGGTTTTCCAGGGTGAGCGGCATGAAACCGTTCCATCAGTTCAGGACAGCGGAGGTTACTCTCAGGTTCCCAAGTTCTGTCCTCCACCCCGAACCCCTTCCAATCTACCAAGTATTGTACCCAGCCCTCTGACCAATCTGGAGTCCAGGAGCTCTCTAACTTCATATTCCTTCTGCCCGTCTATCTCTACGGGGAGTGGCTTATCGGGGAGTCTCATTGTTAGAGGGCATGGCCGGAGCAGGGACACATGGAAAACAGGGTGAATGTGCCATGAACTGGGTAAAGATAGCCTCATCGCTACGGGATTGATGATTCCTTCGATGGAATATGGGCCTACGTACTTGGGTTTTAACCTGGTTATTCCTTTCAGATGCAAGTTTTTTGTGGATAACCACACTTTGTCGCCCACTTGATACTTGGGTTCAGGCGTTCTTCGTTTGTCCGCATTACGCTTTTGTGCGTCTTGGGCCGCCTTAAGATGTAATTTGGCCTCTATCAACACCGCCCGGAGATGGGCATGATGTTCGTGGATACTGGGCAATCTAGAGGTGGTGGGCCATTCGAAAGGGAGCATGTTAGGATGGTAGCCATAACTACAGAAGAAAGGAGAACACCCCAGGGTCGTATGCGTAGCATCGTTGTAGGCAAATTCTGCCATCCATAACAAGGTGGACCAGTTCAGGGTGTTCTGTAAGGTGAAACAGCGCAGGTACTGTTCCAGAGTCTGATTTAAGCGCTCCGTTTTACCATCCATTTGAGGATGGTAACTGGAGGAAAGTCGGGCCTCGATGGTCAACGTTTTGCAGAGGGCCTTCCAGAAACGGGACGTGAATTGTGTCCCTCTGTCTGTGATCAATGCGTTGGGGAGTCTCCTGTGCTCTCACCACATGTTGGAGGAACACCCTGGCAAATTCGACTGATGTAGGTAGGTGTGTCAGTGCTATAAAGTGCCCCAACTTCGTCAGGTGGTCTACTATTACTAGTACCACGGTGTTCCCATCACAGGGGGGCATGTCCACTATGAAATCCATCGAGATGGTATGCCAGGGTCGTGGAGGGATAGGGAGGTTTTGTAGCAGACCTGGTGGTTTGGTGTGACTCGCCTCCCCCTGGGCACACGTTGCACAGGTACCTACATAGGTTTTGACGTCTTTCCTCAGTGATGGCCACCAGAAGGATCGTTCCACACAGGCTATGGTCTTATAGATTCCTGCATGTCCACCCAGTGTGGAATCATGAGCCCAGGCTAGTACTCGTTGTTGTAACATTGTATCTGGGATGTATAAGGCATGGTAATGGTACGCCAAGTCCCTGACTAGCAATCTATGTTCAGGTTCCTCGTTCATCCAGGCCTGGACGTCACCCTCGGCTACTGACACGCGTAAGTCTTCAAGGAAATCCTGGGAGGTTATTAGCGCGATGGTCTGTTCAGGGAAGACCGCTTCCGACAAGATGAAGGGTGGCTCCGCCTCTTCTTCTGTTTTTTGGTTCTCCGGTTCTTCCCTACGGGAAAGGGCATCAGCCTTCCCGTTTTGTGGTCCTGGCCTGTATTTTATGACAAAGTCATAATCTGAGAAGAATAATGTCCAACGTAATTGTCGGGGTGTCAGGGCTTTGGCCGTCTTTAGAAACAACAAATTCCGGTGGTCGGTGTATATTTCCACTGTATGATGCGCACCCAACAGATAATGTCGCCACTCTTCGCAAGCTCTCTTTATGGCTAACAATTCCTTGTCGGTAATTGTGTAGTTAACTTCACAGGGAGTAAGTTTCTTTGAATAGTAGGCTATTGGGTGTACTTGTCCTGTCTCAGGGTGTCGTTGAGACAACACTCCTCCAACTGCATAGGATGACGCGTCTGCTTCCAAGATATAAGGGAGCTGAGGGTCCGGATGACGCAGTATGGGAGCCTGAGTGAATTTGTTCTTCAATAACTGGAAGGCGCGGGAAGCTTCGGGACCCCATACAAAAGGGGTATTTTTTCGGAGTAGGCTGGAGATGGGATGAATTATCTTCGAGAAGGAGGGGATGAACCGCCGGTAGTAATTGGCGAAGCCAAGAAAGCTTTGTACCGACTTCACGTTTTGCGGGGTTTCCCAATTGGTAATCGCTTCGACCTTACTGGTGTCCATCTGAAACCCCTGGGCGTTGATGACATAACCCAGAAAGGTCACCTCTTGGGCATGGAAGAGACACTTCTCCAACTTGGCGTACAACGAATGGTGTTTCAGTCGGTCTAGGACTGCCTTCACATGATCCACATGTTCCTGGAGCGTTGGTGAATATATTAAAATACAGTCAATGTAGACTATACAAAAGCGATCCAGGTAGCCCCGCAATACCTCATCCATAAAATATTGAAAGGCAGCTGGGGCGTTGTCCGGAACGCGGTCTTCCACTCGTCACCCTTTTTTACTCGCACCAGGTGGTAGGCTCCTCTGAGATCGAGCTTGGTGAAGTACCGAGCCCCTTTCAACTGGTCCAGAAGCACCGGAATGAGTGGTAATGGGTAGCGGTTTTTCATGGTGATTCTGTTTATGGCACGGTAGTCGATACACGTACGTAATTCGTCACAGTCTTTCTTCGGAATGAAGAAAAGAGGGGATGAGGCAGGGGATGATGAATGTGTAATGAACCCCGATGCTGTGCAGGGACCGTCACAGCCAGCTGCTAGCACGCCCGTATTCGAAAAATCAACCTTAAAACTTAAATTGAAACTTACAAGAAGGGAAGGTGTGCACACGCAAAATTGCCATGGATAATGAACCCCGAAGCCAGGTTCTCCTCAAGGTATTTCTTTAGATAACGTGTTTCCGGCTCCGTCAATGCATATACCCTACTACAGGGTACGTTGGCTCCTGGTACTAGTTCGATGCAGCAATCATACATCCGATGGGGTGGTAGCTGAGTTGCTTTCTGTTTATTAAACAAAGAGCGGTAGTCATGATATGGCTCAGGTAGGGTGGTGGCACGACCTTGTGGAGGTTGGATGCAAGCTAACGCCAGGTGTACGGAAGCCGTTTGCTCTTCGGTCTTGCGATGAGACTCCTCCTGAGTGCAATACGACCTGCAATAGGGCGAACTCAAGGTTACCGTGCGTGCCGCCCAACAAACCACCGGATCGTGTAATGTCAGCCACGGCATGCCTAAAATGAGCCGGAGTTGGGGTGCGTCGATGATATCGAACTGGATATACTCTTGGTGTTTCTGACCACACTTCATCAAGAGAGGTATAGTGCGGTACTGTACAGGGCCTGAGGACAGGGCGGTGCCGTCTACCGCCAGCACGTTTTCGGGTGCAGCTTTCTTTTCCCTGTCCACTCCTATCTGGAAGGCAAATTTCCGGTCGATGTAATTGCCTGTCGCCCCGGAGTCTAGCAAGGCATCTACTTCCACCGGTACTTTGGTGGAAACCATGAGGGACACCCGTACATTCATGTGAGCCACAGCGGTTTGGAGGGTGTCAGCCAGTACTGTTGAGATCGCTGTTGTATGATTGCCCAAACCAAGGACCTCTTTCTGATTTAGGCAAGTTAGTTTTCCGTCGGTTCTTCCTGCTGCAGGAGGGTGTGTACCCGCGGAATGGGGCTCGTCCGGAGATCGGCGTCCGGGCTCTGCATTCTCGAATGAAATGCCCTCCCTTGCCACAGTATAAACATAGTTTCATTCTCCTTCTTTTCTCCTTTTCTTCTTGGGTAAGGGGCCCCCGTAGTCCCCCTAGCTGCATCGGTTCAGGGTCGTTGGTGGTCTTGGGACGTTCCTCGGTAGTGCTCCGTGGACGAGCGGTGATGAAACGGGAGTCTCCTTTGCTCCTATCCCCTTTTCGTTCCTGGAGGCGATGATCGAGCTGGACCGTTAAATCGATCAGTTCCTCACAAGTTTGGGGTAGCTGAACTACTTAGGCTAGGACATCTTTTAACTCCCCACGAAGTCCTTGGTAGAATAACGTGGTTCTCTTTTCTGGTGGCCAGTCCGTCTCTACTACCAGCCGGTTGAAGGCCGTGATGTAGGACAACAGATCACGGGATCCTTGCCGCAGCGTGAGCAGCTCCCGGTCCAAGGACATCATGTGTGACTTTCGGTCGAAGAGCTTCCTCATCTCCGTGCAGAAGTCCACGAACCGATGTAAAACGGGATCATTCCGTTCCATGAGTGGGATGGTCCAGCTAGCTGCGTTGCCACCCATGTAGGACATCATGAAGGCCGTTTTGGCCGTGTCCTCTTGAAACACAGCTGGCTTACAGAGAAAATGAAGCCGGCACTGGTTCAGCAAGGTTTCAAATTTCTTTGGTTCCCCATAAAATCGTTCTGGGGGTGCCAGGGGAATGCTGGTGTTCTGTATTACATGGACGGTAGGGATGGCATCCGTTGGTTGTGAAGGGGGTGGAGTAGTGGCAAAGAACCTAGCCCCTTGGGCACCAGGAGACGGGGAGGGAGTGGTGCGAACGGGAGGAGGCAGTGTCGCTTCTCTGATATACCCCCCCGGTCCTCTACGGGTGAGGCCTGCTACCTCTCTGTGCAATGTGCCCATCTCCCTTTGCAGATTCTGGTTCTCTACGCGAGATGTTTGGACTTCCTGCTGCAGAGCGGTAAGGCTCTCCAACAGCGAGGTCAACACCACATTAGTATCCATCGTCCGGGCTGAGCGGCCAACTTAGGCTTGACAATCTGTCAGGGACTGAATTAGTGACCCGAATGATATCACAGCCACTAACCTTCGTCGCGGGGACTCAGCAGGAACGATGGTCGTTGCGTGAACCCCACCTCCCGTAAGCCCCCCCTCCCACAGAGAGAAAACACCCTACTGCGTGAGGAGGCCCCCAGGGGAAACGGGGAAAAAGGGACAGAACAACAAAGGTAGTTGCGGCAGGTGAGGTGTTCCCCCAGGTCAGTTCGAGAGGACTAGGACTTCTGGTGATTGGGCTGCTCTGGAGGGGGGAACAAAAACAACAAGGATTAATAGTTCTCTTAACGGCCTGCTGGATATTTTTCCCCTCTGTGTTTGCCTCTAGATTTACCCGTACCACTCACCAGGTTTCCCCTACACCCAGGACGTTAGTTCCTCAACTCTCTGGTAGGGTGCCTAGGAGGAGGATCTGATGTCACCTGCACAAGTCACGATAATGCACAAAGGATTCCGGCAATGACACTGGTCGAATGTCTCGACAAAAGGGTCTGTTGTCACCTGCGGAATGTCTGGTTATAACATAAAAGGAAAGGTACTTGAGAACGGGTAGCGTTTCTGTAAGTATCTCCGCGATGGGAGAGACCACGCTCCGGTAAGTACGAAGCGGTTTCACTCACCGCTTCTTCGTCCCCCGGAAAGCGGCCACGTAGCAGTAGTGCCTACTGAACGATTTATCTCGGCAGAATGTGGAACCGGCAATCAGCGCGTCGGAAGACCAGGTACATGCTGACGAGAGCAGGGTTGGCGGTCGCACGCTGTTCGTTTCCTTCACTTTTACGATTTCTTCCGTGTTCCCTGGGAGGCTCGAGAAGGCGGTGACAGTTCCTCCTGTAACTGCTGGGCTAGATGGGAATGCGGTTTACCCCCTTGGTGAAAGGAAACAGAGAAGGCGGCGAGCTGCCCTTCCTACGAATACCTGATTCTCCTGCTCCGTTCTTCGCTTGGAGGGTTGTTCTGTTGTTCCGCTGTTCACTCGACTCGGCTTGGCTTTCAACGACTGGAGAGACGCTGCAAATACTTCTCGCTGGTATCCGGCGGGGAGCACCATCCGCCATCTCCTCTCGGTCTTTGATTGTCAAGCACCTTCCTCTTGAGGAGGTGGTGCTTATATACAAGGGTGGTCCTAGCCTCCTTTTGAGGTGGCCCACGGCATGCTGGGACATGTAGTATCCCGGGCCTTTCTTCCACCAGCTTCCTGAATTCGGGGTCTGTTTGTGTCTACATAGTTCCTGCCTAGCGGTTGCCCCTCGGGTGATCGCTACACAGACTGATTGCAAGCAAGTCTTGCAGCGGTATGCTAAGCTCTTTTCCTTGACCCCTGGTCAGACAAACTGGTGTACCCATGATGTGGACACTGGTGACAGTTCATCTGTCAAAAACAAAATCTATCAACAGTATGATCAAGTCAAGGAGAACATCAGAGCTGAAGTCAGCAAGATGCTGGAGTTAGGTGTTATTGAACCCTCTGAGAGCCCCTGGGCTAGTCCAGTGGTTCTAGTCCCCAAACCTCATCCACAGGGTGGAAAGAGAGAAATGAAGTTCTGTGTGGACTATAGAGGGCCAAACTCTGTCACCAAGACAGATGCTCACCCTATCCCAAGAGCAGATGAGTTGACAGACAAATTGGTTGCAGCCCAATTTCTAAGTACCTTTGACTTAAGTGCAGGGTACTGGCAAATTGGCATGGCCCCAAGAGCAAAAGAAAAGACAGGGAAGAGGTGTGGTGCCGTGGCCAGGGTGACTGACGCTGGGTGACTGACCCTGGAATCTGGGGCTCGCGGTTCGATCCCCGGCACCGGCGGCAGGTCTGCCCAGCACCATGTGACTCTGGGCAATAGCTTGCTTAATCTTCCCGACAGCCCCAAGCGCCGGGATGCCTTTGGGTAACTGTTCGCGCTTTACAAATACTGGATTTACATATTTTATTTTTTTACAGCATTCTCTACACCCGATGGGCATTATCAGTTTACTTTTATGCCCTTTGGTTTAAAGAATGCCCCTGCCACCTTCCAGAGGTTGGTGAACCAAGTCCTTGCTGGATTGGAGTCCTTTAGTGCAGCGTATCTAGATGATATTGCTGTCTTTAGCTCCACCTGGCAAAATCACCTGATCCACCTTGGGAACTTTATAAATGCCCTGCAAACTGCAGGCCTAACTATCAAGGCATCCAAATGCCGGATAGGGTAGGGAACTGTGGTGTACTTGGGCCACCTTGTTGGTGGAGGCCAGGTACAACCCTTACAGCCCAAGATCCAGGCCATCCTGGACTGGGCAGCTCCAACAACCCAAACCCAAGTCAGGGCATTCCTTCGCTTGACTGGGTACTACAGGTGGTTTGTGAAGGGATATTGGTCCATTGTGGCTCCCCTCACAGAACTCACCTCCAAGTAGATGCCCAAAAAGGTAAACTGGACAGTTAGTTGTCAAAAGGCTTTTGACACCCTGAAAGAGGCTATGTGCTCAGCAACAATTCTCAAAGCTCCAGACTATGCCAATCAGTTTATTATGCAGACTGATGCCTCTGAGCTAGGGATAGGAGTGGACCTATCCCAGACCAATGATGAAGGCCAAGAGCAACCTGTTGCTTTTAAAAGCAGAAGGCTTCTACCGAGGGAGCAGCGTTGGAGTGCCATCGAGAGGGAGGCCTCTACTGTGGTTTGGTCCCTGAAGAAGCTGAGACCATAGTTGTTTGGTACTCACTTCCTAGTACAAACTGATCACAGACCTCTCAGATGGCTAACGTAGATGAAAGGTGAAAATCCTAAACTGTTGAGGTGGTCCATCTCCCTACAGGGAATGGACTTTGTAGTGGAACACAGACCTGGGACTGCCCATGCCAATGCAGATGGACTTTCCAGGTTCTTCCACTTTGAAAATTAAGACTCTCTAGGGAAAGGTTAGTCTCATCCTCTTTCGTTTGGGGGGGTTTGTGTGAGAAAGCGCCCTCTTTCTGCATGGTCGCCCCCACTTTTTGCTGAATTGCTGATGAGCTTTAACTGAGTGTGCCCTGTGCTCCTGTTAATCAGGTACCCAGGGCATATATTCTTTCCCTAAAACTGCATTTAAGCCTAAACCCAATTGACATCTGTGGCCACAGGTCACACCCTGGTAAATGGTACCACAGGTACCGAGGGCACTGTGACCAGAGAAGGCCTCTAAGGGCTGCAGCACTTATTGTGCCACCCTTAGAGGTCCCGTACCCTTACACACACACACTGCCATTGCAGGCTGCGTGTTTTGATGCAGAACAAAGTGAAGAGTCGACATGGCACGCACCTCTGTGTCCCAGGCCTACAAACCACTGCCCTGGCACAGATCAGTCACCCCTCTAGCTAGGTGCACTATACCAGTGGTGAGGGTACAGGTGCATGAGCCCTGTACCCCTTCAGTGTCTTAGACATTGTAAGTGCAGTGCTGCCATTAAGACTGAATGGCGCCTGAGAGTTTGTTATTACGAACTCCACAGCACCATAATGGCTACACTGAAAACTGAGAAGTTTGGTATCAAACTTCTCAGCACATTAAACCCACACTGATGCCAGTGTGGGACTTAATGAAAAATGGGCACAGAGGGCATCTTAGAGATGCCCCCTGAAAACTAACCTCTAGTGTCCAGGCTGAGTGTCTGCTTTCAGCTGCCACCACCAGACATGTTTCAGGACCCCTTGGTCGAGAGTCTGCTGCTCTCGGGGGCCTGAAACAATGCACATCCTGGGACGAGGGGCCAAACCTCCTCCCCCAGGATGGGTAGGGTTCGCGAAGGGGAAGCTTCAAAGGCTTGCCGCCTTTGTGAGCTTCCCCAGGCCACTTGCTGCTCCCTGCAACTGGTCCCCACTGGTTCAGACCCCCACTCTGGGCGGGAGAACCGGCGAGAAAAACAAGTGAGGAAGAGAGGTGTGCCCACCTCTGCCAACTCCACCTCTCAGGTGGGGGAGGCGAGGTGAAGCACAACTCTCAGTCCACACCATCTTGAACATGGGGGACTCAGCCAACCAGGGACAGGCTCATGCCCTGCTCCCACTGGAGGGTGGCATAATAGGGGATGTAGCCACCCCAGGTAAGGGACCCGTTGGTCCCTGCCTTTTATCTACCTGGAACCTGCAACAAGAAGAAGAAGCACCCAACAGCCATGCAGCAGCTAACAAGAGAAAGACGCACACTGACTTGGCCCCAACCATACCGGCCTGTCTCCACCTCGAACCTGTTCCTGCTAAATCCTGGTGTGTCTTGCAGCCAGCAAACTCAAAAACCCTGGAGGACCTGCCTACCTTCAAGCCCAAAGACTTTGTCTCCCGTGAATACCCCATTTGTTCACCTGCAACCTCTGGCTCTGGGCGGACACCGCAAATCCGTCCCACTCTGCACCCGCTGCCCACGGCTCGAGTGGGCAAACACCACCAGGAGGTCACCCCATCAATCCTGACCCAAGATCCGGCAATCTCTGACCTGCCTCAAGTCTCCAGCCGACGCCTGTAGCTTAAATCCAGAAGGCCTCCCCAACCGCGACCAGGACTGGTAAGAAGATCCGACCCCAAAAGGCACCCCTGCACCCGACGCCCCACGGCCTTGTGTGCCCAAACAGACGGTGCCTAACCAACCCCTAACTTCCCAACTTACCTCCCGAAGTGGTGGTCACACCTAGAAGACCTTTATCTCCCTGCCTGCAGTGCTTTTGCAAACCGGAGGTTCTCTTTTGAAACCAACAGGGCGCCCGACGTCGAAACAGCACCCGGCCGCCCTAGTGCCGCTGAGTGTGCACAATCGGTGCTAATCTGTTTCCCCATTTGCCCTGAGCTAAAGTCAAGGAGCTTTGCTACCACAACCCAGTGGCCTGCTCACCAGCAGCCACCAACCGGTGGCCCACTATCCCCCATTGGATAACATTGGGCCTCAGCACTCTACACCTAGCCACCCTAGTGCCACTGAGGGTGTAACAAGAGTGCATCCTTGACACTGGGGGAACCCTTGTTCTAACCCCAGAACCTCAACTCCAAAGACCAATTACTTACCTGGTAACCGTTAACTTAATTTCTCTCGTAGGAATCCAATCACTGTTCTTTTTCTCTGAAAAATGTTGTGTGTGGAGTTCAATAAGGTTTATTTCGATTTAAAATAAAATCATAAGAGCATTACATTTAAAAGAAGAACCTCCCAACCAGTCAATGCAATACACAATCTTCAAGTTCATTACAATGGATTAATAGACAACTCCTCTAGTTTTTCGTAATCTCATTGCTGCCTTCAAAAAGTTTAGAACACAGAATAATGTAAAGTGATCAGTAGACATTTTTAAAAACAGTAATGCCACCCTTACATGTTTAAACTTAAGTTTCTTGAGCAGATCTTTCAGATACTGTCTCCTTGGCCCGGCATAAAAAGAGCATAAAAATATGAAGTGAAGGGTATCCTGTGGAGATCTATGATCGCAGCCACAGGGCCCTTTATCACAAAGTTTATCAGTAAAACCCTCTGGCACTGCTAATAAAAAGTGGATAATACCAAATCTAAAACGGGCCATTAAAAATCTTTCATGTGGGTTAAGTACAAAAGACAGATAGGGTTCTACACCAGTGGTTGTTTTGACCAAGGCATGTTCTCTCACAGTCCGCTTTAAGAGTTCCGCCGTTTCAAGAGTGGTAACCAGAAAATTAGAATGCAAGATCTTTATACTCCCCTTGTCGCTGAGCCTAATTGTCTCGGGTGCACTGTACAGTTCCTCACGTCCCAACTTCATAAAGGTGGTTTTGACGTATCGCAGCCACGGGATTCTGCTGCTATGATCCAAGTTCAAGCAATCCAATAAAACAGATTTTGTTAGTCCAGAGTCTTCTCGTGGAGAAGTGTGGTTCAATGATTAGAGAGGCAGACCCTGATGCAGAGATCTAGCCCGGGACCAGGGTTCAATTCCCCGCCTCGGCAGGTCTTGGGCTCAAAAATTCCACGGACCTGATAATTCTCGCCTCGGTGCCATTCCAATCATGGAGTCCCACTCTGCAACTCTGGGCAATAGCTTGCTTAATCTCCACAACAGCCCCCACAACGCTAAGGATGCCTGGCCTCCACCTTGGGAGTGCCCAGGAGTGGATGCCTCACAGGGAAAGCCAGGATGGGTTCCACAGCGGTATTCGTACAAGCGCCTTGAGACCCTTGCGGGTGAGTAGTGCGCTATACAAGTATCAATTTACATTTTTAATTGAGCCAAATTTTAAGCCAGCAAAGAAGAGGTCTGACAGCCACCAAGTCAGAGATATAGCTGACCCCCAACTCCTCGTGAATGCTGAAAGTAGGTGAGCTAGGCGGAACTCTCAGTAAGCTTTTCAGATATTTATTTTCCACAGTTTGAAGTTTCGACGTTGCTGCTAAACCCCAAACTTCGCTACCATATAGAACCGCTGAACAGCAAATGGCATTATACAATTTTAAAATAAGACCGGGCGTCCAGTACCCCAACCGTGTGGCATATCCCTTGATGGACCCTGTAATCCTGGACATGTTAAGACATTTTTCGTCTATTAAATTTTTTAAATTCAGCTTTACATCAAAGGTTATGCCTAAGTAAGTAAACATGGGTACGTTTCCTAGTACATGTGTGCCAATTGTAAAGTTCTGTTGTCTTCGGGGTTTCTCCCCTACCGTCATCACATGATTTATTGAGATTAGTAGACATGTCCAGATTTGTCACAAAAGTTGTAAAACCATCTATTAAAATTTGTAGTGCAGAGGGAGTACGAGCCAGGAGAACAGCATCATCTGCATATAATAGGACTGGAACTTTACGTGAGCCTATCCTAGGGACATCTGTCACAATACTGCAAAGAGTGGAGTCCAACCCATTTATATATAACACAAATAAAAAAGGTGCAAGAATGCAGCCCTGGCGCACCCCACTCGAGCATTCAAAAGTTTTGGTTAGATGCCCCGCGGGTGAGTACCTAACTACGGCTGAGGTGTCGGAGTGAAGAGTATGCAATATGCCTATAAGTGAGGGGTCAATCCCCATATCGCCAAGCAGTGCCCACAATTTGCTGCGATTCACACGATCAAACGCAGCTGAGAGGTCCATAAAGGCCAGAAATAATTATCCCTTTTTGGCTATGGTGTATTTGGCACTAATTAAATATAGGTTGAGACATTGGTCCACTGTGGACTTTGCCTTCCGAAACCCGTACTGGGTGTCGGTAATCACCCCCTTAAGTTCTGCCCAGTCCTCCAGTCTGTTTAAAACCACCCCACCCAAAACCTTCATGGTGGCGTCTATTAACGAAATAGGACGATAACAGTGGGGGCTGTCCCTATCCCCCTTCTTATATATCGGGACAATTATTGCAGAGGACCATGAGGCTGGCATTTCACTTGTAATAGCAGCATTTAAAACTCTAGTCAGAAGCGGGATCCACACTTCAAGATTGCTATGATAAAGATCTGGCGGGATACCGTCAGGACCCGGGGCCTTGTTACGGCTTAGGGCGGCAATACCTACACTGACTTCCTCCATAGAGAAAAATAGTGACTGCGTGGAATCCATAGAGACTACTGGGGCCAAAAAGGCCACTTGATCTGTGGGGTGGTTATAGAGCCCTTACCTGCCAATCATCCGGTAGAATTACTGTTGAAATGTCTGGCTTATTTGGATCGGCAAAGCAGGGGCTATTTAACACCTGCCAGAAGCGTGTAGTATCGTATAATTCTGCAGCCTCTGTTAAGTCTTCCCAGGCCGCGCACTGAATTTGACTCTTACGCTCCTTTAACACCCTGTTATACTGTTTCCGGCATTCAGCCACTTTTGCCTTTACACGCGGGAATTCTTTCATAACCATTTTAAGGTTCCTTAAAGCAAGTGAGCGTGAGGCATCAAACCATCTATTTTACGGCGGATTAGGTTTCCTTGCAGGGACAGTAAGGAGGGTGCTAATCAAATTTGCAAGAGCCTCAAAGGAAGTAATTATTTCTAGCCCCCCCACAGTGGGATCTAAACAATTCATAATGTGCTCCTGTCCATCTTTAAAAAGAGAAGAAGTAAATAATTCTGTATCTACTTGCGCCCATCTTACTCGCCGCCCTTGACCCGTGGTTGAAAGGAAGGAGGCCTTAAGGTGACTAGTCAGCGGTGTGGCACGGACGATAGTAGGGAGCAAAAAAACAAGAGGGTTGTGGTCACTGAATGGGCTAGAAATAATGAGAAAGTTTAGGATTCTACTTGCCAACAAAGGGGTGGCAAAAACAAAATCAATGAAAGAGTTACAACCCCTCCCTTTAAAAGTTGGGGGGATTAAACTATCTCCAGTGACGGAGAGCGTTTCCATTATGTTTACTAAGCCCAAAGAACTTGTAACAGTAGTAAGTTCAAGACCTGCCTGCGAGTGTTCCATGTGTAGGCCCTTACGCACCGGACAAGTGGACCAGTCTTCCCTGGTGATCATCAAATTTGGGGACAAATGACAATTAAAGTCTCCCAACAGGATTAGTTCGGTTCGACCTGCATTCATGTCCAGTATTGAGCTCAGCCTCGTGTTAGGCTCAGAGAACGAGTTGCCTCCTTCACAGTTAGATTGTGCATTATAAAAATTTAGGATAATCAGACACATGACGCGAGTGGTCATTACAATGCCCTGCGTCACTGCTGAGTCCCACAGCAAATCCCTCCATGTGCCTGACATCCCCAATTTTACAAAAACAATCATACCTCCCTTGGCCCTCCCAGACGATGATTTGGCTGCTGGTCTATGGTAAGATTTGTAACCTTCCAAAAAAATGTCATGCTCAATTTCCCAAGTCTCTTGAAGACAAATTATGTCATACTTCCTAATCATTCTCAGCCAGTGTGGGTCATGAAGTTTGCTGGTTAGTCCCGCAATATTCCAGGAAATAAAATTAATACCCCTGTGTTCATGTGTGTTCTCGCCTTCTCTAAGTACCCGATGTTCAGTGGGGCTTGGTGTAACTATATCAATGTTATAAACAGAAAGTTTCGACCTGGCATTGTGGGAACAAACTACAGTACCAGCATGTGTTCCTACTTCACTTGTGTGTGGAGTTGATTTGTATGGAAACCTAAAAAGTAACAATTGTGCAAAACTGATTTTACTTACCTTTTCTCTAGGAAATGCCCCAGTGTGATATCTAGGCATATCACACTGAGTAGAAAAAGTAATCTAAATAGTAATCTCAAAAGTAATATAAAAGTAACTTACCTGTAATTTTCATTGCAAAGTTGATATAAAAGTATATGTACAGCATTTCACAGTATTGCATTACCAGTAATTAAAACTGTAACCATTTTAAAGTACATTTACAATTGCATTTCAAACTGCATATTTACTGCAAAGTATTTATGAACTTACCTCTGCCAGGCTTGCTTGGTTCTAGAAAATAAAATAACTAAAATAATATTTTTATACAAAACCAGTTGATCTGAAGTTCAGTCTTTGAGTGTGTTAATTCATTTGCTGACTGAGTGTGTACAACAAATGCTTAACACTGTCCTCTGATACTGGCTTACTGCTCAACCACACTACCACAAATAGAGAGTAAGGTTCTATCTAACTTTACCTCTGCCTACCTTTAGGGTTCCACTGGACTCTATGTACACTATACCTTACTTTGGTACTACAGTATATACAGAGCCAGCTTCCTACAGTGGAGGAGTTGTTCGAGGTGGAGGTGGAGAGTTGGAGGGTGCTCTTGTGTGCGATGGTGAGTCCTCCTCCTGGGCTGTTGGAGCGTTCCTTTCTCTGGATCTTGTAGCCATCGGGAATGGTGGTGGCGATGTTGGGGTGGAGGAGGCGTTGGTCCAGGTTTCACTGAAGAAAGCGACGTCTGGTGAGAGGGCGTCGAGGAGGTCTCAGATCTCAATGGCATGTCTGTGCAGGAAGCACACATTGAGGAGGATGTATCTCAGGGCTTTGGTGGTGTTGGCGTCCAGCGCGGGGCGGTGGCTGTGGTGGTGCGGAGGGTGGTGAAGGTTTGTCTGCAGTGGTTGGGTCACAGACGGGTGCAGATGGGCTTGCCTTTGGCGCAGAGGCCGCCATTAAATAGGAAAGGGGGAGGGAGGTGCAGCTGGGAGGTGGGAGAAAGAAGCGGGCAGGGGGAGGGTCCGCAGGGCCAGCAGTGGCAGGAATGGCAAAACGGGCAGGATGACCAGAAACTAACAGAGAGAGACAAGACAAACAAAATTAGGAAAACAGAGGCACAATACCAGAAGACAGAAAAACAGGCACAATGACAGCACCAAAGACAGAGAAAAACAAATGAAAATGGGCACAACAGCAAAGACAGGAAAATGACAGAAAGAGAGGCACAATAGAGCACAGGCAGCACTCGAACCCCTACCTGCTCAGAGTACTGCACAGAGCAGCAGCACTAACAGCGGAGCTGCAGGGGAGAATGCAATTCTTGGGCGTGACATGCTGTCGGTTCGAACTTTGACTCCTTCCCAGAACTGAACTTTCCTGAATTATCCTTGTACTTCATCGGCCGGTGATGTTGCACAAGCTATACCATTTCGGCTGAAGGGTTGGCTATTCAGACTATTGCACGCTGTGTATTAGCTCATTGATCTTAGGTTCGTATGAAATCTCGAATTGCATACTGAAATTGCAAAGTGCATCTTTTCTCTCTCTCTCTCCCTCACGCCAGTTATTGATTTATGATGTATTTTGCCTTGTTCTATAATTTTATTGTGGAATTACCTGTATTCATTTGAAATAACCAAAGTACTGAAAATTCTAATGTGTTTTTGTCCATTGACTATTCATATTGAAACTTAGATAAAGGTACCTTGATAAATATATTGACTTGTTTATATTGACGAGTCTTCTCTGACCTAAAATGTTTTGACTGTTGCTGTTAGTTATGCTTTTTCTTCTTTACAGGTCCACATGAAGGAAATAGCACCCATCTCTAATTATCTGATCCCCTATTAGCTCTTACGAAGATCTATCGGAGGACCTCATGATTTGTAAGTGGTTGTAGAGTTTTCTATGGGCCCAAACTATTAAATGGTAAATTATTATTTAGTTTGGTCCATGGTATATTGGATATTTGTGCAGGTTCATAAAATGTCCACCGCTTCCACTGGATCAGAGGTGTGAAACTGACTGCTACAATTATGAATTATTTAACCACTATCATGAGTTTTTTTACTTCAGAAATAGAGTGTGTGGAATCCCCCTAATCCTCCCCGCCTCCAATTGTACACCTTATGTTATGTTTTTTAGAAGATGTGCCCGTGATTACTCTTGGCCATACAGAGGACTGTCTATCCATAAAACACAAAGTTGTACATTGGATAAACACAAAAACAGGTACCTATGATGGATCTTCATAACCAGATCCTATTGGTAAGAAGGGTTGGATGGATTGGTCCACATAAGAAGCGCTCAAATAGTGATTGTGTGATAGTAAACTGAAGAAAAATATATGTTAGTGAGATTGTTGTTACATAATCTATGCAGCCTAAACGTAGACAAAGAGGGTATCTGGGTAAGCCCCTTAGGATACTTTTACAAACAGCTTAACCTTCAATGTTTGGCTTCCCAACTGCCATGCAGGGGATGTGATATTCAGAAGGGTCAAGGGAGCAGTTACTGTTTAAGTTTAACTTGACAGGTTAAATTTGGATAGCTGTCTGTCACGATCTACCTATGTCTTTCAACAAACCCCATTTGTGCCATCCCTTGATGTTGCCCCAACCCTGGCTACTCAGAACAGAGTCAGCCAAAGTGACTCACCCTGTGTCCTCACAAAGGGTATTTTTCTGACCTTCCGGAACATCTTAGGTGCCCACTCTAAACTTCAAAAGGATTATTTTGTAAAAAGGCATGCTATCATTTGTTGTCAGGAGATGTGGATGAGGGAAGAGTTTCATATTGATGGTTATTACGGTTTCTTCCAACATGCTACCCCTTCCAATGCAGGCAGAACCAAAGGGGGCTTAGCAACATTTATATTCGTTAGTTCCACAATGATCTGTGCAAATAAGGTGCGGTCCTCACTGTTCTTCTTAGTTACTTTTCTTACCCTTAAGTCTCCTTTTGATATTTTGTTAATACATTTTTATGATAATAGTTTTAATCATAGTGTTGAGTGACCAATAGATGAGTTTGACAAGTTCAAAGAAGACTTTTACAAATCAAGCTCACAAATAGTCTTTTTAATTTGGGTTATGGGATTTTAATGTAACAGTCTGTAAGTTTGGGGGACAACCTGTATGTGGTCTGATGGATCAGGCTAACAATGAAAAAGACACATTTTTCTCATTCTGTGTATGGCGACTCTCTAAGTAAGTTATTAATGAAATTCGCCTTGGTGTTCTTAAGTGATATGAGTACGTTGGTGTTAGAAATGAGGTGTCTAGTTGGAAGTGATTTGCACCTTGTCTAAGTAGGGACCCACAATCCCAGTCAGGGTAAGTGTGGTATACCTGAATTTTACCCGCGCTCACCCTCTGGTAGCTTGGCTCAGAGCAGTCAGCCTTCAATCAATCAATCAATCATGGAACTTATATCGCGCACTACTCACCCGTAAGGGTCTCAAGGCGCTTGGGGAGGGGGGTCTGCTACTGCTCGAACAGCCAGGTCTTGAGCTGTTTCCTGAAGGCCAGGTGGTCCTGGGTCATCCGCAGGTGGACGGGTAGGGAGTTCCAAGTCTTAGCTGCCAGGTAGGAGAATGACCTTCCTCCAGCGGTGGCTCTCTGGATGCGAGGGACGACGGCGAGGGCGAGGTTAGCGGAACGTAGCCGGCGGGTGGGCGTGTAGAAGGTGAGGCGGCTGTTGAGGTACCCTGGGCCTAGGTCGTGGAGGGACTTGTGTGCGTGGGTGAGGAGTCTGAACGTGATCCTCTTGTTGACCGGGAGCCAGTGCAGGTCTCTCAGGTGGCACGAGATGTGGCTGCGTCGGGGGACGTCCAGGATGAGTCGGGCGGAGGCGTTCTGAATACGCTGAAGTCTTTTCTGAAGCTTGGCCGTAGTACCGGCGTAGAGGGTGTTTCCGTAGTCTAGTCTGCTGGTGACGAGAGCGTGGGTGACCGTCTTCCTGGTCTCGGTTGGGATCCATCGGAAGATCTTTCGGAGCATGCGGAGGTTGTGGAAGCAAGCTGAGGAGACGGCGTTGACTTGTCTGGTCATCGATAGGGAGGAGTCCAGTATGACGCCCAAGTTGCGTGCGTGGTCCGTCGGTTCAGGTGCGGTGCCTAGTGCCGGGGGCCACCAGGAGTCGTCCCATGCGGAGGGTGATGGTCCCAGGATGAGGACTTCTGTCTTGTCCGTGTTCAGTTTCAGGCGGCTGATGTTCATCCATTCAGCGACGTCTGTCATCCCTTCGTGCAGGCTGGCTTTGGCGGTGTCGGGGTCTCTGGTGAGGGAGAGAATTAGCTGGGTGTCATCGGCGTAGGAAATGATGTTGAGGTTGTGTTGGCGTGCGATGGCAGCGAGGGGTTTCATGTAGATGTTGAAGAGAGTGGGGCTGAGCGACGATCCTTGCGGGACGCCGCAGATGACTTCGGTGGCCTCGGAGCGGAACGGAGGGAGGCGTACTCTCTGTGTTCTGCCGGAGAGGTATGAGATGATCCATTCCAGAGCCTTCCCTTGGATGCCGGTGTCGTTGAGGCGTTGGACTAGTGTGCGGTGGCAGACAGTGTCAAATGCTGCGGAGAGGTCTAGGAGGATGAGTGCCGCTGTTTCGCCGTTGTCGAGCAGGGCTCGGATGTCGTCGGTGGCTGCGATGAGGGCAGTCTCGGTGCTGTGGTTGGCTCTGAATCCGGACTGTGATGGGTCGAGGGATCCGTTCGTCTCGAGGAAGGCTGCCAGTTGCTTGTTGACGACCTTCTCGATGACTTTGGCGGGGAAAGGAAGGAGCGAGATGGGGCGGAAGTTCTTGAGGTCGGTCGGGTCCGCTGTTGGTTTCTTCAGCAGAGCGCTGAGTTCGGCGTGCTTCCAGCTCTCCGGGAAAGTTGCTGTGTTGAAGGAGGTGTTGGTGATGTCTCGGAGGTGGGGTGCGATGGTAGAGGCTGCCTTGTTGAAAACATGATGGGGGCACGGGTCGGTCGGAGATCCGGAGTGGATGGTGTTCATCATGCGTGACGTGTCTCCGGGGGTGTGATATATATATATATACCCACCAGCAGAGCAGAGTCAGTTACAGAACTGTCAGCGCCCCCTCCCCACCCCCCAAGCTGTCACTTCGGGTTTGCTCGTGAAATGCCTGGCTCTCTCGTCAGCTTGGACTAGTTTTTTGACAGCTGACACAGGGTAGAGCGTTGATTGTTCATGTTTCTCCTTATTTTGGGACCTGGCTCTGTGTTTTTTTGTGTTTGGTTGCCAGTTTCCAGGCAGAGGCATACTTCACTGACGAGACTGCAATCAAAAAGTTCCTGGACGGACCCAGGAAGGCCTGCTTGAAAAGAACAAACTTTTATTTCCCATGAATCCAAAATTTCAAGGGGGGGGGGAGTGCTTGCCTCTGTCTATATTCACAGCACGCCTCCAGGGGCGTCTCTCTCTTTGCCGTCATACCACAGATCCATAGACGCATGTGCCTACCTGTAGTCACGCAACACCTCCAAGGGTACTACGTGTCTGTCTACAATCACACCATATTTTCATGTGGCACATGCCTGTGTGAGCAGCCACACAACATCTCCAGGGGAGCATGTCTCTGTTTACAGTCACACGCCACCACCAATGGGGATATGACACACCATGCAACACGTTTTTGTGTGCAGTCGTACCACATCTCCAGAGGCGCATGTCTCAGTGTACAGTCACACCATACCTAAGGGGTGCAAGCCTCTTTACAGTCAGACAAACCCCAATGAATGCATTTATCTGTTCATGGTCAAACACTCAAGGGATACATGCATCTGTCTATAGCAGGGGTCTCCAACCTTTTCTGTAATAAAATCTACTTATGTTCAATAAAAATCACCCTGAGCTACTTATATTATTAGTTTTGCAATAATGAGCACCTCAAACAAGATTACATTAGTGGCCACCTCATGCAAAATTACCAGCAGTGATCACCTCAGTGCATCAGACAGGGCTGCCAGAAGAAATATAATAAGGATATTTCAATTTGGAATACTGCTACATGGGATATACTTGACAATTGCTGCAATGCCCCTGGCAGGGCCGTACTAATATTAGTGATATTGCATGATTTATCACTAAAATTTCAGCCCTAAATATACTTTTGACATCCATGTTTCTCAAAATATAAGTTTATGGTTCTAAAAATACACACCTGTTTTTTTAGGTGTCGCCTAGGCAGCGCATGCCCTCTCTCTCCGAGACATGCTGTATCTGCTCTGTGGGCTTTGAGCACATCCATCGACTTCCATTCGTTCTTTTGTGTGCCGTTCTGAAATGCTGACTTTTAAGTGGTGCATTGGTTGTATTTGTCCCTCCTTTAGGTGCTCAGTTCTCTCCCATGGCAACTGGCCCTAATACATGTGCTCTTTCCCTCCTGTCTATTTATGATAGTTTAGGCACACTATATTTTTTCTTATATTCCCGGCTCGTGTTTTCGGAATATGGTGTTACTGTGCTTTGCAAGAGAAACACGCTCAGCTGGAGGCATTTTCCCACCAGAAGGTAGTGTGTGTATGCCTGTATAAGCAAACTTTTTTGAATGACATGCTTTTGGAGCCCAGGCGGCTTTTGTTTGATCAGCACAGCACCCACTCTCTCGCAGACGGAATTTGTCCTTTTGTTCCTTGTGTGTGATTTAATTAAATGTTAAGATCAGTGTCTCGCACATCAAAGCATTTCTCCGGCGCCACTACACTTCAGGCTCATTCCACTGGGCAATGTGTTTCTAAAGAAGGACCATTTAAGGGAAAATGTGCTGCATGCAGATCCAGTGGCATGTATGAAACAGACAACATAAGTGAATGGGGCATCATCTTGCCCCAGACCGGCTGCACAGCTACGTAGCGCCACTTTGGCAACAATTCATATTTTCTTACATTATTAATCCTGTTTTTTACCATATATTCCGTTCTTTTTATTCCTTTCTTTTCATTCAACCTTTTCTTAAATCCACACGTGGAATATTGTGCCTTTTTCAAGTTTCTCATGTTGAAGCTGTGCCCATCCAGACCTCTTGCTAAAAAACGACAAATGCAGGAGTTCGTCCAAAGCAGCATTTCGGGCCGCAAGTGCCCTTCGTCAGGGGACACTATAAATGACAATACAACAAATATCCATTACCATAATGATCATCTTGCTGCTTTTGCACAAAGGGATTCTCACGGAGGAGCTTACCTGTCGCCCATCAACTACTCGGCGCACCCGCTTCGCGGGTGCCCCTTCGCCCGTTTTTGAGGAGCGGTTCACAGACAACGACTGGGAGGAGTCCGGAGGGGGAAACCAGCGGTTGGTGTGTGGCTGCAGCGGGGCTGCGAGCGTGCGGGGACTTCATTGCCCAGAAGTCCCTGCCAGACCGTCAACGAGCTTCCGGTCCGCTCTCCCTGCTGCCCCGCCCCCCACCCGCCCTCCTGAGGCTTAAAAACACCTCATTGCCACGAATAAAGTGGGTCATCTTGCTGCTTTTGCACAAAGGGATTCTCACGGAGGAGCTTACCTGTCGCCCATCAACTACTCGGCGCACCCGCTTCGCGGGTGCCCCTTCGCCCGTTTTTGAGGAGCGGTTCACAGACAACGACTGGGAGGAGTCCGGAGGGGGAAACCAGCGGTTGGTGTGTGGCTGCAGCGGGGCTGCGAGCGTGCGGGGACTTCATTGCCCAGAAGTCCCTGCCAGACCGTCAACGAGCTTCCGGTCCGCTCTCCCTGCTGCCCCGCCCCCCACCCGCCCTCCTGAGGCTTAAAAACACCTCATTGCCACGAATAAAGTGGGTCATCTTGCTGCTTTTGCACAAAGGGATTCTCACGGAGGAGCTTACCTGTCGCCCATCAACTACTCGGCGCACCCGCTTCGCGGGTGCCCCTTCGCCCGTTTTTGAGGAGCGGTTCACAGACAACGACTGGGAGGAGTCCGGAGGGGGAAACCAGCGGTTGGTGTGTGGCTGCAGCGGGGCTGCGAGCGTGCGGGGACTTCATTGCCCAGAAGTCCCTGCCAGACCGTCAACGAGCTTCCGGTCCGCTCTCCCTGCTGCCCCGCCCCCCACCCGCCCTCCTGAGGCTTAAAAACACCTCATTGCCACGAATAAAGTGGGTCATCTTGCTGCTTTTGCACAAAGGGATTCTCACGGAGGAGCTTACCTGTCGCCCATCAACTACTCGGCGCACCCGCTTCGCGGGTGCCCCTTCGCCCGTTTTTGAGGAGCGGTTCACAGACAACGACTGGGAGGAGTCCGG
Source organism: Triturus cristatus (assembly GCF_964204655.1). Lineage (NCBI taxonomy): Eukaryota > Metazoa > Chordata > Amphibia > Caudata > Salamandridae > Triturus > Triturus cristatus. The sequence goes on along the minus strand of NC_140583.1, from coordinate 1,155,989,602 downwards.
AGGGGGAAACCAGCGGTTGGTGTGTGGCTGCAGCGGGGCTGCGAGCGTGCGGGGACTTCATTGCCCAGAAGTCCCTGCCAGACCGTCAACGAGCTTCCGGTCCGCTCTCCCTGCTGCCCCGCCCCCCACCCGCCCTCCTGAGGCTTAAAAACACCTCATTGCCACGAATAAAGTGGGTCATCTTGCTGCTTTTGCACAAAGGGATTCTCACGGAGGAGCTTACCTGTCGCCCATCAACTACTCGGCGCACCCGCTTCGCGGGTGCCCCTTCGCCCGTTTTTGAGGAGCGGTTCACAGACAACGACTGGGAGGAGTCCGGAGGGGGAAACCAGCGGTTGGTGTGTGGCTGCAGCGGGGCTGCGAGCGTGCGGGGACTTCATTGCCCAGAAGTCCCTGCCAGACCGTCAACGAGCTTCCGGTCCGCTCTCCCTGCTGCCCCGCCCCCCACCCGCCCTCCTGAGGCTTAAAAACACCTCATTGCCACGAATAAAGTGGGTCATCTTGCTGCTTTTGCACAAAGGGATTCTCACGGAGGAGCTTACCTGTCGCCCATCAACTACTCGGCGCACCCGCTTCGCGGGTGCCCCTTCGCCCGTTTTTGAGGAGCGGTTCACAGACAACGACTGGGAGGAGTCCGGAGGGGGAAACCAGCGGTTGGTGTGTGGCTGCAGCGGGGCTGCGAGCGTGCGGGGACTTCATTGCCCAGAAGTCCCTGCCAGACCGTCAACGAGCTTCCGGTCCGCTCTCCCTGCTGCCCCGCCCCCCACCCGCCCTCCTGAGGCTTAAAAACACCTCATTGCCACGAATAAAGTGGGTCATCTTGCTGCTTTTGCACAAAGGGATTCTCACGGAGGAGCTTACCTGTCGCCCATCAACTACTCGGCGCACCCGCTTCGCGGGTGCCCCTTCGCCCGTTTTTGAGGAGCGGTTCACAGACAACGACTGGGAGGAGTCCGGAGGGGGAAACCAGCGGTTGGTGTGTGGCTGCAGCGGGGCTGCGAGCGTGCGGGGACTTCATTGCCCAGAAGTCCCTGCCAGACCGTCAACGAGCTTCCGGTCCGCTCTCCCTGCTGCCCCGCCCCCCACCCGCCCTCCTGAGGCTTAAAAACACCTCATTGCCACGAATAAAGTGGGTCATCTTGCTGCTTTTGCACAAAGGGATTCTCACGGAGGAGCTTACCTGTCGCCCATCAACTACTCGGCGCACCCGCTTCGCGGGTGCCCCTTCGCCCGTTTTTGAGGAGCGGTTCACAGACAACGACTGGGAGGAGTCCGGAGGGGGAAACCAGCGGTTGGTGTGTGGCTGCAGCGGGGCTGCGAGCGTGCGGGGACTTCATTGCCCAGAAGTCCCTGCCAGACCGTCAACGAGCTTCCGGTCCGCTCTCCCTGCTGCCCCGCCCCCCACCCGCCCTCCTGAGGCTTAAAAACACCTCATTGCCACGAATAAAGTGGGTCATCTTGCTGCTTTTGCACAAAGGGATTCTCACGGAGGAGCTTACCTGTCGCCCATCAACTACTCGGCGCACCCGCTTCGCGGGTGCCCCTTCGCCCGTTTTTGAGGAGCGGTTCACAGACAACGACTGGGAGGAGTCCGGAGGGGGAAACCAGCGGTTGGTGTGTGGCTGCAGCGGGGCTGCGAGCGTGCGGGGACTTCATTGCCCAGAAGTCCCTGCCAGACCGTCAACGAGCTTCCGGTCCGCTCTCCCTGCTGCCCCGCCCCCCACCCGCCCTCCTGAGGCTTGATAATAACATTCTACTCCCGCAGCGCGGGACGCAGCCCGGGCTAAGACTGGGCAAAGACAGGGCCGTTTGAGGCCGTTCGAGACTGGAGACACTGGGCTGGGCCACCCCCCCTAATATTCCAGTAAGTGTACGAGATTGAGTCCCCCTCATCCTCTCAGGCGGGAATAATGTCCAAAAATAAAATTCCCACCGCTAGCACATCTATGGCAGGGACCCTGGACAACTTCATTGTTAGAGCTGCAACCATCCTAGAGCGAGAGATAGACCTTACTGAGCGTCGTCTATCGCTTGACCCTTTTACAACCAAACGTTCATCTCTAGGGAAAATTGCCTCATCAGTCACACCAGGGGTAACTACTACTAACCCCATACTAACTGAATGTTTGTCCAGTGATAATGATAGTGCCGACCTCAGTATGGAATTAACTGTTGGCAGCAACAGTAATAGGCGCGGCGATTCTAATAGGATAACTACACCTATGACTACTACGGCACCGGCCGCTAAAAATCAAATTGAAGGTGTTTCTACCCGCGCACAACTACATGTTATAAATGAGGCCACCTCACTTTCTTCCTCCCCTCCCTCAAATCTAGGAGCAAAACCGAAAACCAAGGTTGCTCCGCAAACAAAAGGGGGGAGACAAACAAGAGGGTCAAAAAATAAAAATAAAACATCTGTCTCTAAATTTACCCTGGGCGCTGCTGAACACCCTCTGATTGAAGTTACCTCAGATAAGTCCAGGCAACTAGATGTCGGGTTCCAGGCTAAAATAATAGAGGTGTTTGAAAATTCAACCCGCCTAATTCTGGACAGACTCTCCAAAATTGAGGAGCGTCTACAGAAATTAGAAAAGACTACCTCTGCTAGTCTAGAAATTAACAAATTGTGGAGGACAGACTTCCTCAGAGAGCTCCAAGAACACCCTCTTCCCGTCAAATCTGCCAGTCACTCGAAAGAGAAAACCCCTTCTCTTATGGCCTTGCCTTTAATTGACAAGCACCTGGATCTTACAGGGGACAATTGTCCAAATACAGCCTGCACTGAAAAAACCACGTCCAGAAGTGGCCCCCAAAATCTTCATGTAGGAGTAAAACCCCAGCAGAACCCATCGGAAGTTAATAACAAATCCAACAATCCTACTCCACAAGATAGTCACGAGGTAGCAAATAGACCTGCTCCCGTCCAAGATGCTGTTCCTAAATTACCCACCTTAGACCTTCCCCCAGAATCATCACCATACGTCATTATACTGGCGGGAGTACCTGCCTTGCAGGGAAAAACCAACGAGTCTTATCTGGAACTCAGAAACAAGATTATCCATTGGCTTAATTTCAACCGACCCCTCCCTCCTAACATTCACACTAAAATCTTGTTTGTTCGGAGAGTTAGCTGGGTGGGTAGAAGGAGTAAAGACATACCGGGGGACTGCATAATTGTTAATTTTAGGGACACTCAGGCTGTAAAATATATTCAGCACGCACAATCCTTTGACCCCAACACAAATATCACCCCTTTACCTCTCGATTACTTTTATCCTCATTACCTAGTAAATAACCAGTGGGAATTAGTAGGGAGAGCAAACACACATATAAACCAGGCAAGAGGCATGCTGCCTATACATAGACAAGGCTGGTTGGAAGCCTTCCCACTGTCCAATAAGTATAGCTGTTTGGACATGGTTGATTGACTACCCCTAAATTTTAATGTGGTTGATCTTGTGGGGGAAGCCACAGTGGGTGATAAATCAACCCCTGTGACTAAATGCTGGCCCGCAAAACCGCCAATTTCCTCAAAGAATAACGTAGGATCCTCCCTCATTAACACGGAGGATAACGAGAAAACTGACCATCTTTCACTGTCAAGTAGCGAATCCACCAAACGTGGTGCTCCTGGTGCAACACCCATAGTGACTTTATCTCCAGTGGGTGATACACGCCATTCAGTCGGACTTTTATCCTGGAATGTTGCAGGGCTGAACTCCAGGTTAGCCGACATAAACTGCGCTTCCTTTATTAAACAGTTTTCGATTGTCTGCCTTCAGGAATGTTGGACGGTTGAGCCTATTCATATGAATGGCTACCGCACTTACCATACACCAGCGGTACTCACTCTGAGAGGGAGAAATAAAGGTGGCCTTTGTACTTATGTCTCAAACTGTCTTAAGGAAACTAAGATCTCCTTTTTCTCTAATTCCACCTTTTACCAGATCCTGCATATCACATTGGGAGGTAACGAACATATTAACCTGATTAATCTCTATAACAATATTCCGAAAGATGCTTGGGCCTCGACCTATAAAGAACTACTTGAGAGCCTTAAAAATATAGATGAAAAAGAACGCACTGATAGCTGTGTGATCTGGATGGGCGATTTTAATTGCTCCTTATGCCCATTGAGCGATCACAACCTATGTGGACTGGGAGAGATGGATGAAATCACCGTGACACACTTTTCACATACATCCCTGGGCAAACACCTTAATGAGATTCTTTTCTCCCTGGACCTGGGTTTTGTGAACGAACTATGCTCCCCACCAGTCTCTTTTAACCCCACATTTATTGGACGGGGTTGTAAATCAACAATTGACTTTATGTTAATCTCCAAACGCTACTCTCACCATATTCTTGCGTTTGAAACATGTGAGATAGCAATGAGCGACCACCTACCACTTAGCATGTCCCTTGGTATAATGCTGGGTAAACAGAACATGGTTACTAAGACCCAGACCCTGTACGACTTCAATCTTGAACTCGTGAAAAAGAATGGCTATACCCTTAAATGGGACAAAGTGGAACCAGCGGTCTTCCTAGGCAAACTAATTGGCTCAAAGGAAGAGGAATTTAATATCTGTCTTGCAGAGCTCATTGACCCTCCCAAAGTCAATAATGCCTTCCTTGCCATCTCGGAGGAAATTAAAAAGCTACTCACGAGACCACAGCATTCTGGGGCAAAAAAAATTAAGAGATGGTTTGATAGAGAGTGTAGCAAGACCCACGCTCACTTAATGGAACAATTAAAAAGGGAGCCTAGGGTAATGGCTGAAGTTAGATCAGCCAGATCTGCGTACCAACTGGCAGTAAAAAAAAGGAAAAAGCAAATCAAACAGGAAGCTTGGAGTACCCTCCGTGAAACCTGTATTTCCAAAAATAATACTGCATTTTGGAAAGCGGTGAATGCTCCATTCTTCTCCAAAGATTCCACAGACACTATTGTAATAGCAATCTCGGAAGAAGGCTGGCTGTCCTTCTTCCGAGAACTCTACACTAAGGACTCTCAGGTCGAGTCAGAAGGGGATTTTAATTCAGGCAATGAGGACACAGTATTCCACCCAATAAATATCGACTTCACTATGGAGGAAGTTATGATAGCCATCAATAAGAGCCCAGCAGGTAAGGCCCCGGGGCCGGATGGTGTTCCCGTAGATGTCTTTAAGGCTAACAGTAAGTTATGGGCCCCCCTGCTAACCAACGTTCTTAATAGCTTTAACAAAACGGGGTTCCCAAAGACCTGGCAGGAAGCCATTGTAGTGCCTATCTTCAAGAAAGGAGATCGCAGTTCACCTAAATGCTATAGACCGATCTCTTTACTTGATTCACTTATGAAGATAGCGGGGAGAGTCATACTGGACAAATTACAAGTATGGGTGAACGACACAGGCACTCTCTCCCAATTCCAATATGGCTTTAGGGAAGGTCTAGGCACAATTGAGCAAGGCCTGAACTTAGCACTCCTTGTAGCCAAGTACGTCGAAGCAAAACAAGAGAACTTATTTCTTACATTTGTAGATTTGAGTTCGGCCTTTGACTGCATCAACCATAACAAACTCTGGCTAACTATGCAGGAAATGGGAGTGGACTCAAACCTCCTCATTTTCATCAGAGAACTATATCGGGAGGCGGGCGCGAGGGTTCGTTATGGGGAAAAGGGGGATTGTACATCCAAATTCTCCATAGAAAAGGGCGTGAGACAAGGCTGTATTTTAGCACCTTTTTTATTCAACTTATATATTAACTCGGTCGCGTCTCACCTCCTGGCAGACAAACAGGATTACCCAAAAATTGGCAACTCCTTTATCCCCATTCTCTTATATGCAGACGATGCGGTAATTATGTCCCGGACCCAAATAGGTCTCCAGAGATCGACCACTAGCTTCTCCGAATATATGGGTAGTAGAGGCCTAAAGATCAACATAACCAAAACATTTAATATGTGTTGCACAAAAAAGAAGAGCCTTAGCTGTAATACATTTTTATCTAACACAAAAATCTTGACTGTTAATACTTTTTCGTACTTAGGTATCACTTTTGACAGTAAGGGAACTTGGATTGCGGCAGGTGATTCCCGTAAGCTAGCCTTCTCACGAACAATTGGGGCGGTCAAACATTTTTCAAATAAGGTCGGAGGCCGCCCGGTACCAGTCTTGCTCGATATTTATAGAGCTAAATGTGTATCTACTGCAATATATGGTGCAGGAATTTGGGGGATTGTTAACACCTCAAGCACCCAAATCCAGACCTGTCAAAACTTTTTCCTGCGATACTTACTGGCTGTCCCAGGGTCAACTTCTGCTTATGCCTGTCATCAAGAGCTGGGTGTGCCCTACATTGCTGACCTTATTAAACTGGAGCCCATCTTGCTGTGGCATAAAGTCTGGTCTGGAACTGAGACAGCCCTAAACAGGGAAATAATAAAGGACTGCCTAGTCTTACATGGAGCATTGAAAATTCCCTGGCTTAACTATGTTAGGAAATTTTTTATCGAGCTAGGCCATCCGGAGTTCTTTAACTCTCCAGCAAGCATGACGAATTTCTCTAGAAGGAAATTCAAGCAAATTTGTTTGCACTTCCTTTCAGAGGCACGCTGGATGTTAGAGAAACACAAGAGCTCTGTCATGGCCAATCAGCTACTCATCACTCACCAGGGCATACAACCATATTTGAAAGTAGTTCCCAGCTGCTATACCCGTATGCTGCTATCCCGTTTTAGGGCTGATATCTTCCATAGAATGGTTACATTCCCCGAGAAGAATTGCTGGCTCAAGGAACTTACTCCATGTCCCTGCGACCATATTTCTGTCCAAACTTTCCTTCATTGTATTCTCTTTTGTAAATTTTACTCGGAACCTAGAAAAAGTATTTTACGACCAGTCTTGAAAAAGTTAGGGCTGAGACAATGTAGAGCGGCTCTGGTCAGACTACAAATGTTAGATGATGAATTTCTTATCTTTTCGGTCTCTACTTTTTTAAAAACTGTTATTAGATTCAGGATTTCTATGAATTAGCTCATCTTTATCATGCTGCTATTTTTAACTCTGAAAATTTGTATTTTATGTATGAAATCTGATGTATATATGCTTTTATGGTTTTGAAACTTAAAAATCGAATAAAGCTGTTTCTGATTCTGATTCTGATTCTGACCATTAATGAACATGTTGCATCATCACCGTGAATCAAAATAAGTTTAACCAATATTGCATCTCAACTCGTCATCAATTCCTGTAGTGAACCCCTTCATAAGCAATGTAAATAATGCCCCTCTGTTCTCATGGCAAACCGATCTTCCTATCAAGCAAATTCCATTTGACCCTTACATCCCTCTATTCTGCCAAACAAACATTTATCCCTCCTTTGTGCCAGTATGAATCTAGTTCACATCCTTATTCACCCCATTATTCATTTTCCCCTCAGCATTTACGCTATATTCACCTGCTGCATTAATTTAACACAGATCGTCATAGGCCCCTTACCTTTCACTGCTTCTCACTGTACGCTCGTTATCCATCTCCATTCATTCCTCACATGCCCTCCTACTCCCCTTACATCTCCAATCCCCACTCATATTGCTCAGTCCGCTCCGTTCCCGTCTCTAGTGATTTACTCGTTGTTGCTCACACCGTCACTGCCTATCTTCAAACAATCCCCTATTTCTGTTTAATTTTTATCCCCATTTCCTACTCATAACTTGCATCCGTTCAATCATTCACATTTCACAACAATCAAAGCAAACACTCCACTTTCATCCCTCCGCCAAAATGAACAATTCGACAGTTTCACATACCTGCTTCAGACATTCAAATTAGTCCATTGCCATCTCTGTTTCAGTGAATGTTTGTTAACCCCTTAGTTTCACCCTTCTTTAACCACAACCACCCTGGCCCAACCCCCCTGATTGGCCCACTAATTAACTTTTTCCAGCCATGAAAAATGATAGAACGTTGCTTTCAAATAAAGTAAACTACATTGCCCATAATGCAGTGTGCTCAAACGTTGAAGAATGATCTGCATTTTCGAGTTCCTCCTACACAATTTAAAAGCAATTGGTATCGTGACAAACATCATTGAATCATGCTGATTATTAAATAAATATAAATTGTTTTAAAGTCCTTTCCATCTCGTTTAAACACCACTTCTTTCTCGAACCCGGATGTTGCTCCGTTCGTGTGGATAGTTTCGAGTGTTCTCTATTTCTCCATTTCTCCTTTTTAACCTGGTGGGTGCTACCCCTATTTTAGGGCAATTTATGATAAATGTTCAATAGAAGTGGTAGGGTGCACACCTTTTTTACTTATTCCTTCAATCTTGTCCATAATTATCTGAGAGTGCGTGCACATCAGTCGGGTGCCATGCCCAAATGGTACCTGGATAAATGACAACATAAGTGAATGTATGAAACAGAGCCCGACCATTAATAATTGAGTTATGCGCAGGGTTGGTAGCTTATCAAGCTTTCTGTCCACGAGAAGTTGATAAATGCATGGTTGCAAGAAAGATGGAGCCTGTGCTTGCATCCCTGCCTCTCCACCCATGCTAGAGTATATATGCTGTCTCATTACTGATGGGAACGCAACGAGATTGGCCATAGTTCTAAAACCGGGAGCCAGAATCTCACAAAAGTCAGTGGCAGCTATTTGCAACCTGTAATAAAGCTGCACACTTACTGTAACCCGATTACTCAAAGCCCAGCCAGGTCGCTGCAACCTCCCTCTCCTTCCTTGTTTACATTATTCACATTAAAATGAAAGCCTCCTGCGTCCAAAGCCCTCATTGCTGCTTCACCCGTCCCACCCCGCGTCCATCCTTCCGCCTTCGTCATTGCTTCACAGGTCTCCCTACCCCATTGTAGCACCATCATTGTGGTTTTTATAGGAGGCCCTTGCTTATTTTGGTTTTTAGTGGATTCAGCAAGTAAGCTTTGCCCGAGAGCTGAACTTTAAATCACGGCACTGGAACATACTCCTTTACTGCATTTTACCAGCTCTGGTTGACAATAAATGTAGATTTGAAAAAAACAGTGCGGACTACGATGTGTAGCTGGGAAGCCCGGTATTTTCTTCTACATAACTCTTAACATCAGCAAAGAGCCTACCCATCTTAGTTCAGATAATTTGAGTAGCATTCCATGTGCTGATTGGGGACTGTTGACTCTCCAGCCTCGCAGGTAAGAGCAGTGTGGCTGGGTGGTGGCGATTTTGACAGACAACAATGAGGGAAAATTAATTATTTATTTAATTTTCCGTCGTTATCATCTGTCAAAATCCCCCCACACACACAACTGCACCACCCCATCACTCTTACCTGCACAGGCCGTGGCTGCCTCAGACAAGTGAGAAGGCAGTGCGACGCAAGTTTAGTGATACCAGCACACACTGGCCTTATTTTTCTTTTCCTATACAAAAGCCCTCTGCTCATTTGTCATTTGACCCCCTTCAGCTATTTTTTTGCTTTTTTTAACACTAAGGGGGTCATTACGATAGCGGGCGGATCGCCACCGCCCATATGGCGGTGGCAATCTGCCCGCTAAAATCCACCTCCCGCATGACTTTTCCCCCCGCCACATTACGATGGCAGGGGGGACCCCGGCGGACAGGAAGACCGTCCGACGGTTTTCCACCGGTAGGCAATCCACCCGATTGCCTACTGGGTGGAAAAGCCCAGGAATATGGTGGCAGTGCCTTGCAAGCACCTCCATCCATTTTATCATTGTGGCGGTCAGCTGCCTTTCCATGGCGGAGACTCCGCCATGGAAAGGCAGGCGATTTTGTCTTAGTGGGCCCGTTGCAGGCCCTCAGGGTGTTCGGGGGGTGGGGGGTGCACAGAGGGGGTACCTATGGTAACCCCTGTATTGTCATGGACATGGTGGCAGGCACCTCGCGGTGCCTGTCACCTTGTGCATGACAATGCACACAGTGCATTCCCAGCATTGACGCGGGCGGTGCTGTGAGCACCGCCCGCCACAATGCTGGGAATGGAGGATGCCACCGCCGCGGTGGCATCCTGATTACAGGTGCGGGACCGCCGCACCACTGGCGGACGGTCCCAGCACCGCTAGGGTGGTGGGCGGACTAAAGTCTGCCCGCCATCCTAATGGGCCCCTAAGCATGCTGGGACTTGTGGGCCCTTTGCTTGAAATATTAAAGTAGGCCATATAACCAAATCACAATTGACTAATACACTCCTGTACGTACCGTGAATGTTGTGGTGATGTGCATCTAATTACATTTTGGACAGTTAATTTAAAATATTTTTTAAATTGAGCAACTTTTTGGGCAAGAATTTTTCCACAAAACTCAATCTTGCTGAAAAACATAGCTGGGGCAATAGTTGCAAAAAAGTGTGAACTTGTGTAGCTATTCAATCCTTGGTGGCACAACACCCAGGATGATGTGTTGCATGGCTAAACACGTATAAGGTCCAAAAGGTGAGATCTATTGGCTATGCCATTGTTTGTTGATAGGGTTATAGTAACGATCCCCATTTCTTGAAGCAATGGGTCAACTGGCAATCTGATTATTTCATGTGAGTCACTTGGAACTGAGAAGCATGCGTTTGAGTTGTTAAATTGCAGGCTGGATTGTAGATTTTTGGGTGGAGAACTCCTTAGACCCATTAGCACATTGAAGGTCCGAGATGTCTAGGAATCTAGCATGGCAATTCTATGCCAGTAAATGGTTGGACTGTTGTGCTTCTTACCTTTCTTCATCGGTAGAGGGGTCGAAACCATTTATTGAGTCAGACTCTGAATTTGTTTTTATTGAATAAACATCTTTAGGAACAGTACTGATCAGAGGTAATTGATGCAGCACAGAATAGGGAGTTAAAGAATGAGTAATTGGAAGTGAAATTGCAATGGTCTGTCAACTTTGGAATGATTAGTGTATGTGCTTGAAGAGAGCGAACCGTGGACCTGTCTTTAAAGTTCTGACCAGATTGAAAACACTCCTGGATATAGAGTTGCCTTGTTGATTTATGTAGAAGTGATCTTGCATTCATGGACAGTGTTTCAAGAGGCTGAACTTAAAATGTTTGACGAACTAACAATGTGTTTGGTCTTTGAAGCAAAGGGGAAGTTGTCATGTGCATTGTGGAAGTGGTTGCTTGATCAGTACCCTCTATTGTGGAGTCCACATCAAGGGCTCCTAAAGCCAGAGGATTAGTTGACTTCAATCCTAGACCTTTGTAGATCTTTCTTTGTGATCGAGTTTTCATGATTTGTCTTTTTCTAGGCAGTAATAAAAGTTGTAGAACTCAAGAGGATGAGGCTAAATCTTTGTAAGTGCTGGTAGGTGCTGAACGATGTTAGTTGGGGCAATCACTGATGCAAACGCTGGAGTGGGGATTGTGGAAGTTAGTGTGGTGTGACTGCCACCTACATGTGGGAGAAAAGTGGGCACAAGAGTAAAGAGGTGACTAGACAACCAGCAGTGCCTTTTTTCTTTATAATTCTTTATTGGTTTTAGCACATGTAGAAAGAAACAATAGCGATGGAAGTACCAAGGTATTTCTCGCTAACAATAGCACAGCATAAACAGTAGAATATCATTATCTTGGACATTTCATACCCTTAGCTAGGTGTGCGGCAAAATGTTGTAATTAAGAGGACTCTTGTACATGTATGGGGTGCAATATTATATAGTATGGCAACCAGGCCTGTGGGGATTCTTCAATTGGGAAGATCATCCAGAAGCACCAGATCACATTCGTTGTCTATTTCTCTCATGCAAACATAAAAGGATCATGTAGTTGAGTGTTACCGGTTGCTCCATGACAGGGGATCAAACTTGGGATGCCTGATTAACTGAGTTTACGGTCCCCGGAGGGGCATGATTCCACTATCACTCTGTTGTAATGAAGTTCAGTTAGCCGAGGTGTAGTTTTATAGATTATTTATTAAGTCTTGGTTGCAAGTTAGTAAATCTATAGAGAGCAGCCCCAACAGGAGCAACCGGTCTGCTGCTCAGCCCTTACTCCAACTGCCACACCTCACCTCACAGGCACCCAAACATGTCATTCATCATCACCACTCCAACATTCCACACAGCACATTCACTCTGGCTGAGCAGCTAGGGCGAAAGCAACAGGGAAGATGCATAAATACATAAACAATATAGAACATATCCTCCCCCTTTATAAAACACAAGATATAAGAATGCAAGGTGGAATAAAGCATTTACATGTGGAAACATGTAAAGAGAAATTACATCAAAATATACGAATGCAAGATGGAAGTACATGAAGAACCATGCAAATAGAAAATAGGGAAGATGCAAAGATAAATATACAAGAAATATCACACATCCTCCCCCTTTATAAAACACCCACAAAATATAGACAGAAAACAGGTGAAACAGCATTATCTTTAACATCACACGTTGCTGCACAGCACACTGAGAAAGAACCCTATCAGTCCCACAACAGCATACTAGACAAAAACAATACCACACCAATCACCACGAACCAGACCAACTGGCTAGGAGAGCATGACCAGAGTCCCAACACAAATTTTCAAACATTTTCAAAATTGTATTTCAAATGCATAGTTACTAAAAACCATTGCAGTAGAAACGTTTCTATAAAAACCATAAGAACATGATAAAATGTGGAGATGCACACTTATATTTTACAAAGAGCATTGTAAAGGCTTTAGATGAGTTGGGTTCGTGACAGTTATAAAAACAGTTTGATTTAAAAAATAAAAAATAAATAGGGTACTTTGCCTGTATGCTAGTGCAGAGTTCGGTGCCGGCATACAATGCGATCAGTGCAGGAGGGTGCTCCACAGACGTTCTAAGTGCTGGATTCGATGAGGTCTTCCCAGCTCAGCCTTAGAGGGAGTGACCTCTCTTCCTTGATTAAATGGGCAATGCTTGGTTCGCAAGTGTGGGAAGCTGTTGGCGTTCCTCAGAGTCCGTGCCTGCATAAAGTGATTTCTGGTGGACCAGCTGTGAATTCCTGGTAAGGCTTTGTCTGATGGTCTGGCTGTATCTGTGAGCGGAGGTTGATGACATTTTTTGTTCGGCTAGCACAAGAAAGTTTACTAGTCTACAGTTCAATTGTGGATCTTCTGGGTCGAAGCAAGCCAGGACTGCTTGCCTCCATGAGCAAATTCCTCTCCGATTGAAGGGGATCTTTAGCAGCTGTCTCCTTTCCTGCAGCATCTCCTTGCAGGCACAGGGTAGGTGCAGGCTATCTCCCTGGCCATTATCGCACAAGCTGCAAGAAGTTACGGTTGAAGCCCGCAGCCATGGTGGGAGGTTCTGAGTGCACGGGAGCAGACCAAGGCGATACCTTAAGAATTTTATTTTTTGTGATTTCAGGTATCCCAGGATAAAATATTTTGAGGAGTTCAAATTTTATAGTTATTCAAAGTTATCCAGGCATGAGATCTGGCCGAGAATGTGGCTTTGTCCTCCAACTAAGAGGGTTGATTTAAAGATTTCCAGACCAGCTTCTTAAAAGCTGAATGATGGATCTATGTGTACCAGGGGTCAGAGAGCCCAGTTGTTGACAGAGATTCCTGTATATAGGTTCTTGCAGACATCCGTCCCTCTGCTGGAGATCTTGCCATAGGAGCTGGTTTAAAGTGTTTGGGGCAGATGATCTGATCTTATTCCAGCAGATGATGTAGGCGCCATGCCTGGCTAAGGATTTTTTCAATAGGCCAAACTCCAGCCTTATTTGCGCTGGGGAAGTGTAGTTTGGGAGGCTGAACATTATTCTGTATGCTTTAACTCGAGTTTGGTCCAATCATTTGGTGTCTCTACCTCACATTGATTTGCTGCCATAAGTTATTGTGGGTAGAATTTTGCCCTGGGCTACTTTCAGGAGGGGACTTAGTTTTGGCCCAGTTAGTTTTGATGTAAGATTTTCTTCTGATTTCTTGTTGTTGTCATGCGAAGGATCTTTCTTTGTCTATGTTGACACCTATATATTTGTAATCCACCGCTGGTTCTATTTGTGTGGCGCCCAGGTGCCAGGACCTCTCTTATTTCCTCGTGTTATTGATGGACATTGTCCTTGTTTTCTTGAGGTTGATTGTCAGGTTGTTATCTATGGCGTAAACCAACATTTTGTTGAGGAGATGTTGCATGCCGACTGCTGTGTGGCTAAGGAGAATTATGTTGTCGGTGTAACGGAGGTTGGATAGAGTTTTGCCTCCCAGCCTGGATGCATCGGAGTTTCTGATATTGAGTTCCGGCGGTAGATCTGCCATGCATAGGTTGAATAGGGTGGGCATGAGCACACAGCACTGCTTCAGGCCTTTGGTTGTTGTTACTTTTCTCGACAGGTGACTCCCTGCTCCCAATTTCACCTGAACCCACGTGTCTGTGTGAAGGAGTATTATCATTTTTAAAAGAGCTTGTGGAATGTCCCAACAGGCTAGTTTCCCCCACAATTTTGCCCTGTCGACATTATTCGAAAGTGGTGCTAAAATTGATGAAGCAGAGGTGTAGCAGTATTTTCGTGGACATTGTTGCATCAATGAGCAGAGAGATTGCCAGGATATTAACTGACTTTTTATCGGAAGCCTGTCTGGTTTAATGGTATTACATCATTGGCATCTGCCAAGGCTGTGAGTTCCTCTAGCACGGTACCCCCAAAGTATTTGGCATCGCTGACAATTAGTGCCACCAATCGATAGTTGCAGGGCAAGTCCCTGTCACCGCTTTTGTGTATTGGAGCGATTGTGGAGTCTTTTCATGGCTCTGGTATCCTGCCAGTGATCTAACTTCCGAGAATAGTGGTTAAAATATGCTTGCCCATTCTGCCGCCCTCTGTTTAAACAGTGCCGGTTGGATGCCGTTCGGGCACGGGCCCCTCCCTTCCTTCCTTTTGCAATCCACTACCTTATTAAGAGCAACTCTGAGGCGGTAGTCTCATACTCAGGTGATTGATCTGTGACAGAAGTTATTGGTGGGGTTGCCTCCTTTTGTAGGGTGCCTTCCAGGCAGTCTCCCTGTGAAGCCCTATTTGGGGAATTTGACCAAGTGCCCACAGTTTGGTAATTGAAGTGCTCATTTAAGAAGCGAGCCCAGGTTTCCACTGAGATGTGAGAAGAGATGCCTCTGTGCTGCATGCACATTATTGTATTTACCATTTTCCAAAAGAGAGCGCTTTTGTTGTGATTTATGTTGTAGAGGAGCTTTACCCAGGTCTCCTCTTCATGGTTTTTGTTAATGCCCCATTTCTGTTTTTTGAGCTTTTTGTTGCATAAAAGAACGGACACTTATGTTCCCTGGATCATGTCGCAGGGATTTCAAGGAACAGTTTATGGATCTTTTGAGGACCATCATTTGAGCCCTTTGCAATTTCATGATCCTTTTCTCCTACGGGAGATGAGGCGTGAAGGTCTAAAAATGTAGTAGTGAAGCATTTACAGTTAGTAATATGGCTCTTTCTTGCTAATAATTGTGAGTGTAGAACAAATAATTCACCATTTTAAAATGCACAAAAACGAAAGTCCTCCAACTATTAAATAGCCAAAATAGAGGTCATAACATATATTTAAAAAAATTACGAACATTAACATAAAAAAATTAATTTTTACATTCTTACACGGCATTAAAAACTCAACAAATAAATATGCACAAAACATGTTTTCAGACCAAATAACGTTTAACACCACAAAATGTATAAAAACAGCCATCCACGAATTTAAAAACAGTGGTTACCTGATTACCAGAGAATACACATGCGTTTTGCTACGAAAAAATCTAAACTTCAAAGTAAGCAATCTAAAACACCAAGAAGCCCATTAGGATAGCGGGCGGAAAAACACCCCGACAGCCTTGGAAGCGGAAAACAACTGCCCGCCGGCACCGTGGGAAAACTGGCGGCCAAAAAGGATTAACCGCCCAAAAAATCCGACCGCGGCCTAACGAGGCCAAGAAAAATCGCCCATAGCGGGCGGAGATGGCCAAAATCCATCCGCGGCAGTCGGAATCGCAGCGGAAAAACAACAACCCGCCGCAAGTATAGCAGAGATATCGCCCCGTAAATTAGGATATACCCGACGGTCCCGCTGTACGTACCGCTGTCTCCGACCGCCGCGGTCGCACAATGGGATGAATGGAAGAGCCAGCGGAAGAGCTGAAGCACAGCCACCGCGACGGACGAACCGTCAAAAATATGACAGATGAAGCCAAAACCCCACAATAAGGCCAAAAAGTGCACACAGAAAACTAGCCATGTCCCCCAAATACACAAAACACACCCCAATGACACAACCACATTACAAAACGAAAAATACAAATCCCAGGACAACACACCTGTCAGCAACACCCCAATTGGACACACCCACATAGCTGAATATAAAACCAGCCGCTTCCCTGACCACAATCCTTTGCAAAACTCCAGGAGAGAAGGGACACATACCACAGCTGACAGGAGAGGCAAAGGACACAACATCACTAGCCACACCACACACAGCTCCACCACAACCTCCACACCAGCACAACTAACCCCCCTGCACAACACACACCATACACAGCACAACCACAACCACCACTCACACTCCTGCACCCACAATCACTTTGCACACCACACACCATGGCCACACAGAAAATGCCCAAATTCACTGAGAGTGAGTTGAAGGTCATGGCAGATGAGATAGTCAGAGTGGAACCACAGCTTTTTGGTAGCCTGGTCCAACAGACACCATTAGCCACAAGGACACAAATGTGGGCAAGGATAGTCCAAAGGGTCAATGCAGTAGGGACCACCCCAAGATCAAACAAGCATTGGCATAGCCAATAGGTCTCGCCTTTGGGACCTTTATACGTGTTTAGCCATGCAACAGTTGCATAACTAAATACTTATAAGGTCCCAAAAGTGAGACCTATTGGCTATGTAAAGCGGAAAGTGAAAGTGATCGAGATCGCGATCACGATCACGATCAAACATCAAAGCAGCCGTGCGGCCGCGAAAGTGAAAGTAATCCCGGTAAAACGCGACGCGCGCGCCCGCGCACATGCACTGTAGCTCTAGGCTGGCCTGGTAGCACTTTTTGGAGCCCTCTCAATAAGTCTCGCCAGACCAGCGCATGCGCTGGGTCAGGCGAGACCTAAAAAGGAGATCATGAAGCGTTGGCATGATCTGAAGAGGGTGGTCAAGGAGAGGAGGAGCAAGAACCGTGAGCTGGCTCAGAGGACTGGTGGTGGCCCTCCCATTCCACAAAAACCGTTTACACAATGGGAGGAGAAGGTGCTTGCCATACTGCATCCAGAGAGTCTCACAGGAGTAGCCGGGGGAGTGGAGGCTGGTAAGTACAAACAAATGACTACCGCCACTCTGCCATGTACTTGCTTGCACAACTATAAAGCTACACCACCTAGGACACATACCATCCATCTGCACCACACACTCACAAAAACATGGCTCACAGATCCAACATTCACCCGCTCCCATTGCCCCCAATCATAGCTAACAACATAACCATGGGGGCATGTGTACAGGCAGACAGCACTACAACTCCCACCAGGCCCCCTGGCACACAGCATCAGCAAGATGGATCCCTCCCCCACCCCACCCAGAAGCATGTGTCAGCCATTACACAACCCACATCAAACTCACAGGTAGGTAGCCATCTTCCCTGGGAGGCTGTCTGGGGGTGGGCGGCCTGTACCACTACTCCCACCATGCCCCCTCCCCCACACCTCAGCAGGATGGAGCCCTCCCCCACCCCAACCAGGAGCAGTTGGAAGCCATTGCAGTACACCAAACAAACTTACAGATAGGTAGCCAGTACGTGCACCCACCCATTTTAAAATAATCTAATGGTGCCATATGACAACACCAGCCCTCTCATTGCACAAAGAGGCATACCTACCCCATTGCCAAGCACAGTGTGCACACAGGTAAGCTAAGGAAACTGTCACAGCTACCACAGTGTGACACACCAATGCACAACTAGAAGAAAGTCAGGGCACAATCATACACAGCACCTATTGACAGGTGCATCGCCATGGGGCCAGAGCAACAAGGATCATTCGAAAAATAAGACTGCATGTGTGGTGATAGAAATCAAGATATGCACATGACAGGACAAAGGGATGTAGAGATGACAACGGCCAGTCCAGGGCCAGATGTGACGTCTGCCAGGTCAGACAAATAAACAATGAGTTCTCAATTAAACAAATGTTGTGCCAGGCCCTAGATGGCAACAAGTTCCTGTAAACCTCAATTGTGCACAGGTTGCATGGTATGCCTTGACGCCTCACACCATGGACAAGTAATGCTTGTACCACTGCATCATGTCAGGAAGCACAGTACTGCACATAGTCAACAATGTGTTGATATGTCAATTGTGGTGTACAAAAAATGAATGACACACAGCTAACACAAAGCTTGCCGGGTGCACTGTAATGACCATTTCACAACTGACCCACAGGTGACCAAGAACTCACTGCAGAGGACAACACCAGCAACCGGCAGAGCCAGCCTCCACCCCCGGTACAAGGACTCTCGGATGTTAACTCCCAGGATTCCATGGACGTTGAGCTCGAGGCCGGCCCATCTGGTGTGCCAGGGAGCAACAGGTCCCAGGACCCCATCGTCCCCCCACCACATCTGCAGCAACAACAACTGCACAGCAGACCCCTGCTGTCACGGTCTGTGCGGCCACCGCCACTGCCACCACCACCACCACCACCACCACCACCACCAGTGCTGCCTGCAACACCCTTCCTGTCCCAGAGGAGAACAGAGCACACACCACCAACAGCGGAGGGCAGGGAGAGGATGCGGGTGCCCACAGTGGTGAGGCAACAGGTCCGTGGCAGCAGGGCAGGGTCACCCAGGGACACCAGGAGGCTGGGACCCACTCCCTGGAACACATCACCAGAGTCCTGGGTGCATACGAACAGGCCCAGGGACAAACGGGCCGGTCAGACCAACTGTTGCACGAGCTCATCCTGCTAATGAGGTCCATCGACAACCGCATGGGACAAATCGTGGACCTCTTGAGCCAGCAAGTGGCGGTACTGAGGGACAGGCATGCGCCACAGGCAACCCCTCCACCTCCCTCTGGTGGGCCGCACGATGACACAATCCTCCTCTGCGCCCACAGAGAGAGGTGAGTCCTCAGACCCCACTGGCCCTGCAGCAGGGCACCCCCGCCTAACGACGAAGGGTCTGTCCTAATCAGACCCTGGGAGAATCTGGAGGCCAAGCACCTGCCAGACGCCAGTCACGGAGCCAGCCATGATGGCAACCCTCTCCACCACTGCATTTACTTTTTGGACTGTCTTTCCCCACACTGCCTTGTGAATGGCATCTGTCTGTTGGACTGGGTCACCACAGCAATGTGGTGACTACTCGACAATCTCATCTACCACAACTGTCAACTCACTGCTCCACCCCACTCCCCAATGGAAATGTACACCCCACCCGCATCTCACCATTGTAAATAAAATATCCTCACACACATGTTGGCGTGTCCGCTCCGTCTTTATTGCAGGATGTACAGTCTTCAACATGATCACAATGTACCAGGAGCATGGGCTGTATGTAGCCAAGGATAAGTCGAAGGCACCTAGGGAAACACAACAGAACAAGTGTCACTGGTCTGGGTGTGGCATCACAGACATCACACAACACCTACCATCAGGATAACCCAACATGCACATGTCACAATGGCCAACAAGTGTCAACATACAAGTCCTGTAGATGTCCCCGAATGACATGTCCCAGAAACATTTCCAACCACCACTGAGTCTACAACTGGCTGATGCTACAATTCTCACATGCCCCTTCATGATAACAGCAATATAATCGAACAATGGGTATGTTGCACATTGACACCCACCGTCAAGTGAAGTAGCGGGTGATGAGCTGTTCACGCAGGTCAACGCCTTTCTCCTCTCCACTGTCCTCATCACTGGACAGGGCTTGGTTTGCAGGCTGGGGGCCTTGGGTCCTCACCATCATCCAGGAGCAGGGGAATCTCCTTGCGAATGGCTATGTTGTGGAGCATGCAGCATGCCGGAACAATCTGACAAACCTTCCCGGGCGAGTATGCCAGTGCACCTCCGGTCTTGTCCAGGCAACGGAAACGTGAATTGAGCAGACCAAAAGTACCCTCCACCACACGACGTGTCCTCCCATGGGCCTCATTGTAGCGGACTTCAGCCGGGGACCTGGGATTCCACAGTGGGCTCAGCAACCAGGGACAGTTGGGATATGCAGAGTCACCTAGGTATGACAAACACATATAGACATTGCAACCTCGCTGAGGCTGAGGGCAGCAGATCACACACACAACACGCCACACGACTAGGCATACTCACCCACAATCCATGCACGCTCGGGAAGAAGATTAGCCATCAGCTGGGGCACTATGCTGTTCCGCAGGATGTAGGAGTCATGGGCCGAGCCTGGGAATTTGGCACACACCTGCGATATGGTCATATCTGCCAGGCACACCATCTGCACATTCATGGAGTGGTAATGCTTGCAATTGCGGTATATGTGCTCACTTGCCTGTGGTGGCACAAAACCGACATGGGTGCAATCAATGGCCCCAACAACATTGGGGATGTGTCCAAGGGGATAGAAGTCTCCCTTCACAGCTGGCAATTCAGCACCCCTTGGGAAATGGATGTATCTGTCCTTGTATAGCATCATGGCGGACAGTACATCACACAGCACCATGCTGAACATCGGTTGTGACAGACCCACCAGCACTGGCCACAGTCTCCTGGAACGATCCAGTGGCAAAAAAAATGCAGGGCTGCCATCACCTTATAAGTAGGGGTGAAAGCTGTTGGATATGCCCTGCGGGGCTGCAGGTGGGGCTCCAACAGATCACAAAGGGTTTTCATGGTGGCTCTGTCCAGGCGGCATTTCCGTATGATCGCAACATCCTCTATATCCTCCAGCAGCGTCAAGTGACGAGTCAAATTTGGCCTCCTCCTATTTGAGATGATAGTGGACACATGTCAATACAATACTTCATGAGATGTGCACAGCATATCACGTTCTGGATGACACAACCACAACAATGACTGACATCTACAGTGGCTAACAGACCAGCTGACATGGAGTGACACCTTCAGCTACACAAAGGGCACACGTGTCAACTTACACAAGACAAGTACCTCAAACACCACCTTGGTCAATGTGAATGCACATAGGGAAATGGCCACAGTTCACATGGGCAAGCCTGGAAATATAGCATCCAGCATATGTGTAACTAATCAAAACCACTGTCTCATACCTTGCTGCTGTACCTGTCACATCTTGATGCGTCATTGCAACCTGGCACACATCCACCACACAATGACCACAGTCGGCGCTGGAATGCCGAATGTGTCCATGAGCAGACATGAGAGGCAATGCTAAATAGATCACCATTCATTGAGACGAGCATTGCTGTGATTGCCACTGGACCTCAACACATTGACATGTGTACATGTTGTACAGTCTAGAACCACACTGTCCTGCCTACACCAACATCAAATACATAAGTGACATGTGAGTGGGTACAGGCAAATCTACGTTACACACACACAAACATGGCATGTGTAGCCATCAGTGGACTGAATTGAGCATTGGCATCGTGTGCACAATAGTGTGCCATTAAACATGTTGGCACTGTGCACTGTTGATGTTGGACAGATGGCCATCGCCATTGTATGGCACCCATATCGCGGTAGCTACCGCTTGGCCCCGGCAGTGTGTCACCAGCACCCCCATTCACACAAGTGCGGTAGTCATAGGCATGGAGACTTGCCCATATGGTGGTTGGCATGCTCCGCCGCCTGAATGGCGGAGCCTCGTGTCAATGCATGGCACCCATATCGCGGTAGCTACCACCTGGCCCCGGCGGTGTGTACCAGCACCCCCATTCATACAAGTGCGGTAGTCATAGGCATGGAGACATGCCCATATGGCAGTTGGCATGCTCTGCCGCCTGAATGGCGGAGCCTCGTGTCAATGCATGGCACCCATATCGCGGTAGCTAACGCCTGGCCCCGGCGGTGTGTCACCAGCACCCCCATTCACACAAGTGCGGTAGTCATAGGCATGGAGACATGTGGAAATGGCGGTTGGCATGCTCCGCCACTAAAATCGCGGTAGCGCACACAGGGCCCCTGCGGTGTGTCACCGCCATGGAGCTCGCCCTAGAGCCAATGCGAAGCTCGATAGCGGTGGCATGATGCAATTTTGAAGATCGCGGTAGGCGTGCTCCGCCACCGCAAAGGCAGACATTGGCTGCATTTGAAAGATGCACCATTGCGGTAGCGCACCCTGGGCCCCAGCGTTGTATCACCGCCATGGAGCATGCCCTTACAGCCAATGCGAAGCTTGATAGCGGTGGCATGATGCAATTTTGAAGATCGCGGTAGGCGTGCTCTGCCACCGCGGAGGTGGTCATTGGATGCATTTGAAAGATGCACCATCGCGGTAGCGCACCCCGGGTCCCAGAATTGTATCACCGCCATGGAGCATGCCCTTACAGCCAATGGGAGCCATGATTGCGGTGGCATGATGCAATTTTGAATATCGCGGTAGGCGTGCTCCGCCACCGCGGAGGCAGTCATTGGATGCATTTGAAAGAGGCAGAACTGGACCACCAATTGGTGCAGCTTGGCACCTTTGAAACGACCCTAGGGGGCTATATATGTGGGAGTGAGCCTCACATTGCCACTGCTCACAGAGCCTTCTGCCTGAGACCCCTCACCTGCTGCTGCCTCCAGGGACTGCTGCCTGAGACGCCTCACCACCAAAATCCCCTACTGTTGTCTCACGTCCACAGTGATGACAAGGACAGAGAAGATCCCTTCACGAGCGAGGAGCTGGAGGTCCTGGTGGACGAGGTGCTCACACAGTACCCAAGGCTCTATGGTGCCCCAAATGTCGTGGTAAGTCTTCAACAGTGGCGGGGTAGGGTAGGGCAGGGGGGCCACACATGTAGTTGGACTGATGCAGTATGTGCCTGGGGTAGTGTCATGCACTGCCTGACATGCTGTCTCCAGTGGGAGGGTGTGTGTACCCAATGCCACAGCTTTCCCTCCCTGCACATGTATGTATGAGTGACCTGTGTTGTGTTGTCAGCCATACAGTGACACAGAAGGTTGTTCATGCTGTAGTCAGGACAGTGATTGCTTGGCTGGATGACTTTGTGTGCCCCTGTAGTCCATCTCAGTGTGAGCCCAGCTGGCCTGCACAGTCCCCACCTACAAAGACAAGGACAACTCACTTAACATACAGAGTATGACATCAGTATTTTCACATAGCACTCCAGCTATGGTCCATCTCAGCACTGTGGTTTGCACACAACTGCCCTTGTGAATGGCATTTTGTATTTGTGATATCATGTCCCACCATGTGACCACCATGACACATTCAAATATTCACAGGACAGGGACATTGATGGCTGCGCAATCTTGGAGACAGTGAGTCCACCCCCAAACACAGGTTGACATGTGATGTATGTGTTGCTCAAGCCAACAATGGACTGGAGATGTGGGCATGCTATATGGGTGTTTCAGTGCTGGCATCCTGCATGTGTGTGAGATGTGCAGGGACTGTGTTCCCCCTCACACCTGCATGCTTTAACATCAGCTTTTCCCATGCAGGGGTCCCATGTGGGCTGTACTATAGTCTCTGATTGACCAATCGTTGGATATGTGATTATTTTGTATCTTCCTGCTACACTGATAGATGTCGGTACATGACACTGTGTCCCTGATAATTTCTCTCTCTTTGCCTGCAGCTCAAGGTACACCATCGTAAGGCCGTGTGGAGGGCCATTGCAGTGAAGGTGCGAGCCCTGGGGGTCTCAAACCGACGGCGCACCCACTGCCACAAGAGATGGGACGACATCAGCCGGCTGGCAAAGAATGTGGCGGAGATGACCTTGGGGCAGCTTCCTCGCACTGGGCGTCTGGCACCGCGCAGTATGACACCACTAATGGGGCGCACATTGGCGGTGACACAGCCTGAGCTGGATGCACGTTTGAAGGAGCATCAGCAGCAAGCCACGGGTGAGCATTTGGGGAGTCTGACTTTGGCTAGGAGTGGCTGCATGTGTACAGAGCCTGTGCCAGCGCTGGCCTCTGTGATGTTGGTAGTGTGATGCTGTGGCATGTAAGTGGCTGCTGGCCTGGGTGCCTGTAGCATGCATTTGCCCTACCAGTACTTACAAAGGTGATTCAGATGCTGTGCCTTCACATTACATTCTGAGTTGTGCTCTTCTGGTTTATTCTGCATTGGTGTAGTCTTGGGAATCCCATGGGAGGGAACGGCAGTGTGTCCAATCGATGCATACATAAATGCGTCCATTGCATGCTCCCATATTGGGGAGGCCTACAAATCTTACAGCAATGTGCAGCATTATATTGTCCCCAAGGTACGACATGGTGGGTGGCATTGGCTAATGTCCATTGTAGACTGTCACGTTGTAGTCTGGGTCTGTGTTGTCCCCTCCTGTTCCATCCAGTTCTGTCATTGGCAACAAGTAGTGTGCCCCCATCATGTCCCTAGGTGTGCTCAGAACTAGTTCTGTGTCTGTTTGAACAGAGACACAAGCAGGGTGTTTTGCTGTGTGGTCATCACATGGCTCACTCATGCCTGAGTATCCTGTTTCCACGCACTGCTTGAGTCTATGTAGTGAGTTGGCATGATGTGATTGCACAGGGTGGTGTGCAACATGTAGATTTGGTCAACTTTTGTCATGCATTGCTTGCATATGTTTGTTCTGTTGCTGCCACTGACCTGACCCTACATCTCTCTCTCCCATGCAGCATCACCTGTGGTTACGGAGGGATAGGAGACGGACACCAGTGGGGGTGAAACTAGCACCACAGCTGCCCATGAGCCCAGTGACACAGATGTCACCAGCGCCTCAGAGGGGGACAGGAGTCTGCTGAAGGAGTCTCAGCCTGAGACACAAAGCACCACATCATCCGATGCCAGCGGGGATACATCGATGTTGGAGAGCACAGGGAACGGGGACTCTGCATCGACTTCCTCCTCACAGCGGCCATTGCCCACTCTCCCAGCCACTTCCTCTGGTGCTGCCCGTGTCCACCTCAGTAAGAGGGGAAGAGGGTCCTTCACCCCTGGCACCGCTGGCCCTGCCCCTGTCCCCCCTGCTGCCATCAGTGCTGAATCTGTGGAGATTTTGCGCGAGCTGTGTGTAGGCCAGACAGCTCTCCTCAATGCCTTCATTGACCACGACAAGAAATTGGCCCAGGTGATTGCTTTCATGGAGGGCATACATTCTGACGTGGGTGGGCTGCACCGGACAGTCCAGGCTTTATCATCAACAGTGACGTCTGCCCTGCAATAGGCACATACTCACAGTCCAGCTCCAGTCCCTTTGTCCACCCCCCGGGCAGTGGCCACATCTGACGATAGTGACCACGGTCCACATAAATCCAAAGTCACGATACAGCACACAGAGCACATAGTAGCAGCAACCCAAGCGGTCCCAGGCACAGACACCATCCCCACCGAACACCAAAGGCACCCCAGAGCGCAGGGAGAAAAGCCCGTCAGGCAACACCAGTGGACAATTAGCAAAGCAGCAGACCTCAGGCACACATGCCTCAGAGGCATCCCCATCCAAGGACTCTCCTGCCCCTAAAGCATCGCGCAAAGATAATCATACAGTGTCTGTGCCCAGCAAGGAGGTGGTGCATGCCAAGGGTACACCTAGGAAGGGCTCCAAGGCAGTATCACCAACCACCTCGACTCCCATTCCAAGTCCAGTGAAGCAGGGGCTGGAGGGCACTGTAGGGGTAACACCTAGTACATAGGGGAAGGGGGGGCAGAGGCGAAGCAAGGCATAGCGTTCCACTGGGTCCAGCAGATCACCAGAGGGGCTGCCTGCACCTGCTGCAGCAGTGGTGGTGAGTGTGCCTGTTGTGCCCACACCACTTCCCATTGATCCACAGTCAGTCAAGCCATTTAGGATCCCCAAGAAGTGGAAGGGCACCCCTCCACAATCTCCCAGCCACACTGTGACTCCCGTCTGCATGACTCCACCTCCACGTGCCACTACACCACCTGGTCCAAGCAACCCCCCAGCTTGCCAAGCCACTGATAGCTCTACCTCAGCTGTTCCGCTCCCTCCCCCGTCAAGTGCCCCGACAGTCCCCGAGACACAGCCAGCTCCCAGTCCGCCTGACAGCCAAGTCTGAGTGGTAGTCACCCTCACACACCTGTGTCTCACACAGGTGGGCCTGTACTACACATTGTTGCCCCCTGACTGTGTTGCTGACCATGGGAAGGTAGTCGCACACATTCCCTGTGCAGCTTCTCATGAACTCAGTCTTCACTTTGTCCTGCCCACTGGCCTTGCTGTTTTTCCCTTGCCTGTGCAGCTTCTCATGGACATACTCTGCACTCTGCCCTGGCCACTGGCCTTGCTGTTTTGCCCTTGCCTGTGCAGCTTCTCATGGACATGCTCTGCACTCTGCCCTGGCCACTGGCCTTGTTGTTCACTGCTGTTTTGCACTTGCCTGTGCAGCTTCTCATGGACATACTCTGCACTCTGCCCTGGCCACTGGCCTTGTTGTTCACTGCTGTTTTGCCCTTGCAGCTTCTCATGGACATGCTCTGCACTCTGCCCTGGTCACTGGCCTTGTTGTTCACTGCTGTTTTGCACTTCCCTGTGCAGCTTCTCATGGACATACTCTGCACTCTGCCCTGGCCCCTGGCCTTGTTGTTCACTGCTGTTTTGCCCTTGCCTGTGCGGCCTCTCATGGATATACTCTGCACTCTGCCCTAGCCACTGACCTTGTTGTTCACTGCTGTTTTGCCCTTGCCTGTGCAGCTTCTCATGGACATACTCTGCATTCTGCCCTGGCCACTGGCCTTGCTGTTTTGCCCTTGCCTGTGCAGCTTCTCATGGACATGCTCTGCACTCTGCCCTGGCCACTGGCCTTGTTGTTCACTGCTGTTTTGCCCTTGCCTGTGTAGCTTCTCATGGACATGCTCTGCACTCTGCCCTGGCCACTGGCCTTGTTGTTCACTGCTGTTTTGCCCTTGCCTGTGTAGCTTCTCATGGACATGCTCTGCACTCAGCTCTGGCCACTGGCCTTGTTGTTCACTGCTGTTTTGCCCTTGCCTGTGCAGCTTCTCATGGACATACTCTGCACTCTGCCTTTGCCACTGGCCTTGCTGTTTTGCCCTTGCCTGTGCAGCTTCTCATGGGCATACTCTGCACTCTGCCCTGGCCACTGGCCTTGTTGTTCACTGCTGTTTTGCCCTTGCCTGTGCAGCTTCTCATGGACATACTCTGCACTCTGCCCTGGCCACTGGCCTTGTTGTTCACTGCTGTTTTACCCTTGCCTGTGCAGCTTCTTATGGACATACTCTGCACTCTGCCCTGGCCACTGGCCTTATTGTTCACTGCTGTGTTGCCCTTGCCTGTACAGCTTCTCATGGACATACTCTGCACTCTGCCCTGGCCACTGGCCTTGCTATTTTGCCCTTGCCTGTGCAGCTTCTCATGGACATGCTCTGCACTCTGCCCTGGCCACTGGCCTTGCTGTTTTGCCCTTGCCCGTGCAGCTTCTCATGGACATGCTCTGCATTCTGCCCTGGCCACTGGCCTTGTTGTTCACTATCTGTGCAAGATGTGAATAAAGACAGCTGCTCCAGTTGTCTATGTTGTCAGTGTCCTTACTGAATAAAGTTCTTTTGATGTGTGTACATGGTTTACTGTGCCACATGGTCTGTGTGGCACTTCAACATAGTCAATGTTTGTGCTCACTTACTCTCTTTTTTTCAGGGGTGACAGGGTCTTTAGTTCTTCTTTACCCAGATACTTGTGGTGGCAATGGTGTCAATTTCGAATGGT
Source organism: Triturus cristatus (assembly GCF_964204655.1). Lineage (NCBI taxonomy): Eukaryota > Metazoa > Chordata > Amphibia > Caudata > Salamandridae > Triturus > Triturus cristatus. Next base: position 1,155,961,770 of record NC_140583.1, on the reverse strand, counting down.
TAGGAGTAGTCATTTTTTACTTGATTAGTTCATGTTGGCTATATTGTACACATTTCAGGTTGGGGGGCACTGCCAGCACAGAGTGGGTTTCTGCACACAGTATTGCAGGCAGGCTGTCCAGGGTCATCATGTTTGTGTTCTTCCTATATGTGTGACAAGTGGTGTATGTGTGTGGTCATCTTGTGATGGCCAGTCATCCTAGTCCCATGGCTTACATTCCATTTGTGCTCTTTGATGGCCAGGTAGTGTGCAGTGTGAAGGGGGTGAGTTTGTGGGGAGTGTTGATGTGTGCATGCCTCTGCAATGTCAACTACACACATTTGTCACCCAGGAGTTGTGTGCTTGTTGTTTTGATTGTTCATCCCTGTGGATGTGGTTGTATGCCCATGTGTGAGTTGTATGTTGTGCACTGTGCAGTGTGTTGGTGTGTCCTTGCAGTTCTGTCTGACTCCTACTTGTTGTTTTTGTCACTTGTGAGTATGCAGAGGGTGTTACTGGCAAGTCAGTGTTGTGTTTTGTTGCACATCTATGTGTGTGGTGACTGTTTGTGGGGTCTGTGCAGACCTGCTGCTCCACACTGCCATTGTGGTTGTGTTTTCTCATGCCTTGCTGTCAGATGGTGCCTTCTTGGCTCCAGTGTGGCATGTTGTGTATGTTGTCATGCCATCCCCTATCTGTGCTTTAGCTACCTACCCATTGTGGGTCTGCACTCCCTCTCTTTGTGTATGGTACACTCCTGCCATGTCCCCTACTGACATGCAGTACATTTCACTTTGGTGTGAGCTGTCCCCTTGGTTTGTAGGTGTGTGTGCCTCCCCATGACTTCATTTGTGCCACTGTGCTTTGTGGTGCAGTTCTTTGTCCTGGGTCAATGTGTCACTCAGGGCATTTCCCCAATGGGTCATGTGTGATGTTCTGGTGCTTTTTGTCAGTCATGGTTGCTCCTATGCAGTTCAACTGTGTGTGTTGCCCAGTCCTGTGGTCAAGTTGTTTCCACCTTTGTTTCCCAGACTTGTGCATCTATTGGGTGTTGTGTTGTATGTATGTGTGTTGTTTGTGTTCTTGCTTCACTTCCTGGGTGTTCTGTTGTCTTTGTACTGTGCTGTATGGTGTTGTGTGGGTTGCGGTTCTGTCACTGATGTCTGTGTGTGTCTGGTATGCTTGGTGTGCACACACAGCTTGTTGTGCATGCAGTGCTGTGTGTGTATGTTGCCTTGTGATTGCCTGGTGTGCATCCCCTGATGTCCTGCTGTGTTTGTTATGTGATTGTTCTGCCTGTGCATCTGTTGTTTGTTTGCTGTGGCTGTGTTGTTCTGTGATGGTGCACTTCGTGTGTGTGTTGTGGTATGTTGTCTGTGCATTGTTGCTGAGGGATGAGGTTGTGCACTCCTGTTGTGTCTGTGCTCCCATTGCCTTTCCCCAGTTTAGCTGCACAGGGCATGTCTGTTGTTGTTGTTGTGGCTCTGTGTGTGTTTCTGTTGGGTTATGTGTTTGTCTGTTGTATTTGTTTCCACATTTGTGGTGGCATGCCTGTGTGTGTGTGATGTTTGTGGCTGAGCCCAGGGTGTGTGGTTGTTTGTGTGTGTATTACCTGTCAAGTATTTCCAGCCTTCAGTGTGTTGGCACTGGTGTTGTGTGCTGCTGGTGTGAGGGGGATATCTATGTAGATTCTTACTGGTGTTTGTCAGTCCTGAGGTGTGTAGATGGGCCCTGTGTGTAGTGCTGCTGGTGTACTCCTGTGAAGCAGTTGTATGGATGTGTGGCTGTTCTCAGTTTGACTTCAGGGCCTTCCTTTCATCCTTTCATCCTTGTGCCCATACGTGGTTTGCCTTGCTGTCTCCCTGTGTTGTTGCACTGAGCTGTCTGTGGTTTGAGTTCACTGACTGTGCCAGCCATGTGTGCTTTGATGGTGTGAGGGTGTTGTTGTCTGTTCCTTGTGTTGATGTGATGTACACATGCTTGGTGTGTGTCTCCATGGCCTTCCATTTGTGTGCAGCCCACTTTTGTTTTGCTATTTGTGGTGCTCCATTGCTGTTGGCATGTGGGGTGTGTGTGTGTGTGTCAGTCTGTGATATGTATGTGTGACTGTGCAGGCTGTGTGTCCATTTGGATGTTGATTCCTTGTGTGTGTTCATTTGTTGCTTGTCCTCATTGATATTTCCCTGAGTGTGGTGTTGTGTGTGTTTCTCTGGCCTTGTGCTACTGTGCTGTGTGTTGTGTGTTCCTGTGCAGCCACTCCTGCATTGAGTGTCTCCATAATTGTTTGTTGTGTGGTGCAGGGTGTGTATTGCCCTGGCTTGATGTTGTGCATGGGGTGCACAGGGGGGGCACATGTCATGTGCCTTCATGGGGTGTGCTAGTATGTGGTGGGAGTGGGTGTGGCCCTGTGGTCTTTGTGCCCTGCCCATGCCTGGCACTGGCCCTGCCTTCTGCATTATGCGCATGTATTTGCTTGTGTTCGCCGCTGCGGTGACGTGACCGGTACATTGCTGCATGGTGACGGTAGCTGTGTGTCCAGGATCCAGCAGGGTGACTTTGTGGCAGGTGGGTGATGTGTGGGTGCCCTTGTTGATGTCCCCCTGTCCCCCTAGGGTATCTGATGTGGGTTTGGACCCTGTGTCAGGCCGTGTGTTGTGTGTTGTGTTATTGCGTACCTGCGGCGGCGTCCGCGGCGGTCCATGAGTTCCTGGTGATGTAGCAGGTACAGCACCGGAAATACGTGTAAAGCTGGGTCCATGGCGGTCGTGACCGGGACTCTGGTTTCGCGCTCCGCTGTCAAGCTTCCGCCGTCTCTGGTTGGGCGGTGTCTCCGCTGCGGTCCGTCTGCTTGCTTCAGCCATCCTAATTTGTAGAGCGGGGCGGACGTCATTCCGCACGGCGGAGGGTCTCCATTGGCTCCCACCGCCGCGGTGGCGGGCGCACTTTGATGGCGGTGCACGTCGCACCGCGGCGGTCGGAATTGGCCTATGTTTGACCATACTAATATGGCGGGCTTGATGTCTGCTGCTGGCGGGCAGAAAAGGGCATTTTTCCGCACCGCCAGCGCCACGGTGGTCACACTGCCCTACATCCTAATGGACCCCCAAGTAAGTAAAAACTATAGCAATTGTAAAATATTTATATAATAATGGAAACGCAAATATTGTAAAATAAAGCATTTTATTATTCTTTCAGTTTGTTTGAAAACTTTTCAAACTTCTATAAAAGAGTTGAAAAAAACGCAATTTTCGACAATATATATAAACTGAGTTAACAAAACTATATACATTTTGTTATCGTTTCTAATTAAATGTATAGTGGTGGGTTTACAATTACTATTCCAACTCGAAAGGATGCTTCCTCAGGTAAAATGCTAGATAGTAATGGTGTCAAAATTACTATTCCAAATACAAAGGGTGGTTACCTCAGAGACAAGGTTATATAGTATGAGTTTAAATTACTATTCCAAATACAAGCTTTAATTGCCTCAGGGAAAATGCTGGATAGTGCTGTGATAAAATTACTATTGCAACTCCAGGAAATGCTTGTCTCACAAACAAATCTGCATAGTGGTGATATTAAAATTACTATTGCAACTCCAAAGAGTGCTTACCTCAAGGAAAATGCTGGATAGTGGTGGGGTTTAAATTATCATTACAAATACAAAAGGTGCTTGCATCAGGGATAATGCTAAATAATGTTGGGGTTTAAATTACTATTCCAACTCCAAAGGGTGCTTGCCTCTGAGAAAATGCTAAATAATGTTGGGGTTTAAATTACTATTCCACCTCCAAAGGGTGCTTGCCTCTGAGAAAATGATGGATAGTGGTGGTGTTTAAATTACTATTCCAACACCAATGAGTGTTTGCCTCAGTGAAAACGCAGGATAGTGGTGAGGTTTAAATTACTATTCCAACTCCAAGGGGTGCTTGCCTCTAAAAACTGCTGGATATTGGTGGGGTTTAAATTACCATTCCTACTCCAAAGGGTTTTTGTCTCAGGGGAAAAAACTGGATAGTGGCGATGCTAACATTACTATTCCAACTCCAAGGGGTGCTTGCCTCAGATAAAATACTGGCTTGTGTTGAGGTTTAAATTACTATTCCAACTCCAAGGGGTGCTTGCTTCTGACAAAATGCTGGATAGTGGTGGTGTTTAAATTACTATTCCAACTCCAAATGGTGCTTGCCTCTGAGAAAATGCTGAATAGTGATGATGTATAAATTACTATTCTAACTCCAAGGGGTGCTTGCCTGAGGATAAATGCTAAATTGCAGTGGCGTTTAAATGACTATTCCAACTCCAAAGGGTTCTTGCCTCTGAGAAAATGCTGGATAGTGGTGGCGTTTAAGTTACAATTCCAACTCCAACAGGTGGTTGCCTCTAAGAATATTGTGGACAGTGGTGGGGTTAAAATAACTATTCCAACTCCAGAAAGTGATTACCTCAGACAAAATGCTGGATAGTGATAGGATTTAAATTACTATTCCTACTCCAAGGGGTGCTTGCCTCAGGGAAAATGCTGGATAGTGGTGAAGTTAAAATAACTATTCTAACTCCAAAGGTTGCAAACATCAGAGAGAGTGCTGGATAGAGATGGAGTTCAAATTACTATTCCTACTCCAAAGGTTGCGTGCCGCAGAGAAAATGCTGGATAGTGGTGGGGTTTAAATTACTATTCCAACTCCAATGAGTGTTTGCCTCAGGGAAAATGCTGGCTAGTGGTGAGGTTTCAATTACTATTCCAACTCCAAGGGATGCATACCTCAAAGAGAGTGCTGGATAGTAATGGGGTTCAAATTACTATTCCTACTCCAAGGGGTGCATACTTCAAAGACAGTCCTAGATAGCGATGAGTCTGAAATTACTATTTCTACTCTAAAGGGTGCCTGCCTAAGTGAAAATGATGGATATTGATGAAAGCTAAATTACTAATCCTGCTCCAACATTAACTTATCTCTGTAAAACAGGCTTGTTGTTTTTTTTTTTGATTATAAATATTGTTACAAAATATAAATATGTATTCTTATTTTTAATATGTCAACAGATTGCTCCTACATCCATCAACACCAGCAAAATAACAGCAATATTTGGACGGAAAATATATATACAGAAGACCTTCTGAAAAGTATATTACAAGGTAACTTACTTAAATATTTACACCCAAAAAAAGAAAACCAATGATATAGTATGGGAAGACAAATTTGCAAAATAGAATTACATCATTACATTTTTTAAACAATGTTAAAATATTTTTTCTTTCAGCTTTGAAATCTTTTAACACACATCAAAAACAAAAACATAACAAGGTAATTTTCACATCAATTAAATAGTTCAATAAAGTTTTGACTAATATTATTATAATTCAATAAAATGCTTTTCTCCAAATGAAAAATACATTTTGCAGGAAAATACGTTTTTTAAACTTCACTTAATAAATGTAGCCAAATAAACACAAATGTATCTGTTCTGTGAAAAATGAAAACGTTTTGTAAAAACACAAAACATTAACCTGTTTTTCCTTAATCAATAATCTGTTATTCTATTTCAGATACATTTGTAAAAATATTTTCAATCTCCTAACAATGATTATTTTCTACTTTTTCAGACCACAATACAATTCAAGGTCATATCCCCCCAAAAAAACCAACCTAGATATTTAAAAAAAAGGTACAATGTCAAACACAAAAACCAATACAAATACTTAACCATGTTTCTCTCCCTAGTAAACTTTATTTAAATTATATCTGTCTAATAAAACACATCAAATATTTTTCATTTCAGAACCAACAAATGAACAAAGCAGTCCACCAAAGTAAAAACATCAAGCAACATCTAATCCAAAGATAAGGAACTAAAAATACGTATCAATGGAGCAACGTAACCATTTTTCTCTCCCAAAAAAACTTTTTTTTTAAAGTCAAGTCAAGAGATACTTTATTTCGGCCGAATAAGGCCATAAAAGCACAAATAAAACGTTTTAAAAAAACAGTGCAATCAGTACAGTTTTTCCGGCTTTGAAAATAAACATACGCGTTAAAATACTCGATCCATTAAAAATTGTAAGGTGTGGTAAATATGCTAAAAACGTACAAGTATCTCATCCATAATATACAAAGTCATATATTAAAAAGGCGGAGCCTTGGATCATGATGAGGAAGTAAGATCAGTTGGTTGAACTTGCTCTTTCTTTAACACTGCTCGGCATACACACCGCATTGAAAACAGATAGTGGGACACTGAATATGCAATAGGCATACTGCTATCATATTTTAGGATCCTAAAAGCCTGTGAACAGTGGGAAGTTCCAAGATTCCTACATAGCTGCCGTAACCAGCGATGTCTTACTTCCTTATAAGCTGGACAAAAAAACAGTACATGTAGGTCAGTCTCTGTACAGTTATTACATGTCGGACAATCTTTTGTGGAACTGCCCCCCCACTTATAAGTAACAGCATGTAAAGGAAGTGTACCATGCCTAAACTGCAAGTATAGTTTTTTGTCAAGAGACGGCTGTATATCGTCTATAATAAGTTCTAAACTGTATTGCAGTTTAACTTTTAGAAAAGATGTTGTAAGTGTGCCTGTCCTGGGGCCCCTCAGTAGTAGGTTGAGATTATAATCCTTGAAATTCTTTATTAAAACCTTCCTAGGCGTTAACGGACATCTGGCTTCAGCACTAATCCATAGATCTCCCATTCCAGTGGATATCAGAGAGTTCTTAATGTGAGTGAGCCAAGATATTTTGCTTGCTCCATTAAGGTTTGCCACTTCCCTCAGTTCCTCTCTATACATAGATAGATCTAGGGTGCTCCATAGGCGGCCCCAGTATAGCAAGGGTCTGAGGGCGGCCTCCAGTGCAATTGGGCTCACTCCAAGATCCATTCAGAGCGGAGTAAGTGGTGTGCTTTTGGGAAGTCCCAAAAGTTGTCTAAGAAATGAGTTCTCGATCTTAGCGAGTTGTTCAGATGGCCGATGACCCCAAATTTCCGCCCCATATTAGGCAGCTCCTCTGGCTTGTGTCATATATATTTCCAGCACCGGCCCCAACATCTTATGTACACACTTCCTCTGCTGTTTCACTAGCTCCCCTGATGTTTGAGCCAGTTTGAAGCAAACCTTCTTGATTTGAGCACCCCACTCCATTGTCTCATTTAGTAACAATCCCATGTATTCGCATACAGGGACTTTCTCTAGAAATTCCCCATCTAACTCGGGATTCGGTCGTTTTGAATGTCCTGCATTGAAAACCATGTATTTGGTTTTCTGGGTGTTAATTTCCAGGCCCTTGTTCTTGCAAAATAGGTGGAAGATGTCTAAAGCCCTTTGTATACCCATCGGAGACCTCGACAACAGGAGGGTGTCATCTGTGAACATCAAGGCAGGTACCTTGTGGCCCGCTTGCTTGTGAGCATCTATGTCCCCTCCCGCTGTCAGGGCCCCCACTATGACATTGATAAAAATACAAAAAAGGGTCGGGGCCAAAACACATCCTTGACGTACACCTCTCTCTATGGGTATACGATCGGTGAGCTCTCCATTCTTCCCGTGTCTAATTTGAGCAAAGTTGTGTTCATGTAATCTTTTTAGTATGTGGCATAAGTATGGGGGCGCTCCCATATCTAAAAGAATAACCCATAGTTTTTCCCTAGGAACTAAATCGAAAGCCGATTTTAAGTCCACAAAGATCATATAGAGGCTGCCACCCTTCAAGACCACTGTTTTCCAGTGCAATAATTGCAACCTGAAAACTTGGTCAATTGTGGAAATGTTTGCTCTAAAACCGGCCTGGTAGGGACTAAGGGGCCGATTACGATGGTGGGCGGATCGCCCCCGCCGGGCCAGCGGTGGTCACCGCCGGCCCGGCGGGGGCGATCCGCCCGCCATCCTGACTGCAAAGACCCCCCGTCATATTATGATGGCTGGGGGGTCCGCGGCGGACGGAAAGACCGTCCGCCGCTTTTCCACCGGTCGACTCGTCGACCGGCGGAAAATGGGTTTAATATGGTGGCGGTGTCTGGAAGACACCACCATCCATATTACGATGCAGGCTGTGATCAGCCTTTCCATGGATGCATTGCTGCCATGAAAAAGCTGGCGGTTCCTGCTGTTGGGGGCCCGTTGCGGGCCTCCAGGGTATTGGGGGGTGGGGGAGTCACATGGCGTTTGCATGTACAATGTGGCAGGCACCGAGCGGTGCCTGTCACATTGTACATTTAAAAGCACAACATGTATTTTTTACATTGCGGTGGGTGCTGCTTGCAGCACCGCCTGCCGCAATGTAAAATATACAGGATGCACCCCCTCACACTGGCGGGCACATCATAATCCGTATGGTGGGACCGCCGCAACTAAGGCGGGCGGTCCCTTTTGCAGCTGCGATGGCCATCGTAATCGGCCCCTAAGAATGGAAAATTCCTCCATCCAGTTTTGTAATCGGTCCAAGAGCACTCGAGCAAAAATTTTCTGTGCGACGTCAATAAGGCTAATGGGCCGATAATTCGCTGGATGGAGGGGTGATCCCTTTTTAAAAATCGGGACAATTTCCGCCCCTTAAAAAACAAGTCATCAAATATAGAAATGCACCAAGTTGAAAAAATTAAACATAACTTGAAAAAGCATAAACTTTAAACTGTTAAATTATTTACATAAAATGTACTGTATTTTGTCCTCTAAACAGGTATACACAGGAAATTATTAAAAATATAACTTTTTTTCTCCTTTTGTCTGCCACAGAAGCAAAATACATTACCTCCAAAAGAGGAAACAAACTACTTAGGTGCCAATTACGATCCGGTAAAAAAAATTCCCGTACGACTCGTATCCGGTCTTTTTACCGTACGAATCGTACAAGTGCCGTACAAACTGGCAATCACGATTCGCACGGTAAAAAGCCCATACGAGTCGCATTGGGAATAATTCCCCACACGTCCTCGGGTCGGAAAAAGTGTCCGACACGTCCTCGGACGAGTTACCGTACAAACGTGAAAAGCGAAGTCCGACCGGGGAATCACGATCCGTCCCGGGCGTCCGATTGTACAACCGTATGGTTAAAAGACCGTCCGCACCGAACTCCAATAGCAACCATGGAGACGTCCAAACAGGTGCCCGGTACGCGCCGTACCCCCCCCCAGCCCCCGCATGTACGCGCCGTACCCCCCCCAGCCCCCGCATGTACGCGCCGTACCCCCCCAGCCCCCGCATGTACGTGTCGAACCCCCCGTGTATGTACACCCGAGTACGTGTCGAACTGTACGTGTCGAACCCCCCCGTGTATGTACACCCGAGTACGTGTCGAACCCCCCCGTGTATGTACACCCGTGTACGTTCGAGTCGTACCCCCACCCGTGTATGTACGGTGCGTACCCCCAGCGCGTCGCGCTGGGGGTACGCACCGTACATACACGGGTGGGGGTACGACTTGAACGTACACGGGTGTACATACACGGGGGGGTTCGACACGTACACGGGTGTACATACACGGGGGGGGTTCGACACGTACTCGGGTGTACATACACGGGGGGGTTCGACACGTACATGCGGGGGCTGGGGGGGGTACGGCGCGTACATGCGGGGGCTGGGGGGGTACGGCGCGTACTTGCGGGGGCTGGGGGGGGTACGGCGCGTACATGCGGGGGCTGGGGGGGGTACAGCGCGTACATGCGGGGGCTGGGGGGGTACGGCGCGTACATGCGGGGGCTGGGGGGGGGTACGGCGCGTACATGCGGGAGCTGGGGGGGGTACGGCGCTTACCGGGCCACCTACTCTGGTCGTTTCGCGCCGTACTTCGCATTTCCGACACTTTTTGGGTGCTGTAAAAATATTGCCGTCCGGACTGCTGTCGGTTCGAATCGTAATTCCTGGGTCGTGAAACGCTGCCTGGAGGCGTCCCGACGTCACGTCGCAGCATTCCCGGATCACATTCGTATGCATATTTTCGTCGGTCGGTGTTTTTTACGATTCGTACGGAAATGGTGTTTCCGTGCGAATCGTAATTCCATGTTTGTAATGTTTTCCGACCGGGTACGAGTCGGACGGAAAAAAGCCTCCGTCCGACGGTTCGTACCCGGTTTTTGCCGGATCGTAGTCGGCACCTCAATCATAGTGGGCATGTTTATTGTAAGAAGAGACTATCTGAAGCCAGGTGTCATTGGAGGTGTGTGCAATACTACTCAACTCATTGCACAGGCAGAGCGGTTACTCTTGGTGACACTGTTTTAAGAACCACAGACCATAACCACTCTGCCTCTGCAATGGAAATTGAGGTTAGAGAAACAGTAATGAGATGAAAGATATTGCATCCACCTCCAATGCACCCTGTGGTGCAGTTTTGAGAGAGGTATCCCAACACATTCCCCCACATGTTGCAAGTAGTATGCCCACCATACCTAATTTGGGAAGAATTATTCAACGTCAGAAACAGACAAGTAACCTACAAAGAGTAACACCCCAAACCTACTCTGACATAATCACTCCACCTGAACTCTCTGTCACTGTTTCTAATGAACCTTTCCTTTTTCATGACAACAAAAACCCTCAAAAGAGAATACTAATCTTTAGCACACCCCGTAATCTTGTAAGGCTAGAGAGCAGTGATATTTGGATGAGGGATGGAACGTTTAAAAGCACGCCCCATCCATTCACTCAAATATACACTATTCACGCATACATTAACAATACAGTAAGTTCCCTTAGTTTACAGTTTACTCCCTGATAAACAATCCTCAACATACACTGAATTACTGTCAGTGATAAAATCTAAAACATCAAACAACAGTCCTAGAAAAGTACTAATTGACTTTGAATTACCTATGATTAATACTATAACCAAAACATACACGGATACCCAAATTCAAGGATGTTTTTTCAATTGGCAAACCTCATCCTAATTTCTATAGTTTCTTGGAAATTTTGAAGAAAGAACAAAGTTTCCAAGAAATGAGAATGTTGCAATCATTAACAGGTAGTCTGAACCCACGTATTTCTAAAAGAACTAAGTAAATGTCTGAAAGACTATTGGGTGTTATTCAACAGTTTACGTTTACAGTGGCTTCAGACTACCTTGATAATCTTGCACACATCCTCCATTTCTAAGACACACTATCTTTTTACTTGTCTGTTTTGCCCTAAAACAAATACTACTAATTCAATTGGTTATTTCCAAACATTTTAAAATGAATAAGAAAAATCGGGTCTCCTTACCTTCAGATGTTTTCTTTCTTCAACTCTTGGACTTAGATTCCATCTATTAGTTCACCAAGAGTCCTTAAAAAAATCCATAGCGAATAATCAACAATCCATTGGGAAAATCCATAACCCGATAAAAACGCTATTAATATGCACCAAAAAACAGTGCATATCTCAAAAAACGCACCCAATAAAAAATTCCCGAAAAATACAGTATTTTTAAAAAAACGCAATTCCAATGGTGCAATCCATCTGGCCAGAAAATCCTTTGTAAAAATGATAATTAGCACATCCAAAATATTTTTCTTTTAATCACATTGTAAATACATCTAACCGAAACGACGAAAAAAGTATCTTTTTAAAAAACAAAATAGTGTCACAAAACTAAAAAAGCACACCTTTCAAAACCCTTTTGTTTAATAAAGTGTTTAATATATATATATCATTAACCACTTTATTAAACAAAAATTGTTTCGATAAAGACGAGATCCGACGTGGGCCTACTACTGCAACCTGTAATGGAGGAAATTAGTTGATTTACACACATCAAAAATACCTAAAACACATTTTCTACATCTATCTACCACCCTCCTCTCCCCTTACAATAAACATTACCACTACACTATGGTGCCAATTCCGATCCTGGAAAACCCGGGTACGAATGGTCGCACGGAGCGTATTCTCCATACGACTCATACCCGGGATTTCCATCTTACAAAGCCGCAAGTACGAATCGTACAGAAAATAATTTCCGTACGATTCGTACAAAAGTACGTGCGAAAAAAACATACCCACAATTCCGATCCGGGACATCGCGTACGTGACGTCCGGACAAAGTCAGGCAGCGTTTTACGGACCAGCAAGTACGATTTGTGCCTACGTCACTCCGCACGGACCATTTTTTACGGCAGCCAAAAACTGCCGTGAAATTCAGGACGAAGCGAAGAAGGAGCAGCGGGACGCGACGGACAGCCATGGATCCTATCCTACGTGTCATCCCGGTCCTCCTAGCCTACGACCTGGTGCACAGAAACCCACGCAGACGCCGCAGAAGGTCAGAACAACACCCAGGTGCAAAGGGGGGGGGCCAAGGGCAGCAAACATAACCCCCACCCAATTCAAAAAGTATATATGTCCCGTACATACATGACCTCCTGGCTCTGGTCACTTCGGGTGGGGCGTGTCCACCACTCCCAACGCACCGTCACAACGGAAGTGGACGTGGACGCGTACCCGTCACCACGACAATGGTGGGACGGACCGTACCCACGCTGTGGGGGCGCGGGTACGGCCCGTACCACCATTGGAGTGGCGATGGAGGGGTACGCGCCGTACCCACGCCCTCAGAGCGTGGGTACAGCCCGTACCACCATTGTTGTGTTGATGGAGGGGTACGCGCCGTACCCACGCCCTCAGAGCGTGGGTACGGCCCGTACCACCATTGGTGTGTTGATGGAGGGGTACGCGCCGTACCCACGCCCTCAGAGCGTGGGTACGGCACGTACCCCTCCATCACCACTCCAATGGTGGTACGGGCCGTACCCACGCTGTGGGGGCGTGGGTACGGGCCGTACCACCATTGGAGTGGTGACGGGTACACGTCGTACCCACGCCCTCAGAGCATGGGTACGGCCCGTACACCCTATGACTGCGGGGTTAGGGTCCGTCCCACCCGTACCCCTACGGCACCAGTACAGAATGGATACAAGGCGTACACACGCCACGAATGTCGGCACAGGGCCTGGTGCAGCATTAAGCAGTATATTGGTATGTGTGTATGCACAGGACAGCAGTGTACTGCACCAAGGGTGCGGGTGGGTGGGTGGGTGGCTGCAGAGGACTCCCAGCAGTGGACATAGACATGGGGGTGGGTGCAGAGGCCTCCCAGCAGTGCCCAGACATATGAGGGGTGGGTGCAGAGGCCTCCCAGCAGTGCCCAGACATATGAGGGGTGGGTGCAGAGGCCTCCCAGCAGTGCCCAGACATATGAGGGGTGGGTGCAGAGGCCTCCCAGCAGTGTCCAGACATATGAGGTGTGGGTGCAGATCACTCCCAGCAGTGCCCAGACATATGAGGCATGGGTGCATATCACTCCCAGCAGTGCCCAGACATATGAGGGGTGGGTGCAGAGGCCTCCCAGCAGTGCCCAGACATATGAGGGGTGGGTGCATATCACTACCAGCAGTGGACAGACATATGGGGGTGGGTGCATATCACTACCAGCAGTGTCCAGACATATGGGGGTGGGTGCAGAGGACACCCAGCAGTGGACAGAGATATGAGGGGTGGGTGCATATCACTACCAGCAGTGGACAGACATATGAGGGGTGGGTGCAGAGGACTCCCAGCAGTGCCCAGACATATGAGGGGTGGGTGCATCATCCTCAGATGACCACAACTCCATGGGTCCATGAACGCATCCCCAATGTGCGACTATGTTGAGAGTGCCATTTCAACGCATCACTGCCAGCAGTGTCCCACTCCCATGAGGATGGATGTCATTCCCCCACTGCATGACACACCACATGTGGGTGCGATGACAAATGACACATGCATACCCACCTCTGGCGGATGCAGCACAATAAACACACTGAGACCATGTCACAAGACTGTATAGTAATGTGAAAGCCTACTACACTAAGAGAGCCAAAGGGAATACACACAGTCATGCACATTCCAGGATTGATAGGATTGTACAGGTGCTGGCACAGCCACCAAGTCGTTGTCTCCCATGGAAGGAATAGGGTGGACTTCCCACAGATACATTGCCCACAATTGTAAGTCAGGTGACCAAATACCCTGCAGAACAAGTACCAGATGTGTGCTAGGCTGGGAGTACACACATGCATAGTGCGGAAAAGGGACCATATCCCCATGGAGGCATGGCAACATACTCAATACACAAGTACAGTGACTACCAAGGATGGCACAGACGATGCAGCCGGACACATTGCTGAACAGGCATGGACATAGTTGAAGGGATCCATCAGCCACCAAGGGAATGTAGACACAGGTCAGCACAACAATGGTGCAAATCCCTGCAGGGAAGAAGGCAGGTGCCACAGAGGAAGGAACACTCCTTGGGACAATGTCTCCAAACACAAAGAGCATACACGACCTAAGAATCATTGCAGAGACCATGTGATGCCACCCAGATACCAGGGTTCACCCCATGAGCAGCAGACTACTACATTTCCCAGATACCCAACACATGATCACCACCCCAACTCATGGAGCATCAGCACCAACATCAATACCTGAAAAGCAATCGTGTGCAAAGGGAAAACAAAATGCTTTATTCAGCTTGAAAACAAAAAGTAGAAAAGGACAGTCTATATACATTGCCCATAGGCAAGTCCAGATACGAAGTCCTGGGGGGGGACATGGCCAAGCGTCTCCCCTAGCTTGCCTGCACATCTGACACCTCTGGTTGATCGACTGGGGTGGGGGCATCAGGTGGGAAAGGACCAGGCACCGCAGGGACAGGAGGGGGTAGGGCAGGTGTTGGGGGTGCAGGGACAGACGACTCCACCACAGGGGGTGGGGCAGCACTAAATGTGGAGGTCAGTATTGCGCTGCACACGTCCGCAAGTTCTTCAAGCGTCTCCCCTGCACCCGAAGGAACCAGAGGCCCCAAGGAGGGGGGGGGGGTCGGAGGGATGGGTTGCAGCGCTACTGGGGGAGGTGGTGGACAGGGGGGGGACTCAACTCCCCTGCCCGGGGACTTCCTTGGCCGCTTGCGGGGTGGTATCACACTGGGGCTGAGGGACAGACTAGCCATGAAGGTCTCTTTGTCTGACTGTTGGGCAGGGGAGCTAAGGGGAGGGGTTTTGGAGGAAGTGGGTCGTGAGGACTGCGGGCTCCCACTGTGTCTGCGTGTCTGCCTGTGTGCCCTAGACCCAGTGGGTGTGCCTTCTTCCCCCTGAGTGTGCGTGTCAGGAGGTGTGCGCTTGCCCTTCCCTGTTGGTGTGCTGCCTGTGTCTGGTGTGGTGCCTGCCTGGGGAGGTGTGTGTGTGCTTGGGACAGGAATGGGAGTGGGAAGTGTGGATGGAGCAGGGGTAGGTGGGGGGACGAAGCGCTGCAGGAGACCCACTGCTGCCGTCAGTGACGAGTCCATGGACCTCAGCAACATCCGTTGGTCAGACATCGCTGATGACATGCCCTCCATGTACAACACCATCTGTGTCAGCAGCCTGGTGTGGCCATGGAGGACAGTCAGGATCGATGTCTGCCCAACCTGCAACTGCCGCTGAATGTCCACAGACTCGGCAGTGAGGGCAGCAGGGGAGACAGGGGCAGGTGGTGCGGTGCCTGGCACGAAGGAGACACGTTGATGCCCTACACGGACAGAAGGGACCCGAGCAACTGGGAGGGCGGTGATGGGAATGGAGGGGGCGGTGACAGTGGTAGTGCTGCTGCCAGCTGTTGGAGCAGCCTCCGCCCCCTCAGGGAGTTCAGCCTCGGACCCGTCTGCGTCGTCGTCGCTGGTGGTACAACCCAGGTCCTCCGCCGCACTCCCCTCGCCCTCCGTGCCACTTGATGCAGCCGACTGGCCAGGAGTGGTGGCACTGGTGCTGGATCCCTCCTCCACGTCCGTGCCGGTGTCTCCCTCGGTGTCCCCCGATGATGCTGTGGGCAAGGTGAAGAGACAGGAAATAATCAGTCACCTGTGTACATCTGACACATGGGTCCAAACGAAATAGGTCACAGCGCATATCATGATAAGCATCATGAGGAACATCTAGAATACCCAGCACATATGTAAGCCCCGCACTCCCCAGTTGGTTCACCCAACATGCCCCCTGAAAGAATGAAAATCAGGACACCACAGCAAATAACTGGATATCCAATAGTACAGAGAAGCCAGTGTCTGTGAACAGTGGAGCACAGGCCGACCATGACGGCATGCCACCTCCTGGTCACTGTGACTGAAATAGTATTGGTGCACCCAATGCCAAATAACAGACGCCAATGCTGAAGAGGTCCCCACACTCATAGACCTGTGAGTACTTTTGAAAACCAACAGTTATACTATCAGATCCATTGGGAAGCACAAAACTGTACACAAGTGACTTAGCATCTGGAGCACACACCGGTGCCAATCATGGATGAGCAGGAAACATGTTTTTAACTTGTGACACATGCTGCAAAGCACAAACATGACACCCTGCACAACATGCCTGGGTCACCGCATGTTGAGTGCCTGCCCAGACAAGCATCACACACTGGTCAGACCTGGCAAGGAGACATAAGGTTTGGACATGTAGTCCTTGCCCGCACAAACACCCCATACCTGAGACAATGTGATTGAGACAGTTCAAGAATTGACACCTCTCCACCTGGGTTTACCAAAAAGTGCATCAGGAAATCCTAATTGTAATCCACATCACCTCGTGAGGCTGCCAATACATATTTGTGACAAAGAACCTCAACAGATTGTTGTACATAGACACACAGGCACTGGCCAGTGTGAGGATGCACAAGCTAAATGGGGTCAGCCGGTACAATGGGCACATGTAGCACACTTTAGATAAATACACATGAGGCCAGGGAACAATGCCACAGAGGCAAAACTATGCTGAACACATTGAGAATGGGCACAGTTTTGAATGACACACATGATACCGAGGCAAGGGTGTCTTAGGGTACTGTAGTGGGCACACTGCTGCATGGTCCTGGAATAATCGGAATGCAACATGAGCTACTGTCCCGGCACTATGCATATCTACCACTCATGCACAGCATGTCTGAGGCCACAACATTGTTAATGCATGCTGCAAGTCTGTTCATTTGAAAACTCACACTCCTATGTTGAGACTCAGCATCAGTGCCAACTGATATGGACCCCCCCAAATGACTGAACAGGACAGGGCACAGGCAAGGTAACAACACATGTCTCCGATCCCACCCCCACATGATGCAGACAGCAATGTGCACTTGGATTAACTGCCAGCCTAGATGACCATGTGCAATAGTGATTACACACAGACCAGGGGACACATGTCAAGGAGGGGAAAGGAGGAAGAACAGCAGTGGATGACTTTGGGGAACAGAAAATGCAAAGCTCATATCAACCCTGGCAGTGTATCCATGCGACTGAGCACATCCAAAAGCTGGTGACACACAACATACACACATGTACCTACCCCCTTCCTGCTGCTGCTTCTCCTGTAACCGCCTATCCATGTCAGGGAAGACCACCGCCAGAACACGCTTCATTTGGTGGGTCAGGCGCCGGCGCCCGCGGTTCTTTTCTTCTGGTGAGTCCCCCAGCAGGACCCGGGCGATCCTCCTGGTCCAGCACCGGATGTCCTGCCAGCGTTTCCTCACCTGTGCCAGGCGCCGACTGCGACCCTCCACCGACATCACGGCCCTGACGGCCCGCTTCCAAATCTTCCCCTTCTCGTATGCGGTTACCTGTGAGGATGCCAAAGTGAGAATAGATCACTACACCTGCTCCATGTCACAGAGACACACATTAGAACATCTTAGATGTGTTGCACAGGGCATAGTATGCTGCCAACGAATAGCACCTCAGTCATAGGGACATTCGCTTCTGTGTAAGGCCCAATGCACTACATGGCATTGGAAGTACACAGGTGGCATGAGGGGTGCGACACACTCCCTGATCATGGCACACACTGTACATCACAAGCAACACAAAGCTGATGGCCAGCACCTCCAAGCAGTCACATGCCCCAGGCCACTGACCCAACATCAGCAGACTACACAGACACACACAGGCACAGATAATTCACCTGCCCGTGGCAACAGCCGATACAAACCTCACTCTGCACATGTGCCACTTGCCTGGGGGGTGTCACAGGCGTGGGGCTAGGCCAGCAAGTCAGACACACAGCACGGATCACTTCTCACATCAGATGGGTAGAGCTGTTGCCTCCTCCATGCAGCTGTGGTGCAACACTCCACATAGACACTCACCCACATGACAAGGAACATTCACACACATCAATGTCCAGGGGGCGTACACATCATTTGGACACTCTCACCACAGCTCCACTCAACTCACACACATCTGTGGGTACAGTCACCGGTCACACGGGGGGAACACTGATTCACCTCAGGACTATAGAACAAGAAGGGACAAGAGGATTAGCTATGCTGAATGTGCCATGCAGCATGCAGTGAATGTCACAGTAAGCACAATGCAAGTGAGGAGTGCACACATGAACCATATCATGCACTGCATGACAGATATAAGCAATACCCCCCCCCGGGACCCACTCTAAACAACATTGCATGTCTGTCACACCTGGACACAATGCCAGAAGTGCCAGTCACAAAAAAGGGGCACAGTCAAAGGTAGCTGAGTCAGCACTCACCTGCTCCCTTGGTCTACCATACAGGCTGGGGTACTGTGGGAGGATGACGTCCAGCAACGCCTCATTCTCCTCCTGGGTAAATGGCTGGGCCCTCTCCACAGTCCTTGACATGGTGCCAGAGGAATCACAAGCAGCAGCAGTGTTGTCGAATCAAAGGTTGTGCAGGCAAGTGCCCTCTCATGGGTTCTGTCTGACTTATATCTGCCTTGCTGGGATATTTCATGAACAGGAGTACAGAGTGATTGGTCAGACTCATTTGCATCCTACGTTTCCTCCAATCCCTTTAAACATACACCAGTGACAGCATTAGCATTTTTTCAAATTAGCTGCATGCTGTCAAGTCAACAACCACTTTGCAACAATGTATAATGTGGCCAACTGCTTTTTCCAGGCCACATGATGGAAAAATTTGAACTTTAAAGTGGGTATCCATGACAACCAGCATGCATGTAGGCCCTAATACTTGTCCCTTATGTGTCCCCATTGTACATTTCAAATCCCCACACAGGTACGCTGCGTTTCACACGTACCCCTAGGGCAACACTACCATAGTGCTATGGCCCGTACTCACGCGGGTACGGCCCGTAGCACTATGTCGTACGCCTAGTGCAACACTACCATAGTGCTACGGGCCGTAGTCACGCGGGTACGGCCCGTAGCACAATGCGTACGCCTAGGGCAACACTACCATAGTGCTAAGGGCCGTACTCACGTGGGTACGGCCCGTAGCACTATGGCGTACGCCTAGGGCAACACTACCATAGTGCTACGGGCCATACTCACGCGGGTACGGCCCGTAGCACTATGGCGGACGCCTAGGGCAACACTACCATAGTGCTACGGGCCGTACTCACGCGGGTACGGCCCGTAGCACTCTGGCGTACGCCTAGTGCAACACTACCATAGTGCTACAGGCCGTACACACGCGGGTACGGCCCGTAGCACTATGGCGTACGCCTACGGCTACACTACCATAGTGCTATGGGCCGTACTCACGCGGGTACGGCCCGTAGCACTATGGCGTACTCCTAGGGAAACACTACCATAGTGCTTAGGGCCGTACTCACGCGGGTACGGCCCATAGCACTATGGTGTACGCCTAGTGCAACACTACCATAGTGCTACGGGCTGTACACACGCGGGTACGGCCCGTAGCACTATGGTAGTGTTGCCCTAGGCGTACGCCATAGTGCTACGGGCCGTACACACACGCGTACTCCTACCCAAACCCCATATAGTGATACGACCATACACACGCCCTCAGAGCGTGTGTACGGTGCATTTCACAGCTTACACTGGTGATAGGAGGCGCACAGGAAAGGAATGGAGGTGTCAGACTCGCACAAGGATGGACATCAAGTCATTGTCAGTGCAGTCCTTCATGTGTAGGGCCTAGGTGTGTCAGGCAGTGATGTGGCACATGTCTCCTCATGTGTAAACCCAATAGTTGTGTCATGACCTGTGTGCACATGTCATGTGTGATGGGGCACTATGTGGCGCAATTCCCCTTCACACCTTTTACATGTGTGCATGTAGTTCAAACTTGTCAAGCACTGCATCACTGGCATGGCACAGTCACCAACACCCGCAACTGTCCCCTGATGCCAGGTACACGGATGATGACACCTGACATCTCACTACCAGCGTGCCACGATGTGACTATGTCATGTGTGTGTCATGTGTTCCCATGATCTTGCGGTTGGTGTTCCGTCAACGGCATCTGCTGTAGCTGCATCCACCATGTGTCTGTGTGTAGATGCCCATGTCACACTATTACACACACCAGGACACATGTGGAATAACACGTAACGTGTGTCCGTATGCATCGAACAGGGACTTGCGAGCTTAGGACATATCAGCGTAGTCTCAATGTGTGTGTGATCATTTTTGACATGTACCCCTTCATGGCAAGGTGTGTGGTCTGTCCTTTTTCCATGACATGTGACCTGTGCGTCTAGCTTGGCGCCAGCTGTCTGTGTGAGATGACTTCCTTCTATTGCCCATCCGTGGATGTATGTCACTCCTGTAATTTGTCTGGCTGTTCACTCACACTGCCCCACAGCTACTTTCATGGCATGGCATGTAGACCTTGACAATCCACGTTTGTAGCTGGCTCTTGGTAGGAATATCACCATGCTGGCATACGTGTGCAGGTTGGATTGCACAGTACAGACTCTGTATGTAGCATATGTGTATTAGCTGTTGAACATGTGCTGAGTGCATTGACATTGGTGTAGTAATGTACTCATTCTTCGTTATTCCTTCCAATTTTCTGCAGGGCACCGCCTCTCCCCCGACCAATGCCAGACTTGGGTGCCATGAGGGAACGTGACTGCATACGCCGCTACAGATTCTCCCAACAGTTAATTGAGGACCTGACAAACAGGCTGGCACCACACCTCCAACCGCGACACAGTTATCCGACAGCGCTGACCCCCAAGATGAAGGTGATGTCAGCCCTACATTTCTTTGCCACCGGTACGTTTCAATTCACCATAGCTGTTGTGGGTGGCATGTCCCAGACCATGTTCAGCTGTGTCCTGCATGATGTTTTAGAGGCCATGTTGGAGCACCTGGATGAATTCATTAATTTCCCAACTCGTGAGCAGTTGACAGGTATCAAGGGTGAGTTCTATGCCCTGGGAGGGATGCCCTATGTAATTGGGTCCATTGATGGGACACATGTGGCTTTGGTAGCACCACAGGCACAGAAGGTAGCCTATCAAAACCGGAAACATTATCACTCCATTAATGCCCTTGTGGTGTGTCTTGCTAACATGTTGATTTCCCATGTCTGTGCACGTTTTCCAGGGTCAGCATACGATGCCTACATCATGAGGCGTAGCAGGGTGCCAAAAATGATGCTGCAGCTGCACAACGAACGAGCATGTCTTGTTGGTGGGTAGACTCTGTTTGTCCAGTATTTAGCGGTGTCTTAGTATGTGACGGCATATCCTGACCCACTTCTTTACATGATGTTTCCATGTAGGGGACTCTGGCTATCCCAACATGCCATGGCTGGTGACGCCTCTCCGCAACCCCAGAACAGCTGCAGATCACCGTTACAACAACGCCCATTGGCAGACCAGACGAGTGATTGAGAGGACGTTTGGCCTCCTGAAGAGCCGATTCCGGTGCCTCCACAAGACCGGCGGGTCCCTCCCATATGCACCGGTGAAGGTCTGCAAAATCTTCCTCGTGTGCTGCATGCTGCACAACATGGCAGTGGATAAAGCTGTGCCACTCATCCTAGATCCCGATGAGCAGGACCATCCACCCGTGGAGGATGACGGCCTTGGTCACGAGGCAAGTGAGGAGGAGGAGGAGGAGGTGGACATCCGGAGTCAGCTCATACGCAACTTCTTCTCATGATGGTGAGTCCCTGGGTCTGAGTGTGCACGCTTGGAGCCTTGTGTGGCATGTGTTGCAATGTGTGTGTCCAGCTGACTGTATGCTAAGTGACTTTGAGGTGTGTTCTGATGTGTCACTCATGTGCTGATGTCATTCCACACATTTCAGCTGACACACTGATTTGACAACTGGCATGGTGTCAACCTTAGTCATTTGTAGTAAATGACCATGCATGCGGATGACTATGTTTTTCCTGACTTCTTGTGTGTCTCTCATCCCCAGGTAGTTGTGCATGCTGTCGGCTCGTGGCATCGTTGTGCTCCTGCTAATCCTCATGGGTATTGCAACGTGTGCATAATCAGCGTTACATGCACGGACATGGTGAAAAGTCTCCTTTGGGTAAGGGTTACAGCAAGGCATTTTGGGTGTGGTAGTTGGCTGGAATGTGTGGGCAATGCTCCTGTGCAGGTTTTGTTACTATGCATACATGTGGACTCAACATGGGGCACATGACATGTAGCATGACTCACATGAATTGATAGTCACACTTCGTGACAGTCATCTGTAATGGGATAGTGGAATTTGATGAAGGCATCAATGTGTGTACAACTTCCCTCTGAAACATTTGGGAGGCTACGGGTTGACATATTGCGGGACATCCCCATGAGAGGCTCTATGGGGAATTGCAGCCTCTCCGTGTGCAGCAGGGGATGTTTGGGTCACCCCCTTCACTTGTGTGCCAGTACTATGGATTTACAGCATCTGTGGTGCAAAGGGGGTGTCCAGTGTAGGTCCCACATGTTAATCCAATAGACCTGTGAGTCAGTTAATATTGATGCATTTGCATAGGTGTGATCCTGAGTATTAAAGGGTTTCCTCAGCCTCCAATGTGCCTCATCGCTGTCAATGCAGGTCTCTTGCCACTGTGCATGCAGCATCTCTGGCATGGTTGTCATGGATTGTGCATATGAGTCTATGTGTAGATTAGCAACCTGCATGCTGTTCTTAATGTATTTAATTCTCTATTGTGCATGATGTCCATGGCTGTGTATGTGGTTTGGCATGTTGGTCCCCACAACGGGCCGTCAACACCTTCTGGGGTGTGTTTCCTGTGTGCAGCTCGGCCTTCAGTTTCATGATCCGGTGTCAGTCATCTGTGGTGATTGTGCATCCTTTGTCTCTGGGTGTGCCATTGAAAACCGGTTACTCCTTCCTTGGCATACACCTGTTGCAGTGGTCCTTTCTGACATCCTAGTCTTTGTGTGGATATTGTGGCATAGTTCCCAGGACATGCTGCCTGCTGTTGCAGCCACTGCAGCAAGGGCACACGTAGTTTCCAGATTTGGCAACACACACACATCAAAGATGCACCTCCCTTCCTCCCTCAACCCATTCATTTGGCTGTCATCAGCTTGTCTGTGCCACAGTTGCGGCCACGCGGTGCCAATGGCTGGACCGTCTGCACATGCAATGTGCACATTGCACGACCCTCAGGTCCGTGCTTGACCCACTTCACACTACAGTCTGATGTTGCAGCCACCCTCCAAGCAAGGTCCATCCACACATCTCCCACCTGCTCTCAGGCATACACTGAGCGCACACACAACACCTTTGCATGATGAGTGTGCAACTCCGACTGCCTACACAGCGATGCCACGCCTTCCAGGCCCTGTCACACCCACCAGGTCATGTCCCTCCTACTCCCCACCGGCTCTGTACCCCTGCAAGGCCTTAGGAGTGGGACTCAAGGCTTCTGCATTTAGTATGCTGTCGTCGTGAGGCACATGGCACAGGTATCATCTCTCAGCGTGTCATTCTACAATGTGTCCAGGACCCCCCTCTCCACCATCACATGCGCACACAACCTCATCATCAACTCGTATGCCATTGCAAGCCAGGCGCTCCTCACCCTCACCAAGGACGCAGACATTTCCACTTCCAATATTCAAGATTGCATGAGATCCATAGATGAATGGCAGTACATCAGCCATCTGAGGCTGGACTTCTACAGGACTGAGGTCAACATCTGAGGATTGTCCCCTTACAGCTGGGTCAACTGCTTGTGTCCCACCCGCAGAAGCCCCGCACAGGCACCCAGTGTCCACGCACACAGGATGTTGTGCATCATGGATTGCTTGCTCACATTTGCCATGCTAATCACCAGCATCTGTACCTCACACTGCAACACCCTCTGCATTATGCACATGATCCCCAGATAGATCCACTCCAAGGAAAGACAGACCATCCTCCAAGTCCACGAAAACATCCGTGTCAAATAATGCCCTGCCCTCTACGGAGCAGCCACATCCTCACTCCCGGGACACTTGTCCACATCCAGGCTGCATCTGCACACCTGAGCTGCAACATCCCGCGCCCCAGCCACATCACCGTCCAGCAGAGATAGCTGCAATGGTTCACTGTGTGCTGCAGGATGACCTTCAGACTCCCCACCCACACTCAAGAGGCAGGCCACAACCCTGACCCATGACCAACCTTGTACCACTGTCATCCGAGAGCCCGTAGTGCCATCTCCGTGCATCCAACCTTGACCTGTCCACCATTCTTCAGATCCACCGTACTCCAGCATGCAGGACATAGTTCTCCCACCTGGGAACACATACCTGGAACTCCCTCCCAGGGAACCTCCACATGAGGCATGACCTCTACGCCTAAATGTCACTCTTCCAAATAGGTGTGTCCGCACAGTTTAGCAAGCACACCCTCAGCAGCTTGAGGCCATCACAGGTGAGTATTTTGCTCCATATCTGCATTGAATGATAACTGGTGACCCATGTGTGTCCTGTACCAGACTCAGATCCCAGGGTATGGATGGGTGGAGTTAGTTCAACACTCAGGCATAGTTAGACATTTACACGCACATATGTTGTGGACTAATGCCAAATGACAGCAACATCTCATGACAGAAAAATAATTTATTTTTGGTGGGGTGAGTCTTGTGGTAGATGTACAAAGGTGCTCTACCGGGTGCATAGAATCCAAAGTTCACAGGGGGAGATGGCATCGTTGTCAGTTGGAGTCATCAGAGTCCAGACCACAGTGTTGGTCATCATTGGTCAGACTGTGACCAGCAAGTCCATGTGGCAGGGAATGTCATTGGGTGGGGTGCTGCTGTTGCGCCAGAGGGCCAGGTGCCAGGCCAGGTGACCTGGGAGATGTGGATGGTCCGCTGACTCTCACGGTCTTTTCCGTGGATGACCCACCTTCCTGGGGGGATCCTCAGATGCAGGCCTTGACGATGTCTGTGATGCTCCGTTGGACGAATCCTCCTCCTCCTCCCTCCCTGTGGCTGGTGGTGGTCTTCGCCTGGTGTCACAGGGAGGGTTGCCCATGTTGTCGGCGATCCGACGGCGTGAACGGCTCATGTCCGTTTGCACCGTCAGGAGCTCAACCAGTCTTGCCTCCATCCGTCCTTGGTGTCGTTGTTGACTGGCATGTTGCTCGGCCTGCAGGTTCTTCATCTCGTCGAGGGTTCCCTTGATGTCTGTGAGGCTCGACACTACCTGGCTGATGCCCCTGGTGTCACGCCGGTATGTGTCCAGGATGTGGCGTATGTGTGCCATACCGGTTCCCTCAGCTGGCTGGTCAGGTTCTCGCCTCCGCCTGCCTCCACTCCCACCACCCCTGCCCACACGAGCCTGGCCTGCCGTTGTGGGCACATCAGGTCTACGGGACCCCTGAGGGATGGCATTAGTGGTGTCGTCTGCCTCCTCCTGGCTGCCCGGAGAACCTGGTCCCTCCTGGTCAGACTGGCTGTGTTGTTCAGTGCGAGCAGGGCTCCTGGGTGTCTCCTGGGATGTGGCAGGAATGGGGGTGGTGGTTGGCACAGATGTACCTGATGCAGGTGCTGCAGGGGCTTGGGCACCAGAGGGGCCAGGTTGGTCGGGGTCATCCACGGAGTGGTGAGAGTCGTCGCTGCCGGTGGGATCATCTTCACGCTGAGCCTGGGACTGTGAATGTTCCCCCCATTGTTGGGGGGGCGATGACGTTGCCCTGTGTGTGAGAGAGAGACAATGTTAATGCTGTTTCTTGCCACATCCATGTTTCATGCATATTCAAGTAGTGACAGTTCCTCCAGGTGGTTGGATGTGCCTAGCATTCCTCTCAATGTCCACTTGTGGATGGGTATGTTGCGGGGGACAGATTGGCATGAGCTCTTGAGTGTTTGCCCAGTCTATTTTTGGCTCGGATGCTTATTTGGCTATGGATTGGTCTTGTTGTGTCACATGTCCATTGTGAGAGTGGGTGAATCCGTGGCCTGCCCCGGGGGTGTGTGCTTGTGTGAGGGAGGTGTGTGACCGGTCCTGCTGTTGGGTGTAGTGTGATTTGTTATTGGGTCTCCCAGGTGATGTGTCTGTCCCCTCATGGTGCATGCTGGCATGACAGTGTGTGTGAGTTCCTGTGCTAGGTATGTGAGGTTGTGGAGTTGTTGTTTGAGTGTACAGTGGTCACAGGAGGGCCTTGTGCTGCCTACAGCAGGGCCAAGTGTCAGCTACCTTGTCAGTACTTTGCCAGTCCCTGTGCATTGGGCATGGTGCATGGGTATGTACCTAGGCTATATAGGCTGTGGGCATTGGTGTCTGCTTCTGAGTTGCACAATGTGTTGTGTGAGGCCCACCCTCCCAGCATCCCGGACATCCAGTCTTGGGTTTGTGGTTGTTGTGGCCTGGGACATGGCATTGCCTTTATTAGTGAATGGGGCATGGAGATGTTAGTGGCATGAGCATGGTTCTTGAGTGTGGTTGTGTGAGGTGAGGGCATGGGGTAAGTTGCGTGCATTTGGTGTGTTTGTGGTGTGGATGCCATTCCCCCATGTTACGTGAGTTGTTAGTGTACTCACCAGGCTCTGCGACTCCTTTGACTCCGTGTACTCCCACCGGCGGAAGCGTGGCCATCACCTTCTCCTCCCAGGGATGGTAATGTACGGGTCTGCGGGGCAGCCCACCTCCAGTGATGTTACTCTGGGCGTATTCCTCGTTCATTTTCCTCTTGACTGCCCTGCGCAGATCGTACCACCTGGATTGGCATTCATGCCTGGTCCTTTGGATGGGCGCAACTGCATTCACCTTATCGACGATCCTCTGCCACAGGCTGTTTTTTTGGGCTATGCTGGTCTGTCTGACCAATGTTCCAAAGAGCTATGGCTCGACTCTGATCACTTCGTTGACAAGGAGGTCCAGCTCCGCACTTGTATACTTTTGATTCTTGTCTGTGGGCATGGTGTGGGGTGTGGGTGTGGATGGTTGTGGGGGTGTGGGTGTGAATGTGACGGTGTGTGTGTGAATGTGAAGAGGGGGTGTTTGTGAATGAGGTTGTGTGAAGGTGTGTGAGTTAAGGTATAGTTGAGGTGTAAGTAAGGTGCAGTTGTTTGTCTGTGGGGTCTGGCAGCAGTGGGTCTGTTGCAAAGGCTCATGGGTTGTGTGTGTGGGCCCTTTTTATTGGTCCTTTAGTGGGTGAGGCTGGGTTTGAATTTGTTGTGGGTGTGTTATAAGAGGTGTTTGTGGTTTAGGGCCTCTGTTTGCCTGTTAGGATGTGCCAGGTCAGTCATTGAGAAGAATGTTGTCATGTAGACGTGTTTTGTGGTGTTGTGCGAGTCGATTTGACCGTCCTTGTGCTGTTTTACAGTGTCCTGGTTCTGTACGTGTTTTTTTCGAATTGGTATGGTCCGTCCATACGCGATGCTGGGTGAGGGTGCTGTGCGGTGTGGGGGTACGGTGTGTACAGTTGCGGTGCTGGGCTACGGTGTGGAGGTCCGGTGCGTACAGGTGCGGTGCTGTGCTACGGTGTTGGGGTACGGAGCGTACAGGTGCGGTGCTGTGCTACGGTGTTGGGGTACGGTGCGTACAGGTGCGGTGCTGTGCTACGGTGTTGGGGTACGGTGCATGCGGGGCTATGCTACGGTGTTGGGGCACGGTGCGTACAGGTGCGGGGCTGGGCTACGGTGTTGTACGGTGTGTACGGGTGCGGGAGGCTGGGCTATGGTGTTGGGGTACGGTGCGGAGGGGGGGTACGGTGCTGACATACGGGGGTACGGTGCTGACATATGCGGGGTGAGGGGGGGCTGTACGTCTCGTATCCGGGCACAAGTTTACCCGTGTACATGTGTGCTACAGCGTTCGATCCGTACGGGGCCTTTTACATGCGGTTGTGTATTCGGACGGGCGGTACGGATCGTACTTGCGCGCTCGGACTTGTGTTTTACAATTTGCACGTAAAAATTTCCGCCTCCCTCTCGTACGCTTTTCCCAACGCTATTCGGACGTAAAAATTTATGTGCAACATGTTTCTGCCATGATGACTTAAACGTTCGGGGCATTCATCAGGATCAAAAAACAGTCACTCTGCAGTGTCAAGTGTAAAAAATAAAAATAATAGTGAAAATGGTACTCAGGCCTCTATTCCTTGACCATCATGCCGTTGCGTCGATCAATATGATCAGTCAGGGGGCTCTGTAAAAAAAAGAATATAAAAATACATCCCAACTTAACGACAATCTTAAATTTTTCTATAAGAGTATCACTTATCTGGTATAGATCATGCCATCAAAGTGTGCTTACCTAAGTGGAGTTTGTGTGTGCCAGCTCAACCTTCTACCGGGTATCTGACCATGTCTGTTTTTCTAGTAGAAGGTTAAAAAACAGTATGAGCATATAGCAGTTTAGACGGCCTAGTGCAGACACTACCACATCATGATAACTAGATCAAAAATAGTATTGTTGTGTTGGACCCCAATGTGTTCTGCAACTAATGGAAAGTATAGAACGATTATCTCATAGTGTCTCATGTGAATTACAATGAGGGATATTCTATCTCCCCTAACTGTTACTGCCAGCAGTTACTATTCAACCAGTAATGGTAATCCCCTCCTAAATTTCTAATCTAATACTCAGATTGCCACGAACAATTACTAAAGTTAGTTAGTTACAGTTAAACCCAGAGTGGACGTAAATCTCAAAATAGTTTGTAAATGGTTATCGCCCCCACCCTGGTACCCGTACGAGCGTTGTGTCAACTAGGATATTTCTCGAAGAAAAGTAACCAGTAGGCGATTCAAAGCTCACCTTAAATAAACGCACGGTCTCCTCTAAATTCCTTGGGCAGGAGCACGACGGCGTCCTCAGTAAGCAAATGAATACCCGGAAGAGGAAGCCATGCTTGTAGGACGTGCCGTAATGTAGTCACGTGCACGCTCATCGCGTAACCAGGGCAACCACGTAACCTCTCTCCATAAACAACTAGCCACCATTGCGTAAAACTCTTGCATCAGATGGTTACACTAGAGAGGGCACAAACTGTTAATTTCTAAATCTCGAGCACGAGAAGAAATCCCAAATATTTGTCATCAAAGGATCCGTGTGCGCATTTAGTAAAAGACATAAAGTTGCGCATAAATGGAACACTTAGCTATCGGGAAATCCACAAAAAATTGTTGCAAATATACCAGCCGTATTTCTAGTATAATAAACAAACCAATTATCAGTCAGGGGTTCTATTCCTAAAATGTCCATGTGACAGGGCTACGTGTTATAATGCCTCTCGTATTGGGAGGTGTATACCTGAGTATCAAAAATAATGTGTAAGTTACAACATTTCTCAACTGAGATATCACAGCATTTCAATAAGCCACTTATCTCTCCTATCTTCTAGGAGTATAAGGTGTTACTCTGAACTTATGTGCAACAGTAACGAGGTGTCAATATGGAGTCACCATGCATCTGCAAGGTGAGTCATTCATCATGTATCTTAGTGAGAGCCCACAGCACACCACGGTATTTGTTTCCATGAATTCTTTAAAATTATTTTTTGATTAAGTATTAACAACCTAGTATTAATATGAATACCTGAGTATTATTTTAAACAATTGCATAATTTACTCATAACTTATCAAACATTAAATTAAATATTTACTTAAGTATTAAATTACACAATAATACCCAATTTCCATTACATATTAAATATTAAATATTATTATTAATTATGAATAATTGAATATAAACTTTTTAGTTACTTATTTTAAAAAATAGTATAAATATTAATACCCGAGTATTAAATTATCAAAAAATATTTTTGTAATGAAATATTTACTTTTTGAAAAAAAAATATCAACAATTTAGCATTAATATGAATACCTGAGTATTGATTATGTTTTTTCTAATGTATTAATTAATATAGAATATTAAACAAACATCAATAACCAAAACACTTACCATTCAATACTTACCAATGCATTGTAATAGCATGCGTTGTAATGGTATATGTGTTGTAATGGCATGCATTGTAAAGGCATAAGATGTATTGGTGTCTGCGTTGTACTAGTTGCGTTGTAAAGGCATTGCGTTGTAATGCCTGCGTTGTAAAGGATGTTTTCTATTTCAGGAATTCCGGGTCCAAAAATGTTGTTGCCAAGCCATTGACATTCTATAAACAGAGGTGGAGTGCATATTTATTTTCCCTGGGGCCTCCGTAGTAGTTATAGTTTTTGAGATCAGCTCAAAATGTGGGTGTCAATCAATCAATTAACACTTTATTTCGCATTTTAAATCAAATGCATAAAAAGTACAAACACAGAATAACATTTCAATAAGTTAACATAAAAAACATACATTCTTAAAGACTTTTCCGTAAAATCCTGATAGCAGCATATTTCATTTAGATAATTCATTTATATTATTGCACCATAAAACCTAATTTTCCTAAGCTTATTATACGTGGATTAAAATGCAGTCACATGTTCGCTAAACTGCAAATTTTTAAGGCTGCGCATATAAATGAGGCCATTGCAAAGCATACATATGGTGTCTCCAGTTCTAACAGTCAATGCGGTGATGTAATTTCGCAAGCAACATTTCTGCAAGAGTGGAATAATAAATCTTTTTCTCTCCCTTTCATAAAAACTACAGAAATATAATATACGTACAATTGATTGTTTTGAACAAGAATCACACAGGCAGTGTGCCAATTGATTCTGAGAGAACACATTTGCAGGATAGCCCAACATAAGTGTTATATAACCTAAACAAAATATCATTAGAATATACCGATGGAGGTTATTACCCACAAAAGAAAGATATGACGATGGCCATACCGCAAAGACGGTCTGTTATTATATTCAATTACTTTGGCTTTATCTTTGTTTCTATTCCATCTTTCGTGTGCTAATTTTTCTAGGAAAGAATTAGTTAGCTTCGCCTTCGAGAAGGTTTCAAGCTGTGTGGGTTCAGCATAGAGGACACCTAGCCCCAATGATTCAAGAGTGCTCTTTATATAATATAACCATGAAATTTTAGATCCATAATCCAGTTTCATAATATCATTTAGGATGCATTGATTTGTTTGTACCACCTTCCGTTTCCATATTGACAACCAAAGCAACAAAGGGGCCAGTTTGATTGTATCTGTGATGCAGGGTAGGCCTATTTCTTTATGAGTAATATCATTTGTGCAAACCTTTGGAACGAACAATAACCTCTTAGCAAACCTGCCCTCTATTATTTGAAGGTTATCGACATTGGCTGTGCCCCATATTGCCGCCCCGTACATTGCCACTGAAACGTTTTTTTGCCAGATCATTTTAACGCTCTCTGGTTTTGGTTTGTTGCCCAAATTCGTCGCGAACCTAAAAACTACGACTATACTTTTGTTCATCTGAGTGGCCCTTGAAGTAACCATCATATTCCAATTTAAGTTAGTGTCAAAGACAATGCCTAAATATGAAAAATTGTCTACAATGTCAACTTTCCTAACTTCAATAGCATAAGTTCCTTTCTTTTTACTTTTTCCAACACACATTATGAAGGACTTTGTTTTGTTGACATGTAGATAAAGATTTTTCATAAAAGACACATAATTGATAATGCAATTTTGTAGGGCTAAAGGTGTTCTTGCCAAAAGGACCACATCATCTGCATAGACCAGAATGAGTGATGGGGTGGCACTAGCTTTTGGGGCGTATATTATCTTTTCTACCAAGTGGTCATTTAATTTATTAGTATACAATGTAAACAGGAAGGGTGCGAGCACACTGCCCTGCCTTACGCCATTTGTAATATTAAAGGGTCTGGTACATTCACCATGCCTACCATGGCGAACCTTTGCAGTAGCACCTGCATACAACTGTCTAATAAAACAAATTATTGGTGCCTCCACCCCCATTTGCTCCATAATGTGCCACAGCTTGCTATGGTTGACACAATCAAAAGCGGATGAGAGATCCATAAATGCCATGTAGAGGTTATCTTGCGTGGCCTGTGTGTACTTTGCTGCCAAAAGGGCTAACTTCAGACATTGGTCCACAGTCCCTCTACCTTTCCTGAACCCATATTGTACATCTGCAAGGGTCCCCTTCTCAGCTACCCAGTCTTCCTTTCTGTTTAGTAATAGACGACCCATTACCTTGGCTGTACTATCATTTAGCGCTATTGGCCTATAATTTGCAGGATCAGAGCCATAGCCTTTTATATAAATCGGTACAATAATGGACTGTTTCCAGGACAAAGGAGGGCCCATAATGCCAATAGCGTTGAACACTGCCGTGAGTAAGGGGACCCAGAAGTCTCTGTTATTTAAAAATATATCAACAGGCATCCCATCTGGTCCTGGTGCCTTTAACGACGATGCTTGTGCCAATGTGAGTTCTACCTTGTCCATAGTAAAGGCTAAAAGCAGGGTAGGTCTTGGGCTGTCCTCTGGTTCTTCACTATTACTTCTAATATGCCTTTGGAAGATTTTTTGAAAGTGGTTTATCCACGTGTTTTCATCTATGAAAACATCCGTGGAAGGGCCACCTTCCTCTTGTGAGAATGGAAGGTTGACGACTTCCCAGAATGCTTTGGTGTCATTAGCATTAGCCGCTATGCTTAGTTTCTCCCAAGCTTCAGATCTCTTTCTTTATTCCGCTCTGCTATCGATCTTTTATAAATTCCTCTCAGATTTTTGTATTTGTAGTTTAGCCCTTGCTTTTGATTTTAAGACATTATGAAGATTTACAGAAGCTTTTGAGCAGATTTTATCAAACCAATAATTGTGTTGCTGGCTTGCTGCGCTACTTGAGCGAGTTAATTGTATCTTAATACCCTCTACAATTGTTATAAATGCTTTTACTACATGAGATTTGTTTATTAAAAGATTTAGACAGGACAGGACCTCAGTAACATTTGTCGGCATTACTCGAGTGAAAAAGAGGTCTTCATCAATTTCGAGCAATGCTTGAATTTAAAATTGATAATTGACAAGTATAACGTCGCTCGATCGTCTCCCATTTACCTTGCTTTTATGGATCTCTCATCTGCTTTTGATTTAGTCAATAGATCCAAATTGTGGACTATGCTTCTTAACTATGGTTTGGATGAGGCCCTCGTACACTTCCTGGCTTACCTTCATACTGATCTTAAGGCACAAGTCAGGATTGGGATGGGTGGCGAAGTATCTGGAGCCATAAAGATTGGTAGGGGGGTCAGACAGGGGTGCGTTTTAGCACCCCTGTTGTTTATCATCTATATCAATGGCATAGCAAAAGCATTAAAACAAGTGACTAAAGATGTGCCAATTATTCAGGGGCATCCTTTGCCAGTTTTACTATACGCAGACGATGCGGTCGTTATGGGCCGCACTCCAAATGCCCTCCGTTTACTTGTGGAAAATTTTGTCCGCCACATGGCGGGCTTAGATCTGCGTGTAAATTTAAAAAAATCTTTTATCATGTCATGTGGGCCTGGGAAACGGAAACTCAATACTATACATATAGGGTCAGACAAACTAGACTCTGTAAATTCTTTTCCATACTTAGGGTTGGTTTTCGCTGCGAACGGCTCATGGAGTGGGCATTTTGCCCACGCCATGGGCAAGTTCTCGAAAGCCACCAACTCAATATTGAGCCTCTCACGCCCAAAGAAATTAGGTGCTACTAGAGCCATTTAAACATTTTTTAGATTACAGTGCATTCCTGTTGCCACTTATGGGGCTGAGGTTTGGGGTTCGGGAAAAAGTCCCGGTATTCAGCGCGAAGAGAGTCGTTTTTGCAGGAAACTATTGGGCGCCCCAATCTCATCCTCTGAATTTATTTGCCATAAAGAGCTTAACCTCCCCTATGTCTGCGATTTTATTAGATCTAGACCAGCTCTATTCTGGTTGAGGATTTGGAGGAACAATTCAGCCACCTTAACACAAGACATAATTAAAGACTGCCTCAAATGTGATCACGGCTTATTAATTCCCTGGCTCGCTGGAGTCCTAAAAACATTGTGTGCCGTGAATAGAGGCGATCTTTTCTCCGACCCATTCAGAATTGAACCTAAAGACAAGGTAGAGGTCAAACAAGCACTATATGCACTTTTAGATACAGAAAGAATGGAAAGGGAAATATCCAAACCTACCATTGCCAGATATATGGAGAACGATTTGCGTAAGCAACCGTTTCCACTTTATCTTACCCTCCCCATGTCCAACTGGGAAAGGTCCTTGTTATTTCGCCTAAGGGCAGCTTCTGTACAATTCTTATTGGGTTTTCCCTTGGGTTACCATCACTCAACAGAATATAATCCTTGCCCGTGTGATGGCATTAGCACACAGAATGAGTTGCATTTCCTATTCTTCTGTAAATTTTATTTAAAATATATTAATTGGTTTTTAACACCTTATTTTAAGAAACAAAGACCCCTTTCCCTGGGGGAGTCTCGTTTAATGTTATTCTCCCTGGATACGGATGAACTAATCTTTAGCACCAGCACTTTCTTGAGACTTATAACACGTGTACGTAAAATGATGGAAAATCCCTGAATAATTGCTGCATCGGTTGTTATAATTATGAAATTGTATTTTGAAATATCGTGATAATGAATTGTTCTTATGTGTGTACTTTTATGAATTTTATGAAATTCGAATAAAGGTCTTTTGAATTGAATTGAATTGATTGCTTGACAATTAATATGGGATCTGTGTGTCCTAATCTCCAGATGCCAAACCATTCGGAGATTATTTAAGGCGTTCCCGTAAGCGGTATGCACAAAATTATATTTTGATTCCTCATTTTTTTATCACTTGTTGACATAATCTATAATCTTCCTTCGTACATTTAGCTATATATGAAAATCACCTGCCCATAAGAAATAAACTGGTTATGCTTGTGAGAAGTTTATATCCTCTAGTGTTTCTTCAAGATCCTTTACAACCTCATATGGGGTTGCAAAGATGTTATTATAAAAGTTTATTATCATTCAGTTTGAACTGTAAATACTGTCTAACAGAATAATATGGAAGAACGGTGATTTATTAATAAAGCATACCACTTTAAATGAAATAGTATTGGATATACAAGTCAGCAAACCCCCTTTTGCTTGGTTTACCAGGTGCTCTGATGGATTTAATCAGGGTCCTGCCATTGCCACTGCCCTGCAGTTGTGAGCAGGACCGTATTGTCAACAGTGAGCCTTGCTTAGCCGATCATTGTAGGCTTGGTGTTCTAAGCCAGGCCACTTGGTTGTGTCCTTTTTAGACACGTGGTCCTTTGCTGCTGCTGAGTCTGGTTCAGTCTGAAGTGCCTCTTTCTCTATGAGAAGCAATTGTTCCCAGTAGCGTGTCTTTGTTTCCTTTTTCAATAGGTGGTCTCCTGGTGTTATGGGAAAGAGGCAGAGCTCCTGGGTTTGAGCGGATGTTAGTTTGCTGCAAGACCTTCTATTGGTTGCCTACGTGACTCAAGTTGGTATCTGTTGGGGTCTTATTCCAACATACACCACTTTGGGCTACCCGACGCTTGGGAAGACTCAGTAATAGCAAGGGCTTTGCTAGGTGGGACCTAATAGGTATATCGAGGGTAGGGGACCTGTGGAAAAAAGGCGCGATCATTTCACTCTCCCAATTGCAAGAAACCTACGAGATGGCCTTAACGGAACACTACTGCTACCAACAGATCAAACATGCGCTCACTAAAACTATTCCACCAGGCACCGATCTCCCCGAGTCCTCGCCACTCGAGGACAGACTACTGACGGACTACCTGACCAAAAAGGCCATATCCTTGACGTATCGGAAAATAATCAACAACTGGCGGGACCCTACGGTCGCCCTCCCTGAGAAATGGCAGGCTGAGCTGGTGGTACTGGACGAAACGGACTGGAAGGAGGCCCTTGCATCCCCACGGGAAGTAGCCATACCCCGCTGCTCGAAGATTCGGACCCAGACCTGAGTGACTAATGGACATTATCTCTAATGGTGTACCTTATGATAGCGCTGTATTTATTGTGTACATAGGTAGGGGGGAGGGCAGGCAATGCATATTTCAGATGTTGTTACCTATGTGTTGGCACGGCTGTGCTCACTGTGTATATTTACAACTTTTGGATTTCTGTAATCAGTACCAAATAATATGAAAGAACAATAAAAATGTTTTAAAAAAAATAAAATTGGTATCTGTTGTGGGGCCCTGTTGGTGGAAAATAGGGAAGAAGGCTGGTTGGTTTGGGAGAAGTTTCTGGTTGTGGGCTTTCCTTTTCTGCCGACGACATTGCCTGACAGAGTGTGAGTTTCTGCATGGGCTACCGTAGGTCGTTCTTTGGAGGTGCCGATAGCCCCCATACTTTGTTGGATGACTGAGCCCTCCAGCTGGTTGTTCTGATTATTTAAGTTGGCGTGCTCCCCTCATCCAGGGCTGGGCTCGGAGGTCAAGCCCAGGGAGGAAGTGCCTGTGAGGGCACTTGGTGCGTTTTGCAGGTCCGTGAGCATGGTGGTCAGCATTGAGGGGAGGGTCGATAGTTTGTCCACAATCTGACTACAGCCGCGGTGTTTCATAAGGAGAGCTGTATATCCATCTTAGCGGACTGGTATTGAAGCGCTTCCACTGACAGTTGCATGGTATTTCAGAGGGCAGCCCGAGCACTGCTGGCTTGTTCTTAGGAGCTCGCAGACCCCTTGGTTGCTTCAATTAATCCCTACCCCAAGGGCTTGTTTGTGGCCGGGTGTGTTGGGTTGGAGCATCTTGGCGGCCTGCTGTGTCACTTCACTCTCAAGTAGTCTAGGCTCCAGCTCCATGTCCAGAAGTAACCAGCAGTGCCTTAACCTCTAGACAAGTGTTGCCAGGATTGGAGAGGTGAATCGAGGAGTGCCTCAAAGACCAGTGGTGGCTCCTCCCCTAAGACAGAGAAGCGTCGCTCCACTGCTTTCAGCAGTGGAAATAAAGGAAAAATAAAATGATAACTAGTTGTTATTATCATTATATTTGTTCCTACTGTGGCAGCTTGGCTGGGTGGGGCAGGGCGGGGATACTCTGCGCCCAGAACAGGGAGAGGAGTGGTGGGCACTCCGTAAAGTGAGCATGAATGTTTGGCCAGCCGCCCAAGCCGGCAAAAAAGTCATGCGCACTTTGCATGCTCTCTATTCAGGCTGCATTACAGCCTAGGTGGAGAACATACCCAGGCTCCCACTCCCTGGCTGAGCGCCAAACCACAGCACTTTGACTAATCACAACACTGCATTGCTTGGATACTTCCTGTTCCAGCCGGAGCGGATGGATAATAACGAGGTACAATGAGGAGACATGCGTGAAGAGGGAGACATGTGTGAAGAGGTATGTTTTATTTTTTTCTTTACCCCTTACCTCCCTACCCCCACACCCTCTGACCGCCACCCCGATCTGTACCAGCTGCCACTGTCCAAGACACCACCAGTCACCTTGCACATCTCTCCTCTCCATGCCCACCTACTCATCATACTGGAATCCAAACAGTGGTTTAAGTACATCATTAAAAATGACAAACAATTTAACATATAAATAAAAAACTGAATACTAAGGGGTCAATTAGGATGGCGGGCGGACCCTAGCGGTGCTGGGACCGGCCGCCAGTGGTGCGTCGGTCCCGCACTGGCAATTAGGATGCCACCGCCATGGTGGCATCCCCCATCCACAACATTGTGTCGGGCGGTGCCCCGCCCGCCACAATGCTGTGGATGCACCTTGTGCATTTGCATGCACAACGTGGCAGGCACCGCGTGGTGCCTGCCACGTTGTGCATTCAAATGTAGGGGGGGTACCTGGTGCACCCTCCAACACCCTGGGGGCCCGTTCCGGGCCCCCACATTCAGGAACCGCATGCCTTTCAGGCACTACTCCACTTGTATTGTAATATGGATGGCGGTGACCATATCCAGCCCCTTTTCCGGCCGGACGACTCGCCGACAGCCTGAAAACCGGTGGACGGCCTTTCCGTCCGCCGGGGTCCCCCCGCCATCGTAATATGGAGGAGGGAAATAGGAGGCGGGCGGGCGACTTTGATTAGAAAATGAGAGAGAAGGAAAAACAAAGAAAAGTGCTTGACCAATTGGTAAAACACCCAAAACCCATGCATAGATAATTTCTTTTGATTAGAAAAATTTATTATCAAAAAGTCATACGTATAACAGTAATGGCGCTCACAAAGTTACACAAACAGTGTTACAAGTATAAACAATGACATGTGTAAACAAACAAAAAGTGGCTGAGGGAAACTACAAAACCAAGGTTCAAAACAAAACTGAGACACATAACAAGAAATGTATCCTCTTCATTTAGAGCCACATATTAGCGTCGACGGCGTTTCAACCCGTTGTTAATTAAAGGGTCATCATCATCAGGACAAAACGTCAGACATTAGAGCGTCCATAGGATTTTAATAAAATATCTGTATCAACAAGAGGAATTCATCAGGTTGAGATGTGCATCAAGCACACTACCTCCCAAGCATCAAACGTAAGACAAAAAATACAATTAGGCAATAGCTGGCAAAAATGCAGGTAATCAATGCTTATGATGAAGTCCATAGTTTCTAGGGCTACAAAGAGATTGTTGTGATCTAAACACAAGTCCAAAGTGTGCAGCAGTTATGCTGGTAAAGGAAAACCTGTTTGGTGTGCTTTTTCAAAATGCTCAACTGTCACTGCCTCGTTCCACCAGCATCCCGGCTCGGGTCACTCCCTGCACTGAAGTCTTTGACTTTGGTCGTGTCCTGCCTGGCTCCAGCGGTGGCAGGCGGGCAGGACAAGCCAACGCACAGGGCTCAGGCGTGTCCCACAGGCAGGCAAGTGCAGTGCCAGGCTTCTGAGGCCCCCGCACTAGCAGATGCATGTCAGCCCCTTTGAAAGCACGAGGTCAGTGAAGGGGAATCTGTATGTGCACATGCAGCGGTGGCACTGCCACGTTCCCGCTCTCTCTCTTTCGCATGCTCTGACCCAGGAGCCACAGTCAGCATGACCGAGGAGGCCCTTGGGAGTATGGGCAGGCTTCTCTACTCTCCACAGGAAGGGAAAACGGAAACCCTGCCTGAAAGAAAATAACAATTTTAAAAAGGGGATAATTGCATGTGCACCACTGAGAACAGAAAGTTGAAAGTACAGAGAAGAAAAGACATTTGAAACGTAAAAGTAAAGGCACCTGCACAAGTTAGAAAGCCAAACGCTCTTCTTTTTCCTCCCCCACCCTCGCATGAAAAGGGGAGCACAGTGAAGGTCTTTGGCAGTAAGGCACACCAGCTGCACAGAGCAAGATGCCAGTGCGCCACTCCAGAGCCAGTGGGAGACTATCACTCCACAACACCGAGCCATGAGCGCACCAGCTCAAGCAGGAGGTGCTGGACTGCAGGCAGGTGCCTCAGCACCACCACAACAACCCCCGCAGCATCATGGCCACGCAGCAGTGTCGCCTCTTCCCCTGTTCAGTCAGCTCGCTAACCCCACAATGGCGGCTCCACGCTGGAGATCGTGGATTGGTTGGCTAGATTACTACTTAACAGGCACAGAAACGTATGGAACGGTCAAGAGGTCGCTACTCATGTGCTACAGAGGGGAGCAATCGTACAATCTATTAGAAACACTTCCGAATACTGGGGTCAATGATGACTACAATGCAGTGCTCAATCGACACTTCGACCCTCAAATCAATCCGGACTTTGAACGGTTCAAGCTCCACCAAGCTGGAATGGAATCAGTTGACGTCTTCGATGCCCGCCTGCGTAAGTTAGCAAGCACCTGCACATTCCACGACTAGTGAGAGATAATACGGGTGCAGCTCATACAAGGGTGTAGGTCGGTGCTGCTACGCCGGTTGATCCTCAGGCAACCAGGGATGTCGCTTGATGACATACTAGTGCTGGCAAAGTCTCATGAACTGTCAAATGCATGGGCTGATGAGATGGAAGCGGTCCTACACAGGCACTCAGCCACATCCAGGTCACCTCAACCAACACCCATTAAGAAAGAGAGGGTGGACACCATTCAGAGGCACCCAATGGCCACATGTATGAACCAGAAGAAGCCCGGGAAAGGACCCTGTGGAAACTGTGGCACTGAGCAACCCCCTACGAATCCTGCTATGCAAAGGGCAAGACATGTTCCAGGTGTGGTAAGTTAAATCACTTCACAAAGGTATGCAGGAGTGGAAGGTCGAGAGCAACTGCCACAGGTCCGCGTGGGGTGTCGGCCACCATCAAACAGTTATCCATGTATGACCCCTGGGGCAGGAGGACCTCACCCCACCAGGCCCGGGCTTCGTCATAGAAGCGGAGGATGATGACATCATCATGGTATCATCTGTCAGCTGAGCCGATCGACGTCGCAGACCGCCTCCCATGTGCACAATCCTCATGGCAGGCTCTGCAGTAGAGGCGCACATTGACCCAGGAACGTCTGTCAATGTCATGGACCTTAAGCATTATGAATGTCTCTTGCCTCTTTCTCCCCTCTTGCCATCCAAGGCAAAGATCTACACGTATGGCGGGACGGAGCCACTTCCCCTGCAGGCGGTGATAGAGGTAGAAGTGACCAGCGAAGGACACTGTATCCTGGCGAGGTTCCATGTGACGGAAGGCAGCCGAGGCCGCTGCAGATATGTCCCGTGGGGCAGACTGGGGGGGTTTCGAGAGACAACCAAAAGGGAATGGTTGTCTCTCAAAATCCCCCCAGCCAGCCCTACCCCCCTTACCTGCAGCGGCCGCAGCTGACGGAAGGAAGGAAAGGTACCCTCCTCAGCTGCCACACAGCTAAAGACCTGGAGCTGGTCTTCTTCGCCAACCAAGTCCATGACTCCCACGCGGATGCCATCCTGCGTGAATTCCCTATGCCGTCTCAAGGCCTCGGATGACTCATGGGCAAGCAGTTTAAGCTACACATTGACTCATCAGTCTGGCCAATGGTGCTGAGGCACCGACGAGTGCCCTTCCACCTGTGCCCGCAGGTCAAGGAAGAGCTGCAGAAGCTGGAAAAGCTAGGGGTCAAAAAGAAGGTCACTGGCCCCACCCCCTGGGTATCACCTCTGGTCGTCACCCCCAAACCCAATCAGCTGGAGGTCATATGGCTGTGTGTCGACATACGCCTCCCCAAACAGGTGAAGAGGGAGTGACATCTGACACCCACAATGGATGACATTGTGGCGGATCTCAATGGAGCAAATTGGTTTTCCAAGCTTGACCTGAATGCCATATACCACCAGCTTGTGCTCCCCCCTGGAGAGAGCAGATACATACCCACCTTCACCACCCATGTGGGGCTGAGGATATACAAGTGGCTGAGCTTCGGGGTGTTGTCGGCCACTGAGGTTGTCCAGAACGTCATCCGCAAGACACTCTCCGGACTGCAAGGGGTCATAAATCTCAGTGATGACAT
Organism: Triturus cristatus; assembly: GCF_964204655.1. NCBI lineage: Eukaryota > Metazoa > Chordata > Amphibia > Caudata > Salamandridae > Triturus > Triturus cristatus. Next base: position 1,155,920,272 of record NC_140583.1, on the reverse strand, counting down.
CCTCGTCTTCTCATGGACCCTGGAGGAACATCACATGCACCGAAGGAACACGCTCCAGCACCTTGCAGACAGCGGCCTTACTCTCAACAAGGCCAAGTGTTCCTTCTACTGGGACTCAGTCAACTTCTTTGGCTACATCTTCTCCCACGAGGGGCTGCACGTGGACCCGAAAAAAGCTGTTGCCATCTGCTCAGCACCAGTGCACACCTCCCGATGGAGGTCAGCAGTTTTCTGGGGATGGCCACCTACTGTGGCCGGTTTATACCGAACTTTGGCTTTCTGTTTGAGCCCCGAAGAGCCCCCATGAAGAATAGGGTACCATGCAACTGGACCGCTGAGGCCAATGCGTCTTCGCAAGCCATCAAGGAAGCATTATTGGACTAGGCCGTGATGGCATACTTCCACCCAGGACGCCACACTGAAGTGGTCTTTGATGCCAGGCCAGTCGGGCTAGATGCTGTCCTCCTCTAAGAAAACTCCAGCAAGGAATGGGTCCCCATGGCCTATGCCAGCAGAGCACTTTTGGGGTCAGAGATGAGTTACGGACAGATAGAGAAGGAGGCCCTTGCTATCGATTGGGCCTGCCAACACTTTCACCTATATCTCTATGAACATGACTTCCGAGTGGTGACAGATCACAAACCTCTGATCCCTCTGTTTTCAGGAACGACATGTCTAGCTCTGCCGAGGCTCGAAAGATGGGCGGTGCAACCCAAGGCGTATCGTTCGAGGTGGTGTTTCGTCCAGGGGCCAACGACCTGGCCGACTTCTTGTCGTGACACTCCATCATGTGTCAAAACCCCGCTGGTGTCAGCAGACAAATATAACACCGAAGAACCTGTGCAAATGATCAGGCAAGAAGCGTGCCCAAAGGCACTGATGCTGGAGGAGATAGGTGGCGTGAGAGCACTGGACGAGAATCTGGAAAAAGCCAAGGAGGCGCTGGCCAACTGAAGGTGGCAAAATTACCTGGATGGTGCCCAAGCGCTGAATATGGAAGATCAAGCAACAAGAAAGCAGTTGTGGAGGGCTTGCAGTGAACTCAGCAAAGGCCCACATGGGGTGGTGCTAAGAGCTCAAGCCATTGTGGTCCCATGGGGCCTGCAGGAGCAGGTTGTCAATCTAGCACACAAGGGACATGAGCGGTTAGCCAAGATGAAAGCCCATCTCCTCAGAAAAGTGTGGTTCTCTGGAATGGATGCCATGGTCGATGGAGTTATCAGGGCAAGTCACTCATGCGCGATCACCGGGGGCAACCCAGCACCTCATCCTGTCCTCCCAGAAGAGCCGTGCCGTGAGCCATGGTCAAAAGTCAGCATTGAATTTGGATGTTTCCCTGATGGGCGCAGCACTGTTGTCCTGATAGACTCGCATTTGAAGTTCCTGATCGTGGAGGTAGTCTCGTCCACAGCATTTCCGCAAGTCAAGGTTGTCCTCGACCGGACCTTCACAATGCTGGGCCTTCCCGATGAAATACGGTCTGACAACTGACCCCCATTCCAAGGGAAGGAATTCCATGACTATCTGGCGGCCCACGCCATCCGACACCGCAAGATAACTCCGCAGTGGCCTCAGGCCAACAGTGAAGTAGAGCCCCTCATGGGGACCCTTACTCGGGCACTGCAGATCAGCGTGGAAAGAGGGGAAGATGTAGAAGAGTGTCTCCAATGTTTCTTGAATGCTTACCGCCACACCCCACACTGCATCACCTGTTGCGCCCCGTCACACGTGCTTGTTGTAAACTCCCAGGATCGGCATGTTGTTCAAATGGGTCCACCTCCCAATCACCCCACTCTCTGATGCTATACTAGCGCAGAGGGTTGCAATGATTAAGCGAGGGAAGGAAAGGATGGGAACAGCAGGGAGGGAGACCTACAATGCAAAAAATCACAATTAGAAGATAGTACGAACTCCAATATCTTATCACCTAAAATACACCCATATACTAAATGCTATAACTACCTCTAAAGAAAAAGAACTTGGTATCTTGGGACATTATTGTTTGTAATACCTTCTCAGCTGAAGGCTCTCTAAACATAAAAAGAAACACCATTCAATCAGTAGTGAAACATAACCTGAGTAAGAACCCACACACTCCCATGCACACTCATTACCCACCACAATGTTGAAGGAACTTGCGTCACGGGGGGGTTGAGTACTTGACACACACAGCACTATCCCCTGCAAGGAAAAGAAAACAAAGAACCACATAAAGCTTTGACGGAGGAGATTAAGCCACTGAATGTATACACTTTGATCGACATTAACAGCTCATGCCTATTATGATCCTGGGTGTTAAGTCACAGCACACTATTCACAATGGTAATTCCACGTAAAGTCACATAACGTAATAGTTTGTCGGAACAGATACAACCACACATTAGAATCTTCTGAGAACGGTTGTAAAGCACTTTGGGCACCCTCACCTGGGTGTATGCTTCGTGATATCCTCACAGGGCTCCGGAATTACTTGTACTTTGCAGAAGAGATTGACTCACAAGAATGGTGACTACGTCACCCTTACCGCCCTCGTAGCGTCGAACTCAAAACCAAGAATCCTCTTCGAAATACCACACTCCAGCCCTGGCATCTGCTTTCAGCTGAATACAAAGCACCGCACTAGCGTCACCGCCCTGATTATGAGGCTTCCGGGAATGCGCATCATCACTGCACATGCATGACCTTAACCATGAAGGATCGTGGAAAATGTAGTTCCGGCGAGACACGGAGATAACTTCAACCGCATCGCCATCTCTTGCCAGCGAGCCTCTGCGCGCTGAGATCAGGGAAGTGTGATAGTGCTGTTCCAAAATGCTCCGAGAGACATACTGACGGACCCCGCATGGCGCCCTGAGGAACTGGGCAGTGAGGCCGCTCAAGCAAGGAGAAGGGCCACCAATCGAAAGGCAAGCATGATGCGGCAGGCCCAACCGGCCTCCATGTGTGACCACGTGATCGTTAAAGACCGACATCCAAGGTGGAAGTTCGGAACGCCCTTTGAGTCAGAAGTGTGGGAAGTCATTGACATGCAAGGGACCATGGTCTCTGCCCAAAGGGGCCTGCATACAATAACCTGGAACATATCATCGTTCAAGGTGGATGGGCCCCAGGTGGAGTGGGGAGGAGACTTTGATCAGGACGTGCTTGAGGAAGAAGCCATGGCCCTGTCCTCTGTCCCAAGGGCAGGTGGGGACTTACTCCACACTGAGCGAAAGGAAGGTGAGGTCCTGTTTGAAGATTCACCTCGCTCAACCCAAGGTAGCACAACCCTCTCCAATAGTCCTGTCAGGTTAGGGCCAAGTTCCTGCTTCTGGAGCCAGACGTATGGTCTCCGTACGAACCCTGGCCCAGTCCAAAGGCTCTGAGACTTTGTTTGCTGCATGCCGTGAGAAGAATCACAGAGCAGAGGGACAGTGAGCAGCTAAAGAAAAGGAGGAATGTAGTGTGAGAGCCACACAGCCCACACTAGTCACTGTTGCACGCTGTAACACCCCGCAGCGGGGGCTCGCTCGAAGGGGATAAATGAAGGGGCGCATGACCGCTCATGGTCTTGGCCCGTACTGAAGCGCTGTGTGCCAGCATCCAGTTTGCTACTGGGTACATGGTGTTGGGCTTTATCACGTGGTACCGGGTTGACCCACTACACAGCTGTATCATGAACGTTTTCTGAGTCCGTGTACAGGCTCACAACAAGTTCATTCTCCTGTTTTTGCTGAAATGCACAGTTGTAAGCACATACTAGAAACTGTAAAAAATGCTGAACTAGTGGAGTGACGAATTTGACTCAGGGTGGCCAGCCTCATCACTGCAGTTGCAACCTAGAAAAGAAGACAAAACATTAGACAGGAGAGACAAAAAAGTAATATTATAGAAAGAGGACAGGAAGGAGGACGTGTAAAGGACAGACGAATCACGTATGTAAAGTACGTTCAAAAACAGGATACGGAAGCCAGGAAGTATACGAGTGTTGCCAGATTGGGCTATTTCCCGCACAAATGGTCGATATTTTTCCCATTTGTACGGCAAAAAATCAGATGGTGGGTGTCTGTTTTTTGGGCTTACATTTGCCCAATGTGTGCGGCGAACACACGCTTCCACTTTCTTCCCTTTTATCCATAGATCCTCGAATACAATGAACAGGGGCTCGCCAGTTTTCACCTCTCCCCTCTGGTTTTGTGGATGTCTGAAGAGCCAGAAATCCACAAAACTAGAGAGGAGATATATATATATATAAATATATATTTATTTATTTATTTCAAAAGTTTTATATAGCGCGAACATGACCCTTACGGGTATCAGAGCGCTGTACACAGTGGTGAAAGCATGTGTAAAACAATAAAATGGAACAAATGAGGTAATTTAACAACCATAAGGTCAAAAAGGGGGTAACACATAAGGTTAAAGGGGGCACGGGGAGTCAGCCAGTCTAGATGGACCTGTAGAGTTTCAGCAGGTCAATATCCAAGGAACCGTCAAGAAGACAATACCGGGCACTCACGGGCTAGTTAAATAAAGTTAGTTATTTCATGAACCAGTGCAACCACAATAAACTGACACACGCGTTTCGGCATCCTGGCCTTTATCAATGCCTGTTCTAGATGAAAAACACAGGCAAGGTAAGTCATAAATGAAATATGCAGCACTTGGAGAAGTCAAAGTTCACAAAATAGTCTCCATAACCAATATAAAAATAATGCATTGAGTCTGGTCCTTACCAAGCCGACTCAATGCATTATTTGCATATGGGTGTTTTTCATCTAGAACAGGCACTGCAAGAGACAAACTCCACTTGGCATCATGGACATTGTCTTGCAGTGCAAAAAGCATTATGGGACTTGCAGTTGTCAGCTTAAGTCACATGACTCAAGATCATTTAAACGCATTTGGCCTGTGAAGACATCATATCCTATGATTAAGGCAATCATGCCAAAACGCATCAGGAATGAGTTCCAGCATCTCTGTAACCTGCAATACTGAATAAATGTCTTGGTAGTCTGGAACTGGGCTGTGGCACCTCTGTTTGTTGGATTAAATTACCGCAGCCACGGCCATCCTGCAGGGTTGGCGGTATATACATATATATATGTATATACATATATATGTATGGATATATTATCTACTGGCGGTCGCCAGTAGATAGTTATAGTTAGGACCGTGTTTCCTTAGGAAATCTGAAAATTCTATTTTGAATAACTTTGGCGCCGGTTGACAAATCCTCGCGAAATTTTCAAAACTAATGGGGCGCTCCGCTCCGCTCCGCTCCTACCCCGAAAGTCTCGGGGTGATTCGTCAAGCGGGGGCCGAAAAAAAGGGGGGTCCCAAAACACGTTTTCCCCATGCACTTTCCCATAGGACCTTTAGTCGAAGGTACAGCCCGAACGGCTGAACAGAATTACTTGAAATTTGGCAGAGAGGTAGTCCTCAGGTCAGGGAAGTGCCTTTTGCAGGTCTGGTGTCAATGTGTTCTGTATTAACTGAGAAAATAGCATTTAAAAGCATATAAATATCTATACGCGTGCACCGTGCGCGCACGGTACTTGCACTGTGAGCGCACGGTGCCGCGCGCGAGCGTAATTCTGATTGGTGGATTGATGTCAGTAAACATTCGAATCGGTCGAAATCAGGAAGTGTCGGCCGCCATTTTGTCTGTCGCACTGAAAAGGAAAGGTGGAGAACGTGAACAGGGGGCAGAGTAGGGAGTTCCTGACCCCCTAGGCTTTGTCTGGGAGTTACAGTAGGACCCCGAAGGGCCCAAAAAAAGATTTTTTTTTTTTTTTTAAATTCGCGGGGTGCGCGCACTGTGCGCGCACGGCGGAAAAAAAATCTAAACAAAAATAGAATTAAAAATCAAGTTTAAGTGTTTAGATATTAGGTGGCTCTAAAAAGAGCCGTTGTGTTTATTGAGTGTTTTTTGGTACCTACAAGTAAGTACCAATGCAGAGTCTGAAGTTCAAGAGGAAGACTCTGTTCCCTTCATCATTAAAATGTACACCATCTCCTCTATAAATGTCTTGCATGTTGTATCGCAAGTTGTTGTGGTAGATAGAACCCATACCATAGTCTCTGAGGAAAGCAGAAACAGACTTATTGACATGCTTTCTTGCTTTGTCAATCTGCGGACAATGTTGGTTTGACCAGTTCCACTTTTGCCTTTGGCATATATTAGAATATACAAAGGCAGTTTGTGGAAAAAGTGACATCAATTGCACAAAGGTGTCCTTAACAAGCATTTCCAGACCTACCCCAGTTAAAGTGCCTAGGTCATTTCCACCACAGTGCACAATTATACGGTTAGGCCAGTGGTTCCCAAACTTTTTCCACCCACGGCTCCCTTGCCCTATTGGCCGTTTGCTGCGGCTCCCCAATATGTTACATTCTTTTGGCGGTGGGGGGATGTAAACCCAGCCTTAGGAGTACTTCCATTTTTCATCCTGAAAATAATTGGGATGAAGCCGGCAAAGGTATTATAATGATTGATGTGGGGCTCACACTTTCGAACCAAATGGGGGGGGAATGATGGGGGTGGGGGGGAATGAAAAAACGTATTCTCATTGGCACCTTTTGCATGATTGCTAGGTGTAAGAGTGCAGCTATTGTGAGTTTCATCATTTGTGGCGTCAAAGCACATTGGATATGTGTAGAATGGAGTGATGCATGGCTGCACTTTAACAAACCAGGGGCACTCAGATCCTGCAGAGGGCATAGCAGCCCTTATATTCCTTGGATGCACTGGAAGACCTGGAGTGTGCACTGGGGGCTCTTTGGCATGCACTGGATAGTGATTGGCAGTGCAAGCCCAGAAATGAGCTTTGGAAGCCCTCTCATATGTGCTCACAGATCTGGAATGCGCATTGTCAGTATTATGGTGTGCATGGCCAGCCATGGAATCTGAAGCAAGCTTCCCCCTGCTGCCTTAGTACTTAATGTTTTGCTTATTGTTGTGCTCCTGTCCTGTTATCAGTGTCCCACCATGCCTTGTTTACTACACTGCACAATAAGCGTTGCTAAATCATTTCCACTGAGTCTACACAGCAAGCAGTTGGGGCGAGTCAAAGATAGACTTCTATATTCATGTGAGCACAGTGCTGCCTGCATCAAGGCTAACTCAGGACCAACAGAGGCATGATTGGAGAGGTTAATTTTAATGCAGGAAACTATATTATGAAACAATAAGTAAACTATACCGTATTAATGTACATTTCAATTTACGGTGCTTTTGCAGCCCATTTGTTTTGCATCAGTCTAGTCCGGGAGGCATAATTAAAAAGCATGACTTGTATGAACAGGACATTCAAAGCAGTGACATATATAAGACAAAAATGTCCTTGGACTATTATGGTGACATTGTGCAAAATCTAACAAGAGGGTTGTTTTGAATCTCACGGTGGCACACATCAGGAGCGAAATGCTGGCTGTGTCTGAGTGCGCAGGACTCATTTGAATATTGAAAGGCAATCACTGTCCTTGCACAACCCCATTGTGCAAAATAGAAAATTGTGAAGGCAAAGACAAAGTACAATCGTCAGTGGCATGTCAGGAAGTGGAGATCAGTGAGTGGGTGGTGGAGCCTACACCCAGAGGGCAGCACATACTACTTGATCCTTGCATTGAGGACATGGATAAAGCAAATAGGAAATGTCATGTTAATGACGAACAGCAGCAGACATAGACAAGTATTGTTCTCAAGCCATAAATTAGAGAAGCAAATGCACATCATTTGCACTATAATCCAGGATTAGTCTTTCCAAACTCTCTATGACCCACAGGTTTTGCACAGCTCTTAGCAGCTGGCACATTTCCCAACTGAGATAATTCCCATTATATGTGTAAATCTGAGAACACGGCTAGTGGCCATGAGTTTTCCCCTGCCCACTTGTGCCTGCACTGCTGCACCAGAGAGGGCTCCCCGGCGCTGTGAATCATTATTCTTCAAGGGCGTTGTGTGTAAAAGCAGGTTGTCTGCAAATGTTTAGTTTCGCTTTGAGCGCCGCAGGACGTTTTATTTCCTTCTTAAGTAACACCTCCGACCCGAATCCTGGCTGCCCTGTCTGCCAACTTGCTGTCCTTGTGTATCCCACGTAGGCCCCATCCTACTCCCCTTGAATGGTTCTGCCTGAACTTCCTAATCACGGTGCTGCAGTGCATGCACGTTTCCGTCCGTTTGTAGGAGTGTTATGCAAGGCTTCCTCCCTCCTTGCTGAGTGGTCCCTGGGAGCAGGGGAATTGTGCACTCGCTAGGCGTGTGGGATTTATTACCTTTCTCCTGAACTCCAGTTTCCCCGCTCCTTTTGAAATGCATTACTGAAAGAATAAACAAAACCGCCACCGATTACAAATCAGTGTCTGAAGCATCCTGCCCTCCACCGCAGGTATTACTCTTATCAGAGGCGCAACTAGAGCCAAATTTCGGGGGGGGGGGGCTAAGAAAAAATTTCGGGGGGGGGGGGCTGAACCTTTTAAGCCATAGGCAGAGTGGAGCTGCAGGGGCTCTTAGAAGGGGTGAAACAACAGCGAGGCCTCATTAACATGCAAATGGTCTTTTAAAGACCTGTGAAGTGCTCGGGTGCGGCTGTGTGTGCGCCGCGAGGCTGTCTCATCCCGGGCTGCCACACGCGACGGGGAGGGGGGGGGGGGCTGAAGCCCTGTGAGTCCAATGGGTATTGCGCGCCTGACTCTTATTGTGTATCAGTCAGTGGTTCTCAAACTGTGAGCTTGGTGCGTATCTGTTTGCGGCGCCCCTGGCTAGTTTTGATGGCGCACCAGGGTGCCGCGGCGCACAGATTGGGAACCACTGGGTTAGGCTGTGGGAGATGAAGAAAGGATTTCACCAAAGGCATTAATTGGTGCCACTTTAACCCTCTCTGACCAATCCATTTAATGTCTACATTTGGCAAAGCAAGGTCTTTCACAATACCTCTTTTTTCTGCAATTTTTTCACTCCAGAAGACATAGCTGTGACCTACAATCCACACTGTGAACATCTTCCAGGGAGATCTGGATGCACTCAGAAGGTGTATTTCAGTAGAATGGCAATATGAAAAGAAAGATAGTTGTAAAATGGAGGCTTACATACTTTTTTTTTAATAAAAAGAACTCATTGGCTGTTTCAAACCATTCTACACTAAAAACTAGGTTGTATGTTTACATTTTTAAAAGCATGTTTTGTATTGGTTCAGAAAAATGTGTTCAAAGAGAACATTAGTTTGGATTTGCTGTTAGGTTTGAAAAGTCAAGCACTCTTGCTCTTTGGAATAGAAACATTGTGTGCTGAACTTCTGACCTCTCTGCTCACACCAGTGTTCTATGACCTGTTGCAATGGTAGCAGGCAGAAGTCATGTTGGGGGTAGGGATCACTTAGAAAGGGTTGAAATTTGCAACCAATAGAAATGTGTGTTTCCATTTGAATAAATGTGGGAAGCAATGTGATTTGAAGTTAACATGTATATGTGTGAAAAAAGAGAGGGAAACTTTGCCATTTACTGGTTCTGGTGAGAGGAGTACAGCTCTGAGATTCTGGCTCTGATAATTTGCTGTGTGAGTGCCACATTTCTTTCTCAATTAACTACTTTTAAAGGTGAGTTGTGAATTTGAGAGGGGATGTATGTAGTGCATTTTGATATAAATAATAGAAAATTGTTTCTTCTTTTAAAGTTGTGTTTTACATTTTATGTTTTGGAAGATATTTAACTGCCTTGAGCTTGTAAGATATTATGGATTATGTCTTCACCATAGGATAAGGTGTACTGGTATCACCCAGGAATACTGTTTTGTGTCTAGAATCATATCATGAGTCTGTGTGCACACAAGAATTGTTGTCAGAGATTTAATTTGTGTTGCTCTTCTTCTGTAAGACTTGCACTTGTATGAAAGGGGCAGCTTGTTTTCTTGAACTGTGATGGTTAGCATTCAGCAGAAATCAGTAAGATATTTAACTGTCTTGAACTTGTAAGATATTATGGAGTATGTCTTCACCATAAGTTAAGGTGTACTGGTATTACCAAGGAAAACTGTTTTGTGCCTAGAATCACACAATGAGTCTGAGTGCACACAGGAATTGTTGTCAGAGATTTAATTCGATTTGCTGTTGTTCTGTTAGACTTGCACTCGCAGGAAAGGGGCAGCTTGTTGTTGAACTGTGATGGTTAGCAAACAGCAGAAATCACTATTTCACTCCTGTAATGGGTGAGGTAATTCCTACATGTTCAAAACTCCAATTAACCCTTACTACACATGTACTCTTACATACATGTCTCCAGTCTTCATGCAGTTGTGCAAGCATCCATGCTGATTTCTCTTGCACCTGACAATACACAGTATCCAGAAACACGCTTTTAGCACACAGCCAGTTGCTTCTTCTACACTTCCATGGTTATTAATCAGCACTCTTTGGTATTTCAGATAGGAGTGTGTAATGCTAACACATTCAACGTCACTAAGGCTCATTTCCTTTGCTCTAGTCCAATCTCTCACCCAGGTAACACATGCTCATGGTGTCAAGTAGCTGTTAGGAGATGTGCTCTTTTCTGCCTCTGTAAATTATAATGAAAATGTGTCAGGCTGTCATAGTAATTATCACTTACTGTACCACAGTAGTAAATGTGCTTAGAAGTTGCCAATCAAATATCGTTTTCTGCCTGCCTAGAATCACACCATGAGTCTGTGTGCACACAGGAATTGTTGTCAGAGATTTAATTTGTGTTGCTGTTGTTCTGTTAGACTTGCACTCGCATGAAAGGGGCAGCTAGTTTTCTTCAACTGTGATGGTTAGCATTCAGCAGAAATCACTATTTCACAAATGAGAGGGAAATGCTAACGCATTTGAAATCAACATGGTAGATTTTCCTTCCACTCCTGTAATGGGTGAGGTAATTCCTACATGTTCAAAACTCCAATTAACCCTTACGACACATGTACTCTTACATACATGTCTGCAGTCTTCATGCAGTTGTGCAAGCGTCCATGCAGATCTCTCTTGCACCTGAAAATACACAGTCATAAGAAACTCACTCTTAGCACACAGGCAGGAGCTTCTCCTACACTCCCATGGTTACTAATCAGCACTGTGTGGTATTTCAGATAGGTGTGTGTAATGCTAACACATTCAACGACACCAAGGCTCATTTCCTTTGCTCTAGTTTAATCTCTCACCCAGGTAACACATGCTCATGGTCTCAAGAAGCTGTTAGGAGATGTGCTCTTTTCTGCCTCTCTAATTTATAAGGAAAATGTGTCAGGCTGTCATAGTAATTATCACTTACTGTACCACAGTAGTAAATGAGCTTTGAAATTGCCAATCAAATATCGTTTTCTGCCTAGAATCACACCATGAGTCTGTGTGCACACAGGAATTGTTGTAAGAGATTTAATTCGTTTTGGTGTTGTTCTGTTAGACTTGCACTCGCAGGAAAGGGGCAGCTTCTTTTCTTCAACTGTGATGGTTAGCACTCAGCAGAAATCACTATCTCACAAAAGAGAGGCAAATGCTAACACATTTGAAATCAACATGGTAGATTTTCCTTCCACTCCTGCAATAGGTGAGGTAGTTTTTACATGTTCAAAACTCTAATTAACCCATACCACACATGTACTCTTACATACATCTCTGCAGTCTTCATGCAGTTGTGCAAGTGTCCATGCAGATCTCTCTTGCACCTGACAATACACAGTCTCCAGAAACACACTCTTAGCACACAGGCAGCAGCTTCTCCTACACTCCCATGGTTACTACTCAGCTCTGTGTGGTATTTGAGATAGAAGTGTGTAACGCTAACACATTCAACGTCACCAAGGCTCATTTCCTTTGCTCTAGTCTAATCACTCACCAAGGTAACACATGCTGGTGGTCTCAAGTAGCTGTTAGGACATGTGCTCTTTTCTGCCTCTCTAAACTATAAGGAAAATGTGTCAGGCTGTCACAGTAATTATCACTTACTCAACCATAGTAGTAAATGTGCTTTGAAATTGCCAATCAAATATCGTTTTCTGCCTAGAATCACACCATGAGTCTGTGTGCACACAGGAATTGTTCTCAGAGATTTAATTTGTGTTGCTGTTGTTCTGTTAGACTTGCACTCGCATGAAAGGGGCAGCTAGTTTTCTTCAACTGTGATGGATAGCACTCAGCAGAAATCACTATCTCACAAATGAGAGGCAAATGCTAACACATTTGAAATCAACATGGTAGATTTTCCTTCCACTCCTGCAATGGGTGAGGTAATTCCTACATGTTAAAAACTCCAATTAACCCTTACCACACATGAACTCTTACATACATCTCTGCAGTCTTCATGCAGTTGTGCAAGCGTCCATGCAGATCTCTCTTGCACCTGACAATACACAGTCTCCAGAAACACACTCTTAGCACACAGGCAGCTGCTTCTCCTGCACTCCCATGCTAACTATTCAGCACCGTGTGGTATTTCAGATAGCAGTGTGTAACGCTAACACATTCAACGTCACCAAGGCTCATTTCCTTTGCTCTAGTCTAATCACTCACCCAGGTTCCACATGCTCATGGTCTCAAGTAGCTGTTAGGACATGTGCTCTTTTCTGCCTCTCTAAACTATAAGGAAAATGTGTCAGGCTGTTACATTAATTATCACTTGCTCTACCACAGTAGTAAATGTGCTTTGAAATTGCCAATCAAATATCGTTTTCTGCCTAGAATCACACCATGAGTCTATCTGCACACAGGAATTGCTGTCAGAGATTTAATTCATTTTGCTTTTGTTTTGTAAGACTTGCACTCGCAGGAAAGGGTCAGCTGTTATGATAGGATTTGAAAAGCTCAAAAAAAAATCGTAATGTATTAAAATTACATAAAGGTATTTTTTTTTTTAGTTTATTTCAGGTATTGCTGAACAACAGTGAAATAAGTTAAAGATGCCTATAAAGTCAAGAAAGAGAAAAGAACAGCAACAACATCTATATTTGAAGACAACTGGACAAAAAAAATTAGTTGAAGAACCTCATGTTGGAAAAAAGAAAAAGTCTTCTGGTAAGCAGACTAAGGATTTTTTTAAAAACATCTTCAAACAAAGGAAAAATGTTTAAAATATATCCACTGCAAATAGTGTTTCAAGTACAAAACAACATCAGAGTCGACAGAAAATAATAAACGCTAATGTAGAATCAGAAGTAAGAAAGAGTGACTTAACACAAAAAGTAGATTTTAAAAACATTCGTCGAAAAATGTTTCAGAGAAGAGTGATGTTAAATTTGCTAAAGGATGTGAAAAAATATAAGCAGAAAACCAAATTTTATAAGAAAAAGAAATATATTGAAACAATTGTTACAAAGGCTTTGGAAATAAAAAGAAAACTGTTCATTTTAATTTTGAATAGGATGCGTAGATTAGATAAATTAGTCAAAGCAATGAAGTCACAAAGCAAAAGGAAAAGAGTAGTTAAAAAAATAACTTTTGTAAAGTGTTCTTAGGAGAATGGAAGCATAGTTCAAGTACTGAACCATTTTTTAATGAAGAGAGTTATCTTCAAAGTAATAGTTTGTTGCATGCAGTTGACACCACTGGTTGTGCATATGAAGTGAAAGATGGTTGTGTAATGGAAAAGGAGAAAATGGTTCCAAGAAATGAGGAAGAAGTGATAGCTGATGAGGTTATGGGGAGACGTCCTAAAGCCCCAGTGTACACTTGGAATTGTAGTAGTATTTGTACTGTGCGACAGGAATCTATTGATATATTACGTGACTTTCTAAGAGAATATATTAAAAAGAGTGTTAAACAGAAGATTAAGGTGCTTCAACGACTAGATCCATGCAGAGGGAGAGAGAATACTGGTTTGCAAGGACATTCTGTGGCTTGTCTATCTAGGAAAGTTTGTCAAAGTGTTTTTCACCATTTTAGGATGCTGGCAGTACATCATACTGAAATGAGAAAGTTTGTGAGAACATTGTATTTTGCGAAAAGTCCAGCACTAAAGTTAAATGAGTTGAATAATGCTCTGTTCCGTGGATCTGTATCAGATGTAGTGAAGGTTACTGATGATATTCAGTTTTGTTACTTTGGTCCAGAACAAGAAAGTGCAGGAAATGATACAGTTTATTGAGGAAAATGTGGAAGAGAATGTAGAACTCACTGTTACTAAAAATTTTGAAGATGAAATGACAAAATTTACTATCATCTCTAATGAAAGACCAAATATTACTTGTATTTGTTGCCGGAGAAGCCATTATAATATTCAAACAAGGAATGTTGATCTGTATAAAAAAAGTGAAAATGAAGATAATTATAAGTGGAAGGATTTTGCAACATATATATTTCTGGAAAATTGTTTTGATTTGGGTGAAGATCAGCGTATTTGTAAATACTGTTATAACAAGTTAGAAGAAAATAGAATGCCAGCTAGAGCTGTACATAATAATTTAGAATTGGTTGATATTCCTGCAGAACTTTCTGATTTAAATACGTATGAGTCTATACTCATTCAATGTGTCCATCCGTTTCAGACCATAGTGCGTATGGAGCCCAACACAGGTAAATTACCTCCTTCAGATTTACAAAGAGGTTTCAAAGGAAGAGTTGTCTATTTGCCATTGGATTTGAAAAAAAATATTGAAACAATTGATGCAGATAGTTTGGAAACTGAACCATTAGTTATTTTGGTTAATGGTGTACCTACAAAGAATAAGAAAATTTGGCAGGAGCTGGTAGATGTACGAAAAGTACAAAGAGCAAATTTATATTTGAAAAGAAATAATAAATGGTATGAATCAATTTATATGGATGAAGATGAAGAAGTTTTACTAGAAGACACAGGAATACCAACTGGGCAAATTGAAAAAGTGGATAAGTCAAAAGAAGAAGAAATTTATGAACATTTCAGCATACATCCTCTTCATTCCAAAGAAGTTATGGGAAACACTATTGATCTGTTTCAGATGAAAAAAGCAAAAGGAGCTCCCGTGAGTGTATGGGAGGAGAGCTTGGAAGCTCGTTGTTTTCCCCAGCTGTTTCCTACAGGAGAGGGTGGACGATATGATGAACGTCCAGTACAGATTCCTGCTTCCGAGTATCGGACTACAAGATTATATGCAGAAGATCCAAGATTTCGTCAAAGTATTCCTTATTTGTTCCATCTTTTATTTGAAAGTGACTTGTCTGCACTATCTTATGCAGTAAATCACATTTTTAAAACTGGAGTACATCTACATAATGTGTCAGCAAAGGATTTTATCAACAAAGTGCAACAGCGAGATGATCATTTGGAATCTCAATTGATTAATTTGATGGCTTGTCAGCGTGGGACTAATGAATATTGGTACCGACGCCATGGAGAATTGAAATGTATGTTACGGAATTTAGAAACTCCTACATGGTTCCTTACCCTAAGCTGTGCTGAGTACGCTTGGGATGATTTACTGGATTTTCTTCGAGAGGCAAATTCAAACATTGAAAACATCCAATACAAGACAGCAGGAGAATTGTGCTCATTGGATCCGGTTAATGTTTGCAGATATTTCAATCACAGATTTGAGGCTATGATGTCTTTCATCTGCAATAAAAAAAATCCACCTCTTGGAGAAGTTGTGGATTTCTTTTGGAGAAAAGAGTACCAAGCAAGAGGTGCTCCTCATATTTATATGCTGTTGTGGATCAAGGATGCTCCAAAATTTGGAACAGATGCTGATGAAGCAGTTTTATCTTTCATTGAAGAATATGCAACATGTGCTATACCTAAAAGCACAGAAGAAAAAAACTTAAAAGAGCAAGTTTTACGTTTCCAAAGTCATCGGTGTGGAAAGTACTGTCGACGAAAGTACAAGAGTAAAGATAAATTCTACACAAAATGTCGATTTGGATTTCCACGACCTGTTCTTTCAAAAGGAAGAGTAAACAGTTTTATGTCAGCTGTGCGACATACTATTACAAGAAAATCGCCGAAAAATACATACAACCTAAGAAGAAAAGAAGAGTCGAAATACATAAACGACTACAACCCAGTCATTTTATCCATGTGGAATGCTAACATGGATATTCAATATGTAGCTGACAATTCTATTGCTGTTGCCCGGTATGTCACATCTTACATCACAAAATCTGAGAAAACGGAATTGAAAGAAATGTGGGAAGAGATTTCTCACGAGAAGACTGTCAGTAAAAAGCTATACAGTTTCAGTTTAAAGATGTTATCGCATCGAGAAATTGGATCATACGAATGTTCAGATAGGTTATCATCTGCAAGTCTGTACTCCAGAAGAATAATTTGGGTAAGTTTAGGCCTTGCAGGAATGCGAAATCGGGTATTGAAATCTATTCAAGAAATTGAATATTTAGCTGAGTACGAACCAGAAAGTACAGACATTTTAAGAACAAACATGTTGGACACATATTACCCACAAAGAAGTCATCATCTTGAGAACATGTGTCTCTATGAAGTGCTGCAGAACTACATTTTTAAACGGAATGCCACAAAAGACATCAACAATGGAAAATATAAAGTCACTGGTGAGGAAGGATGTTTGGTGAAGCAAACAAAAGCAAGTTTGATTAATCATCGGAAGCTGAGTTGCGACACTACTGACAAAAAGGAATTTTACTACTTGGCACTTTTACAGCTGTTTAAACCATGGCGTTCAGAGGACGAACTACTGGGAGAATTTCAGAGCTAAGAAGATTCCTTTAATGCTTGCAAAGATAGCATAGAATGCAGTACTTTCACAACTTATGTTCAAATGTTAAATGAAGAAATTGAACAAGAAGCAACAATTGCAGCTGAAGTAGCTAGAGACAGTTCTCAAGACAGTCAAAGTTCTGGGACGTTCAGTCAAGATCCTCTAGGACAACCAATCATAGAAAATGAAGCTGCAATAGCCATGACTGAAGTGGAAACAGCTATGAATCAAGCTCAGGAAGATTTAATAAACTTACCAAATTTGGAACAACCACTGAATGATGAACAACAACAAATTTATGAGGAAGTCAGAAAAAAAATTGATCACGGATTACTACATGAAAATAAAGAGTGTTCATGCACATCTTTTGAACCAATCAGAATGTATGTGATTGGACAAGCAGGAACTGGAAAACGTTTCTTAATTAATGTAATTAGAAGCTACCTACAAAACAAAACGGATTTAACTTTGTCTTGTGTTGTTACTGCTCCAACTGGGTTAGCAGCGTATAATATAAAAGGAGTTACATTACATCGTTTGCTAATGTTACCAGTAGAGCATGAGAACAAAATACAATACCACAAGCTATCAGGAGAAGCATGTTTTGAAGTTTCAAGAGTATTGAAGAAAATGAAAGTACTCATTATTGATGAGGTAAGCATGGTATCAAACTTAATGCTTGCCTTTGTGCATTTAAGAATGCAGCAAATTCTAAAGACAGACTATGACGTGTTATTTGGAGGAAAACACGTCGATAGTTTTTGGGGATCTTTTGCAGCTTACTCCAGTTAAAGGACAACCAGTATTCCATACACTTACACATGAAGACACGATAAAGTCGTTAGGAAGTATAGGTAATGTGAATATTTGGACATACTTTGAGTATAAAGAACTCATTACCAATATGAGGCAAGCCATTGATGAGGATTATGCAAGTAGACTCAAAGATATCAGAATTGGACTACTCACAGAACATGGCAGAAAAGCTTTACAGAGTCGATTGCTGTGTAATTTGTTTTCAACAGAAGAAATAGTTCCAGAGAAAATATACAAGAAAATTGCTGAAAAAATACTGTAATCTGCTTAATGCCAACACTACATGAATGCTCTATATTCAATCAAGAACTTTTGAAATTGGAAAATGAAGAGATTATAAAACTGGAAGCTGTGGATAAAATACAACATGAAGGAATAACTATTATATTGACAGGCAAATTGGCAACTAAATTGGATTCTCTAGAGAAAAACATTTCGAAAACAGCTGGTTTGGAAAAGAATCTTTATGTATGTATGAACTGTAGAGTAATTTTAAGACGTAATTTGGATGTAGAAAAAGGTTTAGTGAATGGAGTTATGGGTAAAGTTGTGGGTTTTGTAAAGTACCAGAAAAAAGATGGAATTCAATTTTTAAAAATAAAATTTGATCAGATTGAAGAGGTAAAAGACATTAGTCGTTGTTCAGTTCGTTTTTTGCTAGTGAAAGACTTATATGTACGTAGGAAGCAGTTTCCGTTTTCTCTAGCATATGCTGTAACTATTCACAAGTCTCAAGGATTAACTGTAGATAGTGCTTTTGTAAACATTGGATCTAGTGTGTTTAAAGAAGGTATGACATATGTTGCTTTGTCACGCGTGAAAACATTATCTGGTTTATTCATGATAGACTTTGATGACTCAAAAGTTAGTGCTGATGCAAACTGTGTAAAGGAGTATAATAGATTAAGAAGAAGCTATGCTCCTCATTTAGGTCAGTATCCTGTGTTTGAAAAACGTGTTGTTTGTCGGTAAAGGAGGATTGAGAATATCTGTAATGAGGATGTACAGAAGAGAAAACAAAAAGAGAGTGATGTGATTGCAAGCAAAAAGAAAAAGCACAGTGTTGAAGAGGTTGTTGGTTGTCATTTTGAAAATAGCTCTGGTGTCAACTGCTACGCAAATGTAGTACTGAATGTTGTATTTTATCTTGAAATTTTGCAAGAGCAGATAATACTAAATCATGGAAAAAGATTCTGTTCTCTGCTGAGGCTCCTTTATGAGAAGCTGAGTAATGATAAAACTGAAATAGAAAGTGCTACTGATGTTAGAAATCTTTTAGATGTATGTTCTGGATGTACACAGTTTAAAGAAAATGTCCAGCAAGATGCACAGGAATGTATATGCTTATGGTACTGGAAGATGAAGGGGTAGAAGTATCAACGTTATTTTTTAAGAAATATGGACAGTATGTAATTTTAATGATACAATGTTGTAGAGCAGATGGAACAAAATTGGAAACTTTACTAAAGAAGTTTGTAGGTAATCAATTACCAATTTCTGGAAAAACTTTTGTTGCAGTTGCAATAATTTTTCATGATGGTCCTTCTATAACTTCTGGTCATTACACAGTTTATCTTAAATGTGAAAAAGGATGGACACTGTGTAATGATTCTCAATTGATTTTCAAGCAACGTTTGCCTTATGATTTACCAAATTGTTACTTAATTTTTCTAAAACCAAAATTTAAGATACAAATTCCAGCATCTGAAGAAACCATTATTTCAATTTTAAAGGATTAAGATTGGATATTTCACTTAAAAAGGATTTTAAAATTACCATTTGGCCTCATGGAAAGGTAAAGGTACCAATTGTGGACTTCTTTGACAGACATTATTTTGGTGTATGTGCTTATGCAACAAGGTTTACAGACGTTATTTATTGCAAATTGTTATTGTTCTTAGAAGGTATTTTTAATATATATGTGACATTTCTATCAAGGTATGTTTTAGTGAGGATACATTCGGGGCTTTTTTAAACAATCTTTCAGATTGTTTTTTTTTTTGCCCGCTGTTAAATGATGAATACAATTGATATCACTATTTTCAGTGGAATTCAATACATTCTGAAAACAGCAATAAAAGGGCAAAAAATTGCTTTGTTAAATATGAAAAAACATGTACTGTTTAATAAAATGTATTGTTGAATATTAATACTTTTTTTCTTTTTTTCAGATCTTGAAAGAAAATTTAGGAAATGTATTTCATTTTACTTGCAATTAAAAAAAAACATTTATTTCTAATTAAGTTATTTTGATGGTCAGGTAAGTTTAAAATATCTGTATTTCTCACTCATTCCCTTTCATGCTTCCTTTTCTTCACCTCTGCTCACTCTGCTTTTCTCATTCCTCTTCCCTCTCTCTCTTCTTGCTTTACTACCCTTTCGTAACTCCCTCACTCCTTCTCTACTACTCCCCTAGGTTTACTGCCTCCTTCACTATTTTTTCAACCATGTTTCTCTCCCTGTCTCCATATGTCTCAGTCATTCTAACTGCCTTACTCCTTCTCAGTTCCTTGCTCTCTGTCTCACTCCCTTTGTCTGTTTTACCCTTAATTTCCTTAACATCTCTGGGGCAGATTTACAAGTCCCCTGCGCCACCACTACGTCACTTTTCATGACATACTGGTGGCGCAGGGTGCTCCTCCATATTTACAAGGAGAGGCAAAGCCACCCTGTGTGACTTTTCCTCTCCTCGTAAATACAGCCATTTCACACACAGCACTGTGTGTTGAAGGGGTATTCTATGGGTGTCGTTGTTTGTGTTCCCACGCAACACTCATAGAACTACACATATCTCCTGATTTACAAGAAATCGTAAGTCTGAAGTTGAGTGTGAATGCTACGCCACCCTAGAGGTGGCGTTGTGAGGCACAACAAGGAGGAATGTTTTCATTTCTCTTCATTTTTTCCTCTTTCAGTGCGTGCTGCATGCTACAGCATGCATTGAAAGAGGAAAAAGCCTCTTGTGATTGTTTTTTTGAGGAAGGTGTCCCTTCCTGCACAAGAACAATCTCCCCACCACGCAGGCATCCTTGCACCATGGTGCAAGGGAGCTTGCGTCGGCGCATGGCTGCAGTTTGTGCGCTAGCGCAGGGGAAGCATAGAGATGCGACATATTCTTGTAAATATGTCGCATCTCTGTGCTTCGAAACTAACGCAGCAAGGCGCAGCAAAATTACTTGCTGCACTGTGCTGCGTTAGTTTGTTATAAATCTGCCCCTCTGTTTCTACTACTCCTCCTCTCTCCATCACTCATTTTCCATCTATGTTAATTTTTTTACCTTCTCCGTTATTCTCCTTCCCCTACCTTCCCTAACTGTCACTATCCTTTACTCATAGTCACTCCTATTCTCCTACTTCTCTTCCGCCTGTATTTATCTCACACCCCTTCACCTTTTTGCGTTCTTTCCTTCAATCTCCGTCACTCTGCTTTTCTCATTGACATCCTGACTCCCTTTCTCTCACTCAGGTTTCCTAAATCCCTCCATCCCCTCACTCTCCATTTCTCACTTTCCCTTACCCCATTTCCTAATCCTCATGCCCGTTTAAAAAAAAAAGAATTAAAAATCAAATTTAACTGTTTTGATGGTGGTTGGCACTAAAAGTTTAGTATTGATTCTGAAAAATGTGTTCCCACTGAACATTACTTTGGATTTGCTGTTATGTACATTTTAAAAGTTAAGCACTCTTGCTCTTTGGATTAGAAACATTGGGGCAGATTTACAAGCCCCTTGAGCCACTTTTGCGTCTCTTTTTCCATGTAAAAAATGACGCAAAAGTGGTGCAAGGGGCTTGTAAATCTGTCCCATTGTGTGCTGAAGTTCTGATCTCTTTGGTCACACCAGTATTGCATGATCTGTTGCTATGCTAGCAGGTAGAAGTCAGGTTAGAAGTAGGAATCATTTTGAAAGGGTTGAAATTTGCAAGCAATAGAAATGTGTTTCCATTTAAAATAAAGGTGGAGAACATGGAAAGGAGGCAGGGTAGAGACTTCCTGACCCCCTAGTCTTTGTCAGGGAGTCCCTGAAGGATCACAAAGGGTGAAAAAAACGATTAATTTTTTTTAAAAAATCATACCGTGCGCGTACCGTGCACGCACGGTAAAAGAAAAATTCGAGAAATAGATTTTAAAAACAAGTTTTTGTGTTTAGATTTTAGGTGGCTCTAAAAAGAGCCCTTGTGTTAATGTAGGGACAGAGGAACAGAAAAACGAAAAAATGAAAAAAACTATGGCCTGGGGCATGAGTGCTGCTCTATCTTCCTCTGAATGAGATCAATACTGGTTTCACCAAGAGAAATAAGAGCATGACATTCAGAGCACCGTGTATACACCCTACCAAATGCAGGGCGTATATCCAGAGGTACAGAAGTAGGTGAAGGCGCCACTGCAGAAGAAGTGCTCGGCTGAGCTGCCAATGATGTGCTCGGCTGAGCTGCTGAGGATGTGCTCGGCTGAGCTGCTGGTGGGTTTGCACTAGTAGCTCGAGCAAAAGCCACAGGATGTACAAATTCCACGTGCCTTACCATCGTGTGAATACTAAAAGAGTATTTCTTGTTAGCATTTCCACGTGATAAGGTCCGCTTACAAATAGTACAGGTGACTTTGGGAGCATTTACCTTCTTCTGCCCCTCAGGAAAAGTGAAAAACTGCCATATGAAGGAGTCTTTCTGCTTCCTCTGCCTCTGTGGCACAAGAGTCTCCTGCTCACTGCTAGAAGATGGCTGCTTCTCTGCCATTGTATCACAAAAACAGATCAGCTCCTTCTCCTAGGGAATCAGAAGTAATAATGAGGGGAGTGGGTGTGGTGTTGGAAGAATCTGGAACAGAAACTAATATGAACCAATGAAAAGTGATGTTTATTAATCACATGACTTGCCAAGAGGGTAGTGGGTGTGGTGTTGGAAGAATCTGAAACTGAAACTAAGATATGAACCAATGAAAAGTGATGTTTCTTAATCACATGACTTGCCATGAGGGGAGTGGGTGTGGTGTTGGAAGAATCTGAAACTGAAACTAATATGGACCAATGAAAAGTGTTGTTTCTTCATCACATGACTTGCGTGCGTGCTCCGTGCGCGCACGGAGCACGCGCGCCTGCGCGAACGGAGCATGCGCGCATGAGCGTACAGAGCAGGCGCGTACGTAGCACGTGCGCATGCGCGAACTTAGCGCGCGGAGCACACACGACGTACGCATGCGTACGTGGAAAACGTATGCATGCGCACACGGAGAACGTACGCATGCGTACACCGTGCGCGCACCGAACGCGCACGCTGCCGTGCAAGCATGGTGCGCGCACGGTAAAAACCCTTTAAAAAAAAATGAAAGAATTAAAGTGTATATAAGATAATAGAAGATATTAACTATGCTGTTCAACTTTATCCAAATTCAACAAAAAAAAAGCTGAGGCAATCCAAATTAAAAGATACAGATAATCTATAACTATATACATAGGTCACTTTTTGTTATAGAAATATATAAAAAATATAATAAAACATTCATAAATTAGCATTTAAAAAACCTTTGAAATTCACTGAAAAAACCATAGGTTTCACAAACGTTATAGTTAGGAATTAGCATTTCAAAAACCTTGCAAATTCACTGAAAAAACCATAGGTTTCACACACGTTATAGTTAGCTGGACATTTCACTCGTACAAAACCATTGAAATTCCACCGTTATAGTTAGTTCAGCTAACTATAACTCGCGCCCCCGCAATGCACTGCTGATGACGTCACATATTACATCACTCATGACATGGTCAGTGACATCACTGATGACATCACTGATGACGTCATCCAGTGAGTATGTGTTTCTGTACAGTTTTAATATGTTTAATATATATAGGGAAAGGTCTGTTGAAGAATGAGTGGGTGTACAAGTGTGTGAATGGATGATTTGGTAGGTGTGTAACTGACTCTATAAGTGAGTCATTAAATGTAACTTACTACAGACTAGTGACTAAACTGTATGAATGTCTGAATGTGTCTGTGTGTTGCTGTATAAGTGGCTGCATGGTTTTGCGAATAGCTATATGAGTGTCTATATGGGTTATTGATTAGTTGTCTGAGTATCTGTATGGGTGCCTGAGTGTTTGTGTGCGTAGGCTGTGTGTGACTCTGTGCATAGATGTGTGAGTGGGTGATTCTATGGTGCATGTTTTTAAGAGTGCAACTGTGATGGACTGTATGGTTGGGTGAGTCTATGTATGAGTGTGTTAGTGATTGAATGTATATCTCAGTTGTATATGTGTCAGTAACTACATATGTGAAAGGCAGTATATATGTGTGTAAGAGTATATAATTGGGTATATGTGAGAGTGTGTGATTGTGAGAGTGGCTGTATGGATGAGTGTGTGCTTGTATCAATGATTGTATAAGAGCGTAACAATGTGGTACTATTTTTATGAGTAAGTGAACTTGAGTGTGTATAACTGCATAGGTGAGTAACTGGGAGTGTGATTAATTATTTGCATGACTTACTAGGTGTGAGAGTACCTCTATGGATGATTGGTGGTGTGTGAGTGTCTATGTAGGTGTATAAATGCATATGATAGTCCTGTACTGAGTGACTGTAAGTATGAGTGACTGTACAGGTGAGTGAGTGGATGTGTGTGTAGATCTAAGAGTCAATGAGTGGGTATGTAGTTATTGGTATTGGAGTATCTATGGTTTTGAGAATGGGCGTCTGAAATTTTGAGTCGGTGTATCAACGGTTAAATTAGGGTGTGAGAAGATGCAGTAATTTTTCACATGGATGACGTCATCAGTGATGTCATCAGTGATGTCATTTGAGATGTCATCAGTGATGTCATCAGTGATGTCACTGACCATGTTATGAGTGATGTAATATGTGACGTCATCAGCAGTGCATTGCGGGGGCGCGAGTTATAGTTAGCTGAACTAACTATAACGGTGGAATTTCAATGGTTTTGTACGAGTGAAATGTCCAGCTAACTATAACGTGTGTGAAACCTATGGTTTTTTCAGTGAATTTGCAAGGTTTTTTAAATGCTAATTCCAAACTATAACGTTTGTGAAACCTGTGTTTTTTTCAGTGAATATATATATGTGTATGTATGTATGTGTATATATATATATATATATATATATATACATATATATATATATATATATAGAGAGAGAGAGAGAGAGAGAGAGAGAGAGAGAGAGAGAGAGAGAGAGAGGTCACTCAGTGGAGTATTGTTATGTGGTCTCTCGGTGCAGTGTCACATTAAAGATCATTCTGTGATGCAAGCATTGGCTAAGCCAATAGTTCTTGGGCAGAAGAGAGCTATTGGCGTTGTCAATATCATTTAGCCATGTTCTACACATCTTGGTTGCTGTCCAGCATAGCCAAAGGTTATTGTTTTTTAAAACGCCAATACAAGGCCAGCCCTGGGTGCTTCTTATAGCACTTTTTCTGGTGGGATGGGAGGGGGTAAGCAACAATGCAGGAGGGAGGGGAGACAGGGTAACCAACAAAACATTAGCAGGCGGGAGGGATGGAGTAAGCAACAACAGGGCAAGAAGAAACAATGGGGCAAGCTAAAGGAGAAAAACAAAGTACCTAGGAAAGCATAACCAGTGGAAGGGCACATGCTAGTAAAGAAAGCAGTGCACTGCCCCATGGGAGGAACAAACACACAAAGAGAAAGTGAGGCTGACTCACCCTGACCAAAGACAAGCAAAGAAATTAGAGTGACGATAAAGCCAACCAATGGTAAACAATGGGCAGGCTCCAAGCCCTTTATAAATAAAAAGTAAACAAAATGTCTCGAAAGCAACAGTAAATCCGCTCTCAGGCGAGAGCTAAAAAATCTCTACGAGTCAGGGACATTATTTTAGGCTTGTGTTGGCATACAAGTCTCTGACCCAAAATCTAAAAAAAAAGAATACAGACATTATGTGGTTTAGAAATCTCTTCGTGTGTGCATATATATATGTATATATAAAGTTGAATGTATAACAGAAGGAAACACCAATGTAAGAGGCATGGGCTTTTGGTGTGGGACTACAAGGAGGCCAAGTTATCAGGAAATACTGTTGCTAAGAGGACCGCATTAGCAGGTGCAACTGGGATGCAAATATTCTCTTATGCATATAGATCTCAACATCTGCTCTCCGAACTAGTAACATGATCCCAGTGAGGTCATTCACATTTGCATCTTTACCATTAATATATGAGATTTTCCATACAGGGAACCTATGTTGCATACTGAAGCTCTGGCATCAAATGCTGTGATTGAAACAGAGAGAAAGGAGGTGGAATTACTCAATCAGCTCTCTCTTATACACAAAGAGGAGTTTATAACTCATAGAGTTACTGTCACAGTTTAGCCCAGAAGGCAACATGCTCTCACCAGCAGAAATAGTACTGCTAGTTCTCTTCATGACAATCTTTGTGACCGGTCTGCTGGGAAACTCCTGCATCTTGGCTAAGAATGTTGTGGACTGGATCAAGAGCACCAATCTAACCTCCTGTGACCTGATCATCTCCAGCCTGGCAGCTTCTAACATCTGCCTTCAGTGTGCTTTCTTTTCAAGTTATTTGTGCTCCACAATCAATCTAGACTTTTTCCTTACTCAAGCGCTCCAACATTTTCTCACCATGAAATGTATCTTTGATTCGCTCAGCGTCTGGTTCTCGGCGTGGCTGTGTATGCACTACTGTGTCAAGATCGTGAACTGCAACCGACCGTTGTTCCTTCAGCTGAAGATGAAATTCCCCAGAATGGTGCCCTGGCTGATTCTTTATTCAGTGCTGATCTCTCTGATTATCAGTCTTCCACGACTATGGGATTTTCGCAGAGCATCCAAGGCCAACACAACGCTCACTGTCTCCGGTACCGGTGCCACAAGTAAACCTATAACCGACAGCAGTTCTGTTTTCCTTTTTGTAGCATATGTCTCCGTTTTCGTCCTCGCCTTCGCCATCATGGTGCTCTCAGCGCTTATGATTATCACCTCACTCAGCAGACACATGAAGAAGATGGCGGAGAGTGCTGATGGCTTCAGGAGGCCCCGTCAGGATGCACATTTGGGTGCTCTCAAAACAGTTACGTCGCTCCTCATCCTTTGCGCTTTGTTTTACCCGTGTCAGAGTTTCTTAATATTGCGAGTTGTGAAAAGAGGAGAGAATGGATACATAGTATGTACTTGTTTAGTCTCCATCTTTCCATCCCTTAATTCAGTGATCCTAATCATGGGTAGTCCCAGGCTCAAGAAGGGTTTGGGCGAAGCCTTACTGCATGTAAAGTGCTGCTTCAGAATGGATCCTGACACAGCGCCTATAGATTGACCTATATGGATTGTTTTATGCTCTTTATAGCTTGCATGTTTTCGTTACTTTATGTAAAGGTTTCCAAATAGCCCTATGAAGGTATAACAAAACTACGTTTAGCAAAACGTTACCGATAAGACACCACTTTTACACATCATAATTGATACAGAATTTTTTTGGAAAGGAAGAACAGTTTGTCAAATGCAAATACCCAGTCCTGACTAATGATTCCATCTTTCAACAGGATTTACAATGTTAACATTAAAGTGGATGCTTTTCCTATTATTTTAAACATGAAAAGACTTTAAAATAGTGGTTGTACAGATACAGTGCGTTAACAAACTCTGCTGTTGATATATATACCTTGGTTGTTTTCCAGCTGTTGCTTGATCATATACTCCATATGAATTACGGTGAACATAACTACAATATCCAACTGTTGGGGGCAGCCTTGGACTGTAATGGTGCAGAGCAAATAGATATATATTGGTGAATGCATTTGATATGGGAGTAGGAAATTATATTTACTATGTTCTAGAATAAAAATGGTATTGATAAATAGACAATATTTTCCTTTCTTTAGAGGACCTATACAGTTTTTAGGTCTGGCATTAGACAAGATCTTTTGATTTTACAAAAAATATATATATAATAAACTTACCTAAAGGAGGTTTCAGCGAGCCCCCTTCATCTGTTGGTATGTTCTTGTGTGATGCACATTTATTTTCTGCCCGAAATAGCATACACCATGTGGCAATGGGTCAGTCTACGCAATCCATTTGCTAACTCCACTATGAGTAACACCATTCTGCTCTTTTACAAGGAGCACCTCAACATGCAAAGTAGTTAATTTAAGGACCAGCGACTGCTATGGCAAAACATGCTTTCTGGGACCAAAAAGGTTCTTGCTTTCAGCCATTTTGTTCAGATTGATAAGGGCCAACCTCTTCCCCGGCAATAACGTTTTTAAACAAGCATTTGCATTGCAATAGGTCTGGCATTTACGCGAGTTTAAGCTATTGGCATTGTAAATGACAATGCCTTTTATTTTATGTTTTAAAAACCAAAACATAAATAAAAGGCATTGTAATTTACACTGCCAATAGTTCAAACTTGCGTAAATGCGAGACCTATTGCATTGCAAATGCTTGTTTATATATAGAACTTTCTTTGTAGTTGTGCGCTTTTGAGCACTCGTGTGACTTTTCATTCCTGTGTCACTAGTGCACACGTATCATTTAATTAAGTAACAGTAACAGCGCTTAGACACTTTAGGAATGTTGTATGAAGTGTTATATAAAAGACGAGTTATTGATATCAAATCAGAGCCACATTTCAAATCTTCGCATTTCCCAAAAAAACACAGAATAATCAACAAGGTTATATATATAACCCCTGTACAGATCTTGGCGCACAAAAATTCATTTAACTGTTCATCATTCCACTGTACAATTTTATACCTTTCGTCTTCACAGTAATAGTATTAATGGCATATTTTTACAAACTCCAGAATACTGCAGACCTTGGGATGTCAACGCGCTGTAATAACCTAACAATGTCAATTTATCAACCTCAGAAGAATAAAAGGCAGAGTCGGCGCTCACGCGATTCAACTTGTCCACACCAGATGTCAGCAACGAGTGTTGAAGCCACTAAGCAAACTACTTTGAAACGCACTATTTTTTTTATATATAGAACTTTCTTTGTAGTTGTGCGCTTTTGAGCACTCATGTGACTTTTCATTCCTGTGTCACTAGTGCACACGACCCTGCCCTCTGCAGATTTTCTGAAAGAGCACTTGGTGGGTGAGTGGGCATTTGGAGTGCCAAAGGATCCGTGCGGGAGTGAGATGGGAGGGCACTGTGGGCATCACTGGAGGTGGGAGGGCACTGCGGGCATCGGTAGAGGTGGGAGGGCACTGCGGGCATCACTGGAGGTGGGAGGGCACTGCGGGCATCGCTAGAGGTCAGAGGCCACTGTGGGCATCGCTAAAGGTGGGAGGGCATCGCTAGAGGTGGGAGGGAGGTGGGGGGCACTGCGGGCATTGCTGGAGGTGGGAGGGCACTGCACTGGAGGTGGGATGTTACTGCGGGCATCGCTAGAGGTGGGATGGCACTGCGGGCATCGCTGGAGGTGGGATGGCACTGCGGGCATAGCTGGAGGTGGGATGTTACTGCGGGCATCGCTAGAGGTGGGATGGCACTGCGGGCATCGCTGGAGGTGGGATGGCACTGCGGGCATCGCTGGAGGTGGGAGGGCACTGCAGACATTGCTGGAGGTGGGAGGGCACTGTGGGCATCGCTAGAGGTGGGAGGGCATCGCTGGAGGTGGGAGGGAGGTGGGGGCACTGCAGGCATCGCTGGAGGTGGGAGGGCACTGCGGGCATCGCTAGAGGTGGGAGGGAGGTGGGGGGCACTGCGGGCATCGATGGAGGTGGGAGGGAGGTGGGTGGGAGGGCATCGCTGCACTTTGAGGGTCGGGCTTCTTCGAGCCGGGCAGAGCTCCTAGGCCACGAAGGCACAGAGGCCTGCGCAGAAGGCAGGCCTGGATCGGGATGAAGCCATCCTGTGCCAGGCAGAGCCAGCGGGTTTAATTAGCTCGGGGGCTGCCCCAGTGCCATCACCTCGAGCCCCGCGCACAGAATTTGCTCAGTTGCTCATCTCTTTCCTAATCCCCGCCTAAGCTCTTTGAAGAGCGTGAGCATGTCCCCTCGGCGCGGCTAGTCATGAGAACGCCAAAGACGCTAAACTGCCGATGCGAGGCGCTACCAAGGAAAAAGCTGTTCCTTCATGTCACGGGGCGGGGAGGACTGTTGGTTCGGCAGACGAGGGGTCCCAAGCGCCCCTTAAATCCCTTTTCAAGAAGACTGCATAAACTACTAATGGGCCTGGAAGAGGCATTCTGTGACTAACAAATAGGGTGAAAGAATGAAGCGGCAGCAGCGGCAGCAGCGGCAGCAGCGGCAGCAGCGGCAGCAGCGGCGCGCGGCCCAAGCAACACAGGGAAGGCTGGCATATGGTGATCACTTTCGCGGCCGCTTTGAAGTTCTCAGTGGCCGCGCGGCTCACTGAGAACATCAAAGCGGCCGCGAAAGTGATCAGCAGGCTGACAAATGGTGCGCGCGCCCGGCGCACATGCACTGTATTTGGCGGCCTGAAAAGCACTAGTTTGCACTTCAATCAATCAATCAATCAATCATTTGTATAGCGCGCTACTCACCCGGAGGGTCTCAAGGCGCTTGGGGGGGGGTCCGCTACTGCTCGAACAGCCAGGTCTTGAGTTGCTTCCTGAAGGAGAGGTGGTGTTGGGTCAGGCGGAGGTGGATGGGGAGGGAGTTCCACGTCTTGGCA
Source organism: Triturus cristatus (assembly GCF_964204655.1). NCBI lineage: Eukaryota > Metazoa > Chordata > Amphibia > Caudata > Salamandridae > Triturus > Triturus cristatus. Next base: position 1,155,890,193 of record NC_140583.1, on the reverse strand, counting down.
TCCAGGTAGGAGAAGGATCTTCCTCCCGTTGTGGCTCTTCGGATGCGGGGAACGGCGGCGAGGGCGTGGCTGGTCGATCGCAGCTGGCGTGTGGGAGTGTAGAAGGTAAGGCGGTCGTTGAGGTATCTGGGGCCTTGGTTGTGGAGAGCTTTGTGTGCGTGGGTGAGGAGTCGGAACGTGATTCTCTTGCTGACTGGGAGCCAGTGCAGGTCTCTCAGGTGTCCGGAGATGTGGCTGTGTCGGGGGATGTCCAGGATGAGTCGTGCTGAGGCGTTCTGAATGCGCTGGAGCCTTTTCTGAAGTTTGGCTGTGGTTCCGGCGTAGAGGGCGTTGCCGTAGTCCAGTCGGCTGGTGACGAGCGCCTGGGTGACCGTCTTCCTGGTTTCGGTGGGGATCCACCGGAAGATCTTCCGTAGCATGCGTAGGATGTTGAAGCATGACGAGGAGACGGCGTTGACTTGTCTGGTCATCGAGAGGGAGGAGTCCAGGATGAAGCCCAGGTTGCGTGCGTGGTCCGTCGGTTTGGGTGCGCTGTCCAGGGCAGGAGGCCAAATCCCGCTTTCTAAAGCTCTCGCCAGAGCAGCGCTAAAGCGCTGGCTCAGGCGAGACCTAAAAAGGGTGACAAGAAACAGGCATTGGCAAAGCCAAATAGCTAGAAGCTGATGTTAGATCTACTGGCTTTCCCAATACATCTTCACATCGTCTTCTCTAAGGCTCACAATGATAGTAAAGTCACAACGATGGGTACTAAATAGATGAGTATTTATTCAGGTGTTCCTCTAAAGAAGGATAGCAATATGTTACACACATAAGCATACAAAGAAGCAGTACATTGAAATACCTTGTTGGCCACGGACAAACGTTTTGGTATTTGGCCAATAAATACACAAGTTCTGCTGCATGTCAGGTAAAACAAGGGAGGGCAGAGTCGAGCTCCAGTATGATGCACTGCTCAGAAGGATAGAGATAGATCACAGACGTCTAGAGTCACCTGCGATTAAATCTCTCTCAAGGGTAGCCTCAGGGAGGAGACAGTCCAAGGATAGGCCTCTATTTCGTACCATTAAACTAGCACACCAGTGGAACTAGGGCGTGTGTTACAAGCCATTACTTCTCTTTGTAAGCTTAAGTGAGTGATATCATGACGGTAGGCTTTTCACTTCACAGAACCATATTGATAACAAAAGATAAACTCTGTTTCTTATGAGAATAATCATAGAACAATATTTTCTCTCAGAATCAGCTGCTTTTTGTTCACACATGTAATTGAATTTTAGTAATTAAGTCGTATTACAATTCAATTCACAACTACTCCTCATGAACTGTTGTGAGTATACTCATAAAATATTGGGCACATTTTAGATTTAAAGGCATCTCATTGGAGATAACAGAAACACTACCTTTCTCGCCCACAATTTCATATATAGGACGAGTCTGTTTTCTCTGTCTTACGGGCTGCTGGATCCTACAGGATCCGCTCAAACCCACTGTGACTCGTTTTAGTTTGAATCATTATAAATTAAGGAACTGTAACGGGAATTTGCAACTTTGTAGGTTAATACGTTATGCTTTGATACCTAATTAACCTTGATATAGCTGCAATCGATCACCATATCAGTACTTTTTTTTTTTTTTAAACAATTTTTATTAATACAAACAGAAAATAAAGGTACACCTTTCGTCAGTACATGTTTCATCCGTGTGGTACATTTTGTTGTCATATTAATCAATTTCTGACATTTTGTTGAAACTGTTGTATAATTACATCCAAGCCTATGTAACCATCACCCATCGCCCCCCTCTAATATACCCACTCTTTGTTTGTGTAGTTTCTTATGTCATGATGATGTCTCTATTTCATTCGCTCAGCTCGGACTCTGAGTCACCATATCAGTACTTGCCCCACAGATCCAATATGAGATTTGGTAGAATTTAATCTGTGATTCTTTTACAGGGCATAAAAAGAATTCTAGTCATTGTGTCAAGAATTTTCAATTCTATTAGGGACACATAGGCTCTCTTTTTTTTTCGATTTTCATAGCAGCCAATGAAAAAGTAAACAAGTAAAACTACATACGCCCAAGAACTATGTGACATCATAATGGCTCACCAATTACCATACGCATATTCGCTCAGATATGATCAGCACCATCTTGATTGCCACTTACTTTGTGAGCAGTACAATTCACATAAACAAAAGTCATATTTCGGTTTAGGAATAACCACGCCATCAGCCGATCACTCCTCGTCCAATGGATCAACAACAGTAGGATGCTGCTTTATCCAATGGTGCCACCATCTCTGGACTTAAGCATCAATCGGAAATAACTGAATCTCACGAAACAGGCCAATGAACCCCCACTCGCATCTGTTTTTGTGCTGTAACTAAGAAGAAAGAAAACCATGTGTAAACCATGCCTCCAAACAAAATGAAAACAGTTCTTATAACTAGCAGCAAAAGTGAGAGAAGAGAAGTCCAAAATGAAAACAATTTGTAGTGCTAAATACTATATCAAACAGTTGACCCTATGCAAATACCAATGGGTGGGATAATCCTCGGCTCTGTGTGCTGAATAGAAGTGAACATTTTTGACACAATAGATAGACATTTCTTTATTCTATGTGTGAGAAGTTGGCCTGGCATATGTTGTCCACTAGTAATAGGGGACACCTTGCACCAGTCCAATTCGACTCTTAAGGTGATAGGTTAAAAAGACAACCTTTAAAGAAAGCTATCCTAGTGGTAGCTGTGGAGAGCAGCCTTCAGGCTAAGTCTTAAAGGAGTGTTAAGCTTATTGTTTTACCATGGATAACCTCTTGAATGACCAACTGAAAGAGTAGTCCACACAGATATATATTCAAAATATATGTATTTATTCCAAGAACAAATCCCACTAGTCTCTTGAGAGGCTGGAGGTAAAGATACAATTCAATAAAGCATTTATAATCACAATAAATCGCACTGGAATCACAGGGCCCCAGGGGGGGACCAAATCATATATTAAAAAAGTGGTATAAGAACCACGACAGTTCTGCAGACAGTGCCTAGGGCACTTGGGATCGCTGACCCCTTACAAAACCACCCAAGGTAGTGAGGAAGGGGACCCACGGGGAGCGTGTGCAGTGTTGAAACTACAGTCGGGAACCCTATTAAACCCTATGGGAAATGTCGCGGTTGGAAAATGCAAGAATCTAAACACTTCTAGCAGGAGTTCAAGTTCAGGAGTCTTAAGTTAAGCTCTGGGAGAGCCCACACCCACGATAGTACCGAGGTACCACTGTTACCTGCCCCAGGGAAGCCGGTGCATAGGTCGTTTTCGGTGTCGGTTCGATGTCTCGTTTTCTATGGAAAAACTTGAAGAACTGCTGCTGGCGAGGAGCGTCGTTGATGTCGTGCAGATTGAAGATGTAGATCTTGAAGTAAAGCAGTGACCAGGGGCCTCAGGAGAAAGAGCCCTTCAATGTCGGGTGTTTCCAGGTTGAAGATGGATAGCTTGGATCAGCAGCCACGGGGTCCAGGAGGCTTCAAGGAAGGCCAGCTGCTGGAGGGCGACTGTCCCACGAAGGAGGAAGTCCGCTGCAGTGTTAGTGTTCGGACTGGATCCACTAAGCCTTGGCAACCGCAACCCACGCAAGTATCAAGAAACAGCTACGGTGCAGACCCACGAGGTCTGAGCGAGGTCCCCAGTGAGGAGACTGTAGAGCAGGCGTGGAGCAACCAGGGGAGCCCTTGAAAATAAAGTTTGACCTCCGCTAGGACCCACCAGTCGAGAGACAAGGGACCACGGGAGGCAGCAATTTGGAGTGCGTAAAGATGTGCCCACATGTGGCCGGAACGGGCTGGGGCGTCGCCCTTTGGCACAGGTAATGATGAGAGGTTGGCTCAATGATGGGCCAAAGCACAACTTCTCCACTCGTCTGGATCGTGTGCTGGGCAAGAGGTGGTCGGTGTCCTGGGGTATTGGGTATCTCGGCACCCACGGGGTCCACGGTACTCAGCTTTGCTGTGCACACTCACTGGCCTCTGGGATGCTTGGGAACCCACCTCAGTGTAGGCAGGAGTCTTCGATGTCCGTAGGAGCAGCGGAGTTCCAACCGGGTCACTTGCAGTGTTTCAGGTGCCTGCCAAGCAGGGGGGTAACTCCTTTACCCCAAGGGAGATTTCTTCCGTCAGCTGAGCGGCAGCTTGTCGAAGTTTCAAGTCTTTGAAGCAGAGTTCTCGTCCAAGATTATTCTGAGGCTCTGGGGACCCTGCACCCACCTTTATCCAGGGATTAGGGGAGTGTCTAAATCAGAGCCCACCAATTGGAGTTTAGGCGAAAAAGGGTGGCTACACCCTCTCCCCTTTGTGTGTTTCCCGCCAGGGCAGGGGACAGGATGCCCCTGAACTGGTCTGAGCTGGTGTATGCAGAAGAAGGCACTGGAGGAGCCTACGTGCAAGTTTGAAAGACATCCTAAGGTGCACCCACCCAGTTCCAATCCACATAGTCTGTCTGGGGAGGTGAGGAAACCTCCCTGCAACAAGATCTCTATTGTCCAGCTGCCGTGGCTGGAGTTCTGCCCAGCAACAGGCAGCCAGAAGCGTGTGGGTGGCGTGTAGCATCCATTTTGTACTACGCGTGCTCTTTTAAATTGGTGTCTAAAATCAACCACTTTTACCATATCACCCTAAAAGCAGGGTGGAATCATGCCCTCTCTCCAATGACTGGATTGGGGGTATGATTCCAATATGTTTGACACCAAACACGACATGGTTCTGTGCAGCCATTCTCAAGTTAGCATCCTATCGCGATTGATTATAATGCGCTTAAGAGTATATGGTATGGCTGCACTACAACCTCGCATTCATTTTCTCGAAAGTTGAAGGTAGGGGTTCCCCCTCACACATATCTCAGCACCCTGCCTTGTAGGATTCGCAAGGCCTGCCTTAGGGTTGACTTATGAGGATACCATGTGTTGTATTTAAGTGGGATACAGGATACCTATATCCCTGTAAGGGGTGCAAGCTCCACCTTACCCAGACTACAGTAGTGGTCTGGTGGTGTCAGTTTGTATGGCTGTCCCAGGGGTGGCACAATGAGTGCTTCAGCCCCTGGTAGGCCTCTGAGGGACCCATGCCCTGGGTACCTAGGGTACCATCTACAAGGGGCTCATAGGGTGTCCTCAGTTTCCAATTGGTATATACCTAGGGTACTCACATTAGTTTAGAGAGGAAGCAGATAGGCTGGGGTCCTGGATAGCAGGGCCACAGCCTGGCTAGAGTCAAAAAACAGTTAAAACATCAGCAAAAAGTTGGGGGCAACTATGCAGTCGATGCCAATCTCCTACATAATCACCCTTCCCCAAACACAGGGACATTAAACTAACCTTGACCAGTTGAGTCTTCATGTTTTAAGTGGAAATATCTGGAGAGGCCATCTGCATTTGCATGGTTGCTCCCAGGTCTATGTTCCACTGTATAGTCCATCCCCTGTAGGGAAATGGACCACCTGAGTAGTTTGGGGTTTTCACCCTTCATCTGTTTTAGCCATAGGAGGGGCTTATGTTCGGTTTGAACAAGGAAGTGAGTGCCAAACAAGTATGGCCTCAGCTTCTTCAAGGCCCAGACCACAGCAAAGGCCTCCCTCTCTATAGCTGACCAACGTTTCTCTCTGGGGGTCAACCTTCTGCTAATAAAAGCTACTGGTTGATCCTGGCCCTCTTCATTCAGTTGTGATAATACAGCACCTACCCCCACCTCAGATGCATCAGGTTGAACTATGAATACTTTGGAGTAGTTGGGGCTTTGGAGCACTGGAGCAGAGCACATGGCCTGTTTTAGGTCATCAAAAGCTTTCGGACATTCCACTGAAACTTCTTGGGCATCCTCTTAGAGGTTAAGTCATTTAAGGGGGTCACAATGGATCCATATCCCTTTACAAATCTTCTGTAGTACCCAGTCAGGCCTAAGAAAGCTCGGACCTGAGTCTGGGTGGTTGGAGCAACCCAGTCCATGATGGTCTGGATTTTGCTCTGTTGTGGTTGAACCTGGCCTCCACCTACAAGGTGGCCCAGGTACACAACCTGACTCTGCCCTATCTGGCATTTGGTAGCCTTGATAGTGAGTCCTGCCTTTTGCAGGGCTTCCAAAACTTTCCTCAGGTGGATCAGGTGATCCTCCCAGGTGGAGCTGAAGATAGCAATATCATCTAGATATGCTGCACTAAAGTCATCCAGGCCTGTGAGGACTTGGTTCACCAACCTTTGAAAAGTGGCAGGTGTATTCTTCAGACCAAAGGGCATTACAATAAATTGATAGTGCCCACCAGGGGTTGAAAATGCTGTCTTGGCTTTTGCAGCTTCAGCTAACCTTATCTGCCAGTAGCCAGCTGTCAGATCAAATGTGCTCAGATATTTGGCTGAGGCCAACTTATCTATGAGCTCATCTGCTCTGGGAATAGGATGTGCATCAGTCCTAGTGACTGCATTGAGTCCTCTGTAGTCCACACAGAACCTCATCTCTCTCTTGCCACCCTGGGTGTGAGGTTTGGGTACCAGGACTACTGGGCTAGCCCAAGGGCTTTCTGAGGGTTCAATAACTCCCAATTCCAACATCTTTTGGACTTCTGTCCTTATACAGTCCCTGACATGGTCAGGTTGCCTGTAGATCTTATTCTTCACAGGCAGACTGTCCCCAGTGTCCACTTCATGAGTGCACCAGGTGGTCTGACTTGGAGTCAGTGAAAACATATGTCTGAATGACTGGAGAACTTGTCTGCAGTCAGACTGTTGCTGGGCAGTGAGGCTGCCTGCCAAGGCTACACCATCTACTGACCCATTATCAGGGTTGTGAGAGAGCAGGTCTGGGAGAGGGTCACTCTCCTCCTCCTGTCCCTCATCAGTTGCCATGATCAAGCCCATGTCAGCCCTGTCCACATATGGTTTCAGTCTGTTTACGTGAAGTACCCTGTGGGGACTTCTGGGAGTGCCAAGGTCCACCAAGTAGGTGACGTCTCCCTTCTGTTCCAATATGGTATGGTGTCCACTCCCTTTGTCTTGGAGGGCTTCTGGGGCCACTGGCTCCAACACCCATACCTTCTGTTCTGGCTGGTACACCACCAGTACAGCCGTTTGGTCATGCCAGGCTTTTTGTAGTTCCTGACTTGCCTCAAGGTTTTTTGTTGCCTTCTTCATGTACTCGGCCATCCTGGAGCGGAGACCAAGTACATAGTCCACAATATCCTGTTTAGGGGGCTTGAGAGATAACTCCCATCCCTCCTTCACTAGACAGAGTGGCCCTCTGACAGGGTGGCCAAACAAAAGTTCAAAAGGGCTGTAACCAACCCCCTTCTGTGGCACCTCCCTGTATGCAAAGAGAAGGCAGGGCAGAAGAACATCCCATTTTCGCCGGAGCTTTTCTGGGAGTCCTTTGATCATCCCCTTGAGGGTCTTGTTAAATCTTTCAACAAGCCCATTGCATTGAGGATGATAAGGGGTGGTGAACCTGTAGTTAACACCACACTCCTTCCACATTGCCTTGAGGTAACTACTCATAAAGTTTGTAACTCTATCAGACAACACCTCCTTAGGGAAACCTACCCTGGAAAATATTCCCAGGAGGGCTCTTGCCACCACAGGGGCTGTGATGGTTCTAAGGGGAATAGCTTCTGGGTACCTGGTGGCATGATCCACTACCACCAGAATAAACCTGTGCCCAGATGCTGTTGGTGGGTCAAGGGGACCAACAATGTCAATCCCTACCCTTTCAAAGGGAACCCCCACCACAGGTAGTGGTATCAGGGGGGCCGTTGTGGACTTACCTGCCTTGCCACTGGCTTGGCAGGTAATACAAGAGCTACAAAAACTCTTGCAGTCCTCACTCATTTGAGGCCAATGAAAGTGAGGGACAAGTCTGTCCCAAGTCTTATTTTGGCCTAGGTGTCCTGCTAAGGGAATATCATGGGCTAGTGTGAGCAGGAAACCCCTAAACCTCTGAGGTATGACCAACCTCCTGGCTGCACCAGGCTTGGGGTCTCGACCCTCAGAGTAAAGTAGCCCATCATCCCAATATATTTTATGGGTTCCACTAGCTTTCCCAGCAGCCTCAGCAGCAGCCTGCTGTCTGAGGGGTTCAAGAGTGGGGCAGCTTTGCTGCTCCAGGCTCAAGTCTGCCCTAGAAGGTCCCCCTGCCCCCAAGAACTCAACCTGATCAGGCTCAAGTTCATCTGAGACAGTTCCTTCTTCAGGGGTCAGATCCTCTTCTGCTACAAGAGTTTCTTCAGACTGATCCTGGGGGGAAGACACTGCCTTCCCCTGCTACTCCTCCTCTTGGAAAGTCCTTGGTCCATTTTTCCAGGATCCAAGGCCTGTTCAGTTTCTGTCAGCTTAGCTTTAGACCTTGTCAGGGCAAACACTTCTCCAGGGATACCCAGCATTGCTGCATGGGTAGTTAGCTCCACCGCAGCCCATGCTGAGGTCTCCAAATCATTTCCTAGCAAACATTCTACTGGTAGGTCTGCACTTACCACAACCTTCTTTAGGCCAGTTACCCCTCCCCAAGAGAAGTTAACAACTGCCAGAGCATGGTTAGTACTGACATTGCTCGCATTGGTCACTTGGTAAGTTTCCCCAAGTATGATTTGGCTAGGATTCACAAGGTCCTTAGTCACCATGGTGACACTAGCCCCTGTGTCCCTGTATGTTAGAGACTCCCTTCCATTTATCCTAGGCTGTTGTTTGTATTTGCCCAGACCACCGAGACTCACAAATAGGGACAGGTCCCCATCACAAACTAGCACAGCCTGAGTAGGCGTTCTGACTAGGCCAGAGTCCTCTCCAGATCCCAGGGTCAACCCTACTAAACCCTTATTCTGTGTACCACCACCTATAGCTGGACTAGGGGGAACAGGTGCCTTAGGGGCAGGTGTAGTGGTAGCTGTGGAGTCTTTGGCCTTGTTACAGTCTGAAGTCCAATGGGTTTTCTGCTTACAGTTTTTACACCATGGCTTCCTTGGCTGTTTAGCTTTGTTAGATTGGGAGTTTTCAGATGCTGCTTTTTGGGGGCCTGTTGAAGACTGCTGGTCTTTTCCCTTTTCCCCACCCTTCTCAGAGTTTTTGGCATCTTCCTTTTTAGTTGTACCCCCCAAGGGCTGGACCTTTTGCTTGATCCTGGTTCTGACCCATTTGTCTGCCTTCTTTCCCAATTCTTGGGGAAAGGTCAGATCTGAGTCCACTAGGTGCTGATGCAATAGCCGATTCTGACAGTTATTAAGGATCTGCTCCCTCATGATGAGATTGTATAATCCTTGATAATCATTTACTTTACTGCCATTTAACCAACCCTCCAGAGCCTCGGAAGCACAATCTACAAAGTCTACCCAATCTTGATTCTGTGCTTTATGGGTATCTCTGAACTTTAACCTGTATTGATCAGTGGTTAGACCAAACCCATCTATTAAATCACTCCTCAAGATATAATAATCATCAGCATCCTCTTCTCTAACAGAGAGGAGCTTGTCTCTTCCTTTGTCAGCATAGGAGAGCCATAAGATTGCTGCACACTACTCTACTGGGACCCTTTGAACCTTACAGGCCCTTTCAAGTGCAGTGATCCATTTATGGATGTCATCCCCTGTCTGATAGGGGGGCACAATCTTGGCTTGCTCAAACTGGATCAGTCTGCATTTCCTCTCTTCAGAGGAGTCTCTTCTCTGAGAAGAGGCAGAGGTCCTTTTGGATCTCCCAGAATGGGCAGACCCCCCATGAGGGTGATCTGTTCCTCCTGTATGGATCCACCACTCTCCCATTAGGGATGGAGGGGGTGCCCCTTGGGTCCCCACCTCCATGTAGGGAGTGGTCTTGTTCTTCCAGGTCGAGTTCATTGTCCTATTCCTGGTCCTCATCAGAGTCCACCACCTGGGTGTCCTCTTCTGTGGGATGCCCACCCAACCTGTCTACCCCATCAGACACTAGAGTCTGCTTGAAGTCTGCAATGAGCAGAATTTCTCTGGGACGTTGTGTGTTGGCACCTTTGGTTGTCTTCAAATGTCTAGCAGTGCACATCTCCCTTAGCTCAGCAAAAGTGAGATTGTCATACCTCTCAAAGGGTTTGAGGTCCTTCCAGGGCCTTATGGGCTCCTGATCCTGAAGACATTTCTAGTTTAGTGGATTGTTGCATCTACCTGCACTAGGTGTGGCCTACTGAACCCTTTCTTGAGTTGTAAGTCAAGGTGTGCTAAGCCCTCTACACACAACTCCAAGTTCAGTAGAACTTATTGTATTCTATGCTGAATTTATATGTACCTCTAGTACCAAAGTGGCTTTCACTTTAGAAATTCAATTTGTTATCTGGTAAAACAATGGCAAGCTTGAATCCAACCGCTGCACACCAATGTGAGAAGATGGCCTTGCATATGCTGTCCACTAGTTATATGAGACCACTTGCACCAGTCAAATTTGACTCTTAAGGTGATAGGTTAAAAAGACAACCTTTAAAGAAAGCTATCCTAGTGTTAGCTGTGGAGAGCAGCCTTCAGGCTAAGTCTTGAAGGAGTGTTAAGCTTATTGTTTTACCATGGATAACCTCTTGAATGACCAACTGAAAGAGTAGTCCACACAGGTATATATTCAAAATATATGTATTTATTCCAAGAACAAATCCCACTAGTCTCTTGAGAGGCTGGAGGTAAAGATACAATTTCAATAAAGCAATTATAATCACAATAAATAGCACTGGAATCACAGGGCCCCGGGGGGGACCAAACCATATATTAAAAAAGTGGTATAAGAACCACGACAGTTCTGCAGACAGTGCCTAGGGCACTTGGGATCGCTGACCCCTTACAAAACCACCCAAGGTAGTGAGGAAGGGGACCCACGGGGAGCATGTGCAGTGTTGAAACTACAGTCGGGATCCCTATTAAACCCTATGGGAAATGTCGCGGTTGGAAAATGCAAGAATCTAAACACTTCTAGCAGGAGTTCAAGTTCAGGAGTCTTAAGTTAAGCTCTTGGAGGGCCCACACCCACGATAGTACCGAGGTACCATTGTTACCTGCCCCAGGGAAGCCGGGTGCATAGGTCGTTTTCGGTGTCGGGTCGATGTCTCGTTTTCTATGGAAAAACGTAAAGAACTGCTGCTGGCGAGGAGCGTCGTTGATGTCGTGCAGATTGAAGATGTAGATCTTGAAGTAAAGGACCTGAAAGCAGAGGGGACAGAGTCTGGGTCACTAGCCAGTGACCAGGGGACTCAGAGAAAGCGCCCTTCAATGTCGGGTGTTTCCAGGTTGAAGACGAGTAGCTTGGATCAGCAGCCACGGGGTCCAGGAGGCTTCAAGGAAGGCCAGTTGCTGGAGGGCGACTGTCCCACGAAGGATGAAGGCCGCAGCAGTGTTAGTGATCGGATTGGATCCACCAAGCCTTGGCAACTGCAACCCACGCAAGGATCAAGAAACAGCTACGGTGCAGACCCACGAGGTCTGAGCGAGGTCCCCAGTGAGGACACTGTAGAGCAGGCCTGGAGCAACCAGGGAAGCCCTTGAAAGTAAAGTTTGACCTCCGCTAGGACCCACCAATCGAGAGACAAGGGACCGCGGGAGGCAGCAATTTGGAGTGCGTAAAGATGTGCCCACGGGTTGCCGGAGCGGGCTGGGGCGTCGTCCTTTGGCACAGGTGATGCTGAGAGATTGGCTCAATGATGGACCAAAGCACAACTTCCCCACTTGTCGGGATCGTGTGCTGGGCAAGAGGTGGCCGGTGTCCTGGGGTATTGGGTATCTCGGCACCCACAGGGTCCACGGTGCTCAGCTTTGCTGTGTGCACACTCACTGGCCTCTGGGATGCTTGAGAACCCACCTCAGGGTAGGCAGGAGTCTTCGATGTCCGTAGGAGCAGCGGAGTTCCAACCGGGTCACTTGCAGTGTTTCAGGTGCCTGCCAAGCAGGGGGGTAACTCCTTTAACCCAAGGGAGATTTCTTCCGTCAGCTGAGCGGCAGCTCGTCGAAGTTTCCCGTCTTTGAAGCAGAGTTCTCGTCCAAGATTAATCTGAGGCTCTGGGGAGTGTCTAAATCAGAGCCCACCAATGGGAGTTCAGGCGGGAAAGGGTGGCTACACCCTCTCCCCTTTGTGTGTTTCCCACCAGGGCAGGGGACAGGATGCCCCTGAACTGGTCTGAGCCGGTGTATGCAGAAGTAGTCACTGGAGGAGCCTACGTGCAAGTTTATAAGACATCCTAAGGTGCACCCACCCAGTTCCAATCCACATAGTCTGTCTGGGGAGGTGAGGACACCTCCCTGCAACAAGATGCCTATTTTCCAGTTGCCGTGGCTGGAGTTCTGCCCAGCAACAGGCAGCCAGAAGCATGTGGGTGGCGGGTAGCATCCATTTTGTACTACGTGTGCTCTTTTAAATTGGTGTCTAAAATCAACCGCTTTTACCATATCACCCTACTAGCAGGGTGGAATCATGCCCTCTCTCCAATGACTGGATTGGGGGTATGATTCCAAGATGTTTGACACCAAACACGACATGGTTCTGTGCAGCCATTCTCAAGTTAGCATCCTATCGCGATTGATTATAATGCGCTTAAGAGTATATGGTATGGCTGCACTACAAACAACCTCGCATTCGTTTTCATGAAAGTTGCAGAGGGGCCCTACTCAGGTAGGGGTTCCCCCTCACACATATCTCAGCACCCTGCCTTGTAGGATTCGCAAGGCCTGCCTTAGGGGTGACTTATGAGGATACCTGTGTTGTATTTAAGTGGGATACAGGATACCTATATCCCTATAAGGGGTGCAAGCACCACCTTACCCAGACTACAGTAGTGGTCTGGTGGTGTCAGTTTGTATGGCTGTCCCAGGGGTGGCACAATGAGTGCGTCAGCCCCTGGTAGGCCTCTGAGGGATCCGGCGATCCTGGAGGCACGTAGGTTTTCCGAATAGTTTACCCGGGGCTTAACTGGCGCCCCCGCCCCAGCTGATCTCTATCCGGTACAGTCTGGACCCACTTAATATTGGGTTCGCTCCTTGGGACACGAACAATACGTGTTCCCTCTAAGATGGGACTATAGGATACATTTGCTCCTATATCTCAGTAATTTGTTATAATTTCTCACTTTTGGTCCTGACGAAGCGCTACGGATCCATTAGGGACCACGGGCAGCGCGAAACATGTTGACCACCCACCTCACGTTCTCACTCTCACTCTAATTTTTTCACACACGGGTTGAGAGTAGCAGAACTACCTACCTTTCCCCTACTTTTTAGAGTGCTATTCAGGCACCACTCCCCGTTAGATTTTAACCAGACCCTACGGACTCATTAATAAACCGTTTGGGGTACCTGAGGGTCTTTTTAGTCTCACCACATCACCCACTATCCCCACACACCCGCACGCACAACTACGGCTACTCCAACAAAAAGATCTCCGACAGAGAGCCCTCTTGAAGGGCCCGTGAGGGACTGCAGCGCCACCCCCACGAGGAGCAACGCCCTATGATGATGCTTTGCACCCGCAAGGGTGTGTGAGGGCACTTGGAACACCACCCAGGAGTATCTGGCCTACATCTCAGACATCACCACGAACCTCCTCGACCACTTTTTCTCCACCCTTTAGGCAGTATACCTTACTGGGACTGCCCGCTATAGGAACTGTTACCTTGTTGTTTGAAAGGCCTCTGAGGGACCCATACCCTGGGTACCTAGGGTACCATCTACAAGGGGCTCATAGGGTGTCCTCAGTATCCAATTGGTATGTACCTAGGGTACTCACATTAGTTTAGAGAGGAAGCAGATAGGCTGGGGTCCTGGATAGCAGGGCCACAGACTGGCTAGAGTAAAAAAACAGTCAAAACATCAGCAAAAAGTTGGGGGCAACTATGCAGTCGATGCCAATCTCCTACACTATGTGAGGTACGGAGGCACCGATTATGCTTGAACAAAGCTGTCCTACAACAATAGATGTTAAATCACCAATTGGTTTACAATACATTTTAAATGTTGAGTCTTCTTGAGGACCAATCCCCTGCCTTCATAATATCTTCCAGTCTTTAACCTAAAGCATATGCTTTGGAAGTCACAGCACCCCTTACTGAATGTGCTCCAAAAGTGACAACATCAATGTCAGCCTTGGATAAAATACTTTGAAGCCAAATAGAGAGGGTGGCTGTTGACACCAGCTTGAAATGCTTCTGGAGAGCAATAAGAAATTGCCCTACAGAATCCTAGCGGAATTCTGTAATTACGCTTTCATGCTCCTTCAAACAGCAAACCGCAAACAATTTGTCGTTATTTAGGAAAAGCCAGAAATACAATAGATTCAGTATTCATTTTTGTGCATTTCCAAATATGAAAGAAAACTCCCTCAAGGGAAAAAACTCTACATGGAAGGTTCAGACCATGCACATAAAAACACTTGTTTGCAAGTGATCAAACATTAAAATATTCTCGTTTTCCAAAAGTTCCTTTCTCAAAATGTCAGAAGTACCTGGCCATCGCACCAAGAATCTCAAATCAATGTTCACATCCCATAAAGTGGTATATTGTGGTAAAGGAGGCTTGGCGTATCTAATACCCCTCATGAGCTCAGACACGAGAGAATACTAACCAATTGGATTACCATCCATCTGATAATGCCCAGCTTAAATTGCAGACTGAAAATTATGAATCAATCTGTACACCAGATCAGTGGTTGCCACTTCAAACAATACATATACAACCATTGGCAGTTCAACTGCCAGGGGATGAAAACTCCATTCATTACACCGAGATAACCATCTACCCCAGGTCGAAGAATATTTTTAATATGTACCGACTGACCATTCCTGCTGAATGAAGGAAAAAGTCTGCCAGTGACTCTTTAAACCCTCCAAGTCATTAACTTGAGAATGCCTGTGAGGATTAGAGGATGTGGACACCCTACTGGGAGCAGCAGTAGTGTGAGAAAAATGGGAAGTTGCAACAGGAGATCCCACAAGAGCTGTAGAAGGACCAGGAACCAAGATTGAGACTTCCAAATTGGAGTCACCTCCCCTTCCTGATGCCATACCTGAGCTATTACCCTCGATATCATCATGACGGGAGGGAAAGTGTAACAGAGCATCTCACTTCAGTCTTGCAGGAACGCCATTTGCGCTATGACCGCTGGCTGGATCCAGACTACAGCTGTAGAAACCAGCCGGTTGACTGCTCAGTCTGGATGCAAACAGATCCCAACTGCAAGGGCCCAACATATGGTCCAGAGTCTGAAAGATCATGACATGCAACTTCCAGTCACTGTTGTCTGTCTAATGTCTAGAATTCCAATCCGCAATAGTATTCTATATTCCGGGAAGAAATTCTGCTATCTCTGAGATGTGGTGCTGAAAACAGTAATGCCAAATGTCAGTGGCAATCCCAATAACATCTGTGATCTTGTGCCGCCCAACTTGTTGGACCACTGATATGTTGACTATCAGTAAGATGCAGCAACTGGGTCTCTGAGGGAGTAGGTCCTATGGCTAACAAACCCTTTAAGAGTTTGAAACAGTTGATGTGGAGATTTTTACTCCTCTGTTGACCATCTGCCGCCTATAGAGATTGACCCGCAGCGGGCACTTAGCCCCTTCTGCTGGCATCAGATAAAATTGTAGTCTCTGGCCAACATCCAAACATGGCTCTGCTGTTCCAGGCATTCATGTGCCCAAGTTAGCTCTGCACTTTCTTCTGCCAACAGAGTGACTTAATCTGCGTACGACAGGGCCCTGCATAGATGTTGAATTTTCTTGCACTGCAGCGTATGATAATGCAGGGATCTCGAAAATATCACTTGGACTGATGATGCCAACAGGCGGACAATCCAGGCCAACAGTCTCAAGGATACAGTCTGGACAAGAACAATTACAACTCCTTCCTGATCCTCTTTATTTTGACAGATGGGAAACACAGCTAATGTTGAAGGGAATCTATCTGGAAACCTAAGAATTCTGTGGCCTGGGATGCGGTCAGGATTTTCATTTTGTTTCCTTATTCGGTTTAGATATAGAAAATCATAAAGTACACAGTAAAAAAAAGTACAATTGATAAATAAAAAAAATAGAACAAACTTGATGTTGACGCCCAATGACAAAAATCTGTAACCTTTGTATGTAGCAGCGCAGGCTCTTCATACCTAGAAAACAAAAACCTACTTAGTGATCCGCCTTGTTATTAGTTATAATCTCCTGGCGCTACCCTCACATGTTCAAATCAATTTGGTCAATCAACCAGGTATGAGTGCAGTCAGGAACAACATTATCTATAATAAAATCTTAACAATTGATACGTTTGTTTCATCTCAAAAACATTTCACTCTCTTTCTCATTTCATTAATTAAAGAGATGATGAATTGTTTATAGGCGGACTGAATTTGTATCAAGGACAACGTATGGCTCCAAGCCCTTTATAAATAAAAAGTAAACAAAATCCCTTGCAAGCAACAGTGCATTCGCTCTCAGGCGAGACCTAAAAAATCTCTTCGAGTCAGGGACATTATTTTTGGCTTTTCAGTAACAAACCCCTGCTTTCTAGTTGAGTTGACACTTATGTTTTTTTGTCCATTAAGGGCCAGATGTACGATCCTACAAATTTGCCAGTCGCAAATTGCGTTGTTTTGCGATTCGCAACTTGCGACTCACAAATTAGAATGTACAACAGTGTCTCAGACACTGTTTGTGATTCATAATGGGGTCACAAATTGCAATCCTCATTAATATTCATGAGGCAGGTGCAATTTGCGACCCAATTAGAAATGGCTAGCACTTCCAGGGATAGTGGCCTGCTGAGGTCAGCAGACCGCTTTGTTTGCCATAAGTTGGCAGGGTATGCTCAGACGTGAGTCCCTTGCTCACTTTGCCACTGGATGCAAGCAAGCCTGGCTGAAGACGGCTGAAATGCCAGTAACCGGTCCTAGGAAGCTTGTTTCCGGTCCAGGGAAGGCATGGCTTGGCAGTTCGGGCTGGACTGTTCCCATGAGGCACAGGGTCAGACTGATTTGCATATGGCCATGTCTGAACTGGGGTGGCAGAGTGGGCTAAAGAACGGTGATGGATCAAACCCAGATCTGTTGACTGTGTGTGAGTGTTTGATTGGTTTTGATGCTCTGTCCATCACCACCCCCTTTTGTACCGCTTTGTTTTTTAAATAAAGCACTTTTTTTTGTTTTTAAATGCAGCCTGTTTTCCTGTAAGGAAAACGGGCTGCACTTAAAAAAGAAGAATTAAACGTTTCTGTTTCATTTTTAAGGGCAGGCAGTGGTCCCTGGGACCACCGTCTGCTCGTAAAAAATATTTTCGCATCCATTCACAAAGGGGAACCCTTCCCAATTGTGAGTGACTTACCACATACTTGAAGTAGGTGGAAAACTGCAAGTTATTTGCGGCCATAAATGCAGTTGCAAAACAATGGTACATTCCATTGTGAATCGCTATTAGGAAGGGACGCCCCTCCCTGATAGCGAGAGTCGCAAGCGCTATTTTGCAAGTCACCTACTCGCAAAATAGCCTTTGTACATGCCAGGACCCTTTTTTGCGGTCGCAAACAGGCCCATTTCCCATTTGCGACCTCAAAAAACAGTCGTACATTTGACCCTAAGTCCCTCATTACAAGTGACTAGGATCATTCGGGCTTGTGCGGCAACTATTGTTACTCCACATATTAAAATCATAAGCTTGGAAGGTCAAACATGCAGAATTTAATCAGGGAAAAAAAATTCAAGATGATTCCTGGGACATGCGGATGTTGGTGCGGTAGGAACCAGATTCTGCAAGTTATTCCCCATTATTGAAGACTTACTGTAAATTTGGTGCTATTTATCACATGCAAATAATCTCAACACAGCAGTGTTTAATTTCATCAGGTGTAATAAATATCAGTCCAAACAGGAGCCTTAGTGTTTCATGTAAATTACACGAGCACCAATACCTTACGCAGGCTTGTGTCTGCATACAAGTCTCTGACCCAAAATCTAAACAAGCATTTGCAATGTAATTGGTCTCGCATTTGCAAGAGTTTGAGCAATTAGCATTGTAAATGACAATGCCTTTGATTTATGTGTTTTAAAAACCTGCAAGCTGTGCGAAAATACACACTTTGTACTTATAGTTGTTGCTTACAAAAAGCAAGACTGGCAGTAACTGCGCCTCTTTTACTGCCAGTCTTGCTTCTCCTAAATAAGGACTATAAGAACAAAGTGGGTGTTCACGCATCACTTGCAGGTTTTAAAAACACATACATTAATGGCATTTTCATTTACAATGCCAATAGCTCAAACTCTTGCAAATGCGAGACCTAAACACACACTTTGTACATATAGTCGTTGCTTAGGAGAAGCAATGCTGCCAGTAACTGCACCTCTTTTACTGCCAGCCTTGCTTCTCATAAGCAAGGACTATAAGTTTAAAGTGCTTGTTTACACACTGCTTCCAGGTTTTGAAAACACAGAAATAAGTCATTGTCATTTACAATGCCAATAACTCAAACTCCTGCAAATGTGAGACCTATTGCATTGCAAATGCTTGTTGTAGAAAGGAAGGGCGGGGGAGGGGGGAATGGGGCTCCGTGGCGGATTAGTAGAGAGATTCCTTCACACCTCCCTCTGCCCCCGGCTTCCCAGAGACAAGTTTGGGAGCCCCTTCTCTCTCTGGGGGAGCACAGCAGTACCCGCCAGACTCGCAGCCCCTCGACTTCCAGTGAAAGGGCACGGTCTCCTTGACATTGGCTGCCGCACAGCTCCTTATCGTGGGATTTCACCCCAGAATTGAGGCACGAACAGGTGCTGCGGGCAGGCACTCGTTCTATCACGGTGATTATATCTTGTATATTGAATTGCTCTAATAATGAACTCAGCATCTGCCAGTGTGCCACTGACGGCCAGTCTCTGTCAGATGTATTAAATATTCAAAGACCCGTTTTGACGTGTCCAGCCATGCAATGCAGTTAAGATAACAGGAGCGCTGTAGACAACCTTAAAAAAACATATAGTAACAACAATGGAGTGCAGTGGGTATCTGAACACATAGATGCCCAAAGACGGGTCCTCCCGACCCCAAGAACCAGCTGTCTATTTGGGGGTCCTACCCTAGGTTCCAGGCACCAGCTGCAAGCAATGTGCGCAAGCTACACCGGTTCCATGCTGAGGTGAAGGACTGAAGCCTTCTGTTTCCCGCGGGGTGACCTTCAAAGCGTCTCCTGCAGGCACCCCCCAGGCCCACTGGGGGCCGAAGAGGCTCGGCCGTGGCTCGACACGCGATCCAGCGCACCTCTCAGGTAGCCTGGAAGCTACGTCCCCTCCCCGAAGGTGGGCAGTCCAGGTAACACGAGGAATTTTTGTTCCAACCTCTTCAGTTTTATGTGTGGTTTGCGGTGGTTATTTCAGTCCCGTTTGATTGGATTCCCTGGCTCGCACATGCAGCCAATGGCCAATGCGCTGGCATAAGTGTCTCTGGTGCCCTGCCTCTTCCCGCGCGAGGAAGGGGGCAGAAGCGGAGCCCTCCAACCTGCAAGGCGCTGCTTTTTTGCCTTTTTGACAATCGTTCTTCTCAACTGTTCTCTTCGCAGGAGGGCCTTGTGGTGACAGCAGGGACATCTGCGGCCAGCGTCTCCGATCAGTGCAGACCTGCACAGCCCCCACACCTCTAATAAGCACATAAGGACGGGGTAGGGAGGGCTCGGATGCGAGAAGGCAACCCTTCCTGGAAGGAATCTGTGCTGTGCTGCTGGGCGCGCAGTGCTGCTGGCTCTCGCTGAGAGCTCCGCTGCCTGTTCTGGAAGGAGCCTGCCGGCAGGCTCTGGATACAGGGGGCTTCCTCTCTAGAGTTTGGCGCTAAGTAGTGAAGGGCCAGAAGTTGGATCACCAGAGAAAGGACAGGGGAACCCTACTAACTAACGGAACCAGGGTAATGGTTATATAAGGGGAAACAACGGTTCCTGTGGACTCATAAAAAATGATTCAAGCAATATAATTTGCACAATTGCAATAAAAAGAGGGTAGAATAATGTCAGAGGGCAAGGAATCACCAACAC
The DNA here is from genome assembly GCF_964204655.1 of Triturus cristatus. Lineage (NCBI taxonomy): Eukaryota > Metazoa > Chordata > Amphibia > Caudata > Salamandridae > Triturus > Triturus cristatus. The sequence goes on along the minus strand of NC_140583.1, from coordinate 1,155,870,178 downwards.
ATTTGTACAATTATGACTTGTTTTATAAACACAACAGACTTATTCTATACATTGTTTAAATTCACAATAGAACAGATATTTGTGCACTGTGTCCCAAAGTGAAAAATGGAACCTAATCGTAAGTGACAGGGTGTATATTTATATACAAGGTTTCCATAAATCTTAAAAGGCGACCATTCTTGTATAATTTCTTTGTAAATAGCAACTGTATATAATAATACGCGCTGGGCAATGATTCGCTCTTTCAGCTTGTCGACAGCGTTTCGACCCTCTATCAGTACGGGGTCACCTCAGGACTAGTGATGCAGGGACATCTATAATGAAATAATAAGAGCATAAGGCCCATGTACCGGCACAAATGCGAGAAATAAAAAAGGGGGGACATGGAGTGTGAATTACCTTGATTGCTTAATGCGCAGCCTTGTGAACTAGTGATGTGCCAGAAGTGAAAGGGTATTACTCACAAGAGGACCCGTCCGGGTACTGCCGGGGGCAAATGGGAAAGAAGGAGAGTGTGGTTAAGGGAAAGCGGTGAGATAGGGCAGGATATGTGATGCACTTTGATTCAAAAGGTGCTCTCACCTCAGTGTGAGGAAAGGCTGGCAGTCAGGGGTACGGTTTGGCCAACCGGCTCTTTACATCAACTTGCTATAGCCATAGCGGTATGGTCAATGCCTGGTAAGTTCTGGAAACAGTGACAATGCACTGTGTAGGTCTATGGATTTAATAAAAGGGGAGGTTGGTTTCTAGAGAAGGCGGTGAGCGTAAGGTATTGCGCTCTTCAGTTATAGTTATTCTTACCTGGATGATATTCTGTGGGCGAAGAATCACAGCATCGGTATTCCCAAGCTGCGTGAGTCAGCTTCAAGGACGGTAGAATGACAGTGATTGCTTTGGAAGACTGCTCCTTTATGCAGTGTTTCCCGTCTTTTTGCATTGAGATCTGGCAGGCCTTGCTGGGGATAGTGGAAAACACCATTCAATCCGGTGCTCGGTATCCGTGAAGGATAGAAAGTAAAGAAAGACCTCTGTGTTCTTGTGGCACAAGTGTAAATGCTGCGCTGCTGTTAAATGCAAGTGATATTGTGAGGCATGTAATATTGTGAGGCATTAACTAAATTTGTATGCAAAGGGAACAGATACAGGAATTTTGATCCTGATCAAGGACAGTATCATAATTATTAGTCATCATTTACAAAAATCATATTTTTGAGAGAACTTCATATTACATCACATATGATTTGGTATAAGTAAAACCATTTGTTAGGAATAGTGTGAGAGATAAAAATTAAACAGTGAACATTAAAATACCTCATATTTCATACCAAAATGGCATTTCACCTTTGGTCTCGGATTAGTACACTAATAATCAATATTAAGTTCTTATTGGAGGGTGGTGACATATCCCCTCCATTCCTCAGCAGAGTTAAGACCATCATCTATTGAGTTGACCCTGTCAATCCAACGACACTCATTGCGTTGTAGTATGTGTGTAATGTCACCTCCCCTCTCTGGTAGAGTGGCGACATCAATTACTTGCCATCTTAGTTCGTCTGCAGAGTGATTTTTCTCATTGTAGTGCGACACCAGAGGGGCATTGGGAACCGATCTACGTATGCGACTACGGTGTTGACTAATACGTGCTTTGACCGGTTGTTGCGTTTGTCCAATGTATGGGAGTCCGCAGGGACACCAAATACAGTACACTACATTTTGTGTGTTACAGTTGGAAAAGGTTAATAGATCATGCTTCACATTGCCATGTTCAAATGTGGCAGTGTTAAACGTGAGATCACAGGAGACACAATTGCCGCATTTGTGATGCCCTTTGATTTTGGGAAGGCCCCAAGCGCTGATAAGTGTATTGGTATTGTTAATCTTGATATCTGTGGCAGATCTGACAAGATGATCTTTGATATTTTTCCCTCTCTTGTATGCAAATAGTGGTGTCTCTATTGTGGGGTCAACACTTTGGATTATGTTCCAATTTTTTGTGAACGGGTTGCGCACCTGATTGGTGTGAGTGCCAAAGGTCGTAACGCATACAATCTTTTCAAGATTTGGTTTGGTTTTTGTTTTTAGCAGTTCCTCTCTAGGGCAATGCCAAGCCCGTTTAAGTGACTTCTTCACTAGTCTATTTGGATAGCCTCTCTTGACTAGTTTCATTCTTAATATTTTAGCTTCTCGCATATAGTCAGCTTTATATGTGCAGTTACGCCGCATCCTCAAAAATTAGCCAAATGGTAAGCCATCTCTTAAGGCACGGGGGTGTTGGCTGCGATAAGATAGAAGGGTGTTTCTTTCAGTAGTCTTTCTGTGGAGGGAGGTGTAAAGTGTGCCACTGTCATGGTTGATATTTAAGTCTAGAAATGCTATACTGGATTCATGTACCGTGAACAATGTATATAATAAGTCTGTTGTGTTTATAAAAACAAGTCATAATTGTACAAATGTGTTGGTGGTTCCTTGCCCTCTGACATTATTCTACCCTCTTTTTATTGCGATTGTGCAAATTATATTGCTTGAATCATTTTTTATGAGTCCACAGGAACCGTTGTTTCCCCTTATATAAGAAGTTGGATCACCGGCGCTCCAACGGACTTCATGATGATCTTGGGTGAGTGTGCGACCCTGCAAATGTCTTCTGCATACCCTGCCTTTTGTAGGTGTCTGAAACTCTCCAGAGATGACTCTATTTTACTGTGATGCGTGGGACTCTGCAGTGTCCGTATGAAACCTGCCTCGCATTCCTTTACAGTCGGTAACTTGTGACGCACCTAGTCGCTGATTTTAAAGAAATTGTCAGAACTTAACTGTAATAACTTATTACAGTTGAGTTCTGACATAAAAAAGTCACTGTTCTGTTAAAGACAGATTTAACGTGTGACCATCTGAATGCATTTACACATCACAAATACATTTTGTAGCTTACTGGCAGTTAGGTCAACGTGTTAAAAATGCTACACTGATTTGTCCTGAGTTAATACTTATAGATCCAGTAACTCTTGTAGTGTTTTAAAAAAGTATACTCTTACGTAGCACGTGCCTACTTGTATGTAGTAGGCTTCTCTGAAGTTTCTGAAATTCAGATCCGTCCCAAAGCCTGGGAAGGGTAACCTTTTTGCATTTTCTATGACCAATGATAACTGAGACCCGAAAGAGATGGCATGGGGTCCTTGACAAGAGGACATCTTTGAGACCTTGCGCTTATATATGGATTTAAATATTTATTTACTGAAGCCAATCATGCATGTTTACCCAGGTTTACAGATACAGTACCTATAGAGAGTCTAGATCCACTTTCAAAATTACCTTTTGTTGCCTTATATCCTGAAACGAAAATACATTCAGATATTTTTCTACACTTGCCACACGATTCCCAAGTGAAAACGTATTACAGAAAGTATATGGCCATGTTAACTGGCGTCTACCTTTGTTAGACTGTAGTGATTGGCATGGTTTCAGAATATATTCAACATTGTGGTTTCCCAGCTGGGTAGTGTGTTTGAAAGCAAAGAAAAGCCTCACTCGTGAGGACTTAAAGAGATTTCAGGTTTAGTACAGGACAAAGTTTGGAGAAAGGACCAGTTCAAGGGATGGATATAACTGTTTCAAAGGTTTTTAATATCCCTTGCAGCACCGTCAAGACTGTTATTAAAAATAGAACAAGCGGCACTGAAAGCAATCGCGAAAGCGATCGCTATTGTAAAAAAAAAAAAAACACGCCCGCAAGTGGTGCGCGTGCCCCACAGCGAAACATGTGTTTTCAATTATCGCGCCCGTGTCTGGGCATGATAATTGAAACCACGTGGCCTTTGGTGCACGTAATAAACATCAATAGGCCATGGGCGGAGCAATTCGCCCGCCTTTGGCCTATTGCGTGCCGTCTTAGTGAAAAACATGCACGCAAAGGCCAATCGCGGAAGCCAAAAGGAAAAGCACACACACAAGCATGTGCGATTCCTAGGGCGATTTTAAAACCCCGTACAAGAGGTATCTCGCTGCGCGCGCAGTGCTCTGCACTGCAACGCTAGGCGCGAGACCTAAAAAGAAGCCAGTGTCCTTTTGCAAGCGCGTGCATGCATTCTAAAGCCATGCATGCGCCTACAAAATGAAGGAGCAGCTGCGTCATCACACAGCAGCCGCAATACTGTGTACAGCATGGCTAAAAAACATTGCCAAAGCCAATAGGCCCCTTCGGAGAGGCCTTCTGGATTTGCCAATGCTTGTTGTAGGCTACGGAATGTCACCCTTCACTAAGATAGCTCAGTGGGTTTGCATGCCTGCTCCATAGATCTTGAGTAACTGGCACATGACAGGTTGGATTCCTAGAAGGGCTGGCTCAGCCTTTCATCTGATGCTACTTTGTTACTTACTAATATACGGAGTTCAAAGCACACTTAAAATGGCCAACCACTGAAAGCGAAGAAAACGTGGCAACTGGGCATGTTACAAAGCAACAAAGGTCATCGACAGGACATACTCTTCCGGCAAGGAGGTGAGCACCACAGGTAGTGCAATTTGAGAGTGCACAGTAGTGCAACAAACTGATGCTGAGGGTGAGTTAGAGGCAAGAGCTATTTCACTGTGTTCGAGCACGGACACAGCACGTGGCCTACACTGGCAGGACAGAGCAAGCCTGCAAACAGTTCACGGGGCATTCAATGGTGTTTGCACGTGGGTATTCCATGGTGTATAAACAGGGCCGGCTCTAGGGCAGTGCAATCGGTGCGATCGCACCGGGCGCTGACTTGGGGTGGGGGCACCGTATTCATCGTTTTAAAAGACCTGATGCCAGGTACATTGTCCCAGCAATATTCGGCCATAAATAAAAATGACAGCTCCGGTGATTAATGTTTTTTCCTGGTGAGGGAGCGGAGCTTAGACTAGTGAACGTTTTGACTCATCATAGCACAGAGGGTTAACATGCCTGCTGCGAAGAACGTGTCCCTTTCACATCACAAAGTGCATTTAATATAAATATATCAATGGGTTACTGCTTTCATCAGAGATCCTTTTGTTACTTGCAGTTTATAAGTTAAAATTCTGATATAGAGCAGTGAGCTATTAACAGCCATCAAAGAGCTGCATGCAAACTGCAAGGAGCATATCAAAACTATATATTTTTTGCCCAGTCTTTCGTTGTCCCAATATTGCAAAAGGAGTTCATTTGAGTAGAAATCAATTCTTATTATTGAAGAAAACCCCTAACAATGGTATTACATTGTGCTTTTCCAGGCCAAGGACTCTTAAATTATACGACCTATCAGTATGGATGAAATGTGACTCCTACTTCTTGTAGGCCTCTGTCTTATGTAACATTTCCTATACACTGATTTACACATGTAAGATTGTCTCTGTGCAATGCATGTGTGATGTAAAGTGTTCTAACATCTTAAACTGGTATGAGTGGTGCTATACAACTAAATTAATCTAAGAGACAGTGGTTATGGAGAATTGAGGGGCACTGTCAAATGGTGGTAGAAAGGGAATCCGTGGCGAAGGTGGTCATGGGGGGGGCGCCAACAAACATTGTCGCACAGGGCGCCACCAGTGCTAAAGCCAGCCCTGTGTATAAACAGGTGTATTTCTCACTCTCTGGGTGGACATATAACGGTCCTCGAGTCGAACGTCTAAGTGCACGTGTGTGTGTATGAGGGGGCATTCACACTGGGCTCTACTGCAGTCACAATGTAGGGCATTGCGTGGTGTTTTACAGGACAGCAGTTCTAAGTGACTGCATTTTAAACCATTTTATAGAACGTGTAAAGGTTGTCGAGGGAGGGCGCACAACGGTTACACTGAGTGCTTGAGGTGCTTTGCCGTTACGACATAAAGGCATTTCGTGGTGATTTTGATAGACGTCTTACTGTGACTTCAAGATGGAATTTTCATAGAGCTCGTGAATGCTAGTTTATTACGGAAAACTTTATGGCGACTGAAGATGATTGACCGGACTTTTCAAGGTGATTTATTAATGACAATGTATGGTTAACAGAACATTTTACTATGCGGCCTTTGGTAACTGTCGTGCATTTCAGCGCTTGTTGCGGACCCCAGAAAGATGACCGCGCACATCTGACACTTATCTCCAGGAAGTTTCTTATGAATGCTGCTCTTCCCCGACTCATTGGGGTAGCTTCTATTGACCCTAGCAGGATAAGAGCCTGAACGGCCCAACCGGGAGCTGAATCACGGCGTTCATTAGAGCAAAATTGGAGACACTATTTTCCTGCTCATTTCACCCCCTTCAGGAGCACGGCTCATGATGATGACATAGGACAAGTTTGTGAACTTCATTCGGCAAAAGCCGAATGAAAAAAAAAAGTGCGTACTGACTAATTAAGGTAGATCGTGTAACACCGCAAGCAAACAATCCAGTCCGGATGGGCTGGCCAAGAAGGAGACAGGGCGGTAACAAAAAAAGCCTTGTTTTCAATTGGAGACCAACGTTTAGCATAAATGATGACGCCAGCCAATGGGAATGATGGGCGGGGCTTCAAGTCCCCTTCTGAAATCCTCTCGACTACAATAAGCCTCGCAGAGCGAGAAGCGCATGCTCGCTCCAGCGCTAGGTCTGCGAGACCTAAAAAGATTACAGACAGACATTATGTGGTTTAGAAATCTCTTCGTGTGTGCATTTATATATAAATTTGAATATAGAACAGAAGGAAACACCAATGTAAGAGGCATGGGCTTTTGGTGTGGGAGTACAAGGAAGCCAATTTATGAGGAAATACTGCTTCTAAGAGGACCGCATTAGCAGGTGCAACTAGGATGCAAATATTCTTTTATGCATATAGATCTCAACATCTGCTCTCCGAACTAGTAACATGATCCCTGTGAGGTCATTCACATTTGCATCTTTACCATTAATATATGAGATTTTCCATACAGGGAACCTATGTTGCATACTGAAGCTCTGGCATCAAATGCCATGATTGAAACAGAGAGAAAGAAGGTGGAATTACTCAATCAGCTCTCTCTTATACGCAAAGAGAAGTTTATAACTCATAGAGTTACTGTCACGGCTTAGTGCAGAAGGCAATATGCTCTCACCAGCAGACATAGTACTGCTAGTTCTCTTCATGATAACCTTTGAGACCGGTCTGCTGGGAAACTCCTGCATCTTGGCTAAGAATGTTGTGGACTGGATCAAGAGCACCAATCTAACCTCCTGTGACCTGATCATCTCCAGCCTGGCAGCTTCTAACATTTGCCTTCAGTGTGCTTTCTTTTCAAGTTATTTGTGCTCCACAATCAATCTAGACTTTCTCCTTACTCCAGCACTCCAATATTTTCTCACCATTAAATGTATCTTTGATTCGCTCAGCGTCTTGTCCTCCCCGTGGCTGTGTATGCACTACTGTGTCAAGATCGTGAACTGCAACCGACCGTTGTTCCTTCAGCTAAAGATGAAATTCCCCAGAATGGTGCCCTGGCTGATTCTTTATTCAGTGCTTATCTCTGTTTATCAGTCTTCCACGACTATGGGATTTTCGCAGAGCGTCCAAGGCCAACACAACGCTCACTGTCTCTGGTAACGGTGCCACAAGTAAACCTATAACCGACAGCAGTTCTGCTTTCCTTTTTAGGTCTCGCCTACACAGCGCGCATGCGCTACATAGGGGGGACCTTTTGGAATCAATCCCCTTTTGTCCCCAAAAACGTACACGTGTTGCATTGCTTTCAATGGCAACGCGTGCACGTTTGGCGATTCCCTTGCGGGAGTGAGCTTTGGCGCCATGTGTTAGCAATTATCGCTCCTGGCGCTGCTCGTTCCCGCAAGGGAAAGGCTGTCCATGGACTTCCGGCCCCGCTCCACGTCAACCTCATTATTACTGCTACTGGGAAGGAAAACAAGTGCGTCGCTTTATCTTTACACTGCCCCACTACCAGAAACAATAGACATGCATCGTCCACACCAGCACCTCTTGTTTGAAATATATGTCAATACACCTCGCAAGTTAAATGGCGCTACACAGAAAATAAAGGCATTTATTAAATATATCTGCGAGCCCTATTAGAAAGCCTAATAAAGACTTAACACGAAACTGCCATATCAAATTGGTTTCAAGTGCACACTTTTCCTCCACAAAATGAGTGCCCTAAATGCCAAGCAGAGACTGACCTTAACTCAGAGCACTTCTCCCTTGGCTGTGGTTGCCGCGTCGCATTGTTTATCTAGTGCCTAGAGGCCGGCACAGGTGGTCGCAAGCGCGGAGTTCTCTCTGTTTCGCCTCGACCCGGACCAGGGAGCTCGTTTCGCGGCTGCCGGAAGCATCTCCCTGGCGCGGAAAGGGAGTGCGAGTGACACGCAGCGCAGGTAGGACTGGTTGTTGTGCCGTAAAGGCAGCCGTGTCACACACGGTGCACAAACACGGCTGCGTAGCAACCCCCTTGAGTGGAGCCCTGCGGGGTGTGGGAGCTGTGGCGCTCGTGTGACTGACTGCAGGCACCTGCTCGGCCCTCCTCTCCCGCACACGTCACAGCCTTCACCCAACTGACAATATAAACAGACCCCATGACTGGAGATTGGATACCAAGTCTGGCGGAATGTTACTCTTGCCGTCCATGAACCACCTACTGCCCCAGACAAAAAGCCTTGCAAACACCTTTATTTTCCTTTCTCTGAAACACTAGACGTGCTTGGATACACATGCAATTAGGTTATTGAGTGCTATGAAAACACACAGGCAGGACACCCAACATGGTGGGCAATTCAAAGGAATGCAGTGACTACAACCCCAGTCCCACCAAGATGCAGTCGAGTAGGTAGGTTCTAACTTCAAGCCCTAATATTTGCGGATTTGATATCTAATCCTAGATTCACCATGTGACCAAACTGCGTGGTCTTAGGCAATCACATTTTGAACTTTTTCCTCAGTTCCTGTTTTTAGGTCTCGCCTACTCAGCGCGCATGCGCTGCATAGGAAAAAGAGCTTTAGTAATCAGCACAGCTTTGCGGGCAAAAACGTGCACGTGTTGCTTTGCTTTGAATGGCAACGCGTGCACGTTTGGCGATTCCCTTGCGGGAGCGAGCTTTCAAACCATATGTTTGTACTTAACTCGCTCGCTCCCGCAAGGGAAACAGGCCCAGGCTCCCTCCTCTATCCCCTCCCCTGCTCCTTTTTACTTTCAGCGCGCTTGTTTTTATCATTTGGTCTTTTACACGTTCGTCTCCAATGTACACAACGAAAAGCAGAGTGCGCTTTCTCACTTTATGTTTAACTTTCCACCACCTTCGTTGTGAAAGCAGACCCAGCTAACATGTCACGGGGTCACACTCAAGTGCATGATCCGACACACTAACATAACGTGCATTTGTAAAGCGCACATACACTCAAGTGTATCTTGGCACTGAATATCAGATGTTTACTGTTACCCAACTCAATTGTACTCATTGTATCGAACTCAGAAGAATGAAAAGCTAAGTCGACACAAAGCAATCTCTCCACTATTCCAATCCCATAATGTTGGATAACACTCACTGAGGTATCAGGCGTTTCTGTTACCCAACTCACAATTTGTAAATTTGGCTGCATCATAAGGAAAAAGAAACCCTTGACAATCTGCATCTTAGACACGTTGCAGCGTGATCAGGGTAGAATTCACTGAGGGCAAGGAGAGTTGAGTCCTGGGCAAAACATGAAACTGAACTAGTTTAAATCCGATATCAACTTTACAAGGTTTATTATAACTTACGCAATATTGCATTCTGCCAAAATAAGGGCCTCATTAAGAGGTCCTCGTTAACTTCGAGGGCGATACCAGCAGGTGACTCCCCAGGATTTAACAGGGGACACGGGTCATGCGTTAAAGTGCCTGGGATGGAGAATAACCTGCACACCCAGGATTCCCCTGGCCTTTTATGCAGTCTGCAGCACCCCTGAAGTACCGGGGATTTTAGGACCCCAGCGGTGCCAGGGGTAGCACCCTATGACTTCGGGTTATCCTGTTGCTGTAGTATTATAAAAGACGCTCTCATGGTAATGTAACAAAGAACTTGGCAGAAGAAGCTGAAATATGAAAAAGACATCTTTATTAAACTCAAATGAGTGAGACTACGTCGCACAGAAGCCTTAGCAACTGAATGAGGCAGTCTCCAGAACAAAAACCAGTCTTCTATTTTATACAGAATATTGCGCTTTGGGCAACACCGCCTCTGTTTTACAAGTTGTCATTCACATATTTTGGCTTCAAAGAAAAGGCAGAGTCATGGTGACAATCCCACATTCCTGTTCAACCAGCCCACAATTATTTACCCAGCGAGGCTCAGATCCCTCATCAGATATCAGCAGACCCCAATAAACACGGGCAGCTCCTGTTTGCAAAACAGGCCATAAAGCAGGAACAGTCAGGTGTGAAAGAGATTAGCCGGAGGCTTGTGTGGGATGAAAAGGCTTTATGGTGTGTCAAACCCTGATGCTAATCACAGGTGGCCAGAGGACGGGGAGCTCGTGAGACCGGACTGACCTGGGGCAGCAGAGCCAAGCTGCCCAGGTCACAGAGAAGTCAAAGGAAGGCACATGTGCTCTAAAGGCCCGTATTTGCTTCATAAAGTGTAGCCTATTTGAGGGCAACTATAAGATGGCCACCGCTCTAAGATGGAACCCACGTAGTGATGTATAATATCGTATACACAGTGCATTCACAGCTAAAACGTTACAAAAAGCACTTGTACATACCGCATTGACCATTCGCGGTTCACTAATACCGGGATAGACAGGGGTAGGGCCCTGCCTCCTACGCGGTCCCAAATTTTAAAGTACCACAGACCCTCCTTTTGCCCTTACATAGGCAATAACTATACTCATATCAATCCGAGTCCAGGTCTACATTCATGAAGTCATGGAGATGTTGCTGTAGCATCATCCTATTACTTAGCGACTCTCACGGGACACGTCTCCTTACACATGTAGTAGCACAAAGGCCACATATGGCAGGACAAAATAAGGAATACCTCTGTCTGTAGTAGGCGGCATAAGATCACACACCCAATAATTAGTGATGGTCATTACTAACTAGTGTTGATGCAGAAGCTGTACAAAAGAATTGCTTACGAATTCTAATCTTTTAACCTGCCCATGTTCAGGATAGGGTGAAAAGAGTACAAAGAAGCAGTGGTAGGAAAAGACATAGGTTGGGAAGCGGGTGCAGAAGTCAATTGAGTAGAGAAAAACGATCCCACCCATAAATGACAATGTCATGCTTGAAAAGACACTAGAAAACACGTTATTAAGAACATTTAAACAACGGGAGAAAGTAGTAACCACTATTGCAAATGAAATAATAGTTTTTCACAACCCTAAGCAAAAAGCAAATCCCAAAATTATCTAGTAACATTTTTAGGGCTCAGTAATTTCAGTAATTCTTGTTTGTTCAGGTGAAACAGTGGTGACCCTCATCAATGCTCTAAGGTGAAAAGGGGGTACTCTTTCCACAGAAAATGGACTTTATTCTGCTTATACTAAACAGAATAGTACTTTAAAACAATGCCAGCAAAACAATCAGTCTCCTTAACACCTACTCTATACAATCACACGGAAACCTCTTGTGAAACCACCTATGCCCAGAGTCCGTTCAAAAAGCCTCTCTGGCAGGCTTCTATTGTCCATCAAATCTTCTTTTGTTGTTTTCTTTCTCATGGGCCTCTTCATTCAAGCCTTTCATGAGAGAAATACTATTTAGTTGGAGTGCCCTCCTGGCAAACACCCACAGCTCACACGAAAGTCTCAATGTCTCAAGGCAGTGCGCCAGTATCTTTCCTTTGCGGCAGGCACTACAGGTAGTGTGCTCTCCATTGATCAAGGGCATAGGTCATCTCGTACAGACCCGGGACCATCCTCAGGCTTCAACACTCATCATTCAGTGTCAGAGGACGCTCGGGCTGTTCTTCCATGGGCCCTAGAATTAGTGCCTTTTGTCAATCTTGGATCCGCTGGTGCACTGCACTTCCATTGGAGCAAAGGAAAGGGGGGGGGTGTGGCCAAAAACTCAGGCCCAGGGGCTCAAGGGACTGCACACTGTCAGAGGTTACCAGCACATGACAGGCACTCTTGTGCACTGAAATTCTAGTTCTTTGGCAAAACCAGCTCCTCCATCTTTTCTGATGTTGAACGCCTTCTGATGAAGCAAGTGCAATGCTTTAAACAGTTCATTGTATAACAAGGGGACTGCAAACAGGTGGCCTGCGGTCTTTCTAAGGAGTGGCCACACGCCATGGGACAATTTTGGTCTAGAATACACTGTCATTCTCAAAAAGCAATACAAATATAAAGGCAGTAGGTAAAACAGCGTCTCTAATCTTTTCAATTGGGTTTCCGTGTGAGAGCCTCCATCATTTAAGGGTAGATAACTACACGAGAATTCTGTCTACATGGATGTCTTCACATATGGTGGCATTGTGTAATGGGGCAAACACATTTTTTTTTCAATGATTAGGTGTTCCTAAATTCCTTATCTAGAACATCTCAATAGAGAAATCACATGGTACAGATTATCATGGGCATGTAGAAAACTTTCACATCAGGTGCAATATGCAATACACAGGCTAATAGTCAAATATGCAAACAAAAGACAAGAACTAGAGGGTCCTGATATTTGCATGATTAGAACACATCTGATCCCACCAAAAATTAAAGCAGCAGGAACAAAAGGGTAAAAACCCACATTAAAAATAGACATTGAAAATTCGTCATGTTCAAAAAGTAAACGTAAGATATCTCCTTTTGAGATGGAAAACTTGTCTTACTATAATATTGAGTCAGTTAACCAGTCTATCGCTACTCTGACAGTCAGGCTGGAAAACATTGAAGCAGGCCTAAGGAAAATTCTTGAAAACCAGTCTGGTCATACAATAGGGAATTATACATAATATGGGGGTCCCTGGTACATCACTGTAGTCTGGAAGTGTGTACCTGAACAATACACCTACAATAATAAATGGGCTGACTGGTGAAAGGAATACGGAAAAGGGAATTGGAACTAGGACACAACTAAAATCCACAATAACTAAGCATGATGCGACATCGGTCAGGGGAGAAGCATCAAGGACAAGAATTTACTTGGGTGATAGTCAGGCATGTGACACAACACCAAGAGTGCGGGTGATTCACAAAAGGCCAAAGTTACACAAATTTTAACTCTATCGCTGGCGACTACACCATATACGTTACTCCTAGGTAATATTCCAGTTCCTTCTTCAGGAAAAAATGAAAACCTGTTTTTTTTTTAGGAACAAGAGCCATATGCTACTTAGGAAACAGAACATCATAAACTAATGTAATATAGAAATTAGGCCACCTTGAGTCACAGATCTATAATTTCATCCTTAGGTCCAATCAAGGATACATAAATGTAAGGCTGCCTGTTCCTTTAAGGGAAGGGGCAGTAACGTGACTAACTACAGGTGACACACTTTGATCCTGTATATCTCTTTTATTTCCCTTCAATACAATTATAGCCAAATAGACATGCACTGGTAAAGTGTTTTGTCTCATGTTCACAGCATGAAATATCATTAGCTGTGGAATTTAGTAACCAGAACAAGTTCAACCAATTGTTGCGTAGCGATGGGCATCGTCATGACCATCCCCTCACAACACAGGTAAACTTGTAATAGTATCAAAAGCAGCAACAAAAACAACGAAAACATGCAAAAAAAAATAAAAAACGCACAAAACGTCAAGCCATCAGATATACTTGCTGTATATCAAGCACAAAAAGCATAGGCAAATTTCAATAGCATATGTGAGTAAGCGGTGACACACAGACACCATGTCATGTACTTTATGCACTGTAAAACTGCAGCCCAAAACCCAATATTTGGGCCTGTTTAATTTGTCAGGTTTAAAATCCTTACCCTCCTTTTTGACAGTAGATCCCCAGTCAATGGAAATCTGCTGTCAAACATAACTTTACTGTCTCTCTTCTAACGTACAAGACCAGCCAGAACAATTCATGATAGGACCAAATATACAAAAATAAATTTCCATTACTTAACTGTTATCCTCATCAAGCCACCGTAGTTTTACCTTTCTGAAAGTAAAAATCGTTACATGACACTCCATATTAATTTGGCACCTACAATTTCCACTGTGTAGTTCTGCAAAGCATTTAACATGATGTTTAGGCTTTCAAAGAAAACCCCTTTTCTATATTTTCCCTTTGGAATTAAGTTCTTTAGTTTTAGTGATGTTGCCATGGAGAAACCAGAAACCCCACCTTCAGAGGCTCGTGTAGCAAGGTCATTCTGCATTCCACAGAGGCAAGGCCCTAATTTAAAAGGTCATAAATGTCAACTCCATTGTTTACGGGAAAGATAGCATCTCAGCAGCGTGACCGAGCCAGCCTCTGCAGCTCTCCCAGCCCCCAGCTTCTGCCACTCTGAATTTGTCAAAGCCAGAAGGCCTTCGTAATTCCTCCTAACTTGCAATAATTCACTCTATTTTGAAAAATAATTTCTCCTTTTTAGGCGCTAAAAAAATTATCCCTATTCCCAGATTGTTAAACTACATGTACTGTGAATAATTCACAAAACTTAATAACACGCATACCAGTTTTTAGAATAAATGCTTGTTGCAATCCTATGCAATGGTACACATTTCATCAATCTTAAATGAATGAACGTCTCGGTAGGCCCAGATGAAGTTAGAACCTTCAACCCTGATATTAAAACAAGCCGTTGTACTGGCATATTAACTCATTGAATCATAAGAAGGTACAACCTGCAAATATATATATATCAAACCTAAATGTATGCATTTACTGAAGCCTGAGACACTTTAAAAAGTACTCTGAATGAAAGAAAATGCAGTTAAAACAGCGCTTTTACCCAAATTCGACTTTGATATTTTAGGCATTAAAAAATGAGTATCCTACATAATATGCATTACCAGAATGTCCATTACATAACCCATGAGTCAGGCATTGGAAATAATAACTTATACTTTATAAAAATGAGCTTGTTTGCGCCTGCGCCAAGGGAAAATTGTACACACGAATGCTTGCCATTTTAGTGATGCAACACAACTCAAATCAAATTTTAATGCTAGGAGGCCATAGTATGAGTATTAAGCTTTATAAATATCAAAAAACGATTTTGAAAAGCACTTATTTTTTTAAAATAATTTTTCCATGATTAATAATTTTCTTTAAAAAAAAATCCCAATTATTCGTTTTTGTGATAATTCCATGTATAAAAAACAAGCTGCATCCCTTGCCTATCATTTTGGACACATTTAACTCACAAGCCTAAGCGCATAAGCCCAATTTGAAACGCGTCACATTTTTGCGCCACTTTCATTTAAAAGGACGGTTATGCAAAATTCCACCCGTGTTTAACTGGGAAAGTGCTGGCTGAATGAACATTCCTATCAAATATACTGCAGCTGAAAAGTTTGCCTGTGAACATCTAATACAATGCATCTAAGGAAAATGCTGTAAATTTATTTACTTTTGCAAAAATAGATAATTTCGTTTTTGGGGCCTTATTTATATCTATTGAATGTGGTTCTAATTTTATCCTTGAAGCATTTAACGGCAGTTTTGTATATGTGCACAACTGCTCATTCTATAAATTAAATAGCAACACATAGCTATTTTAGCACATCACATTGTTCATTTCTGGATTTTTCCTAAGTTTCTACTTAACATTAATTAACCAACATTTTGCTTAACAGACTGAACACATCAGAAGACCCACAAACACATATTGAGCTCATTTCAGACATAAACGGAATACAGCGTGCTTTAGCCATTTTTCATAAATAGCGCCGTCGCAATTTACTTACGGAAGTTGCACTAATGAGAAAACCACATAGACATTTAAACACACAGTTGACTTGCAAATCAATACGCATGACAGAAAGAAAGAACAGCTCACAGACTATACTTGAACCAAACCATTTGCAAATACTAGTTGTAAGTCATATTTACAAGAAACGCTTCTCAATAGTATTCCAAAAGGCTGCATAAACAGCCCAACAGACAGATGTATGTCCAAGAAGTAGTGAGTGCGCTCAATTCACTAGCTTTGCCTAGCAGAACACCACACAAAATCGTTCTGCATATCTTTATTCATGAAACTGCGCAGAACGAAGGATCCTTGTTTTGTATTATGTCATATTTTAATTCCCTGGGGATACAAAATCACCAAGGAAGAAATATGTTTTCAAATCTAACCGATTTTAACTATGGTACCGTCCAAAAAAGCAACACATTTTTCCATGTGAGCTTACAAACAGGCATGCAACTAAACCAAATGGAGAAATATCTCCTCATTACCTGCCTACACAAATTGCAATTCGCATATCCAAACCTATACAAACCAAAAGTTGGCCAACACAAATTTCTACATTTCAAACTTGCTAAGATCAGGCATCTTATAGCTCACTAATCTAACTTCAAACTTCAAGGGGTTATCTCTATCAATACACTCGCAAATATACGAGACCCTTGGCTATGGTAATTGCAATGACCAAATTAAAAACCAAGAAACCAACCCCTCGGCTTTGGTAATTGCGATAACCAAATCAAAGACCCAAAGAACCAAAGGAGTGGGAGCGACCCACTTATACTTAACTCTTACTTTTATTAATCAAAAGGTTATCCAAATTCTAACTGTCAAGTTCTTCATAACAAAACGTCTTTTATAATACTCACGCCAAAAAGGGTTCTAATCGGGAGAGACATCTTTTGGAGAGTCAAAGTCGGAAAGATCAAAGGTATATACTGGGCTGCAGAGACAAAGAATCCCCCAGAACCTCTGTACCTGCTTAGTGGATTTCTGTCCTGTTCTCCCCAGTAGATTTCTGTCCTCTGACAAGATCGCTCCTCCAGATAGTCACTTGTATTGATGCCGCGCTGTCGGGCGCCAACTGAAGTACCGGGGATTTTAGGACCCCAGCGGTGCCAGGGGTAGCACCCTATGACTTCGGGTTATCCTGTTGCTGTAGTATTATGAAAGACGCTCTCATGGTAATGTAACAAAGAACTTGGCAGAAGAAGCTGAAATATGAAAAATATTTGAATTCAGGGGTAGCACCCAATATACCCTTGAGGGCTTGGGCAAGTAGAATGTAATAGTGGAAGGCCAACAAGGGATTTTGTTCTAGCGAGATTCAGTTCAATTATACAGTACAAAGTAATCTTTACATG
Source organism: Triturus cristatus (assembly GCF_964204655.1). Classification (NCBI taxonomy): domain Eukaryota; kingdom Metazoa; phylum Chordata; class Amphibia; order Caudata; family Salamandridae; genus Triturus; species Triturus cristatus. The sequence goes on along the minus strand of NC_140583.1, from coordinate 1,155,853,018 downwards.
AGTTCTAGATAGAAACTCAACCAAACGTTATTCAATTGAATTCAGTCAATGATATATAGCAACACACACGGGGTATTTTTTAAAGTGAAATAAATCACTAGACTTTTATGTAGAAACAATTCATAAAAAGGAGTACAGAAAACAGGTAAATGTATAATGTAACATGAAGGGAAAAACAACTTAATATTATCCACAAATCATGACATTACAGATATCCAATCCAATAAAGTAAACAGAGATCTATCTCATATTTAGAGAACAATCAACTGTGCAGGTATGCTGTGGAAATGGAAAATACAGTCGACGTTTCGGTCTGTTGGGGCGTCAGTCGGTCAGACCATCTTCAGGACAGTTGAGCAATACAAAAAGACTCCTGCATAAATATGGTATCAATTAATTACAATGAAAAAACCATAAAATTCTCTTCATAATTGATAGAGAAATTAAAGGGATAGCCCGTGTGTGAGAAAACAATCTTGTCTAAAAAACATTGTGGAAGAAACACCTTATACCAAAGAAGAATAGCGTTGTTGCATTACTGTATAATTCAGTGGAAAGAGGTGAAAGAATACGTTGATAATGGTGTGCGCTCAAATGGGACTGACAGAAGGAAATTGCGCTTACTCATAATTTGTTGTACGAATTTAGAGGAGTAATCACTTCCTCATTGGAGATAGATTGTACTTCATCTAAAAAGCGGAAAACAATGGTCACGGTGTGCCTTTAAATAAAACGTGTGATAGTGTATTTTTCTATCAATTTATATAGCATACCCGGTCTTAGTTGGATGGGTGTATACCATGCGAGTGCCCGTAGCAGGATGGGCAACAATGGAATTCAGAATGCTGACTATTCTGATTTTGTATAGCAAAAGAAGGCCAGTTGGTCCTTCGTTGACAAATTTCTTCACTCAGGGAAATCTGAAAGATGAAAGTTAGGCATGCTGTGGTTTAAATAATAAATGGTTGTCTTATATGGTCAAAGGTAAGTTAGACGCACATGATGTGCATTGAACCATTTACACTAAGAGGTGTACTAACCAGGGTTAAAGCCTATTCCAAAGTTAGAGACGGGCAGGTTTACGAAAAAAACGCCGACTGACAAGACAATAAATGTACAGAACCACCCACATTTAAAGAGGTGCTTACGAGGGAAGGCAGTCTATTTAAAAACTGACGTGTTTGTAAAAACAAACAACCTACTGAAAAATAGGGAGCCGGCAGCTATTTGTACAACACCGCGGCTAAGCTTAACACTACGTGGTGAAATGGTAAGGTCTGTTACTCACGATTTTAGTCTCTCGAAGCCGTAGGGAGTCAAGGTACCTTCCGTCGATAGGAACTCGAGCAATTTGCAGAGTTCAGCGGCGTGTATTTAAAGGTGGTTCGGTGGCCACAGCTGTTCGAGATTAAGGTACGAACCGGGCAAGACAAAAACTACTAAAAATGTGGCGGACATCTTATAGTGTGTTTTTTTGTGTACAGATGAATGTCTCAGTAGCAAATTTCTACACATTGGCGGGAATTAATGCCCTCGTCGAGAATGGCGACTACAATGACTCACATGGTCGTGGACTCACCCGATCGTTGACGGTCAAAATGTGGAACGTTAAGTTTAGTGATTGCCGAAAAGAGGCGGACATCTTGAAGAGGTGTAAATCTACAACTTGGAATTACTTAAGAGAAGCGCCGAAAACGGCAGACATCTTAGAACGATGACAATGTCACGATTTAAGGTTGGATTATTGTATAAGTATGACTCAGGATGTTTGAATCATCAATTTCATGTTGTTAAGAGTTGTAATGTTCGCTTTAGATCACAGTGCAGATTGCAGTGCAGATTGCCGAAAAGAGGCGGACATCTTGAAGAGGTGTAAATCTACAACTTGGAATGACTTAAAAGAGGCGCCGAAAACGGCAGACATCTTAGAACGATGACAATGTCACGATTTAAGGTTGGATAATTGTATAAGTATGACTCAGGATGTTTGAATCATCAAGTGCATGTTGTTAAGAGTTGTAATGTTCGCTTTAGATCACAGTGCAGAGCAGCAGAACTAGTCAGTGAGAAAGAATAACAAAGTACACATTAACAACAACACAAAACAATTCTACTAACAATCACAATACTGACCTATTAGATAATACTGTGTGGTAAATCGAGATGTTGCAAATTAAACATCTTATGGCAGGTCAACAAATTGTCAAAGGAAAGTCTAAATAGTTATACATAGATGAACAATATATCTAAAAGAATACAAAATGTTGCGACAAATACAGGCATTTTACAGATAATTGTCCAAGGTAGTTAATGACAATATTGTCTTATGTTCAGAGAAATGTGCCATATTGTATAGAGTTACTGGACACTGGACTGTTAAACACCTCATATATACATAAAAACATAAATCAGGTTCAGTTAGATTTTCGGTTTTTACAGAAAAAGAATCAGAGTAGAGACTTTATGAAAGAAGATCTAAGTGAGACATGCCAAGGTATGCCACTCTGTTGCCGTGTTAAGACCCTTCTTGATATTATCACTCTTACAAATCCATTGATTCTCTTTGATCGTCAATATGCGATCAACGTTAGCCTGTCTGATAGTGGGTTTTACCACTTCAATGATTAACCATAGCATCTCTTTCTCCGTATGTCGAAATCGTGTATAATGCTCCACAAGTGGGGCATTCTCGACTTTGCATCTAATTCTAGATTGATGTTGTAGGATGCGTGTTTTGGCCATCTGGGTTGTCTTTCCTATGTAGTTTAAACCACATGGGCATTGGATGCAATAAACCACGTTTCTGGTGTTACAGTTGGAGAAAGATTTGAGTACTATAGAAGTTCCATTGAGATCAAAAGATTTCAATTTCATGGTGCTAGGACATGCTGCACAGTTGCCACATTTATGGTGTCCGACTAGAGGTATTATTTGTTGCATACCATCGACAAGATGTTGTTGCGGTGTGATATACGTGTGGACTAGTCGATCTTCGATATTAGGCCCTCTTTTAAACGAAAAGAGTGGTTGGTCTGACAGCTCAGGTAAGGATGACAAAAGTGTCCAGTGTTTTTTTACAATTTTCTTTATTTTGTTTGTGGCAGTCCCAAACGTGGTTACACAAACTAACATTGGGTCCGGTGTCTTTTGTTTGACTTCAAGAAGGGCATTGCGGTCATTATACCAGGCTCTCTTAAGGGATTTCTTAAGCAGTTTGTTTGGATACCCTCTTGAGTGCAGTTTTTCTTTAAGTTTCCTGGCCTCAAGGAAGTAATCTTCCCTTTTGGAGCAATTTCTCCGTAACCGGAGAAACTGTCCAAATGGGAGTCCATCCTTCAATGACTGTGGGTGGTGACTGTCATATTTTAAAAGCGTGTTGCGTGCCGTAGGCTTGGTGAATAGAGTAGTATAGAGCTTGTTGTCTTCACCTGCCTTGATCGAGATGTCTAGAAAATTCATGCTTCGATTGTTGGAATCAATTGTGAATTGCAGGTTTGGATTTCTGGAGTTTAACCAGTCATGGAATTCAGTGAGTAGCTCTTCGCTGCCTTTCCAGATTAAAAAGACATCATCTATATATCGCAACCAACTGGTTATGTTGGCTGCAAAAGGATTGAGTGGGTTATAGATGTGTCTTCGTTCAAAATCAGAGACATAGATGTGAGCTATGTCAGGGGCATATACTGCCCCCATCGCGACACCTTTGAGTTGTTGGCAGAATGTACGTTCGTACAGAAAGAAATTTTCACATAGTGAAATTCTAATACATTCGACAATGAATTCAGTTGGAACCGCATGTGGCCTGGGTCTGTTGTTGAGTAGGTCTTCAATGATCTCCAAGATCTCTATCTGCGGAATGTTAGTATACAAGCTCTCGATATCCATGGATACCAAGAGCTCGCATTTGGGATCAAAGCTGTGTTTATCCACTACATTGATGACTGCAGTGGTGTCCCTGATATACGTATTCGTTTCTGTGGCAAAGGGTCGAATGAAGAAGTCAGCATACTGGGCCAGAGGTTTTAAAATTGAGTTGCAGCCCGATACAATTGGTCTACCGGGGGGTATCGTGGTGTTCTTATGGATCTTTGGTAATATATATATTACCGGAACCGTGGGGGATTTGTTTATTAAGAATGCTGCTTCCTTTTCACTAAGCCAACCTCCTTCCAGACCCATTTTGCTAAGTTCTGAGATCATTTTCTCAAGGCGAGGAGTGGGGTTGCTAGACAGTTTTTTGTAGTTAGACTCAACCGAAAGTTGTTTAGTTATTTCGGTTTTATATGCTTGTGAGTCCCAGAGGACAATGCCTCCGCCTTTATCGGCCGGTTTTATGATGGTGTCAGGCAGTGCCTGGAGATTCCTCAATGCCAAATGTTCATCTTTAGTGAGGTTGTATTTAACCCGAGTTGGTGTGTTAAAAAGGTTATCGATTTCTGTGAGGATGGCATTTTCGAAGGTGATAATTTCTTTGGCTATCAGTGTATTTGGCGGGAAGAAAGTGGACCGATTGTGCAGTCCAGTTGTATCAGAATCACGTGGTATAGTTTTGTTGGCAAAAAAATTCTTTAGTCTAACTGAGCGAAAGAATTTAAATAGCTCAAGTTTGGTTTGGAAAAGATTGTTTTTGTTGGTGGGGACAAAAGAAAGTCCTGCTGAGAGAACTGATATTTGTACCTCAGATAGTTGGTGTTTGGATAAATTGAAGATGGGTATTGTTTGAGTAGGGTTTACCACTCGTAAAATTGATTCCGGGTTTGACGATAACCTGGTGTATACTGGTTCCGGATAGTGGGTTTTACCACTTCAATGATTAACCATAGCATCTCTTTCTCCGTATGTCGAAATCGTGTATAATGCTCCACAAGCTGTGGCCACCGAACCACCTTTAAATACACGCCGCTGAACTCTGCAAATTGCTCGAGTTCCTATCGACGGAAGGTACCTTGACTCCCTACGGCTTCGAGAGACTAAAATCGTGAGTAACAGACCTTACCATTTCACCACGTAGTGTTAAGCTTAGCCGCGGTGTTGTACAAATAGCTGCCGGCTCCCTATTTTTCAGTAGGTTGTTTGTTTTTACAAACACGTCAGTTTTTAAATAGACTGCCTTCCCTCGTAAGCACCTCTTTAAATGTGGGTGGTTCTGTACATTTATTGTCTTGTCAGTCGGCGGTTTTTTCGTAAACCTGCCCGTCTCTAACTTTGGAATAGGCTTTAACCCTGGTTAGTACACCTCTTAGTGTAAATGGTTCAATGCACATCATGTGCGTCTAACTTACCTTTGACCATATAAGACAACCATTTATTATTTAAACCACAGCATGCCTAACTTTCATCTTTCAGATTTCCCTGAGTGAAGAAATTTGTCAACGAAGGACCAACTGGCCTTCTTTTGCTATACAAAATCAGAATAGTCAGCATTCTGAATTCCATTGTTGCCCATCCTGCTACGGGCACTCTCATGGTATACACCCATCCAACTAAGACCGGGTATGCTATATAAATTGATAGAAAAATACACTATCACACGTTTTATTTAAAGGCACACCGTGACCATTGTTTTCCGCTTTTTAGATGAAGTACAATCTATCTCCAATGAGGAAGTGATTACTCCTCTAAATTCGTACAACAAATTATGAGTAAGCGCAATTTCCTTCTGTCAGTCTCATTTGAGCGCACACCATTATCAACGTATTCTTTCACCCCTTTCCACTGAATTATACAGTAATGCAACAACGCTATTCTTCTTTGGTATAAGGTGTTTCTTCCACAATGTTTTTTAGACAAGATTGTTTTCTCACACACGGGCTATCCCTTTAATTTCTCTATCAATTATGAAGAGAATTTTATGGTTTTTTCATTGTAATTAATTGATACCATATTTATGCAGGAGTCTTTTTGTATTGCTCAACTGTCCTGAAGATGGTCTGACCGACTGACGCCCCAACAGACCGAAACGTCGACTGTATTTTCCATTTCCACAGCATACCTGCACAGTTGATTGTTCTCTAAATATGAGATAGATCTCTGTTTACTTTATTGGATTGGATATCTGTAATGTCATGATTTGTGGATAATATTAAGTTGTTTTTCCCTTCATGTTACATTATACATTTACCTGTTTTCTGTACTCCTTTTTATGAATTGTTTCTACATAAAAAACTAGTGATTTATTTCACTTTAAAAAATACCCCGTGTGTGTTGCTATATATCATTGACTGAATTCAATTGAATAACGTTTGGTTGAGTTTCTATCTAGAACTCATGTAAAGATTACTTTGTACTGTATAATTGAACTGAATCTCGCTAGAACAAAATCCCTTGTTGGCCTTCCACTATTACATTCTACTTGCCCAAGCCCTCAAGGGTATATTGGGTGCTACCCCTGAATTCAAATATTTTAAGCGCAGACGACTGTCTGCTTCGGGTCACTTTTTTAAGTGGTATTTCAGAATAGTGTTTAAGATCACATATTCCCAAACAATAGTGTTTCCAGCCTTATCCATGTCTGAAGCTGAAACCCTATCATACACCGATGAATATATGTTAAAAATAGCTGCGGGTCCTTCGCTGCTAGGCACCCGAGGTCCCCTTACATCTTCACCATTTGAAACTGATCTCAATCACCTAGAACGTTTGAAAAAGAAATTAGTTCGTACTGAACTACATGCGAAGTTCCTCACCGACTGCCTAAATGCAAACATAATTCCAACAGGACTTCAGATTAAAAACATCCCTATTATCTTCATTGAAGATGAAGATTTCAAAATAAGTTTCAGTTTTGCATCCAATAAATGCTCCCGCACTTGGATGGTCCTTAGCATAGAAACGGCAATAAAACATATTAAATCACTAACCAAGGAAATAGAAAGCTTGGAGAACAAGATTAACACCGACTCCAATATCACTAATGCGAAAGCACTACTTGATAAAATTGCCTTAACCATAAAAGACTTCGAAGAATTTAACTCCCACAAGAAAACAGATAAACTACAGAAAGACATAAGGAAATATAGCAAGGAAAAAACTTATCCATATTTAAACAAAGATTTTTATCAAACACAGGGGTCCGATCTGGGACCTAAAAACCAACAACGGAAGAAAGTGACTTTTTCTGACACCACTTCTGATACCGATAGCGATCAGGCGTCAGATAACACCCACAGACATTTTCATGACCAACAACCCTCCACATCACGACAGCCTTTTTTAGGACAGGATCGGAGAGGATCTCCTTACCCACGGAGAACACGAGCAACCAGGAGAGGATGGTTCCGGAACCAGTATACACCAGGTTATCGTCAAACCCGGAATCAATTTTACGAGTGGTAAACCCTACTCAAACAATACCCATCTTCAATTTATCCAAACACCAACTATCTGAGGTACAAATATCAGTTCTCTCAGCAGGACTTTCTTTTGTCCCCACCAACAAAAACAATCTTTTCCAAACCAAACTTGAGCTATTTAAATTCTTTCGCTCAGTTAGACTAAAGAATTTTTTTGCCAACAAAACTATACCACGTGATTCTGATACAACTGGACTGCACAATCGGTCCACTTTCTTCCCGCCAAATACACTGATAGCCAAAGAAATTATCACCTTCGAAAATGCCATCCTCACAGAAATCGATAACCTTTTTAACACACCAACTCGGGTTAAATACAACCTCACTAAAGATGAACATTTGGCATTGAGGAATCTCCAGGCACTGCCTGACACCATCATAAAACCGGCCGATAAAGGCGGAGGCATTGTCCTCTGGGACTCACAAGCATATAAAACCGAAATAACTAAACAACTTTCGGTTGAGTCTAACTACAAAAAACTGTCTAGCAACCCCACTCCTCGCCTTGAGAAAATGATCTCAGAACTTAGCAAAATGGGTCTGGAAGGAGGTTGGCTTAGTGAAAAGGAAGCAGCATTCTTAATAAACAAATCCCCCACGGTTCCGGTAATATATATATTACCAAAGATCCATAAGAACACCACGATACCCCCCGGTAGACCAATTGTATCGGGCTGCAACTCAATTTTAAAACCTCTGGCCCAGTATGCTGACTTCTTCATTCGACCCTTTGCCACAGAAACGAATACGTATATCAGGGACACCACTGCAGTCATCAATGTAGTGGATAAACACAGCTTTGATCCCAAATGCGAGCTCTTGGTATCCATGGATATCGAGAGCTTGTATACTAACATTCCGCAGATAGAGATCTTGGAGATCATTGAAGACCTACTCAACAACAGACCCAGGCCACATGCGGTTCCAACTGAATTCATTGTCGAATGTATTAGAATTTCACTATGTGAAAATTTCTTTCTGTACGAACGTACATTCTACCAACAACTCAAAGGTGTCGCGATGGGGGCAGTTTATGCCCCTGACATAGCTAACATCTATGTCTCTGATTTTGAACGAAGACACATCTATAACCCACTCAATCCTTTTGCAGCCAACATAACCAGTTGGTTGCGATATATAGATGATGTCTTTTTAATCTGGAAAGGCAGCGAAGAGCTACTCACTGAATTCCATGACTGGTTAAACTCCAGAAATCCAAACCTGCAATTCACAATTGATTCCAACAATCGAAGCATGAATTTTCTAGACATCTCGATCAAGGCAGGTGAAGACAACATGCTCTATACTACTCTATTCACCAAGCCTACGGCACGCAACACGCTTTTAAAATATGACAGTCACCACCCACAGTCATTGAAGGATGGACTCCCATTTGGACAGTTTCTCCGGTTACGGAGAAATTGCTCCAAAAGGGAAGATGACTTCCTTGAGGCCAGGAAACTTAAAGAAAAACTGCACTCAAGAGGGTATCCAAACAAACTGCTTAAGAAATCCCTTAAGAGAGCCTGGTATAATGACCGCAATGCCCTTCTTGAAGTCAAACAAAAGACACCGGACCCAATGTTAGTTTGTGTAACCACGTTTGGGACTGCCACAAACAAAATAAAGAAAATTGTAAAAAAACACTGGACACTTTTGTCATCCTTACCTGAGCTGTCAGACCAACCACTCTTTTCGTTTAAAAGAGGGCCTAATATCGAAGATCGACTAGTCCACACGTATATCACACCGCAACAACATCTTGTCGATGGTATGCAACAAATAATACCTCTAGTCGGACACCATAAATGTGGCAACTGTGCAGCATGTCCTAGCACCATGAAATTGAAATCTTTTGATCTCAATGGATCTTCTATAGTACTCAAATCTTTCTCCAACTGTAACACCAGAAACGTGGTTTATTGCATCCAATGCCCATGTGGTTTAAACTACATAGGAAAGACAACCCAGATGGCCAAAACACGCATCCTACAACATCAATCTAGAATTAGATGCAAAGTCGAGAATGCCCCACTTGTGGAGCATTATACACGATTTCGACATACGGAGAAAGAGATGCTATGGTTAATCATTGAAGTGGTAAAACCCACTATCAGACAGGCTAACGTTGATCGCATATTGACGATCAAAGAGAATCAATGGATTTGTAAGAGTGATAATATCAAGAAGGGTCTTAACACGGCAACAGAGTGGCATACCTTGGCATGTCTCACTTAGATCTTCTTTCATAAAGTCTCTACTCTGATTCTTTTTCTGTAAAAACCGAAAATCTAACTGAACCTGATTTATGTTTTTATGTATATATGAGGTGTTTAACAGTCCAGTGTCCAGTAACTCTATACAATATGGCACATTTCTCTGAACATAAGACAATATTGTCATTAACTACCTTGGACAATTATCTGTAAAATGCCTGTATTTGTCGCAACATTTTGTATTCTTTTAGATATATTGTTCATCTATGTATAACTATTTAGACTTTCCTTTGACAATTTGTTGACCTGCCATAAGATGTTTAATTTGCAACATCTCGATTTACCACACAGTATTATCTAATAGGTCAGTATTGTGATTGTTAGTAGAATTGTTTTGTGTTGTTGTTAATGTGTACTTTGTTATTCTTTCTCACTGACTAGTTCTGCTGCTCTGCACTGTGATCTAAAGCGAACATTACAACTCTTAACAACATGCACTTGATGATTCAAACATCCTGAGTCATACTTATACAATTATCCAACCTTAAATCGTGACATTGTCATCGTTCTAAGATGTCTGCCGTTTTCGGCGCCTCTTTTAAGTCATTCCAAGTTGTAGATTTACACCTCTTCAAGATGTCCGCCTCTTTTCGGCAATCTGCACTGCAATCTGCACTGTGATCTAAAGCGAACATTACAACTCTTAACAACATGCAATTGATGATTCAAACATCCTGAGTCATACTTATACAATAATCCAACCTTAAATCGTGACATTGTCATCGTTCTAAGATGTCTGCCGTTTTCGGCGCTTCTCTTAAGTAATTCCAAGTTGTAGATTTACACCTCTTCAAGATGTCCGCCTCTTTTCGGCAATCACTAAACTTAACGTTCCACATTTTGACCGTCAACGATCGGGTGAGTCCACGACCATGTGAGTCATTGTAGTCGCCATTCTCGACGAGGGCATTAATTCCCGGCAATGTGTAGAAATTTGCTACTGAGACATTCATCTGTACACAAAAAAACACACTATAAGATGTCCGCCACATTTTTAGTAGTTTTTGTCTTGCCCGGTTCGTACCTTAATCTCGAACAGCTGTGGCCACCGAACCACCTTTAAATACACGCCGCTGAACTCTGCAAATTGCTCGAGTTCCTATCGACGGAAGGTACCTTGACTCCCTACGGCTTCGAGAGACTAAAATCGTGAGTAACAGACCTTACCATTTCACCACGTAGTGTTAAGCTTAGCCGCGGTGTTGTACAAATAGCTGCCGGCTCCCTATTTTTCAGTAGGTTGTTTGTTTTTACAAACACGTCAGTTTTTAAATAGACTGCCTTCCCTCGTAAGCACCTCTTTAAATGTGGGTGGTTCTGTACATTTATTGTCTTGTCAGTCGGCGGTTTTTTCGTAAACCTGCCCGTCTCTAACTTTGGAATAGGCTTTAACCCTGGTTAGTACACCTCTTAGTGTAAATGGTTCAATGCACATCATGTGCGTCTAACTTACCTTTGACCATATAAGACAACCATTTATTATTTAAACCACAGCATGCCTAACTTTCATCTTTCAGATTTCCCTGAGTGAAGAAATTTGTCAACGAAGGACCAACTGGCCTTCTTTTGCTATACAAAATCAGAATAGTCAGCATTCTGAATTCCATTGTTGCCCATCCTGCTACGGGCACTCGCATGGTATACACCCATCCAACTAAGACCGGGTATGCTATATAAATTGATAGAAAAATACACTATCACACGTTTTATTTAAAGACACACCGTGACCATTGTTTTCCGCTTTTTAGATGAAGTACAATCTATCTCCAATGAGGAAGTGATTACTCCTCTAAATTCGTACAACAAATTATGAGTAAGCGCAATTTCCTTCTGTCAGTCTCATTTGAGCGCACACCATTATCAACGTATTCTTTCACCCCTTTCCACTGAATTATACAGTAATGCAACAACGCTATTCTTCTTTGGTATAAGGTGTTTCTTCCACAATGTTTTTTAGACAAGATTGTTTTCTCACACACGGGCTATCCCTTTAATTTCTCTATCAATTATGAAGAGAATTTTATGGTTTTTTCATTGTAATTAATTGATACCATATTTATGCAGGAGTCTTTTTGTATTGCTCAACTGTCCTGAAGATGGTCTGACCGACTGACGCCCCAACAGACCGAAACGTCGACTGTATTTTCCATTTCCACAGCATACCTGCACAGTTGATTGTTCTCTAAATATGACATAGATCTCTGTTTACTTTATTGGATTGGATATCTGTAATGTCATGATTTGTGGATAATATTAAGTTGTTTTTCCCTTCATGTTACATTATACATTTACCTGTTTTCTGTACTCCTTTTTATGAATTGTTTCTACATAAAAAACTAGTGATTTATTTCACTTTAAAAAATACCCCGTGTGTGTTGCTATATATCATTGACTGAATTCAATTGAATAACGTTTGGTTGAGTTTCTATCTAGAACTCATGTAAAGATTACTTTGTACTGTATAATTGAACTGAATCTCGCTAGAACAAAATCCCTTGTTGAAATATGAAAAAGACATCTTTATTAAACTCAAATGAGTGAGACTACGTCGCACAGAAGCCTTAGCAACTGAATGAGGCAGTCTCCAGAACAAAAACCAGTCTTCTATTTTATACAGAATATTGCGCTTTGGGCAACACCGCCCCTGTTTTACAAGTGGTCATTCACATATTTTGGCTTCAAAGAAAAGGCAGAGTCATGGTGACAATCCCACATTCCTGTTCAACCAGCCCACAATTATTTACCCAGCGAGGCTCAGATCCCTCATCAGATATCAGCAGACCCCAATAAACACGGGCAGCTCCTGTTTGCAAAACAGGCCATAAAGCAGGAACAGTCAGGTGTGAAAGAGATTAGCCGGAGGCTTGTGTGGGATGAAAAGGCTTTATGGTGTGTCAAACCCTGATGCTAATCACAGGTGGCCAGAGGACGGGGAGCTCGTGAGACCGGACTGACCTGGGGCAGCAGAGCCAAGCTGCCCAGGTCACAGAGAAGTCAAAGGAAGACACATGTGCTCTAAAGGCCCGTATTTGCTTCATAAAGTGTAGCCTATGTGAGGGCAACTATAGGATGGCCACCGCTCTAAGATGGAACCCACGTATTGATGTATAATATCGTATACACAGTGCATTCACAGCTAAAACGTTACAAAAAGCACTTGTACATACCGCATTGACCATTCGCGGTTCACTAATACCGGGATAGACAGGGGTAGGGCCCTGCCTCCTACGCGGTCCCAAATTTTAAAGTACCACACCCCCCCCCCCCCCCAAACCACCATTGCAGGGTGTTTAACACTCCCATTTCTCACCTGCTCCAAGCAGATGCAAATTGGGGCGGGGTGGGGGTGGGGGTGGGGAGCGGGGTGTGAGGTAAACGTGGGCAGGACAAGATCATGGGTTGGGGAGGAAGCATTGCATATCACCCCTCCCTCACCCCTCCGCAGTTCAAGAGAGGGTGACACGGACTTCACTTACTGCCAGCCAAAGAGCCTCCATGTCTATATAGTGCATATGTTCGCACCCTGAACCTGGAGCTCCTGAACCCAGCAATTCCAGGTTCAGGACACTGGCCTTTCGGAGCTGGCTATTGCATCATTCCCCTCCCCCCTTCCAAATGAACAACGAAGAAACTGAAAAATTAGCCGGGGCTTCCAGTACAGAATTAACAAGCACACAAACATTGGGACCCTGCAAGGGTGTGCACTCGTGTGGGGCCATTTCCCTAATGTGAATGAGGCCGGCTGGAGGTTCCTCGTCAGCTGGCACTGGTCGGCCTGTAGGCGGCGCTGTAGCTGTGGGATCCGCTGGTCTTCCGCTCCACTCTTCGACATGCTCTATTCCAACAGAGACATATGGCGAAGAGAACCCCAGAGACGTCTGAAAACGCATAAATATGTATATACAATATGTATGGCGATAATTGAATTAGGCGAAAAATGGCTGTAAAATCAGAACTTAATTATCCCAGCTAATTACGTCCTACTCTCTCTTGCGTCCCCCGTTTCTGTTTTTCTCTTTCTCAGGTTCATTCTCTCTCCCGTAGTTTGCCATTTCACGCTCTGGTTTTTCACCTGTTACTTGTTTCTCTGCCTCAGCACTCCATTTTTCTCCATCGCTTCTACCCTCCCTCCTTCCATCATCTCCACATCCCTCTTCTCTTTCCCGTGCAATTTCTCTCATCACTCACTACTCCATCTCACCTCCAGGTCCTGACGTATCTCTTCCCTCCCCACTTTTCTCCCTTCCCACACTCTGCCTCTCCCCCATTATTTTCCACCATCTCTCCACTCTGCTTTTCCACTTCCCTCTTTCTTAGTTTCTTCCTTCTCTCCCGTGACTGCATTTAAGTCGTTCTCGCCTCTCTTCCTTTGTTTGCTTCCTTGAACTTACTTCCTCTGCTTCTCCATGCCTCTTTTGCCCCTCCACTTTCTTATTACGCCTTCATCTTACTTCTCCCACTGATCTTTGATCCTTATCTTCATTGCTTCACTTAACTTCCGTGCTTCCCTCAGCTCCCAGCCCCTCACACCTTCTTCCCTCACCTCTATGCTTTGCCCTTCGCTTTTTAGCCTCCTTATCCCGCTCCCCCTTTCAAATACGACCCCCCCCCCTTCTCCCCTACCTGGCACCCTTTTATTTTCCAGCAATTTTTGTCCGCCTCAATTCCCTCCCTCACATTTCGCCCACTTACCTCCCTCCGCCTCACGTGTCATCGTTCTCTCTCTCTGGCCATTCCTCGCTCCCTCTTACAACCTGCCCCACACCTCTTCACTCTCCGCTCTCCCCTCAGGCTCTCTCCACCCCCTCGTCTCCCCCCCACCCCACCTCCTGTGCTGTGGGTCGCCCAGCACGCCGCTGCCTTGGCTCACAGCCCTGGCAGACACATTCTAATCTGTTCTAGCAGCTGCTGTAGGGGTGCTGGCCCCGTACCCATCACTAAACTAGTGAATACGTGTAGACGAATGTTGTCAGATGACCACCTATACCCCCTGACTTCCCTCAAAGTACGCAGATAGCTTGTCACAACTTGTGCCCTCATAGAATGCCCTGTGATGCCCCGAGGCACTAGTTTAAGGGTGCCATCTGCATTCAGCAGTGCAGTTAGAAATGTACTCTGGGCATCACCAGAGGACATGCTTTTGGATTTTTGAGTATAAGAGTAATTATTAATCTTGAGATAACAGTATGTTAATAAGTTACATTACAGCTTGGCAGAAACCATGGAACGTATGGGGGTAATGCCAAGTACGTAGCTTTCAATGGTGGAGCAGTTGCACCGGGACAGAAAGGCCTGAGGGGCCCACCACTGAACCCTATTTATTGCTGTGTTTTAGCCTTCAAACAGCAGACAGGGGGTCCATATCCTTCCTTGCACTCAGGGATTAGGTCGTGTCATTTCAGTCTGTATTTTCGTATGCTTGGAATGTCTTTTCTCTACCTAGAAAGGTAGGTCTCTACTGCTCTAGTTTTTTGCAAATGTTGTTACCAGTAGTCCGCTTATAAGGTCACAAAGGCGAGACCTATTGGCTATGCCAACGCTTGTTTGTTGTTGCAATGATTCGAAGAACTTAGAATTATGCAAAGCACTTGTATTAAGTGTAAGGAAACAGGCTTTTTTCAGGTTTATCCCTACTTTTTGCCCCCATTTTGAACACTAGGTACTGGTGTAATGGCTTTGAAATCCCCTGAGCCTTGCTATACTAACAAGCATTGGCATAGCCAATAGGTCTCGCCTTTGGGACCTTATAAGTGTTTAGTTTTCCAGCACAATATCCTTGGTGCAACAACATTAACTGTTGCATGGCTAAACACTTATAAGGTCCCAAAGGCGAGACCTATTGGCTATGACAATGCTTGTTGTAACATATGTCTCAGTTTTCATCCTCGCCTTCGCCATCATGGTGCTCTCAGCGTTTATGATTATCACCTCACTCAGCAGACACATTAAGAAGATGGCGGAGAGTACTGAGGCCCCGTCAGGATGCACATTTGGGTGCTCTCAAAACAGTTACGTCGCTCCTCATCCTTTGCGCTTTGTTTTACCCGTGTCAGAGTTTCTTAATATTGCGAGTTGTGAAAAGAGGAGAGAATGCATACATAATATGTACTTGTTTAGTCTCCATTTTTCCATCCCTTAATTCAGTGATCCTAATCATGGGTAGTTCCAGGCTCAAGAAGGGTTTGGGCGAAGCCTTACTGCATGTAAAGTGCTGCTTCAGAATGGATCCTGACACAGCGCCTATAGATTGACCTATATGGATTGTTTTATGCTCTTTATAGCTTGCATATGTTTTTGTTACTTTATTTAAAGGTTTCCAAATAGCCCTATGAAGGTATAACAAAACTACGTTTAGCAAAACGTTACCGATAAGACAACACTTTTACACATCATAATTGATTCAGACATTTTTTGAAAAGGAAGAACAGTTTGTCATATGCAAATACCCAGTCCTGACTAGTGATTCCATCACTATAAATAGAAAACTGAGGTTCCGATGACCATTCTTTCATGCAACGCAATGCAGGCAGCTTGCTGCGCTGTGTTGTATGAAGGGGAGAGAGCAGAAATTATTCATATTTTCAAAGATGTGGAGCATTTCTTCCCTCTCCTTGCGCTGGCGGACTGTGTGCTGTCAGCTCTAACACAGGCACTCTTGCACCGTAGTGCAAGTCTGGCTGCAATACAGGCAGGAATTTATTGGTGCGGGAAGCGACACCTTCCTGCACAAAACAATCCTTAGACGCATATTCCAATTGTTTTGCATGCTGCAACAATGGATCACACATGTAAAGAGGAAGTAACAAAGAGAAATACAAATATTTCTCCTCGTTACATCTCTGTGGAATAGGCGCACCATTTTGCCCCAAGCCCAGGTTTATAAGTCTTTGTAGATCAGTGTTTGCATCAAAATACATAGGTAGATGCATGAGAAAGCCCATGCTCCATCCCTGTAATGCCTACCTGACACATAGTAACACAAGGCAGTGCTATGCGCTGTGCTGTGTTACTCTGTATTCACTAAACCAGGAAAAGTGGCTTTGCGTTTCTTAGGAAGTTCCAGTTAAGGATCTACATTTCCTCGCGAGTCATGTCACACAAGGACTACCAAGTCCTTAGTAAATCTGCCCCTGAATATCATTAGGCAAGTACCAACATTTAATGTATTATAATGACCACAAAAACACTTAGCAATTACTTTCTATCACAAAATGGCCCTAGAATATCAATGTAGCAACACGAATATCACTCTTAAATATGTATCAAGTGGCCTAGTTATGTGATGTCATATGATTTTAGATTAATAATTCTATAAACACTTTCTTAGGAGCAGGTAAACCTACAAATTAGCATTCATTCTTCCCATACAAATTGCTTTGTAAAAAGTAAATATTAATGCGTTTCTCTTTTGTGGGTTTGTATAATATCACAAATATCGTACTTGTTGTAAAACCATTTTCTCTCATTGAAACTGCACTAATTCCTGCACACAAATATTTGGTTTTAGATGGAAGATAATATCCCCTCTGCACAAAACTGTGGTGTGTTACGGTGAAGTACGTGCGATATACATTTGTGTCCTTCATTAACACGTTACTATATCATATTAGGCAAGAGTAACACCCTGAGCATAACACCTCTGTGAATTGTGTCATCATATTCCTTTGGCACAAACGAGCTTTCATAAAGGAACAAGAAAGTGATGCTCTCAGATAATGAACAGGATGAATTGGTTGAGCCAGGCACTGGGATAGGTCACAGAGACAATAGTGAAAACTGCACTTTTAGAGTAATGAACACACAGCACCAGGTTCGTAATAAACATGGTTTCTAAAGTAGCTTACTACCATAGATAGCCATAGGTTGAATACTTGGAAACGTTTACTTCAGTTAGTTCTTTCCTCCTAGAAGGAAACTGTTCATACAGTTTCATGAGTCTGGTTAAGAACATTAAGAAAACTCCAGAATGCAGAACTTCATTAGCTTTGGTGACTTCAAAGCCATTAGAAACCTACAGGTCCAGCTCTGTGAAGGCAGAGCACACACCAGGTGCTAAATTTGTACAGTAGAAACAGAAGCATGAAATATTAAATGAGATATCTGACTCGAAGTATTATCGTAATCTTAGTGATATTTCCACCAGGACATTTGGGCCTGATTCACAAAGGCAAGCTTACACTTTTGTGTGAGTTTACGATTACTTACTAGTCACAATGATATTTTACCAGTACTATAGTTGTGACTCAGGGGCGGTGGGTGAGATTTTAAAGTGGTGGGGCGCAAACGAATTAGCATACAGCACAGTAGCGAGCGAGCGCAGCGAGCGATCCCAAACCCCAAAAGGGGGTTTTGGGGGGGTTACCCCCCCCCCAAGAAAATTTTGAAAAAAAACAAGAAAAATCGTGCATTTTCAAGCAAATTTGAGAAAGCAGGAAGGTTAATAAAGCAATTGTGAAAGTGCAGTTATTACATTAATAGATGGCATAACATAGGTAGCTGCTTATTCAGTATTACCACAGAGCTTCATACATTCTGTCCTATTATGCTCAGGTGCTGAATTCAGACTATAAGACTCATGGAAATCTCAGCTCTAAGAGTAGAAGAAGTTGCACAGCAGTGTAATGGATGCCAGGCTCGTCCCGCAGGAGCGTCAGGAACTTGAAGAAAAGTCCACAGTCTTCCCCTACGGCCTTCCGACTCTATTAGACTCTAGAGTAACGAATGGCACGCAAGGGGAAAACAGGGAAACAAAACAAGGAAAGGCGGGGGAAGAAAAACAGTCTTACAACATACTGAATATTAGACTCTAGAGTAACGAATGGCAAGCAAGGGGAAAACAGGGAAACAAAACAAGGAAAGGCGGGGGAAGAAAAACAGTCTTACAATATACTGAATATAAAAGAGGCAGCGCAATGCGCTGTTACCGTGATTCTGGTTGAGCTGAACTTTGTACACACACTTCACATAGGTCCACGCAAGTACCCCAAATATAAATGGTATAAAGGTTTTCGCAATTTGCCAAGGGGAAAGGTTTGATAGGCAACACAAGCAACGAATCGTTCACCCTGCGGGAGACAGGTCCGGAAAGTGAACAAAGGTGAGCAAATCTGTGTAGTCTCCAAATAGAACAAACACTACAAAACTTTTAAAAACAGAGATAACAATGCATTTCTTACCTCAATCAGAATTTTTTGTATTCAAACAAGTAGCAGCATTCACTTTTTGTAGATGAAATCCGCACGTCTGTCTTTCAGTGTAGCAAACTTGTCAATTACTTTCATGTTGAAGTCCGGTATCTTTTGGACTAGCTTGCTCTCTACAGATAGCATCGCCAAAGCATTTAGTCTTTCCTCTAGCATGGTGTTCCTGAGGAATGTCTTTATGCGCTTTAAGGCTGAAAAACATCGTTCAGCTTCTACTGTTGTCATTGGAGTCGTAATCACAATTTTTAGTAAAGTCACTGTCTCTGTAAGTGAGTTTTCCATATGCAGTTTATGAATTAAACTCAGCAAAGTCAAGGCGCTTGTGGCCTTCCGGTACACAGGCATTCCGTAGAGTACAGTTAACTCAGTTCTCAGCTGCTCTTTTTTGAGCATAGGATATGCTTCCACAGCCTGATTCAGAGCACGCTCAGGGAAGGATTCATCATATTGTGCAAACTCTTTACTTTGCAATAAAGTCGCACTCACCAAATGTTTTGTGAACGAAAAACGTTCATTCGCCTGCACAATTACAATGTCACATATCTCCTTTCCAATTCGAACCAGAGAGGTGATGTTTTGTCTGCGGTTTGCAAAAACAGAATGCTGCGGCAGTTTGCTCTCTAAATCTTCAACCCCATCTCTCACTTTCATAATCTGTTGTACAAATGCAGATGTATTGGCTTTCACAGAGACAGTATCTAGGTCTTTTCTTTGCAACTGATCGTATAACACATCAACAGGAATCATTATGTCATGAAATAAAAACAGTAAGAACTGAAACTCTTTGTCTTGTAGTGTTCTAATAAAGCCATGGGCTTCATTCTGACTTGTGTGATCAAAGTCTGCTCTGGATGCTATGGCGACAAAACATTTCTCAAGGCCCTCCCTCTGTTCAAAGCTTAAGTTGACTGTACGAATGTGAAAGTTCCAATTAGTTGAGGATCCCCTTGGTACGCTTTTGTCCACAATCTCATGAAGGGCTTCTGTTCTTTTGGGGGAACGTGTGAAGAATGCTGCTATGCCTCCGATATCCTGAAAGAAAACTCGTGTCTCTCTGATCTTTGATACCGCCTGTTGCATAATAAGATTGAGTTGGTGGGCGTAACAGTGCACAAAATAAGCATTAGGGTACACATCTCGAATTCTCTTCTGAACTCCACTAAGGCTCCCACTCATTACGGATGCACCGTCATAGCTTTGTGCGATAAGCTTTTGTTTTTGAGGCAGGTCCGGGAAAATTAAGTCCAGTTGACACAGTATTGCTTCAGTGATGGTTGCTGCACTAGAGTCACTTAAATGCGTGAAGCCATAAAATCTTTCCACAATGTTTCTGTCACTGTCAAGGTACCGAAACACTAACACGGACTGTGTTTGAGTGGACACATCAGTGGTGTCATCAGCCTGAATAGCCACAAAGTCTGTGTTTCGCAACTCTTGCACAATATGGCTTCTTATAATTTCAAGCATACAGTCAAGGAGTTCATTTTGTATTGTATTAGAGGTGCCCTTAAAGACTGTAGCATGTGCTAAATGTCTTTCCAAATCCTGGTCTATGGTTGACATTAAATCCACTAGGCCTCGGAAGATCCCAGGTTTTGAGGAAGTTTCTGATTCGTCATGGCCTCGCAATGCCAGTTCAAAAGCACCACAGAAACGAATGCAATCAATGATCTTGGATAGATTTTGTCTGTTCTTATCAACAGCTTCATTGTATTTTTGAATGGATTTGCGATACGCATCATTTATCTGCTGCTCAATTGGTGCGTCTTCCCCCAACATTCCCAGTCTTGTCAGGTTTTCCAGATGATTTCTTGTGAGCGCATGCTTCTTTATTTTTTCAGCGATGTGCTTCAGGTCGACCATTCCTTGCCGTGTCCAAGAAAAGTCACCGCCAAACAGCAAGCAGGGGAAGCAGAACAGAGAATTTCTTATAGGGCACCCTGTAAGCCAATCAGCTTTTGTGTACCAGGCATTTGAGAATGTACGTTTTGACATTTTTCCTCTGTCCTGGTTAGTTTGCTGTAGGTTTATTTCAGGCTGAGTTCCCAATTGTTTTAACTGTAGTTTTTGTTCAAGTGGCCGTGACTGGAATGACTTTGTAATCAGCTCTTGTACTGTATTCATGATGGGGTGTTGCTGGCCTTACCAATATATATATATATATTAAAGAAACCTGTCAATAATCAAAGTACAACGTATAAGGTGCAGTGCAATAATATGAAATTTCAGTATAAATACATTATACATATATCTTGTGCATTATCCTAATACATCTCAAATGACTGCTAAAAATAGAGCCGTACTGCCTCCTGCCTCTCTGTGCCATAGTGGTTGCTGGAGGCACTGAAAGACACTGCTTGAGGGCCTTGAGAGTGACCACATACATACATAGCCCTAACTCCCATGTAAAAAAATATATAGCATCAGTTTCCTTACCTTTAACACTGGTGTTTGCTGGGTTGTAGCCGGGGTCGGGTGAGAGAGCAGCAAAGGAGGTTGGGGTCCTCTTGTTGTTTGCTGGAAAATTGCCCCAAAATGCGGTAATGTTTCAGGTTGTCAGGTGCTGAAAATGAAAAGATAACAACTTATTTTTGAAACAGTAGGGTAATGAAACAAAGACTGTGGGGAAAAAACATAACGCTACAATTCTTTCCTTGCAGTTTGCATCCAGCTCTTAGATGACAGTTAATAGCTGTCTGTTGTATGTTAGGATTTTAACTTAGAAACTGCAAGTAACAAAAGGATCTCTCTGACAAAAGCAGTGCCTCACTGACCTATTTACATCATATGCATTTTGTGATCTGCATCAGGTATATATGTTCTTTGCAGCAGGCACATTAAGCTTCTGCGCTGCCGCCTGCTGCTAGTTCACTACTGGGACCACAAACATAGTCTGGCAGACTGCCAACGCTCCTATTGATGGCCTATATATGTAGGAGGCTCCTACATATATAGGCCAACAACTGATGTTTCTACTTTTTGTTTTATATAGCGAAGAAATTATTTTTGACTGATTTCCAAACAGGATTGGCCCGAGCTTACACCGCCCATCTTTAAATCTCCAGAAATCCTCCTCTTTTAGGAGGGGAAACACTATTTTGGCAAAATCCCATTCAATGGCAGTAACTCTTACATGCTGTGTCCTCTGCTCTGTAACCCCCCAGACTGCAGCTTCTTTCCTGCAACCATGTGGTTTACGCAATGTCCCACACTACACATGCTTCTATAAAACTACCAACAATACTGCCGTTTTTTTTTTCGTTTATTGTGTCTTGCCACTCTGTCACAGAACGGAAACGAGACCGTATGGTCTCGTTTGATAAATCCTCAGGTGTGTTCCCCTGTCTCTCAGCTTCCACCTCCCTTAGAGGTCGCGTTCAGCCGCAGAAGGTGTTTGGGGGAGTTCATTGACCACGAGCCAAAACACAGCCGCGTTTTTCCACATGACCGAAGCTTCTAACTCGTGGCAAGTGTTCAAGAGCTCAGTTCAACCCCGCAATTCAACACAGAGCAGTCATTTTTCACTTCACAAACAGTGCAGAAGAAACCAAACCAGAAGCTAAGCCCGCGCCACACACGCATGCAACCCAACTTGCGAGTCATTGTAGCTCAAAGACCCATGCTGAAGCAGAAGCTAAAAATATAAAGCATTTTGTTTTACCTGGGACTCTAACCTAAGTGTGGCGTGTTCTGCTTGATGGTCATTTAGCCGCCAGTTGCAAAATGAAACAGAATCAAAGTGATATATATTAGCGCGAAGACAGCCTGTGTCTCACGGTGCAGCGGTGCAAATGTGGCATGGCTTCCGAAAGGGAGTTTAACTCAAGAAAGAAACGTTAAGCAAAGTGAAAAGGGGATGGAAGAGTGTTAGTCTAAGGTACAGAGTAGGGCACAGGAAATCATTTAAGTTTAGATTTACTTGCGGCTCTGGGAAAAAATAATGTATGTCATCAGCAACCGAGCGATCTGTTTCACTATTTGAATGAAAGGAGTGCCAATGACGTACAACTTTTAAATAACTAGTGTTAGGCGTTAAAAAAACTGACGTGGAACGGTTTAAGGTGGCGATTTGACAAACTGGATATGAAGGGTGGGTTAAGGACAGGTGATTTCTAGTATACGGCTTGATTGAAATGTTAGGTGGAAAGGTGCTGAGGGCACATACACAGATCGATGTGGATATTAGTATTACGCAGTTGGAGAGATGCGCTTCTATGACCAGCCCTAAGCACTATGGACTTGACAGCAGCATGTGGAAGCTGCAGCCTTGCTCCTACACCCACCCCACTGGTCCCTTCACTTCCGACTGTGTGATATAGGACCCATCGTTCCTAATAGCAGTGTTGCCAGACGGGGGTGGGTAAGACTCAAGTTCCCCCCCCCCACCACCCACACAAGCCCTCCACCGCGCATCATTCACCATGGCTTCTATTCAATGGAATGTGGGTATGACACCAAATGGACTTTCAACCAGGAGTCCTCGAGCACAAGTGGAAAATCAAGGCGGGGGCTTTCGCCTGCAGTACTGAAATATTCGCACCCTCTTCGCATTTCCTAATTATAGGAGACCCTACCACTTTCAGTTCCGGTCGTTGAGTTCAGTGAGAGCCCCCCTAAAATTAGCATAGGTGCGTTCCTCCTTCCCAACTAGTTGGCCCAACTTTCTCCTGATGACTCCGGGCGCTCATCTAATGCAACGTGATGCTGGTTTCATAGTCGGGATTGGCCGAATGTGTCACACAGAACACGAGGCGTAATTCAAAATACTGCCTCTACCGCCCCCACCTCCGAAACTTCCGTAGATCTCAGACTGAGTGGGCCCCTGAATGGTTGGCATGGGGATGATTCAAAGAACTTAGAATCATGCAAAGCAACAGGCTTTTTTCAGGTTTACCCCTACTTTTTGCCCCCATTTTGAACACTAGGTACTAGTGTAATGGCTTTGAAATCCGCTGAGCCTTGCTATACTAACAAGCATTGGCATAGCCAATAGGTCTTGCCTTTGGGACCTTATAAGTGTTTAGTTTTCCAGCACAATATCCTTGGTGCAACAACATTAACTGTTGCATGGCTAAACACAGACTTATAAGGTCCCAAAGGCGAGACCTATTGGCTATGACAATGCTTGTTGTAACATATGTCTCCGTTTTCGTCCTCGCCTTCGCCTTCATGGTGCTCTCAGCGCTTATGATTATCACCTCACTCAGCAGACACATGAAGAAGATGGCGGAGAACGCTGATGGCTTCAGGAGGCCCCGTCAGGATGCACATGTGGGCGCTCTCAAAACAGTTACGTCGCTCCTCATCCTTTGCGCTTTGTTTTACCTGTGTCAGAGTTTCTTAATATTGCGAGTTGTGAAAAGAGGAGAGAATGCATACATAGTATGTACTTGTTTAGTCTCCATCTTTCCATCCCTTAATTCAGTGATCC
The DNA here is from genome assembly GCF_964204655.1 of Triturus cristatus. Taxonomy (NCBI): domain Eukaryota; kingdom Metazoa; phylum Chordata; class Amphibia; order Caudata; family Salamandridae; genus Triturus; species Triturus cristatus. Next base: position 1,155,828,756 of record NC_140583.1, on the reverse strand, counting down.
TAATCATAGGTAGTCCCAGGCTCAAGAAGGGTTTGGGCGAAGCCTTACTGCATGTAAAGTGCTGCTTCAGAATGGCTCCTGACACAGCGCCTATAGATTGACCTATATGGATTGTTTTATGCTCTTTATAGCTTGCATGTTTTCGTTACTTTATTTAAAGGTTTCCAAATAGCCCTATGAAGGTATAACAAAACTACGTTTAGCAAAACGTTACCAATAAGACACCACTTTTACACATCATAATTGATTCAGACATTTTTTGGAAAGGAAGAACAGTTTGTCAAATGCAAATACCCAGTCCTGACTAGTGATTCCATCACTATAAATAAACAAGCATTGGCATAGCCAATAGGTCTCGCCTTTGGGACCTTATAAGTGTTTAGCCATGCAACAGTTGCATAACTAAATACTTATAAGGTCCCAAAGGCGAGACCTATAGGCTATGCCAAGCGGCCGTGCAGCCGCGAAAGTGATCACGATCGCGAGCAAACATCAAAGCGGCCCTGCGGCCGCGAAAGTGAAAGTAATCGTGGTAAAAGAGGCGCGCGCGCCCCCGCACATGCACTGTAGCTCTAGGCTGGCCTGGTAGCACTTTTTGAAGCCCTCACAATAAGTCTCGCCAGACCAGCGCATGCGCTGGGTCAGGCGAGACCTAAAAACAGAGGTTCCGATGACCATTCTTTCATGCAACGCAATGCAGGCAGCTTCCTGCGCTGTGTTGTATGAAGGGGAGAGAGCAGAAATGATTCATATTTTCAAAGATATGGAGCATTTTGCCCCATGCCCAGGTTTATCAGTCTTTGTAGATCAGTGTTTGCATCAAAATACATAGGCAGATGCATGAGAAAACCCATGCTCCATCCCTGTAATGCCTACCTGACGCATAGTTACACAAGGCAGTGCTATGCGCTGTGCTGTGTTACTCTGTATTCACTAAACCAAGAAAAGTGGCTTTGCGTTTCATAGGAAGTTCCAGTTAAGGAACTACATTTCCTTGCGAGTCATGTCACACAAGGACTACCAAGTCCTTAGTAAATCTGCCCCTGAATATCATTAGGCAATTACCAACATTTAATGTATTATAATGACCACAAAAACACTTAGCAATTACTTTCTATCACAAAATGACCCTAGAATATCAATGTAGCAACACTAGATTCACGAATATCACTCTTAAATATGTATCAAGTGGCCTAGTTATGTGATGTCATATGATTTTAGATTAATAATTCTATAAACACTTTCTTAGGAGCAGGTAAACCTACAAATTAGCATTCATTCTTCCCATTCAAATTGCTTTGTAAAAAGTAAATATTAATGCGTTCTCTTTTGTGGGTTTGTATAATATCACAAATATCGTAATTGTTGTAAAACCATTTTCTCTCATTGAAACTGCACTCATTCCTGCACACAAATATTTGGTTTTAGATGGAAGATAATATCCCCTCTGCACAAAACTGTGTTGTGTTAGGGAGAAGTGCGTGCGGTATACATTTGTGTCCTTCATTAACACGTTACTATATCATATTAGGCAAGAGTAACACCCTGAGCATAACACCTCTGTGAATTGTGTCATCATATTCCTTTGGCACAATCGAGCTTTCAAAAGGAACAAGAAAGTGATGCTCTCAGATAATGGACAGGATGAATTGGTTGAGCCAGGCACTGGGATAGGTCACAGAGACAATAGTGAAAACTGCACTTTTAGAGTAATGAACACACAGCACCAGGTTCGTAATAAATATGGTTTCTAAAGTAGCTTACTACCATAGATAGCCATAGGTTGAATACTTGGAAACGTTTACTTCAGTTAGTTCTTTCCTCCTAGAAGGAAACTGTTCATACAGTTTCATGAGTCTGGTTAAGAACATTAAGAAAACTCCAGAATGCAGAACTTCATTAGCTTTGGTGACTTCAAAGCCATTAGAAACCTACAGGTCCAGCTCTGTGAAGGCAGAGCACACACCAGGTGCTAAATTTGTACAGTAGAAACAGAAGCATGAAATATTAAATGAGATATCTGACTCGAAGTATTATCGTAATCTTAGTGATATTTCCACCAGGACATTTGGGCCTGATTCACAAAGGCAAGCTTACACTTTTGTGTGAGTTTACGATTACTTACTAGTCACAATGATATTTTACCAGTACTATAGTTGTGACTCAGGGGCGGTGGGTGAGATTTTAAAGTGGTGGGGCGCAAACGAATTAGCATACAGCACCGTAGCGAGCGAGCGCAGCGAGCGAGCCCGAACCCCAAAAGGGGGTTTTGGGGAGGTTACCCCCCCCAAGAAAATTTTGAAAAAAAAGAAGAAAAATCGTGCATTTTCAAGCAAATTTGAGAAAGCAGGAAGGTTAATAAAGCAATTGTGAAAGTGCAGTTATTACATTAATAGATGGCATAACATAGGTAGCTGCTTATTCAGTATTACCACAGAGCTTCATACATTCTGTCCTATTATGCTCAGGTGCTGAATTCAGACTATAAGACTCATGGAAATCTCAGCTCTAAGAGTAGAAGAAGTTGCACAGCAGTGTAATGGATGCCAGGCTCGTCCCGCAGGAGCGTCAGGAACTTGAAGAAAAGTCCACAGTCTTCCCCTACGGCCTTCCGACTCTATTAGACTCTAGAGTAACGAATGGCACGCAAGGGGAAAACAGGGAAACAAAACAAGGAAAGGCGGGGGAAGAAAAACAGTCTTACAACATACTGAATATTAGACTCTAGAGTAACGAATGGCAAGCAAGGGGAAAACAGGGAAACAAAACAAGGAAAGGCGGGGGAAGAAAAACAGTCTTACAATATACTGAATATAAAAGAGGCAGCGCAATGCGCTGTTACCGTGATTCTGGTTGAGCTGAACTTTGTACACACACTTCACATAGGTCCACGCAAGTACCCCAAATATAAATGGTATAAAGGTTTTCGCAATTTGCCAAGGGGAAAGGTTTGATAGGCAACACAAGCAACGAATCGTTCACCCTGCGGGAGACAGGTCCGGAAAGTGAACAAAGGTGAGCAAATCTGTGTAGTCTCCAAATAGAACAAACACTACAAAACTTTTAAAAACAGAGATAACAATGCATTTCTTACCTCAATCAGAATTTTTTGTATTCAAACAAGTAGCAGCATTCACTTTTTGTAGATGAAATCCGCACGTCTGTCTTTCAGTGTAGCAAACTTGTCAATTACTTTCATGTTGAAGTCCGGTATCTTTTGGACTAGCTTGCTCTCTACAGATAGCATCGCCAAAGCATTTAGTCTTTCCTCTAGCATGGTGTTCCTGAGGAATGTCTTTATGCGCTTTAAGGCTGAAAAACATCGTTCAGCTTCTACTGTTGTCATTGGAGTCGTAATCACAATTTTTAGTAAAGTCACTGTCTCTGTAAGTGAGTTTTCCATATGCAGTTTATGAATTAAACTCAGCAAAGTCAAGGCGCTTGTGGCCTTCCGGTACACAGGCATTCCGTAGAGTACAGTTAACTCAGTTCTCAGCTGCTCTTTTTTGAGCATAGGATATGCTTCCACAGCCTGATTCAGAGCACGCTCAGGGAAGGATTCATCATATTGTGCAAACTCTTTACTTTGCAATAAAGTCGCACTCACCAAATGTTTTGTGAACGAAAAACGTTCATTCGCCTGCACAATTACAATGTCACATATCTCCTTTCCAATTCGAACCAGAGAGGTGATGTTTTGTCTGCGGTTTGCAAAAACAGAATGCTGCGGCAGTTTGCTCTCTAAATCTTCAACCCCATCTCTCACTTTCATAATCTGTTGTACAAATGCAGATGTATTGGCTTTCACAGAGACAGTATCTAGGTCTTTTCTTTGCAACTGATCGTATAACACATCAACAGGAATCATTATGTCATGAAATAAAAACAGTAAGAACTGAAACTCTTTGTCTTGTAGTGTTCTAATAAAGCCATGGGCTTCATTCTGACTTGTGTGATCAAAGTCTGCTCTGGATGCTATGGCGACAAAGCATTTCTCAAGGCCCTCCCTCTGTTCAAAGCTTAAGTTGACTGTACGAATGTGAAAGTTCCAATGAGTTGAGGATCCCCTTGGTACGCTTTTGTCCACAATCTCATGAAGGGCTTCTGTTCTTTTGGGGGAACGTGTGAAGAATGCTGCTATGCCTCCGATATCCTGAAAGAAAACTCGTGTCTCTCTGATCTTTGATACCGCCTGTTGCATAATAAGATTGAGTTGGTGGGCGTAACAGTGCCCAAAATGAGCATTAGGGTACACATCTCGAATTCTCTTCTGAACTCCACTAAGGCTCCCACTCATTACGGATGCACCGTCATAGCTTTGTGCGATAAGCTTTTGTTTTTGAGGCAGGTCCGGGAAAATTAAGTCCAGTTGACACAGTATTGCTTCAGTGATGGTTGCTGCACTAGAGTCACTTAAATGCGTGAAGCCATAAAATCTTTCCACAATGTTTCTGTCACTGTCAAGGTACCGAAACACTAACACAGACTGTGTTTGAGTGGACACATCAGTGGTGTCATCAGCCTGAATAGCCACAAAGTCTGTGTTTCGCAACTCTTGCACAATATGGCTTCTTATAATTTCAAGCATACAGTCAAGGAATTCATTTTGTATTGTATTAGAGGTGCCCTTAAAGACTGTAGCATGTGCTAAATGTCTTTCCAAATCCTGGTCTATGGTTGACATTAAATCCACTAGGCCTCGGAAGATCCCAGGTTTTGAGGAAGTTTCTGATTCGTCATGGCCTCGCAATGCCAGTTCAAAAGCACCACAGAAACGAATGCAATCAATGATCTTGGATAGATTTTGTCTGTTCTTATCAACAGCTTCATTGTATTTTTGAATGGATTTGCGATACGCATCATTTATCTGCTGCTCAATTGGTGCGTCTTCCCCCAACATTCCCAGTCTTGTCAGGTTTTCCAGATGATTTCTTGTGAGCGCATGCTTCTTTATTTTTTCAGCGATGTGCTTCAGGTCGACCATTCCTTGCCGTGTCCAAGAAAAGTCACCGCCAAACAGCAAGCAGGGGAAGCAGAACAGAGAATTTCTTATAGGGCACCCTGTAAGCCAATCAGCTTTTGTGTACCAGGCATTTGAGAATGTACGTTTTGACATTTTTCCTCTGTCCTGGTTAGTTTGCTGTAGGTTTATTTCAGGCTGAGTTCCCAATTGTTTTAACTGTAGTTTTTGTTCAAGTGGCCGTGACTGGAATGACTTTGTAATCAGCTCTTGTACTGTATTCATGATGGGGTGTTGCTGGCCTTACCAATATATATATATATATTAAAGAAACCTGTCAATAATCAAAGTACAACGTATAAGGTGCAGTGCAATAATATGAAATTTCAGTATAAATACATTATACATATATCTTGTGCATTATCCTAATACATCTCAAATGACTGCTAAAAATAGAGCCGTACTGCCTCCTGCCTCTCTGTGCCATAGTGGTTGCTGGAGGCACTGAAAGACACTGCTTGAGGGCCTTGAGAGTGACCACATACATACATAGCCCTAACTCCCATGTAAAAAAATATATAGCATCAGTTTCCTTACCTTTAACACTGGTGTTTGCTGGGTTGTAGCCGGGGTCGGGTGAGAGAGCAGCAAAGGAGGTTGGGGTCCTCTTGTTGTTTGCTGGAAAATTGCCCCAAAATGCGGTAATGTTTCAGGTTGTCAGGTGCTGAAAATGAAAAGATAACAATTTATTTTTGAAACAGTAGGGTAATGAAACAAAGACTGTGGGGAAAAAACATAACGTTCCAATTCTTTCCTTGCAGTTTGCATCCAGCTCTTAGATGACAGTTAATAGCTGCCTGTTGTATGTTAGGATTTTAACTTAGAAACTGCAAGTAACAAAAGGATCTCTCTGACAAAAGCAGTGCTTCACTGACCTATTTACATCATATGCATTTTGTGATCTGCATCAGGTATATATGTTCTTTGCAGCAGGCACATTAAGCTTCTGCGCTGCCGCCTGCTGCTAGTTCACTACTGGGACCACAAACATAGTCTGGCAGACTGCCAACGCTCCTATTGATGGCCTATATATGTAGAAGGCTCCTACATATATAGGCCAACAACTGATGTTTCTACTTTTTGTTTTATATAGCGAAGAAATTATTTTTGACTGATTTCCAAACAGGATTGGCCCGAGCTTACACCGCCCATCTTTAAATCTCCAGAAATCCTCCTCTTTTAGGAGGGGAAACACTATTTTGGCAAAATCCCATTCAATGGCAGTAACTCTTACATGCTGTGTCCTCTCCTCTGTAACCCCCCAGACTGCAGCTTCTTTCCTGCAACCATGTGGTTTACGCAATGTCCCACACTACACATGCTTCTATAAAACTACCAACAATACTGCCGTTTTTTTTTTTCGTTTATTGTGTCTTGCCACTCTGTCACAGAACGGAAACGAGACCGTATGGTCTCGTTTGATAAATCCTCAGGTGTGTTCCCCTGTCTCTCAGCTTCCACCTCCCTTAGAGGTTGCGTTCAGCCGCAGAAGGTGTTTGGGGGAGTTCATTGACCACGAGCCAAAACACAGCCGCGTTTTTCCACATGACCGAAGCTTCTAACTCGTGGCAAGTGTTCAAGAGCTCAGTTCAACCCCGCAATTCAACACAGAGCAGTCATTTTTCACTTCACAAACAGTGCAGAAGAAACCAAACCAGAAGCTAAGCCCGCGCCACACACGCATGAAACCCAACTTGCGAGTCATTGCAGCTCAAAGACCCATGCTGAAGCAGAAGCTAAAAATATAAAGCATTTTGTTTTACCTGGGACTCTAACCTAAGTGTGGCGTGTTCTGCTTGATGGTCATTTAGCCGCCAGTTGCAAAATGAAACAGAATCAAAGTGATATATATTAGCGCGAAGACAGCCTGTGTCTCACGGTGCAGCGGTGCAAATGTGGCATGGCTTCCGAAAGGGAGTTTAACTCAAGAAAGAAACGTTAAGCAAAGTGAAAAGGGGATGGAAGAGTGTTAGTCTAAGGTACAGAGTAGGGCACAGGAAATCATTTAAGTTTAGATTTACTTGCGGCTCTGGGAAAAAATAATGTATGTCATCAGCAACCGAGCGATCTGTTTCACTATTTGAATGAAAGGAGTGCCAATGACGTACAACTTTTAAATAACTAGTGTTAGGCGTTAAAAAAACTGACGTGGAACGGTTTAAGGTGGCGATTTGACAAACTGGATATGAAGGGTGGGTTAAGGACAGGTGATTTCTAGTATACGGCTTGATTGAAATGTTAGGTGGAAAGGTGCTGAGGGCACATACACAGATCGATGTGGATATTAGTATTACGCAGTTGGAGAGATGCGCTTCTATGACCAGCCCTAAGCACTATGGACTTGACAGCAGCATGTGGAAGCTGCAGCCTTGCTCCTACACCCACCCCACTGGTCCCTTCACTTCCGACTGTGTGATATAGGACCCATCGTTCCTAATAGCAGTGTTGCCAGACGGGGGTGGGTAAGACTCAAGTTCCCCCCCCCCCCACCACCCACACAAGCCCTCCACCGCGCATCATTCACCATGGCTTCTATTCAATGGAATGTGGGTATGACACCGAATGGACTTTCAACCAGGAGTCCTCGAGCACAAGTGGAAAATCAAGGCAGGGGCTTTCGCCTGCAGTACTGAAATATTCGCACCCTCTTCGCATTTCCTAATTATAGGAGACCCTACCACTTTCAGTTCCGGTCGTTGAGTTCAGTGAGAGCCCCCCTAAAATTAGCATAGGTGCGTTCCTCCTTCCCAACTAGTTGGCCCAACTTTCTCCTGATGACTCCGGGCGCTCATCTAATGCAACGTGATGCTGGTTTCATAGTCGGGATTGGCCGAATGTGTCACACAGAACACGAGGCGTAATTCAAAATACTGCCTCTACCGCCCCCACCTCCGAAACTTCCGTAGATCTCAGACTGAGTGGGCCCCTGAATGGTTGGCATGGGGAGGGTGTGAGGGGGGGTGTGGGGGGGGGGGATGCAGCAGACTGTGTTAGCCACTGGCAAGACGCCGTGTCACCCAGGAGCTAGGAAAATGAATTCTCTCACCCATGACTCCCAACACATATTGTATATCACAATCAAAACCTTATTTAAACGACAGCCCTTTGCGGCTCATCTCCCTGCTTTAAATAACTGCAAAGTGAGCCGAGCATGGAGTCGGCATCCATTCCATTACCGTGATTATTTCCACTCTGCTTCCTACTCCTCGCGCTTCCTGGGATGCCCCCAAACATGATGTACATACAGGGAGCGCACTCTGAGATAGGGCATTCCCAGAAGAACAGATGGCTATTGATTCCACACATCTCCTCAGACGGCTGCACCTCGGCAGCCTCTGTCCGCCTTGGAGCTGCGATTCTCACACTTCAGTGCTCAACGGCGCCGTCTCCCTGTTCACGTGGCTCTTGTGCATCTGCTATTAATTATGTTTCTATTTACTGACTGAGAGGATGTGTTTTCTGACCTGTGCCAGCTGAGAAACCTGAAATGAAGGCAGTGCAATAGACTAAAAAGAAAAGAACCAAGAAGGCCAGAGGCATGCAATAGACTGTAGTTGACGACTGAAAAACTATAGTATCTTTCCAAGAAACAAAAAATGAATGACCAACTAGCTAAGAGGCAGAGTGTGCGCTTAGAGAGAAAAAAAAGGATTCGCAGAGAAGAATAAAGAAAAGACTGAAATGGAATCAAAGCATAAGCATATTAAGGAACACTTACATATAAAGAGCAACAATAATCTAATTGTGATAACGTATGGAGTGAGCAGTGTAGATGCAGAGAACGGAAGAATGAACCGATTTTTATTGGTAATGTACCGTTTTTTTAAACTTGTTGTTATTCAATACTGCACAGGTATCACGATACATATCGACCCATCAGGTCACGATGTGTCAAAAAAGGATAAAAAGAAACCACCAATTAACATACACTTCGGATTAGCAGTGCAGGGTGTCCCAGCAGAATAAATGAGTGACCATGTGCAGAACAGCTCCCAGATTATGCGCAGTAGAAGCCAATATAACATAACATAAGTATTTGTAAAGCGCACGTTCACCACTACGGGTATCTTGGCGCTGAATAACAGATGTAATGAAAGGTATTGTACAGTTCTAAGTGGATGTAGTGCTTTCAATGCCCTCAAGAGTCCTCCTTTCTGAGCATTTTATCAGTGACCACCGTTTGAAGGGGGGGCTGAATGCTATCTGCTATTTCGCTCCTGACCTACCCAATGGGGACCTCATTTTGAACATTTGACAAATCAACCATTTAATACTCGCAAATTTAAGATTTCCAATTTAAATTCCGAAATTAGCAAATACTACTCATCTCAGTCAACCAAAAATATAAAAGTATAGCCCACGCATTGTTATTTCATAGATTGCTTTGTGTATAAGGTTATATATAATGTTAGAGCTCTGATCACGATTTGACTATGAATCTCGCCTGTGGCACAAACTCCTGTGTTCCCCCAAAATCGGATTGCTAATAGACCACAATTTGGGGATGTCTACACATAGTACAGGCGTTATGAATACACAAATGCAAATCATTTTTCAACACAATCATGATCATGAATCGCAATTGGTTATAAACCTTGAAACTTTAAAGACCTAAATAATTTGATCACGTTTCTGGCCCCGCCGTAGAGAGTAGTTATGCAATCTACTAAATTAAATAGGGCATGGTGAAAACAATCTCCTTGGTGACTTCGAATCAGGGTTCAAGTGACTTTCAGGCCCTTAGCCATCTGCACAGGTGTCATACTACCGGCCCCATTTCGACTGATTAAACGAACCTCCCGCCGCCCCTCACGCATACGGTGGGTGATTTAGAGACCCCTTGGAAGATAGCGCTGCCCCTTCTTTTATCTCTGCATGCACTTCTCTGCAGGCCATGCAGTAATGGAGTTAGTTTTCAGGTCATCATTCCAAATGACTCCACTCACTGTGACGTGCGCCTGAAATGGCCGTCACTAAGGCAGGTACCTCTGAAGCACATTGCAAAGGCCTGTCAAGCACAGCGGAGGAAGAGTTTCGCATGAGGCCACAGATTTATTTCGCGATACCTGGCGGTAGCACAGCAAAGAAATTCAAAAACATATTTTTGGTTTGATTAGTGAGGCTGGGCGGAAGGAATGAGAACACAGCCATCATTAAGGACCAGCAACAGTCCCAAGAGTACTGTTTGTAAGTATTGGCAATGAATGAGGAAATGGAAAATACATTACAGGGAGCTTCCAGAAATATCAAAACCGCATCTTATTATTTGAAGGTAAACAGACCGACCACGCAGAACATTGATATGTTGTACTTTAAGTTGACCTGTTTCCTAAGATTTGATCTGATTTTCCTCTCTGGAAAAGGTACTTTATTTCTATTTTTGCTGTCACTAAACTTAGGAGTATGCAGTGACTTACTTACCTTCGCTTGCTGGCAGAATCGAAGGACTTCAATCCACGAGGCGACTCAGGCAAGGAGTGAACCCGACCGTTACCTGTAACCAGGCAGAACCGGATCCCAACAGCGCCGCGCGCCACAAATGGCCAATCACTGCATGACTACATTAAGTCAGAGACAGTGATTGGCCATTGTGCAGGGCGGCTGAACCACCCACGCTCGGTATCCAATATGGATTGCCCCTGCTGTGCTGCGCGGTGACCGGCCAATCCTGGCGCTGCATGCAGCGCCAGGATTGGCTTGGAGGGCACACTAACTGCTCGCCCTGTCACCCTTTTGCTGCCAGGGGCTGCCGCCAGCATAACCTGCACCCCCCCCCCTACTAGCTATGTAATGGGGCCGATTTTAATGCGCATGCTCGGGCAAGTTGCTGCCCGAAGCATACATGCGGGAAACCAACTACCGCCCCCCGCACACTCCCGATTCAGTCGGGTGCGCGCCGGAAAAATATCGTGCTAAGCACGTACAAAGCACGCACGTACATTTATTTTAATTAATAGCACGTACATTTCGGCAGCCGCGGCTGGTGGGGCTACGCCCCTACGCCCCAATGGACGCACCGCGGCTGTGTGACTGCAAAGTCTCTAAAATACCTTAGTGAAAAGTAAACAATCGCAAACTTACACAAAGATGTGAGTTTACCTTTGTGAATCAAGCCCTTAAAAGGCAAATCAGTGCCATCTTGGTCAGGGGGTTATGCAGAACTAGGGGTTTCATCACGTATGCTACTCTCACTGTGCACAACCCTTTATTTGCCCTCCAGTCAACCCCATGATTTCGGCCTGTGGCTCTCTCATGCACACTTCACACTTATTTTACCTCATGTTAAACATAAAATATGTGCCAGGGATCATTCTGTCTCTTTCAACAGGATTTACAATGTTAAAATTTAAGTGGATGATTTTCCTATTATTTTATGTTTAACAAGCTTTATTGAATAAATGTTATACATAAAATATAGGCCAGAAGCCAACAACTTAATAATTAACATATGAGACACAAAGAGGCAATAAAATATAGTAGAAAGCTGTTTCCATTTTAAAGATTACATAGGAGCAGGGGGGAAAGAAAGGAGGGAAAGAGAGAGATATCAAAAAGAAAATACTTTGCAGCAAGAGAATAAATAGTAATAAAACTCTAAAGAATCAAAACAGCTATAATATCCTAATTGTATATTAATGCAACAATCTTAAAGGTAAGCAAATAAAGAGAAAAAGGCAGAGAGTAAAAACGAAATCATGGAGGATGGAAATTTTCACAACAACTGCGAGATATTTGGTAACCAAAATAGGTCTCTATTTACATGTGGATTACAATGGAAGGCAAAAGCAGTATCCAATCTGTGATAGTGAGAAACTATGTTCCACCAGGTTTTGATAGAAAGGTTTTTTGAACATTTCCAATTCATTGTAATATGTTGAAAAGCTAAAGATAACATCAAATCAAACAATCCTTTTTCGTGAGATGATAAACTTAAAGAATCGGATAAGCTCCCCATAAAAAGAAGAGTATTTGATATAGGATGATGTAAATTAAAAATGGTTGACATGCGGGATCAGATTTGTAGCCAAAAGGAAGCTACAGGAGGGCATAAGAACAAAAGGTGAAATAAATCAGCTAGAGGAGAATCACAAGACCAACAAGTCTTATTGTTAGTGTGCGTAAAATTAGCTATGGAGATGGGAGTATAAAATAGTCTGTGATAGAGATAAAACATAGATTGAGTGGTAGAAGCTGATCTAGATATTTTTAAGGATCTAGCCCAGATCTTATTCCATAAATCAACGCACCATTCACAACCCAAATCCATCTCCCAAGCAGTCTCCATTTTAGTCTTGGATCTTTTTGGATCGACGGTATAAAAATATTTATAAATCAAGGAAGCTTTTGGAAGTGCCCGTAAAAGTTTAAGGAGTGGATTTTGTGTAAACAGAGAGTTTTCAGGAGGAAGAGAATAGAAAACATCTAGAATCACTTCCATAAGAATTAAAAATTTCCGCAAAAATGAATGAGGGCAATTAAAAGTAGCTTGGAATTGAGGAAAGGAGCAAGGAGACATACCATCAAACAAGTCTTGAACCCAAATAATGTTTCTATCTCTCCAGGAAGCCCAAAACAAGGGTCTATTATTGGTAGTTAAAAGACGATTGTAGCAGATAGGGCAGCGTAAGAACATGTTTCTAGATACAAAATTTGGTTGATAATGGTCACTTAATAGAGAACATGTATGCTTAAATAGTGGAAGAGATGTGAGAGTAACCTTAGTAGTAAATACGAGAATCTCTTTTAAAAAAAAGGGGGTTAACAACCACCTTTCAATATTAACCCATAATGGAGCAGTAGGAGGGGTTTCTGCAAGGAGCCAAAAAGAAGCTTGTTTAAGGCAGAAGGCTTTATGATAAAAACGAAAATCTGGGAAGTTCACACCACCAGAAGATTTAGGCTTTTTAAGATGAGATAGAGAAATCCTAGGTTTTTTGTTGTTCCCTAAAAATCTGGATATTATAGAGTCTATTTTCTTAAAATAGATAAAAGGAAAATGAACTGGAATCATTGAAAAGAAATACACTAAGATTGGAATAATCATAATTTTAATAGAATCGAGACGACCCCACAAGGAAAGAAAAAGAGGATTCCAAGAAGAAAGAAGTTTGGAAATACGGTCAAGAGCATCCTTCATGTTTATTTTAACTGAATCGAAAATGGAATTCGTACACCAAATACCAAGGTATTTGATTCTGGAACTATTCCAATGAAAACCGGTTATATCAAATTGCTCTTTAAGACAGAACTTAGAAATAGGAAGAATCTTGGTTTTGTCTGAATTTATTTTGAATCCTGATACTACAAAAAAATCTGAGATTTCTTGTAGTAACGAAGGAAGAGAGGTCTCTGGGTTTGAAATAAAAAATAGAATATCATCTGCATAAGCAGAAAGTTTCAAGTGATGATCCCCATAAAGAAAACCAGAAATAGAAGTGTTGTGGCAGATCCGACATAAAAAAGGTTCAAGAGATAAAATGAATAAAAGGGGATATAGGGGACAACCCCAACGGACACCACGATGAAGTGAAAAACGACTGGAAACAAGACCATTAACTATAGTGGAAGCCATAGGTGCGGAATAAAGTAAGGAGACAAGAGGAATGAACTTAGGCCATGCCAACTAAGTGATTTGAAAAGAAAAGACCAATCAACCCTATCAAAGGCCTTTTCCGCGTCTAAAGATATCGCGGTTAAGGGATAAGATAATGAAGAAGCCTTGTTCAAAACATTAAAAAATAGTCGGGAATTATCAGTAGTTAATCTGCCTTTGACAAAACTGCACTGTTCTGGACCAATTAAATGTGGAAGGAAGGAGTCAAGACGTAAAGCTAAATGTTTAGCAAAAGTTTTATAGTCAACATTTATCAAAGATATAAGGCGATAATTCTTACAGAATTTGGGGTCTTTTCCTTCTTTATGGATAAGACATATGGAAGCATCTAAGAAGGTACCGCTCACCCTACCAGTCATGTAAAAATACTGGAGAAGTTTAAAAAGTTTTGGGAATAGCAAATTGGAAAAATGTTGGTAAAACTCAACCGAAAAACCATCTGGGCCAGGGGATTAATTTTTCTTTAGAGAATTAAGGGAGGTAGAAACTTCCTGAAGTGATAGATCAGTGTCTAGGGAAGAAAAGTCAAGATCCGTAGAAGAAGGAGGGGGAATATTGCTAAGGTACGTATCAATGGAAGCATCCAAGACTGATACTTCTGGAGTATATACATTCTCATAAACATTTTTACACTCATCTAAAATGTCCTGATCTTTAAATAAATGTTTACCATCAGCTGATTGGATAGAGTCTATCAATACCCTTTCTTTCCTAGATTTAAGATAATTAGCGAGGAATGAACCAACCTTATTCCGTCCACCGTAATACCGGGCACTACTTCAAAGTAAAGTAGAAGAAGCATTATCTGTGGAAATTTTATTAAAGTTTAGTTTAGCACAGACAAGATGTTGCAGCGTTGAATCTGAGGAAGAAATATAGAATTGATGTTCCAAATGTTTTATATTGGTTAACAGGGCTTTATGTTGACTAAGAATCTGCTTCTTTTTCCTGGAAACAAAATCAATGATATACCCACGAGCAGTAGCTTTAAAACTGAAGTGAAGGAGGAGGAAAAAGCCGGGTCTTGTAGAATGAAATTATTGAATCTCCATCTAGAGGACTTGGATTGCGAACGGAGCAGATCAAAGTCACAGGAGCATGATCAGAAATCAAAATGGGTTCAATCGAAGAAGAAATACGATTTTGAACTAAAGGTTTAGACGAGTTAAGGAGCCATGTGGAGGGGAGAAGAAAGAAAACTCTGTCTGATTAGGGTTACTGAGTTTCCAAGCATCCACAAGGTGTGTCTGTGTGATTGTACTCTGAAATTGCTTGTGGGTCTTGTGGGGTCTATAATCTGATTATAATCGCCTACAATTATAAAAAAAGTCATCTTTATGTTAAATACATTTACTTGTAATAGTAGGCCAAAAAGTATTGTCTGGTTGTGTTGGACCATAAACATTAAATACAGTTAAAGGAATGTTATTAACAAGTAATTTAACCAGAATCCATCTTCCTTCAGTATCTATTTCTTGTGCAATAATAGAGCATTTCAATTTTTTTGACATAAAAAAATGACACCATTCTTTTTTATATTTGTGGGAGAAACAAAAACTGAATCAACCCAATTACGTTTAAGTTTAAGTGCCTCAATATCCGTTAAATGGGTCTCTTGTAACAAAACTAAATCAGGGTTGTAGGAGGCCAAATGGGAAATAATTCTCTGCCTTTTTATAGGATTATTAAAACCTTTTACATTCCATGTAGTTAACAATAATATATGAGCTTAAAGAACATGCTAAGAAAGGAGCATAATCGTTGAGCGAGAGATAGAATAGAGAAATAATGGAATAACATAAGGGAAAGGGAAGGGAAAGCATCACTGCAAGGAACGAGGAAAAGAGGAGAAAAAAGTAAAAACAAGAAGAGACAGTACATGTCAGAAGTCTGATGACTGCAATACGTACCTTTACAGAGGAACAAGGATAAAATGGGGGGTGGCAACGGACAAAACACAGAGAGCACACCCAACAGGGAGGGCAACGCACCACATCAGAGCGCCATCCGTAACACCAATAGGATCAGGAACATGAGGCGAATATAAACCAAATTCCATGAAATCTGTAAACAGACTGTCAGAGCGTGCGTCCTTTCCAATGCACAGGAGCAGAATGTCGCAAGTTCCCAACGCCCCTCCTAGATTCCTCAGCGTCACACAATCTTAGCATGCATGCCTAAGAACCCCAGGGGGGGAAAGGGGATGGGACAGAGAAGAGACAGTCGCACCACGTCTGATTCTTTCTTCAGCTGTCGAATTCTTCTTGCCTTCTTCTGGCTAATGCGGGTGTAAGCTTACTTTAAAGAAACACATTAATTAACATAACTATTAATCCTAGATGTCTAAATGTAATCTCTCTCTTGCTCACCTACCCCGTCTTGGTGTGTCCATTGCCTCTCTTCTTATATGTGTAGTGATGTCTTCTTATGCTGCAACTAAAATCAATCAATCATTAATTTTTTCACAAAAGGCTCCTCCTACCAACTCTCTAACCTTTCCTTTTATTTCTTCCACAGACTTCTCACCTATTCCTGTCACAGCAGAAGTACTCAAAATCTTTACTGGTAAGTATGTTGTATTTGTTTCTTGCTCACTCTTATCTTTGTCGTGTAGATATTCTTGTATGAGTTACTATAACTATTAAGGTTGAATCTTTTAGATAAATTCTCTCAGGAACCCAACATTACGTACAGTCTTAGATTTTTTAATGAAAAGAACTGAGCGCGTTTTTTCTCTCACAGAAAAAAGGTGACGATACTTGTGCTGACTCTACTTCTCCTCAACATGAAGTAGCGGCAACTGCTTGCACATGCCCAGTACGAATGAACTCAATGCGCATGCATTTCTCCTAATAGTCCTCAGTGTTGCGCTTGCTCCGACTTTAAATAATGGAAAATTCTTACTAAGGCTCAGCAGTTCCTCGAACTTGTACTCCTCCTTCTGTGGCAATTTTGAAGCGCGACGAAGTTTCAACCCTGTTCTAACTTCGTGACGCTTCCTGAACGATACTTCACACTCCGGGGATTTCAGGTGAAGTGCGCCACAGAACGGGCGCCCCACCTGAATCAAGGCGAAATTTCTTGGTAGCTAGAACGCTAACCTATTGTCCCAACAGTCGACTCTTGGCGGCCATCTTAGGAAATACGTTAGACCATGTTTTGTGCCGCCCTTGCTCTCCTTGGATCTTAAACTTACATTTCCTCACCAAGGTGCTGATTGTGTGTCTTTTAGTGTAGTGAGACCTGGCAATCCTGACACAGACAATAATAATAATACAACATAATGGGAAAAACAGAATAAGAAGAGAGGTCCAGTTAACGAGGAATCATGTTACAGTAAAGACAAAAAGGAACAAATAGATGGACAAGATCACTATTGAAATGGCCCTGCTCCGAGCTGACCTAGGGAAAACCACTGACCGGTCCAAGACTAATGAAGTCGATATTAAGGCCCTACAGGACTCGGAGAAGCGGCTTGAGGGCAGGGTGAATGAACTAGTACACCAGCACCGCCTAATGGCCCTGCGGCTCGATGATCAAGAAGGAAGGGCTCGGAGAAGTAATATCCGAGTCGTGGGGGTGGCGGAAGGACTTGAAGGAGACAGTGTGGAGCTTTTCTTGGAGGACCTGATCCTACGACACCTTAAACCCAAGCGTCTCTCGAATCTCTTCACCGTTGAGCGGGCGCACAGGGCCCCTATCCCACGACCCAAGCCTGGAGCCATGCCACGGACGATCATAGCCAAAATTCTGAACTTCCGGGACCGGGATGCAATTCTTCAGGCGGCAAGACAGCACGGTGACCTACGATATGAGGGGGCCACAATCCGGTTCTTTCCCGACTTCACGCTCCAGGTCCAACGGGAAAGGCGCTCCTTCCAAGGGGTCAAGGCGGCGCTCCGCGAGCGTGGGATCAAATATATGATGTTCTTTCCCGCCAAATTGAAGATCATCGCCGATGGGCGATCCCTCTTCTTCACCACGCCGGAAGCGGTGCAGGAGTGGATGGATGGGGGAGAGGCGACGCAGGACTCCCGGAGTGGTGAAGTACAGCGGCAAGATGCGGGCCTGCCTGCCACGGAGTCGGCGTCAGGCCGCCCTGCGGGTGGCGCACCGAGTCAGCGGTCCTGGCGTTCCAGGTCCAACAGCCCCCGCTGGGGCTCGTCCAGAGAAGGGACGCCACGCTGAGACCACGAGCAATAGCGCTAGAAGACATCAGACAGTAACGTATACCTCACGTGCCTTTCTTTGAGACTTGTTAATTCCGGGGTACCCTGGCCGCCTCGCTGCCTCCATGGGTGGCTTCCCTCTATGGGTGACTCCGTGACGAGGGGGATGAACGAACTGGGACACCGCGGGCGGGCGACCAAAGGGGACTAGCCCACGAACTTCCCAAGTTGAGTTTCTCGGTGGGTTCACCGGGGGGGGGGTGGGGCGACAGGCGCTCTGCTAATTGGGGTGGTGGGCAGTTCTAGACCCACGGAGCAGGGGGCAGGGTGGGGGGAGTTGTTTTGGGATGGGGGGGCCGGGAGGTCAGGGCCAGCTCCGGGAGGGAGGGAGTTGAACGTCCGGCCTGTTGGGATTGTTGTCATTTGTATGATTTATCATTGTGGGGTGGGACTCAGGGAGGGGTGGGAGTTGGGGATTCTTTACGGTCACGCACATTATTCTCACACAACTGATGCCCGGGTGGTGGGACAAGACACCCTCTTACGACACAGCAATGGCTAGACGGTGGGAAAAAAGCCTGAAGATTCTCAGCTGGAACGTCAACGGTCTAGGGGACAGACTCAAGCGTACTATAGTTTTGCAGTTCCTCAAACGGCACCAGCCAGATGTGGTGCTTCTGCAGGAAACGCACTTATTGGGGAATGTCTGTTGCGCCCTCAATAGATATGGGTACACTCTAGCAGCGCACTCAGGTTTTACCACTGGATCGAGAGGAGTAGGTATACTCCTGCGCCGCTCGCTGGCCCTTCATGTAGACACCACCAAGACCGACCCGCAGGGCCGCTTCACGGCTGTGTCGGGGTGCTGGGAGGGCCAGGCGCTTAATCTTCTTTCAGTCTATGTCCCCCCAGGCCTACAGGCCCGGGCCTTCGCAGACCTGGGCTCATTCCTACTATCGCTACCTGAGGGTCGCCTCGTTCTGGGAGGGGACTTGAACGCTGTGGCGTCGGGAGCCCAAGACAGATTACCATCTAGAGACCTGCCCCAAGGGCAACGGTGGCTGCCGGACTTCCTCGAGTCCTTCGGGCTGACGGACGTTTGGCGCCTACTCCACCCCACTGAAAGTAGCTTTAGTTTCTTCTCCGGGGCACACCACTCCTTCTCCCGGCTGGACTACATCCTCACCCTGCTCCAGCACGACATGACGGTATTGGAGGCCGAATTCCTCCCCAGGGGTATCTCCGACCATTCACCGCTCCTTGCACAGATTATATTCGGAAGTAGACGGGAGGGCTGCACTGCGCCAATTAATCCCTGGCACTTGAAACACGAGGCCACTAGAAAACACATATCCACTTCAATCACGCGCTACTTCACAGAGAACGAAGGATCGGTCGCCTCCCCTGCCACCCTGTGGGAGGCGTTTAAGACTGTGGTGCGAGGCGAGGCTCAGTCGGCTATCGCGGCTCGGCGACGGGAACGTACCCAACAGACCGTAGCGCTAGAGGAGCAACTTGGGGAACTAGAAAGGGAGGCACCGACCAGCGGCGACCGGGAGCTCAGGCACGCGATGCAGCTTAAGGCGGCAGAGTACAGAGCGCTGGTGTCCCAGGAGGCCCAGACGATGGCCCGGCATAGACTGGGCAGGATATATGATCAGGGTGACAAAGCCGGGAAACTTATAGCCTGGCTTGAGCGGAAACAACAGGCCAGCAGGGTGGTGCCGGAGTTGCACACTGAATCGGGGAGAGTGCTCACGGAACCCCGGGAAATAGTACAACAGTTTGCTGACTATTACCGGCAGGTTTACAGGCGAGAGTCGGACAGGCCGGAGGAGGACTCCATGGACCTCCTCGCGGACATACGACTGCCTACTCTCTCGGACACAGATCGAGAGGCTCTTGACAGCCCGCTCACCGAGACTGAGCTCCAGCAGGCGATAGGGGACCTCCGTCCTGGTAAAGCGCTCGGTCCGAACGGCATACCCATAGAGATCTACAAACTCCAGCCAGACGTCACCAGTAAGCACCTCAAACTTATGTTCGAGTGCAGTAAAACAATAGGGCGGCTGCCCCGGGACCAGCGGTTGGCGACTATAGTGGCGATTCCGAAAGAAGGTAAACCCAAAGACGCTTGCGCATCATACAGACCCATCTCGCTTCTAAACGCGGAACCTAAAATACTTGCCAAGACGCTGGCCAATCGGCTTAAGCCGGTGCTCTCGTCGCTAATCCACCCTGACCAATCGGGATTTATGCCCCACCGCAACACGGCCCTCAATATTAGGAGATTGCATGGGGTGCTAGGGCAGTGCCACAGTCTTCAAGAGGACGCGGTGGTGGTCTCGTTGGATGCCACCATGGCCTTCGACACCCTAGAGTGGCCCTACATGTTCGCTGTCCTGCGCAAGCTGGGCTTTGGACCCCAGTTTATCGCTTGGGTGCGATTACTGTACGCGGAACCCCTGGCGCAGGTGCTGGTAAATAATAAAGTGTCTGAAGTATTCACGCTGGCCAGGGGAACTCGACAGGGCTGTCCCCTGTCCCCCCTTCTATTCGCCCTTTCCCTCGAACCGCTCGCGGCCTGGATAAGACAGGTGGCCACCGTGCAGGGCATAACATGGGCGGAGGGATGGGAGGATAAGATATCTTTATATGCCGACGACATACTTCTCTACCTCTCGAAGCCGCGTGGGTCACTGATCGCGGCGCTGAATATATTGGACAGTTTCGGTCGCAATTCTGGCTTCCGAGTCAACTGGGCCAAATCGCATCTATACGTCCTCCGTGGGGACCCTCCCAGGCTCCCTGATTCCTGCCCTATTCGGGTGGCAGAGGACGGGTTTAAATACCTCGGAGTGTATATTACTGTTGATAAGGCTCTGCTATACGAGCACAATCTCAAGCCGCCGCTCCTTCGGCTTCAACGGGAGGCGAAATCCTGGCAGCATCTGCCCCTGTCATTGCTGGGCAGGGCAGCCCTATTTAAGATGCTCTCGCTCCCGCGGTTTCTCTACGCACTTCAAAACTACCCGCACCTGGTCCCAAACAGCTACTTCCTAGCAATCGAAGCTGCGCTACGCGACCTCCTCTGGGCCGGACAGCCCCGAATCTCACTGGCCAAACTAACACTGGGGTGGTACGATGGCGGAATCGCTCTCCCCGATATCCGCAAGTACTACTGGGCGGCCCACCTATCCGCAATCAACCAAGGGACATACGGGGACGGGAATGACCCGGCTTACGGCATGGATAGATGGCTGCTGCCCGGAGGGAACTATGAAATAGCACTCTACTCTAGACGGGGGGCGCGCAAACTCACTGGCCCGACACTGCATTCGGTACAGCTGTGGCACATCGCACAGAAAAAGCTCGGATGGTCCGGAGTCCTCACGATGGCCACGCCACTATGGGCCTCAGAAGCGTTGGGAAATCTGCGACGCACCAAAGGATTCCGTAATTGGGATCTTATCGGCATCTCTCAAATCAAAGACATGTGGGGAACTGCCGGGGTCCGCTCATTCTCCCAAATGCAGGAAGCCTACGAACTGGCAGATGCCGAATATTATAGATACTTGCAGGTGCGCCACTCCTTGCAGGCGAACATCCCACCGGAGGTCAAGTTGCCGACAGCCTCCCCGCTCGAGGATAGACTGCTTGACGGACTCCTCGCGGAACATGCCATATCCCTCACCTACAAAAAACTTGTTAACAACCCCCCAGACTTGCTCCTTCCCCTCAGAGACAAGTGGGTCGCCGAAGGGCTGGAAATAGATGACGAGGAGTGGATGCACGCTTTGGCTTCTCCACGTGAGGTCGCGATATCGGCCAGATTGCGGCTCATCCAATTGAAGATCCTACACAGAGTTTATATTTCCTGCACAAGATTACATATGATGGGTAGGGCTGACACAACGTTATGTAGGAGAGGGTGCGGAGGTGAGGGAACCTTTTTTCACGTGCTGTGGGACTGCCCGAAGGTTCAGAGGTACTGGAGGAGGGTGGTGCGGGAGATGGAAGAGGTATGGGAGGTGGAGATTCGCCTGGAAGCCAAGAGGTGCCTCCTCAACATATGGGAACCAACTGACCTGCCGCCAAAAGGGAGGATCTGGGTGACACTCGGGCAAATGGTAGCAAAAAGGAACATTGCCAGGCTCTGGGGCAGCGCTGTTCCACCGAAACTCTCAGACTGGACCAGCGACATGGACTGGTGCATGCTGCAGGAAAAGACAGTATATGTGGCCAGAGGGTGCCCGCGCAAGTGGGTTGAGGTGTGGTCCAAGTGGAATGACTTTAGGGGGGGAATCTGCGAACCTCCTTCCACTGTGCAAGATGAACCCGGAGATGATTAGACCCGTGTTATCGCGACTCGGGGAGCTGGGAGAGGGATAGGAGGGTGCTCGCTAGCCAAGGGCACACATGACAACGCAGTGCTGACCGATGTTTCGGGAGGGGGAGGGGGGGGGGAGTTGGAAGTTTCGGCACTTTATGCATCCTGGGCAACCTGACCTAATTGGTGATTGTTTGCTTAAGTCTGAGACAAGTGACATTCTCTTCTACCTCACGGTACGTGTACACTCCTTAACGCCGCCGTGCCTCCGGGTTGACGGCATGGGGCTGTGTGATCAGATATACACCCAAATGTGTTTCTCGCGGCCTGCCCGCTGGGTTGTAGGCTCTCTGCTGTGTACCGTAATGTTTCAATAAAGGTTTTCCAAAAAAAAAAAAAAAAAAAAAAGGAACAAATACAATAAACAAGATAACAAAACTCAATTTGGAGATGAAGGACCAGCAATCTCCATTGAAGATGGAGAATGAGAGTGAATCAATTTTCTGAGATCAATGGGACTTTCAAACGAAGAAGTCTTATTCAAGAATGTGACCTTAAACAGGCAAGAGTAAAATGATCCATATCGTGCACCAAGAGAATGAAGAGAAGGGTGAAGATCCAGAAATTCCTTGCAACGTTTGGCGGTAACTGACGAGACATCTTGAGAGATGAACAGTCTGGTACCAGTCCAGAAAAACAGTTTTTTGAGTTTATCCACATTTAAGACTTTTAAAAGATCAGTGAATTCCAAAAATAGAAGAATTACTCCATGAGGTTTAGAAGGAGCAGAGGAGGAGGACAAGCGTGGACCTAATCGGTGTGCGTGCTGGACATTCAACTTGGTTGATGTGGAGAGATCAAGGAGCTGTGGTAAGAAAGTGATGAAAAAAGCAACAGGGTCATCTCCTTCAAGACCTTCAGGAAGACCATACAAATGAAGATTATTACGTCGGTTTCTATTTTTTAGGCCCTCAGATGATTTTTTAAGTTGCCACACCTCTTTCTCCAAATGGAAAATTCTAATCGATGAATCCTCTATGTCACTTATCTGTTGTTCCACATAAGACAGACGAGAGTCCATATCTGACCATTTATTATCCAAAGTCTGTAAGCAAGAATTAGTGTCCTCAATGAAAGGTCGCAATGCCCGTATCTCTTCCAGTACAGTTTCCAACGAGATAGGGGACATTGACTTAGGGGGAGATGGTGGCTCTTGTTTGACTTTTATTTGTAGATGAAGGCAATTGTGCCTTAGAAGCAGAAGCAGGCGGAGACATAGAACGAGAAGATGCCGACTGCGCCATTTCCTAAAATTACTGTGAGGAACTATGTAAGGGTATATTCGGGGTAGAGCGAGAGGCTGGTTTATTGGGAGAATGGCCGTTGGCAGAACGTAATGGACTTTTGCTTCTTCCCATGAGCTAGCGCAGTAAACTGACAGGAATTCCTTATGTCGCAGTTTAAAGCAAATAGTGAAGGACACTGCGTCAAAGATGAAATCTCCACAGGTAGATGCTACTTTTAATCTAGAATATCACTCAGTAGTAACAGATTAGGAGAAAGTTCAAGAAAGTTGCAAAACAGCACACTAGTAGCAAAATCTATGCAGACTGCAGTATCACTCAGCAGGCAGAAAATGTCATACAGCAATATGAAAAAAGAAAAAAAGATGAATAGGAATTGAGGCTTAAAAAACTGTAGAAAACGGCATTCCTGAATAGAGTATAGTGTTCTTGAGGTGAAAAATGCACCGATTAAAATAAAAAATTGTGGCTGCTGCATTAACAAAAATACATCACCTGTGATAAGGTAGCCCATCAAGGGAGTAATTGGACGTTGAAGGCAACATCTTGAGGAGTAGGTATTCCGATAGCTGAAAATGCCCGCAGGCAGCCGAAAATCACTTTTTAAACGCAGGAATTACATCGGCGGTTCTTGACGCGATGCGGAGCTAGGCAGCCAGGCGGCCATCTTGGGTCACATCGTGCGCCGTTCCCTTTTCCTATTATTTTAAACATGAAAAAAATATATAAAACAGTGGTTGTACAGATACAATGTGTTAACAAACTCTACTGTTGATATATATACCTTGGCTTTTTTCCAGCTGTTGCTTGATTATTTACTCTATATGAATTAGGGTTGAACAGAACTACAATTTCCAACTGCTGGGGGCAACCTTGGACTGTAATGGTGCACAGCACATACATATATATTGGCAAAAGCATTTGATATGGGAGTAGGAAATTATATTTACTATGTTCTAGAATAAAAATGGTATTGATAAATAGACAATATTTTCCTTTCTTTAGCGGACCTATACTATTTTTAGGTCTGGCATTAGACAAGATCTTTTGATTTTACAAAAATGATATATATATATAATTAAGGCTCCCTGTTTTTTCCGTTTTTACTGATTTTTACAGATAATTACAGACAGAAAACATTTATTTTCTTGTATGTATTTATTTTTAAATGTGGATAAAAACGGAAAGTGGGTTGCTTTTTCATTAATTCTAAATACTGTCTGCCATGACTGCCAGGCCAATAGCTGTGTGGATTGATAGGTAAGGGGGGGTAAAAAAAGGGAACTTCAGTAAAGAGGCTTAGACACCAGTACATATGCATAAAGTTGACACTGAAATATGCATATTTTCTTATGAGTACATTGATTTATTTTTTGTGGGTGTTTACAGAATTGAAACCTAGTAGACAATGAAGCATGAGTGCATATTTATCGGTTAAATATAATGAATATAGATAAATAAAGATGGAAATGCCAGAAATATAAATACCATACACCCGGGAGCCCTATATATAATAAACTTACCTAAAGGAGCTTTCAGCGAGGCCCCTTCATCAATTGGTATATTATTCTGTGATGCACATTTATCTTCTGCCCAAAATAGCATACACCATGTGGCAACGGGTCAGGCTGTTTGGATTGATAATGGCCAACCTCTTCCCCGGCAATAAAGTTTTTTAAAAAGAGTGACAAAAAACAGGCATTGGCAAAGCTAAAGAGCTGGCAGACGATGTTAGATCTATTGGCTTTCCCAATACATCTTCACATCGTCTTCCCTAAGGCTCACAATGATAGTAAGGTCACAATGATGGGCACTAAATAAATGAGTATTTATTCAGGTGTTCCTCTAAAGAAGGATAGCAATATGTTACACACATGAATATACAAAAAAGAAGTACATTGAAATATTTTGTTGGTCACGGACAGACGTTTTGGTATTTGCCCAATAAATATACAAGTTCTTTTACAGTTCAGGTAAAAAAAGGGAGGGCAGAGTCGAGCTCCAGTATGATGCACTGCTCAGAAGGATAGAGATAGATCCCAGGCGTCTAGAGAGAGTCACCAGCGATTAAATCTCTCTCAAGGGTAGCCTCAGGGAGGAGCTAGTCCAAGGATAGGCCTCTATTTCGTACCATTAAACTAGCACACCAAGGGAACTAGGGCTTGTGTTAGAAGCCATTACTTCTCTATGTAAGCTGAAGTGGGCCATATCATGATGGTAGACCTTTCACTTCACAGAACCCCATTGATACCGAAAGATAAACTCTGTTTCTTATGAGAATGATCATAAAAAGTTATTTTCTCTCAGACTCAGCTGCTTTTTGTTCACACATGTAATTGAATTTTAGTAATTAAGTCCTATTACAATTCAATTCACAACTACTCCTCATGAACTGTCGTGAGTATACTCATAAAATATTGGGGACATTTTAGCTTTATAGGCATCTTATTGGAGATAACAGAAACACTACCTTTCTCGCCCACAATTTCATATATAGGAAAAGTCTGTTTTCTCTGACTTACAGGATGCTGGATCCTACAGGATCCGCTCAAACCCACTGTGACTTGTTTTAGTTAGAATCATTATAAATTAAGAAACTGTAATGGGAATTTGCAACTTTGTAGGTTAATATGTCATGCTTTGATACCTCATTAACCCCGATATAGCTGCAATCGATCATCATATCAGTAACTTGCCCCTCAGATCCAATATGAGATTTGTAGAATTTAATTTGTGACTCTTTTAAAGGGAATAAAAATAATTCTAGTCATTTTGTCAAGAATTTTCAATTCTATTTAGGACACATAGGCTCTCTTTCTTTCGATTTTCATAGCAGCCAGTAAAAAAGTAAAACTACATATGCCCAAGAACTATGTGACATCATAATGGCTCACCAATTACCATACACATATTCGCTCAAATATGATCAGCACCATCGTGATTGCCACTTACTTTGTGGCATAAAATATTCACTGTCTTTGAATTTATAATATATACATTCAACCTAGTGAAATAAATGTGGCGCTATTGGAAAACTTGTGGTGATGGTTATTGGTAAAATAAAAGAGGAGCCAGTCGGAAACGTAATGTAGTGGAGACGGGGTCTATGTGCACACATTACTATGTTAGCATAAATGCATTAAATGTAAAACGCCATCTTGCCACTTTGCTGCTTTTGCACACGACACTGCAGGTAGCTGTTATTACAAGAAAAACTGCTTGCTTGCTTTTTCTTCACATGAGAACGGTCTGTTGTTCACATCCCTAGGCGTGCACCGCAACCTTAGTCTGAACACTGTGTGAAGAAGCCGTCAAGGTCAAAATATGCTTTTGAATTCAGGTTGATCGGCCCACGCTCTAGACATAACACGCACACAGCTGCAAATATCTGAAACTCGGGTGCCTTTAATATTGCATTTGCATGCATGATTCAGACACTTGGAGAAAACCTTTCCAGACACAGAGAACAGAGCTGATCCTGTGATGTGATTCACCTAAGCTGATATTTACGGTATGGGGTTCCCCATTCAAGCCTAGAGACGATCTGTTTACTAGCGAAGGGAGGGTGGTTGTTTTCCACTATCATTTGTAATATGATTTCTGCCTTCATTTTCTATGGTATTGTAACAATGCTGATTTTTGTTTTTAATCATTTGTCTGCTTATGTTGGCCAAAGTACTGCACCTTAGAGCACGTAGTTAAAAAATAAACATTTTAAACTTTACCGTGTCTCTAATTGCTCTTGTTGTGGACTGATATGAGAATAATAACGAAAAGGTGTTCCTGATTCCCACCATTCCTGAGAGTACTCTAAGTCGCTTGTTCTGGGTTGTCTAATCATTGGTAGCTTCGAGATGATACGGAGAACGAATGAGACACTGATGCTAGTCGGATAGGGGTTCTGGGTACTGAGGTGAGTTTTTGGTACACCACAATTCACTGAGGTCCTGGTTTCCTGCACATAGTTCTGTGCATGAGCAGAATCCCTGCAACATGGTGCACCTAACCGTTTGGTCTTATGATTGAGACGCCTTAGTAGTGCTTATATTAGTCCACAATACCCTCACTCTTGTTTCCGGTTGACTAGAGTGACGGTTTAAACCTACCTAAATAGTTATCTAGGTTCTCTCAAGCTTGACAATTAAAAAGGTTTCATTTTATATTATACCCTTTTTGTGCTACTATTTATATAGATTGTTTTTCTTCTCTGTGTCTTTATGGCTGCAGCGCATAGTCGCGCACCTCTCCGGCGTCATTTGACGCAGTTCGGGGTGCCTGACGATGGGATGTCTATTATCTTTGTAGTGAGTGCCGATGCATCGCATCCCTATGAGCTATTTTACTCTTGGGTTACTTTGCCGGCGGTGAATGCGGATGATGATACGTTTCACACTTACACTCCTACGGCAGTCCTGGCTAATTACACGCCATATAGGACGCAGGAAATTCCAATTTCTGCTTGGCAGCATCGTATTTGGTTCAATGGCGCCCTCCCCATACGGTTACACCGGTGCGTTTGGGTCCCTTGTCCATTCCAGGGGCCACTTGGCCAGTCTTGGCCGGGTTTACACCACATCCACGTTATTTGCAAGCCCCGATGGATGACTTACGTCAGCTCCATACCGCCTTAATTACGGTACATAGGGCTTTAGTGCAATACATCTCACGCAATGTCCAGGTGGGGGCACCCAGAGTTGCGGTGCAACCAGCTGGCCCGGCCGGGATTACTATTAGTCTCGTCATGGTTAATTCAGTAATGGGCAAGCGCCCCCAGAATAAGGACGATATGCCTTATTGGCTTGCTGAGTAATTTGACCAGCTGCAAGCAGTATTTCCGAATTCTACTCCTGTGAAAACACACAGGATCCTCACCATTAGTTTGCAGAAAGACTTAGTCCCGGAGGTAGCTGATTGTGATAACTGGGGTAAAGTGTTTGCGGCAGTCTACTCGAAGTGCTTCGGCACACCGTCTATGGCTGTACTGCCCTCCGTGATCAAGCATGTTCAGAATCAACACGGTCCGGAGGCAGCGGTCGAGTTAGGGATGAGGCTTGTCGGCGTGTTCGACGTAGTGGCCACACTCATCCTTGCTAACGTCAAGGGAGATGCGGTAAACTTTCAAGTGTCGAATGAGCTGCACCTCGTCGCCGACATCGATAAACCCCGGCAGTTACCAAAGATTATTGCGGAGGCTTATAAGACCATCGGCCACAATAGTTTAGCGGTTAAGCCTTTTGTTCAAACAACAACGCAACCGCAAACTAAGACGGGGATGTCTTCTAAAGACGACCGTCCAGCTTTTCCTAAACAAAATTGGAAAGCTAAAAAACAGGAGAAGCAGCTGCAGAAACAGGGGTCTCGTACCGCGTCGCCAGTTCAAGCGACTACTGAACGCACATATGATTTGCGTGATCGCACTAGGATTAGGTCTCCTCGTTCTTCACAGGAAATATCAGTCTCACAGTCCCTTGGAGGAGAATGTGGCAAAGGTCGGGGTGCCCAACAAGGACGTGAGAAGCCCCGTCAGGCTGACGGTAAAGGCAAGCCGGACGAATTTGCACGACAACGACCCCCGTTTCAAAAGAAGAAAGTTGCTGCACTAATAGCGAGGTATGCCACAGATAGTGAGAACGCAGCTTCGGAACCTGACATGGCCCTAACACTGCTAGAAAGCGCAGCAGAGGTTACAGTAGTACGGCAAGCACTGCGTCCATATCTGAAGGCGACAGCAACTGACATATTTATTAATGTAGAAACTGCTGATACTAGAGTGGCTCCCCCTGACAGACTATATGACATAGTCCTTTTAATTGAAGGTGACGTACAACATACCATAAAAGGGATTTTTGGGAAAAATCTGACCTCTACATATGACATTCTGTTAGCAGAGGCAGACTTGCCCCCAGCTTTCATTTTGGCCGCTCCTAGAGGGGAGGAGGTAATCCTCCCATCTATCGCACACACTGTGCTGAAGGATCAGGCTCAGAACTTTGCAGAAGAGTGGGCTCAGGTGCTTGCTCCGGCGTTGTACCGTACTCAGGTTGGGTGGGATAAATTGTCGCCAAACCATGAGATTCGATTAAGGTCTATGCACCAGCCACAACCCCAATATCCCATGCGCCGCGAAGCTAGATCTCACGTCGCTGAAATCCTTGAACAATTGGAATATCAAGGTATTATTGAAACATGTGTGTCACCCATGAATAATCCTCTATTCACTGTAACCAAACCTGATAGGTCGTACGCCTAGTTTTGGATTACCGGCATTTGAACTCTCATTGTCGGACGTGCACAGTACAGAATACCCACAGTTCTGCCCTGGTGGATAGTCTCGTGAGAAAAAGGTTTAAGACCACACTTGACATCTCCAATGGCTTTTATAGCCATAATCTGTCCTCTATTAGTAGTCAATGGACAGCCTTTACTTCTGGCGGCTAACAAAAACAGTTTAAAAGATTAGCCATGGGCTATAAAAATAGTCCAGGTGTCTTTGCCGCTCGTGTAGTCTCTCTGTTAGAGAGCATTGACCCTGATGCGTACTCGTATGTTGAAGATATCTATCTCACAGACGACTAATTATGGCCGCATCTGTGTCGCGTTGACCACATCATTGTCATGTTTGCGGACTTCGGTTAAGAAATTCAACTTTGCAAAGTCACACATTGCAGAGTATACAGTGATGTTTTTGGACTATAAACTCAACAACGAAGGACGAGGTTTAGCACCTCACTTCCTGGAGACGTGTGCATGTTTGCGTGCTCAAACAACTCTGAAAAAATTACAATCTTTGCTGTTTTTTTTTTATTTTGGGCATACTTACATTCCCGATTATGCCCAGCGTATCAAGCCCCTATATGCCTAGGTACAACCTACATTTTACAAATCGAGCTGGCTGCCAGAACATTCGGCTATGCTGCAGTCTTGGCAGGCTGATCTTCTTGCTTCAAAATACTTACTGACGCGTAATAACCACACTAACCTGCAAGAATTGTGCCTGGTGCAGTGGGTTTCACGTACTTAACGTTCAATGAGGGCGACACAGTCCCCATTGCCTACAAATCGCACTTGTACACATTGGAAGAAATGCCCTTTTCCACTGTCGAAAAAGTTTTGACTGCAGTGCAGATGGCGATTCTGAAGGAGAGAGCGCTGTCGCAAGGGAAACACATGTTGGTTGTTACACCATATCCTGCCCTGGAGGCAGTAACGTAAGCCAGTGTACCTAATTCTAAAGATTTGCATCCACATTGGAAACAATGGGCCACTTCTTTGACATCACCGGATGACACTTATATCTTTGATGCCTCATTGCAGACTCAGAAGTACTTGCAGTATGAATTTGTTCATCCAGCTCCTCTGTCCTTGTGCCCGCTTGAGGATTACCATTGTATCATTTACACTGATGGTTCAGCGCAACCGGCGACGGAATCTAAGTATGACTATTCGGCAGCCTGCGCAATAGTGGCTGGTACTTTCGTTAATGGTGAATTCAAATCTAATGTCATGCACACACAGACATTGGGTGATTGAACCGCCCAGTTGGCAGAGCTACGTGCTCTGGTGCTTGCACTGGAGTTTGCTGATCCTCAAGTTACTACTCTTAATTAGTGACTCTTTTTACTGTGTTCAGTCTTTCAACCACAATTTCTTGTTTTCGGTCTCAAAATGAATATCGTGATTCCAAAGGTAGCACAATCAAGCATAAAATGCTTTGGGTTCGAGTCACAGACCTTAAACAACGTCTGCCGCTAGTGAATGTAATTCATACTCTTGGGCACCAGCGAGTAGGTGTCCACGCTGTCGGAAACAACTTAGCTGACGAAGCAGCGAAAACAGCAGTGGCAACATCTCTCGTAGCAGCAGTTACAAGATTCAAAAGTAAGATTGATGATGACATCTTGGCAGCTATTGCTGCGACAGAGAAGTGTGATAATTACCCTTGGGGTTTCCCTTCTAAATACTCTTATCATTTAAGTCCTTATAAAGTTCCCTATGTGAGAATTACCGACGTTGGTGACAGATTGATTCCCAACGCGGACTACAGACTTTCTTTGATAACAGCGGCCCACGAAGGTATGGCTTCTGCCCATGCCGGCATTTCGGCGACTGTTACTCTCTTACAACAACGTTACTGGTGGCGCGGATTGTATAAACAGACTTGTGCCTATGTTCTTAATTGTGACATCTGCCAGCAGATAAAGCCTTCGACTGCTGCGCGCCCACCTTAAACCCAGTTGTACATATCTAATAAACCACTTGGGTGCGTTTATTTGGATCACTGCGGTCCTTTCTCCTCGGATACTGCGTATAAGTACATCTTAGGTGCAGTGGATTCATGCACACGTTTTCTTTGGGTCTGGCAACAACGAAGTGCTGATGCTCGAACTGTCATCAGGGATTTGAGTGGCTTTGTGGGAATTTTTGCATGTGGTACCCTTCATTCTGACCAAGGTCCAGCGTTCGCCTCTAAGGCGTACAAAGATGCCATGAGATCTTTGGGGGTCCAAGTCAAATTTTCGTCTCCATACCGGCCTGAGGGCAATAGTGTTGTGGAGTGAATGAACCGTGACTTAAAGCAATCCCTGACAGCTAGGGTTTTAGGTACTGGCAGGAACTTGTTGGCCCATTTGTATAGCATTCAACGTGCACTTAATAATCTTCCTAGAAGGTCTCTGGGTGGGCAGACCCCATACGAAATGCTCTTTGGCATAAAGATGTTTGTCCCGGACCTTGTGGTCTAGACATGGCGGCGTCGGCCGTACCCTTTGACGTAGATGATCACTCTGCTGTATTACAGAATATACAAGAGACAGTCTTGCAAAGGAACACTTGCCCTCCACAACTGATGCTGCGCTTCAGATTCCGGTAGTTGGCTGGCTACCTCGAGTTGGTGACCTGGTCCGTGAGAAGGTGGAGAACAAGAAGGAGTTTGGCCCCTCTTATCGTACTCCAGTACCAGTGCTTGGCGTGCAGGGTACAAGAACAGTCATTTTACCTCCACTTCCTGGTCACAAGAATAACAGGTACATCTCCATTGACAATGTCAAACTATAACCAGTGGCCGATTCTTCTTAGTATGACTCCAGCGATCTCTTGTCCAGCAATGCTGAGAAATTCTGTTTTGGCTCCGGCAACAACCAACATGCCTGACATTGCCATCGAGATGCATACAGTTACTAATCCTTTATTGCCTCCACTGGCTGGTGGTCCAGTTGAAGATACTGAGTATACTTATCCCACAGATGTGTTGTTGCCTGGTTTACATTCAAGTGCAATTGACCAGTTACGTTTTATTTCTATTTTTGCTGCTTGATTTAAAAGACATTTTTTAATTCCCCCTTGAACTCAACCAGGGACTGGGGTGGACTCTCCCACACCCAGTCCTCCTCCTTGGGGCTCTGTACCCTCCCACCTGGAGCGGCACCCCCAGAAGACAAACTGGTAGGGGGACTGTTAGCAGTCACCCCTCCCCCCAGGTCAGAGGGGACACCCTGAACCTGGCCCTCCAACCCAGGGTCTGTGCCCTTAGGCTGGACCTGTGCCTGGCAACTCAGGACTTCCGTCGGAGTACACAAACCCCCTCCAAAGGAAAAACACTCCTCATGAGTTGTGCGAGAGTCTGCCTGGCGCATGTCTCCAGCCTCCTGTCCACCTGAGAGAGCATGAAGACCCCCCAGACCAGAAGAGGCCTCACCAGGGTCAGTCCTGGGGTGCTCTGACCTCAGGGCTGGCAACCCCTAACCCACTGGTCCTTCTACTGGGGACGGCGTCCCCCCCACCCTTTGGTCTGGACTCATGCACCCTGTGGAGAAGTGTGGCTCAATGGTTAGAGCGGCAGACCCTGATGCAGAGATCTGGTCCGGGACCAGGGTTCAATTCCCGCCTCGGCGGGTCTTGGGCTCAATTTCCTCGGACCTGACAATTCTCGCCTCGGTGCCTACTCTAATCCTGTGTCCCACTCTGCAACTCTGGGCAATAGTTTGCTTAATCTCCACAACGGCCCCAACAGCGCTGGGGATGCCTGGCTTCACCTTGGGGGTGCCCAGGAGTAGACATTTCACAGGGAAAGCCAGGAAGGGTTCCACAGCGCCAGGACGCCCCATTGCTGGGGCAGCAGTGCGCTATACAAGTACAAAATTTCATTTCATTTCACCTGGAGCAGTGCTGCCAGACACCAGAACCGGTGGGATGCTGGTTACAGCAGTCCCCCCAGTACCCCAGACACTAGGGAATCCCCCTCAATGGGTGGCCTTCCAGTACCGCCTAGGCTCCCCACCTGGTGTTCCCTCATGGGACCACCCAGGCTCTGGGACCGGGTTTCGGGCACCTTGGGCCTCAGCCCCTTCCCACTTCTTCTCCGCGGAGACAGGATGTGAGTCCCTACACCCTTCCCATGACATCGGGGCCTATCTGGGCTACCACAAACCTTTCCCACCACCCTTGGTTGGGAAATACCTAAGCCACTACCTTCCGGGTCACCCCCTGATGCTTCGCCTGACCCTCTGGAAAAAATATGTTGCAACATTGTTTAACACTATAATAACCCGTACCTGAAGACTAGGAGTTTCCAGAATGCACTCCGTAAATAACTTGCATTATAAATGCAATTGTCAAAGAATTATACACTTGAATTGGTATGACAGATAAAACGCTTACAGCGCCTGAGAATAACAACTATACTTTCAATATAACACAAGCGAGAATACCGCTCCTAAACAACTATAAATTTCATTCGATATCAGGCTTACTGCTAGCGCTAACCAAGCGCTTGAACGAATGACCGAGAACTGCTTCCAAAACTGGTGACACGACGAAGGTTAGCGCAACGAAAGCCCCTGACTAAACTTCGCACCGCTCCAAACCGTCAAACATTCTTCTGTCATGTCTTCAGGTGAAGTGCGCACTTCAGCGGGCACTTTACCTGGAAATACATGATTGCTTCTCTGCTCAGAGACCCTAGTCCGCTGACCTTCAACGGCCATCTTGGACCTTTTTCTTTGTTTTAAGATCCGGGAAACATAAGAACCTCGCTCTCTATGTACTTTATTATTTACATACATTGAGCAAATGGAACAGGCTTCGGCATGGGAATTCAGTATGGTTCTGACATCATCTGCGAGGCTAAACCTTCAGTTCACTCTGCTAAATTGTCTGTATAAGGTACGATGTTATACCTACAGTTTCCCCTTGGGCAACTATCTTATTTGAGGTGAGGTCGTTGGCGTATGGAGTCGAATGAACACTGTTGTATTGGTCAGTCACATAGAGGCAATCTCCTGGTGGCCTCATAAGATCCCATTTTGGGATATGGCTGACCATGTGTTCCCTGGAACCATAATTGTTTGAACTCTGGCACACAGGGTCTCCTAGTATTGGAGAAAGTGCCCTGCTCTCCTTCTCTAGTGTTTTTTATAAACATATTAGTGTGGCAGAGCGATCCCATTAACCTATCCCCATGGTCAAGGTCGATGAGGGGCCTCTCTCAGGTGCTATTGATCTGCTATTGATCTGGGTCTGAACTGAGGTGGCGAAGTGAGCTAAAGAATGATGATGGATTCAACCCATATCTGTGACTGGGGGTGAGTGTCTGAAAAGTTTCAGAGCTCCATCCATCATCTCCTTGTGTTTGTTTTGTTCGCCCTAAGTTGGCAGGGTATGCCCAAACGTGGGTCTCTTGCTCACTTTGCCACTGGATTCAAGCTAGCCTGGCTGATGAAGGGTGTTACCCAGAAACCGGTCCCAGGATGCTTGTTTCCAGTTCAGGGAAGACCTGGCTTGGCAGTTCTGGCTGGACTGTTCCCATGAGGCACAGGGTCAAGACTGATTTGCATATAGCCGGGTCTGAACTGAGGTGGCGAAGTGAGCTAAAGAATGATGATGGATTCAACCCAGATCTGTGACTGGGGATGAGTGTCTGAATAGTTTCAGCGCTCTGTCCATCATCTCATTGTGTTTGCTTTGTTCGCCCTAAGTTGGAAGGGTATGCCCAGACGTGGGTCCCTTGCTCACTTTGCCACTGGATTCAAGCTAGCCTGACTGATGAAGGGTGTTACCCAGAAACCGGTACCAGGATGCTTGTTTCTGGTTCAGGGAAGACCTGGCTTGGCAGTTCCGGCTGGACTGTTCCCATGAGGCACAGGGTCAAGACTGATTTGCATATAGCTGGGTATGAACTGAGGTGGCAAAGTGAGCTAAAGAAGGATGATGAATTCAACCCTGATCTGTAACTGGGGGTGAGTGTCTGAAAAGTTTCAGCGCTCCGTCCATCATATCCTTGTGTTTGCATTGATGTAAGTGGGGCATCTAGCCTCTGGTGATTGAAGTATTTGACCCATATTATCTACTTGCCTATGTATTGATTCTATTCTGTCTGCCATCCTCCCAAAACTTCCTGAATTTGTCCTGATATATGATCGCAATGTCCTTCTCTCACAGAGTCCCTCACATCTCTTCAGTCGCCACTTCGTTACAACCATTCCTGAATGCTCTCTGGTGGAACTATAACAATTCTCTTCTCCCTCTGCCATGGTGGCAAATTATTCTCAGTCTTTTTAGGGTCCTCATTTTGTTCTCGAGGTACTGGCCATTGGGTCATACTAACGGCCCTATTTACATAATCATTCTACCGTGCATTGTCTTCATCTCTCTGTTGTGGGGTGAGCACCCGCTCCTTGACCACCCTCCCTGTTATGTCTCTTTTTTATATTAAGTGTGACGTTGATGAGGAGATAAATGACTGATCATCATTTTCCCCTGTACCCTGCCCTTCATCTCTGACCTCCTGGGGAGAGACCAGATCTAAATGTAACGTGAACTGTGCTTCCAAATGTCATGAGCACCGTGGGTCTCCCATCCTTGTTTGCTGTTTGGAACTACTTGTGTGTTTTGGCCTTGGTATCTTTAGGGCAACACTAGGGGGGTCCCTTCAGAGATGGTTGAGGGGTCACAACCTCAGGATTCTCAAACCCCACCGCAGTTCTGTAACTGCACCAGTGAATAGATGCTGAGCGCCTTGGGAGAGTTATTTGTAGTGTCATATGGAGGCGGGAGAGCAGTTGGGGTACAAGATGTGCCAGTACTTGAAGAGTCTTTAGATTTCTCGCAAAAGACCCGCCACAAGGTTAAGGTAGCCTCTCACTTCTGCAACTTAACTTCTGTATATATGCTTTTGGAGTGTTTGGCAGTATGTTCTTATATCTTATCAAATGTCCCTTCCTGTGGCCAATGGTATGTGTGTCTCTGGTTTGCCTTAAATCATTCTTTACAGTGTTTCTGTAACCTTTTCTAATCACCAGTAATAGTCTTTTGCATGTGTTGTATGGGGGGTCTCCATAGTCCAGCATTTTCCTGGCAGTTTTTGTAGGTTAAAAAAATGGAAAAAAGGGAACATTGTGTTGCACTCCCAAATGATTCAAAATGCTGTGCTGGCTTAGACACTAGTCAACTAATTAGAAAAGCTCTGTGTGCACACTGTGAGGGGGTTCCACCCTTGTCCCCGAATAGAAGTCAAGAAAGTACCTAGAACGAGTGCTTTAGACACAGTGTGCAATACAATTTCTCATAGCAGGGATATAATCTAATTAGAACATGAATATGTGAACTTCAGCTAATTTCCTAGCAAAAATCTTACTGGAATGCTTTCAAAAACAGGTCCTCCTGAAGAAGTCTTGTGTGAACCGCGGTGTTGCTAATAAGACGTGAAAAACGTGTGGCGAGTAGCGTGTTTAAGTGAAACCATGCATCGGAAAGAGAGAATAGACCTCCATATTGTGAAACTGACCGGAGAAGCGATCAATAAAGTTAGTTTAATGCGGTGTCAGAAGAAACACTTCATTGAGTTGCATTACTGGACTCCTCTACCAAGCATTTTACTTGGTTTCTATGACCTTTTTTTGTGCACTGGATATATGTACCCAACACGTTATTTTTAGTAATTTCCAATGGTACAGTTTCTTCTGACCCATTTTTTTTTTAAGCATTCGGGTGTGGTTTTTTTATAGGAAATTAGTTTGCATGCATTATGCTTTATTTTCCATCCTTACTGTTATGTTGGGTGTAGTCCTAAGCGGCTTGTTTTTCTGTTTTTCTTTGCTTTCCAGTAGTTGAACTTAGGCTTTAAACATATATCGTCTTGCAGACCACACCCGATTAAGGTAAGGTTTTTTTTCTTGGGGCTAAGAGGTGGTCGGAACTTTCGTTACTCCATAACCTTTTCAACATGTTTTGTGTAGAAGCAGGGACAGACTTTGCGAGCTACCAATTTTTGACGATGATTTGAATCACTGCTTTTGCAGCAGCGATTGAATATTTACGAGGTAGCATGATTCAGCACCACTGGATTAGAATGCATGAAAATTAAGCTGGAATTGGTGGCTTCCTTCCCTTTTTCTTGCTCACACATTCTTGCATGAATATGCACGACTGTCTTTCAGATTGATTAATGCTTTTAGATTGACCCATGTTATCCTAAAATTCAACTCTCAGTGTCTTTTTAGGTGGGTCACAGGAGGATCACTTATAGCCATATCTATGGTGCACTGACACTTTTTGTCACATTGTGTCCTCTTTGTTTATTTTTAATGAGCTGATTTCCAGAGCACACCGTTGCTTTACAAGCAATCAATACAGTTATGAATTGTCACCTGGAACACACATTTCATTTTGGTGATGGTTGGCGGTCTTCTCCATCCACACATATTGAGAATTGTCATGGCATGAAGTTTAATACACAATATTTGTAGGTGCTCAATGTTTATAGAATATTCATATATATGTTTTTAATTATAGATACCCCTGATGAAGGGCTACTGTTATAGCCCGAAATGCATTGGTATGTACCACACAGCTAGTCTTAAAAGAATGTTAATACTAGCCTTCATGTGAAAACTTTCTGACAAGAATCACGTCTTTGACATTAAATTGACTTGATTAAGACAATTTCAGCGGTGGCCCACTGGGGAGGATTTTTCTTCTCAGAAAGTAACAATTTCGGTAGCAGTCTACTAGGAAAGTATTTTTTTCTTAACAATTAACAAAGGCTCATTTTGCCTTGGGACACCTTCCTGCACATAAACAATCTTACCATGCAATGCAGGCACACTTGCACAATGGTGCAAGAGTGTCTACGTTGGTGCTAGGCAGCAGAATTTAGCTGCAGCGCACACTGAAATGCAGGACTGCACTGTATTGTTGTAAATACGCTGCAGCCCTGCTTTTCAGAAGTGGCGGAGTGTGGCGTTAAGCCAGGAAGGCTAACGCCACGCTCGGTCACTTACTTGTAAATATGCTTGTAAATATGCTTGTAAATATGCTCCTAGGTTTGATGCCAGCCTGACCAGGGGACCAATGGCTGGGGCCTTTCTAGGTGTAACCTGAGATTTACTTATGACTAGTCCCAATGCTGGTGCTCTTCGTTCCAACAGAAGACAAACACCTCCACACTCCCAGGCCATGGTCCCTGCTCTGCGAGCAGTTTTCATACCTATTTCACACCCATTCAGGCCACATCCAGGTTGTTAAACACAAAATGGAAGGGGAGTTGGTACGGGACTCCCCTACTCCGAACCCCTGTCAAATATTTATACACACCAAAAGGAGTAGGGAGTAAAATCGTGGTGTAGTGGTCTAGTGGTGGCACGTGCTGTGTGTCCCAATACTGCCCTCACTCACACAGGTGTGTGGCATGCTTCATCATAGGGCTGCTTACAATACACCCCGGCGCAGCCAATGCCTGGGGATGAGCAATAGGGTGGGGGAAGACAAACACAGCACAAAAGAGAGAAAACAATGCTTTCAATAGTGACTGGGAGCGCCGGAAGGGAAAGTGCAGAGTGATGTGGGTTTAAAACTACCTCAGGGGTGTCTCTATACCTATACTTTATTTCTAGATCCTCCGGCCAGGATTAAGAACTTGAAGGATGGTGGTGATAGGGAGATATATGTGCTCCTTACACCCCTCCTTACTGCCAGATAGTCGACATGTTTCGGCCATGTGTCTGTCCCCTACGATAGAGGTCACGCCAGCCTTCTTCAGGACTCTTCCGGTTTTGTGAACTAATCTCTCCCCTAACACCTCATATTTGCCGATTTGAAAGTGTTTCAAACAAAATGTAAAATGAAATGTATATTGGTAATTAACCCCTCCGCTGCTAGCCCCCCCCCCCCACCCCCCCAGTAACTGGTTGTTTCAGGCATTCTGTAGCCTTTGACTGATAGGCAAGCATCATGCAGCCCCGTAATAGATGACAGGCTACTTCATGATGGGCTAATACCAGATGGCACTAATGTGGCCTTGAGCTTGGTGATCAGATATTATGCGGCCCAGTAACAAGTGGGACAGGCCTTTCGCGGCACAAATAAACTGGAACAGTTAAGTGGTATACGCAGAATTGTTTCAGAATATCAGAAGGCCGTATTTTTTGTAACCAAATAGCTAGTAGACAAGCACAGAAACTGTTATGCTTGTTTACTGGGCTACGGGTATCAAGAGGGAATCTTTGTTAAGGCATTCTTAGATGGATATTTACATTTTGTATATACTACCACGCCAGCAAATGGTGTAACAAGTATTTCACACATGCACTTTGATGTGCATAGAGGAAACATAGCAATTTGCCATATTTTACATGGATATACAGGGGTATAGTATGATGATAATTGCACATTTTGTCATAAGATACGGATGATACTTGCTATTTATCCTGGCAGATAGATTTGAATGGTCAATATTTGTGCTTTGGCATTTTTCTTTCAGATTGACACATTTTTGTGCCTCTGTCAGTATATAGATCTTTACAGATGAAAGAAAATTTGGATAAAATAGAATCTAGAACATCCTGCTTTCCTACATAGAAATAGTAGTTAGTTGATTTGCATGTTTGCACATCTCATCACTCGGCTGTACACAAAAGAAAAAAGTGTGCATAACAGTCTATTGCTGTTGAAGAATAATTAGAGAACATTGATCTAATATTTTAATTTATTTACCAAAAGGTCCACTACTCTTCTTTCTTACTTGGACCAGTATACTATGACGAAGGTAGACGCCCTGATGCAGACAGACTTTTCTTTATCTCTACAAAAAAAACTCCACTTCTCTAGGACAACTTGAAAGTCCTCAATCACACTCTATCCGGATCACCTCAGTGAGTGATCCTTTCGAATGACTGGATTTAGGATGAGAGAACAAGAGTAATGGGATTACTAGAGATTTAATAAAACCCAAGCCAAAACAGTATACGGCTGGTATAGTCTTTCTTCTGAATCCAACAAAGACCAAAACGGAGAAATGATCGAACCCTATGCAGAATTTTATTAAAGTTTCATATAGTCAGATAATTCTCTAGCATATGTACATCATAGCAGAGAGAACTTATATTGCCAAAATCCCCACAATCACTATATTAACAACAGATGGTATAATGGTTGACAAAAGAGAAAATGACTGTTCTAGTGGCTGCCATTGGCCTTCTTCCAGAAAGCATTTTGTAAATTGTCCTTGCACCCTCCTCTGGCCACATAACCTATCATTAAGGGCTGCTAAAAATGGTGGAATGAACCCACCTGATTGTGGAAAGCTGCAGCACTTCCTAGCAGGACCAAAATTCAAAAACAACAAAACAGCTCTTTGAAAAGACACACTCTTCAAATAAATCATCACGGCTCTTATAACATCAAGGGCATCTACCAAAATGTATTCTGGAAATGAAAGGATCGAGAAGAATAAAGGAAGAACATCTTTTGCTCAAAATGAAACGCTCAGCCCACCTTGGAACTGAAAGAAAGTCTAACACAACCTCAACACAAATCTGTCAGGAAATAAAACCTCAGGAACATGAGCCTCCAAAACAAAGAACCAATGTCATCAAGTCTCCTGGCTGAAGTAATTTCCAGAAGGCAAAACACTTGCCATCCAATAAACGGAAGGCCCGCTGACTCAAAAGTTTCAAAGCGATCATACTTCAATGCCTATATGACCATAATTAATTATGTCTCAATTTAGACCTGGAATCTTTCTAGAATGATAGCAAATTGCAAACCCTTTCAAGTGGCCTATAGCATAGGGCTCAAAAGCCTTCATTCCTCGCCATGGTTGCCGAAAAGTTTATGAGAAACCTGCTGCAGCTTAAGGGTAGCTACAGATAAACAAAAATGAAACCCTTCCTGAAGCAAACGTAAGCTATGAACCTCTTTCACTCACTTGCTATTGTTGCAGCGTGGAACATCAAATACCCCCTTCGTCGCAGACCAAATACCTCAATAGCAAATTCACTCAAATACATTCATTGGTAGGGCCCATAACACCAACACTCATACTTCATTGATCTGCTTCCCTAGAGGAATAGGCTTCCAAACGCTGACATGAAAGGAATATCTTTACCTAACCCTAAATGCGTTGACTCCAACCTTGCGATATTCCCCTCATTGGGAGATGAATCATTTAGTTGTTTTGTAGTTCAGCGAAACCAATCATTTATCTATACTCTACTCTTTATCCTAGTTTTCTTCTTCAAATAATCGACACAACACATTTATCAATTAATCAAATATTGTTTATCTAAGAAAATCGCAAATTGTTAGAAATCATCATCAAAACCGCAGAACATCATATTTACCTAATCTGGCTAATAGTCGTCCTCTAAGTCAGTCAAGTCGTGGAAAAACCTTTAAATTCATCAAAGTCAGGCCGCAATTCAGTCTCTCAAAGATTCAGGATAACAGCTGTCCAGCAGTGTCACCGTCCTCTCCGTCAGCATAAAGTCAGGAAATCGAGTTTGTCAAAGAAGAAGAGTTTTTTACTTCATTTCCCTATCTACTTTTACAATGAAATTAATGTCAAAATGTATCAAGATTGGGGTTTTAGAAAGTTCTCATTGGTGGACTTGGGGTCGTCCGGTAAAGTTCTCACATAGTCTGCAAAATGAAGTCATCGCACTTGCTGTTTCCGGTTTTAAGACAGTTCATTGTATTATCGTTGGCGAAGCTCCCAGAGTGTCCTTGATAAGAACATCTTCTCCTAGGGTCAGGACTAGGCCATTGTTGCTGGCGGTGACGCATGCGCACTTCACCCAGAACCTCATGTGTCAGGAGCAGTCACGTTATACGTCTCGTTCAGCCATCTTGGATTAGGCCGAAATGGTCAACTTAAGCAAAACAAACACAAAAACGTAATTAAAACATAGAAATGGCTAATAAAATGTTAAACCCTCACTAATTCCCTTATGTGTAAGTAATTATCTAGCAGAAT
The DNA here is from genome assembly GCF_964204655.1 of Triturus cristatus. Classification (NCBI taxonomy): domain Eukaryota; kingdom Metazoa; phylum Chordata; class Amphibia; order Caudata; family Salamandridae; genus Triturus; species Triturus cristatus. The sequence goes on along the minus strand of NC_140583.1, from coordinate 1,155,786,073 downwards.
AGCAACATTCAAAGCGTTTATACTCACTCAATGATGCGCAACTTACAATTACATCACAAAAGCAACATATATCATGCAATATTCTAATTTTCTACTATTAGTATGCGTACATATGTTAGTTTACAATTAGTTTAGCCATGCAAAGTGCAATTCCCACGTGTAATTCTTTTGTTAATATAATTGGTAAGTCTTTCACGGCAAACAAATTAATAAATTACTATTAATTGATTATTCAGATTAATATAAACATGCAAAATGGGAGGGGTATACAAAATTTTGTACTACCCGCTCCAGCAACCCCCCCTTTGGTGATTATATCACCATACCAACAAAAATTTTGTATTCCCTTCTATGGAATTTCAAAGTGATTTCTTGTTTTATTCATATTTCAGTTTCCCCTGTTTCTTCTCTTTTTGCTGTTTTATACATACTCTCCTTGATATCTTCCAATTCTATTTCTTCAAATTCTCTTTCTTGTTTCTTATCTCTTCTCCTTAAGTTTTCTCTTTTTAATCTTTTCTGATTTTTATCTTTTCTACGACAAATACATCCTAGTCCAATTATTAATACTAAGAAAATCACACAGGTTAATGGAAATAATATCTTACCTAAAAATGTACTACCTAGTTTAACTACAAAATCTTTAATAGCTGATATTTTCTTTCCAATCTTCTCCCAAACACGTTCAACCTCCAGTGGTGCAATTTTGTGATGCAATTCTGTAATATTCTTAATATAAATTTTCAAATCTCTACTTTCGTCAGGAATGTAAGTACAACAATGTTGAACTTTCAGCATTCCACAGACTCCACCCTCTTTTGCCAATAATATATCAAGGGCAAGTCGATTTTGCATTACCATAGCACGCATAGCAACCATTTCAGTATTTACCAATAAGAATCCTCCAGCGGTGCTTGTTGACAAGCGATCCACTACTGTTGAAAGTCTTCTAATTTTGTTTGCATTCAGAGACATTTCCATGGCGGGTATCAGTGCTCCAAAAATGTCACCCACAATTTCTGTCCAAGATTCTCTCTTACTACGTGCTAACTACCTAAACTATGTACACCGTCTTCTCCTCTATCCATATGAAAAATCTTTGGAAAAACCAGGCCAACATAACATATGCCCTGTTCCCACAAATGAAATACAGTCCTGGAAAGACTGGATCTCTTCCACCTTTAAATCCCCATCCTCCCATGATTCGGTATGTATCATAGCACTCACTATTCCCTACAAAATAATTATCATACGCTGTTTGATTCCTTCTTATACACAATTTCCCTTTCTGAGGCCAATGTAAAGCCATAGTTGGAATTGTTTCCCCTTTCAAGTGTTTCTCCATTTCTACATCCCAAACTGTATTCTCCACTTTCCCTTCTGAAGCCTTTCTTTGCATTTTCAATCTTCTTTCTTCAACCATATCTAAAAATGTCTTCTCTTCTTTCTTTAAACTGCAAGTCAAGTTATTTCTAAATATGTATTCTAATGTTAGTTCTTTAGTCTCTAAGAAAAATTCACCTAATACCTTTGCAGGTTTTACCTTGTTTAGTTTGTTAATTGCCGGTACTTGTGAAAATATAGTAGCTACATCTGAAAAATAATACTCTAATTTACCTGTTTGATAAAATAAACTAGCTAGTACACTACATGTTATTCCATATGTTACTGGAAGGTGATGATAAGTCACTCCTTCAGATACAGATGCAGGTAACTGCATACATACGTAGCAATCCCTTACGTCCATTGTTTTTACATATTCATACAATAATTTTGAAAACACTTTATGAGAAAAATCTGTTATAGATCTGTCTTTATGCAAATAATTTTTATCTATTCTAGTCGGAACTACCTTTTGAATCTTCCCTATATTAGTTATGTTATCACTATGTCCTTCTAATGTATCTATAGTAACTTTAAATGAGATTAGTAGAGCAAGTATACTCCAAAGAAGCATTAATAATCCTGTACAACAACAACACATTTTACACCATCTTCTAAAGAATGTACATCTACCTTTGCTACTATCTATGTTTGCCATCTTAGCTAAAATGGACCGTGTCTTTTGACTTAGCCTCTTCTACTTCACAACTAGTTTTCTAACCCAAGGCTCTAAGCGCCTACGTGGTTCTACCAGTTTTTGTCTTTTTCAGTATTTTATTGTCTTTCCATCAGTAGTTTTCTTGTCTCATTCAGTTTGGCATCTCATCATCTTTCACTTTTCCTTTGTTTTCAGGATACAGAATGTCCTGAACATCCGCTTCTTCTCCAATTTCGGACAAGATAACTCTCAGGATTTCTGATTCTTTGTCTTCCTCAACCACTTCCGGTACAACCACCTCTGGGTTTCATTGGCTATCCGCCTCTTCTTTTACTTCAGGCAGGGCCACATATGTCCATTCCGGTGATTTATACTTCTGGTTAGGCTTCCTTGTTCTTTTGCTTTCTTTAACCACAATTGTTTCCTCTTCTTTTGATTTCACCTGACTCGTTACCTCATTCACCTGTTCAGCCCTTGGCGAATTTACTCGTGTCAATCGATATCTCAATCTTTTTATTTTATTTGGCCAAACATTGTCTTTTGCCGCTCTTTTCAATTTATTCCCTTTATCGTTCTTTTCAGTCCTCCAAGCTCTCTTTCTCAGAACTTCATCTTCGCTTTCCTCTGACTCTGTTTCAACTTGCTTTTTACTCTCAACAGTTTTTTTTTCCACCACTTCTTTTGTTTTACCTACTTCTGTCCCTCCTCGAATCTCCGGCACGCAATCTTCCTGCTGACTACTTGTCCCTGCTTCTAACTGGATGTTGGAGTTCCCTACTGTCAAGAATTACTGTCATGCGAGGGGAGGAAAACGGTAACCAGCGCAAACGGACTACATCTCCCAGGATGCTTAGCGGTTGAGAGGTTATGTAAACAGGAGAGCTGTTACATAACTCAAGGAAAACACGCCCTTATGTAAACAGGAGAGCTGTTACATAACTCAAGGAAAACACGCCCTTATGTAAACAGGAGAGCTGTTACATAACTCAAGGAAAACACGCCCTTATGTAAACAGGAGAACTGTTACATAACTCAAGGAAAACACGCCCTATAAAGGGAGGAACCGGGAGGTACAACGCTGTCGGATATTGTGTTTACACCGACGTACCTGCTTAGTGAAGAGCAGTGTTCTGGAGTGGTGCTCCAGTAAGGCAAGAACGGAGGTAGGTCGAGTCGTTACTCCCTGGGCCGTGTCTTGCCCCATCGTCACCTGTGAAGGACCCGGAAGCTCTACCGGATAACCATTGAGCTTCCCTTTTTGACTCGGCTGAGTCAAAGCGCAGTGGCGCTTTTGCTGGTTGGAGTCGTAACTCCCAGCCCGACCAGAGATACAGGGACTGCCAGCTGTAACGCACACCAGGAGGTGTTTGCCGCGTTACAGACTCGGAAGTCCACGGGATCGATCGAGCGGCTGCTCTCGGTTCAGTCTTCTTTGCTTGTGATTGGGGTATCGGTGACGCATCACCAGGAGGTGACTCCGCGTCCCGGTGCAGTCTGAGGAAGAGGTTGAGCGGCTGCTCCCTTCAGGTAGAGACCCCGGCTGGGTGTTTCCCTGACTCCTCGATTCTCCCCAACACTCTTCGTGCCCCTCACAGCCTACCGATTGGCATTGTCGGCCATTTCATTTCTGCCCTCTGTTGGCATACGCCGGGATCGGCGTATATGCAGAGGACGGTTAGGACCATCCGTGCTGTGGGCTGGTAACGTACTTAGCCTGGAGGATACCAGTGACTATAACCTTTGTTTATTCCTTGTATTATTTTTGCCTTCATTAAAATAACTAAACCTTCACAAGTGGTTGTGTTCTCATTATCGTGTCTGTTAAACTATCCTGAGACGTTCAGGGCGTTACACCTACACCTCCTCGGGGGTCTTCCGAAATAATCTTTCCCTCTCGCTCTGTATCTGGCACCTGTTCATCTAAATGTGTTGTTTCAGGTGGAATTTCTCTCAATCTTTCATCTTGTACTTCTTTCTCGTGAATTTCTTTCATCGTCTCTCCACTGTCCTTCTCTTTGTTCTTCCCTTGTTCTTTGCTGGAAGAATGTGCTCTTTGTTCTGTCTCTGAGTCTGAACTGGTATCAGAAATCTGTAACCTTCTCCCCCGGGAATTACTTCTGGGGACAAAAGTTAGACTCGGCTCTGTTTCCCCCCTTTCAGGGTTTTCTTTGTCTTTTGGCTTTCCGTCATCAGACTCAGTACTGGATTCTGATTCATCAAAATACTCCTTTTCTTTGCTTTCAACTGGATTTGGAATTCTCAAAGTGTGGCTTGCATGGATCCAGTTCTTCAATCCAATCCAGCACACTTCACAGCTGTTGTTGTGGTTAAGATGACTTGTCTTGGTTTTCCCCACCTGGAAACCAAACAGTTTCTTCTTCTGTGGACTTTTATCCTTACCCAGTCCCCTGGGCTTAGATCATGGACTGGCTTCTTTTCAAGGGTGGTGGCATCCACCCAACCTGATGAAACAGAGAATGAACTGCGTCAGCCAGGCTTTTACAGTATTCCAACACCATGTCATCAGTTATAGTCATCAGCTTGTTGACTGGTATAAAAACGTGGCGCATGGCTCGTCCCATGATGATTTCATGTGGACTCAACCCTGTAGTTCTGTCTGGAATTGGTCTAATAGTCATGAGTACTAGAGACAAGACATCAGGTCATTTCATACCTGTGGCTAAACACATTTTCACTATTCTGTTTTTGATAGTGCCATTCATTTGTTCTACTACACCAGAAGCCTCTGGTCGGTAGGCACAATGTAGTTTTTGTCGTACATTCAATGCTTCACAAATCAGTTTTATGATCTCATTATGAAAATGTCTTCCTCAGTCTGACTCAATTGTCACTGGGAACCCAAATCTAGGGATAAATTCCCTCAAAAGTAATTTTGCCACTGTCATCCCATCATTTCTCCTTGTTGGGAACGCCTCTACCCACCTGGAAAACAGACATACCATGACCAAAACCTACCTCAACCTGTTACATGGAGGCATTTCAATAAAATCCACTTGCATTCTGGTAAAAGGCCCTCCTTCTCGACCTATTGTTCCTAGACTCACTACTGTTTTTTTTCCTGGATTGTATTGCTGACAAATTAGACATCTTTTACAAAGACTTTCTGCTACAAGTCTGAATTTTGCATTATACCAAGTCTGTTTAAAGGACCTAATCATAGCGTCTCTCCCTATATGTCCCTGCCCATGATACATCCGTGCCATGGCAGACATCATGCTATCAGGCATAACTGGTCTTCCATCTCTATAGACCCACACATGATCCTTCTCTCTTGGTGCACATCCTGCTTTTACCCACTGTTTTATTTCTTCCTCTCCTGCTTCTTCCTGCAATTGTCTTACTTCTTCCCATGTTCCCACTGTGTTAGTAAACATTGGGAAACAAGAAATCAACTCCTTTTCCTTTGCCCGATTGATAGAATTCTGATTTCGTGCACAGTATTGCGCCATGTCATTTGCAAATTTGTTACCAGTGGCAATATAATCACCACTGCGACTATGGGCAGCACATTTTACCACAGCCAATTGCCTAGGCAGCTGTATCGCCTCAAGCAACTTTCCAACCACTTCAGCATCCTTAATGGGAGTTCCACTCGAAGTTAGGAAACCTCTCTGCAGCCATATTTGGCCGCAGTCATGGACCACTCCATAGCCATACTGGCTATCAGTTATCACAGTCACTCACACTTTTCCCAATCTTGCATGTTCTTGTCAAGGCAACAAGTTCAGCTACTTGGGCTGATCTTACTCCTTTCAAATAGGATGCTTCCATCACTACTGCAACTGTACATACCGCATATGCTGCACTCAACACTCCATCATCTGTCCTCAAACAGGATCCATCAACAAACATAACATAATCACTTTCTGGTAAGGGTTCATCTTTTATGTCAGGTCGTGGTTTTGTACAGAAATCAAGTACATCCAAACAGTCATGATCTGCTTCATCTCTTACTTCCACATTCTCTACGTCTGGCAACAGTGTTGAAGGATTCACATTCACACATCTCACTAGACTTACATTTGTTGCACCCAATATGACCTTTTCATACTTAGTCAGTCGGCTGTGCATCATATACTGAGTACGACTCCTTGTTAAAAGGATCGCCACATCATGAGGTACAAACACTTTCACAGGATATCCCATCACAATTCCCTCACTCTGTTCCAAACTTCGACATGTAGCAGCTACTGCTTTCAAACACCCAGGAAGGGCTACAGCTACTGGGTCCAACATGGATGAAAAATATGCAATTGGTTTCCTCAGTTTTCCATGCTTCTGTAGTAGAACAGAGAGTGCACATCCATTTCTCTCACTGCAATACAACTCAAACTCCTTCTCATAATCAGGCATTCCCAATGCAGGTGCTTCACACAATCCTTCTCTCAATCTTTTGAATGCTGTCAATTCCTCTTTGTTCAAATCAATTGGATCTCTCACATCACTTCTTGTCAATCGTACCAAAGGTTTTGCAATCAATGAAAAATTGCTAATCCACTGATGACAATATCCAACCATTCCCAGAAACATTCTCACTTCTCTTTGGGTCATTGGTGGACTCATTCTCTTTATGATCCTGATTCTGTCTATGGTTATTCTTCTCAGTCCTTTTTCAATGTTATGTCCTAAATATTGTACTTCCTTCTTACAAAATTGTAATGTTGATGGTGACACTTTTAGTCCTCCATCTGCCAAATGATTCAGCAAGGCTACCGTGTCTACCTCACAGGCTTCACGAGTTTTCGATGCCACAAGCAGGTCATAGATGTATTGAACCAATACAGAATTTTCAGGCATTTCTAGACTTTCCAAAGACTTCTTCAATAGCTGATTAAATATTGAGAGGCTTTCTGTATACCCCTGTGGAATTCGGCACCATGCCAAAATACGCTCACCGAAACGAAATGCAAAAATTTGCTGACTGTCATGATGCAAAGGGATGGAAAAGAAAGCATGGCACAGATCAATCACTGTATACCATTCTGCGTCATGAGGGATCTGATATAAAATCACAGATGGATTCGGTACAATGGGACAACATGGTACAACCATTTTGTTTATCTTTCTCAGATCTTGCACTATCCTGAACTTCCCACTAGGCTTTTTCAATCCCATTATTGGTGAATTACATGGGCTACTCATTATTTCTCTCAAAATTCCCTGTTTTATCATTTTCTCAATCACAGGAGTACCTCCTTCGATTATTTCAGGTGTCAATTTATATTGTGGGACATTTGGGTAACTTACTCCTTCTTTTACAGTTATTTTTACTGGGTCTACATTTCTCATCAATCCTACGTCTTCTCCTGTGAAATCCCAAACTTCTGCTTTAACAGATTGTTTTAATTCTTTTGGTAATTCGTCAGGGTTAAATACAGCATAGGTTCCAGTAACCTCTTTCTCCCTGTTTGCCATTGTCATTTTATACAGCACATCATCATCTGGGGTTTCAAAGGCTATTCCATCTGGAGTACAAAATATAGTGCAGTTCATCTTGCACAATAAATAACAAGTTCACAGGACTGGTGTCGCACACGACAAATCGGTGCATTTCAGAGAATTTCCCTATGCTAACTTTCACTGGTTCTGTAAGGTAAGTTTTAATCTGTCTGTTGGATAAACCAACTACTTGGATCGTTTCATCCGAGAGAGGAAGATTCTTGACACCAGCTGATCTAACAGTTGATCAAGTAGCACCAGTATCAACTAGGAAAGTAATATTTTCATTATTAACTTTTCCATCTACAAATGGGCCTGTCTGGTCTACATCTAGAGTTGCGCCAAGCAGGCACTCTTCTTCCTCCCTTCGGCACCGTCAATAACCCTCTTCTGAATCTCTTTCATTGCGTTGCAGCCAATACTGTGAAGCAGAGCTAGCGCGTGGCGGCTTATTTACCTGTTCTTCGTTGTAGAATCCATTCTCTTTACTTTACTTCTGGCAATTTTTGTTCTGTGGAAAAGGTGGTTTTGGCACCTGATTCTGTTGTGTTACAGCCTGTTGTTGTCGTTGCTGTTGACCACTCACCTCATTCTGCACCTGTGTATTCAATGATGCATTTTCATCGTTAGTACTCGGAGGAAATTTACACTCGGATTTCCAATGCCCTATCCTACCGCAATTATGACACGGAAATTTCCATTTAGCTTCCTCGATATTTCCTTTACCTTTCCCAGGATTAAATTTTGTCTTGACCCTGCTTGTTCTGCTAATTGAGCTTCCTGTCTCTCTGCTACCTTTACTTGTGCCCACATTGTCTTTTCTTTCAATTTTCGCTGTTTTGCTTCATTTTCATCACTGAAATATTTAGTATGTCCTAATACTTCGTCTATTTTCTTATTTTGCCAGTCTACGGTATGCTGTTTTATCATCTCACTAATTTCTTGACGAAGACCATATACAAATCTGTATACAAAATGACTCAAATCCTTGTCACTTAGATTTTCATCTCCACTAAATTGTTTAAAGGCCAAAATTAATCTCTCATAATAGGCATGTACTGACTCTTTGCTTTCCTGATGTGTTCTGTCAATTTTTACCCAGTTTGTCTCTTTAGGAGGTACCTTGTTTTTCAAAAATGCTATGACCTGTTCGTATGTCTTCATTACCTCGGGGTCTGGAGCCCCTGTTTTTGGATCCCTTGGGTATTCCTGTGTCGGCCAATCTATCATGATTTTACACTCTGTCCATAGATCTGCTGGTACTATTATGTCAAACAAGCTATTTAGATCAATCCTCAATACTTTGGATAATTTTACAAATCTGTCCACCTGTCTATACCATTCGACGGGTATTTCACGTAGTCGAGGGAAGTCATTTGTGAATGACAAAATATCCTGTCTAGTCCATGGGACATGTACATATCCTCCTGCTGGAATCTCTCTCATAGGGCATTCTGTCACAACCTTCTCTTTCTCTCTGACAGGGAAAGCTGAAAAAGTCTTATCTGAAACTTCATCTCGTTTACGATACCATCTACTTTTCCATTTGTCCACATCTCCCCATTTTCTCAACAAAATAATTATCTCTTTAATCTGTCCTATTCGTCCTGTGGTATTCATGTTGTAATGTCTTTTTCAGTGAAGTCTACCCGATAGGGTTTCTGTAGAGCTTTTACTAGGCCTGGGGGAAAATTTCGTTCCGTTCGCGGAAATTGCGATAATTTGACATTTTCGCGTTCCGCGGAGAGCACGAAAATGTCAAAAATTCTGGTTTCCGCAGCTTGGCGATAATTTGTTTCTTGCTCGCGCTATAAAATAATACATTCTCGCGCGCGCGCGATCGCCTTACCTGAATCCCTACGTTCGCCGACAAGTTTTCTTCATCCGGTCGCGTTCTCCATGAGATGTTGTATTGTTTTTAGCCATTTGCGCTGTCTCGCGACAGTTCGCGCCCGCAGTGACGTCATGCGTCGCGCGATCACGTCTTTCTTCTCGTGATCATGCACCGCGAGAAAACTCAAAACAAGATGGCCGCGCCCGCAAGCACCACATGGGTAAGTTGGCGACCCGCAACCATGCAGAAAATCTCGCGAACATGCCGGAAAAAAACTTCCGCATCTTCGCGATATTTCCGCTTGTTTGCGATAATTTTAAGCATTTTCACGATAATTTGCGAAAGTTAATTTCGCAAATTCCGCCCACCCCTAGCTTTTACCTTTTCAATATCAATACCCATTTCATTTGCCACTTCTTCTAATCTTTCATGGAGACTTTTTGCTCTCCATGTTACGCTTTTACACAGAAATAACAACTCCTCATCTTGGTAAGTTTTTAATTTTTCCGTAGGGATAGTTCCTACTATTAATTCTTCCAGTACCATTCGTAGCTTAGCCACATCTATAGACTGAGATTCTTTGTCTTTCTTCTGCAAGCTTCTCAACCATTCACTCAATTCCTCTGTAGATGGTCCTACTGGCTTCTCTACATTTCCTTGTCCAAAATTCTTTTGTGTTTCTGATATTGACTCCACTATTGCCATACACCTTTCTGAAAAGTTTTGGCCTACAAACGGGTTATTTGAAAAATTCGGTTCAATCATACTCATAGTCTGTCTCCATGGATTATCATTCTGACTCATTCTTGGTTGTTCAACCGGTTTATTACTTTTATAAGGGATCGTCAAACTATGTTTGCTATCTTTCTGTTTATCAAAAATAGGCATTACTGGACCTATCGTTACTGGAACTGTTGCCGCTTCCAGATTTTTAGTCAATTCTCTTATTTTCTCTGTCAATTCTAGGGTCGTTTTTGCTAGTTCTGCTGAATTTTCATCGTTTATTTTACCTCCAGACTTCTTCTCTACCTCTCTAATGGAATTGTTTCTTCCCAAATCTTGGAACTCTGGCTCAGATTTTATGATTCGTACTGTTTCTTTCACTGGGGCACTTGGGGTTAATATTTCTGGTTCTGGTCGATATGGGGGTGGTTTTTATAGAACATGTCATCAAGAACATCATCCTCTGATTTATTCACTCCATATCCTCTCGATTCCACATTATGCCTCTTTTCTACACACTTTCTTCCTTCATTCTCTCCTGCAGTTCTTACGGGAAACAAACCCTCAGTCATACTCGCATTCCGCCACCGTCTCATTCGATCATCATGAGTCTCATGTCCGTATGACCTACCAAACATGTACCAATATCCTCTACCATTTCTCTGTCTTTCTCGGTCATGCATCTCATCTTCGCACTCCGTCAAGGCTTCGAATTGGGTCGGTCTAGGTCTTGGTTCTAAATTCATCATTTTCTCTCTTAAATTTCTCAAAACTGCCAAATTAAATGAACCATGTTCTGGAAAAGCCAACACTCCGTCCTTTTCGGTATACTTGACCCAATTGTCTAACCAAATAAAGGTGTGATATCCATATTTTGCAACCATAAAGGATGCAGGGGTTTTTGGTGGAGGAAGTAACTGTCAATCAATCAATCAATCATAACATTTGTATAGCGCGCTACTCACCCGGAGGGGTCTCAAGGCACTGGGGGAGAGGGGAACGTTACTGCTCGAAAAGCCAGGTCTTGAGTTGCTTCCTGAAGGAGAGATGGTCCTGGGTTAGCCGAAGGTGGATGGGGAGGGAGTTCCATGTCTTGGCTGCCAGATAGGAGAAGGATCTTCCTCCGGTGGTGGCTCTGCGGATGCGTGGAATGTCAGCGAGGGCGAGGCTGGTTGATCGTAGCTGGCGGGTGGGAGTGTAGAAGTTCAGGCGGTTGTTGAGGTACTTGGGGCCCAGGTCGTGGAGGGCCTTGTGTGCGTGGGTGAGGAGTCTGAACGTGATCCTCTTGCTGACGGGGAGCCAGTGCAGGTCTCTCAGGTGGCCGGAGATGTGGCTGTGACGGGGGATGTCCAGGATGAGATGTGCGGAGGCGTTCTGGATGCTTTGGAGTCTTTTCTGAAGTTTGGCTGTGGTTCCGGCGTAGAGGATGTTTCCGTAGTTCAGGCGGCTGGTGACGAGAGCCTGGGTGACCGTCCTCCTGGTTTCGGAGCATGCGCAGGGTGTTGAAGCACGATGATGAGACGGCGTTGACTTGTCTGGTCATCGAGAGGGAGGAGTCCAGGATGAAGCCCAGGTTGCGTGCGTGGTCCGTTGGTTTGGGAGTGGTGCCCCGGGCAGGGGGCCACCAGGAGTCGTCCCAGGTGGAGGGCGATGATCCCAGGATGAGGACTTCCGTTTTGTCTGAGTTCAGTTTCAGGCGGCTGTTCTTCATCCACTCAGCGATGTCTCTCATCCCATCGTGTAGGCTGGTTCTGGCGGTGGCGGGGTCGTTGGTGAGGGAGGGGATCAGCTGGGTGTCGTCGGCGTAGGAGATGATGTTGAGGTTGTGTTGGCATGCGATGGCTGCGAGGGGGCTCATGTAGACGTTGAAGAGGGTGGGGCTGAGTGAAGATCCCTGTGGTACGCCGCAGATGACTTTGGTGGCCTCGGATACGAATGGGGGGAGGCGGACTCTCTGGGTTCTTCCGGTGAGGAACGAGATGATCCACTCCAGTGCCCTGTCTTGGATTCCGATGTTGCTGAGGCGCTGCACTAGGGTGCGGTGACAGACAGTGTCGAACGCTGCGGAGAGGTCCAGGAGGATGAGGGCCGCTGTTTCCCCGTTGTCGAGCATGGATCTGATGTCATCTGTGGCTGCGATGAGGGCGGTCTCGGTGCTGTGGTTGGCTCGGAAACCGGATTGCGAGTGGTCGAGGGATCCCTAGTTACAATCGGTTTGTCCTTCTTAAACCACTTCTTAATTCTACCAAACCAAAACTTTTTCTCCTTTTCTGGTGGATCTTAATACATTTTCCTGTCTTTCGTGTGTGTCACTAGTTTCTTCTTACAACTGTACCACTATTCTGTCCAATCGCAGCGCAACTCACACTAACGCACCAATACGGAGCGTCTACGTCACCCTGTACTTCTCCACTCCCAGCGCGGCGCACACTAACGCACCAATCTGGAGCGTTTTACGTTTCTGACCAACTGTCCAATCCCAGCGCGGTCGTTCTGACGTCAGCAGCCGCTGCCGCAGGTCCTGCTCCTGTCTAACCCTCCTTTACAAAATCCACTCAGTAAGTTTTTGTTTCAAATTTACAATTCTGTTAGTAACAACATAAAAACACCACCATTGTCCGCTTCGCTAACCAAAGAATCGCAATAGACCTTTCTCACGAGAATTCGTCTTTCCCGAGAGCAGCGCTTAATTCTGCCCTCCTACGGAATCGTTACTTCCGTTGATAAAGTAGCACATCCCTCTACCTTACCCTTCTAGCAGGCATTAGCTAACCGTTTCTCCAGAATTAAGACACATAGTTGGAGACCCAATGCTCCTGAGAAATAAATCTAGAGTTTCACAATTAACCCGAATGCCTTTACATTCACGCACTTTCATACGAGAAAAATGCAGTACATTCACACAGAATCCTGTCTTTCCCGAGAACAGCGAACAGTCTGTCCTACTACAGAATTATGACATACGTTAACAAAGCAGCGCTTCCCTCTACTTTGTCCTTCTAGCAAGCTCAGAGAACACCTGTTACCTTTCCAGTGATAAGCGTTATTGGAATGCCATTTGGACTCCTGGTACCTAAGACCAAAATTTCACAGGTGACCTTCGCTATCATACACACTTCTCTCACACAGAAAATGTCTCTAATGGTAACACACGACGATGTCACTGAATCGAACCCAGACAATGCGTCATGCAACTTCAATCGTTACACGTTTCTCCCTGTGTACCTACAGGGTAACAACAATTCCGTATTTCCTGAGAGCAGCGCTTACCTCTGCTCTACTACGGAACCGTTACAAACGTCCGACTTCCTACATCCCAGAAGCCGTGCAACAACATAAAACTCAACACGACTCACATAGAGTGTTAGTACATAAACCAATAACCAATAATCAATAAGCAATTTACAAGCTATATTCACCAAACCAAAACAATAAAAACCATAACTCTGCTACCAGAAAAACTGTTGCAGCGTGGAACATCGAATTCCCCCTTTGTCGCAGACCAAATACCTCAATAGCAAATTCACTCAAATACATTCATTGGTGGGCCCATAACACCAACACTCATACTTCATTGATCTGCTTCCCTAGAGGAATAGGCTTCCAAACGCTGACATGAAAGGAATATCTTTACCTAACCCTGAATGCATTGACTCCAACCTTGTGATATTCCCCTCATTGGGAGATGAATCATTTAGTTGTTTTGTAGTTTAGCGAAACCATTCATTTATCTATACTCTACTCTTTATCCTAGTTTTCTTCTTCAAATAATCGACACAACACATTTATCAATTAATCAAATATTGTTTATCTAAGAAAATTGCAAATTATTAGAATCATCATCCAAACCATAGAACATTATATTTACCTAATCTGGCTAAGAGTCGTCCTCTAAGTCAGTCAAGTCGTGGAAAAACCTTTAAAGTTCATCAAAGTCAGGCCGCAATTCAGTCTCTCAAAGATTCAGGATAACAGCTGTCCAGCAGTGTCACCGTCCTCTCCGTCAGCATAACGTCAGGAAATCGAGTTCGTCAAAGAAGAAGAGTTTTTTTAGTTCATTTCCCTACCTACTTTTATAATGAAATTAATGTCAAAATGTATCAAGATTGGGGTTTTAGAAAGTTCTCATTGGTGGACTTGGGGTCGTCCGGTAAAGTTCTCACATAGTCCGCAAAATGAAGTCATCGCACTTGCTGGTTCCGGTTTTAAGACAGTTCATTGTATTATCGTTGGCGAAGCTCCCAGAGTGTCCTTGATAAGAACATCTTCTCCTGGGGTCAGGACTAGGCCATTGTTGCTGGCGGTGACGCATGCGCACTTCACCCAGAACCTCATGTGTCAGGAGCAGTCACGTTATACGTCTCGTTCAGCCATCTTGGATTAGGCCGAAATGGTCAACTTAAGCATAACAAACACAAAAACGTAATTAAAACATAGAACTGGCTAATAAAATGTTAAACCCTCACTAATTCCCTTATGTGTAAGTAATTATCTAGCAGAATTGCAACATTCAAAGCGTTTATACTCACTCAATGATGCGCACCTTACAATTACATCACAAAAGCAACATATATCATGCAATATTCTAATTTTCTACTATTAGTATGCGTACATATGTTCGTTTACAATTAGTTTAGCCATGCAAAGTGCAATTCCCACGTGTAATTCTTTTGTTAATATAATTGGTCTTTCACTGCAAACAAATTAATAAATTACTATTAGTTGATTATTCAGATTAATATAAACATGCAAAATGGGGGGGGGTATACAAAATTTTGTACTACCCTCTCCAGCACTATCAACTCCTCTCAGTGCTTAATTTGAGCCGTGATTGCCTGTGGGGCTCACCAGCACAAATTTTTGTGAAACCACACCTATTTTTCCTAATAAGTTACTGAGAGCAAACAATGGAAATACACAAAGGGGAAAGGAGTAGGAAGAGAAAGATGGAAAAATCATCACACAGGGAGAATGCAAGAACCTGGAAGGAAGTGCAGGAAGTGTCCGATAGTGGATTAGAGGCATGTGTTATGTTATGCAGACTTGTAGAGCACACTATCACCCTAGAGCTAAACAGGTGTGAGTCTAGCCAAACCTAGGGCCTAGTTGGACTACTTGAAATGTCAGGCCTTCAAATTCTTGCCAAATTCAAGAAGTGAGGAGGGGGTTCTTATGTGTTGTAGAAGGTCGTTCCAAACTTTTGGAGCCATGTAGAAGGCTGAACTGCTCGATGTGGTGTTTCGTAGGGTTGGGATATTCGCAAGCAGAAGTCCAGAAGAGCGGAGGTGATTAGAAGGTTTGTGAAAGCAGATGCGATTGTTGAGATATGCTAGACTAGCGTAATGTAGTGCCTTGAAAGTGTGGGTGAGGAGTATGAATTGTGCTCTTTTGTGAATGGAGAGCTAGTGGAGGTCCTTCAGGTGTGGTGTGATTTGAGTTCGGTGTAGGAGGTTGAAAGTAATTCTGGCTGCCGAGTTCTGAATGGGCTTCAGGTGAGTTATTTGTTTACCCCAGCATAGGTGTTCTCATTGTGCAGCTTGTGTGACTGTTTTCCGGATGCTAACTGGGAGCCATTTGAAATTCTTCCTCAGCATCTTCAAGGTTTGGAAGCATGAGGAGGTGACAAGGCTGACTTGGCTGGTCATGTTGAGTTTGCTGTCAATGTTGATCAAGTAGTTCTTGTCGTGAGTGACTTTCCTAGCTCTGTTAGCAATCTGGGGGAGTCCCACAATTAAGTGCTCTTACCAAAGATCCCAATTTTGGTCTTGTCGATGTTCAGCTTCGGTCAGTTGGTCTTCATCCAGTGGGTGATTTCAGTCATGCAGGTATTGAACTTGATCCGATCTTGTCTGTGAGGGAGAGAATGAGTTGCATGTTGTCGGCGTAGAAGAGGATGTTGATATTGTGAAAAAGGATGATGCCGGATAGAGGGATCATTTATATATTGAAGAGGGAGTTGGGTTCAGGGAGGATTCTTGCAGAACTTTAGAGACGAGGTTTCGGGTGTCTGAGATGTAAGGTACCATGCTGACTGACTGGGTCTTTCCAGTCAGGAACAAGCAGATCTATCTGAGTGCATGTCCTAGGGTTCCAATGTCATGTAGGCGTTGGATGACGATAGGCCGGGAGACCGTGTCAAATACTGTGGAGAGGTCCAGGAGGATGAGGGCCGCTGTCTACTCTGCCAGAGTAATGCAGATGTCATATGTGGTGGTGATGAGGGCAGTTTTTGTGCTATGATTGCATCAGAAACTAGATTGAGTGGTGGCAAGGAGTTGGTGGTCATCGGAGTAATCAGTGATGTGTCTGTTGAAGACTTTGATCGCGAATGGTAGCAGGGAGCTTGGCCTGTTAATGAGCATTGCAGGGTCTGCGGAGGGTGTCTTCAGCAATGGGAGAGCAACTCCCTGTTTCCAAGTGTCTGGGAAGTTCAGGGTACAGGGGTCCAATGGGTCCCCTGAGTGGATGGACTTCATGGTAGCTGCGGTTTCTTCGTGGGTGATGATGGGCTATGTGGTTAGCATTGGTTCTTTGGATAAGATCGGGAGGTGTTTCAAAAGGTCTGTTAGGTCTAGTTGTTGCAGGTTAAAGTTCCTATAAATGGAGATGATTTTGTTGCTGAATAGAGAGAAATTGTTGGAGGGGTCCTGTGAGGGGCTAATCAAGTTTGAGGCCGTTGTTGGTGAGATTAAATCCTTCATGAGGTGTGATGCGGAATCAAAAACTGCACATTATTGATATTCAGTACCCTGACTTTCGGTGCCACCTGCCACGAACTTCTGAGCAGAGCTTTTGGCCCTGGCACTTATTCTTTTATAAATTAAGCACTGACTTGTCTGTCACACTACCTCTGAAAAGAAATGCAGAGGTGAGAATAGGCTACATTTCCCATCATCCTTCTGCACAGGAAGTGACATCACTGGATTTACCATCAACCATCGCACAGGAATTGGCATCACTTAATTCCTGCCAAAACTGTCTTTAAAAGTAGAAACCAAACAAGAGGACTTAATTTCCTTACACTCATCTGCACAGGAATTGACACCACTGGGTGTCCTGTCATCTATGTGCACAGGAAGCAACATCACTGGTTTCCTGCCCACAGCACCCTGCGCTCCTCCTACCCTCAGAGGACCTACTGTGGGAAGGCTTGGCGGTTATGCAAATGTGGAGGCTGGGTAGGCTTCTGAATGTTGATCTTTATTTGTAAAACTAGGTAAAGAAACAAAAGTTTTAATAAGGAGGACGGCAGCCAATAGACAACACAGTTGTCAGTCTGTATTCAATACTGAAATGTGGTTGGTCACCTTTCCTTCCACAAGGTCTCCAGGAGGGCGCCACCTGGGGTCTCAAAGAAAAAAAACAGCGGTAAGTAAATAGTTGGAAATGATCCTTTCCGTTTTTATCCTTCACCACACTCGTATTTGCGGGTGTTTGGGGTTGTTTGGCTTGTAATTGCGCCTGTTCCTACAGGCCTCGGGTTCCCCCCCTTACTTTTTAATGTCACAGTGTTTAGAATTTGTGCCAGATTACCCTCATCCGGATCACAGGACTCATTTCCCTTATTGCTATGTGCCAGTGCTTTTAGGAATAAAAGGTCCGGTGTGCAGGTAAAATATAGGTATACAAAAGGAAACAAAAGTCTGTGCGACCCCAAACACAATCCCACACCGTGATCTCTCCCCCTCCTTCCCCAAGCAATCACACACCCTCCGCTTCAACACTCACCCGCTACACCGCAACTCAGGAGAGCTCTCCAGTGTCCCCTGGCGGAGTTCACCAATCCTCACTCAAGAATTCATTACTCTGGTCCAGACCGGCTGCGTCTTCTGACACACCTGCTTCATTGGACAGCTTCTTCCTCGGTCGCACTTCATTTCCTCCTTCTTCCTCCTTTCCGGTTTCTCTCTCTTTCTCCCTCCCTCTTGCGGTAGCGTCCTTTTCTCCTCCTCATCCCAGGAATTGGCTCCTGCCTGTGGTAGTTCTGCCTCCCTGCAGTGTTGCCAGATTTTTCGACCCGTCCCAAGCCGCTCAAAAATAAGCCCAAAATAAGCCCAATCAGACCAGTTTCAGGCCAAAAACAAGCCCAAATTAGCAAGTCTCCAATTATGCACAAATTGTCATCAGAAACAATTTTAACGGCAAATATACATTCTATTCAATATACAGATGGTGGGAGGGTGTTAATTGGGCACCTGCCTTAATGCTATTAATTTTTAAGACCAGTTCTCACTGTGACTTCTAAGAGCCCCTGCAGCTCCACTCTGCCTATTGCTTAAAGATTCAGCCCCCCCCCCCCAAAATCAGCTCCAGTTCGAGCGGCAAACAGAGTGCGTCAGTGCGCGCCTTGGTATCAGCAACGTGGTGAAGCACGGAGTGTCAGATCCATGCCAGGACAGTGGTAAATAGACGCACGCGGTGCTGCCATCAGGTGCGTGCGAGGTTGGGTGGCCACGGCACAACCGTTTTCGAAGCTGGGCTGGCCTACGAACAACCGATGTGGTCTGTTTTGGTTTGGGTGTTAAAACACTCTCTTTACCTACGTCAACTTCCTGGCATCTCTCAATATTCATCACTTCCTACAAATGCACGCGCCCTTAATTCCCTGCCCCAATCTCCATTCTGTCTATTGCTTAAAGATTCAGCACACCCTCGAAATTTTTTCTCACCCCCCCCCCCCCGAAATTAGGCTCTAGTTGCGCCTCTGACTCACTCTCACTCACCTGAGGTCGGGCGTCGAAGTCCGGACTCAGCAACTGCGGGCGCCGCCGCGCGGCCTGCTGCTGTGCTGCGTGACTCCAGGCTGTGTTGTCGACTGGTGGTGGGCTTACTGTCACTGGGCTGGCTAGCCTGCGCTGCGCAGAGAGCGCTGCCTGCGAGCACCGCCCGCTGACTGTGGCCTAGGTGACCAGTGGACCACAGTGGGCGGCAGCAGCAGTGACACCACGTGCATCCGACTCCTCACGACGACGATGATGATCAGGCGTCCACCGTTGAGCAGAGCGCCACGCCGAAAAAGAAAGCTCACTCACGTCACTCAGTCCCAGCATTATATGAGAACCACAGGGGCTGGCCAAAAAATGATACCCAGGGCCGTCATTGGTAGCATTTTCGCGCGCTACAGGATTGACGGCCCTGGGGGACCCCCACATTTGCCCGCAGTGCCCGCACACACACAAGTTGACACAACAAAAAAGCTAGGTGACCCCTCTGGGTGGTGCGTGCAGTGGTGCAGCACGCATGTGCAAAATAAGAGTGAGTGCACCTACAGTACAAAACGTAACAAGTTAGCGTTCTGCACAATATCACCTGCGCCGTCATGGTCATGATGCATGCCTGCTGGCTGGCTGCTGCTCTAGGGTGGGTGGGGTCATCATGTGCACACAGGCAGGCCCAGGATCGAACCTCCAATGAGTAGCAGTAGCACTGACAGTGACTGCCACCATAGCGCCACGGACTCCTCGTGGTTGGTGCCCGTCCAGGCCAGTATAATTGCGCACACCCTTTTAATTCTAGCCCAAAAAGTAGCCCCCGCCAGGCATGGGTTTTTCCCGCACAACTGGGAAAAAAGTCGCCCAATTGTGCGGGAAATAGCCCAATCTGGCAACACTGCCTCCCTGTCCAAAACTACAGTTCCTTTGTTAGGGTCGTTAGTCGTTGGTTTCTTCCTGATTAAGCCCTTTCTCTCTTTCTATTACAGGTGTTCCAGCTTTGTCAGCGATATGGACTCGGGTACATTCATGTGATTAGTAGGGGGGCTCAGGCCTGCTTTCTCATGCCTACTTAATTGCGCTGCAGTGTGGATGCGCTACTGGCAAACAATAGGCAAAGCCTGCCTGCATCCGTCCGTGCCTACCATGGCCAGCACCCGAAACCCTACTTCTCCACCGCTCTCTTACCATGCTCCTGTGCCCCCAACCCTGGCTGCCACTCGCAGCACTACTACCATGCCACACCACACAACTTGGAAGGAGCATGCTCACACAGGCAAACATCACCAACACAACCTGCCATGCTTTTATGCATGCTCCTCAACACCCGCTCACTCATCAAACACACCAGAGAACGAGCATTGGCATAGCCAATAGGTCTCGCCTTTGGGATCTTATAAGTGTTTAGTCAGAGCTATTGGCTTTGCCACTGAATTTAAGCTATGTTGTAGAGTAGTGTGGCTGTTGTACAGCATGTTGTAAAGTTATAATATATAAACCTGCCATGGTTATGTTTTCCTTGAGCAATCTCCAATATAAAATACCAAATGTGTCTGGAGCACGCAGCAATGTTGTACAGACAATACATGACGTCATATGTGCTAAAAAAGTTATAAAATGTATTCACAAAACATGAAAATGTACGAAAACCCACGGAAATGTAGCTACGAATCCCATATATGAAAATACAGTCAAATGTGCAACACAGAAGGAGGCATGGGAAGGGGGTCAGTAGAAAGAGAAGGACAGAGGAGCGAGCATGGAAGGACAGTGGAGGGGGACTGGTAAAGGGGAGCACTAAGTTGAGGTGAAGTGTGGGGAGCTAGGAAAGGAGAGCATAGGTCCGAGGATGAGATACAAGAGGGCAGGAAGAGAATGGGACTGAGAGAAAGGAGCAGAGAGAAGACCATAGGAAGAAACTGATCCGAGAGAGTGAGTGAGGACAGCGAGGGGCCTTGGGTGGAATGGGAGAGAGTGGGGACTGCCAGGGGGGAGGAGGAAGAAAATGTGGTGGGAGGTGAGCACTGGCAGTGAGGATAAAAGGCAAAACCATATGTATAAAGGTGGAGGGGGCTGGCTGGGAGAGGGGCCTTAAAGAGAGACCAGAGGGAGAGAGGTAGACTGGGGGAGGGCAATAAAATGAAGAAGGGAGGGCATTGAAGTGTAAGAGCCAGAAGCATCATTCAGAGGGATAGGGCGGAAGTAGAAGGTACAATAAAGGAGGGTGTGCTTAGAGCTGGGATGCGAGAGCATGGGCTACAAGGAACGAATACAGCAAGATTGGGCTTCAAAGACTTTAAAAAGGAGATATGGCGAGTGAGGGAAGAGATGCTGTGAAAGTGCAGGGGGCGACTGGGGTGAGGGTGAAGGGCAAGAGAGAGATGCGGGCAGCAGAGGAGGAGTGCGGCTGAGAAAGAACTGCTATTGAAACTGAAAGAGGAATAAATGGTACGTGGTTAGAAAGAGAGGGATTATGGGGGGGGAGAAGGGTCATCTTCACTTCCTGGAATGTCAATGGGTTAAGGTGCCCCCGTAGGCAAAGGTTGATTTTAAAATATCTTGAGATTTCCTCAGCCCAGGTCTGTATTTTACAGGAAACTCACCTGAGTCAAACGGAAAGTTCTCTCCTTTTCTCCAGGGCTTCCTGGATAGATTGTTTTTGTACCTCTCAGCAGTCAGCACACAACAGAGGGGTGGCAATTTTGGTTAAAAAGGGCCTACATTGCTCTATAACAAATACCCAGTCTGATACATCCGGGAGGTGGTTGGTGGCCAATCTGTCCATTGATGACACTAATTTAACCTGTGTGTCATATTACGGTCCTAACACTGACGACCCCTCCTACATCGGTAAACTTCAGTTGATTTTAACTCTGGCAACGCCTCCTTTTATCATAGGTGGTGACTTTAACCTTCTCCTCGACCCAGTTAGGGATAGATCCAATCTGAGCTATTACATCGGTGCCCCAAAATCCCGTCGGGCCTTTATCAATTTATTAAATGACTTAGACTTGGCAGACGTCTGGAGGGCAAAGAAATGTGATTTGCAAGAATTCACATTCTATAGCAAAAAGTACGGACATTCCTCCCGAATCGATTATGTTCTGGCAGATTTACCATCCCTCAATAACATCGAGGATATATTAGTTAAACCTAGTCACCTCTCCGATCATGCGCCAATTCAGATTGTCTATAGAGCCAAAGAGACGGCATTACAGCCAAGATTGACACTAAATAGAGCGATGTTGTCCGATCTTGAGATCATTAAGGCTGTTAAGCTTTCCTCTAATTACTTCTTTGAGTTAAATGGGGGTTCAACGTCATAGGATTTTATTTGGGATGCATATAAGGCTAACTTGAGAGGTAATTTTCATAGCCTCATCTGTTTTAAAAACAGAATTGAAGCTAGTGCCTTGAAATCTGCTGAGGCAAAAATCAGTCAGTTGGAGAGGGATAGGAACAGGCTTCCCCAGGGAGATTTGGAGCAACTACTGCAAGTCTTAAAAGATCTGGAAGATGTAAGACAGGAATACAGAGGGAAGTTAGAATCAAAGTGCAGGGCACAATGGCATGCAAGGAACATGCAGAATTTTGAGTACGGCGAAAAAGCTGGGGCTCTACTTGCATGGAAGGCCAAAACAGATAGAGCGAAAAATAACATTAATAGACTGACAATAAACAGTACGGGGGACACCTCAAGCAGATTTGAAGATCTCCAATCCTGCTTACTTTCCCTCTTTTCAGATCTGTATAAAGAGGTTTTGGAGCCCTCCCCACGCTCAGTTCAAGCCTGGTTAAGCACTAAATCTCTTCCCTCTATAACAGAGGAATGCAGAAAGGAATTAGAGGCCCCCATTAGGATGGAAGAAATAAGTGGGCAAATCAATAAAAGCAAGAATAAAAAAGCTGCCGGTACAGACTCACTCCCAAACGAAGTATATAAACTTCTGGCGGAAGAACTGACTCCTGCCCTGTGTTCCCTGTTTAATGCGGTCTATAGCCCTGCTGGTAGGGTCCCAGAGTCTTGGAAAGAGGCAACTATAGTCTTGATCCTCAAACCAGGTAAAGATCCACTAAGCGCTGATTCGTATCGTACTATCTCCCTGCTTAACGCCGATTATAAGATCTTTATGGGCGTGTTGGCAGGGAGACTGGCGAAGCTGATCCCCAAGTTGATCCACCCAGACCAAAAGGGGTTCGTAGAAGGCAGGCAGATCCAAGAGCAAACTCAGTTAATGATAGGTAACATCGATTTGGCCACTATAAGATCTGACCCTTTGGCTATAATAGCCTTGGATGCGGCCAAAGCATTTGACAGAGTTTGCTGGGTCTACCTATGGGAGGTATTGGCAACATTAGGGTTTGGCCCAATCTTCATCCAAACTCTGAGAAATTGCTATCAAGGCTCAACTGCTCGTATCCTACTGAACGGGACTCTTACACCAGGTTTTAGCATTCAGAGAGGGACTCGGCAAGGTTGCCCGATCTCCCCACTTTTGTTTAATTTCTACATTGAACCTCTAGCCCAAGCCATCAGGCTAGATAATGATATTCATCCCTTCAAACCTCTATCTTACAGTTGCAAATTAGCACTGTATGCTGATGGCCTGACTGTATTTACGAACAATCCTGGTGTTGCGCTCTCCCGTTTAGAGTCTATTACGGAGGAATTTGGGGCTTTGTCAGGCTATCTGGTAAATAAATCTAAGACGGAGGTGATGGGCTGGAATGTCGAACAATGGGGAGCAGTTGACTCAGTAGAACTAAAGTACTTGGGTATCTACATAGTCAAAGATCTTGCTAGAGTCCCCTCTGTAAATCTGTCCAGAGTAATTAAGGAAATCGATCGCCTCTTCTCTAGATGGAGGAATCTCCCTTTGACCATATACGGGAAAGTTAATCTGGTGAAGATGATCATTCTCCCCAAGCTATCCTATGTCTTCTCTGCTATTCCTCTTTCTTTCCCCCAAAACTTAATAAGCAAAGTTCAGAGTAAGATCGGGAGTTTTATCTGGGGAGATAAAGGTACCCGATTATCTTGGAAAAAACTTAGGCGTAGACTCGCCAAGGGGGGTCTGGCACTCCCGGATATATGCTGGTACGCAGTGGCTTTCCAGTTAAAAGCTATTCGATCGCTACTGAAGAGACCTGAAGACTCGGCGTGGGGGAAACTGCTGTATGAAATGACAAGTACAGTAGATGAGGGAGGAAGTGTAGAGGCATTTTTGCATAAGTTTGGTGCTACAAAGTACTTCAAAAAAGTACACTTGAAGGTTCTAGGGGCAGCTTTAGTTCTTTGGCTTAAAGTAAGAACTATATGGGGGATAGGGTATTATTCACACCATGCCCCCATTTGGGACTCCCCGGGGACACCTCATTGTCTAAAGGACGGGCTGGCTTTACCCATTAAGAGGGCTGGAATTACAATCTGGTCGGAACTGGGGGACACCGAGGGGGTCCTTCCGTGAGAGGTCTTGAGGGCCAGGATTGGCACAGGTTTCTCCAGGTTGAAATACTTACAGCTTGCCTCGTGGTATGAGGCAGAGAAAGAGCAAGTAAAAGGAAACTGGGAGATAGCTCTGCCCAGGCCCTAAAAAAAGAGGTATCAGTGTGGTACAACCTAGCCCTCTAAGCCGTAGACCCGGAAACACCCTCATCGATCAAAATATGGGAGCAGTCCCCCTTTGAGCCAACAATAGAAGCATTGTTTGAACCATCACTGAAGCTGCTGTATAAATTTATCAAACCTGCAGCTCTAAAAAAGAACCACTTTTTTGTTGTCAATAGACTTTACTATACACCAGCTAGAATTGCGAAATTTGCCCCAGCACCAACTCCGAAATGCTATAGGTGCAAGCTTCCCCTAGCAAATGATCTACATATATTTTTTGAGTGCCCAGAAGTTAAGACCTTCTGGAAAGAAATCGGAGACACTCTCAAAGATGTGTTTAACTCTACCATCGAGGTCAATATGTCACTGATTTTCTTTGGGGACGATGGCCTATTTTGCATCAAGGCGTCACAACAGCAACGAGGTCTATTGTTATACTTGGTTTTGCTTGCAAGAAGGGAAATATGTAAGAGATGGAAAGATCATCAACCACCCAACAGAGAAGACTGGCTTAAGGTTTCCTTCGCCATGGCCCATCTGGAATATGATGGAATAGGGGATGCGTCTACTAATCTCTGGCATCCCTTTATGAACTGGGGTCATAATCTACGACTAAACACCTTTGTACAATGATTACACAAGTTACCCATACAAACAAGGGACTGGTTAACCAACGGAAACATATGTGGTAAGCCGTGGGCCTCCTCCCCCATAGATCGTTTAAGCGGCTTCATAAGATCCGCAAGTGTTTACTGGTGAGATGAGGACTAATAAAATTAAAAAAAAAAAAAAAGAAAAGAAAGAGAGGGATTATAAGTGAGAACGGAAGAGATGGCAGCAAGAAATAGACATGACAATGTCGAGCGAGCGAAGCAATAGGGCGTAGGATCACAGAGAGAGAAAAAAGATTTATCAGAGAGGAGGGAGAACTGAATAAAATAAAAAATAAAACTACTTCGCTATCGCAGAATACAGGAAACGAGACGGAAGACATGTGCAGCCTGACCCGTTGGGCTGTGTGAGCCCCTCCCCCAAGCAGCTTCTTGATAGGAGGTCTTGTAAACGCCAAAACCATGCGCCTTGAAGTCTGCCCGCCTGGCTCTTGGCGCTGGACAGTTTCAGTTCAGCCTCAGAGGAGCAGCACCAGTAACATTAATGAATGCAGGGGCCAACCAGGGGAGGTACAGAGCGAGCCATGCTGGAGAGGGAGCCGCGCGGGAGGGCACACACGTGTCCCGAAGGTTTAGAGGTGCGGGGACTGGCGCTGCATCAGAGGGTGACGGCTGGTGCAGGCTTTGCTTTGCCGCAGAAAGAGTGAAGCGCCAGCGTTTTACAGTGACTAAATATAAAATTTAAGAAAGCAAAAAGGGTGACTAAATGGAGAGAAAGGGAGGGGAAAGGGTGTAAATATTTGTGTAAGGAAGGAGCGATGGAAAGGGGGACTGGTGAGAGAGCGGGGGATTAACTGCCAGACTAGATAGATTAGTGCGTTGAAGTGAGGGGATGGCCATGCATATTAGCTTGTGCGCGCTATTGGTGAGGATTTACGGACATTGGGAGGCAGATGAAGTGAGGGCAAGGACAGCCGTGCAGAGATGACAAGACTAGTCAAGCACTCGTGCTGGCATCCACGAGAGCGAGCAGTGGCACGCAGGCCATCTGTTTTTAATTAGCACTCGCGCCGCTGCTCGCTCCCGCAATGTGGATGCCAGCACAAGCACGAGTGCTTGAAAAGAGCGGACCAATTTCTAAAGGTCATCTCCTAGAGCAGCACATGCGCGCTGCCTAGGCGAGACCTAAAAATGGGGCCTTCTTCACTACCATGCTCTGGACCTGCTCTTCCTCACTGAAAAAAATGACTAAAGCCAACCTCTGCACCAGAGACTGCTACAGCCATCCCATCCAGCTACAAGATTACCAGGCAAGACTTTTAGAATAAGCCCAGAGGTGGAGTCGCTATTACATTTAATATTGGCTGCACCACTACAAGGACCTCCTCACCAGCTACATAGAACACCTCGCGCTCAGGATACGCATCACAGCCAACTTCTCCCTGGGCGTAACACTCATATACAGACCACAAGGACCCCACACCAATTTCGCTAGCGACATAATGGATTTTGTTGCACCCCCATCATCAACACCAGCATATTCATCTTCCTCCAACACCTTAACTTTCCCCTATAAGACCGCACCAAACCGAACTCTACAGCTGTTCTAGAAAACCTCGGAAACCTAGGCCTCACCCAGCAGGTTACCAAACCCACCCACGCAGCCAGACACCTATTTGGCCCGCTTTTCTCCTCAATCAGCAACATCACAGTCAGCAAGCTACTAATTATGAACTGGACAGACCATGCCCTTGTCAGTTTAAGCATACCCATCTCGCACTAACACAGACCTACCACCAATTAAACCACCCACTGCAGCTGCAAAAGCATCACAGAAGAGGAGCGAGTCCCGTTCTCGCCATGCACCGGCCCAAGCCCACCAACAACTTGCTGAAAGCCATCAAGAACCTCAACAGCTGGATCACTGCCTGCACCAACACTGATTGCCTTAAATAGTAACCCAATGGCAGAAGACATGCCACAAGCCAGCTGGTACACAGAGGAACTCAGGCTGACGAAACGCCACTGCAAGCAACTGAAGCGCAAATGGATAAAATTCAAGGCACTACAGATAAAGGAATCTTCAAATCAGTCCTAAGACACTACCACCAGCAGATTCAGAACACCAAGTGCACAGCTCTTGCTGATCACATTGACACTGGCACTAACAGCAGCAAGGACATTTTTGCCATCATTGAAGATTTTCAGTTACCTTCTGTCACCTCCTGCAACATCACTCCAGCACAAGAACTTTGCAGCAAGCTCTTGGAATTGTTCTGTAACAAAATCACCTCCAGATCCATCAACTTCCATGCTCAACTAGACCTTGTCACTGTTGCAACTCAGCTTCCCATTATAGTTGAAGAATGAACCCTGACCTCATGGCCCACTGTCACCACCATTGAAATTGCTGTTACAATGAAGACCTTCCACTCAGGGCCCTATCTGACCCTTGCCTTCAACATGCCTTCTCCAAAGGTCACCTACTGAGCCGCCACTAATATCCATCCTCAATGCCTCAACAGACTCAGCCACATTCCCGGACACCTGGAAACATGCCACCATCTGACACCATCTGCTAATGCTGCCACGCTTTCCAACTACAGACCCTCCCTCTGCCATACCGGCAAAGGTCTTAGAGAAATGAATCAATTAATGCCTCACTGACCATCTCAGCCACCACCAGCTCTTTGAAGCCACACAGTTTGGATTCAAAACACAACAGTATAGAAACAGCACTCATCGCCATCAAAGATATCAGCATGATGGAGGCAGGGCCACCACCTGAGCATGGCAGACACTTAGCCAGAGAGCTCCTGTGCCCGGGACCTGTAATCCGGCCTTAATCTCACCCTGACCAGTACCATCAGCAGCCTGCTCTGAAGCAGCAGCACCAGGGGACATGGTACTATGCAGTAACACCCCGATGTTGAGATGAGGGGTGTAGTTGCGGCTCCCAGGACGAGCTGGTCAGCGGCACGCACCATGCTGACAAAATGGCAGACGTTGGCTGACCTTGCAAAATGGTGACTGCCTGCAACCCTGGAAAAGAGTTGAAGCTGCCAGACCCTCTGCTGCTGGCCGACTATGATGGTAAGGGGGACCAGGCGGCCGGTGGCCTGGGCGCTAAGGAGGCTGGTTGTCCCCGCCCAGGCCACCGCGCAGAGAAAACAAGATGGGGGCTGAGTTCCCTGATGGACAGTCGGCCACAGGGAGAGACATGTGACAAGCTCCTGGCCCCCTGGGTGGCGAGCCAGACTGGCGGCATGGTGGATGAGGTGGCTACCGGCGATTCACACCAACCAGGTGTCCTCACTGGGCCTTGAGATGAGAAGCGCCCATCTCGCTCCATTACCCCTGAAGCCTGAGAAGTGAGGGGGAGAGCCTGAGGGTGAACTGCAAGTGGAGGAAGCAGCCCTTCCTGTGTCCCAGCGGTCCCCCACTGCTTATCGCCTCCTTTCCCCTGCCGGCTTATCACTGGGGATCAACTTCTCCCCAGATACTGTGACTGTGGTTGAGGAGGGGGGGAGCCTTGAGAGGGACGGGGAGCACCATGACTCGAGACCCAAGAGGGCACCAACAGTGATTGGCAGAGCAATAGCAATTGAGAGGCCACAGCCCAAGGTAGATGGGCCTGGAGGCACTGCCCGAGTTCGACTGACTGGTGAGGGGGCCCTGGTGCCCCTAGAGTAGTGGCCTGAACAGCCCGGGCCCGCAGTCCTCTATCTGAGAACCCATTGGGGGCACAAAGACTGGGGGTGGTCCCTAGAGGGAGTCCTCTGGCTACAACACTATTGCAATTGGATGGTTTGGTGGCCCCAGCAGTACGGTAAGATTACTGGCCTTGGTGAACATGACTATTTGCTGGGCAAAGGGGTAGGGCCTGGTCGGCGGCAGGCTGGTGGTGAACAGGAGAGCCACCCCCCTACTTTACAACCTGGTGGGCTGGTCAGCTGGGAGTGGAACCCGCCAGTCTCGTCTGGGGTGGTGTCAGAGCCTTGTTGGCACCCTGACAGTATATTGACTCCCTGCTGTTATGATTTGGGCTTCTCAGGCGGTGCTCTCAGATGTACTCATGTTAAGGAGGGATTACCCCAGTGACTGGGTGAGTTTCCTCCACGCCAACATGAGGCGCACTCCGACTAAAACAGATAAGCCAGTATTACCAGCTCGCTCCCTATCATCTCCATTGGATGGCTCCTAAGCCAAGGCTTTGGACACCAACGTGGTCAATTCGGAGGCGACACCTCCAGTGGACAAATTGGACTTAATCCTGCAGGGAATTGTGTCAGGTGATGGAGCAATGCCTGGGGTCCATCACCAAAGACTCTTTTGCTTTAACCCTATAGGATGATTTACCTTGGCCATCTTTTAACAGGCTCACTGTTAAAAGACGGCCATTGCAAATTATCCAATAGGGTTAAAGCAAATGAACTGACACTCTCGACATTGTCTTCAGGTCATGAACAACTTACTACCCAAGTGGCCCAACTGCAGCATCGAGTGGGTCTTCTACAGGACCGGGTGGAGGACGCGGAGGGGAGGGCTTGCGACAATAATGTTCATGGAGCGGGCATGCGCCACCCAGTTCATAGTGGAATGGCTCTGAACTGCTGCATCTCCTACGGGGCTCTCGGAAATGTTTGTGATTGAGGGGACCCATGGGGTCCCTACCAAGAAAACTATCCCCGGTGCGCCTCTGAGGCCAATTGTGGCCAACATCCTTAATTATTGAGACCGGAATGCCCTGTTGCAGGC
This sequence comes from Triturus cristatus, assembly GCF_964204655.1. Classification (NCBI taxonomy): domain Eukaryota; kingdom Metazoa; phylum Chordata; class Amphibia; order Caudata; family Salamandridae; genus Triturus; species Triturus cristatus. Next base: position 1,155,756,324 of record NC_140583.1, on the reverse strand, counting down.
AGCCAGGGACCGAGCACCCATTCTGGTAGACAATGCGAGTGTCTCTCTCTTCCCAGATTACACCGTTGCTATCCAGCGGAGGCGAGCTTCCTTTCAGCAAGCCAAAAGGTGGCTCTGAGACGAGGGCCCAACAAACGACCTCCTCTTTCCAGACAAACTCAAAGTACTGAGTGATGAACAGGCGCACTTCTTCGATGCCTCGGAACAGGTCCTGGAATGGGTTGGCCAACACTTCTCTGATTCCCAAAGGCGGAACGGACAGGTGCAGCGTCATTGAGGCGAAACGTAGGATGAAAAGGAGGTGGAGGGAACCTAATACTCAGGGGGGCAGCAGTGACCGAGGGACTCCCTCCCCACAGCAGGCACTGGAGGGACAACAAGCAGATATTCGGTCTGCGACCACCCTGTGGACACGGCATCTATTCATCAGCTCCAGCATGTCCTAGAATAGTGCCTCTGACTCCGATACAACAGGAAGTTTGGTGCTGTTTCCGACAGTTACTCCATAAACTGCAGATGACTTGTAGGGGAAGACCTTGCAACAAATGCCACACGAAGCTCAATGCACGAGGCAGTGCCCTACACTGATATCAAAAACCACATCTTTATGCATATTTTCTTGATTGCCAGGTGAACGGACATTCCCACAAGTTGGGGCTAGATGCTGCCTACTAATACTACTGCATTGTTCCCCATGATGAACTGTGAGAGGCAACTTGAGATGGCACTGAAATACTACATACCCCTACTTGGTGCGGGTTCAGGGCCCGGGTACTAGGTAGTCTTCAATTGCTTTCCGCACTGTGCTGAGCCACTATAACATGTCTAACCGGTTGGACTGTTGGCACCCCTATAGCAGGTGCATCTGGTTCATATTGTTTGTATTGTCAACCTTTTTTTTTTTTTACAGGTTTGGTCAAACGATCTACAATCACTGGACCAAGTATTGGGAGACAGTTTTAATATGTTTAATTGGGCCACCTCCATCGTTGGGGACGGGAGGCTGTTCAAAGGTGCACTGCGCCCAGGTGTGCATTCAATTTTACATATATACAGATGGCATCTGTGACAAAGCAATACAATTTGGTAACCTGTAATGTACGCGGTAAGGGATCCATACAAAAAAGGCATAGAATATTAGCCCAGCTACATGGGCACCAGGCCCATATTACCTTTCTCCAAGAAACACACTAGGATGCTGCAGAGGCCTCCAAATTACACAAGCGTTGGCAAGGCCAACTATTCCACACGTCCTACTCAGTCTACTCATTTGGGGCAGCAGTCTGGCTTGAGCCGGGGTGTTGTTTAGGCTTCATTACTCGTGGGTGGACACACTGGGCCGTTGTGTTGGTGATAGGCACTCTAGATCGGGGACATGATAGTATTAGGATGTATATATTCACGTAATACAGAGCAGGATGCCTTCTATACACACCTGTCAGCTGTACTAGCTGACTGGGCTCCTTACCAATGGGTGCTAGGAGAGACTTTAATGTGGGACTAAATGTTAAGCTTGATAGATCAAATCCCCCGCTGCCTGGGGCCATTCCGGCCTGCAGGGCCGGAATGCTCTATCCATGGGTGTAAGACTGGGAATTGTTTCTATATGTGGCGTGGTCGCAACAAAGGTATGAGAGAACATTCTTTCTACTCGCATCCACATGCCTTGCACACATGGTGGATCACTTCCTATGCCCAGCGCACCACCAACCGAATATCACCCTTGCTATTTACTTAGGCAAGCCCATATCAGATCATAACCCCCTGGTGATTTCACTAGCATGGGGCCGGGTACCAGCTCCTATCCCCACATGGCGGCTCCAGCCTGGCCTATTGGAAGACACTCTTTCGCAACACCCTGGCACCTGCCCTTGATGCATATTGTACAACAAACACTGGCACTGCTTCCTCACCCATCATAGAATGGGAAGTATTTAAGGTAGTGATTCGTGGCACTGCTAATAATTCGGTGGTAGGAAGGTGATTCTCTGGGATCTCAAAAAAGTAGAAGACTCACTGGGGCCCCTTGAGAAGGCAGCGTCAGAAAACACAGATGCAGCATCTTGATTACAGGAGGCCAAGGTGCAGTATGCCAAGCTGATGGAACGCTCCCGGGTGGTGGACTATTGCCAGTATACAAAGAGGGCATACGCAGAGGCGAACCGATCGGGTACGCTCTTGGCGCATATGATATGTCTAGACCTCTCTATCACACCAATCCTAGGACTATATACCCTGGCCCAGGGAACGGTGGTCACACAGCTTGAGATTAATACAGCATTTCCGGATTACTAAACAAAATTATACCCTGCACACCCCACTCCTAACCTTACAGAGCAGCTAGAGATCCTTGGCGGGGTGCGCTTTCCCAGGGTGCAGGCAGCAGATAGGGAAGACGTTTCTGCTCCTATTACGGTGAATTGAATTAGAGAGGCCCTGAAGGAATTGCCACATAATAAAACGCTGGGATCTGATGGACTCCCAGTGGAATTCTACTCTACTTACTCTACTCAGATTATTCCACGGTTAGAAAAATTGTACAATACATCCCTAGACACAGGCCTCCTTCCTTCCTCCACCAGGGAAGCCCTGGTCACATCCTTACTGAAACCCAGGAAGGCCCCCACAGGAGTTATCCTCAACCCGCCTGCTAATGATATTAAACACAAAGTACCAGATACTTCGTAAGATTCTTGCTTGCAAACGGCTTCTGGTGCGCCCTCTAATGATACACCCTGATCAGTGTGGGTTTGGACCTTGCTGCAATACCTCATTATATATCTGGCAGTTGTTCCAGAACATGGATTTCAGCCGAGACCTTTAACCCCATGCCGGTTGTCTCTCATAGGACATTGGCCAGGGGTTATTCCTTAGATTGGGACTTTATGCTTGCCACCTTGACTCGATTCGGGACACCTCAGGCCTACATCCGATGGGACCAGTTACTCTATACTGCTTCCACAGCTCAGGCTAGAACAGGTCCCCATATATCCCAATCCTACCCGGTATGGCACAGCACCAGGCAGGGTTACCCCCTTTCCCTGCTCCTCTTTACCTCACAATTGAACCCATAGCATACAGAATTAGATAGGGAGGAGTGGCTTAGCCACAATCGAAAATTGCCGCCCCTAAACAAAGCTCCAGTCTTAACGAAGCAGACCCCGAAATCCGTCCCTCTATTCGAGATCAGGAGAAAATCCCAGAGATGGGAACGTGCATTGGAATAGAGTAGGATCAGGACGACTTGTCCCTGTTTCCATAATCAACCCCACAATGACGTTGGAGAAACTCGAAGGCAACGGTGGCTGTTGGAGCCGGTGGCTGGGTGACGGCTGGGACAAGGGGCTGAGAGGCCGAAGGGGTCCCGGGGCCTCTTCAGACTCCATAGAATAACCGTGATTGGTGGCGGGAAGCGAGTAACATACCTGACCGGCCCTGTGTGGATCAGGACGTGGAGTAAGCGGTGGTGGAGAGGGATCCCCCGCGACGACATGAGGAGCCTGAGGCCCTTGCTGGTCATGTCAACCAGGGTGGAGGTGCTCACGGCAGCGACAAAGGAGGACTGGGCCGCCCGCTAGACATGAGGCGGCAATGGAGGTAGCCCCACCACTGCGCTGGCTCTAGGCCCCACCACTGCGCTGGCTCTAGGCTGGGAGAGGCGGCCGACTGCCGAGTTGTGGCCCGGAAAGGAGCAAGGCACGCAGATGGCTTTGTAGATCTGCCAAATGCACTGAGGAGGGAGCCGGCATTGCCGTGCAATGGACTGACCCCCCCCCCCCTCCCAAGGATCCGTGAGGTATAGGCTCCCCCCTCCCACTCCTCTCCTTCACGGCGGTAAATTTCAATAGGGCCTTGGGCCCCAGGGGAGGGACCTCAACACTTTCCGGGTCCGGAGAGCTAAGGCTGCAGGTGCCCTACCCATGGTGGAACAGCCATAGATCAAGACCCTGGCTCTCCATGTGGAGACCCATAAGGGCAGAGGAGACACAGAGGAGACCCGAAGGAGCCTGGAGGAGAGGGCGGGGGGGCCGTGCATGGCGGGTGAGTGGTCTGGAGCCAGTTGGGGGTCTAGATGAGTCCAGAACTATTCTGAAGGAGGGCCCTCCATTGAGGCGGAAAGAGTGAGCCTGGCCGCTGACTCCGGTTCTCCACCAGCATAGAACGTCTTTCGGCGGGACGAGGACAGAGACACGCACCTTCCAGGCCCAACAAGGTGAGTAGGTCAAAAGCTATGCACAAAAAAGATGGTGAAACCTAAAGGGGTCGGGAGCCACTCAAACAAATAAAATGAAAATTATGCAATCATGAGGCCCCTATAAGCAGTACAAGGGAAAGCAGAAGCGGAAACCTCCCTGGGAGCTATCATGGCAGCCATAGTAGACTTGAAAGGCACACTAGAGCCCAAGATAGACACTGTGACCATTGAGGTAAAGTTGATTAGAACGGACCTTCAGAAATTAAGCAAGAAGGTCGCAATATTCGAGACCCAGATAATCCAGCTCCAGTCTTCGACAAAACGCCAAGAAACGCAAGTTCAAACTCTGACTCAACAGAGTAAGACCATGGCACTCAAGCTCAAAGATCAGGAAGGGAGGGCGAGAAGGAACATTATCAGGGTGGTGGGGTCCCGGAGGAGGCGGAAGGCCCAAGTGTGGACCTCTTCCTTTAGGACTGCATACTGAACACGCTGTGGCCTAAGAGACTGTCCAAATTCTTCTCGGTCGAGAGGAGGCATCGGGCCCTTTTCCCCCCGCCAAAACCAGGAGCTCCCCCAACAACAACAATAATCGCGAAGATCTTCAACTATTGTGATCGCGATGCAATCCTCCAGGCAGCCAGAGCTAAGGAAGACATACACTTTGAGAACACTCAGATCAGTTTCTTTCCAGACTTCACCTTGCAGGTCCAATGAAAGTGGAGGAGTTTCAAGGCGGTGAAGAGGGAACTTCGAAAACAAGAAATCAAATACATGATGCTTTTTCTGGTGACACTCCGTATAATCGCCGAGGATAAAACCTGACATTTCGTCTCTCCACAGGAGGCTTGGGTGTGGCTGGAGGGGTGGCGTACAGTCAGTTGACAAGAGGCAAGGGACCAAAACGCTTCGGAGGAGAACCTGATTAAAGCAGGAAGATCGGGGTGCAGTCGGAACAGCAAGAGGCGGCGCATGCTCCAGAGACTCATCAGAGTACAGGTGGGGATCACACGAACTGACCAACATGCCCGTCCAGCAGGTAAGAGTGCCCAGAACTGGGGTTGGAGCGAAGTAAGGGCAATAACAGGGACACTGGTACTGTAAGCAGTTACATGACTGGGGAAGTGTTAAACCCTGTACCAGGGAGACTGCAAAATGATGATTGATTCAACAGGGGCATAACACATGTAACTGTTTTAGATGATTTTTGGCGTGGCCGAGACACCCCTTATTGTACTTGGAGTATGTTGTTGGTTGGGCGACAGGCACTCTGTAGGTTGGGAAGTTGGGGAATTCACAGACAATTTATCAGGGCAGCTTGGTGGGGTGTGGGGGGGACTGTTGGGTTAGTTTGCGTTGTTACTGTGATATGAAAAAGAGAAAGTTAAGTGCTCAGAGAGGGACTAAGGGGAAACAGTTATACCACAATACAAAGAGGGCTCGATAGAGATGGGGCTACCATGGACTCAGAGGATCCCTGAAACCCAAGTAAACATGATAAAAACGTGGTCCGGGAACGTCAATGGCCTTAATGGCAGGATCAAACAGACAGTGGTAATGCAATTTATTAGGAGACACGCACCAGATAATATTTTGCTGCAAGAAACCCATCTACGAGGTAATCGTTGTGGAGCACTGGATAGATTTGGCTATACACTGTTGGCGCGCTCCAGAGGAGTGAATGAATGAATGAATGAATGAATATTTTATTGCTGGTTACTTAAAACCATAACATAAAACTTTAGCATATAACAAAGTTGTAAAAAAGATAGCAGCATTTAAAAGAAGGCAATAATTAAAATCCGTGGACGTCAAGCAGGCTTGCAATTGACTGGGTCTCTAAGTGGTGGAGCCGTAAGCAATAATCGAGTCTGTTTGATGAATTTGCCAAACGAAGTCATGTGTTTTACTGTGTTCAATGTGTACAATTGAGAGATCGCCTCCTTGGCTGTACGGGTGCCCAGTTGTAATAGAATTGGCCGTAGATAGAGACTGCGGGCTGTGTGCAAGGCCGGGCAACAAAATAAAAGATGGGCCAAAGACTCGTGTTTGTAATTGCAGAGCCGGCAGCCCTTGGTCGCCGTTTTTCTCCGTTTGGTATTGTATATTTCTTGAAGTGGCAGAGGATGTAATCTGGATGCCAAGATCCTAAGTAAGGCTGCTCTGCCCACGGCCTGCGTGAGATGGTGTTTGGAGTTGAACCCTTTTTGTGGCAGGGTTTGACTTTCATGGAGGCCTTTTTTGTCCAACAGTTCCAGGTCTAGAGCGCGAGAGAGGATGCGAACTTGTTTTTTAAGTGTGCATTTGATGGCGGAGTACATAATGATCTTAGGGTTCCAATTCTCCAAGGCTAATTTGAGCTGGACTGCTTCGGCTGCGAGGGCAGTTGACCATGGGTTCCCAGGTTCGCAGAAGATATGTTTTAAAACTGCCTTCATAGATTTCTCTTGGGCCGCAATAGTAAGAAAGTAGTATTTACACAGAGAGGCCGTCTCTTCCAGCATTTGATGGTTCAAAGAGAATTCTAGGCGCACCAATGTGTTTCGGGTGCACGCAGGTAGGTGAAACAACCTTTTGTGAGCAATGCAATGAATTTTTTCTAGTTCTTTCGTTAGTTTTCCAGGGAATGCTAGTTGAGCGTAAGTGAGAGCGGGCATTAATTTTGCGCGTAGGACTCTTCGGATGGCCGTCGTGGTTGGGCTGTGCAAAGTAGCTTGTAATTTGCAGAGAGCGTAAGTAATACATTTCCCTTTTGTTTGAATTTTGTGCAGTTGAGCACACGGACGCCCGGATTCGGTGAGCCAAACGCCCAGGTAGTTGTATTTTTGTGCGCTTTCCAGAGTCAGCTGGCCAAGGCTCCATCTTGCTAATTTCTTTTTCGGGTGATGGCCGAAGATGACAACTTTAGATTTGGATTGGTTGGCCACCAGTTTGTGGGCCGCGTTGTAGATTGCCAAGGCCGACAGAGCTTTTTGTAGACCTATTTTGGTGTGGTCTAAAAGTACCAGGTCGTCGGCATATTGGATGAGCTGTATCTTGGTGTCCCCGATCCTCTGCGTGGCAAGTGCTGCTCCTGTCAAGGCTTGGCCCATGTCGGCGGTATACAAATTAAACAAGAGCGGAGCTAAGACGCACCCTTGCTTTAAACCCCGGTCTGTTTTTATTTTCTCTGTTGCTGAGGTATTGGAGAGTTTAATTCTGACCCACGTTTTATGGTATAATGATTGTATAGCTTTCAACAGCACAGGTTTAATGTTCCAAAGTGCCAGCTTCTTCCAAAGGATTGTTCGGTCTACACCATCAAACGCTGCTGAGTAATCAATAAAGCATGCGAAAAGAGGGAGGCCTTTGCGAATAACTGCTTGATGGGCCAGGTAAGAAAGGGCTATTATGTTATCAATCGTCGATGCCCCAGATCTAAACCCTGTTTGAAAGAATGGTAAAAGACCTTCGGAACTTGCCCAGTGGGTTAACTCTACCAAGATGGAACTGGCGTAGGCCTTGCCCTCGATGTCCAGAAGAGCGATCATGCGATAATTGTTCGGGTTGGATTTTGGGCCTTTCTTATTGGATTGGGTGAAGGAGCGACCCTCTCCAGGAGTCTGGCACATCCCCTAGAAGCCGGCATTCTGCATAGAGAAGCGTCAGAGTCGCGGACCAGAATTCTATGTGTGCCCTAAACAGAGAGCCGGGCAAGCCGTTGGGACCCGAAGCTCCGTTGTGTCTGATTTTTTTAAAATTCTGGTGACTGAAGCTGTCTCAAGGTCAACTTTAAATTTGGCGGAAGAGTCTGGTTCGCCAGTCCCAGCATGGTCATTATTTGAGTGGAGACTATGTTGGTCGTCTTGATATAATGTCTGTACGTGACTGATCCAAGAACGTGCATCAAGAGAGTTTTCTCTGTGATTATGACCTTGAGCAAGGGTGTTTAAATAGCTCCAGAACTCTTGGGTTTTACAAGGACTTAACAGATCAAAAATCCGCAGCCATTGAGCATCTAAGTGTTCGCGCTTAGCAGCCCACACCATTTTTGAGTGATTTTTTGCGGCTGTTTTTAATCGCCTTTTGTCTTGGTCAGAGCCGGTTTTTCTGTGTGTTCTACGTAAGGCGTTTAGTTTTCGGGCGCTTTCTTTAATTGCCGTGTTGGTTCCTGGTTTGTGGGGTACATACATTCGGGCACAACCTGCTGAGTTGTCACGGAGCACAAGGGCTAGATCCGGAGCTAATCTGTCCCATTCTTTTATAACACCCTCCAGAGGAGTGGGAATACTGTGTAAGACAGCACTCCCTTTCATCCTGATAAAGACGTGTACAGACCCCCTAGGTAGGTTTGCAGCAGTGAGTGGCCAGTGGAAGTGGCGGAAGCTTAATTTGTCTTCGGTATACATCCCACTAGATTTACAGACTTCCACACTGGACGTGCTGGGTCCCTGGCTCCTTAAATTCCCGGTGACCCACTGATTGTAGGGGGAGACATTAACAATATATTGTCAGTTGAGATGGATGTTCTGGGGGGAGCAGCATTGGGGAGGAGTGTGGGCCCACTGGGAGACTTTCTCGTGACCTTGGGTCTGTGCAACATCTGGAGACGTCATCATCCCACCACTAGACAATACATTTAAATCCGCAATTAGAAAAGGTGCTGAGCACTTCTTTGTAGACAATGTGGGTTCTGTGGACTCAAAAGTGACGCTTTAGGAGGCGTTTAAAACAGTGATTAGGGGCAAGCCCAGGCCCTACAGTGCCTAACCCTAGATGTCACCATATCCAACTTAGAGACCCGGGTGGGAGAGAGAGGGGCGACGTCATCAGAAGTGAGACATCAGTTAAAACTGCATCAGCTGGAATTACGAGACTTGCTGGAGGAAAGCTCCAAAGAGCAGGCATTGGCTACCCAGCATAGATTATATGACATGTGGGATAAGCCAGCAAACTACTGCTGTGGTTAGACAAGATGAAGACGAGTGGCAAAAAGTTCCCTGAGATAGTATTGGACGAAGCTACCAGACTGGGAAAGAGATAGCAGAGGCATTTGCCACATAATATGAATCACTGTAGACCTCCTCATCGGGAAAGACAGAAGGGGACTGTAGAGACTTTCTGTGGGATATAGACCTACCACACCTGTCCACCAAGGAAATGGGAATGCTGGAGGGTGACTAGACAGTTGAGGGAGTTAAAGCTGCGACACATTCCCTACAATCAGGAAAAGCGTTGGGACCAACGGGCTTGCTGATAGAGTTATTTAAATGAATGCTGAATAAAACAGCGGAACATCTCCTTGGTATGTACACAGAGTCCAGAACTAAAGGTATCCTACCCGAGGACCAAAGGACGGCTGTCATGGTGGTAATTCCCAAAGAAGCTAAATCCCTGTTAGATTGTGGGTCCTAACAACCAATCCCCCTACTTAATTACGAGGACAAAGTGGTAGCTAAGGTCCTATCCATACATTTATGCAAAGTGCTTACCTCCCTCATACATCCGGATTTATGCTTCATAGAGGCACTAGACTGAACTCATGACGACTGTTCGGGGTCCTTCAAATGATAGACCCAGGTCTCCCTGACCCGGCAGCCGTCTTATCCTTGGACGCCAGAATGGCTTTTTGATAGTGTGTAGTGGAATTACTTTGCTGTGTTGGGCTGCAAGGACTTCTAACGGAATTTCATCGTTTGGGTTAAACTTCTTTACCACCAACCACTGGCAAGAGTATGTGTTAACGCCACACTGTCTAGGATATTTTCTCCACAGAAAGGGATGAGGCAGAGATGCCCCCTGTCTCTTATACTGTTTGCCCTGGCACTGGACTTACTGGCAGCCTGGACATGGCAGGATCCCTTCATATGGGGCATCCCGGTCGGGGTGGGGGGGGGGGGTGGGGGTGGGATGAACACATCTCCTTATATGAAACGATATTTTACTCTATAGAACAAAACCAAGACAGTTCATCGATAGGATCCTCCAGATTTTCCATATCTATGGGGACTACTCGGAATACCTCATAAATTGGGATAAATCCCTGCTTTTCCTGCTGGTAGGGGGAGTTCCTGATAAGACATCTAGATGCAAGGTTTCAGTTGAGACACAGAGCTTCAAATATCTAGGGACACCCAGGAGTTTTACATACAGATACAACTAGACAGATTCATAGGAGATGTAAAGCGCTGGCAGACATTACCACTTACACTAATGGGTTGGTCAGGCCTATTTAAAATGATGGTACTCCAGTTTCTGCTATATATTCTACAAAACACACCTTATGAGATCCACGCACCTTTTTTCAATGGGTGGAAGCTGAACTTCGATCCTTGCCGTGGTGCAGAGGAGCCCCACGCATAGCACTACTTTAAATTATTGAGAGGGGTTAATGAAGAGGGGCTAGCAGTTCCTGATATTAGAGTTTATTACCGGGCCTCCCAACCAATGTTCCCTCTAATTTTTTTCCTCTGTGTGCGGCAGTGGAGGGTCTCTGTGCGCTGCAACCTTGGCTATGTGCGCCAGGAACCAGACCGCGCGCGTGTGCAGCGCCAAATGTCACTCCAGACGTTTACTTTAAAAAGTGAAAAGATGATGCATTTTTACACATACAGCACCATGTTAAGGGTCTTAAGGTCGGTTTGCAAATTAGATAAACACTCCATGACATTAATTGGTTACACAGGCAAGGACACTTCAGGTTTAGAAAAGCACAAGACTCCAAGGGGCATATTATCAAGAACGGCGTTAAAATAATCGCCACTTTAGCGGCAGGAAACTGCCGCTAAAGCGGCGATAATGGGCTTGATAATATGCCCTTGAGAATTCCAATAGAAGCCCATGTTCTGGTGTGAACCTGGGCTTCTATTGGAATGCTCAAGGGCATAATTTCAAGCCCATTATCGCCGCTTTAGCGGTAGTTTCCTGCTGCTAAAGCGGCGATAATTTTAACGCCATTCTTGATAATATGCCCCCAACGGTGGTACCATCATAAGATTTTATTAAAGATTCTTAACTGGAGCACTGTTCATTGGGTGGGGAAATGTTGCCCCTTTTGTTACTTGCAGTTTAGAAGTTTGAATCCTAATATAGAACAGTAAGCTATTAACTATCAAAGAGCTGCATTTCCATTCATTGCAATGGCAGAAAACCTGCGACAGACCATTCGAGCGGAAGAGTAACATAGCTTTTGATTGTAAGAACGTAAGGGTGTTTTTGAACAGTAAATAGAAAAATTCAGCCTGAAATTTAAAAATCAGCATCAAGAGGAATAACCTTCAATCATGCTTTAATTGAAGATAAGTTTAAACAAAACACAGAACAAGGAACAGTAGGGCAGCCGATTCAAGGGAGTTCCTCAAATACTAAAATAGATGCCTAAATAACAGCCAACCTCTGTACGTCTCAAACCACAAAGTGACTAGCTAGAATTCAAGCTCTGCATTTTCGACCCCATACCTCCTGCTATGCTGTAGGTACCACAGGGGAGAGGGGCTGCAGCTTGCAAAGAGAAGAGCAAGTTTAAAAACACAACGTGTACTTTCTGAAAGTACATGCTGGGTTTTTAAACTTGCTCTACTCTTTTGTTTGTAAAGCGCCAAGTGGGGAACAGGCCCGGCTCCAGGAATTTTTATTTGGGTGGGCCAAGGGTGCATTTGGGTGGGCCACTGCGGGCTTGATTTGTCGCATATATGTCTAGGCAGGCCTGCTTCCGGCCCCTCCTTAGTCTTACAAGGCCCAGTATAACGCACTTTTTTCCAAATCAATTTCTAAATATTATCACTCTCAAAAAGTGCTTTTTCCATGTAATGTTTCTTTATTGGGAAGAGGAGGTTTCTGAGGTGGGAGTATCAGGCAAGTGACACTTCTCGGGCTCCCTCTGTGCGAGCCTTCAGAGAGAATCACTCTTCATTACTACCTCCGCCTGACCCCAGACTATGCAACGCACTCCATACAGGCTTGATTATCCACTACTCCTCTCCAGTGCACCTTATCTCACAGCTGACCTTGGCCCCATATCAGGCACCATAGGACTCCACTTTCATTTTTCCCGGTAAAAACATTAGTAAAAATCGCCTACAAACTTAAAACATTGAATATAGCAGTAAATATAATTAGCACACACTTTAAAGTATGTTCCACAGTAGCCCTTATGACCCGACTGCTAATTAAATAAACAAAAACAGAAAGGCCATGACAGGGCCGGCTTCAGCGCTGATACGAAAGTATTTTTTGGTGCCACACCAATAACCTCTTTCTCCGTAAATACCTTTACTACCACCTTCCAACAGTGCCCCTCATCCCTCCATGGCCCCCTCTATTGACCTCCTCCTCGGATTCCCTCACTGCCACATTCCACAAGTGCCCCTCATCTCCCCATAGCCCCTACCCCTTATGACCTCCTCCTCGGATTCCCTCACTGCCACCCTCCAACAGTGCCCCTCATCTTTACTTAGCCCCTCTCTCATATGCATTTCATTTGTTGTATAGCGCTACTCATATCAGTGTAGTGTGTGTCAGTACTTTACACCACGCACACATTATACAGAGACAATGAATCATACAAGTATGTAAATCAGTCTACAGGGAATGTCACATAAGCCAATGAGGATTACAAGGTGTAGGAATCACATGTCATCCATACTGGTGGGCAGTATATTTTAAGAGGGTTTGGTCTGGGGAAACACAACCTTAGGATTTAAAGAGTATTCCATGGGGGTCAGCTTTACTGATAAAAATGTATATCTGCCCGAACATACTCATTTTAGCAACATTAGAATAATGAAAGACTGCGGAAGTTCTAACTATATCACAAAACAAAAGAAAGCCAAGTTCTAACTAAACCATTCATGTTTGTCTGCAGCTCTTTGATGACAGTTCATTGGTCACTGTCCTATGTTAGGATTGTAACTTCTGAACTGCAAGTAACACAAGGGTCTCTGTGACAAAGGCAGTAACCCACCGAGCTATCCCCATAAATACAGTTCATCAGACAGACAAATGATTGCTCTCCAGCAGGATCACCAGTGTTATCTGGGCATTGTGTACTGTCTTATTGTTGTCTTGCATCGGCCATGATAATGATAAAAACTGTTTAAATGAAGCACACACTGTGCAGATTTTAAAAAGAAAATAAATGTAGTAACACATTCTCGTACCTACTCTATTAGTCAAACTTTGTGTCACAGCCTGATGTGATAAGCCGCTGCAGGGGTCAGGAAAGGTAAATAGGTATAAATAAACTTCTTCTCTCCTGCGCTGCATAGAAAAAGAAAAATCCACGCAGCAGAACAGTAGGCAATGGTTACCATTGTCAAAGAAAGGATTTGTCGCCTTTCGCCATGTGGAGATGAAGGGGTGAAACAATAAATAAAGCCAGGTTAACATGTAAATAGTCTTTTAAAGACCTGTTAAGTACTCGGGTGTGGCTGCGATAATCTCTAAAGCTGTCTGTGTGCGCCCGGGAAGCTGTCTCGTCCCGGGCTGACACACACGAGGGGGGGTTGCAGCACTTTGAGCCCCATGGCGTTGCGCGCATGCCGTCAAGCCCTTACTGCGAGGGCCAAGGCTCCTGTTTGGCTGGAACCGGGCCTGGTGGGGAAGAGTGTGGGCTTTTGTTTAAGTATTTATGTTAATCACAGCTCGTGATGGGGCTGTGATTAACATGAATACTTAAAAGCCCACAATCTGCCCCGCAGGTGCCGACAGCCGCAAGCCCCCAACCCCCGCCTTACCTTCACTCCCGACACCGCATCCAGGAAGTGAGTGATTTTCGCGCTGCTCGCTTTTTTAAAGCAGCAGCGCGATTCACTCGCGGGATGTCGTGGGTGTGTGCGCGCTGCACATACGGCAGTGCGCGCTCACGTTAACAGAGGTGCGTGCGCGCACCTTAACGGGAACAGTGCTCCCAACTAGTCTCGGTAAATGATTGGGCATTTGGAGATCGAGCAGACCCAGCATGGAGACTGGATAGAGAGGCTATGCGAGCCGGGAGGTACCTCCCCCTTTTATAAAATGGGGATACGACCCAGGGGCTCCCGATTCACAGACAGATAGTGGTAAGAGTATGGCACGTGGCAAACAAATTTCCTGGGCTAGGATAGAAGAAATTAACAAAGATGACCCTGCTATGGGACTATGATCAACTTTGAAAAGTGAAGAATTGTGCAGTTTCTGTAAATGGAAATTGCTGGGCCTGGAATGTCTCGGTGACATGTGGCACGTGCTGGCATATATCACATTTAACACCTTATAACAAGAATATGATATGGGGAAGGGTGATTGGTTGAAATAATTACAACTGGGGCACGCCCTTCGGGGACATATTAGAGAGGGGTAAGAACTGAAAGAGACATCCCCCTTAGAAGACCACCTGTTGACAGACCCATTAGCTGAAAAAGCGATATGGTTAATTTATAGGATTATAACAAATAACTCCCCAGACCTCCTGGGACCATTGAGGATTGCATGGGAGGGCGACTTGGGCCGTCTAGACGATGAAGACTGGGTGGAGGTGATACGGGGCCTGAGAGAGGTAGCAATAAGGTCTTACACCGGACCTACTACGCTAGGACAGTGCTACACCAACTGGGCCACACTGATAGCGCTCTCTGTGGGTGTGGGTGGGAAGGGACTTTCTACCACCTGTTGTGAGATTGCCCAGTAATACAATCATACTGACTCAAAATTGGGAGAATTGGGAGAAAGACCCCAAAGATTGCACTTATTAACATTTATTCGCGCCCTACTCGTGGGGGTGGTACATCATCTACTCTCGATTCTTTGTCAATCCTCTTGGAATCCTTCCCAGACGATGTTATGTTGATGATCGGAGGAGACTTTAACTGTCACTTCGAGCCCCTGTCTGGAGAAACCCCAATTTCACTCGAGGAAGATGAGGTTAGATCTATACCACCCACTAGTATGTATGCAGTCAAACGTTGGACCCCCTTGGTCCTTCAGCTTACCTCCCTTATTTACTCATTCTCTTTGAGAGCGTGTAATGGACGTTTTAACGGGGATATACCGGGGCAGTCAACCTACAGGGGAATGGGTCACGAATCTGTGATTGATTACGTCTTGGTCAGTCTAGATCTGTGGCCCAAAGTGTTGGATTTTAAGATAACTAGACGAACTGAGAGTGACCATGATCCCTTGACAGTTGCTTTAAATTTTCAATTACTGAACATAGGGTCAGCTATAGACCCCCTCCCAGCAGGAAACCTAAGAGTCATTCAAGGGGGGAAGAGGATTCGCTGGCTTACTATAAAACAGTCCGATATGGCAAATTGCCAGCTTGTATCTAAAAATACTCCCTCTACTTGAAAAGGTGTTTAAAATGGATGGTTATAATTCTGTAGCTGATGGAACCATGGATTTGGTTAAAATACACAAGGATCTTGTTGAAACACTGCGTGGATTTTTCTACACTATAGGCGCAGTCAATGTAAAGAAGCCGGGTAATAAAAATCCCTGGTTCACAAAGGGCTGCAGGCTAGCCAAACAGGACCTATTACAGGCCATTAGGGTAGGCAACCTCCCACTCATCCTGGAAGCAAGGCGGGCATATAGAAAGATAATTCTTACTGCTAAAACCGAGTGGGAAGAGGAAAGATGGGTTGCTATGAGATCAGCTCTTGTGGCAAAAGATTCAAGATCCTTTTGGAACCTTGTCCACTTCAGGAAACCGGAGGGCAACACTTTGATTGATCCCAATGTTTCTGAAGACGCTTGGGCTTCTCATCTTAAAAATTTGTATTCCATTAATACAACTAGGAGAGATGATCCCCCCGCTATCTTAATGGCCATGGATCCATCTTGGCTTGTTCCCCCTTGGACGCTATCAGAAGTGGATCTTGGCACTGGATCAGCTCCAAGTGAACAAGGCCCCCGGGTTAGACCGGATTCCCGGGGACCTTTATAAAGACGAACGGAAGGTCTGGGCCCCCTACCTTCAAATCCTTTTTAACGCCATCTTGCAAGGCTTACCGGTACCATCAACCTGGAAGGGTGCGGAAATTATCCCCATTTTCAAAAAGGGATCCCCCCTTGATCCAGGTAATTATAGGCCTATAAGCCTTATAGATGTGAGCCAGAAAATTTATTCTAGGCTCCTCTTGCAACGGCTACAGAATTGGATAGAAGAGAATAATACCCTAACCCCACTTCAAGCGGGATTCAGGTCCAAAATATCAACCATGGACCAATTATTTAGGCCCCAGATCCTTTATTGGAAACATGTCATATTGGATGGGGGTAGTCTATATATGACCTTCGTGGATTTGAAATCTGCATTCGACATGGTGGATCGTAATCAGCTATGGAACCTACTGCTAGCCATGGGGGCCCCACCATACTTATGCTACCAATTGAAGATTCTCCACGATGGGACCTACGCTAGAGTCCGCTATGGAAAATACGGCAACCTGACTGGCCCATTCCCAGTTGAAAAGGGAGTATGACAGGGCTGTGTCCTTGCCCCAACCCTGTTTTCTCTTTTTCTTAATGGGCTCATTGACGACCTTTTGGACACTACTGATATTGACGCACCAAAATTGGCCTCTAGAAAATATCCTGCCCTTATGTTTGCAGACGACAGCCTG
The DNA here is from genome assembly GCF_964204655.1 of Triturus cristatus. NCBI lineage: Eukaryota > Metazoa > Chordata > Amphibia > Caudata > Salamandridae > Triturus > Triturus cristatus. Next base: position 1,155,739,548 of record NC_140583.1, on the reverse strand, counting down.
CTGCTGTCAAAATCCCCAATGGGTATGCAGCGGGTGTTGGACCAGTTTACCAATTTCTGTAAAAAAAGGAACCTGGTGGTCAATATAGGTAAAACAAAGTATATGGCTTTTAACGTAAAATCCTCCAATTATCCACACCCCAAAATGGAAGGTATCGCCCTGGATCGGGTTTCCATATTCGAGTACCTAGGTCTGACCCTGAACGATAAAATGGGATGGTCCCCCCAAATGCGTAAAGCTAATCTAAAACTTAATCAGGCTGCGGGGGGCATCCTCAAAGTTTACAAGAAATGTCGTTCAAAAATCATAAGTGCCCCTCTTGAAATCTACTGTGTGCAATCTAGGTCCTCTACACTGTACGGGGCTGAATTATGGGGCCATACCCGTGCAAAAGACCTGGTCAGTACAGAAAACAATTTTATCAGGAAACTCTTAACCCTTCCAAACAACACGCCGCTTATGCCACTGAGGTTGGATCTCAACATCCGTTCCATCTCAGAGGTCGTTGCCGCCAGGCCGGTGATGTACTGGAGAAGGCTCTGGAGTACACCTGAGCTGGCGTGCTACAGAGACGAATTGAAAGTAATCCTGGGTTCACTTGGGGCCGATAAGATCCCTTGGCTCCAGTATGTTAGGCAGACACTAACTCACATTGACCTTGCTTATCTCTGGGTTAACCCAGAGAATTCTACTTTAGGCATCTCCCAAAAATCTCTTGCCTTAACATTTAAAGATTACTTTTTAATGAAAGTTTATAGTTCAGTTAAACCATCTAGTCTGACTGATGCTTTCTTAGATGTTAAATCATACTACGCCTTTGTACCCGACCTTGATGTTATCCAGCCAATTCTAGCAAAGAAGCTATATCTACAGTTTACATATGGAACCCTCCCTCTTTATTCATTTACCGATCGATGGGTGGGCGGTTTCCAGCACACTTGCCCTGGTTGTTCAACCGAACTGGAAACTATGATCCATGTCGTGCTTTTCTGCCCAGCATATGTCGGTATTCGGAAAAAAATGGATCATACAGTTATGTTTAAACTTGGGTATTAGGAGTTACCATGACTTCTTTAGGATTCTGAGAAGCGATACAAATCCACTTGTTGTGGTTGCAGTTTCTAAGTTTTTGTTTGCAATGTGGATAATTCGTAGGAAATTAATAAGCAATAATACTGATTGATTTATTGGTTTTAAAAGGGGTCAGCCTACTGATAAATTACCTTGATATCCTGACCTCTGACACTGGCCTTTTGTATTAATTGGAATATGTACTCTAAATGAATTCTGTTTTATGATTGTACTTTTATGATTTTAAACAATCGCAATAAAGTATTTTGGATTGGTAATGTATGCTGAGCACATTGCAAGAAAGAGTTATACATTTTATTTTTTAAAGAATTAGACAGGAAGTGGGGCATAGAGGGATTGCAGTGGACAACAGAGTCTATACAATTTAGCTATATGCAGACAAAAGGGTTGTGTATTTCAATGACATCCGAGAAGTGCAGATAGAAATGGCCCAAATGCTATCTACCTTTGGGTCAATCGTATGTGTACTCCTTAACGGGCATGTTTGCAGAGCCTACCCTGTACCTTGGGGAATACACAATACCAGTAGCTCCTGCAACCTTCCAGTACCTCAAAATTCATATATACAAAGATGGCCCTGACTCGTTAGAAGGCAACCTTTAATGCACAATTGCTGTGCTCAGATCACAGGTGGCCTTTTGGAATGCACTGCCCCTGTCCGTGGCTGGACGGCTGGCACTGGCCAAAATGGTTATGTTGCAACGCCTTCTATACCATTTTGTGAATTTACCATTTGTAATCCCTACATGATTCTTCCAACAACTTCCAACAGATAAAGGAGGACTAGGGGCTCCCAACTTTAAAGCGTACTGTATAGCCGGGCAACTGCAGTGGTTGTCATACTGGCTCACTGGCCATAATCTGTTGGAAATTGATTTTACAGCGGCACAATTAGAGCGTGACCAGCTGCACTGCCTGCTGTGCCCTGGCGTCCCGACACTGCCCACACATAAATTACTGTTACACATTGCAAATGACGTACTAGAAAATAGCAATGAGGTATAACTGGGTTCAGGCGCCTTATGCACTCAACGTACCCCTGAGAGGCCTTTGACACCTTAACGAGTAAGGGGCTTGCACTCTGGAAATGAGAAGGGATCACCACGGTGGGTGACCTGTTTGCAGAAAGCTCTCTTATGACACACGAAGACTTCATACACATACAACCTCCCAGACACCCTCTTCCTAACTCATGCCAGTCTCTTGTGATACGTACGTAAACTTTGGGAAGCAGATGATCATGAGCTACTGTGGGCGTTGCACACAATGGGGCATGGTCGAAACTCGGTGTGAGGCCTCCAAGACCAACTTATGACACCACTTACAACACTAAGGGAGAGATGGGAGATGGACTTAGGCAGGGCAGTCTCTGACATGGAATGAGGGATTCTGCTAGAATACCCTAAAAAAGTGTCTTGACATTCTACACCGGGCATACTTACCGCCTCATAAAATCAACCGCATATACTCTGCTGCATACTCGATATGCCCCCGTTGCCGGGTAGAGGGGGGTGGACTTGCTCCACATACTATAGGCCTGCCCACAACTATCAGAATTCTGTGCAGGAGTAGCCACTGCGTTGGGTGAAGTCACAGGCCATGCCCAATGGGATATTATGGAATGCTGCATACTTGGGTTGCCCATGAGCCCTAGAGGTTTCAAAGTAGGGGTGCAATGACAAACTTGGCACTATTGCTGGCGAAGCGCCTTCTCACCAGATGCTTGAAGTCCTGTATGGCCACAAGAACGGCAGGAGGAACTTCATCAGTGGGGCCTTGCCGAAAGCTTAGCCCTCTGGCGGGAGTATAGGGAACGCTGCAAATCACCAATTTCTATGGAATGTGATATGCTATTAGAGAGCTTTAAGGCACAAGATCCAGATCCTGGAGGTGTTACAGACTTCCAATGAGAATGTATCCATTTGTCCAGAAGAGATAATACCCTGGGGGATTCAGTATATAAAAGGCCCATCAACACGGACATTCACTAAGTCCATGAATATATTGCACTACACCCACTTTGGCACTCCCCCACTTCTTGTTTGTAGTGATGGCACTCAGGTGACACCTAGGAGTTTTATTTGGTTTGGGATCTGGGTGTGGGGGTGTTTTGATTACATAATTTGTTTGTCCTTTGTTTCTTACTGTATATGTTCTGATACGAGTCAGCCTGGAGGCCAACATCTACAATACGATAATTATTGTTATACATTGCATTATACTGTATATGCTCATGTGATGGACAGCATTCTCCTGTAATGTCAACTGTTTACCATAACAAAAATGCAATAAAGTTTGTGTTAAAAAAAGATATCCCCATAATCCTTGACAAAGGAGACAAGGCAACATTCATTCTCCTGTAACTCTTTACAGCATTTTAAACCGTCTCACACCCCATTCTCATCAAGCACCTGCACAAGACAGACATCCAAAGACCCATTCTAAATAGGATCTGCTCCTTCTTAACGTGTAGACCAAAAACTGTTAGCCTAGCACCTTTCTTCTCGGAAGCCCGCAAACTAATCTGCATAGTAGCTCAAGATTCTTCTCTCTGCCACACTCTCTTCAACATGTAAGTTATCCCTCTGGCCAATGTCATTCACACACATGACGTCAACATCCTCTACTATGCTGGTGAAGTGGAACTCATACTCTTCCCATACCGGACAAGAGCCCCAACACAAGAAACAAGTTCAACACCAGCATGATCAAAGTCACTAACTGTAGGAAAGCCAACTGCCTCAAGCTCAACGCCAACAAGACAGTAGTGATTTTCGGAATCAGCAAGAACACGTCGCCTTAGGACTCCAACTGGTGGCTGGCTGAACTTGGAACCCCACCCACACCAAGAACCTCAGAATAATCACTGACAGCCAACTTGACATGGCCATTCAAGTCAATGTAATCACTGTATCCTGCTTCCCCACCCTGAAGATGCTGAAGAAGATCTTTCAAGCACCACTGGAAAAATTGTCACGCCTTAACCACCAGTAAGTTGGATTATGGGAACACCCTCTATGTTGGGATCACCAACCAACTCACTAGAGGACTACAACCCATCCAGAACTTGGAAGACAGACACATCCTCAACCTCCCACATAGAATTCACATCACACTACACCTCTGAAGCTCCCCTAGATCCTAATACAAACTCCTTGCACACACATTGAAGGCACTACACAACCTATCCCCCACCTACCATAACAGCCGCATCTCCTTCCATCAACCACTTAAATATCTCTGCTCAGCAGGACAGGTTTTCTGTTACATTGCTCCTAAAGCCTAGAACGGTGTCCCATGCCACATAAGGGCTTCTTCCTCATTTCTCGGACTCCGCAAGAAGCTGAAGACCTGGATTTTCAATTATCCAACCTACCATAGGCAGGGCTAGAGACACACACACCTGCTCTGCGCCAGGATACCCTTGCAGGTGATATTGTGTTTTCATCATCATCATCAAAGAATCTTTATTCGATTATTACATCATGAAAGATACACTGCGACAGAATAAAAGGAAAAATAAGAAGTAGTGCCAATGCAAATACAAATGTAAATTTAAGATAAAAAAGACACAATGTCTAAAGTCCTTGTAAATATAGAATATCTCTATCTGGGTCCAGCCCAAGAGAGCACTACTAGAGCATAAATAAACCAGCATAGCGATTTTTCCTTGCATAATAAAATTAATAATAACTAAAAATGACTGGGCCGCTTATACAATTAAATATCAAGAATAGGGAGTTCTGGAGGAATAATCCTCTTCTCAATAGATCTGCGAATGACCCATGACCAGCTCAAAAATTTGGCCATTGCAATAACTATGTCCTCTCGAGTATTAGTTCTCAAAATACGCAATGCTGTTTTATGCGATCTAGTGCCTAAATTAGAACAAATCGGCTTAAGCCATTTACGCCTGGGATGGACAAAGGCAGGGCACACAAACAGAACATGAGTAATTGACTCTTCCTGTGTTAAACATGTGGGACAAAACCTATCATGACCACCCTTCCATTTATACCTATAAGAGTTGAGAGGGAGAGACCCCACTCTAAATTGATGATATAGTGTGCGATCATCTGGTCTGGAGATAAAATTCCAGTAAGGTTCAAAACTACTTATGTACTTGTGATCCATAAAGAGGCCAGATAGTGAACTGCTGTTTGTCACTGACCATGATTTCCTAAGCCTGGATTCCCAATATAAGACTTTGAAATCCAATTTGTTAGGAAATTGGTTGCCCCTAGAATCTAACCACAGGTGGCCCAGTCCCATATCATGCAAACCACTTTTTATGTATTGGAGCCAGGATATTCTCCTATGCTTATCTAGGTCTTTAATATACCAGATTGCGTTAGTATAAGATAGAAGCTCAGGTGTAGTCCACAGTCTTCTCCAATAGGAGAGAGGTCTAAATCCAGCATCATCGTCAAACGCCCTACAGCCCAAGTCTAACAATAAAGGCTGAATGGGTGTTGACTGAGGAAGGGCGGTCAATGAGCGCAAAAACTTATTTTGGGCTATGACTAAGGGGGATAAATTATCGAAACCCCATATCTCTGCCCCATAAATAATTGATGCTCTTATTTTCCCTTTATACAGGGCAATGGCAGGCCCCACCGGTTTTGTATACGAAGCTCTATGTTCTTTCAGTAAGGCACCAGCTAGTTGGTTATGTTTGAGAACAAGTAAATCTATTTGTGACTTCCAAGTCAACCTTCTGCCCACGGTGATCCCCAAATATGTAAATGTGTCAGTTTGTTCTAGGGGTATATCATTCATTGACATTTTACTCTTAATTGTTTTGTTTTTATGCATCACCATATACTTAGTCTTGTCAACATTAATAGCCAGGTCATGATTATTACAAAAGACCATAAATCTATCTATGGCCCGCTGCAGACCTGATTGTGTTTTAGACAATATAAGCGTATCATCTGCAAACATAAGAAGTGGGACCTTAGAGCCATCTAATGAAGGAGCATCGGTTGGATAGTTTGCAAAGTAGGAAATACCCTATTAATGAACAAGGAGAACAGTGTCGGTGCTAAAACGCACCCCTGCCTTACGCCCCTATCTACAGGGAATTTATCGGTTAACTCACCCTGTTGTCCCCATCTAACTTGTGCATAGTTAGAGGTATGAAGTTTGACGATGAGGGATAGGAGCGCCAAAGGCATACCTACCTCCTTGAGAAAATCCCACACAACTTGCTACGGGGCACTAAATCAAAAGCAGATTTTAAATCTACAAAAGCTGCAAACAGAGTCCCCCCCGATAAAATGACCGTTCTCCAATAAATCATTATAAACCTGAATACCTGGTCAATTGTGCTTACATGTGACCGAAAGCCAGCTTGATAGATAGATAATACCTGAAACTCGTCAATCCATTCATTGACCCTAAATAATATGTAATAATCAATTCCTTAGGTAAACACTTCTTCTTCAGTCCTACTCCTTCAACTTCTAAGCAGATAGAGGAGGTGAATCAGGATGGGAGGAGGAGAGGAGAAGGGTATAGCTGGAAATATCCACTCCGTTCCCTTCACCATCAGACAATAAAGAAGAAACCAGTTGAGAGCAAGATGGAACAATCAGGATGACAAAGGCCCTTTCCCTTCTGGTCTTTGTCAACACCTTTGTAATCAGAGAAAAAAGGGTCATAGGCATAAGGGAGACCCTCCAGCTTAGGGCTGACCAGGACACCTGCCCCCAAGCTCCCTACACTTGAAATCAGAAACAAAAGAGGGGGGCAAGAACATTGTCATGATCTGCAAATTAAGTCCTTTCCTGGTACTACCCATCTCTTGCAAGTTACCTTGAAAACGTCCAGACTCCAACAACAGCCTTGAGACGATGGAAGGACTTTGCTTAGTTCGTCCACTGTTTCGTGTACCCCCTAATGTAAATCACCTTGAGGAACATCATATGCTGCACAGCACCCTGCAAAATATTGAAGGGCAATGCCTAATAGAATCCTGAAATTAGTCTACCCCAGCTGTTTATAACTGTCACTACTGTAATATTGTCCATTCTGAACATCATTAATGCAAAACTCAAAATAATTTTCCAAATGGCTTTCAACTATATCCATTTCTAAGAGTGTCTCAAATCTATAGAAGACCGACATGCCTGCAAAGATATGGACTCCAGACTGTCTCCCCATCCCGACAACTGGCATCAATTGTCATCATCTGTGAAGCAAAAAGAATATAAAGGCATTCCTCATTGATGAAATTGGGGTTCTAACCACCAGAGACATTCCTTTCAAAAGACTAGATCTAGTCTAAAGCATATCTTGAAATCATGTGAGCTGAGTTTCAAAAACTCTATTGCATGGCAAACCACCAGACCTAGATGAAATCAGGCCCTAGCAATCATTACCAAGGTTGCTGTAATGTTGCCCTGCGCCTTCAACCATAATAGTATCTAGGATCGATCTTGATGCAGTTGGAAATATATTAGACTATAAAGCTTTTATATCTTGCAGTCCGGTACACAATTTGGTCTCTATGATCTCAATGTCATGCATTTGATCTGGTGATGATTTTTCCCAGTTGATTAGAAAGCCATGCATCTGAAGCAGGTAAACCACTATTCACATATTCTGAATAGTCCGATCACTCTAATGGTAGTAGGCCAACCAATCATCTAGATAATGATGGAGAGGAATTCCATGATTCTGAAGTGGACCTACAAGAGAAGCAAGAGTCTTGGTGTTCACTGCAGCACAAAGAGGAGAACACAGAATTAGAAAGGATGCTCAGCTACCACAGACCAGAGAAATCATTGTAATATGTAAAAAGAATCCTGGAGGTCCTGGGGACCCCTTACCTTTTGCGAGTGCTTCACCACCCTCTTGAAGAGGGCGGTAAATTGCGAGTTTCTTGCGACCGAAATTGGGGTTGCAAAACATTCTTACATAGGATAGCGAGTCGCTATTAGGAAGGAACGCCCTTGGAAGGCCCTGTAAGTTGTTTGGCCACCCTGACTTATGATCGACCCTTTTAGGACAAGAGCTAACGACACGGGAGTTATTATGCTGGTTGTTTATTGCAGGTAAAGGGTATGGTTGTTTAGGGGTAACTGATAAAGTCCATCAAAAGAAAGGGGAAACAGAAGTTCGTGAATATATAAAGACAAAGCAACAGGTCCGGTAGCCGCTTCTGCAGGTCCCTCTGGTGTGAGCAACTTCAGGTCAGTTCCTTGAGAGGTCCTCAGGTTTGTTTTGGCGTCCCCGGGAGATAAAGGAAACACAGAAAGAACCACCCGTCAGTAACAAAGTCTTGACTCTCGTGACTGTGTGATTCACCCACCACCTATGCATCTATTCACCAGGGTTTGTGAGGAAGGGAAATGTGAGGAGCAGGACGGACCTAACTAGTGCCCGCTTTTACTTGCTCTCCCCGCTTTCGCCCTCCCAGTCCAGCGTTTTAAAGAGTTCAAGAAAGACACTGACCTGGAGCTACAGTCCTCCAGGACCGTAGCATTGGGTGTCTCGGCGTCCTGGCTCTCCGGGGGACGACTGGACACGGTAGCGGTACCAGCTGGGGCCTCGCCGCCCGTCGCGTCTTCTTCTCTGCTACTCCGGCTCTGCTGTTCGGTCCTTTGTTCTCTCCCTGGTACCAGTTCTGGATCCGTCACTCCTTCACTCTCCTCCGTCGTCTCCAACCTCCTCTTCGCTTCCTCTTCCTCCCCTTTTGTCTCCGCCTCCCTCGCGTCTCTCGTCTTCGTGCGGGACGTCACATCCGCCCCTACCCGGAAGACTAGACCGCCACCGTCCTCCGCTTGGAATTTGGACGTCGCCATCTTGAAGGGCACGGGAAAGGCGTTTCCGGCACTGTCCGTATCACACTGCCTTTCTCCCCGGGATGGCCGATCGGGCCATTCAGTTACAGGAAATCGGGAGAGGTAGTCCGCATTGCCTTGCAAACGCCCGGGAATATGTATAGTCTGAAACGAAAAAGGTTGTAATGCTAAGAACCATCTCAGTATTTTGGCATTGGTGTCCTTATTGGTGGCTAACCAGGTCAGGGGTGCATGGTCCGTTAGGAGAAAGAAATGTCTTCCCGACAGGTAATATTGTAGTGATTCTATGGCCCACTTAATGGCCAAGCATTCTTTCTCCATGGTGGCATATCGGGTTTCCCTGGGGAATAATTTCCGACTCAAAAATAATATGGGTTGTAAGAACCCTTGAGTATTTGGTTGAGAAAGTACAGCCCCTATCCCTCTATCCGAGGCGTCGGTTTGTAGTACAAAGGACTTATTGAAGTCCGGACAGGACAGAACCGGGGCACTACACAGGGCAGTCTTTAGTGCGCTGAAACTGTCTTCCTGCCTCCTTCCCCATTCTATTTTGGTCTTGCTGTTTTTGTTCTGCAGGAGGTCCGTGAGGGGGCTCGCCAGCTCGGAGAATTGTGGGACGAACCTGCGATAGTAACCCGCCAGTCCCAAAAAAGCTCTAACTTCTTTTTTTTGTAGAAGGGCGGGGAATCTTCTGTATAGCTTCTAATTTGTTGTGTTGTGGTAGAATCGAGCCCTCTCTGATAGTGTAGCCCAAGTATTCGATTTGGTGTGTTCCTAGAGTGGTCTTCTTTGGATTTAGAGTAAGACCCGCTTGCCTCAAGGTTTTAAAAACGTTATTGAGATGAGCTAAATGTGTGTCCCAGTCGGGGCTATACACCACTATGTCGTCTAAATAGGCGACAGCGTAGTCCCGGTGTGTTCTCAATAGAACGTCCATAAGCCTCTGAAACGTTGCAGGTGCTCCGTGGAGACCAAACGGCATCACCTTAAATTGATAGAGTCCGGACGGGGTTGAAAATGCAGTCTTTTCCTTGGCTGATTCTGTTAACGGAATCTGCCAATAACCTTTTGTCAGGTCGATGGTGGACATGACTCGTGCCCCACCCAACCTCTCGATTAATTCGTCCACCCGGGGCATTGGGTAATTGTCGAATTTGGAGTGGGCGTTCACCTGGCGGAAGTCTATGCAAAAGCGAAGACTTCCGTCCGGTTTGGGCACTAATACAATGGGTGACCGCCATGGACTGTGAGACGGTTCGATTATGTCCGCCTGGAGCATGGACTCTACTTCTACTTCTACGGCTTCTCTCCTAGCCTGTGGTATCCTGTATGGTTTGAGGTTCACCACTATTCCTTCCTGTGTAACAATGTCATGTGATACTATTGAGGTACGTCCTGGGCTCCCCGAACTTAACCCTGGGTGTTGACTCAACAGATCACATACTTGTGCTCTTTGTTTGGAAGTTGTTTTAGATCCCATCTGGGGCATGTCTTCTCTGGACATCCCCTCCCTTTCCATGCATATTTCCAATGGTTTATTGAGGGTCACTTGACACACCGGTTGTATCCCTTTATCCTCTCCGGTACAGGCCTGCTTCTCCTCCCACTTCTTTAAAAGGTTTATATGGTATGTTTGCCCTTGGTTGTTAGTGTGGGGTATCGCTATTCTGTAAGAAACCGGAGTGACCCTCTGGGTCACGCTATAGGGGCCTTGCCATGTTGCCAACAGTTTCTTATCTGAAGAGGGCAACAGAATCAACACCTTATCTCCCACTTTCAACTCCCTCATTCGGCTGGCACGATCATACTGTTCTTTTTGGTTAGCCTGTGCTTTCTCATATTTAGATGGACAGTGTCCCATAGAGTCGCTAAGGTTTCCTTCAAGGTGTGTACATAACTTAACACAGGTTTCCCTTCGTCCTCCTCTTCCGTCCACTGTTCCGCGGCCATGTCTAATAGAGTGCGAGGTGTACGTCCAAACAGGAGTTCGAAAGGACTGAATCCTGTGGATTTTTGTACGTGTGTTCTGATGGCAAATAGTACCAAAGGTAACTTCCGGTCCCAGTCCCTTCCGGTGTCCCCAATTAGTTTCTTTAGGATAGTCTTGATGGTTCGGTTGTACCGTTCCACCAGACCATCCGTTTGTGGGTGGTACACTGAGGTTCGGATTTGGCGTACCCCTAGTATTTTACAGATGTCTTTCATCAATCTGGCCATAAAAGGGGTTCCCTGGTCTGTTAACAGTTCTAACGGGAAACCTACTCGAGAAAAGAATGATACCATGGCCTGGGCTACGGCTGTAGTGGTCATGCTGGTGAGGGGTATAGCCTCGGGGTAGCGAGTTGCATAGTCCACCAAGACTAAAATATACTGGTGTCCCCTTGCTGATCTAATAAGGGGACCCACTAGATCCATGCCTACCCGCTGGAAGGGAATGTCAATGATGGGTAACGGACACAGAGGTACCTTTTTGTCTTTGGAAGGGTTGATCATTTGGCATTTGGGACAAGCTGCACAAAATCGAGCGGTTTCTTGATATACCCCTGGCCAATAAAACCGTTCTAACAGGTATTTCAGGGTGTGTTCTTGGCCATAATGACCCCCTCCCGTCTGGCTGTGTGCTAACTGTAGGGCCTGTTCTCTAAATGCTATCGGTATCAACAATTGATCACACCTCCGTCCAGGACCACCAACGGCTCTATAAAGCAGACCTTTTTTTATAAAAAAATATGGGCCTACCTTGTTGGGGTCAACTTCCTGAACGTGCTTCCAGGCTTGTACCAAGGTGCTGTCATCTTTCTGTGCCGCTCGAAAGCTGCGGGCAGGAGTATTGATGTCATCTGGGGAAGAAAGCATACATGAAAACATACCAGGATTGGTCAGAGCGTAGTTTTCTCTGTCCCTTCTTTTCTCGCTACGGGATTTTTTTTCTCTGTCTTGGGGCTGGGATATAGGTTCGGTACGGAACGGGGCTTTGTGTAGCCAGTCCTGTTCGTCTCCCGATTGCATGAGCCCGGCTAAATATTCATGGAAAAGGGGAAGGTCGGTACCTAACAATACTTTTTCGGGTAACCCAGGTACTATTCCCACTTTTCTCACTTGGGGGTATCCGTCTATTTCTAGTAAGACTTCAGCTAAGGGATAGGACCGTACATCACCATGAACACAGGAGACTAATACCGTTTCTCCCTCACACTCTTTTGCTCCCTGAAGGATTTCTTTGGCCACGACTGTATGGTGACAACCCGTATCTAATAAAGCGTCACTAGGTCTCCCATTTATCCTAACACCTTTCTTGTATCTCTGTCTAGTGCCTCCTGTTAGTAACACCCTTCCTCGGGACCACCCGACCTCCATGGGCTCGGGGTGATCGGTGTTCAAGGGACAATTCCGAGCTATGTGCCCCCACTCAGCACACCGAAAACACTGAGGGCCTAGATGTGCTGACGTTGGTTTTGGAGTGGATTTGGGAACTGGTTTTGTAATGGACAAGGGTCGTCTGTCTCCTTCACTGGTGGATTTGGTAGCGGTTTTGAGGGAAGTCATCGGGACTCTAGGGTTTTGAGCTTTAAAGTCCGGTGATCTGTGGTATGCACACGCAAGTTCAATGGCTGTTTGTTGAGTCAAGGCCGAATGCTGTTTCAGCCAGGCTCTCGTATTATATGGTAGAGCTTCCAAGTATTGTTCTAAGAACACTTTCTCTACCACCTCCTCTACTGAGGCCGTGCTGGGTTGAAGCCATCGTGTCCCCAAATCTTTAATGCGGTAGAATAAGGCTCGGGGATTGTCACCAGTCACCCATTTTTCTTTGCGAAACCGGGCTCTATAATATTCGTGATCACATCCCAGTCGTTCCAAAATGGCCCTTTTTATGTCTTGATAGGGGGTCACACCAGCAGGGTTGGCCGCTTGGTAGGCTGCCTGCAATTCGCCTGACAACAGTGGGGCGATGTACTGACCCCACCGCTCTGGGGGCCAAGCAGCAGTAGTAGCTACTCTTTCAAAGTTCGTAAAGAAATAGTCAGGGTCCTCCCCTTCTTGGAATTTCTGTAGTACACTCCCAGGGACGTGCGGATGCACCCTGGTGTGGGCTATCACATCCGTAAGTCTTAGTATAGCTGTGTCTTGCACCTGTTGGTTGTTTGTTAATAGCGACGCCTGGTCGGTCATGGCCTTCTGAAATGACTCCCTTTCCTTCTGTGCATTTAGATTTTGTTGTTCCAGGACTAGTTGCAAGTGTCGCTGACCCTCAGCTAGCTGTGTGATAATGTCCTGTAGGGTCACGGGTTGTGTCATCTTCAAGCCTCAGATGAAATCCCACTTCTGACACCACTGTAAGTTGTTTGGCCACCCTGACCTATGATCGACCCTTTTAGGACAAGAGCTAACGACACGGAAGTTATTATGCTGGTTGTTTATTGCAGGTAAAGGGTATGGTTGTTTAGGGGTAACTGATAAAGTCCATCAAAAGAAAGGGGAAACAGAAGTTCGTGAATATATAAAGACAAAGCAACAGGTCCGGTAGCCGCTTCTGCAGGTCCCTCTGGTGTGAGCAACTTCAGGTCAGTTCCTTGAGAGGTCCTCAGGTTTGTTTTGGCGTCCCCGGGAGATAAAGGAAACACAGAAAGAACCACCCGTCAGTAACAAAGTCTTGACTCTCGTGACTGTGTGATTCACCCACCACCTATGCATCTATTCACCAGGGTTTGTGAGGAAGGGAAATGTGAGGAGCAGGACGGACCTAACTAGTGCCCGCTTTTACTTGCTCTCCCCGCTTTCGCCCTCCCAGTCCAGCGTTTTAAAGAGTTCAAGAAAGACACTGACCTGGAGCTACAGTCCTCCAGGACCGTAGCATTGGGTGTCTCGGCGTCCTGGCTCTCCGGGGGACGACTGGACACGGTAGCGGTACCAGCTGGGGCCTCGCCGCCCGTCGCGTCTTCTTCTCTGCTACTCCGGCTCTGCTGTTCGGTCCTTTGTTCTCTCCCTGGTACCAGTTCTGGATCCGTCACTCCTTCACTCTCCTCCGTCGTCTCCAACCTCCTCTTCGCTTCCTCTTCCTCCCCTTTTGTCTCCGCCTCCCTCGCGTCTCTCGTCTTCGTGCGGGACGTCACATCCGCCCCTACCCGGAAGACTAGACCGCCACCGTCCTCCGCTTGGAATTTGGACGTCGCCATCTTGAAGGGCACGGGAAAGGCGTTTCCGGCACTGTCCGTATCACAGGCCCCTTCCTGATAGCGAGTCGCAAATCCTATTTAGCGATTCGCAAATAAATTGCGACTCGCTAAATAGGGTTTGTACATGACCCATTGGTATTTTCAAATGTGCAAACGGGTCACAAACCCGTTTGCGCATGCAAAAATGGGTTGTACATCTGGCCCTTTGTTCCTTGGACGTGGTTAAAACCCCTTCTTCGATGTGGATGCCTAATGTGGATACCTATTGGACTCCTGAGAACCTGAGGGTGGAAATGCACTAATGTCCTTGTAGGAGACTGGCTTAGCAGATGGTGCACACGTATTTAAGCGAAGCACCTTGCATTAATCCAGACAACCCTTATGGTGGTTTTAGTGGTCTTAGATAAGCTTAGAAGGCTTTCTAAGTGGTAGCTGTGGAGAGCAGCGTTCAGGCTTAGTCCAGCCATTGTGTGTTAAGCAGCTTGTTTTACCAGATCTAATCCTGATTAAGTGTTTGAAACTGTGAGGACACTTTGGTCCAGGTCAGCACTCTCCCCAGCAGCTCCACGTGGTAGGGCAGCGTCCTGAGCCCTCCTGCAGCCTGGTGTTCGCGCCTGCAGCTCGCACCCAGCTGTACCCTTCCCTCAGTGCCCCGTGTTTTTGCCTCTAGAGCCCCTTCTAATTTAATCTATTTCTGCCTCTAGTACCCCTTTTTAATTTAACTATCTCTGCCTATATTGTACTGTTTTCTTACTTGTTTGTTAGTGCCCTGCCACTTGGGCTTCGTGCTAATTCTCCCCTCTACCCTCGACCGCCACTATTCCCTGCGGCCCCACCCAGTTTCCCGCCTCCCTACCTACTGTCCAGCCCCCCTCCCCTACTTATGGTGGCCGCTGCGCGGACGCGCAGCGGATGCGTGCAGCAGGTGCGCCAAAGGCGCGCCTAAGGCAAGCCCGTCTGCCCTGCACCGTGCCAAGCGCCAGACCCCCTGGCCCCTGCGAACACCACGACACCCGACGCCGCTACGACGCCAACTCCCTCCACGTGCTCAACACGCGGACCCTTCTCCTGCCGGGGCTGCAGCTTCACCAGCCTCCGAGCCACCAAACGCCCACCGTGACAGGACGCAACCACCTCAGATGCATTCTACTGAACACCCGCTCCGCACGCAAACACGCCGTCGAACTCTGGGACCTGCTCGACACATCCTCCCCGGATGTCGCCTTCCTGACAGAGACCTGGATGAACGCCTCCTCGGCACCCGACATCGCCATACCCATCCCAGACGGCTACAAGATCACCCGCAGGGATCGCACCAACGGAGTAGGAGGGGGAATCGCCATCATCACAAGAACACCCTCAGCGTCTCAACCAGCACCGACGACACCCTCAGCACCGCCGAACACCTGCACTTCCAGATCCACACCGATCCCAACACCACCCTCAGAGGAACTCTCGTCTACAGACCCCCCGGACCCCGGCCTCAGTTCAGCGACTCCATCGCCGACTTAGTCAGCACGCACGCACGCCCTGGCCTCCGCAGACTACATCCTTCTCGGAGACCTGAACTTCCACCTCGAGAACAACAACGACATCAACTCCACCACCCTGATTGACAACCTTGCCAAACTCGGTCTCAGATAGCTCGTCACAACGCCCACCCACTCCGCCGGCCACACGCTCGATCCCATCTACTCCGCAAGCCCCCACGTCACCTTCAGCCACACCACCGAACTCCACTGGACCGACCATCGCTGCATCCACTTCACCTACCGGAAACCCACCACGCACCACCGCACGCAACAGATCCCCCGCCGCAGCTGGAGCAAAATCACCGAAGACCAGCTAAACACCACCCTTGCCCGAAGCTCACCCACCGACCCCACCGCCGCTGACACCGCCGCCCGCAACCTCAGACATTGTATCGACAACTGTGCCAACACTCTCGCCCCGATCAAGAAACCCTCCAACAGACACACCAACAAGAAAGCCAGCTGGTTCACCGCAGACCTTCAGGCTTCCAAGCAAACCTGCCGTACACTAGAGAAGAAATGGCACCGCGAACAAACACCAGACAGCTACGCAGCCCACAAGAACGCCATCCGCACCATCACCTCATCAGATCCGTCAAAAGAGCCTCCTTCAAGGACCGACTCGACAACAACACGCACAACAGCAAAGAGCTCTTCAACATCGTGAAGGAACTCTCCAACCCCAGCTCCAACACCAACGACATCCCACCATCGCAAGACCTGTGCGACTCCCTTGCCACCTTCTTCCATCGCAAGATCGTAGACATCCATGACAACTTCAACAACCTGACTGCCCCGGCAGCCACCGACACCTCAGACCCCGCAGCCACCACCCACAATCGATCCCCTGCTCACCTGGACCAACATAAACGACGATGACGACACCATCAAAATCATGAACACCATCCACGCCGGCACTCCATCAGACCCATGCCCACACTACATCTTCAACAAAGCTAGCGCCACCATCGCACCCCATCTCCGCAAGACCATCAACATCTCCTTCGAGACCGCGACCTTACCGGAGAGCTGGAAGCACGCTGAGATCAACGCCTTACTGAAGAAACCCAAGGCAAATCCGAAGGACCTCGAGAACTTCTGGCCCATCTCAGTGCTCCCGTTCCCGGCGAAGGTCATTGAGAAGACCATCAACAGACAGCTGACCCGCTACCTCGAGGAGAACAACATCCTGGACCCGTCCCAGTCTGGGTTTCGCAGCAACCACAGTACCGAGACGGCCCTCATCGCCGCCACCGATGATATCAGGGCCTTGCTGGACAACGGCGAAACCGCGGCCCTCATCCTCCTGGACCTATCAGCCGCCTTCGACACTGCCTGCCACCGCACCCTTCGCACACACCTCCACAACGCAGGGATCCGAGACAAGGCCCTGGAATGGACCACCTCCTTCCTCTCCGGCAGAACCCAGAGCGTCCGCCTCCCCCGTTCTGCTCCGAAGCCTCCGAGATCACCTGCGGCGTACCACAAAGATCACCCCTCAGCCCGACATTGTTCAACGTCTACAAGGCACCGCTCGCCCACGTCGCCCGACTGTACGACCTCAACATCATCTCCTACGCCGACGACACCCAGCTGATCCTCTCCCTCACCAAGGACCCCCTCACCACCAAAACCAACCTCCACGCAGGAATGAAAGCTGTCGCCGAGTGGATGAAGAACAGCCGTATGAATCTGAACTCGGACAAGACAGAGGTCCTCATCCTCGGCTCCACCCCCTCAGCCTGGGACGACTCCTGGTGGCCGACCGCACTGGGAGCAGCACCGACTCCCACCGACCACGCACGCAACCTGGGGTTCATCCTCGACTCAACACTCTCCATGACCAAGCAAGTAAACGCTCGTCCTCCTGCTTCAACACCCTCCGCATGCTCCGCAAGATCTACAGGTGGATCCCCACCGAATCAAGAAAAACGCTCACCGAGGCCCTCGTCAGCAGCAGACTGGACTACGGCAACGCCCTCTACGCGGGAACGACAGCCAAACTTCAGAAAAGACTCCAACGCATACAGAACGCCTCCGCACGCCTCGTCATCGACATCTCCTGCCACAGCCACATCACTGCCCACCTAAGAGACCTGCACGTCAACAAGTGGATCACCTTCAAGCTCCTCATCCACCCACACAAAGCGCTCCACAACACCAGACCGGCATAACTCAACAGACGACTCACCTTCTACACCCTGAACAAACAGCTCCGCTCCGCCGACCTCGCCACTGTCCCCCGCATCCGAAGAGCAACCACCGGCGGCAGATCGTTCTCCCACCTCACCGCCAAGACCTGGAACACCCTCCCCATCCTCCTACGGCAGACCCAGGACCTACTAACCTTCAGAAAGCTTCTCAAGGTCTGGCTATTCGAGCAGGAGCAGCACCCCCACCCCCCCTCAGCACCTTGAGACCCTCACGGGTGAGTAGTGCGCTTTACAAATGTTTTGATTGATTGATAGATTAATCAAAGTTTCAATTGCATCTATAGAGCCATGTTTTCAGGGCCTTTGAGAAAGAGACAACCTGTGGCATGGAATGCAAATTTGGCAGTAAGAAATTCGAGCCTCTTGTAGCCTTGACTGAATAAGTTCAGCCCCTCATTGTAGACAGTGGCATAGCAAGGTCAGGTAGTACCCGGTGAGGAAAATTTCTTGTCACTCCTGGCTTGACAAAATGGCAAAAATATGTGTTTAAAACACATATTTTTGCCATTTTGTAACCCCCTCAGTGATGACACCCGGGGCGGCTGGCACCCACCTTCATACGCCCCTGATTGTAGTCTTTTTGACTCCAGGAATCACAAGAAAGTTGGCAAATCTAGACCGAAGTGGTAGCATGGTAAATAATGACTAAACCTATCTTGCACATAGGTGGGGCCTGGTTTTTAAAATGCTGTAAAAACTAAACACATTGAGTACCATCTTTTTGAGGGTTTGACAACCAATGCACAGAGTTGAATGTTGCATAAGAGTGTCTGGGAAGCTGAAGGGCCAGTCTAGCTGCCTTCATATGGACACAGTGCTGCTTCATCTGTACCACTGTACATCCCAGAGAAAAGTAACTGCCATAGTTTCAAGCAACTAAGAACGTTGGCTGTGCCAGTCAAGGGCGAGTATTGGTTAGAAGATATGAGAGAATTTTTCTCAAATGCCTCAAGAAGCGACAATATGTCGAAGACAGATGATGGACCTCGTCATTTAAAGCCAACTCGGATTCGTCCACAAGGCACTGGGTCAGAAACAGTCCAGGAGACAGGAAAGATTTCCGGTCACAGACAATCATCATTTCCAACTTCTCGGAGTAAATGTTAAGGAGTTATCTGCTAACCACCCTGACACTGCTAACATGCACTTGTGCCTGGGGCGATCACAATCTGTTTATCAGTCAGAGTAATTCATAAGAACAGGACAGAATGCAGGGCAGATGAAGAATAGCTTGAAAGGAATGGGGTGAGCGGAGAAGTGACACCGACCGGGACCGCAGCTTCGGCAGTTCCCACATGTACGGTGTGGTGTGTCTTCAGCCGATTGTGCCTGTTCTTTGTTTCAGAACACAAAATATTCAGTTCCGGTGGGGACTTCTTGAAAGGAGGAGACATAGTACCTTCAAAAATACCAGCTCCTATTTATTTATTCATACTGTTGATTTTATGGCACTTGGTTGTGATACAAACGCCACTTCGTAGATCTGGGTCTTTTCAAGCCATGGATTACGTTTCCTGGTCTAATCCCTGAGACTACAGGGATCGAAACTTCAGTAGCTTCGGCGAGTTGAACACCCATGTCTATATGTTGCTGAGCTCTGTGGCAGATTGTCTTGTCCTTCTTGAAGCCCTGACCTCTATCAGGTGGGAAAGTGATCCCTGTGATATATGCGGAGACAGAAAAAGACTCTAAAAAACGTCGTTTTCAGACATCTTTTGCCTGATTGTGAATTTTGTTGGTTTCCCATGTCCAGGCTAAGTGAATTCGGGGATGGACCCCTAGGATTCTAGTAGTATCTTCTGAGTGAGCTTGGACTCAACAATCAGATTTTTTTTCTCAAATATTGGGATGCGGCTGTGCATGTATTGCAGGGTTAACCTTACCGTAGAGGAGTTTTAAAGTGAATCTCCGGAGCAGAGGGAGTCAGTGAAGTTTTTTGGGAGCTGGCTTCATGTGGTCAGACAGGCCCAGCTCCAGGAATTTTTATTTGGGTGGGTCAAGGGTGTGTTCGGGTAGGCCACTACCGGCCCAATTGGTTGCTTCTGGAGGTAGTCTAAAAGCCATAGATTACATCATATCTATTTGCAAACAGTCACTATTGCTTCCGTGTGTATACAGAGCATGTGGAGATTTATTTATTGGTACCCCACCACTGACCTTTTCTGTAGATACCTTTACTACCACCCTCCAACAGTGCACTCCATCTCTCCTTAGCCCCTCCCCCTCATGACCTCCTCCTCAGACTCCCTCACCACCACCCTCCACCAGTGCCCCTCATCTCTCCGTATCTCCCACCCTCCCCCCACGACCTCCTCCTCAGATTCCCTCACTGCCACCCTCAAAGGCCCTCCTCCTCATGACCTCCTCCTTGGATTCCCTCATTGCCACCCTCCACCAGTGCCCCTCATCGCTCCATAGCCCCTCCCCCAATTACCTCCTTCTTGGATTCACTCACTGCCACCATCCAACAGTGCCTCTCATCGCTACAAAGCTCCTCCCCCTCATGACCCCTCCTTCGGATGCCCTCACTGCCACCCTCCAACAGTGGCGCTCACAATCTCTCCATAGCCCCTCCCCCTCATGACCTCCTCCTCAGACTCCCTGATTGCAACGCTCCACCAGTGCCCCTCATCACTCCAAAGCCCCTCCCCATGACCTCCTCTTCGAATTTCCTAATTGCCACCCTCCACAAGTGCCCCTCATCTCTCCGTAGCTCCACCCTCCCCCCATGACCTCCTACTCGGATTCCCTCACTGCCACCACCCAACAGTGCCTTTCATCTCTCCAAAGCCCCTCCTCCTCATGCCCTTCTCCTCAGATTCCCTCACTGCCACCCTCCATCAGTGCCCCTAATCTCTCCATAGCCTCTTCCCCTCGGATTCTCTCATTGCCACCCTCCACCAGTGCCCCTCATCGCCCCATAGCCTCTCCCCCTATTGACCTCCTCCTCAGATTCCCTCATTGCCACCCTCCAACAGTGCCCCTCATCCCTCTGTAGCCCCTCCCCCAATGACCTCCTTCTTGGATTCCCTCACTGCCACCCTCCAACAGTGCCCCTCTTCGCTCCAAAGCCCCTCCCCTTCATGACCTCCCTTGGATGCCCTCACTGCCACCCGCCAACCCCTCCAACAGTGCCCCTCACAATCTCCCCATAGCCCCTCCCCCTCCTAACCTCCTCCTCAGACTCCCTCACTACCACCCTCCACCAGTGCCCCTCATCTCTCCGTATCTCCCACCCTCCCCCATGACCTCCTCCTCTGATTCCCTAATTGCCACCCTCCACCACTGCCCCTCATCGCTCCATAGCCTCTCCCCCATGACCTCCTCCTCGGATTGCCTAATTGTCACCCTCCAACAGTGACCCTCATCCCTCCATAGCCTCTCCCCCTCTACACCTCCTCCTCAGACTCCCTCATTACTACCCTCCAACAGTGCACTTCATCTTTCCATAGCCCCCCCATGACCTCCTTCTCGGATTCCCTAATTGCAACCCTCCAACAGTGTCCTTCATCTCTCTGTAGCCGCTCTCTCATATTCGATTTCATTTGTTGTATAGCGCTACTCATAATGTAGGATGTCACAATACTTTACATCATGCACACATTATGCAGGGACAATGAATCATACAAGTATGTAAATCAGCCTATAGGAAATGTCACATAGGCCAATGAGGATTACAAGGTGTAGGAATCACATGTCATCCATACTGGTGGGCAGTATGTTCTAAGTGGGTTTGGTCTGGAGATGCACAAACGCAGGATTTAAAGCATACCCCAGTGGTTGCGGGGTTGGCTTTACTATTTAAAATATATATCTGCCCAAAAAAACTCTCAATAGTAACATTAGAGTAATGAAAGACTGGGGAAATTCTAACTGTATTATAACACACAAAAAAAAATAAGTTCTAATTATACCATTCAGGTTTGTATGCAGCTCTTTGATGTCAGTTCATAGGTCACTGTCCTATTTTAGGATTGTAACTTTTGTTTTTTGTTTTTTAAATCCATCCAGACTTTAATTAAGACTATTAAAAGGAAACCATGGCAAGTGGTCACACCTTTTTTTTTTGTTTTAATCACATATAAAATCACCATTGCTTTTTTACAAGATGACGAGGATCATGCAAAGACCAATGTGAAAACACTGAAAGTAATGATCAGAGCAATATCGAAAAAAAAATCACAACCAACTGAAGGCAGTTCAATGGACATGATCAGAAAGCATGAAGAATTGTTACAAAGGATTGTAACTTCTGTGCTGCAAGTAAACCACTGAGCTATCCACATAAAACACAGTTTATCCGCATTTAAAAATTACGCACAGACAAAATATTGCTCTCCAGCAGGATCATTAATCACCAGAGTTTTCTGGACATTTTAGTAGTTGTGTCTTGCATCAGCCATGATAACGATACAACGATATAAATTAAATTTACACAGCATACACGAAGTATGTGTCTTGGTGGGGCCTCACAGATTTTTAAAATAATAACTAATATACACACATCCTCGAAGCATACACGAAGTATGTATCTAGCTGGGCCTTTGCAGAATTTAAAAAACGGAACAATAGCCACACATACTCTTACCTGCTCCGTTCAAACTCTGTGTCACAGCCGGATCTCATAAACAGCTGAAGGGGTCGGGAAAGATGAATCAGGATCAACAAACTCCTTTTCTCCATCGCTGAAAGGAAGGATATATCCACGCAGCGGGACAGTATGCACAGATTACCCGATGCCAAATAGGATTTCTCCTGTTCACCATACCCCTGTACCTGCACGAGTGGGCGGGGACAGAACCCACCTTTCTAAAAGGAGATGCGTGATTGGGGGTGCCTGTGAGAAAGAGCACAGGCCCAATCACGCAAATCCTAGAAAAACAAGCATTGAAAATGCAATAGGCCTCGCCTTTTATTAAGTTAAAGCCATTTTCTTTACTATACAATACCATTAGCAAAGCAAATGGCTTTAACTTAATCAACGGCGAGACCTATTGCATTTTCAATGCTTGTTTTTCTTACGGCAGGTGAGGACAGGGCAAACCAAGGGGAGAGCGGGAGAGGGGAAAATGCGACACATACAACGGGGAAGTGGGAAGGGAAAAAAGTAGCATGGACAAAGGGGGGAGGATGTAAAAGCAACGCAGACAACAATGGGTGGAAAGGGGTCAAAGCAACACAGGCAACAGCGGTAGGAGGGCCTAAAAGCAACTAGGACAATGAGGTGTGGGAGGGGGTAAATGCTACACACACCATGGAGGGTGGGAGCGGGTAAAAGCGTCATAGACAATGGAAGATTGGAGGTGGAAAAAGCAACACGGAAAATTGGGGGATGGAAAGGAAAAAGAAACACAGACAATGGGGACAATCAACAATGCACAAGCAACAATGGGGGAACAAGAGAAAAAAGTACCCCAATCCCAGTGTGAGTAGCAGTGGAAGGACGTTATTCAAAGACATATATCTGTACTTGGTCCATGCTCCTGGGGAAAGAAGGGAAAGTGAAGCTGATA
Organism: Triturus cristatus; assembly: GCF_964204655.1. Classification (NCBI taxonomy): domain Eukaryota; kingdom Metazoa; phylum Chordata; class Amphibia; order Caudata; family Salamandridae; genus Triturus; species Triturus cristatus. Next base: position 1,155,716,216 of record NC_140583.1, on the reverse strand, counting down.
CATGCTGCCCAATTAGGAGGCAGAAAATTAAAGTAACAATGAAACCAACACATTGTAAGCAATGGGTGGGCTTCAAGCCCCTTGTTCCATACAATACCTGTCACAGGTGAGACAAAAAGCACCATCACAGCTCGAGAGGTGAACCATGGGAGACTGCCAAAACAGGCTTCAGCACACTACCCAAACCTCTAGGGTGATGGTAACGAGGGAGCTGGTGCCAGTCTGAATGGCAATCTCTGATTCTAGTGGCAGCTTCCAGCGTTCAAAACCAGATATAAGCTGCTTCCTGGGATGAGCACACTTCTGTAGTGCCCATGAAGTAATCAGGTCCAACTATAAACAAAATGGCATATACGTTTCAGGCACAGTCCTCCTTCTCTGCCTCCCTTACTCGGTCAAATGGGCACGTTTCCCACAGAGCTCCTCAACCCCTCTCCAAACACAGGGTGCTAATAAAATGGAAAATCACGCAGTCTCTCACTGAAGTTAACCAGCAGATGAAGATGTGATGGGTATCAGAAATGCAAGAAGGTTTGGAAAAGGAGACTTGTAGGTGACCTTGTAGGTGGCAGGAGGTAGGAAGCAGTATCAGATGTACCACTGCAGCCTGAAGAGGAGTCAGGCCCTCCTTAGGCTTCCTGCAGCACAGTCTGTCAGATATTCTGCCGGGGGGAGTGGGAAGGAGGTCATCATTTTGTTTTATGCCACTAATGGCAACATATTTGTTTTTAAGCTTCTGTGAGTGATGCACGTTGGATTTGCTGCACTGGGTCACAATCTGAACGCTGTTTGCAGTGTTGTAAAAGTTAATGTTAATGTTCAGCAGGTAGCGCTGGAATTTTTCCATTAAGTAGGGTTCACAGCAAGTCACTCAAAGATGTGTCTGCAAGTATTAGCTTGCATAGCGCTGTTTTGACAGTTTCACAGCTGATCTGAAAATAGGGGAAGTTATTAAAAACGTCTCAGTTCATGCGGGTCAGTAGAATGAAAATTACAAAAATATAAGTGAGTTTTCTTGAAGTGTTTTCACATATCCATCTTAACAAGATTTTCACCTCGGGCAGTTTTGTTTTACTTTAGGCTCGTAGCTAAGCATAATAAATATTGCAGACTCAATACCAAAACAGTGTTCACAGAGTCCTCCGATGAATGTTATGAAGCATGTTAAGCTTCTTGAAATATTACTTGTTCTATCAGACACGAAATAAAATTGATTAATAATTATATCTCTTGATAAAACAAGTACACCCAAAAGGGCAACAATAGAAAAGAACAAATGTTCAAATGGAAACTAATGCAAGAAAGGAATAGTATCAAACGTTGTAACCTAGTAGAAAAGGTAGAGTGCAAGAATGGCATTGCAAAAAGCGCTTCAAATGTAAAAGGGAAGCAGAGTATACAAGATAGGCAACGATACATGAGACAGATACGAAGGTAGCAGAAAAGGTATCGCAGCAACCATGAACAACAAAACAAAGAAAAGCGAAATGAACACCAAAGTACAAAGAAAAAACATGCAACATGCAAATAGGCAATCGCATGTCCAGTGAGCATCAACATAGGCAACGTAACAGAATACGGCCAGAGCTGCCCCATTTGGAGCTGGGGAGCCAGGTTCTAATCCCGGCATAAACTCAACATCCTGTGATTCTGGGCACTTCACTTAATCTCCCGTGCTTTAGACAATGAAAAAACAAATGAATAAGTTGTTGTGTAATGTAACTGGTGCTCCTGTAACGCGCTCCAATACCTTCGGGTCGAGTTCACGCTATATACAACTTAAAAGAAAATCGAAAATATGCAAAAACATTAAAGCGAGCACACAATGAACTGTGAAGTAAGAGGTTCCAGAGTGAATGACAAGCTTAACACAAGCACTCCATACACTCTCCATATAGATGACCTACCTGAGATCTGCGTGAAAGAAAACAACTCAAATACAATATTATCACTAGTTATGCATATTTTGAGCTCTGCCTTTTGTAGTCGCTTGTAGTTGTTTTAAGGATTCAGTTTATATTGACCGACGATTGCGCTTATTTCAGATTCTGCTTTTGGTAGAACTGGGCGAGGCTAGTAGAAGCTGACTCAAAGACCACAGCATGCACTGAAGAAAGTATCGGAAGAGCCTTCCGAGCTCACCTACATGTTATTGAAACACCGGCTGAGACATTAGGATCCTGCTCTTATACCACCCAAGCTGAAGAGCCCCATTTGCATTCATCGTCCATTCACCTGTAGTAACAGGCTTCGACACCATGAGTGGGCCAGTCGTGCACTCTGCACCCACGGTGACAGTGCCGGTCAGCAGCACCTTGAACCCATAGAGCTCCGAGAAGCGCTTCAACCGAGGACTCACCTTGGCCGAGTTTAAGGTATGATGCTGGGTTTTGCTGCACTTTGAGGTGGAAGTTTCCGGGGTAAAAATCCTAAGTGGCAACCACGCGAAAGTGAAAGCTATCGCGCTAAGGCCACGCTATTTAAAAGCACGCCGCCATGCGCGCGTGAGTGCACGCTGCCATGCGCGCGCGCGTGTGCGACGGGAAGTCAAAATGGCGTGGGACTGTCCACTCTCCCACAGACACCCGCATGCTGTCTGCATTAGACAGATGGCAAGAGCAGCCATCTTTGTCCATGCAGATGCGTGCATGCAAGCGTTGGGGAGAATCGATTCGAAAAGTTCTCACTGACGAGTGCAGCGCATGCGCTGCTTTCGCCAGGTGAGACCTAATAAGAAAAATAACGTTCAGAGGAACGTTTTAAATTGCAGTGGCCCTTTTCTGTTGCCCTTTCTTACGTCACTGCGAGGGTCAAGGTTCATATTTGGGTGGGCTAGGCTCATGTTTGGATGGGCCTGGCCCACCCGGCCCACCCGCTAGAACCGGGCCTGTGGTCAGATAGGGCCGGACTAGCCATACTGGGCATTGGGTAGGCTGAAGGCCAGAAGGCCGAATTTCACTTAAGGTTGGCTGATTTTCACCTTTATGGGCGGCTCTCACTGTAGGCTTATTCGGGACACAGTAATTCTAGCAGTGCAGTGCAATGAAAATACAAGCCTCAGTGCAGCCGAATGGAGCTGCCTGAGACTGACTATGCAGTGAGGGGGCTGGTCCGACAAAATTTGCCAGGGCTGCTTTAGGCTCTGGGATCCGATCACTTCCAGCTAAAACAAAGGTTTTACTTACATCTTCTGTAATTTGAGGATATCTTTATTGTGTGCTCAATATAATAAATATTGCAGTAGTCCACTCTATTTGTCATAGTACAATAGCCTGATGGGTTCATTCTTGTATCTTACCTGGCGCAGGTGGGAGATTTTTCTAAGCATTATCATTGTTCACCCTTCAATCCCTCCACTATCCTTTTTAATCCAAATAACAGACTAACATGTCCACCACACAAATTAATTTCCTATTGTACTATACTAATCCTTTATGGTTTATGAAGTAGCGTACTACTCGCCTAAAAAGCACTTCAACACCCCATCAAGGGTAGCAAGCGCTATATAAATGCATAACCTTTTTCCCTTCTGTATCCCTCCACTATCCTTCTCAACCCAAATAACTGACTAACATATCCACCACTCAAATAACTATCATATTTTCACTATACTAATTAACCACTAATCCTCTCTGGGTTACAAAGTAGAGTGCTACTCACCGAAAAAGCGCTTTGATACCTCGCATGGGGTAGTAAGCGCTATATAAATGCAATTACAATACAATGTAGTGTAGCTTAAATGAAAAAGAACCACAGGGTGTAGTTGTAAAAATATGTCTCTGTATTACACAACACTCACTAACACACAGGTATATATTTTCTACCCAGAGATATCAACACAAATACACAAGAATACTTCAATTGTAAGAGGTAAGTAAGCACAATACACAGTGGTCTCCAGGGGGAGATCAAACCATATACTAAGAAAGTGGAATGCGAACTGCGACTGAAGTCGGAACGTAGACCAGGAGACTCAGAAGAGCTGGGGACACAAGGAACCACCCAAGGTAAGTACCCAGGAAACCCACGGAGGCTGTGAGCAAAGTTGAAACATAGCCATGTACTTAATAGATGTCAACGAGAAAGTAGCGGTTGTTCTTTTGAAGAAGAACTCTTCCCAGTGAACCCTGAAGAAACCCTGTGGAAGACAGAAAGTTGGAGAGTCAACCCGCCCATGGATGCCAAAGGAACCAGGATACCTACACCAGGGAAGCCGGGTACATAGGTGCGAAGTGATTTCAGAATCGGCCGTAGATCAGTAAAGATGTCGCTGGCGTAGACTGTGACAGAGTCCTGTGGAATCCAAAGGTGGATTATTGAAGAACCTGCAAGCCGACGGGACAGAGTCTATGCCACTCAGAGGTGACCAAGAGGCACGGAAGAGTAGTGCCCACCGATGTCGGTTGATGCAGAAGTGATGACCAGGGGACGCTGAGGAAGACCAGGAGCCGTACTTGAGCTGTCCTATGTCTGAAATCGAGAACAAGGGGATTGATGTCCAGCGGGAGCACCAACAAGCAACAAGCCTTGGGAGCTGCAACAAGTGTGGAAAGCGAAGAAGGAGCAACGTTGGGACCAGCAAGGTCCAAGGGACTCACCATGTGCAAGAGAGTTAGAGTAGACCCCGATCATACAAGGGAGCCCACGGAAGCAAGAGAAGACCCTCAGGAGGACCCACAGGCCAAAGCAGCTCCCCAAAGATGAAGGGCCAAGGTGTAGAGGATGTGGTGAGGTCGAAGATATTAGCAGGAAGAGATGCTGAAGGCTGGAGTTCTTGTAGCCCGAAGATGTTTGGAGTGCACAGCCAACAAGCCTTGGCTATGGCAAGTCGACCGGTACACAGGAGTTCGGTCCCAGAGGTCTTGAAGAGAGATACTGGCCTCAAAATTGAATAGAGGACAGGTCAGGCCTTAAGGGAGTTGCAGAACCAACACCTGTGTTGCTGAGCCTTTCAAAGTCCCTGGGACGTCAGGAGCAGCAGACCGGTCAGCTTCGTTGCGGTGCCTACAGGTGCAGGGGAGTGACTCCTTCACTCCAAGGGAGATTACTTCAGGTGTCCTTGATGCCCACAGGTCTGTTGAAGATCCTAGAAGAAGCACAGGAACAGACGAGAAGAAGACTTGCAGAACGGCGACACCAGGAGCAGTAGGAGTCTTCCTTGAAGCAGTCTCAGTTCCAGGCGAAGTCCAAGTGTGAGGCGTTGTAGTTTTAAATACTTAGGGCAAGTGAGCTCTGTGAATGCCCGGGAGAGGAGGGTAATAAATGGGTGCCAAAAATCCATGAATGTATCCCCCTGTGGTATGAGTGTAGACGTAAGCCTCTCCATCCCCAATACGTGCCAAATACGATGAAGCCAACCCAGTCAGGTTGGGATTTTATCAGTGCCTCAAAGTGCCAGTATTGATTGGTGCTCCGCCCATAGTGCTAATGCAATTTGTCTGCCTCTTCTGGATTTACGTGGGAAGGTCAACTGAAACCCAGGATCACGTATTGGCGGAGTTAAGTGCGAAAGTGCTGATAGATTTCTGTCAGAGTTTCATCCCAAAATTGGACCAATTTAGGACACTCCCATAAAATGTGTATTAGTGTCCCAGGGATATCACAACATCTCCAACACCACTCACTCCGATCCGGATTTCCTCTGTGAAGGTGAGCCGGTGTGAGATACCAGTAAGTAACAATTTTTGTTGCAGTTTCTATGCTCGATGTGTTAGACGCTGTGTGCCTTGCCTGATAATAGATATCTCTCCCTTCCTGGGTTGAAAGTTACCGCTCCCATCGCAATTGAGCTGGGGACCTAGTGTCGGAGGCCTTGTTTATCATCATCTTATATAAATCCTATACTAAATGCTCGACTGATTATTTGCTAAAAAGCCATCTCTCAAATTTAGTCAAGGGACGTTGTGCTGCCTCTATTATCTCTGACTGCATCAACCAATGTCTAATCTGTGTATAACAAAATCTCTTTCAGGGATGGCATTGTCTGCCCTTAGGGTGTAAAAAAGTATGGGGCCTTCTTAGTCAAAGAAATGGCCTATTAATATACATGCTGACTTCAGCCATTCCCTAAAAGCCACTTCATTTAGTCTTGGCATGAAGTTCGGGTTCTCCACCACCGGTGAGAGCGGGGAGGAGAACGACGATAGGCCCTGCCTCTTGGCTACTGCATCACAGACTTGGAGGGTAGGCACCATGATCGCAGACAAGTAGAGACTGGGAGGGGGGGAATGCGGTCTGCCCAGAAAGGGAACCTTCCACAGGGACGTTCCAGCCAGTGCCCTGTCCATAAAAAGCCATCTCACTTTCTTATCCCGGGCACGACCACTCCACCAAGAACCTAATCTGCGCTGCCTGAAAGTACTGCTGGATACATGGGATACCCAGGCCCCCATTCGCCGGGGCCTGCCAGCTAAGATCCCGGGGCATGCAGGAGTGCTAGTCAACCCCCACATAGTTTTGAATGGCTCTTTGTATGGTCTGAAGCTCTCCGAAGGGGGCCACAGAGGTAGAGTCAAAAAGGTGTATAGAATTCTGGGGAGGACTGCCATCTTCAGAGCAGCAATTCTTCAGAACCATGAAAATGGGTAGAGTCGCCATTTATCCAAGTTGGTCTGTACTCTTTTGACCAACCCTCGATAATTAATCTCTACCACATTCTGAAAAGTCAATATGAGAAGGGTGCCTAAATATGATATGCTCCTCTCCCATCGAATGAAGTGAGCCTGAGTGAGGAATTCCTTTGAGTCTCGCGTAACTGTTAGGTTGAGTGCCTGTGATTTAGCAAGATTAATCTGAAATCCCAACACAGCCCAAACCTCTCTATTTCTGTCCCAAACTCTGGTACAGCCTCTCGAAGGCTGTCTATGGACACTATAACATAATCCGCGTATAAAGTTATTAGATGTTCCTCTCCCCAAATCTAATGCCCGTGATCTTTGGGTCATACCGGTCGCGCTGCACAAAACGGCTCCATATAGAACGCAAACAAAAGCAGAGATAGTGGGCATCCGTGTCGTGTTCCACATTGTATGGGGAAGCTCCCTGATCATCTACCATTCACCCTGACCATGGCCCTCAGCTCTCTATATCCGCCCAGCACCCACGAGCAGAACCTGTCCCACAAACCAAAGCGTTTCAATAACATTTCCAAATAAGGCCAGTGCACACAGTCGAAGGCCTTCTCCGCATCTATTGGGAGCGGTTCTCTTTGTCTAGAAAGTGGAGGATCCGCTTGGTGTTATCTGAGCATTGTCTGCCCAGGATAAATCAAGATTGATGCAGGTCCACTAAACCAAGCATGTAAGCACCAAGGCGGGTCGCTAGAATCCCTGTAAAAAGTTTAGCATCTATATTCAAAAGCAATAAAGGTCGGTAGGACCCGCACAGTCTATTGTCTTTCCCCGGTTTTGCTATAACCACCACCAAGGCCTCTCTCATTGAAGATGGGAGTGTCTCTGGACTCGTAATTGCGTTAAACACTATAGTGAGGAGAGGGGCGAAAAAATTGCAAATGGTTTTTTAGCAGCTGGCCGGAAATCCATTGGGCCAGGAGATTTGTGTAGCTTCAATCTAGATATTGCAGAAATTACTTCCTCTATCCTAATACGGTTATCCAGGCCATCCACCTGTTCCTCTGTTAAGTGGGTCACTTTTGCATTTCCCAAGTACTCAGCAATAGCAGGGGATGGAAGGTCCTACGTCGAATATAGATCCTTTTTAAAGGTTCCAAATCTTTCTGCCACGCCTCATCTTCCTCTAACACTGTCCCATCTTCGGTGAGCAAGGCATTCACAGCGTTGGCCTGACATTGTCCCCTAAGCTTGTTCGCTAACATTCTCCTACATTGGTTCCTCCCCACGTGAAACGCATGTTTAAGGTGCAGTGGTGAATACTCCGCATGATCTAAATCTAGGCTAGCCAACTGCTTCCTTGCCGCCTTTAGTTGTTGCCACACCCTGGGCACCCAGGTTTGGAGGTGAATGCATTCTAATTTGCGCATTTGTTGTTGTTGTTGCTCGGCGAGTTTCCCTATTATCTGCCGCAGATATGGCTATCAGCTCTCCCCTAAGTACTGCTTTCAATGCATCCCATACCATTGCGATCAAGGTCTCTGGGTTGTCATTGGCTTCCAAGTACCTTCTAATCGAATTGTCTATCTACTTTACTATATCTGGCCTATAGAGTAGGGTTTCCTGCAGACGCCGGGAATGAGGCTTTTGTTCGTGGAGGGGGAGGATGAGATCTAAAAGAACTGCCGAGTGGTCAGAAAGGGAACGGGGTTCGAATTCCTCCGACCGCGTCGCTGCAGGATTTCTCTAGAACCCAGGAAGTGGTCCATCCTGGCGTAGGATTTGTGTGTGTGGAAGTAGAATGTATAATCCCTTGCATCTGGGTGTAGATCCCGCCATATATCCCTCAATCCCAGTCCCTGCAATATGAGGGCTCCCCCTGGACTGACCTCTCCGGTTGCTCCTTGCCCTTGGGTTGAGCGGTCTAGTTCGTTTTTAAATACCAGGTTCAGGTCTCACACCAGGACCACTCATCTGTCTTGCGTGGCCAAGATGTCTGCTACCGCTTCCTGCAGGAACTTTTCCTGCCCATCGTTAGGAGCATATACTTAACCAAGGACGATGGAATGTGCCCCAAATTGGACTCGATACCCCGATAGACGTCCCTTAATCTCCTCTATCTCCATTCCAACTTTCTCTCGAAAAGAGCGACAGAACAACAATGCAACCCTGCCCTCTAATGTGGTAAGGAGGAAAAAAATTGCTGTGGGAAAGCCCAGGATTTTAGTCTATTCCAATCCCGCATGTCAGATGCATTTCCTGGAGAAGGCAGATATCTGCCTGTGACTCTTCCAGGTGGGAAAGTATTGCCCCCCTTTCAACTGGATTGTTTAAGCCCTTGACGTTTAGAGTCAGTACCCTGAGACTTTTTGCTATTGATGCCATGGTGGACTCGTAAATCGTCCCCAACCCCTCAAAGCAGATCCCAACTCCTCCCAAAAGTGGGATCTTTAAAAATGAAATCTTCTCAGCACTTTCTGTCCTTTTGTCCCTAAGCCACATATGCCAGCATGCTATCACTGTCCCTGAAGAAGCCATGACAGTAGTTCTTAGACAATAACACAACACATCAGATAGAAATATGGTCTGTTGTTCCATCCGAGGCAAAAAGGAGTCCTCCTGTTTCTGCACTGCCCTCCCAGAATGTCAAAACCACGAACCAGGGACAAAAGAATGTATGCTGCACAAGTACCTGCTCTTATTGCCTGGTTATTGCTCACGTGTGGCTACTTCTTCAGGGAGTTTCCAATCATTTTGTCTGCATACCCAGGAATGTAATCCTCTAGCCAGACATAAGTTCTCCTATTCAGGGACACCAGCATGGCATCAATTTTCAAGGCATATGTTAAGCTGTCTTATGAATTCACCAATACATTTATTTTCTGATAAACCAGGGTAGAGCCACATGGTCCAAGCCTTTTCATTACTGCAAATTCAGTGATCTAGTTTCTTATACAGCGAAAGTGATGGACCTAATGATCTATCTCACATTAAGGAAACAAGGCTCAGGCTTATTTCCTATTTCGTTCTGCCTGAAGAAAACCCAAGTTCCTTTAAAGAGGATCTAGGATCTGCCCCATCTCTTCTCAGAAAACATATTTTATTTACCCCAAAAGCTGGGCCTACCTCTGGAGATGCCAAGCAGGAAAAGTAAGAGGATTCATTCCTTCTTTTGTGGCATCTTTTCCTCCCCCACCTCCTGGGCTCAGCCATATACAAATCAGTCTTGACCCTGTTCCTCACGGGAGCAGTCCAGCCCGAAACTGCCAAGCTAGGTCCTGCCTGAACCGGAACACAAGCTAACCAGGATCGGTTTCGCCCAAGTTATGGGCTCATCAGCGGAGTACAGCTAAGTTCCAGTGACAGAGTGTGCATGGGACCCCCATCTGGGCATACCCATGCCACTTAGGGTGGTACATGAAACACACAAAAGGTGATGGGAGGCTACTAGCTCGGGTAGCACTCCAACTCATCGTTCTTTTGCTCACCAGGTCACCTTAGTTTGGGCCCATTCATATATAAATCAGTCTTGACTCGGTTTATCACAGGAACAGTCCAGCCCGAAACTGCCAAGCTAGGTCCTCCCTTAACTGGAACACAAGGGAACCAGGACTGGTTTCACCCTAGTTATTGGCCCAGCAGCCAGGTACAGCTTGGTTCCAGTGACACTGAGCATGGGATCCACTAGGCACAGCAGCTCTTTTCAGCAGTTCTACCTGAGCCCACACCAGGTGGAGAAGTAGGATATGATGAGCATCTGTGTCTTCTTGTTCATTCGAGGTCTTCTTCATAATATGAAGAATCCCCATATACTTGTGCTTCAATGTACTTTGGTCTTTTATTTTACCACAGAGTCATCTCCATTTCTCAGGCCAGTAAACTTAATTCTCCCTTAATGTGATCATGCAGCTGGATAGAGAAGAAGGCTCAACATTGGTTACTAACAATCACCTAATTACCCAAAGTATATCTCCCTGTACAAAAGTTTTATTTCTTAGAAGAAAGCTCAACATTGGTGTAAGAAAGTAGTATCTGCTTCTTATGATTACCCCCAATGTTTGCTGATGTCACACTGTTTTTGGCCTAATCGGGACTGTGATCCTGCTATTCAGGACCCCAGTCTATCTGCTTTCTCCCTTAAAATGCAATGCATATTCTTTAGGTACACTCCAGATTGGATACTGGGGTACCCTGATCAGTCCCTAGTATATGGTACACCATGTACCCAGGGCATAGGAACCCCAGAGGCCTCCCATGGCTGAAGCATGTATAATGCCACCCCTGAGAGGCCATTCAAATTGACACGACAAGCCTGCTACAGCAGACTGTGTAAGCTGGTGCTTGCACCACTTACTTAAGATATAGGTTCACTATATCTATCTGAATCACAACACTTAAATACCTATCAGTCACCCCTATGACAGGCCTTAACAATCCTGAAGGCAGGGTGCTGGGTTTTACGTGAGAGTGCGCCCCTGCATGAGCAAAGCCCCTCTGCAGCCTTCGGAGACCATTCTTCGGGGTTGTCTGTGATGCAGCCAGACCTATATGTTTAAGTGCATTAAAACCTCGCGGTAAATGCTAACTTTAAAACGGCTGCTTAGAAACATGTCGTGTTTGGTGTCAAACACCTTGGAATCATACCTTCACACCAGTAGCTGGTGTGGGAGGTATGATTCCACCCTCCTAGAGGGACATCCGTGGGTCACCGGTCTACCCGGTACCAGCTTTCTCGACCTGGGCAGCACACAATGGACGCTGCCAGCCACAGACACGATTCTGCTCTCCTGCTGCTGATCCAAGCTCGAGCAGAGGAAGGCATGACAATAGGCATCCTGTCACAGGGAGGTGTGACCACCTCTCAGACAGGGTTTAGTGTACTGGAGCTGGGTGGTTGCACCCTGAGAGTGCCAGAAAGTCTGCACTAGGGGCACATTTGGTGTCCCTGTGCATAGTCCAGCTCAATCCAGTTCTGGAAGCCATTTACTTCTGCTCTGGCACGAACCTAGACAAAAGACATGGGTGTAGCCACCCCTCTGTCCTGCCCCTCCCCTAGGAGGGTCCAGAGAATCTTTCCAACCCCTTCCCATGGGTATAAAGTAGGTAACCTGGCTACAGGACTTTAGATTTTACCTGGACAAGATTCTGCTAAAAAGAAACCAAGTACTTCAACTGCCTGCATGACGCTGGACGACTAAAGAATCTACCTTGGAGTAAAGGAGTTACTCCCCTGCAAAAGCAGGCACCTAAACGCATCTGACCGGTTTGCTTCTCCCGAGCTCCTGAGGACTCCGAAGATTTCAGCAAAACAGGAGGTGGCTTCCCGAAGGTCACTGAGGTCGATCTGCACTCTCAGCAATTCTGAGACCAGTATCCCTCGCGGGGACCGACCCCTGTGCACACCGTACATTTGCAGTTGCATATGCTTAGTGACGATTCCCGAGCTTGTGCATTGGACTCCGTGTAGTCCCGACCCGAGCAGTATTTGCACCAAAGATTTCCGGCTTCCACTCCTCGAGTGTCCTGTGGGCTGGTACTTTGCAAACTTGCTGTATGTCAAGACTGCCCTGAAGAGGAATCTAACCTGTTCCCAATTCCGTGCTAGGTGGAAGAAGGTGCTTTGCTACCCTTGGAATCGGCTTCGCTGATTCTTCTTGTAATTCATTTCAGGTAGTGTTTAGATCTCCAAGATGGCGGTGTCTGGAGGTAGGCGTTTTAGTGTTAGGCTAATCAGGAAGGTTCTGTTGCTTCGTGCGCTCGCACCAGAGGTGCGTCTCACTTCAACCGTCGATTCAGGGCATACTGAGCGTATTTTCTTCGCGCCCATTCGCCGCTTGAAAATTAATAGCTCTGGTGTCCTGCAGCGTGTCTGAATTCGTTTGTGTTCCGGAGGAGTTTCAGCGCATCTGCACAGTATCTTCGGAAGCATCTCTGAAGAATAAGAAAATCTTCAGTCACCTAAGCCTACCAGTATTGTGAGTTGAGGATTGCTATTCCCCCACTCTCTGAAAGTAAGTTCTTTGAACATTTACCTTGAGAAGTCTTGGCTCATTTGAAGTAACAAGAGATTAATTGCAAGCGCTCAGCTCTGCTCAGACTCAGTCCTTATTTAGTAATTACCGGCAAGTCAGCAGCTTACTGTTTTTCTGCAGAGACTTTTCAAGCAGCTGTTGTTCCTTGTAAAACCTTTATTTATATTTTTTTTGACCCAGTTTTCTTTTTTTTGTTTCCTGTGATGTCTAACAGGAGTATTGAGAGAGAGTTGAATTTTTTGCCAGATAATTAGCGCTTTCTTAGTTTGTAAAATGTTACAAGGAAGAGACTATTTCCCTCAGGAAGAATACCAGTAGTTTCTCTGCATAGAGATACAAAAAGACTTTCAGAATTGAATTGGCAGACTCAGTATCTTCAGTTGTCATATAAGTAGGTAGCAATATATATATATATATATAATACTTACCGCCAATTGCATCGTCTGCCACCTGAAACAAAGTACAACAAGAGAAAGTATCAGAAGAGAGAGTATTGAAAAGATATTAAATAAACACCAGCTACTATATAAGAGAGGGGCTAATCGCTGTTTAAGCTAAGGTATGAGATAGTTTAAAAGAAAAATATATTTCCCGAGAGTATTTAAATCAGGGTGAGTTTTAGGTGTATTAATGTGGTCGTTTTGTATTATAGGTGCCGAGAGGATTAGCAAGAAGTCCTATGAAAAGGCACAGCAGTTGAGTCTCTATTTTGTCCCATTCCCCTCTTCCCCTCTTTGCTGGAAGTGAAAGTAATCATTCACTTTTAGTTGAGTAGGGGATTGGAGAAATAGTCATCTGCTCCTGTGGAAGTCTATGGTGTTCAGGTGCGTGGTACTTTATAGATTGAAGTGCCAATCACTACTTCCATCTGGGCTGAATGGCGGCGGGATTAGAGCTCAAGGCTTTAGCAGCAGTTTTAGAAGGGATACAAAAGCAGCTTAGTGAGACCATGGAAGATAATAAAAATCTGCGGGAGGAGGTTAGAAAATCTAGTCAGGAAAATAGCTTTTTCAGGCAGCGTATTGATGACTTTGTTTCTGGGTCAAATCCTATGCACAAAGAGCATAAACCACCAGTTTTTTCCCCTTCTCCTTCAGCAACAGAGTTGACCACACAAGTCATACATGCAATGTCCCCCACCATTCCATTAGCTGCCCCAGAGAGATTTAATGGTGACCCCCACAAGGCCCAAGTGTTTCTTACCCAATGTTCCTTACACTTTTTATGTAAACCCATTATCTTTGAAGAGGATCAGTCCAAGGTGGCCTTTTTACTGTCTTACCTGAGTGGTGATGCAGTGGCGTGGTCTATGCCTTTGGTGAATAGTAGTGACTCCATACTTTACAATTTTGAAGAATTTAAAGCTGAGTTTCTACAGATATTCGATCGAAGATCCATCTCACAGACCACTGACAATAAACGTTTAGATCTCAAACAAGGGAATCGTGAGTTGGTGGCCTACCTAGCTCAGTTTAATAAATTAATTGTTGAAACCAAATGGCCTGAAGTAAAGAGAGCAGCAATCTTCTATAGAGGCCTTAAATATAAACTTAAAGATGGTCTGGCTCAGATTCCCAGGAGACCTACCGAAGGTTCTGAGTTAATTGATTTGGTGCTTCAGATTGACCAACGGCTGAATGAACTGTAGAGTGAACGTCGTAAAGAGGTTCGTAATTTCCCTCCACATTTTGACAGAATAAAACCAGAACCAGTAACACCCAGTGAGACACGTGCTGGAGAGGAGCCCATGCAAATTGTTTCTGTGCGAGGCCCTCTTACCAAGGAGGAGAGAGAGAAGCGCAGAAGTGGTAAGCTGTGCATGTATTGTGGAAATCTGGGGCATTTTGTCAAGGAGTGCCCAAAGAAGCCCAAGACCAGTACATGGGTAAATGACCAGCCCCATCAGTAAGAGGAGTTGCTCTAGTGGGAGCTTCTGATAAGACAACTCCAAATTCTCAATTGGTAGCAAACACTTTACAATCAGCAGCCCTTCATCTTATTATTTCCAGTGTGATTAAGTTTGGTACCTCAGAGGTGGATGGATCTCCGTCATGGTAGATTCTGGGGCGACTGGAAATGTTTGCGACATCAAGTTCGCTCAGTCTTTAAGTATAGAATTTCTTAAGAAAGACCAGCCTGAATCGGTACGTGCAGTCGACGGTACTAACTTGTCTTCTGGACCTATTATTTTTGATACAGAAGAATTAGTAGTAATTGTTCCAGGGTCTCACCAACGTTATTTAAAATTCAGTATTATTGATTCCCCTCAATTCCAGTTGATTTTAGGTCTCCCGTGGTTGACCGAACACAATCCTCAAATTGATTGGGCCCAAAGGACTCTCAAACTGAATTCAGAATATTGCAAGGAGAATTACTTTCATTCTAGGAAATCTGATCCGCTGACTAATCAATCATCTCTACTGGCAGAAACTTCTTTGGTGATTTGTGGTGTCGAAACTCCAGAAATTCCAGTGGACTATCAAGATTTGAAGGCAGTGTTCAATGAGCAGGAGGCCCAGAAGTTACCTCCCCATCGGGAGTATGATTGCAAGATTGAGATAGAACCTGCAGCCTCATTACCCTGCAGTCAAATTTATGCTCTTTCTGAAACCGAGAACCGTCACCTTAAGGAGTATTTAGATCAATATTTGACCAATGCGTTCATTCGGCCTTCGCAGTTTCCAGTTTCTTCCCCGCTCTTTTCATTCCGAGGAAAGATGGAAAACTTAGGACTTGCATAGATTATCGGGCTTTGAATGCAGTAACCAAGAAGAATCGTTATCCACTGCCGCTAATTTCAGAGCTTTTGGATCAAGTGAAGGAGGCCAAAGTTTACACCAAATTGGATTTAAGGGCTGCTTATCACCTGGTTAGAATGGCTGAAGGAGAAGAATGGAAGACTGCATTTCGAACTCGCTTTGGGTTGTTTGAGTATCGGGTCATGCCCTTTGGCTGTGTAACGCCACCGCTGCCTTCCAACATTTTGTCAACGATGTCCTACGTGAACTATTGGATCGCTTTGCTGTGGTCTACATAGATGACATACTCATTTTTTCATCCAGTTTAAAAGAACATGTACTGCATGTGCGAGCAATCCTACAGAAATTACTTTACCACCAACTATTTATGAAATTGGAGAAATGTATTTTTCACACAGATCGTGTGGAATTCTTGGGCTTCGTGTTGTCCCCCGATGGTGTGTCAATGGATGAGTCTAAGGTGAAAGCAATCAAGGATTAGCCACCTCCACGTAATGTGAAAGAAATCCAAAGTTTCATTGGGTTCGCCAATTTTTATAGGTGTTTTATTTTCAACTTTTCAGAAAAGGTTGCCCCCATTACTCGACTCCTTAAGAAGAAAGAGAAGTTTTTGTGGGGTTTGGAGACGGAAAAGGCATTTCAAGATTTAAAAGAACTTTTCACTACCACCCCTATTTTGCAGCATCCAACCCCTGAGGAAACATTCTTCGTGGTGCAATTGGAGGAATTTTGTCTCAAAGAAACAAGATCACAGGCAACACCATCCAGTGGCCTATCGGTCTCGAAAAGTGTCTGCAGCTGAAATTAACTACACCATTGCAGACAAGGAATTGCTTGCAGTTAAGGATGCTTTTCAAGATTGGGGCATTACTTATTAGGTGCTAAGCGCGTGGTCACCGATTTTACTGACCACCGCATTGTGCAATTTTTGAAGTCAGCAGCCTGTCTCACGCCGCGTCAATTGAGATGGTCTCTATTTTTTGCTGATTACCAGTTTGTCTTGGAAGCGAAAGATCTGAGGAAATTCTGGTCCCTGGTAAATACTGGCCTGGCAGATCCCAAAGCTGCAATAGAGCCAAACATTGCAGCATCTATCTGGGAGGCCCATTTCGGCCAACTATACCAGGAACCACCTCAAAATGTCGGTGGCGGGGACATGGTTTTTACTGCTGCCCCTGCCCCAGCACCAGTCTTGGAATTCACTCTTTCTGAGGTGGTCAGTGTCATTGTAGCCCTGGCGAGGGGGAAGGCCCCTGTTCTCGATAGGTTGCCTGGCGATCTTTTTCGTTTACACCCAGAGATATGGGGCCCTTATCTTCTCACCCTTTTTAATGCCATTCTGGGTGGGATGGAGATTCCTTGTACTTGGCTGGGGGCTCTCCTCTACTCCCAGCCAACTACAGGCCAATAAGTCTCATAGATGTCCCCCAAAAAATTTACTCTCGCCTACTCCTAAACCACCTCACGGAGTGGATGGAGGAAAATAAAATTCTCAGCCCTCTACAAGCTGGCTTCAGGAAAAACACGTCCACCATGGACCAGATCTTCCGCCTCGTTCTCCTATATTGGAAAACTGTGAGTATTGAGAGGGGAAGGCTGTACATGGTGTTCGTGGACCTGAGGTCAGCTTTTGACCTGGTCCCCAGGAAGAAATTATGGGAGACGCTAATGGGGCTGGGAGTCCCACTCCATTTATTAAATGCCATTATTAGGCTCCATGAAAACAATTTTGCACAGGTTAGGTATGGAAGGACGGGAGCGCTGACATCTAAATTTCCAGTTCTTAGAGGGGTCCGACAGGGCTGTGTCCTTGCCCCAACCCTGTTCTGCCTCTATGTTAATAATGTAATTGCACATCTTGACACTGTTCATGATAATGATGCCCCGTCCCTGGCCGGCAGGAGGGTACCGGCTATTGTGTTTGCGGACGATACCCTCCTGCTGTCCAAATCTCCGATGGGGATCCAACGGATTTTAGATGGCTTTGGCCTTTTCTGTAGCCAACATGGCCTGGAAATAAATACAGGGAAGACCAAGTTTATGATATTTAATCCCACAGCTAAAACTAGACCAAACCCATCCCTGAGTTCAGTAACACTGGAGAGAGTAAAAACCTTTCAGTACCTAGGGGTAACGCTGCATGAGAACCTATCATGGGAACCTCATGTAGCAACCAGTCGCTTAAAGCTCTCTCAACTGTCGGGGGGAATTTTGAAGGTGGTAAATTCCTCTACCTATAAACCAATTAGCCCGGCAGTTGAAATGTACAAGTCTCAAGCCAAAGCAGCTGCATCCTACGGTGGAGAACTCTGGGGATACAAGGCGGGCACAGGAATTATTAATGTAGAAAATAATTTCTTAAGGCGTCTCCTGGCCCTCCCCCGAGGTACACCCCTTCTTCCCCCAAGACTAGATATGGGCCTACCCTCTATAAAAGACGACCTGGAACTTATGCCACTAAGGTTCCGGCATAGGCTCTGGTCTACTGCTGAGCTCTCACATTATAGACAAGAGCTTGTACATGTCATGAATCTGAACCTTTGCGACAAAATCCCCTGGCTAGCCTCTATAAAGAAAGAACTTTATCGGCTGGGACTCCCCGAATTATGGGAGTCGCCCGAGCAAGGCTGTCACGGGGTTTCTCGCAAACGCCTCGTGGGTATATACAGGGAGAAACGTTTTGCTTCCCTGGTCTCTGCACCTAACAAAGGGTCCCTGACTGATCGATTCTTGATCTTCAAGGACTCTTATCAGTTTGAGGGTTTTATGGACATCATCTTCCCTATTTTATCTAGAAAACTGTTCATACAATGGAGGCTAGGGACTCTCCCTATTAACATTTTTACCCACAACTGGACAAAAAAGAATGATAAAATCTGTCCAGGTTGCTGTATTCACGATGAGGAAGAAACTCACATTGTGTTTTTTTGCTCAGCTTATAATAGACCAAGAAAATATTGGCTAGTTCCGCTATGCAGAAACTTGGGCATAAGGAGTCATCTTCAGGTGTACAGAATATTGAAAACGAACACTGCTCCGCACATAGTCTTTGCAGTTGCAAAATTTTTAACGGCTATGTGGCAGATAAGGTCTAAATTAATTAATGATAGTTCTGTTTAACAAATTCCATTTGCTTATATGTCCGTAATCCTCTGTACACTGGTTTTATTGACTCTATTAATTGTTTTTATTCTAAGTGATTGTTTTATATGATATTGTATGATTGTATCTTTTATGGCCTAATCGGCCGAAATAAAGAAAATTTGAATTGAATTGAATTGAGTTTGTCTTGACCTATAAACCTGGTTCTGCAAACGGAAAGGCCGATGCTCTGTCTCACTTCAATGCTGAAGAACAAGAAGGAGTAGAGTAGGTCACATCATTCCAGAAGAGAAAATCATTAGCACCATTTTGTATTCTGAAGTGGAGAACAAGATTAAGGGGTCTCTTTCCATTGAAGAAATGATGGTGTGGATGAAGGAAGAAAGTTGGAAGAGAAATTAAAAATGGCAGACCTTACCACCACGGAAATCTTTACGTACCTGACAAGGATTTGCGTCTTAAAATTCTGAAGCACAGTCATGATAATCTGTTGGCAGGCCACAAGGGAGAGAAGAAGACTTTGGAACTGAACAAATGAGAATTTTGGTGGCCCGATTTAGAGACTCAGGTGATACAGTATGTAGCCTCTTGTGAACAATGTATTAAAGGAAAGACTAATCGACAGGCCCCGCAAGGTTTACTCATGCCTCTGCCCATAGCCCCGTATCCATGGCATACTATTTCTATGGATTTCATTGTAGATCTCCCCTCTAGTCAGGGATATTCCACCATTTGGGTTTTGGTAGATAATTTTTCCAAAATGAGGCATTTTGTCCCATTAAAATTACTTACAAATTCTACCCAACTGGCCTCATTATTCACAAAACACATAGTGAAGTCTCATGGCATTCCTAAGGTGGTGATCTCAGATCGGGACCTCAATTCATTTCCCGGTTTTTGAGGGCCTTTTTGGGGAGATTAGCAGTGGATTCTCGATTGTCTTTCAGCTTCCATCCAGAAACTGATGGACAGACTGAAAGGGTCAATCAAGAGTTGGAATAATATTTCCGCCTTTATTTGATGGATCATGAAGGGGATTGGCCAGACTTAATTTGGGCTGCTGAATTTGCGTATAATAACGCTGTTCTCTCGTCCACTGGATACCCCCCATTCTTTCTAAATGCAGGCAGGCACCCAAACACAATGGTGAGTAAAACAGTGAGTGAGGTACCCCCAGAAGAGGAGGTGGTGGGAGATTTAAGGATTCTTACAAGAAGCAGGTTAACAAGAAGAGAAAACCCAGTTTTTGAAACAGGTGATAAGGTTTGGATTTCCACTAGGACAATGAAATTAAAAGGTAATTGAAAATTCCAACCTAGATTTGTGGGATCCTAGGACGTTGACAAAATGGTGAATCCAGTCAGTGTTAAGATCAGGTTTCCTTCAAAGGTCAAGATTCATCCAGTGTTCCAGGTTTCATTAGTCAAAATAAATCTTATAAATTTGCGGAAGGCACAACCACCAGCTCCAATTCAGTGTCTGTCAGGAGAGGAGTTTGAAGTCAAATACATTTTAGATTCCAAGATTAAGAGAGGGGAGATTTTCTATTTGGTTGATTGGAAGGGTTTCAGTCCTGAAGACAGACCTTGGGAACCCAACTCGAACATTCATGCTCCCAGATTGATTCAAGCATTCCATAAAGCTCATCCACATAAACCCAGGAGGGGAGGGGTTTTGGTAGGGGGTACTGTTAAGACTGTCCTGAAGAGGAATCTAACCTAGCCCCAATTCCGTGATAGGCGTAAGAAGGTGCTTTGCTACCCTTGGAATCAGCTTTGCCGAATCTTCTTTTAATTCATTTCAGGTAGTGCTTAGTTCCCCAAGATGGCGGTGTCTGGAGGTAGGCGTTCTAGTGTTGGGCTAATCAGGAAGGTTCTGTTGCTTCGTGCGCTCGCACCGGAGGTGCGGTGCACTTCGACCGTCAATTTAGGGCGTACGGAGCATATTTTCTTTGCGCTCGTTCGCCGCTTGAAAATTAATAGCTCTGGTGTCCTGCAGCGGGTCTGAATTAGTGTGTGCTCCGGAGGAGTTTCAGTGCGTCTGCACAGTATCTTCGGAAGCATCTCTGAAGAATAAGAAAATCTTCAGTTACCTAAGCCTACCAGTATTGTGAGTTGAGGGTTGCTATTCCCCCTCTCTCTGAAAGTAAGTTCTTTGAACATTTACCTTGAGAAGTGTTGGCTCATTTGAAGTAACAAGAGATTAATTGCGAGCGCTCAGCTCCGCTCAGACTCAGTCCTTATTTAGTAATTACCGGCAAGTCAGCAGCTTACTGTTTTTCTGCAGAGACTTTTCAAGCAGCTGTTGTTCCTTGTAAAAGAGTTATTTATATTTTTTTTTGGCCCAGTGTTCTTTTCTTTCCTGTGATGCCTAACAGGAGTATTGAGAGAGAGTTTAATTTTTTGCCAGATAATTAGCGCTTTCCTAGTTTATAAAATGTTACAAGGAAGAGACTATTTCCATCAGGAGGAATACCAGTAGTTTCTCTGCACAGAGATACAAAAAGACTTTCAGAATTGAATTGGCAGACTCAATATCTTCAGTTGTCATAAGTAGGTAGCAATATATATATATATATATATATATATATATATATTATACTTACCGCCCATTGCATCGTCTGCCAAATGAAACAAAGTGCAAGAGAAAGTATCATAAGAGAGAGTATTGAAAAGATATTAAATAAACACCAGCTACTATATAAGAAAGGGGCTAATCTCTGTTTAAGCTCAGGTATGAGATAGTTTAAAAGAAAAATATATTTCCTGAGAGTATTTAAATCAGGGCGAGTTTTAGGTGTATTAATGTTGTCATTTTGTATTATAGGTGCCGAGAGGATTAGCAAGAAGTCCTAGGAAAAGGCACAGAAGTGGAGCCTCTCTTTTGTCCCATTCCCCTTTCTACAGGTACTTTGGTACTCACTGGTGGGTTGGCCTTAAAAGCTCCTAAATTCCAAAGGGTTTGCTTGAAGCCCTCTTAGAAGTGTCCTTAACTTGTAATTTTCCAACCGCGACTTTCTCATAGAGATGTACGGAGCACGCGTCTGTTTCCTCACTGCACCCGTCCTCCATGGGCTCCCTGTGTCACTCCTCTGGGTGGTTCCTTGGGGTCCCAGTGATTCTACGTGCTCTAGGCACTGTGTCTAGTTAAGTCGTTATCCCATCTTGTTTTGTATATGGTTCAGTCTCCCCCTGGAGCCCGCTGTGTATTCTGCTATTTACGAATGTTCTATTGATTAAGTATTGTGTGCTTTGTGCCCTAGTCTCGTATAGAGACTAGTAGAGAGTGTTATATTAATAAATACATATTTTCAATATACACTGTGTGGTTCTCCTTTCATTTAGCCATTTAGGAAGTGATATTCTGGTAAAACAAGCTGCTTTACATTCCTTCCAGATTAAGCTTGAAGGCTGCTCTCCATAGCTATCACTAGGATAGCTTTTAATAAGGTTATCTTTGACCTCATACATCACAAGGGTCGTGTGGACTGGTACAGTGTGCCCACTTTAATTAGTGGACCACATATATAAGGCCACCTTCTCACATTGGTGTGCAGCAGTTGGGATTCAAGCTTGCTATTGTTTTACCAGATAAATCTCATTGAATGATTAACTGAAAACCACTAAGTATTAGGTACATATAATACAATCAAGATTAGAATAAAGTAAGTTCTACTGAACTTGGAGTTGGGCAAGCCAAGGGTCTAGCACACCCTTTCTCCAACTCAAGAGAGTTTAGTCTCCGCTAGGTTAGGTAGGTGCCTACATCACATAACACTAGTATGTCTTATAGAGGAGAAGCCAGTGGCTCTCTGCTAACTAGATACAATGGCATCTCATTTCCAGAATTGAGGGCCATGTGTGCATCTAGGAAGTTGAGGACAGGGAGAATAGCAAACACCCAACGTCTCATTGAAATTTTGCTCTTAGATTACCTTAGGAAGACCCAGGGTCTGATGAGGTAGACAGAGTGGGTGGGGCAGGGAATGAGGAAAGGGCAGGAAGTGAAACCTTCTTTGACCTGGAATCAAACCCTGACCAGGAGAATCAAGATGATTCTAACCTGGACAACCAATATCTTCCTGCAGGTGGAGGGAAGGCTCCAGTGGCCCTCTCTTTACTCCACCAGGAAGAGTACAAAGTGTACCTAGGAGATCCAGAACTCCCTCTGTGGAGTCTAATCACTCAAGAACTTCTCTAGGGACTTCCATATCAAACAAGAGGGAATCCTCTTATGATAAGCAATGCCAATTTCTGGAGCTTGAGAGAGTCAAGCTCAGGATCAAGAAAGAGCAATTGGCCCTAGACAGGGAATCCCTAGAGCTCCAAAGAGCAACAAGAAGATTGGGACTAGAGTTCCATGGTGGCAGCAACAGTGTCCCTAGAGCTAGAGAGTATTCTTATGATCATAGGAAGCTGATCAAGATAGTCCCTCCCAATCAGAGTGGGGATGGCATCCACAAATGGATAACTGCACTAGAGAGGGCCTGTAAGGTACGGAGGGTCCCTCAGGAGCAGTGGGCAGCTATCTTGTGGCTCTCCTTTGCTGACAAAGGTAGAGTTAAGCTCCTCACTGTTAGAGAAGAGGATGCAGATAATTACTCAGTCTTGAAGAGTGCGCTGATTGATTTGTTTGGCTTAACCACTGAACAGTACAGGATTAAGTTCAGAGACACCCAGAAGGCACAGACTCAGGACTGGGTTGATTTTTTGGATTGTGCTACTAAGGCTCTAGAAGGCTTGTTACTTGGAAGTAAGGTGTGTGATTTTAAAGGATTGTACAATTATGAGGGAGCAGATCCATAATAATTGCCAAAATCAGTTGTTGCATCAGCACTTGATTGATTATGATCTGACCTCTCCCAAGAATTGGGAAAGAAGGCAGACAAATGGGTCAGAAGCAGGGTGAAGCAGAAAACTCAGAATCCAGGTGGTGACCAAAGGAAGCAAGATGCTAAAACCTCAGATAAGGGTGGGGAGAAGGGTAAAGACCAGAAGTCTTCACAAGGGACCCAAAAACCTGCATCTGGGGGGGGAGGGGTTACAGTCTAACAAAAGAAAAGGCAAAAAGAAACCATGGTGTCATAACTGTAGGGAGAAGACACATTGAACAAGATATGCCAGTTGTCCAAGGGATCTACTCCAGCAGAATATGTCTCTTTACAACCTGTGGTGTTACCACGCGGTAGTTAACAATGCGGTTGTTACAACAACTGCGTTGTTACCACGCATGGCGTTACATTGCAAGTCGTTTCTACGACTTGCGCTAGATGGCGCCCTGGACTTAGGAATAGTATAATTTACTATTCCTACTCCAGTTAGTGCAACAGCAGGGAATGTGTTGGATTTAAAATCCAACACATTCCCTGGTATTGCACGCCACCTAGCGCAAGCCGTATAAATGCTGTGCGAGGTAAAGCCACGCGTGGTAACAATGTGGTCGTTGTAATGACCGCGTTGTTACCTACCTGCGTGGTAACAACCGCGTTGAAACCGCTGTTTCCCACTCCAGCCACCACTGCCCTTAAGGCAACTGTTCCCCCTAGCTCAGTTCCAAGTGGTAGTGTACATAACAAGGGTATAGTAGGGTTAACCTTGGGATCTGAGATGGATTCTGGCCTAGTCTGAATTCCAACTCAGGCTGTTTTGGTCTGTGATGGAGGCATGGATATTGCCTCCTTATTTGTCAGTCCCAATAATCTGGGTAAGTACAATCAACAGCCTTTGATCAATGGTAAGGAGGCCATGGCATACAGGGACATAGGTGCAAGAGTCACCATGGTGACAACAGATCTTGTGGACCCTGAACAGATCATACTTGGTGAGATGTACAAAGTGACCAATGCAAGCAAAATCAATACAGACCATTCCTTGGAAGTTGTGAATTTCACCTGGGAAGGGGTAACTGGTCCTAAGAAAGTTGTGGTTAGCTCAGACCTCCCTGTAGAATGCTTATTGGGCAATGGTTTGGAAACTTAAGCTTGGGCTGAAGTGGAACTCATGACACATGCAGAAATGCTGGGCATCCCTGCAGATGTGTTTGCCAAGACTAGGTCACAGGCAAACATGTCTTCCACTGAACAGGCCCTGGATCCTGAAAAGATGGACCAGGTGCCTTCCAAGAGAAGGAGCAGAAGGGGTAAGGCAGTGTCTTCCCCCCTGCCTCAGAGTGTGGATCAGTCTCTTGAGGGAGATGACCTCAGTCCCTCTAAAGGAACTGTCTCAGAGGAACTTGAACATGACCAGGTTTAGTTCTTGGGGACAGGGGGCCCTTCCAGGGCAGATCTGAGCCAGGAGCAGCTGAGCTGCCCCTCTCTTGAACCCTTCAGACAGCAAGCTGCTGCTGAGGCTGCTGGGAGTGCCAGTGGGTGCCACAGGATCTACTGGGATGATACACTTCTATATTCAGAGGGTAGAGACCCCAAGCCTGGTGCTACCAGGAGGTTGGTTATACCTGACGTTTAGAGGCTTCCTATTAACACTGGCACATGATATCCCATTAGCAGGACACTTAGGCCAAAGCAAGACCTGGGACAGGCTTGTCCCTCATTTTCACTGGCCTCACATGTCAGAAGACACAAAGGAGTTTTGTTGCTCCTGTATCACTTGCCAAGCCAGTGGTAAGGCAGGTGGTACTACAAACCCCCCCCCCCCCCCTGATACCACTACCTGTGGTGGGGGTTCCATTTGAGAGGGTTGGGATTGACATTGATGGTCCCATGGAGCCTCCAACTGCATCTGGGCACAGATGTATACTAGTGGTGGTGGTCCATGCCACGAGGCAATTCCCCGTAGGACTACCACAGCTCCTGCTGTGGCTAGAGCTCTCCTGGGAATCTTTTCCAGAGTGGGTTTCTCTATGGAGGTAGTATCAGACAGAGGGGCAAACTTCATGTCTGGTTACCACAATGCGATGGGTTAGTTTAGAGATTCAACAAAACCCTCAAGGGCATGATAAAAGGTCTCCCTGAAAAGCTTAGGCGCAGATGGGAAATCCTTTCGCCCTGCCTTCCCTTTGCCTACAGAGAGGTTCCTCAGAAGGGGGTTGGTTACTGCCCGTTTGAACTTCTGTTTGGACATCCAGTTAGGGGTCCCTTGTGTTTGGTTAAGGAGGGATGGGAGTTACCTCTCAAACCACCTAAACAGGACATAGGGAACAATGTACTTGGTCTCCGCTCCAGGATGGCTGAATACATGAAGAAGGCATCCAAAAACCTTGAGGCTAGCCAGAAATTTCAAAAGGCCTTGCATGACCAAAAGCCTGTTTTAACTGTATAATCAGCCAGGACAGAAGTTATGGGTGTTGGAGCCTGTGCCCCAGCAGCTCTCCAAGACAAATGGAGTGGGCCCCATACCATTCTTGAGCAAAAGGGAGAGGTTACCTACCTGGTGGACCTTGGAACTCCCAGGAGCCCCCACAGGGTGCTCCATGTGAACAGGCTCAAGCCATATGTGGACAGGGCAGACATGGGCTTGCTTATGGCTACTGATGAGGGACAGGAGGAAGAGAGTGATCCACTCCCTGATTTCCTCTCACAGAACCCTGATGATGGTTCAGTTGATGGTGTAGCCTTGGTAGGCAGCCTCACTGAACAGCAACAGACTGATTGTAGGAAAGTCCTCAATCAGTACAGACATATGTTTTCACTGACTCCAAGTTAGACTACCTGGTGTACACGAGTTGCACACAGGTGAGAGTCTGCCTGTTAAAAATAGGATTTACAGGCAACCTGATCATGTCAGGGACTGTATCAGGACTGAAGTCCAGAAGATGTTGGAACTGGGAGTGATTGAGCCCTCAGATAGCCCTTGGACTAGTCCAGTATGTGAGAAGTTGGCCTGATGTATGATGTCACTAGTTCTAGTCTACACCTTATATCAGTCCAAACAACCCTTATGGTGATTGGTTGTAAAGTCAACCTTATAGACCAGCTATCCTAGTGGTAGCATGGACAAGAGCAGTCTTAGGCTAAACTCTGAATGGCATGTGAAGCCAGCTGTGATACCATATATAATCCCTTGAATACCAAATGAAAGGACACCACAACAGATATATATATAAAATAAAGTGTATTTATTCTAGTCAAACCCTCAGCACTCTTTATGAGATTAGAGGTAAGTACAACACAGTCTTATTTAAGCATACATTAAGTCACACAGGTAAGTAATACAGTTAGGCCCTAGGGGCCACGCAAACCATATACTAATGAAGTGGTATAAGGACCACTGTCACGGAAATAGAATAGGCCTAGGCCTAGGGAATCGCTGGGGCTACACTACACTAGCAACAGTTAGGAAGTGAGAGGCCCACGGGATTCAGGTGCAGAGTGGAAACACTCGCGTAAAAGTCAATAGAATCACTAGCAGTTAGAAATAAGCAGTTTTAGGACACTTCTGGTATAGCTAGAAAGTCGAGACTCGGAAACTAGACCCTAGGCTAGTCAATACCCTTGTGAGCACCGAAGTACCCAAGTTACCTAGCCCACGGGCTGCGGGTGCATAGGTGTGAACTTGCGTCTGGTTTCGTCGTGGACTTCTATGGATGCCTGAAGGAAAGTTGCTGACAGGCAGTCAGTGAAGAGTGTCCGGTGGATCCCAAGGCTGGGATCAAGAAGGAAGGGTACCTGCAAGCAGAAGGGACAGAGTCAAGGTCACTAGCCAGTGACCACGTGGAACCAGGAAGGAACCAGGCGATGTCGTGAAGATTGCAGGGGAAGGGTGAAGCTTGTCGCTGCAGCCACGGGTACCAGGAGACGTCGAGGACGACCAGGACCAGGAGGCGAGCTGTCCCACGGAGGCTCTTGCTGTCGGCGGCCTCGAAGTCGAACTACGACTCACCAAGCCTTGGCAAGCGGAACCCACGAAGAACGGAGGACTTGCTTCTGGTGCAGACCAGGAAGGTCTGGGGTGCTTCTCTTTTGCAAAGAAGCGGGAGCCAGTCTGGAGGAGCCAAACCAGCAGTGAAGATTCAAAGGTGTGTCGTCACAGAGGCCGCTAGTCAACGGGCAAGCAACCGGACAGACGCAGCAAGCAGGAAAATGCAGAAGGGCCCCACGCAGGACTTGTGGAGTGTGGGGGGCTGATCTTCGGTGCAGATGGTGCTTGGGGTTGGGGCTTCTCAATCCCCGGTGCACAACTTCGAGGGTACCTCAGAAGCTGCGCTGGAAGATACTCGCCACTTTTCCCAGGTAGCCGGTCCCAAGTCTCTCGTCGCCTCCACGGATCTCAGCACGGCTGTGGATGTGGGTCGGAGAAGTCTGGAAGTCAAGGCTCTGGTCGGGCTCTGCAGTCGGTCCCTCGTAGAACTTCAGCAAAGCAAAGGGTAGTCTCTTGATGGTGCCTGTTTGCACAGGGTAGCCACTCCTTGGCCACAAGGGAGATTCTTCAGCCTTCTTCTTTCGTCGAATGTCGAAGGTCCAGAGTTTCTGTTCAAGTTGCAGGTTCAGGATAATCCAATCTCCTGAGGCCCAGCTACCACTCTTATCCAAATCTGGGGGGCTGGGTTGCCTGCTAGGTCACGCCTTAAGGGTGGGACCTGGGAGGGGGGTGGTTACACCCCCTTCCCTTTGTCCAGTTTCGCGCCAGGACTGGGGCTGGAGTGCCCCAGCACCGGTTTGAACTGGACTATGCATGGAGCACCTTGTGTGCCCCAGGCAGTGTCTCGTTTCATTCATCCCTCCCTGCCCCAATACACTAAGGCCTGTCTGGGGTGGTGCTCGCACCTCCCAAGGCAGGAAACCTATTGTCCAAGCCTCCCTTGCCGGGATCACTCCCAGCAGCAGGTGGTCAGACATGTGTCGTGGCAGCAGCATCCATTTTGTGATGCTGGGGCTCTGGTTAACTTTAACCGGGTAAGTAGGTTACAACATGTCTTCTCCCTCTACAAGGGAGGGATAATATCCTCATCCCCAGAAATGGGATGGGGGTATTATTCCAAAGTGTTAGACACCTTACACGACATGTTTTGATAAAGCCAAACCATAGTTACCATAACCGTTTAAGATTATAAGGCACTTTAAGAGTATATGGTAGGCTATATCATAGAACAGCTATAAGGACATGGTTCCGAAAGCTGCAGACAGGCTCAGCTCATGCTAGAGCACCATCTCACATGTTACCAAGCACTCTGCCTCCAGGATTGTTAAGGCCTGCCATAGGAGTGGCTGATAGGTACACATGTGTCTATATGTAAGATAGGTATAGGAATACTACACCTAAGCAAGGGGTGATTACACGACCTTGCCCCAGCTGAGTGATCAGCCAGTTGTGTCATAATGGAATGCCAGGCCAGGGGTGGCATAATACATGCTGCAGCCCCTGGTAGGCCTAGGGTACACCTATGCCCTGGGTACCTAAGGTACACTGTACAGGGGCCAATAAGGTGATCCTATCCAAATGGGTTATGCACCTAAAGTACATAGTATCAATTTAGAGAGAGAGCAGCAGGGCTGTGGGTCTGATTAGCAGGCCCACAGCCACATCTAAGTCGAAAACCAGTAAAGCAAAAGCAAAAAGTGGGGGTGAACATAGAAAGCAGACCCTACTCTCCTACACAGTAGTCTTAGTATCAAACCCTCACACCCAGGGTGGTAAGAGAGAGATGCAGTTCTGTGTTGACTACAGGGGACTCAATACAGTCACTAGGACTGATGCTCATCCAATTCCTAGGGCATATGAACTAATTGATACTTTGGCCTCAGCCAAGTTCTTAAGTACATTTGACCTAAAAGCTTGTTACTGGCAAATCAGATTAGCTGAGGATGCAAAGCCAAAAACAGCATTTTCAAGCCCTAGTCGGCACTACTAATTTGTGGTGATGCCTTTTGGCTTGAAGAATGCACCTGCCATATTTCAAAGGCTGGTGAATAAAGTTCTCACAGGTCTGGAAGCCTACAGTGCAGTTTATCTAGATGATATTGCTGTCTTTAGCTCCACGTGGGAGGATCACCTCATCCACCTGAGAAATGTTCTGGAGGTCCTGCAAAAGGCAGGCCTCACTATCAAGGCCACAAAGTGGCAGATAGGGCAGAGTAAGGTTGTGTACCCAGGCCACCTTGTGGGTGGAGGACAGGTTCCACCATTGCAGAGCAAAATCCAAACCATCATGGATTGGGTTGCTCCAACCACCCAGACTCAGGTCAGAGTTTTCTTGGGCCTGACTGGGTACTACAGGAGGTTTGTCAAAGGTTATGGCTCCATAGTGACCCCTTTGAATGATCTAACTTCCATAAGAATGCCTAAGAAAGTTCAGTGGACAGTTAGCTGTCAAAAGGCATTTGATGACCTGAAGCAGGCCATGTGCACTGCTCCCATTCTGCAAAGTCCTGACTAATCCAAACAATTCATTGTTCAAACTGATGCATCTGAGTTGGGGGTAGGGGCTGTGTTATCACAACTGAATGAAGAGGGTCAGGATCAGCCAGTAGCTTTTATAAGCAGAAGGCTGACTCCCACAGAAAAACTTTGGTCAGCTATTGAGAGGGAAGCCTTTGCTGTGGTTTGGGCTCTGAAGAAGTTGAGGCCATACTTGTTTGGCACTCACTTCATTGTTCAGACAGACCATATTTTGATAGCAAATATAACTATGGGAAGAAGAGGCGGCCATGTATTACGGTGGTTGAATTTCTTACCTCTTACCAAAAGGATTGTGTCCGAGCCATTTCCTTTGATATTTAATTTCAATCCGACATAACGGTAGTTATATTTGCTATCAAAATCTGAACAAACTTAATCTATGCAAAAGGACTATTGTGTTCCATTATTTGGTGTTTTGATATTAATCCATTTGAAAAGGTGAGTATCATTGCCGTATTACAATTTTGGTGGATCTTTAAACCCAGAACAGCATTTTCTAATATATCTTGAATTTCAGAATTTGCTGTATAAGCCATGATGAAGTTCCAAAAGGTTGTATCTTTGGACAACGAAACACATTGGCTGATTTTATGAACTATTTTTGAAATAAAAGAAGTAATTGATGAAATAACAACGGACTATATGTGATGTGTTCGGTGCATCTCCTATTGCTAAAAGTACTCTGTGCATGCATAGCAAGACTGTTGGGAGGTGACCCAGCGTTGGCGGTCTCATCAGGCAGGTCTGCTGTGGTCATCCCCTGCACCCCAGCACCCAGTGAAGGTAAAGCCGGCAGGCGTCAGACTATCCCCAGCCATCAGGGATGGCCACTCACAATAATACTACTCTTGATCCGCAGTAGGCCAGTCGCGTGTCGACAAATTCACAGTGGCATCATTCCCTGGCAGGACCCACCATCATGAAGTTGGCCAGCATCCGCTCAGCTTGTGCCTTTTTTTAGTTTTTTTGTTTGTTTTATATAGCGCAAACTAGACCGAAGATATCAGGGCGCTTTACATGAGCACCAGTTTCGTTACAGATGCACACATTCATTTTTTTTTTTAGGCACGGGGAGATTAAGTGGTTTGCCCAGAATCACAGGATGTTGAGCTCCATTGCAGAGACTCAATCCCGTTTCCCAGTCTTCGGGGTGGACCGCTCTAGCCGTAAGGCTACATCCTCTCCCCAGTCTTGCCTCACGGTCGTCCCAGGTCTCAAACAGCTGCAGTTACGGCTCCTGGGGTTACACCAATCTCAAGCAGAAGTCGGAGAGGTAGGATAAACTTGATAATAGTGGGTGATGACGGTGAATGACGGAGGGGTCCGGAGCACTCTTAAGAGTGCAATTGCCATTTTGACACCCTAAGCCAGGCCCCTGCTTTGTTAAACTCTTATCGGACATTATCTCTTACAGAAGAGGAGTCACTAGACTGAAAAATTAGGGTGGAAGAGATTATAGGCAGATTGACACTGATGAATTAGAGAAGACCCATAGTTCCAATGTTTCCTGGAAGAGTTTTCAAATACCATGACAGACTTCTAACCACAGATTCCTCACCTTTTGAATTTCCCCAGGTGCCAGACTGGATCTGGAGAATTTTTGCTAGCAACCCCTCCTTGCACGTCAGTGGGTGGAATTGTATGACTCCGGGTTAGGTCCATCCACCTCGGATTTGATGTCAGTGCCACTATATCGGCAACATCTCTGCACACGTACGTCAGTTCCTCTCTTTCTGCAGCTACCAGGGCAAATCTGTAGCTCCTCCAAATGCTGTTGACTTGACAGATATTGTTCCCTAAAACATATGCAGAGTGCAAGGGACACTGTAGGGTTCAAACCTTGTAGGGACTACCATCTCCAGCCTTCTCTGACAGACACCCTTGATGTCGGACTCTGGTGCCTAACTCAAAGCAAGAGTCAACGTCACATGATTGCTGCACAAAAATGAACCACAAGGCCATTTGTGGCTGTGAAGCCAAACTAGTCATCGTGGAACTTCAAAAGAAGACAAATCATTTCTCCTCCTTAATTTCTTTTCCCTGGAGGAACAGCATCTTTCTATGTTTAATCTATAACAAATAACTACAGGCACCAGACAATCCAGAAACTTCAAAGCTCTAATGTAGTCAGTAGGGGGCGCAAGCTTTCTATCGAGACTGGAAGTGGTGTCCAAATTGACGTCACTAAAACCATATAGCCCTCGCTCCGGTGCAATGCTAATGTCCGTCCATTTTTTCCCAGCCTTTGAGGCAAGAGGATGGATTGAGATCAATAGAGTAGTGCAGTGACAAAATATATGCATATTTCGGATCTAATTAACTTTCTATATAACATAACTATCCATCAAACAGGGAAGAGGGCCGATCGGTGAGGAATCTGCAGACAGATAGAGCATTCCCCAAAAAGATCGTTATCTGATCGTTATCACACATACGTTTTTCTTCTGATAGATAATTTAAGCTGCAGATTCCTCATCTTTAGAAAAGATTCCATAGTCATATCCACCTAAGAAGAGGGTTGATGGATAGCTATATAGGTGCTTTGAATCATGGACCACTGTGACAATGATTTGCAAGGCACAAACAGTTCAGGATCGCTTGGTGGTCTTGATGTTTATTGGCGATTTCCAATAAAGCTAATTTCCAAACAGACTACATACAGTAAGCACCACCACAAGTGCTAACAAGAATAACAAAAGCAAAGTTCTAGTCCATTCTCCAAGGAAGATGCCCAGAGTGGCTGCAAAGATGCAATCTGGTGACGAAGAAGGATTTGATTACAGTGAAGAGGAAATGTATGATTGCAAGTCGGTGACATGTTTATGAATCAGAGATTTCCTGGACACCTTTTTGGGGATTATAAAATAATTCTGATTGGAGAAAAAGATGACACACCTGTGCATTTCTGTGATCAGTGTAGGCTGTCAATCAAAATTTATGGGCATATGATACCATGCAACCAAGTCTTCGGCTGTGCAATCCAGCAGGAGACAAAAGGGGACAAGGTTTGCCTTGGAGTCGCTGAAGGGTTTGGGGGGAAGGGACAAAGGAGACCCAGAGCTGCAATGACCCTGTCCAGTGAATTGAGCAGTGTACAGGAGGGGCCATCTTCATGTGTAGCATTGTTCAAGGATGCGAGAGAACATACCTGTCTAAGAGGGACTTGCAGGCTCACATCAATCACTGTCACATGAGAGCAGGAAAACCAGTGAGCCGTCCTCCACCTAAGCCTGTTCATCCTCCAATAGTCCCAGCTACCACCACAATTCTTGATCTCTTCATAATGCCACCAGAAAACCTTCTCATGAACCATACTCCAACAAAGCCACCTAATTTGATGCCACCACCTCCTGTACAGCATGTGCCACATGAGCATAATAATCCGCAGCAAGAGGATATTCGGCCACCCCTGACCGAGATATCCATGGCTCCACCACGACCTCGCTCTGTTAGTCAAGACCTTACCGGATAAGGAAACACAGCAATTTGATAACTTTACCTATTCAGGATCATTCAAGTTTAAACGCCCGTGAACCATTTCCACACAGTCCTGTTCTGCCTCATCATCATCTGGAATATCCAGGTCAACCGGTGGTAACTCTGCCTCATCTCACTATGCCTCCACAATAACATTATGTACCGCCACCTATTAGTCATCCAATGCAGCATCCTCGCCAGGTAGCGGCCACTTCTCATTTAGTTTATAGCCAAGCTCAGCTTCTACCAATGACAAGTGCTCCCCCACCCATCAACCCTCCTCCTGGACATATTATTCCTCAAATGCCACTGTGTATGAATCATCCACCTCCTGGACTTCCCCCTCAACATAGCGGTCCACCTGTAAACACACCCCCTCCCCACCACTATAATCCCAGTTCTTTGCCACATTTAAATGAAGATCAAGGAACTTTAAGCCCTCCGTTTACTCAGCCTAGTAGAATGAGCCCAGGCATGTGGCCTGCTCCAAGAGGGCCACCTCCAAGAATGCAAGGTCCTCCGTCTAAAGCCACTATTCCTGGACCAAGTCACCCAGATCAAACTAGATATTGACCCGGTTATCAGTGATGGGATATTTCAATTCCATGCTAAGTGGAAAATATGAAGCTGCACATTTTTTGAAGTACATATTTTCTCTTTTAAGGAATGTGACTTTTTGCAAATCTAGTTGAAAGGACTTAGACACGCATGGGCCAGAAATCTCCAATATTTTAAACCCCAGTCTTAGGATTTGTAGCGCAGTAAAATTTCAGCTTACTTTTACCTGTCACTAAGTTTTCTAGAGCAACAACTGCCTCAGTGTTTATGATCTGCGCAAATTCCTAATTTGTGGAATAGAAACTAAGTGCACAGTACCACTTTCTTGAATGTAATTAATAAAGGCAATGTTTAGTTTCACTTGTAATACTCTTGGTAACCTGTGTATCATAACATTTAAATACTCTTAAATGTAAAAAAAGAAGAAAAAAATCCTGCAAGACCAATGTGGTAAGATGACCCATCTGAGCAACTCTGAATCCAGGATATAAAGTTTGGAGAACGTGTGCACAGATGCCCATGTGACTGCCTTACATATCTCTGCAACTGGAACTCCTCTTGCAAGAGCAGAAGTGGTTGCTTTGGCCCTGGTATGATGCACCCTGATTTATTCTGGAGATCCTTCCTGGCCAGTGCATTGCAGTTCTCAATGCAAAGGATGACCAACATGAGAGTCAGGTCCAGTTGAAGGACAGGCACAGATCTGCCCGGAGCAGGGTCAGAAGGCTACACCTCAACTAATACTGGCTCTCCTGTGAAAGAATGCGGTCACTTGGGAGACTTTTCCAGTTTGTTTCTTACGCATCGTATGCTGCTTCTATTTTATTCCTGAAGATTGTGAGGCAGGAGATCAGGAACAGGCCTTTAAGCATTGATGACTCTAAGTCCTCACTGGCCCGGGCCATAAAGAACTTTGCCTCCCTTTCTACGATGGGCTTAGGATGCATACTACAGCATGTGTCTCAGAAAAGGGAATCGTGGTCCGATCCCATGCACCACAAGACTATAGAGAGTGGATCTGTGAAAGGGCAACAGTCCCTCGCATTACCTACAAATGTTAAAGCCTGAACGTTTCGGAGGCAACATAGCACTACACTCGAGTATGAACTTTCCGTGAAGAAAACTCACAACTGTCAGGAGAGAGTGAGCTCTGGATCTGCGTGGAAGGTGCAGAAAAAAGGACAATGACTTTGTTGTACCAGAGCAAGCACTATATGGCTTCTGTGACTCCAGTTCCTGCGTCAACACGAAGCCAGCACCCCATACCGGAGATGTGAGAACTTCAAGGTTTCTGGATCCAGCCTAGCATTATTCAACAGTTGAGGATTCTGCAGGCAGAAGAATCCATCAGAAAAATGTGGTTACTGAGGTCCTTAATCCAGAACAAACATGCGAAGAACCTCTTCTGCCTTTTAATAAGGTGCTTACTGATGTACTGTTGGGCATCTGAGAAAACTTCGAGCCCCAACTAGATGCTTCCACCCTCGCAGCCCTCCTGCCAATCTCTACCAACAGTCAGAGGACAACCCTGACCATATGGCCCATCATCACCCCTCAAGAAACTGCAACAACCATGCAAGCAATACACTATATAATTAGAGAGAAGTTGCCAGCAATAGAGATCAGGACAGGCTGTTCCTTCCATTACTTTCTGGTGCAAAAAGAAAAAGAATGGAGACCTTCACCCAATGCTCAATTTGAGCCCTTTGAGTTTCTTCCTCCGGATGGACAATTTGAAAATGCTCACCCTGGCCCGAGTTCCGTCTACCCTGGATCAGGAGACTAGATGGTGGCATTGGATTTGCAGGACGCAAATTTTCACATTCCTAATTAGCAATCTCACAAATATTACCAGTGGTTTCAGGTAGGGAAAGTGTATTTTTGTTTCTTTGTTCTCCCCTTTGGCCCTACTCATGCACCGTGGATGTTCACAAAGGTGATGGTGTTGGTCGCAATTGAGGAATCTGCAGGTAGAAGTATCCAGCAGCAAAATCTGCAGAGGTTAGGAATACCAGCCTTCATATACCCCTCAAACAGCTGTTAGCCACCTCCAGGTGACGGACAATCTGCTGACATTGTTGGGCTTTTCTTTGAAAGTGCCAAAGTGAAACCTGACTTTAATAATGGCTCCCCTTCACTGTGCCATCTTGAGCACTGTGTTTCTCCAAGACTTCCCTCCACCTCAACAGGTCCAGAACATTCAGGCTCTAATTCAGCCCTTGATCTGGATCTCAGTGAAAACAGTTCTAAAGCTTCTTGGCCTCCTGCATCCTACTTGTGGACTACATCAGGTGGCACACTAGGGCTCTGCAGAGGGATCTGGAGTCTCAATGGGATCAACACCAAGGGAACCTATCAGAGTCAATCCAGATATCATCGGAGACTGCAAGAGACATGCGGTGGTGGCTGCTTGACAGCAATTCGGATCAGTGGCAGACCCCACTCTCTTTCCCAGCCAGAGGTAATGGTTGTGATGAATGGAACGTTGCTGGGCTGGGGAGGTCATCTGGGAGCGGTGGCGATCAGAACACACTGGTATTCAGCAGATTCTCGCATCCACATCAACTTGCTGGAGTTGCCAGTAATTCGGTTGGCCCTGAAGGTGTTTCTCTCAACCATTAGGGAGGAACGGGAACAGGATCTCACAGACAAAATGACCAACAGGTGGCAGTACAACAAACAGGGAGGTGTGGGAGGGGAGTCCTGTGCCACAAAGTGCTACGTCTCTGGAACAGGCTGAATGCTCAAACCATCTCCCTGGTCGCCCAATACCTGACAGGACCTTTAAACTCCAGGGGGACAAACTCATCCTCCAATGCCTAGGGAATCACGAATGACGGTTAGACTCTGTGGTAGCAAAAGAGAGAACCCTGATTCTATTTGCCACCGCTGAGAGCGCACAGTCTCCAAAAGTTTGTATGCTGGAGTTCCCAGGTTGGTTCTCCCTTACAGATTCTTTCAGAAATAATAGGGTTCAGGACTCCTATATGCCTTTAAGCCCTCTCCTGCCCACAGTACTGAAAAGATCAAGAAAGACCATGCCCAAATCATTCTGGAAGCTCTGGACTGGGTGAGGAGTGTGGTACATGGTCACTTGTCCTGCAACAGCAGGAACCAGCCTTGCACCCAAGCTTGCACAAACTACACCTCCATGCATGGAGACTGAGCAGTGACAATTGATGGTTTTCAATCTTCCTACTGAAGAGGTTGATGTCATCCTGGCAGCCAAAACTGTATATGCATGCACTGGGAGAAGTGTGTTTTCTGCTATTACTCCAGTGACATTCAACACTCACAAAACCATGCCATTTCACATCCTAATGATTTGCCTTTCTCTAGCCTACCAATTATCTTTTGGACTTCTTACTTTTGCCAGATCAGCCACCCTATTTAAATCACATGTTGCTTTGTTTCTTGAAGGAGCCGATCAATGTGTTCCCAACAGCTTTTGTGATGCCACAGTGGGACCTTAATTTGATTCTCATGTACCTGATGTGCACACTCTTTCCACAGATGGAAAGCTGCTTTCTTCACCTGCTGACCAACCAAACTGTGTTTCTCATCACCATAACATCTGCTAGGCGAGTGAGCAAAATCCAGACTTTGTCCATGCAACAACCTCATGCAACTGTCTTGCCAGACAAGTTGGTCCTTTGGATTAAAGGGGTATTCCTGCCAAGGGTAGTCACGTCCTTCCAAATAGGGCAATCCACCAGTTTGCAGGCTTTTTGCTCTCCATTTCAATCCTCAAAGGGGGGAGGACCAGCTCCACAGTCTTGCTCCAAAGAGGGCTCTTAGCTTTTACATCGATCGGACAAGGGACCAGCGATTCAGTGATCAACGTTTTCAAGGCTTCTCCGGAGCAAAAATGAGAAGGCATTACAAAAGGGATCCATCTCTCATGGGATTGGTTTATGCATTAATATCTGCTATAGGCTATCCAAAAAGCAGCCCCCAGAAGGCTTGTGCGCTTATTCTACCAGAGCAAAGGTGGCTACTACTAGCCAGGTCCGACCGGACGGGAATTTTGTCTGATCTACCCTGCAGGATTTCCTGGTCTGAGCCATTCCAAAGACCCACCTCCTGGGGAGCTACTGCTTTGGTTCCTATTCACAAGGTGCAGAATCTGCGGTTGGAAGTCTCTACCACAAGAACAAGGTACTTACTTTCAGTAACGCCTTTTCTGGAAGAGACTAACCGCAGATTCCTCACCAAACCACCCTAATCTCCATTCCTTGGAACAGACTCATATAGCCCATTAATAAGATCCTATCCTAGAAATCTGCACACTGATATATTCGATTACTATGGGTTCCGCACCCGAGAGCACATACAGAGATCAGAAACTGATGCCAGCATGTTGAGGTGGCACAAATACTGTGGCCCAGATGTCGACCCGAGGCCGGACGGACCAAACGTGGAGATGAACAATGCCAACTACTGAAGCAAAAGGAAATTGCTATAAAAAAAATCTCCGGATCCAGTATGGCGCCTGATGAAATTCAAAAGTTGCGGAATCTGGGGTTAGATAGACTCTACCAGAAAATCGTTACTGAAGGTATCTTGCACTCTTTCAAACCATGTTTCTCATGCTATACAAAAGGCAGAGGGGGAGAGTAATGTCTTCCTTCAAAGCTCCAAAGGGCAGCTATTGTACTTAATTGTAAACAGATGAAACCACCTGAGGCATGCACATCTTTGATGTCCATTTCCCTACTTAATATCAACACCAATCATTCATGAAGGTCCTTGCCAATCACCTCTCTACAATATATGCTGAACTATAATGACATGTACTGTACAGATCAACTAGGTGTAATAAGTAGTTCTTCTATGGCTGACTGGCATATGCTAAGGCTAACGGAAGCAACAGAGGTTGTGGAAACCATCTTTTTGGGTTGATACCAAATGTCTCTCTTTTTAGGCCCTCGCAAAGTTTACATAAAATCATTAGACAAATGCTAGTACTTTTCCATGGCTCAAAGTAAAGCTGCTCTCGTAACGCAAGGCTTGCTCAAGAATTACATTAGAACAGCATAGGATGCTAGCTTGGCTGCAAGTGTTTCAGCACATCATATTTAGAAATAGCCCTGCTACGTGCTGGATATTGCAATTATTTCTAAGTAAAAGTACTAAGGCTAATACATTTCATTAGAATGGAAAGTCCCAAAATTGTCACGTACTCAGGACATGTGAGCAGCAACTAGTCATACCACCTCAGACGATGAAGACTATGCAGTTATCACACAGTGTTGGACTCTTCTGATTGGCCTAGAATTCTATACTTGTGTAACTTGCTGAGGCTATTGATGGGCAGAAGCCGCCTCTTTGCTTAATTTCTCAAGAAGTGTCATAATCCTGTACTTTTACTGATATTCTTGCATGGATAGTGACGCTTTTCCTTTTGTGGTTTGAATCAATAAAACCTGTTAGAATCGGCTCCTCTTTGGACACTTAGTGGCTGTGCTGACTATCTCTATGCTGCACGTATTTGTATTATTTTGTTGACGTATAATACATTCTATTCATCTTATGTGCTGACAGAGTTGGTATTATTTGTTCATTCTTTGTTTTAGGTTTCTACATTTGGTGAGAGAATGCGAATCCAGAATGCCTGACTTCTGCTATGGCAGGCTGTTGCCTTCCCCTTCAAATGGAGGTATGAGGTCAGACCAAGACACTTCCCTGCTTTCGAAGTCTAGCTCTCTCCTTCCACTCTGGGCTGGATGTTGCCACTAGTCGTGAGTAGTTGTCACATCTCTGGGCTGCTCTTGCTCCATGTTTCCCCAGGTTGTCTCGGCACATAATGATGGCTTTTGTGAGCCTGCTTTGATGGCTGTTGTGCCTATTGTCGTGGGCTCGTTCTCTTTTTTTTTGGGCACTGTGTTATATCTGTGGTTGCCCTGCTGGTGGGTGTATTGGTGTCTGAGGTTTTTTTATTTTTGGGTTTGACGCCACGCTTTCAATGACTGTTCTGTTGGTGACTGTGCCTCCTCGCGCTGTGTGCGCCGGCTTGTTTCTTCTCTGGTGTGCACTTCTGGCACAGGGCCAGTGCTGCACCATTTTGTTGCCTCTAGCCTCTGGCAGACACAGTTGCCGTGTCCCTGAGTGTTTCCCTTCGGTTGTCCCTGGCAATGGGCCAGTTACAAGGGGAAGGAGGTTTGTTTTGGTCTCGGTTTTGGGATTTTTCCCATGCATATCCTCGGAATGTGCTGTCCTTTGTTTTATTACCTCTCTTTTTCTGTCTGCTGTCATTGACGCTGGGCGACCGTTGGGTCACAGGACCCATTGATTTTGCACTACTGGTACAGTTCTCTCGGTCTATGCTGTCTGACCATTTGTTTCCTTATTTAATGAGGTGTGTTTAAATTTGGAGTTTAGTCACTGAGCTGTTGCCTTCACCCCTGAACACTGGAGAGGGCAAACGATTCTGGATTTTCCCATGCCAGCGGTGACTCTCTGATTCAAAGCAGCCCTTTGACTGACGGTGGGTCAGAGAGAGTGAAGTACTGCAGTTCCCTGTCTTGCCAGCGGAGACTCCCCAGCCAGGGGCCGAAGGCTTCAGTCGTGAGTAGCACAAGAGGTTGGTGGGCATTCCCAGACGGGAAGTCAGTAGGCAAGTGCTGGAGGAGGTTTCCCCTCCTCAATGTTTGGGTAGTAGCAGGTATTGCTTCGCGTTGTAGAGATAGCAGGTAGTGATTCCCAGGTTTAGGGTTGATGCAGGAATTGCTCCCCGGTTTGGCACTGGTATCGAGTGCATTACGATATCATAGGAGTGCTAGCAGGTAGTGCTTTCCCCTGTTTGTTGTAACAGGTACTTTGGTATCGGTTTTTGTGACAACCTTGGTGTTGGAGCTGGTAGCCACACTAGTGTAGCCAGAGAGCGGTCGGCTCTGGTACAATGCCTCCTGCTGGACACCAAGGGTGGTCTCAAGATGTGAATAGGTGTCCACCTACTCACAACAAGGAGGGGGTTGGTATTGCATTATATGCATTCATTTGAAGTGCTGTTCTGGTTTTGTATGCACTTATTTGAAGTGCTTTTATTTTTGATATGCTGTCTTTGATTGTCACATAATGTATTGAGATTCACTGAGGTTCTTAGTATTTTGCGATTTACCTTTCATATGCTGTTAGATGTCAAATGACTGATTACCAGCTGCATAACTACAAATGTTTCTTTGAAATGTCACAATGCTATGTTGATACAGACTGTCAAATTGACTGACAGACCTCCTGACATTTACTTTGTTTTGGATACAACGTTGTGTGAGTCGCGTTGAGCGTACTTGTAATGGTACTTGGGGCAGAACTTGAAGGGTGTGTTCTCCATGGCCCCTACCTCGCCATTTGTGGACGATGATCAATGGTATTTCTTCGTTGATGTCAATGTTCGATGAATTTCTTCCTTAATCTTCTTTTTTTCATAAGCTTTTTGGGAAAAAACGAAACTTTCTTCAGAGCTTCCAGTCTTGATTCCAGACCCAACAGCGGAAAAAAAAATCTGAAGATGGCCACCACTGACGTCACGTACCTGGCACCAAATGGTGGTCGTAACAAGAAAAGAAAAAAACCACAAAGACTATTCCGGACGCGACCACTAGATGGCGGAATGATGCACAGCATGTGAATCCAGAAAAGGATTCACTCATCCGCAGCGTGAATGAGGATTAACTAAATTGTGAGCAAGGCCACAAGATTCCTTGGCTTGTCCACGTTAGGCGACTGGCTGATTTAGTGAGCAGGCCTGAATTATATTCCTCCCCCTAGGTGATAAGTAAGGGAGAGCCTGCTAAGTTTAGGGAGAAATATGTTCTGGGCGCAATGGAATCCAGAGAAAGGTTGGCCCCGAGTAAAGTTATACTGAGAGATTACTTCACAGTTAGAACTAGTGCCAGGCCTGAGCCTTACCAGTCTTTTGTAAGGAATCCCTGGGAAAGTTCCCTGTTCTTCCAAAAGGCTCTTTTAGAGGTTCTCTGCTTTCCAGCTAACCAACATGATTTTACCCCCTTCCAGCCCAGTCTGTGTGATAGCATCTCTCTCTCCAATCACTTGAGCATTTTACTTTATTTTGTGTGTACTATGCTTCATTTTGTCGTAGACACTTGCTGTCAATTCTTAGAACCTGTGGCTTACGTCAACAAAGGCCAGCCTTTCTATGCTCTTTTTTAACATCAATATTTTCAATGATTGCATGCTTTTCTCTTTTATGATTATCTGCTAATAACTGAATAAATATTTTACAAACAAACAAACATGAATGTCAGCTCGGTTTACCTTCAGGTTAACAGCACAAAGAAGTGTAATGTTTTGGTATCACTTTGTTGGGTCCTTCATGGAGCTTGTTTGAAACTGTTCAATGGCTAAAAATACACATCATAAATATGCACTTTGATAAACTAAATAAGCTTGCTGCGATAGTATTGACTAAAAATAAAGTGCTTTGCCTGCAGAAACTTTTGCCTTACCATCACCCTGCTCTGTCAGACTCCATCATGCAAAATGTTCAATGTATTTTGAAAGCCAACTTTCATTCTTCAAACACAACAGGCATAACACATGTATTCAAAAGGATTGGGACTGGCTTCTTGACTAGTGTTACGACAATTTGTTAGCTCTATTCTTTCATTCATCAGTTCATGGTTCCCCAGGATATTTGGCAGATTTTCAACTACTGTTCTGATGATTGTGAATTCTCATTTTTCTTCTAGTAAAGAAATATAGTTATGAACGCCAACACAAAAGGATTGTGTGAGTATTCTACAAAGTAGTAGTGCCAAGAAAATATGGTATTCTACTTTTGTTGTAATTTGTTGTCAGGAATCAGTGGATATTCGGATTTGCTATTTTGCAAGATGTGAGCTCCTCAAGTGAGACCATCGTTTTAGTGCACTATCTTTTTTGAAACAATCTGCTTGAATGTTCCCTTGCAAATGCCACCCACTGCATATTTTAATGCATTAAGAATGCACAAGGAGTATTGCACTGAATTGCGACAGCCCATCTTAAATTATGCAGAATATAATGGGACATCAATACCAAAAACACCTAATCCAACACCTATTTCAACACCTGATCTGTCACCAGTTCTGGCAAGAGTCAGCCCACAGAGCTTTTATTGAGAATTATGATGTGCATAACTCATCTTCTGTTTTAATAATTCAAATTCAGCTGATGCTGCTCTGCAAGGCATCACAGCTCTAGCCTTAAAAGAAATAGTTCATGAGTCTTCCATGCCTTCAACTTCCACATTTTTATTTGCATCACATTTTACAAAGAGCTGTTCTTGCTTTTTTGGAAATTACATTAGGAAAAAGTTTATTTTTTTCTTTTTCAAAGGGACCGTTCGAACAATTTTGCAATACATATTTTGTACCCAGCCGTAATATTTAGAAAATATTCTTAGTTGGGGGCAGAGCTTAGCTCGCAGCGAAGATGGCTGCTTGAGCCCTGAGCTCCGGCAAGCGGCATACAAATCCTTCAATTATCCGGCCCCACACGCCTTGAGACTGCAGCCAGCGCGGAGACTTTGACGCCGTGCTCAGAGTGCGGCCCGACGGCGCGACTCCTGCGCCGGTGTGCGCTGAAAGTACTGTGCGGTGGCCGGCGGCTCTGGAGGTGGAGCTGGCCCGCTGATCCCCGACCTCGGGTGCGCGCACAGACGGACTTGCGTCGCTGTGCGTGCGGCCTGCGGGACTGCGAGGACGCGGTCCGTTCCTGAT
Organism: Triturus cristatus; assembly: GCF_964204655.1. NCBI lineage: Eukaryota > Metazoa > Chordata > Amphibia > Caudata > Salamandridae > Triturus > Triturus cristatus. The sequence goes on along the minus strand of NC_140583.1, from coordinate 1,155,672,643 downwards.
GACCCCAGCTTTCGCAGCCCAGGCTCGGGAGTGGCACGGTGTAGTGTAACCTGCAGTGCAGCCCAAGCCACGGAGATGACGGGAGGGGCGATTTCGACAGCGGGCTCCCCCAATGCATGTAGAAACTCGGGCCGCGAAGGGCCTAAATCGTAGGAGTTGCGATCGCCATTGACAGGCGCGACGCGGCGGATGGGGCTGTACCCGCAGAGACTAAATTCTGGAGGCCATATATGGGGGCAAGGCGTGAACACGCTTGAGCGGCAGACGGCGGTGATTTCATTGCAGGAGGTTCCTAGCCGCAGGTTGCCCGGCTTAAGCGCGGCGAAGACGGCAGTGGACCGCAGTGTGGTGGCACACACTAGAGCGCTATCTGGAGGTTCGCGCCAGCCAGAGGGAGCAGCTGAGCGGCGAGCGCCTTGGGTGCTGGAGTGTCGGCCTGAGGCCGCAGCTGGGACCACCGCTGGGGCGCTGGCCGCAGTAAGTTGCGAGGTGTGCAGTGAGCAGGGGCCTGGAGTGCAGCCCTCAGTCGACATCCTGGGGAAGAGGATAGAGTGCAGTCTCTGTCGCAGTGCTGCTGAATAGTGGGCTGCGAGGTGCGGGGAGCTGGCGTGAGACAATGTGGCGACCTCCCCCGCCTCCCCGCCCGATACATTTGTCTCTAACTTGGAGGCGCGGTGAAGGAAAAGAGTCGCTACGCGCATGGCGGAACGGTGGGCCTGATTTGGGAAGCCGAGCGGAGACACCAGTGGAGGGGACTGCTGGCGACGGCGATACTCCTGAAATTGGAGCTGGGTCCCAGGTAAAGAGCCCGGCTGGAGCGTCTCCAGGTGGGATACTTCGCACGAAGGTGTGCCCTGGTTGGCACTGCTAGCTGACTTTTGGGTCGTGGTGTACGAAGCTACGCGGTGGCAGTACCCACGATGGGTAAGTCCGACAAGTCCCAATCTAAACTGACATTTGAGCAGAAGCGCCCCAAAACTCAGGTCCCGGCGGAGGGGGCGGCCGGTGGCACCCCTGTCCCGCCGGAAGAAGAACAGGATATCCGGGGCCTGCTGCTTTCCATGGAGAGAGGACTGCAAAACAGTATCACCTCCTTGGGCGTCAAGATTGACGCTCTCTCCTACAGGATGGATCGTATGGGGGAGCGCATTGATAAGCATGCGGAGCGACTGGACCAGTCGGACCAACGCCTTGCGGAAGTTGAAGAGGCTCAGACTTCGTTGGATTCGGACCAAAAGAAACTTGGGCGACTTATGCAGGTGTTGCAGGATAAAACAGAGGACCTTGAGGCGCGTACGCGTCGGTGCAACTTGCTTATTACAGGCCTGCCGGAGATGACGTCAACTGGCAGAATGGAGTGTTTTGTGGAGTCGCTTCTGGTAGAACTGCTTGGTAAAGACGTGTTTTCAGGGATGTTTGTAGTGGAGAGAGCGCACAGATCCCTGGGACCCAGGTCCCCTCCAGGAGCACCACCGCGCCCGATTATAGCGAAATTGTTGAACTACCGGGACAGGATCGTGTGGCGCGTGAGAAGAAGACTTTGGTGTATGAAGGGTCGACCATCTCGCTCTATCCGGATTTCACTGCCAGAGTACAGGAGGCCAGGCAGCAGTTTGCCCCGGCTAAAAAAGAATTGCGGGAACTGGGGCTGGACTACGCGATGTTGTACCCGGCCAAGTTGCGAGTCAACAGGCAAGGGAAATCTCACATCTTCCTGGATCCTAAGACTCTGCAGAAAGCGTTGAAAGACTGGAATAAGGAGCAGAAGCGGAGCCTAGAGAGGCAGCTGCCGGGGGAGTAGTGGATGGCTCGTTGGAGGATCAGGACTGACCCTGGCTGACCGGCAAGACTGTGTCGCATTTATTGGGTACACAGCAGCCTGGAGTGGGTTGAAGTATTGGGGGGAGTGGATGGGGTGGGATGCAAAAAGGTAGGAATGGATAGCCGCTCACTAATAGGCTGCTGGGCTGCGGGCCCGTGGAGCGTTCACAGACTGTACCTGGTGTAGGGAGCTTTGGCCCATGGGACTTATCCCGACAGGCAACATATCCTGTTAGGGGCGGCAGGAGGGGTACTTGGGCTGGTCGCGCAGTTGGGGATTATGTGGTGTGCGGAGTGGTGTGATGTGGTCATGGTATGGCGTGGGGGCAGACATTCACTTGCTGCGCTTGGAGGTCGCACTTGGGTACTAGGTGATAACCCGTTATAGACTAAAAACTGAGTGACCTTCGCCCGCGAGTGAATACCACAACTTGGGGGGTTAATTTGTTTGGGGCAGGGTGGCAGGAGGTGCGGGTAGTCCCTACAGGGGACACGGCAGGGCCGAGTTGCGGGGGTCTGCTGTGGGTGGGGGGAGGGTGGTGGGTTCCATTTTTCATTTTATGAAGTTCGACTGTCGGTATACTATGTGGTGCATCCTTCAGCATACATGTTGCATGAGGCACTCAGAGGTAGACGCTATGTGTTTCAGATGGAATAGCAATGCCTAGTAACACAGCTACACGCGGGGCGCTTGATTCTGTTAGAGTGCTGACCTGGAACGTCAGAGGCCTGAATGACCATCGGAAGCTACGCAAAGTCCTGCACTACCTTAATAGGCACGCTATAGTATAGCTTTCTTACAGGAAACGCATCTCCCTAACCATAGTCCCATCCTGCGCTCTAGAGGCTTGGCGGGTCATGCACACGTAGCTGGTTTCACCACCCACACCAGGGGGGTGATGACTTGGATCAACCCTAAGTCGGACTACAGGTTGCACTTGCTAGCTGCGGACGATGGAGGCAGGTTTGTGCTCTCGCGCTGTCAGGGCAGAGGACTGGACTTATTGTTGGTTAATGTCTATGGCCCAAACTATGACTGGCCGGAATTTTATGCAGCGCTGGCAGAAACGGTGAGGGAATGCGGGGTGCAGCATATGCTGTGGGGAGGAGACTTTAACATGGTCCTAAACCCTGAGCTTGACAGATCTGGAGGCCCGGCTAGAACGCAGTCAGCAGCAGTTAAAGTTATCGGACGGGAAATGCTCTGTATGGCTCTTGCTGATGTATGGAGAATGCTTAATCCTACTCTGGGGGGCTTCACGCACTACTCTTCCTATCACAACTCACACACGCGCATCGATTACTGGCTCGCATCAACGTCTCTTATCCCACAAGTCCGGGCATGCCAGGTGCTGCCGCGCGCACTCTCTGATCATTCCCCCATATTGCTGATCTTGGCAACACCCAGAAAGTCCATCCCACCATTCCTGTGGCGGTTCCCCCCATTTTCACTGCTAGACCCCCTTTTTAAGGAAGAACTAGCTGAGGTGATCACGTTGTTCTTCGAAACCAATATGGGCTCCGTGGACTGCTTTCAGTTGATCTGGGAAACATTTAAGGTTTATATTAGAGGGGAGGAAATGGCCAAACATTCCGGAGTGCTGCGTGATATCCGGCAGAGACTTTCGACACTGGAGCGCATGTTGGGGGACTTGGAGTCTCGGCAGCAGTCAGAGGCGTCAGCAGACACCACAGAGGAGCTGAAGGTTCTGTTGGCGGAATATCATGAGGCTGCAGATGCGGAAGTGCTGCACCTGGGGAAGTACGCCACGGCCAGGGTATATGGGGAGGGCGACAGGCCTGGATCGGTACTTGCTAATATACTAAAAGCTCGGAGGGGTAGAGCCGCTATCACCAAGATTCGATCGGAGGAAGGAGTGCTCTTAACGGAAGAGGCCGACATTGCGGCACGTTTTCAGTCGTATTACACTACTCTTTACGCTTCCCAACAGACCGATATGGAAGAGAGCATTCGAGACTATCTGGATTACATTAAGTTGCCTTTCCTCGCTAATGCGCATAGGGAATTTCTGGCCCTCCCCATAGAGAAAGATGAAATCCTTGAGGCACTGGCGGGCATGAAGGCGCATAGCGCCCCGGGGGCGGATGGCCTTACGGTTTCCTTTTACAGAACCTTCATAGACCTGCTACTCCCACATATATCGGCACTGTTTGATGATATGTGTGTTAAGGGGCACATGCCACAGTCTATGAGAGAGGCTATTTTAGTGGCGATCCTCAAGCCAGGTAAGGCGCCGGAGGAATGCAGTTCTTATAGACCGCTGTCACTGCTGAATGTCGATACCAAACTTTTTGCGAAAGTCTTAGCCACGTGCCTGGCCCTGCTCACTTCGGAGCTAATTGCCCCGGAACAGGCGGGGTTTGTGCCCGGCAGAAACCTCACTTATAATTTGAGAACAGTGTTTGGCACTATGCAGCATGTACGTAGGGACACGCGGGCTCTTGCAGTCTTCCTGGACATGGAGAAGGCCTTTGATGCGGTAGAATGGCCATTCATGCGACAGGTTCTGACAAGAATGGGGCTGGGCCCAGTCTTCCTGCAAATGGTTGGGGTGCTGTATGGGGGACCCACTGCGAGGATACGACTGGGCGACCTGGTTACGGATGCTATTCCCATCTCGAGGGGAACGTGTCAGGGTTGCCCTCTGTCGCCTATACTGTACGCCCTGGTGGCGGAGCCTTTGGCGTGCGCCCTTCGGGAATACCACAGCCTCAGAGGAGAAAGCTTCCCTACATACAAGATCACGGTCTCCACATATGCAGACGATACCCTGCTGTATGTCAGGGACCCGGGGAATAACTTAGCGCCGGTGCTGCGGGAGGTGGTGCATTTTGGGGCGCTCTCTGGCCTGAAGGTCAACTGGACTAAGTCCATCGCTTTTCCGTTAACCCCGATCACTACCCCATTTGAGATGGAGTATCCGCTCCAGTGGTCGGACGGCTTGGTCAGATACCTGGGGATTCAACTGCATATGGACTCCGAGGTGGTGCTCTCTGAGAACTACGGTAGGGCCATTGATAAACTTGAAGATGATGTGGAGACCTAGATCAGACTACCCCTGTCACTGGTGGGTCGGATATCCATTATGAAGATGGTGGTACTTCCCAGATTTTTATTCCTGTTTGCTAACATCCCTACTGTGCTGTCGCGCGCCTTTTTCGCTAGGCTTACTAAATCCCTGTTGCGGCTGGCATGGGCGGGTAAGCACGCACGTGTTAGTTGGCGCGTCTTGACGTTGCCTTATCATCTGGGCGGCCTGGGGGCGCCTGATCTGGAGCTGTACTACCAGATTGCACAAGGCGCCCAGGCGCACAGCTGGATTCATGGCGATGAATCAGTCCCATATCTAAAGTTAGAGAAACTGTTTGCTGCACCACTCCCGCGGTTATTTTTGAGGCGCCGGACCGTAGAACGGGATTCCTAGACTCACTAATCTCAACCCGGCATGCATGGAATATCATATTGCAGCAAACAGCGGGGGCATTATTATACTCCCCAGCAATGCCACTCGACTGGGCGGTCTGGTTGTCCCCCTGCAGGGATAGCGGGTTGGTGCGGTCCCTGCGGGAGCTGGGTATACACTCGATGGGGGACCTGTTTTCGGACGGGGTCGCTAAGACATGGGAAGAGGTCGCTGTCACAGTGGACAGCACCACACAACTGCAGCGTTTCCAGTTCCATAGGGTGAGAAGGGCATGGCGGCAACACCTAGGGGGAGACATGGCCGAACACCCTGAGGTTCTGGAATTATCATTTCTCATCAAACACAAAAGTCCCCATAAGCTAATGTCTAAACTATATGGCATGGCGATGTCGCAGAGATCGCAGGAATATACTAAGGCCAGATTAGCCTGGCAGAGGGACCTTGACACCGCAATAGACGATGCCATGTGGACGTACTGCTGTTCTGGTATTCGTCGCATATCTTTACACGGCAAGCACAGGCTGATTCATTTTAAGTTCATAAATATAGTCTACTACACGCCGTGAGATTGCACCGGTATGGCCTATGGGAGGGGGCTACATGCGAGAGATACAGCCACCCAGTGGCTGACTTTATCCATTTAGCGTGGTACTGCCCTGGTATCCGAAAGGTTCGGGCTGGACTGTTCCCATGAGGCACAGGGTCAAGACTGATTTGCATATGGCTGGGTTCAAACTGAAATGGCATGGTGAGCAAAAAAACGATGGATTTAGGCCCAGATCTCTGTACTGGGGTGAATGTATGACATTGTTCTGCATTCTGTCCATCGATTGTTGTTTTTGCATGGTATCCGCAGCTTCTGGGAAGCGATCTATCAGCAGATAGGAGGAGTGGTAGAATGAGATCTTACCCCAGATCCTGCAGTGGCCCTGCTGGGACACTCTAGAGTGCTACCCAAGGCAGCACGACAGCTAGTGGACATGGGTTTGCTCATAGCAAAGTGTAGGGTAGCACTTTGCTGGATGCGGGGCACCTTGCCTACAGTAGCACAGTGGGCACGAGACGTGCTCTACTGCTGCACGCAGTCGGAGAGGTTCAGCGAGCTGCTTCCTACGCGCAGCAGACCAAAGAATTTTTGGGGACTATACACCGACTTTCTCGGGAGGGGTGGTGGGGCTACGGAGACTGCGGTGGGGACGGATGATGCGGGGATCCCGAGCGCAGCCATTGCCTGAGTGATCCGAGGGGAGCCCTGCAGGAGCTCGTAGAACCGTATTGCAGTGGGAGGGGGGGGGGGGAGCCCCCTTTACTAACCGGGGATGGATGGTAGTGAGGAAGGCACAAAGTCCACTCACTGACGTGCTTGGGTCTGAGATGCGTAATAGGCATTTAAGCCACTTCTTGGAAGAGATGTGACGACTGGCGCTGAGTGCACAGATAAACTCTAGGTGGGTTGCTGATAGGACACCTCAACAGTTATGAGTAGGGGTGTGGGGCGGGGGTAAGGTTTCTTTGGGTATTTTGTTTCTAGTAGAAAATCTGTGCCCCCACACGGGGGAAAAGTCTACAAGAAATAGCATACAGGAATGCAAACCTTGAAGATATATCGAAATGCAACTTTTGAACACAGTGATGCCCAGCCTCCGGGATGTGGGATAAGCTGTGATGAGGCGTGACCGTTCGTAACACCGCAGCCGGCCTCAGGGTTGTAGGCGCACAGCTATGTATGTCATCATGTGTTGTCAGTTAAAATAAATAAATAAATAAATAAATAAAAAGAAAATATTCTTAGTTTAGTTTCTTTCAGCTTCATCATTGCACAAATTATCTTACACATATATTCATTGTACATCTTTCTTTTCATTTTGGGAATGTTGTAAAAATCAGGTTTTGTCTTCCCCTTTTAAGGCCTGAATTTCCCTTCTGAGAACGGTTATGTGCCCGGGTTAGGCCCATATAACTTAGCTGCACATTTTCTTACATTGTCCTCTTTCTGCACAATAACATGACTGCAGTGACCGTTTGCACATAATCGCCTGCCTGACAATGTTGTATTTGTTTCTCTGAAACTACTTCTGTTTATACATCTAGCTTTGCATAACATTAACATGTTGCCTCAAACACCAATTACAAGACCTTTACAAACGAATGTACAAATGTCGTTCTATCTTCATTCACGGGGCGACAGGGAAATCTACATATCCATAAAATTTCTAATATATACGCTTATTGTAAGGATGCTTTATATTATAATCAGCATCTCATAGGTTTAGTAGAGGAGCCACTTCAGCTGACACAGAGGGTCCCTGCATACTGAGACTTCACCACACTGGTCTGACATCTCTGTGAAGAGTTTCCAGTTCCTGACCAAGACGGGGTCCTACATTCTCTCCCGCCAGGTAATGGGTATGGATTGTCCCGTGGGGGGATTTCTTGGCTCTACACCTACATACACTCTTAGACAAACACAGAGTAGGGTTTGCATAGTAGGAGAAGGCCCAATTACGACCTGGTTTTGTATGCCTGCATATGCACACTGTTTTAGCACCATGGTAGAACTATAGCTGCTATTTACGCTTTTGGTGCTTATCATCACTTTCAACTGCATCTGTCTACTGATTATCGTAGAACATGTATTTTATACAAGAACAGCGTTGGTTCAATAAATCTATTGAAAACGTTCCACTGTGTATTCTCTGTATATTTCTTTGAGAACAAAAGAGCACGAGTGACTGAGCAAGAGGTTTTGTTCTGTTACCATGATCACTGAGGAGTCAGGGTTGTCATGATCACTGGTTGCCAGAAACCATTCACCTACTGGTAGGGTTAGGGGGGCTTATGGTGACACTGTGAGCTAGCTGGTCTCTAGGCCAACATATACTGCGGGGTGCTTGGAATCAGTCTAGCGCCACACCCAAAGTTTGTTGTCCAACAAACGCGCAGATCCTACTGATTAGTGGGAACTACACGACAGAACAACATGTGCTAACTAATTATTCAAAAGTGAATTTGTGTGATTAGATTAAGTGCACATTTATTCACAAAAGGTTCTGTTCTTGTAAATATGATAATTATACTTCCATTAAATATTTTTGTGGTATTTAATCATTGCTTGTGAGCACTTTTATATTTTATTATCATGAATTGATAAATTGTTTTAGGAAGTTGACACCTAAGTGTTACAGTATGTTGTCTTTTTAAGAAGAACATTGCTTGATAGAGTGAAAATAGCTGAAAGGGCATTACACCATTTTGTGTATGCTGACTGTTTTCAACAAATCCCGGATCAATTTATAAAAGCTAGAGATAGAGATAAAAGTCCGAGAGGATCTTCCACGTAAGATAATAGGATAGTTGCGCTCCCACTTTAACCACAGCTGGGAGGCAGTCGGCTTTCACTAGCCGTCTGGTCGGTAGTGCTGTTGATTGTGCTTCATGAGCACACACAGCTGCCTTTGTGAGCTGAAAATAGAACTTATTGTTCTGGAGTCAGGTACGCAGGTGTGAAACATCTTTGACCCTCAAAAAAGGCTTTCCTAATAAAGTGCTACTCATGTGCTAGAGCTACTATTGTGCTTAGAAATAGTAAAATAGGGTGATAGTGCTACAGAATCCAACACAATAATGTTGGAGTCTTTTTATTGTTCAGGTTGCTCAAACTTCAGGGCTCTCTTAATGTGTCTATTCATTATGGTAACAACTTATAGTGTGCACTAGATTAGGTTTTCAGTTTTAAAATAAATATTTTAAAATGTACATTCCGTTTTCTAGTGATGCTTGAGAATGCTTTTCATTTATGAAAGAGAATTTGATGTTTCACTAAATGACCCTGTCAAGTCTCAAGAGAATGCACAATACCTGAAAAACATCTTACGTAAACAAACATTGCTCAGCGGGTTGTGTATGGTTTGCAGTTCAACTAGACGTCAGAGTTGTGTTGGCAGAGTGACTGAGACCTTAATGCCAGTGGTCAGAAATCTGAAACCTGGGACTTTAGAAGTCTCTAGAGAACATAACATTACTGCAACTTAGGAAACCTCAGTTTACAGATGAGGTGTCTTAATTGAATCAGAAGTAGCTTTATGTTAATTCATTTCCAAGAACTTACACTCATCATAATAGTGTGGAGCGGTAGAACACAGATCCTGTAAAAATATTTGTTAGATTTTCATGCCTGCTTCCGTTGATGCTGCTCTGTTAGCTTGTTCCGTTTTCATGGTGCATTGTCTCTTGAGAATCAAGTAGATACTTGTGAGCGAACTCTTGAATTCATAATAATATTTAGCTCTTATTATCTCTTTGGAATTCTCTTTTTAATAATAATTTTGCACAAGATACAACAGTTTTAAACTTTAACATGTTAAATGTCGCTAAGGTTACATTGTGTGCAAAGAAAGAATAGACGATACAAAAACCACGAACAATTAACATTTCAATCAAAAGTTCATGTCTGTTCAGCACTTTATTGCTCATGGTCTCATAGGCCGCACAAAACATGATGCTGTCTAATCTACAAAAATCTGCACCAAAGCTATATCTGGAACTAATACAAATTCTTACTCAACACCCCTCTCTGAAAAACAGAGCACTCTGGCTAGGTCCCGAATTGGCAATGCACCAAAAATAAGGAATGTCCATCTGTTCATTTCCAGAAATGTCACCTCTGTCTCTGGCTTTAGAAATAACAAACAAGTGTGCTCATTGGAAAACGCCTTAACCCATGAGCCTGAAGAAACTACTTGCATTTATCGTCCCTTACCATATTTCATCTTCCTTACAGCTGTGAACAGAGCATTGCCTTATAGTACTCCCTCACCCCACCCACTAGCAACTCTTGCCTTCCATTCCACTCACTACTCTCTCCTGCGTTGTACCATTCATTCCCTTTCCCCAACCCCTCCTATATGTATTACAAAATGTATTTGCAATCTTATGCATCTCAAATGAAATGGAAAACTTTGGACACCACTCTCTAATGACCGACCCACCTTCATCTGTCCTCTCCACTAATTAATCTAATGTACTGTATCTTGATGCCAATATCTTACTTTTTCTTTCTATGCAGTACAGAACAGTGTGGTCTAGCCTGCACGTTCTAGAGAAAGTTAAAAAAATAAATAAACATTCTTGCAAACTTTCATTTGAAATAGAATTACGCAATATATGTTAATAGATGTTTTATAGCACTCATAAACAACTTGTGGTTTCCCACTTCAGACACAAACAATCTAGGAATGTCTTTCTCTGCATGATGGTGCTTTATTGTTTGCCTGCATTCTATGCCATCCTCTGATAGAGGAAAGAGCGTAGCAGAGACCTATGCAGGTGAAGGCAGTGGGTGTTTGTCTCTTGCTGTGACGCGATCCAATACTTGTGGGGGTGGGCTATTAGGGCCCACTGCAGACTGCAATAGGGTATAAGGCTACAGAGATGCAATCGGAGAAATATTAAGAAACTTTCAACTGCTCGTTCAGATGTTTCTTAGCAGAGCTATATTAAACTATAGGTGCCCATAAGCCACATGGGAAATGTTTTGCACTGGCTGCTCTTTGGTGAAGTCAAGTTACAAACACGTACATAGTGCTCCAATCAAACTGGTGAGTCGATTTAGTACTGGGCAGGAAAGCACAGTTAAAGTATTTTCCCCAAGCAGCTTTTCTGTGATCTTTATATGTGTGATGAGAATCTGTTTTGATTATGTGTTCGCAGGTGTTTACTAAGATGCCCCTTTTGACTGAAGCTTTTCTCACATTCCGTACATTGGTACGGCCTTTCACCCAGGTGTATTCTTAGGTGTCTATTGAGCACTCCCTTCTGACTGAAACTTTTTTTACATGTACCACAGCAATAAGGTCTCTCTCCTGTATGTGTTCTCTTGTGTATGATGAGAGTACCTGCTGTGCTGAAGCTTTTCTTACATTCAGCACACTGGTACGGTCTGGCTGCCACGTGCGCTATCTTTGGTTGCATCAAATGATCCTTTTTACCGCCACTTTCCTCCCTTTCAAAGCAGGAGTATGGAGCCGAGTGCTGCTGCAGACCAGGCTGCAATGACAGAAGCGACGAAGGACTCTGTGCAGTCGTCCACTCATTAAATGTTTCTGATCTCACAACTGTTATACTTTCTGGATATAGGCTGAACACACTTTCGCTTGGACATGTGTTAGAATATTCTTGTTCCTGAGAAGTTCCCGACAACAGCTTGCTAGTATGTTTGGTTTCCTTCAGAGGGCCACAAAACACCTGGGCGTTTCCTTTTCCTAATGTCGTTTTGAATGATGTTTTTCCTGCGCATTTTCCCGACTTCTCCAGTGTGCTTCTTTTGTTAAAGGGTCCACCACCTGCTGAATGAACACAAGTGTCAAACGACAACTGATCCAAATGCAAGAAACAGATTAAAGTTATAGTTAAATAGTTGCAATAAATGTATTAGTTGAATAGCAAAAGGTTGAAAAGCGGTTTAGTTGTGATGCTGTCTAAGCCCAAGCAGGACCTCACTCTGATGGGAACGAAAACCCAAACAACATTTGGCACTCGAATTGAAACTACAACTGGTGCTGTTAACACCACACTTTTTACTACACATAAATCACCAGGTAAATCGGTTACATTTGAGCAGGGAAACACCACGGTTCCGAGTGTTACAGCTCGGGAGAAGGGAAACATTCAGATTGATGCCATTTTACCCCATTCCAAGGTGGGGAACTCTGAATGCATAGGTAAAAAACACCTAGAAAATAAGAGGTACTGGTATTTACTTGGTGCATTATTATCACTCTAAATGAAGAGCTGCAATAGGTGTGTAAATAATTCTGGTAATGTAGGGGGTAAAAGGGCCACGCACTGCTCCCTCCACATGTACAGGCCGAATCATGAAGGTCCAATGCATTTATTCATGGAGTGAAAGCATGAATTCCTTGGCAGAAACGATTCCGATTTTTCTAGACAGCAATTCACATTAAAACAAACCATATGTAAAAATGTTCATGACTCACAAAATTAGCAATTTTTAGACAAACTACAAATGATACAGATTTGCGACCAAGAAACAAAATCATTAGACATCAAGAGACATAAAACCACTCGCAATTTGCATTCTGCCCACATGAATCTACTGGTCATACCACCCCATAAACGGAAGAGACTAGGTGGCAGCAGGTTTGGTGTTGGCTTTCCCTATGGTATTAGATCATGTACAGACCTTTTTATATACAGGAGACTCCTTAAGACATGGGTCTTTGTTCAGGCATATGAATTGTCTCACCAGGGCTCATCTACTCCTATACTTAGTGCCAAGAAACCAATCGGTGTACATGCGCTCTAGAAGGAAAATGCTACTTACCCAGTATGCATCTGTTCTTGGCATGTAGAGCTGTAGATTCACATGCTATGCATAAGTATGCCATCTAGCGTTGGGCCTGGACGTTTGCACTTTTTTTTTCTTAGAAGAAGTCTTTCCCAGTCACGAGGTAGGTGACTCCTCCTTTCGATGATAGTGAGCACGGGCATCGACTCCATTGTTAGATTGTTTTTCCGCAGATGGGGAGAATGGAGTTAGTAAGAGTAGAATAGAGATGTCCATGTGTAAGTATCTAAGTAAGATAGTACTGGAACAGGTACAGGTAACCGGGGAGGTGGGTGGGCGCATTTGAATCTATAGCTCTACATGCCAAGAACAGATGCATACTGGGTAAGTAGCATTTTCCGTTCGAGGCATGTAAGCAGTAGATCACATGTTGTGCATAGACTATATAGCAGTATTGTCCCAAAGTGGTGGCTAACCTGTAGCTGTTGCAGTTGTTTGAAATTGTGTACGTAAAACTGCCTGGCCTACATTAGCTTGTTGTCTGGCTAACACATCTACACAATGGTGTTTTGTGAATGTGTGTGGTGTAGACCATGTTGCAGCTTTACGGATGTCCGCTATGGGAATATTTCCTAAGAAAGCAATAGAAGCACCCAGTTTGCGAGTGGAATGTGCTGTAGGGGGAATTAGTAAAATTATTTTTGCTTTTGCATAACATGTTTGAATACATTTAACTATCCACCGTGCAATACCCGATTTAGAAATGGGATTGCCTTTGTGTGGTGGTGCAAAAGCAACAAAAGTTATTTAGTGTTATGAAAAGGTTTTGTCCTTTCTATGTAATACAGCAATACTCTTAACATCTAAAGTGTGTAGAGCACGTTCTGCCACAGAATCTGGTTGAGAAAAGAACACAGGCAACTCAACAGATTGGTTGATGTGGAAGGCAGAAACTACTTTAGGTAAAAATTTAGGATTAGTGTGAAGAACCACTTTGTTGTGGTGTACTTGTAAAAATGGTTCTTCAATGGTTAATGCCTGAAGCTCACCCACTCTCCTGAGTGATGTGATAGCAATGAGGAAAGCAACTTTCCAAGTGAGAAATTGTAGTTCACATTTATGTAAAGGCTCGAAGGGTGGACCCATTATCCTAGTAAGGACAATATTAAGATTCCACACTGGGGCAGGTGGAAGTCTTGGAGGAATAACTATTTTGAGTCCTTCCATGAAGGCTTTAATAACAGGCACTCTGAAAAGGGATAGGTCTTGTCTGTTTTGAAGATAAGCGGCTATTGTAGCGAGATGTAAGCGTATAGATGTGTACGCTAAATTTGAACGTTGTAAATGTAGTAAATAACAAATGATATTTTGAATGGAAGCATCACATGGGTTGATATGGTTGGTATTACAATAAATAACAAACCACTTGCATTTTTCTGCATAGCAAGCTCTTGTAGTAGGTCTTCTGGCCTCTTTAATAATATTCATACAGTCTGGTGGAAGATTCAAATAACCAAACTCTATGATTTCAGGTGCCAGATCACAAGGTTGAGAGGTTTGGGATCTGGATGTCTTATCTCTGCGTGAGGAGTCTGGGTGTGAGATGTAGCTTTTGATGAGAAACTATTGAGAGCTCTAACAGGGTAGTGAACCAGGGCTGGCAAGCCCAAGTTGGAGCTACCAGGATTAGTGTGAGGGATGTTTGCCTGAGCTTTTGAACCACTAGTGGAATGAGTGGGAGAGGTGGAAAAGCGTAAGTAAATATCCCTGACCAGTTCATCCATTGAGCATTGCCTTTGGACAATGGGTGTGGATACCTGGAGGCAAGGTTTGGGCATTTTGCGTTTTGGTGTGTGGCGAACAGATCTATGTCTGGAAAACCCCAAATCTGAAAGAACGAGAAGAGAGCTTGAGGGTGAAGTTCCCACTCGTGAATCTGTTGTCTGTGTCTGCTGAGGAGATCTGCAATCTCCCCAACCATTGAGCGATGCATCTGCTGTTAGGACTGTCTGTGGAACTGGGTCGATGAAAGGCCGCCCTTTTGAAAGGTTCTGTGGATTCCACCACTGCAGAGAGCGATGAGTGCAGCCGTCTACCAACACTAGATCTGTCAATCGACCCTGAGACTGATTCCACTGGTGTGCTGAACATTCTTGAAGGGGACGCATTTGAAGTCTTGCATATGGAACTATCGTGATGCAAGATGACATCATTCCTAGTAGTTGCATGAATACCTGAGCTGGTAGTGAGTGAGTGAACCTGAATATTGTGAATTCTGACTGGATTGGGACAGGCTAGAGCTTTTTGTGTATCTACAGTGGCCCCCAAGTACGTTTGTGTATTGGAGAGTTGAAGATGGGACTTTGACAGATTTACTTTAAATCCACGGTTGTGTACTAGGTGTACTGTTGTTTGAGTGTGCTGTAGGCACTTTGTGAGAGAGCTGGATTTGATGAGCCAGTCATCTAGATATGGGAAGACGTGTACATGTTGTCTTCGCAGATGTACAGTGACTACTGTTAGGCATTTGGTGAATACTCTGGGAGCAGTGGTGACCCCGAATGGGAACACTTTGAATTGGTAATGTTTTACCGCTATTACAAACCTGAGGTATTTGCGATGAGCACGATGTATTGGAATATGGAAGTAGGCGTCCTTTAAGTCCAGAGTGGACATAAAGTCGCCTTGTTGTAACAGAGGAAGTACCTGTTGGAGAGTGACAATATGGAAGTGATTTGATTGAATGTATAGGTTTAATTCTGTGAGGTCTAATATAGGCCTGAGAGAACCGTCCTTTTTGGGAATTAGAAAATAAATACAGAGAGTATACCCCTGTCCCCTGATATTGTAGTGGGACTGGTTCTATAGCTCCTTTTTACAGAAGATTGGACCTCTTGTTTGAGTAGGTGGAGATGTTCTGGAGATAGCTTGTGTGTTTGTGGTGGAATGTTTGGAGGGTTGCTGGTAAGCTCCAGGCAGTAACCAGATTGGATAGTTTGTAAAACCCATTTGTCTGACGCGATTCAATTCCAGACTGGGAGAAATTGAGTGAGACGTACCCCGACACATGTTGAATGATCAGGAGGAAGGGGAAACAAGTCACTGCTTATTTGTGGCTGGGGAAGTACGGGTGTATTACCTCTCCCTCTTCCTTTGCCATTGTTTCCTCGAAATCCACCTTGAACATAACCTCTGGTAGAGGGCGATTGACTATTGCCTCTATATGAGGTAGAGGACCCATCAGTAGTCATGGAGTTTGAACCTCCCCTGTAAAAAGATCGGCAAAAGGAGCCACGGTCGGATGGTGTTTGTAACGCTCCCATAGATTTGGCTACCTCAGTGTCCTTCATTTTTTCTAATGAATTGTCCACTGCAGGACCAAATAAATGCTCCTTATTAAAAGGTGAATTTAAAATAGATGCTTGAACGTCCGGCTTAAAACCTGATACCCTAAGCCAAGCGTACCGTCTGAGAAGGATGCTGGTGTTAATAGCACGTGAAGCTGTATCTACTGCGTCTAGAGCACACCTTATTGAAGCATTGGAAATAAGCTTCCCTTCCTGGATGAGGTCATGAGCTCTGGATTTATGCTCATCGGGCAGATATTGCATCAGTTATTCTAGCTCATCATAATGAGCTCTGTCATACCTTGCTAAGAGTGCTTACGTATTAGCTATGCGCCAATGATTGGCTGCTTGCGCTACCACTCTTTTGCCTGAGGCATCAATTAACTTGGACTCTTTATTGGGAGGCGGAACGTTTCCTGTTGACTGAGAATTAGCTTGTTTACGAGCATTTGATACTACCAACGAACCTAGAGGAACCTAACCCATTTTAAAAATTGGGTCTGTAGGTGCCACTTTGTATTTCTTGTCCACTCAAGGTGTGATTACCCTAGCTCGCACTGGATCTTTGAATACCTCATCTGCATGTTTTAACATACCTTTGAGCATAGGTAGTGTATGTGTTGACTTTTGTGATGCACTTAGTGTCTCAAATAGGAAATCTTCCTCAAGAGGTTCCTTATGGAGTTGCACTCCATGATACTGTGCAGCTCTATTAAGCAACTCAGTAAACCCCACATAATCATCTGGAGGAGAAGGCCTAGATGGGTATAGGTCTGGATCGTTGTCATTATTAGGAGTGTTATAGTCGACCCAGGGGTCTGGAGTATCGTCTTGTGGCAATGTGTGTCCTCATCTAGATCCCCAACCCCCTCATCCTGCTGATCTGGAGATTGTGGCTGAGGCGAAGTTGTGGGAGTTATGAGAAGGTTAGGATCAATAGGTGGAGAAGGCGAGGAAGGTAAAAGGTGGAGAAGCAGTATTAGTCCCCATATTCTTTTTCTTTAAAGAGATATGGTAAGATTCCTCACATTCTGGCTTTCTTTTCCCTGGCAGCTTTGCATAAAGGTGTCCAGGGTTAGGGTTAATAACCAGCTCCTTTTGTTTGGGGTCAGTGTTAGTAGGAACTTCCAAACAAGTCTCCTTGGATGGAGAAGGAGCAGTTTTGTCCTATGGGGCCAGAATTTTCAGAGCCGAGGATTTCGGACCGCGAATTTGGGGTCCTATGATTCCGGAGCTGAAGTATGTTTCGGTGCCGAAGCCTTTAAAGGCTACATGGCTTATCTTTCGGTGCCAAAGTCTTGGGTTTGGTCCCTGAAGGTCAACTCGATCCTGAGCCGGAAGGCTTTGTAACTTGTTTTGGTGCCGGGCCCGAAGGCGGGGCGTTCGAAACCTTACCTCAGTGCCGACTTTGGCCCGAAGGCAGAGGAGGGACCAGAGCCTTTTCAACAGGTAGTTGTTGGGGCAGGGGTGTATCTTTACTCACTGTACGCTGACCGGATGTGATGTCTTCCTCGATGTCAGAGTCTTCCTTGGACACGTAAATTTGCTCTTCCTCCTCTGCCTCAGCTTCATGTGCTTCGAAGAGCTCTTGGTCGACATCTTCTCCGTAGATGTCTGGAACAGAGTCTTTGTAGTTCTTGTGTTGATGCATCTAGTGACGTTGAGCCAGACAGTCACGGAGTGTCATCTTCGATCGGAACTATCGGCAGGCTTCGCAGTTGTCTTCGTCGTGTTTGGGTGATAAACACAAATTGCACACGCCCTCCAGATCGGTTCGGGGGTACTTGGAGTGGCACCCGGGGCAGAATTGAAATGGAGCCCGTTCCATTGACTGCGAACTTGGTCAAGGCCAAGGGCCAAGGGCCTTGCATGAGTTTTTTTAAATGGAAACGAAACTCGATGGCAGGTATACGCGATCGAGAAACAATACCGTCGAGGGTAGTGGATTGCGCACCGAGGGGAAACCGAGAACTGTGTCGAACTGGAGCGCAGCAATTCACATCCGAACCCGATGGCGGAAAAAAACAATCTAACAATAGAGTCGATGCCCATGCGCACTATCTCCGAAAGGAGGAGTCACCTACCTCGTACTGGAAAAGACTTCTTCGAACAAAAACAAAGTGTAAACGTCAGGGCCCAACACTAGATGGCATACTTATGGACAGCATGTGATCTACAGCATACATGCCTTGAACATAATTTTCAGATAACATAAAATGCAGCGATTCGCTAAACATTTTTATTTTAGTTAACTGAAAGACTGAAACAAACGCACTCAACGAAATCACCGGAAATAAGGAAGATTATAAAAGGTACTTCAATTATCCCCACAGAGACATGAATATGTTATGTTAACAGAGCTAAAAGCTGATTCTGACAACACTAATGAAGTCACAAATAGGAATGTACAACAGTGTCTCAGACACTGTTTGCGATTACAAATGGAGTCACAAATTGCCTGCCTCATTACTATGCATGAGGCAGGTGCAATTTGCGACCCCATTGGGAATGGCTAGCACTCCCAGGGATGGTGGCCAGCTGGGGTCAGCAGACCACCATGTCTGTGACTGTTTTTGTAAATAAAGTAGGGGCTTTTTGCTGTATATTTTTGTAAATGCAGCACGTTTTTCTTAAAGGAAAACGTGATGGATTTAAAAAAGAAAAATTAAACGTTTGTTTAATTTTTTAAGAGTAGGCAATGGTCCATGAGGCCACTGCCAGCTCTTAAATATTTTCGCATCCATTCACAAAGCGGAAAGGGTCCCCTGGAGACCCCTTCCTGTCTGAGAGCAGCTTACCACCTACTTGAAGTAGGTGGTAAACTGCAAGTGTTTTGCGACCGCAATTGCGGTTGCAAAACAATGGTACGGACCATTGGGACTCGCTATTAGGATGGGACTCCTTTGGCACGCCCCTTCCTAATAGCGAGTCGCAAATCCTATTTTGCGAGTCAGTAATAGGTTACAGACTGGCAAAATAGGGTTTGTACATGGGCCTGTTTCCTGTTTGCGACTGCAAAAAATGGTCATACATCTGGCCCTTAGAACCGTTTAGATGTTTAGCTGTAAAAAAAAAAAAAGTTATTGCTAATCCAGCACAGAAAGGTAAAAACAAATTGACAAGGTTTCTTGGCTCTCTGAGATAAGCTCATCAAGCCTCAGCATAATCTGATGGGGGTTTGTCAAGCCTCAGGATAATCTGCGTATCATTAGCATAAGAAACTGCTCTGACTCCAAAATATTCATAATGTCCACAAGAGCCCTGATGTAGATGTTGATAATACAGGCAAAAGTGAGGCACCTTGAGGACCTCAATTGTGAAATGTGAATGATTTAGACCAATAGGAAGAAAGGCCCTGCCCCTCAATTGTCTTTACTGATTATGAGCGGGCTGCATCGCCGGCCATGGACACATCCAAGGCCCTGACTCCGGCTCCGTACACTTCACCTGGAAATGCAGGTGCTTGTGCTCCCTGAAGTGCTACTTGAGAGGGGTAGTCATAATGGCATGTTAGGTGTCCCTCACTGGTCTTAGATTCCAACTGGGGACATTCAGCTTTGTGGGTACTATAGGGGACGGGTGCTTGCGCAAGGGTGCTTCTATGGTTTAGGTTTCTGCAGGCACCCCCTTTACAAAGTTTAGGAGTTTTAGCTACAGTCTTATTTAGAGCAACAGATGCTTCTCAAGTATAAAGTGAGAGCAGAGTTGGGGGGCAGGCAAGAGTTATGTTTTTTTGATGTGTTATGACCTTCACATTTATGCCCAACCAATCACATGATCAAAAGCATATCATGACGCAAAATGTCAACGGTCTTCACAACGATAATAAAAGAGGTGCATTGATGTATTATGTGCCAAAAAGGCACGCCCAATGTCCTCCTCTCACAGGAGACGGACTTACAGGGGACACAGTGTGGCTTCAAAGGAAGACAGGGATACACCAAGGTGTTCCTATGCAGGCTTCACTAGGGGCTGCAAAGGGGTTACTATACTTCTACACAATCCTTCCCATTGGTGGTATCAAACCTCCACATTGTAGGGACATTTGTAATAATTACAGGTACAATGGAGGGCATGGTGTGGTCCATAACAAATGAGTAAAGCCCAACCCATGCCATACTGGCAGTACTCTTTCTGCACTAACTGAGCTGCTATTGGACCCACTAGCGGGCAAGACAGTGTTGGAAGGGGACTTCAATGCAGTTATGACCCCTTCTCGGACACTGATACCACATCCTTGGACCTGAAGTTCGGGACTCTGGCCTAATGGGCAGACTTGATGGGTATCTGTGATATGGGCCCATAGGTTGCACCCTATGGCCAGACAGTACACTAATCACTCCATACACCACCGCAGTCCCTCCAGATTAGACTACCTGTTTCTTACAGCTGCCGATTTAGGGGCGGTGACGGACACCCAGATACAACTTTGTTGGCTCTCCGACCCGGACATGATGATGAATGGCCGCCCGAGCTGGGATGTAGAGGCATATGGCGCTTGAATGCATGGTGGCTGAGGGAGGATCAGTTTGCAGACCACTTAAAGGAGGTCACAGAGGAATACTTCTGGCTTCATACCAAATCAGGCACAACCTTTAACAACTTCTGGCAGGCTTTTAAGGTGGTTGCTTTTGGCGAGGAAGAAAAGGGAGAGGGTATATGACATCCTATCTTTAGAAGAAGATATTGCTCAGCTGGAAAGCTAACTGTTATTTTCTTTCAACACTGATACACATGCTCTGCCTAAGCTAGCTCAAGCATTGCAGAGAACTAAATTACTTGACACGACTAAGCTAGTGTGAACTTTATCACAGCCGAAGTCTGGCAAACTCCTGCACTGGATAATTAATAGGGGCGCTGGCCTCCGAACCATTCCTTTAATGCAGGTAGAAGATGGTAGCAATTTCTCTGACTCTGGGCATTCACAGCCAAATTTGTCACTTATTTTCAGAACCTCTACAAGGCTAACCAACTTTCACACCTACAACTAGTACAACCCATAGGAGCGGACCTGCCTGTGAGATTGCTGGTACATTCAAACCAGTCAAACCCCCTATATCAGTTGAAGAGATACAGGATGCTAACATGCCTCCAGCAAAATGCAAGGCCCAAATGGTTTCCCTCCCGAATTCTTTTTAAAGTATTGCTCACTTATTGTGCTAACCAGCAAATGATGTTTGACGAGGATGTTGTCGTGTCTTTGCTCCCCTACAAACTCAGAGGTGCAACAATATCACTTTTTTTGAAACCCAGTAACCCAGCAAGCAAGTGTGTTTTTATCAATAAATCTATTTAATCAATATAGAGGCTAAAATCCTCCCAAAAATCCTCATCAACTGTTTGGCGAATGTCATACGTTTCTTGATAAATTATGACGAAAATGGTTTCATGCATGGCAGGAGCACCCAACAGTGTTTGTGGCGTCTACAGGTGGCTCTTGCAAGAGTAACTATACTGAAGGGGCCAGCTACTTTAGTCTTTGTAGAGTTTGAGAAGGCCTTAGAATAGGTCCACTGGCCCTTCATGTTCCAAATAGTCCAAAAAATGAACCTTGGCCACTGATTCCTCAAATGCATTACTACATTATATGAATACCCCTAGGCTCAGTTGCTAGCAAAAGGAATGTTATCTAACTGCTTTCCTATTAGGAGAGGTACACACCAGGGATGCCCTCTTTCCTCATTGCTATTCGCCCTGAGCCGTGAAGCCGCTGGCTGAGTGGATGAGCAGGGAAGCCCAAATAATAGTTTTCTCGTGGGACAAGAGATTTGAAGAAAGGGTGATGCTATACACTGATGATATGCTGTTCTACATATAGAAGCCGAAACAAATCCTTCCCAAGCTGATGCAGATACTTATAATCTCAGAGGACTTGTCAGATCTGTAGGAAAACTGGAACAGTTCGCCTCATGGAACATTGTGGTAGCAGCCCCCAAACTGCTTAACATACACCCAACTACAGTTGTCAGGGATGATTTCTCTTACATGAGCATCAAGATAACTAGGGGCCAGTAGAGTAGCTGGGACCAGAATGTCACATCCCTTCTAAAAAGCACTAAGAAGGTTTGGAGAGATGGGCCTGCCTTCTGATCTCAATAATGTGGAGGTCTGCCCTGTTCAAGTTCATATTCCTTCCTAGAGTCTTACATGTATTAAAAAATTACACCTAAATGATCCTAGATACCTTCTTTACTGAATTGCACGCTATGGTCACGGGGTTCTTATGGGCAGACAAGATACCTACAATCGCCTTCAAGTAGTGCACTCAAACCACAATATGATGGAAGGCTGAGCACCGCAGATGACCAATTTTATTACCTAGCTTTCCAAGTGCTCTCCATCAATGACTGGCTTTTTTATTGACCCTCAGGACTTTATCTGGCTAGAACTTAGAATACTTGACAATCCCGGGACACACTACTGTATGGTATAGGTTACCCACAAAGGTTGCTAAAGATCCTCAAGCTGTCCTTCATATTCTAGCACAAAGCCTTAATCGCATACAACTATTGGGTACTTCGAGTAAAGAGATTGCCCTCTGGTATGGGTCATGGCTTCTGCATGTGTCCAAACTTCTGGGCTACAGGGGCTGGAACCTGATTGAGATATTGAACTGTTATGTTTTCACATCTTACATCCTTTGAACAATTTGCTGACAAATTTCAACTGGACCACACACAGTATTTAGATGTTTTACTACTACATTATGCCCTTAATTCACAGAAGCTTACCTTGTACAAGGTATCAGAATTCAACACGCGGGAATCCAAATTATCTTAGCAAAAGCATTTCAAGAGTGTACAAGTCCCTAGTCACCAACTCTCACAACCCATCAGGTAAGATGAGTCACATTGCTTTTGACTATCGATGATGATAACTTGGAAGTAAAGGAAGAGTTTCTTACCCGTAATCCTAGTTCTCTTACTGGGGAATCCTTATCTAAGTAAAAAGCATCCCTCCCACCTCCCCAGACAAGAGTATAAAGCAGATGTTTCTATTCTATGCCCATGATCTCAGTTAGACCTGGCATCCTTAGTGTGGTCTTCCCCAAAATGTTCCCTTCTCCTGCTTTTTGAATTTGTTTTTGTTGGCATTAAGACTTGGTGCACTTTACCACTACTAAACACTGCTAAAGTGCTTGTGCTCACTCCCTGAAACAAGGTCAAATTGGCCTACACCTGATTGCCATATGTAATTTACTAGTAAAGCCCTATTATTCAATCAATCAATCAGTACTTGTTATGATCAACTACTCACCCGTGAGGGTCTCAAGGCACTGGGGACGCTGGGGCTGCAGGTCCCCCCTGGGCGTTGCGGTTCAGTCGGATAGCCGGTCTGGTGATCCTTTCCGAATTGGGTCAGCAACAGGGATAGCCTGAGGTGGAGAGGAAGGTGTTCCAGGTTTCGGCGATGAGTTAGGAAAAGGATCTTTCTCCGGTCCTGGTCTTTTGGGTCCGAGTGCCAGTGGCAAGGGCCAGTTGGGCGGAACGCTCTGGTGGGTATGTGAAATGAGAGGCGGTGGTTCAGGTATGCTGGTCTGGCGTCGAGGAGGGTTTTGTAGGGGACTCTTTTGTTGACTGGGAGCCAGTGGAGTTCTCGTAGGTGTTCGTAGATGTGGCGGAGGGCGGGGGATGTTGAGGACCAGTCTGGCTGCGACGTTTTGAACATTCTGTAGTTTCCTGAGGAGTTTCTGAGGGACGCCCAAGTAGAGTGAGATGCCGCAGTAAAGTCTGCTGCTGATGAGTATTTAGTCGACCGTCTTTCTGGCCTCAGTGGGGATCCATCTGAAGGTCTTTAGAAGCAGGCAAAAAGTGTGTAAGCAAGATAAGGAGATGCGTTGATTTGGAGTTTCATGGAAGGCGAAGAGTCCAGTATGATGCTGAGGTTTCGTGCGTGGTACGTGGGGGGGCTCTTAACGCAGCGGGCCACCAGGAGTCTTCTCAAGCGGAGGTGTTGGGCCCCAGGATGAGGACTTCAGTTTGGTCAGAGTTGAGCTTGAGGAAGCTGTCTCTCATACAGGTGGCAGCTGTCTCTCATACAAGTGACAAGGGCCTTCACCCCTTCGTGGATGTTATTTCTGGCAATTGTGGGCTCATTGGTGAGGGAGAGGATCAGCCGGGTGTCGTCAGAGTAGGAGACAAAAGTTGAGTCTGTGGTTCCTGACTACGGCAGCGAGCGGGCCATGTAGACGTTGAAGGGGTGGGGCTCAGGGAAGAGCGGTGGTAGTCTGACTCTCGGTGTTCTACCGGTGAGGAAGGAACGGATCCAGTATAGGGCTTTGTTGCAGATGCCGGCATTGTGGAGTCTCGTAATTAGGGTGTGGTGGGAGACTGTCGAAGACGGCTGAGAGGTAGAAGAGGATGAGGTCTCCTATTTCTCCCCAGTCGAGGTGGGGACAATGTCAACAGTGAGAGTGAAGAGGGTGGTCTCTGAACTGTGGTTGCTTCTGAAGTCGGGTTGAGAGGAGTCCAGGATGTAGTGGGCTTCAATGAACTTGAGGCGTTGAGGGCCTGCTCGATGACCTTAGCTGGGAAGGGGAGCAGGGAGATAGGTCTGAAATTCTTGAGGTCTGTGTGGTCTGCGGACAATTTCTCCAGTAGTGGGTTGATCTCGACATGTTTACAGTTGTCAGGGAAGGTGGCGGTCTTGATGGAGCAGTTAATTGTATGGCGTAGTTTGGGGGGCAATGGGGATACTGCATGTATCCAGGTACTGTAAATGCTAGTATAATCAAATTTCTCTGTAAATTTTTAAATTGTGATGCTTTTATGATAATTTTTATCGAAATAAAGCCTTTTTGACTTGACTTGACTAGTAGGGCCACAGCACTCATTATGCCAACACCTAAAGTAGCACTTTCAAACATGTTTCTGGCTTGCTATTGCAGCATGTAGTGCAGTTTTAAACTGCCAATTCCATACGGCAAAAAAACCTTTAGCCATAACTAAATCTTCCTTTTTAATACATTTAAGTCAGTTCTAAGGTAGGCCCCAAACAGCCCATATGGCAGGGAAAATTGTAATTAAATACTAGGACATGTGTTTTTAAATTTCACAAGTCCTGGTAGTGAAAAACTCCTACATTTGTTTTTCACACTATTTAAGGCCCATCTGTACTGCTCGATTTTCCCGGCTCTCTTGTGATTAAGGGGACTAATGTGACTTCAGTCTCTTTCCATCCAAGTCTAAGGGTTAGAGTAGTGTATAGAGCCTATTTATTAGGCACTTCGACATGATCCTGTGTTCTTCCCCATAGATTAGGGTTTGCACATATATCCTAGAGGATAGATCCGTTAAGTATTAGGGGTAATCTGTTCTATAGTGAGGGTATTTCATGGAGTCGTGCTGAATCCAGGCCTGGTAGGCCTTAAACGGGAGAGACTCCATCTTTCTTTCCTCTCCGGCAGCTTGGAAAGTTTCTAGGTCGAGGGTGATGTTTTAGTTATGAGGTGTTATTCGCTTGGAGAGAACCGGTTCAGGCCGGCCCTTATCGAAGGATTGTATTTTTCTTCATGCCGAAGACACTACATCAGGCCGGCCGGCTGGGAACGTGTCCTTGGTACGGGGAGGTACAAGAATTTGGTGGGCGGCAGGTTACGGGCTGGAATTTTCCATGGGAAAATGCACCTCTATATTAGTGAAAGTCTGAGGCAGATACTGGCACTTGCTTTTTAGTTCGTAGGCGGCACCTGGCCGTTAAGCAGTAAAGCTACTACTTATTCCAGGGAAGACAGATGACAAACTCTAAGGTGGAGAAAAACCGAGAGATAGATATTCTTCTAACAGAATAGCCAAAGAAAAGAGAGTAGCCGATGAGGAAGAGGTCCCAGTGACTCGGAGAGGGAGAAGGGAGTAGATCCGTGACTGCGGAGGTGTGACTTCCAGGCGAAGCCGAGGCACAGACGAGAAGGGGACCTAGATGACCATTGAGTGCAGGCTACATACGACCAAGGTGATGTCAACCCCTTTATTATTAGAGTGTACAACTTAATCTATCACTTTTCTTTGCAGGTCATATGTAATATGTATTATGTTCTGTGAGCGTGTATGTAGTGACTAAATAAAGTATCCAGTTTGTAGTGAATCAACATGTGCTGCGTGTTCTTGTATAAGAGGGTAGCCTATTCTTCTAGTCAGCTGTGACTTGATATGAACAGATGTTAATCCTGATCAGGTAAGGGGTAGCTGAATAAGGGAGAAAGGAGCCCCTCGAACTGGGGAAACAGGTTGTGCTCAACTAGCAGTCTTTGTGTGATCTGATACATAGTAACACTGGTTCCCTTGTTGTATGTCGTGGTAATTATAGGATGAACTTGTGCTAAGGCTGCCGTCTGGGCAGGAAGTCCTGGGTCCGTTTGGGACCGCGAGGCTGAGGCTGCCGTCTGGGTAGGAAGTCCTGGGTCCGTTTGGGACCGCGAGGCTTAGGCTGCCGTCTGGATAGGAAGTCCTGGGTCCGTTTGGGACCGCGAGGCTGAGGCTGCCGTCTGGGCAGGAAGTCCTGGGTCCGTTTGGGACCGCGAGGCTAAGGCTGCCATCTGGGTAGGAAGTCCTGGGTCCGTTTGGGACCGCGAGGCTGAGGCTGCCGTCTGGGCAGGAAGTCCTGGGTCCGTTTGGGACCGCGAGGCTGAGGCTGCCGTCTGGGCAGGAAGTCCTGGGTCCATTTGGGACCGCGAGGCCGCCACTTGTATTCTAAGAGGTCTTGATATATATATATATATATATATATATATAGTAGGAATTCCCTGTCCTTAGGTGGTATATATATATGTGGTTTCTTAGGTGTGGATAGGCCCTAGGGAGGGGGTAAAGTTCTGGCTGGGTTAGAGAGGCTCTGTTGAGCGGGTTCTATCTGATCCGAAAACCCAGAGCAGAACATTTGGCGTCACGAACCGTTTACGAAACCTGTGTGCGTTGTGGTTGTCTTGTGTTTGCTTTCGGCGCGTGCGTGGTTTTGTTTGCATTTTATTTTTGTATACTTGTGTATATAGTTTTTATTTTTCTTCTTTCTTTTTTTTCTTCTTTTTCTTTTCCACGATGTTTTCTAGAAGATCTAAATCTACTTTTAAGTTGCCCGTTGATATTCCCGGATGGGATTCAACGCCTTATGAAGCCTTGGCCCGTGAGTGGGCTGATTCTACTGGTTTGAGTGAGAATTGGAATTCTTCTTTGGAGCTGGCGGAGCCGGCTAATGTGATTACTTGTTTGCAGAAGGCACCCGTATCGAAGGGTGAAGAGATTCCTATTTTGGGGCGCAGAGGTTGGATTGTTCTGTCTGCGTATCGGATTCTACATGAGAGATTGTTGAAATTACAGATATCTCTTAAAGATGTGGAAGCGCACTTTGTTGAGGTTCAGAATTCTCATACTTTGTTGCGGTGTCAAAATAAGTTGCTTGCTGATAAGCTGGAGACTTACCAAACTATTGCCGAAAGGGCGGCTGTGCGAATTGCTCGTTATAAATACAAGAATCGGCGTGGTCGGGTTTCGACGCGAAAGGTGCGTCTGGTCGTGGCGAAAGCCGGACTGGATTGGAATCCTGATGAATGGGATGGTAATATCTGGAATTCGAGTGATTCTTGTTCCTCGGGTGAGGAGTCTGCCAAGCGCGAGTCTTCTCGTTCCCGTCATGATTGTAAGTCTGCTTCTCGCACCTCTGATGGTGCACCCCGTGATTACGCTCGTTCTTCGGGTGGGATCGATACCTCTTACACTGATTATCCCTCTACGAGTACTGATCGGGCTCCTTGTGATGCTCGTCCCGCGGTCTCTGCGCATCCAGTTTTTCGTCGGAAGTTGCAGCAGTCTCCCGCTGCTCCGCAGAGTATTTCTTTGGACTCTTTAGAGGACTTTACTCAACAGGAAATTAGTGACATTTTGCAGCGATTTCGGCAGCGAGCTGGTGAGACCTTGCTCACATGGATGGTGCGCCTTTATGAACTGGGCGCTGCTGGCATTATGTTAGATATTGGCGATTGTTTGAAGTTTTGTTCCTTGAGTTCGGATTCTACTGTACAGGATCATTTTCGTAACTATAATGGTGGTGGTCAAATTTCTTTACTTCAATTGGCGACTGAGGGTTGTAATCAAAAGTATCCTACTGAGTCTGATTGGCCTGTGAATGACAAACCGTGGTATACTTTGCGCGACGCTGCACAACGTCTCAAAGAGGAGGTGATGAAAACGGCAATTTTTTTGGGTACTGCTGACAGGTTGCT
Source organism: Triturus cristatus (assembly GCF_964204655.1). Classification (NCBI taxonomy): domain Eukaryota; kingdom Metazoa; phylum Chordata; class Amphibia; order Caudata; family Salamandridae; genus Triturus; species Triturus cristatus. The sequence continues at coordinate 1,155,644,509 of NC_140583.1, read as the reverse complement.
TGATGGTTTGTTGACATCTTCTGTGCGGAATCACATTATTCGGTCTTCCCCTGTTGCCTATAAGCAGGTCATGATGACTTTATTGATTAATCAGACTGGTAATGTGTTATCTACGGTACTGGAGTCGGTACGCCAACTCGGTGAGTTGGGTGAGTGGTTTAAACCTGAACGTCAGTCCCGGCCTGACACCCGTACTCCTGGTGAAAATAAACTTACTAGGCGTGATATCTTTTCTGGTCTTCTAACTGATGGTGTGCGTAGGGAGGACATTGACGGTGAGACTACCGCTCGTTTGTGGGAGTTGTTTCGCAAACGTGGTTTGGATCGGAAGGAGGGTGCCCGGCGTGTTCGGACCACTGAGTGTGATCGTGGTGGTTCTGACGGTAGCGGTGATGACGACCGCCGTGGGCGCTCTGTTCGTCGTGATGATCGACGTTATGTACGTGATGTGTCCCCCCGTCGAGAGAGAGACAGGGAGAGAGAGGGGGAAAGAGAAAGGGGGAGAAATGATTATGTTAACAGCAGACGTAGAGATGATAGGGATCAATCCCCTGACTTGAGGAGGAGAGAGGATCGTCACAGTTTGGTCGATCGTAACCCGCAGTACAATGCTGAAGACTCGAGTCCGTTCCGTACGGGGAATGGATATGAACAGGAGGTACCGATACCTAAGAAACGTGAGAGCCTTTATCCTGATTTGTCCTGGTACACAGAATGCAGTAAGAATGACTAGGAAATAGGTCAAGCTCCGGTACACAGATGGGCTCACAGAGATAATAGACCCTATGTAGATATTGATATTTATTGGAGACATCGTAATATCCAAAGGGCCCGAGCATTGGTAGATACAGGAGTGGAGGCCACTCTTATTCATGGAAAATCAAAGAAGTTTACAGGTCAGCCTTTTACTATTACCGGATTAGGTGGAAAAGAAACCCCTGCAGTTCAAACTTTGCTTGAAATGAGAATAGGTAGAATCCCTAGAAAAGAATATTCTGTACTAGTGGTGCCACTCTTAGAATTCATAATTGGAATTGATATCTTGAAAGGAATGACGTTGCATCTAGATGATGGGTGTTACCAATTTGGAACCACGCATTATATATCGTCCAGACCTATACGGGTTGGTCGTTTAAGAATGCCTCCCATACAAGTTCCCCAGGCGACAAAAGTGGTTTGTCAGAAGCAGTATCGTATTCCAGGTGGCCATGAGGAGATTAGTACCACTATTCAGGAGTTGGTGGATGCAGGTGTTATAACCCCGGTTACTTCTGCTTGGAATAATCCTGTTTGGCCTGTACGTAAGAGTGATAATTCTTGGCGCATGACTGTTGATTATCGAGAATTGAACAAACACACGCCCTCTTTGACTGTTGCAGTGCCGGATGTTATTACCCTAATTGAAAGAATCCAAAAGCATCCAGGTACATGGTATGCGTCCATTGATATTGCTAATGCTTTCTTCTCTATTCCAATTGCCCCTGAGTGTCAGGAACAGTTCAGTTTTACGTGGAACGGGCGTCAGATGACGTTTAGGAGTCTTCCTCAGGGCTATGTGCATAGTCCTACAATATGTCACCGGCTGGTGGCAGAGCATTTGGCTGAGGTACCGGTTCATTCCCAAATTCAGATATGTCATTATATTGATGATGTTTTGATCCAAGGCGATACACAGGAGGAAGTTCAGACCCAATTGGACAGGATCATTGAGTGCCTGCGTGGGAAAGGTTGGGAAATCAACCCAGATAAATTGCAAGGTCCGTCCCAGTCTGTAAAATTTTTGGGTATTAATTGGCATGAAGGGCACCGTGAAGTGATCCCTCAGGTTAAACAGAAGATTCTTGATTTTGCAGTTCCGAGGAATAGGAAAGAAGCCCAGAGCTTCATTGGCCTGTTTGGTTTTTGGCGCCAGCATATTCCTCATTTGAGTCAAATATTGGCCCCCTTGTACCGGGTCACGCGTAAAAAGAATGCATTTGAATGGGATAAACCACAGCAAGATGCGTTTAGTCTGACAAAAGAAGCAATTCAACATGCTCTGGATTTATGGCCTGTACGTGATGGTGATGTGGATTTGAATGTGTCTGTACAGGGCCCTTATGCAAATTGGAGTTTGTGGCAGAAACAAGGCAGGAGTAGAGTACCGTTAGGTTTTTGGACCAAAAAGTTACCTGATGCTGGTGAGCGTTATACACCCTTTGAGAAACAGTTACTTGCTTGTTATTGGGCTCTGGTGGATACCGAGCAATTGACTTTGGGACATGATATAGTTTTGCGCCCTGAAATTCCCATCATGCAGTGGGTTCTGAGTTCGCCGAAAACTCACCGAATTGGACATGCTCAAGAGGCGAGTGTGATTAAATGGAAATGGTATATACAAGATAGGGCACGTGTGGGCCCGAAAGGAGTTGCTTCTTTACATGAGCAGGTGGCGCAAGCGCCGTCGACTGAGACTGAGAGTGAATGTTCCGTACCTTTAGCACAGGAGTCTCCTGTCAAGTGGGGTAAGCCTTTTGATGGTTTGTCCGCAGCGGACAGAAACCATGTTTGGTTCACGGATGGTTCAGCGAGGTTTATAGGGACGACACGGCACTGGAAGGCGGTGTCCTATAATCCGGTCACACAGAAATTGTTGAGCACAACTGGTGAAGGTAAAAGCAGCCAATTTGCCGAGCTGTACGCTGTTTATCAAGTTTTGAAACAAGAGTTACCTGGTACATGTCATATTTTCACTGATTCTTGGTCTACTGCCAATGGACTGGCTGTTTGGTTGCCGACTTGGCATTCCCATAATTGGAAGTTACATTCCAAGGAATTGTGGGGAAAAGAGTTATGGCAAGAGATTTGGGAGATGCTCCCACAGAGTACTGTTACAATCTTCCATGTGGATGCTCACACCCTGATAGATTCTCTTGACAAATTTTTTCATAACATTGCAGATGAGAAATCTAAAATTGCTGAGGCAGTGGTGGACAGGCAAGATTCTGACATTGCGGGATTGGCGAAATGGGCACACCAGAAGGCAGGACATTTTGGAGAGAAGGCCACTAGCAGGTGGGCTGCTGATCGAGGAATTTATATTCCCCTAGATTTAATTAAAAATGTTATCTTACACTGTCCCGTTTGTCAACATATCAGACAGCGTAAAGTGCCCCAAATTGTTAAAGGTCATTTACATCGCGGAAAACTGCCCGCTCAAATTTGGCAGATTGATTACATTGGTCCACTTCCTATGAGTAGGAATTGTCAATATGTTTGCACTATTGTTGATACATACAGTGGCCTGCTGGTGGCCCTTCCCTGTAAGCAAGCTACCCAATTGAATACCATTAAAACATTAGAATTGATTATGATGTATTATGGTGTGCCATTCCAAATTCAATCTGATAATGCATCCCATTTTCGTGGAAGATTGGTACAGGAATTCTGTGCGGAAAACAATATTGAATGGATATTCCATATACCCTACTATCCACAGGCCTCGGGCCTGGTGGAGAGATTGAATGGCCTGCTAAAGGACCAGCTGCGTAAGTTAACAAATGACAAGTATAAGAATTGGCGAGACGTTTTGCCTCAAGCGTTATTGATTTTGAATAACCGTCCTTTCCTAAATGCTGAATCCCCACTTATGCGTTTGTTTCCTCCGAATGTTGATGCTAAGCTCAATGAAATAAGAGAGACTGTGATGTACTGGGAAATTACTCCTGGAGCTTTGGCTCCATGTAGAGCGACTCCAGGGTCGGCAGGTTTAGACTTGCATGCCATGGATGACACCGTTTTAAAAAGTAAGGATCGGGTCATCATTGCTACCGGTGTTGGTATTCATATACCACCTGGGAATTTCGGATTAATCGCCCCTAGATCGGGGCTGGCTGTAAAAGGCATTCAGGTGCTTGGAGGAATAATTGACAGTGATTATCAGGGAGAGATTAAGGTGCTCCTGCTGAATAGCAGTGAGGTTGACTTACTGATACACCGCACTGACCGAGTGGCTCAATTACTCATTATGCCTGTTTTCAGTGGTACATTAATGAAAGGCACTGCCCCAACTTTGCTAACTGTACGAGGCCAGAAAGGTTTTGGCTCTACGGATAACCCTGGGGCTAGGGTTTGGGTGCAGTCGCCTAAAAATCCCCCTGAACAAGCAGAGGTTATTGCCACTGGTCAGGACAATACCATTTTGGTTATGAGACCAGGGAAAGATAGCTGGGAGGCGGTCCCGGCTGACAAATGTTATTTACGAGAATGATTAATGCCTGTATTTGATTCTCTTTCAGATCATTCTTTGGACTGTTGCTGCAGGATGTGTCGGTACTGGACTCCTTTTGGGATGGTACGACGAGAAAGGAGGGATCCCGTCAACCCGGGATGAACTGAGAACCCGAGTGTTGCGTTCCTTCGCTGCGTGGGATTCATCATCGAACTTTTGGACATCATTGGCCAAGAGGGTGACTGATGCCCCTCACTTCTGTTTGACACCGATGAGATCTGTACATGATATTCTGGCGACCTGTCTGGTTGCTGTCCCTGCCTCGTTGGAAACCCTAATTCACATTTTTAATGTTTCAAAGGCTCGTCCCAATGTTCTCCTGGGTGATTTTGCTACCCATGTATATTGCCCTTTATGTACTGAACTGCCGAACGAGCCACCCCCCATCCAGTCCCAAATAGTTACCTATAATATCACACAAGGTGATTTATGCTTCTTTCTTACGTGTAATCCTAGTGCGATCTCTGAATGTCTACGCCTCAAACTAAAAGGCGCCACTTCATTTACCGCTCATGAACGGACTTTGTGCTTTCAAAGGACACCGACCACATGTGTTTCAGTTCAGAACAATATGACTTGCAATAGTTTGGTAGTTACCCCCAGTCATTATCGCACGATGTTACTACCTGCCGGATGGCTTTTCTCATGTGGTAATACTTCCTGGCCATATGTCCCTGCAAACATTTCCGGAGGCCCTTGTGCTATTACGAGACTCAGTTTGTTAATGTTTTCATCACATCCGAATGCCAACTCTCGTGTGATTCGAGATACTGTGATGTTACAGGAGGATTGTGACTCATCTTTGCATTTATATTCCAAGTCTGAATACCTTAGCCTAGCTATTTCAATTATTGGTGTTCCTGCTCTGGCAGTTTATAATGCCAAATCCATTGGGAAAATGGCCTGTTGGATGGTGAAATCCATTAATCATACTTCTACAGTCCTGTCCGACATGTTACTAGATGCCCAGGGTGAACGTAGGGCCATTTTGCAAAACAGAGCGGCCATTGATTATCTTTTGCTTAAACATGGACATGATTGCTCCGATTTTGAAGGTCTCTGTTGTTTTAACTTGTCCGATCATACACAATCCATTCATGCACACATTGACAAGTTGCGTGATTTAACGGAAGAAGTTAGAAAACACGTTGACCAGGGCTGGTTTGACTGGCTCTTTAATTGGTTGCCTGACGTACACATGCTACGTCAAACATTAGGTGGTATTCTGATTGCTGTTGCTGTTTTGATTTCTATCTGTTGCTTTATTCAGTGTATTCCTTCACTGCTTCAATTCTGTACACTCGGTACTAGACATAGATCAGTTAGCTTTGTTTCATATTATTCTTCCACAGATGTTAGCTCCATTTAATGAATGTATAATAGACTGAAGTCAAGGGTGAAATGTACTGCTCGATTTTCCCGGCTCTCTTGTGATTAAGGGGACTAATGTGACTTCAGTCTCTTTCCATCCAAGTCTAAGGGTTAGAGTAGTGTATAGAGCCTATTTATTAGGCACTTCGACATGATCCTGTGTTCTTCCCCATAGATTAGGGTTTGCACATATATCCTAGAGGATAGATCCGTTAAGTATTAGGGGTAATCTGTTCTATAGTGAGGGTATTTCATGGAGTCGTGCTGAATCCAGGCCTGGTAGGCCTTAAATGGGAGAGACTCCATCTTTCTTTCCTCTCCGGCAGCTTGGAAAGTTTCTAGGTCGAGGGTGATGTTTTAGTTATGAGGTGTTATTCGCTTGGAGAGAACCGGTTCAGGCCGGCCCTTATCGAAGGATTGTATTTTTCTTCATGCCGAAGACACTACATCAGGCCGGCCGGCTGGGAACGTGTCCTTGGTACGGGGAGGTACAAGAATTTGGTGGGCGGCAGGTTACGGGCTGGAATTTTCCATGGGAAAATGCACCTCTATATTAGTGAAAGTCTGAGGCAGATACTGGCACTTGCTTTTTAGTTCGTAGGCGGCACCTGGCCGTTAAGCAGTAAAGCTACTACTTATTCCAGGGAAGACAGATGACAAACTCGAAGGTGGAGAAAAACCGAGAGATAGATATTCTTCTAACAGAATAGCCAAAGAAAAGAGAGTAGCCGATGAGGAAGAGGTCCCAGTGACTCGGAGAGGGAGAAGGGAGTAGATCCGTGACTGCGGAGGTGTGACTTCCAGGCGAAGCCGAGGCACAGACGAGAAGGGGACCTAGATGACCATTGAGTGCAGGCTACATACGACCAAGGTGATGTCAACCCCTTTATTATTAGAGTGTACAACTTAATCTATCACTTTTCTTTGCAGGTCATATGTAATATGTATTATGTTCTGTGAGCGTGTATGTAGTGACTAAATAAAGTATCCAGTTTGTAGTGAATCAACATGTGCTGCGTGTTCTTGTATAAGAGGGTAGCCTATTCTTCTAGTCAGCTGTAACTTGATATGAACAGATGTTAATCCTGATCAGGTAAGTGGTAGCTGAATAAGGGAGAAAGGAGCCCCTCGAACTGGGGAAACAGGTTGTGCTCAACTAGCAGTCTTTGTGTGATCTGATACATAGTAACACTGGTTCCCTTGTTGTATGTCGTGGTAATTATAGGATGAACTTGTGCTAAGGCTGCCGTCTGGGCAGGAAGTCCTGGGTCCGTTTGGGACCGCGAGGCTGCCGTCTGGGTAGGAAGTCCTGGGTCCGTTTGGGACCGCGAGGTTTAGGCTGCCGTCTGGGCAGGAAGTCCTGGGTCCGTTTGGGACCGCGAGGCTGAGGCTGCCGTCTGGGTAGGAAGTCCTGGGTCCGTTTGGGACCGCGAGGCTTAGGCTGCCGTCTGGGTAGGAAGTCCTGGGTCTGTTTGGGACCGCGAGGCTGAGGCTGCCGTCTGGGCAGGAAGTCCTGGGTCCGTTTGGGACCGCGAGGCTAAGGCTGCCATCTGGGTAGGAAGTCCTGGGTCCATTTGGGACCGCGAGGCTGAGGCTGCCGTCTGGGCAGGAAGTCCTGGGTCCGTTTGGGACCGCGAGGCTGAGGCTGCCGTCTGGGCAGGAAGTCCTGGGTCCATTTGGGACCGCGAGGCCGCCACTTGTATTCTAAGAGGTCTTGATATATATATATATATATATATATATATATATATATATATATATATATATATATATATATATATATTCAACTCATGCTGATTTTCCCGTTCATGAGAAACCAAGACAGCAACCACGGACACTTTCGATCAAAATGCGCTATTTAATTGTGCAAAACAATGGCCACTCGACGCGTTTCGGGACTGATGATTAAGAAAGCCAAAGTTAAAGTCCAAGAAAGAACTAGAGCCTCATTACTCATTGAAAAAGAAACACAAGAAATTAGTGAAGATTCCGAAATCAGATTCATCACTACTTACAGTAAACAGGCACATGAGGTTAGAAAAAGCATCATCAAATTCTGGCCCGTTTTACATACAGACAATGACCTCACAAACAACATTGGAACTTTACCACAAATCACTTTTCGAAAAGCCAGATCTCTAAAGGATACTCTATGTAGAGCAGTGGTACCAACGGAAAATAAGAGTTTGGGGATCCAAGGGTTCTATCCTTGTCGTAATTGCAAGGCGTGTAGAAATAGCCGTCACATGAAAGAATGTGTTTTAACAGCTGATTGTAGACCATTCAAAATCACTAAACACACATCGTGTAACACAGAATTTGCAGTATATGCCCTTTTTTGCCCGTGTAACAAAGCGTACATTGGGAGCACAATTCATAAGGCGAAGAAAAGGGTATTAGAACATCTTCGTGCAATTAAGAACGGCGACAAACAATACCCCATGGCGAGACATTTTCAGAGCACACATAAACAGAATAATTCATTACTCAGTTTCTGTGTACTTGATTCAGTCAGACTTAACGAAAGGGGCGGGAATAGGGTACAAGACCTTAGACGCCTTGAATCAAAGCTTATCATTCAATACAAAACCTTAGTGCCTAACGGGCACAATTGTGATGAGGAAATGGAAGTCCATTTGGGGTAGCTTTTACTGTATTTTGTCCTGCAATGTTTACAGATGTTTTGTAGAATGATTTTTTGAACGTCTTTCCATCCGGTATAATATGCTTCATGATTTTATTGTACATATCCAATTTTCTATGATGTGTCTTATTGTGGTAGTTATCAGTATGTTTGTCCTAGAGATTTTTTTAGTAACAGGAATGTTCTTTTTTCTGTTCTTTTTTCACAGAAACTGATTGACTCTTGGAAGAATTCAAAAAACTGAAGTAATGGTGGATTGTTGCCACAAATATGATTAAGTATCTGTTTGGTCAGGACGGGGTCATTAGTCTTTACCCACTTGGGTTGTATTTTGATACTGTAAAGTTATTAGGTATCTTATGCATGTCACGAAATTATTTTCCTAGAGATCCAGCGTCACCCTCGTTGTATATTTATTGCAGCATTTAATTAATTTTTTGACCCACTTGGGTACAATTCATTAGTATTTTTAGCACGGAAATGTGCCATGAATGAGGCTGTAGATAACACTGTATTTAATTTAATACAGGTGAGGGTTTTAATGCTGGGTCGTTAATGATTCGTATAATGACAGCATATTCAGGAGATTTACCATGTTTAGGCTTTTAGCCACACTCCTTGACCATTTCAAGATGGCGACTGTAAAAATAGGGAGTGAGTCAACTCTAACTCACACAGTCTGCTTTTTGTGTTTACACGTTTGTATTCAATGTACTTTATTTAAACAATGTGATGAGAGGACTGCCACACTCGTGATCAAGGGATCGGTCCCGAAACGCGTCGAGTGGCCATTGTTTTGCACAATTAAATAGCGCATTTTGATCGAAAGTGTCCGTGGTTGCTGTCTTGGTTTCTCATGAACGGGAAAATCAGCATGAGTTGAATGTTTTGAGGTTCGCTTCCTCTCCACGGACCGCCATCGTAAGAGGCAAGGGAAAGGCGATTGTTTGGTTGCTTCCAGCGCCGACTTGTGAGATTTTGATATATATATATATATATATATATATATATATTAGGAATTCCCTGTCCTTAGGTGGTATATATATATGTGGTTTCTTAGGTGTGGATAGGCCCTAGGGAGGGGGTAAAGTTCTGGCTGGGTTAGAGAGGCTCTGTTGAGCGGGTTCTATCTGATCCGAAAACCCAGAGCAGAACATTTGGCGTCACGAACCGTTTACGAAACCTGTGTGCGTTGTGGTTGTCTTGTGTTTGCTTTCGGCGCGTGCGTGGTTTTGTTTGCATTTTATTTTTGTATACTTGTGTATATAGTTTTTATTTTTCTTCTTTCTTTTTTTTCTTCTTTTTCTTTTCCACGATGTTTTCTAGAAGATCTAAATCTACTTTTAAGTTGCCCGTTGATATTCCCGGATGGGATTCAACGCCTTATGAAGCCTTGGCCCGTGAGTGGGCTGATTCTACTGGTTTGAGTGAGAATTGGAATTCTTCTTTGGAGCTGGCGGAGCCGGCTAATGTGATTACTTGTTTGCAGAAGGCACCCGTATCGAAGGGTGAAGAGATTCCTATTTTGGGGCGCAGAGGTTGGATTGTTCTGTCTGCGTATCGGATTCTACATGAGAGATTGTTGAAATTACAGATATCTCTTAAAGATGTGGAAGCGCACTTTGTTGAGATTCAGAATTCTCATACTTTGTTGCGGTGTCAAAATAAGTTGCTTGCTGATAAACTGGAGACTTACCAAACTATTGCCGAAAGGGCGGCTGTGCGAATTGCTCGTTATAAATACAAGAATCGGCGTGGTCGGGTTTCGACGCGAAAGGTGCGTCTGGTCGTGGCGAAAGCCGGACTGGATTGGAATCCTGATGAATGGGATGGTAATATCTGGAATTCGAGTGATTCTTGTTCCTCGGGTGAGGAGTCTGCCAAGCGCGAGTCTTCTCGTTCCCGTCATGATTGTAAGTCTGCTTCTCGCACCTCTGATGGTGCACCCCGTGATTACGCTCGTTCTTCGGGTGGGATCGATACCTCTTACACTGATTATCCCTCTACGAGTACTGATCGGGCTCCTTGTGATGCTCGTCCCGCGGTCTCTGCGCATCCAGTTTTTCGTCGGAAGTTGCAGCAGTCTCCCGCTGCTCCGCAGGGTATTTCTTTGGACTCTTTAGAGGACTTTACTCAACAGGAAATTAGTGACATTTTGCAGCGATTTCGGCAGCGAGCTGGTGAGACCTTGCTCACATGGATGGTGCGCCTTTATGAACTGGGCGCTGCTGGCATTATGTTAGATATTGGCGATTGTTTGAAGTTTTGTTCCTTGAGTTCGGATTCTACTGTACAGGATCATTTTCGTAACTATAATGGTGGTGGTCAAATTTCTTTACTTCAATTGGCGACTGAGGGTTGTAATCAAAAGTATCCTACTGAGTCTGATTGGCCTGTGAATGACAAACCGTGGTATACTTTGCGCGACGCTGCACAACGTCTCAAAGAGGAGGTGATGAAAACGGCAATTTTTTTGGGTACTGCTGACAGGTTGCTTGATGGTTTGTTGACATCTTCTGTGCGGAATCGCATTATTCGGTCTTCCCCTGTTGCCTATAAGCAGGTCATGATGACTTTATTGATTAATCAGACTGGTAATGTGTTATCTACGGTACTGGAGTCGGTACGCCAACTCGGTGAGTTGGGTGAGTGGTTTAAACCTGAACGTCAGTCCCGGCCTGACACCCGTACTCCTGGTGAAAATAAACTTACTAGGCGTGATATCTTTTCTGGTCTTCTAACTGATGGTGTGCGTAGGGAGGACATTGACGGTGAGACTACCGCTCGTTTGTGGGAGTTGTTTCGCAAACGTGGTTTGGATCGGAAGGAGGGTGCCCGGCGTGTTCGGACCACTGAGTGTGATCGTGGTGGTTCTGACGGTAGCGGTGATGACGACCGCCGTGGGCGCTCTGTTCGTCGTGATGATCGACGTTATGTACGTGATGTGTCCCCCCGTCGAGAGAGAGACAGGGAGAGAGAGGGGGAAAGAGAAAGGGGGAGAAATGATTATGTTAACAGCAGACGTAGAGATGATAGGGATCAATCCCCTGACTTGAGGAGGAGAGAGGATCGTCACAGTTTGGTCGATCGTAACCCGCAGTACAATGCTGAAGACTCGAGTCCGTTCCGTACGGGGAATGGATATGAACAGGAGGTACCGATACCTAAGAAACGTGAGAGCCTTTATCCTGATTTGTCCTGGTACACAGAATGCAGTAAGAATGACTAGGAAATAGGTCAAGCTCCGGTACACAGATGGGCTCACAGAGATAATAGACCCTATGTAGATATTGATATTTATTGGAGACATCGTAATATCCAAAGGGCCCGAGCATTGGTAGATACAGGAGTGGAGGCCACTCTTATTCATGGAAAATCAAAGAAGTTTACAGGTCAGCCTTTTACTATTACCGGATTAGGTGGAAAAGAAACCCCTGCAGTTCAAACTTTGCTTGAAATGAGAATAGGTAGAATCCCTAGAAAAGAATATTCTGTACTAGTGGTGCCACTCTTAGAATTCATAATTGGAATTGATATCTTGAAAGGAATGACGTTGCATCTAGATGATGGGTGTTACCAATTTGGAACCACGCATTATATATCGTCCAGACCTATACGGGTTGGTCGTTTAAGAATGCCTCCCATACAAGTTCCCCAGGCGACAAAAGTGGTTTGTCAGAAGCAGTATCGTATTCCAGGTGGCCATGAGGAGATTAGTATCACTATTCAGGAGTTGGTGGATGCAGGTGTTATAACCCCGGTTACTTCTGCTTGGAATAATCCTGTTTGGCCTGTACGTAAGAGTGATAATTCTTGGCGCATGACTGTTGATTATCGAGAATTGAACAAACACACGCCCTCTTTGACTGTTGCAGTGCCGGATGTTATTACCCTAATTGAAAGAATCCAAAAGCATCCAGGTACATGGTATGCGTCCATTGATATTGCTAATGCTTTCTTCTCTATTCCAATTGCCCCTGAGTGTCAGGAACAGTTCAGTTTTACGTGGAACGGGCGTCAGATGACGTTTAGGAGTCTTCCTCAGGGCTATGTGCATAGTCCTACAATATGTCACCGGCTGGTGGCAGAGCATTTGGCTGAGGTACCGGTTCATTCCCAAATTCAGATATGTCATTATATTGATGATGTTTTGATCCAAGGCGATACACAGGAGGAAGTTCAGACCCAATTGGACAGGATCATTGAGTGCCTGCGTGGGAAAGGTTGGGAAATCAACCCAGATAAATTGCAAGGTCCGTCCCAGTCTGTAAAATTTTTGGGTATTAATTGGCATGAAGGGCACCGTGAAGTGATCCCTCAGGTTAAACAGAAGATTCTTGATTTTGCAGTTCCGAGGAATAGGAAAGAAGCCCAGAGCTTCATTGGCCTGTTTGGTTTTTGGCGCCAGCATATTCCTCATTTGAGTCAAATATTGGCCCCCTTGTACCGGGTCACGCGTAAAAAGAATGCATTTGAATGGGATAAACCACAGCAAGATGCGTTTAGTCTGGCCAAAGAAGCAATTCAACATGCTCTGGATTTATGGCCTGTACGTGATGGTGATGTGGATTTGAATGTTTCTGTACAGGGCCCTTATGCAAATTGGAGTTTGTGGCAGAAACAAGGCAGGAGTAGAGTACCGTTAGGTTTTTGGACCAAAAAGTTACCTGATGCTGGTGAGCGTTATACACCCTTTGAGAAACAGTTACTTGCTTGTTATTGGGCTCTGGTGAATACCGAGCAATTGACTTTGGGACATGATATAGTTTTGCGCCCTGAAATTCCCATCATGCAGTGGGTTCTGAGTTCGCCGAAAACTCACCGAATTGGACATGCTCAAGAGGCGAGTGTGATTAAATGGAAATGGTATATACAAGATAGGGCACGTGTGGGCCCGAAAGGAGTTGCTTCTTTACATGAGCAGGTGGCGCAAGCGCCGTCGACTGAGACTGAGAGTGAATGTTCCGTACCTTTAGCACAGGAGTCTCCTGTCAAGTGGGGTAAGCCTTTTGATGGTTTGTCCGCAGCGGACAGAAACCATGTTTGGTTCACGGATGGTTCAGCGAGGTTTATAGGGACGACACGGCACTGGAAGGCGGTGTCCTATAATCCGGTCACACAGAAATTGTTGAGCACAACTGGTGAAGGTGAAAGCAGCCAATTTGCCGAGCTGTACGCTGTTTATCAAGTTTTGAAACAAGAGTTACCTGGTACATGTCATATTTTCACTGATTCTTGGTCTACTGCCAATGGACTGGCTGTTTGGTTGCCGACTTGGCATTCCCATAATTGGAAGTTACATTCCAAGGAATTGTGGGGAAAAGAGTTATGGCAAGAGATTTGGGAGATGCTCCCACAGAGTACTGTTACAATCTTCCATGTGGATGCTCACACCCCGATAGATTCTCTTGACAAATTTTTTCATAACATTGCAGATGAGAAATCTAAAATTGCTGAGGCAGTGGTGGACAGGCAAGATTCTGACATTGTGGGATTGGCGAAATGGGCACACCAGAAGGCAGGACATTTTGGAGAGAAGGCCACTAGCAGGTGGGCTGCTGATCGAGGAATTTATATTCCCCTAGATTTAATTAAAAATGTTATCTTACACTGTCCCGTTTGTCAACATATCAGACAGCGTAAAGTGCCCCAAATTGTTAAAGGTCATTTACATCGCGGAAAACTGCCCGCTCAAATTTGGCAGATTGATTACATTGGTCCACTTCCTATGAGTAGGAATTGTCAATATGTTTGCACTATTGTTGATACATACAGTGGCCTGCTGGTGGCCCTTCCCTGTAAGCAAGCTACCCAATTGAATACCATTAAAACATTAGAATTGATTATGATGTATTATGGTGTGCCATTCCAAATTCAATCTGATAATGCATCCCATTTTCGTGGAAGATTGGTACAGGAATTCTGTGCGGAAAACAATATTGAATGGATATTCCATATACCCTACTATCCACAGGCCTCGGGCCTGGTGGAGAGATTGAATGGCCTGCTAAAGGACCAGCTGCGTAAGTTAACAAATGACAAGTATAAGAATTGGCGAGACGTTTTGCCTCAAGCGTTATTGATTTTGAATAACCGTCCTTTCCTAAATGCTGAATCCCCACTTATGCGTTTGTTTCCTCCGAATGTTGATGCTAAGCTCAATGAAATAAGAGAGACTGTGATGTACTGGGAAATTACTCCTGGAGCTTTGGCTCCATGTAGAGCGACTCCAGGGTCGGCAGGTTTAGACTTGCATGCCATGGATGACACCGTTTTAAAAAGTAAGGATCGGGTCATCATTGCTACCGGTGTTGGTATTCATATACCACCTGGGAATTTCGGATTAATCGCCCCTAGATCGGGGCTGGCTGTAAAAGGCATTCAGGTGCTTGGAGGAATAATTGACAGTGATTATCAGGGAGAGATTAAGGTGCTCCTGCTGAAAAGCAGTGAGGTTGACTTACTGATACACCGCACTGACCGAGTGGCTCAATTACTCATTATGCCTGTTTTCAGTGGTACATTAATGAAAGGCACTGCCCCAACTTTGCTAACTGTACGAGGCCAGAAAGGTTTTGGCTCTACGGATAACCCTGGGGCTAGGGTTTGGGTGCAGTCGCCTAAAAATCCCCCTGAACAAGCAGAGGTTATTGCCACTGGTCAGGACAATACCATTTTGGTTATGAGACCAGGGAAAGATAGCTGGGAGGCGGTCCCGGCTGACAAATGTTATTTACGAGAATGATTAATGCCTGTATTTGATTCTCTTTCAGATCATTCTTTGGACTGTTGCTGCAGGATGTGTCGGTACTGGACTCCTTTTGAGATGGCACGACGAGAAAGGAGGGATCCCGTCAACCCGGGATGAACTGAGAACCCGAGTGTTGCGTTCCTTCGCTGCGTGGGATTCATCATCGAACTTTTGGACATCATTGGCCAAGAGGGTGACTGATGCCCCTCACTTCTGTTTGACACCGATGAGATCTGTACATGATATTCTGGCGACCTGTCTGGTTGCTGTCCCTGCCTCGTTGGAAACCCTAATTCACATTTTTAATGTTTCAAAGGCTCGTCCCAATGTTCTCCTGGGTGATTTTGCTACCCATGTATATTGCTCTTTATGTACTGAACTGCCGAACGAGCCACCCCCCATCCAGTCCCAAATAGTTACCTATAATATCACACAAGGTGATTTATGCTTCTTTCTTACGTGTAATCCTAGTGCGATCTCTGAATGTCTACGCCTCAAACTAAAAGGCGCCACTTCATTTACCGCTCATGAACGGACTTTGTGCTTTCAAAGGACACCGACCACATGTGTTTCAGTTCAGAACAATATGACTTGCAATAGTTTGGTAGTTACCCCCAGTCATTATCGCACGATGTTACTACCTGCCGGATGGCTTTTCTCATGTGGTAATACTTCCTGGCCATATGTCCCTGCAAACATTTCCGGAGGCCCTTGTGCTATTACGAGACTCAGTTTGTTAATGTTTTCATCACATCCGAATGCCAACTCTCGTGTGATTCGAGATACTGTGATGTTACAGGAGGATTGTGACTCATCTTTGCATTTATATTCCAAGTCTGAATACCTTAGCCTAGCTATTTCAATTATTGGTGTTCCTGCTCTGGCAGTTTATAATGCCAAATCCATTGGGAAAATGGCCTGTTGGATGGTGAAATCCATTAATCATACTTCTACAGTCCTGTCCGACATGTTACTAGATGCCCAGGGTGAACGTAGGGCCATTTTGCAAAACAGAGCGGCCATTGATTATCTTTTGCTTAAACATGGACATGATTGCTCCGATTTTGAAGGTCTCTGTTGTTTTAACTTGTCCGATCATACACAATCCATTCATGCACACATTGACAAGTTGCGTGATTTAACGGAAGAAGTTAGAAAACACGTTGACCAGGGCTGGTTTGACTGGCTCTTTAATTGGTTGCCTGACGTACACATGCTACGTCAAACATTAGGTGGTATTCTGATTGCTGTTGCTGTTTTGATTTCTATCTGTTGCTTTATTCAGTGTATTCCTTCACTGCTTCAATTCTGTACACTCGGTACTAGACATAGATCAGTTAGCTTTGTTTCATATTATTCTTCCACAGATGTTAGCTCCATTTAATGAATGTATAATAGACTGAAGTCAAGGGTGAAATGTACTGCTCGATTTTCCCGGCTCTCTTGTGATTAAGGGGACTAATGTGACTTCAGTCTCTTTCCATCCAAGTCTAAGGGTTAGAGTAGTGTATAGAGCCTATTTATTAGGCACTTCGACATGATCCTGTGTTCTTCCCCATAGATTAGGGTTTGCACATATATCCTAGAGGATAGATCCGTTAAGTATTAGGGGTAATCTGTTCTATAGTGAGGGTATTTCATGGAGTCGTGCTGAATCCAGGCCTGGTAGGCCTTAAACGGGAGAGACTCCATCTTTCTTTCCTCTCCGGCAGCTTGGAAAGTTTCTAGGTCGAGGGTGATGTTTTAGTTATGAGGTGTTATTCGCTTGGAGAGAACCGGTTCAGGCCGGCCCTTATCGAAGGATTGTATTTTTCTTCATGCCGAAGACACTACATCAGGCCGGCCGGCTGGGAACGTGTCCTTGGTACGGGGAGGTACAAGAATTTGGTGGGCGGCAGGTTACGGGCTGGAATTTTCCATGGGAAAATGCACCTCTATATTAGTGAAAGTCTGAGGCAGATACTGGCACTTGCTTTTTAGTTCGTAGGCGGCACCTGGCCGTTAAGCAGTAAAGCTACTACTTATTCCAGGGAAGACAGATGACAAACTCGAAGGTGGAGAAAAACCGAGAGATAGATATTCTTCTAACAGAATAGCCAAAGAAAAGAGAGTAGCCGATGAGGAAGAGGTCCCAGTGACTCGGAGAGGGAGAAGGGAGTAGATCCGTGACTGCGGAGGTGTGACTTCCAGGCGAAGCCGAGGCACAGACGAGAAGGGGACCTAGATGACCATTGAGTGCAGGCTACATACGACCAAGGTGATGTCAACCCCTTTATTATTAGAGTGTACAACTTAATCTATCACTTTTCTTTGCAGGTCATATGTAATATGTATTATGTTCTGTGAGCGTGTATGTAGTGACTAAATAAAGTATCCAGTTTGTAGTGAATCAACATGTGCTGCGTGTTCTTGTATAAGAGGGTAGCCTATTCTTCTAGTCAGCTGTGACTTGATATGAACAGATGTTAATCCTGATCAGGTAAGTGGTAGCTGAATAAGGGAGAAAGGAGCCCCTCGAACTGGGGAAACAGGTTGTGCTCAACTAGCAGTCTTTGTGTGATCTGATACATAGTAACACTGGTTCCCTTGTTGTATGTCGTGGTAATTATAGGATGAACTTGTGCTAAGGCTGCCGTCTGGGCAGGAAGTCCTGGGTCCGTTTGGGACCGCGAGGCTGAGGCTGCCGTCTGGGTAGGAAGTCCTGGGTCCGTTTGGGACCGCGAGGCTTAGGCTGCCGTCTGGGCAGGAAGTCCTGGGTCCGTTTGGGACCGCGAGGCTGAGGCTGCCGTCTGGGTAGGAAGTCCTGGGTCCGTTTGGGACCGCGAGGCTTAGGCTGCCGTCTGGGTAGGAAGTCCTGGGTCCGTTTGGGACCGCGAGGCTGAGGCTGCCGTCTGGGCAGGAAGTCCTGGGTCCGTTTGGGACCGCGAGGCTAAGGCTGCCATCTGGGTAGGAAGTCCTGGGTCCGTTTGGGACCGCGAGGCTGAGGCTGCCGTCTGGGCAGGAAGTCCTGGGTCCGTTTGGGACCGCGAGGCTGAGGCTGCCGTCTGGGCAGGAAGTCCTGGGTCCATTTGGGACCGCGAGGCCGCCACTTGTATTCTAAGAGGTCTTGATATAGATATATATATATATATATATATATATATATATATTTTTATATATTAGGAATTCCCTGTCCTTAGGTGGTATATATATATGTGGTTTCTTAGGTGTGGATAGGCCCTAGGGAGGGGGTAAAGTTCTGGCTGGGTTAGAGAGGCTCTGTTGAGCGGGTTCTATCTGATCCGAAAACCCAGAGCAGAACACCATCTCTCCCATTGGATAACATGGGTTACCTTATTACATTTATTAAGTGCTAACCTTTGATTGGTAACAGATAGGGTATCAAGTTTGCACTCAAAGGAATCGCAATTTAAAATACTCTTTAATGGTAAAGTCAGATGATTTTAACCCGAAATCCTTGAATTGCCACTTTTAGGAAGTTGTTAGTTACTTTTCCTAACCGTTTGGTGCCTGCTGCCAGGGTCCTGGGTCACATGCCTGTGAATGGATTAGCTGTTGTGATTTGTGTATTGCTCCAAGACAGTGAGACAAAAGAGGATTTGGTGGGATGTTCCATCCTGCAGGATTGCTGTGCATGGAGCTGTTCTCTGCCTTACTTACACTCTGCCTCCAGCACACACACAATGAACCGGACACTGGATTTATGTCACTCCAGGCTTCTTGGAGCCTTGGAAGGGGAAAGAAGGAACATTCCAGAACTAGATGTGGGGGTAGGCCAGGGTTTCTCCTCCCCTCACTTCAAAGGCTGGCACCAGGTATAAATATTGAACACCCAGAACACCTCTCCACTACACTCCTGAACATGTGGAAGACTTTATAAGGCGTGACCAAAACCCAGAAGGCTGCCCTGCTGCTTGAGGCCTGCCTTGTTACCCAAAGGACTGCCTTGCTGCTCCCAGAAGACTGTCCTTTTGCTTGATGCCTGCCTTGCTCCCCAGAGTATTACTTTGCTGCTCAAGTCCTGCTTTGCTGCTTGAACCCAGGACTACCAGAGTAACTCAAGGGTCTAGTTGGCTAGCACCCTGTGTGAGGTACAGGGACATAACAAGCTCTGGAGACCTTGAACCCTGGACTTGGCCTCTGATGGCACTGACCCCTAACCCCCCCCCCCAAGTGGTGCCCCACAGGTCCTTGTCTCTTGGAAGTCATGTTAGATATGCTGCTCTTGCCTAACCCTAAATGTTGGGACTTAAATAAATGTCAGCAAAAACTACCAGAAGAGCGGACAGAACATAGGGACCTACTGGCCAGCCAATCTGGCAAAGGCTCATTTATGGTCGGTTTGACTTTGAAGGAGTTCCTGTTACGTTCTTTGCAGCAGCAAATCCTATTCAGCGCGGAGCCCTTGTCAGCTACAGCTTGCAGCTTCATCCTGCTGGAAGTTTTGTTTTCGACTCCCAAGAAGCTATCTAACTCTCAGGGCTCGACTGTGACAGGCTCCCAATCAACGATGATGACATCCTCGATCTGGATATATGGCTTCTCTCACTCAGAGCTTTTTCCCCGTCATTGTCAACAGCATCACTGAGGCTTTGTCCAGGGCTCTCTGGCAACTCTTCCTCAGACGCAGTCTGCTGCTTTGCCCTGCTGAACTCTACCTTCGCCGGAACATTTCTTCAGACTTTCAGCGAAGGTAAGCAAAGAACGAACCAAATCCACCTCGTATATTCCACCTGTGCTTCATCATGGTGGGTCTTAACTTTTGACTTTGCCCCGGTCTCACAAGACCAAATACCCACGATTGGTGCTTTTGATCTTTTACAAACTATTTTTCACTAAAAACTTTAAAGATGATTACCTCAGATTGTACTGACTGGATTTAATTCATTTAGGTGGCACTTTATTTATTAAAATTTGTCCTATTTTTCTAAATTTGTTTGAGGTTTTTTATTGTGTTGTTTTTTCACTTTATTACGGTTTTTGTACTGCATAAATATCTTACACATTGCTTCTACGTTGCGCCTGACTGCTTTTGTGCCAAGCTACCAGAGGGCTAAGCACAGAAAACCTGACAAAAGCTGGCGGCATCAAAGATGTGCAGCCGGAGGCAAGCCTATTTTCACCCGTTCGCATCTATGAGGGGCCAGAAGCCAGCCACCATGGTAAAATCCAAGCACACACCACAAATATTGTTAAAAGCTGGTTGTCAAATTATTACCACTTAGATGCCCCTCTCTTACAAAAACACGACAGGCTGGGATACTGAAGTCTGGCCAGCTAGACGCTCCACAAATGGACAGTCTGCAGACACCTAAACCCACCATAGGTAAGGGTGTGCAGGAAAGGTTAACACCTATAGTAAAAGATCTAACCCTCTTCTATCACAACACAAGATTGCTGGTCAAACACCAACTTGAGATATTCTGTTGCCTAGATACTGAGTTCCCAGATATACTGTTCCTTACAGAAACCTGGTTAAGAGAGGACTCTATGCCAGATATTTTAGCGCACTCCTGAAGAATTACTACATGCTAAATGCCAATAGACTTCCCGGGAAAAAAGGTGGAGGGGTGGCTGCAATCATCAAAAAAACCACCTCTCTTTCACAAACTTTACTCCCCTACCAATTTCAATGGTAGAGAACATTATAATTAAACTAGATTCACTTATCTATCCCCTAATTTGCATTCTTTTGAACAGACCTCCAGGGCACATGCCTCAATTCCCCTCACTTCTAGCAGATCATCTATCCGTCCTAGTTATTGATCATGCTAAAATATTACTCCTTAGTGACTTTAACCACTGGATGAATGAGGACAAATGAGGCTCCACCTCCTTAAATCTCTCCGACTTTTTACATAGTATGAACTTTGACCAAAAGGTAATCACAGCTATACACATTAAATGCCATGCCCTAGATCAGGTCTGGTCATTGAATTTAACCATTACTACCTTCAAGGTTTCCCCACGTACCTGGTCAGATCATCATCACTGCCAGGAAACCCCCCTACTGGCGTTGGCACTTAATCTAGGAATTGGACCCACGTTAACTTAAACAATTTATGTGACTTTCTAGCAGCGACTATACCTACATATAGGGAAAAAACAGACTTTTAGGAAAAGGCTATAACCTCTTGGCTCAGAGAAGCCTGTAACGAATACACTCGAGACAGAAAACAAAACCAATTCGCCGCCTGAAGCATCAAAATGGTACACAGAGGAACCAAAAAAAGCCAACCTTGAGCTACACCAGTCAGAGTGAAAACGGTAGGAAACATACACTCCAGAGAATAAGGACATTTTCATTTCATTGTGCGACTAAAAGCTTACAAGAAATAAACTTAGGAGGCGAAATCTACCTATTTCTAAAATAAAATTTTAAATTCTGGCAACAAAACTAAAGAAATATTTGATAGTGTATTTGATTAGATAACTTTCAAACCCTGATCGCTCAAGTATGGCGTTAGTCCCCACTCAAAATGTGTGTGATGACTACAGCTTCTTTTCCATCTAAAAAATACGGTTGATTAAAGACAGTATTCCTCCCAGCCCTCTAACTATCAATACAGGCTCGGAAGATGCGAATCCTATAAAACTTTCAGTTTTTTACGGCCATTACTAAAGATGACCTGTTGAAATTGATGACTAAGGTCAAATCCGGCTCTCTGGAAGACATCTGTCCTCAATGGATCCTAAAAGGCATCTCCTCATATTTGCCTGATCCTGTGATATCTCTGCTCAACTTATCTCTAAGGCAGGGCAATGTCCCCCAAACCTTCAAGGAGGCAGTAGTCATCCCATAATAAAAAAAAAAAAGCTGGGGAAGATCCCTCCATCCTGACAAACCACCGCCCCATTTTACTTCTTCGTTACTCAGCTAAGGGACTGAGTCAGATGTTGTGGCTAGTTCAAACACAGTATAGTCTGGTGCCACCCTAGACACTGTTCCACTAAACCTTTGATGGCAAAATTACACTGGCTGCCTGACGCCGGCAGAACCTTATTGAAAACTGGGTGCATTGTTTTTAAATCTTGCCATGGCAAGAAACCTACCTTTGTGAACTCCAGAAACCCTCAAAAGTAACCTTAGATCAGCTCATCAATATCTGCCCGTGGTTCCCAAGTATAATAAAAAGAGACTGGGCAGCACAAGATTTGCCATGACTGCCCCAATCATATGAATTCTCTTCTCAAATACATTAGAGCCACAACTTGCTATATGAGCTTTAGGACCGCGCTAAAAACATGGCTCTTTAGACAGGCTTATGTATAAGCTCCGAGTCTTTTGCCTCCTCTGCCCCAGCGCCATGAAACCTTTCTGGTGTAATCACGCTATAGAAATACTTGGTAACATAACAGGTTAATGTAGTGACGTTTGTGGTTCACTCTGACAAGGATTGTTGTTTTTGCTTGCTTCACCCCCTATACAATTAACCCAATTTCTTACAATCTCTATCAAAATTGTTTGATTTACTAGTAAATCCCTAGTACAGAGCACTACATGTGCCCAAGGTCTGTAAATCAAATGCTACTAGTGGGCCTGCAGCACTGATTGTGCCACCTAGAGCCTGTGCACGGAGTTTTAAACTGCCATGTTGACCTAGGAAGTTCGCCTACTTTCAAGGCCCAAACCTTCCCTTTTTTTGCATGTAAGTCACCCCATAGGTAGGCCCAATATAGCCCCATGAGCAGAGTGCTATGAATTTAAAGGTTAGGACATGTACTCTTAAGTTTTACATGTCCTGATGGTGAAAAACTTTAACATTTGTTTTTCACTTCAGCAAGGCCTATCTCTCCGATCGGTTACATTGGAGCTGGCTTATAACACTTTAAGTGTATCTTCCAATTGGGAGGAGATAGAAAATTGGACTTTGGTGTCTTTGGACTCACAATTTAAAAACATATCTTTTAG
Organism: Triturus cristatus; assembly: GCF_964204655.1. Taxonomy (NCBI): domain Eukaryota; kingdom Metazoa; phylum Chordata; class Amphibia; order Caudata; family Salamandridae; genus Triturus; species Triturus cristatus. The sequence continues at coordinate 1,155,621,561 of NC_140583.1, read as the reverse complement.
TGAAGTGGGTTTTTAGATTGCCGGTCTGAAAATGATCCTTTAAAAAGGTAATAACAACAGTTGATTGACAGAATGCAGAACAATGTCATACATTCGCCCCAGTACAGAGATCTGGGCCTAAATCCATAGTTTTTTTGCTCACCATGCCGTTCCAGTTTGAACCCAGCCATATGCAAATCAGTCTTGACCCTGTGCCTCATGGGTACAGTCCAGCCCGAACTGCCAAGCCAGGTCCTCCCTGGACTGGAAACAAGCATCCTAGGACCGGTTTCGGGGTTTCACCCCTCTTCAGCCAGGATAGCTTGATTCCAGTGGCATGGAGAGCACGGGACCTACGTCTGGGTATACCCTTCCCACTCGGGGTGACACATGCAATAACAACAGTTGATGGACAGAATGCAGAACAATGTCATACATTCACCCCAGTACAGAGATCTGGGCCTAAATTCATCGTTTTTTTGCTCACCATGCCGTTTCAGTTTGAACCCAGCCATATGCAAATCAGTCTTGACCCTGTGCCTCATGGGTACAGTCCAGCCCAAACTGCCAAGCCAGGTCCTCCCTGGACTGGAAACAAGCATCCTAGGACCGGTTTCGGGGTTTCACCCCTCTTCAGCCAGGATAGCTTGATTCCAGTGGCATGGAGAGCACGGGACCCATTTTAAAAAGGTGGCATTTTCTTTCTTAACCATTCTGTGACTCTGCCAGTCCCTAGAATACAAGTCTGGGTCAGGGTGACCGCTGGGCTTTGTGAATTCTCTCTAGACAGTCACATACAATGGGAGGTGAGGTGTGCCCTGCATATCCTGATGGCCCATCACCAGGCTGTTGGGCCTTCTTGAACTTGAGTGGTGCGAGGAGTTGACACTTGCACATGAATAGGGCTGTGCCTGTCCTCACACAAAGAGCTGCAGCCCCCTGTAGTGTGTCTGGAGTCAGGGCTAGGAAGGGCAGGGTCTTGTGCACTACAAAGACCTTTGTTTGAAGTCTCTCTACTTCAAAGTCTAAAAATGTGTACAATTACTGGACCTCTGACACCATATACTCAGAACACTTCTGGACTGCGGACATTCTGGTAGGAAGAAGAGCTGTTGTGCTGCCCGGAGGGACTGCCACTTTGCTGTGTTGGACTTTGGCCAGCTGCTTCTGTCTTGGGAGTGAGAGGACTGGACTTTGTTATCTGCATTCTGCTTTCTCAAGTGTTCCAAGGGCTTGAGCTGAGCTTCCTTCCTGTTAGAAGTCTCAGGGTCAACAAAGACTACACCTGCAGCACCTGGGCTCCTCTCCTGAGAGCCCTACTGTGCCCATTGGTGCCAAATCCAATCCTTGGGCCCTTGGAAGTGTGTTTTCTGTGCAAAAAGGAAGAAATCGCGCCATCGACTTCCAGTGTGACTAAGGACCTGGTACCACTCTCCAACACAGCGCCGCTGCCTGCACCAAAGCCACAGTCCAACTCAACGACCACAACTTGCAACACAGGCTCGATGCTGCTGCAGCACCTCTGAAGAACCACCACAGTGTGGGTCCTGTGTACTGCATCACCTTAGTACTTGACATCCGACTGTGCCGCAGTACCTGTGGTCCAGTGGTGTGACATAGAAGCCGCAATATCGACACCTCATGGCTTGACCCTCAACGCTTCGACACCACACCACCAGTGGCACCTATGCCTTGCTGCAACAGCCGCATCACCTACCCAGCGTCTTGCAATGTCCGAGGCATCAGCGGCTCAATGACTCAGCACCGCCTCCAAGAACTGATGCCTCATCTCTGTTGTGCAACGCACTACCCCCGAGTGCCGATGAGCTGCATAGCAGTGAGGAACCGACGCCGTAACTGCCTCAGCGAACGCCTCGCCTCACCTCACCGGCGCCTCACACCGTCTTTGATTCTCATCGTCTCCAAAGTACTGCACTAGGTCTGCCTGACTCCGTAGCCGGCCCTCACGCCATTGAGGTCAGCCAGAACTTGTGGATTCAACTCTGTCAAGCATGTCGTGATAGCCCTGACCGGAGCTATTGTGTTTGTAACCGCTATAACTGCATTTAACCTCTAAAGATTCATATCTTGACTTGTGAATGTTGGATGTTTATTGTTTTGGCCTTGTTTAACTCAGATAAATATTGGCTATTTTTCAAAACTGGTGTGGAGTATCTTTGTGGTGTTTTCACTGTGTTACTATGTTGGCACACAAATACTTTACACATTAGCTTGGCCTGACTGCTCTGAGCCATGCTACCAGAGGGCAAGCACAGGTAAGTTCAGTGTTTACTACACTGACCCCGACTAGAGTGGGGGTCCAAATTTGGACAGGGTGCAAACCACTGCCAACTAGAGACCCCATTTCTAACACATCTCATATGAACAGCGGGACACTGAAGTAAATGTAAAGCCCGTAAAGGTGCAGTGCCAGTTATCAATGCCCTAGCTGTGCAGCCTATGTAATAGCATTGACCTATATTCCCTTTATTTTTCCTTTTAAAAAAGAGGTTTGTGACTGATATTTCTAGTCACTTTGGATTTAGTGACTGCATTGTTACAATTGAAGCTATTGTTCAAAATGAAACATAAATGAAATGTGGCTATTTTTATCCCTTTTTAGGCTGCAATGTCAATTGTGTACAATTTACATGCACTTTTTGTCTTCTAAAAGAGCTGGCGCATATATAGATATATATTTTGTGAAGTGCTTCTGGGTCCTGCACATGGGCTGTACAATTTAGAGCTTATAACTATTGATGAAGATCCCCTGGAAGAGAAGAGTAGGTTGCAGCCACTTTGTCCATTTACAAACTATAAAAGGGCCTCCTTTTAGTGTTTTCACTTTCTTTGACCCTGGGTTGTCCTGGTGCAAAGCCTGTACCTTTTTTTAAACAATTTTCACTCTGTAAGCCTTTTAATGTACATGTAAATAGCAAATCGCAAAAGGGTTTTGTGGTTACTACAGAATAAGCAATAGTTTTTCGGTCATTACTAAGGAACTGTAGTCCAAACAGTTACTAACTTTACTCTGCTTCTCCTTTTCCTGGATTGCACTCCGTTGTGCATTGGAAAATGTGACCTTGAGAATAAATAGCCTTTGTACATCAGACCCATAGACTATTAGCAATGAATAACCGTAATGTTTTTCAGAGGTAATCCAAATGACGTCAAGGAGAAAGGCAAGGTGTGGAATTTCTAAGTAAATAGTGTTCTTATAAATATATTTCCTTCTGATTCTTTGATACCAGGAGGAGCAAGGGCAGTGCCAGAGATACAGAATGGTAAGGTAGGGCTAGCAACAGTTGCGTCTAGCTATCCCTAACTGATGTCCCTGCATGTGAAAAGGTTATGTGCCTTGTTGATACGTATAAGGAAGACAAGTAAATGGAAGTGAATAAAGCATTTCTCTAATTAATGTCAGTCCGATACTTCTCATTCCGATACGTTTTATGACTTTTGCGTTATTCATCAGTGCATATGTAATATTTCCAGAGATGTATGCATTTGGAAGAAGTTTCCTGTCCAGATCATAAGTCAGTTAAAGAGTCTAGGTATTGATTTCAAATTAGACACAAAAGGCTCCGCTGACCATTCAGAGTCACTGGATCTTTAGCATGCATCCTAAGCTCCTAGGCTAGCCCACCATCACATCTTACAGGCACCTAGGCCCTAAAGATGTGAAAAGGAGCAGGGCTTTCGAAGTCCTGGCTCCTGTGTCATGGACATCTCTTCATCTCTCAGCAGGTTCCTGTAATACATTCCCATTGTTCAGAATAAGCACAAAACAGCCTTATTTGCTGAAAAAAAGTTTCTTACTTTCCAAACACTTTCTTATCCATCTTGCTGTGTTCAATGTGCACCAAGTAACTGTTCGGCAAAAACTGCACTTAATTAAGTGCTTTAAAAGCATGGATAGACACATATACCCCATCATAAATACCATACGTTAGACCAAGCAGGACATCAATCTATGATAAATGAGTTCAGGTTTGGTAAAATGTGGTATTAAAGAGCCCAACGTATGCTAGTGAACAATTTGATCCAATAAAGAACAATTAATGGACAGAATGTTTAACAATGTCAAACATTCACCCCAGTACAGAGATCTGAGCCTAAATCCATCGTTTTTTTACTCCTCAAGTTATTCCAGTTTAAACACAGCCATATGCAAATCAATCTTGGCCCTGCTCCCCATGGAACAGTCTAGTCCCAACAGTCAGGTCAAGTGCTCCCTGGACCGGGAACGAGCATCCTGGGACCGGTTTTGGGGTTTCACCCCCCATCAGTCAGGCTTGCTCGCTGCAGTGACATATTGAGCACAGGACCCACATCTGGGCATACCGGTCCCACTGGGGGTGACAAATGCAAAAAGAACAATTGAGAGACACAATGCTGAACAATATCAAACATTCACCCCAGTACAGAGATTTGGGCCTGAATGCATAATTTGGTCTTTCTGCTTTTGTCGCCAAATGATAAGGGCATGCCGAGACATGTGTCCCATGGTCACTTCGCCACTGGATTCAAGCTACCCTGGCTGATAAGGGGTAATGCCCAGATACCTGTCCCAGGACGCTTGTTTATGGTCCAGGGAGGACCTGGCTTGGCAGTTCGGGTTGAACTGTTCCCATTAGGAGCAGGGTCAAGACTAATTTGCATATAGCTGGGTCCAAACTGGGGTAGCGTGGTGAGCAAAAGAACGATGGATTAAACCCAGATCTTTGTGACTGGGGTTGAATTTCTGCATTGTTCAGCATTTCGTCCATCATTTGTTCTTTTTGCTTTTTAAGTGAACAATTTGATGTTATAGCAAAATCTGGGATTAGTATATATGTGAAACTGCAATATGATTGGAGCTATTTAGAGGGTGTGGTCAAGATGGCGACATTATTGGACACAGCTTAGACAAGCTCTGCCACCAGCCCATTAAAATCCTGCATTACGCCTCCTCAACGGACCTGACCTGCTACACCCAGGCGCCGACAACGAGAGGGGCGTACTATTTGCCTCAGAATTGAGGGGGTTCCGCTGCCTCCACTGACTCCCGAGACTGGTGGATGCCTGCCAGCGTGGAGGGCCCTTGATGGTGCAGATGCAGCTCTGGGTTGCAACCGAATTTAGGAAGTGCCAGAGCGAGCCGGTGAGCCCTGCGGCAAGCTACAGCCCTGCTCCAGACCCCCCCCCCACCGGTGTGAAGCACTTAAAGGATCCCCTCTTCCCTACACCCGCGGGTCCCTCATCCCCTGCTTGGCTCCAAAGGGGAATGTCTCCACCCGAAGGCAGCTGGGCAGCTCGGCCGTACTCTGCTCACCGTCTGAGGCACGGAGGTGGAGCGCAGACGTGGTGAACATTTGGCCTCAGCGCGGCGGCCACTGACTGCTGCGGGACAGCAGGTGTGTGTGGCAGCGGACACACTCAACTCTGATCGGCTACTCGGAGGTGAGGGACATGGCGTTCTTCCTATCCCTGCGCTTGGGGGCCTTTCCTCTCCCTGCTTTGCCCTAAGGGTTGTGCAGCCCGGGGGTGGAGGGGACCCTCAATGCGTAACGGCCACTTCCTCCCTAGGTCAGAGAGCGCGCCGGAGCACATAGGAGACTTGCAGAACACTGGACACACACACTCCCCCTTCCCTCCATATAGGCCCAACCACCTGGATACCAGCTGGACTGCTAAGTGAGCCCACACTTGCTCGCTGGAACTCGGGGGTGTTGGACAGGCCACCCGAAGGGCTTGCTCCCTCCCCGCACGACAGGGCCCAAGCCCCGGCCCGCCAGGCGTGACCCACAAGAATCACCCGCACCCCGTCCCCCGACGGAGCTCCTGCCCCCGGACCTCCATGTATCACGGGACCGAGCCACCACCGGCTCCCCCGGCCGGCTCAAGCCGCCATCTTGGGCCCTGCACCACGAGGCCGCGTGGCCTCCACCCGACCCTAACCCTGGGCCTGGCCGGCCCCGACATCCCGGCACCACCATCCACCCAGGAGGTGAGCGGACCACTTGGCAGGTCAATGGGAGAACGAAGCGTCAAGGGCTCTCCCCCGCCAGGTGCCGATCGCCTCCAGCTCCCCCAGGCACTGGCTCCACCCCCTGCTGGGTGTCTGGACACCTTCATCCCGGGCCCTCCGACCTCCAAGTGCGAGGGTCCGGACATCAAAGGGCGCCAGACCTATAACTAGGGCAGCTCCGGAGCAGGACGACAGTTGTATCCTGGAGTCGAGAGACACCGAGAGAACTCAGCCTTGACGGACTACTGGCGCTGCCGTAGCCCTACCTTGTGAACTATCGTCCTGCCTGCTGGCGCTGCCGCGGCCTTCTGCAACATCCATCCTCGTCGGGACCTGCTGGCGCTGCCGCGGCCCGTTGTAACGACCATCTTCACCGGGACCTGCTGGCGCTGCCGCGGACCGTGTACCGACCATCTTCACCGGGACCTGCTGGCGCTGCCGCGGACCGTGTATCGACCATCTTCACCGGGACCTGCTGGCGCTGCCGCGGCCCGTCCCAGCTAGAACACCGAGCTCGAGGATTGTGAGCTAACCACCATACCACCTCAACTACCAGACTGGTAACCAGACTGTCCCGCTACCCCCTTTCCCCACCTTGAGAGACTTGAATCGAGGGGACCCCTGAGTCCAGACCTCCTTGTACCATTTCATCGTACCGTAAGAAATTACCTATAAAGAACGCTGAATCTTCTCCTTGTGTGGTGTCTGTCTGTGGGGGGGAAGTTATTTATCTGTACGATCGCTGGAGACGGCTCTCCCCGGAGACCTCTTCCATTGTCCTCGGCCGACCCTCCCGGTCCGTCTAACATTGGTGGCCAGCGGCGCGATCCGAATCAACGCGTAATCATACAGAGAGTAGCTCACCCCACAACAAAACCACGATGTCAGCCAAAGATAGCGGTTCCACTGACAAGTTCCAAATGGATAAGTTGGAAGAATATAGCCACCGCGAACTTAAACAATTCTGCATGGAACTAGGCATTGCTACCACCGGCCTGAGTACCAAAGACGATTTGAAGCGCGCCCTTGAGTCGTGGGCAGAAACTGGGGTCACCGGATCACCCGACCAAAACAGTGTCGCACCAGAGGGGAACGCCACGGCTCCCGAGGAGCGGGGAACGGGCCTCTCGCAGGAGGAGATCCAAGAAAGAGAAAGAACCAGATTACATGAGTTGGAAATGGCACGACTCAAGATGGACGGTGAACTAAAGTTAGCCGAGCAGAAACTAAATCTAGAACATCTGCGGCTCCGAGAAGAACGAGAAGAAAAACAGAGACAGAGAGAGCTCGAGGAAAAAAGAATAACACTCGAACACGAGCGCAAACTGGCGGAAATAGAACTTCGGAAACAGAATAAAGAACCGGGGGTGCCTGAGCGACCGCACACCCCGGGAGCAACCGAGAAAAAAGTCCACATCCCCAAGGATGTTGTCCGAGAATATGTCCGAGAAGACGACATACAACAGTGGTTCAAAGCCTACGAGATCGCCATGACCTCCCACCGGATCGACCGGAGTGATTGGGGAGCCGGACTATGGGGGAGGTTCGTCAACGAAGGCCGCGATGCCCTATTGCAGCTCCCAGATCACCAGATGTCGTCCTACGACCACATGAAGGCTGCCCTCCTCACCCGCTACGGCCTCACGCCCGAGATGTACCGCCAGAGGTTCAGAGACTGCACCCGGATCCCGGGTACAACTTGGGTGGAGTACGTCAACTATTTCAGCCGAGCCTTCGAGGGTTGGATCAAGGGGAGCCATGTAACGACCTACGAGCAACTCTTTAACCTTATGGTGTGGGAGCACCTGTCGAACAACTGTTTCGTCGAGCTCAGGCAGCACCTCCTCGACAGTAAGTTGACTGACCCCCGGCAACTCGCCGCCGAAGCTGACCGATGGGAAAGCACCCGAGTGGGCCGGAGAGGACCACACGAGCAAAACCGAAACAACCCAGGCCAGCACCGTCCCCGGGGAGGAGGAGGAGGCCAGGGGCGAGGGAGAGACACCATCCCGGCAACCCCCGTGGCCAGCACCACGCCCCCGGCCGGCCGGGGCAACCCCCCGATGCGCCCGGGGTTCCGAGCCAACGTCACGTGCCACCGATGCCAGCGAGTCGGCCACTACGCCAATGACCCGAGCTGCCCGCAGAACCAAACACCAAAGCCCCGCCAGGTAGCTGCCGCCGTCCTGGGGGGAGAACGACTATCAGAGGAACAGGAAGAATATGAGCCGGCCCAGCAGGAGTGGGAACCGGCCGCCATGGTCCTAGCGTGCCTAGGGGGAAAAGACATGGTCCCGCGGGCTCCCCTACCCGCCAACACCCGGAAATATGGCCAGTGGGTGACCATTAATGGACGTCGGGCCGAGGCCTTACGTGACACAGGCGCCAGTGTGACGGCCGTCCGCTGTCACCTGGTGAAGCCCGAGCAGATCATTCCGAACATTCTCTGCCCCGTCCGCTCCGCCGACAATTCCGAAAGTCTGTGTCAGATGGCCTGCGTCCCCTTCGAATGGGGAGGGGTCTCCGGCCTGTTGAAGGTGACGGTCCGGGATGATGCCCCCGTAGACTGCCTCCTGGGGAATGACCTTGAGAGTTCCCCGTGGGCCACCGTCGAAAGAAGAGAGCACCTGGGGATGCTGGGCCTCCCGGACTGGGCCTGCGTAACCACCCGGTCCATGGCCGCCCGTGCCGTCCCCCGATCAGAAGAACCCGAATGGCCAGCACCTCCGCCCCCGGTCGCCCCAGTAGAGGACAACGACGAGGCCAACCCCCCAGAACCAACGGCCGAAGGGGTCGCGCAACCCCCGGACCTTCCCGGCCTGGCTCAGTGGCGTCAAGAGGGGGGGCCCACCCAAGAACAGTTCCGCCAGGAGCAAAAGACCTGCCCCTCCCTCGAGGGACTCCGCCGGCAAGCCAGCGCCCAGAGCGCAGGGGACTCCACCGGAACTCATTGGGTCTATTGGGATAACGACCTGCTATACAGCGAACAAAGAATCGCAGAGCTAGGGGCCAGTCGAGTGCTGGTGGTACCTCTCCGCTTCAGAGACTTCCTACTAACTCTGGCCCACGATGTCCCCCTGGCTGGACACCTGGGCCAGGACAAAACCTACAGTCGCCTGGTGACTCACTTTTTCTGGCCGAAGATGCGGAACGACGTCCTTAACCACTGCCGGTCCTGCCCCACGTGCCAGGCCAGTGGGAAGAGCGGCCGTAAGCTGAAAGCCCCTCTGCAACCCTTCCCAGTGGTCACCACCCCTTTCGAGAGGGTAGGAATAGACATTGTGGGGCCCCTGGACCCCCGCACGGCACAAGGACATAGGTTCATCCTGGTACTGGTGGACCACGTCACCCGCTACCCCGAGGCGGTGCCCCTACGAACTGTAACAGCTCCGGTGGTTGGCCGGGCCCTAATGGGGATCTTCTCCCGGGTGGGCTTCCCCCGAGAAGTCGTCAGCGACCGAGGCACGAACTTTATCTCAAAATATATGAAGTCCCTCTGGCAACAGTGCGGGGTCACCTACCGATTCACGACCCCCTATCACCCCCAAGGGAACGGACTAGTGGAGCGATTCAACCGCACCCTCAAGGGGATGATTGGGGGATTGGAAGAGCCCCTCCGTCGCCAGTGGGATGTACTACTCCCGTGCCTCCTCTTCGCCTATCGAGAAGTTCCCCAGAAGTCCCTCGGCTTTAGCCCTTTCGAACTCCTGTACGGGCACCCTGTGCGAGGGCCCCTCAGCCTGGTCAAAGAAGGTTGGGAGATGGCCCCCCTAAAGACCCCTCCAGACGTCTTCAAGTACCTCCTGGCCCTACGCAATCAGACCCGGCGCTTCCAGGAGATGGCCAAGGCGAACCTCGAGGCCAGTCAGGAGGACATGAAAAAATGGTACGATCACAATGCCTCCTCCGTCGAGTTCGAACCTGGTCAACAAGTGTGGGTGATGTCCCCCACCGAACCATGTGCCTTACAAGATAAGTGGACGGGGCCCTTCAAAGTGGTCGAGCGCAAAAGCCCCGTCACTTACCTCATCGACATGGGGAGAACGACGGCTCCGTGAACGGGGTCAGGCTCTCCGATGCCCTCACCCCAGAGCAACGCCAGGGCTGCCGGGACCTCCTGCTGCGGTTCACTACACTGTTCTCCCTCACCCCCGGGATCACCCCTTGGTGCGTGCACGACGTGGACACCGGGGACAGTCCCCCTATCCGACACCGGGCCTACCGCGTGCCAGATCGGGTACGGGCCTGCATCCAAGAGGAAGTGGCCAAAATGCTCACGATCGGGGTCATCGAGCCCTCGGACAACCCCTGGGCCAGCCCGGTTGTACTGGTCCCCAAAGCCGCTGCCCCCGGCACCACACCTGAACTGAGATTCTGCGTCGACTACCGGGGCTTGAACGCTGTCACCCGGACCGACGCTCATCCTATCCCCCGAGCGGATGAATTGATCGACCGGCTGGGGGCCGCCCGCTACCTCAGCATCTTCGACCTAACAGCGGGCTACTGGCAGATCGGTCTCACACCCCGGGCTCAGGAACGGTCCGCCTTCTCTACCCCCGATGGCCACTACCACTTCAAGGTCATGCCCTTCGGCATGAAGAATGCCCCCGCTACTTTTCAACGTCTAGTGAACCAGGTCTTGGCGGGGCTCGAAGAGTTCAGCGCCGCCTACCTGGACGATATCGCTGTGTACAGCCGCCACTGGTCCGACCACCTCCTCCACCTCCAAGAGGTCCTGCAGGCCCTCCAGCGGGCCGGCCTCACGATTAAGGCCGGCAAATGCCAAATTGGTCAAGGGTCCGTGACCTACCTCGGGCACCAGGTGGGAAGCGGGCTGGTGGCCCCGCTGCAACTTAAAATTACTGCCATCCAGTCCTGGCAGCCCCCCGTCACCCAGACCGAGGTCCGAGCCTTCTTGGGGCTCACCGGCTACTACCGGCGGTTCGTGAGGGACTACGGCAGCATTGTGGGGCCCCTCACGGGTCTCACGTCCAAAAACCAGCCGAAGCGGATTAACTGGACCCCCGACTGTCAAGCGGCCTTCGAAAAGCTGAAGGCAGCCCTGTGCACTGCCCCTGTGCTCCAGGCCCCCGATTACAGTCGGGAATTCATTGTACAGACAGACGCCTCCGACCACGGCATCGGAGCGGTTCTTTCCCAGCTGAACCCCGAGGGTCATGACCAGCCGGTGGCCTTCATCAGCAGACGTCTCCTGGCCCGAGAACAGCGCTGGAGCACAATCGAGAGGGAGGCCTTCGCAGTGGTGTGGGCCCTCAAAAAGCTCCGGCCCTACCTCTTCGGTACCCACTTCCGGGTACAAACTGACCATCGACCCCTGCAGTGGCTGATGCAGATGCGGGGGGAGAACCCAAAACTATTGCGCTGGTCCATCTCCCTGCAGGGAATGGACTTCACCGTGGAACATCGACCGGGCCAAGACCACGCCAACGCCGATGGCCTGTCACGCTTTTTCCGCCTCGACGAGGAGAGTCCCCAGGAAGATGGGTGACTCTCCCCGCCTTCAGCTGGGGGGGACGCATGTTGGACAGGCCACCCGAAGGGCTTGCTCCCTCCCCGCAAGACAGGGCCCAAGCCCCGGCCCGCCAGGCGTGACCCACAAGAATCACCCGCACCCCGTCCCCCGACGGAGCTCCTGCCCCCGGACCTCCATGTATCACGGGACCGAGCCACCACCGGCTCCCCCGGCCGGCTCAAGCCGCCATCTTGGGCCCTGCACCACGAGGCCGCGTGGCCTCCACCCGACCCTAACCCTGGGCCTGGCCGGCCCCGACATTCCGGCACCACCATCCACCCAGGAGGTGAGCGGACCACTTGGCAGGTCAATGGGAGAACGAAGCGTCAAGGGCTCTCCCCCGCCAGGTGCCGATCGCCTCCAGCTCCCCCAGGCACTGGCTCCACCCCCTGCTGGGTGTCTGGACACCTTCATCCCGGGCCCTCCGACCTCCAAGTGCGAGGGTCCGGACATCAAAGGGCGCCAGACCTATAACTAGGGCAGCTCCGGAGCAGGACGACAGTTGTATCCTGGAGTCGAGAGACACCGAGAGAACTCAGCCTTGACGGACTACTGGCGCTACCGTAGCCCTACCTTGTGAACTATCGTCCTGCCTGCTGGCGCTGCCGCGGCCTTCTGCAACATCCATCCTCGTCGGGACCTGCTGGCGCTGCCGCGGCCCGTTGTAACGACCATCTTCACCGGGACCTGCTGGCGCTGCCGCGGACCGTGTACCGACCATCTTCACCGGGACCTGCTGGCGCTGCCGCGGACCGTGTATCGACCATCTTCACCGGGACCTGCTGGCGCTGTCGCGGCCCGTCCCAGCTAGAACACCGAGCTCGAGGATTGTGAGCTAACCACCATACCACCTCAACTACCAGACTGGTAACCAGACTGTCCCGCTACCCCCTTTCCCCACCTTGAGAGACTTGAATCGAGGGGACCCCTGAGTCCAGACCTCCTTGTACCATTTCATCGTACCGTAAGAAATTACCTATAAAGAACGCTGAATCTTCTCCTTGTGTGGTGTCTGTCTGTGGGGGGGAAGTTATTTATCTGTACGATCGCTGGAGACGGCTCTCCCCGGAGACCTCTCCCATTGTCCTCGGCCGACCCTCCCGGTCCGTCTAACAGGGGGAATTGCGGGCTGGGAGGACAGTTAACGTCCAGCCAGATGATGAACCACAAGCTCTCGCCTACCACTTCTATCTCATTCGGAACTACCAATACTGGTGGCCTCCTCCTCCCCGGAGCACCCAGAGGTGTAAGCCTCTTTATACAAGTGCTCAGTGTTAGCCGGCGCCAAGGACACTTTCCTTATCTATTACTGGGTCTGGCTGAACCCCTGCACTGCAGACAGACCCCGGAGGTGCCTTTCACCCACCTGGGAGTGTGCCTCTCACCCTGTCTATGGGGCGGGCTTCACACCAGAGGGGTCACTGGGGCATAGTCTCACACACAGGCGACATCCCATAAGCTCCTGTAAGCTCGTGAAGTCTCTAACACATGTTATTTCCAGACACAGCATGGACATTTGGGGATGGTATACACCACAAGTGATATCTGAGCAGTGCAGGGCCTCTCTGTGGGGTGAAGCCCCTGGTTGGACCTTGGGGGATAAAGCGGACAATGAGAGCCACTCCTTCTATTTGGTTGGTTGAGCCAGACTGAGCGGCGCGCTGTCTGAGGGTCTTGTGCTCCAGGGCCCCCGCTGGTGGCAAGTAGCTGGTGGCAAGTAGCCGAGGGCTACGGGGAAGGCTCTCTGCGTTCCTGGCCTGTTCTATTTGTTCTGACTGGGGGTGGCCGAGAGCCTGCTTGGTCCACCGGTGGAGTACCGGTTAGACCTGGGTTTCAATATTTTCCTGCAGGGATTGGCTGCAGGGCTGTGATGGGGAAGCAAAGGCCAAACAAACAACGGCACAGCCTTGTACATGGAAGCCCTCCCGCCAGTGGTTGAGGACGAGGTAGGCCGGGTCCCTCCCGGCGCACTCCATGCAGCTGCATTTTGATAGGGTGTTGGTGGCTATTGCGGATACCAAACTTACACTTCACAAGAAATGAGTGCAGTGTCAGTGGAGCTAAGGCAGCTAAGAGCATAACACAGCAAGCTGGCAGACCGTATGGGCGAGGTCGAAACATCCCAGAGCGAGTTACAACCGAATAAAAGGTGTTGGCACACAAGATGAAGGATCTCCCGGATAGAGTGTGCACCTTGGAACCGTAAGCTGAGGACACAGAGGCTAAAATCGCCATAATACCATTAGGGTGGTAGGACTACCTGAAGGTGTAAAATGATCAGACATCATGTCGTACTTGGAGACCTGGGACCGGACGGAGGAGGCTCCGAACCATCTGACCCCTTTAATGGCCCTGGAGAGAGAACATAAAGTGCCGGCACGCCCCTTGGCTCCTGGCCGTCCTTTTCGTCACAGTGGTGCCCAGGCTACTTCATTATAAGGACAGAGACACTATACTACAATAAGCTAGGTGACTGGGGCCCTTCGCTGTTGATAATATCAAAGTATCAGTGTTTCTGGATTTTACGGCCCTGGTTCACGCACAAAGTGCCTCCTTCATGGAAGTCAAGAAGGCCCTCTGTGAGGCAAGACAACAATATTCCCTTATGTTCTCTGCCAGCTTGCGAATTATATTGGATGGCAAAACCCACTTCTGCGATGATCCCAAGGCTGACTGGACTTGGCTGGAGGCATATACAACGGGAGCGTCCCTCCCTAGGCCGAAGCCAACGGCCTCCACGACAAGGCTGCGAATCAGGAAGTGATCCAGAAGGCCTTTGAGTGGCAACACTCTGTTAAAACTGTCACCATCTCAGGCGGAGCAGGAACAGGCAGTGGTGTTGCTTGCTGTGGCTGAAATTGCAAAGTGAGGAACTCGGGACTCATGAATTGATGGGTTTGGATTCTGAGGTCTCCATACTCAATGCAGACACTTTCACCCAAATTACTCCTCAGACTGCCAAGGACTTGATTTGATGCAATCTGAGGGGAGGATATGAACCCTAGCCTTTTGTCTTCAAGTTGAGTATTTTTTTGCAACCCGGGTGCTCCTACCCTTGTGGGTTTGCTGGATCATTGGGTAGAAAATTACGGCCTGCTTTGGGTTACATTATGTATTTAAATATTGTGACTGGCATTTAAATGTCTGGGCACATCTTGAGCATTGGACTGTTGTGGTATTGAGTCCGTCCGTTTTACACTGGTCACCCCACTCAGTTTAGCCCTTTCCAGAACTCTGGGGGTGGCAAACTATTAACAATGTTTTTTAATTACATGTTTAGGAGGTCAGCCGTTGCTGTGCTGCTCTTGGGTTTGGGACATTGTAGTTGGGGGTTTTGTTAATGTGTCTCGGGGAATGCACTGTCTGTCATTTATTTTGGATGAGGGGGTGGTAGGGAGTTTCGGGGAGGGGTGTGGAAACAGCACTAGATGTTGATGTAGGTGGGGAACCCTACATTCACTGTCAATTTCATGTCCTGGAATATTAGGGGGATGAGATCGGCCTCAAAACGCCACAACATTCATAATATCTGTAAACGTGGGGAGTGCAAATAGCCATGGTACAAGAAACACACCTTATTGGAGCAAAGTGGAATGCATGAGGCGTCGATGGCGACGGCAAATCTTTGCAACCACTTACTCGGCATATGGCAGAGGTGCACTCATCTTGATTAGGGGAGAGACACCTTTTGAACACACACACTCCAAAATTGATAACGAGGGTCGCTATGTTGTGCTAAAAGGTAGATTGTTAGTCCAAGATATTACATTGGGGAGCATATATGTGTCATGATTGCCGAGCGCAGGATGTCGAGATCGGTGACTCGCTATCGCGCATGCGCGATAGCGTCAACACTGTAGAAAAGCCTGAGGTACGATGAGCTCGGGGCTTCGCGTTCTAGTGTTGCCCCGCAGCTTTGTCTGGCGTTTCCTGTTTCCGTTTAGTGACTCCGACGCCTTTCGGCGTTTCGTGCTTGGGACCTGGTTGTTCTCTTGGACACTTCCCAAGAGCTCTGTTTGCGGGAATCTTCCCGGTTGATTTCCGACCGCGTAGTTCAACTCGCATAGTATTTTTGAACCCCTTTCAACCCCTGCTTCTGTTCCGTGCTCCGCCCGCCTTACTGGATTGTTTCCCGTGGGCCGGCCAGGCACCCTTGCGGGCTCCACCCGCCTCCACAGGTGCTCCGGCACCTGTTTTAGCTTTCTCTGAGGCCAATACCGCATATTGAGCGCTCCGCCCGCCTTTTCCGGACATTTCCCGAGGGCCGGCCGGGTGTCTTAGTGTGCTTTGCCCTCTTTTCATGGCCTCTCGTTCCCTCCTTTAAACGTCTCTGGAACTCACCTCAACAGTTAAGATGCGCTCCGCCTGCCTTTCCGGATATATTCCCGAGGGACGGCCGGGCAGAGTTACTGATCAAGTGTGGACGTACAGTTTGCTGCTTCCTTACGCAGACAACAGGAGGCACTCTTCCACCAGACTGTTGATACTCCGATGCTACACTGAACAGTGGACATTTTCCTGCATGAAGAGCCGGTAACGGGGTATTGGGATTTAGAAAGGGAGGGGGGAAGGTGATTAAAATATAATCTCACCCTTATATTTCTTCTATGTTTAGGATACATTTATTGTAGAAGAAAAGAACTTCTCCAAGGCTGGCTTGCATAAATCTCACCTCCAGTAGTTCTGTATTCGCTTCCTGATTTGTTGCATGGAGCATCTCTCACTGTCATCTTTATGTAGAAGCTAGGTATTATTACTTGCACCCCTATTTTCTTGGTGGATACCACTGTGCTTCATCTCTCCTCTCCCGGTCCACTCATCCTGTTCTGATATTCTTTTCAGATACACTATCCCCAGTTCTCCAGAGAATACAGCAGAGACGAGACACAATCTACATTCCCACATACAGAAGAAGCAGCAGGCAGCAGCTCCAGAGATTTCTCCCCCTCCTTCCTTGTTTTGTTTCCCTGCTTTCCCCTATTACCTGTGCCCTCTAGGGTTTGATAGAGGCATTAGGTGGTGGTGGTGGAAGGTAGGAATCTAGCAACGACTTCGCCAAACTCCACGGTGCTCCTGCAGAATCAATACCTGGTAAGATCCTTACAATATGCCCCCAACAAGGATCAGGTGTTTTTTTTTCTAAACAGACACTGCCAACCCAACTGGCCCCAATGGTAGTGAATGATCTCCTCTTGGGAGGAGACTTTAATTGTGTGACTGATGTTGTACTAGATTGCTCCACTCCCCCTCTGCCAGAGCACTAACACATAGCACCTCTGAGGACTTTAGAGAATCGCTGGAGCATTTGGAGGTGACAGACGTTTGGTGGATACAACATGGACTGGAAAGAGGCTACACTTCTCACTGTCATATATAACACTTACATACTAGACTAGACATGTTTATTTGCTCCAATAGGTTTAGTCAATGGACAACACACTGAAAACCTGGGACGCATATTACCTGTTCACAGCCCATTCCTCTTGAAGTTGAGACCAATCAAAGATCACCCGGTGATTCCCACGTGGCTACTTAACCCCCCTGTCCCTGGAGGATACATGCTTAAGGGAAATTTTAGCAACCACTATTACTAACTACTTCACATGTAATCAGGGCTCTGCCAGCACAGTTAGTGGTGTGGGAGGAGTTAAAGGTAGAAGTACAGGGACTATGTGTGGGTCACAGCTGGATTACGGAAGGAGCTCAATATGAGCTCCCCCGGCTGGACTTCAGGCTCCATGAACTAGATAATGCTACCAGGGCAGATGAGCACTCACGGACCAGACTCAAGGAGGCCAGAGAACTTTATAATGAAACACTCAAGTGCTTACGTTGTCATGACTATAAAGATTACATGGTGAGGGAAGACGATGAGGAAGGCAGACCTGGCAAACTTCTGGGGTGGCTTATCAGACCTGAATCTCGAGAGGCGCTTATCTCCCAGATCCGCTCAAGCGATGCCACACCACGTTATTCACCAAGTGCAATCAATATGGCATTTACGAGATATTATGAATCCCTTTATGGATGACCGGAGCCAGTGGCCCTGGAGAACTTGTCTGCCTTTTTAGACAGGGTACCACTAAGGGAGCTGGGCCCTGAAGCCTGGGAAGATCTGGGAGGCCCTGTGTCAGTCCAGGAAATTAGAGCTGCCATTAAAGACGTGGTCAATGGGAAGCCCCCGGGGTCTGATGGTCTCCCAGTAGAATGTTTTTTTCTGCTTTTCCTGGACCCTTGGCCCCTCGACTGGAAGCCCTGTACACCGAATCATTATGTAGGGGTTCCTTACCTGAATTCACCAGGGAAGCTATAGTAATTCCCCTCCCCAAATCCAATAAACTGAATGCCCCCGTTTCTGCGTTCTGATTATCCATGTTAAATATAGACTTCAAGGTCCTCAGCACGCCGACTGCTGCCTCATATGCTAGCACTGATACATAGTGATCAAAATTGACTTATTCCGGCAAGGAGTACTTCCCTTAACCTCCGAAGATTGTATCACGTCTTGTATCACCTAGATGTGCTGGCCCACACTCACGCTACTTTATTCTGTGGGAAGGGAACTTGGGGAATGCTCACCGGTCACTTAAATCCAGTGCGCCTTTTTGGCGTTCTCTGAAGTTACACATCATGGCATGAATTTAATTGTCGAAAATGGTTGTGTTGCTACGACTGTTAAATTTATTTACTAGCCTCTTGGTCAAAATTACCGGTTCCTGGCTTAAAGAATTGGACACCCTGCTTAGGGAATTGGTGTGGGATGGTGGCCGACACAGGGTGTCATTGGAGGATGTCAAGCGTCCCACTGACGAGGGAGGCCTAGGGGCTGCTGATTTTGAGCTTTACTATTTGTGTAAGGTTACAGTGGGTGATGGAATGGCTGAATGGTTCCAACCAGGAGGAATTAGGCCGGGTGATATGATCTGCTCACCAGGGTTTTTAATGGCAAAACTCTGATCACAGAAAGTTGAGATTCCATGGCCGGGAGTACTGCTGTCGGTGGCACTGGAACATTTGAAAAAACTGTCTGCATAAAACTGCAGGGACCCCGTTGCATTGCCCGGCATTACCATTGGTGGGGAGACCCAATTACATTCTATACGGCCACTCAGAGGGCATCATGGACGAAGGCAGGATTAATTACAGTGGTCAACTGGTTCAAGTTGGGCACACAGATCTCACTGGAAGACTTACTGACACTATCTATCAACTACCCTCAGGTCAGTTCCTGACTTATGAAGCACTATCGCTATTGTTCTGGGATTTCTGGTTAGTGGTAGATAGGAACCCAAAACCCATGCGGTGCTCAACCTCCTGCTGACCATGGGTACCTTGCGGCAATAGTGAAATGGTTCTATAGAGCATTGCTGGGAATGACAACGGCCACTTACGGCTCTACGGGGCAAACAAGGAGCTTTGATGGGATGTGACTTGTCGGACTGGGAATGGAGTAGGGTTATGGTGTGCCCCAAACGGATATCAAGGAATACAAGACTGAATTTTATCCAATCAACTATGTACACATGACGTATTTAACACCTCTTAGACTTCAGGTCATCTATGGTGGGGAACTACGACCATTTCCTAGATGTACAAAATGCAGGATTTAAACATATGACTTGGAGTTGCCCCCGGCTACGACCGTTTTGGGAGGGAGTGGTACGTAGGCTGGCCAACACACTGGGCCACACACTCCCATGAATATTAGATATCTGTCTGTTAGGGCTATTTCCTAGGCCTAAGGTGAAGAAAGTAGTCACCAAGTTTTGGGACTTAGCACTGGCCCTAGCCAAATGATGCATAGCACTACTACGGAAATCAGAAAGTTAGAAATGTGGCTAAGAGATGTCAGGATCGGAGTTAGGGCGGAAGAGAGAGCACTCGTTCAGGAGGATGCTAGGGGTATACGCAGGCGCCGATTTGTAGGGTTGTGGTCAGAAAAACGTGGGAATTGGAAAAGACCAGCTGCGGACGCTGAAAGAACCGCAGATGAAAGAGGGGATATTGTGGGGGGGAGACCTTCTGAAGAATGCGCCAGATACAGGAGACACAGATTCGTAGAGCTTCGGAATTGGGTGTTCTAGACTCTATAAACCTGCACTTGGGAGGACAGACCCCACGCCTTCTCTTAAGTTGAAGCCCAGGACAACAGGCATGGATGGTACGCCTTAATATTCTATGTATGCGCCCCAACACAGACGTCCCTCTCTTTTTGAAGTTGCCAGGTGCTATGTCCCTACACCAGCTCCAAATGTTGCAAAGTGACGCCTCCCCCGAAGACAATTTGATTATGTTACCGCTGTTGTTCTCTGTTTATCTTCAAAGGCCACTACAGTGGTTTCTCTGAATGCTCCTATATAGCACAGAAAATTTATGAAAGGCCCTGCACTGTATGCTGGCAGCAGGGGTATAACAGGGGTGGACCATTAGAGGGTGTAATTGACAGTAGGGCAAGGTGACAGAGTGGGACATTAATCAGATAGAAATGTAAAGTGATCCAAGAGGTTACATAGGCCCCTCCAATACTGGTGACCTGTTCAGACATAAGGTAGTGGTCAATTGGGGCAAAGAGGAATATAACTTTAATTATCTGATATATATTTGTGGCCTCAATGTTGTCACTTTCTTCATTTGTAACAATGTCAGGATCTGGTTGAATCTGATACTGTAAAGTGTTGAGATCATTTTATTGCAATGCAGCATATAAAATGAAACTATGTTATAAAACAAAAAGGAGTGGGGAATAGATAATAGACGGCAACGCAACTGAGTAGGTAAAGCGGGAATAAACGGACCCCTTTAGTACAGAAGACCTGCTTTGACATCATATACTGATAGCTTGAAGTATAGAGAAATGTAAGGTTCCTCCTTTACATGCATGTTGGTGGTCCCAGCAGGGTCGCTTCCTCTACTTGTAACAGTGTCAACACCTGGTTGAATTAATCCTTGTACAGTGAAACAATCGTATTATAGCAATGTATATTATAAAATGGCAATAAAGATATGTTTAAAGAAAATTATCGGAGCTATTTATTTAGGAGGTTTATAAGGTGTAGCTTGTTCCCATTCCATTACTTAAGAGCACATAAGGCATTAACATCGTACAGCTGTGGCCTTTACAATATGGCATTTAGGTTACTGGAGATGATTTAACAGTAGCTCAGGAGTGCTATGACAAGAACTTTGGACATCTCACCACAATGGGTGGTTTGTAAATGTGGGGAGACTGTAAATCTGACCGTGGGGGGGGGAGGGAGTGGACTGGGAGATGGGGTTCAAGCCAATCACAGGATTCTGGTTTTTGGTGCAGTTAAAAGGGGGGTTCGGAATTCATGCGACCAGTTAAAAGTATAGTGGGATGAGCTCACGTCCCTCTTTTACAAAAATTACAGTTTTGGCTCCTTTCATGCAGAGAAGGCACTTCTTCATCGAACTGAGCATAAGAAAGACAAGGTGGTGTTATTAGGACTGTGACGTTGGTTGTCTAGCCAGAAGTATGCAATTAAAGCTTCCAAAACACAATTAACAAATAGGTAAACTAAAAAGGACAGATTTTCTAAAATACAATGTGGACGAAGGACAGTATGAGTAGGCGACGAATCGGGACACTTCACTTATCTGTAGAGAGGATGCAGGCGTGGGGTGTTTTAAGAGCATTCTCTTTGAGGACTTATTGGTTTTTAATTGCTGTACTGTTCTTATTGCACCAATAATGATGCTTATTTCTGAAATGTCTGACAATGACTGTTGTGTCCTCACCTACATGAAAATCATAAAAATATTTTTGGAAAATAGGAAAGTACAGTGTGGCTATCACAGGCCAATATTCAGTCAACCAATGATACTTCTTGGCTTCTCTGCTGTATGTACTGCTTGATGCACTATATTTCTGCCTCTACTCACTACATAATAGGCCAATGTCTCAAGGGTCACAACCAGTGGCAGGTCAGTAAGCAGTTTTCACCCCAACCTGTATTTATAATTTAAAATCAATGTATATTTTGGTTGATTTATCACTAGTGGCACACATGCCTGGCCTTTCAACACTAAGCACATAGTGGACGCATCCCACAAGGCTGCATGCCCACAATGGGCAGCACACTGAATTGCAAATTATTAATCAACATGAGCTGCCTGATATATGTGTTCCTGCCCAGCTCCTTTCTCCTCCAACTGCGACTCACCTCACAGTGACTTTAGCCAAGAACTTTAATTGGACTGGAGCATCGCCTTCTTTATAGAAAGGAGTTCTAAAATACACCAAAAACAGATACTTTTTCCCCTTCTCTCACAACTTAAAGGATGGTTTGGGCCCTCTCCATAATTGCTGACCCCCTGAATAAGATGGTTAAATTTAACTTGAAAATTCTCAAACAAAGACATTAGACTTGTCCAAATATGGTTTGAGAACGTAATCCAAACCCTGAACAAAATCACTCTTTCTTTTAAATCAATCATTCATACTATGCGTACTGTTAGACCTGTCATCCCTAGGGTGGTCTTCCCCCAAACTTTTTGTCCGTTTACCTCCTATTTTTGTTGATTCGTTTTGCTGACGATAGTACTCTGAGCACTTTACCACAGTTGACTACTGCTAAAGTGAATGTGCTTCCCTCCTTATTATGGTAACACTGATGTATACACAATTGACTTGTATAATGTACTTGAAAGTCCCTTGTAAAGTGGTATACCATATACCTAGGACCAGTAAAATTAAATAAGACTAGTGCACCTGCAGCACTGATGGTGCCACCCACACAAGTAGCCACATAAATCTGTCTCAGGCCTGCATATGCAGTTCACTGCTACATCATCTTGACATTTAAAACCCCTTGCCAAGTCTTAAACTGACCTTTCATTACAAATAAGTCACCCATAAGGTAGGCCGTATCTAGCCGATAGGGTGGGGGGCTGCATAAGTAAGAGGCAGGACATGCGCTTTTAAATTTTACTTATCCTGGTAATAACAAACATCCAAATTCATTTATCACTACTGTGAGGCCTACTCCTCTCATAGGTTAACATTGAGAATTCCTTAAAACACATTAAAGCTGTTATTCCTGATTAGAAAGGAGTAGCTGTGTCATGTTTTATATCAGTGGAGTGGTAATGATAAATCCTCTTTACTAGTAAAGTGGGATTTAACATTACTATTTTAGAAATCCAATTTTTAGAAAGTGAGAATTTCACTGCTCTTACTGCTCTGTGTGCCTGCTGCTGGTCTTCAATACACGTCTTGGGTGGGTGAAAGCTTCACTTTGTGCATTCCCTCTAGGCAGCCACAAACACATGAAGGTTAGGTGTGTCTGCATACTCATCTGCATTCTGATGGCTCTTCCTGAGCAGGAAGGGAGGGAGGAGCGGACACACCTGAATAGGCAGTTTCCTGTTCCCACACAAAGGGCTGATTAGCCCCTACTGATAGTCTGGAGTCAGGGCTGGGTAGAAAGGACCTGTGTGCACTTCAAAGACCCTCCGTTGATGTCCCCCCCACTTCAAATGCACAACTGGGTATAAGTACTGGGTCTCTGACCCTACCAAGACAGAACACTACTGGACCTGTTAAGAACTCTAACAGGAAGAAGGACTGTTGTGCTGCTACAAGGACTAGGCAAACACAGGGAGATGATGGATGGAGTGCTGAAACTTTTATATTTTATATAGCTATGTTTGAACTGGGGTGGCGAAGTGAGCTAAAGAATGATGATGGATTCAACCCAGATCTGTGACTGGGAGTGAGTGTTTGAAAAGTTTCAGCACTCCGCCATCATCTCCTAGTGTTTCCTCTGCTACAAGGACTGCCACTCTGCTGGAATGCTGCTCTAGAAGAACTGCTTTTCTGCTCTGATGTGCTGCCTGTTGTCTGCTACTTGCTGCCTTCGGCCCTGCTGAGGAAAAGGACTGGACCCATCTCACTTGAACCCAGAGTGACTCCAAGGGCTTGCCCCCTGTTCTGGAGTCCCAAGGCCCTCAAAGACTTCTTCCAACCCTGCAACAACACCTGGACTCTGACATCTGCGAGTCCTGTCTTGCCAAGTGATACCAATCCCGCCCTGGACCCTTGGAAGTGTCTTTTTCTGTACTGATCCAGCAGAATACCCGCATAGACAAGTTTGGGCCCATTGGAACCGACGCATCTCCCTTCGATGCAGCTGCTTCCCAACGACATCGTTTCAACAGACTGAGTTGCATGACTATGACGGACTGCATGACTTGATGATGACGCAACACATGCACTGTAAAAGGGTTCGTTGACAAAGCCTTCATAGACTGCATGGATCTGAACCAGCGCATCTCCATATACCGGATCAACAATGATGCATCGTAACATCTGCTCCTTGCATCAGGTCTTCGATATCGAAGCTTCCTCTATACAAGGTACTTTTTCAGTGGAACGTACGTGAGTCCTGTAGCCGGCCTACCCGCCATCGTGGTTGGCCAGAACTTTGAATTTACCCCGGTCTAACGCAGCCAGATGTCCCCGGTTAGCGCTTCATGACGCTCAGCACTATAATTTGATTTAATCTTTAAAAATTCATAACTCCGGTTCTTCTTATTGGATTTTGGGTGTTTTGGTCATGTTAAGAATTATCGATTCTTCTAATACTGTGTGGAGTATTTTTGTGGTGTTTTCAATGTGTTACTGTGTGTGTGTGTTGCACAAATACTATACACATTGCCTTTTTATATAAGCCTGACTGCTTTGTAACAAGCCAACAGAGGTGAGAACAGGTTATCTTTTAGTGTGCATCTAGCTTACACGGACTACTGTGGTGGCCCCTACTGGACAGGGGGCATTCCTTTCCCAACTAGAGGCTCCATTTCTAACACGTACCCTCAGACATGCTCTAAAAGTTGCATACATTTGCAAACTGAGGGCCACTTTATCTAGTGGATGTTTTCAGTCTCAATCTAACCCAGTTTTGTTAGGACCTTTTCAAATAGATTTTCATGTGGTGTTACATCGTTAGCAACACATACTTTAAAAAAATTAATCAGATTGTTAATTATATTAAAGACAACATAAAATCCATAAAAATGCAAAAGTGCAGACAACTAAGGCACATTTTATATAAAGTGGATCACCAAAAGACATATTTTGAAACAGCATCCCAAGGTCAGTTTCCAGTCAATTAATTTTTTAGGTCCTGCAAAAACAGCAAGCACACAGAGTTTGCACAACAGCCTATGAAGTACACGAAAAAAGTACTTCAAAGTCAAATACACTGTGTTCTCTAGCAATTCCCTTTCAGCCTCTCCCTATTGTCAGTGGTAATATGTTAGTAGAAGGACACAACCACCAAACGTATCTTTCAGGTATAAACATCTACTTGAAGGTTCATAAATTATGCTAAATTACTACCACATAACAAAAATCTGATTTGTTCTGGGCCGAAAGACACTTATAAATCTCCACAAAATGAGTGTGCTATTGTCCAAAATCTTGGTCCCCATCACAATCTTAGAGAGTTCATTTAGAAGACCTTAAGGCAGATTGTCTAATTGACATGGGATCTGAAGATAAGCATTATGTCATTGTGTAAAGATATGCAGTTCTCAGCTTATTATCTTTAGATCAATCTGTGAAATAATCTGTTTTATTTTATATAATCTTTTTAAATCAGTGGTGTTCAATCTGAACCACACTCTTGATATCTTAACATCTTCATTGAGGACTGCATATATAAACTTTTCAGGCATGAGATTAGACAGTAAAAAGATCATCACCAATAAATCTTCATAAAGCCATTCACAGGCTAAAGCCAGGGGCAGGGCACATTTCTAGTGTATATGGAAGTGCACAGTGATGGTTTGTGATAAATTGCTGGTGTCTTTAACTAGCTGGTCAGGGGGGCTTCGACGTATAAAGCGAATAATAACAACGGCAAGAGCAGACACTTTTTTTGCACATGTTCTTATAGGTTAGTATTTGCTGTGCTATACTATAACGACGTTTGTAACATTTCACACATTTTTCAAAATGTCCCATTACAGGTAGCAAAAAAAAAACAACTATATATATATATATATTTACTCACATGTGTGACTGCGAACACGTTCTCTTCTCTTTCTGTCCTTATGCTCCATACAGTAGGTGTCATTCTCATCCTTTATTGTGAATGAAACATCCTCAAAGCCTGTCAGACATACAAATATATATATATATATATATATATTGCAAGACATAGAAATATTTTACTGATGGATACTTCTAAGAGAAGATTCCTCACCTTGCGAATCTCTCCCTGTGCCAGACTCAATCTGGAAACTTTAACAATAGCTCCTGCATGCCATCAAGTGGTAACATCAGCTTATGTCAAGCCTTTGGACATGATGATATGGAGCTGCATACAGGTGTTGCCCCGTACACTGGCATCAGTTGCTCTTTTTCCAGAACATTCGTACACAGATACAGAGACCCAATCCTACCATTCTTTCAGTTCTTGCAGAAAATGTTGGGTTTTTTTTCCAATTTTTTTTTTTACAGTATACAGGGATGAAAACGCAACACAAACCTCAGGGTGTAAACTGCCACATGTGTCACAAACATACGTTAGTCATAGACCCACATTATCCGTCTTGGTGGCTTCGCAGCAAGCATGGCCCCAAATGTTGTGACAAATGCTCCTTGAAGATTTAAAATGCCATCAGGGTGAGAGAAGCTAAATTCATAATCTTCCATTACAAGAAATGTGTCTATTCATGAGGTCCTTCTAGTTCACCATCTTCAGGGATTAAAAAAGAAAACTAAGTCAAGAGTCTAGCTCAAGAATAACACAAACGCAAGAGGTCCAAGTGAACCTCTTCAGGTTCTCGAGGCTCCTGCTCCAAGGAGAGGTCTCATAGTCTTTACTCCGTGGGTCCTCTTTGATGTAGTTTCTGATGCTCTATGCCTTTGGTGTCTTCCTCATAATGAAAACGATAATGAGGATGAGCATCCTCATTATACTGATGCCGGCTTGTATTTCGGTCTCCAAAAAGCCAATGACATGGACACTTCAGAAGGGACAGGCTAGAAGGAGCCCTTAGGGACCCAAATAGAAGAAAGTGATTATT
Source organism: Triturus cristatus (assembly GCF_964204655.1). Lineage (NCBI taxonomy): Eukaryota > Metazoa > Chordata > Amphibia > Caudata > Salamandridae > Triturus > Triturus cristatus. The sequence goes on along the minus strand of NC_140583.1, from coordinate 1,155,594,982 downwards.
TTGCAGTTGTGGTTCATAGAGTTGCGTACGCATGGAATTTGGTGTTTTCTACAGTGGAGTCTAAGGCCAAGCTTCCAGCACTGGCCTTCTACTTTGAAGTCTTTCCTGCCTTTTAACAAACCCCGGACTTCTTTCCTCATAGCAGACTGTCCGAAGCCGTTCTCAGCCGTATAATACAGTCTTCTACATGCAAAGTAACTCCAAACTAATTTCCACATCTCCAATAGATAGAGATATGCAAATACTAGAGTCTGTGGGCACAATGGTCTTTTCATCGGCCAGCCTAGCACTTTGACTTCTGGCGGCTACACTCAAGCCCTCTTGGAATTGGAAAGTGAAATTTTAACTGCTTTGTCTAAAGATTTAGATAGTTCCTTTACCCAGTCGCTAGAGAGTGGCCAGGATGCAGTGAAATATATTTTACAGTCTGACCTGGATACAATAGTTTCTGTTTGTCTACGACCATCACTGTTGTAATCAGATGAAAAGCTTGGATTTTTGCCATTAGATTTTCCAGGAACATCTTAGCCTCACACATGGTTATGCCCTTTGAAGGAGCTGGATAGTTTGGCAAAAATGATAATTCTGCATTAGAACACTTCAAAGACAGCAGAGCTAAGGTTAAATCCTTGGGGTTGCTTTCCCCTGTCCACCGATTGTTTCTTATAGGTACTTGAGAGGCCTAGCCTATCACAAAAGGTGACCCCCACAGCCTAGCCAGCAACCAGTGCATCATGTTTGTGACTCCAAGGGTAGGGGCAGCAATAGGATACGAGGTGCCCAAAAGCAGAAGAAGCTGCCCTGTTCCTACCCTTCGTTCACTGCCTCTTTCATGTTCCCTCATTCGACAACATGGGGAAAGTATGTGGGCGCATCCAGCACTACCTACACCACTGCTGATTCATTATACTCGAAAAATGGGTCCTCCAACTTGTTAAGAAAGGTCATATCTTTCTGATCCTGAGCACGCCCTTTAGCGTTCCTCCAGTTTTTGTTAAGCCATTGATGGATGACTGAGCTATTCTTTTAAAATAAGTAATGATGCTACTTGCCACAGGGGCAACTTATACCTGAGGGCAGAGAGGGGCCTAGGTTAATATTCTAGGTACTTCCTGGTCCCCAAAGATGAAGGCGGCCTGAGACACATTTTTGGACATCAGTGTTTAACTCATTCCTCAAGAAGAAGTTGAAAAGGCTCATACTTACTTATGTTCTGCTGGTCTTGAACCCTAAGGAATTCTTGTTGTTCCTGGACCTGCATACTTTCAAGTGCTATTCCTGTAGTCTCATAGGAAGTATCTCTGCTTTGTAAAGGGATTGCAACACTAGCAATTCACTGAAGATTGGTGGATGGAAGTGGTGTTGGGGCATTGGTCTTGCAAGACCTCTAGGCAGCTTTTGACTTTATTGACCAAACACTACCTCTTGAAAAGGTCCAGGCGATTGGCCTGAGTGGTTTAGATCCTTACTCCCAGAATGTTACCAGGTAATCTTTCTTCTATCTTTCAAATTACAAGAAAGTCAGTCATATGTGGTGCTTTACAGGGACTGAAACTCTACCTACTACAATTTCATACATGTATATGCTTCTGTTAGCCCATGCCCTCCAGTTCAGGGCAGTTCACTTTAATACATATGAAGACAACCACTCAGATGATTATTAAACGATCAGAAACTAGGAAATCTTCTTCCACTTTTACCAGCATCCATAACTTTTTTCCCACCATTTTAACAACCATTCAAACAGGATGACCTCAGTTTTTTCTTAACTAAACCCAAATAAAACAGGCTTTTGATAACCAAGAACATCGATTAAATGGACACCTAATCCCTTGCCTGAATCCTTAGGTGCTTCTCCCACTACTGTTAAAGTGGTTCCAAACTTCGGGATACTTATTGATCCTAATCTTTCTTTAGAGACCCTGATTTCTACAATAGCAAATTCTTAGTTCTAGCAGTTAAACCTTTTTAAGCAAATTCTTCTTTACACTGAACTTCAGTACCTCCGTCTACTTTGGTTGTTCTGACAAATTGCTGCAATGTCTTCAAATGGTGCTGAAGTGGCCGCCTAGCTCCTAATGAGATTTAGCTAGTGGAATCACAAAGGGAGCAGAAAAACATTACCTTGGCCTGGTGGGCAGTTTTCTCCTTGCATGATATTTGCAAGAAACTAAAGACCTATATTTTCTCATCTCCTACCACAATTGCTTTTTGGTTTTAGCATATATATCTATATATCTTACTATCACCTGTTGTTCCTCAATAGTGCTAAGAAGGCTTGGTATACATGCATTGATAAATTAAAAAAATAGCATGATCGTTCTGCCCTTTGGTTTAACTAACACCAGCCTCTGGTTTTTAAAAAGGTCAAGTCAGTGGTCACAGTCCATCTATGGAGGTCAGGAATCCACATATTCCCTTACCTTGACAACTGTCTGTTGAAGGCGGGTTTCCTCAGCTAACCTTGGACAATCCTCAGATTACGGTATGGTAACTATTTCCGTTAATGAGCCTAAGCAACATCTTTTACCATCTCAGATACTTTCATCTTCCATTCTAGCATTACTGCTCAGCTAGGTAATAGTAGTCATGCTGCCTTGCAGTTTGTGGTTTGATTCCGTGTGGGCGAGGGATCCACATCTTAAAATTTCTTTCAGTATTGGGTAAGCTGGGACTATTGAAGGACTGTTGACCATATGCAAGTTAGTGAATTACTGCACAGGAGCACCCAATAGTGTGCAAGCTGCTGCAAGGAATTCAGATTTGGTCCCGGGAAAAACTAAATATTCAAACCCTCCATTTTCAGCCTAACTTACCCATGCACTTCTACTTTGTGTCTTTTTGCAGGGTGCTGGATGTGTAGGCACTGGCTGTTTCAGGAAGGTTTTTTTATACTGGATGGGGTATCAATCACAGAAGAACTACTTTCAACACCTCTACCATCTCATATCTGGCTTTCCTGAATGTCGTAACGTTGTGTGGTCAAATGCATAGAATTCAACAAAGACATGATTAGGGAAGTTCACCCTGAGTGGATAGACCAACTGTTGACAGTCACAAATTAACCAGTCAACGAGGTTTCTTCCTCATCCACTGAACAATGTGCACACTGGATGATGCAGGGAGCTGGCATTTATGTCTCGGCCTTCGGGGCTCAATCCAGTAGGAACATCCTGGTTTAAAGTCCACTTCTCAGACCTAACTCCGTGGTATTGATCCACAAGGTAAAGAATCTGCTGTTGAAAGTATCCATCAGAAGAAAAGTTCCTTACCTTCTGGAACACCCGCCCTACTCCTCGTTCTGTGGGTTTGACTTTTGGAAGAGAATGAGGTTCAAGAAAGGCTTGCATGCTCTCAATGTTCCCTATATGCAAGCCATGTTCTATGTCTGAGGGTGCGGAAGGGACTAATGAAGAAACTGCGGCTCTAAGTCATCTTGTTTTCAGGCCGGACGGAGTCGCACAGACAGAGACTGATGAGGCCACCTGCTGGCGCATGGAGCAATATATTGCAAGACTTTCCACATCCACCCTGATGCCTGGGGAGTCACAAGGCGAGAATCTACTGTTAGATAGAGCATACACCAAAGAACATTACCAAAGTTAAGCAACTTTTTTTGTTTTTTTTGTTTTTAAATCTGATATCTTAGGGTCTGAAGCATAATGAGGCAATATATTGCAAGACTTTCCACATCCAGCCTGGTGCCTGGGGAGTCACAAAGCAAGGAATCTGATGTTAGATCGAACATACACCAAAACAACATTACCAAAGTTAAGTAACTGTTTCTTTTTTCTTTCTTTTTAAATCTGACATCTTGGGGCCTGAAGCATCAAAGGATTTTGCACATTATAGGTCTACAGTGCATTGTGTAGATACATGTGGGCCTTAATCCTCAACTCTCATTAACTACACTAAATTACAGGCAAAAAAACGTATATGTTGTTAAATAAATACAGAATGTTCCCACTGATCTATTTGACAACATTGTAGCTTTTCATGTCACAAGTGTATTCACATCCATCTGTCAAGATGAAGTCTCAAAGCTTTCAGGACAGCTATGGAAGGATGTGATATGTCACCTGATTAAAGATTTCTTAATCAATCACTACAGCTGTTTGTACATGGAACTGTATCACATTTAAAAAAATGGTATGCTTGCAACTTACAGGAACTGAAGTGGGTTTGACTACTGCTTATGCCATAATGTTTATGTATGGTAAAACATTCATCCACAGTAACAACCTGGAATCAAATCTTGGCACTGACAAATTGATGATCCAATTAACAACTTTTGCACAGAAATAGTAATTAGTCCTGCCCTAGGGTGTTGTTTACTATGCCTCAAAGCACATGTATGATTTCCTAGTGGGAGGATACTAATCAAAGCAGAATATTGGTTTCTCTGTTCACAGAAAGCCCACAGAATGCAACACCATCCCTTCAGGCTCTGGTCTCTATTCTCTCGCCCCTAAAAATGGCCTATATGTTGTTAACTATAGCCATCTAAGACCTACCACTCAGTGCACACAAGCTAAAGATCAACATCAAAGATCAACATCACTGAGAACTACAGATGACCAATAAAGGTACTAATGTAGCATCCTTCATTAAACGTTTTGCTGTAAGTGGTCATGAAATCAGTATTGTGAGGTGCTAAGCATCTGAAGCGATAAAAAGTTGAAATCTAGAGCTAGCATTACTCTCAGGAGAGAGGTGATTTGGAATACAAAAATTGTAATTATAGATCTTAATTCTGCCGTTGTCATTCATGAAAATGGTTGCGGTGTTTTTTCATTACACATAATTCTTTTTACCACTCAGTCCTCTAAACTCGGCCTTTTACAATATTTTAGGTCATATTCTACTGTTGCTTTCTTTACTCATATCAAAGCTGCTTTATTCGAGTTCATGTTAAAAATGATAATAGCATAAAAACATACAGAAGTAAAAACACAATATTATCCTTTATCAGGCTTCATATTCAAAACGCATAAGGGATAAACAAACATCCAAACGTGTTAAATGTCATAGGAAAGTGCAAATGCCACTAAAAAGGAAATACAAATAATCACCATAGGACCATTCAATTGTTTCCTATGTTGTAACACACTACACAAATACCTGTCCACAAACATCAGATCAAAAGGTACGGTAACAATTGTTGGAACAAATAAGCAGGGACATTGCTTGAAATTTAAATCACACAGAATACGGCAAATAAAAAGCTTTCTCAAGTCCTTATTAAAAAATACAACAAAAAAAAGAATATGTAAGGTAGATTGAACAGACAAATTATTGCATAGACATTTGGCTGAGACATACACCAGTGGTTAACGGTGGGAAAAGTTACCAAATGGTGGAAAATGTCTAGTCTGAAGCGGGTCAAAACAAACCTATGGTAAGTATTATACATAGACTTAAGGTAGGGTTGCAAGTCAAAAGTAACCAAGATCAGTTGGTTTTTAACAACACTGGGTTTTATCAATTCTGTGGCCAACCTCGTTTCCTCAAACAGCGATAGGCACAAGTTTTTTAGATCCTTCCTCGAGAAAGACTAAAATATTGGAGCAAACTCAGCATGCCCCAAATTGAAGCAGATCGGTTTGACAAAGTTCAGCAATTGAATTCCGAGAGGTGACGACAATTTAAGGCAATCATTGATCACCTTACGATTTAAGAGAGTGTCGTCACAAGACCACACTTTGTGCCACAAAAGAATTGGGTAAGTTCAAGCTAAGTCGGTTATGAATGGAGCCTCGAGCTCTGCATGGCAGACCTGAGAAGAACAGCCCTGTGGCATTGCTAATAAAAATCTAAAAGAAAAGCACTTCTATTTCTTGAAATGGGTTGATATTGCTGGGACCTCAGATCCCTGCCAGGCACAGTGATGTAGAGATGCACTTTGCCTTATATATGGTCAGCATTTTGCTCACAGGTTTGTTCCCAAGCCTGCGTGAGAAATTCAACAGTGCAGCAGTGGCTTTTGTGAAATTCAACTGAATAGCGTTGATAGAGTGTTTCCATGATCCATTATCTGAGAACAAAATTCCCAGGTAGGAAAACGAAGTGGTAAAACTTAGCTGTGCATCATCGACGAATAGATTGCGACATCGCACGTTGCCCTTCCTGCATTTCATGATTAATGCCTTGCCCAGATTGATAGTTAGGCCCAAATTCTGCATATGGTTAGCATAGCAGGAAAGTAAGCGTTGTAAACCCATAGGGGTCCAAGGCATGAGAATGGCATATTTTGCATAGAGAAGGGAGGAATTGGGTGCTGACCAATCTGAAGGAGATCCCTACAACATTGTGCCAGAACATTCGCCAATCTAATAATGTACAGGATAAAAAGGAACTGGGCCAACAAATAGTCCTGTCTGACCTTCCGCTCCACTCTAAAAGAGCGGGTACATTTGCCCCTAAAATTGTACCGTACTCTAGCCCTACTCCCTGAATACAATTCTCTAAGAAATGCTATTATGAATGGGTCTACTCAGATTTCCGCCAAAATTGACCACAATTTGTCATGATTAATGCAATCAAAGGCACTAGATAAGTCGACAAAAGCTAAAAACATGTTACCCTTCTTGCCCAGTGTATACTTTCCAATAAACATAATAGGATTCAGGACCTGCTCAAGCGTCCCCAAACCTCTCCGAAAACCATGCTGAATATCAGACAGTATCTCATTGGTTTCAGCCCACTCCTCCAACCTATTCAGTATAATTCTCCCTACGACTTTCACCAAAGTTAAATAGGGAGATAGGGTGATAGCAGGCTAGGTTGGAGCAATCACCTTTCTTGTAAATGGGGACAATTAAAAAATCAGACCAGGTACTCACAAACCCTCAGCCACAACATGCCCTTAAAACCATAGTTAAAACGGGACCCCCTAATGGTAAATTGGCTTTAAAAAGATCGATCAAAATGCCATCAGGGCCTGGGGTCTTACCACCCTTACTGGCCATAATGGCCCCGTTTACCTCGTCTACAGAAAATATGAGGTTGGATATGCTGCAAAAAAGATCCATAGAGTCAGTTAGCTTGGTGGCCTCCTGCCCAAAACAATAAACTAGGATTAGAATAAATGTTTGAAAAATGAACCACCCACTTTCTCAGTAATAGCAGCCTCCAATGTTGGGGCCCAATTGTCTCTAAAAAAGGGCTATTTATAGCACGGCAGCGGTAATGGTCTGTACCAATCAGTTCTCTAAACTCAGCCTTCTAAAATATTTAATGCCATATTCTTCTGTTGCCTTCCTTACTCAGTTTCACAAATGTTTTGAGAAATAGGCTCCATTTAGGTTGGAATTAAAATAATCCTCCTTGATAACTTTATCTCAGAAAAGCTGTACTATGGGCCCGATTTAAATGTTGGCAGTAAGCATACGCCATCACAACGGCTACGGAGTGTGTTACTGCCAACATTCTGGTCCACCTGCCATAACTAAACGGGGGCAGACCATAGTTTGACCACGGCAGAAACTACTCCATCTCCGATGTGGTCAAACTGCTCCGCCTAATTAGGATGGGGGAACATATAGCCGTTTTTTACTTCCCATCATCGCCAGGAAAACCCTGGCACTAAAAGGAAGTAAAAAACAAAAATTACGATCCCTCGCCATAGGGGATAACACCCAAGGCGAGTGGGACATTTACTTTTTTATCTTCAAAAAGAAAATCCTGCTTCAGGATTTTCTTTTTGTAAACAAAAAATAAATCAAGTTTGGTGCAAGGCCCTGTCATGTTGATGGAGCCCTGCACCAAACTGCAAAAAGCACCATCAGGAACCACCTTGATGGCCCTGTCTGCAACACCTTCGTCCGCCAAAATATAAATCGGACCTTATGTGACCAATTGTTTAACAATTAACAAATACAAAGTTTTTGAAAAGGGAGACACGGCAGTTGCATATGCCACTACATTCTGAAATAAAATCTCAGCAAAATATTTTGAAGATCTACTGTGAACCCCTTTGTCTGCAGACATTTAATACTGATCACAAATCTCCTTGTCAATAACCTGCTTGACACAATCAATCTACGCATTTCAGTAACAATTTTCTCTACTGGTGCAATTGCTGTTTCTTCTTTTTTGGCTGCACTTGGAAGGCACCTGATTTTGTGTTCCTGGAAACTAATGATCATCTATTCATGAAATACTACTGGCAGCCCTCTTTATGTACAGGATAATATTATGCGCAATGTAGGGCGCATGGCTACCTAAAAAAGGTTTGTCAGCGTCGGGCTAGGTTACGGAAAATAGATCGACCAAAGTACTATAAAAGGAGAAGCAGAATTAGGAAGAATCCGAAAGTTGAAACAGCCATGTTTTTTTAGGATTTACGAAACAGAGAAACAGACTGGCACTTCCTTAATGTTGGAGGTAGATCATCCCAGACTCTAGGTTCAAGGAAAAAGAAAGCTTGGCCTCCTTTGCTGGATTTCCTAATTCTAGGAATTACGGCCAACCTCTGATGACTGGAGTGCAATGAGCGCGCAGGAGCATACCAAGAGACCAAGGTTCTAAGATAGATGGGTCCGGTGTTAGAAAGGCATTTGCGCATATTGCACAATGCCTTGTAATGTACCCGTTGCTCGAGGGTAACCAGTGTAAGGTCTGTAGCATACTAGCTGTGGAGGTGAACTTAGGAGAGTGGAGCAAGAGCCGTGCAACAGCATTTTGAACAATCCAGAGGAGTTTTAGTAATATTTTTGCCAACCCCAGATATAAAATATTTCCATATTCCAGTCTAGAGATGACCAAGGCCTAGACCACGGTTCTCTGGGCCGAGGTGGGAAGACAGTAAAGAATCTTCCTGCACCAATTCAGGTTGCTGAAACAGATGGCTGCCACCTTAGTAATCTTATGACTCATAGTGAGTTGTCATCAAGCCACACTTCCAGGTTCTTCACAACCGGCACCGGGCTAGGGGGACTGCCCATAGTTGAAGATCATAAGTACGAACACCAGGGGGTAGGGGGATTACCCATCAGCAGAACCCGTCTAATTTCAGGGTGTTGCTGCACATCCATGATGAAACTTGGTTAAGACCAAAGTTCAGGGCCTTCACGTTATGATTGTCCTTAGTTGACAGAGATACCACAATTTGCATAACATCTGTAAACAAAATAAGCATTAAAGATGCAATAGGTCTCGCCTTTTATTAAGTTAAAGCCATTTGCTTTGCTATACAATACCATTAGCAAAGCAAATGGCTTTAACTTAATTAAAGGCGAGACCTATTGCATTTTCAATGCTTGTTTTGGCTGTTCATGGGCCTGTTTTATGGTCTGTCTCGTCGGTCCCGGACATGAAAACAGCAAGCATTTGCAAATATTTTTTATTCAGCTACTAAAGCTAATGAGGTACTTGTCGATTCAATGTTCCCACCCGCAGTTTACTTATTAAAATATTTAAAAGTGTGCAAACACTGCGGTATCCAGCGCTACACAAGGTTCCAAGGAAGCACAGCGGGGGCAGGGGGATGTTGTTAGCAAGAAAGTAACTAAGTTGCGATTTAAAAAGCTGTATGATAATTTAATTTCAGCACCCCCTTTGATAAGTTCTAAAATAACTTGATGTCACAGTATGCATGGTAACTTAATATCAGGGCCCTCCACTACCAAGCTTTAGAACAGTTCAATGTTGGTGACATTCTTCAGCAAGGTCTGTGTTATTATAGTGCCAGTTCCTTCCCCTTTACCTAAATATAATGTAACCGAATGCTACTGCTCCCCTTTACCTAGTGCCTCCCCTTAAACAGTCATGTTAACTTAATGTCAGTGATCCCTTGTAACAAGCAGCTGCCCCTGGCCAACAATCTTTAGGTTAACTCATTGTTAGCGGTCCCTCTACGATGCATCTCAGAGACGCTGACAAGCATGCACTTATTTCGAATGGTAAACTAACATTGATAGCAAATACTCGTTTGACAATGTTGGACCCCATTTATATATTATCTTTGCTGACAAAAAGGTCCCGCCAAAGGCACAAGGCTTCGGTGTTCTTTAGATATTAGATTCTTTCGGATTTATCAAGAGGTATCAATATGTTGTACATGCTGCCCCAAGCGATCACATCCCCATATTCGGGCAGCCCAACTTCAGAGTATCGACTCTATTGCAACCTTTTGGAACTTATCCTGATATGATTGTGGTGCCGAAAAAAAACATGCAATATTACAAGTGGTCTGAAAACCAAAGCGACACACCCATCTCATGCAGTCTGTCCTTTCTAGAATACCAGGTTCCAAAGAACCACTTTTAGTATTCCTACTGCCTGCCCTCGATGACACTGACCTCGTCCGCAAACTTTCAGTATCATTATCTTAAGAATGATTCCCGTGTACGACTTCTCCGGTTTAGGAAGCCAGGCCTCTCTACCCACTGCAGCATGTCTCTTAGTGCCCCTACTACTACCTAGTAACCTGCACCTGGCTAGAAACTGCAAAGTGGCACCACGGCACGTAAGATACTTCTTACATGTCCTACCTTTTTGAACAAAGCAGACTTCCAGTTTTTAGGAACCATGCCCTCCGGCAGACTTAAGTTCATTAAATAGGGAAAGTGCTCCAGAAATAGGGTAGGAGAGCTTACTCAGAATTGCTGGGTGGCATAGATCCATTGGGCACCCCGATTTAGTGGAAGCAAGGATGGCCTTAAAAGAAGGCACATCCAAGAGCTGAAACCTATCCATCAAGCTATATACGTAGGGGAGGAATGTCCTAACATTGACGAAAGTCCCACCACCTGAGGACTTCTTAAAACTTATGGAGGACTTCCTTAAACTCTTGAAATGCCAGAAAAAACCCTTTTTCCACATGCCGTATGGCCAGGTCACATCGAGCAAGGATAAGTATGTTAAATCTTAAGGAAAAAGTGCAATCAGTCCCAACATGACTCAGTAGAATTGCTTAACGACGTCCTTCACTTCTAGGGACCCACATTTGATGCTACAATATTCGTACTACAACTAAGGGCCGGTAACGTCTCTAAAATGGCCAATGACATCAGAATATACAATGCCGATAATCCCCACTACTCTCCTGCGCCAAAGATCTAAGTATCATATACGGGAGTAGAACAGAAGCACTTCACAAAATCCCTCTTTGACTTTAACATATAACAAGCATACTCCTAGTCAATGTTCTGTGTCTACTGCAATAGTTCCTCCCCCAGCCTGAACAACTCAGATAGTATATTTTGTTGTCCATTTATTTTTTAATTTCCCTTATAGTGGTTTATGTTTGGAAACTTTGGAAGGGATTCTACCTAGAGTAGATTACCCTCTTGAACACGTCCCAGCACCGTTGTAACAAGCCAGACAGTGAACATACTTGCAACATTTCGGATAATCTCCATACTAAATGCTCGGTTTTCGCAGTTACAAACATTGACCAGTGGTGGAGAACGTTTGAATATGCTACTTACCAGTATGCATCTGTTCTTGGCATGTAGGGCTGCTGACATTCATATCTGTGCATAGATCGCCGCCTAGTGTTGGGTCCGGATGTTTGCACGTTGTTGTCCTCGAAGAGTCTTCGAAGTATCCTTGGATAGGTGACTCCTCCCCTGGACTACAGTGCGCATGGGCATCCTCTCCATCCTCAGATTGTTTTTCGCCATTGTGGCAGTGATGGAGTAGATACAGAAAGTGATGACCATGCTTACAGTAATTCTGAGAGCTGCAGCTGCTACAGGCGCCGGGGAGGAGGGAGGGCGATATGAATGTCAGCAGCCCTACATGCCAAGAACAGATGCATACTGGTAAGTAGCATATTCAGTTCGAGGCATGTGGGCTGCTGAATTCATATCTGTGCATAGAATACATAGCAGTGCCCTCTATTGGCGGCGGCTACCCGTGCCAGCTGCAGCGGTCTGAAAAAGTGTTTTGAGAACAGCCTGTCCTACAGCTGCCTGCTGTTTTGACTGCACATCTACGCAATAGTGTTTTGTAAATGTGTGTGTAGTGGACCATGTGGCTGCTCTGCATATATCATGCAGGGGAATATTTCCTAGGAAGGCCATGGAAGCCCCCAACTTACGTGTTGAGTGGGCTCGTGGTGGAATAGTTAATGTGCGTTTTGCTTTTTGATAACAGATTTGAATACACTTAACTATCCATCTGGCTATCCCTGCTTTGGAGATGGCGTTACCTTTGTGGTGTGGGGCAAAGGCAACGAACAGTTGTTTTGTCTTCCTGAAGGGTTTAGTCCTATCGATGTAGTACATGAGGGCCCTCCGTACATCTAGTGTATGTAGTGCCCTTTCTGCAACAGTTTGTGGGTTTTGGAAGAAAACTGGCAGTTCAATAGTCTGATTCATGTGGAACTGCGATATTACCTTGGGCATGAATTTGGGGTTGGTACGTAGTACGACCCTGTTGGTGTGAATCTGTATAAATGGCTCTTGAACGGTTAGTGCCTGGAGTTCACTAACTCTTCTTAGGGAAGTGATCGCTACAAGGAAGGCCACTTTCCAGGTAAGGAATTGAATCTCGCATGAGTGTAGAGGTTCAAAGGGTGGACCCATCAGGCGTGTGAGGACCAAGTTGAGGTTCCACATTGGAGCCGGTGGGTGGCTTGGTGGAATGACTCGTTTGAGTCCTTCCAAGAATGCTTTGATGGCAGGCACTCTGAATAGAGAGAGGTGCTGCCTGGTTTGCAGATAGGCTGAGATTGCGGTCAAATGGACACGTATAGAGGTGTACGCCAGATTGCATCGATATAGGTGTAAGAGGTAACAGATGATGTTTTGGATGGATGCGTCCAGCGGGTTGATGTCATTATTACCGCAATAAATGACGAACCTTTTCCATTTGGCTGCATAGCAAGCTCTGGTAGTGGGTCTCCTGGCCTCCTTGATGATGTCCATACAGTCAGGTGGCAGGTTGAGATAGCCAAACTCTAGGACTTCAGGAGCCAGATCGCCAGGTTCAGCTGTTGCGGATCTGGGTGCTGAACCTCTCCATGGTTCTGCGTCAAATGCGCGGGTTTGATCCGCAGCCTTTGATGCAGCACCACGGAAAGTTCGAGGAAGGTGGTGTACCACGGCTGGCGTGCCCACGTGGGAGCAACTAGGACGAGTGTCAGGGAGTGTTGTCGGAGTTTGCGGGCCACTAGCGGTATCAATGGCGCTGGGGGAAAAGCGTACGCAAATCTGCCGGACCAGTTCATCCATATCGCATTGCCCTGCGACTGCGGATGTGGGAATCTGGCGGCGAAGCTTTGGCATTTTGCGTTTTCGCTTGTCGCGAATAGGTCTATCTCCGGATGACCCCACTGCTGGAAGTACGGTTGGAGTACTGATGGGTGTAACTCCCACTCGTGCATCTGGTGGCTGTGTCTGCTGAGCAGATCCGCCATCTGGTTGTCCTTGCCAGGGAGGTGTTCCGCCATGAGGAACATGTTCCTTTGAATGGCCCACTTCCACATGCTCTGAGCCAGATGAGACAACTGTGGAGAGTGTGTTCCTCCCTGTTTCTGTATGTAGTACATTGCGGTCATGTTGTCCGTCCGGATCAACACGACCTTGTTGCATAGATGTACTTTGAATGCCTTCATGGCTAGGAAGATTGCCATCAGTTCCAGAAGGTTGATGTGCAACTTCTTTTGTTGTGTTGTCCATAGTCCCTGCACTGTGTAGTGGAGTACATGAGCTCCCCATCCCTGGAGAGACGCGTCCGCTGTCAGTACTATCTGTGGGACAGGCTCTTGGAATGGTCGGCCCTTGCAAAGGTTTTGTGGATTCCACCAATGCAGAGAGTTGTATGCCCGACCGCTCACCAACACTAGGTCTTTCAACTGTCCTTGAGCCTGATTCCACTGACGTGCTAGGCACTCCTGAAGTGGGCGCATATGTAATCTCGCGTGCGGGACTATGAAGATGCAGGAGGCCATCATGCCTATCAACTGCATAAACACTCGCGCTGGAAGTGAGTGATTGGGTTTGAACTTGGAGATCAGCAGTTGTATGCTGTTGATCCTCACTAAATTTGGCTGAGCTGTGGCCGCCAGAGTGTCTATAGTCGCACCTAGGTACTGTTGTACGTGTGCGGGCTGGAGATGGGACTTTGGATAATTTAGTGAGAATCCCAGACTATGAAGAAGGTGAATGGTGCGGGACATGTGGCTTGCACATTGCTGGGCTGACTTCGCTTGAACGAGCCAGTCGTCTAGGTAGGGGTAGACGTGTATATGCTGCCTCCGTAGATGTGCTGCCACCGTAGCTAGGCACTTCGTGAAAACCCTGGGCGCTGTCGTCACGCCGAAGGGAAGGACTTTGAACTGATAGTGCTGCCCCTGAACAGTGAACCTGAGGTATTTTTTGTGTGAGGGGTGGATGGGTATGTGAAAGTACGCATCCTTGAGGTCCAGTGTGGCTAGGAAGTCTCCCTGTTTGAGAAGCGGAAGGACTTGCTGTAGAGTGAGCATGTGAAAGTGCTCTGAAAGAATGTACTGGTTCAGGGGTCTCAGGTCTAATATAGGTCTGAGCGACCCGTCCTTTTTTGGAATTAAGAAGTAGAGGGAGTACACTCCCGTACCCTGCTCGTGGATGGGTACGACCTCTATAGCGCCTTTTAGAAGCATACTTTGCACTTCTTGCTGTACGAGCATTAAGTGCTCTGAGGACATAGGACGGCTTCTTGGTGGTATTGTGGGTGGAGTGGAGGTTAACTCCAGACAGTAACCGTATTTTACAATATCTTTGACCCACCTGTCCGTGGTGATGGAATTCCACGTGGACAGGAACCTTTGTAGCCTTCCCCCGACAGGTGTTATGTGGTCGGGAGGAAGGGAGAGGGCGTCACTGCTTGTTCTTGGGGGAGGACCTGGTGTTGCCGTAGCCACGTCCTCTGCCCTTTGTACTGGAGCCACGATATCCACCTCGGGTGTTTTTATCGTAGGTGGTCTGTGTATTGCCTTTGTTATATGTTTGTTGTGACCCCGTCCTCTACCTGCTCCCTTGTTTCCGGGGCGACGAAAGGAGCCGCTCCGAAAGGACTGAGTTTGTAGGGCGCCCATGGACTTTGCAGTGTCCGTGTCCTTTTTTATCTTTTCGAGGGTGGTGTCAACCTCTGGCCCGAATAAATAGTCTGGGTTGACGGGCTGGTTCAGTATATTGTTTTGTACCTCAGGCTTGAATCCTGAGATCCGTAGCCAGGCATGTCGTCGCAGCATGACGCTTGTGTTTATGGCTCTGGCAGCCGTGTCTGCAGCATCTAGTGCACATTTGATGGAAGCGTTCGTGAGTAGCTGTCCTTCTCTGATGAGCATTTCTGCGCCTTCCTTGAACTGGTCAGGGAGATGTTGGAATATTTGCTCCAGTGTGTCATAATGCGCTCTATCATAGCGAGCAAGGAGCGCTTGAGTGTTGGCTATGCGCCATATGTTGGCAGCTTGGGCGGCAACTCGCTTGCCAGAGGTCTCTAGCACCTTGGACTCTTTGTCCGGGGGAGGAGCGTCACCTGTCGTTTGCGAGTGTGCCCTCTTGCGTGCATTCGCTACGACGATGGAGTCGAGTGGTAATTGTCCTCTGATGTAAGTAGGATCCCCAGGTGCTGATCTGTATTTTTTATCAATCCTGGGGTTTATCACTCGTGCCCTGGTGGGTTCCTTGAAAATGTCCTTGGCTGGTTTGAGGACCCCCTTCAACATTGGCAGAGTCTTTACATGTCTTTCTGAGGATGCAAAGGTGTCCATTAGAAAGTCATCTTCGATGGTATCAGAGTGAAGCTGTACCCCATGGTTATTTGCAGCACGTTCAATAAGAGCGTTGAACGCCGCAGTATCCTCCGTAGGAGATGTTTTTGCCCCATAGAGTTGTTGGTCCTGTGCATCGAGAGGTGCACTGGGGTCTGCAGGGTCGCCCCAAGTTTGATCAGGGTCCTGCTGGTCATCAGGGTCCGTGTCTACATGGTAGGGGACTTGGTCATCCATGTAGTCCTCCAATGCATCCGTATCGGAGCGTGTGGGGGAGAACCGGTGTGGATCCTGGTAGGATGAATGGAAGGGTTCATAAAGGAGAGGTTCCGATTCCACAGGCAACTTCCTTTTTAGTGGGATCCTGAAAGGGTCCAATGGCGGCTCCGAAGTTATCCTTCGGTCGTGGAGAATCATCCTGCCAGTGTCGGCGTCGATGATACGTGCCGGAGACGTCTCAGCAGGTGTGACCGTAGGTTGGGTGACCCGTGTCCTGAGTTGGAACATTTTTGGGATTGTTGACGGAGGCAAGCCGAAGGTAATGTTGGCCGGCACCGAAGAGGCTGCTGGAGCTCCGATCGAACCGGAACCCGGCGTGTCCTGGAGGACAGCCGTGGTTTTGCTGCCTTGCGTCGCACCAGGTCGTACTTGGGGCGCCTTTGAGGCTTTGGCACCGGCCAGGTTCGTAGAGGCGGCCGTGGATTTTTTCGGCGCCGGCGGTTCATCGATTCGAGGTGCGGAGATCACCGTCGAAGTCTTCGATACGTGAGGCTTAGGTGTCGTCGAGGGAGCGATGCGAGACACAGCAGGCGGTACGGCCCTTGGTGTCGTTGGTGCCGGTAGCCGAGCAGGTTTGTCGGTGCCGATGGCTTTTTTCCGTTTGTCGACTCCAACGTCGCCCGCCTCAAGTTCGGCACCGAAGTCTCTCTTGGTGCGGTCGGTGCCGACGCGTTGCGCTGGCGTCGAAGGCCTCGATCCGACCAGCGCCACTTTCAGTTTCGGTTTCGGTGGAACCGGAGCAGCTTTCGGTTTCGGTTTTGTGGTAGGGAAACCAGCCTGTTTATGCAGTAATGGCTGCCGCTGAACGTCCGAGGCCGGGCCCGAAGGCGGGGCCGAAGAACTGCGGGATGGGTCTCGGGTAAGGCCCGAAGGCGATCCCTCGACCGGAGCCATAGGCTGTGGCACTGGTGTTTCTTCGGTTTGAACAGGTAGGCCTTGTTCATCATTGGAGCTACTCTCTTCGGCCCCTAAGGCCTCTTCGTCGTCTCCTACCTCGGTGTCGTCTTCACTTCTGTGGAAGAGTGACTCGTCTACCTCATCCGATCCGGGTTCGTGTTCGGAAACGGGACTGGAGGGCAAGACTTCTAATTCCTCGACGTCTTCGGCCTCGTCGAAGATGTCCGTTGGGGCCGGTGCCGCGTGCTGCGCCTCGAGTCTCGCCGCTCGTCGATTCCGCAGAGTCTTCTTGGAACGGAACCGGGCACAGGCCATGCATGTCGATTCGTCGTGGTCCGGCGAAAGGCATTTGTTGCACACCGGATGGACGTCGATGTGTGGGTACTTCGCATTGCATACCGGACACCTTTTGAAGGGCGTCCTCGATTCCATCGTCGAAGTAGTCGATGGACAGGTAAATGCGAAAAAAGTCGGTGCTGAAAGTTAGTAAACTAACAGGATTGTATCGAAACCCGATCGATAAACAGTACCGACGCAAACTAAAGGCCTTTTGGCCTCGACAAAATATTTTCCTAACTTGAGCTAAGATAGCACATCCGCACCCAATGGCGGAAAAAAACAATCTGAGGATGGAGAGGATGCCCATGCGCACTGTAGTCCAGGGGAGGAGTCACCTATCCAAGGATACTTCGAAGACTCTTCCAGGACAACAACGTGCAAACATCCGGACCCAACACTAGGCGGCGATCTATGCACAGATATGAATTCAGCAGCCCACATGCCTCGAACACCTTGTTCCTATGAAGGAAGTGCTCACCTCTCATAGAGACTACATCTCATGTTGGAAAGATGGATACGTTATAAGACCTGCTATGGCCAAACCAAGAAATTGATCAAATAATTAATTCATAATATCTCTAAAATTCAGGAAACCATTGGGCAAGGCCAAAACGGGGGCCTGCTAGGAGCTTTTCCACGAAGCTCCCCAGCCTGAAAACACCCCATCCACCGGAGCGGAAACGCTGTTGTGGGCTTGCGCACCCCCAATCTACCCAGGAGTTGCGGGCACAACTTAAACTCCCCAAGCTGCCACCAGCGACCACAGTTTTCTCTCCACAAAGCGGTGCCCCAATCTTGGATTCTGCTTGACCGGATTGCAGTGACCTGCGGAGCATAGGAGGCTTGTGAGTAGCCCCCTGCGCTGCTGCCGTCCTGGTCCCCGTCCACTTTGCTGTGCATCAGCGACCATTTCCAGGGCCAGAGGAGGCTGCTGTAGGGGCTTAACTCCCGCAGCCCCAACCCCCAGTCAGGGAACGCGGGATACCAAGAGCGCTGGGCCTTATGGAGAACTTGCATTGCTAAAACCATCAGCCCCTCTCTGCATGCCACCACGCACTAAGCAGCCGCCTGTCGAGGGCACCTGCCCCCCCCCCCCCCCTCTGCTATCCGGACTGAGCGGTGGACAGCACTGAGGACAGGGCTCGCACATGGGTGAGTCTAGGGCAAGGAGAAGCGCCCTACTTTGTGGGACCTGATACGGTGATCCACTGGGGAAACCTGAAGGGGAGGACGAGCAACAGCAGCACACCAGACCCTGTTGGAGCTCAGCCTGAACTACCTGGAGGCCTGCGGTCTGCCGGGACCCTGGATGTTCGCAAGGAGCGGTGGAGGCACCCACCTTTTCCTCCACCTGTGCTTGGGGGAAGAGACCACGCACTGTGTTGCCCGGGTGCGCTTCTGCGCGTGGTGCCCAAATTAAGACATCAGGCTAAAGAGAACAGAGTGAGCTACTCTCACATACAGGGCTAGGTGTGGAGTACAGTCACGGAGGCCCCTAGCACTGAGAACGTCTGAAGTGTACTTTCACCCCCAGCAACAGCAATATGGCAGCACAAATAGTAAAGAAGGATTACACGCTAAATGACATGCTCTCAAAGGTGGCTGCAAAGAAGACCAAACCCTGCGCAGAGGAGCACCCAACAGACCTCCCAGCGGACCCACACGCAGGGACCAGCATGGAGGACCTCCTAACCCCAGTCACAAGGCTGTTCATAGAGACTCTCTTCACCAGGCTCCATGAAGACATGGCGGCGTTCAGAGATGATATGGTAGTGGACATCAAGGAGGTGGTTAAGAAGGATGTGTGGGACCTAGGTAGTTGGTGGCAGCACTGGAGAATGGTGGGGATGCCGGGGATGAAGAACTGGAGAACCGCAGATGCGAACAGATGAACCTTCGCAAGCAGAATTTGGACCTGCAGCTCCATGTAGAGGGTCTGGAGAACAGATTGCGCCAATTCAAAATTCGTAGTAAGGGGGCTCCCTTACAAGCAGACGCTGTGATCTAGAGGGTTATGTTCTTATCTCATTCTGCCATGGAACCCCAGATCTGCCAGAGAAAGAGATCGTGCTTGACCGCGTACACAGAGCGCACTGCCCCGCTTCAACACCAGGGCAACCTAAGGACATTTTAACATGCGTTCAGAGTTACAAAATGAAAGAAGTTATAATGGCAGCCGCCACAGACCAGAGTCCCATTATGTTCGAAGGAACTAAAGCATGACTATCAGGAGTTGTTCCCTACTACTCTACAGCGAAGTCGCCTCCTTAGGCCAATCGGTGCTTTTCTCTGGAACCACGCCATCAAATACAAATGGGGCAACCATTTCCACCTGATCTTTGTCTGGAACAGCGAGACACACATGGTCCACATGGTGGAGGAGGCCAATGAGATCCTAGGACTGCAGACATCTGAGATGCCTTTCCCTAGGATAGCCGTGACAGTTCCCAGTGCAGCATCTCACCCCAAAAACAGGCAGCAGCGCCACACACAGAAAGCAACACCCAAACCCACACTGGACTAAAGCCAATGTACTTATGCCGCAGCTCCGGGATCAGGACACTACCCAGGACTCCACATCATACTGACACTCTCCCACCTCCATCCTGACTATGACTGCACTTGGCCCCCCCACCGGAATGTTTTGCTGCCACAACACAGCAGATTGGCCGCCACTGCCAACATAGCTGTTTACGACATGCAACAGGATGGTGGGGCAACAACCACACCCAGTTCACCCCACACATTATGAAGCAGTCGCTGCCGTGACCATTGATACTTCCATGCAGGGAGTGGTTGTTTGTTTTGGTGTTACACAAAAGGATGTCACCCTCCCTGAAAAGGAGATCCCATGCACGGTGGTCTGTGCTGGCTTGAAATTGTAATGGCTCCGTTATAAGCTGCATAGGACACCAACCCCTAGGATTACGATGACACTTCCTCCCCCTTCCTTCTCCTGATGATCAAGCTACTAAGCTACAAAATCAGGAGCCTCAGCTCCCCAGCTAACCGACTGGCTCTTCTGGCCTTCCACAAAGATTCCCGATGTGACATTGCCCTTCTGCAAGAGACACACCTTCCTAAAAAGGACTGGGTGAGACTCCGTTCCCGCTGGTTTGATAGACAACTCTTTTCTTCTGGCCCGGTAAGAATGCAGAGGTGGCAATACTCCTTGCTACTTACTTCCCTGGTCAAGTCATCTGAACACAAGTGGAGATTACGGGGAGGCTTCTTTCTATTTGTCTAACTGTGAACTCTTACACTTTCATCCTTGCCACACTCTACACTCCCAATGACCACCAAGAACAGATTACACTTAAGGCTGTGGGACTAGTAACAGCTACTTCTGGTTCTAATATAGTGATGGGGGCAACTTCAATTTAGCCCACGACACTGCCCTCGACATATCAATATAGAGATCTAGTAAATGTGTGGCGCACTACGCATCCCACTTCGAGAAGGCACACGAAATTCTCAACCATGCACCAGAGCTATATCCGAATTGACTATTCCCTAGTCTCCCAGCATATTCTGATGACCCTGTGACCGACCGACATTGAGGTGGCGGCATTACCTGACTACTTCCCGATCACACTCACATTTCTCTGGTGGCGGGGTCCAAGGCCACAGCTGGTGACTCAATGAAAAAATACTTACCTACGACTCAAGAAAACAAGAGAAACAGGACACAATAAGACACTTCCTCTGAGATACTGACACACCAGGCATGCCTGTATCCCTCCTTTGGGATACTCTGAAGGTGGTAGTTAGGGAGGCCTTCCTTGTCATCTCCGATGTACGACTTCTCCGGTTTAGAAAGCCAGGCCTCTCTACCCACTGCAGCATGTCTCTTAGTGCCCCTACTACTACCTAGTAACCTGCACCTGGCTAGAAACTGCAAAGTGGCACCACGGCACGTAAGATACTTCTTACATGTCCTACCTTTTTGAACAACAAACAATACTACGCAACGTGGTATTCTGCACGACACACTTTCAATGTTAAAGGCAAAAACTACAAGTCCCATAAATCAACATGTTGTAGTCCAAACAGGTAGGAGTGGTTGAATTATTGCATCACCCATGCCACGCTGCAGCCACCACATGGCAGCTTCTTTCACCCAACTACATTAGTACCCCAGGCCCATAGTGCTGTAGCCTCTTAAGGTTAGGCTAGGACCTCAGCAATCCTCTTCCTGCATCCCATGCTGGAGAGCCACCATCTCCTTCTCCCTCCCGTGTTTCATAGGCACCAGTGAGCACCTCTCCTGTCATTGACCTCTCCTTCCACAGTGGGTGACCTCCTCCCCCAGGCCTCACCTGGACTGCGGGGAGCGTTCGTCCCCGGCACAGGCTGGCATGGAGGTCCTCTCTGCGGGGCTCGGTGAGCCTGAGGATCGCGCAGCCTCTGCTAAAAGAGCCCCTCGTTGCCGGGTGACACTCTGTTCTCGCGACAATCCCAGCGCAGCTCTGCTCTGATGTCGGCGGACTCTGGGCCGCCACCGGACCGGCAGCGACAATGGCACACAGCGCTCTCCTCTGGTCACGTCACGGGAACAAAGATGGCACCAGGCTGTCCACATGGGCCGTCCTAAAAGTGGAAAAGGCGGTAACCCAAAAGCCCGATTGCCAATCACGAGCCAGCGTTTAACATAAACGCAGACGCTAACCAATTCAAAAGAAGGGCATGGCTTAAAGTCAGCTTCCAAACTGAATCGATTCCAAAAGGCCCTCGTCATGGCGAGAGCACCGCATGCGCGCTGCTAACGCCAGGCAAGAACCATTAAGTTCAGCTTATGCGTAAGTTGTTGGTTAACATGTTTTACCAACACCTTAGAAAAATGGTGAAAGACATGGGTCTATAATTAGACCAGGTAAGAGAGTGCAGGTTTGAGTTTATTCAGTACGGGGGTGACCAAAGAAGACTTCCAGTTTTTAGGAACCATGCCCTCCGGCAGACTTAAGTTCATTAAATAGGGAAAGTGCTCCAGAAATAGGGTAGGAGAGCTTACTCAGAATTGCTGGGTGGCATAGATCCATTGGGAACCCCGATTTAGTGGAAGCAAGGATGGCCTTAAAAGAAGGCACATCCAAGAGCTGAAACCTATCTATCAAGCTATATACTTAGGGGAGGAATGTCCTAACATTGACGAAAGTCCCACCACCTGAGGACTTCTTAAAACTTATGGAGGACTTCCTTAAACTCTTGAAATGCCAGAAAATACCCTTTTTCCACATGCCGTATGGCCAGGTCACATCGAGCAAGGATAAGTATGTTAGATCTTAAGGAAAAAGTGCAATCAGTCCCAACATGACTCAGTAGAATTGCTTAACGACGTCCTTCACTTCTAGGGACCCACATTTGATGCTACAAAATTCGTACTATAACTAAGGGCCGGTAACGCCTCTAAAATGGCCAATGACATCAGAATATACAATGCCGATAATCCCCACTACTCTCTTGCGCCAAAGATCTAAGTATCATATACGGGAGTAGAACAGAAGCACTTCACAAAATCCCTCTTTGACTTTAACATATAACAAGCATACTCATAGTCAATGTTCTGTGTCTACTGCAATAGTTCCTCCCCCAGCCTGAACAACTCAGATAGTATATTTTGTTGTCCATTTTTTTTTTCATTTCCCTTATAGTGGTTTATGTTTGGAAACTTTGGAAGGGATTCTACCTAGAGTAGATTACCCTCTTGAACACGTCCCAGCACTGTTGTAACAAGCCAGACAGTGAACATACTTGCAACATTTCGGATAATCTCCATAATAAATGCTCGGTTTTCGCAGTTACAAACATTGACCAGTGGTGGAGCACGTTACCTTGTTCCTATGAAATAAGTGCTCACCTCTGATGGAGACTACATCTCATGTTGGAAAGATGGATACGTTATAAGACCTGCTATGGCCAAACCAAGAAATAGATCAAATAATTAATTCATAATATCTCTAAAATTCAGGAAACCATTGGGCTAGGCCAAAACGGGGGACTGCTAGGAGCTCTTCCACGAAGTTCCCCAGCCTGAAAACACCCCATCCACCGGGTCGGAAACGCTGTTGTGGGCTTGCGCATCCCCAGTCTCCCCAGGAGTTGCGGGCACACCTTAAACTCCCCAAGCTGCCACCAGCGGCCACAGTTTTCTCTTCACAAGGCGGTGCCCCCATCTTGGATTCTGCTTGACCGGATTGCAGTGACCTGCGGAGCATAGAAGGCTTGTGAGTAGCCCCCTGCGCTGCTGCCGTCCTGGTCCCCGTCCACTTTGCTGTGCATCAGCGACCATTTCCAGGGCCAGAGGAGGCTGCTGTAGGGGCTTAACTCCCGCAGCCCCAACCCCCAGTCAGGGAACGCGGGACACCAAGAGCGCTGGGCCTTATGGAGAACTTGCATTGCTAAAACCATCAGCCCCTCTCTGCATGCCACCACGCACTAAGCAGCCGCCTGTCGAGGGCACCTGCCCCCCCCCCTCTGCTATCCGGACTGAGCGGTGGACAGCACTGAGGACAGGGCTCGCACATGGGTGAGTCTAGGGCAAGGAGAAGCGCCCTACTTTGTGGGACCTGATACGGTGATCCACTGGGGAAACCTGAAGGGGAGGACGAGCAGCAGCAGCACACCAGACCCTGTTGGAGCTCAGCCTGAACTACCTGGAGGCCTGCGGTCTGCCGGGACCCTGGATGTTCGCAAGGAGCGGTGGAGGCACCCACCTTTTCCTCCACCTGTGCTTGGGGGAGAGACCACGCACTGTGTTGCCCGGGTGCGCTTCTGCGCGTGGTGCCCAAATTAAGACATCAGGCTAAAGAGAACAGAGTGAGCTACTCTCACATACAGGGCTAGGTGTGGAGTACAGTCACGGAGGCCCCTAGCACTGAGAACATCTGAAGTGTACTTTCACCCCCAGCAACAGCAATATGGCAGCAAAGAAGGATTACACGCTAAATGACATGCTCTCAAAGGTGGCTGCAAAGAAGACCAAACCCTGCGCAGAGGAGCTCACAACAGACCTCCCAGCAGACCCACAGGCAGGGACCAGCATGGAGGACCTCCTAACCCCAGTCACAAGGCTGTTCATAGAGACTCTCTTCACCAGGCTCCATGAAGACATGGCGGCGTTCAGAGATGATGTGGCAGTGGACATCAAGGAGGTGGTTAAGAAGGATGTGTGGGACCTAGGTAGTTGGTGGCAGCACTGGGGAATGGTGGGGATGCCGGGGATGAAAAACTGGAGAACCACAGATGCGAACAGATGAACCTTCGCAAGCAGAATTTGGACCTGCAGCTCCATGTAGAGGGTCTGGAGAACAGATCGCGCCAATACAAAATTCGTAGTAAGGGGGCTCCCTTACAAGCAGACGCTGTGATCTAGAGGGTTATGTTCTTATCTCATTCTGCCATGGAACCTCAGATCTGCCAGAGAAAGAGATCGTGCTTGACCGCGTACACAGAGCGCACTGCCCCGCTTCAACACCAGGGCAACCTAAGGACATTTTAACATGCGTTCAGAGTTACAAAGTGAAAGAAGTTATAATGGCAGCCGCCACAGACCAGAGTCCCATTATGTTCGAAGGAACTAAAGCGTGACTATCAGGATTTGTTCCCTACTACTCTACAGCGAAGTCGCCTCCTTAGGCCAATCGGTGCTTTTCTCTGGAACCACGCCATCAAATACAAATGGGGCAACCATTTCCACCTGATCTATGTCTGGAACAGCGAGACGCACATGGTCCACATGGTGGAGGAGGCCAATGAGATCCTAGGACTGCAGACATCTGAGATGCCTTTCCCTAGGATAGCCGTGACAGTTCCCAGTGCAGCATCTCACCCCAAAAACAGGCAGCAGCGCCACACACAGATAGCCACACCCAAACCCACACTGGACTAAAGCCAATGTACTTATGCAGCAGCTCCGGGATCAGGACACTACCCAGGACTCCACATCATACTGACACTCTCCCACCTCCATCCTGACTATGACTGCACTTGGCCCCCCCACAGGAATGTTTTGCTGCCACAACACAGCAGATTGGCCGCCACTGCCAACATAGCTGTTTACGACATGCAACAGGATGGTGGGGCAACAACCACACCCAGTTCACCCCACACATTGTGAAGCAGTCGCTGCCGTGACCATTGATACTTTCATGCAGGGAGTGGCTGTTTTGGTGTTACACAAAAGGATGTCACCCTCCCTGAAAAGGAGATCCCATGCACGGTGGTCTGTGCTGGCTTGAAATGGTAATGGCTCCGTTATAAGCTGCATAGGACACCAACCCCTAGGATTACGATGACACTTCCTCCCCCTTCCTTCTCCTGATGATCAAGCTACTAAGCTACAACATCAGGAGCCTCAGTTCCCCAGCTAACCGACTGGCTCTTCTGGCCTTCCACAAAGATTCCCAATGTGACATTGCCCTTCTGCAAGAGACACACCTTCCTAAAAAGGACTGGGTGAGACTCCGTTCCCGCTGGTTTGATAGACAACTCTTCTCTTCTGGCCCGGTAAGAATGCAGAGGTGGCAATACTCCTTGCTACTTACTTTCCTGGTCAAGTCATCCAAACACAGGTGGAGATTATGGGGAGGCTTCTTTCTATTTGTCTAACTGTGAACTCTTACACTTTCATCCTTGCCACACTCTACACTCCCAATGACCACCAAGAACAGATTACACTTAAGGCTGTGGGACTAGTAACAGCTACTTCTGGTTCTAATATAGTGATGGGGGCAACTTCAATTTAGCCCACGACACTGCCCTCGACATATCAATATAGAGATCTAGTAAATGTGTGGCGCACTACGCATCCCACTTCGAGAAGGCACACGAAATTCTCAACCATGCACCAGAGCTATATCCGAATTGACTATTCCCTAGTCTCCCAGCATATTCTGATGACCCTGTGACCGACCGACATTGAGGTGGCGGCATTACCTGACTACTTCCCGATCACACTCACATTTCTCTGGTGGCGGGGTCCAAGGCCACAGCTGGTGACTCAATGAAAAAATACTTACCTACGACTCAAGAAAACAAGAGAAACAGGACACAATAAGACACTTCCTCTGAGATACTGACACACCAGGCATGCCTGTATCCCTCCTTTGGGATACTCTGAAGGTGGTAGTTAGGGAGGCCTTCCTTGTCATCTCCGATGTACGACTTCTCCGGTTTAGAAAGCCAGGCCTCTCTACCCACTGCAGCATGTCTCTTAGTGCCCCTACTACTACCTAGTAACCTGCACCTGGCTAGAAACTGCAAAGTGGCACCACGGCACGTAAGATACTTCTTACATGTCCTACCTTTTTGAACAACAAACAATACTACGCAACGTGGTATTCTGCACGACACACTTTCAATGTTAAAGGCAAAAACTACAAGTCCCATAAATCAACATGTTGTAGTCCAAACAGGTAGGAGTGGTTGAATTATTGCATCACCCATGCCACGCTGCAGCCACCACATGGCAGCTTCTTTCACCCAACTACATTAGTACCCCAGGCCCATAGTGCTGTAGCCTCTTAAGGTTAGGCTAGGACCTCAGCAATCCTCTTCCTGCATCCCATGCTGGAGAGCCACCATCTCCTTCTCCCTCCCGTGTTTCATAGGCACCAGTGAGCACCTCTCCTGTCATTGACCTCTCCTTCCACAGTGGGTGACCTCCTCCCCCAGGCCTCACCTGGACTGCGGGGAGCGTTCGTCCCCGGCACAGGCTGGCATGGAGGTCCTCTCTGCGGGGCTTGGTGAGCCTGAGGATCGCGCAGCCTCTGATAAAAGAGCCCCTCGTTGCCGGGTGACACTCTGTTCTCGCGACAATCCCAGCGCAGCTCTGCTCTGATGTCGGCGGACTCTGGGCCGCCGCCGGACCGGCAGCGACAATGGCACACAGCGCTCTCCTCTGGTCACGTCACGGGAACAAAGATGGCACCAGGCTGTCCACATGGGCCGTCCTAAAAGTGGAAAAGGCGGTAACCCAAAAGCCCGATTGCCAATCACGAGCCAGCGTTTAACATAAACGCAGACGCTAACCAATTCAAAAGAAGGGCATGGCTTAAAGTCAGCTTCCAAACTGAATCGATTCCAAAAGGCCCTCGTCATGGCGAGAGCACCGCATGCGCGCTGCTAACGCCAGGCAAGAACCATTAAGTTCAGCTTATGCGTAAGTTGTTGGTTAACATGTTTTACCAACACCTTAGAAAAATGGTGAAAGACATGGGTCTATAATTAGACCAGGTAAGAGAGTGCAGGTTTGAGTTTATTCAGTACGGGGGTGACCAAAGAAGACTTCCAGTTTTTAGGAACCATGCCCTCCGGCAGACTTAAGTTCATTAAATAGGGAAAGTGCTCCAGAAATAGGGTAGGAGAGCTTACTCAGAATTGCTGGGTGGCATAGATCCATTGGGAACCCCGATTTAGTGGAAGCAAGGATGGCCTTAAAAGAAGGCACATCCAAGAGCTGAAACCTATCTATCAAGCTATATACTTAGGGGAGGAATGTCCTAACATTGACGAAAGTCCCACCACCTGAGGACTTCTTAAAACTTATGGAGGACTTCCTTAAACTCTTGAAATGCCAGAAAATACCCTTTTTCCACATGCCGTATGGCCAGGTCACATCGAGCAAGGATAAGTATGTTAGATCTTAAGGAAAAAGTGCAATCAGTCCCAACATGACTCAGTAGAATTGCTTAACGACGTCCTTCACTTCTAGGGACCCACATTTGATGCTACAAAATTCGTACTATAACTAAGGGCCGGTAACGCCTCTAAAATGGCCAATGACATCAGAATATACAATGCCGATAATCCCCACTACTCTCCTGCGCCAAAGATCTAAGTATCATATACGGGAGTAGAACAGAAGCACTTCACAAAATCCCTCTTTGACTTTAACATATAACAAGCATACTCATAGTCAATGTTCTGTGTCTACTGCAATAGTTCCTCCCCCAGCCTGAACAACTCAGATAGTATATTTTGTTGTCCATTTTTTTTTTCATTTCCCTTATAGTGGTTTATGTTTGGAAACTTTGGAAGGGATTCTACCTAGAGTAGATTACCCTCTTGAACACGTCCCAGCACTGTTGTAACAAGCCAGACAGTGAACATACTTGCAACATTTCGGATAATCTCCATAATAAATGCTCGGTTTTCGCAGTTACAAACATTGACCAGTGGTGGAGCACGTTACCTTGTTCCTATGAAATAAGTGCTCACCTCTGATGGAGACTACATCTCATGTTGGAAAGATGGATACGTTATAAGACCTGCTATGGCCAAACCAAGAAATAGATCAAATAATTAATTCATAATATCTCTAAAATTCAGGAAACCATTGGGCTAGGCCAAAACGGGGGACTGCTAGGAGCTCTTCCACGAAGTTCCCCAGCCTGAAAACACCCCATCCACCGGGTCGGAAACGCTGTTGTGGGCTTGCGCATCCCCAGTCTCCCCAGGAGTTGCGGGCACACCTTAAACTCCCCAAGCTGCCACCAGCGGCCACAGTTTTCTCTTCACAAGGCGGTGCCCCCATCTTGGATTCTGCTTGACCGGATTGCAGTGACCTGCGGAGCATAGAAGGCTTGTGAGTAGCCCCCTGCGCTGCTGCCGTCCTGGTCCCCGTCCACTTTGCTGTGCATCAGCGACCATTTCCAGGGCCAGAGGAGGCTGCTGTAGGGGCTTAACTCCCGCAGCCCCAACCCCCAGTCAGGGAACGCGGGACACCAAGAGCGCTGGGCCTTATGGAGAACTTGCATTGCTAAAACCATCATCCCCTCTCTGCATGCCACCACGCACTAAGCAGCCGCCTGTCGAGGGCACCTGCCCCCCCCCCTCTGCTATCCGGACTGAGCGGTGGACAGCACTGAGGACAGGGCTCGCACATGGGTGAGTCTAGGGCAAGGAGAAGCGCCCTACTTTGTGGGACCTGATACGGTGATCCACTGGGGAAACCTGAAGGGGAGGACGAGCAGCAGCAGCACACCAGACCCTGTTGGAGCTCAGCCTGAACTACCTGGAGGCCTGCGGTCTGCCGGGACCCTGGATGTTCGCAAGGAGCGGTGGAGGCACCCACCTTTTCCTCCACCTGTGCTTGGGGGAGAGACCACGCACTGTGTTGCCCGGGTGCGCTTCTGCGCGTGGTGCCCAAATTAAGACATCAGGCTAAAGAGAACAGAGTGAGCTACTCTCACATACAGGGCTAGGTGTGGAGTACAGTCACGGAGGCCCCTAGCACTGAGAACATCTGAAGTGTACTTTCACCCCCAGCAACAGCAATATGGCAGCAAAGAAGGATTACACGCTAAATGACATGCTCTCAAAGGTGGCTGCAAAGAAGACCAAACCCTGCGCAGAGGAGCTCACAACAGACCTCCCAGCAGACCCACAGGCAGGGACCAGCATGGAGGACCTCCTAACCCCAGTCACAAGGCTGTTCATAGAGACTCTCTTCACCAGGCTCCATGAAGACATGGCGGCGTTCAGAGATGATGTGGCAGTGGACATCAAGGAGGTGGTTAAGAAGGATGTGTGGGACCTAGGTAGTTGGTGGCAGCACTGGGGAATGGTGGGGATGCCGGGGATGAAAAACTGGAGAACCACAGATGCGAACAGATGAACCTTCGCAAGCAGAATTTGGACCTGCAGCTCCATGTAGAGGGTCTGGAGAACAGATCGCGCCAATACAAAATTCGTAGTAAGGGGGCTCCCTTACAAGCAGACGCTGTGATCTAGAGGGTTATGTTCTTATCTCATTCTGCCATGGAACCTCAGATCTGCCAGAGAAAGAGATCGTGCTTGACCGCGTACACAGAGCG
This sequence comes from Triturus cristatus, assembly GCF_964204655.1. Lineage (NCBI taxonomy): Eukaryota > Metazoa > Chordata > Amphibia > Caudata > Salamandridae > Triturus > Triturus cristatus. Next base: position 1,155,564,949 of record NC_140583.1, on the reverse strand, counting down.
CACTGCCCCGCTTCAACACCAGGGCAACCTAAGGACATTTTAACATGCGTTCAGAGTTACAAAGTGAAAGAAGTTATAATGGCAGCCGCCACAGACCAGAGTCCCATTATGTTCGAAGGAACTAAAGCGTGACTATCAGGATTTGTTCCCTACTACTCTACAGCGAAGTCGCCTCCTTAGGCCAATCGGTGCTTTTCTCTGGAACCACGCCATCAAATACAAATGGGGCAACCATTTCCACCTGATCTATGTCTGGAACAGCGAGACACACATGGTCCACATGGTGGAGGAGGCCAATGAGATCCTAGGACTGCAGACATCTGAGATGCCTTTCCCTAGGATAGCCGTGACAGTTCCCAGTGCAGCATCTCACCCCAAAAACAGGCAGCAGCGCCACACACAGATAGCCACACCCAAACCCACACTGGACTAAAGCCAATGTACTTATGCAGCAGCTCCGGGATCAGGACACTACCCAGGACTCCACATCATACTGACACTCTCCCACCTCCATCCTGACTATGACTGCACTTGGCCCCCCCACAGGAATGTTTTGCTGCCACAACACAGCAGATTGGCCGCCACTGCCAACATAGCTGTTTACGACATGCAACAGGATGGTGGGGCAACAACCACACCCAGTTCACCCCACACATTGTGAAGCAGTCGCTGCCGTGACCATTGATACTTCCATGCAGGGAGTGGCTGTTTTGGTGTTACACAAAAGGATGTCACCCTCCCTGAAAAGGAGATCCCATGCACGGTGGTCTGTGCTGGCTTGAAATGGTAATGGCTCCGTTATAAGCTGCATAGGACACCAACCCCTAGGATTACGATGACACTTCCTCCCCCTTCCTTCTCCTGATGATCAAGCTACTAAGCTACAACATCAGGAGCCTCAGTTCCCCAGCTAACCGACTGGCTCTTCTGGCCTTCCACAAAGATTCCCAATGTGACATTGCCCTTCTGCAAGAGACACACCTTCCTAAAAAGGACTGGGTGAGACTCCGTTCCCGCTGGTTTGATAGACAACTCTTTTCTTCTGGCCCGGTAAGAATGCAGAGGTGGCAATACTCCTTGCTACTTACTTTCCTGGTCAAGTCATCCAAACACAGGTGGAGATTATGGGGAGGCTTCTTTCTATTTGTCTAACTGTGAACTCTTACACTTTCATCCTTGCCACACTCTACACTCCCAATGACCACCAAGAACAGATTACACTTAAGGCTGTGGGACTAGTAACAGCTACTTCTGGTTCTAATATAGTGATGGGGGCAACTTCAATTTAGCCCACGACACTGCCCTCGACATATCAATATAGAGATCTAGTAAATGTGTGGCGCACTACGCATCCCACTTCGAGAAGGCACACGAAATTCTCAACCATGCACCAGAGCTATATCCGAATTGACTATTCCCTAGTCTCCCAGCATATTCTGATGACCCTGTGACCGACCGACATTGAGGTGGTGGCATTACCTGACTACTTCCCGATCACACTCACATTTCTCTGGTGGCGGGGTCCAAGGCCACACCTGGTGACTCAACGAAAAAATACTTACCTACGACTCAAGAAAACAAGAGAAACAGGACACAATAAGACACTTCCTCTGAGATACTGACACACCAGGCATGCCTGTATCCCTCCTTTGGGATACTCTGAAGGTGGTAGTTAGGGAGGCCTTCCTTGTCATCTCCGCAAAGCTCAATAAGGAGTGAAGGGAAAAGAGGAGAGACTTAGAAGTGCGGTTAAGAGACCTACAAGATGCTCACAAATGCATGGAAGCCCATAGATTACGGAGGCAACGGAGTTTGGCTAGGAGACAACTTAAAGTTCTGAACTGGGATAGGGTAGAATATGCCCTCCTTCAAACAAAACAAACAAACTCTGCAGAGGGTGATAAGACAGGGCAGCTGCTGGCCTACAAATTATGAGAACAATCTCAAATAATCAGATCTCTAAAATCTGCCAGGATAGCAAATCGCTCAGACCTTAAGAGGGTTTTTCACACTACCCTATACAAAGCTGAGGAGAGGACTATGGGGGAATGTCAGGGGTTCTTGCCTCTGATGCTGCCTTCCCGATGATCACAACCTCGCGCTTGAGGCAGATATCTGCATAGAAGAAGTCCTTACCGCAATATTCAAGCTCCAGCCTGATAAGGCCCCCAGCTCTGATGGTTTCACACCGGAATTCTACAAATTCTTTGGGCTTCACCGTGCCCCCGATACCTGTCCGACTTTATAATTGCATAGGAGACTTGGGCAACCTGCCCCATTCCATGAGGGAGACGTTTATCACGGTCATAGCAAGACCGGGGAAAGACCCCCACACAATGTGCCTCTTACTGCCCCATTGCTCACTTAAATGTTGATGCTAAGCTCTTCACGGGCATCCTGGCAGTTTGGTTGAACCCCTACATGCAGAGATTGATCGAATCGGATCAAACCGACTTTATTATTGAAAGACGTTGCAGCAATAACACTAAACGCCTCCTCCATCTCACGGATAAGGCAGCACAATCACGCGCCCCGGCACTGCTTTTGTCCATCGACGCTGCAAAGGCATTTGACTGGGTGCACTGGTCATTGCTTCGACTGGTTCTGGAAACGACAGGAATAAGACAGCAATTCTTGATATGGGTGTGGAGTAATTACACCAGTAAGCTTCTGGGTGAGAATCAACGGTGTCTTATCTTGGCCTTTTACAATCACCACGGGAACCAGGCAGGCTGCCTGGAGTCCGCTATCCTTTTTGGGCTATACATGGACCCCCATAGATCAGATACGGGCAAATCCATTGATTAAAGGTATCCTCTTTGGTAAGCAAAACATAAACTGGCCTTATATGCTGATTATGTTATGATCTCACTTACTCAACCCTATATCTCACTCTCCCCGCTCATGACATATCTTTAGGGCATTTGGAAGGGTGAACATTAAAAAAAACTCAGGTTCTTAGCCTAACCGTCCCACGGCCTGACCAAGCCAGGCTGGAACAATGCTTGTCCTGTTAATGGGCCCGTAAAAGACTGTCCTATCTGAGGCTTACTTTATGCTCCTCTCTTCGGGAGATGACAGAATGCAACTATAGTTCAATCTTGGAAACAGCCCGCAAAGACCTCTAGAGCTGGAAAGCAGGCAGCCTGTCCTGGATGGGCAGACTTGCTTCAGTAAAAATTACAATGCTACTTAAGCTCCTATATGTCATGCAGACGCTCCCTTCTGAGCCCACCATCACATGCGCTAACAAAGCTCCAGCACACAATAGAGGCATATATCTGAGATGGTAAGAAACCCTGCATGGTAAGAAAACAAGCCCATTGTTCTGTCACAGATGGTGGCCTTGGGACGCCACAGCTCACACATTACTATCTAGCCACCCAACATAGATACATGGTCGAATGGAACAGGCCCCTCCCTGACTGAAGAGCATTAGTACTTTATCAACGAAGCCATAGCGGGAATTCATATTTGGAAGGTCCATTGGCTCCCCAAAAAAACATCGTCCAGCGGAAATATACATCTCCCCATCACTAGATTGGCCATGCTGGCGTGGGACAGGGTGATGGCGATTAGAGGACTGTGCTCCTAAATTTGCCCGCTCACTCCTATTACAGGGAACCCCGGCATTCCCGTCCGCATTCACAGCGACAGACTATCATGTGTGGCAAACAGCCAACTGCAAAAGCGTTGCTGACTTGTATGATCATACAGGGGCACTAGACTTTCTGCAGGTCCAAAAAAACTACAGATATCCTGACAGTGAGTTTGGGCACTACGCAGCAGTTAAGTACTGGGTCTCACAACCATCAATCCAACCACACATGAGCAAACCACTTACAAGATGTGAAAAATGGTTATTCACCAAGACCGAAACTAAAACACCTGCTCTATAACATTTACAAAGTTTTGAACTCACTCACAGACAACAGGTCCCCAGCCAGACCCGATGGGAGGCCGAATTAGAGCGCATGTTTACACTTAGGGAATGGTCTGATATTCTCTTTAAAGCCCAAACCTTCTCTATTAGCATGGCAGGGAAGAAAGTCATGCTGAAAACGGTACACTACTTTGTATTATACCCCAGCTAGAGTAACGCTCTGGAAGGTCGACGACATAGTTCTATGTTGGCGCAACTGTGGGCAGGTGGGATCCCTTACCCACCCTCATTGGCATTGCCCCAAACTACAGCGATACTGGGAGGAGGTCTTCAGAGACATAGATGAGATTTTTACCACTGACATTTCAAGCTTTCCTAGCTACATTCTGTTGGGGCTCCTTAACCCACTGACCAATCCACCTAATTTCACTGGGGGCAACACAATCACCTTAATCCCTCTGGGCAGCTAGAGAAGCAATTCTGTGGAACTGGGGGATGGATACTGTGCCAATGCACTCAGACTGGCTACATAGACTGTGGGTTACCTTAGCATTGAAGAAGGTCACAGCCTTCATGGAAGGAACACTGCCCCGTTAAATAAGATGTGGAGCTCTTTCATCCAATTCCTAAACCCACGATTTTTGGGAGTTCACCTTCCCAATGTATCTCAGGGTGCTTAGACTGACAGTCAAGGAGCTGCCAACACAATCATAACATGATTACAACCTCACTGCTCTCCTCTTTAATAGGCCTGCCTCGAGAAATTGATGGGCACAGCTCTGTCTCCTGATCACCTCTCCTCCTTATCCTTCCTCCTGCCCCACCCCTTCACACCTCTCCTCTCCCATCTCTCACTTTCCCACTCCCGCCTCCATTCCTTCGCATTTCCCCATTCAGTTACTCTTCTTTGTTATTTACTGCCCTCCCCGGCCAAGCGTTGTAGGTGAGTGTATGTGTTTTCTCTAAAACCCCTTGGTATCCATGGCACAGAGCAGACAGGTTTAACTTATGGCAATGCGTAAAGTCAAAATACAACACAATAAAAATCCCAAGTCGAATTAGAAACATACAGTGCAATTTTTATAAATAAAATTACACCAAAACAGCAGAAATCCAATAAGGAGAATCCGAAATATGATTTTTTTGAAAGATTTGAATGAAATTTCCCGTTAAATATCCAGCGAAAATGGTTTCATGAACTGAACTCCATCCTCAATGCCTTTTCATGGGACCGAGGTATTCCCCACCTGACCCTCAACAAATGCTTCCAATCAACATTCTGTGAGGGAATTGCAGCAACAGATGTCGAGTCATATATTACCAGGCGGTACACCTGTAGATATTAAACGATAGGTGGTTTGATATACAGGGAGACCTCGCGTACGCTCTTGACAAAATGGCGTTGGGTGCAATTGTATGTTGGGGGGCGCTACTCTTCCTCCGGCAGCTGAAGTGGTCCTGGATTCGTGGCGGTCGACACTTCGATGACTGAAATGGTGGAGCAGACTGACAGAACAGATGCCACTATGGTGTGGAGTCATGCTCCCACAAGTGGCCGTATTAGAGGGATTACGGCAATGGGATCTTATTGGGATCTCCACATGAGGGGATGTCATGCAAGGCACGGTCCTGAAGTTCTTTCAGACACTTCAGACCAATTCCCAGCTGCATCACAGCCAGTTCCACAAGTTCCTCCAGGCACTGGCCCCATACAAAGGAACTGCCTGACCATCCAGAATTAATCCCTTAGAAGGTGAACTTCTCGTAGAAGACTGGGGTGACCATAAAATTGCCAAAGTCTACCAGACCCTAATCTCAAACCAACCTGATACCTTTAGAGCCTTACACGCTGCATGGGAGACTAATGTGCGTGCATTAGAGAATGAAGACTGGACTGAGGTCCTAGGTTCCCATAGAGGAGCATAGTGGCAAAGCTCCAGCTGATTCAATTTAAATACCTAGACACAGGGTCTACCTAACGCATCACCAGCTATGGCGTATGGGGTGATTACCTCCCCCATCTGCCCCGTCTCCGCTACGGCACAGAGGAAGGCATAGTCTTCCACACGGTGTGGAGCTGCCCAAAAGTCCTATCCTGGCAGATCCCATGTAGCCCGCAGTTACACCTTATGGACGAAGTGGGTGGGAATAAATATAAAATCTCCCTACTAAGTCTAGGACTGACGCTTGCTAAGCATGATGTCGTCAAGGAGTGGAAGACTGGTCCCTTCATCATGATCGGTATGGAAGGAGGGAATGGACCACTGCATGGGAATGGAGATTGTGGTGTATAAAGCTAGGTGTTGCCCCCAGAAACTCCAAAAGATATGGAAAAGGTGGGAGGAATATAGAGGAATTGAATTAGTGCCAGTCCATCAGATTTACCAACTCCTGGAAGAATAAATTAAGACATTCCAAGGTCAAAAAGAGACCATATCACACTGAACTATGGACAATAATCGGTTATGCTGTCGAGCGATTTTGCTTTTATTCTGTTATTCCTTTTGAAGGTGGATGGGGAGAGAATAGCAAGACTGTTGTATCTTATGTCAAAGTTAGTTTTATTGCGCTTGTGATTTTGTTTTATGGGCCATTTTGGCCGTGTTAGAATCTCTACATAGACCTCAATAAAATTTGTTAAAAAAAAAAAAAGTTAAGCGCCAATTGTAGTCAAGTGGTCAGGGTAGACTGGACCCTACGTGCAATTGGTGGCCGAGCATAATGGAGCACCAGGTTCACCTTAGTCAGAGGTTTTAACTTGTGACATTCTCAAAAATAAAAGTCCAAAGTCTTCAATGGAGCAAGGCAGCAGGTGACAGCCAGGGAGGACTCCACAAGCTTGGATAACTGTTAGACATGGTCCTAAGTTGGTTTGATGTTAAAGTTCCAAGTGGGAGAAATTCAAATTTCAGACCCAGAGGGTCCTCCACCGTACAGATACTATTTAGTCTCGTTTTCAGAGGTCAGCAAGCCTGCAGGCTTTAGCTGAAGAGGGCTCCACAAGACTGAATACCTTCAGCATGAGGTTTCGCAGAATTAGATCAGCTCCTGTAGAGAAGGTCAGAGCGGGAGAAACCGGAATCTTCAGCCCAGCTGCAAAACACCCCGAGTGGATCAGCTTGGCAGCATTGTCCCAGTCCTTAAAGTAGAAAATGTTTTTAAGTCCCGGGTTTTCAGGGGTGATAAGAGAAGTCCAGCCAGATACATCCAAGGGCTCCGGGGCCTCAGGAAAAGCACTTCGATGTCAGGACTCACTCAAGCAAAAGTCAACATCAGGGTCCAGGGCAGGTCCGGTGGGAACATGATTAAAAAGAAAGAAAAAAAAACGGTAGGTGGGAGGGTAAGACTCTTTCCTTAGCCACGATATATGTTCCTCCAGACCTCCACTTTCTTTGATGTTGGTCGGATGTTGCTGGAACTCCCCGATAGTCTTCTCCTTGTGGGTGGGGACTTCAACTCCGTGCTGTCCGGCGATCTGGATCGCTACCCCCCCAGGGCCCTTCCCGTTTCCCAATCATGGCTTGGTGGGTTCTTGGACACCTTTGGTTTGGTGGATTGCTGGAGGTTAATGCATCCGACGCAATGTCAATACACCTTCCACTCCGGGGCTCATGGGAGTCTCTCCAGGCTTGATTACTTCCTCATGCCCGCGGCCCAGTCCCCCCACATTGGGGAGGTAAGACACTTGGCCCGGGGCATTTCAGATCACTCCCCTGTGTGGCTTCTTTTCGACACGGGGACTCAAGCCGCGGGGCGGATCGCCCCTATTAACCCTTGGCATCTGCGCAACCCCAAGACTCGCAACAGCCTCATTAAGTCGCTCGACCACTACTTCCTGGAGAACGAGGGGTCTGTTTTGTCCTCAGTGTCCCTTTGGGAAGCCTTCAAAACCGTTATTCGTGGACAGGCCCTATCTTTAATAGTCGAGACCAAGAAAGCTAGGAATGGGGAGGTCGTGAAGCTGGAGGCCGAAATACTGGAGTTGGAGGCTGATCTAGACTTAGGTGTCACCCAGGATAGGCTCCACGCCCTTAGCTTGAAACAGTTTGAATATAAATCCCTTGTTACGGATGCGGCCAAGACAATGTACAGGGAACAGCAAGGTAGACTGTATGATGTCTGGGATAAGGCGGGTAAATTGATTGCATGGCTTGATAAGAAGGAGAGAGCGAACCGTGTGGTCCCTGTGCTTCAGAATTCTGACGGTGTGCATGTGACTGACCCTGGCGAGATTGTGGAGTGTTTTGCTGACTATTTTCGTGTGGTCTACTCCCCAGTGTCCGATAGAGATGAGGATCGCTCTCGTTCCTTGTTGAGGGATATTGCGCTGCCCTGCCTGTCTGCAGAGGATCGAGAGCGTATGGAGGCGTCGTTGTCGGCCGACGAGATTGCTACCGCGATTCATTCCCTTCGTTCTGGCAAAGCTATGGGCCCCAATGGATTGCCTATTGAATTGTACAAGTTGCGCCCGGATAAAGTCGCACCGTTTCTCCGTGATATGTTTCTGGAGTCGCGTGAGCTTGGTTCCCTCCCTTGCGACCAGCGTCTGGCCACTATAGTTGTGATTCCTAAGGAGGGCAAGCCTCGTGATCGTTGTGCCTCATACAGGCCTATTTCCCTATTGAATGCTGAACCGAAGATTCTCGCCAAGGTCCTTGCTAATCGCTTACTCGCTGTCATCTGTGACCTGATTCATCCGGATCAATCTGGTTTCATTCCGCACGGAACACTGCTCTCAACTAGCGGCGCCTACACGGCGTTCTCGCCAGGGCGGAGTTTCTCTCCGATCCGGCCATCTTGGCTTCCTTGGACGCCACGATGGCCTTTGATACGATAGAATGGCCATATCTTTGGGCCACTCTGGCGAAGTTCGGTTTCGGTGCGGGATTTATTAGTTGGGTGAGACTTCTATATACGGATCCGCTAGCTCAGGTTGTTGTCAATGGTAGGGTGTCCCAGCCCTTCGCTCTCGGGAGGGGTACTAGGCAGGGGTGTCCGTTGTCCCCCCTGCTCTTTGCTCTTGCTCTAGAACCGCTTGCAGCCTGGCTCCGATGGGAACCATCGATAAAGGGCATTCAGTGGGCCCCTGAATTTGAAGACCGGGTTTCGTTGTACGCAGACGATATTCTTTTGTACCTCACCTCCCTGCGTGAATCCCTTAACGTCCTATTTGACTTCCTCACTTCCTTCGGTAAAAACTCCGGTTTGATCATTAATTGGTCTAAATCGCGTGTGTATGTTATCTCCGGTGGCCTTCCCCCCTTACCGAATAGGTTTCCATTCAAATTTCGCACTCCGGTTTCAAGTACTTGGGGGTCTACGTATCGTTGGACCCGGCAGTCCGCCACGAGCATAATCTCCTTCCCCCTCTCCGGCGATTGAAGTTGGACGTTGCTCGGTGGCGTAGATTGCCGTTGTCGCCACTCGGTCGAGCGGCACTTTTTAAAATGATGTCCCTGCCCCGATTTCTCTACGCACTCCAGAACTCCTTTGATATTATTCCGGTGGCCTACTTTCGGGAGGTGGAGGGTTTACAGAGGAGACTTGTTTGAGACGGTCGCGCACGCATCGCTCTTGCAAAACTGACTCTCCCCTGGTATGACGGGGGCATTGCGCTCCCGGACATCAGGAGGTATTATTGGGCCTCCCAGTTGTCCGCCATCAACCATGCTACGTATGCAACCGGTCCAAATCCGGCTTTCGAGATGGATAAATATCAGTTGCCTGGTGGCAACTTCAACAGAGCGCTCTACTCTCGGACGGCGGGGAGGAACCTAACGGGACCTACTAAGATTGCAGTACGTGTGTGGAAGGATGCCAATGTGGCTGTGGGATGGAATGATCGCCTGACACGAGCAACCCCCTTGTTTGCATCGGACAGATTGGGATGCCTCTGGAAAACGAAAGGTTTTGAGAACTGGGATACGATTGGCATTAGCAGAGTGGGTGATCTCTGGGTGAAAGGTGCGGTCAAATCCTTTGCGGTGCTTCAGAGTGAGTATGAGTTGAGTGAGAGGGAGTTCTTCAGATATGCCCAGGTTCGCCACGCTTTGCTGTCGGTCTTCGAGGCCGGTACCACAGTCCCTGCATCTTCACCACTCGAGGACCGTATACTTGATGGTCATCTGCCAGATAGTACGATTTCCTTGATCTATAAGAAATTAATCAACAATCGGGCGGACCTCCTTGTGCGTCTTAGGGAGGCCTGGACCGGAGACGGGTTGGAGTTGGATGACGAAGACTGGCAGTCCGCACTGTCCTCCCCGAAAGAGGTTGCCATTCCTGCCCGTCTCCGTCTCGTCCAGCTCAAAATTCTTCACCGTGTTTATGTGACGGGTCCTCATCGGACGGGTTGTGTAAGCGCGGCTGTGGAATGAGCGCCACCTTCCTTCATATCCTTTGGGAGTGCCGTGAGGTTGCGGCGTATTGGCACTGTGTGCATGCTGTAATGGAGTGTGTCACTGGGGTCGCTCTGTTGCCTGAGGCTCGTCGATGTTTGTTGAATGTATGGGAGCCGAATGACTACAACGTCGCCCAGGCCCGGTGGGCGGCGCTTGGGAACATGATTGCAAAGAGGGATATTGCGCAGCTTTGGGGTTCCCGACGGCCTCCCACCGTGTCAGTGTGGAAGGAGAACATGGACTGGTGCATGTTCAGAGAGAAGACGGTGTACCTGGTTCGGGGCAAGCCTGGGGCGTGGGGTAGAATTTGGGGTCAGTGGAACACCTACCGAGGTAACATCTGTACGCCCCCTTTTGTAGATACCCCGGACATTTCTCTGTCCCCCTGATCCTGAGGTTCCTGGAATACTGTACCCTTTTGGCTGATTGTTCTGACTTCCCCGCTGCCTCCCCCCCCACCTCCCCCCCCCCCGGTCATCTCTATTGTCCTCCTGATTCTCTACCTGGTGTGGTGGGATCCCCCCCATCGGCGCTCGACACCATCTAGACTGCTAATCGCCTTGAGTTTTGTTTTATTGTTTCTTTGTTTGTTCTTTTCTTTTAAAATTTAAAATATTTGTATCCTGCCTAGCTTCTGAGTTACCGAGAATATCTCCTGTAACCCTGCTGAGCCTCTGGGGATCAGTCGCTGCTTCGTGATGTCACGCAATTGACATGCATATACTAGCGGCCGGCCCTGGTGGTTGTAGGCCCATATTTGTAACGATGCTAGTTTGCACAATAAAGTTTTTTTTTTAAAAAGTAAGAAAAAGGTGTTCTTTGGACTTTTACAAAGTTAAATTAGGTTTTGTTGAAATGAATAAAAATGCAGTGGTTTTGAATGTAACAAAAATGCATTGTGGACATTTTACACATTGATGCACGGAGGGTTATTTGTGAAGAATTGTGTGCACTAGCTTCTGGAAATAACATTTACAGCCGAATAATATGGCCTGTCCAATAAATTAATAATACTGTTGACTAAAATATACATTTTTATTTTTATCCCCAAGGAGAACGCCCTCTTTTGTGCTCCACTGTAAGCTATGTCAGCCAATTGAGAAGAACAAAACTGTTCGCGCTAGAAGTGCTAACAAAATGTTTTCTGCACCTCTGCATGAAACTTATGATATAAGTGGTGGTAGAACAACAAGAGAGTAAGATTGTCATTACAGACACTGAAGGATTAAATCTATGGTAGTGAGAGTTTTGCAGGAGTCCTACAGGCTCAGCTATCCGATTCTTCTGTGTCCAGATTGAACAAGTACATGAGGGAGTTCTTCATTTGGAGGTCAGGCCTACAATTGTTTGAGACAGCTGCATTTGTTTAGGAGTGGGGTCAACAGATGATTTGAGCTTTCATCCCACTCAAAAAGAAATCCAGGATGTTGTGCCAGTTCAGGAAACCAACTTGCTTCTGTTTACATTGATGTGGAGTGCTCAAGTTTGGGTTCTGGATTTTCTAGAACTCTCTATGGACTCACCAGTCCTACTTTCCAAGATAGGGGATCTGAGGCAAGGATTTCAGTTGACCTAGGAAATCAAGAGCTTTTTTTTGGAAGATGCTAAGATCTTGATTAGGCGTGCTAGGGAACCCTGCAAGTACAGGACTTCTAAGATTGCTTACACAATCTGCCCACACTTGTATATTTGGAAAGGCGTCTTCATCCAACTTCAGCATCTATAATCCACTGCTTAATTTCCTGACCAAGCTGGCAATGGAGTAAATCACATATAGGATGGAAAACACATTCAGGTCAGCTATCTAGGCAGGCAAGTGGATAGAACCGTTTCTAGCCTGTAATCCTAGCCCTCAGTAATGAATATGCTACTTACCAGTATGCATCTGTTCTTGGCATGTAGGGCTGCTGACATTCATATCTGTGCATAGATCGCCGCCTAGTGTTGGGTCCGGATGTTTGCACGTTGTTGTCCTGGAAGAGTCTTCGAAGTATCCTGAGATAGGTGACTCCTCCCCTGGACCACAGTGCGCATGGGCATCCTCTCCATCCTCAGATTGTTTTTCGCCATTGTGGCAGTGATGGAGTAGATACAGAAAGTGATGACCATGCTTACAGTAATTCTGAGAGCTGCAGCTGCTACAGGCGCCGGGGAGGAGGGTGGGCGATATGAATGTCAGCAGCCCTACATGCCAAGAACAGATGCATACTGGTAAGTAGCATATTCAGTTCGAGGCATGTGGGCTGCTGAATTCATATCTGTGCATAGAATATATAGCAGTACCCTCTATTAGCGGCGGCTACCAGTGCCAGCTGCAGCGGTCTGAAAAAGTTTTGAGAACAGCCTGTCCTACAGCTGCCTGCTGTTTTGATTGCACATCTACACAATAGTGTTTGGTAAATGTATGTGTAGTGGACCAGGTGGCTGCTCTACATATATCATGCAAAGGAATGTTTCCTAGGAAAGCCATGGAGGCCCCTAACTTACGTGTTGAGTGGGCTCGTGGGGGAATCGTTAATGTGCGTTTAGCTTTTTGATAGCAAATTTGAATACATTTAACGATCCATCTGGCTATACCTGCTTTGGAGATGGCGTTACCTTTGTGGTGTGGGGCAAAGGCAACGAAAAGTTGTTTTGTTTTCCTAAAGACTTTAGTCCTGTCTATATAGTACATGAGGGCTCTCTTTACATCCAGTGTATGGAGTGCTCTTTCTGCGACAGTTTGTGGGTTTTGAAAGAAAACAGGCAGTTCAATAGTTTGATTCATGTGGAACTGCGATATCACCTTGGGCATGAATTTGGGGTTGGTACGTAGTACGACCCTGTTGGCGTGAACCTGTATGAATGGCTCTTGAACGGTTAGTGCCTGGAGTTCACTAACTCTCCTCAAAGAAGTGATTGCTACTAGGAAAGCTACTTTCCAGGTGAGGAATTGAATCTCGCATGAGTGTAGAGGTTCAAAGGGTGGACCCATCAGGCGTGTGAGGACCAAGTTGAGGTTCCACATTGGAGCTGGTGGGTGGCGTGGAGGAATTACTCGTTTGAGTCTTTCCAAGAATGCTTTGATGGCAGGCACTCTGAATAAAGAGAGGTGCTGCCTGTTCTGGAGATAGGCTGATATTGCGGTCAAATGGACACGTATTGAGGTGTATGCCAGATTGCATCAGTATAGGTGTAAGAGGTAACAAATTATGTTTTGGATGGACGCGTCTAGCGGGTTAATGTCATTGTTATTGCAATAAATGACGAACCTTTTCCATTTGGCTGCATAGCAAGCTCTGGTAGTGGGTCTTCTAGCTTCCTTAATGATGTCCATACAGTCAGGTGGCAGGTTTAGGTAGCCAAACTCTAGGACTTCAGGAGCCAGATTGCCAGGTTCAGCTGTTGCGGATCTGGGTGCTGAATCTCTCCATGGTTCTGCGTCAAATGCGCGGGTTTGATCCGCAGCCTATGATGCGGCACCACAGAAAGTTCGAGAAAGGTGGTGTACCATGGTTGGCGTGCACATGTTGGAGCAACCAGGACGAGTGTTAGTGAGTGTTGTCTGAGTTTGCGTGCCACCAGCGGTATCAATGGTGCTGGGGGAAAAGCGTACGCAAATCTGCCGGACCAGTTCATCCATATCGCATTGCCCTGCGACTGCGGATGTGGGAACCTGGCGGCAAAGCTTTGGCATTTTGCGTTTTCGCTTGTGGCGAATAGGTCTATCTCTGGATGACCCCACTGCTGGAAGTACGGTTGGAGTACTGATGGGTGTAACTCCCACTCGTGCATCTGGTGGCTGTGTCTGCTGAGCAGATCCGCCATCTGGTTGTCCTTGCCGGGGAGGTGTTCCGCCATGAGGAACATGTTCCTCTGAATGGCCCACTTCCACATGCTCTGAGCCAGATGAGACAACTGTGGAGAGTGTGTTCCTCCCTGCTTTTGTATGTAGTACATGGCAGTCATGTTGTCCGTCCGGATCAACACGACTTTGTTGCACAAGTGTACTTTGAATGCTTTCATTGCCAGGAAGATTGCCATCAGTTCTAGAAGGTTGATGTGCATCTTCTTTTGTTGTATTGTCCATAGTCCCTGCACTGTGTAATTGAGTACATGAGCTCCCCATCCCTGGAGAGACGCGTCCGCTGTCAGTATTATTTGTGGAACAGGCTCTTGGAACGGTCGGCCCTTGCAAAGGTTTTGTGGATTCCACCAATGCAGAGAGTTGTATGCCCGACCGCTCACCAACACTAGGTCTTTTAGTTGCCCGTGAGCCTGATTCCATTGACGTGCTAAGCACTCCTGAAGCGGGCGCATATGTAGTCTCGCGTGTGGGACTATGAAAATGCAGGAGGCCATCATGCCTATCAGCTGCATGAACACTCGCGCGGGAAGGGAGTGTTGGGGGTTGAACTTGGAAATCAGCATTTGCATGCTGTTGATCCTCACTAAATTTGGCTGAGCTGTGGCTGCCAGAGTGTCTATGGTCGCACCTAGGTACTGTTGTACGTGTGCGGGTTGGAGATGTGATTTCGGGTAATTTAGTGAGAACCCCAGACTGTGAAGAAGGTGAATGGTGTGGGACATGTGGCTGGCACATTGCTGGGCTGACTTTGCCTGAACAAGCCAGTCGTCCAGGTAAGGGTAGACGTGAATGTGTTGCCTCCGTAGATGTGCAGCCACAGTAGCTAGGCACTTTGTGAAAACTCTGGGTGCTGTTGTCACGCCGAAGGGAAGAACCTTGAATTGGTAGTGCTGCCCTTGAATAGTGAACCGGAGATATTTTCTGTGTGAGGGGTGAATGGGTATGTGGAAATACGCATCTTTGAGGTCTAGCGTGGCCAGGAAGTCTCCCTGTTTGAGCAGCGGGAGGACTTGTTGTAGGGTGAGCATGTGGAAATGCTCTGAGAGAATGTAGCGGTTGAGGGGTCTCAGGTCTAGTATAGGTCTGAGTGACCCGTCCTTTTTTGGTATTAAGAAGTACAGGGAGTACACCCCCGTACCTTGCTCGTGGACGGGTACGACCTCTATTGCGCCTTTTTTCAGCATACTTAGCACTTCCTGCTGTAATAGCGCTAAGTGCTCTGAGGACATAGGACGGTGTTTTGGCGGTATTGTGGGTGGAGTGGAGGTTAATTCTAGGCAGTAACCGTGTTTGATAATATCTTCGACCCACCTGTCCGTGGTGATGGAGTTCCACGTGGACAGGAACCTTTGTAGCCTTCCCCCGACAGGTGTTATGTGGTCGGGAGGAAGGGAGAGGGCGTCACTGTTTGTTCTTGGGGGAGGACCTGGTATTGCCTTATCCGCGTCCTCTGCCCTTTGTGCTGGAGCCACGATATCCACCCCGGGTGTTTTTATCGTAGGTACTTTGTGTGTTGCCCTTGTTGTAGGTTTGCTGTGACCCCTGTCCTCTACCGGCTCCTCTATTTCCGGGGCGACGAAAGGAGCCACTCCGAAAGGTCTGCGTTTGGAGAGCCCCCATGGACTTTGCAGTGTCTGTGTCCTTTTTTATTTTTTCTAGGGTGGTGTCAACCTCTGGTCCGAACAAGTAGTCGGGGTTGACCGGCTGATTGAGGATGTTATTTTGAACCTCAGGTTTGAATCCGGAGATTCGTAACCAGGCGTGTCGTCGTAACATGACGCTGGTGTTTATTGCTCTGGCAGCTGTATCTGCGGCATCCAGTGCACACTTAATGGATGCGTTCGTGAGGAGTTGTCCCTCCCTGATGAGGATCTCTGCTCCCTCTTTGTATTGGTCAAGGAGATGTTGGAGTAGGGTTTCCAATGTGTCATAGTGTGCGCGATCGTAGCGAGCTAGGAGCGCCTGGGTATTGGCAATACGCCATATGTTAGCTGCCTGGGCTGCAACCCGTTTGCCGGAGGTCTCTAGCACCTTGGACTCCTTGTCCGGGGGAGGAGCGTCCCCAGTTGTCTGCGAGTGCGCCCGTTTGCGAGCATTAGCGACTACGATGGAATCTAGGGGCAACTGGCCTCTAATGTACGTAGGGTCCCCAGGCGCCGACCTAGATTTTTTGTCGATCCTGGGGTTTATTACTCTTGCCCTAGTGGGTTCTTTGAAAATGTCCTTTGCTGGTTTGAGGACACCTTTCAACATGGGTAGAGTTTTGATATTCCTTTCTGAGGATGCGAAAGTATCCATTAGAAAATCGTCCTCGATTGTGTCAGAGTGGAGTTGCACACCATGATTGGCCGCAGCACGTTCAATGAGGGCGTTGAATGCGGCAGTGTCCTCTGTGGGAGACGTTTTCGCGCCATATAGCTGCGTGTCCTGTGTATCCCTAGGTGCACCCGGGTCCACAGGGTCATCCCAAGCCTGGTCAGGGTCCTGTTGGCCTTCAGGGTCCATCTCTCTGGGGTAGGGGACGTCGTCACCCATGTAGTCCTCCAAAGCGTCGGTTTCGGAGGGTGTCGGAGAGAAGGGTTGTGGATCTAGGTAAGAGGTATGGAGACGTTCGTAAAGAACTGGTTCCGAATCCGCTGGCAGCTTTTTCTTTAGCGGGATCCGGTAGGAGTCCAAAGCCTGCTCGGAAGATATTCTCCGCTTGTGGAGCATAATTCTGCCGGTGTCGGCATCGATGATGTGGGACGGTGACGTCTCCGTAGGAGAACGTTCGGCAGGTGTGATCCTAGTTTGGGTGACACGTGTCCTGATTTCAAACAGTTTGGGCGCCGTGGATGGAGGCAGTCCAAAAGTGATGTTGGGTGTTGCTGGAGAAGCTTTTTGAGCTTTATTCTGCTCGGAGCCCGACGTGTCCTGGAGGGCTGCCTTTTCTTTGGACGCTGCAACTTGACGCACCTGTAACGCCGACGGTTCTTTGGCGCCGAGCGGTTCTGTAGAGGCAGGCGTGGACTTCTTTGGGGCCACGGGGTCATCGAGTCGAGGAGAGGTAGTAGCTGTCGACGGCGTCGATGATTGGGCCTTCGGTGCTGCTTTCGAAGTGGTGTGCGACGCAGCGGCCATTTTGACCTTCGTGGCCGGAGCCGATTGTTTCGGTGCCGGGGGCCGAGGCGGTTTGGCGGTACCGATGGCCTTTTTCCGTGTGTCGGCGCCGACGTCGGCTGCTGCGAGTTCGGCACCGAAGTCCCGTTTGGTGCGGTCGGTGCCGACGGGTTTGGCTGGCGTCGAAGGTGTAGTGGGCTTCGATCCGACCAGTGTCAGTTTCAGTTTCAGTTTCGGTTTCTGTGGAACCGATACGACTTTTGGTTTCGGTTTCGAGGAAGGGAAACCAGTCGTTTTGGGTACTAATGGCTGTCGCTGAATGTCCGAGGCCGGGCCAGAGGGCGGGGCCGAAGAACTGCGGGATAGGTCTTGGGTAAGGCCCGAAGGCGATCCCTCGACCGGAGCCATAGACTGACGCACTGGGATATCCTCCGTCTGTACGGGTAGGCCTTGCTCGTCACCGGAGCTACTTTCTTCGGCCCCTAAGGCCTCATCGTAGTCTCCTACCTCGGTGTCGGCTTCTTCCCTGTGAAAGAGTTGTTCTTCGATGTCTTCCGATCCGGAATCGTGTTCGGAAGCGGGGCTGGAGGGTAGGTTCTCCACGCCTTCCACATCTTCGTCCTCGGCGCTGAAGATGTTGGTCGGGCCGGTGCCGCTTGCTGCGCTTCAAGTCTCGCTGCTCGTCGATTCCGGAGAGTCTTTTTGGATCGGAATCGGGCACAGGCTATACATGTGGATTCGTCGTGATCCGGTGAAAGGCATTTGTTGCACACCGGGTGGACGTCGACATGGGGATATTTCGCATTGCAAACAGGACACCGCTTGAATGGTGTCCTCGATTCCATCGTCGATGTGGGGTCGATGGTCGGATATGATGTGAAAAAGTTGTTTTTGAAGTCAGTAAACTAACAAGTAACTGTCGATACCGATCGTTTGCTGTCAAATTATATCTACATCCTAGAACAGGATGGGACATTTAAAACCTCTTTCACAATTATTTTTTTAAGTAAATGATGGGAAAAAAATAATGACAATGTTGCCAAATAGGCTGCAGTAATGCTAAGCTGAAAGCGACACTGCATTTTTAACGGCTCAGGCCCTGTAGGTGGCAGTTGCCTCAAGGAATCAGGCTGCATACAGTACAATAATCATCTTTTCCCCTTTCACTGGGGAGGATAGTGGGTTGCTTATAATGTCAATAGAGATTGCCCTGAAAGAGAACTATGATTGCAGGTGAGAAACTGTCTCTTCTCCTTCTGAGGATCTTGGAGGCCTGCCCTACTTGTTCATCTCTTCTAGAATCTAAATCAAGATGAGCAAGTTACTTAGCTTCGGTAATGCTCTTCTGGAGGGTACTCTTTGTAACCACAGATTTCTCACCTTTATATTAAACCTAAGTGCCAAATGGACCAAGAAATCTTCACAGTAGTGCTCCCGTATGGTGATAGGTGCCGCCAATGTGGCTCTGCTCTCATGTGGTTCCAGCTTGAAAGTTATGGAGAACAGCTGCATATAAGAACCACCCCTGAACATAAAAGTCTGTTTCTTGTTTGATTCTTTCCCCATCCTCAGAAGCGAAGGACAGATAATTGGAGGACAGATAATTGGCGGTACCAGTGTGCAGATGTCTAACTCAGGATCTTTTGAGAAGATAAAAGGAGGGCACTTCAAAGAACAGGGAGGTGGGCAGGCAGTGAGGAATTCCCTGGTTAGTTAAAGTACCCACATGAAAGAGTGTTACTGAAAGTAAGCAACTTGTTCTTCTGATGGATAATTCTAACTGCAGAATCCTCACG
Source organism: Triturus cristatus (assembly GCF_964204655.1). Classification (NCBI taxonomy): domain Eukaryota; kingdom Metazoa; phylum Chordata; class Amphibia; order Caudata; family Salamandridae; genus Triturus; species Triturus cristatus. Next base: position 1,155,545,923 of record NC_140583.1, on the reverse strand, counting down.
TTTAGAATAGATACCAAAGTAGTAACTCCACAAGGTAGAGGGCCTGTGGAGTGGGCTCTGACCAAAGAGTCCAGGCCAGGAGGACTGATTGAGCGAAATGTCCTTCCCGTCTGACCTGACTGTCAAGGAAGGAGTATTTTGTGAAAGTGTTCACTGAAGCCTACGTTACGGCCAGCGATATGTCAAGGACAGACACTCCCATGTGCCCCTACAGTGGCAGCAGCCACGGCCCTGGTGAAATGAGCCCTCAATCCTTCTGGATGCTGCTTCTTGCCCATTGCATACACGGTCTTAATGCAGAGGACTATCCACCATGACAGTCTTAGTCTGTACCACCGTATCTTTGTTTTCACTAGAGAATCCCACAAAGACCTGCTTGTCTACCTAATGTTCTTTGGTGTGATCAAGATAAAGGATTAAAGCGCTCTTGGGATCCAAGCAATGGAGTCTCTCCTTCTCTTTCAAGCGGTGAGGTAGAGCAAAAAACGCTGGAAGTCCCACCTCTGAGTACAACCACCACTTAAAGTGCAACTGACAATTGTGATCGAATGCGCTGCTGGCGGAGCTAGTCCACCCTGGCATTTAAAATCCCATAAGATGGTTCAAGATCAGGGAAATGCCCTGACACTTCAGAGGCACAGGGCCTCCTGACCCAGGGCATCACTCCGCCCTGTTTGTTGCAGTACCTCATGGCATTCCCATTCCCCCTGTTTGACAGCACAAAGGAGTTCAGCACCATTTGTCAGGTATCATTGGTGCTGGGCACAAAGGGACTGCAGATCCCTGTGCAGAGCTTGCATATGCCACCTGTTGAATTACGCAGATGATCACTATGCCAAAAGGTGTGACAGATGCTCTCACTGAGATCCAGGTCTGAGGCTGAAACATCAGGATCATAGGTTGAATGCCCAAAACTCGCTGTGACATAAGAAAAGCCCTGAACTTCACCAGCCTCTGTGACGGTCAGGTGTGGCTACAGCTCGTTGATCGAGAACTTCAACGATATCAGGAGATTTGCCATCATCTGGAGAGGGTCAACGGCTGACTGTGGTGAGCCTGCCTTCAACAGTCAGTCATTAGAAAACTAGTATCCCCAACCTCTGAAGATGAGCAGCGACCACCAGATTCACTTTTGTGAACACTTGAGGGGCTCTGTTAAGGCTGAAAGGGAGTACGGCAAACTGAAAATGCTTCTGGCCAACCTTGAACTGCAGGTGATGCTTGTTGGACTGTAGGACAGGCACTTGGAAGTACGTGTCCATCAGGTCCAAGGCCACAATTCAAAAGCCCAGATCAGGCAGAAGTTAGGTATTTTGAATTTGTTCTTCCATAAGAAGGCATTTAGAAGACCAAGATCTAAAGAGGACGAAGGCCTTCATCCTTCTTTTGCACAAGGAAATGATGGGACAGAGGCACAGCCTATCCCTACTTCCTAGGGTGCCACCCTCTTGATGGTCACTTAAGCAAGTAGAGCCTGCACCTCTTGCAGCAGGATGATGAGAAGATCCCCTGAAAGTCATTCTAATGTAGGAGGAAGCCGAGGTGGGTCAGAAAGCAATGGTTGGATACAGCCATGCTGGACGATCTGGAGGACCAATCAGTTGGAAATGATGCCCTGCCACCCTAGAAGAAAATGTCCGATCCTGTCTCCCATAGGCTAGCTGTGTGCCAATAAGGGCAAACTAAAGCGGCTTGGAAGCGGATGCTGCAGGGGCGAGGGACCGAGTGAAATGGTGTTCCTAGCAACCAGCATGATTTCTGCTGAAGACTATTTCCTGCCCTGCTTGTTGCAGTACCACATGGTGGTGGTGTTGTCCATGAGTACCTGCACCAGCCTTATTCTGATGGTGGTCAGTAAGGCCTTCAATGCCAAGCAACAGCTCTCAACTTCAACAAATTGACAGGAATTTGAGCTTTCGATGGACACCTCTGATCACCTGTTCAAGATGGCCTCCCCAGTCTTGAAGCAATACATCTCTTGCCACTATCAATCCTGGGTAGGGTGAGGAAATGAGTCTGCCAATGACCTAACTGCTGTCAAGCAGCCACCACTACACATCTTTTGCAGCCTCCTCTCAAGTCTGAATACAATCTGACAGATTCCCTGATGCTTCAGGTTCCACTGCAGAACCTGCATATACCACCTGGCATGCCTCACCATCAGGATTCAGGAGTCCAACAGACCTAGCCACCTCAGAGCCATCCACACTGAGATCCAGGAAAGAGAATGGAGCAGACAGAAATCATAGCTTGGAATGCCTTGGACATCCGCTCCGTGAGGAAAAACATAAAACTGTAGCGTATCCAGGGCGGCTCCAATGAAATGGAGCATTTGCGAAGGAGTCAAGTGTGACTTTAGTATGTTGATATTGAACCCCAATGAGATGAAGAGGTTAAATATCGTCCTGAGGTAGCTGATCACTTCTTGGAGATAGGCTTGCCCAAGCAGTCAGTCGTCAAGGTAGGAGTAGACTGGTACCGTCCAACTTCTGAAGGTGTGCTGCGACCACCGGCATCACTTTGTGAACACTCCAGGGGCACTGGCAAGGCTGGAAGGGAGAACTGCTAACTGAAAATACTTCTGGTCCACTGTGAATCGCGGATAGTGTCCTGCATGTCCAATGCCACAATCCAGTTTCCCAGGTATAGGACAAACAGCAACATAGCAAATGTGAGCATCATGAATTTCTCCCTCCGCAAGAAGGTGTTACGAGGGCAAAGATCTTAATAGAGGGTTTGCGGTCAGACTCAGAGGATTGCCTGATAGCTGCACTCCTGTAAGAGCCAGGCACAGTCTTGGTAGAGGTTGTGAAGGAATCTGCTCCAAAACGGAAAGGAAAATGGACTGCAAGTCCTCCCCCAACTTTGGTGTTGATGCAAAGAGAGCTGGTATAGCATGTGGTATCACAACCAAAGTGTGCACCTACTGAGGGGCACAGATGGTGCAGAAGGCAGGCAAACCAGGGGAAACCTGACTGGAGGCCTCTGCGGATCACTGGGGCCAGAAGGTCTGCCAGACGGAACAGGTAAAGTGCTAAAAAAGGCTTTCCTAAGGGCCTCCACTTACGGCAACATTGCCAATGGACCAGGGAATTTGGGGTGCATTTGTACTAGACTCAGAATCAGCTGTGATGGAGCTCATGTGTGAGACCAGGAGGCACGCTGACGCCCTCTGCCTACTTGGAGTAGTGGGAAGGTGGGACATTCCAGCTTTGATTCCTTATGTTTCTTTTTGGACTTACCCAAAGACTTTGCCTGCGATAATGATCTACCGTAGGAACGACTTTGGGAACAGGAACTAGACCTTTCCTTTCTCACGACGTGGAGTCTTCCAATGCCTTCGGATTCATCAGAAAGCAGTTGTCGCAGGCCCTGGAATCGCATTCCAACACCAGTGTTGAAATTACAAGAAAATTGTCTGAAAAGACCAAGGAGTAGCTCCAGAGCCATGTCTAAAGGTGGGGCAAGGGGGCGTGGCCAAGATTCCGATGGAGTAAGACACACTTCGGGTCTGCTCCGTCTCCTGGCAGCCGACCAAATGCAAGAAACAGCTGCGCGGCCACAGGGACACAGCCTGGCTCCATCTGGGGGCACGAGAGACCCCTCCGCACCGAACTGCCTGTCCCGAGGCAGGATGCAGTCCCGTGCCAGGGGCTCTTGAGCGAAACTCGCTGGTGAGTGTTGCCTCGCTCGCCATCTTGTCCCTGGCCTTGATGGAGCCAGACAATCCTGCCGCTGCCTGGGAGTTCCGCAGAAGTGACCAGATTCCTGGCCCGACGCCCGGAGGCTGGCTGCAGGGGGCCGCGGACTGGGCCCCGAACACTACTCGCTCAACCCTGCTCAAGTCGGCGGCATTGGGGGTGGTCCGCTGGTCCTACGATCACCCTGGGGCAGAAACTCCCTGCTGGAAGCCGGCGAGATCACCGTGCACCGGGCCCTCTCCTCATTGCCCTATGGACTGAGGGAATCGAGGAGGGAGCCCTGAGGGATCGGGCTCCTCCCTGGCAGGTAAACGCTTTCCTGCAGCCGGTGGGCCTTCATTGAGCAGCCATCTTGTGGGCCCAGGCTCCGCGAGGAGAGCCTGCCACACGGCAGCGACTGGGGCTGGGCTACAGCGTTCCCAGACAGAGTACATCGCACGGACTCACTGCATCGGGGGAGGGGCCCTGAGGCACCGGGCCCCTTCCTGGAAACTTGCCGTTTGTATGCGGCCGGCGGGCCCTCAATTGAGCTTCCATCTTGTGCGCCTGTACTCCGAGGGGAGGCGAGACCGCCGCTAAACAGTCGCTGGGACTGGGCTGCAGCACCTCCAGTGTCCCCGCCCTTGGACCTAGGGGACCCGAGCACCGCGGCGGAGAACGAGGTGCGAGCAGAGGTCATCTCCGGGCCCGCCTGGATGACATCAGAGGGTAGGAGCAGAGGTGAGGTTGGGGCCCTTGGCCTGGGTGAAGGGGAACCGCTGGTGTGTCTTGCGGGGCGGAGAGGATCAGCTGTGCTACCGGCCAGCTAATTCAGCCCCCTTTCGCCTCTCGGCCTAATCTTGACTTTTGTTGGTGGTGTGGTGGGATCCATGGCCCCTATCCTTCTGCCACTAAGACTTGGTTGATCACCCTGGGACGAACATTGGAGGAGATCGGCTGCATAATCGGGCAGCGAACTAGAGCCTCCCTGCGTTTCTCTACTCCCCTGACCCCTAGCGGGATCTGGACCTGTAGATCTGGGCTGTGTTGGCCACCGCCCATGCCCTGTCGCCCCTGCTGCCTCCCCCATCACCTGAAGGTACTCTGGTGTCGCGGCTGTGGCGGGATCAGCTTTCGAGATGGTCCCCCCCGCCACATGAAACCTGGCTGTGGCACTGGGTGACAGGAGTGTGACCACCCAATATCCTTCCTCTGGATTCTAGACTGCGCCTCACTCTCTTTGCGGTGGTTCCTTGCCGCCTCCCCTTGCGCTCTGCTTGATAACCCTCGACTGGGTGGCTCCGGGGGAGGTTCTTCTGCCTCCTCTGAACTAATGAAGTGAAAATTGCCCCAGAGGACAGACCATACAGCCTCACAGAATTCCCTGCCAAAGAATGCCCGCACTAAAGTGGGAAAGGACACTGCTCATGGTGCTTCTAAAGAACCAACTGTCGCCTCCCTCTGGGCAAAACCACCTGCTACCGCAGTGTCCCAACAGACCCCCATGATGGCGGCCCCCTCGACGAGTACTGTGGAGAGCCCCCTCGCACAAGCCTTCATGACCAATTTCCGTCAGGAGATAAAAGCGGAAAAGTCCTGCCTGCAAGACCTCCGGCGAGATGTGACGGAACCAGAGTCGACGACCTCGAACGAACACTTGACACACAGACGGAAGATCAGGAGGAACTCTGGCGCTGCATGGCAACTCTCGAAGACCAGCACATTAAACTTCAAATTAAAAAAGAGGACTTAATAGGAGCCGTAGGAACAACCTACGCATTTGAGGGGTCCCTAGGGGCGCGGAGAGCCAGGACATAATGACTCAGGAGATCGGGCGACGAGGCGCCTCCCCACCTACACTAGATAGAGCACACCAAGTGCCAGTCCCCTGAGCCAATCCGAATCTAATCCCTGATATTTTAACCCGATTGCACTTCTTCAAGAAGGAGGCAATCCTCCGTGCATCCAGGGAAAAATCAGACCTATCCTACAGAGGGCACGAAATTCAAATTTTCCAGGATTTAGACCCAGTCACTCTGCGACGACGCAGGAAATTTAAGCTAGTTACAGACAAATTGAAGGGACTAAAAATCAAATATCAGTGGGGCACCCTTTCTCCCTGATTTTCAAGTGGGAGGTTAGACGGCGATCTTTCAGATCCTTAAAGGAGGCTCAAAAACTGCTCCAGTTACAGTCAGATTAATGGCCCTCTAGTTCAACCACGGGGGCTGCCCACCTTAGGGCGCTCCTCTGCCCGCCTTAGGGCCCTCCTCCGCCCGGAGTGGTCTACTGTGGCACCCCCTCGGGGTCGAGCCCAGAGGCCAAGTGACACTTAACAGCAGACTTAACAGAACATCATACACCATCTTCAATCCATGAGTGGGGCGCAGTCCCTGGTCTGCTTCTGTGCCCTTGTCCCCAGCTGCCTCCTGAACAGGGAAACACAGTCTCTAGAATGCTTTGGAACCCCCGGCTGGGAGAGTAGTGAGTGCCTAACTCTGTACGTATACGACTTCTTATGGGACATTGGTTTCAGTCGTGGGTGTGGTTGGTCGACCAAGGAACCCTCTTGAGCTTGTGTAAAGTCACTTCCAGCCATGACCCTGTAACGAGAATCCCCAGAACTTCTCGGGGAGGAGGGTGGGGGGGGGGCACTAAGTCTTATTCCCCGTCAGTACACAGTGGGCCGGCCGCGAGACGGAGCGGTAACGACCAACTACTTGATCCTACTGGCACCCCCCGCCATTCAATTGGTCCATATGAGGAGGGACTTCCACACAGTTGCCATAGTCCATACCAATGGGATTCTCCAGGACTGGAATGGTCTACTATGGCCCAGTTGGCCTCTTTGTTTGAATTGTTCTTTCCTCTTTTCCTTTCCCTTCCTCCCTCTTCTTCCTGTGGGTCTCTTGGGGGGGTGAGGGGGATACATGTAATTCACCCCACATCCCGGCCTCCTTACTGCCAATGATCCCTGGCCTCGGAGAGAATGGGGATCAGGGGTCTAAACTAGTAGGCATACCTCTCTCCTAGTCTCCATCTCCCTGTTGCGCTTTACTGGCTGGGTGGGGGTGGGGGGGGGTTCCTGGGAGCAATGGGAGGAGATACTGATTTGGAATGGTGTTCTTATACGCGCATGAATGTCCATGGCGCAGATTAAATGTCTCTCCCTTAACGTGATGGGGCTTAACGCACCTATTTACCGGCGACAGGTCTGGTGCTACATTCTGATTCAAGACCCGGACATCATGTTTTTTTGCAGGAAACTCACCTTCTCCAGGCAGACACAAAACACATGACACATCCTAAATACCCTGCTCAAGCATGGGCCTCCTTAACAGCAGGTGTGGCCATTCTCCTTAAATCAGGCATATGCATGCAGGGAGCCTGGGTGGTCCAAGATAAGGAGGGTAGTACCTATAGCTTAGGGCATTAGTCAACAGCAGGACCCTCACATTGATCAATATTTATGCCCCCAACCATTAGGAACCAATTAAAGGAGCTGGTTTCTCAGGAAACTTGTTCGATCCTTCTCAGGTGGGGGTGGTGGGGGGGGGAGACTTAAACCTTGTCAGGGACCCAAACCTAGATGGCAGTTCGCTCTCTTTTCAAGGTATAGGGGCTATGTCTGCAGCGCTCAAGAAGGACTTCAAGACCCTGGGCCTTCTAGATGCGTGGCGTTATGCAGAACCAGGTACAAAGGATTACACCTTTTATTCGCATGTTCATCGATCATACCCATGTATAGAGCACTTTTTCTTATCTCAACCACTTATTCGCTTGCTAGAGTCCGCAATTAAATCAGACATATCAATCTCGGACCATGCCCATCTTGAATTTACCCTGGTAAGATTGGGTCCGACAGTGCGCTCTATCCCTCGCTGGATGCTCCCCCCACATATTCTACGGGACTAGGTCAACGTAGCGGAAATTCGCCAGGCAATTCAAACATACTTTTAAACAAATTACCTCCCAGACACCAAGGGCCATGTACTCTGGGACACTTTTAAGGCAACCATTAGAGGCGTTATCACCTCAATCTTAATCGCCCAAACAGGTGAATCTCGCCTGGTCCAAACTGGCCTCTCTCGTGATATTAAGGCATTGAAGAGACAGGAGCATTTTGCACCCTCTAGACAGCATTACAAATGCTTAGCCTCGCTCCGGAGCCAACTAAAAGCACTCCAACCCGAACATTCACTCCTTGTGTTGAAACAGAAGTTTTATGAAGGAGGTACACTGCCAGCGTCACCCCTACGATGGCCGAGGCGGAAATAGCCTTTATCCCCAAACCGGGAAAAGACCCGGCATCCTGTGCATCCTACCATCCTATTTCCCTCCTTAATGTCGATGTCAAAATATTTACAAAAATGTTGGCACATCGTCTGGCACCGTTCCTCCCTGGCTTGGTGGACCCAGACCAGACAGGCTTCATTCATCAAAGACAGGGCAGATAACATCTGGCTGATATCCCACTTGGTGGAGAAAGCCCAACAGTGAAATATTCCAGTACTCTTGCTCTCCTTCGACGCTGAGAAAGCGTTCGATAGGGTTGATTGGACCTTTCTCAGAGCAGTACTGCGGAGGATAGGGCTGGGACCAGTCATGATATCTCGCATAATGGTTCCTTACACACCGCCCTCTGTACAAATTCAAATTAATGGCCTACTTGACCCCTCAATCCAGATTCACAGGGGAACGCACTAGGATGCCCTTTGTCGCCCCTGCTCTTGCCCTGCCCATAGAACCCATGGCAATTACAATACGCCAGTCTTTGGTGGTTAGGGGCATCCCATTTGCGGGACTTGAGCATAAGACTGCTCTCTTTGCCAATGACCTGCTCCGGACTGTCACCGACCCCTAGAGCTCTCTCCCTGCCCTGCTTCTCATACTGTCTCAATTCGAAAAGGTCTCGGGGCTAAAAATTAACATTAACAAATCACAGGCATTAAACCTTACCCTTTCCCCTCAGGAGATTGCAGAATTGGGTATATATTCCCCGTTCCAGTGGTCCCCTCATTCTATACAATATTTAGGGATTAACTTCACAGCCACACTGGACTCTTGGACTCAGGCAAAATGTCCAGAGTATAGAAGTTCTGTCAGAGAGGACCTTAGACGATGGAAATCGATTCCCATATCGTGGTTGGGTCGTCAAAATGTCTATTCTGCCTAAGCTACTGTACCTCTTTAAGGCACTCCTGACTTCTATCCCCCAGTGGGACATTCTAAGCTTTCAGGCTGAGGTAAAAAAATGTATCTGGGGCCATGCATGCCCCAATCTTCTAGTTGTATTACTGGGCATCACACCTGCGTTTTATCGCGGAGTGGGTAGTCTGTGTAAGTGAAAAACATTGGTTTCACATGGACAGGGCGGTGACCTGTCGGCCCCCTATGGGACCTGGCCTGGCTACCAAGAAGAGAGAGTCCTCGCAGTGCATGTATCGCTACCCCCCATAAAAACGGTCATGGAGGTATGAGACAAGATAGCTATCAGTCATGACTTATCTCATTCCCCTCCCCTAACACACCGTTGGCCCGTAACCCCGGCTTTCTCCCGGCCCTTCAGCCTAACTCCTTTCAAGCCTGGGAGGCCGGTGAATGTCACACAATAGCGGACCTCTTTGTGGAAGAGACTTTTAAAATACCTGTCCAATGTAGACAAGATTACCATCTTCTGCCCAGGACGCCCCTTCAGTACTACTGAAAACACATTGGGAGCCACGCGCCCACTGACCCCCTTTGAATTGCTAGTACGATCGTTTGATGGATAGCGGGGCCTGGTCTCCCGAACATACAAGGTTTTGCAACATTCTTGTCCTCTACCTCTCCACTCTTATCAACAGAAGTGGCATATGGATATTGTGGAGAATGCCCCCCCGAGCATTGGAAACAGCTATGGAGAGACATTCCCAACACTTTTAAAAGTATTACACAACAAGTTGGCCTATAAATTGATGACGCGTTGGTATTATACCCCCCTTCACCCCCAAAAAATGTTCCCCACTTCCACACCTCTGTGTTGGCGGTGTAGGGCAGACACGGAGTCATTCATCCAAATATGGTGGTCATGCCTACTCTTGATGATCTTTTGGAAAGAGATGCTGAGTCACATCAAAGAGGTAATAGGGTTTCCCATTTCGAACACTCCCAGGGTTGTGGTTCTGGGACTTCCACCACAGGCTCTCAAGGCTATGACCCACTCAGACTGCCATCTTGGGCTGCGCCACACTTTCTCAGTTTCCAGCACAGTCTACCAAGGGCCTGCAAGTGACGGGAATGAAATGCTGCACAGGAAAAAGCATTCATAAGTGCGCTTTGTTTATTCAAATGTCACAGTGCTGGGAAGGTTTTATCATGGTCCTCGATGTTTACAGCCTGCGTTACGACCGACGTCCTTATGCCGCTTCAATACCATGTCTGGTATGCGTATGGGTGGGCAGGGTTTACTATCAACATACCAGAATCAAGGCTAGTTGCACCCCGGTGTCTCACCTGTGACTTTTGAAGATGCCAGCAGCATGCCATGACAACTCCTCCTGCACGGGCCAAGCTGCAGGCAGATGCCACGGTCCAGGACGCGACGACTCGTGCAGGCTGTCTGCTAAACATGAAGTAGCACCACTTCCGCGGCGGCCGCAGTCTGGGTCGGGTCGTGGGCGACTATAGGCACATTAGGGCCACGCGGGTCTGCACAACTGCCAAATGTAAACTGACTGTCATGCCGCATGCTGGCACCGGAGACAGCAGGGCGCGTATAGGTAGGTGCGTAGTCGGTTTCAGTGTATTGGACCTTGGGCGCAGGGTAAATTACGCAGACACTGATTTGCTCACGTTGTCACATGAGTTCAGAAAGGCTGAATGCAGTGCCAGCCCACTACAGGTGAAGTTGTTACAATGTATCCCCTAAAGACAGCCCAAAGCTAGCTGAGCTAACCCCCAAGTCTGCGCAAGCAGGGCTGACCACGCACTGCCAGCTCTCTGTAAGTGGTGCTACTAACCAGCTGGCACTGGGCTTGACATCGGAGTAGGATTTATAAACGAGTGACTTTGCATTTCAGTGCAGTGATGCGGATCACCACACTGAAATGCGTTAGTGTAATGCCTGATGCGTGGTACTTGGCAGGGCTGACTACAATTTTGATGCGTGGTATTTGGCAGGGCTGACTACAATTTTTACTTTAATGGAGCACACAGAATATTAGAGCTCATCAGCATAGAATAACAGAAGAGGGAGTAAAAATATTGATAGAATAAAGATTTTAAAGCCAGTATCGTGCCAGTTAATTAAATTGATTTTTTATAACAGCTGCTAACTATCCCTGCTATGAAAAACATAAAAAGGCACCTCCCACCGTTTTCAGTTGACCCTCTCTAAAAACCAGGACATGAGCCAAATTTACCGAAATCTACTGGGACAGATGGTGAAAAACCAGGACTGTCCTGGCAAATCCGTGATGTATGGTCAACCTATTGATAGATCGGTATAGATTAGGTGTCTTTTTTTAAAGTATTCAAGTTAATTGCAGCGCTGTGTATAGGGAAGACGGGTGCTGAAATTAACATGAAAACTTTCAAAAAGGTACACAATCTGCCTAGCTTTATTAACAAATGCATAGCTCCCATGGTTTCAGAGTGCTACGTGTAACATTTTCTTAATTTCAGTGTATTATGAGTGCCATTTCAATGACTATGACTGACACTTTCTCGCGAGCAAAATCTAGGTATGAGGTAGTCGGAACGGCACCACTGCGGCGTGCTATATCTATTAATAACATTTTAAAGCAGAGTCACTGAGGCACTACCTCCTGCACTCTGTGTTGCTCTTTCCCTTGTATGCTTTCCTGCTCCATGTTGCTTTCCTCTCTGTGTGTTTCTCCATCTGCAAAACACTCCTGCTCTCCGTGATGTTCTCTGTCCCTCTTGTGCTTTTCCCTGCAATCTCAACTGCTCCATGCTGCTTTCTCACTCCTGTGTTTCTCCTACCTTTAAACTCTCTCTCCACTGAGCTCTCCTTACTTTCTTCCTTGTGGGCTTTTCTTACTCCTGTGGGAAATAGCCCGCACTTCTTGTTGCTCTCTCACTAAGAGACTATCAGGCACTCACTCATTCCAAAGACTGTCAGTTCCCCAGGTGGTCCAGACAATGGGCAACACAAATTGTCCTCAAACAAGGTGGAGCTCCGCAGCGGAGTGTTCCCAGCAACAGCGGTGCTGGAAATGAGCAGACAGCTAAGCTGTATTTGGGTACTGCGCCCAGGAGTTGAGTGGAATATTTGATGGGTCCTTCCATTCTAACTCACACCAAGCGCGGGGTCGGGGGAAGCCCCAGTGGACCCTGGATGCTTCCCTTACTGAGCACCCCCAAGTGACAGGCCACCACGTCCCCCACAGCAGAGGGGACCCTTTCCTGCAGTGCTACCCATCATGTATTTGCTGCATTTATGCTTCCAGTGGGGCATCACTACCAGGGCACTAACTACCCTTTCAGACAGGCTCAAGTGTCCTCCAGGCACACAGCCAGGCCCCGGCTGCCCACACGTCCAGAACAGAAAGAGATTAGGGTCTTAACCTCGCCGTCGCATACCAACCATCTTACTTCTCTACAGCAACACTTCCTTTGTTTGCGAATTTCACCCCAGCGCTTAATTTGAGCGGCATTTTCTGCAATCCAACAGCCAGTATGTACTTAGATTTAGCGATTTAGAAAAAAGACGCAAGTATGCTGGTGGTTAGATATGGCTACCATTTGTTTCATTGTTCCCGATTATGCCTACTGGTCTAGTAGTGTCGGAAGCAGAAGAATATCCGAATGATCAAACGTATATTGCACAATGAGACCACAAACTGGCAGCTTGAATAAAACACGGTTATCTACTGCAATAATTCACATGCAATGCACTTTGCAGCTGCAGATCCAGCTTCTCCCTCACAGCACGCAGGTGTTGTCAAGGCGCTACAAATTTGTGATTAGTGCATTTTAGTGTGGTGATGCAGACCACCACACTAAAATGCGTTAGTCTAAGCCTGATGCATGGTGCTTGGCAGGGCTGCAAAGGGCATGCAAGAAATGCAGCAGGAGATAAAACGCATATAAGGAATGTTCTGTGGTTGGTTAAGGATAGGACACAACAATGCATTTTCACATACTCCATTGTGGTGCAATCTTGAATAACGCAGACACCTCTCAGGGATGTAGCATTCATATTTGACAAAAGTGATAGTAAGGGATATATTGTTACATTAAAAGACTTTTAATGGAGAATATGCTTTTGAATACTGTATCCTTTTTATGTTTGTTGTATATTGCAAACCTACCTTAAGACCCTGCATGTGGTGCTGTGTGTGTAGAAACACACTGTCTTTTCACTTTATTAGGCAAATGTTTGAGTGATATTTGGACTATTTTTCGCTGCACCCACACACGCGGTTGGGTTCTTTGCGCATATTGCCTCGGCTGCAGGGCACAGAGACCTTATACTGCTGCACACAGAAGAAAACAATTAGAGGGAACATTGCTCCTGAGGCCAGAGTTGGGGGACATCCCCAAACAGGACAGTGTGCGAACTACTCCCTTTACACCCCCCTCTCTACCGGGACCACCCCCCTTTTTTTGGGTTTAGGATATTTCCCCTGTTTTTCCTTCTGTTCTTTTCCTTCATTTTGTGGTTATTGTTTTCCCCTTTTTTTAAACTGCAGTACAAGGAGAAGACAATGTGTCACTATCTATGTTATTATGTCACCACTGGCCTGACCCCTTCTTCTATTTTTCTTTCATAGATAATGTATATGCCTATTAGCCGGTGGAACCGGATGGACGCTAGTGGTTCTGAAAATAGACTGATAAGCATCACTGATGCAACACAGACTTAAACATCTGTAGTCTACTTGCTTGATGCTGATGTTATTATTGTGGCCGTTCTATAATATTGTTTGATTGTAAAAACTAATAAAAGAGATTACAAAAAAAAAGTGGGGAAAGACAGGATCTGACATCAGCATGCATGGGTGATGCTTATATGCCACTCTGCTTGCCACTTCCTGAGTGGAATGACTTTGGCACAGAGCAGCACGATGCCACCTACTTGTGGGCAGGAGTACTGCTTTAAAGGTTTCCAGATCCAGTCTGTCGCTTGGGGAATATTTACAAGGTGAGGAATCTTCAGTTAGAAGTATTCATTACAAATATAAACGCAGGATTTGTTGTTGAGCTTCAGGTTTAAGCCGTTGAGTCAAAGCCATCAAATGTTCCTGAGACAGATGTCGTGGCAGTATCCATGGGCAGCCAGGTGCAAAGTGTCTGCCACTACCATTCATCTGATTGGAGACAAGCCTAACCTCATTAAGGATCTCTTGACAATCCTGCCTGACTTCCTTTGGTAGTTTCTCACTGACTCTTAGGTAACTCCCAGAGCATAAGTCTGATCTCCCCACAAGTACAGAGGCACTGACAGATTTCCCTATTGTGGCCAATGTTTTTTCTTCCAATGGAATACAATATCTTACTCTCTTTGCTGACTGAAACAGAAGAAGGGGCAATTATATGCAACTTCTTTGCCGCAAAAAGAGTCCGGAAAAGGGTATGTTCTTAGGAAGAGAGAGTCTTGATAGGGTGGTTTGTACTTCTTTGAAAGTCTAGATAGGGCAGACTTCATTGAAGCAGGTGTTAAAAAAATAATTGCATAGAACGTTCAAGTAACCCAGGACCCAGCGGAAGAAGAGGTTTGGATGTACTTTTTTGATGTAGCATTTCAAATATCACTGAGGTTGTTGTGGTCTGAGTTTGCACTGTGATATTTGATTTTGCAGCCTCTCTAACCACTACCTCATTGAATGTGGTATGGTCGTTTACTGGTGAGACTCCTGCCGGAGGTGAATCAGTTAATATTTAAGTAATGCAACAACTCTGAGACATCAATATTCCACTGAAAGGAGTTACTTCTAGACCATATCTGCAACTCAGGAGTATTTATAACTTACCCGGGTTGGGGTCAGAACTGTTTTCTTCAATCTCCACACCAAAACGATCAATGAAAATTGAAACACTTTTTTCATCTTTCCCCAAGCTGGGATTAGTAGCATGAATCTGAAAATCTGTGAATCAAATTATTGAATGTTATATTTCAGAAAATAAAGAGAAGTGGATTTTAAATATTGCAAAATGAATTTAAATCCATCAATCGTGACTCCTAAATCATTTTTTTACATTTTCAATAAGGTAGACTGTATATGTAATGAAGGCTTGCAATTCTACCCGGTTCAATGCTATGTGCACTTCAAGCTTCAATGAAAAAGATACAGAATCTTGATGTTGAAGAGTATAGATTGCTTGCGAGAATACACAATCTGTTATCTCTGCAAATTGCAACAAGCATTTTAAAAGGCATTAGGACACACCTGTAAAACGTGTTGGTTTTGATAATGTTTTTCACCCTAACATTTCTGCCAAACTTGCATTAAGATGCAGGTACGGCAGCAATAGTTAAATGATTTTTTTTAAAGAGAAAGAAAAATCATTAAAGATAGCCTCTGAGTACGAGTGTGCATGCACTATGGCCATGTCAAGAAAAACAACTACAAAATATCCACAATATGTGCACTTGCAACCATAGTGGGCAACTTACATTTTTTTTTCATGAACCTAAAAAAAAATCCGTCTGAGATGGCAACTTATTGTATACATCAAACGACATTGGCCAGTTATCCACACTATGAGCATCTCTAAGGAACTTCCCCTGTTCTCGTGTAGAAAAGGGAAAAACATCAGAGATCACCTAGTACACTCATATACAAATATGACAAAAACTTCAAATACCATACTAGAAGTGTGGGGTTTTGCCCCCATCAAAGGACACTACAAATGTGGCAACTGCATGACTTGTCAAAATGACTTTATAGCAGCAGACCAACTGTGCTTCAAAGAACGCCATTTACTGCATATGATGTCCGTGTAATTTAATATATATTGGACAGACAACACAATCGATTAAGGCCAGTATTGGACAACACAGAAGCAGGATACGTTGTCACATTGAAACTGCGCTCCTTGTACAACACTACACTGAGAAACAACACACATCAGATGATGTAAGATGGCAGATCATTGAGAAGGCTAACCAACCGCAAAGAGGTGGAGATGTTACTTCCATTTTATAGAGGTTAGAATGCAAATGGATTGATAGATGTAACTCTATCAGACAAGGATTAAACACAATGGAGGAAAAGCACAATTTTGGAACCCTAGCGGACTGAGTGCCAACCCATCTGCCCAACTATGCAAAAAAAGTATTTTCCTAAAAATGTATTGCATTAAATAAAATGTGAGAAACCGATCACCTTTTAATCGGAGTATACAATGTATACTCTACATTACACTACGAAAAAATGTAATCTTGAGAATTCTGGTATGTGTCCTTATGTAAATTATACTTTTGTCATTTTTTATTTTTTTTATAATGTATGTGTCTACACAATCCATGATGAACACAGGAAAGAAAATTCTCCTGCAGAAATGGTCCTCATATTTGTTGATTGCAGATGTTTATTATTCATGTTGCTTACTGATGTATAAAAAAAAAAGGCATAAACATTGGATATAATGAGACGGAAAAGAAATGAGGAGTCCTTACTGTACTCTATTGCTCTAGTGTCACAGACTAGATCACCCGAGCAGAGATAGATTGCCGCATAACCAGCGCATGCACAACATGCATTTGTCGTGGGGATGCAGCCTAGCCGGTCTAGTGTTGCATTCCCGGCATTACTGAGACTAAACACCAGATATATGACCGAGTGCGGGAGGCGCTTCTGAATACATTGGGCGATTCTCCGATCGCGAGTACGCCTTGAGAGTACCCATACAAGCGATTGCGTTACTTACGGGTGCATGAATAGATTGCCTGAGTTTTGACCACACATACTTTCCAGTGCTCTGTGTCGTAGTAACACAAAACGCGGTCGGCATGATGACAAACCACAGCACTTTTTATCCCTTTCAGACTTCCAGGCCTAACTGTTTTATTTATTTATTTTAAAGGTTTTATATAGCGCTGGCTAGACCCAGAGGTATCAGAGCGCATTACAGGAGTACAAGGACGTACAGTAATTGATACATTAGGTCAAAAACATTGCCATACGAACCAATATAACAGGGAAGGTAGATAAATACGAGTGCTATTTACTAGAGTACAATGATAAGCTCACGTGGGTAGAGGGTGATTAGATTAGGGTGGGTGTGAGGAGGTGAAAAAGAGAAGATAAAGGAGGGAGATACGGAGAGTGGGAGTTAGAGGAATAGGGGAATGGGAGATCAGTGTGAGGCCATGCTAGAGGCTAGATGTCATGCTTAAAGGTAGGGGCAGGGAGGGTGGTTAGGGGGAGGGGAAGTAGTAGCGTGAGGGAAGGGAGCTAAGAGGGAGAAAGGGGAGGGGAGAGAGTTGGAGGGCAAAAGAGGGGAGCCTGATGGGGCGAAGAGCGAGAGATGGTGTCTGAGGTAGGTATTATTGACCCCAATATTTTTTGAGGAGGTACACTTTGAGGTCTCTTTTGAAGTTGATGTAGGACAGGTCTTTAGGCAGGGAGTTCCAGATGGAAGGAGCATTTCCAGAGAAGGATCCAGCCTGTGTGCTTTTTTTTTTTTAACAGATGGGGGAATAAGTATGAGGGCGTTGGTACTCCTTGTTGGTCGGGTGCAGCCAGCTTTGTGGAGTTTGTCTGAGAGGTAACGTGGGAAGTTTTGGTGAAGTGCTTTGTGCGTGATACATGCAATCTTATAGGTGGATCTGCCTTCGATGGGAAGCCATTTGAGTGTTTTAAGTGTGGGGGAGATGTAGTCGAACTGTTTGTAGTCAAAGATAAGTCTTGCAGCTAGGTTGAGCACAGATTTGAGAGGTAAAAGATGGACTTTAGGTGTTCCAGAGAGGATAGCGTTACCATAGTCTATTCTAGACAGGACCAGCGATTGGACAACAGTTTTGAAGTCATCGGCCGGAATGAAGGGTTTAATTGTTATTGAGATGGCAGAGAGTGAAGAGCGGTCCTTTGGCTGTGGTTTTTATGTGGGTGGTAAGAACAAGGTTATAATCAATGGTAATGCCTAGGGATTTAACTGAATTGAAAGTGGTGAGAGAGCAGTTGAGTGCATTAAGGTCGGATATCCAGTCTTGTATGGGGGGAGGGTTGTTTTTAGGGACGAAGAGAATGATTTCGGTTTTTTAGGGTTGAGTTTAAGATGATGGTGGTGGAACCAATATTTGGATCTTGGTCAGGGTGTCATTGAGGTGTAGGACATCATAGTGGGATTTAATTTTATAGTAAAGTTGAGTGTCGTCGGCATTGAGGTGGTAATTGATTCCTGCTTGTTTGAGAATGAGGGTGAGTGGCTCCATGAAGAGGTTGAAGAGCGCTGGAGAGAGAATGGATCCCTGGGGGACACCGAGGGAGATTGGAGTGGGGTTGGAAAGACAGTTTTCAATTTTGATTTGTTGGGTTCTGTGTTGGAGAAAGGAGGTGAAGCAGTTGAGGACATGGCCGTTGAGGCCAAAGCGGACTTTAAGAGTGTTAAGTAAGGCAGAATGGTTAACAGTATCGAAAGCAGCGGAGAGGTCGAGGAGAATGAGTAGGCAAGACTCACCTTTGTCAAGTGAGTGATTAATGTCGTACACTATATTCAGCATGGCAGATTCTGTGCTGCATCTTTTTCTGAAGCCGGATTGCAGTGAGTCAAAGAGGTCGAATGTGTTGATGTGATTATCCAGTTGGAGCAGGGCGCACTTTTCAAGGGCTTTGGAGAGAAGAGGGAGGTTAGAGATAGGTCGGAGGTTATTTAGGTCGTTGGGATCTGCGATGGGATTTTTGGGGATGGGTGTGATTTGACCCAGTTGGAGGGAGGCGGGAACACACACGGTTGTCAGGGATGAGTTTATAATGGTGGTCCAGAGAGGGGCAATGATATGTTTAAGGTCTAGGACAAGGTTAGAGGGCATAGGGTCTTTGAGGATGGTTTAAGCTTAGAGATGATGTTATAGACTTCATGTTCTGTGAAAGGGTGAAAATGATGCCAGGAGCCATTGTTTTTTTGTTGCTGGGGAAGAAAAGGGTTGGATTCAGGTGAGAAGGTGATGGATGAGAGACGGGAGGGGACCTGGGGAGGATTAGATGAGGATGGAGGTTCAGGAGAAATGTCATAAGAAAGTAGTGGGTTGGGGGGGAGGAATTTAAGAGAAAGGATTGATCAATTTTGGTGATTTTATCAGAGGAGAAATTTGAAATTACTTCGCATTTCTCGTTAGTGGCTATCAGCTTAAGGGGGGCAGAAGAAGTTTGGTTTTTGATGATGCTGAATAGTTCTCTAGGTCTATTATTGGCCCTATCAAGCTGTGTGCGGAAGAAGGAGGCCATTTCATTGAGGATGTGTTTTTTTGTAGTTGGAACTAGCGGATTGGAGGAGGGCTAGATGGGAGGGGGAAGGGTGTTGCCACCAGGTTCTTTCGGCCTGCCTAAGAGAGCGTCTTTCGTTGTTAAGATCAGAGTTGAACCAGGATTTGGAAGGTATGTTTCATTGGGTTTTTAGTTTGGGAGGTGCCACTTGATCTAGGACCTCAGTAACTGATTTATTGTAGTGCTCGGTGAGGGTTTTAGCATTTTGGGAGAGGGAAGTTAGCAAGAATTGGGCTTTGAGTTTCGTTTCTAGCTCGCCGGGGGGGGATGAGATGGTTTCTGGTCAATTTCTTGAGTTTGATGTTTTTGGCTTGGAGGGGAGGGGCTGTAGTGGTGATTGTGAAGAGGATGAGGTGATGGTCGGACCAGTCAATGGGGATGATGTTGGAAAGGGAGGCCAAATCATTATTAGTGATGATGGCCTCAAGAGTAGCCCCTTTGGTGTGAGTTGGGGAGAGACAAATTTGTTTAAGGTCACTGATCTCCAGAAGATCCTTGAGGAGATTAACAGCTGGGTCTTGATATCATTCCAGTGGAGGTTGAAGTCTCCAAGGAAGAGATTTTTAGAGTTGGAAAGTGAGGATTGGGTGAGGAGGTTGGAAAGTTCCTCAGCGAAGGGAAGGGATTCGCCAGGAGGGTGGTAGATATTGTGTAGGTGAATCGGTGGGGCGTTCTGAATTTTAAGTTCAGCTCTGAGGTATTCAAAGGTGGCAGGGTCAGAGTTCTTGACAAGCGAGAGTTGAAGTTTGTTTTTAAAGATGATAGCTAAACCACCTCCAATTTTATCTAGTCTATCTTTTCTAAGCATGGAGTAACCGGAGGGGGGGGATAGTAGGTCAAGGATAGATGTAGAGTGGGCCTTGAGCCAAGTTTCCGCAAGGAAGGCAATATCAATGTCTTTGCAGAGAATGGTTTCAGCTATTTCAGTCGCATGCCTGACAGCTGAGCGGCAATTGACCAGCATGCATGGGAGGGGTTTTGGGTTGTTTATTGGGGGAAGGCATGTTTGGATAGTGGTAAGTTATGTTGGGGCCTGGGGGAGACGGGAGAAGGAAGGGATTCTGCTCGTCCCTGGGATCACGGGAATGGTAGAGTGGGGTGTGGGCGGGTCAATTGGATATTTAGGGAGGTAGGAGTTACAAAGGTCGAGGAGATCAGAGGGGGAGAGAGGGCTCTGGGCACGGGGGGGGGGGCGATGAGAACAGATGCAGCGGGGGAATGTTCTCCACTGTAGGGGGTTGGAGTTGCTTTGTGCGTCAGGGTTTGGGGAAATCGCGCGGTTAAGAAGTATTTCAGAGGAGAGGGAGTTAAAGTCTTTCCTGAGGTGAGAGAGTTCAGACGACAAGGAAATAACTTTTTTGAGCTGTGAGAGTTCAGACTACAAGGTCAGAATATAGCTTTCAATGTTAGCTAGGGTCTGTGCTAAATTTGGATCAGTTATCCGGGGAGAGCGGTCTGAGGAGTGTTTGGGTTGGGAGCTCAGGGGGGTGGTGGAGAGGCGTTCTCAGGTTGGTGGACGGAGGGAGGTCTGTGTATTCAGAGAGGGAGTGCATGGAGTCATAATAGGTGTCCTGAGATGGTAAGGGGTCTTGAGGAGGAAGAGGCGAAATAACATCCTGGCTAATAACATCTTGGCTAGGGGGGAAGGCAGTTAGGAGAAGGTGAAATAGGTACAGGCAGTTGAATAATAGGAATATCGGGAGGAGGGTGCTGGAAGGGGGAAGTGAGGGAGGGGGTAGGTGGGGAGAAGTCATAAGAGAGAGAAAGGGTTTGGGAAACTGGGCATGCTGTTGAGGTGTTCGGATGAGGGAGGATTGCTAGCGAGGGTGGGTAATTGGAGTATTGGGTTTGAGAGTCATCGCACATAGTATAAGTGCCTGTAGGGTGAGGGGTTGGGGACAAGGAAGGGGAGGGTGAGAGGACGTCAATCTGTTGGGAGGGTGAAGTGTTAGTAGGTGGGATGGAAAGTAGGTAGGATAGGGTGCCGAAGTGTTGTTCAAAGATGGTGAGATGGTTTTCAGAAGCTTGGATTAGGAAGTTACCGGATTTGAAGATGGAAATGTCTATTTCACCGAGGAAAGCAGGGGAAGGGGAGGTGGACAATTTGAAACCATACGGGATTTTGCATGATTTAGTAATGGGGAGGTGGCGGAGAAAGATGCTTTTCCATTTGGAGGGACGTTTGGAGTAAAAAATGTAGTTGGTTTTTAATATGGAGGAGAGGCTAAGGTAGTTATCGACAAATAGGGTTTCCTGATGACCAATAAGTAGTTTGTGTTTAAAGTTTTTCTTAGCGTTTTTGGAGAGATTGGAACTGATTAGAAGAACCTTCCCCACAGAGTTTACTTGAATTCGCCGGTATAGATTTCCCCTCCATTACAGAGAGTTTTACCTCTATTTTCACCCTCATAGTGCTCTGTGCTGCAGTAACAAGAAGCGCAGCCGGCATGATGAGAAATCACAGCCCTTCTTTATACTTTTCAGACTTCCAGGCCTTGCGGATTAGAAGAACTTTATCCACGGAGCTACCTTGAAGTTCGGGAGTATAGATTGCCGACTTCCATTACAATGAGTTTCACTTCTATTTTCACCATCACAAACGGCCCACTGCCGAGCGTTTCAAATAATATGGCTTACATGATGGCCAATATCAGCCACTAATTATCCATTTCAGATACACAGGCTTTTTAGAAGGAAGACCAGTTCATTGAATCATTCTAAATAAGAAAGGATTCCTGACACTGCTCATCCAGGAAAAAACAGCAATTCCCCAGAAGATACTAAGAAACTTATGTTTGCCTTCTATCCTTGGGTAAGCATACCTTTCCCCAGCAATAAACTGTCACCATACCAGTCTGACCTTAAGCTCTAATTCAATCTAAGATGGCGCCTTTGGTAGGCCCCAGGACATTACAGTCCTTGTGAGTCCCTCCTATTCCAAACAGGGTTGAAACGTTGTAGATGCCAAGAAAAGGACAGCCTTAAGGCGAAGGCAGCCAAAAACGTTCTGGTAGCTCTTTCTCCATTGTCTGAATAAGCATTAGAGATCCTTCAATGTACAAAAATCTTATGAAGTTGCTGTATTTTTATGAGTCACTTCCCCGTCACTTTTTCTAGATGTTTGATTATGGTCACTTCACCAGGGGCTTCTTATCACTTACTTCCTAAAACACCCATTATTGAATTAATACGTGCAACTATGTATATGTATATGTATATATGTAGATACTTGTGTTTAATTCTTGAGTAATAACAAAATAAATAACTCAGTTCAGCTGAACTGAGTGCTATGACAACTTGGATCAGACCACAGAACTGTAAAAAAAAAAAAAAATACATTCTCATTTTATATTATGGCAGACAAATACTGTTCTATACTCTGAATCTTTTTGCTTTGGTATAAATCCACAAGGAAACTTTCAGTGACAACAGAAGTTGGTCTTTACAAATGAGTTCCATGTGAACAGTTATTGAAAGCTAATGCTTAATACAGAGTTCACATGGACATATTGGTTGCTCTTGTTCTTTAAAAATATGCTGCTTATGTTCAGCAGCAAGATCCAAGATGCTGGGTGTTAGAACTGGGGTCACCAATTCCGACGTGGTAGCTTGGCGCGAGGTAGGAAGGCACCCGAAGGCAATGTTTAAAGCAGTTGTGCAGCACTCACTCTCACGGATTCAGCCTGGCGCACACAATGAAGGACACGACACCAAGTGGTTTGATGAAAACAAGATTCTTTATCTACTTCAAGGTGTCGAGAATCAATTAATTTCAGGAATAATGCAGATACGATCACAAAAACCATGAGTTCATTCAAGTAAATGTCCCAGATAACCGCAGGGCAACAGTCAATTCACCACAGTAAATAAATCAGTGCATTTCTGGGCAACAATCAATTCATTCAGGGTGAAACCAGGTAGAAATTCCCTCAAGTGATTATCACCATCACGAGCAACTTATTCCAGCCCCAACATGTGCGCAACTTCGTTTAGGGGAGTAGGGCAGGAAGCCTCAGGGCAACTTGGCATTCACTTTGGCTCACAACGGGCGTAAATTCATGCGAGGGCATCAATTAATTCATTCTGCAACTCTAGCGTAAGAAGAACATCAGCGCACTCTCCTGGCGCACCCTCAATAAAGGTGCCCTTCCTCAGGGGGCACCACCCGGTTGTTGACTCTTTGGCTCCCCCCTCCCCTGGGGGGAGGCAGTTCTTACGATGCGTACTGGGGAGGCAGGTATTGCAACTTGTCCGTGGGGCACTGTCTACTGTGAGGGCCGGTAGCAGTGTTTATTCTCAACCGGGGAGGGGGCACACAAGCAGGCCCCAGCCTCCCCGCACTCAACGCTCCTTGGTGGAAGTCCGACGGGGTAGGCCCCGCAGGGGGGGTGGGCCTGGCCGGGGCTGTTCGGGCACCGCTCTTCCTGACGCGGTCTTCAGCGCGGCCCGGCCAGGCTCCGGTCTTCTTCCGCCGCTCCGGGGGCAACAACCAATGGGGTTGCGGCGTTCCGGGTGCGGGGCCTATGACGCGGCCGGCGCCCTGGGAACCAGGCAACGCGCGCTCCTCGGCCTTCTTAACTGCTGCGGCGGCCCTCCCCAACCTCCGGGGGCCGCAGCGGTGAACCGGACCACCGGGTCTGTACTGGCGGCAGTCCTGGGACCGCGGCAATGGATGTGGTCGCAGCGCCTCCGGCAGTGGCACGCCCAACAGTTCCAGCGCCACCCTCAGGTACCCGGGCAGCGGCGGTGATCCTGGCCAGCCCGCGCTCGATTCCACAGCGCCACGGGGCACTCCGCGAGATCGCTGGCCCAGCGCTCACCAGGGGGAGGGGACCTCACGGGGCGATCGAACTCTGAGGGCCACGGCAAGCAGGGGCCCCGCAGCAGGTTCTTCTGGGCAGCGACGGTGATCTCGGGAGCTTGCAGCGCTTAGGGGGCACAGCGCCTCGAAGGCACCGCGCTGAAAAGGTACAGCGCTTGAGAGGTATAGCAGCAGCTCAGGTATGGGACAGAGAAGTAGTGCTGAGAGGTGACACAGCGCTCGCCAGGTTTGGCGCTAGATAGATATGGTGCTTGGCAGGTACAGCTTCTTCAGCAGGGGCCCAGTTCTGGCGGCACAGCGCTTGGAAGGGACACAGCGCTTTACCTGTAATTCTTGTAGGGCCCGCAGAGACAGTCCAGGTCAGCACTGGTCTTATGGGGAAAGGTGATGGCAGGGCCCCCTGGTAGGCTTATTAGGGGGAGAAGGGGGTCGAGTTAGCAGGAATCAGAGGCAGGGTGGGTCCCTGCAGCACACTGGAGATGGTCCCCTGGGTTACCCCCTCACCAGGCAAGATCAGCAGGTAGGCAGAGTCCCTCATCTAACTTGGGTACAGCAGGGCCTAGACTCAGTCAGTCCCAGTAGTGTAGGTTTCTCCCCTAGGCCCAACCGCCTACGCTCCGACAGAGGTTCCCCCAGGTCCAGTGGTGCCCCAACTGACTAGTCAGGTTTCCCTCCTTTCCTCTTATACCCCCAGGTCAGGTGACCCTCCTGCAAAGGCGGCATAGCATAATCCCTCCCAGGGCTGGAAGATTCCAGGAGCTTCCACATAGCTGTCTATGGGACAAAACGGCGGGATAGAAAAGAAATGTCCCAGCCTGCTCCTAACCACTAGTGTGTGTATGCAATGGCCACTCCGCAGTAGCAGGGGCCTGTGGCAGCCATGTTGTTAGGATAGAGCACCTGCACCTCAACACTGCGCCCCAAATCCTGGATCTGTTATGATCCATAAGAATGCAGAGTTCGCCTACTCTAGAGAGGCATTATTGGAGCTGAAGGGGTCACGTAATAATGCCGATTGCCTCGGTTAGGCCTTGGATTCGGGGCTTCCCATGCCAAGGGGGCCCTGTCTGAATTGTAACAGGATGCTCCCTAACATTGTCTATCAGCAGATCAAAACCAAGAAGGTCCAAAATACTCGGGTTGGCTGTTTGGCAACAACTATTAAATTTATTCTGATGAACGCAAGATCATTAGTAAAACATAGCATTGAACGTGCTAACTTGATGGAGGAGAATGCTATTAAGGTAGCTTTCATGAAACATGGACAGATGAGGCCTCCGGTCCGGATCTGGTGAAAGCGACCCCACCTGGATTTATGTGCGAGGTCCTTAACAGACTAAACAGGAGGGAAGGCGGGCTGGCTATTATTTACCACGATTCTATTCATGGAATCTTTAAACCTTTAAATTTGCCTACGTGTGAAGCACTTGCTTTTAACCTTAGTTTAACTCATTCTCACCCCTTCAAGGGCACATTACTCTATAGGCCTCCAGGAGCAAGATATGCTTTTTTTTCTTCCTTGGGAAATTTCCTGGAAGAGGCCCTTCTGTGTGATTCATATACTATTCTGGGTGACTAACTTCCATCTTGAACTTTCTAATGACCCAGAATTTGGAATTTATGGACACCGCAGAGCTCACAAAGTATGTGAGAGGACCCTCCCATCTAGCAGGTCATACTTTGGACGGTGTTTTCTCTAATCACCCAGGACTGTTGTTTGTGGAACTACTGCCCTTGGTCTGGTCTGATCATGCAGCGGCTATATTTGAGTTGAGTTTGGAGAGTCAGATGCTTAAGGGCAGGGACTCCAGAGAACGAATCGAAACTAGAGCTTGTAGTAGGGTTGATGCGAGAAACCGGCATGAAGCCCTGACCACTTCAGCCTGCCATGTAGCACCAGACACTGAAGAAGCGGTAGCATCATACACAAAATTGCTCTCGTAAGTATGCGGGGAGCTAGCCCCTCGAAAATGTATTATTATGAAAAGAGCTTTCCCCTCAGCCCCTTGGTACACAGCGGAAATAAAAAAGCATAAGTGTTTGTGTAAACGACTGGAGCGGAACTGGAGGAAAGGGTACCTAGACACTGACAGAGAACTATATAAAGCCAGCCTGCAAAGATATAAGTTAGAGGTCCGGTTGGCCAAACAGGCATACTACTCATCTCAAATAGAATCGGCAAAGAACTCACCCAGAGAGCTCTTTTATACGGTCTCCAAATTGGCGACTCTGATATCTCCCATGATCCAGTCTAGCCCCGAGCTCTGTGAAGAGATCGCCACGTTCTTTCAAACAAAGGTCACAAATATTTTTTCTGACCTTGCTGATCAAAATAAGGCAGCCGTGGCAGAAGATACTGATTTGGTACATACACATTTTCCAGTGGCAACAATGAAGGTTTTTAAACCTATGACGGTGCAGGATACCTTGAACCTGCTAACTGGTGCAAAATCCGGCTCACCTCTGGATCCATGCCCTTTGAAAATTATTAAACTGGCCCCTGTCCCCATTGCATGCTGTCTTACCGCTACTTTTAACGGTATGTATGAAGAAGGACTCTTCTCTAAACTTTGGAAGATAGCTTCCATTCTACCTCTTTTAAAAAAAGCCCAGCCTTGACCCACTTGATCCCAACAATTTTCGGCCAATATCCCGCCTCCCTCTTCCCGCGAAGATTGTGGAAAAGGCCATGAATAGACAACTCAGTTCATTCCTGAAGAATGCAAAAGTGCTGGACCCCTCCCAATACGGTTTTAGAGAGGGTTATAGTACTGAGTCGGCCTTGATAAAAGCCACAGAGGATATCAGATCATCTCTGGATCAGGGAGGTAGAGCAGCCCTGATCCTGTTAGATCTCTCAGCCGCATTTGATACTGTCCATCATGGGAGGTTGATGGACCGTTTAAAACAATGTGGTGTAATCGGCAAAGCCTGAGAGCTGCTGCGTTCTTTTCTAACTGATAGAAGCCAGAGAGTAGCATTGAGGAAATCTCAATCTAAACCCTTCTCACTGCCATGTGGTGTCCCGCAGGGGTCATCCCTGAGCCCGACTCCTTTTAATATATATGTTTCATCCTTGGCATCAGTCATTAGGGCATTTGGGTTCGGGATCACCTCGTACGCAGAAGATACCCAAATTGTGGTAGCATTACTACCTGGGAAAGAAACCGGGCTGGATAGCCGTTTCCAGTCTTGCATGGAAAAAGTTGGACGATGGATGGCAGGGAACTGCCTGAGGCTGAACTCGGATAAAACCGAGGTGATGCTGTTTTGGAACAACCCCAGTTTTTGGACCCCTTCATGGTGGCCGTCCTCAATGGGGTCTCTGCCCATTCCAGCAAAAAAAGTTACAAATCTGGGGATACTGTTAGATGAAAAACTCACTATGGGAGCTCAGGTTAATACGGTTGTTTCCAAAACAAGGTACGTTTTAAGAATAGTGAGAAAAGTATTAAGCCTCCTTCCGCTGGACGGTCGCAAAACAGTGGTCACGGCCTTGGTGCTATCAAGACTGGACTATTACAACAGTTTATACTTGAACATCCAACAAAAGCTGTTGTACAAGCTCCAGATGCTCCAAAATGCCGCGGCTATACTCCTCACAGGTACCCCAAAATTTGCCTCGATTTCTAGTGTGATAAAAAAAAACCGCATTGTCTCCCTGTTAGAAATCGGGTTCGCTTCAAATCACTATGTATAGTGTTCAAGGCATTGCATGGAGAAGGATCGGACCACCTCAAAAGCAAATTCCAATGGTATAAGCCTATGCGCATACTTCGATCTTCTAAAGCAAAACTGATCGCTGTTCCGCCAATAAAAAAAGCCCACTGGGGTGGTCGAAGTTTTACCTTCTGTGCCGTTAAGGCCTGGAATGAGCTCCCATTCCATCTGAAAAATGCTAAGAATCTGTTAAGCTTCAGAAAAGACCTGAAGACTTGGCTTTTTGATAAATAATCCCGCTGGCCCAGCCTTGTCTTGAGAGAAGTGTTTCAGCGCCAGGACACCTTCGGGTAATCGTGCACTTTATAAATCACCCTAACATAACATAACAACACTGTTTAGCAGTGGTAAGACGCCCATAGACCTAGGGCCAGCAAAAAGATGGCAGCAAAAAAGAGGCGACAAGGGCAAAAAAAACGGGGTAGACCACCCTAGGGCTGACAGGTCTAACATGCGTCCCCCCCAGCCGAAAGTGAGGAGAGCTACCCAACCTCTAGGGAGTTCTCATCACTAAGGCGGAAGAACCGAGAGGCCGTCAGCGTTGGCGTGGTCTACTCCGGGTCGATGTTCCACTCTAAAGTCCATCCCCTGGAGGGAAATGGACCACCTCAGCAATTTGGGGTTTTCGCCTCTCATTTGCATGAGCCAGCAAAGGGGTCGGTGGTCGGTCTGAATGAGGAAGTGAAAGCCAAAAAGATATGGCCTCAGCTTCTTCAGGGCCCAAACCACGGCGAAAGCTTCGCGTTCTATGGTACTCCACCGCTGTTCCCGGGGGAGCAGTCTTCGGGAAATAAAGACCACTGGCTGGTCTTGGCCTTCCTCATTCAGTTGAGAGAGCACAGCTCCAATGCCATGCTCGGAGGCGTCTGTCTGCACGAAGAATTCCTTGTTGAAATCTGGAGTCCGAAGCACCGGAGTGGTGCACAACGCGTGCTTCAGGGTTTCAAAGGCCTCTTGACAGGCAGCCGTCCAGATGACTCTACGGGGTTGCTTTTTAGAGGTCAACTCAGTCAGGGGGGCCACGATGGTTCCATACCCCTTGACAAACTGGCGGTAATAACCAGTGAGGCCGAAAAAGCCCGGACCTCCGTTTGGGTTTTGGGGAGCTCCCAGGCCAAGATGGTTTCGATTTTGGCCTGGAGGGGTTGCACCTTACCCCCGCCAACCAGGTGTTCCAGGTAGACGACAGATCCCTGTCCAATCTGGCACTTGCTAGCCTTGATGGTCAGGCCAGCCCGTTGTAGAGCCTGTAGCACCTCCTGGAGGTGCTCCAGATGGTCCTCCCAGCTGCTGCTGAAGAGAGCTATGTCGTCCAGGTAGGCAGCTGAGAAGGCCTCTAGACCAGAAAGCACCTGGTTCACCAACCGCTGGGTAGTGGCCGGAGCATTCTTTAGCCGAAGGGCATCACCCGAAATTGAAAGTGGCCCTCGGGGGTGGAGAACGCAGTCTTCTCCTTGGCTCCGTCTGCCTTGGCAATCTGCCAATATCCTGACGTCAGGTCGATGGTACTTAGATACCGGGCTGCTCCCAGTCGGTCGATAAGCTCATCTGCCCTAGGGATCGGGTGAGCATCCGTCTTGGTTACGGAGTTCAAGCCACGGTAATCCACACAGAACCTAAGTTCCGGTGTGGTGCCCGGTGGGGCCGCTTTCGGCACCAACACCACTGGACTAGCCCAAGGGCTGCTGGAAGGCTCAATCACCCCCAGCTCCAACATCTTGGTCACCTCACTCTGGATGCTGGTCTTGATCTTGTCGGACAGCCGGTAAGACTTGGTTTTCACAGGCCGGCTGTCCCCTGTGTCCACATCATGGGTACACAGATGCGCGATTCCAGGAGTGAGGGAGAATAACGAGGCGTACTGCTCCAAGACCTGGCGGCAGTCCCTCTGTTGCTCAGGGGTCAAGGATGGGGAGAGGACCACTCCCTCCACCGATCCATCCTTCTCTTGGGCCGGCAGAAGGTCCGGAAGAGGCTCGCTCTCTTCCTCCTCGCTATCATCCGTCACCATAAGGAGAGCAAGCTCGGATCGCTCATGGTGCGGCTTCAGGCTGTTGATGTGGAACACCCAATGGGGTTGTCGGGGGGTCTTGAGGTCGACAACGTAAGTGGTCTGGCCTCTCTTCTCCACAATGTCGTATGGTCCAGCCCACCGGTCCTGAAGGGCGCTAAGCTCTCCGGGCTCCATGACCCACACCTTCTGTCCAACATCCAACTCCACCGTCCGAGCGTTGCAGTCATACCACTTCTTCATGACGGCTTGACTAGCCTCCAGGTTGTCTGAGGCTTCCTTCCACAGCTTGGCCATCTGGCTGCGGAATGCCAGCATGTAGCGGACCACGTCACGGGGAAGCTTTGTAGAAGTCTTCTCCCACCCCTCCTTCACAAGACTGAGGGGCCCCCTAACGGGGTGGCCATAAAGCAGCTCAAAGGGGCTGAACCCGACTCCCTTCTGCGGCACCTCTTGATAGGAAAATAGCAGACAGAGTAAGAGGACGTCCCACTTCCGTCTCAAGTCCTCGGGTAAACTCCGGATCATCCCCTTCAGAGTCTTATTGAAGCGCTCTACGAGCCTGTTAGTCTGGGGGTGGTAAGGAGTGGAGAACCGGTAGGTCACTCCGCACTCCTTCCACATAGCCTGCATGTAGGCCGACATGAAATTAGTGCCCCTATCTGACACCACGACCTTAGGGAATCCCACACGGGTAAAAATCCCCATCAAGGCCCGCGCCACCGCAGGTGCAGTGATGGTCCTCAGTGGGATCGCCTCCGGGTACCGGGTGGCGTGGTCCACCAACACCAAGATGAACCGGTGTCCCGAAGAAGTCGGCGGGTCCATCGGCCCGACAATGTCAATGCCTACCCGCTCAAAAGGAGTACCGACAACTGGGAGCGGTTCCAGAGGGACCTTCAACTTAGTCCCAGTCTTGCCACTCGCCTGGCAAGTCTTACAGGTCTTGCAAACGGTGTCAGAGGCGACTCGCATTCTGGGCCAGTAAAAATGTGGGACCAAACGAGCAAAGATTTTGTCCTGGCCCAGGTGTCCTGCTAGTGGTATCTCATGTGCCAATTCCAGCAGAAAGGCCCGGTAGCATTGGGGGACCACTAAGGCCTTTGATGGCCCATGCACCGGAGCCTTAGGCTCACTGTAGAGGAGGCCATCTTCCCAGTAAATATGGTAATTACTGGTCTCTTGGTTCATCGCTTGGGCTTCGGCCTGCCGCCGCATACCTTCAAGCGTGGGGCACTCTCTCTGTGCCCGACAAAATTCCTCCCAGGTAGGCCCTCCTTCCACCTGCCACTCTGCAGAGGTCGGCAAGTCCCCCACGGGAACAACATCCACCAACCGCGGACTCCGGGGTAACCTCCACGGGCTCCCCATCCATCTCGCAGGGTGCGTCCTCCATGACGTCCTCCTGACCAGCAATGGGCTGGGCCATTGTTCCAGGCTCCAACCCGGGTTGAGTTCCTTGCCGGGCAGCCATGGACCTCGTTACCACGCAGGTCCACCCTGGTAACCCCAGCATCTCAGCATGAGCGTTGAACTCCACTTCCTTCCAAGTCGTTTCCGAGCAGACAGTCCCCTGGCAAGGCAGGGCTTACGGCGACTCTCAACTGGCCTGAGACTCCTCCCCACTCAAAGGGAACTTGGGCCACGGGGTAATGACTTTGGCTGTTATCAGCCATTACCACCGGGTGGAATACTTCAAGAATCACCTGCTCTGTGGACACCAGCTGACGTCTTACCATCGTCATGCTGGCACCCGTGTCCCTCAGAGCCTCCACCTCCTCCCCGTTAACCTGTACCCTCTGCCGGTGTTCGAGGGCAACTGCGTCACTGGGACCATCTCCCTATCCCCCAGTGAAACCAGGGTCAAGCCTGTCAACTCACCCCCCTCATCTAGGGACAACTCCTCCCCCAGCGCTACGCTAGCCACCTCCTGTGGGGGCTGGGGTCCGTTTGCGACACTGGAGATCCCCCTTGTAGTGCGCAACCTCCCCACATTCGTAACAACGGACAGTTCTGGGCTGCTAACTCTTGTCAGGGTAAGTGGGTCTCGGTGATCCAGATTGGGGTGGGGAACCTACCCCCTTCCCCTGCGGTCTATTTTGGGAGCCTTTGAAGAGCTCCTTCTTTTTATCTCCCCCCTCTCTCTTCTGGGGTGCGCCCTGTCCGCCTTTCGGGGTGTCTCCCCCGGGTCCCTTGTGGGACACCCGAGTGCTAACCCAGGTATCCGCCTCCTCCGCTAGCTTCCGAGGGTCGGTCAGCTTGCGGTTCACCAGGTGTTGACGCAGCTCTGGAAAACACTTATCGAGGAGGTGCTCTCTTAAAAACAAGTTGTACAGCCCCTCGTAATCGCTCACTTTGCTGCCACGCACCCAACCCTCTAAGGCCTTACGTGCATAATCACAAAAATCCACCTAGTTCTGTGTGGGAAGCTTATGGCTGTTGCGGAACCAAACTTTCTAAGCAGGGCCCCCTTCATGACAGGGTAATCTGTTCGCTCCTCTCTGTCTAAGGTCAAGAGTGTGTCCCTTGCCACGGGAGGCGTGTACCGGTATAGGCCACCCCCCTAGTAACTCTTGGGCACCCAGGGGGCGTGGCCTGACAGCATGGCCAGCTAGACGCATCTCGGCGCAGCTCCTGCCCCGTATGACAAAATCCTGCAGTAATCCTGGTGGAATCTGACTATGTTTGCAAACGCTGGCATCGGTACCCCCCCCTGTCCTGAGGGTCCCTGACCAAGTGTGAGAAGTCGGTCCGCAGTAGGGGGAATCGTCTATAGAAACCCGGAGACGCGCCGGGTTGCCTGAATCCAAGATGGCGGCGCCGGCCTTTGCCGGGGGATCGGGGAAGTCTCAGTGCGGCCGATTCTAAGGGGCTCCAGGGTGGAGACCCGAGTTGTGGACCCGGACAGAGCCATCATCCTCGGGGGCCTCCTGGAGGTGGAAGTCGGAGGTGAGCAGATGCGGCGGCTCCGCTGGCCGCTTTGAACTTGGAGACCGGGGGTGCGCTCTACGCGAGCCCGGTGCTGGAGATACGCCGTGAATGGCCCACCCGCTATCCCGCTGCATGAGCTTGGAATCGCCCGGGGTGGCGGCGGTGTGGCGGCCAAGCGGTGTGGCAGCGTCTGGACTGTGGGCCTGGGCTCACGGTTTGGAGGTGTACCAACCACCCCCGGGGGCGGCCAGCGGACGCGGCGAGCTGGGCCGTCGCTTTGCGGCAGTGGCTGGCGGCCAGGGCTCTCCCTGCGAGGTTCGGTAGGGGTGAGCCCGGCCAGAGGCATGAGGAGGACGGATGGCTGGCTCCGAGCGGGGACCCAGGGAGAATACTGGCAAGCCTCATGCTGAGAGGATGGCTGCCGGCGAGACGATCTGCTTTGGGACACAAGTGGCCGGCAACGACGGTGATAATTACAGGTGCATCCCTCAAAAGTAGCGTGTGGGCCCTGATCTACCTAGGGGGAAGGTGCGGCCTGCTGGCTTGGCCCTGATGGAGAGGTAGACGAGGACTGGTAGTGCTCCTGCTCTGGACAGCGGGCTGCGCAACGGCACCTATAGTACAGCCCCCGGTGAGGAAGAACCGCAGGACGGGAGGGAGGGGACGGGACCTCACGGGACGGCGAAGTCACCAACGCAAGGCCGAGTCGCGGGCTCCGGATATCTGAGGGCTCCAGCTCGGTCGCGGCGGCGAAGGAGCGCTGCCCGTACAGGTCCAGGGCGGGGCCTGCCTCTCGGAAGCCCGGCATCGCTGAAACGTGCGGCCAGAGATGCGCCCAGATTGAGGCGGAGGGGGCGAGGTGCGGCCTACCTCCACTACCACGAGGAACTCGGTACCAAGATTGGAAGACGGCGCGGAGGGCTGGGCAGCGGTGCGCTGTGCGCTTGGAGGTGGTGGCCCAGGAGGTGAGGTGAGGGGTCCCCTTCCTTCGATTGGTGTGTACAAAGGTCGGGCTCACGGGGATACCCCACTGGACCAGCCCGGAGTGCCTGGAGAAAGGAGGCGGATGGCCTGGTAGCTGCTACGAGCGGAGGACGGATGGCCAGCTTGGTGTAGACGACACTGAGCCCCCATTGAGAAGGTGGACTGCTAGAGGGAACCCCTTCCCTGGTTTGGTTGGGCGGAGGGGCCACTGCGGTGTCCCTGAAGACGGCCCTGCGGACGATGGGGAAGGACCGTGCCTTGAGATGCGCCCAGACGAACAAAATTGTCCAATACACGGTCCCGGGGCAGACGGGGACGGATCGCCTTCGGGCGGATATGGAACAGGGAGCCCACCAGGATTCGGCCGCACGGGATAAAGCGGATATACTGGCAGCGATTCGAGACTCCAGGATGGCGTTAGAAGCTAAAATGGATGGGATGGCCATGGACATTAATCATCTACGCCTGGATCTCAGGAAGGTGGCGGACAGGGTCATCACTACGGAGGGAGATCTGAACACGCTGCAGTCGGAGGTCAGGCAGCTGCGGGAGACGGTAACGGCCCTCCGGGACCATACTGTCCGACTGGAGGATAGGGCGGAAGACGCCGAAGGACGCTCTCGGCGAAACAATCTCCGTTTTTTGGGATTTCCGGAAAGGGCGGAGTGCCCGGCAGCGGACCTCTTTCTGGAGGACTGGATTGGCAGAGCGTTCCCCCAGCTGAGACTATCCAAAATGTTTGCGGTGGAAAGGGCACATAGGTCGCTGGGGCCGCCGCCCAAACCGGGATCCCCGCCTAGAGCCCTGATTGCCCGGCTGTTCAACTTTAGGGACCGGGACATGATCTTACAGTATATTCGGGCCAAAGGGCCTCCTCGATTTGAAGGCCAAGATATTCATATCTATCCTGACTATACTAAAAAAGTGGAAGGCTTGCGGACCGATTTCCTGGGTGTCAAACGACGGATGAGTAGCCATAATATAAAATATAGCCTGATGTTCCCAGCCAGGCTCCGAGTGCAACACGCTGACAAAGTCCTCTTCTTTGGTACCCCGTCGGAGGCAGCCGACTGGATGGATTCGTTGGGACTGGCCGGCCCGGACCAAAACCAGGGATGGCAGGAGCAGAGACGTCGGAGCAATCGACAGAGGAGCCGGCAGCGCCACGATGAAGGACGACAGAGGCGCGACCGAGATCGAGCAGATGAGGGGCGTATCGTGGTGGGACCGGATGGAACGCTCCTCACGGAGGGGGAGGGTATCCAGACGCAGAACCAGTTCTCCCCACTCTGTCTGGTGCAGGAAACACAGTCGGACCTGGAGGGTGCCACCGGCCCGGATGTGGTAGGCTCCGAAAACAAGTGAGGGAGAGCCCTGATGCTGTGCTTCAGGGATAGATCGCCACAGACACTGTGAGTACCGGGTCTGGCCCACTGGGCACTTGACTTTCCTGGGAGACGATGGTGCACGAACATTGAGCCCTCTGAACTGGCGGGAGGGGGGGGGGGGTTAAGGACATGCTGGAAGAAGGTACTTTATTACGCCTACACGCTGGTTAGGTGTGCCGGCTGTGGAGTGCAGAGGCGGCCCGGCTAGACTTTGGTCAGGCGGGGTTGCGCGGTGCCCGGCAGTCGGCTGATTCACAGAGTTGTAGGAGGGTGGGAAGGTTATAAGGATTTGGGTGGATAAGTTAAGTTGTAACTGCTCTTTTTTTTTAAGCTGAAAGGGGTATCCTGAGGGGTGGGAGGAGCTTTGGTGCGGGGTTCTGAGTCCTCAGACCGGGACCGGTTGTGAGAATGACGGGCTACCGCCTGTGGGTGGGGGGAGTTGGGGTTTACAGTTGGGGGTTTGTTGGGGTTGCTGCCGGGTCTGTTTCATGTTGGCACACAGGGGATCGAAGTCTTGGGTCCCTGGCGGGGGCAAGGTATGGCATTGATGGGGGGTCCGCGCACCACAGGCGGGGAACTGGGATGCCGACAACTGTTCACACATGACAGGGGATAATCAGAATTACAAACTAATTACTTGGAACGTGCGTGGGCTCAATAACAGGGTGAAACGGATCCGGGTAGCATCATACCTAAGGCGATATGGGGTCAGTGTAGCTCTACTCCAGGAAACCACCTATGGGAAAACTGTCTTAAATTTGTCCAACGCAGGTGGAGGGGTCAGTTCTTTGCCACATCCTACTCGGGGTTTGCCCGGGGTGCGCTAATATGGGTGGCACCGGGAGTCCCCTTCCAGGCTCTGCATGTTAAACAGGATCCAGAGGGGAGATATGTTGCGGTGAAGGGGACCCTTGATGGGTGCAGTATCTGCCTGGTGAATGTCTATGCCCCGAATAGTGACGAGGGTGGGTTTCTAAGCCGTGTACTGGGAGTGCTGGATCTAGACCCTGATACAGAACTGGTGGTGGCAGGGGACTTCAATTGTGCCCTGGATGGGGAGCTCGACAGATTCCCTCCCAAACCGGATGCCAAGCCCCATGTCAGAGAAGCAATGAGCCAAATGCTTCTTAATTATGGCCTACTGAACGTGTGGGGCCACCGTAACCCTAGTCGTAGAGTGTACTCGTGCCACACACCTGCTGCCAATACCTTTAGCAGATTGGACTACTTCTTCATCCAACAGACGGCGATCTATCGGGAAACGGAGACTCAATCTCTAGCCCGATGTCTGTCGGACCATTCCCCGCTCCTGATGGCTTACTCGCTGGCCCGACCAAGATCGAAGGTACTGCTTTGGAGGCTCAATATTGAAGCCTTAGGCGACCCGGTTTACAAAGACGCCATTTCGACCGGGCTGAATGACTATATGGAGATCAACTGGGGCTCCGCTAGCAACAGAGCGACTGAGTGGGACGCCATGAAAGTGGTGGTTCGGGGGATATGTCGGTCCACGGAGGTAGGGGTCAAAAAAGTGTTGGAGCGTGAACTGCGGCGGCATGAGGTACGATTGGAGGAGTTGGAAAAGGAACTCCCCACGAATAATAAGAGGTCGGCTGAATGGGACGAAGTGCGGCGGCGGATAGGAGACCTATGGGACTCGTTAGGCAAATATGTTAGAACTGCGAGTAGGCGTCGCTGGTACACGGAAGGGGATAAGGCAGGACGGCTGCTGGCGCGCCTGATTCGGACGGAGACTCAGCCGCGCCCGATTTGGGCACTTAAAAATGACCTGGGACAGATGGTGTATACCCAACATGAAATAAATAGCGTATTCGTGGCCCAACTACGTAAAATATACTCTGAGATGCAGTCTCCCTCGGCCCCTGAGGCGGTGGAGGCCTATTTGGTTGAGTTGGAACTGCCCAGCATAGACGCAGATGACCAGGAAGCCCTGGGAGGCCCCCTTAGGGGGGGGGGGGAAGAACTACGGGCAGCTATCGCCCACCTAAAAACTGCAAAATCCCCGGGTTTGGACGGCATACCCGCTGAACTTTATAAAGAGTGCGGTGGACTGCTGGTCCCCAAATTACTAGAGACCACGATGGAGGCCGAGACACGTGGTATGCTCCCAGACTCCATGAGGGAAGCATTGATTGTGATGATCCCCAAAACTGGGAGGGATCCCCGGCTCTTATAGGCCCATTTCCATGATGAATGTGGATCTTAAAATTATCAGTCAGGTGTTGGCGTCTAGGCTCCTCCCTTATCTTCGGCGGCTGATCCATGATGATCAGTCCGGCTTTATACCGGGCAGAAATACACTGGGGAATATTCGTCGCCTGGCGCACATTATGCAATCTGTGGAAGGACGGGCCCAACAGAGCACTTTGGTGTTCCTTGATATCGAACAGGCGTTCGATTCAATCAGGTTGGATTACCTCTGGCAGGTTCTGCTTAAAATGGGTTTGGGGGAGGGGTTTGTTAATTGGATCATGTTATTATATGCTCGGCCGATGGCACGGGTCCGTACGGGTCGGTACGTGTCGGATGTATTTAACATAGCGAGGGGAACGCGGCAGGGCTGCACGTTTTCCCCATTGCTGTTCGCCCTGGCAATGTAGCCTTTGGCGTGTCATTTGCGCAGGATACTTATGAGACAGGGCATCCGGGTGGGGAATACGGAGCATGTGGTGTCACTGTATGCCGACGACGCGTTAATATACTTGAGTCGATCGACCCAATCACTGCCGAGATTATTAACAGCGCTGGCCCAATTCGCTGATGCCTCCGGACTCTATATTAACAGAACGAAGTCACAGCTCTACACGATTGACTCAAAGGTTGACTGGGAGGCGGACCATCGACCAGAGCTGGAACTTCCTTGGGCAGAGGACACGATCCGATACCTAGGGATATGGCTCGATAGATCCGAGGCGGGGTTTTATCAGCGTAATATGGGGAGGATAATCCGTGGGTTACAGGGTAGTATTACCTTTTGGAATTCTCTTAACCTCTCCCTGATGGGAAAGATTGCACTCGTAAAGATGGTAGTCCTGCCCCCATGCCTCTATACCATGCAAGGTTCCTTTTTTGAAATTCCACACCGGGTTTTTCGGGAACTCGATTCACTCCTGGTCCAACTGTTATGGAACAGGAAGCGCTGCAGGGTCAGTTTAGGAGTCCTGAAACGTAGCTGGGGTTTGGTGATCCCGGATTTGGAACTTTACTCCTTTGCATCGCAATTGCAACATGCCATATCCTGGTTGGATGCAGATCCCTCTTGGGAGAGGTCCCTGCAGGCAGGTACGTACGGGGTCCGACAACTCGGGGCTTTGTTGTGGCGGGCTGGGGGGCTGGAGGCACCCGGTCCGCCTCTGGTGCGGCTAGGGGCTGCAATTTGGACTCTAGTGGTTCGCAAAATTATTCAGGACAGACCTTTTGCCCCGGAGGCGGACCTCTGGCAGCTGCCGCCCTTTGCTCGGATTGAACAAGTAATGTCAACGGAGGCGTGGAAGTCAGGGGGCTGCCTGATATTGGCCGACCTGTACCCGGACGGTAAATTTATCACGTGTCAGGAGGCAGTGACCGCCTTTGAGTTGGGGGCAGGGCAGTTTCTGCAATATGCAAAAATAGCGGCAACAGCACGACAACTGTGGCCTACGTTTCCGGAGGCCCCGGGGCACACCCAGACTCTGGTCACTATGATTGCCATGGCGGGAGGGCGAAAATGTGTTACTCACCTCTATAGAGCGTTAAGGGATGATAAAAAGACCGGCCCCCTAAAAATAGAAGAAAAATGGCAGCAGGTGTGTCCACAGGAGCTTACGCTGCGAGACTGGGTACGAATACACGAAAGTGTGCGGAAGGTGGCAGTGAGCAATCGCTTTAAGCAAATCCAGTACAACATAATACATATGACGTACCTCTCCCCTAGAAGGTTGCACGCCATTGATGGCGCCAGAGACCCCCAATGTCCCAGATGTCGTTATGATCCAGCAGATTTTCTGCATATGGTCTGGACATGCCCATCGATCCAGACGTAGTGAGGAACTGACCCGGATAACCGGATGGACTATTGCATTGGATCCCCGTGTATGTCTACTGGGCTTGATTCCGCGAGACCCGAAGCGCAAGATAAGCAGGCGGTTTCTGGTCCTGGGGCTAGTTATAGCCAAGAGGCGTATAGCAATCCACTGGTTAACACAGCAAGGACCGCTATTGGAAAAGTGGAGGTCAGATTTACAGGAGTGGGCCCTAGCCGAGGAGGGGCACATACGGAGCACCAGGAGGGACGCCAAACTGCCTGAGGTGCTACTAGCGTGGGGGGAAATGATGCAGGAAATAGCGGGACAGGCCTCCCAGGTCACGGTATCCAGTACAGCTGAGATGTCCATTAGAGTGGGGGAGACCCCAGGTCAGGGGAGGGAGATTGAAGGTAGCCCCGTATGAGTATTTAGATACATAGACCTTGAGTTACGTTGACCCGGCAGAGGGGGGGGGGGGGGAGGGCTGGGGGGGGGGGTGGAGTTGTGATGGGGGAAGGGGCTGGGAGGTGGGAGGGGGGAATTTTCTAAAGTTGGTTTGGATAATGCAAATTGAACGAGACATCGAATGTAAAACATTGCAGATAATGGACTCTCCAAGGTGTTGAACGCCCATATTGTTGTTCTTCGATCTCCGCAGAGGTGGACTAAATGTGGAACTGTTGGTTGAGAGGTGTGAGGCAAGATTGGTGACAACCTAATAACAGGATTATGGATGCTGCAACAACTTGGACGCTTCCAGGTGACGCGTGTTGGATTCCTTCATTGGTAACTTATAGCTATCTGTCTCACTGCTTACTATTTTGGAGCTTCTTTGATGAATCTGTCGGTATTGATATGTTATGCTGTATACTGATGATGGCGGAAGTTGTAATCTTAAGGAAACCAATAAAGTATGTTTAAAAATAAAAAAAAATTAAAAAAACTCTTGGGCACCCCATGGGCTACCAAGGACACCTCATATGCCGCCAACCACTTATCTATGTCATCCCGACACTAAAACTGGCCACCACCTCCTTTGGTAGATAGAACTTAGGCTCTCGTGGAGCCTCAGCAGGTACGCTGCCACCATTCCTCTTGCCTTGCGCCCCTAGCTGCAATGCCCGCAACTCTATCTCCTTTAGGCTGAGCTCATGCACAAGCTTCCTCTCCTCCATGGCTAGCCTCTTCTCCTCTCTCTCCTTCTCCATCCTAGCAAGCTCCAATCTCAATTGCCTCTCCTCCCTCCTGTCCTCGTACTCCTCTACGGACACACTCCCTGCTGAAACACTACTGCCTGCCCTGGAACGTCTTCCTGGCAAAACATTGTCACTCATGTCAACCTGCAGTAGGACCAACTCTCCTGGAGTGCCCGCTCGCCCTCGAGCGCCCGGCTCCCGCTGTCCCTCGTCCCCTCTCCCTCCCGGGCGGGCCACTACCCATGCCCTCAAGGTTTTCTGAAGCTCCTCTCTCTTGGCGCCTCGCCTGACGGACACCCCCATCCCCTGACAGAACTCCTTCAGCTGCGCCACGGTATACATTTCTAGTTTGGCCAGCTCGAACTCCATCCTGACAGGTGAGGCCCCAGACAATTCAAGGAAGAAAGAAAACAATTACTAGGACGTAGGCAACAGGTTCAGAAACAGGAGCCTATACACTCAAGCAGACAGTGAAGGCAAATTGTTAGGCTTGCGACACAACCGGTGTCCAATTGCTGCGCACACTGAATCCCTGTAGGGTGCTGTACAAGCGCAAGTCCCAATCCCACCGCTGAACACCAATGTTAGAACTGGGGTCACCAATTTCGACGTGGTAGCTTGGCGCGAGGTAGGAAGGCACCCGAAGGCAATGTGTAAAGCAGTTGTGCAGCACTCACTCTCACGGATTCAGCCTGGCGCACACAATGAAGGACACGACACCAAGTGGTTTGATGAAAACAAGATTCTTTATCTACTTCAAGTTGGGGAGAATCAATTCATTTCAGGAATAATGCAGATACGATCACAAAAAACCATGAGTTCATTCAAGTAAATGTCCCAGATAACCGCAGGGCAACAGTCAATTCATCACAGTAAATAAATCAGTGCATTTCTGGGCAACAATCAATTAATTCAGGGTGAAACCAGGTAGAAATTCCCTCAAGTGATTATCACCATTGACCTCTTGGCCACAAGCAACTTATTCCAGCCCCAACATGTGCGCAACTTCGTTTAGGGGAGTAGGGCAGGAAGCCTCAGGGCAACTTGGCATTCACTTTGGCTCACAACGGGCATAAATTCATGCGAGGGCATCAATTAATTCATTCAGCAACTCTAGCGTAAGAAGAACTTCAGCGCACTCTCCTGGCGCACCCTCAATAAAGGCGTCCCTCCTCAGGGGGCACCACCCGGTTGTTGACTCTTGGACTCCCCCCCTCCCCTAGGGGGAGGCAGTTCTTACGATGCGTATTGGGGAGGCAGGTATTGCAACTTGTCCCGTGGGGCCCCGTCTACTGTGAGGACCGGTAGCAGTGTTTATTCTCAACCGGGGAGGGGGCACCCAAGCAGGCCCCAGCCTCCCCGTACTCACCGCTCCTTGGTGGAAGTCCGACGGGGTAGCCCCGCGGGGGGGTGGGCCCGGCCGGGGCTGTTCCGGGCACCGCTCTTCCTCACGCGATCTTCGGCGCAGCCCGGCCAGGCTCCGGTCTTCTTCCGCAGCTCCGGGGGCAACAACCAATGGGGTCGCGGCGTTCCGGGGGCGCGGCCTATGACGCGGCCGGGGCCCCGGGAACCACGAAACGCGCGCTCCTCGGCCTTCTCAAGCGCTGCGGCGGCCCTCTCCAACCTCCGGGGGCCGCAGCGGTGAACTGGACCACCGGGTCTGTACTGGTGGCAGTCCTGGGACCGCTGCAATGGATGTGGTCGCAGCGCCTCCGGCGGTGGCACGGCCAACAGTTCCAGCGCCACCCTCAGGTACCCGGGCAGCGGCGGTGATCTTGGCCAGCCCGCGCTCGATTCCACAGCGCCGCTGGGCACTCCGCGAGCACGCTGGCCCAGCGCTCACCAGGGGGAGGGGACCTCACGGGGCGATTGAACTCTGGGGGCCACGGCAAGCAGGGGCCCCGCAGCAGGTCATTCTGGGCAGCGGCGGTGATCTCGGAAGCTTGCAGCGCTTAGGGGGCACAGCGTCTCGAAGGCACCGTGCTGGAAAGGTACAGCGCTTGAGAGGTACAGCAGCAGCTCAGGGATGGGGCAGAGAAGTAGCGCTGAGAGGTGACACAGCGCTCGCCAGGTTTGGTGCTAGATAGATATGGTGCTTGGCAGGTACAGCTTCTTCAGCAGAGGCCCAGTTCTGGCGGCACAGCGCTTGGAAGGGACACAGCGCTTTACCTGTAATTCTTGTAGGGCCCGCAGAGACAGACCAGGTCAGCACTTGTCTTAGGGGGAAAGGTGATGGCAGGGCCCCCTGGTAGGCCTATTAGGGGGAGAAGGGGGTCGAGTTAGTAGGCATCAGAGGCAGGGTGGGTCCCTGCAGCACACTGGAGATGGTCCCCTGGGTTACCCCCTCACCAGGCAAGATCAGCAGGCAGGCAGAGTCCCTCATTTAACTTGGGTACAGCAGGGCCTAGACTCAGTCAGTCCCAGTAGAGTAGAGGTTCCCCCAGGTCCAGTGGTGGCCCAACTGACTAGTCAGGTTTCCCTCCTTTCCTCTTATACCCCCAGGTCAGGTGACCCTCCTGCAAAGGCTGCAAAGCATAATCCCTCCCAGGGCTGGAAGGTTCCAGGAGCTTCCACATAGCTGTCTATGGGACAAAAAGGCGGGATAGAAAATATACTGTGTCAAAATGTCCCAGTCTGCTCCTAACCACTAGTGTGTGTATGCAATGGCCACTCCGCAGTAGCAGGGGCCTGTGGCAGCCATGTTGTTAGGAGAGAGCACATGCACCTCAGCACTGTTTAGCAGTGGTAAGGCGCCCAGAGACCTAGGGCCAACAAAAAGATGGCAGCAAAAGTGAGGCGACAAGGGCACAAAAAACGGGGTAGACCAACCTAGGGCTGACAGGTCTAACACTGGCCCACCAACCAATGATGATCAGGCTACTGCGAAGGGCGCACCACAACAACCTCTATGCCGAGCCGAGTCCCACAGACAATTAAGATGAGGCCATGTAGAAAGACTGGGAGACTGTTTTGTGCTAAAAAGATCGATTTGGGTTGTTCGAAATAACAAATGCCAGTATCAGTGCTTCGCAAGATATGAACTGAAATGACCTATGAATTACCAAACCAGGCGATAGGCTGCATACACCAAACAGTGAACTTGCCCCTGTGCTGATTCTTGAACCCGGGCTTTCATTTTCTGCTAGTACTTAGAATGGGTGTGGAAACGGTAGCAATGATACTAGAATGCAATACTGGTGTGAGAACTGTAGCAATTATACTAGACCCACTGTGGATGGTGGGAGAAATGTCATTGGGCTTGAGCCCCATAAAAGGGATTGTAGAACACAATAGCTGAGCCCCCATTAACATGTAAAGTACTTCATTCTGCTGTGATATTAAAGTACTTCTATTTTTATTAAGGCAATCTCTTGGTTGGACAATAAGTTATTGTATCTGATGATTGACTCGGACTTTAGAGTCTCTGCCTCCCACGGTACCTCCCTGAGAAACAACCGACTACTAAGCCTCGCAAAACTTGAGAGTCGAACTGCAGATTGGGTGCGCTAGAACAGATCCCATAACATCAGAAGCAAAGGGCCACGAATGCGGTCTAATATCCTCTGCAAATGCAG
The DNA here is from genome assembly GCF_964204655.1 of Triturus cristatus. Taxonomy (NCBI): domain Eukaryota; kingdom Metazoa; phylum Chordata; class Amphibia; order Caudata; family Salamandridae; genus Triturus; species Triturus cristatus. The sequence continues at coordinate 1,155,502,154 of NC_140583.1, read as the reverse complement.
TGGCCTCTGGGACAGGGTTCGACATATGTGGAGAAAAATTAACAGCATGTCCAAATGCACTTCTGCTAAGCATTACGCATGCATAAATCTGTAATCATGCAAGAGCTCCTAGAAACTCCAAGAAAGCTGCCACAGTCGCAACTATTTCCAAGATGTACACTTGAAAGAGTAGGATTGTTGGTGTGAGAGGCCAGTATGAGAGTTTGATCAATCAACAGGGGTCACACAAATGTAAGGAAATTAAATAGATAATATTGTCCATGTCAAAGAATTATGTACATGTAGACTTCTTGCAACAGATGAAATTATCGGATATGCATACAAAAGAAATGTAAAAAGGAAAACGTTTTATATAAAAAATCTATGGTTTTTTTTACTCTTTTTTAATACAAATAATGATTTTTTGATTAACTACTATGTATAAAACTCAATTCTATAAAAATTTAAAAAAACATGAGCTTCAGAAACTGCAAGTTTGTTATGCTGTCATGTGGTCACTGCAAATAGCCCCATAGAGCTGTAGCGAACGTACAAAAATGAAATATAGGTCTAGTGGGAATTTTTTGTACCTATGTACACTCTGAATTGTTCACAAAAATGTATAAATCTACTCTGACTGTAAGCATAAACTTGCTTTGATGATTGATTATTTTTATTTATTTATTTGCTTATTTTAGAATTGGGCCCCATTTATTCTTAGGAAAGCATGTTTTTGATATTGGTGCTAAGGAGGGTAGTATGATGGTATTGTATTTATAAAGCGTAACAGCGACACCACCCCTCCATCTCACCTGCACTGAGACAGTCAATCTGATCTTTTCCTTCTGTGTACTGAGAAGTCTTCAGATATTCTTTCTCATTTGCACTTGTCTGGAGTAAGTCATTTGCATCCACGTCACCTGGAAAATACGGACACAAACGCATCATGTATACACTGTCATTTTATGTATTCACTTTCAGCCCTATTCCAAAATAGGGCTGATATCCATTCAGAGGGGAAGCAAAGTACACTTGCAACCGCATATTTCACCACTGACACTTGGAGCTATGCAAATACACCAGGCCTATTCTCCTCTTCAGAATGGAGCACCTGCCATGTCACTGCAGAAGCCACGTAAGGCTGACATCTGGGGCTGATTCTTGGTACACTCAGTTTTTCAGGCCTGGTGCTGGATCGGCCTAGATGAGATTTCTGGGCCTGCGAGCAACTCTATCTGCCTCTTTGGTTCTGCTGCTGGGACACCTAAGTGTACTACCGAGGTCCCTAGTGGAGGCTGGAGGGCTTCACTAAGCCCTTGAAGAGAGGCGTTACTTTGTTGGTCCAAAACGGCCACTGTAGACATGCCTCAGCCCCGGTCAGTTGTAGTGAATGTTAAAAAGACACTGACACCTCACATGAGGTTGAGGGCAGGGGAAAGTGTGTGTGAGATAGAGTAGTGTTGGTGTTTTAATATGAATGAATAGGATCAGGATTCTGGGGGGTCTCTTCTGCTATTTGGCCCCACAGACCAAGCCACGGAGCCACAGTGCACATCTGCACTCCAGTACTGTGAATCTTTGCACTTCTCCAGTGTAACCAATTCAGGGTAGGGTAAGCAATGAGCCCTGGCGATCCTGCTAAAAAGGAGAGGTTGTAGCCTGCCAGGATAGGCTCATTGAGCATGCTACTTGCCAATTTATTTTCCCGGTTTAAGGTTTGCTTGGACCAAGGTTAGATTTCAAGTAAGCCCTTTTATGTAACAGGGGCGGTAGTGGGTCACCACCCTTGGTGTCAAAGTCAAGTGTTAGGAGTGAAACTGAAGTGACTGACCCCATGATGTTCAATGGATTGAGCTTTATCTCCACCTTATGGACTAGATGGGAGGATATCAGTCTCCAGGAGGGGATGGCAAAAAGGAGGTTGGAGACAGGATCTTCTGGGTGAAGATACTGATTGTCTTCTACTCATGCCTGGTCCCAACTATATAGCTGATACACTTCTGGAGAGGTGAATTGGCTGCAGAAACTCAACCTAAAGTGAGGCACTGGCCACTGCATATCCCTCGAACTATGAGACAAATGACCCGTGAGGTTCCCCATCAAGCCTGTCAGACAAGACCTTGCTGGAGAAAAATCATCTAGGTTGCCAACTGCTTTTTTTTTTTTTAGAAACCTGAAAGTGTAGGCAATACAATTTCCACCCTCAACTGAGAGGCCTGTGGTCTGTGGCACCACTTGTTGGGGTTGAAGAAGGTGAGGACTTTGCAAAGGGAAGGGTTATCCAGCCTTTTGAAATTAAGATTGTCAGTTCTATGGGCCTGATTTAGTTTGGCAGACGGATACTCTATCTAACGAACTGATATCCTGATTGCCTTATTACAAGTGCATTTGGATATAATGCACTTGAAATAACTCCAAATCAGGCCCGAAGTCTATACATTTTGATGGAGTTCCATTGCAGATCTTGACCAAGCTATGATGAAAGTCAAGTCTTTTCTGACTAAACTAGGGGCAGTGCAGACTGAAGTCTTGTAATGTCCCAATGATACACTAGTATTAGATGAAGCCCTTGAAATCCTTTTATGTGCTTTTTGATGGGTTTGATATCTACAATATGGCGAACAGTATGGATGTTCACGTCAGTAGGACAAAGATTTTGACCTTTGCAAGAGGATGTAAAAAAAACAGGAGATATAGCCTTTGGAAAAAGAATTGGACTGTGCATTCAACTTGCTAGGGTTTAGCAAATTGACATATACAGTGTGAGATCCCATTTGTCATTGTTTAAAAAGAAATATTACTTAAGTGTAATCAGAGTTCTGCATCACAGGAATCCTCACTGAAGTCATAAACGTTGTGACACCTGTATAATATACCAGTATAATAGTCAATCTATAGTTGGAGGTAGACACCCCTGTGTTCATTGGCTGGTCATACCTCCATAATTAGCAGGACATGGTTTGTGTTTACTGTATTTTTCTTGAGTAGAAAAAGGTTCATCTTTATAGCAGTATGACCACATAGCAAGCACCTAACTAAAGAAAATTTGCTACACTAACCAAAAGAACTTGCAATTTACACTCCGAGGGAGAGCAAAATGAAGGGAACTGGGTCTGTTAGAATAAAAGTGCTAAAGGTGAAGAACAATCTCCACTGTTTCTTAGAGAAGCCAGCAGCTTCTCCATCCCAGCATGTACAGTACTGCCAATTAGCCTCAGAGCCCCAGTTCTTTTTGAACGACAATCAGTAATGTGTAGTAGCTGGAAATGCTAATAGTAGTACTGACAACCATTGAGGAGGGAGGATTTTATTTTTACTTTAATGAGCATTCCTATGATGCAGATCTAGATTACAAATCAGCAACATTTCCTTCTGTAGCATAGAATCCTCAATGATGGTCAGACATAGAAGACTCCCCAATCTGCTGTTGCAAATACAAAACTACAAGCAGCAACCAGACACTTAACTTAACAAGAGATATGTAATCTCAAAGCCTTTTCAGCTAAATGGATTCCTTAGTGTTGTCTGACATATTAAAGTGTCGGCAGTCGAGTTGTCATCCAAGCAGTAATGCTTGGAAAATGTGCATACTAATTTCCAGATGTCTTATGAATTTCAGTCAAAGATACATTCCTTTACCGGTCAGCAGATAATGCCTTGCCTCGTAGAAAGGGAGATCTAGGAAGAGGCTATATTTTGTTTTGAGAAAGCCATACCAGTTCTGAGAGTGCCATAGTTAATAAATTAACTGGTTTGTCTTATTGATATATTTAGTTCAGTCTAAATAAAATTTAGGAACTCTACTAACATCTAAGGAAGGAAACATTCTTTCTGCTGGAGAGAAAGTATCACTAAAAAATACTGGTAGTGACCGTCTGGTTTATATGAAAATTGCAGGCAACTGAAGGTAAAAAAACAAAACAATGAACCCCCCCCAAAAAAACACCAACCTATTGCTGTAAAATACTGTGCATGGTTCTATTGAGGAAAAAAATGTCAGGTCACTGACAATTCTCTCCAAGGTAATTGCCATAAAAAACTAACTTCCATGAAAGGCACTGCAATGAGGCCTTATGTATGGGCTCAAATGGTGGAGCCATTGGGTAAGCCCAGATTCAACTCCAATGGGGAGGAGGACATCTAGCTGGTGGAAAAGTCTTTTTCAATCCTTCCATAAAGTCTTTTATGACTTGCATTGTAAAGAAGGATCTTTGTGTTGACCCTTCCAATACTTTGTAATAGTCAGAAGATTAACTTTAATTGAAGCAAACTACTGGCTTGATTCGGCCAAATCAAGAAAATAGGGATGCTTACATTCTCCTGGGAGTTTATAGGGTTATGATTGTTGTTCAACCAAATGACAAATCTCTTCCGCTTAAATGAATAAGATGCCCTTGTGAAAAGATGCTTGGCCTCTTTGCAAATGTTCACATACTCTGGTGGAAGGTTTTTAAGTGTCCATATGGAATTCAATGACTGTGCGTTGGGTGATTGATTTTGTCTTGCGATAGAAGGTTCTGTTTGCACAGCACCTTCTTGTGAGGTCTCATGGAGAGATGAAGTAGCTCTAAATACCACCACTGTTCCGGGCACTCTGGTGATACTAAAATTATTCTGCCACTCGAAAGTTTCAGTTTGAACAGTACGGATGGAATTAATGGAATTAGAGGGAAAGCACAGAGAAACTTTCTGACCAAAAGGCCACTGCCCAACAACCCTGGTTTGGCATTTTGGGTTTTCTCCTGTGGCGAATAAGTCTAGAACCGGGAAACCCCAGTCTTGGAAAATATCCAGCAAGACTGCATCATTCAATTACCATTTGTAGGTATCTACGAAGAATCTGCTTAGAAAATATGCTTGACAGTTTTGCAGACCTGGCAAATAAATCCCTTGAATTGTTAAGTGCCTTACCAGTAGCCCATGCCAAATGCTTGAGACACTAAGGAGTCCTTGATCTGGTGCCCTCTTGGTTGTTTTAATAGTGAATCATGGCTGTATTGTCCATTTGTATAAAGATTCTGTTTGAAGTTAGAAATCTTGAAACGCTCTCAAGGCTAGATGGACTACCTTCAACTCCATGACCTCTATGTGGTATAGCTGTTGGGTGTCTGACTATAGTCCTTGCACCACAAGATCTTGTAGATGAGCACACCGTTCTGTGAGGAAAGTATCTCTCATAATCATCTAGCTTGGTAGACACTGCTAGAAAGATATTCCGTTTAGTAGACTGCTTTTCTTGCACTACCAAATCAAAGACTGTTTGACTTGCGGTGTCAGAATTTACCTGTCCTCTCAGTCATCTTTCAACTAGGGCCACTGATCTTAGGCAATGCTGTAATGGCCTCATATAAAGATGTGCACTGGGAACTAGAAAAATAAATTATGCTATATGTGGTATCTTAGTCATGGATGGTAATGTCATGCCTAGGGAAACCATGGAATGATATGGATGTCAGACTGGAACCTTGAGGGGCGAGAGGGACAGTTGGCTAGAGAAGCTGTTGGGAGCTGGCTGGGTTTTCCTCTCCTTACGTTGGAATAAATTACTCTACCCTCCATCATCTTTACTGTGAACTCTTTCATTACTTCACTGCTTGGGAGATATTCCTACACTATAGATTTAGCAGAGATTAATTCTGCTAAGTAGTTGGATGTGGCGTCTTCAGCAATCGGTTACATTTCTGCAAAATGATACACACTTGTTTCTCTGAAGGACACATTTCTCCCTTTTGAATGTCTACAGTGGCTCCTAAATAGTTTAAAAGCTGTACTGATAAGACCTTGATTTCTGTAGGATGATGCAAAAGACCAGGCATCGTATTAAATTGATTGTGGAAGTCCATCTTCACCTGATAAGCAGACTGTCATTATCGTACAGAGGAGTAGAAATGTAGATCTTATTCCATCAGACCAAAGTCATACATTTGGAGAATGTCCTCTGGACAGATTTTAGCCCAAGACGTAGAACTCTCTACAGATAATGAGCCTTGCTTACTATGAATCTTAGAAACTTATTTAGTGCCACTCGTATGTGAAAGTAACCATCCGGTAGATTCACAGAGCACATCCAGTCTCCCAACATAAACTGTTGATATATCTGGTGCAGGGCCAGCATCCTGAATGTTTGCTTCTTGATCTTTGTTGGGCTGTCTTAGGACGAGGATCAGCCTCAGTGCTCTTTTAGTGTATTTCTTGGGAACTAGAAAATACTTGGAATAGATTCCATTTCCTTCGTGAGATGGAGGAACTGGTTTAATTGCATGTTTTGGTAGTAAAGATTTTACTTCACCTACCAGTATAATTATCTTTGTGCATTCGAGTCTTAGACTCATAGCCTTTCGAGCTTAGGCCTTGTGTCACCTGCTCACCAGTAATATGTCAGCTGCAGCACTGGATGGTGTGCTTGTGAGAATCTCCCTTATGGTGTTTTCTCAGGGGGTGTCCGACCACAGCTAGCTGCCTCACTCCTCCCTCAGGCCACTGAAGTGATCACCACTGCGGGACTAATCGGTAAATGCTCATTTTCGGAAGCTAAGGCCCTGCACCATGGGGCATGTTTTATGCTTTGGAAGCCATACCAGCTCTGTGCAACGTATAGGTAAGGCTGCTGCAGCAACACTGATTCAGGCCTGCTGCAGGAGAGATGAATGGCATATTGTTGGTCTGGCTTTAGTTTCTTCAAGCAGTTCACCATATGAACCCTGTTCTTGAAGACTGGATGACCCTCCACAACTTGACTCAGTCCATATTTCCCAGAGCCTGACTGTCATGCAGACACCACCCCAGGTCTCGCAGAAGCCCTCTGAGTACTTGCAGAGTGCTTCCTTCCCTTCTTTGGTCAAGAAGAATTTGAAAATGGAACACAGCGGGGCAGTGTGGATCCCTCCTGTATACTCATTTTTAAAATGGGGGTATGGGGATCCAATGTATGCTCCTGGATCCGGTTTGGTATGGTTCCCTTTCAAATTAATTTTTTTGCCTGCTTTGTAGACACATTTGTTTAAGGTGACAGTCTCACAGCAGGTAGTCATGATGCTGGCTCCAAGCTGGAGTATCATAAGATGGGCCGAGCTAAACTGCAAGTCTGCAATTGGCTGTCATCATCATTCCTGAAGCAGCAATCAGAGACAGATAAAAGAGCAGGCCCTGCCTAGAAACATCTTCACACTTTACAACAGAGGGCCTGATTGACAAATGTAAACGTGCACTTTAGTGTAAGTTTACTATTTTAAGCTATTTACAAACTACAAGTAAATTTACTACTGCAGAGACTCCACACTCGGGGCGTAGAATTCTGTACATAAAAGGATAAGCCTCACCTATCTTTTTACGTGTGGAGTGCTCGGCCAAGACTGCGGAGCTCTACGGTGTTAAACGTACTATTAACGAGCAGTTTGTGAATAGCAAAAAAATAGTAAACTTATACCTTTATGAATCAGGCCCAGAATCTGCTGACTCACCCACTCTGCCATTACATCTAGCAAATGGCACTGCTCAAGAAAATCTAATCAGAAATCTTTTACTAAGGAAGGTACTCACAGACTTTTGGAGGATATTCCTCTCTCTAGCCATCCTCCCTCATTTCAGTGTCTGGGTCTCCACCCATCAGCCACATGAATGTAGATAATACACTTCAAAGGTCTGGGGAAGCTGTAGCCTTCCTCCATCTTGTGCTATGTTAAAACAAGGGAATTTGAAAATTGATCTCACTAGTCCCAACAAACAAACTCACATCTCAAATGGAACCTAGCCACATGTGCTAACATATGTATGTCAATCATTCACCATGCACCTGCTAATGAGACATTCACACAAAGGTATTCAGATAGAATATTGGTAACAGAAATATTGCGGTACAAAGTACACCAGAATACAGAGGACAAAAACATAATGTAAGTAACTTTCTATAGGTGAGGAATGTTTTACTATATATAAATCCATAAATAAATATACCTTGAGGATTTATATATCTTCAAGGTACACAGATGTGGAGTTAAGAATAGTGAATCTTTACTTACCTAATTGCACTTACCTTTTCAATATGTTGGTCCTCGATATTTTTGACACAATATTATGTCCACACAATAATTCTGTTTTGGATATTCTGTCAGAAAATCCTCAAACTGAATGCAAGTGCAAGGGTTTGGATGGTACATGAAACTGAAATTTGAATGAGTGCAGCCGGTAGTCCGCACTCCTCCACAACAAAGAAAAAAAGCCTGTTCAAGTCTATTAGTTCATAAAAATTAGTATGTTGCACCCGCCACTTAATGTCAACACAGATCATGAGCAGGTAATCCTATAGCAACAAAAGAGGGCACACTTAATGCATCCCTTAAGGTCACAGAGCATGCTCTGACATTGCCTTGGGCAGGTCAACGCCTCAGTGCCCACACAACTTTAAAGGGTTAGCCCCGCCAGTACGAAGACAGAATCCCAGTTTCTCATGCATGCAGATTTAGAGCAAGGATACACACCTGTATACCATGCATAGTACACTTCCATCGCAACAGCTCACAATTAAATTCTTGGCTGCAGAATATGACCAGAGTTCAGGTTACAAAATGAGTTCTGATAAAATGCAATCTTACTGTCTAATGTTACAGCAGCAGTTTTCCCAGTTAAAACCATAGTGGAGTATTTAGTGTTTAAGATGCTAGTAGCTACGGCCCCCTTTTGGCTACTAACTTTGAGTCTTTGTTCATGAAAACTAAACAACTTTTAAACAAGTAGCATAATGTACTAATTTCCCTATTAGAGAGAGTTTATTTAGTCTAAACGATTACTCTCCTGGGGTATCTTGATCTTTTTCATACCTTGACTTGCACTATTCCTTCATCATTAAAAAAAAGAGTATTATTACATCTTCTATTTAGCAATCTGAACACCACCACATACCTAGAAGAAATTAGGCCTCGTAATTTTAGAGGGTGGGTTGATTTTTTCCAATTTTAAATGGGATTACTGGCAGTCATTAGGAAGTTAGATTTACAAAATATTAAATATCAACAATCCAAGAAAATGATTCTCTTTTATAAAAAATTCTCTTTTCTTCGTATGTAACATTTAGATCCCTGGGTAAAATTAATCTCTATCACTTTTTTTTTTTTAAAAACAGCTTGGGCTTTAAATATCTAAAATGCAAGGATTGCCATTCATTTCCAATCAGGGTCAATCCACTTTTTCAGCTAACATTAAGTATAAGCCTTCTTACTAATTGCTCAATAAAGTTTGTTAAAACAAATAAAAAAATAAATAAGTATAAGCCTTCTTCATGTTGGATCAAAAAGGGGCCCTTTGGAGTAGTCGACTGACAGAAGTTTATCGGTTTCTCTCTTTCGAGGCATTAAGACTACACTATAACACGGATTAATCGTTTAAATGTCTGTGATTTAAAACTTGCTTTCGACAACAATATAATGGTTAGTTTTGCACAGAGGGTAACACAGAAGTGCAAGTCTTTTCTGAATTTCATATTATTACAAATTATTATTGTGTTCTATGAGATAACACCATATAAGGCCAACATAGACCACCTTTACCTTGGTCAAAGGAATTAAAAAACAATGTTAAACAGGCAATCATTTCCAAAGCACCTATTAATATTTATTGTTTTTTAAGCCAGTGAAAGTCTATATTCAGAGCTTTTGAGCAATTGTTCGGATTTACTACACTCCACATTGGCTTATTCAAAGGCAATTTACACCTGCATTTTCTTGCATTAGATGTGGAGAATAAGTTATTGATTACTCACATTGGTTTTCCTATTGTAAAGAACACTGTCAATTTTGGAAAAACATACTTCCCAGAATCAATCTGTTTTGCCGTTCCAGACACTTGCATACTCCACTTATAGACTTACCTCATCCATATTTAATTAATGAGATAGGTCACAATTTGCAACCCACTACTAATTGCTGTCATCACAGGGATGATGGTCTGCTGGGGTCAGAAGACTACCATGTCTGTAATTGCTTTTAAATAAAGCAATCTTTTTTTTATTTTAACGCACCCCGTTTTCCTTGAAGGCAAATGGGATGCGTTTAAAAAGAAAAAAATGACTTTGAAGTGTATTTTTGTAAAAAATTTTTTAGAGTAGGCATTGGTACGTGGGACCACTGCAAGCTCTTAAAACCTATTTTGTCAACCATTCTCAAAGCGGAAATGGTACCTTGGGGATCCTTTCCCATTGACGAATGGGTTACTACCATTTTTCAAATAGCAGGAAATTGCAAATGTTTTACGACTGCATTTCGGCCGCAAATCATTCGTACATACCATTTCAATTCGGTATTAGGAATGGGCTACATCAACACTCCCCTTCCAAATACCGCATCACAAAACCCCTTTGTACATTCCAAAAAGCATTTTATAGGTCACAAACGGCCCAATTCTGTAAATCAGCCATTTGTGACTGCAAAAATGCTTCGGACATCTAGTCCTTAGACACATATGATTTCTTTAAAGATCAATTTTCCGGTATTTATAATTTATTCATCCGGATTATCTTGATTTATTGTGTAATATTTTTAAAATGCTGATATATGTTGAACTGTTAAATATTTGTGTAGCTTCAGTCAGTCTGTCTATCCATTTCTTGTTTTGCTGCAGGTTTATTTTGTATTCTCTGAGCATTTTATCCCAACTTTTCGAAAATAAATAGAAACCTCCAGGATTTCTTAGGCCCACAACATCAGACAGCAACATAAAGTGCACCGAGAGGCATGAACATTTTTTTATATTTAACCCCTTCGCCGCGGCAGGAATTCCGCCGCGGCGCTGGGGGGGGTTTGGGGGCAGCGCGGTGGCGCTGTGCTCGTGACGGAACCGCTCCGTCACGAGCCACGATTGAGCTGTGCTTATGACGGAGTGGTTCCGTCACGTCTCCGCCCACTGCGCTAATCGCCCGCACAGGCGGGGAATTAGCGCCGCGTGGGCGGAGCGGCGGCCAATGGCCGCAGCATGACGGAACCACTCCGTCATGAGCACAGCGCAACCGTGGCTCATGACGGAATGGTTCCGTCATGAGCGGGGAAGGGGTTAAATGTGTTTACTGAAGTTTTCAAAAACAAACCATAACATACAGCGGCATCCAGTGAAAGACATTGCAATACTCATAGAACATTTTTTGAGTAATTTTACGATATGCTTTCTAGGTTGGTATTTGGACACAGAGAATGCATGTGATTATGGATTATCAGATGACTCGAATGTATAAATGTTACAGCAAACAAATGGTGGACGGAATGCTGACAATGCAGACATTCTCCCCCAGTCAAAAGATCTGGGTAAAATCAATCGTCCTTTTGCCCACTACGCCACCCCAGTTTGGACCCAGCCATAAGCAAATCAGTCTTGACCCTGTGCCCCATGGGAACAGTCCAGACCGAACTGCCTGGCCAGGCCAGACATGGGTCCCGTGCTCACTACACCACTGGATTCAAGCTAGCCTGGCTGATGAAGGGTGATGCCCTGAAACCGGTCCCAGGATGCTTGTTTCCGGTCCAGGGAAGACCTGGCTTGGCAGTTCGGGCTGGACTGTTCCCATAAGGAACAGGGTCAAGACTGATTTGCATATGGCTGGGTCCAAACTGGGGTGGTGTGGTGAGCAAAAGAATGATGTATTAAACCCAGATCCTTGTGACTGGGGGTGAATGTTTGCATTGTCCAGCATTCCGTCCATCAATTGTTTCTATTGCATATGTTGCCCTAAGTGGGAAGGGTATGCCCAGACGTGGGTCCCGTGCTCACTACACCACTGGTTTCAAGCTAGCCTGGCTGATGAAGGGTGATGCCCTGAAACCGGTCCCAGGATGCTGGTTTCCGGTCCAGGGAGGACCTGGCTTGGCAGTTCGGGCTGGACTGTTCCCATAACGAACAGGGCCAAGACTGATTTGCATACGGCTGGGTCAAACTGGGGTGGTGTGGCAAGCGAAAGAATGATGGATTAAACCCAGATCCATGTGACTGGGGGTGAATGTTTGCATTGTGCAGAATTCTGTCCATCAATTATTTCTTTTTCGAATGTATATGCTGTTATTTCCAGACCATGATGTTTTCTACGACTGTGTGTGCTCCTGATCTGTGTATTAATTTGATATTTTACAAGTTACTCTGGAATCTGTAATTTGTTTTCTTGTAAACGTATGCAAAATACTCTAGAAAAAGATTATTTAAAAAAAGAAGAAATGGGGGGCGTGGCCAACTGCCGACGGGAATCGCCGCACGGTAGCCGAGCTCCGTTGCACCACTCCCGAAATATCCGCTTTAACTCATCCGCCCCAGCCAAAACTCCTTTCCAAGGGGTCTAATGAAGCTGGCTGCTGTTATCCAAGAAGCGGACGAAGTTTGAGCGAGATCTGAGGAGTCCGGGTGAGGCTGCTACCGTCGAACGCTCTGGCTCAGGCGGGCTCCACGCAACGCCACGGCTGCGTCCTGGGCTGCGGCCGGATCCGAAAGTGGTGAGCGGGCGGCGCCAACATCCTGGGGACGACGCACACAGAGGACATCCATCGGTGTGTCCCAGCAGGTTGGTGGATGCCGGGAGAATAGAGGAGGTCTAGCACTGGCTGAGGCCGACCCCCCGATCCGCCATTATTGCCCGCATTGAGACAGGGGCTCCTGAACTGAGGCATACTTCACCGAGGCCATTGACCCTGTAGCGGTCCTTCCCTCGCCTGCCCCTCCGATTTCGCGAGCGGACCTGAGGGCCGTTGTAACAGCCGACAATTTACCCGCTTGCGCGTGTGACCCCCAGAGGAGGGAGTGGTGCCGCAATGATACCGGGGAGCCAGGCTGCTCTGAGTGCAGCCCAGACCAATTCACCTGCCTCTGTGCGAGTAATCCGTGGGGCCCGGAGGACCTTGGGGCCCTTGTCAACTGATAAGAGGGGTTGGCGGGCGGCCCTTACTGACCTCAGTTGGAAGGAGCACGAGGAGTGCTCTAGCCTATGCTCGGCCCTGGGGCTGGCCTTAACAGGGATTCATTGGGGCATCCCAGAGGGGGACAATACATACTGTGGCCTACCGACTACGAGGACACCGGGGCCTCCTGTTACGTCATGGATTGACGCCCCAGCCGGTAACCGGTCCCGGGGCTAGACAACGCAGGAACTCCCCTGGATCGGACAGAAGGGAGACCTATCTGGTCCAGGTCACACTGCTCCTGACAAAGTCCTTCAAAAACTGCGAAGTAGAGAGCGTCTTGGGCCCCTCTGTGGGGCACCTACTGGTGCGGCATTGACTCGGGGGTTAGGGTGCCACTCGCTAAAGCCGACAGGCCGGGTGGAGGGTAACACTGTAGGCGGCGGTGAGTAGCGGTTGCATCCAGACCCTTCATCGCTGCCACTTTAACGGAGACGACATGACGACATGCTGTAGCGGACGAACAGCAACGCAGGCCAAACTAGATAAATTTGCATGGCATAAACACCAGGAGGAGGACCGGGGAGTGGCCGCGGCCCAAAGCGAGACCTCTGACCCTACGAACAAAGATATCCTTGAGGTGATCACCACAGTACTGACCTCTCTCAAAAACCGGATCGACACAGTCGCCACGGAAGTGGCCTTAATTCAGGAGGACATGAGGAAGATGGCGGATCGTGTGAGTACAGTTGAGAACACTACTACAGAACTTGTGACCGATACCACCCTCGTTAAAAGACAGGTAACCGAACTGCACACCTCTCACGAAGCAATGGCCCTACAACTGGACGAATATGAAGGCAGGATGAGGCGAAATAACGTTTGTATACTTGCCGTTCCGGAACGAGTGGAGGGGCAAGCAGCTGATCTGTTCGTTGGAGAGCTGATTCTACAACGCCTTCAACCACGAGGCCTGTCTAAATATTTTTCCATTGAACAAGCTCATCGTGTACCTGGGGGTAGGCCGAAGCCGGGTGCTCCCCCCCGACCACTTCTGGACCGAGTTTTTAACTTTCGTGACCGCAACTTGATCCTTCAGACTGCGGGAGCGGTCCCCCCATTGACATTTGAAATAGCAGGGTCACATTCTTCCCGGATTTCATCTTAAGGGTCCAGAAACAACGCCGTAGTTTCCTGGAAGTAAAACGAGCCCTCAGAGACCAGGTGATCAAAGACGCCATGTTGTTCCCAGCAAAACTCCGAGTGGAATCAGACGGCAAACTGTGGTTCTTCACGAGGCCTGAGGATGCCTGGGACTGGCTCGATGGCTGGTGTACAGTTGATAAGAAATCGCTTAAATCTACATCCGGGGCAGATGGAAGCAGAGACTGGCGGCAACAGAGACGCTCCCCTCCACACTCTGATTCAGACTCTCAAGGTCCCACAGGGTGACTATGAAAACCGCTCTATAGAGGGGGACCGTTTGGTAATCCTTTGGCCTCTCATACTCAACTGGGTATGATTGTGATATTTCAGCTGTAATTATTCTTATTTGTGTTCTGCCTAAGGACTTTGATGTTCTCTTAGTTTGACTTGCTGATATACGGGTATATTTAAGGTTCTTGCTTCATATTTGATATGTGTACCCTAAAAACACTTAATCATTTATGTTTCGCCCTACGGACTACGGGAATTATGCAGTTTGGTCAGGGGGGAGGGGTTTGTTAAGTATGTTGCTTTTGTTCTTTGCATCGGTGCGTTGCAACACTTGGTATTCTGGTATCATGCTTGGTCCTAAAGTCTTTCGTACATGTGAACTCTATCTAAGCTGTCTCTGGCAATTTACTGACCTATGTTTTGCTATGTGGGGGAACTCCGGGAACCCCCAATGGATAGGCCCAACCACGATTTGTTTTTCCCACCAAAAGGTTTTGATGGCGACTGGTCTAAGACTTAAAGTGTCCACTTGGAATGTCAATGGTCTAGGGGACAAGAATAAAGGGGGGGGTACTGTTTTACACTATGTCAAAAGGCAAGAACTTGATATTGTAATGCTTCAAGAGACACATTTGGTAGGAAACTCATGCATGGCTCTAAACAGAAAGGGATATCGCATGATAGTGCACTCTGGATTCACATCGGGCTCCAGGGGGGTGGGAGTTCTCCTCCATAAAGGCTGTCCCTATATTGTTCACAACAACTGGACAGACGCTCAGGGCAGATACTCAGCTGCCACGGGCACCTGGGGGGGATGTGTCCTCAATGTAGTCTCCGTGTATGCCCCCTGACGGTTACAGCGACTGACACTACGTGATGTGGGGACGTTGTTAATGGAACTCCCCGTGGGATCGTTAATATTGGGGGGTGACTTTAATTTAACGATGGATGGTTCTCGGGACCGACTTCTACCCCGAGACGAACCGCCACGAGGCTCGCAACTCCAAGAATTCGCCAATGCCCTGGGTGTGGTTGACATATGGAGGTGGCTGAACCCTTTGCACACACACTACACATTTCAATCGGGAGCACACGGTAGTCAATCTCGAATTGACTACATGTTTACTCATGCTCAAGATATACACGCTTTTACTAACTCCCAATGTCTGTCACGAGGGATATCCAATCATTCCCCCATCCTTACAACTTTTGGCATACAACGCGCCAGACGCACCGGCTCAATAATGATACAGCCGTGGGCGCTAAAGACACCTCACATCAAAGAGAATCTCCTGAAGGATACTGAATATTATTTCGCGGAAAATGTGGGGCCGGTTTGAGGAAAATAAAATATCATGAGGCATATGTGTCCCCGTGTGTTCCCCCACATATTGTGCACATACATGTAACCTATGTATTTCCCCTCAATGGCCTGTCTATCATGATGCTTATGCTATAACGTGGCCTGCCATAATCTAGTCTCCCATGAGAGAAACGACAAATCTGCTCTGAGGCCTACACGTTTTGCATCATATTTTCCCGCATTTCCATTATTGTGGCCCAGCCAGAGCCGAAAAGAGGCTTCAGGCCTCAGAACGCTCTGAAAGCTGTAGCTGCGTATCCTTGGCCTTGCACACTTGGGCCTCAGCCAAAGGGGCCCTGTCCGAGACAGTATTGGCACTGCTTACTCCTACCAAAACCACATTCCTGCCTGGAGAAGGAGGGATAAACATGACCCATCTGCAAAGGAGAAAGCCCAGCCTTTCTGTTTCTTTTTGTGTGATTACAAAGCTCACGTCAGTGAAAAGCCCATAGCCCCCGTGCAAGACTTCAGTAGTAAACGAAGAAATAAATGCCAAATTGGCCCTTGGTGATGGGCAACCTATGTCACGAATCAGTCCCTGCTCCAGACTTTAGATACCAGATAATACAAGATGTGCTGGTCGCCCTGACACTGAAGGCCTCACTTCTAGACTCCAGACTCCCCGGTTGCATAGCAACCCTTTCACACGTCAGTTACACGTCATGCTCGAGTTGAGCACAAGTAAGGCAAAGTTCCAGTAAAGTTCCAGCTGATCACGCAACCCCCTCTAGGCATCCACCCACCTATGACACTCACCTCTTATCATCGAGTGGACGCCCACTTACACACCCACATGCTCTTATCTGATTTTCTCTTGCTCCGCCTGAAGCACTCTTGCTTACGTATATTATTACAAACATATATATACTGTACTCTGTGAATAAAGTTTGAATATACCTTTTTGAGAATCCTGGTCCTGATCCCTTGTGGTGATGGAACTATTCTCCCCATAACTCGAGTTATTTGAATAAAGCCCTTTTGAACCTGACACCACGGACTCAGCCTCTTGCTTCATGCATAATTATATTGATATCTAGAAATTCTGAACGCGTAATAAATTATTTACGACATTAATGGCGCCCGAATAGGGACAAATCTTTCCCCATGCGCCGGAGATGAAGGTCCAGTTTTGCCCCCTTCCACAGCCGTGACGGACTTCGAGTGTACACGTCGCGGGTTTTCCCGCCAACTCCCTCAGGCCGACGAAGGAGACGGACTGCGACCAGGCATCCATACGAGGCGGTGAGGATTGCGGATCGTCCCGACCCAGAGCCCACCTGCGAGAGAGCTGTGTCCGAGGTTTCTAGAGATCCACCTAAGATACGCCATTCCCTGCGCAGCGTCAAGTGTCCGAGGCCTTCAAGTTCAAGTTCTGCTTCCCGGTGAGTTTCTCATGGGGGTTGCAATCATGACGGGTTCATTTAATGAACACGGTAAAGACGTGTCTCACTTGTGAGACCGGTATGTTCAAGAGCATGCATTCAAGAATTAATGTTTCAAGATTTAGAGGCCAAGTTTTCAGGTGCACCGATATAACTGTATGAATGTTATCTTCTTAAGTTAGGTTCAGTTAGGTTTGAATGTGTCAGGTTTGTGTGTAAGTTTGTTGCATTGTGATTTTTTGGGTTTTTTGTTCATTGTGATTTTTGTTTTCGGTTACATTCCAACATGCCGTTATTTTCAAAACTGCGTAAGATAGGTACCAGGAAAGGTGTACTAGAGGAACCAGTTAACATTCCGCCTAGAGACACGCCTGGACATTTCATGTACTGTAAGCATGGTTTAGATGCCGTGTTGTTTTTAGAACTTTGGGTGGATTACACGAAGGATTTAGAGACGAAGTATAAATGGCCCATTACGGGAACGTGGGATGCGGAATGCATCATGAAGGTAGAGGAAGAGATATGGAAGAGAAAATCTAGACCTGCTCAGAAGGATGCCATTGAGTTATGGCGCAAGGAATCACATAGAAGAACAGAGAAAGAGTTCCACAAAGCAGAGAGAAGTAGACAGGAGTCCGAAAAAGCTAAAGAAGAAAAATTACAGGAAGAAGGGGAGCGGGTAAAAAGAGAGCAGGCTGAAAGAGAAAGAAATACTGCCGTTGCTGGTATTTATCCCGTCCTTTCAGAGGAACTAGCAAAAGTGGCCCCAGTAGAAAAACTAGTTAGAGTGCCTCCGCCAGTACCCCGAAAAATAAAACAAACAGTATCCGACACGTTCATTAACAACTACCTAGAGGAACCCCCACCATCATACGTGGACGGAATATTCCCTGCACCCCCAACGCAAGAACAGCTCCAGGAGCTCGAGGACGGCGGGGAGGGAGGATCCAGGGCAACATCAGGAGGGGGGCCGACAGTAAAAGTAGAAATCTCTGAATGTATATATGACCCAGATCCAGGAAAGGGCAGAATGCTTGTGTTTTCATTACGGCTTAGACGAGCAGTCGCAGATTTGGAAAAATTACCAGATATGGATAAACATTTAAAGAAAATTTACACATTCATAAGAACAGGGGAAGGTCCTGAGTGTATAGCAGAAGCCGTACAAAATAGAAAGGTAATTATTAAGAACTATATCCTTCGCTTCCTAATTAATTGTCTGATCAGGGAAAAAGACGAAGGTGATGGAGACGTAGACCGTTGTTATATTGGTTGGAGTGATCGCATAGATGCCGGTCAGCATGATAAATCAGGCCAAACAGACAACATGTTGACCAAAATCAGAAAGGCAATAATAGCATCACACGAAAGAGGCCCGAACGAAACAGCTGAGTTATCATCTGATGACGAAGCAGGGGACACAGACAGAATACATTATGTGGGCCGTGCCCGGCGATTCGAAAGGCCCAAGGGCCTCAATCACCGTAAACAGGGGACTGCCATAAAGGAAAGATATTCCCTAGAAAGTTTGTTCCAGATCACTGAAAAAGAGGTGAATAAATGGCTGGGTAATGATCAGCCCCTCACCCCGACCGAAAATGAATTAGCACGATCAGCCACCCTGTGGGTATCCCAATATGATATATATAATAATGATATCGTAGCCCAAACGTTCTTGAGCCTCCCACCAAACGAACAGCGCATAGCTGGTGTTTACATGGTCCAACATTTGATCACGTTATATGAGAGTCAATATTCTGGTCCTGGTCTATTGTATAAGTTGCTGGACGACATCATACTAGACAGGTGGATGAACATGGGTACTGAACTGATTAATGTCATTCTGGATCAGCGACACAAGTATATAGTATACGTGACTAGATCCCTGCTTCCCGCTCCACCCCAGGTTAAGGAACAGTCGTACGACAAGCTGAACCCCCTACGAGAGGTTCATCCTGTAAAGGATGCAAACAATGACCTGCAACGGGTGTATGTCTACACCCCCTTGTCGAAATTAGAGATACTGGAAATGAAGAAAATGTTACCATCCCATGATAAAGACCCGGGGGGTTTTCGCCGAGAACTAAAGGACATTCTTCGCTTAGGAGAATATACATATGCTGACATTCTAAAGTTATTAAAAGTACTATTGCCTGCTGGTATTTACGAGAAACTGAAAGGACAGGACTGGGAGGTGGGAGAGAAAAGGCTCAGTTGGGATCTGTTGGAAAGAAAGGAAGTGGGAAGAGGCCCGGGGGTTGGTCTGGGTCCCCGAGCTAAAGAACTACCTGAACTCCTTGTACAAGTTTTGCCCAGATTACTAATTACCAAGAAGGAAGACTGGGATGCTATTTCGGCCTGTAAACAGAAACCAGACGAAGACACTAGCGATTTTTACTCTAGGTTTGAGAAATGTTTCACTATCAATAGTGGTCTTAAGCCCGGTAGTGATTCATATCCCCATCTTTTCGTGAGCAAACTAGTAGAAAATTCCCTACCAGAAGTGAAGTATAGGGTACTGAAGGTTGAGAGTACTTGGCAAGCAAACAGCCCTTCACAAATGTTACAGATGTTACAATACCACCAGAACAGAATTAGAGAGGAACACGAAACAAAATAATGGGACCTGTAATTATTGCAAGAAGCCAGGCCACTTCGTAAATGAATGTGCGGTCCTGAAACACAATATAGCGATAGGTAAAACTAAGCCACGTCCTTATCCTCCCAAAGAAAATAACACACATCAGACATCAGATATATTTCCACCGCCGCCGCCGCCTGTCCATGCACCTGCACCAGCCCACGCCACAGCACAAATGTATGAGCACGCTCAGACTAACTACCCAGAATACCAAGCATATTCGTGAAGAAGCCCAGAGAGGGAATTCGACTTGCCCCTTATTCCAGTTCCTGTGGACCAAGCGGGTCCCTATGTGCATGCACGTTTACTAGGAAAGAATAAAAAGTTTTTGATTGACACCGGGGCAAGTAGAACTACCATCAGTCATTCTGAGGTTCCAGGGGCACCCCTCTCGGGCTCAAAGAGTATATCCCTGGGCTTTTCAGGAAAGCCTATTATCAATGAGGTTTCAGAACCAGTCTCTTTAGGAGTTGGTCCACTAATACATACAACAGACTTACTGCTTACTAAATCATGTCCAGAAAACTTACTTGGCATAAAAACATTAAAGGAACTGGGAGCAGTCATCTGTTGCTCGCCAGAAGGAGTGCGACTGTATTTACGTGATTTCAAGGGACATTTTGTTATGAAAGATATTGACATCAGGCTTCAAAATGTACCACAGCACCTATGGGCACAAGGCCCGACTGACGTAGGTTTCATGAACATTACACCATACCAGGTCACCCTCAAGGAAGGCGTGGTGCTGCCACGGATTAGACAATACAAAATCCCACCTGAAGCTGAAGTAGGGTTGCTGAAAATTATCGATGAACTCATTGCACAAGGGGTGGTGATAGAGACAGAGTCAAACATATGCAATTCACCTGTTCTTCCTATTCTTAAAAGAACTGATCCCAATGCATCACCTGTCTATAGATTAGTTGTGGACCTGCGAGAATTGAACAAATGTGTGGTGCCGCAGTACCCTGTGGTCCCGGACATTTCTTCATTATTGACTGCCATTGATGCGAAGGCTACGTTCTTTACAGTTATCGACCTGAAGAACGCCTTTTTCAGTGTCCCAATACATCCGGACAGCCAATATCTTTTTGGTTTCAGTTTAAAAGGCCGCAGCTTCAGATTCACAAGAGCACCACAGGGCTTCACGGAAAGTCCTAGCATCTACAGTCAGGCACTCAAACGACAACTAGACAGTATTCATATGCCTACCACTACAGCACTGATACAGTATGACATTCTCATTACTGCACGATCGGAAACTGACTGTGAAAATGCATCACTGACTGTTTTACATTTCCTGGCTGACAAGGGGCATAAAGTGTCCCCTTCAAAGTTGCAATTCTGTGAACAGCAAGTGGCGTACCTTGGGCACTTGCTATCCAAGGAGGGTAGGCGACTGACACCAGAACGTATCCAATTGATTTCTGGCCTTTCACAGCCCAAGACACAAAAGGAGGTACGTGCATTCATTGGCCTCACTTCATATTGCAGGCAGTGAATTCCCCAGTATGCTCACATAGCCAAGCCCCTAATACAGTTGACGACACAGGAGGTAGCTTCTACTAAAGTCCTCCCTTGGACACAAGAACACACTGTGGCATTTGAAGAATTAAAAAGAGCTTTATGTCAAGCACCAGTTTTAGCGATCCCTGATTACAACAAATCTTTTATGCTTTTTGTGACAGAGCGGGATGGAACAGCACTATCTGTCCTAACACAAGATCATGCAGTAAAACACAAGCCCTGTGCTTATTTCTCTAGTACATTGGACCCAGTAGCACAGGCTTTGCCTGCGTGCCTAAAATCTGTTGCAGCAACAGCCTTAGCCATAAGACAAAGTGACTCGATAGTGCTGGGCCACCCCCTGACAGTACAAGTACCACACGCAGTAGAGGTTCTCTTGAACCGAACACAAACACAACACCTGACTGTAGCGAGACTGACAGGTTATGAGCTGACGTTATTTCAACCACACATAGAGATCAGACGATGCAACATATTGAATCCTGCAACTCTTTTGCCCTCCAGTACAGAAAACGTTTCCCCACATGACTGTGTTGAAGTGATACATACCGTGACTAAACCAAGACAAGACTTGACAGATGTTGCACTCCCAGACCCTGACCTAACTCTCTATGTTGACGGTTCATGTATGAGGACGGGGGCGGGAGAATTAGTGGCAGCATATGCAGTGACCACTGCTACTGAAATCATAGAGACTAAAAGAATAGACATACTGTCAGCACAAGCAGCAGAGCTCATTGCTCTGACCCGAGCGTGCATAAGAGCTAAGCACCTGAGAGTAAACATTTACACTGACTCACAATATGCATATGGGGTAGTTCATGACTTCGGCGTCCTATGGAGGGAAAGAGGTTTCTTGACTTCTCACGGGGCCAAGATACAGCATGGCCCCCTTATTCAAGCCCTTCTAGATGCTATACATTTACCAACAGCCATAGCTATCCTGAAATGCAAAGCACATACTAAAGCCACATACCATTTCTCAAGGCAATGATCTGGCAGACCGAACAGCTAAACAGACAGCTCAGACCCCACTAGACATGACGAAATCACAGGTACCTTTAATGTCCAAAGCCATGACAGTTAGGGATCCTTCCAAGGACGTACAAGACATTCAGACACATGCTACTCTAGACGAATTAAAGAAATGGTCGGAACAAGGAGGGGTACTGACTGATCAGGGTTGGATGTCTAAGGGCAAAGAAACATGGTTTCTTCCTGATTCGATGGTACAAGTGATCATAAATACCGCACATAGTCCTGCACACTTAGGAGAGAGAGCAATGCTAGACAGCTTACAGAATATATGGTTCAACAAGCACCTGCGTACAGCAGCGAAACAAAAGGTCAGAACATGTATGATCTGTTGCCAATTCAATCCAGGTAAAGGCATTCCAATGGAACAAGGTGGTTTCCATCCACCTGACCATCCTTTTGAAGTCCTTCAAATGGATTATATCCAAATGGACAGATGCAGAGGTTACAAATATGTCCTAGTAGTAGTATGTTCCCTATCAAGATGGACAGAGGCCTATCCAGTCCCTGATTATACTGCTGTAACTACTGCCAGACAACTGGTGCGAGAGTTTTTCCCACGTTATGGATTACCGCGTGTCGTATATTCCGACAACGGTCAGCCTTTCTCCTCTGAACTCATGAAACAGGTGTCCCTTCTGTTAGGGTATACCTGGAAGTTCCATTGTGTACGACATCCTGAGGCAGCAGGCCTTGTAGAAAGACATAATCAGACCCTAAAGATAAAACTAGCAAAGATTTGCGCAGACAAAGGTGTAGATTGGATGGTAGCCCTGCCGGTTGCCCTCTTTTACATGCGAATGGTAGCCCATTCTAGAACAGGCTTATCTCCCTATGAAGTGGTCTTTGGTAGACCACCGAATATGTGGGGCACTCCAATGCCTAAACAAATCACTGATGTTGATAGTAACATGCTGACAGATTACCTGGCTTCCTTGATGTCTGCACTACTCTCTTGTCGTTCGCAGGTTGCTGCCGCCTTCCCTGACAACACCCAGGTCAAGGAACATTCCCTCGCTCCTGGGGACTATGTTCTCATAAGGAACTTTGATAGAACGAGCCCTCTTGAGCCAAGGTGGAAGACGCCTAAATTGGTATTATTAACTACGAGGACCGCTGTTAAAGTCGAAGGACGGAAAGGATGGGTTCATCTTCATCATTGTAAACGCTACTTTGGAAATAACGATTCGTTTAAAAAAGACATAAAGACTTCAGACTTTGAGCCCCCTTTACTAGAGGAGACTTCCCAGCAGAAGTACAAAACCAAACTTAGATCTAACAAGTCAGAACCCGTTTGATCAATTAAGTCCACTAGGTGGTGAAGCGGTTGAACATGTATTCTGGCTCGCATAAGATCTTGGATACCGCGGATGAGAAAAAGAGCAAGATGAAAAGCAAATACTGTAAAATATTACGTGGTAGATGTATAGTGACTCTGATATTTTTATTTCTTCTGTGCATCACGATAATATGTATCAGCTTAATACTACATGCTATTTTTCCTCCTATTGCCTCCCTCTTACACTCTACCAATGATACCATAAAGCACACATTTAGTGATCTGCCATCCCATGAGCTATCGACTTGCCTTACGCAACAATACTTTTATTCAGATGCTGCACCATTCACATCAGACTAGCAATACTACAGACTGCTGGGTCAGTGGCCGATTTCCCCCGTATCAGAAGGTGAAGGGAGTGTTGCCTCTTTTCCCTTTTCCATTCTCCCATAATGGTTCTTGCGGAGCATGGTTTGCCTTAATGACATCCATCAACGGTGATGCCAAAGAATGTCAAGATATGGAGTGTAGGGGCGACTGGGTATGGGGTAACTTGAACAAAGTCATCAATAAAGCATGTTTCCCAGATGAAGAAGGTCTTCCCCAAAGGAAAGGTACCGATCTAGAAAATGAAGAGTATCTGCAAGGAAATGCGACCCTCGACTTTATAGTGTTGAATGTCAAGCCCATACACAATTTAGGTCCATCCTCAATCACAGTCCTGCCAGTAAAAGGGAACTTGTGTGTCAGAAAAGAAGGCTCTGGACATTTGGGGCACAGCGAGTGTAACACTATACTAGTGTTCAAAGACAAAGGAAAGTCTTACTTCAGAGCATCACGACACACCTATTTTATTTGTGGCCAGACAGCCTATGTACAACTGCCCTTAGACTGGGGTGGGACGTGCTATATATCATTTCTTCTACCACCCGTTTTCTTGGCCCCATCGAACTATCATCAAAATCTTCAACTAGCACTTATCAGACACAGACGAGGACTCGATGCCTCTGGCATTGACCAGACTGAAACAGCTTGGGAGCAATATACAGATTTCAACAAAGGATTCTTTTTCTTCATAGGTCCCGTCCAGAATAGTAAACTTATCCGCAGACTAACAAGGATTCTAGAAACAGTTGCTAATGAGACTGCATCAGCCCTGGGGAACTTGACCCAGGAACAGTCTGCTATGAGAATGGTCGTTCTTCAGAATCGTCTTGTTCTTGACGTCATCCTAGCGGATAGGGGCGGGGCCTGTAGGGTCATCGGTTCCAGCTGTTGCGTTTTCATACCTAATAACGCACCGTCTGTATACAAAGCAATAACAAGGCTCCACAAGATTGCCCAAAGCATACACCAAGACCCAGGCACGTGGACTTGGTCCAGTTGGCTCTGGGAAATAATATCAGCATGGGGATGGAAAGTGTTGACAGTCTGTGGACTAATACTACTGATGATATTCAGTTGTTGCCTATGTCTGCAGTGTGGCCCGGCCATTTGCGGCCTGTGTGCTACTGCATGTGTTCCACATCCCCATTTACAGAGCTTTGAAAATGGTAAAATAATGCTGCAAGAACAGATTGACTGTCTCATGAGAATGGATATGACATGAGGGTCCACTAAAGGGACAAGGAGGGAATGAGGAAAATAAAATATCATGAGGCATATGTGTCCCCGTGTGTTCCCCCACATATTGTGCACATACATGTAACCTATGTATTTCCCCTCCATGGCCTGTCTATCATGATGCTTATGCTATAACGTGGCCTGCCATAATCTAGTCTCCCATGAGAGAAACGACAAATCTGCTCTGAGGCCTACACGTTTTGCATCATGTTTTCCCGCATTTCCATTATTGTGGCCCAGCCAGATCCAAAAAGAGGCTTCAGGCCTCAGAACGCTCTGAAAGCTGTAGCTGCGTATCCTTGGCCTTGCACACTTGGGCCTCAGCCAAAGGGGCCCTGTCCGAGACAGTATTGAGCACGGTTATCTGCTTACTCCTACCGAAACCACATTCCTGCCTGGAGAAGGAGGGATAAACATGACCCATCTGCAAAGGAGAAAGCCCAGCCTTTCTGTCTCTTTTTGTGGGATTACAAAGCTCACGTCAGTGAAAAGCCCATAGCCCCCGTGCAAGACTTCAGTAGTAAACGAAGAAATAAATGCCACATTGGCCCTTGGTGATGGGCAACCTATGTCACGAATCAGTCCCTGCTCCAGACTTTAGATACCAGATAATACAAGATGTGCTGGTCGACCTGACACTGAAGGCCTCACTTCTAGACTCCAGACTCCCCGGTTGCATAGCAACCCTTTCACACGTCAGTTACACGTCACGCTCGAGTTGAGCACAAGTAAGGCAAAGTTCCAGTAAAGTTCCAGCTGATCACGCAACCCCCTCTAGGCATCCACCCACCTATGACACTCACCTCTTATCATCGAGTGGACGCCCACTTACACACCCACATGCTCTTATCTCATTTTCTCTTGCTCCGCCTGAAGCACTCTTGCTTACGTATATTATTACAAAAATATATATACTGTACTCTGTGAATAAAGTTTGAATATACCTTTTTGAGAATCCTGGTCCTGATCCCTTGTGGTGATGGAACTATTCTCCCTATAACTCGAGTTATTTGAATAAAGCCCTTTTGAACCTGACACCACGGACTCAGCCTCTTGCTTCATGCATAATTATATTGATATCTAGAAATTCTGAACGCGTAATAAATTATTTACGACAGGTTGCCTAGGCTGCGACGCTGTGGGAGGTATTTGGAGCGGTTTTAAAGGGCAGGGCGCTGTCATTAATGGTGGGACATAGGACCGAGCGCTCCCGGAGGGTGGTCGAAATGGAGGTGGACATATTGGCCATGGAGGAGGCCGTCTCGCAAACCCCCGATACCACTATTTAGCACAATCTTAAAATTAAACGACAGGATTATAGACAGCTCCTTTTGGAAGAGGCCACGATGCGTTCCCTATCTACCTGCTATCGGATCTATGAACAGGGCGAGCGTACAGGCAAACTCCTGGCGTGACTGGAACGCAAGGAGCAGGCAGCGCGATGGGTCCATGCGATAGTTGGTCCAGATGGTGCACTTCTTACTGACCCCCAGGAAATTGCAGATACCTTCGCATCTCATTTTGAGGAGGTCTATAAGGTCCCGGAGACTTCTCAAGCCTCGCTGTCGGCTGATCTCCTGGCCACCATCAATGTGATGTGCATTTCCCCACACGATAGGGAAGTCTTGGAGGTGGACATTACTGAGGCGGAGATTCAAAAAGCCATACATGATGTCCGATCAGGCAAAGCGATGGGTCCAAATGGACTTCCCATTGAGCTCTTCAAACCCATGGCAGCCAAACTAGCGCCCTACTTGTTGGGCCTGTATAAGGAATGGTACGAGTCGGGACTCCTCCCTGCTGATATCTGCACTGCAGCTATAGTAGTCATTCACAAATCTAACAAGCCTGCAGAAGAATGTAAATCGTACCGCCCTATCTCCCTTCTTACAGTTGAAGCTAAAATCTTTGCCAAGCTCCTGGCCAATCGACTCCTTCCTTATATCACCAAACTGATCCATCCAGACCAGTCCGGCTTTATGCCAGGAAGAAATACGGCCAGGAATCTGCGACGGGTGCATGGGGCCCTGGGTAGACTTAGTACCATCGAGGTGGAAGCAATTCTACTGTCCCTAGATGCCACCATGGCATTTGACACCATCAAATGGGATTTTCACTTTGCCGTGCTGACTCGCATGGGATTTGGACCCCACTTGATTGGATGGATTAGGCTACTGTACACACAACCTACAGCACACGTCACCAGGGGAGAGGATGTGGTCCGTCGGCTTAAACTGACGACTTTGGGGCAGGAAACCAGGGTTCAAACCTCGAGGTCGCGTCCACATCCTGTGATTCAGGGCAAATCACTTAATCTCCCCATGCTTGAATGTGTAATGTAAATACGGTGCTCATGTAAAGCGCTCCAATACCTTCGGGTCGAGTTCGCGCTATATAAAAAAAATATACAACCGTAAACAATCATAGATCTGCCACTTTCTCCCTCCGACGGGGCACGGGGAAGGGTTGCCCGTTGTCCCCGCTTCTTTTCACCCTGGTATTGGAGCCACTGGCCGTTTGGATCAGGGGAGATCCAGGTATACGGGGACTCAAATGGGCGAATGACCATGAGGACCGCATTTCACTATACACGGACGATATTCTTCTTTACTTGGCCTCTCCAGCATGCTCGCTGAGGAGGGTACTCCATATATTCCACTTATTTGGTGCATACTCGGGATACTGGATAAACAGGACATAAATCCCAGATTTATGTCCTGTGGGGCGAGCCCCCATTCAATCCACGGGGCTATGAGATCCCGGTTACAACCCAAGGCTTTCGATACCTGGGCGTTTTTGTCACTACAGATGTTAATACTTTCTTCGAGTGGAACTTGCTGGAGCCCCTTCAACGTTTAAAATCAGACACCCGACACTGGGGATCTCTCCCTCTCACCCTCCTGTGACGTGCGTCCCTGTTTAAGATGCTCGCGCTTCCTTTATGCACTGCAAAATGCTCCTAACCCTATCCCAGACTAATAGTTTTCTCAAATTGATGGCGTGGTGCGGGGATTATTATGGGAGGACCGCCCGCCAGGTATCGCTATGAACAAACTCATCATGGGATGGTACGACAGGGGTAGAGGGCTGCCAGACATATGACTACTATCAAGCTTCCCAACTGACTGCGATTAATAGATGGGTGTTTGGTCCACACGACGATCCCAATTTCCGCACTGCTCACTGGCTCATGGGGCAGGGTGGCTATAATAGGGCGTTATATACCAATCCCTGTAAACTTAACTTGACTGGCCCGTACGGTTGAGGTGTGGCATGGAGTCACGAGAAAGCTGGGGTGGCACAACCATCTAAATAAAGCAACTCCTCTCTGGGAACCTGACATATTGGGTTGACTATTCAACTGCCCCGGTTTTGATAAATGGGACAATATTGGGATTTCCACAGTTGGGGACATGTGGGTGAAAGGGAAATTGGCCACATTTGCAGACCTCCAGACTAGGTACCAATTTAAACCTTCAGAAACCTTTTGATATCTCCAAATCAGCCACGCTATTTCTACTGCCCTTCCAAAGGTAATCCCTCGCCCTGACTCTTCCCCCTTAGAGGATCGGCTGTTACTAGCTCCAATGGACCACAAAGCTATTTCCCTCAACTATAAGAAACTGGTAAATAATCGTGTTGATCCGATGCAGAAATTACGTGTGAGCTGGGAGGCTGACCTGGGTAATATGGATGACGAAGACTGGAGAGACTCACTGACCATTCATGTATGCAGATGACATAGTGCTGCTCAGTCACACTCACATCGGCCTTCAACCTAAACATAAATCTTAGCAAGACACAGACAATGTCAATAAATAACAAAAAGAACCCACAGAGGAACTGGTTCCTCGGCGGCACAAAAATTGACCCAGCTTGTGACTATAAGTACTTGGGAGTTACATTCGACAAGGAAGGGTCGTTTGTGCGTCAGAAACAGGAAATAAGAAGGAGAGGTCTACTGATCGCCATGACGATGAAAAACCTTGCAAACCAACTGATGGGCCCTGCTTTGACCCCGCTACTGAAGGTAGTTCAGGCCAAACTGCTCCCCTCGATCACTTATGGTAGTGAGGCGATGCGGTGAAGCGACGCTAAAGACCTGGATAGTATGCAGGTTAAAGCTTATAGAACTATGTTCTGCCTCCCGCTTTATACATCATTGGCTCAAATAAGGCTCGAGTTTGACCTTCAAAAACAAGTTTTAGCCAGGTACGGGGCATATATCATCTGTTGGCACAAGATAAGAAGCGCCACTACAAACACGCTAAACTATCTGCTGTGGCGCAACATAGAACACAGGGATTTCTCTGAGGCGAGAAGCCATCTTCAGTTAGCCTTGGAAGCCACCAAACTCTCTGATCTCTGAAATGCACAACTTGGTCACCCCAACTTCAAAAAATTAGTCTGGAAAAACGTAAAATCAATCTCCTTACTGGAGGACAAGGCGAGTTTCTCAAAAAGATCTCACGCATGGATGACCCTCGACTCCTACAAATCACTAACTCCACAAACATACTTTAATCAGGGCTATCCCAAAGCCATAAAAATGAACTTTTTAAGGTACAGACTGGGGATTCTTCCATGTACTGAGCACCAACCACCATGGCTGTGGACAAATGGATAAAATACTTGCAGGCTGTGTAACAACAACAGCGACATCCTTCACGTAATCTGCCTATGTGAAGAGTTGCACCAAGCACGGCAGCAGTTCCTTAAAGAGCCATTTAAGCAGAAAGGCATCCGCACCAGAAGGCAAGCGGTGCTGGCCTGCTTTAACCCATCAAATATCAAACTAAATTGCAGATTTGTACAATTTCTGATGGTGGCTGAACGGAGAATGCCAAAAATATCAAAAAATGCTCTACAAAACCCGCTGATCCAAGCTGACCAGTAGACGGGCAAAAGGACTTAGCGGAACCTTATCAAGGATGACTGCCAGCAGCAGAGGGACAAATTTTCCAACAAGCAGAGTCCATGTGGAAGACACGACAAATGGTTATGCTGGGCAAGAGCAAGGCAAATTTAACATACGCACGTTCCAGCATCCAGTGAATTAATGTTTATCTCTAACTAGCGCAATTGAACTATCATTTTAAACGGTAATTAATTTTTCACTCTTTGGTTTTTATTGGTTTTAAACATGGATGTTTTATGAATTTTTGAATAGTTTTATTGCAATGGTTTTAATTAACAATGCAAAAATAAAATAAACTTAAAACACTGACCTCTCCCAGAGAGGTAGCAATTCACATGCGCCTTCGCCTCATCCAGCTTAAAATCCTTCACTGGGTTTACTTTGACGCTAAACTATTGTTTCGACTGGGTAGGCAGCCTGATCCGCTCTGTCTCCGACGCTGCAAACAAACCGGCACCTTTACACACATACTTTGGGAATGCCCACACATACAGCACTATTGGGAAAAAGTGACTCGCCTAATTGACAGGACATGTGACAAACCCCTGAGGCCCTCTCCCAAACTCTGCCTCCTCAATGTATGGGAGGCTACTGACCTCTCCCAAGCTGAGCAGGCGTGGGCCTCGATGGGTTGGATTATCACAACATCTCACAGAAATGGGGGGTGGCCGCGATCCCCCTGGTAAGTGATTGGGCAAAAGACATGGATAGCGCATTGATTCCAGAGAAAGCGGTATTCAAGGGACGAGGATGCCCCAGGAAATGGGATCATAAATGGGGAAAGTGGAACAAATATAGAGGTGACATCTGCATCTCCCTTACTGTAGAATTACGGTGTGAGAGACAAACACTGATGGCCCAGCTCGCAGATGAAGTTGAATCCTCCCCACTGGCAAGCTAATACAACTGTGTCTGTTTGGCCCTATCATTTCATCTTATCATAGTATTTACCAGCCTGGTTTAGTGATGTATTATATAGAGGAGTGGGCGCCTTCCAGAGGCAGTGAACTGATGTACTCCAATGTATGGAATGGGATGATGCCAGTGTTTTGTTTTGGATATACCAATACGATTGTACAATGCTATGCACCGATGCAATTTTGTTGCAAATAAATAAAAAAGTTTAAAAAAAGAAGAAATGTAGCTAACCCGGTTTCCACCTAATAGGCACAGCAATAAATTTTTTTGTATTCTACTCATACCAGTTTTTGCAGGAGTAGAATCCGTTGCCTTACTCTGCATAACTATGTATGGTTATTTAAATAAAGTAATCTCACAGATACCCTACCCAACATCTTTGCCCAAAAATCGCATCACTTCTCTTTCAGGTGATTCTCTAGCCACTGGGTTGGGAACATCCATCCATGTAGGAGCTAAGGTGGGGAGGGCGGAGAGCTGTATTCCTACAATTGCCCTGAAGGAAGACCGGGATCTATATTGTATTGTTTGCTTTTCAATCTTTATATTATCCTTTTTGCACACCTGATCCAGGCCTTTAGTTTTAATCTTTTCCTCGATGCAGACAATACATCTACCTTTGAAAGAGTCTCTGACAACTACAAGTGTTGATGTCCACGTGTAGAAATGCCTTTCTCAAGTTGTACATTAGAGGAGCAACAACCATCTTAAGCTCAACAGTGATAAAAGGAGATTTTCTTCCACTCGCAGACTATCACATTTTTTATATTTTCATTTTAGGGTTCTTTATTAGGTTCTAATTCTGCCTTGGTGCTGGGAGTAAAGAATTTAGACAGCAAGACTGATTCTGTCCTGACCCTGTCTGATGAACTCTTAGCCTTTGGTAAATATTGACACATATTGCATCTGATCTCGTAAACACAGAAAGTCCATGTTTTGAAAGCCTTCATTCTGGCTTACCAAGTTGGCACCTACTTACCTAAACTACTACAATGCTGTGTATCTTCACCTGCTGAAGTTGCAGATTAATAAAGTGCACCACATTATAACTTTTGCTGAAGGCTTGTGCTGGGATTGGAATTAAGGGATATTTCTGCAGGGGATGCCAGTGAGTGAACTATTCATTTTCAAGTCCTTCTGCCAGGTGTATAAAGCCATCTTCAACTCTGTTGGAGCCTGCCTCTTGACCCCTATGCACGCCTAGGAAGGCTTCTCTTAAAGTCTAACTTTGGTTATCCCCAGAAACAACTCAGAGTATCACATCAAGTTCGGGACCCTACTGCTTGGTCAATGTCCTGCCGCAGCAGGGACATTTATCGAAAGCACTTGCTAGTGGCCTTTAACCTAGGCACTGTTGAGGGTGATATTCAATATTGGAGTCACAAAGACCCAATCGTTTAATGGGATGCTCATTTGTCATCCCCCTGGACAAAGAGCAAATTTGCAATAAACCTCAGTCAGTTACTGGAAGTCTTCTTATTGAAATCTGACTTTACGGTTATTGGGGATTTTAATTTTCATTTGGAAAATGGCTCTGATGCCGATACAGAACACCTTTTAGACACTCTGGGCCCGATTCACAGAACTAACTTAAGACAAAATCCTAAACTTACTACCATTTTGGTACTCACAGAAGGCACTTACTCATTTTGGTATTCACAGAAGGCACTTACTCATTTCGGTATTCACAGAAGTTAGGAATCCTAACTTTAGGACTCCTAAATGCCTTCTGTGAATACCGAAAGTCTTAAAATTAGGATTTTTCTCAATTTAGTAGTAGTAAAGTTAGGACTCCTAACTTTAGGACTCCTAAATGCCTTTTGTGAATACTGAAAGCCTTAAAATTAGGATTTTTCTCAGTTTAGTAGTAGTAAAGTTAGGAGTCCCAACTTTAGGACTCCTAAACTGAGAAAAATCCTAACTTTAAGAGTTTCGGTATTCACAGAAGGCATTTAGGAGTCCTAAAGTTAGGACTCCTAACTTCTGTGAATACCGAAGTGAGTAAGTGTCTTCTGTGAATACCAAAATGAGTAAGTGCCTTCTGTGAATACGAAAATGGTAGTAAGTTTAGGATTTTGTCTTAAGTTAGTTCTGTGAATCGGGCCCTCTGTCATGTCTCGGCATCGTTCAAATAGTGAAGGGGCCCACACGTGCAGGTCATTTGCTAGGTGGATTTTCACCAACAACCCTAACATTAATTCTGCCACTAAGCTGGACAGATCACTATGAGTTAATGTGGAACCTAAGACTACAAGGTAGCTCTCTTCCAATAGCACGCAATCCACACCAGGATAACAGTGCGTGGCATAAAATCCAAGCTACCGACTTGGATTATCTATTATCACAATCATTTTCTATAAACGACACTAATTTGGATCAGATGGCAGAGGATTATTATAACTGGATCAGCTGGGCCCTTAATGATATTGTTCTTATTAAGGGTCTGGCTAAAAATAAAACAAAGATGTCTCAACTCTGGTTTGACAAATCTCTTAGAACCATCAAACAGGACTGCCGAAGACAAGAGCGCAAATGGTGCAAGGAATATACGGTAGAGGAGAGGGAAAAATATAAAATCTGCTTAGGAAGTTATAAAAACGAAAATCAATCCTTGTGGCTAAATCTAAATAATATACAGAACAAATAAAAATAGCTAATGACGTAAATAAAACCCTTTTTCAAACTATAAAAAAATTAATAAACCCCACGGTAAATAATATAGTAGTTTATAACAAAGATTTCTGTGATTCACTAGCTTGTTTCTTCCAGGAAAAAGTTATGAACATCTTTAAAAATTTCACCAGCAGCTGTTCTGATAACTTATCTAAAAAATTAAGAATCAAGTCAATCAGTTTTGGACATTGCACGGCCCTTCCAGCTGCGCAGATTACAGAACTTATTCCAAAGATCAAAGAAGGATCTCTCCACGACCCACAAAAAGAGTGTTCACTTGGTTCCAGAAGTCATAGCATGTTATCTATCTGTCATCTTCTCTACCATGTTTAACACAGGGATCTTCCCTACACCCTGGAAGTCAGCCTCAGTGCTTCTTCTTGTAAAGAAGCCCAATCTTAATATTCTGGACCCGAAAAGAATCGACCTATAGCTCGGCTTCCATACCCAGCCAAACTAGCAGAAAAACATCATGAATCTCCAACTTCCCTCCTTTATTGAGAATAATCATCTTTCAGATGATACGCAGTTCAGTTTGAGAGAAAATCATAGTACCGAAACTGCTCTGATTACAGCTACAGAGGAAATCAGAGCGTCCCTTGACAGAGGGGGCAATGCGGTCCTTATCCTGCTGGATCTTTCAGCAGCTTTCGATACGGTTAACCATGAAATATTGGTTGACCGTATGCAGGATCTTGGGATTAAAGATACAGTCCTGGCGTTACTAAAATCTTTCCTCACGGGATGCCGAAAAGTGGTGTCACTGGGCGAATTTAATTCAGATCCATTCTTTTAACCCTGTGGGGTTCCACAGGGCTCTTCCCTATCCCCTATCCTATTTAATCTTTATGTTACACCTCTTGCCTCCCTGATAAAATCCTTTGGCTGGTAATTGGCGTCATACGCCAATGAGACACAAACAATAGTCTCACTGGCAAAAAGTAAAAACTTTTCTGGTAGCACTGTCAATAACTGCATGAGAGCAGTCAGCAAATGGATGGCTAGTAATTGCTTGAAACTCAATTCCACAAAAAGGTCATCCTGTTCAGCAATGATCCATCCCTCTGGTCTTAGAACTTGTGGCCATCTGATCTGGGCAACTCACCAATGCCAGTAGCAAAAGTAAAGAATTTAGGGATGCTGATGGATAGGGAGCTAAAATATAAAGACTACAACAAGGTCATCACTTCTTCTTACTTAGAACTATCAAAAAAAGGAAACATTTCTTTCTGCATATCTCTTGAAATCTGTAATCATTGCTTTAGTTTTATCGCAACTGGACTACTGTAATGATCTATATGTGGACCTTCCAAAATGTCCACTTAAGAAATTACGAACTCTTCAAAATATGGCCGCTCGATTCCTTAAAATAAAATCCAAAATCTCAAACAACTAGATCAGCCATTAGGCACCTTCATTGGCTCCCGGTTAGCCATCACAACACCTTTAAGGCACTTTGTCTAGCCTACAAGACACTCTACGGGTAAGCCCCAGCTTAATGTAAGAAAAACCTTGAGTGGCACTTACCCGGTGGAACTCTCCATTCCAGTGCAGCTAGACTTATAAAGTTTGCTTCTTTCAAACCTGCCACTTGGGGTGAAAGAAGCTTTTTCAGAGCTACCACTCTACAATGGAACTGTCTGCCACCTGAACTGAAAACAGCTCCTTTCCAGGGATCACTGGCTGCCCTTAAAAAACGAAACTGAAAAGTTTCATTTTTCTTTTTTAAATGCCTTTAAGGAAAACGGGCTGCATTTAAAAAAACAAACTGCTTGAAGTAAAAAGCAGTCCCAGACATGGTGGTCTGCTGACCCAAGCAGGCCACCATCCCTGGGAGTGCTAGCCATTCCCAATGGGGTCGCAAATTGTGCTTGCCTCAAGAATATTGATGAGGCATGCAATTTGCGACCTTATTGGGAATCGCTAACAGTGTCTATGACACTGTTGTATGTTGCATTTTGCGACTCGCAAAGCGCCGCAATTTGCGAGTCGCAAAATGCACGCTTCGTACATCTGGCCCAAAATCCTTAAAGACCTTCCAGAGACACTAATAACAGACATCTTCTACAGTCCAACATATGGATGCCTTAAAACAGAGTTTATCTTCTACACTAAGAAACCTATCAAGTGGAGGGAAAACTTCCTACACCATCATGTAACTAATACTACTAACGTTAACGATCTAAACTCACTATATCCCCATCCCAGAACTTTAGAGGAGAACTGCCCACAACCATTTACAGAAATGGGAACATCCTAATCCAAGCCACTGAACAAGACCTATCCCTTTTTGATTGCCATTTCCCAGCTGTCTGCGCCACAATGCCATAAGCTCCCACCACCACCCCTCCACCCTCTCCCAGAATACCCAGCCATGCACCACCTCCTTTAATAGCTGGACCTTCTACTACCAATCCCCGTCGCATTATCCCCACCTCCACCACCCTACAGCCTCTCCCATCCCCAGACTCCATGAAGCTTCAGTTTCGCTACCAGAATTACTTTCTTCCTCTCCATGGCACACCTCCACTGCTCAACCTGACTTATCTATCACACCTGAATCCTCTCATTCCTCCAACTACAGCAGGCTGGATAAAAACTGGCAACAACAACCCTTGTTAGCCCATCTCTCGATCCTGCGAGCTGAATGCCTAATATACAAACCTACAGAAATATCCTCATTCTTCCCAGCCTAACATGACCGGTATAGGAACAGACTTAAATACCTTTTTATCATCAGCAAACAGTAACCCTCCTAATTACCTCAACACACAATGACTACAAAGCACTGTGAATAGTTAAGAACATTCTTCTCCGAAAAAAAATCGAACTCTTTCTTGACCAACCCACCTCCCTACCCTACACCAAAGATGCCCCACCCAGCAAAAAAGGTCAACTCAAAGCCCTACCCACAACTAATGCTTATCTCACCAAACTCCTCCTCTCAGTAATCCAGAACAACAACCTCAACCCCTTCCAATTGAAAAATATGCAAGGTGGACTGCATTTGACTATACCCCTGAAGAACTCCTCAAATGATTTGTTTGCATGAAACCAACATTTCATATCTCCGATCCCCTCTCTGCTGCGCTTGTCAAGAATCTCAATCACCTCATCTCTCCTACATGAACCAAAATCATCAACACACGCTCACAGCAAATCGAACTAAATAACTCCACCTCAAAAGCAACACCAGTCTCACAAGGAGTCCTGTAAGGGTCAATTCTGTCTCCTGGCCTATTCAACCTCTATCTGGAACTCCTTACAATGATCCTAAAGCAAGCTGCAAATTGACTATTATCTCTATGCAGATGACTCTACTTTAAAATGTCGTCAGCTAAAGACATCCAGCACCTAAAGAGCACTCTCTCCATAGTTTAATCCTAGCTGGCTAACAACCATCTTAAGCTCAGTCCCAGCAAAACCGAACTACTCTTCATCCAACTAGAAGAAAAGTTAGTTACAATAGATATCGGGCTCGAAAACCACACTGCTTTAAACTGCAAACTATCCCTTTCTAACTCCGTCAAATCTATGGGGGTTACACTTGACAGAAAACGGAACATGAAAGAGCACATCAATGCCTCAGGTAAAAGTGCATTCTACATGTTGAAACATCTTTACAAATCAAACCCTTCATTCCCATCGAAGACCTAAAGAATGTGGTACAATCCTTAGTCTTCTCCAAGCTGGACTACGGTAACGCAACGATCACGGGCGCCCCACAGACACACATCATCCCTTTAAAAGCTACACTCCACGTGGCGGCCAGATCACTGTTAGGTGAGAGTCGCTTTGACCACATCACTTCCACTTTCAAGAAACTCAACTAGTTACCAATCGAGGCAAGATGTATACTCAAAACTAGCTTCTACAAAGCTCACTACTCAATAAAAACAGTCTACCTCACAAAAAAAACGATGACAAGCCAACACAAAGAGAACGTTTCAAATGCTGATTCCGCCCAAATTTAAGAACGAAAAATCTTGCATCACTCCTTCTCCGGGAACGCTCCCACAATCTGGAACTCTCTGCCTCAGGATCTACGTGACAATCAGTCATTCCCTCACTTCAGGAAGAAACTTAAATTTCTCCTCAATAAATACCTAGACCCTCCCCCAATTGCATAAACATGTCATTATATCATTGAGTAACGCCCCTGTAGCATTTTCTGAGTACTTCTGGGTCTGCTTCTGTAGATGCCAGTCTATCTTTCTAAACTAGGATTTTCTCTCTCCCACTTTACTTCCCCGCTAAAAAACATGAAACTACTGAGAGCAAACAGTACCAAGATGCCACTGAAACAACAAGCTGACAGTAGATAGTATTCTAAAACACGGATATAGAATTAGGGGTAGGAGCTCACTTCTAAAGACCTCCTCCACTGAAAAGCCACCGTCTATGAACGTTGACACCACTGAGGCACTAAAAACTGATAAGGCATTATTGGAGAAAGGGACATTGCTTGAAACCTCTATCAATGACTAGGGAAAACAAATATCAACTTGGATACCAAAGAAGGAATTTTATTATGTGGCAGAGAGGAATGACCTTTGCTCATTTACTATTCCCCAAGCATCTTGCATTAACTGCGCAAACTACAGAGGCATAACTCTTCTATCATCCCCAAGCAGAGTTTTCAACAGAGTCATGTTGAACAGAAGAAGAAACAAGCAGACGTTCGGTTGTGAGACCAGCAAGCTGGCTTGTGCAAAAATAAATCCTGAACAGACCAGATGGCAACAATGCGCATCATCATTGAGCAGTCGATTTTATGGAACTCCCCCCTCTGTGTCAACTTCATTGACTATGAGAAGGCATCTGACAGCATGGGCAGAGAGACCCTTTCTCTGCTACTGTGGTGTGTCAGATAAACTATTAAGAATCATCAGGATCTCTAACAAGGGAACGACCTGCAAGATTATCCATAAAGGACAACTCACAGTAGCCTTCCAAGTGAGGACCAGAGTCTGTCAGGGTTGTTTGCTCTCGCCTTTTCTCTTCCTGCTGGCCATAAACTGGATCATGAAGACATCCACAGCAAAGAGAAGAAATTAGATTCAGTGGACGCAGCTCGAAGACCTGGACTTTGCAGACAACATGGCCCTATTCTCCCATACACATCTGCAGATGCAGGAGAAGACCGACAATGTGACAGCCACACCAGCACAACTTGGCATCAACATCCACAGGGGAAAAAACAAGATCCTGAAGGCTAATACGGCCAGCATAATTGCAGTCACTATTGCAGGCAAGGTACTGGAAGAGGTTGAGCACTTCATCTACATGGGCAGTGTCACAGACAAGCAGTGAGTACAGACACGGATGTCGAGTCAAGAATCGTCAAGCAAGGCATGCCTTCATTCAGATCTGAATCTGGAGCTCCAAGGACCTAACACTGCAAACTAAGATCAGCCTTTTTAACACCAATATAAAATTGGTCCTTTTGTATTGAGCAGAATCTTGGACGACAACAGTGACCACCACCACCAAAGTCCAGACCTTCATCAACAACGGTCTGAGAAAAATCTTCCAAATCCGGTGGACAAACCCTATCAGCAACAATGACTTATGGCAGCAGACTTTCCAAATTCCTGCTTATGAAGAAACCATGAAAAGAAAATGGGGCTAGATAAGTCACAACCTCCAAAAGCCTGCATCGAAAACCACCAGACAAGCCCTGACCTGGAGCGCTCAAGGGAAAAGTAAAACAGGAAGGCCAAGAAACTCCTGGCGCCAAGGACTCTAGGCTAACTGCAAGAAGATGGGTTACACCTGGAGTCATATTAAAAGAAAAGCCTAGGAAAGAGATAGCTGGAGAGTCCTGGTTGATGGCCTATACTCCAGGAGGGGTAGTAGGCATAAGTCAAGTAAGCTTGTTGCATATTTTCACCTCCATCTTTTGACAATGGCTATGAGTTTTTCCTTTGGTTTCTTTCACACAATATTATCCCATCCCTGTCTGCCCCATACTGGTAACTATTTGCACTTTCCAGATCTGTGGATATTACACAAACCATACCTTCTCTTCTATTTACCCTACTGAATTTCTTTGATTCCATTATCGCTACCCTGCTATGTGCATCCAAAGGTGAAGAATTCTGGCTAGACGGTATATTGCAGTTCTTTGCCTCGTCTTCGGCATCTTCTAATCCAACGACCCCAGGCAGCATCATAACTGCAGCATCACATCAGCTTTTCTACAGATTTTCTCCTTGCCCTAATTCCTGCCAGCTTTTCCTGACATTGAGGCAATTATATTCTTTAGCTCCACTAATCACTACAGTACCAGAGTACTCCTGTTACTGCTCTTTCCCATCATCTGTCAGAGTCTAAACTGCACTCCATTTTAGAACGTCCCAGCTAATAGATTCTAAGCAGGTGAAGGTGCCCCTATTGTCTTTCAGTTGCCAATGTTACGGATTTGTCTCCATTGCAGAACATTCTGAAAAATATTGGTCTCATTCCGGTCACAAAATCACAGATCATGGTGAGAAGCATTAGAGGGTGGTTGCTACATAAGAAATTGTTATTTACTTGTAGTCCGGGTTCTGCATCGTAGAAATCTTGATAAAAATCAAAAACGTTAAAATAATTACCCGCTCTGTGGTGAGCGCTCGTAGCGGAGGTGGTAAGTTGGGAGGGAGCTCTTGTGAGCGATGGCGAGTTCTCCTTCTGGGCGGTCAGGGTGGTCTTTCCTCTGGATCTTGTATCCGTCAGGGATGGCGGTAGCGATGTCAGGGGCAGAGGAGGCGTTGGGCCAGGTATCCGTGAAGAAGGCCTCCTCTGGCAAGGGGGTGTCGAGGAGGTCCTAGATATCTATGGCGTGTATGTGCAGGGAGCGCACGTTGAGGAGGATGCATTTCAGGGCTTCGGTGGTGCTGGCGTGTGGTGGCCGTAGGGGTGCGGAGGGTGATGAAGGTCTGGTGGCAGTGGCAGCAAGAGAACTGGCCATAGGTGGTGTTCGGCGTGGCCAGCTGTCAGTTCCGGGGTTGAGTGCGAAGAGGGCAGCTGTGTCGTAGTAGTGGGTGGAGGGAGATCCAGGGTCTCTGCCGCTGGTTGCGGACGGGCGCAGATGGGTTTGCCTTTGGCGCGCCAACGGCCGCGCAGCGGCCACCAATAAATAGGGAAGGGGGAGGGAAGCACAGCTGGGAGTATGAATCGGCAGGGGGGAGGGGCAGCGGCGCAGGGGGAAAGAACTTGGCACAGAGGAAAAGGCAACAAGAGGAACAAGCATTTACAATGCAATAGGTCTCGCATTTGCGAGAGTTTAAGCTATTAGTATTGTAAATGACAATGCCTTTTATTTATGGTTTAAAAACCAAAACATAAATAAAAGGCATTGTCATTTACAATGCCAATAGCTCAAACTCGCGTAAATGCGAGATCTATTGCATTGCAAATGCTTGTTTTTTATCTTAGTGAAGTGAAGATAACATGCCTCTTTTACAGAAACCCCCCACCATCGTTTTATAACACTTTAAAAACTGAAGGCGGGTTTTGAAAAAAGACACAATACCCTGAATGGAACCGCTGCGGTTCTGGTCAA
Source organism: Triturus cristatus (assembly GCF_964204655.1). Classification (NCBI taxonomy): domain Eukaryota; kingdom Metazoa; phylum Chordata; class Amphibia; order Caudata; family Salamandridae; genus Triturus; species Triturus cristatus. The sequence continues at coordinate 1,155,460,967 of NC_140583.1, read as the reverse complement.
TCACATGGAACACATAGATGCCTCTGAAATTCGGAAATGCCTGAACAAGTAGAAGAGCGAAATGTACTACAAAGCAGAGGCGCAACTAGAGCCAAATTTCAGGGGGGGGAGGGTCTAAGAAAAAATTTCGGGGGGGGGGGGGGGGGGGGGGGGGGGCTGAATATTTTAAGCCATAGGCAGAGTGGAACTGCAGGGGCTCTTAGAAGGGGTGAAACAACAGCGAGGCCTCATTAACATGCAAATGGTCTTTTAAAGACCTGTGAAGTGCTCGGGTGCGGCTGTGTGTGCGCCGGGAAGCTGTCTCATCCCAGGCGGCCACACACGACGGGGGGGGGGGGGGGGGGGGCTGAAGCCCTTTGAGTCCAATGGGTGTTGCGCGCCTGCTACAAAGGTTATGGTTGATCTTTTGTTCCCACCAACCTGCTTGATCGGTGTAACAACCAACTACATTGGTAGAAATGGCCACTGCTCATCCCAGACGTATGTGAAGCAGACAAGCTGTACCCTAGATCTTACCACGTTTGACCTCCCTTGTTACAATACTTTTTTGGCATCTAATCTTGAGATTTAATCTTCAGCAGGAAACCTGGTCCTCCCCTCTGCTGCCGCCCTTTTTGTCTCTTAAGGTATTATCTCTCACATTTCACAGTGCAGTCATCTCCTCCAGGGTGATGCGGGCTGAACCGTGACACATTTCTTCAGTGCTTGAACAATGCAGGAGACGACGGTGGACTATAAGCTTAGCAGGTCTCCCTGGCGTCGCGTGCAGCCAGGGTGATTAGCCCCGCAAGATCATGTAATCGGAAGGTGAATGCGCGCTGACGCTCTTACGTAACCCAGCTCTGGCGGGCGGCGCTGGGCGGGACAGGAAGGATGCGATCAGAGCACAGAAGTTATGTTCGGTTACACACCCTGGAAGTGGCTACTTTTGCTGCAGTTACTTAAGCAATGACGTACCCATCCTAATAAGTAATGCTTACTTTCTCTAACAAAAGCAAACAAGCCGGAAGTCAGGCGCCTTTGCCCGGGACGTGGGCTGGGCCTGCTCCGGCAAAAACAGAAACCGGCGTGCCGTGCTAACGCGGGGCTCCCATGTTGAAGGCAGAGCCCCGCGGTGGCGGCCAGAGTGAAGAGAAGCCCCGGGTCCCAGGAGGGGGCCCGGGTGAAGAATGCGGCGGCCGAGGATGACCACAGCAGCGTGGGCTCCCAGGAGTGCAGGGAAGCCCCGCAACAGAAGTGCTGCAGCCGTGAGGAGGAGCCCCCCCCCCAGAAGAGCAGCCCGGTGAGTAAAGAAGGGCTGGGGGGCTCCGTGTGGGCTATTGTTGCTCAGAATTACACTTTACGGCAACAATAGCCCACACGGAGCCTCCAACGGGGCTGGCATGTTATCGGAAGCGGGACAGGAGATGTGCACATTGCGTGTGTGCACGTGCGTGTTCACGTGCGCGTACACCGGCTCAAATCCGCCAAAAGCCTTGCGCGTGCCCATCTCCTGTCCCACTTCCGAGGCAAGTCAGCAACAATAGATCTCGCTGCGGACAGCAGCGTTTCGCGCTGCGTTCGCAGGCGTGACCTAATAAGAGGGAAAACAGAGAAAAGGCACAATAACAACCAGTAAAACTGGCATAATAGTAGGGCACAATAATAACCAGTGTAAATGGGCAAAGAGAAAGACAGAGGCTTCAAACCTACGAGCGGAGGTGAGGCGGGGTCAACAGCACAACAGCAGAGCTGCTAGGGGAGAGAGCAGGTCTCTGACCAGGAGGTCAGTTCAAGTACACTTCTAAAGTCCCTAAGGCCTTAGAGACTAACAGTGTGGCAGGCTGAGCTCAACAGGAGAGTCCGGGTCCAATTGTCACTGGTCAGCGAGGCAGTTGCATTAAAAGAACTCTTGTAGCTTGTTATGCGCCTAAAGCTTTAGCAGCAGGTCAGCCTCTGACTCTTGCAGTCCATTTATTTGTTCTGGGTGAAAGGGAGAGGGCTCTTTTCAGTTTGCAGACAGGAGGTTCAGTCCTCTTCTGATCTTCCTCCGGTCCATGGGTGTAGTGGAGTGGGTGCCTGGAGGTGCAACATTTATGCCTGGCACAAGCTAGTGGGTGGAAATGACCAGCAGACACACCCTAACTAATGTAGGAAGGGTTCCCAGGGCTAACCCTACCCACTTTGGGCATTTTCATGCTGGACACACCAATAATGGTGAAAACTAAAGATTTTTACTGAAATGTTAACATGAACTCATTTACCATTTTGCACCTCAGGGACCGAGTGCTGGAATGTGAGGCAGTTTGCTACCTTACCACTGTGTCTGATAAGGCTCCCAAGAGCCGATGAGTTATGGTTGATGGACCTGCGCTCTGTGAGTGGTTCAGAGACCTCAGGAGACTATGAACAGCATTTCTAGCACCTCTAAAACAACTTGTTACTCTCTACTTGTGAAGGACAATTATCCAGAAACAAGGGTCCAGAGATGCTTAGCACTGGCTCCTCACATACTTCCTTCAGCGGATGAGCTCTGGTTGACACAACTGCGGTCAGTGAGTGGTTCAGAGACCTCATAAGACTGAACTTAATTTCTAGCATCTCTAAAACAACTTGCTACTCTCTAGTGATGAAAGACAATTATCCTGAAACACATTTAGATGTACACATCCCTGGGTGCATCAACAATGTTGAAAACTGAAGACTTTTACTGCAGTAAGTTTTACCATGCACTCCATTTACCATAATGAAACAGAGAAACTGAGTACTGGGATGGGAGGCCGTGTCCTCATTTACCCCCGTGTTCGGCCACACTAAACTTGGCCTCTGGATGCAAGTGAATGTGGAGGAAGGGGTTGTATAATACAGTTATTCCGGTGCCCTCACACATCTAACATAAAAATACAGTTTGATGCAGTCCCAGTACCACAACTATCTCAGAGACAGAAGTCTGGTATAACAAGGCTGAGCTTTCAGCAACTAGACCGTGGATACACACAAAAAAATTGGCATTCTGTTTTCCTTCTTTGAAGCGTGTCCCAAATGTTATATGTAAAGCTAGCAGACCTATTAAACAGTCTGTGATACTGTTATATCAAAAGAAGTTCATGGTGATTGAGTCCTGACTGGCTGATAAGACAACAGAAGGGCCCTGCTGAGGTGACAGCTAGCATTCGTTTGTGAGAGGGGAGGCATCTTTGAAGTGAGCCCCAAGTGTCATATGAAATGCAACAGAAGACCTGGCAACCAGGATGTGACTTTCGAGCAGAACGTCACACTTCAATGACAAAAAGGATCCTCCCAGCCCCCATGCACATTCTGTCTGGGTCAGAGGAACCATTTCTGGTCAGCTTATTATTTTTCTCCTAGAAGCAAGTTCACACCTCATTTGTGCGTATTTAACTGTTAATTACTGGCTGTCTGAAGTGGTACAACAAAATGCAGATTTATCCTCCAGAGGCTTCAGGCAGGGAAAAGACCGCTTTTAAAAATGATGTTAAAGGTAATATTTAGAACAAATGTGATTTCACCATATAATTGGAGTATTAACAACTATTACAAATGTTTAATTACATTTCTAACTAGTTCCATTCTCGAGATACAGTATTAGTACTTAATATTGCATCCCAGTGTTTAACTATGGAACAGACAAATCAGGTACAGTGAAAATAACTTTGAGGGCATTTTCACTGTACCAATATGTTCAACATTAAGCTTTTACATGTCCTACTTTTAAACAGTATGCACCCAGGCTGGAATTTAAAGAAGTCATAATCTCTGACACATCTTACACATTTTGTGTCATTTTACTGTTACCTAGTCAGATCAGAAGCGGTATTACAGAGGCCCACTTCCCTGCTATAACTTGTGACTTCTGTGGACAAACAAGTCTTGTTCTATCTCCCACTAGATCGTTATATTTTGAATATGACCCAAGAAGAGATCAGGTGGACCTTACCTCATTCTCCCGCTCTTACCAATATCACTACCTCAAAAGCAGATATATGCCATATGTACATCTATATGTGCTTATTTCAGAAAGTAAGCGAGTGTGTATTGGTTATGTGGTAGACAAGCACTTCAAACTCACGTGGCAAACGATGTACTCTGGGTCTTGCTTTAGCGTAGTCACTGTCCACAGACAACAGCTCTTCTTTTTCTTTGGCTCTTAATGTGTTGACAGTGTTCGTAATAAGAGGTCCTATATTTAAAAGAAGACAGAAAAACACAACCGTTTAAAAAATGTTTAAGTTATGATAAGATGTAGCAAAATACAATACATGAGATGAGGAAACAGACAGCTACTGCAACTAATTTAGTTAAGTTAGTAGTTGTGGGTTCAATCTGAGTACAAGCACATAAGGCCACTGACGTAGGATCCAATGGTGCATAGTCTTTTTTAAAGATCTGATCCTCTAACTTGCGTAGTATTGGCAGAGTCGTATGAGTCCTGCACATAAAACTATACTGGATATACTTAAATTAGGAGTTGCTCGAAAAACTGCATTGAAATACATAGCTGATCTTACTTGCTATCTAAGTACTCACCTAGGGCCACTGGTCATTTATCTTTTTGCTTTTCTACACCCATTGCTTTGAATATTATAAATGTCCTACATAAGTGGAAACTGTGTTGCAATGATTTATTATCACACTGAGAAATGTTTTTTCTTTGGGTTCTTTTAAATAGGATTTCCCAGATTTCATTTGCTGATTTTGACGGAAGTTCTCGAAATTGATTCCGGGTCGGGAATCCACGGCAGCCCCCTGGGTGTGAGCGAACACAGCGAGGAACCAGCCGCAGAGACAGAGACATCAGCTCTCGGACACGTCTGTGGAGCTCGATGAAGATAGGCGTGCGGACTGGGCGCCGAGCGACCAGACATTGGTGGTGAGACCCGAGACACAGACGTGTACAAACCCTGGAGGACGTGTGGGAACCTGTGCTGGCTCCCGCTGTGTGGATGCGCTGCAGAGCCGCAAGTTAAAGCGGAGGGAGCGGGCGGTCGCACGTACCTGTGAGGCCGCTCTGTGTAACAGCGAGTGCGGTGGTGCTGGGACTGCTTGCTCAGAGCGGCGCCGGAGGACTTGCCCACAGCCACGCGCACAGCGGTGAGTGAGCGATAACTCGGGTAGACCGCGAGGGAGAAGGCACAACGCAGCACCGGGCCGTCTGGGTGAAAAGAGACTGTCTCACCCTTTCAGAGGCAATTAGGTTTTCCATTTTCTGAAAAGCGGTGGTTACGCAGCGTGCATATTTCGGACATAGCATTTAGACGCATGGGCTGCTTTCAGATTTTAATAACTATATTATAGGGTTTGTTTTAAAGTTTTTGTTTTAAAGTTAAAAAGTTTTAAAGTTTATTTCATGTCAACAAACATCTCTGCACTGACCTACAAACTACGGTATATTTGGACCAACCGATGGAGGGTAATCATTTCTAGGCGCTCTGTTACAATCCAGTGCATTCTGGGAGGAATAGTCCAAAGGCATTGCGGTTAATACAACTGAACTGCCGCTCGCCGCTCTTACATTGAGGATTGTGCTGTTTGGAGCCCCTCGGGATCATCAACCCAGCTGTTAACGGACTTTGCCTACACCTTGGGAGCTCGTGTGTGTGCCCTCTCTGCCGGCGGGACTGCGAGGTCCAGTGTGCACAGCGAGGTACTCACCGCTGCACCTGGGGCCTCTTCCCGCTAGCTCCTCCTCCGCGCCCGCTCCTTATTAAATCCACCCGTCGACCACGCGTAAGCGGGAAGCGCGCGGGCGAAGACCGGGCAAAGAGCGGGCCGTTTGAGGCTGTTCGAGAACGGACGAGATCGGGCTAGGGCCACCCGCTTAGTTGTGTTCTCCCACTTAAAGACTTCACGTGGACAATGACCTCGAGAGAGACAAGAAGCAAGACCCTGATGGCTGCTGGGAAGCCTCAATGTACTCTGGACACTTATTTTGCTAAGGCTGGCTCATTACTTATCGAGGACATTACTACACTAGAACGACGTATTTCCCAAGAAATCGAGTGGGTAAGGAGATCGTCTCTGGGTCCCCTGGCTACTGCAACTACCCCTGAACAAAGACTGGAATGTAGATCACCAGCAGTTGGGGGTAGGAGCTCAGATGTTAGGCCTGTTATAGTTGGTTTAAGTAGCTCTACTGCACCTGATGTCGATTGTGCAATCTTCTCCCCGGCAGATCTTAGTATAATATCACTACCCCCACTAAAGCCTTCCCAACCCAAAACTGTCTCTAACACTTTCCTGCACGATAGGGAGGAAACCACTACCGGGGCTCACAAGTCTGTACTATATAAACCAGGGGAGAGGGAAGGAGCCATTCAAAAAAGTAAGAAGAGGGTACTGAGTCCACATGGGAAAAAGCGGAAAATTGCCAAAAATTAAATCCCAATTGAGGGGGGTAAAAATTGTATAATTAATAAAAGGCAAACCCCATTACAAACAAAAAGGTTACCACCATCCCACGCACCAAGTGAGAAATCCCCCTCTACTTGCTTAAACTCTGGGGAGGAGGACATTACCTTTTCTGACATTCGCAGCTTGATGAGGGCAATGTTTAAACCGTTGGAAGCGCGGTTAGGAAAGATCGAGATTTCCCTGCAGAACATCGAAAAGGAAATGGCTTATTTATCAGCCGCCCGCAATAAAGACATCGGATCATCAGGCTTAGGGTTGAACCATAGTAGTGTGTTGGCAAAAACACTCCCCCCAGCTAAAGAAACGAGTCTTGTCTATACAAACTCAACCCCCTTCCCTACAACCCCATCCACCGGCCTTAAGTCAGGCAGCAAACAGTAGTGTGAAGGAGAAATTGATCTCGACCACAAATGAGGGCCTGAGTAATGATAATGGCAGTAAGCATAGGATAATTAATTTACCACCGGAGGCTAGCCCATATATAATCATTTTGGCAGGCATCCCCGAACTTAAACAATCTATGCAAGAATCGGGGGAAGCCCTTAAAAATAAGGTCATTAACTGGCTTTCTATAAATAGACCCCTCCCTGAAGGAATAAGGAGTGAAGTCCTGATGGTTAGAAGAGCTCCGTGGCTGGGTGGTACTAGAAAATCCATCGACGGAGATTGTGTCCTGGTTAATTTCAGGGACCCCCTGACCGTCTCTTATATATCCAATTGGCCACACCGTGATAGGGGGACTTTAATTCAAGTCCTTCCATTATCCTTCTTCTACCCACCATTAATACAAGACCAGGATGACGACGGCTGGGAATTAGTACAGAGGAGAGGCAGCAAGCGGGGCATTAGAGAAAGGAGAATCCCTTGTCCATCCAGAACACCCTATTTTGACTACTTCCCCACTCAGAATAGATACAGCAACTTAGACATGGTAGATTGACAGTGCAGGAAGGGCAGCAGAGATAATAGCGGCATACCTTTTGTCGAAGTTAAACCCAATACCGAGAAGATTGCCGCTACTAATGTCATAGCCAACTGGCCTGCTCCCCTTCCAGTACCTGTCGGGGAGCTGGAGATTTCCCAAAACTCGAATACACATACTAGCACACTCCCGGGCCCACAATCAAGTAGGGATTTGTTCTCAAATGCATTTACTGATATTGGCATTATCCCTCCACTAAAATTATTATCTTGGAATGTGGCGGGCCTGAGCAACAAATTGGATTGCCCAGAATGGAACACTTATGTCGAGGGCAAAGATATATGTATGTTCCAGGAAACCTGGGCGTGTGCAGGGCTGACTCACTCAGGCTACGCCACATTTACTATACCCGTGAAATGGGGGGGCAAGGGACGTCCTTCGGGTGGACTCGCAACCTGGGTGATGGTAGATTTGGGATGCAGGGCTGCTCTACTTCCACTTAGCAAGGAGGACATTCTCGTTGGTTTTACTGGAATGGCCAAATTTAAATAGGCTTTTGTTGGTAAACGTTTACTCTCGTCCAGTAAACACCGGGCATGAATCTCGTACTATACAGGAACTCGAGGACGTCCTAAGCGAAATCCCTGCAGGTACCCCTTTTTTAATTGGTGGAGATCTAAACTGCCACTACGAGCCACTTTACGGCTCACTGGATGGTTTGGCTTATGAGGAGGACGCGCTCTGGTCTATACCCCCTTTGGAGGCACCGGGCCCAAGAATATGGACACCTTTGGCTGTCCAAATTACTTCATTAACTCTAAAATTTGGTGTCCGGGCCTGCAACGGCCGGATCAAATCCGACATTCCACCAAGACATACATATAATAGAGGTGGCAGGGAATCAAGATTGGATTATATCCTTGTTCCCCTGGCATCCTGGCCACTTATTAAAGACTTTCGGGTTCTCCCAAGGCTGGATAGTGACCATGATGCTTTGGAATTGGAATACAACCTCCCCGCTCACGCGGCCAGGAGTGAACAGAGGTTGACTCCTGAGATGGGCTTAGTCCTTACGAGCAATAGACGCAGAGTGAAGTGGGAGAGATTAGTTTCCAACCCAGAGAATTTACCTAGGCTTTACGCCCGGGTTATTCCAATGCTCGCAAAAGCCCTCGTATTATTAGAAGAAGATAGCATCCATGACATTCCCAAAACTTGGGGCACGCTACATGAGGATTTAATTCTAGCAGTGTCCGATATCCTCTTTTCTACCCCACAAGGGGTTAATAGACGTCCTCCCTGTCCCTCCTGGTATAACAACACATGCCGCAAGGCTAAAACCGATCTCGTGGCTGCAATAAAGGAGGGGAAGGGGATCGAGGACATCAGGGCCATAAGATCCGCTTATAAACACTTGACCGGTCATGCAAAAAAGGAATGGGAATATGACAAATGGGAGAAACTCACTACCACTCTGGCACGAGGAGATTCTCGCGTATTCTGGCGCCTTGTGAATACAGGAACTGAATTACAGACTAGTGCAATTGAGCCCAACATTTCAGCCACGGCATGGCAAAATCATTTTAAGTCTTTGTACAGTGTATCCAATGGCGTTCGATCTAACCCCATTCACCTAGATAGAGATGAATCGAATGGTCCGCCATTTACACTTATTGAGGTCCAAGATGCAATAGGAAGGTTGGCACCAGGCAAGGCTCCCGGTCTAGATGGTCTGCCGGGTGACCTATTTAAATATGAACCTGTTGTTTGGGCTCCCTACTTATTGACCCTATTTAACTAAATCCTTGGCGGTATGGAGGTTCCAAAAACTTGGCTGGGCGCAGAGATTGTCCCAATATTCAAAAAGGGATCTCCTCTGCTCCCATCCAATTATAGACCTATCAGTCTTATCGATGTCTCCCAAAAACTTTTCGGTAGACTGTTATTAAATCGTCTCCACGCCTGGATTGTGGAGCAGGAGATATTGAGCCCGTATCAAGCTGGGTTTAGAGAGGGTGTCTCAACTATAGACCAGATCTTCCGTTTTAATCTTTTATATTGGAAGACCGTATTAATTGAGGGCGGCACTTTGTACACGGTCTTCGTGGACTTACGAGCGGCGTTTGACCTGGTACCAAGGGACAAATTATGGATAGTACTAAAGGATTTAGGTGTCCGGGTTGACATCTTATCAATGTTGATGAGATTACACCAGGGCAATTTTGCCAAGGTGAGGTGCGGCAGAGGGGGAGCCCTTTCTGATGGCTTCCCCGTAGACACGGGGGTCAGACAAGGCTGTGTGCTCGCACCGACCTTGTTCTGCCTCTTCGTAGACGGGGTCATTAATTTTCTAACAGGGTTAAGTAATACCGATGCCCCGAAGTTGAATGGCAGCAGGGTGCCTGCAATTATGTTTGCGGATGACACCCTGCTGCTCTCTAAATCCCCTATGGGTCTACAGCGGGTGTTGGACGGGTTTGCGATCTTTTGTGAGCGGCGTGGATTGGAAATCAATGCGACTAAAACTAAGTACATGATTTTCAATCCACCCCTCTCAACCCGCCCAAACCCCGTGATAGGGCCTGTCAGATTAGACCGGGTTACCACCTTTGAATATTTGGGGGTAACCCTTAATCAATCTATGACCTGGGATTCGCACACAATCAAGGCAAATCTGAAATTGGTCCAGCTAACGGGCGGCATATGCAGGATGCTATCCGGGTCGTCTTATAAACCACTTGACCCACCCCTCCACATTTACAAAACTCAGGCAAGAGGGGCAGTAATATACGGGGGTGAGATATGGGGGCATACAGCCGGCCAGAAATTACAGATAACTGAGAACAATTTCATAAGGCAATTGGCAGCACTACCATCTAGTGCCCCACTTCTCCCGCTAAGATTTGACCTTGGCCTTAGGCCAATTACCGAGGAGTTGGGACTTAAACCATTGACTTTCTGGCGTAGACTATGGAGCTCGTCGGAGCTATCCAGTTATAGGGCTGAACTTGCAGAAATTTTGCGCCTTCCCAAAGTTCTTCAAATACCATGGTTTAAATATATTAAGCACACTTTCGAAATTATGGGCAGGCCGGAATTGTGGTTCAACCCGGAAAATGCTTGCAGTAGGATCTCTCGTAGATCCCTAGCAAAGGCGTACTATGAGCACAAGTTACGGGTTACAACTGAGTCTACACGCCAGGAATCTTTATCCGAACACTTCCTCGTTGTTAAAGATCACTATCATTTAGAACCAGTTTTTGACGACGTGGGTCCACCAATAACAAGGAAGTTATATATGCAGTGGCGTTATGGAACTCTCCCCTTGATGGCATATACTAAACACTGGTCTAAAACACACTCCTCAGTGAATTGTCAAGTATGCCCACACTCGCGAGAGAATGATTTGCATGTTATTTTTTTCTGCCCAGCATATAATACACCCCGGAATTATTGGCTTGTCCCACTCCTTAGGAATTTAGGATTTAGAAATTATTATCCTGCATATAGAATTTTAAAGTCAGATTTATCCGCCCCAACTGTATTTGCAGTTGCCAAATTTCTAACATCTATGTGGTTTATCCGTAATCGACTCTCTATGTCCAACAATTGTACATGATAATTTAGAAATGATTTTTTACATGACTGTTTTATGGATCTTTTTTAATCATTAAATTGTAACCTTTTATTATCTAACTCATAAATGTATATATGATGCATTCTTTTATGGTCCTTAGTGGCCGAAATAAAGATTTGATGATGATTTAACCAAATGCTTTAACCACTGCTCCCTGCTATAGCAACATATAATTTGAGGTAGCTGCTGTCTGCAAATGTTTAAGGGGCCTAAGTAGCAAAGCTAGACCTTGAAGAGTGTGGGCGCAGGTTCCCAGCAAAAAATGTTTCACGACAAGTGCCTCTCTAGGTCTTACTTGCTCATGCAGTCTGACAAGTTTGACCTGTCCACTTTGTCATGGCCAGTGCAGGGGCAGCTAGTGAAGACACTCTTGAAAGTGGGAATATTTGGGGAGAAAGGCTGCACAGGGTCAAGAGATGGAGTGGTGAAGATGGCAAAAAGACAAGTTTCTAGAATGAATGCAATGTGGCGTTTGTGCTTCGATGTAATACTTGTGTTCCCCAAGCAGTCTGCACACCAGGTGAAAAAGGAACAACATGGCTTGAGGACAATGAGGAAGGATTCTGGCAAGTGTGACCTGGCTCCTAACAGATCTCTGGTGGCTGCCGGCATACAAAGAGCGAGGGCTGGAAACTATTAAGAGATCAACAGCCTGGTGAGAAAAGAATCCTGACAACACATACAAGGAATGTAGACACTGGGAGGGGATTTAGAGGAGATTGATTGTAGATTGTGGGCAGTGGAAGGTGGCCAAACTAACTGAAGGCTACACCTTTAAAACTCTTGGCTCAGAGGTTACATTTCCCCAAACATGTAGAAATGAATAACAAATATCTTGCACCTCAAAACACACATTCTCTGGCACCTCAATCTCCCCCTGTAACTCTCTGCTCCCTAATGTTAGAATGAAACCTACCCGTTCCATTTTTAGGAAAATACAAAAAACACCTTTCCATTCTCTTCCTTAAGTAACGATCTTTCTCATCGAACATTGCTTTATTTATTTTGTGCGATTTGTGTTTCATACAGTATCTGATTGATATTCAACCAAAGTCATATGTAAGGTACTATTTACTACAGTTGCTCCGGCCTATTCTTGCCCTAATGTTATCCTTTGCACTATGATGTTATCTAAAGAGTTCTATGAAAGGTGCATTAATACTCTCTGTAGTGCAAGAGCACTATATGAAACTGTTTAAATGAATAAATAATCCCTGATTTATTATCCAATTGCTAGTCATAGCCTGCAAGAAATCCCATATAGATAAAAATGTTTTGAGACCTGCTGTGTATGAAGAACGACGACAGACGTGTGTATTGCACATCACTTCTTTTCGTGCCCTCATGCAAACGGTCATTAGTCTGAAAGCTCAGTCCGACATAACAGTTCTAGAGCTGAAGGAGCTACTGGCTTTAACACCAAATGGCCTGGTGAACATTACTTGTGTCTGTTGCTTCTGTAACTCTAGCAACTAGATAATAGTGCGCAAGCTCAACTTCCAAAAACCTCAGTTTTAGGCTTTAATTTTGAGAGAGGGTGGGAAGGTCGTACAGTCAAAGTCAGCTCTTCGTATGTATGGTTACCAGGTCTACATACACGTGGGGCATCACAAACAGTGAATTACTGTATTGCCCGGTAAGTGTTAGCTTTACAAAAAAGAATAAGAATTCTATTTACTGTTAGCCTCAAGAGTTTAATGACGAAGCAATTGGAGCAGTAAAAAAAAAAATCTGGATTTATATCATCGAGTGCAATTGTGTTGCATATGAGTTAAAAAGAGGAGCAAAGGCAACACCTGTTTGTTAGGTCTCGCTTTGTGGACCAAGTGCTGTGGGGTCTGAATTGCAGGATAAGGCATTCAATGTGATGGTGTTCAGATCTTGTGTTCTTCAGAAGGAGTGTCGGGTGAAAGGAAATTCAAGATCCACATGGATACATTGATGTCGGATAGGAGTTCAGTAAAAGGGCCACCTCCCTGCAGGGAGCACAGTCTACTTTTGGATCCCCAATAAAGGGGGAGATATCAACTCATAAAACTCGAGCTGTGGATGAAAATCTTACCTTTTTGGGCTGGATGGTGGCTGCTACTGATAGCAGTAGAAGCAAAAATGAAGGATCGAGCTGGGCATCAGCAGTAGCACTTCTTTCGTGGGCTATTCCTTTTATCAGGCAGAAGATACTGCATGCCTTGAGGCAGCTGAGCTATCGCAGCTCTCATGATGAGTAGCACCAGGTCCTCATCTGTCTGTAGATACAGGTCCAAGCAATAGCATGCTTTGTGATGTAAATGGTGTCCTATATAGGACAGAGTAACTCTTTCACAAAATATAGGTTCTCCTTCAGGTTGTCATTGAACATTCTGGCTGTGACAACCAGTATGCAGCTACCTTTGGGTCTTCACATCAAATGCCAGGACAGAGGGACATTTGCCAGGAACATATGACTCTGAATGTTGCTGTGTGTGGCCTAGGACAAACATGGTGACCTTGGAAAAACTCTACCATCTGTAATCTACCTTGGAAAAAGTGGAACATTGTGATTTTTTTTTTTTAAGACGATGGTTCCTAAACAGGAGGATTAGAACAAGTCTAAATAAAGCCAGCTTGGTGATTATTTAGAGTAAGTGAATCTAGGTGCTGCATGGACGTTCTAGTCCAGTCAGAAACAGATCATGAACATAAGCGCTACAAGAGAGTTTAGGCAAACACGACACACTGAAAGACGATAAACGCGGTCAAAATACAATTCCACAAACCACCTGTACCCTTGATGGCTTTCTGGTAGTTATGGCTTGTTTTTATCAGTTTCCCACTTAAAGCCAGGCCAAGGTCTAGGAACTGGTGCAACTTGTTGTGGAAGAGGACAAGCACCGCCCTTTCTCAAAAAAAAAAAAAAAGGGGGGGGGGGGCAGGCCAGGGCCGAGAACGACAAACGCAAGCTATAACTGGTATGTTCACGTGGAGGTTGTCCCGAGCAGCCCTGCCTGCAATCTTGCTTAAGTATGACTAGAGGGTCGAGCACCTACTAAGATCATGGTAGGCCTCTAAGCGCAGTACGGATACATTGTCGGTCGCTCACCTGCTGTCATCCACAGCTTTATAGGAGTTCCTGTCTGCCCCTATAGAGAGCAAGAAGAACACACTTTTTATCCTAATCTTAGGCCGTGCAGTGTCCCCTTGACTATGGTCGATAGATATTTTATTTGACTCTCTAGCCATTACATTTCTGGATCTAGAATCATTCAATTGTTCCTGATATCCATCACAAACATGAAATACGTTGTAGCCATGTAGCTTTATATATTCCCTATTTAAATACATTTATTATTTGAAGCTGCGTGGATCAAAGAAAAGGTTACTTAATTTTAGTACCAGTTCTGAATCGTAGGAATTTTCAAGGAAGGTATAAACACTATAATAAACCTTACATATTTACTCTTCATTTAAAACAAAAACAAAAAAATCCGCACAAAAAAAAAAAAAACACACTAGATATTAATGTTCATTTTTCTTTGGGAGGAGTCCACGCTGTGACAACCTATCAGAGCCTTAATTCCTTGTTATGAGAGAATATGATGAATCTGAATTTAATTTTCCAGCCTGCGTTGCAGCATGCATTCCACGTGCAGAAAGGTATAAATGTATGAAAAGAAGAAAAAGAAAATGCAGCCCGATAGGCTTTGTGTGTAGAATGAGAAAAAGACAGAACCTGTCCCTTTAGGAGTCCAGGAGGTTCCTCTCTCCCCATAAACCACTCTACAGGCATTTACCTAAGAGAGACAGTTCTGTTTTTTAAGATAAGGTAGGTGATGAGGTTTGTTATATCCTGACTTCATTGTTATGCATGCCCTGCCTGTAGAATCTTACAGTGATGACATGGTTTGGAATGTTGTTAGTCAAATGAGTCACAGTTGGCTGAGCTGCCTGCTGGCTGCTCCTGGTGGGGTCTTTATCTGATCTACTTATGGTGTCCCTGTGATCTTGTACCATCTTGTAATAAACCTCTTTGAATCACCTGAACTGAGTGGACTTGACCACTACAAGGTTTTATACTTTTTATTACCTTTTGCCCAGCTTTACTCAGCAGAGGAGGCAGGTGGGTTACTTCTATTTTCAATGAAGATTCCTAGGATGCAGAACGAGGGCTACAAGTTAGTAACTTTTTCTACTGCATCGTAGGAAATTCATGGATAGTCATAAATGCTATATTTGAATAAGAAGCTTAAAACTTTCATCAGATTGCGGCTGTTGGGTAGCAGAAAGAGAATCGCATGAAACAATAGTAGAAGGTGGTGTATAAGAGATAATACAGTGAAAACATACTCTAAGGAGATTGCTTAGGTTTTCTTGACCCATTTTAGCATCCTCTTGGGCATCAGTTACAAGCAATGTTTTCTGAATGTATGTAGTGACTTCCATGTAGCTGTGATACATGTGTCAGCTATTGGTACATGTCTAATCTAAGCAATAGTAACTGATTTCCCTATTGTAGAATGAGCTCTAGGTAGGTCAGGTAGCATGTTGTTTGCCAATGGATAGCATAACTTGATAAAAGAAACTATCCATCTAGCTATGTATTGTTTGAATATGACCATGCATGATCTAATATGACCATAATTAATGAAACGTTGATTTGTCAACCTTATTTCCTTAGTTCTGTCCAGGCAGAAACTGAGAATCCTTCTGATATCTAGAGAGCATAGGCCACATTCTGCAGGAGTAATAGGATTAGGTAGGAAAAGTAATAGTCTGGTTAACATGAAATTCCTAAACTACTTTAGGGGGGAATGAAGGATGGGCTCTTATTAATACCCTTTAAGAGTGGAAAATAGTATACGGTTCTATTGCAGATAAGGCTTGTAATTCACTTAACCTTCCAGCAGAGGTGAGAGCTATTGAGAAGAGTATTTTACATTGCAAACGCTGCAATGTAGTTTTGTGTATAGACTCAAAAGCGATCCCATTAATTTTAATAGGACAGTGTTTTAACTCCCAGGGCAGAGAAAGGTGTCTTATCAAAGAAAAGGCATTTAAGTCCTTCCAAAAATCTTTGAGGATTAGTAGTTCAAAAAACAGGACAATCGACTTTCTGTATGATGTAATCCCTATCAGATGAATATTTATTGATGGCAATAGGAGCTTTGTGTGAAGCTAAATGAAACAAATATGACCTTCTTGTCTCTTTTCTTGACATCAAACACAGAATCTCCTCCACTTTAAAGAAGAACACAGGCTTGTACAAGGACATTTACCTGCTTTCAAGATCTTCGCACTGACTTGTGAGAGATAAGTGGCGATACTGTGACTTCCTGTGCCCTGTAGCAAAAATCAATGACGTAAGGCTTGGGTGTTGGATTTGACCCTGAAGTCTCATTAATAGGTATGGTCTCAACAGCAGCCTCTTGAGTGATTGTATGATCGTTTAAAGTACGTTCTGGTAACACCACTGTGTCTGCAAAGCTGGAGCTTTCAGAATTACTTTAAATGAAAATGTTTAAAGTTTCATTATCACAGATGGAATTCATAGGAGCGTTGGAAACGCGAAAAGAAATGGCTTCCACCATGTGATCAAAAAAGCATTGCCTGAAACAACCTGTTCTGTTAGTCTGGGCGTGAAGTTTCTGCATTTTTTATTTTTCTGTTGTTGGGAAGAGGTCTATTGGAAGTGTTTCCTAGACTTGGAAAATGTTGTTTAGTACTTTGTTGTGCAGTACACATTTGTGAGATTCTTTGTAGAATTTACAGAGAAAATCTGCAAGGCCATTCATTTTTCCTGGAATGTGCACTGCTGTTAGGTTGAGATTGTTGGTCAAAGACCTATTCCTGATAAACTGAGCCAGCATCAGTGGTCTAGATCCGATGCCTACTTGTACGATTAAATAATGCCTGGTGGTGGTGTTATCTGTTTGCCTCTGAATGGTTGACAATGCTCTAAAAGATGGGAGAAAGGTTTGAGACCTAGATAGACCACTCTGAGTTTGAGGTAGTTTATTTCGTACAACTTTTCCCCCATTGCCCACTGCCCCAGAGTTATCAGATCTTGTAAATAAGCTCCCCATTCCGCAAAGAAGCCATCTATTCCTATTATCTTTTGACATGGAAATTATCTCCCTAAGAGCAACTTGTGCCTTTCGCACCATCGTGCCAGTGATTGTTTTGCTGCTATAGTCAGAATCAAGTTGTTTTCTGTCTGACACCATTGGTCCTCTAGACATTGTTGGAGAAGTCTCATATGCAACCTTGCATTTGGACAATGTGTATACAAGAAGCTATAGAGATTAGTAGTTAGTCTATCTGTCTGACAGTTGCTATGAGGTTAATCTTAGGATGTGGCATTTGTCCTGGATAGCTGAAACTTTCTCCTCAGAAGGAAATGCTCCTGCCATCATGGAGTTCAATATTGCTCTTAGATCGGCCATTCATTGAACCAGTGATGGAGCAGGGGTTTGAAAAAGAAACCTGTTCGAATTAATGCCCCCATAATATGTACCAATAATAAGTAGTAAATAAACTAACTTGCACCATACACACACATGTGGGAAATAGCTTTGCGCATGAAGCACTAATATGAAATAACATAAGAAAGAACTAAAACTGTATTTGCAATGCGCTTGGAGAAAAACTAAAATAATGCATGACTAGACCGCATGTGCATTTCGTAGTTGAATGTTGCATCTTGCTTTCAACCAATAATAATGCGGCTTTCTGCTCAAAGCTTACGCTAGATAACTCTAATAAGAACCACAGTGAAACCTATATTGTCATATAATTAATAATTGTTCGTTTCCCATTCACTATAGTGTGCAGGATGAACCTACATCTTTATTAAGTTGGCCAAAGTGGGAGGGGTGAGCTGAGGAGTGAATCCGATCTGTCAGAGGCAAGACAGACGCACTGTTCACCGCAGAAAAAAAAGGTGCGAGTTGAAGGACGAGGTGACGAATGACAGCCTAGTGCCATGATCAGTCGTGGGACCAGAAAACTGTTCTGCGGATGATGTTAATTTAATTAATAAAGATTTGTTAAATGTAACATGTCTAGAAATGTGAGAATGAGCTATGAACCAAACCCTGGGAATGAATGTAAAACAATAAATCAACTAAAATGTGCGTGAAGTCACCATGGTGTGACAACGCCACCTCCCAAGCCCACCAATCCACTTGCAAGTTATATGAAAGTTTGCAACAAATGTGAGATGGACATGCCAGTTTTAGGGTATTATTGGGGTGCCTTTAGAGGTGTGGTTTACGCTTAGGTTGGCAGGAGAGAGGCCGAGGGGGTGGTTTTCCTACAGACCAATAGGTTTGTATTCTGTCTCAGACTCACACATGTAAATTTATTTGCAAATGTATTTTATTTCTGAAACTTTTGTCTCTTCACCTATACACTCCGTTATTGTTATATTGAATATTTTATTTTAGTTGAAACTATTGTCTCTCTATCTATCCCCTCCATTAGGTGTATTATATTTCGCACATATTTTTTGCTGAAACTTTTGTCTCTTAATCTATCCACTCCCTCATGCATAATGTCATTGTTTAAGAGATGAGCTTGTATTCATTTGAAATTGCTGATGTGTCCCTCCTCTGTGAGTTCATTATTTGCATCTGTGACTGTATGTATTGAGCATTACGTAATAATGGAGATAAACTTTGTAAAATTTACCAAGAGTCTGTAGTTATTTAGCTAACTGAAGAGTTGAGTCAGATAAGTATAATCATTATCATCAACTATTCAACTGTCATGGCTGCGCCCAGTCCGGCACAGTGGTGGGCTAAGTGGCGGGGGCGGAGTCCCAGCCTGTATAAAGAAGACGTTAGCAAAGCGCTGTCGCTTCGCGTTCTAGTTGTTTCCCAGAGTTCGTTCGCCCGCGTCAGCTAAGGTGCTTCCGGGTCTTCGTTTCCGGTTCGGGCGCGTCACTTCCACGAAGTCGCCGCGCTGGGAAAACTGCTGTTGATCCTCGTCCTCCTGCAAACCACATTCTGGTTCGGGAGCGTCGCGTCCACGAAGTCGCCGCGCTGGGGAAACTGCTGTTATTCTGCGTCCTCCTGCAATCCACATTCCTGTTGGCAGTGTGGGGATCTTCCTTGGCTTATGATTGCTCTTCTTGGCCCCTGCCTTTGAGATACCATTGTTTGGGCGGTAACGCGCTTGCGCTGGCACCAGTGAGTTTCTAGAGTTTGTTCTTTTGTTTGCTATGCAGGGGCGCATTCGGGTTTGCGCGCTGAGAATCTGCACTGTCCTTATGATTATCTCCTAGTAGGTGATCACTCTCAGTGTTGGCAGTATTGATAGTAGCATGTATCTCCACAACGTAAGGTCAGCCATATCAACTCCTGAGGCAAGGAGTATAGCTGTCGTTTCGGAATATTCAAGCTAGCAGGAATCTCTACTCCTTTTTTAGCTTGGCTCTACAGATTTTAGGTGGCCACACATTGGGATTTGCTTTTACTTTGAGTTGTGCTGTTAACAACCCACTTCAGTATTCTTTTCCTATAAAGGCTGCCTAATAACCAAATTCCTCATAGGTCTGAGGTAAGCTACTCAAAATACGCCATTAAAAGGCATTATACTCCTGAATCAGTACAAGCAATACTAATTGTTCTTTTTGTCTGTATTTAGGAAGTGTTCATAGCTGGTTACGCCCTGCATGTTTTGTGGATACACGCGGAAGAGGGGAGATTAACAGGTAGAATGTTATGAAGAGTCACAGTTATATACTATGTCAAACACAGCGTAGTCCATTATTGTTTCAACCTTCTGTTTTCAGGAATTCCTCTGGACCCCAGTGACTCTGCAGCGGTGTGAGACGTGTGTTGGACCTGCCTCTCTCTCCTTCCTCTCTTGTCTTCCCTCTTCCCCCTATTCACCTGTGCTGCTTTGACTTATTTGGGAAGGCTGGTGGTGGAGGGAAGTTGGGACCTTTCATCAATCTCCTGCCTCTCGTCCCTGCGGAGACCTCAGGTGAGCCTGACATCAACTAATTGGTCCATCGACCAAGTAGAAGGAAAGTTGATTAATTAACTTAGTAGGCATTCTAATGACATTATACATGGTCTACAGAAAAGAAAGTACTGAACATGAATAAATTGACCCCAGCGCCTCAGGGATTCTGGGTGAATATGTATGGGCCATTGTAATAGTATGAACTGAGTATTTATCCCTGATCAGGTATTGACCATGCGCTGGATCAGTTTCTTGGCAGCAGAGGACGGTTTCAATATTGATTAGTTTGGTAGTGGTTACTGATTATATGTACTTAACACGAAAAGTTAATATCTTGTTTTATGTTGTCTAGAAGTACAGGTACAGAGATACCTGAGGGATCCAGGGAATGGAATTTAGCCTGAAATAGGCAGAAGAAGAGTGTGGTAACGAAGCCACACTGCAGAAGTACTTTGTCTGTTGTAATAATACATAAAAGCTACGGAGGGCTGTGGGTGTTATATTTAGGAAATTTCATATATAACTGGAGTGACTGAAGTAGCGAAGGGTCAACTTCCGAAACTCTAGCCTTATCCCCAGGAGAGTAACAAGACGCGTTTTCACACCAAAAAGTCCTCTTGTGAAATCTTGGCCTTATCCCTAGACCATTAATAGGTCCTCCCTGAGCTGGTTTGAAAGGTAGAATAACGCTGGTCGTTATTAGGACTCCTAGTGAGAAAAATCTCTTGAAGGGTGAAAACTATCTCTTTATTTAGAGGAACAGACACGGTAGCAATTATTGTGTGTTGTCACTAACAGAATTTTTGATTAAGAAAAACTTTAAAAATGTTTTGCCGTAACATTTTTGTGAAGGGAGGGTCAGTAGGAGTAATACTGAAGTCAGAAAAAGCAGCGCTGGCATTGGTCAGACAGCGGGCGTGTATTGAGATGTCATTGGCTGGTTGGTGTAAACCACGCTAGCATTGGTTGAGACTTTGCTTACGTAGCAGTGCTCTGATTGGCTGGTTAGTGAGAGTCGTGCTGGTATAGGACGGAAGCTGACAAATAGAATACGTAGAATTAAGAAAGGATTTTCTTTGTTTGTTTTGGTGAGGTACATTAGCGTAAAGGGTCAGAAAGATGAAGCTGCAAAAGAAAATAAAGATTTTTTTTCAATAAGGATGAACCGATTGTGACTAAGAGAGGGAATTCCCATTCCGCCCCCAAAAACGCCTGCTTCTTATATGATGTTGGAGTGAGGATATCATACGTGTATGTGGTTAGAGAATTGGGTTGAGTATACAAAGGATGATGGTGTCAGAGCTCTTCCACAGCATGGTACGTTCAATGTAAGGATATTGCAGAATTTGAGGTATAGAATGAATGCATTAGAGCCAAATCCTAGATTGACGCAGTACGAAGCCTTAGAAGAATGGGAGGTTAAGGCATTTGAGAGAGAGAAATATAGAGGAGGGAACAGAAGATATAGGAGTTGGAGGCATGGTTATCCTTTTGAGAGTAGGGAAGAAAAGCTGAAAAGATGGAGGAGAGCCGTGGTAACGGAAGGGTTGTATCCAGTTTTAACCAATGATGAACAGACTGAAGGCAAATGTAAAGAGAAAAACAAAAATATAGAGACTCCGAGTGTAGATGGTGATATGAACGATTCTGATGATGATGAATTGTTAGAAGTCATTATGAACAAAAGACCTCCGCCTTATGAAGAGAATTTAGAGGTAGTGACTCCAAGTGCACCACAAATGGGAACCCCGTTAACTCCACAAGTCCCAGATAGTGAAAGTAGTGCGGGAAAATTCATTGAATCTGTTGAATAAGGCAAAGTTAGAGCAGATGCAGGAGTTGAATCAGTTGAGTTTGAATGCAGAAGCACTGACGGTACCCGTAACAGTCGGTCCTGTAGTTCCATTATATGGAGAAAAGCAAACTGTGTCAAAAGTACATGCGTTAGCTGTTCCAGGAAGCAGTATCAGGAGTGGAGCGAATGAGGATGGACAGGCAAATGTGAATAATACTTTGTTAGATCTTCCGATTTGTGAGCTAATAACCGAGACTCTTTGAAGAGGTATACAAAAAGATCCAAAAAAAATAGGGCCGAATGTCACTCCAGTAGCTGGGAGTTCAGCAGGTCCTTCAACAGAAGAATTAAATAATTGTATAAAAGAAATGACAAAGCCAAAACCTCAACCACAGAGTATAAATGTGAGTCAGTTGAAAGTAAATTTGGAGGAGAGGATTATTGGTACCATAAATACAGACAGATTAGGGACTTACAGAGATGACGAACTCTTATTTTTGTGTAAAAGCATTACCTGGAGAGCGAAGAATTTACATGCGAAAATATCCAAAGCTGCTAGTGAGTACGGGGTAGACATAGAAAAGTCAAAAGTGTTGCATAAATCGTACAGATTAGCTTTCACTGACAAGGATCTAGAGAGTTTGAATGTGTCAGGAAAAAGATTGCAAATAAAATAATTAATAAATATCTTGAAGAAATGGGAAGATGTGGATCGATGGAAAAAAAGATGGTCGAGAAAGAAGGAAGGAAGGAGCAGCAAGTAAAGGAGCATCTATGTTTCCGTTAAAAGAGACAGAACAGGTTGAAAGGGTGTGCCCGATGAGAGAAGTACCAGGTGGTGGATATGTTCATGAAAGACAGGATATACTGTCCTTCACAAACTATTTTCCCAGGTTGAGAGAGAAACCAGTTGAATGGTATAAACAGGTAGAAAGATTTGTAAAGGTCTCGAAAGTACTGCTAAAGGATTTAGATGGGTTGTTTGAGATTGTTGTTCCAGCAGATTTATGGTCAGAGTGTAAGATCACTGTTGATTGACCAAAAGAAGAATATCCTAGAGACCCAAAAACAGGTGAACCGTCTGATGAAGTGATGAAAAAATACAATCAAGTAATCACGTTTCTGAAGGGGAAGATTTCCCCTAAGGAAACAGATTGGGTTAAAATTGACAGAACTACCCAGCATCCAAAAGTGTCAGTACATGCAGACTATGAAAGGTTGTTGCAGGCTGTGAGGTGGATTTGAAAATATCGGAGACAAGGATATTGGACTTTTTGTGTATCGTTTTGCATTTGGATTGAAACCAGAAATTAGTAATATGATACAACAGCATTTAATTTGATGGCAAAGCAAAACGATAGACTTAATTCGGAGGTATGCCAAATATTGTAGTGATGACATTGAATCAAGACATAAAAAGTTAAAAGAGAAAATGATGTGGGCACAGGTGAAAGTGGCAGAACACAAGAAGCGAATAATAGTCCTCAAACTGGTAATCAGATGGGTGGTCAGAGTCAAAATGGACAGAATTTCAGTGTAGGTAAAGGAAGGGGAATAATGAATAAAGAGGAAGTTATGAAGAAATGTCCTTGTCATGCGTGCGGAAAGCTTGGACATTGGAAGAACAAGTGTTGATCTGCTAAAAAGATTAACGGGGAAATTAAAATTTAATTCCACAGATGCAGAATGAGATGGGTGTAAATCAACAGCAGCAGATAGTTACTCAACAGTCACAGGTGCCACAAGCTCCCATGCTAAATAAAGTGAATGCTGAAGTGCAGAGGTACAGTGTGAATACGGGATTTCACGGAGGTGTCCAAGGTCGTACGAATCAAACTATACATTGGTTCCACAATATTGGTTGCAGTGCAATGAGAATGATTTGGACTCATCTCAATGACGGGGCCTGAGGGGAGAGGAGTGCGTACTTGGCGCATCCTTGACAGTAGATCAGTTAGGTCCATTTGTTGACAGAAAGGTGGAAGGGAATGACATTACATTCTGAGTGGACACTGGTGCTACCCTTTCTACTTGAGAGCAGCAGAAATTCCAAACCTACCCCTCTCGGGAGAAACAATCCAAGTTGTAGGAGTCTAAAATAAGCATATTAGAACGCCAGTCACAAATCCAATAGAAGTTCACATTGGTAACTTCAAAAACATGCATCGGTTTGTGGTGTGTGACTCAAGTCCAGTAAATCTCTTGGGAAGTGATTTACAATGCAAGATTAATTACACTTATCTATTGTACGCCAGATGGAATTGCATTTCAGACACCTGATGAGGATGTTGAATTTGAAATGATGTTAGCAAAGCAAGGAACAGAGGTGGATGAGTTGTTTTCACTTCTGACAGAAGAGAATTTGCCTGAAGAATTCAAAAGTACAGTGAGATCAGATGTGTTGGGTTTTTCAGGAAAAGAAATTGGCCTAATGACAAACGTAGATCCAATCCAGATTACAGTGAAGGATGGTGCTGTATACCTAAGCACGCCTCAGTACAAAATGAGTCCCGAAGTAATTGCAGAAGTTGCTCCTGTGATTGATCAGATGATTGAAACAAAGAATTGGAAAAGAAATACTGAGTAGTCCTTGTAATTCGCCCATCATAGGTATCAAAAAGCCCAGTGGAAAATACGGGATAGTGCAGGATTTGGGAAAGATCAATAAAATAGTAGTACCCTGTTGTCCGGTAGTACCAAATCCAGCAGTGATACTCTATCAGATTCCCTGAGACACTGAATGGTACACAGTTATTGATTTGTGCCAAGCCTTTTTCTCGAATCCATTACACCCGGAAAGCCAGTATTTGTTTGCGTTCCGGTTCAGAGACCGTGTTTTGGCATGGTGCAGATTTCCTCAAGGGTACACAGAGAGTCCCTCAATCTTCAACCAAATCTTGAAAAAGTGTCTGGAGACTTTAGTCATGCCAGGAAATTCGGTTTTGGTTCAATATATTGATGACCTATTAGTAGCATCAAAGACACGAGAGGCATGTGTGACAGACACAACTACCCTATTGAACCATGTAGCAGAGGGAGGACACAAAGTGTCCCCAGCAAAGCTACAATTTTGGAAGCAAGAAGTCCAGTACTTAGGACACAAAATAGAGAAAGGAGTTAGGAAAGTGACCCCAGAAAGAATTAAAGTGATCAAACAGATGAGTCCACCCAAAACTCAGAAAGAAGTACGAATGTTTTTGGGAATGGTTGGATACGGTCGACAGTGGATCAGTGGTTTCTCACTAATTGCAAAACCTCTACAGAGGTCGATCCGAAAGGATGTAAAAGATCCAATTGTTTTGGATGATGAAAGTATGGGAGCTTTTACAAAATTGAGAAGTAGTTTTTGTCATGCACCTGCATTGGAAATGTCAGATTATACCAAGGAATTTGTGTTGTACAGTTGTGAAAGAGATGGGTGTGCACTTTCAGTCCTAACCCAGAAACATGGAATGGCACGACGACCAGTAGCATATTTTTTCTGCAACTTTGGATACAGTGGCTGCAGCATTACCAGGATGTTTGAAAGCAGTAGCCGCCACTTGTATGAGTCTGGAACAAAGTGAACCGATTGTGATGGGATAACCAGTCAAAGTGTATGTGCCACATTCTGTTGAAATTCTTTTGATTCTGACTCGTACACAGTATCTAACTTCTAGTCGGCTGACTAAGTACGAGAGAGTGATTCTGGGTGCTGAAAATGTGACTGTGGTAAGATGTACTACTGTGAATCCGGCAACCCTGTTGCCAAATTCTCGCTGTGAGGAAGTGAGGGAAGAAGCGGATCATGATTGTTTGGATGTGACAGAGCTGTGGCCAAACCCAGGCCTGGCAGAGGATGTTCGGTTGAAAGACTCAGATTGTGAGGTATTTGTGGATGGGTCATGCCTGAGAAATGGAAAAGGTGAACTATGTACTACCTATGCTGTTTG
Source organism: Triturus cristatus (assembly GCF_964204655.1). Lineage (NCBI taxonomy): Eukaryota > Metazoa > Chordata > Amphibia > Caudata > Salamandridae > Triturus > Triturus cristatus. The sequence goes on along the minus strand of NC_140583.1, from coordinate 1,155,435,324 downwards.
CACCATAGCGGGAGTTCTTGAAGCTTCCTGTTTAAAAGGGGTAAACCCCGCCCAAATTGCTGAACTAATAGCGCTAATTAGAGTGTGTAAAATTTCCAAAAGCCTGAAGGTAACCATATTCACTGATAGCCAATACGGATTCGGGGTTGTCCACGATTTTGGACAGCTATGGATGCAGAGGGGATTTCTGACTTCTTCAGGTTCCCCAATCCATAAAAGCAAAACTGTAAAAGAATTATTGGATGCTTTGCAATTGCCCAAAAGAATTGCAGTATTCAAATGTGCCGCACATAAATCAGGAGATGATTATGTGACTAAGGGCAACAGATATGCTGACCAAATTGCGCGTTTCTGTGCACAAAATACAATGGCCTTGAATAAATCAATTGAAAGAGGAAATACCGAATGCCATCTTATGTTTACAACCAGAACACTTGGAACATGGGAAGAAGTTAGGCTGATGCAAGAAGAGACACGTGATGAGGAAAAATAAATTTGGCGTAATTCAGGTCGTAGAAAGAGAACAGAGGACGAATTGTGGGTCTATTATGATGACAGACTAGTTTTACCAGATTCTTTACTTCCTCATATGGCCAGAATTTACCATGGAATTGTGCATATTGGAAGAGATGCAATGATCAGACTCTTCAAGCAGTCATGGTACAACCCAAAGTTCAGGGTCATTGCAGAGAGCCTTTGCCAGAAGTGCATTACATTCCAGCAGCAAAATCCAGGCAGAAAGACAGCTGTTAGTTGGGGATGAATTGGGAGAGGAGGAGGACCGTTTACCCAACTCCCAACTTGACTTTATCGAGCTTCCCCCCATGTAATGAGCTGAAGTATTTACTAGTTGTTGTCCGCATGTTCTCTCGCTGGGTAGAGGCCTATCCCAAGAGAAGACATGACAGCCTGACAGTAGCTAAACTACTTTTGAGAGAACTAATTCCTAGGTATTGGAATTCCAGTCACTTTAGAGTCAGAAAGAGGAACCCATTTTAATAGTGAGATAATTTGGCTGATCTGTGCAGCATTTAAAATTGAATAGAAGCTGCATTGTGCCTATCAACCCAAAGCATCTGGAGTGGTTGAGCAAATTAATGGCACTATAAAATCCAGTTTAGGGAAGGTGTGTGCGCTCACATCACTAAAATGGCCTGACGCTTTACCCCTTGTACTGATGAGTCTAAGAAGTATTCCTGACAAAAAGAAAGGATTGAGTCCTCACAAGATCTTCATGGGAAGAGCAATGGGACAAGCATACATACCAGCAAACAAATTGATGAGTTTATCTGAAGATCTGTGTTCTGCTTGGGTTTTCGGCATTTGATTTGATGCTCCAATCAGGGGCGTGTCATTGTGGGCCAATTAATGGGGGAGCAGGCACACCGCTACACTTCCTTTGAAGCCTCCGAAGAAGCGATACAGCGAAACGCGTCAGGCATTGCAAAGGCTGCTTTAACCAACCTGCCAATACGAAGCTGTCCATACCCTTGACTGAGGCTGGTAACCTCCGCCGTTCTCTCGAGTGCTACTCAAGAAAGGACTACCACTCAGCGGCATACTAAGACGGCGGTCCGGCCGTCGAGAGAGCACCACCCCGTGTGAAAGGGGGCCGTGAGGTCGGATACACCGGCCCTGAAACGGAGGAGCGGCGTGGGATTGAGGACGTTTCTTCATGGCAGGGGTTCACTAAGGACTTTATCCCTGGCAGTAATTGTGCAAATGATAATTTTAAAATGGTGAAATAAATTGCACTACATCCCCCATAATGCCTATAACAGCATTTGATTTGATGCTCCAATCAGGGGCGTGTCATTGTGGGCCAATTAATGGGGGAGCAGGCACACCGCTGCACTTCCTTTGAAGCCTCCGAAGAAGCGATACAGCGAAACGCGTCAGGCATTGCAAAGGCTGCTTTAACCAACCTGCCAATACGAAGCTGTCCATACCCTTGACTGAGGCTGGTAACCTCCGCCGTTCTCTCGAGTGCTACTCAAGAAAGGACTACCACTCAGCGGCATACTAAGACGGCGGTCCGGCCGTCGAGAGAGCACCACCCCGTGTGAAAGGGGGCCGTGAGGTCGGATACACCGGCCCTGAAACGGAGGAGCGGCGTGGGATTGAGGACGTTTCTTCATGGCAGGGGTTCACTAAGGACTTTATCCCTGGCAGTAATTGTGCAAATGATAATTTTAAAATGGTGAAATAAATTGCACTACATCCCCCATAATGCCTATAACAGCATTTGATTTGATGCTCCAATCAGGGGCGTGTCATTGTGGGCCAATTAATGGGGGAGCAGGCACACCGCTGCACTTCCTTTGAAGCCTCCGAAGAAGCGATACAGCGAAACGCGTCAGGCATTGCAAAGGCTGCTTTAACCAACCTGCCAATACGAAGCTGTCCATACCCTTGACTGAGGCTGGTAACCTCCGCCGTTCTCTCGAGTGCTACTCAAGAAAGGACTACCACTCAGCGGCATATATATATATATATATATATATATATATATATATCTAGACCTCTTATAATACAAGTGGCGGCCTCGCGATCCCAGACGGACCCAGGACTTCCTACCCAGATGGCAGCCTTAGCCTCGCGGTCCCAGACGGACCCAGGACTTCCTACCCAGACGGCAGCCTTAGCCTCGCGGTCCCAGACGGACCCAAGACTTCCTACCCAGACGGCAGCCTTAGCCTCGCGGTCCCAGACGGACCCAGGACTTCCTACCCAGGCGGCAGCCTTAGCCTCGCGGTCCCAGACAGACCCAGGACTTCCTACCCAGACGGCAGCCTTAGCCTCACGGTCCCAGACGGACCCAGGACTTCCTACCCAGACGGCAGCCTTAGCCTCGCGGTCCCAGACGGACCCAGGACTTCCTACCCAGACGGCAGCCTTAGCCTCGCGGTTCCAGACGGCCCCAGGACTTCCTACCCAGACGGCAGCCTTAGCCTCGCGGTCCCAGACGGACCCAGGACTTCCTACCCAGACGGCAGCCTTAGCCTCGCGGTCCCAGACGGACCCAGGACTTCCTACCCAGACGGCAGCCTCAATACAAGTTCATCCTATGATTACCATAACATACAACAGGGGAATCAGTTTTACTATTTATCAGATCACACAAGAACTGCCAGTTTGAGCACAACCTGTTCTCTGGTTCGAGGGGTTCCTCTCTCCCTTATTCAGTTACCACTTACCTGATCAGGGTTAACATCTGTTCATGTCAAGTCACAGCTGACTAGAAGAATAGGCTACCCTCTTATACAAGAACACGCAGCACATGTTGATTCACTACAAACTGGATACTTTATTATTTATTATATACGCAATCACATAACATTACTGTGTAACACATAACCTGCAAAGAAAAGTAAAAGATTAGGTTGTACACTCTGATAAGAAAGGGGTCGACATCACCTTAGTCGTGTGCAGCCTGCACTCAGTGGTCATCTAGGTTCCCTTCTCGTCTGTGCCTCGGCTCGCCTGGAGGTCACACCTCCGTAGTCACAGCTCCCTTCTCCGAGTCACTGGGACCTCTTCCTCATCGGCTACTCTCTCCTCTCTGGCAATTCTGCTAGAACAGTATCTGTCTCTGGGTTTTTCTCCGCCTTCAAGTTTATCATCTGTCTTCCCTGGAATAAGTAGTAGCTTTACTGCTAACGGCTAGATGCCGCCTACGGACTGAAGTAAGTGCCTCGTAATTGCCTCAGACTTTCACTAATATAGAGGTGCATTTCCTCATGGAAAATTCCGGCCCGTAACCTGCCGCCCACCAAATTCTTGTACCTCCCCGTACCAAGGACACTTTCCCAGCCGGCCGGCCTGATGTAGTGTCTTCGGCATGAAGAAAAATACAATCCTTCGATAAGGGCCGGTCTGAACCGGTTCTCTCCAAGCGAATAACACCTCATAACTAAAACATCCCCTTTAACCTAGAAGCATCTCAAGCTGCCAGAGCAGAAAGAAAGATGGAGTCTCTCCCGTTTGAGGCCTACCAGGCCTGAATTCAGCACGGCTCCATGAAATACCCTCACTACAGGGCAGGTTATCCCTAATACTAACGAATCTATCCCCTAGGATATGTGTGCAAGCCCTAGTCTATGGGGAAGAACACAGGATCATGTCGAAGTGCCTAGTAAATAGACTTCATTCACTACTCTAACCCTTAGGCTTGAATGGTGGGAGACTGAAGTCACCCTAATCACCCATCAACACAATAGGGCCGGGAAAATCGAGCAGTACAATCTGGTACTCGATTATTGCAGAGGATTGGCTGATCTGGTACTTTCTGTGTCTCACCAGGCTTGAGAAGATGCCACAACAACACAACCAAAACAAGCTCATGATCTGAGTCCAGGCGAATGGGTTCTCGTCAAGAAACACGTAAGGAAATCGTGTTTAGAACCCAGGTGGAACAGACCCTATCAAGTCATACGTGTGACGACAACGGCAGTGAAGTGTGGTGGTTTGCCCAATTGGATCCATGCGAGCTATACCAGACGAGTCCTAGGTCCACTTGAATGACAAGGAGTGCAGCAACTGGTAAAGCAAGAGTAAGACCAGTGGTTGAAGTGTGTGAAGCTGATGAATCTAGAGTGACAGATTCTGACAATCAACCGGATGATGAACAGCCGAGCACCAGTCAAGTAAAGTGGACACCAGATACAATGTCTCATAAGACTGATGTTGAGCCAGAAAAAAGTGAGTTCACTGCCAATCAAGAATCAAGTGAGTTCACAGCTGAACCAGAAACAAGTGAAACTGCTGTTGAGCCAGAAGGAAGTGAGTTCACAGTTGAAAGAGAAGTTACTGTTGAGACAGCAGAACCAGAAGTTGCCAAAGATCAGGAAGAAGAGCAGATCAAAGTAAGGGCAAATAAAAGAACATATGAACTAGACACAGAAGGTGAAAAAGTAGTTCAAAACAAGAAACCAAGAAAAGGTGATAATTGGCCAGGTGGAGTGAAAAGACTCAAATATACTTTAGTGAGGAGAAAGTCAAAAAGAAGACCAGAACAAAGTAATGAGGTCTCAAGTAAAACAGAACAAGAAGAGTCAAGAGAAGAACTAGCGGATCTGGTTGAGAGACTTACTGGGACAATTCGATGGACTAATGCAGAGGAATGGTGGGTTGTGCATCGTACTGTTTAAAGTTTGAACTGTGACAGGGGTCCTGAGGAATTGGATAGAGCTATCAGTCGAGGAGCTGTTATATGACCACGTTCCTGGCACGTGCGATGTATAATGCTATTGACACTAAGAGTTCCGACTACGGAATACATATGCCAGTGTGCTGTAAGTTTGCAACTATGGTTACAAAATTAATAAAAACAGATTTGAACAAAAAAAAAAAAAAAAAAAAAAGAAGAAGAACTAGTACGAAAATCCAGGAGAGTGAGAATTCCAAGCAGAAAATACAAAGCACCAGAATGGACCTATGTCATTTGGAAGAAAACGAAAGCGCTGATCCAGGTGAAGAAAAAGACAGTTCTGACACTGAGCAAGTTGATGAAAGCAAATTGAGACCACCTTAAAGAACTGTGAAAAATTTTAAGTGGTGAAAATTGGTGACTAAAAGAAAAGAAAAACTGAATGACTCAGAAGATCAAAAGAATAAGAAAAGAAAGGGGTAAAGCAGAAAGCCTGTAGTTGTAGGATTACACTATTATTTTTCCTGAATTTTTTATTTAGTATTCCTAGGGTAAGATAGATTTTTATTTTTTATTGAAACCAAAATGGCTAAAGCCGAAGTGACTGAACATCCAAAATCTATTCTAAAATGTCGATGTATTAAAGCTTGCTTATGTAGTGTCTTGTTGTTAACTTTTATGTGGATATTACTAACTGTCCTTGTACCTATTCTAATGTTAACTAATGATGGAAATAATACTAATGATGTAACAAGAGAAAGAACGAGTGATGTCACTAATGAAACCCCTAATACTAAAGTAGAACCATTTGATGGAAATATTCCCAATCATGATAAATCAATGACTAATTTTTCGTTAAATGTGTTTAATAAATTGTTGTACAAGTATATAGAAACCATGAATGTGAGTGATTGTTATGTGTGCATGAAATTACATTAATCTGTCTCAGAGGAGGTGACTTACCACCACCTACCTTTAACCTATGGTGTGTCTTGCAGTATACTAACCAGCCTGTTTTATGCGACGGGGAAATTCAAATATTTCTTCTCCAATATAGATCTAGTATTTTCAGAAATACCTGTTATTAAAGAACTAAATAAGGTTTTAAGTAGTAAAAATGCACGCTGTATGGGAGAGTTCTTCCATATCACTAAAACTTTAGACGTAAAATATGCTTATAGAAACAACCTGACTTGTAGTTTGAGGATAGAAGAAAAAGTCTTCATAGAAATGGTAGAAAGTAGAAGAGAAAGTTTAGAAAGAAAGGCTGCTGAACAGAAGTCACAGGTACTGCCGTGGGCTTTTAGAGAAGGAAATTATGAGAAGGGCGAAACATACGCTACAATGTCCCTGGACTGGGCCCAGAAAAGGAAAATATGTTTGCTTAGAACAAAGACAAACTCAAACAATTACTTCATTGGTAGTAGTAAATGTGGCATACTTTTCAAATTACTGGAGGTTGGGGAATGAAAGGTGGAACTGATCCTGTCTTCCCAGGAGTCTATTATGTGTGTGGTAGAAAGGCCTGTTATAGATTACCTGCACACTGGTATGGAAGTTGTTATTTTGCTGTTGTCTTTCCTAAGGTCTACCACATGGACCGAAGTAGTAATCAACTCAATGAAGTAAAGCAAGGACTAACACGCAATAGAAGAGCAAGTTTCTTAGAAATAGTGGGTGATATTTTTGGTGCACTGATATCCTCAGTTGGAGTCGTCCTGAATTCACATAAAATTCGGAAGTTGTCCACAGTGGTTGATCGTTTATCAACAGATACTGCTGGTGGATTCTTGAAGATTGACACCGAAATGGTGGCGGTCAGATCAATGGTTTTAATGGTTTTGCAAAATAGACTTGCCCTTGATATCCTGTTGGCTAAAGAGGGTGGAGTCTGTGGCATGTTGGAAATCCAACACTGCTGTACATATATTTCGGATAAAAGTAAAGGAATTGAGGGATATATAAAGAATATTACTAAATTGCACGAGGACTTGACCCAACTGGAGGTTGATGGTGTTTGGGAGAAACTTGTTAAGGGTTTCTCCTCTGTGAGTAAGTTGTTTTCTACCTTGGGAAGTAGCTTATTAGGGAAAATAATAATGCCAATAGTTTCTGTAGCCATAGTAGCTTTAATTATAAAAACAACATATAAATGTTGTAAGGGTAAACGTGGGAAAAGAGAAGGGACAGAATCAAAGAATGAACGGAGATCAAGAAAAAGAGAAGAAATAGAATTAGAAGATACGAAAGGGAAATACTACGATAGGATGAAAGATTTAGATGAGGGTGCCATAAAAAGAGAGACGAGTACTGAGTTATGAGATAAAAAGAAGATGGCACTAGGTATGGTAGGTATTTTAGAATGGCTCCTGAAAGCCATAAGAGGGGGGAATTGATGGGGCAGGAGTTCGAAAAAGAAAACTGCTCGAATAAATACCCCCATAATACGTAATAATAATAAGTAGTAAATAAACTAACTTGCACCTTACACACACATGGGAAATAGTTTTGCGCATGAATGCACTAATATGAAATAATATAAGAAAGAACTAAAACTGTATTTATAATGTGCTTGGAGAAAAATGAAAATAATGCATGACTAGGCCGCATGTGCATTCCATAGTTGCATGTTGCATCTTGCTTTAAACAAAGAATAATGCTACTTTCTGCTAAAAGATTATGCTAGGTAACACTGATAAGAATAGTGAAAAAGAGGGGGGTACACAGTGAAACCTATATTGTCATATCATTAATAATTGTTTGTTTACCATTCACTATAGTGTGCTGGATGAACCTCCATCTTTATTAAGTTGGCTGAAGTGGGAGGGGTCAGCTGAGGAGTGTGTCCGATCTGTCAGAGGCAAGACAGACGTGCTGTGCACAGCAGAAACAAAATGTGTAAGTTGAAGTACGAGGTGACGACTGACTGCCAAGTGCCATGACCAGTCATGGGACCGGAGAATTGTTCTGCGGGTGATGTTAATTTTATGAATAAAGATTTGTTAAATGTAACATGTCCAGAAATCGTGAGAACGAGCTATGAACCAAACCCTGGGAATGAATGTAGAACAATAAATTAACTAAATTGTACATGAAGTCACCATGGAGTGACAACGCCACCTCCCAAGCCCAACAATCCACTTGCGATTTATATGAAAGTTTGCAACAAATGTGAGATGGACATGCCAGTTTTAGGGTATAATTGGGGTGCCTTTAGGGGTGTGGATTACGCTTAGGCTGGCAGGAGAGAAAGAGGGGAGATGCGTCGCTGTCCGTCGATTTGCACACCTGTTCTGTTCCGGTCCTTTTAATCTTTGTTCCCTGATCCTATTTCCGGGAACCACCATCATCCCCTAGGCCGAGGGGGTGGCTTTCCTACAGGTTTGTATTCTGTCTCTGACTCACACATGCAAATGTATTTGCAAATGTATTTTATTTCTGAAACTTTTGTCTCTTCACCTATCCACTCTGTTATTGTTATATTTAACATATTATTTTAGATGAAACTATTGTCTCTTCATCTATCCCCTCTGTTAGGTGTCTTATGTTTCGCACATATTTTTTGCTGAAACTTGTCTCTTAGTTTAAGAGATGAGCTTGTATTCATTTGAAATTGTTGATGTTTCCCTCCTTTGTGAGTTCATTATTTGCATCTGTGACTGTATGCATTGAGCATTACATAATAATTGAGATAAACTTTGTAAAATATACCGAGTGTCTGTGGTTATTTAGCTAACTGAAGCGTTGAGTCAGATAAGTATAATCATTATCATCAACTATTGAACTAATTGGTCCATCGACCAAGTAGAAGGAAAGTTGATTAATAAACTTAGTAGGCATTCTAATGACGTTATACATGGTCTACAGAAAAGAAAGTATTGAACATGAATAAATTGACCCCAGCGCATCAGGGATTCTGGGTGAATGTGTATGGACCATTGTAATAGTATGAATTGAATACTGATCCCTGATCAGGTATTGACCACGTGCTGGATCACCAGTGTTTAAGTTAACTTTTGCTTGTTGGAGGCGTGGCCAACAAGATGGCCAAGTGGCATAACTAACACGCTCTGACCCCCGGAACTGTTTGAGCCCCCAATCACACCAGTAACGGTGCCTGCCAGACCAGACATGTGAGTGATTGATGTTCCCCCGTGGCGAATGGAGCGATGTGGGGCTCGCTGGGACAGAGAGGGGAGACCTCTTCACCGGTTGGAGGCCTCATGTGACAGCGGAGAACTGACCTGAGATTTGCGGCCACTCTGGCACACGATGGGCGAGCACTGAGGCCTGTGGGACAACGCAGAAGGTGGTGCCCGTTGCGGCCCTGTGCTGTGCTGCCGCGGAGGAGCAGCTGTAACTGGAGGAGGCCAGAGTGGGGACAATCAGAGGCTTACTCGCCTCGGCCCCTCCCGCTTAGGATGCAGCAACAGAGGGTGCCTAATGCGGCACCAAGACAGAAGGGTGCAGAACACCTGCTAGGCCCTGCAGTGCACTGGGGCTGCAACACACACTGGCACCAGGCTGAAGGCGGCTGACTGGTGTAAGAGGAGCCTGCGGGGCCTTTGCTCTGGGTTAAGGACTTTGTGTGTTTTTAAAATCCTGTGGGAGCTTCCTCCATGAACTGTTGGTGCCAGCGCCTCCTGAGTTGAAGATCTGAGGCTTGATCTGTTTATGTTTCGGGGGGGATTGACACACTCCCCCCACCCCCACGGTCTCTTAGAGGCCCTACACTGGGTGTGCCTTGGACACCTCTTTTCCGCTCCCCGTGTTGATGAGCAAGTTGTGCTGCCACAGTGGGGCCCGACAGGCCTGAAGTGCTTACTCTAACTGGCCTACAGTGAATTGATGTATTGGCAGCCACCTGGCCCCCAACGACCTACTGAGACTGGGGTGGGAGTGTAACAGGGTGGACTCAACGGCTTACATAATGGTGGTCCCTGTCCAACCCCGCTGGCGCATGGCACCTTGTAACTTTGCATAGTAAAATCGGAGAGCGACCACGAATCTGCACAGCACCATCCAGTATATACAATTCACCTCCACCTGCACCATTGATAGACCTGTGGGTTGCTGGCTGCACCGCCACCTAACTATTGCTTCTGCATCTGCGTCTCCCTCTAGGACTACACAAACTGAAGCTTGCTCCTCTCTTGTGGTTTGGTGCAAGCTCGCTTAGAGGTGTGTGCAGTAAGTAATGTCCCTGAGACACAGAGAACGAGACGGTGCAGGTAGGCGAACGATTTTGCTCAAAGGACGCACAGCAAGGCAGATTAATTGACCACAGCATATTCTTATAGGTTGAACGTTGATAACAGGGGTGTCTATATGCAGTAAGCCATTGTGCTGCTTAAACAGTGCCTACACCACTTGCACCATGGGTAAGGATCAGACGGCCCGGACCACGCAACAAACGAAAATGGATCAGTACACCGCCCGACATAAACAATGGACAGCAGTCAGTGTAAAGGGCTATACCCCTGAATGTGACCGATCAATGTGAGTTAGCAGAGAGTTGACCTGTGTAAGGTGGCGGAGAGATCGGTAGAGACGGAGAACCAGGTCACTGAACTGAGGGAAGAAGTCACAATTAAAGAAGACTGTCACTGTTCTTGAATCTCTACTAAAATGGAGGCCAGAATGGGGGATGCAGAAGGGCGCTCACGTAGATCCAACATCCGCTTTGTGGGGTTTCCAGATTACGTCAAGAAAGGCAGACCAGAACCCTTCCTGGAGGAATGGATTAAGTAAATCACACAGTTTTCCAACTTCTATGCAATGAAGAGAGTGCATACAGCATTGGCTCCGGCCCAGCGATCTGGTGCTCCTCAAATGACAGTGATCGCCAAATTCCTAAACTACAAGGATCGAGACAAAATCATTCAGGTGGTTCGAAAGCAAGAAGGCCCATGATTTTATAACATCGTCATCCGCATCTTTCTGGACTACACAAGAGCTGTGCAACTGTGGAGGCAGTTGTTTCTAGGTGTAAAGCACAAAACTGGCTGCTATGGGATTGCAATATATGTTGCTGTACCCTGCCAAGTTAAAAGTGATCCACGACAGTTGCACTTACTTCTTTATGAAACCGGAAGAAGCATGGGACTGGCTGGAGGTCTGGAGCGGCGACCGCATGCAGGATACATCATCTGGAGGGAGACATGATGCATCTCACGAGCCAGGTGGAAACGAGTACACAGCCACAGAAAATAAGTAGACACAGACGGAAAACACCGTAAAGTGGGAGTGTGGTGGTGGTAACGGATGGCAACATCACTCTGGAATCACAGCAACAGTAGATAACAGAGGCCAGGGCACAGGTGGAGACAGTCACATCTGTAGTGTGATCCAGTGTTGACTCATAGCTACAGGATGAGGAGGATGACTTACGGGCAAATACTGCCGAAATATGAGAGAACTGGGGCTGTAGTGTTTGAAACATGTGAGCGACAGCTCACCTAAATAGGGTATGGTAAGAGATAATGAATGAATGAAAAAAATGAAAAAGTACTTGTAAAGCGCATGGCTACCAAAGGCCTCCCAGCGCTAACGACAAAAAAACAATTACCGACAGAAGGAGCATCAGGGGAACAGCAGAGTCTTCAGAGATTTACGAAAGGAAAGGTGAGTAGTCTCAAGCCGAACATGGTCTGGAAGTTGATTCCAGCTTTTCGATGATATAATAGAAAACATCCTACCACCACTCCGAGCTCGATTAACTCTCTGGACTGTAGCAAGACATTTCTTTCCTGAGCGTAGAGTTCTGTTTGGGAGGTAGGGGGTAATGATAGTCCTGAGTATCGAAGGTGCCATAGGGGACAAAACCCTGTGAGCAATGGACAGGTCCTTGAACTGAATTCTCTCTGCTACTGGCAGCCAGTAAAGAGAGATAAGCAAGGGCTTTGCCGATGCCCGATAAGGGGTCTGCATGAGGAAGCATGCAGCACAGTTTTGCACCATTTGAAGCTTTTTAATGGTAGCACCCGAGGAGCCAAGATAGAGCACATTGGCGTAGTTGAGCCATGACAAAATCAGGGCCTGCACCAGCAATGGAAGGATTTTCCTAATCATTTTGAGGATTCCAAAGCAGGTAGCAGCTACCTTACGTGCCTGCTCCTTAAACTCTAGTTTGTGATCGAACCAAACCAAGACTTTTTATGTGTTCTTTGGGTGTGGGCATAGTTCCAAGACATTTAGACCAAAAAACACCAGGGTTGATATTAATGGGTTTTCCCAAAAACATCAGTTTAGTTTTTGCAGCATTTTATTTTAGAAAGGAGCTATTCATCCAAGCGGACACTTGCTCCAGGCAATTGGCCAGGCAAAACTGCTTATCATTCATCTGATTGAGGGACACAATTAACTGCGTATCATCTGCGTATGAGACGATCTTGACCCCAAAAGGCTTGACCACTTCTGTCAAAGGTCGCATATACACATTGAAAAGCGTGAGGCTCAGAGAAGATCCCTGAGGAACCCCACAGCGCACAGGCATTCTTTCCGAGATAAAATTGTCCTCAAACACTTGAAAATGGCCCTTTTTGATTAGGAAGAACACTGTGGGTGACCAGATGTGGCTGTTGAAGACACAAGTCAGGGGGCTGGGCAAGGGGGCTCCTGTAGGGACATGGTGTAGCTCTTCTGAATTCGAGACACTGGGATGCCGTCCGGACTCTATGCGGAAATGGGGCAGAAGAACGAACGTGACCACTTAATTTACATGGGACACAGACACTGTCTATCCCTCTTTCATCCTTTTAGGACTGTTTTTGTTTTCTTAGTGTTTGCTTTTCTTCTGACTGCTTGGAGTGGTATGGCTGACATAATACGAAGGTTAACATGGAACGTGCGAGGGCTCACCTAATTTCTGAAAAGATATAGGCACAAACTTACATCCGACAGCTCAGAGTGCGCATCGCATTCCTACAGGAGACACATCCTCTGAAGGCTGAAGCTCAGAAACTTAGCGGCAAGGATGGTTGTACTCCTCTACTTATTCCTCCTATGCCTGGGGAGTATCTGTATGAGAAGCCCCGGGAGTGCCTTCCCAGTTAAAAGGGCAGGTAGCGGATGTGGAAGGACGCTATATTATGTATGCATGGTATACCGGATGGACTGAAGTTATGTATGCTTAATACCTATGCTCCTAATGATGATGGAGGATTTTTTTAATTGCTAGAGGGTAAGCTGATCCCTTATACTGGCTTGCTGATTGTTTGGGCGAGAGATTTTAACTGTATTCTGGATGGGTAACTTGTTACACATTAAACTCCTTTATTGCCCTTACCCCATTAACCTTCCTTTTAAAATCCGTTCCCGATCACGTTTCCGATCTAGTTTTCAGTAGTACACTACAGGTCCCAGAAGGTAGTGGGGCAGGGCGGGGTTGTGTGCACTCGCAGCGGATCACCTGATGGTCAAGGCGGTTAAATCTCGTCGCGAGACGTTACGGCGGTGCTTGACAATCCTTCCTTGTGTTGGACCACGCCTCCCGCAGCTGTTCCGTGTATAGTTAGTGGCTGTTACGCTTCGTGCTGTACGTTTGCTGCGGATCTCCTTGTTTGAACCCGTTGGTGTTCCCGCGTTGGTATTCCCTTTCCTGGGTTCTGTTTCTCTGCAGTCTCGCTCCATTCCTTACCCCTTCTTCAGATCCCTTGCTTGTCTGGAGGCATTTCGAACTTTTCCGAGGGAACCATTGCACGGATTCATTTCCGCCTCCCCCGTTGGTGCATCGGTAACATTCCTCACGCATCAGGCGGGCGTCTCAATACAGACTGGAATTTAAATCCCCCTGCTGCAGTTCACGTCGTGGGACTCTCCGCTCTTTTTCTACCCTCTTCCCACGCCTATGGCAGACACCCCTACTTTCTCCTTGTGATATTCTGTGCTAGGACTCATATAACGCTCGTTGGCAGGACGTAGTGTGGTGCGCCAATTTCCCCCCGGATTGCGGGACTACGACTTCCTATTAGATCGCACCAGCAAAGGAATTACCTCATTACATTGTGGCTTCCGCCCCTGTGGATAGACCTTCCTTTTACGGCCTGTTACCTGGCACCTGCTGTGTTCAGCGTGGAGTCTCTGCGTAAAGCATCATGGTGAGTCTGAGGGAGCACACAACCTAGGGTGGAGGGGAGGTAGTTACGATAGGACTTAGTGTAAACAGGTGGGTGCGGGGATAGATATCCTGGCCTTAGTATTCCACTTACAGATTGTTTTCTTTTCCCTTTCCCTAGACATCGTACCTTTCCTGATCGCCCCCTACCCATCCCTGGGAGTTGAGACTTCTGCCTTTCAACCTTGACGCCTGGTGGTCCTTCCTTGTCTCCTCCCTCCCCTTGGGGCTAGCGCTCGGTTCTTGAATTTAGTCGAGACGGGGCTAGCTCTGGGGAGAGTGGTGAGAATCTTCTTCGCTCCTGAGGTTTTGTATCCTTTACCAAAAAACGTACCTAACAGATTGTCAAGCCCACGTTCTTTTCAAAACCCCTGAGCGAAGATGGAAAAGGACATGATAGGTATGGCTGGGGCCATGGATGACCCCAGTCATCAGGGCAATATCGCAGAGTTAGTAGTGTTAGTCACTTCTTTACGACAGGAGCTCCAGCAAGTAAAAAACGAAAATACTCGTCTCCACCTGGAATTGGACGCGGTAAAAAGTCAATCCTTGCCCCATGCCCGGGACTCTGAGGGGGCAGTCAGGCAAAAGAAGACGTATATTCAGCCTGCCCGGTTTCAAATGCCTTCTCCGGCGGTAGACCCCGCCCGAGGGGTCAATCCAACGCCAGTGAATGTTACGGTCTTGACCCCACCACAGACCCCTCTTGCTATGCCCGAACGGTTCTCGGGAGAAAGTAATAAATATGCCGTGTTTATGAACCAATGCCACTTACAGTTTCTATGTAGGTCGGCATCTTTCCCAGATGATGCGTCTAAAGTGGCGTTTATCATATCTTATTTATCGGGCAATGCGGCTTTATGGGCAGTACCACTAATAGAAAATGATGACCCTGTTTTGTACAATTTACATCTTTTTCAAGAGAAGATGAAAAGTCTTTTTGCTCGGCACGCATATATGCAGGCGAGTGATAACGAGCTATTAGGGCTAAAACAAGGCTCCAAAGATCTGGTGACGTATATCACTACATTCAATCGGCTGGTGGCCGAGACTCAATGGCCCGAAGAAAAACGGACATCTTTATTTTATAGAGGACTTAGAGATGAATTGAAGGACACACTCTCGCAGATTGTAGATCCGCCAGAAGATTGTCCTTCTTTCATTGATTTGGTAGTGAAACTGGACCATCGACTTAGCGAGAGGAAGGGAGAACGCTCGAAAGGTGACTTTTCACGCCTACTGGTCACCAGAGAGAGAAAAGACACAAAAGATGGAGTGGAACCGATGCAAATCGGAGGCATCCGGGGACCATTGAGTAAAGAAGAAAAAGAAAAACGCAGAAAATTAGATCTGTGCTTATATTGTGGGAAAGGAGGACATTACGCCAAGGAGTGTTCGGTTAAACCCAAGCATAGCGCTAAGACAGGAATGGGTAAACTGGGAACCCCGGTGCAGTCGGAAAACTAGTTGACTTGGAGAAATATGAGACCAGTTCTTCAAGTCCGCTCATCTCTTTGGTCTCTAGTTGTTTGGCCAATACCTATTCTTCTATGCCCAAGCATTTGACCTTAACAGTAGTATTGTTTTTGTCCTCTACTGATAAGACCACGCTGGCACTCATGTTGGATTCCGGGGCTACTGGAAATTTTCTAGACATTACGTTAGCCCACAGATTAGGGATAAAATTCCTACCCAAGCCACATCCAGAAACGGTTAGAGCAGTGGATGGTACTGAGTTAACGTCAGGCAAGATCGCATATCAGACACCAGTGATGGTGATGGTGTGTGAAAACGGACATACTGAACAGATCCAGTTTGACTTAATTGCAGCTCCAAACTTCGGTGCCATAGTGGGAGTGCCTTGGCTTCAGACTCATAACCCTCACATTGATTGGGTCACACGGAAGGTTACTTTTAGATCTCCCTATTGCTTACAACATTGTTACCAGGATACTACGCCTTCCACCACCTCTGTTACCTGTGCACTAACCGAGGATATTTCCACCACTCTACCTGTGGAGTATCAAGAATATGCTACGGTATTTGATGAAGTCAAAGCAGTGGCGCTGCCACCACATAGAACATTCTATTGTCGCATCGATTTAATACCCGGTGCTGACTTACCGGTGAGTCGAATCTATGCACTGACAGAACCTGAGAGCAAATATTTGCAAGAATATTTGGATGATATGTTAAAGAAGGGGTTCATTCGCCATTCCACCTCACCAGTCTCGTCCCCACTTTTCTTTATACCAAAACGTGAAGGGGGTTTGAGAGCTTGCCTAGATTATAGAGCACTTAACAAGGTGACGGTAAAGAATAAATACCCTCTCCCTTTGATTCCTGGACTATTAGATCAAGTCAGAAAAGCGAAGATCTTCACTAAGTTAGACTTACGCGGAGCATATCATCTCATTCGCGTGAAAGAGGGAGATGAATGGAAAACGGCATTCCGCACAAAGTTCGGACTCTATGAATACTGCGTAATTCCGTTTGGCCTCTGTAATGCTCCTGCAGCATTCCAGTATTTTATCAACGAAATCCTGAGGGAGTATTTGGATGTCTGTGTCATCGTATATATCGATGACATTTTAGTCTATTCCCAAGACATACACGAACACGTTTCTCATGTAAAGAAAATTCTCCAGATACTCCAAGACAACCATTTGTTTGCTAAACTGGAGAAATGCCTATTTCACGTGGAAAAAGTAAATTTTTTAGGATTTGTGATTTCCCCTGATGGC
Organism: Triturus cristatus; assembly: GCF_964204655.1. Lineage (NCBI taxonomy): Eukaryota > Metazoa > Chordata > Amphibia > Caudata > Salamandridae > Triturus > Triturus cristatus. The sequence continues at coordinate 1,155,418,316 of NC_140583.1, read as the reverse complement.
ATTTATATGGATCCAGGTAAAAATCTCCGCTATCACACAATGGGCCAGTCCTTCATCTGTCAAGGAGGTACAATCCTTCCTTGGCTTCGCCAATTTTTATAGGCGCTTTATAGATCATTTCTCGGATCTCATCTCCCCCATCACCAGACTACTTAAAAAGGGAGTAGTCTTCAAGTGGGATGATATGGCTGAAAACTCTTTCCAAACCTTAAAAGACAAATTCGTGTCAGCCCCTATACTGAGACATGCAGATGAAACTCAACCCTATTATGTGGAAGCAGATGCTTCTCAATACGCAGTAGGTGGTGTACTATTGCAGAGAGACCAGTTGACAGGCACCCTCCATCCTGTGGCCTATTTTTCAAAAACTCTCGCCCCCGCTGAGCGAAATTATACTATAGGGGAGAGGGAACTCTTAGCAATAAAATTGGCTTTTCAAGAGTGGAGGCATTATTTATTGGGTTCTCCTCATGTAATCACCATCTATTCAGATCACAAGAACCTGCAGTTCTTTAGATCAGCAAAGGCACTCACACCACGCCAGATGCGATGGGTGTCTTTTTTTTGTGAGTACGACTTTGTCATAAATTTCCAACCTGGGGCAAGACATGGCAGAGCTGACGCCTTGTCTAGGTTAGGTAAAGACACCACACAAACTCCTGAAGAACCTATACCATTGATACCCCCCTCCAAGATTCTAGCAGTAGGTGTCAAATCAGAAGAAGCAGAATCTCCTTTTTTGGAGAGATTGATTCTGGCATATCAAGGCCTGAAAGAAGAGGAATGGTTACTAGACCCTTTAAATAAGATCCAGGATTCCCTATACTTTCATGATGGAGTACTGTATATTCCTTCTACACAGTTGCAACAGGAAATAACCCAGTGGTGCCATGCTCTTCCCCTTGCAGGACATCCAGGGGGTGAGAAGACTCTCTTATTGTGTAAAAGATGGTTTTGGTGGCCTAACATGTCTCAGAGTATTCAGAACTTTGTGAAAGCCTGTCCTGTTTGTGCACGACAGAAATCTCTTCACACTGTTCCCTCAGGGTTGCTTTGTCCCTTACCTATACCCTCACGCCCATGGTCAGCCATCAGTATGGATTTCATCACTGACTTACCGCACTGTCAGGGTTATACCACAATACTAGTAGTCGTGGATATGCTAACAAAGATGGCGCATTTTATACCACTTAAGAAACTCCCTTCATCCAAGGAATTAATAGAGGCATTTATCATGCATGTAATAAGGTTGCATGGGTTGCCTTCAGTTATTGTGTCCGATAGAGGTCCCCAGTTTGTTTCCAAATTCTGGCAGGGAGTATGTACAGCCCTCCAGATAGATCATCGCCTGTCTTCAGCTTACCACCCACAAACTGACGGGCAAACGCAACGTACTAATCAGACATTGGAACAGTATCTACGGTGTCTGTTGAGTACGGTCACAGAGAATTGGGTACAAGCACTTCCATTGGCGGAATTTGCCTACAACAATGCAAACCACTCTGCCTCTAAGATCTCACCTTTTTTTTTTGCCTACGGTTATCATCCCAGGTTCCTGCCTCTGTCTCTTCCCCCCAGTGTGGCTAAATTCCCGGCAGTAACAGAACATCATGAGTTACTGACTCAGATATGGGAGCAAGCAATACATGAGCTCGAGGTAGCTAAAGACAGAATGAAGAGACAGGCTGATACACACAGAAAACCGGCTCCTGAGTACCAAGAAGGGGATCAGGTTTGGTTAGCCACAAAAAATCTGAGAATGTCTGGCCCCCGTAAGTTGCAACCTCGATATACTGGCCCTTTTAAGGTGAAACAGATCATCAATCCTGTAGCCATCAAGTTAGACCTCCCTGAGGACATGAAGATTCATCCTGTTTTCCACACTTCCTTGCTTAAACCTTATTTAGTGCCTTCCTGTACAGAACCACCTCCTCCACCACTTATCATTAATGGGGAAGAAGAGTTTGAAGTCAGACGTATTGTAGACTCTAGAAGAGTACAGGGTAAGCTACAATACTTAGTCGACTGGGTAGGCTATAGCCCCGAGGACCGAACATGGGAACCTGCGGCACATGTACATGCACCTACTCTGATTCGGCGATTTCACCTCCAAAACCCTGACAAACCCAGACCGGTGAGGAGGTCTTTACGGAGGGGAACTGTTACACATTAAACTCCTTTATTGCCCTTACCCCATTAACCTTCCTTTTAAAACCCGTTCCCGATCACGTTTCCGATCTAGTTTTCAGTAGTACACTACAGGTCCCAGAAGGTAGTGGGGCAGGGCGGGGTTGTGTGCACTGGGATCACCTGATGGTCAAGGCGGTTAAATCCCGTCGCGAGACGTTACGGCGGTGCTTGACAATCCTTCCTTGTGTTGGACCACGCCTCCCGCAGCTGTTCCGTGTATAGTTAGTGGCTGTTACGCTTCGTGCTGTACGTTTGCTGCGGATCTCCTTGTTTGAACCCGTTGGTGTTCCCGCGTTGGTATTCCCTTTCCTGGGTTCTGTTTCTCTGCAGTCTCGCTCCATTCCTTACCCCTTCTTCAGATCCCTTGCTTGTCTGGAGGCATTTCGAACTTTTCCGAGGGAACCATTGCACGGATTCATTTCCGCCTCCCCCGTTGGTGCATCGGTAACATTCCTCACGCATCAGGCGGGCGTCTCAATACAGACTGGAATTTAAATCCCCCTGCTGCAGTTCACGTCGTGGGACTCTCCGCTCTTTTTCTACCCTCTTCCCACGCCTATGGCAGACACCCCTACTTTCTCCTTGTGATATTCTGTGCTAGGACTCATATAACGCTCGTTGGCAGGACGTAGTGTGGTGCGCCAATTTCCCCCCGGATTGCGGGACTACGACTTCCTATTAGATCGCACCAGCAAAGGAATTACCTCATTACATTGTGGCTTCCGCCCCTGTGGATAGACCTTCCTTTTACGGCCTGTTACCTGGCACCTGCTGTGTTCAGCGTGGAGTCTCTGCGTAAAGCATCATGGTGAGTCTGAGGGAGCACACAACCTAGGGTGGAGGGGAGGTAGTTACGATAGGACTTAGTGTAAACAGGTGGGTGCGGGGATAGATATCCTGGCCTTAGTATTCCACTTACAGATTGTTTTCTTTTCCCTTTCCCTAGACATCGTACCTTTCCTGATCGCCCCCTACCCATCCCTGGGAGTTGAGACTTCTGCCTTTCAACCTTGACGCCTGGTGGTCCTTCCTTGTCTCCTCCCTCCCCTTGGGGCTAGCGCTCGGTTCTTGAATTTAGTCGAGACGGGGCTAGCTCTGGGGAGAGTGGTGAGAATCTTCTTCGCTCCTGAGGTTTTGTATCCTTTACCAAAAAACGTACCTAACAGATTGTCAAGCCCACGTTCTTTTCAAAACCCCTGAGCGAAGATGGAAAAGGACATGATAGGTATGGCTGGGGCCATGGATGACCCCAGTCATCAGGGCAATATCGCAGAGTTAGTAGTGTTAGTCACTTCTTTACGACAGGAGCTCCAGCAAGTAAAAAACGAAAATACTCGTCTCCACCTGGAATTGGACGCGGTAAAAAGTCAATCCTTGCCCCATGCCCGGGACTCTGAGGGGGCAGTCAGGCAAAAGAAGACGTATATTCAGCCTGCCCGGTTTCAAATGCCTTCTCCGGCGGTAGACCCCGCCCGAGGGGTCAATCCAACGCCAGTGAATGTTACGGTCTTGACCCCACCACAGACCCCTCTTGCTATGCCCGAACGGTTCTCGGGAGAAAGTAATAAATATGCCGTGTTTATGAACCAATGCCACTTACAGTTTCTATGTAGGTCGGCATCTTTCCCAGATGATGCGTCTAAAGTGGCGTTTATCATATCTTATTTATCGGGCAATGCGGCTTTATGGGCAGTACCACTAATAGAAAATGATGACCCTGTTTTGTACAATTTACATCTTTTTCAAGAGAAGATGAAAAGTCTTTTTGCTCGGCACGCATATATGCAGGCGAGTGATAACAAGCTATTAGGGCTAAAACAAGGCTCCAAAGATCTGGTGACGTATATCACTACATTCAATCGGCTGGTGGCCGAGACTCAATGGCCCGAAGAAAAACGGACATCTTTATTTTATAGAGGACTTAGAGATGAATTGAAGGACACACTCTCGCAGATTGTAGATCCGCCAGAAGATTGTCCTTCTTTCATTGATTTGGTAGTGAAACTGGACCATCGACTTAGCGAGAGGAAGGGAGAACGCTCGAAAGGTGACTTTTCACGCCTACTGGTCACCAGAGAGAGAAAAGACACAAAAGATGGAGTGGAACCGATGCAAATCGGAGGCATCCGGGGACCATTGAGTAAAGAAGAAAAAGAAAAACGCAGAAAATTAGATCTGTGCTTATATTGTGGGAAAGGAGGACATTACGCCAAGGAGTGTTCGGTTAAACCCAAGCATAGCGCTAAGACAGGAATGGGTAAACTGGGAACCCCGGTGCAGTCGGAAAACTAGTTGACTTGGAGAAATATGAGACCAGTTCTTCAAGTCCGCTCATCTCTTTGGTCTCTAGTTGTTTGGCCAATACCTATTCTTCTATGCCCAAGCATTTGACCTTAACAGTAGTATTGTTTTTGTCCTCTACTGATAAGACCACGCTGGCACTCATGTTGGATTCCGGGGCTACTGGAAATTTTCTAGACATTACGTTAGCCCACAGATTAGGGATAAAATTCCTACCCAAGCCACATCCAGAAACGGTTAGAGCAGTGGATGGTACTGAGTTAACGTCAGGCAAGATCGCATATCAGACACCAGTGATGGTGATGGTGTGTGAAAACGGACATACTGAACAGATCCAGTTTGACTTAATTGCAGCTCCAAACTTCGGTGCCATAGTGGGAGTGCCTTGGCTTCAGACTCATAACCCTCACATTGATTGGGTCACACGGAAGGTTACTTTTAGATCTCCCTATTGCTTACAACATTGTTACCAGGATACTACGCCTTCCACCACCTCTGTTACCTGTGCACTAACAGAGGATATTTCCACCACTCTACCTGTGGAGTATCAAGAATATGCTACGGTATTTGATGAAGTCAAAGCAGTGGCGCTGCCACCACATAGAACATTCTATTGTCGCATCGATTTAATACCCGGTGCTGACTTACCGGTGAGTCGAATCTATGCACTGACAGAACCTGAGAGCAAATATTTGCAAGAATATTTGGATGATATGTTAAAGAAGGGGTTCATTCGCCATTCCACCTCACCAGTCTCGTCCCCACTTTTCTTTATACCAAAACGTGAAGGGGGTTTGAGAGCTTGCCTAGATTATAGAGCACTTAACAAGGTGACGGTAAAGAATAAATACCCTCTCCCTTTGATTCCTGGACTATTAGATCAAGTCAGAAAAGCGAAGATCTTCACTAAGTTAGACTTACGCGGAGCATATCATCTCATTCGCGTGAAAGAGGGAGATGAATGGAAAACGGCATTCCGCACAAAGTTCGGACTCTATGAATACTGCGTAATTCCGTTTGGCCTCTGTAATGCTCCTGCAGCATTCCAGTATTTTATCAACGAAATCCTGAGGGAGTATTTGGATGTCTGTGTCATCGTATATATCGATGACATTTTAGTCTATTCCCAAGACATACACGAACACGTTTCTCATGTAAAGAAAATTCTCCAGATACTCCAAGACAACCATTTGTTTGCTAAACTGGAGAAATGCCTATTTCACGTGGAAAAAGTAAATTTTTTAGGATTTGTGATTTCCCCTGATGGCATTTATATGGATCCAGGTAAAAATCTCCGCTATCACACAATGGGCCAGTCCTTCATCTGTCAAGGAGGTACAATCCTTCCTTGGCTTCGCCAATTTTTATAGGCGCTTTATAGATCATTTCTCGGATCTCATCTCCCCCATCACCAGACTACTTAAAAAGGGAGTAGTCTTCAAGTGGGATGATATGGCTGAAAACTCTTTCCAAACCTTAAAAGACAAATTCGTGTCAGCCCCTATACTGAGACATGCAGATGAAACTCAACCCTATTATGTGGAAGCAGATGCTTCTCAATACGCAGTAGGTGGTGTACTATTGCAGAGAGACCAGTTGACAGGCACCCTCCATCCTGTGGCCTATTTTTCAAAAACTCTCGCCCCCGCTGAGCGAAATTATACTATAGGGGAGAGGGAACTCTTAGCAATAAAATTGGCTTTTCAAGAGTGGAGGCATTATTTATTGGGTTCTCCTCATGTAATCACCATCTATTCAGATCACAAGAACCTGCAGTTCTTTAGATCAGCAAAGGCACTCACACCACGCCAGATGCGATGGGTGTCTTTTATTTGTGAGTACGACTTTGTCATAAATTTCCAACCTGGGGCAAGACATGGCAGAGCTGACGCCTTGTCTAGGTTAGGTAAAGACACCACACAAACTCCTGAAGAACCTATACCATTGATACCCCCCTCCAAGATTCTAGCAGTAGGTGTCAAATCAGAAGAAGCAGAATCTCCTTTTTTGGAGAGATTGATTCTGGCATATCAAGGCCTGAAAGAAGAGGAATGGTTACTAGACCCTTTAAATAAGATCCAGGATTCCCTATACTTTCATGATGGAGTACTGTATATTCCTTCTACACAGTTGCAACAGGAAATAACCCAGTGGTGCCATGCTCTTCCCCTTGCAGGACATCCAGGGGGTGAGAAGACTCTCTTATTGTGTAAAAGATGGTTTTGGTGGCCTAACATGTCTCAGAGTATTCAGAACTTTGTGAAAGCCTGTCCTGTTTGTGCACGACAGAAATCTCTTCACACTGTTCCCTCAGGGTTGCTTTGTCCCTTACCTATACCCTCACGCCCATGGTCAGCCATCAGTATGGATTTCATCACTGACTTACCGCACTGTCAGGGTTATACCACAATACTAGTAGTCGTGGATATGCTAACAAAGATGGCGCATTTTATACCACTTAAGAAACTCTCTTCATCCAAGGAATTAATAGAGGCATTTATCATGCATGTAATAAGGTTGCATGGGTTGCCTTCAGTTATTGTGTCCGATAGAGGTCCCCAGTTTGTTTCCAAATTCTGGCAGGGAGTATGTACAGCCCTCCAGATAGATCATCGCCTGTCTTTAGCTTACCACCCACAAACTGACGGGCAAACGGAACGTACTAATCAGACATTGGAACAGTATCTACGGTGTCTGTTGAGTACGGTCACAGAGAATTGGGTACAAGCACTTCCATTGGCTGAATTTGCCTACAACAATGCAAACCACTCTGCCTCTAAGATCTCACCTTTTTTTTTTGCCTACGGTTATCATCCCAGGTTCCTGCCTCTGTCTCTTCCCCCCAGTGTGGCTAAATTCCCGGCAGTAACAGAACATCATGAGTTACTGACTCAGATATGGGAGCAAGCAATACATGAGCTCGAGGTAGCTAAAGACAGAATGAAGAGACAGGCTGATACACACAGAAAACCGGCTCCTGAGTACCAAGAAGGGGATCAGGTTTGGTTAGCCACAAAAAATCTGAGAATGTCTGGCCCCCGTAAGTTGCAACCTCGATATACTGGCCCTTTTAAGGTGAAACAGATCATCAATCCTGTAGCCATCAAGTTAGACCTCCCTGAGGACATGAAGATTCATCCTGTTTTCCACACTTCCTTGCTTAAACCTTATTTAGTGCCTTCCTGTACAGAAGCACCTCCTCCACCACTTATCATTAATGGGGAAGAAGAGTTTGAAGTCAGACGTATTGTAGACTCTAGAAGAGTACAGGGTAAGCTACAATACTTAGTCGACTGGGTAGGCTATAGCCCCGAGGACCGAACATGGGAACCTGCGGCACATGTACATGCACCTACTCTGATTCGGCGATTTCACCTCCAAAACCCTGACAAACCCAGACCGGTGAGGAGGTCTTTACGGAGGGGAACTGTTACACATTAAACTCCTTTATTGCCCTTACCCCATTAACCTTCCTTTTAAAACCCGTTCCCGATCACGTTTCCGATCTAGTTTTCAGTAGTACACTACAGGTCCCAGAAGGTAGTGGGGCAGGGCGGGGGGTTGTGTGCACTCGCAGCGGATCACCTGATGGTCAAGGCGGTTAAATCCCGTCGCGAGACGTTACGGCGGTGCTTGACAATCCTTCCTTGTGTTGGACCACGCCTCCCGCAGCTGTTCCGTGTATAGTTAGTGGCTGTTACGCTTCGTGCTGTACGTTTGCTGCGGATCTCCTTGTTTGAACCCGTTGGTGTTCCCGCGTTGGTATTCCCTTTCCTGGGTTCTGTTTCTCTGCAGTCTCGCTCCATTCCTTACCCCTTCTTCAGATCCCTTGCTTGTCTGGAGGCATTTCGAACTTTTCCGAGGGAACCATTGCACGGATTCATTTCCGCCTCCCCCGTTGGTGCATCGGTAACATTCCTCACGCATCAGGCGGGCGTCTCAATACAGACTGGAATTTAAATCCCCCTGCTGCAGTTCACGTCGTGGGACTCTCCGCTCTTTTTCTACCCTCTTCCCACGCCTATGGCAGACACCCCTACTTTCTCCTTGTGATATTCTGTGCTAGGACTCATATAACGCTCGTTGGCAGGACGTAGTGTGGTGCGCCAATTTCCCCCCGGATTGCGGGACTACGACTTCCTATTGGATCGCACCAGAAAAGGAATTACCTCATTACATTGTGGCTTCCGCCCCTGTGGATAGACCTTCCTTTTACGGCCTGTTACCTGGCACCTGCTGTGTTCAGCGTGGAGTCTCTGCGTAAAGCATCATGGTGAGTCTGAGGGAGCACACAACCTAGGGTGGAGGGAAGGTAGTTACGATAGGACTTAGTGTAAACAGGTGGGTGCGGGGATAGATATCCTGGCCTTAGTATTCCACTTACAGATTGTTTTCTTTTCTCTTTCCCTAGACATCGTACCTTTCCTGATCGCCCCCTACCCATCCCTGGGAGTTGAGACTTCTGCCTTTCAACCTTGACGCCTGGTGGTCCTTCCTTGTCTCCTCCCTCCCCTTGGGGCTAGCGCTCGGTTCTTGAATTTAGTCGAGACGGGGCTAGCTCTGGGGAGAGTGGTGAGAATCTTCTTCGCTCCTGAGGTTTTGTATCCTTTACCAAAAAACGTACCTAACAGATTGTCAAGCCCACGTTCTTTTCAAAACCCCTGAGCGAAGATGGAAAAGGACATGATAGGTATGGCTGGGGCCATGGATGACCCCAGTCATCAGGGCAATATCGCAGAGTTAGTAGTGTTAGTCACTTCTTTACGACAGGAGCTCCAGCAAGTAAAAAACGAAAATACTCGTCTCCACCTGGAATTGGACGCGGTAAAAAGTCAATCCTTGCCCCATGCCCGGGACTCTGAGGGGGCAGTCAGGCAAAAGAAGACGTATATTCAGCCTGCCCGGTTTCAAATGCCTTCTCCGGCGGTAGACCCCGCCCGAGGGGTCAATCCAACGCCAGTGAATGTTACGGTCTTGACCCCACCACAGACCCCTCTTGCTATGCCCGAACGGTTCTCGGGAGAAAGTAATAAATATGCCGTGTTTATGAACCAATGCCACTTACAGTTTCTATGTAGGTCGGCATCTTTCCCAGATGATGCGTCTAAAGTGGCGTTTATCATATCTTATTTATCGGGCAATGCGGCTTTATGGGCAGTACCACTAATAGAAAATGATGACCCTGTTTTGTACAATTTACATCTTTTTCAAGAGAAGATGAAAAGTCTTTTTGCTCGGCACGCATATATGCAGGCGAGTGATAACGAGCTATTAGGGCTAAAACAAGGCTCCAAAGATCTGGTGACGTATATCACTACATTCAATCGGCTGGTGGCCGAGACTCAATGGCCCGAAGAAAAACGGACATCTTTATTTTATAGAGGACTTAGAGATGAATTGAAGGACACACTCTCGCAGATTGTAGATCCGCCAGAAGATTGTCCTTCTTTCATTGATTTGGTAGTGAAACTGGACCATCGACTTAGCGAGAGGAAGGGAGAACGCTCGAAAGGTGACTTTTCACGCCTACTGGTCACCAGAGAGAGAAAAGACAAAAAAGATGGAGTGGAACCGATGCAAATCGGAGGCATCCGGGGACCATTGAGTAAAGAAGAAAAAGAAAAACGCAGAAAATTAGATCTGTGCTTATATTGTGGGAAAGGAGGTCATTACGCCAAGGAGTGTTCGGTTAAACCCAAGCATAGCGCTAAGACAGGAATGGGTAAACTGGGAACCCCGGTGCAGTCGGAAAACTAGTTGACTTGGAGAAATATGAGACCAGTTCTTCAAGTCCGCTCATCTCTTTGGTCTCTAGTTGTTTGGCCAATACCTATTCTTCTATGCCCAAGCATTTGACCTTAACAGTAGTATTGTTTTTGTCCTCTACTGATAAGACCACGCTGGCACTCATGTTGGATTCCGGGGCTACTGGAAATTTTCTAGACATTACGTTAGCCCACAGATTAGGGATAAAATTCCTACCCAAGCCACATCTAGAAACGGTTAGAGCAGTGGATGGTACTGAGTTAACGTCAGGCAAGATCGCATATCAGACACCAGTGATGGTGATGGTGTGTGAAAACGGACATACTGAACAGATCCAGTTTGACTTAATTGCAGCTCCAAACTTCGGTGCCATAGTGGGAGTGCCTTGGCTTCAGACTCATAACCCTCACATTGATTGGGTCACACGGAAGGTTACTTTTAGATCTCCCTATTGCTTACAACATTGTTACCAGGATACTACGCCTTCCACCACCTCTGTTACCTGTGCACTAACAGAGGATATTTCCACCACTCTACCTGTGGAGTATCAAGAATATGCTACGGTATTTGATGAAGTCAAAGCAGTGGCGCTGCCACCACATAGAACATTCGATTGTCGCATCGATTTAATACCCGGTGCTGACTTACCGGTGAGTCGAATCTATGCACTGACAGAACCTGAGAGCAAATATTTGCAAGAATATTTGGATGATATGTTAAAGAAGGGGTTCATTCGCCATTCCACCTCACCAGTCTCGTCCCCACTTTTCTTTATACCAAAACGTGAAGGGGGTTTGAGAGCTTGCCTAGATTATAGAGCACTTAACAAGGTGACGGTAAAGAATAAATACCCTCTCCCTTTGATTCCTGGACTATTAGATCAAGTCAGAAAAGCGAAGATCTTCACTAAGTTAGACTTACGCGGAGCATATCATCTCATTCGCGTGAAAGAGGGAGATGAATGGAAAACGGCATTCCGCACAAAGTTCGGACTCTATGAATACTGCGTAATGCCGTTTGGCCTCTGTAATGCTCCTGCAGCATTCCAGTATTTTATCAACGAAATCCTGAGGGAGTATTTGGATGTCTGTGTCATCGTATATATCGATGACATTTTAGTCTATTCCCAAGACATACACGAACACGTTTCTCATGTAAAGAAAATTCTCCAGATACTCCAAGACAACCATTTGTTTGCTAAACTGGAGAAATGCCTATTTCACGTGGAAAAAGTAAATTTTTTAGGATTTGTGATTTCCCCTGATGGCATTTATATGGATCCAGCTAAAATCTCCGCTATCACACAATGGGCCAGTCCTTCATCTGTCAAGGAGGTACAATCCTTCCTTGGCTTCGCCAATTTTTATAGGCGCTTTATAGATCATTTCTCGGATCTCATCTCCCCCATCACCAGACTACTTAAAAAGGGAGTAGTCTTCAAGTGGGATGATATGGCTGAAAACTCTTTCCAAACCTTAAAAGACAAATTCGTGTCAGCCCCTATACTGAGACATGCAGATGAAACTCAACCCTATTATGTGGAAGCAGATGCTTCTCAATACGCAGTAGGTGGTGTACTATTGCAGAGAGACCAGTTGACAGGCACCCTCCATCCTGTGGCCTATTTTTCAAAAACTCTCGCCCCCGCTGAGCGAAATTATACTATAGGGGAGAGGGAACTCTTAGCAATAAAATTGGCTTTTCAAGAGTGGAGGCATTATTTATTGGGTTCTCCTCATGTAATCACCATCTATTCAGATCACAAGAACCTGCAGTTCTTTAGATCAGCAAAGGCACTCACACCACGCCAGATGCGATGGGTGTCTTTTTTTTGTGAGTACGACTTTGTCATAAATTTCCAACCTGGGGCAAGACATGGCAGAGCTGACGCCTTGTCTAGGTTAGGTAAAGACACCACACAAACTCCTGAAGAACCTATACCATTGATACCCCCCTCCAAGATTCTAGCAGTAGGTGTCAAATCAGAAGAAGCAGAATCTCCTTTTTTGGAGAGATTGATTCTGGCATATCAAGGCCTGAAAGAAGAGGAATGGTTACTAGACCCTTTAAATAAGATCCAGGATTCCCTATACTTTCATGATGGAGTACTGTATATTCCTTCTACACAGTTGCAACAGGAAATAACCCAGTGGTGCCATGCTCTTCCCCTTGCAGGACATCCAGGGGGTGAGAAGACTCTCTTATTGTGTAAAAGATGGTTTTGGTGGCCTAACATGTCTCAGAGTATTCAGAACTTTGTGAAAGCCTGTCCTGTTTGTGCACGACAGAAATCTCTTCACACTGTTCCCTCAGGGTTGCTTTGTCCCTTACCTATACCCTCACGCCCATGGTCAGCCATCAGTATGGATTTCATCACTGACTTACCGCACTGTCAGGGTTGTACCACAATACTAGTAGTCGTGGATATGCTAACAAAGATGGCGCATTTTATACCACTTAAGAAACTCCCTTCATCCAAGGAATTAATAGAGGCATTTATCATGCATGTAATAAGGTTGCATGGGTTGCCTTCAGTTATTGTGTCCGATAGAGGTCCCCAGTTTGTTTCCAAATTCTGGCAGGGAGTATGTACAGCCCTCCAGATAGATCATCGCCTGTCTTCAGCTTACCACCCACAAACTGACGGGCAAACGGAACGTACTAATCAGACATTGGAACAGTATCTACGGTGTCTGTTGAGTACGGTCACAGAGAATTGGGTACAAGCACTTCCATTGGCTGAATTTGCCTACAACAATGCAAACCACTCTGCCTCTAAGATCTCACCTTTTTTTTTTGCCTACGGTTATCATCCCAGGTTCCTGCCTCTGTCTCTTCCCCCCAGTGTGGCTAAATTCCCGGCAGTAACAGAACATCATGAGTTACTGACTCAGATATGGGAGCAAGCAATACATGAGCTCGAGGTAGCTAAAGACAGAATGAAGAGACAGGCTGATATACACAGAAAACCGGCTCCTGAGTACCAAGAAGGGGATCAGGTTTGGTTAACCACAAAAAATCTGAGAATGTCTGGCCCCCGTAAGTTGCAACCTCGATATACTGGCCCTTTTAAGGTGAAACAGATCATCAATCCTGTAGCCATCAAGTTAGACCTCCCTGAGGACATGAAGATTCATCCTGTTTTCCACACTTCCTTGCTTAAACCTTATTTAGTGCCTTCCTGTACAGAACCACCTCCTCCACCACTTATCATTAATGGGGAAGAAGAGTTTGAAGTCAGACGTATTGTAGACTCTAGAAGAGTACAGGGTAAGCTACAATACTTAGTCGACTGGGTAGGCTATAGCCCCGAGGACCGAACATGGGAACCTGCGGCACATGTACATGCACCTACTCTGATTCGGCGATTTCACCTCCAAAACCCTGACAAACCCAGACCGGTGAGGAGGTCTTTACGGAGGGGAACTGTTACACATTAAACTCCTTTATTGCCCTTACCCCATTAACCTTCCTTTTAAAACCCGTTCCCGATCACGTTTCCGATCTAGTTTTCAGTAGTAGTTTACGTAGTGGGTCGCGACACTGCTCGTCATACTGCAAATAACCCCAAAGGATTCTGGACAGTGTAGTGGCTACGGTGAGTACGCCTACGCCACGAGTATACAAAAGTAATGCCATCCCTGGACACGTGTTTCGAGGTAATTGCCTCTCGTCAGCAGGGAGCAGGTAGGTATGCGGGGTGCCGATGACTGCCAAAATAATAGGTAAAGTACCTTTCAAGGCGCGCAGGTGCAGACACCAGGCTCGTCAGCCCAAAGTCGCTGCCACTACATTATCCAGAATTCTTTGGGGCTATTTGCTAGTATGACGAGCAGTGTCGCGACCCACTACGTAAACTATTTAAAGCTCTTTCGAGCGACTTTGGGCTGACGAGCCTGGTGTCTGCACCTGCGCGCCTTGAAAGGTACTTTACCTATATATTTTGGCAGTCTACTTGGCACCCCGCATACCTACCTGCTCCCTGCTGACGAGAGGCAATTACCTCGAAACACGTGTCCAGGGATGGCATTATTTCACATACTCGTGGCATAGGCGTACTCACCGCTGCCACTACATTATCCAGAATTCTTTGGGGCTATTTGCTAGTATGACGAGCAGTGTCGCGACCCACTACGTAAACTATTTAAAGCTCTTTCGAGCGACTTTGGGCTGACGAGCCTGGTGTCTGCACCTGCGCGCCTTGAAAGGTACTTTACCTATATATTTTGGCAGTCTACTTGGCACCCCGCATACCTACCTGCTCCCTGCTGACGAGAGGCAATTACCTCGAAACACGTGTCCAGGGATGGCATTATTTCACATACTCGTGGCATAGGCGTACTCACCGCTGCCACTACATTATCCAGAATTCTTTGGGGCTATTTGCTAGTATGACGAGCAGTGTCGCGACCCACTACGTAAACTATTTAAAGCTCTTTCGAGCGACTTTGGGCTGACGAGCCTGGTGTCTGCACCTGCGCGCCTTGAAAGGTACTTTACCTATATATTTTGGCAGTCTACTTGGCACCCCGCATACCTACCTGCTCCCTGCTGACGAGAGGCAATTACCTCGAAACACGTGTCCAGGGATGGCATTATTTCACATACTCGTGGCATAGGCGTACTCACCGCTGCCACTACATTATCCAGAATTCTTTGGGGCTATTTGCTAGTATGACGAGCAGTGTCGCGACCCACTACGTAAACTATTTAAAGCTCTTTCGAGCGACTTTGGGCTGACGAGCCTGGTGTCTGCACCTGCGCGCCTTGAAAGGTACTTTACCTATATATTTTGGCAGTCTACTTGGCACCCCGCATACCTACCTGCTCCCTGCTGACGAGAGGCAATTACCTCGAAACACGTGTCCAGGGATGGCATTATTTCACATACTCGTGGCATAGGCGTACTCACCGCTGCCACTACATTATCCAGAATTCTTTGGGGCTATTTGCTAGTATGACGAGCAGTGTCGCGACCCACTACGTAAACTATTTAAAGCTCTTTCGAGCGACTTTGGGCTGACGAGCCTGGTGTCTGCACCTGCGCGCCTTGAAAGGTACTTTACCTATATATTTTGGCAGTCTACTTGGCACCCCGCATACCTACCTGCTCCCTGCTGACGAGAGGCAATTACCTCGAAACACGTGTCCAGGGATGGCATTATTTCACATACTCGTGGCATAGGCGTACTCACCGCTGCCACTACATTATCCAGAATTCTTTGGGGCTATTTGCTAGTATGACGAGCAGTGTCGCGACCCACTACGTAAACTATTTAAAGCTCTTTCGAGCGACTTTGGGCTGACGAGCCTGGTGTCTGCACCTGCGCGCCTTGAAAGGTACTTTACCTATATATTTTGGCAGTCTACTTGGCACCCCGCATACCTACCTGCTCCCTGCTGACGAGAGGCAATTACCTCGAAACACGTGTCCAGGGATGGCATTATTTCACATACTCGTGGCATAGGCGTACTCACCGCTGCCACTACATTATCCAGAATTCTTTGGGGCTATTTGCTAGTATGACGAGCAGTGTCGCGACCCACTACGTAAACTATTTAAAGCTCTTTCGAGCGACTTTGGGCTGACGAGCCTGGTGTCTGCACCTGCGCGCCTTGAAAGGTACTTTACCTATATATTTTGGCAGTCTACTTGGCACCCCGCATACCTACCTGCTCCCTGCTGACGAGAGGCAATTACCTCGAAACACGTGTCCAGGGATGGCATTATTTCACATACTCGTGGCATAGGCGTACTCACCGCTGCCACTACATTATCCAGAATTCTTTGGGGCTATTTGCTAGTATGACGAGCAGTGTCGCGACCCACTACGTAAACTATTTAAAGCTCTTTCGAGCGACTTTGGGCTGACGAGCCTGGTGTCTGCACCTGCGCGCCTTGAAAGGTACTTTACCTATATATTTTGGCAGTCTACTTGGCACCCCGCATACCTACCTGCTCCCTGCTGACGAGAGGCAATTACCTCGAAACACGTGTCCAGGGATGGCATTATTTCACATACTCGTGGCATAGGCGTACTCACCGCTGCCACTACATTATCCAGAATTCTTTGGGGCTATTTGCTAGTATGACGAGCAGTGTCGCGACCCACTACGTAAACTATTTAAAGCTCTTTCGAGCGACTTTGGGCTGACGAGCCTGGTGTCTGCACCTGCGCGCCTTGAAAGGTACTTTACCTATATATTTTGGCAGTCTACTTGGCACCCCGCATACCTACCTGCTCCCTGCTGACGAGAGGCAATTACCTCGAAACACGTGTCCAGGGATGGCATTATTTCACATACTCGTGGCATAGGCGTACTCACCGCTGCCACTACATTATCCAGAATTCTTTGGGGCTATTTGCTAGTATGACGAGCAGTGTCGCGACCCACTACGTAAACTATTTAAAGCTCTTTCGAGCGACTTTGGGCTGACGAGCCTGGTGTCTGCACCTGCGCGCCTTGAAAGGTACTTTACCTATATATTTTGGCAGTCTACTTGGCACCCCGCATACCTACCTGCTCCCTGCTGACGAGAGGCAATTACCTCGAAACACGTGTCCAGGGATGGCATTATTTCACATACTCGTGGCATAGGCGTACTCACCGCTGCCACTACATTATCCAGAATTCTTTGGGGCTATTTGCTAGTATGACGAGCAGTGTCGCGACCCACTACGTAAACTATTTAAAGCTCTTTCGAGCGACTTTGGGCTGACGAGCCTGGTGTCTGCACCTGCGCGCCTTGAAAGGTACTTTACCTATATATTTTGGCAGTCTACTTGGCACCCCGCATACCTACCTGCTCCCTGCTGACGAGAGGCAATTACCTCGAAACACGTGTCCAGGGATGGCATTATTTCACATACTCGTGGCATAGGCGTACTCACCGCTGCCACTACATTATCCAGAATTCTTTGGGGCTATTTGCTAGTATGACGAGCAGTGTCGCGACCCACTACGTAAACTATTTAAAGCTCTTTCGAGCGACTTTGGGCTGACGAGCCTGGTGTCTGCACCTGCGCGCCTTGAAAGGTACTTTACCTATATATTTTGGCAGTCTACTTGGCACCCCGCATACCTACCTGCTCCCTGCTGACGAGAGGCAATTACCTCGAAACACGTGTCCAGGGATGGCATTATTTCACATACTCGTGGCATAGGCGTACTCACCGCTGCCACTACATTATCCAGAATTCTTTGGGGCTATTTGCTAGTATGACGAGCAGTGTCGCGACCCACTACGTAAACTATTTAAAGCTCTTTCGAGCGACTTTGGGCTGACGAGCCTGGTGTCTGCACCTGCGCGCCTTGAAAGGTACTTTACCTATATATTTTGGCAGTCTACTTGGCACCCCGCATACCTACCTGCTCCCTGCTGACGAGAGGCAATTACCTCGAAACACGTGTCCAGGGATGGCATTATTTCACATACTCGTGGCATAGGCGTACTCACCGCTGCCACTACATTATCCAGAATTCTTTGGGGCTATTTGCTAGTATGACGAGCAGTGTCGCGACCCACTACGTAAACTATTTAAAGCTCTTTCGAGCGACTTTGGGCTGACGAGCCTGGTGTCTGCACCTGCGCGCCTTGAAAGGTACTTTACCTATATATTTTGGCAGTCTACTTGGCACCCCGCATACCTACCTGCTCCCTGCTGACGAGAGGCAATTACCTCGAAACACGTGTCCAGGGATGGCATTATTTCACATACTCGTGGCATAGGCGTACTCACCGCTGCCACTACATTATCCAGAATTCTTTGGGGCTATTTGCTAGTATGACGAGCAGTGTCGCGACCCACTACGTAAACTATTTAAAGCTCTTTCGAGCGACTTTGGGCTGACGAGCCTGGTGTCTGCACCTGCGCGCCTTGAAAGGTACTTTACCTATATATTTTGGCAGTCTACTTGGCACCCCGCATACCTACCTGCTCCCTGCTGACGAGAGGCAATTACCTCGAAACACGTGTCCAGGGA
Source organism: Triturus cristatus (assembly GCF_964204655.1). Classification (NCBI taxonomy): domain Eukaryota; kingdom Metazoa; phylum Chordata; class Amphibia; order Caudata; family Salamandridae; genus Triturus; species Triturus cristatus. Next base: position 1,155,400,073 of record NC_140583.1, on the reverse strand, counting down.
TGGCATTATTTCACATACTCGTGGCATAGGCGTACTCACCGCTGCCACTACATTATCCAGAATTCTTTGGGGCTATTTGCTAGTATGACGAGCAGTGTCGCGACCCACTACGTAAACTATTTAAAGCTCTTTCGAGCGACTTTGGGCTGACGAGCCTGGTGTCTGCACCTGCGCGCCTTGAAAGGTACTTTACCTATATATTTTGGCAGTCTACTTGGCACCCCGCATACCTACCTGCTCCCTGCTGACGAGAGGCAATTACCTCGAAACACGTGTCCAGGGATGGCATTATTTCACATACTCGTGGCATAGGCGTACTCACCGCTGCCACTACATTATCCAGAATTCTTTGGGGCTATTTGCTAGTATGACGAGCAGTGTCGCGACCCACTACGTAAACTATTTAAAGCTCTTTCGAGCGACTTTGGGCTGACGAGCCTGGTGTCTGCACCTGCGCGCCTTGAAAGGTACTTTACCTATATATTTTGGCAGTCTACTTGGCACCCCGCATACCTACCTGCTCCCTGCTGACGAGAGGCAATTACCTCGAAACACGTGTCCAGGGATGGCATTATTTCACATACTCGTGGCATAGGCGTACTCACCGCTGCCACTACATTATCCAGAATTCTTTGGGGCTATTTGCTAGTATGACGAGCAGTGTCGCGACCCACTACGTAAACTATTTAAAGCTCTTTCGAGCGACTTTGGGCTGACGAGCCTGGTGTCTGCACCTGCGCGCCTTGAAAGGTACTTTACCTATATATTTTGGCAGTCTACTTGGCACCCCGCATACCTACCTGCTCCCTGCTGACGAGAGGCAATTACCTCGAAACACGTGTCCAGGGATGGCATTATTTCACATACTCGTGGCATAGGCGTACTCACCGCTGCCACTACATTATCCAGAATTCTTTGGGGCTATTTGCTAGTATGACGAGCAGTGTCGCGACCCACTACGTAAACTATTTAAAGCTCTTTCGAGCGACTTTGGGCTGACGAGCCTGGTGTCTGCACCTGCGCGCCTTGAAAGGTACTTTACCTATATATTTTGGCAGTCTACTTGGCACCCCGCATACCTACCTGCTCCCTGCTGACGAGAGGCAATTACCTCGAAACACGTGTCCAGGGATGGCATTATTTCACATACTCGTGGCATAGGCGTACTCACCGCTGCCACTACATTATCCAGAATTCTTTGGGGCTATTTGCTAGTATGACGAGCAGTGTCGCGACCCACTACGTAAACTAGTTTTCAGTAGTACACTACAGGTCCCAGAAGGTAGTGGGGCAGGGCGGGGTTGTGTGCACTCGCAGCGGATCACCTGATGGTCAAGGCGGTTAAATCCCGTCGCGAGACGTTACGGCGGTGCTTGACAATCCTTCCTTGTGTTGGACCACGCCTCCCGCAGCTGTTCCGTGTATAGTTAGTGGCTGTTACGCTTCGTGCTGTACGTTTGCTGCGGATCTCCTTGTTTGAACCCGTTGGTGTTCCCGCGTTGGTATTCCCTTTCCTGGGTTCTGTTTCTCTGCAGTCTCGCTCCATTCCTTACCCCTTCTTCAGATCCCTTGCTTGTCTGGAGGCATTTCGAACTTTTCCGAGGGAACCATTGCACGGATTCATTTCCGCCTCCCCCGTTGGTGCATCGGTAACATTCCTCACGCATCAGGCGGGCGTCTCAATACAGACTGGAATTTAAATCCCCCTGCTGCAGTTCACGTCGTGGGACTCTCCGCTCTTTTTCTACCCTCTTCCCACGCCTATGGCAGACACCCCTACTTTCTCCTTGTGATATTCTGTGCTAGGACTCATATAACGCTCGTTGGCAGGACGTAGTGTGGTGCGCCAATTTCCCCCCGGATTGCGGGACTACGACTTCCTATTAGATCGCACCAGCAAAGGAATTACCTCATTACATTGTGGCTTCCGCCCCTGTGGATAGACCTTCCTTTTACGGCCTGTTACCTGGCACCTGCTGTGTTCAGCGTGGAGTCTCTGCGTAAAGCATCATGGTGAGTCTGAGGGAGCACACAACCTAGGGTGGAGGGGAGGTAGTTACGATAGGACTTAGTGTAAACAGGTGGGTGCGGGGATAGATATCCTGGCCTTAGTATTCCACTTACAGATTGTTTTCTTTTCTCTTTCCCTAGACATCATACCTTTCCTGATCGCCCCCTACCCATCCCTGGGAGTTGAGACTTCTGCCTTTCAACCTTGACGCCTGGTGGTCCTTCCTTGTCTCCTCCCTCCCCTTGGGGCTAGCGCTCGGTTCTTGAATTTAGTCGAGACGGGGCTAGCTCTGGGGAGAGTGGTGAGAATCTTCTTCGCTCCTGAGGTTTTGTATCCTTTACCAAAAAACGTACCTAACATAACTGGATAGACAACCGCCCAAACTGAGCATAAAGCCTTGCAATACGACAGGGTTATGGCTGGGTATGGCTTGGATTCAGTTAGAGTATATGTGGCGGGAGCTCCACCCTGTGGCACAGGAATACTCGTATTACTCTCCCACACATGGTACACATTGTAGATTTGACTACTTTCTCCTCGCTAATGACCGGGTCCTCGATATTGTGAAAGCGTGCTATCAAGTACGATTCCTTTCGGATCATGGCTGTCTGATTCTGGACTGTGGGGTTAAAAATCACTGACCTATTATCCCCCTGTGGAGGTTCAGGCTCGAGGCCCTAGGGGACCTGGAATATGCTACTGATATGCAGGACACACTCCAGGGTTTCTTTAACACGAACTGAACATCTGCAGCTTCACGAGTCGCGGAATGGGAGGCATTAAAAGTGGTCATTGAGGGGCAAGCATTGGTAAGATGTATGGTATTAGGAGAAAGTTAGAATGGGAGTTGGGAGGCAACGAGAACAGCTGGCAGAACTGAAGAGTCAGATGCAGGGGCAGGAAGACATATCACTGACAGAAGCCTATAGGGCTGTGGCAAATGTCTGGGACAGGCTGGATTGCCATGTCCAAAAGGACTACAGGCAAGGTCTCCCTAGAGATGGTGATAAGTCAGGACAAATGTTGACTTGGCCACTAACAAGAGAACATCCCCCAGCAACAATTCTTACCTACCGGAGACCCAATGGGGCACTGGTTATGGGTCAAACAGCTATTACCCAGCTCTTGCATAATCATCTCAACAGGGTATATACTGCCTCAACCTCAGGGAGCAACACAGGGCGGAAGAATTATTTTCCTGGGTGGCTGTCCCTCAGCTGACAGCAGCCCAAGCAGAGGGACTCAGTGAGGCAGGAACAAGATGTAAATTAAGAAAACGAAAAATTAAATTAAACTTACCTCCTCGCGGCATCCTCCCTTGCCGCGTCTCTTCTCTGCTGGCTGGAACAAGGCACTGGAAGCACCCAAGCTGAAGTTCCCCTGAGCCAAACACAACACTGCAATTTATCTGAGCGCTAAACCACAGGGATAGGGAGTCTGGGCATGTTCTCCACCCAAGCTGTATTGCAGCCTGGGTGGAGAACATGCTAGGAGCGAATTAATGTGTGGCCGACCAAATATTCATGGGCACTTTAGGGAGTGCAAACCCCCCTACCCCACCCTGCTCTATCAGCAGAGCAGCCCTGCCCCGCCTGGCAAAGGTGCCGTGCCTGCATAAGAAAAAATAAAATGCTAATAACTTTCAGTTATTATTACGCTTTCCTGTTTTCAGTTTCTATTTTTGGTAAATTCTGCCGGGGTTTTTTCAGTGATTTCAATACTTTAAAAAAAACTGTGCTTATCAGTGGTTACACATTTTCGCACCATTAAAAAAAACAGAATCAGTGTTTTTCTAGTTTTTATAGAAAGTTTTGCTTTTATCATTGCTTGCTTCCTGCATCAATAGTGCATGGTATGACGACAGTGTAAGTACAGTGCATATGAAGTCCAAATACATTTTGACAAATCAAACGTATTGTAGTACACCATACAATACTTCTTCAGTGAGTCTTTCGTCATACGGTTTGCTCTTTCCCTCTCATCTAAACTATTATCTGTGAAATGGCCCACTCAACATTGGCACTTGAGATGGGCAACGCCATAACAGCCAGTACACAATTTGCTAACTCTGGCAACTGACATAGCTTTCCATGCCAATACTGGTGCACCTGAAGATTGCGATTCTCTGGGACGGGTTCTGCGACATATGCGTTGAACTGGGCGCATGTGCCCTCAGAATTATTGAAGCGGTCAAAAATGAAGCAGTACTTTTTAAAGTCCAGAGAAAATTCCACTTTACGAAAAGGATCTAGAACTTGGGACGAGTACCACAATGAAGCTTCATTGACTTCAAATGCCATCGTCGGTAAAGGGAATTTTTTATGCATCATTGTCATTTCTCATGCATTGTAAAATAAAATTTGCTCCTCAGCATTTCTTTGCTTACCAAGTGGCAAGCATTCTACCATGAAATATGTTGCAGTGCCAAAGTCACAAAAAGTGTTGTCTAGCCTACTCTCAAGGAGATGTTTCACATCCACACCAATTACGCTGAACACTTGGTAGACCAGAGTGTTTACAGACTCTAGTTTTTGAATATGTCCATTATCTCAGAGTAAAGCTGGAACAGGGCAAAAGTAAAGGGAAGTAGGCCTTATAGGGCACAAATCCCTCTTTAAGTGTAAATACCCATCAAACTTTCATTTATCAGAATTCACATTATTTTCTGACAACTTTCCACCTTGCAAAGGTCAGAGATTTACTCATGTACATGTCAGAGGTTTACTTCTTGCTGTCAAGGGCAGGTGTAAATCTCTTTCCAAGGTGGGAAGGAGTAAAATGCATATTAATGGGCAATGGGAAGGATTTCTTCTTCATAGCCACTGTTTGGTGAGCAGGCCAAATGCTGTTTGTATGTGTGACTTGTAGAAGTCAATGCCCCCATGATATTGTTATTTTTGCAAGCAGGTTACACATACAAAAAGGCAGAACTATGGCACTCTTGGAATACACACACTAACTAAGGACAACCAGAAGTCCCAGGAGGCATATCTAGTGAGGTGATGTCATCACGTGTAAGTAAACTTTAAATCTCACACACTGGAAAAGTCCTTGTGATTACGGCGCTCTCTACAGACTTTTAGTTAGAAGTCAACATTCTACCAGCTCACCAAAGAGTGGTTATGGAGATGTCCCAGATACAGAGTGAAGAACTATTGCTTTTAATGCATTTAGCAATTTTAATCTGGTTTTAAATTCCAAACTTTACAATAACCTATTTTTGTTCCTGAGACAAGTTTTAAACACAGTAAAGAGCCTCCAAGATTTTGCAATCAGCAAAATCAGCAAATGAAAGCTATGCCCGCAATGTTACACCTGCCAGTAACCCTTTTGTAGATATCTGGCCGGAGTAAATGGAGATATTTTGGCTGTAAACGTATGTTTCTGATCGGAAATACCTTTGTAATTCAGGCCCACAATGTTCACAAACTAGTCACAGAATACAATGTTTTTTCATTTGAAATAAACATTATTTCCTGAGTAACAGCACGGAATATGCATTTTTCATCACCAATTAATATATGTGGGCAGGCGAGCAGCTTTTTTCCACCCAATTCTCTCTCTTTGCCTTTATGAACAACTGTAGACAATTTTCAAAAGTGCTACATCCATGGCAGAAATCCGACTCAGTTGCCGACCACTTCCTGGTGGGCGAGCATACTCCTATCAGCCATCTACTTTCTCCCCGGCAGGATGTGTGTATGTGGGGTTGAGGTGGGGTGCAGGGGCAATGTACTGTTGTGCTTGGCTTGATCTCCACTTTACAATGTTCTCCCAAAATTGATGTGCAACACAAAATCACACTCTATTACTTTAAACATGCCTATGCGAAGTTGCAATACTCTGACAGAACAGATTTCATTGTTTAAAGGCTGAAACGGACTGTTAGTAAAATAAAGTCCCTCCAAAATGCTGCAAAAATCGAAATTCGGTGCTCTACATTTTTTTTGTTTATGTGCTCCTAAATTTGATAATCCATGCTGAGATAAACTAGAGTGTCTGACAGACTCCTTTTTTGGCATTAACCAAAATTTCCTCTCGCAAGCATTTCCCAACATGAAAATTGTAATCATGACATAAGACGAATTAATTCATTTGCAGTGCCGATACACATGTGGAGACTTTCTGTGGTGGTTTAAGTTACCAGGAGACATAAGCACACAATAAAGTATGCACTGGAATAGCTTGATATTAATTTTTTTATTGCAACACAGATGCCAATGTATCCAGTTACAATGTGAATGTTTTTTTACAACACAAGTAACTGAACCAGATCAAATACCCAAACTGGTATGTTGTGGCAATGACTGCATAAGGACTGTAGCTTTTACATCATAGTGGTCCACCTTGGCCTGATGAAAGTCGCACACCCAACAATGCTGCAGAAAGGGAAGAAAGTGCTGACTTCTTATTAATGACAACCTAGGAGCCTAATTAACTACTTTGGTGCAATCGCCTCATTGACCTAACGTTTGGGAGATTGAACTTCAATATTTTTTTCTCTGGTTACACAGTTTAAACAGTGCTGACCCCTGACAGTATGCTACACCTCTACACTACACTCCATGGCAGAGGCAGATCAGCTTTCAGTTAATGAAGACGTTAACAGATGTGTGATGGTCCTAATGCTGTATTGCACTTCAACAAAGTGTGGTAGCACTTGGATAAAGTAGCACAGCACTTATCATAGGTGTGGGCCTTCAGTAAGCCCCAAAGCATTGTGTTAGGTGACGCCTTTGAATTTTTAATTTGGTTTCCAATCCTTGTTTCAGCATGAAATATTTTACAATTTTAAATGTAGCAATCTCCTTTCATTTAAACAATTAATACAGTTCCATTATCACTGAAGTACTCTCCTGAACATCATGATATTTCGCTATGAATGCAACTTTCCACTGGAGGTTAGTAGCCGTCAGGACGTGCTGACTTTGAATTCTGCAGAATAATTAAAATGCCAAGAAACCTAAGTAACTGTTTCAACAAGGGAGCAACCTGCTCTCCCTTGAGGTTTGCTTAGCATATATACATGATGTGGCAAATGAATTAGTATGTGCGAAATCTGATTTTCTTGTTTTAGTTCGTGCAAAATACTTATCCCATGTTTGTTGCCATCATTGTAATCCTTTCTATAAGATCCCGTAGTCTTCAGTTCTTGCCAACCACTTTAAGTAAAAATGAATCCTGGAAGAATGGTTATATAATACTGCACAAAAAAAAAATCAAATAATTGGTGCTTAATTCAAACATTACATCTATCTCTATAGTGTTTTTCGACAGTATTAGAACTAGAAATGAAATGTGCATAATTATTTAGGTAAAGGCTATAATGATAGGGCAATTAAAAAAAAAAAACAATGACTTAAGGAACATTAATCCTCTCTTCGATCCGGCTCAGAATAAAGTTCGGGAGTCTTATAGTTTCAGTCACACACATACAACACAAGTTATTCCTGCTACAACATTTGAAGCATAAATTTGGAGGAGCGTATAGTAAGTTGGAAATTGAACTAAGATGGAGAAAAGTTTTTTTACATTTATTTTTGTAACTGCCTAATATTATGTCTACTGGTCGTCTTCATTAGGAACTTTTTACCCAGAAGACTGTGAATGAAGTATTGCATACATCAGCTACTTTAGGGTTTCACTTCATGTACAAGTTTGCTGCTAAACTGTGCACCAGTTGAGTGTGTTCTCCAGAATTCAGGTAGTGAATTGCTGCCCTGATTTCGAAGCATATGGTGCATTCAGATTGCCACAAGCATCCTTTCCGGATATCTGCATATGGTAATGGGCTCAAGCACTCTTCAACTTAAGAAAGCTTTGGACTGAAGTAGGACTGACGAAAAAGATCAATGAGTGGAACGGATAACTGATGGTCCACCATTTTTCCAGAGGCTTAAACAATGGATGATGAAATTAAAATGAACACCTTATTCATCTGAATGAGTACAGACTGCAGTTCATTCAGGGTAGAAATCTGGACAGTGGAAGCCTTCACTTAGATAAAAAAAACAAACAACGGGACTCTGTGTTTAACAGTTTCGATAAACTTACTTTGACAGCTTTGTCTAATTCATTTTTGTTGATGCGCTTATACAGGCAAAGCATTCCTTGACTGAAACCATTATTTATAAATTGCAAGGACAGGAGGAGAGATACAGCTTTGTGTCGAAAAAGTAAACACCTGTGAAATGTTTTGTTATTCTTGAAATATATAACAGTAGCCTCGAGTTGAAGCAAACATATACTCATTTACATTGACTGTGATGCTTTTGATTAATTGAAGTGTCTCTCCTTTTTATTATACCTTACGATTCTTTCAGAAGTGTCAGAAACAAAAGATTTTAAAAATATAGGAATCAAGAACTACGCAGAGTGGAAAATGACTAAATATAGATAGAACAAACTTACCTAGTGAGATCAAAGCTTGGTGAATTTCTTTCATCACGTTTCGATAAAGCACCTTCTGCCATTCATGCAATAGCTTCCACTCCTCTTGTGAGAAATAAGCAGCAACATCACAGAATGCAACCTGAAAGGACAAGAACATTGTGCAAAGAAAATAATCTAATTGTATATAACATTTACAAGTGAATCCGAGTATATTTCTACAACATGCCTACAGTTACAGAAATTCTGCTCATTTAGTCCGATATCATCTGTGTTCAGGCAAGACGCAAATCTTAAAAACAGAAGGGGGAGGGGGGGGGGGGACTAACCAAGTTAGGCAGTATGCAAGTGACATGGTGCATTACATCACAGTGTGTATCAAGGCGTATGACAATACATGTGGCATCACAGGAAGTGGAGTCACAACCGATGACCTCACAGGATGTGACATCACAAGAAGTGACATCAGATCTTAAAAGACCTCACACAAATGTTTAGGTCAGAGTACATCTGAGCACATTACAATATTTAACAAATTAGATTTTGCGTCGGAGTTGTGCCCAAAAAGTGTTGCAACCCCAACAGAAAATCTGGGCATCAACTTATACATTCACTTTTTAAAACCCTGCCACAAAAAAATTTACAAGGAGTAAATCTGTTCTGCTTAATTGGTTGCAAAGTCTGCATTTTAACCCCTTCAGCGCTGCGCGGATTCCCCCGCGGTGCTGAAGGGTTCGAGCGCGGGCGGGACCATGACGGAACGGTTCCGTCATGAGCACAGCTCAACCGATGCTCATGACGGAATCGTTCCGTCATGAGCATGGAAGGGGTTAAAATATCTTATGGCATTAAGGAACCTGCTACAGAGATCTTTGCGTGCCAACTAAATCTTAGGGAATAATAATAATACTAGTAAGTTAAGACCGGAGTTTAATGTATTTGCTGGAGAGACCAGTGTTTTGTCTAGTCACAGTTTTGAATCAAAGTAGCAGAGAGGGCTACTAGGTCTCCTGCAAAGCACAATATGTAACATGCAGATGATATATTATTATTTTATATAGATGGTTAAGAGGGATACTGCTTTAACACAGATCATTTTGCTACTTCCAGTTCATGAACTGTAATCCTTCTAATATTACACAGTGAGCATGTGTCTCCTACACCTTGTAACCCGAACTCTCTTATGTGCATATCCTACACAATGATTTACACACATGCGATGTTCTGTCAATGTATATTGTGTATGTTTGATGTAAAGCGCTTTGGCACCCTGCACTGGGATAAGTACCGTATAGCAATATAAAATAAATAAAACACAATAGTGGCATTTAAATTATTTGTTTAAATACTGAGACAGACCAACATTCCTACATTGCATGTATATCTTTTATATGAAGGGGCTACACAAAGTCAAAAGCATGCCTTCTTTAAGTACCTGCCAAGTGATAAGCTGCGTGCCTTCCCCCCCCCCCCCCCCCCCTCCCCTCCACTCCATTTAGGAGTGAGGCTTCGGATAGCTCCCAGCCAGTATACTCCAGCAAAAGGAGGCCTGATTGCCCCTAAACTTCGACCTCTGTTGAGGGCCCACTGGGATCAGATGTGCCCCCTCCCTGCCTGCACGTTACTGTTTGGATCGGAAGCAAACGACGTGCAGGCGCTGCTGAATGTGTCCCAGTGTCTGAAAATAACACCGGAACAAGTTTAGCATATTTCTGTGGAGATCAACCTCTTGGAAGGGTACACGGCGCCCACCCCATGAAAAAAGTGAGGGTTGATGCCGTCTACATGCGTGTACCCTCGACTTGTGCCCTGTGTTCAGGTACTAAATGCCTGTAGTCACTGTACCTGGCAGACTTCTTCACATTCTTGACTCCATCTACTAAACTTTTGAAAAGGAGTTGCCCTAAAGGCAGGGCACAAACAAGTAGAGGGTACACGCAGGTAGATGGCGTCTACCTATTCTTTTCACAGGGTGGACACAGTCTATCCTGCCATCACAGAAATGTGCAAAATTTGTCCCAGTGTCTGAAAATAACACCGGAACAAGTATAGCATATTTCTGTGGAGCTCAACCTCTTGGCAGGGTACAAGGCGCTCACCCTGTGAAAATAAGGTAGAAACCGTCAATAGGTAACCCAGTACAGACTTGATCTGCAACTGGTTTGTTTGGTCAGTTCATAGGAGTCGCAAAACCATAATACTGAGCTTGGGAGAGTGAGAACATAAAGCTAGGTGCCTCTAGGGACAGGTGAATGTCCGCCTAGAGGGACTGGGAACATAGACATTTGTCACTTCCTAGTCCCTACCCATACTTTATCAGAAAAAATAACACCCTCTTCGGTTGTGACACTCCCAGTTTTTCATACATTTCCACATTTCCCATTGGTTCACGCAGTGCCCTTAAGGTGACTTGCCATCTGACCACACACGCACTTATGTTTTTTGTGACATTACCAAGACTTGTGTCACTTGAAACATGGTTATGAACGGTTGCTTTGCAAACAAAAATATGATAAGTGAGAATGCAGGGGCTGCACATACTTCATGATGTAAACAAGAGCAAGAATACCATACAATACAGGAAACTATATGTACCTCATGTTATTCAAAGGTTTTGAAGAAAATGAGGGAGGACCATTTTTCTAGGTCGCGGCTAGACAGTGCTTGCGCTGCCTCTTCAAGAACTGTTGCATATACTTTGTGGGCTTCAGCCCGCCACAGGCTTCCCATTTGCTGGCTCCATCGTTGCTCTCCTATTTTTTCTCTCCATTTGTCCATGGCATGCATCATGCCTATTCTTGTGTTTAGCCCTGCCCAAGAACCTAGACCGATTTCTTTTCTATAGTTAACGTTCTTTTATTTTGCCGCACCTTCTTTTCTCACTTTGCACTCCCGTTTTCTTTTGTTTTTTGCTCGTGGTCACTGTCATACGAACATTAACACTAACACACTAACACTGTCACAGTAACATCAGATAGGGGACTAAATAAGGCTAAAAGACATTCACATTGACAACGCCAATAGCTCGGGCTTTGCAATGGCCTACTGGCTTTTCCAATGCTTGTTCTATCCTGCCATCTTTCGTCAGAGAGCGTGGTGATATGGACATGATCTTGTTCCAAAACAAAACCCTGAATGTTTTCCCACCACATCCCCAGAGCAGAAGTAAAAAAAAGCTCTAGTCGAAGGCAAGAAAGTTTTCTTCATTATCAGGGAGTTTGGCCCAGAGGTCCATGAATGCCACATGCCTCTTGGCGATTAACAGGATGCAGCACAACAGACCCTTTGTGCGGGCCTGAACACCATGCATTCAGGGGTCAGTGCCAAAGGGGTGTTCCAATGGGGAGCTCACGGCTCAGTTCAAAGCGATTTTCAGAGGTCGAACAGGCAATGCATTTGCTGTTTGATGGAGCTTGACTTTTTGGGGACAAAGCAGACATGGCCATAGAAAGATTCAAACAAGAGATGGCTGAGGCTCTGTACTTCGGGATGGTGTTACTGACTCAAGATTTCAAAAGGCAGTATCATAGGTTTCCCAGCTATTGCAATGGACTGACGTTACATTCATGCCACCTTTCCCAGCCCATCCAGCAGCCAAATCAGCTTCTTCAACAGTACAGAGCCCATAGCAAGGTATAAGCAGGGAGGCCCAGAAGGCCTTCCTCCACCTCATGCCCCGCGCCACCTGGAAGACCGCTTGAGTTTTCCCTTGAAGGAATACATGTGACCAGGGAAGGGTTTTGTTCCATAAACATGCCTGGTAGGCCATTACGGCAGAGGGTCTTTAAAAGAGCAGAGAGGCTAGGCAGTACCGTTTCAACAGAAACCCCTCACTCCCCCAATCACCAGGTCCACTTTTCCCAATCGGAATACATGTGCATTTTCCAGTAGGAGGTAGCAGAACTGCTGCCAAAACAGGGTGCTGGAGTTGATCCCAGAGCAAGAAACTGTGCAGGCATGTTAATTCCAGTACTTCCATGTCCCAAAGAAGGACATTGGTTTGCATCCACCCCTGGATCTAAGGGTATTGAATACCTTCCTTAACAGAATTTAATATGCTGTCCTGAGCTCAGGTTCTTTTGGTGCTAGAACTGAAAGAATGGATGGTATGTCTCGATTTGCAGGACACATAATTACATGTACCTATCCTGCAACATCACAGGAGCTACCTGCAATTTGTGGACGATCCCATCTACTGCCAGTTCACGGTACTTCTATACAGACAGACATCAGCACCCAGGGTCTTCATCAGGGTGATGGCAATGCTTGAGGAACAGCTGTACAGATTGGAGGATGTCAATATTCAAATACTTAAACAACTGCCTGCTGAAGGCGTATCACCACAGGCATAAGACCAACTAAACGCCCCAGCATCTCTACTATTCGATATAGGCTTTTAATTCAATCTCCCCAAGTCGCTTGTGAAGCACCTCCCATTCACAGGGGCAGCATCGGACACATCATTTCTCAGTGGCTTCTCTCCTCCCCATAGAATTCAAGACATTAGAGATATGATTATTGTTGGAAACCGGGCAACCGGGTTAGCAGTCACCAGGTTCCCAGCACCGTGGTAGCTTGGCTCGAGCGGTTGGGGGTCAGGCACCGTGTTAAGCGTACGTCACACCCTCACAATAACCATGCGTTCATCCGTTCCAAAAACGACACTACACCGTAAAAATTATGGGAGACAAGTTGAAAATATATATGTCTTTATCTTATTTTCTCTTAGTTGCAGATTTCATAACAAATACAATACAATAGGATTTTTCTACAAAAGAGCAGGTCAAATAAATAATGCTACTTTGGAATTTCAATAAATAGGTTCAGGTCCTCGTTAAGCAAAGAATAAATAGATGTGCAATAAATACAGACGGCAAATAAATACAGTCAGACAATAAATACAGTGCAAGAATAAATTAGTGGAAGACAATAAATAAAGCACCCTCAATAAATAAGGAAAAGCAATCAATGACAGTTACAGATCAGATCACTTTCATGAGGTAACTTGGTCTTACTTTGCCCATACACAGCTTGTGGTCATTTGGGTGGCATGGGGGTGTCCCACCTAGATTGGTCAAGGCTGGGGCCTAAGCTGAGGCAGAACAAGGGTAACCTAAAGATCTGGCCCTCCAAACTACACAGCCCCTCACAGATGTCACTGCACCAGTCTTAGTTCACCCCTGGCACTCCCAGGCTGGTTCTAACACCCCTCTAGCCCCTAGAATGGTCTTTTAGGGCTCCACGGGGCCTCAGACGCCCCCTCTACCACTTACTGCCCTTTTCACGATGATCGGCTCCGCTCGGCAACGTGTCGATGCCGTGAGGCGGCTCCGGATCGATGTCGCTGGGCGGCCTCGACTCGATGTCGCTGGGCGGTCTCGACTCGATGTCGCTGGACGGTCTCGACTCGATGTCGCTGGGCGGTCTCGACTCGATGTCGCCTTCCGGCGTCGCAGGGACACGGTCTCCCCGCTTCCGGGTGTCTAGGAGTGCGATCTCCACTCCCGACCTCCGGCGCGCTTCACCTCAGGTTACGGCGACTCCAGTGGGCGGACTTCACTCCCCCGTCGACGCCTCACCTCGACCTCGGGTGAATCTCCACTCGACCTCCGGCGCCTCTCCACGACCTCCGTCGGCGCCCTCACCTCGACCTCGGGTGAATCTCCACTCGACCTCCGGCGCCTCTCCACGACCTCCGTCGGCGCCCTCACTCGACCTCTGGCGGCTCCGGGTACGACGTCTGCTTTCTGTCAGCGCCGCTTCTCTACCTCAGGCCCCAGGTCTCCAGGCTTCTCGACGTCAGGACTCTAGGAGGACACCACTGAACAGGTCAGGAACTTGCTGTTCTTCCTCTTTAAGGCCTGTTTCAAATGTTCAGTTCCTAAAGATGGTTCTTCTGGTCTTGGTCCCACACAGGGCTTTAGGCTGGGCTTGGTCAGTAAGGACTAGCATCAAGGGTGGGTTTCTGGACCCCACTCCAAGCACTGGTTTCCACCCCTGCTGCCTTACTCCGACCTCCTTCTATATCTGTCCTCTCTCTTCTCCAGTCAGTTGCCAACTGCCACTCTTAGATGGCCTCCCAACATTCTAAACTGCCTCCCACTGTCACAGGGTTCTGGAATGTTACAGAAGGTTCTAGAAACCTCCAGTGGGTTCTGGTGATGTCACAGGTGAAAATGGGTGGCCCCCATTTTGTGGCTCAGGCCCTCAGACAGAAGTTCCAGGGGTAGGGAAAATGGCTCCCTGACCCTGCATCAACACTAAAAAGTCTGGTGGTTCCCAAAAAGGAAAAATTATAACAGGGATGAGGCAAAAGTGGGACAAAATAAATAATGATGAGGAGGGACCACCCAAAGGGCTGACAGGTCTAACACGCGTCCCCCCCAGCTGAAAGTGGGGAGAGCTACCCAACCCCTTGGGAGTTCTCATCACTAAGGCGGAAATACCTTGAGAGACCGTCTGCATTGGCGTGGTCCACTCCAGGCCGATGTTCCACCTGAAAGTCCATTCCCTGTAGGGAGATAGACCACCTTAGCAACTTGGGATTCTCCCCCTTCATCTGCATCAGCCACCGAAGGGGTCTGTGGTCGGTCTGAACTAGGAAGTGCGAGCCAAACAGGTATGGCCGCAACTTCTTCAGAGCCCATACCACTGCAAAGGCTTCACGCTCTATTGCACTCCACTTCTGTTCCCTGGGAAGTAGTCTCCGGGATAGGAAGACCACGGGTTGATCCAGACCCTCTTCATTGAGTTGCGATAACACTGCCCCAATGCCATGTTCCGATGCATCCGTCTGGACAATGAACTCCTTGGAAAAGTCTGGGGCCCTTAAGACCGGGGCCTCGCACATGGCTTGCTTCAGTTTCACAAAGGCCTGCTGACAAGCCTCCGTCCAGACTACCCGTCGAGGTTGCTTCTTGGACGTAAGCTCCGTGAGGGGGGCCACAATGGTACCATACCCCTTCACGAAGCGGCGGTAATATCCGGTGAGGCCCAGAAAAGCTCGGACCTCAGTCTGAGTCTTGGGGGTTTCCCAGGCCATGATGGCCTCGATTTTCGCCTGGAGGGGTTGCACCGCTCCCCTACCCACCAAGTGTCCAAGGTACACTACCGACCCCTGCCCGATCTGGCATTTACTGGCCTTAATCATTAAACCAGCTTGCTTCAGGGCCTGGAGAACAGCTTGCAGGTGACGCAAGTGATCCTCCCAGCTGTTACTGAAGACGGCAATGTCGTCCAGATAAGCAGCAGAGAAACTCTCCATTCCAGTGAGGATCTGGTTCACCAGACGCTGAAACGTGGCAGGTGCGTTCTTGAGCCCAAAGGGCATCACGCAGAACTGGTAGTGGCCCTTGGGCGTGGAGAAGGCTGACCTTTCCTTAGCTCCATCAGTCAGAGAGATCTGCCAGTACCCGGAAGTAAGGTCAAAGGTACTCAGATATTGGGCAGCTCCCAGCAGGTCAATCAGTTCATCCGCCCTCGGGATCGGATGAGCATCAGTCTTGGTTACTGAATTCAGTCCCCGGTAGTCCACACAGAACCTCAGTTCCGGTTGGGCACCCGGTGGTACAGCTTTTGATACTAATACCACCGGACTGGACCAGGGGCTGCTAGAAGGTTCAATCACTCCTAGCTCCAGCATCTTAGTGACTTCACTGTGAATACTGGCCTTCACCTTGTCTGTCATCCGGTAGATCTTTGACTTCACAGGTGGGCTGTCTCCTGTGTCCACATCATGGACGCACAGGTGAGTCCTACCCGGAACAAGGGAGAACAACGAAGAGTACTGCCCCAGGACCTGGCGGCAGTCCTCCTGCTGTTCAGGAGTTAGGGACGGGCAGAGAATCACTCCCTCCACCAACCCATCCTTCTCTTGAGACGCAAATAAGTCGGGGAGAGGCTCGCTTTCCACGTCCTCTGCTCCGTCAGTCACCATCAGCAATATGACTTCGGGCCTCTCATGGTGGGGTTTGAGGCGGTTGGCATGCAGCACTCGTAGGGGCTGGCGAGGGGTCTTCAGATCCACCAAGTAGGTAGCCTTACCCTTCTTCTCCAACACCTCAAAGGGTCCTGACCAGCGATCCTGGAGGGCGCTAAGCTCTCCTGGTTCGATCACCCACACCTTCTGGCCAGGCTCCAATTCCACCGGATGAGCATTGTGGTCATACCACGCCTTCATCACTGCTTGGCTGGCTTCCAAGTGGTCAGAAGCTTGCTTCCACAACTTAGCCATTTGGCTCCGGAAGGCCAGCATGTAGCTCACCACGTCCTGGGGAAGCTTTCTGGGAGTTCTTTCCCATCCGTCTCTCACCAGGCTGAGAGGTCCACGCACAGGGTGCCCATACAAAAGCTCGAAGGGGCTGAAGCCCACTCCCTTCTGTGGCACTTCTCTGTAAGAAAGCAATAGACAGGGTAGGAGGACGTCCCATTTCCTCCGCAGGCTTTCAGGCAGACTTCTGATCATGCCTTTCAAGGTTTTATTGAACCTCTCTACCAGACCATTGGTCTGGGGGTGGTAAGGAGTGGTGAACCGGTAGGTCACTCCACACTCCTTCCACATCGCCCGCATATATGCTGACATGAAGTTGGTCCCCCTGTCGGACACAACTTCCTTGGGAAAACCCACTCGGGTAAAGATTCCCATCAGGGCCCTAGCCACAACAGGTGCAGTAATGGTCCTCAGAGGTATAGCCTCTGGGTACCGTGTGGCATGATCCACCAAAACCAGGATAAACCTGTGACCAGCTGTAGTAGGCGGATCTAACGGACCCACAATGTCGATGCCCACCCTTTCAAAGGGGGTGCTAACGACAGGAAGTGGTTCCAGGGGAGCTTTCAGCTTCACCCCTGTTTTCCCACTGGCTTGACAAGACACGCACGTCCGGCAGTAGGTGTCGGACGACACTTTCATTTGAGGCCAATAAAAGTGTGGGACAAGCCGGGCAAAGGTCTTGTCTTGCCCCAGGTGTCCTGCCAAGGGGATTTCATGAGCCAATTCCAGGAGAAAGGCTCGGTAACGTTGAGGGACAACCAAGGCTCGTGACGATCCGTGCATGGGTGCCTTGGGTTCACTGTAGAGGAGGCCATCCTCCCAGTAAATGTGGTAGTTCCCCCTCAACGTTCCCTGCTGCCTGGGCTTCGGCCTGTCGCCTCAGTCCCTCAAGGGTAGGACACTCCTTCTGGCCCTTGCAGAATTCCTCCCTGGTCGGCCCTCCCTCCACGTGCCACTCGGCCGGGATGGGTAGGTTCTCCAGTTCGGTAACATCCCCCTCCGCGGACTCCTGGTCCACCACCTCCGGTGGCCTATCCGTCACACGGGGCGCAGATGCCGAGGCAGGCTCCTCCTGTCCTCGGTTCTTCCCTTGGTCGGCTGCCGGCTGTGCCTTTGTTCCAGGCTCCAGCCTAAACGAACTCCCTCTCCGGGTAGTCGCAGACCCTGTGCTGACAAGGGCCCAGTCAGGTGTACCCAGCATCTCAGCATGAGTCCGGTATTCCACCTCCTTCCAAGCATTATGCTCCATGTCATTCCCCAGCAGACAATCGACTGGCACGGCAGGGCTTACGGCAACTCGAAGCAAACCTGCAACCCCTTCCCATTCAAATGGAACCTCGGCCACCGGATAGTGGCCCATTCTGCCGTCAGCCATCGCGGCAGGGTGGAGTACATTGGGAATCACCTGCTCTGGAGACACCAGTTGGCTACGTACCATAGTCATACTGGCTCCTGTGTCTCTCAAAGCCTCCCCTCTTTGGCCGTTGATGGTGACCCACTGCCCATACTTTGTGGTATTTGCGGGCACCTGGATCTTAGGAACCATCTCCCGTTCTCCCAGGGACACTAAAGTGACACCCGCCCACTCCCTTCCCTTATCTAAAGGCATCTCCTCCCCGAGCACTACACTAGCTACTCCAGGGGCCTTTCCTCCGATGGGAGGGGGTGGTCTTTTCGGGCACTTCACATCTCCCTTATAGTGTCCGACACCACCGCACTCGAAGCAATGGACAACCCTTGGCTGCTGACTCTGGCCAGGATTAGGGTTTCTAGGTGGGTTAGCCCTAGGGGTGAATCCCGTTCCCTTCCCTTGGAAACTATTTTGGGGGCCTTTAGAGAACTCCGTTTTCTTTTCCCCTCCCTCTTTCTTCTGGGGGGCGCCCTGTCCGGTCTTTTGAGAGTCCCCTCCAGTCCCCCTAGTGGACACCCGGGTACTAGCCCAAATGTCCGCCTCCTCAGCAAGCTTCCGGGGATTGGTCAGCTTGCTATCCACCAGGTGTTGACGCAGTTCGGGGAAACATTTTTCGAGCAGGTGTTCCTTCAACATCAAATCAAACAACCCCTCGTAGTCCCTCACCTCGCTGCCCTGTATCCAACCCTCTAATGCCTTCTTTGCATAGTCCAGGAAATCCACCCAATTCTGTGTGCCTAGTTTGTGGCTACCCCGGAACTTCTGTCTGTACTTCTCGGGTGTTAGTCCAAACTTCCTCACGAGCGCCACTTTCATGGTGGGGTAGTGGGTCTGCTCATCCTGCTCCAGGGCCAATAATGTATCCCTGCCAGCTGGAGGCATGTATTTATACAATCCCCCTCCCCAATATTTCTCTGGAACCCCATGGGCTCTTAAAGAGACCTCATAGGCCGCTAGCCACTTGGCGATGTCATCTCCCGCACTATAGCTGGCTACTATGTCTTTTGGCAGGTAGGGTTTGGGTTCCCTGGTGATTTCTGTTTTCGCTGCCACCATTAGGAACAGTGTGCGCCCCGACCCGTAGGATCTGGAGATCTATCTCCCTGAGCCTCAACTCGTGAACCATCCTCTGTTTCTCCTTTTCTTAAACCAGCTTCGCCAACTCCCATGTGAGCTGTCTTTTCTCCCTCCGGTCAGTTAATTCTGCTTCTGATAAGCCGTTGCTAGAGACACTGCTGCCCTTCCTTGAAAGTGTTCTGGGCTCCGCTAATAGGTTCCCCACCTCAGGTTGGTACAAACCAGCCCCCTCGCTGTCAGTCTCTCCATCCCTGTCCTCCTTCTCAACCTTACTTTCTCGTCGTGCCTCCCCCCAAGCCCTCAAGCTGGTCTGGAGCTCACCCTTCTTTGCACCTTGGGGACAATACACCCCCTCTCGCTGACAAAACTCTCTGAGTTGGGCCACAGTGTAAGGTTCCACATCTTCCAACACAAACTCCATTTTGCCCACTCAGGATAGAAGACAGTTGCTTACAGAAGCTATGCAGGGGGGTACCTTTTGTAATACCTCCTCCCACCACCAGAAGCAAATTTGGAAAAAACAAAACTCAAAATTAGGAAGTCCGCTTGGAGAAAACTCCCGGTGTAGGCCTATGGACTACCCAAAGTTATTGTCGAGTAGACGCAAGCACAGCTCTATCCCACCGCTGAACACCAATTTTATGTTGGAAACCGGGCAACCGGGTTAGCAGTCACCAGGTTCCCAGCACCGTGGTAGCTTGGCTCGAGCGGTTGGGGGTCAGGCACCGTGTTAAGCGTACGTCACACCCTCACAATAACCATGCGTTCATCCGTTCCAAAAACGACACTACACCGTAAAAATTATGGGAGTTGAAAATATATATGTCTTTATCTTATTTTCTCTTAGTTGCAGATTTCATAACATAAATACAATACAATAGGATTTTTCTACAAAAGAGCAGGTCAAATAAATAATGCTACTTTGGAATTTCAATAAATAGGTTCAGGTCCTCGTTAAGCAAAGAATAAATAGATGTGCAATAAATACAGACGGCAAATAAATACAGTCAGACAATAAATACAGTGCAAGAATAAATTAGTGGAAGACAATAAATAAAGCACCCTCAATAAATAAGGAAAAGCAATCAATGACAGTTACAGATCAGATCACTTTCATGAGGTAACTTGGTCTTACTTTGCCCATACACAGCTTGTGGTCATTTGGGTGGCATGGGGGTGTCCCACCTAGATTGGTCAAGGCTGGGGCCTAAGCTGAGGCAGAACAAGGGTAACCTAAAGATCTGGCCCTCCAAACTACACAGTCCCTCACAGATGTCACTGCACCAGTCTTAGTTCACCCCTGGCACTCCCAGGCTGGTTCTAACACCCCTCTAGCCCCTAGAATGGTCTTTTAGGGCTCCACGGGGCCTCAGACGCCCCCTCTACCACTTACTGCCCTTTTCACGATGATCGGCTCTGCTCGGCACCGTGTCGACGCCGTGAGGCGGCTCCGGATCAATGTCGCTGGGCGGCCTCGACTCGATGTCGCTGGGCGGTCTCGACTCGATGTCGCTGGGCGGTCTCGACTCGATGTCGCTGGGCGGTCTCGACTCGATGTCGCTGGGCGGTCTCGACTCGATGTCGCCTTCCGGCGTCGCAGGGACACGGTCTCCCTGCTTCCGGGTGTCTCCGGAGTGCGATCTCCACTCCCGACCTCCGGCGCGCTTCACCTCAGTTTCCGGCGACTCCGGTGGGCGGACTTCACTCCCCCGTCGACGCCTCACCTCGACCTCGGGTGAATCTCCACTCGACCTCCAGCGCCTCTCCACGACCTCCGTCGGCTCCCTCACCTTGACCTCGGGTGAATCTCCACTCGACCTCCGGCGCCTCTCCACGACCTCCGTCGGCGCCCTCACCTCGACCTCGGGTGAATCTCCACTCGACCTCCGGCGCCTCTCCACGACCTCCGTCGGCGCCCTCACTCGACCTCTGGCGGCTCCGGGTACGACGTCTGCTTTCTGTCAGCGCCGCTTCTCTACCTCAGGCCCCAGGTCTCCAGGCTTCTCGACGTCAGGACTCTAGGAGGACACCACTGAACAGGTCAGGAACTTGCTGTTCTTCCTCTTTAAGGCCTGTTTCAAATGTTCAGTTCCTAAAGATGGTTCTTCTGGTCTTGGTCCCACACAGGGCTTTAGGCTGGGCTTGGTCAGTAGGGACTAGCATCAAGGGTGGGTTTCTGGACCTCACTCCAAGCACTGGTTTCCACCCCTGCTGCCTTACTCCGACCTCCTTCTATATCTGTCCTCTCTCTTCTCCAGTCAGTTGCCAACTGCCACTCTGAGATGGCCTCCCAACATTCTAAACTGCCTCCCACTGTCACAGGGTTCTGGAATGTTACAGAAGGTTCTAGAAACCTCCAGTGGGTTCTGGTGATGTCACAGGTGACAATGGGTGGCCACCATTTTGTGGCTCAGGCCCTCAGACAGAAGTTCCAGGGGTAGGGAAAATGGCTCCCTGACCCTGCATCAACATTAAAAAGTCTGGTGGTTCCCAAAAAGGAAAAATTATAACAGGGATGAGGCAAAAGTGGGACAAAATAAATAATGATGAGGAGGGACCACCCAAAGGGCTGACAGGTCTAACAATTATCATGTTTAAGGAGGGGTGGTTGGATTCTAATCCTGAAGGTCCTCCGTCAACTGAGTCTGTTGGCTTCCTGCATACTAATGACCCCACATATAGGGATATACAAAGGCTCACTAATGGTGTCTCGCTCGTCAATGGTTACAGCATTGAGCAATCTAGCAGACATCATCAGGATCCTCCTAGAAACCACAATGGATTTTTAGTGGTAGTGGGTCGAGGAGAAACTTTGGTACATGAAGTTCTTTAACCTACCACCATCAGTGCCTACGTTTTACGGTGGGTTGCTAACCTGGAGGAACTAGACATCAGAGGACTCTGTCCTCCCGGTGAGCAACATTTGCACATCAACATGCCTGAACTCTGAGCTATTCACCTGGCCCTTTTATGCCTTCCTTCCTTCACTTTGTGGTCCATCTGTCCAGATCTTGATGAACAACACAACCATGATGTGGTAGGTGAACAAGCAGAGAGTTATAGGGTTTCATCTTCTCTACTGAGAAGCTCTGACTCTGTGGGTCTGGGCTTAGGCGCATGGGATCTGGGTGTTAGCCAACCATCTTGTAGGTTTCCTGAACAAGGATAGTGTTATGATGTCAGTTCATTCCATGTTAGATTGTAAGGCGTACATTCCATGTTAGATTGTAAGGCGTACAGCGTTCCAACTATGTCTGTTGCTCCTGGTATATTGGTGCGGGCGGACGCCAGGCTGTTGTTCCGGATAAACGTTGTCTATTCAACAAATCTGGAAGGGTGGCGAAGTGTCTTTTCATCACATCATTTTGGCGACAGCTTGCAGCTCATTTACGACTATGAAGAGATGTGAACGCAGCCTGGGTAGCCCTGAGAGGGGTTTGTGTGACTTCTTGAGACCGATCGTGATTTTGGCAGCCTCGGGCCTTGGTGGAGAGTCACTGGGGAAGCCTTTGTGGAAGCCAGGAAAGGAAATCCCTCCGACTACCTGTTAGTTAGGGGGTGTTTGACTTACTGATGTAAGTTGCTGTGAGAGCACTCGTGTGGAACTTTAGGATTGAGGGGTCCTCATGATCGTGAATGTTCCTGTGCATCTCTGTGTGGTGCTCGTTGACGTAATTCCGGCGAGCACGATGCTTGCTGGCAACAGAGGCACTGGAACGCTAAGCTACACGATAACGTCAGAGTGCGTGGTGCGGCAGTCTTGGATATCTCTGCAAAACGGAGCAGCGGAGGTGCCTTGTGCCTCTCGCAGTTTTTGGCGGCAGCGCTCTTCATTGGTGATTGAGATACGTTGTGCAATACCTTGTCAGGTTTACAACTCAAGAATTTTGACGGCAGTTCGGTAGGAGCGTTATTCAGTGCTGGCGCCAGTACCACTTCAAAGGTGACTGGCACACCAGTAAAAGATTCTTCAGCTATGCTATTTATGTACTTTTTAACTGCATTGTGTAGCCTGGAGCTTGGGGTGATCGGTGGTTAGTGCTTTTGTGGGGATAACGACAGCGCACAATAGCATTACTCACCCACCTTTTCTTTCTCAGCCTGGTTCCTCGGCGATATTGGGGGCGGATTGGGTACAGAAGTTAGAAAACTATATCACAGCATTGGATGGACAGGGTTTTGCACCTGCTAAGAAGAAGGCGTTCTTATTGAGTGCTTTAGGTAATGAGGGTCTAAGGGTATTCAAGTACTTACCACCAGCGATTGGTCCGAATGGTCAGCCTATTGCTGATGTTTAAAACTAAGCAATCAAATCCCTGCAGAATAGGCTTGCAAAGGAACTCAATCTAATTATGGTACACTACAGATTCAATCCACAACCGCAATCTGAACAATAATCAATTGATGAGTTTGTTGAAAGACTCGGCGAACTTTCCATCAAATGTCGTTTTGGCGCAATGACCTGAGAGATGATTTGACCAATGCAAGAATAAAAAAAAATCCAGGAGAGATTGTGGGCAGCGAAGGGCCTATCGCTTAAAAGTGCTAAAGAGATGGCTAAAGTTATTTAAGAGTTGTAAAAGTGCATGAAAGAACTCACTAAAAAATTGAATTATATTGCTAACATGAAATACAGCAACCCGGGTGCTGAGGATGAGGTGTGCATTGTGAGAAAAAGAAAATAGAAGGCACAGGTGTAACTGTATTTGGTGCTAAAAATAAGGCGAGCGAGCTAACATGGTGTGGTAGTAGGTATCTTTCTTCAGATTCTAAACGGTGTTTTGCAGTGAGCAAAGAATGCATGAGGTGTGGGCGTAAAGCTCATATGCCCGCATGTGTAAAGTAACCAATGCTGGGAGCAAGGAAAACAAGCCCAAGGGTGGGCAGTGTGGAGGAGGTCTATGAAGACGAGTTGGGAGACAAGGTTCTTGTGGTTGATGGTTCCAATGTGGATGGTCAAGCAAGTGACTGCAGAAGGATGTGCAGACCCATGGCTGTGTTTTCTGTGAGCGGGAAATAGACTTAATTGATGGTTGATATTGGTTCAATGTATACCATCATTCCCCAGAAAATCTTCACATTGCATTGGGGTGGTGTGGAGTTGTTGCCTAGAGATATCAACCTGGGAGGGTACCAAAGCGAACCCATTGATATAGTTGGGCATACGGAGGGTAATATTCAATATGGCAAATGGTGCACGAGGGGCGAAGTATATGTGTTGGTGGATGGCCCACCGTTTCTTGGATGGATGCACCAATTTGATTTGAATATTATGATCAATCTCAGAGCAGGTCACCAAATTATGCTAGTTGATGATACTGTGTTGGCGGATGTGCTGGCGTATGCCGAAAGTGTATTTGGAGGGTCGCTTGGATGTTTGAAGGGGTATGTGCATAAGATTTTGTTGGAGGAGGGTGCTGAACCTGGGCAGCATAAACTTAGGAGGGTGCCACTTGCTGTGAGAGCAGGTGTTAAGTCTTTGCTAGATGATATGTTCAAAGAAGGGATCTTTGAATCAGTAGAGGTTTCACCATGGATTTCACTGGTTGTTCTTACTCAGAAATCTGACAGCCGCCTGAGATTCTGTGTGGACCTAAGTTCCCTCAACCAAGAGAATGTGTCTGATGTCTTTCCCCTTCCTAAATATTAATGAGTTGTTGTCTTTGGTGAAAGATGGTAGGTATTTCTTTTTTTCAATAGATCTTTATTCGATTCACAGAATCATAAAAGCATTACACAACAATAAAGATAAAATATCTGAGATCTATTTACAATAATAGAGATGATCCTTCGTGGAAATACACCTATCAGCATTTAAAACCCCATGATAATACAAGATGCAACATATTTGGTCCTTAGCATGACATATAAGATGCTTGTTACCTACTTCTAGACTAAGTATTCATATATGAACAGGATTAACTTTCATAGAGTACAGAATGCAAAGTGCAAGGTGCTTTATCATAAAGTGCTAGATTTTAAAAACGTGTGAACATGACTTCCCTAAAATAATTACATTCAATCATAAATTTTAAATACACACTAATTACAAATTTTAAAATTCCCACAGATCTCAATAAAATAAGTTTAAAATCCAAGTCCCTTTTTGATCCTAATAAAATAGGCTGACAGTAAAAATCTACTAGTACCAAACACAATGAGTCTTGACGAGTCGGTTTTTAAGATGCACAGCATTTCAAGGTATTTTCCAACACATAACTTCCTAGCCAGGGGTTTTATCCATTTGTTTCTAGGTACTCTGTAGAGAGGGCAGAAAAATAAAACATGTGCGACATCCTCTTTAGTCCCTATGTTGCATTGGGAACACCTGTCTTCAGCTTCCCCTCTCTCTCTCTGGGCAGGCCCCCATTTAGATGTGAACGACTTAATTTGGAGAGTGCCGTACCTAAATTTAAGGTATAACACATTAGCGAGCTGAGGCTCAATCTCGTCCAGAAATTGCTCAAAACGGGGGATTGTTTTGAACATCATAAATTGGGAGGTAAGGGGACCAGCATCGGAATTCAAGACAACATTGTGCATGATAAAGTTCCAATGGATACTTTTTATTTCCTGTTTGGAGTCAAAATTGAGCAGATTCTGGTTAACCTAGAATCTGCTCAGACCCAGATCCAGCAGCCATTTGCGAATGTGTGCCAACCACGGTAAACTAAGGTTAGTGTCTAGGGCCAGAAGTTCGATTAATGATTGTCTATACATGTAGAGTTCCTCTGTCGTCCAGATTCTTATCCAGTAAGACAGGGACATCCACACAGCTCTGTGGCCCAAACGTTTAATACCTAGATCCATCATGAGGGGGGTTAATGGTGTGTTTTGTGGAAGTGTGACAAATCTCCTCAATATCTTATTTTCCCCCTTAATTAAGACATTAAGCGAGGCCCCCCCCCCCCCAAAGCTCTGAGCCATACAGCGCTGCAGATTGGGCCCTTGCCTTGTAGACTTCCAGTGCTGGGGTAATTGCCCTGGACGTGGTTGCGTGCAGTTTTTTTTAAATTGGGGCTGAGTTTTGCGTTAAAATTGTACTTGATTTAATGATCTGTGGATTCCAAGAAAGTTTGGAGTCAATGCTCACACCAAGATAAATAAAATTAGGGACACACTCTAGACTCATTCCGTTCAATTTGAGATTACGCTTAAAGCATTTATGGGGTCTAATTGACATGTATTTGGTCTTTGCGGGATTGATTTCCAGACCCTTTAAAGTGCAGTAGTCATTAAGTGAATTCAGGAGGTTTTGCAGGCCCTTTGGTGTTTGCGATAGTAATATTGTATCGTCTGCAAATGTTAGAGCACAAACGTGGTTCCCCCCCAGCTTCGGGGAATCGTGGCTAGATCTTTGGAGGAACTCAACCATGTCATTGACATAAAGGAGAAAGAGTGTTGGCGCCAGGACACATCCCTGGCGCACACCTCTATTCACTGGTATTTCTTCGGTGAGTTCACCCGCCTGACCCCAACGTACTCTAGCATAATTGTTCTCATGGAGCCTGACCAGCTGGATTAAGATGTTTTTGGGAACTCCCTGTTGCAGCAAATTTGACCACAAAAGCTCTCTGGGGATTGAGTCAAAAGCGGCCTTTAGATCTATAAAGGCCACGTATAAATGGCCATCTCTTAGCCTGGTATATTTCCAGGCTATTACTATCAGACGAAACACCTGATCTATAGTGCTTGTCCGTTCCCTGAAGCCTGCTTGGTAGGGAGAAATAATGTTATTTACAAATATCCAATCTTTTAAATTTCCCAGAATTTGTTTTGCGTAGAGTTTTTGTAGTATGTCCAACAAGCTAATAGGCCTGTAATTAGCCGGGTCATCTCTGCCACCCTTTTTGTATATTGGAACAATCTCTGCTCCCTTCCAGGAATCGGGAATGGGCTCGCCTCCTGCAATTGTGTTACTTAGCAGGTTGATGTAAGGTACCCATACATCTGGTGCGTGTTTAAAAAGGTCGCCTGGTATTTTGTCAGGACCCGGAGCTTTTGAAGGCTTTATTGAATCCAGGGCCAATCTAGTATCTTCGATGCTGAAGCACAATGGAGCAATCGTAGTTGGTGATATAAGACTACCAGTGGCACTGCTGTGGCCATCCGTTGTAGGGACTTGTGAGGCGTATAGGTGGGTAAAGTGTCTATGCCAGGTGCCTGGATCCAGGTTAAAATCAGGGGCCGGGGTGCCTGGATTCTTACCCTTTGCGATGATCTGCCAAAATGAGAATTGGTCGCCCAATTTTGCTGCCTTTAGTAGTTCTCCCCAGCTCGAGTCTTCCCAACTTCTACGGGCTACATTCAGAGTTTTATTGTATGATGTCCTTGCTTCTCTGATGAGCAAAGGATCCTTTACATGGAGTGCCTTCATTAGAAGTTGTTTTTTCTCTACACAGTCTTTATCAAACCAGGGGTTTGATTTCACCGCCTTAACACAATTTTTTATCTTGGCAAGCCCAGGTTTTGTCAGATCTGGTTCAATTCTCTTTACCAGTTTTAAGTGGGTCTGCGTTATCAAAGTAGACCCTAGAGGTTTGTTTAGATGCAACGACACAAGATCACTGAAACTGTTATAAATGTGAGTAAGTGATTCAATGTTCCCCATTATAGACGGCCATTTTACCGCCCTTCTGTTGTTACTCACTATGGGCTGAATTGCTTCGTGGCCAGATCCCAAATGGATCGTTGGATGTTTTTGAAACGATTCTTCTGCAAGGTCTAAGCAGAGTGGGAAGTGGTCACTTTCTCTTCTGGCGTCTATTTTAAAGTCTTTGACGTAAGCCCAATAAGCCGAACTTAACATAATGTAATCGATCCTGGATGTCGCGGACCCCCTTGAAAAGGTATTTGATCCAAGGGGGTCCGAAGGTGTTCTACCATTGCATGATCTCAAACCATTTGTTATGGTAAAATTCAGTAACTGTAGTGCGGATTGCGAGCTTCTACAGGATTTGACTATTCCCAGAAGGGGTATGCCCATAGCAGTGTCTTCATCTTCAAAAATTTCTTTCAGGCCTGGCAGGGGTTCATAGCAACAGTTAAAATCACCGGCAATTAGAATGGGACCAGAAGGGAGTATGGGAGCTAGGACATCTTCCAATAACTGTACTATCATTGATTCTTTAGAATTGTCTCTGGGCCTAATATATACATTAAATAAGGATAGCCCAAGTCGTTTTTAAATTTGAAGCTTAAGCCCAGAATATCCTCGGAGTCTGATCGTATTATTCCAATTGAGGCATTGATACTATTTGCAACCCAAATAAGGAGACCTCCTGATGGTCTACCCTTGGCTGATTGCCGCGCCTCTACACTATAAGTTCTATAGCCCGCCTTATACAGAGGTTCCCTGGCCCACGTTTCTTGGAATAAACAAAGATCAAAAGTGTCTATGTATTCATGCCAGTCAGGTTCCTGCAACTTCCTTGTGAGGCCGGCTATATTCCAGCTTACCAT
Source organism: Triturus cristatus (assembly GCF_964204655.1). Lineage (NCBI taxonomy): Eukaryota > Metazoa > Chordata > Amphibia > Caudata > Salamandridae > Triturus > Triturus cristatus. The sequence continues at coordinate 1,155,371,450 of NC_140583.1, read as the reverse complement.
CTTCACGGCATTTAAAGTAGTATAAGTGGAGGGGTTACAGTCTACTACAGATTGGGTTGACTGGATATGGCACGATGATGTCTCAGTGATGTTATCCACATTGCCCGCTTCCTCTACAGTTAAGCCTGATCCTTCCACAGAATAAGATTTTTCACAATGTGTATCATTCTCAGATACGGGAGGAAATACAGTTGGAATTTGTTGTGCCAAGACTATAGAAGGTTTCACCCTTATTAATAGGTTATCAGTCCACTCTTGAATCAGTCAGTCTGGGTCTGCTAAATTCGAGAACCCCCCTGAGGTATGATGTGCTGTGTCCCTGCCAACTAGACAAGTTCTATTCTGTCTGATACCAATGCTGGAATTAAAAAGAGAATGGGATCTCAGATTCATAGTTATTAAATTGTCTGCGATATTTTTATTGTGGAAGATTAGCTTAATATCATCCAGGTCACCCATATCTTGTTGGATCCTTTCAGCATTTTTTAAGTCAGATCTTATTATGGATAGACACTGCCTTTCCTTTCTGATCCAGTGGACTACTTTATTTAGTAGGGAATCCTTGTCTTCCCTTTTGCCCGCCTTCAGTCTTGGGACATTTGTAAGGAATAAACAACATTGCTCTGGGTCCTCCCTTGTTACAGGATAGTTGGCCTGGTCTAAATATCGATTATACACTGGCTCATTGTCCATAGACCCTCTCCAGGAGGTGGAACGTGGAGGTCTGTCTTTATGGTAGATACTCGGGTTTGCCGGAGTATGTCTGGCCTGGTGTTGGGGAATAAGATTTTTGATGTTATTGTGCTGTGCTCTATCTTCGTTGGTCTGGGAAGATGTGTGTGTACTTGGATTTTCACAATGCGTAAATTTCTGGTGCTTAAGGTAACTATTGGGTGCTCGAGGCAGTGATTTTATCATTTGGCTACCCCTGGTCGTACCTACTAGTTTAATTTCGGGAGCAGCAGTTTCTCCCATGTTTGGGAATAAGGCCCCTTTGTAATTCGGTAAATAGGACGTTAAGGTCTCAAGCATTTTTTTAATTGACCTGACCTCCTCTTGGAGAACATCCAGTTTGGTGTTTAGGGTAGTCACTAAGCTGTGAGTATCAAATGTTACTGGATTGGTTGGTAGCTGTACCCGAGAATGAGCCCCCGTCACATCTAGATGTTTAGAAGTTATTTCGTCACTACTTCTCGCGGAGATCCAAGTGTCCGGCACTAAGTTATCGCACAGAGGTGCAAATCTATTAGAGCACTCAACTGTGGTCACCTCTCTACATTTGGGACTGTCTGACTGCCTAGCCACTACCTCCGTGGTATCAGAAGTTTCTGTGCCGGAGGGAGGCTTTGTGGTAGGCCCCCTTCTTTGCATTGGGGATAGGGGAATTAAGGATTGAGATTGTGTCTGTATTTGTGGAGGTGAATGGGGTTCGTGTACTATGACGATGGATTCTGGGGGCTTTACCCTTGGCACCTTCTCTCTTTTGCCGTAGTAAGATGAGATTTTATTACCCTTATTGTTAACCCCCTTGTCACTAGACAACATAGTCTCCACTTCTTCTATTAAATTATCGATCTCAGCCAATGTACAATTATTTACAACTGTTTTTACTTGTTTTTGCGTTTTGGCTAATTTCTTCTTCCCAGTCATGGGTTCAGTGGCTTTCCGCTTTCCCATCACAGCCCCGTCGATAGAGCAACACTGTTTGCCCCACAGCCAAAATAACTCTTTAACCAATTTCCAAAGAATGAATAAAACCAAAGAGTGTGGAGAAAAACTAGACTATCAGTATGTCTTATATAGCAGTATAGGAAGAAAGTCCCGGTCAGGTATTGGGGGTCCAGTCAGTTTATCAGGGCTCAAGATTGCGCACACCCCCTGCAAAATAGTAGCTATCTTGAGTTTGCAGTTCAGGACACTACAACCATTATAGTCATAGACGATGGCATACATGAACACATGGAAATTGCACAATTCTGCGTTTGGTTTAACACAGGGTCTTACTTGGGAGGTAAGGGGGGTGGCCCAGTCCAGTCTTGTCCGGTCTTCGACGGGCAAGGATGGGCCCGCCCTTGGCCCGGGCTTCGCCCGGGCGCTGCCCGCGCGCGTCCCACGCTGCGGGAGGCGTGCAGCGTTGATGTAGGCAGGTGACGCCTGCCACTGACGTCACCTGCGAGCGCCGGTCGGGTGAGCCTGGGAACTGTAGTTGTTGTAAGTGAAGCCGTTCCCCTCACGGCGGACCTGGAGATTATCCGGTAAGTGTCCCCTGCTTGTGATCCCTTCTGGGAATGGCTGCAGGTCTCTCGTTACCCTTGCATCACAGGAAAGGCAATTGAGTTCAGGCCCCTTCCAAGAACGCGTCCCGCGCTGCGGGAGGCGTGCAGCGTTGATGTAGGCAGGTGACGCCTGCCACTGACGTCACCTGCGAGCGCCGGTCGGGTGAGCCTGGGAACTGTAGTTGTTGTAAGTGAAGCCCTTCCCCTCACGGCGGACCTGGAGATTATCCGGTAAGTGTCCCCTGCTTGTGATCCCTTCTGGGAATGGCTGCAGGTCTCTCGTTACCCTTGCATCACAGGAAAGGCAATTGAGTTCAGGCCCCTTCCAAGAACGCATCCCCGCGTAGGTATTTCTCAAAATTGGATTTGAACAGTTCCTAGCATCAGATCAAGCTGCATGATGATTCTAAGGCAGTGGTCTTCAAACATTTTCATGCTGCGCCTTTCCCAGTGTGGGAAAAAAAAAAGATGATCAGGCCTCCCCTTAGAATGTTTCACAATTCTATTAAAATTGGCAATGTTTAAATATGTCTAGAATTACTTAAAACATTGCAGTTAAGTTTTGTTACCGTTTTAAAAATGTAATTAAATATAATATTGCTAAATACACTATTCTGGTCAGGCAGGCCTTATCAATGTGCAAAGGTATCCACAGTGTGATTACTAGAAATGGAGGTAGGGGCTTGAAGCATATTTGGAGTCACTTCCCTTTTGACACATACTCCCAGCTAGGATATGAAAGAGAAAAGGTGTTAGTGATGGGCCATTACAGAGCAGCTTACTATCCCTCATTTTTTCCACTTAAAACAATTACTGTTATGAGCATAATGCTTTCTTTTGCCAGAGCCTGGCATTCCCCCTGGAATCACTTGAGGCCCCCCTATGGGGTCCCGCACCCTAGTTTGAAGACCCCTGTTCTAAGGCTTAGGCAGCTTTTATTAATACTGAAGGCACATTTCAGTTCACTCGCATGCGGTTTGCTTTGGCATGGACGATGAGGGTCTTTTAGCGTATGATGGCAAAGATTTTTGAGTGAGTGAAGGACGTCATTTATATTCAGAACAACATCTATGCTCAGATTAGTGTTGAAGAAACTGGAGGAGTTTGGTCTTACCTTGACTAAAGATAAATGTGTGTTCTTGTGTGAGCAAGTGGAATATTTAGGATATGCCATATCCAATGGCGGGGTGAGGCCTATGAGATCTCTGTTGGAACCATAAAGGGAGCACCTGTAACCATTGAGAAAGATCAGCTCTGGTCCTTTTTAGGGCTACTTGACTACTATAGCAAATTTGTAGACATTTTTGCGGACAGGCCAGACGTTTTGAGGAGACTGCTGCGGAGAGGTGAGAAATTTGTGTGGGGATGTGAACAACAGAAGTGTTTTGACAGCTTTAAGACTGCTATATGTGATGCAGGGATTTTGTTGCTTTTTGAGAACAGGTTGAAATATATACTCACTGTTGATGCCAGTGCCACTGGTTTGGGTGTAGTACCTTGCAGATTCATGGTAGGAAGGAAAGTTGGCTTTTGCCTAATGCACTCTGACTCAAGCCGAGAAGAATTAATCGGTGATAGAGCGTGAGGCGTTTAGCTGCTGCATGAGGCAGAATATTTTAGGGTGTATGTGTGGGGGCCATCTTTCATTATGCGAATTTATCACAAACCTTTGATCAAGTTTTGAAAATGGGAGGCGAGGGCAGGAATATTCTTACACTGTGGAATTTGTGCAAGGGTGGAGGAATGTCCAAGCGGACTGTTTGTCAAATCTCGCTTTGCCATGGGAGACTGTGGATTGTGAGTTTGTCTTTAATTTTCAGGTGGAAGGAGGGGTGGCCTCTGTGTAAGATGTGGTGGTGAGTGGTTTTGGTGCGTTCACCATGGCTCAGTGGGAGGACGAGTTGAAAGAGGTGTTTTCTTTGATGTGTGGTGGAGCTACAAGGAAGTGTACCTTATCTCTGTCTGTGTGGCCTTATATTATGGTACTGGAGGAGTTGTCGGTGTGTGGTTCTAGTGTCATCATGAAGGGGGATCGCTTTATTCCTCCTGTTGGGTTGAGGCACAAGTTATTTGACCTGAGGGGCATTCGGGACAAGGCTTGACTAGCAGGAGGCTCAAGAATGAGTTTTGGTGGCCAAGTATTGATCAGGTGAAAAGGTGGGTGGAGTGCTGTGGCAGTTGCAAGGAGAGGAAGAAGAAGTTGAAGGTGGGGTGGGGTGGAAAAGTGTGCAGGGGCATATTTATGACTCTGGTAAACTGTGGCATACAGTGTGCTTGGACCTCATTGGTCCAATGGGGGAGTTGTTAGGGATGATGAGATTTGCTGCCATTGTGGTCAACGTTTATTCTACTTTTTTTGTTACATTTTTGAAGGACATTACTACAAGGAGCACCATTTCAATGCTGAAGGAGATTTTTCAGGAAGAAGGTGTCCCACTTGTGTTGGTTACTGGAAATCGCACTCTGTTAATTTTGCATGAGATGACAATGTTTCTTAAACTGTGTGGTATCAGACATTCTCACACCTCACAATATAACCCCCACAAGAACGATTCAGCGGAGAAGGTCAACAGGTTGGTTAAGGGTACCATACAATTGGCCATTGCCAATCAAAAGGATGTGGGGACCATGGGGAGTAATATGGTGCAGGTGTTTGGGACCACTGCACATAGTCATAGTGTAACACAAACAAAGGATTTCTGATCAGGATATGCGTGGACCTTTACAGGGCCAAAACAGTTCCCTCCTGGTTGAGAGGGTGGGTTCATAATGATGGTCAGGTACAACCTGAGAGGGTGATATGCTGCAGATTTGGTGTAGGTGATTGGTTCAAGGTTCGGTCAGGATGGACAGTGAAGGGTCTTTATAAATGTAAAGGTACTATGCGGATTGTTAAAATCGGAAGGTTCTCTGTGACTTTGGAAAACTGAGAAAAATTGAATTGTAGGAATGCTGTCCTGTATAAAAAGAGGACAATGCATGAGGAAAGAGGAAGAGGAACGCTCAGGTGCTATATTTATGAATGACCATGAGGTGACTGGTGAAACCTGTGATGTGGAGGTTGGTCCTGTTGTGAAAAGTATAGGAGGTTCTGGTGGTCGTGTGAGAGAGGGTACTGGGGATGCTAGGCAGAGTAACAGGTCTCCGAGACCACCCACAGATCTGAAAGACTATGAGGTGTGATCTGTGTGGTTGCTGTGGGTTTTATTGGTGCTTGGATTTTATTTCTTTTCGTTCTATTATTTATGTCATTGCTTGTTCTTTTAGGAATGGGGATGTGTTATGATGTCAGTTCATTCCATGTTAAATTGTAAGGCGCACAGCATTCCAAGTATGTCAGTTGCTCCTGTCATCTTGTGAGGGCTGACGTCAGGCTGTTGTTCCGAATAAACTTTATCTATTCAACAAATCTGGAAGGTGATGGAGTGTCTTTTCATCGCATCATATAGCCAACAGCCTGAGTCAGCGTCCTCTTGGAAACCACAAGTGGTGCCTCCACTTGGATGGTTCAGAACATCTTTGCCCCATGAGGCAACTCTTAGGTGGATCTGTTCTCCACTTACATAAATGTCCAATGCCTACTGTTCTATTCCCTCCACTTTCAGTTGCAGGGAATGCTCTTTCTAGTGGATACGGTATCTAAACACAGATTCCCCAGCTTGAAAATTCCTCCAGTTAACAGATGGAACCTGGAAAACTCAAATCAGTGCTCCTGCACGTCGGTCGGTGGTGCCATGAAACTTCGCATCAACGCGGGGTTGTTAAGGAAGTGACGAGCTGTATATCAGAGTCTCCCATGCACTCTGATTTCAGTTTCTTTCATTAACTCTTTCGCGTCTTCAGACATTGAGAGCATCAGCAAATTGAACAAATCAGCGTGCAGATTCCAAGAGTGGGATCTTTTTAGATGAAAGATACCATTCAACAGAACAGGGATTTATGAGGGAGATGTGAAATATGTGGGTAGATAGAGTATCCACCAGAAACAGTGTAGGAAATCTGTCTTTTCTACATGGTCACCTTGGATTTGTCATCTTTTGCTGGATCCTATATTTTTGCTGGCTTTTGAACTCTGCACACTTTGCCCCTGCTAACACAGGTAAAGTGCCGGTGTTCTTCATTTCAACATGATGAAATTGAAATACTCCTAATTGGTATATTTAACTTGCCTTTAGGTCCCCAATATATGGTACCAACTATACCCAGGGGCCAGTGGAATTCAGCACCTATTGTGCCATCCACAACTGCATCCAAAAAAAAAGTTTCCTTTAGAATGTACTTCAGGACTAATGATATTCGCTCTGTGTATCAATATGCACCTAAATCTCACTCGTTCAAGCTCACTTCACTCATGCAAGGGAAATATACCCGTATACCCAAGGCTAACAATGTAAACAGTAATTTTCTTTAAAAAAATACAAATGTATTTATTGGTCAGAAATATCATAAAATTCACGGATCTAATAGTGTATAGACAATCAGCTGTACTGTTTCATCAAATAACACAAGAAATTGATTCACAGAGGTATACAAATAATGAACCCCTCAAGCTAGTACATATTCACATTAAAAACATATTACAAATTAAAAATTAAAAAGAGAGTACATACAACAGACAAGAAAATATGTCATAGAATAGCCCACATCTGTGATCTCTTAATATTAGGGCTGAAACCCGGTACTGTAGTGTTGATAAGTACTCAGTGGTCCCAGTCTCTTCACGGATTATGTTCCTATTACAAAGCGTCGCCGTGTTTCGATGGAGACCTTATAATACCATCTGTATCAAGACTGAAATTTTTACTCTCACAAACAGGTTTTAACTGAACCATTAAAACACCTCATATTAATTGTAGGAGGGTACAAGGACCTCTAGAACATAAAGTTGCAGTGGCAGTCTAGGGCATATACCTCGGTCCTCAGTACTAGTGTCCAGGTTAGAAATGTGGACTATATCTTCATAATACCCTGTACAGACCCAGAATTTAGATGATTGACGTGAGACTCGCTTAAATCTTAGGCGTAGTTGACACCAGTCTAATAAGTGCAGCAATTCTTCCTATTAGGAACTTCCGTGATTAGGTTGAACGCGTTAATTTCCGGTTGCAACCTCAATGGTCCCTTTTATAATTAGGGTTTCTCGGTGTGCAGGAGCGTCACGTTGTCAATCCGGTATCGTCCATGCATAGAAAACCATCAACTACTGCGACAGTGTAAAACATGGCTTCAGCTACCAGTGTACCATGACTGTAGAAGTCTAAAAACTGCACTTCAACCTGCCAAAATAAACTATTTTGACAGGTTAAAATCTTCCTTTTAAATATTAATGTTAACCATATGTAGGCCTTGTAGTTCACAAAGCATGGTTCATCGTATTCAAAAGTAGGACATCTAGAAATGTAGTATTGACATGTCCTTACTGTGACAAGCCCCTAAAACTATTTTTCACTGTAGCGGGTCTAGCTGTCCTGTGTAGAAAACGAGCACAGATTAAAATCCCAATACTGGATCTCTGGAATGGGACTAGCTAGAAAAATAATAAAACAACTATTTTTAAAATGTATTAAAATTTTAATGTAATAGTAAAGTTAGATTTGTAATAAATATTAGGAAAACTGAACTTTTAGAAAGCTACTTTAACCCTGTCTGAAGTTCCCGGAAGATAAATTTGCATTTGCATTTGCTCTGCAACTTCTCCTAATCAGTATTTAGCATTTGAATTGGTGTGAAATGCCTCCGAGGAGCAAACAATAGGCTAGCCTCAATAGGCAAAGATGACTCCTCTGGATCTCACAGAATATACAGGGTGGGAACTGTTAGCATCCGTTTTGACATTACAGTGTCAACTCCTGCTTGATAGACCTACTCAATTTACATAGAACACCGGGGAAGCACTTGAAAGGAAGGGAAACAGGAAGCTAAGACACTTCTTGTGTGTCTACTGTCCGGTTGCTGGAAAACCTTTCTTATGCTCTATCAGACTTCTGAAGTTGAAGTTTGAAATGTCTGGTTCAAACTGGATTTTAGTGTCAAAAGATGGGAAGGCACTAGGATGTCCACCGTACACTCCCCATACACACCCCCATCCGTCAGAGCCTATGTTTAGTGAGGCCAAAGACTTTCATCAACTTGAAAATGCCCAAAGTGGATAGGGCTAGCCCCAAGTATTTTTACCTCACTGGATAGGGCGTGCCCAGGAGTCCTTCCACCCACTTGCTCATGCCAGGCATAGATGTGGATTCTCCAGGCAACCAATTCAGAACACTCCTAAGCCTGAGGAAGAACAGAAGATGACTGGACCTGTTAACTATTACCAGAGAGGAGCCCTGGAGGATTGGACCTTTTGCCCTCTACTTGTAGACAACCTGTGAGTCTCTAAGTTCCCTCCTGAGGGCTTTTGAAGAGTACTTCTGCGGTGGATAAGGACTCAAAAGCGCTAAAAAGGTAAAATCTTTGACCAGGACAAAAGTGGTTGGCGTAGCAGACCCGCAATCCATTGCTAACAGCTTCAAACTAAGCCACGGTCCTGGCCTACTGCAACCATTAACTATCATTGGCGCTTTATGCTTCTAGGCACTATTCCTACTTACCACTTTAAAAATTCATGTTTCCAGTTCCCCTTATTGGATTTTTGTCATTTTGTTTATTAATTTAAAAAAAATTGTAATTTGGCTTGGGATTTTTATAGTTCTGCATTTTTGACCTTATTACTCTCTTGGTACTGCATAAATACCTTACATATTGTCCGAAGTTAAACCGGTCTGTTCTTTGCCATAACTAGCAGGGGGCTGAGCTCAAGCTAATTTATTGACTTAAAGAGTTCATCCTGACAAGGGTTGTGATTATTCCTTGAGGTGGGTAATCAGAAACCCCAATCAAGGTTATGGCCAGAAAGGTTAAAGATTAAGATGACTGCTACCCCTGATGGCCAGGTCATTGCCTGTTGGGCCCACGGCCCCAAAAGAACTAAAAGGCCTGTAATGCAGGTGAGCTGAAAGGGCCAATAAGCATGCTTAGCTCAGCTCTCCTTAAAACCTCCTGGGGCTGAATCCATCTTCTCACCAAAAATCTGTAAGCCATCGAAAGGCATTTCCATCAAGGACACCTGGATGTCTCTGGAGAAGCCAGTGGACCTCAAATCTGCAAGGTGTTGAAGCACCACGCTGTTTACCATAGACCTACCTAGACAATCTGAGGTGTTCAGGCCCAAAAGGTTTATTAATTTGGCCACATCCAGACTATCCTTAATGCTTTGGGCTAAGAAAGCCCATACGTCTTCTAGGACCGCAGGGAAGATCTCACCCACCATGCCCCTCAAAGCATGGGTGTATCGACCTTGCAAACAGCTTGCATTCACCGACCTCAAGGCAAGGCTGGCTAAGCAGAACATATGTTTGGCAAATGTAGCCATTCGTTTTAACTACGTCAGGGGGGCATGGGGGAAAGGTGTTATTGTTCACTTTGCTGGTGGATGCCTGTACCACCAGACGTTTAGCAGCTAAATGCTGTTTTAAGAAGTCTGGGTCTCCTGGAACAGGTGAATGGGGGCAGGCGACAGGTTTGTTAACTCAGGGACCAGAATATTGTTTTGCAAAAGTGTCCAGCAGATTGTCAGTCAGAGCTTAATTGAAGCGCAAAAGAGGTTTGGTCTGTGCCTGGCCAGGCTGTAGGATCTCTGTCGACACATTTGTTTTCTCATACATATTGGGAAGGAGGGGGTGGGGGGGTGTCAAGGACCTCAGCAGTTTTTCAAATAACTGTAGCAACTAACAATTGTTGTTGGCCAATGGGGAAAATAGCCCAGTACCAGGTGAGGTGCCCAGCCCACTGCCATCCTTGAGGTCCATGTGCCAATTGAATTTATCATAGGGTGAGGTAAACTCTTCCCCATCGCCATTACGGTCATCTTCAAAAGGCTGGCTCTGGTCAGAATCCAAGCCAATACGTTGGTGCAATGTTTGTGATTGACTGAGCTCAGTGGGATCAAATCCGAGTCAGATGGATTCTGTTGAGACTGTAGCACATCATGGCCTCAGTCGAGTTTATAAGCAAACGACACACTGATGATGGACGGAATGCAGAGCAAATCAAACATTCTCCCCCAGTCAATAGATCTGGGTTAAATCCATAGTTCTTTTGCTCACCATGCCACCCCAGTTTAGACCTAGCCATATGCAAATCTGTCTTGACCCTGTGCCTCATGATGTGGGTCCCATGCTCTGCATGCCACTGGAGTCAAGCTATCCTGACTGATGAGGGGTGAAACCCCAAAACCGGTCCTAGGATGCTTGTTTACAGTCCAGGGAGGACCTGGCCTGGCAGTTTGGGCTGGACTGTTCCCATTGGGTGTAGGGTCAAGACTGATTTGCATATGACTGGGTTCAAACTGGAAGGGCATGGGGAGCAAAAAACGATATATATAGGCCCAGATCTCTGTACTGGGGTGAATGTATGACATTGTTCTGCATTCTGTCCATCAATTGTTCTTTTTGCCTCAGTCGAGTTTATGCCAGTTCAGATATGGACACCACGATGGGTTGCTGGCCTTCCTCCAGCGTCACCGGTGTCAGTCGAGGAACCAGTGCTGATTTCGACACCGGTCAAAAAGCTGGTATACAACCTGAAAGCGGGGCCCAGACGGTACCGAGGACTAACCTGCTGGCAATAACCCAACTGGGTGTCCCTGCAGATCCTTGGGGCTTGAAGGTGCACTAGAGGAAGCCGGAAGCATACCAAAGATGCACAGCATGGCCCCTCTACAGCCCTCGAGCTGCTGGGACATCAGCAATGGGCCTGGGAATTCTGGATGCATTGGATCAGGATGGAATCGGCTCTGATGGGGATTGGTGCGAGACGTGAAGGTTAGTGATGTCCCCGCGACTTCTCTTGAGAGTGGTGGGAAGAGGCAGAGTCATGTTAGACTTCTTATTTTTCTTCTTTGACTTAACTGAAGACACTGACTGCAAGGAAGATCTGGCATAGGAACTTCTTCAGGAGCAGGTACTCGCTTTCAACTTTGATCTGGAGCGACTTCGGCCGTGGCCTTTATACAATTATACAGAACTGTCCATCCCTACAAAGTACCAAAGACCTACACAAACCCAGTCTGCAATTGTGCAGTGAGCCACCCAGCCACTATGAGGAACACAACCCATGTCACATACACCTTGCGGCCAAGGTCATAAATAAAGGGAGCCAACACTGATTGTGGGCTTTGCTCCAGCATATGATCATTTTGTGTATGTCGGTTACTTTGCACTCGCCATGGTCTCTGCAGGTCACAATGTGCCGGTCCTTACAGTGGCAAGGAGGATAGGCTCACAGGGCACTGTGGATCATCAACCTGTGCAGCAGCAATGGCACCAACAGCCAGTAAAAAGAGCTGCTCCAGTGCTCCAGCACCTCCTACAAAGCACCATAGGTCTGCCTTCAATTTGAAACAGCAACAGTAGAAACGTTTGGGCAGAGAAAGAAACGAAAGGAATTTAATAGCATAAAAAAGGGGACCGTTTCAAGAGAAAAGAAAAAAGAGGATTCCAAAAAAAAAATAGGGAAAAGAGAAGTAGTGCGCGACAGAGCACCCACAAAACACAAGGGGAAAGAGGCGAGCGTAAATGAGCGCAAAAGATGATAACTATGGAGGATGACCAAAAAAGAAGGGAAACGGACTCAAAAAAAACAGATGATGGAGCCTCAGCAACAAAAACCACATAGGATCCCAGCCATAGATGATAACATTCGTCAATGGCTACTCTGTCACTTTTCCGTGAATTGAGAGACCCAGCCACTGCAACATTCAGCTGGAAAGCATGGCTCGGAAGATTAAACAATTACTTCCGAGTCACCTGTGAGACTGGTGGCACTGCTGCCTAACTTTGCAGGAGAGTAACTTTGCCCAACACCGGAGGTGAACATGATTATGATTAAGGCTCAATGTTTTCCATTTTTACGGATTTTTACAGATAAAGGCAGACAGAAAACAATGTGTTTTCTGCCTGCATTTATTTTTAAAAGTGGATCAAGACAGAAAATTGGGTTGCTTTTTAAGTGACTCTCTGCACTGTCTTTTATGAATTATAGCCCAACAGCTGAGCAAATGGACATCATGGGAAATTTTAAAAAAACAGGATGAAATTGCTTTAAATAACGGCCGTGGCAATAAACATTTGTCGTATAATGCTAGTATTTTCCAGTGGATATATGGTTATGTAATATTTGGCAGCTTAAATAGTTAAAACACAAGAGACATTAAAGTATGAGTGCGCGTCGATCAGTTAAATAGATATGGAAATGTGCAGTTTTACAACTTCATTTATACGCAAAACAGAAAATAAATATGGATAAATACAGATGGAAATGTTTTAAAAATAAATACCATAAAACCGGGAGCCCTAATTATGATGCAGGCATAGAAGCCCTCAAAACCTACTTCAACCCTTAATTAAACCCCAACTATGGGAAGTTCAAACTTCAAAAAAGCAATGTGATTAACTGACCTTTTCAATAAAGCTTCCCAAACTAGCCAGTACATGCACTCAAGACAACCCACCAAAGGAGATCCGAGCACAGATAATTCAAGAGAGCACATCCTCATTGTTAAGAAGAGAACCAAATATGAAGCCGGTTGCCATGCTCATATTAGTCAGAGCCCACAGGTTCTCAAACAGATGAGTAGAGCAAATAGAAACAGCCCTAACGAAAGTGTTTATTTTATCAGGGCCCAGACAAAGCACCACGAATACAAGAAGAGAAAAGCCCACCACCAACATATGCAGGAAGTCAGGGCCGGCTCTGGCTTACGAGGGTCACCGTGTTTGCAAGTTTATTATTATTTTAAAGCACCTGCTGCTGCGTTCATTTCCTCCAGCAATTTCCGAGCAACAAAAAATGTCAGGATGAATCCTGTGATTAATGTTCTTCCTCAACAGAGATCGGAGTTTTGTTTAATTAGGGTTTTGACTCATTATAAAGTAGTGAAAAGGGTTAATATGCCTGTTGCAGAAAACAAACACCAAGAAGATTTCCAAGTGCATAGAATGTAAATAGGTTAGTAGGTTACTGCTTTTAAAAGAAACAACATTTTGTTACTAGCATTTTATAAGTTAAAATCCTAATATAGGATTTGCACTTATAAATTGCAAGTAACAAAATGATGTCTCTTTTAACAGCAGTATCCCACTGACCTATTTACATTCTATGCACTTTGTAATTGTACTGAACTATTAACTTTTATCAAAGAACTGTATGCATGCTGCAAAGTATAGATTTGAGCAAAGATTAATGTTGCAAAGGATTAATTTGGGCAGAAATCTATTCTCATTATTAAAGAGAACACCCAACTATGGGGTTCCTTTTTAAACTCAGGGTTTGTGTTTCTCTAGACTATTAAACTACTGCCTACCAGTATTGATGACATGTGACTCCTACACTTTGTAGTCCTCTGTCTAATGTAACATTTCCTAAATTATCCTTCGAGAACCACACCAGGCGAGTGGTGAGAAAATGTTTTGGGGTACTACGAGGACTTCGGAAGACCCTTGATGTATTTCCTGTTACAGCGAGGAAAACTATGGTCCACGCTCTGGTGACGTCACGCGTGGATTATGGGAACACCCTCTATTTGGGAGCAAATTTCAAATGTGTGCAAAGACTCCAACGCATTTAGAATGCAGCAGCTCGTCTTGTTCTAATGTTACCCAGGAGAGCTCCCTCGCTTCCCTTCACTGGCTTCCGGTAAGGGAACAAATTATTTTTAAAGCCCTGTGAGTCAGCCACCCCGTTCTTCAGAGAAAGGGCCCAGCTATCTGCATAACCTACTCGCCCCCTACTCTCCATCCGCCAATTCAGATCAAGTGGGACAGGGCAGGTTAGCATCTCGATTATCAGAAGAGCAAGGATGGGTGGCCGCTCCTTCCGTTTTCTAGCGGCCAAACACTGGAATAAACTCCCTTCGGGGCTCCGGCTGGAATCTTCGGAGACAATTTTCTGGAAAAAAACTAAAGACCTGGCTCTTTCCATCTTTAAGCCCTCACGTCTAATCTCTCCCTCTCTTTCTCTGCACTGCCCAAACATGGTCTAATCTGCCGCAGCGCAGGGACACACTAGCTAGTGTAATGAAGATGCAGGAATCAGGATAAAGGTAGCAATGTCCTTTAATAACTCGAAGAGCAGACCAGCATACAAACAGTCCTCCTCAAGTCTAGTAACTGTCTAACAATACAAAAGATACATTCCGTAATGACCTAACACGTTCTACTAAGAACACTAAGCTGTCATCATACAGAATTAAGAACTAAGAACACACTAAGAATGTAAACACAACAGCTAGTGTAACCATACGCTTTAAAAACTTGTTTATTATTATAAACACTGAGTTACACACGTATGATTGATTGTCTCTGTGTAATGTGTTTGTGATGTAAAGTGCCTTGACACCCTACACTGGTATGAGTGGTGCTATATATGCATCTGAGAGAGAATGGTTATGGAGACTTGGGCACCGTTAAAGGTTGGTAGCGAGTGAATCTGTGGTGGAGGTGGTCATTGGGGGGCGTGTAGTAAAGAAACTCCAAGCAGGTAAGTCTTTAAGTAGTTTACTTATGATACAAGAAGAAAGCACCCTCAGCTTGCGGTCGCTAGGAAACATATGACAGGCTACCTTGTCAACATTCCAAGGCTGCCTTCAAACCAACATTCTAATTGTATACCAAAGGGAAGGGGGGCTGGGGTGGAAGGAACGTACCAAGGGAGGGGAAGAATACAACACATCTTCCTCCCTGAAGGAAAAGAAGAGAAGAGAAGAGAACAGAGGAAAGGAAAAGAGATAAAATGAAGAGAAAGCGAGACAGAAAGAGAAAGAAGGAAGAAAAGGATAAAAGAAAGAGAGGGAAGGAGTGGAGTGGAGGAGAACTGTCAAACAGCAGGGTGAAGTGGAGGAGAGGATAGAGAAAAAAACAGATAAAGAAAAAGAAGAAATGTGGAAAAAGTGAAATATGACAACATTGACTTTGGCACAAAGAGCTAAAAAAGAAAAACCTTAAGAAACATCGAGTTAATGCTCAGACCATTCTGTACTCATCATGCCAAGCAGGAGGGTTTCTGAGTCTGGATCCTTTTCTTATTTGAACCTCATCAGGCCTGGCGCACTGGGCAAGGGGCATTCTGTTCTCCCAGTGTCCCCCTACTTTGGGTCTTATGGCAACACGGTCCATGCTCCATTTTCTCCCATCTTCCATAATGACCACATTTTTTTTAACCTCTCTTATTTTCTCAGGAGAATAATATTTGTCGCCTTTACCTTTCTGATGAAAACATTTTGACCCGGACTGAGAAACCTGTCCTTCACTCCCCATTTCTTATCATACCATTCCTTGTACTTCTTTTGTCTGGATTCCACCCTCTTCCAAAACTCTTCCCGATTGACCACAACCTTATCTTTATGGCACAGCCAGTTGGAAGACAACTTAGAGCCCGCTTTCCTCCCCCTCAAAAGTTCAAAAGGCGTTATGAGCAGTGGTGAGACTAGGTGTAGTATGGTATGACCAAAGCATATCTCTAATGGCTGACTCAATGGGTTTCCCCGACTTAACAGCCAGTTGAATGCACTCTTTAATCATGCGATTAGCCCTTTCCACTTTACCATTAACCTTAGGACAATACAAAGGAGTGCAAATGTGGGCAATGGACATGTCCTTTAGAAACTCCTTCATTTCCTCCGAAACCAACTGCACTCCGTTATCAGTAATTATTTTGGAGGGGATACCTTCTTTGGAAAACACTTCACTCAAAAACTCAATTAGGGGTTTTGTGTTAATGTAATTTACAAATTTGTATGAAATCCAGTCCGAGTAGTAGTCAATGAGAACTAGGAGGTACCAGTCCTGTCGTCCCCTTGCACGTATGGGACCAGTGATGTCAAAACCCAATTCGTCCCAAGGAGACTTAGGAATGTCAACAGGATTGAGAGGAGAACGCCTGGTACTTCTGGATTTATCGCTCATCTCACAAGCATAACAGTCCCTCACTTTATCTTCCATTAACTGATCCTTGCGGTGAAACCAATATTCAGATCTTAATCTTGCCTTGCGTAGACTCCTCCCTAAATGTCCTTCATGTGCGAGATCAATAATTTGATTTCTCAACCCCTCTGGCGGAACAATTTTCCCTGACTTGAGAAGCAAATTCCCTTCAATTGACAAGTCATGTCTTACATTCCAGTAAGGTTGTATATTTTCATGAAGATCTTTGACCTTATTGGGCCATCCATTTGCTACATGTTTCTTAACTTTGCTGATGATATCATTCTGCTCCATGTAATCGTTCCATTGCTCTTTAGTTACTGCAGGGAGCTTTACCTCTAGAACCCATTCAGTCACAGAAGCTTCCTCTCTTTCTGTTACCATTGGTGCTCTAGATAAAAAGTCAGCAACAGTTGACCTGGAACATGAACCATTTTGAAATTGAATCCTTGAAGACCCATTACCCATTTTGCAATGCGAGGAGTCATGTTTTCAATGTCCTTTTTAGTGAACAATGACAATAAGGGTTTGTGATCAGTACAAACTTCGAAAGGTAGGCCACAAACATAGAAACTGAAGTGTTTTATTGCCCAAAACACAGCTAACGCCTCCTTTTCTACAGTTGAGTAATTTGACTCCGCCTTAGACAGAGATCTAGAAGCAAAAGCCACCACCTTTACTCTGTCATCTGATCTTTGCGATAGGGTGGCTCCTATTCCTCTCCCACTGGCATCCGTGGAAATGATAGTGTCTTTATCAACATCAAAATTACCAATGAATGGGGCGGACATGATACCTTCTTTGATGCTTTCAAAGGCTACCAATTGATCTTTGCCCCAACTGAACGTGGAGTCTTTCTTTACAAGGTCTCGGAGGGGTTGTGCAAGCATGGCAACATTTCTTATGTACTTAGCCATATATTCAGCCAAACCTAAAAAAGACAGAATTTCCTCTTTACTCGTTGGAGTGGGTGCCTTTCTCACAGCTTCAACGAGATCTATCTTAGGCTTAATGCCTTCCTCTGAGATAGTGTGACCTAGGTAATCAACTGATGTAACGCCCAGCTTACATTTGCTTTCTTTAGTGGTGAACCCCACTTCTCTTAGTTTCTTGAGAACGAAACTAGCATTAACATTGTGTTCTTAATCACTTGAACCATAGATCAAAATATCGTCCTGAAAACATAATGTCTTGGGGCAATCTTTAAGAACATGTTGCATTGCTCTTTGAAATACTGAGGCTACAGACGCCAACCCAAAAGGCATCCTCAAAAATTTTAATTTGCCAAAAGGGGTGGTGAATGCTGTCAAAGGTTGTGATTCTGGATGTAACTTAATCTGATAATATGCTGAGGAAAAATTGAGTACAATGAAAAACTTAGCCCCTTGAAGAGTGCTAACCATCTCATGGATCCTCGGCAAAGGATGTCTATCAACTACTATATTGGCATTCAAGGCTCTCAAGTCCACACATAGTCTAATACTCTGTCCCTTGTCCTTGGTTGGGATTACAATGGGTGCCATGTAGAACTATCAATTTCTTGGATGACTCTTTCTTGGATGACTCCTTGGTTGACCAGTTTCTTCAATTCTAATCTGAAGGGTTCTCTCATTAGCAACGGTATGGAATGTGTTTTGTGAGTAACAGGGACGGAACCTTCGTTGAGAACAATTTTATGCATATAATTTTTCGACAAACCCAATTTTTCATTAAAAACTTCAGGAAATTCTCTAGTGAGATTGTCACTAACCCTTGGGAATCAAAGTAATCCCTAATTCTTTCTGATTTTTCCATCCTAAAAGACTCGAGCCCTGTTTGGTAATATAAACCTTCCCCATTGGGTGTCTGTTTTTAAAAGAGATTCTCATTATCACCATGCCTTCTAAGGGAATCAGCTCTCTATTGTATCCTGAAGGATTTATATCAGCATTTTCTAACTTGATGTTATGTTTAGAAAATTTCTCATTGAAAACTCTCTTTTCCACTAGGGTAGAAGTGGAACATGAGTCAGCGTAGACCATGAATTTTTCACCATCAAGACTAATTTCACATGTAGGATACTGAGTTTTCTCCTCCATACTCTCTTCCTCAATTTGAAAGATAAAAGTTTTTCCCCCATCATTCTCTACCTCCTGCTGTTCAATAACATGTACATTGGGACTAAAAGCTTTACAAACTTTCGAAAAATGACCCCACTTATTACATTTTCTACATATTATGTTCCTAGCAGGGCATTTCCAGTTACTTGCCAAGTGATTATGGCTACCACATCTGAAACACTGTACATTTTCCAATTTTTTGCTAGGCACTTCTCTGTTTTTACTACCAACTCTGCAAACAGCTTCCTCACCATTGGACGCCTTAGATTCACTCTTCTCCTTTGACCCCTCAGCAATTTTCATCTCTCTCATACATAGCGCAGTATGTTCCAATCCCTTTGCTATACTAATAGCTTCATTAAGGTCAGGATTCGTAGTCAATAATTCCTCTTGAACCTTCCCATCATTTGTGCACCTGACTAATTGGTCCCTGATAAGGGAGTCTGTCAGCGCACCAAATTCACAAGTTGCAGACATACCTCTCGACACAGCTACAATAAGAGGAAACCTTCTCATCCTTCCTTTGGCATCTTTTGAAGAATTTAGGTCTTTCAAAAACCACTTTAACTCTGAAATGTTCCTCAAAATTTCTTAATTTGTATTCATAAACATCAACACCAGCTTCCTCCTCCAAAGGTTCCTCATCCACTAGTCTCCCGGTTATATCCTCAAAAACTTTTCTTCCCTGAATACCCAAATTGTGCAACAGTATATGTTGTTTCCTTACATTAGAAAAATTACCACCCCCTATGGCTAGAAGGTAAGATTTGAAAATACCTTCCCACCTCCTCCAGGGTATATCTGGCTCACCTAACTCCTTCCAAAAGGGGGGTGGCTGACTCATGCCTGCACCAGCCATTCTTGTCAATTGTATATAAAGTACAGCACTGCACTAAAACCAGTCAACAATGAAGTGCAAACAATATGAACCACAGAGAATAACAAAAAATAAGAGCAATACTAATGATACAAAATTGAAATCAGACCAAGTGAAATGTCACTTGAAAAAAAAACAAAGCAAAAACAAGTATCCCTGAAGGTCTGCTAAAACCCTGAATATTGGATTGCAACAGTCCTCTTTTTATGACTGTGAAAGTTACAAACTATGAAAAACAGACTAGTCAAAGGAGGCAGTACTTCCGTTGAAAAACGCTGAGAGGCAGCAGAAAACGTAGGTTTCACCAAATAAGATTCCTCGTTACAGCGGAGACAAGATAAAAAAAAAACGTGAGTCTTTGTGAGCACACACAAGACGCTCGCTGATAACCTCCGGTGTTTCCACAAACGTTGAAAGATGAAGAAGAAGCGAGCGTCGAGATCTAGGAACTTCCCGCTCCACACATGAACGTATGCCTGGAACGAAGTGACGTCCACTCGCTGTGTGAAGAAACGAGCTTCGTCCGGTGACTTCAAAACACGGATCGCTCCGCCCTTGACTGGAAACACGGAAGAGCAAGGAATCTCCCAAGATACTTCAGCCACTTAAGAACTCCAACCAAGCCGTGAACCGTGCCAGAGGAAGGCGGTCACCAACTAACAGACTACAAAATGTCTCAGCGTGACCAGAGCGAAGCGTGAAACACGGCAGATGAAAAGCAAAGCTGGCAAGAGAACGCCACATTAATGGGCTCTCCCCCGTCAAGTAATTCCTTATATCCAGCAAAGCGTCAGAATAATCTAAAGTACCTGAGGAGCTACAGGAGACACGCCGTCCACCCCCTTAAACTTGTGAAGGCAGGTCACGATCTACAGGAGCACAGAACAACGATGAAGGCAATAGCTGGTTCCACCGGACATCTTCCACAATCTGATAGAGAAACCTCACAACATGAGAGGAGTCCAGTTCAAGTTGTCCGATCACGAAAACCACCAGCAAGGCTCAGCTCCGAAGAAGTTCCAACATGCGACCAGCAAGATGAAAAAGACACAGGGGAGGGTGAAGCGCTGTCCCTGTCACAGCATCCCGTAACTCGTCGCCAAAATTGTAGTAAATAAACTCCAAGCAGGTAAGTCTTAAAGTAGTTTATTTATGATACAAGAAGAAAGCACCCTCAGCTTGCTGTCGCTAGGAAACATATGACAGGCCACCTTGTCAAAATTCCAAGGCTGCCTTCAAACCAACATTCTAAGGGTATTTCAAAGGGAGCGGGAGTGGAAGGAACGTACCAAGGGAGGGGAAGAATACAACAGGGCGCCAACAAACATTGTCGCACTGGGTGCCACCAACTCTAAAGCCAGCCCTGCAGGAAGTGGTGCAAGAAACCTCACCTGCCCCTGAAATATCCCACCTAAGGAAAGTCATGCTCTACGCACAGGAAAATGAATCAATTCGCATGAATCTGAGAAAGTAGAGGACGAGGGTGGGGTCAAACAGTATGAGTGTTCACATTCTCATCATTACGGATCATCTTATTAAGAACCGAGAAACAAGAAGAATCAATTTGCATGTTGATAGCTCGTAGTGATTTTGATGTGGAAGAAGGGGACATCTTCACGTCATACATAAACAATTCGGGGGGGGATGGCTCAACCGATAACCATAGCGATATATACAGATAAGGGACGATGGTCACCACCCTCACTGACTCAGGAGTGTCAGTCAATGTTATGGCCCACAATTCCAAGCACTCAAACCAAGGCACAAGCTGTACAGCACACAAACATGTCATATATGGGGGTAGAAACTTTTCCTCTGACAAGTTTTTGTGACAAAAGTACATCATGGCGACCACCAAGGGGTTGATTTAGATTTTGGATGAATGAGTATTCCGTCGCCACAGCGACAGACTGAACAGTTTTCACTGCCCCTAATGGCCAGGTAATAAACACCCCATCATATTTCCTCCCATTTACCTACAGACTTAAAAAGGGCTGAGGGCCTCGCATCCTAACACAATAAAAGAGAAAACAAGAGGGTGCAAATAAACACAAAGTTGTCCCCTACGTATCTGAAACAAATGTACCTACTTACAAGCCTGTGCCCTCCAAGTTGGCGCCCAGCAGAAGCTCGTCTAAGGGCGGGTGATGTGAGGCGGAGAGTATAGGCAGTGTACGAGAATACTCAACCTCATCACAAGCAGGGGTGTGTGGAGTGTTTCGGGAAGAACCTGAGATGGAGAGTATGGGATGAGGGACGCTAAAGGGCTACCTGCTTGTAGACCGCTTAAACCAAGGCTCACCGTATCTGAATCCTCCCGCATGGTTCTGTTGATGTGCGTTGCTGCGGCTGAGATTACTGTTCAGGGTATGCGTAATAACTTGCGAGAAAGGATGCCTGTTTGAAATCTCATGTAGGTAAGGCCTCTCCCCTGAGTCTACGGATAAACTCTAAATATTTCTACCGCTACAAAAATAAACCATAGGCAGCCGCAGACCTTCAAGCCATGCGCCTATACAACCCCAATAGCGTGCTCAGTAGGGAGACAGAGGTCACCAAGCAGTAAACTCACATCTCTCTCGCTAAGCTATCTCAAGACAGAAACACTAGCCATGAAGACTTGCGCATTAAGAAGCCTCATAAAACGGGCCTGCTCGGACTGGCTGAAAGCCTGCAGTCCATTGGTTGCTGCTGAAAATGTAAAACACGTGAGAAGCTTCGCAAACACACCCTTCTCTTCTCTTATAGGATCACAAAAGACAGGTCTCTGATGTGCGGTTTCGGTTTGTATTCCCTGACGTTTACCTCTGACTATATCATGCGTTGTCCGCCTCAGAAAAGGTAAAAAGTGTGTATTTATGCTGGGAAGTGGTGAGACAAAGGCGACAATTCAATGGGAAATGAACGAACAAGAAAAGGAGACATTGAGACAAAGACGTTAAGGAAAGAAGGGGAAATGCATGCGTAACGAATCCTGAGGTCGCAACCCTGCAAGGAATGGTGAAGGGTCTCCATGCCACACCTAAGCACCGACAGCTGTCACCCACCCTGAAGAGGTACTTCTCTTCTGAACTTTGCATCCACAATATGAGCAGGAGTTACAGGGAAGTAATTCGTGCCACATAAAACACAGTTAACCATATGGTATGAACCTGATCTCCAGTCAAAACATGTATGTGTTGATTTACAAAATGGGAGTTTATAGGGTGACTGTCTGACCCTCACTCGGTCGACGCATCTCTTGGTTCCCCAACTCCTTTAGAATCCAGGGAAACACTGTTTTCCTGTTGGCAGAGCTGTTGCTGGGTCACCATTAGGAAAGGGGGGGGGTGGGGGCTGGAAATCAAAGAACAAGCATTGGCTTAGCCAATAGGTCTCGCCTTTGGGACCTTATATTTATTTTATTTATTTAATGCGTTTTTATATAGCGCGGACTTTACCCGAAGGTGTCAGAGCGCTTCACAATAGGAACAGTAATGATTCATAAGGAGAAACATTACAACTGAGCATGTTACAAAATCAAACGGTAGGTTACATGAGGCAGTAGTGACAATTGTGCAAGTATCAAGAGCAAACAAAATACAAGAGGTAGCAAACGATACGTTACAAAAGGAAAAAGTGACGTGTGCATGTTACAAAAGAGTAAAAAGTACAAGTAGAGGTATAATACTGCACTAAATGGCAGACACTCAAAACACAAAAACACACTGGGAAGGCACATCTATAGGCATGGAGAACAGAATTTCCTATAATGGAAGGACTTCCTTCAGAAAATAGAGGATTTGGAAGTGTCTTTGAAGGAGGAGAGCTTTGAGGTCAGTTTTGAAGGCCTGGGAAGAGCTGGTGGTCCGGAGCTGAGGCGGAAGTGAGTTCCAGATTCTCACCGCGTTGCCTGAAAAGGATTGGGCCATCGATCTTTCCTTCTTGAAAGTGGGAGGTTCAAGCAATACATTTTCTGCATTACGTGATGGTCTGGAGCCTCCAGTGAGTTTCAGTTTATTCGCCAGGTAGCGAGGGGAGGAGGAGTGCAAGGCTTTGTGGGTGATACAGGCAGTCTTGTAGATAGATCTTGCCTCTATGGGAAGCCAACGGAGGGTGGATAAAATGGGTGTGATGTGGCCGCTTCTTTTGGCCCCATATATGAAACAAGCTGCTGAATGGAGAACAGACTTCAGGGGGGACAGGTGGGATTAGGGGAGGCCAGTAAGAAGAGAATTGCAGTAGTCCAATCTGGAGAGAACCAGCGATTGGACCAGGGTTTTAAGGTCGTGCTCCGGGAAGAATCCCCAAAGAAGGCGCAGTTGGTATCGAGCAGACTTTGCAATGGAATCGATGTGGGAGAGTAGATTGAGTTTTTTGTCGAGTATGACACCAAGGGATTTTGCGCTCTCGACAATTATGGGTTTATTGTTCAGTAGATTAATCTGATCCATCCATGATTGCACTAGGGGAGGAGAAAGTGAGGAGGAGAGGAGGAGGAATTCGGTTTTGGAGGGATTCAGGATCAGTTGATGGGTTAACATCCAGTTTTGAATGGAGTCGAGAGTAGAGCTTAGGAATGAGAGATCGTGAGTGGAGGCCACCTTAAGGTAGTTTTTTTTAGTCATGCAGCACATTATTCTGGGTGCTTAACATTTACAGGTTTTACTATGTGTAGCACTGGGTGGGAGATTGAAAGAAAAACAAACATACGCCGCATGAATGAGATGAGTAAAAACTTCCCTTTAATTTACAATTTATACTTTTAAATACAAACAAAGAATTATCGCCGCCTGCTCTTGTCGCGGCGGGGGGGGGGTAAAGAGGTGATGGCAGCTCTTATGCCCCCTTGTGTTAGCCTTCCTCAGCGCGAGGTGGGCGCTTTAGCGCTGTTGTACGTGAGGCAACCAGTGTCCCTTAGCACTACACCGTGCATCACTTGCTCTGGATGGCTCTTGGGGCGAAACATGACCTGCACGAAACATTCACCCCTTCCTGCATGGGAGGTTTTTTAGGTCTCGCCTACGCAGCGCGCATGCGCTGCGTAGGAGGACCTTTAGCCGTCGCTCTGCTCTTTTTGGAAGCACACACTCGTGCTTGTGACGGCATCCACCTTGAGGAAGCGCGCAGGTGTGCGCAACATGCACAAGTGCAGTGCTTCCAAAAAGAGCAGACTGCGCGCGCACCACTCCCATTCCCACTGTTGGTGCCCTGCCTGTCTCTAAACCCCTCCCGCTTAACTTGGAATAAAGAAGATACTGATGGTGGGTGCATGTGCACCTTTTCAATACTGTGCATGCATCTGGCAGCACTTTCCGTGGACGCAGGAATCGCCGTGTTATGTATTTATGGCAATTTACTTTTGAGCAGGACTGTTCCTGTGCTTGTACAATGCGTAAGAATGTATAATCGGTCCGGTGCATATTCTCAACACACTGCACACAGCCCTGAACACTGGAAAGCAAGTCAGCGGTATCACCACGTCGGGAATCTATCCAATGATCGTTTCAATTCCTTATCATCGACTCCTCATTCCAGAAGAGTTGTGAAGGTGAGAAAGTTTTGGTTCCACACTCAGTCTCAACCTCAGCTGTTTCTTGCGTCAACTCGTGGCAACAGACTTTCTGTCGCTATGTACCCTAGAGCGGACCCACAAAGTTTTAGGACCAGGCAGTCATTTTGGCAGCCTTGTTGAATGTTAGGCCGTCTTGTTTTCGACATTTCAGAACTGCACTACAAGTCGTAGTAGCTGACTTTTTCTGTAAACAGACATAAATATGTATTCAAAATAAGCAAACGCATCTCTTATAGTAGGCAAAAAAACTATTTTCCTAAAAAAAAAAAGAAAACCTGGTCATAAGGCATGGTGCTCTCTGATGTTAATAATTTCTATTTAATGTACTGACATAATATAGTGTTTGTACCTGTGCCGTGCATTCATACTCTCTCCTAATCAGACATTATATTTTAATTTAAGGGAGACTGATGACTGGTACATCTCGTGTAGACTTCCTAGTCCTGATTTTATTTCACGTAGTATGCTGCACCCACCATTGTCGCACAGTGACGCTCCACACAAGCCCCGCCCTGTCACAGGGCGCCGCTGAGTTTTCTCTGTGTAGCTTTATAGGTCTCGCCTGACCCAGCGCATGCGCTGGTCTGGCGAGACTTTTTGTGAGGGCTCAAAAAATGCTACCATGGGCAGCCTAGAGCTACTGTGCATGTGCGAGGGTACGCGCTTAGGAGCAGAGGCTGGCAAACCTCGTCATGCTCATTAAGCGCCCTGCGATCACTTTCACTTTCGCCCGCGATCACTATCGCAGCGCCCCTTTGATGTTCTCGTTCAAAGAACATCAAACATCAAAGAACATGCCGCCCGTTTGACTTACAGTGTGCTTTCTCTTTCCACAAACTCGATGTTTATGTTCCTTTATTTTGAGATGCTTTTAGTATTACTGTTTTGTGACTTAGAAAACATTAAGGAAATGTTACTGCGAAACTGGACAACATTCACAATGTTTATTTCTGATCGCAGTGGCTGCTTCATGTCCGTTGCACCATTCAGGGAGTCCTTTAGTTGGCGGTTTCATGAGGACATGATGAGGAAGCTGGAAACTTTTGGCACATTCACTTTAAAAGCACAGCATGTTGGCGACTGGTTAATTGATTAGACCTATGTAGCTCTTTAGATCTCAAAGTGCTATGGTGGGTGCAGCAGTTACAACTCATGAAATATGGGATGCAACTCACAAGGAGGGGGCAGGTTTGAGTGCACATTGGCTGCAATCGAACTCTTAAGATGATGGGCTGTGTGTGTCCATTATCAACACTCAGTCTTCGCTAAGTGATCTTGTTTGTTTTGTTGTGCTAATGCTTTGCTGCGCCCGTTTGACTTACAACGTGCTTTGTCTTTCCACAAACTTGATGTTTGTGTTCCTTTATTTTGAGATGCTTTTAGTATTACTGTCACACACACAACCACAACCACACACACACCCATACACACAACCACACACACAACCACAACCACACACACAATCGCACAACCACACACACAACCACACACACACAACCACACACACACGACCACACACACAACCACACACACAACCACACACACACAACCACACACACAACAACCACACACACACAACCACACACACACAACCACATACAACCACACACAACCCCACACACAACCACACACACAACCACAACCACACACACACGTACAACCACACACACAACCACACACGCACACACAACCACACACACAACCACACACAACCACACACACAAACACACACAACCACACACACAACCACACACACAACCACACACCCAACCACACACACACAACCACACCCACAACCACACCCAACAACACACACAACCACACACACACAACCACACACACAACCACAACCACACACACACGTACAACCACACACACAACCACACACACACACACAACCACACACACAACCACACACAACCACACACACAAACACACACAACCACACACACAACCACACACACAACCACACACACAACCACACCCACAACCACACCCAACAACACACACAACAACACACACACAACCACACACACACAACCACACACAACCACACACAACCACACCCACAACCACACCCAACCACACACACAACCACACACACAACCACACACACACAACCACACACACACACACAACCACACACACACACAACCACAACACACACAACCACACACACAACACACACAACCACACACACACCCACACCCACACACACACAACCACACACAACCACACACACACAACCACACATACAACCACACATACACAACCACACATACAACCACACACACAACCACACACACACAACCACACACACAACCACACACACACAACCACACACACAACCACAACCACACACACACACAACCATACACACACAACCACACACACCCACAACCACAACCGCACCCACACCCACCACACAACCACACACACAACCACACACACACACACAACCACACACAACCACACACACAACCACACACACAACCACACACACACAACCACACACACACAACCACATACACACACAACCACACACATACAACCACATACACACACAACCACACACACACAACCACACACACAACCACACCAAGCATTGGCATAGCCAATAGGTCTCGCCTTTGGGACCTTATAAGTGTTTAGCCACGCAACAGTTGATGTGGTTGCACCAAGGATATTGTGCTGCATAACTAAATACTTAGAAGGTCCCAAAAGCGAGACCTATTGGCTGTGCCAATGCTTGTTTCACTGCAAGAAGCTGAGGAGGCGGGAGGTGAGCCGAACAGTGGTAGCATCCTGCAGTCCTAGGAGGTGAGTAGAGCCCACCTCGTAGGTGTTTCAGGGAGGTGGGGTTTGTTTATTTCGAAAAATGAGTAACGGTCTCTCGCGGTGGTGTGGGGAAGTGAATGGCATTTTCCAAAACTGCTGCTCTACCCATTTAGCACCATCCACTTCAAGACACTTCTCGTATGCGTGTCTGGAACCTATAGCCAGCCTTGTTTGGAATCCCCGGAATATGATCATTTTGTCAGATTGACTCGTGCCTATTTATGTTCCTGAGAGTAAGTATTTTATCTGGTGGTTCAAATTGCTTCTTTTACGAGGTGCTGAAAATACATATTCACCTTGATTGAGTTTCTAGAATAATAATTCTCTTTATTTTCCTCAGAGGGCCCTCTAATTGTGTGGGTTCACCACATTCATTTACTATAGAAGTCACTTAAATGCCCACCTTTATTTAGGTCTCGCGCTGCATAGGAGGGCCTTTAGCCGTCGCTCTGGTCATTTTGAAGCACACACTCATGCTTGTGGCGGCATCCACCTTGCGGGAGCGAGCAGGGGTGCGCCACAAGCATGTGTGCAGTGCTTGAAAATGAGCAGACTAAACGCACACGCACGCAGCACTCCCGGAGGACCTTTAGCCGTCACTCTGGTCATTTTCAAGCACACACTCGTGCTTGTGGCGGCATCCACCTTGCGGGAGCAAGCAGGGGTGTGCCACAAGCACGAGTGCAGTGCTTGAAAATGAGCAGACTGCGCACTCAGCAATCCCAGGCTCTCTCTCGCTCTTTCTCTCTCTCTCCTCTCGCTTTCTCTGTCTCTCTTTCGCTCTGTGTCTCCCGCTCTCTTATTTCCATCTTAAATGAGAACATGTTATAAAGTCCAAATCTTGGCAGGAGTCACATGCTTCCAAGAGCGCAGAACACATGTCTGCCCACACCATCAATCTCAACATCTGCAGTTACTAATAGTGCTGGCTGGAAGTCCAAAACTTGGCGTCCCCTTTTTTTTTTTTTTACAGTATCATGTATGTGCCTCTTGGTAGACATTTACGCAAACACATTACAAGCCGGCTTTCAGCTAAACTCGGTTATAAATACAAATATAAGTTTGTGCTATTCATTGGACGCCGCCAGAAACCGCGTGGACGAATAACTCCCCTCGCTTAACCCGCCTAATTGAAAAAAAGCATCTTCTAAAAATGGAAGTGCGCCCTGGTTTCGAATGAAGTCAGTGCTTTCCCTCCCCCACCAACATCTGTGTCTCTCTCTACCTCTCTCTACCTCTCTACCTCTCTCTCTACCTCTCTACCTCTCTCTACCTCTCTACCTCTCTCTCTCTACCTCTCTCTCTCTCTACCTCTATACCACTCTCTACCTCTACCTCTCTACCTCTCTCTACCTCTATCTCTCTACCTCTACCTCTCTCTCTCTACCTCTCTCCCTCTCTACCTCTCCCACTACCTCTCTCTCTACCTCTCTCTACCTCTCTCTCTACCTCTCTCTCTCTACCTCTCTCTCTCCACCTTTCTCTACCTCTCTGCCTCTCTCTCTACCTCTATCTCTCTATCTCTCTACCCCTCGCTACACCTCTCTACACCGCCCTACACCGCTCTACCTCTCTCTCTGTTCCTCTCTCTCTCCACATCTCTACCTCTCTCTACCCCTCTCTACCCCTCTCTACCCCTCTCGAACCCTCTCGAACCCTCTCTTCCCCTCTCTACCCCTCTCTAACCCTCTCTACACCTCTCTACACCTCTCTACACCTCTCTACCTCTCCACCAGTTGGATTCCGGGAAGCCCAAACCATCAGTATTTCAAATCTGCGCGTGAAGCTCAGAAAGGGATGTTCTTTTTACATAATTTGTATTTAATAGAATTGGGATGCAGGAGAACAGTCTCACAGTTGAGATAGGGATTCAGATACACTGGCGACTGCTTTTGAATTGGCTTAAAAACCATTCAAAGATGGCTGCAGCGTCTACGTGGCATGCGGTGGACTAAGTGGCAGCCGGAGCCAGATAGCACTGCTTGTCCTTTTAAAAAAAAGAAAAAGCATATGCATAGCCAATAGGTCTCTCCTTTGGGACCTTATAAGTGTTTAGTTATCCAGTACAATATCCTTGGTGCAACAACATCAAGTGTTGCATGGCTAAACACTTATAAGGTCCCAAAGGCGAGACCTATTGGCCATGCCAATGCTTGTTGTTTTTTTTTGCTCCAACGCACAATCATTTCCCAGCATTTATGTGGATTTACAAAGGCTCATCTGTGTATGTTGGAGGGCAGCCTGACGTGTTTTCTGCTCTAGCAGCAGCTGTGGTTTCTGAGGAAACGAGGCTGATTTTCAAGTCAGGCTGGATCCTTTTTTTTCTCTTTTTCTCCAAGAGCCTACGTGCGGGGGAGGGGAGCGAAGGGAAGGGAAGAGAGCAAGAACACTGCATTAAAAACAAGCATTTGCGGGGGGAGGAGCCTAGCGCTTGACCAAGATGGCCGCGTGAGCCTTGAGCTCCCGCTACCCTCGCGCCCTCCTGCAATCATCCTGTCCTAAATCCTGATTTTCATGCACGGAATCCTGCAGCTGAGTCACAGCTGGGGCGATTGACGTTGTCCGGGCTAAGATCGGCCACCGGGGACCGAAGTTGTGCATGGCGGAAGATGCGGCCTACCTCCGAAGGATGCCAGGGGCTTGCGTTGGCAGGATGCCCGGCCACTAATTGAACAACAGCGGCCTTGGGAGGTGTGAACTGACGGACGGACGCCGCTGCACTTTCACTTTCGCTTTCTCGCCCTTTGTTTGCTCTGGGTTGGGAGTGCTCCGTGCAGGCCCTCTATTGTCTGGAAGACCTCCACTCGGTCCTGACTAGCTGCTGAAGTCCTAGTTGACCCTGTTTCCTCTAGCGGAGTGAGGGACGTCCTTTTGCGACTGACCGTCCTGCTATTCGAGATGTCGACCAAATCAGAGGCAGACAGGTCGAAGTCTAAGACTACCAGGCGGGGCGGCTATACCCAATCCAACAATATGGATCGTTATGCCCAGCAGAAGGGGTCGCCTGGTGGATCGGGACAGTCGCTGGAAGCACAGAAGGCCGATTCATCCCCAGCCTCGGAGTTATCATTGCAGGATATCAAGGGGGCGATAGATGGGATGCAATCTTCGATTGGGCGGCAGTTCGAGACCCTGGCGCACAAGGTGGACATGATCTTGGTTGATGTCAACTTGATTCGCGCGGACCTGGGCAAAACCAACGAGCGGGTCAAGTCCCTGGACCTCCAGACCACTGGCCTCGCGGACGATGTCTCGGAACTTCAGGCCGAGTTTCGTAAGTTACGAACCGCGAATGACCTCTCCGCCCGCCGGCTCGAAGACTTTGAAGGTCGGGCCCGGCGCAACAATGTGCGCCTTATTGGGGTCCCGGAAACTTCAGAGGAGCTCTCCGTGGATTTACTCGTCGAGGATTTGGTGGTGAATCATCTTGCGCCTAAGGGCCTCGGCAAGTTTTTTGCGGTGGAGCGGGCTCACCGAGTGCCTGGCGGACGGCCTAAGGTGGGAGCCCCCCCGCGGCCGATTGTCGCCCGGATCTTTAATTTTCGGGATCGGGACGCTATCCTGCAAGCATCGAGGGTGACAGGCCCGGTGCCTTTTCAGAATGCCTCTGTGAGCTTTTACCCTGACTTCACCCAGATGGTGCAGAAACAGAGGCAAAGTTTCCTGGGGGTGAAGCGGCGGCTTAGGGAGATGGACCTGAAGTATGCCATGCTTTTCCCCGCCAGGCTACGTGTGGTATATGAGGATCGGACTTTCTTCTTCGAATCACCGGACATGGCAGGGGACTGGTTGGATGCACTCCCTCGGCGACAGCCCGGCCGGGACAGCGTGGATGGAGCGGAAGGCCACCGGGATGGACAGAAGTGATACCTCTGGTGTCGGCCTGTTTTGACTCAGCCCCGGACAGTGACTCGCACCTTACTGCAGTAATGGGAGGGCGGCGGGGGGAAGATAGGAGCTCTTTCCTCCCTTGGGGTACTTTTTGTAGATTTGTTTTTTGATAGGGCGACAGGCACACTGCAAGTTGGGGGGGCTTTGTAAGCTGATGCAGGGGTGCAGGGAGGGGGGGGAATTTGGGATGTTGGGGTTGTTGTTTGGGGTTGTTATTTTCTTGCAAGGCGTAGCAATGGTTGTCAGTATTGTCCGATCGTGGTTCTCCGGGGGGGGTGGAGGTCTCTTTGTGTTCAGGGATGGGGGATAGGGGCTTAAACATAATTAGCTGGAATGTTAATGGCTTAGGGGATCGTATTAAACGGGGGATAGTCCTGCAATTCTTGAAACGGACCTCGCCAGATGTGGTCCTCCTGCAGGAGACCCACCTTATAGGGAATATGTGTTATGCACTTAACAGAAAGGGTTATAAATTCATTGCTCACTCGGGGTTTTCCTCGGGATCCAGGGGTGCGGGCATACTTGTTAGAGCTTCCCTACCATTCGAGGTTGACTCCACCATTGCGGATGACAGGGGGCGCTTTGTGGCTGTGGCGGGGAGGTGGGAGGGCAGAACGTTGGTATTGGTTTCTGTTTATGTCCCTCCGGCCCTGCAGGCCTCCACGTTTGCCGATCTGGGCAAGGCCTTGTTGGAACTCCCCGAAGGGATGCTAGTGGTGGGAGGAGACTTCAATGCGGTTGGTTCTGGAATGCTCGATAGGTACCCGCCCAGAGACACCGGGGGTGCTCAGAAGTGGCTTCCCGACTTTATTGATACTTTTGGTCTGGTAGACTGTTGGAGGCTGCGGCACCCCACTCAGAGACAATATACCTTCCATTCCGGGGCCCACGGGAGTCTCTCTCGGATTGATTACTTGCTCACTCTGGCGGCGCACGCCTCTTTGGTATCTGAGGCTAGGCACATGGCACGGGGCATATCTGATCATTCACCGGTGTGGGCCCGTCTGGATATTGGCCGGGTGGTGGGGGGCAGGGTAGCTCCCATTAACCCCTGGTACTTTCGTGACCCCAAGCTGCGTAGTGCGTTGCTGAAGACAGTTGACCACTATTTTCGAGATAATCAGGGTTCAGTTGAATCTGCGGTGTCCTTGTGGGAAGCTTCTAAGACTGTACTGAGAGGGGAGGCCCTGTCCTTGGTAGTGGCCGCCAAGCGGCGGAGAGACGCCGAGGTGATACAAGTAGAGGACGAGATAGCGGCTTTAGAAGTGGCCTTGGAAGGGGATGTTGCAACGTCCACACTGCATAATTTGAGCTTGAAGCAATTGGAATATAGGGATCTGGTGACGAACGCCGCCAAGACCCTCAATAGGGAGCAGCAGGGTCGATTGTATGACGTTGTTGATAAGGCCGGGAAATTGCTGGCATGGCTGGATAAAAAAGAGCGTGTTAATCGAGTGGTGCCGGAGCTGTTGACGGATGGGGGAGAGGTTGTCACTGATCCCGACGGTATAGTTCGGTGTTTCTCGGACTATTTTCGTACGGTATACACCTCGGTCTCTGATAGGCCGACTGAGGACTCGTGTGACCTTCTGCGTGACATCGCTCTGCCCTGCCTTTCTGCCATTGATAGGGATGACCTCGATGGCGATATCACTGTAGACGAAGTGGCGTGTGCTATCCGTGCGTTGCGCTCCGGTAAAGCTTCGGGCCCAAATGGTTTGCCGATAGAGCTGTACAAGCTTTGTCCGGATAAGTTGGCTCCTCACCTGCGCGCCATGTTCGTGGAGGCGCGGGGGAATGGGTTTCTTCCGCTCGATCAACGGCTGGCGACGATTGTGGTAATACATAAAGACGGAAAGCCCCGGGACAAGTGTGGCTCCTATCGGCCGATATCACTTCTCAACGCCGAGCCGAAAATCCTTGCTAAGATCCTCGCTAACCGCCTGGTCCGGGTGCTTGGCGACTTGATCCACCCGGATCAGTCGGACTTCATCCCGCACCGTAACACTGCTCTGAATCTTAGACGCCTCCATGGAGTGATTGCTAGGACGGGCACGATGCGAGAGCCGGCTATTGTGGCGTCCCTCGATGCCACGATGGCCTTTGACACGGTGGAGTGGGCATACCTGTGGGCTGTGCTAGCCAAGTTCGGCTTTGGGCCTGGATTTGTGGGATGGGTGAGGTTGCTCTATGAGGGGCCTCTTGCAAGCGTCGTGGTGAACGGGCGGGCGTCGGCACCGTTCGAGCTCGGGAGAGGCACCCGGCAGGGTTGTCCCCTATCGCCGTTGTTGTTAGCCCTTGCTCTTGAGCCGCTGGCGGCGTGGATACGATGGCACCCGGACATACGTGGGATTCGTTGGTCGCCTGACCACGAAGACCGTATTTCACTCTACGCCGA
Source organism: Triturus cristatus (assembly GCF_964204655.1). Lineage (NCBI taxonomy): Eukaryota > Metazoa > Chordata > Amphibia > Caudata > Salamandridae > Triturus > Triturus cristatus. The sequence goes on along the minus strand of NC_140583.1, from coordinate 1,155,337,499 downwards.
CGATATTCTGCTATACCTCACCTCGCCCAAGAAATCTCTGATAGTGGTTTGTGACGTCTTGACCTCTTGTCCTGTGTGGGGATGTCCCGCCTGTCCCGCGCAACTGCTCGATCCAGATAGCCCAGCAGGGCTTTTTGTATTTGGGGATCTATATTTCCACCGACCCCATTTTACGCTACGAGAAGAACTTGCTCCCTCCCTTGGCGCGTCTGTGGCGGGACGTGGCGGGCTGGCGGCGGTTGCCGCTTTCCCTCCTTGGCCGTGCCGCTCTGTTCAAAATGATGTCTCTTCCCCGTTTCCTCTATGCTCTGCAGAATACCCTTGACTTGGTCCCGGCCAGCTACTTCCGTGAGGTCGAAAGCCACCAGCGCGCGCTCTTGTGGGACGGGCGTCCGCATATAGCGATCGCTAAGTTGACGCTTCCGTGGTACGACGGTGGTATCGCGCTTCCAGACATTCGACGTTATTACTGGGCCACCCAGTTGAGCGCGATTAACCATGGTGTATATGGTCCGGCGCTGAGCCCCGGCTTCGCCATGGACCGATGGTTGCTACGTGGGGGCAATTACCACAGAGCGTTGTACTCAAAGTCGTCGGACTTCACCCTTACGGGGCCCACCAGGGTGGCCGTGCATGTATGGAAGGTGGCGACGGACTCACTGGGCTGGAAGGGTAAGCTTACCCTTGCCACCCCTCTGTTTGACTCCGATATTCTGGGAAAGCTTTGGCATACAAAAGGGTTTGAGAAATGGGACCTGATCGGCATATCCAGGGTTGGAGACCTTTTGGTTAAGGGTAGGATAAAGTCATTCGAGGAGCTGCAGAAGGAATACGAGCTAGGGAGCACGGAGTTCTTCCGATATGCTCAAGTGTGCCACGCCTTGCGGTCAGTCCTTGTAGAAGGGGAGAAGGTGCCTGAGTCCTCTCCGTTGGAGGACCGGATCCTGGATGGCCATATGCCAGAGAGCACGATCTCGCTCATTTATAAGAAACCTATTAATGTTCGGGCGGATCTTCTTCTAGGGTTGCGCGATCAATGGACCAGGGATGGCCTTGAACTAGATGATGAGGATTGGCAGTATGCAGTTTCTTCTCCCAAAGAGGTCGCTATCCCCGCGCGCCTGCGGCTGGTGCAGCTTAAAATACTCCATAGGGTCTATGTGACGGGGCCCAGGCTGGTCCACATGGGTTTCTCTGAGGAGGGCTTATGTAAAAGAGGCTGTGGTATGGTGGGCACCTTCCTACATATTATTTGGGAATGCGGTGCGATTATGGAGTTTTGGAGGCGAGTCCACGAGGTGATGGGGGAGGTGACGGGAATTGTCATGCAGCCTGAGGCGAGATGTTGTCTCCTGAATATCTGGGGTCCTACTGACCACAACGCGGCACAGACTCAGTGGGTGACCCTAGGGAACATGGTAGCCAAGCGCGACATTGCTCGGCTGTGGGGCTCTAATAGGCCTCCTACATTGACAGCGTGGATGGAAAACATGGATTGGAGCATGTTTAGGGAGAAGACAGTGTATTGTGCTCGAGGGCGCCCTCGGAAATGGCACTCTGTATGGGGGCCATGGAACCAGTACAGAGGGGACATATGCCTGCCCCCAGACCCGGACCCGCCTGAGGAGCAGCTTTCCCCTTAGCTTTCTTTCCAGCTTTGAATTCCTTGCTGGTATGTGTTTGTCTTCTTGAGTCTCTGGCTTCCCCTCCTTTCCCTTACTATAGACCTGTGTCTGTTGGACGAAATGGGGCTCGTCCCCCCTGATGGGAACCTCTTTTGGTGCTTACAGTACTTATCGCCTTGTTTGTGTTTAGGTTTGGATTTATGTTTATTTAAAACAGAACCTTTGATTCTCCTGTCAGTAAAATGTGGACGCAAGCATGTGTTGTGTCTCTAAAGCTGCCGTACCTCCGGGTTGTCGGCTGAATAGCTGTGTCACTGATTTTTAAAATAAAGGTTTTCTTAAAAAAAAAATTAAAAAAAAAAAACAAGCATTTGCAATGCGATAGGTCTAGCATTTGGGAGAGTTTAAGCTATTCGCACTGTAAATGACAATACCTTTTATTTATGTGCTTAAGTCCGTATTTACGCACTGGTTGCAGGTTTTCAAACATATAAATAAAAGGCATTATCATTTACAATGCCAATAGCTCAAACTCTTGTAAATGCGAGACCTATTGGATTGCAATGTTTGGTGCTCTCCTGGCAGCACGATCTTCAAAGAGCCACAGCAGCCTATGCTCTTTCTACAACATGGGTTCTAAGAAGCTGCTTGGTTTGCGCTCTCTAGGAAGCAAGAGCTTCGAGGAGCTTCAGCGGTTTGTACTCCCTGGTTGACACAAGGTTTAAGGGGCCTGTGCTCTCTAGCCCACAAGAACTTTAAGGAACTGCAGCGGTGTATGTTTTATGGGCAGCAAGGACTTCAATGAGATGTCCAAGGCTTGTGCTCCTTGATTAAAGCAGTTTCAAGGAACTGCAGCGGCCTGTGCTCCCTGCTTAGCGCAAGCGTCAAGATGCTAAAAAGTAGACATTAAAAGTTTACCTGTCCCCTCTAGCCAACATGGGCTCTAGAGAACTAGCTACTGCATTATGTGTGCTTCGGACCCCAGAGCCTCAGGAAGCTGCAGCGGCCAGTGCTTCCCGAAGTGCAGGTTCTCCTGTTTGCACTCTCGCGGTCTTCAAGGTGCTGCCCGGTCTCACCACTCAGAGAAACAGGGAGGGGACCAGCCAGGGAAGAAACAGAGAGGCCAACACCAAGAGAAAGAGGGAGAAACGAGGGGAGAACAAGACCTCGAGAAACACTCTCAGTACTAAGAGACAGAGGGGTATATTCACAAGAACGTGTGCTAAACATCACCAAAAAATGCTAACTCAACTTTACACATCGCAGCCTATCGGGGGAAAATAACCCTGTGTCAACTTGGAATTCACAACAAGGCAGTACCATGCGATAGTCTGCCGAAACCGTGGCCAATGTCCGCGATACAACCACCTCAACGGAGATAAAAACACAAACCACAACACACAAAAACATGCGATGAGCCCATTCGCGATGAGGAAAGCAGGAATAAGCACCGCCAGGCCCGCAACACACATGGCAGGCGGGAATAAGCACAACAAAAGCCTGAAAAAGAAAGACAAACCAAACAGAAAACAACAGCCAAGCACAATGGAGGCAACCCGAGCCAGCAGACAGCCCCAATGGCAAAAAAAACATTGTACATGGCAGGCCATCTTGGACAAGGTGAATGCAGCCTGAGAGAGGATAACGGAAGAAAAACAGCTCATCCGGAATGATGCGAAAAGCACAAACAAGCAGAAACACGCCAACAACAAGAAGGCAGCAATGCACACCGGAGGTGGGAGTCCAGCGCCACACCAGGAGCTGGATGACATGGAGGAAATGGTGTCCACCACACCAGTCTGGAGATGGTGGCAGGACCTCGGGGACCAGAAACTGCCCAAAACAACAGACACAACAGCAACAGGGAGAGGAACCAGCAGGGACTGGGGGGACGGGGGGAGATGGGCACAATGGCACACATGCACAATTAATCACAGCACAACTGCAGCCAAACCATGCCCAAGAGTAACAACACCTACCAGGAGCACATAGCACACAACCCGGCAATATCACACCACTGAACAAGTACAGAAGAGAAACCCACACTGCCTGAAAGGGAGAAGGGTGAGCCAAATCAGAGCTGAAGGGACATCTCACACACAATGCAGCACATACACATAGGAAGCAGAGCACCCCAACATCGAACAAAATGTGGTACAAACACCAACATTTGCACAACCGAACATAGGACACAAGTGCACCGGCCTGTGGCCGGTAAACGGCCATACGCATCTGACTAAACACAAAACAGGGACTTGATAATGCACAAGTACAAACCCACAGTCCTGATGGGGTAGCAATGCACGTATGGCAGGGAGCCAGAGAGTCTGTGACACACACATTGGCATACAAATCAAGAAACAACACAGTTGGAGACAAGTGAAAGTGCGGAAACTTTATCAACAAGTGCGTGTCAGTACGGCCAAGAGAAGTGTCACGATATGCAGACCATTGCAGCAGCATGTCTGAATGAGGAACATAGGAAAGCGCCCATGTCCACCTTGGGGGGTGTCCATCACCAACACAAGTCAGTGCCAAACCGCGTTGGTTGTCCGCGACTGCCTCATGAGTTCAGGCCAATGCAGCCATGTCCACTGTCGTCTTGGGACATGTGACCAGATTGCCAACATGCAAGCAGGCATCGGGACACGTGCAATGGGTTACATCCAGTTGTGGCTGCAGGTACCTTGTCACTCGTCCATCAACGCGAGTGCAGCTGTGTAGGCCAACATCTCCAATGAGCGATTGTTGTCCACCACATCTGACATGTCGTCGATGTAATCCATCAGCTGACCCGGACAGATGTGCTGACTCCAACCACTGGACCCAATGTGCACCAAAGCCCAATCAGGTAGTGGCTCAATGTGCTCACTTCACACAACGACTCGTGCAATCTCCCAGGTCCAGTTTCCAGCCTGCATGCCAAACATCCATGCATGCCATAAACGGGCATCACGGTGACACTCCTGGTCGTGGGCCATCAGGGGGCGCACACACACGTCGTAATCCAGGTCTGCTACCGTTACGTTGGAGAGGCAGACATCCATGGACCACTCGAATATGCATGAGCGACAATGCAACATAGGCTGAACGCAGGTGACGTTCGCAAGGGGGAAGCTCAGCCGGTAACTGATCCGCAGCACTGCCAACGGCAGTGCCTCCAGTACATGCAGCAGACGTGCACGGTACAGGTCCACGTGACTGGAGTCAAGCATGTGTCCGGGATGGTCTGCCATTGCGTCAGTGGCTCTGCTTGAAGCGGCACTAGCTTGCCCTGTGCCAGTCCTGTGGATGAAATGGCACAGCTCGGTGCAATGAGCAGTGTCTGTGTGCAGTTGGCGCAGGCCTGGGGTGGGAGTACATGTGAAGACCATTTCACGCACGCTAACTACGACCAATGACTTCTGCGTGTGGGATGTGTATGTTGGTCTCACGTCGGGCAGTGCGTAGTGTGGGAGTCGCAAGCAAATGCTATTGTATCTGTCAGGGGGTGCTGCCCACATGCAAGTTCCTGCTCGGAGCTGCAGATGTGCTACCGCCTGATAGTTCAGACAAAGGACCTTTCATCCCTACAGTAACTTCGCCATCTGCATGTATACAGGAGATGTACAGAGGACTGTCATGGGTGTGGTGGGATTTCTGCGACCCTGGGAATCATGGATGATATGCCCAGCACGTAGCGCCTGAGCAGCATCACTGTGTGTTACGTTGCCACACAGCTGCTCCTCCCTCCCATGAACCCCCACACTTGTGTGCGCTGCGCGGTTGCATCACGTGCACTCCTACGGTACACCATTGTAATGCCTGTCCGCGCATGTCCAGCGGCATGCCAACAACACCGTGACGCTGGCCTTTGAAGGTGAGCGGCCACGTGAGTGTAGGCCAATGGTCCGGACAGGGCGGACACAGGGGTACAGCTCTTGGCTGGCTGTGCTTGCGCTGCGAATGAGTCTAGGCAACTGACTTATGCATCCTCAGGACTGATACACATAACACTTGGCATGCATGTGTCAAGACCCCGAGCGGTCTTGTGCTCCTACATGTCCCTGTATGTGCGGGCCCGCCCTCCTGGTGCATGCCACATTCCAACATCGAGTACTGTGACCCTGGTGGTGACAACACCCCAAAACAGAGACACACTTACCGCACTTCCTGCCCAAGGCCAGGTCCGAGCCACGCCCTGCTCCCCCTGCCGAATCAGCACACCCCTGCGCTGACCTGACATACGCCGGACCAGCACATGCCGCCTGTGCATGCAGGGGGGTGCGTGCGAAGCTACATGTGCAGGCTCACTGCCAACGCTGAGGTGGCATGGTAACGTCCGCTGGAGACAGCACACTGTGAAGTTTAAGGGCCCGTGCCCATCATGCTGACACAATGACCACACAGACAAACTTGCCCAGATGATGTGAATGGCTATGGGCACGTCACATGGCCACATTTATTAGCAGGCATACATACCTGTGTTGGATGTGTGTGGGATGTGTGCACACCAGCTGTCAAGGGCTGCCTGGTGCAGTCAGAAATCGACAACAGTGTACATCGTAAAGGACACAACCATTCAACCATAAAGCCCCATGACTGGTGCTGCACAGAGTTAGTGGGCCCGTATGCACAGCGTCCTGCACGGGTCTACCGCCACGGGACGCGGACTTGTGGTGAACAGGGTTGATGGCACCAGGTTAGTTGTTGATAGTGTTCGGTCACCTCCGTGACTCTGATCCGGCTTTCATCCGGACTGAACCGCATCTTCCTCTTACTCCTCTCCATGCGTTCACTGGTGTGGACTCTGCCATTCATGATTCGCGACTATGTGCTGGATGTGGGACCTACTGGTCCGCAGGGTAGGCCTGAGCCCACATGCATGTGTCGCCGGCTTGCGTTGAACAGGGTTAGTGGCAGCACGTGTCGCCGGCTTGCGTTGAACAGGGTTAGTGGCACCACGTGTCGCCTGCTTGCGTTGAACAGGGTTAGTGGCACCACGTGTCGCAGGCCTGCGATATGGAATTTTGCCTCACTGATCGAAGGGAGTCTGGTGCTGTGGTTGGTACCACGGACTTGGGGTCACTGCCATTCAGGACTCAGGACACAGTTCCACATGTGGGACCTACTGGGCTGGAGGGGACACCGGTGGAGTATGTCAATGAGAAAGGAGTAATGTGGGCCAGCGTCGGGGGGGGGCCCAGGGATGGTCTGCGGAGGCTGCAGAGGTCGCGGAACTGGTGCTTGGAGTTTGCACCAGCAAGTGGTGGGCCCTCTGACACAAGCCGGTGTAGGCAGATGAGCGGAGCCTCGTTGGTGCGCTGGGGCAGCGTTTCTCAATTTCTATAGATTGTTTTATGGCCTGTTCCTAGCATTTGACTCGACATATTAATTTAATTTATGTAAAACTATTTCATGACGTCATAGACCTCTCTTGGGAGGCAGCACTCCCATTTGCGCTCAACCGAAGACATTATTGTTTACAAATCAGGCACCCAGCATTTGGAAGTCATTTGCTGGTGGTTAACCTTCAGCAATAAAAATAAATGGACAAGAAACCCAGACACAGAAAGAATGATGTGCCATATAGCTTTCAAATGCCGCAGGGCCGCAGACGACGCCCGTCCACAATGATGCACAGCCGGCCTCTTTGCAAGTTCAAAATGGAGCGCTGCGAAGGACACGTAGAGCTAGACTACGAACACGGATATATAGCAAGGCGTGAATGATGGAAGCAAGGCGAACTTTAAATGTGTTCTTTTGACACTTCCAGGGCTTTAAGTGGGATAAAAAAAGGACATCGCCTCGGCCTGGTGATGGAAGCAAGGCGAACTTTAAATGTGTTCTTCTGACACTTCCAGGGCTTTAAGTGGGATAAAAAAGGACATTGCCTCGGCCTGGCACAGGCAGGCGGGGCAGTCGGGGAGCAACGGGGACTATCGGAAGGGCTTCGCGGCCGAATGGGAGAAAAAAGTGCTTCCACTATCGGAAAAGCTTTGCGGCCGACTGGGGGAATAAAAGTGCTTCCCGGCTAATTAAAGGACACAGTATAACGCCGCAGGGAAAAGATCCAGTCCCGGTGGGCGGGGCTAAAAGTGGACAGAGCGGTAACAAGGAGGGACTAAGAAGCCTCCTTTACAATCAGAAGCCAGCGTTTTGCACGGAAGAGGACGCTACCCAATCAAAAAGATGGGCGGGGCTTCAAGTCCCCTTCCAAAAGCGTATTGATTACAAAAAGCCCTCGCATGGCGAAAGCAGCGCATGCGCTGCTAACACCATGTGAGACCTAAAAACTCAACGGCTTCTCAGAAAGGGGAGGGCGTAGAGAGAACAGCAGCAGCCTGCTGGGAATTTGCCTTGCGCTTTTCTTTCGCATCGGTTCTTGCTCTGTGTTGCAATCTTTGCTTAAAAAAATAATAATCCATTGTAGAACTGGTTTATTTATACATTTTCTGCTCATCTTAGGTTCGCACATAATGAGAGAAACAACCATTCAAATCAGAAAAAAGTACCCCACTGGCTCTGATTTATCTAACTTCTATAAATGTTCATTTTTTTAATTTTTAATTTATTTTAAATTACATGCTGTTCTCAAAAGGAGACACAACAAATCCTTCCCATAAAAGGAGCACAGATTTCAATTGGATGATATCTGGATTGTACGTACACTTGGGTTAAACAAAAACTCATTAAAAAAAAAACGAATATGAGCTTGGCATGAGAGCAGCCCTAGCCGTGTGCATTTATTGTTTACATTGTTTGCACTCTGTGCACCCCCTTTCGGCCAAACCCAGCCTTGGCAGCCAATAAAGATGGATACATTGTCAGGCTGCTGAATGATTAACTCTGGGGCCGACATGCAGGCTCGGCCTGAAAAGGGAGCAGGAGGCAGGTGTCAGGATCTCATCTGTATTTCCACAGGAACGTCATTGAACTGAAGAATAGTCCACAACTTCTCCCAACTACCTATTGCGCTTGTCTATGTCTAAGCAACAAGAGGTAATCCGGGGAAGAAGGGAAACAAAACAAGGAAAGATGGGGAGACAATCCCTTGTCACAACCCAGGAACTGCAGACATACTTCAAGGTGAAACAAAAGCTAAAAGATAAGAGGAAACAAACATTTTGTGATCAAGCATGACACACTGACTGTACTTGAATTACATACAAGGTCTGTCTTTACCTAAAATTCCCTCTCTTCAACTCAGGAGAATATAGAAGGGTTGTGGTATTCCAACATGTGTCATTGCTGTAAAAAGCAAAGTAATGTTTAAATAAAAAAACGATATGGATAAACTAAGATTCTGTATCTGAATTTCAGTGAAAGTAATTTGCCCACCTAAATAACTGAAGCAGCTAAACTTGCTTCCAATGAAGGTAAGTAATTGAAATGATAAACTTCTGGTTCACCTCTCTTAATTTCCCTTGTAGGACCAACAGAATATTCAAGAGTGAAAAGAACTCTGGGCAGTCCAATTCAGGTGAGTGAGAGGAAAATAACAAAATAATAAAGTAAACAGCAGCGCAACGCGCTGTTACCGTAACCACGGTCAGTGATTCAATAATGTTTCTTCTTTCTCCTTTTTGCAGGTATTTCAGGAACCAAACAGGCCAGGAGTCAAAGGAAGAACGGCTCAACGGAGGAACTCAGATGAGACGCGACGCGGAAGTGAAAGGCCGCGACGCAACGGAAGTGACACAGGTAAGGAATCTGAGTTGAAAATGCGAAGCGCATTCCCACGGGAGAGGCAGGGCTTTAACGCGCCCGGTCTCTCCCTGCGCATGCGCGTCAATCATTGGCCGCCATGATTGTAGTCCGATTGCCCCCCCCCCGAGCCAGCAATCGTGACAGTACACCTACCCACAGCTCCCCCTACTGGCTTGGGTTTATCAGGATGCTGTCTATGAAAATTATATAAGATACTGGAGCCTGTTTCTCACTCACCGAGAGTCAATGATGGCTTCAACTTCATATTCGGGTTCATCATTTATTATGACAGGACTGGGAACAGCAGGAATACGTGTACCCGGGGTCACAGTTTTCAAAAGGGATACATGGAATACCGGGTGACACTTCAAAGAGGTGGGCAGGTCCAACTTAATCGCCACAGGGTTTACTTCTTTACTTATCTTATATGGACCTATGTACTTAGGCTTAAATTTACAAGACCCTCTTAAAGTTAGGTTCCTTGATGACAACCACACCTCGTCCCCTTGTTTGTACTCTGGTTGCAAGCGTCTGTGAACATCCGCTCCCTTCTTATAACTAGCTTTAGCTTTGTCTAAATTCACTAGAGTGGACTTGTATATGTTTTGTAAGTTTTATACAAGATCTATCACTGCAAGAGTAGAACAGGAGGAGAACTGAGGTACAGGCAAGATTTGTGGGTGATTACTGTACGTACAATAGAAAGGTGTATGTGCAGTGGAAAAGTGGTAACTATTATTATAGGACAGTTCAGCTATCCATACTAACTCGTCCCATTCATCAAGAGAGTGTAAGACCTGGCATCTGATGTATTGTTCAAAGCATTGGTTTACCCTTTCTGTCTGCCCATCTGTTTGTGGGTGGTGGCTGGAAGACAGACGTACATCTATGTGTAGTAAGGCACACAACCCCGTCCAAAACCTTGAAATAAACTGAGCAGCTCGATCAGATACCAGGAGTGATGGAAGCCCATGTAAGCGCACCACTTGTTGGAGAAATATAGAGGCTAATGTTTGTGAAGTGGGGACGAAGTGGGCCATCTTCGTGAATAAATCTATCACCACTAAGAGGGTAGTGTTTCCTCTTGTTGTGCATGGTAGTTCTACTATGAAGTCTAGGGAGACGGTATGCCAGGGACAAGGGGGAGTAGGTAAAGGTTGTAACAATCCTACTGGACCCTGGTGAGTGGCTTTCCCCTGGGCACATACATGGCATGTCTGTATGAATAGTTTGGTGTCCTTTCCCATAGCAGGCCACCAAAAATATCTCCTTAGGGAGTCTATGGTTTTCTTATATCCTGGGTGCCCTGCAAGAGGATGTGTATGACATCATTCTAAGGCTTGTAATCGTAATTCTTGAGTGGGGAGCACCAGACCACCTTGTACATAAGATAATTTATGCTCTATGGTAACCACTTGTGTACCCACTGCCTCTTCTATAACTGGGGATTCCAGCGCTTCCTTGACCAGTTTCAAAAAGTCTTCATCAAAACATAGTACTCCGATTATCCATTCACGAGGTATGATAGGAGGTGGTTCATCTAGGACCTGTATAGGTTCATAACCTAAATGAGACAGTGCATCTGCTTTTCCATTTTTTTTCCCGCCTGAAACTGTATGACAAAGTCATAGTCACTAAAAAACTTAGTCCATCTTAGTTGCCTCATGGATAGTGCTCTCGCAGATTTCAAAAATTGCAAATTGCGATGGTCAGTTAAAACAGTTATGGAGTGATTTGCTCCCATTAAATATTGCCTCCACTCTTCGAAGACTCTCTTTATGGCCAGCAACTCTTTATCTCCTATGGGTTAGTTAATTTCAGCTGGCGTCAGCTTCTTTGAATAATACGCCACTGGATGTAGATCTCCTGTATTACGATCTGCCTGAGAAAGAACACCCCTAATTGCCACCTGCGAAGCTTTCGCCTCAAACACATAAGGACAAGAAGGGTCGGGATGACGTAGAATAGGGGCTTGTGTAAAAGCTTTCTTTAATTTGTTAAATGCTTCTTTTGCCTCAGGAGTCAATTGAAAGATCTTCCCTTTTCTCAACAGTTTGGTAATGGGAGAGGCAAGATCGGAAAAATTACGTATAAATCGCCTATAAAAATTGGCGAAGCCAAGAAAGCTTTGTGTTTCTTTTACTGTCTGTGGGGCTTGCCAACGATGAATAGCTGCTACCTTTTGGGGATCCATACTAAGTCCCTGTGGGGAGATCATGAATCCCAGGAAGCTGACTTGTTGCGCATGGAACTGACATTTTGCTAATTTACAGTACAGATGATTCTCCTGTAGTCTTTCTAATACTCTTTGTACATGGGTCTCGTGTTCCTGCAAGGATGGGGAGACAATCAAAAGATTGTCTATATAAGCTATGACGAACTTATCAAGCATGTCCTTCAGAACCTCGTTTATAAAAAACTGAAAAGCCAAAGGGGCGTTTCAGAGCCCAAAAGGCATCACTAAATACTTGTATAAACCATATTTATTGCAAAAGGTGGTCTTCCATTCATCTCCCTCCTTTATGCGCACAAGATGGTATGCTCCACGTAGATCTAATTTAGTGAACACACGCGCATCTTTGATCTGATCAAGAAGGGAGGAAATTAGTGGCAACCCATATTTGTTTTTAATGGTAATTGCATAAAGTGCCCTATAATCTATGCAGCATCTGAGACCCCCTTCTCTCGTCGGTATAAAAAAAAGAGAGGATGATGCAGGGGACCTAGAAGGACGGATGAACCCTATTTGCAACATTTCATCTAGGTAATCTCGTAAATACACGTTCTGTTTTTCAGTTAAAGAGTAAACTCTACTACAGGGTATGCGAGCTCCTGGTTGCAAATCAATCCTGCAGTCATAGACTCTATGTGGGGGAAGGTTAGTGGCTTATTCTACATCAAATACTTTCTTGTAATTCTGATAGACAAGGGGTAGCGTTCCTTCGTCTATACCAGCGACAGAAACACTGTTCATTGAGTTATCTGAGGCAAGAGGAACATGGTCTCTACAAACGTCGTGGTTGAAGGTAATTGTCATTGCTTTCCAATCTATTAAAGGATTATGTTGGCATAACCATGGTATCCCTAAGATAGCGGGGAATTGAGGCGACAGTATGAGATCAAAGGTTATGTTTTCTTGATGTGTCTGTTCGATAACTAAGGACAGCTCAATGGTGGTATGTGTGAAGGGCCCAGATTTTAAAGCACTGCCGTCAATAGTCGTGACTTCTTCCCAAGCTGTCTTAGATACTTGAGGGATCTTCCACCTTTGAGCCCACTGAGCGTCCATAAAATTTCCTGTGGCATCGGAATCTATCATCACCTGCACTTCCACTACATTATGTTCCCATAGCAAATGAGACGACAGAAGGAGATGACGTGGCTGACTTAACATTATATCTAGGGATGAGATAAACAGTCCTGAATTACCCGATGTCCTTGTCTCTGGAGACTTCAGGCTTGCTAGTTTTCCGAATGTCTTTGTTTAGGTTTTACGGGTTACTCCCTAAGGAAGTGACCCTGCTTACCACAATATAAGCATAGTTTTTTGTCCCGCCTTCTTTGTCTTTCTTCGTCACTAAGGGGTCCTCTTATATTCCCTATTTGCATGGGCTCAGGTTCTTCTATTACTTTTCCAGACTCGGGTTTCTTTTCACAATAGGCTACCCATCTGTATTCTGACCTACCTGTCTCTCTCTTGCGTTCACTAATTCTGTGCTCTAATTTAACCACCAGGTCAATAAGAGCAGTGCATGATTCGGGAGGGTCTACCACCTGGGCCAATGCATCCTTTAGATCGTCTCTTAAACCTTTGTAAAACAAGGCACTACGTTTTTCCTTGGGCCACCCCGCTTCTGCTACCAACCTATGAAAAGTGGAAATGTAAGTAGTTAAGTTCTTGGTTCCTTGCTTCAAAGTTAGTAATTCTGTATCTGCTGAGTGAGTAAAAGTGTGTCTGTCAAAGAGCTTTCTAAGTTCTTGTTTGAAGGCGTTATAATTGTGTAGTAAGGGGTCATTTCTTTCTATCAGAGGTACGGTCCATGTAGCTGCAAAACCTCCAAGATAAGAGATAACAAAAGCCACCTTTGCTTGATCAGTGGGGAAACAGGAGGCTTTACACATTAAATGGAGCTGGCACTGGCTAATGAAGGCAGCAAATTTAGAAGTGTCCCCTAAAAAACGTTCAGGAGGTGCCAAAGGAATGGTCTGAGGTGCTGTCACTTGTATTACGGGATTATGTGTACTAGAACTAGGAGTCCCTACACTGGCATTGGTTCTCCTTTCGTGCTGCAAGGCATCTACCCTAGCTGACAGGGATTGAGTTTCTGCCTGCAGATTCCCCAACATGTGGGCTAAATCAGCTAATGTTACCTGACTCAGTTCCATGACGCTTGGGTAGAAAGAAAGGCTATTCTTTTTTGGGCTTCACGTTCTGTCAGGATCTCACCTGTATTTCCACAGGAACGTCATGGAACTGAAGAATAGTCCACAACTTCTCCCAAACACCTATTGCGCTTGTCTATGTCTAAGCAACAAGAGGTAATCCGGGAAAGAAGGGAAACAAAACAAGGAAAGATGGTGAGACAATCCCTCGTCACAACCCAGAAACTGCAGACATACTTCAAGGCGAAACAAAAGCTAAAAGATAAGAGGAAACAAACATTTTGTGATCAAGCATGACACACTGACTGTACTTGAATTACATACAAGGTCTGTCTTTACCTAAAATTCCCTTTCTTCAACTCAGGAGAATATAGAAGGGTTGTGGTATTCCAACATGTGTCATTGCTGTAAAAAGCAAAGTAATGTTTAAATAAAAAAACAATATGGATAAACTAAGATGCTGTATCTGAATTTCAGTGAAAGTAATTTGCCCACCTAAATAACTGAAGCAGCTAAACTTGCTTCCAATGAAGGTAAGTAATTGAAATAAGAAACTTTTGGGTCACCTCTCTTAATTTCCCTTGTAGGACCAACAGAATATTGAAGAGTGAAAAGAACTCTGGGCAGTCCAATTAAGGTGAGTGAGAGGAAAATAACAAAATAATAGAGTAAACAGCAGCGCAACGCGCTGTTACCGTAACCACGGTCAGCGATTCAATAATGTTTCTTCTTTCTTCTTTTTGCAGGTATTTCAGCAACCAAACAGGCCAGGAGTCAAAGGAAAAACAGCTCGACGGAAGTACTCGGACGAGACGCGAGGCGGAAGCGAAGGGCCGTGATGCAACAGAAGTGACACAGGTAAGGAATCCGAGTTGAAAACGCGTAGCGCATTCCTGCGGGAGAGGCAGGGCTTTAATGTGCCCGATCTCTCCCTGCGCATGCGCATCAATCATTGGCCGCCATGATTGTAGTCCGATTCACCACTCTCTTTCTCTACAGAGTTTAAATGTGCACCACATGTGCTATTTGAGTAGTATGATTGATCAAACGCCGTAGACAGCATTAAAGTGACCTAAAGACAATGGGCCCGATTCACAGAACTAACTTAAGACAAAATCCTAAACTTACTACCATTTTCATATTCACAGAAGGCACTTACTCATTTTGGTATTCACAGAAGACACTTACTCATTTCGGTAATTCACAGAAGTTAGGAGTCCTAACTTTAGGACTCCTAAATGCCTTCTGTGAATACCGAAAGTCTCAAAATTAGGATTTTTCTCAGTTTAGGAGTCCTAAAGTTAGGACTCCTAACTTTACTACTACTAAACTAAGAAAAATCCTAATTTTAAGGCTTTCGGTATTCACAGAAGGCATTTAGGAGTCCTATAGTTAGGAGCCCTAACTTTACTCCTACTAAATTGAGACAAATCCTAATTTGAAGACTTTTGGTATTCACAGAAGGCATTTAGGAGTCCAAAAGTTAGGAGTCCTAAATATACAACTACTAAACTGAGAAAAATCCTAATTTTAAGGCTTTCGGTATTCACAGAAGGCATTTAGGAGTCCTAAAGTTAGGATAGAATACCAAAATAAGTAAGTGCCTTCTGTGAATACCAAAATGGTAGTAAGTTTAGGATTTTGTCATAAGTTAGTTCTGTGAATCGGGCCCAGTAATATTCGTCACAATAGGTGAGTGCAAAGGATCAACTTTACCTCGTTCTTCCTGTAATTAGATGAGTGTATGGCATTGGTAGAATGCGAACACAGGAACAAGCACGGCACGAAAGTGAAAGCGACCTCGAATGCGCCCTGTATTAAATTGGCATAATACAACCCCGCATCGTCCAGAGGTCCTGTTTCCAGCTGCGGGCACAACACTTAGAGCCAGATACAATCTATAGTCCCTAGATAACCTGTCCTGAAGAGACCCCATAACCAGAGTGGGTCGAAACGTCGTCGACATTACAAAGAGAGGGCGAGAAAGATTCATCGTATTACTGGAAGCCCCCCTTTGTTGTTTTTAATTACCTTTCCCCAATTTCACTGATATTCACCTTTTAGGCTAAGATCACTTCACTGGGACTCACTTCACCCTTTCACTATATGTGCTTGTAGTACAATTAAAATAATTTTGTATTTGATGAATAAGAAATAAATCATATTTACTTCGGCTGAAGTAAATGACAGTTTCTTCTTGGGCTTCGACTGTGTATTAAATTACAATCATTGGATTTGGTAATTAATCGTTGCCGTGATTCAACATTATTTAGGTTAATTTAATTTAATTAATTGCGAGTAATTTTTTTGCTTGTTCTATTGATAATGGTGCATAAAATGAGTTCCTTGTGAACATTGTCTCTTGCTTCATGCAAAAGCACTATGTGCCCGGTGATATGCTTGGAAGGTAACTTGCAGGCTTGGAATTTCCTAGCCTTTAAAGCAACCTTATACTAATGGGATAAACTGTGGACCACGGAAGGTAAAAAAGTGTCCAGTCTTTGCACTCTGGAAATCTCAAAAAGCAAACTAAAATGGGCTGCACATGTAATCGATCAGTGAAAATTGCAGCATTGCTGAAGGTGGACAAATTTAGAGTAACAGAGGCATCCCACCTATCAAAGCGGGAGTTGATGGAGGCCTGCAAGAGAGAATCCAAGATAACGGACCTCAATTATGTTGCAAGAAATCCCTCTGCAAGTTATATGCTAGAGTTCTGAAACAATCTACGGAGGTATCCTTATATATCAGCATTTCTGAACCCCCAGATGCACATGCTGCTATTAAAATTTCAGTTGTCGCTGAATTTCTGGTATTTAAAAGTGGAGGTATTTAATGCACTCTTTGGCTCTGCGAGTAATTGTACCTGTCGGTTACGGGTGACAAATCCAAATGTTCATATTTTTATTACAGTGAACCAAGCACAAGGAGGTGGTAAGAAGGCAGACTTTGTGCTGTCTCTTTCCTGTAATGTAAAAGCGTTTTTCCTCAACCCGTGACTGCATAATTTTCACATGTTGTGATTGTGGTTGTTGCAGTTTAAAGATTTAAGTTTTTACCTGCCCAGGATTGCATTATTTTTCACCTGTTTTGTCTAAAAATGTGAAATTTTATGTGCCTGTGACTGTCACATTTTACCTGTTGCATTGTGGGCTTTGCAGTCCAAAATTTGTTTTATTTGCAAATTGCCTGTGACTACCTGATTTTCCCTCCTAGTTTCTCCCTTCATCTGTGCTTAGCAATCCACCCCCAGCTCCCAATTTGCCTTAGGAAGTGAGTGAAACCAGATTCACCCCCCACACACAATTAGAAACAGGGATGTTATACATCAGAGACAGAACAGAGGTGCTCTGAGACTGCTGTAATCTGCTGTTAGTTGTTTAAGCTGTGTTTGGAAAGGGATTGTAACACTTGCTTTTTGGCTAGGAGGGTGGGTTGTTTAAGATTTGGAAAAGCAGTATTATTAGAGGAGCAGCTTCCAGTCCCCTGCCCAGCAGCCTGATCTTGCTGATTGGCTCCCTAACTTCTAAGCAACCCTGAGCTCTCCTCTCACACCTGCCCAGGCCCCTTAAGGGTTTGCTGGGTGAACCCTAAAACATTCAGCTCTATTTTGTGAGCTACAGTTTCCCTGTGCCTAAGATTGCAGTGAACCAAGGACCAGGAGGTGGTAAGAAGGCAGACTTTGTGCTGTCTCTTTCCTGAAATTTAAAAGTGTTTTTCCTCCACCCGTGACTGCAACATTTTCAACTGTTTCGTTTGTGGTTATCACAGTTTAACCCTTTCGGTGCTCATGACAGAATGGTTCCGTCATGAGCACCAGTGCTCCTGTGCTCATGACAGATCCATTCTGTCATGTGCACAGGCGTACTAAATCCCTCTGCTGCAAACAGCAGAGGGATTTCGGTTTTTTTTGGGGGGGGGGGGTGCTCGGGAGGTGGGGAAGAGCTTCTGTGGCCTGTTTCTGATTTTCAATGTAATGTTGATCGCACGCTGTCATCATTGCATTGAAAACAAAACTGACATTAGTTTCAGTTTCAATGTTTCGGTGCTCGTGGGGCTATCTTAGCCCCGAGCACCGAAACACTTGGGAGAGGTATCGTTGGAAAGAGGAGAATCTCCCCTTTCCAATGGTACCCTTCCCTAGTGGATCCCAGCTTGGCACTTTTCAAACAAAGGGGCAGTTTTCACTGTAAAAATGTGGTGTGTCCCTGTTGCATTTTGGGCCCTTTCCTGTCGCGGGGCACTAGGCCTCCCACACAAGTGAGGTACCATTTTTATCATAAGACTTTGGAGAATGCGGGGTGGGTGGAATTTTGTCGATCCACAGAAATGTGCCGAAAACGTGTTTTTCTTTTACAAAGTTTGAGGTTTGCAAGGGATTCTGTGTAACAGAACCTGGTGAGAGCCAGACAAGTCATCCCATTCTGGATTCCCCTGGATTTCTAGTTTTAAAAAATGTATAGGTTTGCTAGGTTTCCTGGCAGAGCTAGGGTTTAAAATCTATAGCTAGGCACTTTGCAAAAAAACGGTCCGTTTTCTCTGTAAAAATGTGGTGTGCCCATGTTGCGTTTTGGGCCGTTTCCTGTCACGGGCACTAGGCCTACCCACACAAGTGAGGTACCATTTTTATCAGAAGACTTTGGGGAGTGCAGGGTGGGTGGAATTTTGTGGATCCACTCAGATTCTAGAACTTTCCATCACAGAAATGTGAGGAAAATGTGTTTTTTTGACAAAGTTTGAGGTTTGCAAGGGATTCTGGGTAACAGAACCTAGTGAGGGCCACACAAGTCACCCCATCCTGGATTTCCCCTGGGTGTCTAGTTTAAAAAAATGTATAGGTTTGCAAGGTTTTCCTAGGTGCCGGCTGAGCTAGGGTTCAAAATCCACAGCTAGGCACTTTGCAAACAAAAGTGTCTGTTTTCACTGTAAAAATGTGGAGTCTCCACGTTGCATTTTCAGCCGTTTCCTGCCGCGGGCACTAGGCCTACCCACACAAGGGAGGTACCATTTTTATCGGGAGACTTAGGGGAACAAAGAATTGTACAGATTTGAAATTGACTTTTGATGCATTTCTGCCTTCCTAATGTAAGACAATGTGTAAAAAAGAAGTCACTTTGAAAAATGTCCTTTAATTCACGTGCTAGTATGGGTGCCCACAATTTCGGAGATGTGCAGATAGCTACTGTTTCTAAACTCTATATTTTGTTCCCATTTTGGAAATACATAGGTGTCTTTCATACTGATTTTTCACTGTTTTTATTTTTCCCAAATTAATTGCCATATACCCTGTACACAATAAAAAAACATTGCAAGACTGCTCAGTTATTGGCTCTGGTTCCTCTGGTTCTTGATGAACCTACAAGTCCTATATATCACCAAAACCAGAAGGGTCCAGCGGATGTAACGGTATATTGCTTTCAAATATCTGTTATACTTAGAAGAGGTTACAGGTGAAAACGTTGGCACAAATTGCTGTTTTTTCCAACTCATTTTCAATTTTTCCTATTTTCAGCTGTTAGTTTCTATCAAACAAAACCTTGAAAGATCTATACAAATGACCCCTTGCTGTATTCAAAATTTTCTCTACGTTTCTGGAATGTATAGCTTTCCAGGATCCATTATTGCTTTCATACCCATTTCTACAATTAACTGGAAGGAGGTTGAAAGCACAAAAAATAGCAAAAATAGGCTATGTCCCAGTAAAATGCCAAAACTGTGTAAAAAATGTTGGTTTTCTGACAAAAGTATGTCAATCTCTTAAAGCTGGGAGGTTGGTGATTTCAGCACCACAAGCCCTTTGTTGATACTATTTGCAGGGACGCTTTCTTCTGCAGCACTTTTTTCCAATTACCCCCCACTTCCAAAAAACAATTTAGCTGTATTTTGGCTAATTTCTGGGTCTCCTTCAGGGGACTCAACAAACCCTGGGTACCTTTAAAATCTCCATGATGTTGGAAGAAAAGGACGCAAATTTGGTGTGGATGCCTTATGTGGTCAAAACATTACAGGGGCCTAAGCGTGAACTACCTCAAATACCCCAAAAAAGGCTTAGCACAGGGGGGAAAAGGCCTAGCAGCGAAGGGGTTTTTACCTGCATGTGTTTGCATCATTTTTCACCCGTTTTGTCTAAAAATTAGAAGTTTTTCTTGCCCGTGACTGTCTCATTTTGCCTGTTGCATTGTGGGCTTTTTGTTTCTTTTGGACATAGGGCTTAGGGTTTCCTGCATGATTGGCTGCTGAGACTTGGGTTGGGACTAGGGCTGGGGCTAGGGTTTTTATTGGCTGTAGGGTTTTGCACGGGATTGGCTGCTGGGACTAGGGCCGTGATTGGCTGTAAGAGGCTGGTGTCCTATTCGTTCTAGGGCTTAGGGCTAGTGTTGTGATTGGTTGTGGTTAGGGTTCCTATTGGTGAAAGGGGTCCCCTGATTACTAGGGCTATTTAAGACCAGTTTTCAGGGCGTCTCAGCCTGGATGTCGAGGCTAAGGGTGGAGAGGACAAGGGCAGCTGCCTGTTTGAGACTGGTCGGGACTAGGGCTAGAAATGCTGTCCAATGTTACATACATCAGCAACCACACTACCCCATCCACAATCAGAAAAGCACACTGACAGCACATGCACCCTACTCATTTACTACAAACTAACCCAAGACAAAGTTCTGTTTCTCAGCACCCACTACAAACCCCGAGAAATCAGACTTATACACTTTTCTATCCCAACTACCACACATTTCCACCATCACTTACAAACAATACACCACTCTATTCTAGACAACAAACCAATCCACTCATCACTAACACAACCCAATTCCACACCATACTTAACTATATCCCATCCAGACACACTCTCTGCTTCCCTGCTCTAATTACTCCTAACAGACCCCTTTTTGTCACAAACAAACCTATACTCAGCCTTCCATCTTTTCTCTAACCAACACTCTCCTCTTCGTCCTACCCCAATAACACAACCGCACAACACTTACACTCCACTATACCACACATATATTTCCTCTTGCAGCAATCAAATCTAACACAAACACTCTTAACTCTAGTTAATTCTCTCTTACACACAACATACACTCTACTCACAAAGCCATCACCACCCCTTTTACCCTACAACTTCCACTCACAAACAATTCTCTACAAAAAAATCC
Source organism: Triturus cristatus (assembly GCF_964204655.1). Lineage (NCBI taxonomy): Eukaryota > Metazoa > Chordata > Amphibia > Caudata > Salamandridae > Triturus > Triturus cristatus. The sequence continues at coordinate 1,155,316,651 of NC_140583.1, read as the reverse complement.
TTCTCAGAAAACAAATACATTAGCACCTCCTTTTACTATTCCTCAAAAACAAAACATAACACACACCAGCACAACAAAATGTCTCATGAACAACACCTCATAATACTTTCCATCACAAACTACAAACATACACCTACGTTCCAGACTCCACAAATGATACACACCATGAACAAACTCCAATGCCAAGATTCCTTTCTTCCCCCACCCCAACACATACACAGCAACACAGCTCTTTTAACTGTCTCTCATCCATTGGACAATTTAGAACCTTACTACAGGACCCAAATGCTGCACCACCACCCCTGACTCATACACATTCCGCCCTAAATAGACGCAAATAAAATAAGCAACATGCCACTCCTCACAACTTTGCTTCTCCATGTCTACTGCACAACAAGGCTACACTATAAAAATAACACAGCTCACTAACTCACTCTCAAACACCGTCTAAACCACCTATACACGCAGATCTATCAAAATGCCTTCTTAACCTGCTGGACGAAGAACATGATACAGAACAGCTACACAATTGCTATCCTCATACAGCTAATACCAACACTAAGGACACACCTGCTACAAGTTCACTAAATATTGCTCACTCTTCCATAAATTAAAGTCAAAACTGTCTACTAATAAATGCTTGATCGCTCTCTAAAAACAATCATCACATCTACGACCTTCTCAATGACACAAATCATGGTTGGGAGATAATATGGCTCCAGTCCTGCATGAAGCAGTTCCCCTAGGCCAGAGGTCTTCAAACTTTTTTGCTCTGAGCCCCCCTTACCCAAAATATTTTGAAGTCGGGCCCCCCTCCAAAACGTTATAGATTATTGTGAGGGGTTAGGACTGAGCGCAGAGAGTGGGGCTTATGAGATAATATAAGGGGCACTTTTTGAGTAGCTCATACTTCACACTAACTGTGAGATGTATAAAAGAGCAATCCCATATAAACTGAACTAAACAAAAAACACTACTCCCATTAATTGAGGTCCTCATGCTCTTGGGTCCCAATGCAATTGCGCCTTCTGGGCCAACGGTAGCTGCAGCCATGAATAGTAGGTGATCCCCTCTGTCTCTTTCACCCCTTCCCCACCACATCTGCCCATCACTCCATTCTTGAAACAGATTCTCTGTCCCTTACAGAAAAAATGAGCGCCCATGTGTGAACCACCTCAACCCTAATGTTCTCCTCATGTCTTATTGTAAAGTATAAGACAGTCTTAATCGTGATGCAGTGAGCCCTTCACACTCTTGGGCACCAGTGCCACTTTCCTTTCTTCACTAATGAGACCTACTGCCTTGCGAAGCTGGAAGTCTTCTCTACCACATGTTAAAGTCCTCCTCCCACCCTCCTTTCTGCCATCTCCCTGATGCCTAAAGCTAAAGTGCGTCCTCTGCTCAAATGATTCTCTCTCTTGGGCCACTGGTCTGATGCCGGAAACAACACTGACACAGCAAGGGTGGACTAAGCCATACTACAAAGAAGGAATGAGTAAAGCAGCAATAATAAGGATTTAGTTGGGCCCTCACACCCCTGGGTCCTGATGCCATGCAGCACAAATGATACCTACTCTGCTGCCCATTCCACTGGCTGTTATTTCTACGTCTGACACCCTTTGTTTCGAAAAATGGAGGAAAATATCCACATTCTCCCCCGTTGCTTGTAATCCGGACTCTAATTCTAACAAGGAAAATGGCTTCCCACCCTTTGTGCTAGCGCCACCCTCATTATTGGTGTGCATTGGCCCCTCGCACCATTGTACCAGTGCCAATGCAGCTGCCGTACTAATGGTAGTGGTGGCCAAAAAAAGAAAAGTGCTCCTGTGCTCATGACAGATCCATTCTGTCATGTGCACAGGCGTACTAAATCCCTCTGCTGCAAACAGCAGAGGGATTTCGGTTTTTTTTGGGGGGGGGGGGGTGCTCGGGAGGTGGGGAAGAGCTTCTGTGGCCTGTTTCTGATTTTCAATGTAATGTTGATCGCACGCTGTCATCATTGCATTGAAAACAAAACTGACATTAGTTTCAGTTTCAATGTTTCGGTGCTCGTGGGGCTATCTTAGCCCCGAGCACCGAAACACTTGGGAGAGGTATCGTTGGAAAGAGGAGAATCTCCCCTTTCCAATGGTACCCTTCCCTAGTGGATCCCAGCTTGGCACTTTTCAAACAAAGGGGCAGTTTTCACTGTAAAAATGTGGTGTGTCCCTGTTGCATTTTGGGCCCTTTCCTGTCGCGGGGCACTAGGCCTCCCACACAAGTGAGGTACCATTTTTATCATAAGACTTTGGAGAATGCGGGGTGGGTGGAATTTTGTCGATCCACAGAAATGTGCCGAAAACGTGTTTTTCTTTTACAAAGTTTGAGGTTTGCAAGGGATTCTGTGTAACAGAACCTGGTGAGAGCCAGACAAGTCATCCCATTCTGGATTCCCCTGGATTTCTAGTTTTAAAAAATGTATAGGTTTGCTAGGTTTCCTGGCAGAGCTAGGGTTTAAAATCTATAGCTAGGCACTTTGCAAAAAAACGGTCCGTTTTCTCTGTAAAAATGTGGTGTGCCCATGTTGCGTTTTGGGCCGTTTCCTGTCACGGGCACTAGGCCTACCCACACAAGTGAGGTACCATTTTTATCAGAAGACTTTGGGGAGTGCAGGGTGGGTGGAATTTTGTGGATCCACTCAGATTCTAGAACTTTCCATCACAGAAATGTGAGGAAAATGTGTTTTTTTGACAAAGTTTGAGGTTTGCAAGGGATTCTGGGTAACAGAACCTAGTGAGGGCCACACAAGTCACCCCATCCTGGATTTCCCCTGGGTGTCTAGTTTAAAAAAATGTATAGGTTTGCAAGGTTTTCCTAGGTGCCGGCTGAGCTAGGGTTCAAAATCCACAGCTAGGCACTTTGCAAACAAAAGTGTCTGTTTTCACTGTAAAAATGTGGAGTCTCCACGTTGCATTTTCAGCCGTTTCCTGCCGCGGGCACTAGGCCTACCCACACAAGGGAGGTACCATTTTTATCGGGAGACTTAGGGGAACAAAGAATTGTACAGATTTGAAATTGACTTTTGATGCATTTCTGCCTTCCTAATGTAAGACAATGTGTAAAAAAGAAGTCACTTTGAAAAATGTCCTTTAATTCACGTGCTAGTATGGGTGCCCACAATTTCGGAGATGTGCAGATAGCTACTGTTTCTAAACTCTATATTTTGTTCCCATTTTGGAAATACATAGGTGTCTTTCATACTGATTTTTCACTGTTTTTATTTTTCCCAAATTAATTGCCATATACCCTGTACACAATAAAAAAAACATTGCAAGACTGCTCAGTTATTGGCTCTGGTTCCTCTGGTTCTTGATGAACCTACAAGTCCTATATATCACCAAAACCAGAAGGGTCCAGCGGATGTAACGGTATATTGCTTTCAAATATCTGTTATACTTAGAAGAGGTTACAGGTGAAAACGTTGGCACAAATTGCTGTTTTTTCCAACTCATTTTCAATTTTTCCTATTTTCAGCTGTTAGTTTCTATCAAACAAAACCTTGAAAGATCTATACAAATGACCCCTTGCTGTATTCAAAATTTTCTCTACGTTTCTGGAATGTATAGCTTTCCAGGATCCATTATTGCTTTCATACCCATTTCTACAATTAACTGGAAGGAGGTTGAAAGCACAAAAAATAGCAAAAATAGGCTATGTCCCAGTAAAATGCCAAAACTGTGTAAAAAATGTTGGTTTTCTGACAAAAGTATGTCAATCTCTTAAAGCTGGGAGGTTGGTGATTTCAGCACCACAAGCCCTTTGTTGATACTATTTGCAGGGACGCTTTCTTCTGCAGCACTTTTTTCCAATTACCCCCCACTTCCAAAAAACAATTTAGCTGTATTTTGGCTAATTTCTGGGTCTCCTTCAGGGGACTCAACAAACCCTGGGTACCTTTAAAATCTCCATGATGTTGGAAGAAAAGGACGCAAATTTGGTGTGGATGCCTTATGTGGTCAAAACATTACAGGGGCCTAAGCGTGAACTACCTCAAATACCCCAAAAAAGGCTTAGCACAGGGGGGAAAAGGCCTAGCAGCGAAGGGGTTTTTACCTGCATGTGTTTGCATCATTTTTCACCCGTTTTGTCTAAAAATTAGAAGTTTTTCTTGCCCGTGACTGTCTCATTTTGCCTGTTGCATTGTGGGCTTTTTGTTTCTTTTGGACATAGGGCTTAGGGTTTCCTGCATGATTGGCTGCTGAGACTTGGGTTGGGACTAGGGCTGGGGCTAGGGTTTTTATTGGCTGTAGGGTTTTGCACGGGATTGGCTGCTGGGACTAGGGCCGTGATTGGCTGTAAGAGGCTGGTGTCCTATTCGTTCTAGGGCTTAGGGCTAGTGTTGTGATTGGTTGTGGTTAGGGTTCCTATTGGTGAAAGGGGTCCCCTGATTACTAGGGCTATTTAAGACCAGGTTTCAGGGCGTCTCAGCCTGGATGTCGAGGCTAAGGGTGGAGAGGACAAGGGCAGCTGCCTGTTTGAGACTGGTCGGGACTAGGGCTAGAAATGCTGTCCAATGTTACATACATCAGCAACCACACTACCCCATCCACAATCAGAAAAGCACACTGACAGCACATGCACCCTACTCATTTACTACAAACTAACCCAAGACAAAGTTCTGTTTCTCAGCACCCACTACAAACCCCGAGAAATCAGACTTATACACTTTTCTATCCCAACTACCACACATTTCCACCATCACTTACAAACAATACACCACTCTATTCTAGACAACAAACCAATCCACTCATCACTAACACAACCCAATTCCACACCATACTTAACTATATCCCATCCAGACACACTCTCTGCTTCCCTGCTCTAATTACTCCTAACAGACCCCTTTTTGTCACAAACAAACCTATACTCAGCCTTCCATCTTTTCTCTAACCAACACTCTCCTCTTCGTCCTACCCCAATAACACAACCGCACAACACTTACACTCCACTATACCACACATATATTTCCTCTTGCAGCAATCAAATCTAACACAAACACTCTTAACTCTAGTTAATTCTCTCTTACACACAACATACACTCTACTCACAAAGCCATCACCACCCCTTTTACCCTACAACTTCCACTCACAAACAATTCTCTACAAAAAAATCCTTCTCAGAAAACAAATACATTAGCACCTCCTTTTACTATTCCTCAAAAACAAAACATAACACACACCAGCACAACAAAATGTCTCATGAACAACACCTCATAATACTTTCCATCACAAACTACAAACATACACCTACGTTCCAGACTCCACAAATGATACACACCATGAACAAACTCCAATGCCAAGATTCCTTTCTTCCCCCACCCCAACACATACACAGCAACACAGCTCTTTTAACTGTCTCTCATCCATTGGACAATTTAGAACCTTACTACAGGACCCAAATGCTGCACCACCACCCCTGACTCATACACATTCCGCCCTAAATAGACGCAAATAAAATAAGCAACATGCCACTCCTCACAACTTTGCTTCTCCATGTCTACTGCACAACAAGGCTACACTATAAAAATAACACAGCTCACTAACTCACTCTCAAACACCGTCTAAACCACCTATACACGCAGATCTATCAAAATGCCTTCTTAACCTGCTGGACGAAGAACATGATACAGAACAGCTACACAATTGCTATCCTCATACAGCTAATACCAACACTAAGGACACACCTGCTACAAGTTCACTAAATATTGCTCACTCTTCCATAAATTAAAGTCAAAACTGTCTACTAATAAATGCTTGATCGCTCTCTAAAAACAATCATCACATCTACGACCTTCTCAATGACACAAATCATGGTTGGGAGATAATATGGCTCCAGTCCTGCATGAAGCAGTTCCCCTAGGCCAGAGGTCTTCAAACTTTTTTGCTCTGAGCCCCCCTTACCCAAAATATTTTGAAGTCGGGCCCCCCTCCAAAACGTTATAGATTATTGTGAGGGGTTAGGACTGAGCGCAGAGAGTGGGGCTTATGAGATAATATAAGGGGCACTTTTTGAGTAGCTCATACTTCACACTAACTGTGAGATGTATAAAAGAGCAATCCCATATAAACTGAACTAAACAAAAAACACTACTCCCATTAATTGAGGTCCTCATGCTCTTGGGTCCCAATGCAATTGCGCCTTCTGGGCCAACGGTAGCTGCAGCCATGAATAGTAGGTGATCCCCTCTGTCTCTTTCACCCCTTCCCCACCACATCTGCCCATCACTCCATTCTTGAAACAGATTCTCTGTCCCTTACAGAAAAAATGAGCGCCCATGTGTGAACCACCTCAACCCTAATGTTCTCCTCATGTCTTATTGTAAAGTATAAGACAGTCTTAATCGTGATGCAGTGAGCCCTTCACACTCTTGGGCACCAGTGCCACTTTCCTTTCTTCACTAATGAGACCTACTGCCTTGCGAAGCTGGAAGTCTTCTCTACCACATGTTAAAGTCCTCCTCCCACCCTCCTTTCTGCCATCTCCCTGATGCCTAAAGCTAAAGTGCGTCCTCTGCTCAAATGATTCTCTCTCTTGGGCCACTGGTCTGATGCCGGAAACAACACTGACACAGCAAGGGTGGACTAAGCCATACTACAAAGAAGGAATGAGTAAAGCAGCAATAATAAGGATTTAGTTGGGCCCTCACACCCCTGGGTCCTGATGCCATGCAGCACAAATGATACCTACTCTGCTGCCCATTCCACTGGCTGTTATTTCTACGTCTGACACCCTTTGTTTCGAAAAATGGAGGAAAATATCCACATTCTCCCCCGTTGCTTGTAATCCGGACTCTAATTCTAACAAGGAAAATGGCTTCCCACCCTTTGTGCTAGCGCCACCCTCATTATTGGTGTGCATTGGCCCCTCGCACCATTGTACCAGTGCCAATGCAGCTGCCGTACTAATGGTAGTGGTGGCCAAAAAAAGAAAAATGAACCTGCATTTCTGAACACCTTCTTCAGGCATCTCTCTGAGGATAGGGGGAAGCGGTCTCATTTCTAAACGAAAAAATTTAGTTCCACATAGAGCATCCTCCTCTGGTCTATCTGTGTTGATGCTATCCATGGATTTCACACCTTTACTCTTTCTGCTGGGCCATTACCCAGAAACCCCAGGGGTCCGGGCGATCGGGCCTTTGAATATGACCCTTTTGGTCTCTTCCCTTGTGCCCTCTCAACTCACCTGAAAGGACATCTGCATGTAAACAGAGGCCAAAGTTGGCAGGGGGTATGAGGACTAAGGTGCCCATGTGTTTTTAATTTTGCAAAGACTTGCCATGTTAAAAACAACCATCCCAAATATGTTAACGGGGACCTGGAGGTACCTCTGTGTGAGAGTTCAAGGAGGGGGTCTAATGTGATTTAATTTATGGGATAACTTGAAGCACCATCATGACAAAAAAATAATTCTTTTTTAGAGGCAATGTTGGGATGTTGAGTTTTGAAAAGTGTACTTTTAATGGTCTTATAAAAAAATCCTGCAATAGGTACAGTCTGGTTAGCTATTATTAATATGTATTCTTTGAAAGTACTCGTTTTATCTTATAAAGGGCCTCTGGAAATATGAGAGTCTGCAGCCGTGACATTTTTCACATATTTATGGATTTGCCACATAATCCACCACCTGCAGTATAACATTCAGATTTAAAAAAAATGTGATTGAAGCTCAAATGGATCAAAAGTTACTAAAAACATGGTGACGTGTTTGTGCGCATTGGAAGCCCTTGACAAAGGGTAACTGGCCAACTTTCAGTGGCTTAGTTCTGTATTTGGCTGTTAAATTGGTACTAATGAAGTGAAATCTTTGCCTAGTCAGTACTATCAAGTGAATAAAATTTCAAAATAATTAATACTAGTAAAAATGTGCCGCATTATACTGCATAATTTGTCTATGGTGCTCCCCTGCCACATAATTCCATTGGCCCGGATCACATACGCAAAATCATTGTGTGGTAACCTATCTTATACAGTGTTTAATACAATTTTGGAATAATGCCTTACATATTCACATTGCTTTCTGTTACATGCTAGGACCTAAACACATTATAAATTCACATGTCACTATTATGCACTACACCATCCTGGATTACGTTTTGTGACTCTTTGTTCTCATACAGACATCTTCTGGGATCACATTAACCAAAATTTGCATTTTTTTAACACCTCATTTCTCACTTGTAGGCCTGAGCATTATTTTAAATGCAGTTGCTGAACATGTAAATACAACAAAATACTTATAAAATATTTTATTGTTTTTAGCCAAGCTGTTGACTTCGCGACCCCCAAAGTTCAGGATCACAGCTGCCTTACTTTTCTCAACACTTCAACTGTCATGTAAATGAAGACGGCCTGGAAACGCAAAAGATAAGCAAAGTTGCTCTTCCAGGCCATCTTCATTCTTAAGTACTTAATGAGGCATTTGCGCCCCCTGGGACTGCCGCCACAGACACCCAGGGGGACGTGCCCCCAGTTTGACGACCTCTGTTCTAGGCTATCAACCTATCACACAAAATCATATAGGCAAAAGAGGAGGTGGCCTAGCTGTTGCGTTCAAGCAAACATTACATATCACTAAAGCTGACGACGTCTCCATAAAAGGTTGTAAGGGGGCGTGGCCAAGATGGCGGACAGTTAGGACGCAGGATTGTGTCCCTCCGGCGCCGCCACTCTTTTGCCTTGTATTAGTGCCCATCCCCAGTTCTTCAAGGCACTGTAAAGGAACCGGGTGGCATCAGTGAGTGGCAACGTACCTGCATGCCGAATTTCCAGCGGCGCCGCAGACCACGGCAGGTGTCGATCTCGCAGGCCGGAGCGGATTCGCGGCGGGTGTTGCAGGAGGGCCTGCGGCCAGACGGAGCGCCCGAGCTGAGTGCCCCGATAGGGGAGGAGCACGGAGCTGCAGAGTTGAAGGCGCCGTCTGGTGAGGAGCACCGAGAGGTCTTCGAATCCTGTGGAGTGGTGCCTGCGCTGGAGCTGATCTGCGGCAAGCGTGGGCTGGCTGCATAGTCGAGGCCAGACAGAAGAGTGGTACTGGAGTCGCCATTTTGTGGGGAGGCGCCATTTCAGCCAATGCCAGCAACACAGTAGTGCCATTGGCGGCAGAGGTCACTCGCATACGCCGGACAGTCAGGGGACCTCACCTCAGGCCTAGGGGAACCCCGGGAGACCAGGTGAGCCCTGGTACGAGCAGGGGAGGATCTGTGAGCTGGGCACCCTTGGCGCCGAGTCCCGGGGTTGCCTTTGAGCACTGGAGGGCTCCGAGGAGCAGCCCCGGCCCGCAGAGCGACGACCCGCCACGATTGACATTGGCGGCGACCGCCATCCATCTGCGCTGCACAGGCGAGGCGCCCCACATCGGGTCTAGCGGAACCCCGGGAGACGGGGTAGGCCTCAACGCGTGCTGGAAGGAGTGTTGCATTGTATATTCTTTGCATTGAGGCCCAGTACTGCCCTGGATGGTCATGGGGAGGCGCAGAGGGCCTAGACAAATGCACAGGACTTGCAAAGCAGGGCAGACAGCAGATCGCTGCCCATAAGATGGTGAGGACCAGCGGCGTGCAGCAGGAGTTCCAGGCAGTCTCCCTTTGGCCTGCCACGACTAGATCGGCAGGAGCCTGCGATTGGCTGCGCAGCGCCAGGGTGGTGTAGCAAGTGGACCCTGGCCTGAACGCCGCAGCGTCCCCAGGACAGGATCCCCCTGGCGGAGGCCCGTAACCCAGTAAGGAGGGTGTACCTCGCCGAGTGGGGCTGGTGCAAGTGAATAGCCTCACCATAGACTTGATCCATGGGCACAGGCCCAGCTTTAGGAGCTGGTTGTTCTGCGGGCTTCTCTGGGAGCGCAAGTGGGGGCAGCAGTAACGGCGGCCCTCCCCACATTCAAGTGACAAGCCTGGATGGTACGAGCCTGGGTCTGACAGGTGTGAGTGGGCCTGGCTGGGCCTGAAGAGTCACAGGAAGCTAGTGATGCAGTACTCCCTGGGGCTTGACTGGGAGGTGCACGAGGCTGACCAGTCAGGCTAGGAGAATGGACGGACTGTGCGCGCGACATGACAGCAGCTCGCACCAAGAAAGAAAAAACTCTGAAGGAGATGCTCCTGAAGCCCCCTGATCGCACCACACTGGCAGTCGAGAGGCACGAAGGGGCACTGGAAGAGGGTGATGGCCCGGCCACTAAGACCTTCATGATGGAACTATACTCTGCCATTAAGGAAGATATCCAAGACCTCAAGTCCAGCTCTCTGCCGATCTCAGGGAGGTGAGGTGTGATATTGAGGAGGTGGGAGAACGGGTAACTACTCTGGAAGAGCATGAACTCAGCCGGGACGAGGAACTCCACCAGATGCAACAAGATCTGTTCCACCTCCAGGAACAACATCTAAATCTACAGGCACATGCCGAAGATCTTGAGAACCGCTCTGAGCAGAACAACATTCGAATTCGTGGTGTTCCCTGGCGAGAGGAGGGAGTTGATCTCCGGTCTTACGTCAGGGCACTGTTCCTGCAGATATTGGGTGAACACGACTCGAAGGACATACAACTGGACTGCGTCCATAGGGTGGGCCTCCCCCGAGGAGACAAAGCACCACCTCCGTACATCTTTGTGTGTGCCCATAACTTCCAACTCAAAGAAAGGATAATTTGCAAAGCATGGGAGGCTCACCCGATCCAGTTTCGGGGTCAGACACCAGCTATTTTTCAATATCTGGCGGCATCTACGTTAATCAAACGGTGAGAATTCTGGGCGGTCACCTCCTATCTCCGTGAGCAAGGCATTCCATATTCCTGGGGCCATCTCTTCTGGATAATATTCAAGTTACAGGGGAAATTGCGACAAAGTGCTGGGCCTCGATACCACGACAACAGCGGAACAGACAGAGAGGTCCAGAGAACATGCTCCTCGCCGATCCACACAATAGCAGCTGGTCCAAACTGAAGCCCGATCTGAACATGATTGCTAAGGAGTGAGAGGCGGTGCTCTCCTCCCTCTCACAGCCCTCGGAGTGCCCGGCTACCCCTTGAACTGCGCAACTGAACAATGCCAGATGGGGTGAGGTAGCAGGCTGCTGGGGGGACACGGGTGGATGTCTCCAATACTCGCTTGCAGGCTTCACGCTTGCAGTTTGGGACGGAGCGTGCTCTCCACCCTACCTGTTGAAGAGAGAGCCATGGCCTTCCTGGTTATCCATCCCTCAACAAACTTTTCTTCCCTTGCTCTCAGTTGATGTTTTCCAACATGTTTTCTTTTTGATGATACTTCAGGTTGTGGGTGTTTCTTTTTGGGGCTTCTGCACCAGTCAGTCGTCTTTTCATGTCTCCCCACTGGGGCGTAGAGGCCTCCAGAGCAATGCCGGCCCAGATAGCGGGATGCGGGAAGAGCAGATCGTCGCACATAGACACAATCCCGATGGGGAAAGCTCTTAAGATAGTTAGCCTGAATGTGCGGGGTCTAAACAACCCCATGAAAAGATCAGCCATCCTCTCCTTGCTGGAAAATTCTGGGGGGGATATATGTCTTCTCCAGGAGACACACCTTCTTTCTAAGGACACCCCCCGAATGCGCACTAGACTCTTTCCACAACAATTCTGGTCTACGGGCCAGTCCAAGAAAAATGGAGTTGCGATCTTACTCAGGGCACACTTCCTGGGTAAGGTCATAGCAACTGTAGTGGAAATTAAGGAGCGTTTGCTGGCAGTTAAGGTGCAGTGGGGTGGTTCATACATTACACTGCTGTCACTCTATGCTCCCAAAAACACAACAGGAATCCTTTATCATTACGGCCCTCACAAAGGTACTCACGACACAAGACACAGCGATACTAGTAGGGGGGCACTTTAACTTAGTGATGGACGCTGATTTAGACAGATCAGAGCAAAGGTTGAATCAGGCTGGGGCATTCTCCTCACGGGACAGGGAGTGGCTAGTGGACAATGGCCTGCATGACGTTTGGTGCGCCCAACATCCCGGGTTGAAGGACTACACTTACTACTCCGTGGCCTACAAAACGTATGCGCGGCTTGACCATTTTCTGGCTTGTACTCCCTTAGCGTGTCAGCTGCACACTGCTACTATCAAACCCAGGTCCTTATCAGATCATGCACTCATCGCTGTATAAGTCTATGCGCAGCCCTCACTTGTGGTTCCCCCTGGTTGGCCCTTGCGGAAGAGCCTCCTGCATTCCTCTGAAACAGTGAAGCGTATTAAACAAAAATTGGTTGACTATCTGCAGCTTAATGACGTGGGCTCAGCGTCGTTGTCGGCTGTTTGAGAAGCCCTGAAGTTGGTCATCAGGGGTGAATTCATCGCCATTTCTGCAGCTGAAAACAAATTACCGAAGGAGAAGCGCAGCGAATTAGAGAAAGGAGTAGCGGAACTAGAATCCATACATAAAAGAACTGGGGCGCCGAGGGTGTGGAGGGAGCTGGAGAAATGCAGGCATCTTCTGAGGCACCTGGACCTCGATAGGGCTGAGCATGCTCTTCTTATACTCCGCCATAAATTGTATCTTAGCAGTGATAAGTGTGTCAGGCTCCTGGCCCAGAGGTTGCGGGCTAAAACACAGGCGGCTATGATACAGGCAATTAGAGACCGGACGGGGGAGGAACAGAGTGCAGACACACACACATTTGAAGCATTCCGCTCCTTCTATTGCACCCTATATACTGGACAGGACCCACCGACACGGGACCTTCTCTTATATTTGGACACCTGTGCGATTTCTCCTCTCCCTAAAACTACGGCAGAACTGCTTGATTCCCCCATTCGCGTGGAGGAAGTGATCACAGCTATATCTCGATTGAAACTAGGCAAGTCGCCGGGCCCTGATGGCTTTTCAGCCCTTTTTTCAAATCCTTCTGTTGTGAGCTGGCTCCTCTTTTAACTAAACCAGTGGTTCCCAAACTTTTGACTCCTGAGGACCCCTATTGAGTCACTATTGGAAGCCAAGGACCCCCATACAATTTGTACAATTTAAATTTCAAACATTAAAACAGTAGTTTGAAAAAAGTAAACACACACTTTTGCGCACCAAACAAATACTCGAATCACTAAAGATTTTAGTATTTTATATAGAAAGAATGAGTAAAATCGAAACCTGTTAATGGGATGGTTAGTGCTGCATCTCGGCAACTAACTTTTCAATATTTGGTTCTATTTCGCAGTATGAGGCTCTTGCCAGGGCCAGACTGGAAACCCAATGCCGCCCTGGCAAATGTTGTCAGACCAGTCCCAGTACTTAATGCAGTGAGTGAGCCTGGCCACTGCAAAGCAAACTTTGGGGGGCTCTCCCACCAAGGAAATTTGGGGACAAATGGTGCATTCTGCAACACATTTGTCATTATATATTGAATTGAATTTGCTTTTAAAGCATAGTAAATGATGACCTTACTATGCACCAATACAACAATCTTTTTGGGGCTCTTTTATGAATCCCTCACTATCACTCTCCAACAGTGCCTCTCTTCTCTCAAGAACCCCTCTGTCAGATGTATTTCATTTGTTTTATAGCATCTCTCATACAAGTGTAGGGTGTCAGAGCATTTTACATCACACACATGCAGAGACAATGAATCATACGTGTGTAAATCGGTGTATAAAAAAATGTTATGTTATATAAGGCAAAGGGGACTTCAAGGTGTAGGATTCACATGTCATCCATACTGGTGAGCATTTTTTAAGAGTGCTTGGTCTGGAGAAGCACAGCATCTTGACACAAAATGTAACATAGGGGTTAGCTTTGACTTTAATTATAATAGTTTAATTCTACCCAAACAAACTTTTTTGGCAAAATGAGGATTATGAAACACTGGGAAAAAAGACAGCATACTAATTTGTACCATGCAGTTTGCATGTGGCTGTTTGATTGCAGATCATAGCTTAAGGTGCTAGATTATGATTGTAATTCATAAACTGCATAATAACAAAAGAATGTCTGTGACAAAAGCAGTAACCCACTGAGCTATGCACATAAATTACATTTTTTATTTTTTTTAAATGCATGGTACATATTCTTTGCAGCAGGCAAATTAACCCTCTGCGCTACCTTAGATGAGTCAAACCTGCTACTGAACAAAACACGCATCTCTCTCTCCAGCAGGTACATTAATCACTGGATGTTAGCTTGACACTTTTATAGTTGCCCGAAAACTACAGATTATTCAAGGAACTTTGAAGTGCTTTTAAAACTGTTGCTTGCGCCCCCCCTGGGAATGTGTCACGGACCCCTGGGGGTCCGCGGACCACAGTTTGGGAAACACTGAACTAAACTGTTCAACTCCTTTCTGGAGACAGGGGCGGCGACACCTTCCATGTCGGAGGCAGCTATTTCCGTTATTCTGAAGCCCTCCAAAGATCCAAGAGACTGTGGTTCTTACTGGCCCATATCTCTCCTAAATCTAGACGCAAAGATCTTTGCCAGTATCCTTGCGGCGCGATTGAATCCCCTAATGCAGCGCGCGCAAAGGAATTTGTTTTATTTATTTAAATGTGTACTTACCTCCGTTCATCCATATTCCGGTGTTTACATTTCCCCACCCTGCTTCTCTCGCGCCCCGCCTCTCTGCCCCACCGAACTCCCTCCACGGACCGCTATGGCTCCTTACCAATAAGCAGATAGGTTCTAAAAGGTTGTAAGGCCCTTTTTCACCATATGCAATCCTACACCATATTCCTCCTGTAACTTTCTGCTCCTTTACAGACCTCCACCTTGCAGTGCAACATTCCCGGACACACTTCTAGACAGGGTTTCAAACCTGATAACACTACACTCCAACTTGTGCATTCTGGATGACCTCAACATTTGGTTTGACAAACCCAATATACCCCATCCGTAAACAATCATCACTGACCTAGATAGATTGAACCTGCATCAAATCGTCAATAGTCCCCCAGACATCGATGGACACTTCCTAGATGTCCTTTTTGCAATACAGAACTAGTTATCTTTCAATGACTCCAGTCACATGGTCTGGCCACCATTTGCTTGCTTTCCAATATAAAATAACACTCAATCAATCAATCAACTAACTTTATTCAATCTTAAACATTAAGATAATAAAAGTACAGAAATTCATAAAATACATATTTGAAAGTCATGGAACATTCACGTCACATTTAAATAAAACATAAAATAAAACACAGATAAAACACAGATAAGAACCATGTTAAAACTTTAGATAAAACACTAGTTGAAACATTGTGAGTTCATTCGGTGCGAAGACAGGTAGGATTGCAGACAACAGGCCTATTTATCTACCATCTGCTGACTACAACTAGAATCAAATAATATCAGATAGAAAGGAGTGATCTTTAAACGTGACCTCAATTCATATTATAAATAATATAAAGTGCAGAACAGTCCCACAGTCAATTGAAATACAATTAATGAACTAAACAATCTTCTTTTTGACAAAACCAGACATAGGTAGGATGCAACAAAGAAATTTACATAAGGGTCAGGGAGCATTTGGAGAAAAGCCAGAGCTGGGTGACATTGCACAAACATATTTTTCAAAAACAATGGGCGAATATACTTTTTCCGTGCACAAGTATAACATTTGCAGAAAAATATAAAATGGAGGTTAGATTGGATGGAGATGCCATCACAGGGGCAAACTGGAAGTTCGTTGATTGAGTATAGCCCTGATGGGAATCCCAGCATACAAGGGATAAGGTTTAATCTAAATCTCAAGAGTACATATCGGTGTCAGGGATTTGTTACAGACACCAGATATGAATTTGCTTTTCCAAGGGCAGGTGGACGGCCCAAATATAATGCCACCATGGTTTTATGACAGTTTAATGCGTATCTTTCATTATCCCTATTCTCTTTTGTGCAAAATTTGATGTCCGCTTTTGGGATATTCATACAAGTAAGTGGATCAGAAAATAGGGATTCAAATCCCAATTTTGACAGGGTAACCTTAACATATCGCAGTGAAAACAAAAAAGGGGCTAAGGCGTATCCCTGCCTAACACCCCGGAGAATTGCAAAATATATTGTGCATTCGCACTGGCTGCCATACCTAACACATGCAGAGGATGGGAGTATAATTGACGGTGAAAAAGAATAATATCATCCACTCCCATGTCTTTCAAGATATTCCATAATTTATTGTGCGACACAGAATCAAAAGCAGCGGAGAGGTCCATAAAAACATTCCCTCCTTTAACAGTGGTATACTTTGCTGCAATCAAATTTAGGTGTCCCCAATTCCTTTTTTAAAACCATATTGCACTGGGATTAAAATATTGTTATCATCAGCCCATTCCTCAAGTCTGTTTAACAACAAACGGGCCATTAGTTTCCATGTTCTGTCCAAAAGTGATATTGGCCTATAGTTTTTGGGCAATGCTTTATTCCCTATCTTGTATATTGGACAATAACTTGTTTTCTATGAAGCAGGGGGGGCCCTTATCGTAATTATATTGAAAATATTTGTCAGAAACGGTATCCAAAGTTCAGGGTAATAAAAAAAAAATCAATGGGGCACCGTCCGTACCCGGAGCCTTCGCACTACTGCATTGCATAAGGCCGTTGCCCACCTCTGCAAATGAAAAGGTAATGGGGATCCCTACATCACAGTTTGGGTGATCTTCAGTCAGTTTCTCCCTATCTGGAGATAGCCCAAATATAGCTGAATAGTGGTCCACTCAAGCATCCTCCCCCATGTTTACACTTAGGGAGGGTCCTGTATCTTGGCTCACAAATGTTGAGTTGGGCGATACCCAGAATTCTTTAGAGCTTTTTAAAGCTCAGGCTAGTTGTAATTTGTCCCAGGCATCCTCTTTTAAAGCTATAAGTCTATCCCACCTATGTTTCTTATATTGCAAACGGAGAGAGCTGACCAAGGATTTATTCCTTGGCCTTTCCTTTAGGGCTTTGTGTAGACTACTGAGTGACTTAGTGCAAGCTGTATTAAACCAGCGCAGGTTCTTTAATAAACAGGGTTTCTTCCGGGGTTGTAAATTACTGTCGACCACGCTCAGCAGTGAGACAAAGCCCTGCACTATACTTTCCAGGTCACTATGCAGGTCGAGACAAGTTGATAATTCATTCTGGGTACTCCCAATTATAGTAGGTAGTAATACCTCTTTATTTATTTTTGCCCATTTTAACACTATTCCATTCTTTCTTGCTATTCTTGGAACTGGAATTTTTCGACCCGCACTATTAAAACAACCCTTCTAATGAATTTGAAATATCAGTGCGTCATGATCGCGAAAACCTGAAGCAAAGGTTCCTATCTTGTCAAAAAACCTCTTAAAAGGAAACGCCACCACTAGGTAAACTAGCGTGGAGCCATGTATTATGTCCACAAACATTTTGCCAAAAGTGCCAGTGTGCTCATCCATAGAATAAGGTATTACCAGGTTTTTCGTGACCAGGTACCTATTCTATTCATTACATACACAGTGAGAACAGTGGTAGGGTATAAGATGGTGCACCAATTACTTGTGTTCTTGTACAATATCTAATACATATTAATTATTTCAACCAGTAGTGGTCCAACAAATGCCCACCTCCCGAAACCAGCCACCAATTTGGTTTCAAATATAAAACAGATATACAGAAAGAAGGGAGAGGCAATGCTATAATGACCAAAGAGTTAATCCCTTTCATTCATCACAGACGATGACAGAATAAATGATTTCTGTAGCCGGAAATGTTCTTAGTCTTTTTTTATTTCAGTTTTGTATGTATAGCGGCAAAACAGCCAACGCGTTTCATCCTTTCAGGCTTCTTCAGGGCAACTATAATGTATCGCAGAGTCTTCGGCTCAGAGTTTCCCGATACTCATTCTAGACACTTTCAAATTTTAGGATATACACTTTTATAATTTAGTATCAGAGTTACTGTAGGTACATATTCTGGTCCACGTTCCTTTTCCAATTCAGCAGGTCCTACTACCACACCAATAAATGAATGCACTCAATCGCCCAATCTTTCAAAATCAAAAAGTTGTCCTTATATGTGTTTGAGTCCACACCCATGGTAAGCCCAAGGAACTCGAGTAATAGACAGTAATGGCGGCGCTCAATCGCTACCCCTATTCAGCGTGGAGACTCCTCTTCCATACACAGGTCCGGTCGTCTGTGATGAATGAAAGAGATTAACTCTTTGGTCATTATAGCATTGCCTCTCCCTTCTTTCTGTATGCCAATTCAATTCATCCCCGTACTGAGTGTGTAAAAAATGGTAAGGAGCAACCTCTTCTTCATCTACCAACCCACAGAGCAGCGTTTTTGTTCCAGCACAACTATGAGCGTTAAAATCTCCCACCCAAACTATAAGTAAGGGGTTTCGGTGGATGGTTATTGCTCTATCAATTGCTTTTTCAAGTGAGTGAATTACCTGTGACATATTACCCTCGAAGTTGTGATTATAAAAGTTAATTAGGAGCATATCCTCTAGACCGAAGCCACTACATACTATAAGGTGGCAGTAGGGGGACTGGACATCTATCTCACCTATATTTACGCACAAGGTATTTCTTATCAAGCTTAATAAACCTCCTCTAGCTCTACCTGACCGTGAAGGAATAGCAGGTGTTTGTATTGCACGAAACCCATCAATATAAACCGCATCAACTTCCCATGTTTCTTGAAGGCAAACTAGGTCATAGCATTCTATGGTCCTAGTCCAATCTTCATTTACCCGCTTAGACCTAAGCCCCGCTATATTCCAGGTTAATACATTGACCATATCTCTTCTCTGGTCCTAGGGCTGATTAAGTATTGGCGAGATTACCTCCTGTTGTTTTTGCAAATGCTGGGTCACACTGCTATCCTTGAGTCAATTACAAGTTTCTAGCCCTCCAGGGGCGAAATTTATTAGCCAGTGAAATGCCTATTGTATCATTCCATCTATTATGGATGACTACTGGGCGGGAGGGTGAGGGGGAGAGACAAAGGGGCCAAGATTCATATTTATCTTTCTGTCCAGAGGTTTAGCACCCGGGGGTCTATAAAAGAACCCCAACCGTAAAGCACACATTTGTGTTGATGCTACAGGGGAATTGGGTACTGTTTCCCAAAAATATTTCACAAGATGTTGATTTTTAAAGTTAATTACTCTACAATCCCCCCAATTAATTTTGGGGAGTTACCCACCCAGGAAAGTCTTCTGGCCATGATGATATAATTGACATTCGTGGGGCGGCATAAACTTGCACAGCCAATGTGATGCTTTGTTCATCAGATGTTGGGTAGTTTCCATCTGAGAGTGTTGCAATGGTGGTGTGTTTACTAAGATCAACACAAAGGGGCATGCAGCCGGGGGAGATTTAGGTTTAAGTTAAGCTTATGATAATATTGATAAGCTTCCTGTCCCTCCCCTTGAGCAGTCTGTCCTGGTCTGGCAATATCTGTGATACTGTGAGTATGTAGCTTGTCCAGTCTGAGGGGGTAAGTCATGGTATGTGGCGGCCTGACTAGATGTAGCTAAGTTGCGGGGGCCACTACACAATTGTTTGTAGCCTATAACTGGGGAAGATTTAGATTACTCATCGCCCACCAATTAGCCATACAAATGATATTATCAGAGCCTAAAACCCCATCCGCACCCACAGCTGTCTCCCTATTAGCCTGGATACATGAGGTATCCCTTAAGGACTTGGTTCTAAGTATAAACTGCGTGTTAATGAGGGGGGGATTTTTACATTTACACTGACACGCATAGTTAGCCTTCTGTAGAGGGTCAGCAATCCTACTAGAACTTTGGCATACACTTCCCTCTCTATCACTCATTTTTGCTAACTTGGCCTCAATCCGCTAAAGACTATTTATTATGGGCTGCAAGTGTTGGGCCATGATGCTTTACAGGTCTTGCGTAGACTTCCCTGGTTCACTTACGATCTTCACGGAAGACCCCTTGCCCCCCTCCTGTCCAGTGTTCATTTTAGTCAGTCTTTGGAGCCTACCACCTCTATTCTTTTTAACCGGTGGTATGTTGGGGAAGTTAGAAGGCTCTTGACTGCCTGTACCATTAGGCAGAAGTTTGGGGACCATTATTGTAGCCTCAAATTGAATAGGTGAATCAACAGCGGCCCCCGGTAACAAATCGTCATTTAGGAGAGGAGTATGAAGGGGTAATAATCTCGCCTCACTTCCAGACAGCCTTGCCTCCACTCTCTCTATCTCTTTCGACAGCACATCCGCTGCTCTCGAGAGGAAGGAGTCCAACGTATTAACAAACTCAACTCCTTAGTCTTGCGGTGTGGCCTTTATCTTCCCCATGTTCATCAACTAGGTCCCTGGAAAGGCAACAGATCCACAAACCTTAGAGTTGGGGCCCAGCCTCCTCCACGCGTGGATGGGCCTGCCTTTGGCCGGGCTTAGCCCGGGCGCATCCCGTGCTGCGGGAGCGTTGCGCTCTTAAGAGCGCGAGTCCAAAGGTGCAGGGGCAGCTGGGAGATTGAGTTCCTCCCCATCGATATGCAGCACAACAAAGTGGTGGCAGTCCTCACCCCTGGTCTGGAGCTTTGCGGTTTACACCGCCGCTGGAGCGTTGCGCGCTTAAGAGCACGAGTCCAATGGTGCAGGGGCAGTTGGGAGATTGAGTACCTCCCCACTGATATGCAACACAACAAAGTGGTGGCAGTCCTCACCCCTGGTCTGGAGCATTGTGGTTTACACTGCTGCTGAAGCGTTGCACGCTTAAGAGCAGGTGCAGGGGCAGGGGCAGCTGAGAGATTGAGTTCCTCCTCACCCCTGTTCTTGAGCATTGCAGTTTAAAACAACACAAAGTGACACACCGAGAACCACCTTATGTGTATCTACCTATCGACCATGGAACAAACTCAATTTGCAACACTTACAAACACAACTAACATTCAGTACAGACATAGACACAATAAATTCTGTTAAAAAACCATACGAGTGGCTACAGGAAGCTTTTAATATCCTGTTACCACTATAAAATTAACACAACAAAAGAAAATAGGCACATTGGAGAAATACAGAGATAAAAATGATAAAGCAACAAATTAGAAAGCTGCAATGTGCCTGGCTCAAAACAAACACCAATCAAGACAAACTTTGCCTACAGAAACATAACAGATTATACAAGTCAACTATCAACAAAGCTAGGAAAAGGTACTTTTCAGACACAATTCAAAATGCTAAATGTGCAAATAAAGAATTCTATAAAATTCACAGACAAACTGCCAAATTATTACGCAGCCAAAGCCGACATGTTGGACTCATATTTAAAACAAAGCGCCAGCATTGATCCTTTTCCCAAAAAACAATCCAAGAATACTCTAACCCAGCATCTCCAGTCCTTCCAACAAATTTCACACCATGAATTTAGGGACCTGGTCTCAGCAAGAAGGCCTGCCAGCAGCCGTTCTGACTCGTGTCCACCACAAATCTTCAAGACAATTCTTCTAACAACCTCTACTGCTACACTAGTAAGAAGAATAATCAACAATTCCTTAACTATAGAAACATTTCCAGAAGAACTCAAAAAGTCATACATACGTCCATTAATGAAGAAAACAAACTTGGACCCGCTAAACACCGACAACTACAGACTGATTACAAATATATCTTTCCTGGATAAATTGATAGAAATAGCAGCAATCGCCCATATGTCACAATTCATTGAAGATAATACAATACTTTCAGTCTTCCAAACAGGATTCCGTCCAGGAATAGGCACAGAATCTGCCCTCATTGCCATTTGTGATGACCTTAAGAACACAGTTGACCACAGCAGGTTTGCTGGCCTACTTCTCTTGGAACTTTCGGCTGTGTTTGACCCAGTTGACCATGACACTCTGATACAAATACTCTACGAAGCCGGCATAGAGGGGACTGCTCTAGACTGGATCACATCCTACCTTCACAACAGAACTAATGTCATTCATACCACCCTTTCTTGTCCAAACTGTATTTCACAATTGCAGTAGTCCCACAGGCTCTATCATCATCCAAGCTTTTCAGCATCTACATAAAGTAATTACCGGCACTGATCAATCAATTTCACCTCACGTGCTATAACTGTGCAGATGACACGCAAATACTCTTTCTACTGGAATTCCCCAAAGACATGTGAAACTCACCAATTTTCAGTTGTCTCAGAGCCGTGAATCAATGGATGACGTGGAGCCATCTCAAATTGAATGCTTACAAAACTGAAACACTCTCGTGTAGCGATTGGAAAATTGATGACCCACTCGCCGTCTGGCCTGATGATCAGGGAACACTGCCTAAAGTATCAAAGGAAGTAAGAAACCTCGGAATGACCATGCTATCAATGAATGCCCATGTGGGCAAATTTGCATGATCCAGCTTTGTTAATATAAAAACTCTGCAATGGACCTTCCCCCATCTGGGATTTTCACAAAAGGTCTATCATCTCTATTTACGGTTGACCTGGCTTTTCCGCAGGGGCAAATTGGAAGGAACAGATGCTGAATCCCAACTTCCCTCACTGTGAGAAGTTGGCCTGGCATATGCTGGTCACTACTTAAAGTGGCCACCTTGCACTAGTCCAATTCGACTCTTATGGTAGATAGGTTTAAGACAACCTCTTAAAGAAAGCTATCCTAGTGGTAGCTGTGAAGAGCAGCCTTCAGGCTAAGTCTCAGAGGAATGTAAAGCAGCTTGTTTTACCTTATAATCTCTTGAATCACCAAATGAAAGGACACCACACAGGTATATATATCAAATATATATGTATTTATTTCTAGACACACTCTACTAATCTCTTTATGAGATTAGAAGTCAGGAACACATTCAAATATCAACGTTTCACAATAAGTTAGGCACAAATATGGCTGGGGCCCTAGGGGCGTACCAGACCATATACTAAAAAAGAGGTTTAGGAAAGTCGACTTGCAAGGGGACAAGGCTTAGGGCCTGTAGAATCGCTGGGGCTTCACTAATCCACCCAAGGCAGGTAAGTAAAAGACCCACGGGAGACGCGTGCAGTGTGCAGAGGGTTCCCTATTGATTTCAATGGAGCAAGTTGCGGTTGGATTTTTAAAGTTTAAGGGTACTTCGAGGAAGTCTACAAGCAAGCCACTTACAAGGTAAGTAATTCGAGGGCCAACACACACTAGGGCACCGGAGTGCATGAGTTACCTCACTCAGGGAAGCCGGGTGCATAGGTGTCTTTTGGTGCCAGGTCGCGTCGCTGTTTTCTATGGAAGCCAAAGAAGATTTGCTGCTTGCGAAGACTGAAGAAGTGTCCGGTGGAATCCAAGGCTGGATACAAGATGAAGATGACCTGAAAGCAGAAGGGACAGTGTTCACAGTCACTTGCCAGTGACCCGGGGCCAGGAAGATGGATGCCCACGGAAGTCGGGTGATTTCAGGTGATCAAGGGTGTTTTGACTCTTCGCTCACGAGGTCCAGGAGGTATCGACGATGACCAGCAGCTGGATTCGGAGTGTCCCATGACGTCTGCAGCTTACTGAGGCGTCGGCAACCGGATTGGAGCCAACAAACCTTGGGAACAGCAAGTCTCATGGAAAGTGAATAAAGTCAGCGGTGCAGACCAGCAAGGCCTGAGGGACTCACCCAGCGAGGGTGAGTGAGGGCAGGCCTGGAGCAACCAGAGGAGCCCTTTGGTTTGATAAGAAAGTCTTCGGGGGACCCACAAGCCAACGGGCAAGGGATCGCAAAGACGCCTTGTGAGGAAATGTTTTGCAGGAGCCCACAGTCACTCGGGATGGGGTAGGCCTCTGATTTTCGCTGCAAAACCTGCTGGAGGCTTAAGCCACACATGGTCCAATGCACAAGTTCGTAGAACGTTGTGAAGGGGTTGCACTCGACAATAGTGCACGGTACCCGGGTATTGCTGTTCCCCGTCACTCGTAGGGTCCACTCGCCACAGCTTTGCTGGGGACTCACAATGGCCATCGAGAAGTCAGGAAATCCACTTCTGGGGCTGCAGGGACTTCGGACTCCGGCGGGAGTGGGAAAGTTTGCGACCGTTGATTAGAGTTTCTGGTGCCTGCCAAGCAGGGGAGTCACTCTTTGACTCCAAGGGAGATTCTTCTGTCTTCCAAAGGCAGTGGAACGTTGAAGGGCCAGGATTCTTCTTGTAGAGCGTCGTCCAGGGATATCTGATTTGCAATGGCAAGGTTTCCCTATCTTATACTAAAGGTAGGGGAGGGACTAGCTCTATGACCACTCCTCTGGGAGGGTCCGGGTAAGGGGTGGTTACACCCACTTCCCTTTGTCCAGTTTCACGCCAGAGCAGGGACAGGTAGCCCCTGAACCGGTTTGAGCTGGCATATGCACAGAGGAGCCTACTGCTCCCCCAGTGCAGGACTTCAAAGCACTCTAGAAGTGCACCCACCCAGCCCCAATACACTAAATCCTGTCTGGAAGGTAGTGACACCTCCCTGTGACAGGATGCCTATTGTTGGGCCTCCTCCACTGCAAGTTTCAGTCAGCAGCAGGAGGGCAGCCCAGTGTCTGTGGTGGTGGCATCCATTTTGTGATGCCAGGGCTCTTTCAGATTTCTACTGTGTTACCACAGTAGGTACATGTCGTCCCCTCTAGAAGGGTGGGATCATACTCCCACACCAGTTACTGGTGTGGGGGTATGATTCCAAGTTGTTTGACACCAAACACAACATGTTTTGATGCAGTCATTCCAAAGTTAGCATTTACCGGGAGGTTATAATGCACTTAAGAGTATATGGTTTAACCGCATTCACAAACAGCCACAGAGAATAGACTCTGCCAGCTGCAGAGGGGTCCTGCTCATGCAGAGGCACCCCCTCACATAGTAAACCAAGCACCCTGCCCTCAGGATTGATAGGGCCTGCCTTAGGGGTGACTGATAGGTTTATATCTGTGTGTATGGTGAGATATAGGGAACCTATACCTCAGTGAGGAGTGCTAACACCACCTCACCCAGGCTGCAGTAGCAGGCCTGTGGTGTCAGATTTAGTCTGCTTCCCAGGGGTGGCACAATACATGCTTCAGCCCCTGGTAGGCCTGTGAAGTACCTATGCCCTTGGTACCTAAGGTACCATATACTAGGGGATCATAAGGTACCACAGTATCCAATCACTAGTGCATCTAATATGCACTCCAAGTTATTTATGGGAGTAAGCAGATAGGCTGGGGTCCTGGATAGCAGGATCCCAGCCAGACTAGTCAAAAACCATCAAAACACCAGGAAAAAAGTGGGGGTAACCATATAGTCAGATTCCACCTTCCTAAACTCACCCACCTCCTTCGCCCAACAAGGTCAAAGCAAAAGAGGAGAAGGTGGGAAAGAAGGTAAAAGAAAACAAGGAAAGGGAGAAGGAGTAGAATCCATTGGTCCATCAGGTGTGATGTAGCAGTTGTGTCTTAATGAACAAAAGGTACAAAAGGAAAGTATGATCCTAGCGCTACAAGAAGGCTATATAGAACGTGTGGCTAAAGTAGATATATATCTGTTGAATTTTCTGATGATAGGATAAGGAAGATATGAACAACTAGAATTTGAGACTGATACAGTGTATCTAAAAGGTAGAAATATACAAGTTAATCATTAGGACTGCAGAATTTAAGCATTAAACAATGACAATTGTGAAACATACTAACCTTAACAGAGACCACTATCTGGATTCATTAGACCCAAATAAAAACTAATACTAACCTGCACAACTAGGAAAAAACTCAAAAACGTATTTTCCCAAATAGGTTAATAAAATGATGCACAAAAAGGTGCTGGGTCAGGATTGGCTTAACCAAGCAAGTCAAATATAAGATAATAATACCTTTCTCTTATTTTACAGCATAAGAGAAACAACAGCATTATGTACAAGGCAGAGAAGTGACTGAACGGTGCTGAAGAAAGGCAGAATCAGAAAAGTATATTTTTTACATAAAGCATACGTATTATGTATACTACTGTAGACTAAGGACAATGGTTTAAATACTTCTCTATTATATGATTCCTTTTTCAGGTACCAGAAGAACAGCGTTAGGGAAGGCTGTTTGCGATGAAACGAAGCGAGGCTGGCCAGCGTGGGAACGCCGACTCTTCCACAAGTCCCAGAAACGAAGCAAATGACCCGGAAGACAAGACTTGGGAAGACGTCAGGAGACGAACGCCTACGAACGTTTCAGCTCTCTGACGCAGACATAGGATAACAGGTAAGTGCAGGCTTAGGTTTTCATGGAAGCTGAGGGGGGAGTAGCGGGGAGTCCGTGACGGAACGCGAAGCTTGTTTTCGTAGGAGACAAACCCCTTTTGTAGGTTTCCTTTACCGCCTTCGCCGGTTGACGTGTCCCAGCCAGCAGGGCATGTACTGGAGGCTGCAGGTGGGACAGCTAGTGAGGCTGCGGGCAGGGTGGCCCGACAGTACACCCCCCTAAGAATCCCCTCAAACAGGGCTTGGAGGTAAAGCTCCTGTGAAACAACCGCACAAGACGGGGAGCATGAACATGAGAAGCAGGCTCCCAAGTACCTTTATCAGGCCCATAGCCTTTCCAATGGATTAAATACTGAAGCATACGCCTTACCCTATGAGAGTCTACAATATAGTCAACTTCGTACTCAGGTTCATCGTTCACTAAAACAGGGGGAGGCTGCGCAGGAACGATAGTGCCAGGAACCACAGGCTTCAGTAAAGACACATGAAAAACTGGATGGATTCTCAAGGAGGCAGGCAAGTTTAACTTAATGGCAACAGAGTTTACCCCTTTAGAAACAGCATAGGGACCAAAAAAGCGATGTTTAAATTTGTTTGTCTCTTTGATCTTAATATTTCTACTAGACAACCAGACTTTGTCTCCAACCGTATAATCAGGAGGGTGTCTCCGATGGTGATCAGCGTCCTCCTTATACCTACTTTTTGCCGCCTCCAAATTATGTCTGGCCTTAGTATGGATGTCTTGGAGTTTTGTCGCAAGTTCTATGGCAGCAGGAGTGGCAGTAAGCACAGGAGGAGTCACGAGCCCACAACAGGGGTGAAAACTATAATTACAAAAAAAGGGGATATGCTTATGCGAGAATGTTCACCATTGTTATATGCAAACTCTGCAGTCAAAGAAAGGTATCCCAATCACTATCAGTGTGCAACAGATGGCATCTTAAATATTGTTCAATACATTGACTGACCCTTTCAGTTTGGCCATCTGTTTGGGGGTGATGAGCAGAAGAGAGTCTTACAGCTATTTGTAGCAAGGTATTCAACCCTTTCCAGAATTTAGACACAAATTGGGGTCTCGATCTGACACAGAAACAGAAGGAAGACCATGAATACGCACCACGTGTTGGAGAAAAACAAAAGCAAGGTACTTAGAGTCAGGTAAGTCCTTCAAAGGTATTAAGTGAGACATTTCAATAGCATATCAACAACCACAAATATGACAGTATGCCCTTGCTTACTGGCTGAAAGTTCTACAATAAAATCCATAGAGATGGAGTGCCATGGTGTATGAGGCATGGGCATAGGAGTTAAAAGCCCCACCGGGACTTGGTATGAACTTTTACTTTGAGCACAGACATAGCATTGTTGAACATACAGATGAGTGTCCTGACTCA
Source organism: Triturus cristatus (assembly GCF_964204655.1). Taxonomy (NCBI): domain Eukaryota; kingdom Metazoa; phylum Chordata; class Amphibia; order Caudata; family Salamandridae; genus Triturus; species Triturus cristatus. The sequence continues at coordinate 1,155,289,113 of NC_140583.1, read as the reverse complement.
GAGGTATCTTTTAAGTAAAGCAAAGTTTTTTTATGACCCAGGTGACCTGCTAGCACATGTAAATGACACCATTCTAGTGCTTGTAACTACAAGACCTTAGTGGGGAGGGCTAGGCCTCCTTGAATGCACAAAAGATTATGAATTCTAACTCCTTGATGGCCTCAGTTCCTTGTGCTTGAAGCACTTCCTTCAGAAATGAGTCCTCTGAACAGGTACCTCCTGTAGGAAGGTAGGATCTGACTGCACGGTTACCCCCACTTTTTGCCTGGTGTTTTGCTGGTTTTTGACTAGTCTGACTGGGATCCGGCTAGTCAGGACCCCATTCTATCTGCTTTCTCCTTTAAATTGTTATACATGTACTTTGGTATACTGCTGATTGGATACTGGGGTACCCTTATAAGTCCCTTGTACATGGTACCCATGTACCCAGGGCATAGGTATCTCAGAGGCCTCCCATGGGCTGAAGCATGTAGTATGCCACCCATGAGAGGCCATACGAAATGGAACTACAGGTTTGCTACTGCAACCTGTGAAAGCTGGTGCTTGCACCACTTACTTTAGATATAGGTTCATATATATCTATAGGTCACTACACTTAAAACTTATAAGTCACCTCTCTAGTAGGCCTTAACAGTTCTGAAGGCAGGGTGCTGGGTTTTACGTGAGAGGGTGCCCCTGCATGAACAGAGCCCCTCTGCAGCCTTCGGAGACCATTCTCCCGGATTGTTTGTGAATCAGCCAGACATATAGCTAGAGATGCATTATAACATCGTGGTAAATGCTATCTCGAAAATGGCTGTAGAGAAACATGTCATGTTTGGTATCAAACACCTTGGATTCATACCTCCACACCGGTAACTGGTGTGGGATGTATGATTCCACCCTTCTGAAGAGAGCTTTGTGGGGTCACTGGTCTATCCAGTGCCAGCCTTCTCGACCCGGTCAGTACAAAATGGATGCTGCCGACAAGAGAGACATTTCTGCCCCCCTGCTTCTGAGCCAAGCTCGAGCAGAGGAAGGCAGCACAATAGGTATCCTGTCACAGGGAGATGTGATCACCTCCCAGACAGGATTGGGGCTGGGTGGGTGCACTCTGAGAGTGCCTGAAAGTCTGCACCTGGGGCACAATTGGTGTCCCTGTGCATAGTCCGGCTCAAACCAGTTCTGGGAGCTGTTGGCTCCTGCTCTGGCATGAAACTGGACAAAGGACATAGGTGTAACCACCTCTCTGTCCTGGCCCTCCCCTAGGAGGGTCCCCCGAATCTGCCCAACCCTCTCCCATAGGTACAAAGGGCTTACCTGACTGCAGCTCTTTAGATTTTACGTGGACAAGATTCTACAAGAAGAAACCACTGACCTTTGACCATCTGGACACGATGGACTTCGATGGACTTTGACTGGGCCCGACTTAGCCTCTCTCTCCGTCCAAAGCTTTGTCAGTGCCCTTGCTCCATACAGGCTCCGTGCAGGACCTGTGGTGCACTAAGGACAACCGAAGAATCTCCCTTGGGGTGAGTCACTCCCCTGCACTCGCAGGCACCTAAACGCAACTTACTTGTTTGCTGCTCCCAAGCTCCTGTGGACTCTGAAGACTCCAGCAACACAGGAGGTGAGTTTCAAAGGTCCCAGAGGTTGATCTGCCCTCTCAGCAAGTTTGAGGCCAGTATCCCTTGTGGGGACTGCATAACCCGAACCCCTGTGCACCGCATCTATTTGCAAGTGCATATGCTTGGTGGCGACTCCCGAGCTTGTGCACTGGACTCCCTGTAGTCCTGACCCTGAGCAGTATTTCCATCAAAGAATTCCGGCCTCTTCGCAACGGGTGCTCCGTGAGCTGGTACTTTGTGATCTTGCTCGAGGTCCCCTCGCGACTCCTGGTAATTTGGCCTGTGGGTCCTCCTGAGGGTCATTTTGAATTCCGTTGGGCTTTTCTGGTTGCTCTAGATGTGCTCTGACTCCCCATTGCTTGGTGAGTTCCCTGGACCTTGCTGGTCCACACCATAACCTGCTTGACCTTCCTGTGTGGGTTGCTTTTGCCAAGGCTTGTTGGTGGTCCAGCCGGACACCAACCCCTCAGCAATCGACATCCTTTGTGGGACGTCCTGGTCCTCGTGGCTGCAGAGTCAAGCATCCCTTCTTCGCACCTGAAGCACCCGACATCGGTAGGCATTCGTCTCCCGAGCCCCTGGTCACTCTGAAGTGACCCAGACTCTGTCCCCTCTGCTTTCAGGTTCCTTTCTTCAAGAATCCATCCTTGGATTCCACCGGACCCTTTTCACCTTCACGGCAGGAGTCCTTCTTCGAAGCCTTCCATAGAGAACGACGGCGGTTTCCGACTCCACTTCAACCCTATGCAGCCGGCTCTTCTGGGATAGGTAACTCTGGTACTTCAGTATCCATGGGTGGGGTGGGTCTCCAACCTCTTAAGTTCTGCAGGGTTTCCTCAAAGTCCTTCTAGAAGGGTCCTTAAACTGTAAAATTGCAACCGCAACTTTCCCATACAATTGTACGGAGCCCGCGGTCATGTTAGCACACTTTACCCGTACTCCGTGGGGTCCCTATCTACTCATTTTGAGTGGTTCCTTCGGGTCCCAACGATTCTACATGCTCCAGACCTTGTCTTGACCCGAGTTGTGGTTGTTATACCACTATTTTAGTATATTGTTTGGTCTCCCCCTGGAGCCCACCGTGCATTGTGCTACTAACACCTGTTCTATTGATCTCGTATTGTGTCCTTTGGGTTCTATCCTTGGTTAGAGGATACTAGAGAGTGTTATATTAATAAATGCATATTTTTATATAACTACTGTGTGGTTCTCCTTTCATTTAATTAATTCAAGAGATGATATTCTGGTAAAACAAGCTGCTTTACATTCCTTCAAGATTAAGCCTGAAGGCTGCTCTCCACAGCTACCACTAGGATAGCTTTCTAAAGGTTATCTTTGACCTCATACATCATAAGGGTAGTTTGGACTGGTGCAAGGTGCCCACTTTAATTAGTGGACAGCATATACCAGGCCAACTTCTCACACCTCCCAAGATGCATTCAGGACTTATTATGAAGGGTTGTTCATGAGTAAACTAGGTATCGGATAATTTATATTCATATTGTGATATAGTATCTGCTTTGCCATGTTTGGTACTCGCCTGAAACTGTATGATATAATTAAAGTTGCTGAAATAATGTGTCCATCGTAACTGCCTCATGGATAAGGCTCTAGCTGCTTTCAGAAACTGTAGATTTCTGTGATCTGTGATGACAGTAACTGTATGTAAAGCTCCCAATAAGTATTGGCGCCATTCCTCAAAGGCGCGTTTTATTGCCAACAATTCTCTGTCTCCCACCGAATAAATTATTTCAGGCGGAGTGAGCTTATGTGAGTAAAAGGCAACGGTATGCAATTGTCCTGTATGCCTATCTCTCTGGGACAATACTCCTCCTATAGCCATTTCGGATGCATCTGCTTCCACTATACATGGCTGGGAGGAGTCTAGATGTTTCAGAACAGGGGCAGTGACAAAGGATTATTTTAGGCAGGAACAGAGGCGGATGTTCAGGAGTCTAGTGATGGGGATGCCAACACTGCAAATCCATTTATGAACCTTCTATAGAAATTAGCAAAGCCCAAAAAACTCTGTACTTTCACAGAACCAGGAGATGGCCAATTTGTAATGGGTGCCACCTTTTGGGGATCCATGGTCACTCCTTTCGATGACAACACAAACCCCAAAAAGGTTACCTCAGATACATGGAATTCACATTTGTCTAATTTCACATAAAGGTTGTTGTCTCTGAGACGTTCTAACATGCTTTTCACATGCCCAATGTGTTCTTTGGTGGAAGAGGAATTGATCAGAATGTCATCTATATAGGCAATGGTGTTCACATCCAATGTCTCTCTCAGCACGTCATCAATGAAAAATTGAAATGCCACATTACATAGCCCAAAGGGCATAACCAAATATTCATAGAGCCCAAATTTAGTACAAAAAACAGTTTTCTATTTGTCTCCTTCTCTTACACTAAATGATAGGCACCTCTCAATCCAGTTTAGTGAAAATGGTAACATTTTTCACCTCATCGAGTACTGACAGAATTTGGGGTAGAGGATATCTATTCTTGATTGTCACACAGTTTAGGGCTTTATAGTCGATGCAACACCGAAGACCCCCTACGCATTTGGGTATTAAAAAAAAGGGGGGAACACGCCGCTGATGGAGAAGGCCGAATTAAACCTTTCTGTAGCATATCATCTAAGTATTTCCTCAAATAGACATTTTCTTTCTCTGTCAATGCATATATATGACTACACAGAATTGTTGCTCCAGGTACTAAATCAATGTGGCAGTCATATGGACGATGAGGTGGTAGGAAATAGGCCTTTTCTTTATTGAAAACCTCTCCTAAAGAATTGTTACAGTCAGGTACTTTAGGTAAATCGAAGTCAGTGGTTCCTGCTATGTATTGTAACGGGCCTTAGTCACCAGACAATGTAGTTTCCAAAATTCGGAGGTAAAAACCATGTAATGATCTCTCCAGTTTCTATCTGGGTCATGTTTCATCAACCAAGGGAGTCCCTCAATTGCTTGAAATTGAAGTGAGCGAGTGCCCTGACCTTCTGGCCTGGGACCCGCTCTCCCTCCCCGCAGCTCGGCCTGGCCGTCCCCGACGTAGAAGAGCAGGGTACGAGACTGCTCTCGACCCGCTGTCTGTGTCTGCCTCGTTTCTTGCCTGGTGTCTGGTTTCTTCCCTGTTGGGGTTCTGCCTTCTTTTTTCATTTTGCCCTCATTTTGCCCTTCTCTTAACTCTCGCTACTTCTTTACTGTTAGTTGCCAATTTGTTCTGTTTTCTGTTTTGCGCTTCTCGGTGCCTGTCTGACCTCGCAGCCCCTCCCACTTGCCGTTTTCCGCCTTTCCTGCCTCCCAGCTGCTCTTTCCCTCTCCCCTCCCCTATTTAATGGCGGCCCCTGTGCGGCCGTGCGCAGCGTGCCAAAAGCAAGCCCGTCTGCGCCCATCCACAACCTGACCGCGACCAGCGCCAGAAACCCTGGATCTCCGGCCATCCACCACTACGACTCAGCCACCCTCATCACACTCAACCCCGGAAGATACAACAACTGCCAGCAGTCCACACCGAACATGACACACAGCCAGTTATCCTCCCGCCACTGCCGCAAATCCTTCACCACCGCCCCTGCCGCCAACACCAATGACGCCCTAAAGTGCATCCTCTTCAATGTCCGCTCCATGCACAATCACGCCATAGAGATCTGGAACCTCCTGGACACCCTCACACCCGACGTTGCCTTTTTCACAAAAACCTGGACCAATGCCTCCTCTGCCCCAGACATCGCCACCGCCATCCCTGAAGGATACAAGATCCAGAAGAAGGACTGCCCCAACCACCTGGGAGAATTACTCGCCATCGCACCCAAAACAAGCATTGAAAATGCAATAGGTCTCGCCTTTGATTAAGTTAAAGCCATTTGCTTTGCTAATATAGCAAAGCAAATGGCTTTAACTCAATGAAAGGCGAGACCTATTCCATTTGTAATGCATTTCTTTTTTTTGCGAGTTGTACCGACTGCATGCATGGTACCTGCCAAACCCAGCTGTATTCCTCAGAGAGTTGGTGAAACGGCTGCCATCATTCCTTCTCATGAGGACGAAAGTGCATTGCTGGTGACTACAGTGCACCAATGGGAGTATAGTAGTAAGAAGGGGAAAATAATCTGTCAAATTAGGTGCCCTGTTGTGAAAGATTTTTACCCCAGAGATGTTTTTTTTTTTACAAGAATGCCAAGCACTGATGGAATGCACACAGGTACAGTGCCAAGCACTCATGGTAATAACACAGCTTCGTGTTAATTGCAAAGTGATACAAAGTTTTATATTTACCAGTTTTCAGTCAATCCTTATCTTGGATATTTAGCAATAATGAAAAGCCGAGCTTAGCAGTTCCATGGCCTGCATCTGTGTTACTCAAGATAAAATGTATAGAACGCAGGCTTTGAAAACAGTTTATCTTTCCATATGTACTCTCGAGAAGAGCCGCAATCTCGCCAACTTTTATCTCTTCAATACAGAACTAATGCTGTAGTCTGATTGTACCAAGCTTCAATGTGCTCATGCATGTTAACGCCGTCATGCATAAAGGTGCACTCGCTATATGTGTAGTGTGAATGTTTAACCTGCTGTTTTGCACTGAAAGCATGGGGAATAAATGAGGACTTATATCTAGGCAGTAGAAGAAACCTACAAAGAGAACTTAATTTCCTATCAACCATCTGCACAGAAAGGGACGTCACTGGATTTCCGATCATCCATCGTACAGGAAGTGACATAACAGGTTTCCGTTTCCCGCCCACGGCACCCTGCACTTCTCCTCTTTCCCACGAACTACTTAATGGCAGCTACAAAACGGATGATGAAAGGATGCGTGCAGCAGGCACAGCTGCGCCTATCTGCACCTGTACCGTGTCCAGCACCAGGGACCCTGGTTCTGTTTCAAGCCCCGCTACCGTGCTGCACTCCTCTGTGCTTTCAGGCCTGGCTGCCGCTCTTCGCACTGCTGCCACACTGCACCACACAATGTTGAATGAGGGTTCACATGTGTCTCCTGCAAGTTCTTATGATCAACCACTCCTATGCCAACAGCATCCAGCAGCTCACTTGCCAATAGCTCAAACTCGCGAAATGCGAGACCTACTGCATTGCAAATGCTTATTTTTTCAACTATGGGAATTACATGAAATTAAAGAGAAGAACTGTTTAATTAAAAAGTTGTTAAGGAAAATACAATTTACTCTTCATCACCAAATTTGTATGTAGAGCCCCAAGAGATACAGTAGAGCAGATCTGCCACAAAGTACAATAACACAAGCATTTGCAATGCAATTGGTCTCCCATTAGTGAAAGTTGGAGTTAATGGTGTTGTAAATGACAATGTCTTTTGTTTATGGAGTGGATGTATGTAGTGTGGAGTTTAATTATATGGATTGGATTGAACTTCTTAGTTGTGGAATTGTGTTGGGTGGAATAGTGTGTGTGTGTGTATTTGTGTAGGGGAATTATGTGGATAGTATTTATGTGGTATTAAAGTAGCTGGAATTATGTAGAATGGGATTGAGTGTTATGGAGTGTAAACATGTGTATTGGTATGTCTTGTGGCGTGGTATGTAGTGGAATTTAATTATGTGGTGAGCTGTTGAATTGTGTGACATGATGTTGAATTTTGAGATGTGGATTGGATGCATTTGTTGCGTAAGTGTGTTGATTTGAATTATGTGGTTTGTTGTTGAATTATGTGGTGCAGAATGGAAATGTGTGGAGCTGAAATGCGTGGCATGGAACTGTGTGGTATTTTGAGTGAAATTATGCTGATGGGAAATTATGTGGCATGGTGTGGAGTGTATTTGTATGGATGGTTGCTATGTGGCATAGTGGTTTTATGTGGGATGTATTTATCTGGTATTTAGCAGAGTGTAATTAGGTGGCAATGATTAATGTGCACGTATGTGCAAAGGCTATATTGAATGAAATTTATTATCCTTTATGAATAACGGTAAAAACAGCTGCAGGAGGACTGTCAAAATTATATGTGTTTGCAGGGCCTGTTTTAACCTTAGTAAGTTGTTGGATGCAAAGTTACCAGACAGAAACCGTCACAACATTTCCCAAAAATAAATAAACACAGATCCTGGAGTTGCTGTCAGAAAGATTACTTAAATGAAGGGTTTCAGGTGATATTACAATTTGGATGCAGCACTTTAAACCATCCCTTGCCCATGACGGGAAAATAAATAACTTTTTAAACATAATTTAGGTGGCAAATGCAGATTTAATGAATAAAGCTTCAGCAGCATTTCAAATGTTTAAAAATGCAAACTCTAAACATGTTTCTTGAAATAGGATTAGAAATCAGACATACAAAGTGCACAGTAATCTAAATACAAAGTCTTGATCTGCTAGTGTGCTGGGTTTATGACACTGCCCTGGTGACATTACATGTGAAGTCTAATGGCTCACTGTAGGAGGGTGGAGTAGCAGACGCAGACATAAATCTCGGCAGGGGGCTCATTTATGGAAAAGAGCCACCTAGCGAAGCAAAGAGGCCCAGCTCGGCAGGTGCTCATGTGAGAAAATAAATAGCTGTTGTGTGTGAAAAGTGTGGCAGAGCAGAAAGAATACAGAGGAGCAGGACAGCATGCCAGGTCCGTCATGTGGGGGAAGTGCACGGAGCAGAGAGGCACACTGGCGAGAGAGCGATAAAAGCACAGATGTGGGGGGAAGAGCAACAGAAGGGAGACCTCTGAAACAGCCCTGCCGCTGCGCATCGGGGTTGAACTAATGCCAATTAAGTCATTTTCCCCTCATCCCAGCACAAAAATGAGAAACATTGAGCAATAAATCTTACAGGCGATAAATAAATGAATAGTGCGTTAAACACAAAACATGTACAACAAAAAGCACCTGTAAATGGCGCCTGAAAATAAAGTGACCGTTGCATTTCAAAATCGGAATGTTTTTATTTATATAGCTAAAAGAAAGCACTGCTTTGTTAATTTGCACAAGCACAGTGGCACACAATAATGGGCGCAGACTGCAAATAAACAGCGTGCTGTGTGGTGACATTTTGAAGAGTGCTTCACGTTTGCAGTTAACCTCGAGGCAAACGCTTTCGAGGAATACGAACCGCTGCAGTGCTGGGGCCAAGGTGCCCTCTGTTAGTCTCGGTCGGGGGCACACACGAGTGCACCATTAAAGACCCCGGCCGGGGAGTAGCAGGGGGGGCAGCGAGGATCTGCAGCATGCAGCTGAAGTACTCCCTGGAGTCAAAGTGCAGCAGCAGTAACCTGAAAAGTGTGAGGAAGAGCAGCTACTTGCGCAGGCACACAAGAGGTTTTTCGTGCAGCTGGGGCCGGGAGAGACGCCTGAGGAGCAAGCCCAAGTACTAGGAGATTGAAAAGAAGTCGTACAGCAGGCCGCCCATGCGCAGCATTTTGCTCGACTCCTCTAAGTAACAAGATGAAAACAAATGTAAAACCATGATGGAGTAGCGTTTATTGCAGTTTTATATAGCGCAAACTCCACACAAAGATATTGGATCACTGTGCATGAGCACCGGTTAAATTACACAAGATCACATTCATGTTTTGAAGCACTGAGAGAAGTGATGTGCCCAGAATCACAGGATTTTGATCACACCGAGATTCAATCATGGTTCTCAAATTCCAAATTCTGCAGTTCTGGTTGTAATGCCACAGTCAGCCCTGCAGCTGGACAGACATGGAAACAACATTCATTTCAGCCACACCACGCAACCCCCTGGACTGACCACCACTGCGTTCACTTCCACGTAAACAAACCCAAACCGCCCAGCCCTGCTCTATGTCCGCCTTGAAGAAACTGGAGCAGAGTCACCGAGGAGCAGCTCAACTCCTTCCTCAAACGCAACAACCCCACGGCTACAACAGACGCCAACCTCGAAGCCAACGTATGCCACACGTGGATCTCCAACTGCGCAAACAAACTCGCCCCACTACCCATCGCCAACTGACACTGCCACAGCAAAGCCACCTGGTTCACCATTGACCTCCAAGAAGGCAGATGCCTCGAGAAGAACTGGAGAAATAGCAAGACACCCGAAAACCACTCCACCTACAAAAACACCATGACGGAGTACCACCAACGCATCAGAGCCACCAAAAGAACCTTCATCCACAGCAAAATCCTTGCCAACGCCAGCAACTCCAAGGAACTCTTCAACATCATCCAGGAATTCACCAGGTCCCCCAGCGAAATCACAGACATCACCCCTTCCCAGGACCTCTGCAACAAGCTCAGATCCTACTTCCACCTGAAGATCAAAAACCTCAACGACAACTTCAACGACCAGACTCTCGACCCAGAAAGAACCGCGCCCCCGACAGCACCAGACAGCCCACCATCTCCTCTTGGACCCAGGTCACAACCGAAGAGACCACCTTGACTATGAAGGGCATTCACTCAGGGTGTCCCACCGACCCCTGCCCACCTCACATCCATCTCAAGGCCGCCGCCGCCATCACGCCAGAATTAAGTCTTACCATCAACATCACCTTCAAGACCAGCACCTTCCCCGACAACTGGAAATGTGCAGAAGTCAGACCCCTGCTCAAGAAACCATCTTGCTCCTCCCCTTCATGGCAAAAGTCACCGAAAAGACAGTCAACGCACAAATAACCAAATTCCCTCAGGAAAACGCCATCCTCGACCCCTCTCAATCCGGATTTTGTAGCAACCACAACACCGAGACGGCCGTACTCGCCGCCACCGACGACATCGCACCTTCCTCAACCAAGGCCACACCATAGTCCTCATCCTACTTGACCTATCAGCAGCAGTTGACACCGTCTCCACCTTACACTCACCGCCAGACTACACGCTGCCGGCATACAAAGAACCGTCCTCGACTGGATCTGCTCTTTCCTCACTGGCAAGAGCCAGAGAATCAGACTGCCACCCTTCCTCTCCAAACCCACGGAAATCAGCTATGGAGTACCCCAGGGATCATCACTCAGCCCTACCCTCTTTAACATCTACATGGCCCCCCTCGCTGCCATCGTCAGACAACACGGCCTCAACATAGTGTCCTACTCCGACGACACCCAACTCATCCTCTTCCTCACCAAGGACCCCACCACTACCAGACTCAGATTCCAGGAAGGAATGCAAGATGTTGCATCCTGCATGAGAAGCAGCTGCCTGAAGCTGAACTTGGAGAAGACAGAAGTCGTTGGCACCACCCTGGCAGCATGGAACGATACCTGGTGGCCCACCGCCCTCAGCACCCCTCCCACCCCCACGGACCACCCCAGAAAGCTCGGCATCGTACTTGACTTCTCCCTCTCCATGCACCGCCAGGTCAACGCCGTCAATGCCAGCTGTTTCAACACCTTCTGCATCCTCCGCAAGACTTTCAAATGTTTCCCCCCCTGATTCAAGGAAGACAGTCACCCGCGCCCTCATAACCAGCTGGCTCGACTACGATAACGCTCTCTACGCCGGCATTAACAAGTCTCTACTCCGCAAGCTCCAGACGATACAGAACACTGCCACCAGACTCGTCCTCGGCCTCCCCCGACACATCAGCCAAAACCTACAGAACCTCCACTGGCTCTCCGTCGAGAAGAGAAGCACTTTCAAACTACTCACCCACGCCTTCAAATCTCTACCGGACTCCAATAACTCATTGAGAGAATCACCTTCCTCGCACCCAAGAAAAACCTCCGATCCCCAAACTACGCCCTCGCCGAAACCCCACGCATCCGCCTACATCGCGACCAAGACCTGGAACGAGCTCCCGATCAGCATCAGACACGCCCCTTCCCTAAACACCTTTAGGAAGGCCCCCTGGCTCTTTGACTGTACGGAGCTGCAGATCCTCCCCCCCCCCCGTGCCTTGAGACCCTCGCGGGTGAGTAGAGAGCTTCCAATACCCCTGATTGATTGATTGATTGATTGAGGTGAAGAAATGACATCAAATTGAATGGTTTCAAGGTGACTGTTATATATATAAAGACCTAACTGTATAGTGGAATGTCTGACAGTTCCTGACTTCATGTGGCTCCCATCAATGGTTTTCACTATCTCTACTGTGTCTTTAGGTTCAATTGGGATTTCCATACTTTCAACCCATGTAGAGTCAGTAAATTTCCCACTGGCTCCTGAATCATGCATGATTTGCACCTCTACAGATTTTCTTCCCCAGCTCATTTGGGCTGTAAAGAAAAAGTGGTGCACCGGATAGACTGTGTGATCCTGTCTTAAAACTTGGGAGACCATTACACCTGACTCACTCTAAAATAGAGCACTACGCTTGGTTTCAGGCCATCCAGCCTCAGCAATCAACCTGTTAAAACAGGAGATATAGGTCATGAGATCTTTTAATCCTTGCTTGAGATTCAGTTATTCTGTGTCAACAGACTGCATGGATGAATGTCTATCGAACAAGCGTCTCAACTCCTCCTTGAAGGCCATATAATCATACAACAAGGGATCGTTACAATCCACTAGAGGGATAGACCATGTAGTTGCTGTTCCTCCCAAATAAGACAAAACAAAAGCGACTTTTGATTACTAGGTAGGGAAACAAGAAGCCTTACACATAAAGTGCAACTGGCATTGGTTGATAAAAGTGGCAAATTTAGAAGAATCACCTAGGAACCTTTCTGGTGGTGCTAACGAGTATGTGAAAAGGGGTTGTAATATGGTATACCGGAGAAGTACTTCTGGAGGAAGGAGGTTGTGAATGAAAGAAAGTACTATGAGCTCCAGACACAGGATCTGGTGAGGAGACGCTGGAGAGGCATGCTGTAAGACATCCACTCAAAGAGTCAAGGCTTGCGTTTCTTTTTGCAAATTCCCTATCAAATGTGCCACATCGGTCAAGGTAATCTGTTGTTTCTCCATTACGCCCAGGCGCAAATTGAAAACGTGGGCTTTGTGTTCTGTGAGGCTCACTTGGGTTTTCCACAGGGGCGAAGTGGAAGGAACAGATGCTGAATCCCAACTTCACTCACCCATCTCCTTTGCCCAACAAGGTCAAAGCAAAAGAGGAGAAGGTGGGGAAGAGTGGAAAACAAAAGAAGGAAAGGGAGAAGGAGTAGAATCCACTGGTCCGTCTGGTGTGGTGTAGCAGTTGTGTCCTAATGAACAAAAGGTAAAATAGGTAAGTATGATGTTAGCGCTACAAGAAGGCTATATAGAACGTGTGGCTAAAGTAGTAATATACCTGTTGAATGTTATGATGATAGGATAAGGAAGATATGAACAACTAGAACTTGAGGCTGATATAGTGATATCTACAAGGTAGAAATATACAAGTTAATCATTAGGACCACATAATTTAAGCATTAAACAATGATAAGTGTGAAACATACTAACCTTAACGGAGACCACCATCTGGATTCATTAGACCCAAATAAAAACTAATACTATCCTGCACAACTAGCAAAAAACCCAAAAACGTATTTTATTTTCCCAAACAGAATAATAAAATGATGCACAAAAAGGTGCTTGGTCAGGATGGGCTTAACCAAGCAAGTCAAAAATAAGATAATAATACCTTTTTCTTATTTTACAGTATAATAGAAATAAGAACGTTATAAATATTGAAGAATGTGACTGAACGCTGCTGAAGAAAGGCAGTATCAGATAAGTATTTCTATTTTACATAAAGCGTACATATTATGTATATTATCGTAGGCTGAGGACAATGGTTCTTTAAATACTTCTCTATTATTTGATTCCTTTTTTAGGTTCCAGACAGTATTAGGGAAGGCTGTTCGTGAAGAAACGAAGTGAGGCTGGCCAGCGGGGAAATGTCGACTCTGCCACAAGCCCCGGAAATGAAGTAAATGACCCGGAAGACTTGGGAAGACATCGGACGCCTAAGGACGTTTCAGCTCTCCGATGCAGACACAGGATAACAGGTAAGTGCGGGCTTAGGTTTTCAGGGAAACTGAGGGAGGCCTAGGGGGGGTCCATGACGGAACACAAAGCACGTTTCTGTCAGAGACCAACCCCTTTTGTAGGTTTCCTGTTCCGCCTTTGCTGGTGGACATGTCTGGGCCAGCGGGGCGTGTACTGGAGGTCGCAGGCGAGGCAGCTAGTGAGGTTGCGGGCGGGTGGGACGGCCCGACACTCTATTGTTCTGTCTTAACTTGACTACACCAATAGCTCTACCACGGATCATCTTTAAGAACTATGAAAAGACTACAACAGATTCAGAACTCGGCTGCTAGACTACTCTTACATATAAAGCCATAAATCCACATCTCCCCTTTCTTGAAAGCCCTGCATTGGTTACTGGTTGCCAGTATATCCATGTTCAAGCTGCTTTGTATCACCCACAAAGTGATACATCGAACAGGACCACTCTTCATCAGGGATAAAATCACAAAATACATTCAACAAAGGAACCTCTGCTCTAGAGTGGCACCTCGCCTCAAAATCCCAATGTACAAGAAAAAAGCCATGGGTGTCACATCCTTCTCTGTTCTAGCAGCCAAACTATGGAACTGTTTACCCTCCAACATAAGATCCACGGATTACCACCTTATCTTCAAAAAAAGACTCAAGAATTGGCTCTTCCCCACATAACCACCATACACAAAAATAAATATAAAGCATATCCCTCTGTATATAAGCATTATTTGGACTATAGATATGTACCTATATATGTGCATTGCTTTGTATAATCATGTATAATAATTATGTTTTAAAAATATAGATATTCATTAGTTCTCCTAAACAAATGTACATATTACTTAAAGTTACATTATTATATGTTTTAACATATATATAAGTGATTGCATACATAAGCAAATCTTTTATCATAATTATTTATCTACAATTGCTTCACTATTGAATTACAAACATATATAAATATATATATTTATGACTAAATAAATACAAAATATTTAGTAGTACCACAACACTTAAAAGCCAGGGTTTATTTAATGCATCATTAATCTACATATACAACCTTACTTTATGCATCTATAAACCTTCCATGTACTTATGGATCTATATATTTATTACTTTTCTTTTAATTCAGCATATCTAATACACTACCCTATTTCTCACTCTATACCTCTATCAATATATCCTCTACCTTCACTCTCTTATTCATCCCAACCCCATACTGTGATCCCCAAAATAACCCTTGCTAGACTTTTACCTCATCTACCCCTCCTTGCAACATCTCATACCTCTTTTACTATTCAGATCTCCCAAGCAAGCCTTTCTAAACCTTTCCTTCTGACCATTCCCCCTCCCCTTTACTCATCTCGAACCCCCTCCTCCTGCTACGAGCTCCAACAAAAAGAGAAAGAACATTCTAGAACATTCCCTCTTCTATCCCTCCACTATTCCTTTTCAATCCAAATAACAGACTAACATGTCCACCACTAACATTAATTTCATAATTCCCTATACTACTTCCCCTCCACTGCCCCATTTCTCATCCCAAAAACCCCTTCTACGGCTATAAACTTCCAATTTCTCTTCAAATTCTAGACCCTTCCCTCTTTTATCCCTCCACTATTCCTTTTCAATTCAAATAACCGACTAACGTCCACCACTAAAATTAATTGGATATTTCCATGTGCTAATTCCCACTAATCCTGTTTGGGTTCCGGAAAAGTGCTTCAACACCTAATCAGAGGTAGCAAGCGCTATATAAATGCAAACCTTTTACCCTCTTCTATCCCTTCATTATCCTTCTCAAACCAAATAGCAAACTAACATATCCACCACTCAAATTACTTCATATTTCACTATACTAATATACCACTAATCCTTTATGGGTTCCGGGGTAGCATGCTGCTCACCGAAAATGCGCCTCAACACCTCATGAGGGGTAGCGAGCACTATATAAGTGCAAACCTTTTCCCTCCACTATCCTTCTCAATCCAAATAACAGACTAACATATTGACCGCTCAAATGACTTTCATATTTCACTATACTAATTCACCATTAATCTTTTATGGGTTCCGGAGTAACGTGCTACTTGACCAAAAAGCGCTTCAACACCTCATCAGGGGTAGCAAGCACTATATAAATGCAAACCTTTTCCCTCTTCTATCCCTCCACTATCTTTCTCAATCCAAATAACTGACTAATATATCCACCACACAAATTACTTTCATATTTCACTATACTAATTCACCACTAATCCTTTATGGGTAGGCTATCTGGTTTTAGGTTAAAACCTATAATAACTGATAAAACCTCACTGAAAGGAAAATAGCCATCACCGGTATAAACATATAAACACTGAAAAAACACCTTCCCGACCGCAAACTAAGTGCCATTCAAGAAAGGAAAAGATGAGTGAACAAGTCTTTTTTATTTAATCCTGAAGGGGTCAATACAATGTAACTTGGTTATATGAGGCAGCAGCAAGAAAGACTAGGCTAACATTATTCAGCTTGAGTTTTGTTGTTTAGGGATGTCACTAAAATATTGCCTCTCCTTCCTTCTGCTTATTTCAGTTTTGTGGTCTTTGGTCTAAATATGCAGTGTTTAGGAGCATGTTTTAGGTCTTATTTAGCTATTTTATAAACTATAAAGAATCTGGAAAAATAAAAATGATATTTGACATTTTGGCTACATTTGATTTCACTGATAGGTAAGATGGCTGGTTTCATAAGAATCTTTCCCAATAGGTACCACAACATTTACCCACAGACAGAGAATGGGTGAAATCCTTTGATACATCAGCACCCTTTTCTAGTGAGTCAGTACATACCATCTCTATACACATGCACTGTCAGTGCAGAAAGCAAGCAATAATTAAAAGCAAAGCATTCCATAAACACTGGAAAAACACTGTTTCTGTTGTTTTTAATGGCTCAAAAATGTGTAACCACTGATAACCACTGTTTTTTTAAGGTATTGAAAAAACCGAAAAAACTCCACCAGAATTTACCAAAAATAGAAACTGAAAACAGGAAAGCCTATTTATGGGTTACGGAGTAGCATACTAATCACCAAAAAAGCATATCAATGCCTTGTCATGTGTAGTTAGCGTTATATAAATGCAATTACAATACAATACAATACTTTTATAAGATACAATGTCCGATTTTAAAGCTGCTGTTTTTAAAATATAACAACCATCATCGCAATGAGGCACTGACGCTTCTCACGAACATGGAGTTCTTTGATGTGTCCTGTGCATTAGTACATTTCTTAAAAACAAGTCTGGGCTAGAATAATAGTAGAAATCAACATTGGTCAATACTGGTTGAATTTCATGCTGAGTTTATGGGAAGAGGGCGGTCACTCAGTGATTTTATGTTGTATATTTTATAGTGTGGCCCAGTCAGTGCTTACCTTCGGAAAAGTTCTTGAAGAAAAAGTTCTAAGAGGGTGAAGTTCAGCAGGGAAAGCCTGGAGGAGTTGTCCGAGGGGTGAGTGTCGTTGTCGGATGGCCTTAGTTTTTAGCTGCTGTGACAGTTGCTACAATCAGTCCTAGTTGCCAAAATGGAAGTTGAAAAACTCCAGCAGCATGAGGCAGAGGGTTCTAGCCAAAGACAGTAGCTTAAGTTGTCGAAGGACCGCTAAAACAGAATTGCTGCTGTGGAGAATCCACAAAGTCAATTCGACATGCAATGCACCTAGGGCAGGTAGGCAAGCAGGTTGTTGACAGTCTCCTCCTGGTTCTCAGAGCACCTTTGGGCCAAAATGTGTCAAAGTCCTCAGTTTTGGTTTTTGGCCATCTGAGCACCATTAGCCCAACCAAGGGTCCAAGGCTGGTTAGACACCTCTTAAGGTCTCAGGACTCACTCAGGCTGGGTCCAGGTGCGGGTTCAAGATGGTGGAAGCTTTTTATGTACCCTTGGCTCTGAACAGGAGGCCAGCAAACTAGCCCTTGTAGTCACTACTGGCAATCCTAGGTGCAGGTGAAGATGCAGGACTCAACAGCTGGACTCAACAGCTGGGCTCGCCTCTGAAGATTCAAGGCAGGCTCCAGGCAGCAAAGCAGTGCTTCCAGTTACAGCAGTTGTCTTGTAGAGTGTACAGCAGGTCACAGCAGCAGGCAGCCCTCTGAGAGTCCTTCCAGAGGTTCAGTAGTGAACTAAAGAGTGGGTCTGAAGGTCCTATTTTTATACCCTGGTGACTTTCTTCTGGAAGGTGATAGAAGCTTCTGGAAAGGTTCTCTGAAGTGCATGGAATTTCCTGATTGCCTTGACCTGGCTCCAAGCTCGCTACAGTGACAATACATGGTTGTTAGGCCCATTGTGTGAAGGCAGAGCACATGCTATTCAGGTGTAAATGGGGCTGTGCTCAGCTCTGCCCCCTCTTGCGGATGACCCATTGAGACACTCCCTCTCTTGTGTGACTGTCTGGGAGGAATTTACAAAATCTGTCAGCTACACCCAGTCATGTGACCCTAGACAGGCTGCAGGCACAAAGGGCTCAAGGCAGGCAAATGCCGACTTTCTAAAAGTGCCATTTTCAAAATTGTAATGAAAAATTCAACTTACCATTAAAGAGGGTTTATTATTACAATTTCACAGAGTGTGGCTGGGTATAAACTATGGGGTGGCTGGTCAACAAAAATGAGAGGGAGTGGGGATGAGAGAGACAGGCCTGCAGGGATGTTCCCTTCCTGTTTAAGTAACGTTTTAATCCAGGCGCTGTGAAAGGAAGCCCAGCCGGTGTGTTAGGTAGGTGACGATCATGAAACTGGCTAGAAGTGCTCAAGGGGGGAGATCATCATTATCTATCTCCAGCACGAATTCTGTGAGAAAGGTAGCCCACTGGGGGGAGATAGGACATGTGTGGAGATGTCAGACCTCCTCATAACGGAGTACTTCCTCTTCTGCCCCCCCTTTTGGGCATCGCCCCTTGCCAGGCCACCTCCAGTGGTGCAGTTGGTGATCGCCACTGAAGAGTGAGCGCATGTTTAGCAAGGAGGAGTAACAGGGCCACAAAGCACATGCACACTTTGTCCTGTTTCTAGTGCTCAAAGATGCCTATGGTACATGCTTCCCATGTGCGGAGTTCAGGTAGCTCTGTGATCTCTTATAGGGTGGAATGTACAGACTACCAGTAGCTTTGCAGGGCAGAACAGGACCATAACATATGTGTGAGGTCTATATCAGGGGTGTGACAACAGTTGCAGAAAATATGGGGTCAGAAAAGTAACAGTTCAACTAGGATGGGTTAAGGTAAGCGCCATGTCACATAAAGAACTGGATGTTCTTGAACTGGGAGTTACGGGAGACCTGCTGAGGGAAATCTACTGCCTGTTCCCATTCACGGTCATGAAGTGACCTTCTGAAGTCATCCTCCTACTAATGTCTAAGTGCAGTGAGAGGAACATCCTTAAGTTCACAAACTGCCTTGTACAGCCATGTAATTAGATGATGTCCATCAACCATGGTGAGTATTGCTTGCAACACCGGGTTGGTTAGAGGGTCCACCTCCGATGTTTCCCAAAGGGTCCGGCGGGTGATATGAAGCTGCTGATGAATGACAAATTGTCAGTAGCCATCTGCTTAAAGAAGAGGGGCTGGGCATCAGAAAATAAGTTCCCACCATAAGCATTGAGCGTGTGGTCCAGGCCCGCAAGTCACTGGAAGTAAAGAAATCTGGAAACTGGGGCAGGCCAATAAGGGGGAAAGTCGGGGCATGCACCGGCATCCCATGCACGAGACGATGTATGCAAGGCATGCATGAGCAAGCCACCGCCACCTGCAAGGGCCATGGGGAAGAGGGCAGAACCTTCGGGAGGAGAAAGCATTGCACAGTGGCCATCAATAGGATTCCTCGCTAATCACTTGTATCGCCTATGTAACACCCAGCTGACCAGCGCGATAACAACTGAAGCTCAGATGCCAGAAAGTATGCTACGACAGAGGGGGAACTCAGTCCTCCCCTGTTTGTCTGCAGTTGTAATTTTTTAAGTTGAGAACACATAGAAGGGAGTTCAGTTCCCTGAGGCGAGGTAAGATCACCATATTTGCCAAGGTAATCTTCCATATCAGGGCTAAGGGTACCTCATTCTGGCCAGGGCCGTCTGGAGGTTTCCCTCAAAAAGATTGAGAGGGGTATGATAACGACGAACCCCAAAGTTGCGGATCACCTCTTTACACCAACAAAGCTGCGCCTCACCTAGGTGCATAGTTTGTGATGCCCGACTGGAACACAGGGGATAGACTGTCGACTTCCTCCAGTTAACCCGGAGGCCCGCAGCATTGGCAAATGCAGCCAAGGAATCACAAAGTGGAGAAAGATCAGTCGCAACATCTCTCAAATATAGAAGTAGATTATCAGTGTATAATGACATGGCATGTGTCCTGTCTTCAAGGGGTATACCCCATTCCCGGAGTGACTGTGGGAGCTCGACAATGTGAAGGGCTGCCTCAAGCATCTCCACAAGTCAGGGGGCGAGGGTCGAAGAGAAAGTAGCATAATATTCCAGTGGTAACCAGTCTAAATCCAGAGTTTTATTGCAAGCCAACTCTTGACTCGCCTGCACTACCTCAGCTGGTGTTATTGGGGTATCAAGGAAAAGCCTAGTAGCACCTGCGATACGCGGAAGGTTGACATCTGCAAGAAACACGTGCTAAGAAACTATTGAGTCAACCGCTGGGGCTTGGGAGACGGAAGAATATTAGGCCTGGATTATTGCAATATCTCACTCTAAGTATGCATGATGGTGCCTGAGCATGTGACAATTTCCATAACAGGGTGGATAGAATTACCCTGTCTGAACAGCCAGGCCAGAAGGTGGCCCGATTTATTCCCTCCTCCGTGCAACTTAGCTGCATGGGCCAAAAGCGTAAAGCGTCGTAAGCGCTACAGGAGATCTGAGCAGTCAGTTTTAGCTTTCATGAAGGTGGGAGCAGCCGCGGGGTCACGGTCCGCTGCCTTTCCCAGTTGAGCAAGAAGCCTCTCGGCTTCCACTCATTTGGTATCTAAATTTCTGCGAATGCCAACAACCCTCTGTAAACAGGCACTTTTCGTCTCCACCTTGAAAGCATCCCATTCAAGGGTCCTGGTGGAAGCCAAATTGTGATTTTAGTAAAGTAGGGCAGAATGTGAGTCTCCTGTGTGTCATGGAAGACAGGGTTTTACAGGCAGTCTTGTGGAAGTTGCCACGTCAGTGTCGGGGAATGTGGAGGCAGCCACCGCAGGTCCACCAGATGGGAATCCTGATCCGATATAATGCAACCCAGGTAGTCCAAGAGTCGTACAAGGTGTATCAAGGAGGGGGAACAGAGGAATCGGTGCAGGCACATATAGAGATTATGTGGCACTGAATAAAAGGAATAAAGCTTAGTTTGGGGGTGAAGGGATCTCCAGGCGTCTGAGAGAGACCAGTTATGAGCCCAACTCTGAAGGCGATCTGCTTGCACCTAGGGAGGAGTGCATTGGAAAGGAGAGTGGAACCTCTCCAAGCCTAGGTCCATCACGCAATTGTAGTCGTCCTCCAACACTCAAGGCATCTGCGTCTTGTGCCATAGCTTGTGGAAAGAGTGTCCTAAAAGGCACTCTGATCCACATTAGGGGCATAAATGCTCCCAATGAGTATGGGTCGGCCATCTAGGCGGCCCTCATGAAGTGTATACCTAGCATCCTTCAATTTGATCATGTTGATTTCCCGAAAGGGGACCCCAGGTCTAACCCAGATCAGGACACCTCGGACATATGCAGAATATGTAGTGGCGTGTGTGGTGCCCTGCCAAAGTTTACGGAGTCTCTCCAGCTCCACCCCATGGTATGTGACTCCTGTCATAGAATTATATGACCCCTTTGGCTTGGCATAAGAATACATTGCATACCTTTTACTGACTGTGCATTCCATGCACATATAGGGTAAGAAGTTGAATATTGGACGGTGGGGCCGTAACAAATGGAGGAAGGTGTATGCTGCGGACGCGACAGGATGCCATCTGGGGGAACTCCTATGCCTCAAGACCACCGAGCCTAAGCTGTGTAAATTGTACAAGGCCTGCCAGCCATACCAGTCATGGGAGAGGGGAGTGAGGGGTGGAATACACTTGTGAAAGAACGGGGGAAACAACTTGTGGAGTTTACCTCAACCGGTAGTATGCCCAAACAGAGCATATTGAGAAAAGAGCTCTAGTGACGTGGGGTGTGGCCTGACTTGGACATGGAAAGTGTCCTACCCCACAGCGTTCCCCTCAGTCTTCCGAGTAAAATGATACCTCACTTGTGTGGGTGGGGCAAGGGCATGTAACTGGGAAGAGCTAAAAACATATGGATTAAGGGTATAGCACCAAGAATTCTTAGCGCCACATTTGTTTAAAAATACGTTTTAGCCCATTCTGCATTGGACACCCACCCAAGTGAGGGAAACGCTGTAGGGTAGGACATTTGTGCTGGCACAGTGATTCCACACATAAATATGTGGAAAATGTGTTCTTTTCAGCTACATTTGAGGTTTGCAGGGGGTTCTGGGTAGGAAGATATTGGGGGATTCACGCAAGTCATACCTCGCAGGACTCCCCCGGGTGTCTGGTTTTCAAAAATGTGTTGGTTTGGTGGTTTCCCAAGATGGCCGCCGAGCCCGGGGCAAAAAACCCAGGTGACCCCTTGCAAAACCAGGTTGTTTTGAAATAGGTAATTTTGATGTCTCCTCTATACGTTTTGGGTCCTTGCCTGTCACGGGTACCTGACCCACCCACATAAGAGATGTACCATTTTTATCAGGAGACCTGGGGGAACGCTGGGTGGTAGAACATTTGTGGATCCATGCAGATTCCAGAACAGTCCCACATAGACATTTGAGAAAAATTTGATTTTTTTAAGCTAGATTTGAGGTTTGCAGGGGATTCTGAGTAGGAAAATGTTGGGGGGTCCATGCAAGCCAAACCTCACTGGACTCCCCTGGGTGTCTAGTTTTCAGAAATGTGTGGGTTTGGTAGGTTTCCCAGGATGGCCACCAAGCCCCGGGCCAAAAACCCAGATGACCCCCCTTGCAAAACCAGGTTAGGTAATGTTGATGCCTCCTCAATACGTTTTGGGTCCTTGTCTGTCGCGGGTACTTAACCCACTCACGGGAGTGACGTACCATTTTTATCGCGAGACCTGGGGGAACTCTGGGTGGTAGGAAATTTATGGATCCATGCAGATTCCTGAACTTTCCCACACAGAAGTTTGAGAAAAATGAGATTTTTTCTGCTAAATTTGAGGTTTGGAGGGGATTCTGGGTAGGAAAACATCAGGGGGCCCACACAAGCCATACCTCGCTGGACTCCCCCGGGTGTCTATTTTTCAGAATTGTGTGGATTCGGTAGGTTTCCCAAGATGGCCCCTAAGCCTGTGGCCAAAAATCCAGGTGACCCCCTTGCAAAACCAGGTTGTTTTGTGATAGGTAATTTTGATGTCTCCTCAATACGTTTTGGGCCCTTGCCTGTCGAGCGTACTTGATCCACCCAGGCGAGTGAGGTACCATTTCTATAGGGAGACCTGGGGGAACGCTGGGTGGTAGTTTGTAGATCCACGCAGATTCCAGAACTTTCTATCACAGAAAAGTGAGGAAAATGTGTTTTTTGTTTACAAAGTTTGAGGTTGGCAAGGGATTCTGGGTAACAGAACCTGGTGAGAGCCAGACATGTCACCCCATCCTGGATTCCCCTTGGTGTCTAGTTTTAAAAAATGTATAGGTTTGCTAGGTTTCCCTAGATGCCTGCAGAGCTAGGGTTCAAAATCTACAGCTAGGCACTTTGCAAAACAAGGGTCAGTTTTCTCTGTGAAAATGTGGTGTGTCCATGTTGCGTTTTGGGCCGTGTACTGTCGTGGGCACTAAGCCTACCCACACAGTGAGGTACCATTTGTATCGGAAGACTTTGGGGGATGCGGGGTGGGTTAAATTTGGTGGATTCACGCAGATTCCAGAACTTTCCATCACAAAAATGTGAGGAAAATGTGTATTTTTTTACAAAGTTTGAGGTTTGCAAGGGATTCTGGGTAACAGAAACTGGTGAGAGCCAGACAAGTCACCCCATCCTGGATTCCCCTGGGTGCCTAGTTTTCACAAATGTATAGGTTTGCTAGGTTTCCCTAGGTGCCTGCTGAGCTAGGGTTCAAAATCTACATCTATTCACTTTGCAAAAAAAGGGTCAGTTTTCACTGTGAAAATGTGGTGTGTCCATGTTGCGTTTTGAGCCGTTTCCTGTCGCGGGCACTAGGCCTACCTACACAAGTGAGGTACCATTTTTATCGGAAGACTTGGGGAAATGTGGGGTGGGTGGAATTTGTGGATCCAGGCAGATTCCAGGACTTTCCATTACAGAAATGTGAGGAATTTCTTTTTTTAACAAACTTTAAGGTTTGCAAGGGATTCTGGGTAACAGAACCTGGTGTGAGCCAGACAAGTCACCCCATGATGGATTTCCCTGGGTGCTTAGTTTTAAAAAATGTATAGGTTTGCTAGATTTCCCTAGGTACCAACAGAGCTAGGGTTCAAAATCTACAGCTAGGCACTTTGCAAAAAAAGGGTCAGTGTTCACTGTAAAAATGTGGTGTATCCACGTTGCATTTTGGGCCGTTTTCTGTTGTGGGCACTAGGCCTACCCACACATGTGAGGTACCATTTTTATCGGAAGACTTTGGGGAATGTGCGGTGGGTGGAATTTTGTGGATCCACACAGATCCCAGAACATTCGATCACAGAAATGTGAGGAAAATTAGTTTTTTTTTAAACTAAGTTTGAGATTTGCAAGGGATTCTGGGTAACAGAACCTGGTGAGAGGCACACAAGTCCCCCCATCCTGGATTTCCCTTGGTGTCTAGTTTTCAAAACTGTACAGGTTTGCTAGGTGTCCCTATGTGCCGGCTGCGCTAGGTCCCAAAATCCACAGGTAGGCACATTGCTAAAAACAAGTCTGTGCCTAGTGGGCTTTCTGCCACCCTGGCTATTTTTTGGGGGGGGGTGGGGGCATTGGTATGCCCATTCTGGGCAGCGCACACCCCTGAATTAAAAAAATAAATATTCCCTGATGCCTATTGGTCTTTCTGCCATCTCCCCCCCCAGAGACAGCTAAGGGGCTTTTGCCCCCATCTGCCTCCCGGGGGAGGGGCAAAAAAAATTGGGCCAATTGTTTTTGAGTTTGGGGCATTGGCATCCCCATTCTGGGCAGCCCCCACCCCTACGTATATTTACAAAAAAGCCCTGGTGCCTTGTGGGCTTTCTGCCCCTCTCCCCCAGGGGGGCCGATCAGGGGATATTGTGCTCATCTGCCTCCTGGGGGGAGCAGGAAGACTGTGGCATTTTTTTGGTGGGGGTGGGGTGATTGGCATGCCCATTCTGGGCAGCCCCCACCCCAATCTTTAGAGAAAATAAATCCCTGGTGCCTAGTAGGCTTTCTGCCCCATAGGGGGCCTCATATGCCTCCCAGGGGGCAGAAAGACTGTACCATTTTTTTATGGTGGGGGCATTGGCAAGACCAATCTGGGCAGCCCCCACCCCTACATATAAAAAAAAGAAAAACCCTGATGCCTACTGGGCTTTCCTTCTGCCTCCTGGGGTGGGGGGCAGACCCCCTGGGGGGCAGATTGGGGGCTCATCCCCCATCTGCTCCCCAGGGGGCAGCAAGACTGTCTGTGCCAAAAATGTATGGGGGGGAGCAAAGGTCCTTGCCCAAGGGGCCCCTCCCCCCTCCCTGCTGCTAGTGGGTGGATCCCTGCTTGGGGATTGTCCAGCTGGGGTGATCCCCAAGCAGAGATCCACTAGGGAAGGGTACCATAGGAAAGGGGAGATTCTCCCCTTTCCAACGATACCTCTACCATGTGTTTCGGTGCTCAGGGGCTGAGATAGCCCCACAAGCACCGAAACTGTGAAACTGAAACTAAGTTTAAGTTACATTTTCGCGTGCGATCGTCATTGCAAGGAAAACCAAAAATAGGCCTCCGGAGGGCAAAAAAGGGAAATCCCTCTGCTGTCTGCAGCAGGTGGATTTTCTGAGCCAGTACTCATGACAGAATGGTTCCGTCATGAGCGCAGGAGCACTGGTGCTCATGACGGAACCATTCCGTCATGAGCACCCAAAGGGTTAAAAATGATCTTCATTTTTTTGGTCTTTTTCCACAAATCATTGTAAAGGACATGGATTTATTAATCACCATTCCTGTTGATGCCATAAACTCCCCAAAAGCACTCATCAATCTATGGAGACCAACCGAGGACGTAGATCTCAAATCATCATCCTCAGCGTATAATAACACCGGTATGGGACACCTGGCAACACAGGGGCATTGGTTGATAAGACCTACAAAAATGTGTCAACCCCATTAATAAAAAGTGAAAACAATAGCGTGGCTAAAAAACCCCTGCCTCTCTCCACGTTTAAAGTGTGCGAACATTCGCCCTGGGGGCCATAATGGACTATACTAGATAAATTCTTCTATAGGTGTGCAAGGAAGCTAATAATTGACTTAGGGGCACCAAGTGAAAGTAGAGTTGGCCAAAGGATAGTATGACAAACTAGATCAAATGCGCTACTTAGATCTGCAAAGAAATGGGAGCGGCATATAGCTTCGAGTATATTTCCCGATTAGCAGATCCAAGTTAACACATTGTTCTATTGTCTCTAGGCCCTTTCTAAAACCAACTTGTGCTGTGCATAAAACAGACTGCTCCTGTGCCCTCTCTTCCAACCTCTTCAAGCTGGGTCTGGTGGCTTAGTAGACTAATGTGTCCACTGTAGGGGCCTGTGTTTGACCTCATGCTCACAGGTTCAAATCCCGGTGGGGCCACTCAGTCTTTCATCCTTCTGAGGTCGATAAAATTATCTCGTTGGGTAACACAAAACATCTGTTATTCAGCGCCACGGTGCCCATGGGTGAACGTGCGCTTTACAAATACATGTTATGCTACGGTATATTATTAAAATTCTGCTCATCACTTTTCTTGAGGAGTCTAGGAGCGAGATAGGGCGATAATTTTTGTATCTGATTTGTCACCCTTTTTAAAAATAGGTACAACAACGGAGATACTCCAGGAAGATGGCATCTCATAAACTGCAGCAGCATTAAACACTCTGGTTAAAAATGGTCCCCATAATTCTTTAGCAGCTTTAAATATATCCATTGGCATCCCACCAGGCCCCGGGGCCCTTCCTCCTGCACTATCATGCAGAGCTGTGATTACCTCATCAATGGAAATATCTAGGGGGAGGGGGTTTGAATATGCACCACCTCACAAACCTCAATATCACTTTCCTCTTGATTGTGTTTAAAAATATTTAAAAAGTGTGCCACCCATGCTTCGCAGTAAACAAAGGGATTAAACTCAAGGTAACATCATTTTATTTTTTAAAAGGGGCGTTAACTGTGTCTAAGAATAGCTTGCTGTTTTTAGATTCAGCAGCTAAAATCAGCTTTGACCACTCCTATTCCTGCAGAGCCTTCTTTCTTACAATGATGGGTTGTTTGTACTCCAGTTGGAGGGACTTAATTAGAGTATGGTTCCGTGCAGAACTATGTAGAGCCACCTTCAGATGCTGAGAGGCTTGAGTACAAGACAGGTCAAACAAGCCCTTATTTTTAACTTGGGAAGGGTCCAGTTCATGAGTCAATAATGAGTTAATAGAACATGCGATGAGATTAAAATATCCAACAACCTGTTAAAGATCACCTGTTAATATACGTGAGGTTTCTATTTACAATGCCTTGCAGTGAGCTGTTGGGATCAATACCTGTCCATTTGATTTACACCGTTAGGCCTAGTATAAACAATATTACCAATCACAAGGAATATTTCACTTTTCCTGCCCCAAAAAAGAAACAGCAGCATGATGGGATCATGATCACTTTTAATAGCCCAAACACTACTAGGGGTACCACACATGTGACTAACAGAAGCAGACACCAATACGTGGTCAATAACAATGGCAGCATTTCTACCTGTAGATGTTGGGATAGGTTCCCCATTAACACTGCATTCACAAGTCAGCAGCTGTAAGTCAGACTCGGTAATAATTAAGTTCAGTCGTCCTCATACATGTTCTGACAGAAATGGACGGTGCCCATCACATCCTGGTTAGAATATCCACACACAGTTTGCTGCAAAAGAGCAAGACTGAATATTAAAATCTCCTGCACATAATATCACAAAATTAGAGTGCATAGGGCCTAGAAAGGCTTCCAAACCAAGATCAAGTGCATAGGCCACCTTACTACGTGAGGGGTCAAACACATTATTGTAGACGTTGATCAGCACCAAATCACAGCCCCCCTTGATGGTTAACCGTAACATCTGAGATTGTAGTTCTACTGACAATGTCCTTTTAACAGTTACGCAGTGTTTATTAGAGATATCGGTCTGCAACCCTCCTTTAGCCAGCCCAGCAGAGAAAGAAATGGCACCCAGGAAAAATGAAGAGTACCCCTCGACATGCATCGGGTTCACACCATGTTTCTTTAATGCAAATGAAGTCAATACCAGAGATCGTACTGGACCATTCAATGGTGCCAACTTGTTTGATAATCCCACCACATTCCATGTTGCAAATTTGTAACATCCATCCATAGGGTGGTTGGTACACCTCATGTCAGATCCATTAATATGCAGACATGTGGGACTAGAGTTAGCATCACTAATAGTACCAGTGGTCTTATTATCAACTTTTGTAGGGCAGGTATCCACCCCTACTACATCACAGTTAGGCATATCTGGACTAGGGTCCAACACCTTCCTCCCAAGATAGTCATCCCTCCACAACAACACATGGGAGATGCCGTCCTTGAGTCAATCATTCCCTTGCAGAGAACTCAATACCTTTAACCTATTTGTGGAAACCAAAGGGGGGATGGAGTCCCGACCAGGCACTCTCAGAGATTTGTGGTTCACATTAAGTGCTGGGACAAAACTCCATAGATGACAGAAAAAACCCAAGGGAAAAAACCCCATAGATCTTACAAACAGGGAGGACAGTGATGACCATCCCAAAATTTCCCCTACAAAATAGTATGTCGGAAATTAATAACAATGCAGTCCACCATAAAGTTTTACTTAAATGGTCCAATTCAACCCACTCTCCTGGTAAATAGGAATTGATGTGCTCTCGCCAATGGAAATAGATGATTCATGTTGAGCCAATGCACTACTTTATTCTTCAAAGCTTTTGGAGACACTTGCGATTCAGGATTCAAGGTGGGTACATTGACCAGAACAGCCACATATGGGCAACAGGCTGGTGCCAGATCGATTGTTACTGGAATACAAGGGTGCCGTTGGGAATTAGAGACAACAAGGTTTGTTACTGGGTTCTGAGCTTGAGTACCTGTGGGGGGAAAGTGGTTCGCTAGATGATTTACTGCACCTGATGACTGCGTGGATGGTGGTACGGATGGAGGGACAGTATATGTATATTTTCACTCCCACTCCCAGCACCTGCAATAACAGTCCCAGGGGCACAATGATCCCTAGAAGGGGCCTTTCCAGGTTGATGAACATGGCCAAGGGTCGCAGTAGTCGTGTTCTTCCCCAAATTTGCAATGGCAGGCTCCTCGGGCTCCACTAGTGTAGCACTTGTCCTGTTCATGGTGGCCATAGTCAGACAGAGAGAGTCAATTTTCTCTTCCAAATTATCCAAATACTCCCTGAGCGGCAACACAGTACTTTTGATGACATCAATTAGATTGCATAGGAAGTGGGCCCAAAGGTGTCTCATCCTCGGAGATGGAGTGGTTATCTGCAGTGAGGCAAAGCAAGTCAGGGGAATTGGCAACTACAGCCCTTTTGGACTTTCTTTTACACTTAGAAGCTTGTGAACATACCAAAAAGGAGTAAGACATAGAGGGAGGAGCCACCTCCAACTCTAATAGCAGTTGTTGGGGAGCAGATTTAACAAAGACCTCAATAGTATCATGCCTTTCCTCCAGTTCTTGTTCCTTTGCCAAGTCAGACATCCTAATAACTTCCACTTATTCCACAGACTCCACAATTTCACCTGGCCCAACCATGCCCAAAGATAAACGGTATTATGCAAGGTCTGTTTCATTAGAGATAATTCCCACCACTCGTGCCAGAAATTAGTCAATGGTGGTACGTAAAGTAGTCACTGCTAGTTTTGTTACCCCGGGCTTGTACTTACCCTTACTGGCCGAAGCACAAGGAGACTGGTGATGCCCCTTGTTTTATAAAGTGTTGAATCCACTGAGTAAATATCAGAGAAAACAAGAAAACAGGGTTGAGGAACGGTTGGACTTGGCACCATTGGCATGGGTTTCCCCTGTATTTTGTGCCTTGACCTCCTGTGTTTTTGCTGTGTGTTGTACTCCGTTTTGCTGGTCTAGATGCTTTGGGCACTTTGCCACTGCTGTGCAGTGCCAAAGTGCAAGTGCTCCCTTTGTAAATTGTTGTTATGGATTGGTGTTTCCATGATTGGCATATTTGATTTACTTGTCAGTCCGTAGTTCAGTGCACTGTGTGTGCCCAGGGCCCGTAAATCAAATGCTGCTAGTGGGCCTGCAGCACTGATTGTGCCACCCACATATGCAGCCTGTAAATGTGACTCAGATCTGCCACTGCAATATCATAGGGCAGTCTAGTACTGTCATGTCGACTTGGCAAGTGCACCCACTTGCTGGGCCCTAAACTTTCCTTTTCTTAAACGTTAGTCACCCCTAAGATAAGCCTAAGGTATCCCTGTGAGCTGGGTGCAGTGTATGTGAAAGGTAGGACATGCCCTGGTGTGTGCAGCATGTCCTGATAGTGAAATACTGCCAATTTTATTTTGTTTTCTATTTCAAGGCTACCTGTTCTCATAGGATTGCATGGGGAGTTTGCTTATAACATCTTATAAGCCTAACTACCCCTGAGAACAAATTAGGAAAATAAAGTTTAGTATGCCTGAACTCAGTATGTTAAAATGTATCTTTTAGTGAGGGTGATTTTTACATTATGTTTGAAAATATCACTTTAAGAAAGTTGGTATTTTCTTGCTTAGCCATCCAGTGTGCCTCTGCTGGGATTTGGATTGACTGTCTGGATTTGGAGTGTCAGAGGCTGGGGAGGTGCAGTGGCTCCAGAGAGTCTGATGAGCCAGGGCTGGGCTTAATAGACCTGGGCTGCATTTAGAGTAGTGGGAGGAGATTTCCTTTCACCTGAATGGGCCAGGTCTGCCACAATGCTGTCTCCAACACCTGCCAGGAAGCTGCACCAGAGAGGACAGAACTGGTTTTGACTGAGCACAGGGCGTCTCTGCCACCAGAGAACAAAGGATTTTGTAGCATAAATATTCGGGCCAAGAACTTTAGATCACTTCTGGGAATTAAGAGGAAACTTTGCCAAGGAGAAGAGCCGGAGTAGCTGAGGAGGAATACTGCCCCTGTGCTGTTTTGCTGTCTGGGGTTGGCCTGCAGTGGCTACTTTCTGCCAAGGAAAGGAGAAGGACTTTGCTGTTTGCTGTGTCCCGTGCTTGAGGAAGATCTCCAAGGGCTTGAAAAAGAGCTTGCCTCCTGTTCTGAAGTCTCAGGAACACCAAGACTTCATTTCTTCTGTCTTTCCGCATCTGGAACTGCTGTTTCAGCTGCCACAATAGAACATTGCAACACCAATGCCGGCGAGCGACACCGTAACCTGCACTGAAGCAGTGGCCACCACTCATGAAGAGCACAACGCACTGCCCCGACTTGCACCGTAGGCCCGACACCTGCTGATGCTGTGCTGCATCGACTCCGAACCAGTCACCAAGGCCGCTGCCTGCACTGCAGCACACTGCTCATGATGTCCACGGCACACTGTCCTGACTCGCACCGCAGCCCCGACTTCACCGACGCCGGTGCTTCATCAATGCAGAGCCGATACTCGACGTGGGTGACTACCGAATCCATCGATACCGCACCGTCATAAGGAACCAACGCCTCACCGCCATCGTGACGTCACCTCTATGACACAGTAAGAAACCGACGTCTCACCTCCCCTGCATCGCAGTAAGGAACCGAGGCTTCCCCTCCCCTGGGGTCTTAAGTAACCAACACCGCCCGGCGCCAACGAAGCATCACCTCCCCGACACCGTGCACCATCTTTGCTTTCATCATTTCCAAGGTACTGCTCTTTGGAGGTCTGCTTGACTCCGTGCCTGACGCCACGCACTTCGCGGTCGGCGCCGTACTTTGGGATTTTTATCTGTCAAAATGTCATAATAACCCCAGTTGGAGTTATTTGTTGCTACAAACTTTATTTGAGTGAATAATGAATTTTTAAAGATATCTTGCTAACTGTATTGTGGATTTTATTGTCGTTTTGGTCTTGTTTGGTTTAGATAAAGATTACTTATTTTTCTAAACTGGCGTGGTGTCTATTTGTAGTGTTTTCACTGTATTACTGTATATGTTCACAAATGCTTTACACACTGCCTCTGAGATAAGCCTGTCTGCTCGTGCCAAGCTACCAAGGGGGTGTATCCCCCTTACCCTGAATTGGAAGAAGGGACCCTGCTTGGACAAAGGAACCTACCTCTGCCAACTAGACACCCCCATTTCCAACAGGAACCATAGTCTATGGCCACTTACTTTCAAAGTAATCTCAGGGCGCTTTAATGGCATTGAGAGGATCTTTTCGATCTGCCCAGTCCCAGGCGTCTTTAGTGTATTTAAAGAATGTGGAGGTTCCATTTGTCATGACCTTAAGACGGGCCTGGAACAACAGCAAGTGATAAACCCCTAAATGGTGGAGGAAATGTTTAACATCTAAGAAGGAGAGGTGCTGGAGCTGAACAGCTCAGGTGTAGTATGGAAGTAACATAACGTTTTCCTCCACCTGGAGTGGACCAAACCTGTCTGGCAGCCTGCAGAAGAGCATCTCAGTCCCTGTAGTGCAGGAACTTAGCCAGCATGGGGCCCGAGGATAGTACGGTGGGCAGGGACCCGGTGTGCCCTCTCCAAGGAGTAGAAGGGAGTGAGATCAGATGGTGAGGTGATGTCTTGAACTAGGATTCCGAGTTGGAGATGTGGCCTTGGCCCTCGATACCCTCTGACAGCCCCTAAATTTGTATGTTACTCCTCTGTGATCGATCCTCCGCATCCTCCCCCCTGTCTTCAAGGTGTCGTACATGTTCCTGCAAATCGTGGATCAATGCCCGGTTGTCAAACACTAGTGGTTGGAGGTTAGTAGGGTCTTCTCTCCGTCATTAACCTTATCCGTGAGCTTGTGGTGGTCATCACATAGGAATCTTAATTCACTTGCTAGAGATACAAGCCTGGTTTCCATAGAGACCCTAGAGTGCTAAATGGCTGCCAATACTTTGCCCAGCTTATATGACGTGGAGAGCAGAGGGGTAGCATCCAATAACGATGTCTACGGTATAATGGAGGGGGGTCTGCAGTAGCCGGAGGTGGTGCAGGGACAGTGGAGCTTAGTCTACCCATTGTGTATGGTGCGACAGGGTCATGGAGCAGCCCCAAACCAAGATTTGTGTGGGTTGTTAATCAAAGACTGGTGGGTAGCACACCACTGGCACGCTTTGATCAAGGCGTTGAGGCGGAGGGTGGGAGAGATAGTGCCAAGAATCTCCTGGGTGTCTGTGCGGGCAGTGCAAAGTGTCCCCCAGAGTCATAAGCCACCAATATGATGGAACAACATGTTGCAATTACCCTTTGCCCTCCTAGGGGACCTGACAAGAAGGAACATCCAAGGTTGCCCCCTTCACTATCACCGACAGGAAAAGCAAAATCCAGAGTCATCGTGGGAAGAGTGAAAGCCTGGCTCAAACCCAGCACAGGAGCAGGGAGGAAACCAGTCATGGGATTATCGGCATCTCCCCCAGCAATGCAAGGCCCAGAACGTGGGGTCAACACCCGTCAGTGCCACGTGGTGCCAACCCCATGCACCCCAATCCGAGTGCTGAGGCGGAGGAAAAGGGGGACGCACATTTATGGGAATGCAGAAGGCACCGGGTGGCTGAATGAGTCTTACATGGGGGCACACAGGGGAGCCCCAGTAAATAGTAGCAGCATGACATGGGCCCCCTGGGTGTTTCAAAAGGGGGGCTCGGCCCGACAAATAGATCCAACTGGGGCCAGTCACAGGGGCCTTGAGGCCCCCGACTGCATAGCGGCATTCACCCTCAGCACCTATGGGGGTGACTAGAGAGTAAGAACAGGAGAGGAAGTTGGGGCTCCACCGCGAGGCAGGAGGGCCTCCAGTCATGAGTCTGTTGTGGCCGGAATCCTCAGGATCGTACGTTGCTCTAAAGGGGTCCCTCTCTCGACACCACCACGGTCTGATTTAGCATTACAGACTCCATGGAGTGGTCCAGCGGGGGAAGGGAAGGATGGGGACGGCAGGGAGGGAGACCTGTGAAGACAGAAGGAGACAGCGATCAGTAACTCCCTGCCTAGCTTCCTTTCCTCCCTACCCGACTCCACCCCCTCTCTAAGAATGAGAAAGGTACCTGTAAAGAAAGAAAACTCTCAGCGTTGCTTAGGGAACCCACGACCCTTAAAGACGTACTCTCCACGATCTATAGCAAAGAGAACGTAGTTTTAGTCAGCACCCCATGTATGAGTTGCTCACCTCACCACCCCCCCCCCCCCCCTTTTTCTCCTAAGACCCTTACCCTGGAGATTAAAGACTAGGATGAAGACAGGGGAGCGGAAGAGCCGACCTCCTGCTCACTCTCTGAACCCCTGCTGTATAACGTGAGAAAAGAAAACACACAATATAATTCCGCAGGTTTGGATTATTCCACAATCAAATGACAGGCCCTGGTTAGTTGGACACACATCTGCATTACTTCATGCAACATCAATTAGGTTCCATCACAGTGCCTTCTGCCTTGTCAGAAACGGCAGATTCGAAACCCCCACGACTTCCGGGAGTTCGTGCGTGCCCTCAGGGAATATGCAAGACAAAACCACCACAAAGGAATGGGGGGGGGAAACCCCCAAGACACTGTAGCAACGTAAGGTTTGTAGTCCAGCAGCACCCCGTGTGGTTGATCACAGAGCCCTGCTACACAAAGTCACGAATAGTGCCTTTCTTCCCCGCACGAACTTCGTACTACGAGTTCACCAACGAGGGAAGAAAGCACCCAAGGATAAAGTTAATCTGAGGATTCCCGATACCAGCCTTGCGCTGTTCTTCGGGTGTTCACGGTGGGAGGAACCAGAGACGAATCTACGGACCCGTCACAAAGAGACTCTCGTTCCGAGTCCCCGTCAGGAATGGCCACCAGGAATCAAGCTGAGCAACAACAGCAGCGAACTTAGCGTGGTGCACCAGGCACCCTTACCAGCCTTCGCGACGTCCAGCGCAGCTCTCTGCAAAGAGTAAGCGGCGCTCTCTCGGTGCCCCGGAACCTCTTTGAGCTCGCCGTACGCGAGCGTCCTGACGTCATCGCTGTCAGGGTTTGCGCCAAGGCTCATGGGATTAGTAGTTCTTCCCCGTCCCGCGCACTCGAGCGCGATTTGGCAGGGTTCCTTGTTTTCCCGGCAAGTGGGCTTTGATAGTACATCCCCTTCCCGAAGAACCCTGACAAGGACATGGCTTGTTTGGGAAGCGCTGGTGAAACAGTCTGACAAATCTAGGTGCGTGGACCCCTTCAGCAGGTTCCCAAGAGTTCTCCTCCTCCCCATATCCCTTCCAGGCAATCAGATACCACAGCTTTGTGCGGTGGATTTTTGAATCCAGGATCCCCCTAATCTCATATTCTGCATCTTCCTGAACCCGTACCTGGGGAGCAGCTTTCCCTTTCCTTGCAGGTTTTAACAAAGAGACATGAAAGGTAGGATGGATTCGGAGAGAAGAGGGGAGGTCTAGTCTAACTGCAACAGGGTTGATGAGTTTTACAACTCTATACGGGCCGATGTATTTGGGATTAAACATGCTATATTTTTTAAACCTGATGTTTCTGGTTGATAGCCATACATAGTCTCCTATCTTATATACCGGTCCCTGTCTTCTGGTTTTATCCGCGTAGCTCTTATACCTCTCTTTGGTTTTCTTTAACGTTTTTTGAGCCTGGGACAGGAGGTTTTGGATCTGCCTAATCCTCACCTTGACCTCTGGTAGGTGTTCCGTTCCCTTGGGCTGCAAAAAAGGAATAAACCTGGGATGAAACCCGTAAGAACAGTAAAAAGGTGAGTGTTTGGTGGAGCTATGTATTGCGCTGTTATAGGCTATTTCCGCCAACCACAAAGTGTCAACCCAGTTTTCGGTAGTGCTATCAACGTAACACCTCAGATACTGTTTTAAACTCTGATTCACCCTCTCCGTCTGCCCATCAGTTTGAGGATGAAAACTGGTGGACAGATCGGGGGAGAACCTCAGGGAAGTACACCACTCCCTCCAAAACTTGGCGGTGAATTGGGACCCTCTGTCCGAAACCACCCTTTGGGGTAACCCGTGCAACCTGACTACATGTAGCAGTAATAGCTGGGCTAG
Source organism: Triturus cristatus (assembly GCF_964204655.1). Lineage (NCBI taxonomy): Eukaryota > Metazoa > Chordata > Amphibia > Caudata > Salamandridae > Triturus > Triturus cristatus. Next base: position 1,155,253,195 of record NC_140583.1, on the reverse strand, counting down.
TTGGCCTGCTGTTGGTACCTTCTTGCATGCAATGAAATGAGCCATTTTTGTTAGAGAGTCCACCACAACTAATATTACGGTATGCCCTTGGTCTATAGGCATTCCCACAACAAAATCCAACGAGATGTTTTTCCAGGGGTGGTCAGGAGTTGGCATGACTTGCAACAAACCAGCGGGTCGTGCATGGGATGACTTCATTTGTTCGCATACTGTGCACTCCTTGACCCATTGCCGAAGATCCTTTCGTACTGCAGGCCACCAGAATTGTCGGAGTACTCTCTCTGTAGTCTTCTCTACCCCATTGTGACCGGCGCTGGGCAGCGTATGACACCAATGAAACACATGTCGTTGTAGAGCCGGCACTGGGACCAATAGCTGTTTCTTGCGCAAGGGCACTCCATCTTTCACCTTCCACTCCTGATGTTGGGATATCCACCTTCTCCATTTATCAGTCTTGATGCAATGGGTCACACTCTTCAGAAATGGTTCCGTGACCGTGGTACCAAGGATTTTGCTTGGGTCTATAATGGTTTGTTCGATCGGTGCGGGGGTATCCATTGAGGTGGACTGGCGGGTTAGGGCGTCGGCCTTTTTATTGTCTTTTCCTGGGCGATAGGTGACAATAAAGTCATACTCCGCGAAGAACAATGTCCAACGCAATTGTCGTGGAGATAGGTGTCTGGCTGCCTTCATGAACTGAAGATTGCGGTGGTCGGTGTATACAGTGACAACATGGCGGGCCCCTTTGAGATAATGGCGCCACTCCTCGAAGGCGTCTTTAATCGCGAGCAGCTCTTTCTCAGCTATGTTATAGTTCTGTTCCGCTGGGTTTAATTTGCGGGAACGAAAGGCCACTGGGTGTAACTGACCCGTCTCAGGGTGTCGTTGTGATAGAACTGCTCCTACGGCATAATCCGACGCATCTGCCTCCACCATGTACGGTCTTGCAGGGTCAGCGTGCACCAATATCGGGGCCGTCACGAAAGCCTCTTTCAAAGCCTCAAACCCCTTTTGCGTCTCTGCAGTCCAGTGAAAGGGGACTTTCTTGCGCAGTAATCTTGTCAAAGGGGTTGCCAAACCTGAGAAGTTGCCGATAAACCGTCGGTAGAAATTGGCAAAACCAAGGAAACACTGGATGTCTTTGATGTTCATAGGGACGGGCCAGTTTCTTACTGCGGTGATTTTCCGTTCTGACATCTCCTGGTCGTGTGGTGTTAAGATCACTCCCAGGAACTCCACGGTGGAAACCCCGAATTCACATTTACTTATCTTACAATAGAGATGATGTTTTTGTAAGGTTTGTAGAATGGTTCGTACATGATGGATGTGGCTCTCAACCGTGGATGAATAGATGAGCAGGTCATCGATATAAACCACTACAATGCGATCCAGGTATTCGCGGAGAACGTCATTCTGGAAAAACTGGAAGGCAGCGGGCGCGTTACACAATCCAAATGGCATAACTAGATATTCATACAAGCCGTAACGCGTCTTAAAGGCAGTCTTCCATTCGTCCCCCTTTCTTATGCATACCAAATGGTACGCCCCTCTCAGGTCCAGTCGTGTGTATATGACGGCCTTCTGTACTTGTTCTAGCATTACGGGGATTAATGGTAGGGGATACCGGTTTTTAACCGTTATGTCATTCAAAGCCCTAAAGTCAATACAAGCTCTCAGCTCACCGTTGGCTTTGGGGATAAAAAACAGTGGCGATGCCGCAGGAGACTTGGAGTTACGAATGAATCCCAACGCCAAATATTTGTCCAAATATTCCCGTAGGTATGTATTTTCTGGTTCCGTGAGGGCGTATACTCTGCCTGTGGGCACTACCGCCCCGGGAATTAGGTCAATCTGGCAGTCGTATGGCCTGTGCGGGGGTAGTTTCTCGGCTTCTTCTTCGTTGAACACTGCGGCGTAATCCTGATACTCCTCTGGCAGGGTAACTGCCTGTTCAGCTGCGGTGGCCACGTGATGCCCCACGGCCAACAAACGCGCCGGGCTCTGGGGTGGAGGAATACAATTCCTTTGGCAATAGTCGGATGTGTAGTGTACTTCTTCTTCCCTCCAATTCACTTGGGGGTTGTGTAACCGTAACCAGGGCAGTCCCAGGATTATCCCATATTGAGGAGCGTGGATGACGTTAAACACGAGTTTTTCCACATGGTCCAACCCATGGCTCACTTCTACCGCCTTGGTGTGGAAACGAATAGGCCCAGCCTCAAGTTGCTTCCCATCCACCGCATACACTACTTCAGGGATTTCTTTTTCACAAAGAGACAACCCGATCCGAGCGGCAAGGCTGTGGTCTACAAAACACCCCGTCGCTCCGGAGTCCAACATGGCCGTGATAGCACAACGCTCTCCATCCACTAACAGAGAGAGTTCGAGAAGAAGGTGTTGTTTGGCAGTCGGCGGGATACCGCTCAACGAAGGGATGTGGATGTGGCTTGAAGAGACCCCTTCTCTTTCCTTCAAGCTTCCTCGTTTCCCGAAGGGCCTTCTGCTGTGGCCGCGAGTTGTCGACGCGGTTCTATCCTTGGGTTTTTGGTTCTCAATACGCATTCCCTTATGAAATGCCCCTTCTTTCCGCAATAAATGCAGAGGCCTTTCTTCCTCCGGTACTCTCTCTCTTCGCTCGTGAGAGCGGAACGCACTGTTCCCACTTCCATGGGCTCGGCTCGGGCTACCTGTGTGCCTTCCGGATTCCGGACTGGTTCCAGACGCCAGGTTCCCCTGTCCTTTCTTCGGTTTTCCCCTTTTCGCTCGCTAAGTCGGTGATCTAGACGCAGAACGAGGTTTATCAAATCCTCACAGGTCACTGGCTGTGGGTCGATCTGGGCCACAATGTCCTTCATATCTTCCTTTAAGCCCTTATGAAAGACGGCTAACTGTTTAGCTTCTGGCCATTCAGTTACTGTAACAAGGCGCCGAAAATCATTGAGATAAGTTATCAGATCTCGATTCCCCTGCTTTAGCTCCATAAGATCCTTGTCGGCAGTAAACGTTGCTGCTCTACGATTGAAGGTTTTTTCAAAGTCTTTTATAAACGAGTCCCAATCATAGAGTAAGGGATCATCTCGCTTCACTAACGGCACTGCCCATTGGGCTGCATCCCCAGCCAGATAGGATATAAAAAAGGCTACTCTAGCATGGTTAGTGGCAAACGCTTTTGGCTTGCATGAAAAGTGTAACATTATCTGGGTGAGGAACACCTGGACCTTACTACTTTCCCCGTGAAATCTTTCTGGGGTGGCCAAGGGAACAGGGGTGGGGATCTCCACTACCAAGGGAGCTGAACGTGCTGCGGCGGGGATCCCTACGCTGAAGGGATTTCTCTGCATCCCTTCAACCGTAGCCTGTAAAGCCGCCGTTTCTGCCCTAGAAGCGGCTAGTTCGGTGTGGACCATCTGTAATGCAGCCAGGACGTCTTCTAAGGAAGTCATGGCTGCCCGAGGGACAACGTACGACCGGGAGGATATAAACCGTGGGCCGCTTACTCTGTTGTGGCCGGAATCCTCAGGATCGTACGTTGCTCTAAAGGGGTCCCTCTCTCGACACCACCACGGTCTGATTTAGCATTACAGACTCCATGGAGTGGTCCAGCGGGGGAAGGGAAGGATGGGGACGGCAGGGAGGGAGACCTGTGAAGACAGGAGACAGCGATCAGTAACTCCCTGCCTAGCTTCCTTTCCTCCCTACCCGACTCCACCCCCTCTCTAAGAATGAGAAAGGTACCTGTAAAGAAAGAAAAATCTCAGCGTTGCTTAGGGAACCCACGACCCTTAAAGACGTACTCTCCACGATCTATAGCAAAGAGAACGTAGTTTTAGTCAGCACCCCATGTATGAGTTGCTCACCTCACCACCCCCCCCCTTTTTCTCCTAAGACCCTTACCCTGGAGATTAAAGACTAGGATGAAGACAGGGGAGCGGAAGAGCCGACCTCCTGCTCACTCTCTGAACCCCTGCTGTATAACGTGAGAAAAGAAAACACACAATATAATTCCGCAGGTTTGGATTATTCCACAATCAAATGACAGGCCCTGGTTAGTTGGACACACATCTGCATTACTTCATGCAACATCAATTAGGTTCCATCACAGTGCCTTCTGCCTTGTCAGAAACGGCAGATTCGAAACCCCCACGACTTCCGGGAGTTCGTGCGTGCCCTCAGGGAATATGCAAGACAAAACCACCACAAAGGAATGGGGGGGGGGAAACCCCCAAGACACTGTAGCAACGTAAGGTTTGTAGTCCAGCAGCACCCCGTGTGGTTGATCACAGAGCCCTGCTACACAAAGTCACGAATAGTGCCTTTCTTCCCCGCACGAACTTCGTACTACGAGTTCACCAACGAGGGAAGAAAGCACCCAAGGATAAAGTTAATCTGAGGATTCCCGATACCAGCCTTGCGCTGTTCTTCGGGTGTTCACGGTGGGAGGAACCAGAGACGAATCTACGGACCCGTCACAAAGAGACTCTCGTTCCGGGTCCCCGTCAGGAATGGCCACCAGGAATCAAGCTGAGCAACAACAGCAGCGAACTTAGCGTGGTGCACCAGGCACCCTTACCAGCCTTCGCGACGTCCAGCGCAGCTCTCTGCAAAGAGTAAGCGGCGCTCTCTCGGTGCCCCGGAACCTCTTTGAGCTCGCCGTACGCGAGCGTCCTGACGTCATCGCCGTCAGGGTTTGCGCCAAGGCTCATGGGATTAGTAGTTCTTCCCCGTCCCGCGCACTCGAGCGCGATTTGGCAGGGTTCCTTGTTTTCCCGGCAAGTGGGCTTTGACAGAGTCAGCCAGGCAGGGACTGCCTCCAGGCACTGAGGTCATTACCGACCCATGCCATTTACACTGGTTTCTGCACCTGCTCAGGCCTCTGTTTTGGCATGTGTGGAGATGGCAGGGAGGGAGAGGGCACTGCCTAGCTCGTCATCAATTCTTGCAAGGCATCCTCCAAGACCGGCTCCCTCAGTGGTGATTCAGCGGTGCAGCGTGAGCCCCCACCGCAGCAGCCCAGGGCCCCCACCACGGCAATACACTGAGCAGGGGCTAGTGGCCTTAACGCTGATGCAAGCCCCATCGCGTAACAGTAGGGGCAGTGAAAGGGGGAAAGTCTGAGGCCACCAGAACAGCTCTGCAGCTCGTGCCCGACTGCCCAAAGGCCCAGAGTCACAAGGTCAGTGATTTGGTGCGGCCAGAGGCCAATGTCAGGCCCAAGAGGGTCAAAGCTGTAGCGGGTAGTGGTGTGGAGGTCTCTAGGCGCCCCTGGTGGCCAACTTACCTGGTGTCTCCTATCAGGATGGAGACCAATGTGTGGGCCGATGGACGAAATGCTAGCAAGTTGCATCCTCAATCTATCCTGGCCTGGCCTGGCCATGCCACCTAGGCAAGGAGGTTGAAATGCCAAGTCGACATGGCAGTTTAAAACTGCATTCAGGGTGCCATGGTAGGACTGGGACATGTTATGAAGTGCTGCTTAAATGGGTGGCACAATAAGTGCAAAATAAGTGCTGCAGGCCAACTACCCGAGCAGCCAACGACTAATCCCCGCTCCGGGCTCAAGCCGGTGTCGTCGTGGTTCACGTAGGACCTGCATTGACTCAGCAGACCTCCTTGCTTTCATCATCCGCGCAGCACGTGCATTCTACTATTGATACTGCCTGTCCTGCTCCCGAAGCCAGAACTTCTTGCTCCAGATCAGGGATAAAATTGTTTTTTTTCCTTCCTGCCGCAGATTTGGGCTACGTACACTGCATGTTGTGCCCCCTACTTCTCCCACCTTGCTTATGTAATTAAGTTAACTGCTTCAGTCGGTGACCTCCTTCTACTTCTACAACCCAGCTCAGGTGACTTATATGGCTTTCCCCCACCGGACCTTCTGGTTCTGACGCAGCACTCCTTAAAATGCTTAACCTGGTCCTGAAGATGACCTGAATTTTGTACAGGTCGAGATGCCGTCGATCTCTCAGCGCAGTCCTTGGTGCTACTTTCGTGGTTCAACGAAATTAACTTCCTTATTTAACAATGTACTAATGAATTGGAACCACCATTAGTCCTCTATATATATTGACAATTTTGTTTTTCTTGTGCCGTTTTTTTGCTGTGTATTTTTCACTTGTCACTTGCGCAGTTCACCTTGTTTTTTTTACTGAGCACAAATGTGCACAAGTCTGTACAGATTACATGCACATTCAATGTAATAGAGTGCCGTCATTATTGTCTTTCTTTCTTGTTCTGTTTAAATACAGACTTTTTTTGCATTTATCACCATAGCTTTTAATGTCTCCCCGTCTCCTCCTTTTGTAACTTTTGTGCATGCCTTCAAAAACTGTCTTTTATTAATACCTGTTTAGACATTTTTTGTGTGTGTGCGTGTGTGTGTGTACATATATATATATATATATATATTTATCCAAAAGCGTCCAACGGTTCCGGATTGATGGCGCTCAAATTGAAGGTGCGGTGCCCTTGCGGCTTGGACCGCCGCTATTATGCCAACAATTTTTCCCTCAGTTTGAAAGAAAAAACAGGGTCGCACTCCAGCGAGTTGTGATAATCCTTGATATTTTATTCACAAATCATCCACAGGTTCCGAGATGCAAAAGAGAAACCAACGCGTTTCGTCAGCGTCCGCTGACTTGCTCACGGTTAATTCACTCATTCAAATCAAGTGTTTTAAACAAAATAGAGACAGGAAATTGTCATACCCTCCGTTCCTGTCATGTGCGGGGTGGTTAAGAATCCCCGGATTTCTGGGAAATGTAGTCCCGTTAATTAACCAATATTTACTTATGAAATCATCTGGATTTTAAACGAAAGGCTGAAATATCAACATAACAATAATATAATTGCAATGCCAAATGTTGCGCAACATTATTTCGGTTAAAAAATAAAATAATTTTCATGGCTCGTTAGAGTCCCGTGTTTCCCAGAAATCCTGTTTTTTCTTTCAAACTGAGGGAAAAAATGTTGGCATATATATATATATATATATATATATATATATAGTACAGTCTCCACACTATCACAAAGTTTCTGCTTTCACAGCTATCCCAACGCGAAAGAAAAGGAGAAACGGACCCTCACGGCTCAGGCAGGAAGATTTTATTTCATTTGACTCTCCCTCTGCGACGCGTTTCGAGCACTGAGTGCCCTTGATCACACACAGAGTATTGCATCCGCCATTGTTTTTACCAATTGCATCATCAATCACGTGACCATCACCAAATAAACATAGTAGAAATACTTCGCTTCTCACACATATGTTGTTACGAGGTAGGTGTTATAACATTCATAGGGTAAAACAAACTTAATTGCACTTGTAAGCTGTTATTTTATACTGCGTAAAATGCAGTATTGTAAAATACATTTTTACAGTGGATAATATAAATATAATAAATACATAGAAATATCGCTAAGAACATTTTCTGTATAAAAATATATATATATATTTTTTTATATATAAAAATATAAAACCCCTTAAAACTATAATGTAGGGCATAGTCACTTGTAAACATTCTTAATATATATGTAAACAAATCATTTGTGCAAAATAGCTCAAATGTGCAAAAATTCGCAAATTATGTAACTGCCCTTTTCACATTCTTTGTGCATCAGTTTGTTTCCTTCTCAAATGTAATTTTATATCGGCATTAATGCGTGACATCTTTAACCTCATAGATCAATCTGTTGTAGCAAGATCAACTTCCTAGTTTTATATTTGTGTTTGCTTCTTCTGACTAATCTCAAAAACTGTGGGGTATTATATGTGTGATCGAAAAACTTTATTGATACACATCCCTCACCATTTATATATATATATATATATATATACACTCCACAGGTGGATGGGAACACCCGTTGCCTCCAAAACAAAGGGCGCGTCGAAGAAAAGACCTCCCAAACGCGGTCACAATAATTCACCAAACTTCTTCAAAAAAGCAATCGACGCCGTGTCTGTGCAAAATTCTTTAATGCCAGCTGAAAATGCTAGACGCGTTTCGCCTGACCTGCAGGCTTGTTCACTAGCAGTTTGATAAAGTTTTCATGGCTATTTAAAACTGTGAATGTGATCAGGTCACATGGTGAACTACAATGATAGAACTGGACAACAGACTCGTAGTTTGGCATCATGCGTTATGAGCATATGAATTAAAGACAAGTGCCGCATTATTTACAAAACACAATTCATCAAAATTGTTGCAAAATACACCAGCATTGATTGACTTAGTTAATCTTCAATATTACATGTACACGTTAACGTTAAGTTTGTTGCTCTCAAAGAGTGACGAAGTCTATTTCACCATAGTGGTACCGTCTTCATCTTTTACCCGTCATGATCAACCAAATTAGTATGTGGTTGACCAGAATAGATGTTTTGATGGGTTGATCAAGTGATCAGAACACTCAATGTAATTTTAGCAGAATAAGCTAAAAAGCAGGCAAACAAACAAACAAACAAGTACTGCCCCGCAGAGGAGGAAGAGGCGCAAAGGCTCTAAACTTTGCCAACGTCAAAGAGAAGCCCAAATCCAACTTGAAGAAATGAAAGTGACCAATGAAACAACAATAATCAATCTCACTGATATTGTGCTCTCAGAAAAAGAAAAAAACATATTGAAACTTGGCTTATCATACTGTCCCCAAATCGATATGGACTATGTGAAAACAAGGGTGGACCTATTCAAATTTATTAGGTCCTTAAAATTGAAAAAATTCTTTGCTGTAGCACCAACCAAACCAGTGCCACTTGTCCATTCGTCCGTGCAAGCACAATTTGAGAATTTGGGAGTGGAAGATATGAATTTTATGCTTGAACTACAACAACTTGGCAATCAAGATGATGCCGGTACAGGTTCCGGTGAAATTTCTGATGCGATAAGCACAAGTGATATGATGACGACTTTGGCACATAAGGAAGGAATCGATATGAACATTGAAAAATTAACCAATTTTAAACCTCCTTCTAGATTCACACCCGTGACAGCAAGAGACTCTGTAGATGTATTTAATGAACTGGTCACCAATGAAGTTAAAAATCTGTGTACAATGAACTGGTCACCAATGAAGTTAAAAATCTGTGTACATCATTAAAGGGCAAGAAAAATGCATTTACCCAACAGTCTAAAGACTATTACAATCTGGTGGACAAATTGAGTAGTAATAATGATTGTATTGTCCGCAATGCGGACAAAGGGGGCAATGTGGTCCTTTGGGGCAAACAGCAGTACCTAACAGAGGCGTATAAACAACTCAACAACAGGTTGAATTATGTTAAGGTGAACAATAATGTCATGCAGGAGTGTTATTCGTCTTTTAATAACTTGTTGGTTGATTGGGTCAGGCAAGGTGTGCTAAGCAAAGATGAAATGTCTTTTCTTAAAATTGACCGCCCCACTATCCCGGTCTTATACCTTATACCCAAGGTGCATAAAGACATATCTAATCCCCCCGGCCATCCTATCATCTCGGCCATAGGGAGTGCTTTTGAACACATTTCTAAATTTGTTGATTCCTTTCTGTGCCCTCTTGTCAAAGCCCTCCCATCGTTTATTTTAGACACGAGCGACTTCTTACGCAAAGTATATGATGTCCCTTGGGAATCGGACTTTCTACTGTTAACCACAGATGCAACGACTTTGTATACTAGTATTCGCCACAAAGATGGTATAAATGCATGCAAACATTTCTTGGGGACTCGTCCGGCAAAATTTTGGCACCATACGCAAATGTTACTCAAAATGATCACCATCTGCCTTGAGAACAATTTCTTTTTGTTTAATGGGGAGCTATACCATCAAATTTGCGGGACGGCGATGGGCACCTGCTTCGCCCCCAGCTATGCGAATTTGCAATTGGCTGGTGGGAGGAGCAGGTGGTCCAGACGCGTTGGCATGCAGAGTGGCAAAACAATGTAATGCATTGGAGTCGTTACATTGACGACCTTTTTATTATTTGGAAAGGTACCATAAAAAGTGCTCAGGATTTTGTTAAAGAACTACAAACCAATGATTTGAACCTGAAACTTACTAGTACAATCAGTGCCTCTGAAATTAATTTTTTATATCTTACCGTGTATGTGAGTGACGGTAAATTGCAGACTAAACTGTACCACAAGCCCACGGATGGGAACACGTTATTACATGCCACAAATAATAGAAATAGAACAATGTACTCTTGATGCGGATTCCCATCAACTGCCAAGGGAGGCCAGTGTCATCACTTGGTAATCCTTCCTTCCTGTCACTACTCCGTATAGCCAAGAGGCCAGTGTAGTAGGCAAGATCAGAGCAGAGTACAAGTTCCAAGGAGAAATCGACCAAGAGTGGCCATATCTATTCCTGTTGACAGGTACTATGTGTAGTAAGTGCAGTGCAAGTGAAAAGACTATTAAAAAGGGAGTTGGACAGGGAAAACTATGTTTATTGAATATCTCTGTTCCAATCCGATTAAAAAGAAGAATTGTAGCGGCAACTTTTAACAAATAGGTTGCATCATATAGGGGTCAACTAGTTTCAGCCAGTTGGGACTATATTCCCGGCTTTCTTCAGGACCAATACATAATTGCTACTGCAAGTGAAAAACAAGAAAAAGTGGAAAAAATGGCAAGTTGTTAAGTGATACAACCTGGTACCTATCGACCTCACAGCAAGTAGGGTGTATTTCACTCCTGTTGAGAGAAAATAAAATACAAACGGTAGGTAGTGTTCTATTTCAGTATTCCTCAGTGCATGCAAATTTAGAGATAGGTTGTCAAGACTGGTAACAACCAAAATGTCATATTATGAGACAGAGCACAACAACTCACCTGACTTGTGTGAGCGTCAGACCTCACCTCACCCGGTAACAACTCAGGTAATTGAGACCCCGCCCTGTAAGTATGAATAAAATTAGGGCGGATTATTCAACATACTAAAGGATAGTGTTGAAAATACAAGAAAAGCGATTAAAAAACAAGTTGTCCAGCACGTGTCCAGTAGGAATAAAACGTCAGAAGACTGCTGTGTATGCTACTAAAATGTGGAGATACAGATTCTCAGAAAAATAGAGCACCAGTGAGGATGGCGCCCTCGCTTTTTATACAGCAGTATCCAAGGAGAGTTATAAACAATTAGTACTGCGGCATTGTGTTACGGTGAAGATAACGCCGTATTATGGTGCCAGAGACAGTATCAAAGGCTAGCCAGTCATAGTGAAGCTAGACAGAAAGGACTCGTGTGATATTAAGACAGTAGTAACTTCTCGCGATGTCTCTCGCGTAAGTCAGTGGAACCCCGTGAGCGTGGCTGAAAGATCGCTAGGGGTGGACAGTTTAAGAGTCACATCTCGAAAAAGACATAATCAAAGAGGATTCGTGAGATATGTCTCTTGTAGTGGACATACAGACTGTTATAACTTATCGCGTTGTCTCTCGCGTAAGTTAGTTGAACCCCGTGGGCGTAGCTAAAGGATCGCTAGGGACGGATAATTAAGCCGTAGTGATTCGAAAAAAGGCAGATGTAGACGCGCATAAAGACTCACCTCTCCGTCGGTGCCTCGGTCCTTCCTGTGTTTGTGGGAGGTGCCGAGGTACCGTGTGACGGGATCTGAACCACCAGGCAGATGATTTCTCTTGGACTGTCTTGGAAAAACCATTCATACAGTCCCACCAGAGTGATAAAGCCAAATTCCTGTTCACCAAAGAGCAACGCTGGGTTTTTAAACTCCAAAGCGATACAAAAGGCCTGAATGACTCCATTCCATGGACTCTTTTATAAAGAGTCATTTTCTGTTAACTCTGCCCCGATAGTTATATCTAGTTACACACTGTATGCAGCAACTAGAATCTCTATCATATTTACACAATACAGATAGTTTGGAGATTCTTGCCGTGGCTTAAAGAACACGCATCGTTATATCTACTTCATCTGTTAACGATGCGCACATAATATCTGTCCCGCAAACGACCTATCTTTATTTTTACCGACATATTCATGTTCCCCAAACGGACTACTACTTCCGGTTTTAGTGATGTCATCTTGTAGTCCTGCATTTACCACTCCCCTGAGTTAATTACAGCGCTCAGCGTGGAGCGTCACATGACTCATTCACGTCCTTAAACTCCCGTCACACGGTACCTCGGCACCTCCCACAAACACAGGAAGGACCGAGGCACCGACGGAGAGGTGAGTCTTTATGCGCGTCTACATCTGCCTTTTTTCGAATCACTCAGGTTCATCGTTCACTAAAACAGGGGGAGGCTGCGCAGGAACGATAGTGCCAGGAACCACAGGCTTCAGTAAAGACACATGAAAAACTGGATGGATTCTCAAGGAGGCAGGCAAGTTTAACTTAATGGCAACAGAGTTTACCCCTTTAGAAACAGCATAGGGACCAAAAAAGCGATGTTTAAATTTGTTTGTCTCTTTGATCTTAATATTTCTACTAGACAACCAGACTTTGTCTCCAACCGTATAATCAGGAGGGTGTCTCCGATGGTGATCAGCGTCCTCCTTATACCTACTTTTTGCCGCCTCCAAATTATGTCTGGCCTTAGTATGGATGTCTTGGAGTTTTGTCGCAAGTTCTATGGCAGCAGGAGTGGCAGTAAGCACAGGAGGAGTCACGAGCCCACAACAGGGGTGAAAACTATAATTACAAAAAAAGGGGATATGCTTATGCGAGAATGTTCACCATTGTTATATGCAAACTCTGCAGTCAAAGAAAGGTATCCCAATCACTATCAGTGTGCAACAGATGGCATCTTAAATATTGTTCAATACATTGACTGACCCTTTCAGTTTGGCCATCTGTTTGGGGGTGATGAGCAGAAGAGAGTCTTACAGCTATTTGTAGCAAGGTATTCAACCCTTTCCAGAATTTAGACACAAATTGGGGTCTCGATCTGACACAGAAACAGAAGGAAGACCATGAATACGCACCACGTGTTGGAGAAAAACAAAAGCAAGGTCCTTAGAGTCAGGTAAGTCCTTCAAAGGTATTAAGTGAGACATTTCAATAGCATATCAACAACCACAAATATGACAGTATGCCCTTGCTTACTGGCTGAAAGTTCTACAATAAAATCCATAGAGATGGAGTGCCATGGTGTATGAGGCATGGGCATAGGAGTAAAAAGCCCCACCGGGACTTGGTATGAACTTTTACTTTGAGCACAGACATAGCATTGTTGAACATACAGATGAGTGTCCTGACTCAGAGGTATCTTTTAAGTAAAGCAAAGTTTTTTTATGACCCAGGTGACCTGCTAGCACATGTAAATGACACCATTCTAGTGCTTGTAACTACAAGACCTTAGTGGGGAGGGCTAGGCCTCCTTGAATGCACAAAAGATTATGAATTCTAACTCCTTGATGGCCTCAGTTCCTTGTGCTTGAAGCACTTCCTTCAGAAATGAGTCCTCTGAACAGGTACCTCCTGTAGGAAGGTAGGATCTGACTGCACGGTTACCCCCACTTTTTGCCTGGTGTTTTGCTGGTTTTTGACTAGTCTGACTGGGATCCGGCTAGTCAGGACCCCATTCTATCTGCTTTCTCCTTTAAATTGTTATACATGTACTTTGGTATACTGCTGATTGGATACTGGGGTACCCTTATAAGTCCCTTGTACATGGTACCCATGTACCCAGGGCATAGGTATCTCAGAGGCCTCCCATGGGCTGAAGCATGTAGTATGCCACCCATGAGAGGCCATACGAAATGGAACTACAGGTTTGCTACTGCAACCTGTGAAAGCTGGTGCTTGCACCACTTACTTTAGATATAGGTTCATATATATCTATAGGTCACTACACTTAAAACTTATAAGTCACCTCTCTAGTAGGCCTTAACAGTTCTGAAGGCAGGGTGCTGGGTTTTACGTGAGAGGGTGCCCCTGCATGAACAGAGCCCCTCTGCAGCCTTCGGAGACCATTCTCCCGGATTGTTTGTGAATCAGCCAGACATATAGCTAGAGATGCATTATAACATCGTGGTAAATGCTATCTCGAAAATGGCTGTAGAGAAACATGTCATGTTTGGTATCAAACACCTTGGATTCATACCTCCACACCGGTAACTGGTGTGGGATGTATGATTCCACCCTTCTGAAGAGAGCTTTGTGGGGTCACTGGTCTATCCAGTGCCAGCCTTCTCGACCCGGTCAGTACAAAATGGATGCTGCCGACAAGAGAGACATTTCTGCCCCCCTGCTTCTGAGCCAAGCTCGAGCAGAGGAAGGCAGCACAATAGGTATCCTGTCACAGGGAGATGTGATCACCTCCCAGACAGGATTGGGGCTGGGTGGGTGCACTCTGAGAGTGCCTGAAAGTCTGCACCTGGGGCACAATTGGTGTCCCTGTGCATAGTCCGGCTCAAACCAGTTCTGGGAGCTGTTGGCTCCTGCTCTGGCATGAAACTGGACAAAGGACATAGGTGTAACCACCTCTCTGTCCTGGCCCTCCCCTAGGAGGGTCCCCCGAATCTGCCCAACCCTCTCCCATAGGTACAAAGGGCTTACCTGACTGCAGCTCTTTAGATTTTACGTGGACAAGATTCTACAAGAAGAAACCACTGACCTTTGACCATCTGGACACGATGGACTTCGATGGACTTTGACTGGGCCCGACTTAGCCTCTCTCTCCGTCCAAAGCTTTGTCAGTGCCCTTGCTCCATACAGGCTCCGTGCAGGACCTGTGGTGCACTAAGGACAACCGAAGAATCTCCCTTGGGGTGAGTCACTCCCCTGCACTCGCAGGCACCTAAACGCAACTTACTTGTTTGCTGCTCCCAAGCTCCTGTGGACTCTGAAGACTCCAGCAACACAGGAGGTGAGTTTCAAAGGTCCCAGAGGTTGATCTGCCCTCTCAGCAAGTTTGAGGCCAGTATCCCTTGTGGGGACTGCATAACCCGAACCCCTGTGCACCGCATCTATTTGCAAGTGCATATGCTTGGTGGCGACTCCCGAGCTTGTGCACTGGACTCCCTGTAGTCCTGACCCTGAGCAGTATTTCCATCAAAGAATTCCGGCCTCTTCGCAACGGGTGCTCCGTGAGCTGGTACTTTGTGATCTTGCTCGAGGTCCCCTCGCGACTCCTGGTAATTTGGCCTGTGGGTCCTCCTGAGGGTCATTTTGAATTCCGTTGGGCTTTTCTGGTTGCTCCAGATGTGCTCTGACTCCCCATTGCTTGGTGAGTTCCCTGGACCTTGCTGGTCCACACCATAACCTGCTTGACCTTCCTGTGTGGGTTGCTTTTGCCAAGGCTTGTTGGTGGTCCAGCCGGACACCAACCCCTCAGCAATCGACATCCTTTGTGGGACGTCCTGGTCCTCGTGGCTGCAGAGTCAAGCATCCCTTCTTCGCACCTGAAGCACCCGACATCGGTAGGCATTCGTCTCCCGAGCCCCTGGTCACTCTGAAGTGACCCAGACTCTGTCCCCTCTGCTTTCAGGTTCCTTTCTTCAAGAATCCATCCTTGGATTCCACCGGACCCTTTTCACCTTCACGGCAGGAGTCCTTCTTCGAAGCCTTCCATAGAGAACAACGGCGGTTTCCGACTCCACTTCAACCCTATGCAGCCGGCTCTTCTGGGATAGGTAACTCTGGTACTTCAGTATCCATGGGTGGGGTGGGTCTCCAACCTCTTAAGTTCTGCAGGGTTTCCTCAAAGTCCTTCTAGAAGGGTCCTTAAACTGTAAAATTGCAACCGCAACTTTCCCATACAATTGTACGGAGCCCGCGGTCATGTTAGCACACTTTACCCGTACTCCGTGGGGTCCCTATCTACTCATTTTGAGTGGTTCCTTCGGGTCCCAACGATTCTACATGCTCCAGACCTTGTCTTGACCCGAGTTGTGGTTGTTATACCACTATTTTAGTATATTGTTTGGTCTCCCCCTGGAGCCCACCGTGCATTGTGCTACTAACACCTGTTCTATTGATCTCGTATTGTGTCCTTTGGGTTCTATCCTTGGTTAGAGGATACTAGAGAGTGTTATATTAATAAATGCATATTTTTATATAACTACTGTGTGGTTCTCCTTTCATTTAATTAATTCAAGAGATGATATTCTGGTAAAACAAGCTGCTTTACATTCCTTCAAGATTAAGCCTGAAGGCTGCTCTCCACAGCTACCACTAGGATAGCTTTCTAAAGGTTATCTTTGACCTCATACATCATAAGGGTAGTTTGGACTGGTGCAAGGTGCCCACTTTAATTAGTGGACAGCATATACCAGGCCAACTTCTCACACCTCCCAAGATGCATTCAGGACTTATTATGAAGGGTTGTTCATGAGTAAACTAGGTATCGGATAATTTATATTCATATTGTGATATAGTATCTGCTTTGCCATGTTTGGTACTCGCCTGAAACTGTATGATATAATTAAAGTTGCTGAAATAATGTGTCCATCGTAACTGCCTCATGGATAAGGCTCTAGCTGCTTTCAGAAACTGTAGATTTCTGTGATCTGTGATGACAGTAACTGTATGTAAAGCTCCCAATAAGTATTGGCGCCATTCCTCAAAGGCGCGTTTTATTGCCAACAATTCTCTGTCTCCCACCGAATAAATTATTTCAGGCGGAGTGAGCTTATGTGAGTAAAAGGCAACGGTATGCAATTGTCCTGTATGCCTATCTCTCTGGGACAATACTCCTCCTATAGCCATTTCGGATGCATCTGCTTCCACTATACATGGCTGGGAGGAGTCTAGATGTTTCAGAACAGGGGCAGTGACAAAGGATTATTTTAGGCAGGAACAGAGGCGGATGTTCAGGAGTCTAGTGATGGGGATGCCAACACTGCAAATCCATTTATGAACCTTCTATAGAAATTAGCAAAGCCCAAAAAACTCTGTACTTTCACAGAACCAGGAGATGGCCAATTTGTAATGGGTGCCACCTTTTGGGGATCCATGGTCACTCCTTTTGATGACAACACAAACCCCAAAAAGGTTACCTCAGATACATGGAATTCACATTTGTCTAATTTCACATAAAGGTTGTTGTCTCTGAGACGTTCTAACATGCTTTTCACATGCCCAATGTGTTCTTTGGTGGAAGAGGAATTGATCAGAATGTCATCTATATAGGCAATGGTGTTCACATCCAATGTCTCTCTCAGCACGTCATCAATGAAAAATTGAAATGCCACATTACATAGCCCAAAGGGCATAACCAAATATTCATAGAGCCCAAATTTAGTACAAAAAACAGTTTTCTATTTGTCTCCTTCTCTTACACTAAATGATAGGCACCTCTCAATCCAGTTTAGTGAAAATGGTAACATTTTTCACCTCATCGAGTACTGACAGAATTTGGGGTAGAGGATATCTATTCTTGATTGTCACACAGTTTAGGGCTTTATAGTCGATGCAACACCGAAGACCCCCTACGCATTTGGGTATTAAAAAAAAGGGGGGAACACGCCGCTGATGGAGAAGGCCGAATTAAACCTTTCTGTAGCATATCATCTAAGTATTTCCTCAAATAGACATTTTCTTTCTCTGTCAATGCATATATATGACTACACAGAATTGTTGCTCCAGGTACTAAATCAATGTGGCAGTCATATGGACGATGAGGTGGTAGGAAATAGGCCTTTTCTTTATTGAAAACCTCTCCTAAAGAATTGTTACAGTCAGGTACTTTAGGTAAATCGAAGTCAGTGGTTCCTGCTATGTATTGTAATGGGCCTTAGTCACCAGACAATGTAGTTTCCAAAATTCGGAGGTAAAAACCATGTAATGATCTCTCCAGTTTCTATCTGGGTCATGTTTCATCAACCAAGGGAGTCCCTCAATTGCTTGAAATTGAAGTGAGCGAGTGCCCTGACCTTCTGGCCTGGGACCCGCTCTCCCTCCCCGCAGCTCGGCCTGGCCGTCCCCGACGTAGAAGAGCAGGGTACGAGACTGCTCTCGACCCGCTGTCTGTGTCTGCCTCGTTTCTTGCCTGGTGTCTGGTTTCTTCCCTGTTGGGGTTCTGCCTTCTTTTTTCATTTTGCCCTCATTTTGCCCTTCTCTTAACTCTCGCTACTTCTTTACTGTTAGTTGCCAATTTGTTCTGTTTTCTGTTTTGCGCTTCTCGGTGCCTGTCTGACCTCGCAGCCCCTCCCACTTGCCGTTTTCCGCCTTTCCTGCCTCCCAGCTGCTCTTTCCCTCTCCCCTCCCCTATTTAATGGCGGCCCCTGTGCGGCCGTGCGCAGCGTGCCAAAAGCAAGCCCGTCTGCGCCCATCCACAACCTGACCGCGACCAGCGCCAGAAACCCTGGATCTCCGGCCATCCACCACTACGACTCAGCCACCCTCATCACACTCAACCCCGGAAGATACAACAACTGCCAGCAGTCCACACCGAACATGACACACAGCCAGTTATCCTCCCGCCACTGCCGCAAATCCTTCACCACCGCCCCTGCCGCCAACACCAATGACGCCCTAAAGTGCATCCTCTTCAATGTCCGCTCCATGCACAATCACGCCATAGAGATCTGGAACCTCCTGGACACCCTCACACCCGACGTTGCCTTTTTCACAAAAACCTGGACCAATGCCTCCTCTGCCCCAGACATCGCCACCGCCATCCCTGAAGGATACAAGATCCAGAAGAAGGACTGCCCCAACCACCTGGGAGAATTACTCGCCATCGCACCCAAAACAAGCATTGAAAATGCAATAGGTCTCGCCTTTGATTAAGTTAAAGCCATTTGCTTTGCTAATATAGCAAAGCAAATGGCTTTAACTCAATGAAAGGCGAGACCTATTCCATTTGTAATGCATTTCTTTTTTTTGCGAGTTGTACCGACTGCATGCATGGTACCTGCCAAACCCAGCTGTATTCCTCAGAGAGTTGGTGAAACGGCTGCCATCATTCCTTCTCATGAGGACGAAAGTGCATTGCTGGTGACTACAGTGCACCAATGGGAGTATAGTAGTAAGAAGGGGAAAATAATCTGTCAAATTAGGTACCCTGTTGTGAAAGATTTTTACCCCAGAGATGTTTTTTTTTTTACAAGAATGCCAAGCACTGATGGAATGCACACAGGTACAGTGCCAAGCACTCATGGTAATAACACAGCTTCGTGTTAATTGCAAAGTGATACAAAGTTTTATATTTACCAGTTTTCAGTCAATCCTTATCTTGGATATTTAGCAATAATGAAAAGCCGAGCTTAGCAGTTCCATGGCCTGCATCTGTGTTACTCAAGATAAAATGTATAGAACGCAGGCTTTGAAAACAGTTTATCTTTCCATATGTACTCTCGAGAAGAGCCGCAATCTCGCCAACTTTTATCTCTTCAATACAGAACTAATGCTGTAGTCTGATTGTACCAAGCTTCAATGTGCTCATGCATGTTAACGCCGTCATGCATAAAGGTGCACTCGCTATATGTGTAGTGTGAATGTTTAACCTGCTGTTTTGCACTGAAAGCATGGGGAATAAATGAGGACTTATATCTAGGCAGTAGAAGAAACCTACAAAGAGAACTTAATTTCCTATCAACCATCTGCACAGAAAGGGACGTCACTGGATTTCCGATCATCCATCGTACAGGAAGTGACATAACAGGTTTCCGTTTCCCGCCCACGGCACCCTGCACTTCTCCTCTTTCCCACGAACTACTTAATGGCAGCTACAAAACGGATGATGAAAGGATGCGTGCAGCAGGCACAGCTGCGCCTATCTGCACCTGTACCGTGTCCAGCACCAGGGACCCTGGTTCTGTTTCAAGCCCCGCTACCGTGCTGCACTCCTCTGTGCTTTCAGGCCTGGCTGCCGCTCTTCGCACTGCTGCCACACTGCACCACACAATGTTGAATGAGGGTTCACATGTGTCTCCTGCAAGTTCTTATGATCAACCACTCCTATGCCAACAGCATCCAGCAGCTCACTTGCCAATAGCTCAAACTCGCGAAATGCGAGACCTACTGCATTGCAAATGCTTATTTTTTCAACTATGGGAATTACATGAAATTAAAGAGAAGAACTGTTTAATTAAAAAGTTGTTAAGGAAAATACAATTTACTCTTCATCACCAAATTTGTATGTAGAGCCCCAAGAGATACAGTAGAGCAGATCTGCCACAAAGTACAATAACACAAGCATTTGCAATGCAATTGGTCTCCCATTAGTGAAAGTTGGAGTTAATGGTGTTGTAAATGACAATGTCTTTTGTTTATGGAGTGGATGTATGTAGTGTGGAGTTTAATTATATGGATTGGATTGAACTTCTTAGTTGTGGAATTGTGTTGGGTGGAATAGTGTGTGTGTGTGTATTTGTGTAGGGGAATTATGTGGATAGTATTTATGTGGTATTAAAGTAGCTGGAATTATGTAGAATGGGATTGAGTGTTATGGAGTGTAAACATGTGTATTGGTATGTCTTGTGGCGTGGTATGTAGTGGAATTTAATTATGTGGTGAGCTGTTGAATTGTGTGACATGATGTTGAATTTTGAGATGTGGATTGGATGCATTTGTTGCGTAAGTGTGTTGATTTGAATTATGTGGTTTGTTGTTGAATTATGTGGTGCAGAATGGAAATGTGTGGAGCTGAAATGCGTGGCATGGAACTGTGTGGTATTTTGAGTGAAATTATGCTGATGGGAAATTATGTGGCATGGTGTGGAGTGTATTTGTATGGATGGTTGCTATGTGGCATAGTGGTTTTATGTGGGATGTATTTATCTGGTATTTAGCAGAGTGTAATTAGGTGGCAATGATTAATGTGCACGTATGTGCAAAGGCTATATTGAATGAAATTTATTATCCTTTATGAATAACGGTAAAAACAGCTGCAGGAGGACTGTCAAAATTATATGTGTTTGCAGGGCCTGTTTTAACCTTAGTAAGTTGTTGGATGCAAAGTTACCAGACAGAAACCGTCACAACATTTCCCAAAAATAAATAAACACAGATCCTGGAGTTGCTGTCAGAAAGATTACTTAAATGAAGGGTTTCAGGTGATATTACAATTTGGATGCAGCACTTTAAACCATCCCTTGCCCATGACGGGAAAATAAATAACTTTTTAAACATAATTTAGGTGGCAAATGCAGATTTAATGAATAAAGCTTCAGCAGCATTTCAAATGTTTAAAAATGCAAACCCTAAACATGTTTCTTGAAATAGGATTAGAAATCAGACATACAAAGTGCACAGTAATCTAAATACAAAGTCTTGATCTGCTAGTGTGCTGGGTTTATGACACTGCCCTGGTGACATTACATGTGAAGTCTAATGGCTCACTGTAGGAGGGTGGAGTAGCAGACGCAGACATAAATCTCGGCAGGGGGCTCATTTATGGAAAAGAGCCACCTAGCGAAGCAAAGAGGCCCAGCTCGGCAGGTGCTCATGTGAGAAAATAAATAGCTGTTGTGTGTGAAAAGTGTGGCAGAGCAGAAAGAATACAGAGGAGCAGGACAGCATGCCAGGTCCGTCATGTGGGGGAAGTGCACGGAGCAGAGAGGCACACTGGCGAGAGAGCGATAAAAGCACAGATGTGGGGGGAAGAGCAACAGAAGGGAGACCTCTGAAACAGCCCTGCCGCTGCGCATCGGGGTTGAACTAATGCCAATTAAGTCATTTTCCCCTCATCCCAGCACAAAAATGAGAAACATTGAGCAATAAATCTTACAGGCGATAAATAAATGAATAGTGCGTTAAACACAAAACATGTACAACAAAAAGCACCTGTAAATGGCGCCTGAAAATAAAGTGACCGTTGCATTTCAAAATCGGAATGTTTTTATTTATATAGCTAAAAGAAAGCACTGCTTTGTTAATTTGCACAAGCACAGTGGCACACAATAATGGGCGCAGACTGCAAATAAACAGCGTGCTGTGTGGTGACATTTTGAAGAGTGCTTCACGTTTGCAGTTAACCTCGAGGCAAACGCTTTCGAGGAATACGAACCGCTGCAGTGCTGGGGCCAAGGTGCCCTCTGTTAGTCTCGGTCGGGGGCACACACGAGTGCACCATTAAAGACCCCGGCCGGGGAGTAGCAGGGGGGGCAGCGAGGATCTGCAGCATGCAGCTGAAGTACTCCCTGGAGTCAAAGTGCAGCAGCAGTAACCTGAAAAGTGTGAGGAAGAGCAGCTACTTGCGCAGGCACACAAGAGGTTTTTCGTGCAGCTGGGGCCGGGAGAGACGCCTGAGGAGCAAGCCCAAGTACTAGGAGATTGAAAAGAAGTCGTACAGCAGGCCGCCCATGCGCAGCATTTTGCTCGACTCCTCTAAGTAACAAGATGAAAACAAATGTAAAACCATGATGGAGTAGCGTTTATTGCAGTTTTATATAGCGCAAACTCCACAAAAAGATATTGGATCACTGTGCATGAGCACCGGTTAAATTACACAAGATCACATTCATGTTTTGAAGCACTGAGAGAAGTGATGTGCCCAGAATCACAGGATTTTGATCACACCGAGATTCAATCATGGTTCTCAAATTCCAAATTCTGCAGTTCTGGTTGTAATGCCACAGTCAGCCCTGCAGCTGGACAGACATGGAAACAACATTCATTTCAGCCACACCACGCAACCCCCTGGACTGACCACCACTGCGTTCACTTCCACGTAAACAAACCCAAACCGCCCAGCCCTGCTCTATGTCCGCCTTGAAGAAACTGGAGCAGAGTCACCGAGGAGCAGCTCAACTCCTTCCTCAAACGCAACAACCCCACGGCTACAACAGACGCCAACCTCGAAGCCAACGTATGCCACACGTGGATCTCCAACTGCGCAAACAAACTCGCCCCACTACCCATCGCCAACTGACACTGCCACAGCAAAGCCACCTGGTTCACCATTGACCTCCAAGAAGGCAGATGCCTCGAGAAGAACTGGAGAAATAGCAAGACACCCGAAAACCACTCCACCTACAAAAACACCATGACGGAGTACCACCAACGCATCAGAGCCACCAAAAGAACCTTCATCCACAGCAAAATCCTTGCCAACGCCAGCAACTCCAAGGAACTCTTCAACATCATCCAGGAATTCACCAGGTCCCCCAGCGAAATCACAGACATCACCCCTTCCCAGGACCTCTGCAACAAGCTCAGATCCTACTTCCACCTGAAGATCAAAAACCTCAACGACAACTTCAACGACCAGACTCTCGACCCAGAAAGAACCGCGCCCCCGACAGCACCAGACAGCCCACCATCTCCTCTTGGACCCAGGTCACAACCGAAGAGACCACCTTGACTATGAAGGGCATTCACTCAGGGTGTCCCACCGACCCCTGCCCACCTCACATCCATCTCAAGGCCGCCGCCGCCATCACGCCAGAATTAAGTCTTACCATCAACATCACCTTCAAGACCAGCACCTTCCCCGACAACTGGAAATGTGCAGAAGTCAGACCCCTGCTCAAGAAACCATCTCGCTCCTCCCCTTCATGGCAAAAGTCACCGAAAAGACAGTCAACGCACAAATAACCAAATTCCCTCAGGAAAACGCCATCCTCGACCCCTCTCAATCCGGATTTTGTAGCAACCACAACACCGAGACGGCCGTACTCGCCGCCACCGACGACATCGCACCTTCCTCAACCAAGGCCACACCATAGTCCTCATCCTACTTGACCTATCAGCAGCAGTTGACACCGTCTCCACCTTACACTCACCGCCAGACTACACGCTGCCGGCATACAAAGAACCGTCCTCGACTGGATCTGCTCTTTCCTCACTGGCAAGAGCCAGAGAATCAGACTGCCACCCTTCCTCTCCAAACCCACGGAAATCAGCTATGGAGTACCCCAGGGATCATCACTCAGCCCTACCCTCTTTAACATCTACATGGCCCCCCTCGCTGCCATCGTCAGACAACACGGCCTCAACATAGTGTCCTACTCCGACGACACCCAACTCATCCTCTTCCTCACCAAGGACCCCACCACTACCAGACTCAGATTCCAGGAAGGAATGCAAGATGTTGCATCCTGCATGAGAAGCAGCTGCCTGAAGCTGAACTTGGAGAAGACAGAAGTCGTTGGCACCACCCTGGCAGCATGGAACGATACCTGGTGGCCCACCGCCCTCAGCACCCCTCCCACCCCCACGGACCACCCCAGAAAGCTCGGCATCGTACTTGACTTCTCCCTCTCCATGCACCGCCAGGTCAACGCCGTCAATGCCAGCTGTTTCAACATCTTCTGCATCCTCCGCAAGACTTTCAAATGTTTCCCCCCCTGATTCAAGGAAGACAGTCACCCGCGCCCTCATAACCAGCTGGCTCGACTACGATAACGCTCTCTACGCCGGCATTAACAAGTCTCTACTCCGCAAGCTCCAGACGATACAGAACACTGCCACCAGACTCGTCCTCGGCCTCCCCCGACACATCAGCCAAAACCTACAGAACCTCCACTGGCTCTCCGTCGAGAAGAGAAGCACTTTCAAACTACTCACCCACGCCTTCAAATCTCTACCGGACTCCAATAACTCATTGAGAGAATCACCTTCCTCGCACCCAAGAAAAACCTCCGATCCCCAAACTACGCCCTCGCCGAAACCCCACGCATCCGCCTACATCGCGACCAAGACCTGGAACGAGCTCCCGATCAGCATCAGACACGCCCCTTCCCTAAACACCTTTAGGAAGGCCCCCTGGCTCTTTGACTGTACGGAGCTGCAGATCCTCCCCCCCCCCGTGCCTTGAGACCCTCGCGGGTGAGTAGAGAGCTTCCAATACCCCTGATTGATTGATTGATTGATTGAGGTGAAGAAATGACATCAAATTGAATGGTTTCAAGGTGACTGTTATATATATAAAGACCTAACTGTATAGTGGAATGTCTGACAGTTCCTGACTTCATGTGGCTCCCATCAATGGTTTTCACTATCTCTACTGTGTCTTTAGGTTCAATTGGGATTTCCATACTTTCAACCCATGTAGAGTCAGTAAATTTCCCACTGGCTCCTGAATCATGCATGATTTGCACCTCTACAGATTTTCTTCCCCAGCTCATTTGGGCTGTAAAGAAAAAGTGGTGCACCGGATAGACTGTGTGATCCTGTCTTAAAACTTGGGAGACCATTACACCTGACTCACTCTAAAATAGAGCACTACGCTTGGTTTCAGGCCATCCAGCCTCAGCAATCAACCTGTTAAAACAGGAGATATAGGTCATGAGATCTTTTAATCCTTGCTTGAGATTCAGTTATTCTGTGTCAACAGACTGCATGGATGAATGTCTATCGAACAAGCGTCTCAACTCCTCCTTGAAGGCCATATAATCATACAACAAGGGATCGTTACAATCCACTAGAGGGATAGACCATGTAGTTGCTGTTCCTCCCAAATAAGACAAAACAAAAGCGACTTTTGATTACTAGGTAGGGAAACAAGAAGCCTTACACATAAAGTGCAACTGGCATTGGTTGATAAAAGTGGCAAATTTAGAAGAATCACCTAGGAACCTTTCTGGTGGTGCTAACGAGTATGTGAAAAGGGGTTGTAATATGGTATACCGGAGAAGTACTTCTGGAGGAAGGAGGTTGTGAATGAAAGAAAGTACTATGAGCTCCAGACACAGGATCTGGTGAGGAGACGCTGGAGAGGCATGCTGTAAGACATCCACTCAAAGAGTCAAGGCTTGCGTTTCTTTTTGCAAATTCCCTATCAAATGTGCCACATCGGTCAAGGTAATCTGTTGTTTCTCCATTACGCCCAGGCGCAAATTGAAAACGTGGGCTTTGTGTTCTGTGAGGCTCACTTGGGTTTTCCACAGGGGCGAAGTGGAAGGAACAGATGCTGAATCCCAACTTCACTCACCCATCTCCTTTGCCCAACAAGGTCAAAGCAAAAGAGGAGAAGGTGGGGAAGAGTGGAAAACAAAAGAAGGAAAGGGAGAAGGAGTAGAATCCACTGGTCCGTCTGGTGTGGTGTAGCAGTTGTGTCCTAATGAACAAAAGGTAAAATAGGTAAGTATGATGTTAGCGCTACAAGAAGGCTATATAGAACGTGTGGCTAAAGTAGTAATATACCTGTTGAATGTTATGATGATAGGATAAGGAAGATATGAACAACTAGAACTTGAGGCTGATATAGTGATATCTACAAGGTAGAAATATACAAGTTAATCATTAGGACCACATAATTTAAGCATTAAACAATGATAAGTGTGAAACATACTAACCTTAACGGAGACCACCATCTGGATTCATTAGACCCAAATAAAAACTAATACTATCCTGCACAACTAGCAAAAAACCCAAAAACGTATTTTATTTTCCCAAACAGAATAATAAAATGATGCACAAAAAGGTGCTTGGTCAGGATGGGCTTAACCAAGCAAGTCAAAAATAAGATAATAATACCTTTTTCTTATTTTACAGTATAATAGAAATAAGAACGTTATAAATATTGAAGAATGTGACTGAACGCTGCTGAAGAAAGGCAGTATCAGATAAGTATTTCTATTTTACATAAAGCGTACATATTATGTATATTATCGTAGGCTGAGGACAATGGTTCTTTAAATACTTCTCTATTATTTGATTCCTTTTTTAGGTTCCAGACAGTATTAGGGAAGGCTGTTCGTGAAGAAACGAAGTGAGGCTGGCCAGCGGGGAAATGTCGACTCTGCCACAAGCCCCGGAAATGAAGTAAATGACCCGGAAGACTTGGGAAGACATCGGACGCCTAAGGACGTTTCAGCTCTCCGATGCAGACACAGGATAACAGGTAAGTGCGGGCTTAGGTTTTCAGGGAAACTGAGGGAGGCCTAGGGGGGGTCCATGACGGAACACAAAGCACGTTTCTGTCAGAGACCAACCCCTTTTGTAGGTTTCCTGTTCCGCCTTTGCTGGTGGACATGTCTGGGCCAGCGGGGCGTGTACTGGAGGTCGCAGGCGAGGCAGCTAGTGAGGTTGCGGGCGGGTGGGACGGCCCGACACTCTATTGTTCTGTCTTAACTTGACTACACCAATAGCTCTACCACGGATCATCTTTAAGAACTATGAAAAGACTACAACAGATTCAGAACTCGGCTGCTAGACTACTCTTACATATAAAGCCATAAATCCACATCTCCCCTTTCTTGAAAGCCCTGCATTGGTTACTGGTTGCCAGTATATCCATGTTCAAGCTGCTTTGTATCACCCACAAAGTGATACATCGAACAGGACCACTCTTCATCAGGGATAAAATCACAAAATACATTCAACAAAGGAACCTCTGCTCTAGAGTGGCACCTCGCCTCAAAATCCCAATGTACAAGAAAAAAGCCATGGGTGTCACATCCTTCTCTGTTCTAGCAGCCAAACTATGGAACTGTTTACCCTCCAACATAAGATCCACGGATTACCACCTTATCTTCAAAAAAAGACTCAAGAATTGGCTCTTCCCCACATAACCACCATACACAAAAATAAATATAAAGCATATCCCTCTGTATATAAGCATTATTTGGACTATAGATATGTACCTATATATGTGCATTGCTTTGTATAATCATGTATAATAATTATGTTTTAAAAATATAGATATTCATTAGTTCTCCTAAACAAATGTACATATTACTTAAAGTTACATTATTATATGTTTTAACATATATATAAGTGATTGCATACATAAGCAAATCTTTTATCATAATTATTTATCTACAATTGCTTCACTATTGAATTACAAACATATATAAATATATATATTTATGACTAAATAAATACAAAATATTTAGTAGTACCACAACACTTAAAAGCCAGGGTTTATTTAATGCATCATTAATCTACATATACAACCTTACTTTATGCATCTATAAACCTTCCATGTACTTATGGATCTATATATTTATTACTTTTCTTTTAATTCAGCATATCTAATACACTACCCTATTTCTCACTCTATACCTCTATCAATATATCCTCTACCTTCACTCTCTTATTCATCCCAACCCCATACTGTGATCCCCAAAATAACCCTTGCTAGACTTTTACCTCATCTACCCCTCCTTGCAACATCTCATACCTCTTTTACTATTCAGATCTCCCAAGCAAGCCTTTCTAAACCTTTCCTTCTGACCATTCCCCCTCCCCTTTACTCATCTCGAACCCCCTCCTCCTGCTACGAGCTCCAACAAAAAGAGAAAGAACATTCTAGAACATTCCCTCTTCTATCCCTCCACTATTCCTTTTCAATCCAAATAACAGACTAACATGTCCACCACTAACATTAATTTCATAATTCCCTATACTACTTCCCCTCCACTGCCCCATTTCTCATCCCAAAAACCCCTTCTACGGCTATAAACTTCCAATTTCTCTTCAAATTCTAGACCCTTCCCTCTTTTATCCCTCCACTATTCCTTTTCAATTCAAATAACCGACTAACGTCCACCACTAAAATTAATTGGATATTTCCATGTGCTAATTCCCACTAATCCTGTTTGGGTTCCGGAAAAGTGCTTCAACACCTAATCAGAGGTAGCAAGCGCTATATAAATGCAAACCTTTTACCCTCTTCTATCCCTTCATTATCCTTCTCAAACCAAATAGCAAACTAACATATCCACCACTCAAATTACTTCATATTTCACTATACTAATATACCACTAATCCTTTATGGGTTCCGGGGTAGCATGCTGCTCACCGAAAATGCGCCTCAACACCTCATGAGGGGTAGCAAGCACTATATAAGTGCAAACCTTTTCCCTCCACTATCCTTCTCAATCCAAATAACAGACTAACATATTGACCGCTCAAATGACTTTCATATTTCACTATACTAATTCACCATTAATCTTTTATGGGTTCCGGAGTAACGTGCTACTTGACCAAAAAGCGCTTCAACACCTCATCAGGGGTAGCAAGCACTATATAAATGCAAACCTTTTCCCTCTTCTATCCCTCCACTATCTTTCTCAATCCAAATAACTGACTAATATATCCACCACACAAATTACTTTCATATTTCACTATACTAATTCACCACTAATCCTTTATGGGTAGGCTATCTGGTTTTAGGTTAAAACCTATAATAACTGATAAAACCTCACTGAAAGGAAAATAGCCATCACCGGTATAAACATATAAACACTGAAAAAACACCTTCCCGACCGCAAACTAAGTGCCATTCAAGAAAGGAAAAGATGAGTGAACAAGTCTTTTTTATTTAATCCTGAAGGGGCCAATACAATGTAACTTGGTTATATGAGGCAGCAGCAAGAAAGACTAGGCTAACATTATTCAGCTTGAGTTTTGTTGTTTAGGGATGTCACTAAAATATTGCCTCTCCTTCCTTCTGCTTATTTCAGTTTTGTGGTCTTTGGTCTAAATATGCAGTGTTTAGGAGCATGTTTTAGGTCTTATTTAGCTATTTTATAAACTATAAAGAATCAGGAAAAATAAAAATGATATTTGACATTTTGGCTACATTTGATTTCACTGATAGGTAAGATGGCTGGTTTCATAAGAATCTTTCCCAATAGGTACCACAACATTTACCCACAGACAGAGAATGGGTGAAATCCTTTGATACATCAGCACCCTTTTCTAGTGAGTCAGTACATACCATCTCTATACACATGCACTGTCAGTGCAGAAAGCAAGCAATAATTAAAAGCAAAGCATTCCATAAACACTGGAAAAACACTGTTTCTGTTGTTTTTAATGGCTCAAAAATGTGTAACCACTGATAACCACTGTTTTTTTAAGGTATTGAAAAAACCGAAAAAACTCCACCAGAATTTACCAAAAATAGAAACTGAAAACAGGAAAGCCTATTTATGGGTTACGGAGTAGCATACTAATCACCAAAAAAGCATATCAATGCCTTGTCATGTGTAGTTAGCGTTATATAAATGCAATTACAATACAATACAATACTTTTATAAGATACAATGTCCGATTTTAAAGCTGCTGTTTTTAAAATATAACAACCATCATCGCAATGAGGCACTGACGCTTCTCACGAACATGGAGTTCTTTGATGTGTCCTGTGCATTAGTACATTTCTTAAAAACAAGTCTGGGCTAGAATAATAGTAGAAATCAACATTGGTCAATACTGGTTGAATTTCATGCTGAGTTTATGGGAAGAGGGCGGTCACTCAGTGATTTTATGTTGTATATTTTATAGTGTGGCCCAGTCAGTGCTTACCTTCGGAAAAGTTCTTGAAGAAAAAGTTCTAAGAGGGTGAAGTTCAGCAGGGAAAGCCTGGAGGAGTTGTCCGAGGGGTGAGTGTCGTTGTCGGATGGCCTTAGTTTTTAGCTGCTGTGACAGTTGCTACAATCAGTCCTAGTTGCCAAAATGGAAGTTGAAAAACTCCAGCAGCATGAGGCAGAGGGTTCTAGCCAAAGACAGTAGCTTAAGTTGTCGAAGGACCGCTAAAACAGAATTGCTGCTGTGGAGAATCCACAAAGTCAATTCGACATGCAATGCACCTAGGGCAGGTAGGCAAGCAGGTTGTTGACAGTCTCCTCCTGGTTCTCAGAGCACCTTTGGGCCAAAATGTGTCAAAGTCCTCAGTTTTGGTTTTTGGCCATCTGAGCACCATTAGCCCAACCAAGGGTCCAAGGCTGGTTAGACACCTCTTAAGGTCTCAGGACTCACTCAGGCTGGGTCCAGGTGCGGGTTCAAGATGGTGGAAGCTTTTTATGTACCCTTGGCTCTGAACAGGAGGCCAGCAAACTAGCCCTTGTAGTCACTACTGGCAATCCTAGGTGCAGGTGAAGATGCAGGACTCAACAGCTGGACTCAACAGCTGGGCTCGCCTCTGAAGATTCAAGGCAGGCTCCAGGCAGCAAAGCAGTGCTTCCAGTTACAGCAGTTGTCTTGTAGAGTGTACAGCAGGTCACAGCAGCAGGCAGCCCTCTGAGAGTCCTTCCAGAGGTTCAGTAGTGAACTAAAGAGTGGGTCTGAAGGTCCTATTTTTATACCCTGGTGACTTTCTTCTGGAAGGTGATAGAAGCTTCTGGAAAGGTTCTCTGAAGTGCATGGAATTTCCTGATTGCCTTGACCTGGCTCCAAGCTCGCTACAGTGACAATACATGGTTGTTAGGCCCATTGTGTGAAGGCAGAGCACATGCTATTCAGGTGTAAATGGGGCTGTGCTCAGCTCTGCCCCCTCTTGCGGATGACCCATTGAGACACTCCCTCTCTTGTGTGACTGTCTGGGAGGAATTTACAAAATCTGTCAGCTACACCCAGTCATGTGACCCTAGACAGGCTGCAGGCACAAAGGGCTCAAGGCAGGCAAATGCCGACTTTCTAAAAGTGCCATTTTCAAAATTGTAATGAAAAATTCAACTTACCATTAAAGAGGGTTTATTATTACAATTTCACAGAGTGTGGCTGGGTATAAACTATGGGGTGGCTGGTCAACAAAAATGAGAGGGAGTGGGGATGAGAGAGACAGGCCTGCAGGGATGTTCCCTTCCTGTTTAAGTAACGTTTTAATCCAGGCGCTGTGAAAGGAAGCCCAGCCGGTGTGTTAGGTAGGTGACGATCATGAAACTGGCTAGAAGTGCTCAAGGGGGGAGATCATCATTATCTATCTCCAGCACGAATTCTGTGAGAAAGGTAGCCCACTGGGGGGAGATAGGACATGTGTGGAGATGTCAGACCTCCTCATAACGGAGTACTTCCTCTTCTGCCCCCCCTTTTGGGCATCGCCCCTTGCCAGGCCACCTCCAGTGGTGCAGTTGGTGATCGCCACTGAAGAGTGAGCGCATGTTTAGCAAGGAGGAGTAACAGGGCCACAAAGCACATGCACACTTTGTCCTGTTTCTAGTGCTCAAAGATGCCTATGGTACATGCTTCCCATGTGCGGAGTTCAGGTAGCTCTGTGATCTCTTATAGGGTGGAATGTACAGACTACCAGTAGCTTTGCAGGGCAGAACAGGACCATAACATATGTGTGAGGTCTATATCAGGGGTGTGACAACAGTTGCAGAAAATATGGGGTCAGAAAAGTAACAGTTCAACTAGGATGGGTTAAGGTAAGCGCCATGTCACATAAAGAACTGGATGTTCTTGAACTGGGAGTTACGGGAGACCTGCTGAGGGAAATCTACTGCCTGTTCCCATTCACGGTCATGAAGTGACCTTCTGAAGTCATCCTCCTACTAATGTCTAAGTGCAGTGAGAGGAACATCCTTAAGTTCACAAACTGCCTTGTACAGCCATGTAATTAGATGATGTCCATCAACCATGGTGAGTATTGCTTGCAACACCGGGTTGGTTAGAGGGTCCACCTCCGATGTTTCCCAAAGGGTCCGGCGGGTGATATGAAGCTGCTGATGAATGACAAATTGTCAGTAGCCATCTGCTTAAAGAAGAGGGGCTGGGCATCAGAAAATAAGTTCCCACCATAAGCATTGAGCGTGTGGTCCAGGCCCGCAAGTCACTGGAAGTAAAGAAATCTGGAAACTGGGGCAGGCCAATAAGGGGGAAAGTCGGGGCATGCACCGGCATCCCATGCACGAGACGATGTATGCAAGGCATGCATGAGCAAGCCACCGCCACCTGCAAGGGCCATGGGGAAGAGGGCAGAACCTTCGGGAGGAGAAAGCATTGCACAGTGGCCATCAATAGGATTCCTCGCTAATCACTTGTATCGCCTATGTAACACCCAGCTGACCAGCGCGATAACAACTGAAGCTCAGATGCCAGAAAGTATGCTACGACAGAGGGGGAACTCAGTCCTCCCCTGTTTGTCTGCAGTTGTAATTTTTTAAGTTGAGAACACATAGAAGGGAGTTCAGTTCCCTGAGGCGAGGTAAGATCACCATATTTGCCAAGGTAATCTTCCATATCAGGGCTAAGGGTACCTCATTCTGGCCAGGGCCGTCTGGAGGTTTCCCTCAAAAAGATTGAGAGGGGTATGATAACGACGAACCCCAAAGTTGCGGATCACCTCTTTACACCAACAAAGCTGCGCCTCACCTAGGTGCATAGTTTGTGATGCCCGACTGGAACACAGGGGATAGACTGTCGACTTCCTCCAGTTAACCCGGAGGCCCGCAGCATTGGCAAATGCAGCCAAGGAATCACAAAGTGGAGAAAGATCAGTCGCAACATCTCTCAAATATAGAAGTAGATTATCAGTGTATAATGACATGGCATGTGTCCTGTCTTCAAGGGGTATACCCCATTCCCGGAGTGACTGTGGGAGCTCGACAATGTGAAGGGCTGCCTCAAGCATCTCCACAAGTCAGGGGGCGAGGGTCGAAGAGAAAGTAGCATAATATTCCAGTGGTAACCAGTCTAAATCCAGAGTTTTATTGCAAGCCAACTCTTGACTCGCCTGCACTACCTCAGCTGGTGTTATTGGGGTATCAAGGAAAAGCCTAGTAGCACCTGCGATACGCGGAAGGTTGACATCTGCAAGAAACACGTGCTAAGAAACTATTGAGTCAACCGCTGGGGCTTGGGAGACGGAAGAATATTAGGCCTGGATTATTGCAATATCTCACTCTAAGTATGCATGATGGTGCCTGAGCATGTGACAATTTCCATAACAGGGTGGATAGAATTACCCTGTCTGAACAGCCAGGCCAGAAGGTGGCCCGATTTATTCCCTCCTCCGTGCAACTTAGCTGCATGGGCCAAAAGCGTAAAGCGTCGTAAGCGCTACAGGAGATCTGAGCAGTCAGTTTTAGCTTTCATGAAGGTGGGAGCAGCCGCGGGGTCACGGTCCGCTGCCTTTCCCAGTTGAGCAAGAAGCCTCTCGGCTTCCACTCATTTGGTATCTAAATTTCTGCGAATGCCAACAACCCTCTGTAAACAGGCACTTTTCGTCTCCACCTTGAAAGCATCCCATTCAAGGGTCCTGGTGGAAGCCAAATTGTGATTTTAGTAAAGTAGGGCAGAATGTGAGTCTCCTGTGTGTCATGGAAGACAGGGTTTTACAGGCAGTCTTGTGGAAGTTGCCACGTCAGTGTCGGGGAATGTGGAGGCAGCCACCGCAGGTCCACCAGATGGGAATCCTGATCCGATATAATGCAACCCAGGTAGTCCAAGAGTCGTACAAGGTGTATCAAGGAGGGGGAACAGAGGAATCGGTGCAGGCACATATAGAGATTATGTGGCACTGAATAAAAGGAATAAAGCTTAGTTTGGGGGTGAAGGGATCTCCAGGCGTCTGAGAGAGACCAGTTATGAGCCCAACTCTGAAGGCGATCTGCTTGCACCTAGGGAGGAGTGCATTGGAAAGGAGAGTGGAACCTCTCCAAGCCTAGGTCCATCACGCAATTGTAGTCGTCCTCCAACACTCAAGGCATCTGCGTCTTGTGCCATAGCTTGTGGAAAGAGTGTCCTAAAAGGCACTCTGATCCACATTAGGGGCATAAATGCTCCCAATGAGTATGGGTCGGCCATCTAGGCGGCCCTCATGAAGTGTATACCTTGCATCCTTTAATTTGATCATGTTGATTTCCCGAAAGGGGACCCCAGGTCTAACCCAGATCAGGACACCTCGGACATATGCAGAATATGTAGTGGCGTGTGTGGTGCCCTGCCAAAGTTTACGGAGTCTCTCCAGCTCCACCCCATGGTATGTGACTCCTGTCATAGAATTATATGACCCCTTTGGCTTGGCATAAGAATACATTGCATACCTTTTACTGACTGTGCATTCCATGCACATATAGGGTAAGAAGTTGAATATTGGACGGTGGGGCCGTAACAAATGGAGGAAGGTGTATGCTGCGGACGCGACAGGATGCCATCTGGGGGAACTCCTATGCCTCAAGACCACCGAGCCTAAGCTGTGTAAATTGTACAAGGCCTGCCAGCCATACCAGTCATGGGAGAGGGGAGTGAGGGGTGGAATACACTTGTGAAAGAACGGGGGAAACAACTTGTGGAGTTTACCTCAACCGGTAGTATGCCCAAACAGAGCATATTGAGAAAAGAGCTCTAGTGACGTGGGGTGTGGCCTGACTTGGACATGGAAAGTGTCCTACCCCACAGCGTTCCCCTCAGTCTTCCGAGTAAAATGATACCTCACTTGTGTGGGTGGGGCAAGGGCATGTAACTGGGAAGAGCTAAAAACATATGGATTAAGGGTATAGCACCAAGAATTCTTAGCGCCACATTTGTTTAAAAATACGTTTTAGCCCATTCTGCATTGGACACCCACCCAAGTGAGGGAAACGCTGTAGGGTAGGACATTTGTGCTGGCACAGTGATTCCACACATAAATATGTGGAAAATGTGTTCTTTTCAGCTACATTTGAGGTTTGCAGGGGGTTCTGGGTAGGAAGATATTGGGGGATTCACGCAAGTCATACCTCGCAGGACTCCCCCGGGTGTCTGGTTTTCAAAAATGTGTTGGTTTGGTGGTTTCCCAAGATGGCCGCCGAGCCCGGGGCAAAAAACCCAGGTGACCCCTTGCAAAACCAGGTTGTTTTGAAATAGGTAATTTTGATGTCTCCTCTATACGTTTTGGGTCCTTGCCTGTCACGGGTACCTGACCCACCCACATAAGAGATGTACCATTTTTATCAGGAGACCTGGGGGAACGCTGGGTGGTAGAACATTTGTGGATCCATGCAGATTCCAGAACTGTCCCACATAGACATTTGAGAAAAATTTGATTTTTTTAAGCTAGATTTGAGGTTTGCAGGGGATTCTGAGTAGGAAAATGTTGGGGGGTCCATGCAAGCCAAACCTCACTGGACTCCCCTGGGTGTCTAGTTTTCAGAAATGTGTGGGTTTGGTAGGTTTCCCAGGATGGCCACCAAGCCCCGGGCCAAAAACCCAGATGACCCCCCTTGCAAAACCAGGTTAGGTAATGTTGATGCCTCCTCAATACGTTTTGGGTCCTTGTCTGTCGCGGGTACTTAACCCACTCACGGGAGTGACGTACCATTTTTATCGCGAGACCTGGGGGAACTCTGGGTGGTAGGAAATTTATGGATCCATGCAGATTCCTGAACTTTCCCACACAGAAGTTTGAGAAAAATGAGATTTTTTCTGCTAAATTTGAGGTTTGGAGGGGATTCTGGGTAGGAAAACATCAGGGGGCCCACACAAGCCATACCTCGCTGGACTCCCCCGGGTGTCTATTTTTCAGAATTGTGTGGATTCGGTAGGTTTCCCAAGATGGCCCCTAAGCCTGTGGCCAAAAATCCATGTGACCCCCTTGCAAAACCAGGTTGTTTTGTGATAGGTAATTTTGATGTCTCCTCAATACGTTTTGGGCCCTTGCCTGTCGAGCGTACTTGATCCACCCAGGCGAGTGAGGTACCATTTCTATAGGGAGACCTGGGGGAACGCTGGGTGGTAGTTTGTAGATCCACGCAGATTCCAGAACTTTCTATCACAGAAAAGTGAGGAAAATGTGTTTTTTGTTTACAAAGTTTGAGGTTGGCAAGGGATTCTGGGTAACAGAACCTGGTGAGAGCCAGACATGTCACCCCATCCTGGATTCCCCTTGGTGTCTAGTTTTAAAAAATGTATAGGTTTGCTAGGTTTCCCTAGATGCCTGCAGAGCTAGGGTTCAAAATCTACAGCTAGGCACTTTGCAAAACAAGGGTCAGTTTTCTCTGTGAAAATGTGGTGTGTCCATGTTGCGTTTTGGGCCGTGTACTGTCGTGGGCACTAAGCCTACCCACACAGTGAGGTACCATTTGTATCGGAAGACTTTGGGGGATGCGGGGTGGGTTAAATTTGGTGGATTCACGCAGATTCCAGAACTTTCCATCACAAAAATGTGAGGAAAATGTGTATTTTTTTACAAAGTTTGAGGTTTGCAAGGGATTCTGGGTAACAGAAACTGGTGAGAGCCAGACAAGTCACCCCATCCTGGATTCCCCTGGGTGCCTAGTTTTCACAAATGTATAGGTTTGCTAGGTTTCCCTAGGTGCCTGCTGAGCTAGGGTTCAAAATCTACATCTATTCACTTTGCAAAAAAAGGGTCAGTTTTCACTGTGAAAATGTGGTGTGTCCATGTTGCGTTTTGAGCCGTTTCCTGTCGCGGGCACTAGGCCTACCTACACAAGTGAGGTACCATTTTTATCGGAAGACTTGGGGAAATGTGGGGTGGGTGGAATTTGTGGATCCAGGCAGATTCCAGGACTTTCCATTACAGAAATGTGAGGAATTTCTTTTTTTAACAAACTTTAAGGTTTGCAAGGGATTCTGGGTAACAGAACCTGGTGTGAGCCAGACAAGTCACCCCATGATGGATTTCCCTGGGTGCTTAGTTTTAAAAAATGTATAGGTTTGCTAGATTTCCCTAGGTACCAACAGAGCTAGGGTTCAAAATCTACAGCTAGGCACTTTGCAAAAAAAGGGTCAGTGTTCACTGTAAAAATGTGGTGTATCCACGTTGCATTTTGGGCCGTTTTCTGTTGTGGGCACTAGGCCTACCCACACATGTGAGGTACCATTTTTATCGGAAGACTTTGGGGAATGTGCGGTGGGTGGAATTTTGTGGATCCACACAGATCCCAGAACATTCGATCACAGAAATGTGAGGAAAATTAGTTTTTTTTTAAACTAAGTTTGAGATTTGCAAGGGATTCTGGGTAACAGAACCTGGTGAGAGGCACACAAGTCCCCCCATCCTGGATTTCCCTTGGTGTCTAGTTTTCAAAACTGTACAGGTTTGCTAGGTGTTCCTATGTGCCGGCTGCGCTAGGTCCCAAAATCCACAGGTAGGCACATTGCTAAAAACAAGTCTGTGCCTAGTGGGCTTTCTGCCACCCTGGCTATTTTTTGGGGGGGGGTGGGGGCATTGGTATGCCCATTCTGGGCAGCGCACACCCCTGAATTAAAAAAATAAATATTCCCTGATGCCTATTGGTCTTTCTGCCATCTCCCCCCCCCCCCCCAGAGACAGCTAAGGGGCTTTTGCCCCCATCTGCCTCCCGGGGGAGGGGCAAAAAAAATTGGGCCAATTGTTTTTGAGTTTGGGGCATTGGCATCCCCATTCTGGGCAGCCCCCACCCCTACGTATATTTACAAAAAAGCCCTGGTGCCTTGTGGGCTTTCTGCCCCTCTCCCCCAGGGGGGCCGATCAGGGGATATTGTGCCCATCTGCCTCCTGGGGGGAGCAGGAAGACTGTGGCATTTTTTTGGTGGGGGTGGGGTGATTGGCATGCCCATTCTGGGCAGCCCCCACCCCAATCTTTAGAGAAAATAAATCCCTGGTGCCTAGTAGGCTTTCTGCCCCATAGGGGGCCTCATATGCCTCCCAGGGGGCAGAAAGACTGTACCATTTTTTTATGGTGGGGGCATTGGCAAGACCAATCTGGGCAGCCCCCACCCCTACATATAAAAAAAAGAAAAACCCTGATGCCTACTGGGCTTTCCTTCTGCCTCCTGGGGTGGGGGGCAGACCCCCTGGGGGGCAGATTGGGGGCTCATCCCCCATCTGCTCCCCAGGGGGCAGCAAGACTGTCTGTGCCAAAAATGTATGGGGGGGAGCAAAGGTCCTTGCCCAAGGGGCCCCTCCCCCCTCCCTGCTGCTAGTGGGTGGATCCCTGCTTGGGGATTGTCCAGCTGGGGTGATCCCCAAGCAGAGATCCACTAGGGAAGGGTACCATAGGAAAGGGGAGATTCTCCCCTTTCCAACGATACCTCTACCATGTGTTTCGGTGCTCAGGGGCTGAGATAGCCCCACAAGCACCGAAACTGTGAAACTGAAACTAAGTTTAAGTTACATTTTCGTGTGCGATCGTCATTGCAAGGAAAACCAAAAATAGGCCTCCGGAGGGCAAAAAAGGGAAATCCCTCTGCTGTCTGCAGCAGGTGGATTTTCTGAGCCAGTACTCATGACAGAATGGTTCCGTCATGAGCGCAGGAGCACTGGTGCTCATGACGGAACCATTCCGTCATGAGCACCCAAAGGGTTAAAAATGATCTTCATTTTTTTGGTCTTTTTCCACAAATCATTGTAAAGGACATGGATTTATTAATCACCATTCCTGTTGATGCCATAAACTCCCCAAAAGCACTCATCAATCTATGGAGACCAACCGAGGACGTAGATCTCAAATCATCATCCTCAGCGTATAATAACACCGGTATGGGACACCTGGCAACACAGGGGCATTGGTTGATAAGACCTACAAAAATGTGTCAACCCCATTAATAAAAAGTGAAAACAATAGCGTGGCTAAAAAACCCCTGCCTCTCTCCACGTTTAAAGTGTGCGAACATTCGCCCTGGGGGCCATAATGGACTATACTAGATAAATTCTTCTATAGGTGTGCAAGGAAGCTAATAATTGACTTAGGGGCACCAAGTGAAAGTAGAGTTGGCCAAAGGATAGTATGACAAACTAGATCAAATGCGCTACTTAGATCTGCAAAGAAATGGGAGCGGCATATAGCTTCGAGTATATTTCCCGATTAGCAGATCCAAGTTAACACATTGTTCTATTGTCTCTAGGCCCTTTCTAAAACCAACTTGTGCTGTGCATAAAACAGACTGCTCCTGTGCCCTCTCTTCCAACCTCTTCAAGCTGGGTCTGGTGGCTTAGTAGACTAATGTGTCCACTGTAGGGGCCTGTGTTTGACCTCATGCTCACAGGTTCAAATCCCGGTGGGGCCACTCAGTCTTTCATCCTTCTGAGGTCGATAAAATTATCTCGTTGGGTAACACAAAACATCTGTTATTCAGCGCCACGGTGCCCATGGGTGAACGTGCGCTTTACAAATACATGTTATGCTACGGTATATTATTAAAATTCTGCTCATCACTTTTCTTGAGGAGTCTAGGAGCGAGATAGGGCGATAATTTTTGTATCTGATTTGTCACCCTTTTTAAAAATAGGTACAACAACGGAGATACTCCAGGAAGATGGCATCTCATAAACTGCAGCAGCATTAAACACTCTGGTTAAAAATGGTCCCCATAATTCTTTAGCAGCTTTAAATATATCCATTGGCATCCCACCAGGCCCCGGGGCCCTTCCTCCTGCACTATCATGCAGAGCTGTGATTACCTCATCAATGGAAATATCTAGGGGGAGGGGGTTTGAATATGCACCACCTCACAAACCTCAATATCACTTTCCTCTTGATTGTGTTTAAAAATATTTAAAAAGTGTGCCACCCATGCTTCGCAGTAAACAAAGGGATTAAACTCAAGGTAACATCATTTTATTTTTTAAAAGGGGCGTTAACTGTGTCTAAGAATAGCTTGCTGTTTTTAGATTCAGCAGCTAAAATCAGCTTTGACCACTCCTATTCCTGCAGAGCCTTCTTTCTTACAATGATGGGTTGTTTGTACTCCAGTTGGAGGGACTTAATTAGAGTATGGTTCCGTGCAGAACTATGTAGAGCCACCTTCAGATGCTGAGAGGCTTGAGTACAAGACAGGTCAAACAAGCCCTTATTTTTAACTTGGGAAGGGTCCAGTTCATGAGTCAATAATGAGTTAATAGAACATGCGATGAGATTAAAATATCCAACAACCTGTTAAAGATCACCTGTTAATATACGTGAGGTTTCTATTTACAATGCCTTGCAGTGAGCTGTTGGGATCAATACCTGTCCATTTGATTTACACCGTTAGGCCTAGTATAAACAATATTACCAATCACAAGGAATATTTCACTTTTCCTGCCCCAAAAAAGAAACAGCAGCATGATGGGATCATGATCACTTTTAATAGCCCAAACACTACTAGGGGTACCACACATGTGACTAACAGAAGCAGACACCAATACGTGGTCAATAACAATGGCAGCATTTCTACCTGTAGATGTTGGGATAGGTTCCCCATTAACACTGCATTCACAAGTCAGCAGCTGTAAGTCAGACTCGGTAATAATTAAGTTCAGTCGTCCTCATACATGTTCTGACAGAAATGGACGGTGCCCATCACATCCTGGTTAGAATATCCACACACAGTTTGCTGCAAAAGAGCAAGACTGAATATTAAAATCTCCTGCACATAATATCACAAAATTAGAGTGCATAGGGCCTAGAAAGGCTTCCAAACCAAGATCAAGTGCATAGGCCACCTTACTACGTGAGGGGTCAAACACATTATTGTAGACGTTGATCAGCACCAAATCACAGCCCCCCTTGATGGTTAACCGTAACATCTGAGATTGTAGTTCTACTGACAATGTCCTTTTAACAGTTACGCAGTGTTTATTAGAGATATCGGTCTGCAACCCTCCTTTAGCCAGCCCAGCAGAGAAAGAAATGGCACCCAGGAAAAATGAAGAGTACCCCTCGACATGCATCGGGTTCACACCATGTTTCTTTAATGCAAATGAAGTCAATACCAGAGATCGTACTGGACCATTCAATGGTGCCAACTTGTTTGATAATCCCACCACATTCCATGTTGCAAATTTGTAACATCCATCCATAGGGTGGTTGGTACACCTCATGTCAGATCCATTAATATGCAGACATGTGGGACTAGAGTTAGCATCACTAATAGTACCAGTGGTCTTATTATCAACTTTTGTAGGGCAGGTATCCACCCCTACTACATCACAGTTAGGCATATCTGGACTAGGGTCCAACACCTTCCTCCCAAGATAGTCATCCCTCCACAACAACACATGGGAGATGCCGTCCTTGAGTCAATCATTCCCTTGCAGAGAACTCAATACCTTTAACCTATTTGTGGAAACCAAAGGGGGGATGGAGTCCCGACCAGGCACTCTCAGAGATTTGTGGTTCACATTAAGTGCTGGGACAAAACTCCATAGATGACAGAAAAAACCCAAGGGAAAAAACCCCATAGATCTTACAAACAGGGAGGACAGTGATGACCATCCCAAAATTTCCCCTACAAAATAGTATGTCGGAAATTAATAACAATGCAGTCCACCATAAAGTTTTACTTAAATGGTCCAATTCAACCCACTCTCCTGGTAAATAGGAATTGATGTGCTCTCGCCAATGGAAATAGATGATTCATGTTGAGCCAATGCACTACTTTATTCTTCAAAGCTTTTGGAGACACTTGCGATTCAGGATTCAAGGTGGGTACATTGACCAGAACAGCCACATATGGGCAACAGGCTGGTGCCAGATCGATTGTTACTGGAATACAAGGGTGCCGTTGGGAATTAGAGACAACAAGGTTTGTTACTGGGTTCTGAGCTTGAGTACCTGTGGGGGGAAAGTGGTTCGCTAGATGATTTACTGCACCTGATGACTGCGTGGATGGTGGTACGGATGGAGGGACAGTATATGTATATTTTCACTCCCACTCCCAGCACCTGCAATAACAGTCCCAGGGGCACAATGATCCCTAGAAGGGGCCTTTCCAGGTTGATGAACATGGCCAAGGGTCGCAGTAGTCGTGTTCTTCCCCAAATTTGCAATGGCAGGCTCCTCGGGCTCCACTAGTGTAGCACTTGTCCTGTTCATGGTGGCCATAGTCAGACAGAGAGAGTCAATTTTCTCTTCCAAATTATCCAAATACTCCCTGAGCGGCAACACAGTACTTTTGATGACATCAATTAGATTGCATAGGAAGTGGGCCCAAAGGTGTCTCATCCTCGGAGATGGAGTGGTTATCTGCAGTGAGGCAAAGCAAGTCAGGGGAATTGGCAACTACAGCCCTTTTGGACTTTCTTTTACACTTAGAAGCTTGTGAACATACCAAAAAGGAGTAAGACATAGAGGGAGGAGCCACCTCCAACTCTAATAGCAGTTGTTGGGGAGCAGATTTAACAAAGACCTCAATAGTATCATGCCTTTCCTCCAGTTCTTGTTCCTTTGCCAAGTCAGACATCCTAATAACTTCCACTTATTCCACAGACTCCACAATTTCACCTGGCCCAACCATGCCCAAAGATAAACGGTATTATGCAAGGTCTGTTTCATTAGAGATAATTCCCACCACTCGTGCCAGAAATTAGTCAATGGTGGTACGTAAAGTAGTCACTGCTAGTTTTGTTACCCCGGGCTTGTACTTACCCTTACTGGCCGAAGCACAAGGAGACTGGTGATGCCCCTTGTTTTATAAAGTGTTGAATCCACTGAGTAAATATCAGAGAAAACAAGAAAACAGGGTTGAGGAACGGTTGGACTTGGCACCATTGGCATGGGTTTCCCCTGTATTTTGTGCCTTGACCTCCTGTGTTTTTGCTGTGTGTTGTACTCCGTTTTGCTGGTCTAGATGCTTTGGGCACTTTGCCACTGCTGTGCAGTGCCAAAGTGCAAGTGCTCCCTTTGTAAATTGTTGTTATGGATTGGTGTTTCCATGATTGGCATATTTGATTTACTTGTCAGTCCGTAGTTCAGTGCACTGTGTGTGCCCAGGGCCCGTAAATCAAATGCTGCTAGTGGGCCTGCAGCACTGATTGTGCCACCCACATATGCAGCCTGTAAATGTGACTCAGATCTGCCACTGCAATATCATAGGGCAGTCTAGTACTGTCATGTCGACTTGGCAAGTGCACCCACTTGCTGGGCCCTAAACTTTCCTTTTCTTAAACGTTAGTCACCCCTAAGATAAGCCTAAGGTATCCCTGTGAGCTGGGTGCAGTGTATGTGAAAGGTAGGACATGCCCTGGTGTGTGCAGCATGTCCTGATAGTGAAATACTGCCAATTTTATTTTGTTTTCTATTTCAAGGCTACCTGTTCTCATAGGATTGCATGGGGAGTTTGCTTATAACATCTTATAAGCCTAACTACCCCTGAGAACAAATTAGGAAAATAAAGTTTAGTATGCCTGAACTCAGTATGTTAAAATGTATCTTTTAGTGAGGGTGATTTTTACATTATGTTTGAAAATATCACTTTAAGAAAGTTGGTATTTTCTTGCTTAGCCATCCAGTGTGCCTCTGCTGGGATTTGGATTGACTGTCTGGATTTGGAGTGTCAGAGGCTGGGGAGGTGCAGTGGCTCCAGAGAGTCTGATGAGCCAGGGCTGGGCTTAATAGACCTGGGCTGCATTTAGAGTAGTGGGAGGAGATTTCCTTTCACCTGAATGGGCCAGGTCTGCCACAATGCTGTCTCCAACACCTGCCAGGAAGCTGCACCAGAGAGGACAGAACTGGTTTTGACTGAGCACAGGGCGTCTCTGCCACCAGAGAACAAAGGATTTTGTAGCATAAATATTCGGGCCAAGAACTTTAGATCACTTCTGGGAATTAAGAGGAAACTTTGCCAAGGAGAAGAGCCGGAGTAGCTGAGGAGGAATACTGCCCCTGTGCTGTTTTGCTGTCTGGGGTTGGCCTGCAGTGGCTACTTTCTGCCAAGGAAAGGAGAAGGACTTTGCTGTTTGCTGTGTCCCGTGCTTGAGGAAGATCTCCAAGGGCTTGAAAAAGAGCTTGCCTCCTGTTCTGAAGTCTCAGGAACACCAAGACTTCATTTCTTCTGTCTTTCCGCATCTGGAACTGCTGTT
This sequence comes from Triturus cristatus, assembly GCF_964204655.1. NCBI lineage: Eukaryota > Metazoa > Chordata > Amphibia > Caudata > Salamandridae > Triturus > Triturus cristatus. Next base: position 1,155,208,938 of record NC_140583.1, on the reverse strand, counting down.
TCAGCTGCCACAATAGAACATTGCAACACCAATGCCGGCGAGCGACACCGTAACCTGCACTGAAGCAGTGGCCACCACTCATGAAGAGCACAACGCACTGCCCCGACTTGCACCGTAGGCCCGACACCTGCTGATGCTGTGCTGCATCGACTCCGAACCAGTCACCAAGGCCGCTGCCTGCACTGCAGCACACTGCTCATGATGTCCACGGCACACTGTCCTGACTCGCACCGCAGCCCCGACTTCACCGACGCCGGTGCTTCATCAATGCGGAGCCGATACTCGACGTGGGTGACTACCGAATCCATCGATACCGCACCGTCATAAGGAACCAACGCCTCACCGCCATCGTGACGTCACCTCTATGACACAGTAAGAAACCGACGTCTCACCTCCCCTGCATCGCAGTAAGGAACCGAGGCTTCCCCTCCCCTGGGGTCTTAAGTAACCAACACCGCCCGGCGCCAACGAAGCATCACCTCCCCGACACCGTGCACCATCTTTGCTTTCATCATTTCCAAGGTACTGCTCTTTGGAGGTCTGCTTGACTCCGTGCCTGACGCCACGCACTTCGCGGTCGGCGCCGTACTTTGGGATTTTTATCTGTCAAAATGTCATAATAACCCCAGTTGGAGTTATTTGTTGCTACAAACTTTATTTGAGTGAATAATGAATTTTTAAAGATATCTTGCTAACTGTATTGTGGATTTTATTGTCGTTTTGGTCTTGTTTGGTTTAGATAAAGATTACTTATTTTTCTAAACTGGCGTGGTGTCTATTTGTAGTGTTTTCACTGTATTACTGTATATGTTCACAAATGCTTTACACACTGCCTCTGAGATAAGCCTGTCTGCTCGTGCCAAGCTACCAAGGGGGTGTATCCCCCTTACCCTGAATTGGAAGAAGGGACCCTGCTTGGACAAAGGAACCTACCTCTGCCAACTAGACACCCCCATTTCCAACAGGAACCATAGTCTATGGCCACTTACTTTCAAAGTAATCTCAGGGCGCTTTAATGGCATTGAGAGGATCTTTTCGATCTGCCCAGTCCCAGGCGTCTTTAGTGTATTTAAAGAATGTGGAGGTTCCATTTGTCATGACCTTAAGACGGGCCTGGAACAACAGCAAGTGATAAACCCCTAAATGGTGGAGGAAATGTTTAACATCTAAGAAGGAGAGGTGCTGGAGCTGAACAGCTCAGGTGTAGTATGGAAGTAACATAACGTTTTCCTCCACCTGGAGTGGACCAAACCTGTCTGGCAGCCTGCAGAAGAGCATCTCAGTCCCTGTAGTGCAGGAACTTAGCCAGCATGGGGCCCGAGGATAGTACGGTGGGCAGGGACCCGGTGTGCCCTCTCCAAGGAGTAGAAGGGAGTGAGATCAGATGGTGAGGTGATGTCTTGAACTAGGATTCCGAGTTGGAGATGTGGCCTTGGCCCTCGATACCCTCTGACAGCCCCTAAATTTGTATGTTACTCCTCTGTGATCGATCCTCCGCATCCTCCCCCCTGTCTTCAAGGTGTCGTACATGTTCCTGCAAATCGTGGATCAATGCCCGGTTGTCAAACACTAGTGGTTGGAGGTTAGTAGGGTCTTCTCTCCGTCATTAACCTTATCCGTGAGCTTGTGGTGGTCATCACATAGGAATCTTAATTCACTTGCTAGAGATACAAGCCTGGTTTCCATAGAGACCCTAGAGTGCTAAATGGCTGCCAATACTTTGCCCAGCTTATATGACGTGGAGAGCAGAGGGGTAGCATCCAATAACGATGTCTACGGTATAATGGAGGGGGGTCTGCAGTAGCCGGAGGTGGTGCAGGGACAGTGGAGCTTAGTCTACCCATTGTGTATGGTGCGACAGGGTCATGGAGCAGCCCCAAACCAAGATTTGTGTGGGTTGTTAATCAAAGACTGGTGGGTAGCACACCACTGGCACGCTTTGATCAAGGCGTTGAGGCGGAGGGTGGGAGAGATAGTGCCAAGAATCTCCTGGGTGTCTGTGCGGGCAGTGCAAAGTGTCCCCCAGAGTCATAAGCCACCAATATGATGGAACAACATGTTGCAATTACCCTTTGCCCTCCTAGGGGACCTGACAAGAAGGAACATCCAAGGTTGCCCCCTTCACTATCACCGACAGGAAAAGCAAAATCCAGAGTCATCGTGGGAAGAGTGAAAGCCTGGCTCAAACCCAGCACAGGAGCAGGGAGGAAACCAGTCATGGGATTATCGGCATCTCCCCCAGCAATGCAAGGCCCAGAACGTGGGGTCAACACCCGTCAGTGCCACGTGGTGCCAACCCCATGCACCCCAATCCGAGTGCTGAGGCGGAGGAAAAGGGGGACGCACATTTATGGGAATGCAGAAGGCACCGGGTGGCTGAATGAGTCTTACATGGGGGCACACAGGGGAGCCCCAGTAAATAGTAGCAGCATGACATGGGCCCCCTGGGTGTTTCAAAAGGGGGGCTCGGCCCGACAAATAGATCCAACTGGGGCCAGTCACAGGGGCCTTGAGGCCCCCGACTGCATAGCGGCATTCACCCTCAGCACCTATGGGGGTGACTAGAGAGTAAGAACAGGAGAGGAAGTTGGGGCTCCACCGCGAGGCAGGAGGGCCTCCAGTCATGAGTCTGTTGTGGCCGGAATCCTCAGGATCGTACGTTGCTCTAAAGGGGTCCCTCTCTCGACACCACCACGGTCTGATTTAGCATTACAGACTCCATGGAGTGGTCCAGCGGGGGAAGGGAAGGATGGGGACGGCAGGGAGGGAGACCTGTGAAGACAGAAGGAGACAGCGATCAGTAACTCCCTGCCTAGCTTCCTTTCCTCCCTACCCGACTCCACCCCCTCTCTAAGAATGAGAAAGGTACCTGTAAAGAAAGAAAACTCTCAGCGTTGCTTAGGGAACCCACGACCCTTAAAGACGTACTCTCCACGATCTATAGCAAAGAGAACGTAGTTTTAGTCAGCACCCCATGTATGAGTTGCTCACCTCACCACCCCCCCCCCCCCCCTTTTTCTCCTAAGACCCTTACCCTGGAGATTAAAGACTAGGATGAAGACAGGGGAGCGGAAGAGCCGACCTCCTGCTCACTCTCTGAACCCCTGCTGTATAACGTGAGAAAAGAAAACACACAATATAATTCCGCAGGTTTGGATTATTCCACAATCAAATGACAGGCCCTGGTTAGTTGGACACACATCTGCATTACTTCATGCAACATCAATTAGGTTCCATCACAGTGCCTTCTGCCTTGTCAGAAACGGCAGATTCGAAACCCCCACGACTTCCGGGAGTTCGTGCGTGCCCTCAGGGAATATGCAAGACAAAACCACCACAAAGGAATGGGGGGGGGAAACCCCCAAGACACTGTAGCAACGTAAGGTTTGTAGTCCAGCAGCACCCCGTGTGGTTGATCACAGAGCCCTGCTACACAAAGTCACGAATAGTGCCTTTCTTCCCCGCACGAACTTCGTACTACGAGTTCACCAACGAGGGAAGAAAGCACCCAAGGATAAAGTTAATCTGAGGATTCCCGATACCAGCCTTGCGCTGTTCTTCGGGTGTTCACGGTGGGAGGAACCAGAGACGAATCTACGGACCCGTCACAAAGAGACTCTCGTTCCGAGTCCCCGTCAGGAATGGCCACCAGGAATCAAGCTGAGCAACAACAGCAGCGAACTTAGCGTGGTGCACCAGGCACCCTTACCAGCCTTCGCGACGTCCAGCGCAGCTCTCTGCAAAGAGTAAGCGGCGCTCTCTCGGTGCCCCGGAACCTCTTTGAGCTCGCCGTACGCGAGCGTCCTGACGTCATCGCTGTCAGGGTTTGCGCCAAGGCTCATGGGATTAGTAGTTCTTCCCCGTCCCGCGCACTCGAGCGCGATTTGGCAGGGTTCCTTGTTTTCCCGGCAAGTGGGCTTTGATAGTACATCCCCTTCCCGAAGAACCCTGACAAGGACATGGCTTGTTTGGGAAGCGCTGGTGAAACAGTCTGACAAATCTAGGTGCGTGGACCCCTTCAGCAGGTTCCCAAGAGTTCTCCTCCTCCCCATATCCCTTCCAGGCAATCAGATACCACAGCTTTGTGCGGTGGATTTTTGAATCCAGGATCCCCCTAATCTCATATTCTGCATCTTCCTGAACCCGTACCTGGGGAGCAGCTTTCCCTTTCCTTGCAGGTTTTAACAAAGAGACATGAAAGGTAGGATGGATTCGGAGAGAAGAGGGGAGGTCTAGTCTAACTGCAACAGGGTTGATGAGTTTTACAACTCTATACGGGCCGATGTATTTGGGATTAAACATGCTATATTTTTTAAACCTGATGTTTCTGGTTGATAGCCATACATAGTCTCCTATCTTATATACCGGTCCCTGTCTTCTGGTTTTATCCGCGTAGCTCTTATACCTCTCTTTGGTTTTCTTTAACGTTTTTTGAGCCTGGGACAGGAGGTTTTGGATCTGCCTAATCCTCACCTTGACCTCTGGTAGGTGTTCCGTTCCCTTGGGCTGCAAAAAAGGAATAAACCTGGGATGAAACCCGTAAGAACAGTAAAAAGGTGAGTGTTTGGTGGAGCTATGTATTGCGCTGTTATAGGCTATTTCCGCCAACCACAAAGTGTCAACCCAGTTTTCGGTAGTGCTATCAACGTAACACCTCAGATACTGTTTTAAACTCTGATTCACCCTCTCCGTCTGCCCATCAGTTTGAGGATGAAAACTGGTGGACAGATCGGGGGAGAACCTCAGGGAAGTACACCACTCCCTCCAAAACTTGGCGGTGAATTGGGACCCTCTGTCCGAAACCACCCTTTGGGGTAACCCGTGCAACCTGACTACATGTAGCAGTAATAGCTGGGCTAGTTGGCCTGCTGTTGGTACCTTCTTGCATGCAATGAAATGAGCCATTTTTGTTAGAGAGTCCACCACAACTAATATTACGGTATGCCCTTGGTCTATAGGCATTCCCACAACAAAATCCAACGAGATGTTTTTCCAGGGGTGGTCAGGAGTTGGCATGACTTGCAACAAACCAGCGGGTCGTGCATGGGATGACTTCATTTGTTCGCATACTGTGCACTCCTTGACCCATTGCCGAAGATCCTTTCGTACTGCAGGCCACCAGAATTGTCGGAGTACTCTCTCTGTAGTCTTCTCTACCCCATTGTGACCGGCGCTGGGCAGCGTATGACACCAATGAAACACACGTCGTTGTAGAGCCGGCACTGGGACCAATAGCTGTTTCTTGCGCAAGGGCACTCCATCTTTCACCTTCCACTCCTGATGTTGGGATATCCACCTTCTCCATTTATCAGTCTTGATGCAATGGGTCACACTCTTCAGAAATGGTTCCGTGACCGTGGTACCAAGGATTTTGCTTGGGTCTATAATGGTTTGTTCGATCGGTGCGGGGGTATCCATTGAGGTGGACTGGCGGGTTAGGGCGTCGGCCTTTTTATTGTCTTTTCCTGGGCGATAGGTGACAATAAAGTCATACTCCGCGAAGAACAATGTCCAACGCAATTGTCGTGGAGATAGGTGTCTGGCTGCCTTCATGAACTGAAGATTGCGGTGGTCGGTGTATACAGTGACAACATGGCGGGCCCCTTTGAGATAATGGCGCCACTCCTCGAAGGCGTCTTTAATCGCGAGCAGCTCTTTCTCAGCTATGTTATAGTTCTGTTCCGCTGGGTTTAATTTGCGGGAACGAAAGGCCACTGGGTGTAACTGACCCGTCTCAGGGTGTCGTTGTGATAGAACTGCTCCTACGGCATAATCCGACGCATCTGCCTCCACCATGTACGGTCTTGCAGGGTCAGCGTGCACCAATATCGGGGCCGTCACGAAAGCCTCTTTCAAAGCCTCAAACCCCTTTTGCGTCTCTGCAGTCCAGTGAAAGGGGACTTTCTTGCACAGTAATCTTGTCAAAGGGGTTGCCAAACCTGAGAAGTTGCCGATAAACCGTCGGTAGAAATTGGCAAAACCAAGGAAACACTGGATGTCTTTGATGTTCATAGGGACGGGCCAGTTTCTTACTGCGGTGATTTTCCGTTCTGACATCTCCTGGTCGTGTGGTGTTAAGATCACTCCCAGGAACTCCACGGTGGAAACCCCGAATTCACATTTACTTATCTTACAATAGAGATGATGTTTTTGAAAGGTTTGTAGAATGGTTCGTACATGATGGATGTGGCTCTCAACCGTGGATGAATAGATGAGCAGGTCATCGATATAAACCACTACAATGCGATCCAGGTATTCGCGGAGAACGTCATTCTGGAAAAACTGGAAGGCAGCGGGCGCGTTACACAATCCAAATGGCATAACTAGATATTCATACAAGCCGTAACGCGTCTTAAAGGCAGTCTTCCATTCGTCCCCCTTTCTTATGCATACCAAATGGTACGCCCCTCTCAGGTCCAGTCGTGTGTATATGACGGCCTTCTGTACTTGTTCTAGCATTACGGGGATTAATGGTAGGGGATACCGGTTTTTAACCGTTATGTCATTCAAAGCCCTAAAGTCAATACAAGCTCTCAGCTCACCGTTGGCTTTGGGGATAAAAAACAGTGGCGATGCCGCAGGAGACTTGGAGTTACGAATGAATCCCAACGCCAAATATTTGTCCAAATATTCCCGTAGGTATGTATTTTCTGGTTCCGTGAGGGCGTATACTCTGCCTGTGGGCACTACCGCCCCGGGAATTAGGTCAATCTGGCAGTCGTATGGCCTGTGCGGGGGTAGTTTCTCGGCTTCTTCTTCGTTGAACACTGCGGCGTAATCCTGATACTCCTCTGGCAGGGTAACTGCCTGTTCAGCTGCGGTGGCCACGTGATGCCCCACGGCCAACAAACGCGCCGGGCTCTGGGGTGGAGGAATACAATTCCTTTGGCAATAGTCGGATGTGTAGTGTACTTCTTCTTCCCTCCAATTCACTTGGGGGTTGTGTAACCGTAACCAGGGCAGTCCCAGGATTATCCCATATTGAGGAGCGTGGATGACGTTAAACACGAGTTTTTCCACATGGTCCAACCCATGGCTCACTTCTACCGCCTTGGTGTGGAAACGAATAGGCCCAGCCTCAAGTTGCTTCCCATCCACCGCATACACTACTTCAGGGATTTCTTTTTCACAAAGAGACAACCCGATCCGAGCGGCAAGGCTGTGGTCTACAAAACACCCCGTCGCTCCGGAGTCCAACATGGCCGTGATAGCACAACGCTCTCCATCCACTAACAGAGAGAGTTCGAGAAGAAGGTGTTGTTTGGCAGTCGGCGGGATACCGCTCAACGAAGGGATGTGGATGTGGCTTGAAGAGACCCCTTCTCTTTCCTTCAAGCTTCCTCGTTTCCCGAAGGGCCTTCTGCTGTGGCCGCGAGTTGTCGACGCGGTTCTATCCTTGGGTTTTTGGTTCTCAATACGCATTCCCTTATGAAATGCCCCTTCTTTCCGCAATAAATGCAGTGGCCTTTCTTCCTCCGGTACTCTCTCTCTTCGCTCGTGAGAGCGGAACGCACTGTTCCCACTTCCATGGGCTCGGCTCGGGCTACCTGTGTGCCTTCCGGATTCCGGACTGGTTCCAGACGCCAGGTTCCCCTGTCCTTTCTTCGGTTTTCCCCTTTTCGCTCGCTAAGTCGGTGATCTAGACGCAGAACGAGGTTTATCAAATCCTCACAGGTCACTGGCTGTGGGTCGATCTGGGCCACAATGTCCTTCATATCTTCCTTTAAGCCCTTATGAAAGACGGCTAACTGTTTAGCTTCTGGCCATTCAGTTACTGTAACAAGGCGCCGAAAATCATTGAGATAAGTTATCAGATCTCGATTCCCCTGCTTTAGCTCCATAAGATCCTTGTCGGCAGTAAACGTTGCTGCTCTACGATTGAAGGTTTTTTCAAAGTCTTTTATAAACGAGTCCCAATCATAGAGTAAGGGATCATCTCGCTTCACTAACGGCACTGCCCATTGGGCTGCATCCCCAGCCAGATAGGATATAAAAAAGGCTACTCTAGCATGGTTAGTGGCAAACGCTTTTGGCTTGCATGAAAAGTGTAACATTATCTGGGTGAGGAACACCTGGACCTTACTACTTTCCCCGTGAAATCTTTCTGGGGTGGCCAAGGGAACAGGGGTGGGGATCTCCACTACCAAGGGAGCTGAACGTGCTGCGGCGGGGATCCCTACGCTGAAGGGATTTCTCTGCATCCCTTCAACCGTAGCCTGTAAAGCCGCCGTTTCTGCCCTAGAAGCGGCTAGTTCGGTGTGGACCATCTGTAATGCAGCCAGGACGTCTTCTAAGGAAGTCATGGCTGCCCGAGGGACAACGTACGACCGGGAGGATATAAACCGTGGGCCGCTTACTCTGTTGTGGCCGGAATCCTCAGGATCGTACGTTGCTCTAAAGGGGTCCCTCTCTCGACACCACCACGGTCTGATTTAGCATTACAGACTCCATGGAGTGGTCCAGCGGGGGAAGGGAAGGATGGGGACGGCAGGGAGGGAGACCTGTGAAGACAGGAGACAGCGATCAGTAACTCCCTGCCTAGCTTCCTTTCCTCCCTACCCGACTCCACCCCCTCTCTAAGAATGAGAAAGGTACCTGTAAAGAAAGAAAAATCTCAGCGTTGCTTAGGGAACCCACGACCCTTAAAGACGTACTCTCCACGATCTATAGCAAAGAGAACGTAGTTTTAGTCAGCACCCCATGTATGAGTTGCTCACCTCACCACCCCCCCCCCTTTTTCTCCTAAGACCCTTACCCTGGAGATTAAAGACTAGGATGAAGACAGGGGAGCGGAAGAGCCGACCTCCTGCTCACTCTCTGAACCCCTGCTGTATAACGTGAGAAAAGAAAACACACAATATAATTCCGCAGGTTTGGATTATTCCACAATCAAATGACAGGCCCTGGTTAGTTGGACACACATCTGCATTACTTCATGCAACATCAATTAGGTTCCATCACAGTGCCTTCTGCCTTGTCAGAAACGGCAGATTCGAAACCCCCACGACTTCCGGGAGTTCGTGCGTGCCCTCAGGGAATATGCAAGACAAAACCACCACAAAGGAATGGGGGGGGGGAAACCCCCAAGACACTGTAGCAACGTAAGGTTTGTAGTCCAGCAGCACCCCGTGTGGTTGATCACAGAGCCCTGCTACACAAAGTCACGAATAGTGCCTTTCTTCCCCGCACGAACTTCGTACTACGAGTTCACCAACGAGGGAAGAAAGCACCCAAGGATAAAGTTAATCTGAGGATTCCCGATACCAGCCTTGCGCTGTTCTTCGGGTGTTCACGGTGGGAGGAACCAGAGACGAATCTACGGACCCGTCACAAAGAGACTCTCGTTCCGAGTCCCCGTCAGGAATGGCCACCAGGAATCAAGCTGAGCAACAACAGCAGCGAACTTAGCGTGGTGCACCAGGCACCCTTACCAGCCTTCGCGACGTCCAGCGCAGCTCTCTGCAAAGAGTAAGCGGCGCTCTCTCGGTGCCCCGGAACCTCTTTGAGCTCGCCGTACGCGAGCGTCCTGACGTCATCGCCGTCAGGGTTTGCGCCAAGGCTCATGGGATTAGTAGTTCTTCCCCGTCCCGCGCACTCGAGCGCGATTTGGCAGGGTTCCTTGTTTTCCCGGCAAGTGGGCTTTGACAGAGTCAGCCAGGCAGGGACTGCCTCCAGGCACTGAGGTCATTACCGACCCATGCCATTTACACTGGTTTCTGCACCTGCTCAGGCCTCTGTTTTGGCATGTGTGGAGATGGCAGGGAGGGAGAGGGCACTGCCTAGCTCGTCATCAATTCTTGCAAGGCATCCTCCAAGACCGGCTCCCTCAGTGGTGATTCAGCGGTGCAGCGTGAGCCCCCACCGCAGCAGCCCAGGGCCCCCACCACGGCAATACACTGAGCAGGGGCTAGTGGCCTTAACGCTGATGCAAGCCCCATCGCGTAACAGTAGGGGCAGTGAAAGGGGGAAAGTCTGAGGCCACCAGAACAGCTCTGCAGCTCGTGCCCGACTGCCCAAAGGCCCAGAGTCACAAGGTCAGTGATTTGGTGCGGCCAGAGGCCAATGTCAGGCCCAAGAGGGTCAAAGCTGTAGCGGGTAGTGGTGTGGAGGTCTCTAGGCGCCCCTGGTGGCCAACTTACCTGGTGTCTCCTATCAGGATGGAGACCAATGTGTGGGCCGATGGACGAAATGCTAGCAAGTTGCATCCTCAATCTATCCTGGCCTGGCCTGGCCATGCCACCTAGGCAAGGAGGTTGAAATGCCAAGTCGACATGGCAGTTTAAAACTGCATTCAGGGTGCCATGGTAGGACTGGGACATGTTATGAAGTGCTGCTTAAATGGGTGGCACAATAAGTGCAAAATAAGTGCTGCAGGCCAACTACCCGAGCAGCCAACGACTAATCCCCGCTCCGGGCTCAAGCCGGTGTCGTCGTGGTTCACGTAGGACCTGCATTGACTCAGCAGACCTCCTTGCTTTCATCATCCGCGCAGCACGTGCATTCTACTATTGATACTGCCTGTCCTGCTCCCGAAGCCAGAACTTCTTGCTCCAGATCAGGGATAAAATTGTTTTTTTTCCTTCCTGCCGCAGATTTGGGCTACGTACACTGCATGTTGTGCCCCCTACTTCTCCCACCTTGCTTATGTAATTAAGTTAACTGCTTCAGTCGGTGACCTCCTTCTACTTCTACAACCCAGCTCAGGTGACTTATATGGCTTTCCCCCACCGGACCTTCTGGTTCTGACGCAGCACTCCTTAAAATGCTTAACCTGGTCCTGAAGATGACCTGAATTTTGTACAGGTCGAGATGCCGTCGATCTCTCAGCGCAGTCCTTGGTGCTACTTTCGTGGTTCAACGAAATTAACTTCCTTATTTAACAATGTACTAATGAATTGGAACCACCATTAGTCCTCTATATATATTGACAATTTTGTTTTTCTTGTGCCGTTTTTTTGCTGTGTATTTTTCACTTGTCACTTGCGCAGTTCACCTTGTTTTTTTTACTGAGCACAAATGTGCACAAGTCTGTACAGATTACATGCACATTCAATGTAATAGAGTGCCGTCATTATTGTCTTTCTTTCTTGTTCTGTTTAAATACAGACTTTTTTTGCATTTATCACCATAGCTTTTAATGTCTCCCCGTCTCCTCCTTTTGTAACTTTTGTGCATGCCTTCAAAAACTGTCTTTTATTAATACCTGTTTAGACATTTTTTGTGTGTGTGCGTGTGTGTGTGTACATATATATATATATATATATATTTATCCAAAAGCGTCCAATGGTTCCGGATTGATGGCGCTCAAATTGAAGGTGCGGTGCCCTTGCGGCTTGGACCGCCGCTATTATGCCAACAATTTTTCCCTCAGTTTGAAAGAAAAAACAGGGTCGCACTCCAGCGAGTTGTGATAATCCTTGATATTTTATTCACAAATCATCCACAGGTTCCGAGATGCAAAAGAGAAACCAACGCGTTTCGTCAGCGTCCGCTGACTTGCTCACGGTTAATTCACTCATTCAAATCAAGTGTTTTAAACAAAATAGAGACAGGAAATTGTCATACCCTCCGTTCCTGTCATGTGCGGGGTGGTTAAGAATCCCCGGATTTCTGGGAAATGTAGTCCCGTTAATTAACCAATATTTACTTATGAAATCATCTGGATTTTAAACGAAAGGCTGAAATATCAACATAACAATAATATAATTGCAATGCCAAATGTTGCGCAACATTATTTCGGTTAAAAAATAAAATAATTTTCATGGCTCGTTAGAGTCCCGTGTTTCCCAGAAATCCGGGGATTCTTAACCACCCCGCACATGACAGGAAAGGAGGGTATGACAATTTCCTGTCTCTATTTTGTTTAAAACACTTGATTTGAATGAGTGAATTAACCGTGAGCAAGTCAGCGGACGCTGACGAAACGCGTTGGTTTCTCTTTTGCATCTCGGAACCTGTGGATGATTTGTGAATAAAATATCAAGGATTATCACAACTCGCTGGAGTGCGACCCTGTTTTTTCTTTCAAACTGAGGGAAAAAATGTTGGCATATATATATATATATATATATATATATATATAGTACAGTCTCCACACTATCACAAAGTTTCTGCTTTCACAGCTATCCCAACGCGAAAGAAAAGGAGAAACGGACCCTCACGGCTCAGGCAGGAAGATTTTATTTCATTTGACTCTCCCTCTGCGACGCGTTTCGAGCACTGAGTGCCCTTGATCACACACAGAGTATTGCATCCGCCATTGTTTTTACCAATTGCATCATCAATCACGTGACCATCACCAAATAAACATAGTAGAAATACTTCGCTTCTCACACATATGTTGTTACGAGGTAGGTGTTATAACATTCATAGGGTAAAACAAACTTAATTGCACTTGTAAGCTGTTATTTTATACTGCGTAAAATGCAGTATTGTAAAATACATTTTTACAGTGGATAATATAAATATAATAAATACATAGAAATATCGCTAAGAACATTTTCTGTATAAAAATATATATATATATTTTTTTATATATAAAAATATAAAACCCCTTAAAACTATAATGTAGGGCATAGTCACTTGTAAACATTCTTAATATATATGTAAACAAATCATTTGTGCAAAATAGCTCAAATGTGCAAAAATTCGCAAATTATGTAACTGCCCTTTTCACATTCTTTGTGCATCAGTTTGTTTCCTTCTCAAATGTAATTTTATATCGGCATTAATGCGTGACATCTTTAACCTCATAGATCAATCTGTTGTAGCAAGATCAACTTCCTAGTTTTATATTTGTGTTTGCTTCTTCTGACTAATCTCAAAAACTGTGGGGTATTATATGTGTGATCGAAAAACTTTATTGATACACATCCCTCACCATTTATATATATATATATATATATATACACTCCACAGGTGGATGGGAACACCCGTTGCCTCCAAAACAAAGGGCGCGTCGAAGAAAAGACCTCCCAAACGCGGTCACAATAATTCACCAAACTTCTTCAAAAAAGCAATCGACGCCGTGTCTGTGCAAAATTCTTTAATGCCAGCTGAAAATGCTAGACGTGTTTCGCCTGACCTGCAGGCTTGTTCACTAGCAGTTTGATAAAGTTTTCATGGCTATTTAAAACTGTGAATGTGATCAGGTCACATGGTGAACTACAATGATAGAACTGGACAACAGACTCGTAGTTTGGCATCATGCGTTATGAGCATATGAATTAAAGACAAGTGCCGCATTATTTACAAAACACAATTCATCAAAATTGTTGCAAAATACACCAGCATTGATTGACTTAGTTAATCTTCAATATTACATGTACACGTTAACGTTAAGTTTGTTGCTCTCAAAGAGTGACGAAGTCTATTTCACCATAGTGGTACCGTCTTCATCTTTTACCCGTCATGATCAACCAAATTAGTATGTGGTTGACCAGAATAGATGTTTTGATGGGTTGATCAAGTGATCAGAACACTCAATGTAATTTTAGCAGAATAAGCTAAAAAGCAGGCAAACAAACAAACAAACAAGTACTGCCCCAGTGGGCCAAAATGTACAGCAACAATATATGCACAACGGTCTGTATATAAATGCTCATTGTCCAAATAAGTGAAAACGATAAAAATTAAAACAAAACCTAAAATGAATTGATAAAGAGCGAGAGGATCCTATAAATGGGTATGTAAATCTTCTTCCATATTAAGACCATGTGGGATTTTAGTATTTAGTCTGATGATATAGCAGGATTCTAGTTTGCGTAATTTCTTTTCCCGGTTGCCACCCCGGCTACTTACTGGGATAGCATCGATAACAAAATAAAGAAGGCCCTCAGCATTCTTATTGTGGTATTTATCAAAATGCCGCGCCACGGGGTAAGTTTTGTCCCTGTTTTTAATGGCACGTAAATGCTGAAGCACTCTCTTGTGCACAGGCAGGATGGTAGAGCCCACATACTTTAGGCCGCATGGGCACTGTAGTACGTAAACTGCATAGTCCGTCTTGCACGAGTATTGACCCTTGATTTGTTGTGTAGACTTATGAGAAAAGCCTGCTGGAAAACAGGTAGTATTTTTTCCAAACACACACGCCTTACATTTAAGGCATTTGATAAATCCATCTCTTCTACTCAACCAACCAAGCCCGATGGTTGCTTTTGAGTGCTGCTAGGCAGCATGTTACTAACCAGTGCTTGTCGCAAGGATCTTGCTTTTCTAAAGGTGAATTGGGGTCTCCTTTGTACAAGTTTGCCAAGCACGGGATCATTACGAATGATGTGCCAATGTCTATTGAAAATGGTTCTTAATTCATTTTGTTGTTTGTTATAGGTGGTGATAAACCTACATTGGCTAATATCTTGTTGTGAGACTTTGACTGGTCTTTTGTTTATGTTAAAGAGTATTTGTTCTCTATTGGTCTTTTTGACTTTTAAGACAGCTTGATTGAGACGTGCTTCCGAATATCCTCTAGCTCGAAAACGGGATTTCAGGCATGAAAGTTCTTTGTCCTAATCTTGCTCACTACTGCAGTTACGCATAGCTCTGAGACATTCCCCATACGGGATGCTCTTAACTAATTTGGCCGGATGGAAATTTGTGGCATGTAATAACGTGTTCCCATCCGTGGGCTTGTGGTACAGTTTAGTCTGCAATTTACCGTCACTCACATACACGGTAAGATATAAAAAATTAATTTCAGAGGCACTGATTGTACTAGTAAGTTTCAGGTTCAAAGCATTGGTTTGTAGTTCTTTAACAAAATCCTGAGCACTTTTTATGGTACCTTTCCAAATAATAAAAAGGTCGTCAATGTAACGACTCCAATGCATTACATTGTTTTGCCACTCTGCATGCCAACGCGTCTGGACCACCTGCTCCTCCCACCAGCCAATTGCAAATTCGCATAGCTGGGGGCGAAGCAGGTGCCCATCGCCGTCCCGCAAATTTGATGGTATAGCTCCCCATTAAACAAAAAGAAATTGTTCTCAAGGCAGATGGTGATCATTTTGAGTAACATTTGCGTATGGTGCCAAAATTTTGCCGGACGAGTCCCCAAGAAATGTTTGCATGCATTTATACCATCTTTGTGGCGAATACTAGTATACAAAGTCGTTGCATCTGTGGTTAACAGTAGAAAGTCCGATTCCCAAGGGACATCATATACTTTGCGTAAGAAGTCGCTCGTGTCTAAAATAAACGATGGGAGGGCTTTGACAAGAGGGCACAGAAAGGAATCAACAAATTTAGAAATGTGTTCAAAAGCACTCCCTATGGCCGAGATGATAGGATGGCCGGGGGGATTAGATATGTCTTTATGCACCTTGGGTATAAGGTATAAGACCGGGATAGTGGGGCGGTCAATTTTAAGAAAAGACATTTCATCTTTGCTTAGCACACCTTGCCTGACCCAATCAACCAACAAGTTATTAAAAGACGAATAACACTCCTGCATGACATTATTGTTCACCTTAACATAATTCAACCTGTTGTTGAGTTGTTTATACGCCTCTGTTAGGTACTGCTGTTTGCCCCAAAGGACCACATTGCCCCCTTTGTCCGCATTGCGGACAATACAATCATTATTACTACTCAATTTGTCCACCAGATTGTAATAGTCTTTAGACTGTTGGGTAAATGCATTTTTCTTGCCCTTTAATGATGTACACAGATTTTTAACTTCATTGGTGACCAGTTCATTGTACACAGATTTTTAACTTCATTGGTGACCAGTTCATTAAATACATCTACAGAGTCTCTTGCTGTCACGGGTGTGAATCTAGAAGGAGGTTTAAAATTGGTTAATTTTTCAATGTTCATATCGATTCCTTCCTTATGTGCCAAAGTCGTCATCATATCACTTGTGCTTATCGCATCAGAAATTTCACCGGAACCTGTACCGGCATCATCTTGATTGCCAAGTTGTTGTAGTTCAAGCATAAAATTCATATCTTCCACTCCCAAATTCTCAAATTGTGCTTGCACGGACGAATGGACAAGTGGCACTGGTTTGGTTGGTGCTACAGCAAAGAATTTTTTCAATTTTAAGGACCTAATAAATTTGAATAGGTCCACCCTTGTTTTCACATAGTCCATATCGATTTGGGGACAGTATGATAAGCCAAGTTTCAATATGTTTTTTTCTTTTTCTGAGAGCACAATATCAGTGAGATTGATTATTGTTGTTTCATTGGTCACTTTCATTTCTTCAAGTTGGATTTGGGCTTCTCTTTGACGTTGGCAAAGTTTAGAGCCTTTGCGCCTCTTCCTCCTCTGCGGGGCAGTACTTGTTTGTTTGTTTGTTTGCCTGCTTTTTAGCTTATTCTGCTAAAATTACATTGAGTGTTCTGATCACTTGATCAACCCATCAAAACATCTATTCTGGTCAACCACATACTAATTTGGTTGATCATGACGGGTAAAAGATGAAGACGGTACCACTATGGTGAAATAGACTTCGTCACTCTTTGAGAGCAACAAACTTAACGTTAACGTGTACATGTAATATTGAAGATTAACTAAGTCAATCAATGCTGGTGTATTTTGCAACAATTTTGATGAATTGTGTTTTGTAAATAATGCGGCACTTGTCTTTAATTCATATGCTCATAACGCATGATGCCAAACTACGAGTCTGTTGTCCAGTTCTATCATTGTAGTTCACCATGTGACCTGATCACATTCACAGTTTTAAATAGCCATGAAAACTTTATCAAACTGCTAGTGAACAAGCCTGCAGGTCAGGCGAAACGCGTCTAGCATTTTCAGCTGGCATTAAAGAATTTTGCACAGACATGGCGTCGATTGCTTTTTTGAAGAAGTTTGGTGAATATATATATATATATATATATATATATATATATATATATATATATATATATTACAAAGAAATTCTTCCCCACAGTTCCACTTGGAAAGAAGGCGAGCCACACCGGTCTTGCTGAAACATGGATTTATTCACACGGGGGAGCAAAAAGACGCGTTTCGGCTGTCAAGCAGCCTTGGTCACATGACCTCAGTGGTAAACCAGTAAGTATATAGACAATTACGTGTTGAGCACGTCACAGCGTGCATAGAATGACAGTGAAAACAGACTTGGTCAATCGTAACATTCAAACATACAATTGTGTCGCAAATTAAATATACCGTGTTAATCACAGGAAAACAAAAGTCGACCCATAGTTTCAGTGATTAAATCAATTCATTACTGAGACAACTATGAAAAACCCATGAGTATTTGGTTTTTGTTACTGGAGAATCTCCCGAAAATACTTATGATTATGCACAGCATTGGGTGAATAAAACTCTGCATACGAGGGGTATTGTTGCGGAGTGAACCCAAGTATCACCTAATGAGTAGGTTAGGTGATCGCTAGGGTGCTGGCGTATTAATGGTCTAGTACCTAGATGATTATGTCCGTGTTGGCACTGTATATCCACACATGTTGACTAAAAAGTGCAAAGTGAAGGTATAGTACCCTTATGCTTGCATTTGTAATATATTTATCCAGTGAGGAATGTGCTCATACCATAAACTTTATCAGTATGCCATATCCGTGACTATTTGTAGTGAACTGGTCTATCCGTGAGCCCCCAAGTTGCAGAAACAAAGAAAATAAAATGACATTAGTGCATAATATATAAGTAAGTAAGTAATATAGCTTTATTCGATATAGAAACATCATAAAAGCTGTACAAATTCCAGAAAAGAATAACAATACAAATTTTCAAGATTATAAAATACGATTAAGTCATAATCTACTACAGTTAATACAGTACACATTTTCTCATCACATGATTTTTGTTGTTTCATTAAAAACAATTTAAAATTTTAAAACTTAAAACTGTTAAAAAAAGGGAAGGAGGTTTATATACAAACGGGATTTAGCCCCCGGATTGACTGGATACTAAACACAGTACACATCTGCACTAACTTGGTTGGTTGACTTCCTTGCCAGGATCTTGGTTCTTATTAGCCAAGCACAGCCTAGAAATTTAGCCACACCGCATATCAGAGATAAAGAAGATGAGTCTGTGCATAAAATGCGGAGTGCATTACGATGGCTCATTGGCCCTAATAATTGGCAAGCTGGTTTAAGCCGCCTGACTCTGGGAAGTCTGTAAGCTGTCATCAATATAAATCCCCCGAGGGGGAAGAAAGGGTCTAAGGGAAAAGTTTAATGACCAACACAACAGTTCAAATCCCCTATCCTTACATACAAAATACAAATAGTGAACTGGTGGTCATGGAACAATGAGGAAATGAATACAAAGAACAGGTGAAAAATAGAAGGATGCTATAATCAACTATTCTGAGTGTGGTTAATAGAAATAGAACAATGTACTCTTGATGCGGATTCCCATCAACTGCCAAGGGAGGCCAGTGTCATCACTTGGTAATCCTTCCTTCCTGTCACTACTCCGTATAGCCAAGAGGCCAGTGTAGTAGGCAAGATCAGAGCAGAGTACAAGTTCCAAGGAGAAATCGACCAAGAGTGGCCATATCTATTCCTGTTGACAGGTACTATGTGTAGTAAGTGCAGTGCAAGTGAAAAGACTATTAAAAAGGGAGTTGGACAGGGAAAACTATGTTTATTGAATATCTCTGTTCCAATCCGATTAAAAAGAAGAATTGTAGCGGCAACTTTTAACAAATAGGTTGCATCATATAGGGGTCAACTAGTTTCAGCCAGTTGGGACTATATTCCCGGCTTTCTTCAGGACCAATACATAATTGCTACTGCAAGTGAAAAACAAGAAAAAGTGGAAAAAATGGCAAGTTGTTAAGTGATACAACCTGGTACCTATCGACCTCACAGCAAGTAGGGTGTATTTCACTCCTGTTGAGAGAAAATAAAATACAAACGGTAGGTAGTGTTCTATTTCAGTATTCCTCAGTGCATGCAAATTTAGAGATAGGTTGTCAAGACTGGTAACAACCAAAATGTCATATTATGAGACAGAGCACAACAACTCACCTGACTTGTGTGAGCGTCAGACCTCACCTCACCCGGTAACAACTCAGGTAATTGAGACCCCGCCCTGTAAGTATGAATAAAATTAGGGCGGATTATTCAACATACTAAAGGATAGTGTTGAAAATACAAGAAAAGCGATTAAAAAACAAGTTGTCCAGCACGTGTCCAGTAGGAATAAAACGTCAGAAGACTGCTGTGTATGCTACTAAAATGTGGAGATACAGATTCTCAGAAAAATACAGCACCAGTGAGGATGGCGCCCTCGCTTTTTATACAGCAGTATCCAAGGAGAGTTATAAACAATTAGTACTGCGGCATTGTGTTACGGTGAAGATAACGCCGTATTATGGTGCCAGAGACAGTATCAAAGGCTAGCCAGTCATAGTGAAGCTAGACAGAAAGGACTCGTGTGATATTAAGACAGTAGTAACTTCTCGCGATGTCTCTCGCGTAAGTCAGTGGAACCCCGTGAGCGTGGCTGAAAGATCGCTAGGGGTGGACAGTTTAAGAGTCACATCTCGAAAAAGACATAATCAAAGAGGATTCGTGAGATATGTCTCTTGTAGTGGACATACAGACTGTTATAACTTATCGCGTTGTCTCTCGCGTAAGTTAGTTGAACCCCGTGGGCGTAGCTAAAGGATCGCTAGGGACGGATAATTAAGCCGTAGTGATTCGAAAAAAGGCAGATGTAGACGCGCATAAAGACTCACCTCTCCGTCGGTGCCTCGGTCCTTCCTGTGTTTGTGGGAGGTGCCGAGGTACCGTGTGACGGGATCTGAACCACCAGGCAGATGATTTCTCTTGGACTGTCTTGGAAAAACCATTCATACAGTCCCACCAGAGTGATAAAGCCAAATTCCTGTTCACCAAAGAGCAACGCTGGGTTTTTAAACTCCAAAGCGATACAAAAGGCCTGAATGACTCCATTCCATGGACTCTTTTATAAAGAGTCATTTTCTGTTAACTCTGCCCCGATAGTTATATCTAGTTACACACTGTATGCAGCAACTAGAATCTCTATCATATTTACACAATACAGATAGTTTGGAGATTCTTGCCGTGGCTTAAAGAACACGCATCGTTATATCTACTTCATCTGTTAACGATGCGCACATAATATCTGTCCCGCAAACGACCTATCTTTATTTTTACCGACATATTCATGTTCCCCAAACGGACTACTACTTCCGGTTTTAGTGATGTCATCTTGTAGTCCTGCATTTACCACTCCCCTGAGTTAATTACAGCGCTCAGCGTGGAGCGTCACATGACTCATTCACGTCCTTAAACTCCCGTCACACGGTACCTCGGCACCTCCCACAAACACAGGAAGGACCGAGGCACCGACGGAGAGGTGAGTCTTTATGCGCGTCTACATCTGCCTTTTTTCGAATCACTACGGCTTAATTATCCGTCCCTAGCGATCCTTTAGCTACGCCCACGGGGTTCAACTAACTTACGCGAGAGACAACACGATAAGTTATAACAGTCTGTATGTCCACTACAAGAGACATATCTCACGAATCCTCTTTGATTATGTCTTTTTCGAGATGTGACTCTTAAACTGTCCACCCCTAGCGATCTTTCAGCCACGCTCACGGGGTTCCACTGACTTACGCGAGAGACATCGCGAGAAGTTACTACTGTCTTAATATCACACGAGTCCTTTCTGTCTAGCTTCACTATGACTGGCTAGCCTTTGATACTGTCTCTGGCACCATAATACGGCGTTATCTTCACCGTAACACAATGCCGCAGTACTAATTGTTTATAACTCTCCTTGGATACTGCTGTATAAAAAGCGAGGGCGCCATCCTCACTGGTGCTCTATTTTTCTGAGAATCTGTATCTCCACATTTTAGTAGCATACACAGCAGTCTTCTGACGTTTTATTCCTACTGGACACGTGCTGGACAACTTGTTTTTTAATCGCTTTTCTTGTATTTTCAACACTATCCTTTAGTATGTTGAATAATCCGCCCTAATTTTATTCATACTTACAGGGCGGGGTCTCAATTACCTGAGTTGTTACCGGGTGAGGTGAGGTCTGACGCTCACACAAGTCAGGTGAGTTGTTGTGCTCTGTCTCATAATATGACATTTTGGTTGTTACCAGTCTTGACAACCTATCTCTAAATTTGCATGCACTGAGGAATACTGAAATAGAACACTACCTACCGTTTGTATTTTATTTTCTCTCAACAGGAGTGAAATACACCCTACTTGCTGTGAGGTCGATAGGTACCAGGTTGTATCACTTAACAACTTGCCATTTTTTCCACTTTTTCTTGTTTTTCACTTGCAGTAGCAATTATGTATTGGTCCTGAAGAAAGCCGGGAATATAGTCCCAACTGGCTGAAACTAGTTGACCCCTATATGATGCAACCTATTTGTTAAAAGTTGCCGCTACAATTCTTCTTTTTAATCGGATTGGAACAGAGATATTCAATAAACATAGTTTTCCCTGTCCAACTCCCTTTTTAATAGTCTTTTCACTTGCACTGCACTTACTACACATAGTACCTGTCAACAGGAATAGATATGGCCACTCTTGGTCGATTTCTCCTTGGAACTTGTACTCTGCTCTGATCTTGCCTACTACACTGGCCTCTTGGCTATACGGAGTAGTGACAGGAAGGAAGGATTACCAAGTGATGACACTGGCCTCCCTTGACAGTTGATGGGAATCCGCATCAAGAGTACATTGTTCTATTTCTATTAACCACACTCAGAATAGTTGATTATAGCATCCTTCTATTTTTCACCTGTTCTTTGTATTCATTTCCTCATTGTTCCATGACCACCAGTTCACTATTTGTATTAAGTCTGTAAGCTGGGCAGGCGAACAGCAAATGTGCAGTAGACTCATTATGGTAGTCACATCCTGGACAGGGTGACAATGCCAAGTTTGTACCTCTCCAGCTTGTGATATAATATATATCTTGACAATGCAATAATCACATTTACATCTATAATTAGGGTAAAGCATATATGACTCAGGTTAACATATTATCCATAAAATGCGACACACCAGATACGGAAAGAGGAAAATATTTACAAGATTGACCATGATGTGCAAGGTGAAAATCAAAACAATTTATAGAAAAACAACTGGTTACAAGACGGGCCAAGCCTGGCTAAAAAAAGCATACAAGAATTCATAAATGCGAGTACATCTCTTCATCATTGTTAAGCCCTCTGTTACATAACTCAAGGGAAACACGCCCTTATGTAAACAGGAGAGCTGTTACATAACTCAAGGGAAACACGCCCTTATGTAAACAGGAGAGCTGTTACATAACTCAAGGAAAACACGCCCTATAAAGGGAGGAACCGGGAGGTACAAGGCTGTCGGATATTGTGTTTACACCGACGTACCTGCTTCGTGAAGAGCAGTGTTCCGGAGTGGTGCTCCAGTAAGGCAAGAACGGAGGTAGGTCGAGTCGTTACTCCCTGGGCCGTGTCTTGCCCCATCGTCACCTGTGGCGCTTTTGCTGGTTGGAGTCGTAACTCCCAGCCCGACCAGAGACACAGGGACTGCCAGCTGTAACGCACACCAGGAGGTGTTTGCCGCGTTACAGACTCGGAAGTCCACAGGATCGATCGAGCGGCTGCTCTCGGTTCAGTCTTCTTGCTCGTGATTGGGGTATCGGTGACGCATCACCAGGAGGTGACTCCGCGTCCCGGTGCAGTCTGAGGAAGAGGTTGAGCGGCTGCTCCCTTCAGGTAGAGACCCCGGCTGGGTGTTTCCCTGACTCCTCGATTCTCCCCAACACTCTTCGTGCCCCTCACAGCCTACCGATTGGCATTGTCGGCCATTTCATTTCTGCCCTCTGTTGGCATACGCCGGGATCGGCGTATATGCAGAGGACGGTTAGGACCATCCGTGCTGTGGGCTGGTAACGTACTTAGCCTGGAGGATTCCAGTGACTATAACTTTTGTTTGTTCTTTGTATTTTATTTGCCTTCATTAAAAGAACTAACCCTTCACAAGTGGTTGCGTCCTCATTGTCGTGTCTGTTAAACGATCCTGAGACGTTCAGGGCGTTACAAAATATCCGACCTTAATAACACTAACTGTCTCCCGGTCGATAACAGACATGGCAACACTTGATGATGTGCTGGCTGCTTTAGCGGCCATGCAAGTTGAAGTGGCTGCCTCTAGGCAAGAAACAGCCGATGTAAAAGCCAGACTGGATGCTATCCAATTGGACCCGCTCACGCCCAGCACCTCCCTCACGAACCAGACCCCTGCGGTAGTAGTGGAAATGCCGGTAGCCATCCCCTTGGCAACACCAGAGAGGTACAGTGGGGATCCTAACACAGTGCAGGTATTCCTCACACAAGTGGCGCTACATTTATCGTGCAAACCAAAGGCGTTCCCCACGAGTCAGGCTCGTGTGGCTTTCCTTATATCCTATTTGGCTGGAAACGCGGCACAATGGGCCGTACCTCTGGTGAGCAGGGACGACCCCCTCTTATGTGATTGGGGTGCTTTTCGCGAGGAATTCCTGAAGGTATTCGACAGAAGGGCTGACTCGTACACGGCGGACCGTGAAATGCTTGAGTTGAGACAGGGATCCAACGACCTGGTGCAGTATCTCAACGCGTTCCGAAGGCTGGTTGCGGAAACCAAGTGGCCTGTTGCTAAACAGACGGCGCTCTTCCATCAAGGGCTGTGCGATGAGCTCAAGGACGCCGTGGCTCATATTGACCCTCAACCCAAGACATGTGAGGGCCTTATCAACCTGGTAGTACGGCTGGAACATAGGCTAAGTGACAGAAAGGGGGATCATGGGAGAAAAGGAAAATCCCTTCCATCCTATGTGACGGTGGGAAGTCCTGAAACTTCCACCGCATCCAAGGGAGAACCCATGGACATCAGCGCAATACGAGCGAGCCTCACAGCCACGGAGAAAGAGTCACGCCGTAAACAAGGATTGTGCCTATATTGTGGCAAAAAAGGCCACTACGTACGTGAATGCCCTGCCAAACCGAAGACGTCACGTTATCGGGCCAACCGGTCGGTAACAGCCGTGGTGGACATACCGGCGGAAAACTAGAGGACTCCAAGACCAGAGAAGGGGCATCTCGGAGTCACTCATCCATCCCTTCACTTTCCAACTCGGTCACTAAGGGACAACGACACCTGTTTATCACGGTGCACGTGGGAGTGCATGACCAGTGGATACCCGTTGTGGCCATGGTGGATTCAGGGGCCACTGGCATGTTTATGGACCACAACGAGGCATGCAGGCTAGGGCTAGTGCTTCTTCCCAAAGCAGTACCCGAAGACGTCTATGCGGTAGACGGAAGGCGATTGGTGACGGGGCCCATCGGACAGCACACGGGGGTCCTTCCGATGAGATATGGGAGGAACCATTTGGAACAAATCGATTTTAACATCATCCGAGCGCCCCAATATGGCGTCATATTGGGATTGCCGTGGCTACAGAAACACAACCCCTTTGTGGATTGGCCAACACATCGCATCGAAATGACGTCACCGTATTGCATCCTGCATTGTGGAATAAGAACGGAATCCCTTGACGCAGATGAGAGCGGGAGTCAGACGGTGGCTACAGCGGCAGAAAAAGATGTGGCTCTCCCCCAGGCTTATCACAGTTTTGAGGATGTATTTGATGAGGTGAAGGCGGAAGTGCTACCACCACATAGACAGTTTGACTGCCAGATCGACCTGGTGCCAGGGGCCAGCGTTCCCAGCGGCAGGCTGTATGCCCTGACGGAGCCTGAAAACGTGCATCTCCGGGGGTACCTGGATAAACTCCTCAAGCTAGGATTCATCCGCCCGTCCAAGTCTCCGGCCGCCTCGCCACTCTTCTTCATCCCGAAGGCTAATGGGGAGCTGAGAGCCTGTGTGGACTTTAGGGCATTGAATGCGATAACCATAAAAAATCGGTACCCCTTGCCTCTCATCAGTGTACTTCTGGAACAGGTCAAGAAAGCTCGTATCTACACCAAGTTGGATTTGAAAGGGGCATACCATCTGGTGCGCATGAGGGACGGAGACGAGTGGAAGACCGCCTTTAAGACCAGGTTCGGCCTTTTTGAGTACCTCGTCATGCCGTTCGGTCTGTGCAACGCCCCGGCAGCCTTTCAGTACTTTTTGAATGAGGTATTCAGAGAGGAGTTGGATATCTACGTGGTCGTATATATCGACGACATCCTCATCTATTCGTCCAGTGTGGAGGAGCACGTACACCACGTCAAAGCTGTGCTCCAAAAGCTGAGGGAAAACATGCTGTTTTGTAAACTCAGCAAGTGTGACTTCCACGTCACATCCGTGGAATTCCTCGGAGTGATGCTGAGTCCAGAGGGACAGGAGATGGCAGAACGAAAGATCAAGGCGGTGAAAGAATGGCCGGTGCCCCAAAGCGTGAAGGACGTCCAAAGTTTCATTGGCTTCGCCAACTTTTACAGGCGGTTTATAGATGGATTTTCAGGAGTGGTGGCCCCAATCACACAGCTACTGAGGAAGTCCAAGGAGTTTGTCTGGTCCCCTGAAGCGAACAAAGCCTTTGAGGCCCTGAAAAGCGCCTTTGGTAAGGCGCCGGTGTTGGCTCACCCCGATCCGGATCTCCCCTACGTGGTGGAAGCGGACGCGTCGGATGTGGCGCTGGGGGCTATCTTGTCCCAACGCAACCACGACACAGGGGTGCTTCATCCCGTTGCGTACATGTCCCGCAAACTCAACGACGCCGAACGCAACTACCATATTGCGGAGAAGGAGCTTCTCGCAATCAAGGACGCCTTCACCGAATGGAGGCATTGGTTGATGGGGGCAAGACATGTGGTATCGGTGTACACGGACCATCGGAACCTACAGTTCATGACGGCCACTAGACACCTTTCTCCCAGGCAGCTGCGGTGGATGATCTTCTTTGCGGGGTTCAACTTCCGCATCACATATCGGCCGGGGACGGAAAACCGGAAGGCGGACGCCCTGTCCCGTCAATCTGCAGTTAAGGAACCATTGCCTGCAACCGAGCGTTCCATCATTTCCCCGAGGATGGTATTGGGGGTTATCCAACCGGATACTTTCCTGAGGGGAATAAAGAGAGGGATCAGGTCATTCGCATGGCGGAGGTGGCTCCTCAGTCACAGAGAATGGCAGCTGAAGGACGGGATACCCCTGAAGGGCAGGTGCGTATTGATACCCACGCCTAGGCTAAGGAAACAAGCATTCATCTGGTGCCATGACTCTCCATGCGCAGGTCATTTGGGCTTTGAAAAAACGGTGGCTAGCATGGGACGGCATTTCTGGTGGCCAACCATGAGAGTGGATGTCAGGAGGTGGGGACAGGAGTGTCCTACGTGTGCTACCATGAAGGCCGACCATGGCCGAACCCAAGGGCTCTTACATCCACTTCCGACCCCGGATAGACCATGGGATAGCATATCACTGGACTTCGTGGTGGGCCTACCGGTAGACCAGGGGATGACGGCAATACTGGTGGTGGTGGATTACTTGACGAAAATGGGGCACTTCATCCCCTGCAAGAGAGTCCCTACGGCCGGGGAATTGGCGTCACTACTCCTAAAGAATGTGGTACGACTGCATGGATTACCTGGGGTGATCGTGTCGGACCGGGGGTCGCAGTTTACTGCGCAATTCTGGAAGACTTGGTGCACTGCGCTGCATGTTAAGACCGCCCTGTCCACCAGCTACCACCCTCAAACGGACGGCCAAACCGAGCGCCTGAACCAAACGCTCAAACAGTATCTGCGATGTTTTGTGGACCAGGGCAGGGAAGAATGGGTCGACTTGCTATGGGTTGCAGAGATAGCCTATAACAACGCCACTCACAGCTCCACACAGTCATCTCCGTTCTATAGCAACTATGGCCAACATCCCAGGTTCTTGCCATTTCTACATCCGTTCAGAGAGGACAGGATTCCCGCCACAGCGGACAGGGTGGCACACATAAAAGACACGTTGATGCGCTCAAGGGCTGTCCTAATAGAGGCCAAGAGAAGATACAAGGCTGCGGCAGATAGGAAGAGAAGGCCCGGGCCACTGTACCGCACTGGAGACTACGTCTGGATATCCACAAGAAACATGAGGTTTCGAAAGAACAGTGTGTTCCATCCCAAGTACATGGGCCCCTATCGAATTACCAAGTGTATGGGTCCCGTGAACGTGAAGGTGTGCTTGCCCCAGTCATTGCGGATACACCCTGTCTTTCATGTATCATTGCTCAAACCAGCACCCTCCAAGCCGTCTGGGACACCTAGGCCGGTATGCGTGGAGTCGGAGGTGGAGTATGAAGTGTCGGGCATACGGGCGTCCAAATGGCGCAGGGGGAAGCTGTGGTACCTGGTTGCGTGGAAAGGCTATGGCCCGGAGGAGCATTCATGGGAACCGGCTGAAGGGGTTCATGCTCCGCGCTTGGTCTCCTTGTTCCATCGGCGTTTTCCTGCCAGCGCTGGACCCGTGGGGAGCCGCTGAGAGGGAGGATGTACTGTCAAGAATTCCTGTCATACAAGGGAAACACGCCCTTATGTAAACAGGAGAGCTGTTACATAACTCAAGGGAAACACGCCCTTATGTAAACAGGAGAGCTGTTACATAACTCAAGGGAAACACGCCCTTATGTAAACAGGAGAGCTGTTACATAACTCAAGGAAAACACGCCCTATAAAGGGAGGAACCGGGAGGTACAAGGCTGTCGGATATTGTGTTTACACCGACGTACCTGCTTCGTGAAGAGCAGTGTTCCGGAGTGGTGCTCCAGTAAGGCAAGAACGGAGGTAGGTCGAGTCGTTACTCCCTGGGCCGTGTCTTGCCCCATCGTCACCTGTGGCGCTTTTGCTGGTTGGAGTCGTAACTCCCAGCCCGACCAGAGACACAGGGACTGCCAGCTGTAACGCACACCAGGAGGTGTTTGCCGCGTTACAGACTCGGAAGTCCACAGGATCGATCGAGCGGCTGCTCTCGGTTCAGTCTTCTTGCTCGTGATTGGGGTATCGGTGACGCATCACCAGGAGGTGACTCCGCGTCCCGGTGCAGTCTGAGGAAGAGGTTGAGCGGCTGCTCCCTTCAGGTAGAGACCCCGGCTGGGTGTTTCCCTGACTCCTCGATTCTCCCCAACACTCTTCGTGCCCCTCACAGCCTACCGATTGGCATTGTCGGCCATTTCATTTCTGCCCTCTGTTGGCATACGCCGGGATCGGCGTATATGCAGAGGACGGTTAGGACCATCCGTGCTGTGGGCTGGTAACGTACTTAGCCTGGAGGATTCCAGTGACTATAACTTTTGTTTGTTCTTTGTATTTTATTTGCCTTCATTAAAAGAACTAACCCTTCACAAGTGGTTGCGTCCTCATTGTCGTGTCTGTTAAACGATCCTGAGACGTTCAGGGCGTTACACCCTGTTGGAAAAAGGCTGCCTGCCTGTAGTATGAAGCGAGATTCTAATCTCCTCAGGGACTGTATTCTGTTGCCACCTCTCGGATGTTTAGGCACAGTGTCAAGGGCAAAAAACTTTGCTTTGGTCCAATCACTGGAATGGTACTCCCTGAAATGTCTGGCAGTGCTGTAACTAAGGTCTTGGTTCGTAATGGCTCTCCAGTGTTCCAGGATACGTTTTTTGACCGGAAATGTGGTGGACCCTATATACCATTTAGGACAGGGACAGGTAATGGCATAAACAGTATGGTCTGTATTGCAGTGGTTCAATTTTGGAATCTTCCATACTTTCCCTGTTCTGTGTAGGGTGACCTCTTTCACATCATCGGAGTGACTGCATGCTTTGCATTTTCTGCATCGCTTAAAACCCTTACTTTGTTCCAGCCAGGTCCCTTTTTTAGGTTTGAGATGACTATTAACCAATAGATCTTTAAGGGATGGATTCTTTCTGTACGAGAAAGATGGATTAGGTCCAATCCTGGCTTATAATAGTGTGTCCTGTTTGAGAATATCCCACCTTTTTCTCAAAATATTTTTGAATTGGTCTGCCTGGGTGGAAAAGGTAGTGATGAATCTGAGTGGTGTCATATTGGTTGGAGTAGTTTTTTGTTTTCTCATTGTTTTAAAAAGGGCCTCAGTTCTGTTGCTATTATCTGCTTTCCGTACCCCCTTCTCCAACATCTTGTCAGTGTACCCCCTCTCCCTGAATCTGGTCAGCATATCTTTTTTTGTATTCTGATATGCCTCCTCTGTGCTGCAGTTGCGTTTGGCTCTAAGTAGTTCTCCATAAGGGAGACTCCACCTGAAACTTGGACTATAGCAGCTAGCTGCATGCAAAATGCTGATCCCAGATGTTTCTTTCCTGAAGAGGGTGGTGGCTAGAGTGTTGTTTGTAATATTGAGTTTAATGTCCAGAAAATCTACAGTCTGTTGGCTGTGTGCCATAGTAAACCTTAGGTTCATACCGTTATCATTCAGAGCATTGTGGAACAAAAACAGATCACTTTCCATACCTTCCCAAATGAAGAAAATATCGTCAATGTACCTAAGCCAGAGATTAATGTTTTTAGTCCATCTGTCCAAATCTTCGCTCCAGAGCACTTGCTTCTCCCACCAGCCCACAGTGAGATTCGCGTAGCTGGGAGCGAAGCAAGTGCCCATCGAAGTACCTTGTGTTTGTTTGTACCAACTACCATTGAACATAAAAACATTCTCTGTGAGGCACACTTCAATCATCTGAAGGATCATCCGCGTGTGGCCAAGTAGGTGTACACTTCTAGTTTTCAGAAAGTCCTGACAGGCTCTTAGGCCGTCAGGATGACGGATGCTAGTGTACAAACTCTCTACGTCAAGGCACACCATCCAACACTTGGGACCCCCAATGCAAGTTCTCAATTTTTTGTAGGAAGTCCTTGGTGTCCTTGACGTAGGAGCTTAGATCTTTGACAAAGGGGAACAAGAAATGATCAATGTAGATGGAAGCATTTTCAAATAGACTGTTTTTAGACGAGACAATGGGACGCCCTGGGGGATTCTGGGGGTCCTTATGCACCTTGGGCAGGAGGTAGAAAGTGGGTGTGGTTGGTGTAGTGTTGTTAAGAAACTGTTTCTCATCCCAACAAATGAGCTCCTCCTGAGCCCACTTCTCGATCATACTATGATATCTCTCCTGTAATCTGTCAAGGTAACTCCTGTCTACCCTTTCGTAACACATGCTATTCGAAAGTTGTCTGTTGGTTTCTCTGATATAAAATTCCCTATCCATGATTATCACATTTCCCCCATTGTCTGAGGGCTTAATCACAATGTTATCATCCTTCTGTAAGGAGATTATAGCATCCCACTGTTCTTTGGTGATATTTTTCTTGCGTGTAAAGGTTTGTGTCAGTTTATTTAAGTCACAAATAACAACATCTTGAAAGACATCTATATTGTCTCTTGGTATTTGTGGGATGTATTTGGAGCTGGCTCTAAAACTCGTTTTCGCTGTTTGGTTGGTATCAATACCTAGATCTGTATCTATCTCCCTCTCAGTTTGGATTTCACCTGAATTGGACAAGTTACTGGTGGTGATAGTGGGATCTGACACCCTTGGATCTTCATATGCCAGATCATGTATGGTATTTAAAATTTCTAGGTCATTGATATCAAGGGATGCGTGTTTGTTGATATTAACATTAAATGTCATTGGGATAGCATTAGATTGCTGAGTCTTCTTGCGTGCAGTGTGGATTTTGCACAACTTAAGCTTTCTAATAAACTTGTACAAATCAATGCGTACCTGTGCGTAATCAAGAGGGCAATCAGGACAAAAAGATAAACCCAAACCTAGAACATTTTTCTCAATCTCAGTTAAAACCCTTTTAGAGAGGTTTATTACCGTTACAGAGGTTGTATTGTTCATGTTTGCTTCTTCGCCAGTTGTCCGCGTGTTCCCATACTGACTTGCTTGTTCTTTTCTTCTGCGTTGTCTTCTTTTCGTGCTCTGGTTGCACCTCCTCTGCCTCTTCCTCTGGGTCGTCCCCTGTCGGAATGTTCCATGTTTATTTGTATGAGGCGCATCTCTTCGGAAAAAGACGTCACTTCCTGTGCATTAGATGTGTTGCTGTCCACAGATTCCATGTCGGAGCTCAAGTCTGTGGTTGATGCATACGTGCTCTTTTCTGCTCTTCCCAGAGTTTTCTCTCGTGACAATTCAGCTCTCGCTTTGTCAAACTTCCTGGCAAAGGTAAGAATTCTGCCCATGGCATAATCATGTTCATCGCATTCAAATTTGTTTTGTTTTCTTTTTACAATATCAGACTCAAACTTTTTCATCCTCTCCTCAATAATTGCCAGGGTTTTGTTGACCTCCTCCTGGTCATTCTCTTTGTTGAGATCATCAAGTACAGTTTGTATTTGGACCATA
Organism: Triturus cristatus; assembly: GCF_964204655.1. Lineage (NCBI taxonomy): Eukaryota > Metazoa > Chordata > Amphibia > Caudata > Salamandridae > Triturus > Triturus cristatus. The sequence goes on along the minus strand of NC_140583.1, from coordinate 1,155,177,619 downwards.
AGTTCCTCATGCTCTTCCCACGCGTTCTTTATCAACATGCATAACATATTCTTTGAACATTCGTGTGAGTTTGCCATCCAGTCCTTAAGCAGTTGTGGTTTTGGGCTATTTAATGTGGGTATTGTGATGCGTAACCCTCTAGGGATTCTATTCACCTCTACATAATTTTGTAATGAGGTCGCCTCCCACCATCTGCTAATTTCACGTTTCCTTAATCTTTCCAGTATGTTACCTTTTTGTCTGATGCTCGATCTTTGAGTTGTCGGGCGTCCGATTTCTTCAGTTGTCGGGCATGATTCATTACTCGATGTTTTCTTGAAGATGCTATTCGCCGAGGCTTCTCTGCCCTTTAAATATTCAGATGCCATCCTCGTGTAGTCTCTTTAGAGCTTGTTCCGTGGAGCAAGCTCAATTTAGCAAGACGCGCCCTTGCTGCAGCTGCTGCGTGGGCGTACCCTGATGTCGTTTTTTCAGAGGGTGCTTGTTTGAAACAAGATATCCGCTCACGATCTGAGGTTGGATATCACAGCTTTTCCAGTGTCAATCATGCACTCGTTCCCCTTGCCGTTGTTTTCGGAATCAGTTCCGTGGCTCTAGGGTCAACATCGGCGGGCGTCACTTGTAGGAAAATCCAGACGAAATTTTGGCGCTAAAGGGAAACCGCCCAGCCAGTCGGGTTGGGGCTTGTCAACGGGCGCCGCCGTTATATCTTGCAAAGAAATTCTTCTCCACAGTTCCACTTGGAAAGAAGGCGAGCCACACCGGTCTTGCTGAAACATAGATTTATTCACACGGGGGGCAAAAAGACGCGGTTCGGCTGTCAAGCAGCCTTGGTCACATGACCTCAGTGGTAAACCAGGAATATTATATATATATATATTCACTGAAAAAACCATAGGTTTCAGGGGTGTTATAGTTAGCTGGACTTTTCACTTGTACAAAACCATTGAAATTCCCCCGTTATAGTTAGTTCAGCTAACTATAACTCGCGCGCCCGCAATGCACTGCTGATGACGTCACATATTACATCACTCATGACATGGTCAGTGACATCACTCATGACATCACTGATGACATCTCAAATGACATCACTGATGACATCACTGATGACATCATCCAGTGAATGTGTGTTATTCTGAAAATTAAATATGTTTTATATATGTATATCTCAAGGTCGATGGAAGAATAAATGGGTATATAAGTGTCTAAATGGATGATTTGTTTTTGAAAAATTGATTGTATAACTGACTGATTAAGTGTATCATAGTGAATACATGGCTTAGTGAGTAATGTTTAAATATGTAAATAGCTGTATCAGTCTCTCACTTTGTGTATAAGTGGCTGCATGGGTTGGTGAGTAGCTACATGGGTGTCTATATAGGTTATTAGTTGGTTTTTTGAGTATCAGTCTGAGTGTCTGCATGGTTCGGTGGGGGTATTACGTAGTGCATAGGTGCATGAATGAGTGACTCACTGTTTGTATGTGTTGAACACAGTATGTGTGCAGGACTGTATGGGTGGATGAGTGTGTGTATGGGTGTGTTAGTGAGTGAATGACTGTCTCAATAGTGTCTTTATGAGTAACTACATATGTTTTAAACTAGTATATGTGACTATTGGTGTATATATGTGAGTATATGTGAGAGTGAGAGATTGAAAGAGTTCCTGTATGAATAAGTATGTGTTTCTATAAGTGATTGTTTAAAAGACTAAGTATGTGTAAGTTTCCGTAGAAGTAAGTGTGGTGGTGTGTGTATAACTGTATATGCAAGTAAATGTATGTTTGATTCTTTATTAGCATGAGTGACTATGTGTGTGAGTAACTATGGATGAGTGGCATTGTGTAACAGGATGTATAGGTGTATGAGTACATATGATGAGTGAGTACATGTATGAGTGACTGTATTGGACTGTTGGTGAATGAGTGGATGTGTATGTGGATCTTAGAATTACTGAAGAGGTTGTTGTAACTGGTATTGGTATGTCCATTGTTTTGAAAATTTTAGTCTCTATTTTTGAATGTGTGTATCAAAGGTTATATTAGGGTGAGAGGAGGTCTGCCACTCTATCACAAGGATGATGTCATCAGTGATGTCATCAGTGATGTCATTTGAGATGTCATCAGTGATGTCATGAGTGATGTCACTGACCATGTCATGAGTGATGTAATATGTGACGTCATCAGCAGTGCATTGCGGGCGCGCGAGTTATAGTTAGCTGAACTAACTATAACGGGGGAATTTCAATGGTTTTGTACAAGTGAAAAGTCCAGCTAACTATAACACCCCTGAAACCTATGGTTTTTTCAGTGAATTTCTGAGGTTTTTTAAATGCTAATTCCTAACTATAACGTGCCTGAAACCTATGGTTTTTTCTGTTAATTTCAAAGGTTTTTTAAATGCTAATTTCTAACTATGCCTACAGAGATAGGACATGTGAAGAAAGAAGAAAAAATGCACAGAAAGAAACAAAAGAAGTGCAGAAAGAAGCAACAGAAGTCCTCAAATACGAAGATAAGTGCAGGAAGAAGGATAACGTGCAGAAAGAACAAAAAGAAGAGCAGAAAGAAGCCTTGTTGCAAAATCATCCTGTACCCTCAACTTTTTCAGACGGATACTGGTGGTAACTGAGTCTGACTAACCAGTCCTAGAGCCAGTGCTATGTTAAAAGACACTTAGAATACAGTGAAAACACCTACATACACTAGGGAACATTATGCGTTGGGGTCCCCCTGTGATTAGCCTTACCTCCTCTATAAGCCCCTAGTATATAATAGGGCATGGGGATTAAAACTACCTCTTAAAACAGGCCACAGGGCGTTTTTGCACACGTTAACTCAGGCCCCGTCCCCTCCTTTCACCATTGTGTAAACACGCCCTGTGTCCGTTTTTAGTTGGGAGATTAAGTTCATTTGAGTCCTGAGGGTCCCTAGGGTCCAACTAGCCCACTAGGTACCTCCAGTAAGTGCCACAGAGTTGCGTTGCAGAGAGGTGTAAAAAGTGGCACGGCCTGGACCACCTCTCTGCAATGCAGCTCAGTGGCGCTTACTGGAAGCACTTGGTGGGCTAGTTAGCCCCCAGGGGCCCTCAGTATTGAAGGGAAATTATATCCCCAATTTAAAACGTGCCATGGTGCGTGTTTGCACACGTCACCTCAGGCCCCGTCCCCTCCCTTCACCACTGTGTAAACGCGCCCTGTGGCTGTTCTAAGTTGAGAGATTAAGTCCCCTTGAATCCTAAGGGTCCCTAGGGTCACACTAGACCACTAGGTACCTCCAGTAAGCGCCACAGAGCTGCGTTGCAGAGAGGTGTAAAAAGGGGCTTGGCCTCAGAACACCTGTCTGCAGCGCAGCTCCCTGGCGCATACTGGAGATGCCTGTTGGGGGCGCGTTTGCAGAGTGCTGCATGGAGGGGGCATGGCCTCCGGCACGATGCCAGTCTTTTATTTATTTTATTTTTTTAAGAAGGGGGGCTGTGTGGTTCCCCTTCTAATTCTAATTTATTGGCCCTGATGACCCCATCCCCCAGGGCCTGTCTCCTAATTATATTTTTTTGACCCCAATCCCCAGGGCCGGCCACTGTTTTTTATTATTTTTAAAAAATATATATTTATAGACACACCTAGGACATGCTGGACAAACCGTACGTACCTATCACCATGACGATTTGCGTGATATTCATTAAAAGGCGACTATGCATGCAATTAATCCACGTGGAATGTATTTACACCACTAGTGAAGCTCTGACATGTCTGATGCTCTACCGTGCCTAATCCCGGTAGACACCCTTGTCGTTTATTTATACAAACATGGGTAGCTATTGACGGGCACATTTAATACACATGCACACCAAGCCATTCAAAGGGGATTCGACAAAAATTCGACCAAAACTATGCAAGAAACCCCCCTCACAGTTAATAAAACACACATCCACTGCCGGATGTGTAATACTTTTTATTTTACTCTCTGGAAAGGGGACGAACATCACTTGCGAGTCACAGCGCGCTCCTGACAGAGCCCAATGCTGTGTTACACCCACCATTGCCTGCCGAGTGCCACACACCTCTGTATTGTATTCCACTAGCTAGTGCATATGCTATGACACTCTCTAGCCCATGTGCACTGTAACACCACCCCGTGAAAATGTCATGCCACACTTGTCTTCGCACGGGTTATATTGCCCCATCTAACGTGCCTTCCTCGATGCCTATGTTATAACGCACAGTGCTATGCCATACATATTACAATTTGGGATCCATATCTTTGTCACAGTGCATATGCAACGTTACACTCCCCAGCACATATTTTATATTACAACTTTAGAGACTAGTTAGGTTACACAACACTGCCCTGTGCATATTACACTCCAAGGCGCATATCGCATAGCACACGCTAGTGCCTGTGCTATCTCGCGCTCTCCAATGAATCTGTCATTGCGCACAATGTATTGCATATTATATTTCACGCCTGGTTCATCTTATATCACACTTTTTGGTGCATAGTTTATACCATACACTATATCTAGTTTTCATTTTCAATCGTGCTCTCAGGACTATGTTCTATATAACACTGTGTTCACCTACCCTTTTCACGGGCATTACATTTTGCGATAGGGGGTGGAGGGTCAGGGGGTGTTTTTGCCAAGTGAGCCCGGAGTCACAGTCACTAACGTCTTCTTCTTCCTGAATAAAAGTGAGATTATGCTGCATACTTGTTCATATTTTAAGTAGTTTGCACAGACAAAATGTTTTAAAAACAATAAAGTTTCTATTACCCGCCTTCTCTGAACAGTTAGCTTGCTGCCCCATCCCCCTCCTCCCTATCCTCTGTTGTGTGAATCCATGGACTAGCCTCCTCCCTCCTGCCATGCATGGTCTGATGTGCTGCCACTGCCCTCAATTTAGTATGATGTACCAGTCCACTCCTCCTGCCCTCCATTGCCCAATTCTATGCCCCATCATTGACCTCCTGCTTAAACTCTGTGCTTAGCTTGCTGCCCCTATTCTCCTTCCCCCTGCCCTCCGATGTCTTTGTGCATGCCCCTGCTCCATCCTTTTTGCCCACCATGTCCCATGGACCTGCCACTCCTATCTACTCTGAGTGTTCTGTTGAGCTGCCACTCCCCTCCCACCTGCCTAGCATTGTCAGATGACTGTAACCTGTCCCTGCCACCTCCACCCTGCCTGTCCACATGCCATGCCTCTATCCTCTTCCTCCTGTCCTACATGGTCCATTGTACTGCCACACCCTTCTGCCCTCCCTGGTCTGTTGTGCTGCAACTGCTCCTCCTGCCTGCCCCGTGTGGTCTGTTGTGAGGCCCCTTCCCCTGAACTTTCTTGTCTGTGCACAGGTCCTGACCCTCCCTTCTATCCTCCATCGTCCTTTGTGCATGCCCCTGCACCCTCCTTCTTGCCCATCATAGCCATTGTGCTGCCACTAACCCTCCCACTTGCCATGCATGGTCTTCTGTGCTGCCATGGCCCCTCCCACCTTCCCTGTGTGGTCAGTTAGCTGCCCCTGACCCCCTCCCACCTTCCCTCCATGGTCTGTGTGTATGCCATCACAGTCTCACTGTTGCTCTTCATGTTGTGTCTTGCTTCTAGTGCCCATCCTGCCTGACCTCCATGGCCATCTTGCTGCTCCTGCCCTGCCCCCTTGCCCCCAGCCCTCTGTTTACATGTGCAGACCCCTACTCCCTCCCTCCTGGCTTGTCTGTTCCATTGTAATGCCCCTGATCCGTCCCTCCTGCCCTTTATGGTCTGTTATGCTGCAGCCTTCTCTCCTGTCTGTCCATTATGGTCAGCTAGCTACCATTGCCTCTTGCCCCTCTGTTCTCTGTTGTCCATGTGCATGGTCCTGTCCCCTCCCTCTTGCTTTCTATGGATTGTTGTGCTGCACTCCCGTCCTGCATGCCCTGTGTGGTGTATTGTGCTGCTGCAAACCCTGATGCCTGCCCTGCAGGGTCAGTTTGGTGCACCTCTCCATGTCTCTCCTGTCCTCTGTTATCCAAGTCCATGTCCCTATCCCATTTCCTTCCATGATCCAATGTACCATACTTGCGAACATTTTGAACTTGGTAAGAGGGAGATTTTGAAAAAAAACTGGGGTATTGATTTTCCCCTTTGAGTTACATTGAAAAAGAGGATATTGTAGACAGGAGACAGATCAAATAAAGCCCATTTGAGCTTAAAAACATTGGACGTTTCCTGGCTGAATCGGGTCTGTTGGCATGTATGGTTGTACTACCATTGCCTCTTCCTTCTGCCCACAATGGTCTATTACATTGCCACAGCCTTGAAGGAGGGTAGATTTTGTATCACAGGGGGCCCCTGGCCCGTTCTGTCCACACCTGAAGTATGAGACCCTTGTCCTTGCCCTGCCAGCCGCATTTGTAGGCCGTATTAAATTGACCAGCGGGTCCTGTGTTGCTATATAATTATCCTGAGACATCCTTACCACTCAGCCAGCATAAAACCCCTGTGTAGGCCCTTCTGTTCAATATGTAGGCCTCTTTGTTAAATTGACCATAGCTCTGCAATTTTAGTGTATAGCAGTCTGAAGGCAGGTCTGCGATGCCTTCTGCTCCAAACTAGTAGCCCCCACCCTACCCGAGTGCTCCGTGCTCGGTATCAAAGTTCAACATCCCCCTGAAGCTGTCGACATACAGTAGGCTGCATCCTGGACTGGTACTTGCTTCCTGGGCAGGTTTCCCGCTTTTAAGGAAGTGGCAACCGCAGAGCGTCAAGTTAGGAGAACTGAGGAGATTTTATACATGAATATATTGAATTCCTGTACAATACCCATTATTTTCTGCTTGCTCTATGGAACTTACGATAAGCGATTGGCCTGAGAGACTGACCTTTTCACCCAGTCCATTGTCAGCATTAAGTGGGTAAATGACGAAATGTCTGGTAAAATCTGCAGACGAAGCTTTTGGGTAGCATACGTAGGTAGATGTAGCGTGCAAAGGAGCCCACAAAATGATATAAAAAGGGAGCACCCACAGATATCGACGGACAACCTCGCCGTCTGTATGTAGGTTAACAGGCTGTGCAGGTTTTCCCCAAGAACTGGGAGCTCTTGTCTTCCTTTGCTTAAAATGTCTTGCTCGGCTTTGCTTGAAGTATCTTATTCTATTTTACCTATATGAAATGTCATGTTATGTTTAACCATTGTTCTCTTTACTTTTGCATTTAAAAGATGTTGTATTGTAATTGCAGGAATGCTTGCTCTAAGAGTAAATGTGAGTGTCCCTAGGTAACATTTTCCTTGGTGTAACTTGTTTCTCATGATGCATTTATAGATGTGTTTTCTCTCTCTCTCTGTCAGTCCATTAATTGAGATACAGAGAATATCATGACAGCTGTATGATTATCTGGATTCTGTATTTTGTACTTTAGGTCTCTATTCTGCGGTTTCTTTGAAGTTGCATCTTCTCATTAAACTGCCATTGTATTCTGCCTCCAATTCCATGTCTCATATGTCTGTTTTCTTCATTTTTGGAGCAAGCGTTCCTAGGCACCCCGGCTCAAATTAAGGTGCCCCTTTTGTCCCTGACTCACTCTCCTGCTCAGTTCTGTGGTGGCTCCCGGGGCTCTGGGGACCGCCCCTAGCTTCCTTGACCCGTAATAGATCTTCCCTCCAACAGCCTCTCTTGCAAGTCCTGTATTGTTGGTTTGTTGCCCCTGCCCCCCTTTCCACTGCCCTCCATAGTCTGTTGTGCTTCCACGGCCCTTCCTGCCTGCTCAGTGTGGTTAAATTGTTGCCTTTGCACCCTCCTACCTGCCTTCAATTTTCAGAGTCCGTGCCCCTGGCCTCTGCCTCTCAACAGTATCCTAATGAACAACTAGATTGCTAACATTCTATATTTATTACAAAAGTGTGGAGCGCCTGACATCATCTTGATGTAATCAAAACTGTAATACCTAGAGCATTCCTTTAGAAATTACATATATGAGAGGGTCTTATTGGCATCAAAATTATGGTTAGTGCTCTAAAAGACTAAAATAAGGACATATTTTCTGAGTTTTCAAATAGCGACAAAGCACTTTTAAATTATTTGTTATCTTTATGTTTTTTTATCTAGTTGACAACTTGATTAAATGTTGCACTTAGGGGAGAGGATGTGGTGTTACTTCCAGAACTGCAGACTTTGCAACTGGGGAACCAGGTTGAAGTTTCTGCTTCAGCTCGACATTCTGTGATTCTGGTCAAATCACTTAGTCTCCCCATGTCTACAACCAAAATGAATTTGTTCTTGTGTGATGTAACCAATGCTCATGTAAAGCACTCCAATACCTGACAAGTCTGCACTATATAACACTGCAAAAACACAAAATAATAAGTGTTTTGCACACTTCTGTCATTGGGCTATATTTGGGCTATATCTGGGTGATTTTGGGCTACATTTGGGCTCTTTTGTCTCCGGTGGCCATCTTGGGAGATTTATTTGTTATGAAGTTTCCTAATTTCCTCATGTACTGCAGTCTCCTCAGTCGGAAATGCTTTCAGTTTTTTACTTTGATTCCATCATGAAGGTATTCAGATATGTCACACATTTGCCATGAATTCTGAATGTTAGCACTCTAGTTGCTCATTAGATCACTGTAGTAAAACTACTGCTCACCATGGAAGTCTGCTCCTGGTATTAAAAGTGCATGTTTCAGTCTGCATGTCAGAATTTTTTAATGAAATAGAAGAGGATTTGAGAAGTCACTCAAAATGTGCCCTCATTTTCTTTCTTCAGCATTAATCATAATTTCTATGGCAAAATGAACCCCCTCATTGTGTTCCTTTTTAAATTAAATGTTTTAAGTGTTACCAGTTTATTCCAATCAAGATGGCTTCAGGTGTGCCATACTTTTGTCATAATGAAGACAGTAAGTGCTCTAGTTGTTTTTAAGAACATTCTTGGACATTCTGTCATTGGGCTATACTTGGGCTACATCTGGGTGATATTTGGGCTACATTTGGGCTCTTTTGTCTCTGGTGGCCATCTTGGGAGACTTATTTGTTATGAAGTTTCCTAATTTCCTCATTTACTGCAGTCTCCTCAGTAGGAAATACTTTCAGTTTTTTACTTTGATTCCATCAAGAAGGCATTCAAATGTGTCACACATTTGCCATAAAATCAGAATGTTAGCACTCTTTTTGCTCATTAGATCACTGTAGTAAAGCTACTGCTCACCAGGGAAAACTGCTGCTGGTATTGAAAGTGCATGTTTCAGTCTGCATGCCAGGATTTGAGAAGTCACTCAAAATGTGCCCTAATTTTTCTTTATGCAGCACTAATCATACTTTTTATGGAAAAATGAACCACCTCATTTTGTTCCTTTTTAAATTAAATGTTTTAAGAGTTACCACTTTAATCCAAGCAAGATGGCTTCAGGTGTGCCATACATTTATCATAAGTAGGACGGTTAGCGCTCTAGTAGTTCTTTGGAACACTCTGGAAAGCTGCAGTAGAACACAAAGGAATCAACTGACAGTCTCTGCCCTTGTTGGATGTACATGTTTTACTGAGAATGTCAGACTTCATTCTCACATGACTGAGAAAGATAATGTGAATTTACAGAAAATAAGCTCTCAGTTTAGCTTATAGATCACCTTCCAAACCTCTGTGGTAAAAGCATGAGAAAATATTTTTCTCTCAATCATGATATCCCAGCAGAAGGCTTTTTCACATGGTGAAATCACCTTAGAACATACCACAATTCCTAAAATGAGTATGGTACCATCAACAAATGATTTATAATGTAACTAAAGTCTTAAAATCTTCTATTAACTGCAATGCTTTTTAATGAGGTGCTATCATGTATATTGGTCCCAAGATGGCTGCCAACACTTCTTGGATGAAGTGCTGACAGCCAATCAGATCTCAGGATGAGATGTGTGGTTAGGCTCCGCCCACATATATATATTGATTTAAATGCTATTTTCTCAGGAACTACTGAACAGATTTACACCAGACCTACAAAAGGCACTTCCTTGACCTGAGGACTACCTCTCTGCCAAATTTCAAGTAACTCTGTTCAGCCGTTCGGGCTGTAGCTGTGTCTAAAGGTCCTATGGAAAAATGCATGGGAAAAACGCGTTTTGGGACCCCCCTTTTTTCTCAGCCCCCGCTTGACGAATCCCCCCGAGACTTTCAGGGTAGGAGCGGAGCGTAGCGCCCCACCTATTTTGAAAATTTTGCGAGGATTCATCGACCGGCGCCAAAGTTATTCCAAATAGAATGTTGCGGATTCCCTATGGAAACAGGGTCCTAACTATAACTATCTACTGGCGACCGCCAGTAGATAATATATATGTATATTACCTACTGGCGGTCGCCAGTAGGTAGATATAGTTAGGACCCTGTTTCCATAGGAAATCCGCAACATTCTATTTGGAATAACTTTGGCGCCGGTCAACGAATCCTCGCGAAATTTTCAAAATAGGTGGGGCGCTACGCTCCGCTCCTACCCTGAAAGTCTCGGGGGGATTCGTCAAGCAGGGGCCGAGAAAAAAGGGGGGTCCCAAAACGCGTTTTCCCCATGCATTTTTCCATAGGACCTTTAGACACAGCTACAGCCCGAACGGCTGAACAGAATTACTTGAAATTTGGCAGAGAGGTAGCCATAAGGTCAAGGAAGTGCCTTTTGCAGGTCTGGTGTAAATCTGTTCAGTATTTCCTGAGAAAATAGCATTTGAAAGCATATATATATGTGGGCGGAGCCTAACCACACATCTCATCCTGAGATCTGATTGGCTGTCAGCACTTCATCCAAGAAGTGTTGGCAGCCATCTTGGGACCAATATACATGATAGCACCTCATTAAAAAGCATTGCAGTTAATAGAAGGTTTTAAGACTTTAGTTACATTATAAATCATTTGTTGATGGTACCATACTCATTTTAGGAATTGTGGTATGTTCTAAGGTGATTTCACCATGTGAAAAAGCCTTCTGCTGGGATATCATGATTGAGAGAAAAATATTTTTCATACTTTTACCACAGAGGTTTGGAAGGTGATCTATAGGCTAAACTGAGAGCTTATTTTCTGTAAATTCACATTATCTTTCTCAGTCATGTGAGAATGAAGTCTGACATTCTCAGTAAAACATGTACATCCAACAAGGGCAGAGACTGTCAGTTGATTCCTTTGTGTTCTACTGCAGCTTCCCAGAGTGTTCCAAAGAACTACTAGAGCGCTAACAGTCCTACTTATGATAAACGTATGGCACACCTTAAGCCATCTTGCTTGGATTAAAGTGGTAACTCTTAAAACATTTAATTTAAAAAGGAACAAAATGAGGGGGTTCATTTTTCCATAAAAAGTATGATTAGTGCTGCAGAAAGAAAAATTAGGGCACATTTTGAGTGACTTCTCAAATCCTCTTCTATTTCATTAAAAAATTCTGACATGCAGACTGAAACATGCACTTTCAATACCAGCAGCAGTTTTCCCTGGTGAGCAGTAGCTTTACTACAGTGATCTAATGAGCAAAAAGAGTGCTAACATTCTGAATTTATGGCAAATGTGTGACACATCTGAATGCCTTCTTGATGGAATCAAAGTAAAAAACTGAAAGTATTTCCTACTGAGGAGACTGCAGTAAATGAGGAAATTAGGAAACTTCATAACAAATAAGTCTCCCAAGATGGCCACCAGAGACAAAAGAGCCCAAATGTAGCCCAAATATCACCCAGATGTAGCCCAAGTATAGCCCAATGACAGAATGTCCCAGAATGTTCTTAAAAACAACTAGAGCGCTTACTGTCTTCATTATGACAAAAGTAAGGCACACCTGAAGCCATCTTGATTGGAATAAACTGGTAACACTTAAAACATTTAATTTAAAAAGGAACACAATGAGGAGGTTCATTTTGCCATAGAAATTATGATTAATGCTGAAGAAAGAAAATGAGGGCACATTTTGAGTGACTTCTCAAATCCTCTTCTATTTCATTAAAAAATTCTGACATGCAGACTGAAACATGCACTTTTAATACCAGGAGCAGACTTCCATGGTGCAGTAGTTTTACTACAGTGATCTAATGAGCAACTAGAGTGCTAACATTCAGAATTTATGGCAAATGTGTGACATATCTGAATACCTTCATGATGGAATCAAAGTAAAAAACTGAAAGCATTTCCTACTGAGGAGACTGCAGTACATGAGGAAATTAGGAAACTTCATAACAAATAAATCTCCCAAGATGGCCACCGGAGACAAAAGAGCCCAAATGTAGCCCAAAATCACCCAGATGTAGCCCAAATATAGCCCAATGACAGAAGTGTGCAAAACACTTATTATTTTGTGTTTTTGCAGTGTTATATAGTGCAGACTTGTCAGGTATTGGAGTGCTTTACATGAGCATTGGTTACATCACACAAGAACAAATTCATTTTGGTTGTAGACATGGGGAGACTAAGTGATTTGACCAGAATCACAGAATGTCGAGCTGAAGCAGAAACTTCAACCTGGTTCCCCAGTTGCAAAGTCTGCAGTTCTGGAAGTAACACCACATCCTCTCCCCTAAGTGCAACATTTAATCAAGTGGTCAACTGGATAAAAAAACATAAAGATAACAAATAATTTAAAAGTGCTTTGTCGCTATTTGAAAACTCAGAAAATATGTCCTTATTTTAGTCTTTTAGAGCACTAACCATAATTTTGATGCCAATAAGACCCTCTCATATATGTAATTTCTAAAGGAAATGCTCTAGGTATTACAGTTTTGATTACATCAAGATGATGTCAGGCGTTCCACACTTTTGTAATAAATATAGAATGTTAGCAATCTAGTTGTTCATTAGGATACTGTTGAGAGGCAGAGGCCAGGGGCACGGACTCTGAAAATTGAAGGCAGGTAGGAGGGTGCAAAGGCAACAATTTAACCACACTGAGCAGGCAGGAAGGGCCGTGGAAGCACAACAGACTATGGAGGGCAGTGGAAAGGGGGGCAGGGGCAACAAACCAACAATACAGGACTTGCAAGAGAGGCTGTTGGAGGGAAGATCTATTACGGGTCAAGGAAGCTAGGGGCGGTCCCCAGATCCCCGGGAGCCACCACAGAACTGAGCAGGAGAGTGAGTCAGGGACAAAAGGGGCACCTTAATTTGAGCCGGGGTGCCTAGGAACGCTTGCTCCAAAAATGAAGAAAACAGACATATGAGACATGGAATTGGAGGCAGAATACAATGGCAGTTTAATGAGAAGATGCAACTTCAAAGAAACTGCAGAATAGAGACATAAAGTACAAAATACAGAATCCAGATAATCATACAGCTGTCATAATATTCTCTGTATCTCAATTAATGTACTGACAGAGAGAGAGAGAAAACACATCTATAAATGCATCATGAGAAACAAGTTACACCAAGGAAAATGTTACCTAGGAACACTCACGTTTACTCTTAGAGCAAGCATTCCTGCAATTACAATACAAAATCTTTTAAATGCAAAAGTAAAGAGAACAATGGTTAAACATAACATGACATTTCATATAGGTAAAATAGAATAAGATACTTCAAGCAAAGCAGAGCAAGACATTTTAAGCAAAGGAAGACAAGAGCTCCCAGCTCTTGGGGAAAACCTGCACTGCCTGTTAACCTACATACAGACGGCGAGGTAGTCCGTCGATATCTGTGGGTGCTCCCTTTTTATATCATTTTGTGGGCTCCTTTGCACGCTACATCTACCTACGTATGCTACCCAAAAGCTTCGTCTGCAGATTTTACCAGACATTTCGTCATTTACCCACTTAATGCTGACAATGGACTGGGTGAAAAGGTCAGTCTCTCAGGCCAATCGCTTATCGTAAGTTCCATAGAGCAAGCAGAAAATAATGGGTATTGTACGGGAATTCAATATATTCATGTATAAAATCTCCTCAGTTCTCCTAACTTGACGCTCTGCGGTTGCCACTTCCTTAAAAGCGGTAAACCTGCCCAGGAAGCAAGTACCAGTCCAGGATGCAGCCTACTGTATGTCGACAGCTTCAGGGGGATGTTGAACTTTGATACCGAGCACGGAGCACTCGGGTAGGGTGGGGGCTACTAGTTTGGATCAGAAGGCCTCGCAGACCTGCCTTCAGACTGCTATACACTAAAATTGCAGAGCTATGGTCAATTTAACAAAGAGGCCTACATATTGAACAGAAGGGCCTACACAGGGGTTTTATGCTGGCTGAGTGGTAAGGATGTCTCAGGATAATTATATAGCAACACAGGACCCGCTGGTCAATTTAATACGGCCTACAAATGCAGCTGGCAGGGCAAGGACAAGGGTCTCATACTTCAGGTGTGGACAGAACGGGCCAGGGGCCCCCTGTGATACAAAATCTACCCTCCTTCAAGGCTGTGGCAATGTAATAGACCATTGTGGGCAGAAGGAAGAGGCAATGGTAGTACAACCATACATGCCAACAGACCCGATTCAGCCAGGAAACGTCCAATGTTTTTAAGCTCAAATGGGCTTTATTTGATCTGTCTCCTGTCTACAATATCCTCTTTTTCAATGTAACTCAAAGGGGAAAATCAATACCCCAGTTTTTTTTTCAAAATCTCCCTCTTACCAAGTTCAAAATGTTCGCAAGTATGGTACATTGGATCATGGAAGGAAATGGGATAGGGACATGGACTTGGATAACAGAGGACAGGAGGGACATGGAGAGGTGCACCAAACTGACCCTGCAGGGCAGGCATCAGGGTTTGCAGCAGCACAATACACCACACAGGGCATGCAGGACGGGAGTGCAGCACAACAATCCATAGAAAGCAAGAGGGAGGGGACAGGACCATGCACATGGACAACAGAGAACAGAGGGGCAAGAGGCAATGGTAGCTAGCTGACCATAATGGACAGACAGGAGAGAAAGCTGCAGTATAACAGACCATAAAGGGCAGGAGGGACGGATCAGGGGCATTACAATGGAACAGACAAGCCAGGAGGGAGGGAGTAGGGCTGGGGGCAAGGGGGCAGGGCAGGAGCAGCAAGATAGCCATGGAGGTCAGGCAGGATGGGCACTAGAAGCAAGACACACCATGAAGAGCAACAGTGAGACTGTGATGGCATACACACAGACCATGGAGGGAAGGTGGGAGGGGGTCAGGGGCAGCTAACTGACCACACAGGGAAGGTGGGAGGGGCCATGGCAGCACAGAAGACCATGCATGGCAAGTGGGAGGGTTAGTGGCAGCACAATGGCTATGATGGGCAAGAAGGAGGGTGGAGGGGCATGCACAAAGGACGATGGAGGATAGAAGGAAGGGTCAGGACCTGTGCACAGACAAGAAAGTTCAGGGGAAGGGACCTCACAACAGACCACACGGGGCAGGCAGGAGGAGCAGTTGCAGCACAACAGACCAGGGAGGGCAGAAGGGTGTGGCAGTACAATGGACCATGTAGGACAGGAGGAAGAGGATAGGGGCATGGCATGTGGACAGGCAGGGTGGAGGTGGCAGGGACAGGTTACAGTCATCTGACAATGCTAGGCAGGTGGGAGGGGAGTGGCAGCTCAACAGAACACTCAGAGTAGATAGGAGTGGCAGGTCCATGGGACATGGTGGGCAAAAAGGATGGAGCAGGGGCATGCACAAAGACATCGGAGGGCAGGGGGAAGGAGAATAGGGGCAGCAAGCTAAGCACAGAGTTTAAGCAGGAGGTCAATGATGGGGCATAGAATTGGGCAATGGAGGGCAGGAGGAGTGGACTGGTACATCATACTAAATTGAGGGCAGTGGCAGCACATCAGACCATGCATGGCAGGAGGGAGGAGGCTAGTCCATGGATTCACACAACAGAGGATAGGGAGGAAGGGGATGGGGCAGCAAGCTAACTGTTCAGAGAAGGCGGGTATTAGGAACTTTATTGTTTTTAAAACATTGTGTCTGTGCGAACTACTTAAAATATGAACAAGTATGCAGCATAATCTCACTTTTATTCAGGAAGAAGAGGACGTTTGTGACTGTGACTCCGGGCTCACTTGGCAGAAACACCCCCTGACCCTCCACCCCCTATCGCAAAATGTAATGCCCGTGAAAAGGGTAGGTGAACACAGTGTTATATAGAACATAGTCCTGAGAGCACGATTGAAAATGAAAACTAGATATAGTGTATGGTATAAACTATGCACCAAAAAGTGTGATATAAGATGAACCGGGCGTGAAATATAATATGCAATACATTGTGCGCAATGACAGATTCATGGGAGAGCGCGAGATAGCACAGGCACTAGCGCGTGCTATGCGATATGCGCCTTGGCGTGTAATATGCACAGGGCAGTGTTGTGTAACCTAACTAGTCTCTAAAGTTGTAATATAAAATATGTGCTGGGGAGTGTAACGTTGCATATGCACTGTGACAAAGATATGGATCCCAGATTGTAATATGTATGGCATAGCACTGTGCGTTATAACATAGGCATCGAGAAAGGCACGTTAGATGGGGCAATATAACCCGTGCGAAGACAAGTGTGGCATGACATATTCACGGGGTGGTGTTACAGTGCACATGGGCTAGAGAGTGTCATAGCATATGCACTAGCTAGTGGAATACAACACAGAGGTGTGTGGCACTCGGCAGGCAATGGTGGGTGTAACACAGCATTGGGCTCTGTCAGGAGCACGCTGTGACTCTCAAGTGATGTTCGTCCCCTTTCCAGAGAGTAAAATAAAAAGTATTACACATCCGGCAGTGGATGTGTGTTTTATTAACCGTGAGGGGGGTTTCTTGCATAGTTTTGGTCGAATTTTTGTCGAATCCCCTTTGAATGGCTTGGTGTGCATGTGTATTAAATGTGCCCGTCAATAGCTACCCATGTTTGTATAAATAAACGACAAGGGTGTCTACCAGGATTAGGCACGGTAGGGCATCAGACATGTCAGAGCTTCACTAGTGGTGTAAATACATTCCACGTGGATTCATTGCATGCATAGTCGCCTTTTAATGAATATCACGCAAATCGTCATGGTGATAGGTACGTACGGTTTGTCCAGCATGTCCTAGGTGTGTCTATAAATATATATTTTTTTAAAATAATAAAAAACAGTGGCCGGCCCTGGGGATTGGGGTCAAAAAAATATAATTAGGAGACTGGCCCTGGGGGATGGGGTCATCAGGGCCAATAAATTAGAATAAGAAGGGGAACCAAACAGCCGCCCTTCTTAAAAAACTAAAATAAATAAAAGACTGGCATCGTGCCGGAGGCCATGCCCCCTCCGTGCAGCACTCTGCAAACGCGCCCCCAACAGGCATCTCCAGTATGCGCCAGGGAGCTGCGCTGCAGCCAGGTGTTCTGAGGCCAAGCCCCTTTTTACACCTCTCTGCAACGCAGCTCTGTGGCGCTTACTGGAGGTACCTAGTGGTCTAGTTTGACCCTAGGGACCCTTAGGATTCAGGGGGACTTAATCTCTCAACTTAGAACAGCCACAGGGCGCGTTTACACAGTGGTGAAGGGAGGGGACGGGGCCTGAGGTGACGTGTGCAAACACGCACTATGGCACGTTTTAAATTGGGGATATAATTTCCCTTCAATACTGAGGGCCCCTGGGGGCTAACTAGCCCACCAAGTGCTTCCAGTAAGCGCCACTGAGCTGCATTGCAGAGAGGTGGTCCAGGCCGTGCCACTTTTTACACCTCTCTGCAACGCAGCTCTGTGGCACTTACTGGAGGTACCTAGTGGGCTAGTTGGACCCTAGGGACCCTCAGGATTCAAATGAACTTAATCTCCCAACTAAAAATGGACACAGGGAGTGTTTACACAGTGGTGAAGGGAGGGGACGAGGCCTGAGTTAACGTGTGCAAAAACGCCCTGTGGCCTGTTTTAAGAGGTAGTTTTAATCCCCATGCCCTATTATACACTAGGGGCTTACAGAGGAGGTCATGCTAATCACAGGGGGACCCCAACGCATAATGTTCCCTAGTGTATGTAGGTGTTTTCACTGTATTCTAAGTGTCTTTTAACATAGCACTGGCTCTAGGACTGGTTAGTCAGACTCAGTTACCACCAGTATCCGTCTGAAAAAGTTGAGGGTACAGGATGATTTTGCAACAAGGCTTCTTTCTGCTCTTCTTTTTGTTCTTTCTGCACGTTATCCTTCTTCCTGCACTTATCTTCATATTTGAGGACTTCTGTTGCTTCTTTCTGCACTTCTTTTGTTTCTTTCTGTGCATTTTTTCTTCTTTCTTCACATGTCCTATCTCTGTAGGCATAGTTAGAAATTAGCATTTAAAAAACCTTTGAAATTCACAGAAAAAAACCATAGGTTTCAGGCACGTTATAGTTAGGAATTAGCATTTAAAAAACCTCAGAAATTCACTGAAAAAACCATAGGTTTCAGGGGTGTTATAGTTAGCTGGACTTTTCACTTGTACAAAACCATTGAAATTCCCCCGTTATAGTTAGTTCAGCTAACTATAACTCGCGCGCCCGCAATGCACTGCTGATGACGTCACATATTACATCACTCATGACATGGTCAGTGACATCACTCATGACATCACTGATGACATCTCAAATGACATCACTGATGACATCACTGATGACATCATCCTTGTGATAGAGTGGCAGACCTCCTCTTCCCCTAATATAACCTTTGATACACACATTCAAAAATAGAAATTAAAATTTTAAAAACAATGGACATACCAATACCAGTTACAACAACCTATACAGTAATTCTAAGATCCACATACACATCCACTCATTCACCAACAGTCCTATACAGTCACTCATACATGTACTCACTCATCATATGTACTCATACACCTATACATCCTGTTACACAATGCCACTCATCCATAGAGGTACTCACACACATAGTCACTCATGCTAATAAAGAATCAAACATACATTTACTTGCATATACAGTTATACACACACCACCACACTTACTTCTACGGAAACTTACACATACTTAGTCTTTTAAACAATCACTTATAGAAACACATACTTATTCATATAGGAACTCTTTCAATCTCTCACTGTCACATATACTCGCTTATATACACCAATAGTCACATATACTAGTTTAAAACATATGTAGTTACTCATAAAGACACTATTGAGACAGTCATTCACTCACTAACACACCCATACACTCACTCATCCACCCATAGAGTCCTGCACACATGCTGTCTTCAACACATACAAAGAGTGAGTCATTCATTCATGCACCTATGCACTACGTAATACCCCCACCGAACCATGCAGACACTCAGACTGATACTCATAAAACCAACTAATAACCTATATAAACACCCATGTAGCTACTCACCAACCCATGCAGCCACTTATACACAAAGTGAGAGACTGATACAGATATTTACATATTTAAACATTACTCACTAAGCCATGTATTCACTATGAAACACTTAATCAGTCAGTTACACAATCAATTTTTCAAAAACAAATCATCCATTTAGACACTTATATACCCATTTATTCTTCCATCGACCTTGAGATATACATATATAAAACATATTTAATTTTCAGAAACACACACATTCACTGGATGATGTCATCAGTGATGTCATCAGTGATGTCATTTGAGATGTCATCAGTGATGTCATGAGTGATGTCACTGACCATGTCATGAGTGATGTAATATGTGACGTCATCAGCAGTGCATTGCGGGCGCGCGAGTTATAGTTAGCTGAACTAACTATAACGGGGGAATTTCAATGGTTTTGTACAAGTGAAAAGTCCAGCTAACTATAACACCCCTGAAACCTATGGTTTTTTCAGTGAATATATATATATGTAAGAAAGGTTACCCCCTTGGGTGGAGGCACACTCAGGATCACTCAGCTCAACAGGCACAATCCCATTAAATCTGCTGCCAACGCTTTTCAAGCCCATAGCCCTTCCTAGGGGGTAACCTTTCTTACATATCTGAGTGACCAACCCCGGTCATGGATGGCACCACTGCAGGAACTTTGCGGGTCCGCCCCTATCGAAATTGGATCAGCGAGGTGGAGCAGGAGATGCCGTGCTCACTGGACACTCTGTTTCCCAGGAAATTGAAATTGAATTTGATATATTTTGATAATGGACGTACCCCATTTGGGTTTGATTGTTTACCAGACTACCAGTCCCATAATTCATTGAATTTTTCTATTTCAGGAGCAATGGAAATAAAAGATGGGAAAACGCTGGTTCTCTGTACGCCATTGTTTTAATCACGAGCTGCCCAAGAGGAAGGGCTATGAGCTTGAAACGCGTTGGCAGCAGATTTAATGGGATTGTGCCTGTTGAGCTGAGTGATCCTGAGTGTGCCTCCACCCAAGGGGGTAACCTTTCTTACATATCTGAGTGACCAACCCCAGTCACGAATGGCACCACTGCAGGAACTTTGTGGGTCCGCCCCTATCGAAATTGGATCAGCGAGGTGGAGCAGGAGCTGCCGTGCTCACTGGACACTCTGTTTCCCAGGAAATTGAAATTGAATTTGATATATTTTGATAATAGACGTACCCCATTTGGGTTTGATTGTTTACGAGACTACCAGTCCCATAATTCATTGAATTTTTCTATTTCAGGAGCAATGGAAATAAAAGATGGGAAAACGCTGGTTCTCTGTACGCCATTGTTTAAATCACGAGCTGCCCATGAGGAAGGGCTATGGGCTTGAAACACGTTGGCAGCAGATCTAATGGGATTGTGCCTGTTTAGCTGAGTGATCCTGAGTGTGCCTCCACCCAAGGGGGTAACCTTTCTTACATATCTGAGTGACCAACCCCGGTCACGGATGGCACCACTGCAGGAATTTTGCGGGTCCGCCCCTATCGAAATTGGATCAGCGAGGTGGAGCAGGAGATGTCGTGCTCACTGGAAACTCTGTTTCCCAGGAAATTGAAATTGAATTTGATATATTTTGATAATGGCCGTACCCCATTTGGGTTTGATTGTTTACGAGACTACCAGTCCCATAATTCATTGAATTTTTCTATTTCAGGAGCAATGGAAATAAAAGATGGGAAAACGCTGGTTCTCTGTACGCCACTGTTTAAATCACGAGCTGCCCATGAGGAAGGGCTATGGGCTTGAAACGCGTTGGCACCAGATTTAATGGGATTGTGCCTGTAGAGCTGAGTGATCCTGAGTGTGCCTCCACTCAAGGGGGTAACCTTTCTAAAGTGCACAGAGTCCTAAAGCAAAAAAAAAACAAATCTAGCAAAAAGTCAAGGAAAAAGGCAAAGGTTTTTGGGGTGACCATGCCGAGAGGGTCAGGTCCAGCGGTCTAGTAACTAAAACACAGCTTTCACATCCAAGAGATATGTTTTCTCTTCAGCATATTTTGTGATGAGAGACTATCATTCTTTTTCATGGCTAATGAACCATTCATGAAGATAGAGGGTTTATGAGTATTCATGAAAAAAGAAACAATGGTGGGAGCAAGGATCGGAAAAGCAGACATGGGGCTGAGATAGTCAGAAGAACCACATTTCAAGAGAGGGTAAATATACCACATGCGAACTGATGATGATGGGCTGTACTTCAGCATTAGCTACTGATCTAGAAGCGTAGGCAAGGTTAAAAAGACATGAATTATCTCATAAGTTTTAGTATATTTTTCTGTCCGAGAACAAGCAGTTGCAAAAGTTTGACATTTAAATTTAGCCGCTGGTTCATGAACAAGGACAGGTTCCTGGTAAATTTAGACTTAAAAATAAGTCCTTATTTGGCAGAGAAGGAATAAAACTTCCGCTGGATTTGACATATTTCTTTACCTACACAGGTAGAGATACTAGATTTCATAGGATTTGTCCAAGGAGAAGTGCCCCCATCCAGGTTCAAACAGATGGGTTACCAATTTTTTCTGTGTGTAGAGGTGGGGAGGAAATCTGTGAGTTGGTATAGGGAACATGCCTGGGGTTTCCAAAAGGTCAGCAGAAATGGCAGCTGTGTCAACTTTCTTATGGAGGTGAACCTTCGATGAAGGCCCAGGTAGCATGGTAATATTTAGAGTGGAGCTAGTAGTAAGAGCGACTTGAACCAGGCAGTCATCTGTCAAGACAGACAGAGTGATACTGTTGTATCGATCAGGTTGGAAGTCAAGACAATGAGCTCAAGGATATGGTTAGTTGAATGAGTAGCTATGGAAAGGAATTCAGTGCATCTCTGAGTTTCAAGGTTACAGATTAAGTCAAGAAGAGTGTAATGGTCATCTACCCAAATGTTAAAGTTACCAAGAGCTGAAGAATGGGAAAAGGAGAGGATAACTTAACTGGCTAGGTCAAGACAATTTCTTGCAAGTTGAGAGGTCTGCAGGCCAAGATGAAAATAAAGGCAAGAGAGATGAGAGCAGAAGAAGACGAAGATTTAAAAAAAGGATGCTGGTCATTGTCAGACACAAAAAGAGCAATTGATGGATGGAATGCTTAACAATGTCAAACACGCACCCCCAATCAGAGATATGGGCCTAAATCCATCATTTTTCTGCTCACCACACCATTCCAGTTTGGACCCAGCCAAATACAAATCTGCCTTGACCCTGCTACCCATGGGTACAGTCCAGCCCAAACTGCCAGGCCAGGTCCTCCCTGGACTGGAAACAAGCATCCTAGGACTAGGACCGGCTTCTGGGTATCACCCCTCATCAGCCAGGATAGCTTGAATCCAGTGGCATGGCGAGCACATCCCTACCCAAGGAATCCACAATTAAAATATTTTCCATAAGGGCGGATATCCTGTGGGTAGTTTAAAAACTCACTCAAAAATGTACCACGTCACACAAAGAAACCAGCTCTGCTGTAACCAGGGGTCGTAGTACACCTAAGATGCATTTGGCATCTTAGGTGGGAGCCCAATGAAGAAGCATGCTACCAACTACGTTGGTGTGTGAGGGTTCTTTTAAAAAATCTAATGGTTTGTCTGAAACATGAGTGAAAGTCATTTGTGACAGTAGATTGGGATGGGTGAGAGCTTGTTCTCATTTGTTTGATACATAGGTACAAAGTAATGCACATTTAAGTTCGGGTTGGTGAGAAGCTAAAGGGGGGACTGAGGACTTTATGGAGATGACGAGAAACCTTTTAATAGGAGGCCTACTTGAGATATACAGCTTTGAGTAGGACTTACTACTTAATATTCACCTTTTCTTATTTGGAGAATGGCCTCATAAGAGAAAGAAAGTATGGCATTACTAAGTGGCCCACACGTCCCTGGCAACACTTGCCAGGGTGTATATATAAACAAGTGGTGATGCCATGTGCCAAAATAGATACATCGGTTAGACAAGCTCTGTCAGGGCTGGAGAAGCTGAAACAAAGCAACCTCACAACTCCAGTCCAGAGCATAAAAGGCTTGAAAAAGGCAGTGGGAAGGAGAGTAGGGCAAAGGCAAACCACAATGTTGCACCAGGCAACACCAAATAAGGAACAGTGGAGAGGAGTAAGAGCAAACAGTGATACAAAGAATATAAAGGGGTTAAGAGTAAAATAAAGAGTGATCTCCACCCACAAGTAGTGTGCATAGGCCGGCCTGCAGTCAGATGGACAACAGTGGTGCTAATTATAGAAATAAAGAAGCTTCCAGCAACAGTGTTTTACCACTACCTTCAAGAATACAAGAAATGTAACTTTGCTCTTTTTTCTAATGTGCTTATACTTCAAATTTCTAGAATTTTCTCAGACTTGAAGTAAACCTGAACTGTGCTTATTGTCTCTCCTCCTTGATTCGGTACTCCAGTTATATAAACTCATTACATGTTCTATGGGGATTAGTCCCGCTAGGACAGAATGCTTACAGATATTATGTGACCATCTTCTAACCAAACAGTTGGGAGCCATTGAAAGTCATGTCCATCAAGGATATGTTTGGACATCTCTGGAGAAACTAGTGAACTTCACACCAGCGTGGCATTGAAGCACCCCGCTGTTCCCCATAGACTCCAGACAATCCGTGGTGTTCAAGCCCAAGACGATGACCAATTGGCCCACAATGTGACCATCTTGAATGTCTTCTAGGACGCAGGTAAGATCTCACCAATCATGCCTCTTAAAGCATGGGTGTATCGACCGTGCAAACAGCTTGCATCGACCAACATCAATACGAGGTTGGCTTGGGCGAGGTTGGCTTAGGAGAACATATGTTTGGGAAATGCAGCCACTTTTTTTCACTACGTCAGGGTGCATGGTCGGAAATGCGTTAAGGTTCACTCTACTGGTAGATACCTATAGCACCAAAGTTTCAGCAGTTGGATGCAGCTTTAAGAAGTCTGGATCATTTGGAACAGGTGCATGGCAGCGGGCAACTTGTCGGTTTACTAGGGGACCAGAAAATGTTTTAGACAAAGCACCCAGTCAGTGAGGGCTTGACTGAAACACAGAAGAGGTTTGGTTGGTGCCTGCCCAGGCTGTAGAACATGTCAATTCATTTAGTTTCACATACATATTGGGAAGGGGTCAAGGGCCTCCGCAGCACTCCTAATAACTGTAGCAAATTGAATGCTTTCCAATGTTGTTGGACAGGGGGGAAGGTACAGCCCAGTAATAGGTGAGCTGTCCAGCCCACTGGCATCCTGTAGGTGCATGTACTAATTGTCATCATTATAGGGCAAACTCTTCCCTATCACTGTCGTCTTCCTAAGGCTAGCTCTGGTCAGAGTCAGGGCAATGAGTTGGTGTAATGTTTGTGCACAACTGAGCGGCAGTGGGATCATGTCTGAGTCATATGGACTCAGTAGAGGCTATGGCACATCATGGCCTTGATCGAGAGGACACCAGCTCGGGTATGGACACCGTGATGGGTTGTGGGCCTTCCTCCGGTGTCGCTGGCATCAGCAGTTGAGGTACCAGCGCTGATTTCGGCATTTGTCCGAAGCAGGGCCAAGACCGCACTGAGGACGAAATCCCGACGGCAGTAACCTGAGTGGGTAGGATTTTTCAAGTTTCAAAATTACTACTTAACATAACATTAATGTCATTGCAAATGACATCAGTTGACTTTCGGCCTTGGGGTGTCATTGCAGGGAGTGCCTCATTTCCAGTACTTGCTGAGGGACGAATTAGCCTGTAGAACCATTTCCGGCAACAGTGAGAGGAGCACATAATTAATTAATACATATATTCTGTGCTCACACACCTGCTACTGATCACACACAATAAAGGACTTGTCTGAAAATTAGTAATAGTCTTTGGTTCTCACATGCAGCCCAGCCCATGTGTCTCAAGCCTGACCTACAGTCTTCGGAGCATTACCAGTAGGGACAACCTATCACCGTTATGTCGTTTTACAGATCAATGTTTTAAAGAGTTGGTCCAGTTCAAGAGGCTCAATACTTCTGATCCTAAAATAAATATGTGGACTAGATAGTCCATGTGGACCCAGCCAGCTGCAAACCTGGTCTCCTACTGTCGCAATAGCTCAGCCCTCACAAGAAGCTCTTCCAATAGGTTTCAGCCCAGGCCTGTGGCACCATCCCTCTGCTGATCCAGAGTGAGGACCATCAGTCAAAACTGGCACTGCGCATTCATCCTGAGCTGCATCACCATCGTCATAGTCATAGAAGTTACTTTATTTAGAAAATCAAGTCCATGAAAGTGCAAGCAATGCAATTTAAGAGAAAAAGTGTACAGAACTAACACGTTTCTTAATTAAATGTGCTAAAAACATAATACGGCTCAATATAATCACCAAAATAAAGTGCAAGTGTCTGTTTATATAATCATACTCTTGTCCTAATTAAAATATGCTCGAAACAGATAGTCCTTCATATAGTTATCAATGTAAAGTGAAAATGACTATTTACAGAATCGAAGTTTGTCATAGATCAAGAATCAGCAAAGACTTAGAAGTTCCACAATTTTGGCCTAATATTTCAACTGCTGACTGATAACCTTTAATTATGTTACCCTAGATGTTTAAACTCCCAGAATGGTTTTATAAAGTGCTGTGCTGCAAGAGGGCAAAGTGCTAAATCTAGTGCAAGCGAGGTAGTATATATATGCTTTTCACAGGGCAAGTAACAGTGCTGCATAAGTAAAAGCTGTAGACAGAAACCTTGGAACCTCACCACTCTAAATCAAGCAAACTCAAGGAACGGTAATTGACGTGCTGCAATAATCGGTTACTAGTCATTGTATTTCTAAATACGACAGGAAAGTGAAGGTTTTCAATTTAAAACAATCATCAGATGTTGATTACAAATAAAATTAAGATAAAAATGACAACCTTCCTTCCTCTAGCAGCCTGGCCGCTGTGTCCGTGGCTAGACCCTTATTTTGCGAATGGCATTTGTGCTAGGTTGGCCTTTGTTCCTAAATATATAATTGATGAAGCCTTGTTCCTTAATGCCTTGTCCACTGTATTCAGGTATTTATGATTTCCAGAAAATAGTGCTTTTATGAGCAGGCGTGCCAACACACATCCTTCCTGAATTGCAGAACCATTACGCTGCTGCTTCGGAATCAGAACCTTAATAAGCAGGCCAGCAATATCCCTCTATCTCTTCAGTACAACTTCCTCAAAAAGAAGATTCGGCACACCATCTCCTATATCAGTGCCTAAAGATTAGACTCAACCTCCTACCCCCACCCTCCTCTATTCTCAAGACTCCTCTTCCAACCCCACTCTCCTTAATGGCCCTACATTCCCTATCTTCTCTTGTCTTCCATTATGAATCTCCTTTCCCCAAAACCTTGGAAGCATGGTGGGACAGGCCAGTAGGACATTCTGGCAATGCCCGAAGGGCTGGTCTGACAGGTCAGTGTGTGGGCTGTGTGTTTGACTGTGCGTCTGCTTTATAGTCTTTTTACCATCTATTTACCTGATATTATCACAAACATTGTCTGCACAAAGTTCATGCAGTTTCCCATACACTGCAAAACACTTTATACAGCGTGTCTTTTCAAGTTAAAATTTGCCCTGACACTATCTAAATCGTTATTGGGGGCCACTTTTATTTTGGGGCCCTGGCCTGTTTTCTGTACCAGTCCGACCCTTCTTGGGAGTATTAAGGTTTAAGTTGTGCATGCAGGATTTCCACTCTCTGCTGCAAATGACCAACCCACCAAGCTATCCCTCTCAGTTACTCTTGGTCGACCTCATATGCTCTCCGGGAGGTATAGATATCAGCAAACCCTATTTTTGTTTCAGTTCTTTATTGTGAAAAAAAGGGAGGCTGGGTACACAGTCACTGATTCTACAGGCGGGTCACATAGGCACAGAAATGGCCAGGTAGGGCATGGAACAAAAAAGCATTTACATTGTAAGGCTCAATGCTCCCCATACTCACGGAACAGAATACACCATGCAGAGCATTATTTGTGGTGTACGACATACAGAACGGCAAATGTATAATGTTTAATACCAGCTGGGTAAAGCAAAATGCCCCTCCCCCCCTCGAAACCCACGTCTTTGAGCCTCAAACAAGTAAATGTGTCTGCTGGGGAACTTGTCGGTCACTGCGGGGCAGAGCTCTGTCCTCACAGGGACATACATTGAACAGTGAGTGATTAAGTATTGATGAAGCTCTGGGTCAACATTTCAATTTTCTTTACATCAATGGACATTTGTTGTAGCCTGAGAAGAGACGGGGTTATTGACACATTTAGATCTATAAATTGTGTGAACAAATGTGAGCACACATTAAGAGTCAAAGTCTGTATCTTAAAGTTGAAAAAGGATTTATTATATACTCTAATCAAGGTAATATAAATCAGACACAAAAACATACTGTAAATATCCAGAATTGCTTTATCGGAACCCTTCCCCATCAGAAGTGGCACGAGGCAGGGATGCCCCCTCTCACCCCTCTTATTTGCGTTGGCGATGGAGCCCTTTGCCTGCCTGGTGCGGTCTGATTGGCTCCTCACGGGATGGTGCTGGACTGGCTTAGAGGACGACAAGATCGCCCTCTATGCTGACGACATTCTGTTATTCTTAGCGGATCCAGCTCAGTCGGGACCTCAATGTCTCCGGGCTCTGGGCCTCTTCGAGTACATCTCTGGCCTTAGGCTGAACTTGACTAAATCCGTTTTGGTCCCTCTTCATCCTTCGAGAGAGTGCTTTGAATGGCAGTCGACGATACCTCTTAGACAGCAGTCTTTCAAATATCTGGGTATCTGGGTGACCCTCCTTCCCGACCTTGCTTGGACACTTAATGTCACTCCTTTGGTGAAGAGGGCCCGGGAGGACCTCCTCAAGTAGCAGACTCTGCCCCTGAACCCTATGGGCAGAATAGCCCTCTTTAAGATGATGCTCCTCCCCAGATTTCTTTACATGCTTCAGAATACGCACCTCTCCTTTCCGAGACCATGGTTCCGAGAGCTGAACAGTATGGCCACCAAATTCCTAAGACGAGGACGGAGGCCTCAGCTTGTCCTTGCCTATTGCCAGATTCCGCCCTTTGATGGCGGTTTGGGGATGACTAATCTCTACCTTTACTACCTAGCGACCTGGCTCCTTACGTGCACAACTGGTTTAATGGTGGAAGGTCAGACACGGCATACCGCTTAGAGTTGCACACCCTGGGCCTGCCCGCCATTCAGGGGATGTTATATGGAGATGCCATTCCCCAAACCTTTCCCGAAGTCACCCGCGGGGTATTTCTGGCCTGGCGAGCTTTGTTGCGCCACACCCAGTGGTCGAATAAGCTGACCCAACATACCCCACTGTGGTGCGACACATGGCTTCGGGAGGTCGCCAACCTCTCCGGCTTTCGAGCTTGAGACCTTATTGGTATCTCCTTACTGGGTGACCTCTGGGGTGGGAGTCGTATTCGAACCTTCCAGGAGCTGCAATCTCGCTACTCCCTCCACGCCTCCCAGTTCTATTGATACCTCCAGATACGGCACGCCCTCAACACACACATTTCAGACGGCACCTCCGTACCCGAATACAGCCCGCCCGAAGCCCAGACTATGACCGGTAACCTGGGGAAGGGGGGGATGTTCCGTATTTACCGATTCCTTGCCAACAACAACCCCAACATAATGCCACACCTCAGGGACAGATGGGAGGGATGGCTCGGGTCTTTGGATGCTGCTGACTGGAGAGACGCACTGATGGCCCCCAAAACAGTAACAGCCTCAGCAAGGCTCTGACTGGTACAGGTATATTACCTCCACACTGCCTGTCTCACGCCACTGCGTCTCCTTCACGCTGGGCTCCACCCTGATGCACCCTGTCCCCGCTGCAGCCACCCACAAACTGACTTCTATCACATGGTATGGCTTTGCTCCGAGATCACAGGCTACTGGGAGTCCGTAACTGGGGAACTCACTGAGGTTCTGGGTTGGAAGGTCCCCCTCGACCCAATGAATGTCCTGTTCGGTATCACTGAGGGGATGGATGGGACTAGAGCCGTAAAGCTCTTTCTGAACACAGTGCTGATGGTGGCCAAAAGAGACATTGCAGCCAAGTGGCTGAACTCTGCCCCCCCCCCCCACCATGGCGCTTTGGCGCAGGGGGGCGGACTGGTGCGCCGTCCAGGAGCGGCCCCTGTACGAGGCAAGGGGTTGCCTGAAGAAATTTCACAAAATGTGGGGCACATGGGTTGGGGTGGTAGAAGATTGATACTCCCAGAGCGTGCCCGAGGACTGGAATGGGTGCGACTCTCTCTGTTTTTGCTTCTGCTATGTCCACCAATCTACATAAGATGGTGTAATGTCCACTTATATTTGCATTGCTCCCTTAAATATGTGTACAGCTGGTATTGTTGTTTCTATTTTTATAAAATCAATAAACTTGGTTATAAAAAAAACAATATCCAGAATTATTAAAAGAAGACCAAATTAATGTACAATATTGGTCCTTAGCAGCAAAGAACAAATCAAGATTTCCGTAATTACAATTCAAAAGATTAAGAACAAAGTCTGATGAGTGGACAAATGGTGTTGATCCTCCTCCCCATACATAGGAAATAATTACAGTACCTAGCTATCTCCACACCAAACTAAGAGTTAAGGAAACCCAATGAATCCAGAAGCAAGAAATTCCATATGTAACATAAATATGGTGGTAGGTTATACCCTCAGTAACAGAGGCAGGCAGAAGGGTACAATCAAAGCAATCTCTCGCATTCATAGTGTCAGTGTATTCATAAAGCAATCTAAAATAAGCGTTTGAAGAAAAATCTCCCCTTGATAGATCTGCGTGCAATTTCTTAACCCCTCAAGTGGGAGTTACTATCAGCAGGATGGGGTGTATTTGGGGCAACTGTAGTCTTGATCTCTACTGACCTATATGAGTAAAGCCTTGTAAGCAATACCATTAGTATTATAACTACAACCATTAGTGTGGCTGTTATGATGCATCTATGCCTGTAAGTATTAGAATTGACTTCCATTTCTTCGTTGGAATCTAAACCATTGGGTGGAACATAGCAGCTGCAGAGGCTTCTCTGTCAGTATCCACCTGTGCAAGCAGCAAAATAAAAGTTCAAATGATATGCAGTAAGAATATGTACAAAGACCTTTGTGAGTCTTCCTTAGCCCTACGCCGTGTTCTTCTAAAGACAACCTTGGCTCCTTCAGATGACTTGGGCCTCAATACTCTTCTTTCTTCCTTGCAAAGTCAATGTGAATGTCTCTAATAATAAACAGTTCAAGCTCATTAACAATCCATTCCAGAATGAAGCGTGTCAATTCATCGACTGGCACAGGGAACTTATGTGCATCCAGGAAAGGAAACTTGGCCACAACCAGAATAAGATGTCTCAAGGGAAGATAGGATAGATCCGAAGAATTATAGACCTATCTCCTTAATTGATAGTACAGCAAAATGAATGGGTAGGGTGCTCTTAAATAGGTTGGAGGATTGGGCAAGCGACGAGGGAATTTTAACAAAGGCCTGATATGGTTTTAGAAAAGGTAAGCGCACAATCGACCATTGCCTAAACCTGACCATGCTTATCTCCAAATACACACTGGTCACAGGTCGCCAGTTATGTATGGCCTTTATGGATCTGACAGCCGCCTTTGATTGTGTGACCCACAATAAGTTATGGGTAATCATGGAAGGAATGAGAGTGGACCCACGTATCATAAACTCTATTAGATAGTTATATATGGGAGCAATAGCTTGTGTCCGCTATGGAAGATGAGGGGAATGCACACAGGATTTTATTATAGAGAGAGGGGTGAGACAAGGCTGTGTCCTTTCCCCCTTCTTGTTGTCTCTATAAACCAATAGTTTAGAAAAAATATTGGGCAAATGTACTGAGGATGTTCCTTGTGTGGAAGCTTCCCCTTTACCTATACTCCTCTATGAATATATGCAGTACTCCTGACTAGGACCCCAGTGACGTTGCAGAAGCTCATAGAGGAGTATACTCGATTTATGGCTGATCTTGATTTACATGTGAATGTTCCTAAATCTTTTGTTTTAATCACGGGTCCACGCCCAAAGAAATCCCCAAATTTCCACATAGAGGAAAGAAAGATTGAAGTGTTGAAAGAACAGATTGAAGTGGTGAACACATTCTCTTATTTGGGGGTATTATTCGATAACAAACTATCATGGAAATATATGGTGCTAAATAGAATGGCCTTCCTGGAATATGGCATTATGGCACTTGCAAAGCTTTTTAAGAAATTGGTATCCAAACCTATCCCTGAAATGTTAAATATCTATAAAGCTAAACCTGAGGCTAGTGCAACCTATGGGGCAGCAATTTGGGGTTCGATAGATCCTAGCCCGTTGCAGCGAGTGGAGGATGCGTTTGGTAAGAAAAAACTCTCTCTCCCACATACCTGTGCAAATTACTGTGGCCATATGGAATTAAATCTACCATACTTGGAGGGTTTGATCAGATTTGCCCCATTACTACTATGGCTCTCCATATGTAAAGGGATTGTGTACAATTAAATCAGGCGATCCTTAGGGATTGTTGCAAAATTGGAACATGTGTATAGGATTCCTTGGATAAAATATGTAGAATCCTCCTTAACAGCCTTGGGACTTGGACCTCTATTTCACACGTCATCATCAAGTGTTAATTTTTCAAAGGCTAAATTACAAAAGATTTGTTTCGCAAAAGCTGCGGAGGATAGATGGGAAAAAATTAAAATAAATAGTGCCATCATTCAATAAAGTGGGATTCCCCCTATAAAAGGTATATCAC
This sequence comes from Triturus cristatus, assembly GCF_964204655.1. Classification (NCBI taxonomy): domain Eukaryota; kingdom Metazoa; phylum Chordata; class Amphibia; order Caudata; family Salamandridae; genus Triturus; species Triturus cristatus. The sequence goes on along the minus strand of NC_140583.1, from coordinate 1,155,145,565 downwards.
AATCATATTTGCTCAGAATCCTCAACATTGTTATATCCTGACAAGGTTCCATCTGAATTATATCCTTTTAATGTTTGGCTTTCCAGTCAATAGTCATTCTGTGAGAAATCTACCACCATGCCCTTGTAATGGGAGAACCTCCCAAACTAATTTGCACGTTCTATTTTCTGCACTTTTTATGGCCTCCAAAGGAAAGCTTTTTTAGTCCCTATGTTGCGTAAATATTATCAGGTGCAAGGTAAACCTGCATTGCACTTTATTCGACAGTTGGGAGACCATTTTGTGTGTTATGCTCTTTGCTTCCTTTCTGTGGGTGGTGGCCAAATGCAGACGTTTCTCTTCCTAGCAATTTCTATGTCTGGTCTAATCAGGGTGGGTTATGGGTTCTGTGCATTGGTGAAATAATTATTTTTAGGATGGTGTATCTTTTATAGAGTGTTAAGATTGTAATATATTTATTTTTAACGCCATACTTTTATGCATTGAAATTATGTGAAATAAAGTAAAGTAAAGATGTCTCAAGGTACTCAATTTCACTAATAAAGGTAGTTCAAAAGTAATATCGAACTGAAGATCACGTCCCCAAAGTTTCAATTGAACTCTCACAGTGATTCCAGAACTCCCAGTTCTCCCTGTCATTTGTAAGGAAGTAAGTGCATTCAGGGGAAGAGTACCTCAGACAGGGCACTCTTGCTCACTTTGAGCTTCTGAGTGTAGTCCCCTCTTCTTTTTCATCACGCAGATCAGAATCCTCAGGAATGCCTAGGAGGTCACCTTCTACCTGCAGGAACATTCTACCCTCTCCTGCCGTCTTGGCCAACATTTTCATGCGGCCACTCATGGTTCTACAGCACTAAGCCCTTCGTCAAATTCCGAGTCTGGCTCAGTCAAAGCACAGGACTAGCCTCTCCTTCAACTTCGACAATCGCCTCTCCAGGTGCCCCCCTCAGGCTGAACAAGCGCTGGTTCAGGTTCTTTCTGGTCCCCTACAGCTTGACTAACCTACTTCTGTAGTCTCTCAACCACCACTGGTACTTCTGGGAGAGGAGCTGTTATATGAATATGATTAAGGGGACATGGACCTCGGCGAGTGTGTGCAGCATGCACCCAGTTGGCGGGACCTCCGCACTTCACAGCAGCTGTGGTAACAAGGATCACCTGGAACGGCCCACACCAGCAAGGCTCCAGACAATTCTTTCAGACTTTTTTTACCAGGACCCAGTCATGAGGGCTGAGGTCATGGCACTGCTCCTGGTGAGGCGGGAATGTGGCAGCTTCAAACTGATGAGACACAGAACGCACCACATAAGCAAGTCTTTTGCAGTAATCAAGTATAAGATCATCAGTAATGTTCACAAGCACATTTAAAGTCACAGCTGGCAATCTCATTGCCCTGCCCATGATGATCGCATGTGGGCCAATCCTTTCCTATGATCAGGTATGCTGCGGAGACTCATCAGCACAAGCGGCAAAACATCAGGCCATTTCAAAGACGAAGAAGCACACACCTTTTGAAGCTTGGATTTCAAAGTCCCATTGACCTGCTCCACCAGCCCCGAAGCCTCAAGTCTGTAGCTTCAATGCAGTCTCTATTCAACTTATAAAGCAGCACACATCATCCTCAGGATTTCATTGTTAAAATGCGTGTCTCGGTTAGATACCAAAAAAGTCAGAAAACCAAATATGCATATTAACTCCCTCAACAACTTTGCTACTGTGAGACTGTCATTCCTTCTTGTGGGGTATGCCTCAACCCAGTGTGAGAAAATACAAACAACAGCCAACACATCCATTGCACACAGGCATCTCAATGAAATCCAACTGCATCCTGTTAAAGGGACCATCCTATCTCCCTATGTGACTCAGTGTTACTGTTCCCCACATTATTCTGTTGACACACAGCACACCTGTGGCACAGTGCTTCACCATTCAACCTAAACCTTGGATTGAACGATGCCTGCCTAAACAGCCGGACCATCGCGTCCCTTTCCACATGATTAGTACCATGATAATACCTGGCCATTGAGGGTAAAAGACTGTTAGGCAACAGTGGTCTCCCATCTCCTGAACCCCAAAACTTATCCTTATCTCTCTTGGCACAACATGCTTTGACCCAACTCTGCTGTTCTGGCTCTGACACTTCTTCCTGCAACCTCTTGACTTTCTCCCAAGTATCAGCTGGAGTTAATAAAAGGTTGTAATAGGTCTTGTCTTATCCCTCATTTGTATACTCTCCATTAAAGGTACCAGCATTGTAAGCACAGAACATGAAACTTTGTCTGCATATCTGTTACTAAATAACTGCAACAAATGATGGACGGAATGCTGAATGATTCAAACATTCTCCCCCAGTCAAGAGATCTTGGTTAAATCCATTGTTCTTTTGACCACTATGCCACCCCAGTTTGGACCCAGCCATATGTAAATCAGTCTTGACCCTGTGCCTCATGGGTACAGTCCAGACCGAACTGCCAAATCAGGTTCTCCCTGAACCAGAAACAAGCATCTTGGGACAGGTTTTGGGGTATGTCACCCTTCATCAGCCAGGCTAGCTAAAATCCAGTGGCATAGTGAGCAAGGGACCCGAGTCTGGGCATACCCGTCCCACTTAGGGAAAAAAGTGTAACTGCAAAAAACGATGGACAAAATGCTGAATGATTCAAACATTTTCCCCCAGTCAAGAGATCTGGGTTAAACCCATCGTGCTTTTGCCCACTACACCACCCCAGTTTGGAACCACCCATATGCAAATCAGTCTTGACCCTGTGCCTCATGGGAAAAGTCTAGACCGAACTGCCAAACCAGGTTCTCCCTGGACCAGAAACAAGCATCCTGGGACCTGTTTCGGGGTATGTCACCCTTCATTAGCCAGGCTAGCTTGAATCCAGTGGCACAGTGAGCAAGGGACCCACGTCTGGGCATACCCGTCCCACTTAGGGCGAACAGTGTAACTGGTAAAAATGATGGACGGAATGCTGAATGATTCAAACATTCTCCCCCAGTCAAGAGATCTGGGTTAAATCCATTGTTCTTTTGCCCACTACGCCACCCCAGTTTGGACCCAGCCATATTCAAATCAGTCTTGACCATGTGCCTCATGGGAACAGTCTAGACCGAACTGCCAAGCCAGGTCCTCCCTGGAGCGGAAACAACCATCCTGGGACCTGTTCCGTTCATCTGCCAGGCTAGCTAAAATCCAGTGGCACAGTGAGCAAGGGACCCACGTCTGGGCATACCCGTCACACTTGGGGCGAAAAATGTAACTACAACAAATGTTGGACGGAATGCTGAATGATTCAAACATTCTCCTCTAGTCAGGAGATCTGGGTTAAATCCATTGTTCTTTTGCCCACTACGCCACCCCAGTTTAGATGCAGCCATATGCAAAACAGTCTTGACCCTGTGCCTCATGGGAAAAGTCTAGATCGAACTGCCAAGGCAGGTCCTCCCTGGACCGGAAACAAGTATCCTGGGACCTGTTTCGGGGTATGCAGCCTTCATCAGCCAGGCTAGCTTGAATCCAGTGGCACAGTGAGCAAGGGACCCACGTCTGGGCATACCCGTCCCACTTAGGGAGAAAAGTGTAACTGTAACAAATGATGGACCGAATGCTGAATGATTCAAACATTCTCCCCCAGTCAAGAGACCTGGGTTAAATCCATTGTTGTCTTTCCCACTACGCTACCTCAGTTTGGACCCAGCCATATGCAAATCAGTCTTCAGCCTGTGCCTCATGGGAACAGTCTAGACCGAACTGCCAAGCCAGGTCCTCCCTGGACTGGAAACTAGCATCCTGGGTCCGATTTCGGGGTATGTCACCCTTCATCAGCCAGGCCAACTTGAATCCAGTGGCACAGTGAGCAAGGGGGGCATACCTGTCCCACTTAGGGCGAAAAGTGTAACTGCAAGAAATGGTGGACGGAATGCTGAATGATTCAAACATTCTCCCCCAATCAAGAGATCTGGGTTAAATCCATCGTTCTTTTGCTCACTACACCACCCCTGTTTGGACCCAGCCATATGCAAATCAGTCTTGACCCTGTGCCTCATGGGAACAGTCTAGACCAAACTGCCATGCCAGGTCCTCCCTGGACCGGAAACAAGCATCCTGGGACCAGTTTTGGGGTATGTCACCCTTCATCAGCCAGGCTAGCTAAAATCCAGTGGCACAGTGACCATGGGACCCGAGTCTGGGCATACCCGTCCCACTTAGGGCAAAAAGTGTAACTGCAAAAAATGATGGACGGAATGCTGAATGATTCAAACATTCTCCTCCAGTCAGGAGATCTGGGTTAAATCCATTGTTCTTTTGCCCACTACGCCACCCCAGTTTAGACGCAGCCATATGCAAATCAGTCTTGACCCTGTGCCTCATGGGAACAGTCTAGACCAAACTGTCATGCCAGGTCCTCCCTGGACCGGAAACAAGCATCCTGGGACCAGTTTTGGGGTATGTCACCCTTCATCAGCCAGGCTAGCTAAAATCCAGTGGCACAGTGACCAAGGGACCCACGTCTGGGCATACCCGTCCCACTTAGGGCGAAAAGTGTAACTGCAGCAAATGATGGACGGAATGCTGAATGATTCAAACATTCTCCCCCAGTCAAGAGATCTGGGTTAAACCCATCGTTCTTTTGCCCACTATGCCACCCCAGTTTGGACCCAGCCATATGCAAATCATTCTTGACCCTGTGCCTCATGGGAACAATCTAGACTGAACTGCCAAGCCAGGTCCTGCCTGGACCGGAAACAAGCATCCTGGGACCAGTTTCGGGGTATATGACCCTCAATCAGCCAGGTTAGCTTGAATCCAGTGGCACAGTGAGCAAGGGTTCCACATCTGGGCATACCCATCCCAGTCCCAGCTTTTACTACAACTGAAACTGTACAAACTGCGTAAGCAGCTCGTAAATTTTCTTCATGGTCTTGCAAATACGAGCCATCCACAAACAATGCAAAATCAGAATCAGGCAGTGGCTCATCTTGCATATCTTGTTTGGCTTGGTGCACAATTCACTGACATTGAGACAGTCATGCTCCACTTCATTTTCATCATTATCAATTTCAGAAAGAGGCAACAGGGTGGCAGGATTCAAAATAGAACATCTTTTCATGGTTAAATTTTCAGATTCCAGTATGATCTGCTCATACAGGGTCAGGTGGCTGTCAAATGCTGTGTGTGAGTACTCGTCAATAGTATTTCCACAGAGTGAGGCATGTACACCATTAATGGATGACCCATGACAATGCCTTCACATCTCTCTATGCTGACATCCAGGGCAACCACCGATTTAAGGCATCCGGGCAAAGTCGCCAATAGTGGATCTACGGTAGCTGGAAGTAACCTACAGGTGTACAGGCACTTCCATGTGTTTGTGTAAGCACTAAGAGAATGCAACCATCCCTCTCACTGCAAAAAAGCAAAAACACTTTATTGTAATAAGGCATTCCTAGTGCCAGGGTGCAGCAGAGGCTTTCTCTCAACTCTAGAAAAGCAACCAAATAATCATTGTCCCAGGGTACCGGATCCGGAATATCCTTGTGTGTCAGCCTCTATAAAGGCAGAGCCACTAGGGGAAAGTTGGGTATCCACTGGTGACAGTAGCCCACCATTCCTATGAACATCCTGATCTCTTTCTGGGTTGTGTGAAGTTTCAGTTTCAAAATCAAAGAGATTCTTTCTGCGACAACTTTCTGACTCCTTTCTCAATATGATGACCAAGATACAAGACTTCTTTCAAATAGTACTGCAGCTTCCTTGGGGACACTTTATGTCCATTCTCAGTCAGGTAGTTCAACAATGCAATAATGTTAGTTTTGCAGGTTTCCCAAGTATTTGATGCTACAAGCAGGTTGTCAATCTACTGTAGCAGGACAGAATTACAGGGCACAATTAAAGACTCCAAAATCGTTCTTTAAACAAGGCCATGGTAAGACCACCCATCAAATAGAAAGAATCGAGCCCAACGTAATAGTTATACCTTATGCTGGACCCAGGTTATTCCGGAAGAACTCCTTAAACAATTGATAGGCGACAAGAAAGAGGCTTTTGATCCATGCCTAAAAGACACTGCTCCCCCAAACAAAATTATTGTGGCCTTCCTGACCATATGCCAGGGTGTTAGGGAAAGCCTCTTTGTCAATAAAGCCAGAATAAGTAAAGGGGAAAAGGGGTGGTTTGATGCCTCATGTACAAAAGCCCATAAATGGCTAAAGGAGGCATTACATAGAATACCTAGATGCACCAATGAGGTTCACCAATGCAGAGCACAATACAAACAAGCAGTGAAGAGAAGGAAACTGCATCTAAGAGAGGCTGCCTGGGAAACATTACAGTGGGCAAGTGACACCCATGATAAAAGAACCTTTTGGAAGATAATTAATTCAGCCCCATGGAGTACAGATGAGGCCCCCAAAATTGAGCTTGCAATCCTAGAAGAAGAATGGATTAAGCACTTTTCCAGCTTTTCTACTGCTTCCCCTTCGATAATTACACAGGCCCAGGGATCCCCTATAAGCGAGGACCTAATCCCCTATCTAACTGCATCTATCACACCCTTTTCCGTGGAAGAAGTCATCAAAGCAATACAAACAAGTAAAAACAGTAAAGCGCCAGGTCCTGATGCCATCCCAGTAGATCTGTATAAAAGTTACATCGCCCTGTGGGAACCGCTATTGACCACAGTATTGAGGGCCATATGCACTGCAGGTTTTTTGTCAACATGGGAAGAATGAATCATTGTCCCTATTTACAAAAAGGGAGACCACCTAAACCCTGCTTGTTATAGGCCAATCTCCCTGGTTGACTCCCTAGCCAAGATAGCAGGATGCAAATCTTAGAGAGGCTACAGAACTGAGCTGAATCACATCAGAAACTGTCAGACCTTCAATATTGCTTCCGTACTGGGATTAGTACGATAGAACAGAGTCTTAATTTAAATATATTCATTGGGAAGTATGTGAAGATGAGAAAGGGGATGCTCTATTTAGCATTCGTAGACCTCTCATCAGCTTTTGACTTTGGTCAAAACTGAAAGACATGGGGGTAGAGATCCTGATTATTAGCTTCTTGAGAGACCTATATACGTGGTGCAGAGCCAAGGTCAGGTATTGTGTGAAAGGAGAATGCACAGAAACTTTCGGCGTGGAGAGAGGAGTGAGCCTGGGTTGCGTCCTAGCACCCTTCCTGTTCTCACTATACATTAACAGTGTGGGGTAGGAGTTAGTGGCAGCTGTTAAAGATCTCCCACAAATAGGTATGTGCCCTGTCCTGGCCCTCCTTTATGCCGCCTATGCACTCCTTATGGCCTGCACCCCACTGGCCTTACAGTTGTTGCTTACCAGCTTTGTCGACTATATGAAGGAACTGGGCCTCCAAGTGAACCAATCAAAAACATACATTATGAAGTGTGGGGAAAAAAACACGAAATGTAGGGATATCACAATAACCGGAAATAAGATTGGGTTCACTGACTCTTTTTGTTATCTAGGGGTCTTTTTCGACAAAGCCAGCTCATGGACTAATGCTATCAACAATAGACTGAAATTATTTAGTAAGGCCTGTTGGGCTCTCAGAAGCTTTGCAACACGATTGGGCTCAAACCCCCATGAGATGATACTAAAAAAGATATATAAAGCAAAGTGCCTTAGCATAGCATTATATGGGGCGGGAATATGGGGATACAAGAAATGCGAAGGTGTGCAACTAATAAAAAATGATTTTTGTAGATACCTTTTAGCAATTCCTAAAAGTACCTCAGTATATGTATCCCATACTGAACTTGGTGCTCCCTATGTCACAGATATGATTAAGCTAGAACAAATTCTGTTGTGGTTTAAAATTTGGACTTCAGACCACACAGATCTTAATCGTGCACTAACTGGTGACTGTCTAAAATCAGCCTTTTACTCGCGTATTGCATGGTTGGCATATGTTAAACAAAATAGAGGAACAGGGGCTTTTAAGAGGCAGGTCCAGCATACATGCCCAATGACAAGTGGGTCAAGAAGTGGTATGCAGTTCCTAAAGGGGATGGGAGGGGGAGAAGAAAAAGGGCGGAGAGCGGAGGGGAGATTGAGGGAAACCAGGTGGGGGAAGGATCAGAGGGGGGAGAGCACCAATAAGGAACAAGGGCCCTCACACATCCCGAGAGATATAATGCTTCATCATAGGGCAGCTCCTCGTTGGGCCGGCACTGCAATGCCCAACGGACCCCTCAGGGGGGCTCTTTGCCGGAGGTTTTTAGATTAACACGCCAGGAGGCCCTATGTGTGGGGGTGGAGGGGCATAGAGTAGTGAGTAGAGTGGGTGTAGTACGTGTAGTAAAAATAGCTATCAGTGATCCAGGGAACCTTTATTAACTGGACACTATGCTATGGTTAAAAAAGACTACCGAAATCTAGGCTGGCAGGGGGAATTCAACCTGTTACAGCTAAATGTGTGTAATGATGAGTGATGTTTGACACCTAAAATACTCCAGGTGGATGTGTGGCGTTTCTTCAGGACCGAAGGGGGAGGGGGAACTGATCTACTCTGTGTAGTGACGGTCATCGGGGTATCCTAAATTGTACCGTCCCTATTGAATGGATTCAAGTCAATCCAGAAAAGGGGCAAGCATATAGTACTACGTAGTTCGTCCTTCTAGTGAACCTGGAGAGTGGAGAAAGAGCGACAAGACAAACACAGCCATCAAACTATCATTAAACCTCGTGGAGTTTCTCCAGGAATGGTTGAAAACCACATGGCTCCCTTAGCCATGATGTTTCCATGTGACTAACAATGGTCATGTTAAAGACCAATCTTGTGGAAAAACACCAGTGTATAGTGATTCAATAGGTGAAAAACAGGTACAAAAACAAGTAAAAAACATGCTAGTTACATATCCATTGACTCTATAGGGGAGGATTCAGCACACTGCTAGTTGTGTATTTACGGGCGTAACCCGTTGAGGACTGTAGAGCCCTGCCACCCCACCCGGGGTGCCCGTGATGAAAGCTAACTGGGAAGAAGGAACTCACCTCTGGGAGAGTAAGCTGAAACTTCAGCCTGAATGTCAACGGCCATCCACAACAGTGGTGGACGCGAGTTACCTAAGGAAGGTAGAGCCCATGGTGGAGGCTGTATTAAAGGCTATATTGACAGTGGAATAAAGTATACAATCATAGTTGCCTCAGATCTAAAATACAGAGCCCTATGGATCTGTGTGGTTAAAGGCTAAATGTATCTCTAGATCGCCCGGTTGGTGTGGCTATCGTCAGGCGGGGCAATAGTCAGGCGGGGCAATAGGGTACTGACCAATAGCCTCATGACAGGGACTGACACCAGTGTGTGACGTTAATAAGCCGAGCAAAAATCGCAGCAAAAGTACCCTGGCACGGCCAGAATGGACGTGGAGCCCTCCCGACCACCGCGTATTGCAGTGGCAGACATGAAGAAGCAGACGGGGGTAGTGGTTGGCTCCTGTCAGAGCGGGAGGTGGTAAGGCGTTCCGATCTGAAGACGTGGGCGGCAGGCGCCACGTACCGTTGCCGTTGTGGCCATATGTGCCCCACCACACGCAGTAGGCTTGTAAACCTGCCGTAAGAAAAAGCCGACGGGAGTATTAGTCTGGTTTCTGTCGACGTGAGAGGCGATAAGGCATTATGAGCTGAGACCCACCAGCCGCGGTAAACTTAAAAACCTGCGGAGTTCAGGTGGGGGAGAGCGCTCGTGAGTGTCGCGCCCCTACCGGGGTAGAGCTACTATAAGCAGGCAGAGAAAGACTAATGACAAGCACTGGGACTCACCATCAAGTTGATGCACTCTGACGTGGGACCTACCCACGGCCGGGCTCCTGGGGCGATGTCTCGTTCGACTGCGGGCGGCAACTGGATGTACTATCGGCCTCGTGAAGTGGTGGGTGAAAGGGGACTCGTGGAGACGATATTGGGCGCCATGTTGGGGTGGTGAAATGGCTAATGCCTATTTACACTGAAGTGGGTGCATCTTGGAATGGTCTACGGTAAAACAAAAGGGTGAAGAACACAGCTTATTGACGACCAGCGGTGTGGGCTCAGAATTGGGCATAGTGCAAATCATGCTAATCTGTGCCGTTAACTGGAGGACTGAATGGCTCCATGTTGCAACTTAATAAAAGTAGCTTGTCACAGGGATTATTATGAGGGACATCGGTAATGGTAGTCACCTGTGGTATTGCGACAGTCTGTGCTCACATGTAGAGCCTAGTGAGTAGACTTCCGATGCACATGGGTAGAGGCTAAGGGAGTCCTTACATGAGTACAACCTAGGAGGGAACTCTGTTGGTTGGAATCAGTGTTCATTGGTTAACCTCCACCCATGGGATATCGTCGTTGAGCCCTATAAAGCTAGTGGAAAGGTTAAAAATCCAACGCTGTTCTTTATTAAAAAGGGCCTACTGGGTGATGTTGGGGAAAGATTCCAATATAGTCCACTTGATATCATTATGAGTATGTTGGTATTCAATATAGTGGGAAAGCATCTTGGTGGTAGTCCGACCACACCTGATGTTGCTCCGGTGTTCCGTTATGCAGGTCTTGGCTGTCCTGGTTGTCATGCCAACATAGTATTTGGAGCAAGGGCAAGTAATCAAATATATACAATTGCGTGTATTGCAATTGGTGTGTGTCATCTGGGTCCAGGTGAAGGTGGGAGTGAGTTTCACTTCTTTAAAAGGGCATGTAAATGGGCATAAGCTGCATGAACCACAGGGATAGTGACCCTTAACTGGGGGGAGCCCCCAAAGTGGTTGTTGGCCTTGTGGGCGTGTGGGTAATGGCCTGGTGTGTACTATGTTGTCCTTTATGTTCGTTGTACGCTGAAAAGCAAAACACTGGGTTACTGGAGTCAGATTCCCTGTGTGCAAGATTGACCAACGTTTTTTGATTATCTTCTGTTTCATGTTGGAATGTGGTGTAAATGATGTGACACAGGTTATTGCATCACTGACAGGGCGATCGCGTGTCTCAAGGAGCCCGTCCCTGTTATTATTGCGTGCTCGCTTGTTGGCTCTTGTTACCACGTCCTGGGGATAGTCTCTTGCCACTAGGTCAGTGGATAAAGCATGAGCCTATTCTTTGTAATCTTTAATGGAGCTGCAGTTGGGACGAAGTCGCAGGAATTGTCCGAAAGGGAGGTTATCCCACAACTGTTTGGGATGATGGCTGTCATACCTCAAAAGACTTACAATCAGTGGGCTTCTTGTATGTTTTAGTAGTTATCCTCCCATCGGACAGAGCTATTAGGGGATCAAGGAATGAAATCTCAGATGTAGATGTGATGCTACTAAATTTCAGAAAGCCATTGAGGGTGTTCATTCAGTTACAGAGTTCCACACAGGTAGTAGATGAGCCCTGCCACAGGATCAGGATGCCATCGCTATACCTGCGCCACTCTATGATGTTGGGTTAGTAAGGGTTGTCATTATGGAGGATGTGCCTTTGCTTGAAGTCAGCCATGTAGAGACAGGCCAGACTAGGAGCAAAGGTGCTACTCATCGATGTGCCCATGGTTGGCATATGTCCAGAGTTCTTTTGCAACATGGCCCACCCAGAGTACTTTGAGAAACCAGAATCACTTGGTATGATTAGCAGAAAAATGCTAAAAAGGAAGCAATGGCACATCTGGAAACGCTAAGACTGACCACTGAACTTCTTAAACCTAGTGTTCTAAAAAAACAACTGATTCTAACTACCTTTAACATACAGCCATATCTTAAATCTGTTTTAAATGCACGCCATATGTTTGTACTTGCGCGTTTAAGATTAGATATATTCCACAGAATAATTACCTTCCCCGCTATGAATGACTGGTCTTTAAACCTTCCCAATTGCCCTTGTGATGATGGGATGCCTCAGAACACAATGCACGTAGTACTCTTCTGCAAATTTTATACTGTATATGAAGAGGTATGTTCTTCCGTTTATTAGACACGTCCTTTGCACAATGTAGCACTGCTTACCTGTTTTTACAATCCTTGCCAACATTAGAAATGTGCTGCGGATTGTCATCTTTTCTATGGGCTGTTTTTTATGCTAGAAAAAACATTCTAATTCCTACCACTTAGGTCACAATAAATAGAACATGTACAAATGACAAAGGGATTACAGTGGGAGGAAGAGTTATGCGAAAGCGAATGTGAAAAAAGTGTACAAGTGGGTTGTCAAAGAAAAAAGAGGGGGAATAAAACCTAGGGAATGTTTTTATTTTAAATCAATATGTAAAAATAAATTGATAATTATAAGTTTTTAATAAGATGAGCTTATGTTTACATCATATACAACTGTAATTTATTAACATAGAGTAAAATGAATTGCATGACAGTTTTAACAAGAGGACCCTATGTTTATATCTTGCATAAATGTAACCTACAATTAGAAAGTGAAACAAATTGTATGCACTTTTACTTTTTTCGCAGTTTATTCCCCTCTTTATTGTACAATTACTTTTATGGATGTTTCTTTTATGAATCCGAATAAAGTTATATACTACGACACAAAATTCTTTTAAAGTATCTGGTTCAAAATGGAGGGGCTCTCCGTATAGCCTTGTGGGACTCACACCATGTCAGAACACAACTGCCAAGCCAAAATGCAAGGAGGAACTGACTGTCCTCATGCAAGGGTATGGAAAAGTTAGCTTGACACAAATAGAGTCTGAAACAATACCGCGTCAAGATTCGATCTTATGGGACAACAAGTAATCACAATATTGTGTCTCTTGCGAAGACCCTGCAACATAATAGATGAGTTACATGGACTCCCCATAACCTTTTTCAAAATAACTTGTTGGATCATTGTCTCTATTACTGGAGTTATTCCAGCAATTGTTTCAGGACTCGAATTATAAGTTGTGTTCTGGGATATTCTGCATTTGGCTTTTGTATTGCTAGAGGCCTCTTGTGGTCTGACACCACGTGATGACCTTTGACTACCATCATTTTAATTGACTTTGGTGTGTTATTTTATCCTAGCCTGAATGTACGACGTCCTGCATATGCCTTGTTTCTCTTAAAGGTTTCTTTTTTGTAATCTTGCAGTCTTACAGTGAGAGCTGTCACAGTAGAACAGCCTTGCCAAGAACAGAACGTGTGGGATTTGCATTTGAAAGCATGAGAGAGAGAGGTGTGGAGCATACTTTTTGGTCTTTAAGTGCAGCGTTATGAGCAGGGGTGCAAAATGTGCACTGTGTTGTACATAGAGAGATGAAGTATGTGATGCTATAGGCAGATGTGCACAAATGTGCATTGTGTTGTACATTGGCAAGTATTATTAAGTTCTTACTATTGGCTTTGACATGGCCTCATGTCATCCTGATTTCTGACTCTGCCTTGCTTGAGCTTTTCTGTGTGCTCAGACAGGCTTGCAAGTTGATTGGGTTATTCACGTTCAAGGATTGTTTTGTGAGAGATTGTTTAATGTACCCTGGAAGGCTTTCGTAAGCTTCATTGAGATAAAGGCTGCAACATGTGAGAATGTAGAAGGAACGTGGGAACTCCTTCCTGCCGTGGAATGCTTGCCTGGAGACTGGCCAGTTCCAGTAAGTTTCCTTGGCACAGAGGGGAAGACTCTAGAACCTTCTAGTGTGTTTTTGAGACTATAAAGCTGAGGGTTGTTGACGGAGTAGACATACTGCCGTAATACGGACAGAACCTGAGTCCCGGTCGAGAGTCCAAGCCCAGCTGTGAACGGGCCCTCCCAGCTTGAGTAGTCAAGGATGTCGAGTGAACGATCAGGTGAGATGATTTGTTTCTAACAAGTGCCATTGCAATGCGTGGTTCCAGTGGCTGTGGTCATTTGATGTGTTTTTTTTGTGATGTGTGAATGAGTGAGGTGCACATACAAAGTAATCATTCGATGTATTTAGTGTATATATATTGCTGATCTCTTGCTGGACGTCCAGTATATTTGCTGGGTTTTATCTCATATTATTTGCTGATTGTATTTCGTATTCATGCATTTAACTGTTGCATTTACAAAGTGTGTTATTATTGCTTGCATATAAATATATATCTCTATATACATTTAATTGTGGTTCATTTGACATCTGGGTAAGCATTTCTGTTAGAGAGTATAGCATAAATAAAACCCCAAGCCTTATTCTAAAAGGAGAGATTTTGCATTTTGTAAAGTCAACCCCTTTCTAGCTATTGTTGGGTTTTATGTTCTGCTTCGCCGTGTTTGAGACACTGTGTGGGAGATTCTGTATTATCTGAAACGCTGAGCAATACAGTTTTATCTGTATACGGACAGGCCCAACTCCTTTCATGAGTCCAATGTCCTTCCCTGAAACCTCGGACTTCACAGTATCTCTAAGATCGAAGGGTAATTCTTCACTTGTCATCATGGAGTATAGTGAAACAACCGTATTTTGATCAACCATTTTAAAGGCAACACCCTCATCGTGGGCTGAATCTTCACACTTCTCTGTGTGCTAAAATGGTGCAATTCGGCTTGCACACAACAAGTCATGTCCTAAAAAAACTCACAGGGCTTGAATCACAAACTACAAACTGATGATTATCCTCAAAATTCCCTATTCTTACAGGCACTTCCTCAGTAATACGATTCCTCATTTGTTGATTTCAGCTCCAACAACTTGGATACTTCTTCCCGAGAGGGGTAGGTTTGGAACTTCCACTGTTCTCAAAGTAGAATGGGTAACACCTGTATCAACCAAAAATGATACGGTGTGGCCATTTACCTCACCATCTACAAATGGACCACTCTGGTCTACCTCCAAGACTGCACCAAGCACACAACCTTCCTCCCCTCTCAGGCACCCTCAGGAGGACTGATCGGAGCCAAAATTGTAAATGGTCTCAAACACAGGATACTGCTGGTAAGGAATGTTACCCTGAAAATAATTCTGGTTCATATTCGGAGCCTGATTCGAAACAAATCTAGTACCATTGTCAGCTTGCTGTGGCATCAGAGGTTGTGGAGCTTGCATTAGTGGGGCTTGTGGCGTATTACCATTGTGAAACCTTGGTCTACGCACATTTTGCTGCTGCACAGAATTACTGTTCTGATACTGTGTAAACCCTGGATTCTTACAAAGATTTGTAGTATTAAGAGGACATTCCCGCTTCCAGTGCCCCAACCTATTACAGTAGTGGCACAGGTTAGACTTTTGTAATGTGGCTACATCAATTCCAGTACTTGGCCAATAGGGATACCTGACCCCTACCTTGTGTATGTAACCCACTTCTACCTTGCATGGAAGGAGCTCCCTGCGCATATACTGCCTGCATAGGGGGTGCATTTCCAACAAAGGGCGGACCTTGACCTCTCCTGTATCTGCACTTGCACCACAAGTGGAACTCACATTCATTGGAACCAAGGGAATAAACCTCACATTCGAGCTTGTAGGAACTTTCTCTGGGGCTCTCGACTCAGTTGGAACACCCAAATTATGAGTAACACTCCTGTGGAACTGGGATTATATATAGGAAATACAGGGCCAATGGTGACCAGGTCAATGAGAGCATCGAGAACATTCAGAGCTGTGGGGATAACAGGGAAACAAGTCCCCCCAATTGAATTTTGATTCATATTCACAGGGGTGGCCACCATTGCATTAGGACTCACATTCACTGATGCACTAGCAATTTCAGAATTTCCACTAGCATCAACGATTCCACCTCTCCTTGTTTGGGAATCATTGTATGGAGGCAGACACTTCAACAACAACGCATCTAAAAGACTATTACTAGTGTCGCTGTCACAGTTTTCACCTCTCTCAGCTGATTACCTTGCCTGACTGCCTCACTCTCTTTCTTCTCTTGTTTGCCATTCTCATCTCCGGTCAACACTGGATGCAACTTAGCTTACTCTATCATGCCTGTTCTCCACTTCTTCTGTTCTGCATCCCACCTTGCATCAACATATGTATGCACTGCCTTTCTAGCTCTCCCCTGCTATCTTTTCTTCCCTCTGGCATGAGCTGCACACTCCCAGGCATTGAGCACTTCAAACTGTGTAGGTCTAGGCTGTGGTTTCATCTTACATAGAATCCTCCTCAAATTTTCAAGGATTCTCACATTAAATGAACCATAGCATGGAAACGCCAGTGCACCTTCTTTCTCAGTGATCTTGTGCCATTGTTTAAACCAAATGAAAGTGTTAGGCCCTACATTTATCGCCATATAATGACCTGTGGAATCTTCGGGAGGTGCTTCTTCTCTCTCTCTAACAGGTATCATTCACATCTCCCCTTGTTAAATCTCATATAACCTTAAAACATTACATTTGTTAGGTAAAATACCAATAATTACAATTAGAATTGTTCGTTTTGTAGTAAGTTCCCTTTAGGGCCCACTTAGGTCTCCCTTATTTTACCCTAACTGCATGTTTTAGACCACTTTTGCTTTGCACAGCCCCACATAACACGTTTATTTTGTGCCAATATATTATTTTTAACATTTCCGGTACATGCTATTAATATTAAGTTAATCTTATTGGGAATCAGTCTGAACATTTCGTACAAGGTCGAACCACATGGTGCCCTATTTTGCTATGATCGGTCAGCAACATTCAATGTTTAGACAAAACACAAAGGCGCAGCTGCTGTTTTCCAACATGGCACTTTTTATCATATAAACCGAGACTTGCATTTTGGAAAACAGAGAGGAGGATTCTTGAAGAGGGATAGGTCATGGAGGGGGCACCCCAGCCTTGTGTATACAGAGTTTATACTTACAATGCGAGCCCCCTAACTTCAAAATACCAGATATAGAGTCTAGTACTAATCCCAAAGATCACTGATATATTCCTGTACTCAATGTAGTGAGGATAGGCTTAGACAGATATATCATTTACCATATTAGGACTTTTCATTGTGTACAGTTTGCTAGTAATGTTTATTACTTTGCTTAGTTTTATACGTTTTTGAATTGCAGCACACTTGCTTCATAATAGAGCACAACAGTTTCAATAAATATTGTAAACTCTCCTTCCGTCTTTATTTTGTTTATTATGGACACGCATGAGTGAGAAGCAAAAGGTGATGATTTGTTTCCATGGTTCCCTTGGGGACTAGAGTACTGTGTTCTAGGTTGCCAAAATGACCTGCTACTCTGGGAAGTTTAGGAGTATTGTGAGCTAGCCAGGAAATGTGGGCTGACAGGCACGGATGTGGCAAAAAGACACAGTCAATGCATTCTGGTGTTCTGTTGTCCCAAGGTAGAGTTCTGCGCAAGCAAAATCCCTGCAACAGTTTCAAAACAGGAAATAACAATCTTTACACAATAGGTGGTTAAAATCAGCAACCAATACCAACACAACACTCTATGACGTGCACAACCAATAACAGCGCAGCTTGACACCAACCAACCAATCCCAGCGTGGCACACTGTGAAACCAGTCTCACTCCTTGCAGTGGTTCACCCTCCTTTACAATTTTCATGAACACACTCTCTTCAGCAATATGCATGAAAACAAATACAATGCAATGCAACAAATAACAATTTGTCTGCTTTACTAAAGAAATTGACAGAATTCCATTCACGCCAGAAATAATTTGGATCAATGCTTTCCGATCTACTCTACCACACATTTGAATGAATTCTCGACCTGCGGGGAATCACCCTGATCAGTACAGTTTGCCTCTGCACAAAAGGTCCATCACACTAATCATACCTCACTTTCACACATAAAGATAAATGTCCATATCTCAACTGGGCTGTCGACTATGTCTCACAACAGACACCACAAAACCTCAGCAGACTATTACAATATAGTGTCTTCTATACTTTTCAACATCATTCCGGGATCTTAGGCCACGTCGGACCCGTTAACAACTTCACCTTTGCATTGAACACCACATTCACACAACATTCAAAATATCTCTGCCAAACATCACACAACTGTTATAACACTGCAAACTAAGTATAAGCTGTACATGCACAACCCTATTAATAGTCACTTTTCTGTTGTTACCACTCCGTCACAAACCACTGGAACTCTGCTGATCCTCCGAATTGAAGCATGAGCTCTAGAACTGGAACCATAACTATTATCATATGAGGTCTCCTGACTCCCTATCTCAGTACCTAACCTTCCTCTGCTAGCATCTGCTAATGCATAGAATATGGGCTCCTTCTTTCTGCCCCCTGCAATGGAAGTTTGTAGGAAATAAAAGGATTTAGGATCAATTTGAAATTCATAATTATGGTGTAACCCATTTGGCCTCACAGTAAAATGATGAGTCGGAAGATGGGATAAATCGATCAAAACAATCTTTCACCATTTTTAGTCACATATTAATACAAAATTAAACAAACAGAAAAAAATAAACGTTAATAAGGCAGGGATCAATTGAAGTCATCTTTCTACCATTAACCCAACGTGTCCGTACAAAATATAACATCATTGTAGTTTGGACCAAATCTTATCCACTGTTTTAACTGCTCTGGGTCCACATGCCTTGGCTATTGCCATTTCACATTCATAGGTCTGTCGAAATATGGCCCAAAATTCGGACACTCTAGGCGATATTATTACATCAACCCATGCCCTAGCAATACATAAGCGTGTGCTTACTATAATGATCGAGATCAGGGACCTAAGATTTGGGTTCCCTACGGTCTCTAGACCAATTAATATTTCTTTATTACTTAAACAGAATTCTAACCCCAGCTGTGTGGATATTAATTGAAATAGGCTATTCCAAAAATTTTTGTCTGCTGCATATAAATGACATTTAGGACAATATACACGTGATGAGTTCATAGATGTCCATTTAGAAATACGTTCAGATGTATAATACAGCATATATATCGTCTTAATTTGTTGCAATTTAAGATTAACAGATATCATTGCCTGGTCCAGTGTTTCCAGAGCCTATTGTATTTGTGCACCAGTTACCACAATTTAATTGTGACTCCACTTTAACGCTACCTGTGCGCTATCATCTTTAACATGAGTCATGAACTCCCGAAATATTGTACTTATGTCACATTTTGGAGATTGATATAATAACAGATAGATTGCAGAAGTCTTGTGCTCCTCATTATATTCGCACTTGTGAGAAAGATAATACCTGACCTGAAGATATTTTTTAAAAATATTGTTGCAGAAGACCATATATTTCATGAAGTACTGGAAAAGATCGTAGTCCATGAATATCGTACAGCTGGCAAAGATTTTGTAATCCACTTTTACCCCACGCTTGGCCCATGTTGTCATGAAATATATCGGGGAATAGTGAATTACCCCACAGTGAGGTGAGCGATTGGACAATTGGTAGAGAAAACTTGATACAGATTTCTCTTCATATTTGGACTACGTCCCTTATCACCTTGAATCTCACCCTCTTAAAATAGTTAGGATCTGTTAGCTTATACATTGCATACCTGATATATGAACCTAGTGCTAATTGATAGCCAACAGTACATGTCTTAGACTTATCACCAACCAGTGTAAGCTTTGAATCCGTCCCATAAAAGAGGCCCAGAAATAAAGTTTTAAATCCTGCAGTTTAAATCTCCCCTGCCCATAGGGCAATTTCATATATCTCATGGCCTGTCTAGCTTTCTTATACCCCTATATAAAACTACAAATTGCCCCTTCAATCATCTAAAAAACAGACCAGGCTCCCGCAAAGGTATAGAACGAAAAAGATAAAGGAATTTTGGCAAGACATTCATTTTTATAATATTAAATTTCCCCAGATGCTTAAAGGGAGGCGATGCCATTGTTGTAGCTTAGAAATAACTATCTTTAAAAGCGTCTCGTAGTTAAAAGTAACTATATTTTCCACTTTGTTGCTAAGCCGAACCCTTAAATATTTGATGCTGTAAGTAACACCCATTAGTAAAGTGGGTGTTTTAAAATTAAGAATTATTTGCTTTTTGGATAGATTAAGCTTATATCCAGAGAAAACGCTGAATGCTTCTGCCTTCTTAGATATGAGATCAATAGCTATACATGGGTTGGTAGCATATACTGCGATGTCGCCTGCATATGCAGTTATTTTCAATTCAACCCCATTTAATCTTTTTTTTTTTTTTTAAATCTTTATTTTGAAAATTTTGAGCGAACATACATCAATAAGCAAGGGTGCATCAATGTGTACACATTTCATCCACAAGCAATACAGTAGAGGCAGGAAAAAAAAACACAACAGTCATTGACAGTGCGAACCTGTCCATCAAAGCAGGGCGGTACATGAAGCCTAGGGTTTACCGATGACTACTCCCCCCCTGGAGGAGCCCCTAGTCAGGTCTCATACGTCCCAACACCAGGTGTCTAGAAAAAATTGTTAACAAGATTGGAGTCCCCTAGTATGCAGTACCCGCAGAGCCACATCCCAAGGGCAGTACCCTCTCTCAACAAATCCCCAGCAGTCCATGCGTGATTCTCCAGCAATTGGCTATGTGGGGGCCCCATTTCCAAGGGCAGCCCCCCCTTCTAACAAGTAGCAGTGCAGTGGAGCCCAAATATCTGCTGGTCGTGATGCTGTTGGTAAGAGTTCAGAATATGTACTGATTTGTTCCTGACAATAAATAATATCTCGCATCCAATCCTTAAATTTTGGGGCCCTACCCCTGCCCCACTTGCATGCAACTCGTCTTTTAGCCAGTAAAAAGGCAAGCGCAATGAATTTGCGGTGCGTAGCTTGTATGGGCTCCACGTATCCCAAGAGAGCAAGGATAGGGGAGGGTACAATCACCGAATTAATCATTTGAGAAAGCGCTGTAAATATCTGGCACCAATAGCGGTGCACCGCTTCACATGCCCATGCCAGGTGGAGAAAATCCGCCCCAGGGGCATGACACCTGTCGCACCTGTCGTCTTCACGAAGTCGGTATCTGCAAAGCCGAGCAGGAGTATAATATAATCTGTGAATGTATTTATAATGCATGATTCTAAATCTACTACTAGATGAAATACGTTCCGTCTGTTGTAGACAGAACTCCCACTGTTTGTCTGTCAGTGGGACCTGCAGTTCTTTTTTGATAAACAAGTTTTATTAGGTTTTGTAAAAATAAGGAACATTGAGCCGGACAAATCACCACTGTGCAAATACACGGAATTAGACCAATCTCCACCCATCTCCACCCAAAGCCCCACCCCCCAACACACCCACTCAGAATACATTGCCCAACCATTTCCCCCATACTCTGCGATATTTCTTGGGGCAACCCCTCGCCTGGTAGAGAGTCCGTTCCTGGGCCGCGCACCATTCTACACCAGCACTCCATTTGGCCAAGGTAGGCGGTTGTGAGTGTTTCCATGCCGCTGCAATATCCCGTTTGGCCACCATGAACGCAGTCATAAGGAACAGTTTCTCTGCGCGGGTACCCTGTAGACCATCAGTGATGCCCAACAGGGCGTGTCTAGGATTGTGTGGCACTTCCCAGCCCAGCACCTCAGTGAGATCAGTCTCTATGCCCCTCCAGTAATCCCCAAGATCCGGACAGGACCACACCATATGAATGAAGTCGGCCGGGTCAAAACCGCAGCGGGGGTAAGAGGCGTCAGCTGAGAGGCCCGCACGGTGTAGACGCGCCGGAGTAAGGTATGCTGTGTGGAGATAATATATTTGAATCAGCCGTAGCTTGGCTGAAGCCGTCACCAGCCGGGGGGCCATAAGGGCGTCCCGCCAGTCCACCTCGTCCAGGGGCCCCACCCACCCCTCCCATCTGCCCCTCAAGCCGTCCTGGACCGCGGGGGTGTTGTTAATAAGAGTACGGTGTATGCGGGAAATACCCCCCCTCCCTAGGTTCCCCAGCAGGACCTGAGCTTCCGGGGGACTATGGTCCGGCAACCGAACATCCAGGGGAGTGTAGGTGCGGATGGCGTGGCGCAGCTGGAGGTACTTGTAAAATTGTGATGAGTGTAGAGAGAAGCGCGCCTGCAGCTCCGCGTAGGAGCACATGCGTCCCCCCCGCCAGACATCCCCCAGCAGGGAGATGCCGAGCAGGTCCCATGATCGAAAACCCTCCAGGGCAGCAACGTCCCGCAACCACGTCCCATGCCAAAGGGGGGTGGCGCGAGTCAGCCGCCCGGTCCACCGGGTGTGACGGAGTGCCGCCCGCCAGGCCAAAAAGATCGCTCTAGTGATGTCGGGGCAGGAAGTGGGAATGGGGGCACCATACAGACGATCCAAAATGCAGGGGAAACCCAAGGCAGTTAGTTCCACCCTGTAGGCCGGGTCGGACCATCCCCCTCCGAACCAATCATGAACAACGAGGAGGCGAGTGGCCAAATAGTAGAGGTAAAGATTGGTCATACCGAGCCCTCCATCGAAGGTGGGCAGGCGACACGTAGCGAGGGCCAGCCGCGGTCTCCCCCCACCCCAGAGAAATCGGGTAGCCAGCCCGTCCATCTCGCGGAACCAAGGCCGCGGAAAGGACACGGGGGTGTTTTGTAGCACGTAAAGGAACCGGGGGAGGACCATCATTTTGTAGAGTGCCACCCTCCCCAGCGGATTAAGCGGGAGCGAGTGCCAGCGCGCCAGATCGGCCTTGGCCCTCTTGACCAAGGGGGCCACATTAAGGGCCCAGCTCAACTCTGGGAGAAGAGAGATCCAAATACCCAGGTATTTAAAGGACAGCCGGCGGAGGGGAATCCTGTCCTGCCAGTCAAAGCATTCCCGGGAGGGGTGCAGAGGCACTAGGACCGATTTGTGTGGGTTCAAATAGAGGCCGGACGCACGGCCGAAAAGGCCCAGGAGATGGAGCGCACGGGGACCAGATTGGGCCGGGTCGCTAAGGTACAGCAACACATCGTCCGCATAAAGGGCTATTTTGTCGGGCACAAGGTCCGGCCACTCCCAGCCCCGAAGAAGAGGATCTGCGTGGACCAGGGCGGCAAGGGGTTCCATAGCAAGGGCAAAGAGGAGGGGCGACAGCGGGCACCCCTGCCGCATCCCCCGGCCGATCCGAAACGGCCGCGACAATGCCCCATTAACTAGCACTCTAGCACGAGGACGCGCGTAAAGGACCCGCACCATTCCGACAAACTTGGGGCCGAAACCCATCTGAGCCAGGACTTCGAATAGATAGGGCCACCCAACCGAATCAAAAGCCTTCTCGAAGTCGGCGAGTAGGAGCGTGAGATATGGGGATATGCGGTGGCGGTGAGCCAGAGCCACATGGAGGCGACGTAGGCAGTGGCGAGTACCCCGATCCGGCATGAAGCCACATTGGTCAGGATGGACCAGGTGCGGCAAGAAGGGCCGAAGCCTCTGCGCCAGGACCGCCGCGTAGATTTTGATATCTGTATTAATGAGGGAAATTGGCCGATAAGCCGACCTATCACAAGAGGGTGGTGTGGACTTGGGCAAAACCACAATCGTGGCCATGTCGGCCTCTGGGCGAAAGGAGCCGTGTTTAACCGCCTCGGCATACAGGGCATTCAACCGAGGTGTCAGAAGGTCCTTGTAGGTGGCATAGAATTCTTGAGGGAATCCATCCGGTCCCGGGGTCTTTCCCGCGGATGTGCGCCCTATCGCCTCCCCAATCTCCTCTAGAGAGATGGGTTCCTCCAGGCTCTCCCAATCACTGGACCGAAGGCAAGGAAGCTTTAAATTATGAGCTGCAAGTAGCGAAGCTAGGGACAGTTCCGGCGCCCGGGCGCGGTATAACTGCGCATAATATTGAGCAAAGGCGTTTGCCATGGCCACGGAGGAGGACTGAAGCTGGCCCTCCGAATCAGTGACCGCCGGGATAATACGCGACGCCACCGAGTACGTAACCAGCCGGTGTAACAGAGCACCATTCTTATCACCCCACCCGTAGACCCGTGCCACCGAGGACTGCCAGAGGAGTTTAGCCGCGTCTAACGACCGCTGGCGAATCTCCTCCCGTAAAAGCCGCAGCTGTCTATCTACAGCCGGATCTCCATCCGCGGGTAGCGATTGCTCCAAACGCAACGCCCGGGCCTCGCAGGCAGTGAGTTGTTGGAGCTGCGTCTGACGGCGGCGCACCACCAGCGCCTTGGCGGCCCCCCTGACGGTGGCCTTACCCGCCTCCCAGAGGGTCCCCGCCGATGAGACTGACCCGTCGTTGTCGCCAAAGTACTGCACCAACGCGGATCCCACCCCCTTGCAGAGCTTCCGATCCTGGAGAAACCAGGCGTTGAAGCGCCACATCTGACGGGCCCCCTGGGGCGGGGAGCCCAGCCCCAGGAGGACAGGTGAGTGATCGGATATCCCTCTAGGAAGGATTTGGACGTCTTGGATGCCCGCACAGTCGGTGGAGGGGACAAAGATAGCGTCGATCCGCGCGTGAGTGTGGTGGGCGGCTGAGGTGTGGGTGTACTGCCGTGTGTTCGGGTGCCAAATACGCCAAGCGTCGCATAAGCCCTGAGCTTCTGCCCACCCCACCAGCTGCTTAGCCCGCGCAGCGCGGGGCGCCGATACCAGACAGGAGGAATCCATTGGCGGGGCGGAGACAGCGTTAAAATCCCCTCCCACAACTACCGCACCCGGTGGGAGAGCAGTCAACATAGATGCGGCTTGGGATAGTGCCCTAGACAACTCAATGGGTGGCGCGTAGAGTGACAGTAAATTGAGCGGCCGACCGTCCAGCGTACCGCTAATAGCGATCCCCATCCCCTGGGGGTCTCGGATCACCCGGGAAAGGACAAAGGGGACGGAGCGGCGCAGCAGGATGGCGACTCCCCGAGATCCGCGAGAGTATCCAGAGTGCCACACCCGGTCATACCCGTACCTGGCCAAGAAGGGGCACCTCTCACCCAGCAGGTGGGTCTCCTGGAGAAGGAGGACATCGACCTCGGCGCGCTGGGCATACTTAAGGACTGCAGTACGTTTGAGTCTGTCCAATAATCCGTTCACGTTCCATGACAGAATGCGCACGCGGGCCCTGGAGGTGAGATCACCCATGGGAATGGTAAGAGCAGAGCATTTTAAAGATGAGGTGGCCGTGAGGGGCCAGGACCGTGGGCCCCACACCGGGGAGGAGCATTGCACTGCGCATGAGGGCGAGCGGCAGTGAGGCATGCGCGGGTGGGTGTGTGGAGAGGCACAGCGATGCACTGAGTGTGGTGTAGTAGAAGACATTCAAAGAAAGACAAATCCAACCCAAACAGAACATTCCCCCAGAAAGAAACAACCAACAGGCCCCCAACCCCAGGCCCCCACCCCCCACCCTACACTTCGAAAACGGAAGCATCTGTCGCCCGAACAAACCCCAACAGGTACAAGACCCCAAGCTTAGATGCTCGGGTATAAGAGCGTAGTGGACCCCTCCAGAGGTACGGATTTCAGTGATACAGCCTAGGTAGTGGCGAGAAAGCATAAGAGTGCAGAGTCTCCCGCCCCCCGCCCCCGAACAAGTCCGTCTCCCCCCGTGGATATCCGGGGCAGACCACAGATCACAGGGCAGGACTGCGGGAAAGGTCAGACAAGTCCGACTGTACGGTGAGAGGGACAGGAGATCCCCCCGGCCCGGGCGACAAGCAACGTCGGGGTCCCCCTGCCGCCCTAGACGATGCGTCGGAGGAGGCCGACGAGCCCCTCACAAGTCTCTCAGAAGCGTTGGCGGACCGGGTCCGGATCGTCGCCACTCCTCGGCGCAGCCGGGACTGCGTGCGCTTCCTGCGCCGTGGTCGTCGGGTTACGGGCGCTTCGCGGCCTCGAGACCCCGCAGCGGAGGACACCCCCGCGGGTGGGCGCAGAGGCCGTTCCTCAGTGAGCCAAGTCCAGGCCGCCCGGGGGGTATCAAAGAACAGTGTCTTGTCCTGGAAGACAACACGAAGGCGGGCCGGGAACTGGAGCTGGTATTGAAGACCCAGGGAACGCAGCTTTTGCTTCACATCCATGTAGGAACGGCGCTGTTCCTGGACCTCCCGGGTGTAGTCCGGAAAAACCATAATGGTGTGGTTGTTAAAGGTCAAAGGCCCACGCACTCGTGCCTCCCGCAGGATAGCGTCCCTGTCCCGAAAGTTGAGGATTCGAAGGATAAACGGGCGCGGGGGAGCCCCCACGGGGGGTCTGGCCGCCAGCGACCGGTGCGCCCTCTCCACCACGAACCAAGTCGACAGCCCATTCTCCGGCATCCAGGACTTGAACCATTGCTCAAGGAAATCATCGGCACGGCCAGACTCCACTCCCTCCGGAAAGCCCACCAGGCGAAGGTTGTTGCGACGGGCGCGATTTTCGGCATCCTCTGCCCGCCTGTGCAGTTCCTTGGAGTGGGTGGTGAGCTCCCGGACCTGATCCTGCAACAAGTGAATGTCGTCCTCCGCCGTCGAGATTCGGGATTCCGCCTCCGTAATGCGGGCTGTGGCGTTGCGGAGATCTTGCCGTAAAAGCGCGACATCAACCTTCACCTCCCCAACCATCCCCTCAAGGGAGGTGCGGGAGGCATCAATGGCTTGGAGGATGACAGTCAGGTCCTTATTCGGGGCCGAGGCCCCCCCCCCGCCCGGAGGGTCCGAGCTGGCGAACTGGTCGATCCGCGTCTGATGAGACGTGCCCGGCAACTTAGGGCCCTTCTCCTTGCCCATGGCGGACCAATGGAACACAGGCAGGAGAGGGGAGAGGGCGATGGGAAAGGAAGGAACAGGGGTGCAACCCGGCCACTCCGTTGGATCCGGGTCAGAGCGCTGTCGCCACAGCGGGGGGGGGCCAGCAACCAGAATGTCCGCCCGCACTGGTGCCCAACGGTGAACTGTGGGGGAGGGCCACCGGGACCCCGGTGTGGTCGAGGCAGCAGGAGGTCAGGGGCCGACAGCCCAACCCCCCCCCCAGGTCCAAGGGGCAAGACGCGGCTCCAGAGAGGGCACGATGGGGAGGCCCCTCTCAGCCAGTCACGCGCCCGAGCCAGGGGGGCCACCACCGCAGTCCGCACCGGTCTACAGCAAGGGCACAGGAGGGGTCATCCCACGCCGGTCGCAGCCTCCGCCCTGGGCCGATCCGCCCGCCGACAAGGGCCACACCACCCCCGGGCAGCGTCCGTCGAGCCTCGCCTCTCCCAGCTCACCTCAGAAGCGGATCAGCTCCTCCGATCACGGGGCAGCCGCCTTTCGCCTACGCCACCACCAGATGCAGCCAGCCAGGAGGTCGTCAGGAGAGCACGACGGGGCGGCCAGGGCGACCCATCCCCCGAGAGGCAACAGCAACACAAGCCCCCGGGCGGCCCCGGGCCGTCGAGGCTGAAGCGGGTCGGTCTCCCCGCCGACCGGAGCCTCACCGCCACCAAGTAGATGCCAGGAAGGAGCAGCACGGGCAACGCGTCCGCCCTCCGGGTCCAAAGCAGCCGATGAGGAACGTGCGGCCCTCGCCCCTCGTGGTGCGCCGGGGCCTCTCGCAGCAGATGGAGCCACACAGGGAGCCTGAAGGATTCCGCCCACGCGCCGGCGCGGGCTGCGGGCCGTCCAACTCAGCCCCGGAGGCACCAAGACAGGCCAAACTCGCTCCGAGGGTCGGGCATCGGGACCTCCACACTCGGCGGACAGCCTAGGACAGCATCCGCGGATGTGGGGCGACTACGAGGGGTCCGGCAGCCAGGAGCCTCACACCATAGCGGCCATCTTGGCTGGCGCCACCTAGCGCCCTCCGGGACCTGCAGTTCTAGGTCCCATTTCGCCCGAGCCGTCAGAGGCGGGGCGACTATGAGCGAGTAGACCGTTCTATATATTTTAGAGACTAACTTGGCAGGGGCCTCATCAAGGAGGATACGTTGTAATGGTGCCACATCTGGGGGTTCCTGCGGAAAATCGGGTGTTAGCACCTTAATCCCCTGCCGGAGCCTGATATACAGAAAGACGTCAAGGGGAGAAGGTTGAATGCCTGCATATAAGTGTTCCATAGAACAGAACGTGCCATTATGGTACAGGTCCCCCCCACGTCGTGACGTGGATAGTATGAATTAATTTCCGAAACCCCGCCTCCTGCAACAGGGGCATGCTTCGATGGTAAACAAGGGGCAAGAGCGGCGCATACAACATGGTATTACCTAATTTGGCTGTGATGCGGTTTCATGCTGTTACCGTACTCGCCATTGTCGTGGGCGTTGTATCTTTCCCCTGTACTGGGATATACAAGGCACCTTCTATGGGGACCGGGTGTGCCAGCCAGTGTTCGGCCGCTAGTTGGGGCATGTATCGAGGTTGCCGCAACCAAAAATAGGCATAATGTGCCTGCGCCGCTTGAAAGTAAAGCTCAAAATCAGGGACGCCAAACCCGCCTTGATTATATGGCTTGGTGAGGACCTCCCACTTGAGCCGGGGCGACTTCCCACCCCAAACCAGTCTAATGAGCTCTGAGCGTAGGTGCCGGAAGAAAAAACTGCCCGGATAAAAGGGGATATTCAAGAAAAGATACAACAACTGAGGCAATATTACCATTTTAATCAACGACGTCCTTCCCGCCATAGAAAGGGGAAGCGTGATCCATCTAGCAATGCTGTCTGTAATACGTGTCATCGTCGTGCCATAGTTGGCCCGCATTAGCTAATTTTTGTCTTTTTCTATGTGTATACCTAAATACTTAAAGTCTCCCTCGCACCAGGCGAGAGGGTACTCCAACACAAACCGCGTAGTAGACGCCGTAAGAGGGAAAACCCGTGACTTGCTCCAGTTGATCTGGACTCCTGAGAGCCTGCCAAAGCGGATGAATTCCCTAAGAATCGGATTGAGGTTATCACTGGGGTCTCGTATATACAGAGTAATATCGTCCGCATACATAGATATTAATATCTGCCTCTGAAAGCACCTCAGCGCCTTTTCCTTATGATGTTGTCTTAACTTTGCTGCAAGTGGCTCCGTGGCTATAGCGAACAGCAGGGGCGACAGGGGGCAACCCTGTCTAGTGCCTCTGGTGATGGGAAATGCCGAAGAAAGTCTGCCGTTTATCAGCACCTTGGCCCTAGGAGACGTATACAATAGTCTAATCCAAGAGATGAAAATGAGTGGAAACCCCATTCGTTCCAGTACCTGGAATACATCATCCCATTCTAACGAGTCAAAGGCCTTCGAGGCATCGAGGAAGATGGCAGCCATCGGCAGGTCTTCATGTACCGAATTTAGCATTGAGAAAAAGTGCGCAGGTTATGGGACGTCGCCCTCCCGGGCACAATCCCTGCCTGGTCGGGTAGTATCAGGTTGAAGAGTAACAAGTTAATACGGGTAGCAATTAGTTTCGCAATTAGTTTCGCAAGTATTTTCACATCGCAATGAGAGGGGTCGATAGGAGTCACACTTGTTTGCAGCTTTCCCGGGTTTAAAGAGAGATGTAATGAGGGCCATGCGCATAGAAGGGGGCAAATGGCCCACCTCAAGGGCATCTTCATATACCTCCCGCAAGACCGGTGCCATAAAATCAATGTAGGTCTTATAGAACTCTATTGGTATCCCATCTAGGCCCGTAGCATTGCCCGAGCGCATGTGCATAATAGCCTCACGCACCTCGTCCAATTCAAAAGGGGTGCTCAGAAATGCTCTGTGTGCATCGCTAAGCCATCCGAGGGACACATCCTCCAGGTAGTCCTGCAAGTGTAGATCCCCCGTCCTAGTTGACGTATACAAGTGGTGATAGTGCTCCACAAACGCGTTAAGAATGCGTGTGGTGTCTCTGTATACTGCACCCTCCACGCCTTCAATTTCCAATATAGTATTAGGGGGCCGCGTCAACCTGATAGTCGCCGCCAAGGCTTTCCCAGGCCGCTCGCCCTCGCCATAGCGGCGGGCAATCCAATGTTTACCTCTAAATTTCGCCTCCCTGGTGGCTTCGTCCGTATATTCCGTCACTTTTTCGCGGATATGCGCTAGCGTAGCATCGTCAGGGCCGTCAGCCAATGACGCCTCAAGCGTTTTAAGATCGTCCTCCAGCATTCGCAGGCATGTTAGTATACTCTTCAGTACGCCGGACCCCTTAGCGATGCATATGCCCCTTAAGGTCACTTTAAATGCATCCCATATAGTTTCAACATCATTCACAGAGTCCTTGTTGCGCCTAAAAAATCCAAACAGTCTTCCCGCAACTCCTCCTGAAACACCGTATCAAGTAGCATCGTGGGTTGCAGTCGCCATACAGTCAACGGGGGGCCAATGTCCGCAGCCCGTAACGTAACGCGTACCGGCGAGTGATCAGAGAACGTTCTTGGAAGATGGTGTGCACGAGCAAGCGCCGTATAAAAATGGGGAGACGTAAAAACGTAGTCAAGCCGTGCCCACGATCGGGCTTGCGCCGTAAAGTGTGTGCATTCCCGCTTGTCAGCATGAAGATAGCGCCATGTGTCAATCACTTTGTGCTCAGCTAGTGTGTCTAACAGCGTCACACGAGTTTTAGTATAGTGGTGTGGGGCCGGGTGAGACCTGTCCCTAGACGGATCTAGCGTAGTGTTGAAATCTCCTCCCCAGATGAGGTGTTGTGGGCCCACGCCTATGATAGCCGCATTGAGGTCTGTAAAGAAATGCGGGTCATCTATGTTGGGGCCGTAGCAACAAACCAGGGTAACCGCCACATGCCCCAGCCTACCCCACATCAGACAATACCTCCCCTGGGCATCGCTCTCAGTGCCTGCCATAATGAAGGGCGTTCCTTTTTTAACCAGTATTGCCACTCCCCTGGAGTATGATGAGTAGGAGGAAAAAGCTGCGTATTTCGCCCATCTACTGGCAAAAGTGTGAGTAGCCTGCGATCTAAAATGGGTCTCCTGGATAAAGGCTATGTGGACCGCATGGCGATCCAAATAAGAGAGGATCTGCCTCTTTTTCCTCGGGTCTCCCAGGCCTCTAACATTCCAAGTTAATATATTTAAATCAGTGTCTACCGTAGCCATGTTGACAGTGAGAAGGAGAAAAGTGCATCAGCAAAGGAGTACCCAACTCGTTCCCTCGAGTGTTCATGCTCGATGACGGTTCTACCCGTACAGCGCAATAGCAACGTACCTTGTGTCCTACCACATTGTAAACATCACTGCCAGAACTTATGTGAATAATAGTGTGTACTACATGCACCATGAGGGGTTCCCCCCGCACCTCTCCATCTTGCACTCCCACAAAAACTGAAAATAGCATCACTTTAATATTATCCGCACCCAACATCGTAATAACATTTTCAAACATTCCCATCCCCCCACCCCTCATCCGAGATATCTCCAACGTGCTTCTTGTAACCGTCTCATCAGCAGGTCCATCTGGTAATGGAAGAGTGTCAATCCCATACAATGCAGAAAAAAGATCCCCTTTTACCCACCCAGTAACGATGCTCAAGCATTTCCACCGCTCCCAAATGACCGGAGTCGTAGCTGCGGTGGGGCCCATCCCTCTCCCCTGTTCTCCTCTCGGCGTCTGGGACACATTAGTCAAAAAGCTTCCGCTATTCAGGACATGCCATCCTCTCCCATAGCTTCTAGGAGCGGTCACAACAGCATGGACCAGGGCATTACCTCAGGGGTTGCCACGCCGTCCCCCTCCCACTCACAACCAAGGAGCCAGACAAGCAGCGCGATTCGTTCTAGGACCTTGGACCTAACAAAAGACATCTCCATCCCACCACATCCGCAATACTTACTAGCAAACAATTTCCGCAGCACATACCCCAGACAATGCTCATCTCTCTGTCTGGGTGCAGCGGCCCTGTAAGCAGCGAAGGTAATGGAAGAGACCAGAATCGCCCCGAAAACCCCTACCCCACCCCCAACCCACTGAAGCATCCCCAACTTGCCAGTACCCCTTCCCCACCCCCCTCCCAAAACTCCCATCAGACAGCTCAACAAGAGCAACATTGTCAACATGTTCATTGGGGTACACCCCAAGGGGGTCATCCAGAGTGCGCCCATATCTACCCCCTACATCCTGCCCTCCATCACAGTCAAGGGAAGGGGGGGGGGGGTGGTGCCTGGAATACATTACCAACCACTGTCCACTATCCGACCATGATATGCTCGTACAGTCTCGGCACCATCGCACTTGCGTATCCAGCAGGTGGGCCACCATGGCATTAGCTAATCAGTAGCCCCCAGATTCGGAGGCCAATCAGTAAGAAGCTGCGACCCTGTAACTAGTGTTCATCCTCATGATCTTCATCTTCACCCTCGCGTCGCGCAGTCCTCGCAGTCTTTAGAGCCTTCAAGAAATCTTCCACTTGTTGTGGATTCATGAAGAAGTGTTGCTTTGCCTGGTGGGTGACTCTCAACTTTGCCGGGTACAGCAGTGCATAATCAATTTGCAGGGCACAGAGTTTCTTTTTAACCTCTAGGAATTTACGGCGTTGTTCTTGAACGATAGGCGTGAAGTCCGGGTAGATGGTAAAGCTGACACCATCACACGATAGCGTCTGGTTCGCGCGCGCAGCCCGCAGCCCGCAGCGCCGCATCCCGATCCCGGTAGTTTAAGAGCCTGGCAATGATGGGTCGCGGTGGAGCTCCGGGTTTGGGCCGCGGCCCAAGAGAGCGGTGTGCTCTCTCGACGATAAACTGCTTAGAGAACGTGTCAGACCCAACGGAGGCAAGGAGTATCTTCTCCACGTAGTCTTCCATGCGCCCCGTATTGGTGGACTCCGGCACCCCCACCACATGGATGTTGTTACGGCGGCTGCGGGCTTCCAACTCATCATTTTTTGCAGCGATGACTCGTAAGACATTGTCCATTCTCGAAAGCTGCGTGGTGTGTGAGGCTGTAGTGTCTTCATGATCAGATATTCGCCTCTCAGTTTCAGTTATACGCTCCTCATGTACATCCATTTTCTGTGCAAAGGCGTCCATTCGTGACGATAACCGATCTACTTTATCCACTATGGTAGCAAAGCCTTGCCTCATTTCCTGCATCAGCTGTTGTAAGTCCGTTGTGGAGGAGCCTGAACTCGCGCCATCCGCGGGCGGGCCATGGGAACTCCCCGCATCCTGTGCGTTTCGCACTCCTTTCTTAGCCGCTGGGGCCTCAAACGTGAGTTTAGGCTGCCGATTATCTTGTTTACCCATCGTGGTCGTCTCGTATGGACCCACAGCAGCCAACGAGGGGCGGACTTCGCGTTCCTCCCGGGCGTTGAAGGGGTCAGAAGTCCTGGGTGCAACGCAGCGGGACCGCAGCAGCGATCAGTAGTCCACGATAAGGCCCAACCCGGCACCTTCAGGCAGAGACTGTAAGCAGGGAAGGAGGTATCGACCACTGTCGTCACCAGCGATATGCCGGCCGTCGTAGTCAATCGGCAGCTGTAGTAATCGTGGTGGGAAAGCAGAAAAGTGGCCTCGCAGTGAACGCACACCCTCCGCCACTGCGTCCCAGCACGCCAGTAGGGCAGCAGGGGGTGTATGACCGAGTCTCCAGGCGGGGGGGACGGGGGACCCTGCACCTTCGTGTAGTATCCCCTGTGCTCCACTAAATAGCAGTCAGGTGGGACGGTGGCGCATAGTGGCCCACAGTGGCAGAGAAAATGGGGCCAGCGCCACCAGTGCTCGTATCCAGGATATGCGCCCAGCCACTGGTGTGCTACCGTCAAAAATCGCGAAGTGGGGAGCCTTGGAATCCCGTATATACTACCGGGGCACCGCTCCGCTGGTCTCCGTCTCCCTGCGTGTTGGTTCGCTCACCACCATCTATCGCACCGCGTAGCGGTGGGGCGCACCGGGTCCCAGCCGCCCAAACGGAGCCTCCACTGCACAGGTCTCTCACACTGCGCTGGTCCCCTAGGCCTCAGGTGCAATCGTCAACCAGCAGCACACCGTGCCAGCAACTCTACCAAGGCACAGCTTCCAGCGACCGACACTGCCCACACCTCCGTCTTTAATCTGGTGCACCTTTGCAAGCAGTTCGTTTCCTCAGGCACGAGGGGGGGGGGAATCACCAGGCGTCAATGGCACACATCCCCCGCCGCCAGCAGTCCGACTCGTCCCCTCGCCTCACAGCAACCGGCAGGCTTCCCCAGCAGACAGCGCCACTCCCCGTGGATCACAGCCGGCTCCGATTCTCGGCACTCCGCAAGGCCGCACACCTCGGGGGGGGGGGGGACGACATCAGGCAGTGTCCGCAGCCGATCTTTCAGGAATGCAGGGCGCCGCAGCAGCCGGTCCCCGACCAGGCCCATCCTCCGCGCGGCGCGCCCCGGTCTGGCGTAGAGCGCACGTCGGGCACCACGCTCCACCTCACTGCAGCCAGGCGCCCGGTCCAACTTATACCGCAGCTATCGGAGCGTAGTTTCCGTCGGGGGATCAGCAGTCTAGACAGGATAAATGGAGGATTTCACATCCAGGCAGCAGGAGCCTCACACCAGTGCGGCCATTCTGCTTCTGCGCCCTCTAGCGCCCCCCTCAACCCCATTTAATCTTAGTAGCCGTATGTTCTGGTTCAACATCAGGTGTTCTATTTAGGATTCAATATAGAGAGCAAACAGCAGTGGGAGAGCAGACATCCCTGACGCGCCCCACTAAATATAGAAAATATAGAAGAGAACTTACCGCCTATTAAAGTTTTTGCCCTCGGATTCCTATAGTTTCTGCATTAATGCTATGTACCTCTCCCCAATTCCAAAAGCCCCCAAAGTCACCCGGAGCGATTCCCAGGTGACCCGGTCAAATGCCTTCTCCGCGTCCAGCATTATCATTTCCATTCCCATTCGGTCTCGAATTTTACTGGCAACATCAAATGCCACGATTGCGGTGTTGATGTTCGCCGTAGTATCCCTTCCATGTTTTCACAAAAAACAATGGTACATAATAGGCCACAAGGGTCCTGGTTTAGCCTAGGCTATTATTATTTGATTGAGCGCTAGTCAGTTAAACCAAAATTAGCCCACGGAGGACTTGTTAAGTAATATATGCAGGGACGCACAGTTGAAATGACATTACATTTATTAACAGCATATATGGAATATTAATTATTGCTATTCAAGTGATAGTTCTGGTGCTCACAAAAGAATATAGTGAAGGTGCGTGAGGTGAGGGGTGCTGGTGACATTTAAAATTACATCGCATTGACAACAGTAGGCAAAACTCCAAAAAGAATTTGTACAATGAAGGAGTTTTTTGTAGTAAAGGGTCGACGGCGTTTCAATCTCATTAATTCGAGATCATCATCAGGATGAAAAAGAGTGAGCATGAAGAATTTGCCAGAATTGTGTATAGCCAATTGGCATAAATCTCAGTCCCGGGAACGGTGGCGAGGCACTGAACCGGGAAGGCCAACATCCCGGGAGCCGTGGGTGTGTGGGGGCCGTGTGGAGTCTTGATTATGGAGGTTAAGTCCAGTGGCTGCGATGGGCCGGTTCTGTGTATCGGGAACGGCGGAATGAAGCCGGAGTTCCAATACAGCTGTGAAAAACACCCCGAGGAACGTGGGTGTGGTGGCAATTAATGGGTTCGCTAAAATCTCCATAGAACTGATATTTGTTAATCGCGATATCATGGCTTTAACCTCCCCCTTGGAGGTGATCCACTAGCGTAAGGGCCTGTTTTTAAACCCAGTCTTAGATTAGGTTGAAACTGTATGATCCAATTGGATATTGTTGCACTGTGCATACCCTTTCTTTTTGGCTCCCTTTATACCTTTGGTTCTAGCTTGCCTCTTATTTGGAATGCTATTATCCAATATTTCATTGTCCACTGGTGGTCCGTTTTTCATCCCCGTTTCTGTTCTCGTATCATGATCTTCAGCCTTGTTTACAGACTGTCCAGCTGTGTAATCATTCGAAATCTCCACGTCTGTGCTTTTATCCATTATTGCAGCGGTATTTGAGAATGAGGTCTCCAAGTTCTCATAGCCTACTTCAGCTCTCTCAGCCACTTGACCACTTTCTAGGGAGCATATTCTACAATTGTCCTTTTTAGCCAAAGGATCAGGCTCTGCATTATTAGCAGTGTGCTCCGAAGCATATGTAGTACTTCCCCAGGATTGCAATATTATAGCAGTACTGCCACATTGCCAGACTGCAACAGTTTCATTATGGGCCGCCCAACCCGAGATTAAGCTGCCTTGCTGGCCTCCTGATACACCTCTTCACCTGCAAGTACAGCCATATTATTGTGGCCTCCGCGACCTCCTCGCAGCGCAGATAGTCATAGCGGAGACATTGCTGGTTTTTGCTTTAGCCCTTAGATAGAACCGGTCTGCCAGCGAGCCGACCGTGCTTGTTGAAGAAACCCTTGCAAGGCTATACAGTGCTGCCACAACATAGGCAGCGTCTCCGGTACTCCCGTCGATTTCTTCTCGGCTAAGGAGAAGTGGAACCCACGGCACCTTCCATCGCCATTGCCCGAGCCGAAATCCACCCGAATCAGGTATGCATGAAAGCCACGGGAGGGGTTGTCCAGGAGAGTGTTAACCGCTGCGGCCTCAGCCCACTATCATCCTTCAGCGTCGGAATCCAGAAGATGGGATTAAGTATGTAATTATTGCAAATTCAAAGACAAGCTCATATAAATCAGTCTCAGAAACTTAGTATAAAAATACAAAATGTATCCTTAATAATGGAAAATAAATGAGGAATTCTGTAACCGCTATACAGAAAATGAGAAACAAAGTCTGGGGGGTAGGTTGAAAGTTTCGATCCTCCTGCCTATACATGAGGTTGTCTAAAATATCTGTTACGCCCTATTCTAAACTAGGGCACAGAGAAACCCTATTTAAGCCAGGGAAGCAAGAACGGTGTCAGCACAGCAGAACCTCTTTGGAAGTTCTCTAAAGGGAAACATATTGGATAGCATGAAGCCACACAATAGAGATGTCACAAAGAGGTCTGTACCTTTCAAAGTCGAAAGGAATTCTGAATAAAGCTAAAGTGTGTTCATCAATTGTAACCACAAAAGAACCTCAGAGAATCCCATGTCATGTCTCATTATTTTCCATCTTCAAACAATAAAATTTGTCAACTACACTCCCGATTGCTTTCCTTTGGTCCACACATTAGAACGTCCTTGAATTCCTCCTGTCTCCCAATTCTGTATAAACAGTAGTCCTCCCTTCGTTCGTTAAGATTTCTCATCCTTGCCAAAAGTACTTCTCCTGATTCTCAGTATCTCTTTCACACAATATGCTTTCTCTATTCGTTAGATCACACGACTGCATCTGTAGAGCAGACAAAAACTTTGCATCCAAAGCAAATGTTCAAGTGTAAGGTTAAATAAATAAACAGAAAGAGTCCACTTGTTTTGAATTTGACCGTCCTATCATTGTTATCCTCGATGTTTCTCTAGTAAACAATGGGTTTTCTTAAATTAACCTTCACCATCAAAGTGACCCATGGTGGCATGCTTCATCATCGGGTTCTTCCCACCCCGCTGAGGGACGGGGAGTGCTACGACCGACGAAGACGAGGGAACACTTTGTTGGATGTATGACTATGAGGGAAGGGTGTGGGAGGGTCAAGTAAATTAGTAAACCTGGCTATTTGGAGCGGATTATTTATTAAGTCCTGTAGCTGGTACTAGTAAAAAGGGGGTGGGAGACTTACATTGAGATGGGTGCCTGTCTCCTGGTCAACATGTTTCAAGCCTTCCCTTAAGGCTTTTCATCAGGACCAACAAATATGATTCCATTTATCACTCCTATAAGACCTGATGGTCATGTTATATGAGTTATGTACAAGAAGAAACATTTATACATGCACTCGTATTACCTACTTGGTATGTGTTCTCTCGCTAGAGATATACTTTGTGCATACTTTCCTTAGTTAAATACCTGTAACGATAGAACATTATTATACTACATTTTTTTAGCATTTGAAATGGTCAAACACATCACCATATGGTGGAAAAGGATGTGATATATTTTTGACATGTGCACTACTAATCTATTAGATTTATAAATAAATATTATGTGTTGTGCTGCCCTTTGACGTACAAGACAAGACACAATAGATAACATAAATCACACACTCTATATATATATGTATACAGACCTCATGTGAGGAGTAACAGGGATCGTGGTAATAGTATAATGACTGTGGAAAATAATAGAGAATCAAAAAACGGATAGCGTACATAATCATTCTCTAATTACAGCCCCATAAGGTCTGTCCAGGTAGTAAGGGGCGCTTGCAGTCACACACTGAGGAGATGAAAAAAGAAGAAGAATCAAGAATCAGTATATTGCCTGGGCAGTTTCACTTAACAAACCGGAGTTTGCTTGTTGCCTATTGGACACATGGGGGATGTCTCTTGTTCCTTGCGGCTATGCCATACTTACTTCGTCAAAGCGACTCTCTTGCTCGACTTAGGCTGCCTTACCCGTGGCTCTGGAGACAGGAGACTGAACGGGAAAGACTTCTTGATAAGGTGTGCCTACAATGACATTTTGCAAGCATCCTCGAGTGTGAGAACCCTTGAACGATAACCTTTAAAAAATGGCCAAGCTTAATTGACTCGCTTCCTGTATATTTCACCGCGGAGAACGGTGGTTCAAGTCGCTTATATGGGCTGACGTTTGAGCACAAATTTGCTTCCTAAATAATTTATCCAAGTATGTCAGAAAATAGAATTCAAAATTGGAAAATTCATCAAGTTGTGTTTGTCAGAAATAGTTATATTCAACAGGCTGACATCGGGTGTCTTGACACATATAGGTTCCCCTCATTGCATCATGTGTTCTCAAACACGTAATTCATGAGAAGAATTGATGGTTGCGGATAAGTAGTGGTGTATCTCTAGGTATATTGAAGAGAAAAAAATATGAAAATGAAAATAGAAGGGTAGTAAAAACATTTTTCAGGCTTGTTTCGCTACTTTGGAAAAAACTATGAATTAATGAGGTACTTGCAAGCTTGTTCCCTTGGGAGAACATTATTGATTAGGTGATTCACTTCATAGGTGTGCAGTATGTTTGACATTGTCCAAAAGGCTTATCTAACTGAAGTGGAGATCTCGAAGAGCACTAGTTGTAAAAACATTATGAAAGACCTCATAAAACTTTATAGATCTGGTGTGGATGACTGTTTGTCTGATTCGGTAGTGTTTTCACTGAGTGGGGGTGTCTCTACGGGTGGCAAAATCAGGCTGTGCACCCATCCACAAAATGCTTCTGACCGTATGAGTGGGTAGTGCATATGCCACAATGGTGTGAAGTCTGCATAATGGCATGTGTGCTTGTTGGATCCTCTCTCCGTTCGGTCACTGGAGGTGGGTCTGCTAGGTTGTCCAGTTCCGGTGCCTATGGTTGTATATCCCTGTTGGTGACTAAATGAAATGATTCCATTGTATGTCGTCATCCAATCTGTTGATATGTGTTCCCAGGCGGAAGACCCACTGTTGGTCCTATTCATAGAGTTGGGACTCCTTGGGGGCTTGTTCGATGACAGTCTACTGTAGTTCCTACGTGGTGTGTCCCTTTTCAATTAAATGAGTGGATATCGTAGTGGTGGCTCGATCGCATCTCAGATTACTGCAGTGTTCACATATCCTAGTCTTGACCATGCGTTTAGTCATGCCGATGTATTGGAGTTGACAGGGGCACGTGATCATATATATTACTTTTTTCGTATTGCAGTTAGTGAAACGTCGTTGTTCCCAGGTGGTGGTGTTGCTGAATGTTATCTTTCTGCTCCTGGTGGTCAAGTGGCAAACACTGCAATTTACACATGGGTGGTGGCCAGAAGGAGGTTGCAAAAAGCCAGAAGCTGTTTCTCTGTCTGTGTTGAGGTAATCGAGTGTTGTTGCATTGTCTCTGTTTATACTTGGTCTAATGTGGACTATCAAATCTCTCAAGTTCTTGCTTCTTTTGTGAGAGTACCACAGTTCAGGACTCGCCAATGTTTATTGATGATCATCCTCACATGGTTGGAGGCGGTATTGTAAGTGGTTACACATATCTGTCTGTCCTCTCTCTGTTTAGGTGGTTTAACTTCCAGAAGGACCTCTCTGTTAATATTTTTGGCCCATTTCATGGCCTGATCAATAATTTGAGGGGGGTAGTTCTTGTCTGCCAGTTTGTTACGCAGCTCATCTGCTTGTTTTATGTAATCCTGAAGGTCTGAGCAGTTCCTTCTGACCCTAAGGAATTGGCCAAAAGGGAGGTTTTCCCACAGGTGTCTGGGGTAGAAATGGTGGTAGACGAGAAGGCA
The DNA here is from genome assembly GCF_964204655.1 of Triturus cristatus. Lineage (NCBI taxonomy): Eukaryota > Metazoa > Chordata > Amphibia > Caudata > Salamandridae > Triturus > Triturus cristatus. Next base: position 1,155,105,586 of record NC_140583.1, on the reverse strand, counting down.
ATTTTTTGCAGTAGGTTTTTTTTAAAGTATTTTTTTATTGGGTAATAAATACAATACAATAACATTTGCCATCAAACGAGTTTTTGCAGAAGGTTTGATATGTGTGGTGGTTGTCAATGTTCCTTCATTTGCCCTTATGTTTAGGTCTAGAAAGACCAGTTCCTTATTAGAGACAGTGTTAGTAAATTTCAAGAACGCGTTCTGATGGTTCAGCCATGTCAGGAACCGGTGTGCTGTCTCCTCATTCCCCTCCCATATAATAAGGATATCGTCGATGTAACATTTCCACATTTTTATCTGGGATAGAAAGGGGTTTGTATGATTGAGGATTCTGTGTTTTTCTAAATGGTGCACATATAACCCCGCTATACTTGGGACAAATGTGCTGCCCATGCTGGTGCTGTGTCTTTGAAGGTAAAGTCTATCTTCGAATTGAAAGAAGTTTCTTGTTAGTGCCCACTTGCAGCACTCCATAACCATGTTACGTGGGGTCTGGTATTCCCAGTCAATCTCAAAGAGGACATTTTCAATGATGTTCAACGTGTCCTCGTGTGGGAGACTGGTGTATAGGCTCTCCACATCTAATCCCATTAGTAGCTCTGTTTGGGGGTTGAAAGTTCTTTCTTTCAGAAGTCTTAATACATCTTTGGTGTCTTTAAGATAAGTGTCGGTGTGTTGGATGAGTGGTCTTAGGAAGGCATCGGCAAATTTTTACAGGGGTTTCAAAATGGACCCTATTCCTGCTACAATGGGGTGACCAGGTGAGTTTGTGAGGTTTTTGTGAATTTTAGGTTTGGTGTAAAAGTACGGTGTGGTTGGGGATCTGTTTATTAGGAAGTCGCCCTCCTTTTGTGAGATCCAATCGTGTGACAGGGCTTCGTCAACCATACTCGTGATCTGAATCCGTAGGGTCTCTGTGGGGTCTTCTCTTAGAGGCTCATAGTTTATTCTGTCTTGTAGGAGTCTCATGCATTCTTCACAATATATTTCAGCTGTTTGAATTACTATGGCTCCCCCTTTGTCGGCCGGTTTGATCACAATATGTTTGTTATTGGCCAGTTCTTTGATCACCTGTTTTTTTTCCCTTGTAGTGGTGTGGTAAACGTTTGCACTGTTCGTTTGCATCTCTTCCAAGTCCTTTAACACTGCCTTCCTAAATGCCAAAATTCCTACTGGTAATGTAACATCTGGGGGGTGAAGGTCGATTTTAACTGTAGCCCAGTATCATCTTTGACTTCCGGGATGGGTTCTTTTTGATGAAATATGCTCTCAATTTCAGCTTTCTGATGAATTCATTAACCTCCATGCACAGTTTGTATTTGTCAATTGTCTCAGTGGGGACGAAACCTAAGCCTTTCTGAAAAATCTCAAAGTGTGTCTGTGATAGCTCTAGGGGCGTCAGGTTGACCACTAAACTACTCGTCTGTTGGTTGTGGTCTGGTTGGTCAATGCACCCGTCATACTCCTTGTCGAGACCCCCGGTTGATCCTCGTCTGGTGCTCAATAGACCTGATTTTGCTTCTGGAATCTGACCCTTCTGGGACACTGACGCGATCCTAAAAAAGGGTTCTGTGGATAATGTTGGTAGTCCTGGGGAGCTGTATTCCAATGGTTAAATGGGCCGTGTGCAGGGTGGGAGGTTGGAGGGCCATAGAAGAAAGGCACTGGATACATCGGTGGTCCTTGGTTGGGACCCCAGTTCACAAACCCACCTGGTCGCCCCACTGTATCAGGAATAGGGACCATTTTGGAACCCCTGTCAAAATTTGCTGATGCCTTCCTAAGACCACTCATCCAACACACCAACACTTATCTTAAAGACACCAAAGATGTATTAAGGCTTCTGAAAGAAAGAACTTTCAACTCCAAAACAGAGCTACTAATTGGATTAGATGTGGAGAGCCTATACACCAGTCTCCCACACAAGAACACGTTGAACATCATTGAAAATGTCCTTTTTGAGATTGACTTGGAACACCAGACCCCACGTAACATGGTTATAGAGTGCTGCAAGTGGGCACTAACAAGAAACTTCTTTCAATTCGAAGATAGACTTTAACTTCAAAGACACGGCACCAGCATGGGCAGCACATTTGTCCCAAGTATAGCGGGGTTATATGTGCACCATTTAGAAAAACACAGAATCTGTAATCAAACTAGCCCCTTTCTATCCCAGATAAAAATGTGGAAACGTTACATCGACGACATCTTTATTATATGGGAGGGATATGAAGAGACAGCACACCGGTTCCTGACATGGCAGAAACATCAGAACGAGTTCTTGAACTTTACTAACACTGTCTCTAATAAGGAACTGGTCTTTCTAGACCTAAACATAAGGGCAAAGGAAGGAACATTGACAACAACCACCACACATATCAAACCTACTGCAAAAAATTGCCTTCTCGTCTATGACAGTTTCCACCCCAGACACCTGCGGGAAAACCTCCCTTTTTGCCAATTCCTTAGGCTCAGAAGGAACTGCTCAGACCTTCAGGATTACAAACAATAAGCAGATGAGCTGCCTAAAAACTGGCAGGCAGGAACTACCCTCCTCGAATTATTGATCAGGACATGAAATGGGCCAAAAATTATAACAGAGAGGCCCTTCTGGAAGATAAACTACCTAAACAGAAAGAGGAGAGACATTTATGTGTAACCACTTACAACACCGCCTCCAACCAAGTGAGCAAGATCAATAATAAACATTGGCGCATCCTGAACTGTGGTACTCTCATTTTCCCTAAACCAATATTCTCTCACAAAAGAGGCAAGTGCTTGAGAGATTTTATAGTCCACACTAGACCACGTATAAACAGAGACAGTGCAACCACACTTGATTCCCTCAACACAGACAGAGATCAGCTTCTGGCTTTTTTCCACCACCATCTGGACACTACCCATGTGGAAATTGCAGTGTTTACTACCTGACCACCAAGAGCAGAAAGATAACATTCAGCAACAACACCATCTGGGAACAACGACGTTTCACCAACTGCAATACGAAAAACTTAATATATATAATCACGTGACCTAGTCAACTTCATCATCTCTCCATGTTTTCTTTGTTCGCCCTAAGTTGGCAGGGTATGCCCAGATGTGGGTCCCTTGCTCACTTTGCCACTGGACTCAAGCTAGCCTGGCTGAAGAGCGGTGTTGTAGGAAGGTGGAATCTGACTACATGGTTGCCCCCACTTTATTCCTGGTGTTTTGATGGTTTTTGACTTAGTTTGTCTGGGAACCTGCTATTCAGGTCCCAAGCCTATCTGCTTTCTCTTATAAATTGATTCCTAGTACCTTAGGTACACAACAGATTGGATTCTGAGGTGCCCTTATAAGTCCCTAGTATATGGTATACTATGTACCCAGGGCATAGGTACCCCAGAGTCCTACCAGGGGCTGCAGCATGTATTATGCCACCCCTGGGAAGCCCTCCAAAATGACACCACAGGTCTGCTACTGCAGCCAGGGTAAGGTGGTACACGAACCCCTTACAGAGATATAGGTTCACTATATCTCACCTATCACTGCACATATAAACCTATCAGTCCCCTCTATGGCAAGCCTTTTCAATCCTAAAGGTAGGGTGCTTGGTTTTGTGTGAGAGGGTGCCCATGCATGAGCAGAGTCCGTCTGCAGCCTTCGGAATCTATTATCCGGGGTTGTCTGTGATGCAGCCTGACCATATACTCTTAAGTGCATTATAACCAAACGGTAAATGCTAACTTTGGACTGGCTGCACGGAAACATGTTGTGTTTGGTGTCAAACACCTTGGAATCGTACCCTCACACCAGTAACTGGTGTGGGAGTATGATCCCACCCTTCTAGAGGGAGAGCCATGACAGCACCGGTATACCCGGTACCAGCATAAAAGAGCCCTGGCATCACAAAATGGATGCTGCAGCCACAGTCACGAGTCGGGCCTCCTGCTGCTGACCGAAACTCCGGCAGGGGAGGCCTGGACAATAGGTTTCCTGTCACCTGGAGCCGGAACCCCAGGACACCGTGCACATTTGCTAGTGCATTAGCTTCTCAATGCCCCTTGAGGCTTTGCTTTGGGTTACTTATAGCCCAGACCCCGAGCAGTGAATTCACCAAAGATTGCTGGCCTGTCCACTCAGAGTGACCCGTAGGGAATATGAGACGTTATTTCGCATGCCATTACTTCGCATGCTTTTACTACGCGGTTATTACTTAGCAATAACCGTTACTATGCAAGTTTTTACTTTGGATACCATTACAATGAAAGTGTTATGGTATGCGAAGTAAAAACTTACCAAGTAATAATAATGTTATGCGGAATAACGTGTCATACTACACTTAACCCTAAAACTCTACACTACACTTCACTAACACACAACACTACCCTTAACCCTAAAACACTAACCCCCGACACTACACTAAACCCTAAAACACTACCCTAGACTTCACTAACCCACAACACTACCCTAAACCCTAAATCACTAACCCCACGACACTACACTAAACCCTAACACACTAACGACACTACACTCAACCCTAAAACACAACCCTAGACTACATTAACCCACAACACTACCCTAAACCCTAAAAAAATAACCCCCGACACTACACTAAACCCTAGAACACTAACCTAGACTTCAATAACCCACAACACTACCCTAAACCCTAAAACACTAACCCAACGACACTTCACTAAACCATAATACACTACACAAGTAAACAACCCTGCACTACCCTACACAGCCCCTTCACAGCCCCACTTACCTCTTAACACACGTGGTTCAAATCTTCTCCCCCTTCATGCTTCCACCGGCTTCCTCCGTCAGACTCTCTTTGCAAATGTCCGCCGTGACTAGTACCCGCCCCCTACGCATGCGTTGTACAACGCATACGATGTAACAGCATGCGTACTAAAGGGACGCGTTGTTACATCGCATGCGTACTAACGCTTGCGTAGTAACGGTACGCGAAGAAATGTCCGCGTACTAGTGGATGTTTCCCCCCGTGGGCCGCCATTTTGTGATTCCTCTCGAGGTCCCTTCGCGATCCCTTGTCCGTCGACTTGTGGGTCCCTGAGAAGGGTAACTTTACTTTTATTGGGCTTCTCTGGTTGCTCCAGATGTGCCCCGACTCTCCATCGCTTGGGGAGTCCCAAGGACCTTGCTGGTCCGCACCGAAGCATCTTTCTCCTTTCTGCGTGGGTTGCTGTTGCCAAGGCTGTTGTGTCCAATTTGGATAGCGACGCTGCAGCACTCGACATCCTTCGTGGGACAGCTCGAATCCAGCTCCTGGTCATCCTCGACGCCTCCTTGTCCTCGTGGCTTAAGAGTCAAGCTTCACCTCCTTCGCCTGAAAACACCCGACACCGGTGGGCATTCGTCTATCGTGCCCCTGGTAACTGGCAAGTGACCCAGACTGTGTCCCCTCTGCTTTCAGGTTCTTCACATCTCTGATCCAGGCTTGGATCTCCTCGGACACTTCGCATCTTCCCGGCATCAGCACTTCTTCGCCAACGGCCATTGAAAACGACGACGCGCCCCAACCCCATTTGACACCTATGCACCCAGCTTCTCTGGGTGTGGGAACTCGAGTACTCCGGTGCTGCCGTAGGTGTTGACCCTAGAACTGTCTAAGTCCAAGAGGGTTTGGTCCTAGTCCATTTCTAAGTGTCCTTTAACTCTAAAAATCTAACCGCGACTTTCCCCATAGAAGCTAACGGGAGCTTGCGGCTGTGTTCTCACACTGCACCCTGTGTCAATACCTTGCGTGGTTCCTTGGGGTCCCAGCGATTCTACAGGTTCTAGGCCTTGTGTCTAGTTAAGTCGTGGTTCTTACACCACTTTCTTTTTTTTTATAACAGTTTTTATTAAGAACAAACTGCAGCCTTGAAAGACATTATACAGACATCATTGGCAGAGTTACACAAGGTTTCAGCATTGTATCGCAACCTTCGGACCACCAGGAGCACAGAGGACTACAATCTTTGGCAGCATCACACAGATTATGATGGTTACAACTGTGTGCTCGGGTCACGATAGCAAGGAAATGCGCTACAGGTTCACTTGTAGGTACGCACTATCATCGGCTGCCCAGGGCGGGGGCCATCAACGTCCCATCCTCTCCCCCAACAACTATTGTCTCCCCCTCCTCAGTTCTACCGTAGGAGATATGCAGATCTCACCCCTATATTTGTTCCAGCGTCCCCACTTATGATCCCATTTTCATGGACACCCTCTACCTTTATACACTGCTTTTTCCCCAATCATGGCATAGTCCATGTCTTTTGTGCACCCCCCATTTCTGGGCAATATTTCGTTTTGCTATGCTCCAGGCCATTGTGGCCCATGACTGCTCCGCCTTTGAGAGGTCAGTTGCTTCCCAGATATTAAGGAGACATAGTGTGGGAGATGGTTGTATAGGTTCGTCACAAGTCCTGACCAGTTGTCGGGTGACGTCTGTCCAGTATTGTTGTATGCGTGGGCAGTCCCAAAGGATGTGTATGAATGTGCCAGTCTGATTACAGTGCCGAAGGCAGAGTGGATCAGGCCTCCTACCCCGCCTAAATAACAATGCGGCATCAAAATACACCCTGTGGAGAATCTTGAGCTGGACTAGCCGTAGTTGCATCGGAATAGCCACCTCCTGGGGAGAGGCCAGTGCCTCTCTCCAGTCCTCCTCAGCCAACTCCCCCAAGTCAACCTCCCAGCTCGACCGTAGTTTCAGCATTGGGTCGGTTCGGTTGTTGACCAATTTCTTATACGTGAGGGAGATAGCCTTACAGTCCATTGGGTCCAGTAATAGCCTGTCCTCTAGCGGTGAGGAATCCAGAAGGGGGGTATCCTTCGGGAGGGCCGAATCAAAGGCATGACTGATCTGGAGATATTGAAAAGTCTCCGACGGTGCTAATTGGTACTTAATTTGAAGGTCCGCGAACGTTGCTTTCTTCCCTTTCACCCACATGTCCCATTTATCAAACCCCACACAGGTACTGAGGCAGCCTAAAATGTCTGGTTCCCACAGGGGGGTAGCCTTCGTGAGGCATCCCTGCCAACTCAGCCTTCGCTGGACTCCATGCCACACTTCCACCGTACGTGCCGTGGGGCCAGTCAGACGTAGCTTTCGATAGTTTGTATACCATTAGCCAATGGTCGATGCGAACGCTGGGGTCGTCGTGCGGTCCAAACACCCATCTGTTAATGGCTGTCAATTGCGAAGCCTGGTAGTAAAGGCGCATGTCCAGCAACCCTATACCCCCGTCGTACCATCCCATAGTGAGCTTAGTTATGGCAATACGGGGCGGTTTATTCTCCCACAGCAATTCCTGCACTGCGGCTTCAATCTGCAGAAAATAAGAATTAGGAATGGGATTGGGAGCATTTTGAAGGGCATAGAGAAATCATGGCAGGGCGAGCATTTTGAATAGAGACGCACGTCCCAAGAGAGTAAGGGGCAGTGCCCTCCAATGTGTTACGTCTGATCTAAACCGCTGTAGGGCCCCCAGAAGATTTCGTTCAAAGCACAGTGTGGCATCAGGTGTAATAAAAATGCCCAAATATCAGAAGCCCTGGGTCGGTACTGGTATGTCGTATCCTCGAGGAGGAACGCGCTGAAGAGGCAAGATAAAGCAAAACATCATCCACATGCAGCGATATGCGGTCCTCATGGTCTCTCGCCCATTTGAGGCCTCTGATGCCCAGGTCTCCCCTAATCCAAACTGCTAGTGACTCCAGCACCATGGCAAAAAGGAGCGGTGACAGCAGGCATCCTTGCCTTGTGCTACGACAGAGGGGGAAAGAAATGGAGCAATGGTTGTTTACCGAAACATGCGCTGTCGGTCATGTATATAATAGTTTGATCCACCCAATCAGCTTGGGTCCAAACCCCATGCGGGCCAGAGCAGCAAACAGATACTCCCAAGCAATAGTGTCAAATGCCATTTTGGCATCAAGCTTGAGCAAAATCTCTTCCTCCTCAAGTGTGTCTATACGCCCCAGTGCACCATGTACACGACGCAGATTCCGTGCTGTATTCCGTCCCGGCATAAATCCCGACTGGTCTGGGTGAATCGGATCATTGAGACAAGGGAGAAAGCGATTCGCCAACAGTTTGGCCAGAATTTTGGCTTGCAGCGTAATCAGAGATATGAGCCGGTACGATGTGCAATCTTCCGCCGGTTTACCGGGTTTGTGAATAACCACAATAGTGCTTAAATCAAGTCAGTCAAGTAGCATGCCTTGATTCATAAGAGAGGCAATATCGATGTGGGAACACTGGGGACTGCGCATGCGCGTAGAGATAAGTGGTGCCACCTCGACATATGCGAGTATGTAATTATACTTGTGACTGCATATGCGCTTTTGAGGCTAGTGATACCATATTGCGTATGGCGACATCGGCATGCACAAATTAAGTCAGCCAATTAGTATGCCTTGAATCACAAGAGAGGCATTATCGGTGTGGGAACACTGAGGACTGCGCATGCGCGTAGAGATGAGTGTTGCTACTTCCGCATATGCGAGTTTCTGAGTAGGCTTGGGACTGCACATGCGCTTAGAGGCCTGCGTTACTATCTTCGCGCATGCCTGTCCGGTAATGGGCGCTCTGAGCCAATAAATACAAAAAATACATACACACCTGTGGCTCGAACGTCCTAATTGACTAATTAGAGCGGATATTTAAGGATTCCCTTCCTGCCTGCCGTCGCCTCCCAGACTGCTCGCAGTCAAGCTCGAGGAACCGACGGACAGGTAAGGAAAGGGGGATCGAGGCTTTTTGCTATGATGAGGCTCTTCACTACCACGGGGCATTCTGGCTAAATTTCTCAAAAATTCTTTTGATTTACTGTTGGATGTGTGGGGAATTAACAAGACCATTATGTTGAAGTTATTGTCAGCAAGCTCTCCCCAGGTTTTGATATGATAAATACGACATTGACATTTCATGTAGTGTACGAAAGGGGTTCAGGTCCCTATTTTCTCGAAGTGATATCACGATCTATATAGTGAGATGGTATACAAGTGTACTACTTGCCTGGTAAATCTGGCCTGTTATGCATGAAGGGTATGTCTTCCATAAGTCAAGAGTTTATAGGTTCTAGATGTTGAATTTATTATAGGGACATCCAGGGCACAAGTATCCTCGTGCAACTTGTCCTTTTGTCCTTATTTTTTAACAGAGCGGTGCCTCCTTCACCGAGCAGTCAGCCGGGTGAGGTGAGGTTTTCCTCCCACAGAAAGCTGGGTGAGTGCAACTTATGTTCTTTAAGAAAAACCTCATCATTTTGTTAACCACGTTTTGGGTTGTTCATAATGAATATAGTGCACAAATAGGCACTATATGACGCAGGCTGCGAGTGCTGCAAATTGTCTGTGTGTGAAACAATTTTTTTTTTTTTTTTTGAAACCGTTTATTGCAATCTCAAGTATATACAAGTATGGGCCTACAACCTTCCGGCCGGCCGCTAGAGTGACAGGAGCATTTGACAGACGTACAAAAAGGCACTTGGCGTTGCAGAGAAGTAAATCAGGAGGTATCAACGACGTGGGCCACATGACTCTGAGCCCACAATACGGTTTCATTTTATACAAACACAACGACACAAAAAAACCACACCCGCAAGGCAACCCGCAATCGAAAGTAACCGCACGTGCTCCTCAAATGGGGGACCCCAACCATCCACAGGAATCTAAAGAGGGGAAGGGGAACAGATCAAGGACTGGGGGAACCCTGTGCCCGGGGCTGGGGGAGGGGGTCAACTAGGGGGACGGAGCCGGTGAGGCAGCAGGCAGCAGTGGTGGCTCGCAGATACCCCCGCGGTAGGCGTTCCAGGGGCCCCATACTTTCATCCACGCCCCAGGCTTACCCCTCGCCACATACACCACCTTTTCTCGGAACATGCACCAATCCATGTGTTCTTTCCAGGCCGACACCGCCGGGGGCCTCTGGGATCCCCACAGTTGAGCGATGTCACGCTTAGCTATCATATATCCCAGAGTCACCCATCGCGTCTGCGGAACCGAGTAATCAGTTGGTTCCCACACATTCAGCAAGCATCTACTCGCTTCAGGCTGTGAAACAATTTTTAACGGGTTGATTCTCATTATTCCTTTCAGGAAAGAAGATAAAATGAAAATACACAAGCAATAACTTTGCTAGTCTGGTAGGGTGGCTTCAGCCACACACTCAATTCTTATGAAAATATCATAATTATCTTCGAGAATCATTGTCTCTTTACACTGTTTTTTTACACTGGTTTTTACACAGTTTCGTTACACTATTTTTACCAAAAATATCCTGCAGTAGCCTTAAGTACTATCAAGAGTAGGTCCTGAAGAAAGCCGGGTCAGCAGACCCTCACGGCTGAAACATGTCGACCTTACGAGTCCAAGACAGGGAATAGTCAGAGTTGTTTATGACTATTTTGGTTTTTAGATATGATACTTGGTCAATTCCTAATAAACATATTTTTTGACCATGTAATCATTTTTAAAGCACTTTCACGCTAGAGCACTGCACATGTTTTTTTGAGTTTTTTTTTAGTCTTCAAGAGTTATATTGCACACTGTGGCAGGAGATTTCTCGATCTTGGGATCTTGGATCAGGGCACCCAACAGGGCCGGCTGGCTCGAATTAGTGGGCCCAGACCTTGACCCCTTAGAGTTACACATGACGAAGCTCCGCCAACAAGGGTGGGCTGATGGACTCTTAATCTTCTGGCTCAGTGATGTATTGACTATCTGAAGAGGTTCACACGGTGTTTGCAGCACCACGTAGCTTTCCGTTCTTGATTGTTGGACTTATAACCTTCCGTTAGTGTAGTTCTGTGTTTTTTGGGGATTGAAGGTATTGTAGTCCTTAAATTAGTTCCCCTTTGAACCCCTGTGCATATATTAGTGTTGAGTAACCACAATAGTGGCCACGCGAATGTCACCCGGGAGAAGCCTAGATTCATAGCCTTCATTATATAGGTTACGCAAATGGGGCGCTAACTTCGTTGCCATGGTTTTAAGAAGTTCGATAGGAAGTCCGTTAGGACCCATTGCTTTACCAGCACGAATATCCTGAATTGCCTTCTGGATCTCAGTTACAGATAAGTCCACATCCAATACCTCTCTACCCTGCTGGGAGATACGTACTACCTCTATAGTGGCAAGGAGATCTGCTGCCATTAAAGCTTGTGAAGCTTGCTGAATTCCGTATATATTCTCATAATGGGTCGCAAAGGCGTCAGCTATGATTTGCGGGTCAGTGATCAGCTCGAAAAATTCCGTATATATTCTCATAATGGGTCGCAAAGGCGTCAGCTATGCCTTGCGGGTCTGTGATCAGCTCGTTATTAGGCCCCTTTATTACTCGTACCTATCTCGCTGACTGTTCCTTACGTTCTAGCCATGCCAGTAGTTTACCTGTGTGCCCACCCTGCTCATAAATCCGGTGACGAGTAGCCAGGGAATGTCTAGTGGCATCCTCTAGGAGCAGTTGCCTATAGTCCTGTCTTTTAATATTGAGATGGTGCTGGGTGTCGGGATCAGGGCCCTGAGAAATGGCCCCCTCTAGGTGCAAAATATCAGTTTCCAGTTCAACCACCCTCCGATTACGCTCGGCTCTGTGGCCCACCACAGAGATAGAGCCCTCCCCTTGATCACTGCACCGTATGCACCCCGACTTTACTGATCCCAAATTTTCTTCAAAGTAATAATATGTCTTGTCGCAGGTTTTCTCTAATATGTGGGATTGTTAGTTCCAATGGCTGTATCATGATTGGGCAGGGCCAAGGGCGCTAGGTGGCGCTGGATAAAGATGGCCGCGCATCCGCGAGGCTCTAGCTGCCCGACCTCGCTATATTTCAATTATTTGCTGCAATATCCCTTGCCCTTCGCTCTGAGGCGTGCTGACCTGACCCTAAGCTTGTGGGGACGACTCGTTGCGGAATTCGAGGTATTCCGGACCCCCGCCCTGCTGAAAATCGGCGCTGCAACTTTCCTGCCTGAGCGCGCCCGTTACCGCTGGAGGTCTGCGGCGGGCGCATGACCTACGCAAGAGCCGGTGCGGCTGCAGGGAGAAAGGCCCACTCTTCCGGGCAAAAGTGTCGCAGCCCCCCGATGCGGCCTGCCTGCGTCCTGGGGTGAAGGCGGACTGCCTGATGCTCTGTGTACGGGGCGGGCTGTCCCCGCCCGGGCGTGGCGGTGCCGGCGAGCATTTGGGTCCGAGTGGTGAGCCTGTGCGAGGGATTGAGGCCGGAGAGGAGAGCTGGGAGCCACGATGAGGATCCTGCTGAGCTGCTGAGCTTGCGCTTGGGTGCCGGGCTGTGACGGTGCACATTGCCTGCGCTGCCGATTGACAGCCGGGTCAGCTGAGCGGCACTTGGTCTGGCTGACGGTGCTGTGGAGATACCAACCTGCCTCCTCATGTGAGACAGATGCAAAAATCTCGGCCGCTTGAGACCCGTGGCTGACTGGGGCCTCGTGGACCCGCGCTGGCTGCGTGATTCTGCCGTGCCGCCGCGGGGACGGGCTGTGGTTGCCGCGGTGTGCTTGCGGTGCCAAGTAGCGCACTGAGAGGCCGACTGGCTTGTGGAACCTTTGGCGACTGCACGACTCGATTGAGGGCTGAGGCCCGGGGCGGCTCCCTGGTACTGCGGCTGGAGGTGAGCTATCCCAGCCACAACGCAGGTGGATGCGCTAGTGACTGGCGAGAAGTGCTACTGCTGGCTGGCCTGCCCTGCACTGCCTGACGCACGCGGCCGGCAGTGAACAGCGCAATGGGGAAGGCGGAGGCGCGTCAGTCCCGGCTACCTTTTGAGCAAAAGAAGGCAAATAACGCACGGTCGCTGCGGACCAGGGCGATGCCGCCGCGGAGTCATCGAGCCCCCCGATGCCTCCTCTTCAGGAGAACTTAAGGCCATGCTTACGACGATGCAACAAAGTCTGAATGCCCTGTCGGGCAAAATGGACACCATGAATACCCGCCTTGATTTTTTGGTACTAAAGGTTGACAAGCACGATGAGCAAATCAAGGAGGCGGAAAAGAGGATCTCTGACATAGAGGACCACGCCGCTGGCGCTGCCGGACAGATGTCACAGATGGACAAGCTGCTAAAGGTAATAGCTGCCAAGAATGAGGATTTGGAGGCTCGTAGCCGCCGGAACAACATCTGCATCATTGGGATTCCAGAAACCACTGCCGTGGGCAGAATGGAGGACTACGTGGAGCGGCTTCTCACCTCTGCGCTTGGAGCGGACACCTTCTCGGTGCACTTAATAGTCGAGCGAGCGCACAGATCGCTGGGTCAGCGTCCCCCGGTTGGGGCTCCGCCGAGGCCCATAGTCGCTCAACTGCTTAACTATCGTGACCGCGACGCTGCCTTGCGGAAAGCCCGAGATGTCCCGTCGCTGCAGTTCGAGGGGAACCACTTCTCCCTCTATCCTGACTTCACTCTGGCTGTCCAGGACGCGAGACAAAAATTTGCTCCGGTGAAACAGAAGTTGCGAGGGGTCAACTTAGAATACGCCCTGCTCTACCCGGCCAAACTACGAATACGCCACCGGAGGAGTTCCTTCGGTCCCTGAGACGGACTTCTCCTGCGCAGGCCGGGGGAGCTGACCGCTCCGGCTCCCGTTCGCCCGGGGGAGATGCCTGAGCTTGGCACATCGCACTTCTACTTGTTCGGACTGGCCTCCCCTGGGCGGATTGAGCATTATTGACGTGCACGAGCTGTCACACTTTGAAGCTAATCTGAGACAGGGTGTACAGTCTGAGACATCGTGGACTACCGACTCCTACCCTCCGCCGGGCTGCTGCTGCCTGCGGTGGAGGGGCCTCGCAGCTACGTATCCTGAGACAGATGAGTACTGTGGGTGGTGGGCTAGATTGATTTGTAGTACCAATGCCTGAATGATTATCCCACATGTCAAGACTTAATATGAACCATGATCCTGGGGTCTGGTCGGAGTGCTGAGTGGGTTGGGCTTTTGGGGATTTACTGTTTTAGGTGCGGGCACCCCTCAAACCCCTGACCTCCTTCGTCCCAGCTTCGTTGGGGAGTACACAGGGAGCTCCCGTCGTTTAAGGGGAGCATGAGGGTTTAAGAGGCACCACGGCGCCCCCCACTACGGGCAGTCCCCGATACTTGTAGACAGATAGCCCTGGAAGGGTTGTGGTTTAGACTGTGTCTTTTTTTTTCTCTTTTTTTCTTTTATATGGTTTCAAGTGCTTTGCTATTTCTGTTTCGATGCCATTGTTATGTTGTTGCATCTGTGTTATTGGGGGTTACAGGGGGGGGAGGGAAGGAAGATTCTGGCGCATTTGGGGTGCTGATGTGGGAGGGTAAACTGGGAGGGTGGGACGCGGGAGAGCCATATGGGGGAGTGGTAACGAGTCATTATAAGAGCACACTTGAGCATGCTATTGGAATCGCACAACTCTACAGGCCCGTGATAGGGGATTCACTACACTACTGGCCACGCTGAGGAGTTGTAGTCTACATTACGCCCACAGACATAGCTACCATGGCTACAGGCACACAAATATGGCAGATAATCGTCGCAGCTTGTTGAAATTCCTGTCATGGAATGTGCGAGGTCTGGGGGACCCTAGGAAGAGAAGACAGATTCTCTCTTATCTAGATCGGCATGATATCAGCATAGCTGCGCTGCAGGAAACACACACTGACCCTAGATGTACTTTGACTTTTGGTGCCCGGTGGGCTGACAGTAGGGTATTCTCAGCTTACTCCACATACGCACGAGGCACGGCAATACTGATTAAGCGCGGGACTCCCTTCAGATGCGCAGGGACTCGAAGAGATGAGTGTGGTAGGTTCTGTATGATGTGGGGCTCCCTTGGCGCACACTCAGTGGTGATTGTTAGCTACTATGGTCCCAACACTGATTGCCCTGATATCCTGCATGGTCTATGGGATCAGATTTTGGACACTGGGGCCACACATGTGCTTTGGGCGGGAGACTTCAATACGGTGTGTGATCCTGTTAGGGACCGCTCTACACATCTGCCTCAGCACTATACACGCAGTCAGGGCGCCTTGCGAGGGTTACTGGAGGATGAGGGCCTAGTAGACTTGTGGAGACATAGGCACGCGGAGCTACGAGAGGGAACTTTCCACTCATCCATACATTCGTCCTGGTCAAGACTGGATTATGGGCTGGGGTCCCGAGGCATATGCTCCTGGGTGCAGGACATTGATCATCTGGCCCGGACCCTGTCCGACCATGCCCCAGTGCGCCTTGCTCTTGACATTCCCGGCGTGGCTTCTGGTGCCGGGGACTGGAAGCTTGCCCCTGAGACATTGCTAGATGAGGTTTTTAAGACGGAGTTGTGGGAGGCTATAGCTGACTTTTTCGAGCAGAACAGGGGGTCGGTTGAGAGGGTTGGGACACTGTGGGAGGCATTCAAGGTGACACTGTGAGGGATCTGTATGTCCAAAAGCTTCGGGGTGCTGAGAGACATCCGTCAGCGGCTGAGACGGTTGGAGGGGGAACTCAAAGACTTAGAGACCACTATTTGGCAGGTGGAATCCAGAGAGGGGAACTGCCACTATGACAGTGATCGGATTCTGCAGATCTTTACAGATTTCTACGCTGAGCTCTACAGCTCTAAAGGGGTCAACGCTGCCGACTACCCGTTTTTTTTCGGGGACATCACGTTGGGGTACCTAGAGGATAATCAGAGGGAGTTTCTCTGCGCGCCATTTTCGAACGATGAACTTAGAGAGGCGGTTTTGCAGCTCTGGTCTGGGAAAGCGCCAGGACCGGACGGGTTACCGAGCGACTTCTATAAGGCTTACCTTGATCAGCTTGTCCCTGTCCTGCAGGCGGTGTACTCGGAGGCACTAGAGACGCAATCGCTGCCCCCCACAATAAGGGAGGCTCTTATTATCTCGATCCTTAAGCCAGGGAAACCGGCTAACCGGTGCGATTCCTACCGTCCTTTGTCCCTCATCAACGTAGACAGTAAAATTCTCACCAAACTGTTGGCTAACCGCCTGAACTTACTGATGGACAAATTGGTCTTGCCGGATCAGGCGGGATTCATTCCCGGGAGATCCACTTCCCACAATCTCCGCACCCTCTTTTCGATCATCCGCCAGGTAGACCCGCAGCTGCCATTGGCGGCTGTTTTTCTGGATGCCACTAAGGCGTTCGATTCTGTGGAATGGGAGTATTTACATGCAGTACTTCATTGTATGGGGTTTCCGGTGGGGTTTTCCGCCTGGATCAACCTGATTTACGCTAACCCGGTGGCCCGTGTGCACGTTAATGGCCACACGTCTGCGAGTATACCATTGTCGCGAGGCACCAGGCAGGGATGCCCGCTGTCACCGCTGCTTTTTGCCCTGGCGATGGAGCCGTTGGCCGCCAGGGTGCGGCAATATCATCAGGAGAAGGCTCTTAGATGCCTGCTGCGCCCTATCCTGATTTCGTTGTATGCTGACGACGTCACCCTGTATGTCAAGAACCCGATACACAACCTGGGTCCGCTCTTGCGGGAATTTGTGAGGTTTGGGGGACTGTCTGGTATACAGATCAATTGGGCAAAATCGCAGATCCTTCCTCTTACACCAGCGGTCACCCCCTTTGTACCTGACTATCCGCTTGAATGGTGTGATGCGTCTGTTCGTGTCGTGACTGTTAGGCCAAGTGTAACGTGAAAAGTCCACTAACCTGCAACAAGAGCGGCCAGCAGGGACGATGTCGTGTAGATAATACCGATTATTCCCCTGGAAACACCCCCCACCTAGATCTAGTTGAACTCCAGGTGTGAAGATGCAACCCGGGGGACAACCGGGAGAAGATAACGGAAAATCGGGGGAGTGTAGAGGGATGGGGGTCGGATGCCGTGAAGGGGTAAGGCACGGTCCCTTTTTGAGGTAGGCTGCAGTGGGAGAAAATAACAGAAACAAAGGGTCAAAGGGAGAACACTATGAAAGATACTATACACCCCCTCTTCCCTTCCGTCTCTCCTTACTGTAGTATTAAGGATACTCCAGGGATCCCTCGGTAAACACAGATAATCACCCAGGATGTGAATGCTGCACAAGCCCACTGTCGGGGGGTACCCTGGCAGGCGTGTTTAACGTCACACCGCCCACACGGGCCCGGCAGGCTTGTGCCACCAAAGAAAACAAGGAAACGTAGTTTGGTTCTGGCGACGTAGGACAGTTTCAGAGAGGCCAAGAACCCAAGGTACTGCGGACTCCAACAGACAAGTGAACGCCTGTTGAGGAATGGGGGAAACACAACAAATGGAGCGCAGGCAGAGCGGGAGACGCTTCCACTCCCTGCGTGGACCTAAATACCTGAACCGATCTCCAAAGATCGTAATCACGGTTGCGTTGCAAGTCTCAATCCTCAGGGGCCAGAGATGTCTGACATCCAACTCGGAGCTTGAATGAGTAGCGCGCAAAAGAATCCGCGGGGAGTACCATCCGCAACGCGCTACTCTACGAAACAGGGAAATCCAGATCACGGACTGTTTGTCAAGCCCCGCTTCCTGGAAGAGGCGGGGCTTTTGTAATGCGCGGTACTTTCGCGCGCGGCTCGTCCCGCACGTCTTTGCCCCTTGGCCTTCTGGGCCTCGTAGTCTGTTTTGCGCCGGACTCGGCCGGCGGCTCCAGGATCGCGACAGAACCCTCTCTCAAGAATCGCCGTCTCGGCGGTTGACCTGGCTTGCCGGGGTGTGTGCGATGGAACCGGTTCACCAACTGAGGGCAATGTAGATTAGTGACAGGTTCCCAGGTTCTTTCCTCCACTCCGTAGCCCTTCCAATCAACTAAGTACTGCAAGCGTCCTCTCACACGTCGGGAATCTAACACCTCTTTCACCTCGTACTCCTCTTGTCCGTCTATACTGAGCGGGACAGGGACCGGAGCAACTCTTGTGCTGTCGGGACAGGCTTTTAGTAAGGACACATGGAACACGGGATGGATCTTCCATGATGGGGGCAAGGACAGCTTCATGGCCACAGGATTAATGATTTGTTGAATACCGTAGGGTCCAACAAACTTGGGAATTAGCTTACCCCCTTTTTTGACCTGCAAGTGTTTTGTGGATAACCACACCTTGTCCCCTACCTTGTATGTGGGTTCTGGGGTTCTCTTTTTGTCTGCCTGTTGTTTCTGTGCTCTTTGTGCTTTTTCTAACTGACCCTTCACCTCCGCAAGCACAGCTCGTAAATGGGTGTGGTGCTCGTGTATGGTGGGATGATGCGTTTCTATGGGCCCTTCAAAGGGTAGGAAATACGGATGGAAACCATAAAGACAGAAAAAAGGGGAACACCCTAATGTGGTATGTTGTGCGTTATTGTAAGCAAACTCGGCAGTCCAAAGTAATGAATGCCAATCTGGAGTATTCTGGAGGATAAAACATCGTAGATATTGTTCGAGGGTTTGGTTTAACCTTTCCGTTTTTCCGTCTGTTTGTGGGTGGTAACTGGTAGACAGACGTACTTCCACTCCCATGATGGCACATAAGGGCCTCCAGAATCGTGAGATGAATTGGGATCCCCTGTCGGTAATGAGAACTCGAGGTAGTCCATGGGCGCGTACTACATGCTGAAGGACGATGGTGGCGAGTTCAGCGGATGTAGGTAGTTTCTTGAGGGGAATAAAATGGCCCATTTTAGACAAGTGATCAACCACCACTAGGATGGTGGTGTATTCGTCACATGGCGGCATTTCCACAATAAAGTCCATTGAAATGGTGTGCC
Source organism: Triturus cristatus (assembly GCF_964204655.1). Classification (NCBI taxonomy): domain Eukaryota; kingdom Metazoa; phylum Chordata; class Amphibia; order Caudata; family Salamandridae; genus Triturus; species Triturus cristatus. The sequence goes on along the minus strand of NC_140583.1, from coordinate 1,155,086,880 downwards.
AGGGGAACGGAGGCACTGGGATTGGGTGTAGTAATCCAGCAGGTTTGGAGTGACTTGCCTTGCTTTGGGCACAGATAGCGCAATTCTTGATATATTCTTTGGTGTCAGACCGTAGGGAGGGCCACCAAAATGATCTCTCGAGGAGAGAGATGATTTTTGTATTTCCAAGGTGCCCTCCTAATGGGGAATCGTGAGCCCAGGCTACCATCTGTTGTTGTTGGACGGATCGGGGGAGGTATAGGGCTTCATGATGAAACAGTAAACGATGTTTTGTGGTTCGATTGTCAGGGTCCTCTTGTATCCAGGAACTGCTTTCGAATGGATCCCAGGACGCCTTCAGGTCCTCCAGAAAATCCGGGGCTGTGAGAGCTGCAATGCTGTCAGGTGGAAAGGAGTTTTCTGCGAGAACGCTAGGAGGCTCTGGGTGTTCTTCAGTTTCTGGGTGTGAGGGGTCCTCTAACCGTGATAAGGCGTCAGCTTTTCCGTTCTGTGTTCCTGGTCTATATCGGATAATAAAATCAAAATCGGAAAAGAAAAGCGACCACCTTAGTTGCCTGGGTGTGAGGGCTTTAGCTGTCTTTAGGAACAGAAGATTTCGATGATCGGTGTAGATCTCAATGGTGTGGACAGCCCCTAAGAGGTAGTGCCTCCATTCTTCACAGGCCCTTTTGATGGCCAATAATTCTTTATCCGTAATGGAATAGTTGATTTCACTAGGGGAAATCTTTTTGGAATAATATGCCACTGGATGTATCTGCCCTGTTTCTGGATGTCTTTGTGACAGCACCCCACCAATGGCATATTGTGACGCGTCTGTTTCCAACAGGTATGGTAGAGTCGGGTTTGGATGACGCAATATGGGTGCTTGGACAAAACGGTTCTTTAGTTCTTGAAATGCTGCATCGGCCTCTTGATCCCAGGAAAATGTGGTGTTTTTTCTCAACAGCCGCGATATCGGGTGTATGATCTTTGAGAAATCATTGATAAAGCGTCTGTAATAATTCGCAAAGCCAAGAAAACTCTGGACGGCTTTGACGTGTTGAGGCGCCTTCCACTGGGTAACAGCTTCGACCTTGCTCCTGTCCATTTGGAATCCTTGGGCATTGATGACATATCCCAAAAAGGCTATCTCGTTAACATGGAACTGGCATTTTTCCAGTTTAGCGTACAATGAGTGTATTCGTAGTCGTTCCAACACCTTCTTCACGTGCGTGATATGTTCTTGAAGGGTAGCTGAATAGATCAGGATATCATCAATATAGACGATACAAAAGAGGTCTAGCAATCCCCTCAGCACTTCATCCATGAAATACTGGAATGCAGCCGGGGCGTTGCATAACCCGAACGGCATGACCTGATACTCGTATAACCCAAACTTGGTCCTGAAGGCAGTCTTCCATTCATCTCCGGTCTTTACGCGAACCAAGTGGTAGGCCCCTCGAAGGTCCAGTTTGGTAAATACCCGGGCTCCCTTGAGTTGGTCCAGCAGGACCGGTATTAAGGGCAGGGGATACCGGTTTTTTATGGTTAGTCTGTTGATAGCCCTATAGTCTATGCATGTTCTTAATTCATCGCAGTCTTTCTTCCCGATGAAGAAGAGAGGAGATGATGCGGGTGAGGAAGAAGGTCGAATGAAGCCTGAGGCGAGATTTTCTTCCAAGTAAGTTTTCAGGTAACGAGTCTCAGGTTCCGTTAGAGCGTAAACTCAACTGCATGGAATGACTGCTCCGGGGACTAGGTCGATCCGACAGTCGTATGGACGGTGTGGGGGCAGTCGAGTAGCTTCCTGTTTGTTGAAAACGGACTGGTAATCCTGGTAAACTTCTGGAAGCTTCATAATGCTACAACAACTGCGTTCTTCACTTCCGTCTTGGAGGAACCCTGCTTGTGTTTTTGTATCCTCGTCTACGAGGGCGTGATGAGGAAGGCATTGCTCCCTGCAATATGGGGAGGTTAAGGAAACTGTGCGATCCGCCCATCGAATCACGGGATCGTGCAGGGTTAACCACGGCATACCCAGAATGATGCGGAAATGAGGAGCGTCGATGAGGTCAAACTGAATCAGTTCCTGATGTATCTCTCCTATCAGCATCCGTAGGGGGTAAGTATGGTGCCTCACTGGTCCTGAGGTTAAAGCCTTCCCGTCCACGGCTTTTACTACTTCTGGTTTTTCCTTGGTTTCATATGGTATTCCAAGTTCTCGGGCATATTGCTGATCCATAAAATTCCCAGTGGCTCCGCAATCCAAAAGAGCTGACACTGTTATGTTATGTACTTGCGATACCCATAACGTCACGCTTACATTGATGTGAGCCACTGATGGTTGCATAGTGTTAGGTATTCGTAGAGAGACCGTTTTCTTTTCTAGTCCCAAGTCAGAGGTCCCTGTCTGTCTTGGGTGTTGCAGTTTTCCGACGGTTGCGGGGATGCGGTGGCCTGGGACTTGGAGGTAGAGGTTCGTTCCGGGAGTCTGGTTCGGGCTCGGCATTCTTTAATGAAGTGCCCGCTTTTTCCACAATAGAGGCATAACTTCTGTTGCCTTCTCTTCTCTCTTTCTTCTGCTGAAAGTGGACCTCGGAGTCCTCCGATTTGCATGGGTTCTGGCCCATCCGCCGTTCGTGGGGGTTCTTCGTGGGTCGGTTTGACTCGAGCGGGCAGAAAACGGGTTTCGCTTTTGCCTCGGTCTCCCTTTCTCTCTAGCAACCGATGATCTAGTTGGACGGTGAGGTCGATTAGTTCTTCACATGTACTGGGTAGCTGTACCACTTGAGCTAAGACGTCTTTGAGTTCTCCTCTTAGGCCTTGATAGAATAGGGTGGTTCTCTTCTCTGGCGGCCAGTCCGTCTCTACCACAAGACGATTGAAGGTTGTTATATAGGACAATAAATCCTGAGACCCCTGTCGTAAGGTAAGCAGTTCACGATCCAGGGACATCATGTGGGCCTTGGGATCGAATAATTTTCTCATTTCGAGACAAAATCCCTGAACATTTTGTAGAACCGGATCGTTCCTTTCCAGTAATGGAATGGTCCAGCTTGCGGCATTGCCTCCCATGTAGGACATCATGAATGAAGTTTTTGCCACCTCCTCCTGAAACACTTGTGGTTTACACAGAAAGTGAAGTCTGCATTGATGGAGAAAAGTTTCAAACTTTTTGGCGTCCCCATAGAAGCGTTCGGGTGGCGCCAAAGGAATCCCTTGGCTCTGAACAATATGAACAGTGGGTAGTGACCTATCAGGAGGTGCAGTGTCCGATGTGGTGGCGGGAAACCCTGTGTCAAAAGCACCCCCCCCTTGGGCGCGGGTCGTGATGGGAGGTGGAAGCGTCCAGTCTCTGATGTATGATTCTTTTCCCGAACCCTTGCGAGAAATTCCTGCTACCTCTCTACGTAATGTGTTCATGTCCTTCTTTATTTCCTGATTCTCCATTCGAGAAGTGTGCACTTCCTGCTGGAGTGCCGAAATGCTCTCCACCAGGGAAGCCAACACCGTATTGGTGTCCATCGTCCGGGCTAGACAGTTACCGTGGGCTTGACAATCTGTCGTGACTGTTAGGCCAAGTGTAACGTGAAAAGTCCACTAACCTGCAACAAGAGCGGCCAGCAGGGACGATGTCGTGTAGATAATACCGATTATTCCCCTGGAAACACCCCCCACCTAGATCTAGTTGAACTCCAGGTGTGAAGATGCAACCCGGGGGACAACCGGGAGAAGATAACGGAAAATCGGGGGAGTGTAGAGGGATGGGGGTCGGATGCCGTGAAGGGGTAAGGCACGGTCCCTTTTTGAGGTAGGCTGCAGTGGGAGAAAATAACAGAAACAAAGGGTCAAAGGGAGAACACTATGAAAGATACTATACACCCCCTCTTCCCTTCAGTCTCTCCTTACTGTAGTATTAAGGATACTCCAGGGATCCCTCGGTAAACACAGATAATCACCCAGGATGTGAATGCTGCACAAGCCCACTGTCGGGGGTACCCTGGCAGGCGTGTTTAACGTCACACCGCCCACACGGGCCCGGCAGGCTTGTGCCACCAAAGAAAACAAGGAAACGTAGTTTGGTTCTGGCGACGTTGGACAGTTTCAGAGAGGCCAAGAACCCAAGGTACTGCGGACTCCAACAGACAAGTGAACGCCTGTTGAGGAATGGGGGAAACACAACAAACGGAGCGCAGGCAGAGCGGGAGACGCTTCCACTCCCTGCGCGGACCTAAATACCTGAACCGATCTCCAAAGATCGTAATCACGGTTGCGTTGCAAGTCTCAATCCTCAGGGGCCAGAGATGTCTGAAATCCAACTCGGAGCTTGAATGAGTAGCGCGCAAAAGAACCCGCGGGGAGTACCATCCGCAACGCGCTACTCTACGAAACAGGGAAATCCAGATCACGGACTGTTTGTCAAGCCCCGCTTCCTGGAAGAGGCGGGGCTTTTGTAATGCGCGGTACTTTCGCGCGGGGCTCGTCCCGCACGTCTTTGCCCCTTGGCCTTCTGGGCCTCGTAGTCTGTTTTGCGCCGGACTCGGCCGGCGGCTCCAGGATCGCGACAGTTCGCTACCTGGGTGTTACCGTAACGCTGGATCGGGATAAATTGCTCCGCGAAAATTATGGGCGCGCCATCGTCAAGCTGCGTGACACCATAACGAGATGGATAGCCATGCCCCTCTCTATCGCTGATCGGATCTCTCTGATCAAGATGATAGTGCTACCCAGGTTCTTGTACTATTTCCTGTGTATCCCCTATTTTCCGGGAAGCCCCTTCTTTGTCACTTTGGGGACGGAACCACTGCGCTTGGTTTGGGGAGGAAAGCAGCCGCGGATCAAATGGGAGACGCTGGCTAGCCCATATGAGTTGGGTGGGTTTGAGGTGCCCAACTTCGAATTATACTATATGTGTGCGCAGGCACATTATGCGCATTATTGGTTTAAGGGCCTTAAATATACTGCCCACTTGGCGACTGAACATTGGCTGGCTGACCCCGTCCCGATAGAAGGAGCACTTTTGTTACAGACTTCGTGTCGCGAGCGGGATCCTACGTCTGTGGACTGTACGGTGCGTGCTTGGCAGTGGATAGCGCGCAGAATGAGCACCCCAATGCTATACTCCCCTCGCTTGCCCCTCGTCTTTCACCCCCAACTGTCCCTCCTGCAGGAGGGCATCTTCAAAAAATTCCAGCGACAACGGGGTCTCCACACTTGGGGGATATATACCTCGGAGGAAAGTTTGCCACGCTGCAACAGATCTGCGACGATCCCCCCCCCATCCGGCATGGACACTTTCCTTTATGTGCGCCTCAGGGAAGGGATTCGGGGATGCACCCCGGGATACCCGCAGGAGCCCCCGGCGCTCCCTCAGCTGCACACATTGCTGGGATCGGAGAGCGCATCTCACTTGGTGGCCTTCCTGTACAGGTCCATCTATGCTGACCTGGGCGCTACGAAGAGTGCTGCCAGGGCCAAATGGGCTCAAGAACTGGGACATGACATCTCAGATCAGGAATGGCACTACTGTTGTGCGCAGACGGGTAAAGTGTCTGCAAGTAATAGATTACGGATCACCCATTTCAAATACCTGCAGCGCTATTATTATACTCCCGCTCGCCTGTGCAGGTATGGGCTGCGTCAAGACGCCAGGTGTGATAGGTGTCGAGCAGAAGGCGCTGATCTGCTGCATCTGGCTTGGAGCTGCCCGACCATCCAAGACTATTGGGAGCGGGTGTTCAATGCGGTCGGGAAAATGCTGGCACCTCGCTGCCGCCGTCTCCACTTATGGGAATATTGGGGTACACTGAAAGGCTACCAGTGGCGCACAGGAAATTCGCTTCACTATGCTTCCTTATTGCCAAGTGGAGGGTGGCCTGCAGATGGGGCAGGGGAAGAGCTCCTAAGTTTAAGGATTGGTTGGAGACTATGATTTTCTGGCAGGATCAACTTGTATTATATTCCGACCTCTTGCCCTCTGCGTCTCGACCTCGAGACATATGGGGCCCATTGAAGGGGTATCCGCTGCAGACCCCGCTGGCGCCAGCTGTTGCACCTCCTACCCCCTCCCCCGAATAGTTGACTGAGCCGCTTGTGGGGTCGTGCGAGGAATCCTGGGTCTTACTTGGACAATGAGCGGAGTCTATATGTATCGGCTTTGACAGTTCTGGGCGATGTGCGCTCTGGTCCCTGCGGACGTATAGGTTGGCGCTTAGCACCATTAGAGAGAAGACGCGACTGACTTCCGGGGCTGGTGGGCTTGCTAGCGTGGCCTGAGCTATCTGAGCAATCTACTGGGGTTCCCCCTGCTGGACCTGTGTGCTTGAATTGTTGACATGGGGTATGGGTCGTTTTTTTTTATAGCCCGATGTGATGCTGGGGGTTTGCGTTCCACTCTCGTCATGCGACTAGCTGCGACATATTTCATTTCTTCGTCCCATTTTGTTTGTTCTTCATTAGTTTCAGTGTTCAATTTCCATTTAAAGGAGGAAGGGACTGCTTTTGTCCAGTTAACTGGCACAGCTTACACAGAAGTTTTGCTCTATTGTTTGCGCGGCTGGCCCTTTGGGGTTGTTGGCGACACGCTGTGTATACCTGTGGATTCATCATACTGTAGCACGCTGCCGGCCCAAGTGGGTTGTAGGCACTATCGCTGTGTTAAGCCCTTATATGCTCAATAAAGGTTTTTGAAAAAAAAAAAAAAATGATTGGGCAGGGCAGTCTAACCCGTTGACCAAGAGGACCGTTAAGACAGGGGAGTGGTCCGAAATTCCCCTTGCCAAGCAGGCCGAATCAGTAAAATGATGTATGTCTTGGGCATGAGTCAACCAATAGTCAATCCGTGATTGGCTGCCATGTGCACCAGATAGAAACGTAAAGTGTGTGTTTTGGGGGTGCGACCATCGCCATATGTCTATCATCCCTAGAGCATTAGTAAAATCACGGAGTTGTGAGCTGTGTGTCGGGTCACGTTTGGGCGGGGATCTGTCGAGTAGGCCGTCCATCGTCAAATTGAAGTCGCCTCCCATTACCAAGGATCCCACGGGCAGGTCCCATAATAACACCCCCACATCCTTCAGGGTTAGGCGTTGCAATCCAGGCGGGGCATATATGGAAATAACGTTAATGACTCTACTCTCCCACATACCAGTGCATGCTGCATATCTACCCTGTGGATCAGTCCAGGTGTTGTTGCAGGGATTCTGCTGATACACAGAACTATGCGTAGAACCCCAGGACCACAGTGAATTGTGGTGTACCAGAAACTCACCTCAGAACCCAGAACCCAGTATCCGGCTAGCATAAGTGTCCCATTCGTTATCCAAGATTTAGCTCAGAGATCCCAATGAATAGACAACCCAGAACAAGCTACTTAGTGTACTCTCAGGAATGGTGGGAATCGGAAATACCTGTTCGTATATTATTCTCACATCAGTCCACAACAATAATCAACAGAGACACGGTGTAAATAAAAAGAGTTTATTTTTATAGACCACGTGTCCTAAGATGCAGTACTTTGGCTAATACAAGCAGACAAATGATTAATATCAAAACCAGCAACATAGTTACAATACCATAGAATATAAAAGGAGTTATCATATTATAATGACAGTGGATACTACCACCTTCCCTTCACTAATAAGCTAATATGATTATTATGCTAATAGAAGGTCTCTTAGGCTTGAATAGGGGACCCCATACCTCAAAGATCAGCTTAGTGAAATCACATCACAGGAGCATCAGGAGACTTCTCGCAGGAAGGCTCGTCTTCGGTCTGAATAATAAACATGATGTCTGTGATATTAAAAGCACCAACTTTCAGGTATGTGCAGCTGCGCGTGTGTTATGGCTAAATAGTGGGTCGATCAACCTAGAGTAGAAAACATACATTGTGTAATATTCCAGACTGTTTGTCACACCATGTACAGACCAAGGTCGCTGCGCAGAGCTTGGGATGGTAACAACAGATTGCTCTCGTGTGAAGCAAGTCTCGAGTCAGCAGTTTTATTTAAGAAATAACATGTAAACGCAGTGTCGTGTGCAAAAGCAGAAAGATGGCATTCTAACATCTAACGTGGTTATGCTAACTTAACAATGTATGTACGTATTCAGGGAGAACACACTACACGCCCCCTTGATCGAAGCACTATTTAATAGGCAAGAAAAGAGAGAACGCAGAGATCAGTGTCGTCAGAGCAGAACAAGGCGTAACCAATGCAGAGTTTCAGAATGCGCCAAAGTCCGAAACTACAAAAAATATAAACCAGGGTTTTTTTTTGAAAGAAAAAAATATGGAAGTAAAAAAACTCAAAACGACCATCGGGAAAAAAAAAGAGAAAGAAAAGAAGAAATGTTGCGCTAAAGTGCTGTCCAGTAGCACAGGCGCAAAGGACAACTGTCCAGTTAATCCATGAATGTATAGGCAGCATATGTGGCCACTGCTTCCAACAAAAAATCGTTTGCAGGTCCACTGAAAGTCTCAGCCATCCAATCCATCAACGAAAAGGAACATACGTGTTCTTCAACCATCGGAGCCTCCAGCACGATCAGAGGGCACCCGGAATGTTCCTCCAAATAGCTCATAGCCAAGAAGTTGTAGGCAGCTGTTGAGATGTCCCAATTACCCAGGATACCATGCGCCGCACCACAGGCCATAATCCGGACACCAGAACAGGCCAACTCGTGAGACACTAAGGGCCTCATCAGTCGATCGAAATCCGGCACCGGAGACACCAGGTTGGTCAAGCACAAATCCAAAGGCCATTCAAAGGGACAATCCAGGCAGTGAAATACAGGCTGCACGCAGGTGAAGTAGGAATACCTGAAGGATAATCCATATGCCAGGCTTAAGGTCGCCAACGGCAGAGTTCCATAAAAGTCAAGCATCCTATCACGAAGAAGATGCAGGCGGGACAGGCGCTCGTGTGGCACAGAAGGAGCATCCATTCCGTAGTATGAAAAGTAAAAGCAGCACACCTGCCACCAGCGCCAGAAGCAGCGGAACACCTCCAAAGATGCTCGAGAAAAGTGAATGAAAAAATGCCGGAATCACACCAAAAATAGTTTTGAAAGAGGTCACGAGACCCGAGCCCACAAGTTTAAAAAAATGAGCCAGGGCGGTCGTGGACGAGGCATTAAAAATAGTTTGGATCAAAGTGCCGAAATGTAGGGGGAGGTCAGTATTCAGAAGCGCCTGTACCTCAGTGCGCGTATTAGCAACGTGAAGGACAAATGTTTCACGAGAGGAAGTCAATGGCACCTCTTTTTGGGACAATAAAGCTCTTATTCTGCTCAACTTGTTGAACTCTGCTTTCAAGGTTGGAATCGAAGGCCAGATTGAAACATCCAGCTGCCCATGCGGGGGTGGAAAGAGAACATTATTGCAGCAGACAACTTTCTGCGAGACAGTTACTATGTACGGGATTCCCACTAACATCCCGCAGCAAGCTTCATTATTCAAAATTAAATAACTACCGTTTGCAAGCAACGTGAAAGAAGGCGTAATCACAGGCACTGGGATACCTCGTAGGACGCAGGCTAAGTTCGGGGCTTGTACATTGCATGCGCCGTGTAATTGAATGTGCCTACATACCAAGGAATGGTCTGGTGTCGTGGTACATTCCTCGCCTTTCAAATAAACCTCAGTGCCTTCCCTAGTACATCTATACGTAAAGGGGAGGGACCAAACCTCATGTATGAAAGCGGTGCCCAGCGGTTCATATCTACCCAAAGCATAATGTTTCATACAAGAAGTGAACTTAAAAAGCGCGAAAGGGAGAGTTATCAATCCGTGGACTAACCACGTAGCTGAATTGATCTCCGCTACAGAAAAAGGCAATGGTTCTAATTTTTCAATATGTAACAATGAATATGTAGCATCCTTCATGGACATAAATCGCTGCTTGTCAGTAAGGTTAAAGGGAAGAAATAACGATGTAGTGTTAAGATAGTCCCAAGGGACTCTCCCCGCCTTTAACGTCTGCAATGTCCATGCAAACTGCATAACAGAACGCAACTGGTTTTGACCATGATATAACACAGACATATCATCATGCACAATATCAACAACAGAAGAAACAATATTATCTAATGTATAAATCCTAGAAGAGAGAGTGCTAATGCTATTATCTATAACAGCTAAAACCTTCTCCATGTTTGCTTGGTCAATAGCTCTCAACCTGGAAGCTGCCTCAATCTGCGACAACTTCCAGACTTCGTTATAAATAGCATACGCCCACCTTTTTGTTCTGCCACCCACAGGACCCTTAACAAAATCATTCAAATCTATTTTGTCATGTAATTGTGATAAATGAACTTTGACAGACGCCAAGGTGGAATGTCGCAGCCAAGATTGGCACAACTTGCCCACAGAGTATGTAGTTACAGTATGTGACGACTCAAACCGAGGATCTACGCGTTCCTGAGTATACCCCGGTTTCAGTCCCAAAAAGCGACGTTGACAGGCGTCTGAACTGCTTTGCCAAACTAACCAACCCTCACTATGAAATTTCGAAATGTTGAAAGATGTATTTGAAAATAAGGATTGCAAAGCAGTAAGGGATAGATCTGTGTGGTTATCCCAATTGGGATAAGCGCCCAAATCCGGCACAGAAGGTGTCTTTAATTGTTTAGAAGTAGCCAATCCAAAACAGGTGGTTTGGAAGATGGATGAATTTAAAAATAAAATATGATTTGGTATAAGACAAGCACGATGCAAAGCCTCTGTACCCTGTACCTGCCACGGCTTGGAACCCCAAACCGACTTTAAATCAATAGTAGCCTTCCATACATCATAACCTTTGATTGACAACTCGTCCATAAAGGACTTAGAATAAAGTAGCTTTGTGTGTGTCAGTCTAACCTTTGCGGCAGACTCAGGCAGCACCTTAAAATAAAACGCTGCCGGGTCGGAAACACTGAAATCAGTAAAATAAGAATACTTGTTAACTAGTGTTTGTGAACTTCCGAACTCGGGAGTAGGACAGTGTTCCCATTGGGTAAAATTTACAAAATTTCTAAATGTATTTGCTTTATGCAGGAAATGATTGCCATAATGTTGAAAACAATACTGTTCCGCATAATTAGCCGCATTTTCATATAAATCTTCAGCATCAAAAGCGGCATAATATTTCAAATCAGAAAACAGTGATTCAATGGCGTGTACATCCCAATCATCAGAACGTATGTTCTGCCTAACCACATCACCCATAGAAACTCGAAATACATTAGGTACATTAATGACCTCTGTAGGCCCATGAATTTGGAATTTAACAGCATCCCATGCGATTCCATCCAAGACGGGCCAGGCAGTAATATTCACAGAAGTCTGGTCCCTCTTCATGATGTGGGACGAGGAGTGGGGGGCCAAAGTTCCATTGATAAGTCTAATTGTCGATCTCTCACTCAGATAGTGGCCATCCACAAGACGGAAAAAAACAATTATAAATCCAATTGACATAAACAAAAAAATAGTGAAAAGTATCAACCAGATGTATGTCCAAGGGGCAATCAAAAAATGTCTCTTAAACCAGCTGAAAAAAACAGCAATGTTTGATGGGGGGCTTGAGGTTAATGAGTTAGTGTCAAAGGAGAAACGGGACTGGCCAAGTGCTGTAGATTGTAAAACAGGTGAGGGACCACGTGTAGGATAAGCATACTCAGTCTCTTCGGGCAAACCACCAGCCGATGGTATTAACAAGGGATCAGTAACAGATTGCATCTCGATGGCAACCTCAGGCAAGGTGTTAGAAGCAAGAGTTAACATTGAATTTCTTTGCATCGTCTGGCCTGAAACTGCTGGAGTCATACTAAGAAGTATCGGCCACTCGCGGAAGTTTGACATTGTCAATAGAGATGTACCTGTTTTCTTTGCGACCAGGAAGTGGAGGTAAAATGACTGTTCTTGTACCCTGCACTCCAAGCACTGGAACTGGTGCACGATAAGAGGGGCCGAACTCCTTCTTGTTCTCCACCTTCTCACGGACCAGGTCTCCAACTCTGGGTAGCCAGCCGACTACCGGAACCTGAACTTCAGCTTCAGATATGGAGGGCAAATGTTCCTTCGAAAGAGTGTCTCTGGCTTCTTGTAGAGTCTGTAAAACAGCACAGTGATCATCTACGTCAAAGGGTGCGGTCGACGCCGCCATGTCTAGACCATCAAGGTCTGGGACAAACATTCTGATTCCGAAGAGCATCATGTACGGGGTCCGCCCACCCAGAGACCTTCTAGGGAGATTATTAAGTGCACGTTGGACGTTATACAAATGGGCTAGCCAGTTCCGGCCTGTGCCTAAAACACGTGCTGTCAATGATTGCTTTAAGTCACGGTTCATTCGCTCCACCACACTATTACCCTCAGGTCGGTAGGGGGACGAAAATTTGACTAGGACCCCCAAATTCCTCATAGCCTCCTTGTAAGCCTTAGAGGCGAACGCAGGGCCCTGATCAGAATGGAAGGTACCACACGCAAAAGTTCCCACAAAGACACGCAAATCCCTGATGACAGTCCGCGAGTCAGCACTCCTTTGTGGCCATACCCATAGAAAACGTGTGCACGAATCCACTGCAACCAAGATGTACTTGTACGCAGTATCAGAGGAAAAAGGACCGCAGTGATCTAAATAAACACAACCAAATGGCTTATTAGAGATGTACAGCTGTGTCTGTGGTGGCCGCGCAACAGTAGAAGGTTTAATCTGTTGGCAAATGTCACAATCAAGAACATAAGCTCGCGCTTGTTTATATAAACCAAACCACCAGTAACGTTGTTGTAGCAGAGATATTGTAGCTGACACACCGGCGTGGGCAGACGCCAACCCCTCATGTGCAGCCAAGATCAGTGCTGGCCTGCAGTCCGCGTTGGGAATAATTCTGTCACCAACGTCGTTAATCCTCACTAATGGGACATTATCAGGACTTAAATGGTAAATGTAACGAGAAGGAAAACCCTTCGGGTAATCGCCTCCCTTTTCTGTAGCAGCAATAGCTGCCAAGATGTCATCATCAATCTTACTTTTTGATCTGGTAACTGCTGCCACTAAGTATGTAGCCACTGCTGTTTTTGCTGCCTCGTCAGCCAAGCTGGTGCCGACAGCATGGACACCAAGTCGTTGGTGACCAAGAGTGTGAATAACATTCACGAGAGGGAGACGGTCTTTAAAGTCTGCCACTCGAACCCAAAGCGTTTTATGCTTAATTGTTGCCACCTTTCGTGTCTCGATAGTCATTCTGAGACCAGAAGTGTAAATTGTCATTGTAGGACTGGACACAGTAGAAGGAATCACTCACTATAAGAGTAGTGACCCGGGGATCAGCAAACTCCAGTGCAAGCACCAGAGCCCGAAGCTCCGCCAATTGCGCGGTACAATCACCCAATGACTGCGTATGCACTGCATCGGATTGGAATTCACCATTTACGAATGTACCTACGACAATTGCGCAAGCCGCTGAATAAGCGTGCTTCGATCCAATCGCGGGCTGCGCAGACCCGTCAGTGTATATGACACAATGGTATTCTTCGAGCGGGCGCAAAGACAGAGGTGCCGGATGAACGAATTCATACTGCAAGAACTCTTGAGTCTGTAATGAGGCATCAAAGATGTAAGTGACGTCTGGCGACGTCAGTGTTGTGGCCCATTGTATCCACCGAGGATGCAAAGCTTTAGAATTTGGTACACTTGCCTTTGTCACTGCTTCTAAGGCAGGATAGGGTGTTACAACCAGAATCTGTTTCCCATGCGACAGTGCGCGTTCTTTAAGGATCGCCATCTGTACAGCAGTCAGAACTTTTTCGACCGCAGAAAAACGTAATTCAGCAGAGGTGTACAAGTGGGATTTGTACGCAATGGGGACTGTATCGCCCTCATTAAACGTCAAATACGTGAAACCCACGGCGCCTGGCACTATTCTTATCACCAGGTTAGTGTGGTTATCACGTGTCAGCAAATATTGTGAAGCAAGAAGATCAGCCTGTAAAGACTGTAAAATTTTAGAATGTTCCAGCTGCCAGCTAGACTTCGAAAATGTGGGTTGTACCAAGGCGTAAAGCGGCTTGATACGCTGGGCATAATCAGGAATGTACGTACGGCCGAAATTCAGAAAGCCCAGCAGAGATTGTAATTTCTTTAGCGTCGTTGGCGCACTCAAGCATGCGCACTTTTCCAGAAAGTGGGGTGCTAACCCCTTTCCTTCATTATTGAGCTCGTAGCCCAAAAACAACACTGTATATTCCGCGATGTGTGACTTCGCAAAATTGAATTTGTAGCCATAGTCAGCAAAACTCACTACAATATTGTCGACTCGAGACAGATGCGGCAACAGCTCATCATCCGTGAGGTAGATATCGTCAACATAGGAGTATGCTTCGGGGTCTACTCTTTCTAAGAGAGAAACCACGCGAGCGGAAAAGACGCCAGGGCTATTTTTGTAGCCCATGGCTAATCTCGTAAACTGTTTTTGTTTTCCGCCCGAAGTAAACGCTGTCCACTGGCTACTCAGTGTGGACAGGTTATGGCTAAAGAAGCCATTGGAAATGTCAAGTGTCGTTTTAAACCTCTTACGCACGACACTGTCGACTAAAGCCGAGCTATGTGTATTTTGTACCGCGCAGGTCCGGCAATGGGAGTTTAGGTGCCGGTAATCCAAAACTAAACGGTACGAGCCGACAGGCTTCGTTACAGTGAATAAAGGGTTATTCATAGGGGACACACAAGTTTCAATAACACCCTGATATTCCAATTGTTCAAGGATCGCCGCGACGTGGGGTCTAGCTTCACGACGCATGGGATATTGGGGCTGAGGCTGGGGCATAGACCGTAATGGAATCTCATGGCAGGGGGACAACCGGTCCCAACCCACTTGAGTACGATATACCGCTGGCGCAAGCGCCAGCGCCCACTCACCAGCGTACATTTCAGCTTGTTCCTTAGGCACCGTGTGCGCAAAGGACGGGAGGATTTTCTCCTCCCCTCTAGGAGCTTCCAAAATGAAGGCTGGGGGCCAATCTGCCTCCACTAGGAGGATATCATAGGTGGTGGTCAGATTATCCCAAAAAATCCCTTTTATGGTACGTTGTATGTCACCCTCAATTAATAAGACTATTTCATAAAGTCTATCAGGGGGAGCCACTCTGGTGTCAGCTGTTTCAACAGTAACCAAAACATCAGTTGCTGTCGCCGCCAGAAATGGACGCAGAGCTTGACGGACTATGGTAATTTCCGCCGCGCTTTCTAGTAGCGTCAGCGCCCATGTCCGGTTCTGAAGCTGTGTCCGCACTATCTGAGGCATATTTTGCCGTCAGAGCCGCCACTTTCTTCTTCTGAAACGGGGGTCTTTGTCGAGCAAACTCGTCCTGCTTGCCTTTACCCTCAGTCTGTCGGGGTTGGTCACGCTGTTGTGGAGCACCCCGACCTTTGCCACCGCCTCCGCCACCAGACTGTGTAGCCGATGTTTCCTGTGAAGAACGAGGAGAACGCGGTTCAGAAACCTGAAATCTATCAGGAGACTTAATAGTAGCACGATCTCGCAGATCATAAGTGCGTTCACTACTTGACTGTACGGGAGAGGCAGGCCGAGAGCCCTGTTTCTGCTGCTGCTTGCCCTGTTGTTTAAACTGCCACTTTTGTTTTGGAAAAATGGGTCGTTCATCCTTACCAGAAGTTCCTGCCTTACCCTGCTGCTTAGAATCGGGATTTTTGATCACAGGCTTAACTCCTAAAGAGCTACGACCCAAATCACGATATGCTTCTGAAATTATTTTTGCAAATTCCTGCGGTTTGTCCTCTTCAGCAACTTTCTTCAGTTCATTACGAACCTGAAAGTGCAACGCATCACCCTTAAGGTTTCCCATTATCATGGTAGCCACCAGGCCAAAATCTCCGAGGAGCCGCATCCCTAATTCTATCGCAGACTCCGCTCCATGGTCCTCTTGAACACGTTTGATAACGGAGGGCAGCTGCAACATAGACGGAGTGCCAAAGCACTGCGCGTACGTTGCAGCAAAAACCTTACCCCAAGAAACACAATCATCCATGTGGGGAACTAAGTCTTTAGGCAAACTAATGGTGAGGATCCTGTGTTTCTCCACAGGAGTTGTATGCGGATAAACCGCTTCTATTTGGTCAAATTTTTCAGCAAGCCAAAAGGGATAATCATCCCTCGTGAGGGGGCGCTTGCCTACAACAGAATTAACCATAACAGGACTAATGACCACCGCGTGACGATCACCAGGTTGTCCCGCACCAACAGGCGCCCCCGCCTGTACAGTGCGCGACACATACTGCACTAACGCCCTATATACCGTTATAAGGGCAGTGTGTAGTACACGCAGTTCATCCACCGTCACCGTGAGGTAACGGGGATGAGGCGTAAATCCGGCTAGTACCGGCCAAGTGGCCCCCGCAATTGATAAAGGGCCCATTCTCGGCGGTATAACCACATGGGGGAGGGCGCCATTAAACCAAATCTGATGTTGCCAAGCAGATATTGGTATCTCCTGTGTCCTATACGGCGCATAAGCAGCAGGCACTGCAGAGGCAGTGTATGAATGAAATGTATTATCATTTCCACTGACTGCCGGAATCGTCACCCAAGAGTAGAATAACTCAAAGGGATGAGCCGCATCGGCTCCCACCACAAAGATGACGTCCATGCCCGCGTCCGGCACTCCATATTGCGTCAAGTGACGTTTCAGTGCCGCACGGCTATGCGCCGCAATATTTATTGCCATAAGGACACGCTACACTTCAAGTATTCAGTAGCACAAGGGTTCAATAACCTTTTTAATAATCAAGCTTGAAAGAACCTATATCAATAGAACTAGGTAGGTTTAAAATCCGTCAGACTTGTTATCCGGAAACAAGAATGAGGGTGCTGTGGACTAAATGTAAGCACTACTAAGGCGTTTCAACTCATAGACCAAACGTTAGGTGCGCCATGTTGCAGGGATTCTGCTGATACACAGAACTATGCGTAGAACCCCAGGACCTCAGTGAATTGTGGTGTACCAGAAACTCACCTCAGAACCCAGAACCCAGTATCCGGCTAGCATAAGTGTCCCATTCGTTATCCAAGATTTAGCTCAGAGATCCCAATGAATAGACAACCCAGAACAAGCTACTTAGTGTACTCTCAGGAATGGTGGGAATCGGAAATACCTGTTCGTATATTATTCTCACATCAGTCCACAACAATAATCAACAGAGACACGGTGTAAATAAAAAGAGTTTATTTTTATAGACCACGTGTCCTAAGATGCAGTACTTTGGCTAATACAAGCAGACAAATGATTAATATCAAAACCAGCAACATAGTTACAATACCATAGAATATAAAAGGAGTTATCATATTATAATGACAGTGGATACTACCACCTTCCCTTCACTAATAAGCTAATATGATTATTATGCTAATAGAAGGTCTCTTAGGCTTGAATAGGGGACCCCATACCTCAAAGATCAGCTTAGTGAAATCACATCACAGGAGCATCAGGAGACTTCTCGCAGGAAGGCTCGTCTTCGGTCTGAATAATAAACATGATGTCTGTGATATTAAAAGCACCAACTTTCAGGTATGTGCAGCTGCGCGTGTGTTATGGCTAAATAGTGGGTCGATCAACCTAGAGTAGAAAACATACATTGTGTAATATTCCAGACTGTTTGTCACACCATGTACAGACCAAGGTCGCTGCGCAGAGCTTGGGATGGTAACAACAGATTGCTCTCGTGTGAAGCAAGTCTCGAGTCAGCAGTTTTATTTAAGAAATAACATGTAAACGCAGTGTCGTGTGCAAAAGCAGAAAGATGGCATTCTAACATCTAACGTGGTTATGCTAACTTAACAATGTATGTACGTATTCAGGGAGAACACACTACAGTGTTCTGTATCACGTAGGGGCAGCCTTTACGTAGGAGAATCCCCACCCCTCTGGACCCTGTAGTGAAGCCCGAATGCATTACCATGTGATACCCCTTCCTATCCAGGGCCCTGCAGGACTTCCCTATCAGGTGAGTTTCTTGAAGCATTACTATATCAAGCGCATGACGATGGATATACTGTAAAACAATGCCTCTTTTGATTTTATCCCCCAACCCGTTGACGTTCCAGGTAGTCAGTTTAATTTCTTGACCCCTCGCCATTGACATTGAGCAGTAGTACAATGAATACCACAAACAGTCCATTCCATCCTGCGACCCCAAATGCACCCCCCGGAGCGATCCCTAGGCGGCCACCCTGCGCAACAATGCCTTGAGACCTTTTGTACGTGACTTGGATTTTGATGTCAACTAGGATGTATCCAAACCAAAGAACATTTCTTCCTGCTGCAAAAAACCAGAAACCCCAGGCCCCCCAACAAAACAGACCCACACTTGCCTGCCCCTTCAACTTCACGCCCCGCTCCCTGTACAACGGGACTAAAACCGCCCGCCACCCCCCAACATGCAGAGTGCCTGTCGCCCACCCATAAGCAATTTCAGGGCACGTGAGCTACCCCACTCCCAATCTACGTATGCAAAAAACAACATTACGCGTTATCCCACCCGACCCCCCCCGAGGTAAAGTACAGTCAAAAGGCCCAATGCAGCACCCATCTATCATCCGGTGGTGTCCTTGTGAAAACACAAGTGTGTCTGTGGCCCCACCAAAGAAATAACAACTGCAGAACAACTGAAAGTGGGAAACAGCATACAGTTTAAAACCTGAAATGGTCCACTAGGGCCCTGGGCCGGCCCACCAACCTCCAGCTTAGTGCAGTACAGTGACGTTGGGCCTCTCCTAGTTCAACCAGTCAAATCAGTAGTCGTTGTACAAGCACATCTGAGGAAACAACCTCGTACAATCGCATTAAAGTGCACTAGAGGGCTGCCAGAGTCCGGGATTCACATAATATAGTCTTACTAGTCTCCGGGGTCAGCGCCCCCCTGTATGTCCCTGGGAATCTGAGTCAGAGTGTGGAGGAGAACGCCTCTGCTGACGCCAGTCCTCATCATCATCCGCAGCCGAGAAACCTTTTTTTGACTTCTTTTCAAACGTGCACCAGCCTTCCAGCCAGTCCCAGGCGTCCTCTGGTCGAGTGAAAAACCATGATTTGCCATTGGCCTCCACTCTCAGCTTGGCACGGAACATCATTGCATATTAAACCTCTTGGTCTCGGAGGGCCCGTTTCACCTCCAGGAAGCTGCGGCGTTATTTCTGCACTCGCCGTTGGAAGAATGACATAACGGTCTCGGAAGTTAAACACCCGGGCAAGAAGCGGCCTCGAGGGCGCTCCCGGCTTCGGCCGGCCTCCCGGCACACGATGAGCCCTTTCGATCGAGAAGCACTTGGAGAGACCTCGTGGTTACAGATGTTCAAGAACCAGCTCCTCAACAAAAAGGTCAGCGGCCTGTCCCTCTGTGCGTTTCGGCACACCCAAAATGCGGACGTTGTTGCACCGCATTCTTCCTTCATAGTCATCTAGCTGCAGTGCCATTGCCTCGTGAGACGCGCACAACACGGTTACCTGCCGCTTAAGAAGGGTAGTGTCAGAGACAAGTTCCTTGGTGGTGCCCTCGACTGTCCCTAAGCGCTCCGCCATTTTCTTCACGTCCTCCCGGATCAGTGCCACGTCTGTTGCCACAGTGTCGATCCTCAACTCAAGGGAGGTCCTTATTGCCGTGATCGCCTCGAGGACATCTTCATTCGTACGTTCCATGGCTCCGCTCAGGGCCGCCGTCTCCCCTCGGTCTTCATTCTGTTGCTTTCGCCAAGCGAATTTCTCCAGTTTGGTCTGCGTTGCCGTCCGGTTGTTGCCTCCAGACGCCATGGTATTCGTGTAGGCGACCCCACTCAACGTTGGGGTGCGACCGCTACTCCCCGCCGCCTGCAGTGGAATCGTCCACTCGACCGGTCGGTTTTTGCGAGGGCACTCCGCTTGCAGGACTGTTTGGTTGGACTTACTGCTCATATCTCTTTTCAATGGAACTCTCACAGATCGTGCCTGCCCTGATAGTGAACCGGAGCCAGGCTAAGCACTTCTCTGCCTGGCTATCGAGGTTCCCCAATCGCCACTCCTCACGTTGCGCCTCCAGTAGATTAGGCCAGTGTGTGGGGGAAGCAGGAATCCAGGCAACCTCTCAGGGCACTTCCGCACCACCGATCCTTTTAAGAACTGAGAGGATCACTCGCTGCTACCTTCCCAGCAGTGCTCCGATGCCTTTGTTGCCCACCTAACTGGCTCCGGTCAGTCTCCAGACCTCGAGGGTCCTGCCGCCAAATTTCACCAGACCCCAATAATCCGGCGGGAACGAGTCGTTGAATGGCACCAACTTCAGGCGCACAGGGCTGTGTCAGGGGTGGCTCGCAGGCCACGATGCGCACAAGCCTTTACCAAGGCCACCGACTGTCGCCACGAGGGCCAGGAAGGCACAGCAGGCTGTGAGGCAACCTGCGGAAACCACTTTGAATCAGGTCCTGGCGCCACAAGGCCGTCCCCGATCGTATGCGCGCCAGCAATTGTGAGGCCTCCACCCGCACTCGCATCGAGGTCCGCAGGAGCAGCTATGTAACCCCTGTGTCACTGGGGTCTTGGGACAAAGCACTTCTACCCCCATCCGCGGTGCTGCACAATGTCGTTGTGCAGACAGGCACTCACCGCCGTTACTTTCGGTCGCCACCGGATCGAGCCACGATCGGGGTCTAACGTAGCTCGCTCCCGCTGCTCAATCAATCAATCACAGAATTTGTAGAGCGCACTACTTACCCGCGAGGGTCTCAAGGCACTGGGGAAGAAAAAAGGGAAGAGAGGAGGGGGAGGGTGCCGCTACTGGTCGAACAGCCAGGTCTTGAGTGGCCTCCTGAAGGTCAGCAGGTCTTGGGTCTGTCGTAGGCTGAGTGGAAGGGTGTTCCAGGTCTTGGTGGCGAGGAGGGAGAAGGATCTGCCATCTGCGGTGGTTCTTCGGATGCGGGGGACGGTGGCGAGGGAGAGGTCGGCGGAGCGGAGCTGGTGGTTGGGGACGTAGAAGAAGAGCCGTCTGTTGAGGTAGGCTGGGCCGGTCTTGTGAGTGCCTTGTGTGTGTGTGGATGAGGAGTTTAAAGGAGATTCTCCTGTCGACAGGGAGCCAGTGCAGGTTTCTCAGGTGGGGGGTGATGTGGCTGTGGAGTGGTACGTCGAGGATCAGGCGTGCCGAGGCGTTTTGAATGCGTTGCAGTCGTTTGATGAGCTTGGCCAGTGCTCCCGCGTAGAGGGCGTTTCCATAGTCGAGTCTGCTACTGACGAGGCCCTGGGTGACTGTTCTTCTTGTATCTGTCGGGGTCCACCTGTAGATATTGTGGAGCATGCGGAGGGTGTTGAAGCAGGAGGAGGACACTGCGTTGACTTGCTTGGCCATGGAGAGCGTTGAGTCGAGGATGACTCCCAGGTTGCGTGCGTGGTCGGTGGGTGTCGGGGCTGCCCCCAGTGTCGTAGGCCATCAGGAGTCGTCCCAGGCTGAAGGGTTGGAGCCGAGGATGAGAACCTCCGTCTTGTCCGTGTTCAGCTTTAGTCGGCTGCTCTTCATCCAATCGGCGACGGCCTTCATTCCTTCGTGGAGGTTGGATTTGGCAGTGAGGGTGTCCTTGGTGAGGGAGAGGATCAGTTGAGTGTCGTCGGCGTAGGAGATTATGTTGAGATCGTGCTGTCGGGCGATGCGTGCGAGCGGGGCCATGTAGATGTTGAACAGTGTCGGGCTGAGGGATGATCCCTGGGGTATGCCGCAGATGATCTCGGAGGCTTCGGATTGGAATGGGGGAGGCAGACGCTCTGGGTTCTGCCGGAGAGGAAGGAGGTGGTCCATTCCAGGGCCTTGTCTCGGATCCCTGCGTCGTGGAGGCGTGCACGTAGAGTGCGGTGGCAGACAGTGTCGAAGGCGGTGGAGAGGTCCAGCAGGATGAGGGCTGCGGTCTCACAGTTGTCCAGCAGGGTCCTGATGTCGTCGGTGGCGGCAATGAGGGCAGTCTCGGTGCTGTGGTTGCTGCGGAACCCTGACTGGAATGGGTCCAGGATGCTGTTTTCTTCGAGGTATCGGTTTAGCTGTCTGTTGACGATCTTCTCGATGACCTTGGCTGGGAAAGGAAGCAGGGAGATGGGCCAGAAGTTCTTGAGGTCTCTCGGGTCAGCCTTGTTTTTTTTCAGCAGGGCGTTGATCTCGGCGTGTTTCCAGCTCTCTGGGAAGGTCGCGGTCTCGAAGGAGAGGTTGATGACGTTGCGCAGGTGGGGTGCAATGGAACTGCTGGCTTTGTTGAAGATGTGGTGCGGAAAAGGGTCTGACGAGGAGCCGGAGTGGATTGTGCTCATGGTCTTGATGGTGTCCTCGATGTTCACGTTGGCCCAGGCCGGCAAGGGGTCGTGGTTGATGATGTGTGGCGAGTCTGGTGTGTCGGTGTCTGTTGGGGCTGTCTGGGTGTTGAAGCTGTCGTGGATGTCGGTGATCTTGCGGTGGAAGAAGGCGGCGAGGGAGTCGCACAGGGCTTGCGCCGGTGGGATGTTGTTGGTGTTGGAGCTGGGGTTGGAGAGTTCCTTCACGATGTTGAAGAGCTCCTTGCTGTTGTGTGCGTTGTTGTCAAGGCGATCTTTGAAGGAGATCCTCTTGGCGGCCCTGATGAGGCGATGGTGTTTGCGGATGGCATCTTTGTGGGCTGCGTGGCTGTCGGGTGTCTTTTCACTGTGCCATTTCATCTCTAGTTTCCGGCAGGTACGCTTGGATGCTAGGAGTTCCGGGGTGAACCAGCTGGCTCTCTTGCTGGTTTCTCTGTAGGTGGGTTTTTTCAGTGGGGCGAGGGTGTTGCCGCAGTCATCAATCCATCGTCTGAGGTTGCGGGCAGCGTCGTCGGTGTTGGAGAGGCCGGTGGGTGGGCTGAGAGCGAGGTTTGCCTGTAGTTGGTCTTCAGTGACTTTGCTCCAGCAGCAGTGTGGGATCTGTTGGGTGCGGTGGTGTGTGGTGGGTTTCTGGAAGGTGAAGTGGATGCAGCGGTGGTCGGTCCAGGGGAGTTCGGTGGTGTGGCTGAAGGAGATGTGGGAGCTTGAGGAGAAGATGGGGTCGAGCGTGTGGCCGGCGGAATGGGTCGGCGTTGTGACGAGCTGTCTCAGTCCGAGGTTGGCGAGATTGTCGATCAGGGTGGTTGAGTTGCTGTCGTTGTTGTTCTCCAGGTGAAAGTTCAGGTCTCCGAGGAGGATGTAGTTGGTGGAGGTTAGGGCATGCGGGCTGATGAAGTCGGCGATGGAGTTGCTGAACTGGGGTTGGGGTCCGGGGTGTCTGTAGATGAGGGGGCCTCTTAGGGTGGTGTTGGGGTCCGTGTGGATCTGGAAGTGCATGTGTTCGGCGGTGCTGAGAGTGTCGCTGGTGCTGGTCGAGACCCTGATGGTGTTCTTGTGGACGATGGTGATTCCTCCTCCTACTCTGTTGGTGCGGTCTCTGCGGGTGATCTTATAGCCGTCTGGGATGGCTATGGCGATGTCGGGTGCCGAGGAGTCGTTCATCCAGGTCTCTGTCAGGAAGGCGACGTCCGAGGATAATGTGTCGAGCAGGTCCCAGAGCTCGATGGCGTGTTTGCGTGCGGAGCGGGTGTTCAGTAGGATGCAACGGAGGTGGTTGGGGTCCTTCTTGGCGGGCGCTTCAGCAGCTCTGAGGCTGGTGTAGCTGCAGTTCCGGCAGGTGAAGGGGCCAAGAGTGCGTTTCGGGGCGGTCTTGAAGCAGGTGTGGGTCCGCCCTGGGTTGAGAGCATGGAGTGTGCTGGCATCGTAGCGGCAGCAATCATCCTGATGGGTGCGGGCAGCGCGAGGACCAGGGGTTCAGGTGCTGGGCGCGGTCCAGGCGCGAACGGACGCAGACGGGCTTGCCTTAGGCACGCCTTTGGCGCGCCAGCGGTGTGGCCCGCAGCAGCTGCCATATATGGGGAGGTGGGAGGGAGGAGCGAGGGGGAGGCAGGGGCAGCGAATGGTCAGTCAGGGGGGCAGGGCTGCAGGGGACGCAGCGGCGGGAAACGGGAGCGGCGAGGGACACAGAACCGGGCACAGAATCAGGGGCACACAAGGGAAACAGAAGGCAAATCAATCGGGCGCAGGGACAGGAGGCACACAAGGGGAAAAAGAAGGCGAAGTGGGCACGGAATCAGGCACATGAGGGGAACAGAAGGCAGAGGGCAAAAGGGCAACAACAGGAAAAATGGGCACAGCAACGAGGAGGCAGTGGGGGACAGAGGCAAGAGCACTAACCAGCAGCAGCAGGGCAGCACAGGCGGAGCTGTGTGGTGGGGGAGCGACCTACCTGGCAAGGTCACTCGGGCTCACTTTCGCCGGCAGGACCTCCAACGTTGATCCGGTGCGCGGAGCGCACTCCGGAATAGTTCGTTGATCAACCCCAAACTGGGCTCACACCTAGCCGGGCACCACCGCACACCAAGGAGCCCCCGGGGGCAAGAATCGGGCCAGCGGACAACCAGTTATGCGGATGATTCGGGAGTGGAGCTCCGGAGCAGAGCTACCGAGCGGCCATTCCCTTCAGCAGTTAGCCACGCCCCCTTATACCACTTTCTTAGTATATGGTTTGGTCCGCCCCTAGGGCCTAACGTGTATTGTGCTACTTTACTGTAATATTTTGAAGTGTAACTTATGTGCTTTTGCCTCTAGCCTCATAAAGAGACTAGAGGATTGTGTTTAGTAATAAATACATATATTTTATATATATATACCTGGTGTGGTCTCCTTTCATTTAGCCACTCAAGAGATTATAGACTGGTAAAACAAGCTGCTTTACATTCCTTCAAGACTTAGCCTGGAGGCTGCTCTTCATAGCTACCACTAGGATAGCTTTCAATAAAGGTTGTCTTTAACCTATCATCAATAAGGGGTTGTTTGGACTGGTGCAAGGTGCCCACTATAACTAGTGGACAGCATATACCAGGCCAACTTCTCACAGGTGTTACCCCGAAACCGGTCCCAGGATGCTTGTTTCCGGTTCAGGGAAGACCTGGCTTGGCAGTTCGGGCTGGACTGTTGCCATGAGGCACAGGGTCAAGACGGATTTGCATATAGCTGGGTCTGAACTGAGATGGCGAAGTGAGCTAAAGAACGATGATGGATTCAACCCAGACCTGTGTCTGGGGGTGAGTGTTTGAAAGTTTTAGCACTCCATCCATCATCTCTTTGTGTTTGCTTTGTTAACCATATTGGGCCAGTGCTAGTTTGGGTGGATGTATTAAATGCCTAAAGTCCAATCATATGGGGGTGTATAACAGCGTCATGTTCATGCAATCACATTCCTTATTAAAGTCAGTAAAGATAATTGAGTTTCTAAAGCAACATTATGTCTTCCAGGCTGCAACTCCTAGCTCCTAAGTAAACAAATGGTAGCACTCAGCTATTTCTACACGGTTTGTGTTCAGTGTGTGCACAATGGTTCAAGGCATAACTTCTGGTTTCTACTTGATAGTGTGACAATGCAACATATGTCACACATGAGCACAATGAAATGTCACACAAATGCAATCTGAGGTTTTATAGAGCGCAAACTCAACTTGAAGGTATTGGAGCGCTTTACAAGCGCACCAGTTAGGTTACACATGGACACATTCATTTTTAGTAGGCACAGGGAGATTAAGGGATTTGTCCAGAATCACAGGATGTTGAGCCAAGGCAGAGGCTCAAACCTAGTTCCCCAGCTCCAAAGTCAGCAGCTCTGGCCTTTAGGCCTCATCCTCTCCCTATGCTAAAAGGGTTGCCACCTCTCTAAGAGAAAAATACCAGTCATTTGTTGTTGCTTTAAGAGTCTGCAAAGGCCGGGGCATGGTAATAAATAAAACTTAAAACAAAATTGCATATATTTATTTGTAACATTCCCTTTTCTGATTTTGTTTCCTTTAATTTTTAGTCATGGGTGATTAACGCAGATCTAGAACACATTTGAAAATACCTTATATCAGCTCTTTGAAGTATGTACAGAGAGGAACTAAAGATATCGGCTTTAGGTCAATTCGGCTTTAGGTCAATTTATTAATTAGTGTACCGCTGGGACATCAAAATGCGATGGTGCCGGTGTAAAACGTTAAACCTTGTAAACGTGCGTTTGAGAGTGACTCGTCACTGAACCATGAATGTGAGCTTTGTTTAAGATGCTTTATCGATGGCAACGTTTACTAAAGTCGAAAAGCAATCGTGCTTTATAAGTAGCTGTAAACTGGCTGACTTCCAATTTCCCTTCTGGCCCTCCACAAAGGTTTGTGTTTCTTACTCAACCACTCCACTCTCAGTGTAAGATATGAGCTCCACACCAGGATGCCACTGCCAGCGCCAGCGACCTACCTATACTGAGAGACAGTTCGAACGTCGTACTCCACGAATATCTATTTTAGTGAGCCCAATCCAAGATGGCAACCATGGTCAGCGCCCACGTATCGCTACCCCATTTCTTTCTCTATAGCTGTCGCTTGCACGTTGGGCGGATGTTGTGATTCTGCTGTCAGGTGATTCCGAGAATGATGGCGGCTGACGGAGACTTTTTGTTGCGGTATCGGGCGGTGTCAAACAAGCTCAAAAAGTGAGAGAACGGGGAGGGAGGTGGAGTGTAAAGTGTATATGCCTGGACGGCACTAACAAAAGCGACAGATTTTCTACAGCGATTTGTTCAAGAGATTAGGCATGTTATGGTAGGGTAGGATTTTAAACGTGGGCGGACCTGGACCAGTATTAATTAACAAGCATTTGCAATGAAATAGGTCTCACATTTCCGAGACTTTGAGCTACTGGCAGTGTAAATCACAAACCTTTTATCTATGTGTTGGTTTTGAAAACATCTAAATAAAAGGCATTGTCAATTACAATGCCAATAGCTTAACATTTCGCAAATACGAGACCTATTGTATTGCAAACGCTTATTGTACTTCTGTAACCATGCCAGATTGGTTCTGCTTGCAATAGTTATGAAGAGGATTATCCATACTCTTGTCACCGCTTCTTTTTAATCTGAAATTAATGGGATTGGTACCAGTAGTAGTATACATGAGCTATCCCTTTCACAGAATGGCCTGTTTTGGTACTTACTGTTGAGCTCTTAAGCATTGATGAATCCGTTTTCATTACTACATAACAAGTTGCCATTATTTTGTTTCCTCTGCATCTTCCTCTACACAGTACTGATGCTTTTATGCCCCTCAATTGACCCCTATACCCTCATAACTATATTGTATCTGTTCCCAACAGGATGTTAATGCTTCTCTGCTTTTTAAAGCATCTGTCCATCTATTTACTTGCTGTGCTCTTTGCTGTTTCCCCTTTCTTCCACAGTGTCTGTCTTGCACAGTGGGCATCCAGACACATTTACAAGCCACTTCACAGAGAGGAATTTGTATGTGTTAACATCTGTGATGGTAGAAATGTACATGAGCGTTTACTGTAAGCACTCATGGGGAGAATGGGATCAGTGGGAAGTAGCTTAGGGCACACAGAGGGAAATTCACAGAATATGAGACGGGCACCATAAGTATACTACACATAAAATCTCAAATTGCGGGACGCCTGTGACTTCTCTGTTGAAGTCACATCCCTATTCTTTCATGAAGCACTCGCACCAACATGGGCTGCCTTGGAGCACTTAAGAATTTCAAGCAGGAAGAAAAAAAGAGAAATATGACAATGCAGTATGTTTCCATTCATCCTGAAAGCTGGAAGGTTTGAATGAGTCCTTTAGACAAGAATTCATACGTAGACCTTAAAAGGAAGAACAACGAGCAGGTGGAGATGTAGGTTTGGGCATTTGGTCAACCTAGATAGGTTAATGAACTACTAGAGCAGAATTTGAAAAGGAGGCTAACCGCATACAGAGGTGTCCGGACAGGAACAGCCACATAATGCCATAGAAATTGGACAGCAAAATTGTATGCGTAGTGAAGGCATAGTAAGTCACACAATCTGAGTATGAGTCAGGGACTTGCTACGTGAAGAAGGTGGTGTCATTAATACAGCCACATAAACGGGTGCACTGGGAGTCAGGTTACAGTACACCCAATAAGACAAGCCCGGAAGTGGTGCACGCAAGCTCTCCAAAAGGGATTTTTTTTAAAAGCATGGTGAAGGTGCGTACGCGCGCAGCCTGCTCTTTTTCAAAGCACATACTCGTGCTTGTGGCGTGCCGCTGCGCACTCCCGCAAGCTGTATGCCGCCACAAGCACGAGTATGTGCTTCGAAAAAGAGCTGTACGACAGCTAAAGGTCTCCTATGCAATGCATGCGCGCTACGTAGGCGAGACGTAAAAAACTATTTTAATGTCGTCTGCTTACTGACTGACCTGAGTGGTTCGCTTTCATGTAGATCACCACACCAAGGAGAGTAAGTCTTCTGAACAAATATTAATAAATTATTCGGCCTCCAGGTATTTTCAGAAATACCAGTCCACGGTTAATTGTGTAGTAAAGTGATTCTTCAATTTGGCAGCTTTATACTTGCACCCCGTAGGTTCTTTGTGTTGGTCGCTCCTCGTCAAAATTGTAAAGATGAGAAGTACACAACGTCGTTTTAGGGCAAGCTTTATTTGAACAACCAATACAAGTTCCACTCAGGTCGCATAACGCTGAGGAACACGTCGGCTCGCTCCAGTCATCAGCTGTCTCCAGCATTCTAGAACTGACAGCTGACAGACGACTATAGAGAGGCAACATGATACGGTGTCCCTAGGTGGACAAAAGTACTAAGAGCACAACATCCGTTTTCAGCAATGACTTTAAATATTCTTAATTTAGTTGATGCCAGTGCTTTAGTCGCCGTCTATGCTTCACATTGTACTTCATCTATCTGCGATAGACATCTAGCCGCAGATACCTTACCTTTGAATTTCCCCCAGTCATCAAGCTGGATCTGGAAGATTTTGTTGTGAGCAGTGTTCCAGTGCGCCAGTATGTGGGGTCGATCAGCTCCGTGTTTTTGTTGGCGTCGTCCACGCTGGAAGTGATGTCGTGGTACTGCAGATGGAGACGGGAGAGGTTTTATGTATTTTTATATAAATCCTACACCCACGACCGAAGCCATCCAGCTATTCTGAATCCAACGCCAGGAATGGCGTTACTGGGGAAACCTCAACAGCCGGGCAGCAACGCTTGAGAATGCATTACAACAAGGCTGGGAGTCGCGAGACACCACGCGACTCACAGAGTATAACAGTACAATACCACCATTACAACAGGTACCTATTTGGGTGTCACCCAGGCTTGCTGACATCCATTATTTTCTTTCTGCCTCAGCCAGCGCTAATCCGAGAGAAGACCTACCCCTTAGTCAGTTTTTGCCTGAACTTTTTTGACGTTTTGTTGACAATTGATGTTTTTCCTCCCGATCTGTTGAGGATGTCATCGCATAAGATGGGATTCAAGCCCTGCATAGCCTGTCACTAGCCGATGTTGGTGACGGACCCGCACCGTGTCTGGCTGTGGTATTGGTGCGCAACCCGATTGCGGGATCATGTTATGTTATGTTACTGCCATTTGTATAGCGCAACAGCTGCCGCAGCAAAGGGGCGTCCCGGCGCTGTCAGCAAGGCGACTAACACGGAGGGAGACAGGAACTACATGATGGGAAATAAGTGTGTTTTTATGGCCTTCCTGAACGTCAAATAGTTAGTATGGATTCGAATGTGAGTGGGCAGTGAGTTCCAAAGAAGGGCTGCCCTGCTGCGGAAGTAACGGCCTCCTGCCCACACTCTCTGGAACCTAGGGACCCTCATCAAGTGTTGGCCAAGTGCCCGGAGCTGGCGTGTAGGAACATAGGGAGAACTAGGTTGGCCAGAATACCAGGAGTGTTGAATTTCAGGGCTTTAATCCCTTCAGCGCGGAGCGGATTACCGCGCTGTGCTGAAGGGTTCGTGCGCCGGCGGGGCCATGATGGAGCGGTTCCGTCATCCGCACAGCGCAACCGATGCGCATGACGGAACCGCTCCGTCATGCGCATCGAAGGGGTTCAAAGTAATACAAAGGGCCTTAAATTCAATTCTCCTGGCCACCGGCAGCCAGTGGAGCCGGTGGATTGTGGATGACACCGGGCAGAACCTGCGCGAGCCAATCAGTGATCTGGCTGCTGCGTTCTGAACCCATTGTAGCCGAGCAATCTCGGCCTTATTTGCACCTAAATACAGGGAACAGGCATAATCCAATCTGGACATTATAGCTGCCTGAATGATAGCCTGGCACGTCGGGGGTCAAAAAACCCCAATAGGGGTCTAAGCCCCCACAAGAGCCCAAAATACGTCCCTGCTACCTATTTAGTTTGGACTTGATAGCTGAGCGATTAGTCTAACCATACCCCCAGGTTTTTGACGACCTGCTTAGGAGGGGGGCACTCCCCAGGTTTTCATGCAACCAAAGGCATTGAGGGAGCAGTGCCTAAAGGTCATGGTGGCCCGGCATGCGATAATGTCAAGGTCCCAGTCGAGGGGAAAGTGCTGGGACCGGTCTTGGAGCCCAAAGTTTACATCATCCCATTTAAAGTTCCCGAGACGGTGGGATAAGTCCATTCTCAAGAAAAAGAGGAAGTTGAAGCATATTTTGACTTCTCGTGTGTGAGAACTTGGCCTGGCATATGCTGGCCACTAGTTATAGGGGACACCTTGTACCAGTCCAATTCGACTCTTATGGTGATAGGTTAAAGACAACCTTTAAAGAAAGCTATCCTAGTGGTAGCTGTGGAGAGCAGTCTTCCGGCTAAGTCTTGAAGGAGTGTTAAGCTTATTGTTTTACCATAGATAACCACTTGAATAACCAAATGAAAGAGTAGTCCACACAGGTATATATATATAAAATATATGTATTTATTCTAAGAATAGTCCCACTAGTCTCTTTATGAGGCTGGAGGTAAAGATACAACTCAAACAAGCATTGATAGTTACAATAAATAGTACTGGAATCACAGGGCCCCAGGGGGGGACCAAACCATATATCAAAAAAGTGGTATAAGAGCATTTAGGGTCGCTGGCCTCTTGTGAAACCACCCAAGGTAGTGAGGAAGGGGACCCACGGAAGACGCGTGCAGTGGCTGAAGCTACTGTCGGGATCTCTATTAAAGCCTATGGAGAATGTTGCGGTTGAAATTTACAAAATTAAAAACACTTCTAGCAGGAGTTCAAGTTCAAGAGTTTAGAGTTAAGCTCACACCCACGGGAGTACCGAGGTACCACTGTTACCTGCCCCAGGGAAGCCGGGTGCATAGGTCGTTTTCGATGTCGGGTCGCGGGCTGATTTTCAATGGCAAAACATGAAGAACGGCTGCTAGCCAAAAGCGCCGATGATGTCGTGAAGATTGAAAATGTAGATCTTGAAGAGAAAGACCTGAAAGCAGAGGGGACAGTGTCTGGGTCACGGCACAGTGACCAGGGGGCTCAGGAGAAAGAGCCCTTCAATGTCGGGTGCTTCAAAGTTGAAGAGGTGTAGCTTGGATCAGCAGCCACGGGCTCCAGGAGGCTTCAAGGAAGGCCAGCTTCTAGAGGGCGACTGTCCCACGAAGGATGAGGGTCGCTGCGGTGTTAGTGTCCGGATTGGATCCACTAAGCCTTGGCAACCACAACCCCTGCAAGAATCAAAAACAGCTACTGGTGCAGACCCACGAGGTCTGAGCGAGGTCTCCAGCGAGGAGACTGAAGAGCAGGCCTGGAGCAACCAGGGGAACTCTTGGAAGTGAAGATTGACCTCCGCTAGGGCCCACCAGTCGAGAGACAAGGGACTGCGGGAGGCAGCAATTTGGCGTGTGTAAAGATGCGCCCACGGGTCGCCGGAGCGGGCTAGGGCGTCGATCTTTGGCACAGATGATGCTGAGAGGTTGGCTCAAAAGTGGGCCAAAGCACAACTTCCCCGGACGTCGGGTTCGTGTGCTGTGCAAGAGGTGGCCGGTGTCCTGGGTTATTGGGGATCTCGGTACCCACGGGGTCCACGGTGCTGAGCTTTGCTGTGCACACTCACTGGCCTCTGGGATGCTTGGAAACCCACCTCAGTGTGGGTAGGAGTCGTCGATGTTTGTAGGAGCAGCGAAGTTCCAACCGGGTCACTTGCAGTGTTTCAGGTGCCTGCCAAGCAGGGGGTAACTCCTTTACCCCAAGGGAGATTTCTTCCTTTAGCTGTGCGGCAGCAAGTCGAAGTTCAAGTCTGTGAAGTCCAAGAATAATCTGAGGTTCTGGGGACCCATTATTCACCTTTATCCAAGGATTAGGGGAGTGTCCAGATCAGGGTCCACCAATGAGAGGTCAGGCGGGAAAGGGTGGCTACACCCTCTCCCCTTTGTGTGGTTTCCCGCCTGGGCAGGGGACAGGATGACCCTGAACCAGTTTGAGGCGGTGTATGCAGAATGTAGGCACTGGGGAAGCCTACTTGCAACTCTGAAAGGCATCCTATGGTGCACCCACCCAGTTCCAATCCACATAGTCTGTCTGGGGAGGTGGGAACACCTCCCTGCAACAGGATCCCTATTGTCCAGCTGCCGTGGCTGGAGTTCTGCCCAGCAACAGGCAGCCAGAGTCGTGTGGGTGGCGGGTAGCATCCATTTTGTACTATGTGTGCACTTTTAAATTAATGTCTAAATTCTGCCGCTTTTCCCATATCGCCCCTCTAGCAGGGGGGAATCATGCCCTCAGCCCTATGGCTGGATTGGGGGTATAATTCCTACATGTTTGACACCAAACACGACATGGTTCTGTGCAGCCACTCTCAAGTTATCACGCTATCGCGATTACTTATAATGCGGTTAAGAGTATATGGTATGGCTGCACTACAAACAACCTCGCACTAGTTTTAATGAAGGTTGCAGAGGGGCCCTACTCAGGTAGGGGTTCTCCCTCACATATATCTCAGCACCCTGCCTTGTAGGATTAGCAAGGCCTGCTTTAGGGGTGACCTATGAGGGTATATGTGTTGTAAGTAAGTGGGATATAGGATACCTATCTCCCTGTAAGGGGTGCAAGCACCACCTTACCCAGACTACAGTAGTGGTCTGGTGGTGTCATTTTGTATGGCTGTCCCAGGGGTAGCACA
This sequence comes from Triturus cristatus, assembly GCF_964204655.1. Classification (NCBI taxonomy): domain Eukaryota; kingdom Metazoa; phylum Chordata; class Amphibia; order Caudata; family Salamandridae; genus Triturus; species Triturus cristatus. The sequence goes on along the minus strand of NC_140583.1, from coordinate 1,155,053,892 downwards.
ATAAGTGCTGCAGCCCCTGGTAGGCCTCTGAGGGACCCATGCCCTGGGTATCTAGGGTACCATCTACAAGGGGCTCACAGGGTGATCTCAGTATCCAATTGGTATGTACCTAGGGTACTTCCATCGGTTTAGAGAGGAAGCAGATAGGCTGGGGTCCTGGATAGCAGGATCCCATCCAGACTAGTCAAAAACCATTCAAATACCAGGCAAACAGTTGGGGGCAACCATATAGTCAGATTCCACCTTCCTACATCGTGGTTGTCAGGTGATGAGACGAGGGAGCATCACCATTCTAGGACCCGTTCCTCTGGACCTGCGCCTGGATTGACTCCTCCACATGCTGGAGCGACCCCCACCAGACTGAGGAGTTCTGTGAGGCCATGCACCTCATATTTGAGCAGCCTGCACCCTCCGACACGCCTTCGGGCCCCGTGGGGTCAGAGGGGGTCCCCATCTGGTTCTGCGCTGGGTGCTCTGGCGGGCCACCATGGATCCATTCCTGGAGCAGGACCGGAGCCACTCGTACTACCTCTACCATCCCCTGTGCCAATGCCGTCGCTCCAGACACCACCAACAGCATCATACCCCATTGTCATTGCAAATTCGGACCGGGAGCTGTATGGGCATTGCCCTACACAGACAGGAGTCTTGCCTCCTAGAACGAAGCCTGAGCCCTATTCTCTTGGGCGTGGCCTCGAGGAAGACTGGGAAGGGTTGCTGGACCCTTTAGAATACCACCCTTATGAGGAAAACAGAATATGGACTGTTGTGAGGAACTGAGTGATGCCAGTGGCCTGGATAAGTGTCCAGATGCTGGCCTGCTCTCTCCCCCTACCGTGGTTATGGAGGAGAGAGCTTCCTACGTATTGGTGGTGTGGAGGGCTGCTGAGGTCCTTAACCTTCAGCTACCATCAGTTGGAGTCATGACTAACGTCTTGACAGAAGAGCTGCAACCGAGAGTCTCCACGTCCGAACCCCTACTTCCATTCAATGACACCTTCACTGATGTCCTCTTGGGTACCTGGTCAAAACCCAACACCTGCAGTTGGAAAACATTTGTGGCACGGGGTGCAGACAAAACTATTGATCTTTCTGAAGTCTTGATTTTCATTCTTTCTCTTGCCCAGCAGGGCTCTGCTTTGGGCACTCTTAATGACTGTCTATCTGCCATTTTTGCCTTCTTGTGGTTGCCTGATCAATCTTCTTTGTTCAAGTCCCCTATTGTACATAGGTTTCTCAAAAATCTTACTCATCTTTTCCCTCCTAGAACCATTCATTATGCCTCAGTGGGACCTTAATTTAGTTCAGACTTTTTTAGCGTGGGCTCCTTTCTTGCCTCTCCACAATTGTCCCCTCAGTCTTCTCACACTGAAAACAGTCTTCCTTGTGGCGAGTACATCTGCCCGTAGAGTGAGTGAGCTGAAGGCCTTATCATCTAAGCCGCCTTACCTATCAGTCTATCCTGAAAAATTGGCACTTCACACAAAGTCCTCCTTTCTGCAAAAAGTGGTCACCCCATTTCATGTAGGCCAATCTTTCACCTTGCCTATCTTTTATGCTCCTCCATCTCCCTTTAAAGAAGAGCAGCGACTCCACCGCTTGGACCCAAAAAGAGCGTTTTAACCTTGACCGCCCCTGAAAATTCCAGGTGGACTAACAACTCTATGTGAGGTATGTTGGTGCAAAAAAGGTCGGGTGGTGCAGCAGTGGATCATCTCCAGATAGGCTGTGCTCTGCATCAAATTCTGCAACGCTCTGGCCAAGAAGCAAACTCCTGAAGGTTTGCAGGCTTATTCCACCAGAGCTAAAGCTGCTACCACTGTGTTAGCACGCTGAGTTTTGGTCCTGGATATCTGCCATGCAGCAACGTGGGCTTCCTTTCACACGTTCTCCAAACATTACTGTCTGGACAGTCAGATCTGCAGGGATGGGCACTTTGCCCGTTTGGTCCTGCATGACTTCCTTGTTTGAAATTAGTTCGCAGACCCTCATCAGATGGTATGGCTTGGGTATCTCTTCAAATGTAAGGAATCTGCGTCTAGAAGTCTCTATCATATAAACAAGTTACTTACTTCGGTAACACTTTATCTGGTAGAGACTATATGCAGCCGCAGATACCTTACTGACCCACCCATCCTTCCCGTTCTGTGAACAGATTTCCAGGGACAAGGATGCCCCTTTCAGGGCCCTAGTTTTGACACTCCAGTGGTCAGTGTTTTTCATGGCTCAGCGCTTCTAGTGTGGAAATTTGTGAATTGATACTGACATCAGCGTGCCTGGGTGGTGCCTATATAAGTACCTCAGCGTCACTTCAAGGGCAGACGATGCCGACACCAGATGTGGAGCCGGTTGATGCCACCTACTGGAGCGCAGGGGTACTGCTCACAAAATGTTTTCCAGATCCAGTCTGACGCCTTGGAAAATTCAGTGGTAAGGCATCTGTGGCTAGTTATAGTCTGTACCAAATAAGGCATTGCCGAAGGTGAGTAACTTGTTCTTCGTTTCATTACTCATTTTTTATGCAAACTACATATACTCTTATATTGTGCGTACTTTGACCTGAGTCTCCTCCAAGTGTCTAGGTGAGTTCAGCGTGGGTGGGTGTTCATGATAGGTCGCAGCAGCCATGATTCTCTGGTCCTTGAATTCTGACACTTTTTGTCCCAGTTTTATAGTGAAATAAACAAGACTACAAGTCCCAGAATTCAAGGAAAAAGCCTGGAATGGACCAGCTAGTCAGGCATGGTCATGGGAAATTTGGCAGGGTTCCGAGTGAGAGTTCTGGAGTTGAGTCTGAAGATAGTGTGAGCTTCTCACAGTATCAGTCAGTGGGTTCTAAAGATGTGCAGACACCATGCACATCTAAATAATGACCTCCCTGTAGAGTGATGGCGCTATGTGTGCTAATTGTAATTGTGAGATAGTGTGTGAAGACGGTTCACAGCTTTTGAATTGTGGAGACAGTACACAGCTTTTGAATTGTGGAGAGCGCCAGAGGCAAAGAATGTGCAGGCCTTGCAGATGAGTAGGTAGTTTGTGTGTATGGGAAAATGGGGGAGATGGAATGAGCAGAAGAAAAGAGTGAAAAGATTTGCTGAAGAGGAAAGAAATGACATGTTAGATATGCATATATAGGATTTCAGAAAGGTGTGCAGAATATAAAGGAGTATATGTCCTATTTACATTGGCTCTGTCTCTTGTAACAGATTCATAGTTATGCATCTGTTTCCGTACCCCATTAGAGTGCCTGCACCTTTTCCATCCCACTTAAAACACTGTCATAGTTGTCAGCTTTCGGAAATTCTTAAGTTGGAGATGTAGAAAAAAAATATCAGATTAACGTGTTGAATGCACTAGAAGAAATGTCAAGAGGGATACAATTTTTGCTGAAAAAATCTGTAGCTTCTCGTCTAAAATTGGGAGTGTGGTCTTGTATACATTCAGCAACGTTTGCAAAAGGAGGAGTGAAAGCAGCCCCTGCCTGTTTGGCCAACTTCTTCATAGTTCAGTTATAAATATTTCACACAGGTGCGATAGAGAAAGGCTGTGAGAATTTGCAGAGCTAAAAGTATTTACATACCTGCCTTCTGGATCCTCTTTTGCTGCCCTTTCAATCATCCAGTGCATTGTTCATTGTTACTGTCCTAAATGAATCAGTCTCCGATGGTTAAAAATAGATTTATTGGGAGAACTACAAATTATATGTTATGCATGACCAGGAATGCAAATAGTTAACCGTTGGAAGGGGTGGGGGTGGAGGGGGTGAGGGGGAGTAAAAGGGTAGAATAGGAGTGAAACCATCTACGGAACTTGAATTAAGATATTTGTGGGGGCTCTGGTCCAGTGTGTGGTATGGAGATTATTTATCTGTGTGCTAAATACTGAGTTACAATTTTAAAGTACACTGTGCCAGTAATTATAGTCTTAGCACAAGTGGATGTTGGGTTTTCCCTTAAGGAAATGTAGCAGGATGAATGGCAAACAATATATTTTTATATAAATTTGGGCCACTAGACCATACGGGGTTGCATAATTTCTGGTTTTAATGTCTGGGAATATGAGTGGCAATTTTATGCATTGTAAAATACACTGGTCCAGTTGCATTGATATCAGCCTAATGATAGTTTAAAATCTTTCCACGTTGTTTGGGCATCCCCACCCCTAAGGAAGTTTTAGAAAAATAGTGGTAAATGTTTAAACACAATTATCTTAATTAGTTTTGAACAAACGGGAGCAGGCTAAAAAAAAGATCGAGTTATAATGATACTAGGGTAGGTGAGCGGAGATGTGGCCTAGCGGGTAGAGCTGCTGACTTTGGAACCTGGGAACCCAGGTTTAAATTGCAGCCTTGGCACTTAAATGAGGATTTTGTTATTCTGGGCAAATCACCTAATCTTCCTGTGCCAGAAAAATGTAATGTGCGAATTGTATTTGTATAACCTCCTCAAGTAATGTTCAGCACTCTGTTGCTTCCTCTCTTGATTCATATTATATAAATACAAATACATACATAGGATCTACTGTGTTGCAAAAAGATAGACAAAAATGCAATCCTAATCCCATTTTCATTTGATTTTCAGAGGTAGAACACAGACCTTTCTGAGTAGGAGGGATGTACTAAAAGACAGTAAATATGTGCACTGCCATCCATTTATTCTAATCCTTTCCTTGAACCATGGTAAAGACCTGACTTCACTTGGCCTGAAGGTTTCTCTCCTCCCACAAAGCACGTTTTAGCTAAATGTTAGATAAGGCTGGTGATCTAAGTCTGAAGGCTGGAAAAAGGTAATTGCTTAGGGTGGCCAGATATGAGTGTATATTGCTCCTTAGAGAGGTTAAAAGAGGGTAGGGTAAACTGGAGTTTGCATGAGCATGATGCACAATACTTCAATTAATGGGGTGATAGTGGCCCAGATAGATTGACTTCGCCCCAGACTTTCCACACAATTGTTTAGAGACTTGTTTGTAGGGTCCGACATAGTTGGAGTGTGCAGAGGGGGCTAATGGTAGTTTTGGTCCTCCCTTCCCCCATGTTTATGTAGGCTGGATACTATAAATATATTATAAATATACTTTTCATTCAGAGGTCTCCACCTGTGGCTGAATAGTTTCATTACTTTTATCTAGTTAGTTTAATACACTGGGCATCGAAAAACAAAAAGTACACCTAGAGCGGACATTACCTGTGTATCCTAATGGATGTTATATCTGAAAGCTTATAAGAGAAAGGATGCATAATTTGGTACAGTTTGGAAAATAGGGGCAAGTAGGTTACTAAGAAGTGGTATTACCACCAGTAATGAAAGGTTAATTGTATTATCATTGTCATGTCCTGTGAACAGCTGGTTGCAGAAGTTGTTTTGATTTAAAATAAAATAAAAACTATGTTTAAAGAAAGAAAGGTGGGTGCAGCGGCGTCACTAGGGTTGGTGTCACCCAGTGCGGTAACTCATGGTGACATGCGGTCCGCACACCCGCACCACCCTAGTGACGCCACTGCTCCAGCTTCCCGCCTCAGGCACATGCGAGTGGCACATATGAACACCTGAGACCATCGCGAGCTGTATATACAGCTTGTCATCGTTGTTTTTGAACATCACTGAAACCATGGTAACGTGAGTATTTACTTAGTTTCCACAATGCTCTTAATTGTAAACCAATTCGCTCTTTTTTAACCAGCTATCTGTCCGTGTTTATTTGCAAAACACGTTTAGTGCTAGGGATTTGCGGATATATGGAGGAGGCCTGTCGACGAGAAAAAACAAGAACACTTGCTACTACAGGAAAATATTAACAAGATTTCCAGGCTAACACATTTCTGGCTTAAAATGGACATATGTGTAACGTGGCGGTATTTATGCGGACAGGACCTCAGCTCGCACCCTAACGGGATTAGCTGTAAAGGTTAGCTTCTTATCGCACCAGATACAAAACTTTACTCAAAAGTAAACTGCGCAGCACCCCTTACAACGGGATATTCACCTGACTCATGGAGAAGACCAGTTACTTTTCAGCTGCTGCTAGAGCTGTCTTGTAAATGTTATTCATGTACAGAGGAAAGAAAAAAAAGAACAGAAGCATTTGCTCTCTGAAAGGCATCATGTCATATTTTACAACAATCTTTTCACACAAACTTATTTTTTGTTCTTGTCGAAACACCCGTGGCTCAGTTAGCGCCTTGTTACAGCTCGGTTTTCGAATACACCTACACTTGTGTCTCCAGGACGGGGCATGAGCACATACCGATCCTGGGCGCAGGACGGCCCAGGTCTTTGTTTTACATTGAAACACAACTGCTGCATTCAAGTATGCTTTTGTAAAGCGACCCACTGTAGGACCCTGTGAAAAGGGGCTCGGCCTAAAGAGACCACATTCACGTTTTAATCGTTAAGCACCGAACGCGTGCATAGACCACAGCCCGCAGACGCAGTTGTCGCTTATGTTATCGCCCAGCCATTTGACTACAGTTGTGTCCCACGCAGGGACATCTTAAGGATTTTGGGGGCCCTGGGCCAAACATATTTTGGGGGCCCCTGTTCAGAACAGCTTTGAATTTATGATCCAATTTGAGCCCCTGTGTCAAACGCCGTCTCAGCTTCCGCTTCCTCAGCTGCGTTAGCGATCCATTTTGCATAATAGGCATTAGCCTATATATTCCTGATGTAAACAGATGCGCACAGCTGACAGCAGTAGGATTTAGTGTTTCCTGCCCTGCTACTAGGTTTTTAATACTTTTTAAATTGTATATGTGTGGCTGAATTACTCTGTGCTTTTCAACAATTTCTCCTACCTACGCGCACTTGCACTTTACGTGATTTTGCTTGCCTACACCTCCTTAGCTGCTCTGGTACGCAACTCGCTTTTCCTCCAGTCCTGGTCCGCCGCGGCTGATACGCCGATTGTGCGGAGGGCTGGGGCTACTATCGGGCTCCTCACTTCCACCCACGCAGTTTCCGCTTCCTCAGCTGTGTTAGTGATCCAGTTTCCATCATAGGCATTAGCCTATATATTCCCGATGCAAACGGAAGCGCGCAGCTGACAGCGGTAGGATTTAGTGTTTCCTGCCCTGCTACTAGGTTTTTAATACTTTTTAAATTGTATATGTGTGTCTGAATTACTCTGTGCTTTTTTTTTTTTTTTTTTTTTTTTTTTTTTTTTTGAAAACCTTTATTGACAGTTCAATCAAGAACAAGTATGGGCCTACAACCCCCCGGGGCCGGCCGCTAAGCAATCAGAGCAAAAAAAGGCAAGTGTAAACACAGGCAGCACTTCGGGGAGCAGAATCGTAATGCTAATACTGTGAACAAAGTAGGTAGGGCACCAGGAGAAAAAGGTTTTCATTTTATAATGAAACAAGGCAGAAGGATCAGGTGCCAGACAATTTTCAAACAGCAATTACAGGTATGCAGAGTAATAAACGTAAGCGATTTAAAGCAATCCATTAGGTCAATGGCGCAAACACAAGAACATCAGGATGGGGAAAAATGTCATAAGCAGTTGCGCCTGCAGTCCCACGCCAGAACTCCCGGAGAGCACCCCGGAAATTGTGGTACACACGGAGCGGCAACGAGTCATAGCAAAGGAGGTGTATCACGCTGATCCCAGAAAAGAAAAACAAAAAGAATCAGAGAAGAAAAAGGAGGCCATGGAAAAAGAGATAAAAGACTAAAGAATCCCCTCCCCCAACCCCCCACCCTGCACCTCTGCAGATGAGTACGGCCCCCCCCCCAGCAGTGTGCCTGTCGCCCTGGAACCAGACCCGAAATATAGGAGAATAGGGAAAAAGAAGTAGGAAAAGAACCCCACCAGACGGGGGGGGGTAGAGAAAGTATTAATAAACTGGAGGAGGGCCTTCAAAACATACCCCCGGCTTCTCCCTCCCGCACGGTAAGTTTCCCCCAAAGTGAACAATAAAAAAAAAAATGGGGAGCATTATGCACCTATTATGCTGTTAGCTATGCCAGGAGAGCACGCAACCCCTGAGCCCGCCCGTCCACTAGATGACCACCCCTGAAGGATCAGCCTCATCCCTGACCACTCTTTGGGAGTCCGCCCATGCCTACCCCTCGACCCAGCACCATATCCGATGTTCCAAGGTAGAGGATTGTCCAAAAACGTCCGAGAAGCGACGCACACAGGTGGGGTGGAAGTCTCTGAGCATCAACACAGTCCGCAGCGTGGAGAAACAGGCTTCCCAGTGCTGCACAAGGATATGCACTGCACTCCAGGTCCAGGAAGGCAGAAGCAGCCAAAGCAGACAATAGTTGCTGGAGTTGTCTCTGGGTCGCAGGAGGGCACGTACGGGACGAGGCTACCACATCCCACTCAGGTCTAATGCCTCCGGGGCAGATCAGGTCCTCAGCTGGACGAACACACTGTAGCATACTGGCCGGAGCGTCCAGCCGTGCACTAACCTCAGGGGTGGCCGCCAAAGTGTCCTCCTGTGCGCAGTGTGGGTAGTCCCTGTGTACGTGCGGACAGGCGGGCCGCCACTGCCCCAACGCCGACGCCACACCGTCAAGCTTACTCCCCAAGACCCCGACACCATGAATCAAGGAGGAGTGAAGAGCACCAAGGGCCTCGAGGAGGTCGCCGTACCCCAGCACAGCTCTCTGCGATCGCGCTGCCACACTCCCGAAAGTCTCACTCTCACAATCCCGCTGCGGCCCAGCGGACAGGATGGTAGGCTTCATCGCAACAAGATGGCCGCCAAGTATGCCCGACCCTCACCGGGGCCGGGACCCCGGGACAAGCGTCTCGATGTCCACGTCGCTGGTGACCGGGTTCCGGGGGCAGGCGAAAAGTTATCCGTTGCGTGGTCACGGGCAACAGTCGTCCCCACTACGGACCAGCTCCCGTAAAAATTCGGGGGCGGCCCGCAATGATCAGGGCAGGATACGGGCGGCGGCCGGGCAGCTCACCATCAAAGGCAGGGGCAGCCACCGGAGGGTCTGAGAATTGCACCCCCGGGCATGCACTCGGTCCGCTACGCTGGACAGTAGAGACGACCACGACGAAATGTAGGCCGAGTTTGGCACCGCTCCGGTGGACCGACTCCACCCAGTCACAACAGGCCGCTGTTGTTGAACTGCCACCCGGCCACGGCGTCCACTCGAGGTCCCGGCTCCAGGGCCGCACAGGCCGCAAAGTTCAAATGCACATTTCTCCAGCGATACCGCAGCCAGAAACCTCGGAGTCACACAGTCGGGTGCCTCTCTCCTTCAGAAACACGACCGCGTAGCACAGGTTAAGGATCTCGTGCAGGATATCCGTGCGGGATGCGGAGGTTCACGGAGCCGGGAGTCTACGCTGCCGTCCCGGTCGCCATCTTGGCTCCTCCCCCTACTCTGTGCTTTTTAACAATTTCTTCTACCTACGCGCACTCGCACTTCACTTTATTTTGCTTGCCTACACCTCCTTAGCTGCTCCGATTCGAATCTCGCTTTTCCTCCAGTCCTGGTCCGCCGTGGCTGATACACCGATTGTGCGGAGGGCTGTGGCTACTATCGGGCTCCTCACTTTTGCCCACGCAGTTTCCGCTTCCTCAGCTGCATTAGCGATCCAGTTTGCATCATAGGCATTAGCCTATATATTCCCGATGCAAATGGGGGCGTGCAGCGGGAGCACCGCTGGCATGCCAAAGGCAAGCCCGTCTGTGCCCGTCAGCATCTCGGAGACGTCCAGCGCCGGCCATGCTGCCCAGTTCCCCTCCGGTGAGTTTCTTCCACTATATTACACTAGCGAAAAACTGCTTAGCCTTAGGCGGCTACCATTATATGAGTGTACAGCGGCTGATCCGAGCTTGGAGGTAGACTTTCGATGTAATAAGTGCAACTTGTCTCTCCTCCAGCCCAGGAAACTCACACCTATGATCCTCCCATGCAACAATAAGTGTAAAAACAATAAGAAAACAGAGGACTTAAAGGTCACCCTTTTAAATTGTCGCTCTATGCAAAAGCATGAACCACACATTTATGACCTACTTTCAGACGAACAGCCCGATCTTCAACCCTATCACCTCAGCCATCCCTACGGGTTATAAAATCCTTAGGAGGGACCGACCGAGTGGGAAGGGGGGGCGGTGTTGCCATAATTTACAATCAAAAACTAGACTGCTCTCCCATCCTGATGGAAAACATCGAGGGTGCAGAGTCCTTAGGCGTCTGCTGTACCTTATCCCCCCATCATAGCATAGCTGTTTTTCTGATTTACAGACCTCCCGGTGCAATTGGAAATATTATTACTACACTTAATACAGCCACCACCTCCCTGGACTTAAAATATAACAACTGCCTTATTCTGATAGATTTCAATATACATATGGACAATGGAAAAGACCCTCAAACAATTTCCTTGCTGGAGACACTGCAGGCCTGTAACATGTTTCCATCTATTTCTTCTGCCACCCATGTGAAGGACCACATCTTTCACAACTTTTACATATCAGTAAGCCTAGCTCTTCCCATTACCTGGTCTGACCACCTCCTATTAAAATTCGTCATTCCCAACTCTGCCACAGCTCCTTGAGCTAACGCAGGGCAGAGGATCCCTAATTACAGGATGTTCCATGAAATATCCATCCCGATGTTAGCTCCGGTGAAGAACAACCAAGGGCGTCTGCTGTCAGGCTGCCCCGACTTGGACGCCCTCTCAATAGATTAATGGCTCCGAACCAACATTGAGGAGCGGGAAACAACCGGTACCACTGCACCAAAGAGGTTGGCCCCATCATCTCCATGGTTTAACGCTTCCCTCAGATCTAGCAAATAAATTGTAGAAAAATGGAACGGAAATGGTGTAAATCCTATCTACCTAAGGACAGGAAGGTGTGTAAAGACACCTTACATTCTCGTGAAGGCAGCAAAGAAAAACTTCTTACAATCCAAGATAGAAAATGCCCAAAATAAGAGTAAGAAAATCATTAGCATAGTTAAATCCTTCACCGCCCCGAAAGCCGGCACAAAGGAAGGGCCATGCACGGAAGAATTGTCTAAGCAAAAAGCTCAATTCTTCCACAAAAAGATCTCTGTGATCCAACAAGCCTTAACTAACATCTCAGAGGAAGAACTGACCTTCTACCTTAGTTCTAATAGCAATTTTCAGCTCTTGGATCCTCCATCTTCACTAGCTTTCCCTGAGTTTCAGCTTGAAGAGTCACTGACCCTTCTCCAAAGCATTAAGTCTGGCTCTCCTACCGACCCATGGCCTGCGAATATCCTGCACCTGTTAGCTCCCACCATAAACCCCACGGTAAACCAGCTCTTTAATGCTTCCCTCCTTCCCTCTTCTAAGGCAACATGCCGAAATTATGGAAGAATGCTAAGATTCTTCCACTGATAAAAAAGGCTAATGCCAAACCGACAGACCCTGCCAACTACAGGCCAAACTCCCTTCTTTCGACCCTCTCCAAAGTATTAGAGAAGCATGTAAACAAGGCCCTGCAAAAACACGTTAAAAATGGGAAGCTCCTTCATGAGTCCCAATCCGGTTTTAGGGCTAACTACAGTACGGAATCCACTCTGCTGGAAGTGACTGAATTTCTTAAGGGTAAGCTGGACCAGGGAGGCAAGGCTGTTCTTTTACTGCTCGATCTGTCGGCGGCCTTCGATATGGTCCCACATGAGAGGCTCCCCGAGAGACTTGCTAACATCGGCCTGGGGGGGACCGCCTTAACATGGATGTCATCCTTCTTGGCGAATAGATCTCAGGCCATCTGACCCCTCCTTTCACATCCCCAGATCTGGGCATGAATGTAGGTGTCCCTCAGGGCTCCATTCTCAGTCCTGCCCTTTTTAATATATATCTATCTCCCCTTGCATTTCTGGTAGAGGAAGAGGGCGCCAAAAATGTTTCTTATGCTGATGACACTCAGCTGATTTTTACATGTGAAAAAGGAACCCACTTTGACTGGGCAATGATTAGGTCTTACCTCACAAAGGTTTTTAACTGGCTTAAGATCAATAAGCTGAAGTGCAATCCTGACAAAACTGAAGTTGTTTTCTTTGGTAATCCAGAAACGCCTGACTGGAGCTCTTGATGGCAAAAAGATCTGCCGCCTCGCCCACGGAAAAAGACGAAAGTAAAAAACTTAGGAATGGTCTTAGACTTGACACTCTCCATGCGCTTTCAAATCCAAAATCTAACTGGCGCTTGCTTTGGCATACTCCGTATGCAAAATAAATTCCTGCTACTGTCACCGCTTGAGAGCAGAAAGATCGTGGTGCTGGCTCTGATGACATCAAAGCTTGACTATGTCAACAGCTTGTACCTCGGTCTTCTCAAATCCCTTATCCAGCTCCTAGAAGTGGTACAGAACGCGGCGCCCAGAGCCATCCTGAAACCTAAACCCAGATCTAGTATGACCCCTATTCTTAAGTCTCTACACTGGCTCCGCAAAACAGAACAGATTGACTTCAAAGCGATGACCATCTTTTTTAAAGCTTTCCACGGCTTAGGAGCCAGCTACCTAAATAAGCGCTTTAATCACTACACAACATCTAGACCCCTAAGATCTTCCAATGCCAACCTGGCCATTGTGCCTAAAATATGCCGTGCCCGCACTGGATGCAGATCCCTCGGCTTTATTGGCGCAAAATTGTGGAAGAGACTCCCCGAGTCTCTGAGACTAATCACAGACTCTTTCAGGAAGAACTTAAAAACCCGGCTTTTTAAGAACATATGGGTATTTTACGCACATTTTCCTCCTGCTGTCACGCGCTAGGACACTCTAGTCTGAGTAGCTGCGCGTTTTATTAAATACACTATTCCATTTCATTTCATTAGGTCCCTGACAGTGCAAAGGAACACTCGTCCAAATTCTAAGGGCCTTATTTATGAGGCCTTGCTTTACTTTTATGTCGCCGGTGCGTCGCTTTTTGTGACGCACGGGCAGCGTAAAAAATGTGCCATGTTGCGCCCTATTTGCAAAGTGACGCATCTAGGCAGATGCGTCACTTTGTAAACCCCTGCACCACATTATACTTGCGCCAGGTATAATGTATGCAGGGTGGGTGTTCCCCCGCAAAAAGCCTTGTAGAAGTGGTGCATTGAAATATATGAGAACTCAGTGCGCCACTTCTAGGACGCCATTGCGTCAATATCTTACACCTGCCTCACAGCAGGCGTAAGACTGATGCAGGCCGTTTCACATGGGGCTTGCCCCATGTGAAAAGACACATTGCTGGAGTTGCGTCTATTTTCAGACACACCCCAGAAATGCATCACTTTTGCACCTACAGATACGTCAGAAATACTGACGTATCTGTAACTCCTTGCGACATGATGTGTCATATAGTAAATATGACGCATGTATCATATCGCAAGCAGGGCGCACTAAGAAGTGACGCATCCCTGTTATCACACAGCAGTGCATCACTTCTCATAAATAAGACCCTAAATGTGTTAACTATCCCTGAATATTAGATGTAATGTGTGTTTTCAATATTGTAACACAGCAACAGCTCACCAATATTACTGCAAATAGTCTCTGTGATACCTTCCCATTTCTTATATGTTAGGCCTTGTTTTAATCTAAAAGAAACTTTTTTATGTATATTGCATGAAACATAAGTACAATTCTCTGCAAAATGGCTGTACTAGACTCTCACACATCAGGCACGTAAAAAATAAATTAAAGGAAAACAGTATTTAAAACAATCTGTTTAAGAAATATTCAAGGTCATTAGGGCAAAACTCTGGAGAACGTAGCTGACTCCGTCAGGGGGCCCCCTGAAAGGCTGGGGCCCTGGGCCAGAGCCCACTTTGCCCATGCATTAAAACGTCTCTGGTCCCACGGTGTCACCCCATGTAATGGTGTCACCCGGTGCGGTCCACACCCTCCGCAACCCCCTAGTGACGCCACTGGGTGGGTGACAACGTTTTAGTAGTCCATGATTGCCATACACGACTTCTTTGAAAGCGCTACAGAGCTTCTTGTGTTTTGCTGACTTTTATTTATTCATTCATTTTCTAAAATAAGACTAACTACTCAGTTGTTTCATAAAGTGAGTAACCTTTACACTTTTAAAATAAACTTTTTGTATTATATCTCTTGTGCTCCTATTTTCGAACATTCTAATGTTCAGCTTCCATTCACTGTAGAAAAATATTTCATATCACACAATGTTTTTTTTCCATTGAAAAGGGGTAACTTGAAAAGTTCATTCAGGAGCTTATTTTTGCCAGAATCTTGCTTGCGCTGAGTTAAATTAAACTGTTACAAAATTTCAAAACATTTATTTGATTACTTGAATAATTGGGTCATTATTTATCAGGAGCCAAACGTACTACTGAAACGTACACTCACCATAGAAATTTATAAGTCTGCCAGACACTGCCCTCTAGACAACTAAAATTAAAAACATCGTTCTTTTCTGATTTTGTCACTGTTTATAAATGTGGTCCAGGTAACAGTAAACTAGGTGCCTTATTGACAGAATCTGCCCGAAAATGAAAGTCAATGTTATTGAGCCACTGTTTATTTTGCCATTTGAGTCAAACTAGACATTCTGTAGCATTTCGACCAAAGTTCGTACAGATTGCTAAAGGCAGTTGGTTGAAGTAAAAAGATGTCAGAAGTGAGAAATATGGGTTCTCATATGAAAAGGAAACTTTGTATTTACTTTTAGAACAATTAACCGCTTAACCCCTTCAGTGCCACGCCCTTTCCCCCTCCTGTGCCGGGCGTTGCACTAGTGGGTGGGGTTCATGACGAGATAGTTTCGTCATGGGCACAGCGCAACCGTGCTCCATGACGAGACTATCTCGTCATGGGCACTGAAGAGGTTAACTGTCCCTCCCACATTCTAAACCTCATTTTTAAATGTTCAAGGCAGTTCCAGTATCGGCCTTTGTAGGAAACTGGATTATTGTTTGGTTTGGATAAGTGTCAACCTCCAAGGATAATACCACCACTTAGATGTCACACAAATTAAATAAAATAATACGGTGCTCAGTTCCTGGGAGCGTGACACAAAGCTGTCTATCTTAAATCGAAGGCAATGTTGTAAAGTATTTAAGTAGTGCATACACCTGGAAAAATACATACAATAAAATTCCACAACTCATTTTAAAATAAAGACTGACTACAAAAATCTAGTAAGGGGAACAGGAGATATGGATTTTTAGGTCTCGCGCCTAGCGTTGCACTACATAGTGCGAGACATTTAGTAGGTGAAAAACTGGGTTTTATCACTGACCTAGGAATCGCACACGCTCGTGCGTGTGCTTTTCCTTTTGTGCTACCCCATTGGCCTTTGCGTGCGTCTTTTTATAAAAGACTGCAGGAAATTGGCCACAGGCGGGTGCATTGCTCCGCCCATGGCCTATTGGTGTCTATTACGCGCTTGGTGCGCGTAATAGACACCAATAGGCCATGTGGTTTCAATTATCGTACCCAGACACGGGCACGATAATTGCAAGCACATGGCGCACGCGCGCGCGCACCACTCGCGGGCCTCTGCTTTTTTTTTGTAGTTAATAACAAGGATACCTGTCGACTCCCTGTGTCCATGATCATGCTGCAGAGAGCTGTCTCTGTGTTGTACGTCAGAGGCAGGAGTAAGGTGTTGGGGTCTCGGTATATAGGGGCACACACCAGTAAGGTCAGGTAATGAAAGCTGGGCGGGGGGTCGTGAGTAACTTGTCCATGCACGTGCTGCAGGGAGCTGCCCGTGTGCTGTATGTGACGCAGGCAGGGGAGCTGGAGTAAGATGTTGGGGTATCAGTATACAGACGGGACACAGCAGTAAGGTCAGGTAATGAGAGAGGTGTGGGGGGGGGGCACATGAGTAACATGTCCATGCACTTGCTGCAGGGAGCTGTCTGAGTGTTGTACGTCACATGGAGGGGGCAGGATTAAGATGTTGGTGTCTCGGTGTATAGACGGGATACAGCTGTCCGGGGGGGGCTCGTGAGTAACTTGTTTTGATATGCATATGACGTGCACATGTATTAATAAGTACACGTGCCTTTGACAGAAGTTCTTGGCGGTGCTGAGTGTTTGAATAGAGTTGGGTAAACCACACAATTCATCTGAAGAGCTGAGTCGAGCCCAGGGTCTGCGTGGCTCAGAGCCGAAGTACTAGCCCAGCCCGAAAAAAAGCACGGGAATGAATTCAAAGGGCCCCTGCATTGGCACTGCCTTCCAGTGGTTGCCCTCTTTCCAAAAGAAAAATGCTGGCCCTTCGTTCAAGTTTTAAAAATCTGCAAAGGCCCCACATCAGGGTTGGATTGGGATCAAAAATAGTTCCGTGCACCCCAAAAGCACAATGGTTCAGTGTTTTTAAGTGGTATGAAAAAGTGGAGGGTTGTCCTATAAAAGAGGAGTGGCCAAAAAAGTGTAACTGATTTATTTCCAAGAAGCATTGTCTATGTAATTACGGATGTTTAAACATGTGAACCAAAGCCCTGTGCCTGACCAGTATTTGTAGTGCTGGCTGTGGGTTTTGTGTTATTGCAGTCCGACAGTGTTCCCAAGTTCACCATTACAAGGTGAGCAGAAAATGATGAAAAAAATATCAACTAGTCAAGCTGCAATTAGAGAGGGAGCAGTAATCGATGCTTCGTTTGACCCTTCTGTCAGAGGATCAAAGTCCCAGCAGAAAAACATGTTACCAAAAAGCCACAGAGAGGACAGCGGAATTAAAGGGGTACTAGAGGGGAGACCCAGAGTCTGTCTTAAAAAGCTATACTCAACTGTGCTCAATTGGCTACAAGAACAGTGACCCCACAGTTCGGCCCCATCAATTGATGAGGCTCTGGCCTGCACCTTGTAAATATCTAGGATAGGTCCAGCAGGTTTAAAGGAAGAATCCCTCAATAATTTTGCAGTTCCTCTCGTAGTCTGAGCAAATTTGAGCTTGACTTTGGCAATTTGTGGCCCCCACTCCATGTTCTCGGTCATGGTTACACCTAGGTAGTCAAATATAGAGACCCTCTCCAGAACCATGCAATTTAGGCTGGGATTAGCACGTGCTGTCTTGGCTGGATTAAGGACCATAAATTTGGTTTTTGTGGTGTTTATTTCCAGCCCCTTGGTATTACATTAGATTACAAAACTGTCCAGTACCCTCTGTATTCCCATCGGTGACTTGGACATTAAAAGGGTGTCGTCCGCGAAAAACAAAAGTGCTGGGACCTTAGAGTTTGCCAGCTTGGGGGCATCATTGTCCATAACCTCATTAAGGTGTGCAATCAAATCATTGAGAAAGAGGCAAAACAGGGTAGGAGCAAGCACACACCCCTGCCTCATCTCCTTCTCAACGGGAAATTGTGGAGTTAGCGAGCCCTCTTTCCTACATCGAACTTGCGCAAAATTGGCTTCATGCAGCCTCTAAAACATGCTTAAAAGATAAGATGTGATCCCCATGTCTCTGAGTGCCCTCCATAGTTTATCCCTGCACACCAGGTCGAAGGCTGACTTCAGGTCCACGAAAATTAAGTAGAGGCTGCCACCCTCCATTTTCACAGTTTTCCAAAATATAAGTTTTAATCTATATATTTGGTCAAGTGTGGAGATGTTCTTCCTGAAGCCAGCCTGGTAAACACTCAAGATTTCATTTTCTATCATCCAGCCGTGGAGGCGATCTAGGAATACCCGTGCAAACAATTTTTGCATGACATCGATCAGACTGATCGGTCTGTAGTTTGCAGGGAGAAGGGGAGACCCCTTCTTAAAAACTGGAATGATTTCTGCCCCACCCAGGTTTTAGGGATCGGCATACCTTACATTATGGCATTAAATATTGCCCTTAAATAAGGGGCCCATATTGTTGGTTCTTCCCTAAACAGATCCCCTGGAAGTTTGTCTAGTCCTGGTGCTTTACCTGCGGGGAGTTTCTTTATTGCAAGTGCAACTTCTGAAAGGGTAATCTCCACAGCTGCTTCATTGATGTTCTTTGATGAGATATTGGCGGCCTTATCTACCACAACCACGTTTACCTGCCCTATCTTAGGGGAAGTAGAATATGTGACATTGTGGGTAACAGATGCCGGCTTTGAAGTGTATAATGCCTGGAAGTGATCAACCCACTTATCTGCTTCTATATTTGGCTCAAGGGCTGTGATACCTTCCCTATCGCCAGTTCTAACTAAAGCCCAAAATTCTTTCATGTCTTTCCTCGATAGGGCAACCTTTATGTCATTCCATTTATTCAGTTCCCAGGCCTGCTTTGCTCGGCAGATAACCTTTTTGTACAGCACCCTCCTACTCTTTACCAAAGATGTATCTTTGGCTTTGATAGCTACTAGGAGGGCCAGCTTTGCCTTGCGGCAGTCATCATTAAATCAAGTGTGGGTAGGCCGTTTTTTTACTCTTAGAGTGCTTATGCGGGTTAAATATGTCAACCAGTTTAGCCACCAGAGCTGCATGTAATTGTGCAACTTTGTTGGTATGAGTTGGAGTTCCCACATCAATGGCATTGCCACAAATTTCCAGGAGGGCCGATACGACATCAGGAGAGTGCTTAATTACCCCCCATTTTACTCTTCTCCTATTGTTAGAGAGGATTATTCTATTATCAAAGTTAGGACTGCTAGTCGAAACAGTACCCATATCCGGCATCTTTAAATCCAGGGCCCGGGCATTGTGGTCACTGTAGTAGCGGGGAGTGGCAGCGAAATCAATAACCCTTGGCCATAAACTAGTCTCAACTAGGATATAATTCAGATGAGAATCATGGCCAATTCTGTTAAATGTTGGGTTTCCTGGTACATCCGAGATCGTACGACCGTTAAAGGCTCTCGGGGAATGAGTCCGTGTTAATGCATTAATTTGAAGTGCCAAGGGAAATCAGGCCTTAATTGGAGGGATTTGGGTATCAGGAATAGACCATTGGGAATCCTCCTCATTGGAGATTGAATCAGGGATTCCAGGGAGGGGCTCCAATTGACAGTTAAAATCACCCCAACGATCAGCCTCACATCAGAAGGGACAAGAGAGATAAAAGAGTTCAGAATATCAAAGGTTGGCAACTCTTTCGTCAATCTTACAGGCCGAGAGTAAACATTAATGAGGACGAAGTTCAGCTTTGGAGAAAAACCAAGGGTTATACCTTGAATATCGTTGGAGGAGGAATTCAGATGATTGACTGTGCAACCCAAATGAGAGCCAGCCCAAATATCCCCCGGACGGCCTGCCCCTGTCACGCATAGTAGCTGCAATGCTAAATGCAGCAAAACCCACCCTCGTCAGGTCTTCCCTTGCCCAAGTTTCTTGGAACATGCAAATGTCAAACTGGTCAACAAAAAGCCCCCAATCTGGGCAGGACAGTTTGCTTTTAAGACCTGCCACGTTCCACGACAGGACCTTAAGCTTTTTCCCTAGATAAGAGGATTCCTTAGGGATGACGAGGGAATGAGCGTCAGATGTAGATAATCGTTCAGATAGGGTAGGGGTAGGGCCAGCAAGAGTTTTGTTGAATTTATTGACCCTAGATTTATTGTTGTTATTAGTGGAGACAAAATTTGCGGTGTGAGATGTTGGCCTGGCATATGCTGTCCACTATTTATAGGGGACACCTTGCACCAGTCCAATTCGACTCTTAAGGTGATAGGTTAAAAGACAACCTTTAAAGAAAGCTATCCTAGTGGTAGCTGTGGAGAGCAGCCTTCAGGCTAAGTCTTGAAGGAGTGTTAAGCTTATTGTTTTACCATAGATAACCTCTTGAATGACCAAATGAAAGAGTAGTCCACACAGGTATATATTCACAATATATGTATTTATTCTAAGAACAAATCCCACTAGTCTCTTGTGAGGCTGGAGGTAAAGATACAATTCAATAAAGCATTTATAATAACAATAAATAGCACTGGAATCACAGGGCCCCAGGGGGGGACCGGACCATATATTAAAAAAGTGGTATAAGAACCACAACAGTTCTGCAGATAGTGCCTAGGGCACTTGGGATCGCTGGCCCCTTACGAAACCACCCAAGGTAGTGAGGAAGGGGACCCACGGGAAGCGTGTGCAGTGTTTAAACTACAGTCGGGATCCCTGTTAAACCCTATGGGAAATGTCGCGGTTGGAAAATGCAAGAATCTAGACACTTCTAGCAGGAGTTCAAGGTCAGGAGTTTAATGTTAAGCTCTTGGAGGGCCCACGCCCACGATAGTACCGAGGTACTACTGTTACCTGCCCCAAGGAAGCCGGGTGCATAGGTCGTTTTCAGTGTCGGGTGGATGTCTCGTTTTCTATGGAAAAACGTGAAGAACTGCTGCTGCCGAGAAGCATCGTCGATGTTGTGCAGATTGAAGATGTAGATCTTGAAGGAAAGGACCTGAAAGCAGAGGGGACAGAGTCTGGGTCACTAGCCAGTGACCAGGGGCCTCAGGAGAAAGAGCCCTTCAATGTCGGGTGCTTCCAGGTTGAAGACGGGTAGCTTGTATCAGCAGCCACGGGGTCCAGGAGGCTTCAAGGAAGGCCAGCTGCTGGGGGGCGACTGCCCCATGAAGGATGAAGGCCGCTGCGGTGTTGGTGTCTGGATTGGATCCACTAAGCCTTGGCAACCGCAACCCACGCAAGATTCAAGAAACAGCTACGGTGCAGACCCACGAGGTCTGAGCGAGGTCTCCAGCGAGGAAACTGTAGAGCAGGCCTGGAGCAACCAGGGGAGCCCTTGAAAGTAAAGTTTGACCTCCGCTAGGGCACACCAGTCGAGAGACAAGGGACCGCAGGAGGCAGCAATTTGGAGTGCGTAAAGATGTGCACCCGGGTCGCCAGAGCGGGCTGGGGCCTCGTCCTTGGGCACAGGTGATGCTGAGAAATTGGCTCACTGATGGGCCAAAGCACAACTTCCCCACTGGTCGGGTTCGTGTGCTGTGCAAGAAGTGGCCGGTGTCCTGGGGTATTGGGTATCTCGGCACCCACGGGGTCCACGGTGCTAAGCTTTGCTGTGCACACTCACTGGTCTCTGGGATGCTTGGGAACCCACCTCAGGGTAGGCAGGAGTCTTCGATGTCCATAGGAGCAGCGGAGTTCCAACCGGGTCACTTGCAGTGTTTCAGGTGCCTGCCAAGCAGGGGGGTAACTCCTTTACCCCAAGGGAGATTTCTTCCGTCAGCTGAGCGGCAGCTCTTCGAAGGTTCAAGTCTTTGAAGCAGAGTTCTCGTCCAAGATTAATTTGAGGCTCTGTGGACCCTGCACCCACCTTTATCCAAGGATTAGGGGAGTGTCTAAATCAGAGCCCACCAATGGGAGTTCAGGCGGGAAAGGGTGGCTACACCCTCTCCCCTTTGTGTGTTTCCCGCCGGGGCAGGGGACAGGATGCCCCTGAACCGGTCTGAGCCGGTGTATGCAGAAGTAGGCACTAGAGGAGCCTACGTGCAAGTTTGAAAGACATCCTAAGGTGCACCCACCCAGTTCCAATCCACATAGTCTGTCTGGGGAGGTGAGGACACCTCCCTGCAACAAGATCCCTATTGTCCAGCTGCTGTGGCTGGAGTTCTGCCCAGCAACAGGCAGCCAGAATCGTGTGGGTGGCGGGTAGCATCCATTTTGTACTATGTGTGTTCTTTTAAATTGGTGTCTAAAATCAACCACTTTTCCCATATCACCCTACTAGCAGGGTGGAATCATGCCCTCTCTCCAATGACTGGATTGGGGGTATGATTCCAAGATGTTTGACACCAAACACGATATGGTTCTGTGCAGCCATTCTCAAGTTAGCATGCTGTCGCGATTGATTATAATGCGCTTAAGAGTATATGGTATGGCTGCACTACAAACAACCTCGTATTAGTTTTTACGAAAGTTGCAGAGGGGTTCTACTCAGGTAGGGGTTCCCCCTCACACATATCTCAGCACCCTGCCTTGTAGGATTAGCAAGGCCTGCCTTAGGGGTGACCTATGAGGATACATGTGTTGTATTTAAGTGGGATACAGGATACCTGTAAGGGGTGCAAGCACCACCTTACCCAGACTACAGTAGTGGTCTGTTGGTGTCAGTTTGTATGGCTGTCCCAGGGGTGGCACAATGAGGTCTTCAGCCCCTGGTAGGCCTCTGAGGGACCCATGCCCTGGGTACCTAGGGTACCATATACAAGGGGCTCATAGGGTGTCCTCAGTATCCAATTGGTATGTACCTAGGGTACTCACATCAGTTTAGAGAGGAGGCAGATAGGCTGGGGTCCTAGATAGCAGGGCCACAGCTTGGCTAGAGTAAAAAACAGTCAAAACATCAGCAAGAAGTTGGGGGAAACTATGCTGTCGATGCCAATCTCCTACATGCGGGTAGTATAGGTCTGGGAAATTCTCGTGGCTCTGCTGGTCCCTTATTCAGCTGTGGTGTCAATATTACCCGATCCTTTAGTTTCAGCCCTAGCCAGGAATAGGAATAGGTAGGCTGTCCTAGATATCCCCTCACGAGGTCCTCTGGTCCTCCTTGCGGCCTGGGGGAGCTCTTTCCCTGAACTAAGCTTTTCACGGTTACAGAACTTTCATCTGCTGCCCAAATGACCACAGGAGCACACTTCTATGGCCCACAGACCTCGGGGAGGGCACTTAGAGACTGTCAGGCAGAGTTCCACAGCAAAGTCCATTCCAGGTCCTGTTGCCATTGGTCGCTATGTATTTCCAGGAGCTTTTTCTGTGCTTGTAGCCACACAGAAGGACAGCCAACCAACTCTCCAAGTCCACTACCTTGTCCGTGTACAAGAAGGAGCAGGCCCATTCCTTCAGGGCTCCTCTCAAATTACAGACAAGAGGTCCTATCTTCTTCTGATTTTCCACACATCCATAAAGTGTACTGTGGAAGGGCCTTGAGGTGGCACATTTATGCCTGGCACCATCTGGTAGGTCGGGTAACTCCTGTGACCTCCCTAATCATTGGGGGAAAAGATCCCAGGAGCATCCTACCCACATTTTTCTGAATTTCCTGTTTGGTCTACTGTAAACAAACCCACAGTGATCCTCACCCTCAAAATGCAAGATGGAAAAAATCTTGTCCCTTTGTGTAGATCCTGTGTGCCCACTGAGAGATGTGGCCTGGACAATGAGCAGTGACCTCCTTTGTGGTAACTCAAAACTGAATCTTGAGGTAGCTTCCCTTCCACTGGATTTGATACCAGCTTGACGATAGGGACAAAAGCTGGGAATTTCCAAGTGTCACCTAACATTTACTTATGAGAGGGCTGGCCCCTTTGAAGTTAATTACTTTCCTGGACCCACCTGAAATGTTCTCCCTGCCGATGGAAGAACTTCCCACCCCCACACCTAGTCCATTATCTCAGCTCTGGGAACAGTTTTCACACCTCTTTCTCATCTAATTTAAGCCACGGACAGGCAGGGCAGTTGCTAGAGAACTAATGCAAATTAGTGTCCAGCAGTTTCATTCTGGGTAAAAGTAATTTTCTAAAAATTACATTTCCCATATAAGATATAAAAATATGACTTTACCATTACATTGGGTTTTTATTAAACATAAAAATAAGTCTTTGGCCGGAATCTGTAACTGGTACAGGTCAAAAGTTGCAAATTAAAGTGTATAATTTATACTCTGACTTTTTCTGTGTGTCGGCTACTGCTTGACCAGTGACATTGTAGTTTTGGGCCTAGTCAATGGGGGACCTTGCCATTTCTAATGTCAAACATGTTCCACTTTTGAATAGTATGCACCCTGCCTTGTGGGTGGCAGAGTGCATTTAATGATGGTTTATTTAATGTTTAAAATCGGGTTTTCCTACCTGTCAAAAGGGTTATTTCAAAAGGTTTGTTCAGCATGGTTCAAGCTGCTGCTGTCACGCCTTTCAGAGTAGGCCTAAAGCCATGTAACCTCTACCAATGTAGTGGTGCAGTGGATGGCGCAATAGGTGCTGCAGTCCACAAGTGGCATTTCATTTTCCATGCTAGGGATGCATTTCTGTACCATATACTATTTCCTTATAGGAAAGTTAAATGTGGCAACCATGTGTAAAGCCAATTTTTACATGTTTTAGGGGTCGGAACACATACACTGATCACTGAATAGCAGTGTCCCAGTGTTAGAGCTCAAGTTTAACAGCAGGCGAGTCCCCAAAAATTAAAAACTGAGGTTGACCTCCCAAAATAGGGGTCACTTTGCAACAGCCTTGTTTTTCACAAAAAATATCCAGGCCAAATTTGCATCTTTTTTCCCACATGGGGATCCTAAACGTGCCCATGGTTTGTGGATTCCTGTGGAGTAAACCGTGAAAATAGGCAAATAACGCAAAATGTTTGTTTTTTTGTTGCAAAAATAGGGAAAAATACTCTTTAGGTGCAGCTGGGAGCACTGCAATTATGTGGCAGGAGAGGACCAAATTATGCTGTAAGGTTGACTAAATTATGCAGCAAGAAAAGGCAAATTATGCAGCATAATGCGGCACATTACGTCATTATTTTATCATTTTTAGCTCAAAGCCTACCAGACAGCACAGCTGTCTGGTTTGCTGAAGACATCTTGTTGACATTCAGAAAGCTGACCTAGGAATGCATTCCACCCATTGCTTATCACTGGCTTTGTGTTTTGTAACTCACATTTTCTGCATTTTCTATTTGCTGGTCTTATGTGCTTTAGGCTGTCTAGCTTGAGTTTGTCCCTCTTGTTGCCCAAACCTTGTTTACTGTATTATTTCACAAACTCGCTTTCTGTAAACAGGCCTTTAATTCTTGTCACATTTGGAGAAGTGGAGAAGTGTGGCTCAATGGTTAGAGCGGCAGACCCTGATGCAGAGGTCTGGCCCGAGACCAGGGTTCAATTCCCGCTTCGGCGGGTCTTGGGCTTAATTTCCTCGGACCTGATATTTCTCGCCTCGGTGCCTATTCTAATCATGGGTCCCACTCTGCAACTCTGGGCAATAGCTTGCTTAATCTCCACAACGGCCCCAACAGCGCAGGGGATGCCTGGCTGCTCCTTGGGGGTGCCCAGAAGTGGACACTTCACAGGGAAAGCCAGGATCGGTATTAGTACAGCGCCGGGACACCTCCATTGGTAGGCAGCTGCGCGCTTTACAAATGCCAGATGATTATTATTTATTATTTGCTGAGCATTCAAAGACAGGCCAAATGTCAAGCTCTCTCTTGATGTTTACTTTTCTTTCTCTGACTTGAAAGTGAGACATTTTATGTGACAATCCTACTGAGTATCCATGTTAAGTGGAGGTGAAAAAAGTTTTATTTTTCTAACACAAAAACAGAACTGTACTGATATTTCAGAATTTATCAGAATTAGTACAAATGAGGCCCTTTTTTGTGATTCTGAAGTGTGGTTGACAAAAATATTTGAATACCATCAAAGCACATCAATTCACTAGGTGATGACATTTGCCCAAGTTATCATGTGTGTGCACTAAAACAGTATTTTGGTGCAAATGTAATGATCATTGCAATTGAAAAATGTGTTGTCCGTGCATACTGCACGCTGAGGTCTTCACTCTGCCACACTACTCCATTCAACGCCACTCAACTCCACTCCGACTTGCCACTCCACTCTACACCCCTCCACTCTAACACAGTCTACGACACGCCACGCCACTCTATTCCAGGCCACTCCAATCTTTGCTACTTACTACACAACACACAACGCTCCTCTACGCACCTCCAATCCATTGACCCAACTCCTCTCTATCCCACTCCAATGTGCCCCAATCTGCCCCATTTCGCTACAAAGTACCTCAATTTGATCCACTCCAATCTACCCCACTCCACCCAATCTACCCCACTCCACTCAATGTACCCCAATCCATTCCACTTTGATCCAATCTACCCCACTACAATCTACCCCACCCCAATCTACACCACTCTGCCCAATCTCCCCCACTTCAATCCGACCCTCTCCAGCCCACTCCAATCTACTGCACTTCACTCAGTTCTCCCCCAGTCTACCCCACTCCTCTCATTCCACTTCAATCTACCCCAATCCACCCCATGCCAATGTACTCCAATCCTCTCCAGTCTACCCCAGTCCAATT
Organism: Triturus cristatus; assembly: GCF_964204655.1. Lineage (NCBI taxonomy): Eukaryota > Metazoa > Chordata > Amphibia > Caudata > Salamandridae > Triturus > Triturus cristatus. The sequence goes on along the minus strand of NC_140583.1, from coordinate 1,155,027,969 downwards.
TACCCCACTCCATTCCAGTTCATCCAGCTCCTCTGCACTCTATCCAACTCTTCTCCACTTTAATGTTCCTCACTCCTCTCCAATCTACCCCACCCATCACAATGTGCCGCACTCTACTCCAATTTACTACACTCCAGTCCACTCAGTCTACTCCAATGCTCTCTAATTTACCCCACCACACTCCACTGAAATCTACCCCTCTCCGCTTCACTCCAACTCCACTCCAATCAAACCCTCTCTTCCACCCCAATCTACCCTACTCAGATCTCACAGTAGCGTACACGATGAGTACTCTCAATGACGTGTTACTTTGTTACTGTATTGCAATGCATTATGCCAATGATTTGATTCCGGCACCACTGAGCCCATTATCCTGATACACTTTGTATGTTTGAGCAGAGTTTTATCAGCGTATCAGCCCTAAAGAAGTCGAGGTGTCATATGCCTATTGACGAAACACATGTTGGCTGAAATGTTCTATGCCGGCTGTATAATCTACTATTGATTGGAATGTTTACTGGTTGTGAGAATTTTAACTAGCTCTTTTGTGAAGATTTATGGCTTACACCTCGTTGGTTCGAACAGATGAATTGAATTAAAATGGACTGTATATCATTTACTGTTGGACTAAAGATTGATTTTCTTATCTCTCGAGTGCTCGGATTAGCTTGATACTACTCAAATCTTCGCCCTCCCCAATCTTCCCTTCCCCAATCTATCCCTATCTACTGTATCCCAATCTACTCCACCCCAGCCCACCGTACCCCACCCCACTCTACTCCAACCCCCTCCAATCTACCCCACTCAAAAACAACCCCTCTTCAATAATCTCTCTTCAGTCTACCTGATTCCATTCCAATCTATCCTAATACACCCAGTCTGCCCCACTCTAATCCACCCAATCTACCCCACTCTAATCCACCCAATCTACCCCACTCTACGCCACCCTAATCTACCCCACTAGACTCCACTCCAATCTACCTAACTACACTACACTCTTCCTCAATCTATCGCACCCCACCCCAATGAACCCCACTCCACCCAAATGAACCCCACTCCAATCTACCTACAATAGTCCACCACACTCCATTCCACTCTGCCCAATCTACCCCCAATTGACTTCACTACAATCTAACACATGATACCAAAGTCCACCCCACTGCAGTCCAATCTAACCTACTTCATCCCACTCCAATTTACCCCACCCCACTCCACTCCAAACTACCCATCTCCAGCCTGCTCCACCCAATCCGCCCCACTCAAGTCTACCCCCTCCAATCTACTTGACTCCGATCTACCCCATACCATTCCGTCCAACTCCACTCCAAACTACCCCTATCTAAACTACCCCACTCCTATCTATCTCACTCCAATCTACCCCACTTCACTCCAGTCTACCCTACCATAATCCACCCAATCTTTCCCATCCCAATATACCCCACTTCACTCCAGTCTACCCTACCATAATCCACCTCACTCCACCATAACCTACTCCACTCAATCCACTTTGACCCACTCCAATCTACTCCAGTCCACCCCACCCTTTCCACCCCACTCCAGTATACCCACTCCACCCCTCTCCAGACTACCCCAGTCTACATCACTCCATTTTTCCTCACTCTACCTCCACTCCCCTCTATGCCAATTTACCCACTCCACTGTGCCCCAATCTACTCTATTCCACACTACCCAATCTGCCCCACCCCACCGCACTCCTTTAGCAATACTGTCTAGGCAAAGATTTCACTTCGTTGGTACCTGTTTAACAACCAAATGCAGCAACAAGCAACTGAGAGTGACCTAAAGCACCTAAGGTCCGACTCCATTTTATATAGTCCCCGACTCCATCTTGGGTAATGGGGGTCGCAATTGTCTCAGTTTTAGCTAATGGGAGTTACCATTTTTGGCCAAAATGTATGCAGAATCATTTTTATGTCTGCCATTGACAGAGAGCGTGGCTAGCTAGCTAAGATGGCAGATGCAAGCCTTTAGTGCTCCGTCCATATCGCCCCGTTTATCCTGCGGAAAGTAGTGGAATTGATCACCAACACGCCAGAGCAACTGGTGATCGAAAACCAGACATTTCCTGCCATATGGACCGCAGTAACGGGTGCACTTCATCTGAGGCCTGGACAGCCTGGCCACGAGCCGCTAGAGGAACTTCGCGAGCGGAGGGCGGCTCCTGTCGCCCCATCAAGATACGTTACAGCAGAGTCCCGAGCGCCTGCAGCTGAAACAGCAGCTCACCTGAGGCCTGCTGAGGGATGGGTGCGGAGCAAGCCAGAACGTGTGAGGTGAGCGGGGTGCTGAGAGGGATCAGGCGTCGCTGCCAGTAAGCTTGGTGACGAGTGGGGGGAGCTGCTGTGGGGAGACCTGCTGGCCGCAGGACTTTGGATGGAGCGGGGCGCTGTGCGGCCTCCCTGGAAGAGCTGGACACTTGGATGTGCCGTGAGGGCTGGACACGTCTCAGCGCAGCGAGACCCGAGCAACGCTCCACCGCAAAGACGTGATCCTGCGGTGGCATGCAACCACTGTGAGCACCAGCGAGGATTAAACAGTTGCCGAACGGACATTGGCGCTAGAACGCTGGTTGCCGTAAAGTCGCTAACCTAAAGACAAATCGCTGCGTGGGAGTTGGCCACCCTGGGTCCTGTGCAACTGTAGAAGGTGGAGGCGGCCGTGGGCCTGCGACTGGTTGCCCGCGGGCGGGGGCAAAGGAACACTCGCGTGGCGACCGTCAGGAGGCTGGCCCCAGGCAGTAAGGGGTGAGCAGAGAGCTCTCCCGGAGGAGTCCACAATGAGCAGCTTCAATTAAGTAGGCAGGCAACGTGGCGGAAGCAGGCCTGGGGTCTTCACCTCGACAAGCGAGGAGGCCTGGGACTGGAAACCGTCCGGCTGTAACTCAGCAGGAGCGGGTGGCTGCGGTGAAGCACAACAAGGCCAGAAGGGCTGACACAGCAAGTAGGGACCCAGCGGAAACCGACACTAGTTGAACAACCATGCACCAGTGCAAGTAATTGGTGGAGGAAGTGAGTGCTTTGGAGCGAGCGAACCCTCACAGCATTGACCCCGTTGCAGGAGAAGAAGGGCAAGTGTGCCCACAGCAAAAAGGACCAGTGTGGGGGCCCGCTCGTCACCAAGAGAATTGACTCATGGTGCATGACAGGTGAAGTGGGATGTGAAGCAGGCAGGCAGTGTAAATGAGCATGCTAAACTGCAAAACTGGCCTATCCGCAGTTCGCCCAGGGACTGTCAAGCCCCGGACGTGAACAACCAAGCACACACATACTCGCCCGCCCTAGGAGCCAGATGAACACAGAGACAAAGTCAAGAGAACCAGCTGGTTAGTAAGGACACAGCGGGAGCGCAGGATGGGGCAAGGACATGGGGTGTGAAGACCCTAAGAAACAGGGTACTCTAATGACATAGGGTCCCTTCTGGAGAACTGGGGCAATAGCACCGCACACCACCCTCAACTGTGGACAGTTCTGTGAACATAGACTTGTCCCTTGCGAGCAAACAGCAAATCAGAGACACTACAGCAAACATAACAAGGACACCAGTGGTCCTGTAGGACAACTATAGGCGCTGGATCCTCGGACATGTGCCTTCCCCCTGGCAGCATTCGGCGGCTCTCCGCACGCAAACAGTGTCTGAGGCAAAGCAAATTGGGGAAGCTGAGGGCCCTACACATGAGAGCGACGGGATCCTGAAACTCAGGCAGGTGCAGTGCATTGCTAAGAGAAACGTGGGCAGTGCCCAGATGCCGTGGGAGCCTCTCTGCTGAGCACCGCCCACACGCGACTGCCAAGCAAACTGCGGACACCCTGCTTTCCACGCTGCCAAGACCCGCCTGGGCCCCTCGTTCAACTCACAGCCGCCGACCCTACTGTGCAAATGCATGCCCACCGCACAACAACTGACCATGGGGCGACTGAACTAATACACAACAAGCGTCAACGCAACTTGAGATGCAAGGAAATCAACGTATGGAAGTAGAGTGCACAGGCGACGCCCCAAACGTGGCGTTCTTGGCAAACTAGACACAGTACTGGCAGCGGTAGAAAAAATCGGCACAGCCCTAGACCATACTCGGAGCTCGCTGGAGACAAAAATAGATAAGGTCACATCAGATTCACCTTACTGAAAGCAGACCACCGGAAGTTGGCTGCGAAAGTCCAAACAAATGAACATACCCTGGCAGAATTAAAGCCAATTGTGCACAGCCATTCAACTAGGCTGCAGGATATCATAGACGGAATGGACTCCCTAGAAGACCAACTGGAAGATGCGGAGGGTCGCTCGAGGCTCAATAACGTACGCGTGGTGGGCCTTCCAGAGGGAGAGGAGGCGCAGGACCTGGTGGCGTACGTGGAACATTGGCTGCTGGAAACCCTCATGGACAATGTGCTCTCACCTCACTTTGTAGTGCAGCAGGCCCATAGGAGCCAGACTTCGGCTATTACTCTTCAAACTACTCAATTACAGAGACAGGGACACCGTACTAAGCGAAGCCCGCAAGCTCGCTGAGGTACGAGTGCAAAACCAACTGGTGATGATGTTCCCAGATTACACAATACAAGTTCAAAAAAGTCGGGACTCCTACCTTGAAGTTAAGCGCCGACTACGCTCCTTGAACATATGATACTCTCTTATGTGCCCCGCGAGGTTGCGTGCTGCCTGTGAGGGCCAAACGAAATTCTTTGAAGAGCCATCTAAGGTCTGGTATTGGCTAGAAGAGACATGTTGACTGACAAGGCCCAATCCACTAGCGAGCTGGCAGTCGCCCGACAAGGCAGAACAGGCCATCACCATGGCAGAGGGGAAAGCCCCAAACAGTCCCACCAGCAGGCAGCAATACAGGACATGGAGCAGAGAGAGATGGAGCGGAGAGAGGCCCTCCATGCGGCGGCAACCATCCAGGCCCATTCTTCGATCCGCGACTCCGGGACACGCACCCCTCAATCCTGCAGCCTGGCTGGATCATCGCCGGCGAGATCCGAGGATCACGAATCCCTCCAGCTGCCAGACATTACCCCGCAAACGTCAATCGAGAGAATCTCAACATTGGACAAATGTTTGCTGTAGAGTATCCCTTTAATGTAAAAGTCTCCATTATCATGATTTCATTTACGCATCACGTCTAAGCAAGGACGCACCTCCGCACACTGCACGCCCACCGTACGAAACAGGTAACAAACATACCTATCACAAGAAACCTCGTTCTGCCCTTTCGGTCGCGTTAGCAACTGAGCTTCGTGCACATGCAGCGCCACAGGGTGGGATAAGCCACCACATCCCCAGTAAACATTGGGGCGCACGATACAGCAAGTCATGCGGCAGCACACTACCCCACTTGTTACACACATCAGTTGCCACAGTTTGGACACGCATTGACTATGAGCTAGCTTTCATAACATTAGGTGCAATTTTGTCACACTTTTAGACCCCTTTCCGTTAACCCCAACCTTAGAAGTCCTGGCTGGTGCCCCTGCCACTGCGGGCAACTCCAACCCCCCTCACACAGGACCACAAAGTGCACGCATGGGGCCGATTAGCACAGTAACATGGAATGTGAGGGGTATTCACTCGTCGACCCGCAGGGATTTGATATATGTATAGCTGCAGCGTAGGTGTGCACAGATCGGTTTCCTGCAGGAAACATACCTTATCCAGACCGAAGCAGATTGCCTTCGCAGACGTTGGAGGGGTCAGGTGTACAGCACAAATCACTCATCCCAGGCGCGAGGGATATTGACATGGGTTAAAGTGGGTGTCCCCCCATACGGCAGAAGAGGTGGTTATAGACGCAGAGGGGCGGTACGTCTTTGTGAAAGGCAAGCTAAATGGGCAAGCGTTGCTAATGGGCTCAGTATATGCGCCAAATGTAGACTAAGCTGCGTTCCTCCGCAAACTCACATGAGTACTCGCTGGATGGAGTGGACTCCCCTGGCTTATGGGGGAGACTTCAATGCAGTTTTGGATGTAAACCTAGATAGATCATATCCGCCCCTAACGCGCACACCGGCAATCTCCAACGCACAAACCTTACAGGAGTGGCTCACGAACTGGGCATTAATAGACATCTGGCGCACGCTGAACCCCACGGCACACATATTCTCATTTCACTCCCCTGTCTTCGACCTACACATTAGACTTGACCGATTGGTAGGGTCACTTGCACTACTCCCACTCATTAAACTTACTGAATACCTGAGGCGATCACAATCACCAACGTTTGCAGCTCACATGGGACGCAGGACACCCTCCAATCCCCACATGGTGCCTACAACCAGCGGCGCTAGAAGACAAATAGTTTCACTCCTTGCTAGGGACAGTAATACTCGACCACTTTGAAAATAATGACCACTCCACAGAAGACCACCTCCTTGAGTGGGACGCCTTCAAGGCAACGCTCAGAGGGCATTGCATTGTCACCAATTGGAACATACGCAAACATCTCACTGTGGCGCTCAGCAAAATAGGAGGGAAGTTACTGAAACATGAGACACAGCAATCGGAGGGGAGCAAGAACATGGGCGTATTAGACTCTTTGCAAGCGGAACATGCAGACCTACTAGAACAACTCCGATGCCACAATTGCGTGGCACACTCAGCGCACACACATGCTACCGCAGATTGCGCAGGAAGAACGCTAGCATGGCTACTACGAAAAGATCAGGTGCACCACCCCATAGCCGCCCTAAAAACAGACACTGGCTTAATAGTGTACACACAGCATGAAATACACAAGGCAATGACACAGCATTACGCCAGACTATATCAATCCAGGGTGCCCCGACAGGGAGCCAAACTACTTTGTTTTAAGAATCAATACATATTCCGAAAGCCACGTCAGAGCAGAGGGAGGCCCTTAACGAGCCTCTCATGCCCGAGGAAATCCAGAGTGGCATTATGGCACTGGCAAGCGGGAAAACTCCAGGCCCAGATGGATACCAGCGGAATTCTATATGCCTATGCCAAGATACTCATTCCCCTCTTGCACGAACTGTACACAACAGCCTTCCCCCGTCCATGAACAAGGCTAACCTAGTGACCCTGCCTATGCCTGATAAAGATCCCACAGAGCTGGGCTCATACAGACCGCTGGCCCTACTTAACATAGATTACAAAGTGCTAGCAAAGCTTTTAGCAGATAGGTTAGCGCGGGCGGTCCCCACCCTCGTCCACCATGACCAAAACAGGTTTGTACCCTTGAAAAACACCTTCGTAAACCGTGTACGTTTCTTCAGGATTGCCACATATTTGCAAACCCAATGGCCAAGAGCGGGCTGCCTCATATTAGACCTAGAGAAGGCATTCACTGGAGTGGCGCTTCCTATTTGCAGCGCCAGACAAATATCGTCTGGGGGAATCTTTCCTCAGCATGATGAAGCTGCTATATAATGCCCCTGCTGTGAGGTTTAAAACCGGCCCCTACATATCCAACCTCGTGGAATTGCGCAGAAGTACTAGGCAGGGATGCCCCCTGTCTCCACGGCTCTTCGCACTGGTGATTGAGCCACTGGTGGAAGCAATACACGTGGAGATACCAGAGTACATCCCACTAGGGGACGGCACGCACACAATATCTTTATACGCCAATGATCTTCTTCTATACATAAGAGACATCCACTGCATCCCACAGAGATTAGAAACTATACTGGAAAACTTCGCTTCCATATCAGGACTACGAATAAACGTCACTAAATCCTGCCTATACCTCTTCAGCGAACAGTGCGGAGACCCAGAGTATACACTGGGCGGAACACGTGTCCATTGGCGCGCAGACATTCCGCTACCTGGGCATCCACATATACAGAAGTCCAAAAGACTTACAAGATGGCAATCTGGGCAGAGCACTGACCGCAGTCTGCTCCCAGATGGTGTTCTGGGACACGCTCCCCCTATCAGTGACAGGGAAAGTGGCTATAACAAAATTGGTGATACTACCCAGGTTTTTATACTATTTCACGAACCTCCCACACTACATCCCCCCCGTCCTTCTTCCGGCCTCTTGAAAAATGTGTAAAAGACTTCATATAGGGAAACTCTAGACACAGGGTGGCGATCAGCAGGCTCTACTTACCTATGGACCAAGGTGGCCTGGCAGTCACACACTTAGAACAGTACTTCTTAGCAACCCAAATACAACGAGTTGCCAGAGGGTTCGCTGACCGCCATAGAGAGGGTACAGCAACCACACAACCCCCCCTGCTGATTGCGGAGCTTGCAACAATATTTCAGCCATTCTCAAGAACCAAGCCGCCGGACTCACTACTGCTGAACATGGCATACAAGAGCTTCCGTAAAACGCTTTATATCACCTGTACAACCACACCATGCGCTCCAGCCCTACCTCTGGAGGGAACACCTAGAGGCCACGCAGTAACCACAGCAGCCGAACTCAGAAGCTGGCACGTTGCCGGAGTCCAAGACATGGGTGATCTATACTAAGAGGGCACACTAGTCCCATACACGACACTAACGGAGGAAGACTAATTGCCTCCCTACCAATTTCTACTGAACCGCTCCCTACTAGCGTCAATTACAGCTAAATGGGGAGACGTGACTACCGAATCAGAGACGCACCTCACCATACATTACCTGCACGTTATGGGGCAAGGGGGACACCTCGTTAAATAGTTTGCAATATCACTCAAGCACCACACGGCGGCAAACCTATTGCCCCTCTGCCAGTACTTGAAGGTAGACATAGGATGCCAGTTTACAGAAACAGAATGGACTTCGGTATTAACGAGCCTAACTCAGGTCGCCAGAAAGGCACGCCTTTGACAAATACAATTCTATATTATACATAGAGTGTACCCATTAAGTATTTTTTTGCCAGTTTTGTTATTACCCGCCTCCACATTTAAGGGTCACATCCTGTCCAACAGACGAATAGCGCAGATGCACAGCGTAAGATGTAGTACGAAAATTATTTCTGACACCACAGACATACACCCAAGGCAATGCGCCTGACTCTGGGCAAGATATAAAGATGTCTAATAAGATTGTATAATTTGCTGTGAAATTCTAAATGATATTTTGGATTCAGTCAGACGCAAATGGCATGAATGTCAGAAATGTCCTTTTTTTATTGTCAGACATCGTTGTGTGTCGCAACAACACAGACTAATGTATATTTTGCATGTGTTTAGTATGAAAAAAAACTCAATAAAAACAGATGTTAAAAAAAAACATGTCTGCCATTGACGCAGATATCATTTGGCCTTATCATTCTGGCCTTAACTGTGCTTTCCCCCCGTTGTCCATGATCACTACCATTTGCAAAGCAATAGGTCTCGCGTAAATGTGAGTCCTATTGCATTGCAAATGCTTGTCTTTCAAATGTGCTGCTGTTTGTTTTGACCATTCTACTTACCTGCATCATGAGTCAATGCAAGTGTCCCACTTCCCTGAGATCTTTTCTTATTCTGTGGGACAAAACAACTTGCCTCTCGGTTACACTGTCTCTGTGTGTGTTGGATCTCCTACTTGTAGGAGGAGTTAATCATCAAATCAAACTGCTTTAGCACCGATGTGCTGCGCACGTACTTAAAAGAAAACACAATACAATAATGTATTGGGTGTGGGGAAAAAAACGAAGAGTAAAACTTTCTTTTTTTAGAAAAAAAATAGAAATTCGGTGACGGTCCCTTCAGCATCAGCTGCTGCCTGTGGACCTTGAAATGAATGGCGGTGTCGTCGATCATTTGTTAGACATGTAAGTCACTACCCTGTTTACAGCAAGGGTTGATAGGGGTTTTGTGTGTTCCAACTTTTCACGTAATCGATATTTGTGTATACATCCTCGCCTTCCCTCTTCTGGTTATACGATTTGCGCAGAAGACCGTTTTGACAGACTCAATTGTGGTGCACTTGATAAAACACTCAACAGCCGCTCCTAGCGCAGCAGTGGCGATGGGGTTTTTAGTTTTGTGTACAAAGTTCGGATGAATAGAAATATGCACTGCTGACAAAACAATTTTCTTGTAAAAGCCCCAAATGGGGGCAGGGGAAGGTAGTAGAAAGGTGCGGAGTCACGAAGGGTAGAGTGAGTCAGTAAATGCTTAAACAATATTTACAATTACAGCTAATGAATAACAATTATCTCATGTATATGTAACCATGGGTGCATAACTCACTCACCTAATTGTAACTAGTGGCCTGCATCTAAAATATGGATTGCTGCAACAAAAGCATTAACCAGCTACCTTACATAAAATAGAAAACTGTGACATATAGCTTACATGTTACTCTCCTCAACAGATCCATCTACCCCCAAGCCATTTACTGATTTAACCCTGTGACCTAAGATTACACACACACACACGTCAGCAGCAAGAGGAGAAAGCACCCGATAATATTCCCAATACAGATGTTTGTAGTACTAAGTGCCAAGCTATCTTAAAATGCTGTCTACTTGTGGCCAATTAAGAACGGAGAAATGTGTGCTACTGTCATTTTTCTACCCCTGATGAGGCCATGTAGCAAGCAGTTTGCAGCGAGTAGCGCGCTACTCTGGAACCCAAGAATAGAGTTAAATAGTTAGAAGGTCAGTAATTTGTAGTTCCCTTTTTAGGTCTCGGCTAGCGAAGGCTGCGCTTGCGCAGTCTCGCTCGCGAGAATTAATGTTTTTTAGTACGGGGCTTGAACCCGCCCCTCTTCTCCATTGGCTGGCTTCCTAAACGGAGGCCAGCCATTGGAGAAGAGGGGCGTCTGTCCGTTTAAGCCCCGTCTTTTTCGGATTCGGGGGCGTGTTTTTTACTTTCTTTCTCTCCTCTGGAATTTAACTTTCCAGCCAATGGCAAGAGGAGAGAAAGAAAAACACGCCCCGAATCTGAAAATGCCGCTGCGTTTCTCCGAGGCATTTCTGCTTGACCTCGGAGAATGGCAGCGGTGTTCATGGCTCTCGCTGCCCAGGTGCGATCCAGACCGCTCGCCTGCAATACCACAGGGACTTTTTCTGGGGCCCACCAAGAACCCCACACGGCAGTGTGTCCTTGCACTCCGGATTAAGGATAGAGTTGGAAATACAAAACGTCGTTCAACATAAGCCACAACTCCCAACAACATGGTGATTTCTTTCAGGCCATTTCCAAAAGAAAACTAATAACAATTTATTGTTTCCGCATCTTGACGCTTTCATGTTGTACATTGTAACCTTGCAAACGTCACTGCACTAGATAACGTGTTTAAATCACTGCTGAATTTAAAGTTTTTTCGAAAATACTTATTTTCTGACCTATCATACTCTATGAAATCACACCAGCCATATATAACTTCACAGGTGATTCGCTGACAAACAAGGTTTTCAGAAAGCTGTTGGGGAATTGTATTCTGAGCACACACCCTGTTTGTTAAATCATGTAACAGACTCGTCTTTTCAGCCACGGGGGACCCCACAGAATCCGCTAAGAAAGACATTCCTGGAAGTCGGCGGATCTGTGTTGACGACGGCAGCAATGCTCAAGGGTCAAAGGGCGACTAGAGAAGCTGAGGTTTTGTCAAGATGGTCGGCGGGGACTGAATCCAACTGGGGCTTCGGCGCTGGCAGTTAGTCAAAGCCTTATCACTTTCTCCTCATGATCAGCCAAGCTGAGGGGTGTTGGGAAATGTTTCAATAGTGACGGCAACAAAACTACAAGCTTTGTTCGCTGCACACAAACACAGTAGCATAGGGGAGCCAAGGAAGCTTGTTTTTGTTGTATGCATCCGGGCGGATTACAAGTCAGGCGAACGAAATGCATTCATGCTTTTTTTGGTCTTATTTTCGTTCCGCCTGATTGCTACTGGTTAAGGCACCGGCACCCAGTATTACCAGGAGTGGAAGAACCTGACCACATTTTTACGGTAACACCAACCCGAAAAATTGCGTGATATTTTGGCTGAAGGCGCAGACAAATCTCACCCTGCTTTCTTTATCTAGCTTGTAAAAGCATATAATGCTTCCAGTTACTAGAGATATTTTTTGCGTCTTTTATCCCCTATCCCTGCGTACAATTGTAGGTGGTAAATGTATGTAAAACAACCCCATGGATTGGTAAATTCTGTATGATTTACGACTTTCAAAATTTCACAAAGTTAATCTGCCACAGGGCGGAACAAAAGGGGCATTTAGAGGCCGAACTTCCCAGTAAGCGTTTCAATTGGTTAGAAAACAAAAGACCCTCCCCCGAAAGGTTTAGCAACCTATAGCAGAAGAACGCTAGAAGAGACCACAACTACTGATGCACCGGAAGTGACCCTTTCTGCTCATAATGCAGCCCAGCCACAGTTGAACCGAATTTGCCTCCTGTCACACTACCTTGCTAACCGGAAGATAATAAGGTAGTGAACCCGGAAAAAGTATTGCCCAAAGCAGTGCGTAAGTCGTCGTTGTTGTAGATTGTCCTTTTGAGTGTTGACTGCCGCCTGGGAGAATGGAGCATACGGTCTCCGATACGTTCTAATTGGACAGTGGAGGTCGGAAGAGGAGAACAGCATAGTAGGGGCAGGCAGTACCTGTGAGCGGGTCAGTGTCCGCAGTGGGCGTTTCTTTTTGCTGAGAACAGGTCTAAATTGGCAAAAGAGGCCAGATTTGAAAATACAAAAAAAGGAGATACACCACAAACATAAGACTGGAACTGCAATGTATCAGTGAATTGGCCACAAAGTGGTACTACAGTAAGTGAGCCTCCTGGCGTGGGAAGACTTTAGTGACCCGTATTATAAGGTTAGTCTATGCCAGATGACATTACGGACACCTTGATTCAACGCTAGGGTGTGGGTGGCTGTGTGTGGGAGGCTCTATGTGTGTGTGTGTGGCTCTGTGTGTGTGGCTCTGCGTGTGTGGCTCTATGCGTGGTGGCTCTGTCTGTGTGTGGGTAACTCTGTGTGTGTGTAGGTGGCTCTGTGGGTGGCTCTATTTGTGTGTGGGTTTACTATGTGAGTGGCTCTGTATGTGTGGGTGGCTCTGTGTGTGGGTGGCTTTGTGTGTGGCTCTGTGTGTGGGTGCAAATGCAATAGGTCTCGCATTGGAGAGTGATTAAGCTATTGACATTGTAAATAACAATGCCGTTTCTTTAAATGTTTTAAAAACAAAATCATAAACAGGAATAATGTCATGAGCAATGCAAACAGCTCTAACTTTAACAATGCCGAGACCATTGCATTGTAAATGCTTGTTCCTTGTGGATTCGCTGTGGTAAATTTGTGCTCTCGAGTTCTTGTGCGTTTAGTAGTGTTTTGAGTAGAGATAGAATAATGGAAGAGGATTAGAAAAGGTGAGTTGTTATTGGGAATAGTGGCCATGTGCTTCTGTTAGTTGGGGAGTTGGCTAAAAAGCAGTGGGAAATTTGAAAGGGAAGTTTGGGAGTTAAAAAAAGACAGAAAGGTTGGGATGGGACAAAGGTATAAGGGAAATAGTTTTTTTTTTTTACACATAACTGAAATTCACATATATGTGTTTAGGGACATACACACATATCTAAATATGTAGTGATAAGCATACATACTTTTACACGACACTTAGTAAATTCTTAGTAAAAGACATAAGCAGCAATATTTACATAGTCTAATATACACATGAATCTTGTGGCTAAGTACACAACATTTCTTTATTCCTTCCTCCTATAATGATATATCTGCTTATAACTGGAAGCACAGTTCCAGCTAAAAGGACACATGAATAATGAAAACGCATCTCTTTTTAGGTCGAGCCTAGCAGCAGAGCACATGCACTGCTCGCTCTGCGAGGGATGCAGTAGTCGAATATGCTGTGTAAGCCTCACCTTCTCTTAGCTCCTATTTTTAATTGGCTAGTGTCATTGTCCTTGGTAAATGCTTGCTTCCGATTCATTATGAGGCTTGTTAGTTCCTCCTTGTAACCGCGCTGTCTCCATTTGTGACCGCCCATAACGACTGGATCTTTTACTTGGCTCCGTACACGGTTGGCTTTATCTAGGGGTCCAGCACTATTTTGTTTATGCCCACTTATGGGGAAAATGGCGGCTGCTATTTTTTTAAATTTTAATTTGTATCCTGAGCGCGGCGCCCGCTTTTGGGACACTGCGCTAAGTTTATTTATTGTAATTGAATACTAAGCGCGGTGTCCACTTCTGGGACACAGCGCACTGTGTAATTTAAAAAAAATAAACTTTTATAGTGAGCGCTGTGCCCGCTTCAGGGACACCGCGCTCTGTTTCTTTCTTTTTTTAAAAAAAACTTTGAGGGCGCCGCGCTCAGTGTTAAAGTTTAAAAAAAGAAAAAAACGTGGTGTCCTTGAAGTGGGGCCGCGCTCAGCTTTACACTTAAACAAGTATTTGCAATGCAATAAGTCTTGCATTTATGCAAGTTTAAGGTGTTGGCATTGTAAATGACAATGCCTTCTTTTTACGTTTTTAAAATAAAAATAATAGGCACTGTCATTTACAATGCCGATAGCTTAAACTCGCTTAAATGTGAGACCTATTGCATAGCAAATGCTTGTTTTGTTTTTGTTGCTAAGATCATCTTCTTCCAAGGCTTCAGGGACAGAAAAGAAATGTTTTTTTACCACTGTTTTTGCTTCTTTGTAATTGGTGGTTGATTATTTTTTCCTCGTTGTGATTTGCTACTGACTTGCAGCTTGTGTTGGAAACTGGTGTAAAAAAAATTGAGAATCCAGAAAGTTATTTATTTCTGAAAAGAAGACAATATTATTAACTCAGCTGTTACAAGAGACTCAGCCGTCGTAACTTTGCTACACATAAGTCCCTTTTGTGACTGTGCCCATAGTGTTTGTTAGTTGTCCAATAACATGTGAAACCCAGAGCCAGCAACTGAAACTGGGGTGGCATGGTGAGCAAAAGAACAATGGATTTGACCCAAATGTCATGATTGGGGGTGAATGTTTGATTTGTTAAGCGTTCCGTCCATCATTTGTTCGCGTAGCATTTTTCACCCTGTATGCCCAGACGTGGGCTCCCTGCTCGCTGTGCCACTGGATTTAAGCTAGCCTGGCTGATGAGGGGTGATACCCCAAAACTAGTCCCATGATGCTTGTTTCTGGTCCAGGGAGGACCTGGTTTGGATGTTGAGGCTCTTCCCATGAGGAGCAGGATCCAGACTGATTTGCATATGACTTGACATAAACTGGCATGGCATGGTGAGCAAAAAATTGTGGATTTAGGCCAAGATCGCTGTATTGGGGGTGAATATTTGACATTGTTCAACATTCCATCCATCAGTTCTTCTTTTTGCAATTACATAACACTTAAGGCACACAGAATGATGACTCAAAATTGAGCAATACAAACGATGAGCAGAGAACTACATTTAATCACAACAGACACTTTCCTTTCTCAAAGGCAGCCATCACCTCTCTTTCAACCTTTTCCATATTAATGAGATTAAGCACAACAAATACACAGACAGATTTGAGTCAAAGGTAATTTACCGCTTAGTTAAAAGGTGTTCTAACTTTAAGTTCTCCACGCTCCATTTACAAGCTGCTGCTGGCACATTGTCCTAATCACTGTGCACCGCTTTCTTTGATATCGACGCTCAATAGCAACCAGGATCGCCTGGTAATCAAACTGAGGTGGCATGATGAGCAATAGAACGATGGATTTAACCCATATCTCTTGACTGGGGGTGAATCTTTGATTTGTTTAGCATCTCATCCGTCATTTGCATAACAACTGAAGTCCAGGTTATAATGATATTTCTTGGTGTATTGACTGTGCATCATTTCATACATTAAAATCTAATCAATGAAAAGTGATATGAAGGAACCCTATGCATTTATCAAATGAGCCCAAGATAATGCGTTTAGGAATAGTGATTATTTGTACTATTCTGAATTTATGGTTACCCACACTAGCATATGATTCAAAGGGCATCTTGCGAAAGGTGTTCTTTCTTGCATGCTGGTTTATTTTGGAAGCCAAAAATGGACAGAAATTCAAATGATAATAACAAATGTTCTTCTATACTGTGTTCCCAGACTTCACTTGTGTGGATGGTCAAAGGCCCCAAAGCCTTGAAACTTGACCCCTTTTGCTGATGTCAGTAGCTGCAGTATTTAGTTTTGGGTTGGCTGTCGCCCAGGAAAACATAGGAATCCCAGAAAATGTCTGAAAACTAGACACCCCGGGGAGTACACGTTGGTGTGACCACTGTGGATCTCTCTACGTTTCCCTACCGAGAATACCCTGCAAATGTTAAGCGTTGGCAGAAATCACACATTTTCCTCGCATGTCTGTGTGAGAAAACTCTGGAATCTGCAAGGCCCCACAAAATTCCTACCGTTTGGCATTCCAACACTTCTCCTGATAAAAACCCGTTGCTGACAGGGAACACCACAAAACATAACTTGGAGGTATACACGTTTTATTTTTATTTTACCCATTTTGGCATTGTGGGTAGCTGCAGTAATTGGGCCAGGCTTGGCCACCGCCCAGGGGTGCCTACCCAACCCACACATTTGTGAAAACTAGACAGCCTGGGGAGTCCAGGGTGGTGTAACTGGAGTGGATCCTACTACGTTTTCTTAGCTAGTGCCCTGTAATCATTGATGAAAATGGCACATTTTATTCACATTTCTGTGAGGGAAAGTTCTTTAATTTGTGTAAGATTGTTGTGCCCTTTAGGGATGGGGGTAATGCTAATTCCTGGGCAGGTCTCCTTCACTACATTGTTTTTCCCAAATAAATAATAATAATCATTTGTGTCTAGTTGTCGTTCTGTCCTCCGGAGGTGTGCAAATTGATAGTAACTGTCCAATAATAACAATTTGATAGCACGCACGAATCACCCCTAGAAGGGTATCTCGGCACTCGCTCAACTCGAAAACTGAGTGTAGGATCTAGAACAGTTCAGTTTTAATGCTTTCCTGAAACTGCTGTTGTCAAGGCAAGTTCGGACAGAAAAAGGCAAATTATTCCAGAAGGTGGGAGCCAAATAGGAATAGGCTCTTCCATCACATCTAGATCGTCAAATGCGTGAGATCAATAGAAGCTCCTATTCACTGGACACAAATTCCTAGTGGAATGATAGCGCTTAAGCTTCTGACAGAGGTACTGAGACCCTTTTCCTTGCAGAGCTTTAAACGTAAAGAAACATATAAATTGAAAACAATTCTTTTCTTTACTAGTGCCAGTGTAGGGATTGTAGAAGAGGAGCCGAGGGTGTTCTGGATGGCTGCTTACAGATCAGCTGTGAAGCCTTGTTTTGCACTACTTGAAGTTTGGATATTAGTGACTTGTTGAAATAAGCCAATAACGCGTTTCTGTAATCCGGCCGACCCACAACAAGAGCAAAAGTCTTTTTGGCTGTCAAAGGAAGAAACAGCAGGGCTTTCTTTAGTAGGCGTAACATGTAAAATCAGGTGCCTAGGGTAGAAAGGTATGGAGTTTCTGGTCAACATTAACTCCAAGGTTTTTTACTACCCTACTGGGAGTGGCGCCTTGCCCAGCTTGGCGGCCACAAATCCAGAGTCTACAGATCTTGAATATTCCCAAACAAAATAATCTCAGTTTTCCCAGGACTCAGCTGGAGAAAATTATCTTGGATCCATCCTGCAATAGCCTTCATTCTGGCAATGAAGCAGGCCTTCACTTTGTAAATTTTAGATTTGTAGATTTAGTGAATCCCCAATCAGCCTCCGTAGTGGTGGTGGTGGGGGTGGAACAGAAAGACAGTTGGGCCCCTTAGATGTGAGGGTAAGGGCCAATGACGGGGGGCACCCCACCCCATTATTTTATTTTAATAATCCCCGGACTTTCTGACCGACTGCTCGCAGAGTGGGGTAAATTCACCAGTCCCCCACCCCGGAGGGGTAGGGGGAAGAGGGGGGAATCCCTTTTTTTTAAATAAGGGGCAGCACTTGTCCATGTTTGAGTGGCTGCTTCCCCTTAAGGCTTGGTGTACTTTTTGCTACCCCAGTAGCCAACTTACTTCAGTTTAGGAAACAGATTAAAACCTCTCTGTTTACAAACAAACTGTAAATGATTGTTCTTTATTACTCTTTTGTGAGCTGTTAATTTAGCAGTACTCTGAACGGTCTGTCTCCGTGTTTTTTTAGTCCTGGGTCACTTCTTAAGAAGTTGCTGGTTGTACTCTTATAAATGGCTCAATCAAATAAAATATTTTGTTTTGTTAAAGAAAAGAAAAAATACCCCCTATGTGACACGTTTGGGCCTGTTCCCATGTCTCCCATCCCAGGGATGGCTGAAAGATTGTTGGGCCCTTATGGGATTGGGTAGTGCCCAATTCCTGGGCTGGCTGCCCCACTCCATATTTTAAATAAACAGAATACTTGGTGTCTAGTTGTCTTTCTGCCTTCTTGGAGGGGTGAACATTGGTATTAGATCCCCAGTCAACCACCATACGGGGCAGAGAGACTGTTTGGCCCTTTAGGTGTGAGGGTAAGGACCGATGCCAGGGCGGGACACCTTCACTCCATTCTTTTTTTTTTTATAATCTCTGGGCTTTCTGACTGACTGGTGGCTGGTTGGGGTAAATTCACAAATCGCCCACCCCGGGGGGGGGGGGGCACTTTTTTTGTTTTTAAAAAGGGGCTGCACTTGCACATCTGGGTCCTGCACCTCCCCTCCCAAGGCCTAGTGTGCTTTCTGCACCCCAGTGGGAAGCCCCCCAACATTGCTGCCTTTATGGGGCAGGGACATGGCCTGACGTCAGCTTAGTGCGCTGACTTAATTTTTGCTCAAAACAAATTATCAGCTGTCAAAGTGGGATTTTTCCTCCCCTGAGGGGCAGATTGGTGGTAAACCCCCAATTCACCCACTCCTAGAGGGGGGCAGAGAGACTGTTTTATTATATTTTTGAGGGTGAAAGCCCTTTACTAAGGCCAGGGCGCCCCCACCCCCTCCAAAGGCAACCCCAAGTGCCTAGTGAGTGGATCCCTGCTAGGGCCATGAAACAGTGCCCACCAGTTTGCCCAGCTTGGTGAGGAAATTAGTCACCCGAAAACAAAACTAAACAAGGCTTTGAGAATTCAGTGTTGCAGCAAAAGGCATAACCTGGTTACTAAAAATAAAATTCAATCATTAAAAACCTTTTATAGGAGGAAGATGCAGGTTAAAAATAAGAGGCAGAAATCAAATAGGCACAACTACATTAAACCATAAGAATAAAAGACTCTCTGAAGTTCTGGCGTAGAATGACACATTAGCTGATAAGCCCCAGCCAGCTGCAGTTAACATCGTTCCCGCCTGTTGGATGAAATACATTGAGAAACTCTACATCAACATTAGCTTAATAAGCCATATTTTTGCTCCGTCCAGATTCAGTGCAAAGGATTTTACCAGCCAAGTGACTAAAGTCTGTTGGGAAGGGAGTTAGCCTCATGTGATCCAATAGCGCCCCTGGCCCGAATGGCTTTTTGGCCTATGTTCTTAAACTTGCACCTGAGAAGTGGGCTAAAACACAGTTGTCGATCTTTAATTCATACCACTCGGGTTGCTTTGTCCCAGACAGCTGGAAGAGATCACTGTTTGTCCCATGTGGGCCATGTGAAGCTTTTACGAGTGTGATCCCATTAAGGTGAATAAAATATAAACTGATTTTCTTAGAGTGTTCAAGATTTAAAAAGAGGAAACCTCATTAAAGTCCATAAAGACATTTAGTTTTATACCAGGGTGAATACTGGTAAAAAGAGAACAGCGGCCAAATGTGGATGACTTGACCGATAATGCTGCATGTCCACCATATAGTCAATTCTTTTATCATGTGATTATTGGTAGAAAGTTGGGCATATATATATAGCGTGTTAAGTTACCTAAAGTCCACTAACCCCATAGGACATAGGGTCATCAGTGATGCCACTTAACATGTCATGAGAGATGTAATGTAATAAAAGGCACACTTTCTGAGTAAAATTCCAGCTTTCTGACAAATTTGATATAAATCTGTCATTTTTTCAGTACTCAAGACCGAGCTTTCCTATGGGAATTAACAAGGGAATTCAATGTTTTGGGCCTCCCACTTTTTCTTGGCCCCATTTGGTGGCTCACCCCAACTTGGGCACCATTTGACGAATCTTCACAAAAAAAAAAGGTCTCATCCACCTTTCTTTTCAGGAAAGTTTCTGGGTGATCCATCAAGCGGGGGCTGAGAAAAAAGGAGGTCCTAAAACGTGTTCTCTCCATGCAGTTTTCCAAAGGGAAATTGGATATAGCTACAGCCAAAACGGGTGAACGGAATTACACCAAATTTATCAGAAAGATAGATCTTGGTTCTGAAATTGTGCTTTTTTTAAAATTTGGTTTAAATCAGTTCAATAGTTTTTAAGAAATAAAGGTTCAAAATGTATGTATGCCTCAGAGGATCCATGGATTCAACAGATCAAAATGTAGAATTTGATTGGTTGTCACCACATCAATAAAGATATGGCAGCAGCCATTTTATAACTTGAGGACTTGTCCTGTAAAAGAATTTTGAAGAAACATAATGGGGCAGGATAGGGATACTCTGCCCTCTTAGGCCTAATCAGGGAGGGACCACACGAGGACCAAAAACAAATTTATTTTAATAGGACCGCAGATCCACGGAGAACAAGGTGGGTCTGCGCAATCTTTTTTAACAACAATATTTTGTGACAATCACTATTACTAAACATTGCAATATGTGAATTTATAAAATATGTATTTCATTATAGTTATTGATGACTTTTTGACAAAGCCAATAGGTCTGGTTTATATGTGTTTTTGTGCTGATCCCTTGATAAACCGATCGGCCAACTGCTTTTTATATTTTGGTATTCTGACCCTTTGACAAAGACAGTAGGCCTGCCTTACTTAAAGCGACACCCATTATATTGTTACATTACAAAGTCGGGCCCGTGCATCAGAGGTGGGTTGGGTGCCCATGGGGGGTCGGGTGCTTGGGCTGGCCGCAGGCCCTGCCCCCAACCTAACGCTGCACCAGGCTGAAGGCCGAGCACAGCGGGCGAGGGGGTAGACACCCATGAAAGATGAGTGCAGGGGCTGACTTGCGGCCTGGCCCTGTTCTCAATCCTTACTCCACACATGGCAGTGAACGTCTTAACTCTCACAAAAATACCATAGAAATTCACTGAAAAAAACAAAGGTTAAAGTGACGTTATAGTTAGGAGTTGTAATAATATATTACTTTGCATTAAAAAAAAAAAAGCTTTTGAAATACTTGTGCCCTAAAGTAACTATAACTCTCGCCATGCACTGTTAATTACCTCAGATATTACATCACTGTTGACATGTTCTGTGACAACATTGATAACATCACTGCAACCTATGGAATAACCTAATTGATGATAACACCAAGCTTGGTGGGGGTACGAGTTATAGTTACTTTAGGGCACAAGTTATAGTTAGTTGAGATTCCTATAACTGGTGAATTTCAGTATTTTAGTTTGTTTGAAATTGTATGCTTTAACTGACATTCCCACCTAACTATTAATGTCCCTTTAACATCTGCTTTTTCTCAGTGCTTTTCTATGTTTTTTTGAAAGATATTATTTCATTTCATTATTCTAACGTCAACTGAACTTTTTTTCAGTGTATATATATTGTACACAGCTGTTAATTTATTCCCTTGTCTGCATATAAAGGTATGGTATGTTGTCATTAGCTAATCTGATAGGTGGTCCCACCAGAGCACTGCATGCATTCAGTAGCTCATTGGTTGCCCAAGCCCATATCTCATCACAGTCAGGCGGCTACTTCAGATGGTAGAAACTTCGTAAACTGCAGTAACTCACCTTTTTGTTGATCTACCACACAAGCAGTTCTAAAGCAAGACATTTACACTAGACATGTTAGGATACTGCATCCCAAAGAGCGCAACTATCTATCTTGGTAGCAAACCCTTAGACTAATTGGCCAAAGTCCTACACCTATGTCATAAAAATCAGAAATTAATAGCTGTGATTGATGTTTTCCACACTACATATGAGCCAGCCCTTGTACAACTGTCAGTACTGCATGCGATACAAACTGGCCTCTTTCACCGCCAGCTACACAGAGAAGACAGTACTGGTGATAGAAAACCACAAATATGTAGCAAAAGCTTTTGTAGTGTCCAGAGCATTTGCTTTCTTTGAGAAAGCCCCATCAATGTTCTCTCATTCGTATATGTATGTCTTTCCACTGAAGAAGTATTTGTTAGAGAAATTCTGTAATTCTTTTCATTTTTTCCAGGCGATTTTTACGGAAGCCAAATGTGGCTGAAGCAAGTGAGCAGTTTGGTGAGTTTTATGTTTATACAGCATTTTTACCTATGAATGCCAAAGACCCAACTGACAGCTTCTGGCCTAATTTATCCCTGTGTCCTTGTTGCTATTTCATTGTATTTTCTGTGTAGAGTATGAGAACAAGATCATTTTTAGGATCCTTGCTTATAGGAATTATGTGCAAAACCCTATCAGAATGTGTTCAACATGGGTCCTGGAGAGTTGTATCTTCAAGAGATTTTCATGATTTGCACATGAAATATATTTGCATGCAATTTATCTGTACAGGATTGATTTAAATAGTCTGCTTATATTCCACAAATTGTTTGTAGATCTGGTTGTTATGGACCTACATTGACAACCTAAATATACATAATGGTCATCTTTGTTGTCTTGTCTATTATATGATTAAGGATTTTTAGATCTCACCCACCAGGCAGTGCAAACTGTCTGGTTACGAAAGACCTATTGTTAGCTTACAGTGGACTTGAAGCTTGTCCATTGCTTATTATTAGTTGGCATTATTGTTACTCTTGTTTGCTTGCTTCCTGTTCAGACAACTTTTAACTATGTGCTGTTAAAGACTTATTGTGCACAAATACTTAGAGTTGGCCTTGGGTCAGCCCACTGCTTATCATTTCTTCACTTCCCTGTTAATGTCTTATGCTTGCTTTTTATTTGATGGTTATCCTTCCTCTTCCTGCATTTGTACCTCCCCAGGCACAGAAATTACCACTTCCTGTGAAGTGCGGCATCTATTCTGCCCATTTCCAACATGGCAGGACCCCTCTCCCAGCATGTGGAGCTCCCTAGCCCAACCCACGTGTGTGGCTGCCAAGGGGGCTACACGCCCCTGGAAAACTGACTTGGCAGCCCTCTCCTGTCCAAAGTGCCAGCCTATCTGCCTCAACAATGTAGTAGCCCCTCTCACAAGTGTTACCCATTTGCCCTTCAAAAGCGGCTTCTCCTTTGAAGCTTGACTATTGTGCTTACCCCTGTGTGGCTTCCTACAGGAGGGAGCTGACACCTTCCAAGCCAGGCCCCCATTGTATCCTCTCCCAGGAGTCATTATTATGTCTTCCCAAGAGGACAGAAAGCTGTATGGGTGATAGGATCCAATGTGCCATCAGTATGGGCACAAGGAACTAACAACAGCAAAGTGGTAACTTTGCTAAGGTTGCACACTGCAACCTGTTACATTAATTTTGATCTGAGAATAAAGTCTGGCTTAATGTAACGAGTTGTTTGATACCTTGGATGACTCACTTTGTTAGCATCTTTCCAGAGTTCGCCATCGGCAACCAAGCTTTTCCACAGTAAAAACAGCAGCTTCATATTTTTACTATTGGAACATGTAAAATTACTTGTGTCTGCCCTTAGAATATGTTGCACCCTGCTTTAGGACTCAATAGGCATGCCGTAGGGATGACTTGGACACATATTATGAGGAAATATGATGTTGCCTTTGCTTTAACTGGCAAAGTCGGCAAGCAGCTAGAAATGCTCTGCCAGCCTGCAAATGAAAGGCTGGGGGCCTTGTTTTACTTGTGTCATACCCAGGGTGACACAGCTAGAGTTACAGGCCCTATGGTGACCCCCTAAGTTATGTCCTTGTTACCACTAACTAGCGACTTACAAGCAAGTTAGCTTAGCAATTTGGGTTTGAGCCAATTCGACATAGCAGTTTAAGGGTAAGGGCACAGGAACTGAAGCCTGGTTAGCAGTCCTCTGTGCAATCTCAAAGTCGAAAATCAGCAGCATTCGTCCAAAAACTTGAGGGTGACCGTACAAATGGAGGCATTTTCTTACAGTGAGAGCTCAAAAAAGCTGTCTATTAAGACCATTTCATAGCATGTTGTGTAAGGTAGGGAGTGTGTTGTGTATTTTATAACATAACTGGTAAATTTCAGGGGTTTTACAGGTTTGTGTTCTGAGCATAACTAACCTTTAGCTTTGTTTTTACATGGAATTTCTATGTTTTTATGATTCACTTTAGTAGCCTGCCTCGACCTGCATGAAACGGAGAAAACCAAGAGTGAACTAAACATGTTAGGTCTCTGCCAAATTTCAGCTGTTCCATCAAACCAGCACCAACATTTTGTGCAAATCAAAAATGTTTTGATTCCCGCCACCCAACTCCTCTTGCCCATTTTCAAGTGTGGCCCCTGCCAAGTCTGCACAAACCCTAAAACACCTGCTCTGGATCTAACTTGCTAACTGTTTATATAGGAAACCCTATTTATTGTCACCTCTTGCATATGTTTCTGTAGATCTGTTGCATGAGGCTGTAGGTTTTGAGATCCGGGGCGTTGCCTGGCGCCAATTGAGTAGGATGCGGATTGGGGAGCTCCCGTCCGGCGAACTCCCATGACCTGTTATCCTGGCGTCTCGGTTCTTGCACAGGTTCGTGCGTGACAAAGACCACTAAATTCACCGAGGGGTATGGAATAAACCCTCGGTGCGACTGTGGGAGCGGTGCTGAGCGGAAGATAGCGGAAAGCGGGGTGTCCCAGTCAAGATGGCGGACCCAAACCCTGCTGAGAGCTGCTCGGGAGAAGGACAGCGCAGAAAGTAGAAGCGCTATCTCAATAGCGGGCAGCAGGGTAGAGTTAACGGCCCGGAGTAAGGCCTTGCTGATCCTGTTGGAGGCACTCGTACGAGCTGGATAAGATTGTGAGGTACCAGCAGAGGCTCTTATTGCAGCCTGGGCTGAGCGGCCACTCTGAGAGGACATCCAGGGAGACCCAAGACAACGATATTGGAGCAGATGCTCCCAGATGCCTGCCGATGCAGTGAAACACAGAGGTGAAGTGAAGAGGGAGGTGGCAATGAGGCCTAGTCAGAGCGCAGCCAATATATAATTCAGGGCCCGATGAGATAGGCCAGCTGTCGCGTCTGCAGTGGGCGGTAGGTCGACAGTGCCACAGAGCAGACTGAAAGTTGCAGAAGTACAACAGTGGCCAGTGTAGCCCCTGGAACGGACACAGCCAAGCACCCGATGTTGGTAGAGGCATCGTTAGAGAAGAGTGGAAGTGGCAGTAGGGCCTACCTGAAGTGCGACTATCACTCAATAGGCCCGGCGACCCTTGAGAAAGAGGAACCCTCCCGGGTGGGCGGCCGGCGTAGCCCCAAGCCGTTGAACTAAGCATGAGTGCGGATCGGGGCAACATTACATTGGAGGCCAGCCCTGCAGGTTCGGTACAGTAGAACAGTTGGAGGGGAACAAGTGCAGCCATTTGAGGACAGTGGAGGAGGGTTCGCGGCCAAGCCTGAAGCTAATGAACGGTGTGATAGTGTGGCCAGTGGGATCTGCTAGGGAGCCCCCACCAGCCTTTAGGTGCAAGTAGTGTTGCAGTGGAAGATAACCCCTTGAGAGTCAGGGGTTCTAACAGAATGATCACAAGAGTGCCTCTGATGGTTCCATCTGAGGAGTTTCATAATGAGCACCACGGAGCTGCTCCCCTCTTAGGCAACTAGCCTCTATATCCCGGACACAGAGTGTCTGGTCAGGGCCAGAAACCCAGCCTGTCGGAGGCTGTGGAGAGCACGTACAGCTTGGGTATGGTCAGAGCAGTGGGGAATTGGCAGCGACCAGCGCCATGAGAACCTGAAAGATTCCCTAGGTATTACTGCAAACCGCATGGCGTGCTCTCACTGAGTGCCCCTACCTCCAGGGGAGCATCAGACCCTCCCGCACGTGGCAGAAAACAAGAGGAATCAGTGGTGGGAGTGGGAGGAGCTCAGAACTGGAAGTTCACCAATACCTGAATTCCAACAACTGAAACAAGCTAAACCGCTGTAACCCGAAAACCATGGGTAAAATAAACAAGAAACGGGGCCTGGAAGGACACAGCGGGGAACCACTGACAGACCAGAGAGAAGATGAGGGGTGCGCGTAGGGGCCCCCAGCGGAAGAAACCAGGAACGACCCAACACTTTGCGACATAATGCAGGCGATAAAAGCCTCCCGGGAAACGCTAAAATCTAAGATAGACAGCATTGGCACAGACCTTAGCCTGCTGGCGGAAGACCATCGGAAGCTGGCTCAGAGAGTCACCTCAAACGAAAGAACCCTGGCAGAGATAACATCAGACATGGCAACATTGCAAAAGACAGAAAACCTTATCGAACACAAGGTCAAGATCCTAGAGCAGAGGGCAGAAGATAGCGAAAATAGGTCGTGAAGAAACAACATAAGAATCTTGGGTGTTCCTGAATTAGCAGAAGGATTGAATACGTTGTCCTATATTGAGGAATGGCTCTGCAAAGAAGTGGCACCAGAAGGCCTATCCCAATTTTACGCCCTAGAGAGTGCTCATAGGGTCCCTACATGCCCACCCCAAGCCGGGGGCTCCCCCGCACCCCATAATAGCTGAACGCCTTTACTACAGGGACAGGGATCATATTCTGGCTCAAGCTAGCGCTAGGACCTCCAAATACTTAATAGCAAAGTGATGATCTTCCTGGACTTCACCAAAGAAGTGCAGAAGCAACAAGGAACCTTCTTGGAAGTGAAGAGCTACCTCAGACAGATTAACATTCCCTATGCAATGATTTTCCCGGCACGACTGCAGGTGATCACGCCTAATGGGTCACAATTCTGACACTTCAAGAGGCCTGGAACTGGATCGAATTGAGACCAGAGGCTGAGTCCGGGGAGCAACCCAGATGAGGGGGGCCCTACATGTGAATGCCGAGATCCACAAAAAAGGGAGCCCCCACACTGGCGGAAAACCAGCGAGAACGAGGGACAGTGATCAAAGCACTCGCCAAACTTAGTAACCCAGACAGGAACCCACATTCCTTGGTCGGTGAACAAGAAGATAGACGCTCTGAGACTACCAAGGACACTAGCTCAGCAGAGGAAACCAACGCTAAACTGCCTCAATTTACCCCGGAACTATTCGGACCTACACCCAGTGGGCTGAGCTCATAGTAATGGGGGTGACCTGGGAGGGGGGCTCTGCTCTGAGAATATATCACCAGCCCACCCTGGTTGTTAAGCGAGTGTCCTCGCGATTGGACACCCATTGGTGTCTAATTTGGATGGGGTTTGTTTTTACGCCTGTCCTAGGGTGTGGGAGTTGGGTTTTAGGTTGGGGGTTTTTCGGGGAAGGGGAGGGAACGTGCATGGCGGGACGAGGAAGCGTTGACAAGGTCAGGGATGGTGAGAATAATCAGAATCCCAGGAACTCCTAGTGGGAGTGAGGATCACCTCCGAGAACAGCATGGCTCCCCGTAGAATATAAAGTACTCTCCTGGAATGTCTGGGGGATGAATTCTATGACCAAAAGACATATGGTTTATGCCTACTTAGCCAGGAGAGGAATACACATTGCACTCCTGAAGGAGACACACCTCAAGGTGACTGAAGGGGCAGTGCTACAGCTCAGGTGGGGAGGGCAAGCATTTTACACAGATTACTCTGCATTTGCCATGGGGATGCTATTGTGGATTAAGGCAGGGGTACCCTTTAAATGCACAGGTCGCTTGGTAGACCCAGAGGGAAGATATGTGGTGGTACACCGTGAGCTGGATGGACGCGATATCACCATAGAGGGCATCTACGGCCCTAACACGGATCATGTCTCGTTCTTTTCGGTCCTCTCTACAACTCTGGCCCCACACCTCCTAGGATCTGTCATAATGGGACGGGATTACAACTGTATAGCGGATATAGACTTAGATCGCTCCCACCCTCCATTAAGGGACACACCAGTTGCTAGATCATCAAGGGCCCTCATGCCCAATGGGGATTGGTGGATTCCTGGAGGGTGCAACATTCAGAAGAATGAGAGAATTCTTTCTTTTCGCACTTGCATGACCTACATGTGCGACTAGATATGATACTATGTACCTCAGACATACATGAGCAGGTGGTAGCTAGCGAATATTTAGCCAGAACGATTTCGGACCATAACCCCCTTCTCCTGGGATTGTACTGGAGGTGGGCCTGACCCTGTATTCCTACATGGAGGCTAAAACCAGAATCCCTGAAGGACCCTGTCTTTCAAGCCACAATCAAAACCACTATCACTAAATACTTTGAATACATTTACGGGAGGGATACAGACCCTCAAGTAGTTTGGGATGCCTATAAGGCGGTTATTAGGGGTAGATGCATATCGGAGACGGTGGGTATCTGAGGGACCCTTCTGAGAGAAGTGCAGTGTTAGAAATGGGGGTCTCTACTTGGCAGAGGTAGGTACCTTTGACCAAGTAGGGGCCCTTGC
Organism: Triturus cristatus; assembly: GCF_964204655.1. Taxonomy (NCBI): domain Eukaryota; kingdom Metazoa; phylum Chordata; class Amphibia; order Caudata; family Salamandridae; genus Triturus; species Triturus cristatus. The sequence goes on along the minus strand of NC_140583.1, from coordinate 1,154,999,538 downwards.
TTCTAGTCAGGGTAAGGGTGCTACAATAACCCCTGCTCACCCCCTTGGTAGCGTGGCACAAGCAGGCAGGCTTATCTCAGAGGCAGTGTGTAAAGCATTTGTGAACACATACAGTAATACAGTAAAAAAAAATACAAATGGACACCACACCAGTTTAGAAAAATAAGTAATCTTTATCTAGACTTAACACAAGACCAGGGGAGGTGATGCGTCGGTTCCTTCCCGGAGAGGAGGTGATGCGTCGGCTTCTTACTGCGTTCCGGTTACGATGCAGCAAGATGGCTCCTCGAAGCGATGCGACGATCCAGTGCGATGTGACAAAATGGTGTTTCTGATGCGATGGGACAACGTGGATGTGATGCGTGCACGCCCGACGGCCGTGCAGCGAACTCGGTAGAATCTTGAGCCGCGACAGGCTCTGCGACACACTTCTCCGGTGATGGTGACGGCAACCTCTGCAGCGGCGACACGCTTCTCCGGTGATTCGACATGCTTTGTCGTGAATGCTACGGCGGCGACACGCTTCTTCGGCGATGCGACAGCATCTGCTGCGGCTTCGACGCGCTTCTTCCTCGTTGCGTCTCGCTTCCAGCTCCCAGCGACACACAGTCTCCATAGGGCCCAAAATAACAGCAGGCACCTTACTGCAGGTAGAATTCTCAGCAAGGAAATTCATGGGGAGCTGGTGGTGAAGTCTTTGTGTCCCTGAGACTTCAGAACAGGAGGCAAGCTCAACTTCAAGCCCTTGGAGATCTTCCTCAAGATAGTAAAAGTTCACACAAAGTCCCTTTTCTCCTTTCCTTGGCAATAAAGTAACCACTGCAGGCCAACCCCAAACAGCAACAGCTCAGGGGCAGTAATCTTCCTTCAGCTTCTCCGTTTCTTCTCCTTGGCAAAGAGTTCATCTTGATTTCCAGAAGTGATCTAAAGTTCTGGGGTTTGGGCCCTAATATTTATACTGCAAAATCCTTTGTCCTCTGAAGGCAGAGAGTGTCTGTGCCCAGCCAAAAACAATTCATTCCTCCCCGGTGCAGCTTCCTGGCAGAATGTGGAGAAGAGCATTATTGAAAGCAGACGTGGCCCAGGTAGCTGAAAGGAAATCTCCTCCCCCTACTCTCTATTCTATGAAGGCTCGGGCAAGTGAAAGGAAATCTCCGCCCCCTATTCAATGCAGGTCCTATTCAGTCCAGCCCTGACCCATCAGGCTGCTGGAGCCAAGGCCCTCTTCAGCCCCCTGTCACTCACAAACCAGACATGGAATACACAAACGTAGCAGAGGCATGCTGGATGGTTAGGCAAGAAAATACCTACTTTCTAAAAGTGGTATTTTCAAGCACAGAATGTAACAAGCATTGGCATAGCCAATAGGTCTCGCCTTTGGGACCTTATGTGTTTAGCCAGAACTACGACTATGTTGTAGAGCATTGTGGCTGCTATGCATCATGTTGAAAAGTTATAATATAAAGTGTTAAGCATTTTTGTTACCTTTATACAAACGAAGACGACAATATATACAACTGAACAACCTGATTACAAAAGATTTTAACATAATAAATGTCTTTTAATTTGTTTGTACTTGCTTTGCTGGCAACTTCTTCCTGCCTTTTCTTATGCTTGTTTGTTATAATTTTTTTTGTGATGGAGGAGTGTAGGTTGGAAAACAGTAATTTAATTAGAACACGAGCAGCGGACGGACACTAGGGGAGAATCAACAGATGCCAGATTCCAAGGGCAGAATGACGTGATGCGTAGGTGATGCTAAGTGATGTTTAGGTGGTGTGCTGATGCAAAATGGTGGTGGTGAATGATGTTTGGTGCTCGGGTGGTGCCACTGTATGGTGTGGATTGGAGATACGTTGTGGATTGTGGAGTTGAAATATGTTGGTTTGGTGTGTAATTATGCGGTGTGTATTGGAGATGTGTGGAGTTGAATTGTGTGGCCTGGAACTGTGGTGTTGAATGAAATTATGCTTAGTGAAATTGTGTCATGGTGTGGAGTGCATTTATATTGATTGGTGGGATGTGGTATAGAGTGGTATTATTTGGCGTGAATTTATGTTGCATTGAGTAGTGTGTAATTATATGGTGTGTAATTATGTGGTACTGAGTGGTATGTGGAGTGTATTTATGTTACATTGAGTAGAGTGTAATTATGTGGCACTGAGTGGTATTATGTGGAGTGTATTTATGTTGCATTGAATAGAGTGAAATTGTGATGTGTAATAATGTGGCACTGAGTGGTATTATGTGGAGTGTATGTTGCATTCAGTAGAGTGTAATTATGTGTCTTGTAATGATGTGGTACTGAGTGGCATGTGGGGTGTATTTATGTTGCACTGAGTAGAGTGTAATTATGTGGTGTGTAATTATGTGGCCATGTGTTATTATGTGGAGTGTATTTATGTTGCATTGAGTAGAGTGTTATTACGTGGTGTGTATTATGTGGTACAAATGGCACAGGAAAAAAAGATTGACTACCAAGCACAAAACATGGAAGGTGGGGCGAGTTACTGAACGCATTGTGTGTGCTGCATACCATCACTGGCGAATTTCAGTGGCTCTGTGTGCTTGAACCAGAACTATAACTCAGTTTTTAACCCTGTTTGTTTAGTGAATTAATATGAAATAATATTGAAATGTGCAAGTTTTTGTTAGGACCACAATCCAAATCTCTCATGACAGCCATGCAAACTACACCTCGCACACTAATTTTAATACTCATGACCTCAGCCGTTACATATTCACTCTCTACCACGCCAATGAAACTAAATATAGTCCAATAAGGCACTTTTTGAAACCAGTGTACTAATAAACGCAGATTAAAACATTTATCACTATAGTACAGTATAGTAAACTTTGGATACAAGCAATGGCAAACCCAATCGACCTGGGTTTAATGTGCTAATCAATGCAGCGTTTGTACATTAAAGCAAGATACACAGGAAGGAGCCTGCAGGAGCAGACAGAGAGGCCTAGAGTGGTAAATTGGTCCCTGATGCGGTACAGTACAAGCACTGAAGTGGAGGCAGAAGGATGCACTCAAACAGCCAATAGCATTAGGTGGGACACAAATAATCCTCTGGCTTGAGCCAAGCCATCATTTGCCAACTCTCAATCCAATGGCTGAATCCTGGCGGTTGGATAAAGTCAATGGTGGAAAGGTGTGTATCAAAACTCCACTCTATGTATATTGTTACTAACAGGAATCTTTTGACGGCCGCATTATCAAAACCCAGACATAAGAATGCTGTTCCTCTGATAGATTTAATCCCAAAATCAGTTTACAACAGAAAACAGCTGCAAACATTCTCCCAAGGCTTAGTTATTGTAATTCTATCTCACTAGACTTATAATGCAGCCATGCATGGTTGCTATCTCTCAATCCTTTTCAAGCCATCACATGCCTCGGTGCATCGACCTATGACCAGGTTAGCACACCTAGTCTCTCAAGCACAACACCAAAGCACTTCCGCCATAGACTACAGTACAGAGAACTGCAACACTCGTCCATCAGGGGTATGAGGCGCTATAGGAAAGGGAGTACAAGCAGCACTACAATGTACTGAGCGCAAGGCCAAAGTGCTCAGGAACCAGCAGTAGGGGTCCTTTTACAAACCACTGCAGTTTGGTCCTTTAATCAAGCAGTTTAATTAAAAGAAGAAAAAAAAGACTACAATTTCCTAAAATGCATCGGCTTTTTCAAAGAAACCTCAGGGCTGGAAAACTGCTGCCCCCAATTACCTTGTTCCCCATGCTTCTGGCACACATCAGGAAGTGACGAAAGTGTCAAAACGGTGGAAGGTGCAGGTAGAGTGAAAGAGAAACTCGGTGAAATAGCTTATTGGGTTGGGCAGCGGCTGCTGAGTCTGTTAGTGTCATCTACAAGCCTGGCAGTGGGGCCGTCTCATCTTTTTCTCCTGCTGAGGTGGCTAACAATGAAAAACATCCCCCTTGAGTCGCAGTTACCCACCTATAACTTTAAGTCGTATTTGGGTTCCTAAGCTGTCCACTAATAGGCATTTCAAACAAAGGCATTGTAAACACGGTGTAGAGGAGGGGAACGCCAATAATTCCAGGAAGCACTGGTACAAATCCAAACTACTATTTATTGGTAGAATAGAAGTAGTAGTATGCAAAACGGAGCCCACGGCATAAGCAGTTACAGGAGCAGGAACCAAACAGCAACTGACTAGGGGACAAAATTGCCTTGGACTTTTCAGGGCCTTTTTATTTATTACCCTCAGACAAAAGGTACTGTCTGGTTGCCATTGACTACCATTCTAAATGGATATATTATTTATTTGTACAGGCAGCCATGTCGCACCACAGGAAATCCATAAGAAGAGATGACAGCAGATGAATGTAATTATAATAACCGTGGTGTGCGAATCACTGATGGCAGTGTCGCACAAAGCAGAGGCAGGCAGGATATGATGTGCGAATCACCGATCGTAGCGTCGCAAGAAGCAGGGGCAGGCAATAGCTGAAAGCTGGACATATAAGTGCAGTTCCAGACTGAGCAAAATGGCCGCCGTCGTGCGTCTGACGTCGATTCGTCTCCCCAGAATGCACTGCGGCAGCTTCCTTCCAGTGACGGCAAGAGGGGCGGCAGGGAGAACACAATGGCAGACGAAATTCCAGAGCCGTAGCAATCTGGAACAAGGTAGGAGCGGTAGCAGCGAGCCAGGTGAGCGATTTTTAAAATGGGCGCGCGCCCCAATGGAAAGGAAGCTTTCGTGCAGAAGAAATTGCCCAAATTTTGACCCACCTCAATAATGGTAAAAGTTATTCAGCAACAGCAGTCCTGTGGGCTCTGGGAGAGATGCAGGTCAATATAGAAAAGGCAAAAAAAATTACCCCACTCCTGGTACCAATATGTAGAGGAGGGGAACGCCAATAATTCCAGGAAGCACTGGTACAAATCCAAACTACTATTTATTGGTAGAATAGAGGTAGTAGTATGCAAAACGAAGCATACGGCATAAGCAGTTACAGGAGCAGGAACCAAACAGCAACTGACTACGCTAGAACAGAATCACTAATGACATAACAGAGTTCTAAGCATAACATTCTGGGAAATTAAAGAAACAGTAAGAACCCATAACGAATACTGAATACCACACACGGAGGTAAACATGGGCTGGCGAGGAAGGCTTCTGCTCCAGGATTGAGCATTGTGACGTCACAGCGTCTCACTGCTGTTGCGTAATTGCAGAGGGTAATAGCATTTTGAAAAGCCTGTTCAGGATCGTTGACTGGAATGGGGCTCACATACAACATGTATTACTCATAGCGTCTAGAGACAATTCACTCTGCTGTGTGAGCCACAGGAATAGTCAAATCCAAGATGTGGGCACTGGAGAGAAATGTGGGTGCCTTCTTAAAGTATTAGGCATATGCACAGCTCCCACCATAGGTGTACGTACAGTGCGCCATGCAACTGGATTCACTTCTAGGCGCCTTCTGCATCTGAAAGGAAGAGTTGTGGGACAGAGGTGGGTTGGTCTATGGACTGCAGGAATTGGAATAACGACTAACAGAAACTGAACACCTCAGGTCGAAGCACACTGACGTACAAAATCAACTAACGGAGGCCAGGGAGAAAGTGGTGGAGCTGGTGGAAAGATTACAGTTTTTCGATTTTAGAAATTACATGATACGAGCACATGAGGAGAGGGACCACACTGGGACGCTCCTGCCATGGATTGCTAATCCAGCGAAAAGGGGATCCACAATACTAGAGCTTAGGGAGGAAGGTTTCCCCATTATCAATACCCAACTAGGTATAAACTGTGTGTTCCTGGACTATTACACGAGCCTCTATGACAGCAGGCTAGAGTGCACGAGGGATGAGCTTGATGAGTTCTTACATCCAATTAGGCTCTCAACGATATCAGTAGACGATGTGGAAACCCTGGGAAGGGACTTTGAACTCGCAGAGATCAGGGCGGCGGTCAGAGTAATGGCCAGGAATAAGACCCCTAGTATAGATGGCATGGCAATAGAGTTTTACTCTACCTATATCGAGGAGCTGGGCCCCAGATTGGTGGGTCTTTACAATTGGGCACAAGAGGTGGGCAGAATCCCAGGAACAACACGAGAGGCCCTGATGGGGCCACTCCTGAAACCATGCAAACCTCCTGGTGATAAAACAGCCTATAGACGTTCATCCATGCTCAACCTGGACTACAAGGTTTTGAGTGAGATCCTTGCCATGTGGCTCCTTCCACATATGAGTGCTCTTATACACCAGGATCAGGCGGGGTTTATAACTGGGCGCAGCACAGCCAATAATGTTAGAAGATTTCTTAGAGATCTGAAGGCAGATACATATGACAAAGACATTGAGAAGACCTTTCATAGCATTGAATGGCCTTACCTTTTCCGTGTAATGGAGAAATTCGGCCTCGGTGAGGGGTTTGTTGCCTGGACTAGACTGCTCTATGAGGAATCCTTGGCCCGTGTGAAGCAGGGATAACAATCTCTGACAGATATCGAGTGTCCAGGGGTACAAGACAGGGCTGCCCCCTGTCACCACTCCTGTTCGCTCTGGCCATGGAATCTTTGGCCTGTCACGCACCGTCGGGGAATCCATACAGAGGATTGCTGGTAATAGGGGAGAGGCATCATATCGCTTTGTACACTGACGATCTCTTGCTCTTCCTCCAGAACACGGATGCAGATTTTAATGGTGCAAGAGGGTTACTTCAGCATCTGGGTAGAGCCTCAGGCCTCCGGGTAAATTGGCATAAATCCGGTCTGTTTCCGACCACCGCAGGAAAGGACAGACCACTCCATAGAGCAGGAAGTGGTATGGGAGCCTCATTGCCTTTTCTACTGATGGACAAAAATAAACCACGAAGCCTCAGACATCCTGGAGGGTAATGTGGGTAGGGCCATCAGGGAATTGCGAACTAGCATGGGATTCTGGGCCTCCTTACCCCTATCTATGATGGACAGAATAGCCCATCTAAAAATGGTGGCATTACCGCGAATGCTGTACTTCTTCATAGTACTCCGGGTGTGGATCCCGGCGATCGTCTTCTGTGATCTCAAATCCTTAATCATAGGATACATCCGGGGATTCGGCAGACGCAGGGTGGCACTCAACACACTGCAACGACCTACAGCTGTAGGGGGCTTGGTCCTACCGGACTTTGAGAACTACTACCTGCCAGCTCAGCTCCAATGGCTCACACAGTGGGTGTCTGATAGGAAAAATGGATCGCATCACGTGGCCACCATGTCCCTGATATCCAGTCGCTGTCCCGAGTGATACTGCGACTGGCCAGACCGCAAATGGACACTAGTTCAGAGCTCAGGGTACTGCGCAGATGCTGGAGTCGCTACCTGCAGAGATCCCGTTTGAAAAGACCCTATGCTGTGGACATCCCACTAGACTGGCTCGTGGAACTCCCACATGGAGGCTCATAGCACGGTTTACAGGAGTGGGAAGTAAATGGAGCCAAGACAATAGGGAGCCTCTACGAAGATGGGACACTGCTCCCAATCGAGGCTTTCGGGATCGCTTTGAGCTCCTGCGGGGGCATTTCCTGTTACATAGAGCAGCAAAAACATTGGGGCTCTGAGATAGCGGAACCTCCAATGTCAGCTGGGTGTCAATACATAGTGCTATCCTCAGGCACGTTTAGAGCAGTTGCATGCCTGTACCGTCCAATCCAGGGAGAGGGGCTGACCCCATTAGATAAGCTAAGAGAGCGTTGGGAGGAGGACCTAGGGATCCCCATAGCGGAGAAAAAGTGGGAAGAGATCGTAAATCACACTCCTAAGGTCTCCAGGAACGCACGCTTCAAACTCATTCATTTTTATGGGCTCCACAGGGCATACCTTATCCCAGAACAAATCAACCGTTACTTCGGGACGGAGGATGCTAAGTGCCCATGATGTGCAGCAGTAGGAGCAGAGTTCACCCACATGTTCTAGAGCTGCCCGAATCTGGGAGGCTTTTGGAAATCGTTTACGGGCATGTTAACTGAGGTATTGGACAGAGAGGCCCACTGCACGCCACAACATTGCATCCTTCACTGGTTTCCACACACCTCAAAGACCAAAGTCACAAGCGGATTCCAAGACTTGGCGCTTCTCTTGGCTAAAAGAGAGATAGCATCGGAACTGGAAAGGTCAGAGTGGTCCCAGTGCAGAAACCTGGAAGAGAGAAGTCATACACTGGTCTGATTATGAAGGAGCGATCAAGACCATAAAAGCTAAAAGGGGCCAGGTCTCACTAGAAGCAGCCGGAGCATGGGTGGCATTAGTGGAGGAACTAAAACATGGGGATGACTCTCAGATAGCTGACCCTGAGGCAATTGGCTGATATAGTATTCCACGCTCCGAGAGGACGGGTAGGCATGCCTAATTAATCACTAATGTGGTGAGTTTCACTTCTCCCCTTCCCCAGTGGAGTAAATGATACCACAGCACGAACTCAACACACCGAAGAAAACAGGAGAACCATGTACACTGAGAGATACTATCTTGGAGGAGGGGATAGACCACCACCCCCACCCCGTGAGGCCCGACCATGCAAGCTGGAGGGGCAGGAGAGAGAAGTAGGGGGGCTATAGTTGAGGGTAATAGTTGTGCATGTATATACTGGGCATAGACCTTGGGTAGGGGAGTAGTAGCTCAATACATCAAACATCGGTACTCATCGTCTGGATTACTACTGTGACTAACATTACTCAGTCCTTGAACCATGGACACTAAGGAAGACACTCGGGGAAATTCCAATGGCCGACTCCCGCGATTACTGTGAATAATGTGCTTATTGTATGATTGATACACCTTGTATGGTTACCTACTTGTAAAACCAATAAAAGTCTGTTTTAAAAAAATGAGTGTGTAGGTTTTGGATTGCAGTTTCTTTTTGTCCGACCCTGTCTATTAATGTATGGATGTCTTCTTGTAAAAATGCTATATCTATAGCCATTGTGTCCACCTTCCATCCAACATTAATCTAATTTTGACAGCGGCCTCCATTGTTTTATGTCTTGTGTTAGCCACTCTGCGTCTGCACAGGCTCTAGAATCCACTCCAGACACCAATATAACTTCCTTGCTCCTTCAGTGCCAAAGTTCCCAGTGAGGAGCGCGTGGTTGTCTTTTCTTTGCCCATCAGGGCAGGATGCTCAAGGGAGAGGTCAGTTGCAGTCACTCTTCAGTGCGAGGCCCCAGCTCACAACTTGACAGCCTCCGGTATAGCTGAGTCGTCTCGTTATCTGGTAGCTGCCATTTTGGGCTTACGTGACTCGCTTTTGTCCCCGACTCCCGTGGCTCACACATGGCTGGTGCAGGCTGTCAGACATTTCCAGCTTCCAGATTGGTTTTGCCACAGAACCATGAACAGATAGAATTTGAGACAGGCTAGGGCTCACTCTCCTGCTCCTGCCATGTTGCATGACCAGGGCACGCAGCCAGATCCAGGTAGGACTTGATTACGTAAACTAAGATGCAATGGGACTTGACTATGTTAGATCTTACACTCTGCGTTTTGAGATTTACATTGCTCAAACTTATGCTACCTTGTACATATTTTAGAAACACTGACTTGAAATAATTTACCCATAGTTAAGTCATTTGTGCCAGGATTAGGTTCCATAGCCACACAGGCTCTAGAAAACCTCCCCTCCTCTTCATACTTACATTTTCTTATTCACCTCCTTTAAACTTCAGGGATGGCTTGTCAGTATTCGTCCCGCCCCCATGGAACAACCTAGGTACTCACCTTTCAGCTTCTGGACGCTGATGTTGCCATTAGCGACCCTGGAACTCCGAACGTCCCGGGCATCTGGCCCTTTAACTCCGGAGCCGACCTGCAGAAAGGCCCCGCCGCTGAAGACAACGCGGGAAAGGATTTGCCCCATTTAAAAGGCTGGACCTCCAATCAGGAAGGGCGGGGGAAAAGCGGTGAAAAAGACATTCGGGAGAATCCGGGAGGAGCGGAACTCGGAGGAAGGAGGACGACTGCTGTGGAACCGAATCCCGACGTCAGACAGGACAACAAGGAGCCAGGAGGCATTCCCCGCCAAGCGCCTGGCCACGGACCTGGAGGTTCGTGGCTCCAACAAGTGCGTGATCGACTCCGGGGGCCTGGGAGACGGGCGGTTACCTCATTCACGGGTGGCAGTTAATGTGGGCGGGATCGATAGCCTTGTGTATCGCGGTGTCCCCGTGTCTTGATGTTGGTTCCCCCTTGCCTCTCACGTCCCCGGCATACTGGTGCTCCCTCACTAACCCCTCCCTCATCAAAGCCAAAACCGCCTGATAGTAAGGCTGTGTTTTCTTTTCTTTTGCATACCGCTGCTTGGGAGAGTCCGTGAGGAACAATGCGACCCCAGAGGAGTGAAGAGTCAATTCCCCAGTGAAGAAAGTGAAAACTGTGGTAATTTGGACTTTGTTATGCATAATTCGGGACATTAATTGAATAAAATCCCCTGCAATATAATCATCTGCCTCGTGCATTCACTTACCCCGCAACACGTGGTGGAGAATGCGGGAATAAAGCTCCTTTGGAGCACAAATGGAGGCGCTAATTCAGCATTTGGTGGAAGGACAGAAAAAGCTGGAGTGGGCCGTAGAGCGCCAGCTCAATGGTGCCCAAGCAGACAGGGATACCTTCAAGGACCAAATGAAGGCCCAGTTGGACACACTCCTAAGTGTTGCCGAGGAGTCTCCTACATCCGGGGTTACGCATAAACTAACAAGGACCTCTGGGACTGCACCCACGGTGTCACTAGAAAAGTATCTCCCGGGCGAAGACCCGGATGCCTTCCTATTAAATTTTGAGCGAGCAGCACGAGCCTCAGGCTGGCCTGTGTCGAAATGGTCATATTTTCTCTTATCAGGGGAAACCCAAGCCGCCTACCAGGTGGCCAACGCAGACGGGGTGACCCCCTATGAAGAGGTGAAAGCGGTGTTTCTCGACCATTTAGGCATGGATGCGGAGGCCTATCGCCTGAGGTTCCGCCGCAAAAAGGGGGCTCCCGGCGACAGTCCTAAGACCCTGTATTTTAAACTGAAGTTGGCCGCTGAGAAATGGTTGAAGCCCAGTGAACAAACAAAAGAGGACATCATGAGTTCTATTATCCTAGAACAATTCTTGGAAGCCCTCCCGCATGCCACACAAGGATGGCTGAGACAACACGCCGGCCTGCCCATGGAGAAAGCAGTTGAGATGGCCACATCCTTTGTTAGGGCACAACCCCGCGCCACTCCTTGGAAACCGGAGAAAGAGATAAGAACCAACCCTCTACCAAGGAGACCGCTCAGACCTATCAAGGAACCAGAGAAGGCCAGAGCATCGAAACCGGAGTCACTCATTCCCCGGCAACCCCAGTGCTTCGAATGTGGTGATTGGGGCCACATTGCCAGGGTTTGTCCCCGAAGAAAAATAGATGAACCTATGGATGTTAGCTACGTGCCACGTAACCTTATGTACACTGCTGAAATGGGGACCTGTTTTTACGTAAGTGTTACTGTCAACACTCACCCTGTCACTGCCCTGTTAGATTCAGGATGTCGGCAATCAATAATCAAAAACTACTTGATCAGGCCAGAACAGAGGATTCCCGGGGGACAGGTAGCGATACGGTGCGTCCATGAAGACGTTCGTATCTATCCCACCGCTAGGGTACCCATTCAGTGCCAAGGAAAAGAGGGCCCATCATCTGTCACGGTAGGGCTTATGTCTAACCTCCCTGAGGACATAATATTAGGTACCGACAACCCCGACTTTCTTTCCCTCTTCTTGATCACCGTATGTACTTCAACCATTAAGGATAGCATTCCTGCCCTATGGACTCAGGAACCCTGGAAAATAGACAGAAATTTCCGCTGGGCTCAAACAAACGATGCCACCCTTTCCCATGCCTGGCAAGAGGCCAGGAACCCCCTTCCAGGCCAAAACCTGACCTATCCCACTTTCACGATACGGAATGGCCTCCTCTATAGAACCGCTAACCCTACAGTGTCTCCCCAACTCCTAGTACCCAGGGACTTTAGGGAACAGGTCCTATTCTTTGCCCATTCCCACCTGTTAGCCGGTCACGTGGGCGCCCAGAAAACAACAGAGAGCATTCTGAGGTGCTTCTACTGGCCTGGTATATATGCACAGATAAAGAAGCATTGTCAAGAATGTTCCGTCTGCCAACTGAAAAACCCCTACCGTCCCCCACGGGTTCCCTTACAACCAATGCCCATCATAGGCATGGATCTCATAGGTCCCTTACCACGATCCTCAAAAGGGTATCAACACGTCTTGGTGCTAGTAGATTATTGTACCCGCTTCCCCGAGGCATTTCCCATCAGGGCCCCTACAACCTCTGCTATTGCAGACAAGCTACTGGAGTATTTCTCCAGGGTCGGTTTTCCCCAACAGAAATTGACTGACCAAGGTACCCCGTTTGTCTCCAAGCTGATGTCCCAAGTGTGTAAACTGTTGGATGTTAAACACATCAAGACTTCAGTTTACCACCCACAGACAGATGGCTTAGTTGAGAGATACAATGGCTCCTTAAAACTGACCCTAAAGAAAATGTTGGTGAGTGAAGGGAAGGACAGGGACCGTCTCCTTCCCCTGGCTCTCTTCGTCATCCGAGGGCAGACTCAGAGCAGTTTGGGGTGTTCTTCGTTCGAACTCCTCTATGGTCGACAACCACAAACTCTGCTAGAGATGACGAAAGAGACCTGGGAAAAGGAAGAAAACAACACTCAGAGCCTCCTAGAATACTCCCTACATGTAAGATCTAGGATCGGTAAACTGCGAGACCTTGCTCACGAAAACCTAGAAAAGAGTCAGGAGAAACAGAGACACCAATACGACAAAGGAAAAAAATGGCGTTCCTTACAGATAGACGACTGGGCCTTTGTCCTGTTACTGTCCTCTTTGTCCAAGGTGAAAAGTGAATGGGACATTGTTAAGTGAATAAAATCCTCTGCATTATAATCATCTGCCTCGTGCATTCACTTACCCCGTAACATGGCTTTATGAATTACTGCTTTTAATAGGCAATTGTAGGAACTTAAGTGGTGGATTCAGTACCACCTCACAGTTCCCAACTAATACCTCATAATTGTGTTTTTTACTTGTCAGAGGTCAGTGATATTTCTTCGTGTGACTCATTGGACTGACCTTTAAGCAAATTCTCTAGCACAGTACTGTGCACTGTCTCTTGGCCTACCTGATGTATTTCAGACTAACAAACATTGGTGGAAGGCAAGTTTATTTTACCTACGTACCTGGCTTGAGTCTGCTGTATACACATCAGGCAGTCTTCCATTCTCCATGATTACATGGATGTGCACAATTCCTATACACCTGTATGCTCATCTGTGATGATTATTGTGAAGGGAGAAACTTGCTGTGCTCCTATGTTTTCTACTGGCCCCCATCTATCTTCAGTAATGCAAAACAGATTTCTAAGTAATATCTGCATGTTGTGAAAAGCCTACCTATATATCTCCAGCTTTGTTTTTAATACTTATCCCTGTTCATAAACTGCCCTTGAAGTGTAGTGCAAAGAAATCTTGTGAAGATTATCCCAACATCTGTGCTTCTTAAGCTCTATGAAAAAAATGCATCAATAAGTTCTCTGGATTTTAATGATTTCTTTAAATGTATGAGTAAATCGGATATATAACCGAAGACTAGGCGCGTATAAACCATATTTAACATAAAGAGGAAAAGGCTCACACTGATGTACTCCATGGCTCAGCTCTACTTCTCCCAGTCCAGTGATACATTGTTGGTATCCTTTTCCTCGTAAAGGTTTTATTGACTCTGTCTATAATTTATCATCTAATATCATGAGAAAGTTTATACCATGTACCGACAATATGGGGATGTACCAGAACTTGGCATGTTGGTTCTGCATTCTTCTGGGCTTTTTGCAATCGTCCTGTTTTGAAGTAAATGTTGAACTCCTTTTTTTCCAACTAGACTGAGTGAAAAAACCTAAAAACAAAAAACCCTGCAATACAAAGATTATGCAAAACAAGGGCTCTCTCCATCTCCTTGCTGTAAAAAAAAAACAAGCATTAAAAATGCAATAGGTCTCGCCTTTCATTAAGTTAAAGCCATTTGCTTTGCTATTCAATACCATTAGCAAAGCAAATCGCTTTAACTTAATCAAAGGTGAGACCTATTGCATTGTCAATGCTTGTTTCCTCTTGGGACGCCTTTTCGAAAGCACAGTCTGTTCTGGCTTAGAAAGGGTCTTCCTTACCTCGGACATACCAGAACCCTCAAGAACCGAAGTCGAGAACCTCTCCAACACGCCAGAACTGGTAAGAACATTAAAAGTCGTGACAGATGGTCCTTTAAGTGAGGCCTTTGTGTTGGGCCATGCAGAAAGTAAATATCAGAAACCCCCTCACCAACTGCAGGTTGCTAGAACAAATAGAAATAGGCTGCCGAATGTGCCCTGTGTTTGCATTTACACCGGGAAAAATTCACCTTATTTCAGTGGGGCCGGCCATCTCTATCATAGCTCAAGGATCAAATACAGCTAGTTCCCCTCATTTCCTGCACTGAAGAGATGGAATAGGAAGAAAATAAGGCAGATGCATGAAAAAAAACCTTTGTTAAGGAAAAGTGTTTTAAAGTATTGGACATCACCGATGACATTGTCCACACGAACTTCAGCTTAGATTTTTTTTTAAGCAGGAGATGCAAAATTTCTCTGCGGGGCTAACTATGTGCACACTGTCCCACATTTGTAAATTAGTTAATGAAGGACATTGGTGTCCGACTGTGGCATAGGAGGGCTGTATCTGTGCCAGAGTTTAAGGTAGCCAAGTAGGCTAAAAGTACATAAATTCATCTAAAATTAAATCATCTACATAGTGGGTTTTCTGAAATACTGGCAGGGATCGGCCACCTCATCAGCGGGGACAATGGAAGTGGTGGGGGCGCTTAACCTTCCGCTGCTTTAACAAGTGCAGCCAGATCATTAACTAGTATCTCTCATCGAAAGCCACCCCTCCATCACCCCTCCTTTCTAACCCCTGCATGTATTTCTGTTTTTATTGGATTGATAATTGATATAGGGCCAGAAGTGAAAACACACACACACACACCTGTCTATATGTGTGTGTGTGTGTGTGTATATATGTATATGTATCACCAAAAGTTGCCCTGCATCTGAGCCCGCACTCCACAACAGGTAAAATTGGAACACCAATATTTATTCAAAAGCAAAGCAGGCTTTTCAGTTTGAAGCTTTTCCAGTTCACTGCTAGTCTCTTGCCTCAGTTTAAAGCTTTTCCAGTTCACTGCTAGTCTCTTGCCTGACGCGTTTCAGAGAACCTTTCTCCGTTTTCAAAGGCATGTGAAGTTTTCAGCTTTCAAAGCACCACAGTTACCTTCCTGCTTTTATTCAATTAATGAGCATCTGGTGTGCTGCTGCCTCCGGTGTGCTTTTTTTCAAAGGCCTGTTGGTCTCTGTGGTGCTTGCAAAATCGTTTTTTTTTTTTAAACAGGGACACACAGACTGAAAGTCCTGCTTTCACTTCACTTTTAAATTACCTGCTCGTCGTTTTCTCCTGGCATAATTCCAAGATAAGATCCCTCTCACATTTCAGGGAGGTGCGTTGGCCCCACGGCTGGACCTGCCGTGTATAAATCACCAAAAGTTGCCCTGCATCTGAGCCCGCACTCCACAACAGGTAAAATTGGAACACCAATATTTATTCAAAAGCAAAGCAGGCTTTTCAGTTTGAAGCTTTTCCAGTTCACTGCTAGTCTCTTGCCTCAGTTTAAAGCTTTTCCAGTTCACTGCTAGTCTCTTGCCTGACGCGTTTCAGAGAACCTTTCTCCGTTTTCAAAGGCATGTGAAGTTTTCAGCTTTCAAAGCACCACAGTTACCTTCCTGCTTTTATTCAATTAATGAGCATCTGGTGTGCTGCTGCCTCCGGTGTGCTTTTTTTCAAAGGCCTGTTGGTCTCTGTGGTGCTTGCAAAATCGTTTTTTTTTTTTAAACAGGGAAACACAGACTGAAAGTCCTGCTTTCACTTCACTTTTAAATTACCTGCTCGTCGTTTTCTCCTGGCATAATTCCAAGATAAGATCCCTCTCACATTTCAGGGAGGTGCGTCGGCCCCACGGCTGGACCTGCCGTGTATAAATCACCAAAAGTTGCCCTGCATCTGAGCCCGCACTCCACAACAGGTAAAATTGGAACACCAATATTTATTCAAAAGCAAAGCAGGCTTTTCAGTTTGAAGCTTTTCCAGTTCACTGCTAGTCTCTTGCCTCAGTTTAAAGCTTTTCCAGTTCACTGCTAGTTTCTTGTATGTATATATATATATATATATATATATATATATATATATATATATATATATTTTATCTACTGGCGGTCGCCAGTAGATAGTTATAGTTAGGACCGAGTTTCCATAGGAAATCTGAAAATTCTATTTTGAATAACTTTGGCGCCGGTTGACGAATCCTCGCGAAATTTTCAAAACTAATGGGGCGCTCCGTTCAGCTCCTACCCTGAAAAGTCTCGGGGTGATTCGTCAAGTGGGGGCCGAGAAAAAAGGGGGGTCCCAAAACGCGTTTTCCCCATGCATTTTTCCATAGGACCTTTAGTCGCAGCTACAGCCCGAACGGCTGAACAGAATTACGTGAAATTTGGCAGAGAGGTAGCCATAAGGTCAAGGAAGTGCCTTTTGCAGGTCTGGTGTAAATCTGTTCAGTATTTCCTGAGAAAATAGCATTTAAAAGCATATCAATATCCTGACGCGCGCACCGTGTGCGCACTGTGCGCGCTCCCTGCCGTGCGCGCACTGTGCGCGCACCCTGCCGTGCGCGAGCTCAATTCTGATTGGTTGTTAGATGTCGGTAAACATTCGAATCGGTCGAAACCAGGAAGTGTCGGCCGCCATTTTGTCTCTCGCAGTCTGAGGGGGTGAAAAAAAAAAGGTGGAGAACGTGAAAAGGGGGCAGAGTGGACAGTTCTTGACCCCCTAGCCTTGGTCAGGGGGTCACAGAAGGACCCCCAAGGGAGAAAAAAAACATTTTTTTTTTTAAAAATCGCGAGGTGCGCGCACCGCGCGCACTGCGAACCGTGGGTGCTCGGTGCGCGAAGGGCACCGAGCACCCACAGCGCGCGCACGGTGAAAAACCTGGAAAAAAAAATTAATAAATACATAACTTAGCATTTAAAAAACCGTACAAATTCACTGAAAAAACCATAGGTTTCACACACGTTATAGTTACGAATTAGCATTTAAAAAACATTGCAAATTCACTTAAAAAACCATAGGTTTCACACATGTTATAGTTAGCTGGACATTTCACTCGTAAAAAACCAATGAAATTTCCTCGTTATAGTTAGTGCAGGCAACTATAACTCACGCGACCGCAATCCTCTGCTGATGACGTCAGATATTACATCACTGATGACATATGTGTCTTTCTGAAAAATAAATATTTGTAATATATCTATAGCTAAAGATCAGTGGAAGAAGACATGGGTAAATAGGTGTCTAAATACAGTGATGTAATATCTGACGTCATCAGCAGAGGATTGCGGTCGCGTGAGTTATAGTTGCCTGCACTAACTATAACGGGGAAATTTCATTGGTTTTTTACAAGTGAAATGTCCAGCTAACTATAAAATGTGTGAAACCTATGGTTTTTTAAGTGAATTTGCAAGGTTTTTTAAATGCTAATTCGTAACTATAACGTGTGTGAAACCTATGGTTTTTTCATATATATATATATATATATATATATATATATATATATATATATATATTGAGTTCCACAATGCAGCAACGCATCAGATGCACTCCTTCCCAAATGAATGTCCAAACACAGGCTTGAGGCTTCACGGTGATTTATTCATCAAATTAAAGCCACTTTTACCCAACGCGTTTCGGCGTAACCGCCTTGGTCACGGGTAATTACACGTTTGGTGCTATACAATATTTAAACATAAAACGTGACGAAAATAATAATAACAGAAATAGGACTGACATAGAAACTGCAATACATGATGCCTAAATTTTCGGCCATTTTGAAGCAGTGCCACTTACATATGAAGAACTGCAATATTACACTCATGCTTATGTCTATAACTTTTCTGAGCGATTCATCTTGTGCAAATACATTGAATAGAGACCTGCTCATAACAACAAAAATAGACGACACCTTAGATTATAAACACATAATGTGTGCTATGTACTAAGTTCGCATGTATTAATGACTGAATAGTCGTGTTTAAACCTCAGCGATGTTGTGTGCACGAATTACTTGTACTATAGAAATGTTACCGGCCGCGCTGCGAAAAGTGTTAGTTAGAAGTCTTTCACATAACTTTATTGCTGTGACTAATAGAGACAAACAAAGCGCGCAGCCACTAAATAAGCACGACACTTTTCGCAGCGCGGCCGGTAACATTTCTATAGTACAAGTAATTCGTGCACACAACATCGCTGAGGTTTAAACAGAACTATTCAGTCATTAATACATGCGAACTTAGTACATAGCACACATTATGTGTTTATAATCTAAGGTGTCGTTTATTTTTGTTGTTATGAGCAGGTCTCTATTCAATGTATTTGCACAAGATGAATCGCTCAGAAAAGTTATAGACATAAGCATGAGTGTAATATTGCAGTTCTTCATATGTAAGTGGCACTGCTTCAAAATGGCCGAAAATTTAGGCATCATGTATTGCAGTTTCTATGTCAGTCCTATTTCTGTTATTATTATTTTCGTCACGTTTTATGTTTAAATATTGTATAGCACCAAACGTGTAATTACCCGTGACCAAGGCGGTTACGCCGAAACGCGTTGGGTAAAAGTGGCTTTAATTTGATGAATAAATCACCGTGAAGCCTCAAGCCTGTGTTTGGACATTCATTTGGGAAGGAGTGCATCTGATGCGTTGCTGCATTGTGGAACTCAATTTGTGACAGGGATTCTCGGACCCTGAGATGGCACCGCGATATAAGCGTCCCGGTAATCTCTGAGAGTGTGGCTCAATATATATATATATATATATATATATATACATACCCACAGATATATACATACATTTATAGCCCATGAGGCGCCCCGCACACGTACATACCCAGGGGTCTCGGTACTTATCAGTCGTGTGTGATATTTACACCTCGGTGCCAACATTCAACAGGCAGTTCCGTTATTCTGTTTTCATTCCTTGACAAACAGTGTTTCACATCAATCACAAGGACTCATGAAGGAACTGGTCAGAGTTATAAAAAGAGCCCGCTTTCCCACGTCTATCCCATCGCGTGAAGTGAGCTCTCGGTGGCGTATTTGGCGCTCTGCACAAAGCCGCGGCAGCATGGGTGAAGGCATTTCCCGCCCTCGTAAGAGCACGTGTGAGGGTTGATTGATGGGAAGGGGTGAGGGGTGGCACTATGGGCCACAAACCAAACCCCATCTTTTGTTGCTGGAAAGAAACACCATGAACCTCAAAATACTGATTTTACTAACTCTGCCACTGCAGGTGCTCAGTACACTGAGCTGCATCCTTCGGTTGTATTCGTACTTAACCGCAGGGCTTAAACAAGTATAAGAAATGCCCTTGATTCCCACAGCGTGACCCCGACTGTCATTTTGGTTGCTATACGAGCTTGCTGTTACAAGGCAACAACTGACACACCTGTAGAACCAGCCAGGACTATTGGGGTTGTTAATGCTTGTTGGCTGTTTAAGATAAGCGAGTAACAACCATGATCTTACTGTTAATAATCAATATTGAAAATATTTTAATTCTGATTTATGAGACTCTGAATGAAACATTTCTAAGCTCCGTGGATAAGACAGAGGGCTTCATAGTGTCTTAATCACGCTCCTTAGGCATACTCTATGCTAGACATGTGTTTATCAATCCCTTATAATGCTTGATACTGGATTCGATACATTCATGCCCGTAATTGCCTAAATGTAAATCCCACAGACACCTATATTGATCGATTTGCACTGTACAACAAGCGCACCCCGTCATGGGACGGACAGAAGATGTGTACGCGGGGACTGCCTTTACTGGCGGCGAAAAAAAAGTCCTCCATGTATCACGCTGCTAGTAAAGCATCCAATCCCCGCGTGCACATCTTCTGGCTCATTTGTCTCCCCGCATGCACGCTGGAATCGTATTGATTCCAAAAGTCCTCTGCATGGCATTGCAGCGCATGCGCTGCTTTCACCAGGCGCGGGGACTGCCTTTACTGGCGGCAAAAAAAAGTCCCCAGTGCATCACGCCGCCAGTAAAGCATCCAATCCCCGCGTGCACATATTCTGTCTCGTTTGTCTCCCCGCGTCCACGCTGGAATTGTATCAATTCCAAAAGTCCTCTGCATGGCATGGCAGCGCATGCTCTGCTTTCACCAGGCCGAGACCTAACAATGTCTAAACTGCATGAATCACAGGGTAGATGCAAAGTGGACCCTAACAGACATTTGAATAGAGAACCAAGCAACAGGGTTTAAAGTCAGTCATACATTGATTGGGCAAGCCACACAGCCTGGATTCATTGTTACCTCCAACTTTAGCATTTTTGTAGCTGCTTCGTTGTAGATATTCTAAAATCCACTTACTGAGAAAACTAGAAAGTAAAAATGACGTGAGAGAGAAAGGAAAACATGGGGTAGGGAGAGAGACTGCTGTTAGGGAACCAAAATTCCTCAAATCCTCACTTATCTATGGCGATCCCTTCATGCAAACGTAACACCCCTTGAAGGTAGTGCTGACCAGGTGTGACTGGTGTGGTTAAAAAGCAGAGCTGTGAAAACAGCAGACAACAGTGGATGCACTCGAGTGAGAATCAAATGTCAACAGTACGAAAGCCGTCCACGAAAACCATCCAGGTGGTTTTCTAAGCCTTGAAGAAAAGATTAGTCTGCCTCCACATGATTAACGACATAATGTTTACTGACTGTTACATCCCTCCGTTTGTTTAGATTCCAAAAGTAAGAACACAGATCTTAAGGCCACCAGTTCTTTTCACAACTCCAGCTTGAGTGGTTTACATACTTGAAGAAAATAACTCACTTTTTCTGTTATTGTAGATCGCATTTCAGAGCAGTGGCCCTTCATAATATTGAATAAATGAATGAATGATTTATGGTTATTTAAAAATGTAGTTAAAATATCCCAAATAGTATTCTAAAATTAGGGTCTAGGCCTGGGCAGATAGACATTAGTGGTGGACGCCAACACTACCCTTCCCCCTTTCAAGGCCTAACTCCAGTTTGCCTGCTATTCAGTTCTTGGCTGAACAGAGGTCGTCTGCTTCTAATGCCCTTAAAGAGTTCTCCAAGTACGCTTTCCGTGGAGAAGATACTTTTATTATACAGGTCCCTAAAATGCTTTTTAAGGTATCTGTTTGCACCCCTCTAAGTTTCAAGCAAAAGGAGAGGTATCTGGCGTGCAGCATCAGTTGGCATTTCGTAAGGTTAAACTGTGAACAAAGTTGACCTTGAGATGTTACATCAGGTAATTGAATAAAATAGCTATGTGAGCTGCACAGGATATTGTCAAGCCACTCACCAAGAGTATGTCTGATATCACCATTCTGTACAACAAAGTCGGACTTAATGTAAAGTCATTGACTTTACATAATTTTCCAAGTTCAGCCCCACTTAGCTGTTTTAGCAGTCTCATAAAAGAGACATTCAGTGCATGAGTGATATTCTTGAGTGCCTGTTTCTGCTGCATTGTGCGGCCTCTTTTATCAAACCATGTACCATGGTATTTGTAGGGGGAAACCCTTTCAATTATTTTATTTTCTGTTCCTCATTGCGATGATTTATGCAGCTTCTTACCAATGGAGATTATTCTGGATTTGTCTGTATTGATCTGCAGCAAACAGCTGATGTAGTAAAATAGTGTTGTCCACATATTTTCCTCCCAGCCACCTTCACAGGACATGCTCTTGGAAATGTAAGGGTCGCAGGCATATCTGCCAAATGTAGATTGAATTGGAAGGGGGCTAAAATACATTCCTGTTCAAGCACTTCCTCGTAGCAATTTTTCTAGACGTATTCCATTTCCATTGTCAATTTTATCTTGGCCCATGTATTGTAATGTAGGCTTGTTATTGCTCCTAATAACAGGGATGGGACTTCCCAATTCAATAATTTAGCTATATTTACATTGTCGGATGCAGTAGCAAAGTCCATAAAGGCTGCATGCAATGTTCATCCCTTTTCTTTCATTGCTTGGTCCACCTGGATTGCTACGTCAAGGAAACTTTTATCTATACTGCATCCTTTCTGAAACCCGGTCTGGAAGACCGGAATCAGATGTTCCTCAACCGTCCATTGCTCCAGATCTCTAAGCAAAGAGTTTCACGTAGTATTTTCCTTTGACACCTAGGCACTTATATAATCTCTTTTTGAGGATGAGAATCAATTGCGAGCCCCGTCAACTCTCAGGGACAGAACTTGTGGTTAGCCAATATATATATACAAGGGGACTAGAAAGGTGGGCCATTGTAACTCCTGTAATTAAAAAATGGCAGCAGGAATGCTATTGGACCCAGGATCCCTATTCCATTGTGAACATTTAATAACATCCTCAACTTCAGCTCTGGTGATAACATTTTGATCAGAAATAAATGCCACCAGCTGGTGTTCATTTACTAATTCCGTCTGTTGTGCTGCTAGATAATTATCCACATATAAGCTGGTTACGTAGGCTGACCACTCTGGAGTCCTCTTCTTTCCAGCCTCATGTAACACTAACAGTTGTCTTTCTTCATAGCCCAGAGGTAATTCCTTTAATTTAATGTAATAGCTTTTATGCCTTCCTTTACTAAGGGATCGTCAGGGTAGTGCTTCCTTTGCCTCATTAGCTTGTTAAGCTGAGGTACCAAGAATCCGCTCATTTTGCGTAGGATTTATTACATGTGACCCAAGTGAGACAGGGTGAGCGGTCAAACACTAAGTCGCTGGGTCCTCCGAGTTTTGGGCAAGCCCGTCAGTAAACACTAACCACTGCTAAGCAGGAGATAGAGACATACTTTCTCCTGTTGAAATGTGTCCATACATTCCTTTATGGCAGTTGATTCTACAAGTTGATTCAACATTGAGCTTTTGCCCTATCGAAACTTGTGCATTTAAAAAAAAAAACAATTGGTGTCTATCACACTTTTTGGATAAAAAGGGTCACTTTCCAGACTTGGGATAATGAAGGTATCACGAATTTTCTGAAATTCCATAATTGCGACCCCAGTGTAGTCCAGAGTGGATAATGGATAAGGTGAGATGTTTGAATACTCTGCTGGTTGATGTGTAGTAAAGCAACCATTTACCCGGGCCCTCTAATGCTTCCACTGCAAGAGGGGAGAGATTAGGGATTTTCAACCCCTCTAGGAAGGCAACATATGATTGGGCTACAACAGCAGGGTTGGCTGTATACATGTGCTGTAGGTGCTGCTTTAAAGCATATGCAATTTTTGCCCTATAGGTAACCCTCTGGTGTCAATAAATGTGTCACGAGCGGCAGGGAGTCTCCCTCCACAATATCCAGGCCAGTAATTTGCCTGACTCGTCCCCATCCCGGTGCAGTCTTTATCTATATTGACACCAGATGTATGTATTAAGCTGTCTATCTGCGATCCGGCAGCAGGTGCGATATTCCCTCTCCTGTACTTCATGTTGAGGCGGGTCTGCCGCCTGGGTCCGTGCGAGTTCAGCCTCCTCCCGAGGAATTCTGAATGCAGTTGCCTGCTTATCCAGTAGGTAAGACCAATGCATGCGTCCCTCACTACTGCCTCTAGGGCCTCCCACTCCAAGGACCTTTGTGTTGTGGATCCCCAATTAGTGTCCATGTAACCTTTGATTTCACCCGATAAGGCCTCCGGGCTCTCTGGGTCTCCCAGTATGTCAGCCGGCATTCGCCACGTCGTGGGCTTCCATCTGGCCTCCCCTATGATATCCTACAACTAACTGGGGAATGGTCTGGCAAGAATCTGGCGAGGTGTGTTAGTTATTGCAACGTCTTCTAGGCGAGGGAGCCCTGAGACCAAAACCCTGTGGAGGTGGCTGTGGGTGTTGTGGGTTAGTGAGTGACATACATACACAGATTGGGTAGTATAGTGCAATCTCCACATGTCTAGTAGTCCAAGGTTGTGTGTCACCTCCCTAAATGCCTCTGTCGTGTTAGGTTTTGTGCAGACCCTCGGGTGATCTGTTTGGGACTGGATCTAAAAGACGATTGAAATCACCCAGCCATAGTGTCTAGGGGCACACGGTCTGGGCTAACAAGTCTTGCATGGCGTAGAAGAACCTTGGGTTGTCGATGTTTGGAGCGTAAGTGTTTAGCAGTGTCAATGGTAGGCCATCCACCTTGCCCTGTAGCAAGACGAACCTCCCCCCTACGTCAGCCCCAGAATAAATTAGGGAGAAGGGGACCCCAGGGCCACCCAGATTAATGTGCTTCTTGCATACAAGGTGTCAATCCTGAGCTGCTACAGGAAAGTAAGAACCCTGTAGCGTTTACATATGTTCCCATGCCCCTGATGTTCCAGGTTAAGATCTGTAAGTCACCCCTCACCATTATCTTCTCATAACAATCGATAGTGTACCCCCCTCTGTTATGTTAAAAAATACATCATCTGCTGTATACCAAAACAAACTGAACAAGGAAACAAACCCAACCCCATGAATTATCCCTCGGACAGAAATAGACTAACGATTATCTGATAAATGCCCACTTTAAGTATTCTCCAGGAATCACACCACCACCCAGCCTATCCAGCAGGCACGGGCTAACTTCTAAGAGGAACATAGCTCCCAACCAA
Source organism: Triturus cristatus (assembly GCF_964204655.1). Classification (NCBI taxonomy): domain Eukaryota; kingdom Metazoa; phylum Chordata; class Amphibia; order Caudata; family Salamandridae; genus Triturus; species Triturus cristatus. The sequence continues at coordinate 1,154,974,739 of NC_140583.1, read as the reverse complement.
CCGTGCTCCAGTCATGAACCGCACAAGTGATCATACCCCATAGCTTCCCGATCCAGGATACTCTCATGCAGCTGTCACAGGCAATCATCTTTGGTAGCATCATGTTTGCGCCTTCCCACTGTGCTGAGTCAGGACCCACTCGCCCACTTCATTTTGACTTCTGGTCCCCTCTCATAGCAGCAAAGCAAACCCACTCATCTGCAGGCATTCACTGATCTGCACCACTGCCATGGTGGCCTGTGAGACCCAAGCTGTAGAAGCTGTGAGGGACAGGAGCCTCTCCCCCAGATAGTCCATAGCATGTTTCTTGTAATTATTCACATCATCCTCTTGCGAGAGCATAGTGTTTAGGAGCATGGTTCCATCTACTCCAATAAGCACTCTGGGTGCCCAAGGAAGAACAGTTCTTGTTTTCCCTATCCACCAAACGTCGCGGGCACTACCCCTGGTCTGTTTCCCCCGAGAAATGCTTCTTGTTGCCGCCCCCACCGGGGCATTTGATCTGCTCTGCAGTGCTAGTCATTTCCGGGCCTCTTCTAGGTTGACAAAGATGCATGCTTTGTCTTGGAATATGACCTTTAGCTTCGCTGGGTATAGTAAACTATCATTCAACTGCAGGGAGCGTAATTTTTGTTTGACTCCTGAAAAGGTTTTTGCGCTATTCCTGCACTAGATCAGTGTAGCCTGAATATGTTGCATTGGTGCTGTCACCAAAGCGGAAGTCTGGTTGCTCTCTGGCCGCCCGATTGTATGCAGTCCCTTTCCCTGTAATTAAGCTATTTGGCTGTGATGGCACCTAGCGGTGCCCCCGGGGTGGGGGGAGGCACCAAAGCCCTGTGCGCCCTCTCCACCACAAATAAATCCGAAAGTCCCCATGGCCGCAGCTCAGTCCATATCTAGGATTTCGGAAACTGTTCTGTGAATACTCTTTCTGCTTTTTCCAGGAACCCCAGGACACTAGTATTGTTCCGCCAAGAGCGACCCTCGGTGTCTTCGGTGCGGCAAGCCAGTTCAGCATTTTCTGTCCGTATCTCTGCCATCTGCTTCTTGAGGACCTTTCTCCCCCCTGGAGATCAGCGATGTTAGTTTCTGCAGTCGTGACTGTCGGCCAGCTTCCACAGTTCAGCCTGAAGAAGATTTACATCGATAGACGCTGCCTCTATTTTGTGCTCCAGTGCTGAATGGCTGCTAGTAGCTCAGCCAAGAGGGCTCGACCGTCTCTTCCGGTGGGTCACCAGCCTCCGGTGCCCCCGATTGGCATGTAATCCGTTGGGGGGGAGGGGGGTGCTATGGGGTAGTGTCTTGAGTGATTGTATTGGAGGCATGAGTACGGGCTGTTTTGGCCATGTTTCAAACGGCAAAGTACATGAAGTGCCTGTAGAGGAAGCCCCTCCAGACTCCTGCAGGGTACTGTTATCTCTCAGCTTCCAGGTTGAAGCTATCACCTCTTGCAGGCTGTCTGGTTGGATCTTGTGCTATGGGCCGTGTTCTGGCCCCGAGACCCAGCCGCCTGAGACGCTCCCATCTGCGCAGGCACCCAGTCCACAGAGGGTCCCACTGCACTGCACCAGGGCTTTCTTCTAGTGGTGGTTTCGCCTCTCCCAGCTATAAGACCCTGTTATCCCCATCCAGCCACGTCTCAGTGTTCCTCTGTTGCGGAGTCAAGGGGGGCGTTGTAGAGGGACCCACCTCTGTGCAGGGATCACAGTCTGTAGGTGCAGAATTTTCTAACACGGGTCTGGAGGGCATGGAATATCAGCTAGAGAGTGACTCCTCAGATCCTTATTCTGGCATCACCACTAGCCCCAGCCCCTATATGCTGGTCAACGAACACCAGGTCCTCCCACGCTGTAAATTGCGTACCCGGTACCCCCAGGCTTGCCGCTGTGTCTTTACCAGTAGTCTCTGGGCATCACTGAAGGTCTTGGGTGGGGCTTCATGTTGGTGCCTTCGCTCACCAGTCTGCCGCGACTCCAGGGCACCATGTGGGCCGACGAGCATCCCAGTCTTGCAGTCAATCTCACATCCGTTCCATAGCAGGTGCTTGTGGTGCCCCCCCAGACCTACGGAGTTGTTGAAAGAGGTATTGCTGAAAAATGTTGTTGGGATCATTAAGAATGAAGTAGGATTAGTGCGATAAATGGAGCTGGCTGGATGCGAGCTCGGGGGATTACGTCCTGGCGGCCATGTTCCCAGGCCACGTCCCAAGGTCTTCAGTATGTTAAGATTATTTTTTAATACCATTTAAGCCCCTGATATTCCAGGAGTGAAGACACATACAGTTCTCCTGCGTCATAAGATTCCAATTAGGGCTAGTTGTGAGGTATTGACGGAAACCAGGCCCAATTTTCAGGAGAGATGGATGAAGCTCGCTTGTTAACCTTGGCCTCCGGAATTATTTTTAAATTTGGGTCTACTCTGATGTTTCCTTCTGCCCATTTAGCATCATGCAATTTTGAAGTAATTACTGATTCTTGTGGGCCCCAGTCACCAGGTGTAACCATTATAGTTCCATCATCTTGAGAGGCAGTTGGGCCAGATACCCCAGAGGGCATTCAATACTTTTGGACTAGCGCTGGGGCAGCATGAGCCTGAATTGGCAGATTATCAGTGGAGGAGAGGTGGTGAGATGCCTCCCCATTGCTCTATGAGAAAAGCCCAGCACTCTTATCTGTAATATAGCTTCCAGTGTGCCCTGGCAGAGCATCAGTAACTTTCTCACATCTCCATTCATGGTCCACCATGTTTTGAACCTTGGCGTCTGAGTTTCTCACCTTAGCTACAGTGCCAATTGTTTTCTTCTCCAGTTTCCCAGACATTTATCCACAGCTGTTTTGTTCTCACTCCTGTCCATTTGATGAGTGCTTCTTTCTTTGGTATGTTACTGAAAGAAATATTTCCTGTCTTACACACAGTCAATGCTACACCTTAATACAGCTGTTTAGCTCGAATCAAAACCCAGGAAAGATATGCAGCATCTCATTTATCAGCTTTCTTCCCCTTCCTCTTACTATCTCCAAAAGGATGCACTGGGTGCTTTTGAGAGCGGTGGTGCAGTGGACCACAACAACGCTACTTACTCTGAACATTTGTCATCCAACTTGTTAGATCGAAGTCCTGCTTCCGGCACCTCAGACTAAACTTTGGCTCCATCTCAGTGCAATGACGTTCTAAATCCCCACCCCTTAAGTTGCTGCCATCTTGGTCACTCTGGGCTGAATCTCTTGCTGCCTATAGATCAGCACTCCTCAAGTCTCTCTGTGCTCTAAACGATCAGAAACCTCCTGAACGTCTGCCACTTGTAGTACATCTGTGGTGGACCATGGCATCCCTCAAGCCGCTTAGCAGAAAAAAGAATCTAGTCAAATTAGATCAGACATATGCAGCCATTAAGTTCACCACCTGATGCATCTCATTGCCGCTTTTTCGGAGAGCAGCATAATAAATGTGTTTGTTAATAGCTTTCTCTAATTATTTCATACTACAGTTATTACAATGTCTTTTTCTTTTTTGTTGTAGGTCAGTTGGCTAAGGAACTTAAACAGCAGGATTGCCTTCAGTATGCTGGATTCTGCAATCTTGCCATGGCTCGGTAAGTCTTATGGCATTTGTTTATCTCTGGAGTCTACAAGTCTTATTTAATCATTGGCTCTGGAGTTATTAGCATGTATTATATTTGGTTGGGAACATTGTGTTATTTTATGGAATTTATTGTTTGGCCATCATAAACTAAATCACCTTTAGGCACAGAACATTTTATCCATCATCTCTAGACCAAATGCCTAAGGTTTGGGGAAGAAAGGTTTTCAGGTCTTTTCTGGAGGAGACGATCGATGGCCTGAAATTGATCTTTGAGAGACTGAAAAAATATGGATCAATTGAAAGTAGAGTTGGAATATACTAATTGTCATAGCAATGAAAACATGACTCTGTAGTGCCTACCACAAACTGACCTGGATGAAAGGCTGAATTGACTCTAGCAAGAGGCCATCCTGTGGCAATATGAAAGACTCAAAAGAAGGTGGAGGGAGTCATATCACATTCATGTCAGTACCAATGAAGCATTTGTAGGTCAGGAATACACTTAGCCTGAGCTAGGGCAGGTACTGGCAGGAGCATCTTTAAAGGAATTTGAGCGAGTCTATCCTTTTTAGACATTAAACTAGGTTGTGGTCAAATTTTGAAGCAAGGTCTATCTGCAATATTAGGAGGTATATATATAGGGCAGTAGGGTGGTCCAGTTTATATTGGATTTGAGACCCCACAAGGACAGCATATTGCTTAGAAAGAAAAGTAGGTGAGGACTCTGCATAGTTGTTGAGGAAGTCTTTGTTAGTTTGTTTTTCGTACCTCATTCAACCAGGTGTAACCCCAGATGTACGATAGTGGTGATGAAGATGACAATAGATAAACAGATGGGAAGGGTGTATCAGGTGGTTGGGTAGGTCTGGAATATCAGTTTAAACATCTTCACCTCTGTCCATTTCTTCAAAAATCTAGGTACATCAGAACTGACAGCAAAGTTTTACGTTGACCCATGGACAGTGAAGTGGACCTGTCAGGTGCCTATGCAGATTTGAAATATGGAGTTCAGGTCCATATGAATGTCCATAAAGGACAGAAGGATAGAGGTTGTTTCTAGTGTTGAAAGGCTGTGTGCTCTGAGTGGTAGATAGATTTGGATTGAACCCCCCCCCTGACAATCTGGTCATCGTACATTACTAATTGTGACATCTGATACTGAAATGCCCTGAATGTTGTGATTTCTAAAATAAGAGTATTAAGGGAGAGCATTAATCATCATATACATGGAACTATGGCTAGCTTGCTGACATAAACTGGAAGGCTCGAAACCTGGAGCTCTAATTTCTGTGATTTTAAGCCAATACTGACCAGATCCATTTGTGAGGTTAGTGTAGAGCCTTGAAGGATACAAAAAGGATGGATTACTACATTAACCACATTACTGCAGCAACCAACCAGTCAAGGGAGATATTGAACACTTCTTGTGAACTGACACACATTGCTTCAAAAAGATCCATGTATACCCAAAAAGACTTCTTGAATCTGTTGTGTTTGTAATGAAAAAAAAAAGAATTCATGAGGTGAAAACGATCCTCCTCCCCTCTGTCTGGTTTCTGCCCTCTCATTAGAATTTTCTTTATCTACTTTCAAGCCTATTGAAGTTGACAAAGTACATTGGCAAATAATATCCAAGTATTCAACTTACTTGGGGAGCTCTGCAAAGATTCATGTAGCATGATTTTTTCTTAAGCACTTCAACATTGCATTAATATGTGCTTTACAATGAGCAAGTCCCCAACTGTCTGAAGCAGGATATAATTTTTTGATTCTTGAAGAAAGACAGTCATTCCCAAGTACAAATTAGCTAATGACCTACTTTTAAATCTTTTACTTTATAGTAAAGTCCTTAAAATAGATGTTTGTCTAAGTGCCTGGCTGCATGTGAACTAGTATCCTGACTCTTTATTTTGTGTTGTAATTCTTTATTAGTCTTTTGCCATATAAATTACAAATACTGTAGCATGAACCATACACTTATGATGAATGAACAAACAAGTGCATTAAAACTTATATAGTACTATGCTTATTACATGTTTAATAAACAACAAATTCATTTTAATATATACTAAATGGAAAGGTAGAAGTAAAATAAGGAAAATATTTATTATTAAATTGCAATTTTACATAAATCAGATCGGATGTAGCCTATAGTTCAGATATGGCTATTTATAAACGTGTTGGGAAAATTCCCCTAGCTCACTTATGCATATGTAAATTACATTCATAAGACATAAAGATAAGAAGAGATTATAGTAAAGCACACACATGTGTCTTTCTTGAAGATTAACTTGAAATTTCAGTATACGATTTAAAACTATTGAACCATTCTTATTATATTATTGCTTTTACTGCGAGTTCATATCTGAAAAAGAATTAGAAGTGCGCATTCCGAAAAGAAAAAAAAGAAAAGGGGAAGAGCGAGAAACAACAGAAAAAAACAGGTGTGGAAATGAAAAAGATATGGCGGTATATCATTAAAAGCAAAATATGCTTTAAAATAGAAACTTGATAAATTAAAATGCGGAATGGGAATTGAATCCGCATCTGGTACAATAATAATCATATAAAGAATAAATAAAGTGAAAGAGAGTAGTTCCCAGACTTCTATGGAACTATGTAAACATGTATGAGAGTTTGATGGCTGTGAGAGGTGATCTTAACAGTGTAAGATCTCCATTCTCAATCTTGCCTGCATTGGTCGCTTTCTACATGCAAGAAAGGATCCCAGACTTGCAGAAATAAATCCGTCTGGTCTTGAATATTATAAATAACTCGTTCATGGTTACCAGCCAGGCCTCTTGTGATGGTGGGTTTGTTGACTTCCATTGTCGTAATATACATATTTTAGCGGTGGCTAGTGCTGTGTGCATAAGAGGACGTTGTGGTTTGGAGAGTCTCGGGTAACCTCGGAAATCATGTAAGAGAATGGTGGCGGGTGTAAGTGGGATATGTATAGGTAGTGTATTATTTAAAAATTGGCCTATGTAAGACCAATAGGATTTAACCATAGGACAATTGCATATAATGTGAGTCATGTCGCAACTAACTGCAGCACACCTCCGACAGTTTGTATTTGTATTTGGAAGCAATCCTGCACTGTGTAATTTTACCGGTGACCAATGCCCGTCGTGAAGAATTTTAAATAAACAAAATTTCATTCTGGCCTCACAGGCACCCCTGTTTAGATTTTCCAATATGTCCATCCATTGTCCATCTTCGTAAGAAACCGATAAACGGGTTTGCCATCTGATACAAAGATCTTTGGATAAAGGCTGTGAAAACCGATGTGATGTAAGCATCTTGTATAAACCAGATGTAACTCCTTTATGCTTCCCCCAAGTGTGCAGATCTGATACTACTGTTGAAGATTGTAGTAACCAGGGATGTGATCCTAAACTCTTATTTAAGCAGTTACGAAGTTGTGTGTAGTTTTCAGCTTGCTGCACCGGAAGATCAAACTCTTCTGTTAGTTGTTCAAAGGATTTGAGGCGTCCATCATGGAGAAGCTGGTTTAATGTGAAAATACCTGTTGCTTCCCACTGGGGCTAGGATAATACTTTTCCTTTGAGGCGGATACCTGCATTATTCCACACAGGGGCTTTCTCGTGTATACGCAGGTTAGAGCCCATCAGACGGTGTGCCCTTTGGCAAGTTTTGCGCATTGTAGACATTAATGGATTATTAGGGTCAAGGCAGCTTGTTCCTGTCCCATACAAGACTGAAAGGCCCACTTCTATAGTTAGGAGGCGTTGTTCTATTTGTACCCATTGTGGTGTATCTGAGATGTCTGTTAGCATGTACGCCACTTGGGATAACTGCAATGCAAGGGTGAAATGTTCTATCGATGGGAGAGACAAACCTCTATGAAAGTGATGTGCTTTCAGCTTTGTCACAGCTAAGCGGGGTTTTGTTGATCCTCATACAAAAGGTTTAATCTTAGAATCTTTATTACTTAATGTGGACAAAGGAATCTGAAGGGGAAGCATTCCAAGGGTTTAAATAAAACATGGAAGGGTGACCATTTTCACTGCTTGTACCCGACCCCACATGGATAATCCCAGTATCTTCCATTTATCAAAGTCATGCTGATCCGGGTTCATAGAGGGCTTAAATTGTCTGCAGCCATTCCTTCTGTTGCTTTGTTCACCAAAATACCTAGGTATTTGAGTCGGGAAGATTGCCAGTGAAAGGGGTAACCTTCTATAGCTGCTTGTGTGGTGCCATCTGATATGGGCAGTGCTTCACTTTTATCCCAATGTATTTCGTTTCCAGAGAAAGAGGAGAAATTATCTATGATCTGGAGCAGTGATAGTAGCGTGCGAGACAAGTCAGTGACAGTGAGCAGGATATCATCAGCGTATAAATAAAGCTTTGATTGTCCCACCGGAAGAGGAATGCCCACAACGTTGGACAACTGACTAATTGTGGCGGCTAGGTGTTCTATTGCCAAAATAAATAAAAGAGGGGACACCCCTGACGAGTTCCTCTGTGGATTGGAAATGGGTCTGAAACAAATCATCCACAATTAACCTGCGCACTGGGATTCTCACATAACAGTCATACCTTGGCTATAAATTGGTCTCCTAAGCCGAATCGCTCTAAAATTAAAAAAAGATATTCCCTTTCAACACAATCAAACGCCTTTTCTGCAGCAAGCGATAATGCCAGCGCATAATCCTGAAGAGATTTGGCAGACCAAAGAGTATGGGCCAAAGTGCGCAAATGATTCCTTGAGGAATGCCCTGGCACAAATCCCACTTGTGTGTGATGAATTAAAGAGGGTAAGACTTTGCAAAGTCGAGAGGCTGAGATGCTAGCTAATATTTTAATATCACAATTTAGGAGTGAAATGAGGTAATAACTGCTGCAAAGCAAGGGATTTTTACCGGGCTTAGCTAAAACTGCTATTAGTGCTTTATTAGAAAGGCATCCTAAGGAAGCGTCACGGTCTGCTTCTTGAAAAGCGGCATGTAGAGTATCGACTGTCCCCTCACCTGACCAGCGATAAAAATCAGCTGGAAAGCTAGCTTCACTCGGTGCTTTGTGGTATGGAAGTTTGGATATTGCTTGCGAGATCTCTTCTTTGCTGATCTCTCCCTCAATGAATACTCTTCCCTCATCTGAGAGATGAGGCAATTGTGCTTCAGCAAGAAAAGAGGTCATCCTATCCTGACCTATTTGAGTCCCTGGGGTATAGAGGGATGTATAGTAAGAAGCAACTTCATTAACAATATCCTGGGGGCGGGTCATCATGCCTCCTCCAGTAGATTCAATGGCCTGTATGGCCATAGAAGTCTCTCTCTGGCGCAAGTGAGCCGCCAAAAGTCTTCCTGCCTTTTCCCCTTGTTCACAATGTCTCCCCTTCATCTTTTGTAAAGTATAGTCTGCCTTAAATGTAAAAAGACAGTTTAGTGCCATACAGGCTTGTTCTAAAGACTTACTATGTTGTATAGTTGGCCTTGTGGTGTATAGACAGGTGTATTACTCAAGTTCCTCTTCTAGCTCTTTCTGTCGGGCAGCATTTTGTCCATTGGCTGCGCTGCATCTCTCATAAGTTGGCCCCGAATGGCAGCCTTAGCTACCGCCCATAGAGTCCTATTAGAACCCACAGATCCCTGGTTGGTAGAGAGATAACTCTGAAGATGTTCCCGTAACTGGGATTTACCTTTAGGAGTTTTATGACGTTGAGTATTCATGCGTCATGGTTTACGGTCGGCTTGGTTATTCCTATTTGCAAAGATAATAGGACCGGGGAATGATCAGAGATTGACGCTTCCAGAATATGAGAGTCCTGAACTAATTGGACCACATTTTTGGGAGACTAAAAAGTAATCCAGTCTAGAGAGAGTTCCATGAGTAGGCGAAGAAAATGTATGCTCGGTGTCTGCCGGAGGAGAAAGACGCCAATGGTCTATCAGGCCATTATCTTCAAGTATATCACACATCAAGACTATATCTGTGGCATTATTTTTGTCAAAGGGACCGGTTCGATCCAGAACTGGATCTCTTGCTAGATTCCAGTCCCCACCTTTAACGCATTGCGTCGCATTTATTTCTGTTAGTAAACAGTTCAGTTGGAGAAAAAAAGTTTTCTTTGCACCTGTCGGCGCGTAAACTGATCCCACGCATATATGATTTTCACCTATTCGTAACTTGACAAAAATATATTGTCCATTTGCATCTGCCCATGTCTTTGACGCCATAACTGGAAGAGATTTACCAATAAGAACCGCTGCACCACATTTACGAACAGGATTTGTGTCGGGGGATCCACTGCTCTGTATACTGCTGTGAAACCATTTTCCTACCCAATCTCTGCGCAGCTTTTTGGATTCCAATGAGACCAGATGCATCTCTTGAAGCAGAGCTATATCTACCTTTTTTGATTGTAAATAAGAAAGCACTTTTTTTCTTTTGATGTAATGTGTCTGCCCATGAACATTCAATGTGATTGCATGTAATGGGCGAAAGTTAGTCATGTCTATGAGAACACAGGTGGCGTATGTATCAAGCAAACTCCAAAAAAGGGCTTAAGGGCTTTCAGTGGAGTGGGTGAACTTGTAGTGACTGTTGATGGAGGGGTGAGTGAGGAAATGGATAAGTGTGACAATGAGAAGGAATAGGTCAGATATCAATTGAGTTTAGATCTTACAGACCAATCGGGCAATAAGACTGATAGTGAGAAGGGAAATTGAGCTACAGGGCCCAATTAATGTGTCTAGGATGACAGTAAGACTGTTCAGGTGAAGTGTCCCAAAAGGAAAGAACAACGGTGATAAAAGAGATAAATAATAGAAGAAAACGTGTGATATGATGTGTGAGCACACTGATTTCTGTACTTTCAACCGCGGGTCTGGCCTCACCAGAGCACCGTCACAGGAGGGAACTCCGTCTGGAGAGTATAATGAAAGCCAGGACTGTGCAGGAGAATAGTTGAGATCTGAGGATTCATGTGCTCATCATAATAACTGCTGGAAAAGGAGAAATGTGAGATGATAAAAATAAAAAAAGAAGCATGGAATAAAATAATAATGATTTATAAGAGCACAGAAAAGATTGATCAGAGTACCACATGTAAATGTAGACAAGGCAACATCTGCAATCTGCTATAACAGTTACTTGAAGTGTAATAAAACAAATATGACTTAAGGTTGTATGAGCCACTACTGTGAGTAACATATAATGGATATACCTATATCAAGATTTCGAACCTAATAAGTATTACAAGTCTATAAGACATCTCACGTGAATATAGGCAAAGGTACAGTTATAAGTATAATTATGACCACTGGGATAACGAAAACAATAATGATAATGAAATGAATCAATACTCATCTTCCCCATGTGTAAATATGACTTATTTCAGAACGTAATAATTAGATATCACTCAGTCTCTGATGTGAGGATCTGAAAAGAATCTTGGTGAGGATATTGGCTATGGTAGCATCTTGGATCATAACTATACGCTGTTATGACTTATTCCTCATCCGAAGTAGATTTTAAGGGAGAGCGAGATTTATCTCTATGCTGTTCCTTTGTGAAGGTAGATACTGTTTGCAAGGCCGAGGTTTGGTCTTCACATGTGCGATTGATTTGCTCAAGTTCTCTGCCTCAAGGATGAGTGTCGCTAATATTCCGCCGTCTGTCGCTTAGTACTTGCTGATAGGGTCTAGAATCATGATGAGCCAGGTCTGTAGATATATGCTGAATGTCCATGCCCTGCGGTTTCATGCTGTCCAAAAAGTTCTGTAGGTCTTCAGGATTATAAAAGTCTTTTGAATCTCCATTTTTGGTGATACGGAAGCATGCAGGCTCAAATAGACCATATTTGATGTCCATTCGTTGCAGTTGAATTCTTATTGAGAGAAACGCTTTTCGTCTTTTATTATTTTCTCTGGAGAAGTCCGCCTGCCATGCGAATTTCATGACCATCATATATAAATGAGCCTTGCGTATGAGCTGCGGATAATAGCTGTCTCGTTTGATTATGCGTTAAGAAGCATGCAATGAGTGGTCTTTGGCGAATAGTCATGTCTTTTTGTGGAGGACCAATACGATGTGCACGTTGAATTTCAAGCAGTGGATCAAACGTAACATTAGTCAGTTTTGGAAGAATATCACATAGGAATGCTCTAGCATTCTGTCTTTCAATTTCTTCTGGAAATCCCCAAAAACTAATATTATACCTTCTGCTACGATCTTCCAGATCCACGAGTTTGCTGCGCAGAAGCAACAGCTCCTGATCTCTGCTTTGGACAGAGTCAATTTGGCTCTCTACTACTGTTAATCGTTGTTCTAATCCTTCTGCCCTATTACGAAATCCTACAATGTCTGCCCTAATTGACTTAACCTCTGCTGTGAAGGAGGATATATTAGTGTCCATATCTTCAAGACGACTACTAATTGTCTACATTTCTTGCATAATGCGGTCCATAGTGTCTCCTTGCGCTGGAGTTCAGCTAACTGGAAATAAAATACTTGCAGGGAGAGTAGAACCTTTCGTAGGCATGTTGTTCGGTTGCTTTAGTACTTCTGCAAAGAGGATCGGCTTGGAAGGTTTATTTCCGTGTTTATTGTTAGACATTTGTTTTAGAATCTAAGTGACTTCGGCACAATATTAGTATCCGTGATCTAGGCCTTAGATTTAAATTGTAGTGTTAAGGACCTTGTACCTTTGCTACCCCTTAGATACACCTGCGCATAGGTCAATTTTCGAGCTTGTCTGCCCTGTTGGATAAGGTATCAAAATACTTTAAGGCGGCAAATATCTGTGTCACAAAAATTTTCTACAAGTACCACCGTCAGAGGGAAAACCAGTTTTTGCGTAGTAAGTCAGCAACCGTTCTCTTTAGATACTAAGAGAATATCATCGCACTATCTTTATCTCAAATAGACTATAGTAGAGTCTTTTTTAGTTTGAAGGGCGGGAGTTATGAGTCATTTAGGGGACTGTGCCTTGAGTACTTCTGGTCACGTTAGCTCTTTAGTAAGCACAGGTCATCTTGTATCAGAACGAGTCGGCTTGAGATTCCATCTAAACCGACCTCCTTCTATCAATATCCAAGAATTTAAATTGTCAGATTTTGTCACATTCCCACTTATATCAAGTGCAGTAAATCAGCAAAAATGTAGTTAATATTGATCCATTTTGCCATAGTTGAGTTATAAATGGCTTGTCAAAGTACGCAGACTAAGTTTTTCAATCACCTCCGGAGGCTCTAAGAATTTTTACTTGTATTTACCGGAACAATGAGGAAAAAGAAAGGGTATTTTTCTATGATAAAGTCATAGTTCATATTATGGGCGTAAATTCATACCCTTTCAGAAGCGCCGTTAATGAGGAAGATGCAGCCTCTTCAGTTCCGTTGTGCACAGGTATTGTAAAGTCTTTGTTTCGACAGATGTGGTCGACGTGGCTTTCAAATTACTCGGGATCCAAGGCTTCCGAAGTGTGGCAAGCCCAAATGATTCCTGTTACCTCAAAAGCTGCTTCCTGTCAGCACCACAAAATGGCACTATTACATCACTATTCTTTCAGGAGCATCGATAGTAAGGAACCATTTTCCTTTCCAATTCCGCCGCACTCGGGTTTTGCGAAGCCCTCACAGAGGTGACAGATGAGGCTGATGTTTCTCACAGAATACCTGAGAGCCGAGGCTTCGATGAGTAACAGGGCCCAACAAGTTCAGGTTGCCTCAGAGTTTCTCCATAACAGAATGAGCCCTAAATAATCCCATTTTTCAGGGAAACTCAGGCCATCTGTGCCCAGAGTATTGAACGTTTTAAAAAACGTCAGCGCCTCAGCCCAGGTCGCGGTGAGAAGAGTGCCCTCTCCTTTCCGAGTCCGTCCCGCGGTGGATCTTTGTCTTCAGTCGGCCATTTTCCCTCGTGGCCAGACCCCGCCCCGCTGACTCTTTATTTTGGCCCTGGTGTTGTGCTAATCTAGTGTGTGCACAGTGGTCTAGGCATATCCATTGAATGCCAAGGTCCAGAACATATTCTGTGACTTGGCGTTGCTCACCAATCATGCCCTCATAATGGACTACTACCTTCTGTTCCCGTGATGCATCACGTACTGCAGTGGTGACACTATTTCTGAGTCTTTAATGTGATCATAACTTTTTCCTCTGTACTAAGGAGAGAGTTTTGTGTGAAATCCAGAATCTTGCGCTGACATCCTTTGTGAATGTTAAGTAAGTGTTTTTTTTGTGCAGTTGGTGTGTAGCACATGTATGGTAGTAGGACTCCATGTTGTGTGAGTTGGATTGCTGTGACCAGCGGAATCCTTTTTGAACACCCATGCCTTAATATTGCACAAGATGAAGGATGAGGAGAGCTTCCTGAGATAGTTTTGTTAAGCATTTTGTGAAGCACACTGTTGCTCAGAAAAGGGTATCATGGTGTAAAGTAGTAGTTTGATGTGTGTATGTCTCTGGCTGTGAGGTGGAGACCAAGCCACTGACTTGAGGGAGGATGGAGACAGGTCTTCCTTTTTATTTTTAGTATGGACCATTGTAGTAAAGGGCGGCTTCTGATGACTACTTACTATTTTATAGATGGATAGAGGTGAAAGGTGACACTTCATTTTCTGTTGTTCGACGTGAGGATGTTTCTAGGCAGGACGTGTCCTTTTGCATTTTCCCTGATTGCTACTTCAGAAAGGCTGATGACAGGTGCAGAGATCTCACACTTCATTGTGCCCTTGTTATGGACACTTGTGCTTGGATCCATCTCCCTTGCAATTTGTTGTGAGAGCCATAACACTGGTCAAAGGCTGTGTCTGTGGAGCAGCCTGAAAATAACATTTCAAAGTGAACCAACCCACACTGGTTCTGAAGCTTCAGACAGTGGATCCAAATCCCCTAGCTGGAAAATGTGTATACATGGTGAGATCCAAACTGCCATTTTGTTCAGGTCCAAGTTCTTTTTGACCGAGGAAAGGAATGCTCGTCAGAATACTCGAAGATCTGCTGTGTAACAACAGCGTGTCTGCCTGACACCCAGTCTCCCAGAGGTGAGGAGACATTTCCTGAACTCTATACGTTGTGCAGGAGGAGCTGATGGTCTGTCTAGTGCATAGAAGCCAACTTTGTTGCTTAGAGAGGGAAGGATATTGCATGGCCCTGCAAAAAAAGAGAGGCTTTCCAAGAGTAGTCTAGCATGTTCAAGGCATGAGGAACAGCCGAAGAAAGCTGTCTTTTAAAGAGAGAATAGCCAGGACTGACCCCTTCTGTGAGGGGAACCAAGAATGTACAAGCACACATATCACTGTCCCCTCTGGCAGCTGCTATGGGCTTGAGTGTTGATGCTGCCACTGCTGATGCTGAAAGGAAAGAGCTGTGTGTCTTCCAAAGTGGAGCCTGATCAGCATGGTAGACCACAACTTCCAAAAACACAACTGATGAATGGAACTGGATGCCGCACTGCCTCACCGGGTGCCTGTTTGCACTCTGACCAGTGGCCGCAGCTGCCGAAGAAGTCTTGCCACTTCACAGACATGCCATGCTGACTTTGTCCAGCTATTCCCATTTTGGTAGAAAGCCCCTGCAGAAACAAGCTGCTGCCGTCAAGGGCAGGAACGAGAGCTGTACCATGCAATCTGTTACGCCATAAAGCAGGTAAAGTAAGGCTTAGCCTTCGAACAGAATATAGATTTAAACACTTACCGACGCATCAGGTGCAAGGTCTTGAGACATTTCATCCAGGATAATGACTGGAATGAGAACTATTGAACTGAGGTGCATATCTAATCAGGAGGGTAAAACTGAAATAATCTGCACCTTTTCCTAAACTTGCCTATGCCTGCAATTTATAGGGGACTATAGCCAGCGGAAGTCACCAGAGCGGAGCAAGATAACCAGAAGCGGGGTATGTAGTGTTTTATTGGAAATTGTAGCCAGATCAAAACACTGTAATTGCAATTTTATTGGATTGCATGATATTTTGGTTTGCTGTGAAATTAAAGTACTTTCCTTTACGCAAAACATAAGCACTGAACTGGGCAATGCATTTTTTTATCTCTTGGTTGACTGCCAAGTTCTTGGAACCTGCACTGCCCTGAGAAGCCTTTGACTGCTCGCCCTCACCACCCTTAGAGTCAAGAGCTGTACTCAACCCAATTTGAAGAGCCATCATAGGACTGACACCAGTGATAAAAACAACCCCAACTCCGGGGTTGGGGCCTAGTAGCCCCTGTCTTCTCTCTGGCACCCCGCACATGGTCCAGCAACGTTAAAAAATATTAAAGAATATATGGAACAGCACAACATAATCCTAGAACACCAATTATTATTCAGACCGATTAAAGAGGCATAAACTAGAGAAGCAAATATCAAATCACCTTTCCATTGCAATTATCAACAACTTTATTAGACATTGTGCCATCAAAGTATACACTCATTACAATATGATAAAATCCCATAAGATAAACAATGGTCAAGATTAAAATCCAAACAAAATACATTAAAAAAAATTAAATAGGTCAGTCAGTCAAATTGCTTTATTTGATAAAATACGAATTGATCATAAAAGTGCAAATATATCTAAAATCATCAGCATGAAAAAATGTGATAAGTAAAATTTGTCAGTTAAAAACAATCAATAAAAACAGAATAAAATGTATAATTCATTCCTGGCTACTGATGCAGTCTCCTAGACTTTAAGGAGAGGCACAAAAAGGGCGCTACACAATGACACACAAATTGATCAGGCAACATTTGTAACAACAGGCCCGTACGAAACTGTCTGAATTTATATTTGCACTAGATAGGGAGAATAAACCGTTTACGGTGCTCCCAAAAAATGTCAAAAGAAAAAAATATGAGGATTTGATTGTGGGGACACACCATCGCATGGGCATGGCCGCAAAGTTTGGGGAGAAAAAGTTTCCGTAGGGTAGCCCAACATGCAGGAAATAAGGTTTAGGCGAAACTTTAATAATACAAATCTGTGGCTACGATTTGTCAAAGACGATAAATAAGAACATTATCCCTCTGGAAAAACCGGCATGTGGGTAAGATAGTACCATATATTTGTTCCTATTAGTTTTATATCACTCTTTGGCCATTATAATTGAAAATCGACTTTTGATTGAATTTTTTGAGATGTTTGATGGAGTTTTAAATAGAGATAGTAAGACTATAGAAATGAGGGTGCTCTTGACATAAGGGTTCCAAGGGATCCTATGTACATGATCCAAAGTGAGGCAGTCTTTGATAAACTGTTGAGTGAGATTGACAGATTCCCTTCTCCATATAGAATGCCATAGGAGGAATGGAGCTAAGCGTGTCTGATCAGATATATAAGGGACGTCCAAGTCGAGATGACAGATGAAGTTAGAACAGCTTTTAGGGAGGGATACAAATATTTCCAGAAAGTGTCTCCTTAATTTGAAGGGGGCAGGGTTAATATACCCCCATACTCCAGCCCCATAGGAGTAGATGTGGCCGTATACACTTTTTTAGGGACATCGAATGGAATCGAGCCTAGCTTTTTAATAAAAGAATACAAGGCAGTAATACTTTTTTACCAGCAGTAATCCCCTGATGGTCACCATATGAGTCCATGTTGCCAATCTATCAAATGTAACCCCCTAGTATGAAAATGTGTCAGTCTGTGCCACTTTTCGGTCTGCTATATAAAAGGATGGTTCTTTCTATGTCCTGTGCCCTGGCACTAAAATAAAGGACTTTGCCTCATTACTTTGTAAATCTAGATTTTTCATGAACTTCACATACTTCTCTATGAGTTTCTGGAGCGCCATGCCAGTACGAGCAATTAGCACTGCATCATCTGCATAGAGAAGTATGGGAATGGAAATCTGATTTATCATTGGGACATCCAGGGTGAGGTCTAACAGGGCCTCCATGCTATTAGTATAGATCGGAGAAAGAAATGGAGCGAGAACGAAACCCTGTCTTACCCCCCTATTAATGTGAAACCGTTTGGTGTGCTCTCCCTGTTTCCCATAGTGGACACATGCCGAAGGCTTTGAATATAACTGTCTGATTAAAAGAAAGATTGCCTTGTTGATGCCCATCTCGTACCCAATTCTTCATAAGTGGTGGTGGGCAATGTAATCAAAAGCTGCGGATAGATCCATGAAAGCCAAATAAACTTTGCCTTTTTTGGCTCTAGTGTATTTGACATTAAGCAGACTCAGATTAAGACACAGATCCAGTGTTCCTTTACCCTTTTTGAAGCCATATTGGACCGAAATCAAGATATTATTTTGAGAGGCCCAATTCTCTAGTCTGTTTAGTAAGACTCTACCCATGAGTTTGGCAGTTCTAACCAATAAGGAAATGGGCCAATAACTTTTTGGCTCAGATTTATCACCTTTTCTGTACCTAGGGAATATAATAGACTTTGACCAAGAATTTGGTGGGCCCAAACTAGAAGTAACATTAAAAACAGTCAGAACTGGTCCCCCCCAAAGGTCCAGATGCTCCAAAAAAAAAGTCCGTTGGGACGCCATCCGGGCCTGATTACTAGTGAACTGTAGTAGAGCTTCTCTAACTTCAAGATGGTTAAAAGTGAAAGTGAGGTTAGTAATTAGTGTTGTACATTCCAAAGAGGAGTATCTACCCCCAATTATAAGACCAAATATTTTAGAAAAGTATTCAACCCCGGTGGCTTCATCCATGTGGGTATCTAAGTCGGGGTCTAGGACCGTTAATTACTGCCCAAAAATCCCTAAAGTGATTTATAATAGTCTCCTGGTAAAGTTGTTCCCAAGCCTCCTCCTTCATAGTTTTTAATCTATCCTTCCTGGCATCTTTATATAGCTGACGGGAGAGCCTAAGTAGTTCCACATCTCTTGGATGCGTTCTGAGGGCCTTATGTAAATTAGATAGTGATTTGGTACAAGCTTGTCAAACCACCTGGGATCTGAGGGGTTACTGGCCGGTACTTGTACTACTAAATTATTCTTCACTTCATCCGAAATTGACTCAAAGGCAGCCATCACCAAAACCGGGTCGGTATTCGTGTCAAGGCAGGTCATAATATCCTTTTGTCTTTTTGCAGCAAACAATGGGACAATTTTCCCCTTGTCAATCTTACTCCATTTAAGAACATTGCCATTTCGTCTTATGTGGGGTTTAGGATACCTCATCCGCTGGGCTTGGTTGCCTTTCCAAGACAGTTGGCAGGATAAGGCCGCGTGGTGGCTAAAATTGGAACATTTTATTTCCATGCCATAATAGGGTTTTTTCAAAGGGGCTGAGACAACCAGGTAATCAGTGATTGAACCCTGAAGGTTATTACCAAAGGTTTTATCTAGCATGCCTGTGGTCGTATCAATTGGGTTGATGATATCTAGAACTTTTTTGATAAAAAGACTGTTAAGTGCATTGCCATAGACGTTATGAATGAAGTGAGGAATTTGTTCTCCATCCTCATTGATTAGGCCACGTATTGGTATAACCAAAAGGCCGCAGCCATGCGCGTTGAAGTCACCCAACCATAAAATACTAGGGGTCTTATTAAGATCGTTGATGAGTGCTTCGATTTTTGCCTCAATTAAGTCGAAGACCTTTGACATTCCACCCATAAAGGTATTGTTATAGTAGTTAATTAAAAGCATAGTGTTGCCACCTGAACCTTTAAACAACAATACATTAAAATAAGGAGAATCATTATAAGTGGCAAGGGCTTTGAGTGTTAGTATTTTTCACCATTGTCAAGATACCCCCTCTCGCTCATTCTGCTCTCGACGGAAGAGCAGGAGTATAAAATGAGAGAAAACCATCTTGATGAATCGGACCAATTTCCCAGGTCTCTTGCAGACATATTAGATCATAGAAGGTTATATACTTGATCCAATCTTGGTCGCTCAATTTCCGGCCTAGCCCTGCAATATTCCAGGCAATGATTTTTAACTGGTCATTGTCTACTCTAATTTGTAGAGGGCCCTCTGGCCCAGCTATAGCGCAACTAGATGGTGAATTGGGAGTCGTCCCATTGGTTCGTTGTCTATCGCAAGTTTCCAAATCCTTTAGAGCGTCAAAACGATTGCTAGATAGTAGGGAGGGGGTTACTTGCCTCTTATACGACTGGTGGATCCAAGCGGAAGGGAAATAATGGTATTCCTAAGTTCTTGTCTCCTTACATGTCGGGTTAGTGGTCTATAAAAAAAAGCCTAGTGGCAATACAAACATTTGTGTATCAGGCGTTGGACAGTTGGGCAATAAATGTAAAAGTTTCTGTACCATAGAGTGAGACTTAAAATTAATCACTATACAGACCCCGCAAAATATTTTCTCAGAATTGCCCACTCATCCCACGCTTCTCGCCATAATAATACTAGTGAAAGATTCTGACCACCCATCAGTGTGCTTATTTAACCAATAGCGAGCTTTACACATTAGTTGTTCAGTTGACTCAGTCTGCATTCTTTGTAGCTCAGGAGTAGTGGCCAGGATTATCACGTAAGGGCAAGCATCTGGTGGGAGATCTAATCTCGTATTGGGATTGCGTCCTAGTGCTTCATCCCGTCTTTTTTGTAAGGTGTTGCGGCCGCCCTTCGACGTCAGAGCTGAGTTTGATAAATCTGGATCCCTCAGGCTTTTGTATTTTAAGGTTCTCTGTGCGGCATTGGCTTGCAGAGATATGATGGCTGGAGGCGGCGGAGGACTGTGTGTACAGGTGTATCGATTTAGTTGGCCTTAAGGAATTACTCAACAGGGACTGTGGGATGCAGGTATTAGGGCCATTGTCCCTTATCAAAACCCCGTTGCCATCTCTCTTTGTGTTTGTGGCTCATGTGGGTTAATTAGAACTGGGCACTGGGATGATGTTAACTCGTTGGGTGGGATTGGGAGGGAATCATGAACCATAGGTTCTTTCCCTGGAGTTCTCCCCCCCCCCCCCCCCCCCCCCCCCCCCCCAGAGTGATAAGTGAGGCTAATTTGGCTTTTATTTTGGTTAATCACTCATTGAGAGTATGCAACAATTGAGTAATCATCCGTTCAACTCTAATAAGTATTGTCTCATAATCGGGTCAAGCGGCCAATATAGAACACGTAAGTGCATATGTGGGTTTAATCAGTCTCCCCCTTCCCTTTTTTCTTTTTAATGGGAGGCTCCATGGGGGAGTGGGTAACTCTACCAAGTGTAATGATACGATTAGAGTGTTTAGATCGCGTACTATTTGTTGCAACAGGTGGAGAATGAATAGTAGGCACAGAATGAATTGCATGACTCAGAGAGTTTGTTAATGTTAATAGTCCAGCCTCTCCTATGGAAAGCCTGCACTAAGTTTCTTCTGTCTCCCTCTCCAAAGCATCCAACGCCCTTAGGAGAAAGGAGTCCAGAGTATTTCCGCTTCCCCATTGGCCTAATAGGCTTCTCTGTAGTTGACCCGGAGAATTGGACAGGTTAGAGAGGGGGGTCCCAGCCTTTTCTGGGCTCCGACAGGCTGGACAAGCCTGCCCTTTGCCTGGGCTTCACCCGGGCACAGCCCTGGTGCATCGCGGGACTCTGTTGCGCTTAAGTGCGCTTCAGGCGCATGATGGTGGCCGAGTATTGGGGTCTCCCAGCAGCAGGAATTCCCTTTAGCGGGTAAAGCTCCTTCCCAGGCGGTGGCAGTGGTCATCACAAGCATTAAAAAGAATCTATGTCTTATAAAAGAGTGTCATAAAATAAAGGATTCTATTAGTCGAGGGGTTTGTATTGTGGTCAGAGCTAGGCAGTGTGTTGTTCTTCATGTTATTTTGTCTAACCCTCTACACAGTCAATAAAAACCGTCAGACCGCAAACACTATACACTAACTGGTGTCGCAAATTAAAATTCTCAGAGCCTCTTGATATATAAACTAAAACCTAGATTGCAGCACAGTGGGCAAATATACAATCTCCCGGGGGCTTGATACCCTGGACAAAAAAAAAAACCTTGGTCAAGCCTTTCAGTAACTTCTAAGCAAGATACACAACACATGGAAGGGGACCGCAATCCGCCCTCCACCTTGCTGTAAAAGAATGAAGGGGCAAGGACCCATATCTGAACTGCATTTATAATTTCCTTGCAGTTATCGGCTTAATTTCATCCAAGCAATTCTTCAGCCCATAACTATCTTTCCTTTGGAGAAATGTCATAGTCCGGGATCCTGCATCTTACTGCCAATACAGCAGACTCCGCTTAAAGTCCTAATAAGCATTCTTAACTAGGGCTTTAGATGTTCCACTAGCCTCTACGGGTACACCTCAAAGATGACTAAGGCCAATATTGGAAAGAGTAGACTGTACATACTTCAGCCATGGGGTAACGGCTTCACCCGCACTTCATAGTATTTCCAACAACCCTGCCTCGTTGGATGCCAACTCGGGAGTAGACCAAAATCTCTTCCGGTATAATATGGGTCTCAAACCGATCATATTCATTACGTTTCTTTGTCCCATTTTTAATAATAAGGGGATCAACTGGGTACTAATGTGAAGGCCAATTAATTATCACAAGAAGCGATTCTAAACTAGCTCAAGAGTGGACACATCCCTTTGTCCCCAAAGCTCCGCTTTGTACAGAGCTGAGCCACGTGTTTGGCAATTAAAAATTTGCAATGTGAGGTTGATAGGACGAAACGAAGAACCCTTCTGTAATTTCATGATTCCCCTGAAGTTTTCTATAGCCTTAGCCTACTCCTCTTTATGTGCAAATACCAATTAAGGTGCTTCTTGAGGGTAACTCCCAAGTACTCAAAAGTGCAAACACGTTCTAAAGGTGGGATTAGAATGTGTAGGGTTACAGGTGGTTAGTACCATATATTTGGTTTTAGATATCTGAATATCGAAGCCTCTAAGGGTACAGAAGGTATCAAATCTGTCTAAGATGTTTTGCAATCCCATAGGGGATTTTGAAATAAGCAACGTATCATCCGCAAACATCAGGGCTGGAACCCTGATGTTTGCAAGGGACGGTGCAGCAGAGGCACCACAATCTACAAAGGTTGGTAAGTTGTTAATGAAGAGGGAGAAGAGGGTTGGGCAAGAACACATCCCTGTCTCACTCCCCTTTTAACAAGGAAAGGTTCTGTCAATTCTCCCTTCTGACTGCATCTTACTTGTGCATAATTATTCTCATGTCAGCGCCTAATCATGTTTAACCAAAAATATGGGACCCCCAGATCAGACAGCACCTGCCAGAACTTGTTGCAAGGAACCAAGTCAACGGCTAATCTAAGATCAACAAATACTACATACAACCGTCCCAGCCCTAATAAAAATGATTAAAACACATTTCCAATAGAGAAGTTGGAACCAAAGCACATGATCCATTGTACTAGTCCGCAATCTAAACCCAGCCTTCAGTGGTGAAACTATCTGTGTGGCAGTCATCCATTCTTGAAGCCTATTCAAGATGCCTCTAGCAAAATGTTTTTGTGTACAATTTAATAAACTAATTTGCCACGATAGCTCATTCTCCCTTTCTAAAAATGTGTATGATCTCAGCCCATGTAGGAGGTGCAAGAGCACCCCTCATTATTGTGCTAAATATAAGTGATGAATCCCACATATCAGGTCTACCTAAAAAAATGTCTCCTGGATCTTATCCAATCCTGGTGCCTTACAGGCGCGGATCGTCCATTGGGGCGTTGGGGCGCACACCGACCCGCGCCCGTAGCTCCCTCGGTGTCTCTGAACTTAGTTTACTTAAGTTCAGAGACGCCGAGGTTGGGGAGAACTAACTGACAATGCATGTCAGTCAGCATGACGTTGGACCGTGGGCGGTCCGGCGTCATGTTGACTGACATGCATTGTCACAAGCCAGGGAAAGGCAGCACAAGTGTGCATGAGTGGACATGGAGATTTATTTTTAGTCCGTGCCCAGTCATGCGTACTTGTGTTTTTACTGCCTTGCGCATGCCCATTAGGTGCCCCTCGGTCTCCTAATGGGCAGGCGGCGGGCGTAGCGTAAGCTGTGCCCTCAGCCAATCCTGGCGCTGCTGGCAGCGCCAGGATTGGCTGAGAGGGGTTGGCAGGCCCCTCCAGTACCGTTAGTGAAGGCGCCCAGGGGATCAGAGGTCTGAGAGGTGGCGTGGACCCGTGGACCGGCTGTGAGGTAAGTTTAAAAAAAAAAATATTTCATTCCCCCCCCGTGCGCGACCCCCCCCAGACCCCCCCCCCCCCCCCCCCCCCCCGCGAGCCGCGACTGCAAAGCATGCGTAGTTAGCCAAGTGTATAGGGGAGCGCTGTAGTCTTTTTTGAAGGGGTTGTGATGTGGACAGTCAGAGGGAGGGAGTGCCAGAATCATTCTTCTGGCAATTATGGAGAAGAATAGAGTCATGGAACCCCATAGATGATGCCACTGCGGCGACCGCTGTTTATCCGATGCGATGAATTACACGACTGTAAACTTCCCTGTGAACATGGTAAACACCATGCCGATTTGGGTGTTTATGTCATTAAAATCTGCATGTTCCTGATTGACATGACTTGCATGTTCCTGATTGACATGACTTTTTTGTCTGGGAAATGTCGATACTTTTGACCTGATGGATTGTAGTAGGTGGGTGGGTGTAAGTGGGGGGAGGGGATAGCTCATAATTTAGACTCGTGTACCATTCGGGGTTTGCACCAAGTACCAGAATGAAGGCCCGATTCAATCGCTGGGGGTTGTACTTCTATTTGATTAAAAGAAATGCAGAGATCGGGATTAAAATCAAACTATTTCGCCCTGTGTTAGTGCATCAACCATGCGACCCCTGAACGTGGTACCAGCCTGAAGGAGGGTACGCTGACGCTACACTATATACTACACTTAAGGCTGGAACAAAAAAATAGGCCAGGGCATCAAAATAAAAGTGGCCCCCATTAGCGCACCAGATAGCAAAGAAAGGGCCCACATTTACAAATCACGTCAGATTAGAACTTGTAAAGACGCGCGGTATGGATATGTTGGCTGGTGTATTGAGCATGGCATGGGCACACTAGCCATATCTCATAGCCTCTGGATATTGTGCACATGCAGCGCTCTAAAACACAGCAGCTTCCAGGCACACTGGACTCGGCCGTCTCATGCGGATCATGTGCAGTCATGCGAGCAGCCTCCTGGCAAAGCGAGCAACTTCTTTGCACAGGTAGCAGCCATGCGATAAACCCAGAAATACTCAAACACACTCCACAGAATTCCACCATGTTGTGCAAGGTCTGGGCATACTGATCATCACTCAATTCCTATCTGAGAGGTTGATTCCCCGGACCATTCATCGCCCATCTCCTCTTAAATGATAAATAATTAAATCTTATTGCTTTATCAACCTTCCTGCTCCCTTTGTCCACTCTTTTTTCAAAATTTTCACGGGGGAGAACCCTCCTGACTCCCCGTAGGTTGTTCAGGCTCAATCTAGCTGCAATAATTTTACGCACACCACTTTCAAATGTCACCAGCCGCCACTGGTGCCTTATGAGGGACAATTTTATTAATTGCAACTACAACCTCCTTGTTGGTGATATCTAAGCAGTCGGGTGGATCACCCATGATAACATATGGGAATGACTGTGCTAGACTCAGTAGTGATTATACTACTGGTTTGAAGAATGGTTTCAACACCAGATGGTGCACTAGATTCTTGGGGAGAATATAAGTTGGAGAAATAAACAACCCACGCAGTCATAGGTATATGATTTTCAATCGGGGGGGCTACCTTCCATGGAACCGGTGGCAACTATGTTCCAAAAGGAGCGTGAATCCCCCCTTTTTACGGCTGCCATCAGCTTTTCCTACTTCCCTGTCTCTCTTAGCCTCCAAAATACAAGCCTTGTGCAACTTTCTAGCTTCTTGGATCTTTGACCAGTTTTTCAATTTAATAGCAGATGTCAACACCCCTCTGGCCTTTGTCCATTGTGTACCATACCAGGTTAGGGGTTTCGCCCTCCTGCCCAACCTACAAGATTCTATAAAAAATAAATCAAGTAATTTATAAAACAATTGTAAATGTACATTAGCGAGGTCGTCCCAATTAACTAGCTCAGGTTGGAACTGGTCTGGTAACCTCAGAAGGTCACCTATGCCGTCAGCAACACAACAGTAAATTCTACCAGTTAATTCTTCCAAAAGTGAAATAACACTCCGTTTGACCCTACTTGTTAGTAGATAGAGCCAACCTTCTGTCACGAGATTAATAATCATTAGCACTCACTATGTGCGTGGCCACCTTCAACTCTAGCGATAGGAGGTAGTGGTCACTGACTGTATGTGGAATCACCGTCATATCTATTAAAGAAGGCTACAGCTGATATCCAATAAAATAAAATCCAAAAGGCTGGAGCCCTGAGGTCTATTAAATGTGTCACTTCTCTCCCTATCTGAATTAGTCCTACCATTACAGGCCCTTAAGCCCTGGTTTAAAGTAAACACATTTAGTTGGACTGCCAGAGGTGACCATCTAACTGCTGCTGTATTCAACAGTTGTGGTATAGAGCATACTTGGTCCTCCTCAAGGGAGTGAAGTCTAAAATGACAGTTGAGTTGCTCATACTGGCAGTTCAGGTTACCACCAACAATTTTCATTACCTCAATAGGAAGTGAAGATAAATGTGTAGATAACAACCTGATCACTTCCGACTCGGGCTTGCCACCCCTGGGCCTACAATATGCATTACAGATGTGGCACATGGTAGAGTCTGGAAATTCAAGGCTAACACCGAGTACATGTTGAGAACCTAACTTAACTTCTTTAATGGTAGCACAAAGGACATTCTTAACCCATATTGTAATGCCCCCTGAAGGACTACTTCTCCATGCAGAAACAGCCATCTCACTATAAGAAGCCAACCCTTTGCGGAAAAGCGGTCCAGAAGACCAGGTCTCTTAAATAAACATATATTGTACAAATCAATAAAATTACACCACTCTGGGTTAAAAAGTTTAGCGTGTAATCCTGCAATATTCCAACAGGAATTAACGGGGCTGGAGTCGGGCTCACATCACCGAGGGCATCAAAGATCAAATTACCTTCCCTTTCTGTAATATCAAGTCAGTCCCCCTCTGCCAGAGCATCATAGCAGTTGTGGACTGAATGCCAGAAAGTAAGAGCTTGAGAGAATCAGGAGTAACAACTGAATCACAAAGAGGTTTAAATACAGGCAAGCTAGGATTGTAAATGTAGCCCAAGGGAAGTGGCAGGATATTAGGAGGGACCCGATAACTTCTTTCTTGCCCGAAGAGCAAATGCTCAACCAACATTTACAGTTATACAGTTGCCTTGTCGGTCCACAGGCCCAGAGCCAATCTAACCCATTCTTCTTGTCAGAAAAATGTTGCTTTTCAATTTAGGAGTGAAGTTCCTGTGCTTAGTTAGCCATTGCAAGGTCTTGTTATGCAGATCATCATGTGACTCCTGCTGGTCCTTTCGTAATGGAGGAACTCCACACAGGAATAAAACATATGGCCAGGAAGCTGGAGGGAGATTAATTACCTGCTGGTTAATTGTTTGGATCGATGCCCCTTAGAACCAGGTCTCTTTATAACTTGGCTCTCTGGTGTCTCCTTTTGGAAATACCTGTTTGGATTTAAAACAGGATCAGTAGCCACTGTAGGAGGATATGCTGGATTTTGATTTATAATTCAAGCCCTGTCAGAGGAGTCACCCCCTGCTGGGACAAGTGAGCATTAAATAATTTCAGCCTGAGTGATGCTTACTGCCAAAAGCAGACGTTCAATGGCTTCTAGTCATGCGTTGACCAGTGATATTGCAGCCTTCATCAGAATTTTAATCTTATCCAGGCAATCCTCCAGGGAGAGTCCCCTTTCAAACGACTTGGGCATCAAACCAGCAGAACAGTCTTTTCCAGCATAGGAATGAGTGATCACAAGAGGGAATTAGGGTCAATCCAGGTGTTGATACAAACACATCCATCTGGGTGGACATTCTCCTTTAACCAGATTTAGCCAGCTGCTTGGAACGTTTGGTGCCTGGAATAAATGTTAAAACAGACTTTTCCCTGGCCACAAGAGTTATCACGGAAGGTACCTTAACCAGAGAGTCAGGTAGCCTTACTGCAGGTGGGTCCAGGCTTAAGGTAGCAGAGGATTGTTGAAGGGGTGTAGCCATATTCATTAAGCTAAGGGAGAATCTTCTCTCTGTAGAATCATTTAAATTGCTAATGGCATTCACCGCTCTTTGTAACATTCTATCAATTGACATTGGAACTGGGGGGGAGGCGTAGATGCAATCAAAGGGCCTTCTGCCTTTTTCTTCCCCATTGTATTAAATCAAATATGCCACAAGTAAGTTAAAATAATGGCAATTATAATTTATATCACAATGGGTCGCTGGATGTACCTCAGAATGAAACCAAGGGAGGAGGTCTGGCCCACCCTTGTCCTGCCACAGACGGGTCGCATCGGGTGCCTCGTGGGAATTAATAGGCACCCCCAGGCGCTGGCAGCAATGTTGGCGGCTTCCTGCCGCAAGGAGAACTGGGGCTTGGAGTCCAGCCCCCACCATCGGCAACAGACTTCGCTTCCCACTCAGCGGGAATTAATAGGTACCTCAGGGCGCTAGCAGTAACGTTGACAGCTTACTGCCGCAAGGAGAACTGAGGCTTTGAATCTAGCCCCCGCCACAGGCAACAGACTTCACTTCCCATTGCCATAGATGACACATCCAGCAAAGACATCCCCTGAAATGAGTTAGAGTTAGCATGAAATGTTCAACTTGGGAATGGGGACGGTGTTTCCTCTGCAATCCAACCCATCTAATCTGAATATGGCCTGTCTACTATGCTACAATAAGGGTTGCTATTTGAATCCCCCATGATAACTCCTGTCACCAATACTCTGACCTACTATGTTTTCCAGTGCTGGAAATAAATGTGTTACTAATCCCCTTACAGTTGCACTATACCCAGCTGTTGACCTATGATCTGCAAGTTCTACTGGTGAAGCTGATGGTTTGCCTAGTTTCCAGAAGCAGTCCTTCTTTCTGAGCGAGGGAAGGAGATTGTCTTTCCCTTTTTACCTGCACACCAATGACAATATTGCCTACCGTCTCTTCCTCTGTAAATCCCTGGACCCTCTTGTGACTTGGCGACCAAAATTGTAAGAATGTATATGAGTAGTGCACTGGGTACATGAGCGGTGTGGTGCCCTCATTTTGGGGTTTTCTCTGTATATAATCCCTAAACTTATTGATGCTTCATATTGTATAGAGATAGTGAGAGCTGCTGTTTCCTCTTCCCATGCATTTCCCCTAGTATTACTCTCATTTCCCCCCTCCCTGTAGAAATCACTGAAAAGCCAAAATGTTTTTATCCAGGTAAGTTTAAACGGAGTAAGAAGAACAGTTTGTGTTGACCTCCCAGCCCTGGACGAAGACCGTTTTAGCATATAAGCTTATGGTCTGAGAAGAGCAACACTTTAACAAAGCATTGTTTCTGAGAGCATGACCAACACTAAAGATCTCGGGTGTCTTCATATCCACCGCAATCCCTATCATGAGATACTGAAGGAGCAAGATCCCAGCAATAGCCCCTAAATGCCCTGAGGTGTGCCAGGCTCAAATCTACCTAATACACTCCTCAACCTTATGGGATGCCTGCAATCACCAAGGAAACCATAGTGACAGTTTACCTATGTTTTCTGATTGCCATGGAACTGTTTAACACCTATATTAGGGTACACTTTCAAGTAATTGGTTTCCTCTAAAAAAATATAGTGAGCAACTTAAAATCTAAGTGACCGCATGGCCTAGGACCAACTGCACATAAAAAGTGGACCCATTTGGTTTGTTCAGAGTTCGTCTTTTGACCTGGAAGAGCACTATATACTGGAGCTGAAAATGCAGAAAATGTTTGTTGTCTCCACCAAATGAATAGGAAATATACTCCACTTCCAAGAAAAAACATTGCTCCTGTTGTAACATGGAGAATAAAGGAGGCAGATTGCCTTGCTGTGCAGATCCTGTCTCTTTTCAGCCCATAGCCCGAGTCTAGATAATCAGTGGGCTGTGAACTTTGCTTGGTAGAGACTTTCAAGATCAGAAACCTGCAAACATTGTTCAATCCTTGAGTGACTCTTGGTGTGCGGAGTGAGTAAAAACGCAGTTAAAGCACTAAAAGAATGTGGTTGTTAGAGGCCTCTCTCACCTGGCACCTCATACACTGCTGGTGGTGCTGCTCTTTAGTCATCAGAGTCTGTACCTGTAGTACTACTGTAGTGTTCTGTACTATGTGCCTCCATGCTGCAGGTCAATTTATATGCCCTGCTACCATTAGTATTCTAAGAATGTTAAGAATAAGTTAGGAATCATACTGGTAGTTGGTCAGTTCACTCCTGTTCTGACTTACATACGAGTGCTGTGAGGCAGCTTCTCTTCTTCTAATAAATCTTTCAACTTCAGTTTCACCACCCCCTGTGTGCTGGACTTATTTACTACAGTCATTGTAGTGATGAACTAATGATTCTGATCGAGGTTGTTGCCACCAATGGAAGAATCCACACAACATGTAGCTGTCACATCAATTTCACCTGAAAGCGTCCTGCACGTCAACCACCTTTAGCTACTCATCTATAGTAAGTGCTGAGGTGCAGCACTTGCATTTTGATCATTCTGCTGCATCTGTTCTTCTTGAGGAAAACATATTTCATGTTTGGAATGCAAAGGCCTTTTGCTGTAGAAGAGCAAAACTAACAGCAAAAGCTCAAAATTCTGTGAGGTCAACTGTGTGGTCAAGCATTTACAAGAACGATAGCTCCTCATTGAAGCGCATTGAGTATACATGGTTGATGCAGGTGTGTGTTTACTTGCCGCCATATTTTATTAGATTGGTAATATAGATAGATCCAAAGGACGTAGTGATGCTGATGCACGTTCACGTCAATGTATGGCCATCTTTATTTCGTTTTTTTTTCTTCCAAAGCTCCTTTGTAACACTGACAACACACAGACCTGAGGCACACCAATGCAACAGTCTGTAGAATCCATCGAGCTCATAGGCTAGCACTCTGGAAAGAATGTATTGCATTTATTTGGCTCATCACGTCGATGCGCACACCTCAACCATATTACTCTCGCAGGACCTGCACACTGGAAAAAGGTACTGTAGTTTTATTGGGTGCATCACAGTGATGCACATACCTCACAGTATCCAATTTAACTTTGAGATAAGGAACCTCAGGGATGATAACCTCACCACGAACTGGAATAGGTGCCGGTTCTGTGGTTATCAAGCTTACGAATGGATCACGGTGAGGGCTCACCCTTCAAACAGGAACAGTATCTATGCATATTCTAGCAGATGTATGTGAAAATATGTATATCTCAAAACCAGAAATATGAACCTGATTGGAACTATTTCAACATATATTTACATTGAGGCATACAGCAAGTATTATTTCACAGTATTGTGCACAACTAACACCAAAAGCAACACAAACTGTCTATTTTATTATGTGTTAGTTTATCTTTTTTAATGTCAAGGCTATTTTTGAGTTCTTGTTTGTTGTTCATTCTTCAGTGAAATGCAGCCTGTGACTCCATGGCCACCCTTTTTTGAGAACGCTGGGAAATCCAACTATTCTGTGGAGGAATTGGTTCAATGCCTTTCAAACCTATGTGGGAGCAATTGGTACTTCACTCTTTTGACCAGAAAGAAAAGTACTTCTCTAACTACATTAGTTAGGATTTGAAGGTAGAGCAGTCTTTAAACATCTACCAGACCTGACACTAAATGGAACGAAGAGTTAGATGAGCATATAAAGGTAGTCAAGAACTTAAAGTAAGATTCAGTGTACAACCCAGTCTGGTTGTTCGAAGCCATAATCTTTTAAATGAGACCGAAAGGCTAGTGAAGATGTAGACGCCTACATCTCTACTCTAAGAAAGTTAATTGCTGCTTGCCAATTTGAGGCATTTATAGTCCAATTGGTAAAAGATAGGATAGTTTGTAAATGTACAGATGAAGCTTTCCAGCAAAAGCTCCGCTTGATTTGTAATTTGTCTCTGGAAGATACTATCAGGACTGCAGAGAGTATCAAGACTTCAAAAGTGTCGGCCAAAGAGTTAGATGACAAGCATAACGATTCTGTAGGTGTGATGAGAAGTAAGGATGATAAGACTTAGAAGGCAACCCTGGGTGGACAAAAGGCATTTTTCAAACAGTTTCAGGTATGGTTATAGTACACACCAGAAGGATAACAAAGCATGCCATGCCAGGAAAGTTTCTTGCAGGCTCTGCAGCAAAGTAAACGCAGCAGGGTAGCAAATGTAATCGAAGATGATACTGATGAGCGAGAACTTAGGAAAATTCAGGATGAACTAAAGAACATGGTCATGTTTGTGGCGAAAGACGATGCATAGTGACACTGAGAAATGTGTTGGTCGGTATGTAAATATTGGTGAGGCTGACAAAGGGTTGAAATTACTGGTAAATACAGCTGCCAGAATTACAGTGATTACCCAAGAATTGTTTAAGGACACATGACCAGATAAAAATCTGGGACCACCCAACAAATCGCTGAAATCATATGAAGGACACAGAATTGAACTAGCTGCATTTTTCGAGGATATATTAGAGTTCACAGAAAGGAAGATCTTTGGCAAAATCTGTATTGCCATACAAGGCATGTGTATTCTTGTTTAGCTCCATCAGGGTTTTTTCAATATGATTTTGAAACTTGGCACAAAGGATCAGGTTTCCGTGGTCAATTCTTACAGTCTGATAGAAGACATTATTAGTAGATTTCCCTCTTATTTTACTAACAGACTGAGTGCCATCACAGGTTTTAAAAATAAAAGAGGGGAAAAAGCCTGTCCAATACAAGTTGAGGAGTGTGCCATTTTGATTGAGGGATGACCTTGAGAATGAACTATGGGTCCTATGTGAAAAGGGGATCATTAAGCCCATTGACTCTTCTTTGTGACTGTCACCACTAGTCACTGCATGCAAGAGGAGTAGTGAGTTGAGGGTTTGTGTTGACTATTGCAGTTTGAACAAGGTAATTGGAGCAGATTCACATCAACTCCCAAAGATCACCAAATTGCAGGCTGTAAAAGGGGGGCTCAAAGTGGTTCACCAAGTTTGATTTAGCAGCAGCTTATCACCTGGTTGTTCTGAATCCAGAGTCAAGACATCTCACTACATTTTTTTCTCGTATAGCTACTTTTCAGTACTGCAGGATAGTGTTCGGTTTAGCTTTTGCAACTGTTGTATTTCAGATGATCATATATCAATGTTCAGAAAAATCAAAGGAGTGACAACTTCCAGGACGTTTTTTTTTTTTTTTTAAAACATTTTATTGGTTTTCAAGGTCTTGTAATACAAATAACACCATAGTAATCATTTGTAGCAACCTTATTCCGTACATATCTCACAGTAGTTTATACATAATACAATCACGTCGCTGCATAGATACATTATTTTGTGCTCTGGGATAAATGTTCCAAAAACGGAGTCCTGTCGGGGTATCAACCCCTATTGTTTTTGTTTTTTTTTTTCAAAATTTTTATTAAAACAATAAAGCAGTTACAAGCACGGGCCTACAACCACCAGGGCCGGCCGCTAGACTCAGAAAGGATCGTACATTAGTTAAAGCAGTAGGCGACACCTGGGGCCCAGCCCCGTAGATGGCTCAGGATAGCTCGAGAGAAGCAGGAGACATACATTTAACATAAATAACAACAAAAAACAACAGGCGAGGCATACGGGCAAAATGCGTGGGTCAGGCTACATCCGGGGGACTTTTACTCCAAACCTTCAATTAGCTATCAACAGGAGGGAGTACTGAAAGATCGGGGGGGGGTAACGGGAAAGGAACATCTATATTCGATTATTACAGTCAGTTGCAAGGAACCATCAAGGGTCAGGGGGACAAGGCAATATCGGTGTCCACTAGGGGGGGCGTACAGATACCCCCACGATACACGTTCCATTGCCCCCAAATTCTACCCCATGCCCCGGGTTTACCGCGGGCCACATATACAGTCTTCTCCCTGAACATACACCAGTCCATGTTTTCCTTCCATACTGACACGGTGGGTGGCCGCTGGGAGCCCCAAAGCTGCGCTATATCCCTCTTAGCAATCATGTAGCCCAGGGCCGCCCACCGAGTCTGCGCCGCGTTATAATCATTGGGCTCCCACACATTCAAGACACAGCGACGCACCTCCGGCAGCAGCGCCACCCCGGTGACTTGTCCCATGACCCCATGAACCCGACGCCAGTATTCCGCCACCTCCCGGCACTCCCAAAGGATATGGAGAAAGGTGGCACTGAGCCCACACCCCCGCTTGCAGAGCCCATCTTCCGAGAATCCCATCGAGACCAGACGGGGGCCCGTCACATACACCCGGTGGAGAATCTTTAACTGGACCAGGCGGAGACGGGCTGGAATGGCGACTTCCTTAGGGGACGATAGTGCGGACTGCCAGTCCTCGTCGTCTAATTCCACCCCGTCCCCCGTCCACGTCTCCCGAAGGCGCACCAATAGGTCAGCCCGATTATTAATGAGTTTTTTATAGATTAAGGAGATAGTACTGTCGGGAACATGACCATCAAGTATGCGATCCTCGAGGGGCGAAGAGGCCGGGATCTTGGTCCCCTCCCCAAAGACAGAGAGCAGGGCATGCCGAACCTGGGCGTATCGGAAGAACTCCTTTTCCGTGAGTTCGTATTCGCTCTGGAGCGCCGCGAAGGTCTTAACCGCGCCCTTCATCCATAAGTCTCCCACTCTACTGATGCCAATCGTGTCCCAACGGTCAAACCCCTTCGTTGTCCAGAGGCTTCCCAGTCGGTCGGAGGCAAATAAAGGAGTAGCGCATGTTAGTCGCTCACTCCAGCCCATGGCTACATTGGCCGCCTTCCAAATCCGTTCCGCGATCTTAGTGGGGCCCGTCAGGGTCCGTCCAGCCGAGCGGGAGTAAAGCGCCCTGTTATAGTTACCGCCGGGAAGCAGGAATTTATCCATCTCATACGCCGGGTTCAAGCCAGGCGCATACGTGGCATGGTTAATGGCTGATAGCTGTGAGGCCCAATAATACCTGCGAATGTCGGGAAGCGCGATGCCCCCGTCGTACCAGGGGAGAGTGAGTTTGGCCAGGGCGATACGCGCCCGTCCGTCCCACACCAGTCTCCTCTGCAGGCTCTCTACTTCCCGAAAGTAGGCCACTGGAATGATGTCGAAGGAGTTCTGAAGTGCATAGAGGAACCTGGGAAGGGACATCATTTTAAACAATGCGGCCCGACCCAGTGGGGACAGGGGCAGCCTACACCACCGAGCCGTGTCTTCCCTCAAACGCCGAAGTGGAAGCAGGAGATTGTGCTCATAGCGAGCTACCGGGTCCAACGAGATGTGTATCCCCAGGTATTTAAAGCCGGACAGAGATATTTGGATCGGAAGCCGAGGCGGCAGGAGAGGGGGGCCACCGGAGATAGGATAGACACAGGATTTAGACCAGTTAATCGTGAGACCCGAATTTCTCCCGTAGGAAGTCAGAACATCGAAGAGAACGGTAAGCGACTGCCGCGGCGAGGTAAGATACAGGAGGATATCGTCAGCATATAACGAGACCCGATCCTCAAAGCCCGGGGCCCACCGGATCCCCCTGATCGAGGGCTCCCAGCGGAGCCAAGCGGCGAGTGGCTCCAGGGCGAGAGCAAAGAGCAGAGGGGACAACGGGCACCCCTGCCTCGTACCCCTACCGAGAGCGAAGGGCCGAGAGACCCGCCCATTCACCACCACCTGAGCCATGGGTCCCGTGTAGAGAAGCTTCACCCAGCCAAGAAATCCCTCCCCAAAGCCGAATTTGGTCAAGACAGCCCAGAGGAATGGCCACTCGATGGTGTCAAAGGCCATCGTGGCATCTAAAGAAACCAGCACGGCCGGTTCGGAGAGGTACTCTGCCCTGGCGAGGGCGCCATGGAGACGCCGCAAGTTGAGGGCGGTGTTGCGATGTGGGATGAAGCCGCATTGATCAGGATGAATCAGATCGCAGATGACGCTCAACAAACGATTGGCGAGGACTTTAGCCAGGATTTTAGGCTCTGCATTTAGCAGTGAAATAGGCCTGTAAGAGGCACAGCGGTCCCGTGGCTTACCTTCCTTGGGGATCACGACTATCGTGGCCAGTCGCTGGTCGACCGGAAGGGAACCGGCCTCAAGGGACTCCTGAAACATCCGACGGAGGAAGGGCGCTAGTTTATCCGGGCGCAACTTATATAATTCGATAGGTAGACCGTTGGGACCCATGGCCTTGCCCGAGCGAAGGGACCGAATCGCAGTCGCGATTTCATCTACCGACAAAGGAGCGTCCAGCTGCTCACGGTCCTCGGCAGAAAGGCCAGGCAAAGCAATGTCCCTCAGGAGAAGGCGAGAATCTTCCTCATCCCTATCAGTCACCGGGGAGTACACAGTCCGGAGGTGGTCGGCAAAACATTCCACAATCTCACCAGGCTCAGTCACACACACTCCATCCGAGACACGCAACTCCGGGACCACACGATTCACTCTCTCCTTCTTGTCCAGCCACGCAATCAGCTTTCCCGCCTTGTCCCCGGCATCATACAACCGACCCTGCTGCTCCCTATACATAGTTTTGGCAGCGTCGGTGACAAGAGATCTGTATTCAAACTGTTTCAGGCTGAGGGCATGGAGCCCGTCCGGAGTGACACCCGCCTCCAAGGCCGACTCCAGCCCCGAGATGTCAGTCTCCAGCTTCACCACCGCCTCACTCCTGAGCTTCTTAGCCACCACTATCTGGGAGAGGGCGTGTCCGCGGATTACGGTTTTAAAGGCTTCCCACAGGGACATTGCAGACAACACAGACCCCTCGTTTTCAAGAAAGTATTGGTCCATAGCCTTAACCAGACTCTCGCGGGTCGTAGGGTCTCGCAGGTACCACGGGTTAATGGGAGCGGTCCGCCCTGCAGACCGCGACTCGGTGTCAAAGAGAAGCCACAGCGGGGAATGATCGGAGATACCCCTCGCCAGGTGCCTGACCTCTCGAATTCGACCCGTCTGCGCCACGGGCATAAGGAAATAGTCTAACCTAGAAAGACTCCCATGTGCCCCAGAGTGAAAGGTGTATTGACATTGGGTCGGATGCATTAATCGCCAACTATCCACCAGGCCGAAGGTCTCCAACAGACCACCTAGCCAAGCCTGGGCAGCGGGGAGGGCCCTGGGTGGGCGACGATCCAGGTCACCCGAAACCACCGAGTTAAAATCCCCGCCCATAAGCAAAAGGCCATCCGGAAGTTCAAGCAGCATTCGACCCAAGTCCGCAAAGGTGGAGTTCTGGAGGCCCGGTGGGACGTAAATTGAGACCAGGGCAAGGGGATACCCCTCCCACCTCCCAATCAGACAAACATAACGCCCTCTATCATCTGAGACCACCCTCGTGATCTCCAACGGAAGTGAGGATCGCAGGAGAATGCCCACCCCCCTGGAGCCAGTTGTGAAACCAGAGTGAGCCACGAGGCGGTATCCCCCCCTGTTCATTG
Organism: Triturus cristatus; assembly: GCF_964204655.1. Lineage (NCBI taxonomy): Eukaryota > Metazoa > Chordata > Amphibia > Caudata > Salamandridae > Triturus > Triturus cristatus. The sequence continues at coordinate 1,154,937,716 of NC_140583.1, read as the reverse complement.
CATGGCAGACATTGCCAACCAAATGCGTCTCCTGGATAAACACCACATCAGGAGTCAGACGACGCAAATACTGCAGAACTACACCCCGTTTGATACGGTCCCCCAACCCATTGACGTTCCATGACATCAGCTTCAACCCGTCCCCCCCCATTCCCTCCAATAGATCAGAGGTCCCCCCGCAAGTAGCACAAGTCCCAGAGGTGGCAGAAAATCAATACCTCGCCCTGCTAACAAAAACCACACTACAAAACAACCCCTCCTTCCCCCCCCACCCCCCCCCAACACCCAACTCCCCCCACCCTGCACCCCTGCGGGCCAAAAAACCCCCCCAAATTGCAGTGTGCCTGTCGCCCAACTAACCCCAGTCTACAAAAAGACCCCGGAGGAGGAAAGGGACCCGTCCCCGCCCGCCCCCCATACAGGTACTAGCAAAACACACTGAACCAAAGAAGTACAACCCAGCTGAGCAGTGCAAATTGGCAAAGTCAAGGACCAAGAGTCACTCCAAAGGGGACCCGTCACCGCTGGCACCTGCAGAGGGCCCGGGACGGCCACCTCTGTCCGGCAGCGAGTCCAACCAGTCACTCACGGCCACAGGAGAGTCAAAGAAGGCAGTCCGCTCCTCATGTTCCACTCGGAGTTTGGCAGGGTAGAGCATAGAGTACTTTAGGCCCAGCTCACGAAGACGACGTTTCACCCCCTGGAATCCCATCCGCTGTTTCTGGACAAGTTGAGTAAAGTCCGGATAAAAGTTAATGGATGAGTTCTCATGTCGAACCGGGCCATGGACCCGCGAGGCCTGCAGAATCGCATCCCGGTCTCTGTAGTAAAACAGTTTGGCCACGATAGGCCTCGGGGGGGCCCCCGGCCGTGGCCGCCCGCCCGGAACTCGATGAGCCCGTTCAACGGCAAAAAATTTACTCAAGCCCGCAGGGGTCAGCTGTTGGAGGATGAGTTCCTCGACCAGGAGGTCAACCGGGCGGTCGTCGGAGGACTCCGGTACGCCGATGACACGGATGTTGTTGCGTCGGGCCCGTCCCTCGAAGTCCTCCAGCCGCCGGGCCATCTGCTCATTGACCACCTTGATGTCGCCAAGCGCGGCCTGCAGGTCCGACACATCCGCACCCAGGGTGGAGGTCCGCGCATCGAGAGTTTGAACCCTCTCGTTTGTTTTGGAGAGGTCCGCCCGTATTAAGGTGACATCAATCGCCACCGTATCGATCTTGCGGGCCAGGGCCTCGTATTGCGTGGCGATGGTCTCCCTGATGCCATCAATGGCGCCCATGATGTCCTGTAGGGAAAGTTCCGAAGAGACGGATGTGCCGCCACCGGCGACGTCTGAGGGGGGACCGGCCGTTCCAGGAGAGCCTCTGCCCTGAGTGTAGCGGTCCATGTTGTTGGTCTGGACCGATCCTCCACGGAGGGAGGATTTAGTCTTGCGCCCCTCGAGGCCCCCCTTGCCCCCCATGCGGCCACGGACCCCGAGGGGGACCGCCGATCAAAAGTAGTTGGGATACCGGCCCTGGAAACCAGCGCCTCACCCGAGGCCACAATATGGCGGTGCGGGGGGACCCAAGGCGATAGGCACTCTAGTGGCAGGTGGTGACAAAGCTTTGTGCAGAGGTCAGGGAAACACCCCGCCACCTCAATCGCTCCACCGGCCAGCCCCCTGAGGTCTGAAAGTGAAACCGAAAGTGGCCGATCGGCCCCTGGCACCGCGCCGCTGCCGCTGTTGTTCAACTGCGACACGGCCCCACGGCCCACCTTCGCCCCGGGCACCTCCGTCGGGTGGGTCCCAAAAGTTCAAACAACGATAACTCAGGATTCCCGGGTCCGATTAAATTTCTGAAAAGAGATAAGTGCTCAGCCGGTCGTCATCTCCCAGATTCCATAAACCAAATCAGGATATTGTCAGGATAAATTCCGAGGAGCAGCGAGGGTCCGGGGAGCCCTGTGCTCACGCGACCATCTTGGATGCGCGCTAGGCTCCTCCCCCTTCCAGGACGTTTTGATGTATTTTGTCACAAGTAGCATCCTTAAAAAGGTTTTTGCCATTAATCACAAACACTGTGTTATTCTTGAGACTGAGAAATGTGAAGTCCCGAAGAGCAAAATAGGATATTTGGACCATGTAGTGTCTGAGAATGGTATTGAACTGAGGCCTGGTTTAGTCAGTGCCATTACTGATGCTACAACACCCATTGACAAAGCTGGATTAGAATCTGTCATTGGTCTTAGTGAATTCTTTAAAGAACAGTATCTTTGCATGAGACAAGACCCTTTCGGATGTGTTTAATGTTAGTAGGGTTGAGTGTTCTAAAACCTTATAATTCAAGCCTGCTGTGTACAATCGCCATTGATGCCAGCAACCTGGGCTTAGAATCAGTTTTAACCTAAACCAAGGGAGAAGTACAAGACACTATTGGGTATTCTTCACTAATCTCAATACGGTTGGGAGAAAACATTAAAGACCAAACATCTTGGATTTCATGCTTCTCCACAAAACAGCTACAGCACAATTTTGACATCTGGAGTAAAACCTTAAGAGCAGATTACTAGTCACATTTTCTTTCAGAAACCTTGTTGGCAGAGGGCAAATAAGACAAAGACAATGGGAGTTGTCTCATTTATTGCTTAGTATGGCACTTTGGATTTCAGAAGTCCTCTCTGTAACCTTTGGCAAAGTCTTATTTTCCATCTTTCCCGTCTTGGCCTCACTGACGGTGCAGAAATTAGATTGGAATTGACATTACCAGAGCATGTTTTCTATATGTAGTACTGCACAATGGCATAATGAAATTCCTCAGGTCATTTATGATGATGTTGCGCAGCACTGCTTGGTACTGATCAGATGCTATGGCATCTACATTTTCTCGATCCACCTTGCACCTGGAAGTTAGGATCACAAAAGACATCTCTGGCGCCTGAGCCATCCATGAGAAAGAACACCAGTGAAGGTAAGCAATTTTTTCACCACTCTTTTTCTCAGTTCTGAGCTACAGAGATTACAATATTGTAGGTTTTTCCCTGCGCAACTTGTAATTTGGGAATACTAGCAAAGTTTAATCGGGGCCTTCAACTGTTTGCCTCGCTTTTACGTTATTCAAGACACATGACAGAGAGGGTATATATGTTGAGTGTACTAGCTTATGTAAAATCTTTTTTTTACTACATCACTTTACTAGTGTAAACATCTTTAAAGTAAATAACATTTATATTCCTCTAATGGTATATATGCATTTCTTCCTTCTCTGTTTACTGGCTGACTAGGCGCTGTATAAACATTTTCTATAAAGTGCCAATGAAACACATCTTCCTCATTTGACATGTTGGCACCATGTGGTAACTGATTCGGGATGGGGTGTGACTCTCTCAGTAACATGGCTGAGGCTATGTTGAATAAACTCATGGAAAACGTTATGCTGAATTTTGTGTTATAGAAGTACAATAATTTTGACTGATACAACAAAACTAAAAAATATTAATAGTCCTAAATGTTAAGTGCCTCCACTTTACCTGGTCATTGATAGGATGGTATTGGAGGCAGAGTCCTCTGCCTACCCAACAGTCTGGTGGCCTACCTCCCACACAGTAAATGACCCCCGTCTGTGTCTAGTCTATGAAAGATGGGCCAAGACTTCATTGCTGAATTTAAGGTGCTGCAAAATAATGTTCATAAACTGTGGTCTGTGACTGTTTTATAAAATGAAATAATATTAGTAGATTGATAAAGTACATACATGAAAAAACAAAATAGAACATTTTGTAAATTTGAAACTAGAAGCTAAAAGTTATCCTAAGCTAGATTTGTGGTAGCAGTACAACAAATGGAATCTACAATGGACAATTGTATCCCTCAATTGAAGCACTCTTATTCACCAAAAGAAAAAGAACTACATTACGAAGAAGAAAGACAATTATATGATAGAGTCTCGCATATGTCTTTGTCATTTAGAAATGAAACCGCATCTTGAAAAACTAAATTTAAAAAAAATGTTTTATTGATTTTTCAAGTACAACATAGCAATGACCACCCCCCTCCCTGCTCCCCGTACTGTGAGGACTCTTAGTCAGCAATCATACAATTTCCCCTCTAAATCATTTTTGTGCGTGATCTCCCTTACGATGTGTGGAAATGTGCCTAAAAGTGAGCACACTGGTGCAGGGACACCCTCTCGTCCACGAGTCCGAAGACTAACAAAATGGAGATCGGCACTGGAGTTGGAGGAAATAACAAGTTTATTAATCACTCATGAGTGGGACCACGTCCACACGACACTCTCAAGTGTTGCAGGAGAAGGCACACTGGATTCACAAACCATCCTCCTTTTATACTGTCAAGTTGCAATGTATGCATTTGGACAGAAATGGAAAGAACAAGTTTAAACACAGAAATGGCTATCGGCAAACAAGGGCAGATAGATGACTACGTGGTCAGCAAAGTGGGAGGGGGAGCAGGAATGCTTATGGTAGCAGTAAATGGTCGACAGTTAACATCTGAGACCAGGTGCACTGGCAGCTACAAACCCCAAGCACGTACATTGCTTAGCCATGTCAGGAGGTCAACTAAAATAGATGACACAAGCAGAGTGAAAAGGCGAGCAACAGAGGACGAAAGAATTACGATGGAAACAAAATGGCTGTCGCTTATGCTAAGGTAAAAGTTTACACTGACGACCCTTTTAGCATAAGCTAAGACATTTTCTTATGCTTTAAAAGGGGTACGATAAACATCATGGATGTCAATTAACATTATATCACAGATTTCTCGTTCCATTGCTGAACAGGCATTTACATTTTGAACATTCGTTTTACATGGTAGACAAGTAGTACAAGTGGAAATACAGAGGGAACAAAGCATTGGCCCACATTGAATACATAAGCAACAAAAGAAGAGAATTGCAATGATTATGAATAAGGCCGACAATATTTTCAGACCCCATACAGAAAATATGTTCCAGAACCATCCAGTCCAAGTCCATGTTCCTGAGTCTTGATGGATCTCAGTACCTATTTTATGCATTTTGGAAATAGCATCATAAACAGAAGGGGCATGGTCAGGTATGAACACCCAGCAACTACTACCGATAATGCGGCATGCTCCACCACGATCAGCTAAGATAACATCTAGCACCATTCTATTTTGCAAAGTCACAATTCTCGTAATTTGGAGTTCTTCTGTAATATTTCCAAGAGCCATTGCTGTTTGATTAGTCACAGCCTCTACTACACGGGTCAAGCGTCTGATTTTCCTGCTATTTAAAGCTGCACCAACGAAGAAAAAGAGTCCCAAATTTCAAGTCAACATATTGCTGTAATGCAGTGTCAGTTTGATCCACTTCGTCATTATTTATAGCTCTTTTGAATCAGTTCAAGGAAATGTCATTAAACAGCTTTTGATCTTTATGATAGGATGCAGGTGCTAAGAACACAGGAGGAAGCAAGAAGTACACATAGCATATTCCAGACCATCCAATTGGTAGATGGTAGTAACCTTTACTTCCCCAAATGAAGTAAGTGTTGTGTGAGGCTAGAAAACTACTATTGTTCGTTCCAGTAATGTTCAATACTGTAGTACAGTCACTTTTTCCCACTGGGATACTACCAAAGCTGCTCACACAAAGATTTGCTTGGGCTCTAGTAACAGTGATAACATGAGGCCTGTTACCCTTGGCCGTTCGAGTGTTGGGGAAAACATAGCTTGTGGAGGAATCTCCTTTGCGATACTCCTCCATTTCCCATACAGTTCCTTTGGCTTGTGGATCCCCTTCCTCATCGGGGTAGCAAACCCTATTGAGTTTTGCCTTAAGTCCTCCTACATCAGCTAGAGTAATATTAGCGATTTCAGTGGCCCACAACAGTGCGAACCAGGCTTTACAGGAGCCATTATGCTAGAATGGCAATGGAATGAGAGGCTGGCATCATTCCACATACCCAGCAGTTGGTAGTGTACGTAGCATTATGAGTATGATGCAACATTTGTATGAAAGTGTTATTGAGATATGACATTTGGTGCTTCTTTTCATGATAGGGAAGAGTGAAATAATAATGTTCGGTGGGGACAGGAGTAGTAGCAGTCGGTAAGTTTCGAGCCGGAGCTACTTCCTCCACAACAGACATTATCACAGCAATGATGGCAGCAGTCAAAGTTATACCAAATGGGATGATGGACGGAGCGTTTGAGCAAATCAAACACTCACCCCCAGTCAACTGATCTGGGTTTAATCTATCATCATCCTTTAGCTCACTCCCCCACCCCAGTTCAGACATGGCCATATGCAAATCAGTCGGACCCTGTGCCTCATGGGAACAGTCCAGCCCGAACTGCCAAGCAGAGTTAGTCCAGTCCAGTCAGTCAAAGTTAGTCCAATAACGAATAGTGTATATTTACTACAGGTTTTTGCAGCATTCGATTTCTTCTCCTCAAGCATGTTCATCTCGTCGGTAAACAACAGAACAGATGGTGCCCTAAGGTCCTGGGCAGGCGTTCGTTTCTTCATGAACGTTGAGACGGGTAGTCACTAAAAGGCTTACCCCCCTTTGTAGTCAGTCTTTAACCACCCAGGACAGTGGCTCAAACAGTCTCTTTCTGCGATGAAGTGTCTTTCTTCCTGGATCGAAGCAGATATCTAGATGTACCAGGGATCGTGTGGTCCGGGAAGACTTCCTCAGGTCCTTCAGGTGACGCGGCTCGTCCTCTCTCGGGGGCTCACGAGGGCATGCGAAACCTTTCGACAATGGGTGGCATACACCCAGTTCTTCCGGTTGGTCACTCGCAGTGCAGTTCTGGTAGCCAGGAGGCCCTGCTCTGGGCCGCGCCACCGAGGGGCCAAGGAACTGGTCAGTTGAAACGATTTTGTCAGCACAAACTCGCCAGGCCGCAGATCATGGCCTTCTCCCTGCGACCTGTCTGGAAGAGCTTCCCACACCGGCTGATAAATAGAAGACAAGCTGTCAGTTACTCATCAGCACATGGGGTACATCATGTATAGGGCGAGGCTTAGAAATTCCCCAAATATTCATGGGTCTCCCAAAGACTATTTCATGCGGTGTAAGGCCAGATCATGTATGTGGTATCGATCTAATAGAAAGCAGAGCTAGGGGCAGTGCATCAGGCCATTTCAAAGACGTGGAAGCCTGTATTTTAGCCAATTTCAATTTCAGGGTGGAGTTGTAACGCTCCACCAAGCCTGCTAATTGTGGATGAAAAGCAGCATGAAATTTCTGCTTAATTCCCTACCCATTCATGACATATTCTACAACTTGCCCCATGAAATGAGGTCCGTTGTCACTCCATAAGACTCGACAAATGCCGAATCGAGGAAAGAACTCCTTTAGGAGAACTTTCGCTGTCGTGAGAGCTGTATTATCCTTCGTAGCATACGCCTCCACCCATTTACTGAAGGCACAAACCACTACTAGGACATATTTTAAGTTATTACAGCGCTCAAACTGAATATAGTCCATTTGCAGGACCTCAAAAGGTGCAGTTGGTGTCACAAACCCTCCTGTTGGAGTTTGCGTTCCCTTTCCAGGATTATACTGAAGACAGACCAGACAAGACTGGACTATTTTTTTTAGGAGTGCCGGCAATATCAGGATGATCCCAAACGTGCATAAGTGGTTTTGCCATTGAGGATACACCAACATGTGCCAGCCCATGTGCCATGTGAATCAAGGGGTATAAGTAGGCTGTGGGTAACTTCCATTTGGTCATATCTTTATTCCTCCAGCAGCCCTCATCATCCAGTGTTCCCTCCTTAGACCATTGGTCTAGTTCGTCAGCAGAGGCAGATTGTTGCCTATCCAGCACCTCTTGCCTGGCATCATGCCAATGTTCAGCTTGTGACTTCACCACATACATGGATGTAGTACTTCGCTGCATTGCGGTCTCACAGGCTGTGTGATCCGCAAAGGCATTACCTGCTCCTATTTTATCAGTCACTTTCTTGTGTGCACTACATTTAACAATTGCCAGTTTCTTAGGATAGGTTAGGGCAGTAAGAAGATTATGCACTCATTCTCCATGTACTATCTGTGTCCCATGTGAGGTGAGGAAGCCCATTTCTTTTCAGATGCGACCAAAATTGTCTGCCACCCCAAAAGCGTACTGGCTGTCAGTAAAAATTTTAACAAGTAAGTCTGTACTAAGCTCACATACTCTCGTCAGTACAATCAGCTCGGCCCGATTTCTGTGGGATGCGAGCTGTTTCAACTACTGTCTGAAGTGTTGTAATCGCATAGGCAGCAGATGTAGTGCCATCAGGCAACTTCAAACATGAGCCATCAACCCATAGCTCCCCATCAACACTAGAAGGAGGTGTATCTTGTAGGTCAACGCAACCCTTTGTGTGCTCTTCAGTGAGGAATATACAATCATGTAACTCTTGCGACTGAGACTGAGTAGCTGGAAATGGCAATAGTGTAGCAGAGTTTAAGGTCAAACATCTTTTCAATGTGATATGAGGGGCCAAAAGTGTTAATTCATATCCTGTCAAGATAGTACTAGTCAAATGCTGTGTTTTCGTTTGATTTAGCAAAGCATCAGCTGAATGGGGTACTAACACAAGCAGTTTGTGTGACAAAACTATTCCTTCACTTTGACATATAGATACAGCCGGTGCTGCCACCGCTCGGAAACATCCAGGCAGCGCTTGAGCAACTGGGTCAAGGACAGTTGAGAAATATGCACAAGGACGTTGTTTTTCACCGTGTGTCTGTGTTAAAACCAAGAGGGCACAACCTTCCCTCTCGTGTACGTAAAGTGTGAAAGTCTTAGTATAGTCTGGAGTTCCTAATTCTGGTGCAGAGCAAAGAGCTTGGCGTAATTGTTGGAAGGCATTCTGACATTCAGTAGTCCATGGGAGGGGCATCGAAGTGTCCTTGGTCAAAAGGGCCAACAAAGGTTTAATATTTTGCGAAAAACTGGGGATCCACTGCCTACAAAAAGAAGTGAGGCCAATCAATGCACGGACATCCTTCTGAGTACGGGGCACAGGAGTATCTAAAATGGTCTGAAAGCGGTCTGATGTGAGTGCACGTCCCTCCTTAGACAGGAGGTGACCTAAATAGGTAACCTGCTATCAAGAGTATTGCAATTTATTTCGCGAGACTTTGTGATTATGGAAGGCAAGAAACAATAACAGTGTTCCTTCTTCACACTGCTCATGGTTATCTGCAGCTAACAAGATGTCGTCGACGTACTGGATAAGAGCCACCCCTTTTGGTACGGGAAAGGAATCAAGCTGCCTTTTTGATGCCTGACTGTAAATGCTAGGACTTTCTGTATAGCCCTGTGGAGCTCTGCAGAACCGGAAGAATCTATTTTTCAAGGTGAACCCAAACAAATAACGGCTGTTAGGATGAATGGGTATCGAGAAGAAGGCATTCTTCAAATCGATCAACGAAAATGTAGTGGCAGTGGGAGGGACCACAGTGAGAAGTGTTGTGATACCAGAAACTACCGGATATTGGGGCACTACAATTTTATTAACCTCTCGCAAATCAATAATGAATCTGTAGATTTTAGTGTCTGTGTCATTTTGCAAGATGGGTAGGATAGGGCTATTGCAAGTATTGCACGGGACTTCTTCCACTACCCCCACTTTAATCAAATCCTGAACAATGTTTGCTAATGCTTTTTCACCTTCTCGGGGTATTTTGTATTGGGGCAGTCGAGGCAATGAAACACCCTCCTTTACTTGGATATGTACAGGTGGAATAACCATTTGTCCCACATCAGTATCTGATCCAGCCCACAAAGTACTCGGTAAGGACGCCAGAGCGACATCCTCATTGATAAGACTGGATCTCTCAACCATTGGATAATTGTCATTTAAAATAACACGCACACCTTCCGGAGAACATGGTATTGTAGCACGTAAATATGTAAGCATATCGATACCCACAATGTTGTCCGGCGTGTTAGGGGAAAGCAAAAATGGACATGCTGCAGTGAATTTGTCAAGTCCGAATTCAAGTGGCTGTGAAAGTGGGCTAGGTGTAGGTGTCCCATCGAATCCTATCAATGTTATCGTTGTGCCGGACAGGGGAACCCTAGGAACCAATCTTTTAGACAGAGCACTACGGGTAGCCCTTGTATCAACCAGAAACCGATCAGTACATCCCAAGACATTTGCTTCAATATAAGGACCCATTTAATCTACTGGCACCTCAACTAGTTCCTTACCCCATTCTAGGCATCCCTATGCATAATCGGAATCTGCAAGGGCATCAGCAGAATAATCAGACATTTGATATTGATTTCGTCTATCAAAAGTATTAGAGTGATTTGGTCCTTGTTCAACTGCCTCAAACCTGGGACGAGCTCCTGAACCTCTCTTATTTCCTAAATTCCCTGGACATCCACTCATACTTCCCCTTCCCCGCTGATACTATTGACCTCGCAAAAGAGGGCTCTCAGAACGCCAATGCCCAGTCTCTTTACAATAAGCACACTGATCAGGGGACAAAGTTACTCGATGGAGAGGAGGCACTCCAGGTGCACGTCCGCCTCTTCCACCTCCCCTAAATGGTGGACCATATACTTGAGCCAACATAACTTTTGTCTTTAAATCTTTAACCTTCTTATCCTCCCTGCCTTTCGCTTCCTGTTGCTCATAATATTGGGCCATAGTCAAAAGCGAAACTGGGGAAGACGTGATCCAAGAACTCTCGCTGGCCTTTAAGCGACTAGCTATTTCCGGTAACATATTAGCAACAAATTTGTCAACAAACAAATCCTACCCCCTATCATCGGCCAATGAGTGACCACTAAAATCATGGAATGCCTCCTCAAACCTTGAAAAGAAATCAGAACCGACTTATCCTTTTTCTGTTTACAGGATGCTAACGTAGTCCAATCTATTTTCTTAGGGGGTATGAGAGTCTTTAACTTAGTCACAATAGCATTAGGAAGATCTAATATCTCCTACTGAGGTTTCTGCGCAGGCTCCCTTTCTGCATCTATTTCTTCTAAATTTGCCCAGGTATAACCATATTCTACATTGCCATCTCTTTTACGTATTGTTCTCCACATATCAGGGGGCAAAATAAGCCCAAAGAACATATCAGTAACTGGCAAGGTCATAGTGCAGAAGCTAATGGCTTCCTTCCTCATAGAAGGGGGCTGGATTTTTCCGGGGGTCGGGCAAAGCAGCCTTGAGAGCCATAATGTCTGCTCTACTCCAAGGAGTGTAAACCCAATTATATATGAAATATCCCTTTGCATCATCCGAAGTTTTATCATCATTTGTTCCCGCACCTTCAGAGGAACATACAGGGGTGCAGCTTCACGCATTGGTTTCATAGTAATTGTACTACTACCGGGTGCAATCTCATCCACCGGAGCATCTACTTTCTGTGCTTGGGATTGAACTGCTTCTACAACTTTCTGTTTTCTAGCTAATTCTTGCTCCTTTCGTAAACGCAATGTTTCGTCTCGTATTTTAACCACTCGTCTAATCATATCAGATAAATCCGAAAAAGGGAAAGTCCCATCTGTTAATCGTTTATAATCCGTATTTATATCACCTGGTTCTAGTTCTTTAGAAGTTTGTCTAAAATCAAATATTACCTCCCAAGCGAATTTATCTACAAAATAAAATTGCTCTATATCTTGCCACTATTGAATCATAGCTACGATGATCGATGCAGTGAGGCCGATGAGCCTCCTCTCTAGCAGCAGTTTTTAATTTATTTTGTTCTGTTTTAGTCAAAGTAGAGCGAGTCTGCCGCCCACCTTGCTTATCTTTATCTTTTTCTTCTGAAGGCAATTGCTCCTCATCAGAAACCTCATCATCAGGGGCACTTGGAGTGAGAAATTTATACGGAGGTGTGGGGTCGTTCTAATAGGATGCAATCATCCTGAGGCACATTAAGTAGGGACTAGAGAGGGCGCCTAATAGGATACTGGCCATTTACCTCTAATCGACGTTCTCTATCTTCTTTTTCTATTTTTTCCTTCATTTCACTATTTTTTAATTCTAACGCTTTTTGATATATCGTTTTCTGCTGTTCTTTTTCTGCTATAGCTTCTGCTCTCTTCGCTCTCTCTCGCACTTCTTTATCCCACATACGCACACAATCAAACATATCCTGTCTACTTTTTCTTTTAAATAAACACTGCTCTACATATTGAAACTTTTTAGAATCGAATGACCCATTCACTGGCCATTGTAAATCAGACTCTTTCTTTGTGTATTTGTTCCACAATGTACCGTACATTATGGGAGAAATACCATATTTGACATACATGTCTCTATTGGGCGTCCCTTCTGGAGGAGCCGGCTGACTTTGTTCCAATCTAAATTTGGTACCACAAGAGCAGCAACACTACTTACGGAGTGTGCTGAGAACAGGCATGTTTTTCCAAGTATATGTAAAATATTTCTACTCGAAACAAATATTCCAGAAGGAGAAAAATCTCTACATTACCTGCCTTCAATCTTTGCAAAGAATGAATACAAAAACCAAACTAAAAACCAAGCCAAACAAATCAAGAGTGCTGCTTCAGCGACCTTACCAAACAGAAGTCTCCAACTCCCACCTGCCGATCTCTGGCCGACCTAATGGTCACTGCAGAAGTACGCCAAAGAAAGCCCAGTCGGGGCGTGGCCAAGATGGCGACCTGATCGGATGCAATTCCCGGAGGCCCCTCACTGCGGGTCCCCTTTCCCGGTTATTTGGGCAGCAGGATCCCCAACTGTGCACCCCAAAAGGTGGCACAGCTTGGGTCACCGGAGCGCCATCACAGGGTGCAGCCTGAGCGGCAGTGGGCGCCGCGGTGACTCAGGGTTGCCAGGGCTTCACGAGGACCCTACTCTCTCTCTCCATTTGCCTGCAACTTTGGAAGACGGGCATTGGACAATGGTAACCTGTTGGGAATGTTCAGTTGGGGTTAGGGTGGGAGGAAGGGGAAGGGTTGGAGGGCGGGATAGGCAGGAAGCTGGGGTTGAGGGGGGCTGTTGGGGCTTGGGAAGAGGGGGAGGCGGGGGGGATGGAACCGGTGTGCTATCCATGAAGAGGACCCACGGGGGGCGTTTAGCAGGGGCGGACACAGCTGTATCACTCCACAAAGACACAGTGTCGAAACCTACTATAAAAGTTATCACCCTTAATGTAAAGGGGCTCAATAGCCCCATTAAAAGACGAGCCATCCTGTCATACTTAGAGAATTCAGGCGCCTCGATATGTCTACTGCAAGAAACACACCTACTGTCCAGAGATTGGCATAGAATGAGATCCCGGGCTTTTCCCCAGCAGGTTTACTCCTCTACTACTGATAAGAAAGCGGGGGTAGCTATACTGTTTGCTAGGCACTTCCAGTACACGGTGGGTGATAAGGTGACAGAGGTAAAAGGCAGACTACTGGCGCACACGGTGAGGGTGGCTGGCGTTTCTATGGTTATAGGGTCCCTCTACGTCCCTAACTCAGGCCAGGAAGCCTTTCTCAGGGGAGCTCTTTCAGAGATTCTAAGCTCTCAGGATAGGCACATCCTTGTGAGAGGCGACCTCAATTTGGTCATGGACCCAGAAATAGATCGGTCGGGTCACCGCAATGGCTCCACAGGAGCAATATCGACTGAGGGGAGGAATTGGATGAGACGTAGGGAACTAATGGACCTTTGGCGGGAGGCCCACCCCTGGAGCACACAATACTCATTTTACTCCCATGTGCACCACACATACGCCAGGCTGGACCACTTTATTGTATCCTCGGAACGTCACACACTAGTAGGCGATGTGGACATCATCCTAGCCGCACTCTCTGACCATGACACTGTGTCCCTGACCCTCACAGTCCCCCAAACTAAATCAGCCAGAGGGAGGTGGCGTCTCCGGGAGTCCCTATTACAAAAGAAGGGGGTGATCCAACAACTACACAAGTGCATTACGGACTATCTCACGACCAACGATAAGCCTGACACACCTCTGACCGCGCTATGGGGGACTCTTAAAGCGTTGGTGAGGGGGGAATTGATAGCAATATCAGCAGCGGAAAACAAAGAGCGAAAAGAAAAAAGGGAAGTACTTGCGGTCAAGGTAGTAGAACTAGAGAGAGTGCAATAGTCGCACGGGAGCTCTCAGGATATGGCGGCAATTGAAGGCTGCCAGAGCACAGCTTGCCGGCCAGGACCTCGACCGAGCTGAGTATGCGGCCCTACGGCTCTAGCACACATATTGCGTAGGAGGAGACAAAACAGGGCTACTCCTCGCAAGCAAACTCAGAGCTCGTGTCCAACGATCTAAAATTACAACCCTCCATGTCGTTTGAGGAGAGGAGGTGTGAAGCGATGACAAGATAGCGGAGACTTTTAGGGACTTCTACGCGTCTCTCTATAGCAAAGACTTGAATGTCGACACGGACGGGAGACCTACCTCTGACACGCGGCGACAACGATGATTAATGCCACCGGAGCCGCAGCTCTGGATGTGCCTATTAAGATAGAAGAGGTGGTGGGAGTGATCTCCCGCCTCAAATCCCTGAAATCTCCCGGCCCGACGGCTTCTCAGCCGGCTTTTATAAATCCTTTTGCCCACTCCTGGCTCCAATTTTAACCCGACTTTTCAATTCCTTCCAGTGACCAGGTTCTATACCCTCGGACATGTTGGAGGCAGACATAATTGTATTGCCCAAACCGGGGAAGGATGTCACCCAGTGTGCCGCTTACAGACCAATATCCCTACTTAACCTAGACTTAAAAACTCTTTACAGGGGTCCTCGCAGCCAGACTGGGTCCACATCTGACTGGCATCATCGAGCCAGATCAATCGGGTTTTATCCCAGACCGACAGTGTAGCGATAATACTAAATGCCTCATGCACCTCTTCGACGAAGCTCACTACAAGGGGATGGACGCCATGCTGCTGTCGATTGACGCTGAAAAGGCGTTCAATAGGGTGGACTGGGGTTATCTGGACAAAACGTTGGCACACTTTGGCACCGGGGACCGCTTAAGGGCCTGGGTTGCGAGCTGCTACGATAAGCCGAGGGCGACGATACAAGTTAATGGTACAAACTCACGCCCGTTTGACATTAGACGGGGCACGAGGCAGGGGTGCCCGCTGTCACCCCTCCTCTTCGCACTATATGTAGAACCCCTAGCGCAGAGGATCCGAGACAACCCCAACATCACGGGTATTCCCTTCGGAGGGGAACAACACACAATCAGTTTGTACGCAGATGACATCCTTGCAGCTCTAGAGTCACCCAAGAAATTGGTGCTGGCCTTCCTGCTTGAGCTGGAGGAATCGATGCTCCTACCCCTAGGCACAACGAAAATATGCCACAAGGCAGTCAACCGGACTATGGGGACCTTCAATCGCACACCTCAATCCCCTACCTGGGGATTGTTTTAACACCGTCTACAGAGCAGACAGTCACCCTGAACTACGCGAAACTCACCTCCCAAATACACGGAGATCTGAGAAGATGGCAGCAACAACCATTATCACTACTTGGCCGCATTGCGGCGGTGAAGATGTCCATCTTATGCAAAATACTATATACTTTTCAAACCATCCCTGTTGGACCCCCCATGGGCACCATTCGTAATCTGCAAGATGCGGTACAACAATTTATATGGGCCGGGAAGAGGTCGCGGATGCGTAGGGACCTCGCCTACCGACCTCCAGATGAGGGAGGGCTTGGGATCCCCAACATACTGAAGTACTATCAAGCAGCTCAACTCCAATACTTAGTGGAATGGAGCCGGCCCGAATCGGAGAAGAGGTGGCTCTTTCAGGATAGAGCGATAGCACAGTCAGCCCTTTGGAGGATACCCTTCCTGAGGCGATCTGATAGACCGAAGTACCTAAACAAATCCCCCATCATGTGTTGCGTGTATGGGATATGGTACCGACTAAGAGGGGGCTTACCTCCTTCCCCCCGCCGCTTACGCCATTGTTCGATAACCCTGAATTTGTATCCGGGATGGAAAGGCGAACGTTCCCGCAGTGGCGCACCTCGGAGTCCAAATCCGCAGGCCATTTATTCGATCTCGAAGGGTTCCTTAAGTTCTCAGATCTCTCACAGTTTTACGACATCGTAGACCCAAAATGATTCCAGTACTTCCAGACTAGGCACTTGTTGATGCACTCGGAGATACGCCCACTAGTAAGTAGTAAACTGACGACTTATGAGAAATGGCTTGTTACCAAGCAGACAGATCGCAAGCTGATCACCGAACTCTACCGGATGATCTGTTCACCAGCTCTCACATGGCCGTCAGCCGGTCAGAAACGAGAGAGAGTTGGGGAGGGATCTTTCTGTGAGGGAATGGCAAGCCATGTACTATAGGGCAAACCACGCCGTCAAGAATGCTGCGAGCAGAGAAACAGCGGTCAAAGTCGCAACTTATTGGTACCTAACTCCGGTCAGACTGCATAGGGGTAATGCTAACCGCAGTCCAACTTGTTGGAGGGGATGTGACGAAGAGGGCACCTTAACCCATCTACTGTGGGACTGCTGGGAAGTGACGGGATTTTGGACAGAGGTTCTTAACGACATCGACAAACAATTCGACACTGAAATACCTTGTTTTCCAGCCTACACTATCTTGGGGTTGCCCAATGCTCTTACATTCCCACTGAAATCAGTTAGGGGGAGACCGATGGGATTGGCATCTGGAGCGGCTGTTCAACACATCCTATTGCTATGGGGTACACAGACTCGCCCTATGCACACAGGGTGGCTGCACAGGCAATTAGACATAGTGGGTATTGAGCGCATACAGGCTAATCTCACCCAATCGGTGTCCTCTTTTAACACCCCATGGAACGCGTTACTATCTCTACTAGCGCTAGAATTCAATGAAATCACATGCCCGAAATATCTCTGCCTCCTGCGACTCAGTGACACCTCGACGCCAGGGGAAACCTCTGAAGAATAGACACACCTCAACCTTCACAGGCGCTAACCGAATTCGATATGACCATGGCACACCGGTTCCGGGGGGGGGGGGGAGACAAGGGGGTAAGGTTTTTTTTCCTTTTGTCAATTTGAGTTTGTATATTGCGCATCTAGCAGGGGCCTTTGCCTTGCCAGGCTGTTTTGGACACTTGCCACACAGACGAACTCTAGCTTTGAACTGCAACGACGCAGGGTGGCTGGGTTGGACTTGGGGAGGGTCCAGCCTACTCCAACAGGCATACGTGGGGTGTGCACTGTGTCTATTTTATTGCCTGAAACTCAATGAAACAAAGTTAAACAAAAAGAAAGCCCAGTCGAGACCGGCCACCACCCGGAGGGTCAAATCGGGAAAACCGGAAAAGTCACGTCGGCCTGCAAAGACAAGGATCTCCTCATGCAGTGCGCATCCTCAGTATTGTTTCAATCCTCCGTCAAGACCACTCCTTCGGACGACCGCGTCTCCGATGGGGCCCCATGTGTCGGGCGCCAACTGTGGCAATGTGCCTAAAAGTGAGCACCCTGGTGCAGGGACACCCTCTCGTCCAAGGGTCCGAAGACTAACAAAATAGTGATCGGCACTGGAGTTGGAGTAAATAACACGTTTATTAATCACTCATGAGTGAGACCACGTCTACACAACACTCTCAAGTGTTGCAGGAGGAGGCACACTGGATTCACAAGCCATCGTCCTTTTATACTGTCAAGTTGCAATGTAAGCATGTGGACAGAAATGGAAAGAACAAGTTTAAACACAGAAATGGCTTTCGGCAAACAAGGGCAGATAGAAGACTATGTGGCAGCAAAGTGGGAGGGGGAGCAGGAATGCTTATGGCAGCAGTAAATGGTCGACAGTTAACATCTGAGACCAGGTGCACTGGCAGCTACAAACCCCCAGCACGTACATTGCTTAGCCATGTCACGAGGTCAACTAAAATAGATGACACAAGCAGAGTGAAAAGGCGAGCAGCAGAGTACGAAAGAATTACGAAGGAAACGCAATGGATGCCACAGCCAAAATGGCTGTTGCTTTTGCTAACGTAAAATTTTACATGTTTCCACAGATGGGCAAGTTTCCCACCTCCTTGAGTAACGGTTGGTTGCTGGATCCCTCCTCCTTGCGGCCCTCCCAAGGAATCGTCTCCATAAGAGAGGTTGCTAAACAGGAACACTTGGTTTAATTAAACACTGTGGCTTGGAGTACAGTTATAAAAACGGGTCTGAGGACTGTTCAAAAGTACAATTAATCTGAGCAAGGGTTTGTACATTTTTTGGGGTAACATAAAATGTTTCTTTCGATCCTTTTCAGGTAATAAAAATGCAGGCCTTGTTTTGGAGTCATGAATTAGGGCTAATAACAAATGCAGGTTGACTTCGATCTTGCGTGGACACAGCGAAGCCAGTGAGTAACGTGTCCAGATGTCTGGCATGAGGGGCACGTCATCACTGTGGGTGCTGTGTCCTGATTGGCTGTGTGTTCCTAACTTCGTGTGGCATCTGACTTTATGGTGTTTTGGGAATGCGTGTACCCCTCTGGACATGTGCTTTATTGGGGCCAATCTCTCTGTACCATTGTGGTGATGCTGCGCCTATCTGTGGGATTGATATGAGTTTCTTGATCCCGCGTTTGTCTGCCAGCTATGTGCCACCCCCACCTGTAACCTGTCAGTCAATCACCCCAGGCCTGGGTCTCAGAGCCTGCTTGACCACATATTTCTGAGTTGGTGTTGACAGTTCATGGCGGGTGAATTTAATAATAGGGATGTGATCTCGTTCTTATATATGCATGTATCATTATTAACATTGGCATCAGTTTCTTCAATATTAACAATCGTTCTTCTTGAATCCCCTGCACCAACATCTCTATTCTTGGGTCTCCACCATCCAGCAGTAGTAGCCTAATCATGTTCTCAACCTGTCTGATGAAACTATCAGAAATCTCAAAGAGGGAATTCTGCATTACATACAGGAATCTGAGCAAATGTATTATTTTGTGGAGTGCTGCGTGACATAGCAGGGATATGGGTAGTCTACGCTAATGTCCCACCTCTCTCTTGTACCCGTCTAGCAGTCTGCCTAGGTTGGTATCATAAAAAAAGCTGTCGGTCTCTGGTCATGTATATGCCCTGGCATTGGAACCCCTTCTCTTGGGTGGGAATTGGACAATGCCAATCCTCCTTGGACATCCATCCCGCCAGTAGGTAAAGACAGGATTTATCCCAGTTTATTTGCAACCCAAAAAATGAACAAAATATTTTAAAGATCTCCAGTACTCTATTTAGGAACCTTTCAGGCTCAGTTGGTATAGTAAGACTTCATCTGAATACAGCGAGATGACATCCCCTCACTCGTATTCCCAGTGGAGTCCGTGTACCAGGGCCTCTCCGCATGTCTAGTTCACTATTGGTTCTACTGCAATCGTGAAGAGGAGTGGGGATAGGTGGCAGTCCTATCTCATTTCTCTCCCTAAGTTGAAGTCTGCTGATAACATGCTGTTCACCCTGATGTACAGAAGACAAATCTATCCCCGAATGGATGGGCCGAAGCCCATCCATTTCAGTAGGGATATTTGGTAGGTCCGTTCTAAAAACTCAAAGGCCTTGGCACTGTCTAGTGCCTGCAGTGCTTCTGGCTCCCGCAGACAACCCTCCCGGGCTAGACTGTCGAAAAGACCTCCAATATTATGTCTGGTTGACCTGTAGAGCATGAAGCCTGATTCATCCATGGCTACTATAGAATGGCTCACTTGTAGCAGGCGATTTGCAAACACCTAAGCCAGGACCTTCGTTTCGATGTTGAGGAGAGAGATTAGTCTGTAAGATGTACTGAACTCAGGGCGCTTACCTTACTTGTATATTATGACTATGTTTGCCTGTCGAAGGTTTATAGGAAATTTCCCCCTTGACCTTGCCTCCATGAATATTTTAGGAAGCTTATATGATATGACAATGAAATATATTGTTTAAAGAGTGCAGGGGTTACCTTATAAGTCGACCGGGTCTTGCTCTAATAATCCCAAGGTGCTCTTCTAGGGGGTAGTGTGGTCGAGCAGCCTTAGGCTTATCAGAAGAGAGTATTAGACATTCACAGATACACCCAATAGTAACTAAATAATGCACACGACTCAATAGGAAGATCCACACCAATTTATAAAAATAACAGGTATCTTTATATTGTTTCACACCAGAAGCAATTTGTAAGTGTGTTTTTCAGCACAAATGCTGTTTCATTTAAAAAGTCGACACAGTGCAATTTTTAGAAGCTGCAATGATATCCTATGGGAGGAAGAACAAGTACGGCATTCAGGTACAGTAGAGAGACTTACGGGACCAACCTCTAGGAGATAAGGTGAGTTGTGGGCAATGTCACCAGCAGAACTCCACCAGCGGCACTAGGGCGGCCAGGTGCAGGGGTAAATGTTTAATCTGTACAGTCCATGTACAAACGTCTTGTGTAGCCAGCCAGTAGTCTATGCGGGACCACGCCTGACGCGCGTAGGAGTGGCATGTACCTTCCCGGGAGCCTGGATGCCTCAGTCGCCAAATATCTATAAGCTCCAAGGTCACGAAAACCGTTGTGTACCGATACAGCGGCCTTCCTGGGGGAAGGATCAACCGTGGATATTCTGTCCAAAACAGGGTCTAAAACCACATTAAAATCGCCCTCACAAATAAGAGCTGAAGAGGGTAGTTTGTAGAGCTTGCCCCAGAGCGTATCGTTAAATGCAAGGTCATTGATAATTGGACCGTACAAGTTAACGATAACCAACTTTATACCATACAGTGTTCCCTGCACTATTATATATCGTCCCCCCTCGTCTTCCTCTACGTGTATGGGCACAAAAGGGATGCCCTTCTTGATGAGATTCAGAACCCCCCGAGCATAGGAGGAATAGGACGCAGCCAGCCGCACGCCCGCCCAACTGGTAGCTATGGTTGAAACCGCCCGCTTGGTAAGGTGAGTCTCTTGCAACAGGGCGATCTGGATATGGTGACGATCCAGGTACGAGAGCACCTGCCGCACTTTTTTAGGATTGTTAAGCCCTCTAACATTCCAACTCAACCATGAGATCGTGGATAATTTGGGCTCAGCCATGTCTATTGATTTTGTAGAGTATATCTGTGTGATTGCCTAGAAACAAATGTAATGCAAGCCAACTCCTACCTGTATGATGGAGCCAATTAAATTGCAATGAAGTAGCGATCCCCAACAAGCCCCCCCACCCACTTCAGCATTAGAACCATGCTGCGAACACCCCTTCTTCGAACAGAACAGCAAGTAACCATGTGCATCCTTAAGTCAGTGCATGGAAAAAAAAACATAAAGCAACATTACAGTGGCATCTGAGGGCACCCGAACAGAAGAATGAACAGTGCGGGGAATTCCCATACTGTGGGTCGCTAGTAGCCATCAGCCCCCCGATGAACAGGGAGGGTCGAGACAAAAAGAGGCAGGCTAACCAACCATTAGTGCAATAACAGTAAACCTGTTCTGACGCATAACGCCAACAGCAAGCTAATACTCTAGATTGGGCAACTTACACTATCAGAATTTTAAGCATCTTACATCTGACATAAAGCAATGTGAGCATAGTAGACAATGCAATGTAGAGCATACTTATACCAGGAACCACAAAGGACCGGAGGTAGCCGAATCCACCCCAGGAGACAGCACATTGAACCAGGAGCAACAAACCAACAAAGTACAGCAAACCGTGTGATCCTCACGTGCTCAGTCCTCAGTCAGTGTCCGCACCCCTCTCTCACATTGCTTCCTGCCGCTCAATCCGCCGGATATATTGAAGTTTTTCTTTGGGTGCTGTGAAGATGCGCGCCTTCCCCGCATGCTGGTTCCGCAGGCGGGCAGGGTATAGCATTGCATACTGAGTATGGAGAGCTTGCAATTTCTTCTTGACAGCCTGAAACTCTTGGCGCGCTTGCTGCACAGCTACAGTGAAACCAGGACACAACTCCACTTTCATTCCTTAATAGTTCAGATTGCCCTTCTCCCTAGCCAGGCGGAGCGCTGTGTCCCGATCACGATA
Source organism: Triturus cristatus (assembly GCF_964204655.1). Taxonomy (NCBI): domain Eukaryota; kingdom Metazoa; phylum Chordata; class Amphibia; order Caudata; family Salamandridae; genus Triturus; species Triturus cristatus. The sequence continues at coordinate 1,154,915,763 of NC_140583.1, read as the reverse complement.
AATCAAAAAGTCTGGTGATAATGGGACGAGATGGCGCCCCCGGCACAGGGTGGGCAGCCAAGGAGCGGGGAGTTCTTTCCACTATGAGCACTGAAAAATGTTCTGCACCCAGAAGATTCACAAGCAGCGTTTCGACGTAAGATTCCATGGAAGATTGTTTCTTCCGGAGCGAGCTTCAATGTCCTCGTTCTTCGCACGGATCACCTCCAACAGCTTCTCCATGCTGGAGCAAGATGTGCGGACAACCTCCATACGATCCTCCGTATTCGAGATGTGCTGCTCTGCCTCCGCTATCTGCGTGTCATGTTTATCGTTCTTCGCCGCCATAGTATCCATGCACAAATTAAGGTGTTAAATCTTCGCATCAATGGACTGCAAGCTTTGTTGCATGTTCAGCATCAGTCTCTCAAGCTTTGCATTCGATCCCGCTTCAGGATCAGGGTCAGTGTCTGAAGAGTTGGAGGTTTGGGCTTTCGTTTGCTTCTTGGTCTCGAATTGCAGTTTACTCTGCTGCTTATCCGCCCTCCTCATGTTTGCCGTGGTCTGAAGCAAGTATTCACAGCCGGATGAAGAAACTCCTGTGTAGAAACACAAGGCCTGGATCCCAGGGCCCAGGAAGAGGATATATCACCAGCTAATGTCCCACTGCTTATAGCGCACCAAAGAGAGAGTGTAGAAGAACCAGTGTAGGCCCTCGGCAATGCTAGCTCCCACACCAGCACAAGCAATACTTCAGTCACTAGCCACAGGGACCAGCTGAACCTTTGGAGCAGGGCAGCCGAACAGCCAGACTCGCACAGTACAGCGACGGAGATGCAGCAGGCAGACACAGGAATGTGACCCCTCGTCGGCCTGGCAGGTGAATGTAAGTAGAAGCCGTGCAGTAAACCCAGGACAGGTACCTACGCAATAATCACACCAATGAGATGAGTCGCACCTCGTTCAGTGGAGCCAGCAGTTATATAGCGGATCTCAGAGATCACAGCAGTCTCCGCACCACAACACCCATGTTATCATGATGGCGTGGTTTCCGGGCCGCCACAAGCACAACATAAGGTGATACCCAGAGGTGTGAGGTCGCGGTGCAATCCAGCAAATGAGGCAGGCCATAGAACACTCCTAGGGCGACCAGAGATGTGGGTATGCAAACAGGAGGGAGTATTTCCAGTAAGCGCCCAGATTAACCGCTCACACACTCGTCCATATGTGAAGCCCCAGTAAGGAGACTCGCATCAAATAGACCACAGTGCAGTCCGTTGGGATGAGCTCGCGCAGCCCGCCGGCCCAGTGTAAATTCCAGGAGGCAGTACTGTCTCAGATAAATCCCTCACCCGATCCTGCAGCAGTGCAGATATTTCCCTCCGCTGCCGTCTCGGAGGCTCAGCAGGGGCGTAGCACGCCGCGATTCTCCTTAGGCCAAGTGCACGGCTCCAATCCCAGCAAGCGCGGCGTAACGGCAGACTGAAGGCCGCGACACTGAAGAAGTGCAGAGGCGGGAGACATCCAGGCCAAGAAGGGAACAGCCAGGCGGCAATAGGGAGCAAGCAACTCTCGCCAGGCACAGGTATGTTGCTCATCAGGCTGCCCCACACAGGCTTCTCAGCACGTACCCTGTCTCGGCGATCGTCAGAGCAGGCAGGGGGCCGCAGCGCACTCACCCCACTTCAGTATGGCGGCTCCCGTGATCGCGGCCACTCGTCCTGCTAAAGATACGAGCGAGCCCCATGCGCTCCCAACCGATGAGCTGGCAGGTAAGTCCGGAGTTCCAACAAGCCGTCCAAGACTGCAATCTCGGCACCAAGGCAGTAGAGAAGCGGGCAGGGAAATTCAGCAGCTCGTACCCTTCCGGGCCACCATTTTACATCGGAGCAAGATCTCGCTGCAAAAATGCGTTTAGCAGCATAGAAAAGCGAAAACAGCAGCCTCAGCACGGTCGTCAGCAACTCGAGAGTCAGGAGATGTTAATTACAGCCATGGATGGCACCAGGGAAGCAGGATATTAGGCGGATAATGGTCTCGACCAGCAGAGCAGCACTAAGGTGCGGCCATCTTGCTCCGGGCTCTCTAGCGCCCCCCAAAAAAGATCATCTTTAATATTGCTCTTAGTTAAATGTACAAGTCCATTTTAGCAATTCTATCATTTTGTCCGGCCAACTAGCGCAATCTGAAACTCACGATGTAATGTATCTTACCCATCCTGCGAGTGAATACAGAGAGACTGAAGCCTGCTATTGTTCTTTGTTTTTCAGCTGCGAACAGACTCTGTTCAATGCGCCAGGGGAAGCAATGGCCCTGACAGAAGCTGCCCGCCTGTTCTTGCAGGCCGAGCAAGATATACATTGCTTGCAGTGTCCGAGCTTTGAGGAGCATCTGCAAGCTGCCATCAACTGCTTCAGCTTTGCTATCAAGGTAAGCATTAAACATAACTTCGTTATTATTCTTCGTGTGCTGAACAAGGCAATGAGCGTGATGGCTATAGTATTTCCTGCGAAGCTTTCAACTTTAAAGAACCCCCTGGAATCTTTGGTTTCCAGGCTTTATTTATGATCATAAAATAGAAGCATAGTTTTTGCATTATAATATCTTTATAGATGTTCATATACACTTAAAATAGTCCTTTTCACAGAATCGTGGAAGACTTCTTGCCATGTACCTAAAACCAGTTTCGATTGTACACAATCTGCACTTTAACATTGTTAAGTGCTCAGGCATCTGCTCCCACGTTTTTAGCCATGTGTTTGATGTTTGGGGCAATCCAAGCTTAGTCCTTCATAATTACATTGAACGAAAGGCATCCAGGCCAAATTTGTGTCCTTTTCCCACATGTTGAGGACTCTAAAGGACCCCGGGTTATCGAATTCACCTTGAAAACTTCAAGAAAATAGCCAATATGTAGCATTTCTTTTTTGTGTAGAAAAATGGTCAAAAGTGCTGTGCAACAGATCTCTTCTTTTGTCAAAATCACATCAACAAACGTTTTACTGTGCTAAGGTTGCCCTCTCCTCTGCTTTCAGAAACAGGCAAAGTTGAAAAAAGACAGGTTTTACCACAGTTTATTGTTAGACCTTTTTTCCTAGCTTTTGTGGTTTTGTCCAACTTGCAGTTGTGGTGAAAACAGGTGAGAAACAATATAGCTGTACATTTCTGAAAAGTAGACAATTCAGAAATCAGCAGTGCCTCATTTTTGTAGCTCACTCATGGTTTCCCCAAACAAACTAATCGTTGAAATAATGAAAATAATAAGAAGGAACATATAGAAAAAGGTGACAATGTTTTCATTTATATTTTTTTGGTCCTATGAAATACATTGTCGTACTCTTCTGGTTGCAGGCCTATACAGTAGTGTTGATTGGTTCACAAATACACATGATGCACAGATACCATCAAATTGACTGCATTAAATATATAGATTTTTAATGTAGTACCGACCATTCACAAATTCCTATGGCAAAGTCTAATAAATGAATATTAGGTATGAAGGAAACCTGTGCAGTTCTGAAATGTTTCCAGGATAATGAGTTTAGGAATAGTGGTTATTTGTATAACTCTGAAATGAGGGTTATAAAATGTGTTTTCTTTTGCACGCTGGCTTAGAAGCCAGAAATGGAGGGCAGTCCAGTTGATCACAACGCATGCTGGAGAAGTGTGGCTCAATGGTTAGAGCGGCAGACCCTGATGCAGAGGTCTGGCCCGGGACCAGGGTTCAATTCCCGCCTCGGCGGCTCTTGGATTCAATTTCCCCGGACCTGATAATTCTCGCCTCGGTGCCTATTCTAATCATGGGTCCCACTGTGCAACTCTGGGCAATAGCTTGCTTAATCTCCACAACGGCCCCTACAGCGCTAGGATGCCTGGCTTCACCTTGGGAGGGGTGCCCAGGAGTGGACATCTCACAGGAAAACCAGGAAGGGTTCCACAGCGGTATGAATACAGCGCTACGAGACCCCTGGGTAGAAGTGCGCTATATAAGTACAAATGCATACAAATACATGCTCTACTATTCTGTGTTCTTATATGTCTAATAAAACAGAGCCCCACATTTATGGCGGGCCTATCACCCATGACATGGAAGACCCAAAATGTAACAAGAAAACATTGTGATTTTTACTTTCAAGTTCACTCATTCTGGTGATGTGGGTAGCGCAGTAGTTGGCCTCTGGCTCCGCCAGCACCATGGGAAACCTACTAAACTCAGACATTTCTGAAGACTAAGCCACCTGGGGAGTCCAGGGTAACGAGTCTTATGTAGCTCCCACTTCGTTCTCATACCCATAATTCACTGCAAACAGCAAACTTTAATAAAATCACTTTTCCTCACATCTGTTTTCAGTGGGAGATATATGGAAATGGAGGTTGGAGACAGTTTGCCATTTCCTGTATGTTGCTGAGTTTTTCTATCACATGAATGTGATTAATCTGAATTTGTTGCCCATTAACATTTGTAGTGCAATCTGAACAACAAAACATGCGTGGGTTTATTCCCTGGTGCGTGTCTCCTTTTCAGCAATATCTGGGATTAGTAAGTTTCCCTGGGTGTCAGCTAAACCTGGTTCCATATACTCTAGTCACACCTTAAGAGAAGTCACCATTGAATGCATTTGGATGCAGTGTTAAACTTTTCCTCACCTATAGAGATAAGACATACATAACTTTCAATATAATTGTACTCAGAAGAAGTGTGAGAAGGATCAACAGTGTAACATTCCTCTTAGACATACAACATGGCCATTAAATCACCATAACAAAATTCCACTAGTGGTGTATTTATCACTTTTAACCACTTTATTGTTGTGTGGCGTTTTATACTCTTAAATATGGTGCACTGGCACTTTTTACACTGCTGCTTGCTCTATTAATATGCACTTTAAAAATACTGAACCCTAAATTGCAGCATTAACTTACCCTTAGTGTGGTACTCTGCCTGATTCCAAGGCCAGGACCGCTAAAATCGCTTCACGCCGACCAACACTACTACTGGGGCGAGAGGTGGTGAGCGGGGCCCATTGGGGAGGTTAGCGGGCTAGTTGTTGAGCCAGACGATAATAGCCGATGCCGACGCGACCGCGCTGCACTGCTTTGCCTGGAAAGGGTTGTGTTCAATACCCTCCAGGTCCCTGTGAGTGAGGCTGAGCGCGTGGAAGGCAAAGGTTGGATTTTAGACCTTTTTTAATCTTTGTGGTTTCCCTGTACGTGGTGCTCTGGCACTTTTACACTGCTGATTGATCAATAAAAATGCACTTTAAAAATACTGGACCCTAAATCGCAGCATTAACTTACCCTTAGTGTGGTACTCTGCCTGCTTCCAAGGCCAGGACCGCTGAAATCGCTTCACGCCGACCAACACTACTACTGGGGGAGAGGTGGTGAGCGGCGGCCATTGGGGAGGTTAGCGGGCTAGTTGTTGAGCCAGACGATAAAAGCCGATGCCGACACTGAAGGTGCGTTTAAGGCAAGCCCGTTTGCACCCGTCCGCGCTCTGCCCGGTCTCAGGGACAGGAACACTGATTCTTTGCTACCACAGCGCCTGACCTATTCTAGTGATACTTTGAGGCACAGCACGCTGTCTCAGATTTCAGCAGTGTGTTGAACCCGTGGCCATGGCAAAGTACTGCACCGACTGCTGCCATTCACTCCCCCAGATCTTGGCGCTTCCCTGCAATTCTATTGCCAGGGGCCGAACTGTGGCAGGGAGGCAGAAGCCGATGGTCGAGCCTGAGTTTAAATGCCTTCTCTTAAACGCTAGATCATTAGTTAAACACAGCGCGGGATGCTCCCTGCTTATTGAGGAATACAATATCAAGATGGCCTTCATTACGGAGGCCTGGACTGACAGTGCTTCAGGGCCTGACATTATTAAAGCCTCTCCACCAGACTTTCTTTGTCATGCGCTAGACAGACCTTTAAGGAAAGGAGGGGGCCTAGCTGTTATATATCACAAAAGCCTAATGCCCTAATTTGCGGGTGCTTCCAACGCAGACTGTGAGGCATTATCAGTTAGCGTGAGCTATGCGTGAGCTATGCGCCGCAAGATACGTTCAAAGCCATGCTCATTTATCGACCTCCAGGCCCCAGAGGTAGTTTTCTGGAGTCTATGGGCTCAATGCTGGTGGAGGGGTTTTGTGCCAAAACCTATACCATCTTGGGCGATTTCAACTTCCATTTGGAGGACACATCCGACCCAGATACCTGTAGACTGATGCAAATCTTGGGGGAGGGGACCTCTCGCAACGGGTAGAAGGCCCGACACTTAAGGCTGGCCATACTCTTGACGGAATCTTTACAAACTCCTCGAGTCTTTCTGTTCTGGATATTTTGCCACTTCCCTGGTCGGACCATGCCGCTATCATCTTTGCTAGTGCTATGTCCCACATCAAAGTATCCAAATCGAAGCCCAGGGATAAGATAGCCATACGAGCCTGGAAAAATATCAATGGGGCCAACTTTGATAAAGCTTTGATAGACCCGGTTCCTAATCTTCCCACTAACATATAGGAAGCTACAATGGCTTTTGAGGGTTGGATTGACACCGCCTGTCACAGACTGGCACCTGTTAAATGGTGCTCTCCCAGACGTGGGCTTCCTTCCGCCCCTTGGTTCTCTCAGAACCTACAGGAGCTTAAATCAGAGTGTAAGAGACTGGAGTGTCTTTGGAGAAAGGGGTACAGCCAGACTAACAAAAAAGCTAATAAAAATAGTCTGACAACCTACAAAAAAATACTTCAGGAAGTAAAAAACCTACTTATCCCAACAGATCAGCGGAGCAAAATCTTTGGTAAAGGAACTTTTTAGAACTGTGACTAACCTCACAACCCCCCCTAAACCCACTACTCACAGAATTCTGTGACACCCTACCTGCTTTTTTTCTAAACAAAGTGGAAGTCATTTTCTCCTCTTTCTGCAACCAACAGGATGAGGCTAGTGATTGGGCACTAAGGTCTATTGAAACTAATTACCCCCCTACATTCAATAATTTCACCCTATTGGGGAATAAGGAGGTTAACAATCTATTGATGGGTTGCAGATCCAGCTCCCCCAAAGACCCTTGTCCGGCTGCAGTAATGAAAATCTCGCCGATCAGTAACTCTAACACCTTAATTTCCTTACTTAACCAGATAATGAGGGCAGGTCAATACCCTATGGCCTGGAAAACGGCTTCAATCCTACCACTGATAAAAAAAAAAAAAACTTAGATCACAGTGATCCCAATAACTATAGACCGATCTCCCGCCTCCCTGTACCTGCAAAAAGTATTGAGAAGGCCATGAACATACAATTAAGCCTGTTCTTGGAGAATAACAACATTTTGGACCCTTCTCAATATGGGTTCCGTGCAGGGCATAGTACGGAGTCAGCTTTGATTAAAGCCACGGAAGAGGTGCGCGTGGCGGTGGACCAGGGAGGTTCAGCCATTCTGAAAATGCTGGATCTGTCGGCCGTCTTTGATACGGTCCATCACAAGGTTTTGATGGATCATCTATCAAAGGCTGGGGCCCAGGGTGTGGCCTGGAACCTATTGAAATCCTTCTTGGCGGACCGAGTACAAACAGTAGATCTTGGTGGGGTTCCACAGGAGTCCTCACTTAGCCCAACGCTCTTTAATATTTATGTGAGACCACAGGCTGCCCTTAAAAGATATTTTGGACTATTTTTAACCTCTTATGCTGATGACACTCAAATCGTGTTATCTCTGCAGAGAGGCAAAGAAGCGGAAAAGGCCCCAAGCTGCCACGACTGCATTGTAGCAATAACCGGCTGGATGTCTGCCAATTGTTTAAAGTTGAAAGCAGGCAAGACAGAGGTGATTATTTTTGGGAACAGTCCCAACCTCTGGTCTCCTGCATGGTGGCCCAGCAAAATGGGCCCTCCGCCACTACCTGCACGTAAGGTCAAAAATCTGGGGGTGATTATTGATAACACCCTCACATTTGGGGATCAGGTTAGCGGAGTGGTGTCTATCAGCTTCTTTATTCTAAGAACACTGAAGAAAATAAAACTCCTTACGGATGAAACCTTCAGAACAGTTGTCCCAGCCCTCATTCTGTCCCGCCTGGATTATTGTAACAGCTTGTATCTGACTATCAATAATAAACATCTTAACAGATTACAGATGGTTCAGAATGCGGTAGCCAGGCTGCTTACGGGCACCCCGAGATTTGTGTCGGTCAGAAATGGCTTACGTCACCTTCACTGGCTCCCAATTAAACGACGAGTCCAATTTAAAGCTCTCTCCGCGGTTTTTAAGGCCTTTAAGGGGGACTGACCCGGAAGATCTAACAAAACTCATCCAATAGTATGTCCCCGGAAGAACATTGCGTTCAATGGACTCAAAACGGGCGGCCGTTCCGAGGGCCAAAAAGGCTAACTGGGGTGGCAAGAGCTTTGTTCTCAGAGCTACCAAAGCCTGGAATGACCTTCCGTTTTATCTAAGGTCTGCCACGGAATTCCTCTCATTTAGGAAAGGTTTGAAGACTTGGTTGTTTCCAGCTCTGCCTTAGTTCGGTTGCAGGGATGGATGTTTTTCAGGTAGACAGTGCTCAGCGCCAGGACACCCTTGGGTAACAGCGCGCTTTACAAACTCATATAACATAACATAACTGCACCAAAGTGAGGTACTGTGTGTATAAAATCCAAGAGTCCACACAGGTGGGCAGAGGTTAGAGTTAGAAAGAACCTTACTCTCTAATAGTGGTAGCTTGGTCAAGCAGTAAGGCAGTATCAGAGGACAGTGTTAAGCATTTGATGTACACACTCAGTCAGCAAATGAATTCACACACTCAAGAACTGAACTCTAGGCCAATTGTTGTTGTATAAAAATATACTGTTGTTTATTTTTAGAACCAAGCAGGTCTGGTACAGGTAAGCATTAAATAAGTTTCAGTAATAAGTTACTGGATATAGGACAGTTTGAAAATGCAATAGAAACTGTACTTTGTTTGATGTACAGGGGAGCAGTAGTATGCAACACTTAGCAAATACAGTACTTTTTGGAGCAGTACATTGAAATGAATGGGCTTCGACAATATATTGCAGGTAAGTTACTTTTCACGTTACTTTTCTAACTCCGTGCTGGATACCTAGATTCAGCGCTGGGATATTTCCTGCAAACAGGTGAGTAAACACGTTTTGGTTATTTGTGCGATTTTTAAAGAATATTTTTAGGTTTCAAAACTCCACACTTAGAAACTTTTTGGAGAAAAGATGCCCTCTATTGTGTATTTTACATTAAATCCCACACTGCCAGTGTGGGTTTAATGTGCTGAGAAGTTTGATACCAAACTTCCCAGTCTTCAGTGTAGCCATTATGGTGCTGTGGAGTTCGTAATGACAAACTCCCAGCACCATATACTCTCAATGGCAGCACTGCACTTACAGTGCCCAGGAATGTAATTGGGCACTGTAGGGGTACAGGGCTCATGCACCTGTACCCTCACCACTGGCATAGGGCACCTAGCTAGAGGGGTGACTGATGTAGGCCAGGGCAGTTGTTTGTGGGCATGGCACACAAGGATGTGTGCTATGTCGACTCTTCACTTTGTTCTGCACCTAGACATGCAGCCTGCAAAGGCAGTTTGTGGGTGTCAGGGTACAGGGCCTCTAAGGGTGGCACAGTAAGTGCTGCAGCCCTTAGAGGCCTTCTCTGGTCACAGTGCCCTGGGTACCTGTGGTACCATTTACTAGGGGCTGACATGTGGCCAGAGATGCCAATTGGGTTTCGGTTACAATGCAGTTTTAGGGAAGGAACATAGGCCCTGGGAACCTGATTAGCAGGAGCCCAGGGTACACTCAGTCAAAGAACATCAGCAATTCAGCAAAAAGTGGGGGCATACCATGCAAGAAAGAGGGCACTTTCTCACACAACCCCTCCCCCCAAACGAAAGATGATGAGACTAACCTTGCCCTAGAGAGTCTTCATTGTCTAAGTGGAAGAACCTGGAAAGTTCATTTGCATTGGCATGGGCAATCCTAGGTCTGTGTTCCACTTCAAAGTCCATTCCCTGTAGGGAGATGGACCACCTCTACAGTTTAGGATTTTCTCTATTCATTTGCATTAGCCATCTGAGAGGTCTCTGATCAGTTTGAACTAGGAAGTGAGTACCAAACAAGTATGGTCTCAACTTCTTCAGGGACCAAACCACAGCAAAGGCCTCCCTCTCAACGGCACTCCAATTCTAATCCCTGGGGAGAAGCCTTCTGCTTATAAAAGCACCAGGTTGGTCTTGGCCTTCATGATTGGTCTGGGATAGGACCGCTCCTATCCCTAGCTCAGATGCATCAGTCTGCACTATGAACTGTTTGGCATAATCTGGAGCCTTTAGAATTGGTGCTGAACACATTGTTTCTTTCAGGGTGTCAAAAGCCTTTTGGCAACTAACTGTCCAGTTAACCTTTTTGGGCATTTTCTTGGAGGTGAGTTCTGTGAGGGGAGTCACAATGGACCCATATCCCTTCACAAACCTCCTGTAGTATCCAGTCAAGCCAAGGAATGCCCTGACTTGGGTTTGGGTGGTTGGAGCTGCCCAGTCCAGGATTGCCTGGATCTTGGGCTGTAAGGGCTGTACCTGGCCTCCACCAACAAGGTGGCCCAAGAACACCACCGTGCCCTGCCCTATCTGGCATTTGGATGCCTTGATAGTTAGGCCTGCAGTTTGCAGGGCTTTTAAAACCTTCCCAAGGTGAATCGGGTGATCCTGCCAGGTGGAACTAAAGACAGCAATATAATCAAGATAAGCTGCACTAAAGGACTCCAACTGAGCAAGGACTTGATTCACCATCCCCTGGAAGGTGGCAGGGACGTTCTTTAAACCAAAGGGTATAACACTGAACTGATAGTGCCCATCAGGTGTGGAGAATGCTGTTGTCTCCTTTGCTACTGGGGCCAAGCCAATCTGCCAGTACCCTGCAGTTAAGTCAAAGGTACTTAAGAATTTGGCTGCACCCAACTTATCTATCAAATCATCTGCTCTAGGGAATTGGTGAGCATCTGTCTTAGTGACAGAGTTGAGCCCTCTATAGTCCACACAAAACCTCATTTCTCTCTTTCCACCCTGTGGATGAGGTTTGGGGACCAGACCCACTGGCCTAGCCCAGGGGCTCTCCGTGGGTTCAATAACCCCTAACTCCAGCATCTTGCTGACTTCAGCTCTGATGCTTTCCTTGACTTGGTCTGACTGTCGATAGATCTTGTTTTTGACTGGTGCACTGTCACTGGCGTCCACATCATGGGTACACCAGTTTCAGACCAGGGGACAAAGAAAATAGCTTAGCATACTGTTGCAAGACTTGCTTGCAGTCAGTCTGCTGTTGGGCAGAGAGGGTGTCTGAAAACACAACTCCATCTACTGACCCATCTTTTGGACTGTAGGAGAGGGGGTCAGGGAGAGGTTCACTCTCTGCTTCCTGTTCCTCATCAGTCTCCATCAGCATGGTGATGTCAGCCCTGTCATTGTAGAGCTTTAGGCGGTTCTCATGGATAACCCTTTTAAGTAGGTGACCTCACTCTTTTTCTCTAGGATAGGGTAAGGGCCGCTCCATCTGTACTGGAGTGCCCTTGGTGCCACTGGCTCCAAAACCCATACCATTTGCCCAGGTTGAAATTCAACCAGTACAGCTTTTTGGTCATACCAGTGCTTCTGAAGCTCCTGGCTGGTCTCAAGATTCTTGGATGCCTTTTCTATGTACTCAGCCATTCTGGACCTTAGGCCACGCACATAGTCCACAATATCTTGTTTGGGTTCTTGGAGAGGCTTCTCCCAACCCTCTTTTACAAGACAGAGTGGTCCCCTCACAGGATGGCCTAACGGAAGTTCAAAGGGGAAAAACCCTACTCCCTGCTGTGGTACTTCTCTGTAAGCGAAAAGCAGGCATGTTAGGAGGTCATCCCATCTCCTTTTGAGTTTCTCAGGGAGCCCCATAATCATACCTTTCAATCTCAGCAAGGCCATTAGTTTGTGGGTGATAGGGTGTAGTAAACTTGTACTGCACTCCACACTCTTTCCACATGTGTTTGAGGTAAGCAGACATGAAGTTGGAACCTCTGTCTGAAACCACCTCTTTAGGAAACCCTACCCTGGTGAAGACACTAATGAGGGCCTTGGTTACTGCATGAGCTGTAGTAGTCCTAAGTGGAATTGCTTCAGGGTACCTAATGGTAGGATCCACTACCATTAGTATGAATTTGTTCCCTAAGGCTGTGGGAGGTTCAAGTGGACCCACTATGTCCACACCTACCCTTTCAAAGGGAACCCCCACCACAGGCAGTGGTATCATGGGGGCCTTTGGGTGGCCACCTGTCTTGCCACTGGCCTGACAGGTAACACAGGAGCTGACAAACTCCTTCACCTTTTGGTGCATCTGGGGCCAGTAAAAGTGGCTAACTAGCCTTTCCCAAGTCTTGGTTTGGCCCAAATGTCCAGCTAGGGGGATGTCATGATCTAAAGTAAGGAGGAACTCCCTGTACTTCTGTGGCACTACCACTCTCCTGGTGGCTCCAGGAATGGGGTCTCTTGCCTCAGTGTACAGTAATCCCTCTTCCCAATAAACTCTGTGGGTACCACTGACATCTCCCTTTGCTTCTGAAACAGCTTGCTGCCTCAGGCTTTCAAGAGTGGGACAGTCTTGCTGCCCCTGGCACAGCTCTTCCCTAGAGGGTCCCCCTGGGCCCAAGATTTCAACCTGGTAAGGGTCAAGCTCCATAGGCTCAGTTCCCTCTAGGGTGTCCAAGTCCTCTCCCTGAGGAGAGGTGTCCTGATCCTTTTGCTAGAAGTTGGTTCCCCAGTCTTCTTACCTTTCCTCTTGGTAGGTTGGGCTATTCTTTCAGGCTCCAACACTATTCTTTCACCCTGCCTTTTGCTCTGTGTCCTTGTTTTTACACACACCAATTCAGGGATGTCCAGCATTGCTGCCTGGGTGTTTAGTTCAACCTCAACCCAGGCTGAGGTTTCCAGGTCATTGCCAAGCAGACATGCAGCTGGTAACTTTGGAGAGACCACTACCTGTTTCAGGCCAGTAACCCCCTCCCCCCCAGTCTAATGTCACCATACCCATTGCATGATTAGTGGTAACACTGTCAGCATTGGTGACTGGGTAAGTACGCCCAATCAAATATTGCTCAGGGGAAACCAGTGTGTCTCTCACCATTTAAAAAAACCAAAACTTTTTATTGGATTTTTACGTTATCATATATGGCATACAACAATCAGGTACAATTTGCAGTGTATTACATTTGGTACCAGCATTTCAACAGGTAATAGCTGCGTGTCCATTGAGGAGGGTCGGGGGAGGGGGGTCACTCTGCTCATGTATGGTACACTGGAAACATGTTTGTAGGTGAGGTCAAGAGGACTACTGTGGCACCCAATCCCTCATGACATTTGCTAGACCTTTCTTGTCTGTAGGTGGTAATGAGAAGAAGTAATCCAAATTTATAACCGAATTGTGAATGTAACTCGGGAAGATGTGGGGGGGGGGTGGGTTTAGGGGGGCGTCGCTCCTTTATGGTCCGTTATCTACGGGCAATGGGTCCCGTCGTTGCTGGTGGAGTGGTCTACTGGGGGTGGCTTGAGGGGTAGGCTAATGCGGGGGGGGGGGTCTGCTTGGGTTGATGTGTGTTGGGTCCTGGTTCCTCTTGGGTGGCCTGCGGGGGTCTCCCCGTGTGCAGCCTGTGTTTGTGTAAAGTTATGGACGATCATCGCCCATTCCATTAATATGGGGTTCCGTTGCATCCCACGTGCTGCTTCCTGCCTGATTATATCTTCTTCAGGCATGCCCCATTTCTTGACTGCCCCCACCATGTGGCTATTGGGGGGCCCTCCGGTGATCGCCAGTGCATAGTTATGCTGCGTTTAGCGAGGAGTATGGCTAGTGTTGCAAATTTGGTCTCTACCTTCTTTTGTTTATGTCGCCTGAAGATGCCGAGGGCGCACGTCTCCCATGTGTGAAGTTCTGTCAGGCCCGTGACCGCTTGTATTGTATTGTGCACTGTGGCCCAGAAATCTTGTAACGTCGTGCATGTCCAAAACGTGTGAAGAAAAGGGGCATCAGGAGTGTGGCAGCGGGGGCAGTCGAATTGTGACGTCGGAAAGAAGCGCTTAAGCCGAGCCGGCGTGAGGTAAGCGCGGTGTAGGATGTTAAACTGGACATTTTTTAATCTTTGGTTGCGGGACACTTTTTTTGTGGTGTTCTAGGGCTGTGAGCCACTCTTTGTCATGGAGGGCTCGGTCAAACTCCTCCTCCCAGCGGAGCCGCAGTCGCGTCAGTGGTGTGTGTGTGTGAGGAACCACAAATGCTGTTGCACTCGCAGGCCCCCGTCCACAGCCAGGCAGACTCTGCCTTGGTTCCCGGTTGCCGCGGGCATCGCTGCGACTCAGCTAAGCCCAGGTGTTCTTGGCGTCAGCCTCACGCAGGGGAGCACAAACCAGCGGGGTGGGCACCACGCGAGTCTACAGCGTGTCTTGCTCATGCTGCCTGCACACGCCAGTAGGCTCTCTGATTGGTTGACAAGGTCCACCAATCACAGTGCTTACTGGCGCGTGTAGGCAGCGTGAGCAAGACATGCAGTAGACTCGCTGTCTTATGGGTGTGTATTAAAAAAAACACGCCCAGAGAAAGAATCGAAAAAACACGCCCACGAATCCGAAAAGGACGGGGCATGTTTGGAGAGACAAACCTCTTCTCTAATGGCTGACCAGCATTTAAGAGGCCAGCCAATGGAGAAGAGGAGAGAAGAGAGGCGGGTTCAAGCCCCTCTTCTCCAAGTCATTAAATATCGCAAGCGAGACTGCGCAAGCGCAGCCTTTGCTAGCCGCGACCTAAAAAGGACAAAAGAAGACGCCCAGCAGAGGAGACTGCAGCGAACAACTGACTTGGCCCCAGCCCTACCGGCCCATCTGCAGTTTCCAGAGATACTGCGCCAAAAATCGCCATGTCCTGCAGCCAGCGACCTCCAGAACCCCTGGGAGGACTGACTGCCTTCAACAAAGACCGGATGTCCTGTGAACAGCAGCTCTGTTCAGAAGAAACACCAAAGAAAAACTCAGCGCCTGCTGAGGAAAAAGAAACCCCACGCCTGGAACCACCACTGCACCCGTCGCTTACTGCCCAAGTTTGAGTGGCCCACCGGTCCAAGTGAGATCTGACCTCAAAAGATACCCCTGCATCTAGCCGCCCTGTGCCCTGGAGAAAAGAACTGGAGGTGCACTTACGTCCCCAAGCCCTCCAACTTACCTGCCCAGCTGTTGGTTCCTCCCGGAAATCATCCTGGACGGAGCCTGCAGCTGAAAACCGAAAATCCCCATTGAAAACAGGGCACCCAACACCAAAACAGCACCCTGCACCCCAGCCGCCCCTGCGCTGCTGCGGGTGCACTTTTTGTGCTAAACTGGATCCTCCTTTGCCCCGAGCCTAATACCAGGAGCTTGGCTCCCACAACCTTGTGGCCTGCTCGTCAGCAGCCACCAACCAGAGGCCCTCTATTCCCCATTGGATAACACTGGGCTTCAGCACTCTGCACCCGGCCGTCATAGTGCCGCTAAGGGTGTAACAAGAGTGCATCCCTGACCCTGGGGGACCCCTGAGTCTACCCCCAGAACCTCAACTCCCACTACTGAATACTTACCCGAAAACCGATAACACTATTTTTCTCCATAGGATAACATTTACTGTTTTTCTTGGAAAAGTTTCTAAGTGTGGAGTTTGAAAACCTAAAGAAATTCTTTGAAATTGTACAGTTTAACAAAAACGATTTTACTTGCCTGTTTACAGGAAGTGTCCCAGAGTAGTGTCCAGGGAATACTACACTGAGTAAGAAAAGTACTCCAAAAGTAACTTACCTGTAATCTTTCTGAAAATCCCATTCAAAGTATATGTACTGTATTCTGAAAAGCATTGCATTATCAGTAACACTACTGTAATCAACTCAAAGTACATTTACAATTGCAATCCAAACTGTGCCACAGTCTGTATATCTACTGCAAAGTACTTATCACTTACCTATGCCAGGCTTGCTTTGTTCTAGGAAATAAAATACCTAAAATAATATTTTTGATACAAAACAATTGGTCTGAAGTTCAGTCTTTGAGTGTGTGAATTCATTTTCTCACTGAGTGTGTACAACAAATGCTTAACACTGTCCTCCGATACTGCCTTACTGCTCGACTACACTACCACAAATAGAGAGTGAGGTGCTATCTAACTTTACCTCTGTCTACCTTTGGGGTTCCACTGGACTCTGTGCACACTATACCTCACTTTGGTATAGTATATACAGAGACAGCTTCCTACAGCGCTTGCCTGATCTAGGCCTCCGCTGGCAGCTCAATAGGTTCAGTTACTTGGGGATCATGGTTGCACACTAAAAGCCCAAATGCAATATATTTTGTTAAGCTTTATTTAAGATTTTTCAAAAACAGAAAACATGAAGGACAACCGAAATGGTAGAGAGCGAAGGAGATGGGGGGGGCAGGGGGGGTTTGGAGAGGTGAGTTTGGAAGTACCATACAATTGTTATACATGCGGCAATGTGGCTGATTGAAAATTGGTTAGTGTGGGATGAAGATGGGAGAACGGGTGGCACATCCCATTCTAGGGGTCAGTGAGTTGAATGGCTGGAGGTGATAATGGTGTATGGCTGGCCAGGTGGGGGGATGAAGTTGGAGATTCGGGTTGCAAGGTACATTAATAGGCTCGAAGTGGGTGGCATAAGTCCTTTGGGCGTGTTGTGGGAGGCTGGAGCGTGAAATAAATCCACTTGTCAAGTCGCCGTATGTCATACTGGGAATCCATGCCCCTGTTGTGGAACTAACCCTACTACCCCAATGTAATGCAACACAGTATAAATGCACGTATGATACAGCTTAGCGATCAGATGGGGAGGCCGCTGGATCTGTAATTAAAAGTGTAAGCGGAGGGAACTCCTCAGGAGCTAGGGGGTAGGAAGGCATGTGGGAAAGTAATGTACCATCCAGTCTAGTGAAGACACATCTGTCCATGTGCATCATTTCCTGGGCTGCGGTGGGATGTGGTCTGATATGTCCATCCTGGAAAAGATCCCCAAAGGTGTGTAAGTGCAACATCAGCAAGGTGCACTGCACCAAGCTCTCCGTTGAAAGTTGAAGCCAGGGGTTCCGGGCTATGGGGAGCCCAGAAGAATACAAGGAATCAAAGCCCAGCACTCCACTGAGTCTCTGCCGTGCCCAGCATGTCGTGGATAGAGACCGAACGTCCTTCAGGTTCAGTGTGATGCCGTGCAGCAGCAGCGCATTAAGCAGTATGGGATCTGCTATATTGTGTTCCGGTTTGTTGTAGGAAAGGCGGGGTTCTGGGTGAAACCAATATAAGGCAAAATGTGCCTGCGTGACCAGGTATTACAGGCGGAGTTTTGGGACAGCGAACCCGCCCCGGTCATAAGGGAGCATGAAAGTCTCCCAAGCGATGCGTGGTTTGCGGTCTGCCCACACCAGCCTAAGCCGTAGGCTGCCTAGTTGGACAAAAAGGGTTTGTCAAATGGATGGGGATGTTGACAAACAAATATAAGAAGCGTGGGAGAATATTCATCTTGATGAGAGCTATTCGTCCCGCCATGGAGAGAGGGTGGCAAATCCTGAGGTCTATTTGATTAGAAAGCTTATCCATGGCTGGGCAGTTATTTAGGCGGATAATCTGTTCCCCGTCCCCATGGAGCATGATTCCCAAATATTTAGTAGTGTCTGCAGACCACCAGAAAGATTGTTCGCTTGGTGGGGGGCGGGTTGTTGTGGAGTCTATCAGTGGGAACAGCTCTTATTTTTCCCAGTTAATGTGCTGTGCTGACAGGCCACCGAACCCAATAATCTCCCGCACTATAGGGTCTAGGTTTTCCGAGAGATGCCTGATGAACAACAGGTTGTCGTCCAGGTACATAGGTAACGAAAGAGGGCCGGACCGAAACTGTAGGCTGCGATGCAAATTACGTTCTTGTAATTCAAAGGGTCAATAGCGATAATAAATAAAAGAGGGGACAGCAGGCAGCTCTGCCTGGTACCTCGAGAAACTGGGAAAGGGTCCGAAATGGAGCCACTTATCTGTATGCGGTCCGTGGGGAACGAGTATAACAGAGAGACCAGGGCAGTAAAGCCATTTGGCATGGCGAGTTTGCGTACCGTTGCATGGAGGAAGCCCACTCGAGAATCGAAACCCTTCTCAGCGTCCAGGAGGGCAACCACCACGGGTGTCTCCGGGGACACACTTTTCAAGACAGGGAAGACTGTCTGTAGATTAAGTGCAGTGGACCTATGTGGTATGAATCGTGTATGAATTGGTGACAAGATTTGATCTAGGAGGAGCGACACCCTATTGGCCATCGCCTTGGCCAATATCTTATTGTTGAAATTAAGTAACAACAGAGGCCTGGAGGAGCTACTCCTGAAGGAATCCTTGCTGTGTTTTATTTAGCAGTAGCGTAATCGCCGCTTTGCACATCGTAGTGGGAAGGATCCCACTGTCCAAGGACTCAGCATAAACCTCCAATAAATGGGGTGTTAATATTTGTTTGAATGCCTTATAAAAGGAACCAGATAGGCCGTTGAGGCTGGGGACCTTTGTGCTGTTGAGCGAGTCTATTGCCTGGGCAACTTCCTTAACAGAGAAGGGTTCACTGAGAAACGGGCCAGTCCAGTCGTAAGCCAGACCATGGCCACCTCTTCTAAATAGGCCAGGCGAGCCTTTGAGACTGAAGGTAGGCGAGAGGTATACAGGGATTTGTAATATGAAACTAGTTTGCAAATTATATCGGTATTGTCCGATACATAGGTGCCATCTTTCAGACATAGATTCATGATGTGTCCTACTCCCTGGAAGGGGGCGCAGGAGGCAGGCCAAAGTCCTCCCGGGGTGCTTCCCTTCGCCATACCTGCGTGCCGTGGTATATTTACCCAGCAAGGCTGCTTCCATGTCAGCAAAGTCTTTGAACTCTTCAAGAAGAGTTGCGCATTTGTGAAGCGAAGATGAGGAGGGGTGTTGGGCGTTACCTCTGTCTATGGACGTCAGTTCATCTTCCAATTTAGCCAGACAGCTGTGCAAGTCCCCCAAAACTCCCGCTTGCTTGGAAATGCAGATACCGCGAATGAACGCCTTAGAGGCATCCCATAAGGTGGCATATCGAGTGACCGAACCGGAGTTAATCTCAAAATATTCTAGGTTAGCGCTGAGTTCCAAGCGGATCACCTCATCAAGTAAGGCGGTTGCCAGTAAGGCCCATCTACATTCTCAGCCCACATTGTATGGAATTGTAAGCTGTAATAGCACTGGGTCAATGTCCAATTGAGTGCGTGGCACCGTCCCCACATCTTGGAGCCTCTGGCAGGCAACTGCAGAGAGAAACAAATAGTCAATGCGTGTCCATACTTAATGTGGCACCGAATGAAAAATTAAGCCAGGGGCGTTGGGGTTTCCAAGGCGCCAGGCATCCCTAAAAGCATGTGCATCTACCAGGTCCCAGAAAACACCTATAAACTGAGGTTAACGCCCTGACAGGAGCTGGAGGAATCTCAAGTGGGATCCTACCATGAATGCAGGTCCCCGCCTACTAACGTTACATCCGGATCGAATCTGTCCAGGAGAGCAGATATCCCTTAAAAGAAGGAAGGATCGTCTGTGTTTTGGGCATATACGTTTAAAAACAGTAGTGTCCTCCCCAGCAGTGTCTCAGCCACGAGCAGGTACCGGGGCCCTGGTCATTGGTTATAGTGGTGTGGTGTGTGAACAGAAGGCTTCTGTGTATAAGGATGCATACTTCCCTGGAATAAGTACTGTACCCAACGAAGAATCTGTGGGACCCCAGGAGGAGGCGAATGGGGTGGACTCCTGTGAAGGGAGGTGTATTTCCTGCAGGAATTCAACTTTGTTGTTGTGTCGGTTTAGGTAGGGTGGTACCAGCTTACATTTCTGTGGATTGTTCAGTTCCATGACATTCCAAGTGAGGAGTGTTAGCTTGACAGCGATTCTAGGTGTCCCCATCACATGTGTAGGGAAATGGAACCGTTGTGCCCGTGCACAGCTGCCCAAACATAATCGGTGCCGCCTCAATGCATACAAGGGGGGGGGAGCAGAAAGATAGGAGAAACAAAGAACAATAGCAATCATAACAAAACGCCAAGAAACCCACCCCCCTCCCACACCAGATAGGGGAAACCCGGTGAATTCCTTAACCAACGGCCCAAAAACAATAAACCCAACAATACAAGAGACTGAGTCATCCATGTGGGATGGGCGACGCCTCGGGACTCAGTACCCAGTCTGTCCAAGTGGAGCTTAGCTAGGAAGTCTTAGGAAGGTAGGGAGAAGTATCAGGAAAGGAGGGACAAGCAATATAGGAAATAAACTATGTGTCTCTAGACAAAAGACAATAATCAACCCCTCTGGCACAGCAAATACAGAGCGCAATCAGCAAGCAGCGATTTATCCTGGTGGGAAGAGTTCTGCATGAGGCACTTGTTGCCGTGTGGGAAGGGCGGACCGGAATAACAGGCAGGGAGGCCGAATATAGTGAAGCAATGTCTGGGCTATTTATTCAACAGATGAACAGATGTACAGAGTCAGAATGCAGGAAGGGACGGTTGACTTGGCTGATGATCCGGCTCGGCGAGGTGGAATCTGGATCGAGTCTTGCTTCCCCTTTTCAGCAGTTGTCTCCTCGGTATGGTACTGGGGCTCCACGGAGGCTTGGGAAAAGGAGAGAAGCGTAAGGGCTTTTAGTCCGAGCCACACCGTCGGAATACTTCCACCGACACCCGAGAGTGAGGGTTTACGAAAGAGTGAAGTGAGGGCGGGACGGAAAGGGGAGGTGGAAGAGGCAAGTAAGAGAGGGGAGGGGATAGAGGTGCCAGGTGCTAGGCAGTGATGGGGATTTATACAGTGCTCGTGAAAAAGGGGATAAGTATACAGTGTCTTAGTGCGCGTGTCTCCTATGCTATTTACAATTCTATATTTACAACTCTAGGTACAAGAGGGGCACTGAGAAGGGTGACGTGTACTCACGTGCCCCGCCGCAACTCTCGTCCGAGTTGCGGCCGCTCTCCAGCCTCCTCCTGAGGACGCCACCAGTCCTCCGTCCAGACGTCCTCGTCCTCTTCCTTGCTTCGGTGCTGCGCCGCTCTCTGTCGGAGGTTCGTCGCTCTCCGCTGCCTCCTGCCACGAGTCGGTTGCTCCTAACGACTCTCCGTCGTCCTCGGGGCTTTTTCTATCTTCCGGCTTGTTGTCTGGCCGCCCACTTCCGGGGTCAGGGCCGGGCGCTTCCGGGTTGATCGAGGTCGTCCCGTTTCTGCTTCCGGGTTGGCTGGCGAGGGTTTCCGGTTCACCATGTCCAGGGGCCGGTACCTGCAGGGGACGAGAAAGAGAGGGTGTCCTGGGTGACCGGGACGTTAATCGACCGAGCGCGGGGGACAGGAACACCGCGCCCGGACACCGCTGTAATGAGGTAGTTGTCGCCTCCGTTCCACATCCCCTTTCCCTAGCTGTCTTTCTGGCAGGGGGGCTGGGAGGTGGATACCGGGACAGATAATCAGCGTTGCCCTGTTGTAGTCCTTTCCTGTGTAAGGTTTTAAACCTAAAGGGCTGTAGGGAGATAAACCACCGAAGGACTCGGTCATTGTGGCCCCTATTGCGGGCCATCCATTCTAGAGGGGCATGATCGGTGTATAATATAAATTCACGCCCCTCCAGGTAGTACCTAAGGCTTTCCACTGCCCACTTAATGGCTAGGGCCTCTTTCTCTATCACTGCATAATTTACTTCTCGGGGAAAAAGCTTCCTGCTGAGGTATAATATTGGTCGTTCGATCCCTGTCGAGTCCTTCTGTGAGAGAACAGCCCCCAAGCCCTGATCAGAGGCATCGGTCTGCAAGATGAAAGTTTGGGTATAGTCCGGCCTGACTAACACCGGCTCCGAGATCAGGGACTGTTTCAGTCGTTCAAAGGCGTGGACCACCAGGGTTGAGGGATGTCTGAGCAGTTCTTCAGTTCTCGTGGTTTTTTTCAACAAGTCAGTTAAAGGGGCCGCGGTTTGGGAGAAATTCGGGATAAACCTCCTATAGTACCCTAATAAACCCAGAAAGGCACGAAGTTCCTTCCGGGTTTGAGGGAAGGGGATGGCCTGAATGGCTTTGATCTTATTGTTCTGAGGCCGTATGAGCCCTTCCCCCAACAGGTATCCAAGGTATTTCACACTCTGGGCAGCTAGGGTGGTCTTGGAGGGGTTGATGGTAAAGCCATTGTTCCCTAGAGAGGCCACTACAGATCGTAAGTGTTGTAAGTGCTGCTCCCAACCGTCGCTATAAATGACGATGTCATCCAGGTATGCCCCGGCATACCTTATGTGTGGCTGTAGTACCAAGTTCATGGCTCTTTGAAACGTAGCCGGGCACCGTGAAGCCCAAAGGGCATCACCTTAAACTGAAACAAACCCTCAGGGGTGGAAAAGGCGGTCTTGGGTTTGTCTGTTTCTTTGAGAGGGATCTGCCAGTAACCCTTGCAGAGATCCAGGGTGCTTATGTACTTGGCTTTGCCTATGCGTTCCACCATTTCGTCTACGCGTGGTAAGGGATAGGTGTCGAAGGCCGATATTTTGTTCACTTCTCTAAAGTCAATACAAAATCTGGTGGAGCCATCTGGCTTGGGTACTAGAACTATAGGGGAATTCCAGCTGCTATTGGAGGGCTCTATGATGCCCATTTTCATCATTTGATGTGTCTCCTCTCTGATGATGGCTCTACGAGCTTCGGGGATGCGGTAGGGCCGTTGTCTCACGGTTTTTCCTGGTTCCGTGTGGATGGCATGTTCAACCACGGTGGAGTGTCCTGGAAGGGAGGAAAAGACTGTTTGCACCGAGGACAGGACTCGCCTGAGATCCTGTTTGTTAGGTTCAGGGAGGTCAGGGTCAATGCATCCTTCAAAGGGAGGGGGTATTGTATTGGACAGGACAGGACGGGGTCCCTCCCACTTCTTCAAGAGGTTCACGTGATATATCTGCGTGATACCTCGGGTGGGTTCTGTTTCCACTTCATAGGTAACGGGAGTCACGGCTCTTAGAACAGGAAAGGGGCCCTGCCATTGCCCTAGTAACTTGTGGTCGGAAGAAGACAATAGTAACAGTACTAGATCGCCAGGATTGAACTTCCGGCCTTTGGTTCCCTTATCGTACTGGTGTTTTTGGGTGTCTTGAGCGGCTACCAGGTTCTGCCTCACAATGACCCTTATCTGTTCCAAGTGGGTCTTTAGGTTGTCCACGTATTCAGGTAAGGGTCGGGTTCTGTCGGGTTCGGCTTCCCAAGCTTCCTTAGCCATATCTAAGAGTGTCCGTGGGGCTCTTCCATACAATAATTCGTATGGTGAGTAACCTGTGCTGCTTTGAGGCTTACACCTGATGGCGAACAGCGCCAGGGGAAGCATCTCCTCCCATCTTTTACTTTCGAGGCCCAAAAGCTTTTTAAGGGTCGTCTTAAGGGTGGCGTTGTATCGCTCTACCAACCCAGCTGTCTGGGGGTGGTAGGCAGCTGTTCGTATTTGTTTGATGCCTAGCTGGGAGCAGACTTGGCGCATCAGGGAGGATACAAAGGGTGTCCCCTGGTCAGTCAATATCTCGCGGGGAAAACCCACCCTCGAAAAAATGGATATGAGGGCTTTGGCTATGTTTTGAGTGGTGGGGTGGCGTAAGGGTACTGCTTCCGGGAAGCGGGTGGCATAGTCTACCAGTACGAGAGCATATCTACATCCGGACCTCGAGGGAAGCAATGGTCCTATAATGTCCATGCCAACTCTTGTGAAAGGGACATCGATGATGGGGAGCGGCTGGAGAGGAACCCTGGGGGGCCGGTATCGACTATTCCGTTGGCAGACCGGGCACTCCCGGCAATACCGTTTGATCTGTCCGTGTACCCCTGGCCAGTAAAACTTATCTAGGATTGTATGACCGGTTTTTTCATCACTGAAATGACCTCCCAGCAAATGGCTGTGGGCTAGGAACAGTACTTTATCACGAAACAACCCGGGGATAACCAGCTGGGGAGGCTGTTGGGGTCCTCCCTTTCTGTAGAGGAGTCCGTTTTTCCGGAAGAAATAAGGACCTACATGTAGGGGATCTTCAGCATCCAGAGCCCGCGCCCATGCCTCCTGCAACACCAGGTCTTCCTGTTGCGTGGCGCGGAATTCCCTGTCGGTTTCCCATGGGTGGATATCGACTTGGGCAGGAAAGGCCATAGCAAAGTCCTTTCTTTCTTTCCTTTTCTGTCTTTTGGTCTTGGTTGGTTTGACCGCTGGACGCCCAGGAGGGGATTCACGGGAAAACGGAGCTTCGGCCCAGCATTTCCTCAGAGATTCGGTGGTGTCTTGAAGGAGATGGGGTAGACCACTATAATCACTTCCCAATATCGCTTGTTCAGGGAGAGTAGGTATAAGGCCCACCGTTAACAGACTACCCATGTCCGTAGGGTTTTGGACATGGACCTGTGTGGTCGGATAGTCCTTGGTGTCGCCATGGACACATTTGATAGCCACGGTACCTGTCACTGGACCGACAGGGTGAGGTAGTTCTTGGGGTCTTAGGACACTTTGTCTGCATCCAGTGTCGGCCAGTGCCGTCATTCTGTGTCCTTCAATCCGCACTGGGCATCGAAACGGAGGAGGGGTGGTTTCAGCGGTGAGACATACATAGTTTCTAGCCATCCCTATGTCCATGGGCTCCTCCCTTTGAGGACAGACGCGAGCAATATGTCCGTACCCACCACAATGAAAACATTGGGGTCCGGTTGGGTGGGGGCGAGGCAAGACAGGATAAGGCATAAGGGAAGCGGGCTCGGGTTTCCTGACCACCTGAGGGGGTCGTGTGACCCGGGTATGGTTCCCCGGAGGTATGCGGGAATGATGTTCCTCCTTGGGTCGCTGGGATTCCTGGGCTCTGCTATAGGCGCTGGCTATTTCCACCGCACTGTCGAGCGTTAGACGTGCATGTTGGCGTACCCACTTCTGGGTGGCAGGATGTAGGGAAGCCAGATATTGCTCCAAATATATTTTGGATAGAATGTCTTCCTTAGTGGCTGTAGCCGATTTTAACCACCGATTGGCCAAATCTTGAATACGGAATGCTAGAGCCCTAGGAGTTTCTTGGGGTCCTTCCCTTGCTTGACGGAGTCGGACCCTATATGTCTCGTCGTCTATCCCTAAGCGTTCCAGGATGCAGGTCTTGATGTCGGCGTATGGTGTTTGTCCCTGGATATTGGCCTGCTGGTAGGCGGCCTGCAGTTCTCCGGTCAATAGGGGACCTAAGTAGTGGCCCCACCGGTTTTCGGGCCAGGCAGCCGCCTGAGCTAGGCGCTCAAAGTTCGTGAAAAAGTAATCGGGGTCTTCTCCAGGTACATACTTCTGTACTACGACTGAGGGCAGGGAGGTGACGGGTCTTTGTTGCCCCATAACAGTGGTGAGTTTCTCGAAGGCTTGGTCCTGCGCGGTACCCTGGCCTCTCAACACATCATGTAGCTGTCCCCTATCGTCTTCAGCCGTTTTGAGGAATCTTTCCATCATCTTCCCCAGTTGCTCCTGGCATTCCGCCAGTTGTTTGACTGCGGCCTCCATGCCTCCGGGTGATCCCACTTCTGACACCACTTGTTGCCGTGTGGGAAGGGCAGACCGGAATAACAGGCAGGGAGGCCGAATATAGTGAGCAATGTCTGGGCTATTTATTCAACAGATGAACAGATGTACAGAGTCAGAATGCAGGAAGGGACGGTTGACTTGGCTGATGATCCGGCTCGGCGAGGTGGAATCTGGATCGAGTCTTGCTTCCCCTTTTCAGCAGTTGTCTCCTCGGTATGGTACTGGGGCTCCACGGAGGCTTGGGAAAAGGAGAGAAGCGTAAGGGCTTTTAGTCCGAGCCACACCGTCGGAATACTTCCACCGACACCCGAGAGTGAGGGTTTACGAAAGAGTGAAGTGAGGGCGGGACGGAAAGGGGAGGTGGAAGAGGCAAGTAAGAGAGGGGAGGGGATAGAGGTGCCAGGTGCTGGGCAGTGATGGGGATTTATACAGTGCTCGTGAAAAAGGGGATAAGTATACAGTGTCTTAGTGCGCGTGTCTCCTATGCTATTTACAATTCTATATTTACAACTCTAGGTACAAGAGGGGCACTGAGAAGGGTGACGTGTACTCACGTGCCCCGCCGCAACTCTCGTCCGAGTTGCGGCCGCTCTCCAGCCTCCTCCTGGGGACGCCACCAGTCCTCCATCCAGACGTCCTCATCCTCTTCCTTGCTTCGGTCTAGCCGTGCTGCGCCGCTCTCTGTCGGGGGTTCGTCGCTCTCCGCTGCCTCCTGCCACGAGTCGGTTGCTCCGAACGACTCTCCGTCGTCCTCGGGGCTTTTTCTATCTTCCGGCTTGTTGTCTGGCTGCCCACTTCCGGGGTCAGGGCCGGGCGCTTCCGGGTTGATCGAGGTCGTCCCGTTTCTGCTTCCGGGTTGGCTGGCGAGGGTTTCCGGTTCACCATGTCCAGGGGCCGGTACCTGCAGGGGACGAGAAAGAGAGGGTGTCCTGGGTGACCGGGACGTTAATCGACCGAGCGCGGGGGACAGGAACCCCGCGCCCGGACACCGCTGTAATGAGGTAGTTGTCGCCTCCGTTCCACATCACTATGTTAAGATGCGGTGAGGAGCGATCAGGGGTGGCATGAGAGGAGGGGTGCCCGCCGTCATTCAGCTGTTTGCAAAAGGAGAGAACATCAGCAGATGTGTTGAAGAATCTCGGTTTGTCATTGACTGTAACTCGAAGCCTGTCCGGGTACATTATGCCATATTTTAAGCCATGTTCCCTGAGCAGGGTTGTACTTCTGCTTCAAAGAACTTCCACTGCACCTCGTGGACTTCAATCGTGAAGTTGGGGTAGATAGAGTGTGAGGCACCTTGGTATTGCAGTGGGAACTTCTCCCTGGTGAAGGATGGTGTTGTGGTCTCTATAGTTCAGTATACGGGCCAGTATGGGACATTGATATCAGAAGCTTCCAGTAGCCAATAATATAGTTTTTTAACAGAATTTATTGTTTCTAGATCTATACTAGATGTTAGCTGTGTTTCTAAGTGTTTTCAAATTGAGTTTGTTCCATGGTCGATAGTTGGATGCATGTAAGGTGGTTTTAGTTTAGTTGCGTCACTTAGTGTTGTTTTATGTTGGAAAGCAAGCAAATAGTGGTCTAACCATGTGACTGGAGTTATTGTTTGTAAGGTAACTTGTTCTGTATTAGCAAAAATGACATCTAGGATATGTCCAGCGATGTGTGTGGATTTGTGGACAATATGATGCAGGTTCAGTGCTTCTAGACCAGCAATGATTGTTTTTGGATGCGGCACATTGGGTGTGTTAAACCAAATATTGAGGTCTCCCAGAGCACATATGTTGGAATGTAGTGGTATCAGGTTTGGGACCGTGTCTAGAAGTGTGTCTGGGAATGTTGCATTGCTAAGTGGAGGGCTGTAAAGGAGCAGGAAGTTACAGGAGCAAGATGGTGTAGGATTGCATCTGGTGAAAAGGACCTCACAATATTTTATGGAGACACAAAGCTAACAGCGGCTGACCTCAGGTTCTGCACCTCAATCCTGTCGAGTTCAATTTAATCTCCTGTGCATCCTCTTGCCGCCGTTTGGTGACACTTGGGGCCAGAAAACAGGATATAGTTTAAATGGAAGGTGCACCAGAAATAACAATAATGTGGCGAATTTCAGTCCAACATCTTCGTTTATCTTTCTAAATTATTGCACATGAATTAAAATCAGCCAACGCGTTTGGCGACTGGGTAGGAAATAAAGCAGAAAAAGGAGTGCAACACTGCCCAGGATCACAGAGGAAGCCAGATGAGAAAAGGAATCAAAGGGGAAGCCTGCACTAAGGAACAAGATGGCTAAGACTCAGAAAGGACAGGCACTCATGAGGCGGTTCAGCAATCAGAATCACTACACCCAGGACAGATGTGCAATACACATATATAAAACAACATTAGCAATAAAGGGAGGGTGGGGTAAAGCACTCAGGAGCTCCACACGGTAAGACTGAAGCTCAGTAAGTTCCTCACCCACAATTGCTTTTACAGATACTGGCTGCTAATACTCACATATAGGATATGCATGCAAAGGCATAAATGTAACTCAAAGGCAATACTCACAGTGAACAAGAAACACCACCTATGTAGTCAGCTGTCCCCACGGATCCTGGGGATCAAACAGGAACACGCAAGGCAGTAACAGCAATGGGATAGAACTAAACACAAGCACAATATACAAGGAGCTAGCAAGGAGGAGTGCTTAACAGGAAAGGAAGGAAATCACAGGGCACACTTGGCAGAAAGCTAGTAACAAACATACAAGGTAATAGAAGCAAGACAGCAGAATAGAAAGACTGCAAACTAGGAACTGGAACCAAGTAAATGGGAAGAAAAGCAGGGACTGGAAATGGAAATACAGAAGGGGAGGCTACAAGGGTATACAAGAATAGTGCTGGTTCAGGAATCAAGAAAACAAAGTAGCACTGAAGGCAGTGCTGAAGCAGGAACCAGAATGTATCAAGAGTCATGGCAGCACTGTAGGCATTGCTAGTTGAGGACCAAGGGAAACTGCTGCAGGTTAGGAACAAGGAATGCTAAGGCTCAGGAGTCAAGGTAGCACTGCAGGCAGTCCTAGTTCAGGAACAAGGGAAACAGCAGCAGCTCAGTAACAAGGAATAACTAATGCTCAGGAAACACAGGAAACAAAGATATCAAAAGCTCAGGAAACAAGGATCGGTCTCACCGGTACACAGCTACAATGACCAACCTTGGCCTGAAGGGAGCTGGAGCTTAAAAGAGCTCACAGTAATCACATGCATCAGGTATGATCAGGCTTGCAGCAGCCAGCCACAGGTGAACTGAATTCCTCCACCCATCCTTGGCCTGCAGGGGTGGAAACAAAGCAGTGAGCAGGGAATTCTAGGTAACAGAGTGTCAAACATTAGCAGACTGGTTTCCAGCATGAGCAAGTCAGGATATGCATGCAGGGGAGTATCTGGAAGTTTATTAGAACACAGGAAAGTGACACTATGCACCCCTCTGGTGGTGGGAACGAGAGTGCAGAGAGCGAATTGTGACATTGGGTCAGAATGTGTGCCTTGACCCGAAGGGTTTCCAGCAATGCGCGGTTTAAGTTGGGTCATTTCAACTTCCAACACCGCACAAATAGGACCCCTGTGAGACTGAGCTGAGTATATTTTGACCGCTCTTCATTCTGTCCTCCATGCAGTGTGGAAGGAGCACATTTTTTAAATTTACCCTGGGTTTCCCATTAGTTCATGACTTTTGCACTCTGGTTGTCAACAGACTCGCGCATATCACAACACTGCCGGTATTCCTAACACCGCAGTTTTGTCTGCTGGGCAATATAGCGATACCCAAGGTGAAAAATGTCCTACAAATTTCTGCAATTTGCATTTGTTTAGGCTAGAAGGAGGATAGCTATTACTTGGATGGGATAAAGGGTGCCCCTGCTGATTTATTGGGGGGGAGGGATATCAATGAGTGGTCACTAGCAGAGGAACTTCATATGAAAACCAGAAGTACTGATGAGAAATTACAGGAAGATATAGAAGTGTGGGTGGGACTGTGCGACTGTTTCATTGCACTTGAGAGTGTATTAAGCGACGATGAGGTTGACACAGATTGTTGACAATGTATAGGATTGTACCTCACTGTTGCTAGTTAATATTAATTTGTGAAATGAGTGTGTTATTCAATAAAAAAAAGAGTTAAAAAAGAATCTTATTTCAAATCAGTCTAGCAACACAGGCGTCGCAAACTGGTTAAAGAGCAACCTACAAGAGAAGATAAAACATACATCAACTTGCAACACACTCATCCAGATATACTGAAATGAAATTACAATAACGATATTCAAAGAAACAACAATGCAAAATTGTGCTGATGATGATGATGATGATTGAGATTGTACATGAAAATAGAGCACATACCTCCCATGTGATTTCAAAATAGGATTACAAATCATAAGCAGAATTCACATGACAGTGAAATTGCAGCACACTGTATTTTCATTTGGAAAAGCGAAAGACCACCAAGCGCAGAGAAGCCAAGTTCATAATGGCGGCCTTCATTTTCCCTTCCCGGGTGTCCGATTGGGGAAGACTAGGGCCATGTTGGTCCCCCGAGGGAAGAGAAAATGGGCAGGGTGTTTTTGTCCCCAAGAGTGGTAGACCTCTGTGCCAGAGGTGGCTGAATTCCATTCCCTCCATCTGACTCCCTCCCATTCATAAAAAAAAAATCCCTATTGCTTAATGGTGGATTCCTGCTCAGGGAACGTGGAGCGGAGACACTCCCTTTGCAGAACTCCTTTCAAGATCGCCACCATTGGAAAGGAGGTTCTCCTTTTCCAGTAGTGCCTCTCTTGCCTTTAGTGTCACCTGTATGGCGGCACAAGGCTACTCTGCGCAAACACACAATAAAAAAAAAAGCCGTCACTTTACCTTCTCTGCGGGCCGATTGAGAAGCACAAGAGCCCTAGCGTCTCCCCCCCACCCCACTTATGCCTCAGCCCCCAGTGAGCCCACAAATGAGGGAAGCCTTTAATGCAAGCGACGGAGGTTGTGCAACACACCTCCAGGAGGACGAGACATTCACCTCCTCCACACTGGAAAGATAGTGCGCAGGATGAGAACATCTCGTCTTCCGCATTATAGGGCTCCATATCATGTAGGTCTCACTCTCCACACTATTTAAGATCTACACTGGCCGTGATGGGAGCGTGTCTAGTGCCAGGAACCCTGGCCTCTTCATTCCAGACTTTCTTATAGTAATGTGCACACCTCTGTGGAATTGCATAAGCTTCACCTCACAGGTAGGAGTTAGTGTGGGCACACCTCTCTATTTCCTCAGTCTTTTGGGGGGCCCCATTTCATAAAGTTTTTGCAAATGTTCTGTTGTATCTGCTGTACCTAATCTTGGTCATTAACTAATTAATATTTCTCCTCATTGAACTTTTCAATGTATACTCTTCCACCTCAATGATTGTGAGGGCTAATTGTCTTTTAATTAATGAACATTCCCTGCCTAAACACCAATTAGATATTTGTTACTTAACTGCCTCCCACAAACCGGCAGCTTACTGAAACTTGGCTGCTAGATTTATCAAATTTGTTTTAGCTGCCATTCCTTCCGTCTATTCCATATTTCATTTCCATTGCAAGGGAGAATATGGCAGCGAACTTGCTATTATTAATTGCCCCTTAATTGCATTTACCACTCCACTCTACACCACTCCAATCTATGTCACTCCACTCTATTATTACTGTCTATGAGAGTCCACCCCACTCTGACATTTTACTCTAGTAAGCTCCTCTTTTTCAACTCTATTCCAGGCCACTCTACATCACTTTATGCCCTCTACTCCACGCCACTTCACTCTTCAAGACTCCTCTCTATGCCACGCCCCCCCCACTCATTGCTATTCCATTCTACAACACTCAAGTCCACTCTTCTCCACTTCACTCTACGTCACTCCACTCTTCGCCTCTCCACAAAACTCTATGCCACTCAGCAACACTCCACTGTACAACTCTCCAATCTATGGCATTCTACTCTACATCACTTACTCCACTCTGTGTCATTTCACTCTACGACATGCCACTCCACTCTCCTCCACACCACTCCACTCCCCACTATGACACTCTACTCCAGTCAATTTCACTCCACTCTACAACATTCTACTCTGAGAGTCCAGTCAACTGTACGACACTTCACTCTACAGACTCCTCTCTACAGTTATAATCCACAACTACTCCAGGCCACTCTACTTCACTTTACGCCCTCTACTCCACACCACACCACTTTACCCTACAACACTACACTACACTCTTAACCACTCCACAATACTCTGCACAACTCTAATACACTCGATTCTATGCCACTTCACTCCACTCTACGCCACAACAATCCAGGCCGCTCCAATCTATGACACTCTACTCCACTCTATGCCGTTCTGCTGTATGACACTTACTCAACTCTGACACGCCCCCGAATCTCTACTCCACAACACTCAATGCCACTCCACTCTTCAACACTTCACTCTACGACACTCTACTCCAGTTTGCAATGCTATACTGTATGACATTCTACTCTGTGAGATTCCACTCCACAACACTCCACTCTGTAAGAAAGTGCCCTCTTTTTGCATGGTTGCCCCTACTTTGTGCTAAACGGCTGATATACTTTGACTGAGTGTGCCCACACACACACACACACACACACACACACACACACACACACACACACACACGTGCAGAACAAAGTGAAGAGTCGAGAGTCGACATGGCACACATCCCTGTGTAAATATAAAACAAGCATTTACAATGCAATGGTCTCGGCATTGGTAAAGTTAGAGCTATTGGCATTGCTCATGACATTATTTTTGTTTATGTATTTGTTTTTAAAACATTTAAAGAAACGGCATTGTCATGAGCAATGCCAATAGCTCTAACTTTAACAATGCCGAGACCGTTGCATTGTAAATGCTTGTTAAGGTGGGCGGTGGGTTGGGCGCCGTTATTTTCACGCGGGAGCCTCACACTGTCTAAGCTTTGGCAAATAGCGACTTGCAAGGTGCTGGCTAGTAGGAAATCGAGAGTAAGTCGGAGATAAGTAAGAGTGCATCTATCCTGTTGCTTGCCATCGTTCCTGACCGCCTCTTACCCGCAGGTGCAGATCTCGCAGATACATTTGCGCTTCATGCTTAGGGTGATGTTCCGCACACAGGATTCGTCTGCTGTTAATTGCACGTGGTGATAAGGGACGCGTCCTACAGCCAGATGAACACTTGTCGCTTGTGTGGCTGCAAGTGTACCATCTCCCCAAATTCCCTGTTACCAGGGACGCGCGCCGTTGCCTGGCAACTTGGTGAGCGTCGACTGGTCAACATCGAATGGCTAGCGTGGTGACATGAAACGTCAAGTTTGGGGCGGGCACTAAAAATGCTCCCAATCGATGGGAGGCGGCGTCACTTGTTTGAGACAGCTGCAAAACGTGAGCGAGCACAACCCGACCCTCCTCAATGTATTAGAATGTGTCACGAAACGGGGACAGTTCTTAATTGAAAAAGGAACTGACCAGGCTGATCTGGGACTTCTGGTTGTCCCACTTTTCAGTCCTTCTGTCCCATTCAGGGCAGGCAGCCGCAACATTCCCAGACAGAACAGCGTAGTTCCCCGAACAGTTTGACTAACTCTCCTTGGAATACTTCAGTCCCAGACTAGCATAAACGCACCGTTCCACAGTGGGCGGTAGCCGTCGACTGTCGGGGGCGGATCGGAGCGGAGACACGTGCAGGCTTCACGGCAAATCAGTACTCGGGATACTAGCCGATGCACAGTGATAGGGTGAAGGCATCCTTACACTTTAGCAGACTCAGAGTCTGGGAGCTGTGTGACTGCGCGACCCGGAAGTTCTAAAGTTATGGACAAGTGACATCCGTTAAACATAAACAACGGACGACGGATGTTAGACTGAATTCACACACGGTCCGTGTAAGTAGCGGACAGGTGGTCACCTTAACAAGTAGATGTATAATGCTATTTAATCGATAGGTCATAGCTTCTTAATCTAAGTTACCGACCAGTTAGAAAAATACATACTTGTTCAGCCCTGCTTCAGAATACATGTACCTACTACCATGGAGTATCTTATCTGCTTGCTGCTGAGCGATTACAGTTATTTCCCGTCGAAAATATTGCACCAGTGTTGAGTAGTGCAGACGCACGACAATGAAAAGCACTCGTAGTGTTGCATTGTCTTCCGTGTGCTTACTTACTTTCAACGATGGCGCGCGTAGCCCTTTCATACCTGTAACATTTGGCCACCGGATGCAGGGGGAGCGGACGAGCACACGACTGCCTTTCTCCGAGGCAGAGCAGAAATGCCTCGGAGAAAGGCAGCGGCATTTTCGGTTTCGGGGGCGTGTTTTGCTGTTGTCTCCTCCTTGAGACTTCTTGCAAAAAACACGCCCCCCGATCCGAAAAGGAAGGGGCCTAATCTGAATGACTGACCTCTTCTCCAATGGCTGGCCAGCATTCAAGAGGCCAGCCAATGGAGAACAGGGGAGAAGAGGGGCGGGTTCAAGCCCCTCTTCTCCAAGTCATTAAATCTCGGAGTGAGACTGCGCAAGCGCAGCCTTCGCAGCCGAGACCTAAAAAAGAGAGAGAGGGACCCTATGACACCAAAGGGGTAGGGGAAATATAGACCAAAGTCAGAAAACGATCCCCCTTGGTAGCAAATATTTAGCCACCAACACTATTTGTCACACATACCCTCAAGGATTCTCATTAGGCCAGGGTGGACCAACTCAAGGTAGCACGTACCACGAACTAAAGAGTCAAATCAGTGCAAAAATAACAATTATTACTAAGAATTCTTACAATGTATTCAAAACATCTATACATATAGTACTAAATCACCGAATTAAAAATCATACATTTCAAAGACTGATTTGATATTCAAATATATCATTCAGATTTGAAAACAAATGATCAAAGTAATCAATACAGGTTAAAAACCACAACAACAAGTGGGACAAAAAACAGCAAGAAAAATGATTTCAAATCAAGAAGACATCACGATGGTCAGACAAACAGATAAGTAAAATATAAATGCACACAACTAGAACAGAAAAATTCCTGTTAAATATCAATCATCAAGTGTTGCATTTGTCATTGATCCGTGATGTATTCTAACACAAAGCATCAAAGCGTTTCGGTGGGTCCAACGTAGTATCTCCCCCACATTCTTCAGGAAAGTAAAATTCTTCCCACCTCGTATCAATAATCCTCCAAGTAAAAGTACTCCCAGGATCAGGTGTACTTTAAAAGACGTAGATTAAAATCCTCACCATACAAGGCTTATTAAGAGAAAGATCCCTCTCGTTTTTCGAAATGGCATACAAGCTCTTTTACCCAAAAGGTCACTTCCTTATGTAAATAGATAAAAGAAGTAAGGAAATAACCTAATCTGAAGAAAATGTCCAGACTGGTAACGTCTATTCTCTCAAATCCACGGGAGGGAAGGCAAATTCCATGGGCAGGGTCCACGAAAGAGAAGCTTCAAAGGCTTGTTGCCTTTGTGAGCTACCCCAGGCCTTTGCTGCTGTCAGCAACTGGCCCCCACTGTTTTTGGCCCCCACCGTTTCGGACCCGCACCGTTTCTGACCCTCACTTTGGGCGGGAGAATCGGCAGGAAAACAAAGTGAGGAAAGGAGTTGTGCCCACCTGTGCCTACCCCACCCCTCAGGCGAGGTGAAGCACAACTCAGTCCCCACCATCTTGCAGATGGGGGAGCCAGCCAACCAGAGTGAGGCATATGCCCCCCTCCCAATGGAGGGTGGCATAATAGTGGGTGTACCCACCCCAAGGAAGGGACCAATTGGCCCCTACCTTTACCTACCTGTAACACCCCTAAATCTTGCCTCCTCATACAAGAACTGACCAAGAAGAAGAGAAGAAGGACCGAAGAGCCGTGCTAAAACTAAGAAGAGCAGGACCGCCACTGACTTGGCCCCAGCCCTACCGGCCTGTCCCCACCTCGAACTTGCTTCAGTGGAATCCTGGTGTGTCCTGCAGCCAGCAACCTCAAGAACCCCGAGGACCTGCCCTGCCTTCCACAAGAAAGACTTTGTCTCCTGTGAGCACCGGATTTGCTCACCCACAGACTCTGGCTCCGGCCAAATCCGCGAGTCTGCACCTGACGCCTACGGCCCGAGTTCGAGTTGCCAGACACCACGAGGAGGCCACCCCGGTGATCCTGACCTGAGATCTGATGATCTCTGACCTGCCTCGAATCTCCAAGCAAAGCTTGCAGCCTCTTTCTGGAGGATTCCTCGACCGCAACCGGAGCTGGTAAGAAAAACACGAAGCCTAAAGACACCCCTGCACCCGAAGCCCCTCGTCCTTGGGTAGCCCAACCGATGGTGTCCCAGCATCCTCAGGCATCCCAACTTACTTCTTCAACCGGTGGTCACCTCCAGAAGGTCTTCGTCCCTGAGCCTGCAGTCTTTGTTGCAGTGAGAGAATCCCCATTGAAATCAACAGGGCACCTGATGCCAAAACAGCTCCCTGCACCCAGCCGCCGCTGCCGGTGTACTTTGGGTGCTAATTCAGATCCCCCTTTGCCCTGAGCCTAACACCAGGAGCTTTGCTCCCACAACCTTGTGGTGTGCGCGTGAGCAGCCACCAACCGGAAGCCCCCTATCCCCCACTGGATAACATTGGACGTCAGAACTCTGCACCAGGCCGCACTAGTGCCGCTGAGGGTGTTTCAAGAGTGCTTCTTTGACCGTGGGGGAACCCTGGTTCTAACCCCAGAATACCAACTCCCACAAACCTTTACTTACCGGTAAACCGATAACTCAATTTCCTTCCATAGGATTGCATTGACTGCTTTTATTGAAAATTGTTGTGTGGAGTTGGTTTGTATGGAACAATGTACTAAAAGCAATTTACTTAACTTTTGTCTAGGAAATGTCTCAGTGTGATATCTAGGCATATCACACTGATTAGCAAAAGTAATCTGAAAAGTAATCCTATAAGTAACATACAAAGTAATCTGAAAAGTAACTAAACAGTAATTTCGAAACGTTGATTTACCTGTAATTCAATCAACTGCATTTGAACCTGCATTCAATTGTAAAACATTGCTTAAGATTTTGCAAATTATTTCACTTACCTGCACCAGGCTTGGCTTGGCTCTAGAAATAAAATAACGTAATAATATTTTTGATACAAAAAATTGGTCTTGAGTTCAGTCTTTGAGTGTGTGACATAATTTGCTGCCTGAGTATGTACAATCAACGCTTAACACTACCCTCTGATAAAACCTTACTGCTCGTCCACACTACCACAAATAGAGAATAAGGTTCTATCTACTTTCACCTCAGCCTACCTTTGGGGTTCCACTGGACTCTGTGAACACTATACTTCATTTTGGTATAGTATATACAGAGCCCGCTTCCTTCACACTCAACGAAATTCCTTTCTACAACTCTACTCCAAGCCACTTTATATAGGACACTCCACTTTACGCCCTCTACTCCACTCTGCAACTCCATGCTACACCTCTCTACAACATGACACCACTCTATGCGATGTTATGCCACTCCACTTTATGACACTTTTCTCCAACTCTATGCCACGCCACTATATTACGCTCTGCTCCACGCATGCCACTCTCTGGCACTCCACTGTACGAGACTACACTTCACTCTACTCCATTCTGCGCCACTCTACTCTGACACTGTTGTCTACTCTGCGCCTCTCCACTCCACCTTAGTGCCAATCCACTCTATGACACTCTACTCCGCGACACTCTACTCCACTCTACGACACTCCACAACTCTTTACACCACTCCATACCACTCCACTCTGACACAGTTCTACTGTGCGCCACTCCACTTGAACTACACACCATTCCACTCTGCACCATTCCACAATACAACACTACTCCATGACACTCTCCTCCAATTTACAACATAACACTCCACAACACCCTACTCTACTCCACTCTACTCCACTTTTCTCCACTCTGCGACACTCCACTCTACAACACTACTCCACTCTATTCGACTGTACGCCACTCCACGACATTCTTCTCGACTCTGTTCCACTCCACAACTCTGCACTCCACTCCATGCCACTCCACTCTGACACTGCTCCACTCTACGCCACTCCACTCAACTACACGCCATTCCACTTTGTGCCATTCCACTATACTCCGCTCTACAACACTCTACTCCATGACACTCTCCTCCAATTTACAACATTACACTCCACTCTACAACCCTTTTCTCAACTCTACGACACTCTGCTCCACACACAACACTCTGCGACACTACTCCACTCTATTTCACTGTACCCCACTCCTCAACATTCTTCTTGACTATATGCCACTACCCGACACTGCACTCCATGCCACTCCACTCTTTTCCGTTTTACACCTCTCCACTCTGCAACACTCTACTTTGTCCTACTCCAGTTTGTGCCAGTCAACTCTGACACTCTACTCCCCTCTACGTCACTCCATGCTACCCCACTCCACAACACTCTATGCCACTCCACTTTGACACTCCACTCTACACCATTTTACTCTAAGACACTTAGAATCTATGCCACTTCACTCTGTATCCCGCCACTCTACTCCACAGCACTCTATGCCACTCCACTCTCCAACACTTCACTCTATAACACACTACTCCAATCTATGTCACTCCACTCTGTCATTACTCTCTATGAGATTCCACTCCTTAGTGACACTTTTCTCTACGAAACTCCTCTCTACAGCTCTACTCCACACCTATTTCAGGCCACTCTACTTCACTTTACGCCCTCTACTCCATGCCACTTCACTTTTCGACATTCCACGCAACACCACCCCACTCAGTGCCAGTCCATTCTACTACACTCTAATCCACTCTACGTCACTCCACTCTTCGCTTCTCCACAAAACTCTATGCCACTCCACTCTACGACACTCCAATTTATGGCAGTCTACTCTACGCCACTTACTCCAGTCTGTGCTACTTTTCTCTGATGTGCCACTCCCCTCCACGATACTGTACGCCACTCCACTTCATTCCACACTATGACATTTTACTCGGATATTCCAGTCAACTCTATGGCACTTCACTCTACAAAACTCCTCTGTACTCCACAACTACTCCAGGACACTCTTCTTCACTGTACACCCTCTACTCCTCTCTACACCACGTCACTTTACTTCACCCTACAACACTACACTACACTACACACCACCCCACAACACTACACCACTCTAAGACACTCCATTCTACGACACTTCACTCTACGCCACCCCACAACACTCGACATCACAACATTCCATGCTACTCCAATCTGTGACTCTCTACTCCTTGCCATTCTGCTGTAAGACATTAACTCTACTCTTACACTTCAGTCTATGACATGCTGCCGAATCTCTACTCCACGACACTGTATGCCACTCAACTCTACGACACTTCACTACACTCTACTCCAGTCTGCAATGCTATACTCTACAACATTCCACTCTGTGAGATTCAACTCCACTCTATGAAACTCCTCTCTACAACTCTACTCCAAGCCACTCGACTTCACTTTACTCCCTCTACCCCACTCTGCCTCTCCATGCCACACCACTCTACAGTACTACTCCACTCTATGCGACGATACGCCGCTCCACTTTACGACACTTTACTTGACTCTTTACCACTCTACTCTACGACACACTGCTCCACGCATGCCACTCTGCGGCACTCCACGACACTCGCCTTCATTTCACTCTGGCACTCCACTCTGTGACACTCTACTCCACGACACTCTACTCCACAACACTCTACTCCATTCTGTGTCACTCTGCTCTACAACACTGTTCTCTACTCTCTACTCTGCGCTTCTCCACTCTACTCCACCTTAGTGCCACTCCACTACACTCTACTCCACGCCACTCCACTCTGACACTCCACAACACTTTACACAACTCCATGGAAATGGCGGTGTGTCATGACCAGCTGGGGGGCTAAGTGCGTTTCGGCGACTGAATCATACTGCTACAAACGATGTCCCCGGGCCTGGGGGTGTGGATTCTGCACGCTAGTAAAACAGCTGAGAATATTCACAATCCTGATGTCTCGTAGACCGTATCAATGAAGAAACGCTGTTTGTTACGTTTGACCTATACAAGAGATTCTTCGTGACAACCTCCTAGAAATCGACGGAACTCCGCATACCTGCAGTCCGTGGAACCGTGTACAGTGTAATCCTGTCGACGTGATCCAGGCCAGGAAAGGCATCTGTGGCGGTCCTTTTTACTGTAGGCATAAAATAGCCTAGCCGAAATTCTAGCAATTAAGAGTAGGCAAACACGAGTGCTAAGCTTCAAGTCACCTACCTGAATTGCTGCATCTTGGTCCACGCCGCCACCGCCAAGAGTCAAGGGGGTGCCCGAGTCCCGCAATTTGAATTTGCCGCGTCGCCGCCGCCGCCCCGGGACTCCAAATCTGCGGCGCGCTAGTGACACGCAGCGCCAGCGCCAGGAGGCACCTATAACTTGCCCTGCGGACCGCTTCGCGGGACGGGCCGGGCTAAGCCCGGGCAAAGGGCGGGCCCTCTGTGGCCCTCAGAGGTCATCAGTGGTCGGGCGGGCCATCCCACTAAGCTGTAAAGTAAGGTGAGAGAGGCGACATGTCTATTAGGGGGAAATGCACTGCAAAGTCAATTAGTAAATCGGCTATGGTCCACGCTACAATACCGCTATCCCTAGAAAGCATGTTGGATAACGCATTTAATATGGTTGCCAACGAAATAGCGAGTACTGAGAGACGGATGTCTTTGGAGCATTTACATGTACATCCAGAGCCCCGGGATTTAAGCATAGAGTACCTTTATCCCCCGTGGTCACAGTTGCCAAACCTAATTTGTCTAATTTACCACCTATCTCTTCTGGGGGAAAAAGTGGCACAATTATCATTGACTCACAGCCCGATCCTACTGCGCATGCCCCCATCCCTCCTCTATCCCCGAAAACCAAACCCGTTGGGGAAAAAAGGAAAAGAGGCTCTTCAAAACCATTAACGAACAAAAGGAAACAACCCACACGTAATAAGAGCCAACCAACACCACAGAGTATGTGGACCAGAGGGAAGCAAAAAATATCAGGGGGCAGTAGCGTTATGACTGAACAAGTGCAATCTGTTGAAGGACCATCGGACATCGTTCCCTCAAGAAATGGTTATAACTGCTCATGTACACAGACTGATCCTGCTATTGAAAGTAACACATTAAAAAAGCCAAACGTGAACTTTATGGAAACCATTGTGGACACTATTTTTAAACAGTTAGAATGTCAAATGATCAAACAGTTTAATAGTATTTTTAAAAGATTAGATCGAATAGAAACTTTGATTAAAAAATGAAGATGCTAAAAGGAAAGGGGCAATTAGCCTTGATTTAATGAGGGGAGATCGCCTTCTGAAAGAGTTGGAAGCCGTTAATAAGGGCATTTTAGGTAGAGGATCCAATATTTCAAATAGCGCAACCACACCTAACACCGTATCTAAAGGCGTTAATGAAGGGAGCAATCACACTATAAAGTCCCCCCAGCATACCCTGGTTGGAGTAACGGAACTAGTTCGCCCCACTAGCACGGCCACCAATACGTTAAAGGATGCTCCTACTTTGCCCTCTATAAGGATGGAGGTACCTATTAATATTGGATTAGACAAGGGCCAAACCATCGTTACTAGGCCAACTATACACCCAGGGCCTGTCCTTCATCTGCCCCCCGACGCCTGCCCTTATGTTATAATCTTGGCAGGCGTACCTCAGTTAAGGGAGGGACAGAGTGAGTCATGGATTCAGCTAAACAACAAGTGTATAGATTGGCTATCTAAACACAAAGGGGTAGGCCTTAACATTTCGAGAGAAATTTTGTCCGTCCGACGGGTGAGCTGGGTTGGGCCATCATCTAAGAACATAGAAGGGGATTGCATTGTTATTAATTTTAGAAATCCCTCCACTGTTTTTTTTGATAAACAAATTTTTATTGTGTTTTGCGGCATAAAGAACAGTATCAAGAATGAGATACAGCAGTGCATTGAACAAGGCATCAGTAACTGCATTTGGATAAGCATCAATAAACCATTGCAAAGACCCTCCCACCCTCCCCCATCCTCCGTCCCCACCCCCTGCGTCCCCACCTTTCAAATCATGCCCCCCAGCCACTTCCCCCATATCTTGCGGAATTTTTTGGGGCAGCCTCGCGCAGCATACAACGACCGCTCCTGGGCCGCACACCAGTCCACCCCTCTACTCCAGGTAGCCACTCTGGGTGGGTCCGGTTGTGACCATACTGCCGCTATGTCTCTCTTAGCCACCATAAGGGCAGTGGTGAGGAAGTACTTTTCGTTACGGGACCCGTCGATCCCGTCCATAATGCCCAGCAGGGCCATTCTAGGCTCATGGGGAACCTCCCAACCCAAGACCTCCGCTAGCTCAGTTTCAATCGCTGCCCAGTAATCGTGTAGACGGGAACAAGACCACACCATGTGGAAAAAATCTGCCGGGGCCACCCCACAACGGGTGCAGGAGGCGTCCACACGGAGGCCCGCCCGGTGCAGGCGGTCTGGAGTCAGATAGGCGGTGTGGAGGTAGTAGATTTGGATGAGCCGCAGCCTAGCGGAGGTGGTAAGCGACCGAGGGCCCATAAGGGCGTCCCTCCAGTCCGCCTCGTCCAGGGGTCCCACCCAGGCCTCCCATCGCTGTTTGAGCCCGCTCCAGTCCACCGGGGAATTGTTAATCAGGGATTTGTAAATGCGGGATATACCCCCCTTTCCCAGATACCCCAGCATCACCTGAGCTTCAGGTGGGCTATGGGGAGGCAGTCTGGAGTCTAGAGGGACGTGAGCCCGGACCGCGTGGCGCAGTTGAAGGTAGCGGTAGAATTGGGAGGGCCGCAGCGAGAAGCGGGTCTGAAGCTCTTGGAAGGAACACATGCGGCTCCCACGCCATAAATCGCCCAGACAGGAGATACCAAGAAGATCCCACTGCCGAAAGCCCGCCAATCCCACCACCTCCCGCAGCCAGGTCCCGTGCCAAAGCGGAGTGAGTTGTGTGGACGTCCCCGACCATCTAGTGTGCCGCAGGGCCGCGCGCCACGCGAGGAAAGGAGCCCGCACGACGTCGGGGAGTGATAGGGGGACCGTTGTGCCATAGAGCATGTTTTGGATGGAGGAGAACCCAAGGCCTTGCACCTCGAGACGATAAGCCGGGTCGCCCCAGCCTCCCGAGAACCAGTCATGGATCACCAGTAACTGGGTGGCCAGATAATAAAGATATAGATTGGTCATGCTCAGACCGCCATCATAGGAGGGGACCCTGCATCGATCCAAGGCCAACCGAGGCCTACCGCCGCCCCAAAGGAATTTGGTCACCATTTTATCCAGGTCTCGGAACCACGGGCGCGGAAAAGGGCATGGAGTATTTTGTAGTATGTAAAGAAATTTGGGGAGGATCATCATCTTGTATAGGGCGACTCTCCCTAGCGGATTCAATGAGAGGGACTGCCACCGGAGCATGTCTGACCTGGTTTTGTTGATTACCGGAGCCACATTAAGGGCCCAGCATAGTTCCGGAAGGAGGGTGACACAAATCCCCAGGTATTTAAAGGAGAGTCTCCGGAGGGGGATGTCCGACTGCCAGTCGAAACATTCCCGCGACGGGTGTAGCGGGACTAGGACGGATTTTTTGGGGTTCAGGTGAAGACCCGACGCTTGGCCAAATCGATGGAGGATCCGACGGACCCGGGGTCCCGAGGTCGCTGGGTCCGAGAGATAGAGGAGGACGTCGTCCGCGTATAGGGCGATCTTGTCGGGGGCCACATCTGGCCATTCCCATCCTCGCAGAACAGGATCCGCGCGAATCAGCACCGCCAGGGGTTCCATCGCCAGAGCGAAAAGGAGGGGCGAGAGCGGACAACCCTGGCGCGTCCCCCGGCCTATGGGAAACGGGCGAGAAAGTGCCCCATTGACCAACACACGGGCCCGCGGGTGCGCGTAGAGGACCATTACCATGGCTCGGAACCGGGGACCGAAGCCCATACGCTCCAGGACCTCACCCAAGTACGTCCATCCCACGGAATCAAAGGCTTTT
The DNA here is from genome assembly GCF_964204655.1 of Triturus cristatus. Lineage (NCBI taxonomy): Eukaryota > Metazoa > Chordata > Amphibia > Caudata > Salamandridae > Triturus > Triturus cristatus. Next base: position 1,154,872,046 of record NC_140583.1, on the reverse strand, counting down.
TCAAAGTCGACCAAGAGGAGGGCCAGATAGGGGGAAAGGCGGCCGCGGTGCGCCATCGCGAGGTGGAGGCGCCGTAGACAGTGTCTGGTCCCCCGCTCCGGCATAAAGCCACATTGGTCCGGATGGACCAGGGAGGCGAGCGATGGGCGTAACCGTTGTGCCAGGACCGTGGCATAGATTTTGAGTTCTGTGTTAATAAGGGATATCGGCCGGTAGTCGGAACAGGACCGCGAGGGAGGCTGTGTCTTGGGGAGTGCAACTATGGTTGCTGTATCCGTTTCGGGCCGGAACGAGCCCGTCTCCACCACGGCCGCAAAGAGGTCCCGAAGCCTCGGGGCCAGTGTCTCACGGTAGTGAGCGTAATATTCCTGGGGGAACCCGTCGGGTCCCGGGGTCTTCCCGGGTGCCAGGCGGCCGATCGCCTCTTCAATCTCCTGTAGCTCGATCGGCGAATCCAGGGTCTCAGAAATCTTAGGCTGCAGCCGCGCTAGTGTCGCCCCGTTTGTTCCCAGTAACTCATTCAGGGAGAGCGTGGACGGTCGGAGACGGTACAGCCGGGAGTAGTAGTCAGCGAATGCCTGGGCTATCGCCACTGAGACCGTGTGGACTCCACCCGCAGGGTCCGCGATGGCTGGGATGATCCTGCCCGCCCGGGGATAGGTCGCCAGGCGGTGGAGAAGAGTGCCGTTTTTGTCTCCCCAACCGTACACCCGGGCCACCGAGGAGCGCCATAGGATCTTCGCCGCTTCCAGGGAGTGCAGGCGAATCTCTTCCCGCAGGAAGGCCAAGCGACGAGACCGTGTGGCATCGGCTAAGTTTCCCAGACTACGCTCCAGTTCTAAGGCCTGGGCCTCACAGTCCGCGAGCTTCTGGGATTGAGCCCGTCGTTGACGTTGCAGGTGCCCTTTAGCGGCGCCCCGAACAGTCGCCTTGCCAGCCTCCCAGAGGACGGCGGGGGAGACGACAGAGCCCTCATTATGAGAGTAGTAGTTGACTATCTCGCCCCCGACCGCCCTCCGAAAAGCCTTGTCGTGAAGGAACCAAGCGTTCAGACGCCATATCGGACGGGCAGAGAGGGGGGGGGGACCGAGAGCGAGGAGCACCGGCGAGTGGTCCGAAAGGCCCCTCGGAAGAATGCGTGCGTCCCGCACCCCCACGCAGTCGGTAGAGGGCACAAAGATGAGGTCGATCCGGGCGTGGGAGTGATGGGCCGCCGACGTGTGGGTGTATTGGCGCGCCTGCGGGTGCCAGATTCTCCAGACATCGCAAAGGCCCTGGGATTCCGCCCAAGAGGAGAGTTGTTTTGCGCGGGCGACGCGGGTCGAAGAGACCGGACCCGTCGAGTCCATATGGGGCGAGTAGACAGCGTTAAAGTCCCCGCCGAGTATCAGGGCCCCTGCAGGAAGTGTCGGGAGGATATCCGCTGCGTGGGAAAGGGCTGACGGCAGGAGGGGCGGCGCTGCGTAGAGGGACATCAGGGTAAGGGGTCGGCCCTCCAGAGTGCCACACACTACCAGTAGCATACCCTGGGGGTCCAAAAGCACCCGAGTCAGGACAAAGGGAAAAGACTTGCGAAGCAATATGGCCACCCCCCGGGATCCCCGAGCAAAACCTGAGTGCCATACCCTGTCATAACCGTAACGGCCAAGGAAGGGGCAGTTGTTACCTAACAAGTGAGTCTCCTGGAGGAGGAGTACATCGATCTCTGCCCGTTGTGCATATTTGAGGACCGCCATGCGTTTGAAACGGTCCAGGAGGCCATTGACGTTCCAGGAGAGTATGCGCATGGCGGCCCTGGGGACAGGTGGGTCAGCCATAGTCAAGGACAGAAGAATGGGCCAGTGGAGGCGCGTCCGAGTAGGTTCCCAGAGAGGAGGGACAGCGGAGCGTCGGGTGAGAGAGCGGGATAGACAGTACATGATACCTTAGCACAACAGATAAGGGGGAGTCACCCCCCACCAACAAAATCTCCCCAACGAGGAAGAAACAACCCCAAACCAACCCCAACCCCCCACCCCCCGCCCTATACTTCAAAAACGGAAGCATCTGTCGCCCGAACCAAATGGAAGAACCACCAAACTAAAACGCTTGGGCTTGAGCGCTAGTGGACCCCTGATACATCAAAAGTCAAGCCTGATTTACCTGCCCTGGCCTAGAGCAACACTGACAGCGGGACGTTCCACCCCCGCCCAAGCATTTCCCCCCCCCCCCACCCCAAAGGTAAGCAAAGAAAGTCAGATGGTAGGGCTGCGAGAGAGGTCCGAAGTGTCCACCAACTCAACCGGGTGGGTTGCAGGGCCCGTAAGCCGAGGTGACGCAGTCCGCTGCCCATCCGCCACGGGACTGGTGTGTGCAGCTGAGGAGGCCGATGAGGTTCTCGATCTCTGGCTTGGCCGGCCCCCAGAGCGCGTGGTGATCGCCTCCCCCGTTGTGCGCTCCCGGGGCAATGTCCGATGTCGCCGACGGGTCTTCGATGTCCGGGGTCTCCCCCGTCTCCCCCGTGGACCCAGAGGCGATCCGCGCCCAGAATGCTGCAAGGGGTGCTCCTCCGCCAACCAGGTCCAGGCCGCCCGCGGTGTATCGAAGAAGAGAGTCTTTTGCTGGAAGATGACCCGGAGGCGGGCTGGGAATTGGAGCTGGTACTGGAGTCCCAGGGAGCGCAGTTTTTGTTTCACTTCAATGTAGGAGCGGCGCAGCTCCTGGACTTCGCGGGTGTAGTCCGGGAAGACCATGATTTTGTGGTTCTGATAGTGGAGGGCACCCATGCGCCGGGCTTCACGGAGAATGGCATCTCGGTCACGGAAGTTCAAGAGCTTTAGGATGAACGGCCGGGGTGGAGCCCCTAGGGGCCTGGGGGCCAGGGAGCGGTGGGCTCTCTCCACCACGAACGAAGCCGACAGGCTGTCCGCCGGCATCCAGGATCGGAACCAGCGCTCCATGAAATCGTCCGCCCGGCCCGATTCAACTCCCTCCGGGAAACCCACTAAGCGCAGGTTGCTGCGTCGGGCGCGATTTTCTGCATCCTCGACCCGGCGGTGCAACTCCTTAGAGTGGGTGGTCAACTCCCGAACCTGGTCTTGCAGATGGCGGATGTCGTCCTCGGCCGTGGATATCCGGGACTCGGCTTCCGAAATGCGGGCGGTGGCGTTCCTCAGATCTTGCCGGAGAAGAGCGACGTCCACTTTGACCTCACCCACCATGCCCTCGAGCGAGGCGCGGGACGAGTTGATGGCCTGCAGGATGGCAGCCAGGTCTGCAGCAGGGGCCGGGGCCTGTTCGCCCATGGGGCCGGGCCCCTTGTCGGAGGTTGTGAATTTGTCCATCCTGGTTTGGGTGGCCCCGGACACCGGCTTGGCGGCTCTGTCCTTACCCATTTCTGGGCCGTCCGTCAGCGAAGGAGGGCAACTAGCCGGTGACACACCCGCGGGACGGCAACGGGCAGCCGGGCCGCCGCGGGACCAACAGGAGGCCCGTCCGGGAGGACCACCGGCCGGGAACGGCTTGGGAGCACCAGCCTCAGCGGTCAAGCCCCGCCGGGCATCTCAGCAAAGCGGGATCCAGCAATGTAGGTCTCAGTTCCAGGCCCTTGGCCGTCGCTCGGGGGCCCCCCAGCCGGCCGTCGCAGGGCCGCAACCTCCGGCGCAGCCCAGGTCTCCAAGGGAACAATTAGCCGGGTCTCCCCTCAGTTCCCAGGAGGGGCAAGGTGTCACTCGTCAGGGTCCGCAGCCGGGAGTCCAAGCGATGGAGGGGGGGGGGGGGAGAGGAGGGGGGGACAGCACATACACCCCCTCCGGCCGCCGGTATGCGGCCCGAAGCAGCGGGGGCCCCCCCGCACCCGGAGTCCGCAGCCGGTCTGGGGTCGGTGGAGCCGGTTCCGCGTCGCCACCAGGAGGAGAGGGGAGGGAGAAGGGGGGGGAGCCAGGGGCCCGGGCCCCCCGGCCGCCGACACACGGCCCGATGGGGGGGGGGGGGCTCCCCCGGATAGCCAACCCCGCAGTTGCCCCGATGCAGCGGTCGCGGCCAGCCCCACTCACCGCCTGATTCGCCGCTCTGCGTCACGCGGGGGGGTCCGATCCAGCACCCCCGGGGCTCCGGATGGCGTCAGCAAAGCAGGGCAGCACCGGGCCAGTGCCAGCAGCACCCGCGGCAGCCCCGTGGCCAACGCGTCCCTCAGTCCAGCAGTTTCAGGCCTGCACCCCTCGTGGGCGCCGCGGGCTAAATTTCTTCAGCGTGGCCGCGCCGCGGTTCCACAGCCGCCACTGCACGCCGTCGGTCTGGCTCCGCGACGGCTAGGGAGGCTCCCAGAGCCCGCAGCGCCCCAAGATTCGGTGCGGGGCGGCAGGGCAGCTTCACGGACCCCCGCACTCCGAGGGAGCCGGCCAGGGCAGTCCAGGAGAGGAGTAAGCCGGATTTGCGGGGACCGATGCCGGGAGCCTTAGTGAAAGGCGGCCATGCCGGTCAGGCGCCACCTAGCGCTCTCCCCCTCCACTGTTAAATTTATCCTTGGCAGTATTAACATGTATTTTTCCCCTGCTACTGTCATAACCTCTTTGCCACTGGGCTACTTTTATAGACCCCATCTTAGACCACCCAGCCCTGCTTTACCACCTTTTCCTCTGTATAATAGGTTTAGCGCATTGTCTGATTTGGGCACCTTGGACTGACCATCAACTATTCTCTCAGATCCAGTAAGCAGGAATTATTCCAATATACCCGGCCTAGTGGGGGAATTAACTATCCACCCGACTATAGAGACTTTCAATGACACCAAGGTGCCCACACTGCTATCCCACCCTAAAGGTAACAGTCATGACATTACCTTGTTAACACCTAACTATAACTTGACAATCCTGAGTTGGAATATAGCAGGTCTCAATGCGAAAGTAACAATTAGGGACTGGGTGGACTGGGTCTCTAAATTTGACATCTTGATGTTCCAAGAAACTTGGTGCACCAGCCCTCTACTTTTTGATGGATACAGTTGTTTTAATCAAATTGTACCAACCCCGGCTATGGGTAGACCCAGCGGGGGACTATCCATCTGGGCTAAAATTAGTGCAGATGTCAAAATTGAACTGTTGGAAACAAATGATATGAGTTTTCAGGCATTGCTTTACATCAGCAGAATAAGAATATGTTTAATTAACTTTTATAACAATGATTTTAAAACACATCCTAATATGAATTTTATAAAGTTGTTTGATTTTATTGATGATATTACAGATGGTCAAAAGTATGGTAAACTTGACGGGATATGTTTAGGAGGAGACTTTAATGCACACATTCACCGTCAAACCCCTCTCTGTAAAAGAGATGAAGAACTGTCTAACCACTTGGCCACACGGGACCTAGCTAATGTTATGGAAATGGCAAACACTGCCGTAAATAAATCTCCCGTGGCCACCTATGTCGGGCGTGGGAGTGCATCCACAATTGACTACGTATTTATAACCTCCCCGCTCGTGGATCTTTTATTAGAGGCCACAGTTGTTAGGACTGTATATAGTGACCACCATCCGATCTTATCCTGTTTTAAATTTATTAATAAAATGACGAAACGGAGAGAAATAGGGGCCAAAAACCTAGCTGTGTCGACAGACAAACTTAGGGTGGTCTGGAAGGGGATTGATAATAAGGGGGTGTTAGCCCGTGTCATAAAATCTCATCCCTTATTAGTATCTACCTGTCTATCTTCTGATAGCCCCGGTCATGCTATTGTAGAAGCATTCACGGGGCTGTGTAAGAGCATAAAAAAGGAGATATCAAAGCCAGCTATAATTAACATCAACAAAAACCCAAGATGGTTTGATAACTCTTGCTCCAAAGCAAATAGGGAATTAAGAGCTGCCTTTAAAGCTGATCCACCAGATCAATTACTGGTGAGGACCCTGAGGTCTAGATATAAAGGTACCTTAAAATTACGATCTGAAGAGCTTTTAAAAACCCATTGGGAATCCCTTGTTCGCACAGCAGCAACGAAGGATGTTGCTGGGTTTTGGAGCGAGGTTAAGAACCTGAGATCGATCGGCTCCAACATCACCCCCATAAACTGTAGTATATTAGGGGATGTGTGGGTGGAGCACTTTTCAAATATTTATATGGCACCGACCCCTTTTATGGCAAATCCTCAGCCACTCAAGTTACCGAATATTTCTATAATGGAGGTGGAGGATGCAATTTTTCAAAGCGCAGGGAACAAAGCTCCAGGCCCTGATGGATTATCCATTGACCTAATTAAATCAGAGCCTGACTTCTGGTCACCCCTACTGTGCAATGTTTTTAATAATCTATCAAACACCTCACTGCCTGATTCCTGGTCCAACAGCACAATTGTACCCATTTTTAAAAAAGGTAGTAGACTTGACCCTGGCAGCTATCGCCCAATATCATTAATTGATAACACACTGAAGATTTTGGGCAGGGTCATTTTTAATAAGATCAGTAATTGGGCTGAAGAAAACACGATTTTACATCCATGCCAGTTAGGCTTCAGAAGTAACGTAGGGACGGTGGAGCAATGCTTAAACCTAAATTTAGCATTAGCTAAATATACTGTAGCTAAAACATCTCCACTCTATTTAGGTTTTATGGATTTAAGTTCTGCTTTTGATTTTGTTACCCGTTCCCGTTTATGGACAGCCCTGCTGAGATACGGCTTAGATGAACCTTTGGTCCACTTTTTGGCCCATTTACATAGTGATTAAAAAGCTCGTGTTCGAATTAATAATGATGGTGAGGTTTCGAGCAAGATTTTAATTGGCAGGGGTGTAAGACAAGGCTGTGTCCTAGCCCCCCTGCTTTTTATTTTATACATAAATGAATTAAGCACATCTTTGGGCAAACTAACTACCGATGTCCCGCTCGTCAATGGTAATCCTCTTCCTGCACTTCTCTATGCAGACGATGCGGTCCTCATAGGTCGAACACCCAATGCACTGCGCATTTTAATCTCAGGCTTCGTTTCTTATATGGCCGATCTCGACTTATGTACAAATTTTAAAAAATCCTACATAATGTCTTGCGGCCCAAGGAAACACAAAATTTGCCATATTATGTCAGGGAATAATGTTTTAAATAGCACTTGCACTTTTCCTTATTTAGGCCTGTTGTTTTCTGATTTTGGATCCTGGCAACCTCATGTTGCCAGAGGGAGGAATAAACTGGGTAAAGCTATCAATTCTATAATTACTTTACGTCAACCAAAGCATGCTGAGGTCATTTTACCACTCTTACAAATTTATAAGACCCAGTGCCTACCTACAGGAACTTATGGTGCCGAGGTGTGGGGATATTCGAATTGCACTAATATCCAGACAGAAGAGAATAAATTCTGCAGGAAGGCCCTGGGGGGAGGGGGGGTCATTTCGGCCCCCTCCTATGTGTGCCATAGAGAATTGAATCTCCCCTATATAGAGGATTTTATAAAATCAAGACCCGCTTTGTTTTGGTTAAACATTTGGCGAAACCCTGCTGCCTCTTTGACCCGTGATATCATTTCAGACTGCCTAAAGTGAGCGGGCCAATCATATTCCTTGGCTCAAGGCGGTACAGAAGAGTTTAGTAAGCGTGGAAATGGGGCACCTTTTCTTAGCACCCCAAACAATAGACTGCTTGCATAAGAATATAGTAAAAAGGGCTTTATACGACCTGTACCGAGCGAATAGAGAAAACATTGAATTTGTAAAGCCAGCTATCCTTAGGTACATCCCCATTCAGGAACCTTGTGGTAGGCCACATAATAGGCCCCACGGTTACTTGCGTAAGAAACTGGGTAGATGGAATAGGAGCTTGCTGTTTCGGTTCAGGGATGGAAGTGTGGTAAATTTACTTTGTTTCCCCTTAGGCTATATCCATAACTTGGGAAATATAAACTGCCCCTGTAACCAAGGTGGAAAACAAAGTTTGCTACATTTTACATTGTTTTGTGGTTTTTATGTAAAATACACCAAACACTTCCTAATCCCCTATTTTAGAGTCAGTGCTTTGACGGATTTTAATGCAGCTTTTAGAGATTTACTGATGTTAAGCACTGACGATGTAATCTTTAGAGTTAGTCGTTTTCTCCAAATTGCTGTCCGTTCCCGCGCCTCAATGAACACGGCCTGATAGGTTGCATTACTATTTTGCATTATTTGCACACTGCATTTTTGCACAATGGGTGTTTGCACACTTTAACGAATATGGCCTGATAGGTTGCATTATTTGCACATTGCATTTTTGCACAATGGGTGTTCCTCTATACATGTTATACCTAACAATGTTTGTTTTTATCGTTCATTTGGATGATTATCATGTTTTATACATATTTTAATGGATGTAATTTTTAGAGCTGATTGATTTTTATCTTCAGCTGTCTGATGTTGAGCGAAATGAACATGGTTTGTTAAGCCTGAAGTATCTTTGTATTATTTGCACATTGCTATTTGCACCAATATCGGCCCCTTTGCACATATTATAGCTATTCGATGTAGTTCATATTGTTTATAGGGATGAATGTTGTGATTTATATGTACTTTTATGGATGTTTCTAAATATATCCGAATAAAGATCATTTGAATTTGAATTTTGAACTCCATGACACTCCATTCGAACATACTGTTCCATTCCACAACAGCCTACACATTCCACTCTTTGAGATTCCACTTCACAGTACAACACTCCTTTCTACAACTCGACTCCAAGCCACTCTACTCCAGGTCACTGGATTTCACTTTATGCCCTTCACTCCACTCTGCCACTCCATGCCACACCACTCTACAACAGGACTCCTCTTTATGCGACGTTACGCCACTCCACTTTACTCACCTCTATGCCACTCAGTTCTGACACTCTGCTCCACGCATGCCACTCCGCAGCACTCTATGACACACTACTTCACTCCCCTCTGACACTCCACTCTGACACTCTATTCCATTCTGCGCCACTCCACGCAAAGACACTGTTATCTACTCTGCACCTCCTCACTGTACTCCACCTTAGTGCCACTTCACTCTCGAACACTCTACTCCACTTCACTCCACAACACTCCACTCTGATACACCACAACACTTTACACCACTCCATGACACTCCACTCTGACCTCTCCACTCTACGCCACTCTACTACATGCCATTCCACTCTATTCCATTCCACTATACAGCACACTACTCCGCTCTAAGACACTATACAACACACTCCTCTAATTTGACATTACACTCCAATCTGACACTCTGCTCCAGTATACGCCACTTCACTCTACACCATTCCACACCATTCCACTTTGTACCACTCCACGACATACCATTCTACTCTGTGCCACTCCACTATAAGACACTCTACTTCACACATCACCTCCAATTAACGACTTTGCACTCCACTTTGACACTCCACACCACTCTTCTACACCTCTTTGCACTACTCCACTTTGCCACTCCACTCTACGACACTCTCCTCCAGTCTACTCTCCGACATTCTCCTCCAGTCTACTCTATGCCACTCCATGCCACTATACGACACTCTGCTCCATGCCACTCTACACTACTCCACCATCTGTGCAACTGTGTGCCATTCCACTCAACAATTCTCTACTCAACTCTGCACCACTCCACTCTTTGACACTCTACCCCACTCCATACTGACTACTCTACTCCACGCCACTCCACCCCACTCCACTCTATGACATTCTACTCCATGCCATACCACTCTACAACACTTCAGTCTGACAGTAAACTCCACTGAGTACCACTCCACTCAGTCCCACTCCAGTCCATTCCACTCTACCCCATCCTACACCACTCTACTTTATGCCACTCCACCCAGTGCCAGTCCACTCTACAACTCTCTACTCCACTGTACTCTACTCCTCTACGCCACTCCACTCTATGCCCCTCCGCTCTGTGCCACTCCACTCTACGCCGCTCCACTATACACCACTTCGCTCCACGACATCTACTCCACGACACTCTACTCCACGACACTCTACTCCACGACACTCCACTCAGTGGCACTTCACTTCACGACCTTGCACTCCATTCTACTCCATGACTCTCTACGCCACTCTACTCTGACACTTCACTCAACAACACTCCACGACATTCCACTCTGAGATTCCACTCCACTCTACTATACTCCACTCTACAACTCCACTCTACAACTCCACTCCATTCTAAGCCACTCTACTCTAGGCCATTCTACTTCACTTTATGCCCTCTACCCCACTCTGTGCCATGACAATACTCCATGCTGTGTGACTGTACGTCACTCCTCTCTATGACACTTTACTCGACTCTGACACTCTGCTCCACACACGGCACTCTGTGACACTCCACTGTACTCCACTCCACTCTATGCCACTCCAATCTGACACTCCACTCTACTCCACTTGGTGCCACTCCACTCTACAAGATGCCACTTCCTTCATACCCATTTTCATTCATTAGAATGATGTTTGTTATGTAATGTCATTTTAATTTATAAGACTCCTGAATCATCCCGGGAGGGGTATCTCCCGAGGCACAAACCTCAAGTAGGTAGAAACTACAAAAATATGAAAAACGGACTACCACTTTGAAAAAACCCCGCAAAAACCATAGGAAATAATACGGTGATGCATAGTAAAACTTCTGTTTGTACCATGAAATATGCTTTCCCGCACAAAAAAACCCTAAACTATTGCTATATTTTGCTAGTTGTTCGTTATTTTGCAGCGTGATCCATAAATCATGGGTACCTTTAAAATCCCCATCATGTAGGGAAAAAATATGCAAATTTGGCACAAATACTTTTTGTGGAAACAGTGTTATGAAGGCTTAACTGCAGAGTGCCCCAAACATCAAACAAGGGCTCAGCACAGGAGGTTGGAAAGGGATAGCAACTAAAGGGCTACATATTTCCTAAAGGTACACTTTGCATCGATTACTGCATATAGAAAAACTTCATTCACATTTCGTTTTTTAGGTTACCAGTCATCAAAGATTAATTGTAAAACCAAAGGGGATGATGGACGGAGTGTTGAACAATGCAAGCACTCACCCCCAGTCAACTGATCTGGGTTTAATCCATCATCATTCTTTAGCTCACTTCGCCACCCCAGTTCAGACATGGCCATATGCAAATCAGTCTGACCCTGTGCCTCATGGGAACAGTCCAGCCCGAACTGCCAAGCCATGTCTTCCCTGGACCGGAAACAAGCATCCTGGGACCGATTTCTGGCTCACAGCGTTCGTCAGCCAGGCTATCTTGAATCCAGTGGCAAAGTGAGCAAGGGACCCACGTCTGGGCATACCCTGCCAACTTAGGGCGAATAAGCAAAACCAAAGGGGATGATGGACGGAGTATTGAACAATGCAAGCACTCACCCCCAGTCAACTGATTTGGGTCGGTACTGGCGCCGTTCGGTACTCTCCTGATGTTTCCTACCACCATGGGTGGCTCCCAAGAGAGGGTGAGGAGAACTGGGACAGGTCTGTGGACCCTCTTGCAGACCAGTTGGAGGAGCTGGACTGGAAAGAGGAGTTGAGTGAGGCCACTGGTTGGGATACATCCCCAGTCCTTAGCATGCTATCTCCCCCTACCGCGGCTACGGAGGAGGTTGCATTGTACGCCATGGTGTTGCATAGGGCAGCTGAGGCAAACCTCGAGCTTCCTACGGTGGCAGTCAGGACAAACCACCTGACAGAGGTGATTCAACCGGCAGCGGCCTCCTCGGAGCCCTTGCTGCCGTTCAATGAGGCTCTTACGGACATCCTTTTGGGCACTTGGTCCAAGCCCAACCCAGGGGCTCCTGTGGACAGGATGAGTACCCGACGCCACCGCCCGGCTGACCCCATTTTCCTCTTTTCCCATCCTACCCCTGAGAGCTTGGTAGTCCAAGCCTCAACGTCCAAGGGCGCATCACCTGATGGGGACTCCAATACCACCTTGGGAAGAAGATGTTTTCTTCCTCCAGCTCGGGAATGTGGTCGGTGAACACCGCATGTCTATTGGGCCGTTACTCCTGCTCGGTGTGGGACATGGTTGCGCAGTTGCTGCCACAGTGCCCGGAGGAGCCCCGTCCCGTGCTTTTGCAGAAGGGAGAGACGCAGCGAAGTTTACCATCTGATGTGGGCAGGACATCGCCGATTTACTGGGCAGGACAATTTCCACGTCAGTGGCATTGAGACGCTACGCCTGGTTGAGGTCCACTGGTTTTTCGAGGGATGTCCAAGCAACACTTTTGGACATACCCTTTGATGGCCGTCGCCTGTTTGGCGACAAGGTGGACAACACGCTCAAGCGCTTTAAGGCTTCTAGGGCTAAGGCCTGATCCTTAGGCCTTGCTACCACCTTCCACCCAGTTCAGTCCGCTTTTCGCCACTTTCGTGGCTACGGAAGGGGTGCCCCGCCACAGGCATGCACCGTGGGTTGGGGGGGCCAGTCCACCAGCGCCCCCTCTGCAGCAGCGTCCAAACCCTCCTAGTCCGACCTTTCAGGCCCATCAATGTGCCAGTGGGCGGCAGGATTTGCCATCACCTCCCCCACTGGCTCAACATCACGTCAGACAGGTGGGTTTTGCAGATAGTCCGAAGGGGCTACTCCCTCCCCTTCAAGACTACCCCTCCATCCATGCCACCTCAATTCCATCACATGTCGGAGAATCACCTGGCCCTTCTCCAACAGGAAGTCACTGAGCCATCAAACGCATTTCTGCCCCAGAAGTCGGTCGTGGTTGTTGTTCCCACTACTTTCTGGTGCCCAAGAACGACAAGGGCCTGCGTCCTATCTTGGAGCTCAGGAACGTCAACTGCTTTTTCTGGAAGGAGAAGTTCAAGATGTTGACACTAGCTCAGGTCCTGTCTGCTCTCGACCCTGGAGACTGGATGGTGGCGTTGGACTTGCAGAGCGCTTATTTTCACACCCTCGTCCTGCCGGCCCACCGGCGTTACCTGCAGTTCACGGTAGGCCATCGGCACTTTCAGTTTACCGTGCTCCCCTTTGGCCTTACCAGTGCCCCTACTGTGTTCACGAAAGTGATTGCAGCTCATCTGTGCAGATTAGGGGTTCCAGTCTTCCCCTATCTCGACGACTGGTTGTTGAAGGTGGGCTCGCCCCGAACAGTTGTCTCCCACCTCCAGACTACGGCCGACCTCCTGCATTCGCTGGGGTTCTCCATCAACGTGCCGAAGTCACATCTGAATCCCTCCTAGAAGCTCCTCTTCATCGGAACGGTTCTGGACTCGGCGCAGTTTCGGGTCTATCCTCCCGAACAGCGGGTTTGGGATATTCAGGCTCTGATTCCGATCTTTAAGCCTTTAGGCGGGCTCGTCCCAGGCAGGCGTCAACCACCTCCAGACAATGGGCTTATCTTCCCGAGCAGCGAGTCAGGGGTATTCGGGCTATGATTCCGATATTCCAGCATCTATCCTGGGTTTCGTGAGAATGACCCTGAGGCTACTGGGCCTCACGGCCTCCTGCATCTTGCTGGTGGACTATGCCAGGTGGCATATGCGGGCTCTGCAGTGGGACCTGAATTTTCAGTGGGCACAGCATCAGGGGAATCTTTCCGATTGTGTCCAGATCTCGGAGGGCACACCAGTTGCATTGGTGGCTAACGAACCAAGATTGGGTCAACTGCTGATCCCTCTCCCTTCTTCAACCAGAGTTCACATTGGTGCCGGATGCATCACTGCTGGAGTGGGGCAGCCACATGAGAGCGGCGGAGATCAGAGGCCTCTGGTCTCCGGCGGAGTCCAGACTCCATATCAACCTTTTGGTGCTTCGGGCAATTCGTCTTGCCCTAAAAGCATTCCTTCCCTCTGTCCGGGGAAGAGTAGTGCAGGTGTTCACGTACACCACCACCGCCATGTGGTACTGCAACAAATAGTGCGGGGTGGGGTCGTGGACCCTATGTCAAGAGGATCTCTGCCTTTGGACATGGCTGGAACATCAGGGCATATCCCTGGTGGTTCAACACCTGTCAGTTTCTCTGAACGCCAGGGCTGACGAACTCAGCCGCAGGTGCATGATGGATCACAAATGGCATCTTCACTCAGAGGTGGTGCAGGGTCTTTTTCAGCGGTTGGGAGAGCCTTGCTTAGATCTATTCGCCACCGAAAGAGAACACGCAATGTCAGCCGTTCTGCTCGTTGGAATTTCCAAGGTGGCACTAGCTAGGCAACGCTTTTCGTTGCGAGTGGAGTTGCAGTCTTCTATACGCCTTTCTGCCTATACCACTTCTACCCAGAGTGCTGAAGAAGATCACGCACGACTGGGCCTAAGTCATTCTTGTGGCTCCGGGTTGGGCGAAAAGAGTCGGGTATCCCGAGCTGTTACACAAGGCCATTGATCCTCTGATCAGACTGCCTCTTCGGGAGGATTATCTGTCACAGCAGCAGGGGACGGTCCTCCACCCGAACCTGTCCAGCCTCTACCTCCTTGCATGGAGATTGAGCGGCGACAGTTGACAGCTTTCGAGCTTCCTCCCAAAGTCTGTAATGTTATCTTGGCAGCCAGGTGTCCCTCCACTAAAACAGTATACGCCTGTAGATGGGACAAATTTGTGGCATGGTGCGCAGCAAAGGCTGTGGATCCCCTTTCTGCCCCCCTTTCAGAGGTTCTCCTCTTCATTCTTTCTTTGGCTCAGCAGGGCTCTGCTCTGGGCACTCTCAAAGGCTATCTTTCGGCCATTTCGGCCTTCCTTTGGCTGCCTGACCAGCCTTCTCTTTTCAAGTCCCCTATTGTAAATCGCTTCCTAAAGAGCATTACTCATTTGTTTCCTCCTACTCCTTTTGTGATGTCCCAGTGGGACTTGAACCTGGTTCTTAATTATTTGATGTGTGCTCCCATCGAGCCGCTACATAACTGTCCTCTCAGACATTTAACCCTTAAAACTGCCTTTCTGGTTTCCATCACCTCTGCTTGCAGGGTGAGTGAACTTTGAGGCCCTTTTTTCTAAGCCTCCTTTCCTGGCTGTTCATCCAGACCAGGTTGTCCTCCGCACTAGACCTTCTTTTCTTCCAAAGTGGTTACCTCTTTCCATTTGAGGACAGACCATCACTTTGCCCACCTTCTTTCCGCATGCTTCAAAAGATAAAGAGAGGCTCCACCGTGCTCCAAAAACGTGCGCATTTTCTTCTATCTGGATCGTACAAAACAATTCCGGGTTGATGACCAGCTCTTTGTCGGTTGTGTGGGTGCCAAGAAAGGTCAGGTCGTGCAACAAGTGAACCATCTCCCGATGGGTCGTTCTTTGCATTAAAATCTGCTATTTCTTTAAAAAAAGGAACCTCCAGTGGGGTTGCGTGCCCATTCCACCAGGGCACGTGTAGCCACTACTGCTTTGGGATATGGAGTCCCCCTTCATGATATCTGCCAGGCAGCTACATGGGCTTCACTGCACACGTTTACCAAACACTATTGCCTGGACAGCCAAGTCCGGAGGGACAGCTCCTTCGGCCGTTCAGTTCTTCAGGACTTTCTATTGTAAACTTGGTTCGCAGACCCGCCACCGGGGTTGGCATTGCTGGGGTATCTATTCTAAGGTGAAGAATCCATAACTAACTGTCTCTTTCAGATGAACAAGTTACTTACCTTCGGGAACGATATATCTGTAAGAGACATAGGTTAGTTATGGATTCCTCACCGCCCCAACCATCCTCCCCATTCTGAGAACTGCTTTCTAGGGTAAGAGACTTCTCTTTCAGGGCCCTAGTTTTTGTGCACCAGTGGTCAGTGTCTGGCATGGTTCTGCGCTACTGGCGTGAAATGTTGTGTAAAGAACTGACATCAGCGCACGAAAGGCGTCTAAGTAGATACTGCGACGTCATCCTGGCAACCACGATGCCAACGACGAACGTGAAGTCGACCGACGCCACCTATCGACGCACAGGTACTGCTTAGGAAGAAATTCTCCGGATCCAGTCTGACGCCTGGGGGTAATTCTAAGGTGAGGAATCCATAACTAACCGATGTCTCTTTCAGATATATTGTTACCGAAGGTAAGTAACTTGTTCCTTTGTGCTTCTTGTTTCTTACTTCTGAATTCATTTACAACCTTGTTACCAAAAGTGTTAATAATCTCTTTTTTCCTGCTAGGTTTATATTGAATTGAACCAACCAGTAATGGCAGCCAGTCTGTGCTTGGAGCTTGGGAATGCCCTACAGGTTTGTAAAACGCAGTAATGATTCTAATGTGGGAACATAAACTTCTTCTTCAGGGGATCTCCATTTGTATCTGCCACCCATATACTGTTTCCTGGATTACACTTCACAAAATATATGTAAATATACTTTTCTTCTAAAAAGGCATTTTTTTTTTAACTCCAATTATCTATTGAAACAGTTATTAAGTTTATAAAAAAGCACAAGTAACACTCTCAAACATTATTAAATAAAAGAGAGGGAAAAACAGGGCGCTGCTTTTTATTGGACATCTCTGGCCATCTGTTTTCTCCTTGTTAGGTCAAGCCTAGACAGCATGCGCTGTCTGCAAGACATGTTGTTTTCCCTTCTTTGGGCATTTGGCATGCCCATCGATTGCCATTGGTTGTTACACGTGGCATTTTGAAATACTGGTTCGTTATTGGTGTTTGTCTCTCTTTCCGTGTCTGTTTCCGTCCCACGGTGGCTTCATGAATTGTTTCTTTTGGTCGTCAGCAGGCATCCATATCAACACCGTGCTGCTCCTTCATAGCGCACGATGGTACCCTCTCCCGTCTGGGCATGCAGCCTATCCTTTGGTTTGCCATCCCATCGCAATGCAGAGCTTCCTCATGACACAGAGTGCGATCCTCTATATGTTCATGAAGGGTTTTGTTCAGCCAATTCTGTACTCTTTGGCTAGTTCAACCATTTACTAATATGGCATTGTTTGATTACCTTTTTTGTTGTGATATTGTTTCATTTTATTTAGTATTTAATTTTTTACAATCAGGGAGGGTAGAACCGACACCGAGACTCGAATCCGAGTCCCCAGTCCCAAAGGTGGCAGCTTTGTATGATGTGCCACATTCAGCTCCTCTGTTTGTTGTGTGTGATGGCTAAATGCTTATAAGGTCCCAAAGTATTTGTTCCCACCAAAGCTCTGACTCAGCAGCTCCTCCAGCAGGTTTTAAAAAAAAATATTTGCTGAAATCTGTGCAAATGCCTTAGTCTGTCACTAATCCCGGCAAAGTCACTCAGGCGAATATGCCCCTCCCTGCCACACACTGCTGTGTAAACAAACATACTCACCGGACTTTAGTGTAGCACTGCCCTGCCCCCTTCTGAATTTGCTCACTCCAAAGTTTCGACTCCCCGGCTCCTCCCGCTGGTTTGTATTTGAAACAAGGCTACAGTATAGGACTATCAAAAATGCTACCGTGCAGTGCATATTATATGAAATTACTAGTTGTTTTGAAACTGGCATAATAAATACATGCAGTAAAAAATATTAATTTAAGCTGTGCCAAATGAGTGTAGTTTGCACTCCCCATAGGCAGCACAGTGATAGACCTGCTTATGGGTTTCAATAACAAAGTACTTTGTCTTGCAGAAAATGTGTTCACTGGCGTAGGAGCTTGTCATAGGCAGAAGCGCATCCACACAATCTCAGAAGGCTGCAGAGAAGGAAAATTAATAACACAGGAACTGACACAATGTTGTGACAGCCCACACAACATGAGTGAATCACCAGGGCACTTTAGCTGAGTGATCAGCTTTATTTAATAAATGGCCCGGGGCAAAATAACTACAGCAGCTGTTTTCTCTTTGGCAAGTACCTGCTTGTCTTGTTGAAGTCACAGGCTATTGGCGTTTGACAACATAATTTCATATCTTGAAAAAAATTCATAACTTGTGAGAAAGTGTATGTCTCTCTTGTCTGGGTGTTAGTATGCTGAGGTTCACGTGAGTGCATCATCCAATTTGGTGGTGTAGCCTGACTTTTTCTAACCTTCCTCTTCCTAGTGGTTTTAAGTGCAGTCAGTCTTTGATTTTGATTAACAGATGTATGCTGTAAGCCCCCTTTCGCCATCTGAAATGCTCCAAATGATAGATTTCCATCTCTCAGTGCAGGAGGACATGAGGAACTCACACACAGTTGTTGGCCAGGTACAGAGTGAACCATTTCTCAAGCTTTTATTTTCTTCCCCCAAATAAGACTTACCACACGACAAACATTAAATCCAGGTCAGCATTGCACCTTGTTCACTTGTGCTTTACTTCACCTCCTGTAAAGTTCCTGCATAAGCTTTGACCAATCAAATTCATTTTGTTCCCAGACCATGATGCTGTGTAAACACACATACTCACCGGACTTTCGTGTAGCGCCGCCGTGCCCCTTCTGCGTACATACTGTATCTACATTTGGGTTCGCCGGTATACATATTTTCTGTCGCTCCTCGTTTCCAGTGCCTCTTAATCTGTGACAGTTGTAATGCTAGGCATTTAATATTAACATTGGAATCAGAAGACATTGACCTACATGCATAGTTTGAAGGCTTCCAGCTTAAGGAAGCAGTTTCTGTTAAAAAAAAAAAGAAATAGACTCCTGTGAGGGAAAGGAGCGACCGGAGCCCCAATCCCTACCGACGCTGTGTTCCTGGGAGCTGGCTCAGAGCAAGGACGTGCACCGGCGAGGGGAAGTAGTCAAAGGGTTAATCCTTTGACCCTTCCCGTACAGGTTGACAAGAAAACCGCCTCCCTTGGGAGCCAATCGGCGGGGAGAGGCGGCCTTGAAGGAGAGGAGAGCCGGGATAAAGAGTGCAAGCCGGTAGCAGAGGAGAATGCCGAAGACGCCAAAGAACAGTTCAGAGCCCGGTTGCAGACGCCCAACACGGGGAAAGAAGAGCCCACACACCGCCTTCAGGCCCTGGAAGACTGACAGGACCCAGAAGATGACGTCACTGAGAGCTGGTCCAAGGAGTGGTGGACCCCTCAGGAGAGCCGATAAAGCGGCGCCGTAACTTAGGAGAGTTGCGGCTTCTGCGGTGACAGTCCGGACAGGGAAGGAAGGGAGGGGTGGGAATGGAGAAACCAGCTGCTGCCTCTCTCCTTCTTTGCCTTCCCGATATGAGAGCCTGGTTTTTCCCGGTATACAGATCTGACCGGGTTTAGCGACATGCACGACCACATTAGGGTCTAAGCATTGTTTTTGTGTGAGACGTTTGTTTTTGTTTTTTTCTTTCTTCTTCTCCCGCCACTATTGATCACAAGAAAGCCTATTTCTTCATTTGTTTTTCCTCCACTAAAACTTGAGGAAGTTGTATCACCCCTTTTTTTTGTGTGGCTCCATAAAGCTAGAAAAAGAGAGTAAAGAAAAGTAGACTTGCAACGCAGGTGCATAAACACCTGTCTTCGGTTTGGTGGTGGTCCCTTCTTTAGAAATGGATAGTAAAGAAAAGTCCTAATACTTGCCGCCCTCTCTACTGTTTTCCACTGAGCATCCTGGGGTCTGTCCATCTCCGGTCCCAGAACCTAGATAAAAATGAGAGAAGAAGAAGCCTTGTAAAAACAGCTAACACACCGTGAAAGCAAATGGCAACAGAACAATAACGTGGGACAGAATCATCCAGAAACCCGTCCTAAAACTCGCTAAAGGACATAACAAGAGTAAGAACAAGGAAGAAAAAAAGGAGGACTGCAGATTAACGAAGAATCATTTTTTTTTTAATACATGTATATATTTCAAATAAACAACCACAATTGAGCCCATAGTCCGGCCTCCTAGACTTTGTTTCCGACCATCCCTCCGATTACTCCCCTGGAAGTTGTAGCAACGCTGCTGCCGGCCACACACCTCGGCATTAGTGATGCATGTGCGCAGATTGTTACAGTGTCACTCGCATGGCTGGCAATCTGCCACGTGTCTTTACTAATACCCCACCGATCCTGGCAATGCCATCTTTCTCTGAGCTCCCAACTTTCCCGTCTGGTCTCACTCACTGATCACACCCACTGGTCACCTCTCTGTAAATACACTCACACACAGTTTTCTTTTGGGCTCCCACGATTGTGTGGATAAGAAAAACATCACAAAAGACATACACGCCGATAACAAATGCTCATAGATCATTCCCCAAAGTCTGTTTTACAGGAAATACCTCCACTGGAAATATAGCCAAATGACCTGTACTGTACTGTAACACACAGACGTTGCAATAAACTGTGATGAAATCTAATATTCTAGAAGCACTGCTCTCACCACTAGCTATTCACCATGACAGATAATTCCACTACACAAATACACTTAACACTTCGACCCCACACAATTCCACAACTAACAATTCCAATTCAAACCACATAATTTCATTACAAACAACATACATCCACTCCAATACAAAAAAAAAACATAAGTAAAAAACAATGTCATTTACAACGCCACTAGCTCTAACTTTCACAAAGGCGAGACCGATTGCATTGCAAATGCTTGTTAGGTCTGGCTTGACAGTGCAACTGTCACCTGACCTATACCAATATTATTCTACAGTTATTTGCTTCCACACAAATACATATCATTTCCTGTGCTATCTACTTGTAATGCTTCACATTACCCTATGTAACATACAACAATATCTCTAAGGGTGTTAGATAATGGTCAATTTTAAGTAGCACAATTCATTGCTTGGAGCACAAGGAGAAAACAGGGAGACAAAAAATTCAATGTATCAACATAAATTGGGTTTTTGGTAACTACATATATTTGTTATAAATAACCTCATATACTTAAACATGTATGAGAACAGCACTGTGTTACATTAAATGGCATGTAACCTGTGGGATACTGTGCACAAGTGCTCGTGGAATGGTGAACGACGCATGTGACACATGAGGAAGTATGTATAGCGACAGGAAGGGGTGCAACAAAAAAAACAGTTGGTAACAGAATTTACATTGTGGAGATACCCAAACAATAAATGTTAATGTATACAGGGGAATTCAAGATGAATATCCTCGAAGAAATAGTGCCGTAATTTTCGCTGTAAAAGTCGATGGCATTTCGGCCTCTTGGAATGTTTAGGCCATCATCAGGACCAGGTTACACCTATTTTTATGACATTGCTGCGGGTAAGAATAAACACCCTCAACGGTGAACCGAGTGGGAAGTAAAAAAAGGGGGGGGGGGAGAAAAAGGATTTAGATGAGCCCAAGGGGGAAGGTGAGGACGGTTTAGAAAGCGGCGAACAAAAGATAAGGGTAGAAGGATTACCACGTGACTAGGCTCAAAGAAAAGTAGTAGACCCGCCTGCAGAGGATATAAATTACCCTCATTGCACCAGGGTCGAAACGTCGACATATGCTCCCCCAGTGGGCCTGTACCTGATATCATCCCAGCCTGCCTTTTCGCAGATGAATGTTCTCTGTGCATCATCAGAAAATCATTAAATGAATATTTGGAAATCCATAAGGGACTGGCCTATCTGTAAAACTGGTGCCACTATGAACCACGTCCAGTTTTACTAAGGATACCAGAATGTGTAATTGATTGGTTATTGAATTTGCTTTTTGGATTCCCCTCCTTTATATCTGTCCTACCTCACGAGCACTTTCCTTTTTCACACTCCCCTTGGAGCAATCTCTTTCTCTATTTGGAGCATTGAATATGGTGATCTGTTATAAAAGTAACTAAATAATAAACAGTCACTATTGGAGTGATATTTTGTGCCTTTGTGTCTTTTGAGGATATACTTGTTTGCATTGTAAAGAAAAGGGTGGTACATTAATGATACAGTGCTAATTCTATATGTACTGGATGCCCTTTGACTAATCAATGTTTTTCATAACTGAATTGTAGCTTTAAAGAAGTCTAGGACCGTTGTTTCCTATACCAATCTATACCCAGGTCCGTGGACAATTGTGGGTTACCCCGTTATATCTTAATGGATGCTCACCATAGCACCACGGATGCCTGGATTATGCCAGTACTGCCCACCATTATACTAGGGCTACAGATGTGCCAAGGCTGGAAACCAGAAGGATCAGGGATAAGACCACATATCAGTCATGACCATTAATATGCCAGGAATAGGTACATATAGGCCAGTCATGCTCAGAGTAGGTCTATGATGGCTGCCAGCATACCACAACTAGACCAAAAATACTAAACTAGTCAAGGATGACCATAATTATGCCATTGGCACTAGTATGTCAGGAATGGGCACAATTATGCCAAATATAACACTCTTATCATGGGGGTAGCATATATATTTGGTGGTTCTTGGCACCAGGCATAGTTTCAGGAAGCAATAGTGTTTATTATGGGCACACACATAAATGTTGATGAATCTCTTAATTTTCTCTGGTCTGGATCATACCCTGTTCTCCTCAGGTCTTGAGCTGATCATGCATCTAACTGACACATTTTCACTCTGCCTCCTGCAGTCCCGCACTTTGGTGAGTCAGCACTGATTACAGTTCAGGCTACTGCTGCCATACTTTTTTGATGGTGCACTGTTCACACACATGTTGTGACTGATAAAGGAGGGACTGCAACATGGTTAATATCCTTGTGGCTTAATTATATTGAGATTGGATACAGATTGTCATGTAGTAGGTCCTATAAGCTGGCACAGTGTGTGTTTGAGTGTTAGTATGAGTTACTGTGATAAGTTTGGCTGGCTGTCACTCTTAGGGTCTTGAGATGATCAGTGCTGCCTTCTTTAATCGGCACCTACTCTGAAATTGATACTGGACTTGACTTCACCTCAGAGAGCTACTTTGAAGGTACTGGCGAGCTACCAGTAGCTCCCGAGCTACTCGTTGGAGAACCCTGCATTAGAGCAAGTGTGGAGAACAGCTGAGGTCAGATGAGGCCAACCAAGTGAGGGTCCAATCACCGGGGTATGTGCTCAGGCTGGTGAGCGACCGTAGTAGCTGAATCAAGGTGGTGAAGTCCAGCGTGGCACAGAACAGTGGAGTCTAAGTGGAAGATCCTAAGGAGCTGGTGAGGGGGCGTGAACCCATATGGGGATGTAGTGCCCTGATGAGGATAGGGGCATAGGCGCCTATGCGGTAGGAAGGTAGAATGAGGCCCCTAAAGGGTGTATGACACCTAGCAGTGAGCGCAGTGGACTTATAGATGAGCGCGATAACGTGCAGGGATAGAAGACAAACGCACTTTACAATTTATGAATTGAATAAGAAGGACTGCAAGAAGGACTGCGACGCGTGCCGATCGAAGAAGACACTCCATGACCATCGGGCTCAACGTCACGAAATGCATCAACTAGGCAGCTCCACAGTGGATCTTTTCAGAGAAGACTCCGACCATGAAGAATCCAACGTGCCAGAAGGCAAAGCTGAAGTAGAGGAAGAACAAATCTCCGTGTCGGAAGCTGACTCCGATGTCAAAGACCAAGTCACTACAGGTCAACCTATCGTGAGAACCGAAACCTCCCTTCCCTACTACTTGATCCACAAAAAGGCTTCAGTCCCTCCTCTGCCCTTGGGCCAAGGTTGGCACCGACAGAAAGTTTCAAGCACCCCGCCTTCGAGCCCGGCGCCGAAATACAAAGAAAAGCCTTCTGGCTCGGCCTCGAGTTGGCCCCATACCGGCACCAAGTCGAAATCGAAGCATGTCCTGGTAACCGTCCCATTATTATCCAAGATTAAATCTTCGCAGCCGAAAACTTTGGAGCTGAAACTTTTGACGCCGAAAACGGCAAGCAAAGAAAAGACTCTAAGGAGCTTCGCTCCGACGTTCCATCTTCGAATCTAAAACAAAAAGACCTGTTAATAAATCCAGAAACTGGACATATCCTTGCCAAATTGCCTGAGAAAAGGAAAATGGGCCTACAAGAGGATTACCACATACCTCTGAAGAAAAGAAATGTGGACACTAACCCTTCCCCACCTTACATCTCCTCCACCCACTGATCCAAACCTGCTCAATACACCCACAATCTCACCACCATCACCTGACCCACAGGATGAAGGGGATGGGAAGGACGAGGAGTGTAGACCAAGGGATCCTTACCCATGGGAACACTATGATACTGATGCCAATACTGATAATGACCCTGATCTATATCCGTCTAGACCCTCACCACGTGATGACAAGATAGGATACATTGAGCTTCTTAAAGGGGCTGCTCAGTATCACGGGATGGAGTTACAGAAAGGGAGTTTAGAGGAGGATTTCCTTTTCAAAACCCTTAATTCCCTTTAAAGAGCCACTCAGACATTACCAATGCTAAAGGGAATGCTTAAGCATGCAGACGAAATTTTTAAAGACCCAGTGAGAGCCAGAATAATTACACCTGGAGTGGACAAAATGTACAAACCTGCGCTTAATGACCCTGTCTACATAAAAAGTCAGCTGCTTTTAGACTCTTGTAGTTTCTAACGCAAGTATGAGAGCTAATTCACAGGTGAAGCTTCTCCTGATAAGGAGTCAAGTTAATTGATGCCTCCGGCAAAAAGGTAGCATCGCATGCGTCCAATCAGTGGCGCATTGCTAATGCTCAAGCCTTTTTAGCTCGTTACGATAGAACTCACTGTGACGAGTTAGAGAAGCTCATGCAATTTTTAACTGATGTGCAGAAGTCTAAACCTAATGCCCTTATTCAAGAGGGCAAGCTCATCACTAATACCTCTGTTAGATGTGCCTTAGACGCAGCAGACACAGCAGCCCGAGCAGTAAACACCAGTGTAATATTACGCAGCCTCTATTGTTAACCAACCATTCGATAAGGAACACCTCTTCGGTCCAGCAGTTGACACCTCGCTGGAAAAGATGAAAAAAGACACTGAGGTCACTAACAGGCACATGCATCAAACATGCCATTTGTGATTCCTTATTAGCGAAAAATAAGGATTCGCTAATAAGGAAGTCCAAATCCCTATACATGTAGGAATCGCTGAGAAAATAGCAATTCCTACAAATTCCTTAATTGCGACTCGCAAATTGCGAGTCGCAATTAAAGAATGGCTCCCCATTTGTTCCTATGGGCATACAGGGCCATAGGAATGAATGGGAGATTGCATGCGCAATTTGCAAGTACCAATAGGTACTCGCAAATTGCGCATGCAATTTCAAGGGTGCACGAGTGTCAAAATGACACCCTGTTGCATCCCTGAAATA
This sequence comes from Triturus cristatus, assembly GCF_964204655.1. Lineage (NCBI taxonomy): Eukaryota > Metazoa > Chordata > Amphibia > Caudata > Salamandridae > Triturus > Triturus cristatus. The sequence continues at coordinate 1,154,847,031 of NC_140583.1, read as the reverse complement.
GTGATGTGCACCCATGTTGCGCACACACATGTCACAAAAGTGCATTTTTCAAAGTTTTGCAAATTAACATCAAGTTCAACTTCATGGTAATTTGCCCCCCCCCCTATTAGCGAAATTGCTATTCTAAATTGGTTCTTGCATTGCATTCTTGCATTGCATTTAAGGAATCGCAAATTGCGATTCCTTAAATGCAATCGCAATTTGAGAAATAATTGCGGATCCTCAAATTGCAAGTGCCTTGAACCTTGATGCATGGAAAATGCCCTTTTTGTGGGCCCAAACAAACGATTTTTGCGAATCACAACGTTTGCCCTCGCAAAAAGGGTTGATGCATGTGCCTGTAAGTCCATGGGGGATTTGCAATCAACTTCAGGTAGGGGTTCCTTTTGTTGCTCCTATTATAGGGCGGGCTCCAAGACTATGGCAACAGAAAATCCCTCCTCCTCTTGCAAGGGCAACAGTCAATCGCCCTCTTCAAGAGGATATTTCAGAGGTGGGTTTAGAGGAAACAACAGAAAGGGAAGAGGTACAGGCAACTCAACACGCACTTCTCCCGAAAATACCAAACAGTGACTCTTTTGCGCTACCATCTATCATTCATCATTCCACTCCTGTAGGGGGTCGTCTAACTCAATTTCTCCCATTCTGGAATACCATCATGTCAGACAAATGGGTATTAGTAATTATTCAATCTGGTTATTGCCTAAAGCTTACCAACAACCCTCCAAACATTCCACCAAGAGCACGCAAACTGTCTCCAGAACACATTCACCTGTTAAAACAAGAGGTTCAATCTCTTCTGGAGAAAGGAGAAATAGAGCCAGTCCCATTAAAATATCAAGGGACAGGCATCTATTCCCTTTACTTCTTGATTCCCAAAAGGGATGGATCACTCCGACCCATATTAGACCTCAGAGACCTAAATCTCTACATTGATTCTGACCATTTCCATATGGTCATTCTACAACAAGTGCTTCCACTGCTGCAACAGGGCGACTTTCTGTCCTCTCTGGACTTAAAGGATGCATACTTCCAAATCCAAATCCATCCTGCTCTTCGCAAATACCTAAGGTTTGTGAAAGCCGGTTATCACTACCGGTTCAAAGTGCTTCCCTTCGGAGTCACTGCTGCAACAAGAGTGTTCACCAAATGTCTGGCAGTAGTTGCAGCTCATCTGAGGACACAAAACATACATGTCTTCCCGTATCTGGACGACTGGCTCATCAAAGCCAGCTCCAGTCAAAAATGTCTCCAGCACACACAGACTACACTACAACTGTTACACAGTCTAGGCTTCACAGTCAATCTGACGAAATCACATCTGCAGCCCTCCATGTCTCAAACATACTTGGGGGCCACCATAGATACTCAAAAACTCTAGCATTTCCAACTGCAGCCAGAATACACAATATTCAAACCCTAGTATCCCAATTTCAAGCCAACCAATCGCTTGCTGCAAGAGTGTTCATGCAATTGCTAGGAATGATGGCGTCCTGTATCACAATAGTCCCCCATGCAAGGCTTCAAATGCTTCCCCTTCACGAATGCTTAGCTTGTCAGTGGAATCAGTCACAAGGTCAATTGAGAGCTCTAGTGTTGGTGGATGGCCGCACCCATCGCTCTCTGCAGTGGTAGAATCCACAGAACTTGTCCAAAGGGCGGCCATTCATCGACCCAATCCCACAGGTGATCTTAACAGCAGACGCATCGCTAAGAGGTTGGGGAGCACATCTCCAGACTCTAACCGTTCAAGGACTCTGAAGTCGGAAGCAGAAGCAGCTGCATATCACACATAGGTTCTACCAACATGGTATATAAGGCAGAACGCTCCTTTGACATAATAGTCAGTGAAATTTGTTTACGCATTCTCTCCTAGTCCCTTGATACCAGCAATCATTGTCAAACTGGCTTAATTCAAAACAGGGATGATGAATAGTCAAGACAGTGGGGGTACACAGATCTTCTTAACCTACCAGAGCGGCCACCCATGAGGCTGCAATGCAGACAAGATAATCTTCACAAGTTCTAGAGCCATATTTTGGATCCCATCTTAACTTCACTGAGCTTAGTAGCTTAGCTTGTGAACTCAATATATATGGACACTTGAGCCACCAGCAAATGTTGCATGAACTTTCTAAAAGAAGCAAAGCGCTCACCAAACCCTCACTAGCAACGCCCTTAGAATCGCCAGCAAAGTCCTGGCATGCTAAATTTCCTGCAGTTCCGTGTGTGGGAAAATCGTTAAAATGGGGTGGGGTGAGGGATTAAAAAAATAGAGGAAATTTACTTGCAGCTGCTGCAAAAACCACTGAACGCATGTACACTAAATTTGTCATGAAAGTAGATATTTAGCTCCAAAATAAACTTTTCTTGGTTAGTTGTACGTCTATGCAGTCGTTTTTGAGATACTACCTTTTAAAAAGAAGTGCTTGGTGTGCTTGAAAGAGTTAGCACTTGTTTATCTCGGCTGTTAAAAATTGTAGTTATGAAAATAAGCATTCTTACCAATTACATTTGCATTTTTTGACATGATTATTTGATGGAGATAATTGTTTTTCTGCCATCTTCAAAAATCCTTTTTTCCCTTTTATTCTTTTTTTCTTCTCAAAATTGCAATTTTCTCTGTGGACAAAACAATCTTCACAGCAAAGGAGGTACCCTGGGACATGGCTGGAAAGTCTGGACATTTCCCTAGTGGTCTAACATCTGGCAGGCTCTGTAAACACCAGAATGGAAAACCTTGGCCGTCGATGCCTAGCAGATCATGAATGGCATCTCCATCTGGAGGTAGTACAAAGTTTTCTTCAAGATTGGGGAGAGCCTTGGTTTGATCTTTTGGCTACTGGCAAGAACACCCACTGTCAGTAATTCTGCATACTGGATTTTCTAAGGCGGTTCTCGCTCTGTCATGCTTTTCGTCTTGAGTGGAGCTGTTGACTCCTGTATGCCTTCCCACTGGTCCCACTTCTGGTAGCAATTCTCAAGAAGATCAGGAACGAATGGGCCAAAGCCATTCATGTGGCTTCGGATTGGGCATGGTGAATCTGGTATCCCGAATCCTGAGATGAGCATTGGTCCTCCGATCAGGCTGTCCCTTCTTCTGTTGCAGCAGCAGGTGAAGGTCTTACAACTGAACCTGCACACCCTCCACCTTCTTGTGTGGAAATTGAGTAGCGCAGTTGACTGCTTTCCTCCTGAAGTCTGTGACGTTATTCTAGCAGCCAGGCGTCCATCCATCAAGACGGTAAACGCCTGCCTTTGGGACAAATTTGTGTCATGGTGTGCATCCAAGAACATTGGCCCTCTTTCTGCACCCCTACCTGAGGTTTTACTATTTTTTCTATAGGAAAGTGCCTCTTTTCACATGGTTAGCCCCCACTCTTTGCCTGGTGTCAATTCGGATTGAAAGTGCTATGGTCCCTGCTAACCAGGTTTCCAGTGCCAGTTCTTTTTCCTAAAACTGTAGCACGGTTGGCACAACCTCAATAACCCCTGTAAGTCCCTAGTAAGTGATACCCCTGATATCTAGGGCATTGGTACTAAAGAAGGTCCTCTAGGGCTGCAGCACAAATTGTGCCATCCCAGAGACCCCTCATCAAGACCATGCAGATTGCAGGCTGCATGTCTTGTTGCTTAGAAAACCGAAGAGTCAACATGGCACACTGCCCTGTGTGCCATGCACATAGACACAACTTTAGGTATAGGTATGTCGCCCCTACTGCAGGCCTCATAGCCCTAAGGCAAGGTGCACTATATCCCATGTGCGGACATATCCGCAGGAGTAGATATGACCCTGTAATATCAAGTCCATTCTTGGATATTGTAAGTGCACAGGGAAGCCATAGAGAGTACATGGGCTGGATACTTGTCATTACGAGTTTTCTAACCCCATGATGGCTTCACTGTATCCTAAGATGTTTGGCACAAACATCTCATCCTAATAAATCCTCAAATGCCATTGTTGGGTTTATTAATAAATGCACCCAGGGGACATCTTATAGGGTCCCCCAAAAACCTACTAAGTGCTGGTGTGGTCTCTGACTAGTCTTAGCCAGCCTGTCACCACCAGAAATATTTCTGACCTCATGGCGTGAGGGCCAGCGCTCATAGAGGCCGGCAACAAAACCTGCTCTGGCCAGGATGGCCTTCCAGGGCGTGTAGGAATGCCACTCAGGCATCTCCAGTTCTCCAGTATTGAATCTTTCATAGATGCACATGCTTGTATCTTCCCCATCGTCATGGTGGGAGTCTCACGGTAAAAGAATAACCATAGCAGTAAAAGAAAAAACTTCATAGAAAACCCATAGGGAAGTATATAGTTTGGTAGCATATCACCATTATTATGTGGTCCAAACACTAACCAATCAGCTGCCAGCCCTGAGATCACAATCACCAGCAGAGCCACCATACCTTAGATTTCAAACCTCCGTCATGTGAGAAGGAGTCTCCCTGAGCTCTGCTCAGTTCTTGGTTAGTTGGTGAACTTTTGACCTTTCTACAGTTCTTGGATTGAGGTACTGTTTTTCCTCTCTTTCTTCACCATGTCTGAAGGCTCTAAGAAGAGGCTGTTCAGATCTTGCAAATCTTGTGGGAAGGCCAGATTATACTCTGAGGACCCCCACAAAGAATGCTTATACTGCCTTTACCCTAAGCACGTCCCCAAGGAGTGCAAATACTGTCACACTTTCTCGGCAAAAACCTTGAAAGACAGAGAAGCTTGCTTATTATTATGGCTTAAGAAGAAGAAGAATGCCTCAGATGCTGAGTCTGATGAGGAATCTAAAGGACACTCCTCTTCCAAACACAAGAGGGAGTTGTCTGAGGAGAAAGTTGAGGTGAAGAAACAAAAAATAGAAAAGGCAAAAACCAAAGATTCATCGTCGTCTTTGCCTCATACACCCCTCAAAAAGTCTTCAGAGACAAAAGCTCTGTCGTCGCTCCCGTCGACAAAATCCAAGGTTTTTTCAGTCTCGACGCCGACGAAGACGTCGACAACCTCAACGTCGACCACGTCGTCGACGACGATTGCAACGTCGATATCGTCGACGACATCATTGATGACATCGTCGACGACACCGTCGACGACGAGTGCGCCCGACGACTTTCAAGTCTCCAATGACGAGATCCATTACTATAAAGAGATTTCCACCGTCGATGGGCTCGTCGACGGACAAGAAAACAGAAGATTTTACTGAATGTACAAAGATCTCGCCGCTTCCTCCTTCTAAGCTGCTGGATTTACAGGAGTCGGAAGGTGAAGGCCGATACGGAGTAGCTTATAGTCCCTCGCAACTCCATATTAAAAGCCAGGAGACAGATGAAGAAGACGTTCAGGAAGTTCAGGGAGAACTGTTTAAAGACCGTCCAGTTCAAGGCTCCAAGAGGTATGAATCATTCCAGCAAGCCTACGATTATGATGAGGAGGAAGAGGATAATGACAGGGAAGACGCAATATCTGTGCCTATTTTCCTAGTCTCCGACTTAAGACATATGATCAACGACTATTACCGCCGTTTCCCAGATGCCAATACTCCTGCCGCCAACACCACGGGCGTACCACAGCAGACGGTTCAGACTCCAGTGGTTCAGCCTCCACCCCAGGTGCAAACGGTGCATACCCCTAAAATAATAACAATTAGGGATGACTTTGCTGAAAGCGAACCGGAGGAACAGCCAGAGGAAGGAGAATTACTGCCAAACGATCCTGGGGTCGATGAGTGTGATCAGTATGTCATTTCTTCGCCAGTACCATCACCATCTCCAGGTAACTCACCACCGGAAGACATTGGTGGTTTCCATGACTTAATGGAGAAAGCTTCCAAAAGGTTTGAGCTTCCTTTGCCGGTAAAGGAAAATTAGTGTTTCTTATACGACTTTAAAGAAGCTTCAAGAAAATCTATAAGAATGATACTAATCATTAATCACATCTGGGATGAGGGACTGAAGATTATGAAAAATCTGGCCACAGTGGCAGTATCAGTCCCGAGGATCGAGAAAAAGTACCGTGTCCCGGAATCTTCACCAGCGTGCCTAATAGGTCATCCTAGACCTGAATCGGTTGTTATGCAGGCAGCGCAGAGGCATTTCAAAAACCCAGTCTCTACTTTGTCGGTTCCCCCTGATAAGGAGGGAAAAAAGATGGATGGCGCAGGGAAGCGCTTTGCAGTGTTGGCAGCAGCTTCTATCAAGGCTACGAATGCATTGGCACTTGTCAGTCGTTATAACTGCCAGATGTGGTTGGACATTGCTCCACGTTTGGCTCATCTTCCGGAAGACAAGAAAGAAGAGGCGGCTGTAATTTTGCAAGGTGGGGCTAGAGCTGCTCCTGAGTCCATCGACATGGCCATGGACATATCATCTCTTGGTTTCAGACACATTGGCTGCAGCAGTAGCGCTTCGACGGCAAGGGTGGCTGAAGGCTACATCTTTCAGGCCAGAAGTGCAGGCCAAGATCGTGGATATGCCTTTTGATGGAGAGAACCTTTTCGGAAGGCATATAGATGATGCGTTACAAGGAATAAAGGCAGACACTGCAAAAGCCTTAGGCTCTCTGCAACAAGGAAGATTTAAAACTTTTCGTGTAAGAGGATCAAGAGGTCAATTCAAACAAACATCTTCATTTCAATCTAATAAGTATCAACCTTACCAGCAGGGATACCGTCAATACAACAATAACCAGCAATTTCGCTCCTCTAACTCCTCTTATCAGCTGCAATCTAGGAGAAAGCCTGCCGCAAGGGGAAGGGCGCAGGACTCCAATAGGAGACAGTGCCAATTTTCAGGCACCGTCCACCACGTCCCACCCCAATCAGTTCCATTACCTCTCTCGCTATTTTCATCAGTGGCTGTCAACATCGGACAAATGGGTGTTGGATAATATGCATCAAGGCCACACCCTGGAGTTCATACAAAAACCTCCAGCGTGACCTCCCATTCACAAGAAGCAGAATCATCTCTCGGCACTCAAGGCGGAAGTCTTGGCCCTCATTGTGAAAGGAGCAATAGAGGAGGTTCCAGTTCAACAGCGAGGGAGAGGATTCTACTCGCATTTTTTCCTCATAAGGAAGAAGCAGTCCTCCAAATGGAGGCAGGTAATGGATCTCAGGGGCCTGAACAATTATATCAAGAAGAGTTTGTTTCGGATACTGTCGCTACAAGAGATTCTCCTAATGTTGGATTACATGGCATCGTTATATCTCTTAGATGCCTATTTTCACATTCCAATCCACATCAAACTCAGGCAGTATCTATGATTCATGGTGGCGGGGCGCCACTGCCAATTCAAGGTATTACCCTTTGTCTTCAGATCCGTGCCCAGGGTATTCACAAAATGCATGGCACCGGTCGCAGCGCATTTGAGACAGCAAGGCCACCAGATATATCTGTATCTGGACGACCGGCTCATAAAGGGGGCATCGTTCAAGGAAGCACAGCAAGCCCTAGAATGCTGCATAGTTTTATTCCAAAGGTTGGGACTGCGGATCAACATGGAGAAGTCTTCCCTCGTTCCAAGGCAATCACTCCAGTTCCTAGGAGCCAGGTTGCGAACTCAAGAAGCAAAAGAGTACCCCTCAGAAGAGCGCATGCAAAAAATAATGCAGTTGACAGCACGATTAAAAACAAAAAGGTTCACTTCAGTAAGAATTTTCAAATCATTTCTGGGAATGATATCATCCTGCATTCCATTAGTCCCCAACTGTCGACTTCGCATGCAGCCGCTGCAAGAACTACTCGACAAGCAATGGGTGCAAGCCCGAGGATCCTTCGAGGATCAAATTACTATCACCCCTCAGATCAGAAAAGCACTGTCATGGTGGGGCATCAGGGACAACCTTTCAAGAGGCCTACTCTTCGAACCACAATCTCCAAGCTATGTCATGACGACAGACGCCTTGTTACACGGATCGCACATCTTCAGGAACTGGAAATACAGGGCCATTGGACAGTGCAAGAAGCCCAATTGCACATCAACATGCTCGAGTTAAGAGCGGTGTTCCTGGATCTGCAAGCTTTCCTACCCAGCATCCGAAATTCGCCTGTTTTAGTAAGGACAGACAGTACGACTGCGATGTTTTACTTACTGAAGCAAGGAGTTACAAGGGCACAAAACCTCTCAGCACAAGCCCAAGAGATTTGGAACTGGATGCTACAACACAACATTTCTCTGAGGTCCATCATGTCCCTGGAGTACACAACACGAGAGCAGACCGTCTAAGCAGGTCGATCTCAACTTGTCGCGAATGGGAACTAAATCAAACTCAGCTCTTAAAGATATTCAGGTTATGGGGTACACCAACCCTGGACCTCTTTGCAAACCAGCACAACAGGAAATGCAAACATTTTGCAAGTCGATTCCCTCAGAAGGGATCGTGGGCATACGCTTTTCCCCCATTTCCTCTCATTCCAAGGATACTGCGAAAAATGAGAGCGGAACCGTGCCACCTGATCCTAATAGCCCCGACTTGGCCGCGAAAGTTCTGGTTCTCGGAACTCCACCAGCTGTCTGTAAATCCCGGAGTACAATTTCCATTGATACAGGATCTGATCTCCATGAGAGGAGGGCAAGTTCTTCACCTGCAGTTAACATCTCTGAACTTGTCAGCCTGGAACCTCATGAGCATGAATTTTATTCCTTAGATATACCTCAGGAGTGCAGGGATAGCATATTGAACTCTCGGGCAATATCTACCAATAAAACTTATACAGCAAAATGGAAGCGATTTTGCCATTGGTGTTCTAATCAAAATCTGTATCCTTTGCACCCTTCGCCGGAGCAGATTCTACCGTACCTACTTCACCTAGCCAAAGCTGGGCTATCCCATGCTTCAATAAAAATACATCTTGCGGCTATATCAAGATACCGTAGAATGCTAAATCATCCATCGCTTTGGTCGCAGAGGATCATAAAGGAATTTCTAATAGGACTGTTCAGAATGTTCCCACCTATTAAGCAGCCATCCATTCCGTGACAGCTCAATGTAGTTTTGTCATATCTCATGAAACCTCAGTTCGAACCGATTCACAAGGCTGAGTTACAGTTCGTCTCTTGGAAAGTGGCATTATTACTTACACTCACTTCCGCCAGGAGAGTCAGTGCGATCTAGGTGTTCACTGTCTCGGAACCATTTCTTCAATTTAAATCGGACAGAGTCATTCTCAGGACAAATCAAAAATGTATCCCCAAAGTCCCTACGGTTTTTCATCTTAATGAACCAATTGTATTACCTACATATTTCAAGAATCAATCATCAGTGGCAGAGAAATCACTGCACACTTTGGACATCAAAAGATGCCTCAAATTTTACATTGACAAAATAAAATCATTTTGGAAAACAGACCAATTTCTTATCGCTTTTGCTGGGCCCAGGAAAGGCTTAGCTCTATCAAGATCTTCCATTTCAAGATGGATAGCCTCGGCCATCACTCTGTCATGAGAAGGCAGGAAAGCCTTTGCGCGCTAGAGTTTGCGCACATTCCACAAGAAAGATGGCAATGTCGACCGCATTGTTCTCAGGAGTATTGCTCCCGGACATCAGCAGAGCGGCGACATGGACAAATGCACACACGTTTACCAGACATTATTGTCTGGACACAGCGTGGAAAGCGGACACCGCAGTTGGACAAGCAGTTCTACGGCACCTGTTTCACTAAGGTACTTCTTAATCTATGTATTGTATATTTTGATTAGATTGTCTGTTATATACATTGTCAATTTCTTGTTTCATATTTCATATTAACATGGTGACAAGCAAATGTATGCATAATTTTGTTTTGGAGCAGCATAACTCATTACGATTTCTAATATTAAGAAGCAGAGCCGTACCAAAAGGGTGTTCTATCCTACAAACGCTGCTTTGGTTATACACTGCTGACTATTCTGATGCAAGCATGTGAATCTATTAAAGATTCAATATTAGAGAAAAAACAAGTTATTTACCTGTACACTATGGTTCTCCAGTATTGATATATTTCATAGATTCACATGCGGCCCGCCCGCCTCCCCGTTTTTTAGCAGATAGACCACTTTTTATCTCTAGATTCATCCCATCCCTGGCTCACTCTATGGGCTGGTAGGAAATCTGAGGTATGGTGGCTCTGCTGGGGATTGTGATCTCAGAGCTGGCAGCTGATTGGTTGGTGTTTGGACCACATTATAATGGTGATATGCTACCAAACTATATACTTCCCTATGGGTTTTCTATGCAGTTTTTTCTTTTACTGCTATGGTTATTCTTTTACAGTGAGACTCCCACCATGACGACGGGGAAGATACAAGCCTGTGAATCTATGAAAGATATCAATACTGGAGAACCATAGTGTACAGGTAAGTAACTAGTTTTATAGTGGAGGATGCCAATCCCCCCTTTCCTGCTCCACATTTGGCGGGAGGACAGGCGAGAAAATTAGTTAGATGAGAAGGTGTGCACACATTCAGCCAGCACCACCTCTAAGGTGGGGCAGGTGATGGGAGCACAATTTTTCCAATTCCTCCATCTAGGGATGGTAGGAATTAGCCCCTTCCCGCAGCAAGTGGTCACTTAGAGGGTGTAGACACCCCACAGGTAGGTAGCCTATTTGCTACTACCTGTCACTCCCTTTGAAACCCCTAAATCTAGGATTGAGATGGCATACCAGGACCCCGCAACTTAGATTCGATGGACACAAAGATGATACGGGCACAGAACAGCTGCTGTCCCGAGAACTGAAGTCTGCTGCAGAATTGTGGCTCCAAACCATGCCTGCTGCCTTAAGGACTTGACAATCATGGTGAGCTGTCTCGTCCTGCAACTGTGTGGCATCCAAGAACCCCGGTGCTCCTCCAGCTTTCTACAAATCACCAAAGAACTCCCTTGGATTAGAGGTACTACTCCCCTGCAGAACGCAGGCACCGAACCATGAAGTCCGGTTTGACGACTTGTTGCTTCCTGGCAACTCCGATGCAGCGTCCGAACCAAAAGAGGTACATCACCTCTAGAGGGTCAGATCTGTGGAGACACCAGGACCTACAGGAGCTGTGCCGTGCTAATACCCGGGGTTTTGGACCCCCTGCAGCATACAGCCAGACGAAGAGTCCATTCCAGACTCCAACTGCCCAGGAAGCAAGCACCCGTAGAGGGACACCAAGTCCCCTTAGACCCACTTTGTGAGTGGCCCATCCGTCCCAGAATTCCCTCTACCAGCTGCCTGCTCCTGACTGCAAAGACATCTTGACACACGCCGCCCGGCTGACCAATCTGCTCTGCACCCGGCCTGACCAGCTTTTTTTTGTGTTTTTTTAACACAAACTTTATTGAGTTTTTTTTTCCCATGGATACATACATAGATTTTGCATCATTGTCAATACATAATTTTGTTAATGCAGCCCGGAGTGCGAATATTTTCTTTTTGTCTTGACATACAGGCGCCCGTTCTCTGTTACAGTTTGTCTGTGTACGCAAACCCTTCCTGAATGGGCCATTTTCAACAATTTTAAGTTAGCAGTGCTTATACCCATTAAACACAATACAATCCCCCCTCCCATCCCGCAATTAGCTAACTGGGAACACAATTGGTATTCGCTCAAGTATACAGAGAAGTACACTATGATATACGTGCTATTTAACACCAAAGCAGGTCCACAACACAAAATGCTACAACACATTTTAGGTAGACACATGAATAACATTTGTCTCCCCCACATCGTCTACCCTACAACTTAAGGGATTTGCCCGGTAATGCACTGCAACAGCATGAATATCAAGTGGCGACATCTATGTTATTTCAGCTATTAAACCTCCCGTCCCCTGAGTGGATCCATCCCATGCTTTGAAGGACTCACACAACATATCCCAGCCCATCGCTGTAGGTACTTTCCTCAGTCCTTCCTGCGTATCGCAGCACTTTCAGCTAGGCTCCACTTCACTATTTCTTCCTTCCACTACTCTATTTTTGGTGGCCTTGCTGCCTTCCACCTCCTGGTAATGAGCCTCTTTGTTAGTATTAACACTATGTTAGAAACACGTGCCTGCACCTTATAGCCCTTTGGCGTTGGATATACCCCTAAAATGCATATCTTTGCCGTATTCCAGGTCTGCCTTCCAACCACATCCGCTAGTATTTGCGCTATCTGTGTCCAGTAGTTTGTGAGTGCTGGGCATGCCCACAACATATGTACAAACCCTGCATCCTTCTCTAAGCATCTCGGGCAATTTGATGGTGCTGTAGGGAACATTTTGTGGATTCTATGAGGAGTTAAATCTGCCCTTTGCGCGATCAAGTATTGGATAAATTTAAATCTCCCATTGCACGACACTGCTTTCGGATAGGCCAGAAGTGTCGCTCATTCTCTATCCGTCAGTTCTATTTCCATGTCTGCCTCCCACTTAGCCCGGGAGACTCCCAGCGGAGTATCCTGTGTTTCTCTAACGCCCTTGTACAGCCATTTAGTCAAGTGCCTACCGTTCCCCATTAAGTGCAACATGTAGACTAGTCAATTTGTTGGTGATTCTTGCCTGTCCTGAGCCCACTCCCTTCTCACGTAGTGCGATAATCCTGCGTGCAGTTGGAATTAAGTATCCGGCAAACCATTAGCATTTACAAAGTCTGCGTGCAACATCAATATGCCCTCCCGAAACATTGCCCCCACTGTCGTTATACCACCAGGCTCCCATCCAGCCAGTTGCCCCCGCGTGACTGTTCCCGTTGGTATGGGTAATCCCAAAAGAGGGGTATTCGGTGCATAGGTTAGACATGGCTGCGTATACTTTGTAGCATATTTCCAATATTTCAGTGCTATCTGCAATAGCGGAGAGTCTGTCTTTTTGATAGGGTGCGTGCTATAAAGTTTTGCTTGTAATTTACCCTGCTTCAGTATCCTGGGTGTGTAGCCAATTTCCTGCAAATTTCGGCCTGCTAGCCAGTATGAGAGCCATTGTAATGACTCGCCATACAGTAGGCCCTAAAATCTGGGGATCCCATTCCTCCCTCGGTTGTTGATAGCTGCAGTTTCTTTAGTGCTACCCTACCCCTTCCAGCACCCCATACTAGCTCTATCAACATTGAATCTAGCACCTTGAACACTTTAAAAGGGGATTAGTAGTGGGATCGTCATAAAATAATACAATACCCTTGGCAGCATTACCATCTTTGCGATGGCCAGATGGCCCGTAGCACATTACCATCCAGCGTGTCTTGCTGTGTCCTATATATGTGCACTCCCAGATACTTAAACTTGTTTTGAGCTGTTTGTATCCTACAGCCCCCAAAATCTAGCATGTGCGGCGCCTCGGGCTGTTTGAAGAGGAAAGCTACTGATTTGTCAAAGTTTATGTAGAGCTCCAATACTCTGCCAAACTCTTTGAAAAGCGCAGCAGTCTCAGAAAGCCCGCTATATAAATCTCTAGCGTACAATATTATATCATCTGCATAAAGTTATGCAGCGTGCATCATCGAGCCAACAGGTATTCCTCAGCCCTGGGCTGACACACGCAGTTTATGTGCAAGCGGTTCCAGCACCAAAATAAAGAGCATAGGGGATAGTGGGCATTCCTGTCTTGTGCCTCTTTAAATCTGATATTCACTTCAGACATGCTTTCCCGACCTTACCCAAGCCTTTGGTGCCGCGTACAGCAGCCTGATCCAGTTCAGAAATTCAGCTGGTATATTACACAGTTCCAATGCCATCAGCATGTACTCCCAGCCCAGTGTATCAAACGCCTGCTGCATGTCCAGGAATAGACAACCTGCTGCTGGGAACTGGTCTAGAGGGGCCCACATTACTTGGTATAGCCTCCTCACGTTATGGGCTGTGCTCCTACGTGGCACAAACCCACATTGATATATGTGTATCAGCTTATTGAGGCATGGCATTAATTGTGTCGCTAGAATCTTGCTCAATATTTTGTATTCAGTGTTCAAGAGTGACAAGGTTGGCGCACTGTAATATCAGTAGCATCCTGCCCTGGCTTTGGCAACGATACCACCAGTGCCTGATTTATAGTTGTGGGAAGCTAACCCTCCTCTAATGCCATTTCGTGCAACTTACTTAATTGAGCTGCTAGCTCTTTGGCATTCGCTGCGTAGAATTCTGTGGGGAGGCCATCTAATCCAGGGTCTTATTCCGTGGCAGGTCACGGATAGCCGCCTGAATCTCCTCTGCTGTTATCGGCTACATTAGGTTGTCTCCTTCTGCTTCATCCAACTTTGGTAGGTGCACTCCATGGTGGAATTCCCCAACTTCCCGCATACTGGATCGCTCAGACGCACTATACAGGTGCCTGTAATATTTTTGAAATACCACGTTTATCTTTAGTTGGGTATCTGCTACATCTCCAAGGGGGGGGTGAATTTTGGTGATTGGAGTTGCTTGGGGCTGATTCCGTATAATACGCGCTAGCAGACTGCCAGTTTTATCAGCCTCTACATGCGTTTTCTGTACATACGCCCTATAGTCTACCACTCTTAGCCTCTCCAGCAGGTCAGCATGCGCTATTCTCGCCTGTTGCAGTTTGTCCGCCTTATCTGGGGACTCTGCTGCCTCTTTCTCTAGCGGTCCTAACTGTCCTTCCACTTCAGTCAGACTGCTTACTATCTCTCGTCTTCCTCCCACATTTGTCCCTATTAAGGTGCCTCTCACCTCCACCGTAAAAGCTTCCCATTCAATTAGTGGGGAGGAGGCGGTACCAGCATTTCGGGTAGAATAGTCATTAAAGGTGGTTAACAACTGCGCTTTAAAAGCCCCGCCTGACCGGCTTTGCTAACGACGATCTAGCTGTGCTCTCGTGGTCCTGAGGCCCTTGCGATCTGCTCTCTTGAGAGGCACCCCTCGGACTTACCTTAAAGTCCCTTTGTGCAGTGTTTTGGAAGTGGCCCCTTCTTCCTAGCACACCAGCTACCAACGACCTCAGCACCCAGCTCCCGGCCAAATATGGGGCGCTCTAGAGAATCCGCTGGTGGAACATTAGGCCTGGCCTTGCTGCTTACTTAAGTCCCGAAGGTGAAACTAGAGATCCAATTGTGTGATTTTATATGCATTTTTCTATCTTCTTCCATTGAATTTAAAGCTGTGTAATTGCGCACAAAAGTGATTGATTTTGCGAACTGTAAAAATGTATACTTTAAAAAGTATTTACTGTAGATCAAAGTTCTTGGTTTCAAAAATAATATAAAAATCAATGTTATTTTTGCAAATTGGTCTCAGATTTATTCTTGAGTGTGTGTCTCATTTATTGCCTCTGTGAGTACAACAAATGCTTAACACTACCCTCCGATAAGCCCAACTGCTCGCCCACACTACCACAAATAGAGCGTTAGTATTATCTGCTTTTGTCTCTGTATACCAATCAGGGTATCACTGGACTCTACACATTGTACTTCGTTTTAGTGCACTATATAGAGAGACGGCTTCCTGCAGTTCTTTCTCTGGCCCAGCGGGGCTCTGTTCTGGGCACTGTTAAAGATTACTTACCAGTCATTTCGGCTTTCCTGTAGTTATTGGACCAGCGTTCTTTCTTTAAGCCCCAGGTTGGGAGCCTTTTTCTCAAGGGACTGCAACACCTGTTCCCTGCAACACCATTCATCATGCCCCAATAGGACTTCAATCTGTTCTTAACTTTCTTATATGCATGCCCATCTAGCCACCGTACAACTTCCCACTCCGCCTACTTACCTTAAAAACAGCTTTTCTGGTAGCCATCTTGGTTGGTCAGCGAACTGCAAGCACTCTTGGTGCACCCTTCCTATACAACATTCTACCCAGACAGACTGGTTCTGAGGTCACATGCACCTTCACCCCGAAAGTTGCCACACCTTTTCAAATTGGCCAGAATATCACCTTCCCTACCTTCTTTGCTTTGCATTACCATTCCAAAGAAGAGGAGAAACTCCACTGACTGGACCCAAAAAGTGCGTTGTCGTTTGACCTTGATCATGCTAGACTTCCTGGTGGGCGATCAACTGTTCATTGGGTATGTCAGAGTGGAGAAGGGTAAGACTGTGCAGAAATTAACCATTCTCTGCATAAAAACCTGCTACGCATTGCCCAAAAAGCAACCCCATGACGGTTTGTGCACTCATTCCACCAGAGCCAAGTCTGCCAACACTGTATTAGCTTGCAGAGTCCCAAACCTGGACACCTGTCAGTCAGCAACGCTGGTGTCATTGCACATATTCACCAAACATTAGTATATGATCGGGTACATCGTGATGGGCATTTTGCTTGTTCGGTCCTGCAAGACTTTTTCCTCTAGTCTGCTCGCTGACCCACCTCTGGAGAGGTAGGTATTACTTTGTTTTCTATTGTAAGGTAAGGACTCTGCAGCTAAAAGTCTCTACTACGAACAAGTTAATTACCTTCAGTAACGCCTTTATAGGGTCACTCTTCTGTTTGCTGTAATCGGTGGAAGAAATATGTGAATGACACAACAACAGACCAAAGGTCTGTGTGTGTATAATTAAAATCAAATTTTCGTAAAATCGAAAGGTCTTGGCTTACGCCTGACCCCAAACAAAGCATATATTGCCATAATAATCCCTGGCACTGAAGGGAACTACTTTGTGTTAGGATGTGCTCCTTGTTAAATGGAAGAATGCCATCACTGAAAGTGAAGTTAGCCAATGGCTGAATTGGACCATGCTGTTTGCTGAAGTGGACAGAAGAAAAGTGTACAAGACAGAACAACAGACCTTTGGATCACAAAGTTTAATTGAAAGCCTTTCAAGTCTATTATACACATATTTTAGTATAATGCTAATTACTGTTAGACGTCTAGCCACAGATTCCTCACCTTTTGAATATTCCCCAGATGTCAAATTGGATCTGGAAACTTTTCGGCTGTACCTCAGTGCGAAGGTAGATGGTGCCGTGAGGCTCTGCGCTGGTGCCTTTCTGCTCCAGAAATGATGTGTGGAGCCTACATAGGCACCACTTTTGCATGCTGATGTCAGTTCCATTCTTTCCACACAACCAGACTTAGACTTGTAGCTACCTCTCATCTCTTTGAGAAACTTACCTGTTAACAGTTTTCATTGTGCAGGGGAAATGTCACCTCCCAGAACAATAGCGTTTAAGCCCTGTAAGGACTGTTGCAAACAAATGTCTGTGACAGGTCCTCACTAGATTTGCCTGTGGTGTCTCGGGTCGAGTCATGACTCTAAGGCCTGCAGTGATTGTGCATCGATGAACCCTGCGGCCATAGGAGACCACGAGATGAAAATTTACATCGCCAGGCACCGGAGGACTCTTGACACTAAACCAGTCCAAGTCAAAAATGTGGTCCCGTTCCAGATGTTGCAAGAGTTGCTCCTGAGTTTGGTCATTGTCTAAAACAAAGTCGCTGGGTAAATTGAAGAAAAGCATAAGAAACCTGAGCCGGACTGGGCCCCCTCCCACCACTCACACTCTCCTGAGAAGATGCAGGGCAGTACCACACATCTCCATCTTGCTCCAGAAGTTGAGAGCCAATCCCACAACTTGTCCTGGAACATCCCTAGTTTCTGGGGATGTTTGCCACTGCCAAATAGATTGAAGAATTCCACAAGACCATGCTGTGACTCTTTGGATCCTTGGTGATTCCCTTTGGCATGCCTTCGGGCCCCACAGACCGGAGAGGTTCGCCATCTGGAATGCTCTAGCGGGTTCACCCTCGGCCCCAGTAGGTCCCTCCGAGACCATTATAGGGCTGCTTCCAGTTCCAACTCCTTCTCTGGCACCACAATCAACGCCGGTTCCTGACACGTCGACGCCAGATGACAAGGGACCTATAGTCCTTTCTGACTTCGTGTTGGTGCTGATTTGACATATACTGATGCCCTGCTTTGCCATTGTAGTGGCTCCACTGTATCAGCTGTTGCCACAAGGGAAAATTCACACCCTGCATACCCTGTTTGGCACGTATTGGGACCATCACTACCATGTGGGTGATGAAAGAAGGGTGGCCCGAGGCAGGGGAGTGGAGCCCTGCCTCGGGCGACTGTTTTCTTTTTTTACTTCAGCACTCCTCACCTGAAAGCTTGGTGGTGCAGGCATCTACAAGCAGGACAAACCTAAACACATTTCAAATTACTCTCTGTGATAGTGTCAGAACAGGTGGTGGCAATTGGAAATGGAGTCTTCTCATCTGGGCCATAGCTAGAAGAATTTGTTTTGGGGTAGCATGGCCCAAGTAACATAAAACAAAGGTGGACTTATGGTGGGCGTGTTTTTATTTTTTTGAATAGCTTTGGAAAATGTTGGTAAAATGCTGCAATTTTAGTGAGATTGAAAACCATACAATGCAGGTTTGCTGTTCACTGATTTTAGAATTTTTTACCTTGAGCATTTCTAGTGGGAGCCATTATTTTAAACAACATCAAATGTAAACGTTACTTGGAAACAATTATATAAAAGCAGAGGTGGTTGTTAGTGCTCTCCCAAAGGTACGGTGAAATTAGTATCCAATAACTCATTAGGCACCCTCACCACACTGTCTATGTGTCTGGCCTAGGAGACATTGCAGAGGTTGTAGAAGAACCTGATGGACTCTCTGTCAGTTGAACTCTTGGAAGTCTATTAACAGAAATGTTTTGTTCGAGGCATATGAGCTGTAGGTCATATGCTGTGCATAGATCGCCATCTAGTGTTGGGTCCGGATGTTTGCACTTTTTTTTCTCTAAGATGTCTTTTCCAGTCACGAGGTAGGTGACTCCTCCTTTCGTTGATAGTGCGCATGGGCATCGACTCCATTGTTAGATTGTTTTTTTCCGCCATCGGGTTCCGATGTGAATTGTTGCGCTCTGGTTCGGCATCGTTCTTCAGGCCCCCTTTGACACGCAATCCACTACCCTCGACGGTATTGTTTATCGATCGCGTTTCCCATTCTCCGTGTATCATTTACACTCTAAAACCTTCGATCGGAAGATTCGTGGAAGGCCGTTGGCCCTACCCGAGCCGAGGTCGGTAGCTGTCGATGGAACGGACTCCATTCAATTTATGTCCAGGGTGTCTCGCTAAGTTTCTGTGCACCGACTTGCACGAAGTGTGCAACCTTTGCTTATCCCCGGAACACGACGAGAAGGACTGCAGCACTTGTTGTTCGTTTCGATCGAAGAAGACATTCCGTGACTTTCGGGCTCGACGTCACAAAATGTACCAGCAAAGTGGCTCCGCGCCGGATCTCCTCGAAGACGAGTCCGAACACGAAGAATCACAAGCGCAGGAAGCCAAAATGGAGGAGCAACACATCTCCGTGTCTGAAGCCGACTCCGATGCCGAAGACCTCACACCTGGACAACGGATCGTGAGTAAAGAGACTTCCTTACCCTACCATCTCCTCCATAAAAAGGCTCCGGTCCCTTCTCTGCCTTCGGGCCAAGGTCGGCACCGAAAAAAGTTTTCATGCGCCCCACCTTAGAGTTCAGTACCAAAATATAAACAACAGCCTTCCGGCTCCGATTCTACTCATCCCCACGCTTGTGCCGACCTGAAACCTTTGGCGTCGAAATCCAATCACCTTCGGGTTTCAGTGCCACCGGTGCATAAGGCTAAATCTTCGGAGCCAAAAACGTTGGTGCCGAAACTTTCGACCGGCGTCTAAACAAAGTACTTCAACTACAGAGCCTTGGACCGAAATTCCTCCTTTGGATCCGAAACAGAAGGAGATTGTGAATCATCCAGAAACTGGACATATTCATGCAAAACTTCCTGAAAAGAGGAAAATGGGCTGACAAGAAGACTACCACATTCCTCTCAAAAGGAAAAATGTGGGTACTAACCCTTCTCCACCATACATTCCACCTTCTTCACCCATTGATCCAAATTTACTCATTACAACTACACATTCGCCTCCACCACCATCACCTGACCCACAGGATAGAGGGGATGGGGATATAGATGACTACACACCACAGGATACTGACCCGTGGGATAATTATAGGGCTGACCCTCAACCAGATAATGACCCGACCTATATCCATCCAGACCTTCTCCTCCAGATGATAACATTAGATCTATTGAGCTTGTTAACAGAACTGTACAATATCATGGAGTAGAGCTTCATGAAGAGACTTTAGAGGAGGATGTTTTGTTTGACACACTAAGTTCATCTCAAAGGGCTACACAAACATTATCAATGTTAAAGGGTATGCTTAAATATACTGATGACATCTTTAAAGACCCTGTAAGAGCTAGAATCATCACTCCCAGGGTAGAGAAAACGTACAAATCTGCACCTAATGACCATGTATATATCAAAGGCCAGTTACCTTTGGACTCTGGTAGTTTTCAACGCTTGTAAAAGAGCTAATTCGCAAACAACAAGTGAATCCCCTCCTCCTGATAAAGAGTCCAAATTAATTGATGCTTCGGGCAAAAGGGTAGCGTCACAAGCAGCTAATCATTGGCGCATTGCCTATGCTCAAGCACTATTGGCAAGGTATGGGCTCGAAAAGCTCATTGAATTTCTTCCTGATGAGCATAAGTCTAGAGCTAGTTCCCTTATTCAAGAGGGTAAATAATTAACTAATACCTCTATCAGGTGTGCTCTAGATCAGGCAGACACAGCAGCTCAGGCAGTAAACACTAGTGTACTGCTCCGTAGACATGCTTGGTTAAGAATTTCAGGATTCAAGCCTGAGGTGCAAGCCTCTATTCTTAATCAACCCTTTGACAAAGAACACCTCTTTGGCCAACTGTCGATGTATCACTGGAGAAGATGAAAAAGGATACTGAAGTTGCTAAGTCCAGGGGGGCCTTACAATCACCTTCCAACAGGGGATCCTTTTGTCTCTCATTTTATAGGGGCTGCTCCAAAAATGTGTCCACAGACAATCCCTCCTCCTCTTACAAGGGCAGCAATCAATCACCCTCATCAAGAGGTTATTTTAGAGGTGGATATAGAGGAAACAACGGCAAGGGAAAAGTCAGAGGTAGCTCAACACGCACTTCCCCTGCAAATACCAAACAGCGACTTGTTGAGGGGCGTCTTTCCCAATTTCTACCCATTTGGAAAATGATTACATCAGACAAATGGGTTCTACAAATTATCCAATCGGTTATTGCCTGGAACTTACAAGCACTCCACCGAACATTCCTCCTAGGTCACAAAGGCATGTCACAAGAACATCTCACCCTTCTAAAGCAAGAGGTTCTCTCTTTAATGCGGAAAGGTACAATAGAACCAGTCTCTTTACCATACCAGGGAACAGGGGCGTACTCCCTCTACTTTCTAATTCCCAAAAAGGACGTCTCTCTCAGGCCTATATTAGACCTCAGAGAACTAAATCTATACATTCAGTCGGACCATTTTCATATGGTAACACTCCAACAAGTGCATCCCCTTCTTCAACAAAGTGACTTTCTCTCCACTCTGGATTTAAAGGACGCTTACTTTCATATTCCAATACACCCTGCGCACCGCAAATACCTTATGTTTGTGGTAGCAGGTCAGCACTATCAATTCAAAGTCCTCCCAGCGTTTTCACAAAATGCTTGGCAGTAGTCGCAGCCCATCTAAGAAGACAACGTATTCATGTCTTCTCATACTTAGACGACTGGCTCATAAAGGCCAGCTCGCACAACAGCTGTCTACGCCACACACAAAAAACTATGCAATTGCTCCATGAACTAGGATTCACAGTAAATCTGTCCAAATCCCATCTCCAACCATCCACGTCTCAAGCATATCTAGGAGCTACTATAGACACACAAAAAGCTCTAGCATACCCAACTCCAGCCAGAGTCCGGAATATACAAACCCTGATGTCTCAGTTTCAGCCTCAGCACGCCTTACTAGCTCAAGTGTTTATGCAGTTACTGGGAATGATGGCGTCTTGCATTTTTATAGTCCCCTACGCAAGACTTCAAATGCGTCCCCATACAGGAATGCTTAGCACGTCAGTGGAAACAAGCTCACGGTCAGTTATCAGATCTAGTGTTGGTAGACAGCCCCACCCACCCCTCTCTGCAGTGGTGGAACCCACAAAACCTTTTAAAAGGGTGGTCCTTCAGTGACCCAGTTCCACAGATAGTTCTGACAGTAGACGCATTACTGACAGTTTGGGGAGCGCATCTCCAAACACACACAATTCAGGGCATTTGGAGCTTGCAGCAGAAACAGCTTCATATAAATCATCTAGAGCTGCTAGCATTTTTCTGATGCTGAAAGCATTTCAAGTTCAGCTAGTGTGCAAAACTGTCCTAATTCGTACAGACAACATGACAGACATGTACTACATTCAAAAACAGGGAGGGACACACTCTCTCCAGCTGTCACAGCTAGCACAGACCATCTGGAAATGGGCCATACATCACAAAATATATCTCCTAGCAGAACACCTTCCAGGAGTAAACAATCAGATGGCAGATTTACTCAGTACCGTCAGACACAGCAAATCCACAAATGGGAAATACACCCTCAAGTTCTCCTCCCATTCTTCCAAAGTTGGGGCTTCCCACATATAGAGCTGTTCGCCACACATCTAAACGCAAAATGCCCAAACTTCGGGTCCATGTATTCACACCCGATGTCCAAAGGCAATGCACTATGGATGAATTGGTCAGGGATATTTGCTTACGCTTTTCCGCCTCTCCCACTCATTCCTTTAGTGGTTCGGAAACTCAAACAAGCGTCCATGACACTAATCTTTTTTTTGCTCCCACATGGGCACGTCAACCTAGGTTCACAACCCTATTGGAACTCTCAGTAGTTCCTCACCAAAAACGTTGTCTTACACCCAATCTTCTCACACAGAGCCATGGGGACATAAGACATCCAGACCCCAGTCAACTCAATCTGGCTATCTGGCTCCTGAAGTCTTAGAGTTTGGCTATCTTAATCTACCACCAGACGGCATGAATATTATCAAAGAGGCTAGACGTCTTACTACAAGAGCCCGCTATGCAGCAAAGTGGAAGTGGTTTGTGATATACTGTAATAACAGCCACATCAACCCGCTTGATGCTTCTTTACAAAACATTATATGTTATTTGTGGCATCTAGAACGTTCCAATTTAGCGTACACGTTCGTACAATTACATCTAGCTGCAATAGCCGCATACCTCCAGATTAGACCACATCTATCTCTTTTTAGAGTGCCCGTTATGAAAGTCTTGATGGAGGGACTCAAAAGAGTCATTCCCCAAGAGTCCACCTGCTCCAATGTGGAATCTCACCATTGTTCTCACCAGACTAATGGGTCTACCCTTTGAACCATTGCACAAATGTGAACTGCAATTTCTCTCATGAAAAGTTGCTTTCCTTGTTGCTACCACATCACTCAGAAGAGTGGGTGAACTTCAGGTATTAACTATAGAAGAACCCTTTTTACAAATGTACCAAAATAAAGTGGTTCTTCTGACTAATCCTAAATTCCTTCCTAAAGTCATTTCTGCATTACCTGTGTTCTTCCCTCAACCAGATTCAGTGGCAGAACGTGCCCTACACACATTAGATGTGAAGAGAGCATTGCTTTATTACATAGAAAGGATAAAACCTTTCTGTAACACAAATCCACTATTTGTCGCTTTTGGTCCACCACACAAAGGTAATTCCATATCAAAATTAGGTATTTCAGTGCATTCAAATATGCTATGCAAAAGCAAAATGAACGTTAACAGTTCCCCCTATAGCACACTCTACATGCAAACTGGGGTCTTCTATGGCATTCTGAGGAGAAATATACCCATAGATGACATATGCAAAGCTGCAACATGGTCTACACCTCACACATTCACAAAACACTATTGTGTAGATGTGTTAGCAAGACAACAATCTAGAGTGGGCCAGGCAGTTTTACATACACTATTTCAGACCACTGCAACAGATACAGGTTAGCCACCGCTTTAGGAGAATAACTGCTATGTAGTCTATGCACAGCATATGATCTACCACTCATAACCCTCGAACGGAAAATGCTACTTACCCAGTATACATCTGTTCTTGGCATATAGAGCTGCAGAGTCATATGGGCCCACCTGTTACCCCGGGTACCTATACCTGTTGCAGTAACATCTTACTTAGATACATGCATTCATGGTCATCACCTTTTACTAATCTTACTAACTCCATTATCACCCTCTGCGGGAAAACAATCTAACAATGGAGTCGATGCCCATACACACTATCACCGAAAGGAGGAGTCCCCTACCTCGTGACTGGAAAAGACTTCTTCGAAGAAAAACAAAGTGCAAACATCTGGAACCAACACTAGATGGCGATCTATGCACAACATATGAGTCTACATCTGTATATGCCAAGAACAAATGCATACTGGGTAAGTAGCATTTTCCTTTTCACTCCTGATAAGTCTGTTCAATTCTGTTCACCCCTACAATAGCCACAAACTTCATTTCAACACATGGCAAATACTACAAAAAATATTTCCTTTTCAGAGTGAGTGGATTTCTTTTAGGAGTGCTCCTATGAGAATTGCATGAAGGGTGCAGAGTCATGAAAAAACTGTTGATTAGTCAGACTGGAAGGATTAGCAAGGATCTAGCTACTTTAGCTACACCAATCACGTGGTACTTGTGGTAGGGTGTATGTGAGCAGGGTAGGGGTGAGGGTATTGGTGAATGTTCCAGTACATGCACAAGTGTAGGAGTGAGGTTGCTGGTTCATGTGCCTGTGTAGGTGTGAGTGACGTTACTGTTGCAAGTGCTCATAGTGGTGCGAGTACAGGTGTAAGCGTGAGTGATTTCACTGGTGCTAGTGCAGGTGTGACTGCAAGAGCCAGCGCAAGTATAAGTGTTGTGGGTGTGAGTGCAAGTTCCAAAGCAGGTATGATTCAGGTGTGTATGAGGGTACTGGTGCAGTGCAACACTCTAAATCCAAGTAAAGTTACTGGTGCAAGTAGCAGAATGAGTGCAGATACAAATGAAATTACTGGTGCATGTGACAATATGAATGCTGCTGTTAGTGTAGTTGTGAGTGGTTTTACTGATGTTACTCCAGGTGTGAGTTAGGTGAGCAAGGTTACTGGTGCAAGGTTATATGTGCACCATCGAACTTACCAGTGTGGGTGTGAGCGCATGTGCCAGTTTGAAGACTGTATTTGCTGCTGTTTAAGTTCAGTACTCTGACCTGCACCTCTACATGCCTAGCGTATATGTCGGACGTTGGGCTGTTAGTTCCTGAAGTATGAGCCACAAAGCGGTGAAAAGAACAGCACCTTCAAGCTGCCCATGCTACAATTGTTGGACCTTCAAAACCATACAGAAGGTTGAACCAGAACCGTAAAGCACTAATCCGAATGACTGGGGTAAGTATGGCGATAGAATTAAAGAGCAAAATACACATACATTTATTGGCATAACTGATACATATTTAGACTATTTGATCCCCAGAATCACATGGTATTGGTGCAAACAGAATTCTGAACAGAACCATGAATGGTCTATGAAACTTCTGCAAAGGTTAACATTGCTCAGTATTTCACCATATACTCTCCATTTTGTTCTTCAATTTAATGAGAGCTGTTAGTACTGGTTTTAGCCTTCAACCTTGTGTTTCTTATTTTGTGTAATGTGACTTTTGCTAAGTAATCAAGGAGTCCTTTGCTTTTGGCTAAATATCCTGCTAAAATATTTACTGTATATTGGTCTGCTTCGTTGTTAATCTCACACACCACCCTCCACTTGGAGAGCTTTGTCTTCCACCCTATGACCTAGGGGAATGCAAGGAGCCTCAAGAGTCTGAGTCTCAAGAGCAGTAAACTGGAGGATGAAGCAAAGTGGGACATTATAGTAGCAGTAGTGCTGCAGTGAATGCACGGGCTGGTTGGGGCAGGCCCTAATGTAAGCAAAGCAAAAAAGTCCTTCTTAGCCCTTTTATGGAATAAAATGCTATAAAAATTGGGATGCAGAAGGTCTTGCATGCTTCTGGGTCCCTGTGCCACAGCATCTGTAGAAAGATTAATAGCTACGCCTCTGGCCTGGTTGGGGTGCACTGCAGAAATCAAATCAGCCCCTCTAACTGTGCCTATCAAGAATATTATGTGGCTCACTCACCAGGTGCAGGAGGTGCAGCTGTAGTCTGTGTGGGTGAGCTGAGAACTCCACATCATCCAACAGACAAAGATGACTCCGCAGATCCAGGCCAGTCCAGGGGGAAGTAAGGGTCTGCTTGTAGCAGCAACACTCAGTAGCAGCTCATCTACTTGGACAGTGTTCATCTGACTCACTGAGTAGAGCCCCACAATTCACCTCAGCATCTCCTACTCAGCCAGGACTTTTAGTTTTCCAAGACTATGCAGGACGCAGAGCAGCTGTGCTTGTCTGTGGGCCCCACCACTCCCACTTAGCCCACAAATGGCCAGGCTTCAAGACTGACAATTAATTACACACCCTTCTGAATGTGGTTTCCTAGTCCCAAAATCATTTCACATATCCAAATAAGATAACAAAAAGCAACAAAACTGAAGCATTTAATTGGGGGTTATTTGAGCAGACAGAAATAAAGGTTAGCTGGGCCTAGCCCCCTTGCCTCGGACCCTCTCCCTGCCTTAGTCTTCTCTGCAGATAGCTTCAAGTACTTTCAGTTTCAGTATAACTTAGGAGCTCAGGGCTGAGAATTAGGATCACATGCAGTCTCAGAGATGAAATGTAACTAAAGTATTTTTTTTAAATAATGACAACTCAATGTTTGCTTTCAATTGGGGGAACAGACCAAATTAAGGCCTGGCCAGTCCCCGCCCCGGTGGCTACGGCCCTGCTTCTCATCCACCAGCTCTGCTGTTGGATCAGTGAATGTCAGCTTCCTCCCGGAGCACTATTCTAACGCCCTGGTGGCTCACTTACTCCCAGGTGTTTCTGAAGATCTCTGACCTGTCCTCGCCCAGGCTATACAGGATGGTTGTGATGCGGTGAAGTGGACACTTTAAAAAAAAAATTAAATATTCGTTCTTTTAGTTTTCAATGCACAAAGACAGGCATGAAGAAGCGTACATTCGTATACATAACACATTTCCCAAGACATACAAAGGTTACACTTTAGAATGTACGCCTGTCAAAACTGGGTGGGATAGGTATAGGGGGAAGGAGAGAAAAAAACAGGGGGAAGGGGATGGCCACTCAGCAGAGAGGTAAGAATTGGAGAATTATGGAGGAGTTGTGTGGGTGTATCAAACTGTATCAAACTGTACTTGTCAGTGTGATCGCTCTGCATCCTTACGTTCACACAGGTTGGTGGGCCGGCCTACCTAAATGGCACCCTTGGCTGCGGCAGGTCTCGCTATCTCCCATATCAGCTTATGCTCTCAGATACACTTTTAAGGGGGACCAAATGTCCTTGGGTCGGGCTCACACCGGCATCAATTCCCAATCTGCCTACAGCATTTCCTGACAATAATCTGCATCATGCAGAGCCAATCCTCCCTTTTTGGAGTAGGTCGTCGGTCGCAATGCATCAAAGTCTGTCGCTTTGCTAATAGGAGGAGCATCGTCGTTAATATGCATGCCTCAGGTGAGACATCCCTGACAGAGCCTAATAATGCAACTCGCGCATCTTCAAGTAAACCCATTTTGTGTAGTCGCACCGGTGTGTGGGATGAGTGATGTATGAATTTAAAATGTATAAGGCACAGTCTGTAATTTGGAGAGAGTCCCTGAGACTGAGCGCAGCAGTATCTCTACTGTGATCATCGGTAAAGGTAAAAACCAGATCCGTTTCCCATTGCTGTCAAGCGCGGGGGATGCCCACAGATGAGTACATCTGGTTTTCAGCATAGAATCTGGTCAGCAATCTGCATGGGTTAGAAGACAAAAGCATTGTTTCAGGTACTTGGAACATTGGGGGGGCTGCTGGGAAGGAGACATGCAGTATTCTAAGCATAGTTCTCAGTTGATAATATGTGAATGTGTCCAATAAGGTAACGTTAGATCCCTGAATGGCCAGTTGCGGGGTAACAAAGGTGCTCTCCGGGTGGAGCGTGCCCATGTTCGTTAGTTGCAGATTTCGCAATCGAAACTTGGTGCCTGCTTTCGGTGTAAAGTGTAAGGAGGGGTGATCAATGATGGGCACTGATGGAGCGAAGAGGACATTCATTTGAGCTCGGCGTCTGAGTTAATTCCAAGCCATATTGTGCAAGCAACTGTATCTACACGTGCATGTGGACGCGTAGGCACTAGATAGAGTGATGTCTAAAGAGGACAGGGTGCCGCATGGTCTTGCTCCGGTAAAGTGTGTGCCATGAATCGAATGGGATAAAGCCAGTAACAAACTGCCCCTGTGCACAATAATAATAAAGGTCCATATCCAGTCTCCCAGCCCACCCTGCTCTAATGGAAGCGTCATCACCTTCCAAGCGATATAGTGTTGTTTACCAGCCCACATGAGTTTCACAAGGTAGGAGCAGAGTGGTCTGGGGAAGACCGTTGTCAGCGGGAGTGGCAAATTTATAAACATGTAGAGAAACTTGAGCAATCTTGGTGGCGGCAAGCCTGCCCATTAGGGATAGCGCAGTTTATGCCAGCTCTCCACTCTCTCCCCCAGCCATGTCATAGGGCGGCCGCAGGGACATCGAGAGGGTTTTGAGAGCCTAGGGCCAAACAAATTTTGGGGGCCCCTGTTCAGAACAACTATGGAATTATGATCCAGTTTCAGCTCTTTCATGCCCTCTTTGGCCAAGTCAGTGACAGTGCACATGCACTGTGATCCATATTCTCCAACAATAGCAACATGTTTTCAATACTATAACACAGCAGCAGCTCACTAATATTAATTCAAATATTCTCATCGACACCTTCCTATTTCTCCTTTTTTGATCTAAAAGAGACTTTTTTGTGGTTGTTGCATGAAACATAGATACAACATTTCTCTGCAAAATGTCTGTAATAGACACACACATCACCACATCAAAAATAAATGAAAGAAAAACGGTATTTAAAACAATCTGTTTAAGAAATATTAAAGGTCATCAGGGCAAGGGTCTGCAGAACAGAGCTGGCTCTATCAGGAAGCCCTCTGACAGGCTGAGGCCCTGGGCCAGAGCCCACTTTGCCTATCCTGTAAAACTCTGGGTGGCCATAGTTGTCCTTCCAAACGGCAATCTAATAGAGACATCTAGTCGCAGATTCCTTACCTTTGAACTTTCAGGCGTCAGGCTGGATCCTGAAGATTTTTGATAGCAGTACCCCTGCGTGCCGATAGGTGGCATTGGTCGATTTAGCGTGGCGCCGGATTTGTCGTCGTTGTGACGTCCGTGTCGTCTATAGAGGTTCCACCCCGACGCGCTGACGTCAGTTCGTTTCTTTCTGCGCCAGCCAACACACATCTGTCGAAGAGAGCTACCCCCTGTCACTTTATGACAGACTTTTTGTCGACTCCTGTTGGGGTGCTAGGTATGTCTAGTAAGAAGACCTCTGGGGTCAAGCCGTGGCGTGCCTGTCACCGCACCATGTCTGTCACAGGCCCCCATTTTGTGTGCCTGGAGCGCCACCACAACACAAAGTCGTGCTCCGATTGCCGGGCCATGGTGCCAAAGGATTTGAGGGAGTCGTCCATAAAGCTGATCGTGGCCTTGGCATTCCCTTGCATTTCCCTCCCTTTTCAGAGCTCGGAGCAGGGTGGAGTGGGGTCGTGGACCCTTTGTCAAGAGACCCTGCGTCTCTGGACTTGGCTGGAAGTATAGGGCATTTTCTTGGTGGTTCAACATCTGGCCGGTTTTCTGAACACCAGAGCGGACGATCTTAGCCGTCGGTGCCTCGCGGATCCCAAGTGGCTTCTTCATCCTGAGGTGGTTCAAGGTCTCTTTCAACAGAGGGAAGAACCTTGGTTAGATCTATTCACCTCCCAAGAGAACGCGCAATGACATCAGTTTTGCGCGCTCTCGCTAGGTGACTCTTTTCGTCGCGAGTAGAGCACAGGCCTCCTATACGCCTTTCCGCCCATACCACTCCTGCCAGAGTGCTCAAGAAGTTCAGGAGCGACTTGGCTCAAGTCATCCTTGTACCTCCGGACTGTGCATGGAGAGTCTGGTATCCCGAGCTTCTCCAAATAAGCATCGATCCTCCGGTCAGGCTGCCTCTTTGGGTGGATCTTCTTTTGCAGTAGCAGGGGAGGGGCCTCCACCCAAACCTGTCTACTCTCCACCTCCTTGCGTGGAGATTGAGTGGAGACAGTTGACAGCTTTTGACTTTCCTGCCTAAGTCTGTGAGGTTATTCTGGCAGCCAGGCGACCCTCCATGAAATCGGTATATGCCTGTCGATGGCAATTTGTTTGTAAATACGGTATAGAACGGTCTGTTGACCCTTTCTCTGCTTCCCTGTTAGATGTTCTTCTTATTCTCTCCTTGGCCTTGCAGGGCTCTCCTCTGGGCACTCTGAAGGGCTACCTTTTGGCCCTGTCTGTTTTCTTTCAGTTGCCGGCTCAGCTATCTCTTTTCAAATCACCTCTTGTACAGAGATTTTTGAAGGGGCTTACCCATATGTTTCCCCCTTCGCCTTTTATTATGCCCCACTGTGACCTTAATTCGGTCCTTATCTTTTTGATGTGTGCACCTTTCGAACCTCTGCACATTTGTCCCATCTGGCTGCTCACTATCAAAACAGCCTTTTTATTGACATTAACTTCTGGAGGAGGGCGAGCGAACTACAGGCACTGTCATCTCAGTCTCCTTACCGGACTGCCTTTCTGGATAAAGTAGTGCTGCGCACTAGGGCATCTTTTCTGCCTAAGGTAGTAACAGCTTTCCATCTTCCTCAATCTGTTACTCCACCCACTTTCTATGCACCTCAGTATCCTTCCAAGAAAGAAGAGCATCTCCGCCATGTGGATGCAAAAAGTGTGCCTGTTCTCTCTTGATCATACTAAAGAGTTCCGGGTGGACTACCACCTCTTTGTAGGGTACGTTGGAGCAAAGAAGGGGCAAGTAGTTCAGAAGTGGACCATTTTACGCGGGGTCATCCTCTGCATAAGAATATGCTACGCCTTGGCGAAGAAACAATCTCCTGAAGGCCTTAGGGTCCATTCTACCAGGGCAAAAGCAGCCACCACGGCTCTCCAACGTGGTGTCGCGGTTTCTGATATCTTCCAAGCGGCCATGTGGGCATCTGTGCACACATTTGCCAGACACTACTGCCTGAATTCTCAGGTCTTCAGGGAGGGCCTCTTTGGACCCTCTATCTTGCAGGACTTCTTGGGCTAAACACCTTTCTGCAATCCCACCTCTGGGGATGGTATTGTTTGGGTATCTGTTCAAAGATAAGGAATCTGCAGTTAGATGTCTCTATCCGATGGACAAGTTACTTACCTTCGGTTATGCCTTAACTGGTAGAGACATGATCTAGCAGCAGATTCCTTGCCGACACACCCATCTTCCCCTCACTGCGCGTTGGTTTAGTGTCAGGGCTGTTTCCCTTTTAGGGCCCTGGTTGTTTTTGGCACACCACTGTCCGTCACTTCATGGCTCATCGCTTCTGGATTCCCCGGGGTGGCGTCTATATAGGCGACGGAGACGTCACGATGATGACGATCCTGACGCCTACGTCGTCACTTATAAGTGCGCAGGGGTACTGCTATCATAAATCTTCTGGATCGAACCTGACGCCTGTAAGTTCAAAGGTAAGGAATCTCTGGCTAGATCATGTCTCTACCAGATAAGGCTTTACCGAAGGTAAGTGACTTGTCCTTTAGGTTCCTACCGATCCATATCCCATATATCTAACCAATTCTTTGGCCCAACTGAATGGGTACTCTAAAGTGAACTCTGCGGTTGCCACCGTTAGCGAAAATAAGATGGATTTAGTCTAATTTATGTTGATGCCCGAATACCCCCCAAATCTATTGAATTAGCAGATCTAGATTATCCCACGGATATCTTACATACAGTCACATCATCAGCATACAGTCATACAAGAATCCCGCACTATGTGAATCCTAGCCCTCTTTGTGAGTGTTATTGCATCTGCCTAGCCGCCAGTGGCTCCATAGCAATGGCAAATAATATTGGCAATAGAGGCAACCTTGACTGATGTCTGTAGTCACTGAGTCCGGGGTGTTACAGTACCGTTGACGCACAGACAAGCAGTCGAGCTCTTGTATAGAAGTCCAACTAGATGGATGAATTTCGGGCTGAGGCCTATACGTGAAAGTAGAGCGACCCTTGACCTTCTGGTAGGTCCCCCCCACCGCTGTCGCCGCTGCCGCCGCAGATTTAGTCGAGGCCCTCCATCACCCGCAGGCTTCCACCTGCACCTCATCCCTGGTGGCCAGTGGTGGCCTTAGGTTCGTTTCATTTCCCTTGTGCTGTCTCTTTGCCTTTTTTGCTTCTGTGACCCTGATTTTGTACCTGTAACTGTCGTGCCCCCTGCCCCCGCTCTGCTCTGTGCCATTTCCCTTGTGCTGTTCCTCTGCTTTTTGCCGCTGTGACCCTGATTTTGTGCCTGTAACTGCCGTGCCCCCTGCCACCCGCTCGCCGCTCTGCGACATTTCCCTTATGCTGTTCCTCTGCTGTTTGCCGCTGTGACCCTGATTTTGTGCCTGTAACTGCCGTGCCCCCTGCCCCCCGCTCGCCGCTCTGCTCTGTGCCATTTCCCTTGTGCTGTTCCTCTGCTTTTTGCCGCTGTGACCCTGATTTTGTGCCTGTGACTGTCTGTGCCCCCTGCCCCTTGCTCGCCGCTCCGCTTCTGTGCCCCCTTTTTATTTCTGTACCACCTCGCCGTTCGCGTGCTTAATTTGTGCCTGTCACCCTGTTTTGTGCCCCCTTTCTATTTATGTACTACCTCGCCATCCGCATGCTTAATTTGTGCCTGTGACCCTGTTTTGTGCCCCGTTTATCTTCAGTACCACCTCGCCGGTCTCCTGTCCCCCGTCCCTGTCGCTGCCTCCCCTGCGGCCCCGCCCCCTCCGCGCCCATTCGCCACTCCCGTCCCTCGCCTTCCGCCTCCCAGCTGCTCCTCCCTCCCACCTCCCCATATATGGCAACCGCTGCGCAACCGCGCCGAAGGCATGCCTAAGGCAAGCCCGTCTGCGCCCATCCATGCCAGAACCCCTGGCCCCCGCGCCAGCCACGAGGAGCACCACCTCCGCTACGATGCCAAGACCCTCATCGCTCTCAACCCAGGAAGAACCCACACCTGCTGCAAGGTCGCCGCGAGGCGCACCCACGGCACCTTCACCTGCCGGAACTGCAACTTCTCCTGCAACGAAAGCACCAAGACACCCACCACAACGGAAACCAACCAGCTCAGATGCATCCTGATCAACACTCACTCCGCACACAAACACGCCGCCGAACTCTGGGACCTACTCGACACTACATCTCCGGACGTCGTCTTCCTGACCGAAACCTGGATGAACTAAACCTCTGCGCCTGACATCGCCATAGCCATCCCAGACTGGTACAAGATCACCCGCAGAGGCCGCGTAAACAGAGCCGGAGGAGGCATCGCCATTGTTCACAAAAACACCATCAAGATCTCTACTAACACCAACGACACCCTCAGCACCGCCGAACATATGCACTTCCAGATCCACACGGACCCCAAGACCACCCTAAGAGGCACCCTCGTCTACAGACCACCAGGACCCCGGGCTCAATTCTGTGACTCCATCGCCGACCTCATCAGCTCACACGCACTGACCTCCACCAACTACATCCTCCTCGGAGACCTGAACTATCACCTGGAAAACAACAACTACAGCAACTCCTCCACCCTGATCGACAATCTCGCCAACCTCGGACTCAAACAGCTCGTCACAACGCCGACCCACACCGCCGGCCACACACTTGATGCAATCTTCTCCTCAAGCCCCCACGTCACCTTCAGCCACGTCTCCGAACTCACCTGGACCGACCACCACTGCATCCATTTCACCTTCCGAAAACCACTCACACCCCACTGCACCCTACAGACCCCCCGCCGGGGCAAAATCACTGAAGAACAACTCCAGAAAAGCCTTGCACTCAACCCTCCGACGAACCCCACCAACCCGGATGATGGTGCACTTTCCCTCGAACGCTGGATGAACGACTGCGCCAACACCATTGCGCCGCTGAAAAACCCCACCAACAGAGACACCAGCAGAAGAGTCAGCTGGTTCACCCCGGAACTCCTCGACTCCAAACGCACCTGCCGGAAACTGGAAAACACACGGAACAGGAACAAGACGCCAGACAGCCACACTGCCTACAAAGACGCCATCCGCAACCACCACCACCTCATCAGGACCGCCAAAAGGACCTACTTCACAGACCGCCTTGACAACAACGCGCACAACAGCAAGGAGCTCTTCACCATCGTGAAGGAACTCTCCAACCCCAGCTCCAACGCCAACGACATCCCACCATCACAAGCCCTGTGCGAGTCACTCGCCACCTTCTTTCACCGGAAAATCACGACATCCACGACAGCTTCAGACCCCGGACGACCCCTGCCGACCACACCGCACCTAACCCACCGCACCTCACCACCCACGAAACCCTGACAACCTGGGCTAACGTGAGCATCGAGGACACAATCAAGACCATGGGATCTATCCACTCCGGTTCCCCTTCAGACCCCCTCCCACACCACATCTTCAACAAAGCCAGCAAGTCCATCGCACCCCACCTGCACAAAATCATCAACCTCTCCTTCGAGACAGCCACCTTCCCTGAGAACTGGAAGCACGCAGAGATCAACGCCCTACTGAAGAAACCCAAAGCAGACCCGAGCGACCTCAAAAACTTCCGGCCCATCTCCTTGCTCCCGTTCCCAGCTAAGGTCATCGAGAAGATAGTAAACACCCAGCTCACGCGACACCTCGAAGACAACAACATCCTAGACCCATCACAATCAGGATTACGCAGCAACCACAGCACCGAGACCGCCCTCATCGCCGCCACAGACGACATCAGGATCCTGCTAGACAATGGCGAGACGGCGGCCCTCATCCTCCTAGACCTCTCCGCCGCTTTCGACACCGTCTGCCACCGCACACTACGCACGCGCTTCCACGACGCAGGGGTCCGAAACAAAGCCCTGGACTGGACCACCTCCTTCCTCTCCAGCAGAACTCAGAGAGTCCGCCTCCCCCGTTCCGCTCCGAGGCCTTCAAGATCATCTGCGGCGTCCCACAGGGATCCTCCCTCAGCCCGACGCTGTTCAACGTCTACATGGCACCACTAGCACGCATCGCCCGACAACACGACCTCAACATAATCTCCTACGCCGATGACACTCAGCTGATCCTCTCTCTCACCAAGGACCCCCTCACCGCCAAATCCAACCTCCACCAAGGAATGAAGGCCATCGCCGACTGGATGGAGAGCAGCTGCCTCAAACTGAACATAGACAAGACAGAAATCCTCGTCCTCGGGTCCAACCCCTCCGCATGGGACGACTCTTGGTGGCCCACGTCACTGGGGTCCCCACCGACCGCGCACGCAACCTGGGAGTCATCCTCGACTCGAAACTCTCCATGACCAAACAAGTCAACGCGGTCTCCTCCACCTGTTTCAACACCCTCCGAATGCTCCGCAAGATCTTCAAATGGATCCCGACAAACACGAGGAAAACTGTCACCCAGGCCCTGGTCAGCAGCAGGCTCGACTATGGAAACGCCCTCTACGCCGGAACCTCGTCCAAGCTCATCAGCAGACTACAGAGAATCCAGAATGCCTCTGCACGCCTGATCCTCGACATCCCTCGCCGCGACCACATCACCCCCCCCCCCACCTGAGGAACCAGCACTGGCTCCCCGTCGACAAAAGAACCTCCTTCAAGCTCCTGATCCACGCACACAAAGTACTCCACAAAACCGGCCCAGCCTATCTCAACAGCCGACTCTCCTTCTACGTACCCAACAGGAAACTCCGCTCCGCTGACCACGCCCTGGCCACGGTCCCACACATCCGGAGAACTACTTCCGGAGGCAGATCCTTCTCCCATCGTGCCGCCAAGACCTGGAACACCCTCCCCCTCCACCTACGTCAAACCGAAGACCTGCTGACCTTCAGAAGACAACTCAAGACCTGGCTCTTCGACCAGTAACATCTCCCTCCCCCCCCCCCCCCCCCCCCCGCCCCAGCGCCTTGAAACCCACCCGGGTATGTAGTGCACTTTACAAGTTACATGATTGATTGATTGATTGATTGATAGTTTCGCGAATAAGTAGGGCTTATCTTGGGAGTTAAATCTTTTTGTGACATCGAGGAAGCCGCAGCAGCATCGAGGTCGGGGTTTATGGTGTGCACAAGAACAAAAATAGTACGCAAATTATGAGCCGTCGATCTCCCAGGCACAAATCCTGCTTGGTCTGGCCTCACAATGAGCGGCAGAAGGGATAATAGTCTGGAAGCAATCAGCCTGGCAAGGATTTTATTGTGAAGATTGATCACTGACATGGGGCAATAGGACTCGGATTTATGAGGGTTCTTGCCAGGCTTAAGTATCCTGGCAATCAAGCCTTCTTGCAGGGAGGGGCAGGATGCCGACCTAAAGAGATTCTTTATACATAGCGAGAAAGTGTGGCGCATGGATCTGAGTGTATTATTTCTAGTAGGCTGCAGTGAAGCCATCCAGCCTCGGGCATTGTCACCAGGTAGCACATTGATGACTTGTTTAATCTCTTCCGTCTTGAACGGTTCATCAAGATATTGCCTATGTCCATTTTCGAGCCAGAGCAGCTGCACAGAGTCTAGATAGTGACTAAGGTCTGGAGGGGTCTCGGGTTGTGTGGTGGCGTAAAGGGAAGAGATGAAGGAGGTAATCTCTTTCTGTACGGCAGTCATGCCTATATGACTAGTATTCATGTCTAGTAGTTCAGTGATGTAGTCACTGGCCCAAAGCCTGCGCAGTATATTGGCCGGGGTTTTGCCTGCTCTGTCACCCTCCCCGTATATTCGAATGCATGCCTCCTTGCCTAGGTAGTGTGTCTCCTGCTGTGCCGCTTCCTCATATTCTGCTTGCTTGCCTCAGATAGCCGCAGGAACGGTTGGCGAGCAGCACTCAAATTATTGAAGCTCAAGTGTGTGGATCTCCATCTCGAGATGGGCCAGCTCGACGTGCAATGTACGCAACACACTCGCTTTCTTAGCAATGCTGACCCCTTGTAGGGCAACTTTGAAGTCTTTCCAGAGGGTGGAAGGGGAAGACACTAAGTAGTGGTTGTGCTGAAAGTATTACACTATGGCATTTCTGATCTCTGAAGACTTGTTCTCATAAGGCCCTAGGGGTAAGTCGCCATATGAAAGCTTTTCTTTGCTTATCCGGTGAACACATATCCAACAGAACCTACAGGTGATCGAACAGCGTCTTGATTGATGTTCTGCCCTTGTGGTCCAATCATCAGTGTCCGGCATCGCCAGCCAATAATCAATGGGTGAGCATGTGGAGTGAGACATTGTGATGCATGAGCCCTCAGTAGCTCCCACATGCCTAGCATGCCAGAGGTGTGAAAAGTGATTGTCAGTCATGAGAGGTTGCAGCTGCACTGCTGTGCACGGGAGTGGTCGTCAGTTATCGCTGGAGCAGTCAGCCCCCGGGTCAAGGTCCACTTCGATATCACTGCCCAACAAAACCGCACCAGGGCCCAGAGTGCCGACCAGTCTCCAAACCTCCGCAAAGAAGGCAGGATCATCAACATTGGGGCCATAGATTGACAGTGAATGCAGTGGAGTGCCCTGCATTGTGCCCGCCAACAACACATAGAGGCCCAAGAGATCACAAATGACCTGGCGAGTGCGCCAGGGGAGACCCTTTCAGAGCAGATTTGCCACACCTCTCGCATAGTTCGAGTAATAAGCCAAATGTTGTTTAACCACCTATCCCGCTCGCAAGCGCATCTGTGTATGTTCAGTGAGGTGCAGTTCTTGCAGGAAGCCGATGTCAATCTGATGTTGCTGCAGATCTCTGTACTGGGGGTGAATGTTTGACATTGTTTCAGCATTCTGTCCATCAATTGTTCTGGTGTCAAGCTAGCCTGGCTGATAAGGGGTGATACCCTGAAACTGGTCCCAGGATGCTTGTTTCCGGTCCAGGAAAGACCTGGTGTGGCAGTTCGTGCTGGACTGTTCCCATGGGGAGCAGGGTCAAGACTGATTTGCACATGGCTGGGTCTAAACTGTAATGGCATGGTGCACAAAAAAAGATGGTTTTAGGCCTAGATCTCTGTACTGGGGTAAATGTTTGACATTGTTTCAGCATTCCGTTCATCAATTCTTCTTTCTACAGCTGCAGAAAGGCCAGCACATGTTGCGCCTTGCGCTTGCCATTTTGGCCCCACATAGCCATGTTAAGCACCTAATCGAGCGCATATGGGGCAGGGGAAGGAAAACTGGTCGACTCAAGTAAGTGAAAGATGCACTGCGCTTGAAAATAAACAGGAGAGTGCTGAGTGGCCAAGGGAACATGACATTTCCTGCTGTAAAACAGCTGCAAACAACAACGTTACCCAAATAATCCACTCACCACCCACTTTGACCCCCCAAATAGGCCAAATCTGCCCATCCCTCCTCCGAAACATCTCCAACTTGATGACCTTAGGAGTAAACCAGGAACATATTCCCCAGGGGTGAACTAGGGGTCCGACACTCTCCCAGCCACATGGCAGCTGGATGGCCAGAGTTATCACAGGGACATGTCTAAGGCCTGCCAGGACAAGCTGCCATCCTAGTCCGCAGCAGGGGTTACCACTACAATGTCCCAGCAGGGGCAACACTGCCCTGTCACCAGTCCTAAAGATGGGTCACAGGTCTCAATTCACAGTTACTCATTTTCACTGAGATGCCCAGACTTCAGGGACAGTAACGGTACCTGTTGACTGTGACTGCGGGGTCAGTGGTCACCATGGCCTCTGCCCCAAAATTGCTGAGCACCTTGTTGAGGTTGGATTGGCTAATTGTATGGGGTACCTCTGCCAAAACAATGAGGGCTGCCGAGGTTGCTGAGGTGGGGCAGATAAGACATGGTGGAGTGCTGTGACCCTATTCTCGTTAATCGGCTTGAGAGCATAATCTGCCTTGCTCCCAAACCGGCGAGTCACATCAAAAGGCTTGTTGTCAATGAGGGACTACTGGACATCGCTTGAAAAAACAGTTAACCGCAGCCAAGTGTGGCGGCGAATGGCAACACTATTGCCAATGGCCATGAAATGGTGTCCAAGCCACAGTGAAGTGTCAACTTTGTGGAGGCGCTAGCGAGACCGATCGCAAGATGGCCGCCATTGTGTGAGGCTCTGCCAGCTGGAGCTGCTTATCTGCTAATAATCTGCCCTAAAAGGTGGCATCGGGACTCCACAGAAGGCTGCCCACATTTGTGATGCCCATCCTAACTAAACTACCCCTGTGGCATTGCTGCTGAGGACATAGTATAGCTGTTTAATGCCTTCAACTGTGCGGGGCCTATCTTCTGCTGCCGCGAGGTGCGGGTCCGGTGCTCCAATTATGACGGCAGCTGAGCCGCATTGCTGGAAGTGACCCAAAACATGCAGCACTGCAGCTGCCCCTGCGGCATAGATTGCGGTCGTCATGGAGGCCCCTAAGGGGTTGACGGGAGTTGCCCTGACCGCTATGCGGATCAGCCCCCCAACTGCGGAGTTGCGGCTTCTGTAGCCAGCCAGGACACATTTCAGCCTGGGAGGCCCCCGTACGAGTGTGAGACCAGGTGAGGAGACTGGGGCACGTGCCGCACCTTGTAATTATACTGGCCCCTGGAAAAGTGTTGCAGGCTGCTGATCTTGCCCTGATCTTGCCCTGCATGCCATTCCAGCATGCCTGCTATGACTGTGACATTAGAAGGTTATCATAAGCCTCTTCTATTCATCTGGTATTTGGACAATACACAACATGAGAGAGTGAATGAATTCACCTATCTTGTTATTGTGTTAAGTCAATTGGTAAGTAGTACCTACCAGTACCAGAGGTCACTGTCCATAGCATATGGAAATGGTATGAATCCATTGTTTTTAAGCACGGTAAGGAGACAGGTGCAACTAGTAAAGCGAGCCTATGCGGTGAAAATCTCTTCTACCCTCAGTCTTGGGATACACATACAAAAGCCTACATACATACATACATACATACACATAAGCCTGCGTACAAAAAAATGGGATCAGTGGAAGGCATCATTTTGGAGAAAAAAATCTTTCTCTAACAGTGCACTTACAGGGTTGTTTAACATTAATCTTGGCTTAGTTGGGATCTGACTATGGATGGAGACCTGCAGGATTATTCATTTCACTAAATGCTTGGGCTTCTGCGAAGAAAGAGGGACCAGGGTTGTGGGGGTGGGGATCGTTCACTGTGTGCTGAATTCTTGACCCTAGCGCCTGTCTATGATTTGAACAAGTCTTTCAGGACTCAATAACTCACCCTTAGCCTGGGAGCCTCAGTGGTGCAGACTGTGCTGTTAGCCCAGTATGTTCTGAATCCTATGTTTGGGAAGCATTTGCAACATGCAGAATCTCTAAAACCACATGTAATGTTTATTCCACAATTCCTTGAGCAACAGTAAGAAGACATGCATTCACGACTTGAGCCAAAAGCCAAGTTTTGGAATTAAGTATTACTCAATATATTATGGCCACAACACTCTTTCGTGAGTAACTACATGGGGTACTAATTCCAGAGGATGATTGTTGTTAGTTGTAATGTTTTCTTTTAATATGTATTGCTTTGCTTTGTTTCTAGTCCTACCTCTAGTGGTAACTTCTTTAAAGCAATAACAGACCTGGTCAGTAAGCACCATCTCTACCTGACATTTGTTTGTGTTTTTTACAGGAGATGAATAAAATTGGAGAAGCTGTGATATATTTTCAAAGAGCCGCAGAGTTGCAGTATCAGGTCCCCATTGAGTGCCTGCTTTCCTTAGGATATGTGGCGTCCTGCAAACTAATGACAAGTATGTTAGTATCTTGCATTATGTGCAATTTAAATGAGTCAATTGCATGATGGTATACATATTGAAACTGAATTTCTCTTAAGCAAGAGTAGGTTTCTTGATGGGGGAGGAGTAGCAGCGAGTCTTTACTTCTGCATCATAGGATTGTCATAAAAGTTGTAAACACTAGAATAATCACACTTGTATGCAGAATCCCAAAGCACCTTTTCAGAAAATAGATTTCTGCATTGCAGGATCTTCATTGACAGTCAAAAATGTTAGAAAAATGTATTGCGGCATGCG
Organism: Triturus cristatus; assembly: GCF_964204655.1. Classification (NCBI taxonomy): domain Eukaryota; kingdom Metazoa; phylum Chordata; class Amphibia; order Caudata; family Salamandridae; genus Triturus; species Triturus cristatus. The sequence goes on along the minus strand of NC_140583.1, from coordinate 1,154,805,977 downwards.
TGGACTCTGTTACACTTCAAAATGCTTGTCCAAACTGATAGGTGTAAAATACAAGATGTTTAGCACTATTAAGGACATAACCAAAGATTTTACCAAAAATTAGGCTGCCAATCCTCTCAAAACTGCATTGCAGCACCTACGCCCAAACTGTTGTATATATGTCTATATTGAGGGAAAAGCTCAGCCTGATAAGTTTACATTAAATAAGACGAATAACAACATCCTAAGACACCAGGAACTTCCACTACCCATGATGCTTTGTACTGGCAATTGCCTCACTAAGTCTGTTTTTTTGGTTCCTAGAAAACATTTGTTTTGTCATACCTCAGTTTGAGAAATTTTTATCACAGTTTCCATTTTTTCATTTTCATTTTCACTCAAAATCTTTACATCTGCCAAGCCTGGAAACCTATTTTTTGCAGTTTCTCTTTGTCAAATGCCCCTCCTTTGGGAAAAAAGAAGGCTACTTCTGACCCACACAGGGTATATTTGATGTGTCTCTCCTCTTCGCATTCAAGTGAAAGAATGTGAATGTTGAACAAAGATGCAGAGGAGGACTTTTAAAGAGCATGTCAGACCTGAGGGTGAATGAGGAGGAATAGTGGAAGAAGGTAACACCTGAAAATTCCTTCAGCTGCTCATCCTCTAGAGAGAAGGCAGCAGTTCATTAGGACTCCAACAGAGGGATATCTAGGTAAAGACAATCTGGGAAAGGTGAAAGGAGGCATCAGCATTGCCATTCTAATTTTCATTTTGTTTTGCTTTTTTAGAACATGATATCTCTGTTGAAGCATTCAGCCTCTATGTTCTTGCTGTCAAAGGCCAGCTCAATGGTGACTCAGAGACACCATTACCGGTTTACAAATCAGTTAAGACATTTCAAACTGACGGCGATATCTTCAGCATTGACATCAAAGAGCTCTACTCATGTCTCTCTCGCCCTCTATACTGATGCTTTATTTAATGTTGCCCCAACAATCTCCAAAGTTAGAATTGCCATTGTACCAGTTCTCAACATTGCCATATTCACGTTGGGATTCCCGTCCATGTCCCTGAGACACCTGAACAACTAGCAATGCAACCTGTGGCAACTTCACGCTTTAATATCCCTGCAGAAGACCAAGTAGGGACCTCACTGAGAACTTAAAACCTGCCTCCACTTCCAAGGATAGTTTGACATCCAACCTCTGTTGCCTATAAGGAAGATGCTTGTAACACCTAGAGAGTCTCCAGTTGATGGCACTCCACCTCATGTGCCTCTCTAATTGCTGAGTCCAAGCACAATCCCAAAAGACACAGGTGACTCAGGTCTCCTCCTGAACCGTCTTCCAAGTCACACTCTGATGGTGAAGACACCAGCTCTTCCTACACTGGTACATTTAATACACCTTCTCCCTCAAGGAGAAATTCCTTATACCTGCACCCTTGAATACCGCCATCCCATGCCTCCTTAAGATATACAAGCCTCCCAGAGAGGATTCAGCCTTTTATAGTCACGTCAGGCACATTTTGATAGAGACGTCTAGCCGCTGATTCCATATCTTTTCAATTCTCCCCAGGCACTAGACTGGATCCGGAAATTTTTCAGCAGTACCTCTGCGTGCCAGGGGATGTCGTCGTGCAACTTCGTGATGACATTGACTCCGGTTGTGACGTCAGTGAAGTCATACAAGTCCCTTCAGGCACGCGGACGTCAGTTTCTTTTTTTGTGCCCTACAACGCAGATCCGGAGAAGCGGTTCCTCAGGCCGTTTTCTGTCCTCCTTTGACAGTTTTTGTCAGTTGGAAAAAGTGTGCCTTTTCTCATGTCTTCATGCTTTAAGGCTTGTGGGTCTTGTGCAGGACAGATGTCAGCTATAGACCTGCATTTCGTTTGCATGTGGTGATTGGGAGAACACCACGACTCAGAAGATTGCTCTTCCTGACAGATTCTGAAGTTGAATGTGCTCAAGGAACACTGAATGAAACGCTTGGCGGGGCAGCTGACGCGGTCTTTGGACACTTCACTTTTGTTTCGGTTGTCTACTTCTCATTCGGAGGTACGGGGGCCATTCCAGGAGCTGGAGCCATTCATGGGGACATCGTTCTCCATCGAAAGGTAAACGTAGGCTGTTCAAGTTGCGGCCCCCCCCACTTCGCCACGTAGAGACACTGTCTCTCACGGCTCCTCCTCCTCGCCAGTTGAAGAGTCCAGACGCAACACCGCCTGCGCCTCCCCGTCTTTCCGAGACCCAGGGCATCGATTGCCCAAATGAGAGAATGCTATAATTTTCTGAACTTTTTTTTGGGCCTCGTCCCCTTTCCCCTTGGGTGCCGTCGGGCCCCATGGAGGTGAGAGGAGCCACGCTGGTGGGTTCGCCCTCGGTTGGGGATCTGAGATGTTTGGTCGGCACCGGCCGACCCCGCTTTGGCGCCGGTGCACAATATTTCTGGGTTTCCAATTTTGGTGTCTATCCTAGATCAACCGACTCCAGCATTGACGTCGACGGCGCCAATCAGAGCCATTTCTCCTCCTCCTATCAGGATCAATCAGCGTAGGGTGCGAATTCGATAGAACCAACTGGAGGTAATGTTTTTACACTTCCCTCTCATTGTGGGGCTTCTGAAACTCATTGTGTAGGCTGAGCTAGTACAGCCTATTACTGACATTATTCCACCTCTTGTAGAGGAAATTTAATTTCTGAACTTAGTGAGGCTAGTGGGCTGGAATCTTCCCTGGCATCAATACTACTTTCTCCTCCTAGTCTTTCTTCTGAGGCAAGTTCCCCTTTTGCAGATATGTTAAGGAGAGTGGTTATGGTTTTGGAATTAACTCTTCCTGCGGCAGAGAAGTCCACTGATCCCCCCCCTGATGTTTTTTTAAAAACTCTTTTTATTGAACAAAACAACAAACAGTGCAGTTAGCCATTTGACAGTAGCCAGGTACAACACAGGTGTATTCCACTTTCTGTGTAACAATCCAGAACATTTCAGTATTATTGTATCAACCCCTCAGCATTCGGTAACTCTTGTGACCTCTCCTCCCTCTGCCGTAACTCGACCGTAGGCGACAGACATATTTCGCCACTATATGTGTTCCAAGCCGCCCACTTATGATCCTCTATTTTTAAAGACCTCCTTCTCCGCTATCATGACCCTGTCCATGTCCCCTTCCCATTCTTTTATTAGTGGTGGTTCCCCGACTTCCCATTTTTGTGCTATCTTCCGCTGTGCGAGGGCCCACCCCAATGAAACCCATGATTTTTCGGTTTGAGTTAAGTCAGTGGCTTCCCATATATTTAATAAACAGTGTTTTGGGGTGTTGTTAAGTCCAACCCCCCCCCCCCCCCCATGTTTTCCATGTGCGATGTGACCGTATTCCGGTATGTTTGGACAATCGGACATTCCCGCATTGTGTGAAAGAAAGTTCCCTCTTGGGAGCATTGTCTGAGGCAATGTGTATCGGTCTTCCTTCCCATTTTAACCAGAACTCTTGCTGCCAGGTAGCCTCTATGCAGGGTTTTAAGTTGAACCAGTCTCAGTCTCATGGGGATGGCAATTTCCATGGGGGAGACCAGAGCGTCTCGCCAGTCATCGCCCTCAAAGTCTCCCACATCTGCCTCCCATTGCTGCCTCAGACGTGCCAACAGGTCTGGTTGTTTGTTAATTAGTTTCTGATATGTTAGGGATATGGCTTTCTTAGGCATGGGGTCTAGTATCAATCTGTCTTCAAGAGGGGATGCTTCAGGTAGCGGGCCTCCCTCAGGTATCGCTGCTTTGAGGGCATGGTTAATCCGTAGGTACCTGAAGGTTTCGGACTGTGCTAATTGGTATTCTTTCTGTAGGTCTGCAAATGTTAGCAACCCCTTTTTGTTCCACATGTCTCCTACTGATGAGATGCCTATCATGTTCCATTTATCAAACCCAGGGCAGGTGCTAAATTGGCCCAGCCATTCGTGCTCCCAGAGTGTGGTTAACTTTGTGATTTTCTTTGTGCCATCCTAGTTTTTTAGTGGCCAAATGCCACATTTCTATGGTGCGGACCTTAGGCCTGGTAAGGAGTAGTTGTTTGTGATTTGTGTAGAGTGCCCTATGGTATCCTCCCTGCCCCATTAGACACCTATCCGTGCGGAGGCTCTGATCAGTTTGTTGAACCGTGGACCCAGCGATTGATTACCGTCAGCTGGGATGCCCAGTAATAGAGCTTAAGGTCGGGTAGTGCGATCCCGCCGTCCTACCATTCCCTCGTTATACTCTGCATCGCGATATGCTGTGCCCTCCCGTCCCACAACAGAGTTCGCACTGCACTGTCGATGCTTGAGAAGTAGGAATCTGGGACTTTGAAGGGGGTATTTTGCAGTGCATACAAAAAGTGGGGCAGAGCTAACATTTTGAAGAGGGTTGCTCGTCCCAGGAGGTCCAGTGGAAGGGCTCGCCAGTATCTGACATCAGTGCGCAAATGGATTAAAGGCCCCTGCAGGCTGGTTTAATAAAATTGGGTTGGTGGTTACAGAAAGTCCCAAATATCGTAAACCGTCTTTTGCCATGGGGATGTCATAGTCTTTTAGCAATTTAGGTCTTGGGCCGTGCAATAGGAATAGTTGAGATTTAGACCAGTTTATTGTGTACCCTGAGTGATTACCAAATATTCAAAAAATGTGAAGGATACGGTGGATTGATGACCCTGGGATGCCATATATAGCAATATGTCATCTGCATAGAGGGAAATTCTGTCCTCATGGTGCTCTGTCCACTTGAGTCCCAGTATCAAGGGATTTCCCCTTACCCAAATTGCCAGTGGTTCTAACACCAGTCCAAATATTAATGGCGACAGGGGCACCCTTGTCTGGTTCACCCAACCAGTTGGATCTGCTGTGATGTTTACCACAATTTGTGCTATTGAGTCCATATATAGGAGCTTGATCCACTTTATGAAGTTGGGTTCAAAACCCATTCGCTCCAATACAGCAAAATTGAAGGGCCACTCAATAGTGTCAAAGGCCATTTTGACATCTTGTGATAACAGGGCTATGTCCTCTCGTATCGTGTCCACCCTACCCAGAGCATTATGCAGGTGACGTATGTTTAAAGCAGTGTTTCGGCCCGGCAGGAAGCCTGATTGATCAAGGTGTACCAGATTTGCGATCAGGGGGATGAGTCTGTAGGCTAATACTCTAGCGAGTATTTTGGCCTCCGGAGTAAGGAGGGAGCTGGGCCGATATGCCTGACAGTCGTTTGTTGGTTTGCCCTGTTTGTGTATTACCACGATTGTAGCTAGTCGAATCTCAGCTGGCAAGAGACCCTTTTTATAGCTCTCTAGGTACATTTGGCGAAGGTAGGATGTCAGCTTGGCGGCTGCTAGCTTAAAGAACTCAATCTGGTGCCCGTTAGGTCCCATGGCCTTACCTGAGCGTATGTCTCTGATCGCAGTTTGTATCTCTTCTGCTGTGGGGTCTCCTTTGAGGGAATCCCGTTCTTCAGGGGAGAGGCCGCTGACCTGGATAGTGGTCAGGAAGCTTCAGGCACCGAGTGCCGTGGATGCCAACACCGACATGTAGACTGTTTTAAAGTAGGCGGCGTACTTCTCTACTATATCTTGTGGGTCGGTTATTTCCTCCCCCTCGGACCCCGTCAGCTGGTGGACCCATCTATGCACCTGCTCCCGTCGCTCAAGCCAAGCGAATAATTTACCGTTCTCTCCCCATGTTCATATATCTTGTAGTATATGGTCTTTTGTCTGGCCCTAGCTGTCTCTGTAAGAAGCTGCCTATAGTCTAGTTTTTGGCCTCTAGCATTTGTTTGATTGTGTCGTCGGTTGCACGGGCTAAGCTATTCTCACCCATTAAAATATCTTCTTCTAATTGCTCAGTGCGCCTCTTTAGTTCTTTTTTGTGCCCCACCATTAGAGCCAGAGCTCTACCTTTTATGACGCCCCCAAATGCTCCCCATGTAATTACGATTCTCCTATTACCATGACTAGAGAATCTGGATTTCATTAAAGACACGGAGGCTGACATTATGCAGTGTCTTTTAATGCAGTCTCCAAGCAGCCGCATACATAACAATACAAAGGTTCCAGAAAAGAACATTGAATGAACATAAATTGCATGAGCTGACAACAATCTGCCTCTTTTAAATGACGTGGAGAAAATAAGTAAGTTCAGAGATATGATAAACTTCTGTGATTCCTGATTGAAGACTTTTAAAGCTTCTAAAGGATCTTAGTGGAGGCGTGAAGAAGGAAGTAACCAAACGAGGAGTAAACCAAGGCGACGAGCGGTTATGATGAAGGGTTACCTGAAAAGAGGGAGAGCAGAAAATGTCTCCAGAACAAGCAAAGAATATAACACCTAGATAAATTAGGAAATTAGAGTTATTTCAAAAGCATCACAGGTATCAATATAAACAAATAAGCATTGATGAGGAAATCACCAAACACTAGGGAATGGGATGGGTGGGATAATGTCAGCCTCCGTGTCTTTTGATGAAATCCAGATTCTCAAGTCATGGTAATAGGAGAATCACAATTTCATTACAAGAACGGAGGCTACATTATGCTTGTTGGTAGCTTTGTAACACTACATTAGACATATGTTCGATAGGCTTGCAGTAGTGCCGTGCAAATGTGCTAGCGTTCGATCAGTCGGCCGCTTTAAGAATGTCATCCAACTTACCTCCAGACCATAGAGATTTACTGGTCATAGCACCTCTAACAGAAATTTTGTTAAATCAATACCTTTTAAGTTCATGACCGGTTTAACCCATCTAGCAATGGAAGTTGAGGTTATAGCTTTGAGGTTTAACAAAGGGAATGAGAAGTTGTTTCTTATCTGCGGGGTGTAGAGTAGACATTCTCTGATCGTATACTCGCATGCACTCAACCACACAGAGTTTTGGGCAAGGGTCGAAACGTGGATAGAAGATTGAATCAGACATGGTTTTGGTTCTTCTGTAAATTTCGAATTTGACCCCAAAGATGTTATAAGATCTATTAGAGATCTCTAGGGCTTTGACGTCAGAGACCCTACGACAGGAGATAAGACATAGAACAGTTGCAAGCTTGATGGAGAGGAATTTTCTATTCAGAAGGGAATTATCTGGCCAGGAGTTGAAAAGGTCCAGGATTAAGTTTACATCCCAGAGGGTTTCGTATTTGGGTTTTGGAGGTCTTCTTAGCCGAATGCCTTTCATTATTCTGCAAACAATGGCATTTTTACCAACCGTTTCCCATTGACGAGTATATGGCCAGCGGAGATGGCCTATCTATAGCAATTGATAGACCTATAGCTTAAACCTTTATCAAATTGTTCAACCAGAAAGTTCACTACGTCAATGATAGGTGCCTGTAGGGAATCCAAGTTCCTTTCCAGGCACCAACGGACCCAGAGTCTTCAAATGTTGTTATATCTGTAGTGAGTGCCTGGGGCCCAAGACTCTCTGAGGAGAGTTGCAGCTGATAATGAAAGCTTTGAGATTTCATTGGATCTCCTGACACTCTCCAAGCAAGAAGGTTCAAACTCCCTGTTTGGATTAGGGGGTGAAAACCTCAGTTTACGTCTGTTAGGAGATTCTCTTGGGAAGGGATTAGGAAGGGGGGGTTGCATGCAAGTTCCAGAGTGGTGGGGAACCATGCCTGAGAGGGCCAGAACGGAGTTATCAGGACAAGGGAGCATTGGTCTTGTCTCACTTTCTACAAGACCCTTTGAATCATGGCAATGGGAGGAAATGCATATGCATTGATTCCGGACCAGGGTTGGAGAAAAGCGTTCACTGCTAGGGCACCGGGATCGGGCATCCAGCTGAAATATTTATTGAGTTGTGACGTTAGTCTGCTCGCAAAAAGGTCTATTTCTAATGGGCCCCAGATCTTGTTCAGGGTTCTGAAAATGAAAACATTGAGATTCCAATCGCTGTGATCTAACAGGAATCTGGAATTCCAATCCGCAGAGATGTTCGACTTCCCGGGAAGGTATTCTGCTTTGAGCGCAATTTTGTGCTCCAGACAGAACATCCAAAGTCTTCTGGCTAGATTGTGAGGTCGGCAGATTTGGTACCTCCCAGACGATTGATGTAAGCAACCGCGGACATGTTGTCCATCTTTAAGATGACTGACCTCCCTTGGAGAGAATGTTTGAAGCTCATTAGGGCAGAAAGGCCAGCTGTTAGCTCCAAATAATTTATGTGGTGAGAAGATTCCTCTTGGGACCAGATCCCGCCCGTGTTCTGATTGAGAAGGCATGCACCCCAACCATGGAGGGAAGCATCTGATTCTAAGATAAAATCTGGCTCTGAACCAAAGATTGCTTTGCCATTCCATGCCTCAAGGTTGTCTAGCCACCAGGTTAGTTCCGATAGGACTTCCTGTTCCAGGGTAATCCGATCTTCGTACCAGAGACCAGATCTTAGGGCTCTTCCTTTTATCCTTTGTAGGGCCTGATAATTCAAAGGCCCTGGAAAAATCGCCTGAATAGAGGAGGAGAGAAGGGCGAGAAGTCTGGCTAGTTCCCTCAGGGGAAGGTCTTGTTGTCTCAAGACGTGTCTTATCTCTTTCTTGATCTTTGTTATTGTGGCGGAAGAGAGAAGAAGGAGGCTCTTGGAGGTATCCACTGTGAATCCGAGGAACTCCAGAGATTTGGAGGGAGTCAGGATAGATTTTTCTTTGTTTATAATGAATCCTAGACTCTCTAGGAGATCCACTACGGTTTTCAGGTCTTGGAGTATTTGTGGAAGGTCATGCTGCATGATCAAAATGTCGTCGAGATATATGATAAGGCGGATACATCTTTCTCTTAGGAAAGAGGCAATCGTTCTCATGACCTTAGTAAAGCACCAAGTGGCAGAAGAAAGCACGAAGGGGAGGGCCTGGAATTGATAAAGATGATTTTTCCACATAAATTGGAGGAACGGTTGATGGATTTGGGCCATAGGAATGGTGAAATAGGTGTCCTTTAAATCCCGTTTGGCCAAACAGTCTCCTTCCAAGAGGATGAATCTCAGGAGGTGGATACCCTCCATCTAGAAATGTCTGTACACTAGATATTTGTTGAGTTGTTTTAAATTTATTACGGGTCTCCAACCTTACCCTTTTTTCTCTATGAGAAATAACGTTCTAATAAATGTTAAAGTATCCAAGGGTACCTCTATTATTGCGCCTTTTTGGAGTATGGACGAGATCTCCTCTTCTACTATCTTTTGTTTGTCTTGAGAGAGAGGCATGTCTCTTGGGAATGAGGTTTGTGTGGGTATTTGGACGAAATCTATCATAAAGCCCGTGACAGTGTTTAGGACCCAGGGATCCTGAGTTATTAACTTCCAATTTTGGAAAAAATGTTTGAGTCTGCCTCCCACCTTTAAGGAAAACGAAGGGGGAAGGAGGGAGGGGAAGGACACTTACTTGGTGGGTTGGAGCTGAAGGGGCCACGAGATCTAAATCCACTTGAACGTGTTCCTCTCCCACGCTGGGGGTAGAAGGTAGGAGTGTTGAATTGTTGGTATCCACGTCCGAAGTCACGTGATCTTTAATAGGGCCTCTGGCTGAAACGACCGGAAGAAAGGCCCCTTCTTCCGGTCCATCCAAAAAGGTTATTGTTAAAAACCTTTTTTATATTTTGCTGGGCCTTGTCTAGGGCAGTAAAATTTGAGACATATTTGCCAAGCGACTTGATAAGGTCTTCACCGTAAAGGAGGCCTTTAGGATTGTTAGATGGTTCTTTATCGGCCATATCACTCAGCTTGGGATTAATCTTAGTAAGAATTATTCTGCGCCTCTCGGTATTAAGGCTAGCGTTGGCATTGCCTTATAGAATCAGGGCTCTCTGGCTCCAGCCTCTTATCAATTCAGTGTTGAGAGGTGTACCACGGATGTGGCTCTCCTCGGCGGAGTCTAAAATTCTGGCAAAGGGACCCAGGACGTCAAGAAGATGGTCCTGGCACCCTTTTAGGGATTTCTCCATTCCTTTTCTAGGGTCCCGACTGAGCTTAAAGAGAAATTTTATGAGCTCGAGTTCCAAGTTAGGGGTTTGACAGATTTTTTCTTCGATGGAAGGTCTGGAGCATTCAGCTCTTAGGATATTCCTTGTTTCCCTCTCAAGGAGGTTACAAAGCCATTTTTTAATAAACTTTGCGACGTGGTCTTGGGGCCACCATTCTGAGGATCTAGGATGTTTGAGGTTAAGAGGGGAGAACATTTCTTCCCCTAGGGGATCAATGATAATATCTTTCGAGGATGTGGGAAGAGCTTCCTCGTTTTTGTAAAATTCATCATGCTCTTCATCCAGATCTAAGACGTGCTCGTCAGGCACGTCTGATAAATCATTATCGTTAAAAAAGTCGTCTCCTATGTTATTTTGAGCACTACGAGATTTTGTGCCGCTAGGGACACCCATGAATTTTGTGCCGCTATGGGCACCCACGTTAGTTGTGCCGCTGAGGATACCCAGGGAGTTCGAGGTGCGAAGACCTCCAGTAAGTGTTGAGGTGCTAAGACCTCCCAGGTTTGAAGAGGTGCTAGGACCTCCTAGTGTGCTCATAGGGGTATTATTATTATTATCTAGATTTTTGCTTTTTTTGGTTCTCTTACCCTTAGCTCAGATGCATCATCAAGAATGACTTCACTATTCTCATCCTCCTGAGTAGGGAGTGGTCTCTTAGATGGGATGACCTGGCTTAAGGTCTCCATCATACATGTCCTCATCCCAGTTTGTATCATTTTCCTAAAGGTTTCTTTGTCAATGTTGGGGGTAGTGGCGCTAGCATCGTCTGAATCATAGTCCGACATTATGCCACTAAGTTGGGAGTAAAACAGCTGAGGATTTGAAAAGTAACTAGAGGGGAGAGGAGTAAGGTGAGGCAACAGAAGTGCCCTTAAATATATCAGAGAGAGAAGGGTCTGTTTAAATGCCCAGTAGATGGCTCAAGGGTCTGTTGAAATGCCCAGTAGATGTGTCTCTTTAAATTCCCCCTTTTTTAATTTTTTTATTAGGCAAACAGTAGATTTTAAAATTAGGCCTGGAAAGAGGCTACCGGTGCTTAGAAGAACAGCTGGTGTACAAACGAAGCCTAGGCAAACAGCTGATCGGCAACTGCTGATCGCAAGGGCTGGTTGTCATGGGAATATCCATGGAAAGACCAGAGTTAAGGAAGAAAGGCCCTTGGCAACCCTAGGACGGGACATCCGCGTTGCCAAGGTACTTTCCTCTGAATTTTACCGCGATGCAGGGAGGCGATGTGTGTGAGACGCGGCCTGCAGCGCGAAGGAGGGAAGAGTCGGGCCTGCTGCCTGAACTAAAAAACGGGAGCGCTTTGGGTCCAGAAAAGGCTCGAGGGCCAGTTAGGCCGTGGGGGATACACAGAAGTCAGAATTAGAGCGCTGAGCGAGGCGTGTTTTAAAAGGTAATTAAGCGCAAGTAACGTAAATAGCTTGGAAAGAAAAGGTTAAAATACAAGAATAAACGCAAAAGAAAGGCGTGAATGAGGGGGCAATGGGGGCTTACCTGATTGAAAAGGAAAAGAAGGGAGATCTCCGTAAATTGGAGATCGGTAAGGTGAGGGGTGGGGAAATGGGTGGGGGATAGGCCACCAATGTCCACCTGAAATGTAAAAAAGCAAGCTTATTGGAATATAACAGAAGATAAGAAAAGAGTTACTTATCTGCTCGGAGCCGCTTTTAAAAGGCGAGGTAATTGAACCAACATTTTCGTTAATATATAGTTCTGTGTCTTTGAACAGTTCTTCTTTAATATGCCCATGGGTTGATTGTGAGGGTTGTGCGTCTTGGCTGGAGACCCGTTGTCATTCTAGTCAGCACTGGGGAGTGGTCTGAGTTACCCCTCGCTAAGCACCGCGCCTCAATGAAGTCAGGGACATCTTCAGTGTGGGTGAGTATGTAATCAATGCAGGATTGGCTAATATGGGCCCCTGAGTGAAAGGTAAATTGGCTGGTAGTGGGGGTTCAGCTGCCTCTAGATGTCGACCAGGCCAAGGGCCGAAAGAAAATCTGCCAGTTTGGACCCAGTGCCAGGGTCTCTACGTGGAGGTCGTCGATCGATCAACTCTTCCAGTGTTGGGTTAAAGTCACCTCCTATCACTAAGGTACCCACCAGGATATCTAAGATGAATTTACTCAGGTCATGTAGTGTGGTTTGCTGCAGTGTTGGGGGAACATATATTGACGGTACATTCAGGGGTTTCCCTTCCAAAGTGCCAGTGGCAGCTGCGAACCTACCCTGTCCGTCTGTCCATTTTTTACTGACCATGTAGGGGCAGGCAGTTCTTTTGGAGAAGAATGCCCATCCCTTGGGAGCTAGGGGTGAATATTGCGGGTGTTATGAGTTGCTAACTCCATTTGTTCAAGGTTTTGCATGTGTTGCCAATTAAGTGTGTCTCTTGCAATAGAGCTATGTCTGGCGCTTGGCGTTTTAGGTATTGGAGGACGATTCCTCGTTTTAGTTTGTCTCCTAGCCTGTTCACGTTCCATGTGAGGAACTTCAGGTCCCTACCCATATTTCTAGTCATGGTGGTGAGTGTGTGTTATGTGATGGCGCCTTGGTGGAGAATATACATATGTCCCTTTTCAAGGGGTGAGTGCCGAGCAGAGATATGTCTATTTGTCTCGTTTTTGAACCGAGGTATGCTGACATTTTCCCTCTCTCAAACATCTTGGCTGAGATGATACTTGAGTGTGACATCCCCTTATCTCCACCTACTGGACCCCTTAAAGTTTGTGGCTGTGTCCGGTCCTGAAAGTGATCCGTGTGGTGTGCTGTGCTAAAACATAAATTACTAACTACTCTACAACCCAACAATCCCCTCCTCCCCCCACCCTGCCTCCCTGTATGACGGAGACCAACGGCCCACCTCCCAAACTGTGCAGAGTGACCTTCGCCCTCCCAACCCTGTGTTGGAGGATTCGTAGGCTCAACCTCCCCTTCCCACCTCCCTCCATTACGATCAGACAGTCTGCTACAGGAGACATTTATATACAGTTAGTTTATACTCATCTGCTCCTCTTGACGACAGCCACTGGTCGTTATATCTGCATTTCTTCAAACTGTTGGCCCCCGACAAGTTGTCCCAGGCTACTGGGTTTTCGGTAGCCTTTGGAGTCTCTACCCAGTCCAATTTGTCGGGTCTCAGGTGAGATTGTCCAAGTCTCTCCTCCATCGAGAAGTGTCCACATTCCAGATACTGGTTCAACACCTTAAGGTCAGTTCACTAACCACCCCCGATGTGTTGATCTGTCTTCCTGGGTGAGGTCTTGTCGTTTCTGCTCTTTCCCTGCTCGTCACTCCTGTCGATCCGGATTTCCTCTGTCGCCCACTCTTCGCCATCCATCAAGCCAGTCTAGTACTTCTCCTGGGTCCGTGAAAAACCAGCTTTTGCCTTCCGCCTCCACTCGCAGCTTCGCTGGAAACAGCATGGCATATTTAATGTCCCTCTCTCTGAGAGTATTTTTGACCTCCAGGCAGGAGCATCTTTGCCTCTGTACCTTTGCGGTGAAGTCAGGAAAAAACTGATATTGTGCTAGTCTCGTACTTGAGGGGTGCAGCACTCCGGCCCGTTTGAAGAATAGTGTCCTGGTCTCTAAAATTAAACACCCTCGCCAATATGGGTCGGGGGGGGTGCCCCTGCCTGGGCCTACCCCCGGTATGCAGTAAGCACGCTTTATTGAAAAATAATTGGAGAGGATTTTGGGCTGCAAGTGTTAATTCACGAGGTCCTCAACAAATAGGTCCATTGCAGGTCCATCGGCTCTCTCTGGTACTCCTAAAATGCAGACGTTGTTGCGTCTTGATCTTCCCTCGTAGTCGTCGAGCTGCGCTGTTAGAGATTCGGTACGGATTTGAAACTCAGAGACTTGCTTCTGTAGTCTTCGTGTCTGTGACAAGGTCTTGGGCGACATCTTCCACCTCTTTGACCCTTGAGTCCATTTTTCTAAGGTCTGCCCTGAGTAGGGATATATAACATAACGTGCATTTGTAAAGCGCACGTCCACCCGGAGGTATCTTGGTGCTGAATAACAGATGTTTCTTGGAGACGGAGTCTATGCGTCCCTCCAACGAGGTGTGCATGCCATTTATCGTTGCCATTACATCTTGAAGCGTGGGGGAGTCTTGTTCAGTTGGTTTATGCTGCATTTCTTGTTCCACGCCAGGGCACGACGGTCCTCCCTCCTGTAATTTCTGCCATGCAAATTTGTCTATCTTCCGTTGGTGGGAGCCACGTCCCCACTTGTCTTTGCCATTTTTACACTTGGGGCCACTGGCTCATTGTGTTGGGGTACTCACCGCTGCTTACCAGGGAGAATCCCATGTGGCCTGTCGGTTTCCACCCTCCGTAGAGCCTCAGCACCCTGGGAGTGCCCTCCGGAGGACGTTCTCAGTGGCGGTAGATTTGTATCCTGCGTGTGCTGCTGCCGTTCTTTGTTGTTGTGGCCTGGGGGCTAGGTACGCCTGATTCTATGGACCGTGTCCTTAGCCGCTCTTCAATGGTCTTGATATTATCCCTGGTGGGCCTTCAAACCAGTTGCCAGGAACGAGAAGAGAGAAGTGTTCTAGATCGTGCCTGTGTCCATTTCAAGTACCCAGCTGGTGGTCGCTGGTTCAGGGCATCACACTGTAGCCAAATATCTAAATCAGGAGTTTGAAATGCTGGATGTTGTGCATTGCAAACCCAGGAGCTCCACTTCCCCTTTCACAGCCCCCTCCGAGCTGCATGGTTTCATATATATATTAAACCATGCATCTTTAATATAATATATTATATTATATATAATAATATAATATATTATATACCTTGTTGGCAAATATTCCAACTGCAGAATAACTCTTTTTGAGATTTCCATGGGCTGGGTTGTACTTCATTTTGAGCTATTGAACCAAGTGGGGTCGTAAGTGTTTGCTGTTGGCAAGGTTTCACTTTCCTGTGTTTTCTTTTATGCTTTTGGATTTAAGAGTCTCTCAGGATACTTTTGGGCAGTCGGCATTATCATAATGCTAAATTCCCTAGGGTGTGTTATTGAAGGTGTGTGTCAGAAATCACGAGATCGTTTATCAGAAGTGCTTGCACAGGAACAGAGATGCTAATTCCCAACTCCCTCTACAAGGCAACCGGAGTTCCAGTAATATTCACCTGGACTCCGAAACCACCCTGCAGGGGGAAGGGGGGAGTGGATAAAATAATAAACAAAGAAGAGACTGGTCCTGAAACTCCGGTTCTCCGCAATCCTTCTCAGCTTCTTCCTAATGCTGTTGTCAGCTCTTGTACATGAGAACCTTAAACAACAAGATAACACAATAACTTTCTTGTTCCCTTCTGCTTCTAACACTCTCTCCCTCTCTTCGTATTTTCACCTACCCTGGGTTTCAAGCTCTGTGCCCCTCTTCTGTATGTCTGTCTTGTTGTTGGTGAATTTTCTTTCCATTCTTTTCTGTGATTCTGGTTCTTCCTTCCAACTCTTTTCTTTCAGGAGTGGATATTTTTAGCTGTCCTCTTCTTCCGTGTATTCTTCTTGAAGTGATTTTTTACTCTATACTATTCTTGCGCTAAGCTAGTGTGTTCCTTGCTTTTCCCTATTTCCAGCTACACGGTTCTAGAGAACTATGGTGAGTAGATTTATTATATTGTTTATCTCTTGTCTCTATATTAACATGTCTGTTTATTCCTCGGGGCGGATTACAGAAGACTAGGACTAACAGGTACGTCTTCTAAGAATTCTCTTCTGTCATATTCTTTTACATTTGATTTTCCCAAGCTCCTCAAAAGTACTTAGCTTCGGTCTTCTTTTTTCTGTCACCGGATGGCGCCAACGACCTCCAAATATCTGCTCGAGATCAACGGAGATGATTGGAAGTCTTCACGAAGGTTGAAGTGAATTCTTCGTCTTTTGTCTCAGAAATTCTTCAGAATCTCCTCTGTGCTTCTCTCGGAATTGTGAAAGAATTCTGACGTGGAAACTATTCAGTTACTCTGACATTATCAACTAACTCTACAGCTGCTCTCTCTAATCTACTCAGGAACTCTAATCTCTAACTGCTCTCTCTCTGAATTACCTCAGTGAAGTGCGTCGTCCTCTAGGAGCGCGCGCCTCTCCTAACCTCGGAACACCTGTGGGGAGAAAGACTAGACTGCTGCTATGCTTCCAGCGCGGCCGCCATCTTGGAGTTCCTTTTTCTATTTAATTCAGTCCATGAATTTTCCTTTGCCCATCTGTTCAGTCTTGGGCGGCCGAAAGACCCCAACGTTGCTCCCATTGTCGCCTCTTCATTCTCTGGAGGCCTGACAGTACCCCCCAACAAAGGAGGTCCTCTCATTCCTGGTTTGGTTGGGAATCTTTGATGAAATGATTTCACCAATCTAGGAGCATGAACATCTGATTCTAGTTCCCAAGACCGCTCCTCAGGACCATAGCCCCTCCAGTCTATCAAGTAATATAACTTTCCTTTTACCACTTTGGAATCTAGAATTTCTTTCACCTCGTACACAACCCCTGATTCTAACTGAATGGGTTTTGGTGTCAATTCACTGCGTAAGCCTGCTGATGCCTTTTTTAACAAGGAAACATGAAAAACAGGATGAATTTTCAATTTAGGAGGTAATTTTAACTGGTAGTTAACTGGTGAGGTTTTCTCTTCTATCAGATATGGTCCTATGAATCTGGGCTGAAATTTCCTGTTTCCTTTTAGTCTAAGGTTCTTTGTGCTTAACCAGACTCTATCTCCTTTTTCTAGGGAAGGACCCTCTCGTCTCTTTTTATCTGCATATTGTTTCTATTTCTGTTTTGCCTGTTCTAAATTTTGTTTAGCAGTTTGATGGACCCTACCCAGATGGGTCACCAGATCTTTTACTGCTGGAACGGAAATATCAGTTTGTCTAATAGTTGCATTTGGGTGTCTCCCATAATTTAAATAAAATGGGGAATAACCTGTCGAGACATTTTTGGCGTTGTTATGTGCGAATTCTGCCGCCCATAACAACTCTGACCACTCTCCTTCTTGCTTCAGAAGGAACAACCTCAAGTACTGCTCTAACTCCTGATTCGCTCTCTCAGTTTGCCCGTCTGTCTCTGGATGATAGCTAGTCGAATACTTGGCTTCAATTCCCAATCCACCCACAAAGGCCTTCCAAAAATGAGATACAAATTGTGTTCCCCTATCAGAAATAATGACCTTGGGGACCCCATGTATCTTTACAATTCGTGTAGTGAAGTGGTGGGCTAACTGTTTGGCTGTTGGAATTCCCTTTAGGGCCATAAAGTGTGCCATCTTAGAAAATGCATCTACGAACACTAGAATAGTATTATAACCCAAACTTGAAGGTAAATCCACTATTAGATCTAATGTAACTGTATGCCATGGATATGGTGGAGTGGGTAGAGGTTGCAACAACCCTTTGGGGGCCTGCCGTTCCGATTTCCCCTGTGCGCAGATCTCACAAGTTCTAACGTACTCCTCAATGTCTCTGGTCATATGCGGCCACCAATAATGTCTCTTGATCAACTCTTCTGTTTTCGTTTCTCCTTTGTGCCCTGCCAAAAGATTGTCGTGACATTCAGCCATCACCTGATTCCGTAACTCCGGGGTTGGCAAGTGGAGAGCTTCCTTAAAGTAAGGCAACTGTTGCTGAATGTTTCTTTCCTTGTCTTCCTCAACCCATTCCTGTATTTCCTCTGGGCTCATTCGTTTGAGGATCTGCTCCTTTAAGTCAGAAGATATTGTAGCTCCAATTATTTTGTCACCCGGAATTATTGTTTGATCTTTGATTTGATTCTTCTGGTCATTTGTTCCCAATCTGGATAGAGCGTCCGCTTTCCCATTCTGGGCTCCTGGTCTATAGGTAATCACGAAATCATAGTCCGCGAAGTACAATGACCAACGGAGTTGTCTTGGTGTTAGTGTCCGGGCAGACTTCAAAAATTTCAAATTTCTGTGGTCGGTGAAGACTGTCACTTGATGCTGAGCCCCCATGAGATAGTGTCGCCACTCTTTAAATGCATCCTTGATTGCCAGTAACTCTTTTTCTGTTATGGTGTAATTTATCTCTGCAGGTGTTAGTTTTCGTGATCTGTAGGCGACTGGATGTAATTGACCGGTTACCTTATGCCGTTGGGATAATACCCCTCCAACTGCCAGATCTGAGGCGTCCGTTTCCACGTAAAAAGGTTC
Organism: Triturus cristatus; assembly: GCF_964204655.1. Classification (NCBI taxonomy): domain Eukaryota; kingdom Metazoa; phylum Chordata; class Amphibia; order Caudata; family Salamandridae; genus Triturus; species Triturus cristatus. The sequence goes on along the minus strand of NC_140583.1, from coordinate 1,154,787,838 downwards.
AGTAGGGTCAGCATGTAGGAGTATCGGTGCGGTCGTGAAGTCTTTTTTTAGGAGTTGAAAGGCTCTCTCCGTTTCTTCCGTCCATTCGAAACGCACTCCTTTTCTCAGTAGACGCGTCAAGGGTAATATTTTTTGTGAAAATTCGCTTATAAATCTTCGATAGACGTTCGCGAACCCGATGAAACTCTGGACCTCCTTGACACACTCTGGGGATTTCCAACCTACCACGGCCTTCACCTTCTGCTCGTCCATTTTCATTCCAGCCGGAGATAAAACAAAACCCAAAAATTCCACTCGGGAGACCCCGAATGCACATTTCTCCAATTTTACAAATAATTTGTTTTCTCTAAGCTTCTGTAGCACTCTCCTTACTTGTTCCTGGTGTTGACTCGTGTCTGACGAATAGATGAAAATGTCGTCGATGTACACTATTACGCATTGATCAATATACTCACTGAGAACATCGTTGATGAAATGCTGGAAGGCAGCCGGGGCGTTGCACAGACCGTAAGGCATAACTTGATATTCAAACAGCCCAAATCGTGTCCTGAAGGCTGTCTTCCATTCATCCCCCTCGCGTATCCTCACAAGATGGTAGGCTCCTCTAAGATCTAGTTTTGTATATATCTGCGCTCCCTTCAACTGATACAATAAAACAGACATCAGAGGAAGCGGGTATCGGTTCTTTTTGGTGATCTTATTGATTGCGCGATAGTCTATACAGTTTCTGAGATCTCCCTCCTGCTTTTTGGGCACGAAGAAAAGAGGCGAAGATACGGGTGACTGGGATGGACGAATGAATCCATTCGCTAGATATTTATCCAAGTATTCCTTCAAGTGGTGATGTTCTTTTTCTGTCAACGCGTATACCCGACTGCAGGGGAGATTACAACCTGGCTCTAGATCTATTTTACAATCATAAACCCGGTGGGGTGGCAATTGTTCTGCTTCTATTTCGTCAAAACATCGGCAAAATCTTCATATTCCGACTGAATCTTCTGGGAGTCTATCGCACAGACAGACATCTCCGCTGTGCACAAGGCCTGAGCTGGATTACACTCTCTGGTTCCTTCTTTTGTTTCAAAACAATTTTTTCGACAATATTCTGAATCCATCACTATGGTTCTTGTGCTCCAGTTTATTGTTGGGTTATGCTCCGTGAGCTATGGAAGGCCCAGGATAAGTTGAAACTGTGGTGCGTCAATTAGATTGAATTGAATGAGTTCTTCGTGTCCATTACAGTAAATCAATTGTACCTGTTCAGTATGACTCACTATTGGTCCAGATGAGAGATTCGTCCCATCTACAGCCCGAACCGGTTCACTCTTGGGTTTCAAGATAGCTCGTAACCCCACCTTGGCAGCAAATTTTATATCACAAAAGTTTCCGGTGGCTCCGGAATCTATCATCACTGAAACTTCTGTCAACGTTTCTTGCCGGAACTTGAGTACCATGGATAGAATTAGATGTGGAGCTGACGACTGTAGAGTGTTAGCCACTTGATGTTCTTTTGGAGTTGACTTCTGATTAGCATCCACCGGTCCAACTCCCTCTACTGGTGGTGCTGCGAGTTTTCCTTCGGCTTAAAGGGGGTCTTCGGTTTTCTTGGACAACCCCTAACAAAATGCCCACTGGAGCCACAATACATACAAAGATTTCCTGCCCTTCTTTTCTCTTTCTCTTCTTTGGTTAGGGGACCTCTTATCGTTCCAATTTGCATGGGTTCCGAATTCATTTGTCCTTCCACTGCCTTGTTTCCTTCCGGCCGAACCCGGTCAAATCTTGGAGCTATTGGCCTGAAGTCCTTCCTTTTTTCTCCTCTTCTCTCTCCTTGACGAAAGTCTATTTCCAAGACCAGGTCCACTAATTCTGAGATTCCTGTGGGTCTATTTGGTATTTGTGCCAAAACATCTTTAAGTTCGTCTCTTAAACCTCTATAAAAAACTGCAGCTCTTTTGCTTTCCGGCCAGTCTGTTTCCACGACTAACTTATTGAATTGGGCCAGATAAGCTACTAGATCTCGATTTCCCTGTCTCAGGTCCAATAATTAATTATCTACTGCTTGAGATATTCTTCGTCTGTCGAAAATTCGAAGAAATTCTTGCTTGAAGTTTTCATAGTTTTGTAGCAGAGGATCATCCCGGGAAACCAGAGGCATTGACCAGGACGCCGCATCTCCACTCAAGTACGATAAAACAAAGGCCACCCTAGACTGCGCATCAGGGAAGATGGAAGGGCGACACATGAAATGCAAAGAGCACTGCGTGATGAATAGCTGTGCCTTTTGTGGGTCCCCACTAAAACGCTCGGGAGGAGCCAACAGAATAACTGGGGACAATGAATGGATTACTTGTGTGGTTATTCTATTTGGGTCTTCAGTAGATGGACCTAACGCGTCCCTCCCTGAACCGAAGGGTTGCTTGACTCATTGAACTAACTCTGCTGTCTCTTTTCTCGAGTTCATCACCTCCTGCCTCAAGTTTTGGTTTTCCTCTCTTACCGCCACTAACTCCTTTTGAATGGTCTCTAACACTATTCCCAGAGTCTGTAAGTTTATTCCTTCTGCCATCTCTGTCCGGGTGCAAGTATATCACTTGGGCACTTCACTCTGTCAGAAATCACGAGATCGTTTATCAGAAGTGCTTGCACAGGAACAGAGATGCTAATTCCCAACTCCCTCTACAAGGCAACCGGAGTTCCAGTAATATTCACCAGGACTCCGAAACCACCCTGCAGGGGGAAGGGGGGAGTGGATAAAATAATAAACAAAGAAGAGACTGGTCCTGAAACTCCGGTTCTCCGCTATCCTTCTCAGCTTCTTCCTAATGCTGTTGTCAGCTCTTGTACATGAGAACCTTAAACAAGAAGATAACACAATAACTTTCTTGTTCCCTTCTGCTTCTAACACTCTCTCCCTCTCTTCGTATTTTCACCTACCCTGGGTTTCAAGCTCTGTGCCCCTCTTCTGTATGTCTGTCTTGTTGTGTGGTGAATTTTCTTTCCATTCTTTTCTGTGATTCTGGTTCTTCCTTCCAACTCTTTTCTTTCAGGAGTGGATATTTCTAGCTGTCCTCTTCTTCCGTGTATTCTTCTTGAAGTGATTTTTTACTCTATACTATTCTTGCGATAAGCTAGTATGTTCCTTGCTTTTCCTTATTTCCAGCTACACGGTTCTAGAGAACTATGGTGAGTATATTTATTATATTGTTTATCTCTTGTCTCTATATTAACATCTCTGTTTATTCCTCGGGGCGGATTACAGAAGACTAGGACTAACAGGTACGTCTTCTAAGAATTCTCTTCTGTCATATTCTTTTACTTTTGATTTTCCCAAGCCCCTCAAAAGTACTTAGCTTCGGTCTTCTTTTTTCTGTCACCGGATGGCGCCAACGACCTCCAAATATCTGCTCGAGATCAACGGAGATGATTGGAAGTCTTCACGAAGGTTGAAGTGAATTCTTCGTCTTTTGTCTCAGAAATTCTTCAGAATCTCCTCTGTGCTTCTCTCGGAATTGTGAAAGAATTCTGACGTGGAAACTATTCAGTTACTCTGACATTATCAACTAACTCTACAGCTGCTCTCTCTAATCTACTCAGGAACTCTAATCTCTAACTGCTCTCTCTCTGAATTACCTCAGTGAAGTGCGTCGTCCTCTAGGAGCGCGCGCCTCTCCTAACCTCGGAACACCTGTGGGGAGAAAGACTAGACTGCCGCTATGCTTCCAGCGCGGCCGCCATCTTGGAGTTCCTTTTTCTATTTAATTCAGTCCATGAATTTTCCTTTGCCCATCTGTTCAGTCTTGGGCGGCCGAAAGACCCCAACGCTGCTCCCATTGTTGCCTCTTCATTCTCTGGAGGCCTGACAGTGTGATCTTCCTTTCTTTTTGTTCTATTTCGCTTTTCTGTTGTGTAGGTATCATGGGTTAGTTTTTCAGTTCCATTTTATCTATAAGGGTATATCGTATATATACAGGTGTAATATATATGTGTTGTGCATATTTAGATACAACTCTGATATATAAAATAAGGCAGGAAATATTTTATATTTTTGCAAATCTTACTATGACTTGCAGTTTGCTTCTCTCTTCACTGTTAGTTTTATCTATAGCTGTATGCCATACTTGATAGAAGTATGTGTGTGTGTATATATATATATATATATATATATATATATATATATATATATATATATATAAAATATATATTATCTACTGGCGGTCGCCAGTAGATAGTTATATTTAGGATCGTGTTTCCATAGGAAATCCTCAACATTCTATTTGGAATAACTTTGGCGCCGATTGACGAATCCTCGCGAAATTTTCAAAATAGGTGGGGCGCTCCGCTTCGCTCCTTCCCTGAAAGTCTCGGGGGGATTCGTCAAGCGGGGGCTGAGAAAAAGGGGGGGTCCCAAAACGCGTTTTCCCCATGCATTTTTCCATAGGACCATTAGTCCAAGCTACAGCCCGAACGGCTGAACAGAATTACTTGAAATTTGGCAGATAGGTAGTCCTCAGGTCAGGGATGTGCCTTTTGCAGGTCTGGTGTAAATCTGTGCAGTATTTCCTGAGAAAATAGCATTTAAATCAATATATATATCTATAGGCGCGCTCCGTGCGCGTACGTTAAAATGTACCGTACGCGCACGCTGCCGTGCACGAGCGCGATTCTGATTGGTTGTTAGATCTTAGTAAACATTCGAATCGGTCGAAACCAGGAAGTGTCGGCCGCCATTTTGTCTCTCGCAGTCTGAGGGGGTGAAAAACAAAGGTGGAGAACGTGAAAAGGGGGCAGGGAGGACAGTTCCTGACCCCCTAGCCTTTGTCAGGGGGTCCCAGAAGGACCCCCAAGGGCCAAAATTTCTTTTAATTTTTTTTCGAAAAATCGCGGAGTGCGCATAGCGTGCGCATACGGTAGAAACAGAAAAATTCCGCGAACTGCGTAACGTGGGCGCACGGTGCGCGAAGCGCACCGTGCGCGTACGGTACGCGCACGGTGAAAACCCTTAAAAAAAAAAAATAAAATACATAACTTAGCATTTAAAAAACCGTACAAATTCACTGAAAAAACCATAGGTTTCACACACGTTATAGTTAGGAATTAGCATTTAAAAAACCTTGCAAATTCACTTAAAAAACCATAGGTTTCACACATGTTCTAGTTAGCTGGACATTTCACTCATGAAAAACCATTGAAATTCCCCCGTTATAGTTAGTGCAGGCAACTATATCTCACGCGACCGCAATCCTCTGCTGATGACGTCAGATATTACATCACTGATGACATATGTGTCTTTCTGAAAAAAAAATATTTGTAATATATGTATAGCTAAAGATTAATGGAAGAAGACATGGGTAAATAGGTGTCTAAATACAGTGATGTAATATCTGACGTCATCAGCAGAGGATTGTGGTCGCGTGAGTTATAGTTGCCTGCACTAACTATAACGGGGGAATTTCATTGGTTTTTCACGAGTGAAATGTCCAGCTAACTATAACATGTGTGAAACCTATGGTTTTTTAAGTGAATTTATATATATATATGTTGAAGGCATGTGTGCTGTTAGATACACATGCTTTGCATACTCCTGCCATCTAGTGTTGGGTCCAAATGTTTGCAAGTTGTTTTTCTTCTAAGAAGTCTTTTGGAGGCAAGATGTAAGGCGACTCCTCCTTTCGGTGATAGCACGCATGGGCATCAACTCCATTTTTAGATTTTCTTTTCGCCATCTGGTTCGGACGTGTATTGCTGCGCTCCGGTTCCAAACTGTTATTCGGTTCCCCTAGGTGCGCAATCCACTCTACTCTCGACTGTATTGTTATTGTACGCATTTCCCTCTCTCTGCGTATCCTCTTCGGTCGAAAACATTGCTGACGGCCTTCGGGCCTAGCCGCGTCGATCCACCCCTCGGCCAATGGAACTGATTCTGTTTCAGTTCTGTCCTTTGTGCCACTGCAAGTACCCTCCCACCGATCTACACCAGGTCTACAACTTGTGCTTATCACCGGAGCACAAGGAAGAGGACTGCGAGGCCTGTCCGTCGTTCAGATCAAAAAAGACTCTTCGAACCGAATACGAGAAGCTTATGAGGAAGGCGATCTACTTTGTCGCCAATGCGGTGTCGGTCCCTAGTGCCGTAACACTTTGGGAGGCACTGAAGCCCACTCTACGAGGGGTAGACATTGCATGGTGCGTAGCGGCCCGTAGGAAGCGTCGCGATGGGTTGGTTAGGGCCGAGGCGGAGATTGAAGGGCTCGAGCGTCGATGCCGGGAGGAGGGCGGCGGACCGGGGGTATGACAGCTCCTGTTGGCGAGGCAGTCCTACGCATCACTCCTGATGGATGAGGCTCGCCAAGCATGGCTGGCTACACGTAGCAGGATCAACCAGTAGGGCGACAAGTCGAGCAAGATGCTACATTGGCTCTGCCAGGGTGTTTTTCATCCCAGGTCACCCCGGGGGTGCTGGATGTGAGAGGGGCGCCGATAATTGACCCTATGACCATAGCTGAGAGCTTCGCCACTTATTACGCAGATCTATACCTCTAGGGAGTGCTTGCCGGAGGCTACGGAGTACAAATTCCTTGAGGATCTCCCACCCAGAGCCTTGTCTGACGAAACGCGCCGGCAGTTGAAGCTCCCCCTCTCGGAGGAGGAACTGGGTAAGGCCCTAGGTGAGCTCAATTCTGGGAAGGCACCAGGACCCAATGGGTTCCCCAGTGAGTTCCATCGTCGATATAATCTACAACTAGCGCCTCATTATCGGGCGGCGGTGGAGGAGGCCAGGGATGCCGGTCGGCTCCCACCGGACTGGCGGCACGCAGAAGTGGTGGTGTTCCATAAGCCTGGTCGGCCCCCGGAACAGCATGCTTCATACCGCTCTATCTCCCTCCTCAACGTGGAGGCCAAGGTTCTGGCCAAGGCCCTGGCTAATCGCCTCCTGCCTCACATCTCGACATTGGTACACCCGGACCAGGCCGTGTTCATGCCCCAGAGGGCGACACGGCACAACATACGGCAGGCACACGTGGCACTGGCGGCGGTCCGTCAGACGGGAGAGCCGGCTGCGCTCCTACTGGCGGACATGGACAGGGCATTTGATTCCCTGAGCTGGGTGTATCTGTTCGCCCTCCTTCGTCGGCTTAACCTCGGTCCTCGTTTCCTGTCGTATGTGATGCTCTTATATACCAACTTGACAGCTTCGGTCCGCGTGGCGGGATCGATCTCGTCCAGCTTCCCTATTAGACGTGGTACCAGACAGGGGTGCCCCCTGTCGCCCTAGCTTTTCGCCCTCGCCATGGATCCGTTGGCGGCCTGGGTGCGTATGGATGCACAGTTGGAGAGATTTGAGTGGGCCCCGGGCCTTTCGGACAGGATCGCATTATATGCGGATGATGTCTTATTCTTCTTAATGGCATTGGACAAGTCGGGGCCACGCATACTGGAGATAATGCAGATTTTTGGGGAAACGTCCGGGCTGTATATGAACCCCTGCAAGTCCACACTGTGGGTCTTGGGTCCTCGGGTGAGAGTGGGTACGTGGACGTCGACGCTACAGGTGGCGGAGAGAGGACTTAAATATCTGGGAGTCTTTCTGTCGGAGGAATCCTGGGAGCGGAACTTGGCACCAGTGTGGGAGCGCGTACGTGCAGATCTTATGACTTGGTCCCGTATGCCGCTGACTATTTACGGTATATCGGCGATCTTTAAGATGGTTGCGCTCCCTCGTTTGCTCTATCAATTACAGAATCACCCGTACCCGATCGCGCCTCGCTGGTTCAGGCTGGTGAATTCGGCACTGAACCGGTTCCTGTGGGGGCAGCGGGCGGTGCGTGTGGCGTGCGCACATGCTTTCTCTCCACTTATTGTGGAGGCCTGGTGACCTCAGATATCCTCTCATACTACCAAGCCTCACATCTGTTAGTACTCAATGAGTGGTGGTATGGGGACAGGGGGGACCCGGTTTGGGGTGTTTGAAATGGGCATCCGGAATGGCACTGTACGTCCAGGATTGTGTTGGTTTTTCTCTTACAATTTTATAAACAAACAAAAACAAAACTGTCATTTGCGGTCATGCCACTGTACAACCTGATGATGCAGCGGTCTCTGGGGTGCAGAGCCCTGCGCTTATTGTGCGCCTGACAATAAAATTTGTTGTTAAAAAAAGACTCTTCGGGATCATTGTGCTCGACGACGAGAAATTCAGCACCAAGGCACTCAAAAGACTCCGGATATCTTCAGAGAAGAATCCGAACAGGAAGAAGCAGCAGCTGCGGAAGAAGAGGAGGCCTTCACTGTCCCAGAATCTGATTCCGACCTCGAGATCGACTTGGAGTCCGAAGACATTCCAGCAGGACAGGGTGTTGTGAGTACTAAAACCCCATACCCCATAAACTAGCTTCCACCAAAAATAAGGCTTCGACACCACCTCTGCCTTCGGGTATTAGTCGGCATTGAGATGATGTTTCTGACGCCATGCCCTTGGGCTCAGCACCGAAACAAGTGGTCCATCCTTCCGGCTCTGGATCAGACAGATGGTCTTCGCACCCAAAAGATTCTGCTCGGAAAGACAAATCTGTTTTGGAACCGAAATCCTACGCTTCGAAACAAAAGTCCTATTCGGAGCCGAAACCTTCAGCTTTGAAACCAAAGTCCACTTCGGAGCCTAAATCTTCCGCTTTCAAGGACATGTCCGGTTCGGCACTAAACATTTCAGCGCCAAAATCGAAAGAAGATCTTTCATATTTCCTAGAACGGATCCTAGATATTATGAAGGACAGATTAGATCTAAAGCAGAAAAAGCTTTACATCAATCCAGACACTGGATATATTTTAGCCAAAACTGCTTCCAAGAGGAAAGTCATTTAAAAGGACACTGGATAAAAGATCCCTCTTAAGAAGAAGGACATTGCTGCAAGTCCTATCCATCTTACTTTGCCATCTTCTCCACCATCTTCACACAGAGTTAGTCAAAGTCTCCCTACGTTAAATGGCATGATGAGAAATGCACATGAGATTTTTAAGGACCCTGTTTGCACGTATTTTTTAACACCGAGGGTTGATAAAAAATATAAACCATCACCCTCTGATCCTGTTTTTATTAAAGGACAGCTCCCTGTAGATTCCCTAGTAGAATCCAGTTCCACTTCAGTACCTCCCAGAAGAGCACAAGAAAAAGGCGCAAGACCTACTTCAAGAAGGGAAACTAATCTCTAATTATTCTATTAGATGTGCTCTTGATGCTGCTGACACTGCAGCGAGAGAAGTTAATACTAGCATTCTCGTACGTCGGCATGCCTGGATTAGGATTTCAGGTATTAAACCAGAAGTCCTGTAGTTGATTTTCAATACTCCTTTTGAGAAGCAGCATCTTTTCGGACCTCGGGTTGACGAGGCTTTAGAAAAGTTGACAGAAGACACTGACTTGGTGAAATCCATGGGAGCACTTCAGACTCCTTCAAGTAGAGGCTCCTTTCCCCACTCATTCTATAGAGCAGGGTCTAAAACTACATCCTTAGACCCTAACACTTCCTCCTATAGGTCCAACACGCAACTCTCTTCCGGTAGAGCCTTCCAGAGGAAACAATTTTAAAGGTAGGGGTAAGAGCACACCAACACCTAACTCCTCTTCCCCCAATAAGCAGTGCGTTGCCTACACTTCCCCCTGATCATTAAACACCTGTTGGGGGAATACTTCAACAATTTCTCCCCATTTGGCAATCCATAACATCAGACAAATGGGTGTTAGACGTTATCCGACATGGTAATTGCCTGGAGTTTACCAGCAATCTGCCCAATATTCCACCTCGCGCTCACAGACTCTAATCAGAGCACCTGCAGCTCCTCAAACAAGAGGTGCAAGCTGTTTCAAGAAAAGGGGCTAGAGAACTAGTTCCATTAAAGTACCAAGGGTTGGGGGTGTACTCTGTGTACTTTATAATACCCAAGAAGGACAGCTGCTTAAGACCCATTTTAGATCTAAGGATGTTAAATCTGCATACTTTCAGAATATTTCCACATGGTCAAGCTTCAACAAGTCCTTCCACTGCTACAGCAAGGCAATTTTATGTCCACATTGGACTTAAAAGATGCATACTTTCATATTCTGGGTCACCCAGCTCATCGCAAATACCTCAGATTTGTGAGGATAGGAAAACACTATCAATTCAAGGTCGTTCAAGACATCTTTCAAGAGAAGGGGGCATCCACAAATCGCCCTGTTTGCCGACGAAAACAAAAAAAAATACCCAGACTTCACATCCCTGTGACAGGGTCGACGGGGCTCATGACAAAGATAGGGAAAGTGACCCTCTATCTTTGTTGCAGAATCGGGACTGGCCCTTTAACGAAGACGCGGACTCGGAGGAGGCGGAGTTCGCCCCTGTGACGTCGGCCTTTGTCGACCTATCCTTGACCGCCACGTCGTTGAAGAAGGACGACCCGGAAGACGCCAGCGCGGAAGCCGTGGACAGCAAAGAAGAATCGAAGCAGACGCCGGAGGAGAGGAGACGACGGGAACCCGACAGGGACGACGGAACTGATTCCGGGAGCAGCACAGAACCGACAGAGGAAGGGCCAGGAGGCCGAGTACACCACGCATCACCCAGCCACACTTCAGGAGAAGTGTGGCTACCCCAGGTACGCAGGCTGATCCGGGGACTGTTCTCCTTTAAAGGGGGAAGCGGGTGAAGTGCAGAAGGGCTGTCAAGAAGGAGGGGGTTGAGGAGCACGACTGCTTAGGGGTATTTCGCCTTAGGGAATACGGTTATGCCCTCTCACACTTGGTTGCGGTCCCTGGTGAATTAGCACTTCCCACACTCCCTTTCCCGATCATACAGTAGATACGCAGAACGTCCGCCTAAAGCCCTGTTCTCTTTTGTTTCATTCCACATCCACTGCCGCCCGGGAGGAATACCAGAGAGGGACGCAGAAGTCAGGGGAACAAGGAGAGGACCCAAAGAGAAGGAACGTCCCGGACACGAGTTAACTGGACTGTTAAACTTGGTTACTCCTGCTTTAAATAAACCACCTACGTACACTTTCACCCGCTTTATTGGCTCCTTCCCTTCTTGTCCACTCTACCGTGTGACAATCCCCATGTTCTACCGATCAGGAGTAAAAGGGAATGCCCTTTTGATAAACTGGTCCGGGACATTTCTTTACAAAGTTTCCTCCTATTCCACTATTAACAAACTGTACCGGGCCAGGACCAATAGGATCCTAATTGTACCAGAATGGCCTCATTAGTGGTAGTTCCCGGATCTCCTCCACCTATTAGAAAGAACACACAGGAGGGTTCCTATGCAGAGATGATCTCCTCTACAAGCTAGGAGGGCAGATTTTCCACCCCAACCTTCCCTCGCTGAGCTTGACAGTATCGCTCCTGAATTCCTCCAATATGGACACTTAGGCCCCCCACATGAATGCATGGACATTCTCAGGTAGTCCACAATACATCGACCAGGCGGTCCTATGGATTCAAGTGGAAGAGATTTTACATGTGGTGTGTTCAAATAATGTTCATCCAATTCTGGGGCAGGAGAATGTAATCTTACCTAATCTCCTGCATTTATCAAAATCTGGGCTGCATTTGTCCTTTATTAAGGTACATCTCATCCCCACCGACCCCTGCTCACCACATATCTTCCACAGAGCCGCCACCGCCATCACACCCGAACTACAACGCACCATCAACACCACCTCTGAAACCGGCACCTTCTCAGATGACTGGAAACGGGCAGAAATCATGCCCCTGCTCAAGAAGCCCTCAGCCTACTTCACGGACCTCAAGAACTACCGGCCCATCTCGCTTATCCCCTTTGCTGCTAAAGTTGCAGAGAAAACAGTCAACGCGGAGCTCACGACATTTATCGAAGAGAACAACATCCTCGACCCGTGCCAATCCAGATTCCGAAGCAACTACAGCACCTAGACCTCCCTACTCGCCGCCACAGACGACATCTGCACCCTCCTTGACCAAGGCCACACCGCAGCGCTGATTCTACTCAATCTAAATCAATCAATCTATCAGGAAATTGTAAGCGCGCTTGATTGATCTCATAGCCATTACTGCTTACAGAAAGTCTCCTACACAGGCGTTATTCTTCCAAATGCCTGTTGTGATTTATTTTCTAGGGGGATTGTAGAAGCTATTCCCAATAGTAAGTTCTACTTCTCTTCTTAGCAAGCTTAATGTAGTTCTTTTGAAACTCATGGGTTCCCCTTTCAAACCTATACATAAGGCATCTTTACAACATCTCACATGAAAAGTTTATTTTCTGGTTGCGCTTACGTTACCATGTAGAGTCAGTGAGATCCAGTTTTTATTTGCTAAAGAGCCTTCCACAGTTTTTCATGCTAACAGGGTCGTCATGAGAACTCATCTGAGTGTCCTCCCCAAGATGATTTCTAATTTGCACATTAATCAGACAGTTTCACTTCCAGTGCTCCTTCCTAATAGTTCCACACCAGCAGAAAGAGCTTTACACTCATTGGATTTCGAACGAGTCCTGAAATCTTATTTAGACAAGACCAAAGATATCAGGCAATCGGACCATTTGTTCGTCAAATATGGCTCAGTGAGGACAGGCGTGACTTATTCTAAACAGACCATATCTAGATGGATAGTCTCTTGTATAGTATTCTCCTACCAATTGTCCACCAAATACGTGCCAGACCTAAAGCCCATTTTACAAGGGGCAGGGCGGCAACAGTTGCTCTACTTAGAAATATCCCATCTCTGAAATATGCCAAGCTGCTACTTGGAGGAGTTTAGACTTAGACACTCAAGTAGGGCTGATTCAGAACAAACGGAGGAGAACTCTACCCTATTTATCAAGAAGGTACACAGTATCAAAAGATATCTTTAGATGCCAGCTAGAGACACACAAAGGAAAGAGGAACAAAAAAACAAACAATTGTATACATATGTGGGGCCACACACAGCAATAGTTGAGATTTTTTTTTTTAATTATAAACAAACATTTATTGCATTACTTTAAATAAATGTTGTAAATAAATATGATACATTAATGGCTATTTAATAAGACAAATTCAGAGAGACGAAACAAATACAAAAAGACAAATTTCAAAAAACACAGGTTCCCACTTCAAGGAAGGAAAATTCTACTCATATACACATTCATTCACACCCAATCACACACATTCATCAAGATATATATAACTGTGCTGTTAATGCAAAAACTGAATGAGTGGTAAACACCAAGGACCCAGCCCTCAAGGAGGTCTTCACAAAGGTACTCAAGAACACAAATGAGTATGGAAATTATAGATGGGATAAGGATTTCAGAGGAAGACGATATGTCTGAATATTAGGTCCAAAATCAACGATCAAGGGGGCGGGGCTCTTGGGAAAAACGCCGACGCGCGTTTCGGTGAAACAACTCCGAGGAGCGGAGAACCACCTTCTTCAGGGCGAGAAACAGAACCACACAAATCAAAAACGGGACCTGGGATAAAAACAAAAGAAGACAATGTATGTACATAAGAAGAAACAGAAACATACAAATGAGGAACAATTCCAGTCTGTGATTCTCACACAAAGAGTGTCTCTACTGCATCAACGAAATGATATATACAATAATGCTATTAAAATCAGGAGATTGGGCGTGCGCACTAAAGATAAGAGATGAAAAATGAAACAAATGAAACAAATGAAACACAAGAGGCTGAAAGAAAAACACAAGAATATATATACAGATAAGATGAAAACAAAACAAAACAAAACTTCAAAAAGGCCAATGTGCAGACAAACATATGATTAAAGCAGACAGATTACCTGAGTTGATAGAAGAAACAAAAATCCAGAAGGTGAGCTTTACAAGATTTAGGATGATTTGGGATGATTTTAGCGATTTGCAGGCTGAACCAACAAAGAAATAAAAGTAAATGTAGACAGCGTATATATATATTAACGGACTGACAGAGGAATGAATACTGAATGTATTTACCAGGAAGAAATACAAATCCAGGAAAGCCCAGGGATAATAACAACGCTAGATAATCTACACGCCAGGAGTTTCAGAAAATCGATGCAGGCGGAAGTGCTGCAGCGAAGAAACCTGTTGTTTGTTGGATCGCCGCTAATATAGAAAAGAAAGAGAAGAACAAATCATAAGGTCAATGGTAAAATCCAGGTCTAAAGGATCGGGAGGGTCTAAACTCACCTATATTCAAAACACACCAATGAGCATCTTTATATTCCGTGCGGGAGAAAGCAGAAATACTACACGGAGTAGACCAGATTCCACGATGGATGCGTGAAGCTGGTGAAAAACGGCCGAAAGCCGATGATAAACTAAAAAATAAAGCAGACAAACACAGATCAGAAATATAACACAAAGAGCCCTCAGAATGCTAACACTACGCAAAAGCGGCAGAGAGGAGCTAACAGAGCAGGAATACCTCAGTCATTCGGCGGGCGTCACAAACGGATAGACCAACGTCTCTGAAGCGGCGTCTGGAACAATGCAGTCACTAACGAGTGAGAAAACCGGCAAAGATCAGGTAATTTAAACCCTCCAATCAGAAAAGCATCAATTGGGGGTGTGGACAGAAAGACTGTGGCCTCAGATTTAAAGGGGAAGGATTCCTGACAATTAAAAGATAAAGATACAAAACGAAGAAAAAAGGAGATACAAAACAAAACCTACAGAGGAAATGATAAATGCGAACTAAGGGCTAATTTAAAACAATTAGAGACCAAAGAACAATACATGGATAAACGACAGGGTAAAGACACCAAGTTTTGCGGTTAAAGCAAAATTTCGCACATGTAAACTCCAGAAAGAACAGTTAATGAATAGAGAGGGCCAGATATGGTTACAGAAGCGCATTCTCCCATGGAAGGGACTCATTAAGTCCCCTTTCCTTAGTATTAAGGATAAAAATCCAAAAAACTTCGCGTTTTTTGCGAATGCTATCTGGGTTATATCCCTTTTGGGGACGTATTCTTTCAAGGATAGACCAACGCAGCTCACTTTCTGTATGATTTTTCTCCATCCAATGGGTCACAATAGGTGCAGTATGTTTGGAACATCTTATATTTGATTTATGTTCCCCTATTCGGACCCTGACCTCTCTAGAGGTTTCACCCACATAGGAGAGTAGACAAGGACACTGAATCACATATATGCAGTTAGATGTTCTGCAATTAGTCATCTCCCTCAGGTCAGCGGTATAGCCATTAATGCATATGGTGGTACCAATAATGGCATTAATGCATGCATGGCAGGAGCCACATTTGTGGTTGCCTTTTACAGGTGATGGACCATCAATGGATTTTTGTATCCAGGTGTTTCGATCTGAATCTTTGGCTCTCACTAACAGATTTCTGAGGTTTTTGTTTTTGCGAAATGCAAAGATCGGTTTCGGGATAGGGGTAGTTTGTTCACCCAAATTTAACAGATGCCACTCTGAGTTAATGATTTGCCTTACTTTGTTATTGAGTGGAGAATGTTTAGTGACACAAACAAGTTTATCAACTATGTTTTGCGGTTTAGGTTCAAACATGGCATCGCGGTTATAGAAACGTGCCCTTTTGGAGGCATTTCTCACCATTCTGGGAGGGTAGCCTCTGCTGATGAACTTAAGCTTCATCGTTTCCGCATGGATAAGATAATCTTTGACGGTAGTACAATTTCTGCGAAGGCGCAGAAATTGACTAAACGGAATCCCATCTTTTTGACTCCTAGGATGAAAGCTTTCAAAATGAAGCAAGGTGTTTCTCGCTGTGGGCTTCGTGTATAGCGATACAGTAAGCTTACAATCGTGATGTTCAATCCAGATGTCGAGGAACTCAAGCTTGGTAGTGCTGACATGGGCAGTGAACCTGATGTTATGGTCCGCTGCATTCAGCCATTCAATGTAGTCGTTTAGAGATGATTGGTCGCCTGTCCAAATGAAAAAAACATCATCGATGTAACGCGACCAATGTCTGACGTTCTCGAAAAAGGGGGCTACTTCGTTGAAGATGTTGTTCTTCTCATAATCGCCCATGTACAGGCATGCAACGCTCGGTGCACAGGCAGCGCCCATGCTAACTCCCTGCACCTGTTGGTAGAGCTGCCCGTCAAACTCGAAAAAGTTTTCTTCCAAAACAATCTCAAGGCATTGTGTCAGAAAAAGACCGTTTACCAAAGAAGAATCGGTAGCAATGATGTTACTAACCACTTTACAGGCCTCCCTTTGGGGAATATTAGAGTAAAGTGATTCGACGTCCAGAGTGACAAGGATATCTCGCTCTGGGTCGTAATCAAGGCCCTCGATCTTAGATATAAAATGACCGGTATCCTTCACATAAGACGGTAAACTTCCCACGATCGGCTGAAGGAACCTATCCAAATACTCAGACAGAGGTTCCGTCGCCGAGCTGATCGTAGAGACAATGGGCCTCAGGGGCGGGTCAAGTTGGTTCTTATGTGTTTTAGGTAGACCGTAGATAATTGGTATACGGGTATAAGTTGGTGTGAGGAAAAGGGCCTCTGCCAAGCAAATATCACCTCTTTCAACCGCTTGTTCCACTGCTCGCAGGATACGACGCTTGATCCTGGGTTCAGGGTTCGTCAGAATCTTACAGTAGTGTCTTGTTGAACCAAGGAGGTCAAGCATTTTTTCTTTATACCTGATAGTGTCAAGAATGACAATGCCACCTCCCTTGTCGCAGGGTTTAATCGTAAGTGCTTTGTCATTCTTCAGTGCCTTGAGAGCGAGGCTTTCTTCCCGAGTGGTGTTATATGCAGGCTTAGGAACATATTTAACTGCCTTTTGGATTTTATTAAGGACAGCCCTCTCAAAAAGGTTCACTTCCGTGCCTACAGTCTCTAAGGACGGTGTAAAAGTGGACGGAGGCCTCAACCCAGACAGGTTATCTTGATTAGTATTAGGTTCTTCATTCATAAAAAACTTTTTAAGACGCACTTTACGAAAAAATGCATGTAAGTCTTTAAAAAGTTCGAATTTGTTGATGGTAGTAGAAGGAATAAAGGACAAACCCTTAGTGAGAAGGGTCACAACAGGATAGTCCATGATTCTTTTCGACAGATTGAAGATAGGGATGGTATTCATGTCCTCCAATGCTGGTGCTGGCGGGTTTGAATATATCGTTGAGGCTGAGCTTGGCCCTGGTATTGACCTCTCTGTTGAAAGCCCTGAGGGCGGGATTGAAAATGATTTTGGTATCGCGGGCGATAGTTGCCCCGTCGGTTGCCTAAAAAACGGTTGCTTTGCAGAGGACGTTCAAAAGATTGTCCCTGTTCAGGATTACCAAGGGACGGTCCTTGTGGCGGATTACCATACGGGGAACCCTCACTATCTGAATCTGTGGTGTCAGAGAAAGTAGTGACACGTCTGTTGCCCCAATTCGAAAAGTTGTTGGTAGATGTATTTTCGCCACTATTTGCATAGAAGTTTTCAATCAAAAAAGGGTACACACGCTCCTGAGAGAAATTACGAATATCCTTTCTTAGTTTGTCGGTCTTTCTCTTAAGGAGGTACTCACTGAAAGAGTTAAGTTCAGTGGTAATATCTTCCAGTTTCTTCTTACAAACCGCTACACTGTGCAGCTGTTTCAACTTTTCTTCAAGCTCTTGAATTTCTTTATTTAAGAGTTGGATGACCTCTCTAGCTGTTTCGATAATGAGGATCATCCAATCTCTGGAGCACCTGTTAGAAATAAGCGCCCACTTTTCAAGAAATTTTCTGATGTCAACAAAAAGTCCTGGTATATTTTTCACACGGAGACCGATAGGGATAGTTCCTGCTCTAAGGTATTCCAACATAAAGTTGGCATGGGATTCTGTACGCTTAGTTTTCTTTTTCAGATTGAAAAGTTTGGACCAATCCTCGTTCGGGCCCTGCAATAGAGAAAAAGAAGAAAGCGGGCGATCACCCTCTAGGGTTTGACCTAAAAGGCGGGCAAAGTCATCATCGGAGAATCCAAAAGTCTTAATGCTATCCATGAAACAAATAAAGGTAACAGAGAATCACAAAAAGGGAACAAAAAGTGTTCCCAAGATAGAAACGAAAAACACGTAATTTTCAACAAAGAATAAAGTAATCAAAAAAAGAAGAGTAAGAAGAATCCGAGAGCTATGACAAGAAAACAAGAACAGATGGTGCAACAACCGAGGTAGAGAACAATAATAAGTGCTAGCACGAAGTCTCCAGGGGAAAGAACAACGAACACCCCACGGCACAGGGCCGGGAAATCAAGCCAATCAACAGAAAGGGGCCCCCAAAGAAGCAAAAATAGAGGTAGAGACAATGGGGAGACTAATTCAGAACAAACGGAGGAGAACTCTACCCTATTTATCAAGAAGGTACACAGTATCAAAAGATATCTTTAGATGCCAGCTAGAGACACACAAAGGAAAGAGGAACAAAAAAACAAACAATTGTATACATATGTGGGGCCACACACAGCAATAGTTGAGATTTTTTTAAATTATAAACAAACATTTATTGCATTACTTTAAATAAATGTTGTAAATAAATATGATACATTAATGGCTATTTAATAAGACAAATTCAGAGAGACGAAACAAATACAAAAAGACAAATTTCAAAAAACACAGGTTCCCACTTCAAGGAAGGAAAATTCTACTCATATACAGATTCATTCACACCCAATCACACACATTCATCAAGATATATATAACTGTGCTGTTAATGCAAAAACTGAATGAGTGGTAAACACCAAGGACCCAGCCCTCAAGGAGGTCTTCACAAAGGTACTCAAGAACACAAATGAGTATGGAAATTATAGATGGGATAAGGATTTCAGAGGAAGACGATATGTCTGAATATTAGGTCCAAAATCAACGATCAAGGGGGCGGGGCTCTTGGGAAAAACGCCGACGCGCGTTTCGGTGAAACAACTCCGAGGAGCGGAGAACCACCTTCTTCAGGGCGAGAAACAGAACCACACAAATCAAAAACGGGACCTGGGATAAAAACAAAAGAAGACAATGTATGTACATAAGAAGAAACAGAAACATACAAATGAGGAACAATTCCAGTCTGTGATTCTCACACAAAGAGTGTCTCTACTGCATCAACGAAATGATATATACAATAATGCTATTAAAATCAGGAGATTGGGCGTGCGCACTAAAGATAAGAGATGAAAAATGAAACAAATGAAACAAATGAAACACAAGAGGCTGAAAGAAAAACACAAGAATATATATACAGATAAGATGAAAACAAAACAAAACAAAACTTCAAAAAGGCCAATGTGCAGACAAACATATGATTAAAGCAGACAGATTACCTGAGTTGATAGAAGAAACAAAAATCCAGAAGGTGAGCTTTACAAGATTTAGGATGATTTGGGATGATTTTAGCGATTTGCAGGCTGAACCAACAAAGAAATAAAAGTAAATGTAGACAGCGTATATATATATTAATGGACTGACAGAGGAATGAATACTGAATGTATTTACCAGGAAGAAATACAAATCCAGGAAAGCCCAGGGATAATAACAACGCTAGATAATCTACACGCCAGGAGTTTCAGAAAATCGATGCAGGCGGAAGTGCTGCAGCGAAGAAACCTGTTGTTTGTTGGATCGCCGCTAATATAGAAAAGAAAGAGAAGAACAAATCATAAGGTCAATGGTAAAATCCAGGTCTAAAGGATCGGGAGGGTCTAAACTCACCTATATTCAAAACACACCAATGAGCATCTTTATATTCCGTGCGGGAGAAAGCAGAAATACTACACGGAGTAGACCAGATTCCACGATGGATGCGTGAAGCTGGTGAAAAACGTCCGAAAGCCGACGATAAACTAAAAAATAAAGCAGACAAACACAGATCAGAAATATAACACAAAGAGCCCTCAGAATGCTAACGCTACGCAAAAGCGGCAGAGAGGAGCTAACAGAGCAGGAATACCTCAGTCATTCGGCGGGCGTCACAAACGGATAGACCAACGTCTCTGAAGCGGCGTCTGGAACAATGCAGTCACTAACGAGTGAGAAAACCGGCAAAGATCAGGTAATTTAAACCCTCCAATCAGAAAAGCATCAATTGGGGGTGTGGACAGAAAGACTGTGGCCTCAGATTTAAAGGGGAAGGATTCCTGACAATTAAAAGATAAAGATACAAAACGAAGAAAAAAGGAGATACCAAACAAAACAAAACCTACAGAGGAAATGATAAATGCGAACTAAGGGCTAATTTAAAACAATTAGAGACCAAAGAACAATACATGGATAAACGACAGGGTAAAGACACCAAGTTTTGCGGTTAAAGCAAAATTTCGCACATGTAAACTCCAGAAAGAACAGTTAATGAATAGAGAAGGCCAGATATGGTTACAGAAGCGCATTCTCCCATGGAAGGGACTCATTAAGTCCCCTTTCCTTAGTATTAAGGATAAAAATCCCAAAAACTTCGCGTTTTTTGCGAATGCTATCTGGGTTATATCCCTTTTGGGGACGTATTCTTTCAAGGATAGACCAACGCAGCTCACTTTCTGTATGATTTTTCTCCATCCAATGGGTCACAATAGGTGCAGTATGTTTGGAACATCTTATATATCATCTTATATTTGATTTATGTTCCCCTATGTTTCACCCACATAGGAGAGTAGACAAGGACACTGAATCACATATATGCAGTTAGATGTTCTGCAATTAGTCATCTCCCTCAGGTCAGCGGTATAGCCATTAATGCATATGGTGGTACCAATAATGGCATTAATGCATGCATGGCAGGAGCCACATTTGTGGTTGCCTTTTACAGGTGATGGACCATCAATGGATTTTTGTATCCAGGTGTTTCGATCTGAATCTTTGGCTCTCACTAACAGATTTCTGAGGTTTTTGTTTTTGCGAAATGCAAAGATCGGTTTCGGGATAGGGGTAGTTTGTTCACCCAAATTTAACAGATGCCACTCTGAGTTAATGATTTGCCTTACTTTGTTATCAAGTAGGGCTGGCCTCTTTAAGGAATCTATTTCGATAATTGTTACAGCTGCTTTTGTGTATCCTTGATTTGTCCGCAGGTGTGTAGGATGGGCTTGCTATTCTATTTAGTGCTTATGACTATTGATGAGGATCCCCTGTAAGAGAAGGATAAATTGCTTAGTTGTAATCTTAGGTTCGAGGCATGTGGGCTGCTTAATTCATATCTGTGCATAGATCGCCGCCTAGTATTGGGTCCGGATGATTACACATTGTTGTCCTGGAAGAGTCTTCGAAGTATCACGAGATAGGTGGCTCCTCCCCTGGACTACAGTGCGCATGGGCATCCTCTCCATCTTTAGATTGTTTTTTTCCGTCATTGGGTTCGGATGTGCTTATCTTAGCTCAAGTTAGGAAAATTCAGTTTAAGGCCAAAAGGCCTTTAGTTATCGTCGGTACTGTTCCCGTTCGGTATCGACTAGTTTCTTTAGTGCTTTAGCACATTCTTTAAGCTTTTCGGATCCCCTTGGTCCGAACATCGAACTTCGTTCGACGATGGAATCGAGGACTCCCTTCAAAAGATGTCCTTTATGCCACGCGAAGTACCCACACATCGACGTCCACCCGGTATGCAACAAATGTCTCTCACCGGATCACGATGAGTCGAAATGTATGGCCTGTGCCCGGTTCCGCTCGAAGAAGACTCTCCGGAATCGACGGGCAGCGAGATTGGAGGCGCAGCAATCGGCGCCTGCCCCAGCCAACATCTTTAGCACCGAAGACGAGGACGCCGAGAGCGTGGAAGATGTAGACTCCAGCCCCGCTTCCGAACACGACTCCCGATCGGAAGACGACGATGAGGTGATCTTTCAGGGAGAAGAAGTCGTCGAAGAGGTAGGAGACTACGATGAGGCCCTTGGGGCCGAGGAAGATAGCTCCAGCGAAGAGCTAGGCCAACCCGTCGATACGGAGGCCGAAGAAATAAGTCGTCATAAGGCTCAGGTCAAGGGATCGCCTTCGGGCCTTACCCACGATCAATCTCACGGTTCTTCGGCCCCGCCTCCAGGCCCGGCCTCGAACATTTCACAAGAGCCATTATTATCGAAGGCGACTGGATTCCCTTCGGTGAAACCGAAACCATCCAGCGGGCCAGTTCCATCGAAACCGAAAGTGAAACTGGTTGTGATCGGCTCGAAGGCCTCGAAGCCCTCCACTCCTTCGACGCCAGCAAAGGTCATCGGCTCCGACCGCGCAAAAAGGGATTTCGGTGCCGAGCTCACCGCAGCAGATACGGGTGCCGAGCCGAAGAAGAAGGCCCTCGGTCCCCACAAGGCGCCTCGGCCTCTGGCACCGAAGACTACGGCCCACCCCACCAAAGGCAAGGTGGCCACCCCGTCTGCGTCGACGTCGAAGACGGCGGCGCCGGCAAAGTCATCGACTCCGATGAGCGTCGATACCTCCCTTCGGATCGATGACCCCGCGACTGCAAAGAAGTCGGATGCCGCTTCGACGCCTACCTCCAAGGTGCCGATCGGTTCCAAGAAGCCATCTGCGTTCACCGTGCAACAGGTCTCGGCATCGTTGCAACGCATCAGAGAACGGGCAGCCCTCCACTCTCCGTTGGGTCCCGACACGCACAAAGCTGCGAAAGCACACTCGGCGCCGGCCAACATCACGTTTGGGTTGCCGCCGCCCACAGCGCCGAAACTGTTCGAGATTCGGACACGTGTCCGCCGAACACAGTCCCCATCCACTGGACACACAGATTTCGAGCCTTCACAGCCACAATTTATCGACGCCAACACTGGTAGGTTGATGCTCCGCAAGCGGAAAATCACGCCAGAGAGGGGATTGGACTCCTACAAAATTCCTCTCAAACATAAATTGCCGGCAGGATCAGAGCCAGTGCTTCATGAACACTTTCAACAATTCCGTCAGGATCCACTGTCCTTTTCTCCTACACCTTCAGAGGCAGACGCAGGAGAGGACTATTTAGGGGATGATACCACCTACCCTGGGGATATCGATCCTGATGATCACTTGCCAGACCCAGATCAGGCATGGGATGACCCCACCGACCAGGGTACTGCACCAGATACCCATGACACGCAGCTTTATAACATAAAGACATCTCCCACAGAGGACCCTGCTGCCTTTAATGCCCTCATAGAACGGGCTGCTGCCAATCATGGAGTAGAACTCCATTCTGACACTGTCGAAGAAGACTTCTTGGTGGACACTTTTGCCTCTTCTGAAAGAACTGTCAAGACTCTGCCCATGTTAAAAGGAGTTCTAAAACCTGCAAAAGACATTTTTAAAGAAACAACCAGGGCACGGGTGCTAAACCCCAGGATCGAAAAGAAATACAAGCCTGCACCCGGAGACCCTATGTACATTAGGGGTCAGTTGCCTTTAGACTCCATGGTTGTTGCTAATGCTCGCAAACGAGCACACTCACAAACAGCGGGTGATGCTCCTCCCCCAGACAAGAAGTCCAAAGTGCTGGAGGCATCAGGCAAACGGATTGCAGCGCAAGCAGCAAACATCTGGCGCATTGCCAACACACAGGCCCTCCTGGCCCGTTATGATAGGTCCCACTACGACACACTAGAATCACTACTACAACATTTGCCAGATGACTATAAAGAGGCAGAGAGGGACAACTCCTTACCAATGCATCCATCAAGTGCGCACTGGATGCAGCCGACACAGCGGCAAGGGCAATCAACACAAGCGTCATGTTGAGGAGGCACGCATGGTTGAGAATCTCAGGCTTCAAGCCTGAGATTCAGAACAATATCTTAAATCAACCGGTCAACCCAGACTATTTATTTGGCCCTGAAGTTGACACTACCCTCGAGAAAATTAAAAAAGACACTGACACTGCGAAATCAATGGGGGCTCTGCAGACGCAGCAGTTTCGTAGTGGCTCCTTTCGTCGCCCCGGGAATAGAGGAGCAGCTAGAGGTCAGGGGTCACAGCAGCAGTACACTAAAGGGGGCACACAAAGTACCTATGATAAAAACACCAGAGGTGGATATCGTGGCTCCAGCACCAAGGGCAGGGGACGTGGTTACGGCAACACCAGGTCCTCCCCCAAAAACAAACAGTGACGCCCTCTCCCTGCCCCCCTACCACATAACAGCTGTCAGGGGGAGACTCCAACAGTTCCTGTCAGCCTGGAAAACCATCACCACAGACAGGTGGGTCAGGGACATTATCCAGCACGGTTACTGTGTCGAATTCACGTCCACTCCACCCAACATTCCGCCAAGGCACCGTCCTATGTCCGTAGAGCACTTGCATTATTGCAGCAGGAAGTGCTAAGTATGCTGCAAAAAAAATAGAGGTCGTGCCCGTCAACCAACAGGGGACAGGGGTGTACTCTCTGTACTTCTTAATCCCAAAAAAGGACGGTTCGCTCAGACCTATACTAGACCTGAGACCCCTCAAGCACTACATTCTCTCAGAGCATTTCCATATGCTCACCCTACAGCAGGTTCTACTGCTACTCAGTCAGGGAGACTTCCTAGCCACACTGGACCTAAAAGATGCGTATTTCCACATACCCATACACCCATCACACAGGAAATATCTCAGGTTCACTATTCAGGGGCATCACTATCAGTTCAAAGTTCTCCCCTTCAGAGTAACAACAGCACCCAGGGTCTTTACCAAGTGCCTAGCAACGGTGGCTGCACATCTACGGAGACAACACATTCACGTCTTCCCTTACCTGGACGACTGGCTTGTTCAGGCAAAGTCAGCCCAGCAATGTGCCAGCCACATGTCCCTCACCATTCACCTTCTTCACAATCTGGGATTCTCACTAAATTACCCAAAATCACATCTCCAACCCGCACACGTACGACAGTACCTGGGCGCGACCATAAACACTCTGGCAGCCACAGCTCGGCCAAATTTAGTGAGGATCAACAGCATGCAACTGCTGATCTCCAAGTTCAAACCTCAACACTCCCTTCCTGCGAGAGTGTTCATGCAGTTGATAGGCATGATGACCTCCTGCATTTTCATAGTCCCGCACGCGAGACTACATATGCGCCCGCTTCAGGAGTGCTTAGCACGTCAATGGAATCAGGCTCACGGACAATTAAAAGACCTAGTGTTGGTGAGCGGTCAGGCATACAACTCTCTGCATTGGTGGAATCCACAAAACCTTTGCAAGGGCCGACCGTTCCAAGAGCCTATTCCACAAATATTACTGACGGCGGACGCCTCTCTCCGGGGTTGGGGAGCTCTTGTACTCACTTACACAGTGCAGGGACTATGGACGATGCAACAAAAGAAGATGCACATCAACGTTCTGGAACTGATGGCAATCTTCCTGGCCATGAAGGCATTCAAAGTACACTTATGCAACAAAGTCGTGTTGATCCGGACGGACAACATGACTGCCATGTACTACATACAAAAGCAGGGAGGAACACACTCTCCACAGTTGTCTCATCTGGCTCAGAGCATGTGGAAGTGGGCCATTCAGAGGAACATATTCCTCATGGCCGAACACCTCCCGGGCAAGGACAACCAGATGGCGGATCTGCTCAGCAGACACAGCCACCAGATGCACGAGTGGGAGCTCATCCGTCAGTACTCCAACCGTACTTCCAACAGTGGGGTCAGCCAGAGATAGACCTATTCGCCACAAACAAAAACGCTAAATGCCAAAGCTTTGCCGCCAGGTTCCCACATCCACAGTCTCAGGGCAATGCGATATGGATGAACTGGTCAGGCAGATTTGCGTACGCTTTTCCCCCCAGCGCCATTGATACCCTTAGTGGCACGCAAACTGCGACAGCACTCACTAACACTCATCCTAGTTGCTCCCACATGGGCGCGCCAACCATGGTACACCACCTTTCTAGAACTTTCCGTGGTGCCGCATCAAAGGCTGTGGATCAAACCCGCACTTTT
This sequence comes from Triturus cristatus, assembly GCF_964204655.1. Classification (NCBI taxonomy): domain Eukaryota; kingdom Metazoa; phylum Chordata; class Amphibia; order Caudata; family Salamandridae; genus Triturus; species Triturus cristatus. The sequence goes on along the minus strand of NC_140583.1, from coordinate 1,154,761,982 downwards.
AACACAGAACCATGGCGAAATTCAGCACCCAGATCCGCAACAGCTGAACCTGGCAATCTGGCTCCTGAGGTCTTAGAGTTTGGCTACCTGAACCTGCCTCCAGAATGTACGAATATCATCAAGGAGGCCAGGAGACCCACGACCAGAGCTTGCTATGCGGCTAAATGGAAAAGGTTTGTCATTTACTGCAACAACAATAACATTAACCCTCTGGACGCATCCATTCAAAACATCATCTGTTACCTCTTACACCTATACCGATGCAATCTGGCATACAACTCAATACGTATCCATTTAACCGCGATAGTAGCCTATCTCCAAAACAGGCAACACCTCTCTTTATTCAGAGTGCCTGCCATCAAAGCCTTCTTGGAGGGACTCAAACGAGTAATTCCCCCAAGACACCCACCGGCACCGGTGTGGAACCTCAATTTAGTCCTCACCAGATTAATGGGCCCACCCTTTGAACCTCTCCATTCATGTGAGATTCAATTCCTCACCTGGAAAGTAGCTTTCCTAGTGGCAATCACTTCGTTAAGAAGAGTTAGTGAACTCCAGGCACTAACCATTCAAGAGCCATTCATACAGGTTCACGCAAACAGGGTTGTACTACGTACCAACCCCAAATTCATGCCCAAAGTGATATCGCAGTTCCACATGAATCAAACAATTGAACTGCCTGTTTTCTTTCAAAATCCACAGAATGTCGCAGAGAGAATGCTCCATATCCTAGATGTAAAAAGGGCCCTCATGTACTATATAGACAGAACTAAGGACCTTAGGAAAACAAAACAACTTTTCGTTGCTTTTTCTCCACAACACAAGGGCAACGCCATTTCCAAAGCAGGGATAGCCAGATGGATCGTTAAATGTATTCAAATTTGCTATCAAAAAGCTAAACGCACATTAACGATTCCACCACGAGCCCACTCAACACGAAAGTTAGGGGCGTCCATGGCTTTCCTAGGAAACATTCCTTTACAGGAAATATGTAGAGCAGCCACATGGTCCACTATACATACATTTACCAAACACTACTGTGTAGATGTACACTCAAAACAGCAGGCAGCTGTAGGACAGGCTGTTCTCAAAACTCTTTTTCAGACTGCTGCAGCTGGCACAGGTAGCCGCCGCTAATGGAGGAACTGCTATGTATTCTATGCACAGATATGAATTCAGCAGCCCACATGCCTCGAACTGAATATGCTACTTACCAGTATGCATCTGTTCTTGGCATGTAGGGCTGCTGACATTCATATCGCCCACCCTCCTCCCCGGCGCCTGTAGCGGCTGCAGCACTCAGAATTACTTATAGCATGGTCATCACTTACTGTATCTACTCCATCACTGCCACAATGGCGAAAAACAATCTAAAGATGGAGAGGATGCCCATGCGCACTGTAGTCCAGGGGAGGAGCCACCTATCTCGTGATACTTCGAAGACTCTTCCAGGACAACAATGTGCAATCATCCGGACCCAACACTAGGCGGTGATCTATGAACAGATATGAAATGTCAGCCGCCCTACATGCCAAGAACAGATGCATACTGGTAAGTAGCATATTCATTCTCTTCCAGGGAAATCCTCCTTAAAGTCATAAGCAACCCTCCCTCCTTCCTGGACAAATCTCACCTGCAGCAGCTTATATACTTGGTTCTGTGCTCTTCATGTCACCGCAAAAAGACCTGACTTAACTGTCACCTTTGGGGCATGATGGGATACAGGCGGTCCTGGAGGCCTTAAAGGCATGGTGCCAGTATTTACTTGTTATGCTCTAAATGCAGCCTATTAGCTAACAATGCCTTTTTATTCCATTGCAGTTTTCTCTTCAATAAAGGCTGTGTTTACAGTTTATGCTCTTTTTTTCTGATGTACAGAAATGCTTGAGGCTAATCAGAGCTTTATTAATTGAAATGCAAGTTGGTCATTTTTAGCCCTTAATATACGCCACATAGTTATATGTAGATATATGTTTGAGTCGTGTGCTGTAGAGACACATGCTTTGCATACTCCTGCCATCTAGTGTTGGGTCCGGTTGTTTGCATGTTGTTTTTCTTTGAAGAAGTCTTTACCAGTCTCGAGGTAAAGTGACACCTCCTTTTGATGACAGTGCGCATGGGCATTGACTCCATTGTTAGATTGTCTTCTTCGCCATCAGGTTTGGATGTTGTTTGTGGCGCTCCGGTTAGAAACTGTTCTTCAGGATCCCCTCTGTGTGCATCCCACTGTACCCTTTTTGATATTGTATCATACACGTATCGCCATCCTCCTCGTGTCGAACATTTTAAAAATCTCTATCTTTGATTGAGAATACACTATTGACGGCCTTCGGGCCTAACCGCGTCAGTTACTTCCACTCAGTCACATATCATTGAGTCTTCTGCTGATGGAACGGACTCTGTTTCAATTCTGTCCTCGGTGCCACTCCAAATATCTGCGCACCAACCTGCATAAAGTCTGCAACTTGTGCCTCTCACCGGAGCACAAGGAAGAAAATTGAGACGCTTGTCGATCGTTCTGGTCGAAAAATTATTTGCGGTATTGGCTTAACGAAGGGACACGTAGCAACAGAACAACACACCCCGGATATCTTCAGAGAAGATACCAAGCAGGAGGACATGGAAGCGTCAGCAGCGGAAGAGGAGAAGGCCTTCTCTGTCCTCTAATCATACTAAGATCTGAAAATCGTCCTAGAGTCAAAAGAGGTTCCAGCGGGACAGGGTGCCAGAAGTACTAAATCCCCCTTGCCCATCAAATTAACATCCACCAATCAAAATGCTTGTGGGACACCGCTGCCTTCTGGCCATGGTCGGCACCGAGAGACCTCTCCCAACACCTCTCCTTCGGGCTCGGCACCGAACCAGCAAACCAAGCCTTCCAGCTCAAGCCGAGACAAAACACCTTTGGCACCAAAGGATAAAAAAAGACAGGTCCAGCTAGGCATCGAAATGTTTGGCACTGAAAACAAAAGATGCCCCTCAAAAGCCTCTGCAACCTATCCTGGAAATTATGGCAGAACAGCTGGAAGCAGATGAAAAATTAGATTAATTTAGACACTCGACATATATTTGCAAAAGATGTAGCACCTTCCAAAAGGAAGATCCCTTCAGAGGATACAAGTAACAACATTCCTCTAAAGAAGACAAAGGACATGGCTACAAGCCCTCTTCACCCTAACCCTCCATCCCCTACACCATCTTCACCACTACTATGCTCAAACCCTCCAGACATTACACCACAGGGTTCTCTACACACAGAGCCTCATATAGGGGATGGGGATGACAATAGTCCACCACCAATAGATACATGAAATGATTATAATATTGACACACCAATAGATAATGATCCTACTTATACTCTGCAAAACAACCACCTCCTGATGACCACACATCATACCAGAAGTTAATTTCCAGGGCAGCCTCATACCATGGAGTTGCACTACACAAAAAATCTTTAGAAGAGGATTTTATATATGAAACATTAGGAACTACACAAAAAACTACACAAAGTTTACCTATATTAAAAGGCATGATACGCCATGCCGATAACATTTTTAAAGACCCTGTACCTGCCTGTATATTAACACCCAGGGTTGACAAAAAAATACAAACCCCAGCTATCTGACCCAATTTTTATTAAAGTGCAGTTGCTTTCAGATTCCTTAGTGGTATCCAATGCTTGGAAAAGAGCAAATTCACAGACTTCAGCAGATGCACTTCCTCCAGACAAGGAGTCTAAGTTAACAGATACATTAGGAAAAAGAGTGGCTGAACAATCCGCCAACCATTGGCGCATAGCCAACTCACAAGGCCTATTAGCTAGATATGATAGGGTCCACTGGATGAAATAGATGAGCTACTCCAGTACTTTCCAGACGAGCAAAAGAAAAGAGGACAGGAATAAGTGCAGGAGGAAAAATGTATATCTATTTCCTCCATTAGATGTGCACTGGATGCTGCTGGTACTGCAGCAAGGGGAATTAACACCAGCATTCTCCTTAGACATGCATGGCGGAGAATCTCTGGGTTTAAACCAGAAGTACAACAATCTATTCTCAATGCTCCCATTGGCAAACAACATCATTTTGGACCTTAAGTAGATGAATCACCTGAAAAAATAAAAAAAAGATACAGAGGTGGCAAAATCAATGGGAGCACTTCAGTCACATCCAACAGAGATTTCACGCTCATTTCATTGAGGAGGATCCTTCAGTAATTCCTCAGATCCTAATGTGTCCTCAAATAAATCAAAGACAACCCTCTCCATTTAGAGGTTTCTATAAAACCTGTTATCAATCAATCAATCAATATCAATCAATATGAACTTTATTCGGATAAAAACAACATATCCATAAAAGTACAGCATAAAATAATATACAAAAATTGCTAAAAATGCCAGAATATACACAAATTTTAAAAAGGTCAATTAATCAGGGTGCATAGAGTTACGTATACGCATCACTGTTTTCAAAAATGATCCAACTCTTAAGCATAATTCATCATCAGTAATAGCTAGCACCTTTTCGTAAGCCACTTTATAATCCGTGATGTGGCGAGACTTAAAATATGGGATCAAGACTTTTTTAGTGGGGGCTGAATAGTAACTACAAAAGAACAGGAAATGAAGCATTGACTGCTTATGGGTATTATTACAAGGACACAATAATGAGTTAAGATTATGTGTAAAGCCAATGGGGAATGACAGCAAATATTTCATGGTGTCTGTCCTTAACCTAAAGAACAGGCCCCTTTCCCAACAACTGATTGGTTTAAGGAGATATATAGGCATAGCAGGGGATACATCTATCTGCATATATCTAGCAACTGAGGTTTTATTACACTCAGTTGATACTCGTGCTACTTTATAGGAATCATACAGAGTCTTTTCCACTTTTTTAATATTAGCAGAATTGTGTTCAAGTGGAGTTGAAAAGAGATGTTCCATATTTAAGCTACATAGACTTTTCCAAACCCCTGCTAACCACGGTATGTCCATCCCTTTATCACATTTTAGGCAGTCAGTGATTATTTCCCTAGTCAACTGCGCAGCCGGATTCTTCCAGATTCTTAACCAAAATAAAATAGGGCGAGCCTTGATAAAGTCCTCCACATATGGTAAATTAAGTTCTCTATGGACAGCATATGTTGAGGAGGAAAAAGGTGCGCCTAGAATCTTACGGCAGAATCTATTCTCTTCACGTTGTATAGGTAAACTAACCGTATTCCCCCATACCTCCGCCCCATATGTTACTGTTGGTATGCATTGCAGTCTATACATTTTGATAATGGATGATACAACCTCTATATTCTTTGGCTTAGGTAACCTAAGTATGGTGTTAATAGAGTTAATAAACTTTCGTTTGCAATACGCTATATGATCATTCCATAGACCATTTGATGCAAAAGTCAGACCAAGATATGGAAAGGTGCGAGTACTCAATAATTGATTAGAGTTTATTGCTATTGTAAGGTTGGAATATTTCTTAGACCCACACGACATTAAAAAGGATTTTTTTAAATTAGTGCACAGATCCAGGGATGCCATAAACTTAACAAAGTCTTGGACCAGGCTGCGTAGGGCTTTAGGGGTGCGCCCCATCAAGACTGCATCGTCAGCATATAACAATGCAGGGATTTTGTTACCACCAATTGTTGGGACGTCTTTTGTTGAGATCGACAGTGATTTAGTTAAGCCATTAATATATAAGATAAATAGGAGAGGGGCCAGTACACAGCCTTGTCTAACCCCTCTACCTACTTCAATAGCTTTGGAGATCTCACCAGCCATACTAATACGCACCCTGGCTTTTAGGTCTCTGTGCAGGTAAGCTAAAAAAGAAACTAAAGATTCATCCAGCCCGAGATCCGACAAGATTTGCCACAATCGCGATCTGTTTACAAAATCAAAGGCCGAGGTAAGGTCCATAAATGCCAGATACATAGGGACTTTTTTGGCTACATTGTATTTACCAATAATTAAATTAAGGTTGAGGCACTGTTTCACAGTGCCAACCTTGCTCCTGAATCCCAGCTGGCATGGATGGAGTACCTTAGAGTCCTCAGCCCATGAACTGATCTTGTTAAACAGCACCCTTCCCAAAATTTTAAGGGTGTTGTCAATCAGTGATATTGGCCTGTAGCAACTCGGATTTGAACGGTCGCCCTTCTTAAAAATTGGGACAATAGTGCTACAGGACCAAGTTTCGGGGATGGATGAATTGGTCAAATTGTTAAAAACATTCGTAAGTAATGGCGCCCAAAATTCAGGGTGACTCTTAATGAGGTCGATAGGAAGACCGTCTGGGCCGGGGGCTTTTCCTCCCAGACTTTGGCTAATTGCTTCTTCGACTTCAGAGAGGTCAAACAAGATGTTAGCAGTGTATGTGAGCTCCCTAGGTTCCCAAATAATGGGGGCGGCATAGATTTTACTAAAGTGAGCCTCCCAAGCCTCACTGGAAATGTTGCAGCTAATTGGTGTGGATGTGTTTCCCACAAGTTTCATATCTTTGACAGTTTTCCAGAAGTTCTTACCATTTTTTAGCTCATTTGCACGCACAAGTTGAGTCCAATGATCATTAGTGATCTCCTCCTTCCTACGTTTAGTAGCCTTCTTGTAATTATTTCTCGGTATTGACACAAGAAGACTATCTCTAGGTTTAGTTTGGAGAGCCTTTCTTAACCCTCTGTTAGCCGCAGAACACTCTGCATCAAACCACCTAGGATCTAAATTTGTATTCTTAATTGGCTTGGACAATATTTTTCTAATACCGAGGCAGAGCTCAGAAAACGCATGGACTACCTCAGTATTATTTTCACTATATGTCAGGCATACATTAATTAGATTATGGTGCGATTTAACCATTGTTTGGAATAATACATTATTATCAATGCCACGCCACACAAGTCGGAGGTTATCAGTTGATATCGTTAGGTCCCTTGCTCCATGCGTGTATTTATACATTGGACGGCGTGTGAAACTTAAAATAGTGCTAATGGGATTATGATCACCATGTATTGTCGGAATTACTTCTGCCTTTAGCACATGATTTGCGAGGGGTGCTGTCACAAAGATGTAGTCAATGGTGGAAGTTGAGCCCCGACTTCTATAGGTTGGTACAGTACATCCATCAATAGTTGCTATTTCCATAATATCTGAAAAATTCTGTGAGGTTAGGTGGTTCATTAACTGCTCACCTCTCTTACATAACGTGCTTATAGTATTAGACCGATTATCAGAATTAATGGCTCTAGGGAGCCTGACATTAAAGTCTCCACCTAGACATATGCCTTTATTTAGGGCGCCATATTCTCTTTCTAATTTTGAGATAAAATCAAACAACTTAGAAAAGTTCATATTGGGAACATTTTTAAAATCATTGTTATAGAAGTTAATTATATATAGAGAGGCCCCCCGGGTATAAATGGAAGCTTGGAATGTGTCGCTGTTTGTGGGCACAACCCTAGTGCGACCACCTGCCTTGATGTTTATCCAAGTGGAGAGGCCACCAACGGGCCTTCCTGCAATAGGAATGGGGGATAGAATGTTAAAACACTCAAAACCCTCCATAGACAGCTCCTGGGTTGCCCAGGTCTCTTGAAACATTACGATATCCTGACCACTTATTAGCTCCCTCCAATCTCGTAGGTTTAACTTGGATGCCAAGCCGGCGACGTTCCAACTCAGAATCTTGAGTGTCGAGTCAGCTACCGTTATGACCGGGACATCCTGTGAACTAGCCTGAGTATATGTATCAGTCGATGCTGATGATGATGCATCACTTAACACTTCCCTTGTTGACAGGGATGGCAGTCAGTCTTGACAATCCAGACCTGACAACGGTGTGAATCTATTATTAATTGGGATAGTGTTACGCGGGTTGGGAGCGAATGCTTCAAAAGTCGGTTTATAAAAATAGCCTAAAGGTAGTGCCCATATACCAGTGCTGTAACTGGCCTCTTCTCTCTGTGGCGATAGGATAGCTTTTGCCACTGATTGTCTGCGGAAATTAATAATTATACAATCCCCTTTAATAGATTTGGGGGATGTTCCAAGCCATCCTACCCGCCGGACCATAATAATGTTTTCAATTAGAGATGGCCTAAACCGCTTGTGCTTAGATAGCCAGTCAACGCATTTACAGCGTAGTTGCTCCCAAGATTCTTTCTGATCCTGTCTTAGAAAGGGGACGCCAGCCAGGACCACAACATATGGACAGGCCTCCGGGGGTAAATCAAGTAACTCATTATTTCCCTCAGTGGGGATACTAGGATTTAAGTCAGTGCCTACATTATACTGAGTATTGTGTTGCGTATTAACTAGACCATCACCACGGTGTAAGGGGATGGAAGCATTAATAGGAATTTGCGAGTTATTTGGTGGATTGGCAATGTTAGTCCCAATTATACTTTTCAGGGGGATTGTGCCCTCTGTAATTCCCGTAATTCCCTTTTTGTCTAGACAGGAACGAATTTTATTACATGTCATGCAATCACTAATTCTCAGATTTGTAGTGGAGGGAACAAGAGTATTTTGGCATTCTGTAGGGATATTAGCAGTGGATTCATTTTGAGCCGAGTGTCTAGTGTTTGCCAAAATAGGTGACTTATCTACAACGGGAGGAGCAATATCCGTTGATTGAACTATCGACCGTGGATTTGGGACGGACTGAGCAACTGAAGTACATTCTTTCACTACAGCTAGGAGGTTATCAAATAGGGGTTTAACACAATCAGTAATCAAACCAACCAAAATGTTAATATCAATAGCCCTAGTATGATTTCCATTGTCCGTGATGATTGGGAGCAAAAAATCAGTCTCAGTCTGAGTTCCAATTGAGTGAGAGCAGAATTTGGGCAGTGCGGCATGCACGGTTGGGGGGTCATGCATTAGAGCCTCCACAGATGTTTGATTTGCGGATGAGCGAATCCACGAGTTTAAAGTTGTGCGAGTGGAACATGGGCGTATTGGTTGTTTTCTTTTTACACAAGTGGGCTTCCCAGCTTTCCTTTTACGTTTTGCCCCTAAAGGTGGGACATTAGATGATACATGATTTAGTTCTGGCGAGTCCACTGTAGTAATTTCGCATGCCTCTTCGCAAGCCACAATAGGAACAGGAACATTAATATTACTTGTGGTGATATCAATAGTGTCAATAGGCAAACCTGAAGATAGAATTGATTGTCCTAAACCAAGGGACAGGCGCCTCTCAGTAAGTTCGATCTCATTGCTTACGATACTAACAGCTCTTTCCAGCATGTTCTCAATGCTCGTTGTGGCAGATTTCATAACAGGTGGGATGGTTCGCTTCCCCATTTGTAAAACTGTTCAAACTCTCACAATTAAGCAGCTGCACAAGTGTGATGTATTAGGGTCGGTGTATTTCGCTCACCTGATTGTAGACATGAGGATAACTGGGATGAAAGAGGGGTGGCCCAGCCCAGTCTCCTCCGGGCGATGACGGGCAAGGACGGGCCCGCCCTTGGCCCGGGCTTCGCCCGAGCGCGTCCCGCGCTGCGGTGTCTTGCTGGCGCTTTAAAGCGCTCGTGCAGGTGTGGCTCCGCCCTCACTTGGCAGGGTGTCAGCAAAGGTCACTGGGACAGGTAGTCCCCCTCCTGCAATGTCGGCGTTCTCCTCTCTTTTGGTCGGCGCTTCCCGCGCTGCGGTGTCTTGCTGGCGCTTTAAAGCGCTCGTGCAGGTGTGGCTCCGCCCTCACTTGGCAGGGTGTCAGCAAAGGTCACTGGGACAGGTAGTCCCCCTCCTGCAATGTCGGCGTTCTCCTCTCTTTTGGTCGGCGCTTCCCGCGCTGCGGTGTCTTGCTGGCGCTTTAAAGCGCTCGTGCAGGTGTGGCTCCGCCCTCACTTGGCAGGGTGTCAGCAAAGGTCACTGGGACAGGTAGTCCCCCTCCTGCAATGTCGGCGTTCTCCTCTCTTTAGGTCAGGCCGGGCTAGGTACTTGAAATCTGGGTTACGTTTTCATCAGTGAACAAATAGGCAGCCTATTACTCTTCGTTTTACATGCTTCTCGTTACAGCAATGCGATCACACTATTCACCTGTTATAGAGGGAACAATTTCAAAGGCAGAGGTAAAGGCATGCCAACACGTACCTCTCCATCTCCCAAAAAACAGGGACTTCCCTGTAATTCCCCCCTGACCATCTTACACCTATCAGGGGAAGACTGCAACAATTTCTTGCCATCTGGCAATCAATAACATCAGACAAAAGGGTATTAGATATTATCCAACATGGTTATTGCCTGGAGCTTATGAGCAATCCTCCCAATATTCCACCTTGCACTCACAAACCTTTCTTATAACACCAGCAGCTCCTCAGTCAAGAAGTAAAAGCTCTTCTAACAAAAGGAAGTATAGATCTTCTTACAATACAACACCAATGATCAGTGTACTCACTTTACTTCCTAATCCCCAAAAAGGATGGGTCTCTATAACCAACAATAGATCTCAGACCGTTAAACCTATACATACTATCAGAACACCTCCATATGGTGATACTTCAACAAGTTCTTCCACTTCTACAACAAGGCAACTTCATGTCAATACTAGACTTAAAGGACACGTACTTCCACATTTTGGTTCTACCAGCACATTGCAAATATCTCAGATTTGTGATAGCAGGAAACCACTATCAATTCAAAGTACTCCAGTTCGGAGTTACCACTGCACCCAGAGTGTTCACAAAATGTCTAACAGTAGTAGCAGCTCATCTAAGATGGCAACAAATTCATGTCTTACCATATCTAGACTATTGGTTCATCAAAGCCAACACACACCAAAAGTGCTTGCAACATACTCAAACTACCATAGACCTTCTCCATCAATTGAGGTTTACAGCCAATGTGCAAAAATCCCATCTTCAACTCTCACAACTGCAAATATATCTGGAATCAACGCAAAACACTTACACAGCTCTAGCCTCTCCCAATGCAGCCAGAATTCAAAACTTCCAAACACTATTACAACATTTTCAAAACATTCAATACCAAAAAGTCAAAAACTTTCATGCAGCTACTAGGGATGATGATATCATGCATCACATTAGTGCCTCACGTAAGATTACACATGCCTCCTCTACAGGAATGCTTAGCACGTCATTGGAATCAGTCACAGGGTCAATTTACAGATATAGTGTTGGTAGACAGCCTTGCCCATCACTCTCCGCAGTGATGAAACACACAAAACCAAAAGGGTGGCCCTTCATCCCTCACAGGCTGGGGGTGCCCATCTCCAACATTTAACAATTCTGGGCCTGTGGTACAACAAACACAAAAGGCTCCACATCAGTTACCTGAAGCTTCTAGCTGTCTATCTAGCACTAAAATCTTGTCAACCTCACCTCATAGGGAAAGTTGTCCTAGCCCGAGTCTGAACGGGCAATATGACAGCTATGTACTACGTACAAAAACAGGGGGGGGGGGACACTCTCTACAACTGTAATGCCTCTCTCAGACCATCTGGCATTGGGCAATACATCACAAAATTCTTCTGGTAGGACACCTTCTAGGGATGCACAACCATTTTACTGACCTCCTCAGCAGAATGCAGCAACAATTACACGAATAGGAACTTCATCCCCAGGTACTCCTTCCATACTTTCGAAAATGGGGGTTTCTGCAGTTAGACCTCTTTGCCACTACAGAGAACTCAAAATGCCCATATTCCCCCACCGTCTATCCAAAGGCAATGCTCTATGGATAAATTGGTCAGAGATATTTGCTTACGCTTTTCCACCTCTCCCTCTCCTTCCATTTCTAGTTCGGAAACTCAAGCAAACATCCCTCACACTGATATTTGTGGCTCCCAGATAGGTTTGTCAGCCATGGCTCGCCACACCACTAGAACCATCAGTGGTTCCACACCTAAAGCTGCACCTCACTTCAAACATTTTCACACAGATCTTTGGAGAAATCAGACCTCCAAACCCCAAGGAGCTCAACCTAGTGGTCTGGCTCCTGAAATCATAGAATTCAGATACCCAAACCTACCACCAGATTGTATAACAATTCTTAGGGAAGCCAGAAAACCAACCACTAGAGCATGTTAAACAGCAAAGTGGAAAAGGTTCCTTATATATTGTCATAAAAATACAATTGATCCACTAGATGCATCTATACAACAGATTATTTGTTATCTTTTGCATCTACAACAAGCAGGCTTAGCCTACACATCTGTTTGACTAAATCTTGCTGCAGTAGCCGTGTATCTTCAAAATAGACAATGTTTATACTTATTAAAAGTCCCAGTAATTAAAGCCTTTATAGAAGGCCTTAAAATAATAATACAACCCAGAGTACTGCATGCACCTGTCTGGAACCTTATTATTGTTCTTACAAGGCTTATGGGTCCACCTTTTGAACCATTGCAAAATTGTTTATTACAGTTTTTTTCTTGGAAGGTTGCCTTTCTCATTTCTATCACTTCACTAAAACGTGTTGGTGAGCTACAAGCATTAACCTTAGAAGAACCATTTTTTCAACTTCATAAAGATAGTGGTTCTTCGTGCAAACCCAACATTCCTTACAAAAGTGGTCTCTGCTTTTCATATTAATCAATCAGTTGAGTAACATGTTTTCTTCCCTCAACCTGGTTTAGTAACAGAAAGAGCTCTACATACACTTGATGTCAACAGACCACTATTATATTACATAGCTAGAACAAAAGTATTTTCGCAAAACAACCTTTTGTTGCCTTTTATCCACCTCATAAAGAAAATCTTATCTCTAAATCCACTATTTCTAGATAGAGTGTTAAATGTATTCAAACCTGCTATGTTTAAGCTAAAAGAACTTTAATAATTTCTCCTAAAGCACATCCTACTCGCAAAATAGGAGCATCTATGGCCTTTTTAGGTAACATTCCCATAGCTGACATATGTAAGGCAGCTACATGGTCCACACAACACATTTACCAAACATTATTGTGTGGTTGTATTAGCACGCCAAGAAGCTAATATAGGACAGGCAGCGTAAAGAACAATTTTTCAAACAACTGCAACACCCACTGGTTAGACACCGCTTAGAAAGATATTGCTATATAGTCTATTCAAGGCATGTGTATCTACAGCACACATGCCACAAACGGATTATGTTACTAACCCTGTAGGCATCTGTTCTTAGCATGTAGAGCTGTAGATTCACATGCGCCCTCTCTCCTCCCCAGACACCTGTAGTTGTTGCATTTCTTATAGCTTACACTAAATACGCATAGACATGTATACACTACACTTACTTACTCCATTCTCACACTATTGCGGGAAAACAATCTAACAGTGGAGTCGATGTCCATGCGCACTATCACCAAAAGGGGGAGTCACCTTACCTTGTGACTGGAAAAGACTTCTTCGAAGAAAAACAACTTGCAAACATCCGGACCCAACACTAGATGGCAGGAGAATGTAAAGCATGTGAATCTACAGCTCTACATGCGAAGAACAGATGTTTATAGGGTAAAGAACATAATCCATATTGGGCAGCCTTTAGAAAAATATAATACTGCAGTCCTGCCGGAAGACTGTATCACCACAGTAAAAGGAATTGTGGGTCCGTTTGGTTGGAGTGATTTGAGCCAAGCGTTGGATCAGCAGATAGGCAAAGAAAATGTTATTCATCTGGCTCTTGACATCTGGAGGCCCACTGAAAGGCTATGAACAATTACAAATATTGCAGCAATTTCAAGCACACCCACTGGTGGGAAAGAAGCAATGTCTTAGCACTACATATCCCAGCATGCATCTAAAAACAAATTACTCACCTGAGAGGTCCACCGTAGGGCAATAAGGATAATTAACATGCAATAAGAGTGCTGAGGCAGTATTGTGTTATGTCTTTGCTGGTGCCTGTGATCAAGGATCAGGAGGATACGAAACGCGTAAGACCAAGAAAGAATCTCGATACTGTTGCCAGACCTCAACCTTGAAAATAAAACAAATGATCTGTGTGGGAGTGCGTCTTCATGTCATGGGCATATAGATTTATATAATATATTTAATATGTGCTCCGGGGTCCCTGCATGTGGGCGGGTATATTCTTATGACTGATGAGGATTCCCCTAGAAGAGAATTAGGATTACAGGTAAGCCATTTATCCTATTCTACTAAGACCTTAACTTACAAAAAGAAGATAGAAGAGATTTTACTCTATGGGTGACTTGCTTGGATTTTCATGATTATTTTACAAGGTAAGTGTTAACTTGTTTTATTGGGCAGTACTTTATACTGACTTTTTGAAGTCTCAATGATATGTTCCATAAATCTGATATACTATGCTCTTGTGAAGTAAGACCTTTTCTTCATTCACATTTATCTTTGCTTTTGTATAGTGGATTATGATGGGGCACTGACTGTGTTCACTGAGATGCAGCTACTGGCTCAAGAGAAAGGACTTCACAGCAATGGGAGTGGTACCCCCATAGGTAATGTGACTTTTCACCATCTTTTCTGTATATGGGAAAAGAGCTTAAAATGCGTATTAGTATCATTGTACTCTCCATATTAATATTTATGGTTCCCGGTTTTCAGTTAAAGCTGTTTCTAACAAAAAAAAAAAACACTGAAGATGGGATTGTTTGCTTTTAAGTACAATTAGGAAAGCACTGTTTTTTGCTGCACCTTACTGCTTTGGTGCCCTTTAGTGTTAAAGCAGTAAAGGAGCAGCCTCCACCTTTGGTGGGTTTTGCAACAACAACCCATGTGAGCCATGGTAAGTCACTTAATATGCCTTTTTGACCATCCAAAAGGTTCCTGTAATCCCTGGACCTACTCTGTCTCCCATTTTGGAAGCATGGCTGACCTCATATGGCTTCAGCTCATTGTTCCTGGCATTCTTGTCCAGCTGGTTTGCAGGGTCTCTGTCCAGGAAAAGAGGCACTGCCAAGATGTCATGGGTCACAGCTTTGGTTTCTCAAAGCTCAGTATCAGGATTGTGGCAACAAAGATGACTGTGCATAAGGACTCCTTCAGAATCAGTGTCCTCCTATAAATAACTATTTCTAGCACTGTGCTTAGTATTACAGTGTGGTGGTTTGAAAATCATGCCTATTGGAGCCACATCCCCTTGTTCAGAAAGACAGGAAAGATAATATAAACCCCTTCATCAGTGATGGACAGTTCCAGAAAGGATCTAAAATGGGTCCATGAATGGGTTCTGCTGAAACTGCGTTGCCTCCAGCGTATATGTTACATTCAAACATACACGAGTTCCTGCACAAGATGCTGACAGTGAAGCTTAGAAACATGAAGCAGCAGCCGCTGCTCTGTTTCTTAGTATATGCGACAGACACATCAATTTTAATATAAAGAAGTGCATGCCCTCCCTTCTGAGCAGGCACACCAGACTAGAATGTGTTCATTTTATAAAAAACAGTATCACCAAGTTCAACTTTCATTCGCACTTCTGTATGGCATAATGAAGCTTGAAGCCTGCTGTGCCAATATAAAGCCTGCCTGTCTGCAAAATCTCCTTTAAAAACAGGGTTACCATATCTTATGAAGGTATATTGAGCTATGCTTTATTTTCCAAAGGTGTGAGACCAACTAGAACAATGAACCCTGCACCGAACACAAAGATAAGCAAAGTGCCTAATGCAACTTTTACGCAGGCCAGCCAGGCACAGTTTCTGCACTGCTTTCAAATAGACAAACCCCAACATGCTCTTTGAAAATCAATACTTAGTGGTCCTCAAACTCACTTACAAATAAACTACAGTGTATAATAAACGTCATCCGCAGTGTGGACTGCACATACAAACAGCCCAAAGCATCCTGCTGGTCATGCAATTGTTTTTACTAACTATTCTGCTTCTTTGTACAGCTACAGACGTTGCTTTCACTAAAATCACTATATCTAACATTATGCTTACTAATTTCTTAGCAGACTTCTCCCCTCTGGCCATAGAGCATGAATAGAACAGATCAGCGAACAGAGTAAGACCACATTTATTACTCTGGTACTTTCTTGGTTTAGCAAGACCGAGAACCGGGCAGTAAATCATTATCTTGGACTAACAGAGCACCAAAAATTAATATCTCAATTCTTGAATAGGCGTTCGATCTTTGTCGTGTATCTGAAAAACAGAGCAGCAGGAAAGTGTATTAAATGATCCCTGAGAAGCTATTTATCGAGGTGTAAACATATCACCATCTATGCACATCCTGGAAATGTGGTGGGCTTGGCGTTGTGGAAAGAGTGCTGGGAAAAGAGACCAGCAATAGAGGTGAAGGAAATGATGAAAAGTTACTTGTAGGAGAAAATTCAAGGAAAAGGTACATGGAAAGGAATCGGGAGGATGAAAAAAGGGGGTAGGAACTAATAATATGAATGAAGGAAGGAAATAAAATCCAAATTGCTTACTAGCACTTGAAAAACAACACCCCCATGAATTTTTGCAGAGCTAAGAAGAGTAAATACTGATAACCACAATTTTTTAAAACATTAGAAAACGCTCATTACACTCCAGCAGATTTCACAAGAAACAGAAACTGAAAACAAGAAATATAATTGACGGTGTAATGCTGACACCTTAGTCGTCAGTCCGAGTCTGACTGGCTGACCATGCTTGGAGTGTGCCTTCCAGGTAATCCGTATTTACACTTTATTCTTTAATCGCTTTAGGTTCCTGGAGTTGGATAGAATGCTCAGGTTCCTCTCTAATCAAATAACTTAGTAACACAGTACCTTAGAGCCTCTTTTACAGTGGAGTGAAAAGAGAAATTCCTAAAACAAAAATGGAGGATTCACTTCTGTCCCATTTTCTGTTTCTTCGCCCCATTTTGAGGTAGTGAAAATGCTCAGTTTCTGGAAGCTGAGCTCTAATCTGCCTCCACCATTGGAAACTCCTTGATGACTGACCAGTTGTCAGGGGTCTATTGGCTTTGCAGCATCAGAAAGCCTTCTGCATTTTGAGTAGGTCTACTAAAGTTGATTTATTTTTACCTGTGACCACCATTGAAGCCTGCTATGCAGCAAAATGGAAGAGATTTGTCCATTACTGCTACTGCATCTCCAAACAACTTGACCCACTTAAACCGGGAGTCCAGGACATTATATGCTCCCTGATTTATCTACAGAAGTCAGTTTGTGCCTATACTTCAGTATGGTTACATCTAGTGGCCATAGCTGCCTACATGCAAAATTGGGAACACTACTGCCTTTTTAGCATACCTGCCATTAAAGCATTGACAGAAGGCCTCAAAACAGCCATCCCTCCCAGGATCCCAGCTGCACCAGTATGTTATCTTAATATAGTCCTCACCAGACTCCTATGACCCCTCCCCCTCTTTTACCCTATTTCACACATGCCCTGTCTGGTACCTTTCCTATAACGTGGCCTGTTCTTGTGTTGATAGCGTCTCTTACGCGTATTAGTGAGTTATAGGCCCACGCGCTCATAGAACCCTTCATTCAACTTCATAAAGATAAGGTAGTTCTCTGAACTAACCCTAAGTTCCTCTCAAAGGTGGTAACCCCCTTTCAATCTCAACCAAACCATAGAGCACCCATTCCTTTTCCCCCAAGCAAACTCAGTAGCGGGAAGAATGCTTCACACCTTAGATGTAAAATGCGCTCTCATGGATTACATTGATAGGACCAGTCCCTTTCGCAAAGACCAGTTGTTTGTAGCCTTTGCTGAGCCTCATAAGGGCCACAATATACCCAAAGCAGTCAAATGTATCCAGACCTGCTATCAAAAAGCGGAAAGAGCCTTCCCCGTTACACCTAGGCCACAATTTACACACACGAAGGCTGCAACCATGGCTTTCTTGGGAAATATTCTTCTAGATGACATATGTAAAGCAGCCAAGTGGTCAAAACCACAAGCTACGACTGAGCATTATTGTGTGAATAACCTAGCTTTTCAGTCTATGTAGAGCATGTGCATATACAGCAACACATGCTACGAATGGAAAATAGTTCTTACCCTGTAAGCATCTGTTTGTAGTGTGTAGTGCTGTAGATTCACATGCGCCCATCCTCCTCCTCAGAAACGTAAAGCTCTGATCACAGATTATTCTTTTTTACATTTACCATATTTCTTTTTGCATCCCTTCATGTGCACCATGCTGTGTTTACTCACCACTCCATACTACTCTCAACCACTGTGCGAACAATAACCAAACCAAAGTGACCATGCGTATTTCAAGCCTCCAAACTTTGAAAGGCCCTTCCTATCCCCATTAGGCTAGACCGCTCTGAAGTTAGCTTCAGAAAGCAACTCAAAATCTATCTATTCTAGCATTCAGCAGGCAGCTAAAACAAAGAACCAAGGTTTACTAGCGCTTGAAGGCCTGTTGGGTGGCCATTCACTATATAAGTCCCAAGAAAAGAATAGAATAGAATTGTCAACTAAGGGAATGAGCCCCATAAACCTTGTGTCTTGAAAGACTTCTTCGAACAAAAACTACCTGTAAATGGCCAAGCTCAACACTAGGTGGATCCATCACCCTGTACCCGCTATTTCGCAAACTTCTCAAAGCCCATTTGTTCACAAAATCCTTTGATTAAATCCCCAGCAGTCTCCCCCGTTTTTTAGCCCTGGATCTGGTTAGCAGTAGCGCCAAGAAACCGCAGGTGTACGAGCGCTTTACAAGTATTTTAAAACTCAAACTAAACTCAAACTATGCAAAGCATCTGAATCTACAGGACTACATGCTATAAACAGATGCTTACAGAATAAGTAACATTTTACTTCTAATTGTCAATTGGATACCACAGTGTGGGTGTCAAGATGCAAATGTTTTTTCAATTAATCTCATGAATGCAAGGATTAAAGTGCATTGCTATCATGACTTGTAAGCATAGCAAAGCTCCTTTTCTAGGACTGGTAATCATTCTGACCAAGTCAGGTACTCTAATTTAGTTTTCTGAGACAAAATGCTTTGAACTGGCCAAACATAACATGTCCCAAAGACCTGTTCTTAATTTCATAAGCGTTTCCCGCTAGCTAATGTTATGACCCACTTCTTTCTCATTTTAATCCATGGTGAATATCATGAACTGCATTTCAGTTACCTCTCTTCATTAAATACCAGACTCCAGTTGCAGACCCTACCTTGATTTCACTATCAACAGAGGATTGACTCTCATTTTGGCTTAAATTCCTACCCAGTGAAGGGTGCCAATGTCCTTTATTACACTGATGATGAAGAAGCGGACAGATTACTGCCTTTTCATTATACTGATGATGGATTGTACTTTGACTTTCGAAATGCCAATAGTCCAGAAACATCTGAACAGAGTACTCTCAACTTAGACCACCAACAGAGAAAAATGCTTGGTTTGCTGTGGTAGTTTGGGGGGTATCTAAAACACTAGAAATTCAGTTGCCCACTACTGAGTCAAAACGTGTGTTGGCTGAGATTCTTCAACCAGGGCCAGCTTCATCCAAGCCCTTTTTGCCATTTAATGAAGCTCTTACTGGTGCTGTTCTGGCTACATGGGCAAATACATGCTCATGCATGCCAGTTAGTTGACCTGTGCTAGGTGACATAGACCAGATCCTGATTAAGCATACTACAGTAGAGAGCCTGATTGTTCAAGCAAGGTCAATCCAAATCCCTTTCTGACTAATATGCATAGGGTATCAAAAAGATTTGATGCAAAAAGAATGTATTTGTAGCATGTGTTGGCTGCGTATACACATGCTATGCACACTCCTGCCATCTAGTGGTGGACTCGGACTCTACAACTTGCTTTTCTCTAAGAAGTCTTTCGAGTGAATTACACGGTCAACGGCTCCATCGTTAAACTGATTATTTCCCGCCATCAGGTTCAGATGGATAGTATCCGATCTTCATGCTACTTTGAGGCTGTTACGTCTCCTCAACACGGAACAGAAACTAAGCCGTTCCTACACACCGATACTCGATTACAATTTTCATTTGACTAAGACTGTCAAATTTTCCCAGCCATTTTCAAAACTTCGTCGACTGAGGTTGGCACCTCGTATGTATCCTTTCCCCTGCATCAACAAGAATGCTCTGCTCCAGGTAATGGAAGGGAAGAAACGAGACTTTTCTGAGAGTGCCCGCAGTGCGGGGCAAAGTACGCCTATACAGACCAGCACAACTTATACAAACTCTGCCTGTTGCTGGAGCACAATAAACAGGATTGCACAGCCTGTTCAAAAAAACAAAAAGCTCCTTAGCTTCAGACATTACAACTCTGATCATCTTGAGGATGATCAAGACGAGCCATCACCTCTGACCATGGAATGCCTCTAGGAATCTACGCCCATGGGACCGGCCCCAAGAAAAAGACCACTCCGAGGTCTGTGAGTACTCAGGGTCACCAGATCATCATATACTTAAAACCCATATCCCCACCAGCATCTTACCACCGCTTTAGTGCATCACAGCCCACAGGCTCTGGTTGACAGGCCCAGACAGGACGATAACCCTGTCAATCCCAGTTGGGCTCCGGGCCACAAACACAAACCTGGAGTGGACAAACAGGCCTTGAAGCTACAGCAGCTTCCGGTGTTGAAGAAGCCATTGATGCCTGTCCAGCTCTCGATGCATCAGCGCTGAGCACCCCCTCAGGCAGAAACTGTTGACTCCACATAAGCCTTAAGGTGCTCACTCAACCGCAGGCATCGAAAAAGTAATCAACATCAAAAGACAACGTCATCGAACGTCGATGCTCCACAGGAACATCAGTCAAAAAAGACCCACAAGAACAAGTCACTGGCAAAAGAGGTTTCTACGAATGAGAAACCCAAAACTGCAGTAGACCCTGAATTGGAGGATAATGTCTTTAAAAACCTCCAAGGACTTATGGAGAGAAAACCAACTTTTCAGATGGAACCAGTAACTGGAAAGTTATCCTATAAAAGAAAGCGGTCGGACATTGACCAACCTCAGCCACTAAAACAAAGACTTTTGAGCATAAAGCTAACAGCCCTGTGACCTTAGACACTATGCCACCACCTAGATCTGTATGACCTGCATCCACACACACACACACAGGATTAGACACTAGAAGTTCTACGCACTACTGTCATGGCGATGAGTCTGAGGAAGGGCACCCAGAATGTCCCAGTCCCTGGAAGGAATATGATATAGATCCTCACGACCCTGACATAGACGTAACATTCCCTGTCAAAGCTTCACCGCCAGATGACACTTCATCATACCACAGTGTCTTTCACCGTTCAGCTGAGTATCATAAGGTCCAGTTGCACATTACTCAGTAGGAAAGTGGAGATGCCCTCAAAACCGAGCACTCAGTCCAATACTTACCCATGATAGGGTCAATGCTAAAGATCTCCACTGAAATTTTCAAAGAGCTAGTGAAATCAACGGTACTCACACCCATATTAAGCGTAAATATAAGCCTTCCCCTAGTGACCCACTCTACATTAGTGGCAACACTGTAGCGGATTCCTTAGTGGTCACTACAGCTAGGAAGAGGGCAGTGCCCCAGATTTCAGGTAATGCCCCTTCCCCAGATATGGAGAGCAAGTGTATTAATGCAGCTGGCAAGCACATGGCATTGTGCCATGCAAATAATTGGTGTTATGCCAATTTGGTGGCCTTGCTCTCTCATTACAGCAGGGCTACCTGGGATTACATGGAAAAGCTGCTGCAGCTCCTTCCTGACCGATACAAAAAAGAGGGGAAGACCTAATTAATGAGGGCAAACAAATTTCAAACGCTACAATTACTGATACCGCTGCACAAGGGATTAATTCTTTCATTATATTGCGCTTGGCTTCGCATTTCTGGATTTAACCTCGATGAGCAACAATACCTCCTCAATGTCTCATTTGAAGGGACCACCTCTATGGCCCAGAGGTAGATGCCCAATCAGAAAAAAATCAACAAGGACAGGTGAGCAAAAAAATCTTTGGATGCATTTCAGACAACAGCCCCTAGGCAGCAGTCCTTTCGTAGATACCAGGACAGAGGTGCAGTCAAAACCACCACCACCACTGACAACCAGCCCTACCAAAACAACAACAAACATACCACCAAAAGTGAGGTAAAGGTTATTACAGGGGGCTACAAGGTTGATAACAAGAAAGGTAGAGGTACCCCTGTAAAGGAACCCTCCACCTCAAAGCAGTGACTCGCCTCACATTTCCCCAATCTCACAACACCGGTCTGGGGAAGACTGCAGCAGTTTCACCACCAATGGACAGAAATAACTTCCGACCAATGGGTCCTGTCCATTGTTCAGCAAGGATACTGCCTAGAACTTGCGTCAAACCCTCCAGACATACCTCCATGTAGACAGACCCTTAGCACCCAACACCTGCATCTTCTCAAAGTGGAGGTAAAATCACTGCCGTTGAAAGGGGCCATAGAGCCAGTTCCAAAGTAACAGCAGGTCAGAGGGGTACATTCCTGTTACTTCAGAACACTTCCACAAGGTGACACTGCAGGATGTGATTCCACAGCTACAGAAAGGCAACCGTATGGCGACACTCCCTGAAGAACCCTTACTTTCACATCCCCATCCTTCCAGCACATCGCCGTTACCTGAACTTTGTCGCAAGTGGACATCATTACCAATTCAAGGTATTGCCTTTCAGGGTGACAACAGCACCGCAATTATTTACTATATGTCGGGTAGTTGTGGCAGCACATTTAAGAAGGCACAACATTCATGTCTTCCCATATCTAGATGATTGGCTGATAAAGAGTTCAAGCAGATAGAAGTGTCTACAAGACACACAGACCACCATCAATCTGTTACACAAAGTGGGCTTCACCATCAATGCCACTAACTCTCACAGCCTCTCCAGATTCAGCCATATCTGAGAACAGCTATGATTTGTGTCACAGCCAAAGTATACCCCGATGCCCATATGGTTCTCAATCTCCAAAACCAACTGGCTCTTTTTCAGCCACATTTTCGCCTGCCAGACAGAACCATGATGCGTCTCCTGGGTATGATGGCTTCCTGCATAGCGGTCATCCCACACACCAGGCTTCGCGTGCACCCACTACAGGAGTGTCTAGCATCTCAGTGGTCACAAACATAGGGCAATTTAGAGGATCTAGTGTTGATTCCACCCAGGGTCCATCGCTCATTACAATGGTGTGAGTAACAGACAATCTCCTCAAACACGGCCTGCACGCACCTCCTAAAGTTTGCAGCAGACGCCTCAATGCTGTTGGTAATTGACACAATAATTTGTGTGTCAGCCACATAGGACAATGCCTCTAGCCCAAAGGATCTAATAACCTTGGCCAAAGGAGTGACATATATATTAAATAGGGTTAGACTCAGTGATGAACCCTGTGGAACTCTTCCAAAGGTATGAGTGGCGTCAGAAGAAGTGATTTAATTTTTAAGAAATGAGGACAGAAGCATCAAAGTCTGTGACCCCCAGTCTCTCTGAGATGGCTAACCAGTCTCGTAGGCGAGATGGTGTTAAAAGCCGCAGTTAAGTCTAGGAGGATTAGAAGTGTACCCAGCATCCACCTGAATGCGGATGTCATTTATTGCAGAAGTTAAAGTGGTCTTTGGGCTATGGCCACCTCTGAACCGATGTTGGGAGCCATCAAGCAAACAATGTTGCTCCAAATAGGAGCTAAGATGGAGGTTTAAATGCTTCTTCAAAATCTTTGCTGGTACTGGTAACAAGGAGATAGGCCGATAGTTTTTTGGTTCAGAAGAATCCAATGTGGCTATTTTTCAGTAATGGTTTAACCACCGCTGTTTTACAAGTGTGAGGGTACTGCCCCGATGCGATGGCTGCATTGAGCGCAGAGGTGAGGTGAGGGACAATCATCTTCCCTCCTAATTACATGATCTTCAGGGGGCAGGGTTCCAGGGGAGGACCAGAGGTCATACCCCCAAGAAGACGATCCGTGAGCTCTAAGGACAAGGAGGGAAAGGCAGCTAATTTTGCTTCCCCTCATTGGGAAGGGAGGAGTTGAGGAGAACAGAGCTGATAGTAGAGGCTGTATTGACCAACTCTAAGTTGAGATTGTCCAGGGAGGAATATATTTCTGAGATCTTAAAATGAAAATATTTACCCATCTTGTCACAGAAATCCTGTGAACTGTCGACATTAGCAGAGACAGGAGGAGAGGAAAGAGATTTAATTACAGTGAATAGTTCCTTAGAGGATCTAAGAGATTCTGTCATTCGAGAGTCGAAAATGGACTTTTCCTCTTTGATAGCAGATTTGTATTCAGCTAGTTTATTTTTATGGAGGTCGTTTTCAGTCGGGTTGCAATGTCGGTGCCAGATCCTTTCTTGATGGCGGCAGGATTGTCTAAGCTTCCTTAGTCTATCTGAAAACCAAGGGGCAGTGGGCTTTTTTCTACCTACAAAGTACTCTTTAAGGGGAGCAAAGAAGTCAATAGCCAGTTAGAGAACTCTATAGTTCTCTTCCAGGGGATCCTCATCAATAGTCATAAGCATTAGAATATTCCCGCCCATGTGCGGGATCCCGGAAACAGTATATTATATGTGCCCCACATATATTTATCCATACATATATACCTATATGTATACACAAGCAATTGCAGCCCATAAACCCTAGAGCTGAACCATGCTGTAAGTAATTTCCACTACACATAAGAAAATAGCATTATAAACATGAGAAACAACATTATAACTTGTTTGGAAACTGTTTTGATGCTTAGAAAACAGCAGAAATTCTTAGAAAACACTGAAAGCATAGGAAGCTCCCAGGCTGCATTGCAAATACCCAGTCTTAAAAGACTGAAAAGCTAACTCATAGCTGCATAGCAAAAAACTGACACCGTGCCTTTAAGGCACACCTGACCCCCACCTTCCCATCATGCCTCAGGGGTGGCAGTTAGGTCAGTTGTTCTTTCCGGCTCCTTCTGGAAGGATCCTGGCAACAGAGCTCCACTTTTTTCTGAGTTTGTCAGAAAATATTGTCTATTTTTCAACTGTTTTTTCCCTTACTTCGACGTTTTACATCTAAGTCAGTAAGAGGCTGTCTTTTTTAGGCATTTTTGGGCATTTTTTCCAACTTAAAATGCCTTCTCTTTTCGATCCTTGCCCTGCTTGTGGCAAGAAGAAGGCCAGGACTGACTCTCATAGGGTCTGTATCCTGTGTCTACCAGAGGATCATGATTCCAAGACATGTACTCACTGCCAGAGCCTGTCCAAAAGAACTTTGAAGGACAGAGAGCGAATTCGCATTTATGGCCTGGCACAACCATCCAGAGGCCGATCTCCGGTGAGGAAGGGCTCCAAGAGGCCTAGAGATTCATCTAGGAGCAAGTCCTCTCGTCCTTCCGCCTCAGCGTCGGGCTCGGCGCTGAGAAAAGATGTTCCGGTAGGTCGTGTTTCCAAGAAGAGACTTTCGACAGCGGGCTCGCCGTCGAGAGCAGGTACGTCGTCGACGTCGAAGTCCAGACCGCCATCGCCAACTCGGCGACGATCGGCGTCGAGATCTAGAGCCTCTCCGCCGTCGTCAACCCGGCGACGTTCGGCGTCGAGGAGCAGGGAACCTCTGCCGTCGTCAACCAGGCGACGATCGGCGTCGAGGAACAGAGAACCTCCGCCGCCGCCAACCCAGTGGCGATCGGCGTCGAGGAGCAGGGAACCTCCGCCGTCGTCATCTCAACGACGATCGGCGTCGAGGAGCATGGACCCTCCGCCGTCGTCAACCAGGCGGCGACCGGCGTCGAGGAGTGTCACCCCTCCGTCGTCGAGGGCACGATCCCCTCCGTCGTCGAGGCTCCATCAGCGTTCGACGTCGAGGCAGCAGGATCCTCCGCCGTCGTCATCCAAGCGGCGTTCGGCGTCGAGGTTGGCATCCGCGTCGACGTCGAGAGTGGCAGCATCTCCGCCGGCGTCCCCGCGGCGTTCGGCGTCGAGGGAGAGAGGGCCTCCGTCGTCGGCTTCACATCGCCGTTCGACGTCGATGCGGCATTCTTCGCCCACTGAACATGGCCACCGGTCCACATCGAGGCGTCGTTCGACGTCGAGAGAAGAGTCCCGGCGAGAAAGGAGACCACGCCACGGATCGACGTCAAGACCACGCTCGACGTCGAGACAGGCCTCGGACAGGTCGGTGGTCCTGGTGACAGAGTCGGCGTCGCGCCATTCCTCCTCTCACTCAGGGGCATCTCCACGACCGGCAATTCCACGAGAACCTGCAGGCCAACCCCGTAGGTCCTCTCCTCAGACTCAAGGGACAATTAATCTGTCGCCCAGATGGCTGCTGCCAGCACGTCATTGGCAGGACTCAGGGGCTACAAGGAGGCTGCGGAAATACGTCAGTCCAGTGCATGACTCTCCGCGGCAACGGCTGGTGGCGGCTGTGGACAGAGCTAGTCCCCCCAGGCCAACACGTCAGAAGTCTCCAGACGACAGGCGACGCAGATCGCGCTCCCCCAGACGGGAGGGGCGTTCATCTGGATCACGGGCTCGTGATCATCGCCGGAAGCGGAGGACTCCATCATCGTCCTCTTCCTCGTCCACCAGGTCCTCCCATCAGGGACTATTCACCCACGCTATCGGGCAGCCCAGTGTCCAGGGTCTCGCCCATTGACGACATCAACACCTACCAGGAGGTGTTGCAGCGGGGAGCGCAGAAGCTGGGGATTGAGATGTCTGTCCCCCAAGTCACCACGTCAGTGATTTTTGAAACACTTCACCAGAAGTCTGCCTCTCGTCCACTGCTGCCTTTGGTCCCAGGAATCATGGAACCAGTCATGGACACCTTTCTCACCCCGGCGACCGTCAAAGCGGTTCCGGCTCGTATCCTCAAAAAATACAAGCCAGCTACCTCTGACCCCGTCTTTGTGAAGATGGACCCGCCTGCGGACTCCGTCATAGTGGCAGCTGCAAGAAAGGGTCAGACGGCGTCGGCCTCCTCTTCCGTTCCTCCAGATAAGGAGAGCAGAACCCAGGACTCCTGGGGACGCAGGGCCTGCTCTTCCGCGGCGGCGTCCCTCAAAATCTCCAGCGCGGCGGCGCTGCTGGGCAGATACGATAGGGCTCTCTGGGACTCGATGGAGCGATTCAAGTCCAAGCTCCCCAAGGAGGACCAAAAGGACTTTGAGGAGATTGTTACTGAAGGGGCTCTGGTGGCTAATCAGTCGATTAGCACAGCGGCGGATGGTGCGCTACTCTCAGCCCACTCTTACACACACGGCGTGTGCGCCAGGAGGTCGTCCTGGTTGCGGCTGACAGGGCTCAAGCCAGACTCACAGCAACGGATTTTAAACCTCCCGTTCTCTGGCAACTCCCTCTTCGGCACTCACACGGATGAGGAGATGGGGCGCATGAAAACTGAGCTAGACACCCTCAAAGCTGTGGGCTTGGAGAAGAAAAAGGAATTCAAGCGCCGTTTTCGACCCACCCAACGCAAGGGGCCTCAACAGAGGGTTCAAACCCCTCAGTGGTCTCAGAGCAAACCCCAAGGAAAATCGCAGTTTCGAGGTGGAAAGTCCGGCAGGGGCAGAGGTGGACACCAGCAACAGTCCTCCACTACCACAAGAGGAGGAAAGTCATGAGCTGTGGCTTCCTCTACGGCCGTTGCCCACTCCAGTGGGAGGAAGTGCGTCACAACATCTAGCAGAGTGGGTCAGCATCACAAAAGATCGCTGGGTGCTGAATATACTGCGTCATGGATATGCGCTACGTTTTCGAGCGCGTCCCAGAGACATCCCGCCAAAGAGGTCCCGTCCTCACCACTTAAAACTACTCCAACAGGAGGTGAGGACCCTTCTGCAAAAACAGGCCATAGAAAAAGTTCCTCCTTCGCAGGTCGGAAAAGGAGTGTACTCTCGGTACTTCCTTGTGCCCAAAAAAGATCAAGAGCACAAGTTTCGGCCGATTCTGGACCTTCGTCTCCTAAACAAAGTCATCGTCAAGGAGAAGTTCCGTATGTTGGCGCTTCACCAAATATGTCCACATCTGCAAGTCGGGGATTGGATGTGTTCGGTGGACCTCCAAGATGCGTACTTTCACATTGCAATAGCGAAACATCACCGCAGGTACCTGCTGTTTGTGGTTGGAAGCAAGCATTACCAGTACAAAGTCCTTCCATTCGGACTCAAGTCGGCTCCGCGAGTCTTCACCAAATGTATGGCAGTGGTGGCGGCCTGCCTACACAAGCAGGGTCTCTTCGTCTACCCGTACCTAGACGACTGGTTGCTGAAGGCTCCATCCCAGCAGCAGGTGAAGAAAGACTTCCAAATCTGTCTGAGACAGTTGCACGCTCTCGGCCTTCACGTCAACATGGCAAAGTCCGTGCAGCAGCCCACTCAGTCCATCCACTACCTTGGCTCCGTTCTGGATACAAGCGTGGGAAGAGCGTATCCTTCGGGGGAGAGACTGTCTTCAATGAAGAGGAAATGCAGGCTTATGCAGCAGATGCGGAGGCCGTCAGCCCGGCAGGTAGCATCTCTGCTGGGATCCATGGCGTCCTGCATTTTTCTCATTCCCAACGCCAGACTGCGAATGAGACCTTTGCAGCAAGACCTGGAGGACCAATGGGATCAGTCCACAGGCCGTTGGGGAGATCGAATCTCTCTCTCCCAGGTGGCGAAATCTTCCCTACCATGGTGGACTCGTCAGGACAATCTGTTGGTGGGAGTCCCGTTTCACCAGCCACTTCCGGTGCAATCGGTGGTGACAGATGCATCGCTTCAAGGTTGGGGGGCCCACATGGGGTGCCTCCAAATACAAGGTCGGTGGTCTGCAAAAGAACAGGGCTACCACATAAATATGCTAGAGCTTCGGGCAGTCCACCTTGCTCTAAAGGCGTTCCTCCCAGCAATCAAGACCGACTCAGTCCTGGTGCAGACCGACAACACCACGACCATGTTTTACCTGAACAAACAGGGCGGGACTCGGTCACGCCCCCTCTCCCTGGAGGCGCAGGCGATCTGGCACTGGCTGCTCGCCCGGAACCTCTCGGTAGTGGCAGTGCACCTTCCAGGGGAGTTGAATATCAAGGCAGACGCACTCAGCAGGCACTTCGAAGATCAGCCCGACTGGGTGCTGCACGACGACGTGGTGGCAGACCTGTTCCGTTGTTGGGGTCGTCCAGACATCGATCTGTTTGCAGACGACGAAAATTCAAAATGCCACGCCTTCGCGTCCAGATTCCACCGTCCAGGGACCAGGGGGAATGCTCTTTTGATGGATTGGTCCGGGACATTTGCCTACGCCTTTCCGCCCCTGCCTCTGATTCCGAAGGTGGTATCCAAGCTGCTCAGATCCGACATGAAGATGATCCTCATAGCTCCGGACTGGCCGCGCCAGTGGTGGTACCCGGACCTTCTTCATCTCTCAGTTCGACCTCACAGGCGACTGGATGGGCGGGAGGATTCTGCATCCCAACCTTCCCTCACTGAACTTAACAGCATGGCTCCTGAGGTCCTGCAATACGGACATTTAGGTCTACCACTTGACTGCATGCATATTCTCAAGGAAGCGAAGCGACCCTCCACGAGAGCGTCTTATGCGTTTAAGTGGAAGAGGTTTTTCATTTGGTGTAGGGAGAATCACCTTGATCCTACAAAGGGGCAGGAGGACGTCATCCTTCCATACCTCCTTCACTTAGCTAGATCAGGCTTGAAGTATGCATCCATCAGGGTCCATTTGTCTGCCATTACAGCTTACAGGAGGTCTCCCAGTCAACCTTCCTTTTTCCAGATGCAGGTGGTCAAGGACTTCTTGCAGGGGTTGAAAAAAGTTTACCCCCCTGTTCGAAACCCTTCTCCTCCGTGGGAGTTGAACTTAGTGTTATCCAAGTTGATGGGCCCTCCTTTTGAGCCGATCCACAAAGCTTCTTTACAGCATCTGTCGTGGAAGGCCGCTTTTCTGGTAGCCATTACATCGGCACGCAGAGTAAGCGAAATCCAGGCTCTGTGTACTAAAGAGCCGTACACAGTTTTTCACCAGCACAAAGTGGTCTTAAGGGCACATCCATCTTTTCTCCCTAAGGTAGTGTCTGATTTTCATATTAATCAGTCCATTTCTCTGCCATCCTTCTTCCCGAATCCAGCGACCCCGGCTGAGCGGTCGCTCCACTCCTTAGACCTCAAGAGGGTACTTAAATTCTACCTGGCAAGTACCAGAGGCATTAGGAAGACGGATCAGCTGTTTGTCAACTATGGCGCCATGAGAACAGGCTTCTCAGCAGCTAAACGATCCATTTCCAGATGGATTGTTTCCTGCATTACCCTAGCCTACCAGCTGGCGAAAAGGCCCTTACCTTTGGCCCCTAAGGCTCATTCTACTAGGGGGAAAGCGGCCACCGTAGCTTTCTTGCATGACGTTCCAATGGCAGAGATCTGCAAGGCGGCCACTTGGAGATCGGTTCACACCTTTACCAGGCACTACTGCCTCGAATCCGATTCCAGGGCGGATGCCCAAGTAGGCCAAGCTTCCTTGAGGAACCTGTTTGGGTAGCCGGGTCTATCTAAGCATACTGTTCCTTCTCTGTTTTTTCTTTCCTTTGCCCGCAGGGGGATGAGGTGAGGCTCGCTATTCTATTCTAATGCTTATGACTATTGATGAGGATCCCCTGGAAGAGAAGGATTAGTTACTTACCTGTAATCCTAGTTCTCTTCCAGGGGTATCCTCATCAAAGTCATAAGCAACCCTCCCGCCTCCCCGAGCAAAGGTGTGATAGGTTTCAGAGGTTATTATTTCTTTGTGCCATGACTTTTCAGTCTCCGCAAAGAACAACTGACCTAACTGCCACCCCTGAGGCATGATGGGAAGGTGGGGGTCAGGTGTGCCTTAAAGGCACGGTGTCAGTTTTTTGCTATGCAGCTATGAGTTAGCTTTTCAGTCTTTTTAGACTGGGTATTTGCAATGCAGCCTGGGAGCTTCCTATGCTTTCAGTGTTTTCTAAGAATTTCTGCTGTTTTCTAAGCATTAAAACAGTTTCCAAACAAGTTATAATGTTGTTTCTCATGTTTATAATGCTATTTTCTTATGTGTAGTGGAAATTACTTACAGCATTTATTTATTTATTTATTTATTTATTTTGACATTTGTAAAGCGCGAACGAAGGCCCTTGGGCATCTCGGCGCTAAGTAACTGCAATGTTTAGCCAGAAGGGAACTGGGAGATCAGTGATTAAAAAGCCAGGTTTTGAGGTTTTTTCGGAAGGACCAGAGGGACGTGCTGGTCTTGATGAAGTGAGGCAGTGTGTTCCACAATTTTGGGGCAGCCACCAGAAATCTTCTGTCACCCCAGTTGACAGATTTGGTTCGGGGGATCACCAGATCCAGGGAGCTGGAAGAGCGCAGAGCTCTGGATGGACAATAAGGGGTAAGGTTCTGAGTGAAGAACGCTGGGACAGCGTTGTGTAAAGCCTTGTATACCAGACACAAGGATTTAAACATGATCCTCTTCCTCACCGGAAGCCAATGAAGTTGTTTCATGGTAGATAGAACCGGATGGAATTTGGGGATTCGCCCTAGGAGCCTGGCGGCCGCGTTCTGTATGGACTACATTTTTGTTAACACTCTCTCCTGGGCCCCTAGAAACAAAGCGTTACAATAGTCCAGGGTGGAAAGCACCAGGGAGCTTACCAGCGTTTTCGCCGTGTTTTCAGGTAAGAAGGGCAGAATTTTTTTGATGAGCCTAAGTTTATAAAAGGCTGAAGAGGATATCTGATTGGCGTGTGGTAGGAAGTTCAGACGGTTGTCAAACATAACTCCCAGGTTCCTCACTTTATCAACCGGAACTGGGGGCTGGCCCATAGATGACGGCCACCAACGGGAGGACCACTCCGGAGAGAGATTGCCGAAGATTACAACCTCCGATTTGTCGGAGTTTAGCTTCAGACAATTGTGCGACATCCAGTTCCCGATGGCTGACATGCCCTGGTTGAACATGTTGGCTTTCTGAAGGCCGTCATTTTTGACGGCTAGGACCAGTTGAGTGTCATCAGCGTATGAGGTAAGGCTCATCCCATGTGCCCTGATGACATTGGCAAGGTCCGACACATAGATGTTAAATAGTGTCGGACTAAGGGATGAGCATGGTTCAGCTCTAGGGTTTATGGGCTGCAATTGCTTGTGTATACATATAGGTATATATGTATGGATATATATATGTGGGGCACATACAATATACTGTTTCCGGGATCCCGCACATGGGCGGGAATATTCTAATGCTTATGACTTTGATGAGGATACCCCTGGAAGAGAACTAGGATTACAGGTAAGTAACTAATCCATGCCAGAATGGCATTGGCATAACTAGTCCAATGAAGATTGCTTAGGGTAGTGAGGAGAGCTTATTAATACAGTTATACTTCCCTTTTTTTTTTTTAAATCCTATTTTATTAATCAAATAGCGCATATGAAGCAGAGCTCTGTAACCCAGAAACTTCTGCATAATAAGCGTACATCATCATGACTTTGACTTTTCCACAAGCAAATCAAGGAAAAATGGAGAGCAATACAGACGAAAAACCATCAAAGAAAACTATAACCCAACAACCCCCCCCCCCCCCCCCCAAATCACACTAAAACCTTCCCCAGAGCAGCACTGTAATTACAAATGCACTATCGTCAATGATTGTATCATACAAAAGTATACAGTTGTGCCACAGCATTGTTTACTTCTCACTCTTATGAAGACCACAATGTATTTTATTGATTGTAATGATTTTACTATGTGTTTATACAGAATAAAACTGTTTTTATTTATGAATGTACCAAATAATTAGAATTAAAAAACAACAACAATTCCCATATTTGCTTCACTGTTTGAGTTGCTCTGACTATTGGATATAGAATTTACCTTTTGTCATTATTTATGAGAATTGCTAGATTGTTACTTTTCATATTCATACAATTACATATACAACAACATCTTACACCTACAAAGTGGAGATCAGGCCTGGTTGAGAGGCCCTGCCGTAGAGATGGGCTCCAACTGCAAGCCTCGAAATTTCCCCCATCATTTCCAAATCTTAAAATGTTTGTGCGGGCACCCCCGTGCTGTAAAAATGGGAGTCTCCAAGCCCATGCAAAAGTCCAGGCCGTTCTTCCATGCGGTCACTGAGGGCGCTCCTGGTGCCCTCCATGCGCTAGCGATATCTCTATTAGCCAGAGTAAACCCAAGCAGCATAAGATGTTTTTTGTATATATTGCCCCCCACCCCTTCCATAACATGTAGGAGTACCAGCTTTGGCGAGCAGGGAAGGCCCAGCCCAATACCTCTGGGAGGCAGGCCATAACTCTCCTCCAAAAACGTGCCAAGGCTGGACAGTGCCAGACAGTGTGCATCAGGGTACCCTCCTCCTGTTCACATCTGAGACATGTTGGGGAGGCCACCAATCCCGCCCTCCACAATCTCACTCTAGTAAAGTATACCCAATGGAGGTACTTGAACTGGATAAGGCGCAGGCTTACTGCTATAGTCACCACCCATGGGGAGGACAGGGTCTCCGCCCAGTCCGTCTCCTCCAGTGTGCCAACATCGCCCTCCCAGGCCTCTTTGAGCCTCTGTAGCGTGGGGGAACATAGGGTAAGTAGGGATTGGTAGATTTTAGAGATCTTATGATCTTGGAGATCGCCTATGAACACTTTTGCTTCAATCGGACTGAACTTAGCTAGTGACTCTAAGCCCTCCAAATTTGGGGAGATAGTGTGCCAGAAATGCAGATATCTATAGAATTGGGTTCTCGGCATGTGAAAGTATTTCGGTAGATCCTGAAAGGACTTCAGGACCAGCCCCCTCATTACGTCTCCCAGAGTAGAGATACCAATGCTATCCCAGCCACGAAACCCAGATAGTGTAGCCAATTGTGGCAAT
The DNA here is from genome assembly GCF_964204655.1 of Triturus cristatus. Taxonomy (NCBI): domain Eukaryota; kingdom Metazoa; phylum Chordata; class Amphibia; order Caudata; family Salamandridae; genus Triturus; species Triturus cristatus. Next base: position 1,154,728,240 of record NC_140583.1, on the reverse strand, counting down.
CACCCATTATTCCTCAGGGGAGTCGCCTGCGTCAGTCTATTCCACCACCCCATCCTCCTTAGAGCCGGCCTCAAGATTTGAAAAACAACCTTCGAAACTGGCGGCAATGAATTGCGCAGCGGTGCAGAGTATAGTATAGTGTGCAAAGAGAAATCTCCCATAAGCCTCCGCTCCACAGCATACGCAGGGTCATCCCTATCCCCGTACCACCATTCATTTAAGATGAGCAAATGTGAGGCCATATAATACGACAAAATGTCGGAGGTTTCCAGCCCCCCTCAGTACGTAGATTGGAAGGACGTCGGTAATGCAACCCTCGCTGCTCTATCAGCCCACAAAAAAACTGCTCCAGAGCCGCATTAACCTGTCGGAACCACCTGGGAGGAGTCGGGTAGGGGGGATTTTGCAAGTGGTATAGTAAATGGGGGAGCGAGACCATCTGAAAGATAGCTGATCTACCATATATGGACAATGGCATATGGGACCAAGTCTTGAGATCCGCCCGCACACGTTCCCATACTGGAGCCAAATTACTGTCCCAAGACACAGTAGGAGAGACCAACAATAATACTCCCAGATATTTCATCCCCTCTGTAACCACCCGAACCGACGAGGCCCAGGAGCCCAGACACACTGCATCTCCCAGGACCCACAGGGTGGACTTTCGGGGGTTCATGTATAATCCAGACGACTCCCCGAAGAACTGAATGATGCGAAGCAACCTCTGCCCCGTCCTGTCCACATTGGTAAGAAAGAATAGCACATCGTCAGCGTACAGTGCAATACGGTCCAACAGTCCGTGTGCCAATTCAAAGCCAGTCACCTGTGCGTCGATTCGCACCCAGGTGGCCAGGGGCTCCGTAGCCAATGCGAACAGATATGGAGACAGGGGGCAGCCCTGCCTGGTGCCCCATCCAATGTAAAATGTGGAGGAGGTAGAACCAGCTACGGGCACTGACGCAGTGAGGTCAGTGTAAAGCAATGTCAGGTAGGACAAGAAGCGTGGTCCGATATTCAGCCTGCGTAGAAGTGCAAATAAATATACCCAACTAAGGAAGTCGAATGCCCTATCCATATCTGGCAGTAGCATCGCTGCCTGTTCACCCAACCCCTGGATGGCCGCAATAGCAACATGTGCTTGACGAATATTGTGACGTGTCGCTCTCTGGGGCATAAAACCATCCTGATCGGAGTGCACTAGAGTAGTGATGTGGGACCGAAGGCGATTGGCCAAAGCCTTGGCCAAGATTTTGGCCTCTACGTTCAAAAGAGATATAGGGCGATAGGACGCATGTTGGTCAGGGGGTTGACCAGGCTTGTAGAACACCACCACCTCCGCGTGTCTCCAGACGCAAGGTAGACAGCCCCGCTCCCTGGCCTACTCCACCACTCTAAGATAGTGGGGTCCTAACTGCAGAAAGTAAGTTTTTTAAAAATTCACATGGAAAACCCTTGGGCGTCACCCAGCTCTTCCTCCGTGAGTGGAAGGTCTAGTTCAGCACACGCTTCGCCGGACAAAGCTTTGGGTGGAAGGTCATCAAGGAAACGGCCTATCACATCCTCATGTAGACACTCTCTGGGGGCATATAACTCCGCATAGTACACAGCAAAACTTTCAGCAATTTTAGAGGAATCTGTAAGGGGCTCCCCATCCGGGCCTACGATACCAGGGGGGGCCTGACACAGCCTGTGGAGCAGCTTACTGGACTTGTCTCCCCACTGGTAGATCCTGCTACGGGTTGACAGCCAGGCCAAGCGGCCCTCATCTAATAAGAGGTCTGCATATCCCTGTTGCGCTAGCAACAATTGTTGACGAACCTGACGACCCCCATCGCCCCTACTGCGGGCTTCCAGATCTATAATATGAACTTCAGATTGTGAAAAGGGCTCCTTACGCGCTCTGCGGGCTGCTGCGCATAAGGAGATGTCAACACCCCGTATAGTGGGCTTCATTGCTTCCCACAGGGGTTCAGCCCCAGCAACCTATCCCATGTTAAGTGTCATGTAGTGGTCAATAGAACTCTCTATATGCTCCCTATAGTCTTCCTTCTGTAGGTTCCAAACCGAGAGGCGCCATCGGAAAGGCTGTCGCGCCCGGCCCACCTGAAGGGTAAGAGCCACCGACGAGTTAGCCGATAACACCGCGGGAGGATATCCGCCTCCACCACCCTGTCCACAGAGGGTGTGGCCTGCAGACCCCAACCGGAGGTCCCGGTCCACCTCCGCCAATGGATCCCCAACTTACAGCCCATTGTCGGCAGACACTCTCCCTGTCAGGTAAGGTCCAACAGAGATACCGGCCCTCATATGTGCTTCTCCGGTCAAAGCGATAGCGAGTTATTCTTCCTTTTCACTACTTTTCTGTTTCCTGTGTTCGGGGCTTTGTGAGATAAAGGAATCCGGAACGAGAAAGGAACAGCGTAATGATCTGACCTGGAGAGCTGAAGTGGCTCCATTACTGTGATGCGGGAGTCATTATAGAACACCCCGTCCAAAATGTGTCCCGCCTCATAAGTGGTGGTTTTTACCAACTGTGGTAAGCTGCAGCAAGCCAGGGTTTCTATTAGAGTTTGTGAATCTTTACAGGAGGACTTATCCAAGTGAAAATTAAAATCCCCCAGAAGCGTCAAGTTAGGTTTGACCAGGTAGGGTTATATACAATTTGTGAAATCCTGGGTGAAGGATGACCTTGGCCCAGGGAGGCGATCGATTAAAATTCCAGCAAGGCTTTCTGTATAGAGTATTTTTAGACAGAAGTATATTGCTTGGTAGGTGTTGGAGGAAGTAGTAAGTGGCTCAATGTGTCAGGTATAGGAATCCCTAAATAGAATCCCTAACCCGCCACCAACTCTCCCTACCCTGTCAAATCGTGATAACCTATATCCCTGTCGGATAGCTTCGACCAGATCGGGGCGGAGCAGTCCCTAGCCCATGTCTCAGTAATGAAGGCCCAATCCGGCCTGTGGAAGGAGACAAAATCACAAACCTCCACTGTATGTTTAATCCGGGATCTGGCATTAATGAGGTAGTCTGAGAAGATATTCTCTGAAGAAACAGAGGGAAGAGAGGAATTTTCAGCGAGAATAGGGAAAGATTTTGCCGGGGATAAGCAAAAATTCCAGATCAGGCAGACAGGCAGCTGATTGAGTGTGTCATCTCCCGGGTTTATAATATGACAGCGGGACTCACCATACCTAAGTAGCTCAAGGGGCTATCTTTTGGAATAGGTGAGCGTCTTGGAGGTATCCCTGGTGAGACGACCAGGGGTTCTGGCGCAAGGCGTGGATGGGCTTGCCTTTGGCATGCATTAGGCGCGACCACTGCTCGTGTCCGGCCCATCATGGTCTTAAGAAGACTGGCAGTTCGGGCTGGACTGTTCCCATGAGGCACAGGGTCAAGACTGATTTGCATATGGCCAGGTCTAAACTGAGGTGGCATGGTGAGCAAAAGAATTATGGATTTTACCCAGATCTCTTGACTGGGGGTGAATATTTTGATTTGTTCTGCATTCCGTCCATCAATTGTGTGTCTTTTGCAATAGAACTTTGGTAACAGTTCCACAAGCACATTCTACTAGGAAGAAAGGTGCTTCTATGTCTTTTCTAGATAACATTCCTTTAGCTGACATTAGTAAGGCAGCTGCATGGACAAATCCACACACGTTTACTAAGCACTATTATGTGGATGTCCAAGCAAAACAACAAGCTCTTGTTGGACAAACAGTATTCAGAACAATTATTCCGGACATCTGCCCCATTGACCATGCACATTGACTCTAAGAGGAGGAGTCTGAATACCACATCGTCAACAAAAAGACTTCTTAGAGAAAAACAAGTTGTTGAGTCCGAGCCCAACACTAAATGGCAGGAGTGTGCAAAGCATGTAAATCTGCAGCACTGCACACTATAAATAGATGCTTACAGGATAAGTAACATACTCCCAAGGACTTAGGACTAGCAGTGCAGTTTGACTCTTTGATAGGTACACTCACACATTATGAGATATGGTCGGCAACATCTTGCCTGCTGTTGCGGAGAACCTCAGGGCCTCTTTGGGCTAAATAATATAGAAAGGTACAGATGCAGCCTAGTATGTATTCCGGGTTGGCCTGCACAGTACAGAGTTCACAGGCAGAACTATTGATCCCAGTGGCCTGCTCAGAAAGCCCAGGTGCATGAGCTCAACCAGGTTTTCTGGAGAAGTACAAGAGTACCTAAAAGACCCTTTAATAGGTCTAGGCTCTTCGAAGTATTAGCTGATGCGGCACTCAAACGATTCAAGGACAGTCACAGCACAGTCTATGGTACTGTTGACGCCAGCTAAACAGTTTTCCCACCAATGCAAAAAATTCAGAAGCTATACCAGGAGCTACCTTTCAGACAATACCTGCCCTCCCATCATGTACTTCAACAGCTGACCTAGTCCTGTTGGGGCTGCGGCACTGATAGACATCGTTCAAAATAGAATGAACAGCAATTCTCCAATTGTTCCTCCCCAGCTGCAGCATCTCCCAAGTCACTTTATTGTGCCGTCCCAGGGTCATGCTCGGCCAGTAGGAGAGAGGCTATGGCAATTCCTCCTTGGCTGGTGGGCTGTTGTGTCAAAACATTGGGTCCTACAGATTGCCCTAAGGGCCTATTCGGTGCCCTTTCTCTCCTCCCCACCCCACATTCCTCCAGCACCTGGAGAATAATTATTCCTTTACTTCACTGACTGGTTGCTGAAAGGAGGCTCATCGCTGTCAGTCCTAGCCCACCTAAACAGCAGCCGAACTCCTGACATTGTTTGGGTTTACCATCAATATGCAGAATAACTATCTGAGCCCCACACGGAAGAGTCCATTAATCAGGGTTGTTCTGGCATTCAAAGCCTTTTCTCCACTGCAGCAAGTCCCGGGGTATTCAGGATATAATCCTAATGTTTTGGGGTCAGTCCTGGGTTTTAGTTAAAATGACTCTGATGATTCTTGACCTCCTAGCCTCGTGTAACCTCCTTATCGTCAACACCAGTTGGCACCTGCTTATTCTGCAGTGTGTCTGGAATCTCAATGGGCCCAGTGTCACCGCTGCCTCTCCAACTCCATTCAGATCCAAAAGGAGATGGCACAGAATTTGCCAACCAGACTTGTGGCAGACCACTTTTTATCCCCAGCCTAGAGTGTATGGTGGTGACAGACAGGTCGCTGCAGTTTTGGGTGGGAGACATCTAGGACAGGTTGAGATCAGAAGCCTCTAGTCTCTGGAAGAGAGCCAGATTTATAACTGTCTTCTAGATCTTTTGGCAATCCATCTGGCTTTAAAAGTCTTCCTGCCATCCATCAAAGGGAGGCTGGTGCAGGTCCTCATGGACAATATGACTGTCATGTGGTAGAACAATAAGCATGGTGGAGTGGCATTCTGGATTATGTGCCAGGAGGCTCGGCGCCTTGAGGTGGATTTACCAGCAGGGCATTTGCCTGTTGGTCAATTGCTGAGTGGGGTAATTGAGAGAATTCTACATCGCAACATGGGTTTCAGCAGACCATGTAGTTTTACAGTTTATATTGTGGATGAAGGCAGTAGATGCATTCATTGTGTGAGTCATCAAAATGAAAGTGTTCTTCACACAAGCCTGAAAGGGGCTTTTCTTGATGTCTCAGCCGCAATGTCAGGAGCAATTGGATACTCCCTGGCTCAAACCTTGAGAAGACAGTACAACAAGATAAAGCTGTCTAAGGGGTTTAGGTAGCCAGGGATTTCTTATGCTGATTTGTGTTAGCCACTGCTATAGAAGGTGACTGAAGGCCCGCCATCTTGATGACTGAGATTATTTAAGCATGTGACTCGATGAAAGATACCAATGCTGGAGAATTGCAGTTACAGGGAAGTAACTTTTTCTTTCTGACTGGCAACTGCTTTACTTCCCAATAGGAATCCTATCTCTTCTAACCATGATGGTTGGCTGCCTTTTTCTCAGTCTACATGTTCAGCTGCATGTGTCTCCTAAGGTTTCTGCATGACTAGTGGTAGCAATGCTATCAAGCTGATGTAATCGGTTTGCGAGCTTCCATAAGAATACAACATTTCTGCTGTGGTGGATGGAGAGATGGACTATCCTTGGAAGCCTCTGTTTACATGATGCTCCTTCACCAGTCCGGTATTAAACTCTGAATTTCAAGTGTTTGCAGGCTTCTACAGCAAGCCTGTCTATTCTGAGCTTATGGTCCGAAAAGTAAGTGATATAATATATTGACATTTGAAAGTCTGGCCAGTCAGACTTACAAGCTGAGGTTGTTTCTAGAATTTCTCATATTACATATGTTCATAATTCAGAACAAAAGAGCTCTGAATTAAGCTCACAAGTCATTTCCTAAACTGATCAAATAGTCACCAGTTCGTACATTGAAATGGGGGCCTCGCTGTTGGCTGTGCACATTCCAGGTTTGAAAAACAAATGTCAGATGGTGTTAGTAGATAGCTAACTAAACTGCAAGAGTGTAAGCTTCATTTAAACATGTATGATTTTCCTTTTCCAGCATCCCGCAACGGGGAGCTGTGCGCTTAAATCTCTTCCAACAGTGAAAAAGTATTTACAGATTTCACATTTATTATGAAGTAAGATCGATTTTTCGAATTGTGCAAATTTTCTAATCAGCAAATCTGCTCAATCTCTTAAGGGTCTAAGGTCGGAAATGCTGTTGAAAATCTGTCTGGTCATGAGGATTTAAAATTGAAAGTACAGATGTTACTGCATGACTAGAACAATTAATTATTTTTTTCATTGACTCTTAAATAAAACCAAATGTAAAGCTTGATTTTTAGAACTGGGTATTTCAGCAATTCTGTTGCAAGTTCTGTTGCTCTAATATGCCATTCCATTTCTCTGCTTACAATCTCATTGCTGTACAGGAGCTTTCTTGGACGTGATTGTGAGATGTGAAATCTCCAGAGTATTACTTCTTATGCTGTTACAGGTAAGGCGCTAAACATTTTCTCCAGCATTGGATCTTGTACATTTCTTGCACTTTGATAACTCATCATTGTCAGGCTGGAAAAAACCCTAGTTTAAAACCGAAATTAGCAATGTTAAAAAAAATAGTGTTACTGTATTCATATCATGGAATAAAACACTGCACCCAAAGGTGAGTGCTCCAGCACTTCTAAGTCTCCCTAGAGGCCATGATAGCTTAGATTTTCAACTGCACATCAAGTGTGAGGGAGTCCCTGAACAGTGCTCTGGCCTCTCTGATACATTTACTTCAGAAACTCAGTATTTCTTCTTTTTGATTCCTCTGGACGACCTCCCAGGCCCTGCTTTAGCCTCTGCGTCAAAGTGTGTTGATTATGGATATTTTTCTTGTGGACCAGGTGACATTTCTGCCAAGATGTCACCCTCTCAGAGACAAACAAATCACATTTTAAGACCTGTTAATCCTGGGGAATTAACTGCCTTTCTACAAAACGTAATGCATCAAAATATGACATTTGCAAATCTTTCGCACCCAAAGTACTGTTCATTTCTCCACGTCACTGCTCGGCAAATACCTAAGCAGTGCCCTGCTCCAACATCCTGCAGTTCCATGACAGAGAAGGACTCTCTTTGGGAACGCCTTCAACTTCGCTCCCATTTCAGTCTTCTCGAAGCGAAGGCTAGCTTCCCTCGTCTCGTCCTCCTCAGCTCACGTCAATACTGGGCTTTGAGGCAGTCCGGCCATCACACTCCATTACGGCTTGTTGGTCTGCACCTTATCATCACAAGTGGTGCTAGGCGTGCTGCTGCCGCAAGTGATAAGGCACAGACTGACAAGCCGTAGCCGTAATGGAGTGTGAAAGCATATATATATATATATATATATATATATATATATATATATATATATATATATATATATATATATATTTGAAGAAAGACTCGGCAGCGTCCCCCACCAGAGCATCCACGGCACCAAGGAAATCCACAGCACGGCAAGATCAGTTAATGTTGTTTATTTCATCTTTTCACCAAGTGCACAACAACAGGGACGGTCGACGCGTTTCGGCGAATGCCTTCAACTGGACCATAGAGTCCCGTCATCTAGACAGTCTTTTTAAAGTGACAAAGTGCAGTAAAAACAGAAAATTCACCTTATGTGTTTCAGTAAGCTAGAATGTTAACCCACACTCAACTATTACTTATATGGCATGCGTTAGGCGCCATTTTGCATTTCAGTTTCATTTTTTTGTTTTTTTATATAAATTATTTCCTGTTTATAATTTTGATCTTTTTACAGACAAACAAACAGGATTGGCAGATTTGTTTAGTAAAGTACTCATCAGATTTGGAAAACATTTATATGAGAAACATAGAACATTGTATATGCAGGGATTATCAAGATCATACTCGTATTTATATACACATTCTAAAAAGATCCTAAAGAATACAGGGAATAACTGGATTTGAGCTCTGACTGATTTTAAGAAACAACCTTGAAACACAGAAAAATGCCGCTAATAGTTAAAGACCATGGTCTCAAGTATTCCACTCCCGAGCTTAAAGGTTCTAAAAGCTTGTAATAAAATGAGAAAGTGACTTATGCAATGTGCAAATTGTATCAATAAGATGCAGCAACCTCATAAGGCATTTTAATAAAGTGCAAGTGTGATGTGCAAATTTGCAATAGATATATATATATATATACGCGTGTGTGTGTATTTTTTATTTAAACAGAATTTTTTTTTTTTACGGTGGCGATATAGCCAAGCTCAGATTTGACATGCACAAAACCATAGAAATTCAGCAGTTATAATTACCTGAGCTAAGTATAACTTACACCCCCGCAATGCACTCCTTTTGACCACACATATTACATCACTCATGACGTAGTCCGTTACATCATTCATGACATCACATCAAAATCCTTGCTTATTCAGTAGTCTATAAGATTCCATGTAACTCAGTGATGGCCCACGTATATTGATTCAGTGTAATATCAATGCACCCTAGAAGGAATATTGACTTTAACATATGATCTTTACTATAAATAAGTCAGGCCTACTGCCTTTTGTCAGAATTTTTCATAATAAACAGTGGTGCTGTTCTATGCCGCAATTTACATCTTTTTTCTTGATCTCTCATCCTGATTGAAGTTGCCAGCAAGAGGTGTTAAATGTTTCACACTGCACTATTACACTGTACTCACGTTTCTGTACCTGCCTACCTAGCTCTAAGTTCTCAGATGTGTTGTACCAATCAGCTGAATGACATTTTTCCTCTGTTAGAGGGGAACACCTCTTGGGCGGAGGTCTAGTGTTTACGTGCTGCCAGGAAATTGCCTACTTAGCGTGTAGTGTTGCATGTCTGCACAGTGGGTGCGCCGAATGAGGGCCAAAGGCAAACTCACCCGTGCACCGTCTGCACAGAGCGTCAGCCATGCCGTGGGTTTTATGCCACAATCTTCACTCCACCTCAGCTGAAGATGCCTAACATGCACAAGGTATTCAAAGGAGTCCCTACTTAATTTGAGGGTTGGGTTTTATTGGCAAACTGGGACTGACTACCCCTCACATATTGGCTATGTAGGAGCAAACCACAGATGAACACATGACAATGTAGTGAGCCATTGTATTTTAGTTCTAAGTCTGATTTACATTTCTCTTCAGAAATCTCTTCTTTAGTGTGATCTAGAGCATCTGTGAAGGTTATATTTTACGTTGTGCCATGATTAACACACGCTCTATGGTGAAACATGCTTATGAAATAAACAACCTTTTAACCACATAAATGTTATGCATTTTTTTATTACTAATAATGATTTGAATTCAGACCAGTTGGGGCACAGATTGTTGCAAGGTGCAGGAGAGCATGGTCACCTAGCTAGCTCGGTGCAGCAAGGAGAGGCAGCGATCCCGGCCCCCTGTTTCGGATCCTAGTTTCATGGTCGCCATCTCCAGAGAGCAGCAACCACCGGGAGGATGGGAGACGGGGGGCAGGAGCCGCCGAAGCCCGACCGAAAGAAGGCTGACAAAAAAACAGAGAGAAGCTGAGACGCAAGCTGCAGTTTAGGCACACCAGCGATGTTGCAGAGGGCGAGTGCAGCCCCTTCTCACTCGGCACAGCTGTGACCCAGTCCTCACGTGCCACAACCAATGTCCTGCTGAGACCCCAGTGAGTTCTAATGGTTCTGCGGCAGATGCTGTTGGTAGCAGGGGGTGTTAGCTGAGGCAGATAAGGGCTACTAGGGCAGTGAGCCCATTGTGCACTGGTCTCCGGGCCTACCCGCCATATCTGCCACATCCACCGCAACGTCCGTATTCAAAAGGAGCAGTACCTTTGCGAGATAGCCAGCAGCAAGGGACATCCTGTAGGAGAGCCTTGCAATGGGGCAATTGCGCAGGGAACTGGCTGAGGCGGGCAAGCCAGGACTTGGTGCAGCCTGCAGCCCTGCGCCACCCTCGGCCACCTGCAAACTATCTACCTTAGCCGTACAGTGGCACTTGGCGAAAGAGCGTGCTCATTACTTCGCGCCCTGTAAGGGAGGGGTAAGGCGGTGCTAGCTGACCAGGAAGAGCATGCAATCCGTAAATGGAGAGTGCAATTGGATTGACAGTTAACTGGCAGTGACCTCAACAAAAAAGTGCCAGCCACAGTGAGATAAAGTTCAACGATCACATAGCAGGATCCACAGCAGAGCCTCCCCACAGCCATAGGATAACAGCCATCCCCGAGCTGACTGGTGCTTTCCATTAATTCAACCTTGAATCTTCAAACTGCACACACCTCGAATAAATTAACGGCAAGGTGGTGGTTGGTGCGGTAAGTGCAGCCATCTAGGGTACAGCTCGATCTTGCAGAAGCTGCCCCTCCAGGTAGCGGTGCGGTTTGTGAATTTGACGTCTGCCTCCCCTCCACATTCCAATAAAGCAGACAGCATAAGGAAAAATTCTAAAATGAAGTTTGGCAAGGTCAGACAACAGGTCGTTCAAAAGACATCAAACCGGACAAAGTTTACAAAGAAGCCCAAGAAAGTTTTGGAGTATTCGACAAAACCAAGGCATGGCCAAGGCAGCCCACTGATACTGACAATTCAATCTCTATTTGGGAAAATGAACCCCAGTGGAAAATTCACGTTTTTAAGGACCCAACAGCAGTCATTTATTCAACAACTGACAAAATAATGGGTCTGCCAAATCCACTTACGCCTCAAAAGCCTGCCACAACATCAGCCCTTGTCCTACGACCCAATACAAACCCAAGTCATGCTGAAAAAACCTGCTTGAGCACAGAACGAGACCCCCAGTGGTAATAGCTTTGCAATCAGCCCCAAACTCACGCACCAAATTATTCACATTCAACACCAAGATTGGGCCCAAACACTGAATCATTGCACTGCAATGCATCAGAATATTACTACTGCTTTAAAAACACTACCGAAGAGATGAAAAACTCCTGGCTCCACTACATTTCATTAACAAGCAATGTGGATTTCATGCCAGCATTAGAGTCAAAACCATCAATCTGGCTGACAACCCTGAGGGGCATCTGCAGTCAGTTATTGAGCTATCAAGTGAATCTGATCAATCATCCCATGAGGGCCCAAACAATGGTCAGTAGCCCCTGGGAAGAGATGCTTACCCTTCAACACAGGCTCAGTCACATGACATTGGACACAATATTATTAACATCTCAGCAACATTAGCAACAATGAACAAAAGTTCCATGTATACACCGAAAATAATGAGAAACAAAACACTTTAGATTTAAACCAGGAGAACATTTTGAATTTGCACACATCACTACTAAACATCTTGCAAGCATCCATAACAGCGCTCAACATTCAGTCAGATAAGTTAGACATTCAGATTTACCTAATGAACATAATAGCCTCTCACATTACTGGTATAAACGCAAAACTTGAAAAACTGACAGGCTTAATAACAAGGGTACAAAAAGCCAATCCAGCAGTACATCCAGAATATGCGTGCGGCCCGGTCATATACAAATGAAGCACCCTTCCAGACATCTTAATAGTATTTTAAATGAAAGGAAAAACACCACCTTGGAAACTATGGCTAGTCGGCCAGCACCTGTATATAGTGACAATCTACAAATACTGACGAAGGGGCATCCACAGATGCTGGTGTCGAGCAATTCAATCAGTAAGTTAGGAGGTGTGCCTATTACAGAGCAGTTGCTGCAACTTATCGACCAGCCACCCAAACAAAATGAACTTATGACCCCCACTCACACCAAGAGACAGAAGAAACGAGTCAGGGAAGCTAGAAAGAATCACCAGTGTATACGGAAGGACCCCCACGCAGAAATAAATTATACCCTATTTTTGAAGCCAATCGTGAGCTACAAGACGCAGCAACTTGAGTACTCCGGCAAACCTAGCAACTGAGAAGGAAACCTTGGAATTTCAAGAACATCCGTCACGTGATTCACTTGGTACCTCACTACCATATTAGGAAATGGTGAATAACTCGCAGAAGGCATCAGGAAACGTACAGACTTAAATGGGCCCTGTTCAAAGCTCACTAAATGGAAAAAAGGAAACATACTCCTAGTGACTATCCCAGGGTTCGGAGTTAGACAGGATCACACCCAATCAAAGCGGGAAAAACAACAACCCAATCCAATTATGATAAGCGGCAGTGCTTACTTGGCAACAAATAATGATAGCATCAATTGCAAAGGACGCATCCAAGGACGGACACCTGATGGACAAACAACCCCCTTAATAAGCACTAACCAGAATGGGAACTCACATAAAGTGGCCGGGCAGAGCAGCTCCCAAATTAACAATTTCTATAGCGACCTAATAGTAATTAATGTTAAAAGCAAAAGGAAGATTGGGCAGCCCAAAAACCAAGAAAGCAGAAGGCGACACAGAGAAGCACCTTTATTTAACACGCACTGAGCAAATGGAGAGGCCAAATAAGCAAATCATACTAACACCCCAATATGTTTTGCAAGGCCAGCAGGATCTCTTCAACTGAGTAAATATAATCAGAGTTTGCTGGAATACCTGCACTGAAACATTGTAATTCTACTGATCTGCTATCAATGAAGTTTCTTCCCAATTAGGACAAGAAACAACTGGAACAAACCCTCACGACCTGGAGAACTGAGGAGATTGCAGTCTTAATCATGAGCTCTAGCCAACAGTTTGAAGCCTGGGATATAACACTCTCAAACCCGCTGAGGCATTACTACCCTGTACCTCGGCTAATGCCGCCCAAGAGCCTCAGTACTGAACCCCCCCCACGTTTTCGGTTCTGCGAAGTGCCCATGGTAAAACGGGACTGCCTGTTCATACAAAAAGCAATAGATTGATGGAACAGAGTGAGGACCAATGGCATTGGATAGCTTAAACCCTAAATGCCCCTAGAAAGCGAGTGACTCACTAAACAAAGGATTGCCAAGCCTCTTGACGCCTCGCTAAACCTTCTCTCTTGGAGCCTCGCTAAACCTTCTCTCTTGGAGCCTCGCGAAACCCTCTCTCTTGGAGCCTCGCTAAACCTTCTCTCTTTGAACATTGCAGGGGCAAAGCAGGAGTTACAGGACAATGACCCTCCTATTGAACTGCGAAAAATATGATTTCATTGCGCTACAAGAGACCTGGCTAAATGAACCCATGCAAGTGGCAGACTAAACACTCCACCATGTCCAACCCACAAGATCGAAAGGGGGACTTGCAGTATATGTATCTACTGCACTAAACCTCACTTCAAAACAGCTTCCTTCTTCAATCGGCAGCCTACAAATAATCAAGTTTAGCATGCGTTAAAAATCCAATAACAGCGATAATATTGTTAAATGTCTACGCGCATCCAAACACTCATGAAAAAATTGCTCTATTCAATGATTTAATTCCCACAATTACTAAAATAAGGTTTGAGAAGCCAGCCTGGGAAATAGTGACAGGCAATTTCAACTCCATCCTAATCTCTACCCCAGACGAAGATGACCGTCTAGCAGCAGAAAATGCAATCTGGTCTTTGCACCCACAAATTGGGCCTGATCTCAACTGGCAAAAATTAGTCACAGCCCCAGAACATCTAGGCCTGAGAGCAGTACACGGTAGATCCCCAGATGATAGGCCTCCGAGATATACGTACCTTTATGTGAACTCACCGTCTACAATAGACTATACAAAACTCACCTTACCTCTACTAGCGCATATAAGGAAATTTGTTCTCAAATATGCCACAAGAAATGACTATTCTTACCAGAACCTGGAGCTGTGGAAAAATCCACCAAGACATACAAGTGCTCCCTCTGAAGTAGGCTTGATAAAATCAACTAACTTGAAACGCTTAAGATGGATGTCTAGCACACTTCCTGATCTAGTCAGTCTAGCTAAAGAGATATTCAAGTCTAATAATACTACTAACTACAGTCATATGGAGACCTGGACTGTTTTCTCAACAAAACTACTAGCATATGCCCCCACAGTAAAATTCACCAGGAGGCAATTAGATGAATGGTCCGATGGTCTCACAACCAATTCCTGTGTCTTAAGAAAGGGCCTAAGAAGGGTAGTTAGGAGCATAAGGAGCACCAATACTTCAAAACATTCCTGGGAAAAAATACAAAATCTTAGGAAGAAATATAAAAAACCAAATTTGGGAGGCCCGAAAAACGCAAATGAATGAATTCTGGAAAAAGCTTCTTTTTAATGCTATGCAAACAAACACTGCAGGTATTTGGGAAATAATGAATGGTATCGCAAGAGCCCCATGAATAATAAACAACTCAAGGGCATCTGTTCATTTAACTAAGACATTCACCAAAGATACATCTCCAGAGATTCTAGTGAGGGGCAACAGTTATAACACAGTGGATAACAACATAAAAAAAACATTTCAACCCTCAAAATAACAGATACAAGCAACTCCTGCGTCACCCAGGACTGTTTTCCTGGGCAGGCTAACCTGTATTACTCACCAGAGCTGGTTGCAAAAGTAATTAAGGCATGGCGAAAGAATGGGGCTCCAGGGCCAAATGGCATTCCACAGGAAACTTTTAAATCTGATGCAAAATACTTGACAAACCCTCTGGTGGCACTATACACAAGGTGGCAATAATGGATACAATTCCCATTAGCTGGGGAGGGGTTGACCTGGCTAACTACTGGCTACTAGCTCTTATAGACTCTGAGGCTAGATGTTATGCATTGCTAATCCTGGACGAGCTGGTTGAGTGGCCAAACAACAACAATCTAATCCCAGAAAACCAGACGGGGTTCCGAAAAGGGTTCGGAAAAAACACCCACATCCTAGCAATCACACTAATAGCAGACACGTGTAAGCGTTTGCAGAGACAATTACATCTATGCTTCATAGACTTTAAAGCGGCCTTTGACCGAGTTGACCGGGGCCTGTCATGGAGAAAATTAAGTGTGTTGGGCCTTCCGTACAGAATACTCGAGCCTCATGCAGCTATATACGCATACTTGGATCCAAGTTAAACTAGCTGACGGAGCAAGACTATCATGGAGAATAATCACTGAAGTAGGCCTCAAGCAAATGTTCAATGTGTTCATGGCGGATTTCTCCCCAAGACTTAATCAGGTAAATTCCCAACCTCCGCGATTGGGCACAGCATGTGTGACACATCTTTCCTACGCAGATGACATAGTCTTACTCAGCCAAACAAAAGTGGGCCTTCAAAGAGCACTTTGTGAGCTAGCAGATTATGTTATGATTAACAACCTTGAAATCAACAACACAAAAGGTAAAACTATAACAATTAGGAAACAACCAGGCCCACAACTTGCAATCAAGCTTGACAACGATATCTTAGAGGAGGTCAGCAGTTACAAGTATTTAGATCTGTATATAGAAACAGATTGAACTTTCAAAGGCACAAACAATATATGGTAAAGAAAGTAAATGGCTTGATCTATGAGTTCACTAGCAAAAAAACTGGATGTTCCTTGTTTTAAACCGCTATTGGTGGTCATAGCAACTAAACTGCTGCCAACACTGGCATATGCAATTGTGGTCTTTCATGGTAAAGATGCATCACTGTTGGACAGACTACAAACCAATGCATATAAGAGTATTTAGCCTTCCACAGAATGCTTATCCAGCACAAGTTCGTCTGGAATTTGGTCTTACCCAACACAATACTGTACAATAAAAACATGGTACACACTTCAGTCAAACCGAGCCATTCTACTAAATAACGCCATATGGCGGGCGCAGGAAGCAGACCCTCATTCCATCTACAGCGAATATATGCGATCATCCCTGAAAGTAACAGATACAACAGAAATTTGCAATCAGAACCTCCCTTTCCCACGTATTTGGCCGGATGATAAAGTTGCCAAAATGCACTCACTCACAGATGATAAATGCAGACTATCGAGTTGCGTGCACACCTGGATGGTCCTTCAAACATGTTCCATACTGAAACTGGAGACAAATTTAAGTACAGCATTCTCAGTAGATCTAAAGAGGAAGCTAAAGGCAACTAGTTTTGGCACTCTGCCTTCCTTGGCTTGTAAGTACAATGGCCCAAAGACATGCAGACTATGTGGTCCAGTAAAACAGATTTTATCCATCCGATTTGTATATGCCCCTTTTTTAGGTTGCGCTGTCGTGACCTGTTTTATCTGTACTGTGTGCTTCAAGTTTGCTCCTTGCTTACTGTTTGTTTGTGTACTTTAAAAATCCTTGCTTTCAAGTGGTCAGTCCTGCCTCTTTGGTCCTCCTTTTGTCTTTGTTTCCTCCCACTGGAGCAGGGACTAAATACTGCATCATTACGTTTTGGTTGCTTATCTGTTCTATGGGGTCTTTTTTTTTCTTAGGTTCCTGCTGGTGTTTGGGAAGCTTCCCTTTTCATTTGCTGAGCATTCTCGCTCTCAGTTTAGCTTGCTCCAACAAGGTTTCGGTAAACAGGGCTTTAAATCATTGCTTCAAGTATGCGGCCTCTAAATGACAAAGTCCCAGAGTCCATTCTATTTAACCCCTGAACAACAGCGTGTCGTCACACAGCTGTCATTCAGCCAACAAGTGGCGTATTTAGTTTAGAAGACGGGCCGGACTGGGAACACAAACTGGCCCTGGAAATTGAGTTGGGCTGGCCGTGGGGGTTGGGGCTGGTTATGTGTGGAAAACACTGCACCTGTTATTGTTACAGTGGGCCAATACTGCATCTATGCTGCAAAACGTCCCCCCTGTAACAAAAACGGCCCCCACCCTGGCTGCCAAACCGAGGAAATGCCTGGTGTCGGCTATGGGCAGTCTGACCCTATTTGTTAGAGGCGCAGGATTCGCTGATATAAACATTCAGGGCAGAGGTGTGGCTTTTGTCTGTCTTAGACATTCGAGGCAGGGCGAGAGAAGGGTAGGAGAGGGCCAGTTGCTCTATAGGGAGCAGGCTGTCAGCGTGCGCCTGCTCCACAAGAGTGCATTTATTTTCCATGGTGCAGCTGGCTTGCCTGCCCTCTGTTACAAAGAGCAACAAGTGAGCCTGTCCTGCTGTCAACCATGTTCACGTGGGAGCACAAGCAGGCTTCCTTGGGCCACAACCCCTGCCTGTTTTTCTGGAACTTGTAGATCTTACAGCTCCCAAGCACTACATACGCTGAGAAAGACCTGTAACGCGAACTGCTCACACTCTCTTAATGTGGCAAATAAAGTCTCCCACTGCCCTCACTGTGAATTGTCCTTCCAGCCATGCTCCAAAGCTGAGATGCGCGTTGCGTTCCCATCTCCGTTGAGGTTGTTCTTCCTAAATTGTAGATCGTTTCCTAAACACTCCACTGAACTTGACATTCTGCTGGAAGATTTAAAACCCGATGCTCTCTTTCTAATAGAGACTTGGCTTTACCCAGAGGAGGACTTTGTCCTTATTCAAACCCTCCCTTCTGGGTATCTTTCACTCAGGGCTGATCGCAAGACGGGTAGAGGTGGGGGTATAGCCATTGTTTTTAAGAACATTTTCAACTGCCGCATCACAACAGACCCTCTACAGGACTGCGAAAGCCTGGCCTTTTCAATTGATTTTTCTCCGACTAACACCTTTTCTGATCTCCTGATATACCGCCCCCCAGGCCCACTCGGGCTATTTTCCACTGCCCTGCCTACCACTATCGCCTCCTTAGCCTGTACACCTTCTAATTTTACGGTGCTTGGAGATGTTAATCTCCACATAGATAATCCCCCCGACCATTCAGCTAATGAACTCATATCTAATCTCTCCGCACTTCAGCTCACTCAGAGAGTCTCTAAACATACACATATCAAAGGTCATCTACTCGACCCTGTCTTCAGTAATTTACACAACCTTACTGTAGGCACCCCTACCCCACTTCCTTGGTCAGACCACTTTTTAATTCCAATTAATCTGGAAAATCCATGGACCCACTTTCTCCCCTAATAAAATATCTACTCCGGAACGGACCTGGGCTAAGCTCCCCACTGAGCCCTGGATTTCTGTTCTTGAGGTCACTAAACCAGCCAGTAACCCAAACCCCATTGTGGCCAATGAAAAGTTCAACAAATGGATCCAAAGCTCCCTCGATGTAGTCCTCCCAAAAAAAAACAACCACAAACAAGCCAGGCCTAAGACTGCTCCCTGGTTCTCTCCCAGGCTGAGAGAACTTAAACAATCGTGTAGAAGACTGATACGCTCTTGGAGACAAAATTATTCTGATTCCAGGAATCTTAAATACAGAGAGGCTATTAGATCATATAAAGCTGAAATTAAATCTGCCCAAGCCGCTTTATGAGGAGAAAATCATCTTAGCAGCAAACTCTCCCAAATAAATTTTTCGAATCGCCAAGTCCCTCTCCAATTTACCTCAGCAGCAGCCAACATCAGAGGGGGCACTTACTAGGTGCAATAACCTGGCGGAGTTTTCCCAACAGAAAATTCACAGCATTTACATGTCCCTTCGGCCTTCCAGAATCAACAATCTATGTCACCGACTTTGGGGCCACTTGCCGGAACCCAAATTACACTAGGGCAATTCCCCCCTCTGGATCTTGCCTCATTGGCCTTGGTCAAAGCAAAAGTAAAGTCGGGCTCCCCTATTGATTCTGCTCCTCCTTTCCCCCTGATTCTAGCTGCCGACACCATTCGTCTGGTAATCCTTGATCTGGTCAACTCCTCCATCTCTTCCGGAACTGTTCCCCCACGCATGGAAGTGTGCTCTGGTAAAGGCCCTCTTAAAGAAACCTAATCTTGACCAGTCCAACCTAGCCAACTTTCGCCCCATTTCGCTCCTCCCTTGGATGAGTAAGATTCTGGAAAAGCTTATAAATTCTACCCTAGTAGATTTTCTAGAATCCAACGAGCTCCTTCATCATTCCCAAACTGGCTTTCGTCCTCAACAATGGACTGAAACTGCTCTTCTGGCAGTAACCGAGGAGGCGAGGCGGATACTGGATCAGGGAGGCAAGGCAGCGATCATCTTACTTGACCTCAGTGCCGCTTTCGACACTGTTAACCATCGCACCCTGATCCACCGGCTAAAAAGTGTAGGAGTTACCGGGACGGCCATAACTTGGCTACAATCCTTTCTCAGCGATCAGTTCTTTCAGGTCTTTGAGGGTGATGTTGTCTCCAACCGGCTGTCTCTCGGCTGTGGGGTTCCTCAGGGCTCCTCCCTGAGTCCCACGCTGTTTAACATCTATATGAGAACCTTGTCTGAGATTGTCCATCCATTTGGCATTAAAATCACCACATATGCAGATGACACGCAGCCCATGCCCATGCCTAGAGGAAGTTGCCAAGTGGATGGAACACTCGTGCCTTAAACTGAATGGGTATAAGACCGAGCTCATGCTCCTGGGCAACTCACCCTCATTCGACCCGGTTTCGCTCTGGCCGAACTGTCTCGGTCCCGCACCAGATCCGAAGACTCAGATCAAGAGCCTTGGTGTGTGGCTTGATCGCTCGCTCAGTTTTAATCACCAGACCGTCAAAATCTCAGCCACTTGCTACGGCCTCCTGAGGATGCTCCGTAAGATCCTCCCCCTTCTCCCTTTTCAGGCAGGAAGGATCATGGTTCAGGCCCTCATTCTCTCTCGCCTGGACTATGGGAATTCCCTCTACCTGGTTAAGGTAAGGATCCAGTTTAAGGCCATGTGCCTGACTCATAGGGCCTTCTGGAAGAAGGGCCCAGTCTCAATCCAATCCATGATCACTCCCTATCAACCTCCCAGAGATCTCCGCTCTATGTCTTCCTTCCTAGTCACCTCACACAGAATAAGCAAGGCTATAGATGGGGCGGGCGTTCCTTCTCCCATAACGCTGCTAACTCATGGAACTCCCTCCCACTCCATCTGCTGAAGGAACAAAACCTGCTCTTCTTTCAAAAGCTTCTAAAAACCGTTCTTTTCATGAATGCATCTAACCCGCTCCTCTCCTGTTATTTTGCGTTAGTCCACAGCGCTGGGAGGCCTGAGGGTAGCTATTGCGCTATATAAATTTTATTTTCATTTCATTTCACTACGTCGGGGTATCTAGCTGTCTGCAGGGCCGAACTGGCTGTAGCGAGCACCGGTCATTTCCCTGGTGGGCCGGAGCAGTGGAGGCCGGTTTTGTGCCTGCTTGGGCCGCTTTTCTTACTGGGGGCCGGTCCTGCAGCAGTGCTGCAATATCAGCCCCCTGTAAAAAAAAAAAAAGCAGGAGCGGTGATTTTTGCTAGCACCCCAATACCTGTGCATTTCCTGGGTGGGCCGGAGCGGTGGGGGCTGGTTCTGTGCCTGCTGGGGCCGCTTTTCTTACTGGGGGCTGTCTTTGCAGCAGTGCTGTAATATCGGCCCCCCTGTAAGAAAAGCTGGAGCAGTGGTTTTTACTAGCACCCCCCATCACTGGAGCTTTACCAGTATGATGCCTGCATTACCGCTGGTATTCTGACATTAGCGCTTTGTGTTTTGTTTGTACTAATTGGTAGCCCTTCATAACACTGGTGTGGTACTCGGTCAGGCAATAGGCTATCCAGCTTGCTGCGCATTGATGGGGTATGTTTAGGATGTGACCATACATGCCCCAATATGGTGTTGTGCATGAGGGCCAAAGTTGTGCTACAATCATGCCACTGCAGGCTTGATGCTGTGCTTATGTGGCTAGGACCTGCCTAGATGTTGGAACCAACTACCTTGGTATGATTGCTATTCGATGGTGGTGGCTAGGTAAATGCAGGTGCACACTTCTCTATTATAGTCAACTGTTGTCCTCATTAATTTAAAAGTTAATGCACCAAATGGAGAGGGTGGGCACCAGTTCACTCATCCAATTGTAGAAACCTCAACTTCATATACGTCCCTGGAGTGCTCCCTCAAGTCACACAAATACCTGGTCCAAATTATGTTGTTGTACAAGTCCTCTTTATCAGTATTTTGTTTTTCTAGCCAATATCTGTTTCATCATTGGCGTCCTCCAGGCTAGAAGGTACACAGTACCTAACAAACTCATATTCCATTTCTTTACAAACAAAATTTCACGCCATCACCATAATGTGGTCACTGGCAAATGTGAGGTGTTTAGGCCAAGTGGGGCACAAAATTTGTTTACAGATTTATGATCCCTCCTCAAGTTGAGGGTACGCATTCATATGTATTCCATCATGCAATATTCTATTGTCGATCTATAAATCTATATTAGCCCACATGCATTTGCTAAGTACCTTCCCAAGATCAATGTGACGCAGCAGTCATTTAGCCATAACAAGTGTGCAATAAATGCTAACAAAAGAAAACCAATTGCAGTTCATTATCAGCCCACGGGTGTGGTTAGATTATCTATTTAAATTATATCTGAAAGAAGAAAATCTATTTATTTCTCACCAAAAATGTTTTCAGTGCTTCTGAATTGCCAATATATTATAGCATGCTAGTTCATTAGTGTCAGTTGCGGCTTGTTCGTTAGAGGGAGGTAAGAAGAGTTAGAAGTATGCATCAATTCTGTGCCTTCCAGATATGCTCAACGCATCTTAATTTGATATTGACCCCTGAATCGTATACCTGTGATTCAGTTTATTCATACAAAAAATGTGCATCCTTTATGCTCTGAAATCTTGCCAGATCAAGCGTATTTCGATTAGTAAGCTTTATAGGTCACACATATTGAATTGAATTGGCATTTGTATAGCGCATGGCTACCTTGAAGCATTCCAGCGCTGAAACCGTAGCTAGAGGACAGATACCCTAGGGAAAAAGCAAGGTCTTTAGTTGTTTACGGAACTTCAGGTGATTTGGTTCCCTTCGGAGGTTCAATGGAAGGGCATTCCAAAGTCTGGAGGCATTGAATGAGAAAAGCCGTCCGCCACTTCTGGCTTTCTTAATCCTAGGGACCACAGCAAGGTGGAGATCATCAGAGCGAAGTTTCCTGTTTGCCCTGTAGGGACGAATCATGGCTTTGTTAAAGGGAGGTCCATGCTCGTCCAGCGACTTATGGGCTATGCACAGAGCCTTAAAGTTTATTCTTTCTTGCACCGGGAGACAGTGGAGAGAGCGTAGTGCGGGCCTTGCTGAACATCGATAGGAGGTCTCGGTAAGTAGCCTCGCTGCACAATTTTTGTATGACCTGCAGTTTCGCGGTCACTGATTTTCGGAGCGCCCAAATATAGGGTATTTCCGTAGCCGATCCTCAACAAAATTAGGGCCTGGATCAGTCATTTTTTTGCTTGGAAACGTAGGAGAGGGAGGTTTTGCGGATCGTTCGCAGCAGGCCATAGCATATAGCAGCAGTTTTCCCGGCCTGAACTATAAAGGTAAGGTCCTGGTCTAGCCAAATTCCCAGACTTTTAATCTCTGTCTTGGGAACCGGCACAGGACCCATAGAGGGAGGCCATATGGTGTTTGGAGGCAGACTTCGAGAGATACCGAGGATCATGAGCTCGGTCTTTTCCCCATTGAGTTTCAAGCCCTGCAACCTTTGCTGCTTGTGTTCCGGGGGAAAGGAGGAGCAGGACAGGACCACGAGTCCCAGCCCCCCCTACGGCCATCACAGCCGCCAACACACCTGACGCCCCCGCAGGCGCTTTAAATACACCACAGGGCTCCCGTGGTGCGGGACGCGCGAAAGCGAAGCCCGGGTCAAGGGCGGGCCCGTCTGCGCCCCTCCGCGGCCGGGAGAGGCTGGGCTGGGCCAGGGCTTTAAATCCTCGTGGCCCGGATTGTGTCCCACTAGGGTACGGCGTGGCGGACTGAAAATTTACAAGGTACCTGTTTGACTTTATACTGATTGTAGTGACTGTGCTCTGTTTTAGTTATAGCCAGCCACAGCTCCGCATCAATTTTATAGTGCTTTGTAGTCACCTTGTTGTGTCCATCCTGAAGCAAGGGGGGCTTGGTTTTTCTATGGTACTGTGGGCTATATCAAGTATTTATTAGCATAAGCGAGCCGTGGCCAGCTGGAAATGAGCAAAAGGAAACTGACTGTGGGGGAAGCTTCAGGGTCATATGCTGCAGGCTCAACTGGGACGATAGATTCTTTTTTAACCAGGGCAGCCTGGTTAACCAGGAGATAGCCCTAACTGAGAAAAGATTCTCTCTGGAAACGGAGAAAATAGTATTGGGCAACGGTGGGCGTGGTCTAACTCAAGAGGAAAACCGTGTTTCAACAGAAGAAATAGGGTCCTCCACACCCCCAACTACATTGTTCGAAGGCCAAATGGGTGGTCAGGGCCCACCTACTGGCACCCCTGTGGCCAACCTAACTGCAGGTGATGATTCGGACGGTCCTCCAACAAAGAGAAAACGTACTGCGGTAGGCAAAGCCTTGAGAAAGTCCCCACGGAACAAAAAAACACCAGCACCGGCATCAGTGCTGGCTAAGCTAAACCTGGATCTGTTGCTGGATAGCCTCTTCTTGAGACTAGAGTCTGTGACCAAAGACTTATTAGTACCTGTAATTGACACGATAGAAGGCATAAAGATAAAACTTGACTCTTTTGTTTCTATATCCGGAACGCACACACCAAACCGGTAGCGTACAAGTAGATCAGGTAACTGGTATTCAATCCCCACTGGGTATGTCTCATCCTAGTACTACGACTACTGATTGCGCGCCATTGGGGTTGGGGGGGGGGGGGGTATCGAACTACGGGCAGTTTGTCAGTAAACCCGGGTAACCCGGGAAAGTATGAATGAGGATCCCCATTCTGCACACATGTTAGTCCATAAGAAACGGGTAGCATCGACAAACAAATGTATAATTGATCTCCCAGCCCAATCAACGCCTTTAGTAGCTGTGCTTGTGGGGGTTCCTCCACTTTCATCCGGTACCAAGGAAACTTAATTAGATTTGATATATAAGACCATCCACTGGTGTAATAATAACGTGATAAATGGCTCAAACATTACTCCAGATATCATTATGGCAAGAAGGGTTGGTTGAATCGGCCATGGGACTAGGAAGAATATGGAAGGGGATTGTATAATTGTTAATTTTAAGCACCACATGCAAGTCAAATCATTATTAGATTGCCCACATAAATATGGTGCTAAAACCAAAATTAAAAGAGTCCCACTACAAACCTTTTATCCTCCCAAACATTCCCCAGTAAATAACGAGTGGCAGATTCCTGGCTGGCAGAAGCCTTTTAAGCTGCTCACACGCCCCCAAGAAAGCAATTTTAATACTACACTATCATTATCAAATCTGTTCCTACCATTAGCGAATTTGCAAGGACTCGATGAAAATTGTTGACTTATAAACGCAGTAGGAACACCACAGGTTATGACTCCACAGTCGGAAGCTTATATAGAACCAATAAAAACTGCCCCCATTCCTCAATGTTTGCAGGACAATTCTACTAACTCTAATACTATCCCAGGCAGCCTTAATGATGCCTCCATGAAGGTATTGAATATAGCTGGGCTGAGAACAAAGACGGGGGATGTTTTGTGGGTACACTTCCTTGCCAAATATCATATAATTGCCCTTCAAGAGACTTGGGAATCCACCGACTGTTTTTATCTCGATGGCTTCACCTCTTTTTGAAAACATGCAATTCCATCTAATATGGGTAGAGCCAAGGGAGACCTCCTTTTAATGTTTAGTCTCAAACTCTGTTATAGGGCAAAATTGATCGACTCCTCATCTCCCCATGTGCTAGCAGTGGAATTGTCAGG
The DNA here is from genome assembly GCF_964204655.1 of Triturus cristatus. Taxonomy (NCBI): domain Eukaryota; kingdom Metazoa; phylum Chordata; class Amphibia; order Caudata; family Salamandridae; genus Triturus; species Triturus cristatus. The sequence goes on along the minus strand of NC_140583.1, from coordinate 1,154,703,185 downwards.
AAAGAATCTCACCACCTTGTTAGTGGTAAACTTTTATAATTCTTTTTCTAGGTCCCATGAGACCGAGCACCTCATGGCCCTAGAAGAATTAGTAAAAAATTATGGGGAAGACCACAAAGCTAATTATGATACGCTAATTATGGGGGATTTTAATAAACGGAAATGTTGTTTTAACTGCCCCTTGATATTGGAGGAGGTAGATGATCTACAAGGGTCAAACCATTTTGAGCATACATCGTCAGGAACCCTTATAGAAGGACTGCTTTCTGTGTTTAACCTGAATTGCATACAGCAATCTGATATGTCTGCCCTGGTCCCTACCCATGTAGGCAATGGTAGTGTTAGCATAATTGACCATATCTTTTTATCTGCCCTATTAACTTCGGCTGTACAGACTTTTAATGTTATTTGTAACTGTTTTAGTGATCATAACCCTTAAATATTGGTTTTCCTCCTCTCTCCTAGCATATTAGGGGGGGCTGCGAACCATATTACCAATATAAATATCACTACCAAAGATCAAGCACGAAGGCTGAGGTGGGAAAAGATCACCCCAGATAGTTTTTTGGAGACTCTGTATACTACCTCTGCTCCAGAGCTTAAAGTATGTATGGACCCTGCACTACAGGATAGAGCTACATTAGATGCCTTTGATATTATTATTAAACAGGCGGCTTCGAACTTCGTGACCAAAACCAAGGTGAAAACCCCAAAACTTAAAAGGTGGTGTGATGACACGTGTTCCACTACCCATAAGGAGCTAATGAAGACTGTCAAGCAAAAACCGAGGGATCCAATACTAACCAGGAGCTGCAGGAAGGTGTATAAACTAGCTGTGTGCGAGAGAAAAAAGACAACTAAGAGAGCATACGTGAGATGAGCTCGGTCAAGCTAGCATCCTGTCTGACAGCTCAAGATTTTGGTCCATAGTTAACAGTCCTCTTTTTTCAGATTCGCCAAATCTAAGGAAGGACTGTATAATACTGGCGGAGAAATGGGTCCAGCATTTTAGCAATATTTATAGTAGCACCAACCTAGAAGAAGCAGTGGGATATATAGTCCCCGGATCAGACAGCGCCCCCCTTCATTTTAGCCTAGAAGAAGTCCATAAAGCTATTATATCGATATCGGGAGGAAAGGCCCCTGGCCCGGACGGGATACCGGCAGACCTTTATAAGGCAGACCCTAAAGTCTGGGCCAAGATCCTAACACATTTTTTTAATGCCGCCTGTGCCTACGCCTCCCCCCTGTCATGGGCAAAGGTAGTTATTGTCCCCATTTTTAAAAAGGGCCCTCGTGACGATCCGGCTTGCTATAGTCCAATTTCACTTTTAGATTCTGTGTCTAAAATTATGGGCAAGGTAGTCTTCGATCGCCTCACAGTCCGGCTTGATCACTCTAATATTATTTCCGATCTCCAATATGGATTCAGGCAGGGAAAGGGGACAATAGACCAATGCCTGAATCTCCATTTGGTGATCGGGAAGTATACCGTTGCCAAGAGAGGTGTCCTGTATCTGACCTTTATGGATCTAACCTCAGCTTTTGACCTAGTTAATAGGTCTAAGCTGTGGTTGGTCCTTCGTGACATAGGGCTAGATGCCGAATTGATCTCCTTTCTGCTTACTGCACATGCTAACACCACAGCCGTGGTACGGTTCAATGAAGATGGCAGCTTGACAGACTCTTGGCCAGTAGGAAGGGGGGTCCGGCAGGGGTGCATTTTGTCCCCCCCTGCTATTTACCCTATATATCAATAAACTGGGGGACACTTTAACATCATGCTGCAAGGACACACCTAGGGCCGGTGCTAAACCGATTCCCGCATTGTTGTATGCCGACGATGCGGTTTTATTGTCTAGAACCACAAGGGGTCTGCAACAACTTTTAAATTGTTTTATAGATTTTATGAACTCATTAGATTTGATAACGAATTTTAAGAAATCACATGCAATGTCGATTGGCTCACAAAAGGCGACCAAGGCTAAATTCTGTTGTAATGGGGACAAATTAACTAAAGTATCTACGTTCCCATATTAAGGGGGAACTCCTCGATGACAAAGGTAAAAGGGAGCGCAATGAATACTTAAAAAGAACATTTTGGCAAGAGCAACGGGGGCCACTATGGACTTTGCTAAAAGACTAGGGTCAAAACCCCTGCCCGCACTCTTGAAAGTTTATAACACAAAATGTATTCCCATGGCCACGTACGGATGCAATATCTTAGGTTACAAAGATGTAAAGGATATACAAGTGGCAGAGAATAATTTTTTGCGTAAACTCCTTGGGGTCCCTGTAGCTACTCCTGTTTACTGCCTGCATGAAGAATTGAGGATGGGGTACATTGCAGACCAGATCGCAGTTTCCCCTCTGCTACGATGGCTTAGAATCTGGGCTCAACCTCCCCCCAATTCTAAATCAACTTATAATTTCGGATTATATGGTGCTAGAGACAGCCCAGCACATCCCTTGGCTCAAATATATAAAGGAAGAAACAAAATGTCTAGGTTGCCCAGAATTATTTTTGACCCCGAAGCCTTTGGGCAAGACTACGATCATAGATTTCAAACGGCAGTTTGTGGATAGGCGTAAATGCCTTAGGGAGGAGGTTGAGTTAGGTAAGTCCTCAGTGAGAAGATATGTTACATTGAGCCTAGGCCCGCAGCTACAACCATATTTATCTTATGTTAACAAACCATACCACTGTTTTGTTTTAACAAGATTTTGCTTAAATATGGTTCCCTGGCTGCTGGCATTCCCGAGAGGTTACTCAAAATCTGAATCGCTAAAACCTTGCCCTTGTGATAACTTCTTGGAACAGGATACCTTGCACCTAATGTTTTTTTGCACCTACTATGTGTCCTTGCGTAGGCAGCATATCCTCCCTCTGCTTAGAGAATGTCAGTTTGTCCAAGTGAGGCCCGCTCTGCTTTACCTACAAATGCTGGCATCGCCAATGGTATGCTACGGAGTCGCAAGTTTTTAAATCGGGGCTATTAGATGCAGGAACAGATTACTCCTGTAATAGCAATTTTATGTTGTTTGCTGGTTTAATTATGTTTCCCCTTTTTTGATGATTATGATGCATTTGTTTTTTATGTGTGATATTTATTAAGGACTTGGTCTATTATTCGAGCACAGTGCACTTTATAAGGTATTGATTTTCTTACGAATGCTTTTAGATATGAATATTGTGATTAATATGTGGGACGATTTTACTGCTATGTATTTGGATGGAATGTGCATTTCTTTTTAATATTGTATTCTTTTATGACTGTTGGCTGTCGAATAAAGTACTTTTTGACTGACTTTGACTGAGTTTCAAGTGGGAAAGACTCATCTACTTAACGACTTCCTCAAGGCAGGAATGGAGGTCGTTGGTCTGCCTGTTGGGATGGCTTAGCACTACGACCATTTGTGTGTCATCGGCGTATGTCACCATATGAATCCCAAAGGGGGCGATAACATCCGCCAGCGGAGCCATGTAAACATTAAAACGAGTCGGACTCAACGAAGAGCCCTGCGGGGCTCCGCACTGTAGGTGGATGGGTTGTGATTTAGCCCGCCTTCAAAGACCTGGAAATATCTTCCCTCTAGGAAGGATTGTAGCCATAATAGGGCTGTTCCAGTCACTGCTATACTCCTGAGGCGATGAACCAGGACACAGTGATTCACCATGTCGAAGGCTGCACTCAGGTCGAGGAGGATTGTGGCTGCTGCCCCTCCTGTATCAAGAATTTTTCTGGTTTCTTCCACCACAGATAGAATGGCGATTCCAGTCCCTTGACCGGACGGAAGCCCGTTTAGGAGGGGTGGAAAATATGGTTGGTTTCGAGAAACACAGAGAGTGTGGTTGACGTGTTTCTCCGCTATCTTGCTGATTCCAGGGAGGAGCGAAATAGGGTGATAATTGCCCAGATCGACTGGATCCAGGTTAGGTTTTTTTAACAGTGCTTTACCATTGCCCTTTTTCACTCTGGAAGGACCACGCCCATTGCGAATGAAGCGTTGATCATGCAGGTGGCAGTAGGGGCGATTGTTGGTCCGATCAAGTTCAAAATGTTGGTGGGTGCGGGGTCCTAGAGGCGACCCACTTTTAACTGATGATAGGGTGGCTAGGAATGATTCCTGAGTCATCGTTGGGAACACCTCCAGTTCATGATCCACTGGGTGCCCGCCATTATTCATATGCTTGATTAAGATGTTGCTATCTTTTTGGGGTAAATTTTTAAGGATATTTTGCACTTTAGTGGAAAAATGTTCGGCCAATTCAGTACAGCGGAAAACTGAGGTGTAGCTTTTTGGCAATTCGGAAGATTTCTCTAGGAGAGTTAGCGGCTGACACAATCTTAACCTCATAGTAAGAGGCTTGAGCCTGTTTTATTTCTGCCTTGTTTCGTCCGATAGCTGCCCTATATTGCAATTTTTTATCTTGGGAGAAATCTTTCCTCCATATTCTTTCCAGTTTTTTGCACTGCTTTTTTAATGTGCGTAATTCGGGAGAAAACCAGGCAGCCTTATTAGATCCAGCTTTCATCTGGGTTGAAACTTTGTCAAGATAGAGTGTATGCATTTTGGCCTTATGGCTTGATTAAATCGTTTAAGTTGCTCGCTAGTATATTGATGCTGACCTGGTGCAAGAGAAACAGGGGTTCTGGCCCCTGGGCGTGGAAGGGCGCAGACAGGCTTGCCATAGGCGTGCCGTCAGCGTGCCAGCGGCGCGCCCGCTGCGCGCGCTGCGCTGTTGCAGCATCTGACGCTTTTATTTCATCAGATGTGCGTCAGTTCAGCTGCTAGAATGCTGACCCGGCACCAAAGTGCGAGTGCAAATGCCCCCCCCCCCCCCCCAATGCTAAGCCTTTTTTGGCTATTTGAGGTATCCATACCAAATTTGAGTCCTTTCCTTCAAACATCACAGGGATTCTAAAGGTACCCAGGGTTTGTGGATTCCCCTGGAGGGGGACCCAGAAATTAGCCAAAATACAGCTACATTGTGTTTTTTTTTAAAATGGGAAAAAAGGGCTACAGATGAAAGCGTCTGTGTTTTTTTTCCTGAAAATGGTACCAACAAAGGGGTGCTGGTGCTGAAATCACCATCTTCCCAGGTTTCAGGGACATGCAGACGTTTGTCAGAAAACCCCAAAAAATTACACCATTTTGCCATTTTTCGGACATAGCCTATTTTTGCTATTTTTTGTGCTTTAACCTCCTTCCAGTTAATGGTAAAAATGGGTATGAAAGCAATGATGGGTCCTGGAAAGCCAAACATTTCTAAAAAGTAGACAACATTTTAAATTCAGCAAGGGGTGATTTGTGTAGATCCTTCCAGGTTTTCGTATAGAAACTAACAGTTGAAAATAGAAAATATTGAAAATTAGTTTAAAGAAAAACAGCCATTTGTGCCAACGATTTTACCTTTAACTTCTACTAAGTATGACAGATGTTTGAAAGCAATATACCATTACATCTGCTGGACCCTTCTGGTTGTGGGGATATATGGGACATGTAGGTTCACCAAGAGCCGAAGGAGGCCAGAGCCAATAACTGAGCAGCGTCTTGCAATTGTTTTTTATTGTGTACCGGGTATATAGAAATTAATTTGGAAAAATATAAACGGGGAAAACTCTGTATGAAAGTCACCTATGTATTTCTGAAATGGGAACAAAATATAAGTTTAGAAACAGTAAATATTTGCACATCTCTGAAATTGTGGGTACCCATACCATGTGAATTATAGGTAAAAAAGGTTTTTTTTACACATTGTCTTAAATTAGGAAGGTAGAAATGCATTGAAAGTCAATAGGTAATAACAGTTGCTCCGCAATTTTGTGTTCCCCAAAGTCTCCTGAGACAAATGGTGCCTCACTTGTGTGGGTAGGCCTAGTGCCCGCCACAGGAAACGGCCCAAAACGCAACATGGACACACCGCATTTTCACTGTGAAAACTGAACCTTTTTTTGCAAAGTGCCTAGCTGTTGATTTTGAACCGTAGCTCTGCCGGCACCTAGGGAAACCTAGCAAACCTATACATTTTTGAAAACTAGAAACCCAGGAGAATCCAGGATGGGTTGACTTGTCTGGCTCTTACCAGGTTCTGTTACCCAGAATCCCTTGCAAACCACATAATTTGTCCGAAAAATCACATTTTCCTCACATTTCTGTGGTGAAAAGTTCTGGAATCTGCGTGGATCCACAAAATTCCACCCATCCGCATTCCCCAAAGTCTCCTGACAAAAATGGTACCTCACTTGTGCAGGCAGGCATAGTGCCAGCGACAGGAAACGGCCCAAAACACAACGTGAACACACCACATTTTCACTGTAAAAATTGACCCTTTTTTTGCCAGGTGTCTAGCTGTAGATTTTGAACCATAGCTCTGTTGGCACCTAGGGAAACCTTGCAAACCTAAACCCCCAAACTATTGCCAATTTTTTTATTAATCCAATTATCATTGGTTAGATCTTAATAGCACTATAGCACTTTATGGATGACACTATAGCGGTACATCATGGATAAAATGACTGTTCATGCTGTGCTACTAATAATTGATTTGGTGTGGCTAATGCCGTACTTCATTGAAGATGCCAACTATGATGCTTTACACCAAATACTGTACTTTCGTTTCAAGGGAATATTGTTAGTGTTTTTATTTACTAAGACAAAGTATTGAATTGAATTGTTACTAAAAGCTGATTAACACTCGTCACTAATTTTGATATTGACGGGGCTTTCACTCCAGGGTACAAAGCTATACATCAGCCCACAGCTGCACAGTGGCCAGGGCTAGTTATTTTGTACAGTGAGGAATTGAACATTACCTCCCTTCATGTCGATACCTTTACAGAAACAGAGCACATATGCTTTACATTAAAGTCCTCGGGCTCCCAGGTGTTTTTTCTGACGTCACCTGTTATCTGCCACTAGGTCCAGCATTTCAATTTATCGAATCTTTCCTAAATATCACTCCATTTACTCTGTCCCATAGAGCTTTTCTTGTCTTAGATTAATTTAGGGTCTGGGTGGATGAGTCGACTGATGTGCATGTGACTGATTTCATGGACTCTCTTGCAGCCATTGAATTAGAACAAATTGTTTACGTTCCTACACATAGGGCAGGCCATAAGCTAGATTTGAGTTTTGGCCCTCCTGACCTGCTTAAATTAAAATCCAATTCCCCCAAAATATAGTCTAACCCGTCATCTGATACATTTTGCTATTGCTTCTTCAGGTAACCTTGTGTCTATCTATGGTCATTGCAAATAATCCCGTACACTTGTTCACCTATTAACTAAATTCAATCCCGAGATCTTCTTTAGTCACCTTGATCACTGTCCAATTGCACCATGAAGTTCGCTAGTAGGGGAACAATTATGGCTTTCAATAAGAACTGGATCAGCTCTGCCCTTCAAACGAAGCCTGTAGTCCACAGGTGTACTACATCTCTTCTGTATAATTAGGTATTTAGAAGCACCAAACACACATTCAAACTTATTGAAAAGTGGTGGCACGCAGGCTATATTCTTGAAGTGAGATTGGAATGAAAAATACCACAAAATTATAAAAAAACTTATTATCACTGCTCAGGCAGACCTTTATACAAAGGAACCATCACAAGCCACCAAACCAACATGCAAGGTTGTTTGTATTGCTCAGATTTAGCTAATCTTCCCTGCACTTTAAACGCGGGTTCATAGCTCCATTGATTTATTATATAAACACCATAATGGTACAGACAAGTGTCCGCCCCAGACGCGTCTCGATCGCCACAGCCACATCACCTATCTAGATATTTTTTTATTTTATTTACATTTTTTTTTCCAGTTCGATGACAGTTTGAGGGTCTATCAGCCTCACTAGAGTCTGCTTACATCACAGCATCCACTGTTGAGCTTTCAGAAAATGTTATTTCTCAGTCAACCTTTGATCAGATAGGTAGGAAGAGTTCTCTATCACTTGTCTGACGATCTCATCAGGTTCACTGTCTGATCCTTTACTGCAGAGGATCTGGCAATAGGTGGTCTTTTCGATCACTGAGCTGCTAAGGTTTATCTGTAATTCTCTTCCAGAGGATCATCAATGGTTATAAATACTGAATATTCCCGCCCAAGTGCGAGGACCCCAGAGCACATATTAATATATCTATATATATGTATAACATCATGAATGTATGATATATATATATCTATATCTACGACACCTGGCCTGGTAATCTCACCCAGACACGGACCTCAGCGCGCTCAGCAAACAATCAGGACCGCATTGAGTGGTACAGAAAGCAGTGAAGATTTTTTCAAGGAACATCCCCACCAAATTATCAGGCTTAGTGTCTGCCATGACGCGTTTCACTCGCATCACGCGAACTTGATCACATGAAGCGTCTCGTGATCGGAAAACAGAATAAATAACAAAAATGGCAAAGAATGCTCAACTGCCATTCAAAACAAGGTAAACACTGTGAGAAAAAATAGAAAACAGACTATATACCAGCATTAGAGGCTTAAATCGCAAAGTATGGCAAGATTGCAATTAATAGCTATTTCTAATAAAAATAGAGATCGAAAATACATATTAAATTGCCAGGTTACATCTAAATTGAAACACAATATTGTATATGTCCCTCATTTGGAAAATAGTAAGTACAGCTTGACGCATCAATAGATAAAGTGCAAATGCAGACAATAAAGTGTACACATGTAGCAAGTGCAAGAAAATCCCTGAAAGTATACATATATATACATAACTCATTATTTGATAGTAAACTGCAAGTGCAAGATTATTGAAAATATCCTGATGAAATGTGTCAATTGACCAATAGGCAGCATATAGTATAATACTTCTTTGATTAATAATGAACTGCAAGTGCAAGATTATTAAAGTATCCTAATAAATAATGTCAATTGATCAATACGCAGTATATAATATGATATTAAAACAGGGGATTTAGAGCAGATAGCAACTGAACACATGCTATAAAAACACTCAGAATAAGGGCAATTCGTACAGTACAAAATAGCAGCAGCCGAGGCCTACTTAAAATAGATTCAAATTCATACAAAGTCTAACCAGATAAGAAGCCTACCTGCTAGAAAGAGAATACCAGTCCGATCTAGATAAAGTGCAAAAAAGTGTGCAAACCTGCAAAATATGCAAAAAGGATAATGTGTAAAATTGAATTTCAATAGCAGCATGCTGTTACCCTCAGACTTCATTAACATCTTACAGTACCAATGATCATGAATTTAAATACTCTAAGATCAAACTTGATGTTAAAACCAAAATTGAATGAAAACTGTTCTAAAAAACCAATTATGGAGGATATAAAATATGCCATTGAGTTCATATGTACAGTTACAACAGAGCGTATGGCAAATCTTATAAAAAAATTATGTATATCTTCACTGGTGTTCATACCATTCGGCATTCTTGTGTCTAGGGCTAAAATAAAGTGTGTTTCCAATTGCCTAAGTTTCTTTTCTCGATTCCCTCCCCGGCCTGGGTTGGGAACAACACCTAACACAGAATATGTTAAATCCTTCAGTTTGTTCTGATGAACTAACTTCGTGTTGGGTAACCGGATAACTAGAATCAGAGTTCACAATAACCCTGACATGTTGAAGAATACGCTTGTGTACAGGAAGTTTGGTACTCCCTATATAGGCAAGACCACAGGTGCATCTCAAAATGTATACAGCAAATTTGGTGAGGCAGGTCAGGTATTCCATGATTTCAATTCTTTTATCACTAAAAGCCGTCATATAATGAGTCATATTGCATGCAAAAGTGTACGCTCGGCATGATGTGCATTTATGGAAACCCCTGCTGACCAACCATGAACTTTTGGGTAAAATTTATTTCAGGACTAAGTTTAACCAGGGCATCCCTCATAGAGGGTGCCCTCCTGAAAGTGATATCAGGTAATGCAGGTAAAATTGACCCCAAAGTCATGTCGGTAAGCATAATCTGCCATTGGGCGTAAATTATTTTACGGATCTTACATTCCTGTACACTAAAGGTAGTTATTAATCTTATTTGCCATTTTTCCTCAATGTTGTAATTAGAGGAAGCTCCCTCCACAGAGCAATTGGTTCTTTGTGTTTCAGCAATTCTTCTCTAGTGTGATTGTTAGCTTTTTCCAGTGCTGCAATGAGTTGTGACATTTTGTAACCTCTATTCAGAAACCTAGAGCGAGCCTCCTGCTGGCAAACATGTGTATCAGTAATTGAACTACAAATACAGCGAATACGCAAGAATTCGCCGTATGGAATGCTCCTGATTAGATGGCGGGGGTGGGAACTCCCAGCTTGTAAAATATATATATATATATATATAGTACTGAATATTCCCGCCCAAGTGCGAGGACCCCAGAGCACATATTAGTATATATATGTATAACATCATGAATGTATGTAGTATACATATATGTGTGTGTGTGTATATGTATGTATATATATATGTATATATGTGTGTGTGTGTATATATGTGTATATGTATGTATATATATATGTATATATAGATGTATGTATATATATATATGTGTGTATGTATATATGTGTGTATGTATATATATGTATGTATATATGTATGTATATATATATATATGTATATATATATATATATATATATATATATATATATATTTTTTTTTTACAGACATGTATGCAGCCTATATTAAAGGCTAGAAATGTCCAACCTACTTTAAGTTTTCATTCAATAAACCTCCCACAAGTCTCAAGCATTTCTGTAAATCACAAAATACAGCATAAAGTGTAAACACAGCCTTTATTGAAGAGAAAACTGCAAGGGAATAAAAAGGAATTGTTAGCCAATAGGCTGCATTTAAATTCTAACAAGTAAATACTGGCACTCTGAATGTAAGGCCTCCAGGACCTCCTGTATCTCATCATTCACTAAAGGTGACAGTTAGGTCAGTTCTGTTTTTCCAGCTCCTACAGTGAGGATCCTAGAGCACTGAGCACTAATAATTTTTGACTTTTTGTAAAAAAAAAATATACTTAAAAACAACTTTTCTTCACTTCACTCGTCGACTTTCTTGACTTAGAGCGAAGAGTACTATTTTGCTGGAAGATTTTTTTTTCGGTAAAAAATGGCTTTCCTTCTTTTCAAGTGCCCTGCTTGTGGCAAAAAAAGAAGGCACAGACTGACCCACACTCAGTCTGCTCTGCCTCCCTGACACACATCTTCCTTAGACCTGTCATCATTGCAAGAAGCTGTCTAAAAGAACTTTAAAGGATAGGGGAACACATTCACCTACATGGCTTGCAGAAGAGAGGAAAGGCTGGTTTATCAGGGGGATTTAACCCATCTACCTCCAAGAGACCCCCCTCTCTCTTGGACAGTTCCTAGAGGAAGATCCCTAGACTCCTCTCTAGCAAAGACTCCGTCAACAGTATCTCATCCCCATTCAATGTCGAGACGTGCAACACACATGAGTCCTCTGTTGACGGCAGCACATCACAAGTCAATCTCGAGACAGGAGTCACCTACTGCTTCGACAGCCCGCCGCCATACGATGTCAAGAATTCAGCCTAGCCAAGCGTGTAAAGTCCACACAGTGCCGTTGTCGAAACGTCAGTTGACTTCGAGGCCTAAAGACTCAGGGCAAGGATCATCTAAACGCCCTCTAGTCTACTTCTGACTCTCCTTCAGCGGTGCAACTGTTGCCTGATCAGTCAGAGGGTCCTAAGGCCCCAATCATCCTCTCACTACGCTAACTAGAAAGCATCTGTAAGTGGTCTGTACGTCATAATTCAGACTCTGATTACTCACATATTTACTCTTCGTCAAGGTCTGCGCCACAACAATCTCCAAAGTCAATACCACAGGCTTCTCCAGAACCATAACCAGGTCCTCCTTACCATCTCTGAGGTATCACCGTTCGCAATCTAGACATCTCAGACATAGATCTCCCACCTGGTCTAATGCTAAACAATCTTCAGTAAGGCATTACTCACCCACATTTACTGAACCTGCACCAGCAAGATTATCCCCAATAGATGATCTGGTCATTGTCAATGAGGTGTTGGTGAGGGAGTTTCTAAGGTGAACATTGATATCCCAGCACCCACAACATCCTCATCTGCCATTTTTGAGACTTTACACCAAAGGCCATCATTAAGACCACTGCTCCCTCTAGTCCCAGGACTGCTTCAGTGAGCAATAATCTGTTTCCTTCTCCAGACTTTCTTCGAGCGGCTCCAACGCAGATCCTTAAGAAATATAAAGCTCCAGATAAGTACCTGTTATTCCTGAGGGATGACCTACCCCTGGACTCAGTCATCATAGCCCCTACCTGGACGACACACTCTGTTGCTGCCTCCTCATCGGTTCCACCAGATAAGGACAGCAAGCAGATGAACTGTTGGGGAGAAAAGATGTGCGGCCCATTCGCTTCTTTTATGAGAGTAGCTAGCGCATCTGCCCTGCTTGGGAGATAAGACTGGTCTCTCTGGGACTCTCTGTCCAGGTTCACCGACAAATTACCCAAGGAAGACAGGCAGGACTTCCAGGAGCTCATAAAGGAAGGGAGCCTAGTCTCAAACCAGGTCAATAGTACGGCTGCGGACACATCCGACTTGGCGACACATGGGTATTCTCACGGAGTATGTGCCAGACGATCATCACGGCTTCATCTTAAACCAGAGGCACATAGGGGAAGTTCCACACTCCCAATGGGGGTTAGGAGTTATACACTTGTTTTTCCTGGTAAGGGGAAATAAAGCCCAGAGTATCCAGTCCCATTCTAGACTTAGTGTCTGCTAAACAAGTTAATTCGCAAAGAAAAATTTAGGATGCTTGCCCTCCACCAGATCTGCCCTCAACTCCATCAGGGGGGCTACATGTGTTCCACCGATCTCCAGGATGCCTACTTCCACATCCCAATCACCAAACAACGTCTAAAGTTCCATGATTTCCAAATGGCATCCAAAGGCTACCAGTACTAGGTGTTACCGTTCGGCATGAAATCAGCACCCAGTGCTTTCTCAAAATTCATGGCCGTAGTAACAGTATCCTTAATAAGGAGAAAAATATTTGTCTACCCATAATTAAATGACTGGCTTGTAAAAAGCTCCTTTCCGGGACAAGCAGAAAGACCTTATCACTTCAACCACTCAAAGTGTTACAACCTCCTCTACACTCCACACCCATCGGCCAGACTGATGGCGCCTTTTCTGGGATTGATGGCCTTGTGTATTTTCATTGTCCTCTTTGCCAGACTGCACAATAGATCTTTGCAGCAGATTCTGGAGGACCAGTGGAATCAGTTTTTTGAGACTGGTGGGAGGACAAGCTTGACTCTCTCACAAGCTGCGAGACAGTCACTCCCATGGTGGTCTCAGCATCAAAATCTACTGGTAGGGGTCCCTTTCCACCAGGATCCTCCTATATAAACTCTCACAGATGCCTCTCTCCTGGGATGGGGTGCTCACATGGGCCCTCGTGAATGCAGGGCCTGAGGTCGGACAAGGAACAGTATTATATCAACATGCTGAAGCTGCGGGCCGTCCATCTAGCCCTTAAGTCCTTCTGTCCATCAACACAGACAGGCTCTCTCCTGGTCCAAACGGACAACACAACCACGATGTACTATCTAAACAAGCAAGGGGACACTCACTCTCGTCCAGTCTCTGGAAATGCAGGCCATCTGTAACTGGCTAATAGCCAGGAATTTGACAAATTCGGCTATTCACCTGCCAGCAGTCCAGAACACTAATTCGGAATCCTTAATTCGCAACATGCCGGAAACACACAACTGAATTCTGCACGATGACATCATGCAAGACAACTTTCGAGAGTGGGGGCATCCGCAAATCGACCAGTTTACAGATGAAAACAACAAAAAATGCCCACATTACGCATCCAGGTTCTACTGACCAGGAACAAAGGAGAAATGTTTTTTTGATAAACTGGTCCAGGACATTTCTTTACTCGTTTCCGCCAATTCTCATGATTCTGACAGTTATCAACAAATTGTACCGGGCCAGGACCAGAATGATCCTAAGAGCACCAGAATAACATCACCTGTGGTAGTTCCCGGATCTCCACACAGGAGGTTTCCATGCAGATTAGATCTCTTCTACAAGTTCAGAGTGCAGATTTTCCACCCCACCTTCCCTTGCTGAGCTTGACAGTATAACTCCTGAATTCCTCCAATATGGACACTTAGGCCCCTTGCAGGAATGCATGGACATTCGTAGGGAGGCCAAAATCCATTGACCAGGCAGTCCTATGTGTTCAGGTGGAAGAGGTTTTACATGTGGTGTGTTCAAAATAATGTTCATCCAATTCTGGGGCAGGAGAATGTCATTTTACCTTATCTACTCCACTTAGCAAAATCTGGGCTGCATTTGTCTTCTCTTAAGGTACATCTTGCATCTATTACTGCTTACAGAAAGTCTCCTACACAGATGTCTTTCTTCAAAATGCCTGTGGTAAAGGATTTTTTACAGTGATTGAAGAAGGTATTCCCAGCAATACGTTCTCCTTCTTTTCCTTGGGATCTTAATGTAGTCCTTTTGAAACTCATGGGTTCCCCTTTTGAACCTATACATAAGGCATCTTTAGAATACCTTACATTGAAAACTGCTTTTCTAGTTGCAATTACCTCAGCACATAGAGTCAGTGAGATCCAGTTTTTATGTGCTAAAGAGATTTACACAAGTTTTGATTCTAACAGGGTGGTCACGAGAACTCATCCTACATTCCTCCCCAAGGTGATTTCTGATTTTCACATTAACCAGGCGATTACACTACCAATGTCCTTTCCTAATCATTCCACGCCAGCGGAAAGAGCTTTACACTTGTTAGATCTCAAACAAGTCCTGAAATTCTGCGTGGCAAGAACAAACATATCAGGCAATCTGACTATCTGCTTGTCAACTTTTTTAAGCAATATGTATATAAAAACCACATCACTTCTTTTCATGGACATACATCCACTCTTCCTTGCATGTTTTTGAGACTGTCTGTTCCTTTCTCCTAGTTTAAAAACATTTATATTTAATAAAACGATTGTTTAATTTTTAAACATTAATGCTTTTACTAAATGTGCCTCAATGCGTATGCTGTATATGTCTTTGAAATTTTTTATAACAAACTGCCATTTTGAGAATGTTTGAAAGACTGATCACTGTAGGTGCTCTCACAATAGCTATTGTGAATCATTCAACATTTGGTGTGAGCAGCACTTAATATGTTTAAAAAATAAAAAGTACCATGGCCGCAAGTCATTCTAAGAAAACCACCACCACTCATCTTCCACCACTGGCACTGATCCTCTTTTCAGATCTTGATGACCTCACAAGATACCATTAATATGACAGAAATATGCATACTTCAATAACTGTTGTCATATCTTCTTCCCACCATCACACTCTGTCAGTAAATCACCAGGTGCCTGAATTGCATTTTAAAACATTGTGCAGCTTTCAGGACTTAGTTAGTTATTCTACCTGTTCAGGGAGCAGGCACCTACTTGTTGCCAGGTTAAGTCCACTGATACCCTAATAGGAGTATGGCAGTAACATTGCAAAAATAACTAGCATATTGCCTAAATCAAAAGTGTTATGAGGTTTGTGACTCTCCATCGCATTGTTGCCTCCAAACTTGCATGTGTGCATTATCATTTTTCAGCTCACTTCTACCAGAATGATCTGAAAGAGACAGTTAATTATAGATTCCTTACCTTAGAACTACCCCAAGGTGTCAGACTGGATCCCGAGAATTATTTCTTAGCAATACCCCTGCGTGTCTGTAGGTGGCGTTGGTTGACTACCCATCCTTCGTCGGCCTCGTGTTCACTGGGATGACATTGCTGTGCTTAATTAGACACCGCCCTTGCACGCTGACACCAGTTCTTTCTTTTTCTGCGCCAGCCTAGCGCAGAACCGGAGACGCAAGTTATTTTTTGACTAAGCTTTTTTTTTTTACATTTGTCGACTTCTTTTTTGAGTCTTCGACTCCTGTTGTGTGAGGTATGTCTCATCGTCGGACCGGCTTCAAGCCCTACGAGGCCTATCACAAAACTGATGTCTGTGACGGACACGCACCTTGTGTGCCTCTGGTGCCTGGAGTGCGACCACGACCAGAAGTCCTGCTCTGACTGCCGGGCTATGAATCTAAAGTCTTTGCGGGACGGTCCCAAAAGCTCTAGAGGCCCCGGAAGTCGGATCTGTGCCATTCCTGGTCTCGCTCGAGAAAAAGGTCTCGAGACCTATCGCGGAGCCCCCATACCTCTTTGCGTTCAAAGTCTTCCAAGTCTTCGGATAATTCGAGGCACAAGAAGAAGGTGAAGAAGCACTGGCTGTCTTCGTGTTCTCCTCGTCGGTCATCTGGCTCGACGCAGGACCCGGACCATCGTCGGTGCCTCCTTCTGGAACGACTCCACGCCTCGCTCCGTTTCCGGGAGCCGGAGCGTCCCCTACCCAGCTATGTGCATTTTACGAAACCCTCCACTCCATCTTAGGGCAGCCCGACTCCACCGGCACGCCTTCAGGCCCCGCGGAGCTGCTTGGGGGCTGCTCCCCAAGGATCCAGACCTGGTTCCGGATCGACGCAGGTCGACCTTACTCGACCATCCCCGGTGCTGGTCCCGGTGACGCGGTCCCCTACCTCATCCCTGCGATGGACCCAGAGCCAGATCGACGTTGCCCGACATTGAATCCGACGCCAAAGGGGACTTTTGTTCCCCTGTTCATCCCTGGTGTTCCCTATCATTCAGAAGGTGGTGATGAGGATTGGGAGGGGTCATTGGACCCTTTAATAGACCAGCTGGAAGAGCCGGACTGGGGAGAGGACATGGGTGATGCCAGAGGGTTGTAAAATTCTCCAGACCTTGGCATGCTTTCTCCACCTACCGTGGCTATGGAGGAGCAAGTGTCTTACGCTTTAGTGGTTCGAAGGGCACCTGAGGCCCTGGGCCTGGGGCTCCCTTCAGTGGCAGTCAGGACCAACCTCCTGACAGAGGTGCTTCAACTGGCGGCAACCTCCTCCGAACCCCTTTTGCCGTTCAATGAAGCCCTCCCTGACATCCTTCTGTGCACCTGGTCCAAGTCCAGCACAGGGGCTCCTGTGGAACGGACGATTGCCCGCCGCCACCACCTGGCTCCGAGCGACCCAGTACTCCTCATTCAACACCCTTCCCCCGAGAGCTTGGTGATCAAAGCCTCTTCTTCCAAGGGCACATTCCCTTCTGCTCCCCCAGATAGGGAATCCAAGAAGCTGAATCAGCTTGGGAAGTGCATGTTCTCTTCCTCCAGCTTAGTACTGTGGTCTGTGAATACCGCGTGCCTCTTGGGCCAATAGTCCTATACCATCTGGGAATCAGTTGCGCAGGTGCTGCCTCAGTGCCCGGGGGAGATCCGGGCCGTTCTCTCCCAGGCAGTGTTAGATGGGAGCGACGCAGCCAAATTCACAATAAGATGTGGACTGGATACCACCATCTCAATGGGTAGAATGATTGCCACATCTGTAGCCCTTAGGCGCTACGCCTGGTTGAGGATGTCTGGCTTTTCGGGGGTTGTCCATTCAACCTTTCTGGACATGCCCTTTAATGGCCGTTGCCTTTTTGGCAACAAAGCAGATTTGGCGCTGGAGCTATTTAAGGATTCTCGAGCTACGGCCTGATCCTTGGGCCTCGCTGCGTCTTCCCGTCCACCTCAGTCTGCTTTTCGCTCCTTTTATGGCTACAGAAGGGGCACCCCAACATGTCCGGCTCAGTCCAGCCACCAGTTCGTGTAAATTGCCCAGCCTCTGTGTGGCCACGGACTTGGAACCCAGTGACGCGGGTCTGAGAGCCAGTGGGTGGGCCAGTCCACTCTTTCCCCCTGCAGCGTCCACCAAACCCTCCTAGTCCGACCTTTCAGGACAACCAACGGCCAGTGGGTGGCAGGATGCGCCATCACCTTCCCCACTGGCAAAATATCACGTCGGACAGGTTTGTTTTGCAGATAGTCCTTAGAGGCTACTCCCTCCCCTTCGAGACTACCCCTTCCTCCATGCCACCATCTTTTGATCGCATGTCTGAGGATCATTTGGAGCCTCTCCACAAGGAAGTCTCAGCTCTCTATGCCAAGGGAGCTATCAAGAGGGATTCCTATGCCAGAAGTAGGTTGTGATTGCTATTCCCGCTACTTTCTAGTGCCCAAGAAGGACAAAGGCCTGCATCCTATTCTAGACCTTAGGGCCCTCAATCGCTTCCTCCGGGAGGAGAGGTTCAAAAT
Source organism: Triturus cristatus (assembly GCF_964204655.1). Lineage (NCBI taxonomy): Eukaryota > Metazoa > Chordata > Amphibia > Caudata > Salamandridae > Triturus > Triturus cristatus. The sequence goes on along the minus strand of NC_140583.1, from coordinate 1,154,684,946 downwards.
ATTAAACTACCTATTTGGCGGAAAACACTGTCAAAACCATCATCACCTAAGCTATTTTAGTCCTCCCTTCCACCCATATTTCTTCATAGCACCTAGGTCGTGACATGGAGAGCCCCTTCTATGTAGATACTGAGAGCTCATACAAAATATCCTGTTACTTGAATCCTGGCCTGAAGTTCAATTGGTATACCTGAGCCAAGCCCCATTTATTGCTGTACTAGGCCACCTCAGTTCTGACCTGCAGCACCCCTTTGTATTGTAATACTGAAACGAAAACATTGCTTTAGGGACTGAAGGTCCTATTCATAGCTTTGGAGAGCTTGCTGTCCTGCTCTTTCCTCTGCTGTCTGTGGTTTTTTGTTTGCTTTCATGAGCTTGACATTCATGCTAGCTTAGAAAGGGTCTCCATGTTCAAAATGGGTTGAATCCACAGAGCGGTGCTGAGGTTGAAGGGCAACCAAAGTGCATCCATTTTTAAGAAAGTGACGACTTCATTTGAAGCATCATGTTTCACTTGTACATGAGTACTTTCAGCTAATCATGCAGTGCAGGATTGGAGAAAGCCTTTGGAATCTGAACAGTGCAAATTCTGCATGTCGAGGAAAGACACTGTGCAGTGCTTTGTCAAGAGGAGTGGTACTAGCCAGCGGACCAAAGCCCAGCTCAAGAAGACCTGTGTGAGTCACTAGGACGTCAGAGGTTGAGACTTCACCACCCTCAGGTTGTGAATACTATTATTTGTACTTGCCTTACTTGTCCAAGGGAAGAGTCTTTGGCTTTGTCTTTTGGTGATCCTCCTTTGCTCGTGACCCCCTTCTGCTCTGGAGGGAATCCTTCCATGTTCTAGTTGTCTTCAGGGACCTCAGTAACAATCTTTGGCTTAAGGAAGCCAGAGAGGTAGATGGAAGAGGCTGTGCCGATTTAGGAACAGTTAACCTTATGTAAATCAATAAAGCAGTACTCAAAATAACAGCTTTTGAATTTCTCTGTCTTTACACCAAGGACTGGTTTGTCTCTAGCATTACTATCGTTAGTCCCCTGTCCAATGGGCTCCTTGGCACCCAAAAAATTGAACCACTGTTAAGATTTCTTTGAAGTAATGGTGCCAAGCCCATTGGATTCTGGTGTATAGGCACGGGAACCAAATGTATTTCACCCCCTAGCCAGGCTAGAGGACTCGTACACGACTGTGCCCACTCACTGAGCACTGAATGTTGATGCCATAGGGCCCTTTGTGACTGTTAAGCTTACCAAGCTGTGATAGGGCTCTTCTGGCCACTTGGGAGGTTTCTCGCGTATCACTTTGGACCTCAGTGGTTTTGTTGCAGGTGCATCAAAACCAAGTTCCAGATTTTGCATCTTTGTACAGAAGGCAAATTTCAACAAATTAAACTGAGACATAGATTTCTCTTTTAGGCATAACAAACCAACTGGTGGGTGATTGGTGCCTGCATTCGAACAGTATCAAGTGCAGAGCTGAGATTATTCATTTAAGCTTTTGTCTGCCTGAGAGCTTGCTCCCAAACAGAATGTTGTGGACAGTCCCCATTGAAGTAAATGGTCAATAGTCTGTGAGCCGGGGTTGCATGCTTGTAAAGTCAGTTAGGTTCTGTACTTGCACTGTGTAGAAATAATAACAATAATTTCCATAGATGTGCAATTGCAATGACAGCTCTAGTGCTTTGCACATGACTGCTACAGTGCGTTTACGGACAGATTTCTACTTAGGAAGAACTAGAGAGTTTTGTTATTGTTTGTGTATCTGCCTTTTATGTGTAGTATTTAGTCTGTATTAAAGTTCTCTTTTATAAAAGTAAAACACTGCTTGGACATTGAGTTAGCAAGGTGTGTTGATTTCTAGGTGTATAACCTTCATCACCTCTTTGAATAAGCCTTGAGCTGCTCTGCTTCACTCCCCTTAAAGACAAGCACTGGTAAACCACTCTGGGGTCCAAAAGTAAAGTGGGCCTCGGGCACCAGTGCTAAATTACATTTGTCACTATTTGAGCCCAATAACCCCTATTGCCATGGGGGCTCTTGAACCAGGTCCTACGGGTGCATCATAATACAAACCTGAAGCACTCTTTAATTTGCTAACAATGTGACCTCATGTATTACTCTATCAGGTCACCACAATTCTAATCTTTTGCATTCGTTTTCAGGTTCTCAGGCTCACAAGTATGAGATGAGTGTAAGACACTGGCCGCATGTTGCGCATTATTTTCTTTGTATACCTTTGTGATGTGGACAACATAAAGAGCCCCCTTGCACCTCTGTGCTTGGGGAGGGAATTAGGTTGGTGGAGCAGGAGAAATGAGGTTTAACAATGAGGGGTCAATGACTGAGGAAGCTGTTGAATAAAATTTAAAAAGAATCTCTTCAGTTCTTGACTGCTGCAGCTCTATAATTCGGGCTACCAGTCTACCATATAAACATCTTAAAAGCAAAGAATGCCCAAACCAAACAGAGAGACTATATTCCATAAACCTTACTTTATTACTGAGTTCCTCTGGTATGGTTAAAATCATGAAAGACAGGTCATGACTTGCAAGACAACGAATCACTTGACCTTAAAACGATAATGCAATTACCAACATTCGACCCCTATGACAGCCTATTCAGGTCATAGGTCTTCTTCAGGGTAATAGAGAACTCAACAGATGTATATAATCACGTCATGCAAGAAGGGTAAATACTAAAACCCTACCACTCCCTTTTACTAATAGCACAATCCAAATCTTACTATCATACAGGCTTCATGGTAAACTGTGAGGGGCGTCACCTTCGTAGTCTTCAGAAGGATGATGCGTCTGTCACCTACATGAGCCCCCTCCCCTGCTGCATCTTGACAAACTAACAGGACCCAAGGTTTTCGCCTGACAGCATATTTCTCAGAACTTCCAGGGTTAAGAATAGCTTCCCTCTGTTGAGTCAACTGGAGTGGAATTGTACCTGCTCCAGTGTGAGAGGTCGCCAAATGATGGAGCATGCCTTGATAAGTTAAAGATGAGACAACCTCTCAAATACCTTTTGATGACCCTCTGTTCAAGAACGTCTGAACTGTGAGAGTACAGGAGTGATTTAATTATAGTCAAGTAGTTTAGTGTCCTCATCTGAACCTCCCAAGTGCTGCATACTTGATCCAAAAAATCTCTTTTCCCTTACATATCATTAGCAAAAGGTGGCCCTTTTTTGGCGTTATACTTATGGTATCAAGAAGGTTTTGCCCAGTCAGGTGACCTTCTCCTTCTTGGGAAATGAATATAGACCCCTTGAAATGTATGGGGCCTCCTTCTATGCCTATCTGCAAAGCTTTGTTACAGTATCTTACTTGGAATGCCACTTTCCAGCTGCAGAAGTCTCAGAACAGTTAGTAAGATCCAGACTTTTCCACCCAAGGGTGACATACAATATTCCATTCTAAAAGAACATATTCAGGTTTCCTACCTAACGTACTTTTGGACTTTCAGATTAATCTGTCCATCTCCAAGCCAACCTTTTTCTCTCAACTCTTCCTAAACATCAGAAAGTTTCCTTCACACAGAAGTTGTTAGAAGAGTGTTGAGATTTTGGCTAAATAAAGCTAAACAGACTAGGTATTTCCTTGCCAACTGTTGAATGTAGGAGAGTAGGATCTGCACTTATGTTGCCCCCACTTTTTTTTCTGATGTATACACTGGTTTCTGGCTATAGTCTGGCTGGGTCCCTGCTAATCAGGGCCCCAGTCTCTCTGTTCTCTCTAAACGACTTGGTGTGCATATTAGATGCACTAGTGATTGGATACTGTGGTACCTTATGAGCCCCTAGTATATGGTACCCTAGGTACCTAGGGCATTGGTACTTCACAGGCCTACCAGGGGCTGAAGCATGTATTATGCCACCCCTGGGAAGCAGACTCAATCTGACACCACAGGCCTGCTACTGCAGCCTGTGTGAGGTAGTGTTAGCACTCCTCACTGAGATATAGCTTCCTATATCTCACCATACACACACATATAAACCTATCAGCCACCCCTATGGCAGGCCCTATCAATCCTGAGGGCAGGGTGCTTGGTTTACAATGTGAGGGGGTGCCTCTGCCTGAGCAGGGCCCCTCTGCAGCTACCAGAGTCTATTCTCTATGGCTGTTTGTGGATGCGGTTAAACCATATACTCTTAAGTGCATTAAAATGCTAACTTTGGAATGACTGCATCAAAAGATGTTGTGTTTGATGTCAAACAACTTGGAATCATACCCCCACATCAGTACATGATGTGGGAGCATGATCCCACCCTTCTAGAGGGGACGACATATAAAACAATAGAAATCCTATAAAGCCCTGGCATCACAAAATGGATGCCCTCCTGCTGCTGACTGAAACTCGCAGTGGAGGTGGCCCAACAAAAGGCATCCTGTCACAGGGAGGTGTCACCACCTTCCAGACAGGGTTTAGTGTATTGGAGCTGGGTGGGTGCACTCCTAGAGTGCTTTGAAGTCCTGCACTGGGGGAGCAGTAGGCTCCTCTGTGCATATGCCAGCTCAAACCGGTTCAGGGGCTACCTGTCCCTGCTCTGGCGCGAAACTAGACAAAGGGAAGTGGGTGTAACCACCCCCTCCCCTGACCCTCCTAGAGGAGTGGTCATAGAGCTAGTCCATCCCCTATCTTCACTATAAGATAACAAGCATTGCCCTTACAAATCAGATAACCCTGGACGACGCTCTACAAAGAAGAATCCTGGCCCTTCGATGTTCCACTACCTTTGGAAGACAGAAGAATCTCCCTTGGAGTCAAGGAGTGACTCCCCTGCTTGGCAGGCACCAAAAACCTTAATCAACGGTTGCAAACTTTCCCGCTATCGCCGGAGTCCGAAGTCCCTGTGACCCCAGAAGCGGATTTCCTGACCTCTCGACGGCCATTTTGAGTCCCCAGCGAAGCTGTGGCGTCTGGACCCCATGAGTGACGAGGAACTGCAATACCTGGGAACCGTGCACTATTTTCGAGTGCAAACCCTACACAACGCTCTACGAACTTGTGCTTTGGACCATTTGTGGCCCAAGCCCCCAGCAGGTCTTGCACCAAAAATCAGCGGCCGACCCTGTCCCGAGTGACCGTGGGCTCCTGTGAAGCATTTCCTGTGGCGGCGTCTTCGCGATCACTTGCCCGTTGGCTAGTGGGTCCCCCGAAGACTTTCTCAACAACTAAAAGGGCTCTCCTGGTTGCTCCGGGCCTGCCCTCACTTCGTGAGTCCATCAGACCTTGCTGGTCTGCACCATCGACTTTCTTCAGTCTACACGAGACTTGCATTTGCCAGGCTTGTTGTCTCCAATCCGGTTGCCGACACCTCCATCATCTGCAGACGTCGTGGGACACTCCAAATCCAGCTGCTGGTCATCGTCGATCTCTCCTGGACCTCGTGAGCGAAGAGTCAAAACACCATCGACGACCTGAATCGACGCGACATCTGTGGTCATCCATCTTGCTGGCCACCGGTCACTGGCAAGTGACTTTGAACACTATCCCCTCAATTTTCAGGTCTCCTCCATCTTAAATCCACCTTCGGATTCCACCGGACACTTCTCCAGACGACGCAAGCAGCAAGTCTTCTTTGGTCTCCATAGAAAACAGCGACGCGACCCGACACCAAAAGACACCTATGCACCCGGCTTCCCTGGGTGAGGTAACTCGTGCACTCTGGTGCCCAAGTATGTGTTGGCTCTCAAAATACTTACCTTGTAAGTGGCTTGCTTGTAGTCTTCCTAGAAGTACCCTATAACTGTAAAAATCTAACCGCGACTTGCACCATTATAACCAATAGGGAACCCGCGGCTGTGTTCACACACGGCACGCGTCTCCCGTGGGCCTGTTACTTACCTGCTAACACTGCAGTAGTGAAGCCCCAGCGATTCCCCAGCCCCTAGGCCTTGTTATTTTCCAAGTCGACATCCTTATACCACTTTCTTAGTATATGGTCTGGTACGCCCCTAGGGCTCCAGCCATATTTGTGCTTAATTTATTGTGAAACATTGACATTTGAATGTGTACCTGGTTTCTAATCTCATAAAGAGATTAGTAGAGTGTGTCTAGTAATAAATACATATATATTTGATATATATACCTGTGTGGTGTCCTTTCATTTGGTTATTTAAGAGATTATAAGGTAAAACAAGCTGCTTTACATTCCTCTGAGACTTAGCCTGAAGGCTGCTCTCCACAGCTACCACTATGATAGCTTTCTTTAAAAGGTTGTCTTAAACCTATCTACCATAAGAGTCGAATTGGACTGGTGCAAGGTGTCCACTATAACTAGTGACCAGTATATGCCAGGCCAACTTCTCACATTGAACTATTGTAACAGGTCATAACAATCCATATAAAGCTGTATAGTTTTCTTCATCCTCCCAGGTTACCAAAAGGATAACTTGAAATTGGTTGGTAGACTAAAACTCACTTTACTAGAAATAAAGCTGCAACTGCTGCTTTGCCAAGAATTTATACTGTTGCCAAGATCTGAAGTGTATCTGCCTTGAGGTTTGTGCACAGGTAAATGAGACGCTACTGTCTAAACACACACTCCAAGGCTAACACCACAGTGGGTCAGGCCTCTTTAAGGACCCTTTTGGGGCAGTCCCTAATTATTCCCTTTCTTGCCCCCACCTTATCAATGTATAGGCTTGTTCCTGTGTCTAATGCTTGCACTATCAATAAGATCCCCTGATTGAAAAGAGAAAGTTACTTACCTGTAATCCTAGTTCTCCTTCAGGGGAATCTTCATTGAAATTATAAGCAACCCTCCTTGGACTCTGATGGAAAAAAAAGAAATGTAGTACATACTTTGTATGATCTTATGTTTTTGTAGAAACATTGAAGGCAGGGGGTGTATACATGTAAGTGGGCCCTATTCAGTGCATAATACTTTGAAACATTCCCCTGGAGGACAACTAAGACTACAGGCAAGTAAATCTTTCATTCTGCTTCACTGGCATTCTCTGGTGCACCACCAAATCTTCAGCAGCTCAGGGCAAACTGACGATCCTCATGGACAATAAAGTTTACACTGCAAACTGTGTAAAGCTAATTGGATAGCATCTTACCAGATATTATGTGAAAATTACTTTTCACATACAAGTGGTATTAAGCACTATGCAAATGTATCGGAATGAAACCCCAATAATAATCCAAACCCCAATATTTAATCACCCCAATATTTTACCAAAATAATGTGGGTCCACTGTCTCCATTTGATCTAGCAGTTATTGACTACACTCCTCATCAGGAAAACACAATTTTGCAAAGTTAGACATAATAAAATATTGGAAGAATAAAGAACTGATTTCTAGATCAAAAATATGGCAATAAGTTAATTTATTACAGGGTAGTCAAAATGTGTTACAGAGAAAAATGCATGAAAATCCATGAAGGCCCAATTTCATAAGTACAGATAAATGCAAAAAGAATCCCTAGTTAGGCAGAACCAAAAATTCTAAGTGTCAAACTCATAAAGAGTACAGGCAGCAGCCCATTAGCTAGTTTAAGAGTAAAAGAGGAGAATGATCAGTCACCTGCAAGGAAAATAGTAAAAGAAAAAACCTCTTGCGAAAGACAGGAACCCAAATGCTTTATACAAAATCACACAAGCTATTAATACATTTCTTAAATTCAGTATGGTATAATCACGGTTAGGGTTGCATTGGCAAATGAGAAGCAACAACATAATTTTCTAACTCATTAGCACTAACCCATTTCGTAAGTAAGAGAAATTTTCTACTTTCTCCCTGATCAACTGCACTCCGAAGATTTATTTCACAAATTAAACATTTTTCTGAACAGTGGCTCATAGAATTAGCATGACTAAACTAACGCTTCCAACAGAAGTCCTTGAAAATGATACGTTGAACACATGATAGAAGCTCCATTCACAATACATGTTTTCTAACAATATTGTTTATCACTAATAAATAAAGTCAATCCCTTGATGTTCCACGGAAACAAAGGGAAAGATGGTTTTGCAGTGGGACGCTGATGGGGTGGGGGGGGGGGGGGGGGAATGAGCAGGAACAAGTTGAGTAGAACATTAGAAATTAAAAATAATGGTGTATTACACAAAAATGTTGCATAACTATTCATAGAATTATTTTATACTTCTAAGTGATCTAGGTAGCTCATCCCAAGTGAAACATTATTAGTTAATCGGTTAGGACTCTATGCATCATTAAAAACACTAACTCTAAAAATATAATTTTCACACAGTATTTACACATTTTTTATTTTTATAAAACGCTACAACAGTTATTATAATGCAATATTGAAAAGGTTAAGTGTTATACAAATAAACATGAAACCTGGACATGTGAGAAGATGGAAGCAGCATGAAACTCAAACACTGAGGGGAGTTTTACAGTAAATGTTTTGGTGCAAGATGTGGGTAATTGGGATTGTTTTTTTGTTTTTACATAATACATGGTTAGAGGTATCCATGTCCAGGCGCTTAAAAGGGCCTTGGTTTCTTTAACTGGTATCTCATATTTCTGATAGACACTTCTAAATGCAGATTCCTCACCTTTCCAATACTTCCGCAGTCATCAGACTTTTTTTTTTTTTAGAAAAATCTTCATCAGTACTACTGCGAGCCAGCTGGTGGCACTTGCTGCTCCTCGCCAAACGTTGTTCTACACTCGATGTGGTGTGTGTGCACCTAAATAGGCCGCACCACGCGTGTTGAAAACAGTTCCTTTCTTTTTGTGCCAACAGACGCATGTCTAGTTAATACCCCTTGTCTCATTGAGACACTTCTATCAAAAATTCTACGAAAAAAACAGTTTGCAAGGGAAATGTCACCTCCCAAATCTACATGGTTTACGCCCTGTGGGGAATGCCGCAAACAAATATCTGTGACTGGCCCACATGCGGCTTGTCTGTAGTGTGTGGAAGCAAAGCTGTTCATGAAGAGGCACTGAGATTGGTCGAGGTGTAGAAGCAGGTCCCAGTCCTGTTCCCGCTCCCAAGTTTGGTCCTGCAAAAGTCATCGTCATGTTCTAAGACTTTGGGCAAAAACAAGAAAAAGTGGAAGAAGTCCAACTGGAACTCGGCTGCTTTCTGCCACTCTCGACCCTTTAAGGGGGCATCCGCTGAGCCATGCTGCAGCTTTTTGGCATGTAACTGACTCTGGTGTGCCCGCGGTCCCAAGGACCCGAGAGGCCTACCAACTAGTCTTCCTCCGGCGCTGCTTGGGCCCTCTGGATTCAATCAGGACTCCAGACTGACTTCAGTTCCAGTTAGCTCCCTAGCACCATGACCCATGCTGGAATGCGATCCACCAAATCCAATGCCAGTGTCATTAACTCCAGACATTGATGGCCAACCCATAGAGGTGTCCGATGCTGAAACCGCACTTTACCAACAACTCCTTTATCTGAGCCATAATCTCTTTACCACCCTTCTGATTCTGACACAGTGCCTCTACCTTCTAGAAGAATGCTGGGATGTTGGGGATGAGATTGCCCAGCCTTACCTAGAGGAGAACTAGTATGAGGACCTCCAAGAGGCCATTAGTCGGGATACCTCCCAGGCACTGGACTAGTTTCCTCCCCTCCCTCCAGGTCCTGCCGTGGAAGTCAGTGCCTCATTTGCTATGGTTATGTGAAGGGCAACAGAGGTTCTTGATCTTAAACTTCCCACTTAGAAAGCTATAACCAATGTACTGAAGGAGTTGCATCCTGGCCAGTCAAGTTCTGAGCCCCACCTCCCATTGAATGAGTCTCTTACTGAAACACTATGAGGTACATGGGACAAACCCTATTCTGTCCCACCTGTGCATCACCGGATTGCCAAATGCAATCACCCTGCTCTGGGTGATCCATCTTTCCTCACCTAGCCCCCCACTCCTGAAAGCTTTGTGGTACAGACTTCGGCCAGAAGGGTAAACCCAAAATTGTTTCCCACTACTCCTCCTGACAGGGAATTGAAGAAGATAGAGACTTTTGGTAAGGAGAGTCATTTCCTTGACAAGTTTGACCCTCCGCTCAGTAAATGGTAGCTGCGTTTTAGGCTGCTACTCTCACGCCTCGTGGGACTTCAACGCCCAAGTATTACCCATAGTCCCAGAAGTAGCCTGTGCCATACTTTCTCACCCCATGCAAAATGATTGTGATGAGACCAAGTTCACCGGCGCAGACTGGATTCTACTGATTCCCTCAGCAGGTCTATTGGCACCAATGTGTGGCAATTCGCAGGCACACTTAGATGCAGTCTACTGGCTTTTCGGGAGACGGTCAGGCCAGCCTTATGGATATGCAGTTCTCCCAACTTTTGGGGCATTAGACGGACTCGGCCCTGGAGCACTTCACCGTTAACAGGGCCACAGCATGCTTTCTGGGCATTTCCACTCCTCCGCAGCAGCCACACTATCAGTTGTACCTCCTCCATGGCTATGGTAGGGGCTACCAATATTGCCAACAGCCCCACCAGGTGCAGCAACCACCCCAGCCTTTTTGTTGCCATGGCCGTGCTTCCCACAACAGGGCAACAGGGAGACCATGCAGCCCAGTATTCTGCCTCCACAGCTGCCAACCCCCAACCCTCTTAGCTTGCCCTTTACCAGATCACAGCCACCATATCGGTGGCAGGATCTTACAGTTTCTGCCAGGGTTCCAGGCGCTACCTTTGGACAAGTGGGTTGTAAATTGTTGAGCTGGGTTATGCGTTACCATTTCTCGAGACCCAACATCACCTTCCACCATCGACTAGATCAACTGACACAGGACCACTTGTCACTCTTGCAGCAGGAAGTGCAGACTCTTTCATAGAGAGGGCACTGGTGCCAGAAGTTTGTTGTGTTCTTTTTTCATGCTAATTCCTGGTGCCGAAAAAGTACGGGGGCCTCTATCCCATTTTAGACGTTCGGCCTTTCAAAGCCTTTCTGCAGAAAGACAGGTTCAAGATGCTCATCCAGGTCTTGTTTGCACTTGACCCTGAAGACCGAAGGGTGGCACTGTACCGGCAGCACGCTTATTTTCACATCCCCATTCTGGAGGCCACAGGTGTTACCTGTGGTCTATGGTAGACCGCAAGCATTTTGTTGTGCCCCATTTTGGCCTTACCAGCACCTTTCTGGTGTTCAAGTAAGTAAACTTTATTGTATATAGTTAATTAAAACTGATGTGATAAAAAAAGCGTACAAATTATGCTCGTAGGTGACTAAGACGAAATATTAAAACTAGATAAAAAGATTTGATGATTAAAGGAATTGTCATGCGAATTGCCAGGCCCAGTTAAGACAATGTTCATGAGTCCATGAGTTTGACCCTCTTACGCGATTGCTTGATTTGTTCTTCAGCCAGCTTTCACGGAGGTTCGTGTCAGTTCATTGATCGTGTGCGCTTTTCACGCTGAGCAGCGGTGTTCTAACATTTACCTGTGGTATTACCACAGTTTCCCAGCTTCTCGTCTATCCGTGCTAAGAAATTTACTAGCTTATAGTTCAACTGTGGTCGTCTGAGTTGCTATCACGGCTTGCCTCCATGTTTGGATCCCTCGCAGAATTAAGTGGAGCTTGAGCAGATACGAGCTTTCGCTTCTTAGGCTGTGGCAGGTGCATATCAGGTGAGCCATGTCCTTGACTCCGTTACTGCACAAGCGGCAATCTGTAGACTTTTGACTCCGCAGCTTTGGTGGTAAATGCTGAAAGGCTGGCAATTTTCCTAATCGATGTTTCATGAGTTTCTTCTTAATGGTCCTGGAGTACCCTGCACTAAAGTATGGTTGCGATCTCCTACATAGCCGTTAATTGTCTTCCAAGCGTGTTTTCTCTGCGCGAAGGTAACTTTATCTTCTTCAAGTGACATACTCCTTATTGTCTTCCCCACAGTTTTCTTCAAGACAACGTGAGTGGTCGGAATTTCCCAGACCTGGCTGAGACCAGGTTCTTAAGACACTGATATAGATGTTTACTTGCCGGAGCCGCTGTTGTAGCTCCTGCCACAGTAGATGGCTTAGTCTGTTGACGGTGGCATTCTTGATCTTGTGCCAGCAAGTTATGTACGCCCCCTGCCTTGCTAACTGTTGATGAGGGCAAATTCTAGCCGAATCTGTGCGGCGGATGCGTTTGCGGGGAAGTTAAACATGGTTATGTAGACCCTAATTAAGGTGCTGTCCAGGGTGCGTGCATCTCTTCCTTTTAGCGCTTTGCTACCATATGTGATCGTGGGCAGGATTTTGGCTTGCGCAATCTGAAGAAGTGGAGAGAGCCTCAGGACTGTAAGCTGGGTTTTTATTTGCCTCAGCGTTGTCGCAAGGGCCGCTCCTTACCTTTTAATTTACTCTAGCTGACTTGTAAACTGGCCTCTATTATCAAATATTACCCCTAGATATTTGTAATTTGTTGTGTTCTGTAATTAGTTGTTGCGTAAGTGCCAGTGGTGGTTTTTTTTCCCCTCGTCTTTTAATGGACATTGATTTAATTTTTTCCTGATTTAGTTCCAGAAAATTGACATTGGAGTATTTTTGAAGAGCGTTTAAAAGATGTTGTATACCTACATGCGTGTGACTAATTAGGACTACGTCATCAGCGTACAAGATGCTATTTAGAGCCTTGCCTCCTAACCTTGGAGCATGTGCATTGCATTGGTCTAAGGTCGGCTATATAAAGGTTAAACAGAGTTGGAGCAAGCACACAGCCCTCTTAAAGCCCTTTCGTTGTTGAAATTCACCTTGACAAGCGTGTGCCGTCTCCCAGTTTGACCTGCACCCAGGTGTCTGTGTGAAGGGATATTAGTGCGCCTTGCAGTGCCTGTGTGATCTTCCAGTTTGCCAGCTTTTCCCAAAGTTTGGCTCTCACAATGTTATCAAATGCAGCGTTAAAGTCTACAAAACCAAGATGAAGTGACTGTTTTGTTGCTGTTGCCTTGTCCGTGAGTAATGACAATGTTAAGATATTGGTTAAAATTCCTGTGTTTTAAGCAAAGTCGGTTTGGTTTCTGGTGTTTGTTCGTGATAGTGTTAGTAGCATCACATCTTCGGAAGCACAGTGGTTCCAGTCTTCACCTACCTCAAGGACTGGTTGTTGAAGGTGGGCTCGCCCTAGACAGCTGTCAACCTCCTCCAGACTATGGTAAATCTCCTGACATCCTTGGGGTTCACTAGCAACGTTCCATAGTCAAGACTCCTACACAGGTGCTCCACTTCTTTGGAGCCAATCTGGACACTGCGTTTGTGCTGACGCCCGGAAAAGAGAGTCCAGGACATTTTGGCTATGATCCCAAGGTTGCAAACTCTGCCCCTGATTTCAACGGAGATGACTCTGAGGCTGCTGGGACTGATGGCCTTCTGCATTCTGCTGGTTAACCACACCAGATAGCATATGTGGACTCTTCAGTGGGATCTGCACCAAGGGGGATCTTTCCGATTTGGTTCAGATTTTGGATGAGACTGCAAAACTCAAAACCAAGGATACTGGTGGATGCAAGACTGCAATTGGGTCAGTGTCAGACCCCTCTCCTTACCTCACTCAGAGCTCACAGTGGGTGACTGATGGCATTGCTACTTGGTTGGGCAGGCCATCTGGGAGAGGTAGCGATCAGAGGCGTCTGATCTCCGGTAGAGGCCTGGCTCCGTACCAACCTTCTTGAGCTGAAAGCTATCCACTTGCCATTAAAAGTCGACCTGCCCTCCCCATTGGCAAGCTGTTGCAGGTGCTCGCGATCAACATCTTGGCCATCTGGTACTGCGACAAGCAGGGTGGTCTGGATATGTCGACCCTGTATCAGGAGGCTTTGCGTCTCTGGACATTGCTAGACCATTAAGGAATTTTTCTGGCACACACCACCTGGTGGTTCCCTGAACGCCAGAGTGGACAAACTAAGCCATCGACTCCTTGCGGATCCCAAATGACAGTTACAGATGGAGGTGGCACAGGTTATTTTCTGTGAATGGGAAGCTTCTAGTTTGATCTCTTCACCAACAGTGAGAACGTGCAATGTCAGCACTTTTGGGCATTAGAATTCAAAGGCACCTCTCACTCCGAGACTCTTTTTGTGTAGAGTGCAACTCAGGACTCCTGTACACCTTTCCACCAATAACTCTCCTGCCCGGAGTTCTGAAGAAGATCAGGCCCGATAGGGCCAAAGTCATCCTAGTAGCCTTGGGTTGAGCATGGAGCATATGGTATCCCGAACTCCTGGGCATGAGCATTTGTCTTCTGATTAGACTGCCTCTTCTGTAGGCTCTTATTTGTTAGCAGAAGGGTAGGGTTCTGCACCCAAACCTGCACAACTTACACCTTCATGCTAGGAGATTGAGCAGCGAAAATCAAATGCCTTTGATCTACCTCCAGAAATCATGAATGTCATCTTGACAGCCAGGTGTCCCTCAGCCATATCTCTATCGTGACCATTGGGATAAGTTGATGGACGGCTGCACTGTTAAACATATCTACCCGCTGAGTGCAAAACTGTCCGAAGTTCAATTGTTTGTGTTGTTCTTTGCTCAGCAAGACCTTTCTTTGGGCACTGGTAAAGGGTACCTGTTGGCTCTTTTGGCCTTCTTACGGTTGCCAGAACAGCCAACATTATTTAATTCACCCATTGTGATGCACTTTGTCGAAAAAATTCAACATATGTCCCAATGGGACTTAAATTTGGTCCTCACATTCCTCATGTACGCACCCTTTGATAATCTCCACATTTGTTCTCTTACGCTCCTTTCCTTCAAGACAGTCTTTCTTGTCGCTATAACTGTGGCAAGCTAGTTGTATACCCTTTTTGTTAACCCGCCATACATCACGCTGTATTCAGACAAGGTGGCTCTGCAGACTTGAGCCTCCTTCTTTCCGAAGGTAGTGACTCCCTTTCATGTTAGTCAGAGCATCATCCTTTTGCATTGCTTCACTCCTCTAGGGAGGAGGAGAGACTTCACTGGGTGGATCGGAAAAAGGTCTCAGCTTCTACATCAATCATAACAGAGAACACTGGGTAGACCATCAGCTATTTATCTGGTTCACTGCAGCAAAGGCAAGGCTGTGCAGACAGATCTTCTCGCACTGGATCGTTCTCTGTATTAGGATCTGCTACACGCTGGCTCTAGAAGCAGGTCCTTAAGGGCTTGCGAGCTTATTCTACCAGGAACAAGGTTACACCATGTGGGGCACCATGGTGGCTCCTCCAGGAAGCAGTCAAAGCATGCAGGGACTGTTTGCTGCATCTTAAAGTATTCGGGTGTTTCTAGTGCATTAACACCTTGTTAATTGTCCAATTTCTTGAGCGTCAAAAAGGTCTAATTTTGAAATACTTGCTCCATCAGTAGTAGGCCCACATTTATAAGACCTTCGAGGAAAAGACGTCAGTCGGCAGGTTCTTGGCTATACACAAGGGAATATATTTTTGGTGATTTTACACTATGCTCATTGGCCAAATTGCCCAGTGCATACATCTAACAGTTCGAATAAGACCGTAAAGCCTGTGTAGTTGGTAGTTCAACAGTGTCCTAAAACTCATGTATACCTATTATTTTTCTGTTGGCAGTTGTGGAGGCCTGACTCGAGTCGTAGGGCAGTAAAGCAGTCATTCTTGATTTGGCTTAGCTTTCCGTCTATAATTGTCAGGTTCTTTGAAAACTGAATTGGAAGTGTTTAAGTACGTAATCTGCAAGAGTTCATAATCATTTAAAGAGCAACTTCTTTCAGTTAGATAGAAATGCTCAGGAAGATTTTCTCCCACCCTTCCATCCTTCCTTTTATGATTGTGTTATAACATTTGTAATGTGCGCCAACCTTTGACATTCACATGCCTTTTGGGGTGTAATATACGATGGAGCTGTATCCATGACACACTTGACACCTTACATGGCGGTCAACACATCACTTCCAGTGAAGCTGTGGGACTACGCTGTTGATGCAGTGTGCCTCTCCATGATGCCAGTAGAGGTGAGTGCTATGAAAAAAATTGGTTTGTTTGGGCAACTGAGAAAGTGGTTCATTTGCGTAGTGTTCAGGGCCGACTGGGAACCAAAACCGGCCCTGGCAAAGTGCTCGGCAGGTCCGGCTGGGGAGCAGGAGGGGGGGGGGGGCTTGAGGGGGGTGGGGCTTGAGGGGGGTTTGCCTTTAGAGCTCTTTGCCAGGGCCGGTTTTCGGCCGATTTTGTTACAGGGCCAAAACGGCCCTGTAACAAAAAGGGCCCCAAAATCCGGCCCAGGGGGATTGCCCGGTGCCCGCTACGGTCAGTCCGGCCCTGGTAGTGTTCACCGGGAATTGAATACATCTGAAAGAAAGTTATAAAGGTAAGTAAAGTGGTCTTCTAAGCCTGTAAACATCAGACAAGACAAAAAGAATTCATGTTAAATATTCGAGTAGAAGATGGTTTACTTTTCTAACTCCAGTCCTCGAATATTTTGATAAAGTATATTTTTGGCTGGGGGGTGGGGGGTAGGCGGGGAGGGGGGGGGGGGGAGAGAGAGAGAGAGAGAGAGCGAGCGAGCGAGAGAGAGAGAGAGAGAGAGAGAGAGAGAAAAAATACAAAAATGCTTATTCATATGCAAAGTGGAAGCTGACTAGAATTCTGTCTCCTTGTACGTGACAGTGTTCCATATTTTCACGTCCCCAGAATCATTCAGGAACACACTGTCTTGCCAATAAATACAATTTTAAAATATTTCATTCTTTATTGACAATGTCTTTTTTTATCAAAAGTATTTGTTTCTGAATTCTGATTGTGCGAATTGTGTATTACTCTAGCCGCCACCTCAGAAATTGTTGCCCGAACATGCACAGACACTGGAGAAGTATGACTGGGAAGCTTTTGATAGTCATAGCCACGGTAAGAATGTACTTCTGATCTAATGTGTTGAATAATGAACACAATTCTTGCAAATGTAAATTGATTCATGTTGCTTGTCTCAGCTGTCACCTAACACAGGTTAAGGGCAACCACTTTAAGCGTGGGGAGGATTTTAGTTTAATTTAATAATACTACAATCTAGTGTAATTTAATAACATTGCAGTTAGAAATATCTGCTATATATCAAAAGCTGAGTCATGCAGGTTACTATTTTTAATTATTATATTTATAGAAATGTAACATACCATCAAAAGCCATTAGAGAGAGGTAGTTTACAGTATAACCTTCATTTAGTAAATTTTTAGCAAAAGGCATAGCATGTTTTATTGGGCATAGCTTCACATTCTACAAAAATAAACTACATGCCACATCAGTGATAAGGCAGCGAGCAACCAAAATATTCTACTATAGCGTCCTCAATACTTAGGCATTTTGTATGTCAGTGTACTCTGCGAAAAATGTCTTGGTCAGTTAGCTGAGGTTTCGGAGGTAGGGTCTAGAGAGATTACATAGGCCTGTGGCAAACCCAAGATGTGCCTTGGCTGAGCAGCAGAGGTGTCTATTTCAGCATACATCTCAAGTTCTGTTTTAGAGTAGGAGAGAGCTTATACCCAGTTTTCATGAGTTGGCGCACCGCCTCGCCTCCAGTGTCTCACCTCTTGCCTTATAGCAAGCAATGACAGCAGAGGAGTTCATTTTCTCTCAAGAGTTGGGGGTGGTGTGCGGCAGCCACACGCGACCGCATGTCCACTAAGCTGAGGAAGTGGCGAACTGCGGTGCCCACGAGATCTACGGGGAGGCCGAAATTTACTATATCGCCCTACAGCCGGAGGTTTGGGAGCCCAGCAAGTGAGCAAGCACTGGGCGGCTCATTCATGACTCGGCCCCCAATGTGTTGCCCCAGCACTGGTCCCCGTATATAACTGAAATGTATTCCCACTGACTGAGTCTGCCAGAGGGCTGCCCACTGTCGGCATAAGGGGGTGCAGGCGTGGAGGTACAGGAGATACTATTGGGCATGCACAAATTGGAGGTGATCCCTAGGGTACAGCGGAAGAGCCTAACTGCACAGCTACAACTCGACCGGATACTTGTTTGAGGTGTGCCAGCCCCATCGCAGGGACACCCCTAGATCGATGTCGTGGGGCAGTCGAATTAAAATGAACGTGTCTGGCACACCGGCTCCACCCCCACAAACAAGAGCTAAAGCGGGTAGAATGGCAGATGCAGAACCTTCGGCCATCATGACCAGCAAGTTAGATGCGTTCCTGGCAGCAGTGGAAAAACTGGGGGAGACCTTGAACCATACGCGTACTGCTTTGGAAGGCAAAATTGACAAAGCAGTCATTAACTTAACGCTGCTCCATGCAGACCATCGCAAATTAGCAGACCGCACCAATGCGCTTGAAACCACGGCAGCGGAGATATCGCCTCAGGTGGCGGCGGCGGACAAGCATATACAACACCTCCTCAACAGAGTGGACTTTCACGAGGACAGGGCAGAAGACACGAAGGCCTGGCCTGATGCAACAATGTACAAGTGGTAGGGCTGCCGGAGGGAACAGAGGGGAGAAATCCTGTCGCCGACGTAGAATCATGGCTGCGTGCCCTCTTGCCAGAAGACACCCTCTCCCTGCATTTTGTAGTAGAGAGATCGCACCGGGTACCAGCCAGACCCTTGCCATCAGGGTCCAATCCCAGACCGCTCTTGATCTGGCTGTTGAATTATAGAGACAGAGACATGATATTGCAGGAAACCAGGAAACTGCACGAGATTCAAGTGGACAATCAGAAGGTAATGTTTTTTCCTGACTACTCGATCCAAGTACAAAAACAGAGACACTCTTACATGGCGGTGAAGAGGCGCCTAAGACAGAACCATTTAAAATACTCCTTATTATTTCCGGCACATCTAAGAGTAGTGGCGAAGGGTAAACCGCATTTTTTCACCACATCTGAGGAGGCTGAGGACTGGCTTGATACATACTCTCCTTCGAGGGCTGCACCATTACCTGACCATGCACAAAACAAACCAGCTGGCGAGTCTTCCCGTCGTCGCCGCCCCAGGGGGAACAAGCTGAAGCAATTACAACTCTCTCAAAAGACAGGCCCAGATCCAGACCAAGTGCTGCAAGGCCAACAAGGTGCTCTTCAAGCTGTGGCAAGTATCAGCGGGTCACAGTTGGAGGAATGTGCGTCCATCTGCAGCCAGCAAGATCAGGCCAGCGATTCTTACGCCCTTCGGATGACCCTCTAACCAGGCAAAACTCTTGTGAACTACCAGTTGTCACTCCTCAGACCGATGATGACTTTGCTTGACGATTGTTGCTGTATCATTCTGCTCGATATCATCTATGCCTCGTGACTGTACATGCAAGTATATGGTTGAAAGTTGTGTATTAATGTGAAGTGCTAGGTATGTAGAAAACATATAATTGTATGCACCACTCTAACGTTGTCAATTACGAATGCGATTTCCCCACTATTTAGCGAAACAGCGTTTAAGATATGACACATAATGTCTCCTGTCTTCCACTGGAGGAGGCCACACGTTGATTCTAGTGGGCGCAGCACTGAAAGTTTCATGACTGGCTGACTGTCAGGGAGCCCCGAGGAGACTCTCCTCTACCCTAGACACTCACAGATTGTAGAGCGCAGCACACCCCCCCAGACATTGATTGAATGATGCTTACATACGTAGTTTGGACGATTGCCTGTTGCACATTCGCTCTTTTGGTATTCACTTCAAGTTTGGGCAGTTGCCTGTTGCACATCAGCCCTTTATTGTTCAACATGCTATCCTTTACATACTGAGGTGGGACAGTCGTAACATTGACCTGCACAGAGGGACGCACTCTAGACTCGCCCACACGCGTGTGGCACTGACTCACCCCACCCCTTGGTCTGGCTGGACCACATGCGCTGCTAGCTCTCTAAAGATATGGCACCTATCAAGATTGGGAACTGGAATGTGAGGGGCATTCACAGTCCGTCACGTCGATATCTTATTTACTCCTATCTGAAACGCCACCACGTACAGATAGCACTCTTACAGGAGACACACTTGCATAAGTCAGAAGTAGCACGGCTACATAGGCGTTGGAGGGGTGAACTGTACGCGACGGGCTATTCGGCGTATGCCCGTGGGGTGTTGGTGTGGGTGAGGCCAGGGACTCCCTTCCGGGTGGTAGACTCCTATATAGACACAGAGGGTAGGTACGTCATAGTTAAGGGTGTCT
Source organism: Triturus cristatus (assembly GCF_964204655.1). NCBI lineage: Eukaryota > Metazoa > Chordata > Amphibia > Caudata > Salamandridae > Triturus > Triturus cristatus. Next base: position 1,154,664,903 of record NC_140583.1, on the reverse strand, counting down.
TGGAGGGGAGGTGGATCATACTTGCATCGCTGTATGCGCCCAAAACGGACCAGGCGGCCTTTTTGGAATTGATCTCCCTTAAACTAGCCGAGTGGCACGATGTTCCCATGGTACTAGGCGGCGACTATAATAGTGTATTGGCTATAACACTAGACCGATCCTTTCCTCCCTTACCTGGCACGGCTGCACACACTGCCATGAAAGCGTTAAATCATTGGGCCACAAATTGACGCTTATCTGATGCTTGGCGCCACCACAACCCACATGATAGGGTATATTCTTACTACTCGGGAGCGCACGGCCTCCATGTACGCCTAGACCGCTTTATGGTGTCAAATGATCTTCTTTCGAGCGTCTCCGGGTCCTACTATATGGGGTGGACACACTCAGATCATAACCCGCATATGGTGGAGTTGCAGTGGGAAGACTCACTGCCGCCAATTCCTGTGTGGCGACTTTAACCAGATGTCCTACTTGATGCACCATTCCGAGACATACTGGCTACTAGTGTGGCTCAGTACTTTGATGAGAATGCAGGCACAGCTTCATCGCCACTGTGAGAGTAGGACGACCTCAAGGTAGTAGTAAGGAGTCACTGTTTGGGTACACAGGCGGGCATTAGAGTGCAGCTGGAAAAGGAACTCACTATTTTAGAAAGAAAGCTGGCAGCTAGTGAACGAGAAGAGACTGACGGGTCACAAAGACAACTTGACAGCCACAGGGTGGAACATGCACGATTGCTAGAGCGGCTGTGATGTCTTAATTATGCCGCACATTCGGCGCGGACACACCTCATAGGGGACAAAGCTGGGAATTGCTCACGTGGCTCATACGTCAAGATGAGTCATCGTCCCCTGTCGCATCTGTGCGCACGGCGGCCGGGGGCGTAGTGTACACACAGCGAGACACACATGGAGCGTTTGTGATTCATTACCGGGGCCTGTATGAATCTAGCATACAGGTTACTTCCCTGGAGCTACAGCTCTACCTGGAAGAGATGGATCTGCCGCAACTTACACGCACACAAAAAGCGGAATTAAACGATCCTCTTCTTGCACAAGAAATACGGGATAGCATATTCTCATTATCCAACGGGAAGTCGCCAGGACCGGAAGGATTGCCGACTGAATTTTACAAGGCTTATGCTTATATATTAGTACCACAGCTGCTGAAGGTGTATGAGGCTGCGTTGGATAACTCTGCGCTCACTGATACGCAAAATGAAGCCCTGCTAGTATCTCTCCTTAAGCCTGACAAAAACCCTGAATCTTTAGGTTCCTATCGTCCCCTAGCACGTCTTAACAACGATTACAAACTGTTTGCATCATTACTCGCTAAGCGACTTTTACCCTTAGTGAAAACGCTGGTACACCCAGATCAGAACGGTTTTGTTCCCACTAGGAATACCTCAGTCAACCTCTGCAGGTTTTTTGGATACAGCAGTACGCGATACTTAGATGGCCCCGCTCTGGCTGCCTGGTATTGGGCCCGGAGAAGGCCTTTGATTCTTTGGAATGGCCATATCTGGCGGTGGTGCTGAACAAATACGAGCTTGGTGAGTATTAATTAGGTATGGTCCAACTGCTGTATCAGCACCCTACTGTTCGGGTCTGCACTGGTAGGCTCATATCTGATCCCATTAGAGTGAGACGGGGGACACGCCAGGGTTGCCCGTTGTCCCCGCTACTTTTTTCTCTAGCCATGGAGCCACTGGTGATGTTACTTTGCGGTAGTAGTGAGGCGTGGGGCATACAGTTGGTGGAAGGGATGCATGCCGTGTCTCTCTATGCTGATGACTTACTGTTGTATGTGCGTGACATTACTGACATTCCCACGTCTATAGCAGATGTGCTGAGGGCCTTTGAAGAGATGTCGGGTCTCCGGGTTAACTGGGCCAAATCAGGGGTTTATCCCTTTAACGCAAACACGGCGGAAACAGATGTGCTCATTAACAGCTTCCTACTTCCATGGTACCCCACCACCTTTCGCTATCTTGGGGTCTTCATATATTGGACTCCTGATGATTTGCTAGAGGGCAATTTACAGAGAGCGATTTCAGCGGTCAGGGCCCAAGTACAATTTTGGAAGTCACTCCCATTGAATGTTATGAGCCGCATTACCCTGCTGAAGATGATTGTCCTTCACAAGTTATTATATTACTTCTCGAATCTCCTGGATTATGTCCCAACCAAAATTTTCCGTGAGCTGGAGCGCTTGTTCCGAGACTTCATATGAAACAAGGGCAGGCCCGAGTCGCACTGTGGAAATTATATGCGCCTACCAGTCAGGGAGGGTTGGCTGTCCCCAATATGGAACTGTATTATATAGCTGCCCAGCTACAATGGGTAACGAAGTGGCTAAATGGCAACAGTCTGGAAGACACGGCGACCTTGCAACAGCCGTGGGCTCACACTCAAATCTATCACCTATTCCATCCAGTTGCCAAGCCTCCACATCCATCCCAATTACATCTGGGATTAGCGTATAGATGCTACAGGAGGAGCTTATATCTCACCCGCGCGACACTCCCGTATGCCCCGATATTGCCACTCTTGGGGACACCTAGGGGGAAGACAGGCACTTCCGAGGTGACTCTCACACATTGGCACACAGCAGGTATAGACACCCTGGGCGACCTCTACAGAGATGGCACACTATTAACATTTGAGGCTTTCGGGGACGACACTGACTTGCCTGCAGGGCAATTCCTTTTGCATACCTCCCTCACGAGAGTACTATTGGCCTTCTGGGAGATTTAACGGCTGAGCAACTGACGCATCTACGATTACAGTATTTACACGTAATGGAGGCGGGATCACATATAGTACATTGTGCTGGTGACGGCCTTACTCACACACGCGCTGAAACCAATGCTGAATCTCCACACCCGCTGGGAAGCAGTCAGAGGCCAACCCTGGACTGACAAGGAATGGGACTCCATCCTGGCTGGCTCTACATATACACCGAGAAGTTCTAAATTCAAGTTAATACAAACGTACATCATACAGAGGGCGTACCTCTCACCCGACAAAATAAACAGATATTTTAACATTGCCACATCTGAATGCCCATACTGTCTGCAGCTCGACGCGGACCTGCTCCACATGCTATGGTCTTGCACCTCCCTCCAAATCTATTGGCGAGACGTCGCCACAGCCCTTGCGCTCTGCACATGTTTACCGCCCACATGGGAAATTTGCATATTAGGGGTCTATATCAGGTCCAAGAAAAACAAAGTCACATCACAGTTTAGAGGCCTGGGATTGATGGTTGCAAAGCACTTAATCACAAAATGGTGGAAACATGCAGACCCCCCAGAGGCGATCAGCTGGAAAAGATCGCTCACGGTATGGGCACAGGTTGAAAGTACAACATTGCACAGGAAGGAAATGGCGGGGCTCCACAAATATCCCATTGCAAAACACTGGGACACTAACCTCACAGCCTTCAAAAATGAAGCAAGTGGGGAAGACGGCGACGGCCAACTGGCCGATACACAACTTACGCAGTGGATAGAAATTACAAACTGTTATGTACCACTACATAGATACAGACCGATATGGGAGGCCCCCTACCCCTGACTGCTCAACCACCCACCAACACAAAACTGACCCTCACCATCTACATGGGTCTGATTCCCAGCTTGGCGAGTCACCATATTGTACTGTACAGGATACACTGTTTCATATGCAATGATTATTTTATTTGTTTATCGATGGCAGTTCTCTAATTATGTTGTTCGATGTTGTTAATTAGATAATGTATGTCTTATTGGCGCATTTTCTTTTATCCTCATCTCTTTCTCTTTTGCGCAATCCCCATATTGATATACTGAAACGGCCACACATTCATATCTTCTACGTCTGCTAATACCATGCACGCTAGGTACTAATGGATTGATTGCAACGAACCATGCTAACATATGAAGGTTGGAAACTGCGGAGTAGTAATGTGGGCAGGCAATCACAATGGTACATGGGTAACTGCCTTTTGGGAATGCATGTGTTCGCCACTGCATATTATAAACGCTCCTCTGTAATGCAAAATGTTGATATGCACAGTTTTATTATAGTGTTGTTTTGTATAGATTTTAATTATGCTCTAGATAAATCTGTATTGTCATGCAATGTAAGAAAAGGAAGAATAAGAAAAAACCAATAAAGATATTCAAACAAAAAAGAGTTGGGGGTGGGTGGTGTGCATCACCCAATCCAATAACACCATCAGGCGATCGAGTGAGACCCCATGATCCATCTGTGAAAATGAACTTATCACTTAACACTAGTATCCTTGAATAGTAGCCTCTGGTGCTCCTCAGTGATTACATTTTAAATCTTTCCTGAGACCTGATCTCTTACTCGTACTCGTAGGTGTGTTAAAATCTTTGGAGGAATTTAAAGTGTATAACTCAGAGTTTAATGTATGGTGAGAGCATGCTGGTTTGTGGGCAGCAGAATCACCAATTCTTTTCCAAGAGCCAGACATTCAACTCATTGTTCCATTCATCTCTAGAGGTAGGTAGGATAATTGGGGTTTGTTCGTGCATGGATTTGCAAAGGAGTGTTATGAAGCGCTTTGTCGTGCTAGCAGTGACCCATTCACTCTAGAGTTTTGAAAATGGGGTATCCTAGAGGGTATCAAAACATTTATTTTTACACGCTACTCAGACAGTAATACAGGAATACATTTAAGGACATAAAGTGCCCTTCCCTATGTATATTGTCTGTTTCGCTAAATTTTATAAACTTTATTTTTCAGTTTACATGTTATAAAAAAAAAAACACACAAGCTGGCATCAGATCATTGTATACAGGCAAATCTATGATGTCATTAATGGCACATAGGACTACAGGCAGCATCAGGGAGGGAACGGAACCATGGGGAAAGAAATAATAATGTGCAAACAGAGCACCGTGAGGAAGGAACCGGGCACATCACTTTGTCGCACTGCGGACTGTACTGGGGCCGACCCTCTCGCTCCCCGTCGGGCCCAGACCCAATGGGTAGATCCAACTCACTTCCCTCACTGTCAGTCGTATCCTGTGGGGAGGGCTCCCCTTCTGCTAACCCAGAAGTACACATAACCCGCCAAGCCATTAGATCGTCCTGCAGCTTCTCATCCCTTCGAGTGACTTGCATGTGAGCTTCCTCATCTAGGGACCACTCACAGATATCTTTAAGCCAGAAGGGCACCACCGGGGGTCTGTTTTGCTAACTTAAGATATTTTCATTGGGTTGTTACTTTCTTCTAATTGGTCAGGGATAATTTGGGGGGATTAACTAGAGAAAGTGAATTGAAATATATCAAATTCAGACCAGCTTTTGTTTGATCCCATGCCTGTGTGGTGCAAGCTATCATATTTATAGTCATTAAATGACGTTTATAGTTTCAGCATTTTAACGTCTGAAGACGTGTAAGGGGCCTCGTTGTCTTTTTCAACTGCTAGATGCAGCATATACGGTGGTGGATGAAACCGGTAGTATGGGAACTGAGCTTGAGCAGGTAAATAATATAGCTTGAGTTCTGGGGATGCAAAACTGCCCTAATTATTAGGGAGATTTAGTGTTTCTCACTTGGGTCTAGGCTGCATGCTAAACTAAACCAGCTGTATCATTAGTGACATGAGAGTCTGGAAAAATGACTTAGTGAAGGGTAGAGGAATGTTATTAAAATAATAAAGCAATTTCGGCAGGGTATCTTTGTTAACGATATAAGTCCTGCCTTTGAGTGCGGGAATATTGACCATCTTTTAACCTGATTCTGCTGTTTGGCAAGGGTGAGACCATAGTTTTCACTGAAGACTGTGTATTTATCCAGACGGATCCACACACCCAGGTATTCAACTCCATTTTAATACCACGGGGAAGTAGGGCATGAACTACTGGAAAATATGGTTAAGGTGGAATAGTAACGATTTGCTCCAATTTATAGTATATATTGATGGATAATTGTACAGAGACTATTTTGGGGTTAATTCTTATATAGTGTCACATAATTCTCATAGAGCGAAACGAAAATCTTTTGTAAAGTAAATACAAGGTGATATTACCTGAGCTTAACAGTTAGTGGTTCAAGTGCTATCACAAATAATATATAGAAAAGGGTGTAGCCCTGCCTTGTGCCCCAGAATGTCAATATGCGTGAAGAGACCACACCATTTATTTTGAGACGTGCCAGTGAGTCAGAGTACAGCATCCTACTCCAGTTCATGAAAGATGTAAGCAAGCCCATTATACTAAGTATGGTAAAGGCCTCATACAATCTATGGTAAAATATTGCGGGTCTAAGGAGCAAAAAAGAGGATCCCAGGTGGCTGTGTCTGTTAAAAGAGTATGACATAGTTGGGTTACAGGAGACCTGGGATATGGCCAACAATTTTTGGGTGGACGGATATAAATCCTATGGGGTCCTTATGCTTTTCTCTCTTAAATTGGCAGGGGCTCATAGAATGCTGGATGGGGGCTCTTTCAACTGTTTGGCAATCGAATATACCGCCCACAACGCAAATAAAGTGTTGTTTGTAAACTTTTATAACTCATGAGAAAGCAGTTCCACAAATGAACATTTACTTAAATTGAAATGTTTTTTAGAAATGTACCGTTCTAAACAAACCACGTATTAGTCTATTATAATTATGGGCGATTTTAATATTCATGTGTGTAATCTGAACTGTCAGGGGAAAGAACCTCTAGAGCAGCCAATTTCCCAATGCCACACTTTGAACACACACAACAGGGAGAGTGTTTGGAAGAGCTTTTGGCCACCATAGATCTTTTTAAACCGAGCTCATTTGACCACGAAGAGACGATTCCTACTTTTAAAGCACGGGGGAGTGACACCATTATAGACTTTATTTTTATTTCTCCAATTTTTTTACCCCAAGCAGTTATTTATAATGCCAAATGGTCTCACTTTAGTGACCATAATCCTGTAATCCTGGTATTGGATAGGGGATGTAGCCTAAAGGGGAATCCGGTAAAGTCTGGGGGTGAATCCTGTTTGAAAGTAACAGACCAAGGAAGTTGAAGTGGGCGAAAGTACTTCCGGACCTCTTTTTCCTAGATCTCTGTGAGAGGGTTGGGGATAAGTTTGCTACCTGTCTTGATAATGCCAAAAAGGGGCAGGAGGCTATTTAGGCCTTTGAAGGCATTTGTGCGCAGATAGCATCGGATCTGACCATACCGATAAAACGTAGGCTCACTATTGGAGAAAAATGGTTTGATGGAACTGCTCTAAAGCACATCGTAAATTGTTAACAGAATTAAAGAGGGTTCCACGAGACCGTGCCAATATAGCTTGGTTACGTAAAGAGTACAAGATGGCACAATCGACACGCAAGAAGGAAATTAAAGAAGATGCATGGTGTGCTCTGCTATCAGTAGAGGTGATAAAAGAGAGCTCTAGCTTTTGGGCCATTGTCAACAAACCTTTTTGTAGCAGGACAGAGAACACCCTCATTGAATGTAACATCACAGAAGACCAATGGCTTTCTCACTTTGAAGCTATATATGAGGCCACTAATAGCCAGGAAGTGCCAATTAGTTGTGATTCCAGAAGGGGCTCCCACAAAATAGTCTTTAATGAAGGTGAAGTGGAATTGGCAATTACACAAATGAGTAGCAATAAGACTCCCAGCCCAGACGGCAAAATACACACTTTTGGGCTTGAATCCTGACAAATATTTATAAAGTGTCAAGCCGTCAGGGTTTTCCGCCATCTTGGGCATCCTCTACTATTATTCTGATTTTTAAAAGGGACAGAGAGGGGACCCTCGCTGTTATAGGCCGATCTCACTAATAGACTCTGCAGTGAAAGTTTTAGGGAGAGTGATTTTAAAGAAATGAATGGAGGGGTCAGATGAAAATGAGGTTTTATCTAATTTACAATATGATTTTAGAAGCGGTAGAGGTACTATGGACCACTGTCTTAATCTATATTTACTAGCAGGTAAATACACTATAGCTAAAGCAGGGATGCTTCTGCTGGCTTTTATGGATCTGTCGTCTGCTTTCGACCTGGTAAATAGGTCCAAGCTCTGGCACATCCTGTTAGATATAGGCATTGATCCTAGTTTAGTCTACTTCTTGGCCGACGTACACAGGGATCTCACCGCAAGAGTGAGGGTCAACCAAGAAGGAAAATGCACAAGACACTTTACATCGGCTAGAGGTGTTCGCCAAGGATGTATTTTAGCAACACTACTTTTTACATGTATATATTTATAATCTGGGCAAGTTTTTAGAAATGGCTAGTCTGGACATACCTCGAGTAGGGGACAGGCTCATTCCGGTACTCCTCTACGCGGATGATGCCGTCCTATTGGCCCGTACTGCTATAGGGCTCTAAAGGCTTTTAGATTCCTTTGGGGGCCTACAGAAATCTCTGGACTTAGCGATAAATATAGCCAAATCTCATGTAATGAATATGGGCCGGAAACACAAAAAAACAAAAAGCTTTCTTTGTGAAACTGTAGAATTGACTAAGGTGACTTCTTTTACTTATCTGGGATTACTTTTTGATGAGAAGGGTTCCTGGGTACCTCAACAGAAAGTTAAAGCAAATGCGATGGCTAGGTCAACGGCCACTGTGAATGGTTCTGCGCAGCGACTGGGGGATAAACCGATGGATGCAATGCTTAATATCTATAAATCTAAATGTATAGCGATTGCATTGTATGGCTCAGCAATATGGGGATATCAACCGATGGAGGAGATACAAACAGCTGAAGACAAAAATTCCTACGCTCCCTCCTGTCTGTACCCCAATACACTCCTACAGTCCACTCCTACCTTTTCAATTCACCAGGAACTATGGGTTGGCTATGTGACAAACATGTTGAGGCAGGCTCTGGTGCTCTGCTGGCCTAAAACCTGGCTTAACCCCCAATTAACGCTGAACCATAAGATAATCGGGGATTGTGTCACCCTGGACCAAGCCAATAAAATTCCATGGCTGAATTATGTCAAGAATATTTTAACCAAGCTTGGTCTTCCAGACTTATTCAATTCTCCAGATAAAGTAACTAAAGATGATTTGACATGGGTAAAAATACACTTATTGGATCAGATGAAGGTAGAGAGGGAGGAGAATGAACTAATGACACCTACGGTTAAAATAAAATTCCTGTTAAAAACTATCCCTGAGATTGAACCTCATCTGAGGATTGTTACTAAACCATTTCACCGCCCGCTTCTAACGAGATTCCGTTTCAACTTAATTTATTTTTATCTGGGAAATTCACAAGGCTGGACCAGCCTGAAATTCACAAGGCTGGTGATTCAGGTCCCTGTCCCTGTGATAATTTCTCGATACAGGACATAATGCACTTTATTATGTTTTGTGATAATTTTTGCGCTATCCGTAGGAGGTTTTTATTCCCAATCTTAAAAGGTAAAGGCTTTATTCAGGCTAAATGATCCAGGGGAGATTTTTAATATTGCAAGCTTTCTTGTCGCAACCGTGAGACTTAGAAAAACCCGGCACCCCATGATGGTATAAGAATACTGTAAAGTCCATGTTACTACTTTTTAATACTTGCCTTTTGATCACTAAATTATTTTTTATTGTAATGGCGTATTGCCCTTATTGTTTTAACCATACCGAAGATTTTATGAAATTCATGAATTTTGTCTTATTCCCTCCCTAATTTTCTTAAATTGCCCTATTATTGAAGAAACGGTTATGAAATTTTATTGTGTAATCTATGTGTTTTTACTGTGTACCGTATGTGTTTTATGTAATGTATTGTGATCTAATGTATAGTACTTTTATGGTTTTCAGTAACTGAATAAAGTGGTTTAAACTGAACTATGGCAAAATCAGAGAGGTATCCCATGTACAAAAAATTAACAATTGAAACCTATACTTTCTTGATTGGTCTTAAAATAGCTGGTGAAACTCTTGGTATTTCTTGCTTAGACTATAGTTGAGCTTTCGGTAATGGGCTCCCAAGAAATCTTCTTGCTCCATGAAAATTGGTCCTCTATGCAGCAGCCTATTTTTTGACTAATACTAAAAAAAACACATCACCTACATTTATAATCCCAAATGGCTGCTTATTGAAGCACAGCGCTTCCTCAAACTGTCCGCCTGATGTGCATGTTCTTGTACCAGCGCAAGATGGTGGCTGTTAGACCTATCATCCGTAGGGTGGATTTTCCCCAAACTTTTTGCCTGCTTACCTCCTCTTTTTGCTGATTCTTTTTGTTGGCCTTAGGACTCTGAGCACTTTACCTCTGCTGACCAGTGCTTTAGTTCTTATGCTTCTGTCCGAAACATGGTAACATTGGTGTATACACAATCGGCATATTTAATTTTCTTATAAGTCACTTGTAAAGGGGTATACCATATACCCAGGGTCTGTAAATTAAATGCTACCAGTTTACCTACAATAAACTAACAACAATGTCTCAACCGCTATCATTAAGGGAGGCAAGTATGTATGCATGTACAAGACATTCCAAAAAGGAGAAGGGAGACTCTTGGTATGTTTTTAGAAAGTGCTCATGGCATCATATATTTTAAAGCAACAATTTAAACAGAACAGTTCTATCAGCACTGTGGACATGAATTGCAAGGACAACCCAAAAAGAACTTGGTGCACTATAGTGCTCGTGACAAACAAGGGTGACGGCGCAAGTGAGGAAGCAGCAGAAGGCACGAAGTGACAAGGTGAAAAAATATATGTACAGAAATCTATGGTTCGTCAAAGATTATTTACAATGGTTGATCATGGATTGGCTAAACATTTTATGTGAACAATAGTTGTGACTGTGCCGCAGATTGCGCAGTGTGGTCGACAACGTTTCGATCCTATTTACTCAGGATCATCTTCAGGACCGGGTTGCCTAATAGAGGGTGCTGATGGAAGTAGGAGGCAAGGGTCAAGGGGCAGCGCAGCTTGCCCAATGTGGGGGGAACAACTGATAATGTTCCGCAAAGAAAAGCGTCTAAGATGTGGCAAGGTACCGGTAGTTACTGTGGGTACCTAGCAGAGAGGAAAATGGACCTCGGGAGGGGCGGGCCCCCGATCCACTGTACGAAAAAATAGAAAGGACAGTGCTGGTGACATTTGAAAGTGGTGGGGTGTAACATTTCCTGATGACGGCCCTATGGCGCACAAGCGTAGCGATCGAGCCGGACCGTTATTGGGGGGGGGGGGGGGAGAGGGGGGGGGTTGTTTTGGGGGAGTTCTCCCAATGAAGAACATTTTTAAAAAAGACAGGGCAAATGGTGCACGTTCAGTCTAATTTGAGAAAGCAAGAAGGTTAATAAGGCGATTGTGAAAGGATAGTTACGACTTCAATAAAGAGATTTAATATGTTAATGACGAAGGGTGCTGCTTATTCAGTATAACCACAGTTCACCTCCTTGGTTTTTAACACAACCTCTTGCGCTACCATGCTCCACACATCTAAGACATAAAGCATGGCATATCATATACAGTAAATTTGATCTTCATGCGATGGGGCGAGGCTGAGCATTCAGTACAAAGTGAAAGAAGCTCTTTTTTATTAGTGCCTTCAACAGTGCTGTTGTGCTTTTCGCAACCCAATTTAGCACTCCCTGCCAATCCTTATACCTCTCATCAAGTGGCAATGTAGGCTGGTGATAAACAATCCCCAGGAGCCACAAAAATAAGAAAGAAGAAGAGCGATAGGAATGAACGTAAAGGAGACCTGCACATCATGAGTCGCTGCACAGAAACCCAGAGATGGGATTGGAAGGGGAAGATAGCAGATGTGAAGTGAACAGCTGCCAACATATATTTACAAATGCTGTGCATGTGCTGGCTCCATGTCGGTTACCCCTACAACATGGCACACGCTCACACACACACACAAGCAAACATTCATGCCAATGAAGCATATTACCACGTGCACAACACTGATGACCACCAACACCCACCAGACTCTGCTCTATGATGAAGTCTTGAAGACCAGCGCGGGAAATTAGCTGACCTCCAACCACACCGCAAGGCACACTAATGGCAATATAGCGCTTGACAATAAAACGGGACACCAAGGGTAACATAACTGGACTCTCACCCCTCCAGCAGGAATGGTCTGATACACCAGCAGTTCTAAATGTGCGATCTCACTGCCAACCTCCGGCGCACAACACGCAGCACTCTACGCAGTGCCACCCTCACAGGTCTCTTTAGCACAAGCGCTATTATACCGCAACCTCCAGTTTCCTAGTCATTGAGCAGTTGCCGCCCTATCAAGGGGACATGGTGGTCCCCCCCCCAGCAGATTTTAAAACTATATCGGTAAACAAAAAGAGATTTTTTTAACTATGTAAAGAGTAGTACAAGATTTCTTTTCAATACATCAGTGTTTCTAAAAGAGATAAACTGGAAAGAACACTTAAGTCTCAAGAGGGACATTATTCAAGATTTCAATCGGAAAAGAAAAAACAGGGCTAGGAAAAACAGACATTGTGATCAGAGAGGAAGTGCACTACAGAATATTGTACCCTGAAGGATAATGCGCACAGAGCTGGTCACCTTTACTCTTTCGTATATACATTTTAATGCATGCATCCTTTTGTCTTCACTGGGAACCCTGAGGAGAAGAGGAGGGGTGTGGTTAAGTGGGCAAGTTACTGACTTCTGCACCAGGAGACCGTGCTTTAATCCCGGTTTCCCCACTCGACTAAACTGCGTGATTCTGGGCAAATCATTTTTGATTTCCGTGCCCTTGTTACTTCAAAGTACATGGGTTGACTGGGGCTATTCAGATCGTGCTGCGGTCTATTCAAGAAAATGATTGAGTCTCACACCTTTGCCTCAGATAAAAAAAAGTCATCTGGTTCTCTAGTTGAAACGCGGTAGATTGTGCTGCGCTTTTGATGCAGGTCTATAAGGACACTTTCAAGCTGTGTGTAATGTAATATACATTTACATCATGGTTGTCCGTTACGGTTCGAATGAACCCTTTTTAGCAAACATATGAAAAGTCTTGGTGTTTGGCGTTATTGAGTGTACTGAAAGAAGACTTATTCATATTTTAATTTGAAGGCTGTAATCACATCATGGCTCCCAGTAAATCTCCCCTTTGCCAACCATCTGCAAATGACTATTACGCGCTAAAATAGGCTTGTCCTGGGACAGTTTGGTTCAATTAACATGTTAAAATTGCAACTCTTGAGTTTCTCATGAAAGGGTGGGGACTGAGAACTCGGGCAGTTTGGTATTTTAAAATCAGAGAAAAGAGCAGCGACTGAGTGCAGGTGCATGAAGAGCAGCACTGGGCGGTGCGCATGATCCAGAACAGCAAAGCAACAATTGAACTGAAGTGGAAAATAAAAGCTACATATATGTCAACGTATTAAAAAACGTAACTGTTCAAACAACAAATTATCTGCTAATCTACACAAATTATGTTACCAGCTCCCACATTCTTCCAAATTCAGTAGGCCCAAAATGCTTATTAAGTTAGTATGTTGTATCTGTAAACACGTTTTATTTTGGAACCAAAAACATGTCAGTTCCATTGAGAATGAGAAACGAAGTGAGAAATTGTTTGTAGACAGGAAATATCCTTAAACCACGTGGCAGCGCGCAGCATAACCCGGTGTCTATCTAGAGAAACAAGTGGCTCTTTTTTAGGGCTCGCCTGGCGTGGGCTGCGCACATGCACAGTCTCGCTGGCGAGATTTAATGACTTTGGGTATTTCTGTAAAGGGCATTAAGCTCCACCCCTCTTTTCCATTGGCCAGCGTCACCGTTTACGCTAAACGGTGGCCAGCCATTGGAAAAGAGCTCCTTGTGACGTTCTTGTTCGGCTTTTTCGGCCGTCCCATTTGGACGGCCTCGCCTGCTTTGCGTTCGTCGCAAAAGGTTTCTTATCTTTATGGGTCCATGTGTTTCAACATATGGCCCCATAAAGACAAGAGATCACTGCCTGGAGCTTCATCGGCTGTGAGCTCCTACGTCACTTTTGAGCCGCGCTGGGATTGGCCCAGCATCGCAGGTTGTAAGTTTCTGCTTTTTTTTCTTTATGCGCACTCTGCCGTTCCTGTTCGTTATCTGGGGACGGGCACAGTAATGGAACCTCCCCGCCCTCGGCCAAAAGCGAAAGAGCTCCCTCTCCAAATGAGAGAGGGAGGACGAGAGCAGAAGTGCAGGCTGTGCTAGCCAGACAGCCCTAGCAGCCTGGAGCTGCGATCATCATGGAGGGAATCCCCGGAGTAGGGATTCCCCCGCATCGAGCATTTAATTGTTCCCTAGCAGGTGCCTACCCCGCTTTCTGTTTTAAATTGAAGGGGAGCCTACCCCTCATTGCCGCATTGTCTATTTAAAAATGCGGGTGCCCACCTCGCTTTGCGGCTTTAATTGAGAAGCGGGTGCCCACCCGCGATATTGCTGCCTTTGCGTTATTTTTCACTTGCGGGTGCCTATCCCGCATTCTAAATATTGCCTGGAATCACCGCCGTGGCCCGGGAGTGAGGCACAGTGCCTCCTGGAGGTGGGCGGGGCCTTGCGACAGAAGCAGGAAGTAACCGGGCCTCCCGTGAGTTGGGGGAGACCTGGGTGTTGCTGAAGCCAGGCGGGAGCCCATCCCGCACTGGAGACCCAAAGAAGAATCCAGGCAGGGCTCCTGTGAGGAGGACGGAGCCCCGCTTGATGAGGTGCCGCATCAGAGGAGACCGGGAAGTGCAGCAGAGGCGGCCGAGGCCGCCGATGGCAGCGCAGGGCTCCCGGGTTGAGGAGAGAGCCACGCGTCGTTCTGGCCAGTCCGCAGAGTGCAGCCGAGCTCGTTAGAGGAAGTCCTGCCCGAGGCCCGATGAGTGGGGGCCGATTGGGTGGCAGCCTTTTGTTGAAGTTAGGAGCCCCAGGGGTGGGAATCCATGTCACACGTTGTGCTTCCTCCCCTGTGTCCGGAGCACACTATCTTTTGGGCGATGGCACTTTCTTCTTGAGTGGGTAAGGCTTGCGGAGGTTGCTGAACATGGGGTGAGAATAATTATTCGGGGTTGTACTTTTTGTGGATTTTCATTTTGTTTGACTCTCGTGGGGCCGTAGCTGTCGGTGCCCCTAACGTGCCTTTGAAACTGCTGAGCGGGGAGGCGCGAAACAGATTGTTTATGTTTGTAAAACTTGCTGCTTTTCCGCGTGTTGCAATTTGAAGCGTTGGTAGCAGTCCCCAAGGGTCAGTCTGTGCAAAGGTGAGGGGTGTTCCTATTCTGTGAACTTAGGAGCGAGAAGGGGGCAAGTTAATGCCAGGTGAAGACACGGCCAGTTATCGAGCTAGAATGCCGGAGTCAGGGGTATGGAAGTGCCCCTTCAACTTAAGAGGTTCGGGAACCCACCCTGACTACAGGCAGGTTTGGGGGACATGAACCTACACGCACAGTACTATCACACGTCCCCCCTGCATGCCGAGTGTTACGATATGCTGTTTTAGGTGTTTCCTTGGCTTTCAATACGTGATTCTACCCAGGGCAAAAGAAAACTTGAATTTAAGGTGAAGTTTTGCAAATCTCGCGCACAATCAAGGCCTCTGCCTGTACCTTGGCTCGGCAGAGTAGGGCGGGCCTGCATTAGTTGTCCAGAAGTTTCCGAACTGCCTCATTTCAGACTTGGGAGAACCTGCACCTCAAGGCACCCCCCTTTCAAGAACTTGTGCCTACTTGCACAACGCGAGATATGCAGCCCTCTTTTTCACCAGGAAAATAAAAAAGTTATCTATACGGAGCGAAAGCATCTAAATGAAAAGCAAGACACTATGGAAACTGGGTGATACAGAAGCAGTAAATGGCTAGTTTGTAACGCGGAGTCGATTGCATGCATGCTTCGGTGTAATTGTATGTGGAGCTCTAGAGGGCCACAGCCCCACGGTCCCAGAACGCTTTGAGGATCCCCACATTTGCGCCCGCGTGTGCCTCTTTTGCAGTGACGAAACTTCCTTGCCGATTGGACCCATCAGAAGAGGTTGGAGTCACGATCTGAGATTTTGAGAAAATGTTCTAACGCTTATTTTCACAAGAGTTAAAGGGTTCCACAGTGATCCTTCCTGCACTGAGACATGCCGCACTACCAATGTTGACCAGTGTTTTCAAATTATTTTATTACATTTACTGCTTTTATCATGAAAGTTTTTAGCAGATTTTACAGTAATATCCTGTGGTAGTAAAACACTAGTAATAACTGCAGTCTCTTTTCTGTATAGTCTGCATTGCAAGTTATCGTTTTTCACAAATATTTATATATATCATTTTTTCTCCAGATTTTGTCACTATACTCTAGGGAATAATTCTATATGTTTCTGACTCTAAGTTGGATCTTCAAGATTTTGTTTCCAGTTGTTCACACAACTGTAACAAATAGTTGTGAAATCCTGAAAAATCATCTCCCAAATATAGTCTTTTTTTGAATGAAAATAGCATTAGTACTTCAGTGACGTTCTATCTCAAGCCAACCTATGAATAGATTGGCATAGGAGAGCGCCAACCTGTAGCCCATACAAATCCCCTGCTGCCCTCTAAATAGAGTAAATTTGCAGTGAAAACAATAGGTTCTCTGATATATATACAATTGTATTCTGTATTAATTGTCTTTTAAACGAATAATTGCTCTAGTATTGAGAAAATATTCCTTTACCTTTAAGCCACCTTGATGTTTAATAATGTACATAGGCTTTTGATGTCCAGCCATCCCAGTTATCTTGGCCCATCGAATATCATACCATCATTTTTCTGATATCTCTTGTATGCAAGGGAAAAGATTAAATGATGTCTATATACTTGTAGTTTCTCTGTGTAGTCAGACTACCTGTAATTCTTTTGTTTTTTTGCTAGCTAAATGATACCGCTCTTGAGACATTTGGCAGGGTTTTTCCAGTTTTATTCTAATATGAAGAATCAAGAGTTGTGATATACCCATAAGATGCACCTGGTTCTCTGAGATAATAGTATTTTAGTGAATTGTATATGTACAGTCACACTCGGAAGTGTATTCTTGTAACTTGTGCTTTCACTGTTATAAACTGAACTAATTATGTTCTATGGTTACCTCACAGGGCTATGCCATTTCTTTGTGCTTATAAGCCTACTAGTGCAAGTTATGTGTGTACAATTATTTTGTACAGAATTCTGCAGATAAGAGAGAATATAGTTTTTTCATTAGAAGAACAGTACAGGTCCCTGTCTTATATTTTTTTGTTTGATTGTAGGTCTGGGATTTCCCAAACGGTGACAATTGATAGTGAAGTGTGGAGGTTTGAGTTGGCTTCACAAAGTTTATATTGGAGGGCAAATTCACTTTTACTTCTACTTTTTGAGATATCCAAATTCAGTCAACTAAATATAAGACGTGGTTATGTTATTTTATGTATATTGCAATTATTGCACTGGGGTGAAATTTTGGCTGTTTTGACATGAGTTCCAAATGTAAACATATTTTGGATAGAGATGGGGAAAGATCTAAATGAGCTAACTCTTCATATGATTTGTAGGGGATAGTTTTCAAAGATAGTAACCTTTTATGACTGACTTACAGTGGATTACAGTTTGCATTTTGATACCCTTTACTTTAATGTTTTGGGAGCAGTCCTAAAGAAACAATTTAAAATTACTAAACAAATGATGAATGCGTTTCAGATCAAATTTGAAGTTGTACGAAAAGACATGGGAATTGATTTCCTTAACTAGGAATCATAAAAATGATCTCGAAACTGTAAACAATGGAAATAATAAATAAATTAATAGCAGAGGATTATTATTTAATTTCAAATTTACATTCAACATTTTTGTATATGACTTCATATCTTTGGGTTGGACAATGCACTAAATAACCTATTGAGGTTCATAGTGCAAGGAGAAAGAATTGGCCAACAGATTCCTATTTAACGACCCTTTGACTTGCATATTGTTCAACTCTCTATTGTGTCCCAGCTAAGTATACACTGTAGACAGTGTGAGTGGGTGCAAATCCCCTGCACAGCCCAAATGGTAAGTGGGGGTTTATGGACTGTTAATGGGTAGATGTTCTTTCACACATAACTGTGGTGTTAGCACTTAAGTGCCAGGACAGGTTGTCTCAAAGCTTTCACATCCACATGGAAGAAATAACACACCTAAAGTGAAACTATAATTTTTGCTGTCTTCACTGACCTCCATAGGATCTCTTTGTGGCCACACAGCCCAGGTGTAAAACAGATCACACACATACACACACACACCCTGTTGTACACAATAAAGCCCATATACACTCATTATACTCACAATAAAGTGCACATCCTAGGTGGAAAGAAGGTCTACATTTAGGGGAAATGCACAAGACACCGGTTTGCAAAATCCTTCTTAGGGTTACTGTTAAAAATTAAAATCATGCACTTCTGCACTATAATCGGCCTACTACTAACCTTCAGTGTAATAGCATTGGTTTGAATGACCAGTCATAACCCTTTACTATGGGTGGAGGTATATTTTGGGTGCTTTCCTTCGCAAGCTTGTGTTCTGTTTTTGAATGTTATCAAATTTGTTGAATACCTCCAGGGCACTCAGCTTGTCGTGTCCATTGAGGAAAAAAATAAAGGGCAGGCGAAGAAAAATCGAACAGAGGCAAAGTGGCACAAATTTCCTGCCCATGGAAGGCCTCTCAACCCCACACTCCATTTTACAAATACTATGTCAAGAGGACAAATTAGTTTTATATTTGGTGGTTTTGCTGCTTATATAGCTCCATTATTTTACAAATACTATGTCAAGAGGACAAATTATTTTTATATTTGGTGGTTTTGCTGCTTACATATCTCCATTAGTGTAGAGTATTGAGCTATTCTGTTGTTGTGATCATGTTTTTTTTTTCTATTTGCTGCTAGTGGACCTCAAACTAATGCTTCAGAATATTAACGTGTAATTCTGTACTTCACAGTGAATTACTTGTCCGAAGAGGTTTTCCTGTTGCTGCAGTCAGTGGTGGTAGGTGTCTCATAACTTGTTTTGTGATGATTTGAAAATGTTAACACAAAGGAAGATGGGATTGTAAATAAACATGTATGTTTTTATTTCAGATGGCTTGCCAAGAAAAGGATATTGAATCTTTGAAAATCTTACAAGTGGAGCTCTGGTAGGTATCACTCATTGTGAATCACGCTTATGCCTGATCTGTGGTGCTCAAAGACATTGCAGCCCTTATGTATCACAATCAATTAAATTCCGACAAGATACTTAAATGCTCTGCCTGCACAACTGTTGATTACAAGAAATCACAATTTATTTTTTGTGTTTTTCTTTGTGCCACCTCTTAGGCCAGTTAGATCCATAGTGGTGGGCTCAGGACAGCCCAACCCATGCTATAATTGCATGATAGCTGAATAGGATAAATTAACATTCATCAAATATTCATGGAAATTATGTATGTAGTAGTGATTCTGAAAATTATGGTATAGATTCAGCCCTTCTGGATCTTTGCTGCATACACTTGTCTTATGCTCCCTGCATTTGTTTTTCTCACGAAAATGACGAGTAGGTACATTCTGCTCAAGGTTCAACACTCCGTCCATCATCCCCTTTGGTTTTGCTACATTCTGCTCACCTGTCACCTTTAGGAAGTGCTGCTTTTACTTATTCTCCAACTTTCTCAGAGAGGAGGGTTTTGCATTACAGAAAATTGCTGCTTCCAAATTGCTAGGAAGGCTGCTAGTAGGTGAGGGCAATGAAGAACTACTGCACAGCACGTGGCCCTCCTGCTTAATTTTCAAGACTGCAGCTCTTTCTCTAATTTACCACGTGTGTGCTTAATATATTTCTCTATCTTTGTACTTTTTTGAACTGGTCAGGAGTTCTGCCCTTCCCCTGTGCACCCATGCTTCTGTTCTAATACTTGTGCCACAGGTCAAAGGTCAACGGCTTAAAGGGTTCTTGATCATTCCAGACCCACTTCATCGGAGTTTACTCTCACAAATACTATGCCATTATCTAGGTACTAGCCACCATATTCACATTTGTTATATGTATGATCCCCCCTACAACCCAGTATGGGCCATCAAAGTACTCTTGCAGTTAAAAGGATTGCTCCTCTACCCTGGTCAAGGGTGGATCTGAAGTGCCTTTACATCCAAACTACAAAACCAGCATTGCTCCCCAGTTACCCAAGTGACTTAACACCTGGCTCCGTGCTGAGGTGATGAAATGCCTTAAAACTGTGCATGGATTTATGTTGCTCATAGAGTATGGTATAAAAATGAATGATTGATCTTCGTTTGCTACCAAAGATTAAAGACTATGCTGCCAAAGCCTACTCAAGGGAGGTGGTGTGGGCTAGTAATCATCATTTACTAGCACGCATTAATAACACTCAGTAAATGATTGTCCAGTCAGTACTTATTCTTTAGGAAAATGAGAAGTATATTTATTGCACACACACACTACTAAATACTACGCAATCATTTACAAATATATACATTGGCAGCTGGAAAATACCATACAAGTCATTATGTAATCACCTGTGATTCCCTAGGGGTCACACAAACATATCAAATAAGTCTACTGGCTTTGCGACGGTTCATAAGCAACAAACTACGTTAAAATTATCACTGTGTATCTAAATGCAATTGTCAAAAATAATAATCCTGCATGAATGCGTTTATTATGGATAATAAAACCTGCACTGTGAGCAGAGCATTTAAAATCTTCAAGATCACTCCCAGCATCTTTTTTCTACCACTTCCAGCTAAATAGGAAAAAGGCTTCATTAGTTGGATCCACAGCCTGCACTTACTTTCAACACTGATGGGATTAAGCACTGCCACATTGATAATCAGTTGCTTGTTGGCTTCACTGCTGCAAAAAAAAGGAAAGGTGGTTCAAAACTTGATCTTGTCACGATAGACTGTCCACTGCATTAAACTCAGTTATGCCATGGCCAAAAAAGATCCTCATAAGGGCCCTCTGGCATATTTCCTCCTTGGTGAAAACCACAACATCTGATAGAGAATTCTAGCCTCAGATTCCTTACTTTAGAATTATCTCCAGGCACCATACTGGATCCGGAAATGTTTCGTGAGCAGTGCCTTTGCGTGCCCGTAGGTGGTGGTGTTCAGCTCTTCATCCGTGTCAGAAGTGATGTGCGCGGACCCTGCGTGACACATAAAGCCCTATATTTCGACACCCCAAGGTACCTTGCACAAGAACTAGCGCTGTCTGGTGACTGTAGAGCATCTAGAAGCACTATCAATCAATCAAATGATCTTTATTCGGATATATTTAAAACATCCATAAAAGTACATACAAGTTATTTCATACATTCTTATACAAAAGTGCAAAGTCAATGTGCAAATATGCAAAGGATACTCCTAAAAGCTAACAGGCCAAATCCATTTTGTTCACATCAGAAGCTCAATAAAATACATCGTTAAAATATATAAAAAGATCATCCCAATGAACGATAAAAAATAAAACATATATTCGACACATATTGTCGTGCACCTAATGAACAGAAATGCAACATACAGATAATAAACAGACTATCAGGCCACATTCATTATAATATGTAAACAGACATTATACAAGTATGTATAGACATACTTCAAGTCGTATTCATTGAGGCACGGGAGCGGACAGCGGTTTGGAGAAAATGACTAACTCTATAAATTACATCCTCGTTGCTTAGTGTCCGCAAAATTCTAAAGGCCTCTTTGAAATCTGTCAGGGCATTGACTTTAAAATAAGGAATGAGAAAATGTTTGGTATATTTTTTTATAGAAGCCGCAAAACAATGTGAAATGCATCAAACTTTGCTTACCACCTTGGTTTCATGGACAGGGCAAATTTCTTAAATTATAGGAGTAACCTAAGGGGAAACAGAGTAAATTTACCACGCTCCCATCCCTAAATCTAAACAACAAACTCCTATTCCATCTGCCCAGTACCTTGCACAAATAACCTTGGGGTTTGTTAGGTGGCCTAGTACAATGTTCTTGTATGTGTAGGTACCCAAGGATGGCTGGCTTTCTAAATTCAATGTTTTCTCTATTCGTTCGATACAAATCAAATAAGGCCCTTTTCACTATGAGCTTATGTGATGGGTTTATTGTGTCAGGTGCTGAGAAAAGATGCCCCATTTCTACACTTTCTAAGCTCGTCTGTACCGCTTTAAGCCAAGGGATGTAATTTACCCGCTCACATTTTAAGCAATCTAAGATTATGTCGCGGGTCAATGAAGCAGCTTGGTTACGCCAGATTTTTAACCAAAATAAAGCGGGTCTTGATTTTATAAAATCTTCTATGTAGGGGAGGTTCAGTTCTCTGTGGCATACATATGACGGAGACGAAATGACCCCCCCCAGTACCTTCCTACAGAATTTATTTTCTTCTACCTGAATATTGGTGCAACTTGAGTATCCCCACACCTCGGCGCCATAAGTTCCTGTGGGGACGCACTGGGTTTTATAAATTTGTAAAAGTGATGAGGTGACCTCGGCGTGCCTTGGTTGGCGTAAAGTAATTAAGGAATTAATGGCTTTACCCAGTTTGTTCCTCCCTCTGGCAACATGTGGTTGCCAGGATCCAAAATCAGAGAACAGCAAGCCCAAATAAGGGAAAGTGCAAGTGCTGTCTAGAATATTATTCCCTGCCATTATATGGCGAATTTTATGTTTCTTTGGCCCACAAGACATTATATAAGATTTTTTAAAATTTGTACATAAGTCGAGGTCGGCCATAAAAGAAACAAAGCCTGAAATTAAAGTGCGGAGTGCATTAGGTGTACGGCCTATGAGTACCGCATCGTCGGCATAAAGAAGTACGGGTAAAGAATTGCCATTGACGAGCGGGACATCAGTAGTTAGTTTGTCTAGTGATGAGCTTAATTCATTTATATATAAAATAAAAAGTAGGGGAGCCAGGACGCAACCCTGTCTTACACCCCTGCCAATTAAAATCTCGTCCGAAACCTCACCATCGTTGTTAATGCGAACACGAGCCTTTAAATCTCTGTGCAGATGAGCCAGAAATTGGACCAAAGATTCATCTAAACCATAGCTCAGCAAAGCTGTCCATAGACGGGATCGGTTGACAAAGTCAAAAGCGGAGCTTAAATCCATAAAACCTAGGTAAAGTGGGGATTTTTTTGCTATGATATATTTATCTAAAACTAGGTTTAGGTTTAAGCACTGCTCAACCGTCCCTACGTTATTTCTAAAGCCTAGCTGGCAAGGGTGTAAAATTTTGTTTTCCTCGGCCCAAGTACTGATCTTATTAAAAATAACCCTGCCCAAAATCTTCAGTGTATTGTCAATCAGTGATATTGGGCGATAGCAGCCAGGGTCGAGTCTATCACCTTTTTTAAAAATAGGGACGATTGTACTGTTTGACCAGGTATCGGGCAATGAGGTGATGGACAAATTGTTAAAGACATTACACAGTAATGGGGACCATAGGTCGGGCTCTGATTTTATTAAGTCGATGGATACTCCATCAGGCCCTGGCGCCTTGTTTCCTGCGCTTTGAAAGATTGCATCCTCCACTTCTGTTATTAAAATATTCGGGAACTTAAAAGGTTGGCGGTTTTCAGTGGGAGGAGTCGATGCCATATAGATATTAGTGAAGTGCTTCACCCATACATCCCCTGATATACTGCAATTTATGGGAGTAATATTGGAACCAAATGACTTCAGGTTTTTGACCTCGTTCCAAAACCCAGCAACATCCTTTGTTGCTGCAGTACGTACAAGTGAATCCCAATGAGTTTTTAGTAGCTCTTCAGATCGTCTTCTTAAGGTTCGTTTATAACTAATCCTCAGAGACCTCACCAATGCTTGATTGGGTGGATCAGCTTTTAGAGCAGCTCTCAGATCTCTATTTGCTCTGGAGCAGGAGTTATCGAACCATCTAGGATTAATATCAGAATTGATTATAACTGGCTTAGATATCTCCTTTTTTATGGTCTTACACAGCTCCGTGAATGCTTCAATAATCGCATGATCAGGGCACTCGAAAGATAAACAGGTGAATACTAATCTGGATTCGGATTTGATGACTCGAGCTAACACCCCCTTGTTGTCAATCCCCTTCCAGACCACCCTGAGTTTGTCAGTTGATGCGACTAGGTTTTTTGCCCCTATTTCAATCCGATTCACCCTCTTGTGGGGAAGTTTCAGAGTGGATAAAATCGGGTGATGGTCACTGTGTACAGACCTAGCTACTTTAGCCTCTAATAAAAGATCCACAAGTGCGGAGGTCATGAATACATAGTCAATTGTAGATGCACTCCCATGCCCGACATAGGTGGCCACGGGACAGTTATTTTCCATGATGTTGACCTTTTCCATAACATTAATTAAGTCCCTTGTGGCCAAATGATTGGATAATTCTATGCCTCTTTTACAGGGAGGGGTTTGACGGTGAATGTGTGCATTGAAATCTCCTCCTACACATATCCCATCAAGTTTACCGCACTTTTGTCCTTCTAAAATATTATCAATAAAATTAAACAACCTGATAAAATTCATATTGGGATGTGTTTTAAAATCATTATTATAAAAGTTTATTAAACATATTCTAACACTACTGATGTGAAGCAATGCCTGGAAGTTCCTGTCATGTGTTTCCAATGGTTCAATTTTAATGTCTGCGCCTATTTTAACCCATATGGATAATCCCCC
Organism: Triturus cristatus; assembly: GCF_964204655.1. Classification (NCBI taxonomy): domain Eukaryota; kingdom Metazoa; phylum Chordata; class Amphibia; order Caudata; family Salamandridae; genus Triturus; species Triturus cristatus. The sequence goes on along the minus strand of NC_140583.1, from coordinate 1,154,640,291 downwards.
ACTAGGTCTGCCCAACGCAGGAATTGGTGCGGTTTGGTTGAAGCAACTGTATCCATCAAAAAACAAAGGAGTGGTGCACCAGGTTTCTTGAAACATCAAGATGTCAATTTTTGAGACCCAGTCCACCAATTCCCCGTTTGTTACTTTGGGATTTAAACCTGCTATATTCCAGCTCAGGATTGTCAGGTTATTAATAGGTGTTACCAAGGGGGGAACATAGCTCTTACCCTTAACCGCCTTGGCAGCATTAGCAGTCGTTTTGGTTGGATCCAAAGATAGATCCCCTGCTGGATCAGGTATATTAGATTGGTTTCTGCTCAATGGGTCAGGAAAGATAATTGATGGTCAGTCCAGAGTACCCAGGTCAGACAATGCACTGTACCTATTGTGTAAGGGAAGAGGTGGTAAAGTAAGGCTAGGTAATCTATGATGCGGTCTATAAAAATAGCCCAATGGTAAAGAGGTTATGTCACTGGGAAGGGGGAAACGCATGTTAATACTACCAAGGATAAATTTGACTGTAGAGGGATTTCTAAAATTGATGACAATACAATCCCCTTCTATATTCTTGGGTGATGGCCCAACCCAGCTCACCCGTCTAGTGGTCAAAATTTCTCTCATAATGTTAGGGCCTACCCCTTTATGTTTGCATAGCCAGTCTGTACATTTGTTGTTTAGTTGCATCCATGACTCGCTCTGCCCCTCCCTTAACTGTGGTACGCCTGCCAAGATTATTACATAGGGGCAGGCGTCGGGGGGCAGATGAAGTACGGGCCCTGAATGCATTATTGGCCTAATAGTAGTTGTGTGGCCCTTATCTAGTCCAGTGGTAGTAGGTGCCTTCCTCCCTATAGGTGACAAGGTGGGGGCATCATTAGACATATTACTAACCTGACTAATATGGCGTGTTGATTCTGCCTTCCTCCCTATGGATGACAGAGTGGGAGCATCATTTAACGTATTACTGCCCTGACTAATGTGGCGTGTTGATTCTGTAGCTTTGTTAACGCCTCTGGGTGCGGTACTAGGGGTGATCGTTTTGTTAGAAGCATTTTGTCTTTCAATCAAAGTGCCCCTATTTGCAGCTTCTAGGTCTTTAATAAAGCGCTCACCCCTTGTTAAGTCAAGGCTAATGGCCCCCTTCCTTTTTACGTCTTCATTTTTAATCATGGTTTCAATACGATCTAATCTTTTAAAAATATTATTAAACTGTTTGATCATTTGAGATTCTAACTGTTTAAAAATGGTGTCCACAATAGTTTCCATAAAATTTACATTTGACTTGTTAAGTGTGGAACTTTCACTAACAGGATCAGTCTGTGTACATGTACAGTTTATACCGTTTCTGAGGGGGGTAGTATTCAAGGGTCCTTCAGCCAAGTGCACTTGTTCAGTCCTGGCATTACTACCCTCTATTGTTTTTTGTTTCCCTCTAGTCCACATACTCTGTGGTGTGGGTTGATCCTTATTGCATGTGGCTGGTTTCCTTTTGTTAGTTGACTGTTTTGGGGGGCCTTTTTTCCTTGTCCCTCCAGTAGGTTTGGTTTTCGAAGATGCCTGGGGGATAGGGACGTATTCAGTGACGTCAAGCTGAGAATCAAGGATAATGGTGTCACCTTCCTCCTCAGGGGTAGTAGATGGTGGATGAAACGTATTGGGCTTAGTAACTATAACAGTTGGGGATAAGGGTAATGTGTATTCTGTACTGGAGTCCCCGGGCTCAGAGTGTGCGCGTAGGAGCCCCAATGACATCCGTCTCTCTGTGCTCGCAATTTCATTTGCGACAATATTAAAGGCATTATCCAACATGCTTTCTAATGATGAAGGTATGATGGGATGTGTCAATGCCGATTTGCCAGTTTGGTTTGCAGAACACTTCCCACTGATAGACATTTTCCGTTTCTCTCACCTGGTGATCACCCGATAGTTCAGCTTAGAAGGGTGGCCCGCCCGACCACTGGTGACCTCTGAGGGCCTCAGAGGGCCCGCCCTTTGCCCGGGCTTAGCCCGGCGTCGCCCGCGCGCGTCCCGCGTCGCGGGGGGAGTGCCTGATTTTTAAACGCCTCCTGGCGCGGGAAACGCTGTCGACGGGTTCCGGCCGCACAGGCAGCTGGGAATTGTAGTCCCCACTCTGCGGCCGCGTTGGTGTTGGCGGCGGCGGAGGACAGATGAGCAGCAGACCAGAACAGCCGGTAGGACAAGCAAAGGGGGTCAGCAGCGCGCCCCCACGTCTCCAGACAAACAGCCCGCTCTGCCGGGGGAGTGCCTGATTTTTAAACGCCTCCTGGCGCGGGAAACGCTGTCGACGGGTTCCGGCCGCACAGGCAGCTGGGAATTGTAGTCCCCACTCTGCGGCCGCGTTGGTGTTGGCGGCGGCGGAGGACAGATGAGCAGCAGACCAGAACAGCCGGTAGGACAAGCAAAGGGAGTCAGCAGCGCGCCCCCACGTCTCCAGACAAACAGCCCGCTCTGCCGGGGGAGTGCCTGATTTTTAAACGCCTCCTGGCGCGGGAAACGCTGTCGACGGGTTCCGGCCGTACAGGCAGCTGGGAATTGTAGTCCCCACTCTGCGGCCGCGTTGGTGTTGGCGGCAGCGGAGGACAGATGAGCAGCAGACCAGAACAGCCGGTAGGACAAGCAAAGGGAGTCAGCAGCGCGCCCCCACGTCTCCAGACAAACAGCCCACTAGAAGCACTAGTTCCCTGCTGAAACCACATAATTTCATCAAAAGAAAACTTATAACCGAACCTTTTCAGGCATGGCCCTGAGAGTCTGGAAGGCCCTTCCCCCTGAAATCAGAATAAATCCCTCAATTGCCTCATTCAAGAAAAAAGTCAAAAGGATACTAGGGAACAAATCTATGCTGTTGAAAGCATATTCTATACTCCAGAACTTGAGCTATCCCTTTTCTGCACGCATGCTTACTTCCTGTAAACTATACTCTTACTCTGTTCTACTGGTTGCCCTGTGGTTTGCTCTCTAGGAGAGATGCCCACACCGTGTCCATGCTTGATGATGATGTCGTTGCTTGTATACATGTGTTCTTGATCATTTTAAGATGTTCTGATACCCGCAAGGGTCATGCTCGTGCTATATAAAACGTAATAAGTAGGTGCCACCCCAGCGCGTTGATGTCATTTCTTTTCTTTCCATGCCAGTCAGCGCATACCTGGAGAAGAGCTACCCCCAGTCACTTTTTAACTGACTTTTTTTGTCCTTTTGTTGGAGAACTTTTGGGACATTGTCTCCTAGTGTGGCAGGGATGTCTACGAGGAAGACTAGTTTTAAGCCTGTGGTGCCTGTAACTGGCAGATGTTGGTGACAGACTCACACCTTGTCTGCCTCTTGTGCCTCGAGCATGACACCAATACCTCTGTCGATTGTCGCTCAATGTACCCCAAGGCCTTGAGGTCAAGTATCCTGCCGCTCGACATGTAACACTGCGACAGTCTGGAATTTCGTCTAGAGAAAGGTCCCGGAATCGGTCACGGAGCCATAGATCTTCTTCACAGTCGAAGTCGTACGGGTGTTTTGCAGCATAGACGTCTTATAGATTCACATACTGTGCATATTCCGCCATCTAGTGGTTGGAGTGTGAAAGTGCTTTTGTTTTGTTTTCTTTTCTTTTTTCCTGTTGGGAGGTCGTGAAACCTGATTCCCCTGGTCAGGCTACAACCCCCTTTGTGTGTGTGCAAGCTCTCAGAATATTTTTTCTGCCATGGAGATCGGAGGTGCACTGAAAACGTCTGAGAAACTACAGCAGCAGACGCAGGCAACAGAGAAAGCCCCCCAGAATTTTGGGGGACGTTTCTGCAGGGAGATGATTCTTCATCCTGAAACAAGGTAATATGTTGCTCTTTAATTATTTAATAAAGGAGCAAAAGCACGGGTGAAATGCTCCATGTAATATAGGAGCAAGAACACGGGTGAATTTCTCCACGTATTACCATAACATTTTAAATAATTGTGGTTTTTTACCAAGTTGGAAAATAGAAGCACATCTACCAGGCTGCGCTTACAGCAAGTGTGTGAATGTGCTGTTTACACACTTTGTATACGGTGTTTAAATTATTTAAACGTACTTTCATAGTTTTTACTATTAGGTTGGAAACGCACATAAGGTGCCTCTTCCATATACCACAGGATTTCTGCAAAACAAAATATTCCCGTCTTCCTCTTGGTTCCTAACATAGCTATCACAGATAGCGCGCTATGTTCACATGGGTTACCAAAAAGGGTTTGGTTTTTTGGGGGCGTAAAAGGAGATTCTAGGGATCTCTTAAACAATATGCAGACCTAGGGGAGGTTTTACTTCCCAAATATTTAGCATTGCAACAGAAAATACATTCACTAAGCCATCAGATAATGTTATGGCTGGCCTCAAAACAAAAACCCCTTTCCTTCCTAGGCATTAAATAGCTGGGCACAACACTTCTAACGCTGCGCCAAATGCAGCTCACATTTACAAAGTTTCTGCAAAGCGGACGGGAAAGTCATAAACCCCCTCCCCAGCGCCCACTCCCTTCCTGGACAGACACAAGAGACTGTAAGGATCATAAAATGGCCTACAGATCAAACACAAAGACCCTATAAATATAGTGTTTATCTGCAAAAAGCACTCGCTCTGGGACTTGGTTGTGCAGGTGCTGCCCATGGTCTCATAGGAGACCCCAGCCATACTCTCACAAGCAATTGCTGACAGGAGGAACCCTGCTAAATTCACAACACTCTGTGGCCTGGATATGGATTCTTTGTCAGTGGCCCTTAGAACCACTGGCTTTTCAGAGGATGTCCATGCCTCGCTAATGTACATGCCCTTTGATGGCTTCTGTCTCTTTGGACACAAAGTGGACTCCGCGCTGGAGCGCTTCAAGGATGGCAGAGCTACATTCGGGTCCTTGGGCCTTTCCATGGCCCTTCGTCCACCTTATCTGCCTTTTATGACAACGGAAGGGGCTTCCAACTGCGTCTGTACCTACCCAGTCACAACGGCACACACGTTTCATAACCCCTGTGTGGCTTAGGACTCAGTACTCACAGGCCCCGTGGGTCAGGTAGCCAGGGATTGTGCCAATCTGCCACTCCCCCAGCAGCTACAGCCTCCAAACCTTTTTCGTTTTCCCTCTGACTATCATGAGCACCCAGTGGGAGGCAGGATACACCATCACCTGCACTTCTGGAGGCTAATATCATATGACCACTAAGAAACTCCAAATTGCCAAAGGGACTACTCCCTCCTCTTCATGAGTACCCCGCCAACCATGCTAGCCACTTGTGACAGGCTGATGGAGGACCATATCTCCTACCTCTGCCAGGAAGTGGCCAAGTGGCCATAGAAAAGATGCCGGCATCAGAAGTAGGTCGTATTTCTGCTACTTTCTGTGGCTCAAGAAGGACAGAGGCCTTTGTCTTATCCTAGACCTGCGCCCTCTCAATTTCTTCCTGAAAAAGGAGAAATTCAGAATGCTCATGCTCGCTAAAGTCCTGTCTGCCCTTCACCCGGGGGACTGGCTGGTAACGTTGGACTTACAGGACACATTCTTCCACATCTCTATCCTGCCTGCCCATAGAAATTACCTTTGGTTCACGGTAGGCTACGAGCACTTTCAGTTCACCATATTCCCCTTGGACCTTACCAGTGTCCCAAGGGTGTTAACCAAGATGATGACAGTAGTTGCAGCTCATCTGTGGAGATCAGGGGTGCCAGTCTTCCCCTATCTCGACGACTGGCTGTTGAAGGCTGGCTCGTCCCAGGCAGTCATCTTCCACCTCGAGACTACGACGAATCCCCTGCACATATTGGGGTTTACTATCAACATGCCAAATTCACACCCAACCCCTTCTCATATGGTCCCTTTCATCTGAAGTGTTCTGGACACAGTGCAATTTCAGGCCTATCTTCGTGAACTGTGAGTCCAGGATATTCAGGCTATGGTACCAATGTTTCTGCCTGTATCCTGGATTTCGGTGAGAATGACTCTGAGTCTGATGGAACTCCAGCGGAATCTGGACGCCACATCCACTTGTTGGAGCTCTGAGTGAATTGGCTGGCATTGAAATCCTTTCTACCCTTCATTAAGGAATGGCTAATGCAGGTGTTCGCGGACAACACTACTGCCATGTTGTACTGCAACAAAAAGGGCGGGGTGAGGTCGTGGACCCTTTGTCAAGAGGCTCTGCATCTCTGGACATGGCTGGAACGTCAGGGCATTGCCCTGGTGATTCAACACCTTGCTGGATCTATCGGTGCAGAGCTGACAAACTCAGCCGAAGATGCCTAGCGAATCACAAATGGCGTCTCCATCTGGAGGTGGTACAAGGTCTCTTTCAGCAGTGGGGAGAACATGGTTAGATCTGTTTGCCATCGCCGAGAACGTGCAGTGCCAGGAGTTCTTCACGCTCAATTGAGCGATCAATCATTCGGGATTTGTAGAGCACGGCTAACCGCCTGAGAGGGTATCCAGGTGCTAGGATCCTGCTGCGATCTGTCAAAGATCCCGGTCTTGAGTCCCTTTCTGAATTCCGTGAGAGAGATGCTGTTCGGGGATGGAAGGTAGGAGTGTGAGCGAGGGAGAAGGAGGCAGAATGCAGGTGTCTGGAGGGTTGGTGGTAGTTCAAGTGTTGGTTGATGCATGCTGGTTCTTGGTTGTGAAGGACCTTGTAGGCATGTATCAGTATCTTGAATTGGCATCTTTTCTGGACAGGAGGCCTGCGGAGGTTCCTGAGGTGGGGGCTGATATGGATCCATTTGGGGAGGTTAAGGGTGAGTTTGGCAGCTGAGTTCTGTATTTTCTGGAGTCTCTTCAGGAGTTGGGCGGTGATTCCTGCGTAGAGCGCGTTGCCGTAGTCGAGGAGTGTGGTGGCTAGGGTGCTAGCTTTCCAGGGCGGCTCTTGCTAGGAGGCATTTTTCATATTGAGTTGAGCTCAAGTCTCGTGTACGCCTTTCTGCCCATACCACTCCTTCCCAGAGTTCTTGAGAAGATCAGGAACGACTTGGCCCAAGTCCTCCTTGTGGCTCTGGAATGGGCTCGGAGGGTCCGTTATTCCAAGCTGTAGAGCATACCCATCGGTCCCCCAATCAGGTTGCCCCTTCAGGAGGATCTTCTGTTGCAGTAGCAGGTGAGAGTTTCCCCCCATTAACATGTCAATTCTTCACCTACATTGATGGAGATTGAGCGGAAACAGTTGACAGCTTTCGTCCTTCCACCCCAAGTCTGTAATGTCATCCTGGCAGCCAGGATCCACTCCCTCAAGACGGGGATTCACCTGCCATTGGGACACGTTTGTGGCATGATGTGCAGAAAAACAGGCTGACCTCCTTTCTGCTCCCCTTTCTCAAGTCCTTCTATTATTCTTTCACTTGCTCCAGCAGTGTTCGGCTTTGGGCACCTTAAAAGGCTATCTTTCTGTAATTTCCACATTTGTGCGGTTGCCAGATCAGCAATCCTTTTTCTAGTCCCCTATTGTACATATGTTTCTGAAAGGTCTCCAGCACTTTTTCCCGCCTTCACCATGCCTCATTGGGACCTAAATGCAGTCCCGATGGTTCTCATATGCACTCCTTTCGGGCCATTACGCAACTGTCCTGTCAGGATTCTTACTAGCAAGGCAGCTGTTCTATTAGCATTAACATCTTACCTGAGGGTCAGTGAGTTCCAGGCTTTGTCATCTAAGCCTCTGTTCCTCATCATCTTCCCAGACAAGCTAGTCCATCGCACTTCTGAAGGAGGTCACTCCCATTCATGTAGGTCAGTCTATCACCAGCCTACTTTTTACTTTCTGCCTCATCCCTCTAAGGAAGAGGAGCAACTCCACCAGCTTGACCCAAAAAGAGCTTTGCTGTTCTATTTTGACCCCATAGAAGAGTTCCAGGTGGATGAACAACTCTTCGTGGGGTATGTTGGAGCCTTAAAGGGAATCCAGTACAGAAATGGACTATCTCCCAATGGATGGTGCTCTGTATCAAAATCTGCTATGCATTGGCCAAGAAGCAACCCCCTGAGGGTTTACGTGCTCATTCCACCAGAGCCAAAGCTGCGGCCACTGCCGTAGCATGCAGAGTCCCAGTCCTGGACATCTGCCAGGCAGCAACGTGGGCATCTCTGCACATGTTTACCATGCACTACTGCCTGGACAGTGAGTTCTGGCAGGGCGGGCACTTTGCCTGCTCAATCCTGCAGGCCTTCTTATTGTGAAATCATTTCTCAGACTCTCCTTTGGGAAGGTATTGCTTGGCTATCTATTCTGAGGTAAAGGAATCTGTGGCTAGAAGTCTCTGTCAGATGAACAAGTTACTTGCCTTCTGTACTGCCTTATTTGGCAGAGACTCTATCTAGTCGCAGATTCCATACTGATCCTCCCCACTCTGTGAACGGATTTATAGACTTGGGGATTTTTCCTCTTTCATGGCTCTAGTTTTCACATACCAGTGATCAGTACACTTTCTGGCTCCACCCTTCTAGCGCTGAAAGCTACATAAAGAAACTAATGTCAGCTTGCTGTGGTAGCGCCTATATAGTCACCACACACGTCACTTCCGACGTGGACGACGATGCCACTTGGGGCTGAATGGCCCCACCTACTGGCACGAAGGGGTACTGCTCATGAAAAATTGCCGGATTCCTGGGGATAATTCTAAGGTAAGGTACCTGCTGCTAGATAGAGTCTCTACCAGATAAGACGTTACGGAATGTAGGTAACTTGTTCATCTGATTAAGACTTTTAACAGCAGCTTCATTACCGTAGAATAGATATCCAAGCAATAACTCCCTGGAGGAAGGTCTGCGAAACGATTCTAGATAAGGCATTACTAAAGGTAAGAAACTTGTTATACAGCACTAACTTGGGATGTTCGCATTTTGAACATCACTAGACACTATTGCATTGATTCACAAGTCCACAGAGAGAGGCATTTTGCTAACTTTGTTCTGCAGGTCTTTCTTGTGAAACATCCACCTCTTAGACCCATGTTTGAGGATGATGCATTGCTGTGGTACTGATTCACAAGATTTGGAATCCCATTAGATTGAGTTCTTCATCTTAGGTAATACTCTTTCTGGTGGTTACTCTATGTATCAACATATTCCTCACAGCCAGCCCACCTCCCCATTTTGTGAAGAGGACATCCAGGCATAATAAGATCCCATGTTAGTTTTTGCACACTGCCATTCCAAATAAATTCTTGTCAGTTACACTCGGCATCTGAGGGCATGGAAAAAACAGGAGACAACTGTCATCAGCGTATAGGGGTTGTGCTTGTAAATAGCGGTTTGATATCATGTCCGGAGATGGAATAGGGTTGCAACAGTTGTCGAAGGCACCACCTACTAGTGTGCAGAGGCTATTGTAGGAGTTTCCAGATCCAGTCTGGCATCGCTGAAGATTCAAGTAGAAATTTCGAGTAGAATATTGATATTAGAGAGCATTACCAAATGTAAGTAACTAATTTGTTGAGCCATGAACATGGGCAGTTTCACCAAGTTATAAGTAGTTTAATTACATCTAAATCTGGACTGGACATACACATAATGAAACAGAAGTACAGTGGGGGTTCATATTTCCTAATTGGTAAACAGTTATTTAGAATTGCCACATAGGACAAGTAATGCAGGATTGTTGATAGTCTTTCAGTCAGAGTAGGTGCTGTATGTCGAGACACATTTTCGAAGTACCCATATATTGGCCCAGCATTGGTTTTAATGTTATTACCATTCATCACTGTATTCTGTAAACTTGGGATTTTCAGGATACTTTGGGTACAGTAGTAGCAAATGTGTTACAGCATCCTCCAGTGCAGTACTAGGCACTATGTCTCTCCATGGTTGTTGTGATGGGCTTCATCTTGGTAAAAGCCTGCTCTTCTCATTCCTCCTTAAGTCGTGGTGGTGGTCAGTTGTTCTTAAATTTTCTGAAAGTGAGTTGCAAAACTTGGCTGGAGAAAGTTACAACCTTTGTGCTACTTATTGTAAGCAGAGATATTCAGCTGTGGTACCAGTCTAGAATGGAGTGACATGGTCTGAGAATTATCAGAATTTTTTTAGCTTTACTGCTAGGCGAGTGGGACCTTTGCTGTTAATTACCTTATAGGTTATACTGAAGATCTTAGATGGCCTAGTGCTGGTAAACACTGTAGAACTTCCGTGGCTGGTGGAATGTGGTCATTGTTTTTCTGTTTATGCGTTGTCTTGATACAGCATTGTACATCATTTGTAACAGTTGCAGTTCATAGAGTTAGACTCCATTGAAGAGTAGCTCGGGTAGATAAGGCAAACTAGGTAGTCACCTGGAACTCTTGCAGGAATCCTAGATGAGAAAAACATTGTTTTAGGGTCTCCGCACTGTGAAAGACGCCTCATATGACGTTAACTGCAGAAGACACTGCCCCAGCAAATGTATGCAATGGGATCGACCCACAGAAGAAGGGCAGTACGCTGTACTAGGTTTTCTTTTATTTCAATATTAGTTCATTAAGAGAGATGTCTTGTAAACGTTCACATAGAAGAAAACTGTTAGTTTAATAATTCTGATAAATACAATGATCTAAAATATACAGTTTTGTTCATATGTACATATACACATAATCCTTCATTTAGAAATAAATTCAAATAGGACCAATGAAATATTTTAAGTTTATTTTGAAGGTTTTATATAGCGCGAACAAGACCCTTGTGGGTATCAGAGCGCTTTACAGGGCAGATGTAAGAAACAAATACCAAATATCGAAAACATATAAGTGATACCTATACATAGTGATCGATAATACACCTAGCGAATAAAATATACTGAGATGTGAGTAGATCAGGTAAATTTGGCCATGAGAATTTATTTCACTTCTCTTTTGAAGGAAGCAGTGGAAGGGTTCAGTCTTATTTCTTGGGGCAAAGCATTCCATATTCTGGGAGCCATTCCTGAGAAGGTCCAGTTGTCAGTTTTCTTCTTGGCAAATGGTTGCGGTTTCAGAAGAAGATTCCTGGAGCTCCTGGATGATCTATTGCCACAAAAGAGTACCAGTTTTTGGGCTAGATAACTCTGAGTATTGTGATGTATGGCCTTGTGCGTCATGCAAACGATTTTCAGAGGTATTCTAGCCTCGAAAGCTAGCCAGTTGAGGGCTCTAAGGTCTGGTGAGATATGACAGTTTCTTTTGGAGCCTGTGATGAGTTTAGCAGCAGTGTTGATTGAGGCTCTAAGAGGAGCCATAGTAGATTATTGGCTGTAGTTTCTTAATTTGCACAAGCGTTGGCTCAAAGCAATTGCAATGTCCAGATACTGGATACTTCCTAACAAATATATCATTCCAGAGATTTCAAGAGATTTATATTCAAAGAACACTTAATGCAGAATCCCACAATGCACCTGAATATATACAACACAGTCAAAGTTTACTTGAGCAGTGTTGCACATATTCCGTTCCTGTTTCTGAGCATTGTGTGCATGAATATAGCGAAGGACTATCCGGGGTGAATACACCTAAGTATTTTCAAAAGACCATTTTGAAATATTTTTTATGGCTATTAATTTATTATAATTACTTATCAGGTTCTTCCCCAAGCACTCTGTGTTAACAATGTTCATTTTTCAGGGAAAGAAGTGAGAGAACAATAAGTTTGAATATAGGTCATTGGCTGAAATCAGATTACTAACAATGTTAACTACACTGGTCATTTGGTATATTGTATCATTGTACTCTTCTCTAACATCTGTTTCCTCTCCCCCTAATCTTTTCTGGCCTTTACCCACTTCCACCCAACACTGCATGGTTATTATCTCTTCAGCAACTCCAACGATTCCCTCATCGTGCACACCCCTCATGGACTCTTGTCCTAGTTAATCCCTCATATTGATTGCGCACTCTCATTGTCGATGGTTTATAATCCTGTCTCTGTTTAATATTTGAGGTCAATGTCGCTAAAGTCCTTGTTAATTTGTAAAATGTTCCCCCTTTTGTTTCTATAAATTACACAACTACCAATCAGTGTAAACAGTAGGCACTGTTAGCAGCCACTAAGGAGGGGTTACGTTGATTAATGCCAGGCAGTTGGCAAAGATATTTGTCTCATAACGTCTGAAATGAACAAGTTCAATACTTAAAACATAAATTATACTGTTTACCATATTATGCCTATAAGGTCCTTTCCAGTAGCAACCCCATATTGAGACACGCTTCCTCTTTTTCTTTTTACCACATCATTTTGATTGGCCTGACCTGGAGGTAGCCATTAATCACTTCCTCAAAATTAGTGACTTCAATGCTGGTTACTTCTTAACCTTGCAAGAAACTACTCCATATCGATTCTATTTTTGAAGTTTGATCATTCTGCTGGTGGATCAACATTTTATGGGAATCTATGTGATACATTTCCCGTAACCATGTTTCTGACAATGGACATGTATCAGATCTCCATAACCTCAAAATACATACATTCGCTACTGCCATTGCAAACCACCTGCCATGTTTTTTTTGGTTTTTTTTTTGTTGTTTTTTTTTTAAACCGTTTATTACAAAGTTCAAAGAATATACAAAGATGGGCCTACAACCTTCAGGCCGGCCGCTAGCAAACAAGAGGAGCATAAGATACACACAGTAGAACACAGGCTGCGGCAAAGGGAAACGTACAGGAGTTAGCCGCGTTGATGGCCACACCATCCGGACCCCACATGACGGTTTCTTTTAAACATAAATAACAACAAACAAAATCAAACCTCAAGGCAACCCACGATCGAAAACAGCAGCATGTGCTCCCCTAGAAGGGGGACCCTACCAATCCATAGCAGTATCAAGGGGGGGGGGAAGGTCAGAACAGGGACTGGGTGGACTCAGTGCCCGGTACCGGAGAGCTAAACCGGCTAAGGGGACGGGGCAGGCGATGGATCGGGCAATAACGGCGGGGCACAGATTCCCCCACGGTAGGCGTTCCAGGGGCCCCATACTTTCACCCATGTCCCAGGCTTACCTCTCGCTACATACACCACCTTTTCCCGAAACATGCACCAGTCCATATTGTCCTTCCAGGCCTCTGGGAACCCCACAGCTGAGCAATATCGCGCTTAGCCACCATATATCCCAGAGTCACCCACCACGTCTGTGGCGCCGAATAGTCGGTTGGTTCCCACACGTTCAACAGGCATCTCCTCGCTTCGGGCAGCAGCGGCACACGCGTAACCACCCGCAGGACCTCATGCACACCACGCCAGAATCGCTCCACCTCTGGGCATTCCCACAAAATATGAAGAAAGGTCCCCAAAGAACCACACCCACGCTTACACAACCCGTCCACAGCATAGCCCATACGCAATAGCATTGGCCCCGTTATGTAGACCCTATGGAGTATCTTGAGCTGGACGAAGCGAAGGCGGGCCGGTATGGCCACCTCTTTCGGGGAGGCCACCGCAGAGACCCAGTCCTCGTCGTCCAGCTCCAATCCATCGACAACCCAAGCCTCGCCAAGATCAAGCAGCAATCCCGCGCGGTCATTGAACAGTTTTTTATAGATTAACGAGATCGTGCTTTCCGGTACATGTCCATCCAGCACTCTATCTTCCAGAGGGGAGTACTCCGGGATGGAGGCGACGTCCGGGAAGACGGAGCATAGTGCATGACGGATCTGCATATACCGAAAGTACTCCCTGTCTTGCAACTGGAATTCCGTCTGCAGCATCTCGAACGTTTTGAATCCCCCCCTCGTCCAGAGATCCCCCACCCTGCTGATGCCTATCATGTCCCACTTCTCGAAGCCCTTCGAGGTCCACAGGGAGCCCAACTGCTCAGATGCGTACAGTGGTGACGCCCGGGTCAAACGATCCTTCCACCCCATCGCTACATTAGCCGCGTGCCACACTCGTACCATGACACGCGTGGGGCCCGTCAGACGTGCGTCGAGCGAGCTGGAGTAGAGCGCTCGATTATAGTCACCACCCGGCAGTAGCATCTTATCCATTTCAAAGGCCGGATTTAGGGCGGGCCCGTATAGGCCGTGATTAATCGCAGCCAGCTGGGAGGCCCAATAATACCGTTTAATATCCGGGAGGGCTATCCCCCCGTCATACCACGGGAGCGTCAGCTTCGCCAGGGCGATACGCGGTCCTCCGTCCCAGAACAGGCGGCGTTGCAAACTCTCCACCTCGCGGAAGTAGCGTGCCGGGACGAGGTCCATTGTATTCTGCAAAGCGTACAGGAAACGCGGCAGCGACATCATCTTAAACAATGCCGCCCGGCCGAGCGGCGAGAGCGGCAAACGCCGCCAACGCGCGACATCCTCCTTCAGGCGCTGGAGGGGGGGCAGCAGGTTTCGATCATACCGGGCCTCCGCGTCTAGGGTGATGAAGATACCCAGGTACCTAAATCCCTGCGGGGCGATCTGGATAGGACAGCCCCACGGAAGGATAGGAGCCTCCCCAGAGAGAACATACACGCACGATTTAGCCCAGTTGATGACAAGGCCGGAGTTACGACCAAATGATTGCAATACATCAACCAGTACTATCAGTGATTTACGTGGGGAAGCCAGGTACAGGAGAATATCGTCAGCATATAGAGACACGCGGTCCTCATACTCGGGGGTCCAGCGGAGACCACGAATAGAAGGTTCCCACCGCAGCCACTCCGCCAGGGGCTCCAAGGCAAGCGCAAAAAGGAGCGGCGATAACGGGCAGCCCTGCCGCGTGCCCCTGCCCAACTCAAACGGCGCCGACACTCTACCGTTCACAACCACCTGCGCCAGTGGGCCAGAGTACAACAATTTAACCCAGCTGATAAACCCTGGGCCAAACCCAAATTTCGCGAGCGTCGCCCAAATATATGGCCATTCAAGTGTGTCAAACGCCATAGTGGCGTCCAAGGATGCCAAGATGGCCGGCTCCCGTATGAACGGGACACGTGCGAGCACCCCATGCAACCGCCGCAGGTTAAGCGCTGTGTTACGATGGGGAATAAAGCCGGACTGGTCCTGGTGGACCAAGTCACACACCACGCCGACCAGCCGATTGGCCAAAACCTTGGCGAGAATTTTGGGCTCCGCATTCAATAACGAAATGGGTCGATAGGATGTGACCCGGTCCCGTGGCCTCCCCTCCTTGTGGATAACCACGATGGTAGCCAGACGCTGGTCTAGCGGGAGGGAACCCACCGAGTGGGCCGCAAGGAACATAGCACGGAGATGCGGTGCCAGCGTATCCGGTCGCAGCTTATACAACTCGATGGGAAGACCATTAGGACCCATGGCCTTGCCGGAAGCGACCGAGCGTATGGCGAGGGCAATTTCTTCGGAGGTTGGAGCGGCGTCCAACAACACCCTGTCCTCCTCCGAAAGGGAAGGCAGCGCGATATCTCTGAGCAGGGCATGGGAATCCTCTTCAGAGCGGGAAGACACTGGGGAATACACCCCACGGAAATAGTCCGCGAAGCAGGAGACAATTTCCTCCGGTTCAGTGACACACACACCATTCGTTTTCTCAATCAACGGGACAACTCGACTCGCTCTCTCTTTTTTATCCAGCCACGCAATCAATTTACCAGCCTTATCACCCACATCATACAGTCTCCCCTGTTGCTCTCTACTGAGGCCCCTGGCCGCCTCCGTGACGAGGGCCTTATAGGCCGCTTGCTTGAGTTGGAGAACATGTAATTTATCATCCGTCACCCCACATTCTAGATCACCCTCCAACTCGGTTATCTCAGCTTCAACACGGGTCACCTCCTCCCGCTCGCGCCTCCGGGAGTGGGAAATAAGGGACAGGGCCTCTCCTCGGAGTACTGTCTTGAACGCCTCCCACAGTGAGACCGCCGATGACACAGACCCCACATTCTCATCAAAATAGCGCTTAAGGGATTTAATCAGCTCTGCGCGAATGGTGGGGTCACGCAGGTACCAGGGATTGATCGGGGCCACTCTACCCTCTCCCCTCGACAAAATATCAAAGTGCAACAAGAGCGGGGAGTGGTCCGAAATACCCCGTGCCAAATGGCGCACTTCTCCCACCCTCCCCACATAAGCCGCTGGGACCAGGACATAATCTAGCCGTGAGAGACTACCATGAGCCCCTGAATGGAAGGTGTACTGTAGCTGCGTGGGATGTTTTAAACGCCAACAATCCACCAGCCCCAGGGTATCCAAGAGGCCAGATAACCACGCTTGGGCCCGGGGGAGATCCCTAGGGGGGTGACGATCCACAGTTCCGGAAACTACAGCATTAAAATCCCCCCCCACCACTAGAATCCCCTCCGGAAGGCCAAGGAGGAGGCGCCCCAGGTCCGCAAAGGTGGTCGTCTACAGCCCCGGTGGGACATATACTGACACAAAAACGACCACTCTGCCCTCCAGTCTACCCACCAAAACCGTGTAACGTCCCCTATCGTCATGGCGCACCTCATCAATCTCCAACGGGAGCGAGTTTTTAACCATAATGCCCACACCCCTTGAACCAGACGTGAAGCCCGAATGGGCCACAAGGCGGTAGCCCCGTCGATTCATGGCGCAAAAGGAGTTGCCAATGAGGTGCGTCTCCTGCAGAAAAACTATATCGGGCGAGGTTCGCTTCAAGAACTGCAGGACCACACCTCGTTTTATCCTGTCCCCCAGTCCATTGACATTCCAGGACAACAAACTCAGTCCCCTACCCCCCATCATAAACAGAAGTCATCACTCGTCCCCCAGAGAGCACTGTAGAGATAACACAATAATACGTTTGCCTTGTGGTGTAAACGAACAACACCCCACCCCAACCCACCCACTCCAACAAAACTCCCCCCTCCCTGCACCCCTGCATGAGCCCGGACAGCCCCCCCAACTTGCAGTGTGCCTGTCGCCCCTATAGAAAGAAACTAGCTAGACCCCCTAGAGGAGGAAAGAGTACCCCTTCTAGACCCCACACAACCTCCATGGGAGGGGAATGTACAAAGACAGACGCTTGATCGAAAGTAGCATCGTATTCGTCCAGAGTGAGGCCCAATATTGACCCCTCAGTCCCGATCCAGTGGGCCGTCTCCTCCCGCCGCCCCCCCCCGCCATCTCGATCGCGATCCCCAGACAGAGTGTCCAGCCAGTCCCCGGCCGCTTCGGGGCGATCAAAAAAGTACGTGCGACCATCCACCTCCACTCGCAGCTTGGCCGGGAAGAGCATGGCGTACTTTAAGTTCAGGTCCCGGAGTCGGCGCTTAACGCCCAGGAAACTCAGTCTTTGCTTCTGGACCGCTTGGGTGAAATCAGGGTAAAAGTTCACTTCCATATTTTCCAGCTTAACCGGCCCATGTAGTCTGGAAGCTTGCAGGATAGCGTCTCTGTCCCGAAAGTTAAAAATCCGGGCAATGAGAGGTCGCGGAGGGGCTCCGACCTTCGGCCTTCCCCCGGGAACCCTGTGGGCCCTCTCCACAGCAAAAAATTTACTCAGTCCCCGAGGCTGGAGATGGGTAGCGATCAGGTCCTCCACAAATAGATCCGCTGCCGCCTCCTCCCGTCCCTCGGGTACTCCGATGATGCGGATGTTATTCCTCCGGGCCCGACTCTCGGAATCCTCGAGGCGCCGATCCATAAGTGCGCTCGCCTGACTTAGCCGGCGTACCTCCAGTTGTAGTGCCGCCACCTCAGTTGTAAGGCCCGATGCGGTGTGGGCCAAAGAATCAACTCGATCGTTGGTCTTGGAAAGATCGGCCCTCACCAGGCCAACGTCCACAAGGACCGCGTCGATCTTCTGTGCCAGGGTGTCGAACCGCTGGCCCACCGAGGCCTTCATCTCCGAAATGGCGCCCATGACGTCGTGGAGAGTCAGATCCGTGGGCAAGTCCGGGGCATCAGATGGGCCCTCAGGGGACTTGTGCGGTCCGCCGGGAGATCCCCTCTGGAGGGTATAGCGGTCCATGCTGTTGGCCGGATGGACGGTGCCACGTCGGGTCGACTTGGTCTTTGACCGATCCCCATCTTGTTTCGTGGCCATCGCCGCTGGTCCCACAATCGCACCAGCAACGCCGTAGAGGGCAGGCAATCAGGGCCACGAGCTCCGGGGGGGCCACCCCAGATCGGCAGGGTGGGCTACAGCAGGCAGGCAGGCAGGGTCCCCCAGCGAGGCCACACCAACACAAAAGGCTCCGCGATCTCACTTGCAAAGACGGCGAGAAAGCGAAAGCGAAAGTGCGGGGTACGCGACTCGCCAGGCCCGGCCCGCCGTTGTTGTTCACTTTGCCACTGGGCCACCCCCCAACGCAAATCCGGGGTTCGGCGATAAGAAGGCTGCAAACTTCAATCGGTGCTCACTCCGGCACCCGAGGTCCGATTCGAGAACGGAAAACGGGTTCCACCTCAGCTCAGGCTCACCAACACAGTCCCCTCAATCGAGGCAGGATGAATTCAGGATAAATGTAGGAGGTTGCGGAGGTCCTCGGGAGCCTCGCACCTACGCGGCCATCTTGGTTGCGCGCTAGGCTCCTCCCCTCCACCTGCCATGTTTAAGTGTGATTTCTGGATATGTTACAGTATTGTGGAGTGATAGTGCAGACCCGGTTAGTGTGCCTGTCAAACCTGGAGTAGCTGCTCCAGTCTGCTGGTTGATGCCCAGAATCCCTATAGTCTGAGACACTTGCAGAGTATGTGTATAATAACACTGTTGGTCTGATTGCATTTCCAGAACTTCTTCCTTGGGTGCAGATTTGCTTTCACCAACCTCTTGGGTGTCCAGTGCCAACTATGCAATATCTTGTAAAAGTTCAGCTTCAGCCTGTCCTCCTGCAAGTATTTATCATCTGTTAATATATCCTCTACCCAGTCTGCCTTAGTATATTCTAATTTCAGTCTTCGGACCACCATTTATTTAAGGTGCCCTGCCACAGGTGCTGAAAATCTCTTATTTATCAGTAAAATCTAAAGTCCAGAAACCACCCCCTGGTGTTCACCCATTGGTATCTCAAGAGGTTGGATTCCTGATGTGAGATTATTTGTAATCCTAGTAATGAGCCAAGACAATGGGAGAGTTGCAGATGTCTCCAAAAGTGGGCCTGCATCGAGCTCAAAGTCAGTCTGGGTTTCTTCAAATGTTTTCAGTGAGCCATCTGTGAGTAGGTGTCCTATAGATCATAGCGCTTTCTCATACCAATCTTACCAAAGCAACTTTGTGAGAAGTTGGCCTGGCATATGCTGTCTCCTAGTTATATAAAAGGAAAATAAATAAAAACTCGCATTACAGAGCACAAATCCAGGATCAGAAACAAAAACAGTACTTCAAGTCTCGCCATGCATTGGTCAGAAGCTCACCACACCATGTCCCAACTCCGTTTTCAAATTATTGAAACCATTGGTGTCAGACCAGGCGTTGACATAACCAATCTACTCCTACGTAGGGAGATCTACTGGATTCAGAAATTGCAAACCCTAGCCCCCTGTGGGCTCAATGACCGATTAGATTTATCATGTTTTTTATAAACAATTTTTGTCCTTGCCTTTACCTATTTCTATCACCTTGTGATTCACTATACTTCTTTTTTCTAACACCCTCATCACATGGTCTTGCACCTTTCCGCTCTTTGCTAGTTTTAATACATCACTTGACTATGGTCGAGTAATTTCATTTATCCTCGTTTACATTTTTTTAGCATTCTCGCATGTTTCAATTTCAGATCTCATGTTATTCCTTTGTACTACTTAGTTCAGACACCACATACGCATACAGATACCCACCTCTCTTTATATCTTTATCTTTTAATTCTGCATTCATTGATCGCACACCAATACGTGACATACTGGTTCTATATGGTTTCTTATTTATTATTCTTGATTCCATGCAGTCATTTCCCATTCCTGACGTTTTTCTCGTTTTTCTGATACACCGACCTAACATGGCGTCCAGAACTAGTCCTCTTTCCCTTTTCACGAGTTTCCCGACCAACCATACCCGCCACTAGCACTTCCGCTTCATTACATCCGTTCTCGTGTTACTTAATGGCGTGTTATTCGCACCAGATCATCTTGCTTTAGCAACAGGACGCTACGTGAACTTCCGGTCTTTGACACGCCACCGACTCTCTTCAGTAAGTTTCCTGCCCCCCCGCAGTTGCATACCAGCATTGCTTTACTCCCCCGCTACGTCCGTAGGCTTCTAGTTAACGTTACTCGTACTTTTATGATTTGTCACAGCGTTTGCCCTAGCACCAGCAGTAAATCTTCCGTTTCAGCGCCAACCATTGGTGTCTGGTTCGCACCAGATCATCGCGTTCCGACTACGTGACTCTTAGAAAACACCTAGGCTCCGGTACGCCATCTCCCCTTTTCACTTTCAAGTGAGTATTTTATACACAGGTTCTGCATTTGTAGTGCTTTCACTTTGTTGTTTCTTCTCAGTTCTTTTTTACATGAGGTTTTCATACATTTCTTTCAGCCCATGCCTTAGCATCAGTCTATATTACCTAGTTGGTAAGTAGGGACTAGTCCTCTTCTTTACTTTTTTCTGTTTCTTATGCTTGGTTTCATGCCTTATTTTCATTGCCTTTCAGTTCATAACGTCGCAGTCCGGTTTTTACGCATATCTTCATTCATTCTTTGAGATCAAAACACAATACTTGAGGTGAGGCTATTTCCAGCCACCTTTTCATTTCCCCTTCTTTTTCTACACACCTCTTTCAACTGTTTCTACCTAATTCACCAACACCATCTTGGTGTATTCACTCTTCTGGGTGACATAATTGTTTATTTTTTTTTCTATATTTTACATCACTCGTGTCCAGCATGATCAACAAGGTCTTTTCATCATGTATCTGGGTTAAAGGCATTGTTATCCACCATATGACTCAAGTTGTTTTCACCATGGAGCATTCTTGAATGTAAACCTTAGCGTTTATCATCGATTGTGATATTTATGTATTCTCTTTCACAGATCGCCCCTGATGAAGGGACAGCATAGTCCCGAAATGCATTGGGCTCACCAAATTAACATCATGTGATCACTCAAATGTATTATGTGTAAGATTTCTTATCAGAATCGTTTCAGGTGGATGACCACCATTAAGTGTGATTTTTCATTTTATATGTTGATAAAATGTGATATTGTTTCATTGCATATATGAGGAAAATATATGTTTCTATGAACACAACATTTTGTATCTGATGATTGTTTTGCCAATGTGATTAATCATTTGTAACTTCGTTACCCTTAGCACAGTGCGCAGCGTCAACCATCAGTTGGTTGTTCTCTTTCTTCAGTCTTTCATATGCTCGATAGACAGCGAGCATAACGCTGCAGCACCTATATCATTTACTAAAAGATAATTGATAAGTATGTCAACAGGAATGCGCTGCCCCCCCTTTTTTGTACTTGCATTTTTCTGTCCCAGCAGCAGCACCCACTCGAGAACCATGTCATTTGATGCCATTACAAACATCACGGACAATAGAGCTAATACGAAAGCTTATACCTCAGATGAATCTTCTGAAATATATTCACTCATTCAAGAAGTCAAAACCACCGACACCCATGGTGGATCTATCACTCAACAACTCCGGCAGCTTGAATTCATTACAAGGAGACAACTTAATCAGAGACTACATGCCTCCACCCTTGTGCAATACCATAAAGCAAAAAGAATTCCGAGAGGTTTACGCCTGGCCATCAAACCAATGCTATTCCGTTTTCACCTTAACACTGTGTTCATGGATAAATGGTACTCTATCCTTAATAAATGTTCACTAGACCTCATCCTCCTAATCATGGAGGAATTATCAAAAACCATCAAAGATTTAGAAGATGAAATTTATTCTCTAAAAAATGAGTTACAACTACGTATGGAAGCAGATTCCTGGAAATTACACTTGGAAGTTCTTAACCAAAAATTGGATGGCTATGAAAGGGAGCTACAAGAAGGCAAGCTACGAAAATACAGACGTGACACCATTGACTATAAACTGAATAAGGTTTATACGTGGGCAGAGATATACACTCGCAAAAGATTCGACAACAAGAAAGCACCCACATCCTTCGATGAAAGTCTGGCATCCGAAAGAGACACCACCACTAGCCGTACACCGGCTTCCACCGTAAATCTTGCCCAACAAACTGGCTCTACCTCCTTAGGGGTTGATGCATCAACCGATACCACGTCTGCATCCACAAGTGCTTCCACGTCTTCTTTTTTATCACAGGCCACAGATCAGGGACGCCCACCTCCACAAAGAGAAACGTCCAAATCAACCACACACGAAAAACCAGGAGAGGGAAAGGAAGGCAGTGGAAAAGCCTTACGAAGCGGGAAAACGGTGAATTAGTGATTAACATATCATCATATACCCTTAATAACCAAGAAAAGTCCCTTTTGGGACGTGGATTAACCTTTGTACCAACTTCTCATTCCAACCATCTTCAAACTCAAGGGGAATTTTTCAAATTCATGCGCACCATCCGTCTAAAGCATTTCTTCAACAATGTTGCAATAAATACCTTACAAGACAGCACATCTACCCAACACCAATTTAAACCTAAGAGTACCTTCATGCCGCCTTCATCGCATAAAACTTTGGACAGTTTTGAAACATTGGTAAACAAAGACTTGGAAAGGCTGAACTATAGACCTAAACATCATAGCAACACATCTAAATACGAACGTCATGTCTTACAGAAATTGTCCAACAACCCTTTGATCACAATTCAACCGGCAGACAAAGGAGGTGCCATAGTGGTGATGGATTCCGAATATTACCATTCTAAGGTACTGGCACACGTTTCTGATACCAACACCTATTTGCCATTACCATGTGACCCTACAGCACAACTATCTGATTTGCTCAGCTCAATTCTCAACACGGCACTCGACCATGAATGGATTGACAACACTACACGGCTTTTTCTATTGTCATCCTATCCACAACGTCCCCATTTGTACATGATCCCTAAAATTCATAAGGACCCCAATGATCCTCCGTTCCGTCCAATTGTATCAGGTTGCAAGTCCATCTTTGACCCCATTGGAAAATTCTTGGACTATTATCTCCAAAAATTTGTACAAAAATGGACGACTTATCTCAAAGACACCACTCACTTTCTCCAAGTTCTCCAACAGATTACCATTGACCCTCAAGACTCTATCTTTCTGTGCACTATTGATGTAACAGCCCTCTACACTTCGATCCCACACGCTGCAGGACTTGAGGCAGTAGAATGGGCCCTACTTAAAATGGATGACATTGACATTGAGAAGATCTTTATTTTGCAGCTTTTGAAGTTTTGTCTGCATAATAGCTACTTTCAGTACCAACAGCAATTTTATGCACAACTGAATGGGACTTCCATGGGTTTTTCGGGAGCACCTGCCTACGCGAACATCTACATGGCACAATATGAACAAGACAACATCATCTCAAACATGGATTGGTGGTCGAAAAGAAGTTTATATTATCGCTATATAGACGACATCTTTTTGATTTGGAATGACTCAGTCCAGTCTTTCACCTCTATGATTGAGACTTTAAACAGGAACAATACTCACATCCAACTCACATATACTATTCACAAGGATTCCATTCATTATCTGGATGTACAGGTTACCAAAACATCTTTGAACCAATTCCATACTACTGTGTTTCATAAACCTACAGACCGCAACAGTCTTCTCACTTTCTCAAGTTTTCATCCACGTCATCTCATCACCAATCTGCCACTCTCTCAGTTCACACGAATACGCAGAATCTGCTCTGACCTTGTGAACAGCACATTCCAACTACTAGAAACTTCTAAACGTTTTGCATCTAGAGGGTATCCACAGGAGGTGTTAAACAACTGTCTAACAAGAGCCTTGGCTATATCGCGTGATGACTTATTGAAACAGCAATTACGCACTCCCTCAAAAAGACTGGTATTTGTCAGTAGTTTTTCCACTTCATCGACCAAAATTAAGAACATTATTCACTCACGGTGGGAACTTCTTCAACAGGAACAAGATTTTCAAAACCTTTTCAAGGAGAAACCCATGTTTGCATATACCAGAGGCAAAAATCTACGAGACCTTCTAAAACCCACCAGCACCATTGAGAAACTTAACGTCTACCATGGAACTCGCAAATGTCATGCATGTATACACTGTAACAATGTAATAACAGGAAACATCCTCACTCATCCCACATCTGGTTCTAAAATCACTTTGAAACATAACAGTGACTGTAACACCTCACATGCCATCTACTGCATCAAATGCCCTTGTGGCAAGGCCTACGTAGGCAAAACCGAACGAAAAATAAAAACTCGCATTACAGAGCACAAATCCAGGATCAGAAACAAAAACAGTACTTCAAGTCTCGCCATGCATTGGTCAGAAGCTCACCACACCATGTCCCAACTCCGTTTTCAAATTATTGAAACCATTGGTGTCAGACCAGGCGTTGACATAACCAATCTACTCCTACGTAGGGAGATCTACTGGATTCAGAAATTGCAAACCCTAGCCCCCTGTGGGCTCAATGACCGATTAGATTTATCATGTTTTTTATAAACAATTTTTGTCCTTGCCTTTACCTATTTCTATCACTTTGTGATTCACTATACTTCTTTTTTCTAACACCCTCATCACATGGTCTTGCACCTTTCCGCTCTTTGCTAGTTTTAATACATCACTTGACTATGGTCGAGTAATTTCATTTATCCTCGTTTACATTTTTTTAGCATTCTCGCATGTTTCAATTTCAGATCTCATGTTATTCCTTTGTACTACTTAGTTCAGACACCACATACGCATACAGATACCCACCTCTCTTTATATCTTTATCTTTTAATTCTGCATTCATTGATCGCACACCAATACGTGACATACTGGTTCTATATGGTTTCTTATTTATTATTCTTGATTCCATGCAGTCATTTCCCATTCCTGACGTTTTTCTCGTTTTTCTGATACACCGACCTAACATGGCGTCCAGAACTAGTCCTCTTTCCCTTTTCACGAGTTTCCCGACCAACCATACCCGCCACTAGCACTTCCGCTTCATTACATCCGTTCTCGTGTTACTTAATGGCGCGTTATTCGCACCAGATCATCTTGCTTTAGCAACAGGACGCTACGTGAACTTCCGGTCTTTGACACGCCACCGACTCTCTTCAGTAAGTTTCCTGCCCCCCCGCAGTTGCATACCAGCATTGCTTTACTCCCCCGCTACGTCCGTAGGCTTCTAGTTAACGTTACTCGTATTTTTATGATTTGTCACAGCGTTTGCCCTAGCACCAGCAGTAAATCTTCCGTTTCAGCGCCAACCATTGGTGTCTGGTTCGCACCAGATCATCGCGTTCCGACTACGTGACTCTTAGAAAACACCTAGGCTCCGGTACGCCATCTCCCCTTTTCACTTTCAAGTGAGTATTTTATACACAGGTTCTGCATTTGTAGTGCTTTCACTTTGTTGTTTCTTCTCAGTTCTTTTTTACATGAGGTTTTCATACATTTCTTTCAGCCCATGCCTTAGCATCAGTCTATATTACCTAGTTGGTAAGTAGGGACTAGTCCTCTTCTTTACTTTTTTCTGTTTCTTATGCTTGGTTTCATGCCTTATTTTCATTGCCTTTCAGTTCATAACGTCGCAGTCCGGTTTTTACGCATATCTTCATTCATTCTTTGAGATCAAAACACAATACTTGAGGTGAGGCTATTTCCAGCCACCTTTTCATTTCCCCTTCTTTTTCTACACACCTCTTTCAACTGTTTCTACCTAATTCACCAACACCATCTTGGTGTATTCACTCTTCTGGGTGACATAATTGTTTAATTTTTTTTCTATATTTTACATCACTCGTGTCCAGCATGATCAACAAGGTCTTTTCATCATGTATCTGGGTTAAAGGCATTGTTATCCACCATATGACTCAAGTTTTTTTCTCCATGAAACATTCTTGAATGTAAACCTTAGCGTTTATCATCGATTGTGATATTTATGTATTCTCTTTCACAGATCGCCCCTGATGAAGGGACAGCATAGTCCCGAAATGCATTGGGCTCACCAAATTAACATCATGTGATCACTCAAATGTATTATGTATAAGATTTCTTATCAGAATCGTTTCAGGTGGATGACCACCATTAAGTGTGATTTTTCATTTTATATGTTGATAAAATGTGATATTGTTTCATTGCATATATGAGGAAAATATATGTTTCTATGAACACAACATTTTGTATCTGATGATTGTTTTGCCAATGTGATTAATCATTTGTAACTTCGTTACCCTTAGCACAGTGCGCAGCGTCAACCATCAGTTGGTTGTTCTCTTTCTTCAGTCTTTCATATGCTCGATAGACAGCGAGCATAACGCTGCAGCACCTATATCATTTACTAAAAGATAATTGATAAGTAAGTCAACAGGAGTGCGCTGCCCCCCCTTTTTTGTCCTAGTTATAGGGACACCTTGCACCAGTCCAATTCGACTCTTATTGATGATAGGTTTAAGACAACCTTTAAAGAAAGCTATCCTAGTGTTAGCTGTGGAGAGCAGCCTTCAGGCTAAGTCTTGAAGGAGTGTTAAGCTTATTGTTTTACCATAATAACCTCTTGAATAACCAAATGAAAGAGTAGCCCACACAGGTATATATATATAAAATATATGTATTTATTCTAGACAGAATCCCACAGTCTCTTTATGAAGCTGTGGCAAAGTTACAATTCAAACAAGCATTTATAAACACAATAAATAGCACAGGAATCACAGGGCCCCAGGGGGGGACCAAACCATATATCAAAAAAGTGGTATAAGAACCACGACAATTCTACAGACAATGCCTAGGGCATTCAGGATCGCTGGCCATTTAAGAATCCACCCCAGGTTATGAGGAAGGGGACCCACGGGAGGCGCGTGCAGTGGAAATAGCTGCTATCGAGATCTCCATTATAGTCTATGGAGAATGTCGCGGTTGAAATTATACAGATTAAAGTCACTTCTAGCAGGAGTACAAAGTTAAAACTTTAGACTTAAGCTTTTGAGGAGCCCACTACCACGAGAGTACCGAGGTACCACTGTTACCTGCCCCAGGGAAGCCGGGTGCATAGGTCGTTTTCGATGTCGGGTCGCGGGCTGATTTTCTATAGGAAAATGTTCAAAAGTGCTGCTAGCCAAAAGCGTCGATGATGCCGTGAAGATCAAAGATGCGAAGATTGCAGAGAAGAACCTGAAAGCAGAGGGGACAGAGTCTGGGTCACGGCAAAGTGACCAGGAGGCTCAAAGCAAAGAGCCCTTCGATGTCGGGTGCTTCAGGTGGAAAGTGGTGTAGCTTGGATCTGCAGCCACGGGCTCCGGGAGGCTTCAAGGAAGGCCAGCTTCAGGAGGGCGACTGTTCCACGTCGGATGAGGGTCGCTGCGGTGTTAGTGTCCAGATTGGATCCACTAAGCCTTGGCAACCGCAACCCACGCAAGATGAACAAATCTGCTACAGTGCAGACCCACGAGGTCTGGGAGAGGTCTCCTTCGAGGAGACTGTAGAGCAGGCCTGGAGCAACCAGGGGAACTCTTGATTGTAGAAATAGACCTCCGCTAGGGCCCACAAGTTGAGAGACAAGGGACCGCGGGAGGCGGCAATTTGGAGTGCGTAAAAGGGCCCCCACGGGCCACCGGAGGGGACTAGGGCGCTGGTCTTTGGCACAATTGCTGTAGAGTGGTTGGCTCGTAAACGGGCCAAAGCACAGCTTCCCCACTGGTCAGGGTCGTGTGCTACGCAAGAGGTGGCCGGTGTCCTGGGGTATTGGGGATCTCGGCACCCACGCGGTCCACGGTGCCCAAACTCGTTGAGCACACTCACTGGCCTCTGGGATGCGCTGGAAACCCACCTCAAGGGTGCTGGAAGTCGTCGAAGTCCGTAGGAGCAGCGAGGTTCCAACCGGGTCACTTGCAGTGGTTCAGGTGCCTGCCAAGCAGGGGGATAACTCCTTTATCCCAAGGGAGATTTCTTCCGTCAGCTGGGCAGCAGCAAGTCGAAGGTCAAGACTGTAAAGTTCAAGATTAATCTGAGGCTCTGGGGCCACGTTATTCACCTTTATCCCCAAGATTAGGGGAGTGTCCAGAGTAGTGTCCACCAATGAGAGGTGAGGCGGGAAAGGGTGGCTACACCCTCTCCCCTTTGTGTGTTTCCCGCCTGGGCCAGGGGCAGGATGCCCCTGAACCGGTTCCAAGCGGTATATGCAGAATGAGGTCTCTGCAGCTGCCTACGTGCAACTCTGAAAGGACATTTGGTGCACCCACCCTGTTCCAATCCACATTATCCTGTCTGGGGAGATGCTAGCACCTCCCTGCCACAGGAGCCCTATTGTCCAGCTGGCGAGGCTGGGGTTTTCCCCAGCAACAGCCAGCCAGGGTCGTGTAGGTGGTGGGCAGTAGCCATTTTGTGTTACTTGTGCACTTTTAAATTGGTGTCCAAATTCTACCGCTTTTCCCATATCGCCCCTCTAGCAGGGGGGAATCGTACCCTCATGCCCATGGCTGGACTGGGGGTATGATTCCTACATGTTTGACACCAAACACGATATGGTTCTGTG
The DNA here is from genome assembly GCF_964204655.1 of Triturus cristatus. NCBI lineage: Eukaryota > Metazoa > Chordata > Amphibia > Caudata > Salamandridae > Triturus > Triturus cristatus. Next base: position 1,154,611,819 of record NC_140583.1, on the reverse strand, counting down.
TAGCCATTCTCAAGTTATCGCGGTATCGCGATAGACTTATAATGCGGTTAAGAGTATATGGTATGGCTACACTACAAACAACCCAGCAATGATTTTGCGAAGGTTGCAGAGAGGCCCTACTCATGTAGGGGTCCCCCCTCACACATACCTCAGCACCCTGACTTGTAGGATTACCAAGGCCTGCTATAGGGGTGACCTATGAGAGTATATGTGTTGTAATGGGGTGGGATATAGGGTACCTATATCCCTGCAAGGGGTGCTAGCACCACCTTACCCAGACTACAGTAGTGGTCTGGTGGAGTCAGTTTGTATGGCTGTCTCAGGGTGGCACAATAAGTGCTGCAGCCCTGGTAGGCCTACTGAGGGGACTGAGGGACTGTCAGGGCATCCTCAGCATCCAATTGGGTTGTACCTAGGGTACTCACATCGTTTAACAGAGGAAGCAGATAGGCTGGGGTCCTGGATAGCAGGGCCACAGCCTGGCTAGAGTCATAAAACAGCAAAAACATCAGCGAAAAGTTGGGGGCAACTATGCAGTCGATGCCACTCTCCTACAAACTTTTTGGCCGCCCATCTGTATCCTCTTATTACCCTGTAGTGGTGCCTTCATATGTAATTGGCTGTCTTCCCTCACTGACAGGTGTTTGTGCCACGCATGACATAGCCTGCAATATGGTATGTGTATCCATAGGGAGTTTATTTAATTTGTGTATATAGTGAACGGATGCCACCTATACCTCCCAGGTGGTGTTTTTTTATTTTGGCACTATGCAGTTTTTCTGAATTGCTGTGTAGAAAGAAATGTATCTCAGCTATCTGGAAAGAGACAACAGTATTCAAAGTGTGGGAGTCTTAGCCTTCCATCTTTCATGGTCACGTGTAATTTGTCAATTTTCAGACACAACAACTTTGTGAAAACAGTTAAATCGCAAGGCGAAATACATTTGTATCACTTGGGTTTCTCCCCCCACATTAGCACGTTAAAGGCTGACCATAAAGACATATCCCTTTTATTCTTATCCCTTATAGTGTTGGTGTTATCCTCTGCCATGTTATCCACGGCCCTATTTAGCTAAGTCCTCTGGTATTTCAATTTGGAATTTTGCCATTTAAATACATGGCTATTGATGGCTTTGATCGTTGTGGGTTGAGTAAGAGGTAGGGGGTCACACTTTCCACAATATAGTATCATAAAAAATCAGAAAATCAGGAGATAAGTGTCAAAAAGCTATTGATGGAGATTGGCAGGTCTGAGACTTTTATCAGGATGTCATCCGAGTATAAGAGGATTCTGAGCTCTCTTGTTGGAGTCAGTGTCCCTCTAATGTCCCAGTCCTGTTTTAATTGCAATTGCCAAAGATTCAAGAGCCAATACAAAAAGTAATGGGGACCGAGGGAGAACCCTGCATGGTACGTCAGTTAATCTTGAAAGGCTTTGAAGTGTAACCATTACAGGTTAAAACTGACATGTGGTTCGATTGGAGCCACTTCACCTTCTGAGCAAAGGCTTCTATCCCCATGCCGGGTAGAACCCTAAACAGGTATTCTCACTCACCTGATCAAACGCCTTTTCAGCATCTGACAAGACCACCACCTTTTCATCTGTGTCATTGTGATCTCAAGTGGGGTGCTGAAGATCGGTTGGAAATAAAAGCTGGTCAGGGTGGATCAATGAAAGCAGAACCGCCTTCAGTCTGTTAACCAACACTTTGGCCCATATCTTTATATTAAAGGTAATCAATGATATTGGCCTTTAGTTTCTAAACTCCAAGGGATCTTTATCAGGCTTAAAATTGGGAAGATTCTGACGTGTGTATACTCAGGGTTGGGAGTCTCCTCCTTTTATATCTGTTAACATTCTACATAAAAGAGAGACTAGTTGCGGTTTAGTTTATGAAATTCTGCTGTGTATCAAAGCCAGCAGCTTTATAGGTGGGGAGTTTTACTATCACCTGACTGATTTCATCTTCTGTGTTGTCTTCTTCTAACTGTTGGACTGTTTCGAAGGACAGGGATGCCAAAGGTATAACGGAAAGGAATCGCTCTAGCGGGGAGAGTGTTTTGACATTCTGTCGGGTACTGAGCATATAATAGACAGTATTTCAGTGGGTGAATGTCTAATTGACCTGAGCATTTCGGATTGCAGAGAGGGTGTGGTTAGCTAACTGTTAGTGCAATTGAAGAGCTAGTCGGCAACCAGCTTTTCCCCTCTCAATTATGCTATTTAAGACAGAAAATAGACTTTTTTTGCAATGGAGGCATAGATATTGTTCAGCTAATATTTTGCCATTAAAAGCTTCCATAGTGTTTCTAGCCAGTTTGATATCTGGTAGCTTTTTATTAATGCAGGACCTCTGCTCTAGAGTCTGTCATTCAGGTTCGGCTTTTCGCTTTCTGCAGGCCGAGACGCGCATTAACTCACCCCGCACACTTGCTTTACCTGCTGCCTTTAACATCCAGTGATAGGATATTGTTAATTCTCAGTTAAATAATTTTGGGGCATGTCAAGTATTTGTTCCTTAGCAGCTGAGAGTTTATAGCATGACCAAGTCAACTGGCAGTATATCTGTGAGGGCTTAACTAACTTCAGGGCAATATGAATCATCACTGTGTCATAATCTGAGGTGTGGTTTGGAGAGATAGTACTATCTATCACTCTGTGTAGGAGGGATAGTTTTGGTAAAAAGTAATCAATCCAGGTTCTTTTGCCATTTGTACATGATTCAAGTGTGCAACCCCTTTCTCTCGGATGGATCAGTCACTAGGGGTCCTGAAGAGAATGGTACTCCATTAGGTCACTCAACAGAGGCTTATCTTTGAGTGTATGGCCTGTTGAGTTGTTTCATTCAACTAACAGGGATTCTAACACTAAGTTTCAATCCCCGCCAATTAGAACTTGAGTTCAAAACAGGGGAAGGAGAAGTCTATCAATAGTTTGAAAGAACCCACTCTTGTGTCCTATTGGGGCATTGACATAGTCTAATACTAACACTGGATGCTACATGCTAATTTTTATGAATATAAAATGTCCCAATGGGTCTGTCCATACTTGTGAAACCCAAAGTAGTAGGTCTTTGTGGATTTGTTTGGCCACCCTTCCCTTGTGATAAGGCTTAGATGTACAGGACATTTCACCAGTGTGGGAGATCCTAAAGACATGATATTATCACTCAACCCAATCTCTTTTGAGTTTCTCATATTCTTCAGACCAAAGTGGGTTTCCTGTAGTGTTGCAATGTCTGGTCAGGTATGGTGCAGGTAGGATAGAGTTTTATTTTTCTTTATGTTGTGTGTAAGTTCATTACATTCACTGAGATAACTATTAGGTGATGTGATATGGACATGATAACTCTAAGACTGGTGGGTTTAGAGGGTCGGTTAGATTTGATCAGATCAACAAGCATGCTTCCCTCAACCAAAAAATTCTTGAAGATTGTCGTGCAATCCCTGGCTTCATTACATCAAGTCTACATCTTTGTATGTAGGTAAACATTCCATTTTCTTTGATCCGTCCCAGTAGAAGAAAAGGGGACAAGGATTGGCTTATTAAGAATGTTCTAGCTGCGGATGCCAATGATAGGAATTTAGCAGACCTTTTGAAACCGTCTCAACAAGAGTATGTTCTTATTTAAACTTTTCCAGAGCTTGAGCCATGTGTTGGGTACCAAACTCTTGGGAGAGGTTTCTAAATTTTATCGCCCATGTCTAGCCTATTTCTTAAGAAGGCCCAATTTAGGAGGTGCAGCCCAGCGCTAATATTTTTGCAGTCTCTGAGCTGCCCAGAGGGATGCTTGATAGTGGGGTGCTTTTTAAAATCGACTATCCGGCTTTGAAACACCCTAATGTTTTAGGGCTAATGGGGTGTTTCTGGTTTACCGGTATTTTAGATCAGGACTGTATTTATGTAATGTTTTTAATTATCTTTGATCTATTTTAGGATTTGCTTATAATTGTTCATGATATTAATTGTTTGACTCTCATGATTTTTTTAAAATGATCGGATAAAGATGAATTTGACCAAATGTGGTAAAATATTAAAGTCAGGTAGAGGGTCTGTGCTCAGGGGTATGTGTCACACTGTTGGCAACTCAAAGTGAAGAAGTTGAACATGTAAAAGTGGCGGTTTAACTATAGGTCTTTAATGGTGTCTAGTATGCTCACCTCATTGGAGGTAGTTGTGCTACTGTTTGAGTGGGTCATGTGGTCGGTAAAGCAACTTCCGAAAGTTGTGTCTCACGGATGTGAGGGATCTTCTACTTTGAACCGATGGGACTACAACGGCCAAAGAGTGCAGCTCACATTACCGGTTGGGCCTAGTAAATGTCCGATATTTAGAGGTTAGCAATAAACCTCCCTGCCTAAGTTATGATATTTGAACCTGTGGCTACATCCATGTGGGTCTCCATTTGACCCTATATTCTGCTGACTGTGGAGAGCTGTGATCTATGGGTTCTGAGCCTATCTGACTGTAGTTCTATTAGATTATTGAGCCATTATGCCTCCGGGGTTTCCCAAGAGACAAATTTCAACTCAAGTGAAAGCGTGGTTGACACTGCAAATGTGAGCAGGGGGGTTGGCAGATGTTCCTCTTCTCTTCCACTGGGTCCATCCCATACTATTTATCTTCATAACTATATACAGGAAGTAAAAAACAAACATATTCCTATCTGTCTATGTTCGATGGCAATCCTATATCGAGTAGCCTTCACTGGAGATCTCGACTTGTCTTGGCATGTGTGTGGTGATTCAGTTGCTTGTACATAGGTCATGCAGCCAGGTTTCTCATCACTTCTTCCAGATGATCTTTTATGGTTGGTGGAGAGCTGTCTGTGGTCTTTATGGAATGATAAGTCAGCTGTCCTGCCTCCAATTGTGAGTGCGATGTTTCAATGTCAGCGTCTTTCCATGTAGTCAGAAGCTTCTCTAGTTGACTTGGGTCCTCAAACCCTTTGGTATGTCCCTCTTTGGTGATTAACATGGTTGATCTGTAACGAATGTTCAGCTTTTTCAAGAGACACAGTATAAAAGCCTTTTCCTCTTTTAAATAATTTCATGTGAAAAGTGATGTAGATTTTGTGTTCTCAGTGCATGAATGTTCTTCCCTGTCTTGCTACCATTAGGGTTTTGGTGCTTGTTGGTGGTGTAAATAACAGACAATCATTTGTATTGGGGTATCTCTTCCAGTGCTGTTACATATTTTAATGCTGTGGGCTCTCTGCAGCACTAAAGGGGGCTTGAAATTAAGCTTTGTGAGTTTGGGAATAAAGCAAAGCATGAACGCCATCATATTGTCTTTTCTGAGGTGTTCCGAAATTCCAGAGAATTGTAAATTTTTCCTTGTATTCTTGTCCTCCAGTGCAGTAAGCTTTACCTGCATAAACCAGCAATCTTGCTCCTAGTCAGTTGCGGTCACCATTGTCCTCTCCATTGCTGCTAGTTTATCTTCTGTTAGCCACAGTCGCGTGTTAAATCAGTAAAGATGTATTCTTGTAGACAGGACTTCAGATGAGGTCTTGACTGTGTTCTCATCCATTGAGGAGGCCTTAAAAGTGTTAGTTTCTTCCAGGTAGTTTCAAAAACTGCTTCTTGCAACATCATATCAGTGTCCTTCAGGGTTGTTGTTTCTCCCCATCTTTTACTGCTTCCGTGAATTAAAGTTGCAGAGCCATTTTTTAGGTGGGGGTCCTAACTTGGAGCTCCTAACTATGCACATTTCCCAGAGACTTGTTTATATCCTCCGATTCCTCTGTTATTCCGACAAGAGGATTTCAGGCCTACGGATTGTAAGATGCCCCTGAGTGCCTCAATATGTTTGGGTGAGTTTCATAGCCATTCGCTGTATTTGGTTCCTCGGATAGTCATAGTATTATGATGTCTATCTCTAGGAACTAGTTGTCTATTTTGTCTGAAGGATGCTTACTAATATGGTGGGTACCTTGAGGGTCGAGTTGCAGTTCTCTGTACAGCACAGGCATGCCTCTTGAAACATGTACTGGGGATGGTCTCCTCAGCTAAATAAGTACAATCCTATCTGTTTATATGAAGCAGTGGGAACACCAGGTTAGAAAAGTAGGCAAGCCTCTTTAACCGATTGATCTGGGTTAGGCTGGAATGAAAAGAAGGGGGGTGGGCAGCATGCATTTTCAGCTGACCCTGAAATTCTCCTGCCTCTGTCTACCAAGAGACAATTGCCTTCTTTGTATGCCCTGTCATTATTTGCCTGCTCCAAGATGGCTGCCATGGAGTAGTGCAGGCATTCCTCTTTGTATTTCCACTGATCTCTGCCAGCATGGATGTTCGCTGGGCCTCACTGCTTCTTCTGAGTGAAGCTTGCGGTATCTTGAGCCTTTTCTACAGCCACCCTCAACTTAGTAGGGTTCTGCTTTTGCACCAGTAGGGGGAATATTCGCAAGGCATGTTGGACATCACTAGCACCGTCCCTGACACCCACAGGGGCCTGCCTCGAATTGCTAAACTACGCCTCCGGGTTTTGTGTGCTCCGCTGATGGTGTCCCCCAAGCTCATGAGTGCTGGGGCCAAGCCAGGATGCTACTCTGTGCGGTCCTGGGACCTCAGGGCCGCTCAGGTAAGTGAGCTCACTTGGAGCCTCAGGTGAGCGACAACATTTCTCCATGGTGAGCGACTATGCTTCTCTCCCAAGCACCCTGTTCTCTGTCCCAGCTAAACTTGTTTCTGTTGCCACCTCTTGAAATGTTGCTTTAATTTGCAACATATTTTGCATTTGTTCAGAATTTGTGGCTTTAAAAATGATTTCTTGCCACTTTACTTGCTCTGTGCAACATGTTGACCAGCTACAATTTGGTCTTTTTTGCTGCATTCTTATAACCAGAAATTCCTCACCTTGTGAGTACCCCTAGGATCCAGACTGGCTCTGGAGAATTTTCTCAGCAGTTCACTCACATGTCATTAGGTGGCGTCGTGCAGCTCCCGATTAGTTCGATTACACCTCAGATTTTGATGTCATGCCCCTACATAACCACCACCTTCATGCACTATTGTGATTCTTTCTTTCCGCACCATCTGATGGTAGTCCAGACCTTGCTCTGTAGAATTCTGTCAGGACTGACTGACTTTTTTTGCTCAAATATATTTTTTCTAGTCTGCAAGGAACATGTACCCTCCTAAAACTACAGGTTTTGAGCCATGCAACGATTTCCACAAACAGATGTCTGTGACAAACCCCTAAACATTTGGCTCTAGTGTCTGGACTGAAAACATTATTCAGTGTCTTGCGACTAGCGCGCGAAGATGAACCCGAAGGTCTGGGAGCAGACGCTCTCTTTGCCCTGCAGCTTCTCTTGAGATTGTTCATCTTCACAGTCAACATCTTCAGGTAAGTCTAAGCCGTCAAAAAAACACATGAAGTTGAAGTACTTCGGTGATGCTTCAACAACTCCAAAATTGAAGAAGGCCATGAATAGAATATTTGGTTCCCAACCAGTTCCTTCTGTTGCCCCTTTGCACCTTAAGGATCCAAGGTGAGTTCCAGTCGGTTTGCCACCGGCGGATTCGTCCCCAACACCAATAGTGCCACTCGACCCTGTCTCAGAGTATGCCCCTACTACAGGCATGACGCATAACCTAATGCTGACCAACGCCCCAACCGATAAGCAGCCAATAGTCTTTTCATCCACCATAGCCTCAACCGCAGTCGCAACCACTCCAACAACATCCACATCCTGATTCCAAGACACCAGTACGAAATGACTGACCCTGATGACGAAAGCCAAACCTGCAACAACAAGAACCTATTTTTTTTTACCTCCATTACGCCAGTGGGCTTGGTACATCCCCTGACACTTGCCTCCATTCTCCCATATTGGTTACTGCTACAGAGGAATGTGCCTCCTTTGCCAGAGTTATAAAAAGACCAGCAGAGTTACTAGACCTTACCGTATCAACTACTAAGTAAAAACAAATGTCATCACAGAGGTCGTCACCTAGGACAGACTACTCGGGAGCCTCTTCTGCCATTTCTTGAAGCTCTTAAAGATTCAATGCTTGGCATCTTTCCTCGCTCTTAATAGAAAAATTGCAAGGCGGTGTAGCCCTGCTCTGAGGGACCCCACCTTCCTCCTCCAACAACATATTCCAGAGAGCTTTGTGGTGCAGGCCTCCACAAGTAGGTTAACCTCAAATGCATCTTACACCCCGCCAGATAGAGTCTCTAAATGGTTGGAGGCATTCGTGAAATGGATGTTCTCCACAGCCAGGCTTGACTCTCCGATCGTGAAAACCAGCTGCCTCCTAGGGAGATACTTGCATGTGTATGGGACATGGTGGTGGACATCTTGCCAACTGGCCCAGATGACATTAGGCCCAATATCCAACATCTTGTTCAGGATGGCCAGGACGCAGTGGAATACTCCTTCCGATTGTGCTTGGACACTACTGACTGCTTGGGTAGGGCAGTCCGGACCAACATGGTGCTTCGACCCCAAATTTGGATTTGCTCCGTTGGTTTTTCGAGTAACCTCTGACACTCCTTCATGAACATGCCATTTGATGGCATACGTCCATTCAGGCACAAGGCAGACTCAGCCCTGGAGCTTTTTAAATTGATCAAAGCAACAATGTGCTCTCTTGGCTTGTCACTGCCTGCACAGTCGTTTTCCCAACAGTTTCAACCCCTTTTGAAGCTTCAGAAGAGGATTCTAACAGAGGCATAGTCACACCTTGACTCATCGGCAACAGGCTTCCCATCCTATGCCTTTCAAGGCAGAAGCCAGGGATTTGACTGTCAGCATCCAGACCCTTAAGGGCAGTGAACTACCTAAACCCCCATGCACCCTTTCTCCACAGCCACTGCAAAACCACTTTAATTTCCCCTCTGCTGCGCACAATCACCCGGTAGGAGGTTTCATTACCTTTTACCTCCCTGGATGGAGGAGCATCACATCTGACCAGCGGTTGCTCTAAATTGTCCAGAATAGTTGCTCTCTTCCCTTTCTTACCAAACCCCCCTCCCCCACATACTTCTGACACCACTATGCCTCCATATTCCAAGGACGAGCTCAAGCTATCTTGGCCAATGGAGCCCTAGAAAGGGTGCCTGCATCAGAAATCAGGACTGGTTCCTATATCTATTACCTTCTGGTGCCGAAAAAAGAAAGAGGTGTTCACCCTATCCTCAGTCTTCGCTCCCTGAACTTCTTCCTCCAGAAGGCCAATTTTGTCTGCTCCAGATCCAGGAGACTGGATGGTATCATTGGATACCATCCTCGTTCTGTAGTCAAACCGCAAGCAGTTTCAGCTATCAGTGCTCCCATTTAGCCTTACCAGTTGCAGGCTTGGGGAGGCAGATGGCAGAGGTGGAGATTAGAGGACTGTGGTCTTCAGCAGAAAGATTTCTTCACATCAACTTGTTGGAACTGCGCGTGAAATGTTAGCTGCTGAAGGCTTTCCTCCTACCCATTACAGAGGAACGGGTGCATGTTCTTACAGACAACACTAACGCGATGTGGTACTTCAACAAATAGGACAGAGTGGGGTCATGGGTCCTGTGCCAGGAGATTTTGCACCTTAGTCGCTAAATCGGCAGGACATTACACTACCAGGCAGGATATTTGAATGCCAAGGCAGAAAAACTCAGCTGACGTTGCACGGCTAAATATGAATGGCTGCTGCACTTGGAGGTGTCACAGGGCATCTTCCAGCAATAAGAAGAACTCTGGTTCATTCTTTTCAGCACTGCAGAGAACATTTAGAATCCACGCTTCCGTGCATTGGAACTTAGTAAGGGCCATATGTAGGTAAATTACATTTACCGATTCTTAAATACCGAATTTTACCGATTCGGTATTTATGAATCGGTAAATGTAATGTAGGTAAAAAAATACCGATTCGGTAAGTGTCGGTATTTTAGAATCGGTATTTACCGATTCGGTAATGGTAACCTGTATCTCATTGATTCCTATGGGCCAGGAGGCCCATAGGAATCAATGGGAAGCCAGTTACCATTACCGAATCGGTAAATACCGAATCGGTAATGGGGGGAGCTCAATCAAGGGTGGCAGGGTGTCACATTGACACCCTGTTGCACCCCTGATTACTGCATGTGTGCACATGTGGCACACATACATGCCCTGAGGGCATGTGTGTCTGCCACATTGCACACATCTAAGGGCCAAAACGTGCATTAACTGAGTCATTCGTCATTTACCACCAACTTTCAGTTGGTGGTAAATAACGAATCCCCACACCCACCACACACTCCCCCTACATCTCATTTCTGTATTCGGTATTTACCGAATCGGTAAAATTACCGATTCGGTAATTTTACCGATTCGGTAAATCACCGAATACAGAAATGATCCCCCTACATATCAAAAGCCTAAATACCGGTCAGTAACGGTATATTTACCGAAAATCGGCCGTTACCGACCGGTATTGGGCTACCTACATGAGGCCCTAAATGGATTAATACCATATCACAAAAATAACTTTTTCTTAAAAAAGATCTAGCTTTCTGCCAAATTTTTTGTAATTCTGTTTAGATGCCTTTCTGTATTTCTGTCTAACAGTCCTATAGGAAATGCCATAGAGTGAAAAATGCAAATGGTCTAATCTCGAAAGATTAGACCATTTGCATTTTTCACTCTATGGGAGGAGTAATATTATAAAAATGCTAATTTTTCCGAAGTTTTTATATGTATTCCGGGCTGTTCCGTTATTGTTTCCTAATGCTATATTTTTGAGGATAGAAAGGATGTGCTCCCGATTTCTTTGTAGCTATAAAAGGGCTAGAAGAGCCATGAAGTGGCTTTATCTTCCAATTGCTCGTGGAGGATGGGCTATTCCTAATTTCCGTTTTTATTATTATGCATCGATGCTCCAATATTTTGGAATTTTGATTAATGGGGAAATGGCTAGCCAAGATTTGGCTATCTCTCCCTCTATTTATGAATTAGTTCTAGGTTTAGAAGCACGACATTTATTAGTCAGAGTTATTGAGCCAAGTTACTACAAAAAAACTAGATTTAAAATTCTGTCTGCAGCGTTTTATGTTTGGAAACGGATATGCACGTTATGCAGGATTAAGGAAGTTAACTGTTATACTCCGATTGGGTTGACGGGGGGTGGTGATGTGGTGCTCATGGACTCAGTTGCTCGGAAGTGGCGCACTATTGGCATACGGACTGTTGGGGATCTATGTGAACATGGACAAATAATGTCATATGTTTCATTGAGAGGAAAATTTGAACTAGATAAGGGGGACTTTTTTAAATATTTACAACTGCGTAGCTTTCTAGATAAATATATTAAGAAGGGTATTTGTTCTTTTGAGGGGATTCCTATACTGAAGGCCGTAATAAGCAGGGGGAAGCTGGCGCAAATATATCAATAAGCTACTAGAGGACAGTTAGATGATCTCTCTATGCAGGAATTAAAATGGGAAAGAAGGTTGGGAATCCAGAACATAGATCTTCAGGAGATTTTAGAATTGGCAAATTCAATCTTGTTATCTGGAAGCTTAAAAAGTCAGTGTTTTATGTCTATTTTTGATCTCTACTATACCCCAGCAAAGATCGCAAAATGGAAGTCGGGAAGGGGAGATAAATGCCATCGGTGTGGAGAGTTAGCAGCAGACGCTGCACATATGTTTTTTCTGTGTCCATTATTGGCCCACTTCCTTAATGAACTGCAATTATTTTTGAATTCTTCCCTAGAAATACCGGTGGTTCTTAATCCGGGCTTTGTCCTTTTTGGTATCGAGTTCGATATGATAATTAGTAAAAGGCTAGCAGCATATAGGGTTTTTTTATTTTTATGTATGGCAGTGCAGCGCCTTTGTATAACCTCACAGTGCCTGAGTCCGGATCCTCCCCTTTTTTGGAATGGAGAGCTAGGATTCTTGCTTTATATCAGATGGAAATGGCTTTGTATAAATTGAAGGGTTATAAAAGGAAGCAGCTGGGAGAGCAATTATGGGCACCAATAACTGGCTGGATTTGAATCGGGGCGAATGCTGAAGCTGTAATCTGGGAATCTAGGCTTGCTATGTTTTTGCCTTTATTTACTGTATTAACTTGGCTATTTTTGTAACCTCTTTATGAAATCTAGGTTTGCTATGTTTTTGCTTTTATTTACTTTATTAACTTGGCTACTTTTTTTTGTAACTTCTTTATGAAATCAGATACTGCTGTATAAAAATGTATTATAAATAAAAAGAAAAAAAAAAAAAGGAAATGGCATGGGGAAACGGGTTTTGGAAGCACTCCTCCCTATTTTTCTCAGCCCCTGCTTGACAGATCACCTTGAAACTTTCCCGGTCAGAGGTGAGGTAGATGAACATTTGATTTGGAAAGTTTCATGAGGAGTCGTCAAATGGCGCCTAAGTTCTAAGCAAAACAAAAAACTGTCTAACCATGAAAACTCTGTATAGTTAGGTGAACTTGTCAGTGACTACATCAATTTTTTGAATTAAAACAAAACACAGAGGAGGGAACACATGGACTGGTGTATGTTTAGAGAGAAAACGGTGTATGTGGCGAGAGGCAAGCCTGGGAAGTGGATTAAGGAGTGGGGTCCCTGGAACTCCTATCGTGGAGGTATTTGTGCCCCGCCCCAGACACGTGAGATGGACGCCGCTCTGTCTCCCTAGCCCCCGCATTCCTGTATGCTCCTGTGACATGCGACTTTGTCGCTTCTGCCTTGCCCCCCTCCCCCCCCCCTCTGTCTACCCGGGTTGGTTTACTCCCTCGATACGAGGAGCACATGTTTCTGCCATTAACTTCCTCTGCCTTGTGAGTTTGATGTTTTCTGTTTTTCAAAAATATGAAACCTTTCCTGTTTGTTTAGGGACTGCGGCTGTGGCTGACTGCGATGATTAGCACTTTAGTAGCTCTTTTGCTGCTTCATTGATGTGCATGTTAAGTTGTGCCTATGTTTACACTGCGTTTAGCGGCCGGCCTGTTGGTTGTAGGCCCATACTTGTATCTTTTTGAAATTGTAATAAAGGTTTAAAAAAAACAAAAACAAAAAAAAAACACAGAAATCGACCAATTATAACATGCGGCCGCGCCATGCACTGCTTATGACCTCACATACGACATCACTCATGACATGTTCTATGACATCATTTATGACATCACTGATGACATCTCAAATAACATCATTGATGATATCACATATACGGGGTCCTACCCCTTATATATATTTTTAAATAAACATGTTTAGGACAGAGGACTAAGGGCTTGATTTAGATCATGGCGGACGGGTTACTCCATCACAACGATCCCCATTGGGATTTATATTTTGGCAGACGTGATATCAGTCACCGTTGTGACGGAGTAACCTGTCTGCCAAGATCTAAATCAGGCCCTTAGTCCTGAGTCCTGTAATGGCTCCCTGAAACATTTTTCTCATGTTGCTGGCAGCCAATCAGAGAGCTTGCTCCGACAAGAGTATGATTCCCACGGAAACGTGATGGCCCGAGGGACATAAAGCTCCCTTGTCCAGTCACAATGCTCTATTTTAAAATTGGCGCTATTTTTTGTCCCTTAATTTCTGAAAAAATACTGAACGTATTTACACCAAATCACAAAAAGCACACTTTGTGGACCAAGCTCTAGCTTCCTGCAGAAGTTAGTGTAATTGCGGTCAGCAGTTTTTTACAGTAGCCCTGCATAAAAAAGTCTATGAAAAATGCATGGGGATTTTGCATTTTGGGACCCTCCGTTGTTCTTGTCTCACTTGACAGATCACCCCGAACCTTTCCAGGAAGGAGCTGAGGTGGATAAAAAAAATTGGGGGGAAAATTTTGAGAAAACTCGTCAAATGTGGCTGAAGTTATTAGCAAACCAAAAAACGCTCTTTCTATAGAAAAGCAGACCTTGCTATAACTATCTATGTGGGTGGGGTTGTGTGAGTGTGTGTACACAGTCCTTTCATAGCAAAGAGAGCCTGAACTCGACGACTGTTAAAATCTTTTACTTTATTCCAAAAGGCAACACTGTACCAAACAGTTCCAAGATGCGTTGTGGCTATGGCAGGCTTAATCAGACCAAATTGCCATTTTAGCTTTACTCCGCCAGAATACATTCATTGTGTAGATATAGAAGAGGTACTTTTGCGCTCATTACTCTCTGCTGCTGTTTGTTTATTATAATAAACTTTCAATTATGTGTGGAAGATATTTTGGCAGTTCAGACAGATTATCTTTCAACAAATAAACTTTAAAAACCAGCCGTAAGGGGTGGCATAAACATTTCTTTTTACGTTGTTTATGTTTAATTATTGATTTTGTCATGTTGCACTCTGCAGCTATGGATTAACGGTAGTAGTTCTCAAATGCAGTGCAATTTGCTCTACTTTAGCTGTTTAGGGTTGACTCAAATTTAATATTTACTGCAAGTTGATTTATAAAAGTCTATTTGAAGTAAGATAACTTGCAATTAAGTTGCCCGCATAATTGGAGATCAAAGTGTCATGTTCGAGATTGCCAAAATCACTTGTCATCCAAGGAAGTTTAGGGGCTGTCTCTGTCTCTGTCTGTCTCTGTCTCGGTCTCTCAGTCTGTCTCTCTATCTGTTTGTCTCTGTCTCTATCCGTCTCTATCTCTATCTGTCTCTCTGCCTCTATCTATATCTCTGTCTGTCTCTGTCTCAATCTGTCTCCGTCCCGATCTGTCTCTGTCTCCATCTGTCTCTACCTGTCTCTGTCACTATCTGTCTCTGTGTCTGTCTTTATCTGTCTCTTTCTCTATCTGTCTCTATCTGTCTCTGTCTCCAACTATCTCTGTCTCCATCTATCTCTGTCTGTCTCTCTGTCTGCTTGTCTCTATCTGTCTCCATCTGTTTCTGTCTCTGTCTCTAGCTGCATTTCTGTCCATACCTCTATCTGTCCCTGCCTTTATTTGTCTCTGCCTCTATTTGTCTCTGCCTCTATCTGTCTTTGTCCCAACAGGAAGCTTCCCAAAAGGCCCTTTAAAAGTCAGCTGTGAAAGTGCTTACAGCTGACTGTTAAAGGGCCTTTTGAGAAGCTTTCCGATGGTGCCCTGAGGTCACAGAGGCTGGCAGTAAACACAAAAGATGGCTGCAGTAGCATACGTACTGAATACCTATTTGATACGTAATCACTACGTATTCTCCTGCGGTCATCTCCTGTGTTTACTGCTGGCCTCACTAGAAACGTACACACGGCAAGGCAAGGTCCGCAGGCCGCCAATGAAGGCGGCCTTTTGAGCCGTACAATGAGTACCAGAGGTGTAGATGGACTCAGTCTATGCTTTCTGACGTCCTGTTGTCCTAAAACCCAGTCCTACCTTTTCTATTCGGACCGTATAACAGTTGTCATACCCCATTCTCATTAGGGGAGTGAAGGTCACAGAGCAGTCTGGGTACTGGGCCACAACCCTTGTGTCTGAGATTGTTTACCTTTTGATGTGATAAGCTTCATCATACTATGCATCTGCATACTGGGCAAAGTACACTCCTGGAGTTGATTCTCAGGGTAATGAAGGCGAGCAGTCAAAGGCTTCACAAGGAGGTAGTGGTGAGGGTAAAAACTCAGACATTAATATTCAGTCAACAGTCACAAGAATCTTTCATGGGAAATAGAACCCAAAAAGTAAGCTGTGGGGACTTCAGGGCTAAATCTTTCCAGCTCCCCTATGGTGTCCCGCAGGAGTCCTCCCTCAGTCCCACATTGCTTAATCTCTCATGTAGCCCCTCTGGCTAAGCATATACGCTCCTTTGAGTTTCAAGTATTGTCCTATTCGGACGATACACAAATCATCATTCACTATCAGGTGATTGGGCAGGTGTAGCCGATACCTTTGGGCTGTGCATAGTGCAAGTCAGCACCTGGATGCGAGAGAACTGGCTCAAGATGTATGGCGATAAGACGGCGATTGTGGTCTTTGTGGCAAAGAATACATTTTTTCTGACCGTTGGTTGCCGGAGACTTGTGGCGCTCTACGTGTTCCTAGAACCTCTTCTACAAATCTGTGGATGATCTTCTATAACACTATTGCATTTGTTAATAAGACAGTGAGTCCCTGTTTTTGAATCATCATGAGCCTGAAGAAGATCTTTCCCGTCCTTCCTGAGGAGCTAAGAGTGTTGGTGGTCATTGCGCTAATAACATCTCACCTTGACTACTGTAACACTCTGTATTTAACCGCCTACCAGTATTCTTGTAATAAACTTAGTTTATTCAAAACGCGGATGCTCTACTCGTGTTGGTAATTCCTACTGGTTTTGAAGGCTCTTAACCAGCAGGGCACTTACTATTTAAGAACCATTTTCAACTGGTATCTTCCCAGCAGACAGGTGGGATTGGCTGGTCAGATGAAAGTGACTGTTCCCTGTTTTAGGAAGACGAGATGGGGGTGAGCTTGCATTTTCGTTGGCAGCAGCTAGGTTATGGCACACTCTCCCTGTATACCAGGCTAACATTATTTCTTATTCTGTGTTTCGCAAGAATGTGAAGACCTGGCATTTCTCACAACTATAACTTTCTTTATTGGTCCCTCCAGTATGCTCTTGCCAGTTATAGCCCTTTGATGCCTTTTGGTTTTATGCGCTGTACGTGTTTTAAATTACACATTTAAATTACAATGGAGAATACCTGTTTGGGAGTGCAGTAGAGGACACACTGCAGCAATTAAAAGACGACAACGACACAACAAAGTCGATGGCGGCACTATACTTTAGAGGGCAGCAGAGAAGGGAAGTCTCCTCACTAGAAGGCTGACTGGTAGAGGAGTCTTTCAAACCTTCGTAACACATGAAGTCTTCCAGTACACAAGTCAGACACAAGCAGCAGCACAACAGTGCTAATTCCAAGTACCACAGAGACAGCCCTTTCATGGTAGAGTGAGAGACAAAGGACAGCCGTCAAGGGAGAGTGGCAGCAGCAATCAAGTGACTCGCAAAAAAGGAAGTCGCAACCACACGCAACACCTATGCGGGAGCAGAGAGAGGTCATATCAGGTAAGCGGATACTAAACATAATCCAACACTGCTATTGCACAGAACTGGAAAAGCACTCACCAAGACGGGGCCTGAAGCATACAACCAATACAAAATAAGGGAAAAGTAGACCAGGGAATCTATTTAGCATACTTGCTGGTACCACTACCAGACATATCACTACAAACCATGCTAGACCTCAGCTTCCTAAACAAGTTCATAAAAGGCAAAAGTTCAAATTGACAACTCTACAAGAAGTTATTCCTCACCTTCAGCAGGGGATTACATGGCAACCATACATCTAATGGACGCCTGTCTGAACATCCCAATGAGCCACAAGCACAGGATGTTTCTGTACTTTGTCAAAGACAAGGCACACTACCAATTCAGGGTTCTACCCTTTGGGATAAAATCAACTCCCAGAGTGTTCACAAAGTGCTTAGCGGGTGTAGCCACTCATCTGAGAAGGAAAGGAATACATGTGTACTCCAATTTAGACCATTGACTGGTATGGACAAGTTCCGCACAAAAGTGCAGAGGCAGCATAAGAACAGAAATATCTGAAAGAGTCGTCTAGCTGCAGATTCCTTACCTTTGAATTCCCAGGCGTCAGGCTGGATCCGGAATCTTTTGCCGAGCGAAACTCCTTGCGCACGGTGTCCTGTGGCTCCATCCGGCTCCATGTGACGCCATCCGTGTCGGTAGCGTCAGTTATGACGTTGCGGGGCCTATGTAGGCGCCACCCAGGCGAGCGCACATCAGTTATTTTCTTTCCGTTCCTGCTAAGCGCCGATCTTGGAAGAGCTACCCCTCTGCTGCTTTTTTGCAGGTTTTTTCTCGACTTTTGTCGAATTCTTTTCCCCTTCATGTGCGAGGGATGTCTTCGAGGAATACAGGTTTCAGGCCGTGGGGTGCTTGCCATGGCATGATGTTAGTAACCGATCCCCATCTGGCTTGTCTTTTGTGTCTCGAGCGCGACCACGACTCAAAGTTGTGCTCAGACTGTCGGGCCATGGCTCCTAAGACCTTGAGGGAGCGGACGATGAAGGTCCTCGCGGGCCGACAGTCAACACCGTCAAGCGAGACTCCATGGAGGTCCTGGTGCCGCTCGAAGAAGAGGAGGTTGCAGGACCGTCCTCTTCATTCCACTTGAGGTTCCCGGACACTGGATGAAGAAGCATAAGAAAAAGTCCAAGCGGACTTCATCTTCGCTTTGACTGGCGTCTGTCGTCGAGAGAGGTAAGGAGCACTGACGCTCTAGGCACAGTTCTGCGGAGCCGGAGCATGAGTTGACTTCGCACCTCCCACCCTTTCTGGGAACCGGAGCGACTCCCGCTCATATTAAAGAGTTTTGCGAGGCCAGGGGCCGCATATCTGAGTGGAACGACCCCACTGGTGAGCCCTTTGGCCCGCGTAGTCAGATGGGGCCCCATCGGGTTTGATGCCATCGGCTCCTGCCACGTTGCCGGCGGGGCCTCAGGGATCCAAACCATGATCCGGGTCGACGCCGGTCGTGCCATCGTGACATTCCCCGACAACGGTCTAGAAGTCGGTGCCTGCGGCGCCGCCAGTGCCCATTGGGCACGCCAGCCCCATTCTCCTCCCCAATGACACAGTGCTGGAACGACGTTGCTCAACGCCGATTGAAGCCGGAGGTTCTATATTGTCGCCTGAGCACTTTGAGGATGTGCTGGGCTCAGGAGAGGAATGGGAGGGGTCTGTGGACTCCCTGGAAAACAAGAAAGTTTCTGAAAAGAACTTGGACTGGTATTGGGAACTTGGTTAGGCCAGTGGCCCGGGTATCTCCCCAGATACTAGCATGCTGTCTCCGCCAACGGTGGAGGGGGCATCCTATGCCATGGTGGTAAAGAGGGCAGCTGAGGTCCTTGGACTAGAGCTACCCTCAGTGAAGGTCAGGACTAGCCTAGCCGAGGTGCTTCAACCGGGGGCTTCCACATCCAACCCCTTTTGCCCTTCAATGAAGCACTTACAGACGTCCTTTTAAGCATGTGGTCCAAGCCTCGCACAGGGGCTGTTGTGAATACGACAATTGCACGCTGCCATCGACCAGCTCCGGGCTACCCTAAATTCCTCAGCCAACCCCCCACCCCAGAAAGTTTGGTGGCGCAGGCCTCAACGTCCCAAGAAGCGTTCCGTTCCGCCTCTCCGGAGAGGGAATCCAAGAGGTTGGATGCATTTGGGAAAGAGTTGTTTTCTTTTTTCAACCCGGCAGTCCAGTCTGTGAATACTGCACGTTTATTGGACCGTTTCTCCCATTCCCCTTTGGAGACGGTGGCGCAAGTTCTGCCACTGGTCCCAGGGGAGGCTCAGGCTGTGCTCTCCCAAGCGGTGAAGGATGGAAGAGATGCAGCAAAATCCACCAAATAATGTGATTTATACACAACGGATGCACTCGGTAGGTCACCTTTAACGACAGTGGCATTGAGACGCCACACCTGGCGCCGTACTACTGGCTTCTCAGGGGATGTCCAGGCTAATCTGATGACATGCCCTTTGATGGAATCCCCCTTTTTTACTCTCGAGCTAAGGCCAGATCCTTGGGCCTCTCTTTTACTCCTTATGGCCAGTCTTCCCTTCACCTCTTTCGTGGCAACGGGAGGGGTTTCCTGCACAGACTGCCCAAGCCATGCGAGGACATGGAAGTGGTGCAATGCGATCCAGGAATGGAGGCTAGAAGTCGTCGGCCACACTGACTCCGGCAGCCGCAGCCTCCAAGCACTCCTAGGCTGATTCTGCAGGACCACACTACTCCAGTAGGGAGAATTAGTCATCATCTCCACCACTGAAGATCCATAACATCGGGCCTGTGGATTTTGCAGATCGTCCAGGAGAGCCTTTCCTCTCTTTTCCTCTTCTCATTCTGCCAAATCAGAAACGGCTGACGAAGGATCATTTAAAATTACTCCAAGAGGAAGCTGCTGCTCTCTTGGCCAAGGGAGCTGTAGAAAGGGTCCCAATTTCAGAAGTAGGCAGTGGCTGTTATTCCTGCTACTTTCTGTTTGTAAAAAAGAACAAGGGGCTAACGCCTATTCTGGATCTTCGGACCATCATTCTCTTCCTCAAGAAGGTGAAATTCAAGATGCTCACTCTGGCTCAGGTCTTGTCTGCCCTAGACCAAGGAGCGTGGATGGTGATGCCGGACCTGAAGGATGCATATTTTCATAGCCCCATCCTGGCAGGCCACGGGCGTTACCTGTGGTTCAAGGTAGACTGCAAGCACTTTCAGTTTACTGTGCTTCCCTTCAGCCTTACCAGTGCCCCTTGGGTGTTTACCAAGGTGATGATGGTGGTCGCAGCTCATTTGCGCAGGTTAGTGGTGTCAGTATCCCCCTACTTCGATGACTGGCTGTTGAAGGCGTACTCGCCCCAGGCAGTTGTCTCCTGCCTTCAGACTACGTCGAACCTCATGCATTCGCTGGGGTTCAATATAAACGTGCCGAAGTCACACCTGACTAGCTTTCATCGGGGCAGTTCTAGATACAGTGCAGTTTCGGGCCTATCCTCCCGAGCAGCAAATCCAGGATATTCAGGCTATGATTCCAATGTTTCAGCCTCTATTCTGGAATTCGGTGAGACTGACTTTGCAGGTGTTGGGCCTCCTGCATCCTGTTGGTGAAGCATGCCAGGTGGCGTATGCAGGCTCTGCAGTGGGACCTGACGTTCCAATGAGCACAGCATTGGGGAAATCTCCCCAACATGGTCCTTATCTCAGAAGGAACTGCAAGAGATCTGCAGTGGTGGTTGGTGAACCGTGATTGGGTCAATGGCAGACCCCTCTCCCTTCCCCAACCAGATCTCACAGACGTGACAGATGCGTCCCTTCTGGGATGGGGTGGCCATCTGGGAGAGGTGGAGAGCAGGAACTCTGGTCACCGGGGAACTCTGGTCGCCGGCGGAGACTGGGCTCCACATACATTCATTGGAGCTCCAAGCGATTTGATTGGCATTGAAGGCATTTCTTTCCTCTGTCAAGGGGAAGCTGGTGCCGGTATTCACAGACAACACCACCGCCATGTGGTACTGCAACAAGCAGGGCGGGGTGGTGTTGTGGACCCTTTGTAAAGAGGCTCTGCGTCTCTGGACGTGGCTAGAACAGCAGGGCATAACCCTTGTGGTTCAACACCTGACAGGTTCTCTGAACGGCAGGCGGACAAACTCAGCTGTTGATGCCTAGCTGATCACAATTGGCATCTCCCGTCAGAGGTAGTGCAAAGTCCCTTTCAGCAGTGGGGAGAACCTTGGTTAGATTTGTTCGCCTTCGAAGAGAACGCGCAGTGTCAGCAGTACTGCGTGCTGGAGTTTCCAAGACCGCTATCGCTCGACAACACTTTTCGTCGCGAGTGGAGCTCAGGCCTTCTGTACGCCTTTCCATCCATACCACTTCTGCCAGGGTTCTGAAGAAGATCAGGAAGCGACCGGGCCCAAGTCATCCTTGTTGCTCCGGATTGGGCAAGGAGAGTCTGGTATCCAGAGCTTCTGAGAATGAGCATCGATCCTCCGATCAAGCTTCCCCTTAGGGAGTATCTTCTGTCACAGCAACAAGGGAGGTTCTCGACCCAGACCTGTCAACTCTGTGCCTCCATGCGTGGAGATTGAGGGCCGATAGCTTTTGACCTTCCTCCCGAATTCTGCAATGTTATTTTGGTGAGGTGGTAGCCCATTGCAGCACATTACCTCCGCTCCCCATTTTTAATGATACCAGCTAGGAGGAGTATTAAATATTAGTTTTCCACATAGCCAGGTATTTTTTAATATACTTTACTATTTTCTCATTTGACCCTTCCACTCTCACTCTTGCAACACACATAGTATGTTCACTTTTAAGTGCTTCTGCATCTTCATTGGTTGTAGCATGCCCCATCCCACAGCGGGGTGGGAAGAACCCAATGATGAAGCATGCCACCAAGGGGCCTTTTGGTGGGTGAGGGTTATTTTAACACCACACTGTGTTGCTCTACACATCAGTAGGGTACACACGCATTTCATAAACAGTGAAAAAATACTTTGGAAGAATATTTTAATTTTGTTTTGTCCAAGGTGGATCCTTTTTGGTTTTTCTATGACATATTGAGGAGGACGAGTCCACTTTCTTTACATCTTCACTCCCTCTTTTGTTTATTAGTATATGTTATTTTGGAGGCCAGGCGGCCCTCCGCTAAAACGGTATACGCCTACCGTTGGCAGAAATTTGTATTGTACTATACAAAGAGGTCTATTGGCCCTCTTTTTGCTACTCTTTCTACTGTCCTTTTGTTCATTCTCACCCTTGCCCAGCAGGGTTCTGCTTTGGGGACTCTCAAGGGTTTTCTTTTTGCTCTGTCTTCTTTTTTGCAGCTGCCAGACCAACCTCTCTTCAAATCTCCCATTGTGCATAGATTTCTAAAAGGGCTGGCTCACCTGTTTCCACCTATGCCCTTTACAATGCCACAGTGGGCCCTTAATATGGTCCTCACCAATCTAATGTACGCGTTGGCTGTTGACCATCAAAACAGCCTTCTTGGTGGAGATTACATCGGCCCGGAGGGTTAGTGTGCTGCAGGCATTATCTTGCTCGCCGCCTTATCTCATGTCCTGTTCGGACAAAGTGGTGCTTTTCACCTGGGCATTCTTTTTACCAAACGTTGTGACCCCTTTCAACCCGGGTCAGTCCATTACGTTGCCCACCTTCTTTGTCCCCACCGCATGCCTCTAAGGAAGAGGAGCATCTCCACCGGCTGGACCCAAAAAGAGCATTGTCGTTCTACCTTGACTACACTAAAGAGTTTCGGATGGACGACCAACTCTTTGTGGGGTACGTGAGATAGAAAAAGGGAAGAGCAGTGCAGAAAAGGACCATTTCTTGCTGGGTCGCTCTCTGCATCAAGATCTGCTACTGCCTGGCGAAAAAGCAGCCGCCTGAGGGATTAAGGGCCCATTCTACCAGGGGAAAGGCAGCGACTACGGCCTTGGCTCGGGGTGTTCCTGTGCAAGACATCTGTCAAGCAGCAATGTGGGCATTTTGCTCTCTTGGTCTTGCAGGACTTCCTAGTTTAGCATATTGGTCCGCAGCCCGCCGCCAGGATGGTATGGCTTGGGGATCTAATTCAAGGGTAAGAAATCTGCAGCTAGAAGTCTATCAGATGAACAAGTTACTTACCTTCGGCAATACATTATCTGGTAGAGACTCTATCTAGCTTCAGATTCCTTACAGCCCCACCCATGCCTCCCCGCTTTGCGGACTAATATTGTAGGGCTAGGGTTACTCCCCTTTTCAGGGCCCTAGTTTTGCACATGACTACATCAGTTACTTTGTGGCTCTGCGCTTCTGGCATGGAAAAAATGAAAAGTACTGACTTCCGCGTGCCTGGGCGGCACCTATATAGGCAGCGCGACGTCATAACCGATGCTACAGACACGGACAACATCATGCAGAGCTGAATGGTGCCACCCGACGCCGTGCGCAAGAGGTATTGCTCAGTAAAAGTTTGAAGCCGGGGAATTCAAAGGTGAGGAATCTGCAGCTAGATAGAATCTCTACCAGATAATGCATTACCGAAGGTAAGTAACTTGTTCAGCGACACGCCACACACTGGGGTTCACCATAAACATAGAAACATCTTTACCCACGACAGAACAAGAGGAGCTCTCATTGGGAGTAAGAATAAACACAGCACAAGGGAAAGCATTCCCATGCGAAATCAGGGTTCTGGTAATAATACGCACATGGGATGGGGAACTCATATGGGAAAGCTCAACATCAGAGGGGTCTAGAAACTGGAAGAACTGTTACAACACATAGATTTGCTGCAACTAAGAACCGTATCCTAGCCTTAAAAACCTTTCTGAAGCAGTTCTAGAGCAAATCAATACAAGTTCAGAAAGACAACACGACAACAATGTTCTACCCCAACAAACAAGGGGGGACAACATTCTTTCCCCTATCAAAGCTAGCACAGGGTATATTGAGGTGGGCCATCCAGAGCCAGATAACCATAACAGCGATACCTTTACCCGGAGTAGACAACGTGGAAGTGGACAAACTAAGCAGGCAAGCATCCACCTTGGATGAGTTGGAGTTGAATCAGGCTGTGATCAAGAAGGTGTTCAAAAGGTGGGAGATATATCAGCAATAGGTCTGTTCACAACACCAGAAAATGCAAAATGCCAGTTCTTTTCATCCAGACACCCACACCCCTACTCCCTACGGAATCCAGTGTTGATAGACAGGTCAGGGAAATTTTCAGCCGCTTTTCCCCTGACTCCACTATTATCATTGGTGCTCAACAAGGGCAGACAATCACGGATGACTGATAATCATCGCCCCACAGTTGGCAAGACAAACCTGGTTTTCGGATCTGATAGAGATGGCACACAACGTACAGAGACTGCCAGTGTCACACAACCTGCTTTCCATAGAGAGAGGAAGGTTCTTTATCCAGAACCAAACACACTGAGTCTAGAAGCATGGCTCCTGAAGACATAGAATTCGGTCATCTGGGAATGCCTTAGAAAGCTTTAGCAGCTCTCAGAGAGACAAGAAGACCAACAACTAGGAAATGTTACACAGCTAAATGAGAGAGACACACATGATGGGGCCAGAGATCCAGCCTTTTCAGGACAGAAGGTATATTTTTTATTAGAATTTATTGTACAGTTAATTAAAACCTTTACAAATGTGCATCTCATGTCAAATTTTCAGAACAACAGTTTGAACAAAATGTGAATCACCATTAAAAACACGTTAAAAGGAGGTCAAATAAAACCCCCGTACTCCCAAGGGAGTTAACTAAGACCTGTTTTTTTATAGTCATAAGCTTAGGAGCAGAGCAGAAAGAGCTTTCCCCATTAGTCAGATACTTGGCAACAGAAAAGATATAGCAGCAAAAGGCAAAGTGCCATGGTCTGCAAGGGAAAGTGCAAAGGGCAGGAATTACATTTCAGCCTCTGCAGAGGTTATGATAATTTTCATAAGCGTTCCACGTGACATTCATTTTTTTAGACAGACGGTCGTTTTTCTATGGACATAAGCTTGGTTGCAAAGCAGGAAAAGCTAAATTAAAGCAGCAGAAAGCAAAGTGCCAGGGTGTGCAAGGGAAAGTGCAAAGTGCAGGAACAACATTTTAGCTTCTGCAGAGATTATGATAAATGTCATGTGTTCCACCTAACGTTCATTTTTAAACAACAGAAAAAAAAGTGCTAAGTGCAAGACAGCAGAGGGTTAACCCACTGTTGCGTCGGCTGTTGGTCCTAAGCCTACATCAAGCTATCTTTCTTTATTTGAGTGCATAGTTGAATAAAACCTTGCGCTAAAATGAAACAAATGTGTTCATTTAAAACCATCAAAAAACTGGAAGAGACTGATTGCACAAGATAGAAATAGCTTCTGTGGAGCAATAAACCCAGAACGACTAATTGTTACGAGTACAGTGCTAAAGTTCCAGAACATGAAGCTCCATGCCCAGTTTGGTGGGCTGTTGGAACATGGGGGGGCTGCCCCCTCAGCCACTTTTAATACTTGATTCTGCTGTGGTTAGGAATTTTACCAAGCGGCAGCTTAGTTGGAGATCCTCGCCGGAAAAGCTTGCTAACACCTCTTGTCTACAGGTCTGTATGTGTTTCTTATTGAAGAGTGGTCTAAGAAGGGTCCGGCGTTCCCGTATTAGAACCCTGCATATGGTAAGTAGGTGCACTATGTCCTCCTCTCCCTCCCTGCAGAGTCGGTACATTGCTGGCTTCGGTGGCCGTGGCCACAGCGGCATGTGGTATGCGGATGGTAATATGTCTAGGCGGAGTTTCAGGAACTTTTCTTTGATGGTTCTAGAGAAGCTAGTGTGTAGGTATACTTGGGGTGAGGCTTTGCTGTAGGACTGTATGGTGAACCAGCCATGAGCGCGCTCTGACAGAGTAGCTTTGTCCTGTATGAGTGATTCTTTTTTAACAATGTTGTTCACTATGTTTTTTAAGCTTGCAAAGGTCCCTGATAACTCCCAAAGGTGCCGTAGCCCCAGTTGATCAAGTGAGCTGTCTAAGTAGCGTCTGGCTGGGCA
Organism: Triturus cristatus; assembly: GCF_964204655.1. NCBI lineage: Eukaryota > Metazoa > Chordata > Amphibia > Caudata > Salamandridae > Triturus > Triturus cristatus. The sequence continues at coordinate 1,154,585,835 of NC_140583.1, read as the reverse complement.
TGCCTCCTTGGCTTGCAGTTCTTTCCACAGGTAGGCATTTAGCGAATCTGGCTGCCCCCTTTTGATTTCGTTCCACCTTTTGATGAATGCTCCTTTACGGGCCAGCTCTCGTCTTTGTATCCCGAACTCCAGCCTCAATTGTGTGGGGGATGTGTATCCTGGTAACCCATAGATCATTTGGAGTGCTCTTGCTATAGTGCGATCCAGTGTTTCAGCCTCTCTCCTTCTCATGGCTTCACTTCCGTAGGTGATCGATGGTATAAGTATTGCCTGGATCACCCTAGTTGAGGGGAGGATATTTGGGCCAAAAATATTGCTTTTTTAGGTTCCTCAATGCCACTGCTGTCGTTATTCCCCTTTTTTTATGGCCTTGCGTTGTGCTATGTAGTTCCCTTTGTTAGCGTGGAATAAATTAGATAGCTGGAGGCCCCCTAACTTAGGAGCATGTGAGTTGCTTCTGTTGAGAGTGGCTGATAACTCTGCCATAAAAAGATTAAAAAGTATTGGGGCAAGCATGCAGCCTTGTTTCAGTCCAGAGGTTGTTGGGATCTTCTTTGTTGGGTGGTCTCCTGCGCCCAGTTTTACCGGCACCCAGGTGTTGCTGTGTAAAAGGATTAGCTGTTTTAAAATTAGCAGTGGAATATTCAGCCTTTTTAGTTTTTGCCACAGTAGGTTTCTATTTGTATGGTAGAACGCTGAGCTGTAGTTAATAAAACATAAATACAGGAACTGTTTTGTAATAAAGCAGCATCTATCAATAATGAGAGGATTGAGATGTTGGTAATAGCCCCATATTCTTGCAGAAGCCTGTTTGATTTAGCGGGATTGCTGAGATTTCTGTTGCCCAGGACGTTAGTTCTTGTAGTAGTAATCCTGCATAGTATTTGGCTTCATTATCCAATAAAGCTACCAACCGGTAGCTTTTTGGGTCATTCATATTGCCTTTTTTGTAAATAGGTGAAATGATCGAGCCCTCCATGATAATGGTATCGTTGATGTTTATATGATCGATTTAAAAATTGGTTTTAGTAATGAAGCCCAGTATTCCGGATCTTGTTTGAACAATATAGGCGGGATCCCATTTGGTCCTGGAGCTCCCTCGCGCCTGCCCTTGGAAATTCTTTTGCAGATTTGTGTGTTCGTGAGTGTAAAAGCCTGTTTCAATGTTATATTGGAGTCAGTTTGAGATGTTGAGGCTTCCAATTCGAATGAGAGGTTGTTTATGCAGGGTTGAGTTCCTCGGTCTTTATTGAAATGGGTTTGGAGGAAGATTGTCCATGCCTCTTCTGTCACGTGCGAGTTGATGCCTTGGCTCAACGGGATTGGCCAAAGTGTTGATCTTTTACCAAAATTGCGAGCTGTTATTTTTGATGTCATGCAAGAGTTTAACCCAAAGAGCCTTGTCAGCTTCTTTTTTGAGGCGTGAGGTAAATTTCCTGCGAGTAGATTTCAATTGCCTCAATTCTTGCAAGGCTGTCAGGTCTAGGTCACCTTTCTGCAATCTCGGAAGCACGTGGTTTATCAATTCCTTGACCTTTTTTAGTTGTGTGTTATTTACCAATGTTGGAGTAGGTTTTTTTTTTTTTAGGGTAAACTGGTCTCCTGTTTTGTTGGTTTCCCTTTTTTAGGCCCCGTATTTATTTCCTAGATTTTTTGTAATCGCCGCCCAGCTTCCTATTCTGTCAGGCTCTGCCGCTTGCGCTTCTCCAAGAAGTTGCTTTGCTTTCCAGGTCTTCTGTTTTGCACTTTACTCTTTTCTCATTAGATGTATATTCCAGGCAATGTGCATTTACTGGCAGTGGTTGAATTGTTGATGCTTCTTTCGTGAGTTCCTATGGCAGATGATCACTGTAGTCTAAGGTTTCGATATTGTAGTCCTTTACTTTTGGGAACATGCAGCGGGAGGTAAATGTATAATCTATTGTTGTACTTACTGCTGCGTTATAGAATGTTTCTGTCTGTGGGCGGTCTCCTGGAAATCTCCTGTTTAATGCTCGAAAGCCCAGCTGCTCTAATGTCGCTAGAAGCTTCTGAGCTATTTTCGTGTGTCTTCCGCCTGAGTTATCTTGTGTTGCTGCATCCCATACGTATGTGTCCTCCTCCGTATGGAGGTGCATCTGTAACAGATCTGTTTGTTATACTTGTCAGTTCTACACCAGCAGCATCATTAGAAGTGGTGCATGATCACTGAATATTGCTTCACTCCTCGTTTAGTCACTCCTGGAGCAGTGTGGCAGGCTTTAGGGGATGTTGCTTCCTTCTGAGAGAGATGTTGTTATACAGACATCAACCTGATCTCAAAGCCTGGACTTCAATTCCTCAGTGGAAAACTCCCTTCCTTGGTCATTGAAGCAGCTTGGAGCTGGAACAAAGTGAGATGGTTTGGATTCCACCAGACAGAGGCTATGAATCCAGTGCTTAAGGTCTTAGAGACAGTTTGGGGTGGATCCCTTTCAAATATAATTTTCTGGCTGTGGTGCCAACACATCCTTTGTGCATGGTAATGGCTGTCATATCAAGTAGTGATAATGCTGGCTTCAAGCAGGAGTATTCAAAACATGGGCACAATGAAGTGTTGACACCTATCATCAGGCTTCTTGATACACCAATCTGGGAAAGAGAGAAGGATAGACCATGTCTAAAAGCTTCCACACCCTGAACAGCAGGATGTGATTCACACCCACTCTCTCTACGATCCACCAAATGGCAGCTCTCAAGAAAATTCAATCTGCAATCCTTTTCTAAAAGGTCCTAATAGAATTTTTCAAGACAGCATTTCTTCATCCTCCCTCCCTGCAGTGCATGAGTCTACACCATCTAGCTTCAGAAACGCAGGCAGTACACTGCCCCTGTCTGAGGAAGCTATATCCCATCTCCATCTTGAGCGCTGGTAAACCAGGGGTTATCCAGAATAGATCCTACTGGTCCTAGCACTCGTACTCTCAGCTCATACAGAGTCTTACTGTTGTGGATGTGTCACATATCCACAAAAAATACATGCGTTAGACACCACATGGAATCTTCCTGCAATGGTTTGGGTTTCATATCTCTGTATAACTTTACTTGAATGGAAATGGAAGATTGCACTCCTCCTGCAACAACAACAAAAGTCTGCTCTGGACTATTAATTTTCAAAAATTGGTACCCTGCAACCATCGATTTACGTCAACCCAAGTCATGGACAGTAGTCCTAGAACATGAAAGTGGGCATGCATTTTGCTCCCATAAAAGTCACAGAATAGGCTCTGGACCTTTGCATTACCATAAAGTTTCCCAAGACCCAGAGACCATGGTAGATTAGCATGTTAGATAAGCCGTCAAAAAGTAATGATACCAGTTTTACTTGCAATCAGGTCACTGTTAGCAGGGGTGCAAGCCTGTATACTATTGGAGGGCCCAACAGGTCTACTGCATCAATAACTAGTGTGTGTGCGCGCCAAAATTCCGACTTTGCTAGCTAATAGCCCATGCCTCATGAAAGTAGTAGGGGAATCAAACTCGAGGGGAGTGCCCACTCAAAAAGATGGGAAAACGTGAATTCCTTGAGAGCAGGTGTTCAAGAAATATTACTTAGGCTTGGCAACCGGACTTCCCTTTGCCAGGACATAGGTTACCAGCCACACAATCTAAATCAGAGGGAAAGAAGGTAAAGTAGAGCAATGGCCGGTATTAGACAGCATGGGGGAATTTTGTGTGTGAGACTTGTGGGTCTCGTTTGTCATATAAAATCATACCGTAGACTGTCGGTAGTTTCCTACTTAACTCAGTAGATCAACCAATAACACCCTTGCCAACATAGCACACAACAGATATGCCAATCTGTGCTGCAAATATACAGCCAGTTTACCTCAAAGCTAAGTATGTCAGTCAGCAGATAAGGATTCAACAGTATGGTGCAAACCTTTTCTCTACAAACATCTGTGTGATGGCTTGTCCTGATGTGGCGCCCTGGTGTGCAGAATTAGAGCGATGGCTTGAGATTGTCTAAGTCAGTCTCGGCCATTTCAATCGGACCTGGGACCCACCTAGATAGACGTTGTCTTTAGAGAGCCCAAGAAACCTTCAAGAATGTAAGGTTTCATGTATTGTGTTCTGCCATTCGTAATGGTGAGCATGACAGTCAGCTCCATAAGCCTGTACTTGATGTCTTGCTTCTTCAGCCAGGGTTGCATTAGCAAGAACTTTTTCTTAAAATAATGTAGCAAAATGTGGTTTGAGTGACCCTGAAAATGGAATGGTATGGCTTTCTTCTTGGCAGCTTATAGGCTCGTCATGACAGAATGTTGCATCAAAAGAGAATAAATTATATAGGCCGTGGTCTGTCAGAAGTGGTTTGATTATAAGGTCTAATTTAGTGGGTCCTCTGAAATGTAAAGGCATGTGAGAAATGCAGTTCCGACATGCGAGGAAGAAGTTCTTCCAGGAAACACATCTTCATCGTTTTTTGCCCCTCCCCTCCCAGCACTCCATAGAGTTGTACCGGTTGTAATAGTCCTCAAACCTTGCGTGTGGCTCGGCTCTGCTTCTCTTTATACACATTTAAGTACATTGATAAGGTCTATTACCCTTCCCCTTCCTTCAGCGTGTATTCAATCAGGAATAGGAACTCGTGCTCGTATTCTTGTTGTTTTTTTTCAAACGTATTGGGGTTTCTTTTGAATATTAGAACAAATGAGCCTTACCCCAGTTGTGATTTTGTTTAGTAATTTTATTTGCTTTTATTTATTTTAAATATACGGCAAAAATTGCGGTAAGGCAATAATCAGCAATGGTTATCTGGATTTTATGTAATAACTCTGCAACTTTTAGAAAATTATGTGATGCTCTTCAAGTTCCATACAGTAAGTAAGCAACGTTTAAAATGAATAACGTTGTTTGTAAGAAAGGTGTGGGGTTCCATCCCAAGGAAGCCTATTGTTTGTATGTTCATTGAAACATTTTACATCGAGGCCTTTTTTCTAATTCACCAGCTAGCTTGTCTTGTTTCTTTTTGTAATAATATTACCATCATGCGGTTATCTGTGATATCCATGATCATTAAAATATCTCTGCAGGTATGTGAGATCCCAAGAACAGATCCTGCAATATATATATTTTTTTTTCAGAATTCTTTTAAATAAAGCACCCTTGCCTAGGAGAGTCAACATTGTCGATATGTTTTTGATTTTAACAATCCGTTTGTGCTAAAAGCATTACAATACAAAACAGGACAATAAATGTGGATTCAATAATAAAAGAATAATGCATGCAATTTAAAATAATGCAGCAGTAAAACATCTAAATAATGGAATGCCACTATATATCTGAAATGATTCCGACAAGCTTCTCAAAAGATCTGCAACTCGAACTGTATAAGTTAATCAAAAACTACATTTGGTGCGGCCACCTTCCACCCCTTAAAATGAAGAAATAGCAAGCAGACACAACATCAGGGTGTCTACACCTACCTGACAAGATGCTCTGCTATAAGGTTCACCTGGCGCACTCCTACTCCGTGGACCTGGAGAGGCCAGATTGGGTACCACTACAAGTTCAGGAACGCTCTTTTATTTGTATTTTAATTTGTATTTTACAACCCGTTGATAGAAGGGTGTAGGGCACACTGTTAGCAGCATCAAATGTGTTTGTGTTTATTCATTGGAATTGCGACACTTTACAAAAGCCAGCATACATGGTTCAGTGACGGATGTGTGATAATGGTATAGCCACTGCTACCTATTAACTATACGCCCATGCCCACCTCTATGATATTGCCCCATTTTTGGGAAACCAAGGAAATCCAAAATAATGAGCACACCATAAATTGGCAAGCTTGTTTGAATCGAGGTATACTTACTTTGTGTCAGCTATTGCAGATCACGGGCTTGATATCTTTCATAGCCTTACAGGATGAGTTCCAACTGGACGTACAGCAAAAATGGAAATACTTCCAACTACGGCACTGTTTATGGTATACAGACTTTGTGCCATGTGTTTTTTTTTTTGCCCACTAACATTTTGCCGTCTGCACTACAGCGCTTAATTAAACAGTGCTGCAGTTGGTGGTGAGGAAATGCCTGTGGGTGGGGGGCGAGAGGGGGCACTCCTTGTCAAAAAAAAGGCAATCACCACAGGGGAAACATCGGAGTCGAGAGTGTTTCGGTGTTTGCAGGGGTGTAGGAGACACTACATTTCTGGAAGGGACAAGGACAGCCAATATAGCTGATGCAAAAGTTATGTATATCGTCTGCTGTAATGCAGTATGCATAGCTGATGCCAAGGGATTGTACAGGGACTATATCTCTCTCTTGTCTGTCCTATTCCTCTTTGGATTCACCACTACTTTGTCTGTCCTTTCCTTCTTACATCTCTTTCTCTCTCAAAAAACAAACTAAAGGGGCTAGCTATATATACACCAATGCATAAACGACTATTCTCCAATCTGGGCTAACCCGGTAACAATGGTAGTGATTGTATTCGCTGTATAAGCAAATAAAAAAAAAAAGAAAGTGCCCTTTGTCTGAGAGCCGCAGGCTTTGATAAATGTATACATTTACATAGTTCTGAAGTGAAATAGAAAGAAAGGATAGCACGTTGTCCCAGTCTGTAATTATGCTTTATTGTTAATTAAATTCTGGAACGTATTAGAAAATATGTGAAAAACTCATGAACCTTGCAAATATAAAAAATCATTAACTTTTGTTTGAAAACACAAATATTTTCTTGTGCCATTCAATGTGGAAGACAAATTCTTTTGCTATTGTCTGTATGTCAAATTATTCCATCATCTCTATATTTGTTGCATATGGCATGATTCAGTCTTTTCTGGGACATAATTGACCTTAATCAAGCTTTCAGTTGGTGGATACCAATTATTTTTCTCACAGCCTCAAAGAAAATACTGTAAAAACTAAAGTAATCTGTTAAAAAAAGAAGCAATTTTTGTTGGAAGCATTTTTTTCAAAGCATGTCTGCACGTTCTGGCCCAGAAGAGTGCTTACACATACTTGATACAGTTTACTGAGGAGAGGGCAGCAAATGGCTAATTTCTTTATATTGAGCAATAGTATCTTGTGTGTGTCTCTGTGCCCATTTTTGAGGTTTCAGTCCATACCACCTTTCTCTAAAATAAGCCATCAGTCTTTTAAAAAGATATGGCTGTACACTCTTTGAATTTTAATGTGTGTGAATAATGTATCATGCTGTAAGGAAGTCACCATCGCTCTGTTACTTCGACTAGATCTTGACTGCCCACTGTTGCTACTCTTTGAGAGTTAGTTGTTTAAAGGCTTATTGAATTGGAATTTAAGAGTATCTTAGGCAATGAGACATCAATAACAAAATCAGTATCTGTTGGACTTGGTCCTGTATGCAGGGTCACTTTCAAACATTTTGCATTCGCCCCTCCCTGTTTTCCAAACCTGTTTTTGTGGGCTCTAAAGACTCTGTGCACTTTACCACTGCTAACCAGTGGTGAAGTGCTTGTGCTGTCTCCTTTACGTATGGTAACATTGGCTTACATCCAATTGGCGCATTTAATTTACCTATAAGTCCCTAGTAAAGTGGTACTAAATGTCCCCAGGGCCACTAAATTAAATGTTACTTATAGGCCTGCAGCATTTATTGTGCCACCAGATTAAGTAGCCCATCAAAACATGGCTGACAGCTGCCACTGCCACCTGTAGTGGAGTTTTAAACTGCCCTTTCAAACTGGCAAAATAAGCCCTTTGCCAGGCCTAAACCTTAATTTTCAATTTATAGGTCACCTCCTAGAGGAGGCCCTAAAGTGCCCGAAGAGCGGGGTGCAGAAAATCTAAAACAACCATGTGCTTTTAACTTTTACATGTCCTGGTAGTGAAAAACTCTTAATTTCATTTTTCACTAACGCAAGGCCTGCCAGTCCCATAGGATAACATTCAGTTACCTTATTACATTTAGTAAGTGATTACTTTAATTTAGGAACAGGTGGGAAAGTCACGTTTCGTGTCAAAAGCATTGTAATTTAAAACCCTCTTTAATGGTAAAGTTGGATTTTAAGTCACTTTCAGAAAGTTGGCATTTTCTTTTCCTAACCATTTGGTGCCTGCAGCCTGTGTCCTGGGTCACATGACTGTGTGGTTGGCAGTTGGTCTTTGTTTATTCCTCGCAGACAGTGAGACAGAGGGGGATTAGGTGTTGGCAGGATGAGAGGAGTGTAGCTGTTCCCCGGTCCAATTACATTTCAAAGGGGCTGTATCAGCACACTCACCAAGAACTTGATTCTAGTCTATTGTCGCCTCCGATCTCTTGGAGCCTGCAGGGAAAGGAAGTAAGTTGGAGAATTCTAGAAGTTTCTCCCATTTCAAAAGCTGGCACCCAGTATAAATATTGAACCCTCAGACTAACTCTTCAGTACACTCCTAGGCCTGTGGAAGCCTACAGAACGACTGCATTGTGCTGCTGCTTGAGGCCTGCCTGTCTTGTTTCTCAGAGGACTACCCTTCTGTTTGCGGCCCGCTTTATTTCTCAGTGGATTGCCCTGCTGCTATCAGATGACTGCCATGCTGCTTGAGGCCTGCTTTGTTCTCCAGAGGACTGCCCAGTTGCTTGACGCTGGCCTTGTTTTTCAGAAGCCTGCCCTGCTTCTTGAGACCTGCCCTTTTGCTTGAAAGAGAGAGGAGCATCTCTTTGAACCCAGGACTACCAGAGTGACCCTAATGGTCAGGTGCCTGACCTCCTTTTATGAGCAACAGAGACCTCCCTGCAAGTGCCCTGCTGGTCTGTTTCAACAAGCCCTGTCTGGACCTTCAACTGGAAATGCTCGAGCTGGTCTCTGCTGGAGTGAGTTCCCCAACAGGTGCCCCCCCATCCCCAGGTCCTGGACCCTTGGCTGGCATGGCATGGTTTAGTACCTCCTGCGAAATACTAAAGGTTTGAACTCTGTGCACATGAGTTTGACAATGTAACCTTTTTCAGCTGCACTAACCTGGTCCCTGTATCCAGCCTGCACGCCACAGTTAGAGCTTTCTGCTTCTTAGTGCTGTTTTTACTTAAACCTTATATTTAAACATCTCCAATTCTACTAATTGGATTTTAGTCACGTTGGTCTCATTTTATTTATTACATTTTACTTCATTTCTAAATTGGTGTTTTTTTTTCTTGTGTTGCGCTTTTACTTAGCTGTAGTTTGAGTGCTGCATAAATACCAGACACAGTGCTACTGAGCTAAGCCTGACTTCTTTTGTGCCAAGCTCCCAGAGGGTTAGGCACAGGTTAATTTAGGGAACTTTTGTGTGGTTCACCCTGACCAAGATTGTGGTTGTTGCTTGAGAAGGGTTTTCAACCCACTCAATCAAAAACCCAATTTTTACAGTATCCATAATTCAATAACCACCTACTATCCCAGGCCTCTAGAAGAGGCATAATCTGCTGGTAAAATAATTAAAGTACTCAGAAACAATGCTATTAAAAAACCCTTGACTAGACCTCCAGTTGGCAATTCTCTGGCATTAGCAGACCACACCATTAAATGTGGTCCTGTGTGTAAGTTTTAGTCAACGATTTCTAATCCCAGCTTCTCCTTTTTTAATAAAAGTGTGTTGTAATAAGCGCGGCATTAAAATCTGCACAAGGCTCCCAACAGGGGCATTTGTCCACGAGGGCAATCTCAGGCCATTTTCATCAGAACCTACCTCACCATCCAACTGCAGTGCTGTGGGTAATGTGGAACCAGGAAAAAGGGTTTCCCATCCTCCTCATTGAAAAACTGTGTGCTCATGGTCAATCATATTTCCAACATATAACTCTGTTGCCGTTTGCTTTAGCTTTGCACATTAGGAAGAGTGAGGATACAGCCACCTACTGTTGAAGTGAATTGCTTGCTCTCCTGTGGCCAGAAGACAGAGATCACGGCACTGTATGCACTCAACGCAGCGCAAAATATAAAACATAATTTTAAAAAGCTTTAACGCTTGCTGTATAATCTGCTGGAAGAATTAGTGCAGATGAATGCCATCAGTGTAGAGTGCTCACAAATGGAATAGCTGAAGATGCGGATAAACGTGACATGAAATATACTCTGTATGAGATGCTAACAAAATGAGATGCACAGTGTGTTTTATTTGTGATAGATCTACAAATGTGAAAAAGCAGATGTGACAGAAGGAGATGCATAAAGTCAAGTATATGAGATGTCACCAGCAACAAGATGCAGTGTGTGTGTGTGTTTAAATATTCACAAAAACGAGATATAGTGTGTGAGAGACAGGTCATACAAACATATAAAGCTTGCTGTAAGTCACAGAGTACTCTCTGCTGTGAGATGCTTGAAACAATGAGAAATGTGGCACTGGCTTATGATTTGCTCACAGAAATTTAGTATTGTGAAATAGGCAGTACGAGTTGAGTGTGGGTGATGCAGTTAATAAGCAAATCTAAGGTCTTTGGAGCCAGTACAGACTTCAATTCATAGAATCATTTGAAGCTTCATGGTTTCAGAGAGTTATTCTTTTTTGAAAGGCACTCTAAGATTCATTCCAGTCCAGGAAAAGTTTACACTAGTTACAGTCCGAGTGTGTCGTACTAAAAAAAATATTTTTGAAAGCAGCTTAAGCATTTAAACATTCAGGAGCAAATATATAACTTTTTTTTTTAGTCCAGAGAAATGTATTTATTTTCAAAGAAAATAAAAACTATCAACAGAAGAGGCAAGAATTGCAGAGACAGTACAAATAAGGAATGTCTTGGAAACTAAGTGAACCAAGATAGAGCTACACATTGACCATCATGGAAACCTTGTAATTATAGTGGTAGATGTTATAGCATTAAAATAGGGGTGGTTCATTCTGTAGATGTGAGACGAGGTTCCTTAACGGTCGGTTTATCCTGGTTGGAGTGCAGGCAAACCAGGTCCTCTGGCTAAAGAGTGAAAGTATAAGGAGAGAGAGAGAGAGGAAGAGGGGGATAGAGGGCTACAGCTATGTTGGACAGAAATGAAGACGGGCCAGGGGTAGGTTCTTGAACCATATACATCTGTGAGTCACGTAGAAGGTATGTTATGCAGGTTTGTTTTTCTGTAAATACACGTCAAATGCATCCCATAAGTGTCGGGGCGAGGGGCCATTACATTATAAGTATAGGCTGTTGTCTGTGCTTCTAACAGAGCATAATAAGCTCCACCATTTGTCAAACATTGAAGGCGTTGGTGATTTCCAATCAGATAGGGCGGTTATGGTTCCTAGGGAGAGGGGAAGATCTGTCAGAAAGGAGGTGGAGTGGTCAAACTCCTCCGCCCGTGGGTTGGCCTGAAAGCCCTAGGTCGTTGTCAGGAAATCTTTCTATCCAGATGCTAGTGGTACGATGCAGTAGGTCCTGAATTTTGGTCCATAGTGGAGAAGCCATCTTGCAAGTAAAGAACATATGTTGAAGATCCCCTGGGGCCTCCCCACCCTGCCAACATGTGTCTGGATCCCTTAATCCCAGTTTGTGTAGTCTGCAAGAGGTCCAACATGTTTTGTAGATACACTGGAATCTGGACTGAGCAAGCGCAGGAGTGACTTTGGCTTCAAACTGGGAGCTCCAGATCTTGGTACTTAAAAAGAGGAGGAACAGGGGCTGTTTATGACAGGTCCAGCATACATAGCCCAGAAGTACTCAAATAAATAAGAAAGTATGCTGTTCCTAAAGAGAATTATTAGTGAAAAAAGAGATAGATGAGTCCCTGATGTCAGGAGGGAAATCCTCCTTTAGGAAAAAGACCCTCACACACCCGGCAGACTAGCTGTCATATGTCGTCAGCATGTGGCCCAGATGTAAAGTGTCATCATCGGGTCTGCTCCGAATCGGGGCGGCGCTGCAATCCCCGATCGGCGACCCCAAAGGCGCCTTTTAATGGAGATCTTCATTCCATAGTTGCCGGTGGGTGAATGCAGGTGAGGGCCTTAAAGTGAAAAGAGTGTGGTGAGTGGAGTGTATTTAAAAATAAGTAGTGGGGAGCCTGAATAGTGTTTATTAAATGACTGGGGTCCCACTCTTACAATAAAAGCAATACAGTGCGTAATATTACAGTTAGATTGACTGTATTACGCTGTGGTCATAGATGGTCAACATGTTTCTTGCTTAAGTATAGTAACCGCAATTCTTCAGGACCAAGTGATTCACACACTCATTGGTAGTGGTAGTGGCTAATATGGCACTTACCACACATACAGCACCCTAATAAGTGGTGACTAGTGCAGGTTTAGGAAAAATGCCCTTAACTGCAGGGCTGAAAAATCCAACGAGCTGGCGCTGTCGGCGTGGATCAAGGGTAGGTGGATAGGCGTCCTGTACTACGGACTTCTGACACTGTACTATCCGGTGTCTGCCTCCAGCGCCAGCTCGTTGGATTTTTCAGCCCTGCAGTTAAGGGCATTTTTCCTAAACCTGCACTAGTCACCACTTATTAGGGTGCTGTATGTGTGGTAAGTGCCATATTAGCCACTACCACTACCAATGAGTGTGTGAATCACTTGGTCCTGAAGAATTGCGGTTACTATACTTAAGCAAGAAACATGTTGACCATCTATGACCACAGCGTAATACAGTCAATCTAACTGTAATATTACGCACTGTATTGCTTTTATTGTAAGAGTGGGACCCCAGTCATTTAATAAACACTATTCAGGCTCCCCACTACTTATTTTTAAATACACTCCACTCACCACACTCTTTTCACTTTAAGGCCCTCACCTGCATTCACCCACCGGCAACTATGGAATGAAGATCTCCATTAAAAGGCGCCTTTGGGGTCGCCGATCGGGGATTGCAGCGCCGCCCCGATTCGGAGCAGACCCGATGATGACACTTTACATCTGGGCCACATGCTGACGACATATGACAGCTAGTCTGCCGGGTGTGTGAGGGTCTTTTTCCTAAAGGAGGATTTCCCTCCTGACATCAGGGACTCATCTATCTCTTTTTTCACTAATAATTCTCTTTAGGAACAGCATACTTTCTTATTTATTTGAGCTCCAGATCTTGCACCATGTTGTTTCATCTAGGAGGTGGGCACTAGCGTTTGGAATTGGTATTCCTATTTCTTATTGAATAATTTTAGATTTTGTCAGTTATGTAAGTCCATTCGCTTGTATAATTGTGAGGCTGAGTGTCCTCTTCTTTTAATGCTTGCCATAAGCGCAAGCAAGTCTGGTGTGTGAGAGAACTTCAATTTGCTTAGAGCGGTTTTAATATGTAGAAATTTATAGAAGTCAATATTAGGTAGATCTAAATTCTTTTGCAAGGAGGGGAAGGGTACTGGGATTTTAGGTGATCCTTGACTAGAGATGGTGTGTACCTTTGTGGGCCCATGTATCCCAGAATAGAGTTTTTCCATCTAGTTTAATAGCATGGTTATACCACAGTGAGGAGAGGTTTGAGCCCTTTATGTGATGGTCTAAGTGTTTGTCTAACAGGAGTAGTGATTTTGAAGTGTCTTTTATGATTTGGTGTGATTGAGTGAGAGGGAGTTTCAGTATGTTGTGGATTGTAAGGATTGAGCTGAGAGGGAGTGGTGAGGTAAGACTGGTCTCAATTTTAACCGGCGGGCTGCAATCTTGGCATATATCTTGCAGTTAGTTAATCAGTGAAATCGGCCTGTAGTTTTTTACATTTAATTGATCTTTCCCTTCCTTTGATATCACTACTATGATAGCCTCAGTGGCGTAGCACAGTAATGAAAGTTGCTTTCCTGCTTCAATAGGAGAGAGTAGAACTGCACCATATCTACTAAAGTATGACACCAGTTTTATCTCTCCCTGCACCGGCCAACATTTGGCTGTCTTGCACCAATGCACATAGCCATGTACTTTGGTGCTTGGGTGTGTGTTTGATGTCAAGCATAGGTTTTTGTAGTGGAAGGGTACCCTTTTGTACATAAACTATGCTTTAACATAGTTTTATATTTTTATCACTGTATGTATGCTGTAAAATACTGTACGTGTGTAAAGTTTCAAAAGTTTAGAGAAAACAAAACTTTACTCATTCTTTGACTGCCTCGCAGAGGTGTAAATTTTTGGCACACTGCCCTGTCTACTTGTGTTTTTTCTTCAGTAAATAAGATTGTGCATTAAAAATTAGAGGTGGTGAGCCACTGAAAGCTTGAGCCCGGCTCGGGGTGGAAGCTTGGCTCTCGAGGTTGTGTTGGAACCTTAAGCCCATAATGAGCTAAGCGTTGGTTTTTGCCTGCCACCCTGCCTCTACCAAGATGTGGCTTTACGGTCAGAGTTGCCGACTGTTGAACTGGGGAACCAGTTTCGAGACTCCGCATTGGCTCAACATTCTGTGATTCTGGGCCAGTCACTTAATCTCCTCATGCCAGCAACAAACCATGTGATCTTGTGTAATGTAACTGGTGCTCATATAACGCGCTCCAATACCTTTGGGTCGCTTTTGCGCTGTATTTCAAAAACTGTACAAAAATGCACTTCGAAGTGAAAATAAAGCCTTAACATAAGGAAAGACATACAGATACCCATTTATTGGCTGATTTATACAAAGTGAAACCAGAAAACCTGAATAAATCATGGCTTCCCCGCTTAAATTGTGTGATCATAGACAAATATTTTATTTCACCAAAACTCTTTTTCCTTCATTATCACCAATGAAAGCATTCAAATATGTGAGTTCAGACTGCTAGTGATAGAAACCTATGACTTTTAACAAGTACTTCTCTATAGTGTGCTATAATGCTCTCTCTTAATGCCAAAGCTTTCACTTCTTAAAGGAATGCCCATTCATTTTTTAATTGTGAAGAGACTGCAATGATATTTTACATAGCAAATATTTTCAAGGCTTGGCTTGTGCATGGGCTCTAATACCGGAGGTAGATGCTTGGCTCGGCTTTCCCTTTTAATTTGTTGGCTCGCTCACCTATAATGGGAATGCCCATGTACAACCCATGGAACATACCCTTGTCGCAAAGTAGCACTGAGCTCTACTTTGCGTTATGTTAGGTAACACTCCAACGCAAATCAGGACGTGTGTTGGAAAGTACATCCCAGCACAACACTTCTTCTCGGATTTGCATCACTATTTTTGTGACGCAAATCTGCTGATAAAAGTTAGTAAATTTCCCCTTAAGTTTTTCAGCACATTTTCTGCCAGTCTGTCTTATACTGTGTGCAGCATGCAATGCATTTTTAAATTGTCCAACATATTCACAGTACTTTCACTCCCGGACTTGGACTTCATAGGTCTATAAACAAACAAGTCACTATTACTAACCAGCTGTACCTATAGATATCGGAAGTAATCATATTAACTTGGAGGTGGGTGAGCCACTGAAAGCTCAAGCGGGCTTAAGCCAAAAGCCTGGCCTTGGCTCAGATCGGGGTCCCGTTGGAACCTTGAGCCCATAAGCTGACCTTTCATGTAGGTTCTGCCTCCCACCCTCACTCTACGCTCATGCACAAAAAAGTAATAACAAAACATTAACATTGAGGTAAAAAGGAGAGACAAATACCAATTTAGTGGCTGATCTGTACAAAGTGAAACCAGAAAACCTGGATTAATCATGGCTTCCGGCTTAACCAAACTGTGTGATCGTAAGCAAATATTTTATTTTACCCATTTCCCGTTTCTTCACTATTGCAATTGAAACTACCATTAAATACATGAGTTCAGAGGATCAACTGTGCAAAACCTATTCTGTTTCATTTCATTTAATAGACTATATAACATTGCTCTATTTATAAGAATGTGGCTGCATAAATTATTCGCATGACAACTGTTGGGCAGGAAGGGTTCACTTTTAATAAATACTTCTTAGTGCAGTGCTATAATGTGACATATTAATGGCAAAACTTCCACATGCTAAAGAAATACACATTTTTGAATTCTGGGGAGACTTTCTCATATTTTAAGTGCTGTTTGGTGTATGATTGTCATAGCAAACATTTTCTGGGCTTAGCTTGTGTATTGGCTCTAAGAGCCAAGCCAGACCTTTGGCTCGGCTCTGACTTGGCTCACCCTGTTAATTTGTTGGCTCCCCAACCTCCATATTAACCAACAGAGGTTTACTCTCAGAACAATGGAAATCGCCCACAGTTCAGTGAGGACCAAATAAAGTGACAGCATGTGCTACATTATGCAGCAGTAAAAAGCTAATTTTGCTGCATAATATGGCACTTTTTGAGATGGTATTACTTCATCATTTTGTAATTTTTACACTTTATGGGCAGTTTTCACTTTGGGTTTAATGCCCAAAGGTTGCATATATGTTGTATGTGATGATCAGAGTTGGGCTCCTACCATGTGGTTTCGCTGCTCTTATGCATGAATTTGAGGTGAAAAGAAGTGAGAGATTGGTTGCTCTTGGCTGATTCTAATGTTTGGATGGAAGTGTGTGAGTGCCTTGTGGCCTATGTTTAGACTATTTTGGTATGAAATGAAGGGTACCAACCTTCAAAGGTACAAACCCAGTGTTTCACACAGTTAAAAGGCACATACATTCACTCAATCCCCCCTCAAAGCAGCTTCAGAAAAAGGAAAATGTGGCTTTCACTTTACAGTGCAACAGGGCCTACAGTACCCACAATACACTTTGCTACACGCAACAGTTACCTGAAATGCGAAGAGCGGATAGACATGGAGGGCTGGGCCATTAAATAAAATCGCTTCCAAAACCTGATGACAGAATATAACTTTTTGTTATTAAAAGATTATGTTTAGTGTCTTATGATATAAATGGTTCCAATAAAAAAATCAACATTTATATTCTGTCAAATATTTATGTTACAGCTTCTTGTAACTCGCAAGAGTTAGGACTGCGCTATTGAAATGGCAATATAATAAGACAATGTAACTGTCTTGCTCATTTATATTTTAAAAGAAACTTGCATAACCTCTCCTTTGTAGTAATTGTGTGATAAGGTACTACTGCAGTATATTTGCTAATGAGTAGAGATATGCTCATGGGGCCATTCATCCCTGTGCATCCCACCAAGTTTTTATTGGACACCTTGCAAGTGGGCTGAAGAGAGCACGATACTGCGGGGGTGGGGGGGCACATGAAGCAATTAAACTAAACAAAGGCTTTTCAATGATCTGTGGCGTACTAGAGTCCACCACACAGATCAGATAAACTCCTCTGTGCCCTGGCAGCTGCAGCGGCCCGGGCAACAGCTGTTGCGAGCTTGGATTCGGCAACAAAGTCCGCAGCCCATTTAAATTAAATTCATTTTTCAGTCACCATGATTTATAATGCACTTAAAAATGAATGAAGTTTAAACAGGGACTGTATCGCTGTCTCTTCTAAAACTTCAGGGTTGTTTGTCTCCCTTGTCCCTCCACCTCCAAAATCTGGGGGGAGGTGAGGATTCCGGCGTCCCCCACAGTTCCAGTACTGTTAACAATGCAAAATAACGCCTATGTCTGCTCCCCTCTGTGCCTCAGCAGTACATGATTCTTAAGAAAATGGAGTTCGTTCGCACAGGTAATTTCTGGGCTGTATAAGACACTACTGGAAAACTTCATTCCTGTCCTCTCCTAGCATACTTACTAACAAAACTGGCAAACCAAGTTGGGAAAAGAATACCACCAGAAATACTGAAATACTTGACACCCACAACAGCGGCCTAAGAGAAGTGAGACTAAAAGCGTTTTTAAGCTTTTATAAAATTAACTATGTCTTCTCAGTGGATGCGTTTAGCCAATCTTACCCATACATTGGACTTCTGGAGATGTGATCACCAAAACAGAGATATAATACATTTAGTATGGTCCTGTGCGTTTCTTCAAGTATCGATCAATCAACGTTATTCAGTTTCAGCATATAAAACCATGAAAGTTATAAAAACATAAACATTTTCATA
This sequence comes from Triturus cristatus, assembly GCF_964204655.1. Taxonomy (NCBI): domain Eukaryota; kingdom Metazoa; phylum Chordata; class Amphibia; order Caudata; family Salamandridae; genus Triturus; species Triturus cristatus. The sequence goes on along the minus strand of NC_140583.1, from coordinate 1,154,568,028 downwards.
AAAGTAATAACACAAATCATCGCAAATAAATTACAATCCACAAACAGTCCATGTTGATTCAAAACCTAAAGTACAAAAATGGAGTACCTGTACCCATGACCCTCAGATAAAAAAATGTTTAAACAATTAAAAGACTAAGTCCTGAAGTCTTATCTAAAATGTATGTATTATGAGAGTAAACATAGACCCAAGCCATTGCTAACATTTAATCAAGGCAAGCCCTGGCCTTCACAGCAAATTTCAGGTAACTGAGAACAAAAACAATGCATTCTTCGTGCAACATTTGTAAATAAATGAGAGCTAGACGGGCCTGTTTAAAATTCATAGTCTTTAAAATCGAGGCGATAATGGTCTTCTGAGGGACTTCATAAAATTTACAAAATAGTATAAAATGTAGCAGATCCTGTGGAGACGCACCGTCGCAGCCACAGGGTGCTAACAACTGCCCTCCCCTACACCCCCTTGGTATAGCCAACAAAAAATGGAAAAGGTCCAAGCGAAACCTGATTGATAAAAACCATCATAAATGCTTAAAAACCCCAAGAGATAAAGCTCAGCTGATGGGGTTGTTTTCAGCATTAAGTTTCCTTTTTAGGTTCTGATTCAAGGTTAGTATACAGTTCAGCTCTACCTAACCTTACAAAACTGCTCTTAATATATCTGAGCCATGGTATATGGAGGGCATGGTCAAGGGTCATACAGTCTCTTAAAATCAGTTGACTCAGCGAAGATCCCGCGCTCAGCCAAGTATTTAGATTAAGGGGCGGAGGGCCAATTTATCACTTTTGTAAGGTACCACCAGTTCTTCATGTACCACTATGTTGGACATGCCCCGGGGACCGCCCAGTAAACGTTTCAGAAATGCGTTCTTGACTACTTGAAGATCATCTGTGGTAACATGCCCCCATATTTTGCTACCTATAGAAGCTGTTGCGACGTCCTTAGCCTGATAGATCTTTAAGAGCGCCACGATAGGTCTCTTTCCTAACTTCAAGGCGAAATTAAAGATAGCCGCATTTACCCGCGCCAGGTCTCCCCTCTTTCTTTGTTTTAAAGGGCCCCATTTCATCTGCTCATCTATTACGACCCACAAGTACGAGAAGACATCAGTGTGGGGTACTTTAGCAGAGCCTACCCCGAATTGAAAGGATTTTTTGGGGTGAATACCCACCTGCATAACATAGGATTTAGAGTCATTAATAGAAAGATCACAATCCGACATAAAGGCAGAGAATGCGTCAAGCAGGGTTTGTATCCCCCTAGCGGTCCTTGATATAAGGACCGCGTCATCCACATATAGAAGGACTGGGAGACCATGACGGCCGACATGTGGATAATCTACCCCTGTTGACAATAGGGCTTTAGCTAAATAATTAATATATAAATTGAACAAAAAGGGTGCTAAAATACACCCCTGGCGCACACCTCTCCTTTATGTCGAAATTGTGTGAAACTCTTAAATCCTGCGAGAATCAGACAAGGACCTTCGTTGCACTATGAATATCTTGTAAAAAAATAAACACTATTCCTGTGTACCCTGATATCTATCATGGGCTGCTAAAGCTTGATCCTTTTCACGCGATCAAACGTGGAAGACAGGTCCATGAATGCTAAATAAATGGTGCCAGGACGGGCAACCGTGTATTTGTTAAGAATCATGGTTAGGTTAAGGCACTGGGCCACCGTAGACCGGCCTGGGCGAAACCCATACTGAACCTTTGATAACGAGGAGTGTTCCTCTGCCCTGCTAGTCAACCTTTCTAGGAGCACTCGGCCCACCACCTTAACCACCGAGTCCAACAGCGAAATTTGTCTATAGCAATGTGTGCTATCACAGTCAAGAAACACAAAGGGTCCCTACTTAAAATAAATTTAATTCTAAGGTTCTACACAGTGCTGGTGCTTAGAGTGAAGTAACAAATCAATACAGTCATATGATATTCAATAATAATAAGTCAGTGCAACAAAGAAAACTAATAACACACTAATTGAAGCATATAAAATGTATTCCATATTGATGCATAATCAAGGTTAAAAACATTTCATATTAAAATACAATTCCACTATCACAAGAAAACAGATTCTGTCCAGAGCCAGAGCTCCCGACATTGGAACCAGGTTTGAATCTCTGGATCGGCTGAACAGTTTTGTGATTCTGTGCAAGTCACTTCTACTTCCCCCTGCGTACGGCAATGAATGTGTCATTACGTAATGTAACTGGTGAGAACTTAAAGTGCTCCAATACCATTGGCTGGTGTTAGCACAATGGCAGTACCTTTGGGTGGTTTTTGTTGCCACATAAAACTGCACAAAAAAATATGTGAAAAAAAGTCACAAAATGTGGAACTGAGGCCGAGGCTAGAGAGAAGATGTGGCGTAAAGGCCCGGGCTGCCGACTATAGAGCTGGGAAAGCGGGTTTGAGTTTAACATCCCTGATTCTGGGCAAATCACTTAATCTCCTTATGCCTACAAAAATGAATTTGTCCTTGTTCAAAGTTACTGGTGCTAATGTAACGCGCACCAATACCTTCGGTTGCTGTTCGGCGCTACATTAAACTGCACAAAAAAAGACAAATGTGAAAAGCTGAGTCGGGGGAGGAGGTGATCTGTGCAAATGGGGTTCAGCATGGACAAACAGCGACAAGTTTTGGTCTGTTTTAGAGCTAGTCAAATGCAGAGAAAATTAGACAAATTATTTGAATTGGTGTTGTAAAGAAGGCACAATTTATTGTCACATTTTTACAACTCTGTCTAGTCTCACTTAAAATAAAGCGTTAGAATCTCAGTCTCAAGTAGTCGGCTTTATAGCCTTTCTTGATGCAAACTTTGAATATGGTTGAAATCCTTGTGAGCTCCCTAGCAAGCTAAACAATTTGCAACAGTTAAATGTTAAGATGCCCGGGCTAAAAAATAGGATTCTCCAGTACCGTTTTAAAATATTTTTCAAGTGACTGTAAGGCAGACCTGGACTCCAGATTGGCACCATCCCTAGGTTATCTTGGGCATCAGCTAGATTATGTCACTTGTAGATAATTTAGATCTTTCCATAAAAAAATATTTGAAAGTACTGTCCCTGGCACATTTTTCCTGTACAGACACAAATCATAGCAGCTCAGATGCACGGTATTGTTTTAGCAGGTAGATTTCTAGTCAAATCAGTACTTGGGATGTCTGAAAAATGGTATTAAGCTAAGATTAACCAGGATGATAATTTACCCTGAAAGGCTTCATTATTGTAACCTAAGGGTGAAAGGAATTTAGCTTTTATAATTTACAAAACTGGGATGAGAGAGGTGCCAGAAAGCTTGCTTAATAACCGATGTAGTGCAAATGAGAGTGATACTGATATTGCTTTTAGGATACTTAAATGGAGATGATGGCCACTTTTTTCGTGTGACCATATTCCAAAGAATTTGTGTACATTGCGCCTTTGGGATCGGTGATGCCTTAAATGTCCATGTGGTTGTCTTTTTAAGTCTTTTGCAAAATATTACAATATTTGGTTTTGAGATGTTTCCCTACAGGAAATTACTGTAACAAGGCTGTCAGTCGGCATTGTAGACCAATGCCAGTCTTGCCTATTTGGACCGTATCATCAGTGTATTGTAATACTGGCATGAGCACCCATCGTAACTTTGGAGGCCAAGACATGTAACTCATGAGAGCTATGCCAAGGTCCACAACATACAAATTGAAAAGTGTGGATGCTGATTCACAACACCGTTTTAGGCCCATATTTATCGAATGTGTATGATTGGCCTTCCCTAATTTGACACTTATCCAGGCGTTGTGGTAACATCACTGTTATAGCCCTGAGAATAAACTGGGGATTAAATCCTCATCCGTGCAGTTTGCTCCATAAAAGATTTCCATTGATTTTGTCAAAGGCAGTTTGAAAATCTATGAAGCAGGCATACAAAGGAGAGCTGCCGGTGGTGGGGGTGAGTTTCCATCAGCATGGAAAGAGCTAATATATTAATACTTGTTCCACCGTCCTCATGAACACATATCTGAAACCATGGGTTGTTTTTCATTGGCCCTAGCCTTCAAATCTTCCAATAAAAGAAAAAGAAAAGCATAAAATTTGACATCTGTGCTCATAATATTGATTATTCTGTAGCTTTTGGGATCTGTACTGCTGCCCATTTTGAATAGAGGGTGCAGGAATGACCCTAACCAGGGGTCCAGTATCTTCCTGGTGTAATAGCATCCATTAAACAAAGAAGTTAGGTATACTGACCGAAACTGAATATCCAATTGAAAAAAGAGCAGGAGGAATGCATTTGTTCCAGGGGCACTGTCTTACCTACACTTTTTGATCATTGTGGATACACTTTCCACGGATGCCATGCTGCTGGTACCTCAAAAGGTATACTGAATGGCAAAGTTGCCTCTGTGGAGGTGACATTGAGTAATTTATTATGCTTTTTCCAAGTGATTCTAGATCATGAATATTGTTTGGCCTGGTATTTTTTTTTGATATGTAATTCCAGAATTGTGTGGAATCTTCTATTAATGGCATCCCTTTTGGCTTTCTTATAGGCACAGCTAACTTCTTTGATGTTAACTCCAAATTTCCAACAAGGTAGAGCCCCCTTTGATCTTTTTTCAGAAGCATATTGTGCCTCTTCAATTCACTGATGTGCCTTTTGGTAGTTGGCTTAGTGGGGTGGTTAATCCTCAATGGGTTTAGTATTGCCACCAAATCCAATACCGCACTATGGCAGACCAGAATGCAGCTGGCAAGATTTTTTTTTTTTTACTTCAAGGAAGCCCAGTTGAGGTCTTTTGTCTTTAGCACAGCCATTTACAGCAACTTAAACTGTAACCAGACCCCTCAGACTTTGCCAAATGCCTCCCAATCTTATCCAGTAGTCTTGGTCCTGTCCTAACGCTCTAGATGTTTTTACCACATTTGAACTGTTCTCTGCTCCCAAAGTTGCAGCGATCCTTTTCATTTTTTAGTTCATTTCCTTTCCCCGATCCGCCACAGTACACTAGGAACTGATTGATGCGGAGGGTAAGGCAGACACTGCCCACTTCCTGGATGAAAGAGGGGGGACATTTTGAATTTAGTGCTCCAGTTGCTTACTGGGGATGCTATTTCAGGGCCTTTGTGTGCACGGGTACACCAAAGGTAAGCCCTTCTGCGCCCATCCATGTCTACCTGTCTGTGCCCAGCGCACGGACACCTGGTCCTGCCGACTTAAATATGCCCCCTTTCAATGGGTACTCTAGAGATCAACTGTTGAAGCTATGAGGGGAGTGTAAGCCTGTTTCTTGTACACCTTTTGGTTTCACTGACTTGTAGTATGCCCCAGAAACCTGATATTTGTACAATAACTGCATCGACTCTTAATGAACTAGGAAAATTGGAGACTAAGTTCGAAGGGTTCCTAATTAACACAAGGTCAATTGTGAATCATTAAGTGGAATTCACTGACTTCCTTGCTGCTCACTGCACAGATTGTGTATTCATAAGGCAACCATGGGCCAAAGAGGCCTCGGGCCCGGATCTAGTAGTTGTGATTCCTCCAGATTCTGCTATTCTTTGAGTGGACAGAGTAGGTAGGCCAGTAGGAGGACCAGCAGTGGTTTTTAAGGCTCAGTGCCAATTTTACTTAGAATCCAATTTAGGAACTAGCTCTTGTGACACTTTTTACATCAAGCTCAAATTATCCTCCATCAGTTCTTTTTCTGTAATTGTAATCTATAGGCCCCCTGGACCTAAGACTCTTTTTCAGACTGAACTATCAAACCTCATAGAACCCTTCTTAGTAAATAGTAGTATACCCATTTTGGGTGATTTTTATCTTTCATCTTGAGGGCTGCTCTAATGGAGACTCAGTGGCATTGAAAGAGACTCTGGCCTGCCTGGGGTTGCCTCAGGTGGTTCCGGCTTCCACCCATGCAGCTGGGCATATTCTAGACAGTATCTTTTCCAATGACCCGCGGGTGTCGTTTCAAGCCGTACAGCCCCTCAGTCAGTCAGATCATGGAGCAGTCTCTTTTTCACTTATGCTTCCTCCTACACGGCCTCCAACAGCAAAATCTTCAGAATCTCTTACTACGGCTCAAGGCAGCTATCCCTTTAAGGTTCAGGAGGATGTGGACATGGGGCAGAGGATCTCTCAGCTTGGTTAGGTGCAACTACTGATATGGTAGCCCCCCAATGGGAACTCAAATTGAGGAGGGAATTGCCCTCAGCCCCCTGGCTCACTGATGGATTGAAGGCGCTTGGGGAGGCTTGTCGTCGTCTAGAGCGAGCTTGGAGGAAAAACTACGAGGAGGAAGAAAATGTTGCCCACAAGCTAAGGATCAGGGAATATAAACTGGCCCTGAAGGAAGAAAAATCTATTTATTCGACAAGCAAAATTGAAGTTGCCAAATCCTCTAAAGAGCGCTTCAAAGTTGTGCAAGAGCTATCACCTTCCTCGTCCTCTGCAGAATGTGAAGGCTCACAAGAGCTATGAAATCTGTTAGCTGATTTTTTCCAACTCAAAATCACTATCATTTATAATGAGCACGAAGCAACTGTATCAAAAAACGATTAGTTGCGGACCTTATGTAAAGATATTCAGTGAGAACCTCTAAATACTATGGAACCTAAGGAAAATAGATGCCAATTTGCTCACAGTCTCTCCTTACCACTGAAATTGTGGAGCAGCACCTGCTTAACACCAAGTTGGGCACTCCCCTTGAACTGTGTACACCCAATACTTTGCACATGGTGGCCGGTGTAGCAGCACACCCACTTTCATCTCTGATGAATAAAGCCAACTCCTCTGGGTGCTACCGTGGTTGTGGAAGGAAGCTGTGGTGAAGCGATTTCTTAAGAAGCCCAACCTCAACTCTAAAGACAGCAAAAACTACTGTCCGATTTCAATATGTCCATTACCAGCTAAGATCTTGGAGAGACATCCTAATAGCCATCTTATGAAGTTTGTGAAAGAACAGGGGTGATTGGACATGTCGCAGTTCAGGTTCCGGAAACATCATAGAACTGAAACTGCTTGGTATGGGCCACGGACTGTTTTATGGGTATCATAGATGGTGCTTTGAAACTGCTGTGTTCTTTCCTTAAGGATAGATCCCAGAGGGTGATGCTGAACCAATTCCTCTCAGACCTGTTCTCCTTGATATGTGGAGTCCCGCAGGGCTCATCTCTGAGCCCTACCACTTTAGCCTTTATGTTTCTCCACTTGCCAGAATCATCCTCTCCTATGGGATACATGCGGTCACTTATGCCGACAACACCCAGATCATCGTGTCGATTCCCAGGGAACATGGCAGCTACTGCAGCTAATTTCTCCCTCTATATGACAGCTGTAGTAGGATGCATGGAAGGAAAGAACCTTCTTTTAGCTCAACGGGGAAAAGACCGAGATGCTGTCCTTTGGAATACGAGCCTCCAACAGGAACAACTGGTGGCCGGACACACTAGGCATCTTGCCTGTTCCAACAGATAGGGCCAAGAATCTAGGGGTGATCTTGGACAGCAAGCTCTCATTGGACGGTCAGGCTAATCGTACCACGGCAACTTGTTTCTGCCTTATAAGAAGGTTGAAGAAAATCTTCCCTTTTATTTCCTTTTCAACACTAAAACAGGTGGCCCTGGTTATGTGCAGAATTGATTACTGCAGTGCGCTCTGTCTGAACACCAATATCATTACCGTGGCCAAATTGCAGGTTGTGCAGAATGCACTGGCTAGGGTCACCCTTAACATTCCCAAACAGCAGTAGTTCTCCATGGGACTACGCGATGTGCACTGGCTCCCCATAAAGAAGCACATCATGTTCTAGGCCCTCTGTATAGTACACCAGCCCCTTCATCAAAATAGTCCCTTTGGAATCTGGGAGATGTTCCATCGTTTTACTCCAGGGAGAAATCTTTGCTGCGCTCATCTCAATCTGTTACTCTGCCCAAAGTCCGAAAGATGAAATGGGGAAGCAGCGCTTTCTCGGTCTCATAAGAGAGACTGTGGAACTCCCTTCCTCACTCTCTGACTTTGTTTAAAGTACATTAACCCTAGAAAAACACTAAAGACTTGGTTGTTCAGCTTAGAGGGAGACTTTTAACAATCTTTGTAAACTCTTGTAAGTTGCTTCTGGGTTGAATCGGACTGCTGCCTTTACGACTTCAAGCATTTGCTGCTCTTTATAAATCTTGGTCAGATCAGATCCACAGAACCAGTGCTAACCACATGGCCATTCATCAGCCCAGAAAAACCTCCACCACCATGAAATCCATCCACTCAGTGGCCCCATCGGACTCTTGCCCCCCCCCCCACCATGCCTAATGCAACTACAACCCTATCAGCGCCATGCTCACACCTATTCTGAACTCCTCCACTTCTTCCACAACTTTACTAGACTATTGGAAAAATGTAACTGTCTTCCCATTTCTGAAGAACCCTTTGTAACCCTTCATTGTCCGCCAACTACAGATCGCTCTCCCTGCTACCGTTCCTGGTCAAGGTCTTAGAGAAAATCATTAACAGACTCCTCACCGAATACGCTAGTGACCACCAACTCCTCAACACCACTCAGTCTGGTTTAATACCCATCCACAGCACAGAACCAACACTCATCGCTGCCATGGATGACATCCACATGACTGGATGGAGGAGACACCGCAGCCCTCATCCTCTAGGACCTGTGCGTAGCATTTGACACGGTTTCCCGTCCCACGCCTACACGATATTGGAATCAAAGTGCACGCACTCTTATGGATTTGTTCCTCATGACTGGAAGAACACAGCCAGTTGGCCTGACACAGTACACCTCGGACACCTGCAACCTCCTCTGAGGAGTTCTGCCAGGATCCTCATTGAGCCCAACCCTCTTCAATGCATACATGATCCCGCTAGTCGGCATCATCCACTCTCACAACATCAACATCCTCTCCTTCACCGATGATGCCCAACGCATTCTCTCGGTCATGGACAAGACGCCCAATACCTGGATCAAGTTCAAGGCATGCATGACTGAAATAACCCACTGGATGCAGACCAACTGTCCGAAGCTGAACACCGTCAAGGCCAAATTTTGATCTTCTGGAAGAGTACTTCATAGTGGGACCCCTCCTGGTGGCCAACAAAGCTAGGATCAAACCCACCCACACCAAGAACATTGGGATCGCCATCGACAACAAACTCTGCATGACCTCCCAAGTCAACACCATCACCGCCTCCACCTCAAGATTTCATACCATACCATGAAGATGCTGAGGAAGATTTTCAAATGGCTCCCAATCAGCAGATCGGAAAACCATCAAGCATGCCATTGTCATAAGCAGGCAAGACTACAAGAACACCCTCTATGCTGGGCTCAATGAAAAACTCACCTGAAGGCTGCAGATCACTCATAACTCAGCGGCCAGATCCCTCTGAACCTCGCACTCGCATCACTTCACACCTGAGGGAGCTTCATGGGCTCCCTATATACAAACGAGCACAATTCAAACTCCTCACCCACAATTTCAATGCACACCACAATACTGGCTCAGCTTACCTCAACAATTGGATCACAAACCTTCTAGGCACCTCTGCTCATCTGGACTCCTACTTGCGCACATCCATGCATACCGAAAACCAGATCCTGCAGTGAAGTCTTCTCCTAAAGCGGAGAGCGACCTTCGGCAACACTTAGGAGCCTCCTCCTCACTTTTCGAGTAGTCCCACTAGACCCTAAGTTTGGCTAGGCTCAGCCCCGCCCGCACCAGGATAGCCTTTCGGGTGACTGTGTGCTCTGCTAATCTGCATAACGCAACACAACACATTTTAATTGTTGTTGGAAATGCCATTTGATTCTTAATAGTTGGACAAGACCATTATGCATCTCTTTGGATACCTTTTGAAGCTCAGTGCACGAAATATGTTGATGGAATGTTTGAGGTGAGTGAGCTCTCTCCATTCTGAGAGTTATTTTGTATTTAGTGATGACCTGGAATAACTGGACAGATGCAGACGTAAGGTCATTCTACGAAGACTAATGCCAGTTGGTCACAGAGAACGATCAATTACTCAAAGATCAAACCTCTGCAAAGGATTTAGAGAATAGTGATCCACACATGATTGCCTATCGAAGAGTGAGTCTGCCTGTATTAGGACATCTCATAAACTGTCCTTTTCGTTCAGAAGTTCACCCACCATTTCCCCTTAGGTTTGAGTTAAAATCACTAGTGACACTGAAAGGTGTTTTGGGAAAACAAGCTTGTACACCTAACAACACATCAACTAATTGCCATTGTGATTGCTTTTTCTGTGGATGTTGAGGATTAATGTAAATATTTAGAAGAACAAAATATCTACCAGAGACCTCTTTTACAGGCCATATTAACAAAGCCTGCATGAAAGGGCTGTCAATGCTGGTATAGTTTGCCTTGAGGGAATGATTGACGGAAATTTAAATGACTAGCCCTCCCACATTTCTTCCCTCATGTACAATTTACATAGCTGGGACAGAAAAAGCTACGTGAAAAACGAAGCGGAATGCATCAGTACATCAGGTCTCCTTTAAGCAAACAATGTCAAAGCTTTCAGTAAACTTAGCAATGTCAATAACAGATTGCAGCCAACACAAGCCACATATATTCCAGGAGCAAATAGCAAGCTGGAGTTGAAATCATCTTAATGAAGCAACTGAATATGGTAAAGGTCATCTGCCTCGTTAACAGGAGATTTTACTGACATTTTTGTGGATATTGGAAGAGATTGTGTAATATTTTTTTTTTTTTACCTCTATAGCACCATAGGGCATCATATATTTAGTAAAGCATAAAGCATTTCTCCTCGTTGAGCCCTGTTAAGACCACATTGTTCCTACTTGCATTTCACGTGCTTTACTTAATCTTGCATTCCCTATGAGTAATTGCTTTTTCCAAGATATTATTACTTTTTTGCAGGCAGCATATTACTCGTCTAGGGCATAATTGGAATAGAGTTGCATCCAGGTTTTGATAGCACAGCACAATTGGGTTATAGCTGAAGGCAGTGTGAGTTTCTCTCAGTGGGATGGTATGGTGTTTAGTTGGAGAGAGGGTGTGGCACTATGGCTAGAGCAGCAGAATTTGCAACTGGGGAACAAAGTTCAGCCTTCATGACCACTCCATCAAACTACTCTCCTGAGGGAGCACATTCCCATGCTCGACCTTAGAAGGCCCAGCTAGACTGTGTCCTAGCACCAACAGGTGGACCCTACTAGTGGCAAGTGTGGGTCAACCTTGAAGGCCTGTCCATCACAATTCATGATGAAGATCACCTCCAGTCTTGCAGGCAGGCTTACGAAGCAACACACCCCAGAGTGACAGTGACTCTGTCACTGAGGTCACAGGACCGTTGAGGCCAGTCCGCCACCCCATTGGTACCTCAATTGGCCTTGTTTCAGCAGTACTAGTGCAACTCACCATGGATTGGCAATGCAGGATTTGCACGCACACTAAACTAAGTTCGCAAACTTCACAGCCTCTCTGCTCCATGCACAAGCACTTTTAACATGTGCTGCCTGCTCTGGGGCCAGTAGAATTATGCAGCAAGAGAAAACAAAATCATGCTACAGTGTTGACTAAATTATGCAGCACACAAAAAGGCTGCAGAGTAATGCGGTATATTTTATGATATTTTATTATTTTGACATTTGTATACATACTGAAAGTCTCTGCAAATATTTTACCTCATTAGTACCAGTGTAACAGTCAAATGCAGCAGTGAGAAAGGTTACCAGTCAACCTTCGCAAAGAGCCCTCCTCCTCTTCGCAGCAACACAAGTCATTTTTTAGTAACTTTTGATCCATTTGAGCTACAAACAATCTATTAGTTAAAATCATCAGATTATGCAGCAGATGATGTTTTATGTGGCAAATATGGCAGAGCCATAATTAGGTGGAAAACATTTGCAAACTGGGATAATTTGTCATTCATATTTGAACTGCTCATGTGGAAAAAGGGAGGAGAAGTGCTGATGACAGAAACTGCATGGCTCGGAGACAAATGGCTTATACTTCCACTTTTAGGTGTATTTGGGAAATTCTGTGATTGGAAACGTATCCCACTTTGGGAATACATTTTAACGTGCATAACTCATATTCAACCTTTAATAAACATGTGTATCCATTGGTTGAATTAAATAATGTAATAAGTTGTAACTGATCAGTGAAATACCAAGCAAATACTAAAAACTGGGATGTTTTACTCTTTCTGGCCACACCTCTGATTTCGCCCATTGACCCAGTCCATGGGTTATTCCCGCCCTCTGATTCTCCACCTACAGTTCCCCTACTTTTTCCCCCCACTTCGACCACTGGCTAAGACCGAGACCTGGAGGGGGTTGGCTGGAGCGAAGAATTGGTCTCGACAGTCCAGGAGTGCAGTGGATTAAAGTACACACGTGTCTGGATGTTATCAGCCTGTGAATAAAACTCTAAATGTGTCCATAAATCCCCCGCTCAGCATCCAGCGCGCAACCTATCCGTGTAATAGATCTGTAGAAAGCATTCGTGCATTGCCGCTTTCAGGCGCAAAATGAAGTGTGACCTCATTTTTTAAAGTTGCCCTGTTTTTTAGCAGGTTTATGCGGCGCAAACCCGACACAATTTTATCACAGCACTTTAAGGGAGTACCAGTTTAATTATATAAGGTCCTATTTTTTATGCACGGATAGTGATCTGCCTACAATCATAGGATATAGAGCCGGCAGTGCCACAAATATTAATCTTTTGTAGTATCAGTCAGTAATGTTATTTATATTGTGGCGAAAACAAAACAAGCATTTGCAATGCAATAGGTCTCGCATTTACGCGAGTTTAAGCTATCCGCATTATAAATGACAATGCCTTTTATTTATGTTTTAAAAACCAAAACATAAATAAAATGCATTGTCATTTACAATAACTCAAACTCGCGTAAATTTGAGACCTGTTGCATTGCAAATGTTTGTTTTCTTTTCCCATGGCTGGTGGATAATGGGAGGTTGGGAGTGGGAGAAGCTACTCTATAAAATTCAGATTTCATCAGCACAAAGGTCTGTGCTACACAAGAACACCTAACCTCTTCCCCTTCCCAGATCCATCTGGTTTTAAAATATACAAGAGTAGAGCTAAATTTCGCCAACATATCCTCTACCCTGTGCCGGGATCTGTGAGAAACGGAGAGGGCTACTTAAGGCAATTAACCTGCAATAAAGCATTGTGTTGCAATGGCAAATACGCTGCTACTGCTGTTGTAAAGGGAGACTGCGAGCAGACAAAAACGAAAGTTAGGAAAACAAGAAAACCATGAATAGAAGGTTCAACGCTGTTGGTACTGAAATAAGACCAGATAAAGTGGCAGGGTAAAAGCAGCGTAAAAGCTTGTGTTATAGAGTCCCAAATGATATATTTATAGCAGTTCTCCAAGAACCGGAAGGAGCCACTTAAACCCTTCTAAATCTGGTGACGAAAAGTCCCCAAAACATAATTTTCAAAACAGTCCTGAGCACCAAATTTGATTCAAAACTTGATAGTCCACGCGATGAAGTCGTTGCTGTTTTTTCTTTATGTCAGAGCTTCATATGTATCCATTGAAAACACAACGATAAACAACAAGAGAGAGAGGGTGTGTCCACACTCTTGGTCCCCCAGAAACAATATAACAACAACAAAAGAGCGTGACGAAATAAGAAGATCGAATATACAATGATACACTATGTGCTTGGGAGAAGTGTGAAGGAAACAGAATCCATCTGATGAAAAATAAAACCCTCACTCACCAACATAGTTGGTGACATGCTTCATCATGGGGTTTTAGCCAGAGTAGCCTTATGCACCTCTGGTGTGCTTCAACGCTTAATTTAAGGCGGAGCAACAATTTCAGACTAGGGTAAAGTGAAGTGATAAGTGTGAAAAAAGTGAAAAGGGTTTGTTAAAAATCATGTGTCGTACACCAAAACATTTTAATAGTGACGAGACAGGAATGAGTTAAAAACTGTGAAGGATAATTACTACTGACATTAATTTGGTCAGATTTATCCTATAGGTGGTCAAGCGGTCGACATGTTTCAGCTTATAAGATGTTTGTTCACTAAGCTTTCATCAGGACCTATTTATACAACAGAAAAAGGCACCTTGGCGGTGTAGGCGCGCTAAGGCCTACCCTAACCTCAGGTGCTAAGAACCGATAGACTCACGGTTCCAGTAGAGGTCTCCCACAGTTCTGGAAACAGACCTCGTATTTCTGAAAAAAAGTGTATTTCATTAAGGAGACACATAATAGTTGCCTTATATTCATCAGATGTACATGAAACCAAGCAGAAGAAACTGAATCAGTCCCCACGTTATTAACATAGTCTCTGTAAACTTATAGCCATTTCTATGTTGCAATCAGAACAAGAAGATAAATGTAATTACAAAGTTTGTAAGCATGCCAAAATCCATATACTCAGACAATATATAGATAGAGTATTTCAACAATTTGGTCGATACTCTGGCCCAACATGATTATTAGTATTAATAGAGATCACATATATCGTAGGCACTGTTAAAAATGCTTTACAACTTCAAAGAAGGAAAGCAAAAATTGAAATGATAAAAACACCGGTAGCTTACGCATAAAAGAGTGGGTATGCGCTCCTTGGGCAAGAAGGCGGATTGCGGGACTACAGAACAGCTGTGGCAACAGAAGGAGAAAATGCGGGGTAAGCGTTAGATGTAACAACCCACCGTCCCTCACACAGATTGTTTACCACATTATTCTGTATAGCATAATTTTGAGGAATCGCAATTATTGAGAAGTTAGTACTTACATCATCCAAGTCCACAGCCAGCAGTCTGCACCTAAAAGGTCCGCCGAGCCCGGAGGTAAAGGCGTAATGGCGGGCTCGTGTTTAAATGCAGATAAGCAGCCGCTGCCGACCCGGAAGTGATGATGTAAGTACTAACTTCTGTTGCCACTGCTGTTCTGTAGTCCCGCAATCCGCCTTCTTGCCCAAGGAGCGCATACCCACTCTTTTATGCGTAAGCTACCGGTGTTTTTATCGTTTCAATTTTTTCTTTCCTTCTTTGAAGTTGTAAAGCATTTTTAACAGTGCCTACGATATATGTGATCTCTATTAATACAAATAATCATGTTGGGCCAGAGTATCGACCAAATTGTTGAAATACTCTATCTATATGTTGTCTGAGTATATGGATTTTGGCATGCTTACAAACTTTGTAATTACATTTATCTTCTTGTTCTGATTGCAACATAGAAATGGCTATAAGTTTACAGAGACTATGTTAATAACGTGGGGACTGATTCAGTTTCTTCTGCTTGGTTTCATGTACATCTGATGAATATAAGGCAACTATTATGTGTCTCCTTAATGAAATACACTTTTTTTCAGAAATACGAGGTCTGTTTCCAGAACTGTGGGAGACCTCTACTGGAACCGTGAGTCTATCGGTTCTTAGCACCTGAGGTTAGGGTAGGCCTTAGCGCGCCTACACTGCCAAGGTGCCTTTTTCTGTTGTATAAATAGGTCCTGATGAAAGCTTAGTGAACAAACATCTTATAAGCTGAAACATGTCGACCGCTTGACCACCTATAGGATAAATCTGACCAAATTAATGTCAGTAGTAATTATCCTTCACAGTTTTTAACTCATTCCTGTCTCGTCACTATTAAAATGTTTTGGTGTACGACACATGATTTTTAACAAACCCTTTTCACTTTTTTCACACTTATCACTTCACTTTACCCTAGTCTGAAATTGTTGCTCCGCCTTAAATTAAGCGTTGAAGCACACCAGAGGTGCATAAGGCTACTCTGGCTAAAACCCCATGATGAAGCATGTCACCAACTATGTTGGTGAGTGAGGGTTTTATTTTTCATCAGATGGATTCTGTTTCCTTCACACTTCTCCCAAGCACATAGTGTATCATTGTATATTCGATCTTCTTATTTCGTCACGCTCTTTTGTTGTTGTTCCATTGAAAACACAACACAAACTTGTAGGGCCTAATCAAATTAATCCAGGTAAGTCTTCCAACATATAGTAGTGTGTATCCTTCGTTTCTAAGTGCAGATACTATCTGGTAGCCACCATATATTATGCTCAGCCTTTTGATCCATGACCATATCTATGATCCAAGTTTAACTAGTTTCTCAATAAATTTCTAGTGAAACGACAAAGTGTGTCCTGTCCATGCAGTTTCGGCAGGCAGTCATGGATTAAAAGGCTGAGTTCTGAGAACAATAATTGGTGACTACCAGATATGACCTGTACTTAGTAACGAAGGATACACACTACTATATGTTGGAAGAGTTTCCTGGATTCATTTGGTTAGGCCCTGATGAAGTCATCTGTTGAGTTACCGTAAGACGAAACACGTGTTCGCTACAAGTTTGTGTTGAGTTTTCATGGATACATATGAAACTCTGAAATAAAGAAAGAAGAATGATTACATCACATGGGCTATCCAGTTTTGAATTAAATTTGGTGCTCACAACTGTTTTGATAATGCTGTCAGGACTGAAGAACTACGCAAAACATACTCTTCCAAACCCACTGTGCACAGTTCCCTTCTGACCAGAGCAGCCCTTCCAAGTGAGATGGGCCTGGAAGCCAATTGTTGCTATGGTCATTAAACTTTATACTAGTTGATTCTTTAATACAGTTTTTAACGGCGCAGCCATGTGCCAGGACAGATGTTCCTTTAAGAAACAAATGTAAGCTAAGATCAGGCCCGGTCTCCTCAAGCTACATGGACAAAAAGAGACCTAGCATCTTTAAACAGCAAGCACTCTGAACCCATCTTCACAAGGATCCTTCGTCTTACTTTTCCAGGCCAGCTGGGGGGCCCTGCATGGAATGCACGTGGCTCTACTGAACTGTAGCATGTTCATTTACTCTGCTGGCCAGCCCAGACAAGTCTGCGAGGACAGCTCTTGCGTAGCATGGCTTTTAGAGACAGAAGGGTCATATGGTGGTTTCCGTGCCTTCCAAATGCTGCCCTGTGTTTCTGCTTGCCTTGACCGCTATGGATGGCCTCCCTGCAGTCCAGAGCCGTGTGGAGCAGAGGGGAGAGCAGCTTTCATTCCAATACTTTGCAGGGCAGAGGCGAGTGCAGCTGAATATGGGCCAGGTGGAAAAGCACTCTCCGTAACTTTGTGTACTGTACACACCATGGAATATGAAATGAAGATGATCCTCCATTTGTACCTGCTTTTGGAATAGGCTTTGTGTTGGTCTTTTTAATATATTATTTATTCATTTTTATATAATAAACACCGGATAGTACAAAAACCAGCATATCACTTTGCACAATAGTACAGTTCAAATTATCCCAAGGCCCTTGCAAACACTTGCGAAGAGTATACAATGAATAACAGATATATAACGATATTGGGGTAACGTGGAACCGTGAGCTTATAAACGTCTTGGTAGGCATGGTCTTTGACGGGAGCAAGGTATGTAACGTGGGAGTCCGGCAGCACAATGGGAGTGACCGCGCTGGTGTACACAGGAGTAAGTGGTCGTGTCCTGTGCAAGAGTGCATAGGTAATCGCGCAGTGGTTGCCAGAAGTCGATGGGGTGTGAAGTCGGGGGTTGAAGAGTGGCGTAGTCTGCTCTAGTGGTCTCGCAATAAGACATATGTTTTAACCAAGAGGCGGGTGTTAGAGATGTGGTCCTTCGCCAATGCACTGCAATCTCATGCTTAGCCAATAGGAAGGACATGGAGGCAAGTCTGCCTACCAATCTGGGGAGCTGGGCAGTATGCCTAGGAGTGCCACCGCTGGGTCCGGCTGTATATCAACCCGAGCATAGTATTGACATGTGAATACACTGTAGTCCAATATAGGGATTTGGTGAGGCAGGTCCATGTGAGGTGCACAAAGTCTGCTGCAGGTGCAAGGCATTTGGGGCAATGATTTGACCTGTTTGCGTCGTACTTAGTAATGTCTGTCTGGGCGAGATATGCCCGATGAAGGAACTTAAAATGAAGTTGTTTGTTTATGGCAGAGAGAAACCTTTTGGATTTGTGCACAGAAATAGGCACACATTGTGTCTTGGATCGGCGTGCCAAGAGCCTGTGCCCATACCTCGCGTACCCTGGCAGTGGTGTCAGGCTTTAGCGCTAAGCTAGCGCGATACAGCTTGGATGTCAGATGAGCGTTGTCTGGGCAGGAGATCACTAGCATAAGTGGGGGGAATTCCACCGGGGAAATAGGGTAGTAGAGTAGCCGGGAGCGCAGCGTAGCATGAAGATGCTGAAATAGGAAGCGGTGCATAAGAGTCATATTGAGAAATCGGGGATCCTCAGCAATCTGCAACACATGGCCATCTGGGAAGAGGTCTCCTACTGTGCGAATGTTATAATGTCGCAGCATGCGCTTTATAAGGGGCTTGCTGGTTAATGGTAGCCACTTGTTATCCTCCAAGGGAAGCATTGGAGTATAAAGACTGCCACCCCCAAGTGTGCGCCACAAGGTGTACCACACTGAACATGCCCCGGCAACAGTCATAATATCAGTGGGATCCTGGGGAATACCCCTGGCCAACAAGTTTGGAATGTCCTGTAGCTGATCTAGTTCCGGCTTCAGATAGGGAATGCGAGCGTCGGGATGGTACCATCTATGTGCATATTGGCACTGAGCTGCCAGGTAATATAACTGCAAGTCTGGAACACCTAGACTTCCTCTGGCATATGATAAGATCAGGGTATCCCACCTCACTCTGGGCCTGTGACCCGCCCAGATGAGACGCAGCAGGTAACTGCGTAATGCTTGAAAAAAGGACTTAGGATATTAAGGAAGAGGTATAAGAGCTGAGGGAGTACAATTATCTTAATAATGGCTACTCGGCCTGCCATTGAGAGTGGCAGCTTAATCCACCTCTTAACCGGGATTGCCAGATTCGCTATCGCCGGCCCATAGTTCATTTGTAGCACTTGGTGCTTGTTCTTGTGTAGCTGGATGCCCAGATATCTAGTAGGGTCATCTGTCCATTGGACTGGATAGCCCGTCGGTACTAGATGGGTGGCATCCGTGAGCTGAAATAACTCCGATTTGGACCAGTTAATCTGTAAACCCAACAGTTCACCAAAACATGTTATTTCTTCCACTGAAAGGGGAGAGATTGTCTGCAGGGTGCCTAATAATAATAAGTATATCATCTGCATATAGGGAGAGAAGTAGTGGTCCCTGCTTAAGCCGGAGTCCGCGATGGAGATGCCATGCCTGCATGTGGCGAACCAAAGGGTCCATGGCTATAAATAAACAATAAGGGGGTAGGGGGCACCTCTACCTAGTTCCCCTAGTGTTAGGCAAAACATCGGATAACGTTCCGTTAATCCTTATACAGGCCACAGGCTCAGAGTATAGCAACTGAATCAGGGATATAAAGGGGGGAGGGGTCCCACGTTTCCGCAATACCGCTGTCAGGAAGGACTATTCGAGACTATCAGACATCTTCTCGGTGTTCATTAGGCCCACCGCCGCGGGCACTGTCGGAGACAATATTGTTTTGTGATTAAATGAGGTTCCCCTATGGGGGAAAAAGCCAGACTGTACCGGTGAGATAATTAGCTCCATAAGGAGGGCCAGCCTGGTGGCCAAAGCCTTCGCTGGTATTTTATTATCTAAGTTGAGCAACGAGAGGGGTCTGTATGAAGTGCATAAGGTAGGATTTTTGCCCAGTTTTAATAATGTAAGCACTGCTTCTCGTAGAGTAGATGGCAACCAGCCAGTGGTTAAGGCCTTGTTGTACAATGCAAGAAGTTGCGGGACAAGTTGTTCTTTAAATGCCTTGTAGAAGGCGCCGAAGAGGCTGTCTAGTCCAGTGGCCTTTGAGCCATTGAATGAGTCAATGGCTTCCTTAATTTCATCTGATGTGAGGAGTTCTCTGAGAAATTGTTGATGGCTGTCCTCCAGCCACACCATCGCAATCTCCTCAAGATAGGCGGAAAGCTCTGGAGAAAGCAGCTCTCACCTCCTCTGCGCCCAACGCACATGCACCATCAGTGGTTCGGATCTTGACAATGTCGTTGGCGCTCGATTAGGGTGCAGAATCCCAGACATTATTTGGCCCGGTCGCCCACCCTCCCTATATTTACGTACTGTGACTTATTTCCCTAAATATGCAGTTTTCCGGTCTGCCAAAATGTGAAAATCAGACATCAAGCGCGCCCGAGTATGGAGTCCCGGATTACCATCCGATATTGCTGCTGCATCGATGGTTTGCAGGTCGTACTCAATGCATCTGATTTGGCGACGAATGTCGCCCAGGATTCCCGCCTGTTTAGATATGGTAATCCCCCGGATATAAGCCTTGAAGGCTTTCTATAGCGTGGCTTGCGTGGCAACCGAACCCGTATTTATCAAAAAACACTCAGTCACAGCAACTAGCATCTCACTCCAAAATACTTGGTCGCGTAGGGCATCTCCAAGGAAACGCCAACGTCTTTCTGCTTCGCAGCCGTGTGGAATGGCTAAATGAAGGAGTACTGGGCTATGATTGGAGAGGCTGGGTGGAAGGACATGGACTTCTTTTACTGAAAGAAACAAGTAGTCCAATCTAGTCCAGACTGTATGTGGGGAGGAATAAAAGTTGAAGCCAGAATCAAGGGGGTGATGAGATCGCCAGGAGTCTTTAAGCGCATATGTGTCTATGATGTGATGAAGCAGGGCTCTGGCCTTAGGCTTATCACTTGGACATGCACTAGAGGAGTCGAGGCTGGGGCATTGTATTAGGTTAAAATCAACTCCCATTATTATTTGATCTACGTCTGCTCGGCTCATGAGATTAGAGATGTCCTGAAAAAAATGTTGGTCATACACTGTGGGGCCATATATATTCACCAGCAATACTTGTTCAGCAAGGAGGCCATGAAGGATTATTTACCGCCCTGCGGAGTCAATATGAGGTGCGTATAAGTGAAACGGAACACTCCTATCAGTAAGTATGCAGACGCCTCTTGAGTATGTGCTGAAGGAGGAAAAATATCAATGGGCTCTCCAGGACTTGGCAAATGTGGTGGCTTAGCTAGGTGATAGATGCGTTTCCTGCAAGTACGCCATTTTGACACCATGCCTGTGTAGGTATGCCAGGACTCGTTTACCTTTATGCGGATTATTGATGCCACGAATATTCCATGTAACACAAGGTACCCCTAGGGGCTTGGCTACGTCACTTGTCATTATCCCGGCAAAGCAGGAAATAGCGGGCCTGTTGTCTGTCATGCCGACTGGAAGTTGTTGGCTATGTGGGATAGCACAGCATGTAAATTAACATTCAAACATCAGTTCTCCCTGAACATGGAGATTTTTCCCCCCAACATTCAATAAACAGTAAAAGGAAGAAAGAAACCCATACTTATTGCACTTGTATACACCAATGGGGCGCACGGGTGACGCAGCAGCAATATCATGAAAACAGTAGTTTGTAGATACAGATGGTCAGCACCACCACAAGTTTAGGAATGTAATATCTGTTAGAGGTCAAGGCAATCAGGGCCCGTCCCAGTGTCTGAGTCACCGTTATATGCATGCGTAGCCGATTCACTGACCAATTGGTGCATGCTGACAGCCACAACATAGCCATCAATCAGCAGGCACCGTGGAACCCTGGGGGCGGGGAGAGGATCCGCTGGATAACTTCTTACGGAAGGTAACAGCTTCTGCAGGTGTCTCAAAAATGTTGGACTTCCCATTGTGGTAATTCGTCAGGCGTGCAGGATACAGCATTGCGTAGCAAATGTTCAGTTTGCGGAGGGTGTTCTTTGCGTCAGCAAATTTACGTCTGGCCTCTTGGACTGTGGGGTTAAAGTCTGGATATATGGATATGACAGACCCCTATTAATGTAATTCGCCGTGTTCGCAGGCCAGGCGGGTCTTTGTAGTTGAGAAGACGTGCTATTAGAAATCGAGGCGGGGCACCAGCAGGGGGTCGTGGGCCAAGAGTGGCATGCTCCCTCTCCACCAAAAAGATTGGGGAGAAACTGGATTGATCAAACAAAGCAAGCAGCAGCTGCTCGACGTACACATCTGACCAGCCCATGTTTGTGGATTCCGCAACACAGGGGAGAGGAGTTGGCCTAACGGCTAGGGCGCTCGACCTCGGACCTGGGGAACTGGGTTCGAGTCTCAGTAATGACGCTGAACATCCTGTGATTCTGGGCAAATCACTTAATCTCCCTGTGCCTAACAAAAAATGAATGTGTGTCCTCATGTAACGTAACTGGTGCTATGTAAAGCGCTCTGATACCTGATTGGATTTGGGTCAAGTTCGCACTGTATAAAACTCTGCAAAAAAAATCTTGCCTCCAAATCTTCATTTTTGATAGCTACTTGCTTGAGTATACGCTCCGCCTTCTTGAGGTGCTTTTGGAGAGTAGGTGATGTGTCCTCTAAGCTCGATATTCGTTCCTCATCGCTATCCAGACTTCCCCCTTGGTGGTCTATGCGGTCCCCCAGTTTATCCATGCGAGATGCCAATGTATCAAATTGGGTGTCCATGGGCCGAAAGCTTGCCCCGAGTTCCTGCATGATGGCCACAGTGTCAGTGGTAGGTACTGTCTCGGCAGGTGTCCCAGCCGCATCCTCCGTGTCTGTGGCCAGCCAGCCACCTCTAGTCGGGTCAGCCTGATAAAACTGTAATTTGCGCTCCTTTGGGTCTGGCCGGCCCATATTTATATGTAGTATGTTGCGGAGTACCTTTGCAAGTTTTCAGACTACACTCCTGCGCGCTGCTGATGTTGCTCCTCTATTACATGCAACACACTGCACTGTGAGGCCAAATTTGATGCAAGGCCACCTATTGACAGAGATGGCCCATCGCACCCCAGGGGGTCCGCCTGTGATGGTGAAGAGGGGATAGAGGGCAGGCCCAGCTGCCGTGATGGACAATCAATGCGGGCCCACAGAGGCTGGCCCGCCACAGCTGTTTATAATGCAGTCACACAGCCAGGCCCGCACACGCCCCCCCAGGGCCACGGCCTCCCCGGCCCCCGCACTGACGTAACTTGAGCATGGATCGGGGTGTGACGGGGAACACCGGGGAGAGCCGTGTCCACGCACACATGCCGCGGCCCGGCAGCCAGGGCCGGCGGCAGCGAGGAGGCCCCCACGAGCCTCCCAGGTGTCCTCAATAACCTCTCGCAGTATGCGACGTCTCACCGGGGGCTCGGGGTAGGAAAGACGTCCTACTGCCAGCCCTAAGACTGCACCAGCAGGACCGGGTGGCCCAGGCCTCAGGCTCACCCATGCCCCCTGTCGTAGCGGGGGCCTCTGACGCAGGCTGGGCCGCACCCGGGGCTGGCCCGCTAAGCTGCACACAGGTCCTTGGAGACCCGTCTGGCCACCACTCAGACAGACCCAGGCACAGATGTCGCGGCCACACCCCTGCTTTGTGTTGGTCTGACTCTCCGTGGTGCTGCACAACTTGTCCATTCTCTAGCAACCTTTGGTTTGAGCCATGTGACATATTATATGCTTTGACTGAGCTGCATTAAACTGATTAGTGGTTGAGAGAGGAGAGGAAAAAGCTGACCGCATGTAAAGGAACGGTAATCTCTGTCCCTGCCCAAATAGGTGTCATCAGTCAATACAATTTGCCCAGGCAGATGGGTTTCAGTGCTGAAAAGAAGTGCATGATTTGAAATATAGTGAAAATCTTGTGAGTGAAATGCAATTAAAGAAAAATAACTTTACTACTCAGAGACTGAACTTAAAACAAAAAAAGGAGGGT
Organism: Triturus cristatus; assembly: GCF_964204655.1. NCBI lineage: Eukaryota > Metazoa > Chordata > Amphibia > Caudata > Salamandridae > Triturus > Triturus cristatus. The sequence continues at coordinate 1,154,544,324 of NC_140583.1, read as the reverse complement.
TACGATTGATCAAGGCTTAAATTTAGCTTTGCTCGCAGCTAAATATGTCCATGCAAAAAAAGGGGCAGTTCTATGTACACTTTATGGACTTGTCCACGGCCTTCGACTTTGTGAGCCACACATATTTGTGGGCACTTATGGAGTCTATAGGCGTGTACAACTCTATAATCCTCTTTATCAGAGAGATACATAGAGAAGCAGGGGCTGTAATCAGGTTTGGTAAACATTGGGAATGTACAAAATTGTTCAGAATCGAAAAGGTGGTTCGACAGGGATGTGTCCTAGCCCCCTTTCTCTTCTCTCTGTATACCAATGAACTTAATGAAGTTTTGACTGCACAATGTAGGGATGTGGTTTACCTCTGCTTGCACTTCACTATTGGCACTACAGCATTGGGATTGTTTGACAACAAATCAAAAACTTTTGTTATGGCAGCGGGGACAGGAAGAAAAAAGCCAATATCCCTCCAACTTGATGGGGGATCCCTGCAATGTGTAGAGTCCTTTATGTACTTGGACCTTCTCTTCGATTCCAAACTTAATTGGTGTGCTATGGTAGAAAACAGAACAAACATGTTGAAAAGAAGCATAGCAGCTCTTTGGAAATGTTCTTCTCACCTAGGTAAAAAGCCATGTGGGGAAATGGTAGAAATCTGCCTGGCAAAATCTGTAGCCTTAGCCACTTATGGCGCCCAAATATGGGGTACAGCTCAAGTGGGTGCCCTTCAGTCAGTGGAGGATACATTTGATAAAAAGCTGCTCTCAGTTCCTCCCTCTTTTTCGAACTTGATTGCCCACAAAGAACTCGGCCTTCCTTTTATCACCAACTCAATCAAATTGCCCCTCTCCTTTTATGGTTGAGAATCCGAAAAAGGGACTCCGTTATGATAAATCAAGCGATAATAAAAGACATAATCAATCTTGAATGAGCAACAGTATCCCATGGCTAGCATATGTTAAGCAGTGCCTTTCAGATCTGGGCCTAGATTTCCTATATGCCACACCCTCAAAATGCCTGTCTTTTTCTAAATCCGAGTTAAGAGAGGCCTTTGTCACTAAGTGTGAAATAGAAAGATTGGAAAATAATCAATGCAAAATCACGGTTTTTATCCAACCTGACCCTGCCTAGTGTGGCCACGGGCCATGACTCCTATCTTTCTCTTGTTTCCAACAATATGCACGACTATCTACTAACTAGGATGAGACTGCACATTTTCACTTTAATGGTAGGTTACCCAGCTCAAGCATATTAGTTAAATCATTTGTCACTATGTCCCTGTGATGCTCTTTCCCCACAAACTATGTTGCACATTTTTTTCTTGTGCTCTTTTTATAAAGTGGAAAGGAAAAAAAATGGATCCTCCCAATTTTAACCAAACTGAGTTTATCTTCATACTCCTCAACCCTTGCAGTAATAAACACGCTGGAAACCCCTTTCGTCTGTTTTTTGATGGCGAACTTCTTATACTCATTCATGAGGGCTAGGAAAAGTTCTTCAGAGAGAGGTGTTGTCTTACTGGGGCAGTTTTAATAGTTTGTTTTCAACAGTTTTTTATCACTAAAATTGAATTGCTGAAAGGATTTTAATATCTTAGTCAGTGTATGCTGAGGGACTAGGAAGAGTCTATCTAGGTGTGGTGCTGTCATTAACTTGTTTGTCTTAATAATCTGTTTTCATTATCCTTACCATTGAAAATGAATTGATGTATGGATTCTAATACCTTAGTTATTGTGTGCTGTTGGCTTTTAGCGAGGGATAGGTTTTAGATCAACGATATTTTAACAACTAGACAATTGCTGATTGTAATATGTATTTGATTATTTTGCACAGTGAGATTTTTCTGTACTTTTATCCATTCATCAAATGCGAATAACCTGAAATTGATTGACTGAAGTGGATATATAAACACAGGTGAGTGATGGATGTCAGCAATATAAAATTCAAGCACAATTACATTAAATTAAACATCAGTAACTCTAGGATACATTAAATAGTTGTCCCTTATTATCATACGACTCATGGGTCATGATTGTCTCAGGGGCATTGCAGGGGTGGATAGTCAGTAGTGCGGGTGGTCCTGGGTGATGTGGCATTCTGTTGCAAGCCCCTTGCTTGGTTTTACTTGTGAGAAAGTGTCACTCGTTTAGCCATAGAATGTCACTCATTAGAACACTGAAACATCACACATAAGCAATGTGAAAACTTGGCAACTATGCCACAGGCGTGCAGAATTGCAAACAAATCTATCCTCCATGTAGTCGCAAAAGGCCAGAGGAAAGAAGGAATCTGCATGCTTATAAAGTGCCCTTGCAGCACTGCAATCACACCACTGCACGAGAGACAATGGTAAGAACACATGGGCGAGCACAGCAAGGAGGGGGGTGGGCAACAAAAAGCAACGCATGGAGAGAGAAGTACAGGAGAAAGACTGCTCACAAACATCTGGAGTGCTGAACACCTGGAGAGCTGAACTTAAAAAAAATAGTTTACCTTACAGATTGGAGCTGTATCCATAGATTAAAAAACATAAGTGCAAAAGTTCTTCCCTTTTAATAAAATGCGCTACGGAGGGAGCCACAGGCAACATGAGTGGGAGAGGGAAGAAATAGTTCCTGGTTCATGTGAGGAGCAGCGGATGGGCATTGATTAAGTTTGATTAAACTGTTCTTGCATAAAAATATATGTACCTTTTGGAAACCGTTCCGGGGTTATTACTTCATACAACACAAATATTCGCATCCATACTTACTCAAAACCACACTTCACTTAACATGTTTGAAGCACTTATCATACAACAGATTTATGTCAAATATATATATTTTTTAATAAATATCAGTTCATATGAAACATCAAAGCATCAGAAATAAAAACAATACTAATAAAAATACAATAATTCCCACATGGAATCAATCATGTGCCTAAAAAGGAGAACACTGAGAGACAAACACTGTGTCATACATATGTTAATTTGGAAACGCAATAGACTGTATCAGGCATAAGTCTCCAATCCCCGTCTATGGCTAACTAATAGCTAAACCGAATTTAACTTTGAACAAAAAAGCGGGCGTCGACGCGTTTCGGTGGCAGAAATCCCAATAGGACCACCTTCTTCAGGACACAAGAATTTTTCTCCTTAAAATGTATATAGAAATCTGGCACCAATTCCACCGGTGCAACTGCACTGCGGTAAGAATATCTCTCCTCGCACTGGGAGTACATGTATGGTGCTTCAAGGGAAGCAGAGGTGTTACAATAATAGCTTACGATTGGTGAATGGAGGATTTGTGTTTCTTTTCTCTCTTTTCCCCCTCTTTTTCTTTCCTCAATGATTATGATGGCCGGATTCAGTCTCGGTCTCTTATTTTTAAGAAATCCTAAAAGCAATCGTTCTTTATTTAAAACAATTTTTTCAGAATCAATCTCGGTCCCTTGTTAAAAATAGGAGCAATTATTCAATATGTCGTCTCCCTGGATCATCGATTATAGGAACAGCCTTTCTGTCCCGGAGTTTTACATCTAGTCGTAATGCTTGCCTCCTGATTGTTTTAGGCCGGTTGTCCCTCTTGTCCATCGTCTGGGTCCGGTTCTGCCACCATGGGGTTCCTTCCTGGCTTGGGTATGGGGACAATAAGGGCCTCTCTAGCACTTTCGGGTAGCTCTCGGGCCCCTTTGTACATTGTGACCAGGCGGGGGGTCCGCTCATGGCGTACGTCTCCTTATGCTCTTTTTAAGCAAAGAAGCTGAGAAGGTGGGGTCTGGAGCATTGAACCGTTTTCTTGTGGCTGCTCCTAGTAGCATATTTGATGGAGGGTTACCTTAAATGTAAAAGGGACGCTTGTGCTTCTTCAACTTCCTTTCTGTAGGTTTAACATAGAAAAGAGTGGGAATGTGTTATGGGGTCTGGTAAACCTAGAATTTACATTCATCTGTTTTTGCTTATGGCTTAGAAATGAAAGTTAAATAAAAATACTGAGGTTTCACACAAAAGTGAAATGAATTCAGTGTGTTTTCAGTTTTTTAGCTTCTCAGATGATGACCATATCATTAGAGGCAATCCAGAATTGTGGAGTGTCAGGGTTTGTTTGGAATTCAGGGATTTGGTCTGCTGCTTTTACATGGTCTATTGTCCTGTTTGAGCTGTCAGACCCTAGAGAAATGTGCTTTACTTGTCCTCTTTTCACCATGTACTTAAGTTTCCTACTCTAGACACTTTTTATGCTATTTTGATGGAGTAATTGTATCGAAAGCAGATAGTGCAAATGCCATGCCTATCCAAAAACAGCCAGCATGATCACTGAGAAAACAAGCTGAGGAGAATTAAAACTTGGACAAAGAAGGGATGAAAAAGTAAATGCTTTCAAAACAAAATATATTGTAAAATGTCTTCTGGGAGTACTGGGAGAAGATTTTCTCATTTTAATTGATTCAGAGAGCCCACCCTTAATGGAGAACTAGTATGATTGGTAAAACAAACTTGTAGAGTCCAAGAACCCAAGTCATATGTGCAATGGCTTAAAGAGCAATACCCCTATGCGAGAGACTTGAAACTCAAACTGAAAGGTCATGAAATACGACTGACGGGTGTGTGATTTGTGGCAAGTAGAAAAACTGTAAAAGAAGTCACTGACAGGAACATCAAATGAAAACAAGTAGCCTACCTGCATGAGTGATGAAGATAGAAATAATGGTACAATAAAAAATAAAACAAATACGACAGAAACAGGGGACCAATAATCTGGGGAAAGTGAGCTTCAGTACTAGTCTCTGTAGCGTCTATGGAGTACGGCATGAATTTGACCCTTTTCAGCGTATTGATGTACAGTCATTGTCAAATTATATTTGGTGATGGTACTAATGTCGGATAAGCATTATAATAGGTATGTTGCAATATTTTTGTCTCATTGACATGTATCATATTCTTCAGGCCATTCCTGACAGCTGAGCAGAACAACCTATTACATCTGTTATTGCAAGAAATGATGTCCCCCTGGGGTCAGGGTATCTGAATTGGTCAATGAACATTCTTGGTGTACAGGACATATACTATCATTGGATCTTCAAGAAGCTGACGCTGTGGATCTTAAAGAAGATGACATTATTAAGTGTGTGCAAAGTATGAGTCATTTAAATGGGCTATATGTGTTTTTCTTAAATGCATTTTAAATTGTAGTGAAGAGCAGGTATTTATGAGTTATTACACTATGATGACTAAAACTCCAAATAAGTAGGACATGTACAACAAATCTCTATCGGCGAAACAAAGCTGCTGGTGTTCAGTTATTTTCTCATGGAGTCCTTTGTGTTTGAATAGTTTTTTAAAAAATCCCCATCGAATAAAACTGGTCATTTATGTTTTGCTCAGTCTTACAATGTCATTAAAAAATACATTTTCAGATACTGCAAGCAGTCCATGGAATGTAAAGATGCCATATGTTTTATATTGTATGTTATTTCATTATGAATATTGCTATAGCTAACGAATAACACATGCATGGATCTAAGTTTTACCATCTTTAGTATCTTGTGCAACATATATTCCCTTGTGAGAGTGCGTAATGTAGATCGCTAATATGTATTAATTCCTTTATTTACATACATGAATAAAACAGAATGTTAAGTGTTTCTCCTTCTTAACCAGTATTCTTCAGAGCACTAGACAGTTGGTGAGAATGATGAGGTATACACAGCTTCTGGTGGCACTCCTTTATAATCCATAGTTTTATTGTAATAAGTGTGTCATTCAAAAGTTTGTTCTTTGTATAGATCTTGGTTTACCAATGTGGTTTCTGACACACAACACCCTGAAACATGGATCTGAAAATCTGGTTAGCTTGACTCAAATTAACACCGTGCACTTTCTCTAATTGATGGCAACAATATGTGCGAGAGAATTAGAAGATATTTTGAAATGGAATATAATATAATCCTTCACTAAAGTCAGACAAACCCAACTCCCACTAATCTGAATAAATGTTCAGTAATAGTTTATTGAATCCATGTTCAATGAATTTCACTCTGTGTTCTTCATCAGGAATATTTTAACAGACTACCTAAAACAGTAATAAAGATTAATTCTCTATCTGTATTTAATAAGGATGAGTCAGTCTAAAATGAAGTTTTAAATGCAGTCTCAGTGGTTCAATCAGTTTCCATTTAGAAACCACAGTATAATTTCTAAAACATATTCGCAAATATTATCAATATATGTAGCAAACATCAGTCGTTTTAGGAAGCCTCACTGTGCCATCAGTCGATGCACTAGTATAGTAGCAAATATGATACATTCTACCTGCTAAACTCTTAAGACGTTCCCTGATAGTCTGCCATATTTCATGTTCTTTTTGTTTTGGCTTCTCTTAGTGAAAGCATTGATCCAGAAATCTATAATATAGATGTATTCAAATAAATTAAAGGGCCACAGATGTGTACGATTCTCTTGAAGGATTATATTTCAAGCCTTCGCAAAATACAAATTGATCTCCAAATTTTGTTCCAGATTTTGAGACTGTCAACCAGTTCATGTGCGATGTGTGATCTCATCAAGCTTACCGGATTTTCCACTAAATGATGATGAATAGTCACATTACTAGTTGAATTTAACAAAGAAGTATTTTGGAGCTGCAGGAGAGTAATACATTTGTCTTCAATTTAACTTAATGTATAGAGCTGTGGAACAGCTAGAAGAGAGCAGTACAAACAAATCAACACACTTTTAATCAGTATTTGAAGAGTTGATTTGCACAAGCGTCCCCCAAGCATGCTCTTTGAGTTTCACTTACTTCAATTTCTATATTGCCTCTTTGGCAATCATTTGGCATTACTTTTTTTCCAATGCTGATAATACAAAACTGGTCACCAGGCTAGATGTAAACTCAGGTGCTACGTGGTCACAAGAATGGTGATTCAAACCTTTCGCAGTCTTAGCTACTCTCTTCCGCCAGGCCTTTAACTTGGGAATTTGGGTGCCCTCTGATTTGTCTTTTGAGAGGCAGAATAAGATAACATGCACAACACATTTCAGACTTGTTAGGAAGATCCTTCTGCTGATCCGGCTTCATCCAGAAAGGACCTAGTCCAAGCCTTGATTCTTTCTAGCATTGATTATTGTAACTCACCTTAAGTGATCTACCCAAATACACTCTACACAGATTACAGTTGTTCCAAAATGCTGCTGCCAGGTTAATTTTAGGTTTAAAGAAATGTATGTTTATATCCAATGAATTGGTGAAATTACACTGGCTTCCTGTTTCAAAAAGTTGGAAATTCAAAGCACTCATTCTACACCTTAAAGCTCTTCACAATCCGAAGCAATCATCATATATGACCTCATTGTTTACACTATTCAAATAGTAGCAGGGTTTACAGTTACCCTCACGATCCCCAAATCATTGGCCAATTGTTGAAAGCTTAAAGTATCCTCCAAAACAAGGCAAATGGAGTAAGGGAGACTAGTTCTACAACAGACTACACTTTTACTCCTAAAAAATGTGAAAATGCAAGGGCAATACCTACAATATAGAACAAAGATTGTTTGGAGCACAATACATTATTTTTGTTGTTAAGTACAAATAGTAAGTACATTTTTCATTGCTATTGCGGTGCTTTATTCTGTACAGTGAGACTACTTGGGCTACATTATACATTTTCATTATGGTTTCTCTTTTTCCAATGACTCTTAGCAGTGCATCAAGCCTCAGACCATCACTATCCTGTGGCTTGATTACCATGCATACCTCTGCAATCATTTCTACAGACATTAATAGGTACCTTTGTTATTTTACGTCTTTCAGCACCAAAGCTTTCATAAAAACTTTAGGTGGAGCTTTACCTCCGTATCATTCTCTTATAAATCCAGCAAGTTTGTTTGATGTCTCACTTCGGTGACATGTTTCCCTATTTTCATTTTTTTAACTCCCTGGCTTACTCGTATTCAAAATCCTTGTTTACAGTGAGTGTGTTTCAATATTTGAGTACACTAAAATGGCGTAAAAGTCTCTCCTTGTGACACTCCTTTCCCAATGCATGTTTTACAGCTTTGAAAAATTCAACCTGCCAAAACACGTGTCAACTGTATCGGCTGTTCTTCGGAATTCCACAGTGACTTCACTATTCAACTCCAGGAGCCCCAAAAAAACTTGTTGTAGCATATTTATCATGTATTAATATGGTGTAACCCATTTACTATGACAGCATTGAATTTGCTTTCAGCAACGCGACTAATTTAATTCACGTAGGTTTACTGTACATAATAAGCACCACAATATCAAAAATACATTGTGCTTAATCCTTAACAAAAATTACATTTTGTGCTCCAAACAATCTTTGACCTCATTGTTTGCTTGGTACCAGCCTACGCGAGAGTTGAGACCTTGATATGCGTAGCAGATCACAGTTCCAAAGTTTAAGAAAGTGAGAATGGAAGGCCACTGATTAGCATTTGGTGATTGCATAAGTATGGAACTCCCTTCTTTTAACACTGTCCTTGGAACAAAACTTTAGGTTCTTAAAAAAACAATACCAAATCGTTCTGTTCTTTAATAACATCTAAGCACTTGCCTCTCTTCTGAGGATAGACAAAATTGTTCTCCTCCTTACCATCTTTCTCACCCTTGTTGGTTATCATTTTAGCGCTAGTACACTTCGTTCTCGAAGTAACTGGGTGTTAATGCTATACAAATGTGTATTTATTTCATTTAATATATTTCAAAGGTTTCCCAACATTGGTCTGGATCCTAGGTAAAGATAGAAAACTGTTGTTAAAAATTGGGAAAGCAGTTGCCAACCAATCATGGATTGAAACCAGAGGGCATACATAATACCTTTAGTTTGTTATAAAACATCTACTACTGATCATATATTGTTTGAGGAGTTTTCATTCTTCTCCATTTGGTTGGCCGCTAGGGAGACTGATAGAAAATATTACAACTTCAACTAACATCTACAACAACAGAATAAAACAGATTACTCAGCTCACCTCTTAATCCTTTGTTTCACTTAGCCCATAAAGGCAGAGTTATAGGGGTAAGCCTCTAAATCAGTTACATTGTCAGTGTTGGTATTTGCATATTAATAAGTTAACATATCCAGTAAATCAGACAGTCTTAAGTTGTATACTTGAATAAACAAAATCTTTACATTTCCTCAAAAGATTTTTTTTAATGTTATGTGGTTTGGAGTATGGAAAACACCCAAGCACAGTGAGACCTATTTTGTGTTTCTTACAAGAACACTGGAAAGAGTGCTGAGAGAGTTAGATGCTTTCTGCTGAGAATCTTGGTTAAATGCAGGTCACAAGTTTGAATTCCGGAAGCTCCAAGTCAGCTTTTCATCTTTCAATGTGCATAAAATAAGTTCCATTAAGTTGGTTAATAGTTACACTATTACTACAGTGCTTAGATTTGCTATATGATGCACTGTAGAAGAAAATGCTAGTTTTCCCTACTTTGCTGTTTAAAGGTATATTTTTCCCCATTAAAGATCCATTGTTTAGAGCACTTTTAAATCAAAATATTACTTTAAAGTTAAATTGCTTTGTACGGTGTTTGTATTTCATTTTGTTAAAAGAAACATATTTATTCTTTTAATTACTTTAAATAATTTAGTAAACTTTTATTCGTCTTTAAATGTGCTTTATTAAAACATATAAGTAGTTACAAATACTGGTAATATGAATTATAAGCAGAAAAAAAACTTTTCCTAAATACCCTGACTGTATCATAACAGACTAGCAATACATTCTGAAAAAACTGCAGCTATATAATCAATCGATGTCTAATAATATGAAGGACTATTTCTAAAAAGAAAGTATGCATATTACATACATTTCTATATAGCAGGAAAGATGGAGAGATAAAGTGGTGGGAGGAATTGCAGGAACAAGGTTTTAAAGAAATAAAATATAATATCAAAACAAAATGTGGTAATAGTTTTAAGTCTAAGAATAAAGGGATTCATAAAGGAGAAAGAATATAACAAAAGTAATCAAGGAGGGCAAATGAATTCAATAACATCAAAAATCCTGCAAGCATGCTTGGAAAGAAAGGAAGTTAAAGGCAACCACAATATATCTCTTTTGATGGCTGTCTGGATAAAAGGAGAACCAGCTCTATAAAGTTTATGATTATAACATAACCAATCAATCAATCAATCAAAAAGCTTTATTTCGATAAAAATTATCATAAAAGCATATACAGAAAGATCATTGTAAAAATAAAAGTTCATTAAGGAGCAAATTTTTACAGGAGATCGTAATAATAGCTTATGGCCGAAATTTTTTAAAAGACGTTTTAAAAATATAATTTATACAGTGCAGTTAAAAGACAGTTTAAAAAGACATGTGTAAGGCAATACAATAGCTCAACTTGTACAACTGTTGAGTTTACTTCTAATGGTCCAGGACCAGGCTAAAAATTTGGCTACTGCACAGATAAGCACCGAACCTTATTAACTACCGGGTAAACGAAACACCCATAGGATTTTTCCAATTAGAAGTAATAATTTAAAAAGCGATAGCAATAAGACGACAAAACGACCTTTCATATAGTTATGTGACCATGAAGCAGGCAACCCACCAGGGAAAACCTTTTGGATTACAACTGGCACTTGAGTTTGACAATCTATGATTTTATGCCAGATCTGCATCCAAAAAACCCTTACCTGGGGACAGTAAAACAATATGTATAACACATCGCAGTTATCTTAATTGTATGACCAATTTTGACTGTCCTAAGTGAGCTTCATCTTGTGTAATGAAGTTTGCGTCAAGAAAAGTCTATAAAAAGAAAAGGAAAAAGGGTTTGAGTAGTACTGGCAGACCGGGAGGTAGAATGTAATTTGGACCAGGATTTGTCCCATAAAGAAATGGGGACAACGAAATCCAGATCCTTTTCTATGCCATTTGTGTCAACGGTTTGGGTCTGGTAGGACTGCTACCCATTCCACCTGTAGATATAAGAGGCTTTAGGTTTTAGCAATTGAAGTACAATTATGGAGAGCTGGATAGAGGAACCACAATATATCTCTTTTGATGGCTGTCTGGATAAAAGGAGAACCAGCTCTATAAAGTTTATGATTATAACATAACCTTATTAACTACCTGGTAAACGAAACACCCATAGGATTTTTCCAGTTACAAGTAATAATTTAAAAAGCGATAGCAATAAGACGACAAAACGACCTTTCATATAGTTATGTGACCATGAAGCAGGCAACCCACCAAGGAAAACCTTTTGGATTACAACTGGCACTTGAGTTTGACAATCTATGATTTTATGCCAGACCTGCATCCAAAAAACCCTTACCTGGGGACAGTAAAACAATATGTATAACACATCGCAGTTATCTTAATTGTATGACCAATTTTGACTGTCCTAAGTGAGCTTCATCTTGTGTAATGAAGTTTGCGTCAAGAAAAGTCTATAAAAGAAAAGGAAAAAGGGTTTGAGTAGTACTGGCAGACCGGGAGGTAGAATGTAATTTGGACCAGGATTTGTCCCATAAAGAAATGGGGACAACGAAATCCAGATCCTTTTCTATGCCATTTGTGTCAACGGTTTGGGTCTGGTAGGACTGCTACCCATTCCACCTGTAGATATAAGAGGCTTTAGGTTTTAGCAATTGAAGTAAAATTATGGAGAGCTGGATAGAGGAAAATCAGAGTCAGAAGGGATTGGCACTTTGTGTCTGATTGCAGTGATTAAAAGGTTAAACTTATCATAATAAGTATTCAGGAGTTAGAATGTATTTTGTTGTGCTTCAAAAGTAGAAAATTAATTATCAACCATTAAATGTTCTATAAAATGTATGCCCTTGTGTAACCAGTGACTCCTACAAGTTATTCTATTGCATTGTACCAATTGGGGAAAGACTTGAAATTATCCAATGCTGATTGTGAATTTTGTAGAGAAGGTCTAGCCAATAAAGCAGAATAAGTGATCACAGGAGAGGAGAGAGGAGGAGGCTTCTGTGATAAATATGTGAACATTCCTTAAAAGTAAAAGGGTGATTTAGAGTGTGTGCTAGTTTTGGCTAGGTATTTAGAGGAGGTAGGGGTCTGACATAAACAACTTGTTTGATTGTAAATGCAGTGTCAGTTTTAAAAGTTGCAGAAATTAACACCACCTTGTTGTTTAGTTCACTGTAGTTTGACCGGAGATATACATGTCTGGAATGGCATTCCACGGAAATTTAATCAATAACCTTGTAAAATTTCTAACGAAGTTTGACAGGAAGCATTGAACGTTAATAATAGGAACAAATTTCATCTTTATGGTATCAAGATGACCCCACCAAGACAGAATTAGGGGTGACCCTTTCCCCAAAAGCATATCACACTTGCTCTTAATCTATGCCAGATTGATACAGTTTCTGATATAGAATTTGTATATAAAATACCTAGGTATTTCAGGTTTGTATTCTTCCAAACAAACCCTTGTGTGTAAAAACATTTCTTTATTACATTACTTATTAAGTGGCATAACTTTGGATTTTCAATATTTAGTTTATAACTAGAAACTGCTGAGTAAGTTTATAGTAGATCACAAAAGCAGAAGTGGAAGCATCTAGATTGGACATGTATATCAAAATATCATCAGTATATGCTGTTAATTTAATATCAATGTCTTTATATTTATATCTACTAAAAGTCCTTGGTGTGTGTATTTTTCCAAGGAGGATATGAGCACTTGAATAAATAACAAAGGTGATAAAGGACAAAGGACAATCTTGTCTGGTACCTCACATCAGATCAAAATGGGAGGATTGCTTACTTTTAACAAAAAGTGAGGTCTTAGGTCAACTATATAATATTTGAACGTATTAGATAGTTTTCGGCCCAAACCTGTGCCAATGTAAAGCTCTGAATTAAAGGTTCCAATTAATTCGCTCAAAGGTTTTCTCTGAATCTAATGCATTTGCAGCAACAGGATCTGAGATTTGGAAGCACCATGAATTACATTTAAAAACGTTCTGGAATTATCACTAAACCTACCATCCTTTAGCAAAGCAGATTGTTTGTGATGTGTCAGGAAAAGGATTTTGTAATTTAGTCGTCTGGCTAATATTTTGGCAAATATTTTACAATTCTGATAAATCTTTGTCTTTTTTGCGGGATCAGACATAACATTGTTTCTGAAAAGGAGCCGTGAGTATTTCCTTCAAAACGAAAATGGTGGAATACAATAAGTAATTTAGGTATGAGGAACCCAGAGGAATGATAATAAATTTAGACAGAAAAAGCATCAGGCCCAGGTGCTTTATCAGTGGGAAGGTGAGAAATGGCTTTTCTAAATTCATTAGTATCAATATCAGCCTCTAGGTAGGAAAAGTCAATGGAATGCTGTCTTTTTTTGTATGGTTTCAAAACATAAGTCTAGACACTACAGTGATGGGGTATTCTCTGGGGTACATAAGTGTTTATAATACTCTGCAAGTCAGTTAAGGATATCAGGGTCCTTGTGGATTTCTTATTATATTCCAATATTGCCTAGGTAAGCCAGGCCAAAGTATTGTTACGATTGGAGGAATAATATTAATGTTCCAAATCTTTGATGGATTGAAGTAATTAGAGTGCTTGTTTAATAGCCAATTTCTTTTTAACCACAACATAATCGATAATAAAACCTCTAGCTGTAGCTTTAAATGAGTCCCAAATAAAATTGGAATTTCTAGTAGTTTGAAGGTCAAAAACTATTTTGCAAAGTGTCTAAATTTGGTAATGAAATTAGGATCTTGGAGTAAGCCGTTGTTGAATCTCCATCGATTTGAGTGTGAAGAATCGGAGGTCCATTCTAAATCTTCATTTACTGGGACATGATTTGAATTGCACCTTTTCAGGTCTTATTATGAATTGAGTGATATTTTTACTGAAAAAGATGTAATCTATCTCTTGGTCTAGTCGAATGCACAGATGGAAAAAGGTGTATTTGAAGAGTTCTGGTGTACACAATCGCCATACATCAAATAAACCTCGTGAAAGGATAATGTTACAAAAAGCTTTTTTCATTTTGTGTGGAATGCATTTAGTTTTGGAATTACGATCAATAAAGTGATGCATAATCTAATTACCGGGTCCCAAGGAGGAACTGAATGTCAATACCATTAGGGCCATAAAAGTGTTCTTGCTGGATAATTTAGGTAGTTGAAGAGTCATGAAATTTAATTACTCCCTTTTTGTTATTGTTTGCCTTGGAGCTGTATGAAGATCCAATCTAATTATGTCTCATTAAATAAGTCTCTGTATCCGTTAGAGTAGTTTACTGAAGCAAAGCTATTTGGTATTTTAATTTGGACAAGGTGGAGCACAATACCACATCTTAGCCTTGTCAGCACAAATCGGTGCTGCTTATTAATTACATATAACAGGTAATTGTTGTACCCCCCCTTCTTATCCAAGGACTTGTAGAATATTACTGACAATGTGTTCTCATCATCTGACTCACATTTGTCAAACCTAGTTTGAAAAAATATATTTTTTATCTTGTTCTTGGATAGTGATGTAAACTGGATGGGTTTGGGCCAGATTGACAGATTTTTTATTTTTTTATAACTCTTTTTATTAACTTTGCTCACGGTCACCAACAAAATACAGCCAGCGTTACAATGCATAGTGACTAATTTCCGTGCATGGTACCCATACAAGTCTGCATAATAAACCAAGGACATGCTCATGATGGACCCCCTTCCGCCCCCCCGAACACCCCGAAACCTCTTCCATGGACCCCACACCCTTTGCCACTTTTTTGCACAACCCCTGGCCTTAAATATGGTTTCTTCCGTCCTCTGACACCAATCCAAGTCCCTGAGCCACTGATCCCACTGCGTCGGCTCCTGCGCCCCCCAACAACTGGCAATGTTACGTTTCGCTACACCGGCCGCCAACGCAAGAGATTGACAGATTTAACAATGTACCAAGGCAAGAGTTAATGTTGGATAGCCAGGGTATACTTAAGGCCTTGTCCAAGGCTAGACAGTCAAGAATAATAGTTCTAGTGAAGCTAGTTTCTTCATTAGCCCAAAGTGATATCCATAAAAACAAGGGTCTCACCAAAAGGTGGTCTTCTAAAAATTGCAAGCCAACCTCATTATGAGCTATGATATTTGATGCACAAAGTTGCAGACATAAAAGATGTTTTAGGAATTTGTTTTCCTCAATTTGTAGGGTATAGCTGTTAGCATGCCCCAAAGTCCAGTCCCATACATAGCAGTAGTTCACGCCCTTGGCTTTATATATATAGCTATTATTTTCCTAATGGGTCGGCAACCCAATTTAGAGACAAACTTGAAAAACCCCTGGGAGACCCTACTCATTTTGGCTCTAGTGTTCAGTACATGCTGTAACCATGAGCCATTGCCCACAAATAGAATCCCCAAATAGAAAATTAATTCACTGAGCCTATTGGGGTATTAGCAATAGAAAAAAGTTCTGCATGGTTTCCACTTTTGGCCACAAACCATGGTGAATGTTTTGGTTTTATTAATGACCATTTTTTTAGAAGCCTTATATTCGCCAAAAGCATTCATCAATCTCTGCAGGCCCACTGGTGTTCTAGCTAGGAGTACTGCGTCATCTGCATAAAGCAGCACTGGTATTGAGTGTCCTGCAGCCTTAGGAGCATCTGCCTGCAGAGCCTGTAGATGGCTATCCAACCTGTTAGTGAAAACAGCAGTGGTGCCAATACGCAGCCCTGGCGAATACCACGCCCTACTTTAAAGTTTGGCGTGCATTCCCCTTGAGGACCTAAGCGAACTTGACTGGATAGTTTCTTATAAAGACGCGAGCGAAACCTCACAATTGGCCTCAGTGCACCTATAGAGATCAGTGAAGCCCATAATAAAGTATGGTCTACTAAAGCAAAAGCGCTACTCAAGTCTGCAAAGCATAAAAATAAAGTGCACAGTTTGGCCCTGGTGTATTTTCCAATTAGGAGCTCGAGATTAATATAGTATTCTACGGTCCCCAACTGTTTCCTAAAAACATACTGAACCGGGGTCAGAATCGATTGTTCAAATGCCCATTCCTCCAACCTTAACTGTAAGACTCTACTCATTACCTTCATTGAGGAGTCTAAGAGTGAAATTGGGCAGTAGTTTTTGGGATCTGCTCTGTCCCACTTTTTATATATTGGTATGATAATGGATGTCTCCCAGGAAGATGGAATACTGCCCGTTGACGCTACATTAAAAACCCTAGTCAGGATAGGCCCCCAAATGTCGGGTCGAATTTAAATACATCAACTGGCACTCCGTCTGGTCCAGGAGCCAGTCACCCTGCACTGGCTTGTATGGCCAGCATGACTTCTTCAAGAGTAATTTCAAGCTTTGCAGTCCCCCAGTCACCTTCCGGCCTCCATGAATGCCTGGTTGCATTCTTGGTGTTCTGTCTAAAAATGTCAGAAAAATTTGCCACCCAACTATCACAGTCGACAAAATGATTAAACTCCGAGATATCATCATTTTTTTTTAAGAATGGGGCATTCACAGTATCCCAGAACCACTTAATGTTCTTATTCGTTGCCACAAGGGCAAGATTATCCCATGCTTTATTCTGTAGTGTTTTTTTCCTTGCGTCCAAGGCCTAATTATATTGAATGTGGCACGTCTTAACGACCAAGGTATCCCGTGGTGAGCTACTCAGGGCATGTTTGAGAGATCTAAGTGCTTTGGTGCAGGCTGCATCAAACCATCCCCTTTTAGTGTTCCCTGCTCGTGTAGGGCGGCAAGTCAGGAGTGATTTTATAGAACTAGTGATATAATGAAAGTTTTTTTACTAGCAAATTGGGTACAATGGTCTCCTGAAGGCAGTAATCAATTTCCCTATGGTTCTTCTGTACTATTTTTAGTAGCATAATGTTTTGATCAACTCCTTCCCATTTGGTTCTTACACCATTTGGCCTACTTGCAGTGATGTTATATACTATAGTGAATAAATCACGCAGCTTACCCCAAAAATAGAGTGACAATACAATCGAGTTATGGTCTCTTAGAGCCAAAATAACTGTAATGGGTGTGCTGCACAAAACATTTGCTGACGCAGATATCAGAACATGATCAATAGTAGTAGCCGAATTCCTCCCAATAAATGTTGGAACCCGCTCTCCATTAATATCATAATCACACCTCAAAAGCTGTAAATCTTATTTGACGATGAATAAGTTCAAAGCTTCACCATACTCGTTATGGCAGAAATGGTCGTTCCCCATCCCATCCTGATCAATACAGCCACATGCCCGGGTATCAGATAATACACAGGCCTGTGTATTAAAATCTCCTGCCCATAATAGTTTGAAATTTATACGTATAAGGCTTAAGAATGATTCCAGACAATAGTCAAGTGCCGTTGCCACCCTACTACGTGTTTGATCGAAAACATTATAACCAAATCTTTCTCCCCCTTTTTCTTCAACCATAGTAATTAGAAATGTGGATCTGGGTAAAAAAAAAATACGGTTACTGGGATTTTATTAGAAATAAGGTCAAGAGCCCGCCTTTTGCCCCCCCCCCCCCCCCCAGCATGTGATGCTATTGCTTCTGAAAAGTATGAGGAGTACCCTACGTCATATACCGGTTTTGTACACCAGGTTTCTTGCATGCATAATATATCAAATTCAGGTATAATATTGATCCAATCGGTGTTCCGTTTTAGTAGTGAGAAATGTTCCTCCCACATGGCCATCATTTGGGATTGTGATTGTAGCCACACTCGGTGCTGTACTGGGAATAAAACCAATATCACAATTGGTATTAATATAATCAGGCTTGAAAGTCTCCCTCCTGCACTCGATAGCCAATTCAAGGCTGCATTTACTGCCAATTGGGGACATATTACACTCCTGTACCATGGATACCTCCTCTCTACAGAGTGTCACTGTATCATCTACGCTATGTTCTTTGCGACTGAGTCAATCATTGTCTTCCATGGTGCTCAGTGCTTGGCATCTATTTGACAAGAACAGATAATGGGGATAGTGTTGCCTTGGTGCTTGTACATTTTGGATGTTAGCACAGAAGTGATTATGGGTTGTAACCGGCGATAGAAAAACCCCAATGGAAAAACTGACACATTTCTACCAGTCAGTGGTAATAATACTGCCTTTGCGTGGATATCACTGGCTATGCTAGGATTTTTTAAATTAACAATACAGTCTGCCTCAAAAACGTTTGTTTGTGAGCCTATCCACCTCACTCCCCATGTGAATAAAATTTGTTGTGCAGTAGCTGGTGATAAGCTAAGCCAGTGAACCACTTAATTCTTTAGGTCTTCTACAGTCTCTTTAACACTGGGTTTCAAAGGGGGTACATTTTCCAAAACAGCACATATGGGCAACATGCTGGGGAAAGGTTAATGGTTACTCGCTCTTGAGGGTAATCATAGTTATTAGATGTATATTTATCTATTGGGGCTGCATGATTTGGGGTTACAATAGGTGTGTGGATGGGGATCATTCTAGTGGGTCCTGTCGATTGATTGGCCCTTGGATTCAACAGAATCTGACTGGAAGCTGAGCTTGGACCATGTTGGTCACCAGAACTCACAAATGTATTATCATTAAGCATCATAGCATTTTTGTGGCTTACCTCCATGTTCCCTGCAGACTGTGTACTAGGTAAATAGGAGATAACAGTTGCCATTTCGCCATCCAAATTAGCCAATTTAGTTTTAAGTGGCAATAATAACTCATTTATAGTAACTATCAATTTGTCCCAAAACAGTTTCCAGAAGGGGTTTTCCATGTCATTGCAATGATCAAAAGGCCCCTTGAAAACTGGCGGGCCCTGTATGGTCTCGTTTGTAGTCATAATGCTCCAGGTCTTTCTTTTTCGTTTTGCTGCAGGTGGTAGGATTTCGGGTATTGATATCCCCCCCCCCCCCCCAGAGTGTTCAGTAGTTCATTTGCATAGAAGCCCTCCCGGCACTCAATAGGTTGCTCACTCGGACACTCCTGACCCTGGTCCTTAGTTGCCCCTAAGGCTTGCTCCTCAGCAAGTACAACCAGTTCGCCTTCCCCATTTAACCCAGATGCACTCAATGATAGACACCGTTCAGCCTGGTCTGTCTCCTTATTTAAGGCACTCACCACACTTGCTAATAAGGAGTCCATGGTGGTCCGCTTGGTTACAACCCTTGGTTCAATAGGCGGTTGTGTACCTCTGATCTTGCACTTAACCATTACTGCTTTTAAGAGCAGGCCACCAAAATACTTAAAAACAACAGCAGTGTCATTCACTTATCAGCTGGTTTACTCCTCGTTCATCGGCACTGTGTTGCCTCTATCGGATTAATCCCAGGCTGCGGAACCACTGGGGACCTCACAATCAAAATTGGACCAAGAGGGCAGGCCCATCCCAGCCTCTTCCAGTCGCTGACTGGCGCAGATGGGCCTGGTCTTCACCCGGGCACATCCCGCGCAGCAGGAGCCCTGACCAGCACTTGTAGGAGCCTCCGGGCGCAGACGATGACATGCGGCGGTTGCAGCGAGCATCTATGGGGCCTGTAGTCGCTCCTGCCCCTTCTTGCTGCAATGCTGGTGTTCCCTGGCAGTTGGAAATAGTTTATTTAAAACAAGACCTTGTGTGTTTTTTAGATGATGATCACACAAACGGATTCCTATGAATGTATACTGAATCCTTTTCAAAAGAAAATGAAAGAAGGGAAATTGCATCAGATTGGCAGCAGCCCATTAGAGATAAAATTTGACACTAAACCTTCAAGGTAGTTAAATGCTCCATTTGCTCATCATGCCTTGTACCGACAGTTGCTTTTTTTGTTTTGCCTCCCGTCTAAAGGATTCCTCTGTTCTGTAATCTTTCTTCTACTCTTTTTTAGCAATAATATTGCTAACAGTTGGTTTTCTTTTTCTTTTAGATTCACTGTTTCTTTCTCAGGCTGTAGTGATGTAATACAAAGCTGTCCTGTTCAATCGTCCTTTATCTGTAAAGCTTTATTTACAACATACCTTCATGTCGTCTGCCGTACCATTATAAAATGTGAATGGGAAGGCATCAGAATGCTTATAGGGTAGGAAAGTGTCCTGAAGACTCCAAACAATTTGAGATGATGGGGTGGAGCATGATGGAAATTGAGCAAAGTACTCCTTCTGCTGTAAGCCGTTTTACCTCATCCAAGGACTCTCACAATGGCAGGCATGATTGAGTAAAAGGTCACCATGCCCTATTGATCTTGAGAGGATTGATGCCGAGAAGAAATGCTGCCAACACTGCTCCCTGTCGAAGATACAAGTGTTTCTCAAAATTAGGAAAACATTTACTGTCACAATAATCAACTCAAGGGTACAATGTGTGTTGAGATGTGCTATGTCCAGACACTCATTGTAAAAGCTATAATTAGCCCCCTTTATTTCAGTAACAAATTCCGGGTATTCTGATGATAACTGCGTCTGCTTTTGAGGATCTGTCCTCTTACCCACACCAATTTCGACACAGTTTACTGTAGCTATTCCTTCAGAGTCCCCTACTGATTCCTCGCATCCTTGTAAACCTCATTGAGTGCTAGTACATTCCTCTTACTCATAGGGGATCATGGTCACACGAGGTAGAAGTCATACTTCTCCAAAATGAGTCAACTGACTCCAAAAAGCCTACAGACACCTACAGAGGAAAGAATTCTGAAACTAGGGTACCTCATCGAAAGTACACACATTTAAGGACACCAGTAAAGACATTCATACACATAGTAATTGCTGTACTCTAACTCTATTGCCATCAAGGCCCTCTTCTCCATGTGTCCATTATTTCCTCTGGTAGCTTTGCAGCTGGGACTTACCAATACTTGGCGCATTTGTAAGAAGTCCATTTGGGGCGGGATGGAGTATGGGTGACTGCTTTACCGGAGATTACAAGTAGGACCCAGAGGGTCCCATTAGAAATGAAGACTTACCCGGGGAACCAGTAATTCCAGTTCCTATTCCCAGCTTACTCCTTTTTCCCTTTTGTTTCAAGCAGAGATTTTGTCTGATATTAGCTGCTGAAAAACACAGAGCGAAACCCCACGTTTTTACCATCAATCTCATAACCCTGATAGGACAGGTAACTCCTGTTATGGTATTATCATGATTACTGTGGTACACACAAGGAAGCCTCATGGTCACTTCTCTTGAACCACCAATGGAAAAATTGTTGTCGCCAGGTACAACAAAAGTAGCAACTCCAAGTATTCTTAAAAAGTATAGACTAACTGAAGTGAAACCTTCCTTTATAAACTTGGACTCTCATTCGGATTAAGTCATTGTGGAGGCAGAGTGAAACAAGCATTTGCAATGCAATAGGTCTCGCATTACTGAAAGTTTGAGCTCTTGGCATTGCATTATTATTTGCAATGCCTATAGCTCAAACTATCATTAATGTGAGACCTATTACATTGCAAATGCTTGTAATCTAGAGTTGCCCTTTTACAGAAATACAAAGAATCCCACATGCAAGAGGTGTGTGAGGAAGCCGAGACAGCCAACGCTTAAAACAGCATGTATCTCCTTCTATGACTGCTTTTTATGCACAGAGGAGGAAGACGCCTGCGTCCCGAGACAAACAACCGAAAAACAGACAGCATTTGAAATACTGCAGACACCCCTCAGAAGGCAGCTAAGCAGTATGAGAATGGACTGCGGCCCCCCACCCCTCCTGCGCTGACCTCAATATCCTTGTTGCTTTATGGCCAGAGCTGCCGACTTTGGAGCTGGGGAACCAAGTTCAATCCTCGGCATCGTCTCAGCATCCTGTGATACTGGGCAAATCACTTAATCTCCCCATGCCTACCAAAAATGCAGGTGGCCTTGTGTAACATAATTGGTGCTCATGTAAAGCGCTCCAATACCTTCGGGTCGAGTTCGCGCTGTATAAATCTGCAAAAAAAAGAACTAGGAATGGCACATGCTGCCAGTGCCAAACCTCTGGTGTGATTGTGGTCAACTTAAAGTCAAAGCAATTTATTTATGCATTTTTATATAGCGCAAACTTTACCCAGAGCGCTTTACAATAGAGGGAAGTATGTTTGCAGCAGAAGATCTTAGTTAAGAAATGGTTACCTACCGAATATAATTTCCAGGTTAAGAAACCCAGTCTCCACAAGCTTTTTCCTCAGTCAAGTTCTGGGCCCTTGCGATGCTTAGAAGGGGAAGTTTAGCATTTTTTGTGACGAGGGGCAAACAGGGAATGCTTTGAGTGGGGGTTGATTTGTGCAGAGAAGGTGCTCTAAGTGCCTGATGAATGGCAGATCTGTTGTTTGGAGCCATCGTTTGGAGATGTTGAAACATTCTACTGTGCAAAGATAAACAACCTCTTAACTGGCCTATCTAGTTTTTACAATGGTGATCACTCTAACTGGACATTTCCCCTTGGCACAGAAACTCTCTGCACACATTACTTTTCTTTTTTCTTTTATTTATTTATCAAAAATATTTTTTTCTTTTCTATCTTATCATATACTTTTTTAATATGTTATTAAATTAGATTCACAAAAACATTTACAGATGCGACAAAATCATAATGTCATTTCAGTTTGCAAGAGACCATTGTTAGCTTCTCTTAGTTTAGAAGCATTTCCAATCTCACCTTTCATTCTACTCATACATACCATGAATCATACCAGCACGAAAAAAGGGTCACAATAAAAAACTTCTGTAGTGGAGTCCTGCTCATAAGTCCTGTTTGTCACAGTTTTCAAAGTGCACAGTTTTGACAATCACAAGTCCGTCATATTTATTTCTAGTACAAGTAACAAAACTGAAAGCTGCTCAAACAATTTCTGCTTTACTAGGAAGTAATGATAGTTCTCTCTGTTAGCCCATTCAAAGATTTCTGTACAACATACAAGAGGACAAGTACCATTATTTTTACAAGGTTTTCATCAAAGGTGTGTTCATTTCTTATCCATGCCCAAGATTCCCCTGCCGATTTAGTAATCCATTAATATTGTCAAGATTTGGAGCTGAGGTCATCATGATGGTTCTGCGTTGACTTAACACTAATACACAACTAAAGATAACAAATCTGCATTTCTTTGGTCCTTCTGATTGTGGCTGAAATACTGACCTTTATGACGAGAACCCAAAATGCAAAATGTAGTTTGAGTAAAGGAGATCAGGACATTTTCTAAATTGCATCACATCTTAGTCAAAAGGGTTTGCTCGCTTTGAGTTTTCATTTATTCCTCCCCCACTACCATGTACCAGGCCTGAGAAATAGTGGTGTATTGGTAAACAATAAGGGTGTTTCTACATTCTCACCAAAGTGAGATTTGGCATACAGGTATGTAAGGTAAAATATGCAGCGCATAGTATCAGTGCAGCTGAATATTTTGATTGTGTGCATATTAGTATGCTTGGTCCACTATGACGTCTCATTCTGAAAGTACATATGGTTTGTTTCTTCAACTCAGCTCTTCTAAAGGAAAGGGAAGAGTCATTCCCAACCATTATTATTAATTCAGCTTAGAATAGTCCGAGACAGCATATGATTTGTGAATGTATAATTAACTAGCTTTCGTAATGGAAAGTTTCAGTTCTATTAAGGACACAGAGGCAAAGATTATGCATCAATTTCTTTATTCATACTCCACAAAAGCCCTAAAAAGGATGGTACCAGTTAAAACAACAACAAACATTAAGAAATGACATTTCCCAAAACCAAGAATAATCACTTCCTAACGGTCTACCAAACGCATGACAATCCTCGTTTTATCGTCTTTCTGTTTGGTAGACTATTCTCTTTTCTTCGTGTGATCACTCTTCCACTCTTGCTTTGTTAATTGGATAACTTGTTTCTGATCAGGACCTGCCCAATGGAGAAAGGGATAAACCTAGCTATAACAGTCCAGAAAGAAATGATTCCCAATAAACCTCAACGCAAAAGAAAATCAGTTTTGTGAAAATGGAACATAATGAGCCATCTCATACATAATTCAAAAACAGGCCTTATGTGTGTTCCTCAGTTGCGTGCGAGGGAAAACATTCTGTAACTCGATGGGATAATCCTTGGCACAGTATCCTTTATAGAATTGAAACTTTCTGTTATGAAAGCTAGGACATTTTAGGACCAGAGTTGAGGATTATGCTTGTTTAAAGCTTCTACACCACTTATAAAACCATGCCCAAGACCATCTTGAAAGAGAAGTGTTTGAAGAGGTGTGGCACAGCGAGCAGGGCAGCTGACCCTGGAGCACAGGGCTCACAGTTTGATCACCGGCGGCAGCTCAACTCACCACCATGTAACCCTGGGCAAAAGCTTGCTTTATCTCCCTGATGGCCTGCAGCACCTTGAGACCCTTAGGGGTGAGTCGTTCATGCTTTACAAATACCGGATTTAGATTTAGAATTGCTTTACGGTGGACTGTAAAGACTAGTCTGCAGCATTTATGATGTCCTCTAGTCTCCCTTCCAACATAAAGGCCTTGGATGACATGGCACCGCTGAATGAATTACATGGCTGAATGAGTTCTAAATAGGTAAGTGTCAATCCCTGCCTCTGACTTTACCCATCTAACCTACCTGGCTATGGTAGGGGACAAGACCAACCTGAAGGGCTTGCTGAATGAGATCGACATCTATGATGCCATCATTGGCTTCAGTTCTTCCATCATACACCTTAAAGAAACACACCCGGCATGGCATGAGGGATTCCGGAAAGGTGGGATGTAGGAGAGTAGGATCTGCACTTATGTTGCCCCCACTTTTTTTCTGATGTATACACTGGTTTCTGGCTATAGTCTGGCTGGGTCCCTGCTAATCAGGCCCCAGTCTCTCTGTTCACGCTAAACGACTTGGTGTGCATATTAGATGCACTAGTGATTGGATACTGTGGTACCTTATGAGCCCCTAGTATATGGTACCTTAGGTACCTAGGGCATTGGTACTTCACAGGCCTACCAGGGGCTGAAGCATGTATTATGCCACCCCTGGGAAGCAGACTCAGTTTAACACCACAGGCCTGCTACTGCAGCCTGGGTGAGGTAGTGTTGGCACTTCTCACAGAGGTATAGGTTTCTATATCTCACCATACACACACATATAAACCACCACTCCTATGGCAGGCCCTATCAATCCTGAGGGCAGGGTGCTTGGTTTACAATGTGAGGGGGTGCCACTGCATGAGCAGCACCCCTCTGCAGCTGGCAGAGTCTATTCTCTGTTTCTGTTTGTGAATGCGGTTAAACCATATACTCTTAAGTGCATTATACCCAACGGTAAATGCTAACTTTGGAATGACTGCATAAAAACATGTTGTGTTTGGTGTCAAACAACTTGGGATCATACCCCCACACCAGTAACTGGTGTGGGAGTATGATCCCACCCTTCTAGAGGGGACGACATGTACCTACTGTGGTTACACGGTAGAAATCTGAAAGAACCTTGGCATCACAAAATGGATGCCACCAGCACAGACACTGGGCTGCCCTCCTGCTGCTGACTGAAACTCGCAGTGGAGAAGGCCCAACAATAGGCATCCTGTCACAGGGAGGTGTCACCACCTTCCAGACAGGATTTGTTATATTGGAACTGGGTGGGTGCACTTCTAGAGTGCTTTGAAGTCCTGCACTGGAGGAGCAGTAGGCTCCTCTGTGCATATGCCAGCTCAAACCGGTTCAGGGGCTACCTGTCCCTGCTCTGGTGCGAAATTGGACAAAGGGAAGTGGGTGTAACCACTCCCTACCCTGACCCTCCCAGAGGAGTGGTCATAGAGCTAATCCCTCCCCTATCTTCAGTATAAGAAAGCAAACTTTGCCATTGAAGATCTGAGAACCCTGGACGACACTCTACAAAGAAGAATCCTGGCCATTCGATGTTCCCTTACCTTTGGAAGACAGAAGAATCTCCCTTGGAGTCAAGGAGTGACTCCCCTGCTTGGCAGGCACCAAAAACCTTAATCAACGGTCGCAAACTTTCCCGCTCCCGCCGGAGTTCGAAGTCCCTGCAGCCCCGGAAGTGGATTTCCTGACTTCTCGACAGCCATTGTGAGTCCCCAGCAGAGCTGAGGCAAGTGGACCCCACGAGTGACGAGGAACAGCAATACCCGTGTACCGTGCACTATTGTCGAGTGCAACCCCTTCACGACGTTCTACGAACTTGTGCATTGGACCATTTGTGGCCCAAGCCTCCAGCAGGTTTTGCAGTGAAAATCAGAGGCCTACCCCGTCCCGAGTGACTGTGGGCTCCTGTGAAGCATTTCCTCAAGAGGCTTCTTCACGATCTCTTGCCCGTTGGCTTGTGGGCCCCCGAAGACTTTCTTATCAACTAAAAGGGCTCCCCTGGTTGCTCCAGGCCTGCCCTCACTCACCCTCGCTGGGTGAGTCCCTCAGACCTTGCTGGTCTGGAAAGCTGACCTTCTTCGATTTCCACGAGACTTGCTGTTGCCAAGGCTTGTTGGCTCCAATCCGGTTGCCAACACCTCAGTCTGCTGCAAACATTATGGGACACTCCAAATCCAGCTGCTGGTCATCGTCGATCTCTCCTGGACCTCGTGAGCAAAGAGTCAAAACACCATTGACGACCTAAAATCACCCGACAACCGTGGTCAGCCATCTACCTGACCACCGGTCACTGGCAAGTGACTTTGAACACTGTCCCTTCAATTTTCAGGTCATCTCCATCTTGAATCCACCCTTGGATTCCACCGGACACTTCTTCAGTCGACGCAAGCAGCAAGTCTTCTTTAGTCTCCATAGAAAATAGCGACGCGACGCGACCCGACACCAAAAGACACGGAGGTGGAAGGGGTTGCTGACGGGAGCCAAGGCCGTGAAGACCCCGCCTCGTCATCAGTATCCCCTAAAGTACCATCATCGTCCGTCGCAGGCGAGGGGGGTTCTATAGGTTCCTGCGGGACATCCGCCGGTAAAGTCGGGGGAACGGAAGGTCCCGCCGAATCCCCAAAAGCGGACTTAAGGCGCTCAAAAGCGGCCACATCTACACCCTCAACGCACTGTCTCTTAGGAGATGGAGGTTTCTCCCCAGACTGTTTGAGAGGCTCTGCCGGGGACTCAGAACGCTGCGCCGCCAATTTCGCACACTCCTGGACAATCTTTTGGGCTAGGCGCTGTTCCATAGGACCTACCACCTCGTTGACTACTCTATAGATGGAGGTGTCCACCGCCTCAAAAAAATCATCATCCCAAGGGGAAAAACCCCGGACCTCCTCCTCATAATAGTCAGCCTGATAGCAATGACTAGCACACCTCCAGACACACACTGCAAGAACAAACAACCCAAAGAGATCCTCTCTCCTTAACACTAAGGAAGGTACAAAATAGAGGGAAGAGCCCTCCAATAGTTGTAGAGGCAGGCTGTTACCTGCAAAGATTATGGGCAACCAGTGGTGGCAATAGGTGCAGCACAAAACCCCCTACGCGCATGGCCCTCAAAAGTTGACTGGGCCTGCTGCCTCCCTCGCGCGTACCGCGAGATGCGTGAGGTTTAGGAGGGCGCGTTTGCGCGCCGAAATGAAAGCGGGTCTTTGTGCAAAATACAACGCTCAGATGAGCGCGTCAGTTTCCGAGGCCAATACGGACGGGCGTTAGAATGATCTGCGGGACAAATACAACCCAGAACGGGCATCAAGGTGAGGCAGCCGGGACAAGGCAACCGCTCGTAGCTCCCGCAGCGCGACTCCTCCGTGGAGAGCGCCGCTGCAAGAGCAACGAGAGGGCCGAGTTCCTCTAGCGAGTAATACAAGCACCGCAAGGGGCCGAAACCGCGTAAGGAGCGAAGGAAAACGCTCCTGCGGTGAAACAAAGGAATCTGCAATGAAAAATACTAATCACACAAAGAATAGGAAGCGCATGTGAAAGAGCCCACACAAATATATCAAAAACCACCAATAACAAAGAGAATATATAGGAGCACTTAACTGGCTGCGAAGCAGCGAAGAAAGAGGGGGAGAGTAGACAGACAGGGGACTATGAGGACCTGTTGCCGAAATGGTCGAAGGACTATGGACTTATGTATCTTCCGGGTTGTAGGGAGTTGTAGTTTTTTCTGGTTCATGACAATGGCTTTATTTCTGGCTGTCTGGATGTTTTCTTATAATAAAGCGAAGAGAGAATGTAGCATATTCCGAAGCCTCCGGTCCTGCCATAGAATCCAATTGCTGGAGTCTCTCAAATGTCTTGAGTTTCAATTGGCCTCATTTTTGGAACCAGGAGATACTGATATTTGATTCTTATGGCTGGGTCTGTCAGCATTCTTGACCTTGTCCTGCCTTGGTGGATTATATGCATGACAGTTAAGACGTCCATCCCTAGTGCTATGTAATCGTTCTGTCCCTCACTGAGCACTTCTGTTAGAACAAACCGGCCAGCAGTTGCAGGCAGTTGAGCCACTGTGCTGGTGGAAAGCTCCCTGCAGCTCTCCCACTCAACCTGAGCACATGGCGTCCAACTCTGTGATTTGGACCTGGACATTCCCAATGGTGGCTCTGCTGTTCCCGGCCTCCATATGTTGTAGTCACCAGCCCCAAAAAATCTCTGGAGGAATAAGGGATCCTGATGCTTTGTTAAAACCTGCTATGTCTATTACTTTGGTAAGTGGACCTACCATGTCTAGCAGCTTATCTTGACATGATCACAAAGATCTGTTTTTACCCTTCTCAGGTTCTTTGTCAAATTTCAAAAGAAAAGTAGCCATCTTACCATTCATTTCTTGTGTCATGGCTACTTTCCCCTGTGGGGAAAGGCATAGGCATTCTGTCCTGGAGCCTTCCCTGACTCCTTGCCCACAGACTTGCAGAAACTCCTGAACTCGTAATATGCCAACTATTCCACCAGTATCCGCTTTGATGATCTGGGCTGATACAGATCTTCTGGGTCCATCATATGCCTTCCTTGGTCAGGGCCCTCCATCTAGGATTCACTCTTTTGGATGTTTAAATCTTGAAGAAAGGAGCAAGGGTCGGCTCAGAGCCAGTTCTTCATCTGAGGTGTCTGATTCTGGGAAGAACCATCCCTATCCTCCCTGTTTTCAAAGTGTGCTTCCACTCACTCATTCCTTCTGCTCACAAGTATTGACTAAGGGGCGTTGTATCTTCTTCAAGAAGGTGTTCTTAAGTTACTCAGAAGTGTGTCCTCTGTGAAAATCATCCCTTTAAATGTTTGCTTTACTTTGATATTTTTTTTTCAGTAATCCTATTACAATATGTCCCACAATTTGGATTCTCTACAGCCTCTGAGAGTAAAGACTTAGTCAACATACCATCTTGAGGCAGAGAATCCCAGGGACTGTAAACCCTACAACCGACTGAGCATTACATAGGAAGGCATGTTATAGGCAAATGTCAGTCCTGTGAGTTTTGCAGGAGTACTTGTTATTAGTGGACTGCAATTTGTTTTTCAACATGAGTAGACACTCAAGAATTTACCTTAACATTTATGATTTTATTAAACTCAAATACTATCCAGGTGCACACTGTATGTTTAGTGGTTACCATAGAAACAAACAAGATAGTGGCAACGGCATTGGCTAACAAATAGAAAAAAATATATTGCAACATTATAACAGAAACTAAGAATTTTTCTACATCGGTTCTCCAACCCCTCCTGTACTCTCTCTGGACTAGATTTAGTACCAAAAGCAGCCTGTGTGAGTTTCTTAGATGGCCTTGCTTTCACCTGCATATCTTAGTGAAACAAGTATTGTTCCATAAGAAGACCGCTGTGGTTTCGGTCTGTGCTCTCAGCAGCTATGACGTGGGCAGACAGGCTGATAAGCCAGTCTGAAGACTTGGGATGCCTTCCTTTTGCCTTATGGAAACGAAAGGTGTTCATAGTTTTTGGCTGCATGACTCTCAGCCTATTTCACCCTGGAAGGGAATATTCCTCTCTTTAGAATAGCATTCTAATGCAGCTTATATACTGTAGGAAGCTGGCTCTGTATATGGTATTGCTGCTATGTGGTTATACCATGCACAGAGTCCACGGGACTCCCAAAAGTGTACAGGGCTCAATGTAAAACCCAAAGTGCTCTATTAGTGGTAGTGTGGGCGAGCAGCCTTAGGCCTAACACAGAGGAGTGTAACACATTTATTGCACAACATTGATCAATATGGACACATGACTCAAGAAGGAGTTCCAGACCAATTTTAGAAAAATCTTCTTTGTATTTTATTTTAAGACCAAGATCTTTGCAATAAGGTAAGTACGTTTTTGAATAAAAATACTTTTCACTTTCAAAAATTGATACTTAAAAACTTTTCAGAACAGTTCCATGTTATCTTGTGGGAAAAACAATATCGCGGATAAACAGGAAAGTATCAAATTTACAAATCTAGTCTTAGGGCCCAAAGGTCAGCAAGGAGATGGGTCAGCTGAGTTCCAAAACGACACCACCAGTGGCACAGAGGCAGCCAGGTGCAGAGGTCAAAGTCGGAGTTCGACCCAATGCTTTTCAATTGAGACTGGGGGTGCCTGAAGCCACACTGCTTGCAGATAGGTAAATCGGTTCCAGGGGCCAAACTTTGGGAGTTAGGATCAGCCCAAGGAGGGGCCACAAAGCAGCACCAAACATACACCAACAGCGGCACAGGGGCGGTAAGGTGCAAAATCAGCATCAGGGGCCCAATGCTATTCAATTGAGTTTCTTCTTTTTGGCTGCTGGCGTTGCACCGGAGGTTGCAGGACAAAGACCAACGACAGCAGAGGTAAGTAGAGATGTAGGGGGTCATAGGGGCACCGTTGGTTCAGCTCACCAAAGCCCAGGGGCTTCGGGTGCAGTGTTGCCTTTCAATGTCGGAGTCTTCTTACTGGAGCTAGTCGGGGGAGCCACTGGATTCACACTGCAGGTGCTGCTGTAGTGATCAGGAGAGGTCAGCCAACACTGGACACGAGGTCAGGATCACCGGGGAGAATTCACTGCACAGGTGGGCCACTCAAACTCAGGCCGTGAGCGTTGGGTGCAGAGTGGGCAGTAGACAAGGATCCACTGGATCCGGGGTCCTTGGAGATGGTTTCATTTGGACAGGGCAGCTGCGGCCGGGAGATTGGAGTCTTTTTTAAGGCAGCAGTCCTCCCAGGGTTTCGGAGGTCGCTGGCTGCAAGACAGGTCGCAGGGTTGCAGAAGCTGGAGACAGGCCTGTAGGGCTGAGTCCAAGGCAGTTGTCGTCCGTCTTCTCTGCAGGGATGTCTTCTTTCTTATTAGGTTGTTGCAGATCTACATTCTAGGTCTGGGGGAGCAACCTAAATACTAAATTTAGAGCCTTTTTAGAGTAGTAGGAGGTAGGGCCAATGGGCAACTTATCTGGGGTTACTAAACCCTCTATTATGCCACCCTACTGTGGGAGCAGTCATAGACCTAGCCCTGAATGGGGGGGTCTCCCCATCTTCAAGATGGCAGGGACTGAAATAGATGTGCTTCATCATGCCTCCCCTACCCTACGGGTGGAGTTGGCAGAGGTGAGCATACCTAAAATGTTTACCTGCCGGTTTTACTACCCAAAGTGGGGGTGTAAACCAGGGGCTAGCAACAGGGGCTGGGGGTCGCATTACAAAGGCGGCAGGCCTTTGAAGTTTCCCCTTTCGAGTGCTGGCCCATCCTGGGGGAGGAGGTGTGACACCTCTGCCCTGGATGTGCATTGTTTCTGGTTCCAGAGAGCGGAGGCTCTCTACCCAGGGGTCCAGAAACATGTCTGGTTGTGGATGGCTTCCTACAGCCGGTCAGACACCAAATTAGGGTTGGTAGGTTTTCAGGGGCACCTCTGAGGTGCCCTTTGAGTACGTGGTACAATAAATCACACACTGGCATCAGGGTGCATTAATTGAAAGAAGTAGTTTGATATCAAACACTCCTGTCTTCAGTGAAGCCATCATGGTGCTGGGAAACTCGAGTTGTCGAGTTTCCAGCCCATGTACCCTCTATGGCTTCACCGGCACTTACAATATTAAGGAATGGACTTTAACATTTGAGGGGCATTTCTGCTCATGCAGATAGGCCCTCACCTGTGGTATAGCGCACCCTGCCTTAGTGCTGTGAGGCCTGCTAGATGGGTGACTTAGCTATACGTTCAGGCAGTGCTGGCTGGCATGGCACCCAGGCAGGGTGCCATGTCGTCGACTTTGTCATTTTCTCCCTCACAGAGGCGTACAAGCTGCAAGGGCAGTGGCATGGTCCCAATGAGGGGTGTCCCAGGGGACCCTCTTCAGCTCCCAGGCTGTAGGTATCCACATTACTATTTATTAAGGACTTACAGAGCGCAGAAGTACCAATTGTGGACATGTTTTGGGCAAGAAGCACTGGCACAGGGACCCTGGTTGGCAGGGACCCTGTGCATTACAATCAAAGCCAGGCAAAAAATGGGGGGCAACCATGCAAAAAGAAGCATTTTCTCACATATACTCTAACTAGGCTTTGTGGAATACTATTGAAAGAAAAACATCAGTATAGGAGCCCTAATGTTTCTTCACCTATGTATATTCCAGTGAAAGTTTGTGTACTGCTTGCAAAAAATAACTCAAAATCAAGATATCAGATTATAGTAAAACAAACATTAAACAATATATTCAAGCACGCTAATTTATCACACTGAAATGAAACAGTCATTAAATGATTGTGCCTACTGTGCATTCATAATAAAAAGATGTTCATGAATAAATATATGAAATGCAATAGGGAGTACGTATCTAGCAAAAATATGAAGATATCATCCCTAGAATAATAATGAAGCATTTGCTATGAACATATTATTCATGCTCAGTGATAAAGGAAAGAAGCAAAGTTAAAATGCCTTATGTCTAACATGACTATAGCATCTTGGTACACACTTGTTTACAAACTTGATTTAGAAGGGATTTAAAGTAAAAAGATGATTATATAGACAAGTGACATACTGGTAGTCTAGTTTTCACTTAAGCTGGCCAAAACATAATGCCATTGCTTCACAACATTAGGATTCAGTCGGGTAAAATCATTCTCCATTCATGTTAACATCCATGATGATACTGAGATGGAGACTCAACAGACCATTGCGGAACTGTTACAAGAAACCACCTTACAGTGCTACAATTTATCATGCGATGTGCTACCGTGAGAAGGAATGTTTTTCAATATGATGACCACCTTACACCACTGTCACTTCCATAGGGAGTACATTTTCTCCCAACATGGCTAATATTTACATGCAGAAGTTTGAGGTTACACATATCTATGCCGGACCGAATCTATTCCTCATCAAACTATGAAAGCGCTATATTGATAATATACGGATCATTTGGAAAGGTGATTAAAATAGCGCTCAATCTTTCACATCATGGGTAAACACTTGTAACCCTCATCTCAGATTTACAAGCACACAGGGTAAGGATAAATTGACCTTCTTAGACATTTGCATTACACCAGAAAAGGGAATATGGAAGACTCCTGGTACATACTAGACCAAGGTCTCCCACATCAAGTTACAAGTACATGCCAAACCACCCATGTGGCTCTTGTAGTGTGTGTCGATTTACTGAAACAACTGATAGCCTTAACTTGGAACTTCCTACCCCATGGATCCAAAAATTTTTACTAATTGCAACAGCACAAATATTGTTTACGTGATGAAATCCCCATGTGACTACCAATATGTGGTGATGACAACACGCAAAATTTAAACATGTGTCCTAGAACATTAGAACATCAGATGCGCACAATCTACAAAATTGACAGCACATTTTGAAACACCTAACACCTCACAGGCGATCTTAAAATGATGGTCATTGAATAGCTAGGTGCCTATGGGAATGAGGCACACTCACTTGTCCGCAGAGAACAAAAGTGAATTTTATGACTGTTTAACCAACACCCTTGGTTTTAATTATGATATTGCTTGGATGTCTTTACAACAACAGTAACACCGGCAACATCATCAATACCCTCCAGGATACATACCCTCTAAAAATGGACACTATGTCATGTAGAAACTGTAAATAAGTTCTTTTTAGACTTCCCTGTTCCTATGCCACTGCAACTGACCACCTCCACCACTTACTGTGAGAGAGACATAGCCTACAGCTTTGTCATTGACTTGGTTGGGGTATTTATAACCTCTGTGTTTACAAACCTTTTGAGCAATTCTAAGAGGGTTCCATTGATCTCATCAGAGTGACCCCAAATAAACAATTGACTCCCCAATTCCATCTTTTGCAGTAGTTTTACTCTAGTAGATAAGTATTTTCTTCTTCAGGTAGTTTACCTAACTAAGATACACCCCACCATTTAGTACGAGACGCCTCTCTTCTGTGTATCTTTATATTTTAGACTGTTGTAATCTGTGTCAGACACTATGATATCATTTTACCCTCTTGGAGTATTCACACTTTATTTATTCACTCACCCAAGTATTCTACAAGCTGCCCGTTACCGGTGAACAATCAGGGCTCTTAAAACAGTGCTGATTAGTTGGATCCTGATAACTCACTTAAAAAGCTAAGACTTCAGACATAGTCTCTCACCTTCACAATTCACTGCTCTAAAGAGTTTGTCAGTGGTACCAGATCTAGTGACCTCACCTGTGCTACCTTTGAGAGTGGTCCCTTGGAATACTTTAATGTAAGTAATACCCTGGAAGGTATTTCTGATTTCTGATGCAACAACTTCAGGAGATTTTTCCAGGATCAGCAGCCTTTTGTATTTTGCTTCTTCCCTCCTCTCCCCATACTCCCAAGCGACTCTTACACCTAGAGAAGCACGCTTCTCAGGGCTACTTGTCGTTTTGTTTTCCTGAAAAAACTTATGCAGTTCTAGCTGATTTCAGTAAAACAAAAAATGGATGTTGCAAGTGTGAAACAAGTATAGCATTTGCTCTCCATTCATCTGCGCTTCAGTTTATCTGCTACACTAAAGAAGCAGATCTCCAGACAGGTGGAGATTTATAAATGTGACTGACAGACACTCCTCTGCCAAGGGGTCAAAGGCTAAAGACTGTCAAATCACTGGGCTTGTGAACCTCCCACCACATTGCAATTGAGCCCCTTCATCTCCCTCAAAAACGAACGGAAGCAATTATTAGTTCAAGGCACAGTGGGATATTGGAGATCTAGCGAATTTAAAGATGCAGTGAATTGCCAGATTTCAACTTGCATCCTACGAAATTCTCCTCATTTTCTAAAGGAAACCTTGACAGATGAGTTAACATTAGTGTCACTTTGTTTATGAATGGGATGTTTTTTAAATGATTGGGAATGATGGGCATGATGTACGACGCAACAGAATAGTGATTACCAAATTGGGAATGGGTGCGAACCCCAATTCGGTAATGTTATGTTATGTTACCAGGTTTTATAGAGCGCAACAGCTGCCTCAGCTAAGAGGCGTCCCGGCGCTAAGCAACAAAAGAGCAGTACGCACAAAACGCTGAAGGCCTACAGGGAAGTGAACAAAAATGTCTTAATGGCTTTCCTAAAATGAAAATAATTAGTAAGCCCACGAATGTGGGCCGGCAAAAAATGGCAGCTCTATTACGGAAAGAGCGCCCACCAGCATGGACTCTTCTCACCCGGGGATCACTACCAAGCATTGTCCCATAGATCGAAGTGATCATGTAGGAGTGTAAGGTAGAAGAAGGTCAGACAGAATTTGGGGAGATGCCAATTTCAGAATTTTAAAGCCAATACACAATGCCTTAAACTCAATTCGCCTGGCTACAGGCAACCAATGAAGGCGGCAAAGAGCACTAGTCACTGAACAAGTTCTGCGCAAGCCCAAAAGGGATCTTGTGGCCGCGTTCTGGACTCTCTGTAGCCTCTGAATTTCGGATTTATTCGCTCCCAAATACAGCGAGCAGGCATAATCAAGCCTAGACAAGATCAGGGCCTGAATAATGATCTGCCTGGTCATAGCATCAAAAAAGGCCAGAATAGATTTAAGCCCGCGCAACAGACCGAAACAAGTTCCTGCCACCTTTTTCATCTGAATCTGGAAGTTAAGTGAGTTGTCCATCCACACCCCCAGGTTCTTCACAGCAGGCTTAGGAGTAGGAGCCGTACCTAAGCTCTAGGGCCACCACAGTTCACTCCAGCAGTCATGGCTCCCTCCCACCAACAACACCTCTGACTTGTTGGTATTCAGTTGAAGGCAGTTGGCGGTCATCCACTCGGCGATCACCGAGAGGTCGCCCTGAAACTTCCTGGCGTCCTGCTCGGGGTCACTCAAGAGAGCCACCACCAACTGAGTGTCGTCGGCATAAGAGACCATGGTCATCCCTCTGCTCCTGGCAACATCTGCCAGAGGTTGGACATAAAGATTAAAGAGCAGGGGGCTCAGGGACAAACCTTGTGGGACCCCTTGGCCAATAGGAAAGATGCCAGAGGCAAAAGGGGGATCAACCACCTGAAACGTCCTATCAGCATGAAAGGAGGACAGCCACCCAAGAGCTAAACTAGTAACTCCAGCCCTAGATAAGCGATTCAACAAAATGACATGAGACAGAGTGTCAAACGCGGCACTAAGATCCAAAAGGATCAGTGCCGACGTCTGCCCCGCGTCTAAGACCATCCACAGATGTTCAGTCACGGCCAGAAGTGCTGACTCAGTGCTGTGGCCAGGCCAGAAACCGTTTTGAGAGGGATCAAACCTCCGATTTACAGTAAAAAAATCCGTAAGAAGGGAATTAATATAGGCCTCGGTGATCTTCGCAATCCAAGGTAACAAGGAAATGGGACGAAAGCTTTCAGGTTT
This sequence comes from Triturus cristatus, assembly GCF_964204655.1. Lineage (NCBI taxonomy): Eukaryota > Metazoa > Chordata > Amphibia > Caudata > Salamandridae > Triturus > Triturus cristatus. The sequence continues at coordinate 1,154,507,680 of NC_140583.1, read as the reverse complement.
ATAAGGGTCTAAAGATGGTTTCTTGAGCAGCGGCAGTACCCTGGCCTGCGTCCAAGCCCTGGGCACAACCGCTGCGCTCAAAGACCCATTGATCACCATTTCCAAAGGGTGAATGATAGTAGATAGTATTTTTTTAAATTGGTCAGGCTTCAAAGGGTCGGCAGGAGAGCCCGACTTTACCTAGGAGCAAAGTGTCAATAAAACGTCTTGTGATATAGGGGGAAAAGCTTCAAGGACACCATCAATGAGGTTACAAGAGGTTTCAGGAGGACCTATAGAAACCATAGGAAAGCTTTTATAAATATCCTCGACCTTCTTGACAAAATAATTGGCCAGTTCTTCACATTGCAAGTCGGAGGTAATCGCTGAGCTTGCAGCGTCCTTCTGAGTTTTGAGCTCCGTCACTATAGAAAAAATAATCTTGGCCGGATTCGAACTCCTTCTGATCTGCTCCGCGTAGAATGCCGCACGCTCAACATGGAGTGCCCTATGCTAGCGCTTAATAGCAGCGCGGTAGAGAGCCTTGGAAGAAGGGTCGAAATCCCGCCACCAGGCTCTCTCCAGCTTCTTACAGATCTTACGAAGGACAGCTAGTTTAGCATTATACCAAGGGTTAGGTTTATTAAGCCGGTTCCTAGACAGCCTAACAGGAATAAGAACATCCAGAGGCTGGGTAATCCAATCGGAAAAGATCGAGTAGGCCTCGTTAGTGTCAGCCGAAATGACCAGGGCGGTAGCCGCGAGATGGCTTTGAAGATGTTTCCAGCTCAGTTTGTGCCAAGGGCGCTTAAAAGACGAGGTGCTAACTAAATTGCGCGCTAGCAAAATGTCATAAATCACCATGGAAACTAAATAGTGATCAGACCAGTCCATAGGAACAGGAGCTTGCACCACAAGGGAAGATATATTAGTAAAAACAGGATCGAGTAAATGTCCAGCCAAATGTGTGGGGCCTGAAACTCGTTGCTCGAGCGGACATGCAGCAAGGTCAGCCAGAAAAGATAACACATTAGGATCTGAAACTCTGAAGCTCGAAACTCTGTGGACGGACCTGGGGGACGGTAGATCAATAGTACTGACATAGTGTAATTAAAATGAAAAGTAATTTTAAAAAAGGCGCATTCACAGTCAGTAACAGTCTGTTTAGTAAAAATACATGGGAACCAAGCTTTAAGAATGACCGCAATACCCCCTCCTCTTGTATGTCTATTAAGAGTATAAATCGTATAGCCCTCCGGAAGAGCAAGTACCTGCTGTGTTACCGTGTCCTCTGAGAGCCAGGTCTCAGTGAGAAATAAGACAGCAGGAGACCTGTCTTCCTAGAGGTAACGAACGTCAGCAAAGTGCTTGAGTAATGAGCGACAATTAAGTAAAAAGACCGTCACTGAGGAGCGGGGGTGGGGGGGTTGTTGGGTCTAGCCGGGACTAAAGAGGAAAAACCACAGCATAAACACCCAAAAGGGCCCTCCAAACCATCCAAACGAGGTTTTAAACACTCTGTTACCCGCCTCCCAATTGCAAGCAACTCAAGCTGAGAATGCCGCTGCCCGCGTCCCAAGCAGTGGGACATCAGCAGGGCAGCATGTTAGTGGCCGCCCGTCGGAGCCTTCCCCCCTTGCTGCCTCGCGCGCGAGGCTACGCCCACTAAGGTATGACCCACCTATAGTTTTGAACTGGAGGCGGGCCACTGGGGGCGGAGGGCGCGGCCGCCCCCTCTACTTAGGTGGCCCTCTCGCCCAGTTCCTCCTCTGTTTCCTGCGCGCCGCTCCAGCCTGGACACGCGATTTCGTTTCCGCGAGACCTGTTGTTGCCGCTACCTTCGATTCCCCACCCATCCCCCACCTTCGGCGACGTCGTGCTTCGAAGTCCGATCATCCGGTGAGTCTTGCTGTCCTCTCCCACCCCGGCCCTGTCCCTGGGCATGACCAGGTGTACAGGGCCCTATGGCCCGGGAGGCCATGGGTGTGGGGGGCGCAAGCCATGGCCCGCGCCACAGCGGTTTAGGCGGGTGTTGGTTGATACGAGGTGGGGGGCAGGCGAAGTGGGGCTGTGTCAGGCCAGGTCGGGCGAGGATCAGAGCCGAGTGCCGGCCCGTCCCGCATGTACTGTGCATGGAGGGTTGTGCCCGGGGCGTATGCTTGTCAAGGGTAACGCTTGTTCACGCATATGGAATTGGCCTCCAGCGATCGCGCAACCATTTGAGGTGTGGATCGGCATGGCCATCGCGTGGCGCCAGTTAACTGGAGCCTAGGAACATCGCCCCCGTCTTAGTCAGGTCTGGTGGCTTGGTGGTTTAATTCAAATCCCGGCATGTCGCTGGCGGTCTGATCGCGGGGCTTCCCCCCCCGCCCCCCCCCCCTCCACTGGCGTCGGATTGCGGAATCCGTTTATGGCAATGGGGCCTCAGATTCACGGTTGGGTGGGCCACTCGCGGCATCGCGGCTAGGGCGGTTTAACTGTGATACTGCGAACCGGGTCGGGTCCCGGCCCGGCTCATCTGCCTGGGATCCCACGTAACTCGCTCGGTCTGGGTATGGGTTTAAGATGGCCGTGCGGTCTAGGGATCGGCATTAAGGTCGCAGTGCCCCATGATGTGTGGTTCGGGGCTCACTTCTGACAAACTTGAATTAGTTTCTTGAAGGAAGGAGCGTTATGGCCTTTGGGCCAAGTCCATGTGATATAAAACCGTTGATAACGTGCTCCCGGCTCCCGGAATTTTAACCGATAGAGATCTCGACTGGCGGGCGGGAGGTAGCGGGATCGGTGCCCGCCTTCACTAGGCCGCAATTCCAGCATTTAGGGCGGGCTACAAACGGCCTCTAGGATGCCCAACCCCCCCCCCCCCCCTCAACTTGTTCGGCGTCGCCCGCATCGCAGCAGCTTGCCGCCGTGTACCACATAAAGGGCAGTGCGTGCGCAGCAGCCATCTGATGGACCGTTGCAGGAGGCTTGCGGGATCGCTAGGGGGTTACCTGCTGTTACGGGGTGCGGGTAGAGCTTGCCATTTTCCCGCTCGCAGCCTTCTGGCAGCGCCCAACGCAGGTGCCGAACGCTGCAATAAACCGCGGGAGGAGCGTGGGGTTTAGGGGTAGGGGGGGGCCATTTTCGCAGAGAGGGGTGGCCTAATGGCTAGGTCAGCCGACTGCGACGCGGGGGAACCAGGTTCGAGCCGAGGGAGGTACAAACATCCCCTGATTCTGGTCTAATCACATAAATTCCCTCTGCCTCAAATTGAATGTGCCCGTCTGTAATGATACTGATGTTGATGTTCATGTAAAGCGCCCTGATACCTCGGCTTCAGTTGCGCCGGGGAAACTGCAAAAGAAGGTAAATGTTTACAATGATACGTAATCACATTGTTTCCCGGCGGCGGACCGAGTCGCTGGCACCCGGTGGTGTTCCGCGGTTTCCGCGGTGTTCCGCTTGTTCCGGGCCGGGACTGCGGGGGTGGGAAGCGGCTGGGGGGCATGGTCTGGGTACAATGATGGGGTCCTACGATCCGGGCCCCCCCAGCCCCCACCCCCAGCCCCCCCCAACCCCTGGTGGCCTCCCCGCCCGTCAGCGTTCCTACCAGGGGGGGGCCAAACGCGCGTGCGTTAGGACGGCTGCCTCGCGCTGGCCTTGATGTCGTGCCAGAGATCGAGTATGGAGCGCCCGACGCGCACAGCGGGGGAGGGGGGGCAGCGGCTAAGCGCATCCTGGCATTTGTAGGGGGGGATGCATAACGGATATGTTATGACACATGCTGTCGAAAGTATAGCTGGATATGTCATAAGGTGGCAAAGAGTCCAGCAGGAGCCGTAGCTCAGAGGCACTGTCGCCAGCCTTTGGTGTTGCAGGCGGCAAGATCATCTCTGAAGGGCAAAATCTATGGCAATTGATTTTCCACTTTTATTGTGTTGTGTGGCCAAGGCGCTAGGCTTGGGTTCACTCCTCCTTCCGGGCTTTGTTCCTGAACAGGGGGCCGGTCATTAAGTGTCTTATGCGGTGCAGTCCAGGGTTCAGACACAGGTGACCCCAGGGGCGGGGTGAGCTCAGGCAGGACTGCACCCGCCCCGGAGGTTTCCGCCAGACCTGATGCGGTGTGCGGGTCATGTACGGATGTTTCGGGGCCGGGTGCCCGGAGAGGGAATTTTTTCTAGCGATGCACAGGGCAAGCCGGCGCACTGGCACCGGATAGGGGTTAGGGATAATTACTTCAGCACCCCCTTGGCCGGAGGCCTATTCACTGTAACTGCCAAGCTGCTGTGTGTACTTGAGATGCCTGCCAATGTACTAATCACCGTTCCTTTTCCCAATTGCAGATCGGTGAAGGAGCGCCCGCGAGTATAGGGCTAGGACCGGAGGCGAGGGCACTAAGGGACGCGCATAGCTGTACTATCGGAGCATCGCCATGGAGAATGTCGGGACACCGGGTCCATTGTTCTCCCAAGAAACGTCGGTCGAGGAGACGCAGCCGAGCGCACCACAGGAAGGGGTCTGGGCAGACTTTATGGCATTTGCCCGAGAGAAGGGCACGGCGTGGGCCCAAGGTTTTCTAGAGGGCCGCAGGGTGGAGGACTCGGGAGTTGTCGTAACCCCCCCCCCCCATGAGGGCGCCCCAAGCGGATCCGGGGCTGAACCCTGGAGGTCCACCAGGGTGCGCAAGCCCACATCAAAAGACCTACCGGAGGCCCAGCCGGCCAGGAAACGGCAGGCGACCGCAACACGTTCCGGCCTCCCGGCGGTCGCAACACCACCGGTACACGATTCGGCCACAGGACTAACTGACTTGGCCCAAATGGGCAAAGCCATGGACCAGATGCTTAGCCTCATGTCTGTTTTCCAGAGCCGCCTCGATGCGCTGGCCGCACCGCCGCAGGTGCCCCCAGCCCCGGCCCCCGCACCTGCTCAGGCGCCCGTCCTACAAGTTTGGGCTGGGCAGGGCACAACCGTTGAACGACGCAATGGTGAGATTGGGGGAGCGTTGGGGTTGTCAACACAGGGGGAGGCTGGCCCTTCCACAATCATGGCGGCAAGCACCCCCCCGGCCGGCGCTACGGCGCGCACCCCACCCGCACAGGCGATCACCATCCCCCCCATCCCTGCTGCCGCGGAGCCTGCGCCCGTTTTACCAACAGTTGTGGCGGCGTCCGAAGGGGGGGGTGTATCCCAGGTCCCGAAGCCCCTCGTTACCCAGGCACCGCTGGCGTCGGGCCGCTGCTCCCTGGCATGGTTGGTGCCGCAGGCCGCAAAAGAAGGGATCTGGAGGAGGGAATATATAGACATCCTGACATTACTTATGCATGGGTCTGCTGGGGTGGACACGAGGAGAATGGGCCGCAAGGAAGAAGAGAGGGTCAGGTACCAGCAGTGGCCGGACAAGACCATCGAGAACTGGACATCTGCAGTCAATATTTTGGCAGCGGTTATAGTGCAGAAATCCCCCGATCAGAGTGAGGCTCTAATGCAGTACGCCAGCACTATACAAGAGGAGGCGAGGCTCTCGGGGGGGTTGGGGTGGTTCTTCTATGACCAGGATTTCAGAAAAAGAATGGCCATATGCCCAGACCTGGGGTGGGACCAGAAAGAAATTCAGCTCTGGGTGGAACACATGTGCCGCCCCACCAGGGAGAAGAAGGACCAGGGATATAAAGGGCAGGGTGAGGCATCTGAGAAAAAGAAGGACAACTTCCCCAAGCGCACATTTAAGCAGCCTTTTCGGGGTGGCAGGGGGCGGGGGCAGCGGCAGGGCAAGAGATTCAATTCTGGGACGTGCCGCCTTTACAATGGGGGCAATTGCACCTGGGGTAGGTCATGTAAGTTCGCACACAGCTGCAGCAAGTGCGGCGCGCAGCACCCCGCCACTTCTTGCTCCTCCAGCCAGAGCGCACCGCAGCCCACAGCAGCAACCAGGAATGACGCGCGACTCTGAGACCACTCAATGGCCCCCCCACCCCCCCCTGCCTGCACCCCTCCCTCCCACACCAGTCACGCCCTCCGCAGTTCAGGGTGCACCACAGAGCGCCATGGCCCCTGTCAAAGGCCCTTCACCCATCATCCTGGGAAACATCCTCCCACTCATTAGGCAGTATCTACTGCTCCGGGACAGAACACTCCTGGCGGGGGGGTTCATCGATGGGTTCAGGATCCCCTACAATGGGCCTCTGGAGTCCAGAGATGCGAAGAACCTCAAATCCGCGAGGGACATGCCTGGGGTGGTGGACCAAAAGGTGGGGAAGGAGTTGTTAGCAGGTAGGGTAGCGGGTCCTTTTAGCGGCCCGCCCTTGGACAACTTTTTAGTGTCACCACTGGGGGTGGTGCCGAAAAAACAACCAGGCACCTACCGCTTGATCCACCACTTGTCTTACCCTGAAGGAAATTCGGTGAACCACTGGCTGGAAGAGGGTGTTTGTTCTGTGGTGTACTGCTCCCTGGACATGGCCATTGACATGGTCAGGAGAGTGGGGCAGGGGGCGTGGCTTGCGAAGGCGGACATCGAATCCGCTTTCCGCCTGCTGCCGGTTCATCCAGCCAGTCAACATCTGTTAGGCTTCAAGTGGGCGGGGCAGTTCTTTTACGATCGCTGCATGCCAATGGGCTGTGCCGTTTCCTGCGCCTACTTCGAAGCCTTTAGTTCGTTCCTGCAGTGGGCCTTGGGGGAGCGACACGGGATCACGCAGGTGACCCACTATCTGGATGACTTCCTCTTTTTTGGTACAAAGGGGTCAGATGAGTGTGCGGTGGGCTTGAGTCGGTTTGAGGAGCTGGCAGAGTTTCTGGGTGTTCCCCTTGCCCCAGGTAAGACCGAGGGCCCTGCGCAGGTGCTGACCTTTCTCGGGGTGGAGTTGGACACGGTAAAGGGGGAGTCGAGGCTCCCCGCCGAGAAGGTGCTGGGCTTGTTGCAGGACATCCAGGCGCTGCTGGGCAAGGATAAAGCGACCCTCGGGGCTGTCCAGAGCTTGATTGGCAAATTGAATTTTGCAGCGAGAGTGATCCCAGCAGGTAGAGTGTTTTCAAGGAGATTGGCGGGGGCCACGGCAAAGGTGACACAGAAGCACCACTTTGTAAGACTGACTGCGGGCTTGAAGGCTGACCTGGCCATGTGGGCGGAATTCCTCAGGGACTTTAACGGGACGGTGATTTGGAGGGCCCCATGGATAGCCAGTCAGGAGCTCTGTTTGTTTTCAGATGCGTCTGGCAGGGAAGGTTTTGGTGTGATTCTGGGGGAAGAATGGTGCGCGATGCGATGGCCCAATGCATGGCGTAAGAAGAAGGTGACGCAGAATGTGGCAGTGTTGGAGCTCTTCCCAATTGTGGTAGCAATGCACCTCTGGCGGGCGGCACTGAGCAACAGGAAGGTTGTCTTCTGGTCAGACAACATGGCGGTGGTGCACGCCATCAACGGCCTGACTGCCTCTTGCCCGCTAGTCCTGAGCCTGCTGAGGGAATTAGTCAGGGAGGGCCTGCGCAGCAACGTCGAGTGTAGGGCACGGCACATCGCGGGGGTACGGAATGTGGCAGCTGACGCTCTTTCTCGCTTTCAGTGGCTCCGGTTCCGGGAGGCCTGGCCGCGGGCGAGGGCGGAGATGACACCATTTCCGGACCACCTCTGGCGCTTGCTTCAGTGGGAGAAAGACTGAGGAAGATGGGGGAGAGGTCCCTGGCGCCGGCGACACGGCGGAAATACGACTCGCAGCTAGCGACTTTCAGAGCTGTAGGCGAGGCGCTGGGTGCTGCAGCCTTAGGGGCAGAAGATCAAGTGGAGGCCTTTGTGGTGTGGGCCAAGGATACCGGTAGATCGCACTCCTGGATTAGCGGTCATTTGGCAGCGGTGCGCCACGAGGCTAAGCTAGATGGTAGGGGCGACCCCGCGGGATCATCCAAGATCAGGGCGGCCCTGAAGGGTTGGGCCAGGGAGGAGGTTAGACAACCAGACACCAGGGCACCCATTGAATACAGGGACCTCCAACTCCTCCTAGACGTGTTACCCCTGGTGACTTTCTCACCGTTTGAGGCCAGCTTGTTTTCCACGGCCTTTTGCTTGGCATACTTTGGCGCTTTCAGGGTCAGCGAGCTAGTGGCAAAGTCTAAGGAAGACCTGCCTGATCGCGCGCTGGGGATTGCGGATGTGACCCTCAACACAGCACTGGAGCTGCGTATCCGCAGATCCAAAACAGATCAGGTGGGGAAGGGGAAGACGGTGGTGTTACAGACCCTAGGGGATAACAGGTATTGCCTGGTCCACCTGGTTAGGGAATACCTTGCACTGCGTCCAGCATCTCCCGGTCCTTTTCTGGTTCATGCGGACGGTTCCCCCCTCACTAAATTACAGTTCGAGCGCCTACTTGGGGCTTCGCTGGCTAGAGCCGGTCTAGCGGGGTGTGGGCGCCGGTTCTCCTCGCACTCCTTTAGGATTGGTGCTGCTACTTCGGCGGCCAAAGCCGGCCTGGGCCCAGAAGGAGTAAAAGGGGTAGGCCGCTGGGAATCGGACTGTTTCAAGAAGTATGTCCGTCCGTAATGCTGTGGTACAACCCGGAGCTTTGTCCCCGCTCCATGTTTTTTGGTCCATTGTCATGAACGCATTGGTTTTTTGTGTGTTTAATAAAGTTACGCTTACCTAAAAGCCGTTTCATCGCTTTATTGACAGGTGCCCGGGTCTGGTTGGTAGGCCATTCCTACATCTCGAGGATGGAACGCTGGGCAGCACACAGGAACTGGTCGCAGAACTTTGCTACTACACAGCTTGTGTGGTTGGGTTCCCCGGGCATGAAATGGAGGGAAGCTCGCGGCATGATTGAGCAGCGCCTGGCAGTTGTAGGGGTCCAGCCCACTGTCATCATCTTGCACTTAGGGGGCAATGACCTGGTTGCCAGGGGGAGGAGGGCTCTGCTACTGTCAATGCAATCCGACTTGCAGGCCATCAGCCAAGCCGTGGGGTCATGCGAGGTCTGGTGGTCTGAAATCATCCCCCGCAGGGTGTGGAGAGGGGCTAGGTCCCCGGCGGCGGTAGAGCGGTCCCGTAGGAGGGTTAATAGGTCCATGCAGAAATTCATGGAGCGCAGGGGCATGGGCTTCATTAGACACGCTTTGATCCAAGAGAAGGTTGAAGGGTACTATGAGGCTGACGGGGTGCACCTGTCCAGGGTAGGGATGGACATGTTCCTGCTTGACGTACAAGAGGCACTGGCTAGCAAGGGACGTCAGTAACACTTGTTAGGAGAGGGGGGCTCTGGCAGCGACGGGAGCCTCCCCAGAGCTGTGGCGGAGTTACAGGGCGATCTGGATGCAGACGGGTACAGTAAGGGTACCCCTGCGACAGGCGGTACAGTAAGGGTACCCCTGTCCGGCACAGTAAGGGTGCCCGAGCCAAGGTCCAGGAGCCGAAGGGGGTTCTGGGAAGAACGCGACGGCGCCCCGTTAGTCCTTCGGGCGGTTGGGGGGCCTGACCAACCGGGGGTGTGCCACAACACGCTCCGCCCCTGTCCGAAGGGGCGGGAGTAAGGAGACAGATCACGTGACCCCGTGGATGATCTGTAAATAATTATGTGCCACACTGCCGGGCATCGACCCACCGTGTGTGCGGGCTCACCAGGCGGGCGGAGCAGCAAGGGGCTGCCTGCCCTGGATCGCCCGTAAGATAACCCAATTTTATTATCATACTGTGTTGTATGAAAATAAACCTGCAGCAGTTTTCACCCACAAATAAAGTGTCAGTGTAATCTTTGGGTGACGTCTGTGTATGCGTGTTGTCTGAAGCGGATGACGGTGTGGTCACTATGCCGCTGCCCGCGTCCCAAGCAGTGGGACATCAGCAGGGCAGCATGTTAGTGGCCGCCCGTCGGAGCCTTCCCCCCTTGCTGCCTCGCGCGCGAGGCTACGCCCACTAAGGTATGACCCACCTATAGTTTTGAACTGGAGGCGGGCCACTGGGGGCGGAGGGCGCGGCCGCCCCCTCTACTTAGGTGGCCCTCTCGCCCAGTTCCTCCTCTGTTTCCTGCGCGCCGCTCCAGCCTGGACACGCGATTTCCCACCCTTTCCGCTTACCCCACGTGTCAGGCGCAGGGCGTCATTGGAATGTTTTAATGTTTTCTTTTTGCATTGCAGGCGGAGTTACAGGGCGATCTGGATGCAGACGGGTACAGTAAGGGTACCCCTGCGACAGGCGGTACAGTAAGGGTACCCCTGTCCGGCACAGTAAGGGTGCCCGAGCCAAGGTCCAGGAGCCGAAGGGGGTTCTGGGAAGACCGCGACGGCGCCCCGTTAGTCCTTCGGGCGGTTGGGGGGCCTGACCAACCGGGGGTGTGCCACAACACGCTCCGCCCCTGTCCGAAGGGGCGGGAGTAAGGAGACAGATCACGTGACCCCGTGGATGATCTGTAAATAATGATGTGCCACACTGCCGGGCATCGACCCACCGTGTGTGCGGGCTCACCAGGCGGGCGGAGCAGCAAGGGGCTGCCTGCCCTGGATCGCCCGTAAGATAACCCAATTTTATTATCATACTGTGTTGTATGAAAATAAACCTGCAGCAGTTTTCACCCACAAATAAAGTGTCAGTGTAATCTTTGGGTGACGTCTGTGTATGCGTGTTGTCTGAAGCGGATGACGGTGTGGTCACTATAAGCATACCTAATTCCAGCCGACTGGCAGCGTGCCCGGCAGACGGGCTTGCCTTTAGCACGCACGGCCGGGCACCTATGGTGTTTTTAAATAGGCCCCCAAGGAAGCGGAAATGAAGGGAGGGGGGGAGGAGCCACGTCCCTCTGCCGGAACCTGCTGAGCCTGGAACTGGATTAACAGGCAACGAGCAGCGAGGTGTTAGAAAAACGAAATGAGTGCCGGTAAGCGTCTTTAATTATGTATCGAAGAGTGCGGAGGAACATAAACAAGCAACAGTTAAAAGCAATCTTTCAACAACCACAATGTTACATCTAAAAATAGTTAAAAGCGGATAGCAGCCTTACAAGTTAGTGTAATGCCCTCTAGTGCTCGCTATTCGTTGTGTACCAAAGAACGCGGATTTAGCAATTCATTTTTTTTTTTAATCAGTATTTAGGAAATCACAATTTGCGATTTTGTAAGAAGTGAATGGACTCACAAATAGCGAGTGTCACATTTAGCATGGCATCAAAACCAGGCAGTAGTTCTCCGCTTAAAACTGGAGAGTATTTTTGCTGGAGACTCCTATAATTGTCCAAGGTAAAGTACTTTGCTTGTTTTCCATTCACCCTGTTTGAACCTTAAATGTCAAGAAAGGACAGTGACAAGATGCTGGGGCAGAAAAATGAAGTTACAGTTCTCAGAAAAGGAACTAGAAATCCGAACAGAGGAGTGTGCACCATGACAAACTGTTTGACAGATCATCCCTGAGAGTGTCTGATTCTGAGAAAAGAAGGTATGGAAGGAAATGCAGGAAAACATTAGCTGTGTAGAGTGACCTAGTGAGGCAAGAGGAACTGGAGGAGGACCACCCCACCAAGTGCAATGAAGGAACTGCTACAAACAATGCTCGAGCCAGAATTTGTATGTGGACTTTGTACAATTGGCCTCTCAGATGTTACAGGAAGGAACCTCTCAGGCTAAGATCAGTATTGCATTGTAACACAAAACATGGTTTAGAACTTGTTTAAGTGAGACACGTGTACCTTTAGCCAACCATTAAGGATGCAGTCAATCCCAATAGCTACAGTGCTAAACATAGTATGTACAATAGTAGTTTTCCATTAATTTTCAAATTGCATTATAGGAGATGTAGTAAATAAAATATTCAGCAACTGGCCTTCTAAATATCTTTTATTGAAAACATAACAAACATAAATCAACTACAGTGAAGTATAAATCACTAAACAATTCTCAATCAATTTTCAAACAGAAGTCCCTGCTCAAGGAAGTGACCTTTCAGAAAGAGAGTGCTATGAAGTTGAACAGATGCATGTAGATGAACCCAAAGATAGTGGCAGGCAGGACAGTCCAACACAAGCTGCAAATGTGAGTCCTGCAGTAACGCAGTGTTCAGGCGCAGTAGATGAAGGTTTTCAGCAAATCGCACCGAATGTAATACAGCAACCTGTAGTGAGACCAGGACAACGATGGGTAAGATTTCAAGTTTGCACTCGTCGTGCTTCACACACTCAATCCTAGCCAACTGTTGCAAATGAACTTATTGCAGAAAATCCTCAAATGTTTGGAGGGTTGGAAACTTCTATGCAGAACGTTCACCACTTGCAGGACAAAAGCAAATAGGATCGCTCAATCAAAAACAGGTTTTACTGGATAAAAACATTACAGCAGAATTGTTTCTAATTCTCTGTAAATTATATATACATGAATGATAGTTTGTCTTATGCAATCGAGACATTATTTATGGAATTTCATCAGGAGAACATACAACAAATATGTAGGGAGCGCCATAACTCATCCTTTATTGTTGGCTTAACTGTCGCTATCAATCGTCTTGCACAAGCCACAACCACCTTATCACACCGCACTGTTTCTAGAGAACTCATTCAAGTGACTAATGAAGAAGAAACAAAGCAAACATTCCAAATTGCTAGTGGCACAAGTTTTTTTTAACACAAATTGTATTGCATTTTAATATAGATATGTAAGTACATATGGCAGGAAATAGCCACAGTTCTTTACATAAACATCATAGAAATGAAAGTAGACAATGTTCTAATGTATAACACATGTAAGCAAAATAATACTGGAGGTCGACTCCTCCATACATATGGTTATTAAGATTTTTTTGATGTGATCTCTAAACAAAAGCAAATCACCTCATCCCCAGGGGCGGCTGGTGACATTTTAAAGTGTTGAGGCGTAAAATGATTGGTATACTGTACCGCTGCGAGCGAGCGTAGCGAGCCCGAACCTCCAAAGGGGGTGGTTCTTTGCGATTCTCTTCCCGTGAAAATTTTGAAAAAGGAGAAGAAAAATGGTGCATTTTCAAGCAAATTTGAGAAAGCAGGAAGGTTAATAAAGCAATTGTGAAAGTGCCTCTGTGATCTGTCACTTTTCTCTTTACCTATCTCTCTCCCAGGATTCACCACCTTCACCTGTAAGTGGCTGCAAGCTGCTCTATCGGCATCACTCTTCCAGTGACACTTTCACTTTCCCATCATCTAAGTATCCCTTCCTACCTTATCTCTTTCGTTATCTCAGCATCTCCACTCCTCTGCCACTGACTGGGTGCTGCTGACACTGCCCGGTGACTGTCTCTTGCTGCCCCTTCCATTTTCTCGCAACCCCCCATGCTCTCCTCTCTCCCTATCTTGCTTCCTCTTTCTATCTTGCTATCTCTTCCTATCTTGTTGCTGTCACATCCATCTTGCTTGCTATCCCTCCCTACATCTCAGTATCCCTTCCTCCCTCGTCTCTTTCTCTGTCTCCGCACCTCCATTTCCCCGTCATAGCAAATGAAAAGTAGTTACGACAGAGCACATCTCACACAAGAATCGGATGAACTATCTCTAGACTCTACTATAGCGCCTAATATGTACCGGTGATTGCAGGTGGTGGGCACTTAGCGCTGCCACTCTTTTAAGGTCCGGCGTCCAGTCCGGGGCGTATTTCTCATCATCGGCCTTCACCCCCAGAGCAAGAGAGAAAAGTCAGTTAATCGGGAAATAGAAAGAGAAAGAAACAGTGACATAAGGGAACAAGGGTGCAGAAAGGAACGTGTGAGAATAACGGAGCTGACTTAATGCCCATTGCTTTTATCATTACAAAACGAAAGCAGAATGGTTTAAAAAGAACACGTTTGTGAATACAGAGCCGCAGTATGCATTTTGTTTTCCAATGCACGCACCCAACAAGCAGGTATTTCAGTACCTGCAGGAATAGTGTGCTTTCCCACCCAGGGAAAACATGGTTGTTCAAAGAGCGAGGAGGCAACAAAAGTAGGGCTTCACTGGCAAACACTGTAATGTGGCACTAATGTGTTTAGGTGTGAATAAATCAATATGGCCACCTTGCTTTAGTTAGTTAGTTATTTTTCATATTTTTTTTTTTTGAAAAACCTTTATTACAATTTCAGAGAAATACAAGTATGGGCCTACAACCAATAGGCCGGCCGCTAAAATGCAGTGTGACCCTAGGTACAACTGGAACATTCACGTCGATGAAGCCATAAAAGGGGGTCACTGGAGTGTAAATCCTTGCCGTCGGCCGCAGTTGCAGTCCATGAACAAACAAAGGTTTCATATTTTTAAGAAACGAAAAACAACAAACACACAAGGCAAGGAATTTTAGAGCAGTAGCATGTGCCCATCGTATCGAGGGAGTAAACCAACCCGGGTAAACAGAGGGGGAGGGGGGCAAGGCCGAAGAAACCAAAGTCGCATGTCGCAGGAGCGTACAGGAATGCGCGGGCTAGGGCGACAGCGCGGCATCTATCTCACGCGTCTGAGGCGGGGCACATATATCCCCGCGATAGGAGTTCCAAGGACCCCACACCTTACTCCACTTGCCAGGCTTGCCTCTCACCACGTACACCGTTTTCTCTCTGAACATACACCAGTCCATGTGTTCTTTCCACTCGCTGACCGTGGGCGGCCTCTGGGAGCCCCACAATTGTGCAATGTCACGCTTCGCTACCATATAGCCCAGAGTCACCCACTGCGTCTGCGTCGCATTGTAATCAGTAGGCTCCCAGACATTCAACAGACATCGCCGCGCCTCCGGCAACAAGGCCACATGCGTGACTTCTTCTAACACAGCATGCACTCTGCACCAAAACCGAGTCACCTCCGGACATTCCCACAGGATATGGAGGAAACTCCCCAGTAGCCCACAGCCTCGCTTACACAACCCATCCACCGAATATCCCATACGCATCAAACCAGGCCCCGTGACGTACACTCTGTGGAGTATTTTAAGCTGGACGAACCGCAATCGGGCCGGGATAGCCACCTCTTTCGGGGAGGCCACCGCTGACACCCAATCCTCGTCGTCCAGCTCCAAACCGTCGGCAATCCAAGTCTCCCGCAATGAGGCCAGCAAACCCACCCGATCATTAATAAGCTTCTTGTAAATCAGCGAAATGGTGCTATCCGGCACATGGCCGTCCAAGACCCTGTCCTCCAACGGGGAATTCTCCGGAATAGCCGCCGCGTCCGGAAACACGGAGCACAGGGCATGATGAACCTGAGCATACCGATAGTATTCCCTATCATTCAACTGATATTCAGTTTTCAGCATGTCGAACGTCTTGAATTTCCCTTTCGTCCAGAGATCCCCTACCGTGCTGATACCAATCGTATCCCACTTCTCAAAGCCTTTCGTAGTATACAGATAGCCCAAGCGCTGAGATGTATACAGTGGTGTAGCCCGAGTCAAGCGATCCCTCCACCCCATCGCCGCATTTGCTGCATGCCACACCTGTACCGCGACCCGCGTCGGGCCCGTCAACCGCGCATCGAGGGACCCCGAGTATAATGCTCGATTATAGTCACCGCCCGGCAATAGCAATTTATCCATCTCAAAAGCCGGGTTCAAAGCAGGGCCATACATCCCGTGATTGACGGCAGCCAACTGGGAGGCCCAGTAGTATCGCTTAATGTCCGGGAGGGCGACCCCCCCATCGTACCATGGCAGGGTTAGTTTGGCAAGAGCAATCCGCGGCCGCCCATCCCAAAACAATCGACGCTGGAGACACTCCACCTCCCGAAAATAACGGGCCGGCACCAGGTCCATGGTGTTCTGTAGGGCGTACAAAAAGCGTGGCAGCGACATCATTTTGAACAACGCTGCCCGGCCAAGTGGCGAAAGCGGCAGCCGCCGCCAACCCGCCACATCCGCCCTTAGGCGCTGGAGGGGGGGGAGAAGATTCCGTTCGTAGCGGGCCACTGGGTCCAGTGTTATAAAAATACCCAAATAAGTGAATCCCGACGTCGCAATCTGGATAGGGCACCCCCGCGGAAGGGGGGGGGCCTCCCCGGAAAGAACGTACACACAGGACTTAGCCCAGTTGATGACCAATCCGGAGTTGCGACCAAAGGAGCTCAAAACGTCCACCAACACGATGAGCGATTTGCACGGCGATGCAAGATACAAAAGTATATCGTCCGCGTATAGGGAGACCCGGTCCTCGTATTCCGGCGTCCATCTAAGACCACGCATCGAGGGTTCCCATCGCAACCACTCCGCAAGGGGCTCCAAACAAAGCGCAAATAGGAGAGGCGACAGCGGACAACCCTGTCGGGTGCCCCTGCCCAAGATAAAGGGAGCCGATACCCGTCCGTTGACCACTACCTGTGCCAGCGGATTGTCATAGAGCAATTTCACCCAACCGATGAACCCCGGGCCAAAACCAAACTTCGCCAATGCTGCCCAGATGTATGGCCATTCCAGGGTATCAAACGCCATGGTAGCGTCCAAGGACACCAAGATGGCCGGTTCACGAAGGAATGGTGCGCGAGCAAGGACGCCATGCAACCGCCGCAGGTTCAAAGCGGTATTGCGATGGGGTATAAAGCCGGATTGATCCTGATGAACCAGGTCGCCCACAACCCGGATCAGACGATTGGCCAGTACCTTGGCGAGGATTTTAGGTTCCGCGTTTAACAAGGAGATGGGCCTGTAAGAAGCACATCGATCACGGGGCTTCCCCTCCTTATGGATAACAACAATGGTAGCGAGACGTTGGTCAGAGGGGAGAGAGCCTGCCGCCCTAGCCTCAAGGAACATGTCCCTGAGATAAGGCGCAATAACATCTGGGCGCAACTTGTATAATTCAATGGGGAGTCCGTTAGGACCCATGGCCTTGCCCGATGCAATCGAGCGGATGGCCAAAGCAATCTCATCTGACGACAGGGCCGCATCCATCACTACTTTATCCTCATCGGACAAGGAGGGCAGAGCTACGTCCCGAAGCAGCAGTCGAGAGTCTTCCTCCGAGCGTTCCGAGACCGGAGAGTAGACCCCGTGAAAATACTCCGCAAAGCAATCAACTATATCACCGGGGTCCGTCACACGCACACCGTCCACCCTCTCAACCTCCGGTACCACTCGACTCGCTCTCTCCTTCTTATCCAACCAAGCAATCAATTTCCCGGCCTTATCACCCATATCATACAAACGTCCCTGTTGCTCCCTGCTCACGCTCCTAGCAGATTCAGTAACCAGCGCCTTGTAGTCGGCCTGCTTGAGCTCCAAGATATGCAATCTGTCATCCGTTACACCTTGCTCCAACTCACTCTCCAACTCAGTAATCTCATTTTCTAGCCGGACAACCTCCTGCGCAGCGCATTTTTTGGTGGAGGAAATGAGAGATAGGGCCTGTCCCCTGAGCACCGTTTTAAAGGCCTCCCAAAGGGAGATGGCGGAAGACACCGACCCCACGTTGTCCTTGAAGTAATGTTCCAGAGACTTGACCAAGTCTGCACGAATCGTGGGGTTCCGTAGGTACCAGGGGTTGATCGGCGCCACCCTCCCCTCCGCCCCCAGGGCGATATCCAGGTGCAACAAAAGGGGGGAGTGATCTGAAATACCGCGTGCCAAGTGTCTCACCTCCCCGATCATCCCAGCTTGGGCCGCAGGAACTAGCATATAGTCAAGCCTTGAAAGACTACCATGGGCCCCAGAATGGAAGGTATACTGCGCCTGTCCAGGGTGTTTCAACCGCCAGCAATCTATCAGTCCCAGGGCATCCAGAAAACCCCCCAACCAACTCTGGGCCCGAGGGAGGTCCCTAGGGGGGTATCGATCCTCAACTCCGGAAACAACAGCGTTAAAATCCCCCCCCAGGACCACCACCGCCCCGGGAGCCCTAGCAGCAGACGTCCCAAATCAGCATAGGTGGCCGTCTGCAGGCCCCATGCGGGACGTAGACCGTGACCAGCGTAATCAATCTACCCTCCCACCTCCCCACCAGCGCAGCGTAGCGCCCTCTGTCGTCGTGGATCACCTCATCCACCACTAACGGGAGAGAGGTCCTGACCAAAATGCCCACTCCCCTCGAGCCAGAAGTGAAGCCAGAATGGGCCAGAAGGCGATACCCTCGTCTGTTCATGGCATGGAAAGAGTTCCCTATGAGGTGTGTTTCCTGCAGGAACACAATGTCTGGCGAGATACGTTTCAGAAACTGCAGGACTACCCCCCGCTTTATCCTGTCCCCCAGCCCATTCACATTCCAGGAAAGAAGTTTCAGCCCCCTACCCCCCATCCCTCCCAGCACAGAACATCCCCCTCCCGGGTGGCACAATCATAGTAGAACAGCATGAAATATTATCCCAAACCCCATCCCATCAACCCCAACAAAACTCCCCCCTCCCTGCACCCCTGCGTGAGCCCAAACAGCCCCCCCAACCTGCAGTGTGCCTGTCGCCCCATTATAAAATTCACTACAAGAAGGACAAAAAAAGAACCCCAGAAGGAGGAAAGGGCCCCAGCAAGCCCCCCGCAACCTCCAAACACCACGGGGCAAAGTGTCAACAACTGGAGTCCGGTGCAGCCACAGGCGCAAAACGTTACCAAAGCAGTCCAGCGCCAGAATCACAGTTCCATTCCTACTCCGGCGAACCTTCTCCGCTCTCCGTCATCTGCCCCTCCGGCTCCCGACTCTTGGGCAGGGCATCCAGCCACTCTCCCACCGCCTCCGGCCGGTCGAAGAAGTGTGAGCGACCATCTAGCTCGACTCGCAGCCTAGCCGGGAAGAGCATCGCATACTTAAAGTCCATGTCTCTCAAGCGCCGTTTGATGGCCGAGAAACCCATCCGTTGCTTTTGAACCGCTTGCGTAAAGTCTGGGTAAAAGCTAACATTAGAGTTCTCAAAGCGTAATGGCCCCGCCACCCTCGACGCCTGCAGGATAGCGTCTCTATCCCGAAAATTAAAAAGTCGGGCAATGATCGGCCGCGGGGGGGCACCCACCTTAGGCGCACCCCCTGGAACCCTGTGGGCCCGTTCCACGGCGAAGAATTTGATCAGCCCTTTGGGTGCTAGATGAGTCACCACTAGATCCTCCAAAAAGAGGTCCACAGCAGATTCCTCCGATCGTTCGGGCACGCCGATAATGCGGACGTTGTTCCGCCTGGCCCTGCCTTCAGAGTCCTCGAGGCGACGCTCGGTCAGATCGCTGGCGAGCTGCAACCTCCGCACCGTCGTCTGCAAAGCGGCCACATCCACCGTTAGGCTCGACGTCGCTTGGGCCAACGAGTCGACCCGGTCGTTGGTTTTCGACAGGTCTGCTCTGACCAAGGTGACATCGATCAGCACCGAGTCCAACTTGTTGGCCAGAGTATCCAGTTGCTGGTTCACGGTCACCTTCATCTCCTCGATGGCCCCCATGACATCCAGCAGAGTCAATTCGGGTGATGCGCCCGAGGCCTCCTTGGGCGGCTCAGGCGATTTACGTGATCCACTAGGGGATCCCTTTGGCTGAGCATAGCGGTCCATATTGTTGGCCTGAGAATAGGCTCCCCTCCGGGTAGATTTGGGTTTTAGCTTGTCGCCATCCACTCTTGTCGTCATCGTTGGCGATCAGCAAGGTCAGCACCCTCCAGCACCCGGAGGAAGGCCCGGGGATCCGGGCCGCTAGCTGATGTCCAGGCTTGGCACTCCGCACTCGGTGCAGCTCTCCCGATGTCTCCTCAACAGTTTCGGTCGGTCAACTCGAAACCGAAAGTGAAAGTACGAGTTCCAGGGCAGGCCCAGCCTGGCATGCCGCTGTTGTTCACTTTGCAGCCGGGCACCTCACCAACCCGAGTCCGGGACCAAAGCCGGAGAAGGCCGCAAACTTCAGGTCGCCAAAAAACCAGGTTCCCGGAGTCCAATTTCGATTTGGAAAACGAGTGGCACCTTAGCGTAAGATCATAGACAAAAGCCCGTCGAAAAGATCAGGATTATGACAGGATGGACGTGGGAGGTTGCGGAGGCCCTCGGGAGCCACAAGCCTATGCGGCCATCTTGGTTGCGCGCTAGGCTCCTCCTCTCTATTTTTCATATTTTGAATGTTTTATTTCTCTCTACCCTGAGGTTGCACTTAGAAATTGAAAAATGTCAGCAAAAGACTACGTTTCCAGCAAGTGTTTTTATTTTTTGGATCCATTTCACAAGGAAGCAAATAAACGAAAGGAGGAAAGAGAAGGTACAGAGCCCATCTCACAATCGGTTGAACATCATGAACTATCTATCTATAGTGCCTAGTGAGACCTAATGCCCATTGCTTCTATCATTAAAAAACGAAAGCAGGATGGTTTAAAAAGACCACGTTTGTGAATACAGAGCCGCGCGCGCAGTATGCATTTTATTTTCCAGTGCACGCAAAAACATTCTTCAAAGAGCGAGGAGGCAGTCACGAGGGTTGGGTCGCACAGGAGAATACAATTAAAATTAAGACGAAAACTTACCTGACCGCCTCTGCTCCTGGTCCGCGTTGGCGCCTCTGCCCTCTTCAAACAGGAACAGCACGTCAGCACTGGAGTGGCAACCCCTCAGCCAATCCTGGTGCTGCTGCATTGCCAGGATTGGCTGAGGGCACAGCTTACTCTTTGCCCCCCACCTGCTCATTAGGAGAACGAGGGGCTCCTAATGGGCATGCGCAAGTCCGTGAAAACACAAGTGCGCATGACTGGGCACGGGCTAAAAATTAGCTCACCTTGCCCACTCATGCGCACTTGTGCTGCAGTGCTGCCTATCCCTGGCTGGTCTGACAATGCATGTCAGTCGTTACACACTAACTATACAGACCCAAGTGGTCATGTATACTTGAAGGGCCAAGAGGAACAAGGGGAAGTACACCCTCCTAATTTCAAATCAATTACAATTTATAGTACTCCACTGTTTATTTTTATCATGATACTAGAGACAAATATTGGAAGATTCCAGTGTGAAGCTATTATTGATGGAAATAAAGTGGGAAAACCCTTTGTTTTTATTTATTTTCTCTCACACACCCTAGTGGTGTCATGCTTCATCATCTGGACACCGCGACCCCTACAAGTCGCGGTGGGCTCGACCAATATTCCAGGGAGCACTTAGATCATATCATAGGCCAGGGGATAAAGATGAAAAATTCACTGTTGGACCCCAGTTTCCCTTTATTCTTGGGTACAACAGGAATGTTAAAATTAAAGACAATAGGGTCGAGTGTTATGGTCCTAGGACCCTAGGGCCAACATGTTTCAGTCCTCGTGTGCCCACAATTGTAGTGCTTGGACTTTCTTCAGGGCTATGTTGTCCCCTGGTGTATACAGGAAATGGGGATTACCCTATCCTATTTATGATAAAGGGCAGATAGCTGCTCCTTTATAACATTAATATTTTAAAGTTACGTTATTCCATCAGGTTCAATGGGAAGACAACAATTCCCTAATGAACACGAGGAGCATGACAAAGGGACCTCAAGGAGGAATGAACAAGGACTCGTGGTAAATCTTTCAGATTACATGATCAATTCAGAAGAAACATCAGTCTTAAACAAAGGTCTGGGCTTCGTTCCCACCACATATTTGGATAAGTTCCAATTACGGTGCGAACTCAGCAAATTCTTCAGGAAAATACGAATCAAAACCTTCTTTATGGAAAAAGAGACACCAGTGATGGATAATTTACACACAACATTACGTCCAAAATCCACCTTCTTCCCTCCAACATCGCACATGCCTCCTGAAGTGATGGCTTTTGACGAAAGTGTCACAAAAGAGATTGATAAATTGCCATTCAAACATGTTACTTATGACAATCTTAGAAAAGAAAGAAATGCATTGAAAGTTTTAAGTATGAACAATGACATCATCATAAAACCCGCGGATAAGGGCGGTGCGACTGTGATTCATAACATCAATGCAAATAGAACGTCATGTCTCAGTCTTCTTACGGATACTCAATTCTACAAAAAAATCAACAAAGACCCAACAGCACGCTTGAGAAAATCAATTAGTACCATCACTACTGAAGCATTGAGTCAGGGTTGGATCAGCAAAAAGGAACATGAATTTCTAAATCCTGACAACCCACGGATTCCGGTATCGTACACTATACCGAATATACACAAACACAAAATACCACCACCGGGGAGACCTATCGTATCTGGGGTAGGGTCCCAGTTAGAACCCCTCTCCCAGTACACAGACTGGTTTTTGCGCCCATTGGTTAAGGGCATCAAATCATATGTCCAAGACACAAAACATCTATTGAATCTAATATCGGAAATCACATACGATCCTTTGAACAACCTGTTGGTATGCTTGGATGTAGCGGCACTATATACAAGCATTCCACAGAAGGAATGTATCGAGATGATTGACAAGCGGCTCAAGCAAGAAGAATAGACCTGGGATGCTCCAATTGACTGGATTGTCACATTGATGCGCATAGCATTGACGGAAAACTTTTTCTGGTTTGAAGATCAGCTCTATCTCCAAGTCCATGGCACTTCGATGGGCAGCACCTTTGCTTCCAGCATAGCGTGTCTGTATGTTGACCAGATTGAAGAACAACACATCTGGTCAACTAACCCCTATTCTAATAATATCTGTAAATGGTGGAGTTACATCGATGATGTCTTGTTGATATGGAAGGGAGACAACAAAACACTTATTGACTTTCATGGATGGCTGAATCAACTTAATCCCCATCTAAAATTTACAATGACATACCATCATAATGAAGTCTCCTTCCTGGATGTAAAAATCAGAGCAAAAGACAGAGGCATTTCAAGCTCTTTATATACAAAACCTACGGATAAAAACAGCCTCCTTCATTTTGAAAGTGCACATCCACGCTCCCTACGTGAGAATCTTCCTGTAGGCCAGTTTCTGCGTATTCGCAGAAACTGTGAAAATATAGATGATTACAAGATTGAAGCAGAAACCTTGGAAAAGAAACTGCAAGAAAGAGCCTATCCCAAGCACATCATTGAAAAGGCGAAGAAAAGATCACGCAATACTCCCAGAGCTGCCCTTCTTGAGACAAACAAAAAAGACACCAAGGATTCCATTATTTGTGTCACCACCTATAATGCATCTTCCAATGCTATTAAAAAGATTATTAACAAAAAGTGGCAGATTCTCACATCTAATAGGTTACAATTTGAGAAACCGACGTTTTCTTTTAAGAGGAATAAAAGTCTCAGAGACAGCCTGATACACTCGCATTTGAAGAAAAACACTCCCTAACAACTTAAATTGTGGCAACAACCATCGGTTAGGGGCCATTATCCATGTGGCAATTGTGTGGTATGTCAATTCACGAAACACACAAAAGAGGTTGAGCTGGGCATGCATCATGCATGGGAACAAAGATCCCACACGAATTGCAACAGCGAAAAAGTCATCTACATGATTAAATGCCCATGCCAACTAATGTACATCGGGATGACAGGAAGAAAAGTGAAGGTTCGCATCAGCGAACATAGAAGTACCATCAGGAGAGCCATAAACGCCACTAGATTGACATCGCATTTTGTTGAAATGCAGCACACAGACATGGACATACAATGGACTGTCATTGAGAAAATCAAAGGTGAGGGAGACCTGACCAAGAAATTGCTTGAACGGGAACAACGGTGGGTGTACCGTCTCAAAACCCACATCCACGGACTCAACGATTCTATTCCTTGGAATCAGTTAAATAAAAAGAGCTGAAGTATCAATGTATCTTCATATAGATTTAATCACATAGGAGAATATTTATATCTAGATTTTCCTCCTATAAAGCGGTTTAAAAATAGATATATTTTTTTCACAAATATATCTTTTAACCATGAAGTTTCATGAAAAGAAATAGTAAATTTCTTCTGCTCATAAGAGAACATTCTGTTTCCCCTGTTGTTGTCCCCTCCCGCCAACCCACCCCTCCCCCTTCCCCTCCTCCACTGTTTGTTTTCACCGGCCTCATCCCGTGTACAGTAATTGCACAGTACACCTTTAAATGCGCCAAATTCAATAGATCAGTGCGCAATATATTATGCTGCACAATAGACCAAATTTCAAATAAGTGTACATAACTGTATATGTATATTTTTTCGATATTAAGATCCAAGATATTTGGTTTCTAAAATTGCAAATTGCACGCGTACTTAGGGGATTTGACTACATGTCCCACAATCCATCACAAACCGCAATCCTGAACATTCCACCTCCGCTCTTTCCGAGTGGCGGGTGGATGCCGTCTCTGATGTGCCATAGATTCTATAGATCCCTCTGTTCAACATTGTAACCTCATTTCTGAGGTTTACAAATGAATTTTCTTTGAACTTTTCAGACAGTTCCGAGAATCAAGGGGTCTAATCTCACTCACGGTCTAATCGCGCGGTAATCTCGCGATGGTTTCAACCAACCCGGAAATGCTCATTGCGGTAAATTCCTTTTTAAAGCGGTGATGCGAGCGAGTCTCTATCGTTCAAGCCGATGGACTCCACGCCGTTTAAGTATTTGGAGGGGTGAGACCGGTAAAATCCGTGAGTACTGCTTCATGAACCAGGCGCTAACATTAATACTATCGCACATTACAAACAGTTCGATAGTAGGTTTAGCATGGAAACCATAACAAGTTTCTTTCTGTGTCTTGTGTGTGTCTCGATGTCTGTCTGTTCTTTCTACATTTTTGCAAACAACCTGGAATAATGACGTGTGTATATATATGGATGGTCCAATAAACTTTCGCAATCACCGATATCAGGGATACGCCCGTGTAGGTGGGAGTCCACACGGACGATTACCATCCTTAACATAGGGTAAGATACTCTTATTCAGACTTTTGCATATACAAACCACCTTTTTTTTACAAATAACTTTATTGTTCACAAAAACGATACATTTTAATAGACGAGTGAGTGTGAAATGCACGATGTGAGCACCTGGTGTTTTTCGACATAAATTGAGGCGATAGTTACGTGGAACAACAACACGTGGAATTTAAACCAATGTGTTTGGTACAGATTTACTAAACATAATATTGATAAAAGCATGCCGGAGACAATATGTGGATGTTTCTTACATTATGGCGTTAGTTGGTGTTCTAAGAGTTTGGTACACTAACATATACCCTTTTGTTGTTTTCTCTCCTTTTCTGTTACATTTTACAGATGGAATAACGTAACTTTAAAATATTAATGTTATAAAGGAGCAGCTATCTGCCCTTTATCATGAATAGGATAGGGTAATTCCCATTTCCTGTATACACCAGGGGACGACACAGCCCTGAAGAAAGTCCAAGCACTACAATTGTGGGCACACGCGGACTGAAACATGTTGGCCCTAGGGTCCTAGGACCATAACACTCCATACAACCCTATTGTCTTTAATTTTAACATGCCTGTTGTACCCAAGAATAAAGGGAAACTGGGGTCCAACAGTGAATTTTTAATCTTTATCCCCTGGCCTATGATATGATCTAAGTGCTCCCTGGAATATTGGTCGAGCTCACCGCGACTTGTAGGGGTCGTGATGTCCCGATGATGAAGCATGACACCACTAGGGTGTGTGAGGGAAAATAAAAAAAAAGGGTTTTCCCACTTTATTTCCATCAATAATAGCTTCACACTGGAATCTTCCAATGCATGTCAGTCAACATGACACCGGACCGCCCACGGTCCGACGTCATGCTGACTGACATGCATTGTCAGTTCTCCCTCTGCGTCTCTGAACTTGAGTAAACTAAGTTCAGAGATGCCGAGGGAGCTGCGGCGTGGGCGGGGGTGGGGGGGCAACGCCCCAACGCCCCCAATGGACGCACCGCCACTGCACATCTCTCCCCTTCCCCGAACTTGACATCAGGGCAGCACAGGTGACTGCGTAGTGGTGTCAAGCAGTGGCACCAGACCAGGAGGGAACAGGATCTGTCATATAAGATGCCTTTAGTAAGGAAATATATTCGTCGGCAGCCTCCTGAGCCTTGAATGATTCCAGTGAGGCATCCCATTCCAGTGCTATTGGTCATTTCTGTAAGCCTTGGTATTCCTCTGTATACAGGGCATCACTTTCTGCCAGGCCCCACCGCATCATCTCCTCATGCCACTGGGATTTGAGGGGCGCCGTCGAGGATTTCCAGCATCACGTCACGAGTCGCTTTGCTAGTAAAATTGCCAAGTCTGGGGAGCACCCCACTACTCTGGAGCCCTTGGGGGTAATCCCAAGATGCATTGTTACACTGTGTGCCAGTGATCTAGCCCAATCAGGACCGACAGAGCAGCACATGTATTTGTCCAGAAAGAGGATAACGAGGGACAAGCCCATAACATGTGCAATAGATCTGCGTCTGGGGGGCGGCAGGGAACATGGAGTAGAGTCTATATGGTGTAAGGTAGGCTGGATGTATGATAGAACACTGAAAACATTCTAAGCTGTATTTGCAAGAGAATTTGGGGGGTATTCGAGTAGGAAGGCCCATTCTTTATCCTGAAGATCTGACAGACATCTAGCTGCAGATTCCCTAACTTTTGAATTCTTCCCAAGCACCAGTCTGGATCCGGAAATTTTTGAGCAGTCCCTCTGTCTGCCGGTGGACGACGTCGTACGGCTCCGTGATGACGTCGTCTCCGGATATGACATCAATGGAGCCATATAAATCCCCTCCGGTGCACGGATGTCAGTTTCTTCTTTTCCGCGCTTTAACGCAGATCCAGAGAATCGTATTTCTGGCTGTTTTTCAGGCCAGCTATGGTGAACTTTTTTCCTCAGAAACCAGGGTGCTCTATGCCTTCTAGATGTAATTCTTGTGGGTCCTGTGCTCGTAAGATGTCGGGTACAGACCCACACTCTATTTGTATGTGGTGCCTGGGCAAGCATCACGATGCGGACGAACGTGACGCCTATCAGCAGTTGAAGCAAAGGTGCTGCAAGAGAGACGCATAAAGCTTTGACGGCACAATTGTCGCAGACTTCCAGCTCACGTCATCGGTCTTCCTCCCTGGCCAGAGGTCGTTCCCAGGAGTGCCGCTCTTTGCCCTGTAGTCAACTGCAACATTCCCAGTCTCCGTCGACATCACACGGTAAGCGGCGTCACAAGAAGTCGAAGGCCTGGTCCTCTATGGCGTCTTCTACACTTGATCTGGATCGCAAAGGTATCTATCGGCCTAGTGCTGAGACCACTGCACTGGCGTCATTCCTGAGCCTCCCGGTGTTCCCTGGAGCCGGAGCAACCTGGAAGCAGATGCAAGAGTACTATGAAGCTCTCCATCTGGCCTTTGGGCCCCCCGTCTCCCTCTGGAACGCCTGTGGGCCCCAAGAAGCAGTGGCGGCTGGTGACATTTGAAACTGGTAAGGCGTAAATGTTAGGCATGATTTTTATCTATCAAGCAATATGAACAAGTTCTATGGACAAACCGGGGTTCCAGGGGAAGTCCCTCTCCTGAGAATGGAATAAAAAAAAAAAGGCAAATGGTGCATATTAAAGCAAATCAAATTAATGTAGCAATATAGCAAGGCATATTAAGCAAGGGGAACGTTTAGTCTTGAAATATTAAACACATTAAAAACTGCCCCATATCTTCTTCCATTAATTTGTTCAACAGTTACTGTAATGCGTAAATTGTTCTGCATGACAACTTTAGGCCTTTAAAACGTATGCTTGCCCAGTGTCCTGCACAGCATGCAGCATTAACTTTGGATAAATATGCTCTAACCAGACTTTGAGAAGCACCCACAGATGCTAGCTGTAACCAGTCATATAGAAATATGTGCAGACAGGTCTTTAAGTGAGATAAAAAAAGTGGGTGCTCTCTATAAAGGGACATGCCAAATACATTTCTGTGATTCCCATAGTGTTCCATAAGACAGGTATTTTGGTTTCTCTCTGAGATGTAATTTTATCCAGATAAATGGCACAGAAACTAACATACGCCTAAAGCCTGTCAGTATGATTGGCTGCGTCACTGGGTGTTAGCTGTTTAAGATAAATGAGTTACAACAATGATTTCTTATAGATAATTAACATTGGAAATGTTTAACTTCTGAAATAGTGAGTCTGTGAAGTAAATAGCATTGAGGCCTGTGGAAGGAGTTTTGGCCTTCAATTTTGTGAGCTTTATGTTAGATATGTATCCTCTTTTTCTCTGCATATCTTGTCCATCTGCACATCTTCAACCCCCTCTCTTTCCTCTTCAGCATCCTCTTTTCACTCTTCCCCGAATGTCCTTCCTTGCATCTCTGTCACTTCACCACCCCCAACATGCACTAGACTCCCTCAAATGTAAGCACTTTCATTTCTCTTACTTTTGCCTTACAAATATTTAGACATCAGTGTACCCCTTTCACACACACATTCACAGAATTTCAGTTGCAAATGAAAAACACAAACATTGTTCTGAGTGCTCTGCAGGGAGGCCAACCCACTGACAGGCACTTTGGCTTTGGCCTTAGCACCTGGGCGCTCAATCAAAACCCCTCATAACCACCTGGCATGGCTCAAGCTTCAAAGTATGCACAGGAAAAAATACAGATAAACAAAAAACGTATTAAAATAGCTCACTCGTGGGAAATGCAAGATTAAGTAAAGCATGTAAAATAAGAGAGGAACTAAATCGCGGGAATGCATGCCCTCGACGTTTTTAACATTCATTGCAAGTCAATCCATGTTTCTAGCATCAGTGTTAACTTAGGGGCATGTACACAGGGCCAGTTTTAATGCCATACATCAGAGAACTGGCCACTGTCAGCACATGTTACACAGTAAGCAAATATCTGTCACTTTGGGCCTGACTCTGATATTTGGATCCATTTCGCAAGGGAACAAGAGCAAACCCTACTCCTTATTTGGATCCATTTCACAAGGGTGCAAATCCCACAGCTCCACTTCTAAAGGACGAGCAATGTGCAGCGAGGGCCTGGGGTGTCACAGTGGGGGAGGTTTGAGTGACGAGGGGTCTCGGCACAATATACAGAACACAGCATTAGCTTGCAAACATAATTACTGAGAACAAGGCACTGGATCAGATGTGCTTGCATCCATTCTCATATGAGAAAAGGGTGGGATCTATGCCTTTGCATGACATCTGAAATCACACAGGGATGAAGTCTCCTACGCCCGAAACCTTGACGGATATTGACTGGTCAACAGAGGAGTGCATACAACCAGAGACCCCAATGGCAATGAGGGGCTTTAAAACAGAAAGCCCTGCGTCGTGCGTCACGTTAAGAAAGTTGATTGACTGCCTGTCTTCTATCTCCTTCTTCAGAGCCAGGCGGGGCAGGCAGTCTGAAACAGACAACCCAGACTTAAATACATCATTTTATTTAGAGATACGATCGGATCTCTAATTAAATCGATCTATTTTATATTTTTTTATGTAAATGTGTAGGATTTTTCAGATGGGTGCAGACCTAATGGAGAAACCGCCCCTGCAAAGGACGTTGTAGGCGCCATAACTGCATCATCGCTGGTGGTATTGCCCTCGGCGGCAGTTCCAGCATAGGACTCTGAGGCGCTGGTGCGACTGGAATCAAGCTAACCTGGCTGATGAGGGGTGAAACCCCGAAACTGATCCTAGGATGCTTATTTCTGGTCCAGGGAGGACCTAGCTTGGCAATTCAGACTGGTTAAGACTGAGTTGCATATGGCTGGTTCTAAACTGGGATGGCATGGGGAGCAAAAAAACTACGGATTTAAGCCCAGATCTCTGTACTGGGGTGAATATATGAACAATTGTTTTTTTTTTTTTTTTGCATTTGTCACCCCGAGTGGGACGGGTATGCCGGGTATGCCCAGACATGGGTCCCGTGCTCTCCATCCCACTGGAATCAAGCTAGCCTGGCTGATAAGGGATGAAACCCCCGAAACCAATCCTAGGAAGGACCTGGCTTGGCAGTTTGAGCTGGACTGTTCCCATGGGGAACAGGGTCAAGACTGATTTGCATATGGCTGGGTCTAAGCTGGAATGGCATGGGGAGCAAAAAAACGATGGATTTAGGCCCAGATCTCTGTTCTGGGGTGAATGTATGACATTGTTCATCATTCTGTCCCTCAATTTTTTTTTTGCACGGTCCTTCGGGGCCACCGAAGGCGGTGGGGCCTGGCGCAGAGTCGGTCGCTATTATGGTGCCGGTCGTTGCAGTGCCGTTACACTCCGAGCTGGAGTCGGCGTGCAGTGTGAAGCCAGCTTCGCCATGACTCCTAACATCTGTGAAGATACCAGCTGATGTTTCTTCTCCTTCCCAGGCAGGTGGATATCAGCACGGTGTCGCTGTGATGTTGTTTATGAAGTCATATGCGGAGCTGGTCATTTCTGTGACGTATCCACAAGGCCTGCTAGGGAAAGGCTGTGAGGAGTTGACCCCCTTGGAGCAGCCAGTGGCCCCTTCTGGGTTGGATAGCTGAATTGCGGAGCTGGGTGAATCGAGTGGGCTAGATTTGTCCCCTGCTTCCTCCCTTTTTGTCACCTCCTGGCCTTGCCTCAGTTCCTCTTTGGCAGAGGTTTTGAGGAGAGTGGTTGGTGTCTTGCATCTTACTCTACCTACTGTGGAAAAGGCTAAAGAACCTCTTATTGAGGTCCTTCATCCAGGCCAATCGGGGATTGAGCCGGTGCTCCCATTTTGTGAGGCACTTACTGGCATTTTGTTGGGGGCATGGGCAAAACCTTAGTCAGGTGTGCCAGTGGACCGCATCATGGCCCGCACATACCGTCCTGCCCATGGTGACCCTGATATCCTTGTTCGACAACCGACCCACCACAGCTTTATGATCCAGACCATTACGGCGTCCCCTGAGACGGAAAACCTCCCTCCTTCACCCCTAGATAAGGTGTCGGGGTTGCTGGATTCCTGCAGGAAGCGGATTTTCTCCTCAACTAGTGGGGCTTAACACTCCACTAATACGGTTTGCTTCCTCTGCCTCTTTCTCCACGCTTTGTGGGAGTCTTTGAGCCAACTTTTACCCGTGTTCCCTGAGGCTAACAGGGGTGAGTGACATCAGTTAATTTCAGATGGCGCGTTTTAATTTAGGGAATTAATTCCTCTTCAATCCAGAGGTCCCCTAGGGGCCAACTAGCCCACCAGGTACCTCCAGGAAGTGCCACGGAGCTGCGTTGCAGAGTGTTGTAAAAATGGGCGTGGCCTCTGAACACCGCTCTGCAACGCAGCTCCCCGATGCATACTGGAGGTACCTGGTGGGCTAGTTGGCCCCCAGGGGACCGCAGGATTGAAGAGAAATTAATACCCCAACTTAAAACGCGCCACAGGGCGTGTTTGCACACGTCACCTCAGGCCCCACCCCTTTCCTTTACCATTGTACAAATATTCTTCTAAAATCAGCCGAACTACGAATTCCGATTTACTCACCTGTTATCAGGAGAGAACCCAGGGCTGCATCTTTTAGCCCAGCACTGACCCGGAAGAGTAATTCTAAGCGTACTTACCAGTAACTTGTATTTCCTTCCATAGGAATCCATTGTGTGGTTTTCACCAGAAAGGTTTCTAAGTGTCTATTTTCACAAACTAAAAATATTCCTAAAAGATCATCTGTATGACTTAAACACATTCTTTCAACTGTTTACAGGAGGTTGGCCAGTGCTGGATCCAGGATCCACCACTGAGTAAGAAAAAGTAATGATAACACTACTTACCTGCTAAGTGAATTTTCTGCCGTAGGATAACATTGGTGATTCTATGTGAAAAAATGTCTAAGTGTCAAGTTTTAAAATGCAATAATATTCCTTAAAAATAACTACTGTAACCAAAGCGCTTTTACTCAACTGTTTACAGTAGATGTCCAAGGACTGAATCTAGGATCCAGTCCTATGGTTAGAAAAGTAATCCATAAAGTAACTAATTGCATTTCACTAGAAATTCACATTGAGCTCAATGTTGCTTTGTGTTTGAAATTGTGTTGCCCATTGCAACAACTGTAACTACTGTACTTAAAAGTCTGTTGCCTATTTGCCAAGTATTTAAACTAAAGTAATTCATTCTGAGAAAGTATATTTTATATTGTAATGTATAATGTAATTATAATGTAATTAAAAAAAATATATCTAAAAATAAATAGTTAAAAAATATAGTAAATCAGTATCAAAAAAATCAGTATAACAATTAATACATTCAAAATTGTCATTTACAAAACCTTTGAAATTCACTGAAAAAACCATAGGTTTCAGGCCTGATATAGTTAGGAATTAGCATTTAAAAAACCTTTGAAATTCACTGAAAAAACCATAGGTTTCAGGGGCGTTATAGTTAGGAATTGGCATTTAAAAAACCTTAGAAATTCACTGAAAAAACCATAGGTTTCAGGGGCGTTATAGTTAGCTGGACATTTCCCTTGTACAAAACCCTAGAAATTCCCCCGATATAGTTAGTTCAG
The DNA here is from genome assembly GCF_964204655.1 of Triturus cristatus. Classification (NCBI taxonomy): domain Eukaryota; kingdom Metazoa; phylum Chordata; class Amphibia; order Caudata; family Salamandridae; genus Triturus; species Triturus cristatus. The sequence goes on along the minus strand of NC_140583.1, from coordinate 1,154,475,461 downwards.
CTAACTATAACTCGCGCCCCCGCAATGCACTGCTGATGACATCACATATTACATCACTCATGACATGGTCAGTGACATCACTGATGACATCACTGATGACATCTGAAATGACATCACTGATGACATCACTGATGACGTCATCCAGTGAGTGTGTGTTTCTGTAAATTTTAAATTTGTTTAATATATATATAGGGAAAAACCTATGGAAGAATGAGTGGGTGTATAAGTGTGAATGGATGATTTAGTAGGTGCGTGACTGACTCTATAAGTGAGTCATTAAACGTATCTTGCTCCAGACTAGTGACTAAACTGTGTGAATGTCTGTATCTGTCTGTCTGTTGGTGTATAAGCGGCTGCATGGTTTTGTGAATAGCTATATGAGAGTTTCTATGGGTTATTGATTGGTTGTCTGAGTATCTGTTTGGGTGCCTGAGTGTTTGTGTGGGTGGGGTGTCTGTGACTCTATGCATACATGTGTGAGTGGGTGATTCTATGGGTGCATGGTTTTAAGAGTGCATCTGTGATGGAGTGTATGGTTGGGTGAGTGTATGTATGCGTGTGTTAGTGATTCAATGTATATCTCAGTGGTACATGCGTGAGTAACTACATATGTGAAAGGCAGTATATATGTGTGTAAGAGTAACTAAGTGGGTATATGTGAGAGTGTGTGATTGTCAGAGTGGCTGTATGGATGAGTGTGTGCTTGTATCAGTGATTGTATAGAGCGTAAGAATGTGGTACTATTTTTATGAGTAAGTGTTCTTGTGTGTGTATAACTGCATAGGTGAGTAAATGGGAGTGTGATTAATTATTTGCATGACTGACTAGGTGTGAGAGTACCTCTATGGATGATTGGTGGTGTGTGAGTGTCTATGTAGGTGTATAAATGCATATGATAGTCCTGTACTGAGTGACTGTACAGGTGAGTGAGTGGATGTGTGTGTAGCTCTAAGAGTCAATGAGTGGGTATGTAGTTATTGGTATTGGAGTATCTATGGTTTTGGGAATGGACGTCTGAAATTTTGATTGAGTATATCAAAGGGTGTGAGAAGATGCACTAATTTATCACATGGATTACGTCATCAGTGATGTCATCAGTGATGTAATTTCAGATGTCATCAGTGATGTTACTGATCATGTCATGAGTGATGTAATATGTGACGTCATCAGCAGTGCATTGTGGGGGCGCGAGTTATAGTTAGCTGAACTAACTATCTAACTATAACGGGGGAATTTCTTGGGTTTTGTACGAGGGAAATGTCCAGCTAACTATAACGCCCCTGAAACCTATGGTTTTTTCAGTGAATTTCTAAGGTTTTTTAAATGCCAATTCCTAACTATAACGCCCCTGAAACCTATGGTTTTTTCAGTGAATATATATATATATATATATATATATATATATATATATATATATAATCTACTGGTGGTCGCCAGTAGATAGTTATAGTTAGGACCTATTTTCCATAGGACATCCGCAACATTCTATTCCCAATAAGTCTGGCGCCGATTGACGAATCTTCGCGAAATTTTTCAAACTTTTGGCCAGCTCCGCCCCGCTCCTACCCTGAAAGTTTTGTGGTGATTCGTCAAGCGGGGGCCAAGAAAAAAGGGGGTCCCAAAATGCATTTTCCCCATGCAATTTCCCATAGGATCTGTTGTCGCAGCTACAGCCCGAACCGCTGAACAGAATGACACCAAATTTGGCAAAGAGGTAGTCCTCAGTTCAGACTCATGCCTTTTGCATAAATGGTGTGAATCTGTTCAGTAGTTCCTGAGAAAATTAGGGTAAAAAAGTTAGTGATATCTATGGCCGGGGAGGATCCGTGGCCCCTACCCGCACCGTAAGCGCACCCTCCCCGAACCAAGCGCGCACCCTCCCGATTGCGCGCTGAATGCTAATTGGCTGTCGAATGTCTCTCTACATTCGAAACCAGGAACTGTTGGCGGCCATTTTCTGCCTCGGTAGAAGCGAGGCTGAAGAAGCAAGGGGAATAAGTGTGTAAAACATATAAAGGGGGCAAAGTGGAAATACTCTGACCCTCTAGAGGTGCTTAGGGGGTCCCAGAAGGACCCCCTGGGGCCGCTTAAAAAAAAAAGAAACGGCGAAATACGCGCACGGTGCGCGCATCCTAACGCGTTGGGTGCACGGATTCTCACGCGTTGGGTGCGCGGATCCACGGCAATGTTTTTGGAAAAAAGACAAGAAATCATTGGTTGTATGACTACTTTCTACACTGAAAGGTAGGGTGTATATTTCTGTTTTTTAAAGGTATGATTCTTATTGGTTAACAAAAACAGATCTTAAGGAACATTATATATGATAAGCTGATATGTTGAAAAGTCAAGCACACTTCTTGTCTTGTTTAGTAATATTGTGTGCTGAACTTGTGACCTGTGAGCTCAGTGCAGTGTTCCATGACCTGTTTCTATGGTAACGTGCAGAAGGCAGATTGGGGGAAGGGTTGAAATGTATTTCAGTTGGAAAGGGTTGAAATGTTTAACCAATAGAAATGTGTGTTTGCTTTTGAGTTTATCTGTGAAGGATTGTGATTTGATGTTTACATGTATATGTGTGGAAAATGAAAGGGAAACTTTTCCATTCCTTGTTTTTGCTGAGAGGTGAACAGTGCAGAGATTCTGTAAAAGAAAATATGGTGAGTGATTGATATACTTCTTAATCTACAAAAGAACTTGAAAGATGAGTTATTTAATTGTGAGGGGATGTATGTAGACTATTTTGATTGTAATCAGACTAATGTATTTCTCCTGCTAAAGTGTAGGGAGTACTTTTTTTCTCTACAATGTGTGTGCATGTAGAAACCATTGTGTGATAAGCATTTGTGTTTTTCATGTGTTTGTAGACAGATAACTGTGCTGTTTTTATATTTTGGTAGAATTAGAAACCAGTCATTGTTTATGAATTTGTGAAATTAGTTATGTTATGTTTCTATACTAAAATGTAGTACTACTTCTAGATGAAGAAATGTGTTTTGGTATAGTGCAAGGGATAGTGTTGTTTGTCTAGAATCCCACAGTGAGTCTGTGTGCATTTGGGAACCACTGTGAGAGAAGCATTTGCTAACATTGTGTATTTGCTGACAGATAACTGTTTTAACTTGTCATGTTGTGAAGTTTTAGTAGCATTAGAAGACAGTTATGGCTTATGATTTGATTAAATGAGTCAGGCTTTGACAGAAAAGTGCAGTCCTGAAATATGTAGATTGTGTGCAGTTCCCTTACCACTTGCACTGTAGTGAATGAGGTTTGGTAAACTCCTAGGGATAGTGGTGCTTGTCTAGAATAACACTATTAGTCTGTGTGCATTTGGGAACCACTGTGAGAGAAGCGTTTGGTAACATCGTGTATTTGCTGACAGATAACTTTTTTAAAACCTGTCATGTTGTGAAGTTTTAGTAGCATTAGAATCCAGTCTTTGCTTATGCGTTGATTAAATGAGTCATGCTTTGACACTGATGTGCTGTACTTAAATATGTAGATTGTGAGACGCAGCGCTACCGATTCAGGGGCACAGCTGATACCACCACTTGGAACCACAAGCCCCAGGAGCCTGAGGGGCAGCGCCAGCAACGGAGGCCCCGCCCCCTGACACCGGGGACTGTATTTGAAGACCTCGCGCCTCCCGCTTCGCGGGAGACGCAGCGCTACCGATTCGGGGGCACAGCTGATACCACCACTTGGAACCACAAGCCCCAGGAGCCTGAGGGGCAGCGCCAGCAACGGAGGCCCCACCCCCTGACACCGGGGACTGTATTTGAAGACCTTGCGCCTCCCGCTTCGCGGGAGACGCAGCGCTACCAATATGGGGGCACAGCTGATACCACCACTTGGAACCACAAGCCCCAGGAGCCTGAGGGGCAGCGCCAGCAATGGAGGCCCCGCCCCCTGACACCGGGGACTGTATTTGAAGACCTCGCGCCTCCCGCTTCGCGGGAGACGCAGCGCTACCGATTTGGGGGCACAGCTGATACCACCACTTGGAACCACAAGCCCCAGGAGCCTGAGGGGCAGCGCCAGCAACGGAGGCCCTGCCCCCTGACACCGGGGACTGTATTTGAAGACCTTGCGCCTCCCGCTTCGCGGGAGACGCAGCGCTACCGATATGGGGGCACAGCTGATACCACCACTTGGAACCACAAGCCCCAGGAGCCTGTGGGGCAGCGCCAGCAACGGAGGCCCCGCCCCCTGACACCGGGGACTGTATTTGAAGACCTCGCGCCTCCCGCTTCGCGGGAGACGCAGCGCTACCGATTCGGGGGCACAGCTGATACCACCACTTGGAACCACAAACCCCAGGAGCCTGAGGGGCAGCACCAGCAATGGAGGCCCCGCCCCCTGACACAGGGGACTGTATTTGAAGACCTCGCGCCTCCCGCTTCGCGGGAGACGCAGCGCTACCGATTCGGGGGCACAGCTGATACCACCACTTGGAACCACAAGCCCCAGGAGCCTGAGGGGCAGCGCCAGCAACGGAGGCCCCACCCCCTGACACCGAGGACTGTATTTGAAGACCTCGCGCCTCCCGCTTCGCAGGAGACGCAGCGCTACCGATTCAGGGGCACAGCTGATACCACCACTTGGAACCACAAGCCCCAGGAGCCTGAGGGGCAGCGCCAGCAACGGAGGCCCCGCCCCCTGACACCGGGGACTGTATTTGAAGACCTCGCGCCTCCCGCTTCGCGGGAGACGCAGCGCTACCGATTCGGGGGCACAGCTGATACCACCACTTGGAACCACAAACCCCAGGAGCCTGAGGGGCAGCACCAGCAATGGAGGCCCCGCCCCTTGACACAGGGGACTGTATTTGAAGACCTCGCGCCTCCCGCTTCGCGGGAGATGCAGCGCTACCGATTCGGGGGCGCAGCTGATACCACCACTTGGAACCACAAGCCCCAAGAGCCTGAGGGGCAGCGCCGGCAATGGAGGCCCCACCCCCTGACACCGAGGACTGTATTTGAAGACCTCGCGCCTCCCGCTTCGCAGGAGACGCAGCGCTACCGATTCGGGGGCACAGCTGAAACCACCACTTGGAACCACAAGCCCCAGGAGCCTGAGGGGCAGCGCCAGCAACGGAGGCCCCGCCCACTTGACGTCACAGGCAATTAATTCCAGCCGTAATCCCGCATCGCGGGACGCGCGCGGGCGAACGCCGGGCTAAGCCCGGGCAAAGGGTGGGCCGTTTGTGGCCGTTAGGGGCCGGAAGAGGCCGGGCAGGGCTATCCCCCTGGAGGTTGGAATACAGAACTCATGCCATTAATGAAAGTTACAAGGTACTGTGATTCGCTATAAGCCCATAACAATCGTTTGGGGTTTCCCAAGCTGTGTTCATTGACACTCCCGTTATCCTTTGTCTGTTGGGTTTTTAATTTTTATTTCTTCTTTCAGCACTGGTACTTCTCTTTTTCCATCTGTGTTGTTACTTGTGACTTTTATCATGGGCAAGAGGAAATGTACTGAGGGTGGGTTTTTAGGCCAGCAGCAAAAGAGACAAAAAAGCAAAAAAACAACCCATGCCGCCATGAACTGTGTATTGTCTCGAATAGAGGAAATTGTTAATGAATGTGAGGAGTCGCTTGGGAGCGGGATTACTGTTGTTACAACGCAAGGGGGGTGCAAAGCGGTTAAGCCTGCTCTAAAAAACGCTAAGAAAACGATTCCCACGATGTTCTCTAACCAACATCAAAGATACAATATGCATGGTCTAGCCCCAGTTCCATTAAAGCCCGCTGTTGATCCCTTAGATATCGAATCTCAGACCATGGAAATTGAGCACGTAATTGCACCAGACTTACATACTCACGAGCTCCTTCCTAACCCCGTCCTATGCTCCAACAGGTTCTCTTTACTAGATCCAAACCCTGACATATCCAGTCCACCATCTGATAGGGCGTTTCTAATTCCCGCCAGCCCTGTCAGGTTTTCAGTTGGTTCCCTAGAAGAACTGCAGGATAGGATTAAAAGGGTGGAAGAGCTGGTTGCAGTACTTAATAGCAGGGTGGAGACCCTCGTTTTAGGCCAAAGCATGCCTCAGGCACTCCCTGCTTCAGTATCATCCTCGGGGTCTATATCTACCTTGAAGTTGTTTGACTCGGTCCCTCCTACCTGCCCCCAGCCAAAAGGCCCTCTAGTTTTAGCCCAAGGCAGGGCTTTAGGGGAGGGTAATAACAAATCAGCTGCCACCTCTAGATCCTTTGCCGATGTCACGTGAAACTTGGCTTCCAGTAGGCTGTTAAATACACATCCCCAAACCAGGCCTAGTATCCTTGCTACCCATCCCTTTAGAAGGGGTGAGCATGGCCCCTTTCCTCGCTCTGTGGTTGGTGGATCCACGCCTTATCATCTCCCTGCAAAGCCTCTTGTCTTTATGACGCATGTCCCGAAAACGACTAATCGGGGGGGGGTTTGAAAGAAGCGAGTCACTGCACAACAAAGTTATTCATTGGTTGAGGCACATCAGAGGTTGTAGATCAATCATTAGAGATGATATACTGAGAGTGCGACGGTTGTCTAGAGTGGATTCGTCATTGGATTGTTTGGAGATCGAGCTTAGTGATCTAGCTCTAGCGGAAAATCTAATATTGCTAGAATATAGGTCATCACCACCCGCACACTCCTTTATCCAAATCCGTAGCTCCCCGGTCTGGTCTCAAAATAGTGAGCAGGAGGACTCTGGGCTTAGACAGGTGGACTGACTAATCAATCCTCATGCAAACATCTCTTTGTCAACCCCTGAATGCCCCTCTTTTGAGGGAACAGGCTAGGCTCCCACCCTCCCCCTAGATCTCTTAGGGGCTGGATTAGTTGACTTTGTGATAACCAGTGTAGCTCCCGAAGGGGGTTCAGACGGGGGTTGTCTTGAAAGCAGGGAAGTAGCTGTAGTTCCCCCTCCCACCCCAAACTCCCCGAGAGTTATCCAGTTTTTATCATGGAACATCGCCGGCTTAAAAAGGAACCTTGCCGATCCTGTGTGGAATGATCTTATCAATAAATTTGATATCATCCTTCTCCAGGAAAATTGGAGCTTGGTTCCCCTCCAAAGATCTGAGTTTACTACCTACTTTGTTCTGGCGATTAGCTCATCCAGAGGACGTCCATCAGGGGGCCTTCTAATTTGGGTAAACATCGATCTGAACTGGATAGTCAAGCATAATGTAAGTGTGTCTCAAGATATTCTCCATTTATCTATTGGTGGGTCAGAACGTCATCCCAGCCTAGAAATCTTTAACATTTATGCTAGAGGGTCGTCAGGCGCACAAGTAAGTCCCACGATATCAACCCTTGAGTCCGAACTTTCAGCCATCTCCTCCGCGTCGGGTGTTGTAGTCGCTGGTGATTTTAATTGCACCTTTGAGCCCCTTAGCGACGATGACATCTTGGGCACGGCTGGGGTTGACTCTAAGCGAGGCATTCTCCCACTGAGTCTCCCCCATTAAAAAAGTGGTCAAAAAGGGCCGTGCAAATTACTGCCTTGACCCTAGAGTTCAACCTAAGGGCAACAAACGGCAGATCTCGCTCAGATTCCAGGGGAGCACCCACATTTACCAGAACCAGGGCCCATCGCGCATAGACTATATCTTGCTGGATGTTGAGCTCTGGCTGGATCTCATTGACATGGAAGTCATATCTAGGCATGAGAGCGACCACAATCCCCTAACCATGCAATTCAGGCGCGAGTTGCTTACCACATCTATTGAGCCTATTAGCGCCCAGATACTTTGGTCTAGAGAGGTTGTCCCTTCCAACTGCAATTGACTGCTCAAATGGTCTAGAGTCGCAAAGCGTGAGCTGGATCTGGATAGGATCAAAAATATTGTGAAAGAAAGCACAAGCTTAATGGAGGCCGTCCTGGCCACTGCTCCTAATGCCACACCAACCAAGGGTTTTAATGAGATTTACCTTGACACCGTGGAAAAGGTGGGGAAATTCTTTGAACCAAATGATAAAGGGGATCGCAAGCCACCCCGATTGAATTTTGAAAATCTGTGGTTTTCAAGTGACTGTAGGGAAAGGAGACAGGAACTTGCTAGGGCTTTAAAACTAAGGGATCATCCTTCTATCGCCTATGCTCGGAAATCCTACTATAGCTCCATAAAGAAAGCGAAGCGCATTTGGGAAGAAGACCATTGGCAGGACCTGAAGTGTGCAGCACGACTGAAAGATTGAACTCCGTTTTGGGACCTTATAAACATCAGTGCAAGGGGTGGGGCAGACCCAATCCCAAACCACATAACGGGGGGCCAGTGGTTCGATCATTTCTCTGGTCTATACTCTCCCGAAGAAGACTTTTCTCCGGTGGATCCGGGACCAGCCCCCGTGCCTTTAGTTTCCCTAGGGGGGGGGGGGGCAGTTTAGTCTCAGTGAGATCCTATTAGCAATAAAAATGATAGCGTCGGGCAAGGCAGCCGGACCAGATGGTCTCCCTGGAGATGTTCTTCTTTATGATAGAGAACTCTGGGCTGAGTTTATTTTACAAACTCTGAATAATATAGCAATAGGACACCCAGTACCAGATTCCTGGAAAGGGGCAGAGGTGGTGGCCATCTTCAAAAAAGGTGATAGAGAGGACCCTGCCAACTACAGACCAATTAGTCTAATAGACGTGATCCAAAAAGTGGTAGGCAGGGTCCTCTTAACCAGGATTAAGTCCTGGATTGATGAAGAGGGCATCATCTCACATTTCCAGGCTGGATTCAGGCAAGGGGTTGGAACTATTGACCAGGTTCTCAGATTTTGCACAATCTACTGGAAATCTGTCATAATTGAAAAGGGTAGCATTTATTTGGCATTCATTGACCTCAAGACAGCTTTCGATCTCGTTCCCCGGCCAAAGTTGTGGCAAGTCCTGGCCGATTTGGGCATTCCCCCCCTAATTTTGGACCTTCTTAAACGGCTTCATGAAGGCAATTTTGCAAGAGTCAGGTGGGGGCATCAGGGCCAGCTGACAGATAGAATAGCAGTAAGGAGAGGGGTCCGCCAGGGCTGTGTTCTAGCGCCGACCCTGTTCTCTCTCTTTATATATGGGGTGGCAGACTTTTCGAGGGATGACGGGGTCGACGCTCCAGCCCTGAGCGGGGAAAAATCACCCTCTCTGCTTTTTGCAGATGACATGCTGCTGATCTCAGAGTCCCATGGGTCTCCAAAAACTTCTGTCTCGCTTTACTGAGTTTTGCAATACTAGGGGCCTGATGATCAATACATCTAAGACCAAGTTAATGGCCATGTCCCCCTCTAAAAGATTCAGGAACAACATCAGGGTGGACAATTGTAACCTGGAGCTTGTGGCAGCCTTTGATTACCTCGGGGTGAGGGTTAACAATAAGCTGAAATGGGCACCTCACCTATCCAAAATGCTCCTGAATCACAAACGAGCCGCAGGAGCTATAGCTAGACACCAGAGGCTATCTTACAGCCGGCCAATAGCTGCAGCAACCAAGGTTTATCAGGGTAAGGCCCTATCAGCATCTCTCTACGGGGCGGAACTATGGGGATTTGAAAATCTAACAGAGTTGACTAAATCTGAAAATAAGTTCTTTAGAGACATAGCCTCGCTTCCTCTGTCTACTCCATTAGTTCCTCTTCGTAGTGACCTTGGTAGACATTCCATAAATGATGTGGCCAGGTTGCACCTCCTACTGTACTGGGTAAGGCTTAGAAGGTCCCCGAATCTAAGCCAGTATGCCGCCACTCTGAACGACATATTACATCTTGGAGCTTGCGATAAGATACCGTGGGTATCCAATCTACAAAAATTGGTGTTAGAGCTAGGCTTGGGTGAGTCCTGGGAGAACCAGCAACCACCTCCTAAACCCATTGTGAAAAAAATCTACTGGGACTGGGTTAACGCTGCTATTCTGAGGTCTCAGAGAGGCATCCTCACTGAAAAATTCTTAGATGTTAAACCCGCTCCCAGTTTGGAGCCGTTTCTGGACCTCATTGAATCTCCCAGTGACAGGTCACTCTACCTTAAATTTAGGTATGGCACACTACCACTACATGAGTTTCAAACAGGGTGGAGAGGTGGGAAGGAGGATGTTAAAGGTTGCCCAGGTTGTGCTTCCCCCACGGAATCTATCGGCCACTTCTTGTTTGCTTGCCGGGCCTATAAACAAGTGAGAACCAGATGGCTGAAACCTGTATGTGCCAGCCTGGGCTGCAGGTCGCACAGGGTGGCCCTGCACATTTTAACTTATGAGACAACAGTCCCTAGTGTCATTTTTGGGACTGCTAAGTTTTTTGGGGGGAGCCTGGAGGATAAGGCAGAGGCTCCTTAAGAAGTACCACCCACTGAGTAGAACATCATCTCTTTCACCTCTGCCTTAGTCCCTAGTCCCCAATTAACAACATCTATTCTCCCACTCCTCCCCCCCCTCTTATGGCACTTTATCACAAAACATGTTTTTCCCTTGGGGGTAATGATCTATGATGTATCAGATATTGTCAAAATGTTATTCTGTATATATGAGGAACCTAACGCTGTAGTGGGTTCTTTTTTTAAACACTGTTTTTTATATTGTTTTATACTTTTATGATATTTTATATATCGAATAAAGTTACTACTACTACTACTAGATTGTGTTCGGTACCATTAACTCTTCTAGACTAGTGAATGAGTTTTGGTAAACTCCTAGGATAGTGTTGCTTGTCTAAAATTACACTGTGAGTCTGTGTGCATTTGGGTAAGGATTGTGAGAGAAGCATTTGGTAACATCGTGTATTTGCTGACAGATAACTGTTTTAAAACTGGTAATGTTGTGAAGTTTTAGTAGCATTAGAAGACAGTTATGGCTTATGCGTTGATTAAATGAGTCATGCTTTGACACTGATATGGTGTACTTAAATATGTAGATTGTGTGCAGTACCATTAACTCTTCCAGACTAGTGAATGAGTTTTGGTAAACTCCTAGGATAGTGTTGCTTGTCTAAAATCACACTGTGAGTCTGTGTGCATTTGGGTAAGGATTGTGAGAGAAGCATTTGGTAACATTGTGTATTTGCTGACAGATAACTGTTTTAAAACCGGTCATGTTGTCAAGTTTTAGTAGCATTAGAAGCCAGTCTTTGCTTATGCTTTGATTATATGAGACAGGCTTTGACATAAAAGTGCGGTCCTGAAATATGAAGATTGTGTGCAGTTCCCTTACCACTTCCACAGTAGTGATTGATTTTTGGTAAACTCCTAGGTATAGTGGTTGTTGTCTAGAATCACACTGTGAGCCTGTGTGCATTTGGGAACCACTGTGAGAGAAGCATTTGGTAACATCGTGTATTTGCTGACAGATAACTGTTTTAAAACCTGTCATGTTGTCAAGTTTTAGGAGCATTAGAAGCTAGTCTTTGCTTATGCATTGATAAAATGAGTCAGGGTTTGACACTAAGGTGCAGTACCATGTACTATTCTGTTCACTGTGGCAGAACTGAAAATTTAAAAGTTTTACCTAAGCACTGTCCTAGAAGTAGTCTGAGTATTTAGTCAGTTTCTAAGTACCAAATAGATTGCTTCAAATGTCTATGCAGTATGCATGTAGTGTTCTAACATACTATACACTTGTCTTTTACACCTTCAATTCCCTAGTCAGTATCCATACACTTCCAGGAAACATCCTGTCACTTCCTTTGTAGTCCTCTAGAGACCCATTCAACAGCATGTACTAATCCATTCACTGTGCCAAAACCCAAACACTAACACATTCACCAAGATACTCTCTTTCCAGTACTCTAATGATTCAGTCACTGCCTAAGTATTCATGCACTGAGCCAGGTGTTAGCACATGGACTTCTTCCAACCCCTATCCACTATGCATGCAGTCCTCTAACCACCTACACACTTGTCTTTCACACCTTCAATTCCCCAGTCAGTATCCGTTCACTTCCAGCAAACACCCTGTCACTGTCGTTGCACTCCTCTAGTGACCCATTCAGCATCATGTACTAATCCATTCACTGCGCCAAACCCTAATAAATTCACCCAGGCACTCTCCTTGCAGTACTCTAATCATTCAGTCAGTACCCAAGTACTCATCCAGTGACCCAGGCCTTAGTATATGGACTGCTTCAAACCCTTATCCACTATGCATGCAGTCCTCTAACCACGTACACAATTGTCTTTCACACCTTCAATTCCCTAGTCAGTATCCATACACTTCCAGGAAATACCCTGTCACTCCCTTTGCAGTCCTCTATTGACCCATTCAGCACCATGTACTAATCCATTCACTGTGCTAAAACCCAAACACTTATAAATTCACCAAGATACTATCTTTGCAGTACTCTAATCATTCAGTCAGTGCCTAAGTATTCATACACTGAGCCAGGCCTTAGCACATGGACTGCTTCAAACCCCTATGCACTATGCATGCAGTCTTCTAACCACCTAGATACTTGTCTTTCACATTTTCAATTTCCTAGTCAGTATCCATACAGTCCAGCACTTGTCACTGCCTTTGCACTCCTCTAGTGACCTATTCAGTACCAAGTACTAATCCATTCCCTGTGCGAAAAGCCTAGCACTTATAAATTCACCTAGACACTCTCCTTGCTGTACTCTAATCATTCAGTCAGTACCCAAGTAGTCATGCAGTGAGCCAGGCCTTAGCACATGGACTGCTTTAAATGCCTATGCAGTATGGATGCAGTCCTCTAATCACCTACACAGTTGTGTTTCACACCTTCTATTCCCTAGTTAGTATTCATACTCTTCTAGCAAACACCCTGTCACTTATCCAGTGTGTCTCCTTATAGTACTGTAATCATTTAGTCAGTTAGCATGTAGTCTTTTAGTGAGGTAGGCTTTAGGGCATGAACTGCTTCAAAGTAGTATGCACTATTCATGTAGTGTTTTAACGATCGTCACACTTGTGGTTCAGGGCTATAGTTTCTTAGTCAGTTTTTATATAAAATGTGTTTGTACAGTAATGGAATAGTATAAATTTGAAAGTTATTAATATACATTTATTTGTGATTCTTTTTTACAGATACAGAACAGGAGTGTTTCTCATCTGTTTGCACTCTCCTCGTGCAAGATTGTTTGGATGAAGGGTCCTTAAGTGTTTCATCATACTTGCTGTGCCGCACAAGTATTTTTTGTTAGGATCCCCTCGTAACAGAACTCTTTGGCAAATCTTGCGAGTGACGAAAGTGGCATTGGTCTTTGTTTGCCCCTTGGCAAAAGTAAAAAATGTCCTCGACACTGAAGAAAAACGTTGTGGGCGTGGTGCCTTCTGCAAAAACAATTCCTCAGATTCGGTAAATATTTTAAAGCTGCAACATTTACAGTTTTTGTAAGTTAAACTTATAAAATTTTGTTAGCTGTATGCATGTTATATATCTGTGATTTGTTTCTTGTGGTATTTTGTTGAGAATACCATGTTGGTTTTTTTTTTAACAATCTTTCTGATTTTCCAGGTCTGTCGTCGACATCCATGGTCCCCACAGGAGTGTTCCGCCTTGTTGTTTTGTATTATTGTTGTTACATTTTGTTTATTGGTTTATTGTTCAATTGTTAATAAAAAAACTAAGTTTGAAAATAGTTTATCGTTTATATATTTATTATTATAAAAAATTAAGTTTGAAAAAAGAAATTATAACGTTTTTGGTTGTTCTCTTAACTGCTGTGTGACTCTTTCTTGTTCTTATTACTGTTATTTGAACCATGGTGTTAAATTTTGGGGCACTTATCGCTGGAATACTGGTGATATCTGCAGTTTGCACCAACTTCTGAATAGTGTGTTAGATTTATCTCAACTTTACTTTCGTTAAAGTGCTGATAATGAAATGGAGAGTAGCCGTTCCCATGCAAAAAGACACGAGGTGCACCTTTCCGATTTATTGTAAATACTAAAATCCTGTATTGAATTGCACTGAGGTATTGGCTGCACTTACAGTGTACACACAAAATCTATTAAGAAATCTCATTGTATTTATATTGATTGGGAATAGTGCGTCAGGTGCTGGATCTTGACGAGATACACTGCTCAGTTTGTATATTGTTCTGCACACGAAAAAAATCACATCACAACTTTCACACCAATTGCAATGCGAAACAAATTCCGGCGATAAGACACGTTAGCACCAGGGATTTTACACCTGCTTTCTGCTGGTGTTAAGCAGGACAACTACCTGCACCATGAAAGGGAACACAGCCAAGAGCCACACCAGAACACCCACAGGTGCCATAGAGTCAATGAGCATGATACAGGGATACCCATGAGGGCCAGAAGACTCATCTCAACAACTCCAGGACCGCCAATGCCCCCCAAACCCACATCTTAGTAAGTGTGTCCCTGTGGTCATTGTCTTAGCATGATAGGCACGAGCCCTGCAACATCACAGTGTGCTGTCACCTCAGCGTTGGCAGTGAGCCTGGATGTGTAGCTACATACGCATCCTCTTGCATGTACAACTGGCGTGTGCTGGTCTGGGGTTCACAGGTCAGTGCAGGGGTGTGCCTATCCAGCAAGGGGAACGGGGTGTCTCGGACATGTCCGTGTACAGGAAGTGCGGTAAGTGTGTCTCTGTGTTCTGGTGTGGCCTGCTACAAGAGCCGCAGCAGTCGATGTTGTAAAGTGGCATGAACCACCTCCAAACGGCACTGTGATGTTGTAGTTGGAATGTAGCAGGACATGCGCAAATAGGCATTACAATGGTGTGCCGTACGAGTGCACGAGATACAATAGCGCACCGTACAAATGTGTGGGGGCTCATGGGAGGGAGGAGCAGCCGTTTGGCAACATAACGCACAGTGAACTCGACCATGTGCCACATACTGGGCATCTCATCCATGATGACCACGGTCGCAGACCTCCCACAACACCAACGACTGGCCTTTGTACACATCCTGTATGAATACAGCGTGGTTTTCACTTCTATGCTCGTTCAGTGGTGTGATGTTTGCGGGTTGTGTGACTTGTGCTCCTTGGTGTGCTTCATTTTGGCCATTGTTAGTCTATATGTGTGTTGTACTTAATTGTGCATGTGTGCCATTCTGCCCATCTCCCCCCCTCCCCCCACTCCCTGCTTCTTCCTCTTCCTAGTGCTGTTGTGTCTATAATTTTGTTGCTGCACACATAAATACATGTAAAGAATAAATTAGAATAGTTCCTTGATTCTATTAGGTTTCAAAACTTCTCTATTGGTTTCTTTTAAATTTTCCATATGAACCGTTTTTTTAATATTCAACAACACATAGAAGTCAGAAGTGCAACGTATTCTATCAACACACTTTCTAGAACATTCTACAACACGTGCAGGTTAAAAGTTCATCAATTTTTTAAAACTTAACGATATTTTTTTGTAACATTTTCTTGAACATTTAACGACACGTGCAGGTTAAAAGTTCACGATTGTTTTAAGTTCGAACAGTGCCTTCCAAATGCAAGTAGCAGGTGTGGTTGAGCTGAGCAAATTTTATCCTATGATATGTACTGCACGTTGAAACTGCTTTTTCTTAACCAATCACAAATATGCTTTTCCACAAAACTAATGTGCACCCTACTTTTAAAAAAGAATGCTTTTCATGATATCTTTAGAGATAAGTTATAGATAGGAATTAGCATTTAAAAAACCTTCGAAATTCACTGAAAAAAACATAGGTTTCATGCACGTTATAGTTAGGAATTGGCATTTAAAAAACCTTTGAAATTCACTGAAAAAACCATAAGTTTCAGGCACGTTATAGTTAGGAATTAGCATTTAAAAAACCTTAGAAATTCACTGAAAAAACCATAGGTTTCAGGGGCGTTATAGTTAGCTGGACATTTCCCTCGTACAAAACCCTAGAAATTCCCCTGTTATAGTTAGTTCAGCTAACTATAACTTTCGCCCCCGCAATGCACTGCTGATGACATCACATATTACATCACCCATGACATGGTCAGTGACATCACTGATGACATCACTGATGACATCTCAAATGACATCACTGATGACGTCATCCATGTGATAAATTAGTACATCTTCTCACACCCTAATATAACCTTTGATACACCGACTCAAAATTTCAAAAGGCCATTTTGACAACCATAGATACTCCAATACCAATAACTACACACCAACTCATTGACTTTTAGGTCTACATACATGTCCACTCACTCACCTGTACAGTCACTCATACTTACAGTCACTCTGTGCATTTATATACCTATATAGACACTCACACACCGCCAATCATCCATTGAGGTACTGACACATCTAGTCAGTCATGCAAATAATTAATCACAGTCCAATTTACTCACCTATACAGTTAAAAACACTCAAGTTCACTTACTCATAAAAATACTAACAAATTCTGTGTCTTCCTGCAGAAAAACAAACAGCACATGACACAGATATCCTTGCACTATGGCGCATACAGCCACTCCCAAAATCACACACTCTCACATATAGATAGTTATATACTCTTACACACACATACACTGCGTTTCACATATGTAGTTACTGACACATGTACAACTGAGATATACATTCAATCACTAACACACCCATACGTACACTCACCCAACCATACAGTCCATCACAGATGCACTCTTAAAACCATGCACCCACTGAATCACCCACTCACACATCTAGTCACAGAGTCACACACACCCTACCCACACAAACACTCAGTTACCCATACAGATACTCAGAAAACCAATCAATAACCCATATAGACACTCATATAGCTATTCACAAAACCATGCAGCCACTTATACACCAACACACAGACACATACAGACATTCACACAGTTTAGTCACTAGTCTGCAGTAAGATACATTTAGTGACTCACTTATAGAGTCAGTTACGTACCTAGAAAATCATCCATTCACACACTTGTACACCCACTTATTTTTCAACAGGCCTTTCCCTATATATATTAAACATAATAAAACTGTTCAGAAACACATACTCAATGGATGATGTCATCAGTGATGTCATCAGTGATGTCATTTGAGATGTCATCAGTGATGTCATGAGTGATGTCACTGACCATGTCATGAGTGATGTAATATGTGACATTATCAGCAGTGCATTGCGGGGGCGCGAGTTATAGTTAGCTGAACTAACTATAACAGGGGAATTTCTAGGGTTTTGTATGAGGGAAATGTCCAGCTAACTATAACGCCCCTGAAACCTATGGTTTTTTCAGTGAATATATATATATATATATATATATCCTAGGACCTATTTTCCATAGGAAATCCGCAACATTCTATTCCCAAAAAGTCTGGCGCCGGTTAACAAATCTTCGCGAAATTTTCCAAACTTTTGGCTAACTCCGGTCTGCTCCTATCCTGAAAGTCTCGGGGTGATTCATCAAGCGGGGGCCGAGAAAAAAGGGGGGTCCCAAAATGTGTTTTCCCCATGCATTTTCCCGCGGCTACAGCCCGAACTGCTGTATGGAATTACACCAAATTTGGCAAAGAGGTAGTCCTCAGTTCAGATTCGTGCCTTTTGCTTAAATGGTGTTAATCTGTTGAGTAGTTCCTGAGAAAATTACAGTTAAAAGTACATATATATCTATGGCCTCGGAGGATCCACGCACCCTATGCGCACCCTGAGCGCACCCTCTGCGCACCGTGTGCGCACCCTCCAGATCACGCGCTGAATGCTAATTGGCTGTCAAGTGGTTGTCAACATTCGAAACCAGGAACTGTTGGCAGCCATTTTGTGCCTCTGTAGAAGCGAGGCTGAAGAAGTAAGTGGAATACGTGTGTAAAACATATAAAGGGGGCAGGGTAGAAATACTCTGACCCTCTAGACCTGCTTAGGGAGTCCCAGAAGGACTCCCAGGACCTCTATTTTATTTTATTTTTTTAAACGGCAAAATGCGCGCTGGCTGCGCGGATCCAGCCGAAAAAAAAAAAAAACGAAGCTCGGGCTTCCGCGGTTCCTTAATAATTAGCCCCCGGGGGGGGCAAATCCCGGGGGCAACCACAGTAACATTTATTGGGGGGCCCAGGGGGGCCCCGGGGACCGCTACCCCCCAGGGCTAGAAAATAAATGGGTGGGGGGGCTGAACGGCCCCCCCAAGCCCCGGGCACCACCACCCCCAGGGCTTTATTTATGAGCCCTCGAGGGCCCTGGGGACCACCACCCCCCAGGGCCGGCTTGTGCAGTGTCCTGGGGTGCTCACCCCCAGGACACTCTTGTTTGCTATGGGAGGGCGGGAGTCTCCCGCCCTCCCATAGCAAACTTCGTTTGGATTTTGAAAGAGAAAGTAGTGAAACCTGCTCTCTCTTTCAAAACCCAAACCATATTGCTTTTCCACACTGGGAGCTGCATGTCAGCAGCTCCCCATGTGGAAAAGCAATGTCGGCTCCCGAAGGATGCGGGGAGCCGGCTGGGACCGTGGGGGCGTTGGGGCTCCTCCCACGGTCCCCAACGTTTTTTATAAGCCCCGGGGGATGGGGGCCCCGGGGATAATGAAAATTAGTGATAGCGGCTATTTTTTTTTTTAACAGTAAAATTAGGAGTCGCTCATCCTAACGTGTTGGGTGCACGATTCCTCCCGCGTAGGGTGCGCGATTCCTAACACGTTGGGTGCGCGACTCCAAGCAAAAAAAAAAATGAAATTGTTTTGAGATAAACATCAAGCTTATGTGTTTGTTCTTGAGTGGCTCTAAAAAGAGCCGTTGTGTTCATTAGAGTTTTTGGTACTTATAAGTAAGTACCTATACAGAGTCTAAAGTTGTTGAGGAAGACTCTGTTTCCTTCATCAGTAAAGTGAACACCATCTCTCCTATAGATGTCTTGCATGTGAAAACACAGTTTGTTATTGTAAATGGACCCCATTCTATAGTCTCGGAGAAAAGCAGAAACAGATTTATTCACATGTTTCCTAGCTTTCTCAATCTGTGGACAAAAATGATTGGACCAGTTCCATTTCGGCCTTTGGCATATGGTAGAATAGACAAAGGCAGTTCAGGGAAAAAGTGAAATCAATTCTGCAAAGGTGTCCTTGATAAGCATTTCCAGACCTACCCCAGTCAAAGTGGCTAGGTCATTGCCACCACAGTGCACAATTATGAGGTCAGGGTCTTGGAGATGTAAAAAGAATTTTACCAATGGCATCAATTGGTGCCACTTTAACCCTCTCTGTCCAATCCATTTAATGTCTACATTTGGAAAACCTAGGTCTTTGTGAATGCCTTTGTTTTCTGCACACCTTTGGCTCCAGAAAATATAGCTGTGTCCCACAATCCACACTCTAAGCATCATGAAGGGAGGTTTGGATGCACTCAGATGGTCTCTGTAAATGAAATGGCAGTTTGAAAAGTAAGATTTTTCTAAAATGGTGGATAACATGCAGTTTTGAAAAAAGAAAATAAATGATTGGTTGTTTGACAACATTCTACACTGAAAACTAGGGTGCATGTTTCTGTTTTTTAAACGCATGATTCTTATTGGTTAACGAAAACTGATTGAAAGGAACATTATATATGATAAGCTGATATGTAGAAAAGTCACACACTTGCTGTTTTGATTAGCAACATTGTGTGCTGAACTTGTGACCTGTGTGCTCAGGTAATTGTTCCATGAACTGTTTCTATGGAAACAGGCAGAAGGCAGATTGGGGGCAGGGTTCAAATTTATGTCATTTGGAAAGGGTTGAAATGTTTAACCAATAGAAATGTGTGTTAGCTTTTGATTTAATGTGGGAAGGAATGTGATTTGGTGTTTACATGTATATGTGTGCAAAATGAGAGGAAAACTTTGCCATTCTTTGGTTTTGCTGACAGGTGCACAGTGCAGAGATTCTGTATAAGAAAATCTGGTGTGTGACTGACATACTTCTTAATCTACAAAACAACTTGAAATGTGAGTTATTTAATTGTGAGGGGATGTATGTGGTCTATTTTGATTTTAATCAGACTAATGTGTTTCTCCTGCTAAAGTGCAGGGAGTACTTTTTTTGGTCTAGAATCTTATTGTCAGTGTGTGTGCATTTAGAAACCATTCTGTGATAAGCATTTGTGTTTTTCATGTGTTTGCAGACAGATAACTGTGCTGTTTTCATGTTTTGGTAGAATTAGAAACCAGTCATTGTTTATGTATTTGCAAAATGAGTCACGTTTCTACACTAAAATGCAGTACTCCTTCTAGATTATGAAATGTGTTTTGGTACAGTGCAAGGGATAGTGTTGTTTGTCTAAAATCACACTGTGAGTCTGTGTGCATTTAGGAATCATTTTGAAAGAAACATTTTGGTACTAATGTGTAGTCGAAAATTTTCTGCAATGTGTGCAATCACCTTACATCTTCTAGACTAGTAAATGTATTTTGTACAAGGGATAGTTGTTTGTCTGCAATCACACTGTGAGTCTGTGTGCATTTGGGAACCACTGTGAGAGAAGTATTTGGGTACTTCATATCTTTGCATACACATAACTGCTTAAAAACCTTTCCTGTTCTCAAGTTTTGGTAGAATTAGAAGCCAGTCATTGCTTATGTATTCGGAAAATGAGTCAAACTTTGACACTAAAGTACAGTACTGAAATATGTAGAATGTGTGCAGTTACTTTACCTCTTCCAGAGTAGTGAATGTGTTTTGATAAAGTACAGGGGATAGTGTTGCTTGTCTAGAATCACACTGTGAGTCTGTGTGCATTTGGGCAACCATTGTGAGAGAAGCATTTGGTTATATCATGTATTTGCTGACAGATAACGGCTTAAAAACCTGTCATGTTGTCAAGTTTTAGTTGTATTAGAAGCCAGTCATTGCTTATGCATTCACAAAATGAGTCAGGCTTTCATAGTAGTGTGCACTATGGAAATATGTAGAATCTCTACAGTCACTTCTGCCCTTCCACACTAGTGAATGTGTTTTGGTAAAATAGAAGGAATAGTGTTGTTTGTCTAGACTCACACTGTGAGTCTGTGTGCATTTGGGAACTAATGTGAGACAAGCATTTGGGGGTTTCATGTTTTTGCAGACACATAAGTGCTTAAAAACCTATCCTGTTCTTACAGTTTGGTAGAAATAGAATCCATTTATTGTTTATGTGTTTGTAAAATGAGTCAGGTGTATACACTAATGAGCAGTAGTAAAATATGTGGAATGTGTGTACTCACATTACCTCTTCAAGAATGGTAAATGTGTTTTTGTAAAAACCAAGGGATATTGTTTGTTTTCTAGAATCACACTGTGAGTCTGTGTGCATTTAGAAACTGTGCTAAGAGAAGGATTTGGGTATTTTATGTGTTTTCAGACACAACTGGTTAAAAACCTATCATGTTCTCATACTTTGGTAGATTAAGAAACCAGTCATTGGTTAGGTATTTGTAAAAGAGTCAGGGTTCTACAATATGTGGATTGTGTGTACTCTGTTTACCAATTCCGGAAAAGAAAATTTGATTTGGTAATATGCATGGGATAGTGTTTGTTTTCTAGAATCACACTGAGAGTCTGTATGCATTTAGGAACCATTTAGAGAGAAGGTTTTGGGTACTTTATGTCTTTGCATACATATAAGTGCTTAAAAAACTCTAATCATTTAGTCAGTACCCAAGTACTCATACACTGAGCCCGGCCTTAGCTCATGGACTGTTTCAAACGTCTATCCACTATGCATGCAAGCCTCTAACCAACTACACACTGGTCTTTCACACCTTCAATACCCTAGTCAGTATTCATACAGTTCCTGCAAACACCCTGTCACTCCCCTTACACTATTCCACTGATTTATCCAGCACCATGTACTAATCCATTTACTGCGCCAAAACCCAAACACTTATAAATTCACCCAGGCACTCTCCTTGCAGTACTCTAATCATTCAGTTAGTACCCAAGTACTTATGCAGTGAGCCAGGCCTTAGCTCATGGATTGTTTCAAACGTCTATCCACTATGCATGCAGGCCTCTAACCAACTACACACTTGTCTTTCACACCTTCAATACCCTAGTCAGTATTCATACAGTTCCTGCAAACACCCTCTCACTCCCCTTACACTATTCCACTGATTTATTCAACACCATGTACTAATCCATTTACTGCGCCAAAAAAACAAACACTTATAAATTCACCCAGGCACTCTCCTTGCAATACTCTAATCATTCAGTCAGTACCCAAGTACTAATGGAGTGATGCAGGCCTTAGCACATGGATTAATTCAAACGCCTATCCACTAAGCATGCAGGCCTCTAACCACCTACACAATTGTCTTTCGCTCCTTCAATTGACTAGTCAGTATCTATATACTTCAATAAACACCCTGTCACTCCACTTGCACTCCTCCAGTGACTCATTCAGCACCATGTAGTAATCCATTTACTGCGCCAAAACCCAAACACTTATAAATTCACCCAGACACTCTTCTTGCAATACTGTAAACATTCAGTTAGTATCCAAGTACTAATGGAGTGAGGCAGGCCTTAGCACATGGATTGGTTCAAACGCCTATCCACTATGCATGGAGGCCTCTAACCTACACAATTGTCTTACAGACCTTCAATTGCCCAGTCAGTATATATAAACTCCAATAAACACCCTGTCACTCCACTTGCACACCTCCAGTGACTCATCTGACACTATGTACTAATCTATTCACTGCACCAAAACCTAAAAACTTAAAAAGATTCACCCAGGCACTCTCCTTGCAGTACTCTAATGATTCAGTCAGTACCCAGGTAGTCATGCAGTGACCCAGTCCTTAGCCCATGGACTGTTTCAATCGTCTATCTACTATGCATGAGGCCTCTAACCACCTACACACTTGTCTTTCACACCTTCAATACCCCAGACAGTATTCATACAGTTCCTGAAAACACCCTGTCACTCCCCTTACCCTCCTTCAGTGACCCATTCAGCACTATGTAGTAATCCATTTACTGCGCCAAAACCCAAACACTTATAAATTCACCCAGGCACTCTCCTTGCAATACTCTAAACATTCAGTTACTGTCCAAGTACTAATGGAGTGAGGCAGGCCTTAGCACATGGATTAATTCAAACGCCTATCCACTATGCATGCAGGCCTCTAACCACCTACACACTTGTCTTTCACACCTTCAATATCCCAGTTAGTATTCAGACAGTTCCCGCAAACACTTTGTCACTCCCCTTACACTTCTCCAGTGACCCATTCAGCACTATGTACTAATTCATTCACTGCGCCAAAACCCAACCAGTAATACATTTACCCAGGCACTCTCTTTGAAATACTCTAATGATTGAGTCAGTACTGAGGTACTTATGTAGTGAACCCATCTTTAGTACATTCACTGCATCAAACGTCTACACACTATGTATGCAGGCCTCTAGCCACCTACACACTTGTCTTTCAGACCTTCAATACCCCAGTCAGTATTTATACAGTTCCCGCAAACACCCTGTCAGTCCCCTTACACTCCTCCAGTGACCCATTCAACATCATGTACTAATCCATTGAGTGCACCAAAACCCAACCACTTATAAATTCAGCGAGACACTCTCCTTGTAGTACTCTAATAATTCAGTCAGTACCCAGGTACTTATGTAGTGAACCTGGCCTTAGCACATGGAGTACTTCAAACGTCTATTCACTATGCATGCAGGCCTCTAACCAGCTACACAATTGTCTTTCACACCTTCAATTGCCCAGTCAGTATCTATAAACTCCAATAAACACCCTGTCACTCCCCTTGCTCACCTCCAGTGACTCATCCGGCACCATGTACTAATCTATTCACTGCGCCAAAACCCAAGCACTTATAAATTCACCCAAGCACTCTCCTTGCAATACTCTAAACATTCAGTTACTATGCAAGTACTAATGGAGTGAGGAAGACCTTAGCACATGGATTAATTCAAACGCCTATCCACTATGCATGCAGGCCTCTAACCACCTACACACTTGTCTTTCACACCTTCAATACCCCAGTTGGTATTCATACAGTTCCGGCAAACACCTTGTCACTCTCTTTACACTTCTCCAGTGACCGATTCACCACTATGTAATAATCCATTTACTGCGCCAAAACCCAACCAGTAATACATTTACCCAGGCACTCTCCTTGAAGTACTCTAATGATGGAGTCAGTACTGAGGTACTTATGTAGTGAACCCAGCTTTAGTACATGCACTGCTTGAAACGTCTATGCACTATGTATGCAGGCCTCTAACCACCTATACACTTGTCTTTCAGACCTTCAATACCCCAGTCAGTATTCATACAGTTCCCGCAAACACCCTGTCAGTCCCCTTACACTCCTCCAATGACCCATTCCACATCATGTACTAATCCATTAAGTACACCAAAACCCAACCACTTATAAATTCAGCGAGATACTCTCCTTGTAGTACTCTAATGATTCAGTCAGTACCCAGGTACTTATGTAGTGAACCCGGCCTTAGCACATGGAGTACTTCAAATGTCTATCCACTATGCATGGAGGTCTCTAACCACCTACACAATTGTCTTTCATACCTTCAATTGACCTGTCAGTATCTATAAACTCCAATAAACACCCAAACACTTCCCTTGCACACCTCCAGTGACCCATCCGGCACCATGTACTAATCTATTCACTGCGTAAAAACCCAAACCCTTAAAAGATTCATTCAGGCACTCTCCTTGCATTACTCTGTTTCAGTCAGTACCCAGTTACTCATGCAGTGAAGCATGCCTTTTCACAAGTACTGCTTGAAATAACTATCCACTATGTTTGTAGTGGTCTAACCAGTTTCACATTTGTGCTTCAGGCCTACATTTCCACAGTCACTATGCATACACTCCAGCAAACACACTGTGACTGCTGTTGCAAACCCATAGTGAGTCTTTCAGTACCATGTAGTAATCTATTCAGTAAAGTAAAATTCAAACAACTGTGAATTCACCCAGTGTCTCTCCTTATAGTACTGTAATCATTCAGTCAGTAAGCATGTACTCTTTCAGTGAGGTAGGCTTTAGGGCATGAACTGCTTCAAAGTAGTATGCACTATGCATGTAGTGGTCTAACCACCGTCACACTTGTGCTTCAGGCCTATAATTTCTTAGTTAGTATTTATATAAAATGTGTTTGTATAGTAATAGAAAAGTATAATTTATAAAGATATTAATATACGTTTATTTGTGATTAATTTTTACAGATACTGTTTATTACCATTCAAATAGTAAAATTATGCCGGACAAAGTAAGAAAAAGAAAAGAACAGAAAAAGGACAGTTACTTGAAGAAAAATCAATCACAAGTATTGAATGAACAACATAATGTGACTAAAAAGAAAAAATCTTCTGGTAAGATCACAAAGCAATTTATTAAAAATGTTTTTAGGACCAGACAGAATGTACAGAATGCTGAAACCTCTGAGAATGCTTCAACTAGAAAAAATATTCAAAATAATATGAAAAGCAAATGGACAGTCAAAGGAGACGAAGTATGGTAAAAGAAGACAAAATCAGTATAAAGAAATACGCAAAAAATTATTTTACAAGAGAGTAGTACATAATTTGCTGAAAGATGTGAAGAAATATAAAAAGAGAGCTCTATTTTATAAAAAGAAGAAGCATATTGAAACCATTGTTGAAAAGGCTTTTGAAGTAAAAAGGAAACTATTCATTTTAGTATTAAACAGAATTTGATCACTAGATAAACCAATCCAGTTAATGAAGGCCAAAGGTGGGAGAAAAAGAGTAATTAACAGAACAAATTCTTGTGATTTTTTTGGGGTGAATGGATACACAGTTCAAGTTCAGAGCCTTTCTTTAATGAAGAGAGTTATTTACAGAGCAATCATTTATTGCATGCAGTTGACACCAGTGGTCGAGGTTATGAGGTTAGAAATGGTTGTCCAATTGACAAAGAGAAAATGGTTGAAAGAAATCCAGTGATAGCTGATGAAGTTCTAGGGTGACGTCCTAAAGACCCTGTGTACACTTGGGATTGCAGTAGTATTTGTAGTGTACAACAAGAATCTGTTGATAAATTATGCAGTTTCTTACGAGAATATAGTAAAAAAAGTGTTAAACAAAAGATTAAGGTGTTGCAAGCACTAGACCCTTGCAGAGTGAGAAAAAATACTTGTTTGCAAGGTCATTCTCTGGCTTGTCTTTCTGGGAAAGTTTGTCAAAGTGTTTTTCACCATTTCAGGATGTTGGCAGTACATCATACTCAAATGCGGAAGTTAGTGAGAAGATTGTATTATTCAAAAAGTCCAGCACTAAAGTTAAATGAGTTGAACAGTGCTCTTTTGCGTGGGTCAGTATCAGATGTGATGAAGGTTTGTGATGATATTGAGTTTTGTTACTTTGGTCCTCAGCAAGAGAGTGCAGAAACTGACACATTCATAGAACAAAATGTTAAAGACAATGTAGAACCCATGATTACAAAAAAATTTGAAGATCAAATCACAAAGTTTAAGGTAATTTCAGGTGAAAGACCAAATGTTTCTTGTATTTGTTGTCGGCGATCTCACTATAAAAATCAGACTAGGAGTGTCAATCTGTATTTAAAAAGTGAAACAGAAAATAATGATAAATGGAAGGAATTTGCAACTTATTTGTTGGTAGAGGATTGTTTTGATTTGGGATCTGAGCAGCGTATTTGCAAATATTGTTATAACAAATTAGATGAGAATAAAATGCCTGCTAGAGCTGTTCATAATAATCTTTAAGTTAATTGTTATTCCTCCAGAGCTGATAGATTTAAATACCTATGAGTATATTCTCATTCAATGTGTGCACCCGTTTCAGGCTATTGTTCGTATGGAGCCTAAAACAGGTAAATTGCCTCCATCAGACTTACAAAGAGGATTGAAAGGAAGAGTTGTGTATTTACCGTTAGATTTAAAGAAAAACTTTGAAACTATTGGTGTAGACCGTGCAGAAAATGAGCCACTAGTCATTCTAGCTAATTGTGTTCCTACTAAGAATAAGAAAATCTGGCAAGAGTTAGTGGATGTTAGAAAAGTGCAAAAGGCAACATTGTATCTGATAAAAAATAATGAGTACTATAGAAATGTGTTGTTAGGAGAAGAAGAAATAGATTTAGCAGAAGATACTGAAACATTAAGTGGAAAAATTGAAAAAGTGGACATGTCCAGATGTGAAGAAATCTATGAACATTACAGTGTACATCCACTTCATTCCAAAGAAGTGATGGGGAATACGATTGAGTTGTTCCAAATGAAAAAAGCAAGAGGAAGTCCCATGAGTGTATGGGAAGAGAGCTTGGAAGCTCGTTGTTTCCCGCAGTTGTTTCCAACAGGAAAAGGTGGACGATATGATGAACGTCCTGTGCAGATTCCTGCATCTGAATATCGGACAACAAGATTATATGCAGAAGATCCAAGATTTCGACAATGTATCCCTTATATGTTTCATCTTCTGTTTGAAAGTGACATGTCTGGACTTTCATATGCAGTAAATCACATTTTAAAAAACTGGAATGCATCTGCAAAATGTAACTGCAAAGGATTGTATGGATAAAGTGCATCAGAGAGATGATCATTTAGAATCTCAGTTGATTAATCGGATGGCATGTCAGGGTGGGACTAATGAATATTGGTACCGTCGTCATGGAGAACTGAAATGTATGCTACGGAACTTAGGAACTCCTACATGGTTCCTTACACTAAGCTGTGCTGAGTACGCTTGGGATGATTTACTTAAATTTCTTCGAGAGGCAAATTCCAATATAAAAAATATTGAACACAAGACACCTGGAGAATTGTGCTCTTTGGATCCTGTTAATGTATGCAGATATTTTAATCATAGATTTGAAGCTATGATGTCTTTCATCCGCAATAAAAAGAATCCTCCTCTTGGAGAAGTTGTGGATTTCTTTTGGAGAAAGGAGTATCAAGCAAGAGGTGCTCCTCATATACATATGTTGTTATGGATCAAGGACGCCCCCAAATTTGGAACAGATTCAGATTAAACTGTTTTGTCTTTCATTGAAGAATATGCCACATGTGCTCTACCCAATAACAGAGAAGATAAAAACTTAAAACAACAAGTCTTACAAATCCAAAGCCATAGATGTGGAAAATACTGTTGACGAAAGTACAAGTCTAAGAATAAGTTCTATACCAAATGTCGTTTTGCATTTCCACGTCCTGTATTATCCAAAGGAAGAGTGAACAGTTTTATGTCAGCTATGCGACATACCATCACAAGCAAGTCTCCGAAAAATACCTACAACTTAAGAAGAAGCGAAGAGTCAAAATACATAAATGACTACAATCCAGTTATTTTATCCATGTGGAACGCTAACACGGATATTCAGTATGTTGTGGACAATTCCATTGCTGTTGCTCGATATGTAACGTCCTTCATTACTAAATCAGAAAAGACAGAATTGAAAGAAATGTGGGAAGAGATTTCTCACGAGAAGACTCTAAGTAAGAAATTATACAGTTTCAGTTTGAAGATGTTATCGCATCGAGAAATTGGAGCATATGAATGCTCAGATCGGTTATCATCTGCAAGTCTATACTCCAAAAGTATAACAATCATTTGGGTGAGTCTAGGTCTTGCAGGAATGCGAAATCGGGTACTGAAATCTGTTCAAGAAATTGAATATTTAGCAGAAAAAGAACCAGAAAGTACAGATATTTTGAAAACGAATATGTTGGACACATATTACCCAAACAGATGTCATCATCTTGAGAACATGTGTCTCTATTAAGTGCTGCAAAACTACACTTTTAAACGAAATACCACAGAGAACATCAATGATGGAAAATATGCAGTGATTGGTTCCGAAGGATGTTTGGTGAAACAAAGGACGGGATGCTTGATTAATCACAGGAAGCTGAGTTGCGACACTGCTGATAAAAGGGAATTTTACTATTTAGCCCTTTTGCAAATGTTCAAACCGTGGTGTTCAGAACTGGAATTACTTGGAGATTTTCAGAGCTATGAAGATTCATTTAATGCTTGTAAACATAGCATACAATGCAGTGCTTTTGCAAATTATGTGAAAATGTTGAATGATGAAATTGATCAAGAAGCTACAATTGCAGCTGAGATTGCTAGAGACAGTTCTCAAGACAGTCAAAGTTCTGCTGCACTGAGTCAAGATCCACTAGGACAACCACTTGTTGAAAATAAAGCAGCAATTGCCATGAATGAGGTGGAAGCAGCAATGCATCAAGCTCAAGAAGATGTAATGCAGTTAGGAAACTTGGAAGAGCAACTAGATGTTGAACAGAAACAAATATATCAGCAAGTGAAAGAACAGATTGACCATGTATTACTTCATGAAAAGAAAGAGTGCTCATGTACATCATTTCAACCTATCCGAATGTATGTGAGTAGACAAGCTGGAACAGGAAAAAGTTTCTTAATTAAATTAATTACAAGTTATCTGCAGAAAACAACTGAGTCGCATTTGTCTTGTGTTGTCACTGCTCCAACTGGGTTGGCAGCACATAACATTAAAGGCATTACTTTACATTATTTACTAATGCTACCAGTAGAGCATGAGAACACATTGGAATACCACAAGCTATCTGGAAAAGCTTGTTGTGAAGTTTCAAGAGTCCTGAAGAAAATTAAACTTCTAATTATTGATGAGGTAAGCATGGTCTCAAACTTGATGCTTGCCTTTGTGCATTTAAGAATGCAGCAAATTCTTAAAACAGAGTATGACGTGTTATTTGGAGGAAAACACGTCATAGTTTTTGGAGATCTACTGCAACTGACTCCTGTAAAAGGACAACCAGTATTTAAAACACTAGCGCATGAAGATACCAGAAAGTCTCTGGGTAGTGTTGGAAACGTGAACATTTGGACATATATATATATTTTTTTAATTTGTTTATTGGTTTTTACATCAAAGCCATACATACATGATCGGACAACAACTTTAATATGCTCGACAGATCAAATGCCAACTGTTAGTACTTACTTTGGATTATAACATCTCCTCCCGGCCCATACGAGTGTTCATTCCCATTGCAACAGTAGGTGACACACATAGATTTCCTCGATACATATTCCACTGTGACCACTTTATATCCCATTTCTTGGGGCAACCCCTGGCCTCAAAGACCGCGGACTCTGCCAGCATACATCTATCCATCTCATTTGCCCACGCGGCGACCCGCGGTGAGTGCACTCCCCCCCCATCCCCGGGCCAGTTCTTGTTTCACCAATGTGTATCCCAGTGTAACGAAGTGTTGTTCGGTTTCGGTAAGGTCAGTTGCCTCCCATATGTTTAGCAGTCCAATATGTGGGGTCAATACTATTTCTTTGCCCAGGGCGGTTTGCATGTGCTCCGAGGCCCCCTCCCATAGTGCCATCACCTCTGGGCAACTCCACAATGTATGATAAAAAGTAGCCTGTTGTCCACACCCCCTAGCACATAAGTCATCCGGTCTAGCTCCTATTTTCGCCAGAACTTTCCCTGTGATGTATGAACGGTGCAGTATGCGAAGCTGGATCAGCCTGAATCTTTGTGTGATGGCAGCCTCCCGGGGAGATATGAGAGCCGTTTGCCAATCCTCCTCATCCAGTGAGCCCAGGTCCTCCTGCCACCGTTCTCTGAGCTGTGAGAAGGTATCTGGCCAGTTATTGCTCAACTTTTTATAGGTTAGGGATATCGCCTTCGTGTTAAGGGGTCCGTCTAATAGACGGTCTTCCAATGGTGATATTTCTGGTATATCTTTAAAAGATGGGAACGCCGCTTTCATCGCATGGCTGATCTGCATATACCTGTATACTTCTCCCGGTGCCAGCTTGTAGCGCTTCTGAAGGTCCTCAAATGAGAGCAATGCTCCCCTCTGTACCAGGTCTTTTACCGCCGAGATCCCAATAAGGTCCCATTTATCAAACCCGGGCTGGCGGCATAACATGCCTAGCCTCTGAGAGAACCACAGCGGCGTGGCCCTCGAGAGAGTCCCTGCCCATCCCAGCCGAGAGTTAACTAGATGCCAGGTCTCTATTGTATGTTGTGTAGGACCGTAGAACCTCTCCCTTCCCTTCCTATCAGGAGTGTACAAAGCCCCCAGATAGCCGGACCTGTCTGTTTGATATCGATCAAGCACGTAAGCTGGGTCATCCGGAGGGTGATAGATCCAGTGATTTACCGCGACCAGCTGCGCCGCCCAGTAGTAGCGCTGCAGGTCTGGGAGTGCAATGCCTCCATCGTACCAGCCCTTCGTTAGTTTTTTCAGTGCAATCCTGGAGGCCCCTCCGTCCCACAACAGGGTGCGAATCTCCCCTTCGACAGCTCTAAAATACAAGTCTGGGACCTTATGTGGGCAATTTTGCAATATATAGAGGAAACGAGGCAGAGCCAGCATCTTGAAAAGCGCCGCCCTCCCCAACAGCGACAAGGGGAGCGACCTCCAAAGCTTCACATCAGCTCGCAGCCTAGCTAGAGGGGGAGCCTGGTTGGATCTATAGAAACAGTTGGGGTCCGGTGTTATGAAGACTCCCAAGTAGCGAAAGCCCTCCATTGCCACTGTTATATTACAGTGCGACGGGAGTTGGGGGGCCCGGCCTCTCAGCATATATAATATGGATTTATGCCAATTAATGGCATATCCTGAATATTTACCAAAACTTGTGAATATGTCGAGTACCGCTATGATAGATTTGTATGGAGAGGCTAGGTATAACAGCACATCATCTGC
Source organism: Triturus cristatus (assembly GCF_964204655.1). NCBI lineage: Eukaryota > Metazoa > Chordata > Amphibia > Caudata > Salamandridae > Triturus > Triturus cristatus. The sequence goes on along the minus strand of NC_140583.1, from coordinate 1,154,443,905 downwards.
GTATAGGGATATACGGTCTTCCAAGCCTTCCGCCCACCGCAGCCCTTGCACCCCAACGTCTCTTCGCACCCAGGCCGCCAGTGGCTCCAGTATAAGAGAGAATATTAGCGGAGACAATGGGCACCCTTGTCTAGTCCCCCGTCGCAGCTCGAACGTCCGGGAGGCATAGTTGTTGACTCGCACCTGTCCCAGCACTCCGGTGTATAGAAGCCGTATCCAAGCTATAAATTTAGGGCCCATTCCCACCCTCTCGAGTACCGCAAACATATACGGCCACTCAATAGAGTCAAATGCCATCAAGGCATCTAGAGATAGCACCGCCACATCCTCCTCTATATATTCCCTACGGGCCATCACGTTTTGTAGGCGCCGAATATTAAGGGCTGTGTTTCTGCCGGGCATAAAACCCGACTGATCCGGGTGGACCAGTGATGTGATAACTGTCACCAGTCTATTGGCTAAGACTTTGGCCAGTACCTTCGTCTCTGTGTTAATCAGTGAGATTGGCCTGTACGAGCTACTGTTGCCGGCCGGTTTGCCTTGCTTATGTATGACTACTATGGTGGCTAACCGCTGATCTACTGGCAATCTACCTACTTCCAGGCTCTCCATTTGGACATATTTTGAATACAAAGAACTGGCGAAAAATATGCGACAAGCAAATGATGCTGAATATGGAAGTATTCTTCAAGATATAAGAATTGGACTTCTGACAGAACATGGCAAACAAGCTTTGCAGAGTCGATTACTTTCCAATTTGTTTCCAAAAGAAAATGTAGTTCCTGAGAAAATTTACATGAAAATTGCAGAAAAAAAATCAGTGATCTGCTTAATGCCAACACTGCGCGAGTGTTCTATATTCAACGAAGAACTATTGAAACTGGAAAATGAAGAAATTATAAAAATGGAAGTTATCGATAAAATAGAGCATGAAGGAATCACTATTATTTGGATGGAAAAATTGAAAACAAAACTGGATTCTTTCGAAAAAAAGATATCTAAAACGGCTGGTTTAGAAAAGACTCTATATGCATGTATAAACTGTCGGGTAATTTTAAGGCGTAATTTGGATGTAGAAAAAGGTTTAGTTAATGGAGCAATGGGTAAAGTTGTGGATTTTGTTAATTATCAGAAAAAAGATGGAATTGAATTTTTAAAAATTAAATTTGATCGGATTGAAGAAGTTAAAGAAATTGGTCGTTGTTCAGTTAGTTTTCTGCTTGTTAAAGATTTATATGTCCGTAGGAGACAATTTCCATTTTCTCTGGCATATGCAGTGACTATTCATAAATCTCAAGGATTAAGTGTAGACAGTGCATTGGTGAATATTGGATCTGCTGTGTTTAAAGAGGGTATGGCATATGTTGCTTTGTCGCGAATCAGAACATTATCTGGTTTGTTTTTGATTGATTTTGATGACACAAAGGTTACTTCAGATGCAAACTGTGTAAAAGAGTATAATAGATTAAGAAGAGCGTATGCTCCCAATTTAGGTCAATATCCTGTATTTGAAAAGCATGCGGTTGGTCGAAAAAGAAGGTATGAGAAGATCTGTACTGAAGGTGTAGTGAAGGGAAAAGAACAAGATAATGTTTTCATTGCAAGCAAAAAGAAAAAGGACACTGTTGAAGAGATTGTTGGTTATCAGTTTGAAAATAGTTCAGGTGTCAACTGCTATGCTAATGTAGTGGTCAATGTTGTTTTTTATCTTGAAGGTTTGCAACAACAAATTATGCAGAATCGGGAAAAAAGATTTTGTTCCTTGTTGCATTCTGTTTATGAAAAGTTGAGAACAGATACAAGTAAAATACAAACTGTTTCAGATGTTCGTAATCTTTTGGATGTATGTTCTGGTTCTACACGATTTACGCAAAATATCCAACAAGATGCTCAGGAATTTTTAATGTATATGCTTACCGTTTTTGAAAATTAGGGTGTAGATATAGAAAATATTTTTGGCCTTTGTTACAAATGGGAACGTCATTGTAAAAATTGTATGTATACATCTAGCACTAATGTAGACACTGAAAGATGTCTATATTTAACATTACCGGACTGTAAATTAGTGTCTTTCAATAAATTAGTTAAAGCTACAAAACAAAACATGGAGTGTAGCCAATGTAAATCAGAAATGTTATCCACATTATTTTTTTAAAAATATGGACAATATATACTTTTAATGATGCAACGTTGTACAGCTGATGGAAGAAAATTGGACATTTTAATAAAGCAATTTGTAGCAACACAACTATCAATATCAGGAAGGACTTTTGTAGCAATTGCAAAAAGTTTCCATGATGGTCCTTCCACAACATCTGGACATTACACTGCCTATCTAAAATGTGACAAAGGCTGGACACTTTGTAATGATGCCCAGTTGGTTTTCAAACAACGTTTGCCTAGTGAATTACCAAATTCCTACCTAATATTTTTAAGCCAAAGTTTTAGGAAGATAATTCAGTCTGTGAGGAATTTATTATTATAATTTATTAGGATTACCATTGGACAATTTACATAAAAAACAGTGCAAAAATACCATTTGGCCTCAAGGAAAGGTATATGTTTGAATTATGGACTTTTTCTTACTCATTGACTCGGTGAATATTTTAAAGCGACAACATTTACAGTATTAATAAATTGAAGTTATAAAATTTTGTTAGCAGTAAGCATTTTATATATGTGTGATTTGTATATTCTGGTATTGTACTGAGAATAGAATGTTTTTTTTAAAACAATCTTTTTGATTGTTTTTTTTCCCTGCTGTTATGTGATGAGTACGATTGAAATCACTATTTCTAGTGAAATTCAATATATTCTGAGAACAGAAAAAAAGGCAAACAAATTACTTTGTTTAAATTATGCTGTGTCGTTAAAAATGTATTATTACATGTTATAACTATTTTTTCTTTTCTTTCACAGATCCTAAGTCTAAAATAAGCAATGTACCACAATTTACATTACAAAAAACAACTGGAAAAAATGTGTACCAGTTTTTTATTTCTAAAACTGTGAAGGTAAGTTTAAGTATTAATATGCACAATGGGCAGATCTGCAAGAAGCTACAAAGTTTTAATAAGTTTTTCAAAACACCCTGTTTATACCTATGTAGTTTGGAATGTCCCTATTATAGGATATCATGTGACCTGCGAAAAAACAGATTTGAGTGGTTCATAATATTTTCCATTGTACCTATTGAAGGACCGCAATCATTTCAATCATTCTTCTTTGAGCATCTTTGCAGACAAAACTCTGTGCTTACCTCCTATCATTCACAAGCAATTTTCCAAACAGAAATATGTTACTTTTTGTAACATAGTTATAGCGCAAGACACTCTTTTATATTTACAAATAGAGGAAAAGGCACTCTGTGTACCTTTTTTTGTCAATGTAAATACGACCTCATCATACACACCACTTTGCGTTCAAAGGGTGTTCTATAAGTGTTGTTGTGCGTGTTTGCACAGAATACTCATAGAACAAGACACATCTCCAGATTTGTCAAAAATCATAAATTTGGACATGTGTGTGAATGCTGCACCATTCTCCAATTGGTGTAGCAAAGCACAACAGGGAGAATTGTTTTCATTTCTCCTCATTTTTTAACCTTCAATATATGCTAAAATGCTCAGCATACATTGAAGGAGATAAATGCCTTTACTGATTGTTTTTGTGCAGGAAGGTGTGTCTTCCTGCACAAAAACAAACACCACATGACACAGCTATCCTTGCACCATGGTGCAAGGGTGCCTGTGTCACCACATGGCTGCAGTTTAAGCAGCCGTGCAGAGAGAAGCATAGACTTGCAACATATTTATGTACATATGTTGCATCCCTGTGCTTCGGAAGTACCACAGCACTCTGCAGTTAAAGAGGTTACTGTGTGATGCTGCAGCACTTCCTCATAGTTCTGCACTTATACATTCACCATACACTACTAATGCATTTATTCAGTCAATTACGCACTACACATACATTCATCTAAACTTTCACACACTAACATACAAATATAGCTCTTTTTTTAAACCAGGAAAGTTAGTTCTTACAAGAACTTTTTTTTTTCTTTTATATTATTTTTTGGGGGGGTTTTCTGAACACATTTTAATTTTTTTTGTTTTTCTGGAAAAAAAGGAAAAAACAGAACTGGAGGAACAAAACAATGAACTTCAGGGGGGAAAAAAAAACTAGCAATGATGGTTTTCTTGCTTCCTGCAAATTAAGTCAATGGACCGCTCTCCATAGCAAAGGACAGCATTGCATTTTAGGCAGAGGACTTTCAGTGTGGCAAACTGTGGACGGATGTCCAAGTGTTGGTCTGATGGATCCACGCTCGAAGTACTCGGCTGTGATGCCTGTGAAGGACCAGGAAGAACTCGCATTCTTCGGCACTCTTCACGTGCCATGTTGACTGGATGCATGGTTTTGAGGTGTTTTTTCATGCTGGCTGTACCACATGAATACTTTTTAGCTGGATCACCACGGGAGAGCACTCGTTGACATATCTTGCATGTCACTTTGGTGGCATTGGTTTTGGATTGCCCCTCTGGAAAAGTAAAACATTTTCAGACCACAGATGAATACCTTTCTGGGCGTGGTGGTTCAACCAGAAATTCATCTTCAGATGAATGTACAGATGCTGGAGATGCCTGCTGCCCTGAAGCCATTGTTAGCCAAAAAAGTTTGAACTAAGTGTAAACTTAGCCAAAAAAAGTTCTTCCCAACAGAGAGATGCTCCTCCAAAGAATGTCTAAGAAGAATGATTGAAATGGGTGGGGTCTTTCAATAGTTAGAATAGGAAGTCTAATGAACCAATCAAATCTCTTTTTTTCAGCTCACATGGGATCCGCGCTCCGTGCGCATAGGCAGCACACACCGAGTGCGAATTCGCGAAATTGCATTTAAAAGCAATATAGGATGATTAAAAGTAAAAATATATTAATTTGATGAGTAGCTTAGATTGTCTTCCCTTAATATGTACATGAAATACATATATATATGTTTTTTGACATTTAAAATATTTTGCGGGATTCGCGCACCCACTGCGTCAACCATGTACATGACGTTTTGCGGAAGCGTGTCGCGTAACGTATTTCATACGTGTCGCGTATGCGCTTGGAGTCGCGTACTGGTCGCATAGCAATCGCGCACGAAAATACGTACCCAACGCACACCGTACGCGGATCCTACACTACAATCGTTAAATGGCAACTATGTTCCGCGCAGCGATCGAGAAAGGTACACATTGGGTGCGCGAATCCAAAAAATAATTGAAAAAAAAGTAAATAAAGTATTAAAAATATAGTTTAAAAAATATAAAAAAGAATTATAAAAAATAGTTAAAAATGTACAAATATTTTTTTTTCAAAAATCATTAAAAACAAATAATATTTATTAATTTTTTTAAGAAATAAGTAAACTACAACTTTAAAAAATGGTGAAAAACAATATAAAAAACATAAATAAAGGAATTGATACACTGAAAAATAAAGATTTAGAAATCCTATGAAAATCATTAAAAATCATAGGTTAGAGATAAGTTATAGATAGGAATTAGCATGTAAAAAACCTTTGAAATTCACTTAAAAAACCATAGGTTTCAAGTATGTTATAGTTAGGAAATACAATTTGGGGCGTGGCTTCGGAGCCTTTGAAGATGGCCGCTGTTCCCGGGAGCTCTGCCGAGACGTGAGGGAGCGCGACCTCTGCAGGCAACGCTTCTTCACTAAAAACACCGGAATTGTTTGTTTCGGCATTCGGAACTGCCGCTCATCAGAATGCTACCTCTATTTTTCCACAGGTTGAGTCTGGCACACTTAATTTAACGTTTTTCTGTTGCCTCATCGTCGCGGCCGCCATTTTGTTTTTTCAACGATCTTAGGCTTCCCACCTGAGGCTGTGTGTCGATGCTGGTTAACAGTTAACTGCTTTTTCTGTTATTATCACGTTCTTCCTTCATTTTTTGAGCAGCACTTATATTATTTGTCCTCGGCGCTTGCAGTTACTTTTCAACATTATCTCCTGATATTAGCTTGGACTGCTGTTTTCCACTTTCTTTGCATTTTTTCCAATTTTTGCTCACTTTTGGCGGACTCTGAGTATCTTCTCACATACCATCATGCCTCGCGGCAATTGTAATGCTGCTCGTTCCTCCACCGAGGTGAATTTAGAGACCTATAATCCCTTTGATATTTTACAAGATCATACTGAGGAGGCTATCAAGGACTCTGTTGGCGCCAAATCTACTATACTGCTCACCCCTCGTTTAAATGCTAAACAAAGCTCCAAGATACCTTCTGCGTCACCATCTACTTCTGGTAAACGGATTAAAGCTAACCCACCTTCTCCCACCAATTCATCATCCTCAATATCTATGGAGCTCCTTCTCGATGAAATTCGTGCCCTAAAACCGCATATGGAGGAAACTAACGCCAGACTTCAGAATCTAGAAGCCAACTGGTCTATCACCGAAAAAAGAGTTGGTGATCTGGAATTACGTGTTGACTCTGTCCAAAGTCTCACGGCTCAAGTTCCTCTTATTTCTAAGGAGGTTGTTCAACTTAAGCAACAGATTGAAAATTTGGAAAATCATAATAGGCGCAATAATCTGCGCATTTACGGATTAATTGAAGGACTTGAAGGTGCTAATCCGATATCTTTTTTCAAATCTTTTTTGCCAACTCTTTTGGGTCTTCCTGAAACTCCTTTGTTAAATATTCAAAGAGCGCATCGTTTAGGTACATTATCCCGTTCTTCTCCATCATCAACTACTAAACCGAGAGGAGTCATTTTGTACTTTTTGGAGTATACGGATCTACTCAGAGTCCTTCAAGCTGCCAAGCAACGAGGGAAAATTGATTGGCATGGTTCTAATCTTTTCTTTGCCCAGGATTACGCTAAAATGACTGCTGACCGTCGGAAAAAATTCTTGGACATGAGACCTGCGTTACGCAGCATAAACGCACGCTACGGTTTATTTCATCCATGTCTTTTTAAGGTGACTTATAATAACAAAACTACCAATTATGAAGATCCAATGCTGCTCCAACAATTTCTGAACAGTTGCAGAACGGAGTCCATGGAAGTGCCTCAGTCATGATGGATTTATTTATTTTAGTAGTATCTGTTTGTTTCATCCTTAGTGCTGTTTAATTTCTCCCTTAATGTATTGTATACCGTGATGTTGGGTTAATTTGTTCCTTCTTCTTCCCCCTATCAGGTAGCGACTTTGTGGTCCTTCATTGTTCCTTGTTATGCTCAGCTTGCCTAGCAGATGTCCCTTCCTTACCGTCGTCCTGGAGTCTCCCGTCTCAGTGTCCCATCTTCCTCATGTGGCTTCACCAACCCCGTTCTTCATTCTCTCTGGTGGTATGTCTATTTGTTATCGTACTTTTTCGTCACTTGTGTCTGTCGTTTTGTACTTTTCTTTTTTGTAATACACGTTTCTTCTCACCTTTTTCTTTTACGTTTTATTCTCTTTCCTTCTCGTTCTGGCCCTTTTTCTATCCTTGTTATTTCTTTTCTTACTTATTTCTGATCCTCAATCTTCTTGTTTCATGCCTTTCTGCTTACAATCTTTCTTCTCCAAGACTTTCTCCTATTTCATATTTCCCTATATTAGTCTTTCAATACTTCTTTAGGTGCAATGTCATTTTTTCTCAAGTTTTTTATAAGTTGCTTTATATTTTATCACCTTTGTATATTTTTGACTTTCACATAGTTTTTCTAGTATAAGTTATATTCTTAGATGTCGATAACTATACTTACTTGGAATGTTAAAGGATTGGGTTCTCCCATTAAACGGCAACGTGTGTTATCCCATTTAGCGAGTTTGAAAGGGGATATTGTATTATTACAAGAAATTCATATAAAAGAGGTTGAAATTACCAAATTACGTCGTAATTGGGTAGGTCATGTTTTTGCATCACCTGGTTCAGGGAGGCGTAATGGTGTTGCTATTCTCTGTCATAAGCGGTTAAATATCAAAGTTACAAACCAAGCCAATGACTCTGAGGGTAGGTGGGTGACTGTATCTTTGTTGATTGATAACATTCCTATAACCATTGTTAATGTGTATGCTCCCACCACACAGGATAAATTATTTTGGCCCCAAATGCTCAACTCATTGATGCAGTTCTCTGATGATTACCTTGTTTTGGGGGCAGATTGTAACACAATGGTGGAACCTCTTATAGATCGACGGTCCAACTCCCATTTCTTGCCCTCTCTCATGCACACTCAATTTAATTCCACTATTTCCCAACGTTCTCTTGTTGACTCCTGGAGGCTTTGCCATCCTACACTTAGGGAATACACGTATTATTCACCAGCCCATTCTTCCCAATCCCGGATTGACTACATTTTTATTTCTAAGGCCTTGACTCAATATATTACTCATTCTGAAATAGGTTCTACTTTAATTTCTGATCATGCTCCGGTTTCCTTGCAACTAGATTTACTCCCTCCCATAAAAGGTACACGGAGATGGAGGTTTAATAATTCTCTCCTATTAGATCCCAAATTTACCCCAGCTTTTCTTGAGTTTTCATCCCTATTTTTTACGGAAAATGAATCTCCTCTGATATCCCCTCAGGTGTTATGGGACACTTTTAAAGCTGCTTCTAGAGATTTCATTATTTCATTTGTCTCTCGTAAGAGGCGTGCTGCCTCTCAATCCTTACAATCGATTAACCTGCAAATTAAACAATTGGAGCATTCTTACTACTTAACTAAATCCCATTCTGACTTGGATAAGCTTCTTAAAGCTAAATTCTCTTTCAATAAACTCTCCACCGAATCTGCAAACTTATTTTTTACTTAAATCTAGTGCCAAGTATTATACTGCTCAGAATAAGGCAGGTAATCTTCTTGCCAAATATCTTAAAGTCAAAAGAGAACGTACAAGAATCGAATCCATTATCTCCTCATCAAATGTCACACTCCACAAGGATGAGGATATTCTGATGGAATTCACTAATTTTTATCAAAAACTTTATACTCCGGAGTCTCCTCCCCTGTTAACTGACATTGATCAATATTTATCCTCTATTCCCTACCCTTCCTTTCCAGAAATTGATTTTGCCCCCTTAGAAGCGGATATAGGTCCTAAAGACATTCTGGATTCTATTCACGTGTTTAAAAAAGGCAAAGCTCCTGGCCCAGATGGATTCACGATCGAATTCTATCTACATTTTTCCAAATTACTTGTTCCTAAACTTCATCAACTATTTTCATTCTTTATATCGTCCAAAAAATCTGAGGGCTCTTTTCAAGAAGCCTTAATTTGTCTCCTTCCTAAAGAGAATAAGGACCATACCCTATGTAAAAATTATAGACCCATTTCTCTAATCAACCTGGATTACAAAATATTTGCAAAAATTCTAGCGCTTCGTCTCGAAATTTTTTTACCTAAATTAATTGGTAAGGAACAGTGTGGTTTCATTAAGGGCCGTCACCTCTCTGACAATACTCGACTCTTTTTTAATGTATTAAGTAAGTCTCACTCTTACCAACACTCTTTAGCTGCTATTGCATTAGATGCTGAAAAAGCATTTGATAGGGTTAACTGGCAATTTATGTTCGCAGTTCTTGTTTGGTTTGGTTTTGGCCCGAAATTTCTTGCGTATATCTCTTTACTATACTCCTTCCCTAGATCCTTTATATTAGCTAATGACCTTGTCTCATCTTCTTTTCCTCTCTTTAGGGGTTTGCGACAAGGATGTCCCCTCTCTCCTCTTCTTTTTATTTTAGCATTGGAACCCTTTTTGATAAAAATTCGAGAAAATAAAGATATCGCCGGTTTCCCTTATGGAGATAAATATTTGAAACTTTCGGCATATGCGGATGATATACTTTTATTTATTTCCAACCCTCAATCCTCTATTCCATCATTTTTATCTGAAGTCTCTGAGTTTGCGAAGGTATTGGGTTATAAACTTAATGTAGATAAATGTGAAATCCTTCCTCTAAATAAGTTTTGCTTCCATATAGATTTTTTGGCCTCTTCTTTTCATTGGAGCCCGACTAAGATCAAATACTTAGGTTTGTGGTTTAAACCTTCTATTAAAGACACTCTAGCGCTAAATCTTAACAACCTACTAACAACTTTAAAAGACTCTACAACTCGATGGCATCCCTTGTTTTTATCTTGGTGGGGTAGATTAGATTCTATTAAAATGATGTTAGTTCCAATAATTTTGTTCTATCTTTCCAATCTTCCAATTAACATCCCTAAATCCTGTTATAAAAATATTTACTCCATCTTATCAAAATTCTTATGGCATCATAAAAAAGCTAGGATGTCCTTTGCCAAACTTAAATGCCCTAAACAATTGGGTGGAGTTAACTTTCCGGATTTTGCTACTTATCATATTTCATTTTTTCTTCAGCATTCAGTTCCCTTATTATCTGATCATATTTCTGATAGCCCTTCTCAGCCTTTATGGGTAGACGTTGAATCATCTTTCTTTCATCCTTTTAATTTTGAAGAATTTGTGTCTCTGTCCCATATTCCCAAGAGATTCTCTCTTCCCATTCTTAAAAACTCTCGGAAAATATTTTCTCCTCTTTTGCTGGATGGTTCCGATGATCGCTCACGTTTCTTGCAGTCCTCCTTGTGGTATAATCCTCTTATTAAAATAAGAAATAAGATGCTTTTTTGGAGGGACTGGAGGGATTTTGGTCTTCATTAGACTCCTCAACTTTTTCATGCAGGGACTTGTATCTCTTTCGATACTCTTCAATCTCGTTTTTCTTTACCAGTATCCTTTGAATCTAACTATAGTTTATTATGTGCGGCTGCACAAACTAGCTATGATTCCCTCTCTTCCTCCATCACTCACACCAGTTCTTCTCCTCTTCCTCTCCCTTCTTTACTTGCCTCTTCTTCCGCTTCCCAAGTCTACAAAATGTTAAGAGATACTTCTAATACTCGGGATAAATCCAAAGTGGAAAGAGATTGGGAATCAGATTTAGAGGGTTCTTTTTCTGCTCCCACATGGCAAAAAATTTGGATCAAAATAAGGAAATCGTCTAGAGCAGCTAATACAACCCAAACGTTATTTTTTATATACAATAGACTTTTAATCACTCCTGCTAAACTAAATATAATTGATCCCTCTATTCCCTCTACTTGCTGGACCTGTTCCGCTTCACCGGCGGATCTTAAACATATGTTATTTACATGCCCAGTGATTTATAAATTTTGGAATGACGTGTGGCGACAGATCAACAACATTTTTTCCACTCATTTCCCCTTTACCTTTTCATATATTTTCTTAGGTAGTCTCTCAGACATATGGTCTTCTTCCACTACTAATACCTCCATTATTGATTTACTTTTGGCTGTAGCGTTTCATCAAATCACTAAATCTTGGAAGGATGCTTCAAAAGTTTATTTTCAAGCTTGGTGGTATGGGGTCTGTTATCATCACAGGTTAGACAGGGCCTATGTTTATCCCATTACACTTGCTATTAAACGAGATTTATTATGGGTACCAATTACAAATTTTTTAAATATGGTTGCACGCTCTCTACCCTTGCATACTCCTTGTGCAGAAGAAGTTCCCAAGCCTCCATGAAACTATTCCTGTTGGTTTCAAGCATATATGCATATAGAATATTTTATATTATTTCTGTATTACTGTATACTCCTTTTGCATACTTTTATATACCAATGATTATGTTTTTGAATGTATATGTTTTGCTCTATTAATTGATAATCTTTTTTCCTTTTCCTTTCTTTCCCCCTCCATTGTTTCTTTATTTCTTTCCCTTACATATGATAATATCACATTTTAGTTGATTTTATACATGTTGGTTTTACTATAACTCTGTTGTACTCAAATTTCAATAAACTTTTCCTTTAAACTAAAAAAAAAAAGGAATTACAATTTAAAAAACCTTTGAAATTTACTGAAAAAAACATAGGTTTCAAGCACGTTATAGTTAGAAATAAGCATTCAAAAACCTTAGAAATTCACTGAAAACAACATAGGTTTCAGGGGCGTTATAGTTAGCTGGACTTTTCCCTCGTACAAAACCATTGAAATTCCCCCGTTATAGTTAGTTCAGCTAACTATAACTCGCGCCCCCGCAATGCACTGTTGATGACGTCACATATTACATCACTCATGACATGGTCAGTGACATCACTGATGACATCACTGATGTCATCTCAAATGACATCACTGATGACATCATCCATGTGATCATCTGATGCATCTTCTCACAACCTAATATAACCTTTGATACACCCACTCTAACTTACATACTGCCATTCTCAAAACCATAGACACTCCAACACCAATAAGTACATACCCCATCACAGAGTCTTAGGTCTACACACCCATCCACTCACTCACCTGTACAGTCATTCATACTTATGGTCACTCAGTACAGGACTATCATATGCACTCATACACCTATATAGACACTCACACATCCATAGAGGTACTCACACACGTACTCAGTCATGTAAATAACTAATCACACTGCCATTTACTCACCTATACAGTTATACACACACTAGCTCAATTACTCATACAAATACTAGCACATTCTTACACTCTTATAGAATCAATGATACAAGCACACACTCATCCATACAGCCACTCTCACAATCACACACTCTCACTTATAGTCATTTCTGAACTCCAACACACATATTTACTGCCGTTCACATATGTACTATATCACACATGTACTAATGAAATATAGATTCACTCACTAACACAACCATACACACATTCACCCACCCATACAGTCCATCACAGACCTAGTCTTGAAACCATGCACCCAGTGAATCACCCACTCACATATCTATGCACAGAGTCACCCACACCCCACCCACACAAACACTCAGGCACCCATACAGATACTCAGACAACCAATCTATAACCCATATAGAGAATCATGTAGCTATTTGAAACCCATACAGCCACTTACACACCAGCAGACAGACGTATACAGACATTCACACAGTTTACACACTAACCCATGCATTCAGTAAGATACTTTTAATCAGTCACTTATAGAGTCAGTCACGCACCAACAAAATCATCCATTCACACACTTATACACCCACTCATTCTTCAATATGCCTTTCCCTATAAATAATAAACATATTTAAACTTTACAGAAACACACAGACACGGGATGATGTCATCAGTGATGTCATCAGTGATGTCATTTGAGATGTCGTCAGTGATGTCACTGACCATGTCATGAGTGATGTAATATGTGACATCATCAGCAGTGCATTGCGGGGCGCAAGTTATAGTTAGCTGAACTAACTATAACGGGGGAATTTCAATGGTTTTGTACGAGGGAAAAGTCCAGCTAACTATAATGCCCCTGAAACCTATGTTTTTTTCAGTGAATATATATATATATCAGTAAATCAGTACATTTTTATTTGATTCAGACCTCAACTGAGATCAACAAATACAATGATAAAATTGTTATTATTGAATTTAAAATGATTAGATGGTAAAACTTTTGCTTTTAAAACACACTATAAAATGGAGCAGTAACAATGTTATATCGCCTACCCGTACAACATTTTGCTTTTAAATCACACTATAAAATGGAGCAGTAACAGTGTTCTATCGCCTACCCATACATCATTCTATAAAGATAAGATAAAAACTTCTGATTATGCGTTTTAACTTTAGAACAGCTTCAGAAAACTTTTTAAAAACCTATACAGGTTATGGCATACAAATTCATTGATTGGAGAGTTACACAACATAATTAAATCTTGGGCCAAGAGTGCATTATACTTTAATTGAATTGGATTATATAACGACATAGTGCCACTGCTATACTCGCTGTAGGACAGATTAGTAAAACATGAAGCTAATCTTGTCGGCCACCTTTGCATAACTCAGATATGCCTCTGGGATTATTTGTACCTTCCCAGCTAGCTAAGGATGTTGCTGAAGGAAGTATACCCAAATGTAAGAGTAGGATACATCGCCTTACTCCGTGCTCTAGTTGAAAACGTAAATAGGGAGCATAGGTTTTAAATTCTATGTTTTCTGCGAAAACTTTATAATGCTTCAATTGAATGCAATGCTCTTTATCCAATTCATAACTGATTCTAGGGGCCAAATGTTTTAAAAACAATTTCAAGTGTGCTGGAGACCACTCCTGTAAAAGTGCGACCGTGCATTGGGAAACCTCAAAGGCTTTTTCCAATTTTTAATAAAAGTATACCAAGACGCTTCCTTTCTACAAGTCTCCAGTTTTAACAGATGCCTTAAGGTGTCTGGCGCTGCATGTAATAAGTTGTACTCCCACCTGATGATGTTTGCAATTACTCTAGCAGATATTCCCATTACCGATCGCTCGAGACGTAGTGCTTGGACTGGTACCGAATGCGACACTTTTAACAATTTTCAGAGTATGGTTCCTTCCTTTACTTTTATAGATTGCCATGTTTTAATTTGTGTGAATTCCAAGGCATATGATAGAATCGGAGGGATTTTCATACCATAAACCTCCAGCATTGGTGTGAAATGTCTATTTCCCGCAGAGAGATACAGTCTCTGTAAAGCCCCAACATGGGATTCTGCCTTCCGACTTAAGTGTTGGAGGTGGACTGTATCTTGTAAGTTAGAAGTAAAAATACGGCCCAGATAAACATACTCTTTTACTGTCTCGATCGGTTCGCCTCCTAACGACCATGTATAAGGTAAAGTCTTCCTTCTGCCACTGAAAGGGAGTGCTTTAGTTTTAGTAATGTCTTACACCAGAACATTTTCGATTGCGTAATAATTTAATTCATTCAGGGTTCTTTGCAAGCCTATCGGAGTATGGTCAGATATAACGATATCGTCGGCATACATTAAACACAGTATGTCAACTTGTGCTAATTTAGGAGGGTAATTTTTAATTAGAGAAAGACGCCCTGGTAGATCGCTAATATAGATGGAGAATAAATGGGGAGCTAATAAGCATCCCTGTTTCAGCCCGTTCCGCGAAGGGATAGTTTTGGTTAGACCTTTTTCTCCCCCCATTTGGACTCTGCACCATGTTGATATATGAAGGGAGATTATTATTGTTAAGAGCTCTTTAGGAATCCCCATATTCGCCAGTTTTCTCCATAGAGTCAGTCTATCTACGGTATCGAAAGCAGTCGAAAAATCAATAAAAGCACAATATAGAATTTGAGCATTGAACGTAACAAACTTATTAAGCACTGTTTGGAACACAGCAATATTGTCCAATGTAGAATGGTTTGGGTGAAACCCAGCCTGATACATAGTGATCACTTTTCTCGAAAAAGCCCAGTCTTTTAAGTGTTCCAATACGCAAGCAGCAAAGATCGTACCGGTGGCGTCGAGGAGGGCTATTTGTCTATAGTTTGCAGGATTCATTCTTGCGCCTTTTTTTAGGAGAGGAACCACCACACTCCCCCGCCAAGTTTCTGGTATTTTCCCACTTTTCAGGCAATGTTGGAAGAGTGGGGCTAAGAATTTAACCGAGTCATCAGCGTTTTTAATTTAGAACTTTAATCGGGAGCTTATCTGGTCCCATCGCTGCTGATGACCTGGCAGAGGATATCAGAATAGAGATTTGTGCGGCAGAAATTTTCATTGATTCGTGTTCAGATTGGTTCTTCAATGCTTGATCCAGTCTGGGGAAGATGGGATGCTGATGATTAGATTTATAAACCTTAGAATATACTTTTCCCAGTCAGATGATGATACTGGAGTCGCTTGAGCAGTTTTTCGTATCCCCATCTGTGCAGAGATTATGTTCCAGAAAGATTTATAATTTTTGTGTTTTACCGCTAGTTGGATGTCGATCCAGTCACGATCTCTTAGAGCTTGTTTTCTTTCTCCTTTTTCCGTTGGTGCAGTTTTTTCAGTTTCCTTATTTCTCCCTGTCTTATCGCACAGAAAGAGCGAAATTGAATTCTAGTCAATTTATTTAGCTGTCGAGAATTATTATCCACGTATTTTCCCATTTTGCTTTTTTTAACGTTTTCGCGTCTCGCAGTGTTTCCTTGGAGAGAGGCAAATACCGACTGTATAGTAGCTTCAAATCTGTTTATAGGATTGCCTACTTTACTCACAGATGTTAACAGATCTTGGGAGATTGTATGATTTATTTTACTTATTGTTTTGGAATTCCAATGAATCATCCCAGTTTTGTGATCTACGACTGCCCGCCCTTCATAAGAACGGAGTGATCATGGAGAAGTATGCTGAGTATAGATGTCGATTTCTACGGAAAGTGATGCGTGATCACTTTCGTGGGTATATTGAGTAGAAAGCGATTGGACCTTTGGAAATAGGCCTAAAGTACAGATAAAATAATCTATGATTGAGGACTTAGTTGGAGCCAGTCTGGTGTATGCCGCCAGAATGACACCATCTATCTATTCTCCCGTTTATTATAACGCCATTAATTGCTTTAATAGATGGCGCAAGCATTTTCCCTCTTTTATCTGCTTTTATTTTATCGGGGAAGACGGGAGTTGGTATTGAACAGGCTACTTCTTGTGGAGGTATCCCCCTATTAATGATTAGTGTATTAGAAATACTTCCATTGCAGTCCCCAGCCATTATCATCATAGGATATCCCCTTACTTCTAGGATTGATTCGATATTCTTGAATGCTTTGGTCAATATATGATCTTTTGTGGTTCCTGGTGGGAAATATATATCAAAAAGTTAAGAGATTAGATGAAGGCTCCATTCTTTCTTTCTGGCACTCAATGCTAATACATTGGGCATTTGGCAGCGAAAGCTCAATTTCTTCCGGGTCCCAATCTATCTCTTCTCTCAGTAGGTTTGCTAGGCCTCCTTTTGCTTGGCCTCTTCTAGAGGCCTCTGCTGCTTTAACAAACACAAAGTATTCTTTTTGAGAGAAAGTCGTCAAGGACCATGTTTCTTGCAGTAGCACAATAGAGGATGAATATTCCAGAATAGAAAGCATTTTGTCAGTAGTCTTTCCAGCGATGTTCCATGATACTATTGAATGTCTATCGCTAAAAAGTCAATTTCAAATCCTTGCCCAGCTTATTCCTGGTCAGAGATCCCGCTATCCAGGCCCAGGAATTTTCATCCAGTAGCTGCTTTTGCCTTGAGTCAGATCCATTCCAGAATCGCCATACTCCATCTTTTATAGAGATCTGCAGAGGGATGTCTTGCGCATTCTTCCTTTCTTTACTTTCCGTGCTCTGCTGGTTAAGATTATTGTTAGTGATGTCTATTATTTCTTTAGCATCCCTCATCTGGTCACATGCGGAGCTGGCCTTTTTAACCATGGCAATATCAAAACCGTTATTATGAAGAATGTCTTGTTCTTTAATTATAATAGCTGGAACTACATTTGACCAGAACTCTACGCGAGCCACTGAGCAGATCATTTTGTCAGGGAATGAGACTAATTTTATTTCTTCTGTAGTTAAAGATTGGATTAGTCTAATCTTATGTAACAGTTTGACTATTCTCCCTCGGTTTAATGGGCAATTGCCGCTAGGAAATATATCTGGAAATTCTAAAAGGTTTGAGATTGGGCTTTCGGAGTCATCCTGGAGGTCCTGATAGATGCATTTATCTTCTGTAAAATGTTAAGTTGATTGTAAAAGTTTTGATGAGAATTTTGGTGCTAGTGGATCTAAGACTTTTCTGTCTTTTTTTTTCAAATATAGGAATTTTTGGCGGTGACTGCTGACCGATTTTGAGGGATCCGTTACTACTGTCCTTGAATTGGTTGATTTCCTCTCCTACTTGTTCAATTGGGCTCGCTTGGAGAAATTTTACTTTTCGCTGAGCTCTTTTTGATATTCTCCGTTTAGCTCTTTTCTTTGTTGGCTTCTTCTTATTATTTTGCCCGATCTTATATTTCTCCTTTTTATGAGGCGTTCTTGCGGGTTCCGATTGAGATTATTGGTTCCAGATTGGGGCTTCTCCTGAGGCTCTCCCGTCAATTATTCGAGAGGGGGGAGAGACCAGTTTTTTTGTTCTTTTACATGAAAAATTGGAAATAAGGATATGGGGTTTTGAATGGATTTCCCCTTAACACTTCCTGGGCAAAGATCTTTGAATAATTCTCGAAGGGAGTACATTTCATCACCATTCTGTTGTATTTGGTTTTCCTCCATCTGAGTTTCCTTCTGCTTTGCTCCGTTTTCTTGCAGTGGGGAAATGCTGGGGACTGAGAGTTTTAAGAGACACTTCTCTTTTCTGCCTGCATCATACTGTAGAATAGGAGATTGCGAGTGTGTCGATTGAACAGGTTGATTAGGTTGAGTCAATTGTTTTTTCCTTTTTTTATCTACAAGATATTGAAGGATTCCAGTTTGAGTTTCCAGAATCTGATCCGAATTTTCCAAGTTCTTTTCCAAGAGTATTAATATATAGTCCATGATTCTCTGCAGTGACAGAATAGTGCTTGATACGGGGTCTTGTCTCTTTGCTGGTTGTGGGGAACTCAGAAGATTGTGAGAAGTTATGTTCTGGCTCTAGCAAGTTGCTCAGTGTGCTAGGTAATATAAGGACTGGCTGTTTTTGAGCATCTTTTATATCAAGACGAGTTGGTGAAATAAAATTAAAGTCTAGAAGATTGAAATCTGTTGCTGCAATTTGTCCGAGGCCTTCCTGGATTTCTGTTTTATCAAATATCCCTGGGAGTTCTTTCATAGACGGAAGATTCACAGTCTCCTTAGACTCTTGGGACGTTGTTAAATTATGGATTTTCGAGGGATCCAACAGTTTAGCATTTTGGAGAGGTACCTCCTTCAGAAGAAGTGAGTTGGAGACTAAGCCCTCTATTCTTGCACCACCTTTTTCTTTAACTGTGGTTACGAGTTGCTCTAGCTGATCCTCTTGAGGAGACTTTTTAGGGGTATCTGTGGTTATTGTAGTTATAGGTGGTGTTGTAGGCGAGAAGAAATTTGTTATTAAAGATTTCTCTTTCGGTACCGGTGCTCCGCTTTGAGACATTATACAGGTGCTCTTATAGTTAACTGGTGCTCGTGCTGTGCCCACTTTTTTCATATGTATAGTGCGGGACCATAATCTTTTCTAGACCATACTGCTTTGTCATTGAGTGTAGACTGAAGATTAGAATCAACTGAGAATTTTGCTCCCCCCGTTGGGGCTTGAGAGAGGATAGATAAAAAGAAGAAGAAAGCAAGTTGAGCCTTCTCCTATTATATTTCAATGGCGTTGATGTAGTTTTTACTAGTGCAATGATCCGGAGGTCCGCTGGACTGGAGATTTAGATGGGTGAAAGTAAATCTTGGCGGGAGCACTAAGAAGGCCTGAGTGCGGGCGCTCAGAAGCTTCACAGGCTGTGATGACTCCCAGAAGCCCTCTGCAGCTGAGGATGCACTGTCTCACTCTGCCACCTACAGCCTCTTCCTTGCCTTAATCCCTTCATGCCTTTATGGCCACCTGCTTATAGTCTTAGGCTCTTTTCGGGCCCTATTCAAACCGCCTCCACTCAGTCTCCAGGCAGCTCTGAGCAATTCTCCTGGCTCAAATCTCCAGGCGCCCTAGTCACCTGATACGATGCCCGTTTCAACGTACACCAGGGTAAGCTCCCCTTTCACCATGGCCGCCAGGGATGTCGGTTTGCTGACTTAAGCTGACTGGCTAGCATGGGGAGCACGGGGGAGAACATGGGGGAGCACAAGAGAGCAGAGTGATTTTCGAAGAAGAATACTGTGGAGATCACTAACGTCGAGCTTGGATAATGGTGACTGGCAGCTCACGGGAGCTCACTCGGTCACGATCAGTGAGTGCCTGGACAAAAGCATTTCCAACTGCGGCCGCGGCCGCTCCCTGCCGGCTCAATTGTCCAGTCTGCCACGCTATCGTTGGTTACTGTGTAGTGTAATCAGCGGGAGTAATTGGCAGGAGCCGGAGCCGCTAGCGGTTTGGAAGCATTGTACCGCGCCCTTCGTGTCCTTCGGCATCCTCCGCTCCTGCTCCCGCTCTGCTCTGCTGCTGCGATCTGAGGTTCGAGGTCCGAGTGAAAAAAAATATATATATTCTTGAATATAGATATATATATTGCTACTTGAAACAGTGTCAAATATATATACATATATATCTATATATATATATATATATGTATATATCTATCTATATCTATCTATATATATATATATATATATATATATATATATATATATATATATATATATATATATATATATATATATATATATATATATATATATATATATTCCAAAAACCAAGGTTGCCCTAATGGATCCGCCACTCAGGGAAGGGTTACCGCTCACGAAACCACAGGTAGTCGGCTGTCAGCATGTCACAGTCCTTTACAGCAGCCATACGCGTTTCGAGCAGAAAGCTCTTGTTCACTGGCATAAATGATGAAGACTGAGCCGGTATATTATGAACAGCTGATTTATTTCATTACGAGTCCCGCCCATGTGGGCCAAGTCCCGCCCGTGTGGGCGTTACCATAGGCATGCTGGTAACAGTAGTCCTGATATGCCTAAGGACTCAACAGTTCGTTAAAGCAAGTGCGCTGCACAATTCCACCATTTTCAATGTTACTCCCGTTTCGGCAAAAGGTCCTCTTGGTGTTTATGTTTAGCAGCCTGTCCAGCCGCGAAGCAGTCCCGCCGCCGTGGATGGCGGATTCTCAAGTCCTGCACTTGTGGACTTGCCATGAAACGAGGGGGACCGGAGCCACAGGTAGATATTGGCCGCATTGCAGCAAATCCGCCTACCGCTTTTCAACTATTTTAGTTTTAATATTGCAACAATGGTGATTGGGATATCACGGACATTGCAGTGACCCACTGGGGTTTTTAACGGGACTTAAAGCCTGGCTTAATACTGAGGAACTACCATAACCAGCATGCCATGAGAACTGTGTACGCCCATTCGGGCGGGGCTTATATTCTTAATAAATGACGTCCTGAAAAACGATCTGCCTGTCTGTGCACCATTGTATGAATTGCCTGCCAGTGACCAAGGGTTTGATAAACTCGAAACGCGTTTGGCTTCAAAAGAGGAAGCGCGGCAGAAGCGCTGTGTTGCAACCGCCTGTGGCAGTAGTATGGACATGACCCCTCGTGTGCGACTGCTTCAGTGGGGCAACTCTTGGTGTTTATGTTTAGCGGCCTGTCCAGCCGCGAATCAGTCCCGCCGCCGTGGATGGCGGATTCTCAAGTCCTGCACTTGTGGACTTGCCATGAAACGAGGGGGACCGGAGCCACAGGTAGATATTGGCCGCATTGCAGCAAATCCGCCTACCGCTTTTCAACTATTTTAGTTTTAATATTGCAACAATGGTGATTGGGATATCACGGACATTGCAGTGACCCACTGGGGTTTTTAACGGGACTTAAAGCCTGGCTTAATACTGAGGAACTACCATAACCAGCATGCCATGAGAACTGTGTACGCCCATTCGGGCGGGGCTTATATTCTTAATAAACGACGTCCTGAAAAACGATCTGCCTGTCTGTGCACCATTGTATGAATTGCCTGCCAGTGACCAAGGGTTTGATAAACTCGAAACGCGTTTGGCTTCAAAAGATGAAGCGCGGCAGAAGCGCTGTGTTGCAACCGCATGTGGCAGCAGTATGGACATGCCCCCTCGTGTGCGACTGCTTCAGTGGGGCAACTCTTGGTGTTTATATATATATACATATATATGTATATATATATATATATATATATATATATATATATATATATATATATATATATATATATATATATATATATACTTATATATATATATATAATTACCTACTGGCAGTCGCCAGTAGGTAGTTATAGTTAGGACCTATTTTCCATAGGAAATCCGCAACATTCTATTCCCAATAAGTCTGGCGCCGGTTGACGAATCTTCGCAAAATTTTCCAAACTTTTGGCCAGCTCCGGTCCGCTCCTATCCTGAAAGTTTTGTGGTGATTGGTTCAGAGTCGTGCCTTTTGCTTAAATGGTGTAAATCCGTTCAGTAGTTCCTGAGAAAATCAAAAGTAAAATCACATATATATCTGGGCGGAGCCTACCCACACATCTCATCGTGAGATCTGATTGGCTGTCAGCACTTCATCCAAGAAGTGTTGGCAGCCATCTTGGGAAAAATATACATGATAGCACCTCATTAAAAAGCATTGCAGTTAATAGAAGGTTTTAAGACTTTAGTTACATTATAAATCATTTGTTGATGGTACCATACTCATTTTAGGAATTGTGGTATGTTCTAAGGTGATTTTACCATGTGAAAAAGCCTTCTGCTGGGATATCATGAATCATGTTTGAGAGAAAACTATCTTCACATGCTTTTCCCACAGAGGTTTGGAAGGTGATCTATAAGCTAAACTGAGAGCATATTTTCTGTAAATTCACATTATCTTTCTAAGTCATGTGAGAATGAAGTCTGACATTCTCAGTACAACATGTACATCCAACGAGGGCAGAGGCTGTCAGTTGATTCCTTTGTGTTCTACTGCAGCTTCCCAGGGTGTTCCAAAGAACAACTAGAGCGCTAACACTCCTACTTATGATAAACATATGGCACACCTGAAGCCATCTTGATTGGAATAAAGTGGTAACTCTTAAAACATGTAATTTAAAAAGGAACAAAATGAGGGGGTTCATTTTGCCATAGAATGTATGATTAGTGCTGCAGAAAGAAAAATTAGGGCACATTTTGAGTGACTTCTCAAATCCTCTTCTATTTCATTAAAGAATTCTGACATGGAGACTGAAACATGCACTTTCAATACCAGCAGCAGACTTCCCTGGTGAGCAGTAGCTTTACTACAGTGATCTAATGAGCAACTAGAGTGCTAACATTCTGAATTTATGGCAAATGTGTGACACATCTGAATGCCTTCTTCATTGAATCAAAGTAAAACACTGACAGTATGTCTACTGAGGAGACTGTAGTAAAAGAGGAAATTAGGAAACCTCAGAACAAGTCTCCCAAGATGGTCACCAGAGACAAAAGAGCCCAAATGTAGCACAAATATCACCGAGATGTAGCCCAAGTATAGCCCAATTACAGAAACCCCAGAGTGTTTTAAAGAACAACTAGAGCGCTAACAGTCTTACTTATGACAAAAGAATGGCACACCTGAAGCCATCTTGATTGGAATAAAGTGGTAACACTTAAAACATTTAATTTGCAAAGGAACAAAATGAGGGGGTTCATTTTGCCATAGAAATTATGATTAGTGCTGCAGAAAGAAAAATTAGGGCACATTTTGACTTCTCAAATCCTCTTCTATTTCATTAAAAAGTTCTGACATGCAGACTGAAACATGCACTTTGAATACCGGCATCAGACTTCCCTGGTGAGCATTAGCTTTACTACAGTGATCTAATGAGCAACTAGAGTGCTACCATTCAGAATTTATGGAAAATGTGTGACACATCTGAATGCCTTCTTGATGGAATCAAAGTAAACAAGCATTGAAAATGCAATAGGTCTCGCCCTCGTTTAAGTTAAAGCAATTCTGTTTGTAATTAGGTGGCTTTTTAGCTTTGCTTGTATTAGAGTTTTTCAAACTTTCATGTACATACCACGCATATGTATGCATATATGTATATGTATATATTTGCATGCATTTATATTTATATAGATATGCAGATTATATTTATATGTGTATATATGTATATATATACACATACATATATATAAATGCATATGCATATATATATGTGCATATGTGTGCATGCACAGAGAGGTAGAGAGGTAGAGGTGTATAGGTAGAGGTGTATAGGTAGAGGTGTAGAGGTAGAGGTGTAGCGGTAGAGAGGTAGAGGTAGAGAGTAGTAGAGAGAGAGGTAGAGAGAGGTAGAGAGTAGAGAGCGAGTAATAGAGAGTAGAGAGTGAGTAGTAGAGAGTAGTAGAGAAAGTATCAGAGAGTGAGTAGTAGAGAGTGAGTAGTAGAGAGTGAGTAGTAGAGTGAGTAGTAGAGAGTAGTAGAGAGTGAGTAGTAGAGAGTGAGTAGTAGAGAGTAGTAGAGAGTGAGTAGCAGAGAGAGAATATTAAAGAGTAGTAGAGAGTGAGTAGCAGAGTGAGTAGTAGAGACAGAGTAGTAGAGAGTGAGTAGTAGAGAGTAGTAGAGACTGTGTAGTAGAGAGTAGTAGAGAGTGAGTAGTAGTGAGTAGTAGAAAGTGAGTAGTAAAGAGTAGTAGAGAGTGAGTAGTAGAGAGTGAGTAGTAGAGAGTAGTGGAGTAGTAGAGAATGAGTAGTAGAGAGTAGCGGAGTAGTAGAGAATGAGTAGTAGAGAGTAGTAGAGAGTGAGTAGTAGAGTGAGTACTAGAGAGTAGTAGAGAGCGAGTAGCAGAGAGCAAGTAGTAGAGAGTGTGTAGTAGAGAGTGAGTCGTAGAGAGGAGTAGAGAGTGAGTAGTAGAGAGAGAGTAGTAGAGAGTGAGAAGTAGACAGAGTAGTAGAGTAGTAGAGCGTGAGTAGTAGAGAGTAGTTGAGAGTGATTGGTAGAGAATGAGTAGTGGAGAGTGAGCAGTAGAGAGTAGTAGAGAGTGAGTAGTACAGAGTGAGTAGTACAGAGTGAGTAGTAGAGAGTAGTAGAGAGGGCTCACAGTAGTGGCAGTCGGGAGGTTTTAAGGCAGGGGGTCAACAGCAGCAGTTGGGAGGGGGGCGAGGGGCTAAGGGGCCTGGGTCCAAGGGCTCGTACTCCGGTTAATGTGGAGAACTTGTTGGCAGCCTTGCAGGGGTATCCGGAGAGGGAGGCTGCGGAGCGTTTGCGTATGGGGTTTCAGGAGGGTTTCAGACTCGGGTACGAGGGCCTAGGGTGAGGAGGTGGTCGGACAATCTAAAATCGGTAAGAGAGCACTCTCAGGTAGTGCAAGACAAGCTTGATATGGAAGTGCGTGAGGGCCGCATAGCGGGTCCCTTTCATGACTGGCCTTTACCTAATTTGATTGTGTCACCCATTGGTGTGGTGCCTAAAAAAGAGCAAGGTCAGTTTTGGCTCATTCAACACTTGTCGTGGCCTGAAGGAGGGTCAGCGAATGATTTCATTGACGAGCGGGAGGCCGCTGTGTCTTATTCATCTGTTGACGAAGCCATGTCACTGGTAGTGACCGCGGGCGCAACAGCAATGATGGCAAAGTGTGACATAAAGTCGGCTTTCCGGCTGCTTCCAGTTCACCCGGATGACTGGGATCTGTTGGGCATCCAGTTTGGCGGTCACTGGTACGTGGACAAAGCATTGCCGATGGGCTGCTCTATGTCATGCGCGCTTTTTGAGTGTTTTAGCACGTTCCTACAATGGTTGTTTACGGAACGCACGGGTCACCAAGGAGTTATGCACTACCTGGATGACTTCTTTTTTGTAGGCACCTCAGGCTCCACGGACTGCCACACAGCTCTGGACAGTTTCAGTGAGATCATGAGGGAACTAGGCGTGCCATTGGCTCCCGAGAAAACGGTGGGACCCAGCATGGCCCTTTCTTTTATGGGAATTTAATTGGATTCACGGTTGATGGAGGCACGCATTCCGTTAGATAAAAAGCAGCAAATGTTGAGGCTGCTAGAAACCATGTTGGCAAAACAAAAGGTCACGGTGAAGGAAATACAAGTACTGCTGGGTCACCTCAATTTTGCCTGTAGGGTGGTCAGAGTAGGGCGGACTTTTTGTAGGCAACTGTGTAGAGCACTGGTGGGGCAGAGGCCTCCGCATCATCACGTACGACTGTCAGCGGGAAAGCTGGAGGACTTGAGGATGTGGCAGTTTTTCTTGCGACATTTCAATGGCGTGCCTTTGATGAGGGAGGCTGACATGCTGTGGGATGTGCAAATCTTTTTGGATGCGGCAGGGAATACTGGATTTGGTTTGTACTGGCAAGGGAGGTGGTGTGCCGAGCAGTGGTCTGAGGAGTGGTTGGAAGGGGGCAGAAGCATTGCTTTCTTGGAATTGTTCCCTCTGGTGGTGGCAATCACACTTTGGGGGGAACTCTTGGCGCATAAGAAAGTCACTTTCCGAATTGATAATATGGCAGTGGTGCACATTGTAAATCGCCAGTCTGCCCGAGATGAGCAGGTTCTGAAGTTGTTGAGGGTCTTCGTGCTGGGCTGTTTGAAGCATGATATTGCTTTTCGCGTGGTGCATGTGCCAGGGGTGGATAATGACATTGCGGATGCTTTGTCACGTTCGCAGTGGGGGAGATTCCGTGGGCTCGCCAAGGACGCGGCCAGGACCCCTACCAGAATGCCGCACCAGCTGTGGTACGTAGGCAACACAGGATGTTGCAACTGGTTCTAGGTTCCCTAGCCCACTCCGCGAAAGCCACGTATCGGGCAGCATGGGAGGATTTCGTACGTTCTGGTGCAAGGCGGCGGGCCTTGTTGGCGGCTAGGCAGGAAGATGTTATTCAGTTTATTTTGGACTCGGTGGAGCAGGGTCTTACGAAAGTGACGATAGCGGGCAAGCTAGCGGGAATTGCTTTAGTCAGGAAGCTATTGTGGGCCATGCCCCCTCCGCGGGGGAACTTGGGGCACGTATATTGGAGGGTTGGGTTGCGGGAATGTGGGCGCACATCCCGGGTGCGGAATCCTTTATCATGGGAGCTGTTGCAGGGGGTGGTCGGGGTTTTGCCTGGTCTGTGTTAAGACATGGGGGAGGTGTTACTTTTCTCCACACTGATGTCTTGGATGTTTTTCGGGTCTCGGAGTTGTTGGGGACTAAAGCGGATCAGGGCTTGTCTTGGAGGGAGGTTTCTTTTAGTGCCGACGGCGTTCACATTTGGCAGAGGAAGGCTAAGACGGATCAGAGGGGCAGGGGCAAATGGGTTTCTTTGACAAAGGGGCTGGCGCCGCAGATTTATCCTTTTCAGTGGGGCTTGAGGTGTAGGTCGTCTTCTGGGGCTGGTGGGGGTTTGGTCTTTAGGCATGGGGATGGGCAGTGTGTCAAGGCTTCGCAGCTTTTAGCGGTACTGTGGAAAGCATTGAGCAGGCTGGGGATCGATGGGAAGGATTTTGGGACGCATTCGTTTCGGATTGGGGCAGCTTCAGAAGCTCACTCTAGAGGCTGGGAGCGAGGGGACATTATGAGGTTGGGCAGGTGGTCTTCGGACTGTTATCAGCGGTATGTGCGCAGCGTACCTGGGGGGTTATAGCGCGTTTGTTCTTCTTTTCCTGCTGTTCACTCATGTTTCTCGTTGCAGGTTCAGTGATGGGTCCCCTCGCCCGGGAGATGTCCATTTGGATTGTTGGCCATTCTTTTGTGAAACGGGTGCATTTCCATGCCCGCTCGAGCTATTTGGGGGAAAATTTGGGGTTTAATAAAGATCTGTTTTCTGTGGGTTGGCGTGGCAGGGATGGTATGCGGTGGAATGAGCTATTGCAGGTTCTGAACGGGATATTGGTGGCTGGTAGGTGCCCTGATGTTCTAGTACTTCACTTAGGCGAAAACGACATGGGTGGGAGACGGACTTGGCACTTATGCGTTGCATGAAGAGGGATTTGGCTTTGATTAACGCTCGATGGGCTGGTTGTTCTATTGTATGGACAGAGTTTGTTCCTCGCAGGGTCTGGAGAGGGGCCGTGAACCCGGGTGCGGTAGACAAGGCCAGGCGTAAGTTGAACACAGAAATGGTGAGGTTTTGTAGGCAGACGGGGATTCGCAGGATCGCTCATAAGGAGATTAGATATGACACGCCGGAATTCTTCAGAGATGACGGTGTCCATTTATCACGGATGGGGATGGATTTGTACCTAGTGGAATTGCGAGAGGTATTGGCCAGGTTACTGGGTGTTTATAGGCGCTGAGAAGTGAGTTGGTCTGGTGTTGTGGGGGGGCAGAAAAAGGGGGAGGCGGCGTCTCCGCCTACACTCCCGCCTTTTTCTGGGTGGCGGGGTGGTTGACAGTTGGCCGGGATCGGCTGTAGTTTTTTGTTATATGTTGGGAGTTTGGGAGCAGGATCAGGGAAAGGGTAACCAGGTACGATAAGTTTAGATTAGAGGTTGGTTAGTTACAGTAGCACAAAGGCAGGTAGGGATTAGGGTCAGGGGAGTTTAGGATTTGGAAATGCTACACTTGTGTAGGATTGGGTAAGAGTATGGTTATGGAATGTTATGTTGTATTTTGTGGGGTGGGGGGGATCTGATGTGGGGATCGTAGGGGTGGGGGGAGGAACAAGGGGTTAGTAAATTCTTGTATAGTGAGGTTCTTAGTTTTGGAAGGCAGTTGCCAAGGGTTGAAAGTTGTGATATGCACCTGTTTCAATAAAGCGGCCTTTTTCACACACAGTAAGTGGTCTGGTGTCGGCTTGCTCCCCCCCCCCTTTATCTCCCAATATATACCATGAACCCAAGCAAGTTGAGGGCTGCCCAGTTCGTAATTAATTTCCACGAACTCGGATGAGAATATCATTGTGTTTGCAGGTAATGTGCGTGGGTTGAAGGAGTGCATCATCTGTCTGAGCAAGTGGCACTGAAAAGGAAGAGAGAAATGTCTGTGCACTTGAGGGAGTATGTCATCGGCTGAACGAGTAATTGGTGCTGAATAGTACAGAGGGCATTGTGTCTGTTTCCCTTGTGCGAACGTGCTTGGCACAGGAGCAGCGGTGGTGTTGGCAGTGATTTACAGAAAGGCCCTGCTTTTGGCAGCCCCGTAATGAAAAATTCTTAGTTATCTGGATGAAAGCCACAGGCAGAGTCTAAACTAGATATCCTCCTCCCATCTCTTTCAAGATTCACAAAAGGAAAAAGAAAAGCTCAAAACAAAGAGAGGGTGGTAAAAATAGAGCTTTAATCTGTAGCTGCAGAGGCTCTTTTTGTGTTTGATCTTTGTAGTCTACATTATTGTTTAGCTCCAAAAACTATTTCAGATTTTTTAACTATGTCGCTCATGTACTAACCTCTGCAACACTCACCACCGTTCTGCACCCCACGAAACATGTCTCACTCAGTGGCGGCTCCTCCATTGGGGCGTGGAGCATAGCCCCACTGCTTTCTCGCAGTGCAAAAAGGCAGAAACATAAAATGGTAAAACTACCATTTTATGTTTCTGCTTCTCGCACTACGAGAAAGCAGAAGTGCCTGGTTGGGGGCGGGCTGGTGGGCGGTCCAGCTCGAGGGCAGGGGGAGTGGCTTGCCTACTGTTGTGGGTACTGACTGTTTGGTGGGCCCCAGGGCCGACCCATGCAGTCATGCGCACTCAACATTTTCTCTATGTAGGCGTAGGCGCAACCTACATAGAGAAAATGGCCTCCCTACTGGCGCTCGGCAGGGGCACTGTCCTCTGTACCGCACCAATCACAACGCTGCCGTTATTGGGTCCAGGATTTTCCCTTGAGGATATAGAACATACTAGCACTAAGCCTCCCCAACTCGTAGTTAGCTCCCTGCCTGTAATTGGCTCTCCCGCTACTTATACTTTAACCCCCCCAAAGCCCATTTCTCAAGAAGCCTTGCAGGCTCCTGCTCTCTGTCTATGTTCCACTCTTGAATTAGGGTCGGAGAATGTTCCACTTACACCCTGTATTGAGCTTGCGTCCCACGATGCTTTCTTGCCCTCTATTGAATGCCCAAGTGTCCAAAAAAAAGTTGTTCGCTTTAATGATGGTGACACCTTAAAGATCCTCAGCTGGAATGTAGCCGGCATGCACAGGAAACTTTGCTTACCTGAGTGGAATACCTTAGTGGAGGCACACATGATTTGCCTATTCCAAGAGACTTGGAGTTTAGAACCCCTACATCGGGTAGGCTATATTACTTATTTTGTTCCTGCAGCACTTCCCAGAAACGGGCCAGGCCGTCCCTCGGGAGGCCTATTGATTTGGGTAAGCATTGCCCTAAATCTCCGGACTGAGCTAAAGCAAATTAACTCCCCAGACATCTTGGGCATTTCCTTGAGAGGCCCCCAAAGAGGTTTTATCCTCGACTTATTTAATGTATACGCTAGGGGTACCAAACATGGCTCTACATCTCTGACAGTGTCTAGTTTGGAAACGGCACTGAGAGAAAACCTAGTTGGAACCCAAGTCTTGATTGCAGGTGATTTCAATTGCACTTATGAGCCCCTTATACAGGATGACTTCTTCAACCCGAGTGAGGATGATGAAAGATGGGGCATCCCGATCTTAACCATTCCCCCGATTAAAAAATGGTCTAAAACTGCCATTCAGTTGAACGCTTTAACGTGGGAATTTGGATTAAGAGCAACCAACGGCCGCACAAGTTCTGACCCTTTGGGTGCGTCCACGTTCAACAGAGCCAACCACACCTCTAGGATCGACTTCATTATGTTAGATTTTTTCCTTTGGAGCTTTGTGCAGGATATGGTAGTCCAGCCTACAGTCGAAAGCGATCATAACTCGCTTTCTCTGTCCCTTAGGAACCCATGGCCATATGAAAAGACCTCAATATCCCTTAACCCAGTCCACAAAATCTCTGTTTCCTCTTGTGGGAACGATTAAAATGGAACAGGGTCGCTAAGGATGAAACCAAACTAAACATAATCAACACAGTACTCACGGCCTCACAGTTGGAGCTGGAATTGGACAGCTCAGACAGGGCGTGCCATACCCCGATCGGGTTACTCCAATCTTCGAGGAAACTATCAGGTCAATTGGGAATGTATTTCTAAAAATGAATTACGTGGGCAAAAATGCGGCAACTAGGTTCCCAAGGGGGAAGCATGATTGGTATACATCTGCCTGCAGACATGCCAAAATGCTTTTGATCAAAGCTGTCAAAAGCAAAACTCAAGGAGCTATACAGGGAGCTAGGCTAAATTATAAGAAAACCCTGGCAAGTGCTAGGAAGGAGTGGGAATATGAACATTGGCGTTCCTTAAAAGAGGCAAGTCAGGGGAAAGACTCAAGGCGATTTTGGGACATAATTAGAACCAAAAACAGACCTGATACCGACCTCATTACGTGCAATATTACCAGCCAAGCTTGGGTCAATCACTTTTCCAAACTGTATGCCAGTCAAACTGGCGCTATCTCTACAGCCATCCCTACGGCCATCTCTAATGACAAACAGATAAAAGTGGTGGCCTCAGTAATTCCCGATTCTCCATTAAGGAGCACAGACCAAGCAACCGGAACGCTATGTATAGCTTTGCCATTAAATGACTGGGCGACAGACTCCATTTTCTCGATCAAAGAAGTGGAGTATGCTATCAGTACCATCAGGCCCCAAAAAGCAGCTGGCCCAGACGGTTTACCCGGGGATTTGCTAAGAGCAGACATCCCGAAATGGGGTAAATTCATTAAATGTCTGCTTAATGCTATTAGTAGGGGAGCGCCGATTCCGGCATCCTGGAAAGGAGCGGAGGTTGTCCCCATCTTTAAAAAGGGGGCTAGGGACGACCCATCAAATTACAGACCCATAAGCCTGATAGACATAACCCAAAAGGTAGTTGGGAAGGTGTTGTTGGTCAGATTACTACAATGGATCGACGAAAACAACATCCTCTCCAACTACCAGGCTGGCTTCAGAGCAGGTACCGGCACAATCGAACAAGTATTCAGATTGTTGCTTGTGTATTGGAAGGTGGTGGTCCTGGGCAAAGGCAGTCTTTATCTCGCTTTTATAGACTTAAAGACTGCCTTTGACCTAGTTCCTAGGGAGACCCTTTGGAAAGTCCTTGCTGGCATGGGGGTGCCCCAATATCTTCTCTTGCTAATGGTAAGGCTGCATGAAAATACCTTTGCTCAGGTTAGGTGGGGGAGGGATGGGGAGATAACCAGCAGAATTCCGGTAGAGAGAGGGGTTCGCCAGGGATGTGTCCTAGCTCCCACTCTTTTCTCCCTATATATCAATAGTGTGGTTGAGCATCTACTTAAAGATCCGTCAGATGAACCATCCCTGGGGGGGGAACGTGTCCCCACTCTCCTCTTCGCGGACGATACACTCCTACTCTCCAAAACCCCTATGGGCCTCCAAAAACTTTTAAACAATTTCCAGTTTTTTTGTACAGAACGAGGCCTGGTAATCAACACTGACAAAACAAAGTACCTTGTGATGAACCCCCCCAAAAAATCTGTGCGCCCCTCGACATTGAATGATGAATCTTTGGGGAGGGTGGACGTGTTTGATTACCTAGGGATCCGCTTATCCCATAACATGCAGTGGGGTCCCCATTTATGCAAGATGTTGTTAACGCACAAAAGGGTAACAGGGGCTCTTGTGAAGGAGCAGCGCTCCTGTGCCATTAGACCCATAGCCCCTGTTATCGAAATATATGCAGCAAGAGGAGTTAGCTCTGCTCTTTATGGGGCAGAGCTTTGGGGTTCTGGTGATACCAGTGAATTATCAAGAGCCGAGAGGAAGTTTTTTAGGACTATTATGTCACTTCCCCAGGGTTCCCCTATGATCCCACTGATGCTTGATCTAGGTTGCCGCCCTATAGGTGATTTGGCGAAATTTCGCCCCTTATTGCTATGGGCTCGTTTGTGGCGAGTCCCGGAACTAGCTAAATACGCCAAAGGTCTCTCTGAAATCATGTCACTTCCCGGATGGCACAGGATAAAATGGCTGAGCGACATGAAAGCCCTCCTGTATAATCTGGGGCTAAGTGCAGCATGGGAAAATAGATCTTCCCCCCCGAAAGCCACACTAAAGTCCTTATATTGGAATTGGATTGTGACCCAACGGAATACGAACACGTCATTGGGCAGACTTACAGAGGACTTTTTGAAATTTAAAGACCTGCCGATCCGG
This sequence comes from Triturus cristatus, assembly GCF_964204655.1. Classification (NCBI taxonomy): domain Eukaryota; kingdom Metazoa; phylum Chordata; class Amphibia; order Caudata; family Salamandridae; genus Triturus; species Triturus cristatus. The sequence goes on along the minus strand of NC_140583.1, from coordinate 1,154,411,256 downwards.
GAACTATATCTTGACATTATTGAGAGTCCTTTTGACAGAGCCTTGTATTTTAAATTTAGAACCGGGACTCTCCTACTTTATGCCTTCACATCACGATGGAAATCTTCTGCTCAGTTGTCGTACTTTAGAATTTGGGACCGCGTAGGAGACAGGGCCCTACCCCTGTCCATCTCGGTAATAGTGAACCGCGAGTGGTTAATGCGGTATGTACGAGTGCTTTCTGAAACGTTTCAGCTCTGAATGCACTGTGTATACGTTATTTTCACATCACTACGTGGGTTCCATTTTGTATCGGTGGCCATCTTATGGTTGCCCTCACATAGGCTATATAGTATGAAGCTAAAACGGGTCTTTTAGAGCACATGTGCCTTTCCTTGACTTCTCTGTGACCTGGGCAGCTTGGCTCCGCTGCCCCAGGTCAAACTGGTCTCACGAGTTCCACGTCCTCTGGCCACCTGTGATTAGCATCAGGGCTTCACACACCATAAAGTCTTTTCATCCTACACAAGCCTCCGGCTAAACTCTTTCACACATTGCTGTTCCTGCTTTATGGCTTGTTTCCCAAAACAGGAGATGCTCATGTTTATTGGGGCCTATCGATATCTGATGTGGGATCTGAGCTTTACTGTGTAAATAATTGCGGGCTGGCTTCACTGGAATGTGGGATGGTCATTATGACTCTGCTTTTTCGTTTGTAATGTACACTTTATATGACCATGCCATAAACCCAGGAATGTATGCCTGAGGCAGGAAAATCTGTATTTAAGAAGAAGCCCGTTTCTGTGATTTTCAGCAGTCTCCTGAGAACATACACGCTGTTGTACTTCTAGGACACCTGTAATTGGTCTGCAGCCAATAAACTGATCTTTGACTTCACCCAGAAGACTCTGTGTTTCTGTAGGTCTGAAACAGGAAGAACCCCGAAGTCATAGGGTGTGTTCCCCTGCACCGCTGGGCTTAAAATACCCAGTACTTCAGTTGGCGCCCAACTCGGCGCGATTTCAGCGGTACCGGTCCAAGCCAGAGGTTCGTGAGGAGCTTCGTGTGGAAATTCTGGAGGAAGGTCGCCACTTCATCGACCCCTGCATGTCGACGTGGTCCGAAGGTCTTTTCTGCGAGGTTCTCCGCGTCCCGACGGCTACGAAGGACTGCTGCCCTGATTAATCGACCTGTTTTGGACCCTTGACGATTTTCGTAGAGCGAAACAATCTAGAGAGTCTTCTGGTGACGCCATCGATCATCAATATTCAGTTAAGTATAAGTGGAGCGTCTCCCAGTTTGAATTTGGTATCCTTCGGGATCATTTCGATTTGGTGCTTGCAAGTCCCAAAGCCAGAGGACTCGTGTATTCACGAAACTATCGTATTCGATAATCCTTTGACGTTTGAAACTAGACTAGTGAACGAAGATGCCTGGTTCTAGTGTATTTTGTAGATTGTTTTGTTTGGGTTGTGGAAGGGATTTCCAGTTAGAGGATTCATGTCCGGTTCCTCCAATTGGAACTCCTACTTATGAGCTTTATGTAAAACATGGCGTGGGCCCCATTGCATATAACGAAATATGGATCCGATACACCAGAAAGGACGGTGTTTTAAAATGGCCCCAAAATGGTAGTTTCGATACAGATATCTTAGATAATTTGGAAGTTAAATTGTTCAAAAAGAAAGCCCGGCCGGCGATGTTTGATTCTTTCCGTCTATGGCGAAAGGAAGCCAAACAGAAGGAAATAAAGCTAGCGAAAAGGGATAAGAGAGAAAGAGGTATGTCAGTGATGCAAGCAGCTGTGCAATTTAAAGATAATGAGGAGGAACAAATGAAGGACACAGGCAGCGCAAACTAGGGATTGATAAATGTTACCCTGTTTTATCACCCCTTGCGCAAGATGAGACAAAAGAGAATGAGAAAGATTCCCTAATGTCCCATTTGTTAAGTTCGCCACCCCCATATGCGCAAAATGCCACAGCACCTCCACAGCTTGTAAATGCGCAGCCTCTAGTAAATATGCCGCAAGCCTTCCCGCAGCCGCCAGCTCCTCTTCAGCTGGCTCCTATCCCTGCAGTGCAGCCCTCTCAGGGGCCGCCAGTTTTGCTACCTGTTACCCCCGCGCTTCCTGCGACTTTGCCTAGCGCGCCAGTGGCTTCCCCTGGCGCTCCTTCTTACACTATCCCAGTATCTGTATCTGAATCTGTTTTTCTTCCCTCTGTCTATCCCCCTGTTTTCGCATCAACTTCTCCTTCAGCACGACAACGACTAGCTAATGTAGTTACTAGTCTAATGTCGCCTCTCTTTGGTTCATCTAGTGCGACTCCTGGCTTACAGCGTAAGCAATTGCGTAGTCAGCTACCTGGTCCCGAAGAGAAAGAGGTGTTAGATCATCTGGCGCGTAGGTGGATTGGATACCCTTCACTCTATGATGTGGAACAGGTTGTTAACGTTTTTCACCAATGGTATGCCCCAAAACAGAGGTATGTCTTTGATAAAATGTGTGAATTCCTCTGTGAGGAATTGGAAGGTAAGGGTGCAAACCCAAACCCACAGGAATTGTGTCGAGTGCGATTTGATTTCGGAAAAGGTCTAATTGTGGGCCCCAATGTAGATAAAGCAGTTGCGACTTTACTGTCCCTCAGAAATGGCGATTGTCAGCAATTATTGTTTGACCAGGATTTCCCTGTGGGGAAGGAGGGAAAAGCGCGACAATACCCCATGAGAGAAGTCCCTCCGGTGTGGAAGGAAGCCGTTGCGGCTAATGCCGCTCAAGGTATTGCTGCTGCTCCAGCACATTTTCAGCGTGTTTGGGTGCATGTCCCATGGAAGCGATCTGAGGTGTTAGCACTTAAACAGACATTACCTGATCCCTGTAAGAACCCTGCAGGATATTATAAGGAGTTATCACAAACTGCAGAATCATGTGTAATGAATCTAGCCGACATAGATATGCTGTTTGGGAATGTGGTTCCACAGCCTTTATGGGGATCCATTCGTAATATAGATCACGCTGCAGAATTAGGTGACACATGGGCTAATATCGTTGCTGCAGACGCTAGACAAGTTGGTGGTGCAAAACCTGAGCCCCTCATAGCAGCGCTCCCTGGTAGAATTATTACCTACATGAAAACTATAATGCCTGCGATGCGCGTAAATTGGGATAAACTATCTGCATGTAAGCAAAAGAAAGATGAGACAGTGTCGGATTTCTTCACCAGGTTTGAAGAAACGTTTATCGACCACAGTGGTCAAGACATGAGCACTGAAGGTGGCCAACGGTTATTTGTCGATAAATTTGTACAGAATCTACTCCCCGAGTTGTGTAAGAAACTTAAAGACTCAGAAAGTTCTTGGGCTGTTTCCTCTTCAGCACAAATACTGGCTACTGCACAGTATTATGAGAATAGAGACAAAGATGAGAAGGATAGAACGGATAAGAAAACGAAAGAATTGAAGACAAGGGTCCTCTTGCAGCAGGCCTATCCGCCACGTGGAGGACAGAATAATTATAGGCAAGCACAGGGTGTCTATCAGCAGCCCCAACAGTTTCAGAATAATCAGCAAATGAATGGGTATTATCAACCACGAATCCCTGTAGGTCCCAACAAATGTTCATATTGCAAAGAGGAAGGTCATTTTAAATATAGTTGCCCTAAATTGATGCAGCGTAACAGTAATGCGTATGGCGCAAGAGGTAGAGGTGGACAGCAAGCTCCTAGAGGCAGAGGGCGTGGAAATGCTCCCCGGAACGCGCGTCCTCTTCCGCCTCAAAATACCATAAATAGCTTTGATCAGCAAGCCAGCGCGACTGGTAATACAGCTCAGTACTACAGTACTGATTATTATGCAGAAGATGACAATGTAGAAGATGATGATTACTAGGACAGCCGTAGACAGAGAGAGGGAGTTGTTTCAGTGCCAGTGGATCAGAGCGGACCCTATGTTAAAGCAACTACAGCGAATGTAACGGAGCCCTTTCTGTTGGACACTGGTGCTGCGACGAGTTCAATCATGCATTCAAAACTCCCTGGCGCGCCTTTGTCTGGCGAAATGAATGTCTCAGTAGGTTTTTCTGGCGCCCCAGTTAGGAACCCGATTTCTAGTCCTATGTCACTTTCTGTTGGACCTTGTGAGCTGAAAGCACCCCTCATTCTAACAACAGGTTGTGGTGAGAATTTGCTAGGCTTAGATTTGCTAAAAAGATTGCATGCCACGCTATATTGTTCTCCTTCAGGAGTACAACTTACATTAGGCAAGAAAGTGATTTCCTCAATGTATTTGTCTAAAAATGCAATGCCACCTGAATTGTCATCCCTTCTGGATGCCCTTTGGGCTACTGGTCCCAATGATGTGGGCCTCTTGGAAATACCGCCATATGTGGTAACTTTAAAAGCCAATGTCAGATTGCCACGTATTCCCCAGTATAAGATCTCCAATGAAGGTCAGAAAGCGTTGTTAGGAATTGTCAACGATTTGATTAAGAAGGGCGTAATTGAAGAGACAAGAGGCAACGTTTGCAATAGTCCTGTTTTACCTGTCTTAAAACGAACGGACCCTTCACAGCCGCCTGTTTACAGATTTGTGATTGATCTTAGAGAGGTTAATAAGATTGTTGTACCACAGTTTCCAGTTGTCCCTGATATAACTACCTTGTTAACCATGATTCCAGCCTCCGCTGCATGGTTCTCAGTGATCGATCTAAAGAATGCTTTCTTTAGCATCCCAATTGCAGAGGAGAGCAGAGACATTTTTGGCTTCAGTTTAGGAGGTCGCAGCTTCCGCTTTAAATGCGCTCCCCAAGGCTACTGTGAGAGTCCATCAATATACAGTCAGGCTCTAAAAGCGCAGCTTGATGCACTGGTTTTACCCAGTGGCGCTATCCTCATTCAGTACGTCGACGATTTATTGATCGCCGCGGATACTGAACAGATTTGCAAAGAAGCTACTTTGTCATTGTTGCGTCATTTGTCTGCCTTCCATCACAAAGTGTCTCTCTCAAAGCTGCAATATTGTCGACAAGAAGTGACCTACTTAGGTCATCTCTTATCGAAGGAGGGAAGGAAACTGACCCCAGAGAGAATTCAAGCCATTGCACAGTTGAGTGTGCCAAGAACACAGAGAGAAGTGCGTGCTTTCTTGGGCATTACTTCATACTGTAGGCATTGGATACCAAGTTTTTCTTTGTTGGCAAAACCTTTGTTAGCATTAACATGCAAAGACACACCGAATCCTATCCCATGGTCTGAGGAGTGTCAGAAAAGTTTTTTGGAATTGCGTAATGCATTGTGTTCAGCTCCTGTGTTGGGTACCCCTGACTACAGCAAGCCTTTTACATTGTATGTTCATGAGAAAGATGGTTGTGCATTATCAATGTTAACACAGCCTTTTGGCGACAGACCGCGTCCATGCGCGTATTTTTCATCAACCTTGGACCCTGTAGCGAGGGCATTGCCAAGCTGTCTGAGAGCCACAGCCGCCGCAGCCATGTCTATTCGACAGTCTGCTGGACTAGTGATGGATAATACATTGATTGTCATGGTCCCACATGCCGTGGACACATTGTTAAACAGGACCAAGACACAGCACTTAACTAGTGCGCGATTATCTGGCTATGAGCTGACACTGTTAGCAAATCACGTACACATAAAGAGATGCAACACATTGAATCCAGCTACACTCTTACCAATTCCAGCAGACCTAGATGAGATTGAGCAACATGATTGTATGTTCAGAACAGAAGAAGAAACGAAAGGGAGAGTAGATCTCAAAGATACTCCCCTGACTGAGTGTGATGGTACTTTATGGGTGGATGGTTCGTGTTTCAAGCTTCCGAATGGTGATACGACTGCTGCATATGCTATCACGACTTTGCACACGATTGTTGAAACTGCGCGTGTGCCACAAAATTCGTCTCAAGCAGCAGAATTGATTGCCCTTACGAGAGCGTGCGTGTTGTCTGAAGGTATGAGAGTGAATATATATACAGATAGCCAGTACGCCTTTGGCGTGGCTCATAGTTTTGGGCGATCGTGGAAGGAACGTGGGTTCCTGACTTCGCATGGAGCTAAGATCCAGAATGGCAAGTTGGTGAATGATCTCCTTGAGTCACTGACCCTACCGTTGCAAGTTGCGATTATGAAATGCAGTGCGCACAAGAAAATCACTGACGATGTTGGTCGTGGTAATGCGTTTGCTGATGAAGTCGCGAAAGAAACAGCAAAAGATGTGAAGACTCGAATGTATGTTGCAGGCCCTGCCAGATGGGTTGGTGATGTTGGAATGTGCGAAAACACAATAGAAAGTGTAAAGTCCCTTCAAGCTGAAGCCACAGAGAAAGAGTTAAGCAAGTGGTGAGAAAGTATGGGTAAGTTGGATGAGAATGGTTGTTGGATTGATTTGTCAGAACATAGGCGATGGTTGTTACCTGATGCATATGTGTTTTCAGTGGTTACTATGGCACATGGAATGGCACACATCAGTACGAAAGGAATCTGTAAGTTGTTGGCTCCAGTATGGCAGAATGCTGGAATTCCTAAGTGTGCAGCGAATGTGGTCAAGAATTGTATGGTATGCTTGAAGTACAACCCTGGTAGGGGAACCCCAACTCCAGCTGGTCATTTTGCGCCTCCATCATATCCATTTGAAGTTTTGCAGCTAGATTTTATCCACATGGAAAGATGCAACAACCTGAAATATGTATTGGTGGTTGTTTGCGCTTTCTCAAAATGGATAGAGGCCTATCCTCTAAAGGATAACACTGCTCTATCCACAGCCAAGGCCCTTGTGAAGGAATTTTTCCCTAGGTTTGGAATGCCAAGAATGGTGTGGAGTGATAATGGAAGTGAGTTTGTGGGTAAAGTGATAAAGAATGTGTGTGAGGGACTAGGTATAAGGCAGAAGTTTCACGCTGCAAACCACCCCCAATCAGCAGGATTAGTAGAGCGCTAAAATGGCGCCCTCAAACTTAAACTGGCCAAAATCCAAGCGAGCTCAGGTCTTAAATGGCCTGACGCCCTGCCTTTAGCACTTCTATCCATAAGAATGACCGTGCATTCACGGGTGGGACTTAGTCCCTACGAGGTTGTTTTTGGCTGCCCGGCCAATGTATGGGGTGTGCCAAGACCGATGGAATTCAGTGAAATCGAGCATCCGGTACTGTTTGATTACCTGCACGAATTGACAGTTAAACTGCGTGTTTTACATCAACAGGTGCATGATACTCTCCCCCCGGCTTCTGAAGCTCCTGGACACCCTATCGAACCAGGCACGTGGATCCTTGTGAAGAATTTTCAGCGCAAGACCAACGAGGAGCCCCGCTGGCTTGGCCCTCACCTCGTGCTGCTGTCGACAAGATCAGCTGTTCGAGTGAAGGGGAAGAAAAACTGGATCCACGGCGCCCACGTGAAGAGGATCCCTTTGCCTCTGCCGTATGACCGGTGGGTCCAGGAGGGTATCGCAGACTCTGAAGTAGACACTGTACCTCGTTTTGTGCCGTTCAGTGATGCACGCATAAAAGGCACAGCTTCAGCGCAGGAAAGTGACGAGATTTTACAAGAAGCTGTGCCACCGTCAATTCGATTGGACACTACAGAGCCTGAACTCTTGTTCCAAGATCAAACAGTGCCTGGCCGTCTCCGTTACAATCTGAGGCCAAGGCCCACGGACAAATAAATATTATTTTTCTTTTACCTTTTTATTTTTTGATAACCAGAGCTCTCCCTTCTGAAGGACTTTCTTGATTTTAGTTTTTCGAACCACCATCCGGGTTCAGCCGCAGGGTCGCGGTGCCAAGACTTTGGGGTACAGGCCGAAGACGTTAGGTCGACGGTTCTGGTTGGCCTAGGGCGTTCCCTGGACTGACAGGCATACTCCTTAGCAGAAGATACTCACCCGCCACGAGCGGCACGATTAGAGGATGGAGTTTTGTAAGATGGAGAGACTCACTGAGGAAATGAACTTTAAAACAAGAATGTGTAAAATCATGACACGCAAACGTTTTGTATTATTATGCCTGTTTGTATTATGTAGTATGATAGTGTTTACTGTAGGATTTGTATTCTTCTCCTCTCAAGAGCCTATTGCCCCCACTGTACAGCCTACACTTCCTCCTACTATCTCCTCACACTCTTTTCACCCTCTACCTGAACATGAACAAGCTAGACGATCAGAATTTGTAAACAACTCGTTTATTCAGCTCCTGCACCAGCACCAACTAGTCATGAATACAACAAATTGTTGGGTGTGCGGTTTAATGCCACATACCATTAATAAGGGAATTCCCTATCTGGTGCTGCCGTTTAGTTACAATGGATCGTCATGGGCATACCAGACCATGTTTCTCTATGCACTAGATGCGTACTCCCCGCGACAACCGCGTTCCATCAAACCTAGCACCAATAATAAAGCTTTAGTGAAAGGAATTGCCGATATGAGTAGAGATATCGATGCATACTCATCCATTCCCAAAGAAGAGCTGAGAGCTTATGTAGGGTGGAACGCGACGGGGTATAGTATCAGTCTGGGTGAAAGACAGCGGAAAATCTCATCCCCAATCTGGGTCGTACCCCACATAGGTCGGTTCTATTTGCAAGGTAATGGTCAGAATCCTAGAGCTCAACTGGGAAGAAGTGACTGTACTGAAACGTACACTTTTCCGTCACAGTTTTCCCCTGCGTTTTTGGCTGCCAAGGGTACATATTTTATCTGCAATGACCGAGCATATACATGGTTGCCCCCTGACTTCTCGGGCACATGTTATATTGCAAATCTGCTACCGCCAACATTTACTGCCGCCTCCGACTATCACAAGACCAGAGTTGTGAGAGGCGTGATTAGTAAGGAGGATACTGCCGGTCAGGAAGCGTGAGATTTCTTTTTGGGTTTCCTGACGTTTTGGGGACCTATGGTTAATAGTAGGAACCTGAGACAACTGACTCGTGTGGTTGAATCCACTGTTAATGTTACGGCTGGTGCCCTTGGTAATTTGACAGCTGAGCTCCAAGCGGATCGCCTCATGACTTTGCAGAACCGCATGGTTCTAGACGTCATACTTGCAGACCGCGGTGGGGTATGTAAGGTTATCCAATCCAGTTGTTGCATTTTCATACCAGACAACGCTCCAACAGTTTATCAAGCCATCTCCAAACTGCATAAAATATCTGAGTCCATACACGTGGATAAAGGAGATTGGTCACTGGTGGGATGGTTCTGGGAACTGATATCTGCCTGGGGTTGGAAAGTTCTGATGGTCATTGGAATGATCTTAGCCATCCTTTTCCTGTTCTGTCTGTGCATACAGTGTGCTCCTGCGATATGTGGCCTCTGTGCTACATTATGTGTAAGGAAACCTGTGTCGAGGGACGAGCTAAGTAATAGAATGATGCTACAGCAACATCTCCATGACTTCGTGAATATTGACCTAGACTAGGATTGAAATGAGTATAGTTATTGCCTATGTAAGGGCAAAAGGAGGGTCTGTCGTACTTTAGAATTTGGGACCGCGTAGGAGACAGGGCCCTACCCCTGTCCATCTCGGTAATAGTGAACCGCGAGTGGTTAATGCGGTATGTACGAGTGCTTTCTGAAACGTTTCAGCTCTGAATGCACTGTGTATACGTTATTTTCACATCACTACGTGGGTTCCATTTTGTATCGGTGGCCATCTTGTGGTTGCCCTCACATAGGCTATATAGTATGAAGCTAAAACGGGTCTTTTAGAGCACATGTGCCTTTCCTTGACTTCTCTGTGACCTGGGCAGCTTGGCTCCGCTGCCCCAGGTCAAACTGGTCTCACGAGTTCCCCGTCCTCTGGCCACCTGTGATTAGCATCAGGGCTTCACACACCATAAAGTCTTTTCATCCTACACAAGCCTCCGGCTAAACTCTTTCACACATTGCTGTTCCTGCTTTATGGCTTGTTTCCCAAAACAGGAGATGCTCATGTTTATTGGGGCCTATCGATATCTGATGTGGGATCTGAGCTTTACTGTGTAAATAATTGCGGGCTGGCTTCACTGGAATGTGGGATGGTCATCATGACTCTGCTTTTTCGTTTGTAATGTACACTTTATATGACCATGCCATAAACCCAGGACTATATGCCTGAGGCAGGAAAATCTGTATTTAAGAAGAAGCCCGTTTCTGTGATTTTCAGCAGTCTCCTGAGAACATACACGCTGTTGTACTTCTAGGACACCTGTAATTGGTCTGCAGCCAATAAACTGATCTTTGACTTCACCCAGAAGACTCTGTGTTTCTGTAGGTCTGAAACAGGAAGAACCCCGAAGTCATAGGGTGTGTTCCCCTGCACCGCTGGGCTTAAAATACCCAGTACTTCACAGTCCTCAGAACTCTGTCCCTTTTGCATATCCAGACGAGAGTCCGTGGCTCATTTTTTATTTGAATGTCAGGAATATGCCCTGCCTAGGAGAAGATGGCTTAAGCAACTGTGTCGTTCCTTTGGAACTAGACATCATACTGTGGCGCTACGCATCTTAATGTCAGACTCACGTCCGCTGCATGTATGTGCCCTCTCAAAATTCCTATCCTGGGCATAGCGCATTAGAAGTAAAAGGCTTAAAGAAATTGTTTAATTTGTTCTTAATATCTATCTATGACTTGCCTTGTTTTTCACTGTAATAATTGGTTTCTAAAGCTTAATGTAATTAACTTGTTTTTATTGTAAAGCTTTTATTGATTGATTGATTGGTTTAGGGGAGCAGGACGAGGGAGGCTGCCTAAAACACGTCAGGACTTGAGCAGCAGGAGCTGAGGCGGCGGCGCGTGATGCGGTTGTGGAGGAAGGTAAGTTTTTAATTTTATATAGATTACCGTGACTGTCCCACTCCTCCCTCCCGTGCGAACCCACACGCATGTTTTGCTGGCCGCGACTGCATGAAGGTCCCCGGCTGAAACCTCAGAGGAAGACCGAGCCTAGGGTGACCAACCGTCCGTAAATTTCACGGACCGTCCGTAAATTGGACCTCACGTTCGTTGTCCGTTAGGATCCCTTTTACGGACGCTTTTTGTCTGTAATTCTGGGCCTTTCAGGGAACAAAGCTGTTCCCCTGTGAAAGGCCTCAGCTCCCTGAGGGGCCCACCTCGCACTCCTCTGAGCACAAGAGCAGCCCCACCCCGCCCATTGTCATTCTGTGTAGGGCTGATTGCCACATACCGAATGACAATGGGTCAGTCTGGGCTGGCACAGCATGTGGTGGCCTCCTCCAGCCTCGGTCCAGGGCAGGGCATTCTGTCACATGGAAGTGCAAAAACGGCCATGCTGCTGCTAGGTGAGAATCCAGTTAACAAAATGAAGGCAGCGAAAGAAGTTCAAAGGAAAGGATTATAGTTCTCTCAGAGTCTCATCGGTTTATAACAGACACATTTTTAATATTATATTCAAGGAAGCCATGGTTGCTGCTGTTTTATTTTATGCAACTAACTATTGACAACGCCAATAGTTCTGGCTTGTTGTAGAAGTAACACTTGTTCTAGGTGTAATGTTACTTGTTGTATTATATAGCTGTAGGCAATGACAGAAGCAACAAAAATACCAGTTGGGCGGCACATTATACTAAGCACAGATTTTTAGCTTATGTGTTTTAAGCTACTCCCTTAATTACATCAAACTCAGTTTTGGAGAGAATCCTAGTTTTTTCATCCCACTTAAAGCTCTGGAAACAACACCATCTCACACTCGCCCCATGTCCAGGCACTGTGCATCATGCATGACTCATGCCTTCCACTTTTTCAGATTGCCTATGTGCAGGAGCATAGTGAACCCTGCCCCGCCCCACCCCTTGCTTTAGGAACTACAGCGAGGGTGGAGTTCTTGATGGGTCTCTTCTGTCTGCATCTCTGCAGACAAAGGCTCAGCTCATAATTAATGTGAAAAGGTGAGTGAGTAAGTAAGTGAAGGGCTGGGTGGATGGGTGGCAGGATGGATGAGTGAAATGATGGATGGATTGATGAATTGATAAGTGAAAGGGCAGATTAATGAATTGATAAGTGAAAGTGTGAATGGACGGATGGATGAGTGAAAGGGTGGATGTAAGGCTGGATGAGTGAGTGAAAGGGCGGGTAGATGGACAAAAGGATGGATAGATGAGTGAAGGAGTGAAAGGGTGGATGGATGAGAGAAAGGATGAATGGATGAGTGAAAGGATGGATGACTGATAGGTTCAATGAATGGATTCATGAGTGGATGGGTGGGTGGATGGAAGGATGGATGGCTAAGTGAAAGGGGAATTGTGAGAGAAAGGGAGGATGGGTAAATGGATGACTGAACGGGTGAATGGGTGGAAGGATGAGTGACTGGGTGGATGAATGAGTAAGTGATAGGATGGCTGGATAGGTAAATGACTGGATGGATGAGTAAATGGATGGATGGGTGGAAGAGTGAGAGAGAGAAATTCTTTATTGTATAGTTAATTAAAACCTTTACAATATACCAAGACATAAAAATATATTTCCTTCACATACCACAGTTGAATAAATATACACAATAAACAATGCATAAAAAATTTAAAAACTAAAGAGGAATTGTTAAATTATGGTTGTGGCGTATATTATTCTTTTGTTAAATTCCCGAAATAGGATAAAAATGTAATTAGTTGGCAAATTAATTGTGGGTCCTTTGAGTCCAGACTTTTTAGTATTGCTGATCTGCAGGTGCGGATACCATTTTCATTGAATTTCCTCTTGAGCAAATCCCGGCGGTGGCATTCTAACGCCGGGCAAATGCATAATATATGTATAAAATCCTGTGCTAACGCTCCACATAGGGTACAGTCTTTTGGGCCGGGGGTCTTCCAAATAGGTTGATCATCATTGGATGGCAGTTTCCCCATGCGCAGCTCCAGGTACTTGGTTTTTAAATGGGAGGGGAAAGCAAGGCCCAGGTATGCCGCTGGCTCCGACCTCATGTAGGATTGTAAAACCATCCATGCGTGCGTGCGCCGACTTAGGGCTGCTTTGTCATCAATGAATGAATGCGATTTTGCTGCTTTTTTCATAATCATCTGGAATGATTTCAGAGGTAGTTTCCGTTGCCAGAGATCAGCCATCTTGGTTATTTTCAAAGAAGCATTTAGGTACTTTGCGTACTGTGACATTTGGTCGTTTTGCAGGGCTTCCCAGAGTGCCAAGTTTATTTCTAGGTCACGATTTTGCCAAATTTTGTACCAAAATGTAATTGTCTCATACATTTTGCAGAGTGTTTGATGTTGTAATCCGAACTCTAGGCGTACCTGTGCTGGTGAGGCATCGCATGGCAAGCGGAATACTCTTTTGTACACTCGTGTTTGGATTTTATCTAAGATTGGTGCACTATTTCCATGGTGGACCACACTTCCATAGGCAATAGTTGGTAATAATTTTGCTTTCATGACTGCAAGCAGTGGAGTAAACAGTAGGCCTTTTAACTGTTTTGATATACTGCCGAATGCAAACAGCAGGGCTATTCCCTTTTTTTGGATTGCTTCATAATGCGTGACAAATGAAAACCTTCGGTCTAGACATATCCCCAAGTATTTGTAGCTATCGACTACTTCCAAAGTTGTATTGTTGATTACAAATTTCGGCTGTTTAGGCAGGCAATGTGTTATAATCATAACCTTGTTTTTTTTATGTTTATTTCCATCCAATTAGTTTTGGCATAGTCAGCTAACTCATTAATTGATCGTTGCAGACCGATTCTCGTCTGGCTTAGGAGTACAACATCATCTGCGTAGGACAAATGTGTTAAAGGCAGTGTGCCCAGCCGAGGTGGGTGTGAATTGACCCCGTCTAGCATTGGTATTAGGTCGGCCATGAATAAATTAAACAAATGCGGGGCCAAAACACAACCTTGTTTTAACCCTTCGTTAGTGTGGATCTTCCTTGTGAGCCTCTGTCCATCGGCAATTTTGACCTGCATCCAGGTATTGGTATAGAGATCCATAACTGGGTTTAACATCGAGTCTGGTAATCCCTGGTGCTTCAGTTTAGCCCATAATATGTGTCAGCTAACACGGTCAAAGGCCGCTTTAAAGTCCACAAAGCATAGATGTAATGGCTGTCGCTTTCATAGGCTTTTGTCAGCGATTAGCCCTATTGCTAGTACATTTGCGATTGTGCCCGTGCCCCGTCGAAAGCCTGACTGATTTAACGGGATTTTTTTATTTTCGTCGGACCAATTAATCAAATCGGTTAAGATCAGAGATGCATAATATTTGGCCTCTGCATCTATCAGTGCAATCAGGCGATAGTTTGCCGGATCCGTGCGCTCCCCGCCCTTATATATCGGATTAATAATTGCGCCTCTCCAGCTTTCTGGGATGCGACTGGTAGTGCCAATCACCTGAAACAGACTGCAGAGCTTATTTGCCCAGTAATCGGGATCTTGTTTGTAGATTGCCTGTGGCACACCGTTCGGGCCTGGTGCACTATCAAGCCGACTTTTTTTTATGATTTGTGAAATTTCTACTTCAGAATACACGAGAGTAGATTGTAAAGTATCTTCTTTATGCTTTTCATATGTAATGATTGGAACGGAGGGCGGCTGATCCGCATTGTTTATTGAAAATGTCGATTTTAAGTGCTGTACCCATGCTTGCTCGGGGACACAGGTTATGTTTATGATTTTGGTGGCTCTGTTCATAGCATTCACCTGCCCCCAGAAAGCTCTAGTGTCGGATTTCTTTGCATTATGTAATAGTTTGATCCAAAAGTTATTTTCTTCAGTTTTTTTATCGATCCAGATTTGTTTTTTGTATTTTATCTTTAAAAGACGTACCTCCTTCCATAATTTAGACCGTGGGCTATGCTGTTGAGCATTTCTAAGTGCCTTTCTCAGGAGTTTTCTTAAACTTCGTGATGTATGGCTGAGATGACTGTTGTTATCTGCAAGGTTTTTACTTGTATGTTTAATGGATGGTTCTGCATCGGGTAAGCTTTTCAAAAAGGTAATCCATGTATCTATAGTCGTTTTGTTTTCTGACTCAAGGATTGTCATTAAGTTTTTAGCTTTTAAAGCTAGTTGCGGTAGTGTGGTACATGTCCACCTCAAACGCTTCAAATTAATTGTTGATAAGACCCCCTCTATTACTGGAGCTCCTGGTAGTTTAAAAGATGTTATTTTAAGTTCGATATGCTGACCCGAGTGATCACTATCGATGGAGCATTTAATTTGAAAATTATTTATTTGCCCTAGAAGGGGAAGGGTTACTATTGTGTAGTCCAGGATTGAACTCGAGCGGGGGCTAATGTATGTACAAGTGGCCGGTTTGTCCTGTTTTATCCTCCCATTTAATGTACGCAGGCCTAGATGCTCAAGGTCCCTTATAAATCGCTGGCCTACTTTATCTTTGCGGTTTTGGACGGAAAACGACTGCGTTTCTACAGCCCAGATCTCATTTGCTGCGATGATATTATCTTCATCTTCATGAGGATATAGTAAATTTGCGTTGAAATCTCCCGTGAGGATTATCTCCCAGGTTGGCTGTGTTAAACGGAATTCCGTGACGACGTCGGTAATTTTCTTAAACAGATCTTTTTTTATTGCCAATTTCGGGTGTGCATAGATGTTGATTAGGATAATAATGCTTACCCCTGGGTGTGTGCCCAGGTCCATTTTTATTATTTGCATGGCTGAAGTAGTTAATGACAGCTGTATTGACTTAATTTTGAATGCTGTTGAGATGTAAACGGCGAGGCCCCCCTTAGCTCGACCGTATTGCTGTGTTCTCGTTGCATTCACGTGGTGGCCTATCCTACCTGGGACATCTACTGGGGCTGTCAACCAGGTTTCTTGGAGCACAATTATTTCATAGCTATCCCAGGACTCTGTTTTTACTTTGTCCTGTAGGACTCCTTTTGCTCCTGCGATGTTCCAGGATAGAATTTTTATAGGGGAAAGCTCTGTTTTGCCTGTTGTACAAAAGCTTCATCGGGTGGAAGAGTGGATGGATGAGTGTACGGATGGATAGGGTGAGAGGGTGGATGGATGGATAATGGATGGATGAGTAAAAGGGTGGATGGAGGGATGGATGAGTGAAATGATGGATGGAAGGATAGGTTTGTAAATGGTTGAATATGGACATGGATGGGCACACAGATGGAAGGACAGAATGAATGGTGAAAGACTGAATGATAGATGAAAGTATGATTACCCATTGTAAGCCCCATTATCTTAAGCGACATTTCCTATACATTGACTTTCACATTTATATGAGTGATTGTCTCTATATAATATGTGTGTGTTGTAACACACTCCAACACTCTGCCCCGCATACTTGGTATGAGTAGCACTATAGAAGAAATTAAATATACATGAGAGAGGGTCTGTGTGAAGATGAGGGGCGCCAATGGAGGGTGGTAGCAAGGCCAGACTGGCCGGACCAGACATCAGGCGTTTTCTCTGGGAGCTGGAAAGGTGGGGTGGGGTGGGGGCGGTTTGTTACCACAAAAAGAACAGCACATTTGCTTAAAGCTGCGCGCATACTGAAAAACCATGAAGCGCACAATTGTCTCAACCTAATATAAACTTATTTTCACTTGTCCTAAAGTGGTTGTCTATGTACTTACTTATATGCTGTTGTGCTACCTCCTCTGATGTGTCCGTAAAACCTACCTTTTGTCCTTAATTTTGACCTCCTGTCCTGAATTTTTGTCCTGAATTTTGACCCTTTGTCCTGAATCTTTACACTCACTGTCCTGAATTTTCACCCATGCCAGTTGGTCACCCTAGCCGAGCCTCGAGCAAAGCTGAATGCAGTGTACTGGAGGTGGTGAACGTGCAGGGGTTGAGCTTCATACACACCAATGGGGGGCGCCCAGGTCACCATCAGACATGCAAGGAGGCGCGACATAGAAAGTAGGAGGTCCCAATACTTGGTGATCTAGACACGGGCATGTAAAAGTAGGCCAGTGTAGTGTCGCGATATCATCCCTGACGTGACACGCGATGGCGTGCACGTCAGGGCACGTTAGTTTGAGTCCCCCAATAAATACGACGTCACGCAGGCACGTAGGCAGAAGCGCCACGGCTGCGGAGACGACGACTATACCACACCAGTGTCCCGTGTGTTTATTACACCCCACGTGTTGGGCCTACACCGTGGGGCTCACCAGCACAGGCCCCCAGCGACACTACAAAGTGGCGACGAGAGTGGGATCCCGCCCCCGCTCCGCGCGTCCGGTTGGTGTGGCGGCCGTCAGCGCTCCTCGCTTGCGGTGCTCGTGCCCCGCCGGAGCGCGCTGCGGTCCCCGCATTTCAGGTCTGCTAAGGACGTGCGCGGAAGCGCCGGAGCGCTCCGTTTCGGCTGGTTGTTCGCGCTGGGGCCGTCTCTGGCATCGGCGCCCCAGCGCGCTTCAGTGACCTCACGTGCCCTGCCCCCCTGACCTGGGGAGCGCGCAGCGCCTGTCGTGCCCTGCCTCAAAAAAAAAAAAAAAAAAGACAGCTGTGACAGATAGCGCCACCTTGATCACCAGCTGCCTGGAAGGTAGGATCAAGTGCCCCTGAGCCTGCATGAGCCCTCAATCTCGTGGGACACGGAGTTGGATGGCCCACACCCCCCTGCTTTCCTGGAGCCCCCCCCCCCTGGGGAATCTGACACTGCCCAAGGGTGAAGGTCCCGCCGTCCACGTGGAGGCCACTGCAGGGAGCCCTCATTGTCCTGGGGAGGAGAAGGTCTCGCCCAGCACTAGAGCGCACGTGAGCAGGAGGTCTAGTCCAGCGCCAGCCACGCACGTGCCAGAAGGTCTCGCCCAGCGCTAGAGCACACGTGAGAGGAAGGTCCAATCCAGCGCAAGCCGCGCACGTGCAACATGGCGACAATCCCGCCAATAGAGCCATTCTCTGTCGAGGGGTCCCCATCGACGGTAGCGGCCCGATGGAGGGACTGGGAGGACAGAGTGCGCATCTTCTTCGAGGCCACGAAGGTCCACAGAGATCAAAAGCGCGCAATGATAATTCACCTAGGTGGGAAAGAGATCCACAATATAGTGAAGACGCTCGCGGAAGCCACCCCCAAGACGCACACGACACTCATACCAGCGCTCAACGAATACTTTGAGCCAATGGCAAACCGCGACTATGAACGCTTCATATTTCGCCAGGCGCGCCAATTGCCGGAGGAGTCGCTTGACAAATTCTACGCTCGTCTAAAGAACTTAGCGGCCACCTGCGGGTTTCGGGACGAGACGGAGGAGATAAGAGGCCAGATAATACAAGGGTGTGCGTCCGCCAAGCTGAGGGAGAGGATCTTGGAGGAATCCGGTAAGCCCCTAGCTGATATCCTGACGATGGGCCGAACGAAGGAACTGTCCAAGGCGCGCGCTGCGCACATGGAGGCGGCCCTGCAAGTGCCAGTAAAGACCGAGCCGGTCAACGCCGTGGCAGTCAAGCCCAAACAGAGGTGGCCCCGACGAAGGCCAGGCCGGCTGCTCAAGAACAACCAAAGTCCTGTGGGTACTGCGGTGGCTCGCCCCACACCCCATCGGAGTGCCCAGCGCGAGGGACCAAGTGCAGAGGGTGTGGACGCTTCAACCACTTTGAGAAAGTGTGCCGATCGAAGAGCTTCCGAAAGCCCCGCCAAGCCGTCAACACGGTCGAGGAAGGAGGTCCGGGGGCCAGCGACATGGACGACGATGAAGAGGAGGAAAAAGTCATACACCGGGTACACATGATAGGCACGGCGGCCCGCCGGACTAGGAGACTGCCGCAATGCAGCGTCCGAGTAGGGTCACAGGAAGTCACGACAGTGGTAGACACAGGAGCCAGCATCAACATCATGGCTGCCGCGATGCACAGATCCATGCGCCCACAGCCCACGCTCCAGCCCTCGACAATCACGGTGTTCGCCTATGGACAGGAGGAACCGTTAAAGGTACGAGGAAAATTCAGAACGGTGATATCCCATGGGACGAGGTCAATCACGTCGAATGTCTACGTCACCGAAGACGGGCAAGGCATGCTCCTGGGCTGTCGGGCGGCAGAAGATCTGGGAGTGGTAACGTTCGCGTTTGGGGTACACCAAGAATCAGTACACCACACCTTGGAGGAGTTCGAGGAAATCTTTCAAGGGATAGGCAAGTTCCGGGGAAAAGAAGTCCACCTGCATATCGATCCCACTGTCCAGCCAATAGCCCTCCGGCATCGCCGCATAGCATTCCACCTCAGGCCACTGGTGGAAGCGGAATTGAAGAAGCTAGAGGCAGCGGGGATCATTGAGAAAGTATCCGGACCGACCCCGTGGGTGTCGCCAATTGTCGTGGCGAAGAAACCCAAGCAGCCAGGCGCTGTCAGAATATGCGTGGACATGAGGCTCCCCAACGCTGCCATCAAAAGGGAGCGACACATCACCCCGACCATCGATTACATCGTCGGGGAGATGGCCGGCGCCAAGTGGTTCTCAAAGCTGGACTTACGCTCGGGGTATCACCAGTTAGTTCTGGACGAAGCATCCCGGAACATAACCACTTTCTCCACCCATGTAGGTCTGAGGCGGTAAACGAGGCTGAGCTTCGGGGTGTCGAGCGCTGCGGAGGTGTTCCAGAACGTAATACAAGAACTGATCGCAGGAATCCCCGGAGCGATCAACGTCAGCGATGACATCATGGTCCATGCCACGACCGTAGCGGAACACAACGAGAGACTGGTGCAGGTGCTACGACGCATACGAGACGCAGGCCTCACCCTACATCGGGAGAAGTGCGAATTCCTGTGCCGGAAGATCCAGTTCTTCGGCTACACCTTCTCAGCTGATGGCGTCAACCCGGATCCGGACAAGGTCAAGGATATCAAGGAGGCAGCCGCCCCTGCCAATGTCACGGAGGTGAGGAGTTTTCTAGGAATGGTGAACTACTGTGGCAGGTTCATCAAGGATCTGGCGAACCTCACGGCGCCACTGAGAGAACTCACAAAGGAGTCAACCCCCTGGACATGGAACAGTGACCAGAATCGAGCGTTCGAGGAAGTCAAACAGGCACTCTCAGAAGCCACGACGCTGGCCTTCTTCGACCCGGCCAAGCTGACACAGATCGCTGTCGATGCCGGTCCAGTCGGGCTGGGCGCGGTCCTGCTGCAACGGAAGACAAGTGCCGAGGAGTGGGCCCCCGTGGCCTTCGCCAGCCGGTCACTCACTGAGACGGAGCAGAGATACTCCCAAATAGAAAAGGAGGCGATCGCCATTCATTGGGGGTGTCGTCACTTCCACCTGTATGTCTACGGCAAACCCTTTGTTGTGACCACAGACCATAAGCCACTGGTATCCCTGTTTGCGGGCACCTCCACTAAGCCGCCGCCAAGAATCGAGAAGTGGATGTTGCAACTGCAGGACTACAACTGCAAGATTGAGTATCAGCCGTGTGCGCGAAACCCGGCGGACTACCTATCTCGCCACCCTCGTACAGCAACTCCAAAAGAAATAAAGGAGGCGGCAGAAACAGAAGAGTATGTCCGGTGCGTCACGGCGCGGTCATGTCCCCGGCCAGTGTCCATGGCTAGCCTGTCTCAGGCCACCAGTGAAGATGAGTGCCTACAAAGAGCAAGAGTGGCGGTCCGAGACAACAGCTGGACCCGCGCCAGAGAGGAGTGGAAGAGCCTGACGCCTCAGGCGAAGCAGATAATGGAGAGCCTGTACCATGTGAGGACAGAACTGACGGAAGACGATACAGGATGTTTGCTGAGAGGCCACCTACTGGTCATACCGACGTCCCTCACCCAGAGAGTGGTGGATCTGGCCCACATCGGTCACCAAGGCATGGTCAAGACTAAGTCAAGGCTCCGAACCAAAGTATGGTTCCCTCTCATGGACGAAATTGTGGAGGCCACCGTTCGAGGATGCCAGGCGTGTCAGTTAACCGGTGAAGTCCCCCGGCCAGCCCCCGTGGTGATGGAGCCTCGCCCGAGGAGGCCCTGGTCAAAGATCAGCGTCGATTTTGGCAGCCTGCCAGACGGACAGCACACCTTGGTGGCCATAGATGATCACTCCAAGTATCCGGAGGTGGAAATACTGACTGTTCTGAGTGCTCAGGAAGTAATCCCGAAGCTCGAGAAAATCATGGCAACCCACGGTATCGTCAAGGAGATCAGAACCGATAATGGGTCACCTTTTCAGAGCCAAGACTTCGCGGCGTACCTACAGGCTCTTGGGGTTCACCACCGGCGAATCACCCCCCGATGGCCTCAAGCGAACGGAGAAGCTGAACGCTTCATGAGGACACTCAACAAAGTGATACGGATTGCCCACGAAAAGAGCCAGTCTGTGGAACTTGCCATCTTCACATTTCTCAACAGCTATCGCCAAACGCCCCACTCAATTACGGGAGTAGCACCCGCGCACCTGCTGATGGGGCGGGTTGTCACCGACTCAATACCGCATCACCCAGAATGGAAGCCCGAGACTCCCAATGACAGTGCCATTGATGCGCATCGACGTGGAGCGTTTGCTCAAGCCGACGCCCGCAGGAGGGCTGTGTCCTCACCACTAGCCCCAGGTGACAATGTACTGATCCGCAATCGGATCCCAGGGGGCAAGTTTCGTTTGAACTTTGAACCTCAGCCCTGGACTGTGGAGAGAGTCAGAGGCACGTGCGTGACGGATGTATGACGTTACAACGCATGCTTTTACAACGCATGCTGTTACAACGAATTTTCTACAACGCAAATGCTGTGACAACGCAAGTCTTTACAACGCAAGTCTTTACATCGACTTGCAGTAGATGGCGTGCTAACATTTAAAAAGGGTAATTTACTATTCTAACTCCAGTCCACGTTGCAGTAGGGAAGGTGTTTGGATAGTAAACTACACTATTTTTAATGTTAGCACGCCATCTAGTGCAAGTCGATGTAAAGACTTGCGTTGTAATGGCATGCGTTGTCACAGCATTTGCGTTGTAATAGTTTCGTTGTAATGGTAGTGCGTTGTAAAAGTTGCGTTGTAAAGGTTGTTCCCCGTGCGTGACAGCCCGGAAAGGTGCTGAAAAGATAACGAGGAACGTTTCATACTTTAAGAAAGTTCCAGTGCCCTCCGGAGTGGATGAACGACGCCAGGACAGGGCCATGAGGGACATGCCGCGAGAAGAGAGACTCTTAGAACTCGAGGGCCAGGCGTGTGGAGGAGCAGAGTCCACAGGTCATGGACGTGACACAACGCAGCACCAGCCAGAGAACTTGCCACCTGAAGCAGCTGGCGTGCCCGAGACCGGAGAGAACGGCGCAGATGGTGACTCCGGGAGTGGAGGTCAGGATGTTGCGGTGGACCGTGGCGGAGTGCGATATGACCTGAGGCCGCACCCCGCGCCCTCCTGCCGGTTACGTGACTTCGTCAAGTAAGACTGTTTAAGTTTTATTTGTTCGAATTTCAGGTTGCAGATGCCGAGGGCAGAGGTGCGGGACACTGTGAGACCTGTTGTCCATACCTTAGGGTGCAGTCACGAATCTGGGGTTATACTGCATTTTTGTTTTGTGTGTTGGGGAGGAATGTAGTGTCGCGATATCATCCCTGACGTGACACGCGATGGCGTGCACGTCAGGGCACGTTAGTTTGAGTCCCCCAATAAATACGACGTCACGCAGGCACGTAGGCAGAAGCGCCACGGCTGCGGAGACGACGACTATACCACACCAGTGTCCCGTGTGTTTATTACACCCCACGTGTTGGGCCTACACCGTGGGGCTCACCAGCACAGGCCCCCAGCGACACTACAGGCCAGTGTATATCACGATGTAGCAGCATATGTCGAGCCTGTCAGCATATGGCTCCATCAACGATCACTGGGTATATAAGTAAGAGACCTATGACTTTCTTGAAAGGACTCAACCACAGGCAATATTAGGAGACCTATGGCGGCGCGGGGCGTTGGAGGCATCTGTTCTCGCGAAAGGAATCACAGATCCATTTTTTTTTATTTCGACCGAGGCGCTCGTGCCATCGGAAAAGGATTTGTCCTGCGTGAGTGTTTTTTGCCTTGGCACCACAAAAACATTATGCGATACATAAAATCATATTTAATAAATCACTAATCAGATTATGAGTCTATGCCTTCACCATAGTGGAATAGCGTTATGCTCCCATTATCATTCTACGAAATAAATGTCTACGAATTGAAATGCAATACACATATGTACCACAAGATGGCAGTGTCCACCACTGTCAAGTCCAGCAACTTATTCCTAACTTTACTGAAATCCAGCTATCAAACCTGTTCAGCGGCGTGGTGGGTAAATAAAACGTTAGATGAAACCAGCCAGGGTAGCGTGCAGTGAAAAACAGACGATGATTAATCACATCCTGTCATTGATGCTGTAAACATATAATTAAAGGACCTCTTTGAAATACCGAGTAACTACAACATCCCATACTGTACCCAACCAACATTCCATTAAACCCTTTTTTTACATCGATTTGCAATTTTTTCGTCTATTTTTAAGTATGCTGCCCATTATAAGGAACAACACAGCGAGAATCGACAAAACGAAGAGGTAAGAAAAGGGTCAACCGAAAAACAGCAAGAATGTTCCCTGTACTTTACCACAGGGAAATTCACAGCCGTACTGTGGAGTATCCCTATGGTCAAGTACAGAGAAAAGTACCCAAAAAATGTTTATTTCACAAAAAAAAGTACATATATTTTTATTTTAAATATGAATGTACATTAGGTTTATGTATTAGTTTTAAATGTATGACAAAAATAAAACTGAGAAAACTGTGGACCTAATTTTGAATTACATCTTTAATAATAAAAAATAATGTTTCTCCAACTTTCAAGTTACAAATTCAAACAAGCACTGGCATAGCCAATAGGTCTCGCCTTTTGGACCTTATAAGTGTTTAGTTATCCAGCACAATATCCTTGGTGCAACAACATCAAGTGTTGCATGGCTAAACACTTATAAGGTCCCAAAGACGAGACCTATTGGCTATTTTAGTATTTACTTGTTACTCACTTGCTCATTTTGCACATCCGCCTGCTCCCGGTTAGAAGTGTACCGCAAGGTCTCTGCAGGATTTCCGACACCGGGGCGGCCATCTTGAGGGGATTTAGGTCAGCGGGCTAGGTCTCATGCCCCTGACAGTACTTAAGATCACCATGCGCGAACGCTCAGCGGACGCGTGCAGCGGGCGCGCCGAAGGCAAGTCCATCTGTGCTCATCCGCGCTCGAAATGCGCTCAGCGCCAAAACCCCTGGACCAAACGTGACAGACACGACCCCAGGCACAAGCTACTCAGCTGAAGATATAATCAAATTCAATCCTGCCTCCATTTACCATAACTCTATCATCTTTCACCCTGAATCCATACGCCCCATGGGCCCCGCCAAATGTTTGGGGTGCAATGTCAACCTACCTAAGTTTATCGTTCAGCCCGTTTGTGATAGAAACCATGTTCAACCCTCAACTAAGCAGGATGCCTCCAAGTGCCCTTGGAAATTTGCCCTGTTTAACGCTAGGTCTTTAGTGAAACATAGTATAGAAATCGCCTCCCTTATATCGGAGGAGGGAATACACGTGGCATTCATCACTGAGTCATGGACAGATATGGGATCTGGACTTGATGTCGTGACTACTTCTGTTACACACTCGATAGACAACAGAAACACGGGGGGCCTTACTATCATTTACCATCACTCTATCTCTGCTTCTTTTAATTCCTTAACTATAGAAGAGTGTGAAGCCCTTGAACTTTGTCTCAATCTCTCCCATCACTATACTTTTAGGCACCCTCTTGTACAGAGCACCAGGCCCGAGAGGCCCTTTTCTAACTCAGCTCAGCAGCATTATAGAAAGGGGTATCTGCTCCAATTCCTACACCATCTTAGGCGATTTCAATTACCATCTGGAATTACCCTAGGATCCTGACACATCTAATTTATTAGACCTCATGAGAGGTGGTAACTTGGAGCAACTAGTCAGCGGTGCCACACATCTAGCTGGTCACACCTTAGACGGCATATTTTCTAATAATCTACAACTTTCAGTAACTAAAACGCTGCCACTAGCCTGGTCTGACCATTCGGCTATTTTTTTTTTAGCTTTTAATACCGGACCGCAAAATACAGAATTTATCCCTAAGCCACTCCAAGAATAGAGCTTGGAACAAGATAAAAGCAGAAGACTTAGTTCATACTCGAACCGATTCCATCATTCCCATTCCTAACAATTTAGATGACGCAACCAGATCATATACCAAATGGCTGGAAGCTGCAGGGAATAAGTTAGCCCCCCTAAAATGCTTTAGCCATACCAGACAGCATCCCTCCACCCTATGGTTTTCTAAGGAGTTGAAGGACCAAAAGCTGGCCTGCAGACGCCTGGAGAAAATATGGAGGGGGAATTATAAGGAAAATGATAAAAAGGAATATAAAGCAAGCCTGGCACTTTACAAACAACTTCTTAAAAACACAAAACAAGAATTTTTTTAGCAATAACATTTCTTCAGCAAAAAACTCCCCTAAAGAACTTTTTAAAATTGTAAAATCACTGAGTCACCCCCAGACTCCTCTAATCGTGGCCAGTCAGGAGCTCTGTGACAGAATTGCCCAAAGTTTCTTTGACAAAGTCAACAGTATTTTCCTTACATTTTCAGAATCACTGTTTGACTACAACATCAGTCCAATTGAATGTCCCCAGGTTACTAATCCTTAACAGGTAACTCTTAACCGTTTTGCCAACTTAGAGGTAGCAGATACTCTCAAACTTCTGGACAAAGCTAAATCAAGTTCTCCAACGGATCCTTGTCCGTGTTCAATTGTGAAGATGGCAGCTAGGACTGTTGCTACACAATTGACCAACATTTTTAACAGCATTTATCAAGAGGGATATTTCCCTAAGGAATGGAAACACGCCTCCATCCTACCCCTCAAAAAAAAAAAAAACTTGGATGCTGGTGATCCCAACAATTTCAGACCTTTTTCTAGGCTACCCCTTCCCGCAAAACTCATGGAAAGTAATTTGAACTCCCAACTCAATAAATTTCTGCAGGACTCACAGGCCCTTGACCCAACCCAATATGGGTTTAGAGAGGCCCACATTACAGAAACAGCTCTTCTGAAGTCCACAGAAGAAATCTGAACTATTCTGGATCGTGGGGGGAAAGCCGTATTGATCATGCTAGATCTATCTGCGGCTTTCGACACGGTCCATCATACTGTGTTGATGGACCGGTTGGACAAGCTAGGGATTAAAAATACGGCCTGGAAACTTCTTAAATCGTTTCTCAATGATAGCACCCAAACAGTAACATTAGATGGATTTGAAGCTAACTCCTTCTCCCTGCCCTGTGGGGTGCCGCAGGGTTCATCATTAAGCCCTACTCTGTTCAATGTATACGTGTCATCTCTAGCTCCCCTGATCCAAAGTTTTGGGTTTGAACTAACCTCATACGCTGATGACACCCAAATCGTGGTGACACTACTCCCCGGGAATTTACACGAAACCGCGACTAGGATGAAGAAATGTATGAAAGCAGTAGGAGACTGGATGTTCCAGAACTGTTTGAAGCTGAACACCGGTAAAACGGAGGTTGTTCTCTTCGGAAATGACCGTACCTTCTGGACACCTAGTTGCTGGCCAGATGAGATGGGACCATTACCTATACCAATAAAAAAGGTCAAGAACCTGGGAATCTTGATCGATGATAAAATGAGTTTTAGAGACCAAATAAACCAGGTTGCCTCCACCACCTCATACATCCTCAAATCCTGCAAAACAATCATGCCCATGCTGCCCAAGGAAGCACAACAAACGGTAGTCTCTGCCCTCATAATGTCTAGACTAGACTATTGTCTATATCTTACGGTTCATAAAGGATCGATGAGCAAGCTGCAGATGCTGCAAAATGCGGCAGCCAGACTTATAACAGCCACACCAAAATACAAATCCATCTCAGCCAAAATAAAACAACTTCATTGGCTGACGATCAGCAAACGTACCCAATTTAGGTCACTATGCCTCGTTTTTAAGGTGCTTCATGGCATCGGACCAGATTTTCTACAACAACGCTTTACCTGGTCTATGCCTAAGAGAGTATTACGGTCTGCAGACCAAAAACTTATCAGCATCCCTCAAGTCAAAAAAGCGAATTGGGGCGAAAGAAGTTTCACGATCAATGCAGCTAAATCGTGGAACTCCCTACCATTGTACATCAGAAACATTCCTAATCTCCTGCCTTTCAGAAAGGCATTAAAAACATGGCTTTTCTCAAGATAACCTGCTAGCTATATGCTTAACTTAATATAGTAGATCTTCTCTTCAGCGCCAGGACACCCTCGGGTAACAGTTTGCGCTCTACAAATACATATAACATAACATATGCCAATGCTTGTTTCAACTTCCTGTGTGGTGCGACAGTTGCAGATGCGTTCCGATATGGAAGACTGTCCCGTATTCAGCCAACGATAGTTATAGGGCTGTTGGAAAAGAATGGAGAATACCTTTCTTTCTTCTCCT
This sequence comes from Triturus cristatus, assembly GCF_964204655.1. Taxonomy (NCBI): domain Eukaryota; kingdom Metazoa; phylum Chordata; class Amphibia; order Caudata; family Salamandridae; genus Triturus; species Triturus cristatus. Next base: position 1,154,383,841 of record NC_140583.1, on the reverse strand, counting down.
CAGGCCTGTCACGCTGACAGGTGCAGCTCAAGATGAACTTGTTCCAGCAATCCTGCAACTTCTAGGAGAACTGGGCATTTATGGCATGCCATTCCCAGGGTTTTACAGAAAAGAGCGGTACATAACTCTTCTTACCTTACCCTGAAGAAACTGGAAAAAAAGTGCCTTGAATTAGGTCAGCCATAGGTGCGCTGCTTCTATTAATCCATTTCAGGGTCAGCCATAGGTGCGCTGCTTCTATTAATCCATTTCAGGGTCAGCCATAGGTGCGCTGCTTGTCTTCTCCAGATCACTCACAGCCCGGCGGAGAGTCCTGTAAACCCAGCTCTTGTGAGGATGGCGTGTGACTCCACAGCTGGAAACGGGCACAGTGTGCTGCAGCTCTGTCAATTTGTCTTGTAGCCTGGGCTCTGTCAGTCTCACATGATGCATCTTTGCCAAGAGTTACTGACATTTACACAACGCAGCACTGTGCGAATATCTGCACAAGAAAAGAAGCACAATGTTAGGCATTGAGCTGCGGTGCAAAGGCGGCCCGCGGCGTCTAACTTGAGACCTGTACTCGAGGTAAGGCCTTCAGTGCACATTTCAACGCGGGGCTAAGGGTCAACTGCATTACATGTATAAACTCTTGCCAGCGCCACAAGTTACAAGTTGTAATATCACACAATATCTCACTTGTCCCTTGTTTCCTCCTGGTTGCATTTGGTGTCACAATTTGACGCAAAGCCAGGTCACACTAGTTTAGTAAACCTGGATTCCTCTCAAATCCCAGGGTGTGTTTTTTTCCCACGGTTGCGGTCCCATTACGCTCCTTTGCATACATTAACAGGAAGTTGCTGCTCGGCGATGCAAAGAATTTATAGCAAAGCTCTTGCATCAACTCTTGGGGGCCGATTCCGATTCCGGCCGTAAAACATAGCGACCGACACGGACCGGGAACGTAGACCGACCGACACGGACTGGTGCCGTACGACCCGCGCAGTACGATGTAACGCGTGTGAATTACAACCCACTCGCACGGAACAGGAGCCGCACGACCGAACCGTATGCAACTCAGTGATTCGCCCGTAAAATGACAGGGAATCGTACCGACTAACACGCATCAGGAATTGACGCGACCGAAACGTACCCGCGATGCACGAGCCACGCAGTATGATGCAATACGTGTGAATTGAGACCGACTCGCACAGAGCACGATCATGAAAAATGAGACGCACAGCAAATAGTGACTAGCAAACAACAGACCCCTTTGTGTCCAACGCGTATGCCAACGTCGAAAAACAGCAGAATGTCTGTGTGACAGACTCGGGTTAACCCGCGTGAGCCACTGGCAGCGTGCGACACGGTCAAACAAACATCTCTATCATGCACAACAAAAGTAAAGGAAATGACACAAAAAAAGCACCCAAAAACAAATGACAAAGCCAATAAATAAAAAAAAAGGAACAAAGACACCCCCACAACTCCACCTATATAAAGGCAAGAAATCCCTACCATGATCCCTTGCAAACTACAGGCATAGGACAGCAGACACCACCACCACAATGCAGAGACACAACACACAACTACACCATTTGCACCACTCAAAAACTAAATCGCATATTCACTGACAAACTCACACCCACCACACTCACATATACCCCCACACACATCAATCCCCACAACCACCCAGCACCATGCCCCCAAGAAGAATCCAAAGTTCACAGATAGTGAGTTGGAAGTCATGATTGACGAAATACTCAGGGTAGAGCCACAGTTGTTTGCCACATTGGTCCAACAGACCCCATGTCACAGAAAACCAAGATGTGGGAGAGGATTGTCGTCAAGGTCAATGCACAAGCACCTTGTTTGCGCACAAAGGACGATATACAGAACAGGTATTAAGATGTGCGCAGGATGGTCAAGAAGCTCATCAACCGGGAACACACCCTGAGCAGGCAGACTGGCGGTGGCCCTCCTGCCAAACCAAAGCACTTCAGGTCCTGGGAGGGGAAGGTGCGGGCCATCCTACCACTGGAGAGCATACATAGATTAACAGGAATACCAGAGCCTGGTGAGTACACAACCAATTTACTCAAACTTGTGTGGCAATACACATATAGCACTGTCAAGGGGACTGTGAAACCAATTACTGCCAGCAAAGCCATAGCAACAGAAAGGCAAGTATCCTGTGACGTGTATATCAGTTACACAAACACAATACCTGCCATCCCACAGTAATATGGAACTACGTCCTAACATGTACAAACCTAAAGACTAATACTGCAAGGCATGACCATAAATAACCAACAAACACAGTCAACCATTTTGCCACCACTGTCACACCACCTCTCAGGAAAGCTGAGTCAAATTGAAGGAAGGTTGGGCTACTGGGAATGTGCAAGTAGCAGAAAGCATGATGGTAGTAGCAGTCACAGCCAACAGTCCCCCACCTACATGTCCCAGCAAGCTCACACTGAACCATGCTCACCTCACAGGGAGTGCCAATGTGCTGCCAAGATGGCTGACACTAGGCCCTGCTGTGGGGAGCACAAGGCCCTGCTGGGACTTGGGCTCAAACAAACAACAGGACACCAATGCCTGACAGCCTGAAAGGTAACTTCTACTCCCTGCAATGGAAGCATGCTGCATGGTGGGATGTCTGGACTGGGGAAGGAGGACTGCCAGCTCTGACTACATCTACCAGCAGGTACTTGCCCCCCACCCCTTAACACATACTACACCCAACCCACCTGGTCTAATGCATTCCCTCAGAATCCATTTAAATATCCCACAAAGATTTAACACACTGGGTTCTGCTGTGTGGCTGTGTGAAGGACATGGGCTTGTTGGGACTTGAGTGCAAACAAACACCAGGACACCACTGCCTGCCAACTTATCAGCACAGGCACACCACCACATAGGAAAAACGAGTCACAGGAAGGAAGCTCAGGTATTGTGGGAAGGTGGGTGGAGTCAAAAGCATAATGGGAGATGCAGTCACAACCACCAGTCCCCCACCCACATGTCCCTGCAAGCTCACACTGAACCATACTCACCTCACAGGGAGTGCAAAAGTACTGCCAAGAAGGCTGACACTAGGCCCTGCTGTGGGGAGCACAAGGCCCAGCTGGGACTTGGGCTCAAACTAACAACAGGACACCAATGCCTGACAGCCTGAAAGGTAACTACTACTCCCTGCAATGGAAGCATGCTGCATGGTGGGATGTCGGGACTGGGGGAGCAGGACTGCCAGCTCTAACTACATCTACCAGCAGCCCCTGTCACACACCCCTCCCACCTACACCCAAATACACACCTGGGATCATGTTCCACAAGAGAGTCAGTGAAAACTCCCTACCAAGAACCCTGACAATGCCGTGGGGAGCACGAGGCCCTGCTTTGAAATTGTGCACAAACAAACAACTGGATACCACTGTCAGTCATCTTGCCATTGCTGTCTCAATCACTCACATGGAAGCAGAGTCACAGGAAGGAAGCTTAAGTATTGTGGGAAGGTGGGTGGAGCCAAAAGCATGATGGGAGTTGCAGTCACAGCCACCAGTCCCCCACCCACATATCCCTGCAAGCTCACACTGAACTATGCTCATCTCACAGGGAGTGCAAAAGTACTGCCAAGATGGCTGACACTAGGCTCTGCTGTGGGGAGCACAAGGCCCTGCTGGGCCTTGGGTTCAAACTGACAACAGGACACAACTGCCTGACAGCCTATATGTAAATTGGGACTCCCTGCAATGGAAGCATGACACATGGGGGATTAGCTGGCCTCTGTGGGTGAAGGAGGTCCTGCAATGACTCCAAATGCCATCAATGCTGCCTCAAAGCACACCTTCACAGCCAGAACAAAGTGCACCCTTGGGACCAGTCACTCCAAAAGTAAATGCCTTGGCAAGATGGCTGACACATGGTCATGGTGTATGAATTGGCTGCAAGTCACACCTATGCACTGGCCAAATTAAGCACATCTACACTCACAGCCATTGGAACAATAGGTATCCTCCCACTCTCTGGAGATGCAGTGTCCCTGTGGTGTCCCCTGACCTGGCTGTGAAGGTGTATCTCATAGATGAGAAATTGGCAGATGTAGACATAGTACATAGCACCAAGCACACACAATGTCACCTATACATCATTGAGAGTGGACACCTGACAGTGACTAGAATGGACACACACATATAGCTGACACTGTAGCATGGTGTCATTCACAAAATGTACAGTTGTGAGCTGCATTTCAATTCCACATCGGTCTGCGTTGTACGCATCATTAACACAACACATCATTTACTGACATGGACACTCAAAACACGAAGACTAACATGGACTGCATCGGAGGAGGCATGTTACTCACAGCAGCAGAACTGTAACACACACACCTCTGCCCATCACTGTCACGAGCATGTAAAAGCAAGAGAGTGCTTCTGTGCCCAATCCCTCTCACCATGGAGGAAATTGACAAGATAGACAACGTTAGCATTTACCAAAGTCAGCACCAACTTCATTAGCTATGCTAACCCCATGACTTGTATGAAATGAGATGTGAACTAGGAACACAGGCAACAAATCAATTTCTCACATTGGATCTCAGGCATCCTGGACTGTGAACATGTTGCACAGACACACAAATGTGATGCGCAGAGGAAAGAAAAGAATCACACAACACATGCCCCAAAGTTGCTACATACCCGAAGTGTAATTGTACGTATGTCATTGTTAAAGCACAAATGTGGACAGGGATAATACAGCTGTGTGAGGCATGTGATGGAACCTGAGTAGCAATGGCCATCTACAGACAATTGATCAATACCTGAGCTGGCCATGCACACAGCTTGACGTGCACATCGAAATGATTCAGGTTGCCATTACAAAGTGCTTCAACAATATCAAGCTCTGTTTCTCACAATTTAGGACAATGCAATGTACAGACTCTCATAATGATGTACAGTGGCAACTGTCATGTGTGTGCAACTTTGATGTCCATAGAAACATAACATACATTGTGTGTCTCCACCAAACACAGGGGATGCTGGGGACCCAGCAGAACATGAAGAAGAGTTCCTGTCCCAGACTCTCGCGGACCCTGAGCTCCCCGGTGGGGATCAGTCTCTGTCCTCTTCGGACGACGACCCTGAATGACCTGGCATCTCCGGTGTGAGTCATCGTGCAGCCCCAGCAGTAGTAACATCAGCACCACCGGCAACCAGTCCTGCCACATCTGACACCAGACAGAGTACCCCTGCCAACATGGATAGGCCGAGGCCACAGAACAACAACAGAGCAGGCACACAGGGCACACTGGAAGCAAGGGACAACACCACCGGTGCCAACACTCAAGGGGGCCCAGTGTCGCCTGTGCTGGTCACGGCAGGTCCTGCCCGTGTAGGTAGGGGTGATGGGAGGGTGGGCAGGCAGAGGACACGGCCTGCAGAGGGGGCTGGACTGCATGATGAGCCACACCTGGAACGCATCATAGATGCGTACCAGGAAAGCACCGGAGGGTTTGGACAGGTAGTGGGGATCCTCAAGGAACTCAAAGAACAGCAGGCTGTCCATCATGCCCGCTTGGACTCCCACATGTCCCGGGTGGATACCAAGTGGGACAAATTGGATGAACTAACAGCGGTGCATAGGGACATACTGACATAACTCTGCCAGATCAGCACCAACATGATCACACCTCCCTGTATGCCCACAACATCTGTTGCCACAACATCCGCAACAGCCACAGGGAGGGAGGAGGACTCTGGCAGAGAGTCCTCGACACCGCAGCAGCCTGCACATGAGGGTCCCCCGAGAAAGAAGAGGGGTCGTCCGAAGAAGGGCAGTTGAGACACTGATGGCCATGCATATCCCCCAGGTACCCAACACCCGGTCTTGATATCGACCTTTGTGTGCAAACCAATTAACCATGTCGACTTGCATCCGAATCAACGACTTGACATGGAGGGTCAAAGTTGTGACAATGCACCAAATGACTGTGGATTGTACTCTGGACATTTAAAATCCCAAGACTACCAACTCACCTGTGAACTTTGGATTACGATCACATTGTACAGCACTTCAAATTCCGTTCACCATTCTTACACATGTATGGGAATAAAATCACAATCACGCAATACTTGCCTCTGTCGTGATTTATACTTGGTTTGTGCAATGGCGATGATGATCTGCTAAGGAACACTGTGCATGCAAACTACTACAGCACCGTTATGTGAGTCATGGGAATGTGACACATATGAGGGAGACACACCACTATGGCACCACAACACATACTCACCATGGCCATCTAACTCACCCTCAACAATGATGTTAACAGGAAATACAGTGGAATGCACATACACAACACCTATCCTGGGTCAGTGGCAAGCATCCCACAGGTACAGGATGCGAATGACTGTCGGATGTGTGGACACACATGGAGCACATCCCAGTGAAGCACAGGTTTATTAAATATGTACAATGTGAGAATTCCACAACTGATGCAAGTTAACCTCATGTGACAGTAGGCAAAAATTGAACAAGTGGTGAACAATGATAGTCCAGGGGTGTGTGGCACTTCATTGGTTGGGACAACGAGTACTTGCACTCTGGAACAAGGATCTGGGTTTTGGGGTTCAGACCGCACCATACAGCATCCAAAGTACCCTTTGAAGGACAGACAGAAAACACAATCAAAAACACAGATATACATGCCAAAAACAAAACACTACCTAGACACAACCTAACAATCAGGTAAACACTGTTTGGGAGTACAGACTACCAGAAAGGACACATCACAACAAGCATCCTGACAAGTAGCATAAAGCCACACTCAATCATCACCAGTGCACCACCAACATATATCAGGCAAACACAATACTTTGACAACACATACCTGTATACTGACATTCATGTGAAGAAGTTCTGGATCAGCTGGCTCCGAACATCACCATTAACCTCATCATCACTGGCATCATGCCCCAGGCCAGGATCCTCCACAGCTGGCAGAGGTTGGTCATCGTCATCCTGGATGAGAGGCAATCGCTTCCTCACTGCCAGGTTGTGTAGCATGCAGCACACTATGATGATCCTGCACACCTTCGCAGGTGCATATGGGAGGGCCCCTCCTGTCTTGTCCAGGCAGCGGAATCTGCTTTTCAGGAGGACAAATGTCCGCTCGATCACTCTCCTAGTCCGACCATGTGCCTCATTGTAGCGCATCTCCGCCAGTGTCACAGGGTTCCTGAGGGGTGTCAGCAACCACGGCATGTTGGGGTATCCGGAGTCACCTACATAGAGACAATTGCACATTAGTTGAGTGTGAAAATAGGGTGCTAATCAACTTTAGCAAACACACACAATGCTAAACAGTCAGTACACACCGACAAGCCAGGACCGCTGGTACTGCATCTGTGACATCATCGTTGGGATGCGACTACTCCTCATTATGTAAGTGTCATGCGCTGAGCCCGGGAACCGTACACACACATGGGAAATGGTCATGTCCGCCAAACAAACCACCAGAGCACTTATAGAGTGGAAATGCTTCCTTTTCCGGTATGTCTTCTCATGTGCCTGTGGTGGTACCAAACCCACATGTGTCCCGTTAGTGGAGCCAATGGCATGTGGCATCCTGCCCGGGGCATAGAAGTCCCTCTTGATGTCAGCGAGTCCTTGTGCTTTGGGGAAATGGATGTACTGGTTGAGGAAATGAAACATCGCCTCCAACACATCTCGAAGCACACGGCTGAACATAGTCTGTGACATCCCACCAGCAGTAGCAACAGTGTGCTGGAAAGTACCTGTGTCAAAAAAGTGTAGGGCTGCCATCATCTTCACCTTGGGGGTCAGCGCAGTAGGGTATGTCCGGCCAGGTTGCAAGTGTGGGGCCAACTGCTCCGCCAATTCTTCGATCAGTGGCCTGGTGAAGCGGTATCGTCGCATGCAATCACGTTCAACCATGGTTTCAAGGTCAGGGAACGGTCTGTGGACAGCTGGTCTCCTGCAGTACATAGATGAGCAAAGACAGTTTGTCATTCCCCCTATCTATGTGTCAGTGTACATGACAAATAGCACATGAAACCACATTACAGGACACAAGAACATGATGTGTGTGCTGTTGGGTATGGGCACACATGTCAGATACATGCCCATCATCTGACATCTCAGCTCTACAGGTCCACACAACAAGGTCCATGTTGTGCTGTGAGCAATCAATGGGCTCTGTCACAGTACATCAGTACGAGTGTCACATACCAGACACACACCCCAGTGACTAGTGAGGACAGATGTCTACCCCACATTACAGGTTTTTGACACACACACACAGGGATCTTGTGTCGCAACAAGGACAGCATCATGATGTAGCATCTCATATGCACAACACAACGCACACATGACACACACATGTAGTGCACCCTGATTTCTTTACAGCTCACACATGGATGTCTGTGACACACAGACGCAACATCAACTCACATTGACAATATACATGGGTGTTGTGACCATTTGACATTGAGCACATGAAATCTGAGTCATCTCTGCATGGAAATACACACATACTGTGGATGAACATCACATATGTGGCACTGTGACACCCTGTGAGACACATACCATTTCACCGAAGAGTCAGGGTGTATGTCACATGTCATACACAATGTACACCGGGAACTGTGTACATGCCTCATGCACTGAAATGTACTGTTGTCAACCACAGTGGTTATATGTCCAGGCCACAATTGTATCTGTACCCATGACACCTTGCCCTGCCTGGGAGTGGGTACCACTAAGTGAAACATACAGAATCACATGTTTACCCACATACACACACAGGTAATGCAGCCTGACATGCCCTTTGAAGATACTGTGTCACAGACTGTATTGTTGTTGGTGTGCCCATGGGTCCATGGCAAGCTATGGTGTGTGGCACGCCTTGCACATTGACATCAATGGGGACTGACGCGGGTGACCAATTTGATAGATCCGTCGGACACCTAGGGAAGGAGTCGCATGCACGCCTTGCATGAACGCCTTGCACATTGACATCAATGGGGACTGACGCTGGTGACCAATTCGAAAGACGCGTCGGACACCTTGGGAAGGAGTCGCACACACGCCTTGCACATTGACTTCAATGGGGACTGACGCGGGTGACCAATTTGAAAGACGAGTCGAACACCTTGGGAAGGAGTCGCACGCACGCCTTGCACATTGACTTCAATGGGGACTGATGTGGGTGACCAATTCGAAAGACGTGTCGGACACCTAGTGAAGGAGTCGCATGCACGCCTTGCACGCACGCCTTGCACATTGACTTCAATAGGGACTGACGTGGATTTGAGCCTGGTACGAATCGGTTTCTTGAAAATCCGTTGGCTGCCTGCAACAATGTATCAGACTTATTAGTGCAATGCTTTTGAATATTTCAAACGATGCAGAAGGCGTGTACGAGGCGTGCAATGTGATGGATTGGCTGGATTCATAGGATGCAAACGCGTCGGACCTATCGCTTTTGACGCATGCGACTGAATCTGCCTCTGTAGCACAGATATAAGGCTGTCTGTTTTCCTGGGAGCTCACTTGCCTGCACTACATGCTCAAGATTGACATCTCTGCTACCACTGCTGCTGTCTCTGCATCCTCTGGCGCCAAGAATGGCACATACTGTTGAGAGGGCCCCAGCCTTCACAGAGGAGGAGAACAAGGCCCTGCGGGACAGCCTCCTTCCACAGTACAGCAAGCTGTATGCGAAACCAGGGGAGCAGGTGAGTGTGCACTCCACATCCCTTTTTTATTGTGTATGATGTCTGACTGGCACTAATGACATGGTGTTCACCAGTGTCTAGCATGCTCACTGAGTAGTTGTTACCTCCAAAGTGTGTAGGTACCTATAGTGGACAGGTACTGTGCATGAAAAGTGCATTTTCACACGGTTGGAATACTCAGGCAATGTTTCCATGTTGAAAATGCAGGACAACTGTCAATCACCATAGTTGCACTACCTGTGTCCATCATATGTCCTTGCAAGAAAGACATGTAAATCCAACTGTGTTATGCACAAATATGTGGCATTTATGGTAATGGACTTTTTTATCCTTGTCATCCTCACAGGTTGATGCCCATCAGAAGCAGGAGATCTGGCTGACCATTGCCCGGGCTGTTCGTTCTGTGGGGGTCTACAGACGCCGCATCCGCAACTGCCAGAAGAGGTGGCAGGACCTTTGTGGTTGGACCTGGAGGATTGCCAGAGTCCAGCTGAAGCTGTCGCCTCCTCGCAGAAGGGGCGGACGATGGACACTGACCCCCCCCCCATGCTCCGGATTCTGGCAGTGGTCTTCCCGGACCTGGATGGGCAGTTAAAGGCCAGACAGCAGCAAGGAGGGGGTAAGTGCATGCATTTTCTGTGTACTATGTCTCACATGCTCTTTGCACTCCTCCATCCAGTTTACACTTCCTGTTAGAGTCGGGGGTCTCTGGTTGGCGCAAGGTTGCCCTTGGGTCAAGCAGGAACCCTCTCCTCCACGTCAGGGCGCAGGATAACCCCTCGCGAATGACCCTTGCTCACCCTCTAGGTGCGTGGCGTGAGCAGCCAAGGCGATTCCTCAGGCGTTGTTGGTTAAGCACTTACAATCATACACACAGTAAATACATCAATCCCCCCAGAAACGGACACCAGACTTGGATATATATAAAAATACGCTTCTTTATGTAAAAATAGGTATATATATCTCAGCAGATTTATCACAAGACCAATAACGTTTTCGCTATGCCACCAGGTTGTAAAGCGGGCAAATGTTCTTGGTTCGTAGCTTCAAATGGAGACCTTTTAGTCTCTTGCAAATGTTACTTGTGGTTCCAGTACTCACAGAGATCGGCTCCTGCGAACGGGGAAATAAGGCGTTGCGGGCCCCGAGCCCGATACTGGAACTTCTTTCGTGATGTGGAGAGTCGGCACAGGTCGGTGCGACTCTCAGCTTGGGAAGTGTTCCTGGGTCCTCAATCAGCAGGTGTGGGCAAGTAGGCAGGCGCGGCCAGCGACCCTTTAGCACGGCGGTGCCGGAGGGTCTCCACAGTGGGGGCGGCGCGGCCTGAGATGTCCGGGGATAGCGAAGCGGGGTCGCAGGGCACGGTCAGTGCAGCTGGATGACCCGGCGTAGATCACAGTCGTCGGACGGTTTCCGGCGGGAGGGGTGATAGCGCGGTCAGCGCGCTCCAGTAGCAGGCGGTGACAGGGATGCAGGCGGCCTGGCCCGGGGACAGAGAGCGGCTCTGGACGGAGCGGGGCTCTCACGGGTTTGAGGCAGGCAAGCTTCTGAGTGTCACGGCCCTAGGAGGGGCGATGAGGGGCGCAGTCTCTTTCCAGCGGGATGCACACACGGCTCGAATTGGAGGACGAGCAAAAGCACAGAGAACCCACTGGTCCTGGGGTTCAGTTCAGGGGGCAAGCTCAGATCAAGCCCTTGGAGAATGTTCAAGCACAAAGCAGCAAAGTCTTTTCAGTAGTCTCTTCCTCTCCTTTCTCAGCAAGGCAAGCAGCAGGCCAGCTCCTCCAGCGTCTCCTTCTCCTTCTAGTCGGGCAGAGGTTCTTTGTGGTAAAACAGGATTCTGATTTCTTAGGAGCCAGGCTCCTACTTTTATACCGTGATTCTTTTGTTCTTTAGCGCCAGGGGGCCTGGGCCTGGCTCAGTCCAGTTCTGGAGCACTTTGTTATGGTGACTCTGCTCTTCAGCAGCAGGGCAGAGACATCAGCCGCTCCACAGGGGGCGGCGCCGGCTTTGTGGTGGCAGAGCACAGGTCTATTCAAGAGTCAAGGTGTACTCCTCCCACCCATCCAGGTGTCACCTCTCTACCCCCACCTGGCAGCCAACCTGTCTCTGGGGATTCCCCAACCCTGCTCCTTACTGTTGCTAGGCAGAACACACACACACAGCAGAGGCGGACTGAAATGGCCAGGTCAGTAAATACTAACTTTCTAAAAGTAGCATTTACAAACCCAGGATATTAAAATAAACTTGACTACAAGAAGTATTTTATTATTCTGAGTTCAGGCATACTAAACTGGACATTCTACCATGCTCTCTGAGTCCACTGGGGTCACAGCGTGTAGTGACTCCAGCAGCCCATTCTGGCCTATGGAGAGCAGGTAGCCTTCAATAGTGAAAAACGAAAATGGCTGTAATTCACTACTAAGACATGCCACACACATCAGGGCATGTCCTACCTTATGCCTACAATGCATCCTGCCCTTGGACCTACCAGAGGGGTGGCTAATATGTAGGTAAGGGAAGGTTTAGGGACTGGCAAGTGGGGGCACTTGCGCAGTCAGCGCGACGGTCCCGGACAGCGCACAGGGTCTGCGGTGGCAGACCCTAGACACATTTTACAAGGCCGCTTCTGTGGGTGGCGCAACCAGCGCTGCAAGCCCACCAGCAGTATTGGCATTCACAAGCCCTGGCACCCCTGGTGCACTTTACTGGGGACTGACAGTAGATCCAATAAACCAATCATGAAGTCAATTCACATAATACCTTTTACCATGGGGAGAGCATATGCACCTTAGCACTGGTCAGCAGTGGTAAGGTGCCCAGAGTCATAAAACAGCCAACAACAGGTCAGAAAAAATACAGGAGGAAGGCAAAAAGTTTAGGGATGACCCTGCAAAAAGGGCCAAGTCCAACACAACCCCCTTCCAGCCAAAACGCAGGGTAGACCAATCACCATCGTGAAGGTCTTCCCTGCTTGGGGCGATAGAACAAGGACCTGGCCCGCAACTGCAGGGGCAGACTCCAGTTCTAGGCCAATCTGAACCTATTGGATTCCCTCTGTCCATACTCTCAGGGCCCACCAAGCTAATCCATGGGGAACCCTTCTCCTCACCTGTGGACACCACCTGTGCAGCACCTAACCTTAACTGGCCCACAGGTGTGTCCCAACAGACAGACAGCAAAATGCTACAGTGGCCACTGACAGTAGTCAGGGATGAGACCCAGGCCGTATGCCTCTCAGGGCTCTCAATCCTCTGTGGCGCCAGGGAGCGGGGGGCAGTAGCCCCAGGTGCTTGGCACCCTTTGTCCATTCTCCCCCTTGTCAGGTAAGGTATGACATCCTGGCACTGACCCACCAGCCCCAGGACTGTACCCAGCGGCTGGGCCCAAGACTGGGGTGGCCTCTCCCACACCCGGTCCTTCTCCTTGGGGCTCTGTACCCTCCCACCTGGAGTGGTACCCCCTTCCAGAATTGCCAGGGCACCTGGGGCAGGTGTCCTGCGCAATTCGCCCACCAGTTCAGGTGTTCTATCCTGCAACTGGGCGTCCAGGTCCGGGGGGACACCCTGAACCTGGCCCTCCAACCTAGGGTCTAAACCCTTCAGTTGAGCCGGGGTCAGAGGCGAGGACTCCCTCCCTCTGCACCCCCTTCCAGAGTACTGCCCACTCCCAACTGGCGTAGTACCCCCAGAAGCAACATGGGTCAGGACACTGATTACAGTAGTCCCACCCTCCAGGTCAGACAACACCTGAACCTGGCTTCCCAACCCTGGGACCAATCCATGCGGTTCAACGCACGCCTGGCGCACCAGGACTTCCCGGGGAGCACGCATGCCCCCCCTGAGGGTGACACATAACTCATGTGTCGTGTGACAGTCTGCCTGGCGCTGATCTCCCGACCCCTGTCCATCTGACAGTGCCTGAAGATCCCCCAGGACAGAAGTGGTGTCACCATGGTCACTCACGGGGGACGCAGCCCTTCTGGCTGGCCCCTGACCCACTGGTTCTTCCACGGAGGACTCTTTCCCCCTCTCACCCCTCAATCTGGACCTCTGCACCCTCCCAACTGGGGCGGTACTGCCAGACACCAGAACTGATGGAGGCCTGCTTACAGACACTCCCAGCTCACCAGACACTAGGGGATCCCCCTCAACGGGCGGCCCATCAGGACAGCCTAGGCTCCCCGCCTGGTGTTCCCTTAAAGAACCATCCAGGCTCTGAGACTGGGTTTCGGGCACCTGGGGGCACGCAGCCCCACACTCACTCCTTCTCCACTGAGACAGGACGTGAGCCCCTACACCCCTCCCGCTACCATGGGACCTAGCTGGGCTACTCTGCACCACGTCCACCACTCTGGGTTGGAAGATTCCTGAGCCACTCCCCACAGGGTCACTCCCCAATGCCTCTCCAGACCCTCTGGAATCCACCAAAAGGTCTGCCTCCAATGTGGGCTCTCTGTGGTCAGAGAACTCACCCTCACACAGGTGTTGGCACAGCTCTGGAAAACAGGGACTTACAATATGCTCTCCCACAATTGGATCACACAGCCCCCTAGCAGGGTTAACCAAACTATCCTTCACCTTACCATCCAGTGCCTCACACACGTACTCCACACCACTCTCCTGAGACTGGCAAGACAGTATCTGACTGTCTCTTTCCCACAACCCACACTCTTCTGGGCGGTCTTCACACTCACCCACCAGGACTTCAATTTTGGGGGAACCCCTCTCCCTGTACCTCTCAGCTAGAGTCAGTAGAGTGTCCCTCCCTCCACTAGGACTATGAACCCCTGCGCCAGTTACCCTATTCCCTTCAGGGACACTGCGCACTACTGGAGCTACCTCATGCCCTTGAACCTCCTGGTGTATGTTAACCCCCTCCTTCAAGTCAGGCGCCACATCTCTGGGTGTGCGTACTACTCTCTCAGCACTGTAAAACTCAATATTGCTGCCACCAGAGGGAGAGCGGTCTAAACTCTTGATCTTGCGATCCAACTCCCTCATTTTTAGATCATGATCCATTTGGCGTCGTTGTGCCTCCAAGGCCAACTTCTGCTTCTCCATTTCCATTTGTCCTGCCAACTTTGCCATCTCCATTGCATGCGCCCTGTCTGCTGCCCTGTCTGCCAGCTCCTCTGGCGACAGGACTCTGCTGGGCTCCCCAAGGTTGTCGGGTGGAACGATGTCCCCCGCATTCCGTGGGTCTCGTGACTCCTTCCAGGCTCTCAACGCCTTGGTGTACTGGGTCTTCCTCTTGAATCCAGCATGGGGAACTCGGAATTTTACACTGTAGCCTTTCAATTGCTCCATCGTGTAGCCTTCCAGTCTCTCCCAATCCACCTCATCTATTCCAGAAATAACAGAGAGCGCTCTTCCAGCAGAGAGTGAGCCAGGCATGGTTGCAGTAATGGCAGATGTCTCAACAAAGTTCACAAATGAAAACCTGTGGCTGTGTTACTTGGTCTGCTCTCACTATCTGGTGATTAATAATTCACTGTATGCAAATTACAAATGCAAATCCGAAATCCCACCCGCTGCCAACAATGTTAGAGTCGGGGGTCTCTGGTTGGCGCAAGGTTGCCCTTGGGTCAAGCAGGAACCCTCTCCTCCACGTCAGGGCGCAGGATAACCCCTCGCGAATGACCCTTGCTCACCCTCTAGGTGCGTGGCGTGAGCAGCCAAGGCGATTCCTCAGGCGTTGTTGGTTAAGCACTTACAATCATACACACAGTAAATACATCAATCCCCCCAGAAACGGACACCAGACTTGGATATATATAAAAATACGCTTCTTTATGTAAAAATAGGTATATATATCTCAGCAGACTTATCACAAGACCAATAACGTTTTCGCTATGCCACCAGGTTGTAAAGCGGGCAAATGTTCTTGGTTCGTAGCTTCAAATGGAGACCTTGTAGTCTCTTGCAAATGTTACTTGTGGTTCCAGTACTCACAGAGATCGGCTCCTGCGAACGGGGAAATAAGGCGTTGCGGGCCCCGAGCCCGATACTGGAACTTCTTTCGTGATGTGGAGAGTCGGCACAGGTCGGTGCGACTCTCAGCTTGGGAAGTGTTCCTGGGTCCTCAATCAGCAGGTGTGGGCAAGTAGGCAGGCGCGGCCAGCGACCCTTTAGCACGGCGGTGCCGGAGGGTCTCCACAGTGGGGGCGGCGCGGCCTGAGATGTCCGGGGATAGCGAAGCGGGGTCGCAGGGCACGGTCAGTGCAGCTGGATGACCCGGCGTAGATCACAGTCGTCGGACGGTTTCCGGCGGGAGGGGTGATAGCGCGGTCAGCACGCTCCAGTAGCAGGCGGTGACAGGGATGCAGGCGGCCTGGCCCGGGGACAGAGAGCGGCTCTGGACGGAGCGGGGCTCTCACGGGTTTGAGGCAGGCAAGCTTCTGAGTGTCACAGCCCTAGGAGGGGCGATGAGGGGCGCAGTCTCTTTCCAGCGGGATGCACACACGGCTCGAATTGGAGGACGAGCAAAAGCACAGAGAACCCACTGGTCCTGGGGTTCAGTTCAGGGGGCAAGCTCAGATCAAGCCCTTGGAGAATGTTCAAGCACAAAGCAGCAAAGTCTTTTCAGTAGTCTCTTCCTCTCCTTTCTCAGCAAGGCAAGCAGCAGGCCAGCTCCTCCAGCGTCTCCTTCTCCTTCTAGTCGGGCAGAGGTTCTTTGTGGTAAAACAGGATTCTGATTTCTTAGGAGCCAGGCTCCTACTTTTATACCGTGATTCTTTTGTTCTTTAGTGCCAGGGGGCCTGGGCCTGGCTCAGTCCAGTTCTGGAGCACTTTGTTATGGTGACTCTGCTCTTTCCTTTCAGCAGCAGGGCAGAGACATCAGCCGCTCCACAGGGGGCGGCGCCGGCTTTGTGGTGGCAGAGCACAGGTCTATTCAAGAGTCAAGGTGTACTCCTCCCACCCATCCAGGTGTCACCTCTCTACCCACCACCTGGCAGCCAACCTGTCTCTGGGGATTCCCCAACCCTGCTCCTTACTGTTGCTAGGCAGAACACACACACACAGCAGAGGCGGACTGAAATGGCCAGGTCAGTAAATACTAACTTTCTAAAAGTAGCATTTACAAACCCAGGATATTAAAATAAACTTGACTACAAGAAGTATTTTATTATTCTGAGTTCAGGCATACTAAACTGGACATTCTACCATGCTCTCTGAGTCCACTGGGGTCACAGCGTGTAGTGACTCCAGCAGCCCATTCTGGCCTATGGAGAGCAGGTAGCCTTCAATAGTGAAAAACGAAAATGGCTGTAATTCACTACTAAGACATGCCACACACATCAGGGCATGTCCTACCTTATGCCTACAATGCACCCTGCCCTTGGACCTACCAGAGGGGTGGCTAATATGTAGGTAAGGGAAGGTTTAGGGACTGGCAAGTGGGGGCACTTGCGCAGTCAGCGCGACGGTCCCGGACCGCGCACAGGGTCTGCGGTGGCAGACCCTAGACACATTTTACAAGGCCGCTTCTGTGGGTGGCGCAACCAGCGCTGCAAGCCCACCAGCAGTATTGGCATTCACAAGCCCTGGCACCCCTGGTGCACTTTACTGGGGACTGACAGTAGATCCAATAAACCAATCATGAAGTCAATTCACATAATACCTTTTACCATGGGGAGAGCATATGCACCTTAGCACTGGTCAGCAGTGGTAAGGTGCCCAGAGTCATAAAACAGCCAACAACAGGTCAGAAAAAATACAGGAGGAAGGCAAAAAGTTTAGGGATGACCCTGCAAAAAGGGCCAAGTCCAACACTTCCACAGATCTCCTGTCTGCTTTTACAGGAGTCATGTGCCCAAATTAGGTCATGGCCCATCCTCATATGATACACATGTGTGCCCCTTTCAGTCTGTGACTTGTGTAACTTAGGTTATGTTTCCCTGCTGTTGTCCAAACTTAAGGTGTAAACGGCATCTGCTACCAGTGCATTGTTTTGTCTTCATGAGTGAGGCAAATGATTTCTATGTGTCTGCACATTGCCAGAAATCAGACATGTACTCTGTGTGGGCAATTGATATGTGTTCCAATTGATGTTTTGGCACACCATATGTGCCAGGGGTATTTGCCATGCAGCATGTAGGATAATTTAGGGGCACCAGAAGAATGTACATCATGTGTTTCACACATGCATGAACACATGCCTGGTGTCCAGGGTAATCCCATGTTGCACATGTTCCTGGACAGGTATGCCTACTCTGGACATGAAGTACACGCTGTTCTTCTACTCCTGTGTGTCAGCCTACATTTAGTGCATTATGGTGTCTGCCTCGGTGTCATTGTGGAGTGGCCTAGCCTCTTGGACTCCTTTGGTGTTGGTCATTTTGGTTTTGCAGCTAACTGAGGTGTGGCTAATGGATCATCACAATGGGTTAATACATAGGTGTGTAATCACTTGACGGTGCATAATGTTGTATTATACATCACAGTGCAGGCAGCCTCAATTTGTTCTCATCATGCTGTGATGTTATCATGCTTACATATTGGTGCTTGCGGTCACTCAACTGTTGCATTTGTATTACGTGTGATCATCAGATGCCTGAAGATGTGATTAGCAGTGTGGGTACCTGTGCACTTGACAGCTGCAGGGCTTACATTCTCAAAAATGTTAATGATTGTGACACAGTGCAGACGGTTTATGTTTGGATGCACTACCCCTGAGACTGAAGCCAATGATGGCTGATTAGCCATACTGGGCCGTAGCATGGTATCCCACTTGCTGATGTGTACCCCGCAGTGATGTCAGTTGTACAGCATGCACTCTATTTTGGCATTGACCATCAAGACATGGGCACCTCATGGTGTCTTGTGAATTAAGCATATCCATTTCACTGACAATGATTTTGGCCATCCCTTATCCTGTAACATGTACTGAGTCAGTGGCAGGAGATGGTATATGTGTGTATTGGCACATTTCAATCACGATTTCTGCAGTTCTCAGATAGATATGTCTATGTGGTGCATGTGCACGCATATGAAAAGTGGCATACTACATGCACCAGACAAATGGGTCCATGGAGGGGCAGAATATGAGAGGCATGGTTGACTGGCAGACTGACAGGTGTAATTTCCAAAACATGTCAGCATTTTTTGCAATATCTGGCACTTGATGCAAAGGCGTCCTCTGTGATGTGCTGTACTGACTGTGATGTGTCAGGTGAAACATGTGGATCTGTTTATCCCGATTGATTGCAGATACATCTATGGCTACTGGAGGAGATAGCTCCACGGACCAAGAGGAGCCGCAGAGCCAGACTGGGTCCGCTTCAGAGGAGTTGGAGGGATCCAGTGGCACAGAGGGTGAGGGGAGCCACACTGAGGAGACCTCAGCTATGACCACCTCGGCTGAGGAACACAGCATCTCCAGTGAGGACTCCCTTGTGGAGGCGGGTGTCAGCAGATGACAGACAACACCTAGCGAGTCTGTCCCCTCCACCATCACCATCTCCACCCTCCCATCTGCTCCCATCCCAGATGTCCGTGGAGGCCCCGTGTAAGGGAACATGTCTCCTTTGGTCCAGGCACCTCACCCCCTGCCCCTGTCTCCCCTGCTGCCCTGAGTGTGGATTCTGTGGACTTACTGAAGTAGCTCCATGTAGGGCAGACAGCGATGCTGAGTGTCCTTGTTAGACGGACCGGGAGGGTCGGCCGAGGACAATGGGAGAGGTCTCCGGGGAGAGCCGTCTCCAGCGATCGTACAGATAAATAACTTCCCCCCCACAGACAGACCCCACACAAGGAGAAGATTCAGCGTTCTTTATAGGTAATTTCTTACGGTACGATGAAATGGTACAAGGAGGTCTGGACTCAGGGGTCCCCTCGATTCAAGTCTCTCAAGGTGGGGAAAGGGGGTAGCGGGACAGTCTGGTTACCAGTCTGGTAGTTGAGGTGGTATGGTGGTTAGCTCACAATCCTCGAGCTCGGTGTTCTAGCTGGGACGGGCCGCGGCAGCGCCAGCAGGTCCCGGTGAAGATGGTCGATACACGGTCCGCGGCAGCGCCAGCAGGTCCCGGTGAAGATGGTCGGTACACGGTCCGCGGCAGCGCCAGCAGGTCCCGGTGAAGATGGTCGTTACAACGGGCCGCGGCAGCGCCAGCAGGTCCCGACGAGGATAGATGTTGCAGAAGGCCGCGGCAGCGCCAGCAGGCAGGACGATAGTTCACAAGGTAGGGCTACGGCAGCGCCAGTAGTCCGTCCAGGCTGAGTTCTCTCGGTGTCTCTCGACTCCAGGATACAACTGTCGTCCTGCTCCGGAGCTGCCCTAGTTATAGGTCTGGCGCCCTTTGATGTCCGGACCCTCGCACTTGGAGGTCGGAGGGCCCGGGATGAAGGTGTCCAGACACCCAGCAGGGGGTGGAGCCAGTGCCTGGGGGAGCTGGAGGCGATCGGCACCTGGCGGGGGAGAGCCCTTGACGCTTCGTTCTCCCATTGACCTGCCAAGTGGTCCGCTCACCTCCTGGGTGGATGGTGGTGCCGGGATGTCGGGGCCGGCAAGGCCCAGGGTTAGGGTCGGGTGGAGGCCACGCGGCCTCGTGGTGCAGGGCCCAAGATGGCGGCTTGAGCCGGCCGGGGGAGCCGGTGGTGGCTCGGTCCCGTGATACATGGAGGTCCGGGGGCAGGAGTTCCGTCGGGGGATGGGGTGCGGGTGATTCTTGTGGGTCACGCCTGGCGGGCCGGGGCTTGGGCCCTGTCGTGCGGGGAGGGAGCAAGCCCTTCGGGTGGCCTGTCCAACATGCGTCCCCCCCAGCTGAAGGCGGGGAGAGTCACCCATCTTCCTGGGGACTCTCCTCGTCGAGGTGGAAAAAGCGTGACAGGCCATCGGCGTTGGCGTGGTCTTGGCCCGGTCGATGTTCCACGGTGAAGTCCATTCCCTGCAGGGAGATGGACCAGCGCAATAGTTTTGGGTTCTCCCCCCGCATCTGCATCAGCCACTGCAGGGGTCGATGGTCAGTTTGTACCCGGAAGTGGGTACCGAAGAGGTAGGGCCGGAGCTTTTTGAGGGCCCACACCACTGCGAAGGCCTCCCTCTCGATTGTGCTCCAGCGCTGTTCTCGGGCCAGGAGACGTCTGCTGATGAAGGCCACCGGCTGGTCATGACCCTCGGGGTTCAGCTGGGAAAGAACCGCTCCGATGCCGTGGTCGGAGGCGTCTGTCTGTACAATGAATTCCCGACTGTAATCGGGGGCCTGGAGCACAGGGGCAGTGCACAGGGCGGCCTTCAGCTTTTCGAAGGCCGCTTGACAGTCGGGGGTCCAGTTAATCCGCTTCGGCTGGTTTTTGGACGTGAGACCCGTGAGGGGCCCCACAATGCTGCCGTAGTCCCTCACGAACCCCCGGTAGTAGCCGGTGAGCCCCAAGAAGGCTCGGACCTCGGTCTGGGTGACGGGGGGCTGCCAGGACTGGATGGCAGTAATTTTAAGTTGCATCGGGGCCACCAGTCCGCTTCCCACCTGGTGCCCGAGGTAGGTCACGGACCCTTGACCAATTTGGCATTTGCCGGCCTTAATCGTGAGGCCGGCCCGCTGGAGGGCCTGCAGGACCTCTTGGAGGTGGAGGAGGTGGTCGGACCAGTGGCGGCTGTACACAGCGATATCGTCCAGGTAGGCGGCGCTGAACTCTTCGAGCCCCGCCAAGACCTGGTTCACTAGACGTTGAAAAGTAGCGGGGGCATTCTTCATGCCGAAGGGCATGACCTTGAAGTGGTAGTGGCCATCGGGGGTAGAGAAGGCGGACCGTTCCTGAGCCCGGGGCGTGAGACCGATCTGCCAGTAGCCCGCTGTTAGGTCGAAGATGCTGAGGTAGCGGGCGGCCCCCAGCCGGTCGATCAATTCATCCGCTCGGGGGATAGGATGAGCGTCGGTCCGGGTGACAGCGTTCAAGCCCCGGTAGTCGACGCAGAATCTCAGTTCAGGTGTGGTGCCGGGGGCAGCGGCTTTGGGGACCAGTACAACCGGGCTGGCCCAGGGGCTGTCCGAGGGCTCGATGACCCCGATCGTGAGCATTTTGGCCACTTCCTCTTGGATGCAGGCCCGTACCCGATCTGGCACGCGGTAGGCCCGGTGTCGGATAGGGGGACTGTCCCCGGTGTCCACGTCGTGCAAGCACCAAGGGGTGATCCCGGGGGTGAGGGAGAACAGTGTAGTGAACCACAGCAGGAGGTCCGGGCAGCCCTGGCGTTGCTCTGGGGTGAGGGCATCGGAGAGCCGGACCCCGTTCACGGAGCCGTCGTTCTCCTGAGTCTTCAGGAGATCCGGGAGGGGTTCGGAGTCTTCTTCCGCCCCACTGTCCGTAGCCATCAGGAGGCTGAGTTCTGAGCGCACAAAGTGTGGTTTGAGTCTGTTGGTGTGGAGGACCCGGAGGGGGTTCCGGGGGGTCCCCATGTCGATGAGGTAAGTGACGGGGCTTTTGCGCTCGACCACTTTGAAGGGCCCCGTCCACTTATCTTGTAAGGCACATGGTTCGGTGGGGGACATCACCCACACTTGTTGACCAGGTTCGAACTCGACGGAGGAGGCATTGTGATCGTACCATTTTTTCATGTCCTCCTGACTGGCCTCGAGGTTCGCCTTGGCCATCTCCCGGAAGCGCCGGGTCTGATTGCGTAGGGCCAGGAGGTACTTGAAGACGTCTGGAGGGGTCTTTAGGGGGGCCATCTCCCAACCTTCTTTGACCAGGCTGAGGGGCCCTCGCACAGGGTGCCCGTACAGGAGTTCGAAAGGGCTAAAGCCGAGGGACTTCTGGGGAACTTCTCGATAGGCGAAGAGGAGGCACGGGAGTAGTACATCCCACTGGCGACGGAGGGGCTCTTCCAATCCCCCAATCATCCCCTTGAGGGTGCGGTTGAATCGCTCCACTAGTCCGTTCCCTTGGGGGTGATAGGGGGTCGTGAATCGGTAGGTGACCCCGCACTGTTGCCAGAGGGACTTCATATATTTTGAGATAAAGTTCGTGCCTCGGTCGCTGACGACTTCTCGGGGGAAGCCCACCCGGGAGAAGATCCCCATTAGGGCCCGGCCAACCACCGGAGCTGTTACAGTTCGTAGGGGCACCGCCTCGGGGTAGCGGGTGGCGTGGTCCACCAGTACCAGGATGAACCTATGTCCTTGTGCCGTACGGGGGTCCAGGGGCCCCACAATGTCTATTCCTACCCTCTCGAACGGGGTGGTGACCACTGGGAAGGGTTGCAGAGGGGCTTTCAGCTTACGGCCGCTCTTCCCACTGGCCTGGCACGTGGGGCAGGACCGGCAGTGGTTAAGGACGTCGTTCCGCATCTTCGGCCAGAAAAAGTGAGTCACTAGGCGACTGTAGGTTTTGTCCTGGCCCAGGTGTCCAGCCGGGGGGACATCGTGGGCCAGAGTTAGTAGGAAGTCTCTGAAGCGGAGAGGTACCACCAGCACTCGACTGGCCCCTAGCTCTGCGATTCTTTGTTCGCTGTATAGCAGGTCATTATCCCAATAGACCCAATGAGTTACGGTGGAGTCCCCTGCGCTCTGGCCGCTGGCTTGCCGGCGGAGTCCCTCGAGGGAGGGGCAGGTCTTTTGCTCCTGGCGGAACTGTTCTTGGGTGGGCCCCCCCTCTCGACGCCACTGAGCCAGGCCGGGAAGGTCCGGGGGTTGCGCGACCCCTTCGGCCGTTGGTTCTGGGGGGTTGGCCTCGTCGTTGTCCTCTACTGGGGCGACCGGGGGCGGAGGTGCTGGCCATTCGGGTTCTTCTGATCGGGGGACGGCACGGGCGGCCATGGACCGGGTGGTTACGCAGGCCCAGTCCGGGAGGCCCAGCATCCCCAGGTGCTCTCTTCTTTCGACGGTGGCCCACGGGGAACTCTCAAGGTCATTCCCCAGGAGGCAGTCTACGGGGGCATCATCCCGGACCGTCACCTTCAACAGGCCGGAGACCCCTCCCCATTCGAAGGGGACGCAGGCCATCTGGCACAGACTTTCGGAATTGTCGGCGGAGCGGACGGGGCAGAGAATGTTCGGAATGATCTGCTCGGGCTTCACCAGGTGACAGCGGACGGCCGTCACACTGGCGCCTGTGTCACGTAAGGCCTCGGCCCGACGTCCATTAATGGTCACCCACTGGCCATATTTCCGGGTGTTGGCGGGTAGGGGAGCCCGCGGGACCATGTCTTTTCCCCCTAGGCACGCTAGGACCATGGCGGCCGGTTCCCACTCCTGCTGGGCCGGCTCATATTCTTCCTGTTCCTCTGATAGTCGTTCTCCCCCCAGGGCGGCGGCAGCTACCTGGCGGGGCTTTGGTGTTTGGTTCTGCGGGCAGCTCGGGTCATTGGCGTAGTGGCCGACTCGCTGGCATCGGTGGCACGTGACGTTGGCTCGGAACCCCGGGCGCATCGGGGGTTGCCCCGGCCGGCCGGGGGCGTGGTGCTGGCCACGGGTGTTGCCGGGATGGTGTCTCTCCCTCGCCCCTGGCCTCCTCCTCCTCCCCGGGGACGGTGCTGGCCTGGGTTGTTTCGGTTTTGCTCGTGTGGTCCTCTCCGGCCCACTCGGGTGCTTTCCCATCGGTCAGCTTCGGCGGCGAGTTGCCGGGGGTCAGTCAACTTACTGTCGAGGAGGTGCTGCCTGAGCTCGACGAAACAGTTGTTCGACAGGTGCTCCCACACCATAAGGTTAAAGAGTTGCTCGTAGGTCGTTACATGGCTCCCCTTGATCCAACCCTCGAAGGCTCGGCTGAAATAGTTGACGTACTCCACCCAAGTTGTACCCGGGATCCGGGTGCAGTCTCTGAACCTCTGGCGGTACATCTCGGGCGTGAGGCCGTAGCGGGTGAGGAGGGCAGCCTTCATGTGGTCGTAGGACGACATCTGGTGATCTGGGAGCTGCAATAGGGCATCGCGGCCTTCGTTGACGAACCTCCCCCATAGTCCGGCTCCCCAATCACTCCGGTCGATCCGGTGGGAGGTCATGGCGATCTCGTAGGCTTTGAACCACTGTTGTATGTCGTCTTCTCGGACATATTCTCGGACAACATCCTTGGGGATGAGGACTTTTTTCTCGGTTGCTCCCGGGGTGTGCGGTCGCTCAGGCACCCCCGGTTCTTTATTCTGTTTCCGAAGTTCTATTTCCGCCAGTTTGCGCTCGTGTTCGAGTGTTATTCTTTTTTCCTCGAGCTCTCTCTGTCTCTGTTTTTCTTCTCGTTCTTCTCGGAGCCGCAGATGTTCTAGATTTAGTTTCTGCTCGGCTAACTTTAGTTCACCGTCCATCTTGAGTCGTGCCATTTCCAACTCATGTAATCTGGTTCTTTCTCTTTCTTGGATCTCCCCCTGCGAGAGGCCCGTTCCCCGCTCCTCGGGAGCCGTGGCGTTCCCCTCTGGTGCGACACTGTTTTGGTCGGGTGATCCGGTGACCCCAGTTTCTGCCCACGACTCAAGGGCGCGCTTCAAATCGTCTTTGGTACTCAGGCCGGTGGTAGCAATGCCTAGTTCCATGCAGAATTGTTTAAGTTCGCGGTGGCTATATTCTTCCAACTTATCCATTTGGAACTTGTCAGTGGAACCGCTATCTTTGGCTGACATCGTGGTTTTGTTGTGGGGTGAGCTACTCTCTGTACGATTACGCGTTGATTCGGATCGCGCCGCTGGCCACCAATGTTAGACGGACCGGGAGGGTCAGCCGAGGACAATGGGAGAGGTCTCCGGGGAGAGCCGTCTCCAGCGATCGTACAGATAAATAACTTCCCCCCCACAGACAGACACCACACAAGGAGAAGATTCAGCGTTCTTTATAGGTAATTTCTTACGGTACGATGAAATGGTACAAGGAGTGTTGCAGGGATTCTGTTGATACACAGAACTATGCGAAGAACCCCAGGACCTCAGTGAATTGTGGTGTACCAGAAACTCACCTCAGAACCCAGAACCCAGTATCCGGCTAGCATAAGTGTCCCATTCGTTATCCGAGATTTAGCTCGGCGGTCCCAATGAATAGACAACCCAGAACAAGCGACTCAGTACATACTCAGGAATGGTGGGAATCGGAAATACCTGTTCGTATATTATTCTCACATCAGTCCACAACAATAATCAACAGAGACACGTTGTAAATAAAAGGGGTTTATTTTTATAGACCACGTGTCCTAAGATGCAGTACTTTGGCTAATACAAGCAGACAAATGATTAATATCAAAACCAGCAACATAGTTACAATACCATAGAATATAAAAGGGGTGATCATATTATAATGACAGTGGATACTACCACCTTCCCTTTACTAAGAAGCTAATATTATTATTATGCTAATAGAAGGTCTCTTAGGCTTGAATAGAGGACCCCATACCTCAAAGATCAGCTTAGTGAAATCACATCACAGGAGCATCAGGAGTCTTCTCGCAGGAAGGCTCGTCTTCGGTCTGAATAATAAACATGATGTCTGTGATATTAAAAGCACCAACTTTCAGGCATTTGCAGCTGCGCGTGTGTTATGGCTAAATAGTGGGCCGATCAACCCAGAGTGAAAAACATGCATTGTGTAATAATCCAGACTATTTGTCACACCGTGTTCAGACCAAGGTCGCTGCGCAGAGCTTGGGATGGTAACAACAGATTGCTCTTGTGTGAAGCAAGTCTCGAGACAGCAGTTCGTTTTAAGAAATAACATGTAAACGCAGTGTCGTGTGCAAAAGCAAAAAGATGGCTTTCTAACATCTAATGTGGTTATGCTAACTTAACAATGCCTGTACGTATTCAGAGAGAACTCACTACACGCCCCCTTGATCGAAGCACTATTTAGTAGGCAAGAAAAGAGAGAACGCAGAGTTCAGTTTCGTCAGAGCAGAACAAGGCGTAACCAATCCAAAGGTTCAGAATGAGTTAAAGTCTGAAACGAAAAAATTGAAAAGCAAAAGGGGAAACTGTGGTGTCCGAAAAAAAAATATAATCAATTAAAAAAAAACTCAAAACAACCATCAGGGAGAAAGCAAAAAAGAAAAAGGTAAATGCCGCGGCAGGGTGCTGTCCAGGAGCGTCAGGCGCCAAGGACGACAGTGCAGTCAATCCATGAATGTATAGGCAGCATATGTGGCAACCGCTTCCAACAAAAAATCATTTGCAGGGCCAGCGAAAGTCTCAGCCATCCAATCCATCAACGAAAAGGAACACACGTGTTCTTCAATCAGCGGAGCTTCCAGCACGATCAGAGGGCACCCGGAATGTTCCTCCAAATAGCTCATAGCCAAGAAGTTGTAGGCAGCTGTAGAGATGTCCCAATTACCCAGGACCCATGTGCTGCTCCACAAGCCATTATCCGGACACCAGAACAGGTCAACTCGTGAGACACTAAGGGCCTCATTAGTCGATCGAAATCCGGCACCGGAGACACCAGGCTGGTCAAGCACAAATCCAAAGGCCATTCAAAGGGACAATCCAGGCAGTGAAGCACAGGCTGCACGCAGGTGAAGTAGCAATACCGGAAAGATAATCCATATGCCAGGCTTAAGGTCGCCAATGGCAGAGTTCCATAAAAGTCAAGCATCCTATCCCGAAGAAGATGCAGGCGGGACAGGTGCACGTGTGGCACAGAAGGAGCAGCCATTCCGTAGTATGAAAAGGAAAAGCAGCACACCCGCCACTAGTGCCAGAAGCAGCGGAACACCTCCAAAGATGCTCGAGAAAAGTGAATGAAAAAATCCTGGAACCACACCAAAAATAGTTTGGAA
Source organism: Triturus cristatus (assembly GCF_964204655.1). Taxonomy (NCBI): domain Eukaryota; kingdom Metazoa; phylum Chordata; class Amphibia; order Caudata; family Salamandridae; genus Triturus; species Triturus cristatus. The sequence continues at coordinate 1,154,356,411 of NC_140583.1, read as the reverse complement.
AGAGGTCACGAGACCCGAGCCCACAAGTTTAAAAAAATGAGCCAGGCCGGTCGTGGACGAGGCATTGAAAATAGTTTGGATCAAAGAGCCGAAATGCAGGGGGAGGTCAGTATTCAGAAGCGCCTGTACCTCAGTGCGCGTATTAGCAACGTGAAGGACGAATGTTTCACGAGATGAAGTCAAAGACACCTCTTTTTGGGACAATAGGGCTCTTATTCTGCTCAACTTGTTGAACTCTGCTTTCAAGGTTGGAATCGAAGGCCAGATGGAAGCATCCAGCCGCCCATGCGGGGGTGGAAAGAGAACATTATTGCAGCAGACCACTTTCTGCGAGACAGTTACTATATACGGGATTCCCACTAACATCCCACAGCAAGCTTCATTATTCAAAATTAAATAACTACCGTTTGCAAGCAGCGTGAAAGACGGCGTAATCACAGGCACTGGGATACCTCGTAGGACGCAGGCTAAGTTCGGTGCTTGTACATTGCATGCGCCGTGTAATTGAATGTGCCTACATACCAAGGAATGGTCTGGTGACGTGGTACATTCCTCGCCTTTCAAATAAACCTCAGTCCCGTCCCTAGTACATCAATACGTAAAGGGGAGGGACCAAACCTCATGTATGAAAGCGGTGCCTAGCGGTTCATATCTACCCAAAGCATAATGTTTCATACAAGACGTAAACTTAAAAAGCGCGAAAGGTAGTGTTATCAATCCGTGTGCTAGCCACGTAGCCGAATTGATCTCTGCTACTGAGAAGGGCAACGGTTCTAACTTTTCAATATGCAACAATGAATATGTAGCATCCTTCATGGACATAAATCGCTGCTTGTCAGTAAGGTTAAAGGGAAGGAATAACGATGTAGTGTTAAGATAGTCCCAAGGGACTCTCCCTGCCTTTAAGGTCTGCAATGTCCATGCAAACTGCATAACAGAACGCAACTGGTTTTGACCATGATATAACACAGACATATCATCATGCACAATATCAACAACTGATGAAACAATATTATCCAATGTATAAATTCTAGAAGAGAGAGTGCTAATGCTGTTATCTATAACGGCTAAAACCTTTTCCATGTTGGCTTGGTCAATAGCCCTCAATCTGGAAGCCGCCTCAATCTGTGACAACTTCCAGACCTCGTTGTAAATAGCATACGCCCACCTCTTGGTTCTGCCACCCACAGGACCCTTAACAAAATCATTCAAATCTATTTTGTCATGTAACTGTGATAAATGAACTTTGACAGACGCCAAAGTGGAATGTCGCAGCCAAGATTGACACAACTTGCCCACAGAGTATGTAGTTACAGTATGTGAAGACTCAAACCGAGGGTCTACGCGTTCCTGAGTATACCCCGGTTTCAGTCCCAGAAAACGTCGTTGACAGATATCTGAACTGCTTTGCCAAACTAACCAACCCTCACTATTAAATTTCGAAATATTGAAAGATGTATTTGAAAGTAAGGATTGCAAAGCAGTAAGGGACAGATCTGTGTGGTTATCCCAATTGGGATAAGCGCCCAGATCCGGCACAGAAGGTGACTTTAATTGTTTAGAAGTAGCCAATCCAAAACAGGTGGTTTGGAAGATGGATGAATTTAAAAATAAAATATGATTTGGTATAAGACAGGCACGATGTAAAGCCTCTGTACCCTGTACCTGCCACGGCTTGGAACCCCAAACCGATTTCAGATCAATAGTAGCCTTCCACACATCATAACCTTTGATTGACAACTCGTCCATAAAGGACTTGGAATAAAGTAACTTTGTGTGTGTCAGTCTAACCTTTGCGGGAGACTCAGGCAGCACCTTAAAATAAAACGCTGCCGGGTTGGAAACACTGAAATCGGTAAAATATGAATACTTGTTAACTAGTGTTTGTGAACTTCCGAATTCGGGAGTGGGACAGTGTTCCCATTGGGTAAAATTTACAAAATTTCTAAATGTATTTGCTTTATGCAGGAAATGATTGCCATAATGTTGAAAACAATACTGTTCCGCATAATTAGCCGCATTTTCGTATAAATCTTCAGCATCAAAAGCGGCATAATATTTCAAATCAGAAAACAGTGATTCAATGGCGTGTACATCCCAATCATCAGAACGTATGTTCTGCCTAACCACATCACCCATAGAAACACGAAAAACATTAGGTACATTAATGACCTCTGTAGGCCCATGAATTTGGAATTTAACAGCATCCCATGCGATTCCATCCAAGACGGGCCAGGCAGTAATATTCACAAAAGTCTGGTCTCTTTTCATGATGTGGGACGAGGAGTGGGGGGCCAAAGTTCCATTGATAAGTCTAATTGTCGATCTCTCACTCAGATAGTGGCCATCCACAAGACGGAAAAAAACTATCACGAATCCAATGGACATAAACAAAAAAACACTGAAAAGTAACAGCCAAATGTATGTCCAAGGGGCAATCAAAAAATGTCTCTTAAACCAGCTGAAAAAAACAGCAATGTTTGATGGGGGGCTTGAGGGCAACGAGTTAGTGTCAAAGGAGAAACGGGACTGGCCAAGTGCCGTAGATTGTAAAACAGGCGAGGGACCACGTGTAGGATAAGCATACTCAGTCTCTTCGGGCAAACCACCAGCCGATGGTATCAACAAGGGATCAGTAACCGATTGCATCTCGATGGCAACATCAGGCAAGGTGTTAGAAGCAAGAGTCAACATTGAATTTCTTTGCATCGTCTGGCATGAAACTGCTGGAGTCATGCTAAGAAGTATCGGCCACTCGCTGAAGTTTGACATTGTCAATAGAGATGTACCTGTTTTCTTTGCGACCAGGAAGTGGAGGTAAAATGACTGTTCTTGTACCCTGCACTCCAAGCACTGGAACTGGTGCACGATAAGAGGGGCCGAACTCCTTCTTGTTCTCCACCTTCTCACGGACCAGATCTCCAACTCGGGGTAGCCAGCCGACTACCGGAACCTGAACTTCAACTTCAGATGTGGAGGGCAAGTGTTCCTTCGATAGAGTGTCTCTGGCTTCTTGTAGAGTCTGTAAAACAGCACAGTGATCATCTACGTCAAAGGGTGCGGTCGACGCCGCCATGTCTAGACCATCAAGGTCTGGTACAAACATTCTGATTCCGAAGAGCATCATGTACGGGGTCCGCCCACCCAGAGACCTTCTAGGGAGATTATTAAGTGCACGTTGGACGTTATACAAATGGGCTAGCCAGTTCCGGCCTGTGCCTAAAACACGGGCTGTCAATGATTGCTTTAAGTCACGGTTCATTCGCTCCACCACACTATTACCCTCAGGTCGGTAGGGGGACGAAAATTTGACTAGGACCCCCAAATTTCTCATAGCCTCCTTGTAAGCCTTAGAGGCGAACGCAGGGCCCTGATCAGAATGGAAGGTACCACACGCAAAAGTTCCCACAAAGACACGCAAATCTCTGATGACAGTCCGCGAGTCAGCACTCCTTTGTGGCCATACCCACAGAAAACGTGTGCACGAATCCACTGCAACCAAGATGTACTTGTACGCAGTATCAGAAGAAAAAGGACCGCAGTGATCCAAATAAACACAACCAAATGGTTTATTGGATATGTACAACTGTGTTTGTGATGGGCGCGCAACAGTAGAAGGTTTAATCTGTTGGCAAATGTCACAATCAAGAACATAAGCGCGCGCTTGTTTATATAAACCAAACCACCAGTAACGTTGTTGTAGCAGAGATATTGTGGCTGACACTCCGGCGTGGGCAGACGCCAACCCCTCATGAGCAGCCAGAATCAGTGCGGGTCTGCAGTCCGCGTTGGGAATAATTCTGTCACCAACGTCGTTAATCCTCACTAATGGGACATTATCAGGACTTAAATGGTAAATGTAACGAGAAGGAAAACCCTTCGGGTAATCGCCTCCCTTTTCTGTAGCAGCAATAGCTGCCAAGATGTCATCATCAATCTTACTCTTTGATCTGGTAACTGCTGCCACTAAGTATGTAGCCACTGCTGTTTTAGCTGCCTCGTCAGCCAAGCTGTTGCCGACAGCATGGACACCAAGTCGCTGGTGACCAAGAGTGTGAATAACATTCACGAGAGGGAGACGTTCTTTAAAGTCTGCCACTCGAACCCAAAGCGTTTTATGCTTAATTGTGCCACCTTTTGTGTCTCGATAGTCATTCTGAGACCAGAAGTGTAAATTGTCATTATAGGACTGGACACAGTAGAAAGAATCACTCACTATTAGAGTAGTGACTCGGGGATCAGCAAACTCCAGTGCAAGCACTAGAGCCCGAAGCTCCGCCAATTGCGCGGTACAATCGCCCAATGACTGCGTATGCACTGCATCAGATTGGAATTCACCATTTACGAAAGTACCTACGACAATTGCGCAAGCCGCTGAGTAAGCGTGCTTTGATCCAATTGCGGGCTGCGCAGACCCGTCAGTGTATATGACACAATGGTATTCTTCGAGCGGGCGCAAAGACAGAGGAGCCGGATGAACGAATTCATACTGCAAGAACTCTTGAGTCTGTAATGAGGCATCAAAGATGTAGGTGACGTCTGGCGACGTCAGTGTTGTGGCCCATTGTATCCACCGAGGATGCAAAGCTTTAGAATTTGGTACACTTGCCTTTGTCACCGCTTCTAAGGCAGGATAGGGTGTTACAACCAGAATATGTTTCCCATGTGACAGTGCGCGTTCTTTAAGGATCGCCATCTGTACAGCAGTCAGAACTTTTTCGACCGCGGAAAAACGTAATTCAGCAGAGGTGTACAAGTGGGATTTGTACGCAATGGGGACTGTATCGCCCTCATTAAACGTCAAATACGTGAAACCCACGGCGCCTGGCACTATTCTTATTACCAGGTTAGTGCGGTTATCACGTGTCAGCAAATATTGTGAAGCAAGAAGGTCAGCCTGTAAAGACTGTAAAATTTTAGAATGTTCCAGCTGCCAGCTAGACTTCGAAAATGTGGGTTGTACCAAGGCGTAAAGCGGCTTGATACGCTGGGCATAATCAGGAATGTACGTACGGCCGAAATTCAGAAAGCCCAGCAGAGATTGTAATTTCTTTAGTGTCGTTGGCGCACTCAAGCATGCGCACTTCTCCAGAAAGTGGGGAGCTAACCCCTTACCTTCATTATTGAGCTCGTAGCCCAAAAACAACACTGTATATTCCGCGATGTGTGACTTCGCAAAATTGAATTTGTAGCCATAGTCAGCAAAACTCACTACAATATTGTCGACTCGAGACAGATGCGGCAACAGCTCGTCATCCGTGAGGTAGATATCGTCAACATAGGAGTATGCCTCGGGGTCTATTCTTTCTAAGAGAGAAACCACGCGAGCGGAAAAGACGCCAGGGCTATTTTTGTAGCCCATGGCTAATCTCGTAAACTGTTTTTGTTTTCCGCCCGAAGTAAACGCTGTCCACTGGCTACTCAGTGTGGACAGGTTATGGCTAAAAAAGCCATTGGAAATGTCAAGTGTCGTTTTAAACCGTTTACGCACGAGACTGTCGACTAGAGCCGAGCTATGTGTATTTTGTACCGCGCAGGTCCGGCAATGGGAGTTTAGGTGCCGGTAATCCAAAACTAAACGGTACGAGCCGTCAGGCTTCGTTACAGTGAATAAAGGGTTATTCATAGGGGACACACAAGTTTCAATTACACCCTGATATTCCAATTGTTCAAGGATCGCCGCGACGTGAGGTCTAGCTTCACGACGCATGGGATATTGGGGCTGAGGCTGGGGCATAGACCGCAATGGAATCTCATGGCAGGGGGACAACCGGTCCCAACCCACTTGAGTACGATATACCGCTGGCGCAATCGCCAGCGCCCACTCACCAGCGTACATTTCAGCTTGGTCCTTAGGCACCGTGTGCGCAAAGGACGGGAGGATTTTCTCCTCCCCTCTAGGAGCTTCCAAAATGAAGGCTGGGGGCCAATCTGCCTCCGCTAGGAGGATATCATAGGTGGTGGTCAGATTATCCCAAAAAATCCCTTTTATAGTACGTTGTATGTCACCCTCTATTAATAAGACTATTTCATAAAGTCTATCAGGGGGAGCCACTCTGGTGTCAGCTGTTTCAACAGTAACCAATACATCAGTTGCTGTCGCCGCCAGAAATGGACGCAGAGCTTGACGGACTATGGTAATTTCTGCCGCGCTGTCCAGTAGCGTCAGCGCCCATGTCCGGTTCTGAAGCTGTGTCCGCACTATCTGAGGCATATTTTGCCGTCAGAGCCGCCACTTTCTTCTTCTGAAACGGGGGTCTTTGTCGAGCAAACTCGTCCTGCTTGCCTTTACCCTCAGTCTGTCGGGGTTGGTCACGCTGTTGTGGAGCACCCCGACCTTTGCCACCGCCTCCGCCACCAGACTGTGTAGCCGATGTTTCCTGTGAAGAACGAGGAGAGCGCGGTTCAGAAACCTGAAATCTATCAGGAGACTTAATAGTAGCACGATCTCGCAGATCATAAGTGCGTTCACTACTTGACTGTACGGGAGAGGCAGGCCGAGAGCCCTGTTTCTGCTGCTGCTTTCCCTGTTGTTTAGTCCGCCAAGGTTGTTTTGGAAAAATTGGCCGACCATCCTTACCAGAAGTTTCTGCCTTACCCTGCTGCTTAGAATCGGGATTTTTGATCACAGGCTTAACTCCTAAAGAGCTACGACCCAAATCACGATATGTTTCTGAAATTATTTTTGCAAATTCCTGCGGCTTGTCCTCTTCAGCAACTTTCTTCAGTTCATTACGAACCTGAAAGTGCAACGCATCACCCTTAAGGTTTCCCATTATCATGGTAGCCACCAGGCCAAAATCTCCGAGGAGCCGCATCCCCAATTCTATCGCAGACTCCGCTCCATGGTCCTCTTGAACCTGTTTAATTATGGAGGGCAGCTGTAACATAGACGGAGTGCCAAAGCACTGCGCGTACGTCGCAGCAAAAATCTTACCCCAGGATACACAATCATCTATATGGGGAACTAAGTCTTTAGGCAAACTAATGGTGAGGATCCTGTGTTTTTCCACAGGAGTTGTATGCGGATAAACCGCCTCTATTTGGTCAAATTTTTCAGCAAGCCAAAAAGGATAATCATCCCTTGTGAGGGGGCGCTTGCCCATAACAGAATTGACCATAACAGGACTAATGACCACCGCGTGACGATCACTAGGTTGTCCCGCACTAACAGGCGCCCCCGCCTGTACAGTGCGCGACACATACTGCACCAACGCCCTATATACTGATATAAGGGCAGTGTGTAGTACACGCAGTTCAGCCACCGTCACCGTGAGGTAACGGGGATGAGGCGTAAATCCGGCTAGTACCGGCCAAGTGGCCCCTGCAATTGATAAAGGGCCCATTCTCGGCGGTATAACCACATGGGGGAGGGCGCCATTAAACCAAATCTGATGTTGCCAAGCAGATATTGGTATCTCCTGTGTCCTATACGGCGCATAGTTAGCAGGCACGGCAGTAGCAGTGTAAGAATGAAAGGTATCGTCATCCCCACTGACTGCCGGAATCGTCACCCAGGAATAGAACAACTCAAACGGGTGAGCCGCATCGGCTCCCACTACAAAGATGACGTCCATGCCCGTGTCCGGCACCCCATACTGCGTCAAATGACGTTTCAGAGCTGCACGGCTGTGCGCCGCAATGTCTACTGCCATAAGGACAAGCTATACTTCAAGTATTTAGTAGCACAAGGGTTCAATAACCTTTTTAATGATCAAGCTTGAAGGAACCTATATCAATAGAACTAGGTAGGTTTAAATCCGTCAGACTTGTTATCCGGAAACAAGAATGAGGGTGCTGTGGACTAAATGTAAGCACTACTAAGGCGTTTCAACTCATAGACCAAACGTTAGGTGCGCCATGTTGCAGGGATTCTGCTGATACACAGAACTATGCGAAGAACCCCAGGACCTCAGTGAATTGTGGTGTACCAGAAACTCACCTCAGAACCCAGAACCCAGTATCCGGCTAGCATAAGTGTCCCATTCGTTATCCGAGATTTAGCTCGGCGGTCCCAATGAATAGACAACCCAGAACAAGCGACTCAGTACATACTCAGGAATGGTGGGAATCGGAAATACCTGTTCGTATATTATTCTCACATCAGTCCACAACAATAATCAACAGAGACACGTTGTAAATAAAAGGGGTTTATTTTTATAGACCACGTGTCCTAAGATGCAGTACTTTGGCTAATACAAGCAGACAAATGATTAATATCAAAACCAGCAACATAGTTACAATACCATAGAATATAAAAGGGGTGATCATATTATAATGACAGTGGATACTACCACCTTCCCTTTACTAAGAAGCTAATATTATTATTATGCTAATAGAAGGTCTCTTAGGCTTGAATAGAGGACCCCATACCTCAAAGATCAGCTTAGTGAAATCACATCACAGGAGCATCAGGAGTCTTCTCGCAGGAAGGCTCGTCTTCGGTCTGAATAATAAACATGATGTCTGTGATATTAAAAGCACCAACTTTCAGGCATTTGCAGCTGCGCGTGTGTTATGGCTAAATAGTGGGCCGATCAACCCAGAGTGAAAAACATGCATTGTGTAATAATCCAGACTATTTGTCACACCGTGTACAGACCAAGGTCGCTGCGCAGAGCTTGGGATGGTAACAACAGATTGCTCTTGTGTGAAGCAAGTCTCGAGACAGCAGTTCGTTTTAAGAAATAACATGTAAACGCAGTGTCGTGTGCAAAAGCAAAAAGATGGCTTTCTAACATCTAACGTGGTTATGCTAACTTAACAATGCCTGTACGTATTCAGAGAGAACTCACTACAGGAGGTCTGGACTCAGGGGTCCCCTCGATTCAAGTCTCTCAAGGTGGGGAAAGGGGGTAGCGGGACAGTCTGGTTACCAGTCTGGTAGTTGAGGTGGTATGGTGGTTAGCTCACAATCCTCGAGCTCGGTGTTCTAGCTGGGACGGGCCGCGGCAGCGCCAGCAGGTCCCGGTGAAGATGGTCGATACACGGTCCGCGGCAGCGCCAGCAGGTCCCGGTGAAGATGGTCGGTACACGGTCCGCGGCAGCGCCAGCAGGTCCCGGTGAAGATGGTCGTTACAACGGGCCGCGGCAGCGCCAGCAGGTCCCGACGAGGATGGATGTTGCAGAAGGCCGCGGCAGCGCCAGCAGGCAGGACGATAGTTCACAAGGTAGGGCTACAGCAGCGCCAGTAGTCCGTCCAGGCTGAGTTCTCTCGGTGTCTCTCGACTCCAGGATACAACTGTCGTCCGGTTCCGGAGCTGCCCTAGTTATAGGTCTGGCGCCCTTTGATGTCCGGACCCTCGCACTTGGAGGTCGGAGGGCCCGGGATGAAGGTGTCCAGACACCCAGCAGGGGGTGGAGCCAGTGCCTGGGGGAGCTGGAGGCGATCGGCACCTGGCGGGGGAGAGCCCTTGACGCTTCGTTCTCCCATTGACCTGCCAAGTGGTCCGCTCACCTCCTGGGTGGATGGTGGTGCCGGGATGTCGGGGCCGGCCAGGCCCAGGGTTAGGGTCGGGTGGAGGCCACGCGGCCTCGTGGTGCAGGGCCCAAGATGGCGGCTTGAGCCGGCCGGGGGAGCCGGTGGTGGCTCGGTCCCGTGATACATGGAGGTCCGGGGGCAGGAGTTCCGTCGGGGGACGGGGTGCGGGTGATTCTTGTGGGTCACGCCTGGCGGGCCGGGGCTTGGGCCCTGTCGTGCGGGGAGGGAGCAAGCCCTTCGGGTGGCCTGTCCAACAGTCCTCCATTCCCACACCACTCTGTTGACTCAACTGGTGTCCTTCATGGAGGGCATCTCATCCAACATGTCTGCCCTACATCGGACCATTCAGTCCATGGCCTCCCCACAGATGCCAGCAGTGTCCCTCCTCCAACAGTCCCTCACCCCTCCAACCTCTGCCACATCCACAGTCCCCACTTCCCTACCTGTCCAACGCACACACATACCGGCACCAGCACGCACCACAACAGACCAAAGCAGCACACAGCCACGCAAGTCTAAATCAAAAGCCACAGGCACGCACACTCCGGGGACTGATGGCACACACACAGGGGATGGGTCACAGACGCACAAACAGGCATCCACAAGCACTCTGCAGACCTCAGATGCCTCTCCCTCCAAAAGCCCTTCCCCTGCCTCACCTGCAACCCCCCCCCCCTTCCAAGCAGCTCTTTCTCTGTGACCTTGGCCTCTTCCCCACCGATTCATCTGCTCCGACGCACAAGGGGAAGAGGAAGTCACCAAGCACGGGGGGAGTTCCCCGGCCACACAGACACCCTCCCCCAGGCACATGGACACTGAGGCCCCCATCCACAAGTCCTGCCGGAGCAGGAGGAGCAAGACCCCCCCCAATCCCGCTGCTTAAAGTCACAGTCTCCAGCCTGCAGCCCCAAGGCCACCACTCCACAAGTCCTCCGTTACACCCTGCCCCTGGTTCACCCAAACACCGATACCGGATCCCCAAAATGCTTAGGCCCTCCCCCACCACATGCACTTCCACCCCACCTCACCTGTTCAGCCTGTTCCTGCCACTGATGTGGAGACCATGTTCCCCCCTCTGTCCTGCTCACCTGACCTGAGCCCCATGACACTCCTTTGGAGTTTGGCACTGCAGTGGAGACCCCATCCCAACCATCCGACCTGCCCACTGCAGTGGTGCCAGTAACAACCCCGTCTGACTTGAGCCCTGCAGTGGTGACAGCACCCACCACATTGGAATTGGGCCCTGCCGTGGTGACGGCGCCCACTGTTTCAGACACCTCCACTGCAGTTTCCAGTGACACTCCTTCCCCCACCAGACCTCCCCTGCCCCATTCTGCTGTCCCCTGATCCTGTCCCTGCGGTGCCTGGCCTGCCACTGTGTATGCCCCTCCAAGGGGAGATGTCCCCTGCCCGTAGCAGTGCAGGCAAGCAATGGGTGACAACTTGTCACATCTTACCCTGGGAGGACTCCTGAAATGGATTGGCCATTGGCCTTTTGACATTGTGGACTAAACAGTTTCAAAGAGTTATGTGCCCAATAAAGCCAATTGTTGTTATCCGGTGTTGTTGCATCAAATGTACATGATGATGAGTGTCATGGACTTGCTGCTGTACATGTGTTTTAAAGGTATAACAGAATGATTTGTTGATGTACTCATTGTGATCCATGGGATATGTGTACTTTTCTGGTATGTATCCATGACATCCTTAGCTGCAATTTCAGGGTGTAATGATGGCAAAATGTTGTGACCAGGATTTTCTCTTTGGGTTTGCTACTTCACATCTTTTGCATACACTGTTGCACATAGGTTGTGCTTACATTTGGGCACAGGATAAGATTCCCTGACTCGGACCATCTCCACTGGACAGGCATGTTTGTGAATCCATGCTACACGAGTCATCTGTGTCATCAGTCCAACTTGCTCTGCATGTGTTTTGCGTATGTGCACATGACTGAAGGAAGACTCCCGTACACAGCCTGCTGTGACCAGAGCTTTTCTTGCGGTGTAATTGTTGGCTCACTGGGCAAGTGTTGTGCTGGCATGACAGAAGCCTGCACAGACGTTTGGCAAGGGCTGACCTTCCCCATGTGTGGAGTCCCCTCATGGCATTGTGTCATTCTGTGACATTGCCTGGGCACATGGTGTGTGTTGTGTGAGCATGTCTGTGTGTTCCAGACAGATGTACCTGTTTTGTGGACTTGCTGACTTGGCCTGTGTTCATCCAACTTCTTCGCCCTTCCTTTTCTGGGATGTAGGTGCATGACAAACTACTGGTCATTAGGGTGTCATCCCTGGCTGTTTCAGTTGTAAATTCCAGGGATGTTGTCCAACGCATGTGGGCCACATTATGGATTACCATTGGCACTTATGTGTTACCAACATCCTGTTGTTTTCCCTATGTGGTATCTATCAGTGAGAGGCTAACTTGTATGTGTGTGTGACTACTCCCTATCATCAGGGTCATTGCTGCTATGTTGGAAGGTGTCGACATTTGTTAGTTGTGGCTCTTCTTTTGATTCAACATTGGTGCAGGTGTGTGGCAGGGTTCTGAATGAATTGTGTAGTTTTCACGTTATGCTGACGTCCGCATGCTGTGCAGTGTGGCAGACCTTCACAGGTGTTATTGTCTTCACATGGCAGAGGGAGTTGTTGTGATACACAGCATTCTTTCCCCTCTCAAATCTATGTTTGTATGTGACACAACCACCACATTGCCACTACATTGGTTGTGGTGTTTAGTCCAGTAGTCACAAATGCTGGTCTGGTGATGCTGCTATTGTTATGTCCACACTCACCTTTTGGTCACTGTAGTGATGGGGGTTTTAGACACCTTTACCACAATGATCCTACAATGCTGGATTTTTGGACCCCACACTCACCTTTTGCTCACTGTAGTGATGTGAGGTTTAGACCCCATTACCACAATGATCCTAAAAATCTGGTTTTTGGAACCCCACAACAACCATTTGGGAAGACATGTGATGGGAGTCACATTGTATGTTCACTGTCAGGATCTGTGTTGTGGGCATTTTGCACACAGAAACATATAATCTTGCCAAGATGTTAGGGGGTGGTTTGCTTGGTCAACCTATGAGTAGGGAGGGTAGTGGTGCAGGGCACACAGCCCCCTATGAGTGGGGAGGGTAGTGGTGCAGGGCATGCCGCCCCTATGAGTTGGGGGTAGTGGTACAGGGCATCCAGCCCCCTATGATTGTGGTTGGTAGTGGTGATGGGAATCCATCTCCCTATGAGTGGGGAGGGTAGTGGTGCAGGGCATCCATACCCCCATGAGTGGGGATGGTAGTGGTGCAGGGCATACAGTCCCCTATGATTTGGGGGTAGTGGTGCAGGGCATCCATCCCCCTATGAGTTGGGGTTAGTGGTGCAGGGCATCTAGCCCCCTATGATCGTGGTTGGTTTTGGTGATGGGCTTCCATTCCCCTATGAGTGGGGATGGTAGTGGTGCAGGGCATACAGCCCCATATGAGTGGGGATGGTAGTGGTGCAGGGCATACAGCCCCCTATGAGTAGGGATGGTGGTGGTGCAAGTCATCCATCCCCCTATGAGTTGGGGGTAGTGGTGCAGGGCATCCAGCCCCCTATGAGTGGGGAGGGTAGTGGGTAGTGGTGCAGGGCATCCACCCCCCTATGAAAGGGGATGGTAGAGGTGCAGGGCATACAGCCCCCTATGAGTTGGGGGTAGTGGTGCAGGGCATCCAGACCCCTATGAGTGGGGATGGTAGTGGTGCAGGGCATACATCCCCCTATGAGTTGGGGTAGTAGTGCAGGGCATCCTGCCCACTATGAGTTGGGGGTAGTGGTGCAGGGCATCTAGCCCCCTATGAGTTGGGGGTAGTGGTGCAGGGCATACAGCCCCCTATGAGTGGGGAGGGTAGAGGTGCATGGCATGCAGACCCCTATGAGTTGGTGGAAGTGGTGCAGTGCATCCAGCCCCCTATGAGTGGGGAGGGTAGTAGTACAGGGCATCCATTCCCCTATCAGTTGGGATGGTAGTGGTGCAGGGCATACAGCCCCCTATGAGTGGGGAGGGTAGAGGTGCAGGGCATGCAGACCCCTATGAGTTGGGGGTAGTGGTGCAGTGCATCGAGCCCCCTATGAGTGGGGAGGGAAGTAGTACAGGGCATCCATTCCCCTATGAGTAGGGATGGTAGTGGTGCAGGGCATACAGCCCCCTATGAGTGGGGATGGTAGTGGTGCAGGGCATCCAGCCCCCTATGAGTTGGGGTTAGTGGTGCAGGGCATCCAGCCCCCTATGAGTTGGGGTTAGTGGTGCAGGGCATCCAGCCCCCTATGAGTATGTTAAAATAATGTCCTTGTTAAAGAATAGTCCATCAAGGCCCCTGTGGTTGAACTCCTATTATAAACAGTTTTTCTGTCCCATTAGTCATACACTACATGTGTTTACCATGACTTACCTACAGTTGTTATGAATGTTATGTAGGTATAAACAATTGTTATATAATGTAATATTGCGTAGTACCTTTTAGAACTGCTGTCTTTCCTCTTGCCATGAGGCCTACTAATTGAAGAGTTAAAGGATGTTGGTGTGCCGCTCCAGCAATCAGACTTCTGAGATTTGCACTAAAAACCCCTCCCTAGCTGATACATGCCCCCTGGCATGTTTGCTTTATGGAGAGTATGCACCCATCCCCCATGTATTTCTGCATAAGCGAGTTCACACTTTCACTCGGATCTGAGACCAAGTTCCTGTGGCCGCAGCTGGTACTGGGCGGCGAGGGCCCGCAGGAAAGTTGAGATCGGACACACGTTGGAGGAAGCACTGGAGGGGTCCCTGCTCTTCAACAGGTCTTCAACTTCTGGACGGGGTCATCAGACCTCAGAGTGGTTGACACCTTCCTGCTTTCACAAATTTGCTTGAAAATGCACCATTTGACCACTCTTTTTTCAGGTGGTTCAGGCATGCTCGCCGCAGTGCAGTACGACAATTGTTTTACGCACACCACTTTCAAAGGTCACCATCCGCCACTGGTCTCACTTCTGAAACGTTGTTGCCCACTCATTCAACCTCTGCTCTGTCATGCTCGGAGTCTTGATTTACCTTGACAGAAAAAGCATCCTTTGAGTACAAACTGAATGGGCTGCTCTGGCTTTGCCCTTTTATGCCTCTGTCCTTACCGCTGTGTGTTTTTCAGTTTGCATATAATGTATTTTTAATCTTCACTTACCCACCCTCCACTAGGGCAGCTGGAGTTTGCTGGGTCGTGTCTAAGAAGGTTTGCATACTAGCCTGACATTCCTTGTTCTAGACAGTTTGGTATGTAGAGCCCTTATTGTACAATGCTTAAATGAAAAAATACACTATTAGCATAAAATAAAAATAAAAATACTTAAGCAACACCTCAAACTTCATTTTAATTTGATTAAGCACAACACTGTATTCACAAGTGAGGTTGATTAAATAACGCTTTTCACTGTACATGTTCAATTGTATCTGGCAACAGTACACAGAAATTAGACAAAACAAAGGAACAAAAGCATTATTATTAATGTTTGGTACTCATATCTTTCACGTGCAGATCCTCACAAGCGCACTTTGGCGCCACTTCTGCTATATTCATTATAGGTTTGGCACAACTATGTCGAGGACATACGCACACATCAAATCTATTAACCATACGTTCGGAATGTGCATTTCCATCACTAGTCCAGCTATTGGAGCACTCATATTAGTAGTAAAGGGATGCCATATTCGTTCAGTGTATTTATATGCTCATGATTTATAGCTGTCCGCTCTTTCATGGCAAACAGCGATCCCATTTTGGTCTAACGCAAGCTCATTGGTGGGGGTTCGGGAGTTTCCACAACTCGGCTGTGACTAGCCTGGGGGCCAAGAATGTGGGGATCATACATTTTCCAAGCAGGGTCGTCAAGAAATATTAGCTATTTACCCTTTAAGTAGCCTAGCTGTAGAATCACAGGGTCAAGATCTGTCACGAGGCTCGATATCCCCAACATTTGCCTCAATAATTTAGTCCAAAAGTTGCGGATTTTTAGGCAATGCCATCAAATATGCCTAGTCTTGCGCACCCCTTCCAACAATCATGTGGCATCCTGAACACCACTATAAGCCATAAAGGGGTAAGATGCCATCTCATTAGCCTCATTAACCTGTTGCCGTTCAACAAAATAAGTCCATCAGTTTCATGTTAAATGGTTTGCACCGAACCTTAAATAGGAAAAAATACCTTAAGTATATTAGAGAAGAAGTGGTGGAAAAATTATAATCCCGTTGCTCAATCTTTGTATTGGCATCATTTGCACAAGTATTGTTTGTTATATGATCAGAGTTGGTAAAAGGTCATATTACTCTTCTAAAATGTTGCGGACTAAGAATTCTGTTAAAGTATTGCATGCCACGATGAATCATATTAACCCTCTTGTGACTCTGAACAGTCCTATTGTTCCCTGCCAAGTTTTGGTGAATGACCTTTCAGGTTTCTTCTCGGAAAAAAAAAATATTGGAGAAAATGTTACATCTGTGGTTTTATCGACTTGAGTTGTATGTTGGATATATCCTCAAACCGCCTTGCACATTTACATATATTTTTTTTCTGGCTAGGTTCCTAATGTCTGCATTTCTGGCATTTTGCTTCCGCACAGTCTCAGATGCTTTACTGCTCTGCAGTTCAATTGTGGATCACTAGGTGCAAAGCATGCCAGCAGAGCTTGCCTCCTGGTGCGAATTCCTCGTTGATTGAAAAGTTGTTTCAGCAATTTTTAGGTCTCGCTGAGCCCAGCGCTTGCGCTGGCTCGGAGAGACATATTGTAAGGGACTTTTCAAAGTGCTACCGCTGGCATAGAGCTACAGTGCACGAGGCGTGCACGCGCGCAATGCAGCCATATGGCTTTACAGCGCCGCCATGCTCTAGGCCAGCCAGCAGCACTAGCGCGTCATCGCGGTCACTTTCGCTTTCGCAGCGATCGTGATCGCAATGACTTTCGTGGGCAAAGCTTGTTTTTTTTGCCTCTGGCGCGCTAAATGGAGAACAGAGACACACCCGTGGGTAGTGGAGAGAGGCTGACACTTAATGAATGCACATTGGCGCTTGATTGCAATTTCAGTCACGCTATAAACACAGTGTTCACAGGCTGTTGATGTTGATTTCAGTGTGTTCTGACGTCCGTCTAGTGCACTGACGGTGCGCGCGGTGACTGGACCCCGGCGCGGGCTTCCTTGTTCCTAAGCGGCACGCGCCCCCGGGTTCTGTTCAGTGCGCCTCTTGTCTGTGCGACTGAAATATTAGATTCCTGGCAGAGGATTAAAGCCTTCCATGTTTACACTGCGATTATAACCTATTCACTTTGCTAGTGAAGGTTACAGCTTAAATGTTGAGAGCTTTTAGTGGCGCAGGTAGATCAGCATCATGCCGAAATGACGGAAGGGTTTCCAAATCTCGATTAGGTTTGTTTTTTTATGGGTTTTTTGGTGTTGCGAAGGACAGGATTGCAAAATCTTCAGAATACTTCACCTGGATTTTGACCGCGCCCTCATCAGTTGTCCGCCCCTCATTCACCATGAAATATCATGCCTCTGTTTACTGAAATCCGTGCGTGCTTTATCCAGAGTTCCCACCCTACCATTCTTTTCGTATTTTGTCCCCCGAGATCCTCTGCATTTTTTTGGCTGCGCTTGTGTGGTCCCTAATGGAGGAGCCACGCAAACACCGAAAAAAGTGCCCCACGTAGGAACCCTTGGTGGCTAAGAAAATATCCACAAATGGTCTCCCAGCGTTTCTTGAGGCGGCAAGACACCTCACTCCCTTACACAGAACTCGGGGGTGTGCAGGGAAAATGTCCACAGACCACCTAGGCAAATGTTCTGTGACCTCTGTTATTGTTTACCTTTTAGCCCCCAGAAGTGACTGAGAACACGAGAGACTGTGATGACTGAACATTTCTGGAATCCCTTTTTTTCTTCCTTCCAAGTTGGTAATCGTGAGCACCCCCTGATTCTAAATAGGTGGTACAGCGGAGAATGGATGCTGCTCAAGAGGTATAGCAAGCCAAATCGGCCCCTCTTCTTTGCTAGTGTTCCATCAGTTAATGTAGGAAACACGAACTTGATTTTCCTATCTATGCAAGTTGATTTATCGCCTCATTAAAATTAAGTAATAGGTTCTCATAATATTAGATGCAATACTACAGTGAAGAGGAGCAATTGCCCCTTACAATAGCTTTATGAACACAGGCTCCTCTTTTAATGGGGGTACCCTGTTTACTCTGCCTTGGTTCCAAAAAGTGTCAGCCCATATCTCTCTTCTCCTGGGAGGTGGCTGGTTCGGTTTCTCACCAAAGCTGTCTCCTTTGGGGGCGTAACAATGCCACAGCAACCTCTGCTGCATACAGGGAACAAGACAAGCCTGCTCTGTGGAGAAGCACCCTCTCCTTTTCACACGTCCCTGTCTCACTTTCTGTAGTCTTGAAAGTCTGCTCCTGTATCTACCTTTAGTGAATGATGACCGAGAAGCCGGGAACTCTTAACTTCTCACTGCCCATTTTATTCTTTCACCCTCCCTCTTCAGTAATGTTTATATATTGTTGCCTAGTCCTTGATCACGCGTCTGTTTACATCCACATCTTCACTTCCTGCACTGTACTCCATTTACCCTATTCTCACTATTCACACCTTGCTCCTCTTTGTCTCTCTTTACACTGTTGTTCCAGTATAATTGGCATACCTATCTCTTTCTCCATCCTTTCCCAAACCATTTTGATCAGTGTCTGGAATGGTCAATACCTTAGTAAAAAATCCACATTTAGTCTTTAACTTTTCCTTTACTTGATTTTTCCCTTTCTTTGAGTTACTGATAAAAGAGTATTTTTTTTGTAATTTCGTAAGTCCAGCCACCCTTACTACTTCCTGTTCAACTTACTGTCACACACCACTTTCCTCCAGTCCTAACAGTGGGATGGCCATTTTCTTTCTCCCTTCTTGCATCCCCCTCATTTTACTCCACCATCACTTCTGACCTTTTCACTTTTGATGTTAATTTTCATTTTGATCATCATCCGCAATCCGCTACGTGCTCTCTCCTCTTTCTGTGACGATGTTGACACTCTGCTTGTATACTTTCCTGTCTCTCCTCCTAACCAACAATCCAGTTCTCTCCATTTGTTTCTGATGAATTCCTTGTGTATAACAGTAACTTATGTGGACAGATCCTTTAATGTTGCAGCAGCCAAAGCATGTAACTGTCTACCATATGCTTGAAACCCAACCTAATCATATTTAGGAAAGTCAATTAAAATGTGGCTTTTTAACCAGTAACTTCCCTTTCTTTTAGATCTGTACCGTTACTGTCATTAACGTCAATATGTTTTGCTTAAATGCACTCTGTAAAAACACAGCAGATGAACTGCCTCATGGCAAG
Source organism: Triturus cristatus (assembly GCF_964204655.1). NCBI lineage: Eukaryota > Metazoa > Chordata > Amphibia > Caudata > Salamandridae > Triturus > Triturus cristatus. The sequence goes on along the minus strand of NC_140583.1, from coordinate 1,154,337,515 downwards.
ATAGAAAACTATGCAATTTTAATTTATTAGTAGGAAGTGCGTACCGGACAAAGAATGAACTTAGGTTTACTCCAATCTGACCTGAAGCTCCCACTGCTGACTTGGAGCTTCCAGATCTAAAGTTGCACAGCGCTATTCACAAAAGTAAATTACACTTATGGGTAAGTTACTTGTGTAAGTTTACTCTTACACCTTTAAGTAAATTTACTGCTTACGTTTTTTCACAGAATCCAAGTGTAAAGTTACTCAAAAGTGTACACTTACACATCTCTGCCCCATGAAAAAGGAGTGGAGCCAAACTTAAGAGTGCAAGTTACTACTGCTAAACAAGCACTGGCATAGCCAACAGGTCTCGCCTTTGGGACCTTATAAGTGTTTGGCCATGCAACAGTTGGTGTTGTTGCACCAAGGATATTGTGCTGCATAACTAAATACTTATAAGGCCCCAAAGGCGAGACCTATTGGCTATGCCAATGCTTGTTTTCTTTCTTTGAGGAGTTCTTTACAGGAGCATAGTAAATGCAGCAGGTCTTCCCGAGCCGATCCACATAAGCGGCACATGGAGCCTGCTTTGTTACGTAGCCAGGGTGGAAGATGCTGTACGCAGGGGAGCAGTCCAAATCTGTATTTCATAAAAGCAATTTTTATATTTTTGTCATATCCCAGGTTAAAATAAACTTGAGCGCCCGGCTTCGTACATGTATTCAGGGTCATCCATCCGTGGGCTCTGTTTGATAGTGCGGCCTTGTCCTCCACCCATGAGAGGAGTTTCACTGTCTTCCACACTAATTTTTTAAAGGTTAGGATAGTTGTCATTGTTTCCCAAAGCTGGTTTAGCCCCAGTTTATGTAGACTGCTATGAAGATATTGTGCAGCTGGTAATGTGGCGTGCGATTGTAACTCCTTCCATAGCTGTTCATTTAGCGTTCTCCGAGGAGCTTTTCGCACTTTGTCCCATGCAGTGATAAAAACCCCTTGTCTAGCAAATGATTACATCAGATTGGTCGCACACTGCTACACCTACTAGTCGTGTTCCCCCAATGAAAATGGTTCCTGAAGGTCAGCGTCGGCGGATACACCTATGCTCAAGAGTGCGTGCAAGTATGCGTGGCGTGTGCCATCCCTGGACACGTGTTTCGAGGTAGTTGCCTCTCGTCAGCAGGGAGTAGGAAAATGAGAGTGGGGTTGCTGTGTAAGCTGCTAAAAACATAATCAGGTCTAGTACCTCTCTTAGCGCGCAGGTGCGTAACCATGAGTCCGTCGACTCCACCGGCTCAAGGGAGCCTGAATATAAAGTTACATCAGATTGGTCGCACACTGCTACACCTACCAGTCGTGTTCCCCCAATGAAAATGGTTCCTGAAGGTCAGCGTCGGCGGATACACCTATGCTCAAGAGTGCGTGCAAGTATGCGTGGCGTGTGCCATCCCTGGACACGTGTTTCGAGGTAGTTGCCTCTCGTCAGCAGGGAGTAGGAAAATGAGAGTGGGGTTGCCCTTCAGGGACCATTTTCATTGGGGGAACACGACTGGTAGGTGTAGCAGTGTGCGACCAATCTGATGTAACTTTATATTCAGGCTCCCTTGAGCCGGTGGAGTCGATGGACTCATGGTTACGCACCTGCGCGCTAAGAGAGGTACTAGACCTGATTATGTTTTTAGCAGCTTACACAGCAACCCCACTCTCATTTTCCTCCTCCCTGCTGACGAGAGGCAACTACCTCGAAACACGTGTCCAGGGATGGCACACGCCACGCATACTTGCACGCACTCTTGAGCATAGGTGTATCCGCCGACGCTGACCTTCAGGGACCATTTTCATTGGGGGAACACGACTGGTAGGTGTAGCAGTGTGCGACCAATCTGATGTAACTTTATATTCAGGCTCCCTTGAGCCGGTGGAGTCGACGGACTCATGGTTACGCACCTGCGCGCTAAGAGAGGTACTAGACCTGATTATGTTTTTAGCAGCTTACACAGCAACCCCACTCTCATTTTCCTACTCCCTGCTGACGAGAGGCAACTACCTCGAAACACGTGTCCAGGGATGGCACACGCCACGCATACTTGCACGCACTCTTGAGCATAGGTGTATCCGCCGACGCTGACCTTCAGGGACCATTTTCATTGGGGGAACACGACTGGTAGGTGTAGCAGTGTGCGACCAATCTGATGTAACTTTATATTCAGGCTCCCTTGAGCCGGTGGAGTCGACGGACTCATGGTTACGCACCTGCGCGCTAAGAGAGGTACTAGACCTGATTATGTTTTTAGCAGCTTACACAGCAACCCCACTCTCATTTTCCTACTCCCTGCTGACGAGAGGCAACTACCTTGAAACACGTGTTTAGGGATGGCACACGCCATGCATACTTGCACGCACTCTTGAGCATAGGTGCATCCGCCGACGCTGACCTTCAGGGACCATTTTCATTGGGGGAACACGACTGGTAGGTGTAGCAGTGTGCGACCAATCTGATGTAACTTTATATTCAGGCTCCCTTGAGCCGGTGGAGTCGACGGACTCATGGTTACGCACCTGCGCGCTAAGAGAGGTACTAGACCTGATTATGTTTTTAGCAGCTTACACAGCAACCCCACTCTCATTTTCCTACTCCCTGCTGACGAGAGGCAACTACCTCGAAACACGTGTCCAGGGATGGCACACGCCACGCATACTTGCACGCACTCTTGAGCATAGGTGTATCCGCCGACGCTGACCTTCAGGGACCATTTTCATTGGGGGAACACGACTGGTAGGTGTAGCAGTGTGCGACTGTTAGAAAAGGTAGACGGACCGGGAGGGTCGGCCGGGGTCAGGAGGAGAGGTCTCCGGGGAGAGCCGTCTCCAGCGATCGTACAGACAAGTAACTTCCCCCCCACAGACGAATATCACACACGGATAAGGTTCAGTGTTCTTTATAGGCACTTATTTAAGGTACGGTGAAATGGTACAAGGAGGTCTGGACTCAGGGGTCCCCTCGATTAGAGTCTCGCAAGGTAGGGAAGGGGGTAGCGGGACAGTCTATTTACCAATCAGGTAGTTCGGTTGAGGTGATGATGAGCTCACAATCCTCGAGCTTGGTGGTTAGGTGGTATGGGCCGCGGCAGCGCCAGCAGGTCCCGGTGTGGATGGTCGTTACAACGGGCCGCGGCAGCGCCAGCAGGTCCCAGGAAGATGAAGGTTGCAGAAGGCCGCGGCAGCGCCAGCAGGTCCCGGTGAGGATGGTCGATACAACGGGCCGCGGCAGCGCCAGCAGGTCCCAGGAAGATGAATGTTGCAGAAGGCCGCGGCAGCGCCAGCAGGTCCCGGTGAGGATGGTCGTTACAACGGGCCGCGGCAGCGCCAGCAGGTCCCAGGAAGATGACTTGTTGCAGAAGGCCGCGGCAGCGCCAGCAGGCAGGACGATGGTTCACAAGAGCGGGCTACGGCAGCGCCAGTAGACCGTCAGGGTTGAGTTCACTCGGTGTCTCTCGACTCCAGGATACAACTGCCTTCCTGCTCCGGAGCTGCCTCAGTTATAGGGCTGGTGCCCTTTGATGTCCGGACCCTCGCACTTGGAGGTCGGAGGGCCCGGGATGAAGGTGTCCAGACACCCAGCAGGGGGTGGAGCCAGTGCCTGGGGGAGCTGGGGGCGATCGGCACCTGGCGGGGGAGAGCCCTTGACACTTCGGTCTCCCATTGACCTGCCAAGTGGTCCGCTCACCTCCTGGGCGGATAGTGGTGCCGGGATGTCGGGGCCGGCCAGGCCCGGGGTTAGGGTCGAGGGGAGGCCATGCGGCCGCGTGGTGCAGGGCCCAAGATGGCGGCTTGACCCGGCCGGGAAAGCCGGTGGGGCTGGACCCCGTGATGAGTAGGGGTCCGAGGGCAGAGGGTCCGTCGGGAGACGGAGTACAGGTGCTTGTCGCGGGGATATGCCAGGTGGGCCGGAGTTCGGGCCCTGTCGAGCGGGGAGGGAGCGAGCCGTCTGTGCGGCCTGTCCAACATGCGTCCCCCCCAGCTGAAGGCGGGGAGAGTCACCCATCTCCTTGGGGACTCTCTTCGTCGAGGCGGAAAAAGCGGGACAGGCCATCCGCGTTGGCGTGGTCTTGGCCTGGTCGGTGCTCCACGGTGAAGTCCATTCCCTGCAGGGAGATGGACCAGCGCAAGAGTTTTGGGTTCTCCCCCCGCATCTGCATCAGCCATTGCAGGGGTCGATGGTCGGTTTGTACCCGGAAGTGGGTACCGAAGAGATAGGGTCGGAGCTTTTTGAGGGCCCACACTACTGCAAATGCCTCCCTCTCGATGGTGCTCCAACGCTGTTCTCGGGCCAGGAGACGTCGACTGATGAAGGCCACCGGCTGGTCATGACCTTCGGGGTTCAACTGAGAGAGGACGGCTCCGATGCCGTGGTCGGAGGCGTCGGTCTGCACCACAAATTCCCGACTGTAATCGGGGACCTGGAGCACCGGGGCGGTGCACAGGGCGGCCTTCAGCTCCTCGAAGGCCGCTTGACAATCAGGAGTCCAATTGACCCGCTTTGGCTGGTTCTTGGATGTGAGACCCGTGAGGGGCCCCACGATGCTGCCGTAGTCCTTCACGAACCGCCGGTAGTAGCCGGTGAGCCCCAAGAAGGCTCGGACCTCGGTCTGGGTGACGGGGGGCTGCCAGGACTGGATGGCAGCAATCTTAAGTTGTAGTGGGGCCACCAGCCCGCTCCCCACTTGGTGCCCAAGGTAGGTCACAGACCCTTGGCCAATCTGGCACTTGCCGGCCTTAATGGTGAGGCCGGCCCGCTGGAGGGCTTGTAGGACCTCTTGGAGGTGACGGAGGTGGTCGGACCAGTGGCGGCTGTATACAGCGATATCGTCCAGGTAGGCAGCGCTGAATTCTTCAAGCCCCGCCAAGACCTGGTTCACAAGGCGTTGGAACGTGGCGGGGGCATTCTTCATGCCAAAGGGCATGACCTTGAATTGATAGTGGCCATCGGGGGTAGAGAAGGCTGACCGTTCCTGAGCCCTGGGGGTGAGGCCGATCTGCCAGTAGCCCGCCGTTAGGTCGAAGATACTGAGGTAGCGGGCGGCCCCCAGCCGGTCGATCAGCTCGTCTGCTCGGGGGATGGGATGAGCGTCGGTCCGGGTGACAGCGTTCAAGCCCCGGTAGTCGACGCAGAATCTCAGTTCAGGAGCGGAGCCGGGGGCAGCGGCCTTGGGAACTAATACGACCGGACTGGCCCAGGGACTGTCCGAGGGCTCGATGACCCCGATCGTGAGCATCTTGGCCACTTCCTCCTGTATACAGGCCCGTACCCGATCTGGTACGCGGTAGGCCCGGTGCCGGACAGGGGGACTGTCCCCGGTGTCTACGTCGTGCAAACACCAGGGGGTGACCCCGGGGGTGAGGGAGAACAGGGCAGCGAACTGCAGCAGGAGGTTCCGGCAGTCCTGGCGTTGCTCCGAAGTGAGGGCGTCAGAGAGCCGGACCCCGTCCACGGAGCCGTCCTTCTCCTGAGTCTTCAGGAGATCCGGGAGGGGCTCGGAGTCTTCTTCCGTGCCACTGTCTGTAGCCATCAAGAGGCTTAGTTCGGAGCGCACAAAGTGCGGTTTGAGACGGTTGGTGTGGAGGACCCGAAGGGGGTTCCGGGAGGACCCCATGTCGATGAGGTAAGTGACGGGGCTTTTGCGCTCGACCACTTTGAAGGGCCCCGTCCACTTATCTTGCAGGGCACACGGTTCGGTGGGGGACATCACCCATACTTGCTGCCCAGGCTCGAATTCAACGGAGGAGGCATTGTGATCATACCACCTCTTCATGTCCTCCTGGCTGGCCTCGAGGTTCGCCTTGGCCATCTCCCTGAAGCGCCGGGTCTGGTTTCGTAAGGCCAGGATGTATTTGAAGACGTCTGGAGGGGTCGTTAGGGGGGCCATCTCCCAACCTTCCTTGACTAGGCTGAGGGGCCCTCGCACAGGGTGTCCGTATAGGAGTTCAAAGGGGCTAAAACCGAGGGACTTCTGGGGAACTTCCCGGTAGGCGAAGAGGAGGCACGGGAGCAGTACATCCCACTGGCGACGGAGAGGTTCTTCCAATCCCCCAATCATCCCTTTGAGGGTGCGGTTAAAACGCTCCACTAGTCCGTTCCCTTGAGGGTGATAGGGGGTCGTGAATCTGTAGGTGACCCCGCATTGTTGCCAGAGGGACTTCATGTATTTTGATATGAAATTCGTGCCTCGGTCGCTGACGACTTCTCGGGGGAAGCCTACCCGGGAGAAGATCCCCATCAGGGCCCGGCCAACCACTGGAGCGGTCACTGTCCGTAGGGGCACCGCCTCGGGGTAGCGGGTGGCATGGTCCACTAGTACCAAGATGAACCTGTGTCCTTGTGCCGTGCGGGGGTCCAGAGGTCCCACAATGTCTATCCCCACCCTTTCGAACGGGGTGGTGACCACCGGGAAGGGTTGTAGAGGGGCCTTCAGCTTCCGGCCACTCTTCCCGCTGGCTTGGCATGTGGGGCACGATCGGCAGTGGTTCAGGACGTCATTCCTCATTTTCGGCCAGAAAAAGTGGGTCACCAGTCGACTGTACGTTTTATCCTGGCCCAGGTGTCCAGCCAGGGGGACATCGTGGGCTAGGTTGAGCAGAAAGTCTCGGAAGCGGAGCGGTACCACCAGAACTCGACCGGCCCCCAGCTCGGCGATTCTTTGCTCGCTGTAGAGCAGGTCGTTATCCCAGTAGACCCAGTGGGTTCCGGTGGTGTCCCCGGCGTTTTGGGTGCTGGCTTGTTGGCGGAGTCCCTCGAGGGAGGGACAGGTCTTTTGCTCCTGGCGGAACTGTTCTTGGGTGGGCCCCCCCTCTTGCCGCCACTGAGCCAGATCCGGAAGGTCCTGGGGTTGCGCGTCTTCTTCGGTAGTCTGGTCCGGGAGGTCGGACTCGCCGTTGTCCTCTACGGGGGCAACCGGGGGCGGAGGTGCTGGCCATTCGGTTTCTTCTGAACGGGGGGCGGCACGGCCGGCCATGGATCGGGTGGTTATGCAGGCCCAGTCCGGAAGGCCCAGCATCCCCAAGTGCTCTCTTCTCTCGACGGTGGCCCACGGGGAACTCTCGAGGTCATTCCCCAGGAGGCAGTCCACGGGGGCATCGTCCCGGACCGTCACTTTCAGTAGGCCGGAGACCCCTCCCCATTCAAACGGGACGCAGGCCATCTTACACATGCTCTCAGAGTTATCTGCCGAGCGGACGGGGCAGAGAATGTTCGGCAGGATCTGCTCGGGCTTCACCAGGTGACAGCGGACGGCCGTCACGCTGGCGCCGGTGTCACGCAAGGCCTCGGCTCTCTGTCCATTAATGGTCACCCACTGACCGTATTTTCTGGTGTTGGCGGGTAGGGGAGCCCGCGGAACCATGTCTCTTCCCCCTAAGCATGCTAGGACCATGGCGGCCGGTTCCCACCCTTGCTGGTCCGGCTCACACTCCTCGGGTCCCTCCGACGACTGCTCTTCCCTCAGGGCAGCGGCAGCTACCTGGCGGGGCTTGGGTGTTTGGTTCAGCGGGCAGTTCGGATCGTTGGCGTAGTGGCCTACTCGCTGGCACCGGTGGCACGTGACGTTGGCTCGGTACCCAGGCCGCAACGGGGGGTTGCCCCGGCCGGCCGGAGGCGGGGTGCTGGCCACGGGTGTTGCTGGGAAGGCGTCTCTCCCTCGCCCCTGGCCCCCTCCTCCTCCCCGAGGACGGTGCTGGCCTTGGTTGCTTCTGTTCTGGTCGTGTGGCCCTTTCCGGCCCACCCGGGTGCTTTCCCACCGGTCAGCTTCGGCGGCGAGCTGCCGGGGGTCAGTCAGCTTACTGTCGAGTAGGTGCTGCCTGAGCTCGACGAAACAGTTGTTTGACAGGTGTTCCCATACCATAAGGTTGAAGAGTTGTTCGTAGGTGGTGACCTGACTTCCCTTGATCCAACCCTCGAAGGCTCTGCTGAAATAGTTCACGTATTCCACCCAAGTTGTACCTGGGATCCGGGTGCAATCTCTGAACCTCTGGCGGTACATCTCGGGCGTGAGGCCGTAGCGGGTGAGGAGGGCAGCCTTCATGTGGTCGTAGGACGACATTTGGTGATCGGGGAGCTGCAGCAGGGCATCGCGACCCTCGTTGATAAATCTCCCCCAAAGTCCGGCTCCCCAATCACTCCGGTCGATCCGGTGGGAGGTCATTGCGATCTCATAGGCTTTAAACCACTGTTGTATGTCGTCTTCTCGGACATACTCGCGGACCACATCCTTGGGGATGTGAACTTTTTTCTCGATTGGTCCCGGGGTGTGTGGTCGCTCAGGCACCCCCAGTTCCTTATTCTGTTTGCGCAGTTCTATTTCCGCCAGTTGGCGCTCGTGCTCGAGCGTTATTTTTTTCTCTTCCAGCTCTCTCTGTCTCTGCTTTTCTTCTCATTCCTCTCGAAGCCGCATATGCTCGAGGTTGAGTTTCTGTTCAGCTAACTTGAGCTCCCCATCCATCTTAAGTCGTGCCATCTCTAATTCGTGTAGTCTGACTCTGTCTCTTTCTCGTATCTCCTCCTGTGAGAGGCCCGTTCCCCGCTCCTCGGGAGTCGTGGCGTTCCCCTCTGGTGTGATGCTGTTTTGGTCTGGTGTGACGCTGCTTGGGTCGGAGGGTCTTGCGACCCCAGTTTCTGTCCAAGACTCAAGAGCGCGCTTTAGATCATCCTTGGTACTCAGGCCGGTGGTAGCAATGCCAAGTTCTATGCAAAATTGTCTCAGTTCGCGGTGGTTGTATTCTTCTAATTTCTCCATTTGGAACTTCTCGGTGGAGCTGCTATCTTTGGTCGACATCGTGCTTTGTCGTGGGGCGAGCTACTCTCTGTACGATTACGCGTTGATTCGGATCGTGCCGCTGGCCACCAATGTTAGAAAAGGTAGACGGACCGGGAGGGTCGGCCGGGGTCAGGAGGAGAGGTCTCCGGGGAGAGCCGTCTCCAGCGATCGTACAGACAAGTAACTTCCCCCCCACAGACGAATATCACACACGGATAAGGTTCAGTGTTCTTTATAGGCACTTATTTAAGGTACGGTGAAATGGTACAAGGAGGTCTGGACTCAGGGGTCCCCTCGATTAGAGTCTCGCAAGGTAGGGAAGGGGGTAGCGGGACAGTCTATTTACCAATCAGGTAGTTCGGTTGAGGTGATGATGAGCTCACAATCCTCGAGCTTGGTGGTTAGGTGGTATGGGCCGCGGCAGCGCCAGCAGGTCCCGGTGTGGATGGCCGTTACAACGGGCCGCGGCAGCGCCAGCAGGTCCCAGGAAGATGAAGGTTGCAGAAGGCCGCGGCAGCGCCAGCAGGTCCCGGTGAGGATGGTCGATACAACGGGCCGCGGCAGCGCCAGCAGGTCCCAGGAAGATGAATGTTGCAGAAGGCCGCGGCAGCGCCAGCAGGTCCCGGTGAGGATGGTCGTTACAACGGGCCGCGGCAGCGCCAGCAGGTCCCAGGAAGATGACTTGTTGCAGAAGGCCGCGGCAGCGCCAGCAGGCAGGACGATGGTTCACAAGAGCGGGCTACGGCAGCGCCAGTAGACCGTCAGGGTTGAGTTCACTCGGTGTCTCTCGACTCCAGGATACAACTGCCTTCCTGCTCCGGAGCTGCCTCAGTTATAGGGCTGGTGCCCTTTGATGTCCGGACCCTCGCACTTGGAGGTCGGAGGGCCCGGGATGAAGGTGTCCAGACACCCAGCAGGGGGTGGAGCCAGTGCCTGGGGGAGCTGGGGGCGATCGGCACCTGGCGGGGGAGAGCCCTTGACACTTCGGTCTCCCATTGACCTGCCAAGTGGTCCGCTCACCTCCTGGGCGGATAGTGGTGCCGGGATGTCGGGGCCGGCCAGGCCCGGGGTTAGGGTCGAGGGGAGGCCATGCGGCCGCGTGGTGCAGGGCCCAAGATGGCGGCTTGACCCGGCCGGGAAAGCCGGTGGGGCTGGACCCCGTGATGAGTAGGGGTCCGAGGGCAGAGGGTCCGTCGGGAGACGGAGTACAGGTGCTTGTCGCGGGGATATGCCAGGTGGGCCGGAGTTCGGGCCCTGTCGAGCGGGGAGGGAGCGAGCCGTCTGTGCGGCCTGTCCAACAGCGACCAATCTGATGTAACTTTATATTCAGGCTCCCTTGAGCCGGTGGAGTCGACGGACTCATGGTTACGCACCTGCTCGCTAAGAGAGGTACTAGACCTGATTATGTTTTTAGCAGCTTACACAGCAACCCCACTCTCATTTTCCTACTCCCTGCTGACGAGAGGCAACTACCTCGAAACACGTGTCCAGGGATGGCACACGCCACGCATACTTGCACGCACTCTTGAGCATAGGTGTATCCGCCGACGCTGACCTTCAGGGACCATTTTCATTGGGGGAACACGACTGGTAGGTGTAGCAGTGTGCGACCAATCTGATGTAACTTTATATTCAGGCTCCCTTGAGCCGATGGAGTCGACGGACTCATGGTTACGCACCTGCGCGCTAAGAGAGGTACTAGACCTGATTATGTTTTTAGCAGCTTACACAGCAACCCCACTCTTATTTTCCTACTCCCTGCTGAGAGAGGCAACTACCTCGAAACACGTGTCCAGGGATGGCACACACCACGCATACTTGCACGCACTCTTGAGCATAGGTGTATCCGCCGACGCTGACCTTCAGGGACCATTTTCATTGGGGGAACACGACTGGTAGGTGTAGCAGTGTGCGACCAATCTGATGTAACTTTATATTCAGGCTCCCTTGAGCCGGTGGAGTCGACGGACTCATGGTTACGCACCTGCGCGCTAAGAGAGGTACTAGACCTGATTATGTTTTTAGCAGCTTACACAGCAACCCCACTCTCATTTTCCTACTCCCTGCTGACGAGAGGCAACTACCTCGAAACACGTGTCCAGGGATGGCACACGCCACGCATACTTGCACGCACTCTTGAGCATAGGTGTATCCGCCGACGCTGACCTTCAGGGACCATTTTCATTGGGGGAACACGACTGGTAGGTGTAGCAGTGTGCGACCAATCTGATGTAACTTTATATTCAGGCTCCCTTGAGCCGGTGGAGTCGACGGACTCATGGTTACGCACCTGCGCGCTAAGAGAGGTACTAGACCTGATTATGTTTTTAGCAGCTTACACAGCAACCCCACTCTCATTTTCCTACTCCCTGCTGACGAGAGGCAACTACCTCGAAACACGTGTCCAGGGATGGCACACGCCACGCATACTTGCACGCACTCTTGAGCATAGGTGTATCCGCCGACGCTGACCTTCAGGGACCATTTTCATTGGGGGAACACGACTGGTAGGTGTAGCAGTGTGCGACCAATCTGATGTAACTTTATATTCAGGCTCCCTTGAGCCGGTGGAGTCGACGGACTCATGGTTACGCACCTGCGCGCTAAGAGAGGTACTAGACCTGATTATGTTTTTAGCAGCTTACACAGCAACCCCACTCTCATTTTCCTACTCCCTGCTGACGAGAGGCAACTACCTCGAAACACGTGTCCAGGGATGGCACACGCCACGCATACTTGCACGCACTCTTGAGCATAGGTGTATCCGCCGACGCTGACCTTCAGGGACCATTTTCATTGGGGGAACACGACTGGTAGGTGTAGCAGTGTGCGACCAATCTGATGTAACTTTATATTCAGGCTCCCTTGAGCCGGTGGAGTCGACGGACTCATGGTTACGCACCTGCGCGCTAAGAGAGGTACTAGACCTGATTATGTTTTTAGCAGCTTACACAGCAACCCCACTCTCATTTTCCTACTCCCTGCTGACGAGAGGCAACTACCTCGAAACACGTGTCCAGGGATGGCACACGCCACGCATACTTGCACGCACTCTTGAGCATAGGTGTATCCGCCGACGCTGACCTTCAGGGACCATTTTCATTGGGGGAACACGACTGGTAGGTGTAGCAGTTTGCGACCAATCTGATGTAACTTTATATTCAGGCTCCCTTGAGCCGGTGGAGTCGACGGACTCATGGTTACGCACCTGCGCGCCAAGAGAGGTACTAGACCTGATTATGTTTTTAGCAGCTTACACAGCAACCCCACTCTCATTTTCCTACTCCCTGCTGACGAGAGGCAACTACCTCGAAACACGTGTCCAGGGATGGCACACGCCACGCATACTTGCACGCACTCTTGAGCATAGGTGTATCCGCCGACGCTGACCTTTAGGGACCATTTTCATTGGGGGAACACGACTGGTAGGTGTAGCAGTGTGCGACCAATCTGATGTAACTTTATCTTCAGGCTCCCTTGAGCCGGTGGAGTCGACGGACTCATGGTTACGCACCTGCGCGCTAAGAGAGGTACTAGACCTGATTATGTTTTTAGCAGCTTATACAGCAACCCCACTCTCATTTTCCTACTCCCTGCTGACGAGAGGCAACTACCTCGAAACACGTGTCCAGGGATGGCACACGCCACGCATACTTGCACGCACTCTTGAGCATAGGTGTATCCGCCGACGCTGACCTTCAGAGACCATTTTCATTGGGGGAACACGACTGGTAGGTGTAGCAGTGTGCGACCAATCTGATGTAACTTTATATTCAGGCTCCCTTGAGCCGATGGAGTCGACGGACTCATGGTTACGCACCTGCGCGCTAAGAGAGGTACTAGACCTGATTATGTTTTTAGCAGCTTACACAGCAACCCCACTCTCATTTTCCTACTCCCTGCTGACGAGAGGCAACTACCTCGAAACACGTGTCCAGGGATGGCACACGCCACGCATACTTGCACGCACTCTTGAGCATAGGTGTATCTGCCGACGCTGACCTTCAGGGACCATTTTCATTGGGGGAACACGACTGGTAGGTGTAGCAGTGTGCGACCAATCTGATGTAACTTTATATTCAGGCTCCCTTGAGCCGGTGGAGTCGACGGACTCATGGTTACGCACCTGCGCGCTAAGAGAGGTACTAGACCTGATTATGTTTTTAGCAGCTTACACAGCAACCCCACTCTCATTTTCCTACTCCCTGCTGACGAGAGGCAACTACCTCGAAACACGTGTCCAGGGATGGCACACGCCACGCATACTTGCACGCACTCTTGAGCATAGGTGTATCCGCCGACGCTGACCTTCAGGGACCATTTTCATTGGGGGAACACGACTGGTAGGTGTAGCAGTGTGCGACCAATCTGATGTAACTTTATATTCAGGCTCCCTTGAGCCGGTGGAGTCGACGGACTCATGGTTACGCACCTGCGCGCTAAGAGAGGTACTAGACCTGATTATGTTTTTAGCAGCTTACACAGCAACCCCACTCTCATTTTCCTACTCCCTGCTGACGAGAGGCAACTACCTCGAAACACGTGTCCAGGGATGGCACACGCCACGCATACTTGCACGCACTCTTGAGCATAGGTGTATCCGCCGACGCTGACCTTCAGGGACCATTTTCATTGGGGGAACACGACTGGTAGGTGTAGCAGTGTGCGACCAATCTGATGTAACTTTATATTCAGGCTCCCTTGAGCCGGTGGAGTCGACGGACTCATGGTTACGCACCTGCGCGCTAAGAGAGGTACTAGACCTGATTATGTTTTTAGCAGCTTACACAGCAACCCCACTCTCATTTTCCTACTCCCTGCTGAGGAGAGGTAACTACCTCGAAACACGTGTCCAGGGATGGCACACGCCACGCATACTTGCACGCACTCTTGAACATAGGTGTATCCGCCGAAGCTGACCTTCACGGACCATTTTCATTGGGGGAACACGACTGGTAGGTGTAGCAGTGTGCGACCAATCTGATGTAACTTTATATTCAGTCTCCCTTGAGCCGGTGGAGTCGACGGACTCATGGTTACGCACCTGCGCGCTAAGAGAGGTACTAGACCTGATTATGTTTTTAGCAGCTTACACAGCAACCCCACTCTCATTTTCCTACTCCCTGCTGACGAGAGGCAACTACCTCGAAACACGTGTCCAGGGATGGCACACGCCACGCATACTTGCACGCACTCTTGAGCATAGGTGTATCCGCCGACGCTGACCTTCAGGGACAATTTTCATTGGGGGAACACGACTGGTAGGTGTAGCAGTGTGCGACCAATCTGATGTAACTTTATCTTCAGGCTCCCTTGAGCCGGTGGAGTCGACGGACTCATGGTTACGCACCTGCGCGCTAAGAGAGGTACTAGACCTGATTATGTTTTTAGCAGCTTATACAGCAACCCCACTCTCATTTTCCTACTCCCTGCTGACGAGAGGCAACTACCTCGAAACACGTGTCCAGGGATGGCACACGCCACGCATACTTGCACGCACTCTTGAGCATAGGTGTATCCGCCGACGCTGACCTTCAGGGACCATTTTCATTGGGGGAACACGACTGGTAGGTGTAGCAGTGTGCGACCAATCTGATGTAACTTTATATTCAGGCTCCCTTGAGCCGATGGAGTCGACGGACTCATGGTTACGCACCTGCGCGCTAAGAGAGGTACTAGACCTGATTATGTTTTTAGCAGCTTACACGGCAACCCCTCTCTCATTTTCCTACTCCCTGCTGACGAGAGGCAACTACCTCGAAACACGTGTCCAGGGATGGCACACGCCACGCATACTTGCACGCACTCTTGAGCATAGGTGTATCCGCCGACGCTGACCTTCAGGGACCATTTTCATTGGGGGAACACGACTGGTAGGTGTAGCAGTGTGCGACCAATCTGATGTAACTTTATATTCAGGCTCCCTTGAGCCGGTGGAGTCGACGGACTCATGGTTACGCACCTGCGCGCTAAGAGAGGTACTAGACCTGATTATGTTTTTAGCAGCTTACACAGCAACCCCACTCTCATTTTCCTACTCCCTGCTGACGAGAGGCAACTACCTCGAAACACGTGTCCAGGGATGGCACACGCCACGCATACTTGCACGCACTCTTGAGCATAGGTGTATCCGCCGACGCTGACCTTCAGGGACCATTTTCATTGGGGGAACACGACTGGTAAGTGTAGCAGTGTGCGACCAATCTGATGTAACTTTATATTCAGGCTCCCTTGAGCCGGTGGAGTCGAAGGACTCATGGTTACGCACCTGCGCGCTAAGAGAGGTACTAGACCTGATTATGTTTTTAGCAGCTTACATAGCAACCCCACTCTCATTTTCCTACTCCCTGCTGACGAGAGGCAACTACCTCGAAACACGTGTCCAGGGATGGCACACGCCACGCATACTTGCACGCACTCTTGAGCATAGGTGTATCCGCCGACGCTGACCTTCAGGGACCATTTTCATTGGGGGAACACGACTGGTAGGTGTAGCAGTGTGCAACCAATCTGATGTAACTTTATATTCAGGCTCCCTTGAGCCGGTGGAGTCGACGGACTCATGGTTACGCACCTGCGTGCTAAGAGAGGTACTAGACCTGATTATGTTTTTAGCAGCTTACACAGCAACCCTACTCTCATTTTCCTACTCCCTGCTGACGAGAGGCAACTACCTCGAAACACGTGTCCAGGGATGGCACACGCCACGCATACTTGCACGCACTCTTGAGCATAGGTGTATCCGCCGACGCTGACCTTCAGGGACAATTTTCATTGGGGGAACACGACTGGTAGGTGTAGCAGTGTGCGACCAATCTGATGTAACTTTATATTCAGGCTCCCTTGAGCCGGTGGAGTCGACGGACTCATGGTTACGCACCTGCGCGCTAAGTGAGGTACTAGACCTGATTATGTTTTTAGCAGCTTACACAGCAACCCCACTCTCATTTTCCTACTCCCTGCTGACGAGAGGCAACTACCTCGAAACACGTGTTTAGGGATGGCACACGCCATGCATACTTGCACGCACTCTTGAGCATAGGTGTATCCGCCGACGCTGACCTTCAGAGACCATTTTCATTGGGGGAACACGACTGGTAGGTGTAGCAGTGTGCGACTAATCTGATGTAACTTTATATTCAGGCTCCCTTGAGCCGGTGGAGTCGACGGACTCATGGTTACGCACCTGCGCGCTAAGAGAGGTACTAGACCTGATTATGTTTTTAGCAGCTTACACAGCAACCCCACTCTCATTTTCCTACTCCCTGCTGACGAGAGGCAACTACCTCGAAACACGTGTCCAGGGATGGCACACGCCACGCATACTTGCACGCACTCTTGAGCATAGGTGTATCCGCCGACGCTGACCTTCAGGGACCATTTTCATTGGGGGAACACGACTGGTAGGTGTAGCAGTGTGCGACCAATCTGATGTAACTTTATATTCAGGCTCCCTTGAGCCGGTGGAGTCGACGGACTCATGGTTACGCACCTGCGCGCTAAGAGAGGTACTAGACCTGATTATGTTTTTAGCAGCTTACACAGCAACCCCACTCTCATTTTCCTACTCCCTGCTGACGAGAGGCAACTACCTCGAAACACGTGTCCAGGGATGGCACATGCCACGCATACTTGCACGTACTCTTGAGCATAGGTGTATCCGCCAACGCTGACCTTCAGGGACCATTTTCATTGGGGGAACACGACTGGTAGGTGTAGCAGTGTGCGACCAATCTGATGTAACTAGCAAATGATTGTTTCAGAACGCCAAACTCAAGTCTAATTTGCGCAGGCGAAGTATATGTTGGCAGCCCAAAATAGACCCTATATGCTGTCGTTACTGTGGCATCGAGTATTTTCGTGTCCCTGCCTTTCTGTGTCTCACTACCGTAGGTGATTATTGGCAAGAGTTTTGCCCGAACCACCTCAACGAGCGGCAGGATCCATGGTCCAGTTAATTTAGAGTTTAACGTTTATAGGAGATTGCTAGTGCTAGACCTTTATGCCTTATGCTGTTCTTCTGGGCCAAAAAGCGGCTGCCTGTATCCAGCTTCACACCAAGGTATTTATATTCTGTTGTATCCTCTATTCTGGTCTCTCCCCAGAACCAGGTAGCAGTTTGTCGCCTTTTTTTTCCGACAATCATTGTTCTCGTTTTATCCATATTAATCGTTAGATCATTTGCTTGAGAGAAGTCCCGCGTTGTGTTTAAGAGGTGTTGTAGCCCTACTTTTGTTTTGCTGATCAGGACTATGTCATCTGCATAGAGGAGACAGGGTAGTAGAATGTCTCCTAATTTCGGGGCAGGTGAATCACAACTATTTAGCAGCGGGACTAGATCAGCTATATACAGATTAAAAAGAGTGGGTGCTACCCTTTTCCGTTGGTATGCGCCTTGACAGGAATGTTCTATTGCCCATCTTCACCTGTTGCCACGTGTCCGTATGCAGATTTATTATCAAATTGAGCTGGGGCTGTGGCAACCCCGAGCTATGCAATTTGGACCAGGGCCTGGTACGATTGACATGATCAAAAGCGGACTTGTAATCGATAAAGCATAGGTATAGAGACGTTCGTGTAGCCTTGACCTTATCCATAAGCATAGCCATGCTTAATACATAAGTTATTGTCCCGACTGATTTTGCGAAGCCGGTCTGTTGTAAGGGAATTGTGGATTTTTCTTCAACCCATGCCTGGAGGTCCTCCAATAACAAACCAGCAAAAAATGTAGCTTCATTATCTAATAGTGCCACTAATCGGTAATTTTGTGGTTCCGACTTTTCACCAGATTCGTGGATTGGGGAAATAATTGATCCTCTCCATGAGCTAGACAAGATGTTCAACGTCCTAATTTCTCTGAAGAGTGGGTCCAGTGCTTCTGCCCAGAAAATTGCCTCCTGTTTGTATAGTACTGGTGATATTCCATTTGGGGCGGGAGCACCTTCTCTTCTCCCCTTTCCTATCTGCCGTTTGATGGCGTCTATATGATTCGTTCGGGGGGAACAACCTTTACAACGCAACTTTTACAACGCACTACACTTACAACGCATTTTTTACAACGCACAATCCATTACAACGCATGACATTACAACGCATGACACTACAACGCATTTTTAAAAACTACCTTTACAACGCATTCCATTACAACGCATACTACCATTACAACGCATACCATTACAACGCATAATATAGTAATTTTTACCCCTATACTATCCAACACTTACCCTACTATTGCACCCCCTGGAGTTAGAATAGTAATTTTTACCCCTATACTATCCAACACTTTCCCTACTGTTGCACCCCCTGGAGTTAGAATAGTAATTTTTACCCCTATACTATCCAACACTTACCCTACTGTTGCACCCCCTGGAGTTAGAATAGTAATTTTTACCCCTATACTATCCAACACTTACCCTACTGTTGCACCCCCTGGAGTTAGAATAGTAATTTTTACCCCTATACTATCCAACACTTACCCTACTGTTGCACCCCCTGGAGTTAGAATAGTAATTTTTACCCCTATACTATCCAACACTTACCCTACTGTTGCACCCCCTGGAGTTAGAATAGTAATTTTTACCCCTATACTATCCAACACTTACCCTACTGTTGCACCCCCTGGAGTTAGAATAGTAATTGTTACCCCTATACTATCCAACACTTACCCTACTGTTGCACCCCCTGGAGTTAGAATAGTAATTTTTACCCCTATACTATCCAACACTTACCCTACTGTTGCACCCCCTGGAGTTAGAATAGTAATTTTTACCCCTATACTATCCAACATTTACCCTACTGTTGCACCCCCTGGAGTTAGAATAGTAATTTTTAACCCTATACTATCTAATACTTACCTTAAATGCAATTTAATATTATGCGTTGTAATGGTATGCGTTGTAAAGGTAGTATGCGTTGTAATGGAAATGCGTTGTAAAGGTAGTTTTTAAAAATGCGTTGTAGTGTCCTGCGTTGTAATGTCATGCGTTGTAATGGATTGTGCGTTGTAAAAAATGCGTTGTAAGTGCATGCGTTGTAAAAGTGTGCGTTGTAACGACATACATCCTTCGTTCGGAGATCCTCAGTTGGTAAGTCTGACCCTGATTTTCCAGAATCGGCAAGGTTGATTTCGGCCCAGGCCTTGAGTGTCATTTGGCAATCTGATTTGTTTTGACATGATTGACACTGCTCGCTGCATTCAGTACCTTGTTGGAAATGGGACCTGAGGTATTTTGCCCAGACTTCCTCTCTAATGTTCGAGGAGATATCGTCATGATTGTGATGGATAAATTGATTTATAGTGCTCTAAAATCTGGTGCTGTTATTGTGTTTGACATCGGTATATAGTTTGGCCCAGAGATCTTCCTCCATAGCTCTACTCGCATCCCTTTTTAGTTTTTTGAAGTCTGCCCTTTGTTTCCGTAGTGCTTGTAATTGTATTTAATCGCTGGGCTTGTGTAGAAGGTGTCTCAGTAATTGATGAATCCTTTTTTTTGCAAGCTTGATTTCTTGCTTTGCGGTGTGTGATATGGGCTTAGTGCCGCTAAATCTTTGCTGGTTTGGTCTTAGTCGCATATTCTTCCATCACTGATAGAAAGTTTTTCCATTTCTCAACTTTGCCATCTCTGACCCTCGCAACAAAATGTTATTTTGCGGTTTCCAGCATCTCGCTACCTGCGGCTATCTTAAATTTTTATTCTTCTTAGATTAATGGTGGCAATTAGTCCTTGTGGCTCCCGGTATCGTTAGAATGATGGAGTGACTGTTCTCAGTTCTATTTTTTGAGGCCAATGATCACTGTCGCCTTTATTGCCCAACTGAAGTGATGCAATTTGTTGAAGTCATAGGAATTGTGGAATATCCAAGCGTCACATAAGGAACTTCTGTAGGAAATGTGTTCTGCAAGAGAGTGGTGAGTGTGTTGCATGTAGCTGTTTGTGCAGTTTTGAGTCAATTGTCGAAAATATATTAGTAGAGCGTGGTGTAGTAGAGGAGACAGCACACTTCACACTGAAATGGTCACTATATTTTCACACACATACAGTTTTACTGACATGGCACACAAAAGAAAATGTGTGGAAATCACGTTTCAGTAACGACTCTTTGCACATCACCAAGTAACGTGGATTGATTTGCTTGGCCCCAACTAAAATCTTTGTTTTCAACACACTTCAGAATTACAATTATTCTGATATATTTGTACAGTTCAGTTCAGTTCATTTCAAAGACTTTAATTCGGGTGGTTTGACTAGCAAAGCCTCGGGATTGCTCTTTTTAAATCACTCTCTCAAAACTGCTCCACTACTGGTTCTTTTGCGCCGGGACACTCTTGAGTAGCGGTGCGTGTTATAAATCACTGTAACATAACATAACAAAACATTCATGAGGCCGACTGTCTCTGTAAGTGTTGCCAATCCAACATCAATAGTTAATTTGTTGGCACTGCACGTGTTAGAGGAGCTTGTCGGGTGCTTGAGAATTGGTTGAGCTAACGAGGTTTTAGACTGCAAAACACCATATTTACTTGAGGAATCTAGTCTACATTAGGTATTCATTCCGGGGACTAGTAGCCGCTTCTCCTTTCCCTATTAAAATTAAAGACGGTGGCAAAAAAGTAGAAAAAAGATAAGTTATTAGGGTTGAATGGAGGTAAACAGAGAAATATGCGGAATTAGTTGCAGAACAAATGCTGCAAGACCATCAGGCAGGTTTTAGACCTGGTTGCATCACCAGATTATTATAGTGTCAGCTATTGACAGCTTACATATGATGATTGACACGGGTGATTAAGGGGTCTTGATATTATTGGACCTCTGTGGCACCTTTTACACCATTGAGATCTCTCTGCTCTTTCAGAAGCTCGAGCCTACCGGTGTTGGAGGCACAGTTTTAACTTGGATCACATCTTTCCCTAGCAATAGTGCAAAAGCCAACCACCATTTCTCCATGTTAAGGGGAAGGATATGATGTTACATTTCCCTTATGAAACAGTCAGTACCAGGATTCGAGTAACTTTCTCATGAAACTCAGAGTGAAGTTTTCAATTTGTCTGTGACTAGCTGGTAACCACAAAATATAGTGCAGTGGAGCACTAGGTTTCTCACTGTTTAACAAAGGGAGGCAGGCCGTGGGGGAGAAGCAAGCGGGGCCACTGTGGGAATCGCCACCATCAATGGAGTTCAGATGTTGGTTAGAAAGGGCCCCTTGGGGGCTCAGGTTGTGTTGTTCGGATAAGGGGGGCTGGAAGCGGGAAGCACTGCCGAAAGCCCGGGAGAGGCAGCAGGTGGGGGAAGGGGAAGGTATGGAGGGCTGGGAGATGGGACAGGAATGGGGCCCAGCGTCGGCCATAGTATCGGCTATGCTGGATTGGAGTGAGGGGGAAGAGCAGGATGGGAGTCCTGGAGAGGGACAAGTAGCAGAGATTATACCACCAGCGAGAGTATATACGTGCCGGAATGTGGGCTGGGGGCCTACGCATGAGGGGGTATTCAGCGGGGGCAGTGAGGAAACGGGCAGTGCCACAAGAAGTGGGTGGGGTGATGGCAGCGGGTGGGCAGGTCAGGATACCTCAGTGGAGGAGCAGGGTGGGGGGATATTGGCAATGGTGTCTGTTTTCAGGGAGGGCAGGAGCAGGCAGGAACATTAATCCTGACTTGCCAGACCTTACTTTTTCGTTTGCAGGTTCAGCAGGTGCAGGATTTAGCAGACTCAGGTGAGTGCCATGCAGCTCCATACTACAGAGGAGAAGAGATGGCACGGTCAAGGTGCGTTACGGGACGGTCGGGACACTGCCACACGACCATCAGAGGTGACCTCGGTGCTGCAACAACCATGTTGTGTCAATGTGGGCTCTGGGGCTGCAGTGAAAAAGACAGCGCAAGTGAACACTGCTGGGATAGAAGGGCATCATGCAACCCTTCGATCCCCGGTGGTGGATCTAGAGGAGTTAATTCGCACTAGTGCGGAGAGACTGGTTGAAAGAATAACGGGTGCCGAGGGCAGAGAGATGGAGGATACAAAGTTGGATAACGATGAGAATAGTATAGTGGAGGGGGTGATCATTGAGGAAGAAGAGGGGTCAGCACAGGAAGGGTAGGGGGTTGTAGTAATGGTGTGCCTAGTATGTTACACGTTTCAAAGAAAAAAGATGTGCCACCCGCCTGGGAAAGTGTCGTTTGACCCCCTGCACGACTGGTTAGGCGGCTGGATCCAGTTGGGACGGCAACCTTGATTCCAGGTAAGGGCAAAAAATGTGTGGTCATCAGGTATTTCCCAATGCCAGGGTTTCCGTGGGGACTGATGAGAACAGAGGCGAAGCCAATGGGGAGGTACGTTTGCGGAAAGGTTTGTATGTGGAAGATACAGGGGTGGGCACAGACACACAGAAATTAGAAGAGGATACGGCACAAAAGGGGGTCAGCAGAGGGTCTGCAAGACAAATGAACGGAGACAGCAACAGGCACAGACGAGACGCCAGCGCAATAAAAAGACAGCGAGGGGGCCCAAGGAGAGGGGGCAATAGAAAGTCATGAGATTAAAATCATGAAGCTGCCCTACATGAGTGTGACAAAACCATTGGGAGCTCATCACATGCTGGCAAACAATGAAAATATTTGGAAAGGGGAGTACATAGAAATGCTAAAGTTACTTATTACACAGGGAGCTGAGGTCTAAAGAAGGTTCAAAAGAGTAAGAGCTGGAGTTGTCTAAGTGGCCTAAAGTGCCCATGACAATTGAGACCTAGATGGAAGGTTTTCTGATATTCGCGAGAGTATATTGTGAAAAGTACCCAGAGAGGTGCGACTCCCTTTTGAAATACACAGATGTGATCAGGATGGCCCAGGTGACATACGGGGGTTATGCGTGGTCTCAAAACAATGACGAGGTTAGAGCCAGGCTGGCATGGGACCTGGGACAGAATGGGAGGAGACCGACGCAGAGCTGTATCAACAAACGATGGGGACAGTTAAGTTTGGGAAAACCATGTATACAGCCAGCGGGCTCCCATTAGTCTACCGCCCGTTTCAGAGCCACCTCACCTGAAGGGGGAGGGGGATATACAGCAAAGAATTCTGGGGATGTACAAGGAGCCTGTTGGGATTTCAATAAAGAATCCTCCGTGAGAGACTACCGCCCATTTAGGCATGAGTGTTCAAAATGCGCAGGGTGGCGCCCATTGGTATAATGTTTTGGGGCAGGATACAACGGGCAGGGGCAGCAATTTAGCTAGGGGTTCCAATACAATGACCCATTTAATGGGCAGCAGGCACAGCAGATGGCAGGGGTCAGGGGAGGGAGGGGAGCACAAGGTTCCATGGGCAAAGGCCGATACATCCATTAAACAAGAATGCTTAGATGCTTGGCTGGCATAATATCCCTGCTGGAAGGATGCTGTATTATTGAGCCTCGGTTTTAAGGAGGGGTTTAGGCAGGGGTATGAGGGTCCACCAGTTGGGCAGAGAATTTGAAGTCAGTGACCTCACACAAGGCAAGAGTGCAAGAATTTCTTTTTAAAGAAATTGATGAGGGGCATATGGAGGGCCCATTCACAGATTTTCCTATCAGATACTTGATAATTTCACCGATTGGGAAAGTGCCCAAGAAGGAACCAGGCCAATTTAGATTGATACTGCAGCTATCCTGGCCAGAAGGGTCTTCAGTTAATGACTCTATACAGAGGAGCTGACATCTGTTTCCTATTCGTCAATGGATGTAGCCAGGGGGTTGGTTGAGAAGGTAGGAAAGGGTGCCGAGATGGCAAAATGTGATATAAAGTGTGCCTTCCAGTTACTGCCGGTGCACCCTGATGACGTTCAGTCATTAGGTATCCAGTTTGACGGACAATTCTTTGTGGACAAAGCATAACCCATGGGCAGTTCCATCTACTTTGCTTTATTTGAACGTTTCAGCTCTTTCTTGCAATGGGTTTTCTCATGGCAGGTGGGTAGGGAGACGGTGACACACTACCTTGATGACTTCTTCCTGATAGGCCAACACGGTTCGACAGACTGTCAACAACAGCTGACATGTTTCTTAGAGCTCATGACACTGGCACCAGAAAAGACGCAAGGTCCAAGCACGGTGTTGTCATTTCTGGGTATTGAATTGGACTTGGGGACCATGAAGGCTCGCTGACTGATGGAAAATAAGTTGAACATGCAGATGCTGATAGATGACATGTTGGCCAGATGAAAAATAATGGTTAGGGAGGTACAAGTGCTACTAGGGCATCTTAATTTTGCATGTAGTATGAACGGGAAGGACCTTTTGCAGGAGATTGAGCAGGTCATTGGCGGGCATTACGCTGACACGCTATCACATGCACGTAGGTACGAAGGAAGACCTAAGCATGTGGTGCAAATTTTGGGAGGATTTCAATGGCATTACTTTGGTGGCACCCAAGGAGTGGGAATGGGTTGTATAAATTTACTCAGACCTGTCAGGAGCTAGTGGTTTTGGACTGTACTGGCAGGGCAGATAGTGTGCTGAAGAGTGGCCACGACATTGAAAGAAGGGGGTTTATGAGTATTGCCTTCTTGGAATTATTCCTCCTAGTGGTAGCGGTGATAGTGTGGGCACATCAGTGGCCTACAAGAAGGTCATTTTCAGGGTGGATAACATGGCAGTAATACAGGTGGTCAATAAGCAATCTGTCAGGGATTAACAAGTACTCAAGCTGATGAGAGTGTTCATGCTTAGGTGTTTTGAAACAATATTGTGTTTCAAGCCAGACATGTGCCAGGGGTGGACAATGACATTGGGGACGCTTTGTCTCGTTCATAGTGGAAGAGGTTCCATGGTCTGGCCACGGAGGCGGACACTTGCAAGACACCAGTGCCAGCTGTGTTGTGGTCCATAGGAGACAAAGGCTACTGCAATTGGTGGTAGGGTTGTTGGCTGTCTCTACTAGGAGGGTGAAGGACTGGGTTATTCTAAGACCCAGCGGTGCCAGGGGACAACACCTGAAACCTTCGTGGGTTACCTGTTCTGGCGTACAAAACACAGAGACACGGGACACTTCCAGCGACGTCAAAGATCAGCGTTTATTTACTGCAGGGATACAGAAATCGCAAGAAGTACACAATGTGTAGGTTCTCGGAGACTGCTTCAAATTGCAAAAGTGGATCGCTCCTTTTATACACGTTTTTGCCATTGCACAACATGGCAAACAAAGGTTACAACTCAGTTCCCACAATAAACTTCAAAAGAGTCGCGTTCATGCTTCAGGAGGCCGGAACATAATTACAGCAGCATTGCCGGTTCCCAACTATAAAAACATATCATCCCCACAGTTAAACACATTCCATTCTGACTGTAAACACATTAAGAGAAGGGACAGAAACAGATGCAAAGAAAGAACAAGGATGCACGACAGATTGGAAAAGAGTGTTGGGAGTAATAACGGAAACTTGATTACAGGATCAAAGACCTCGTGCCCAATGCACGCACGACTGAAACAATAGACCAGCACGGTAAGATGAGCCTCGAGCGGGGCCATCTGCCTTTGCCGTGTCATTTCCCCTATCATAAAAGTCACCCTCAAAGAAACACGTGTCCTTCGTGTAAGCTTGGGAGTCCCAGGGTCACAGAGCGGACAAAGTCCGTTCGCTGGCTACTTGAGGGCAAGAGACAAGATGGATGCCGCATCTAAAATGGAACCCGAGGGTTCGGACAGACAAACCCAAAAATGAGACGAACCATGCGTGGTTGCGTAGCGAAAACGCGTACACCCACTAAACTCGTCATTTGCGGTTCGTAGACACCAAACTCATCCATATTCGACAACACCCAAAAAGTGTCGTTCCGTCCCGCACGGAACCTCAAGGGCGTATAGGCAGGCTTGGCACAAGTTCCTAGAGGGAGGGGCTCAGAAGAAGGCAGACAAGTGGGCAAGTGAAAAAGCTGTTCAGTTTATTTTGTCATTGATTAACAGAGGCCTGTCCAAAGTCACGATTACAGGCAAGCTGGCAGGGCTTGCCTTCATGGGGAAGATTTAGTGGTGAGCTAGGCAGGCAAATTCTGGAAGGCTGGGCCAGGGAGAGGGGGGCTAGGCCCCGGGTTAGGAGGCAAGTGTCAAATGCATTGTTGACCTGCCTTTTAAAGCTCATACTAAGGATCTGCAGGAGTTGTGAGAAGAATAAATTATTCTCTACCTTAATGTCATGGATGTATTTTGGTGCCTTTCGGGTGTCGTAGCTGGTGGGAAGGAAAGTAGTGCCAGGTCTACCGTGGAGGGAAGTGGGCATGCAGGAAGGGGTAGTTGCAGTGAAGCTCAACAATTGAAGTCAAACCAGAGGGGAGCAGGGAAGATGGTAGCAATGGGGGCCACAGGTGAGACAGTGGTATGTCTGGTGCGATGAGGTGTACATTGAGAGGGATAACTGCTCAAGGCCCTGGGTTTTTTTTGGGCAAAGATTTCAGGCCAGATGGTTAATGCAGCGCAGCTTTTGCGGGTACTGCAGAGAGCTTTGTTACTGTTGGGGGAAGCAATGGGTGAATATGGCACTCACTCCTTTCAGATCGGAGTAGCTATGGATACAGCAAAGCAGGGTTGGGATAAGGACAGGATCATGCACTTGGGGCGTTGGACTGGATTGTTTTTAAAAATATATTAAGTCGGGAGAGATGGGGTGCAGCAATGCATAGTTTTCCATGTCCCTCACGCATGTGTCTTATCAGGTGCAGTCAAGGGGAAGAACAGGGGAACCCTACTCACAACGGAACCAGGGTACTAGGTTAATATAAGAAACAGCGGTTCCTTTGGACTATGGAGACTTATTTAAGCAATATTTATGTACAATCGCAATAGAAAGGGTGCATTCATGTCAGAGGGCCAGAAACCGACTACACAGTATAATTCGGTATAGCATATTTATAGAAAAACAATATTTGTAGAAAAAAAATAGGAATATATGTACACTTCTTTTCAATCAAAAGCGCAGATATTTTTGCATTGTGTCCCCAAGTGAAAAATGGAACCAACAAAATGTGAATATACAAGGTGCATGATTATATACAGGGTTTCCATGAATTCTGAGAAACAGCCATACAGATATATTATTTCAGCAGCATGGGTACACAATAACACATGCTTTGTAATGGTCCGTTCTCTGTGCTTGTCGACGGCGTTTCGACCCTTCTATGTATGTGGGGTCTCTTCAAGACTGACGATGTTGGGACATCTGGGTTGTGATGTGTGCAGCCTTGGTTGAAAGTGATGTGCCACAGTGAAAGGGTGAAAAATGAAAACTCACATGAGGACCCGGACGGGTTCTCAGTGTGAGGCAAGGCAGGCACTTCTGAAGAGACCCCACATACATAGAAGGGTCAAAACGCCATCGACAAGCACAGAGAACGGACCATTACCCAGCATGTTTTATGGTGTACCTATGCTGCTGAAATAATATATCTGTATGGCCGTTTCTCAGAATTCATAGAAACCCTGTATATAATCATTCACCTTGTATATTCACATTTTGTTGGTTCCATTTTTCACTTGGGGACACAATGCACAAATATCTGCGATTTCTACATATATTCCTATTATTTTTTTACAAATATTGTTTTTCTATAAATATGCTATACCGAATTATACTGTGTAGTCGGTTTCTTGCCCTCTGACATGAATGCATCCTTTCTATTGCGATTGTACATAAATATTGCTTAAATAAGTTTCCATAGTCCACAGGAACCGCTGTTTCTTATATTATCAGGTGCAGTGGCAGGGCCAGCTACAGTGGAGCTGTTCATTTGGATAGTCGGTCATTCTTTTGTTAAATAGGCTTAAAGTCATGAAATGCAAAAAGGGAAAGGTTTGAACCCAGGTTTGGACACGTCTTTATTTAACGTTTCTTGGCATGTATGCAATGGCACGAGCTGATTCCCTGCTTGAACAATTTACTTTGACATAGCACTTGTCCAGATGTTTTGATTGTGCATCTTGGGGAGAATGACCTGTTGGTTTGTAAAGAGTCCGCTTTACTGAAGCAGATGTAATGGGACCTATTAGAGATCAGGCAGCAATGGCCCAGATGTTTCATCATCTGGATGGAATTTATTCATAGGAGACAGTGGAGGGGGGCCAAAAGACCCGCTGCTATTGACAAAACAAGGAGTAAAATCAATAGGGATATGAGATTCTTTTGTAGGGATGAGGGGTTTGTGAGAGTTGAACACCTGAGTTGAGGTATGAGGCAGTTTATTTTTCCGGGGACGATGGAGTGCACTTGTCACGCTTCGGGATGGCGCTTTATCTGATACAGATAAAGAAGGTTTTAGACAGTACATTAGATATATGGAGGTATCCTAAAGCGTTCTTGTTTGGGGTTCAGAAAAGTCATAAAGAGGAGGGGACTTTTCTGAGTGGTGTTTGGTAGCTAGTTTTTACATGTTTACAGGTTAAGTTTATGGTTGGAAACAAGTTACTCCAGGAGCAAGCAATAGGGGAAGTTAAGATAAGAGATACTTAGGGGCCTATTAGTATGGCGGGTGGTGGCACCACCGCAGTGCTGGCGTTGGCGGAAAATGCTAATTTCTGCACGCCAGCAGCGGTCCTCACGGCCACCATATTAGCATGGCCAAATATAGCCCATTTCCCGTACGCCGCGGTGCGACGCGAACCGCCATCAAAGTGTGCCTGCCACCGCGGCGGTGGGAGCCAATGGAGACTCACCGCCGTGCGGAATGACGTCCGCTCCGCTGTACAAATCAGGATGCCCCAAACAGCTAGTCACACCGCAGTGGAGAAACCGCCGAACCAGAGACGGCGGTAGCTCGACAGCGGAGCGCGATACCAGAGTCCCGGTCCCTTCCACCCGGTCCCGACCGCCATGGATCCAGCTCTACACGTCTTCCCGGTGCTGTACCTGATACATCACCAGCAAATCATGGACCGTCGCGGACGCCGCCGCAGGTACACAACAACACAATCCCACACACAACCACAACACACAACTCCTGGGCTGATACAGGGTCCCTGTCCACTCCAGACACACAGGTGGGGACAGGAACACATCCACCAGTGTACCCACACATGTCCTACCTGGCACCAAATCACCCCTCTGCATCCAGGTCGCCAATCTACTGCGATCATGAAGTAATGTCCCGGTCACATCACCGCAGCGGTGAAGACGCGGGAAAACATACGCACAATGCAGAAGGCAGGGCTGGCGGCAGGCATGGGCAGTGCACAAAGACCACAGGGCCACACCTCCACCCTCCACACACTAGGCTTCCCCAACATGAAGGGACATGCCATGTGCACCTCCTGTGCACCCCTATGCACAACAACACAAAAACAAGCTAGGTTAATCCACACCCTGCACGACACAACAAACAACTAGGGAGACAGCCACAGCAGGAGTGGCTGCAGAGGAACACACAGCACAGAAGCAAAGGCCCAGGGCAACCCACACACCACGACAACACCACACACATGGGAAGAAAACTGAGACCAAGCACAAAATGAACACACACAGATAATGAACAACCACTCCACTGGACACACAGCCTGACAAGTCGCACAGACATACCTCACACTGACACACAGCCACATACACAGACCACATGCCAGTAGCAATGGAGCACAACATATAGGAAAGCCAAAGTGATGTGCACACAAATGGAAGGCTAAGGAGATAACCACCAAACATGTGTACCTCACATGCAAGACAAGGAACAGAAGACAACACCCTCAGACCATCAAAGCACACATGGCTGGCAAAGTGAGTGAATTCAAACCACAGTCACCTCAGTGCAACAACTCAGGGAGACAGCAAGGCAACCCATGTATAGGCACAGGGATGAAAGGAAGGCCCTGAAGTCAAACTGTAAACAGCCACACATATGCATACAACTATTTCACAGGAGTATGCCAGCAGCACAACCCACAGGGCCCATCGACAGACTCCATGACTGTCAAACACAAGTAGGAATCTCCACCCCCTCACACCTGCAGCACACAACACCAGTGTCAGACACACAGAAGGGTGTCAATAATGTCCAGTCAATACACAGACAAACAATCACACTCCCTGGGGGTATCCACAAACATCACACACACACAGGGATGCCAGAACCAATGTCTGCACAAAAACAACAGCCAAACACATAACTTAAGAGAAACACACACAGAACCACAACAAGACCAGACATGACCTGTGCAGCAAAACTGTGCAAAGGCAATGGGAGCACAGACAGAACAGGAGTGCACAACCTCATCAGTCAGGAACAATGCACAGACAACATACCACAACACAGACAAGAAGTGCACCATCACAGAACAACACAGCCACATCAAACACACAACAGATGCACAGGCCAAAAAATCACACATAGCAAACACAGCAGGACATCAGGGGATGCACAGCAGGCAAGGACAAGGCAACATACACTCACAGCACTGCATGCACAACAAGCAGTGTACACACAAAACATAACAGTCCCACACAGATATGAGTGACTCACCATGAACACCACAACAACAATCAAAACAGCACACTGACAACATTACACTCAGAAAGTCAAGCAGTACCTCAGCATACACGCATACACCCAACACACCCACAGATTCACAAGTTTGGGACACAAAAGTGGAAACAACTTGACCAGAGGAATGGGCAGCACAAACAGTTAAACTGCATATGAGCAACCATAACTGCTAAACAGTACAAGAACATCACATAGAACCAATTTGGAAAATGTCCTGAGTGGCACATTGCTCCTATGCAAAGATCTGCACCACAAAGCACAGTGTCACACATGAAGTGATGGGGAGGCACACACACAGGCAAACAAAGGGGACAGCTGACATCAAAGAGAAGTGTTGTGCACGTCTGTAGTGGACATGGCAGAAGTGTACCATACACAAATAGATGGAGTGCAGACTCACAATGGGTAGGCATCTGAAGCACAGATAGGGGATGGTATGACACCACACTCAACATGCCATACTGGAGGCAATAAAGCACCATGTGACAGCAATGCATGAGAAAACACACCCACAATGTCAGTGTGGATCAGCAGGTCAGCACAGTGAGTACAAACAGTATCAAGACACATGGCTGATCAACAAAACACAACACTGAATTGCCAGTCACACACTCTGCATACTCACAATTGCCAAAAACAAGTAGGAGTCAGCCAGAACTGCAAGGACACGCCAACACACTGCACAGTGCCCAACATACAACTCACACATTTTCACACAATCACAATCACAGGACTGAACAATCCAAACAACAGGCAACCAACTCATGGGTGACACATGTGTAGTTGACATTGCAGGGGCACACACACATCAACACTCCCGACAAAGCCACTCCCTTCACACTGCACACTTCTTAACCACCCAAGTGCACACATTGAAAGTAACCCATGTGACTAGGATGACTGACCATCACAAGATGAGCATACACCTACTCTGCTGAGCACACTTGAAAGCAAGAACACACATACATGATGACCCTGGCCAGCCTGCCTGCAATCCTGTGGATAGAATCCCACTATGTCCTGGCAGTGCCCCCAGACCTGACATGTGTACAATATAGCCAACATGAACAAAGAATGAAAATGTTAACGGTATGTCATCTAATAACAACATCATTGTACCCACAAGTATCAGAGTCAGGAAGAACTGAAGTCCCTGTCACCCGTGTAAAAAATAGAATAAGTGAGACAAGCCATTGGCAATGTTGAAGTGGCACACAGAGCATGTGGGACAGTAAACCATATACATACAGAAACAACTTTATTTAGTAAGGACACTGACAAAACTGACAACAGGAGCAACTGTCTATATTCACATATTGAGATAGACACCAAGATTAGAGAAGCGCAAGGCACAAAATGAACACTATGTCTATGAGAAGCAGCACAGGCAAGGGGAAAACAGCAAGGCCAGTGGCCAGTCCAAGGTGCAGGGCATGCCCATGAGAAGCTGCACAGGCAAGGGGAAAACAGCAAGGCCAGTGGCCAGTCCAAGATGCAGGGTATGTCTATGAGAAGCTGCACAGGTAAGGGGAAAACAGCAAGGCCAGTGGCCAGTCCAAGGTGCAGAGTATGTCCATGAGAAGCTGCACAGGCAAGGGGAAAACAGCAAGGCCAGTGGCCAGTCCAAGGTGCAGAGTATGTCCATGAGAAGCTGCACAGGCAAGGGGAAAACAGCAGTGAACGGCAAGGCCAGTGGGCAGGACAAAGTGCAGAGTGAGACCATGAGAAGCTGCACAGTCAAGGGGCATACAGCAGTGAATTACAAGGCCAGTGGGCAGGACAAAGTGCAGAGTGAGACCATGAGAAGCTGCACTGGCAAGGGGCACACAGCAGTGAACGACAAGGCCAGTGGGCAGGGCAAAGTGCAGAGTGAGACCATGAGAAGCTGCACAGGGAATGTGTGCGACTGTACCCTGCCATGGTCAGCAACACAATCAAGGGGTATCAATGGGCAGTTCAGGCACCGCTCTGGGAGAGACAGGTGTCTGAGGGTGAATGCCACTCAGACTTGGCTGTCAGTCGGACTGGGAGCTGGCTGTGTGTCGGAGACAGTTGGAGCACTTGACCTGTGAGAGAGATGCTCAGCTAAGGTAGAGCTATCAGTGGCTTGGGAAGCCGGAGGGCTGCTTGGAGCAGGTGGTGTAGTGGCCCGTGGAGGTGGAGTCATGCAGACATGAGACACAGTGTGGGTGGGAGATTGTGGAGGGGTGCCTTTCCACTTCTTGGGGATCCTAACTGGCTTGCCTGACTTGGGATCAATGGGAAGTGGTGTGGACACAACAGGCACACTCACCACCAAAGCTGCATCAGGAGCAGACGCTGACCCTCCCTCGGGGGACTTGCTGGATCCACCGGTACATTTCGCCTGGCCTTGCCTTTGCCCCTCCATCCCCTGTTTACCAGGTGTTCCCCCTACTGTGCCCTCCTTTCCCTGCTTCACTGGGCTTGGAATGGGAGTCGAGGTAGTGGGTGAATCTGCCTTTGAGCCCTTCCTATGTGTACTTTTGGCAGACACCACCTTCTCAGTGGGCATGGAAAAACTCTGCTTGTCTTTGCGAGACGCTTTTGGGACAGGAGACTCCTTGGCTGGGGATGCCTCTGAGGCATGTGACCCTAAGGTCTGCTTCTTTGCTTTTTGAGCCTTGGTGTTGCCTGACGGGCTTTTGTCTTTGCACTCTGGGGTGGCTTTAGTTTTCTATGGGGATGGTGTCTGCGCCCTGGACCGCTTGGGTTGCTGCTGCTGTGTGCTTTGTGTGCTGTATCGTGACCTTGAGGTCTGTGGAGCGTGGTCACTATTGTCAGACATGGCCACTGGCAGGGGGGTGGACAAAGGGACTGGAGATGGACTACGAGATTGTGCCAGTTGAAGGGCTGCCGTCACTGCAGAGGACAAAGCCTGGACAGTCCGGTACAGCCCACCCACGTCTGAATGTATGCCCTCCATGAAAGCAACCACGTGTGCCAATTTTTTGTTGTGGTCTATGAAGGCATTGAGGAGAGCTGACTGGCCCACACACAGCTGGCGCAAAAGGTCCACACACCCAGCACTGTTGGCAACAGGTGGGACAGGTGCAGGGGCAGCGGTGCCTGGGGTGAAGGACACTCTTCCCTTCTTACTGGGGCGAACACAGGCAGCACCAGAGGAAGTGGCTGGGAGGGTGGGCACTGTTCGCTGTGTGGTGGAAGATGAGGCAGAGTCCCCATCCCCTGTGCCCGCCAACATCAGATGAAGTTGAGCTTTGTGCCTCTGGCTGTGATTCCTCAGGCAGACTCCTGCCCCCCTCCGAGGCACTGGTGACATCTGTGTCATCACTGTGCTCGTGTCCAGCTGTTGTGCTTGATTCCCCACCGCTGGTGTACGTCCCCTGTCTCTCCGTGACCACGGGAGATGCTGCATGAGAGAGAGAAATAGGGTCAGTTCAGTGTAAGCAACATTACAAACATATGCAAGCAAAGCATCACTGAAGATGGCTAAATCTACATGTTGCAAACTACCCTGTGCAATGACATTGTGCTAACTCACTTTATTGACTCAAATACTGCGTGTAAACAAGAAAACCAGGCATAAATGAGCCATGTGATGGCCACACAACATAACGGCCTGCTGGTAGCTCCGTTCAACCAGACACACAAATAGCTCAGAGCACAACTATGGCCATGATGGGGGCAAGGATGAAGCCTACAACATGTTGCCACTGTCAGATCTGGATGGAGCATGAGGGGACAACACAGATACAGACTACAACATGACATTCCACAATGGACATGAGCCCATGCCATCCACCATGTTGTCCTTTGGGGCACAACTACTGTTGCACATTGGCGTCAGATGTCTGCACCTCACAAATCTGAGGTCAGGCAAAGCATGCATTGATGAAAGCACACTCAGAACAGACACACTGCCGTTCACTTCCATGGGATATCCCAGACTACCCCAATGCAGACGATACCTGAAGCCCACGACTCAATATGCAATGGAAATGCCCAGTACTCAAATTACATTAGGAAGTACCGGTAGGGCAAATGCATGACAGCAGCACCCAGCACAGAGGCCACTCACAAGCCACTGCGTCACACTACCAACATCACATAGGCCAGCGCTGGCACAGGCTGTGTACACATGCAGCCACTCACAGCCAAAGTCCCCCTTCCCGGAATACTCACCCCCAGCTAGCTGCTGATGCTCCTTCAAACGTGCATCTAGCTCAGGCTGTGTCAGGGCCAAGATGCAGCCCATCAGTGGTGTCATGCTGCACTGTGCCAACCTGCCAGTGCGAGGGAGCAGCCCAAGTGTCATCTCCGCCACGTTCTTTGCCAGCTGGAAGATGTCGTCCCACCTCTTGTGGCAGTGGGTGCTCTGTCAGTTTGAGACACCCAGAGCCCACACCTTGGTCGCAATGGCCCTCCACATGGCCTTACGCAGGTGTACTTTGAGCTGCAGGCATGGGAGACAAGAGGGGGAAAACAACAGTGACACAGTGTTATGTAACAAAATTACTCAGGACATTAGCATGATAATGACTCATCCCAAATCCACAGATCTGTTTTTCTGAGACAAAAATGCATCTCACATTCTACATCTGCATCGGAAAAGCACACGTAAATGCATGCAGGTGTGAGGGGGGACAGGGTACCTGCACATCTCATACACATGCAGGATGCCAGGCCAGGAAGCCATGTGTAGTCTGCCCACATCTGCTGTCCATTTCTAGGTTGAGCAAGACATACATCACATATCAACATGTGTTTGGGGGTAGACTCACTGTGTCCAACACTGTGCAGCCCTCAATGTCCTTGCCCTGTGAATATCTCACTGTGTCATGGATGTCACATTGAGGGACATGTTCTCACAAACCCACACTCTTCTCACAAGGCCTTTCGTGTGCAATCTACAGGGCTGAGATGGCTCATTGCTGGAGTGCAATGAGATGAGACACATGTAAAACTCTATAAGTTCTGTGATCTGTCCTTGTCATTTTGGGCGGTGACTGTGCAGGCCATGTGGGCTCACACTGAGATGGACAACAGAGACCCACACAGCCATTCACACAAGCAATCACTGTCCTGACTCCGGCATTACCAACTTGAAGCGTCACTGTATGGCTGACAAGACAACACATGTCCCTCAAATCATACACCCCCCCTTCCCCCTGGAGAAAGCATGTTAGGCAGTGCATGACACAACCCCACGCCCTCAGGCACATTCTGCATAAGACTAACTACATGTGTGCTCCCCCTGCACTCTCACCCCCACTGTTGAAGACTTAACACGACATTAGGGGCACCATATAGCCTTGAGTACTGTGTGAGCACCTCGTCCACCAGGACCTCCAGCTCCTCGCTGGTGAAGGGACTTGCATGGATCTTCTCAGTCCTTGCCATCACTGTGGACATGAGACAGCAGCAGCAGCAGCAGCAGCAGGTGAGGGGTCTCAGGCAGCAGTCCCTGGAGGCAGCAGCAGATGAGGGGGTCTCAGGCAGCAGTCCCTTGATGCAGCAGCAAGTGAGGGGTCTCAGGGAGGCAGCCGGTGAGGGGTCTCAGGCAGCAGTCCCTGGTGGCAGCAGCAGATGAGGGGTCTCAGGCAGCAGTCCCTGGAGGCAGCAGCAGATGAGGGGTCTCAGGCAGCAGTCCCTGGAGGCAGCAGCAGGTGTGGGGTGCTAGATTTGGCATCTTTTGGCGTGTTTCCCCTGAGTTTTTGCTTTCTGACCTCCCGGTTTTTGCTGGTGTAATGATTCTGCGCACTTTCCTCACTGCTGTCCAGTGGTAAAGTGAAAGTGCTCCTGTTGTAAAATGTATTATGGATTGGTATTTCCATGATTGGCCTATTTGATTTATGTGTCAGTCCTTAGTAAAGTGCACTGCGAGTGACAGGGCCTATAAATCAAATGCTGTTGGTGGGCTGCAGCACTGGATTGTGCCACCCACCTAAACAGCCTGTAAAGTGTAACTCTGGCCAGCCATTGCAGAGCCTGTGCGCATCACGGGGCTGCCATGTTGACTTGGCAAGTGCACACACTTGCCAGTCCCCAACCCTTCGCTTTTCTACATGTTAGTCACCCCTAAGGTAGGCCCATGGTACCCCTGTGGGCAGGGTGCATTGTATGTGAAAGGTAGGACATGCCCTGGTATGTGTGGCATGTCCTGATAGTGAATTACAGCCTACTTCGTTTTTCACTATTGCAAGGCTACCTGTTCCCCATAGGCCTGAATGGGCCGTTTGATTATAACATCCTATATTCCTAACTGACCGAGGGAACATGGTAGACATTCGAGTTTAGTATGCCTGAACTCAGAATGATACAATACATATTTTAGTGAAGTTGGTTTTAACATTCTGTGTTTGAAAATACCACTTTTAGAAAGTAGGTATTTTCTTGCCTAACCATCCAGCCTGCCTCTACTAGGTTGTGTATTGTCTGTCTGGTTTGTGAGTGACAGGGGCTGGGGGAGACTCCAAGAGACAGGGTGAGTCAGCACAGGGCTGAATAGACCTATCTGCGTGTAGATGGGTGGGAGGAGTAGCACCTGGACCTGAGTAGGGCTGTGCCTGCCTTCCACAAGGCTGGCTTAACCTCCTGTGGTGCCTCTGAGGACCCTTGCCCACACTGACAAAGGAAGAAGGTGCACACTGGCAGGATGCACCCAGAACTGGTTTGAACTAGGTACAGGACCCTCTGCCTGTAGAGGACAAAGGATTTGCTAGTATAAATATTGGGGCCCAGACCCTAAGATTTCAGAACTCTTTTGGATCAAGAAGACTGCCAAGAAGAAGAGCGGGAGAAACTGTGAGGAGGAACTACCACTTTGCTGTGTGCTTTGCTGGGTTGGCCTGCAGTGGCTGCTTCTGTTTTGGGCAGTGAAAGGACTTGACTGAACTTTCTGCAATCTACTTTTGTGAGTTTCTCCAAGGGCTTGAGGTAGAGCTTGCCCCCTATTCAAGAAGTCTCAGGAACAGCAAAGACTTCAAGCTCGACGCGGTCTATGACGCCGCTGCCGACTCCGTGTCCTGAAGGCACCGCAGAGGGCACCGCCGCAACGCCGCACCGCGACCCTGGCCTCACCGCCGACACCTGCTTATACCGCCACCGAGCCGCTGCTCGCACCGTGACCTGTGGGCACCACACTCCGCACCGCCTCGCTTCACGACGATGCCTTGGTATCCCCAACGATGTTGCCCCACACCAGGCTGGACGCCGCTGCTTGCACCGTGGTTCAAGGGCACCGCTCGTAAATTTACACAATGCACCGCCCTCATCCCGCACCGCATCCTTGGCCTACTGATGCCGGTGCCATCGACTCCAGTTCATCAGCTGACGACAGCGCTCCCGCAACGACTACGCCGCTGCTTGCACGGTGAACTGCCTGCACCGTGACGAGCACCACCATCATCTCACACCGCGACCCTGGACTCACCGATGACGCCATCTGACGCCGCCACCGAGCCATTGCTCGCACCGTGACCTGAGGGCACCGCACGCCCGACGCTGGCCGACGCCAGCGCTCCTGACTTCAACAAAGAGGAGTTCGATCTGCAACGCGTGTGACTTCGAGGGCCTCTACTACTCCTGCACCGACCTCCGGAACCGACGCCCAAGGATGCCATGTGTTCAGAAGCTCAATGAGAGGTCATCGACGCCCTGCATTTCTGACCGGTACTGTTTGCGGGTCTTCCCGACACCGTAGCAGGCTGGCGATGCCGCAGTCAGCCAGAACTATTTGGATTTGTTTGCTCACAACGCTTTGATAGCCCCAGACAGAGCTATCAACATCAATGAACTGTTTTACAAAGTTATTTTGCTAACTGAAGATTTTTAAGTTCATTATTGTGGATTTTTATCGTTTTCGTCTTGTCTTAAGTATATCAAAATATTGGATATTTTTCTAAACTGGTATGGTGTCCGTTTGTAGTGCTTACACTGTATTACTGTTGGTTATGTGCAAATGCTTTACACACTGCCTCTAAGATAAGCCTGGCTGCTCGTGCCAAGCTACCAAGGGGGTGAGCAGGGGTTATTTTAGGAGTGTAACTCCCTTATCCTGACTAGGAAGAAGGGTCCCTATTTGGACAAAGGTACAAGCCCTTGCCAACTAGAGACTCCCATTTCTAACAAGGGGTCTCAGGCAGCTGTCCCTGGAGGCAGCAGCAGGTGAGGGGTATCAGGCAGCAGTCCCTGGAGACAGCAGCAGGTGAGGGGTCTCAGGCAGCAGTCCCTGGAGGCATAAGCAGGTGAGGGGTGTCAGGCAGCAGACTCTGGGAGCAGTGGAAATGTGAGGCTCTCTCCCACACACATATATCCCCCTCGGGTCGTTTCAGTGGTGCTAAGGTGCTACAATTGGTGTTCCAGGTCTGCCTTTTTCAAATTCATCCAATGACTGGCTCCGCGGTGGCAGAGCATGCATACTGTGATTTTTAAAATTTGATCAAGCTACCACGTTAGCGGTTCTCATTGGCTGTAAGGACATTGTGCATGGCGGTGACACACCGCAGGGGCCAGGCGTGCGCTACCGCGGTGGTGCATCTATCAATTGCATCCAATGACAGGCCCCACAGTGGCGGAGCACGCCTACCGTGATTTTCAAAATTGCATCATGCTACCGCAATTGCGCATCCAATTGGCTGTAAGGGCATGGGCAATGGCGGTGACACACCGCAGGTGTCAGGCGGTAGCTACCGGGATTTGGGTGCCATTCATTGATATGGGTGACCGGGATTTGGGTGGCGGAGCATGCCAACCGCCATTTAGCGAGACATATGTACCTATCACTACCGCGATTGTGTCATGGTCCATGGCTGTGACACACCGCATGTGCCAGGCAGTAGCTACCGGGATTTGGGTACCATACATTGATATGGGTGACTGGGATTTGGGTGGCGGAGCATGCCAACCGCCATTTAGCAAGACATAAGTACCTATCACTCCCGCGATTGTGTCATGGTCCATGGTGGTGACACACCGCAGGTGCCAGGCGGTGGCTACCGGGATTTGGGTGCCATACATTGATATGGGTGGCCGGGATTTGGGTGGCGGAGCATGCCAACCACCATTTAGTGAGACATATGTACCTATCGCTACTGCGATTGTGTCATGGTCCATGGTGGTGACACACCGCAGGTGCCAGGTGGTAGCTACCGGGATTTGGGTGCCATACATTGATATGGGTAACCGGGAATTGGGTGGCGGAACATGCCAACCACCATTTAGCGAGACATATGTACCTATCACTACCCTGATTGTGT
This sequence comes from Triturus cristatus, assembly GCF_964204655.1. NCBI lineage: Eukaryota > Metazoa > Chordata > Amphibia > Caudata > Salamandridae > Triturus > Triturus cristatus. The sequence goes on along the minus strand of NC_140583.1, from coordinate 1,154,298,001 downwards.
CATGGTCCATGGTGGTGACACACCGCAGGTGCCAGGCGGTAGCTACCGGGATTTGGGTGCCATACATTGATATGGGTGACCCGGATTTGGGTGGCGGAGCATGCCAACCGACATTTAGTGAGACATATGTACTTATCACTACCGCGATTGTGTCGTGGTCCATGGTGGTGACACACCGTAGGTGCCAGGCGGTAGCTACCGGGATTTGGGTGCCATACATTGATATGGGTGACCGGGATTTGGGTGGTGGAGCATGCTAACCGCCATTTAGTGAGACATATGTACCTATCACTACCGCGATTGTGTCATGGTCCATGGTGGTGACACACCGCAGGTGCCAGGTGGTAGCTACCAGGATTTGGGTGCCATACATTGATATGGGTGGCTGGGATTTGGGTGGCCGATTACTTTGACAGCACCAATGTACACATCATGCTGTGTCAATGGCCATCTGGCAGTCATCAACCGTGCACAGTGGCCACATGGTTAATGGCACATCATTGTGCACACAATGCCAATGTTCCATTTACCCCACTGCTGACTATGCATGCCATGTTTGTGTATGTGATTTTGTAGATTGGCATGTACTCCCTCACATGTCACTTGTGATATTGATGGGCCTGTACACAGGACAGTGTTGTTATGGACTCTCCAATGTGTACACATGTCAATGTGTTGAAGTGCAGTGAAAATCACAGCGATGTTTGTCTCAATAAGAATGTTCAGATTTGCCTGTCCTCTAATGTTTGATCATGCACACACTCGTCATTTATGCTCAGCCTGTGGTCATTGTGTTTTTGATGTGTGCGAGGTTCAACTGAAGCCTGAAGGTGTGTTTGGTACAGCAGCTAGGTATGAGACAGTGGTGTTGCATTTTTACACATATGCTGGATGATATACTCAAAGGTGTGCCCATGGTAAATGTGGCCATATCCCTATGTGCATTCTTATAGACCGAGGTTGTTTTGGAGGTACTTGCTGTGTGTAAGTTGACAAGTGTACGATTAGTGTAGCTGAAGGTGTCCCTACATCTAAGCTGGTCTGTAACTCAATTTTGATGACAGTCATTGTTAGCGTTGTGTCAGCCAAAACGTGAGATGCTTTGCCCATCTCATGATGTATTATATTGACATTTGTCCACTTTCATCTCAACTAGTAGGAGACCGAATCTGTATCGTCCCTTCACAGTGCTGGCAGACATGGAGGATGAGGAGATCATCTGTAAATTTCGTCTGGATAAAGCTACCCTACAGACCCTTACTGCTATGTTGGAGCCCCACCTGCAGCCTCGCAGAACATATCCAACAGCTTTCACCCCAACGTCTAAGGTGATGAATTTTTTTGCCACTGGATATTTCCAGTACATGGTGTCCAGCGCAGGTGGGATGTCGCAAACTATGTTCAGCATGGTGCTGCGTGATGTTCTGTCCGCTATGATGTTCCACAAGGACAGATAAATCCATTTCCCCAGGAGGCCTGAATTGGCGGCTGTGAAGGGAGATTTTTATCCCCTTGGACACATCCCCCATGTTGTTGGTGCCATTGATTGCACCCATGTTGGGCTTGTACCACCACAGGCATGTGAGCACATCTACAGGAATCGTAAACATTACAACTCCATAAATGGGCAAGTGGTGTGCCAGGCAGATATGATCATCTTGCACGTGTGTGCCAAATTTCCAGGCTCGGCCCATGATTCATACATCCTGTGTAACAGCATTGTACCACAGGTGATGGTTAATCTTTTTCCCGAGCGTGCATGGATTGTGGGTGACTATGCCGAGTCAAATAGCGTGCTGTGTGTGTGACCTGCTGTCCTCTGCCACAGCAAAATTGCAATTTTTATCTGTGTTTGTCACACCTAGGTGACTCTGCATATCCCCACCATCCTTGGTTGCTGAGCCCACTGCAGAATTCCAGGACACCAGCTGATTTCCACTACAATGATGATCATGGGAGGACACGTCGAGTGGTGGAGCGTACTTTCGGTCTGCTGAAGTCACGTTTCCGCTGCCTGGACAAGACCGGAGTTGCACTGATGTACTCGCCCAGGAAGGTGTGTCAGATTGTAGTGGCATGCTGCATGCTCCACAACCTAGCCATTCGCAAGGATATCCCCCTGATCCAGGATGATGATGAGCAGCCGAGGCCCCTGCTTGCAAACCAACCTGTGTCCAGTGATGAGGACAGTGGAAAGGAGGAAGTGGTTAACCTGCGTCAACAGCTCATCAGCCGCTACTTCACTTGAAGGTGAGTGACAATGTACTACGGCCCCATTGTCTGGTGATGTTGCTGTTGTTGTGAAGGTGTATGTGAGATTTGTGACTGCAGCCGGTTGTTGGCTCAGTGGTGGCTGACAATGTTTCAGGGACAGGTTATTTATGAACATCTACAGGATTTGTATGTTGGCACTTGTTGCCCATTGTGATTGTGCATGTTGGATTATCTTGATGGTAAGTGTTGTGTGATGTCTAATGCCACACCCAGACTAGTGAATGTTGTTCGGTTGTGTTTTCCTAGGTGCCTTCAACCTCTCCTTGCCTACATACACTCCTTACTCCTGGTACATTGTAATCATGGGGAAGACTGCACATCCTGTAAAAATGACGGATCAGAAACAACAACATGTGTGTAAGGAGTATTTATTTACAATGGTGACATGTGAGGGTGGGTGGACATTTACATTGATGTGATTGGTGACGCAGTGAGTTGACAGTTATAGTAAATGAGATAATCGAGTAGTCACCACATTGATGTGGTGGCCCAGTCCAACAGACAGATGCCATTCACAAGGCAGTGTGGGGAAGGACAGTCCAAAAAGTCAATGCAGTGGTGAAGAGGGTTGCCATCAGGGCTGGCTCCGTGTCTGACGTTTGGCAGGTGCTTTGCCATGGGTTACTCCCAGGGATTTCTTGGGATGGCCCCTTCGTCGCTTGGCAGCGGGGGCCTCTGCTTTGGGGCCAGTGGGGTCTGAGGACTTACCCCTCTCTGTGGCCGCAGGGGAGGATGGTGAACTGTCATCCTGCAGACCAGCAGGGGGAGGTGGAGGTGTTGTCTGGGGCTCAGGCCTGTCCCTAAGTACCGCCACTTGCTGGCCCAAGAGGTCCACAATTTGGCCCATGCGGGTGTCGATGGATCTCATCAGCAGGAACACTTCTTCAGTCTGGCCCGTTCGTCCCTGGGCCTGTTCATAGGCCCCAATTACTCTGTTGATGTGGTCCAGGGATTGGGTCCCAGCCTCTGGTTGTCTGTGAGTGACCCTGCCCCTCCCACCTGCCCTGCTGCCACAGACCTGTTGCCTCACCACTGTAGGTACCTGATCCTCTCTCTGCCCTCCTCAATTATTGGGTTGGGGTGGTCATCCTCTGGGACAGGGGGAGTGTTGCAGGCAGCACTGGTGGTGGTGATGTTGGTGGTGGTGGTGGTGGTGATGGTGGGGGGTGGAGGACGCACAGGCCGTAACAGCAGGGGTCTGCAGAGACATTGGTATTGCAGCGGATGTGGTGGGGGGGATGATGGGGTCCCCCTACCTGTTGCGCCCTGGCACACCAGATGGGCCAGTTTTGAGCTCCTCGTCCAATAAATCCCGGGAGTCAACATCCGAGAGTCCATGTACTGGGAGGAGGGGGGAGACTGGCTCTGCAGGTTGCTGGTGTTGTCCTCTGCAGTCAGTTCTTGGTCACCTGTGGGTCAGATGGGAAATGGTCATTGTAGTGCACTCCGCAAGCTTTGTGTTGGCTGTGTATCATTTACTGTTTGTGCAACACACAGTTGACTAATCATCACATTATTTTCTATGTGCACTACTGTGCCTCCTGACATGATACTGTGGTACATGTATTACTTGTCCATGGTGTGAGGTGTCAATACATACCATGCGCCACATGCATAATTTGTGATTACAGGGACATGTTGCCATCTAGGGACTAGAGCAACAAAGATTTTCTGTGAGGACTCTTTGTTGATTACTCTGCCCTAGCAGACGTTACATCTGGGCATGAACTGGCCATTGTCAGCTCATGCATACCTTTGTCTTGTCATGTGCATATCTTGATTTGTACCACCAACCAGGCTTTCTTTGTTTTCATATGGTCCTTATTGCTCTGGCCCCATGGCACTTTAACATGTCATTCAGTGCCGTGCATGATTGTGCACAGACTTTCTTATACATGTGCCTTGGTGTGTCACACTTTGGTTGCTGTGACAGTTTAATTTGCGTAGCTGTCTGCACACTGTGAGTGGCAATAGGATCTGTGTATGTTTGGGCAATTTGAGTGCTGGTGTTGTCATATGGCACCATGCTTTTTGAGAAGACTGGCGGTGTGCACATACTGGCTACTTACCTGTTATGTTTTCACATTTGGCTTTGTTTTGTGACACATCTGTGTGTGTGGCGTGTGTGTGTGTGTGTGTTGGAGGCTTACAAACTGCTCAGGGGTGGGACAAGAAAGCATAACATGTCTACCTACCTATTAGTTTGTTTGTACTGATTGTATGGCTGCCACATGCATCTGGGTGGGGTGGGGGGAGTGCTCCATCTTGCTGTGCTGTGGGACAAGGGGGCCTGCTGGTAGTTGTAGTTCAGCCCTCCCACCCCCAAACACCCTCCATGGCAAGATGGCTACCTACCTGTTAGTCTGTTTGTAGTGATAGTGTGGCTGCCACATGCATCTGGGTGGGAGGAAGTGCTCCATCTTGATGAGCTGGGGGACAAGGGGGCATGGTGGGAGTTGTAGTGCAGACCTCCCACCCCCAAACACCCTCCATGGCAAGATGGCTACCTACTCGTTAGTCTGTTTGTAGAGATCATATGGCTGCCACATGCATCTGGGTGGGAGGAAGTGCTCCATCTTGATGAGCTGTGGGACAAGGGGGCCTGGTAGGAGTTGTAGTGCAGGCCTCCCGCCCACAAACACCCACCATGGCAAGATGGCTGCCTACCTGTCAGTTTGAAGAGAACAATGCTGTGGCTGCCACATGCATCTGGGTGGGGTGGGGGGAGTGTTCCATCCTGCTGAGCTGTGGAACAAGGGGGCCTGGTGGGAGTTGTAGTGCAGCACTCCCACCCCCAAACAACCTCCATGGCAAGATGGCTACCTACCTGTTAGTCTGTTTGTAGTGATAGTGTGGCTGCCACATGCATCTGGGTGGGAGACAGTGCTCCATCTTGATGAGCTGGGGGACAAGGGGGCATGGTGGGAGTTTTAGTGCAGCCCTCCCACCCACAAGCACCCTCCATGGCAAGATGGCTACCTACCTGTTAGTCTGTTTGTAGTGATAGTATGGCTGTCACATGCATCCGGGTGGGGAGAGTGTTCCATCCTGCTGCGATGTGGAACAAGGGGGCCTGGTGGGAGTTGTAGTGCAGCCCTCCCACCCACAAACACCCTCCATGGCAAGATGGCTACCTACCTGTTAGATGAAGGTGAACAATACAATGGCTGCCACATGCTTCTGGGTGGGGGTGGTGCTCCATCCTGCTCAGGGGTGGGACAGGGCTACCTGGTGGGAGTTGTAGTGCAGTCTTCCCACCCACAAGCACCCTCCCTGTGAAGATGGCTACCTACCTGTCAGTTTGAAGAGAGCAATGATATGGCTGCCACATGCTTCTGGGTGGGGTGTGGGGAGTGCTCCATCTTGCCGAGCTGTGGGACAAGGGCGCCTGGTGGGAGTTGTGGTGCTGGCTGCCTGTGCACATGTCCCCATGGTGATGTTGCTAGCTACGTTTGGAGTGACTGTGAGGGAGTGAATTTTTGATCTGTGAGACATGTGTTGGGGAATGTGTGGTACAGATGGATGTACTTGGGCCTAGGAGGTGTAGCTTTGTAGTTGTGTAAGATAGTACACAGCAGTGTGGTGGTAGTAATTTGTTTGTACTTACAAGCCTTCACTCCCCCGGCTACTCCTGTGAGACTCTCTGGATTCAGTATGGCAAGCACCTTCTTCTCCCATGCATTGAAGGTGTTTGGTGGGATGGGAGGGCCACTGCCAGTGCTCTGAGCCAGCTCATGATTCGTGCTCCTCTTCTCTTTCACAACCCTCTTCAGGTCATGCCACTGCTTCATGATTTCCTTTTTTGATCGCGGTGTGGTCCCTACTGCATTGACCTTATCGACTATCCTTGCCCACAATTGTGCTCTTGTGGCTGATGGTGTCTGTTGGACCAGGATAGCAAACAGTTTTGGTTCCACTCTGGCTATCTCAGCTACCATAACCGTCAACCCACTCTCTGTGAATTTGGGCATTTTCTGTGTTGCCATGGTGTGTGATGTGCAAATGGGTTATGGGTGCAGGGGTGTGAGTGGTGGAGGTGGTGGTGATGTGTATGGTGTGTGATGTGCAGGGGGTTAGAGGTGCAGAAGTGGAGGTGGTGCTGTGTGTGGTGTGAGTAGTGATGGTGTGTTGATTTGCCTCTCCTTTGTGCTCTGGTGTTGGGCCCTTCAGTTGTGGACTTTTGCAAAGGATTGTGATCAGGGAAGGGGCTTGTTGTATACTTAGCTATGTGGGTGTGTCCAAATGGGGTATTGCTGTGGGTTGTCCTGGGATTTGTATTTTTGTATATGCAATGTGGTTGTGTCATTGGGGTGTGTTCTGTGTTTTTGGGTGGCATGGCTAGTTTGCTTGTTGCACTTTGTGGCCTTGCTGTGAGTTTTTTCAGTCGACTGCCATATTTGTCACGGAGCGTCCGCAGCGGTGGCTATGCTCCAGTTCTTTTGCCGGCTTCCCCATTATTCACTGTTTGCGACCGCGGGGGTTGGAAACAGCGGTACGTACCACGGGACCATCGGGGATATCCTAATTTCCCGTGCAGTGTCTCCGCTATCCTGGGTTTTGGCCATCTCCGGCAGCTACAGGCAGTTTTTCTTTACCTTGTTTCCTAATTTGGACGCTGGTTTTTCTCTGGTACCGGCAGGCAGTTGATTTCCGCTTCCATGGCGGTCGGGGTGGTTTTCTGACCGCCATGTGTAGGGCGTTAGAGAAATCAAGGGCCAAACCAAAGCGTGGGAGTGAAGGTTTTATTTTCCCAAACAATTTTCTCCTTCGAGAAGCCAGTCTCAAACATAAACAAAAATGTATATCAGTAGTTTGGTCTTTTCTTTGCCTCATTGGGGTGCTTAGGTATTCCTCTTCTTATCGTCAGGGTCGGCCCTGGTAGCACCAAAACAAAACAAATGGAGAACAATGTGTGAGTACGTTGCTTTACTCCTGGAGAGGGTAGGGTGTGAGGGACCACCAAAATGCCGCAGTGCTCGACTAAACAAAAAGGTTCCGCTGTGTCTGGGTACGGGTGAAGAGGAGGATGATAGAGGAGTTACACCGCCCTAGTTGCCGGTCCGGTCCCTCCTCCCAGCCCAAGTCGCAAACCTGTTGCGTATCTGTGATAGCCCCGCTCCTCCTGGAGTGTGGCTGGACATAGAGCAGCGTAGTTGGCCTTCCGCCGTATCCGTAACTCCTCTCCGTGGTCCGTCCTCCGCTTTCGCTGTTCTCGACCTCACCCGTCTTCTTCGACTCTCTACCGTTGGAATCAGCACGCGCCGGATTCCTGATTTCCTCCTCCCCTATTGGCCAGGGGGTGATGATGTTGCAAGAGAGGCTCGGTCTTTCCAGAGAAGGACTCTGGTTAAAGGAGCAGTATTGAATTTCGGTGCCTTCATCTGGTGTAGCGTTCAAAGGGCCGAGCCAGTCATCGTGCTGTGGGGAAACGAGAGACCCATTGGAAGGAGAGACATACCACCAGTCCTCGTTATATTTCTCTTATCCCAACTCACTAGGGACCTCGTGACACTATGCTAATAGACCCCTTAGTTAGGTAGATGTTTAGAGAAGTAGGTAAGGGGTTACAGGGTTAAAGTTCAACAGTTAATGACTGAGTAGGGTCTTTTAAATAGTTGCAAGGAAAGTCGAAAGGGGGAAACCTTAGGTGAGGGGCGAAAACACAAGGTAGGTGAATAAATGTATAGCGAAGTTTAGTTTTGTAAGGCAAATGCCAAGGTTCATGTTGTGAGGTGCACCAGTCTTCAATAATGTGTCTGTCACAGGACCTTCTTGCACAGCTATACTGTTGCAGTAATAAGGCTATGGAGACCAGTTATTTCTGCATGTTATGCGCTGTTCCTTTTATTAGGGTACACAATGGCGCGACAGTCATTGGTTTCCTCCTGCTTTTCTTGGTTGGGGGGAACAGTCACCAAGGATCCCTCTGAGGCAGGGCAGGTGCACCGGCTTCCAGCGTTGTCCCGGCGTAAGGCACCGAAAGAAAAGAAAATGAAAACAAGGGTCAGGGGAATGAAAATAGGACCTTCCTGGCACGAGGTAGGGATTGTGAGGGAAGCAGCACCCGATTCCAACACCGTGTGAAACGGCTTTTTCGGGACAAACATGTCCTCCCTCTATGTCGTACCTGGCTCCTCCCTGTGCTCTGTAAAACCCAGCAGTCTTGCCCGTACCTTGTCTAGCCACCCTCCTCCAGGAGAGTGGCGGGGCGATGCGCGATCTCGTTAGCCTCCTGGCGTGTCCTTTGCTTCTGGGACGGCGTCTCTGGCTTGCCTCTCCTTCTTGAGGTTTGTATCAGCCAGCAGCTTCCGCCTTTCTCACTCCTCTTCTCCTCCCTTATTCTCCACTTCCTGAGTCGTCACGGCGTTCCGCCCTCTCCGCCAGTTGCGAACCTCCTCTGATAGGGCCATTGAAGCCCGCGTCGTTGGCCACGCCCCATAGCGCTCCTCCTGGTAGCTGCTGTCGAGATCCTTATAGGGCTCCTGCACTGCCTGTACACGGAGTGACAGCACGTCAATCAGGTTGTTGACAAGGGAGTAAGGAACTATAGACAGCTGTTCATCTTCTGACTCCTGACACATCCCCCCCAGGAATTCCCCATCGGTAGCGGTTGCAGAGCCAAAAACCACCGAAGGACCCAATCGTTACATCCCTTGTTCTTTTGAAGCCAGGGAAAGGGCGCGTGGTCGGTGTATAAAACAAAAGACCGTCCTTCTAAGTAATACCTCAGTTTCTCAATGTCCCATTTCAGGGCCAGGCATTCCTTTTTGATCGTAGGGTAGGCCTGTTCCCTAGGGAAGAGCTTCCGACTGATGTAAAGTATTGGCCTTTCTAGTCCGTCGGTGTCCAATTGAGAAAGGACTGCACCTATGCCCACCCCAGAAGCTTCAGTTTGCAAAATGAAGGGGTTATGGAAGTTAGGAGTAAGCAATACTGGAGACATTGTTATTATGTTTTTCAACTTCTGGAAGGCTAGGGTCTCTTGACTGGAGGGGGACCAAAGACAAGAAGGAGTAGCTGTCTTCTTTAGTAAGTCGGTGAGAGGTGCGGCTATGTCAGAAAACTGTGGTATAAATCGTCTAAAGTACCTAACCTGTCCGAGAAAAGTCCTTAGTTCTTTATTATTTGTGGGAAAGGGAGTGTCTTGAATAGCCCTAACCTTTTTTGTTTGTGGTTCGATTAAGCCTTTCCCCAACAAATAGCCCAGGTATTTTACTTTTTGGAATGAAAATTTGGACTTCTTTGCATTTATATGAAGGTTGGCACTCCTTAATTCCGACAGGATAGCCGTCAGGTGGGACTGATTTTCTGCCCAGGTTTTGCTGTACACTATAATGTCGTCTAAGTGTGCCGAGGAGTACTCCAAGTGTTGTTTTAAGAGGGTATGCATGAGTCTTTGAAAACTAGCAGGGGCACTGTGCAGGCCAAACGATAGCACAGTGAACTGATATAACCCGTCTGGAATGGAGAAAGCTGTTTTCTTCTGGTCATCGGGGTGTAGTGGGATCTGCCAATAACCCTTGGTGAGGTCGATAGTGGAGATGTAATGAGCCTCGCACAAGTGTTCGATCAGCTCGTCCACTCTAGGAAGGGGGTACCCGTCTTTTTTGGATATGCGATTTACGGCCCTGAAATCAATACAAAAACGAGTACTCCTGTCCGGCTTTGGCACCAGGACAATGGGAGAGCACCAATTGCTCTTGGAGGGCACCACCACACCTAAGTCTGGCATCTGGGCAACTTCTTTTTAGAAGGCAACCCTATGGGCTTCGGGAACCCTATAAGGTTTCTGCTTGATGGTGACCCCCTCCGTGGTGGGTATGGAATGGAATGCCAAGTAGGTTTTACCGGGCTGGTCTGAGAATATGTCAGAGAGGAAATACAGAAGGTTTTTTAGCTCTCATTTTCCATCTGTCATCAGGTCAGGACTTAGGAGAGTGGCACCAACTGTGTTAGTGGAAACAGTTGCCACAGAAACCGTACAGGGCTTTCTGGGGGGTGGGCCTAACCACTTTTTCAACAGATTGACATGGTACATCTAGGTTTTTGTTGGAGAAAGGCTCAATATGTAGGTGCTTTTCCCTATCTTCTTTGTTATCTCGTACAGCCCTTGCCACTCCTTGTTTAACTTATGGGTTGAGGAGGGAAGGAGAATCAGAACCCATTCCCTTTATCGTAATGGTATTTTTGCTGGTTCTGTGCTCTCTCTAGGTTATCAGGGGCGAGGGACCTTAGTTTGTGGAGATGCACTTTTACTTGATTAGGCATAGTCCAGCAGGGCCTGGGCTTCAGTTACTACTTCCTTTTCCCAGCTCTCTTTTGTGATCTCTAGGAGGGTGCATGGTTTTCAGCCAAAGAGAAGCTCAAACGGAGAAACACCTAAACTGCTTTGGACTGTGCTACTTATGACCAACAGGGCCAACGGAAGAAGCTGGTCCCAGTTCTTTCTGTCCCCAGTTAATAGTTTTTTAAAGGTGAGTTTCAGAGTGCCATTATACATCTCCACAAGGCCGTCCGTTTATGGATGGTACACAGAAGTTTTGATATGGCGGATATCCAACTGTTTGCACACTTCCATCATCAATCTAGACACAAATGGAGTCCCCTGATCCGTGAGGTTCTCACAGGGAAACCCCATCCTGGAAAAAACTTCAATTAGCCTCTGCGCTATGGTAGTGGTGGTGGCTGTTCTCAAGGGGAGGGCCTCAGGGTATCTGGTCGAGTAATCCACAATCGCAAGGACATATTGGTTACCCCTGGAAGTTCTACGGAGAGGACCTATAAGGTCTATTCCTATTCTCTCAAACGGTTTAACCATTATGGGCAGGGGTTGTAGGGGTACTTTTGGAGGGAGTTACGGATTCCGTCTTTGGCATATAGGGCACTCCTGACAGTATTTTTTTATCTGGAGGTAAATACCTGGCCATTAAAAGTTGTTTAGAATTGACTGACTGGTTTTCTCTGGTCCACAACGGCCTGCCAAGAGGTGGGAATGGGCAAAGAATAGAATTTGTTTCCTAAAGGCAGCTAGGACCTGTAACTGGGGTTCTACTCCTTCTTTGGCTATCCAGTAAAGAAGTCTGTTGCGTTCCAAGAAACAGGGGAATATTTTTCTGGGACTGTCTTTTGTCTCCCGGGCACTCTGCCAGGCATTGCTAAGGGTACTGTCGTTGATCTGAGCTGCCCTGTAGTGGTTGTCCATTGTCCACGGTTCGGGAGTTAGCAAGCAATTGTGGGTGTTCTTTTGTAGGAAATATGTTGTGAAGTTGTTGAATAAAGACTAGAAGAACAGGGATTGTCCACGCCTAGGATGAGCTGCTCTGGGAGCAAAGGGAGGACCCCTATGTTGGCTGTGGTTTCTTGGCCGGTTTCAGTTCGAAATGTCAGTCGGGCTACAGGATAGTGTTCAACGTCTCCATGTACACAACATATATTAACGGTCCTCTCGGGAATGATATGGGACACAGGGACTACCTCTTCCCTCGCTACGAGGTGTGTATACAACCAGAGTCAAGAAGGGTTTTCACAGTTTGATTATTTACCATAAGACTTATATAATAAACAGGTCCCATTTCTTGTGCGTAGAGAACAGGTCAGGGTGCGTAACTAACGTCTATCGGTTCCTCTTGTTTCTCCTTTCTTTTTCTACAGAACCTGGCGATGTGGCCCCACTCGCCACACTCGAAGCATTGGGGAACAGGTGAAGAAAACCCTTTGGTTCGTCCTGTTCGAGCCCTAAAAGGTTCAACAAAGGTTTTCACCGATTTCTTCTCGTTTCTTGTTGATGGGGTTCCCTTTTGTACCCTCTCTGGCTCCTTAAGCGTGTTACGATGTTGGGCTCGAGTTAGGAGGTGGCCATTTCCACCGTGTGGTCCAGGGTCAGGCCCACGTGTTGACGGAGCCGCCTTTGGGTTCCATAGGGCAAGGCATCAAGGTATTGCTCTAGGTAGATTTTGTTAATTATTTCCTCTTTACTGGACTCCAATGGTTTGAGCCACCAATCGGCGGTGTCCTTCATCTTGTAAAACAGAGTTTTGGTGGTATCTCCTGGTGCTCCTAGCTCTTGCCTAATCATAATACAATGGGCTTCGTCGTCTACCCACAATCGGTCCAATACGTATTGTTTCACCAGACCATAGGCAGTAGTACCATCCCTATTGACGACCTGATAGGCGGCTTGTGCTTCACCTGTGAGTAAGGGTGCCAGATAAAAAGGCCAGCGATCTGTTGGCCACGCGCTATCCCTTGCTGCTCTCTCAAAATTCAGAAAAAAAGGATATGGGATCCTCTCCTGGCACATATTTTTGCTAGAGAATTACTGTTCCAGGAAGTGCAGGACCCCTCCCTTGCCCTAGACCCATGAGGAGCTATGTCTGCCCTTCCATTAACTTGAGACATATTGTCAGCCTGGGCCTGGATGGCAGAGGAAAAGACAGTGCTGTCCATTTCTGCTTGATTCGTGCTTTTCTCCATGGCCCATTCTTGCTTGTTTTGTCCCTCTTTCAATTGATATACTAGGTTCTCCATCCTGTATCGGTTGGGCTATGCCCGCATTCGCCACCACTTTTGTCACTGGACCTTCTTGCACAGCTATACCCTTGCGGTGATAAGGCTATGGAGAGCAGTTATTTCTGCATGTTATGCACTGTTCCTTTTATTAGGGTACACAATGGCACGACAGTCATTGGTTTCCTCCTGGTTTTCTTGGTTGGGGGGAACTCCCACATTCACCAAGGATCCCTCTGAGGCAGGGCAGGTGCACCAGCTTCCAGCGCTGTCCCGGCATAAGGAACCGAAAGAAAAGAAAATGAAAACAAGGGTCAGGGGAAAGAAAATAGAAACTTCCTGGCATGGGGAAGGGATTGTGAGGGAAGTAGCACCCGATTCAAACACCTTCTGAAACTGCTTTTTTGGGACAAACGTGACCTCCCTCTATGTTGTACCCGGCCCCTCCCTGTGCCCTGTAAAACTCCGCAGTCTTGCCCGTACCTTGTCTAGCCACCCTCCTCCAGGAGAGTGGCGGGGCGATGTGCGTACTCGTTGGCCTCCTGGTGTGTCGTTCGCGTCTGGGCCGGCGTCTCCGTCTCCGACTTGCCTCTCCTTCTTGGGGCTTGTATTGGCCAGCAGCTTCCGCCTCTCTCGCTCCTCTTCTCCTCTCTTATTCTCCTCTTCCTGAGTCATCACTGCATTCTTCCCTCCCCTCCAGTTGCAAACCTCCACCAATAGAGCCGTTGAAGCCTGTGTCATTGGCCACGCCCCTTGGGGCTCCTCCTGTGAGCTGCTGTGGAGATCCTTAAAGGCCCCCTGCACCGCCTAAATACGGAGTGACATCACGTCAATCAGGTTGGTGACAGGGGAGTAAGGAACTATAGACAGTCTTCCGACTCCTGACAGTGTCCTTTTTCACACATATTGAGATTGTTTGTGGTCAGTGCTGCGCCTGCTGCAGATCGGAGCATATAAATTCTCCCTACTTCCACGGACAGAGTAATTCCACAGTCATACGCACATACACTCATCATACGCTAGGGCCCATCACACTAACATTCATTCTATTACTCTATCCACACTGAATATACGAGAGAAATCCTAAATCAATCTGCATCTAAACTGAGGTCAATGCGACCTAATTGATTAGCCTTGAGTCATGATTTTAAACAATAAGAACACAATTGGAAACTCAATAAATGACAAAGAAATAACCACCCGACACTGGAATTCAAACAAAAGGTTATTTTATCTAAATTAGTTCAAATGAAAAGTCATTCAATAGCAAATTTTTCATTCTCATAGTTACCTATTCTAGCTAAATGTCGAATTTGGGTCAGGACAGGTCTGTCAGTAAAATCTCCCGAGTCGCCGTCCTCTCAATCAGCATCGATCCTCTCGAGCATAAGTTCGGGAAGAAGTGGCCTAAGACCCTCTCTAGTCTAACAATATTTATAGGAAAACTAACACATTAAAAGTTACAAACAAGCTCCAAGAGTCCGTTGAGCAGTGCGAGCAGGAAAGGATGTTGATTCGCAACATTTTAGAAAAACCCTCCGCTCTCGAATATCACAAAAATAAAAACACGGAAGAAGGAAGCACAAACTAAAAAATGTAACATCCATGAATGCTCTTCCTCGGAATCATAGTGAAGCCACCGCAAGTTTATCAAAGTTCATTGTGGCTTTTATTCTCTCCCAAGGATAACTGGTGACAACTGGCGTCAAGCCCGGAGCTGCTGTCCTCACGGAAACTTTTAATACAGACAGAGGTCGAGGTCAGGATTTCAACCATATTCAGCGAGGCCTCTCTTCGTATTTCATCTACTCAAATGCAGGCTGCAAATATCGGCCATCTTTGACTAGGCCAGAATGGACAATCTTAATCAAAAGAAACACAAAACAACGTTACTACATCGTAATGATTATACAGTGTTAATTCCCACTAATACCCTTATGTGTATGCAATTATCTAGCCATCTGTAACATAAAGAAGCATTAAAAGCGTATTATTTCAAAGCGCAAACACATAACAAATAGCACTTTAGCCACACATATTTAATTAATTTGCTCACCAACTTAGTTCACGTATTAATAAAGCAACACAAATGCATTCCCACGTGTAATTCTTTCATTAGTAAAGTTGATTAGTCAGAAACTTCAACAAAATTAATATCTAGTAATTAATTATTAGTAATTTTAATTATGACATATAAAAATATAAGCTGATGTTCGGGTTTAAACAGAAAACCCTGCTCCAGCACGCCCCCTTTGGCGCAATGCACTCTTCACAAGCAGCAGTCTCTGGAGCACATGCACGATGGACAGCTGCAAGAATTCAAGTTGGAACCTTGGAGATTCATTGGAGAAATTTTCTTTTCCATTGTTTGAATCTTTTCCCTTTCATAGCAGTGATTTTTCTTACATGAACTTCTTTTAATGTAAATTGCTGTAGATCTTTGCATTTCAATGCCTCTCTAGTCAACTAAAAATGAAAGTTAATCATGTGAAGTGAAAATAATGACCATCTTGCAGCAAAATGTCATCATTATGTCGCCAAATAGCACATTTTTTCCCACTCAACGGCCCCAACATATGCAGGAGCCCTGGTGCACGAGCCAGAGTGGCATGACAGATCGCACAGCTGTAGTAATTGCGGAGTCATTTTAACTATATTTGACTGTGTATTTCCAAGGGACACAATACATGTGGATGACTCTAGTAATAAAGGACAGATAATATAGTAGTAAAGTGATTGCTGCGTGTCTTTAGGGTGCATTGCTGTGTGTTGATTCCCATTGCACAGATAACCTCTGAATGGATCACAGTAATCAGTTCACTTTTCTGCTTTATATGCCATTAGGACTCTGGCTACAATTCTATGTAGTTCTTCAGCACAGTAGAACGTTTTTTTTCTGTTAAATGGCTGAATAGAAGGGAGTTTCTTGCAAATATCAGGTGTCTGCAGTAGCAGTTGCTACCACTCGCTCGTATTCTGGATTTTTGGGGGTTTTATCACTTGGCACACTCTGCGGTCTTGTGTTGAATACGTTTTTCAGTATGTTGTTAGTAGAAGATGCTGCCTTCCCTTCCATGACTTTGTACTTCTGCTTCTCCTTTACTTATGCTTAGGAAGTCACTGTTGGTGTTTTTCTTGTTTCAGGTCTGGTGTCCGATTTCTTCCAAGTTTTGAGTTCGACTTTGTCACTATTTAAACAAAGAAGACAATATATACCATAAACCAAAGCAAGTTCAGGGCTGCCCAGTTCTAAATTAAGGGGTCCATTATGATGTTGGGTGGATTGCCACCGCCCGACCGATGGTGGCGATCCGCCCGACACCTATCACCACACGCCCTCCAATTACCCCCTGCCATATTACAATGCCGGGGGTCGCAGCGGCGGACGGAAAGACTGTCCGCTGCATCTCCACTGGCAGACAATCCCTCCGATTGCCTGCTGGGCGGATCTCGGGCCTAATATGGTGACAGTGTCTGGAAGACACCGACATCCATATCAGGATGCCTGGTGGAGAGGGCCTTTCCATGGCGACGATGCCTCCATGGAAAGGCATGTGGTCTTTTGTATTGGGGGCCTGTTGCATGCCCCCGGGGTGTTGGGGGGTGGGGGTGCACTTGGGGGTACCCCCCTACATTTGCATGCACAAGGTGGCAGGCACCACATGGATCTAGATGAAATAGTAAATTATTTAAGTTTAGTGTCCAGAACCTGCCCCTATTAAATAGTGACTGGAGTGGGAATAGTAAATTAATTAAATTTAGTGTCCAGCATCTACCTCAATTAAACAGTGACTGGAGTGGGAATAGTAAATTAATTAAGTTTAGTGTCCAGCACCTCCCCCAATTAAATTATTATTGGAGTGGGAATAGTAAATTAATTAAGTTTAGTGTCCAGCACCTGCCCCTATCAAAGATTTATTGGAGTGGGAACAGTAAATTAATTAAGTTTCCTGTCCAGCACCTACCCCAATTAAATACTGACTGAAGTTGGAATAGTAAATTATTTAAGTTTAGTGTCCAGCACCTACCCCTATTAAATAGTGACTGGAGTGGGAATAGTAAATTAATTAAATTTAGTGTCCAGCATCTACCTCAATTAAACAGTGACTGGAGTGGGAATAGTAAATTAATTAAGTGTCCAGCACCTCCCCCAATTAAATAATTATTGGAGTGGGAATTATAAATTAATTAAGTTTAGTGTCCAGCACCTACCCCTATTAAATATTTATTGGAGTGGGAACAGTAAATTAATTACGTTTAGTGTCCAGCATCTACCCTAATTAAATTCTTAGTGGAGTGGGAGTAGTCAATTAATTAAGATTAGTGTCCATCACCTACTTCAATTAAATACTGAGTGGAGTGGGAATAGTACAATAATTAAGATAATTGTCCAGCACCTACTTCAATTAAATACTGACTGGAGTTGGAATAGTACATTGTTTTAGTTTAGTGTCCAGCACCTACCCCAATTCAATACTGACTGGAGTGGGACTAGTACATTATTTAAGTTTAGTGTCCCGCATCTACCCCTATTAAATAGTGACTGGAGTGGAAATAGTACATTAATTAAGTTTAGTGTCCAGCAGCTACTCCAATTAAATACTTATTTCAGTGGGAATAGTGAATTAATTAAGATTAGTGTACAGCACCTACCCATATTAAATACTGACTGGAGTTGGAATAGTACATTATTTAAGTTTAGTGTCCAGTATATACTGAAAATAAATAGTCACTGGAGTGGGAATAGTAAAATAATTAATTTTAATGTTAATTAGGTATTGTATATTTATGTTAAGTCGAGTTGTAAGAATAATTTAGGTAAGTGGTATTTAAAATATTGGAAAATAACATTATTATAGTTAGAAATAGTATAAACACATTGGTTATATTTAAAAAAACTAAAAATTATATATATTTATAATTAAAACGTTTGCATTTTATAACAAACAATTTAATAAAATATATTTAATAACCTACATTAAGGTGCCGATTCCGATCCGTCAAAAAAATTTACCGTTCGACTCGTATCCGTATTTTTTTACGTACGAATCGTACAAGTACCGTACAAACGGGCAAGTACGGTTCGGACGTGAAAAATACCTACGAATAGCGTCTGGAAATGTCTACGAGATGGGAGTCGGAATTGTTTACGTCCGAATAGCCTCGTGAAAAGTGTACGAGAGGGAGCCGGACATTTTTACGTGCAAATCATAAAACAAAAGTCCGAACTCGCAAGTACAATTCGTACCACCCGTCCGAATACACAACCGCATGTAAAAGGCCCCGTACGGAGCCAACGCAGTAGCACACATGTACACGGGTAAACTTGTGCCCGTGTACGAGCCGTACAGCCCCCCCACCCCCAATATGTCAGCACCGTACACCCCCCTGTCCGCACTGTAACCCAGGCCCGCACGCGTACGAGCCGTACCCCCACCCAGTACGCGCCATACCCCCGCATGTATGCGCCATACCCCCACCCCATGTACGCGGGTACTCCAGGCCCGCACCTGTACGTGCCATACCCCCGCATGTACGCACCGTACCCCCCATGTACGCGGGTATCCCTGGCCCGCACCTGTACGTGCCGTACCCCCGCATGTACGTGCTGTACCCCCGCATGTATGCGCCGTACCCCCCCATGTACGCGGGTACCCCAGGCCCGCACCTGTACGTGCAGTACCCCCGCATGTAGGCGCCGTACCCCCGCATGTACCTGCCGTACCCAGTCCCCATGTACGTGGGTACTCCAGGCCCGCACCTGTACGCGCCGTACCCCCGCATGTACGTGCCGTACCCCCCATGTACGCGGGTACCCCAGGCCCGCACCTGTACGCGCCATACCCCCACCGCCCCAGGCTCGCACCTGTACGTGCCGTACCCCCGCATGTATGCGCCGTACCCCCATGTATGCGGGTACCCCAGGCCCGCACCTGTACGCGCCATACCCCCACCGCCCAGGGCCGCACCTGTACGTGCCATACCCCCACCGCCCCAGGCCCGCACCTGTACGTGCCGTACCCCCGCATGTACGTGCCGTACCCCCCCATGTACGTGGGTAGCCCAGGCCCGCACCTGTACGTGCCGTACCCCCACCGCCCCAGGGCCGTACCTGTACGCGCCATACCCCCACCGCCCCAGGCCCGCACCTGTACGCGCCGTACCTCCACCGCATGTACGCGCAGCACCCCAACCCTGTACCCCAGCACCCTCACCCAGCATCACGTATGTACGGACTGTACCTACGCAAAAAATACTCGTACAGAACCAGGACACTGTAAAACAGCACAAGGAGGGTCAATTCGACTCGCACAACACCACAAAACACGTCTACATGACAAAATACATCTCAAAGACTGACCTGGCACATCCAAACAGGCAAACAGAGGCCCAAACTCACAACCACCTCTTATAACACACCCACCAAAATTCAAACACAGCCACACCCAAAAATGGACCAATAAAAAGGGCCCACACACACAACCCATGAGCCTTTGCAACAGACCCACTGCTGCCAGACCCCACACACAAACAACTGCACCTTAGTGACCCCTTAACTACACCTTAACTCACACACCTTCACACAACCTCCTTCACAATCACCCCCACTCACATTCACACACACACCGTCACATTCACACCCACACACCCAAAACCATCCACACCCACACCCCACACCATGCCCACAGACAAGAATCCAAAGTTCACAAGGGCGGAGCTGGAGCTCCTTGTCAACGAAGTCATCAGAGTCGAGCCACAGCTGTTTGGAACATTGGTCAGACAGACCAGCATAGCCCAAAAAACCAGCCTGTGGCAGAGGATCGTCGATAAGGTGAATGCTGTTGCGCCCATCCGAAGGACCAGGCATGAATGCCAAGCCAGGTGGTACGATCTGCGCAGGGCAGTCAAGAGGAAGATGAATGAGGAATATGCCCAGAGTAACATCACTGGAGGCGGGCTGCCCCGCAGACCCGTACACTACCATCCCTGGGAGGAGAAGGTGATGGCCACGCTTCTGCCGGTGGGAGTACATGGAGTCCAAGGAGTCGCAGAGCCTGGTGAGTACACAAACAACTGACGTAACATGGGGGGCATGCCATCCACACCACAAATACACAAAATGCACGCAACTTCCCCCAAGCCCTCACCGCACACAACCACACTCAAAAACCACGCTCATGCCACCAACGTCTCCATGCACCATTCACAAATCAAGCCAATGCCATGTCCCAGGCTACACCAACCACAAACCCAAGACTGGATGTCTGGGAGGCTGGGAGGGTGGCCCTCACACAACACATTGTGAAATGAGAAGCAGACACCAATGCCCTCAGCCCATATGGCATAGGTACATACCCATGCACAATGCACAGGGACTGGCAAAGTACTGACAAGGTAGCTGACACTTGGCCCTGCTGTATGCAGCACAAGGCCTTCCTGGGACCACTGTACACTCAAACACCAACTCCACAAGCACAGGTAACTAGCACAGGAACTCACACTCACTGTCATGCCAGCATTCACCATGAGGGGACAGACACATCACCTGGGAGACCCAATGACAAATCATACTACACCCAACATCAGGCCCGGTCACACACACCCCCCTTACACAAGCACACACCCCGGGGCAGGCAACGGATTTACACACTCTCACAATGGACATGTGACACTAGATCAATCCATAGCCAAATAAGCATCCTAGCCAAAATTCTACAGGTCAAACACTCAGGAGAACATCTCAATCTGTCCCCCGCAACATACCCATCCCCAAGTGGACATTGAGAGGAATGCTAGGCACATCCAACTACCTGGAGGAACTGTGACAACATGAATATGTATGAAACATGGATGTCGCATGAAACAGCATTAACATTGTCTCTCTCTCACACACAGGGCAACGTCGTGGATCTCCCCCCAACACTGGGGGGGAACAATCACAGTCCCCGGCTCGGCGTGAAGATGACCCCACCGGCAGCGACGACTCTCACCACTCCGTGGATGACCCCGACCAACCTGGCCCCTCTGATGCCCAAGCCCCTGCAGCACCTGCGTCAGGTACATCTGTGCCAACCACCTCCCCCATTGCTGCCACATCCCAGGAGACACCCAGGAGCCCTGCTCGCACTGAACAACAGAGCCAGTCTGACCAGGAGGGACAAGGTTCTCCGGGCACCCAGGAGGAGGCAGGCAACCCTGCAAATGCCATCCCTCAGGGGTCCCGTAGACCCGATGTGCCCACAACGGCAGGCCAGGCTCAAGTGGGCACGGGTGGTGGGAGTGGAGGCAGGCGGAGGCGCGAACCTGACCAGCCAGCTGAGGGAACCGGTATGTCCCACATACGCCACATCCTGGACACATACCGGCGTGACACCAGGGGCATCAGCCAGGTAGTGTCAAGACTCACAGAGATGCAGGGGACCCTCAACGAGATCAAGAACATGCAGGCCGAGCAACATGCCAGTCAACAACAACACCAAGGACGGATGGAGGCAAGACAGGCTGAGCTCCTGGCGGTGCAAAGGGACATGAGCCATTCACTCCGTCGGATTGCCGACAACATGGGCAACCCTCCCTGTGACAGCAGGCGCAGACCAGCCCCAGCCACAGGGAGGGAGGAGGAGGAGGATTCATGCGACGGAGCGTCCCAAACATCGTCAAGGCCTGCATCTGAGGGTCCCAGGAGGAAGATGGGTCATCCACGGAAAAGACCGTGAGAGTCAGCAGACCATCAACATCTCCCAGGTCACCTGGCCTGGCACCTGGCCCTCTGGCGCAACAGCAGCACCTAATCCAATGACATTCTCTGCCACATGGACTTGCTGGTCACAGTCTGACCAATGATGACCAACACTGTGCTCTGGACTCTGATGACTTCCAATGCCAAGGATACCATCTCCCCCTGTGAACTTTGGATTCTATTCCCCCGGTAGAGCACCTAATTTCACCTACCAAAACACGTAACCCACCGCAAATAAAAATATTATTTGGTTCATGAGACGTTGCTGTCATGTTGCTTAATTCCACAACATATGTGTGTGTAAATGTCAAACTATACCTGAGTGTTAAACTAACTCCAGCCATCCATACCCTGGGATCTGAGTCTGGTACAGGACACACATGGGTCACAAGGAATCATTCAAAGCAGGCATGGAGCAGAACACTCACCTGGGATGGCCACAAGCTGCTGAGGGGGGGCTTGCAATACTGAGCGGGCAGACCTATTTGGAAGATTATCATTAAGGCGTAGAGGTCATGGCTCATGTGGAGGTTCCCGGGGAGGGAGTCCCAGGTATGTGTTGGCAGGTGGGAAAACTATGTCCTGCATGCTGGAGTACGGTGGATGTGAAGAATGGTGGCCAGGGCAAGGTCGGATGCATGGAGATGGCCCAACGGGGTCTCGTATGACAAGACGTGCAAGGTTGGTTTTGTGTCGGGGTTGTGGACTGCCTCCTGAGTGTGGGTGGGGAGTGTTGAGGTCATCCTGCAGCAGACAGTGATCCATTGCAGCTATCTATGGTGGACGGGGATGTGGCTGGGGCGCAGGATGATGAAGCTGAGGTGTGCAGATGCACCCTGGATGTGGACAAGTTTCCCGGGAGTTTGGATGTACGTGCTCCGTAGAGGGCAGGCCAGTATTTGACACGGATGTTGTCGTGGACATGGGGGATGGTCTGTCTTTCCTTGGAGTGGATCTATCTGTGGATCATGTGCATAATGCAGAGGGCGTTGCAGCATGAGGTACAGATGCTGTGGACTGACATGGCAAATGTGTGCGAGCAATACATGATGCACACCATCTTGTGTGTGTGGCCACTGGGTGCCGGGGCAGGGCTCTTGTGGGTGGGACACAAGCACTTGAACCAGCTGTAAGGGGAGAATCCTCAGATGATCACCTCAGTCCTGTCCAAGTCCAGCCTCAGGTGGCTCATGTACAGCCATTCATCAATGGATCTCATGCATTCAAGAATAATGGAACTGGCGATGTCTGCGTCTTTGGTTAGGGTGAGGAGCACCTGGCTGTCAATGGCATACCAGCTGATGAGGTGCTGTGCGCATGTGATGGTGGAGAGGGAGGTCCTGGACACATTGTAGATTGACACGCTGAGAGATGATACCTGTGCCATGTGCCAGACGACGACACCATACTACATGCAGAAGCCTTGAGTCCCACTCCCATGGCCTTGCTGGGGTACAGAGCCGGTGGGGAGTAGGAGGGACATGACCTGGTTGGTGTGACAGGGCCTGGAAGGCGTGGCAGCGCTGTGTAGGCAGTTGGAGTAGCACACTCAGCATGCAAAGGTGTCATGTGTGCGCTTAGGGTATGTCTGACAGCATGCGGTAGATTTGCGGATGGACATTGCTTGGAGTGTGGCTGCTACATCAGACTGTAGTGTGATGTGTGTCATGCAAGGACATGAGGGTCGTGCAATGTGCACATTGCATGTGCTGATGGTCCAGCCTTTGCCACCGCATGGCGCCAACTGTGGCATAGACATGCTGGGGACAGCCAAATGAATGGGTGGAGGGAGGAAGGGAGGAGCATCTTTGAGGTGTGTGTGTTGCCAAATCAGGATACTCTGTGGGCCCTTGCTGCAGGGTCCGCAGCAGCAGGCGGCATGTCATTGAAAATATTCCACAATTTGCACACAAAGACTAGGATGTCTGAAGGACAACTGCAACAGGCGTGTGTAAAGGAAGGAGTGTCCGGTTTTACATGGCACACCCAGAGACAATGCATGCACAAACACCAAAGATGAATGACACCGGATCAGGGAACTGAAGGCCAAGCTGCGCACAGGAGACACACCCTCAGCAGGTGTTGATGGCCCATTGTGTGGACCAACATGCCAAAATACATACACAACCATGGACTTCATGCACAATAGGGATCATAATCCATGAGGAACTGCATGCATGTTGCTAAACTACACATGGACTCCTCTGCACAATCTTTCACAACTATGCCAGAGATGCCGCATGCAAAGTGGCAAGAGACCAGCATTGACAGAGATGAGGCACCTTGGAGTGTGAGGAACACCTTTATTACTCAGGCTCACACTAAGGGAAATGCATCCTTTTGAACTGACTCACAGGTCATTCCTCTGACCATGTGGGACCTACACTGGACACCCCCTGCAACACACAGATGTGTAAAATCCTACTGAGCTGGCACACAAGTGAAGTGTGTGAGCCAAACACCCCTTGCTCCACACGGAGAGTCTGCAATTCGCCATTGAGCCTCTTATGGGGATGTCCCACACTATGTCCACCATCAGCATCCCGTATGTTCCTGAGGGACGTTTTACACACATTGATGCCTTCATCACATTCCACAAAACATTACAGATGACTGTCAGGAAGGGTGAATATCAAGTCATGGGAGCCATGCCACATGTCATGTGCCCCATGGTGAGTCGACAGGTATGCATGGTAACACAACATGCACAGGAGCAGTCCCAACATAAACCAAACACTTACCACACACAAAATGCCTTGCTGCACTCCTTACCCAAAATGACTTTTCACCATGTCCGTGCATGGAACGCTGATTCAGCACACGTTGTAATACTCATGAGGAATAGCTGGAGGCCAACGAAGACACGAGCAGACGACATGCACAAGAAACTGTGGATGACAGACACACCACAAGTCAGCAAAGAGCTAGTTATCGGCAGACATGGACATGTACTCGACAGGAATGATGTTGTCACCATGCTAATTTAACAAATTAGTGTCCATGCTAAAATGTGTGGAATGACATCATCACTTGAATGACACATCAGAACACACCACCAAGTCACTTAGCACACAGTCAGCTGGACACACACATTGAAACACATGCCACACAAGGCTCAAAGCGTGCACACTCAGACACAGGGACTCACCATTATGAGAAGAAGTTGCGGATGAACTGACTCCGGATGTCCTCCTCCTCCTCCTCACTTTCCTCATGCCCAAGCCCTTCATCCTCCACGGGTGGATGTTCCTGCTCATCGGGATCCAGGATGAGTGGCACTGCCTTCTCCACTGCCATGTTGTGCAGCATGCAGCACACAAGGAAGATTTTGCAGACCTTCACCGGGGCATACGGGAGGGACCCGCTGGTCTTGTGGAGGCACTGGAATCGGCTCTTCAGGAGTCCAAACGTCCTCTCAATCACGCGCCTGGTCTGCCCATGGGCGTCGTTGTAACGGTGTTCTGCGGCTGTTCTGGGATTGCGGAGAGGCGTCATCAGCCATGGCATGTTTGGATAGCTAGAGTCCCCTTCATGGAAACATCATGTGAAAAAGTGGGTCAGGAGATGCCGTAAGATACAAAGATACCGCTAAACAGAGGACAAACAGAGTATACCCACCAACAAGACATGCTCGTTCGTCGTGCAGCCGCAGCATCATTTCTGGCACCGTGCTACGCCTCATGATGTAGGCATCGTGTGCTGACCCTGGAAAACGGGCACAGACATGGGAAATCCACATGTTAGGTAGACACACCACAAGGGCATTAATAGAGTGATAATGTTTGCGGTTCCGAAAGGCTACCTCCTGTGCCTGTGTTGGTACCAAAGCCACATGTGTCCCATCAATGGCCCCAATTACATGAGGCATCCCTCCCAGGGCATAGAACTCACCCTTGACACCTGTCAACTGCTCTCAAGTGGGAAAATGGATGAATTCATCCAGGTGCTCCAACATGGCTTCTAAAACATCATGCAGGACACGGCTGAACATTGTCTGGGACATGCCACCGACATCAGCTATGGTGAATTGAAAGGTACCGGTGGCAAAAAAATTTAGGGCTGCCATCACCTTCATCTTGGGGGTCAGAGCAGTAGGATACCTGTGTCGCGGTAGGAGGTGTGGTTCCAGCCGGGTGGTCAAGCGCTCAATCAACTCTTGCGAGAAGTGGTATCTTCGGATGCAGTCATGTTCACGCATGGCACCCAGGTCTGGCATTGGTCGGGGGAGAGGCGGTGCCCTGCAGAGATTTGGAAGGAATAACGGTGAGCGAGTACATCACAACAAGAATGTCAATGAAATGAGCACATGTTCAACAGCTAATACAAATCTGCTAAATACAGAGTCTGGTCTGTGCAATACATCCAGCACATGTATGCCAGCAAGGTGATACTCCTACGAAGAGCCAGCTACAATAGTTTATTTGCAAGGTCGACGTGACATGCCATGAAACGAGCTGTGTGCCAGTGTAAGTGAACAGCCAGACACATTACAGGAGTGACAGACATCCACATATCTGCATTTGAAGGATGTAATCTAATACAGACAGCAGGCGGGAAGCTAGACGCACAGGTCAGATGTCATTTAAAAAGGGCAGATCACACACCTTTCCATGAAGGGGTACATGTCAAATGCTGATAACCCAGACATTGAGACAACGCAGATATGTCCTCAGGTCGCAATACCATGTTCGATGCATGCAGACACATGTCACGTGGTATTGCACATGTGGCATGGTGTGCGTAATTGTGTGCCATGCACATATGCACACAGACACATGTTGGATGCTGCAACAGCAGATGGAGTTGATGGAAGACCAACTGCAAGCTCATGGGAACACATGACACACACATGACATAGTCACATCGTGGCACGCTGGTAGTCACATGTCAGGTGAAATTATCCGTGTACCTGCCATCAGGGGACAGTTGCGGGTGTTGGTGACTGTGGCATACCAGTGATGCAGTGCTTGACACATTTGTACTACATGCACATGTTGGACAGGCCACATGAAGGGCTTGCTCCCTCCCCGCATGACAGGGCCTAAGCCCCGGCCCGCCAGGCGTGACCCGCACGAATCACCCGCACCCCGTCTCCCGACGGAACTCCTGCCCCCGGACCTCCATGTATCACGAGACCGAGCCACCACCGGCTCCCCCGGCCGGATCAAGCCGCCATCTTGGGCCCTGCGCCACGAGGCCGCGTGGCCTCCACCCGACCCTAACCCTGGGCCTGGCCGGCCCCGGCATCCCGGCACCACCTTCCACCCAGGAGGTGAGCGGACCACTTGGCAGGTCAATGGGAGAACGAAGCGTCAAGGGCTCTCCCCCGCCAGGTGCCGATCGCCTCCAGCTCCCCCAGGCGCTGGCTCCACCCCCTGCTGGGTGTCTGGACACCTTCATCCCGGACCCTCCGACCTCCAAGTGCGAGGGTCCGGACATCAAAGGGCGCCAGACCTATAACTAGGGCAGCTCCGGAGCAGGACGGCAGTTGTATCCTGGAGTCGAGAGACACCGAGAGAACTCAGCCTTGACGGACTACTGGCGCTGCCGTAGCCCTATCTTGTGAACTATCGTCCTGCCTGCTGGCGCTGCCGCGGCCTTCTGCAACATCCATCCTCGTCGGGACCTGCTGGCGCTGCCGCGGCCCGTTGTAACGACCATCCTCACCGGGACCTGCTGGCGCTGCCGCGGACCGTGCATCGACCATCTCTCCGGGACCTGCTGGCGCTGCCGCGGACCGTGTATCAACCATCTTCACCGGGACCTGCTGGCGCTGCCGCGGCCCGTCCCAGCTAGAACACCGAGCTCGAGGATTGTGAGCTATCCACCATACCACCTCAACTACCAAGACTGGTAACCAGACTGTCCCGCTACCCCCTTTCCCCATCTTGAGAGACTTGAATCGAGGGGACCCCTGAGTCCAGACCTCCTTGTACCTTCCATCGTACCATAAGAAATTGCCTATAAAGACCGCTGAATCTTCTCCTTGTGTGGTGTCTGTCTGTGGGGGGGAAGTTATCTATCTGTACGATCGCTGGAGACGGCTCTCCCCGGAGACCTCTCCCCTTGTCCTCGGCCGACCCTCCCGGTCCGTCTAACATTGGTGGCCAGCGGCGCGATCCGAATCAACGCGTAATCGTACAGAGAGTAGCTCACCCCACGACAAAACCACGATGTCAGCCAAAGATAGCGGTTCCACTGAAAAGTTCCAAATGGATAAGTTGGAAGAATATAACCACCGCGAACTTAAACAATTCTGCATGGAACTAGGCATTGCTACCACCGGCCTGAGTACCAAAGACGATTTAAAGCGCGCCCTTGAGTCGTGGGCGGAAACTGGGGTCACCGGATCCCCCGACCAAAACAGTGTCGCACCAGAGGGGAACGCCACGGCTCCTGAGGAGCGAGGAACGGGCCTCTCGCAGGAGGAGATCCAAGAAAGAGAAAGAACCAGATTACATGAGTTGGAAATGGCACGACTCAAGATGGACGGGGAACTAAAGTTAGCCGAGCAGAAACTAAATCTAGAACATCTGCGGCTCCGAGAAGAGCGAGAAGAAAAACAGAGACAGAGAGAGCTCGAGGAAAAAAGAATAACACTCGAACACGAGCGCAAACTGGCGGAGATATAACTCCGGAAACAGAATAAAGAACCGGGGGTGCCTGAGCGACCGCACACCCCGGGAGCAACCGAGAAAAAAGTCCACATCCCCAAGGATGTTGTCCGAGAATATGTCCGAGAGGACGACATACAACAATGGTTCAAAGCCTACGAGATCGCCATGACCTCCCACCGGATCGACCGGAGTGATTGGGGAGCCGGACTATGGGGGAGGTTCGTCAACGAAGGCCGCGATGCCCTATTGCAGCTCCCAGATCACCAGATGTCGTCCTACGACCACATGAAGGCTGCCCTCCTCACCCGCTACGGCCTCACGCCCGAGATGTACCGCCAGAGGTTCAGAGACTGCACCCGGATCCCGGGTACAACTTGGGTGGAGTACGTCAACTATTTCAGCCGAGCCTTCGAGGGTTGGATCAAGGGGAGCCATGTAACGACCTACGAGCAACTCTTTAACCTTATGGTATGGGAGCACCTGTCGAACAACTGTTTCGTCGAGCTCAGGCAGCACCTCCTCGACAGTAAATTGACGGACCCCCGGCAACTCGCCACCGAAGCTGACCGATGGGAAAGCACCCGAGTGGGCCGGAGAGGACCGCACGAGCAAAACCGAAACAACCAAGGTCAGCACGTCCCCGGGGAGGAGGAGGAGGCCAGGGGCGAGGGAGAGACACCATCCCGGCAACACCCGTGGCCAGCACCCCGCCCCCGGCCGGGCGGGGCAACCCCCCGATGCGCCCGGGGTTCCGAGCCAACGTCACGTGCCACCGATGCCAGCGAGTCGGCCACTACGCCAATGACCCGAGCTGCCCGCAGAACCAAACACCAAAGCCCCGCCAGGTAGCGGCCGCCGCCCTGGGGGAAGAACGACTATCAGAGGAACAGGAAGAATATGAGCCGGCCCAGCAAGAGTGGGAACCGGCCGCCATGGTTCTAGCATGCCTAGGGGGAAAGGACATGGTTCCGCGGGCCCCCCTACCCGCCAACACCCGGAAATATGGCCAATGGGTGACCATTAATGGACGTCGGGCCGAGGCCTTACGTGACACAGGCGCCAGTGTGACGGCCGTCCGCTGTCACCTGGTGAAGCCCGAGCAGATCCTGCCGAACATTCTCTGCCCCGTCCGCTCAGCCGACAATTCCGAGAGTCTGTGTCAAATGGCCTGCGTCCCCTTCGAATGGGGAGGGGTCTCCGTCCTGTTGAAGGTGACGGTCCGGGATGATGCACCCGTGGACTGCCTCCTGGGGAATGACCTTGAGAGTTCCCCGTGGGCCACCGTCGAAAGAAGAGAGCACCTGGGGACGCTGGGCCTCCCGGACTGGGCCTGCGTAACCACCCGGTCCATGGCCGCCCGTGCCGTCCCCCGATCAGAAGATCCAGAATGGCCAGCACCTCCGCCCCCGGTCGCCCCAGTAGAGGACCACGACGAGACCAACCCCCCAGAACCAACGGCCGAAGGGGTCGCTGTTGGACAGGCCACACAGAGGGCTTGCTCCCTCCCCGCACGACAGGGCCCGAGCTCCGGCCCACCAGGCATACCCCCGTGACAAGCCCCTGTACTCCGTCTCCCGACGGACCCTCTGCCCTCGGACCCCTACTCATCACGGGGTCCAGCCCCACCGGCTTCCCCGGCCGGGTCAAGCCGCCATCTTGGGCCCTGCACCACGCGGCCGCGTGGCCTCACCTCGACCCTAACCCCGGGCCTGGCCGGCCCCGACATCCCGGCACCACCATCCACCCAGGAGGTGAGCGGACCACTTGGCAGGTCAATGGGAGAACGAAGTGTCAAGAGCTCTTCCCCCGCCAGGTGCCGATCGCCTCCAGCTCCCACGGGCGCTGGCTCCACCCCCTGCTGGGTGTCTGGACACCTTCATCCCGGACCCTCCGACCTCCAAGTGCGAGGGTCCGGACATCAAAGGGCACCAGCCCTATAACTGAGGCAGCTCCGGAGCAGGAAGGCAGTTGTATCCTGGAGTCGAGAGACACCGAGTGAACTCAACCCTGACGGTCTACTGGCGCTGCCGTAGCCCGCTCTTGTGAACCATCGTCCTGCCTGCTGGCGCTGCCGCGGCCTTCTGCAACCGTCATCTTCCTGGGACCTGCTGGCGCTGCCGCGGCCCGTTGTAACGACCATCCTCACCGGGACCTGCTGGCGCTGCCGCGGACCGTCATCTTCCTGGGACCTGCTGGCGCTGCCGCGGCCCGTTGTAACGACCATCCTCACCGGGACCTGCTGGCGCTGCCGCGGACCGTACATCTTCCGGGGACCTGCTGGCGCTGCCGCGGCCCGTTGTATCGACCATCCTTACCGGGACCTGCTGGCGCTGCCGCGGACCGTACCACCTAACCACCAAGCTCGAGGATTGTGAGCTCATCATCATCTCATCCGAACTACCTGATTGGTAAATAGACTGACCCGCTACCCCCTTCCCTACCTTACGAGACTCTAATCGAGGGGACCCCTGAGTCCAGACCTCCTTGTACCATTCTACCGTATCGTAACTAAGTACCTATAAAGAACACTGAACCTTATCCGTGTGTGATATCTGTCTGTGGGGGGGAAGTTACTTGTCTGTACGATCGCTGGAGACGGCTCTCCCCGGAGACCTCTCCCCCTGACCCCGGCCGGCCCTCCCGGTCCGTCTACCTTTTCTAACATTGGTGGCCAGCGGCGCGATCCGAATCAACGCGTAATCGTACAGAAAGTAGCTCACCCCACGACATAAGCACGATGTTGACCAAAGATAGCAGCTCCACCGAGAAATTCCAAATGGAGAAATTAGAAGAATACAACCACCGCGAACTGAGACAATTTTGCATAGAACTTGGCATTGCTACCACCGGCCTGAGTACCAAGGATGATCTAAAGCGCGCTCTGGAGTCATGGACAGAAACGGGGGTCACAGGACCCTCCGACCAAAGCAGCGTCACACCAGACCAAACCAGCATCACACCAGAGGGGAACGCCACGGCTCCCGAGGAGCGGGGAACGGGCCTCCCACAAGAGGAGATCCGAGAAAGAGACAGAGTCAGATTACACGAGTTGGAGATGGCACGACTCAAGATGGATGGGGAACTCAAGTTAGCTGAACAGAAACTCAACCTCGAGCATATGCGGCTTCGAGAGGAACGAGAAGAAAAGCAGAGACAGAGAGAGCTGGAAGAGAAAAAAATAACGCTCGAGCACGAGCGCCGACTAGCGGAAATAGAACTGCGCAAACAGAATAAGGAACTGGGGGTGCCTGAGCGACCACACACCCCGGGGCCAAGTGAGAAAAAAGTTCACATCCCCAAGGATGTTGTCCGCGAATATGTCCGAGAAGACGACATACAACAGTGGTTTAAAGCCTATGAGATCGCAATGACCTCCCCCCGGATCGACCGGAGTGATTGGGGAGCCGGACTTTGGGGGAGATTTATCAACGAGGGTCGCGATGCCCTGCTGCAGCTCCCCGATCACCAAATGTCGTCCTACGACCACATGAAGGCTGCCCTCCTCACCCGCTACGGCCTCACGCCCGAGATGTACCGCCAGAGGTTCAGAGATTGCACCAGGATCCCAGGTACAACTTGGGTAGAATACGTGAACTATTTCAGCCGGGCATTCGAAGGTTGGATCAAGGGAAGTCAGGTCACCACTTACGAACAACTCTTCAACCTTATGGTATGGGAGCACCTGTCAAACAACTGTTTCGTCGAGCTCAGGCAGCACCTACTCGACAGTAAGCTGACCGACCCCCGGCAGCTCGCCGCCGAAGCTGACCGGTGGGAAAGCACCCGAGTGGGCCGGAGAGGGCCCCACGACCAGAACAGAGGCAACCAAGGCCAGCACCGTCCTCGAGGAGGAGGGGGCCAGGGGCGAGGGAGAGACGCCTTACCAGCAACACCCGTGGCCAGCACCCCGCCTCCGGCCGGCCGGGGCAACCCCCCGTTGCGGCCTGGGTACCGAGCCAACGTCACGTGCCACCGGTGCCAGCGACTAGGCCACTACGCCAATGACCTGAACTGCCCGCTAAATCAAACACCCAAGCCCCGCCAGGTAGCGGCCGCTGCCCTAGGGGAAGAGCAATCATCGGAGGGACCCGAAGAGTACGAGCCGGCCCAGCAAGGGTGGGAACCGGCCGCCATGGTCCTGGCATGCCTAGGGGGAAGAGACATGGTTCCGCGGGCTCCCCTACCCGCCAACACCAGAAAATACGGTCAGTGGGTGACCATTAATGGACAGAGAGCCGAGGCCTTGCGTGACACCGGCGCCAGCGTGACGGCCGTCCGCTGTCATCTGGTGAAGCCCGAGCAGATCCTGCCGAACATTCTCTGCCCCGTCCGCTCGGCAGATAACTCTGAGAGTATGTGTAAGATGGCCTGCGTCCCGTTTGAATGGGGAGGGGTCTCCGGCCTACTGAAGGTGACGGTCCGGGACGATGCCCCCGTGGACTGCCTCCTGGGGAATGACCTCGAGAGTTCCCCGTGGGCCACCGTCGAGAAAAGAGAGCACCTGGGGATGCTGGGCCTCCCGGACTGGGCCTGCATAACCACCCGATCCATGGCCGCCCGTGCCACCCCCCGATCAGAAGAAACCGAATGGCCAGCACCTCCGCCCCCGGTTGCCCCCGTCGAGGACAACGGCGAGTCCGACCTCCCGGACCCGACTATCGAAGCAGACGCGCAACACCAGGACCTTCCGGATCTGGCTCAGTGGCGTCAAGAGGGGGGGCCCACCCAAGAACAGTTCCGCCAGGAACAAAAGACCTGTCCCTCCCTCGAGGGACTCCGCCAACAAGCCGATACCCAAAACGCAGGGGACACCACCGGAACCCACTGGGTCTACTGGGACAACGACCTGCTCTACAGCGAGCAAAGAATCGCCGAGCTGGGGGCCGGTCGAGTTCTGGTGGTACCGCTCCGCTTCCGAGACTTTCTGCTCAACCTGGCCCACGATGTCCCCCTGGCTGGACACCTGGGCCAGGACAAAACATACAGTCGCCTGGTGACCCACTTTTTCTGGCCAAAAATGAGGAATGACGTCCTGAACCACTGCCGATCTTGCCCCACGTGCCAAGCCAGTGGGAAGAGTGGTCGGAAGCTGAAGGCCCCTCTGCAACCCTTCCCTGTGGTCACCACCCCGTTCGAGAGGGTGGGGATAGACATTGTGGGGCCTCTGGACCCCCGCACGGCACAAGGACACAGGTTCATCTTGGTACTAGTGGACCATGCCACCCGCTACCCCGAGGCGGTGCCCCTACGGACAGTGACAGCTCCGGTGGTTGGCCGCGCCCTGATGGGGATCTTCTCCAGGGTAGGCTTCCCCCGAGAAGTCGTCAGCGACCGAGGTACGAATTTCATATCTAAATACATGAAGTCCCTCTGGCAACAATGCGGGGTCACCTACAGATTCACGACCCCCTATCACCCCCAAGGGAACGGACTAGTGGAGCGTTTTAACCGCACTCTCAAGGGGATGATTGGGGGATTGGAAGAGCCTCTCCGTCGCCAGTGGGATGTGCTGCTCCCGTGCCTCCTCTTCGCCTACCGAGAAGTCCCCCAGAAGTCCCTCGGCTTTAGCCCTTTCGAACTCTTGTACGGGCACCCTGTGCGAGGGCCCCTCAGCCTAGTCAAGGAAGGTTGGGAGATGGCCCCCTTAACGACCCCTCCTGACGTCTTCAAATACATCCTGGCCCTACGAAACCAGACCCGGCGCTTCAGGGAGATGGCCAAGGCGAACCTCGAGGCCAGTCAGGAGGACATGAAGAGGTGGTATGATCACAATGCTTCCTCCGTTGAATTCGAGCCTGGGCAGCAAGTATGGGTGATGTCCCCCACCGAACCATGTGCCCTGCAAGACAAGTGGACGGGGCCCTTCAAAGTGGTCGAGCGTAAAAGCCCCGTCACTTACCTCATCGACATGGGGTCCACCCGGAACCCCCTGCGGGTCCTCCACACCAACCGGCTCAAACCACACTTTGTGCGCTCCGAACTAAGCCTCCTGATGGCGACAGACAGTGGTACAGAAGAAGACTCCGAGCCCCTCCCGGATCTCTTAAAGACTCAGGAGAAGGACGGCTCCGTGGATGGGGTCCGGCTCTCTGACGCCCTCACTTCGGAGCAACACCAGGACTGCCGGGACCTCCTGCTGCAGTTCGCTGCCCTGTTCTCCCTCACCCCCGGGGTCACCCCTTGGTGTTTGCACGACGTAGACACCGGGGACAGTCCCCCTGTCCGGCACCGGGCCTACCGCGTACCAGATCGGGTACGGGCCTGCATACAGGAGGAAGTGGCCAAGATGCTCACGATCGGGGTCATCGAGCCCTCGGACAGTCCCTGGGCCAGTCCGGTTGTATTAGTTCCCAAGGCCGCTGCCCCCGGCACCGCCCCTGAACTGAGATTCTGCGTCGACTACCGGGGCTTGAACGCTGTCACCCGGACCGACGCTCATCCCATCCCCCGAGCAGACGAGCTGATCGACCGGCTGGGGGCCGCCCGCTACCTTAGTATCTTCGACCTAACGGCGGGCTACTGGCAGATCGGCCTCACACCCAGGGCTCAGGAACGGTCAGCCTTCTCCACCCCCGATGGCCACTATCAATTTAAGGTCATGCCCTTTGGCATGAAGAATGCCCCCGCCACGTTCCAACGTCTTGTGAACCAGGTCTTGGCAGGGCTCGAAGAATTCAGCGCT
The DNA here is from genome assembly GCF_964204655.1 of Triturus cristatus. Taxonomy (NCBI): domain Eukaryota; kingdom Metazoa; phylum Chordata; class Amphibia; order Caudata; family Salamandridae; genus Triturus; species Triturus cristatus. Next base: position 1,154,263,182 of record NC_140583.1, on the reverse strand, counting down.
GCCTACCTGGACGATATCGCTGTATACAGCCGCCACTGGTCCGACCACCTCCGTCACCTCCAAGAGGTCCTCCAAGCCCTCCAGCGGGCCGGCCTCACCATTAAGGCCGGCAAGTGCCAAATTGGCCAAGGGTCTGTGACCTACCTTGGGCACCAAGTGGGAAGCGGGCTGGTGGCCCCACTACAACTTAAGATTGCTGCCATCCAGTCCTGGCAGCCCCCCGTCACCCAGACCGAGGTCCGAGCCTTCTTGGGGCTCACCGGCTACTACCGGCGGTTCGTGAAGGACTACGGCAGCATCGTGGGGCCCCTCACGGGACTCACATCCAAGAATCAACCGAAGCGGGTCCACTGGACTCCTGATTGTCAAGCGGCCTTCGAGGAGCTGAAGGCCGCCCTGTGCACCGCCCCGGTGCTCCAGGCCCCCGATTACAGTCGGGAATTTGTGGTGCAGACCGACGCCTCCGACCACGGCATCGGGGCCGTCCTCTCTCAGCTGAACCCCGAAGGTCATGACCAGCCGGTGGCCTTCATCAGTCGACGTCTCCTGGCCCGAGAACAGCGTTGGAGCACCATCGAGAGGGAGGCCTTTGCAGTAGTGTGGGCCCTCAAAAAGCTCCGACCCTATCTCTTCGGTACCCACTTCCGGGTACAAACCGACCATCGACCCCTGCAATGGCTGATGCAGATGCGGGGGGAGAACCCAAAACTCTTGCGCTGGTCCATTTCCCTGCAGGGAATGGACTTCACTGTGGAGCACCGGCCAGGCCAAGACCACGCCAACGCGGATGGCCTGTCCCGCTTTTTCCGCCTCGACGAAGAGAGTCCCCAAGGAGATGGGTGACTCTCCCCGCCTTCAGCTGGGGGGGACGCATGTTGGACAGGCCACACAGAGGGCTTGCTCCCTCCCCGCACGACAGGGCCCGAGCTCCGGCCCACCAGGCATACCCCCGTGACAAGCCCCTGTACTCCGTCTCCCGACGGACCCTCTGCCCTCGGACCCCTACTCATCACGGGGTCCAGCCCCACCGGCTTCCCCGGCCGGGTCAAGCCGCCATCTTGGGCCCTGCACCACGCGGCCGCGTGGCCTCACCTCGACCCTAACCCCGGGCCTGGCCGGCCCCGACATCCCGGCACCACCATCCACCCAGGAGGTGAGCGGACCACTTGGCAGGTCAATGGGAGAACGAAGTGTCAAGAGCTCTTCCCCCGCCAGGTGCCGATCGCCTCCAGCTCCCCCGGGCGCTGGCTCCACCCCCTGCTGGGTGTCTGGACACCTTCATCCCGGACCCTCCGACCTCCAAGTGCGAGGGTCCGGACATCAAAGGGCACCAGCCCTATAACTGAGGCAGCTCCGGAGCAGGAAGGCAGTTGTATCCTGGAGTCGAGAGACACCGAGTGAACTCAACCCTGACGGTCTACTGGCGCTGCCGTAGCCCGCTCTTGTGAACCATCGTCCTGCCTGCTGGCGCTGCCGCGGCCTTCTGCAACCGTCATCTTCCTGGGACCTGCTGGCGCTGCCGCGGCCCGTTGTAACGACCATCCTCACCGGGACCTGCTGGCGCTGCCGCGGACCGTCATCTTCCTGGGACCTGCTGGCGCTGCCGCGGCCCGTTGTAACGACCATCCTCACCGGGACCTGCTGGCGCTGCCGCGGACCGTACATCTTCCGGGGACCTGCTGGCGCTGCCGCGGCCCGTTGTATCGACCATCCTTACCGGGACCTGCTGGCGCTGCCGCGGACCGTACCACCTAACCACCAAGCTCGAGGATTGTGAGCTCATCATCATCTCATCCGAACTACCTGATTGGTAAATAGACTGACCCGCTACCCCCTTCCCTACCTTACGAGACTCTAATCGAGGGGACCCCTGAGTCCAGACCTCCTTGTACCATTCTACCGTATCGTAACTAAGTACCTATAAAGAACACTGAACCTTATCCGTGTGTGATATCTGTCTGTGGGGGGGAAGTTACTTGTCTGTACGATCGCTGGAGACGGCTCTCCCCGGAGACCTCTCCCCCTGACCCCGGCCGGCCCTCCCGGTCCGTCTACCTTTTCTAACAGTCGCGCAACCCCAGGACCTTCCCGGCCTGGCTCAGTGGCGTCAAGAAGGGGGGCCCACCCAAGAGCAGTTCCGCCAGGAGCAAAAGACCTGCCCCTCCCTCGAGGGGCTCCGCCAGCAAGCCAGAGCCCAGAGTGCAGGGGACTCCACCGGAACTCATTGGGTCTATTGGGATAACGACCTGCTATACAGCGAACAAAGAATCGCAGAACTAGGGGCCAGTCGAGTGCTGGTGGTGCCTCTCTGCTTCAGAGACTTCCTACTAACTCTGGCCCACGATGTCCCCCTGGCTGGACACCTGGGCCAGGACAAAACCTACAGTCGCCTAGTGACTCACTTTTTCTGGCCGAAGATGCGGAACGACGTCCTTAACCACTGCCGGTCCTGCCCCACGTGCCAAGCCAGTGGGAAGAGCGGCCGTAAGCTGAAAGCCCCTCTGCAACCCTTCCCAGTGGTCACCACCCCGTTCGAGAGGGTAGGAATAGACATTGTGGGGCCCCTGGACCCCCGCACGGCACAAGGACATAGGTTCATCCTGGTACTGGTGGACCACGCCACCCGCTACCCCGAGGCGGTGCCCCTACGAACTGTAACAGCCCCGGTGGTTGGCCGGGCCCTAATGGGGATCTTCTCCCGAGTGGGCTTCCCCCGAGAAGTCGTCAGCGACCGAGCCACGAACTTTATCTCGAAATATATGAAGTCCCTCTGGCAACAGTGCGGGGTCACCTACCGATTCACGACCCCCTATCACCCCCAAGGGAACGGACTAGTGGAGCGATTCAACCGCACCCTCAAGGGGATGATTGGGGGATTGGAAGAGCCCCTCCGTCGCCAGTGGGATGTACTACTCCCGTGCCTCCTCTTCGCCTACCGAGAAGTTCCCCAGAAGTCCCTCGGCTTTAGCCCTTTCGAACTCCTGTACGGGCACCCTGTGGGAGGGCCCCTCAGCCTAGTCAAAGAAGGTTGGGAGATGGCCCCCCTAAAGACCCCTCCAGACGTCTTCAAGTACCTCCTGGCCCTCCGCAATCAGTCCCGACGCTTCAGGGAGATGGCAAAAGCGAACCTCGAGGCCAGTCAGGAGGACATGAAAAAATGGTACGATCACAATGCCTCCTCCGTCGAGTTCGAACCTGGTCAACAAGTGTGGGTGATGTCCCCCACCGAACCATGTGCCTTGCAAGATAAGTGGACGGGGCCCTTCAAAGTGGTCGAGCGCAAAAGCCCCGTCACTTACCTCATCGACATGGGGACCCCCCCGGGACCCCCTTCGGGTCCTCCACACCAACAGACTCAAACCACACTTTGTGCGCTCAGAACTCAGCCTCCTGATGGCTACGGACAGTGGGGCGGAGGAAGACTCCGAACCCCTCCCGGATCTCCTGAAGACTCAGGAGAACGACGGTTCCGTGGACGGGGTCCGGCTCTCCGATGCCCTCACCCCAGAGCAACGCCAGAGCTGCCGGGACCTCCTACTGCGGTTCGCTACACTGTTCTCCCTCACCCCCGGGATCACCCCTTGGTGCTTGCACGACGTGGACACCGGGGACAGTCCCCCTGTCCGACACCGGGCCTACCGCGTGCCAGATCGGGTACGGGCCTGCATCCAAGAGGAAGTGGCCAAAATGCTCACGATCGGGGTCATCGAGCCCTCGGACAGCCCCTGGGCCAGCCCAGTTGTACTGGTCCCCAAAGCCGCAGCCCCCGGCACCACGCCTGAACTGAGATTCTGCGTCGACTACCGGGGCTTGAACGCTGTCACCCGGACCGACGCCCATCCTATCCCCCGAGCAGATGAATTGATCGACCGGCTGGGGGCCGCCCGCTATCTCAGCATCTTCGACCTAACAGCGGGATACTGGCAGATCGGTCTCACACCCCGGGCTCAGGAACGGTCTGCCTTCTCTACCCCCGATGGCCACTACCACTTCAAGGTCATGCCCTTCGGCATGAAGAATGCCCCCGCTACTTTTCAACGTCTAGTGAACCAGGTCTTGGCGGGGCTCGAGGAGTTCAGCGCTGCCTACCTGGACGATATCGCGGTGTACAGCCGCCACTGGTCCGACCACCTCCTCCACCTCCAAGAGGTCCTGCAAGCCCTCCAGCGGGCCGGCCTCACGATTAAGGCTGGCAAATGCCAAATTGGTCAAGGGTCCGTGACCTACCTCGGGCACCAGGTGGGAAGCGGACTGGTGGCCCCGCTGCAACCTAAAATTGCTGCCATCCAGTCCTGGCAGCCCCCCGTCACCCAGACCGAGGTCCGAGCCTTCTTGGGACTCACCGGCTACTACCGGCGGTTCGTGAGGGACTACGGCAGCATTGTGGGGCCCCTCACGGGTCTCACGTCCAAAAACCAGCCGACGCGGATTAATTGGACCACTGACTGTCAAGCGGCCTTCGAAAAGCTGAAGGCCGCCCTGTGCACCGCCCCTGTGCTCCAGGCCCCCGATTACAGTCGGGAATTCATTGTACAGACAGACGCCTCCGACCACGGCATCGGAGCGGTTCTTTCCCAACTGAACCCCGAGGGCCATGACCAGCCGGTGGCCTTCATCAGCAGACGCCTCCTGGCCCGAGAACAGCGCTGGAGCACAATCGAGAGGGAGGCCTTCGCAGTGGTGTGGGCCCTCAAAAAGCTCCGGCCCTATCTCTTCGGTACCCACTTCCGGGTACAAACCGACCATCGACCCCTGCAGTGGCTGATGCAGATGCGGGGGGAGAACCCAAAACTATTGCGCTGGTCCATCTCCCTGCAGGGAATGGACTTCACCGTGGAACACCGACCGGGCCAAGACCACGCCAACGCAGATGGCCTGTCACGCTTCTTCCGCCTCGACGAGGAGAGTCCCCAGGAAGATGGGTGACTCTCCCCGCCTTCAGCTGGGGGGGACGCATGTTGGACAGGCCACACGAAGGGCTTGCTCCCTCCCCGCATGACAGGGCCTAAGCCCCGGCCCGCCAGGCGTGACCCGCACGAATCACCCGCACCCCGTCTCCCGACGGAACTCCTGCCCCCGGACCTCCATGTATCACGAGACCGAGCCACCACCGGCTCCCCCGGCCGGATCAAGCCGCCATCTTGGGCCCTGCACCACGAGGCCGCGTGGCCTCCACCCGACCCTAACCCTGGGCCTGGCCGGCCCCGGCATCCCGGCACCACCTTCCACCCAGGAGGTGAGCGGACCACTTGGCAGGTCAATGGGAGAACGAAGCGTCAAGGGCTCTCCCCCGCCAGGTGCCGATCGCCTCCAGCTCCCCCAGGCGCTGGCTCCACCCCCTGCTGGGTGTCTGGACACCTTCATCCCGGACCCTCCGACCTCCAAGTGCGAGGGTCCGGACATCAAAGGGCGCCAGACCTATAACTAGGGCAGCTCCGGAGCAGGACGGCAGTTGTATCCTGGAGTCGAGAGACACCGAGAGAACTCAGCCTTGACGGACTACTGGCGCTGCCGTAGCCCTATCTTGTGAACTATCGTCCTGCCTGCTGGCGCTGCCGCGGCCTTCTGCAACATCCATCCTCGTCGGGACCTGCTGGCGCTGCCGCGGCCCGTTGTAACGACCATCCTCACCGGGACCTGCTGGCGCTGCCGCGGACCGTGCATCGACCATCTCTCCGGGACCTGCTGGCGCTGCCGCGGACCGTGTATCAACCATCTTCACCGGGACCTGCTGGCGCTGCCGCGGCCCGACCCAGCTAGAACACCGAGCTCGAGGATTGTGAGCTATCCACCATACCACCTCAACTACCAAGACTGGTAACCAGACTGTCCCGCTACCCCCTTTCCCCATCTTGAGAGACTTGAATCGAGGGGACCCCTGAGTCCAGACCTCCTTGTACCTTCCATCGTACCGTAAGAAATTGCCTATAAAGACCGCTGAATCTTCTCCTTGTGTGGTGTCTGTCTGTGGGGGGGAAGTTATCTATCTGTACGATCGCTGGAGACGGCTCTCCCCGGAGACCTCTACCCTTGTCCTCGGCCGACCCTCCCGGTCCGTCTAACAGCACACATGTGCAAAGTGTGAAGGGGAAGTGTGCCACGTAGTGCCCCATCACACATGACATGTGTAAACAGCTCATCACACATCTATTGTGCCACAACATGAGGAGACATGTGCCACATCACTGCCTGACACACCTAGGCCCTGCACATGGACTGCACTGACAATGACTTGATGTACAGCCTTGTGCGAGTCTGACACCTCCATTCCTTTCGTGTGCGCCTCCTATCACCAGTGTAAGGTGTGAAACGCAGTACACACTCTCTGAGGCCGTGTGTGCGGGCCGTACACGCGTGAGTACAGCCCCTATCACTATAGTTGTGTTACCGTAGGCCATTGTGATAGGGGCCGTACTCACGCGTGTACAGGCCGTACACGCGTGAGCACGTCCCCTATCACTATGGCCTACGGTAACACAACTATAGTGATAGGGGCTGTACTCACGCGTGTACGGCCCATACACGCGTGAGTACGGGCCGTATCACTGTAGTGATGGTGCCCTAGGGGTACGTGTGAAACGCGCCATACCTGTGTGGGGATTTAAAAATTACAATGGGAACACATGAGGGACAAGTATTAGGGCATAAATGCATGCTGATTGTCATGGATACCGAGTTTCAAGTTCAAAACTTTACATCATGTGGTCTGGAAAAAGCAGTTGGCCACATAATACATTGTTGCAAAGTGGTTGTTGACTTGACATGATTCTGCAAATTCGAAAGATGCTAAGGCTGTCACTGGTGTATGTTTAAAGGGATTGGAGGAAACGTAGGATGCAAATGAGTCTGACCAATCACTCTGTACTCCTGTAAATGAAATAGGCCAGCAATGCAGATATAAGGCAGGCAGAACCCATGAGAGGGCACTTGCCTGCACAACATGTCAGTCGATACCACTGCTGCTGTACTGTCTCCCTCTGGCACCATGTCAAGTACTGTGGAGAGGGCCCAGCCTTTCACCCAGGAGGAGAATGAGGCCCTGCTGGATGTGATCCTCCCACGGTACCCCATGCTGTATGGTCGACCAGGGGAGCAGGTGAGTGCTGACTCCACTACCTTTGCCTGTGCACCTTTTTTGTGTCTGTCACTTCTGGCATTGTGTCCAGGTGTGACAGACATGCAATGTTGTTTAGAGTGGGTCCCAGGGGGGGGTGGATGGCTTATGTCTCTCATGCAGGGCTTGATGTAGTTCATGTGTGCACTCCTCACTTGCATTGTGCTTACTCTGACATTCACTGCATAGTGCATGGCACATTCAGCCTGGCTAATCCTCTTGGGCATTCTTGTTCTATTGTCCTGCAGTGATTCAGTGGTCACCCCGGTGTGACAGGTGACTGCACCCACAGATGTGTGTGAGTTGAGTGGAACTGTGGTGAGAGTGGTGAGAGTGTCCAAATGATGTGTACGCCCCCTGGACATTGATGTGTGTGAATGTTCCTTGTCATGTGGGCGAGTGTCTATGTGGAGTGTTGCACCACAGCTGCATGGAGGAGGCAACTGCTCGACCCATCTGATGTGAGAAGGAAGCCTTGCTGTGTGTCTGACTTGCTGAGCTAGCCCCACACCTGTGACACCCCCCTGGCAAGTGGCACATGTGCAGAGTGAGCTTTGTATCCGCTGTTGACAAAGGCAGGTGATTGATCTGTGCCTGTGTGTGTCTGTGTACTCTGCTGCGGTTTCGTAAGTGGCCTGGGGCATGTGACTGCTTTGCGGTGCTGGCCATCAGCCTTGTGTTGCTTGGGATGCACAGTGTGTGCCATGATCAGGGATTGGTTCGCACCCCTCATGCCACCTGTGTACTTACTATGCCATGTAGTGCATTGGTGCGTCCACAGTGGCAAATGTCCCTATGACTAAGGTGCTATTACTTTCCAGCATTCTATGCCCTGTTCAACAAATCAAAGATGTTAAAATGTGTGTCTCTGTGACATGGTGCAGGTGTAGTGATGTTGTCCCACTTTGTCATCCTCACAGGTAACCACCTATCATAAGGGGAAGATCTGGAAGGAGGCCGTCAAAGCCGTTCAATCGGTGGAGGGTCGCAGTCGGCGCCTGCCACAAGTGAGGAAGAGATGGCAGGACATCCGGTGCTGGACCCGGAGGATCCCCCGGGTCATGCTGAAGGAGGAGGCTCCCCGCAAGCATGGCGGGCGCCGGCGCCTGACCCACCAAATGAAGCTTGTCCTGGCGGTGGTCTTCCTTGACCTGGATAGGCGGATACAGGAGTTACAGCAGCAGGAAGGGGGTAGGTACATGTGTGTTTGTTGTGTGTCGCCAGCTTTTGTTGCTGCTCAGTCGCTTGGAGACACAGCCAGGGTATATATGTGCAGTGCATATCCTGTTCCCCCAAGTCAACCTGTGCTGTTCTTCCTCCCTTCCCCTCCTTGACATGTGTTACCTGGTCTGTGTGTTATCACTATTGCACATGGTCATCTAGGCTGCCAGTTAATCAAGGTGCACACTGCTTTCAGCATCATGTGTGGGGGTGGTCTGCCTGTGCCCTGTCCTGTTCAGTCATTTGGGGGTGCATAATTGTTGGCACTGATGTTGAGTCTCAACATAGGAGTGTGAGGTGTCAAAAGAACAGACTTGCAGCATGCATTACCAATGTTGTGGCCTCAGACATGATGTGCATGAGTGGGAGATATGCATAGTGCCGGGACGGTTGCTCCTGTTACAGTCAGCTCATTCCAGGACCATGGAGCAGTGTGCCCACTACAGTCCCCTGACACAGCCTGCCCTCCTAATCATGTGTGTCATCCAACACTGTGCACATTCACTGTGGGTTCAGCATGGCCCTGCCTCTGTGGCATTCTTCCCTGGCCTAGGTTGTATTTTTCACATGTGTGCTACATGTGTCCACTAAACAGGGATACACCAGTTTGCTTGTGCATACTCACACTGGGCAGTGCCTGTGTGGCTATTCACAACCATCTGTTGATTGTTGTTTGTGACAAATATGTTTTGCCAGCTCTACAAGGTGATGTTGTGTTAATGAAGCAAGTTTTCAAGCACAGTTATTGTAACCATGAATAAGAGGTGTCACTTCTTGATCGGTATCAGTCACATTGACTCAGGTATGGGTGGGTGTGTGCGGGAGGGGCGTACATGTTCAACCCTGATTTTTCATTGCCAGTTCTGACTTGTGTGTGATTATTCGCAGTACAGAAAGTCACCGTGCAGTGCCCCCGTGATGTTGGCCAGTGCTTAATGTTTGTGCTTCGTAGCCTGTGTCAGTTTTTGACAATCATGTATCCTGATTGTACATTTTTTGCACCTGTGTGTGGTTCAGATGCTACACAGTTGTGACTTTGTGTGCTGACATCTGTGGGTACATTCTGGCTTGCCATGAGGGTGTCCCCACAGTACAGCTAGGCTTTCTTACAAAACAATTGCAGGCCCATTAGCTTATTCATTGTCCTGGGTGTGGACATGTGTGCCACTCCAGATGTCAGTCAGTAGGTCATATGTGTAGCCAACTGTGTAATCAGGTGATGGATAGCCATGTGACAAATGACATTATTCAAGTTGTTACTCAGAGAAATTGTCTCTTGGCAATCACTTCACCTGTCAACATGTCTCAATGTTTCATATGCTTGACCTTGTTGTTTTGTTGTGAAGGACAATAATGTACCTGCATGACAGATGTCTCCCAAGGAAGTGCACAAGACACCACCTTTACACTTTCCTGGGACCCGCTGGCACATTTTAAAGTAAGGCACATTTTGAACAAAACTTGTTTAGAGTCCATACATATACATGTTCCCACAATGTGGTTGCATTTGGGTTAGTCCTTGGTTGTTGCCGATACCAACTTACAAGTGTCAAGTCATCCAGACCACCGTGGTGCCATGTATATGTACTTACTGATACCCCATTTCTGCCTAACAGTGGCTTATTTGAATGAGTCTGGCAGCTCAGACAATGACTGTGTACATGTAGTTTGGTGTGCACCTCCTTGTGTGACTTCTGTTATACAGACACATGTGTGTTCTGTTCACGAAGTGGCACATTCACACATTCTAGACATGTCCATTGTGTAAAGGGTTGTGATTCTCCAGGAATCGCAATGTATTTCTTTGGGGTTTCCTAAGTACTCACAGGTCTCTGAGTGTGGGGACACCTTCTGCATTGGCATGTGGTATTTGGCCTTGGGTGCGACATTACTGTTGGGTTCACAGTGAAGAAGAGGTGGCATGCCTTCATAGTCTTGCTGTGCTCAACTGATCCCAGACACTAGCTTCTCAGGATCTTGGGATTTCAAGTTATTTGCTGTTGTGTCCAAATTTTCATTTTTTCCAAGTGGCATGGTGGGTCAACCAACTGGGGAGTGCAGGGCTTACATATGTGGGGAGTATTCTAGATGTTACTCATGATGCATTTCCTGTTATGCACTGTTGCCTATTTTGTTTGGACTCATGTGTCAGATGTATACAGGTGACTGATTTTTTCCTGTCTCTTCACCTTGCCCACAGCATTATCGCAGGACACCGAGGGAGACACCGGCACGGATGTGGAGGAGGGATCGAGCACTGGTGCCACCACTGCTGAGGAGTCGGCGGAATCTAGTGGCACGGAGGGCGAGGGGAGTGAGGCGGAGGACCTGCCCAGTACCAACACTGACTACGAGGCTGACGGGTCTGAGGCTGAACTCCCTGAGGGGGCAGAGGCTGTTCCAACAGCTGGCAGCAGCTCTCCATCTGTCACCGCCCTCTCCATTCCCATTACCGCCCTCCCACTTGCTCGGGTCCCTTCTGTCCGTGCTAGGCGACCACATGTCTCCTTCGTGCCAGGCACCGCACCCTCTGCCCCTGTCCCCCCTGCTGCCCTCACTGCCGGGTCTGTGGACATTCAGCGGTAGTTGCAGGTTGAGCAGACATCGATCCTGACTGTCCTCCATGGCCACACCAGACTGCTGACCCAGATGGTGTCGTACATGGAGGGCATGTCATCAGCGATGTCTGACCAACGCATGTTGCTGAGGTCCCTGGACTCGTCACTGACGGCAGTAGTGAGTCACCTGCAGCGCTGCGTCCCCCCCTACCCCTGCACCATCCACAAGTCCCACACCCATGCCTGTCCCAAGCACACCAAGACATCCACACACACGCACCCCACCAGACACAAGCAGCACACCACCACGTAAGGGCAAGCGCACACCTCCTGACACGCACACTCACGGGGAAGCAGGCACACCCACTGGGTCTGGAGCACACAGGCAGGCACGCAGCCACAGTCCTCGTCCACATGACTCACTCCCCAGTCCCTCCGATGTCACTCCCCTTGGCTCCCCTGCCTCAGAATCGGAGAAGGAGGCCTACTTCGATGGGCTGGGCCTCAGCCCCACTAGTTCACCTGGCCGCAAACGGTCAAGGCACTCCACGGGTAGGGGAGTTAAGTCCCCCAGCTTGTCCACCACCTCCCCCAGTAGCGCTGCAGGCCATCCCTCCGACCCCCCACCCCCTTCTTGGGGCCTGTTGTTTCTCCGGGTGCAGGGGAGACGCTTGAAGATCTGGCAGAAGTGTGCAGCGCCAAGCTCGCCTCCACCTTTGGCGCTGCCCCACCCCCTGTGGTGGAGTCGTCCGTCCCTGCACCCACCACGCCTACCCTTCCCCCTCCTGTCCCTGCGGTGCCTGGTCCTTCCCCACATGATGCCCCCCCCCAGTCGCTGAACCAGAGGTTTAGTATGTGCAGGCAAGCTAGGGGAGGCGCGTGGCCATGTGTCCCCCCCAAGGACTTCATATCTGGACTGGCCATTGGCCTTTGTACATAGTGTTCTATACTACATCTTATTTTTTCATGCTGAATAAAGCATTTTCTTTTCCGTTTTGAAAAGTCTTGCATTTCATGTATTGATGTTGATGCTGAGGCTCCAGGAGTTGGGATTGTGGGAATGTGTTATGTTTCATGGAAATGTTGTAGTCTGCATCTCATGGGGTGGAACCTGGTATCTGCGTGCCCACACAAGGTCTCTGCAAAGAATCTTTGGTCGTGTCTGCTCTTTGTGTTTGGAGACATTGTCCCTAGGAGTGTTCCTTCCTCTGTGGCACCTGACATCTCCCCTGCAGAGTGTTGCACAATTGTTGTGTTGCCCTGTGTCTACATTTCCTTTGTTGGTTGATGGATCCCTTCAACTCTGGCCATGCCTGCTCAGCAATGTCTCCGGCTGCATCATCTGTGCCATCCTTGGTACTCACTGTACTTGTGTATAGAGTATTTTGCCATGCCTTCACGGAGAAATTGTCCCTTTTCCGCACAATGCATGTGTGTAATCTCAGCCTCGAAGTAATCACTTTTGCTGGAGCCCTGGTGACTGAGACACCCCCCGGACGTCATATTCATTAGGCAGTCCTGACCGCCCCAATCCCCTGAAATTTCCTCCGGACACCGCATACATTAGGTTGTCCTGGCCGCCCCTCCCCCTCCCTCGGATCCTCCCCGCTGTAGTCCATCATGATCATGGATTCCTCGTGACCAACAACTTTCTGTTTCAAGCCCCTAGTCGTTGTTTCTGAAACGAATACCAATTCATTAATTGTTGACACCTGATCAGCCATTTCGCCTTTACGGCCACGAGTTCATTCTCGCCGACCCAGACCTGCTGACTTTCATTGCTCCTCTGGATCCAGCGCCCCGCCCCTTGTCACCCAGTCCCAGAATTACTCTGGACCCTCTCTCTCCACCGTTCCTTAACCTTGAACCTTCATCCATTTAGCACTGTGATGAATAATTCAACCCTGTCCTGACGATGATCCCAATTTAATCAGGATCGAAACGCCGTCGACCTTTTCAGCTTAACTGATGGCTTTATGGTTCCTCAAATTGATGTAAAAATAATTCTGTAATGTCGAAAATTGAATTCAGAACCTTGTAATTATCATTCCACTATTCACTTTCACTTCACGTTGCGCCGTCCCTTGCTGATCTCACCTTGTCACTTGCGTCGCCGTCTTCGTGTCACATACACTTTAAGCACCAAGTACAAGTCCGGGTTGTCTTTATGATATATTAATTGTATGTACAGTGCTGCTATTACTGCTTCATTTTTTGGACCTTTCAAATTTATACATGTCTTTATGTAGGCAATTTTTTCGTAACCAAATACAGTATTTTTCTTAAATCATTCTCTTCTTGAGTCTTCCTTATCTCCTTTGTAATGTTTTTTACATGCAAATTATTTGTCTTGGTCGAATGATACCAGTTGAGAGTTGTTGTTGTTTCTTACATTATTACCCTATCTCAACGAGGTTTATGGGTTATGCTCCTGTTGTTCTTTTTAATATTTTTAATCTCAGCCTAGCACACATATGGTACTTGTTCTGCTGGGTATTTGAACACCTGACTCACAATTGTGGGCATTGTATCTGTGGGAACTCCACCCTATTCCTTCCATGACAGACAACATCTTGGTGGCTGTCCCAGCACCTGTACATTCCTATCAGTCCTGGGATGTGCGTGACAGTGTGTGTTCCTTTTGGCTCTCTTAGTTTAGTAGGCATTCACATGACCATACAGTCTTGTGGCATGATCTCTGTGTGTGTATTGTGCTGCATCCGCCAGGGGTGGGTATGCATGTGTGATTTGTCCTCACACCCACATGTGGTGTGTCATGCAGTGGGAGTGGGACACTGCTGTCAGTGATGTGTTTTTATGGCACTATCAACATAGTCCAAATATCAAGATGCGTACATACACCCATGGAATTGGGATCATCTGATAAGGATGTACACACCCCCATGTCTGTGTCCACTGCTGGTATTCCTCTGCACCCACCCCCATGTCTGTGTCCACTGCTGGGAGTGATAGGCACCCACCCCCATGTCTGTGTCCACTGCTGGGAGTGATAGGCACCCACCCCCATGTCTCTGTCCACTGCTGGGAGTGATAGGCACCCACCCCCCATGTCTGTGTCAACTGCTGGGAGTGATAGGCACCCACCCCTCACATGTCTCTGTCCACTGCTGGGAGTGATAGGCACCCACCCCCATGTCTGTGTCCACTGCTGGGAGTGATAGGCACCCACCACTCACATGTCTGTGTCCACTGCTGGGATTGATAGGCACCCACCCCCATGTCTCTGTCCACTGCTGGTATTCCTCTGCACCCACCCCCAAGTCTGTGTCCACTGCTGGGAGTGATAGGCACCCACCCCCATGTCTCTGTCCACTGCTAGGAGTGATAGGCACCCACCCCCATGTCTGTGTCCACTGCTGGGAGTGATAGGCACCCACCCCCATGTCTCTGTCCACTGCTGGGAGTGATAAGCACCCACCCCCATACCTGTGTCCACTGCTGGGAGTGATAGGCACCCACCCCTCACATGTCTCTGTCCACTGCTGGTATTCCTCTGCACCCACCCCTCACATGTCTCTGTCCACTGCTGGGAGTGATAGGCACTCACACCCATGTCTTTGTCCACTGCTGGGAGTGATAGGCACCCACCCCTCACATGTCTGTGTCCACTGCTGGGAGTGATAGGCACCCACCCCCATGTCTCTGTCCACTGCTGGGAGTGATAGGCACCCACCCTTCACATGTCTCTGTCCACTGCTGGGAGTGATAGGCACCCACCCCTCACATGTCTCTGTCCACTGCTGGTATTCCTCTGCACCCACCCCTCACATGTCTCTGTCCACTGCTGGGAGTGATAGGCACCCACCCCCATGTCTCTGTCCACTGCTGGGAGTGATAGGCACCCACCCCTCACATGTCTGTGTCCACTGCTGGGAGTGATAGGCACCCACCCCTCACATGTCTCTGTCCACTGCTGGGAGTGATAGGCACCCACCCCTCACATGTCTCTGTCCACTGCTGGGAGTGATAGGCACCCACCCCCATGTCTGTGTCCACTGCTGGGAGTGATAGGCACCCACCCCTCACATGTCTCTGTCCACTGCTGGGAGTGATAGGCACCCACCTCCATGTCTGTGTCCACTTCTGGGAGTGATAGGCACCCACCCCCATATCTATGTCCACTGCTGGTATTCCTCTGCACCCACCCCTCACATGTCTCTGTCCACTGCTGGTATTCCTCTGCACCCACCCACCCACCCACCCACTTGCCCCCTTGCTGTGGTACACTGCTGTCCTGGGCATACACCACCCCCAATTTACAGCTGATGTGCTGCACCAAGCGGTAGACCAACATTCGTGGCGTGTGTACGCCTTGTATCCATCATGTAATGGGGCCGTAGGTGTACGGGTGGTACGGCCCGTACCCCTGCATTCATAGGGTGTGTACGGGCCGTACCACGAGTACCCCTACATCACCTCTACAATGGTGGTACGGCCCGTACCCACGCTCTGAGGGGCGTGTGTACAGTCTGTACACGCGTACCCCTACATCACCACTGCAATGGTGGTACGGACCGTACCCACGCTCTGGGGGGCGTGGGTACGGTCCGTACCACCATTGTAGTGGTGATGTAGGGGTACGCGTGTATGGACCATACCCACGCTCTGGTGGGCGTGGATATGGTCCATACCACCATTGTAGTGGTGATGTAGGGGTATGCGTGTACGGACCGTACCCACGCTCTGGGGGGCGTGGGTACGGTCCGTACCACCATTGCAGTGGTGATGTAGGGGTACGCGTGTACAGACCGTACCCATGCTCTGGGGGGTGTAGGTACGGTCCGTACACGCGTACCCCTACATCACCACTACAATAGTGGTACAGACCGTACCCACGCTCTGGGGGCGTGGGTACGGTCTGTACCACCATTGTAGTGGTGATGTAGGGGTACGCGTGTACGGACCGTACCCATGCTCTGGGGGGCGTGGGTACGGTCCGTACACGCGTACCCCTACATCACCACTGCAATGGGGGTACGGACCGTACCCACGCTCTGAGGGGCATGGGTACGTCCCGTACCACCATTGTGGTGGTGACGGGTACGCGTCCACGTCCACTTCTGTTGTGGCGGGACGTGGGATTGGTGGACACGCCCCCCGAAGTGACCAGACCATGGAGGTAATTAATGTGCAGGATATATTTGTTTTTTGTGGGGTGTGGGTTATGTTTCCTGCCCTTTGCCCCTGGGGATTGTTCTGACCTTCTGCGGCGTCTGCGTCGGTGTCTGTACACAAGGTCGTAGGCTATGAGGGCCGGGATGACACATGGCTGTCCGTCGCGTACCGGTGCTCCTTGTTCGCGTCGTCCTCAATTTCCCGGGAGTTTTTGGCTGCTGTAAAATATTATCCATGCGGAGTGACGTAGGCACGGATCGTACTTGCTGGTTCGTAAAACGGTGCCTGACTCCGTCTGGACGTCACGTACGCGGTGTCCCGGATCTGAATTGTGGGTATTTTTTTGTCGGTCGGTCTTTTGTACGACTCGTACGGAAATTGTATTTCTGTACGAATCGTACTTGCGGGTTTGTAAGGTGTTTTACCCGGGGACGAGTTGGACGGAGAATACGCTCCGTATGACCATTCGTACCCGGCTTTTACAGGAACGGAATTGTAACCTAAATATAATAGTAATAAAAAGGTAAGCAAAAAATTAGAATTCTTAATTTCATTAGTAATTTTTATTAATTTCAAAATTAAAATGTCAGGTAAATGCAAAGTTTATTTTTTATTACAAATGTAAAAAACAAAACCATTACATATATACAGGAGAGTGAATTTATAACAGAAAAAAATACAGTTTAGTAATATGTATATTTTAAGATGTCAAAAATAAACAAATATTTTTTCACATATAAATATATTGTATTTCACATTTGTGTATATGTTAGAAATATAACATGATGTATTTTAACATTTTTTCATGTACATTTTAGATGTTACTATATATTTTTAACAATTGCTAATTATTGTTTGACATTTTTCACATTTTCACAATTGTTACATCTGTTGGTAAGTATTTATTAACATCATCTTGTAAATATTCGTACAATATATTTGAGAAAAATAAACATAGTTTTATTTTTACATACAAACATTATAAATTTTAATTATTCATATTAATATAAAAATAATAATATTAATAATTATTACATTTTTTATGAGTTGTACATTTTATTTACAAAGTAAATATTTTTTGAAGAAAAAACAAAATTATTATGTTTTAATAACTGTTCCTTGAAATATATAAAGTTTCCGAATTATAATGTTAAATATTATTATTTCATAATATTTACTATTATACTTTTACATAGTATAAAAAACCTATAATTAATATAAATAAATCAGATACATTTTTATGTATTTATTAAAATAAAACAGTAATTTTAATAACATTTTATAAAATTGAAAAAAACATTTAACACATTTATTTAAGTTTAAAGTTGCCATTTTTGTTTGGGGCTTTAACTTAGTAACCGCTCGCTATTGTTTTGGGTTGTTTCGAAAGGAAGAAGCTCGCGGTTGGGAGCTGCTTCACGTTGAAGAAGGTAAGAGTAATTTTCTTACTCATTAGACTATTTTTAATGTATTTTGAAGGTAGTTAGGTTGTAGTTAGTGTGTTTTGACTCAGGTTTAACAAGTTATGGTGTCTTTAATGTTTTACTTATGTATCAGTGATTAACTTTGTGTTCCGTATTTGCGGCCTAGTTAGAATTTTTACAGTTGGGTAATTTTTAGGTTACTATTGTGTGTATAATGTATGTAATAATGTTACTAAGGGGCCGATTAGGATGGCGGATGGACCTTAGTCCGCCTGCCACCCTAGCGGTCCTGAGACCGACCGCCAGTGGTGCGGTGGTCCCGCACTGGCGATTAGGATGCCACAGCACCGCCCGCCACAATGCTGAGAATGCACTGTGTGCATTGTCATGCACAAGGTGACAGGCACCGCAAGGTGCCTTCCACCATGTCCATGACAATGCAGGAGGTACCATAGGTACCCCCATGTGCACCCCCACCCCCCCAATACCCTGGGGGCCCGCAACGGGCCCCTGAAAGCAGACTCCGCATGGCTTTACATGGCGCGGCCTCCACCATGGAAAGCCATGCACCGCTGCTCATGCTAATATGGATGGCGGTGTCTAGCAGACACCGCCACCATATATAGCCCCTTTTCCGCCCGGTCGACTGGTCAACCGGCGAAAAAGAGGAGGACGGTCTTTCCGTCGGGCGGGCGGTGGCGATCCGTCCTACATCCCAATAGACCCTTAAGTGTATTATGTGTCTATTTGTGTGGATGGGAATGTTTCTGTTTTTCTTTTCTAGGTTTTTTGAAAAAGAAGTTGCGAATTACGGAACATTGCGATTTTATTTCTTTACGGAAGTGTGTCTTAGTTTATGTAACTAATAATTATTTAACACTTTCCTACTTTTTCGGTTTTCACGAAGCGGTTCTTATTTTAAACTATTTTTCGGGTTTTGTATGGTTACCGTATTGTCTATTTATAAATGGAGGATTAACTTTTGTTACAGTTGTATTTTTACAGTTTTTTTTGGGTTACTTTTTAATATCTATGGATTATGTACTACCTGGATTAATTTAGAAGATCTGGCATTTTTCGATTACAACTGTGGGAATGGTAAGTGTTTTTAACATTTTTAATTGTGGGAAGGAAATGATTTTAATTTGCTGTATATTTGCTTTAATGTTTAATTAATTTGTCTATATATATGTAAATATTTATTTATAAAATATATTAGACAAATTAATTAATTTTGCGGAAAAAATCTACTGTTTCTATACTAATAAGTTCATTGTTCAGAATAGTATATTTACATTGTTTGTATGTTTTAGGGTAAGCTTTTGGCTATGATATTTAAGTATTCTAGGCCTCTTGTGGAAGGGTATAGCTTAACTTGCTGTTGCAGATACTGATACATTTGATTAGTTTGTCGTGAAAGCTTTGGCTTTAGTTGGGTGACAGATTGTTGCATTCTGAGTTCTTGGAAGCTTTGTTCTTTATGTATGACAAGTAATAGTTTATGTAGGGTAGGAGTGCCTCGTGCTGTAGAAGATAGGAAGGCATTATGCCAACCTTCAACTGCGTTATTGGTTTTGGCTTCTTGGTTCAGTGTGGTAAGGTACACATTCCACCAAGGAATTTGAAATTTGGGTTGTCTCCTATGGCCTGATCTATGCAATCTCCCCACCCAGGTATCCTCAAAATAGTGTAGGAGGGGAGATAATTGCTTTTCATGTTGTTGGTAAAAAGGACTTTCAATTAAAAGGTTATAATGCTCAGCCACATCAGTTACTGGCACATAGGCCGGGGCAATTGGATTTTTGATTTGGTATGCAAAGTTAAGGTTTGTTGCATATTCTACACTAAAGGGGCCGATTCCGATCTCGCTCGGAAGGGCTCCCAACGCGATCCGGACGGAAAAAGTACAAGCCGTACACATGTTTACCGACCAACTCGTACAGCTGTAGGTGCGAGCAAGTACAATGCCAAAAATGTGAAATGGCCGACCGAATCGTTTCCGGGTCCAAACTGCTCCATACGTCTCGTCCGTAAGCAAACCGTGCCGTCCAATGGAGGCGATTTCTTACCGAGCCAGTACGATGCACAATTCGGACAGCCAGATCGAGTCGGAGCCTCCTACAAGTAAACGCTCTGGGAAGTGGACTTCGGGGATCCGCGCTGGACCCCCCTTCACCCGTAGTTGTACAAGTCAATCACAGGGGGGGACCCAAGGGTCCCCTTTACACATGCATGTACGCTGCGGGTGGCACAGACGCGTCCCCACTACAGGGGGCGCCCTTGTGCACAACGTATCTTTTTCGTCAATGGGAGCCTATGTACGCGTCGTACAACAGGCACCCATTGACTTCAATGGGCCTCCGAGCGATCCGTGTCCGCTAGCGCTTGTTTGCATCGTACTCAGGTGCTCGGAGCCCCGGAGCATGAGTTTGCCGGAAAGCCTTCTGGATTCGAGTCGGACGGATTCTTCTCCCAGCGAGATCGGAATCGGCTCCTAAGTGTAGATTTTTGTAGATGTCTCCATAGACATTCATTAAAATGGAAGTAACATCCTTGTATTGATGTGAGAGGATATAATTTAAGGATATAATTTATCATAGCTTGCTCAAAGTCTATAATTTGAGGAAAATAATTGTTTGTTTCTTGCTTTATTTTACCTAACATTTCAGTATATGTTGCATTCTGTTTATTTGGTAACAAGGCATAAATAAAGGGGATGCAACTGTTGTGATATTGGCCATGGATACTGTAAAGTTGGTAGAATGGTTTGGGACATCCTGTAAAGGTCCCAGCCATCATTCATGTTTAGCATTTTTGAAGTTTACTCAAATTGTTTTCTGTAGCACACATAATAATTATTTTTTCTTTGTTTTTATTATCATAGAAAATAAAGGGTTCGCCATTGTGTGTTATAGCTAGCTCTGGGGGAATTATTACTTTTTCAAAACTTTTAAGAGTAGATGTTTTTGTTGTTGTTGCTTTTTTAGTTCTTGCTATGGTTCTTTTCATTGAAGCAATGGATGGTAATTGACCGGTTACTTCTTTGGGTACTTTAGGCAAAATTTCTTTAAGAATAACACTTGTAGGTGTTTGTGAGCTAGTACTTAATTCTTTTATGTTATCAAGGGTTGCTCTAACTTAAATTTCCAAAACATTAGGCTGATGGTTATGTTCTCTAGTATAGAAAACAGTTGTTTCCCTGGTAGTAGCACGACCATAACATTTATTTGAATAATATTTTGAACATTTCCAATTCCCTTTAAGGTCAGTTTGCTTCTCTTGGGTGTAGACGTACCCCATGTAACACAATAAAAACATCCCTTTCTGAGATGTTATAAATTGTGCGCCTTCAGTCATTGTGATGTGAAAAATTTAATAAAAAATGTATATGATAAATATGAAAAGGAATAATATACATGTTTATATTGTAAAAAAAGATACATTTTTTATCATATACTTACAAAGTGTGCTTTCAGTTGTCTTTCAATGGAGATGTTCTTTTTTCAATTTTAAATGTTGTTTGGTCGTTTGTTTCTGTGGATGAAAATTAAAGCATATTTCATTTGATGTTTTACAATTGTACATGGGGTGGCATAGGGGTTTAGGATAGATTTGGGGTTTAGTTGCATTTTTTTGAGATTTTAGAAAGGCTTTTTAAAGTATACTCCCTTTGTTAGTTAGATGTTTTTGGGAGGTTCATTATTTGTTCACGTTCTTTGGAGTAATATCTGTAGTGGAAACATAAATAGATAAAATATATAAGTTAGTTATTTTGGTAAAAAATTTAAAACGTTTTACATTTTCATTTAACTGTTATTTTAGAAATGGTAATTTACTTACTTTTGGAAGAGTGCAATAGGCCTGGATTTGATTAAGTCTTTGCTTGTGGTCGAAATCCGGCAGAGTTTCGCCTTCCTTAATTCTTTTGGTTTAAGGTGTAAAATAAGATTCATTTTTCTTTGCTTATATAGGGGCCGATTCCGATCCTGGAGAAACCGGGTACGAACCGTCGGACGGAGCATTTTCTCCGTCCAACTCGTACCCGGCCAAAAAACATTATAAAAATGCAAGTACGATTCGCATGGAAACACTATTTCCGTACGAATCGTACAAAACACCGACCGACGAAAATACACATACAATTGTGATCCGGGAAAGCGCCGACGTGACGTCGGGACTCATTCAGGCTTCATTTCACGAACCAGGAAGTACTATCCGCACCGTCGTCACCCCGCACAGATTATATTCTCCGGAAGCCAAAAACTGCCGGGAAATCAGGACGACGCGCACAAGGAGCCCCTGTATGCGACGGACAGACATGGACTCAAACCTACGTGTCATCCCAGCCCTCATAGCAGTCCACCTGCTCTACAGGAACCGCCGCAGACGCCGCAGAAGGTCAGAACAACACCCAGGGGCAAAGGGGGGGGGGGGGGCAGGACACATGACCCCCACCCAAGTCAAAAACCAGACATGCCCTGGACATGCCTGACCTGCAGGACCTGGTCACCTTGAGGGGGTGGGGGCGTGTCCAGCAACGCAAGCGTCCGCCACAACGGAAGTGGATGTTGACCCGAAACGGCAACACAACAATTCCGGTACGTACCGTACACACGCCTTAAGAGCGTGGGTACAGGTCGTACCACGCCCACCCCTACGTCACTCCAACAAAGGCGGTATGGCCCGTACCCACGCTCTTCAGGACTGGGTACGGTGCAGACCCCCAATGGGGTGCCGTAGGGGTACGCACCGTACCCAGGCCTGAAGAGTGTGGGTACGGGCCGTACCGCCATTGTTGAGTGACGTAGGGATACGCGTGGTACGACCCGTACACACGCTCTTAAGGCCTGGGTACGATGCGGACCCCTACGGCACCCCAACAATGGTGGTACGCACCGTACCCACGTTCCAAAGACATGGGTACGGGCCGTACCCAGGCCTGCAGAGCGTGGGTACGGGAATGTACGGAGCTTACCCCCACCCGTGTATGTATGGAGCGTACCCCCACCCGTGTATGAATGGAGCGTACCCACACCCCACCAGTGTATGTACGGAGCGTACCCCCACCCGTGTATGAATGGAGCGTACCCACACCCCACCAATGTATGTACGGAGCGTACCCCCACCCGTGTATGAATGGAGCATACCCACACCCCACCCGTGCATGTACAGAGCGTACCCCCACCCGTGTATGTCCCGAGCGTAAATGCCCAGACACAGGAGGGGTGGGTGCAGAGTCCTCCCAGCAGTGCCCAGACACAGGAGGGGTGGGTGCAGAGCCCTCCCAGCAGTGCCCAGACATAGGAGGGGTGGGTGCCTATCACTCCCAGCAGTGCCCAGACACAGGAGGGGTGGGTGCAGAGTCCTCCCAGCAGTGCCCAGACATAGGAGGAGTGGGTGCCTATCACTCCCAGTAGTGCCCAGACATAGGAGGGGTGGGCGCAGAGTCCTCCCAGCAGTGCCCAGACACAGGAGGGGTGGGTGCAGAGCCCTCCCAGCAGTGCCCAGACATAGGAGGGGTGGGTGCCTATCACTCCCAGCAGTGCCCAGACACAGGAGGGGTGGGTGCAGAGTCCTCCCAGCAGTGCCCAGACATAGGAGGAGTGGGTGCCTATCACTCCCAGTAGTGCCCAGACATAGGAGGGGTGGGCGCAGAGTCCTCCCAGCAGTGCCCAGACATAGGAGGGGTGGGTGCCTATCACTCCCAGCAGTGCCCAGACATAGGAGGGGTGGGCGCAGAGTCCTCCCAGCAGTGCCCAGACACAGGAGGGGTGGGTGCAGAGTCCTCCCAGCAGTGCCCAGACATAGGAGGGGTGGGTGCAGAGTCCTCCCAGCAGTGCCCATGGAAAGAAAAGGGTGGAGTACCCACAGATACAATGGCCACAAATGTCAGTCAGGTGCCCAAAGACCCTGCAGAACACGTAACACATGTGTGCGAGGCTGGGAGTACACACATGCATAGTGTGTAAAAGGGAACATGTCCACATAAAGTCATGTCAATAAACTCTATACACAAGTACAGTGACCACCAAAGATGCCACTAATGATGCAGGTGGAGACATTGTCCAGCATGCATGGCCAAAGTTGAACAGATCCATCACACACCAAGGAAATGTAGACACAGCTCAGCACAACATTATGGAAACACCCTGCAGGGAAGATGTCAGGGTCCACAGAGGGAGGAACACACCTTGGGACAATTTCACCATACAGTAAGAACACACATGAGCTAAGATAATTTGCAGAGCCCTTGTGATGGCACACAGATACCAGGGTCCACCCCATGAGCAGCACACCACAACATTTCCCAGACACTTAACACATTATCACCACCCCAAATCATGGAGCAGCACCACCAACAGCAATACCAGAAAAGCAGTAGTGTACAAAGGAAAAAAAAACATTGCTTTATTCAGCATGAAAAAATAAAATTGTCAATAAAAGTGCAATATGTACAAGGCCCATAGGTCAGTCCATAGTCCAATTCCTGGTGGGGGACTCATAGGGACGCGTGTCCCCTAGCTTGCCTGCACAGTTCATACCTCCTTTGCTTCCACAGGGGGGGGGCATCATGTGGGGGGGAAGGACCAGGCACCACAGGGACAGGAGGGGCAAGGGCAGGTGTTGTGGGTGCAGGGACGGAGGACTCCACCACAGGGGGTGGGGCAGCGCCAAAGGTGGTGGTGAGAATGGCGCTGCACACGGTTGCAAGGTCCCCCAGCGTCCCCCCTGCACCCGAAGGAACCACAGGCCCCAAGGAGGGGGGGTCAGAGGGATGGGTCGCAGCGCTACTGGGGGAGGGTGTGGACAGGGGGGGACTCAACTACACTGACCGGGGACTCCTTTGACCGCTTGCGGGGTGGTGTCACTTTGGGGCTCAGGGACAGAGCGGCCATGAAGGAATCTTTGTTGGAATCATGGCCAGGAGAGCTGAGGGGAGTGGATTTGGAGGGAGTGGGTTGTGAGGCATGTGGACTCCCACTGTGGCTGTGTGTCTTCCGTTTGCCCCCCGACCCAGTGGGTGTGCCTACTTCTCCCTATGTGTGCGTGAGAGGAGGTGTGCGCTTGGCCTTCCCTGGTGTTGTGGTGCCTGTGTCTGGTGGGGTGCCTGCATGGGGACGTCTGGGTGTGCGTGGGACAGGCATGGGAGTGGGAAGTGTGGATGGTGCAGGGGTGGGGGGGGACGCAGCGCTGCAGGAGATCCACTGCTGCAGTCAGTGTCGAGTCTATGGACCTCAGCAACTGGCGTTGGTCAGACTGCGCAGCTGAGATGCCCTCCATGTATGCCTCCATATGGGTGAGCACTTGGGTGTGGCATGGAGGACATTAAGCATCGCAGTCTGACCAACCTGCAACTGGCGCAGGATGTCCACAGACTCGGCATTCACGGCAGCAGTGGAGACAGGGGCAGGGGGTGCGGTGCCTGGCAAGAAGGAGACACGTGGTGACCTAGCACGGCGGGAAGGGACCCGAGCAAGTGGGAGGCCGGTGATGGTAATGGAGGGGGCTGGTTGAGATGGAGTGCTGCTTTCAGCTGTGGGAGCTGCCTCCGCCCCCTCTGGGAGCTCAGCCTCGGACACGTCAGCGTCATAGTCGGTGGTGGGACTGGACAGGTCCTCCGCCTCACTCCCCTCGGCCTCCGTGCCACTCGATGCGCCAGACAAGACAGCACTGCTGGCACTGGTGCTCGCTCCCTCCTCACGGTCCGTGCCCGTGTCTCCCTCGGAGTCCCCCGACGATGCTGTGGGCAAGGTGAAGAGACAGGAAATAATCAGACACCTGTATACATATGTCACATGAGTCAAATCTACATAGGTCACAGTGCATAGCCTGAAAAGCAACATTAGTAACATCTACAATACAAGGTACATATGTAGGCCCTGCAACACACAGTTGGTTGACCCAACATGCCACTGAGAAACAATGGAGAGTATGACACAACAGCAAATTACTTGATATTAAATTGGACAGAGGAGCCATGCTCTGGGGACAATCGTGCACAGCATCTGCACCACACAGCGTTGCCAAAAAAGGGATGAGCAGGAACCATGTATATCAACTTTTTGCACATGCTGCACAGCTAATACATTAAACCATGCCCAACATGACTGGGTCACTGCACCTTGAGTGTATGTGCAGACAAACATCACACACAGGCCAGACCTAGCAAGGAGACTCCATATTTTGACATGTAGGCCTTGCCCGCACAAAACACCCCCTACCTGAGACAATGTGATTGAGACAGAGGAAGTACTTACACCTCTTACTCTGGGATGAAAACACATGGCCTGCACTAAATCCTG
This sequence comes from Triturus cristatus, assembly GCF_964204655.1. Lineage (NCBI taxonomy): Eukaryota > Metazoa > Chordata > Amphibia > Caudata > Salamandridae > Triturus > Triturus cristatus. Next base: position 1,154,237,426 of record NC_140583.1, on the reverse strand, counting down.
ATTGTACACAAACTACCCCTGGTGCGCCTGTCCACATATATCATTGACAATCAACCATCATCAGATTGTCGTACCAATACACACAGGCACTGCCCACTGTGAGTATGCACAAGCAAAATTGGGTCACACTGTGCAGTGGACACATGTAGCACAGTTTATGTAAATACAGATGAGGCTAGGGTACAATGCCACAGAGACCAACCTATGCCGAAGACACAGAGAATGTCCACATTGTTGGATGACACACATGATACCTAGGGAAAGGTGCCCCAGGGCACGGTAGTGGCCACACTCCTCCATGGTCCTGGATGGATATGACTGCAACTGAAGCAACCGTCCCTGCACTATGCATTACTCCCACTCATGCACATCATGTCAGAGGGCACAACATTGGACATGCATGCTGTAAGGCAGTACACTTTTAAGACACACTCCTATGTCGGGACTCACCATCAGTGCCAACTGACATGGACCCCACAATGACTGAACTGGCCAGGGCACAGGCAAGGTCCCAAAACCTGTTACACACCACCCCCACACATGATGCTGCAAGCATTGGGCACTTGGATTAACTGGCAGCCTAGATAACCTTGTGCAAGAGTGACTACACACAGACCAGGGAACACATGGCAAGGAGGGGAAGGGAGGGAGAACAGCACCGGTTTACTTAGGGGGACAGGTTATGCACTGCACATTTAAACCCTGGCAGTGCATCCATGCAACTGCGCACTTCCAAAAGCTGGTGACACACAACAAACACACATGTACCTACCCCCTTCCTGCTGCTGCTTCTCCCGTAAGCGCCTATCCAAGTCGGGGAAGACCACCGCCGGCACACGCTTATGGATGTGGGTCAGACGCCGGCGCCCACGGTTCTTGTGGCTCTCAGGTGAGTCCCCCAGCAGGACCCGTGCGATCCTCCTCGTCCAGCACCGGATATCCTGCCAGCGTTTCCTCACCTGGGCTAGGCGCCGCTTCCGACCCTCCGTTATCCTCATGGCACTGACGGCTTGCTTCCATATCTCCCCCTTGGCATGGACGCCTACCTGTGAGGATGCAAAAGTGAGAATACTTTAATACACCTGAGCAATGACACAGAGACACACATATTAATAATTTTTCTTGTTTGAACAGGCCATGGTATGCAGGAAACTCATTGCACCTTTGTCATAGGGACATTATCCTCTGGGGAAGCCCAAATGCACTACGTGGCATTGAAAGTACACAGGTGGCATGAGGGGTGCCACACAACCAATGATCCTGGATCACACTGTGCATCACAAGCTACACCAGGATTATGTACAGCACCTCAAAGCAGTCACATGCCCCAGCTCACTGACGCAACCTCAGCAGAGTACACAGACACACACAGGCACAGGACAATCACCTGCCATTGACAACTGCGGATACAAACCTCACTCTGCCCATGTGCCACTAGACTGGGGGGTGTCACAGGTGTGGGGCTGGCTCAGCACGGCAGTCACACAGCACTGCTCCCTGCTCACATCAGATGGGCAGGGTATATCCATCCCTCATGCAGCTGGCGTGCAACACTCCACATATGCACTCACCCACATGACAGGGGACTCACACACACACACACACCAATGTCCAGGGGACGAACACATCATTTGGACACAATCAGCACAGATACACCAAACAAACACACATCTATGGGTACTGTCACCTGTCACACTGGGGGGACCACAGAATCACATCAGGACTGTAGAAACAACATTCCCAGGAGGAGTAGCCAGGCTGAATGTTGCATGCACCATGCATCGATTGTCACAGTAAGCCCTATGCAAGTGAGGAGTGCACACAGGAACTACAGCATGCTCTGCATGGGAGACATGAGGCATTCCCCACCCTGGTACCCACTCTAAATAACATTGCATGTCTGTCACACATGGACACAATGCCAGAAGTCACAGTCACAAAAAAGGGGCACAGTCTAAGCTAGTGGAGTCAGCACCCACCTGCTCCCCTGGTCGACCATACAGCATGGTGTACTGTGGGAGGATCACATCCACCAACGCCATATTCTCCTCCATGGTGAATGGCTGGGCCCTCTCCACAGACCTGGACATGGTGCCAGAGGAATCACGAGCAGCAGCAGTGTTGTGGAATGAATGGATGTGCAGGCAAGTGCTCTCTCATGGGACCTGGCTGCCTTATATCTGCCTTGCTGGGCTGTTTCATTTACAGGAGTACAGAGTGATTGGTCAGTCACATTAGCATCCTACGTTTCCTCCAATCCCTTTAAACCTACCCCAGTGAGTGGCTTTGCATGGTTTAAAAATTGAGCATGATGTCAAGTCAACAACCACTTTGCAACAAAGTATATTGTTTCCAACCGACTTCTGCTGGCCACCTGATGCAAAAATTCAAATTTTAAACTCGGTCTCCATGACAACCAGCATGCATTTAGGCCCTTATACTTGTCCCTCATGTGTCCCCTATGTTATTTCAATATTTACACACAGGTACGGTGCGTTCCACGGACCTAGGGCACCCCAAAAGCAGTGAAACGGATTGTACAGGCGTGTGTACGGTCCCTATCACTATGGGAGTGCTGGCGTATGCGTACGCCATAGTAATACGGACCGTACAGGCGTGTGTACGGTCCCTATCACTATGGGAGTGCTAGCATATGCTGGCGTATGCGTACGCCATAGTAATACGGACCGTACACATGCGTGTACGGTCCATACGTGTCGAGTACATGCACATGCATGCGGATGTGCTTCTTTTGGCTGACTCCTTGTGTGTCTCTCATCCAGTGTCGGTCCCACATGTTCATCCACATGACCTGTGTATGTGTTGACAGAGTTGCATTAGCATTCCGACACACATGACTAATAAAGGTGTCCCTCTGCCTCCAAGGTGCCTCATCTCTGTCAATGGTGGTCTGTTGCCACTGTGCATGCGGCATGTCTGGCATAGTCATCAGAGATAGTGCATATGAGTCTATGTGTAGAGTAGCAAGATGCAAGATGTTTGTGTGGGATTAGAATCTGTATTGTGCATGATGTCCATGGCTGTGTAGGTATTGTGGCATGTCAGTCTCCACGACGGCAACTGTGCTGCATGTGCATCCATTGTGTGTGTGTGTGCCATGTTGAACCAGACATTCCTTCCTTGACATACACCTTTTGCACAGTTCCTTCCTGAGATCCTTGTCTTTGTGTGCAACTTGTGGCATTGTTTTCTTGACATGGCGCATGCTGCTGCAGGCCCTGCAGCAAGGGCACCCAGTGTCCACGCAAACAAGCTGGTGTTCATCATGGATTGCTTGCTGACATGTGCTATGCTGATCAGCAGCATCTGTGCCTCATGCTGCAGCACACTCTGCATTATGCACAAGATCCCCAGTTCCATCCACCTCAAGGCAAGAGAGACCATCCCCCAGGTCAACTACAACATCCGTGTCTAATCCTACCATGCACTCTACGGACATATGCGTTACAACTCCCATGATACTTGTCCACATCCAGGGTGCATCTGCACAGCTCTGCTTCTACATCCGGCAACCAAGCCACATCAACGTCCAACAGAGATGGGGGGGAATGGATCACTGCCAGCTGCAGGATGACCTTCTCAATCCACGCACACACTCAGGATGCAGCCCACAACCACAACAATATACAGTGTAGGAGGGGAGATAATTGCTTTTCATGTTGTTGGTAAAAAGGACTTTCAATTAAAAGGTTATAATGCTCAGCCACATCAGTTACTGGCACATAGGCCGGGGCAATTAGATTTTTGATTTGGTATGCAAAGTTAAGGTTTGTTGCATATTCTACACTAAAGGGGCCGATTCCGATCTCGCTCGGAAGGGCTCCCAACGCGATCCGGACGGAAAAAGTACAAGCCGTACACATGTTTACCGACCAACTCGTACAGCTGTAGGTGCGAGCAAGTACAATGCCAGAAATGTGAAATGGCCGACCGAATCGTTTCCGGGTCCGAACTGCTCCATACGTCTTGTCCGTAAGCAAACCGTGCCGTGCAATGGAGGCGATTTCTTACCGAGCCAGTACGATGCACAATTCGGACAGCCAGATCGAGTCGGAGCCTCCTACAAGTAAACGCTCTGGGAAGTGGACTTCGGGGATCCGCGCCGGACCCCCCTTCACCCGTAGTTGTACAAGTCAATCACAGGGGGGGACCCAAGGGTCCCCTCTACACATGCATGTACGCTGCGGGTGGCACAGACGCGTCCTCACTATAGGGGGCGCCCTTGTGCACAACGTATCTTTTTCGTCAATGGGAGCCTATGTACGCGTCGTACAACAGGCACCCATTGACTTCAATGGGCCTCCGAGCGACCCGTGTCCGCTAGCGCTTGTTTGCATCGTACTCAGGCGCTCGGAGCCCCGGAGCATGAGTTGGCCGGAAAGCCTTCTGGATTCGAGTCGGACGGATTCTTCTCCCAGCGAGATCGGAATCTGCTCCTAAGTGTAGATTTTTGTAGATGTCTCCATAGACATTCATTAAAATGGAAGTAACATCCTTGTATTGATGTGAGAGGATATAATTTAAGGATATAATTTATCATAGCTTGCTCAAAGTCTATAATTATTGTTTGAGGAAAATAATTGTTTGTTTCTTGCTTTATTTTACCTAACATTTCAGTATATGTTGCATTCTGTTTATTTGGTAACAAGGCATAAATAAAGGGGATGCAACTGTTGTGATATTGGCCATGGATACTGTAAAGTTGGTAGAATGGTTTGGGACATCCTGTAAAGGTCCCAGCCATCATTCATGTTTAGTATTTTTGAAGTTTACTCAAATTGTTTTCTGTAGCACACATAATAATTATTTTTTCTTTGTTTTTATTATCATAGAAAATAAAGGGTTCGCCATTGTGTGTTATAGCTAGCTCTGGGGGAATTATTACTTTTTCAAAACTTTTAAGAGTAGATGTTTTTGTTGTTGTTGCTTTTTTAGTTCTTACTATGGTTATTTTCATTGAAGCAATGGATGGTAATTGACCGGTTACTTCTTTGGGTACTTTAGGCAAAATTTCTTTAAGAATAACACTTGTAGGTGTTTGTGAGCTAGTACTTAATTCTTTTATGTTATCAAGGGTTGCTCTAACTTAAATTTCCAAAACATTAGGCCGATGGTTATGTTCTCTAGTATAGAAAACAGTTGTTTCCCTGGTAGTAGCACGACCATAACATTTATTTGAATAATATTTTGAACATTTCCAATTCCCTTTAAGGTCAGTTTGCTTCTCTTGGGTGTAGACGTACCCCATGTAACACAATAAAAACATCCCTTTCTGAGATGTTATAAATTGTGCGCCTTCAGTCATTGTGATGTGGAAAATTAAATAAAAAATGTATATGATAAATATGAAAAGGAATAATATACATGTTTATATTGTAAAAAAAGATACATTTTTTATCATATACTTACAAAGTGTGCTTTCAGTTGTCTTTCAATGGAGATGTTCTTTTTTCAATTTTAAATGTTGTTTGGTCGTTTGTTTCTGTGGATGAAAATTAAAGCATATTTCATTTGATGTTTTACAATTGTACATGGGGTGGCATAGGGGTTTAGGATAGATTTGGGGTTTAGTTGCATTTTTTTGAGATTTTAGAAAGGCTTTTTAAAGTATACTCCCTTTGTTAGTTAGATGTTTTTGGGAGGTTCATTATTTGTTCACGTTCTTTGGAGTAATATCTGTAGTGGAAACATAAATAGATAAAATATATAAGTTAGTTATTTTGGTTAAAAATTTAAAACGTTTTACATTTTCATTTAACTGTTATTTTAGAAATGGTAATTTACTTACTTTTGGAAGAGTGCAATAGGCCTGGATTTGATTAAGTCTTTGCTTGTGGTCGAAATCCGGCAGAGTTTCGCCTTCCTTAATTCTTTTGGTTTAAGGTGTAAAATAAGATTCATTTTTCTTTGCTTATATAGGGGCCGATTCCGATCCTGGAGAAACCGGGTACGAACCGTCGGACGGAGCATTTTCTCCGTCCGACTCGTACCCGGCCAAAAAACATTACAAAAATGCAAGTACGATTCGCATGGAAACACTATTTCCGTACGAATCGTACAAAACACCGACCGACGAAAATACACATACAATTGTGATCCGGGAAAGCGCCGACGTGACGTCGGGACTCATTCAGGCTTCGTTTCACGAACCAGGAAGTACTATCCGCACCGTCGTCACCCCACACAGATTATATTCTCCGGCTGCCAAAAACTGCCGGGAAATCAGGACGACGCGCACAAGGAGCACCTGTACGCGACGGACAGCCATGGACTCAAACCTACGTGTCATCCCAGCCCTCATAGCAGTCCACCTGCTCTACAGGAACCGCCGCAGACGCCGCAGAAGGTCAGAACAACACCCAGGGGCAAAGGGGGGGGAAGGGGCAGGACACATAACCCCCACCCAAGTCAAAAACCAGACATGCCCTGGACATGCCTGACCTGCAGGACCTGGTCACCTTGAGGGGGTGGGGGCGTGTCCAGCAACGCAAGCATCCGCCACAACGGAAGTGGATGTTGACGCGAAACGGCAACACAACAATTCCGGTACGTACCGTACACACGCCTTAAGAGCGTGGGTACAGGTCGTACCACGCCCACCCCTACGTCACTCCAACAAAGGCGGTATGGCCCGTACCCACGCTCTTCAGGACTGGGTACGGTGCAGACCCCCAATGGGGTGCCGTAGGGGTACGCACCGTACCCAGGCCTGAAGAGTGTGGGTACGGGCCGTACCGCCATTGTTGGAGTGACGTAGGGATACGCGTGGTACGACCCGTACACACGCTCTTAAGGCCTGGGTACGATGCGGACCCCTACGGCACCCCAACAATGGTGGTACGCACCGCACCCACGTTCCAAAGACATGGGTACGGGCCGTACCTAGGCCTGCAGAGCGTGGGTACGGGAATGTACACGGGTGGCGTACCCCCACCTGTGTATGTATGGAGCGTACCCCCACCCGTGTATGAATGGAGCGTACCCACACCCCACCAGTGTATGTACGGAGCGTACCCCCACCCATGTATGAATGGAGCATACCCACACCCCACCAGTGTATGTACGGAGCGTACCCCCACCCGTGTATGAATGGAGCATACCCACACCCCACCCGTTCATGTACGGAGCGTACCCCCACCCGTGTATGTCCCGAGCGTAAATGCCCAGACACAGGAGGGGTGGGTGCAGAGTCCTTCCAGCAGTGCCCAGACACAGGAGGGGTGGGTGCAGAGCCCTCCCAGCAGTGCCCAGACATAGGAGGGGTGGGTGCCTATCACTCCCAGCAGTGCCCAGACACAGGAAGGGTGGGTGCAGAGTCCTCCCAGCAGTGCCCAGACACAGGAGGGGTGGGTGCAGAGTCCTCCCAGCAGTGCCCAGACATAGGAGGAGTGGGTGCCTATCACTCCCAGTAGTGCCCAGACATAGGAGGGGTGGGCGCAGAGTCCTCCCAGCAGTGCCCAGACATAGGAGGGGTGGGTGCCTATCACTCCCAGCAGTGCCCAGACATAGGAGGGGTGGGCGCAGAGTCCTCCCAGCAGTGCCCAGACACAGGAGGGGTGGGTGCAGAGTCCTCCCAGCAGTGCCCAGACATAGGAGGGGTGGGTGCAGAGTCCTCCCAGCAGTGCCCAGACATAGGAGGGGTGGGTGCAGAGTCCTCCCAGCAGTGCCCATGGAAAGAAAAGGGTGGAGTACCCACAGATACAATGGCCACAAATGTCAGTCAGGTGCCCAAAGACCCTGCAGAACACGTAACACATGTGTGCGAGGCTGGGAGTACACACATGCATAGTGTGTAAAAGGGAACATGTCCACATAAAGTAATGTCAATAAACTCCATACACAAGTACAGTGACCACCAAAGATGCCACTAATGATGCAGGTGGAGACATTGTCCAGCATGCATGGCCAAAGTTGAACGGATCCATCACACACCAAGGAAATGTAGACACAGCTCAGCACAACATTATGGAAACACCCTGCAGGGAAGATGTCAGGGTCCACAGAGGGAGGAACACACCTTGGGACAATTTCACCATACAGTAAGAACACACATGAGCAAAGATAATTTGCAGAGCCCTTGTGATGGCACACAGATACCAGGGTCCACCCCATGAGCAGCACACCACAACATTTCCCAGACACCTAACACATTATCACCACCCCAAATCATGGAGCAGCACCACCAACAGCAATACCAGAAAAGCAGTAGTGTACAAAGGAAAAAAAAACATTGCTTTATTCAGCATGAAAAAATAAAATTGTCAATAAAAGTGCAATATGTACAAGGCCCATAGGTCAGTCCATAGTCCAATTCCTGGTGGGGGACTCATAGGGACGCGTGTCCCCTAGCTTGCCTGCACAGTTCATACCTCCTTTGCTTCCACAGGGGGGGGGCATCATGTGGGGGGGAAGGACCAGGCACCACAGGGACAGGAGGGGCAAGGGCAGGTGTTGTGGGTGCAGGGACGGAGGACTCCACCACAGGGGGTGGGGCAGCGCCAAAGGTGGTGGTGAGAATGGCGCTGCACACGGTTGCAAGGTCCCCAAGCATCCCCCCTGCACCCGAAGGAACCACAGGCCCCAAGGAGGGGGGGTCAGAGGGATGGGTCGCAGCACTACTGGGGGAGGGTGTGGACAGGGGGGGACTCAACTACACTGACCGGGGACTCCTTTGACCGCTTGCGGGGTGGTGTCACTTTGGGGCTCAGGGACAGAGCGGCCATGAAGGAATCTTTGTTGGAATCATGGCCAGGAGAGCTGAGGGGAGTGGATTTGGAGGGAGTGGGTTGTGAGGAATGTGGACTCCCACTGTGGCTGCGTGTCTTCCGTATGCCCCCCGACCCAGTGGGTGCGCCTACTTCACCCTGTGTGTGCGTGAGAGGAGGTGTGCGCTTGGCCTTCCCTGGTGGTGTGGTGCCTGTGTCTGGTGGGGTGCCTGCATGGGGACGTCTGGGTGTGCGTGGGACAGGCATGGGAGTGGGAAGTGTGGATGGTGCAGGGGTGGGGGGGACGCAGCGCTGCAGGAGATCCACTGCTGCAGTCAGTGTCGAGTCTATGGACCTCAGCAACTGGCGTTGGTCAGACTGCGCAGCTGTGATGCCCTCCATGTATGCCTCCATATGGGTGAGCACTCGGGTGTGGCATGGAGGACATTAAGCATCGCAGTCTGACCAACCTGCAACTGGCGCAGGATGTCCACAGACTCGGCATTCACGGCAGCAGTGGAGACAGGGGCAGGGGGTGCGGTGCCTGGCAAGAAGGAGACACGTGGTGACCTAGCACGGCGGGAAGGGACCCGAGCAAGTGGGAGGCCGGTGATGGTAATGGAGGGGGCTGGTTGAGATGGAGTGCTGCTTTCAGCTGTGGGAGCTGCCTCCGCCCCCTCTGGGAGCTCAGCCTCGGACACGTCAGCGTCATAGTCGGTGGTGGGACTGGACAGGTCCTCTGCCTCACTCCCCTCGGCCTCCGTGCCACTCGATGCGCCAGACAAGACAGCACTGCTGGCACTGGTGCTCGCTCCCTCCTCACAGTCCGTGCCCGTGTCTCCCTCGGAGTCCCCCGACGATGCTGTGGGCAAGGTGAAGAGACAGAAAATAATCAGACACCTGTATACATATGTCACACGAGTCACATCTACATAGGTCACAGTGCATAGCCTGAAAAGCAACATTAGTAACATCTACAATACAAGGTACATATGTAGGCCCTGCAACACACAGTTGGTTGACCCACCATGCCACTGAGAAACAATGGAGAGTATGACACAACAGCAAATTACTTGATATTAAATTGGACAGAGGAGCCATGCTCTGGGGACAATTGTGCACAGCATCTGCACCACACAGCGTTGCCAAAAAAGGGATGAGCAGGAACCATGTATATCAACTTTTTGCACATGCTGCACAGCTAATACATTAAACCATGCCCAACATGACTGGGTCACTGCACCTTGAGTGTATGTGCAGACAAACATCACACACAGGCCAGACCTAGCAAGGAGACTCCATATTTTGACATGTAGGCCTTGCCCGCACAAAACACCCCCTACCTGAGACAATGTGATTGAGACAGAGGAAGTACTTACACATCTTACTCTGGGATGAAAACACATGGCCTGCACTAAATCCTGATTGTACACAAACTACCCCTGGTGCGCCTGTCCACATATATCATTGACAATCAACCATCATCAGATTGTCGTACCAATACACACAGGCACTGCCCACTGTGAGTATGCACAAGCAAAATTGGGTCACACTGTACAGTGGACACATGTAGCACAGTTTATGTAAATACAGATGAGGCCAGGGTACAATGCCACAGAGCCCAACCTATGCCGAAGACACAGAGAATGTCCACATTGTTGGATGACACACATGATACCTAGGGAAAGGTGCCCCAGGGCACGGTAGTGGCCACACTCCTCCATGGTCCTGGATGGATATGACTGCAACTGAAGCAACCGTCCCTGCACTATGCATTACTCCCACTCATGCACATCATGTCAGAGGGTACAACATTGGACATGCATGCTGTAAGGCAGTACACTTTTAAGACACACTCCTATGTCGGGACTCACCATCAGTGCCAACTGACATGGACCCCACAATGACTGAACTGGCCAGGGCACAGGCAAGGTCCCAAAACCTGTTACACACCACCCCCACACATGATGCTGCAAGCATTGGGCACTTGGATTAACTGGCAGCCTAGATAACCTTGTGCAAGAGTGACTACACACAGACCAGGGAACACATGGCAAGGAGGGGAAGGGAGGGAGAACAGCACCGGTTTACTTAAGGGGACAGGTTATGCACTGCACATTTAAACCCTGGCAGTGCATCCATGCAACTGCGCACTTCCAAAAGCTGGTGACACACAACAAACACACATGTACCTACCCCCTTCCTGCTGCTGCTTCTCCCGTAAGCGCCTATCCAAGTCGGGGAAGACCACCGCCGGCACACGCTTATGGATATGGGTCAGACGCCGGCGCCCACGGTTCTTGTGGCTCTCAGGTGAGTCCCCCAGCAGGACCCGTGCGATCCTCCTCATCCAGCACCGGATATCCTACCAGCGTTTCCTCACCTGGGCTAGGCGCCGCTTCCGACCCTCCGTTATCCTCATGGCACTGACGGCTTGCTTCCATATCTCCCCCTTGGCATGGACGCCTATCTGTGAGGATGCAAAAGTGAGAATACTTTAATACACCTGAGCAATGACACAGAGACACACATATTAATAATTTTTCTTGTTTGAACAGGCCATGGTATGCAGGAAACTCATTGCACCTTTGTCATAGGGACATTATCCTCTGGGGAAGCCCAAATGCACTACGTGGCATTGAAAGTACACAGGTGGCATGAGGGGTGCCACACAATCAATGATCCTGGATCACACTGTGCATCACAAGCTACACCAGGATTATGTACAGCACCTCAAAGCAGTCACATGCCCCAGCCCACTGACGCAACCTCAGCAGAGTACACAGACACACACAGGCACAGGTCAATCACCTGCCATTGACAACTGCGGATACAAACCTCACTCTGCTCATGTGCCACTAGACTGGGGGGTGTCACAGGTGTGGGGCTGGCTCAGCACGGCAGTCACACAGCACTGCTCCCTGCTCACATCAGATGGGCAGGGTATATCCATCCCTCATGCAGCTGGCGTGCAACACTCCACATATGCACTCACCCACATGACAGGGGACTCACACACACACACACCAATGTCCAGGGGACGAACACATCATTTGGACACAATCAGCACAGATACACCAAACAAACACACATCTATGGGTACTGTCACCTGTCACACTGGGGGGACCACAGAATCACATCAGGACTGTAGAAACAAAATTCCCAGGAGGAGTAGCCAGGCTGAATGTTGCATGCATCGATTGTCACAGTAAGCACTATGCAAGTGAGGAGTGCACACAGGAACTACAGCATGCTCTGCATGGGAGACATGAGGCATTCCCCACCCTGGGACCCACTCTAAATAACATTGCATGTCTGTCACACATGGACACAATGCCAGAAGTCACAGTCACAAAAAAGGGGCACAGTCTAAGCTAGTGGAGTCAGCACCCACCTGCTCCCCTGGTCGACCATACAGCATGGTGTACTGTAGGAGGATCACATCCACCAACGCCATATTCTCCTCCATGGTGAATGGCTGGGCCCTCTCCACAGACCTGGACATGGTGCCAGAGGAATCACGAGCAGCAGCAGTGTTGTGGAATGAATGGATGTGCAGGCAAGTGCTCTCTCATGGGACCTGGCTGCCTTATATCTGCCTTGCTGGGCTGTTTCATTTACAGGAGTACAGAGTGATTGGTCAGTCACATTAGCATCCTACGTTTCCTCCAATCCCTTTAAACCTACCCCAGTGAGTGGCTTTGCATGGTTTAAAAATTGAGCATGATGTCAAGTCAACAACCACTTTGCAACAAAGTATATTGTTTCCAACCGACTTCTGCTGGCCACCTGATACAAAAATTCTAATTTTAAACTCGGTCTCCATGACAACCAGCATGCATTTAGGCCCTTATACTTGTCCCTCATGTGTCCCCTATGTTATTTCAATATTTACACACAGGTACGGTGCGTTCCACGGACCTAGGGCACCCCAAAAGCAGTGAAACGGATTGTACAGGCGTGTGTACGGTCCCTATCACTATGGGAGTGCTGGCGTATGCGTACGCCATAGTAATACGGACCGTACAGGCGTGTGTACGGTCCCTGTGTATGTGTTGACAGAGTTGCATTAGCATTCCGACACACATGACTAATAAAGGTGTCCCTCTGCCTCCAAGGTGCCTCATCTCTGTCAATGGTGGTCTGTTGCCACTGTGCATGCGGCATGTCTGGCATAGTCATCAGAGATAGTGCATATGAGTCTATGTGTAGAGTAGCAAGATGCAAGATGTTTGTGTGGGATTAGAATCTGTACTGTGCATGATGTCCATGGCTGTGTAGGTATTGTGGCATGTCAGTCTCCACGACGGCAACTGTGCTGCATGTGCATCCATTGTGTGTGTGTGTGCCATGTTGAACCAGACATTCCTTCCTTGACATACACCTTTTGCACAGTTCCTTCCTGAGATCCTTGTCTTTGTGTGCAACTTGTGGCATTGTTTTCTTGACATGGCGCATGCTGCTGCAGGCCCTGCAGCAAGGGCACCCAGTGTCCACGCAAACAAGCTGGTGTTCATCATGGATTGCTTGCTGACATGTGCTATGCTGATCAGCAGCATCTGTGCCTCATGCTGCAGCACACTCTGCATTATGCACAAGATCCCCAGTTCCATCCACCTCAAGGCAAGAGAGACCATCCCCCAGGTCAACTACAACATCCGTGTCTAATCCTACCATGCACTCTACGGACATGTGCGTTACAACTCCCATGATACTTGTCCACATCCAGGGTGCATCTGCACAGCTCTGCTTCTACATCCGGCAACCAAGCCACATCAACGTCCAACAGAGATGGGGGGAATGGATCACTGCCAGCTGCAGGATGACCTTCTCAATCCACGCACACACTCAGGATGCAGCCCACAACCACAACACAACCTTGTGGCACTGTGATCCAACACCCCATTGTGCCATCTTCATGCATCCAACCTTGGCCGGCCCACCATTCTCCACATCCACCTGACTCAAGCATGCAGGACATGCTTCTGCCACGTGTCTACACATACCGGGGAGTAGCACCACAGGACACTCCACATGATCCCTGACCTCTGCGCATGACTGTTGCTCTTCTAAATAGGTCTGTAGGCACAGTTGTGCGGGCACCCCTCAGCTGGTTGGGCCCATCACGGGTGAGTATGGTGCTCCATGTCTGTATTGGATGATACATTGTGACCCATGTGTGTCCTGTGCCAGACTCAGACCCCAGGGTATGGATGGTTGGAGTTACTTCTGAAATCAGGCATGGTTTGTCTTTACAACACACACATGTAGTGGAATAATGCAAAATGACAGCATCATCTCGTGATTGTGATGATTTTTATTTGTGGTGGGGTAGGTGTTTGGGGGGATGACAAGAGGTGCTTGGCGGGAGTGTAGAATCCAAAGTTCACAGGGGGAGTTGGTATCCTTGCCATTGGACATCATCAGAGTCTATGCCACAGTCTTTGTCAACATTGGTCAGACAGTGACCAGCAAGTCCATGTACCAGAGAATGTCATGTGATGAGGTGCTGCTGTTGGGCCAGAGGGCCAGGTGCCAGGCCAGGTGACCTGGGAGATGGTGATGTTCCGCTGACTCTCACGGTCTTTTGCGTGGACGACCCACCTTCCTGCGGGGACCCTCAGAAGCAGGCCGTGACGATGCTTGTGATGCTCCGTCGGATGAATCCTCCTCCTCCTGATCCCTCCCTGTGGCTGGTGATGTTCTTCGCCTGGTGGCACAGGGAGGGTTGCCCATGTTTTCGGCAATCCGACGGAGTACACGGGTCATGTCCGTTTGCACCGCCACGAGCTCAGCCTGTCTTGCCTCCATCCATCCTTGGTGTCGCTGTTGACAGGCATGTTGCTCGGCCTGCAGGGTCTTCATCTCCTCGAGGGTCCCCTTGATGTCTGTGAGGGTGGATGCAATCTGGACCATGCCCCTGGTGTCACGCTGGTATGTGTCCAGGATGTTGCTGACGTGTGACATTACCGGTTCCTGAGCCAACTGGTCAGGTTCGCGCCTCCGCCGTCCTCCACTCCCACCACCCCTGCCCACTTGCACCTGGCCTGCCATTGTGGGCACATCGGGTCTCCGGGACCCCTGAGGGATGGCATTTGCGGTGTCGCCTGCCTCCTCCTGGGTGCCCGGAGAACCTTGTCCCACCTGGACAGACTGGCTGTGTTGTTGTGTGCGGGCAGGGCGCCTGGGTGTCTGCTGGGATGTGGCAGGAATGGGGGTGGTGGTTGGCACAGTTGTACCTGACGCAGGTGCTGCAGGTGGTTGGACACCAGAGGGGCCAGGTTGGTCTGGGTCATCCACGGAGTGGTGAAAGCTGTCGCTGCCGGTGGGGTCCTCTTCACGCAGAGCCTGGTCCTGTGAGTCTTCCCCCCCCAGTGTTGGGGGGAGATCGACGACGTTGACCTGTGTGTGAGAGAGACAATGTTAATTGTGTTACATGCGACATCCATGTTTCATTCATTTTTGAGTTGGCACAGTTCCTCTGGGTGGTTGGATTTGGCTTGCATTCCTCTCACAATGCACTTGTGCATGGGTATGTCCCTTGGCCACAGATTTCGACACTTTACCTATGTGTGACACAATCTTAGTTGATGCATCTTTTTTTAACACAGTCAGCAGTGTAGTGAGCGGGCGTAGCAAGCCATGCAGAGCTGCCTTACGTGTTGCACTGTACATGGCCAAATTGTGTTTTTTCCATGCTATTTGAGAATGCAGGTAGGTAACTTAAGCATTTGTGACAGGGTTCTGACAAACACAGTGGGTGGGTATACTGGGTGTAAGGTTAGGTTTGTGCCTGCAGCACGGATGTACTCGTGCACAGGTTGACACATGGCCCAGTGTTTATCAAAGGTTAAAGGGGGTGTTCACGCACTGCCAAACCTTGTCTACATGCACACAGTCCACCTGCTGACGAGCGGACATGGCCACACCACCCAAGGGTGATTTGGTCTCCCTCTGTCTCCCTTTCTCACTCCCTCTGTCAGCCTCCTCCCTCTGTCCGTCTCCCTCTGTCTCCCTTTCTCCCTCCCTCTGTCAGCCTCCTCCCTCTGTCCGTCTCCCTCGGTCTCCCTTTCTCCCTCCCTCTGTCAGCCTCCTCCCTCTGTCCGTCTCCCTCTGTCTCCCTTTCTCCCTCCCTCTGTCACCCTCCTCCCTCCCTCTGTCTGTCTCCCTGTGTCCACCTCTGTCTCCCTCCCTCTCTCCCCCCCTCTCCCTCCCTCTGTGTGTCACCCTCTGTCACCTCAGCCCAGCTTCCTGGGCACACACAGTTTGCAGGTCTTTCAAAGGCCATTGGCTTGTTCATGGGGGTTTGTTTCTTATCTCCGGGCACCCATTGGGCGGAGTGTCTGAGTCTGCGCTGCTGCTGTGGCGGTGTGTGCTGACACTCTTTCAGAGTGATGCGTCTTCATTAGCTGCTGTTATGTGCAAATTGTGCCTTCATACCCATGTCATCCTGCAACGCGGCCACCATTTGCAGGCAACACAGTACTGTGTGGGGACACACTGTTTGTATGGCTGTGCCCTAGGCCATATGGGCTGAGGGCATTGTTGTGTGCTTCAGAGTTGCTCTATGTTAGTTTTGAGGCCCACCCTACCGGCATCGGGGACATCCTGTCTTGTGTTGGTGTTTTGTGTGGCCTGTGACTTGGCATGGCCTTGCTTGGGGCATGGGGCATAAAGGCGCTAGGGGCATGTGTGTGTTTTTGGAGTGTGGTTGTGTCCGGTGCTGGCTTTGGGGGATTGCGTGCATGATTGGTATTTTGGTTGTGTATGGCGTTCCCCCCATGTGAGGTGAGTTGTTTGTGTACTCACCAGGCTCTCGGACTCCTTCTACTCCATCTACTCCCACCGGCGGCAGCGTGGCCATCACCTTCTCCTCCCAGGGATGGTAGTGTACCGGTCTGCGGGGCGGCCCTCCTCCAGTGATGTTCCCCTGGTTGTGATCGTCCGTCATTTTGCGGCGGATCGTCCTCCGCAGATCGTACCACCTGGCTTGGCACTCATGCCTGGTCCTTCTGGTGGACCCAACAGCATTCACAGAATTGACAATCCTCTGCCACATGTCTGATTTTTCGGATATGCTGGTCCGTCTGACCAATGTTCCAAAGAGCTGTGGCTCGACTCTGGCGATTTCGTCCACAAGGACCTCCAGCTCCTCCTTTTTGAACTTTGGATTCTTGTTAGTGGGCATGGTGTGGGGTGTGGGTGTGGATGGTTGTGGGGGTGTTGGTGTGGATGGTTGTGGGGGTGTTGGTGTGGATGGTTGTGGGTGTGTGAGTGTGGTTGTGAAGGTGTGTGTGTGTGAATGTGATGAGGGGGTGTTTGTGATGGTGGTTGTGTGAAGGAGTGCAAGTGTAAGGTGTATTGATGGATGTCTTATGGTGCAGTGCGTTGTCTCTGTGGTCTGGCAGTAGTGGATCTGTTGCAAAGGATCATGGTTTGTGTGTGTTGGGCCTTTTTATTGGTCCATTTGTGGGTGTGGCTGTGTTTGAACATTGGGTGGGTGTGTTATAAGGAGTGGTTGTGTTTGGGGCCTCTGTTTAGCTGTTTGGCAGTTGCAGGTAGCTTTTCTGTTAGATTTAAGCAGGTTATTGTGAAGCCTCTTCTAAAACAACCAATGTAGACGGAGCGGAATCTAAAAACCGCTGTCCTATTCCTTTACTGCTCTGTATCTCAAAAACACTTGATGAAGTTGGCAATCGACAGCTGCAGGCATCGAGTGGTTCTGGAGCCATTTTCAGAGTGTGGGTGCAGTCATAAATGTTACATTATTGAAGTCATAGGAATTGTGAAAAATATGTTCTGCAAGAGAGTGGTGAGGGTGTTGTATGTAGCGGTTTGTGTAGTTTGGAGTACATCGACGAAAATATATTACTACAGCACGGTGTAGTAGAACAGACAGCACACTTCCCACTGAAATGGTCACTATATTTGCACACTGGTACAGTTTTACTGACATGGCGCTCAAACGTTTCAGTGACTATTCTTTGCAAATCACAAAGTAAAGTGGCTTGATTTGTTTGGACCCAACTAAAATCTTTGTTTTCATCACACTTCAGAATTACAATTATTCTGATATATTTGTACTGTTCAGTTCATTTCAAAGACTTTATTTCGGGCTGTTTGACTAGCAAATCCGTTAGCTTGAGGATTGCTCGTTTTAAATCACTTACTTCCCCTCTCAAAACATTGATGAGGCCGAAGTGTTGTCAATCCAGCATCAATAGTTAATTTGTTGCCACTGCACTTGTTAGAAGAGCTTGTTGGGTGCTTGAGAACTGGTTGAGCTAACGAGGTTTCAGGCTACAAAACACCATACTTATTTGAGGAATCTAGCCTACATTAGGTATTAATTCCATGATCTCTGTATTATGGAAAGTTAAACATTCATTTGAGTTGAGGAGAGTCAATTTTTCATGTGATTACTGTTTGGCTAATTGTTTACTTGTCCTGCATGCCTTAATCCTTTTCTCAAATATTTTGACCACCCTTTTCCCTCTAATTAAGCCCTCCTTATGAGATGCATTAGTCTTCAGAATGCATTCTACTTTTAAGTTGTCTATATCCCTAAACATGCAGTTCTCTGCCGCAAGGTTAGTAGCACCTGGGAGACTAGTAGCCGCTTTTCTTTTCCCAAGTAAAATTGAAGACGGTGGCAAAGAAGTAGAAAAATATATAAGCTGTTAGGGTTGATGGAGGTAAGCTGAGAAAAAGTCAAGAAAAGCTCAAGCAAACGTCCTCTTGCTTTTATTTTTCACACTAAGACGGATGAGATGGAAAGATCATAGTACCTTAGTTCCTGGCAGGTTAGTAGCCAAGTTTATGCTCAATTTCCAGAGCTAAGGGAGGCGGGCTTGCTCTGCCTTATCATGGCTTTGATGGGCGCGGATTGTTCCCGCACTTGGCCTGGGCTTCTCTTGGGCGCTGCTCACTCTTGCCGTGCAGTGGGGCAAAAATGATGCTTTATAGCGCTTCCGGAAAGTGCTCACACCCAGCCTGGCTCCTCCTTTCCCTCCTCTGGCCTTTAATGCAGGGACAGATAGTCCCTGTCAGCTGCAATGCGTATTTGTACAGTTAAATTACAAGTGTTTACATTTTGACTTTGTTAGAAAAAACATGACATCCTACAGCCTTTCCTTTCTTTTTTTTTTAAATAAATCTTTTTATGTCTTTTTATTATTCCAACATAAAAGTCATATACAGTATCAAGTTGACAGTTCAAGTGATTATACAGTTACAAAAATTATATCACATCATCACATTCTTCACTTCTTTGCATTTCTAGCTCCACCGTTGGGGATATACATAGGTTGCCCCAATAAGCATTCCTTTTGCCCCATTTCCTATCCCACTTCTTCGAACACCCTCACGATTTGAATACTTCTGTTTCAGCAATCATGCATTTATCTAGTTCTTTCACCCACAGTCTAGAAGTAGGTGCAACCACCGCCCCCATCCCTTCACAATCTCACGCTTAACAAGGGTGTAACCCAGTGCAGTTAGTTGTTCCACTTCCGTGAGGTCAGTCGGCTCCCATATATTAAGAAGACCCAGGCGCAGTGTGAGGGTGACTTCCTTACCTAATCAGCCTTTCCTTTCTAACTCCATGTACCCCGTCAATATTGTCACATAGGTCACTTTACAAAATGCTCTTCCTCTTATAGAAAGTAAACACCAATCTCTATGTTAAAAGTATAATTAGCAATTTGTTAGAAGACATAAACTGACAGTTAATATCTATCTTTGAAGCACAGCAATTGTGACGAGATAAAAAAAACTTTGCTCATTTGCCTTTGGTTTTTGAGGGTGCTGGAGCACCCCGACACACCAACTTCCAGACCATATGCTGAAATTAGTTGAAGAAGACCAAATGCTGCAAGACCATCAAGCAGGTTTTAGACATGGTTGCTTTACCAAATCGTTATAAATCGGCTATCTATTCACAACTTACATATGATGATTGACACAGGTGACTATGGGATCCTGATATATTATTGGACCTCTCTGACACCTTTTACACCTTGGAGATCTCTATGCTCTTTCAGAAGCTAGAGCCTACTGGTGTTGGAGGCACAGTTTTAACTTGGATCACATTTTTCCCTACCAATAGTGCAAAAGCCAACCACCTCAGCAATTTCAGTCTCAAGCCAAACCACTTTTATGGGGTGTGCTGCAGGGAGTTACATCTTCCCCACTACTTTTTAATATGTACTTAACTCCACTAGCTCACGTCTTGCATAACTTGCAAGTCATCTCAAAGTTTTATGCTGATGACATGCAGATTTTTTGTCACCCCACTAACTCCTTTGATTTGTCATCAGTTCATGATGTTACTCAAAAATTGATGAATTTTAAGATAGAGATCCACCCCATTTTCAATAAAATCAATAACTGGGGCCTCCAATCTTGTTCTTTTCTCTTGGTACCTGTCCAGACATAGTTTCAGTTGCCCCTTAACTTGGGTTCATCTTTGACTCTAAATTCACTCTCGATTCTCAAATGTAATTTGTGACAAAGCACTGTCTCATTCAGTTCCAACAGTTACGTAGGATTTCTCCTTTTCTCATTCACTCCCACAGAGTGATGTTTGCTCATGCATTTTTGCAGTCTAGATTGCACTACTGTAGCTCAGCATACCTTGGTCTGCCTGAAGCAATGTTGGATCACCCTCGAAACTCCAAAATGTGACTATCAGAGTTGAACATGTTATACAAAGATTGTCATCAGTTACATTTGCTACCTATCAATAAGCTCATTCACCTCAAAGTTATCTGTCTTAAGCACATGCACAAAGTTGTTTATAGCGATTCACAGGCTTTTCTCTCTTACAAATTCAAAAAAATACTCCATATCGTGAATTGAAATATTATACTGATTTGCTATTTTCCATCCCTCGATTTAAACTCCAGAACTGGTGTTGAAGATCTCTCTAGGCATTGGGACCCATCTTGTGAAATTCGCATGCAATTTCAATCAGAGCTGAATCAACGTTCTCTAAAACTTGGCTTTAAGTATAAGGGCATGTGACTTGTTTTTCATGAGTGCATTAGAGGAGAGGTTAGGTATTAGAGGAGAGGAAGGTATTTTAGTACCAAGAGACTCTTATATAGGAGTGTAAGTGAGCTCTACAATCAACCTATAAATAAATAAACAAAACTCTAAACCCTGTGTAAGAGTTCTCTTTGTACTATAGTATGACAATTTAGCTGCCCTTGACCAGTTCTCTTTCCACATTTCTTCTGTACTCTCAACACCCAATATCTCTTCTAATTTTTACATGTGTATGTTTCGTTACATACTTGAGTCTGTTCAGGTTTATATATATATGTTAGTTATTCCTTTAAGAACCAAGGAGAGATTCAATTGAATTTCTTTCCCCACTCCCCGCTTCCTTTTTCCCAACAGGTTCTGGACCCAGCCCAGTGTATGAGTTGTGTTAATCTATAATTAGCAATAGGACTTAATCGAACATTTAGGATACAGGTTTTATGGTCTAATATAGTCCCATTAGAATAAAGGTCTCCCAGTAGTGGTGGATCGATTTGCCTCCATATTAAGGGGAAGGATATGATATTCCATGTCCCTTTTGAACCAGCCAGACCCAGTATTCAAGTAACTTTCTCATGAAACTCAGAGTGGAGTTTTTAATTTGTCTATGACTTGTTGGTTACCTCAATATATAGTGCAGTGGAGCACTAGGTTTCTCACTGTTTAGCAAAATCCATGGCTTCGTAGACCCCTCGAGCTCTGACCTCAGCTGGCTTCGCACGGTCAGGAAACCTATACCCACTTCAGATTTGGGTCTAGGTAGAGCTTCGCTAGTTACTTTGGGTTCTTTTTTCTGTAAAATCTATCAACTTTTCATTTTTTTTTTTTAATTAGTTTATTTTGTAATTGATAACACATGATGACATACACAGCTGTGCGCCTACAACCCTGAGGCCGGCTGACATAACTCTGAAGGGCACATCACATCACAGCTTATCCCACATCCCAGGGGTCGGGCATCGCTGTGTCCAGAAGTTGTAGTACGTTATATTTAACAAAGATTGCGTTATTGTATGTCATTTCTTGTAGCCACTTCCCCTCGGGGAACACATAGTTTTCTTCTTAAACTAAACAATAAAACCAACACCCTCCCCTCCCCCTACCCGTAATCGTTGAGGCGTCCTGTCAGTAACCCTCCTAAGATTTATGCTCGTACTCACTGCCTTACTATGAAGTCTCCATTCAGAAGATACTTCCCTACCGTGATTCCCATATCAGACAGGTGTATGTCAGTTAATGGCCTTTGTGTCCCCCCCGACCACCAATCCCCTTCTGATCTAGTAGCTCTCCTACACCTCTGTCTATACGGCCCGTCGATCTCTTGAAGGTCGTCCCCCAGTCTGCTCAGGGAACAGCTGCGCCAGGGTCGGTATCACTGTTTGTCCTCGTCCTCGCCTCCTCAGCCACTCCACCCCTTCTAAGATAGTCGGTATATAGTCCCCAGAAGTTCTTTGGCCTACTCCGCGGCGGGAGCAGTTCGCTAAAAGTCTCTGATTGCGTGCAGCAGTAGAGCACGTCTCGTGCCCACTGCGCCACTGTAGGCAAGGGCCCCCGCATCCAGCACATTGCTACCCTACGCTTTGCCATCATCAATCCCATGTCAGCCAGTTTACGTGCTGCCCTATGTAGCTCTCTAGAGTAGCCCAGCAGTGCCACTGCTGGGTCTGGAGTAAGATCTAGTTCCACCATTTCTCCTATCTTCTGAAAGATAGCGTCCCAGAATTTGTATACACCCGGGCAATCCCATGCTAAATGAATGAAGTCTGCAGTTGGGTGGCGGCATCTGTCACAAGTCGACCCCTCCCGTAGGCCATACCTGTGTAATCTCTCTGGCGTATAATAGACTCTATTTATATATTTAAAGTGAATCAGTCTATGCTTGCCATGCAATGATATACAACGTATCCCAGCACAGCAATACGCCCACATGGCGTCGTCTATTACAGTGTCTAGGTCCCTTTGCCAGGAAAATCTATCAACTTTTAATGGATCTACCTATGGTGGAAATTGTAATGAGAGTGTTTGTAATGTATAGTAATCTAGGCATGAAGTTAATCTTTATTTATGCCACCTACCCAAAACAAGATATCGATAGTCGTCCCCAGCGTTAAAGTTGTTTATATAGTGTTTAATGTGCGCAACATTTGTAGGCATATAAATACTGAACAGACGAAGGTAGAACAATACCTAGATTTTTTATCAGACCTTGGGAGCAATCAAACCCTACGTCTATCAATATTTAGTCATTCTCATTCAGGGGATCCAAGACATTCAATCCTACAGTTTGGAGCAGTTAAATCTGAAACTGGATGTCTCCTAGAAAAGTATAATGTCTTCAGTTTGGTTTGGTAAAGACAGGGCGAGTCTAGACACAATACACAGGATGTCATCTGCAAATAATCCCAGTTTATGATGTGTGTTATCAAATCACTAATGCCTTGGATGTCACAAACTTTCCTTATTCGTGATTCCAAGAATGGAGCTGATAAAAGGCGGCAGCCCTGTCTGTCCGGTCAATTCGAGTACTGCAAAAGATTTGCCTTTCATCTGTAACTGTACTGTGGGATGCTGGTAATTGGCGATGATGATTCTTTTTCATCACTGGATCAATGCCTGCCTTTGCCTCTATCAGGCTCCATTCAGCCCTATTGAATGCCTTCTCATTAAGATGCTTGTCAATTCCGCTGTGTTGATTACATCCACCAACAAACCAATATTATCTCCTGTTTGCCTTTTTGCTTTACAAACCCATATTGGTAAGGTGATATTAGAGTCAGCCACACTGATTTTAAACATGCTACTAATATTATCGTGAATATTTGCACGTTCGGAGAAGGAGCGCAATAGGAGGTAGGAGTTACAGGCTCTCAGATGTGTGTCTAGTTGGAGTAATAAGGTCAGCTTGCTTGGGACGTGTCTGTTGCTTTACATTTTTGAAGCAAGTTATTAAAAAAACTACAAAGTGGCACTGCAAGCTTGCTCCTAAAACCTTGTAAAATGTGTCAGTACAACATTCAAGGGCTGGGGTTTTGTTACCTTTTGCACCCACAAACTCTGTGAAAGTCACCAACTAGGCAACAGTCTGTTCCTCATCGAACATCTGCGTTGCATACAATGAGGTGTGTAGTGTACATGGAATACTCTTAAAATGCTACCTGTAATCTCATGATGATTGTTCCCTATTGTCAACAGATTTTATCTTACTTCATGCCCTCACTTTTTAACAATCTTATGGGTATAAGTGATGAGAATTGTTTGTGTGCTCATAGTGTTTTTGATTCATGAACTTCATTGTGCTGCTGTTTCCATGAGCAAAACCTGCTCCAACTCTCCTCGTTCTTTTCTCAAAGTGTTATAAGTAGATGGGGTACAATGTATTGTATGTTTCTCTTCGAATCTTGTAAACCTATAACTCTCGCTTAATCTGCTTGGAGATACGTACAAAAGTAGATAATCTATATATATATATTTTTACTTTAAATCGGTAAAGGGTGATGGTGAAACGAAACCTCTCTGGAGATGCGTAGGGCAGAGCGTCGTCGCTCGATTGAACACATGAAAAATAGGCCCCTCAGTGACATAACTCCCTATCCTATCTCCCAAGAGGAAGGTTCCCTTAATGGCAGCCAGGATCTTTCATCCCAAGAAGACGTTCCCCTATTACTTCGGGATAGTTCTCCCATTCCTGGCCCACCTCCTAAACAAACTACGGACACCACTCCACTACTAGTTGCCAGTAGTTCGGTAGTTGACTTACTCACCCAAACACACACCAGAACTAAAATCAAGATTAATAATCCAAAGCAAACTGTGGTGGCAGAGGTGCATGACCTACCACCAAATAAGCGCAGAAGGAAGATGAGGGGTGGTCAGGGGAAGACAAAGATCCCCCACTCTGATTTTGGAAAGTCACTCAAGTCCGTACCTATGTTGGATAGGCCTTTAGTTAATGTGCATAAGGCTACTCCCCCCAAGGGTACTAACACTATTACCACTGCTTCCATTAGCGACAAAGGGAAGAGCCCACTTAACACATTACTTCCCGGCAGCTCTTTGGGGAGCATTGAATCTCTAATTAGATCACTCTTGTTGCCCATTAGCGAGAGCTTGCAGAAAATAGAACTCAGGCTGACCACTCTGGAGGCAACCTTAACCACCCTGAAAACTTTGGACAACAATCAGAGTAGAACCACTGAGTCCAATCTACCAATAGGAACCTTCCCCAATATACAAAACCCACCGATCCACACGGGGCCTCCCTTGGGCACCACTGCCGCTCCCCTTTTACAGCCACTTATGGCTATCCCAGTTCCAATTCCACCTAGCAATCCTAACACCCTACCACCACAGACAGATGGCCCAGCTCTCCAACGTATAGTCACTGGCACAAATCCCCGGGTCCTACCTAATGCTGGTATTGCTCCCCTACTCCCTGGTAAGCCTGCCCCTAGACCACGGGGACCCGACTTACCACCAGAGGCTAACAGCCTCATGGTGGTTTTGGCTGGTGTTCCCTCTCTAGAATTGGGTGAAAATGAGAACTATCACTCACTCAAGAGGAAAACCATTAAATGGTTGAATTGGAACAGACCTCTTCCAGCCCACCTCAACAATGAGATCATTATGGTAAGAAGGGTACCATGGTTGGGGAAGTCGGGGAAATCAATAGCAGGGGACTGTATCATTGTGTCTTTTCGAGACCCTGGAACAGTACTATACATTTGTGCTGGGTCAAATAGATCACTGGACTCTACCATACAGACTTTGCCAGTTTCTTTCTTTTTCCCTCCCATTCGTATGCACCATGATTTGTCACAAGGTAACTGGACAAGGGTGGAACGAAGATCTAGATACAGGGGATATGCTCCACGTCCAGTTTATCGACCTTCGGAGACTCCCTTTTTGGACCACAATCGTTTTAACTGTCTGAACGGTCTGGATGGTGTGGACTGACTGCCCCCAAACCCGGACTCAAATCCTGTGACCTTGGATAACGGTCCCAGTAAACTTCCTGATCCGGCTGAACCCACCTCTGAAAATGACCCTGTTAGAGCAATTGGTGTAGTTTCTGGCTCTTGTACTGGCTCTTCCCCCCACTCCACCTCTGCAATCTGTTCTGTGGCTTCTCCAGCGCACACGAGACTAATTTGGTGGAATGTGGCTGGCTTAGCCAGCAAACTGGGCACCCAAGATTGGATAACCTACATTGAGTCCGGGGATGTTTGCATGTTCCAAGAGACTTGGGCAAGGGAAGATTACAACCATCAAGGTTACGAGTCATTTTCCATCCCGGCTAGGTGGGAGGGTAAGGGCCGCCCCTCTGGTGGACTCACAACTTGGGTGGCATCCCACTTAGGATGCCAGGCTTCACGCCTACCGGTGCCATCAGATGATATCCTAGTGGTTTTATTAGCCTGGCTGAACCTAGCGAAACTTGCCCTGATAAATATTTACTCCAGGCCAGTGGGAGCTTCGCGTGAATCTCCCACTATAGAGGAGCTTTCAGTATATTTAGCGGAAATGCCAAGAGATATCCCTTACATAGTGGGAGGGGATTTAAATTCCCATTTCGAGCCGCTGGTCGGCCTCGTAGAGGGATTTCCCATGGAAGAAGAGTTCAGGTGGTCAGTACCCTCTGTTGTAGCACCTTCCCCAAAGGCATGGACGCCTGTGGCATTGCAGATTACTGCCCTCACCCTAAAGCATGGAATTAGAGCCTGCAATGGACATATTAAGTCTGACGTACCAAGTAAAACCACGTACAACAGAGTGGGAAGAGAGTCCCGCTTGGACTATGCCCTTGTACAGATAGTGAACTGGTCTTCTATCCTGGACTTTAGGGTTGTGGAGAGACCGGATAGTGACCATAACGCCCTTGAACTCGATCTTAGCCATCCTGGGCCAAAGGCCTCCATAACAACCATGGAGGAGTTCAAACCTGAACTACTATTAGATAATAACAGGAGAAGAATCAGGTGGGATAAACTAGCTACGAGCCAAGTGAAACTTTCGAAGCTCTACGCAGGTTTAATCCCTATTTTGGAAAAAGTGGGAGAGCTAGCCAACGATGTGGGCAATATAGTCCACCATGAGAAATTATATCAGGCTCATGAGGACCTTATAAAGGGAGCGGCCTCTGAGCTTTTTACCAGGGTCCAGAATCAGAGGAGGTTCCAGCAACATAAGTCCTTATGGTACAATGCAGCCTGCAGGAAGGCAAAGGGAGAACTCCTCAGAAGCATCAAGGAGGGAACAGGCAGATAGAAGCTGCGAGAAAGTAGACAGGCTTATAAAAAACTGGTCATCCATGCTAAAACCGAATGGGAGGAGAACCAGTGGGAGGAGCTCACCACTTCCCTCGCAACAAGAGACCACCGAATGTTTTGGAGAGTAGTAAACGGGGGGTCGGGGAGCCTCCATTCGGCAATAGAGCCAAATATTGCAGCAGGGGTGTGGCAGGCACACTTCCAGTCTCTCTACAGTTCTGAGCTGGGAGAAACTAAGATTGACTTCGGTACTGGACTGGCAGAGTATGGCGGGGATTTGATAACAGTGGGGGAGGTGAAGGTAGCATTAATGGGACTTAAAGGTGGAAAGGCGCCAGGACTGGATGGCCTGCCCGGGGACCTGTTCAAGCAGGAGCCCGGTGTTTGGGCCCCCTATCTGGCTGCTGTGTTTAATGGAGTTTTGTGTGGCATGGAAATTCCGAGTACTTGGCTGGGGGCAGAGGTGGTTCCTATATTTAAAAAGGGCTCGCCCCTGCTCCCAGCCAACTACAGACCAATCAGTTTAATTGACGTGTCACAGAAGCTGTTTGGCAGGATACTGCTGAATCGGCTTCAGGACTGGGTGGAGGAAACGGGTGCCCTCAGTCCGTACCAGGCGGGATTTAGAAAGGGAGTTTCTACAGTGGACCAGGTTTTTCGTCTGAACGTTATCTATTGGAGGGCAGCAATATTGGAAGGGGGTAGTTTATACACTATATTTGTGGATCTGAGGGCTGCGTTTGACCTCGTGCCCAGAGGGAAACTCTGGAGTGTTCTGGCTGAGATGAGGGTCCCCCCAGACATCCTGATAATTTTAAAGAGATTGCACCATAATAACTATGCCCGGGTCAGGTGCGGGAAACTTGGGGAATTAACGGACAGATTCCCCGTTGACAGGGGGGTTAGACAGGGCTGTGTACTGGCACCGACCCTGTTCTGCCTCTTCGTCAACGGGGTAATCGCCCATCTCAATGGAACTGAATACACTGATGCCCCAAAATTGAATGGCAGCAGGGTGCCTGCAATCATGTTTGCAGATGACACCCTGCTGCTGTCCAAAACCCCCATGGGGATACAGAGGATCCTTGATTCTTTTGTGGCTTTCTGCACAGATAGGGGGTTAGAAATCAATGCTAACAAAACCAAGTTTATGGTCCTGAACCCAACCCCAAGATCACGCCCGAATCCCTTACTGGGAGCATCACGTTTAGAGAGAGTCTCCACCTTTGAATATCTAGGTGTAACGTTGAATGAAACCATGTCTTGGGGAACTCACCAGACTAGGGTTAATCTCAAATTAGTGCAGACCACTGGCGGCATTGCTCGGTTGATGAAAAGCTCCACATATCGACCGCTGGGGCCGCTTATCCAGATATACAAGGCACAGGCTAGAGGAGCTCTGATGTACGGGGCGGAACTGTGGGGTCACACAGCTTCCTGCAGCTTGTCTATAACTGAGAACAACTTCATTAGACAGATAGTAGCACTTCCGTCCAGTACCCCGCTCCTCCCCCTGAGGATGGACCTGGGTCTGAGACCAATAGCAGACGAACTAGGTCTCAGACCCATAGTCTTCTGGCGAAGTCTATGGAGCAGCGAAGAACTTTCTTCTTATAGGGCGGAACTGAGGGAGTTTCTAACCCACCCTAAAGCTCTACAGATCCCGTGGATAAAATATATAAAAAAGTCCTGTATGGGATTGAGGCTCCCTGACCTGTGGTCGGATCCAGCTAACGCCTCACTAAGGATCCCACGAAGAGCTTTGGTCAGTGCTTACCACGAGCAGAAATTAGCTATGGCCCTAGACTGCAAGAATGAGGGGTCATTAACATTTGTATTCGCGCAAAGCAAGGACTCATACCGGCTAGAGAGGGTTCTGGACGCTATGTCTCCTGTGTTGGCCAGGAAGCTATTTCTCCAATGGAGATATGGCACATTGCCTCTGCGATCTTACATCTGCTCCTGGTCAACACTGCTATCTACCAAGCTATGTCCGACATGTGTGGGAGCAGAGGAAAGCGATCTGCATGTGGTCTTGTTTTGTCCAACTTACAAGGCCGCCAGGAAATATTGGCTCCTACCACTTGTTGGACAGGCCTCACAGACGGCTTGCTCCCTCCCCGCACGACAGGGCCCGAACTCCGGCCCACCTGGCATATCCCCGCGACAAGCACCCGTACTCCGTCTCCCGACGGACCCTCTGCCCTCGGACCCCTACTCATCACGGGGTCCAGCCCCACCGGCTTCCCCGGCCGGGTCAAGCCGCCCTCTTGGGCCCTGCACCACGCGGCCGCATGGCCTCACCTCGACCCTAACCCCGGGCCTGGCCGGCCCCGACATCCCGGCACCACCATCCACCCAGGAGGTGAGCGGACCACTTGGCAGGTCAATGGGAGAACGAAGTGTCAAGGGCTCTCCCCCGCCAGGTGCCGATCGCCCCCAGCTCCCCCAGGCACTGGCTCCACCCCCTGCTGGGTGTCTGGACACCTTCATCCCGGACCCTCCGACCTCCAAGTGCGAGGGTCCGGACATCAAAGGGCACCAGCCCTATAACTGAGGCAGCTCCGGAGCAGGAAGGCAGTTGTATCCTGGAGTCGAGAGACACCGAGTGAACTCAACCTTGACGGTCTACTGGCGCTGCCGTAGCCGCTCTTGTGAACCATCGTCCTGCCTGCTGGCGCTGCCGCGGCCTTCTGCAACATTCATCTTCCTGGGACCTGCTGGCGCTGCCGCGGCCCGTTGTAACGACCATCCTCACCGGGACCTGCTGGCGCTGCCGCGGCCTTCTGCAACCTTCATCTTCCCGGGACCTGCTGGCGCTGCCGCGGCCCGTTGTAACGACCATCCACACCGGGACCTGCTGGCGCTGCCGCGGACCGTACATCTTCCGGGGACCTGCTGGCGCTGCCGCGGCCCGTTGTATCGACCACCCGCACCGGGACCTGCTGGCGCTGCCGCGGTCCGTACCACCTAACCACCAAGCTCGAGGATTGTGAGCTCACCATCATCTCATCCGAACTACCTGATTGGTAAATAGACTGTCCCGCTACCCCCTTCCCTACCTTGCGAGACTCTAATCGAGGGGACCCCTGAGTCCAGACCTCCTTGTACCATTCAACCGTATCTTAAATAAGTGCTTATAAAGAACACTGAACCTTATCCGTGTGTGATATCTGTCTGTGGGGGGGGAAGTTACTTGTCTGTACGATCGCTGGAGACGGCTCTCCCCGGAGACCTCTCCCCCTGACCCCGGCCGGCCCTCCCGGTCCGTCTACCTTTTCTAAGATTGGTGGCCAGCGGCGCGATCCGAATCAACGCGTAATCGTACAGAGAGTAGCTCACCCCACGACATAAGCACGATGTCGACCAAAGATAGCAGCTCCACCGAGAAATTCCAAATGGAGAAATTAGAAGAATACAACCACCGCGAACTGAGACAATTTTGCATAGAACTTGGCATTGCTACCACCGGCCTGAGTACCAAGGATGATCTAAAGCGCGCTCTTGAGTCATGGACAGAAACTGGGGTCACAGGACCCTCCGACCAAAGCAGCGTCACGCCAGACCAAAACAGCATCACACCAGAGGGGAACGCCACGGCTCCCGAGGAGCGGGGAACGGGCCTCTCGCAAGAGGAGATCCGAGAAAGAGACAGAGTCAGATTACACGAGTTGGAGATGGCACGACTCAAGATGGATGGGGAACTCAAGTTAGCTGAACAGAAACTCAACCTCGAGCATATGCGGCTTCGAGAGGAACGAGAAGAAAAGCAGAGACAGAGAGAGCTGGAAGAGAAAAAAATAACGCTCGAGCACGAGCGCCGACTAGCGGAAATAGAACTGCGCAAACAGAATAAGGAACTGGGGGTGCCTGAGCGACCACACACCCCAGGGCCAAGTGAGAAAAAAGTTCACATCCCCAAGGATGTTGTCCGCGAATATGTCCGAGAAGACGACATACAACAGTGGTTTAAAGCCTATGAGATCGCAATGACCTCCCACCGGATCGACCGGAGTGATTGGGGAGCCGGACTTTGGGGGAGATTTATCAACGAGGGTCGCGATGCCCTGCTGCAGCTCCCCGATCACCAAATGTCGTCCTACGACCACATGAAGGCTGCCCTCCTCACCCGCTACGGCCTCACGCCCGAGATGTACCGCCAGAGGTTCAGAGATTGCACCCGGATCCCAGGTACAACTTGGGTAGAATACGTGAACTATTTCAGCCGGGCCTTCGAGGGTTGGATCAAGGGAAGTCAGGTCACCACCTACGAACAACTCTTCAACCTTATGGTATGGGAGCACCTGTCAAACAACTGTTTCGTCGAGCTCAGGCAGCACCTACTCGACAGTAAGCTGACTGACCCCCGGCAGCTCGCCGCCGAAGCTGACCGGTGGGAAAGCACCCGAGTGGGCCGGAGAGGGCCACACGACCAGAACAGAAGCAACCAAGGCCAGCACCGTCCTCGGGGAGGAGGAGGGGGCCCGGGGCGAGGGAGAGACGCCTTACCAGCAACACCCGTGGCCAGCACCCCGCCTCCGGCCGGCTGGGGCAACCCCCCGTTGCGGCCTGGGTACCGAGCCAACGTCACGTGCCACCGGTGCCAGCGACTAGGCCACTACGCCAATGACCCGAACTGCCCGCTAAACCAAACACCCAAGCCCCGCCAGGTAGCTGCCGCTGCCCTAGGGGAAGAGCAATCATCGGAGGGACCCGAAGAGTACGAGCCGGCCCAGCAAGGGTGGGAACCGGCCGCCATGGTCCTGGCATGCTTAGGGGGAAGAGACATGGTTCCGCGGGCTCCCCTACCCGCCAACACCAGAAAATACGGTCAGTGGGTGACCATTAATGGACAGAGAGCCGAGGCCTTGCGTGACACCGGCGCCAGCGTGACGGCCGTCCGCTGTCATCTTGTGAAGCCCGAGCAGATCCTGCCGAACATTCTCTGCCCCGTCCGCTCGGCAGATAACTCTGAGAGTATGTGTAAGATGGCCTGCGTCCCGTTTGAATGGGGAGGGGTCTCCGGCCTACTGAAGGTGACGGTCCGGGACGATGCCCCCGTGGACTGCCTCCTGGGGAATGACCTCGAGAGTTCCCCGTGGGCCACCGTCGAGAAAAGAGAGCACCTGGGGATGCTGGGCCTCCCGGACTGGGCCTGCATAACCACCCGATCCATGGCCGCCCGTGCCGCCCCCCGATCCGAAGAAACCGAATGGCCAGCACCTCCGCCCCCGGTTGCCCCCGTAGAGGACAACGGCGAGTCCGTCCTCCCGGACCCGACTACCGAAGAAGACGCGCAACACCAGGACCTTCCGGATCTGGCTCAGTGGCGTCAAGAAGGGGGGCCCACCCAAGAACAGTTCCGCCAGGAACAAAAGACCTGTCCCTCCCTCGAGGGACTCTGCCAACAAGCCAGTACCCAAAACGCCGGGGACACCACCGGAACCCACTGGGTCTACTGGGATAACGACCTGCTCTACAGCGAGCAAAGAATCGCCGAGCTGGGGGCCGGTCGAGTTCTGGTGGTACCGCTCCGCTTCCGAGACTTTCTGCTCAACCTGGCCCACGATGTCCCCCTGGCTGGACACCTGGGCCAGGACAAAACGTACAGTCGCCTGGTGACCCACTTTTTCTGGCCGAAAATGAGGAATGACGTCCTGAACCACTGCCGATCTTGCCCCACATGCCAAGCCAGCGGGAAGAGTGGTCGGAAGCTGAAGGCCCCTCTGCAACCCTTCCCTGTGGTCACCACCCCGTTCGAGAGGGTGGGGATAGACATTGTGGGGCCTCTGGACCCCCGCACGGCACAAGGACACAGGTTCATCTTGGTACTAGTGGACCATGCCACCCGCTACCCCGAGGCGGTGCCCCTACGGACAGTGACAGCTCCGGTGGTTGGCCGGGCCCTGATGGGGATCTTCTCCCGGGTAGGCTTCCCCCGAGAAGTCGTCAGCGACCGAGGTACGAATTTCATATCTAAATACATGAAGTCCCTCTGGCAACAATGCGGGGTCACCTACAGATTCACGACCCCCTATCACCCCCAAGGGAACGGACTAGTGGAGCGTTTTAACCGCACTCTCAAGGGGATGATTGGGGGATTGGAAGAGCCTCTCCGTCGCCAGTGGGATGTACTGCTCCCGTGCCTCCTCTTCGCCTACCGGGAAGTTCCCCAGAAGTCCCTCGGTTTTAGCCCCTTCGAACTCCTGTACGGGCACCCTGTGCGAGGGCCCCTCAGCCTAGTCAAGGAAGGTTGGGAGATGGCCCCCTTAACGACCCCTCCAGACGTCTTCAAATACATCCTGGCCTTACGAAACCAGACCCGGCGCTTCAGGGAGATGGCCAAGGCGAACCTCGAGGCCAGCC
Source organism: Triturus cristatus (assembly GCF_964204655.1). Classification (NCBI taxonomy): domain Eukaryota; kingdom Metazoa; phylum Chordata; class Amphibia; order Caudata; family Salamandridae; genus Triturus; species Triturus cristatus. The sequence continues at coordinate 1,154,204,023 of NC_140583.1, read as the reverse complement.
AGGAGGACATGAAGAGGTGGTATGATCACAATGCCTCCTCCGTTGAATTCGAGCCTGGGCAGCAAGTATGGGTGATGTCCCCCACCGAACCATGTGCCCTGCAAGATAAGTGGACGGGGCCCTTCAAAGTGGTCGAGCGTAAAAGCCCCGTCACTTACCTCATCGACATGGGGTCCCCCCGGAACCCCCTTCGGGTCCTCCACACCAACCGGCTCAAACCACACTTTGTGCGCTCCGAACTAAGCCTCTTGATGGCTACAGACAGTGGTACAGAAGAAGACTCCGAGCCCCTCCCGGATCTCCTGAAGACTCAGGAGAAGGACGGCTCCGTGGACGGGGTCCGGCTCTCTGACGCCCTCACTTCGGAGCAACGCCAGGACTGCCGGGACCTCCTGCTGCAGTTCGCTGCCCTGTTCTCCCTCACCCCCGGGGTCACCCCTTGGTGTTTGCACGACGTAGACAGCGGGGACAGTCCCCCTGTCCGGCACCGGGCCTACCGCGTACCAGATCGGGTACGGGCCTGCATACAGGAGGAAGTGGCCAAGATGCTCACGATCGGGGTCATCGAGCCCTCGGACAGTCCCTGGGCCAGTCCGGTTGTATTAGTTCCCAAGGCCGCTGCCCCCGGCACCGCACCTGAACTGAGATTCTGCGTCGACTACCGGGGCTTGAACGCTGTCACCCGGACCGACGCTCATCCCATCCCCCGAGCAGACGAGCTGATCGACCGGCTGGGGGCCGCCCGCTACCTTAGTATCTTCGACCTAACGGCGGGCTACTGGCAGATCGGCCTCACACCCAGGGCTCAGGAACGGTCAGCCTTCTCCACCCCCGATGGCCACTATCAATTTAAGGTCATGCCCTTTGGCATGAAGAATGCCCCCGCCACGTTCCAACGCCTTGTGAACCAGGTCTTGGCGGGGCTCGAAGAATTCAGCGCTGCCTACCTGGACGATATCGCTGTATACAGCCGCCACTGGTCCGACCACCTCCGTCACCTCCAAGAGGTCCTACAAGCCCTCCAGCGGGCCGGCCTCACCATTAAGGCCGGCAAGTGCCAAATTGGCCAAGGGTCTGTGACCTACCTTGGGCACCAAGTGGGAAGCGGGCTGGTGGCCCCACTACAACTTAAGATTGCGGCCATCCAGTCCTGGCAGCCCCCCGTCACCCAGACCGAGGTCCGAGCCTTCTTGGGGCTCACCGGCTACTACCGGCGGTTCGTGAAGGACTACGGCAGCATCGTGGGGCCCCTCACGGGTCTCACATCCAATAACCAACCGAAGCGGGTCAACTGGACTCCTGATTGTCAAGCGGCCTTCGAGGAGCTGAAGGCCGCCCTGTGCACCGCCCCGGTGCTCCAGGCCCCCGATTACAGTCGGGAATTTGTGGTGCAGACCGACGCCTCCGACCACGGCATCGGAGCCGTCCTCTCTCAGTTGAACCCCGAAGGTCATGACCAGCCGGTGGCCTTCATCAGTCGACGTCTCCTGGCCCGAGAACAGCGTTGGAGCACCATCGAGAGGGAGGCATTTGCAGTAGTGTGGGCCCTCAAAAAGCTCCGACCCTATCTCTTCGGTACCCACTTCCGGGTACAAACCGACCATCGACCCCTGCAATGGCTGATGCAGATGCGGGGGGAGAACCCAAAACTCTTGCGCTGGTCCATTTCCCTGCAGGGAATGGACTTCACCGTGGAGCACCGACCAGGCCAAGACCACGCCAACGCGGATGGCCTGTCCCGCTTTTTCCGCCTCGACGAAGAGAGTCCCCAAGGAGATGGGTGACTCTCCCCGCCTTCAGCTGGGGGGGACGCATGTTGGACAGGCCTCACAGACGGCTTGCTCCCTCCCCGCACGACAGGGCCCGAACTCCGGCCCACCTGGCATATCCCCGCGACAAGCACCCGTACTCCGTCTCCCGACGGACCCTCTGCCCTCGGACCCCTACTCATCACGGGGTCCAGCCCCACCGGCTTCCCCGGCCGGGTCAAGCCGCCCTCTTGGGCCCTGCACCACGCGGCCGCATGGCCTCACCTCGACCCTAACCCCGGGCCTGGCCGGCCCCGACATCCCGGCACCACCATCCACCCAGGAGGTGAGCGGACCACTTGGCAGGTCAATGGGAGAACGAAGTGTCAAGGGCTCTCCCCCGCCAGGTGCCGATCGCCCCCAGCTCCCCCAGGCACTGGCTCCACCCCCTGCTGGGTGTCTGGACACCTTCATCCCGGACCCTCCGACCTCCAAGTGCGAGGGTCCGGACATCAAAGGGCACCAGCCCTATAACTGAGGTAGCTCCGGAGCAGGAAGGCAGTTGTATCCTGGAGTCGAGAGACACCGAGTGAACTCAACCTTGACGGTGTACTGGCGCTGCCGTAGCCGCTCTTGTGAACCATCGTCCTGCCTGCTGGCGCTGCCGCGGCCTTCTGCAACATTCATCTTCCTGGGACCTGCTGGCGCTGCCGCGGCCCGTTGTAACGACCATCCTCACCGGGACCTGCTGGCGCTGCCGCGGCCTTCTGCAACCTTCATCTTCCCGGGACCTGCTGGCGCTGCCGCGGCCCGTTGTAACGACCATCCACACCGGGACCTGCTGGCGCTGCCGCGGACCGTACATCTTCCGGGGACCTGCTGGCGCTGCCGCGGCCCGTTGTATCGACCACCCGCACCGGGACCTGCTGGCGCTGCCGCGGTCCGTACCACCTAACCACCAAGCTCGAGGATTGTGAGCTCACCATCATCTCATCCGAACTACCTGATTGGTAAATAGACTGTCCCGCTACCCCCTTCCCTACCTTGCGAGACTCTAATCGAGGGGACCCCTGAGTCCAGACCTCCTTGTACCATTCAACCGTATCTTAAATAAGTGCTTATAAAGAACACTGAACCTTATCCGTGTGTGATATCTGTCTGTCGGGGGGGAAGTTACTTGTCTGTACGATCGCTGGAGACGGCTCTCCCCGGAGACCTCTCCCCCTGACCCCGGCCGGCCCTCCCGGTCCGTCTACCTTTTCTAACACCACTTATTAGAAACCTTGGTTTTAGGGAGTACCTCCCGGTGTATAGAATTTTAAAAACTGACGTTTCAGGTCCAATTGTGTTTGCACTAGCCAAATTTCTTACTAATGTCTGGTATATTCGTACCCGTATTTTAAAGTCGCAGGCTCCCACCTAATTTTAAGTTCTAATTTTAATTGTATGGTCTTTTATCTGATGTGTTTCCTGATTATTTTTCTTTGATGGTTTTACATGTTCATATGTGTTTCTTGTGTATATCTTTTATGGCCAAATTGGCCGAAATAAAGATTAAATATATATATATATATATCAGTTTGCCTCTAATTACAGCCCTGGCAGAAATCCATATTATGTCCCAAGACACCTCTTTTCAGCATTCTCCCGAAAATAGTTTTACTATGTCTCTTTTATTAAAATGTGCGGTAACGGGTCATGAAAAGCAGTTTCATGCATGGAACCCACAGAGGCGGGATAATGGTGATCTGCTGTACATTGCCCAGCATAGCCCAAACCGCACATGGCCACATTCATTGAAATGTCTCCCACCTAATGAGTGAGTCAGGGCTGGCTGATTAGGAGAGATCTATTGTGGAATGTGACTTGTGGGTGTTTGCTTAAAAAAGGAAAATACCTGTTGCAGGGGTGATGCCTTCAACACATATCGATTAAGCTTGGATTTCTATCCTCTGTGAGAATAGGGCTGAAGCAGATTGAGATCCAGATGCACCTGACCCTGTATCTAACAAAGGGTGCAACCTGGTGCTCAAATCCCCCCACCCCCAAGCAGTAGGGCACCCCTGGAGTAATTGGAAAATATAGGAAAAGTTTCAGTGTAGAATTCAGCCTTCCCTCTGTTCGATGTTTGCAGCGCCAGACGTCTTAACCCAAGCGTCCCTTTGTTGCCTGGTAACCTCCCGCCCATGTCCCCAGAGCCCAGTGGTTCAAAAACTGTGCGCCGTGGCTCCCTGAGGAGCCGTCAAACCTAGCCAGGGGAGCCACGCACCAAGCACTTTGATGTATTTAATGTTGAATGGTCTTTTGGCTTCAGTTAAACTAATTAGACCTAAATGCATGATGTCAATGATTTGTAAGTGGCATGCATAACGCTGTAAACGTAGTGTTTAATTGATGGCATGTCGAGGGAGATGACCTGCATATTTCACTGGATCCTCTCATTCCAACACTCCCAAAGTAAGTGGACGATGCCTGATTTATTTTGTTAGACTTGTTAATAGTTTTGTTTTTTTCCAAATTCATTTTACACCAATGCAAGTTATCAGAAAAGTACAGTTGTCCTGTCTAATAAACACACGCAGTATTATTAAGTATTGTCATTTGTACTTGAATCATAGGTACTTCCAGTACACATTCCTTTCAGTACACACACATTTCCGGACAGTCCTGCTCTCTCCTTGAGCACAGGGAAGTAAAACACCATGGTGCCAATTACGATCCTGGAAAAAAATTCCCCGTGCGACTCGTATCCGGTCTTTTTACCGTACGAATCGTACAAGTGCCGTACGAACTGGCAATCACGATTCGCATGGTAAAAAGTCCATACGAACCGCATTGGGAATCATTCCCCACACGTCCTCGGGTCGGAAAATGTGTCCGACACGTCCTCGGACGATTTACCGTACAAATGTGAAAAGTGAAGTCCGACCGAGGAATCACGATCCATCCCGTGCGTCCGATCTCACAACCGTATGTTAAAAACCCCGTCCGCACCGAACTCCCATTGCAACCATGGAGACATGTCCCCGCATACGCGCCCAACACTCCCCCCGGCACCCATACGTTCGAGTCGCACTCCCCGTTAATGTACACCCCCCCTGTATGTACGCCCGTGTACGTGTCGAACCCCCACCCGTGCATGTACACCCAGTACGTTCGCGTCGTACCCCCACCCCTGTATGTGTCCTACCCCTGTGCATGTACACCCCAGTACGTTCGTGTCGTACCCCCACCCCTGTACGTGTCCTACCCCCGTGTATGTACACCCCAGTACGTCTGAGTCGTACCCCCAGCCCTGTACATGTCGTACCACCGTGCATGTACACCCCATTACGTTCGAGTCGTACCCCCAGCACTGTACGTGTCGAACCCCCACCCGTGCATGTACACCCCATAACGTTCGCGTCGTACCCCCACCCCTGTATGTGTCGTACCCCCGTGTACCCACACCCCTGTACGTTCGAGTCCTACCCCCACCCCTGTACGTGTCGTACCCCCGTGTACCTACACCCCAGTACGTTCGAGTCCTACCCCCACCCCTGTACGTGTCGTACCACCGTCTATGTACACCCCAGTACGTTCCAGTCGTACCCCCACCCCTGTACGTGTCGTACCACCGTCAATGTACACCCCAGTACGTTCGAGTCGTACCCCCACCCCTGTACGTGTCGTACCCCCGTCTATGTACACCCCCCCACCCCTGTACGTGTCGTACCACCATCTATGTACACCCCAGTACATTCCAGTCGTACCCCCACCCCTGTACGTGTCGTACCACCGTCTATGTACACCCCAGTACGTTCGAGTCGTATCCCCACCCCTGTACGTGTCGTACCACCGTCAATGTACGCCCCAGTACGTTCGAGTCGTACCCCCACCCCTGTACGTGTCTTACCCCCGTCTAAGTACACCCCCCCACCCCTGTACGTGTCGTTCCACCGTCTATGTACACCCACCCACCCCTGTACGTGTCGTACCACCGTCTATGTACACCCCAGTACGTTCCAGTCGTACCCCCACCCCTGTACGTGTCGTACCACCGTCTATGTACACCCCAGTACGTTCCAGTCGTACCCCCACCCCTGTACGTGTCGCACCACCGTCTATGTACACCCCAGTACGTTCCAGTCGTACCCCCACCCCTGTACGTGTCGTACCACCGTCTATGTACACCCCAGTACGTTCGAGTCGTATCCCCACCCCTGTAGTGTCGTACCACCGTCAATGTACTCCCCAGTACGTTCGAGTCGTACCCCCACCCGTGTACGTGTCGTACCCCCGTCTATGTACACCCCCCCACCCCTGTACGTGTCGTACCACCGTCTATGTACACCCACCCACCCCTGTACGTGTCGTACCACCGTGTATGTACACCCCAGTACGTTCCAGTCGCACCCCCAACACAACCTCCTAAGTACGGAGCGCACCCCAGGCCCCAACATCACAACCGCATGTACGAGTCGTACCAAGCCACACACCGTACAACCAAATGGCCCATGTACACACCGTACACACGCTCAAAACGCACGTACACAACCAGGACAAACCAAAACAACACAAGAATACACCATTCGAATGGCACAAAGCCACAAAACATGTCCAACAACCACTAAAATAACACATTCACTGACCTGCAACTGCCAAAAACAAACAGAGGCCCAATACACCACCACTCCTTATAACACACCCACCCAAACTTCAAACACAGCCACACCCACCAATGGACCAATAAAAAGGGCCCACACACACAAACCATGAGCCTTTGCAACAGACTCACTGCTGCCAGACACCACAGACAACTTACAGCACCTTACTACAAGCTTCACCACACCTTACACTTGCACACCTTCACACAACCACCTTCACAAACACCCCCTCATCACATTCACACACACACACACCTGCACAACCACACCCACACACCCACAACCATCCACACACCCCCCCACCATCCACACCCCCCCCACCATCCACACCCACACCCCTCACCATGCCCACTACCAAGAATCCAAAGTTCAGTAACCGAGAGTTGGAGGTTCTTGTCGATGAAATCCTCAGAGTCGAGCCACAGCTCTTTGGAACATTGGTCAGAAACACCAGCATGGCAGCAAAAACAGCCATGTGGCATACCATCATCGATGCTGTGAATGCTGTTGGGGACACCAGAAGGACCAGGCAGGAATGCCAATCCAGGTGGTACGATCTGCGGAGGAGGGTCCGAGCCAAGATGCAGGAGGAACACAACCAGGCCAACGCCACTGGAGGAGGGCCCTCCCGCAGACCCGTACACTACCAGCCCTGGGAGGAGAGGGTGATGGCCATACTGCCGGTGGAGGCAGTGGACGGATTAGAAGGACTCCGAGACCCGGGTGAGTACACAAACTACGCACCTCACATGGGGGGAACGTCATCCACAACCAAAATCACTAACAGGCACGCAACCACCCCAACCTATCGCATGACTCAACCACACTCCATGAACACGCACATGCCACTGCCACCACCATGCCCCATGCACCCAGCTGGACAATGTCAAGTCACAGGCCACAGAAGACACCAACACATGACACGGTAACCCGGATGGCGGGAGGGTGGGCCCCAAAATTCACATAGTGCAACTCAGAAGCAGACAACAATGCCCTCTGCCCATATGGCCTAGGTCACAGCCAGACAAACAGTGTGTCCCCACACAGGAAAGACTCGCCAGCAAATGGCGGACGCCTTGCATCAACACATGGGGGTGAAGGCACTGTTTTGCACATGACAGCAGCTAATGAACAGCCAACAGTGTGAAAGAGTTGCAGCACACACCACCACAGCAGCAGCGCAGAGACACACACTACACCCATTGGGTGCCTGGAGATCAGAAACAAACTCACATCAACAAGCCAAGGGCCATTCAAAGATCTGCTAACAGTGTGTGCACAGTAAGCTGGGCTGAGGTGACAGAGGGTGACACACAGAGGGAGGGAGAGGGGGACACAGAGGGAGGGAGAGGGGGACAGAGAGGGTGGGAGACACAGGGACACGGACAGAGGGAGGAGGCTGACACACAGAGGGAGGGAGAGGGGGACAGAGAGAGGGAGGGAGACACAGGGAGACGGACAGAGGGAGGAGGCTGACACACAGAGGGAGGGAGAGGGGGACAGAGAGGGAGGGAGAGGGGGACAGAGAGGGAGGGAGACACAGGGACACGGACAGAGGGAGGAGGCTGACACACGGAGGGAGGGAGAGGGGGACAGAGAGGGAGCGAGACGGACAGAGGGAGGAGGCTGACACACAGAGGGAGGGAGAGGGGGACAGAGAGGGAGCGAGACACAGGGAGAGCAAATCAGCCGTGTGGCGTGTGCGAATGTCTGCTCGTCAGCAGGTAGACTGCGTGCATGTAGACAAGGGTGGCCAGTGCCAGAACCCCCCCTCTTCTCCATGGCAAAACACAGGGCCATGTCACAACCTGTTCACGAGCACAACGACAGCTACCTGCATCATATAAGTGTGTGGATCCACTCCATGTGCACATGTACAGTGCTACACGGAAGGCGCCAATGCATGGCCGCCACACCTGCCCACTCCACTGCTGACTGCAGTCACACTTGACGCAGCAAGTGAGACTGTGCCACACATAGTTAAAGGGGCCAAAGTTGTGCCCAAGGGACACACCCATGCACAAGTGCACTGTGAGTGGAATGCAAGACAGATCCTAATTCCAAGAGGAAAAGTGCCAACTTTGAAACTGATGAAACATGGATGTTGCATGGACCAAAATTAACATTGTCTCTCTCACACACAGGTCAACGTCGTGGTTCACCCCCCAACACTGGGGGGGAAGACTCACAGGACCCGGATCTGCAGGAGCCCGATCCCACCGGCAGCGACCACTCTCACCACTCTGTGGACGAGCCCGACCAACCTGGCCCCTCTGGTGTCCAACCACCTGCAGCACCTTCGTCAGGTACAACTGTGCCAACCACCACCCCCACTCCTGCCACATCCCAGGAGACACCCAGGATCCCTGCCCCACCACCACAATGCAGCCAGGCTGGCCAGGAGGGACACGGTGTCCCGGGCACCCAGGAGGAGGCAGGCGACAACGCCAATGCCACCCCTCAGGGGTCCCGGAGACCCGATGTACCCACAAGGGCAGGCCAGGTGCAAGTGGGCAGGGGTGGTGGGAGTGGAGGACGGCGGAGGCGCGAGCCTGACCAGTTGGCTGGGAAACCGGTATTTGCCCATGTCCGTAACATCCTGGACACATACCGGCAGGACACCACGGGCCTGGCCCAGGTTGTGTCCGTCCTCGAGGCGATCAAGACCCAGCAGGCCCAGCAACATGCGGAGCTACATGCCTGTCTACTGCAACACCAACGGAGGATGGAGGACGGACAGGCTGAGCTCGTGACGGCGTACACGGGAATTCACGATACACTCCGTCGGATGGCCGACAACATGGCCGACCCTCCCTGTGCCGGAAGGCGGAGAACATCACCACCCACAGGGAGGGAGCAGGAGGAGGAGGAGGAAACATCCGATGGAGCATCCCAGACGTCGTCACGGCCTGCTTCTGAGGGTCCCCGCAGGAGGGCGGGTCGTCCACGGAAAAGACCGTGAGGGTCGGCGCAACATCACCATCTCCCAGGACACCTGGCCTGGCACCTGGCCCACTGGAGCAACAGCATCACAGCATCAAGAGACATTCTCTGCCACATGGCCCTGCTGGTCACTGTCTGACCAATGTTGACAAAGACTGTGGCATGGACTATGAGGATTTCCAATGGCAAGGACACCAACTCCCCTACTGAACTTTGGATTCCAAACTCCCGGAAAGCCCCTCACTTTATCCCCCCCCCCCAAAAAAATAATAAATCACACTATGAAGAGAAGATGCCTGCTGGGTGCATTATTACCTTACATGTGTGTTGTAAAGTCTAAACATGCCTGAGTTCTCTTTTGACTTCAACCATCCACACCCTGGGGCCTGAGTCTGGCACAGGACACCCGGGTCACAGTGTATTAGGCAAGACAGACATGGAGCACCATACACACCCGTGATGGGCCCAACCAGCTGAGGGGGTGGCCGCACAACCGTGCTGACAGACACATTGAGTACAGCAACAGTCATGCGCAGAGGTCAGGGATCCTGTCCAGTGTCCGGGGGGGCACCCAGGTATGTGTAGACAGGTGGCAGAACCATGTCCTGCAAGCTTGAGTCCGGTGGATGCAGAGAATGGGGGCCTGGCCAACGTTGGATGCATGGGGATGGCACATGTCACAATACCCACACAGTCATGGACATCATGCCCAATACACAGTCTCAGCCCACACACACAGCTTGCATCTTGCTACTCGACACATTGACACATAGCCACAATCAGGGAATACCATGCCAGACATGCTGGATGCACCGTGGCAACACACCAGCATTGACTGAGAAGAGGCACCTTGGAGGCATAGGGACACCTTTATTAGTCATGTTTTCGGGATTGCAGAGGCAACTTGAAGTACACATGAACACATTTTGTGGAGTAACATGTGGGTCCAACACTGGCACCCCCCTTCTGCAGCACAAATGCGTGTTAGCCATGGAACTGGCACACAATTGTCGGCTAACAGCTAAACACCCACAGCTGCTCACGGAGAGCCTGCCATACACCATAGATCCGCTGATGTGGAAGTCCCACACCATGTCAAGCCAATGCTAACCGTATGTGTCCGAGGGCAGTGTCACACACATTCATGCCATCATCACAATCCACTATCCCATCACTGATGACTGTCAACCAGTCAGACCATCTATTCAGGTGTACACAGCTGCATGTCATGTCCCATGGTGATGCTACATGGCTGCAGAGGAACCAAACATCGACAGGGGCAGTGTGCATACATCGTGAACAACTGCCACACCCAATACACCCCTGATGCATCCCTTACCCTATGGAGACTTCCAAACGTGTCCGTGCCTGTAACGCTGAGTCAGCCCACGATGACGTGTCCATGAGGAATAGCAGTGACACAACAATGCAACCAGCAGACGGCATGCGCAAGTACCTGGGGAAGAGAGACACACAAGAAGTCAGCCACAAAAAGGACAGCCACTTGCATGTGCATTTACTCGACACATGTATGGATGACAACATGCTAGGTCACAATTATGACTGGGGAAATACAACCATCACTGCCACAATCACTCCAGTGACACACCCACACACACCTCTGACTCACGTGCCATACATGCAGGTGGACACACACATCACAACACATGCCACACGGGGACAAATGCGTGCACACTCAGACACTGGTACTCACCACTAAGCAAAGAAGTCGCGTATGAGCCGAGTCCGGATGTCCTCCTGCGGCTCCACATCCTCCACATCACTAGCCCCATTGCCAAGGCCTTCGTCCTCCACGGGTGGATGGTCCTCGTCATGTTGATCCAGGATGAGTGGCACAGCTTTCTCAACTGCCATGTTGTGCAGCATACAGCAGACCATGAAGATTTTGCAGACCTTCGCAGGGGCATATGGGAGGGCGCCGCCGGTCTTGTGGAGGCACCGAAAGCGGCTCTTCAGCAGGCCAAACGTCCTCTCTATCACTCGCCTTGTCCGGCCATGGGCGGTGTTGTAGCGGAGCTGGGCCGGCGTGATGGGGTTGCGGAGAGGTGTGAGCAGCCAAGGCATGTTGGGATAGCCTGCGTCCCCTACATGGGAAGCACATGGACATCGTTAGAACTGGTGAAGCGGTCGTGCTGGTAGGCTATGCAAAATACAGGGCAGACAGACTGTACCCACCAACAACACATGCTCTTTCGTTGCGCAGCTGCATCATCATTTCAGGCATCCTGCTACGCCTCATGATGTAGGCATCGTGTGCTGATCCTGGAAAACGAGCACAGACATGTGAAATCACCATGTTGGACTGACACACCACAAGGGCATTGATGGAGTGGTAGTGCTTCCGATTGCGGTACGCTACCTCCCGTGCGTGTGGTGGTACCAAAGCTACATGTGTCCCATCTATGGACCCAATGACATGGGGCATCCCTCCCAGGGCATAGAATCCACGCTTGACCGCAGTCAACTGTTCAGGGGTTGGGAACTTGATGAAGTCATCCAGGTGAATCAACATGGCCTCTAAGAAATCATGCAGCACACGGCAGAACATGCTCTGGGACATGCCACCAACATGAGCTATGGTATATTGAAAGGTACCCGTGGCAAAAAAATGTAGGGCAGCCATTACCTTCAGCTGGGGTGTCAGTGCCGTAGGATACCTGTGCTGTGGTTGCAGGTGTAGAATAATCACAGGAGTTATACCCATAGACCCAACTGAGATTGGGTAAATACTTGTAAATGCGACAATATCTCAGCAGGATGTACTGAATTATTTAAAAAGGTATGTACAAGACATTACAAGGAACACAAGAGAGGAAACTCAAAGTTATTTTTTCAAAAGCGCCAATCGGCGTCATATATTTGGTAGATCAAAAGAGCACAACAGGGTATAAAATACTCTGGCAACCCTAGTGAAAAAGTGTACAAAGTGCTCGTGCTAGTGAAACAACGGCGCTAGTGACAACGTGAAAAAACAACACAACAGCCGGCGCATGAAGGCAATATATACAATACAGGGTCCATATAACAATTTACTCGATAGTAAGATTGGTATTTTTCTTTTTCAAAATGAACCAGGTTTGTGTGCGCCAAGAACGTTTAGGCTGGTGGGTAATGGTCAACGGCGTTTCGATCCTGTCAATTTAAGGATCATCATCAGGACCTGGGTTGCTTAAATTGGGAGTGCTCTGTAAAGAAATAATTAACGAATCAGAGCGGCGGCCAGGAGACAAGAAAAAGGGGAGAGTGTGGGCAAGACAATGCCAAGAGGGATGAGGCGTGTAAAGGAAAGAAAGGGGGGGGGGTGTGGGGGGGGTGGGGGGGGGGATATGGGGGGGGGTTGGTTTTGAGGGGGGGGAAGAAAAGAGAAAAGGGGAGAAAGGGAGGCGGGACGGGAAAAAGGGGAAAAGGGGAAGGCAAAGCAGGGAGAGGATAGAAGTGGAACAGGTAATGACTGGAAGCCTACCTTGTGCATGGGGAGAGGGCTAAGTGTTCAGCAATAGGTGAATATTAATGTAGAGGGCACGGGGAGGATGCCTCCCTCGGAAAGCTGTGAAAAGGAAGTATAAGAGAATTTAGAATGAGGGGTGGATGTAAAAAATTACAGAGGAAACGGAGGCGGCAAAGCTAGAGGGACTCACCGAAGTAAAAAGGAACTTCGCGGGAAAAGCAACCGATGCAGGGGGAGGACCGGTATGCAGCCTAGGAAAGGCGGGAGAGAGGGGGGCAGAACGTTACCGGCTGTACAGTGGGGTTATGACTGCGAACGAACAAGTACCATTAGAAGCTTACCCAAAGTGGAATGGAGCCGCAGTCAAGGATCTGGTCGCGTAGTTAATTAGCGAACGACAGCAAATCAGGAGTAAATCCAGAGCGGGAGAGAATACCGCGGGGACTAGAGGAGCCAACTACGTGTGCACCAACTAAGTCGATTAGTGACAGTGAGAGGAGCAACGGAGCTGCCTAAATGAAGGCAGACTGGGCGTGATGCGGCGCCGTCGTCTATAGGACGGCGCTAACGGGAGGCGGGGCATGAGTCAGCGATCTGGTAACTAAGGTTGTGGGAATGCAGCCCGGTTGCTATGGACGCTAAATGGATGGGAAAAAGGAAAAGAAAGGGAAGAGTTGGACGGGGTTGCTGGGGATAGAACCAGCAGGGTGAAGGACAGGAACAATTAGGCAGAGAGGGGGGCAAACAAGGGGGAAAAAAGGGGGGGGGGGAGAGGCTAGTTTGCGGATAAAAGGGAAGTGAACAAGAGGAGGTAAAGACTGGTTGCAGGTGTGGTGCCAGTCTCGCCGTCAACTCCAGAATCAACGGTTGGGGGAAGCGGTAGCAACGGATGCTGTCATTCTCCCGCATGTCAGCCACGTCCGGAATTGGTCGGGCAAGAGGCGGCGCTCTGCAGTAATTAGGAAGTGACAAGGAAGAGTGAGTGCACTACGACAACAATTCATATGTACTGAGCACATGTTAATCTGTCAATACACATATGCTACATAGGGAGTCAGGTATGTGCTACATGCCCAGGACATGTATGGCTGCCAGGTGACACTCCTACCAAAACCCAGCTACACACGGAGATTCTGAACCTCCACATGCCATGGCATGGGAATAGCTGTGTCCCAGTGCAAGTGAACAGCCAGACGCAAGACAGGAGTGACATACGCCCACACATCTGCAGAAGTAGGATGCCGATTGCAGAGACTGGTAGCGGAACACTAGAGCCACAGGTCACATGACATTACACTAGGACAGCCCACACACCTTGCCATGAAGGTGCACATGTCATGACTCACCACACATTCATTGTGAGGATGCAGACATGTCCTTGTCACGCTACTCCGTGTCCCATGCATACATGTGCACCTCACATCCGATACCACATGTGGCATGGTGTGCTGAACAGTGTGCAATGTCAATCTACACACAGACACATGTTGGTTGCTGCAACAGCTGCAGCTTTTGAGGGTGCTCCAACATCAACCTGATGGGAAGCCCCCACACATACATGACATTGTCACATTGTGCACCGTGGGTAGTGACAAGGCAGGTGTGGTAACCCCTGTACCGGGCATCAGGGGACACTTCCGTGTGTTGGTGTCCGTGCCATGCCAGTGACGCTCACCCCAAGTGTGCAGTACGACATGCACACATGTCAAAGGAGTCAAGGGCATGCCTGGCACACATTGCACCGTCACACAGTACACCTGTACACATCTCATCATACATCTGGTGCCTTCTCCACTCAGGAGTAGTGTTCCACATCACAGCCTGTCACACCTGTGCCCCACACATGTAGTAATGCACAGACGATGCCTTGATGTCCATTCCTGGACAAGTATGTCCATCCATGGACAAGTATGTCCATCCATGGACAAGTATGTCCATCCATGGACAAGTATGTCCGCCCTATTCCTACCTGTGTGCCGCCTATCACCACTGTGATGTGTGAAAACCGCCATACTGCTGCTAAGAGGGCCTGTGTACGTTCCCAAATCACTATGGGAGTGCTGCCGTATGTGTACCCATCGTGATGGCGAGCGTACAGGCATTTGTACGGTCCGTACCACTACGAGTACGCATACGCAAGAACACCCATAGTGGTAGGGCCGTACACACGCATGTACGCTCACTATAACTATGGGTGTCCTCGCGTATGCGTACTCGTAGTGGTACGGGCCGTACACACGCATGTACGCTCACTTTCACTATGGGTCTCCTCGCGTATGCGTACTCGTAGTGGTACGGGCCGTACACACGCATGTACGCTCACTATCACTATGGGTGTCCTCGCGTATACGTACTCGTAGTGGTACAGGCCGTACACACCCCTGTACGCTCACTATCACTACGAGTACGCATACGCGAGGAGACCCATAGTGATAGTGAGCGTACATGCGTGTGTACGGCCCGTACCACTACGAGTACGCATGCGCGAGGAGACCCATAGTGATAGTGAGCGTACATGCGTATGTACGGCCCGTACCACTACGAGTACGCATACGCGAGGACACCCATAGTGATAGTGAACGTAGGCACGCGTGTACGGGCCGTTGCAATGCATTTGGGGTGCCCTAGGGCCCCGAAACGCACCGTACCTGTGTGTGACGCTCCAAATTACATAGGGGACACATGAGGGACAAGTATTAAGGCCTACATGC
Source organism: Triturus cristatus (assembly GCF_964204655.1). Lineage (NCBI taxonomy): Eukaryota > Metazoa > Chordata > Amphibia > Caudata > Salamandridae > Triturus > Triturus cristatus. The sequence continues at coordinate 1,154,188,506 of NC_140583.1, read as the reverse complement.
ATGCTGGTTGTCATGGAGACCAAGTTCAAATTTCGAATTTGTTCTGGAAGGTGCACAGCAGAAGTCAGTTGGAATTCTTCTACTTTGTTGCAATGCGTTTGTGGGGCTAACATCATGCAGGAGAATGAAACCGATAGAGAACCCACAGACTGCTAGGTTTGAAGGGATTGGAGGAAACATAGGATGCAAATGTGAGTGACCAATCACTCTGTACTCCTGTGCATGAGATGGGCCAGCAAGGCAGATATAAGGCAGCCAGGTCCCATGAGGGAGCACTTGCCTGCACATCTCTGTATTCCACGACCCAGCTGCTGCTACTGATTCCCTGGAACCATGTCAAGGGCTGTGGAGAGGTCACAGCCATTCACCCTGGAGGAGAACATGGCTTTGGTGGATGTGATCCTTCCACGGTACCCCATGCTGTATGGGCGACCAGGTTATCAGGTGAGTGCAGTGTCCACTGCCACAGACTGTGTTCCTTTTTTGTGACTGTGACTTCTGCCATTGTGTCCAGGTGTGACACACATGCTATGCACTGTAGGGGGGTCCCAGGGGGGGGAATGCCTGATGTCTCCCAGCAGTGCCCAGAGACAGGAGGGGTGTGTGCAGAGTCCTCCCAGCAGTGCCCAGAGACAGGAGGGGTTGGTGAAGAGTCCTCCCAGCAGTGCCCTGAGACAGGAGGGGTGGGGGCCTATCACTCCCAGCAGTGCCCTGAGACAGGAGGGCTGGGGGCCTATCACTCCCAGCAGTGCCCTGAGACAGGAGGGGTGGGTGCAGAGTCCTCCCAGCAGTGCCCAGAGACAGGAGGGGTGGGTGCCTATCACTCCCAGCAGTGCCCAGAGACAGGAGGGGTGTGTGCAGAGTCCTCCCAGCAGTGCCCTGAGACAGGAGGGGTGGGTGCCTAACACTCCCAGCAGTGCCCTGAGACAGGAGGGGTGTGTGCAGAGTCCTCCCAGCAGTGCCCTGAGACAGGAGGGGTGGGTGCCTAACACTCCCAGCAGTGCCCTGAGACAGGAGGGGTGGGGGCCTATCACTCCCAGCAGTGCCCTGAGACAGGAGGGGTGGGTGCAGAGTCCTCCCAGCAGTGCCCAGAGACAGGAGGGGTGTGTGCAGAGTCCTCCCAGCAGTGCCCAGAGACAGGAGGGGTGGGTGCAGAGTCCTCCCAGCAGTGCCCTGAGACAGGAGGGGTGGGGGCCTATCACTCCCAGCAGTGCCCAGAGACAGGAGGGGTGGGTGTGATGCACAGTGTGAGCCTGGATCATTGATTGTGTAGTTGCCCTCATTCCACCTGTGTCCTTTCAATGGCACGTACTGCTTTTGGCCTTCCCCCAGAGGATCATGTCCCTATGACAAAGGTACAATGCGTTGGATGCATACTAGGCCTTGTTGTAAACAGCGAATGTGTTCTAATCTGTGTCCCTGTGACATGTGCTAGGTGTATTGATGTAGTGTCACTTGTCCATCCTCACAGGTAGACGCCTCTGCCAAGGAGCAGATATGGCTGGACGCCGTCAGCGCCGTGAGGAGTGCGGAAGGTCGGAAGCTGCGCCTGTCCCAGGTGAGGAAACGCTGGCAGGATATCCGGTGCTGGACGCGGAGGATCGCACGGGTCCTGCTGGGGGACTCACCTGAGAGCCACAAGAACCGCGGGCGCCGCCGTCTCTCCCACATCCAGAAACGTGTGCTGGCGGTGGTCTTTCCTGACTTGGACAGGCGTCTACAGGAGATGCAGCAGCCGGAAGGGGGTAGGTACATGTGTGTGTTTGTTGTGTTTCACCAGCATTTGTAAGTGCAATGTTCCATGGATACACTTCCAGGGTTTATGGTGCTGTGCAGATCCTATTCCCCACAGTATTGCAGTGCTCTCCTGCCTCCCTTCCCCTCCTTGCAATGTGTTCCCTGGTCTGTGTGTAGTCACTCCATCACAAGGTTATGTAGCCTGACACCTTCTACAAGTGTACAATGCCTGCAGCATCATGTGTGGGGGTGGTGTGTAACAGGTTTTGTGACATTGCCTGTGCCCTGTCCAGTTCTGGACTTGTGGGTTCCATGTCAGTTGGCACTAATGCTGAGTCCAGACATGGGAGTTAGTCTCTCAAGTGTGAGGCCTTATAGCACGCATGTTGTTAGACGGACCGGGAGGGTCGGCCGAGGACAAGGGGAGAGGTCTCCGGGGAGAGCCGTCTCCAGCGATCGTACAGACAAATAACTTCCCCCCCACAGACAGATACCACACAAGGAGATGAGTTAGCGTTCTTTATAAGCACTTCTTAAGGTACGATGAAAAGGTACAAGGAGGTCTGGACTCAGGGGTCCCCTCGATTCAAGTCTCTCAAGATGGGAAAAGGGGGTAGCGGGACAGTCTGGTTACCAGTCTGGTAGTTGAGATGGTATGGTGGGTAGCTCACAATCCTCGAGCTTGGTGGTCTAGCTGGTACGGGCCGCGGCAGCGCCAGCAGGTCCCGGTGAAGATGGTCGATACACGGTCCGCGGCAGCGCCAGCAGGTCCCAGTGAAGATGGTCGATGTACGGTCCGCGGCAGCGCCAGCAGGTCCCGGTGAAGATGGTCGTTACAACGGGCCGCGGCAGCGCCAGCAGGTCCCGACGAGGATGGATGTTGCAGAAGGCCGCGGCAGCGCCAGCAGGCAGGACGATAGTTCACAAGATAGGGCTACGGCAGCGCCAGTAGTCCGTCAAGGCTGAGTTCTCTCGGTGTCTCTCAACTCCAGGATACAACTGCCTTCCTGCTCCGGAGCTGCTCCAGTTATAGGGCAGGCGCCCTTTGATGTCCGGACCCTCGCACTTGGAGGTCGGAGGGTCCGGGATGAAGGTGTCCAGACACCCAGCGGGGGGTGGAGCCGGTGCCTGGGGGAGCTGGGGGCGATCGGCACCTGGCGGGGGAGAGTCCTTGGCGCTTCGTTCTCCCATTGACCTGCCAAGTGGTCCGCTCACCTCCTGGGTGGATGGTGGTGCCGGGATGTCGGGGCCGGCCAGGCCCAGGGTTAGGGTCGGGTGGAGGCCACGCGGCCTCGTGGCGCAGGGCCCAAGATGGCGGCTTGACCCGGCCGAGGGAGCCGGTGGTGGCTTGGGCCCGTGATACATGGAGGTCCGAGGGCAGGAGTTCCGTCGGGAGACGGGGTGCGGGTGATTCTCGTGGGTCACGCCTGGCGGGCCGGGGCTTGGGCCCTGTCATGCGGGGAGGGAGCAAGCCCTTCGTGTGGCCTGTCCAACATGCGTCCCCCCCAGCTGAAGGCGGGGAGAGTCACCCATCTTCTTGGGGACTCTCCTCGTCGAGGCGGAAGAAGCGTGACAGGCCATCTGCGTTGGCGTGGTCTTGGCCCGGTCGGTGCTCCACGGTGAAGTCCATTCCCTGCAGGGAGATGGACCAGCGCAATAGTTTTGGGTTCTCCCCCCGCATCTGCATCAGCCACTGCAGGGGTCTATGGTCGGTTTGTACCCGGAAGTGGGTACCGAAGAGATAGGGCCGGAGCTTTTTGAGGGCCCACACCACTGCGAAGGCCTCCCTCTCGATTGTGCTCCAGCGCTGTTCTCGGGCCAGGAGACGTCGGCTGATGAAGGCCACCGGCTGGTCATGACCCTCGGGGTTCACTTGGGAAAGAACCGTTCCGATGCCGTGGTCGGAGGCGTCTGTCTGTACCACGAATTCCCGACTGTAATCGGGGGCCTGGAGCACAGGGGCGGTGCACAGGGCGGCCTTCAGCTTTTCGAAGGCCGTTTGACAATCGGGGGTCCAGTTAATCCGCTTTGGTTGGTTCTTGGACGTGAGACCCGTGAGGGGCCCCACAATGCTGCCGTAGTCCCTCACGAACCGCCGGTAGTAGCCGGTGAGCCCCAAGAAGGCTCGGACTTCGGTCTGGGTGACGGGGGGCTGCCAGGACTGGATGGCAGCAATTTTAAGTTGCAGTGGGGCCACCAGCCCGCTTCCCACCTGGTGCCCCAGGTAGGTCACGGACCCTTGACCAATTTGGCATTTGCCGGCCTTAATCGTGAGGCCGGCCCGCTGGAGGGCCTGTAGGACCTCCTGGAGGTGGAGGAGGTGGTCGGACCAGTGGCGGCTGTATACAGCGATATCGTCCAGGTAGGCAGCGCTGAACTCTTCGAGCCCCGCCAAGACCTGGTTCACAAGACGTTGAAATGTAGCGGGGGCGTTCTTCATGCCGAAGAGCATGACCTTGAAATGGTAGTGGCCATCGGGGGTAGAGAAGGCGGACCGTTCTTGAGCCCGGGGTGTGAGACCGATCTGCCAGTAGCCCGCTGTTAGGTCGAAGATACTGAGGTAGCGGGCGGCCCCCAGCCGGTCGATCAATTCATCCGCTCGGGGGATAGGATGAGCGTCGGTTCGGGTGACAGCGTTCAAGCCCCGGTAGTCGACGCAGAATCTCAGTTCAGGTGTGGAGCCGGGGGCAGCGGCTTTGGGGACCAATACAACCGGGCTGGCCCAGGGACTGTCCGAGGGCTCGATGACCCCGATCGTGAGCATTTTGGCCACTTTCTCTTGTATGCAGGCCCGTACCCGATCTGGTACGCGGTAGGCCCGGTGTCGGATAGGGGGACTGTCCCCGGTGTCCACGTCGTGCAAGCACCAAGGGGTGACCCCGGGAGTGAGGGAGAACAGTGAAGCGAACCGCAGCAGGAGGTCCCGGCAGCCCTGGCGTTGCTCTGGGGTGAGGGCATCGGAGAGCCGGACCCCGTCCACGGAACCGTCGTTCTCCTGAGTCTTCAGGAGATCCGGGAGGGGTTCGGAGTCCTCCTCTGCCCCACTGTCCGTAGCCATCAGGAGGCTGAGTTCTGAGCGCACAAAGTGTGGTTTGAGTCTGTTGGTGTGGAGGACCCGAAGGGGGTTCCGGGGGGTCCCCATGTCGATGAGGTAAGTGACGGGGCTTTTGCGCTCGACCACCTTGAAGGGCCCCGTCCACTTATCTTGCAAGGCACATGGTTCGGTGGGGGACATCACCCACACTTGTTGACCAGGTTCGAACTCGACGGAGGAGGCATTGTGATCATACCATCTCTTCATGTCTTCCTGGCTGGCCTCGAGGTTCGCCTTGAAGCGCCGGGTCTGATTGCGTAGGGCCAGGAGGTACTTGAAGACGTCTGGAGGGGTCTTTAGGGGGGCCATCTCCCAACCTTCTTTGACTAGGCTGAGGGGCCCTCGCACAGGGTGCCCGTACAGGAGTTCGAAAGGGCTAAAACCGAGGGACTTCTGGGGAACTTCTCGGTAGGCGAAGAGGAGGCACGGGAGTAGTACATCCCACTGGCGACGGAGGGGCTCTTCCAATCCCCCAATCATCCCCTTGAGAGTGCGGTTGAATCGCTCCACTAGTCCGTTCCCTTGGGGGTGATAGGGGGTCGTGAATCGGTAGGTGACCCCGCACTGTTGCCAGAGGGACTTCATGTATTTTGAGATGAAGTTCGTGCCTCGGTCGCTGACGACTTCTCGGGGGAAGCCCACCCGGGAGAAGATCCCCATTAGGGCCCGGCCAACCACCGGAGCTGTTACAGTTCGTAGAGGCACCGCCTCGGGGTAGCGGGTGGCGTGATCCACCAGTACCAGGATGAACCTATGCCCTTGTGCCGTGCGGGGGTCCAGGGGCCCCACAATGTCTATTCCTACCCTCTCGAACGGGGTGGTGACCACTGGGAAGGGTTGTAGAGGGGCTTTCAGCTTACGGCCACTCTTCCCGCTGGCCTGGCACGTGGGGCAGGACCGGCAGTGGTTCAGGACGTCGTTCCGCATCTTCGGCCAGAAAAAGTGGGTCACTAGGCGACTGTAAGTTTTGTCTTGGCCCAGGTGTCCAGCCAGGGGGACATTGTGGGCCAGGTTGAGCAGGAAGTCTCTGAAGCGGAGAGGTACCACCAGTACTCGACCGGCCCCTAGCTCTGCGATCCTCTGTTCGCTGTATAGCAGGTCGTTCTCCCAGTAGACCCAGTGAGTTCCGGTGGAGTCCCCTGCGCTCTGGGCGCTGGCTTGTTGGCGGAGTCCCTCGAGGGAGGGGCAGGTCTTTTGCTCCTGGCGGAACTGTTCTTGGGTGGGCCCCCCTTCTTGACGCCACTGAGCCAGGCCGGGGAAGTCCTGGGGTTGCGCGTCCCCTTCGGTCGTTGGTTCCGGGGGGTTGGCCTCGTCGTTGTCTTCTACTGGGGCGACCGGGGGCGGAGGTGCTGGCCATTCCGGTTCTTCTGGTCGGGGGACGGCACGGGCGGCCACGGACCGGGTGGTTACGCAGGCCCAGTCCGGGAGGCCCAGCATCCCCAGGTGCTCTCTTCTCTCGACGGTGGCCCACGGGGAACTCTCAAGGTCATTCCCCAGGAGGCAGTCCACGGGGGCATCATTCCGGACCGTCACTTTCAACAGGCCGGAGACCCCTACCCATTCGAAGGGGACGCAGGCCTTTTGACACAGACTTTCGGAATTGTCGGCTGAGCGGACGGGGCAGAGAATGTTCGGCAGGATCTGCTCGGGTTTCACCAGGTGACAGCGGACGGCCGTCACACTGGCGCCTGTGTCACGTAAGGCCTCGGCCCGATGCCCATTAATGGTCACCCACTGACCGTATTTCCTGGTGTTGGCGGGTAGGGGAGCCCGCGGGACTATGTCTTTTCCCCCTAGGCACGCTAGAACCATGGCGGCCGGTTCCCACTCTTGCTGGGCCGGCTCATACTCTTCCTGTTCCTCTGATAGTCGTTCTTCCCCCAGGGCGGCGGCAGCTACCTGGCAGGGCTTGGGCGTTTGGTTCTGCGGGCAGCTCGGGTCATTGGCGTAATGGCCGACTCGCTGGCATCGGTGGCACGTGACATTGGCTCGGAACCCTGGACGCATCGGGGGGTTTCCCCGGCCGGCCGGGGGCGGGGTGCTGGCCACAGGTGTTGCCGGGAGGGTGTCTCTCCCTCGCCCCTGGCCTCCTCCTCCTTCCCGAGGACGGTGCTGGCCTTGGTTGCTTCGGTTCTGCTCGTGTGGTCCTCTCCGGCCCACTCGGGTGCTTTCCCATCGGTCAGCTTCAGCGGCGAGCTGCCGGGGGTCAGTCAATTTACTGTCGAGGAGGTGCTGCCTGAGCTCGACGAAACAGTTGTTCGACAGGTGTTCCCATACCATAAGGTTAAAGAGTTGTTCGTAGGTCGTTACATGGCTCCCCTTGATCCAACCCTCGAAGGCTCGGCTGAAATAGTTCACGTACTCCACCCAAGTTGTACCCGGGATCCGGGTGCAATCTCTGAACCTCTGGCGGTACATCTCGGGTGTGAGGCCGTAGCGGGTGAGGAGGGCAGCCTTCATGTGGTCGTAGGACGACATTTGGTGATCTGGGAGCTGCAACAGGGCATCGCGACCTTCGTTGACGAACCTCCCCCATAGTCCGGCTCCCCAATCACTCCGGTCGATCCGGTGGGAGGTCATGGCGATCTCGTAGGCTTTGAACCACTGCTGTATGTCGTCTTCTCGGACATACTCTCGGACAACATCCTTGGGGATGTGGACTTTTTTCTCGGTTGCCCCTGGGGTGTGCGGTCGCTCAGGCACCCCCGGTTCTTTATTCTGTTTCCGAAGTTCTATTTCCGCCAGTTTGCGCTCGTGTTCGAGTGTTATTCTTTTTTCCTCAAGCTCTCTCTGTCTCTGTTTTTCTTCTCGTTCCTCTCGGAGCCGCAGATGCTCTAGATTTAGTTTATGCTCGGCTAACTTTAGTTCACCGTCCATCTTGAGTCGTGCCATTTCCAACTCGTGTAATCTGGTCCTTTCTCTTTCCTGGATCTCCTCCTGCGAGAGGCCCGTTCCCCGCTCCTCGGGAGCCGTGGCGTTCCCCTCTGGTGCGACACTGTTTTGGTCGGAGGATCCGGCGATCCCAGTTTCTGCCCACGACTCAAGGGCGCGCTTCAAATCATCTTTGGTACTCAGGCCGGTGGTAGCAATGCCTAGTTCCATGCAGAATTGTTTAAGTTCGCGGTGGCTATATTCTTCCAACTTATCCATTTGGACCTTTTCAGTGGAACCGCTATCTTTGGCTGACATCGTGGTTTTGTCGTGGGGTGAGCTACTCTCTGTACGATTACGCGTTGATTCGGATCGCGCCGCTGGCCACCAATGTTAGACGGACCGGGAGGGTCGGCCGAGGACAAGGGGAGAGGTCTCCGGGGAGAGCCGTCTCCAGCGATCGTACAGACAAATAACTTCCCCCCCACAGACAGATACCACACAAGGAGATGAGTTAGCGTTCTTTATAAGCACTTCTTAAGGTACGATGAAAAGGTACAAGGAGGTCTGGACTCAGGGGTCCCCTCGATTCAAGTCTCTCAAGATGGGAAAAGGGGGTAGCGGGACAGTCTGGTTACCAGTCTGGTAGTTGAGATGGTATGGTGGGTAGCTCACAATCCTCGAGCTTGGTGGTCTAGCTGGTACGGGCCGCGGCAGCGCCAGCAGGTCCCGGTGAAGATGGTCGATACACGGTCCGCGGCAGCGCCAGCAGGTCCCAGTGAAGATGGTCGATGTACGGTCCGCGGCAGCGCCAGCAGGTCCCGGTGAAGATGGTCGTTACAACGGGCCGCGGCAGCGCCAGCAGGTCCCGACGAGGATGGATGTTGCAGAAGGCCGCGGCAGCGCCAGCAGGCAGGACGATAGTTCACAAGATAGGGCTACGGCAGCGCCAGTAGTCCGTCAAGGCTGAGTTCTCTCGGTGTCTCTCGACTCCAGGATACAACTGCCTTCCTGCTCCGGAGCTGCTCCAGTTATAGGGCAGGCGCCCTTTGATGTCCGGACCCTCGCACTTGGAGGTCGGAGGGTCCGGGATGAAGGTGTCCAGACACCCAGCGGGGGGTGGAGCCGGTGCCTGGGGGAGCTGGGGGCGATCGGCACCTGGCGGGGGAGAGTCCTTGGCGCTTCATTCTCCCATTGACCTGCCAAGTGGTCCGCTCACCTCCTGGGTGGATGGTGGTGCCGGGATGGCAGGGCCGGCCAGGCCCAGGGTTAGGGTCGGGTGGAGGCCACGCGGCCTCGTGGCGCAGGGCCCAAGATGGCGGCTTGACCCGGCCGAGGGAGCCGGTGGTGGCTTGGGCCCGTGATACATGGAGGTCCGAGGGCAGGAGTTCCGTCGGGAGACGGGGTGCGGGTGATTCTCGTGGGTCACGCCTGGCGGGCCGGGGCTTGGGCCCTGTCATGCGGGGAGGGAGCAAGCCCTTCGTGTGGCCTGTCCAACACATGTCCTATGTGGTGGCCTGTGACATGATGTGCATGAGTGTGCGGTACGCATAGTGCGGGGATGGTAGTGTGTGTTGCAGTCATTCCCATTCAGGAGCATGGAGTTGTGTGGCCACTACTGTCCCCAGGGGCATAATTTCCTAGGTATCATGTGTGTAATCCGAATATGTCGACAATCTCTGTGTCTACAGCATAGGTTGTGCTCTGTGCCATTGTCCCCTGGCAACATGTATATTGACGTGCGATGTATTACAAGTGTCCACTGTACAGCCTGACCTGATTTTCCTATTACATACTCACGGGGGCCATTGCCTTTGTGTCTTGTTGCAATCATCTGATGCTGCCCATTTGTACATGATAATTTGCACAGCCGCACCTTGGGTAGTTTGTGTGCAATATAGAAGTTTTGCATCCCATGTGTATTTCACCCTGACTAAGAGATGTACTTGCTTCCTGTGTCTCCATAGATTTGTCTCATGTAGGGGGTGGGTGGTGCGGGCATGTCCGACATGTCAAGACCTGATATATCCTTGCTAGGACTGGCCAGTGTGTGATGTTTGCCTGGACATACACTCAAGGTGCAGTGTGCCAGTCAGGGTGGGCATGTTATCAGTATTACCTATGCTGCATGTGCCTCTAGTTCCTGCCTATGGTCCCTGCTCATCCCTATTGCCTGCCACGCTGTGTGGTGCAGATGCAGTGCTGGATTGTCCCCAGGGCCTTGCTCCTCAGTAAAAATTCCATATCATCTCATTTGCTATAGTGTCATGCTCTCCATAGTTTTTCCATGGCATGGTGGGTCAAACAAATGTGTCTTGCATGCCCTACATATGTACCTTGTTTTGTAGATGTAACTCTTCCTTTGTTTCAGGCTATGCACTGTAACCTACATAGATTTGACTCATGTGACATATGTATACAGGTGTATGATTACTTTCTGTCTCTTCACCCTGCCCACAGCATCGTCGGGGGACACAGAGGGAGACATGGACACAGACGGCGCGGAGGGACCGAGCACCAGTGCCAGCGGTGACATCGGGGCTGGCACTTCGAGTGGGACTGAGGCGGTGGAGAGTGAACCCGGGGACCTGTCGACTGGCACAACAGAGTATGAAGCTGACGGGTCCGAGGAGGAACACTCCGAGTGGGCGGTGGCTGCACCACCATCTGACAGCAGCCCTACATCTGGCACCGCCCCCTCCATTGGCATCAGCCGCCTCCCACGTGCTCGTGTCCCTTCCCAGCGGTCCCGGTCACCACATGTCTCCTTCCTGCCAGGCACCGCACCCCCTGCCCCTGTCTCCACTGCAGCCGCCAATGCTGAGTCTGTGGACATCCAGCGGCAGTTGCAGATTGGTCAGACTGCGATCCTTAATGTCCTCCATGGCCACAGCCAGGTCCTCAACAACATGGAGGCATACATTCATTCATCGCAGGCTGACCAACGCAACTTGCTGAGGTCCATAGACTCCACACTGACTGCAGCAGTGGGTCTCCTGCAGCGCTACGTCCCACCCCCTACCCCTGCTCCTTCCACAATTCCCACTCCCATGCCTGTCCCACATACACTCAGATGTAAGCATGCACCCACCACAACAGACACAGGCACCACACCAGCAGGGAAGGTCCGCCGCACACCTCCTGACACGCACACACAGGGTGCAGTAGGCACACCCACTGGGTCGGGGGGCAAACGTGTGACACGCAGCCAGAGTGGGAGTCCGCATTCCACCCAATCCACTCCCTCCAAATCCCCTCCCCTCAGCTCTCCTGGCCACATCTCCCCCAAAGACTCGTTCATGGCCGATCTGTCCCTGAGCCCCACATTGACACCACCCCGCAAGCGGTCAAGGAAGTCCCCGGTCAGGGTGCTTGAGTCCCCCCCCCTGTCCACACCCACCCCCAGTGGCGCTGCGACCCATCCCTCTGACCCCCCCCCCTCCTTGGGGCCTGTGGTTCCTTCGGGTGCAGGGGAGTCCCTGGAGGACCTTGCCAAGGTGTGCAGCGAGATCCTAGAATCCACCTTTGGCCCTGCCCCACCCCCTGTGGTGGAGTCCTCCATCCCTGCACCCAATTCGCCTACCCTTTGCCCTCCTGTCCCTGCGGTGCCTGTTCCTTCCCCCCCCACATGATGCCCTCACCCCTGTGGAAGACGACGACTTGTAACTGTGCAGGCAAGCTAGGGGACACGCATCCCACTGTGTCCCCCATCCAGCTGGGACTCCTGGACTGCCCTATGGGCTTTGTTAATATTGGACTTACGTCATACTAGTTTTTTGCTCATGCTGAATAAAGCTATTTATTTTTTGCCCTTGGAACACTCCTGCATTGCTGGCATTGCTGTTGGTGGGGCTGCTACATGGTTGTGGGTGTTGGTCATGTGTTGGGTGTGTGGGAAATGTAGTAGTGTGCTGCTCATAGGGGGGACCCTGGGATCTGTGTGCCTCACACGGTGTTAGCTACCTTTCTCCATTCATGTAAGCAGTTGCTGCATGTTGCAATTGTCCCAAGGTGTATTCCTTCCTCTGTGTACCCTGACTTCTTCCCTGCAGGGTGTCCCCTGACTTTAGCACAGAGCTGTGTGTCCATTAGCTGGGTGTGTGACCTAGTCCTTCACCTTTGCACATGCATGCTGAGCGATGTCTCCGCCTGCATCATTCGTGGCATCCTTGGTAGTCATTGTACTTGTGTATGTGGCCTATTGACATGACTTCATGTGTACATGTTGTTAGAAAAGGTAGACGGACCGGGAGGGTCGGCCGGGGTCAGGAGGAGAGGTCTCCGGGGAGAGCCGTCTCCAGCGATCGTACAGACAAGTAACTTCCCCCCCACAGACGAATATCACACACGGATAAGGTTCAGTGTTCTTTATAGGCACTTATTTAAGGTACGGTGAAATGGTACAAGGAGGTCTGGACTCAGGGGTCCCCTCGATTAGAGTCTCGCAAGGTAGGGAAGGGGGTAGCGGGACAGTCTATTTACCAATCAGGTAGTTCGGTTGAGGCGATGATGAGCTCACAATCCTCGAGCTTGGTGGTTAGGTGGTATGGGCCGCGGCAGCGCCAGCAGGTCCCGGTGTGGATGGTCGATACAACGGGCCGCGGCAGCGCCAGCAGGTCCCAGGAAGATGAATGTTGCAGAAGGCCGCGGCAGCGCCAGCAGGTCCCGGTGAGGATGGTCGATACAACGGGCCGCGGCAGCGCCAGCAGGTCCCAGGAAGATGAATGTTGCAGAAGGCCGCGGCAGCGCCAGCAGGTCCCGGTGAGGATGGTCGTTACAACGGGCCGCGGCAGCGCCAGCAGGTCCCAGGAAGATGACTGTTGCAGAAGGCCGCGGCAGCGCCAGCAGGCAGGACTATGGTTCGCAAGAGCGGGCTACGGCAGCGCCAGTAGACCGTCAGGGTTGAGTTCACTCGGTGTCTCTCGACTCCAGGATACAACTGCCTTCCTGCTCCGGAGCTGCCTCAGTTATAGGGCTGGTGCCCTTTGATGTCCGGGCCCTCGCACTTGGAGGTCGGAGGGTCCGGGATGAAGGTGTCCAGACACCCAGCAGGGGGTGGAGCCAGTGCCTGGGGGAGCTGGGGGCGATCGGCACCTGGCGGGGGAGAGCCCTTGACACTTCGGTCTCCCATTGACCTGCCAAGTGGTCCGCTCACCTCCTGGGCGGATAGTGGTGCCGGGATGTCGGGGCCGGCCAGGCCCGGGGTTAGGGTCGAGGGGAGGCCATGCGGCCGCGTGGTGCAGGGCCCAAGATGGCGGCTTGACCCGGCCGGGAAAGCCGGTGGGGCTGGACCCCGTGATGAGTAGGGGTCCGAGGGCAGAGGGTCCGTCGGGAGACGGAGTACAGGTGCTTGTCGCGGGGATATGCCAGGTGGGCCGGAGTTCGGGCCCTGTCGAGCGGGGAGGGAGCGAGCCGTCTGTGAGGCCTGTCCAACATGCGTCCCCCCCAGCTGAAGGCGGGGAGAGTCACCCATCTCCTTGGGGACTCTCTTCGTCGAGGCGGAAAAAGCGGGACAGGCCATCCGCGTTGGCGTGGTCTTGGCCTGGTCGGTGCTCCACGGTGAAGTCCATTCCCTGCAGGGAGATGGACCAGCGCAAGAGTTTTGGGTTCTCCCCCCGCATCTGCATCAGCCATTGCAGGGGTCGATGGTCGGTTTGTACCCGGAAGTGGGTACCGAAGAGATAGGGTCGGAGCTTTTTGAGGGCCCACACTACTGCAAATGCCTCCCTCTCGATGGTGCTCCAACGCTGTTCTCGGGCCAGGAGACGTCGACTGATGAAGGCCACCGGCTGGTCATGACCTTCGGGGTTCAACTGAGAGAGGACGGCTCCGATGCCGTGGTCGGAGGCGTCGGTCTGCACCACAAATTCCCGACTGTAATCGGGGGCCTGGAGCACCGGGGCGGTGCACAGGGCGGCCTTCAGCTCCTCGAAGGCCGCTTGACAATCAGGAGTCCAATTGACCCGCTTTGGCTGGTTCTTGGATGTGAGACCCGTGAGGGGCCCCACGATGCTGCCGTAGTCCTTCACGAACCGCCGGTAGTAGCCGGTGAGCCCCAAGAAGGCTCGGACCTCGGTCTGGGTGACGGGGGGCTGCCAGGACTGGATGGCAGCAATCTTAAGTTGTAGTGGGGCCACCAGCCCGCTCCCCACTTGGTGCCCAAGGTAGGTCACAGACCCTTGGCCAATCTGGCACTTGCCGGCCTTAATGGTGAGGCCGGCCCGCTGGAGGGCTTGTAGGACCTCTTGGAGGTGACGGAGGTGGTCGGACCAGTGGCGGCTGTATACAGCGATATCGTCCAGGTAGGCAGCGCTGAATTCTTCAAGCCCCGCCAAGACCTGGTTCACAAGGCGTTGGAACGTGGCGGGGGCATTCTTCATGCCAAAGGGCATGACCTTAAATTGATAGTGGCCATCGGGGGTAGAGAAGGCTGACCGTTCCTGAGCCCTGGGGGTGAGGCCGATCTGCCAGTAGCCCGCCGTTAGGTCGAAGATACTGAGGTAGCGGGCGGCCCCCAGCCGGTCGATCAGCTCGTCTGCTCGGGGGATGGGATGAGCGTCGGTCCGGGTGACAGCGTTCAAGCCCCGGTAGTCGACGCAGAATCTCAGTTCAGGAGCGGAGCCGGGGGCAGCGGCCTTGGGAACTAATACGACCGGACTGGCCCAGGGACTGTCCGAGGGCTCGATGACCCCGATCGTGAGCATCTTGGCCACTTCCTCCTGTATGCAGGCCCGTACCCGATCTGGTACGCGGTAGGCCCGGTGCCGGACAGGGGGACTGTCCCCGGTGTCTACGTCGTGCAAACACCAGGGGGTGACCCCGGGGGTGAGGGAGAACAGGGCAGCGAACTGCAGCAGGAGGTTCCGGCAGTCCTGGCGTTGCTCCGAAGTGAGGGCGTCAGAGAGCCGGACCCCGTCCACGGAGCCGTCCTTTTCCTGAGTCTTCAGGAGATCCGGGAGGGGCTCGGAGTCTTCTTCCGTGCCACTGTCTGTAGCCATCAAGAGGCTTAGTTCGGAGCGCACAAAGTGCGGTTTGAGCCGGTTGGTGTGGAGGACCCGAAGGGGGTTCCGGGAGGACCCCATGTCGATGAGGTAAGTGACGGGGCTTTTGCGCTCGACCACTTTGAAGGGCCCCGTCCACTTATCTTGCAGGGCACACGGTTCGGTGGGGGACATCACCCATACTTGCTGCCCAGGCTCGAATTCAACGGAGGAGGCATTGTGATCATACCACCTCTTCATGTCCTCCTGGCTGGCCTCGAGGTTCGCCTTGGCCATCTCCCTGAAGCGCCGGGTCTGGTTTCGTAAGGCCAGGATGTATTTGAAGACGTCTGGAGGGGTCGTTAGGGGGGCCATCTCCCAACCTTCCTTGACTAGGCTGAGGGGCCCTCGCACAGGGTGTCCGTATAGGAGTTCAAAGGGCCTAAAACCGAGGGACTTCTGGGGAACTTCCCGGTAGGCGAAGAGGAGGCACGGGAGCAGTACATCCCACTGGCGACGGAGAGGTTCTTCCAATCCC
Source organism: Triturus cristatus (assembly GCF_964204655.1). Lineage (NCBI taxonomy): Eukaryota > Metazoa > Chordata > Amphibia > Caudata > Salamandridae > Triturus > Triturus cristatus. The sequence goes on along the minus strand of NC_140583.1, from coordinate 1,154,173,286 downwards.
CCAATCATCCCTTTGAGAGTGCGGTTAAAACGCTCCACTAGTCCGTTCCCTTGAGGGTGATAGGGGGTCGTGAATCTGTAGGTGACCCCGCATTGTTGCCAGAGGGACTTCATGTATTTTGATATGAAATTCGTGCCTCGGTCGCTGACGACTTCTCGGGGGAAGCCTACCCGGGAGAAGATCCCCATCAGGGCCCGGCCAACCACTGGAGCGGTCACTGTCCGTAGGGGCACCGCCTCGGGGTAGCGGGTGGCATGGTCCACTAGTACCAAGATGAACCTGTGTCCTTGTGCCGTGCGGGGGTCCAGAGGTCCCACAATGTCTATCCCCACCCTTTCGAACGGGGTGGTGACCACCGGGAAGGGTTGTAGAGGGGCCTTCAGCTTCCGGCCACTCTTCCCGCTGGCTTGGCATGTGGGGCACGATCGGCAGTGGTTCAGGACGTCATTCCTCATTTTCGGCCAGAAAAAGTGGGTCACCAGTCGACTGTACGTTTTATCCTGGCCCAGGTGTCCAGCCAGGGGGACATCGTGGGCTAGGTTGAGCAGAAAGTCTCGGAAGCGGAGCGGTACCACCAGAACTCGACCGGCCCCCAGCTCGGCGATTCTTTGCTCGCTGTAGAGCAGGTCGTTATCCCAGTAGACCCAGTGGGTTCCGGTGGTGTCCCCGGCGTTTTGGGTGCTGGCTTGTTGGCGGAGTCCCTCGAGGGAGGGACAGGTCTTTTGCTCCTGGCGGAACTGTTCTTGGGTGGGCCCCCCTTCTTGCCGCCACTGAGCCAGATCCGGAAGGTCCTGGGGTTGCGCGTCTTCTTCGGTAGTCTGGTCCGGGAGGTCGGACTCGCCGTTGTCCTCTACGGGGGCAACCGGGGGCGGAGGTGCTGGCCATTCGGTTTCTTCTGAACGGGGGGCGGCACGGCCGGCCATGGATCGGGTGGTTATGCAGGCCCAGTCCGGAAGGCCCAGCATCCCCAAGTGCTCTCTTCTCTCGACGGTGGCCCACGGGGAACTCTCAAGGTCATTCCCCAGGAGGCAGTCCACGGGGGCATCGTCCCGGACCGTCACTTTCAGTAGGCCGGAGACCCCTCCCCATTCAAACGGGACGCAGGCCATCTTACACATGCTCTCAGAGTTATCTGCCGAGCGGACGGGGCAGAGAATGTTCGGCAGGATCTGCTCGGGCTTCACCAGGTGACAGCGGACGGCCGTCACGCTGGCGCCGGTGTCACGCAAGGCCTCGGCTCTCTGTCCATTAATGGTCACCCACTGACCGTATTTTCTGGTGTTGGCGGGTAGGGGAGCCCGCGGAACCATGTCTCTTCCCCCTAAGCATGCCAGGACCATGGCGGCCGGTTCCCACCCTTGCTGGTCCGGCTCACACTCCTCGGGTCCCTCCGACGACTGCTCTTCCCCCAGGGCAGCGGCAGCTACCTGGCGGGGCTTGGGTGTTTGGTTCAGCGGGCAGTTCGGATCGTTGGCGTAGTGGCCTACTCGCTGGCACCGGTGGCACGTGACGTTGGCTCGGTACCCAGGCCGCAACGGGGGGTTGCCCCGGCCGGCCGGAGGCGGGGTGCTGGCCACGGGTGTTGCTGGTAAGGCGTCTCTCCCTCGCCCCTGGCCCCCTCCTCCTCCCCGAGGACGGTGCTGGCCTTGGTTGCTTCTGTTCTGGTCGTGTGGCCCTTTCCGGCCCACCCGGGTGCTTTCCCACCGGTCAGCTTCGGCGGCGAGCTGCCGGGGGTCAGTCAGCTTACTGTCGAGTAGGTGCTGCCTGAGCTCGACGAAACAGTTGTTTGACAGGTGTTCCCATACCATAAGGTTGAAGAGTTGTTCGTAGGTGGTGACCTGACTTCCCTTGATCCAACCCTCGAAGGCCCGGCTGAAATAGTTCACGTATTCCACCCAAGTTGTACCTGGGATCTGGGTGCAATCTCTGAACCTCTGGCGGTACATCTCGGGCGTGAGGCCGTAGCGGGTGAGGAGGGCAGCCTTCATGTGGTCGTAGGACGACATTTGGTGATCGGGGAGCTGCAGCAGGGCATCGCGACCCTCGTTGATAAATCTCCCCCAAAGTCCGGCTCCCCAATCACTCCGGTCGATCCGGTGGGAGGTCATTGCGATCTCATAGGCTTTAAACCACTGTTGTATGTCGTCTTCTCGGACATACTCGCGGACCACATCCTTGGGGATGTGAACTTTTTTCTCGATTGGTCCCGGGGTGTGTGGTCGCTCAGGCACCCCCAGTTCCTTATTCTGTTTGCGCAGTTCTATTTCCGCCAGTTGGCGCTCGTGCTCGAGCGTTATTTTTTTCTCTTCCAGCTCTCTCTGTCTCTGCTTTTCTTCTCGTTCCTCTCGAAGCCGCATATGCTCGAGGTTGAGTTTCTGTTCAGCTAACTTGAGCTCCCCATCCATCTTGAGTCGTGCCATCTCTAATTCGTGTAGTCTGACTCTGTCTCTTTCTCGTATCTCCTCCTGTGAGAGGCCCGTTCCCCGCTCCTCGGGAGTCGTGGCGTTCCCCTCTGGTGTGATGCTGTTTTGGTCTGGTGTGACGCTGTTTTGGTCGGAGGGTCTTGCGACCCCAGTTTCTGTCCACGACTCAAGAGTGCGCTTTAGATCATCCTTGGTACTCAGGCCGGTGGTAGCAATGCCAAGTTCTATGCAAAATTGTCTCAGTTCGCGGTGGTTGTATTCTTCTAATTTCTCCATTTGGAACTTCTCGGTGGAGCTGCTATCTTTGGTCGACATCGTGCTTTGTCGTGGGGCGAGCTACTCTCTGTACGATTACGCGTTGATTCGGATCGCGCCGCTGGCCACCAATGTTAGAAAAGGTAGACGGACCGGGAGGGTCGGCCGGGGTCAGGAGGAGAGGTCTCCGGGGAGAGCCGTCTCCAGCGATCGTACAGACAAGTAACTTCCCCCCCACAGACGAATATCACACACGGATAAGGTTCAGTGTTCTTTATAGGCACTTATTTAAGGTACGGTGAAATGGTACAAGGAGGTCTGGACTCAGGGGTCCCCTCGATTAGAGTCTCGCAAGGTAGGGAAGGGGGTAGCGGGACAGTCTATTTACCAATCAGGTAGTTCGGTTGAGGCGATGATGAGCTCACAATCCTCGAGCTTGGTGGTTAGGTGGTATGGGCCGCGGCAGCGCCAGCAGGTCCCGGTGTGGATGGTCGATACAACGGGCCGCGGCAGCGCCAGCAGGTCCCAGGAAGATGAATGTTGCAGAAGGCCGCGGCAGCGCCAGCAGGTCCCGGTGAGGATGGTCGATACAACGGGCCGCGGCAGCGCCAGCAGGTCCCAGGAAGATGAATGTTGCAGAAGGCCGCGGCAGCGCCAGCAGGTCCCGGTGAGGATGGTCGTTACAACGGGCCGCGGCAGCGCCAGCAGGTCCCAGGAAGATGACTGTTGCAGAAGGCCGCGGCAGCGCCAGCAGGCAGGACTATGGTTCGCAAGAGCGGGCTACGGCAGCGCCAGTAGACCGTCAGGGTTGAGTTCACTCGGTGTCTCTCGACTCCAGGATACAACTGCCTTCCTGCTCCGGAGCTGCCTCAGTTATAGGGCTGGTGCCCTTTGATGTCCGGGCCCTCGCACTTGGAGGTCGGAGGGTCCGGGATGAAGGTGTCCAGACACCCAGCAGGGGGTGGAGCCAGTGCCTGGGGGAGCTGGGGGCGATCGGCACCTGGCGGGGGAGAGCCCTTGACACTTCGGTCTCCCATTGACCTGCCAAGTGGTCCGCTCACCTCCTGGGCGGATAGTGGTGCCGGGATGTCGGGGCCGGCCAGGCCCGGGGTTAGGGTCGAGGGGAGGCCATGCGGCCGCGTGGTGCAGGGCCCAAGATGGCGGCTTGACCCGGCCGGGAAAGCCGGTGGGGCTGGACCCCGCGATGAGTAGGGGTCCGAGGGCAGAGGGTCCGTCGGGAGACGGAGTACAGGTGCTTGTCGCGGGGATATGCCAGGTGGGCCGGAGTTCGGGCCCTGTCGAGCGGGGAGGGAGCGAGCCGTCTGTGAGGCCTGTCCAACACATGTTTTCTTTTCTGCGCTATGCATGCGTATACTCCCAGCCTCGCACACATGTGGTACATGTACTGCAGGGTCTTTGTGCACCTGACTGACATTTGTGGGCATGGTATATGTGACTACTCCACCCTTTGCGTTCCATGGGCACTGCTGGGAGTGATGGGCACCCACCCCTCCTGTCTCTGGGCACTGCTGGGAGTGATAGGCACCCACCCCTCCTGTCTCAGGGCACTGCTGGGAGGACTCTGCACACACCCCTCCTGTCTCTGGGCACTGCTGGGAGTGATAGGCACCCACCCCTCCTGTCTCTGGGCACTGCTGGGCGGACTCTGCACCCACCCCTCCTGTCTCAGGGCACTGCTGGGAGGACTCTGCACCCACCCCTCCTGTCTCTGGGCACTGCTGCTAGGACTCTGCACCCACCCCTCCTGTCTCAGGGCACTGCTGGGAGGACTCTGCACCCACCCCTCCTGTCTCTGGGCTCTGCTGGGAGGACTCTGCACACACCCCTCCTGTCTCTGGGCTCTGCTGGGAGGACTCTGCACCCACCCCTCCTGTCTCAGGGCACTGCTGGGAGTGAAAGGCACCCACCCCTCCTGTCTCAGGGCACTGCTGGGAGGACTCTGCACACACCCCTCCTGTCTCTGGGCACTGCTGGGAGTGATAGGCACCCACCCCTCCTGTCTCTGGGCACTGCTGGGCGGACTCTGCACCCACCCCTCCTGTCTCAGGGCACTGCTGGGAGGACTCTGCACCCACCCCTCCAGCCTCTGGGCACTGCTGGGAGGACTCTGCACCCACCCCTCCTGTCTCAGGGCACTGCTGGGAGGACTCTGCACCCACCCCTCCTGTCTCTGGGCTCTGCTGGGAGGACTCTGCACACACCCCTCCTGTCTCTGGGCTCTGCTGGGAGGACTCTGCACACACCCCTCCTGTCTCTGGGCTCTGCTGGGAGGACTCTGCACACACCCCTCCTGTCTCTGGGCTCTGCTGGGAGGACTCTGCACCCACCCCTCCTGTCTCAGGGCACTGCTGGGAGTGATAGGCACCCACCCCTCCTGTCTCAGGGCACTGCTGGGAGGACTCTGCACACACCCCTCCTGTCTCTGGGCACTGCTGGGAGTGATAGGCACCCACCCCTCCTGTCTCTGGGCACTGCTGGGAGGACTCTGCACCCACCCCTCCTGTCTCTGGGCACTGCTGGGAGGACTCTGCACCCACCCCTCCTGTCTCAGGGCACTGCTGGGAGTGATAGGCACCCACCCCTCCTGTCTCAGGGCACTGCTGGGAGGACTCTGCACACACACCCCTCCTGTCTCTGGGCACTGCTGGGAGTGATAGGCACCCACCTCTCCTGTCTCTGGGCACTGCTGGGAGGACTCTGCACACACCCCTCCTGTCTCAGGGCACTGCTGGGAGGACTCTGCACCCACCCCTCCTGTCTCTGGGCTCTGCTGGGAGGACTCTGCACACACCCCTCCTGTCTCTGGGCACTGCTGGGAGTGATAGGCACCCATTCCTCCTGTCTCTGGGCACTGCTGGAAGGACTCTGCACCCACCTCTCCAATTGCGCAATATGTACGCTCATGACATGCACGGATGTGGGTACGCTCCATGCATTCGAGGTGGGGGTACGTGTCGTACTTACACTGTTGGGGGGGGGTACGCTCCATGCATACGGGGTGGGGGTAGGGGTCGTACTTACACTGTTGGGGTGGGGGTTCGCTCCATACATATGAGGGTGTGGGTAGGGGTCGTACTTACACTGTTGGGGTGGGGGTACGCTCCATACGTACGCGGGTGGGGGTACGTGTCGTACTTACACTGTTGGGGTGGGGGTACGCTCCATACGTACGTGGGTGGGGGTACGTGTCGTACTTACACTGTTGGGGTGGGGGTACGCTCCATGCATACGGGGTGGGAGTAGGGGTCGTACTTACACTGTTGGGGTGGGGGTACGCTCCATTCGTACGCGGGTGGGGGTACGTGTCGTACTTACACTGTTGGGGTGGGGGTACGCTCCATACGTACGCGGGTGGGGGTAGGGGTCATACTTACACTGTTGGGGTGGGGGTACGCTCCATGCATTCGAGGTGAGGGTACGGGTCGTACTTACACTGTTGGGGTGGGGGTACGCTCCATACGTACGCGACTGAGGGTACGGGTCGTACTTACACTGTTGGGGTGGGGGTACGCTCCATACGTACGCGGGTGGGGGTACGGGTCGTACTTACACTGTTGGGGTGGGGGTACACTCCATACGTACGCGTGTGAGGGTACGTGTCGTACTTACACTGGTGGGGTGGGGGTACGCTCCATACGTACGCGGGTGGGGGTACGGGTCCGTACATATCCGTCCCCACGCTATGTGATGCTTGTGCGGCCCGTACCCAGGGCTTTGCCATGTGGGTACGAGCCGTCCGCCATTGTTGGGGTGACGTGGGTGTGGGCGTGGTACGACTCGTACCCACGCTCTTCAGGCGTGGGTACGGGACGTACATGTCTGGTTGTGTTGCCGGTTCGCGTCGTGACGGACTTCCGTTGTGGCGGTCGCTGGCTTAGCTGGACACGCCCCCACCCCCTCGTAGTGACCAGGGCCTGGGAGTCAGGTATGTCCAGGGCATGTGTGCTGTGTGACTTTGGTGGGGGGTTTGTGGCCTGCCCTGGTCCTGCCACCCCCCCCACCCCACTTTCCCCCCTCCCTTAGTTGTTCTGACCTTCTGCGGCGTCTGCGTCCGAACCTGTAGAGGTAGTTGACTGCTATGAGGGCCGGGATGACACATAGGTTCGGGTCCATGTCTGTCCGTCGCGTACGGGTCCTCCTTGTTCGCGTCGTGCTGTGTGTCCGTCGCGTACTGGTCCTCCTTGTTCGCGTCGTCCTGTGCGTCCGTCGCGTACTGGTCCTCCTTGTTCGCGTCGTCCTGTGAGTCCGTCGCGTACTGGTCCTCCTTGTTCGCGTCGTCCTGTCTGTCCGTCGCGTACTGGTGGTCCTTGTTCGCGTCGTCCTGATTTCCCGGCAGTTTTTGGCTGCCGGAAAATATTCACCGTGCGGGATGACGTCGGTGCGAATCGTAATTCCTGGTTCGTGAATGGCAGGCTGCGAGCGTCCTGACGTCAGGTCGGCGCTTTCCCGGATCGCATTTGTAGGTTTATTTTGTTCGGTCGGGGTTTTTTACGATTCGTACGGAAATGGTGTTCCCGTGCGAATCGTAATTCCATGTTTGTATTTTTTTACGACCGGGTACGCGTCGGACGGAGAATATGCTCCGTCCGACGATTCGTACCCGGTTTTTCCAGGATCGTAATCGGCACCCATATATTTGCATAATGCCAACATTTGGAAGCAAGAAAGAGGGACGTTTAGAAAAGCAATATTAGGGAGGAGACAGCAAAAATAAAGCTGTATGTGGTTTAAAAAATTGTGAGTCACTCTGCTGAGACAGGTGTGTTTGCACGTATGACGAGTAGAAATGGAAGTGCATGCAAATATTCTTCAAGCACACAAATACTTTGGCAATGGGGCCTACATGCATAGGGGTGCTATCTGGCACTGTAAGTGGGATAAAAAAAGTTTGAGAGGGTACTCTTAAAAAAGGCATGGGCAGAGAAGTGTAACTAGGAATATTATATTAGAGGTGCTGCTTTAGTAATACGAAACACCCTGCGTATATGATTATAATACCTTCATAAACTTCATCCCAATTATCCCAATCATCCCAATCTATGGACTGAGATCTCGCATATGGCTTATTTGATCCCAAGGATATCAGATTCAGCCATGCCTTTGTCGGAGATTTGGAAAAGTTTGTCTAGACCGTCACTGTCGTTGAAAATAAGTGCACTCACAATTACAGAGAGTTTTACCATAATGGTTTTCAGCTGGTCCGGGAGTGGCCACTGTTTGAATCTTGTGCCTTTCATAGCAGTGATTTTTCCTACAAGTGATTGCTGCGTGTTGATTCCCATTGCACAGATAACCTCTGAATGGATCACAGTAATCAGTTTACTTACTTTTCAGCTTTATATGCCATTAGGACTCTGGCTACAATTCTATGTAGTTCTTCAGCACAGTGGAGAGTTTTTCCTATTAAATGGCTGAATGTTAGGGAGTTTCTTGCAGATTTCAGGTGTCAGGAGTAGCAGTTGCTACCACTGGCTCGTATTCTGGATTGCTTTTGGTTTTATCACTTGGCACGCTCTGCGGTCTTGTGTTGAACAAGTTTTTCAGTATGTTGTCAGTAGAAGATGCTGCCTTCCCTTGCACGACTTTGTACTTCTGCTTCTCAGTTACTTGTGCCTAGGAAGTCACTGTGGGTGTTTTTCTTGTTTCAGGTCTGGTGTCGGATTTCTTCCAAGTTTTTACTTCAACTTTGTCGCTATTTAAACACAGAAAATAATATATACCACGAACCCAAGCAAGTTCAGGGCTGCCCAGTTCCTAATTAATTTCCACAAACTCGGATGAGAATATCATTGTGTTTGCGGACAATGTGCGTGGGTTGAAGGAGTGCACCGTCTGTCTGAGCAAGTGGCACTGAAAGGGAAGCGAGAAATGTCTGTGCACTTGAGGGAGTATGTCATCGGCTGAACGAGTAATTGGTGCTGAATAGTACAGAGGGCATTGTGTCTGTTTCCCTTGCGCGAACGTGCTTGGCACAGGAGCAGTGGTAGTGTTGGCAGTGATTTACAGAAAGGCCCTGCTTTTGGCAGCCCCGTAATGAAAGGTTCTTGGTTGCCTGGATAAAAGCCACAGGCAGAGTCTAAACTAGATATCCTCCTCACATCTCTTTCAAGATTCACAAAAGGAAAAAGAAAAGCTCAAAACAAAAAGAGAGTGGTGAAAACAGGGCTTTAATCTGTAGCTGCAGAGGCTCTTTTGTGTTTGATTTTTGTAGTCTACCTTATTGTTTAGCACCGAAAACTATTTCAGATTTTTTAACTGTGTCGCTCCTGTACTGACTTCTGCAACACTCACCACGGTTCTGAACCCTGCTCTATCTTGCTCGGTGTCTTGGTTAACATTTTCTTTTTTTGTCACTCTTTTTTTATTTCAATATAGTTTTTATTGCTTTTTTACAACAAATAACATATAATATGTAATAGTCCTCGCTTTTTCGCTGGCTGTGTTAGGTGTAGTACATCTACGGTTGATGTATGCTTGACTGCCCCCTTTCCACTGTCCCCGTAAGGGAAAAGGAGAGAGAGTGAAAGGGGGAAGATAGGAATTAAGGTAGAGAGAAAAAGAGATAACATACCAGAAGTTTACTATTTTCGTCGCTAGTGTGTTGACCCAGTGGGGGTGTGCTTTTCAAGCTGTTCTGTTAGTGCTATTCAAGGCGGATCGTATGGGTCAAGGAACTTGTCCAAGGACACCCACATTCCCCTGCAGGGTTGTCTCCATGGTGAGTTTCGTAGGGCATTTGTGTCAGCACCTCTAAGGTACATCACCCAATAGAGCTAACCCTTGAAGGTTGCCTTGGAGGTGTCTTTCCATTTGGTGAGTACTATTTTGACTGCCACTGTTAGTAGGAGATCCAGTAGGTCTCTGTCCTGTTGTGAGTCTACCTCTGTTGTCATAAATGCCGTGGTTAGGGTATCAAACTCCGCTTTTAGTGTGCATCATAACATTTTAGTTAAGAAGTTGAAACTCTTCTCCCAGAATATTTTAACTTTGGGGCAGTGGTAGATAAGGTGTGCAAGGTCCCCCTTTTCCTTGTCGCAATTCCAGCACTGTTCATTGTCCCTCAGGCCCAGGGTTGCCAGGCGAGCCGGGGTCCAGTAAGTTTTGTGTAGGAGCCAAAATTTTGTCTGTGCTAAAACCGGGAAGATTTTGTTTTGCGTGGGGGAGGTCCATAGCAGATGGAGCTCTTTCTCGCTGAGTGTAGAACCGAGTTGTGCCTTCCAGTATGTAAGTGTTTTGTCATTGAGTTTGGTTGAGCTGGGTCGTAGTAGTCTGTATAGGTGTGATACCTGATGGCCTATTCTGTTGAGATTCGTCATGTATTGGATGATTGAGGGCTTGTGCTTAGTGAGTTTCGCTTTTGCCAGGGCTGTTTTGATTTTAAGGAACTTGTGCAGTTCTATGTCTGGTAGATTGTGCTTGTTTTTTAACTTTGACAGAAAAAGCATCCATTATGTACAATCTGAATAGGCTGCTCTGGCTTTGCCCCGTGTCTCTGGCCTTATCGCTCTGTGTGTTTTAGTTCGAATATACTGTATTTTTAGTCTCCAACTACCCACCCTCGACTAGGGCAGCTGGAGTATACTGGGTGCTGTCTAAGGTTTGCATACTAGCCTGACGTCCTTGTTCTAGACAGTTCTGTATGTAGAGCCCTTATTGTACAATGCTTAAATGAAAAATACACTATTAGCATAAAATAAAAATAAAAATACTTAAGCAACACCTCAAACTTCATTTTAACTTGAATTAAGTACATCATTGAATTCACAAGTGAGACTGAATAAATAACGGGGTTCACTGTACATGTTCAATTGTATCTGGCAACAGTACACAGGGATTAAACAAAAAAGAAAAGGAACAAAGTATTATTATTAATGTTTGGTACTCATATCTTTCACGTGCAGATCCTCACAAGCGTGCTTTGGCGCCACTTCTGCTATATTCATTATAGGTTTGGCACAACTATGTCGAGGACATACATACACATCAAATCTATTAATCATACATTCGGCATGTGTATTTCCATCACTAGTCCAGCTATTGGAGCACTCATATTAGTAGTAAAGGGATGCCATATTCGTTCAGTGTATTCATATGTTCATGATTTATAACTGTCTGCTCTTTCATGCCAAACAGCGACTCCCTTTTGCTCCAACATAAACTCATTTGGTGGGGGTTCAGGAGTTTCCAGAACTGGACTGTGACTAGCCTGGGGGCCAAGAATGTGGGGATCATACATTTTCCAAGTAGGTTCGTCAAGGGATATTGGCTATTTACGCTTCAAGTAGCCTAGCAGTAGAATCACAGGGTAAAGACCTGGCACGAGGCCTGTTATGCCCAACATTTCCCTCAATAATCCAAACGTTGCGGATTTTAAGGCAATGCTGCCAAATGCCTAGTCTTGCGCACCCCTTCCAACAACCGTGGCATCTTGAACATCACTTTAAGTCATAAAGGGATAAGATACTATCTCATTAACCTGTTCCCGTTCAACAAAAAAAAGTCCATCAGATTCATGTTAAATGGTTTGCACCGTACCTTGAATAGGAAAAAATACCTTAAGGATATTAGAGAAGAAGTGGTGTAAAAATCATAATCCTGTTGCTGAATCTTTGTACTGGCATCAATTGCACAAGTATTGTTTGTTATATGATCAGAGTAGGTAAAAGGTCATATTTTTTTGATAATTTTTTTAAATTGTTTTAACAGAATGCAAACACCATTGACTCGACATTGCATAATACCAATATTGACGCATTACAGTTGGAGGAACACAGACATTGCATTCAGACCCCACCCTCCCGCAGTGAGTACAGAAGATTGTGTAGAAGGAACATGCTACTCCACGGCACCCAGCCATTTGCCCCACACCCTCCGGTATTTCTTAGGACACCCCCGTGCCTCGTACATGGGTTTTTCTTGTGCCGCACACCAATCCACCTCCCTTCGCCATTTATCAGAAGTTGGTGGTGTAGGAAGTTTCCAGGAGGCGGCTATATCCCGTTTTGCCACGACCATGGCTGTATTGTAGAATAATTTCTCGTTCCTGGACCCGTATAGTCCATCTGTAATCCCTATGAGGGAGTGACGTTGTTAGAAAAGGTAGACGGACCGGGAGGGTCGGCCGGGGTCAGGAGGAGAGGTCTCCGGGGAGAGCCGTCTCCAGCGATCGTACAGACAAGTAACTTCCCCCCCACAGACGAATATCACACACGGATAAGGTTCAGTGTTCTTTATAGGCACTTATTTAAGGTACGGTGAAATGGTACAAGGAGGTCTGGACTCAGGGGTCCCCTCGATTAGAGTCTCGCAAGGTAGGGAAGGGGGTAGCGGGACAGTCTATTTACCAATCAGGTAGTTCGGTTGAGGCGATGATGAGCTCACAATCCTCGAGCTTGGTGGTTAGGTGGTATGGGCCGCGGCAGCGCCAGCAGGTCCCGGTGTGGATGGTCGATACAACGGGCCGCGGCAGCGCCAGCAGGTCCCAGGAAGATGAATGTTGCAGAAGGCCGCGGCAGCGCCAGCAGGTCCCGGTGAGGATGGTCGATACAACGGGCCGCGGCAGCGCCAGCAGGTCCCAGGAAGATGAATGTTGCAGAAGGCCGCGGCAGCGCCAGCAGGTCCCGGTGAGGATGGTCGATACAACGGGCCGCGGCAGCGCCAGCAGGTCCCAGGAAGATGAATGTTGCAGAAGGCCGCGGCAGCGCCAGCAGGCAGGACTATGGTTCGCAAGAGCGGGCTACGGCAGCGCCAGTAGACCGTCAGGGTTGAGTTCACTCGGTGTCTCTCGACTCCAGGATACAACTGCCTTCCTGCTCCGGAGCTGCCTCAGTTATAGGGCTGGTGCCCTTTGATGTCCGGGCCCTCGCACTTGGAGGTCGGAGGGTCCGGGATGAAGGTGTCCAGACACCCAGCAGGGGGTGGAGCCAGTGCCTGGGGGAGCTGGGGGCGATCGGCACCTGGCGGGGGAGAGCCCTTGACACTTCGGTCTCCCATTGACCTGCCAAGTGGTCCGCTCACCTCCTGGGCGGATAGTGGTGCCGGGATGTCGGGGCCGGCCAGGCCCGGGGTTAGGGTCGAGGGGAGGCCATGCGGCCGCGTGGTGCAGGGCCCAAGATGGCGGCTTGACCCGGCCGGGAAAGCCGGTGGGGCTGGACCCCGTGATGAGTAGGGGTCCGAGGGCAGAGGGTCCGTCGGGAGACGGAGTACAGGTGCTTGTCGCGGGGATATGCCAGGTGGGCCGGAGTTCGGGCCCTGTCGAGCGGGGAGGGAGCGAGCCGTCTGTGAGGCCTGTCCAACATGCGTCCCCCCCAGCTGAAGGCGGGGAGAGTCACCCATCTCCTTGGGGACTCTCTTCGTCGAGGCGGAAAAAGCGGGACAGGCCATCCGCGTTGGCGTGGTCTTGGCCTGGTCGGTGCTCCACGGTGAAGTCCATTCCCTGCAGGGAGATGGACCAGCGCAAGAGTTTTGGGTTCTCCCCCCGCATCTGCATCAGCCATTGCAGGGGTCGATGGTCGGTTTGTACCCGGAAGTGGGTACCGAAGAGATAGGGTCGGAGCTTTTTGAGGGCCCACACTACTGCAAATGCCTCCCTCTCGATGGTGCTCCAACGCTGTTCTCGGGCCAGGAGACGTCGACTGATGAAGGCCACCGGCTGGTCATGACCTTCGGGGTTCAACTGAGAGAGGACGGCTCCGATGCCGTGGTCGGAGGCGTCGGTCTGCACCACAAATTCCCGACTGTAATCGGGGGCCTGGAGCACCGGGGCGGTGCACAGGGCGGCCTTCAGCTCCTCGAAGGCCGCTTGACAATCAGGAGTCCAATTGACCCGCTTTGGCTGGTTCTTGGATGTGAGACCCGTGAGGGGCCCCACGATGCTGCCGTAGTCCTTCACGAACCGCCGGTAGTAGCCGGTGAGCCCCAAGAAGGCTCGGACCTCGGTCTGGGTGACGGGGGGCTGCCAGGACTGGATGGCAGCAATCTTAAGTTGTAGTGGGGCCACCAGCCCGCTCCCCACTTGGTGCCCAAGGTAGGTCACAGACCCTTGGCCAATCTGGCACTTGCCGGCCTTAATGGTGAGGCCGGCCCGCTGGAGGGCTTGTAGGACCTCTTGGAGGTGACGGAGGTGGTCGGACCAGTGGCGGCTGTATACAGCGATATCGTCCAGGTAGGCAGCGCTGAATTCTTCAAGCCCCGCCAAGACCTGGTTCACAAGGCGTTGGAACGTGGCGGGGGCATTCTTCATGCCAAAGGGCATGACCTTAAATTGATAGTGGCCATCGGGGGTAGAGAAGGCTGACCGTTCCTGAGCCCTGGGGGTGAGGGAGAACAGGGCAGCGAACTGCAGCAGGAGGTTCCGGCAGTCCTGGCGTTGCTCCGAAGTGAGGGCGTCAGAGAGCCGGACCCCGTCCACGGAGCCGTCCTTTTCCTGAGTCTTCAGGAGATCCGGGAGGGGCTCGGAGTCTTCTTCCGTGCCACTGTCTGTAGCCATCAAGAGGCTTAGTTCGGAGCGCACAAAGTGCGGTTTGAGCCGGTTGGTGTGGAGGACCCGAAGGGGGTTCCGGGAGGACCCCATGTCGATGAGGTAAGTGACGGGGCTTTTGCGCTCGACCACTTTGAAGGGCCCCGTCCACTTATCTTGCAGGGCACACGGTTCGGTGGGGGACATCACCCATACTTGCTGCCCAGGCTCGAATTCAACGGAGGAGGCATTGTGATCATACCACCTCTTCATGTCCTCCTGGCTGGCCTCGAGGTTCGCCTTGGCCATCTCCCTGAAGCGCCGGGTCTGGTTTCGTAAGGCCAGGATGTATTTGAAGACGTCTGGAGGGGTCGTTAGGGGGGCCATCTCCCAACCTTCCTTGACTAGGCTGAGGGGCCCTCGCACAGGGTGTCCGTATAGGAGTTCAAAGGGGCTAAAACCGAGGGACTTCTGGGGAACTTCCCGGTAGGCGAAGAGGAGGCACGGGAGCAGTACATCCCACTGGCGACGGAGAGGTTCTTCCAATCCCCCGATCATCCCTTTGAGAGTGCGGTTAAAACGCTCCACTAGTCCGTTCCCTTGAGGGTGATAGGGGGTCGTGAATCTGTAGGTGACCCCGCATTGTTGCCAGAGGGACTTCATGTATTTTGATATGAAATTCGTGCCTCGGTCGCTGACGACTTCTCGGGGGAAGCCTACCCGGGAGAAGATCCCCATCAGGGCCCGGCCAACCACTGGAGCGGTCACTGTCCGTAGGGGCACCGCCTCGGGGTAGCGGGTGGCATGGTCCACTAGTACCAAGATGAACCTGTGTCCTTGTGCCGTGCGGGGGTCCAGAGGTCCCACAATGTCTATCCCCACCCTTTCGAACGGGGTGGTGACCACCGGGAAGGGTTGTAGAGGGGCCTTCAGCTTCCGGCCACTCTTCCCGCTGGCTTGGCATGTGGGGCACGATCGGCAGTGGTTCAGGACGTCATTCCTCATTTTCGGCCAGAAAAAGTGGGTCACCAGTCGACTGTACGTTTTATCCTGGCCCAGGTGTCCAGCCAGGGGGACATCGTGGGCTAGGTTGAGCAGAAAGTCTCGGAAGCGGAGCGGTACCACCAGAACTCGACCGGCCCCCAGCTCGGCGATTCTTTGCTCGCTGTAGAGCAGGTCGTTATCCCAGTAGACCCAGTGGGTTCCGGTGGTGTCCCCAGCGTTTTGGGTGCTGGCTTGTTGGCGGAGTCCCTCGAGGGAGGGACAGGTCTTTTGCTCCTGGCGGAACTGTTCTTGGGTGTTTGGTTCAGCGGGCAGTTCGGATCGTTGGCGTAGTGGCCTACTCGCTGGCACCGGTGGCACGTGACGTTGGCTCGGTACCCAGGCCGCAACGGGGGGTTGCCCCGGCCGGCCGGAGGCGGGGTGCTGGCCACGGGTGTTGCTGGTAAGGCGTCTCTCCCTCGCCCCTGGCCCCCTCCTCCTCCCCGAGGACGGTGCTGGCCTTGGTTGCTTCTGTTCTGGTCGTGTGGCCCTTTCCGGCCCACCCGGGTGCTTTCCCACCGGTCAGCTTCGGCGGCGAGCTGCCGGGGGTCAGTCAGCTTACTGTCGAGTAGGTGCTGCCTGAGCTCGACGAAACAGTTGTTTGACAGGTGTTCCCATACCATAAGGTTGAAGAGTTGTTCGTAGGTGGTGACCTGACTTCCCTTGATCCAACCCTCGAAGGCCCGGCTGAAATAGTTCACGTATTCCACCCAAGTTGTACCTGGGATCCGGGTGCAATCTCTGAACCTCTGGCGGTACATCTCGGGCGTGAGGCCGTAGCGGGTGAGGAGGGCAGCCTTCATGTGGTCGTAGGACGACATTTGGTGATCGGGGAGCTGCAGCAGGGCATCGCGACCCTCGTTGATAAATCTCCCCCAAAGTCCGGCTCCCCAATCACTCCGGTCGATCCGGTGGGAGGTCATTGCGATCTCATAGGCTTTAAACCACTGTTGTATGTCGTCTTCTCGGACATACTCGCGGACCACATCCTTGGGGATGTGAACTTTTTTCTCGATTGGTCCTGGGGTGTGTGGTCGCTCAGGCACCCCCAGTTCCTTATTCTGTTTGCGCAGTTCTATTTCCGCCAGTTGGCGCTCGTGCTCGAGCGTTATTTTTTTCTCTTCCAGCTCTCTCTGTCTCTGCTTTTCTTCTCGTTCCTCTCGAAGCCGCATATGCTCGAGGTTGAGTTTCTGTTCAGCTAACTTGAGCTCCCCATCCATCTTGAGTCGTGCCATCTCTAATTCGTGTAGTCTGACTCTGTCTCTTTCTCGTATCTCCTCCTGTGAGAGGCCCGTTCCCCGCTCCTCGGGAGTCGTGGCGTTCCCCTCTGGTGTGATGCTGTTTTGGTCTGGTGTGACGCTGTTTTGGTCGGAGGGTCTTGCGACCCCAGTTTCTGTCCACGACTCAAGAGCGCGCTTTAGATCATCCTTGGTACTCAGGCCGGTGGTAGCAATGCCAAGTTCTATGCAAAATTGTCTCAGTTCGCGGTGGTTGTATTCTTCTAATTTCTCCATTTGGAACTTCTCGGTGGAGCTGCTATCTTTGGTCGACATCGTGCTTTGTCGTGGGGCGAGCTACTCTCTGTACGATTACGCGTTGATTCGGATCCCGCCGCTGGCCACCAATGTTAGAAAAGGTAGACGGACCGGGAGGGTCGGCCGGGGTCAGGAGGAGAGGTCTCCGGGGAGAGCCGTCTCCAGCGATCGTACAGACAAGTAACTTCCCCCCCACAGACGAATATCACACACGGATAAGGTTCAGTGTTCTTTATAGGCACTTATTTAAGGTACGGTGAAATGGTACAAGGAGGTCTGGACTCAGGGGTCCCCTCGATTAGAGTCTCGCAAGGTAGGGAAGGGGGTAGCGGGACAGTCTATTTACCAATCAGGTAGTTCGGTTGAGGCGATGATGAGCTCACAATCCTCGAGCTTGGTGGTTAGGTGGTATGGGCCGCGGCAGCGCCAGCAGGTCCCGGTGTGGATGGTCGATACAACGGGCCGCGGCAGCGCCAGCAGGTCCCAGGAAGATGAATGTTGCAGAAGGCCGCGGCAGCGCCAGCAGGTCCCGGTGAGGATGGTCGATACAACGGGCCGCGGCAGCGCCAGCAGGTCCCAGGAAGATGAATGTTGCAGAAGGCCGCGGCAGCGCCAGCAGGTCCCGGTGAGGATGGTCGATACAACGGGCCGCGGCAGCGCCAGCAGGTCCCAGGAAGATGAATGTTGCAGAAGGCCGCGGCAGCGCCAGCAGGCAGGACTATGGTTCGCAAGAGCGGGCTACGGCAGCGCCAGTAGACCGTCAGGGTTGAGTTCACTCGGTGTCTCTCGACTCCAGGATACAACTGCCTTCCTGCTCCGGAGCTGCCTCAGTTATAGGGCTGGTGCCCTTTGATGTCCGGGCCCTCGCACTTGGAGGTCGGAGGGTCCGGGATGAAGGTGTCCAGACACCCAGCAGGGGGTGGAGCCAGTGCCTGGGGGAGCTGGGGGCGATCGGCACCTGGCGGGGGAGAGCCCTTGACACTTCGGTCTCCCATTGACCTGCCAAGTGGTCCGCTCACCTCCTGGGCGGATAGTGGTGCCGGGATGTCGGGGCCGGCCAGGCCCGGGGTTAGGGTCGAGGGGAGGCCATGCGGCCGCGTGGTGCAGGGCCCAAGATGGCGGCTTGACCCGGCCGGGAAAGCCGGTGGGGCTGGACCCCGTGATGAGTAGGGGTCCGAGGGCAGAGGGTCCGTCGGGAGACGGAGTACAGGTGCTTGTCGCGGGGATATGCCAGGTGGGCCGGAGTTCGGGCCCTGTCGAGCGGGGAGGGAGCGAGCCGTCTGTGAGGCCTGTCCAACAGACGTGGATTGTGGGGAACTTCCCACCCCAGGACCTCGGACAGCTCATTTTCAATCTCTCCCCAGAACTGCGCCAGTCGGGGGCATGCCCATGCCATGTGGAAGAAGTCGGCCGGGTCTTGACCGCATCTTGTGCATGAGGCGGATGGGGAGAGGCCGGCTCGATGCAGGCGCTGTGGGGTTAGGTAGGCAGTGTGTATAAAGTATAATTGATTCAGGCAGAGTTTGGCGGATGTGGTGACCGTCTTGGACGACATGAGGGCATCTCGCCAGTCGTCCTTGTCCAGGGGACCCACCCACCCCACCCATTGGTCCCGGAGTTGGTCGAGCGAAGTCGGGGTATTGTTGACCAGCATCTTGTAAATGCGGGAAATACCCCCCTTCCCCAGGTCACCCAACATGGTCTGTGCCTCGGGGGGACTATATTCAGAGATCCTAGTATCCTCAGGTAAATGTACATGGAGGGCATGTCGCAGTTGTAAATATTTGTAAAATTGTGATGAATGCAGGGAATATTTGGATTGGAGGTCCTTAAAGGAGCGCATATGGCCGCTTGCCCACACATCGCCAAGCTGAGAGATCCCAATAAGATCCCACTGTCGGAACTCCTGTAGCCTGCTGACCTCAAGGAACCATGTACTGTGCCATAGAGGCGTGTGCTGAGTGAGTT
Source organism: Triturus cristatus (assembly GCF_964204655.1). Classification (NCBI taxonomy): domain Eukaryota; kingdom Metazoa; phylum Chordata; class Amphibia; order Caudata; family Salamandridae; genus Triturus; species Triturus cristatus. The sequence continues at coordinate 1,154,154,585 of NC_140583.1, read as the reverse complement.
TGCGCATCCATTTGGTATGCCGTAAAGAAGCCCGCCAGGCCAAAAGCATGGAGCGTGTGACGTCAGGCAGGGTGGACGGGAGGTATTCCCCGTACATTAGGGATTGGATTTGGGGCAGGCCGAGTTCACTTAGTTCAAGCCTATAGACTGGGTCTGACCACCCCCATTGAACCAGTCATGAAAACTCAATTGACGAGTTGCCAGGTAGTAGAGGTATAAATGTGTCATCCCCATGCCCCCGTCGAATGATGGAATCTGACAGGTACGTAATTCTACGCGGGCCCTCCCCCCCATAGGAATTTAGTAGCCATAGTGTCTATCTCCCGAAACCACACCCGTGGAAAGCAAAAGGGGGTATTTTGGAGGATGTAGAGAAATCTGGGAAGAATCATAATTTTAAACAAGGTGACCCTCCCCAAGGGGTTCAACGGCAATGTCTGCCATCTGTGGAGATCCGCCCTAGCCTTCTTCACAAGCAGGGTGATATTGAGGGACCATCCCAATTCCGGGAGGAGCGTGACCCATATACCAAGATATTTAAAGGACTGACGCCGAAGCGGTATCCTAGACTGCCAGTCGAAACATTCTCTGTTGAGATGGAGCGGGACCAGGATCGACTTATTAGCATTCATGTGGAGGCCAGAGGTTTGTCCAAAAGAATGCAGGATCTGGAGACAACAAGGACCAGAATGAGCTGGGTCATTCAAGAAAAGCAAGACATCATCCGCATAGAGAGCGATCTTATCCACTTCAGAGTTGGGCCACTCCCAACCCTGAACGAGACTCTCGGACCGAATCAGGACCGCTAGGGGTTCCATCGCCAAGGTGAAGGGAAGGGGCGAGAGGGGGCATCCCTGTCTCGTTCCCCTTTGAATGGGGAAGGCATCAGAAAGAACCCCATTGACCAAGACGCATGCCTGGGGCTGGGTATACAGTACCCCCACTAACTGACGGAAGCGCCGGCCGAAACCCATCGCCGCCAGCACATCGTCCAAGTACGTCCAGTCCATAGAGTTGAACGCCTTCTCAAAATCGATGGGAAGGAGCACCAAATAAGCGGAAAGCACTTGGCGGTCAGCCAGGGCCAGGTGCAGCCATCGGAGGCAATGTCTGGAGCCTCGCTGGGGCATGTAACCGCACTGGTCCGGATGGACCAACGTGGTAAGGTAGGGCTTCAGCCGTTGGGCAAGAATTGCAGCGTACAATTTAACGTCCATGTTTATATGGGAGATGGGACGATAGTCAGCACAGTGGGGAGATGGTGGTTGTGACTTTGGAAGGACAACGATAGTGGCCATATCTGTCTTGGGCGGGAAGGAACCTCTCTCCAGGGCCTCAGCATTCAGGTCGGCGAGGCGGGGCACAAGGGCCTCACGGTAAGTTGCATAGTATTCCTGGGGGAGCCTGTTCGGGCCAGGAGTCTTACCCGACGAGGTGGACGTGATAGCTTAATTAATCTCGTCGTGTGAGATAGGGCAGTCAAGGTCAGCTTGGGCAGTAGAGTCTAGCTGAGGGAGGTGGGCACCCATCTCGCCCATCAGCTCACGGAGAGTCAGTGTCGGGATCTGTTTGGCATAGAGTTGGCGGTAGAAGGCAGCGAATTTGCCGGCCATAACCACCGGGGACTGCTGCATCAACCCCCCCTAATCCAATATCTCTGGAATAATGCGGTTCGCTCTGGGGTATGTGGCAAGCCTATGTAAGATCGTGCCGTTTTTGTCACCCCAACCATAAACTCTGGCCACGGAAGATCTCCACAGGAGCTTGGATGCTTCCAGCGAGAGTTGCTTAATTTCATTCTGAATACTCGTGAGGAGCCGCTCTTGTACCACGTCGCCATCCATGGAGGGGGAGAGCTCAAGGCGTAGGGCTTGTGCCTCCAGTGATGTGATTTGCAACAGTTGGGCCCGACGCCGCCGTTGGACATGACCTTTGGTGAAGCCACGAATAGTGGCCTTGCCCGCAACCCACAGGGTACCCCGGGAAGGAACCGAACCCGCATTAGTGGCGAAGTAATACTTCAGCTCCACTCCCACCGCCTTCTGGAGTTCCTTGTCTTGAAGAAACCAGGCATTCATCCGCCACATTGGGCGGGAGTGGGGGAGAGGAGTCCCTGTACTAAGGAGCAGCGGGGAATGGTCAGAGATACCTCTCGGAAGTATGTGGACATCTTGGATTATGGAGCAGTCCATAGATGGGTTAAAGATTGAGTCTATGCGCGCTTGCGTGTGATGTGCAGCGGAGGTGTGCGTGAACTGTTTAGCGTGTGGATGCCAGATTCGCCATGCGTCGCAAAGGCCAAGGGTTTCAGCCCAGTTTGTTAATTATTTCACCTGCGCCAGCCTGGAAGTAGACGGGGTCCCCGTCGTATCAACAAGCGGGGAGGAGACCGCATTAAATTCGCCCCCAATGACGGTGGGCCCCAGGGGGAGGGTGGGCAGCAGAGCGGTGGATTGTTTTAGAGTCACAGCGAGCATCGAGGGGGGTGAGTACATGGATACAAGGTTAAGGGGGGTGCCCCCATTAGTACCGCAAATGATCACAAACTTGCCTTGTGGGTCGTGAATAACTTGCGTCAGCACAAAGGGAAGGGTGCGCTTCAATATTATGGCTACGCCACGAGAACCTCGGGCAAAGCCTGAGTGCCAAACCCTGTCATAGCCATAACGCGCTAGAAAGGGGCAGTGGTTACCCATCAGGTGTGTCTCCTGAAGCAAAAGCGCATCTATGTTGAGGCGTTGTGCGTAGCGCAATACGGCTGTTTGCTTGTGGCGGTCTAAGAGGCCATTTACGTTCCATGATAAAATATGGAGGACTGCTTTCAGAGATGGTATATCACTCATGGGGCTGGAGGTCGTTACAATGGTTCATTGGGCCTTGGAAAGCCAGTGGCAAATGCGGGGGAGCCTGGAGCAGATGTGAAAGCACGCTGATGGGAAGGACCACGTATAGTGGACTCATATAACAGAGAGTCCAAGTGTCGAGTGAGCGGTGGTACAGCAAAACAACATAAAACAGTACTAAACATTGGGAGCACACATTCCTGGCTCCCCACAACAACAAAGAAACCCACCCAACCAAACCCACCTCCTACCCCCACCCCCCGCCCTATACTTCAGGAACGGAAGCATCTGTCGACCCCCTTGGAACTAGGATCGCCGGAGGTCCTGGACCTCCCTGGTTTAGTTCGGGAATACCATGATAACGTGATTTTAGAACTTGAGGGGCACAGCCGCCCGCAAGATGGCGACTCAGTCCTTGAAGTTGAGAACTTTGAGGATAATAGGGTGGGGTGCGGCACTGGGAAGAGGCTTGGGTGCCAGGGACCTGTGTGCCCTTTCTACTACAAACCATGTCGACAGGGCCTCTCCCGGCATCCACGCCCTGAACCAATCTTCAACAAAGGTGGCGGCTTGACCCGCCTCCGCCCCCTTGGGAAACCCCATCAAGATTTTTGCGACGTGCCCGGTTTTCCGCGTCTTCAGCTCACCTGTGGAGCTCCTTGGTATGAGTGCGAAGGTGGGCCACTTGCTCCTTGAGCTGTGCGATATCATCTTCGGACGTGGATATGTAGGACTCCGCCTCCGACAGCCGTGCGGTGGCGTTGCGAAGGTCCTGCCGGAGGAGAGACATGTCTATTTTGATTTCTCCAATTTTCCCCTCCACAGACGCCTGTGAGGCCCTGATAGCCTGAAGGATGGTGTCAAGGTCGTTGTCTGGAGGGGGGGTGGTCCCCCCGCAGACCCCCGGATGGCACCTACTCATAGGTGGTAAACCTGTCCATTTTAGTCTGTGTAGGGGCCAGTGTAGGCTTGGGACCCCTGTCCCTCCCCATTGTCGGGGTAGTGTGCAATGTCCCTGAGGCCGCAGGAAACCCAGGGGGATGGAAGGCCGGCGTGGGGGCCACAGATCTGCAAAGGCAGAATCAAGGGGGGCACACGGCGTGCTCCACCAGGTTTCACTCGGGTGGCCAAGTATTGGAAAAATGCTCCTTCCGGGACCAGTGTGCAGAGAGCACCCTCCGCCACCCGAGGAGATGGCCGTTCTCGCCCGTGGATGGGCCCAGGCCCCAACCACTCTGCCAACCGCCAGCCAGACCGCGGGGAACCAGGCGATCCACAGCCAGGAGAAGGGGACCCCACACAAGTCCACAACAAGCTGAGAAAAAAGGGGGGGCCCGGAATCGCAGCCGACTCCCGCCTCAACCGCCAGGAGCGGGGAACACCACGCCCGGACAGTGCCAAAGCAGCACCAAGGGGGGCTCGACCCAATGCCACCAGGCCCCGCCACCCAGGGCACCGCGGTCAGGTCTCTCAATAGGTCTCCGCACAGAGCATAAAGGAAGAGGGCCCCGCACAGCGCATGAGATGGAAGTGGAGTGGGGGGAGGGCGATATCCAACCTCCACGCTGCTGCCCGACTAACAGCCGGTCCCCACTCACCGTACGGATCAGCTCACCGCCCGGGGGCCCCTAACGCCCCAAATGCCTCCTCCACTCAGCCAGTGTCCTTCCAGAGGCGCCGCAGCGTCACTAGGCCAGTCTCAGCTCAGGATTGCAGGCCCTTCCTGGGCCAGGAGCTGCAGGCGCCGTGTGGACCCCTCAGAAGCTGCAGCCAGCAATGTCACCTCAGCACCAACAATCTCCAACGCCTCAGCCTCGCTGACGAGGGCCGGGCATACAAGGACTTATAGGCCGCAACAGGCCACAAACCCCAAGAGGCCACGAGGATGTACAAGGGGCGCGGGGGGCTGGTGATCTGCACCCTCGCCTTCGCCGCCGCTGCCCGGACCGACAGCCGACTCCCCCCGCTCACCTTACGGAGCTGCCGCAGCGTTCTCGGCCACACAATCCGCAGGCCGTCCTTGCCGTCCTTGCCTCTGCTGCCCCGGCGCCAGCCAATATGCCGGCCGAGCCCAGGCTGGGGCTCACCACGCCTTGCAGGGCTGGTCACGCTCCTGGTGGCAGGCTGCCAACAGGACAGGACAGGAGCCGCAGGCGCTGCACTGCCTCCACAGATGCCGGCAGCCGTCTGGCCCCCTTCAGCACCGCCGATCACCCAGTGCCGATGACTAGGGGCCACGCTTGCAGGGACAGCAGGCCGCAGCAGGCCACAAGCCAGAGGAAGCCACTGGAGCCGTAAATCCTCACTAAAACGCCAGATGAAGGGCACCACCAGTCGGGGGAACCACAGCGGTCAGGTAGGAGGTCCGGATGTGTGCCGATGAGCGCTGGATTTGAGGCGGATGACGGAGGAGTCCGGAGCACTCTTAGAGTGCGACCGCCATCTTGACGCCTCAGGCCACGCCCCCAGATAAAAGGTCATATTACTCTTCTAAAATGTCGCAGACTAAGAATTCTGTTAAAGAATTGCACCTCACGATGAATCATATCAACCCTCTTTTGGCTCTAAACAGTCCTATCTTTCCCTGCCAAGTTTTGCTGAATGACCTTTCAGGTTCTTTTTGGAAAAATAATATATTAGAGAAAATGTAACATTTGTGGTGGTCTCCCTGTCGATCAGATAATGAATGTTCCTTTGAATAAATGCCTCAGTTTCTTCATACTTATTTCTTTTGACGACTTCATAATAATGGGCCCGATTCACAGAAGTAACTTAAGACAAAATCCTAAACTTACTACTTATGGTATTCACCGAATGCACTTATGACTGCCCTAAGTTTACGTCCGCACTCGGGCCGTAATTTCCGCACCCGGAGTGTAAGCTCCACACCCGGAGTAGTACCCATGAGTAGTACGTTTAGGATTTTGTCTTAAGTTAGTTCTGTGAATCGAGCCCCTTAATTACAAACAGCAGACCCTCTGGCTCCACGAAGGACCTTCTTACATGTTTCCTTTTAAAACGTACAGAGAACCAGGTTGTTACATATTTACACTCTGTTATAAACCTTTTGCTTTCCACAGGTAGCTTTTCTGTTAGATTTAAGCAGGTTATTGTGAAGCCTCTTCTAAAACAACCAATGTAGACGGAGCGGAATTTAAAAACCGCTGTCCTATTTCTTTACTGCTCTGTATCTCAAAAACCCTTGATGAAGTTGGCAATCGACAGCTGCAGGCATTGAGTGGTGCTGGAACCATTTTCAGAGTGGGGGTGCAGTCATAAATGTTACATTATTGAAGTCATAGGAATTGTGAAAAATCCAAGCGTCACATAAGGAACATGTGTAGGAAATGTGTTTTGAAAGAGAGTGGTGAGGGTGCTGTATGTGCAGTTTTGAGTAAATTGTCGAAAATATTTTACTACCGCATGTTGTAGTAGAGCAAAAAGCACACTTCCTACAGAAATTATCACTATATTTGCACACACTTACAGTTTTACTGACGGCACACAAAAGAAAATGTGTGGAATTCACGTTTCAGTGACTACTCTTTGCACATCTCCAAGTAACGTGGATTGATTTGCTTGGACCCAACTAAAATCTTTATTTTCATCACACTTCAGAATTACAATTATTCTGATATATTTGTACAGTTCAGTTCATTTCAAAGACTTTATTTCGGGAGATTTGACTAGCAAATCTGGGTGCCTTAAACTTTTTTTCAAATATTTTGGCCACCTTTTCCCCTCTAATTGAGCCCTCCTTATGAGATGCATTAGTCTTCAGTATGCATTCTACTTTCCCTAATAAGTTGTCTATATCCCTAACCATGCAGTTCTCTGCCACAAGCTTAGGTTGTTAGGGAGACTTATTGAGAGGGCTCCAAAAAGTGCTACCAGGCCAGCCTAGAGCTACAGTGCATGTGCGCGGGCGCGAGCACCGCACTTTACCGCGATTGCTTTCACTTTCGCGGCCGCTTGGCATAGCCAATAGGTCTCGCTTTTGGGACCTTATAATTATTTAGTTATGCAACTGTTGCATGGCTAAACACTTGTAAGGTCCCAAAGGCGAGACCTATTGGCTATGCCAGTGCTTGTTTTTTTTGGAAGTAGCACCTGAGGACAGGTAGCCCCTTTTCTTTTCCCTATTAAAATTGAATGAATTAAAGGAATGGGTGTTCTCATTGCGGGACTTACCCTTATTTTAATTGTGTTTTTTAAAAATTGTTTAATAATGGTAATAAGCATGACGTGTATTAATGTAATATATTGTACGTTTTTATTAACTGAACAATATATATTTTCATTATTAAAAATAAAGACGGTGGCAAAGAAGTAGAAAAAAAGTAAAGTTATTAGGGTTGAATGGAGGTAAGCTGAGAAAAAGAAAAGAAAAGCTCTAGCAAATGCCGCCCTCCTATTATTTTTCACACCAGGACAGATAAGATGGAATGATCATATTACCTTAGTTACCGGCAGGTTAGTAGCCAAGTTTATCCTCAAGTTCCAGAGCCAAAGGAGGTGGCCTTCCTCTGTCTTATCCTGGCTTTGATGGGCGCGGATTGTCATGCCCTTGACCTGGGGTTCACTTGGGCGCTGCTCACTCTTGCCTAAGGCTACAATGACGCTTTATAGCGCTTCAGGAAAGGGCTCCCACCCAGCCTGGTTGCTCCTCCTTCTTTTCTGCCTGGAATGCTGGGACAGGTAGTCCCTGTCAGCTGCAGTGCATCCTGCACACCTGGCCAATGATGGTGCTTTATAATGCCTCAGGAATGGACATCCGCCCGGCCTGGCTCCTCATCTCCCCTCATCTGGCCTGTAATGCTAGGTCAGGTAGTCCCTGTTAGCTGCAGTGTGTATTTGTACAGTTAAATTACAAGTATTTACATTTTATGTTTGTTAGAAAAAAAACTGACATCCTACAGCCTTTCCTTTCTCACTCCATGTACCCCATCAATATTGTCACATAGTTCACATTACAAATTCTCTCCCTCCTATAGAAAGTAAACACCAATCTCCTTGTTAAAAGAATAATCAGCAATTTGTTAGAAGACATAAACTAACAATTAAAATCTGTCTTTAAAGCACTGCAATTGTGATGCGATAGAAAAAACTTAAAGGCATCTTTATTTTTCATTTTCCTTTGGAATTCAGCAAGGTTTTTGAGGGCGCTGCAGCTCCTCCACACACCTACTTCCAGCCCACATGCCAGAATTAGTTGAAGACCAAATGCTGCAAGACCATCAAGCAGGTTGTAGACCTGTTCGCATCACCAAATCTTTATAAATCAGCTATTGACAACTTACATTGTAAGTCTCTACTCCGCAAGCTCCAGACGATACAGAATACCGCCGCCAGACTTATCCTCGGCCTCCCTCGACACAAACACATCAGCCAACACCTACAGAACCTTCACTGGCTCCCCGTTGAGAAGAGAATCACCTTCAAAATACTCACCCAGGCCTACAAATCCCTCCACAACACCGGACCCCAATACCTCAACGTGAGAATCACCTTCCACGCACCCAAGAAAAACCTCTGATCCGCCAACCATGCCGTCGCCGAAAACCCACATATATGCAGAGCTAGAACTGGAGGAAGAGGTTTCTCCAACATTGCGGCCAAGACCTGTAACAAGCTCCCAATCAACATCAGATGTGCCCCCTCCCTGAACGCCTTCAGTAAGGCCCTCAAGTCCTGGCTCTTCAACTGAACGGAGCTGCAGACCCCCCCCCGCCCCCAGCGCCTTGAGACCATCACGGGTGAGTAGTGCGCTTACAATTCCCCTGATTGATTGATTGACATATGATGATTGACACATAATTACGGGGTCCTGATATATTATTGGACCTTTGTGACACATTTTACACCATTGAGATCTCCCAGACGCTCAAGCCTATTGGTGTTGAAAGCACAGTTTTAACTTGGATCACATCTTTCTTTACCAATAGTGCAAAAGCCAATCACTGAAGGGAGTTACAACTTCCCCACTACTTTTTAATACATACTTGTGACGTAGAGCAAGGATCGAGGTCTGGACAAGGTTGAAATAACTGTGGTTTTATTTTATTGTACACACGTCTGCGTCACGATGCCAGAGTACAGATCAAGAGCACAAAGGAAAATCCATCTTATCCTGTCTTCTTGGAGCTTCCGGGTGCTTGGTGGGTCTTCTCTTTCCCTCAGGGGCGTACATCAGTCCCTCAGTTAAAGCAGAGAAGTATATGGCAGGCGTCAGTGTAATATTATAACATGGTGCATTGGGGAACGGTGTAGGGGATCACCAGTGCTCAGCGGACCGTCTGTGAAACAAGAGTGATAACAGGACAGCACACCGGTAGGAGATGAAGTATGCAGAGCCCTACTCGTTGGCCCTCTCTTTCCTCCCGACACACCCCGCAACGTGGTCTCATACCTGGTTGAGCCACGCTCCTCCTGGAGCGTGGCTGGGCGCAGTGTGGGCACGTTGGCCTCCTGGCACTCCTGGGACTCTCCTTTCTTCTGGATTCCTCAGGGGCTTCTCCCGGTCAGCGGCTGGCGTCTCAGTGGTTTCCCTCGAGGTCCCAACAAACAGCTCCTCTCGTTGTCCTCCTGGTATTTGCAGGTCCTTCCCTCGCGTCAGCGTCTCCCCGATTGGCTCAGGGCATATGACGTCACTGTGGTGGGAGGCGTCTTCACAAGGAGATTTCCATTTAAAGCGGCCGTCGAACGTGAAAAGCTGACTTGTCCTCCTCCAATGTCTCCGATAGAGTAACCCATTCATACTGCTGTGGAGAGAGGACAAGTTCTGATTCAGAGGGGGCGGTCCACCATTCTTCGACCGATGAACAGTTGTTTTTGTTCTTTTGTGGGGAAGCGGGTTCGTGACAATACCTAACTCCACTAGCTCATGTTTTGCATAACTTTCAAGTCATGTCAAAGTTATATGCTGATGACTCGCAGATTATTTGTCACCCTACTAACTCCTTTGATTTGTTATCAGTTCATGATGTTACTCAAAAATTGATTAATTCTAATTTCTTGAAGCTGAATCTACGTAAGATAGAGACCCACCCTATTTTCAATAAAATCAATAACTGGGGCCTCCAATCTTGTCCTTTACTCTTGGTCACTGTCCATACATAGCTTCACTTGCCTGAAACGTAGGTTAATCTTTGACTCTAAATTCTCACTTGATTCTCAAAAGCCATTTCTGACAAAGTACGGTCTCATTCAGTTCAAACCGTTACGTAGGATTTCTCCTTTTCTCACTCACTCCCACAGAGTGATGTTTGCTCATGCATTTTTGCAGTCTAGATTGCACTACTGTAGCTCAGCATACCTTGGTCTGCCTGAAAAATTGTTGGATCACCTTCAAAACTCCAAAATGTGACTATCAGAGTGGTGTTTAACTTGAAACCATTCGACCGTGTTACCAAATATTGTCAACAGTTACATTTTCTATCTATCAATAAGCGCATTCACCTCAAAGTTATCTGTCTTGAGCACATACTCCAAGTTTTATTTAGCGCTTCACAGGCTTTTCTCTCTCAGAAATTAAAAAAAATGCTCTATATGATCAATTGAAATCTTCTCCTGGTTTGCTTTTTTCCATCCCTCGATTTAAACTTCAGAACTGGTGTTGAAGATCTCTCCAGGTACTGGGACCCATATTGTGGAATTCGCATGCACTTTTTGTCAGAGCTGAATCAGCGTTCTCTAAGTTCAGGAAGTTGTCTAAAAATTGGCTTTATGCATAGTGAACATGTGGCTTGAGTTTCTTGAATGCATTAGAGGAGAGGTTAGGTATTAGAGGAGAGACAGTTGTTTCAGTACCAAGAGACTATACCCAGGAGTGTAAGTGAGCTCTAAAAGCAACCTAAAAATAAATAAATATTCTAAACACTGTGTAAGAGTTCTCTTTATCCTATACTGTGTCAATTTAGCTGCCCTTGACCAATTCTCTTTCTGCAATTCTTCTGTACTGTCAACACCCAATATCTCTTCGTTTTTTTACATGTTCGTATGCTTTGTTACCTACCTTGGGTCTAGTTAGAGCTTCACTAGTTATTTTGGGTTCTTTATTCTGTTATGTAAAATCTATCAACTTTTAATGAATCGTGCGGACTGCCTATGTTGGGAATTGTAATGTATAGTAATCTAGGCATGAAGTTCATCTTTATACATGCCACCTACCCAAACAATATATCGATAGCCGTCACCGGTGATGAAGGTGTTTAAATAGAGTGTTTGACGTGCGCAGCATTTGTAGGCATATAAATACTGAACAGATGAAGGTAGAAAAATTCCTAGATTTTTTTCAGACCTTGGGCGCAATCAATCCCTACGTTTATCAATATTTAGTCATTCTCATTCAGGGGATCCGAGACATTCAATCCTACAGTTTAGAGCAGTTAAATCTGAAACTGGATGTCTCCTGGAAAAGTATAATGTCTTCAGTTTGGTTTGGTAAAGACAGGGTGAGTCTAGACACAAAGCTTAGGATGTCATCTGCAAATAATCCCAGTTTATGATGTGTGTTATCAAATCACTAATGCCTGGGATGTCACAAACGTTCCTTATTCGTGGTTCCAAGAAAGGAGCTGATAAAAGAGGGCAGCACTGTCTGTCTAGTCAGACAGAGTTCTGCAGAATATTTGCCATTCATCTCTAACTAGGGTAACCAATCGTCCGTAAAATTCACGGACCGTCCATCATTTCACTGCCAAGTCCGTTGTCTGTTATAATTCTTTTGTCCAGTATTCTGGGGTTTCCAGGAATCAGCGATGCCCTGGTGGGAAGCCTTCGGAGTTTTACCGCACTCCCTGTTGGTTACCAGCTCGCGTTTCATGGAAGTGAAGAGACTTCAGCAGCTCCTTCCAGACCTTGCAGACTGTCCATTAGCCCCATTGTCATTCTGTCTGTGGGCAATTCTCTCATACAGAATGACCATGGACCATGCTGCAGTTACAGCATGCAGTGTGTTGGTGCCTCAATCAATCAATCAATCATTCTGCTTTTGAAAACAACAGCTTACAACTGTGGTGGAATGCATAAGCTTTCAGAGACACGCGTATAAAGTAGTTTTCTTGCACACCTACTTAATAGTAAAATTCTGTCCGGTGTTCAGAAGGATGAATAAATCACAAACTAAGTTCAACTTAAGTGAACTGAAATAGGAGCCAAGCTTTGGGATTCCTGGTGCACTGCATTTTGAAATAGACAGCAGGGCTAGTGGCAAAGACGTCTGAGTTCTTTACCAGCCTGCAATTATTTTGCCACAATACAAAATGACAATTTATCTCTGGTGATTAATGTATCTCCTTGGGAGATATCTGAGCTTTGACTAATCCCAGTTGTAAAGTAGAGCAGAAGGATAATGTGCCTCTTGCAGAGCACAAAGTGTAACATGCAGTTCAAAAAATTGTTTTCATGTAGTTAGTTCAGTGGGTTCATTTGGAGAATAATAAATATGTATTAGTAAGAACAACTCTAGTTTGTATTTCTCCAGAATAAGTATTCTTAACATATAATCAGGGCAACTGGGATTATGCACTTCTGAGACTGCCATTTTTTTCTCATAATTATGGATTTGTCACATTTACCATATAACCAATTATCTGTTGCATAATCTGCAAATTTTTGCAAAAAATGTTTTGTTTCTTGCTGAAATGGATCAAAAAGTGCTAAAAGAGTGGCGAATTGTGTTCACATGTTGTGGAAGGCCCTTCAATGGTCATCTCTCCGTTGCTCATTTATGTATTTAGTTATTAAGCTGGTACTGATGAGTGGAAATCTCAGCTCAGACACCATTACCAATTTACCATGTATTAAAATAACAAAAAATAATTAAGTAATACTACAAAATGTGTGCCGCATTTACTTGCTTTATAATTTAGTCAACCCTGCCGCATAGTTCCTGTGGCCCTGCATATAATGACTACCAGTATGAATTACTTTACTCCTAAATCTTGCAGCCCTCATTCTCTTAAGTAACATGTCCTCTACATTGACTTACACACTTATATGAGTCATTGACTCTGAATAATATGTGTGTGATGTGACATATCTCCTGACACTCTACATTGGGCTGAGTACCACTATAAAAGAAATTAAATACTCATGGGAGAGGGTATATGGAGAAAAGAGGGACACTTGAATAGTGGTACTGAGGATATCCTTGGAGAATTAGGTCTTTGGGGTTGGGGTGGCACCAACAAAGATTGTCAGAACGGGTGGAATCAGCAGTAAAGCCAGCCCTTCCATGGTCGTAGTTATTATTCCTGTAGCCTATGCAGTGCCTCGGGCCCTATGACAAATGCACTTCAGGAGCTGATTGTGGGATGGACTGGTAGCAAGACATAGTCTATGAACCAAGAAATTTCATTTTATTGTAATCCCTGTTTCTGTACAGTTTTTAGTACAACATTTCTAGTTAATGGAGGATGAAGAGAACAATTAGGAATGTCTAACATAATATGACCGGTGTGCACTAATCCCCAAATGTTCTAGTGCAACACTGTAACCTGCCAGGCAAGGACCTCATGCTGCAGCCTTGGATAGATCTATCCCTCATTACCTGCTGCCGTCACACCGGGTGTCTGACCGCCCTATTTTGGGTTTGGAGGTCGGACTGCTGCAGGCCCTATGCAATCGCCATGGAACCACCGACCCCCGGCAGTATTGCTGCGGTGTGAGGCAGTAATATGTTGACGGTGCAGCTGCGGCACCGGCAAGCATATTACGAGTTTCTTCACTGCCAGCCTTTTTATGGCAGTGAGCTGGCCATGAAAAGGCTGGCAGTGAGGGAACTACGGGGGCCCTATAGGGCCCCCTGGTGCCTCTGGGCCATGGGGATGCATGCAGGGTGGCACATAGTGTGCCGTGCAGGAACTTGCTTTGGCGTTCCCATTGAGGTGCCTTTTTATTAGGCACCACCATGGGAACGCCAAACGACTGGCCACCAGACAATGAGAAAACTCGTAATCTGGCAGGCGGTGAGCTTTGGCACTGTGGTAGCGGGGTGGCATGCCGCCAAACTCAGAATCAGGCCCGATTGTGTTCAAGAATTGAGGGCAAATGTCAGGCTGTATCGCCTGACAAGTTTCTGCTTATTCCTTTAACATGTGGATTGGTGTTTACAAAATTCTCTAACTTTGCAGTCAAAGTCAGAATAGTAAAGTGGACTAGTTGACAGTCTTGTTGTGGTGGTAAAGGGCATGTGAAAACAAAGGCTGTAAGCTGTCAGTTGTTTTGTAACACACAACAACTTTTAAATACCTGTAAATCAACTGTTCAAATGTTTCAAAACATATCAGCAGTTAGAAAACCTCAAATGGACCACTTGTTTGTAATTCAGGCACTTTACTTGGTGATGTTCAAATGATACATATTTGCTGAAACCACATTTCCACACATTATCATTTGTGCGCTATATAGTTTTATCATAAAACTGCATTGTGAGAAGTTGGCCTGGCATATGCTGTCCTCTAGTTATAGGGAACACCTTGTACCAGTCCAATTCAACTCTTATGGTGATAGGCTAAAGACAACCTTTAAAGAAAGCTATCCTAGTGGTAGCTGTGGAGAGCATCCTTCAGGCTAAGTCTTGAAGGAGTGTTAAGCTTATTGTTTTACAATAGATAACCTCTTGAATAACCAAATGAAAAAGTAGTCCACACGGGTATATATATAAAATATATGTATTTATTTTAGGAATAACCCCACTAGTCTCTTTATGAGCTAGAGGTGAAGATACAATTCAAACAAGCATTGATAGTTACAATAAATAGCACTGGAACCACAGGGCCCCAAACCATATATCAAAAAAGTGGTATAAGAACCACGACAATTCTACAGACAATGCCTAGGGCATTTAGGGTCGCTGGCCCCTTGTGAAACCACCCAAGGTAGTGAGGAAGGGGACCCACGGGAGACGCGTGCAGTGGCTAAAGCTACTGTCGGGATCTCTATTAAAGCCTATGGAGAATGTCGCGGTTGAATTTTACAAGTTTAAAAACACTTGTAGCAGGAGTTCAAGTTCAATACTTTAGAGTTAAGCTTTTGAGAGTACCGAGGTACCACTGTTACCTGCCCCAGGGAAGCCGGGTGCATAGGTCGTTTTCGATGTCGGGTCGAGGGCTGATTTTCAATGGCAAAACGTGAAGAACTGCTGCTAGCCAGAAGCGTCATCTTTGTCGTGAAGAATGAAAATGTAGATCTCGTAGAGAAGGACCTGAAAGCAGAGGGGACAGAGTCTGTGTCATGGCACAGTGACCAGGGGGCTCAAGAGAAGGAGCCCTTCAATGTCGGGTGCTTCCAGGTGGAAGAGGTGTAGCTTGGGTCGTCAGCCACCGGGTCCAGGAGGCGTCAAGGAAGGCCAGCTTCTGGAGGGCAACTGTCCCACAAAGGATGAGGGTCGCTGCGGTGTTAGTGTCCGGATTGGATCTACTAAGCCTTGGCAACCGCAACCCATGCAAGAAACACAAAACTGCTATTGGTGCAAACCCACGAGGTGTGAGCGAGGTCTCCAGCAAGGAGACTGAAGAGCAGGCCTGGAGCAACCAGGGGAACTCTTGGAATCAAAGATTGACCTCCGCTAGGGCCCACAAGTTGAGAGACAAGGGACTGCGAGAGGCAGCAATTTGGTGTGCGTAAAGATGCGAGGTACGAGGTCACTATCCCTGTGGCTCTTGTAGTGTTTGTCCTCAGACAACTAAGACCACATCAGTGGACATAGGAACTAGCCGTCCCTGGATATTAAACAGTCACACGAATTGTAATTCTGAGTGTGTGATATACATGATCACATGCCCTTGTTCTCTACACTACATTGGGCACACTACACGCAAAGTGAAGCTCCGTATTAGTGAGCATAAGAGCACGATTCGATGTATGAAACAGTCTACTTGCCTTACAGATCATTTCTTGGTCAAACAACACAAAGCTGATGATCTTAGGTGGATCGTGCTCGAACGACCTCTCATTCCCCAGCACATTACAGATACTTCAAGGTTTCTGTTCTCTAAAGAGCAGAGGTGGATTTTCAAATTGAAAACAGACACGCACGGCCTGAATGACAGCATTCCTTGGACCTCCATCTGAAAGTCTGCTCGATCATCTGATTTTTTGTGATCCACCAACGCATTTACACTCTATCAGGGACTTCATCACGAACAACGTTCTTAATTACAGTTAGGATTGATGATCAGTATGAACTCCCATGGAATTGCATTTATGAGTGCCCACATTTGCAGGAACATCCGATGTACCAACACTCTTTTAAGAATTTTTCCAACATACTTCACCCTAGAAATTGACGGGGCTTTGATTGTATTGTACACCCACGCTTTTGTGCATAGGAGTGTTTAGATTTCACGCAACCGAGACATGAGTCTGACTAGGGATGCCATATCCCCTTTTACACCATCTGTCCCTAGAAATTCTAGAAATATCTTTGTGCAAGATAGATGCGACCTAGAGGAGTGACTGTGAGTGCTGGTTGTCACTGTGACTATGTTTAGCTTGTTCCCAATTTGTGTGTGGAGTACATGTCTTGGTGGTAAAGGCCCTCTGTCCACTTTCGGTAGTTACTACCCCAGATCTGACAAATAGCTCAAGATCGGTCGCTATTAGACACCTTTCAAGTACAGGCATGGAGATATGAGTATCATCGACATGAGAGTAGACCCCAAGTAGGTGGTAGGCTCACACTGTAGTGGACCGTCGTCATCATGATTTACTCTGTTTGGCGACTTTAACCCAACTAGTTAGGTGAATCTCATTCCATTAGGCCCGACTGGTGTTAGGATTGAGTCATCTCCCTGCGCTGCGATACTATCCGCTTTATGGGTGACACCTGTGGGATGGCCATATTTTGAGGACTTCAGTCTGTAGTCCCCTTTCATTTTTGGAATATATCACATCATAGCAAGTGTGTTTAATCCTCATCTCCACTCTGTTGATGTCCTAGCGTATTTATTAGTAATGGATGTCCCAGCCTCTATACATTTTTGTGGCTGGTCCCCTCTGGGCGTAACTCTGATGTCAGGATATGTGAGCATACGCTTGCTTCATCTGCACCAAACACAAAGGAAACACTAGTATTTGTGTTTCTAATTGTGTTTTTAATTGCACCCACTCAGCAGATTGGGGTGGTTACCTTATTTCCTTTATATACTTACTTCACGCATGATATTTCAGGTTTGGCGCGCTCCTTGTGACCCTTCAGGCGCATGCGCTCGTTATAGATACGACAACCACCGGAGTCGTTCGATCAGTTCTTGTCACGCGCATGCGTGGAAACAAGTGTTCCTACGCGCATGCTTTGATGTGAAGATCTGTATCAAACATCGAGACATCATTGGCACTTTATGTTTTAAATGCACTCCTGTCGGAGAATAAGTTTGGATACTACACAGTCTGATCCAAACACTGGCTGATCTCAAGCACTGTAATTGATGTTGTCGGGATCAGCGCTCCCAGTAATTTGGTACGCACATGCGCGTGCGATAGACACTACAACTGCTGGAGGTGGGCGCGCAGAGAGCTAAATACCAGCACCTGATTTTTAAACGAGTGATTGTGCTAATTAAGGCTGATATTTAAGGAGCCCCCTCCTTCCTGCCGTCACCTCCCAGACAGCTCACAGTCTGGCCTGAAGTACCGACGGACAGGTATGGAGAGGGGAGTCCTATGTTCTGTATGATGAAGACTGATGCATCTTTGTTTAACTTAACGGAGCTGGTTGGGAGGAAACAGTGCAATATTTACATCTCCCTCTGAATCAACAAATAGGGCTGCAGTATTCTCCCCCTTGCCTGACTGTATAGGTTTCTAAAGAGAGGTTGATCCTCTCAAACCATATATAGGGTGGCAATATTCTCCCCCTCTTGTGACTGCATTAGTTGTCAATGAAGGGTTCATCCTTTTTAATGTCAGAATTAGGGTTTCTCCTAATAGACTGAATTCTTAAGGGAATAACTTCCCCATATACCTGGATTGTCATGCTTGCGGGGCGGGTTTCTCAAGGTCATTGACTTGTTGGTTTTTGTGCGTTAAACATACTGTAAGGAGTGTAGATGGACAAGTATCAGTGTGCAACTTGTTCTTTTATCCTTACATTTTAACAGAGCGGTGCCTCCTTCTCCGAGCAGTCAGCCGGGTGAGGTGAGGTTTTCCTCCCACAGAAAGCTGGGTGAGTTGAATTCAGTTCTTAAAAATATTACTCATTTGTAACCACGTTTGGGTTCTTTTATAATAAGTGCGGTGCGTGAAGGGCCCTGCAGAATAGTAGTCACTGATGCTGTATTCGTATGTGAGATGCCTTTCTGATGGTTTGATTCTCCTAACTCCCTCTAGGAAAGAAGACAAAGTTCTTACATCCGAGCAAAAGGTTGCTTGTCCGGTAGGGTGGCTATTGCCACAGACTTACCTGATGATTATACTTTCACTGTTTTAAGGAATTTTTGTTTTCCACATAGTATACACTAAATAAGTTAATCCTGCAGTAGCCTTGACTTTAATCATTTTAGGTCCTGAAGAAAGCTGGGTCAGTTGACCACATCGGCTGAAACATGTCGACCTCACGAGACCAAGTCAGGAAATAGTCAATTTTTTCAAGACTATTTGTTATTTTAAATATGACACCTGGTCAATCTTCAATAAACATATTTTTTGCCCACGTAGTCATTTTTAATGCACATTCACACTTTAGCACTGCACACTATTAGAGTCTTCACAAGTTGGAATACACACTGTGGCAGGAGTTTTTCTATCTTGGGATCATTAGGTCGGGCACTCGGCGGGGCCTGTTGGCTCGATATTGTGGGCCCAGACCATGACCCCTTAGAGTCTCAGATGACGAAGCTCCGCCAATGAGGGTGGGCTGATGGACTCTTAACTTCAGCCAAGTGATGTACTAACTATTTGAAGAGGTTTTCAATTTGCTTACAGCATTTAGTGGCTTTCTGTTCTCCGTGAATGGACTTAACACCTTCTGTTAGTTGTTTTCTGTGCGTAAAGATGCGACCACGGGTCGCCGGAGCGAGCTAGGGCATCGATCTTTGGCACAGATGATGCTGAGAGGTTGGCTCAATAATGGGCCAAAGCACAACTTCCCCACTTGTCGGGGTCGGGTGCTGTGCAAGAGGTGGCTGGTGTCCTGGGGTATTGGGGATCTCGGCACCCACAGGGTCCACGGTGCTGAGGTTTGCTGTGCACACTCACTGACCTCTGGGATGCTTGGAAACCCACCTCAAGGTAGGAAAGAGTCGTTGATGTCTGTAGGACCAGCGAGGTTCCAACCGGGTCACTTGCAGTGTTTCAGGTGCCTGCCAACCAGGGGGGTAACTCCTTTACCCCAAGGGAGATTTCTTCGTTCAGCTGTGCGGCAGCAAGTCGAAGTTCAAGTCTGTGAAGTTCAAGAGTAATCTGAGGCTCTGGGGACCCATTATTCACCTTTATCCAAAGATTAGGGGAGTGTCCAGATCATAGCCCACCAATGAGAGGTCAGGCGGGAAAAGGGTGGCTACACCCTCTCCCCTTTGTGTGTTTCCCGCCAGGGCAGGGGACAGGATGCCCCTGAACCGGTTCCAGGCGGTGTATGCAGGATGTAGGCACTGGGGAAGCCTACGTGCAACTCTGAAAGGCATCCTATGGTGCACCCACCCAGTTCCAATCCACATAGTCTGTCTGGGGAGGTGGGAACACCTCCCTGCAACAGGATCCCTATTGTCCAGCTGCCGTGGCTGGAGTTCTGCCCAGCAACTGGCAGCCAGATTCGTGTGGGTGGTGAGTAGCATCCATTTTGTACTACGTATGCACTTTTAAATTGGTGTCTAAATTCTGCCGCTTTTCCCATATCGCCCCTCTAGTAGGGGAGAATCATGCCCTCAGTCCCATGGCTGGATTGGGGGTATGATTCTTACATGTTTGACACCAAACACGATATGGTTCTGTGTAGCCATTCTCAAGTTATCACGCTATCGCGATATACTTATAATGCGGTTAAGAGTTTATGGTATGGCTACACTACAAACAACCCAGCAATGATTTTACGAAGGTTGCAGAGGGGCCCCACTCAGATAGGGATCCCCCCTCACACATATCTCAGCACCCTGCCTTGTAGGATTAGCAAAGCCTGCTGTAGGGGTGACCTATGAGGATATATGTGTTGTATTAAGTGGGATACAGGATACCTATATCCCTGTAATGAGTGCACGCACCACCTTACCCAGACTACAGTAGTGGTCTGGTGGTGTCAGTTTGTATGGCTGTCCCAGGGGTGGCACAACAAGTGCTGCAGCCCCTGGTAGGCCTCTGAGGAACCCATGCCCTGGGTACCTAGGGTACCATCTACAAGTGGCAGGTAGGGTGTCCTCAATATCCAATTGGTTGGTACCTAGGGTACTAACATCAGTTTTAGGGAGAAAGCAGATAGGCTGGGGTCCTGGATAGCAGGATCCTAGCCAGACTAGTCAAAAACCATCCAAATACCAGGCAAAAAGTTGGGGGAAACCATATAGTCAGATTCCACCTTCCTACATAACCCCCCCCCCCCCCCCCAAACGAAAGGCGATAAGGCTAACCTTGTCCAGATAAGCCTTTGTTTTCTGAGTGGCCATATAAGGAAGAACCTGCACTAGCATGGTTGTTCCCTGTCTCATGGTCTACTTGGGAAATCCTACCCCAAGGGGTTTTAGAGTTTCTCCAAAGTCTAGGGGAATTACCTGTATTGGGTTTTGGTACAGAAGCAGGCTGGTGGGGTGTCTGAGTATGGAAGTGAGTCCCTATTTGGGGTGGTCTCAACCTCCTCAGGTCACTGGTCACCATGGAAGCCTTTCTGTCCATGACTGTGTCATATCTGGCCCTAAGGGTCAACCTCTGGCTGCCTACAGCTGGGGGTTGGGTCCCTCTGGTTGGATTAGTGGAGGGCACTGGAAGGTTTGGGGCAACTATGCTTCAGGTTTCCCTGTGCCCAACAAAGTCCATCTGGGGGGTACCTGTACCTAGGGGTAAGGGGGATCCCTCAGTTTGTGGACGAATGGTCACCTGGCTAGAACTACTCTGCTGGGTGTCCCTAATCTGCTGATGAGGGGGCTCCTCTGGACAGGGGACCACTAGGGGTCCACTGACCTCCCTGAGCTCTGCAGCCCTGGGCTGACTGAGGTAGGGTAGAGAGGGGCAGGATACCTGCTCCAGACTGGGTACCACCTTGGAAGGATCCCCTGCCATCAGAGCTGTGGCCAGGACAGGCCTGACCACTCCTGGGGCAGTTACTTCACAGGGGCAGGATCAGTTCCCTTAGGAAGCCGACCCTTACCTTTAGTCTGGTGGGGGGAGAACTGTTCCTCACCCCCTTTGCTCTCTGTTTGGGTGGAGTGATCCATTGTTTCAGGCTTCACTCCCTTTAATTCTTCCTGGGGTGGAGGTGAGGCCCTCAGGGTCTCATCCACTCTCGCAGGGATGCCTAACATTCTTAAATGGGCATTGTGGTCTACCTCAGCCCAGGCTGAGATTTCCAGGTCATTCCCCAGTAGACAATCTACAGGTAAGGTTGGGGACACTGCCACTCTCTTTGGGCCAGTGACCCCTCCCCAGCCGAGATTTACCACTGCCATGGGATGATCTGTCCTAATTCCATCAATATTGGTCACCTGGTAGCTAAACTCAGGTAAAAGCTGTTCTAGGGGCACTAGTCTCTTTGTCACCATGGTGACACTAGCCTCTGTGTCCCTGTAGGCCACAGCCTTCTGCCCATTGATCATGGGCTCTTGTCTGTACCTGCCCAAGATATTGGGACTCATGGTAAAGTTGGCAAACCCCATGCCACCATCACAGACTAGAGTTGCTTGTGTAGGGGACCTGGTTAGGCCAGAGTCCACCTGAGTTCCCCAAGAAAGCCCAACTAAGTTTTTGGGTGCACTCCCACCACCTGGGGGATTACTACTAGCAGTAACAGGAGGTGTTGGAGCTGCAATGGGAGGAACATTTTCTTTATTGCCATTCTTTGGACAACTGGAGTCAGTTTTCCAGTGGCCAGGCTGCTTACACACATGGCAATATGGTTTCTTATTGGAAGAGGAAGGATTTTGGGACCCACCCCCAGAACTGGATTTTTGGGGCCCTTCAGGGGATTTTTATGTTTTATTATCCCCACCTTTTCTCTTTGGGTTTTGTGGAATCTTTCTTCTGGTCACCACCTTGGTTCTTGGGCCTAATCCTGGTTCTGACCCATTTGTCTGCCTTCTTACCCAATTCTTGGGGAGAGGTCAGATTAGAGTCCACCAGGTGCTGGTGTAAGAGTTGGTTTTGACAATTATTAAGAATCTGCTCCCTCATGATGAGATTGTACAATCCTTGATAATCATTTACTTTACTGCCATTTAACCAACCTTCCAGAGCCTTGGTAGCACAATCTACAAAGTCCACCCAATCTTGATTCTGTGCTTTTTGGGTATCTCTGAACTTTAACCTGTATTGATCAGTGGTTAGGCCAAACCCATCTATTAAAGCATCTCTCAAGATATAATAATCATCTGCATCCTCTTCTCTGACAGAGGAGCTTATCTCTTCCTTTGTCTGCAAAGGAGAGCCATAAGATTGCTGTCCACTGCTCTACTGGGACCCTCTGAACTTTACAGGCCCTCTCGAATGCAGTGATCCTGTTCCTTCTGTTTGGATCCACCACTCTCCCATTAGGGATGGAGGGAGTGCCCCTTGGGCCATCACCTCCATGTTGTGAGTGGTCTGAGTCATCTAGGTTAAGTTCAACTTCCTCTTCCTGGTCCTCATCAGAGTCCACCACCAGGGTGTCCTCTTCAGTAGGATGCCCACCCAACCTGTCTACCCCTTCAGACACTAGAGTCTTCTTGAAGTCTGCTATGAGCAGGATTTCCATGACACGTTGAGTGTTGGCACCCTTGTTTGTCTTCAGTTGCCTAGTAGTGCACATCTCCCTAAGCTCTGCAAAAGAGAGGTTGTCATACTTGTTGACTGGGACCCTTGAGGGTCCTTCCAGGGCCTTATGGGCTCCTGAACCTGAAGACATTTCTAGTGTAGTGGTACTGGTGTATCTACCTACACTAGGTGTGGCCTACTGAACCCTTTCTTAAGTTGTAGTCAAGGTGTGCTAAGCCCTCTACACACAACTCCTAAGTTCAGTAGAACGTATTGTATTCTAAGCTTAAATTTATATGTACCTTTAGTACCAAGTGGCTT
Organism: Triturus cristatus; assembly: GCF_964204655.1. Taxonomy (NCBI): domain Eukaryota; kingdom Metazoa; phylum Chordata; class Amphibia; order Caudata; family Salamandridae; genus Triturus; species Triturus cristatus. Next base: position 1,154,131,549 of record NC_140583.1, on the reverse strand, counting down.
TCACTTTAGAAATTCAATTTGTTATCTGGTAAAACAATGGCAAGCTTGAATCCAACCGCTGCACACCAATGTGAGAAGTTGGCCTGGCATATGCTGTCCTCTAGTTATAGGGGACACCTTGCACCAGTCCAATTCGACTCTTATGGTGATAGGTTAAAGACAACCTTTAAAGAAAGCTATCCTAGTGGTAGCTGTGGAGAGCAGCCTTCAGGCTAAGTGTTGAAGGAGTGTTAAGCTTATTGTTTTACCATAGATAACCTCTTGAATAATCAAATGAAAGAGTAGTCCACACAGGTATATATATAAAATATATGTATTTATTCTAGGAATAACCCCACTAGTCTCTTTATGAGGCTAGAGGTGAAGATACAATTCAAACAAGCATTGATAGTATAATAAATAGCACTGGAACCACAGGGCCCCAGGGGGGGACCAAACCATATATCAAAAAAGTGGTATAAGAACCACGACAATTCTACAGACAATGCCTAGGACATTTAGGGTCGCTGGCCCCTTGTGAAACCACCCAGGGTAGTGAGGAAGGGGACCCACGGGAGACGCGTGCAGTGGCTAAACCTACTGTTGGGATCTCTATTAAAGCCTATGGAGAATGTCGCGGTTGAATTTTACAAGTCTAAAAACACTTCTAGCAGGAGTTCAAGTTCAATACTTTAGAGTTAAGCTTTTGAAGGGCCCACACCCACGAGAGTACCGAGGTACCACTGTTACCTGCTCCAGGGAAGCCGGGTGCATAGGTCGTTTTCGATGTCGGGTCGCGGGCTGATTTTCAATGGCAAAACGTGAAGAACTGCTGCTAGCCAGAAGCGTCGTCTTTGTCGTGAAGAATGAAAATGTAGATCTCATAGAGAAGGACCTGAAAGGGGACAGAGTCTGGGTCACGGCACAGTGACCAGGGGGCTCAAGAGAAGGAGCCCTTCAATGTCGGGTGCTTCCAGGTGGAAGAGGTGTAGCTTGGATCGTCAGCCACGGGGTCCAGTAGGTGTCAAGGAAGGCCAGCTTCTGGAGGGCGACTGTCCCATGAAGGATAAGGGTCGCTGTGGTGTTAGTGTCCGGATTGGATCCACTAAGCCTTGGCAACCGCAACCCACGCAAGAAACACAAAACTGCCATTGGTGAAAACCCACGAGGTGTGAGCGAGGTCTCCAGCAAGGAGACTAAAGAGCAGGCCTGGAGCAACCAGGGGAACTCTTGGAATTGAAGATTGACCTCCGCTAGGGCCCACAAGTCGAGAGAAAAGGGACCACAGGAGGCAGCAATTTGGCGTGCGTAAAGATGCGCCCATGGGTCGCCGGAGTGGGCTAGGGTGTCGATCTTTGGCACAGATGATGCTGAGAGGTTGGCTCAATAATGGGCCAAAGCACAACTTCCCCACTCATCGGGGTCGGGTGCTGTGCAAGAGGTGGCTGGTGTCCTGGGGATCTCGGCACCCACAGGATCCACGGTGCTGAGGTTTGCTGTGCACACTCACTGACCTCTGGGATGTTTGGAAACCCACCTCAAGGTAGGAAAGAGTCGTTGATGTCTGTAGGACCAGCGAGGTTCCAACCGGGTCACTTGCAGTGTTTCAGGTGCCTGCCAAGCAGGGGGGTAACTCCTTTACCTCCAAGGGAGATTTCTTCCTTCAGCTGTGCGGCAGCAAGTCGAAGTTCAAGTCTGTGAAGTTCAAGAATAATCTGAGGCTCTGGGGAACCATTATTCACCTTTATCCAAAGATTAGGGGAGTGTCCAGATCAGAGCCCACCAATGAGAGGTCAGGCGGGAAAAGGGTGGCTACAACCTCTCCCCGTTGTGTGTTTCCTGCCAGGGCAGGGGACAGGATGCCCCTGAACCGGTTCCAGGCGGTGTATGCAGGATGTAGGCACTGGGGAAGCCTACGTGCAACTCTGAAAGGCATCCTATGGTGCACCCACCCAGTTCCAATCCACATAGTCTGTCTGGGGAGGTGGGAACACCTCCCTGCAACAGGATCCCTATTGTCCAGCTGCCGTGGCTGGAGTTCTGCCCAGCAACAGGCAGCCAGAGTCGTGTGGGTGGCGGGTAGCATCCATTTTGTACTACGTGTGCACTTTTAAATTGGTGTCTAAATTCTGCCGCTTTTCCCATATCGCCCTCTCTAGCAGGGGGGAATCCTGCCCTCAGTCCCATGGCTGGATCGGGGGTATGATTCCTACATGTTTGACACCAAACACGATATGGTTCTGTGTAGTCATTCTCAAGTTATCACGCTATCGCGATATACTTATAATGCGGTTAAGAGTATATAGTATGGCTACACTACAAACAACCCAGCAATGATTTTAGGAAGGTTGCAGAGGGGCCCCACTCAGGTAGGGATCCCCCTTCACACATATCTCAGCACCCTGCCTTGTAGGATTAGCAAGGCCTGCTGTAGGGGTGACCTATGAGGATATATGTGTTGTATTAAGTGGGATACAGGATACCTATATCCCTGTAAAGAGTGCAAGCACCACCTTACCCAGACTACAGTAGTGGTCTGGTGGTGTCATTTGGTATGGCTGTCCCAGGGGTGGCACAACAAGTGCTGCAGCCCCTGGTAGGCCTCTGAGGGACCCATGCCTTGGGTACCTAGGGTACCATCTACAAGGGGCTGATATGGTGTCCTCAGTATCCAATTGGTTGGTACCAAGGGTACTCACATCAGTTTTAGGGAGGAAGCAGATAGGCTGGGGTCCTGGATAGCAGGATCCCAGCCAGACTAGTCAAAAAACATCCAAATACCAGGCAAAAAGTTGGGGGCAACCATATAGTCAGATTCCACCTTCCTACATGCATGTTGTAATATTTCTTCCATGCAATGGAAAATGTTCTGTGTGCCTCCTTCTGACCTACAATTATGCCTTCATAGTGTATACGTTTTAGAGAAGACAAGGGGACACCAATATGTGAAACATGGGGTGGTAAGATGTATTTAGAAAACAATGGTTCAGGAGTGGCCTTAAAGATCCAAAGCGAAAAAGTGACCCAGCAGGGGGCACTGTGTTCTAAGGAAATGAAATTAATTTTAGAGGGAGCAAAAGAAAAGCTCTACAGAGGGTCATGTAGGTAAAAAAATGATAGACATTTATTTACAATTCAGTTTAGTATTCAGGTGCTCACACAATAGGTGAAAAGAAGCGTGACGTGAAGGGTGATAGTGAAGTTTTAAAAAGACATCGCATTGACAACAAGTTTATGAGCTCCACAATTGATTTACAAAAAGTCATAGGAGTTCATGTTGTGTGGTGGTCGACGGCCTTTCAAACCCAATTATTGGGGTTCATCTTCAGGACATGGGTGAGCAAGCTGAATTTAAGGCAGAATTCATCTTCTGTTCTGAAATGATGAGACTGAAAGAACTATAACGAGTTTCTTTGACATTACATCAAAGGCAGTGAAGTGTGCAACTGCTGCAAAGGTAAGATTTTTTTCCCCCCTGGAGGGCAAAAACGGAGAGCCCGATAGATACCCGGTTCGGCACCTGCTTTACAGAACTGCCGGTGCTGAGCACCGGCGGGACCTGGCCCACTTAAAGGCCTGGCCTTCACCATGTATCGATTAAGCTTGGATATCTATCCTCTTTGAGAATAGGGCTGAGCAGATTGAGATCCAGATGCACCTGTCCCTGTGTCTACCAGAGGGTCGAACCTGGTGCTAAACCCCCCCCCCCCCCCCACTTCTAAGCAGAAGGGCGCCCCTGGAGAGATTGGAAACTATAGGTAAAATGTTAGTGTAGAATTCAACCTGCCCTCTGTTGGAAGACTGCCGTGCCAGAAGTCTCAACCCAAGCGTCCCACTGATGCCTAGTACCTCCCGCCGATGTCCCTATAGCCTGACTCACCTTGAAATGGAATATGTCTACCTACCAGAATTGAACCCCCCTTGGTTATAGTTAGATTTTTCTTCTGACAAACATTGGCAATATTATGGGTAACTCATGACTACCATTCTATGAAAGTATCTCATTCAGTGGTACAAGATTCAGAAAAATAAACACATGATCAGCTAGAATATTCAACACACTCATGAACAGTTCTTTTCATTGTTTGTTCACTAACAGTTCTTTTCACTGCTAAATGAGATCTTATATCATAGCATACATTCAGTTGTCACATGATTTTGTTTTCCCTTGTACAGTATCAGTTATTCATTAGAGCAGAGGCTGTGATAGAGTTCCAAAGAAGAGATGGGTGGAGAGGCCCATTGCAAAAACTAAATTTGCATACGCTCCACTGACTCTAGAAATTGTCCCGGTGAAAACATGCCAAACACACTTAGCTCCGCCTTCCAGGAGAGGGCTGCGATGGTTGACTTAATGCTCTGCGGCTCAGCGTAGACGAAAGAGTACAGAGGTCCCCGAAGTCTAAGCTTTGTACTTTTACGATAGATTTTGTGGTAGGAGGCGAGCCTTGGATTATGCTTACACATTTCTTACACTGTACTGGCAGCCAAAACCACAATAAACACAATACCCATAAAACCATGGACCACAACTACAAAAACACATGGCCACAGTCCACCAACCCAAGTATAACAATAGAAAATAAATGCAATCCCCAAACTCCCAGACAGGATTTAGTGTATTGGGGCTGGGTGGGTGCACTGTCTCAGTGCCAGAAAGTCTGCACAAGGGGCACATTTGGTGTCCCTGTGCATAGTGCAGCTCAAACTAGTTCTGGGAAACATTTGCTCCTGCTCTGGCGCAAAACTGGACAAAGGACATGGGTGTAGCCACCTCTCTGTCCTGTCCCTCCCCTAGGAGGGTCCCTAGATTCTGTCCAACCCTTTCCCGTGGGTATATAATGGCTTACCTGGCTACAGGACATTCGATTTTATGTGGACAAGATTCTGCAAGAAACCACTACACTTCGACCGTCTGCACATGCTGGACTTCGCTGGACCTCCCTTGGGCTTGACTTCGTCTTCCCTTGCCGTCCCCAGTCTCGCTACTGTCCGTGATCCATACAGGCTCCGTGCTGGACCCTGTGGACCTCCAAGACAACAGAAGAATCTCCCTTGGGGTGAAGGAGTCACTCCCCTGCAAAACGCAGGCACCTTAACCCATCCGACCGGTTTGCTGATCCTGAACTCCTGCGGACTCCGAAGGCTCCAGGAGGTGGGTTTCTGAAGGTCTCCGAGGTTGAGCTGCCCTCTCACTGAGTTTGAGACGGATATCCTTCGTGGGGACCGTATATATTTACCCCTGTGCACCGCTTTTATTTACAGCTGCACATGCTTGTTGTCGTGCAACAATTCTGTGCATTGGGCCATTTGTAGGCCTGACCCCAGCGCATCTTTTCTGAGAAGGACTCCTGCATCCTAGCACTCAGTGCCCTGCTAGCTGGTATCCTGTGAAACCGCCTGAGGCCCCCTCGCGACTCCTGTGCCTTCGGCGTAAGGGTCCACTTGAGGGTCAACTTTGCTTTATTTGGGCTCCCCTGGTTGCTCCAGGCCTGCCCTGACTCCCCTTGCTGTGGTGAGTCTCCTGGTCCTTGCTGGGCCAGATCGACACGGAATTTGACCATCTACGTTGTTTGCCGCTGCCAAGGCTTGTTGGTGCTCCTGCCAGACACAGACCCCTCAGCACTCGACATTCATCGTGGGACAGCTCGTCTCTGGCTCCTGGTTGTCCTAGACATCTCTGGGTCCTCGCAGCTGAAGAGTCAGGATCACTATCAACACGCCTGAAGCACCCGACAATGGTGGGCATTCGTCTACCGTGCCCCTGGTCACCAAAGTAACCTAGATTCTGTCCCCTCTGCTTTCAGGTTCTTCTCATCTAGAATTCACGTTTGGATTCCACCGGACACTTTTCGTACTTCCAGCAGCAGCATTTCTTTATCGACATCCATAGAGAACGACGAGGATTTCCAACACCAATTCGTGCCTATGCACCCGGCTCCTCTGGGATAGGTAACTCATGTACAAATGTATCCACCGGTGGAGTGGCTCTTCAAACTCTTAAATTCCAAGGGTTGTCTTCATAATCTGCTGGGAAAAAGGTCCTTAATCCCTGATTTTCCAACCGCGACTTTCCCATTGAATTGTACGGAGCACGCGGTCTTGTTCTCACACTGCACCCATCCTCCGTGGGGTCCCTACTCACTCACCTTGGGTGGTTCCTTGGGGTCCCAGTGATTCTACACCTTCTAGACTAGGTCTAGTCCCGAGTCGTGGTTCTTATACCAGTTATTTAGTATATGGTTTGGTCTCCCCTGGGAGCCAACTATGTATTGTGCTACTTACGTTTGATTCTTTGCAACTGTATTATTTGATTTGTGTTCTATCCTATGTAGAGGATACTAAAGAGTGTTATATATAATAAATACATGTTTTTATAACTACTGTGTGGTTTCCCTTCCATTTAACCAATACTATAAGGTTGCATTCTGGTAAAACAAGATGCTTAACATTCCTTCAAGACTTAGCCTGAAGGCTGCTCTCCATAGCTACCACTAGGACAGCTTTCGATAAAGGTTATCTTTGACCTAATCACCATAAGGGTTCTTTGGACTGGTACAAGGTGCCCACTTTAATTAGTGGGCAGCATATAACAGGCCAACTTCTCACATTAGTGTGCAGCGGTTGGGATTCAAGTCTGAATTGTTTTACTAGATACTTCTTTTGCATTGATTAACTGAAAAACCACTAGTATCTAGGAACATTTAATACTAGCTTAAGATAGTAAGTTCTACTGAACTTGGGGTTGGTTAAGTCAAGGGTCTAGCACACCCTTTCTCCAACCTAAGAGAGTTCAGTTTTCACTAGGTTAGGTAGGTGCCTACGCCACACCTCACTTAGTATGTCTTCTACTGGGAATGCCACTGGTGGCATCCTGCCTACTAAATATGATAGATTAGCATTTACTGAATTAAAAGCCATGTGTGTATCTAGAAAGCTGAAGACAGGGAGAAATGCAAACACTCAATGTCTCATTGATGCATTACTGCTAGATGACATTAGGAAGACTCCTGGGTCAGATGAGCAGGATAGAGTGGGTGGTAAGGAGGAGGTAGTAGGAGGGGGAGGAGGATTATTCTTCCTGGGAGAGTGCAGAGTTTACCAAGAGATCTAGATCTACCTCTGCTGAGTCAGATCATTCTAGACATTCTATAGGAACCTCTGTTTCTAGCAAGAGGGACAACTCTTATGACAGGGAGTGCCAATTACTAGAGCTTGAGAAAGCTAAGCTTAGGCTCAGGCAACAGCAATTGGCCCTGGATAAAGAGTCCCTAGAAGTCCAGAAGACTAGAAAGAAATTGGGACTAGAGTCCCATGGTGGCAGCTATAGTGTCCCTAGGGTTAGGGAACACACCTTTGATCATCGGAACCTGAGCGGGATTGTCCCTCACTTCCATGTAGGGGATGACATCAATAAATGGATAACTGCTTTGGAGAGGGCCTGTAAAGTACAAAAGGTCCCTCAAGAGCAGTGGGCAGCTATCTTGTGGCTCTCCTTCGCTGACAAAGGTAGAGATAAGCTTCTCACTGTTAGAGAAGAGGATGCTGACAATTATTCAGTCCTGAAAAGTGCTCTCATTGAAGGGTTTGGCTTAACCACTGAACAGTACAGGATTAAGTTCAGAGACACCCAGAAGACACAGACTCAGGACTGGGTAGACTTTGTTGACTGTGCCATTGAGGCTCTGGAAGGCTGGTTACTTGGTAGCAAGGTGAATGATTTTAAAGGATTGTACAGCTTGAATATGAGGGAACAGATCCTTAATAATTGCTAAAAACAGCTGTTGTAGCAGTACCTGGTTGACTCTGATCGACTTCTCCCCAAGAATTGGGAAAGAAGGCAGATAAGTGGATCAGAACCAGGGTGAAGCAGAACACTCAGACCAATGGTGGTGACCAAAAGAAACCAGACTCTAAGAACTCAGATAAGGGTGGGGACAAAAATAAACATCAAAAGTCTTCATCAGGGCCCCAAAAACCTGCATCTGGTGGGGAGTCACAATCCAACAAGGGAAAGGGCAAAAGGACATCTTGGTGTCTTATCTGTAAAGAGAAGACCCATTGAACAAAAGATGCCAATTGTCCAAGGGCCAATGATTCTACTCCTACCACCACTGCCCCTAAGGCAACTGCTCCCCCTAGCACAGTTTCAAGTGGTGGTACACAGAAAAAGGGAATAGTTGGGTTGACCTTGGGCTCTGAGATGGGTTCTGACCTATTCAGAACTCCAGCTCAGGCTGTTCTAGTCTGTGATGGAGGCATGGATATTGCATCCTTTTTTGTTAGTCCCAGTAACGTGGGCAAATACAGACAACAGCATTTAATAAATGGTAAGGAGGCCATGGCATACAGGGACACGTGCAAGTGTCACAATGGTGACAAAAGATGTTGTGACCTCTGAACAGATCATACTTGGTGAGATGTACCAAGTTACCAATGCTAGCAATGTCAGGACAGACCATTCCTTGGCCGTTGTTAATTTCACCTGGGGAGGGGTAACTGGCCCTAAGAAGGTTGTGGTAAGTTCAGACCTCCCAGTGGAATACTTGTTGGGCAATGATTAGGAGACTTCAGCCTGAGCTGAAGTGGAACTCAGGACTCATGAGGCAATGTTGGGCATCACTGCAGATGTTGTTGCTGTGACTAGGTCACAGGCCAAACAGAGAGCCACTGAACAGGCCCTGGATCCTGAAATGATGGACCAGGTGCCTTCCAAGAGTAGGAGCAGGAGCGGTAAGGCTCTGTCTTCCCCCCAGGCTCAGTCTTTTGAGGATGATGACTCCAGTCCTGTGGAAGGAACTGTCTCAGATGAACTTGAACCTGATCAGGTTGAGTTGTTGGGGACAGGGGGACCTTCTAGGGCAGATCTGAGCCAGGAGCAGCAAACCTGCCCTTCTCTTGAACCCCTCAGACGCTGCTGAGGCTGCAGGGAATGTCAGTGGATCTCACAAGATCTATTGGGATGAGGAACTCCTATATTCAGAGGGTAGAGACCCCAAGCCTGGTGCCACCAGGAGGTTGGTTATACCTGTGATGTTTAGGGGCTTCCTACTCACCCTAGCACATGACATCCCCCTAGCAGGACACTTAGGCCAAAGCAAGACTTGGGACAGGCTTGTCCCTCACTTTCCGTGGCCTCACATGTCAGAGGACACCAAGGAGTGTTGTCGCTCCTGTATCACTTGCCAAGCGAGTGCTAAGGCAGTTGGTACTACAAAGGCCCCCCTGATACCACTGCCTGTGGTGGGGGTTCCCGTTGAGAGGGTTGGGATTGGCATAGTTGTTCCCATGAACCCTCCAACAGCATCTGGGCATTCTAACATCCTGGTGGTGATGGACCATGCTACCAGGTATCCTGAAGCTGTTCCCCTTAGGACACCACAGCCCCTGTGGTGGCCAGGGCCCTCCTGGGGGTTTTCTCCAGGGTGGGTTTTCCTAAGGAGGTCTTAACAGACAGAGGTACACACTTTATGTCTAGTTACATAACTTCAATGTGGAAAGAGTGTGGAGTAAACTGCACGTTTACCACAACCTATCATCCTCAATGCAATGGGTTGGTTGAAAGGTTCAACAAAACCCTAAAGGGCCTGATAATGTAGCTCCCAGATAAGCTCAGGTGAAAATGGGATGTTCTGTTGCCCTGCCTTCTCTTTGCCAACAGAGAGGTGCCTCAGAAGGGAGTTGGTTACAGGCCTTTTGAACTTTTGTTTGGTCTCCCAGTTAGGGGTCCAATATGTTTGGTGAAGGAGGGATGGGAGTTACCTCTCAAACCTCCCAAACAAGATATTGTGGACTATGCACTTGGTCTCCGCTCCAGGATGGCTGAGTATATGAAGAAAGCATCCAAAAACCTTGAGGCTAGCCAGGAATTGCAAAAGGCCTGGAATGACCAAAAGGCTGTCTTGACTGTTTACCAGCCAGGACAGAAGGTGTGGGTGTTGGAGCCTGTGGCCCCAGCAGCTCTCCAAGACAGATGGAGTGGACCCCATACCATACTTGAGCAAAAGGGAGAGGTCACCTACTTGGTGGACTTTGGAACTCCCAGGAGCCCCAATAGGGTGCTCCATGTGAACAGGCCCAAGCCTTATGGTGACAGGGCAGACATGGGCTTGCTCATGGCTACTGATGAGGGACAGGAGGAAGAGAGTGACCCACTCCCTGACCTCCTCTCATAGAACCCTAATGATGGCTCAGTTGATGGTGTAGCTTTGGCAAGCAGCCTCACTGAGCAGCAACAGTCTGATTGCAGGAAGGTTCTCAATCAGTTTAGGCACATGTTCTCACTGACTCCAAGTCAGACCTCCTGGTGTACCCATGAAGTAGACACAGGTGAAAACCTACCTGTGAAGAACAAAATTTAAAGGCAACTTGACCATGTCAGGGGCTGCATCAGGACTGAGGTCCAAAAGATGTTTGAATTGGGAGTCATTGAGCCCTCAACTAGTCATTGGGCTAGTCCAGTGGTCTTAGTACCAACACCTCACACCAAAGATGGTAAGAGAGAGATGAGGTTTTGTGTTGATTACAGAGGACCCAATGCAGTCACTAGGACTGATGCTCATCCTATTCCAAGGGCAGATGAACTCATAGATACTTTGGCCTCAGCCACGTTTCAGAGTACTTTTGACCTTACTGCTGGCAAATCAGACTAGCTGAGGATGCCTAGCCAAAAACAGCATTTTCATCCCCAAGTGGGCATTACCAATTTTCGGTGATGCCTTTTGGCTTGAAGAATGCACCTGCCACATTTCAGAGGTTGGTGAAAAAAGTTCTCACAGGCCTGGAATACTATAGTGCAGCTTATCTAGATGATATTGCTGTATTTAGCTCCACCTGGGAGGATCACCTGGTCCACCTGGGAAATGTTTTGGAGGCCTTGCAAAAGGCAGGCCTCACTATCAAGGCTACTAAGTGCCAGATAGGGCAGAGTCAGGTTATGTACCTTGGCCACCTTCTGGGTGGAGGCCAGGTTCAACCATTGCAGAGCTAAATTCAGACCATCATGGAATGGGTTGCTCCAACTACCCAGACTCAGGTCAGAGCTTTCTTGGGCCTGACTGGGTACCAAAGAAGATTTGTAAAGGATTATGGGTCCATAGTGACTCCCTTGAATGATCTTACATCAAAGAGAATGCCCTAGAAAGTTCAGTGGACAGTTAGCTGTCAAAAGGCATTTGATGACCTCAAGCAGGCCATGTGCACTGCTCCCATTCTGCAAAGTCCTGACTATCCAAAAAATTCATTGTTCAAACTGATGCATCTGAGTTGGGGGTAGGGGCTGTGTTATCACAATTGAATGCAGAGGGTCAGGATCAGCCAGTAGCTTTTATGAGCAGAAGGCTGACCCCCAGAGAGAAACGTTGGTCAGCTATTGAGAGGGAAGCCTTTGCTGTGGTTTAGGCTCTGAAAAAGTTGAGGCCATACTTGTTTGGAACTCACTTCATTGTTCAGATTGACCACAAGCCCCTCTTGTGGCTAAAACAGATGAAGGGTGAAAACCCCAAATGGTTGAGGTGGTCCATTTCCCTACAGGGGATGGACTATACAGTGGAACATATACCTAGGAGTAACCATGCCAATGCAGATTGACACTCTAGATATTTCCACTTAGAACATGAAGACTCAACTGGGCAAGGTTAATCTCATCTCCTTTCTTTTGGGGGGGGGGGTTGTGTTGGAAAGTAGAATCTGCTTCTTAGGGTTACCCCCACTTTTTGCTTTTTGCACCCAATGTTTTGACTAGTTTGGCTGGGATGCTGCTATTCAGGACACAAGCCTATCTGCTTTCTCCCTTAAATTGACATGTATGTACTTTGGTACAACTCTAGGTTGGATACTGGGGTACCCTTATCAGTTCCTAGTAAATGGTACACATGTACCCAGGGCATAGGTACTCCAGAGGCCTCCCATGGGCTGAAGCATGTATTATGCCACCCATGAGAGGCCATGCAAAATGGAACCTCAGGGTCTGCTACTGCAGCCTGTGTAAGCTGGTGCTTGCACCACTTATGAGAGATATAGGTTCACTATATCTATATATATCACCACACTTAAAACTTTATAAGTCGCCCCTAAAGCAGGCCTTAACAATCCTGAAGGCAGGGTGCTGGGTTTTACATGAGAGGGTGCTCCTGCATGAGCAGGGCCCCTCTGCAGTCTTCGGAGACCATTCTCCTAGGCTGTACATGATACTACCAGACATATAGGCAGAGGTGCATTATAACCTTGCGGTAAATGCTATCTTGAAAACGACTGCCACAAAGTATGTCAATTTGGTGTCAAACACCTTGGAATCATACCTTCACACCAGTAACTGGTATGGAAGGTATGATTCCTCCCCTCAGAACCGCGGTTCTGGGGGTACCTAAATCTACCGGTACCAACTTTCTCGAGCCTTACAACACAAAATGGATGCTGCTAGCCACAGACATGTATCTGCCCTCCTGTTCTGGCACGAAACTGGACAAAGGACATGGGTGGAGCCACCCCTCTGTCCTGTCCCTCCCCTAGGAGGGTCCCTAGAATCTGTCCAACACTTTTGTGTGGGTATAAAATGGGTTACCTGGCTACAGGACATTAGATTTTATGTGGACAACATTCTGCAAGAAGATACCACTACCACTTCGACCGTCTGGACACGCTGGACTTCGCTGGACCTCCCTTGGGCTCGGCTTCATCTTCCCTTGCCGTCCCCAGTCTCGCCACTGTCCATGATCCATACAGGCTCTATGCTGGACCCTGTGGACCTCCAAGACAACAGAAGAATCACCCTTGGGGTGAAGGAGTCACTCCCCTGCAAACGCAGGCACCGTAACGCATCTGACCGGTTTGCTGATCTTGAGCTCCTGTGGACTTCGAAGGCTCCAGCAACACAGGAGGTGAGTTTCTGATCGTCTCCGAGGTTGAACTGCCCTCTCACTGAGTTTGAGGCAGATATTCCTTGTGGGGACCGTATACCCATACCCCTGTGCACCGTGTTTATTTGCAGCTGCACATGCTTGTTGTCATGCAACAATTATGTGCATTGGGCCATTTATAGCCCTGACCCCAGGGCATCTTTTATGAGAAGGACTCCAGCATCCTCGCACTCAGTGCCCTGCTAGCTGGTATCCTGTGAAACTGCCTAAGGTCCCCTCACAACTCCTGTGCTTTCGGCCTGTGGGTCCACTTGAGGGTCAACTTTGCTTTATTTGGGCTCCCCTGGTTGCTCCAGACCTGCCTTGACTCCCCTTGCTGTGGTGAGTCTCTTGCTCTTTGCTGGGTCAGATCAACACCAAATTTGACCATCTACATTGTTTGCCACTGCCAAGACTTGTTGGTGCTCCCGCTGGACACTGACCCCTCAGCACTCGACATCCATTGTGGGACAGCTCGCCTCCGGCTCCTGGTCATCCTAAACATCTCTGCGTCTTTGTAGCTGAAGAGTCAAGATCACCATCAACACACCTGAAGCACCCGACATCGGTGGGCATTCGTCTACCGAGCCCCTGGCCACTCCAAAGTGACCCAGACTCTGTCCCCTCTGCTTTTAGGTTCTTCTCATCTAGAATCCACATTTGGATTCCAGTGGACACTTTTTGTACTGCCAGCAGCAGCATTTCTTTGTCGACATCCATAGAGAACGATGAGGGTTTCTGACGCCACTTCGTGCCTATGCACCCGGCTCCTCTGGGATAGGTAGGTCTGGTAAGAAGGTATCCACTGGTCGGGTGGCTCTTCAAACTCTTAAGTTCCAAGCGTTGTCTTTGTAATCTGCTGGGAAGGGTCCTTAATCTCTGGTTTTCTAACCGCGACTTTCCTATTGAATTGTACAGAGCACACGGTCATGTTCTCACACTGCACCCGTCCGCAGTAGGATCCCTACTCACTCACTTTGGGTGGTTCCTTGGGGTCCCCACGATTCTACACCTTCTAGACTAGGTCTAGTCCCGAGTCATGGTTCTTATACCACTTATTTAGTATATGGTTTAGTCTCCCCCGGGAGCCCACTGTGTATTGTGCTACTTACATTTGATTCTTTGCAACTGTATTATTTGATTTGTGTTCTATCCTCATGTAGATGATACTAGAGAGTGTTATATATAATACATACATATTTTTATCACTACTGTGTGGTTTGCCTTTCATTTAACCAATACTATGAGGTTGCATTCTGGTAAAACAAGGTTCTTAACATTCCTTCAAGACTTAGCCTGAAGGCTGCTCTCCATAGCTACCACTAGGATAGCTTTTAATAAAGGTTATCTTTGACCTAATCACCATAGGGTTGTTTGGACTGGTACATGGTGCCCACTTTAATTAGTGGACAGCATATACCAGGCCAACTTCTCATACCCCCCACCACTTGTCCCCTCATGGTTTGGATTCCTCTTGCTCTTACGCACACACAAAGGGTGCACGCAGAATTTCTAATGGACTCTGAGGCCAATGGGCCCAGGTGTAAGGTAGAGCTCTTTGAGAAACTCCACAGGGAGTTTCGAACCAAAGTAAATATGATACACCTTGCGGAGTTGCATGACCCTGTGATCCTCTTCCCCTGTGGAAACAGAATGGTGGGCAGGGTAGAATCTCCAGAGTAGAGCTTATTGCTACTGATATGGAGAAATCAACACAATCTATCGTCACAAAGAGGGATCGGTGCCAGAGTGAAGGTGGCCAAAAAATGAATATTTGCGGAAGAGATGATTGAGGGTCAGAATATTTTTATTTGCACCAAAACAGGAAGAAAATAAATAAATCATCAAGATAAACGTCTTTGGACTTCCAGGGCAGATTTCCTGGTTGGGATGGTCCCATCTTCACCAGGGCTTCTCCTGAACTTGAGGTTGGGCACCAGGTGCTCCGCTTCACAGGAGTTGGTAACCGGCGTAGGTGGGAAGGAACAAAAAAACAAAAACAACACCGGAATGAGTCGCCGGGGAAGTGGGCACTTCCTATCTCAAGGGACTAGGAGTGAGGGAAGAAGTCACCTCTAATCGGCACCAAGTGAGCCCCGATGTGACCTCCCTCCTCCCTCTAAACAGCGTCCTTCCCCACCCATGTCCCGTGAACCCCTGTAGTTTTGCCCGTACCTTGTTGAGCCGCCCCCCTCCAGGAGGGTGGCAGGGCGAGACGTGGTCCGGTTGGCCTCCCGGCTTGACGTCTTTGTCTGCGGCAGCAGCCCTCGCCTCGGTGTCCTCTTCTGTAACTGCTCGGCTTGTTTCAGACGATGTTCCGCCTCGGTCAGCTCCCGCTGTCCACGCCACGAACTATGCTCCTGCTCCGGGGAAACCAGCTTCCGTTCCGTGAGAGAAGTTCGTCCCTCTTGTTTTGGCCGCCTGCTTCTCTGATAGGCCGGTTTGCGATGACGTCAAGGGCCACACCCCCTGGAATTCCGCTTGAGGTTTATTCTTAAAGGGCTCCAGCCCTCCCTGTACAAAGGGTGAGATGGCGTTTATGAGAGACTTGTCAGTGTCGAAGGGCAACAAAGTCCCAAGTTCGTCATCGGACTCGTGACACATGCCCCCCCCCCTGGAATTCCCCGATCGGGGGAAATAAGAAACCGGGACAGATAGTTCGCATTGCCTTGGTCTTTGCCCTTACGGTGCAACACCTCGAAGCGGAAAGGTTGCAGAGCTAAAAACCACCGAAGGGCCCTGTCATTGTTCCCTTTGTTTCTTTGGAACCAAGTGAGAGGGGCATGGTCGGTATATAGCAAAAAGGAACGCCCCTCCAAATAATACCGGAGTTTCTCCACTCTCCATTTCAGGGCCAAGCACTCCTTCTCTATCGTGGGATAGGTTATTTCCCTGGGAAAGAGCTTCCTGCTCATATAGAGTATGGGTCGTTCTAAACCCTCACTATCTAACTGAGAAAGTACGGCCCCTATCCCCACCCCTGAAGCGTCAGTTTGAAGGATGGAGGTTTTCTGGAAGTCTGGAGTGAGGAGTACAGGGGAAGTGGTCAGTGCTGTTTTCAGGGCCATAAAGGCCTGGAGTTCCTGCCCAGAGGGGTTTTTGATACTATTAGCCGTAGAGGATTTCTTTAGCAAATCAGTGAGGGGTGCTGCTGTTTGAGAAAAGTGGGGAATGAACCACCTATAGTAGCCGACCAAACCTAAAAAAGCCCTTATTTCTTTCTTGGTGCCGGGAAAGGGGGTGTCTTGAATGGCCCTTACCTTCTCATATTGGGGTTCAATCATCCCTTCCCCCAACAAGTAACATAGGTATTTGACTTTTTGGAAGGCAAATTTGGATTTCCTTGCGTTGATATGAAGGTTGGCTTTCCTCAACTCTGTAAGAATGGCGGAAAGGTGTGTTTGGTGTTCTCCCCATGTTTTGCTAAAGACAACAATATTGTCTAAATAGGCCGACGAATATCCTAGGTGCTTTTTCAGGAGGGTGTCCATGAGTCTCTGAAAGCTAGCTGGGGCACCATGAAGGCCGAAAGGCAACACAGTGAAGTGGAAGAGCCCATCAGGGGTAGAGAAGGCAGTCTTTTCTTGGTCGTCCGGGTGGAGAGGGATTTGCCAGTAGCCTTTGGTGAGGTCGATGGTGGATATGTAGCGAGCCTCACCCAGGCGCTCAATCAGCTCATCCACCCGGGGAAGGGGATACCCATCCTGTTTTGAAATGCGGTTTACCGCTCTGAAGTCAATGCAGAAGCGGGTGCTTCCGTCTGGCTTTGGAACAAGAACAATTGGTGAACAGCAATTGTTCTTTGAGGGTACCACTACTCCCAAAGCTAACATCTCAGCCATCTCTTTTTGCAACGCAGCGCGATGGGCTTCGGGGACCCGATAGGGTTTCTGTTTAACCACGACGCCCTCAAGGGTGGATATCGAATGGGTGGCTAAAGATGTTTTACCGGGCTGGTTGGAAAAGATATAAGAGAATGAGAGGAGAAGGGCCTGTAACTCTTCTTTCTCTTTTGTACTAAGCACGGGACCAAGAATAGTGTCTCTGACTGTGGTTTCTGCCGGCTTGGCGAATGAAATACCACAGGGTTTCGGGGGAGGCGGACCCAACCACTTTTTAAGTATGTTCACGTGGTACATTTGGGATTTGTTGGGGGAAAGACGGAGCACATAGGTAGTCTTCCCGACCTTCCTTATAACCTCAAAGGGACCCTGACACTCTTTTCTTAGTTTATGAGAGGAGGAGGGGAGAAGTATCAACACCCAGTCACCTACCCTGAACTCTCTCCACTTTTTCCCTTTGTCATAATGTAGCTTGTGTCGTATCTGGGCCTTGTCTAATTGATCTTGTGCTAAAGTTCTCAATTTGTGAAGTCTTACCTTTACCTGGTTTGCATAATCCAGTAAAGCATGTGCTTCAGCAATCCCTTGTTCCTCCCATGTCTCTTTTGTAATTTCGAGGAGGGTGCGAGGTCGCCTCCCGAACAGGAGTTCAAAAGGTGACCCACTCAAGCTAGACTGTACTGTGCTCCGGATGACAAACAGCTCTAATGGAAGAAGCTGATCCCAGTTTCTTCCATCCCCTGACAGGAGTTTCTTTAATGTAAGCTTTAGTTTACCATTGTAACGTTCTCAAGGCCATCCGTTTGAGGGTGGTATACGGATGTCTTTATATGCTTGATGTCCAGCTGTTTACAGATTTCCCTCATGAGGTGGGATACGAAGGGGGTGCCCTGGTCCGTGAGTATTTCTTTCAGAAACCCCATTCTTGAAAACACCTCGATTAGTTTCTGGGATATGGTTGTGGTAGTGGCTGTTTTCAGGGGGAAGGCTTCAGGATAGCGAGTGGCATAGTCCACAATCATAAAAACATACTGATTGCCTTTTCTGGATTTAGGAAGGGGTCCTATCAGGTCCATCCCTATACGCTCGAAGGGCCGCCCAATAATAGGTAGGGGCTGTAGGGGTACCTTTGGAGGGATGTAGGGGTTTAGTTTCTGGCATATTTCACATTCTTGGCAATACTTTTTGATTTGGAGATATATGCCAGGCCAGTAGAAGTTGTCCAGGATCGGCTGACTGTTTTTTTCAGCCCCTACATGCCCTGCTAACAAATGAGAGTGACCAAAGTACAGGACTTGGTCCCTAAAGCTCGTTGGCACTAATAGCTGAGGTGCAGCCCTCTCCTTAGCTATGCGGTAAAGAAGCCCGTGCTGTTCAAGAAAGCAAGGATAGGTTTTGTTTTGGGTGTTCTTTGTTTCTTGCGCTCTCTGCCAGGCATGCCTAAGGGATGCGTCGTTCAACTGGGCCCCCCTGAAATTGTTATCCATAGTCCAAGGTTCTGAGGTGAGGGGGGCGTTGTGTGAACTTTTTGGGATTGTCTCCATTTTCAGGGCACTGGCAAGGAGGAGGGGAAAGGAGGGATTGTCTACCCCTAGGATTAGTGGCTCAGGAAGAGAGGGGAGAACCCCTACAGTGATGGTAGTCTGTGTGCCTGCTTGGGTGCGCACTGGCAACTGTGCTACAGGATAGACCCTGATGTCCCCATGCACACATCGTATGCCAACATTCCTCTCTACAATAATCTGTGAGCGAAGGACCATGTCCCCCCGGGCCACTGAATGCTTACACCCTGAATCAAGGAGGGCTTTTACTTCTCGGTT
The DNA here is from genome assembly GCF_964204655.1 of Triturus cristatus. Taxonomy (NCBI): domain Eukaryota; kingdom Metazoa; phylum Chordata; class Amphibia; order Caudata; family Salamandridae; genus Triturus; species Triturus cristatus. The sequence goes on along the minus strand of NC_140583.1, from coordinate 1,154,113,012 downwards.
GTTTACAATGAGACTCACATAGTACATATGTCCCATCTCTTGTGCGAACAGAATCGATCTGGGGGCGTAGCTGACGTCCATAGGTTTGTCTCTCTTCTTTCTACACATTCGCCACATTCAAAGCACTGGGGGCCGGAGGTGACTGGAGGGTCATATCTCCCAGGTCTAACTCTTGGGGGTTCTGGGTAGGTTTTGGCGGGCCTTCTCTCCGACTTTGACGTAACAGGACCTTTTTGGGGTTGTTCGGGTTCTTTGATAGGCCCACGGCCCTGTGCACGGGTGAATGAAGTGGCCATTTCAACGGCCTGTTCAACAGTTAAGTTCGCATGTTGTCGAAGCCCCTTTTGGGTGCCATAAGGGAGGGCTTCCAGATACTGCTCAAGATATATTTTGTTCATTACATTGTCGATATTGGCCTCTTGAGGTTTTAACCAACGGTCGGCGGCGTCCTTTATTTTGAAAAAAAGCGTCTTAGGTGTGTCACCCGCTGTTCCTCGTTCTTGTCTAAACCGGAGGCGGTGGGCTTCGTCATCTAATCCGAGGCAGTCCAGGATATACTGCTTCACGACCCCATACACAGCAGTTCCATCCTGATTGATAGCCTGGTATGCCGCCTGAGCCTCTGCTGTGAGCAAGTGTGCCAAATAAAAGGGCCATCTATCGGTGGGCCACCCACTGGCCCTAGCAGCCCATTCAAAATGCTATAGGATCCTCTCCAGGCACGTACTTTTGTAGGGGGATAGCAGTGCCAGGGGGTGCGGGGGTTCTCCCATGTCCGAGCCCCAGGAGGATCTGGTTCTGTCCTTCAGCCAATTTCACCAAGTTGTCCGCTTGGGTCTGTATGACGGCTGTAAAAGCTGCCCGGTCCATTTCTGCTTGACTGGTACCCCGCTCGGCGGCCCATTCTAGCTTGGTTTGGTAACTCCTTCAGCTGGTATATGATGTTCTCCATCTTGTAGCGACAGAGGCTATGCCCGCATTCTCCACCACTTTGTCACAAAGAGGGATCGGTGCCAGAGTGAAGGTGGAGAAAAAATGAATATTTGCGGAAGAGATGATTGAGGGTCAGAATATTAGATAAACTTCTTTGGACTTCCAGGGCAGATTTCCTGGTTGGGATGGTCCCATCTTCACCAGGGCTTCTCCTGAACTTGAGGTTGGGCACCAGGTGCTCCGCATCACAGGAGTTGGTAACCGGCGTAGGTGGGAAGGAACAAAAAAACAAAAACAACACCGGAATGAGTCGCCGGGGAAGTGGGCACTTCCTATCTCAAGGGACTACGAGTGAGGGAAGAAGTCACCTCTAACCGGCACCAAGTGAGCCCTGATGTGACCTCCCTCCTCCCTCTATACAGCACCCTTTCACCTCCTGTGTCCCGTGAACCCCTGTAATTTCACCCGTACCTTGTTGAGCCACCCCCCTCCAGGAGGGTGGCTGGGCGAGACGCGGTCCGGTTGGCCTCCCGGCATGACGTCTTTGTCTGCGGCAGCAGCCCTCGCCTCGGTGTCCTCTTCTGTAACCGCTCGGCTCGTTTCAGACGATGTTCCACCTCGGTCAGCTCCCGCTGTCCACGCCACGAACTCTGCTCCCGCTCCGGGGAAAACAGCTTCCGCTCCGTGAGAGGAGTTCGTCCCTCTTGTTTTGGCCGCCTGCTCCTCTGGTTTCCGATGACATCAAGGGCCACACCCCCTGGGATTCCGCTTGAGGTTTATTCTTAAAGGGCTCCAGCCCTCCCTGTACAAAGGGTGAGATGGCGTTTATGAGAGACTTGTCAGTGTCGAAGGGCAACAAAGTCCGCAGTTCGTCATCGGACTTGTGACATCTATGGACTAAGATCTCGCCTATGGCTTATTTGATCCCAAGGATATCAGATGTCCCCATTCAGCTGAGTGGAATCCTGCCTCCAATTCGACTTAGATCAGAACTGGAGGATAGGAGCCACCTAGGAACAGAATGCCCATGGCTCGCTATTGAGTGTAAAGTTACAGGCCCTCTGAAGCAACACACTAAGATGGCGACATTCCTGGGGAAATATACAGAGGACTTCAAGAAGGTTAGAGGCACATCCTGCCTTGCATGAATGGACAAACTATGAGATCTTCCAGGCCCCTAAATAAGCAAAAGTCACCAAGCATTCAAAGGAGCGGGTAAATCCTCTTAGGATGTGCAAGCTGCCTTCTTGGAAATGCCACCTGCACAATTTCCACTTATTGCACCCATTCCATTCTGTTTCGAGTGTACCCATAATTAGGTGAACTGACCTCCTCTAAGGTGGGGACATAGGCAATTGGGAGCAATTTCAGCCATGCCTTTGTCTGAGACATGGCAAAGTTTGTCTAGACCGTCACTGTGCTGAAAATAAGTGCACTCCTAATTACAGAGAGTTTCACCTTAGTGGGTTTCAGGTGGTCCGGGAGTGGCATGGGAAGCTCTTCGTGCTGCGGCCAAATGCAAAATCCCCCAGTGGGCATACATTTTATAGGAGGGCACTGGCAAAACCAAAGAATACTCTGCCCCATATTTCCCCTCCAGAACAAGGTCCGTAACGGTCTGGTTCATCAGAGGTGGCTATAGAAGAGCCACAAACATTACGGGCGAGAGCCCTACCTTCTTCCTTTGTAAAACTGGGGGACGGGGTAGTGGGGTTGCAAACAAGTCACTGGAATATCATTGAATGCTAGATCCTTCTGATGGGACTTGGCACAGGGAACGTTTCCTCCTGTTGCCCATTTTGGAACTGCAGATCTGTGTGACATGGTTTAACCTTCATATTGAATGTTTGTCTGTGGTTGTCTTAAACACAACATTCAGTTGTTATTTCAGTACTGATAAAAATGCTTTCACAAATACAGTGCTGGTCTGAGAACATTAATTAGCACACCTGACAAGCTCACCCTTGCGTGACCAACCTAGATGTAAGCAAACCTAAAAAGAGAGCTCTCTTTCATTGTTTAATCAGCATTCTTGATTTTTCTTTGTAAGCTGCTGTTTTGTCTGCTTGCAACCTTTAGAAAAAACATTGAGACTTCACAAATTCAATTTAACAATTAAAATCAGAGACCATTTAATGCAGTTCCTTATAGTCTTTCTTGTATTATTTTATATGACACATTTCAGAAATAGTCTGTGAACTGCTCTGCAAGGGGACCTGAGGATTCAAGCCCCAGATAGCTTTGCTCTAGGAAGCTAGCTTTGTATATACTATACCAAAATGAAGTATAGTGTGCACACAGTCCAGTGGAACCCCAAAGGTAGGCAGAGGTAAAAGTAGATAGAACCTTACTCTCTATTTGTGGTAGTGTGGGCGAGCAGTAAGGCTTTATCAGAGGGTAGTGTTAAACATTTGTTGTACACGCTCAGTCAGCAAATGATGTCACAAACTCAAAGACTGAACTCAGACCAATTTTGATTGTATAAAAATATTATTAAGTTATTTTATTTCTAGAATCAAGCCAAGCCTGACACAGGTAAGTGAAATAAATGCTGTGTGAAATCTTATGCAATATTTTACAATTTAATGCAGGTTCAAATACCATTGATTGAAATACAGGTAAGTCAAAAAGCCGAAATTACTTTTCAAATTACTTTTTAAGTTACTTTTTCTACTTAGTGTGATATGCCTAGATATCACACTGGGACACTTCCTATAGAAAAGGTAAGTCAAATCAGTTTTGCACAGTTATAGTTTTTCAGGTTTTCATACAAATCAACTCCACACTTAAAACATTTTTCAAGGAAAAACAGTCAATGTATTCCTATGGAGAGAAATGGAGTTATCGGTTAACAGGTAAGTACTCAGTCTTTAGGGTTGAGTTCCTGGGGTTAGAACAAGGGATCCCCCAGGGTCAAGGATGCACTCTCAAAGCACCCTCAGCGGCACAAGGGCGTCTGAATACAGAGTGCTGAGGCCCAATGTTATCCAATGAGGGATAGGGGGCCTCCGGTTGGTGGCTGCTCACGAGCGGGTCACAGGGTTGTAGGAGCAAAGCTCCTGGTGTTAGGCTCAGGGCAAAGGGGGATCTGAGTTAGCACCAAAAGTACACCCGCAGCGACACCTGGGTGCAGGGTGCTGTTTTGGCTTCGGGTGACCTGTTGGTTTCAATGGGGATTCTCTGGTTTTGACAAAGACTGCAGGCTCAGGGACGAAGATCTTCTGGAGGTGACCACCGGCTGGAGAAGTAAGTTGGGATGCCTGGGGATGCTGGGACACCATTTGTTGGGCCACCCAAGGCTGTGGGTAAGGGTGGGCGGAATTTGCGAAAGTGCCTTTTGCAAAATATCGCGAAACGGCAAAAAATCTCCGCGATCATGCGAAATTTCGCGTGACTGCGGAGATTTTGTGCTGATTAATGTGTTACTGAATTTGACCTTCAACTCTTGCACCTGCTTTATTTATATCTGTAAGTGCTTCCTGTTGAGGTTTAATTTTTGTGACAGGAGAATCCTGCCCTGCATACAAGAAGATGCCACCGTTTTGTGCAATACTCATCTTGAGTACTTTCTACTGGCTAATAATCAGTAAGTGCTACCTCGGTGGGTAATGAAATGTATAGTGCTTTTCCTACACTACAGCTGCGTAAAGGGCCAGAAGAGTAATCTCCAGCGACCATGTGTGTCTGTAACTTTTGCCACCGCGCCGATGGGCGCCGGGGTCCCTCGAGTGAGCTGTCCATCATAGTGGGGAAAGGGCGGGAAGACGTTGCACACCACTGGTGTGTGGGCTGGGGCCAAACGGCGGGGCTTCTATGCAGTTAACATGCCTCTTGTTTATAAAGGGTCAGAGACCGACCAGAGCAGCAGATGAGGCGAAAGAACCTCCTGGTGTCAGGAACTACACAGGGATTGCGCTCGAGAAACTCATGGATGCACAGACCTCCATCAAGGATTACAGAAATTGTTGATGGTAGATATGGGGAGAAAGCACACCTGCCTAGCCTCCACCGTGCTCACGAATCTTTTGTGCTGATTAATGCGTTACCGAAAGTGACCTTCAACTCGGGCACCTGCTTTAAATCTGTTTGTGCTTCCTATTGAGGTTTAAAATGACAGGAGCATTGTGCCAGAATTAATCCTGCCCTGCATATTTCCGTTCCCCCGCGGATCACGGAAGTTTCGACATTTCTGCGTTCCGCGCGGAACACGAAAATGTCAAAATTTCGCAATTTCTGCAAGCGGAACGTAAATTGTCGCCCACCCTTAGCCGTGGGGTGCAGGGGTGTCTTTAGGCATAGGATTTTCTTACCAGTTCCGTTCTGGGGGATACTCCAGAAAGACACTGCAGGGATCGTGGAGAGGGTCGAGGCAGGTCAGAGATCACCAGATCTCAGGTCAGGATCGCCAGGGAGACCTCCTCATGGTGTTGGCCCACTCGAACTCGGGCCGTGGGCGTCAGGTGCAGACTCACAGTTTTGGCCAGAGACAGAGTCTGTGGGTGAACAAATCCAGTGTTCACGAGAGACAAAGTTTTTGGGGTGGAAGGCAGGTCCTTAGGGTTCTTGAGGCTGCTGGCTGCAGGACACGCCGGGATTTCGCTTCTGCAGGTTCGAGGTGGGAACATGCCAGTAGGGCTGGAGACAAGTCAGTGGACGTCCTCCTCTTCTTAGCTTTAGCACGGCTTCTTCTGTCCTTCTTTTTCTTTTCTCCTTAGACGGTTCTTGTCTGAGGAGGCAAGGTTCAGGGGTGCCCTTAAAAACTAGATTTAAGGTTGTTACAGGTAAGTAAAGGTTGGGAACAATGGGTCCCTTCCTTGGGGTGGGTACACCCCCTAGTATGCCACCCTCCAGTCGGAGGGGGCATATGCCTCACTCTGGTTGGCTGTATCCCCATCTGCAAGATTGCGGGGACGGAGAGTTGTGCTTCACCTCGCCTCCCCCAATTGAGGGATGGGGGTTGGCAAAGGTGGGCACACCACCCTTCCTCATTTGGTTTTTTCACCAATTCTCCCACCCAAAGTGGGGGTCAGAACCTGTGGGGGCCAGTTGCTGGAAACAGCAAAGGCCTGGGGAATCTCACAAAGGTGGCAAGCCTTTGAAGCTTCCACTTCGTGGACCCTGCCCATCCTGGGGGAGGAGGCTTGGCACCTCGTTCCAGGATAAGCATTGTTTCAGACCCCTGAGAGCAGCAGGCTCTCGACCCACGGGTCCAGAAACATATCTGGCGGTGGCGGCTTGTGAGCAGCCACTCAGCCTGGACACTAGGGTTAGGTCGTTTTTCAGTGGACATCTCTAAGATGCCCTCTGTGTGCATTTTTCAATCCCACACTGGCATCAGTGTGGGTTTAATGTGCTGAGAAGTTTAATACCAAACTTCCCAGTTTTCAGTAAAGCCATTAAGGTACTGTGGAGTTCGTAATGCCAAACTACCAGCACCATATACTCTTAATGGCATTACTGCACTTACAGTGTCTAATAATTGGCTTAGACACTGTAGGGGTACAGGGCTCATGCACTTGTACCCTCACCACTGGTATAGTGCAGCCAGCCAGAGGGACGGTTGATCTATGCCAGGGCAGTGGGTTGTAGGCATGGCACACAGGGATGTGTGCTGTCGACTCTTCGCTTTGTTCTGCACCAGAACACGCAGCCTGCAAAGGCAGTGTGTGTGTGTAAAGGTACAGGGCCTCTAAGGGTGGCACAATAAGTGCTGCAGCCCTTAGAGGCCTTCTCTGGTCACAGTGCCCTTGGCACCTGTGGCACCATTTACAAGGGGCTGACCTGTGGCCAAAGAGTGCCAACTGGATTTTGTTTGCAATGCAGTATTGGGGAAAGAACATAGTCCCTGGGTACCTGTTTGGCAGGAGCCCAGGGCACACTCAGTCAAAGTACATCAGCAGTTTAGCAAAATAGTGGGGGCAATCATGCAGAAAGAGAGAACTTTCTTGCATTTGCCTTTGCAAAAGTCCGTTTGTCTGGAAGTATTCATTTACTTAGAATTGAAATTCTAGTCACACAGTCAAGCTTATCTCTTTACGGAGGAAAGGTAATATCTAATCTTTCCACCTGCCGCTTTATTTTAGCAATTATTTATGTTGTCGTCTTGTGCAAGAGTAAGAGGGAGGGAGCCTGCTTTCCTTGTCTGCGCGCTTCAGTCACTTTGATTTTCCAGACAGGACAGACAGACGCAAGGGGTCTTGTGCAGAGTAAATCCCTGCGATGTATTTCAGGAACGCAGCACAGCAGGAGCAACAAACACCTCGCCTTGTTCGATAAATCCTGCCTCCTGCAGCTTTGAAGAGCGTGGGGTGGACGTTCTCAAACAGCTCAGCTCCTATTAATGCCAGTAATCTCTCGGCACGTCAAACCCAATTCTGGGAACATCAAGCATGAACAGTTTTTGTTGCCCCAACTGCAGACTGAGGCAGCTTTAGATTTTTCTAGAACGTAGTCGAACCATCTCCGCCCCTCGTTTTGAACATATTGCATATAACGTGGCATCCTCTTTCAGAAGAGATGCTTTCATCCTCACTAATTGGTGGGTGTGGGGGGGGGGAGCAGTGGGGCGGCGCACGAGTGCAGTAGGTGCAGAGGCACCGGGGACATGGAGTATTAGGAGCTCTCTGAGACCAAATTATGTCTGTCTTTTACTACCAAACTGTGTGTGTGTTTAATTCTCCTGCTTTAGGCCCCACCCTGCGCTTTGTTGAGCCAGTTGAATGCAGGTTTGCATAGTCCCGTTTTCAAGCTCTCTGGAAACCGCATAGTTTAGTTTGGGGTTTTATACACTTGTTCACCCACAAGTCGCTTGGTACTGGCTCGTTTGCTCATATATTGTAGCTTATTTAGACAAGCCTGCGTGAATAGTGATGTTTTGATTTGGCGTCTAACTCTGGAAGCTCGTAATACTGTATGCAAGTAGTGAGAGAATAGTTCCACAGCGTTCCCACAGACCAATACATTTCTGCCCCCGTTTCGTTTCGAAGAAATTTGAGAACACTCAGTAATTTGGCATAAGATGAGCGTAGCCGACTTTCCGGGAAACATGTCGGTATCTGGTTGAAAATTAAACTGGGTGCATTATCTTTAGACTGCACGTAGTCCCTTAAACTGTATGTGCTTGTGCTCCCGAAATGGGTGCCAGGAAGTGCAGGCACACGTGACTAAACCCTGATGCTCCACTTACAAGACGCGCTACTGTTTCCATATAATTTGCAGACTACGTAGAAAAACATTTGAACTGACTGATAAGTGCAAAACATCACTTTACACTGGTTGAAAATGGTGCTTTGGGGAATGGAGCAGTCTGACGGCTGCTGGGTTTGGGCTGGATTGGACTATATCAATTCAATCAGCTTTATTCGAATAAGAGAAATAATCATAAAAGCACAATACAATTTTGGAGACAATATATGCAAACATTAGTTTATAAAATTCATAGAATAGCAGTGCAAGTCAAATCCATTAGAATTAAAAAAGTGTGAATTACATCATGATTTGAATTTCTACATTTTAAAACAAGCTTTAAAAATATTAAAATTGAGACGGTCAACTGTTCTTCTAATGTTTGTAAAAACAGAAATGCAGGACGACATTGTCTTAAGCCCCTATTTTTTTTAAATTGGCAAAATCCACCTATGCCTATTATGAGAGTAGAATTTACAAAAGAACAAAACGTGGATAGTCGATTGAAAGGACACATCATCACATGGGCATCTACACAGCTCCTTTGACCAGTTGTTTTGAACAGGAAAAGTAACGAGCCTATGAAAAATGCCCAATCTCAAACGGGTCAACAGAAATCTATCATGTTCTCTTGTTTTTTTGCAAATCTGTTTTTATTGTTTTTCTTTGGTAGAAGAATACATGCTTCGGCAGCATAAATTACACACAGAAGTACATGAGCATATGCAGATTGTTAATCCGTGCCCGGCCTGCAGTCAATTTAATATAACCTGCATTCGAGTTGTGCGCCAACCACCACCCGCCCAGAAGCCGGCTGCAATTTCCTTATCAGTTCTGGTGTTGTCTCTTAAGGAGGGGCAGTAGCCACCGCATACTAGCCACTTAGCCGTACATGCAAACTTATGTCGCCCACGCAACTTAGGCGTTAGAAACAGATGAGTCACCTACAATTCAAAAGAAGAACTCATAACAATGGCAGCGTGAACAGTTGTACACATAGATTGCTCTCCCCCCGTTCTACCCCTGACTCCCCCCCTCATCCCTGGGACCACCCCCCCCAGGCCCCACAGTTGCAACCATCCCCATGTGCGCGCAGACGCCCCGTCTTTAGGCCAGAGGCAGTAGGGGCTATGCTATCCCGTCAGCGAGGCAGCCGGTACTACGCCGTCGCTCGCGCAGGCACGTCCAACCACCCCCATGTGACCCTCCCCGTCCAAACGCCGGAGCTCAGCAAGTAACTGCTCCCAGCGGTCCGCCATAGGCTCCTTCCGCAGCCCCAGAGTTTCCTCCCTGCGGATGGCGGTCCCCTCCGCCCTAGCCCATGCCTGAAACGAGGAGCACCATGCTCGCGTGTGTGGTGGGTCATGTGCCTTCCATCTCCTAGTGATGAGGCGTTTGGCTACTACGAGCCCCAGGTCCAAAAATCGGGACGTTACCTTGTCTTTGGGCGATCTTTTAAATTGGTGTAAAATGTGTTCGGGCCAATCTAACGGGATGTTATGACCCACACTCCCCTGCAACAGCCCACTGACCTCTCTTCAATAGGCGCTCAACCCAGGGCAGCTCCACAGCATGTGCAAGAACCCCGCCCCTAGCTCGCCACACCTAGGGCAGAGTGCGTCATTGCGGCGAAAGTACCTGTTAATTAACTCAGGTGTGAGGTAGGCCCTGTGTACTATGAACAGCTGGATTTGGCGGAACCGCTTGTTTCTGGGGATACGCACTGGGCCTTTGAGGACCCTCTCCCACTCCTTGTCTGCTAACGGCCTCCCCAGGTCCAGCTCCCATTTACCGCGAAGCGGGCCCAGGCTAACCGCCGTGTGCTCCCGTAACGAAGCCGCGAACCAGCAGACCAGATGTCCGCCCCTCCCCATGACGTGCAGGTATTGCATGGTTAGGTGCTGACTAGGCTCCGTGGTCATGTTCCCCCATTTGGCGGTCAATCTCGCCAGCAGTGAGCGGTGCGTAAGGAACCCACCGGGTGGGAGCCCGTCCTCCGACACTAAGGTCTCATACGGTATAAGCTCACCGTCTCGGTATAGGTCCCCCAGCGTGCGCACATCTGCTTCCCACCAGCCCGCCAGTGCAGGGGCCGCAAGCACCCCTCCACCTCCGGGGGAACCCTCCAGAGGTATTGCCGGAGCGTATGGAACAACAGCGCGAGTGAGGTACAAAGCCCTCCGAAAGCACCTATGCGCCACCGCCAGAAGGAGCGGCATCGGTCTCGTAACCGTGGCTAGGGGGTGAAAGAGTCCGGTCACACGTTCCAGCGAGTAAGGTGCTGCTGCCGTGGCTGTATCGTCCCTGCCTCTATCAGCCAACCAGCGGGCAACCCATTGTAGCTGAGCAGCCAGGTAGTAGTGCTCAAAACAAGGAGCCGCCAGACCACCCCTGTCTGTTGGCAGGAATAGCTTTGCAAGCGCCAACCTGTGTCTGGCAGTGCCCCAAACAAAATCCCGCAGCATCCTATTGAGTCTACCAAAAAAAGGCGGGGGGGACATACGTCGGTAAATTAACAAAGTAGTACAGGAGTCGGGGAAGCATGACCATTTTGGCGAGTGCCACCCTGCCCGTGGTCGTCAGTGGGAGTGTGCTCCAGAAGTTCACCTGCGACCTGAGCGCCGTGACCGCCCTTCCCAGGTTCCCGTCGAATAAGTCAGTCGAGCAGCGGTATATTTGTATCTCCAGATATTGAAAGGTGCCTTCTCTCCATTGAACCGGCGTGCCATTCAGATGGTAACCCGGGTCCGCAGTCCCTGCGCTAAAAGCATACAGACAAGATTTACCTGCGTTCACACGGAGTCCCGAAATGGTGGCGAGCGACTGCAACAACTGGGCCAGCTGTTCCGGCATGCATCCCACATCCTTAACGTACACTAACAGGTCGTCTGCGTAGAGCGACACCTGGTGAACAGCGTCCCCCAATGGTATACCATCTCCCAGGGTCGTCCGCACAGCCGCCGCCAGGGGCTCCATCGCCAGGGCGAACAGCAACGGGGACAAAGGGCATCCCTGCCGGGTGCCCCGGCCCACCGGTACCGCCTCCGAGACATAGGGGCCCAGCCGAACACAGACCGTGGGGTTCCTGTAGAGCAGGTCGACCATCCTGAGGAATTCCCTATCCAACCTATATTGTAACAGCATCGCAGACAGGTAGCCCCATTCCAGGCAATCAAACGCCTTCTCCAAATCTAGGAGAAGGCACCCCGCTCTGGGCCATCTGTGCACGGCCTCAGTGGCCACCCTGAAGTATCTCCTAAGGTTTAACGACGTGGACCTCGCAGGGACAAACCCATTTTGGTCTGCATGCACCAAATGAGGGACCACTGGCGCCAATCGGTCCGCCAGTGCTTTTGCTAGGATTTTGTAATCCACGTTGAGCATTGCCAGGGGTCGGTATGAGCCCAAGGCCGTGCGGTCACGATCCGGTTTAGGCAGGGAGACCAGGAACGCCTCCCGCATGGAGGGGGGGAGCGACCCTTCCTCTAGTGCTGTGTTGTAGAGCGCTCGCAGCAGCGGTGCCAGGGACTCGCGGTATGCCTTATAGTACTCCGCAGGCAATCCGTCCGGTCCCGGTGTTTTTTCCCGACGCCATTGATTGAATTGCCTCCCCAATTTCCTCCAGGGAAAGGGGCCCACTGAGCGCTTCGTTGTGTTCCCTTGAGGCCACAGGCAAGTGAATGGAAGCCATGAACTCCCCAAGAAGGTGCCGGGGACCCGTCCCCTTAGCCGTATAGAGGTGCTTGTAATGGTCTATGAAGGCCCGGTGTATTTCGCGCTGCGTGTATACCACCACTCCGTCTTCCCTTCGGATTGCTCCTATCGGGTCCCGACGATCCTCCTGCCGGATTAACCAGCCAAAAGTCGGCCCGCCCTATCTGCTCTAGCATGTGTTCTGGCCGTGTGCGCCGCAGAGTTGTGACAGCGGAGCCGCTCCATGAGCTCTGCGTGTTTCCCGCGGAGATCCTCCAGTCTACGCAAATGTCTACCCCCTCCTTCTCCGTCCCTCTCATACTGCAAGAGTTCATCCTCTAGGCGCGCCAGGGAGTCTGAAAGTGCCTTACGTATGTTCCACTTGGCCCCCAGGCAGTGCCCCCGAATGGCTACCTTATGGGCGTCCCATTCCACCAAGGCACTGGTTGCCGTCCCCTCGTTTGCATCAAAGTATGCTAGAATAGCCGTACCAAGGGAGGAGCGGAACTCCGAGTCCTCCAGCACGTTCGGTTGAAGTCGCCAGGTGGGCACCGGCGGGCGATCCGCCACCCAGCCAATCCGAAACCATAAGGGGTTATGGTCGGAGTGCGTATTCCGACTGCTCGATAAGCAGGAGCAATGACTGGGAGCCCACTATCCGGAGGGAGCATGTTAATGCGCTGCCATGGAAACAGTGTAACTAGTATGAACAATTTAACAATTGAACAAATAGGGCGTATTCCCAACTGGGCACCTTGGGAATGCTAAGTAATATTAGGCTAGTGCAGTGTAGTGCCTGATGGGGTACGTGCGATAGTAGCAACTTGTTGATACTAGTTCCCCTCCCTTGGCTCCACTGGAAGAAGGAGGAGCAGCATCGTGCCGAGAATTGAACTGCCGTGTAGGCCCAGTGCAAGTCGCGGCGAGAGGAGCCCGCAGGTGTAATATCTAGTGGCACGCGCCATGTGCAACCCGCCCCCGCGAGGCCAGCCGCTCCCAGCGCTAATCCTACACCCCCCCAGCAGGTCCCAGGGCCCCAGAACCACCCAACTCGATGCCATGGCAGGCACGTGGCCTCGTCTAACATGCGCAGTCACTGCCCAAACTCCAACATTATAACATCCTATCACACAATCAGGTCGGCAGTCTGTGGGGTTACCACTGGCAAAATCAAGTCTTCCGAGACCACTGTGGACGGGGACGACGCTCTACTAGTTCCCGGAGCACTGTGCGTACAAATCTCCTTTCGACCACTGGTGGGTGATGTTCCAAGTGTCACCACCGCCTCGAGTGCCTCCTGCCGCTCCATCCTTATTCTCTCCGGGCTAGGCGCCACCGGTCCCGGCCGCACCAGCTGTCGTGCCCCCGGCGCCCACGTCTTCTGGATCGTCTCCCTGGGCGGCCGTCGACATCCGAACCCGCGGGTCTCACCCCCGTCCACTGCCCGACTCCTCCAGCCAGTCCCACACATCCGCCGGGGAGTCCAAGAAGCGGGTCCCCTCTTTTGCTACCACTCGTAGGCGGGCCGGGAACAGCAGGGAGTAAGGTAGCACCAGCTCCCGAAGCTGTCGCTTCACCGCCATGTAGTTGCTCCTGCGCCGCTGCACGGCTGCGGTGTAGTCCGGGAATAGCATGACTCGGCTACTGCCCACGGTCAGGTCGCCAGACTTTCTGATTTCACTTAGAACTGCATCCCTGTCCCAGTAGTTGAGGAGCTTGAACAGGAACGGTCGGGCCGGGCCCCCGGCCTTGGCCTCTGTGCCGGCACCCTGAGCGCCCTTTCCACAACGAAGTGCTGAGATAACACCCCCTGAGGCAGAAGATCCCGCAACCAGTTTTCCACATATTGCTCCGGGTGTCTTCCCTCCACTCCTTCCGGAAGACCCACTGCGCGGATATTATTGCGCCGGGAGCGCCCTTCTGCATCGTCTATCCGATCTTCGAGTGCATGGACCCGGTCCAGCACATCCTGCAGTGCTGCGCTATGGCTCTGGACAACTAGTTGGATCTCCTGAAGTGTTTGGCCGTGCGTCGCTACCCTCTCGGCCAATTTGCGATGGTCAGCGTGAAGGAGGGTAAAGTCTGATATGACCTTATCAATCCTTGTTTCGAGGGACTCCCTTGTTTGGTCCAGGGTAGTGCCAAGCCTCTCCACCGCCGCGAGCATGGTGTCCATTTTAGTTGAGAGGGCCGCCATTTGCAGCTCCGTGTCCCCCCCCCGGCCGCCCCTGTGGGGGGTCCAGGCTCCCGGCACATAGCTGCCCCTGCTGTGATTTGTCGCGGAGCCGGCCCATCGTGTACTGCTGAGCAGTCGGCATTCACAGCTCGTCCCCAGGCGTCGTATGCACAACCAGGCGTGGGCCCTCCAATTCCGCCGGCACTCTGCTCTGCGCAACCGCCGGAGCTCTGCTCAGTTCCCAGGGCCTGGCCGCTTGGCCGCAAACAGCAGGAGGAGGACCAGGGGCACCCCACAGCCCGCACAAGCAACAGGCCCCAGAGAGGAAGCACGCCAGCAAGATTCCCCAGTCCGTAAGGGGCGCATAGAACTGTTCGCTCCTTTCCCCTCACGGCATCGCACCACTTTACTCGTCCCCCCGATGCGTCGACCGGCAGATGTCCGATCCAGTCCCGCTCCGGCCCTGCCAGGTACACCCGACCGGTGCCTGCCAGCAGACCGCTGCGTGCCCAGGCTCACTCGTTCTGTGCTGCCTCAGCTTTGCGTCCACGGGAGCGCCGAGAAACCAAGCGCGGCAGCCCTGCCAGCCAGCGTCACGGCAGGGGCCACGCTCCCTCAGCCTCCACACCCGGCGCCCCGGCTCACAGTCTCGTGGGGGGCCCTCCACTACTCCGCTGCGCGCCTCCTGGCGATCCCGGCAGTGTCTGGCACACCATGCGCCGCCGCGGCCTCACACAAAATGGCGCCTCCCCCGGAATGGCGCCCGCCTCCGTCTACACCAGGCCTCGGGCCCGCAGCGCGAGCAGACTCAGCAACGGGCAGCCCACGCCTCCTGTCTCTCCGGGCACTCCAGGCGCGCTTCTGCACCCCTCCTGTGCAATAGTTGGCCTCTCCGCCCGGTCCAATTTCCTCTACCCGTGCCTTGCCGCGGGCGCGACCATGCAGTACCCCCGATCTCAGGGCCCTCCTCACCGCACGTCGCGCACACAGTCACTGTGAGCTCACTGCAGCAGAGGGACCCGCGCGGGCCCCAGGCCTTGGCTCACCTCACTGTCCTGACCTAGGCGACGGCCCTCACCACTCGAGGCCGCAGACTCCCCCTTCACTCCGGATCGCGTCTTCACCTGGGTCCGCAGCTCCACAGCGCTCCGCCGCCGATCGCTCCACAGGGCGCAGCAGGCCCTCAGGATGCAGCCCAGGCCGCTGCTCTCCGCTGCGCGCCACCTCGTCTGGGCCTCCCGCAACACTGCAGCACCCGGCAGAGGCTCCCGCCCGTCCGTGTCCTTGGGCGACGTCAGCCCGCAGCCCGCAGCCTCCAGGTCACTCCATCCACGGGGGAAAAGGCCTCTCGGGCAGCGCCTTCCCCGAATTGCCTCCCGGTGCTGTCACAGACTCCAACGGCCGGCCTCGCCCCGCAGGCCGCTGCGCGCGCCCTCTCCTCATGGAGGAGATGCCGGGTCACGGCGCCTCGCAATTGCCGTCCGCTGGGCTGTGCGGACTCCTCGTCGCTCCCCCACACCAGGCCCGTGTCCAGCAGCCACGATCTGCCCCCTCACAGGATTATTTGCAGGATTGCTAGGAGGTAACGGTCGGAGCCTCAGTTGCTCGCGTCCACCATGTTGCCCGGCTGGCCACGCACCCCATCTATCATGTTCTCTTGTAAACATATTTAGATAGGGCTGAAGTCTATCAACTGCCAATATTAACTTACGCGCTTGTACCGAAACTTTTTGGAATTCTGTGTGTCTTCTCTTATTATCCAAATAGTGTAGACAGCTAATTTTAAGTTCTTTCCTATTTACATCTAGCAAACTAAGGGACTCCGAAAAATATTCAGGGTGGCCAAGGTTACCGACAAAATTTTACTCTAGCCAACTAATCTTCCGTACCCCGTCCAATTTACCACAGTCTATGAGTATCTGTCTGTTGAGCTCCAGCGAGTTGGAGGTCCAGATTCTGTGCCACTGGAGTACAGGTTGAATTTTACATATGTCCACTATATAAGACAAGCCCAATTCAGTGTGGCAAATATAGGTAGAGGTGCTATCCGGGACAATCAATACAAATCTTAAAAACCTGTTCTCAATACATTGGAGTGAATTAACATTCTCGTGACCCCAAATACCTGCCCCATAAGTAGCTATTGAGATGCATTTCGCCTTATAGATCTGAATTAGAACCTCTGGAGCCTGTTTCCCCAGCTTCTTACTAAAATTAAAAAGTGCGGCTACCGCTTTAGAAAACAGTAGCCTCCTGGTCTTATCGATTGCCATGGGTATATAACCAGACATTTTATGTCCCCAGTCACCATTTTATCTTGCTGACACAGTGGCTGATATTAAGTGTTATAGCACTTTTTAGGTCTCGCCTAGCGTTGCAGCCGAACGACTGCCATGGCTTTGCAAGGCATGCAGTATATACTGTAGTGTGGAAGCTTTGTGGAAGCTCCGTCCACTCTGCCCATTGGCTTTTGTCTTAAATGCTGCCTTCTGATTGGTTTGAGGCTTGTTAGTCCCTCCTCATTCATCATTTATATCATTCCACGGCTATTGGCCCCTTTACTCCTAACACTATTTTCTTCCCTGGCCTTCTCTTGTTTTTCATGTTTAATTTGTTTAATCTTTTCATACTATTTTGGCCTTGCCAGTGCTTTTTTGGCCTTGACAATGTATTTGCGTTTTGTAGGAGACCCAGCAGCTCCCAAAACGCTGCTACAAACTGCCCACTTCAGATTGCTTTCCGTCGTCAGGCAGCTGTCTCTTCATGGATATAGTATTGTTGTGGCAGCGCATCAGTCAGTAGAAGTCACAGTGTAGCTGGTATTTCTTTATCTCGGAAATACGAGCTTTTTACGATTACATGTTCTTGTCCCAGCCGTTGTATTTGTGTAGATGATCTGTTGATTTTTATGTTGCAGAGACGTTTCGCTTTGCAATCATTTGATCCTGGGAAGATTGTGCTGTGTTTAAGGAGGTGTGTGCAAGCAAAAATGTATTTTTTCTTTGGAGAGGCCCTGCAGCTCCTGGCACGCTGCTACAGACTGCTCGTTGTTACTGTGCACCATGCTGCAGCGCTCACTATTGTAAGCACATGGAAGGCATACACGTTCTGCAAATAAATGAATAATCAAAAGCAGAATGATTTGCTCTGGCATTCCTGTAGCATAATTAGTAATTCTGATAAAGGGCCCACTGCCTTGGTGAATTATTTTGGCTATGAAAGTAAAATCTGAAAGTATATACATAAAAGAAGAGCTTATCTGCTCGTTTTAAATCAGATAAACCGCTGAGATGAAAGCGATTTAAAGCTGGAAGGAGAGGAGATGTATTACTGCCATTGTCAGAATGACAAAGCCTTCAAAGATATTAAATTATCGTTCTGCTGCCCCCTAAATTGGAAAAAAAAGTCTAGACTTGGTTTCTGCTTCCTACAACATAATTACAACATGTGAGGGGTATATTCACAAGAACGTGGGATAACTACCGCAAGAGTAGCGTAACGCAACTCTCAACATCGCAGCCTATCGTGGGAATATTACGCCGTGCCAACCAAGTATTCACAACACAGTGGTAGCATACCAGATAACTCGTCAAATGGTCGCGCAAAAATCAATACCACGCCGCAAAAATGCGAAACGCAAATGCAAAAAATCATGCAATGAGGCCAATCGCGGTCCAAAAAGTAGCAAAAACCAGCCACAGGCTTGCAAATCACACGCGTCTGGTGGGAAAATGCCCCATAAAAACCACAGAAACAACACACCAGAAACAAGCCAAAGCACGTAGCAACATGGATGCACCCTGACAACCCCCCCAGACCACCAGCAAGGAACAACTGGGACGGAGACGGCCGAGGAGAAGAGGGAGAGGAAGACGGAGTGCAGTCCGCAGCAAAACCAGATCAACGTCATGGAGGTGACAGAATACTACCATCAACTGACCCACAAGTAGACCACCTGGAATGCAGTCGGAGTGCTGAGGAGGCCAATCAAGGAGGCTAAGAGGCGTTGGCATGATGTGACAACCTAAAGCAGGCACAAACCCACTGCCAACAGGAAGACTGCAACGTCCACAGGAGGTGGCAGTCCTGCGCCACAGGAGGAGCTGGAGGAAACCGAGGACACAGTCATCAGTGTGGAGACAGTGCAGGGAGTAGGGAGTACGGACAAGGCTTGAGAGGACCTGACACAACATCAACATGATGAGTAACGACCAGGGACTGGGGGGACGGGGGAGATGGGCACAATGGCACACATGCACAATGAGGTGTAGCCCACTGCACACCCACAATTACCCAGGATCATGTCCCTCATCCCCTTGGCACGCTGCAGCACCCACACATAGCAAGAACAGCACACCCACATTGACGACAACGTGGTACAATGCGTAAAGCAGACACTGCAGAACAGAGGACACAACTGGCTCCGCACATGCACAGAAACATGCCTACTACATCTGACAGAGCAGGAAACTGTGAAATGGAAATGTACGCGTACGACCTTACATCCGTCATGTAGTCCAAATGACCACTGTCCCGCACTGTCTCAGCACCTCCCAAACAGTCACAATGTACATTGTCATACAGTCTGCATGTCAACCAGAACAATGTGCCAACATACATGTTAACACAATGTCAACATGCATCTCCCCTTCACATTGCAGAGGGGCACACAACACCTCCAGCAGAGCATAGAAGACAACACACCTGTGATGCCTGAGAGGACCACCACACCTTTGACACCGACGCCCTACAACAGCCCATGGACATCCCACGCAACCCACCACCAGGACCCGGGCAGCCAAGCTACTTAGAGGAGAACACAGAGCCTGCAACAGACCACACAGCAGGAAGCACCTGCAAGCACAGTTGGCTCATAACACTCCACCCACCCACACATGGCACCCCAATGCCATGTGTCAGCCCGCCAAAAAGAGGCGGCCGAGCAGGTGTGGGTGGGGACAGAACCCATGGAAGGTGAACTAGATCACATTTGTTGGTGTCTATTACCCTTCAGGGATCACCTACACCCCATAAAGTAGACCTACACCGCCATAGAGACAAATGCAGATGCACATTCACAGTACAGAACCACGCCCAGGGGCATGCAAATAGCAGTCACACACCCACATTGGCTCTGCGTACGATGGCCCAGGCCACTCCCCTTACAAATTGAGTGGGTGACGACAAAGTTACATGTCCAAGTTCTAACCCGCTGCCTGCGGTGACATGTCTGCATCCGCTGTACACAGCACAATGTAATGTCGTAGGGCCCTGGGCACTCATGCATACAACAAGACCACAGGGACACACGCAGATATTATGTTGAACTGGCTACGGGCTCGTGCACCTGGCTCCTTTATTGGCAAGGCCACATGTACAGTGACACCTGTGCTGGATGTGTGTGGGGTGAGTGTAAGCCAGCGCGCACATAGTGCTTGGTGCTGGCAACCACTTGAACAGTGGACACCAGTGCAACGGAAACTGAAAACACCTGCAGAACAGAGTCAACTGCTGAGCAACATGGAGGGAACCAGAGAAAGTCCAGAGGACACCCAACATGGAAACAGAAGTGTCCGTGAGTTGCATTGCACTGAGGTAGGGGCACTAAAGCTGAGCGCGCCCATGTGAAGAAAAAGTCTTGGATTGTGTTCCTTTGAGAAATTCCTGATGCAGATGCAGTGGGGTGTGTTAGACATGCATCATCTTCCTCATCAACGTCCCAGGTCTTCCACACTGCTTGAGGTGACATCGCTGCGCAACCTCTACAAAAGCACAAAACTTAATCAGTAACGGACGATGGCTTGCGGGGCACTGAGTCAGTGGCACCTGGAGTGCCGAGCAGGGTATCAGTCTGATGATGGCATCCACGTCAGAAGTGCGCAACTCCGTAAGTCTGTCAGGACCACCGTTTCAGCTCTGGCAGATGGCGGTTGGAGGTGGTCCTGGCGGTGGTGGCGTGTGCCTACTGCGGGGATGCGATGTCCAGGTCGGTCAGGACTCGATTTGATGTGTGAGCCCTGGTATACCGCAGTTAAGGCCGAAGGCAGCGGACAGAGCAGGGCCACAGACACATGGCGTTGATGACCCCAAGGCCATCGTTTCAGATGACATCCAATATCTCAGAAGAAGGGGTCCCGGACATGACCAGCACAGAGTTAGTGGCCCCCGGATGCACTGCCGCCGGCACAGGCACCCAGCCACGGGACGGTGACTTGCGGGGCAGTCAGATGGGCCATGCGACCTGAGTGGGTCCTCATCAATGTCCGAGGTGTATGTTGCAGAGGGTTGCGAGGGACAGTGGAAGAGGGTGGAACTATCCCGAAGCAGCAAATGGAGGGGTGGAAT
This sequence comes from Triturus cristatus, assembly GCF_964204655.1. Lineage (NCBI taxonomy): Eukaryota > Metazoa > Chordata > Amphibia > Caudata > Salamandridae > Triturus > Triturus cristatus. Next base: position 1,154,092,680 of record NC_140583.1, on the reverse strand, counting down.
GCCACGGCCTCGTTTTCACCACAAAGTCAGTATCACCGCCATGATTGCGATGACAAAACCAAGTCCATGGAATCAGTCGCCACCAAAGTCCAAACAGAAAGTGTCCATGGGTCTCGGGGAATAGACATAGTGTCACCGGGGCTGATAGGGGATGCAGTCTGCGATGAGGCCTGTACAATGACATCAAGTCAGCCATAAATAAATCAAGGCTGAATTTGAAAGTGTGTGTGACCTATTCGACCGCAGTGTAGGCCAGGGGCAGTGGTCAGCAAGGGCCCACAGCCACGTGTCGTTGGGATGCTATGCACATGGTTGCTGCCACCTGACCGAAGGGAGTACAGTGAAGTAAAATCTTAATTCTTGTGCATACAAGGACAATGTATGATCAAGACTCAGTTCCAAATGTGTGACCTACTTGTCCGTAGTGTCCGCCGAAGGCAGTAGTCAGCAGGGGACAACAGACATGTGTCGTAAGAATGCCATGCACAGAGTTGGTGGCACCACATCGAAGGGAGTACACTGATATGAAATCTGCAATGAACATATGTACTCTGCCATCGTGTAATCAAGACTCAGTTCCATATGTGTGACCTACTTGACTGTGGTGTAGGCCGGAGGCGGCAGTAGAGTACGTCAACGAGAAAGGACTAGAGAGGGCCTGTGTCGTGGAGGCCGTGATGGTCTGAGGAGGCTGCCAAGGTCGCGGGCCTCATGCTTGGAGCTTGCGCCGGCACATAGTGGGCCCTCCTTGACACACGCCGGTGTCGGCAGGTGATCAGTGTGGCCTGGCTGCGCAGGGGTGGGCCTGACGGGTTCAGGGTCCAGCGGGCCGGGGTATGGCAGGCGCACAGGATCGCAGGCAACTCCGCTCACAAGGACGGCGTCGGTCTCGTGGCTTGGTGAGAGGTGCCACCCTGGCAGAGACATTGGGCTTTCCGGAAGGGGACCATGCCCAGGGCAACGTGCTTTTTATTCACACCCCTACGCTGGCCTGGCGTACGCTGGGCCATCCCACTCCGCTCACGCTTCCGGGGGTGACGTAACAGGCAACATTTCCGCCAACTCCCCCACTGGATGGGGTGACATGGTTGCATCCACTGTCCACTACACTCCATACACCAAAGGTGTATGTCGCCATGGATATGGGTGTGTTCGGCATACTGCAGTCTGTCCAGCACATCTCCACCACTCTTGGCATTGTGTACTTTCCCAATCATGGTTCTCCAGCATCTTTCACACATGCCTGGTTGACACCTCTCCGCACATTCTGCTACAGGTGTGGCTGAGGTGCCATGCCATTGATGGCTCGTGTTCACGGCTTGCCCAGGTTACCATTGTTCTGTCGTGTCTGGTGGGTGGGCATGTTGTTTTACATGTTGGTTGTGATTTTGTGATGTGTGCATTGCCAGAGTTGTGAGTTGCATGGTTTTAGAGTTGAGGTGAGTGGGGTGTTCATTTGGAACTTGCCAAGGGGCTGTGCATTTCCCTTGGTGCCATCCTGGGAACGCTGGTTGCTGATGGACTGTCGGAGGATGAAGGAATCATGCACACTGGCTGGGTATTTGGAGGCGACATTGGTGGAGGTTTCACGGTGTTTGGATGTTGCCTGCATATTGATGTGAGACGTGTGCATTCTGTTTCAGTGATTGTGTTCTGTGTCACCAAGGGGCACAGGTAGGACATGTGTGCTGTAGATTGCCCTCAACACGTGCGTGCATCCAGCTAGGGCGTATGGTCCTTGCTTGGTCTCCAGTGGATTCTGCGCATTGTGTTGGGTGTATAGGTACTGGGATACCAGGCTGATGGTGATGTCCAGGACAGGTGTGAGGGACTTGGATGTGGCTGGTTGGGAGACTCCTCTGACTCTGGCGGGTGTTGGTTGGGGGGAACCAGGGAGCCAAGAAGTGCAGCACAGCCAGCAGCTTTGTGTGGGGTGGGATGTTGGATGTCCGCTGTGTTGGTGCTGTCGGTCTGTTGGGCGATATTGGACAGAATGCGTACAATGGGTGTCCTTTTGAGCCTGTAGCGGGCAATGTAATTGTCAGGTGTTGGGCCTGTGAGGCTGGTGCGTTTCCTGGGGGTCCGCTGTCTTTGTCTGTGCTGCCTCTGTGGTGGTCCTGGGGGGGTTCCGGATGGGGGTTGGGGTCCTGGGGTGGTAGCGGTGGGTGTTGTGGCCCTCTTGGGTGTCTGGGCCGCATGACCAGTGGCTCCATGGCATCTGTTGCCCTTCCGATGTGGCTGTGGGCTGGGCTCCCTTTGGTGGTGCAAGCTGTGGTCCGACTTTGCACCAGGTCTAAGCAGCTGTTAGTTTCCGGTTGCTAACGCGCCTTATCGCCTGTTTTGTGCTCTTATCGGCAATATGGCTGATCGTTGAGAATGTTGAGGAGTGGTGTTGTCGCAGCTTTTGGCACGGGAATGCCTACTCTGCATCTCATTAGCGATAGTTGTGGGGGACATCTGTGGCGATGTTTTTTGCGGGTGCTATCGCGGGTGTACTGGTGCTGTGGGCTGTTAACACTAGCTTGTGATTGGGGCGATACCTTTATCGCAACTTTGGCTACTATAAAGCGCCATTAACTCGGCGATGGATCCTTGTGAATATGCCCCTGAGTGTTTTGTCACAAAGAGAGGAATGTATTGACACTCCCAAGTTGAAGCCACTTCGAGCTCTGTCTTGTGTGATGCATCATTTGCAACAATGTTGAGTTAACTGCGTGCTTGTAAAAGGTCCCCTTTTGCGAGTGCCGAAATTCACACCAATGTGATCTCCTCTTATTGAGTCCCTCCCTACTGCCTGCCGGTGCTCTCTGCTCACGTTTCTTATCAGTGCAAATTTTCACCTTCCCCACCACTACCAGCTTTTTACACTACTCACCAGGGCCAGCTTCACATGTTGCCCATCAAAGTGAGCTCTTCAAACTGCCCAACAGTGCCTTCTCTTCACCACAGCATTAGGGTGAACTTCCCACATCGACTAGTTAACCAGTACCAGATCCTTACACCGTCTGCTTCTCACAATGAGCACCAGTGTCTATTTCTCGTACATCTCACTAGTGCAAGTTACCCACACTGCAAATCAGTGCCGGCTCTTCACTCTCTGCGCACTGCCGCCGCTGTGCAATCTTCATACAGTCAAGGGTGCCAGCCTCTCATACTGTCCACCTGTGCTAACTCCCTACACCACTTACCAATGTGAATTCCTCACACTGCACCCTACTGTTTACACATCATACTGCCTCTCACTTCCGCCCCTCAAACTATTATTTGTTTTATTTCTAATGTTATCTAATTTTTTATTAAAAAGCATCGAATCACTCTTAGTACGATCTCTAAGCGCTTGATATCAGCAAACAAAGCTACAGTTAAACATCCAAGATCTCATTGAGTGAAAAGCTGGGTTTTAAGGTCATTATAAAATTGAAGTAGGTTTTGTTATTTCTTTAAAGCAATTGGAAAAGAGTTTCAGAGACGAGGGGCAGGGCCCTAGATTCAGAAAACTCTGCCTCCCCACTTCTGTACATTGAAACTGGGAATTGCAGAAGTAAGAGAACTCTGGCATATCTTAGTTCTTCTCGAGTTGGACAGTGCTCGAGTTGGACGGTGTAACCTTTATCTTTTTGTTAGAAAGATGGGGAGGGAGCCGTGATATACTCTGAACATAGGACAAAACATTTTAAACTCAATCCTTTTTAGGTCGAGCATGCGCTGCTCTGCGAGACTTGTAGGGAAAAGAAGCCCCGCCCCCTTTCCGCCCATGTTTGCTATTGGCTTGTGTCATTTTTCATCCTAAATGCTGGCTTCTGATTTGAAAATAGGCTTGTTAGTCCCTCCTTAGTACCGCCATGTCTTCATTTGTTACCTCCCATGGCGACTGGCCCTTTTACTTTAGTTGTTACACAGTACCTGTTATTTAGTCTTTAAGCACTATTTTCTTTAACCAGTTTCTCTTACTGCAGGCATGACGTGCTTTGGTGCCTTCTTTACAACCCCGCCCTCCCTCCCATTGTCTGTGCCTTCTTTACCCACCCCGCCCTCCCTCCTGTTGTCTGTGCCTCACCGCTCCACCTGCCCTACCTGCCCTCCCTCCCGCCCTCCGTTATCCTTGATGCCTACCATTTGCAATGCAATAGGTCTCACATTTACGTGAGTTGGTGTTTCGTCATTGTTAATGACAATGCCTTCTATTTATGTGTTCGTTTTTAAACATAAATAAACCTCATTGTCATTTACAATGCCAATAGCTTAAACTCACGTAAATTCGAGACCTATTGCATTGCAAATGCTTGTTTGCTTTTGGTGGTAACTTTTTAGGAGCTTTTGTTAGCGTTTGTCTAGCTTCTGCTTTATATAGTGATAATTTATTAGTGCACTTACTGTAACGTCGATTTGTCAGTCACCGATAAGGTTGCTCAGGCGATGAGGCTGTTGAGGGAGGCGGGCGCCTAGATCTCCTGGCGGTGGGCGTAGAGCAGCATTATGCCCGCCCGGTATGTAGGGCATCAGAGGGGTTCGTGGTGGCAGTAACTGCCTGTTCACGGCCGCACCAGACCCCCGTTCTGCAGACAGAAAAGCTGAGTGTGCTTTGCTGCTCCCGAGTGAGGAGAGGGGCCCGCGAGGGCGTGTGGCAGGCCGATGGTCTTTTTTGGAGATCGGATGGCCTTCCTTGGGGGAAACTGCCACTGAAATTCGCCACTTTGAGGCCCCAGGGGCATTGCTTTAAATGGGCCGGTACTGTCCCGTACGGAGTACCGGCACTTTTTTATTTTGAGGAGGAGAGTAGCAGCACTTCTCAAGAGAAATGCAATGCTTTAATTGTAGAGTACCGGTACTTCTCAGGAACAAACAGGTACCCTGGTACGGAGTATCTGCACTTTTATTTTTCTATTTTAAGCACTGCCCAGGGGAGGGGGAACCAGTGAGGGCAGCCGGGCAGCAGCATAAGCCTTCTCTGATACATGGAGAGGCCTCGCATATGCGGATGGGGCTGCGGGGAATGTGCATGGGGCCGTTGGGAAGGAGAAGGGAACCTTTCGAGAGGCTGGGAGAGCCAAGGAGCATCAGAACAAAGTGGCAAGGAAGAGGGTGGGGAGGAGGGGCTATAGGAGGCAGCAGGTGCAAGTTAGGAGGGAGAGGGAGGTGAGGAAGGGTGCTTCTCTGGGGATGAAGGTCCCAAAATTAATGTATAAGGGCTCAGGCCCAAGTGCAAGAGAGCATACGGTGCACTGTTTGGAAGGCAGGTGGAATATAAAAGGGGGTGTTGGACTCCTATTTTCTTGGACTGCATAGGCTGGCTGGAGAGGGTGGCAGGAGGTGTGCAGGCTTAGAGGACCGGCGAGCAGCATGAGGAGGATGACAGAACTGCTGGGGGGCAATGACTGGCTGGGATCAAGGCAGATGAAGCAAAGGGGACAGCAAGGGCTGAAGGACAGGGTCCAGCCTCAGCACTTGTGACAGCTATGTTGCAATGGAGTGATGTGAGGGGGGCTGAACGACATTCAGTTGGACTGGGGTGGACGCAGGGCAGTCAGCATGGATGGAAGGCCTTCTATGAGGATATATGGTAATATAGGCTGGGTTGGGGGATTGGTGGGGTCATCGGTTGAAGAGGAGGCTCTAGGGCTAGCTAATAGGGCCCGGCCTCATAGTGGGTTGCTATCTCAAGGCGTGCCAGGTGGACTGCGTACCGGGCTGTGTGTGGGGCAGGGAGTTGGCGTGAGCTGCCCCACACACAGCCCAGTTCAGGGAAAGCATGGGAGAATTACCAGCACACCAGCACACCGGCAGGGCGAGGATTCTACAGATGTGACGGACTTGGGAGAGCTTTGTGTGGCTCCATGGCCTCAAAGTGAAGTTAAGGCAAGGCCCTGTATGGCCAGTTGGATGGCGGCATTTGATGGCGCAATCAGTGCCTCAAGAAGGTCTGGGATGGCCTCAGCGTTGCAACATGCAGGAGGGTGTGGTGCAACCTCCAGCAGTGAAATACGTCATCCTGCATCATTGGTGACGTTGGGAGGGCAAGGTACGTCCCTCCAGTGCAGGATAGAACAAAGTGCGATGGTACAGCCTGATGTACGCAAACGGTGTTGGGTGAATGAGGATTCCCAATGGGCTGTGGAGAAAGAAGTGTTTGACGTGACAATGTTGGACTATGAGGAGGGAAGTCTTGAAGGAGGTAAATTGAGGGATGAGGATGATACTAAAATTGTGGAGTTGAGATGGTGGCAACAGGAAGCGGGGCAGGGTAGGGGTAGCGGTGAGAAGCTAATGAGTATGTACCTAGTGTTTTCCAGGATTCAGGTGCTCGGCACCAGCATGACAGACATTATGTGTCATTGCGACAAGGTAGTAAGGCTGTGGACTCCAGAGCAGGCACCAACCTTGGCACCAGGTAAGGAAGTGCGGGCAATTGACACCATAATGGTGTCCATTGGAGTCAGGGTGAAGTAGTCTCAGGGGAGCAGTCAGGCCCCACCTGAGAAGAGGTTTATATGTGAAGGACACTGTTGTCGGTACAGAGTAACGGAGTATGGGTGGGAAGGGTGAGCCAGCATTAAGCCACAAAGATGGTAAACAAGGGGTCCCGGATACAATGGGAGGGAGGACAGGGACAGAGTAAGAGCAAACCTGGGACTTTTTTTTGCGTTCAGATAATTTGCTGTATTTGGAAGAAAAGCTATACAATCAAAATATACTGTGATACACACATGCAAGATGTGATACATAGTGCACATGCCAGCATAATGAAAACCATATAACAGTAATCATAGCTGGAAAATCAGCAAAGAGAGTACTCGTAACAGTATAAAGGAGGTGGGTCAAACTTGTCATATGATTGCGACATGATACAATGCGACAGAATGTAAGTTACCTTTCGAGATATTCAGATGATTGCTACAGAATATAACATGAAGATTTAAAAGGCATTGAGACAATTGTAGCCTGAATTCAGCCGTGCATCACAATACTACAGAGGTCTTCAAACTTTTGGATACCGAGACCCCCCTGTCAACATTTTGAGGCGTAAGGACCCCCTCCTGACAAAAATGTCTAAACCTGTTGACTAAATTGCGTGGGATGAAAATGTAAATGAGGTTATGTGATGCCGCGTATTTTGGGATAGCATTGCTTCATTATTTTGATATTTGTTACACACAGTAACGCTGAGGAAAGATTTCACCCAATCAGTACCCATTTATAACCAAAATACAGCAATTATCATCAGAAAGATTTCAAGTCAACCTTTGTGAAGGGCCTTCCACTCTGCAGCAATACGTGCTGCCACATTAGAAGCTCACCTGGCCCTGACCGGAAGAAGCAGGGGTCCCTTAAAACCCTGGCGGTTTTGTGTAGAGTTAAGCCGTTTACTCATGCAGCTTTCCTCTCACCCCCTCCCTTCCATCCCTCTCTCCTCTCCTAACCCCGGATCCCTCTCTCACTTTGCAGGTCATTTTCTTTCACCCCTTTTTACAACTTCTGAACTCTCCCCATTCAACCTCTCACTTCACCTTTAATCACCTCTTGCCATTCTGTCCTTTCACTGCCCTCATCTCTAACAGTCTCTCACATTTATCTCATGGCCTCTCTGGCCCTGTCACCTCCCGTGCCCCTCAGCACTTCTCATTCACCTCGTCTCTTCATTCAAATTTTTGTCTATTTGTATCTTACACCTCTCCAGTCCCCCCATTCCTCTTTCACATCTCCCCTTTGTTCTAACAGAAGCCCTCACCTTTGGATCACACTCACTTCTTGCGTGTCCACACTTCTCTTCGGCAATTCACATTTCTCCTCATCCCTGACCTCTTCAATCAAATTCTCTCACTCCCTTGCTGTCCTCTCTCATTTTGGGTGCGGATGCAAGTTCAGAATGGGATGAATGAATGTATGATTACTGATGGGCTTGTTTGAGTGAGTTGCATATTGAGTAGTGAGGGGGACAGGTGAGTGAAGTGTCACATGAGTGCAGGATGAGTAGTGTACTCGTGTGACTGCAGGTTGAGGTATAGTGTGAGCAGGACAAGTGCATTTTGAGTGCAGAGTGATCACTGTGAGTGCAAGGTGAGCGGGTGAATGGTGCAAGTGCATGGTGATCAGTGTGAGTGCATTGTGATCACTGTGAGTGCAAGGTGAGCGTGACAATAAAGGGCGAGAATGAGGAATGAGTTGTCTGAATGCAGGGTGCATTCCCAGACCCATGAAGTAACTCAGCATGTTATTGACGGGGCGTAGACTTTAAGATCTAAGTTTAACTATTGCGGCATTAATCGGGGATCGAGGGTGAAGGAAATAAATAATGTGCTGATCCTGCAACAAACTTCCAGTCCTATGGTTAGGGTTACCAGCAGATTATTTTGATGGCCCTGTCGGTACAAAAAAAACCAGTCACCTAAAGCGGTATTTTCAGCGCTTATCTGTGCATACTTCCCAGGGCCGGCTTTAGTGCTGGTGGTGCCCTGTGCGACAATGTTTGTTGGTGCCCCCCCCCAATGACCACCCCCACCACGGATTCTCTCACTAGCACCCTTTAACAGTGACCAAGTCTCCATAACCCCACACTCTCAGATGCATTGAATTAGTTATATAGTGCCACTCATACCAGTGTAGGGTGTCCGAGCACTTTGCATCACACACACATTACACAGAGACAATCATAAGTGTGTAAATCAGTGTATAGGAAATGTTACATAAGCCAAAGGACTAAAAGTATAGGAGTCACATGTCATCCATACTGGTAGGCAGTATAGTTCAAGAGTGCTTGGTGTGGAGAAGCACAAACTCAGAGTCGAAAAAGAAACAGCATAGTTGGGAGTTTCCTTTAATAATAAGAATTGATTTCTAGCCAAATTAACCCTTTTTGCAACATTAATCAATGGTCTAATAAGGTATTCTTTGTAGTGTGCATGCTGTTCTAGGATGAAAGTTAATAGCTCACTATTCTATATTAGGACTTTAAGTTATAAATTGCAAGTAACAAAAGGATGTCTCTTTTGAAAGCAGTAACCTGCTGATCTGCACTCTGTAATCTACTTGGTACACGTTCTTTGCAGCAGGCATATTAACCCTCTGCACTAACTTCACCTAAGTCAAAACCTCAACTATACAAAACACTGATCTCTCTCCAGGAAGATAATTAATCACACGAGTTATCTTGACATTTATGTGAGGCCTGGTAATTGCCGGGGAAAGAAACGCTGCAGCAGGTGCTTCAAAAGCACAATAAACTGGCAGTGAATGTAAAATCCAAATGTAAGGAATAGGCACAGTGGGGACCCAGGGAGTACTGGAACCAGCAAAAAAACCTAAGCCTCTGTAACCAGTTTACAAAGGCATGTTAAAATGCAAATGGTCTTTAAAGACCTGTGAAAAAACACGGGGGTGCCGGAGATAGGAATCCAGACACTGCCCAGCTGAGCCCCCAGCAGCTCAAGTTTCACTGCAGCAGCCCGGGCTGAGACACAGGACGGGCGAAGTGTGGGGGGGGGGTGAAGCCCTTGGGCCTGGGCAGAAGTGTGACTGGGAAGGCGCGACCCCCTTTGCATCACTCCACGGCCCCCCTGGGGGTCGCGCCCCACAGTTTGAAGACCCCTGCAATACTACCATGTGCAGCAAAGTTTGCATTGCCTGATAACTAGGATATACCAGTAGGGGACACTAAAAGAGGGGGGGGGTGGGAAGAGGAAAAGATGGAGAGGGAGAAGGTGGGAGTTATTGGTATGATGGGATATCTGCTTCATTTGAGTAGTAATAAGTTTCAAGGAAGAGACCCAAAAGGGTGTTGAGCCGCAAGACTCTGAGCGCGCTGTTCCATATAACTATCAAAGGAACACCAGACAGTGCTAGCAATTGGAGGTGCAAACTGCTTCTCCACTATGAGTGTATGACCTCCCAGTCCCACCAAGTATAGTATGATATATGTTGAAAAGATTTCCATTCTGTAAGTATGACTTTAACTGCAATGGTTATTGGCAAATCCAACCGGCCAGGCCTGTAGTATCAAGAGGGAGGGGTGATGGTGCACCCCAGGTTCCCAGCATGATCATACGAAACAAGAGATCAATGGTATATTAAAGGATATTGACAAATTCTTCTGTATAGTAGCACAATAAGAGTCTAAAAATGTGCACTTAAAGAACATGTGTTGGTGAGTGCCCCCTTCCAAGTTGCAATTCCAGCAGGTATCATTATCTCGTAACTTTAATTTGTATAAATAAGCAGGGGTCCAGTGTAGGAGATTCATTGTGCAGAATTTTGATTGAAAAAGCGACGGAGCAATTTTATTACCTGATGATGATTTCCATATCAACTGTCAGGTATCAGGGGAGATGTGTTGACAGACTTCCTTGTCGAAATGTTTTAACCATTGACACAAGTAATTGTGGGTTGCGAAGAATGGGGGACAGAGAGACATTTGCAGATCTTGGATGCTATATGACCCGAACGTTGCCAAAGGGGAAGAAGTGAAACTACTACATAGTCCATAGAAAGGACCAGTTTATAGAGTTTAACTTTGAATTTAAAAACGTGTAGAAGTCTATGTTAATGTAGTGAAGACAGGGTTCTGCCCGCACACATTGCTATGTTAGCATAAGCGTTTTATAAGTTAAACGCCATCTTGCCACTTTGTCGCTTTTGCACACGACACCACAGGTAACTGTTATTATAAGTAAAACTGCTTGCTAGCTTTTTCTTCACATGAGAACGGTATGTTTTTCACATCCCTAGACTTACACTGCGACCTTAGTCTGAACATTGTGTGCAGAAGCCTTCAAGGTCAAATAACAATGTATGCTGTTGAATTCAGGTTGATCTGCCCACGCTCTAGACACAACAAGCACACAGCTGCAAATATCTGAAACTCAGGTGCCTTTAATATTGCATTGCATGCATGATACTGGAACTTGGAGAGAACCTTTCCATCTACAGAGAGAGATGCTGATCCTGTGATGTGATTCACCTAAGCTGATCTTGGAGGTATGGGGTTCCCCATTCAAACCTTGAGACCTTCTATTGTCATAAAACTAGCTTCTAGCCAGGGGAGGGTGGTACTCAAGGCACTATAAGACCTGTTTCCACTATCATTATAATATGATTTCTCCGTTTATGTTTTATGGAATTGTAACAATGCTGATTGTTTTATTTCTGATCATTTGCCTGCTTATGTTAGCCAAAATACTGCATCTTAGAGCACGTAGTTAAAAATAAACAAGATTATGTTTCCTAGCTAGGAATAAAAAAGGAAGGGGATCATGATTAGTATCGTAAAGTTATCTAATTAATCTGATGCCTTTGGAGGCCCACTGGGATGCCGTACTAGGATTGATATCAGTAACAAGCTTGGGGTTGAGCCATAGTGATGCCCATCTGGATTTATGGATGGGTTTGGAAAGTCGTCTCTCAAGGTATTTTAACCCACTAACCATATCACAAAGAATATCCTGAGAGTGTGAGGTTGTAAATTTTGACATCATGACAAGGGAATGTGTGCTAATAGGAGAGCACAGTTCTCATTCTATATGTACCCACGGTGGGGTGTTATGGGAGTCTGGGAGAAACCAGGTTGCCCTTTGGGCCACTAGGAAGGCTAATTGGTATAGGTACCAATCTGTGAGACTAAAACCCGCTAATGTGGGCAGTTTCCTAAGGGATTTGTTGGAGATCCTTGCCCTCTTGTCACTTCATAGAAATCTAGAGGTGAGTTTGGGTTAATCACCATTTTAAGTGTTTGTAATCTACCCCACCAGGAGATGTATTTGGGTGACCAGGCAGTTAAGAGGTTCTTCACTTTGTTGATTGTATAAGTTTAGTTAATGAGCACAGTATGCGAGAGGTCCCTACAAAACCTGTTCCCAGATATTTGATGCATGTGGGTTGCCACTTAAGTACCGATCCAACCTAGGTATGCGAGAAGGCAGAATGGATTCAAGGGGAACACTTCAGTTTTGTCCTTATTAAGGGTATATCCAGAGACTTTTGAACATTTGTGTAAAATGTTAATTATAGAAGTGATTTCTGACTCAATAGCTTCAGAAAAAATTAGGACATTGTCGGCGTATGCAGCCATTTTGAATTTGTGTGTTTCAAATTGGAGTCCTTTGATTCTGGGATTTGCATTAGGAAGCCGAAGTAGTGGATCAATGGATAAAAGAAAGAGTAAGGGTGATACAGGGCACCCTTGTCTCAGTCATTGGTGGAGGTCAAAATAAGGGAATGTCATACCATTAATTCTAACATTACCTTTGGGTTTGGCATAGACCGCCATGACCATGTTGATAATAGAGTTACCAAGGTTATGTAACTCTAGAACCGCATCTAAAAAAGGCCAAGACACCTTCTCAAACAAACGCCTTCTCCGTGTCCAGAGCAATCGCCGCAGTCAGTAATATGGAGAGTCTTGTTTTATCAAGGATATGACAGAAAGCATGAATGTTATGCCTTGCGAGCCTACCTTTAACAAAACCCGTCTGTGAATTATGGATGAGATTGGGAATGTGACTTTCTAGTCTATTTGCTAGAATGTTTGCAAAACATTTTGCCTCCATGTTCAGTAACGAAATGTGGCGGAAGTTCTTTGGATCCGAATGATCCCTACCCTCCTTGGGTATAACCACTATAGTGGCCTCAGCGGCTGTTCCCGAAACTTTGCCTGACAAGACGTAATGGTCAAAAACAATTTAAAGATGCTTGATGATTGAGGTAGTAAAAGTCTTATAGAAGGCAATGAGGTAGCCATCAGGACCAGGTGCTTCCCCTGAGCGAGTGGCCTTAATTACCTTAACAATCTTCTCGGTTTCAATTGGTTTACCCAGACACAATTTGTCTCCCTCCGACACAGTGGACATAGGAAGAGTTGAGAAATTTTTGACACACCAATTTAGCACAGCTCGTTTGTGGGGTATACAATTTTTCATAGAAATCTCTAAAGACTTCGAGTATCTCCTGGGTGTGAAACGTTTTCTAGCCTTTCTTGTCCGTGATGTGAGTAATTTGCGTATAGTTGGTATTGTAATATTTGAGAGTAGAAGTAAATGATTTACCGGCTCTATTATGTAACAATAATTTACGTGATTTCTGAACATGCACCTCTAGGTAGGCTCTTTTGCTGACTATGGAGTTGAAAGAGTATTTCAACTGTTTAATGTCTTGGAGGAGAGATTTGTTGTTGGAATGTCTGTATAGCTCCTCTTTCCGTTTAATTTAGTCTCCCAAAGATTGGAGGGTTCTTTCTGTTACCATTTCTTTTAGTCATTTTTTTTCAATGATTTGACCGCTTAGGGCACATTTGAATGCATCCCGAAGCATTATTAGAGAGTTAACCGATAATTTGTTTTCTCTACAGAAGCAGCCAATTTTGTGGTTGAGATCTGTGACCTTAGCATCATCCTGTAAAATCTCTGTATTTAGGCGCCAATTATGGCACATTTTTATATCTGTAAGGCTAAGAATGGATAACAAAATTGCTGCATGATCAGAGACAACTACTGGATAAATCTTAGTATTCAATGTATTTTTTAGAAGGGAGGCATCAACAAGAAGGTAATCGATGTGAGAAAAGCTTGAGTGGCGGGAGAAGAAGAACGTGAACTTACCACCCATTGGGTTATTAATTCTCCAGCCATCTAGTAGATGGTGTGAAGAACACATACTAAGCAATTGTTTGTGTTCCCCTAAGGAGGTCTAAATTTAAACGCTGAGTGTCTATCCAAAATAGGATCTAGAGGAAGATTAAATTCTCCCTAACAATTGTTTTAGAAACTTGTGGGATATCTGCAAGTTTTTTGTTTATCACACACCAGAAGTTAGGATCATCTGTATTTGGAGCGTAAATATTCATAACATATAATTTGTCAACCCCATTAGTTAATCCTGTGAGTAGCCATCTCCTATTAGTGTCGTGTTCAGCTGTAATTATAGATAGGCCTAACTTTTTTGAGATAAGGGTTATAACTCAATTTTCTTCCTGTTTGCTTCGGAACACATTACATCCAAAACCTATTCTCTCCTCATTAGACGGGCTTCTTTGAAGCCTATCTTTGTTTCGTGAAGGTGAATCAAATCACCAGATAAACTCTTACAATAGTTTAAGATCCAGGCTCTCTTGACCGGATGATTCAGACCCTTGACATTCAGGGAAACTACGTTCGTACCAGACATTTGTGTATGTACTGTGTGGAAAATGGACCATTCAGTGTAAGGGGCTTAGTAGAAGCCTTAGGGCTGTATTAGGAGCAGAAACGATTAAGTAGATATCGCATTGAAAGAGGAAGGAGGGGTTAGAGAATAAGGAGTAACTATGGGGGCCCATGTGTTCTCCAGGCACATCCAGAGAAACGGTAAGGCCCCTTCCCACCAGGCGATGTCTGTAGGAGACATATTGCTTGGGAGAACAAATGTGGAAAGGGCAACAGCAAGTGCTGCTACAACTGGTACAGAAGACTCCATCTGGGAGTATCAGGAGAACAGCGGAACAAAGAGTGCCACCAGAAGTGTCATATCCAAACCTTAGTGTAACAGCATCACCACTATAAGAGGGGTGTAATAAGCTGTATAATTAACACTACAAAACCATACGTTTAGGTCTATAGGGCATGTGTTTAAGGACATATGTTTAATATCACATCTTCAATAGCAAAGGACATTCTAATTACAATTTGAGCGTATCACACAGCTTAGCACAGGCAGTCAATTTCTAAAATGCCAAATGTAATATCAAAGTCTCACTCATGAAAAGATAAATCAAGGCATAGATTACTATATTGACTGTAAAGTATGCATCTTGGCCTGTATACATACGCCCATAAGTGCGAACAGTCTTTCGAGTGATTAGTATCTTTTTCGAGGGACAGTATACTTACCTGAGTTTTAATATAAGTTATCTAAAGAGGTGCACAGGGAGTGAGGTGTACCTTTCAAAAAGTCACTAATAATTTGAAGCCAATTCCCGATAGGGGTAGTGAAGAAAAAAAGGGGGAATTAGAACTGAAACTAAATGAAAGGAGAATTATATTGTTAAAAAGTGGAGTTGGTTACTGAGAGTAAGCAACAGGCTAAGACAAATGGTGATATCTACGAGCAGAACGTTTGGAGTGGAAACAGATCGTGAAGTAAACTATAGATAAATTATACATATTGTAGTACCAAAAATATAAATAAAGCGGAACTAAAATAAAAACATTTCATAAGTTACCATGTAAGTACTGTAAGATTAGTATTGCCTCTACATGACTCTAATACCAGCAATGCAAAGACAGCAATAACATGCCAGACTACATTAAAAAAGGTATGTAGGTCTGTACACAACTGCACATAATGTGCCCCCTGCCTCACTCCAGTACATAAATAAGCACACAAATAAGTGTAACCACAACAGGTGCTAATCCTCAACACATGCAATATATAGTGAGAAATTATGTATCTAAACCCTACATGTGCAGGTATAACAAGAAGAGGTAACAACAGGTAAGCGCACATGATAAACAGTCGTGCAAGGCAAAATAGGCACAACCCGAAGTATTAGTGAGCCAGGATCAGAAAGGGAGAGAGAACAACAGAAAATCTTGCAATAGACAAACTAAGCGGAGAGAAGACAATTAGCAATTGTACGTTTAAAGGATATGATCTCTAGTGGAGTATTGGGGATCAGACCAGATCTTGCTGAGTTCCAAGGGCAGGAACAGGAGCAGTGCTAAGGCAATGAAGTACCAGGTAGAGAATCTGAGTCCATCTGAGATTCAGATTGATTATCCAGGAAGGCTGAGAGGTCCGCAGGCTAAAAAAAGGTTTGTGAGTGGCCTTTGAAAGTTATCCGGAATCTTGAGGGGCCTGAGAAGGAATATGGGATTCACGTGTAAATAAGTCTCTTGCGTAGGTTAAGGAACCCCTTCCAGCGGATTACAGTATCTGTGGCATAATCCTGTGAGATAGAGATTTTATGACCTTCCCATTGTATCATCTTAACTTCCGTCACATGTGCTAGGAATTGATGCATGTGTTGGTGTTGCAGGGGTTTGAAGATCAAGGTTCATGGGCCTGTCATGTTTTTTGGTTTAAAAGTTGAGACTCTGTGGGCCCGTTCTATCTTGAAATCTTTTTTGAAAGAGAGTTACAGAACACTTGGGATCCAAGAATTCAAGAAGTTGGCGACCGATGTGGCAGAGTTTTCAATCCCTTCCGGCATCCCAAAAATGCGGAGGTTAGTTCGTCGATTGCGATCTTCCTGCTTCGTAAGATCTCTCCTTAGGGATAAAATAGAGTGGTCTAGGCTCTGAATGTGTTTGGCTTGGTTATTTGTGTAGTCCTCCACTGTGCTTATTCTTGTTTCAGCATTAGACGCACGTATTGACAATTCTTTGAAGTCATTGCGAATCCCTACCACCTCAACTTGAAGATGATCAGTGTTGGTTTTTGTGCTTTGAGCTATATCATGCACAGTGTTAAGCTTAAGCAGGATAGCCTTCAGGGTAGAGGCAGAATGTGGGCTGCCTTTAATCTGTGACTCCGAGATAGTTGGAGAGTATTTTGAGCGTTTCAGATTCGCTTTGGTGTCTCTGTCTTTCGCATTGCCACATGTGCCTTCTGCAATTTGATTCACTGGAGTTGACCAGACTAAAGTAGAGAGAGAGAGTCAAGCAGGGTGGCAAAGGCTTGTCAAGATTGGGATAAAAGCATGTTATCTGGCGTTCAATAGTAGACTAAGGACAGTGGGGTTCTGTGTCAGCCCACTATAGAGTTAAAGGCCAAAGGTCTAACACCTCATGTAGCGACAAGATAGGGTGATATAGTCAGTGCACTCACGTAGCTTGGACTCAAAAAACAGATACATAGAGCTGGAGATGTCTTGCACCTTAGCATTAGGACCTCGTACTGTAAGGAGGTATCATGCAAGATAGTAGTGGCTTACAAATGCTATTTGGTAACTGAGGAGAACCGAGCCTATCGAGAACTGTATTCAGATACTCGCAGCCTTGGAGACAGAGAGCATTCTTGCCAACAATGAAACTCCATCAGCAGCGCAGGCAGAGCGGTATCCTGGACCTACTGGATTCACTGCATGCAGCTTCTTTTATGTGGGACAAATTCCTAAGCCCTCATCTTGTTGGTATCAGTCCCGGAGGCAAGCCTGAATTCACTGTGTGACCAATAGGCACTTCTATTGAGATTTCTTAGGAGCTTTCCTAGGTGTACTATCTGTTCTATGTGTAATTATATGCACGTTATGTGACTGCAGTCCCCAAGAGCAGGTTAATCAAATGAGGTGGGATACGTGCATCAATGGACAGTTATACACCACCGCTGCCCATTTGGTGGATCCACTGAGGACAGGGCAGATCGTGGTAGGCGATCTTTCCGAAGAGGTTCGGGAGTGTTCACCCACCTCTCTGTGGTCCCACAATGTTCAGCCGTCTGAGCATGATCTTGTCTCAGATGGTGAATGTCCCGAACAAAGTTTTTGCACCAGAGGTGTTGCAGAGCTCAAAGGTTATCAGCCATCTTAGCTGCATGCCAAGCCACGCCCCCCAACAAGTGGACTTTGAGTAAGGTGAGAGATAAGGGCGCAGGTGGGGTGGGGATGCTGGTAGCAAGAAAGCAGAGGGGAAGGTAGGTAGTGAAGGAAAGGCGTACGGACTAGAAAGCAAAAAATTGAAGATTAAGAAACTGCCGTATATGGGGTGTCCAAGTTCTTAGGGCTCATCTAATGCTAGCAACTAAAGAAAAGATATGGAAGGAAGAATACGTTGAGATGCAGAAACTGCTGCATAGAGAATTAAGTGCCAAAGAGGGTTCCAAAGCAGAAAAATATGAGCTGTCCAAGCAGCCAAAAGTGCCAGTGACTATAAACAATTGGATGGCAACCTTTCTCATTTACCCTAGTGTTTACTGTGAAAAGCACCTTGACAGGTCGGTTGCGCTCTTTAAGTATATGGACATAATCAGGAAAGCCCAAATAAATTATGGGCTATATGCTTGGGCAGAATAAGAGGACAAGTTCCAGGCTCGCATGGCCCTTGATCCTGAGGAGCAATTGGGTGAACTTGACACTGACTTGTGGCAACACACTATGGGATTTGGCAAGTTTGGCAAAACAATTTTCACGGTCAGCGGACTGGCGATAGTTTATCAGCACTTTCAAGGGTGCCCCACCCATGGGGGTTGTGGGTGTCAAGTAAAGGACAGGGTAGTCAAGCAGCGGCTTGCTGGGATTTCAAAAAGGGTCTCTGCACCAGAGAGTATTGCAGATTTCGGCACAAATACTCAAAATGCACCGGCAGACACACACTGGTCCACTGCTATGGTTCAGGTGGTCCCTCAAGTTACTCAGCAGGTCAGGAGCAGCAGCAGGGGAATGCAGGGGCACAGCAGCAGGGTCAAACAACAGGTTTCAGGGTGGGAAGGGGCGTACAAGGACCTGGAGCAAAGTCTCGTACGCTAATCAAATTGGATAGGGTGGAATTTTGGCTCTCACAGTATAACCAAAAGGAAGACGCCAGACTATTGTTGGAGGGATTCACTTGGGGATTCAGACTGAGGTACGAGGGCCCAAGCGTGTGTCGTTGTCAGAAACATTTGAAATCAGTCACTGCACACAGGCAGATGGTGAGGGACAAGTTGGAAAAGGAATACAAGAGGGCAGAATGGTGGGCCCTTTCGATGATTGACCTATGGAGCACCTAATTGTGTTCCCTATCGGGGTGGTTCCAAAAAAAGAGAAAGGACAGTTCCGGTTGATTCAGCACCTATCATGGCTGAAGGGGCACTCAGTTAATGACTTCATCCCAAAGGAGCATGTATCTGTGTCCTATTCATCAGTAGACATGGCTCTGTCCTTAGTGGAAAGAGTGGGATAGGGGGTTTCATGGCCAAGAACGACATTAGGTTTGCTTTCTGCTTGTTGCCGGTACACCCTGACGATTTTTAGCTAATGAGAATACAGTTTGCAAACGAATGGTATTTTGACAGGGCGGTCACCATGGGAAGCTCAATATCTTGTGCTCTCTTTGAATGTTTTAGTACACTCCTACAATGGCTTTTCTCTTGGCATATAGGACATGACTTCTTTATTGTGGGTAACCCCAGTTCAATGGACTGCCAGCGACTGCTAGTAAGTTTTCAGCAGCTCATTAGGGACCCTGCAGTACCTCTGGTACTGGAAAAGACAGTTGGACCCAGTACTTTACTGTTGTGTCTGAGCATGGAAATTGATTTAGGGGCTATGGAAGCCTGATTGCTAGAGGATAAAAAAAATCGAACAATGCAGGTGGGTGTGGATGCAATGCTGGCTAAAGCCAAAGTCACAGTAAAATAGGTTCAGGTCCTCTTGGGACATTTGAATTGTGCATACAGGGTGGTGAGAGCTGGAAGGACATTCTCAAGGAGACTGGGATTGTCACTGTCTGGCTTACTTTTGCCACACCATCACGTGAGATTATCAGCAGGTGTCAAGGAAGACTTGAGGATGTGGCGATAGTTTCTGGAATCCTTTAATGGAGTGCCTTACATAGCATTGAGGGAAGTGGACTGGATGCACAGATATTTTTTAAATACTGCAGGAGGAATTGGCTTTAGGCTGTATTGGCAGTGTCAATGGTGTGCAGAAGAATGGACTTTGGAGCGGAAATGGTGCAGGCACAGTATTGCCTTTTGGGAATTATTTCCCTTGGTGGTGGCAGTGACATTATGGGGGAGCAGTTGGTGCCCAAGAAAGTTTTTTTCCGGATAGACAATATGTCAGTAGTGCAGGTGGTAAACAGACAGTTTGACAGAGATGCACAGGTGCTGAAACTGCTGCAGGTTTTCATATTAGGATGTTTGAAATATGAAATAGTTCGACAGAGGATGCTCCAGTTGGTGGTAGATTTGTTGGCAGTTTCTACAAGGACAGCTTATGCCAAGGCATGGCCAGAACATTTGGCTGGTGGGGCATAATGGAGGCAGGAGGAATGGGCTAGGACAGAGGATGAGGTCCAAATCACATTGTCTTTAATATATATGGGAAAGTCACAGGTAACGATTTCTGGGAAACCTGAGGGTATAGCTTTTATGGGGAAACTTTTGTGGGGTTATGAGCCTACGCTGGCGAACTGGGGAGGCAGATAGTGGAAGGTTGGGCCATGGAGGCAGGTTGAGTAGGACCAAAACAGAAGCCATTGACTTTAGGTTTGTTTTGTGATGTGCTTTTGGGTTTGCCGGGCATTTGCTGAGGAGAAGATGAAACGGTGTTGTTTGCAACGTTGTTGACATGGATGTTCTTCGGTGCATTTTGAGTAGCAGAGCTACTAGGGGAGTGGGGTGGCAAGGGTGCTCTGGGATGAGGTTTGCCAGTGTGCTGCAGGTCTCCATGTTAAGCTACACATGTCAAAGACAAATCAGAGGGGTCAGGGCAGGATCATCTTGCTCCAAGTTTATCCAGTGGACAGCTTTTGTCCAGTACGCTGAGGGTCGGCACTTTGGTCTCATAATTTGTTTGGGAAGGGTAAAGTCTTCCAACATGGGGATGGCACACTAGATTTACATTGTCAATCTGGATCATGGGCCAATTTATTCGTTAAGTGGGCAGAAAAACAGCTTAGACAGAGTAGCCATGGTGCAGATCTGGGACCTGGGTCAACATGTATAAAGTGCACTGGCATGGCAAGGGGCATGCACTGCAGGGAGCGTTTACCCAGTCCGAACAGGCAGTTGTTGGGTGGGAATTGTCAGAATGTTTTCTTGTTGCATTTAGGTGAAAATGACCTCGTTTTGGAGAAAGGTTTAGCTTTGATAAAATCCATGAAAGAGGATTTGAAGGAGATTTGGCGTCAGTGGTCAGGATGCCACGTCTTATGAACAGAGTTTGTTCCCAGTAGGGCCTGGTGTGGGGCCCCCACACCAACAGCTATAGACAAGGTGAGAAGGAAACTCACTAAGGAGATGTGTTCATTTTTTAGGGACTTGGGACTTGAAAGAATTGAAAATACTGATTTATGGTATGATGATGTCAAGTTTTTCCGCGGAGACAGGATTTACTTATGGTACCTGGGCATGGAGTTTAGGTTGCTGCAGTTGAGACTTGTGTTGGCTAAGGTAAGTATGTGATGTGCGCCTGTTTAAAAAAAAGCAGCCTTTTTCACACAAACCTGGTGTTATTGGTCTTTGCTGCTCCCCCTCTTTCCCAATAGGATTTTGGGGCGGCAGCCAACCGCAGGGAGGCCTGCCCCCGGGTTTTTGGGGAATGGAGCAGTCTGATGTCTGCTGGTGGGTTGGGCTGGATTGGACTATATCCATAGCCAGGGGATATAACAAGACATTTTATATCACCTCAGCCTCTGTCGCCAGTATGGCGACAATTTGGCAGGCAAAAGCTAGCACTGAATTCCCGACTAGCCAGTACACCCCTCTTCCTTTTTTATCTCCTAGGGCAGGTTGGGGCTTAGAGGAGCAGGGTTGAAGTGCTTGCACCTTGGCAGGAAGTCCTAATCCCCTAAGGGAAGTCACTGCCGGGGCAGGATCCTCCTCTTATACTCCATAACCCCAGGAGTCATCCTATTTTAGCAAGCATGCAAAGTGAAAGCGTTCGCAGCGTGATTGCAGAGGCAGCATCGGGCCTTGTTTTGTAGGTGAGCTGGCTGACCCAGACGTAATTCGGCTCTTGGTGTCCACATCCTTTAAAAAAATGTATGGGTGTCCACAGCTTCTGAAAAGTTACTGGGGACCCCAGCTTGCTAATAATTACATGGGTCTGGCCAGGGCTGGCCTTGGGCATGGGTGAGCTGGGCCCAGGCCCAGGGCATCAATATTACGAGAGGCGTAGCAAGGTTCTGCCTGACTTAATGTCATGCAAACAGCAGCTCGTCCATTCAACTAGTCTCAATTGGGTCCTGTTAAAGACCTTATAATCAGCCCTTAATGTACCTCAGTGTAATTGTTAGCACCCCATCAACCCCCTGCCCTCCTCCCTTCTTCCTGACACCTCCTGCCGTCACCAAACAATGACCCACCGCCCCCACTACAAACACCAAATTTTCTTTCAGCCAAGGGTGCTATCCCTGTCAATCCGATTTAGGGCTGACCCTGGATCTGGCTGAACGCATTATGTATTTCGATATTTTCAGTCTAAGAATTTTCATTATTGCCTCTGCACCCCTACTGTTGGAAAGGGCCCTTTTTGCAGGGTCATCCCTAAGCTTTTTGCCTTCCTCCTGGATTTTTCCTAACCTGTTTTTTTTGCTTTATGACTCTGGGCCCTTTACCACTGCTGATCAGTGCTAAAGTGCATATGCTCTCCCTGTGTAAATATGACATGTGAATTTGCATATCCATGATTGGCTTATTTGGTTTACCTGTTAGTCCCTAGTAGCGTGGCCTGTGTGTTTGCGCCACCCACAGAAGAAGCTTGTAAAGTGTACCTCAGACCTGCCACTGCAGTGTCTGTGTGCAGTCCAGAACTGCCATCTTGGCTGTGAAGTGCACCCACTTCCCAGTCCCTGAACCTTCCCTTGGCATCTTGTGAGTCACCCCTATGGTAGGGTGCATTGTATGTGTAAGGTAGGACATGCCCTGATGTGTGTAGCATGTCCTGGTAGTGAATTACACCCAATTTCGTTTTTCACTACTGTAAGGCTACCTGTTCTCCATAGGCCAGAATGGGCAGTTTGACTATTACACTCTATAGTCCTAACTGACCCAAAGAACAGGGTAGAAAAACGAATTTAGTACGCCTGAGCTCAGAATATTAAAATACATCTTTTAGTGAAGTTTATTTTTATATTCTGTGTTTGAAAATACCACTTTTAGAAAGTAGGTATTTTCTTGCCTAAGCCTTCCAGTGTGCTCTGCTGTTATGTGTATTGGCTGTCTGGTTTTGGAGCGACAGGGCTGGGGAATTCCAGGAGACAAGGTGAGGTGTCCGAGTGGTGAATAGAGAGATCTGCATCTAGATGGGTGGGAGGAGTGGCACCTGGAACCTGATTAGGGATGTGCCTTCCCTCCACAATGCAGTCTCCACCTCCTGTGGTGTGTCTGATGTCTCTGCCCTGCACTCTGAAAGGACAGAAGAAGTCAGGTAAACAAAGTGCTCCAGGACTGAGCAGAACTGGTTCTGGCTGGGTTCGGTGACTTGTGACTCTTTAGAACAAAGAATTTGGGGGTATAAATACCGGTGCCCAATTCCCTACAATTTGATTTGCTCCTGGACAACAAGAGGAACCTCTGTCCGTGTAACTGAAGGAATCTGCAGGAGAGGACTTTTCCTTGTGCTTGTGTGCTGTTTCTTGGACTGGCCTGCAGTGGTTACTACTGGACTTGGAAGAAGAGGAAAAGGACTTTGAAGGAACTTTTATTTTATCTTGCTACAGCAATCACCCAAGGGCTAGAAGAGAGCTAGCCTCCTGCTGGAGTCTAACCAAAGATCATCGCATCGAGTTCATCGCTTCACGACATCGCAGTGCGGACGCTGAGCGTTCGCCATTTCATCGCATCGCATCAGGATCGTCGCTCCGTCGCGGGGCACCATTTCTTTTCATCGCAACACGGTCGCACATGCAACAGGCTCGGCGCATCATCAATCAATCAATCAATCAATCAATCATGGAACTTATATCGCGCACTACTCACCCGTAAGGGTCTCAAGGCGCTTGGGGAAGGGGGGCTGCTACTGCTCGAACAGCCAGGTCTTGAGCTGCTTCCTGAAGGCCTGGTGGTCCTGGGTCCTCCGCAGGTGGACGGGTAGGGAGTTCCAAGTCTTAGCTGCCAGGTAGGAGAAAGACCTTCCTCCGGCGGTGGCTCTCTGGATGCGAGGGACGACGGCGAGGGCGAGGTTAGCGGAACGTAGCTGGCGGGTGGGCGTGTAGAAGGTGAGGCGGCTGTTGAGGTACCCTGGGCCTAGGTCGTGGAGGGACTTGTGTGCGTGGGTGAGGAGTCTGAACGTGATCCTCTTGTTGACAGGGAGCCAGTGCAGGTCTCTCAGGTGGCACGAGATGTGGCTGCGTCAGGGGACGTCCAGGATGAGTCGGGCGGAGGCGTTCTGGATACGCTGAAGTCTTTTCTGAAGCTTGGCTGTAGTACCGGCGTAGAGGGTGTTTCCGTAGTCTAGTCTGCTGGTGACGAGAGCCTGGGTGACCGTCTTCCTGGTCTCGGTCGGGATCCATCGGAAGATCTTTCGGAGCATGCGGAGGTTGTGGAAGCAAGCTGAGGAGACGGCGTTGACTTGTCTGGTCATCGATAGGGAGGAGTCCAGTATGACGCCCAAGTTGCGTGCGTGGTCCATCGGTTCGGGTGCGGTGCCTAGTGCCGGAGGCCACCAGGAGTCGTCCCATGCGGAGGGTGATGGTCCCAGGATGAGGACTTCTGTCTTGTCCGTGTTCAGTTTCAGGCGGCTGATGTTCATCCATTCAGCGACGTCTGTCATCCCTTTGTGCAGGCTGGCTTTGGCGGTGTCGGGGTCTCTGGAGAGGGAGAGAATCAGCTGGGTGTCGTCGGCGTAGGAAATGATGTTGAGGTTGTGTTGGCGTGCGATGGCAGCGAGGGGTTTCATGTAGATGTTGAAGAGAGTGGGGCTGAGCGACGATCCTTGCGGGACGCCGCAGATGACTTCGGTGGCCTCGGAGCGGAACGGAGGGAGGCATACTCTCTGTGTTCTGCCGGAGAGGTATGAGGTGATCCATTCCAGAGCCTTCCCTTGGATGCCGGTGTCGTTGAGGCGTTGGACTAGTGTGCGGTGGCAGACAGTGTCAAATGCTGCGGAGAGGTCTAGGAGGATGAGTGCCGCTGTTTCGCCGTTGTCGAGCAGGGCTCGGATGTCGTCGGTGGCTGCGATGAGGGCGGTCTCGGTGCTGTGGTTGGCTCTGAATCCGGACTGTGATGGGTCGAGGGATCCGTTCGCCTCGAGGAAGGCTGCCAGTTGCTTGTTGACGACCTTCTCGATGACTTTGGCAGGGAAAGGAAGGAGCGAGATGGGGCGGAAGTTCTTGAGGTCGGTCGGGTCCGCTGTTGGTTTCTTCAGCAGAGCGCTGAGTTCGGCGTGCTTCCAGCTCTCCGGGAAGGTTGCTGTGTTGAAGGAGGTGATGATGTCTCGGAGGTGGGGTGCGATGGTAGAGGCTGCCTTGTTGAAGACATGATGGGGGCACGGGTCGGTCGGAGATCCGGAGTGGATGGTGTTCATCATGCGTGACGTGTCTTCGGGGGTCACCTCGGTCCATGTCTGGAGGGTGGCGGCGGGGTGCGAAGGTTCGACCGATGGGTGCGGGGGTGAAATGTCGAAGCTGTTGTGGATGTCGGCGATCTTGCGGTGGAAGTACGAGGCGAGGGAGTCGCAGAGGCCCTGTGAGGGAGTGATGTCGTTGTTGCCGGTGCTGGGGTTGGAGAACTCCTTGACGATGTTGAAGAGCTCCTTGCTGTCATGGGCGTTCTTGTCCAGTCGTTCCCTCAGAGATTTCTTCTTGGTGGTGCGGATGAGCTGGTGATGTCTGCGAGTGGCGAGTTTGAGTGCTGTTCTGTTGTCGGCGGTCTTGTTGAGGAGCCAGGCCTTCTCGAGGGTGCGGCAGGCCTTCTTGGAGTCCTTAAGTTCGTCGGTGAACCAGGGGGCCTTCTTGCTTCTGGGCCTGGTGAGGGGGTTCTTCAGTGGGGCGAGGTCGTCGGCACAGGAGGTCAGCCACTGCGTGAGGTCGAGGGCAGCTGTGTTAGGGTCCGTAGTCCTGACAGGTGGGCTCTGGCTGAGGGAGGTGGCGAGCTGGTCGGCGGTGATCTTGCTCCAGTTTCTGTGGGGAGCCTGCTTCGGGTGATGGTGGACCGTGTTCTTTCTGAAGCTGAAGTGGACGCAGCTGTGGTCAGTCCAGTGAAGTCCGGTGGAGTGGCTGAAGGTGACGTGCTTGCTGGACGAGAAGAGTGGGTCGAGCGTGTGGCCGGCGTAGTGGGTGGGGGTGTTGACCAGTTGCTGAAGTCCGAGGTTGGCGAGGTTATCCAGCAGGGCGGTGGTGTTGCGGTCATTGTTGTTCTCCAGGTGGAAGTTGAGGTCCCCGAGGAGGATGTAGTCGGCGGAGGGGAGGGCGTGGCAAGGCAAGGATTTCAACACATCGCCGGCTTAGCGTGTAGAAGTTTGTTGCTTTGTCCTGCACACAGATCAGCGCATCATCCTCTCTTGCGGCAAGGATTCAACGCATCGCTGGTCACGCATGAGGAAAATCATCGCTACAACACCTTAGCGACATTTTGGTTGCTTTGCTACAGAATCCAGGTAGTTGGTGAGTAAAAGGGTCGCAGAGACCACTGCCTTGAACTGAACTCCTCTTTGCACACTTTGAACTATTTTTGCAGCATTTTAAGAGTAACCCTATTTATCCTAGTATTGTGGATTTTTTCTGTTATTGGTCTTGTGTTTAGTCTATATATAACAATACTTATTTTTTATAACTACTTGTGTGGTGTCCCTTTGTAGTGTTCTTCACTGTGTTACTGTGTATGGTCATAAATGCTTCACACACTGTCTCTGAGATAAGCCTAGCTGCTCGTGCTACTTTACCACAGGGTTGAGCAGGGGTTATCAAAGGGTGTAGCCCGCTTACTCTGACTTAGGAAGAAGGGTCCCTACTTGGACAGTGGCCAGCCATTGCCAACTAGAGACCCCCATTTCTAACACTGGTGGTCAGCGGTGAGGATCTGGACTTGCATTTATGATTGCATACAGTAATTATAGTGTACACTACTAGTGAGTGCAGACCATAACGTAACCACATACGTTTTTGAGGTTTTTTGTTCTATTTTTGATTCGTCATTGTCAGTTATTGCTACAATGGGTCTTGCTGAAATGAGACCTACCTTTTACATAGATGATCTGTTGACCTACACTCTAGAGGAGCTAAGGGGGTTCTGTGAGGAGAGAGGTTTAGCAGTGAGTAGGAAGGAGACTCAGCTATCCTTGCAGACATCCCTGAGGTGTTGGCAACAAGACAGATGGAGATTCTTGGAGTCCCAGTACAACTACCAAGAAGGGAGTTGGTCTGAGGGTGGCTCTGAAGAATTTGAAGAGGATGGAGAAAGTGTTTTGGAATATCTCAGAGGTGGGGAGTCCCTTGCTAAGTTTAGTGCCTATGATAGTGACCGATTCCCTTTATGGTCCCCAGAGGAGTTGGTGGACAGGTGGGAGGGTCCCATAGGTAGGGAGTCCCTTGCGGGATCTAGTGCCCAGAGTAGTGCCCAATCCCCTTCATGGTTCCCTAGAGGAGTTGGAGAGGGAGAGGGAGAACCAGCTGGAATTAGAGAGGCTCCAAATGGAGATTGCCCAGCTGGAGGCACACCTAGCGCAGATTGCAGTAAAGGAGAAGTTAGCTTGGGAGGGTAGATTGTCCCCTGAGCGCAGTTTTAATTGTCTGGACTCACCAGTGAGGGTGGGGTCCAATGGCGGCAAAATTGAGTTATGTAATGATGACAGTGTAGTACACCCACCCAGAGATGTGGCACCTGATTTGAAGAAGGGGGTTGATCTACACCAGGGGATTCAAGGATATGAGGTAGCTCCATTGGTGTGCAGTGTCCCTAAGGTGGATTGGGGAACTAGTGCAGGGGCCCATAGTCCTAGTGAGGGGAAGGACACCCTACTGACTCTAGATGTGAGGTGCAGGGAGAGGGGTTCCCCCGTGGTTGAAGTCCTGGTGTATGAGTGTGAGAACCACCCAGAAGAGTGTGGGTTGAGTGATAGAGACAGTCATGTAATGTCTCGCCCATTTCAGGAGAGTGGTGTAGGGTACGTATGTGAGGCACTGGATTGTGAGGTGAAGGTTAGCACCTGCGTGGAACTGTGTAATCCAATTGTGGGAGAGCATATTGTGAGTTCCTCTTTTCCAGAGCTAAACCAACACCTGTTAGAGCGCGAGTTCCCTGATCATAGGGAGC
Source organism: Triturus cristatus (assembly GCF_964204655.1). Lineage (NCBI taxonomy): Eukaryota > Metazoa > Chordata > Amphibia > Caudata > Salamandridae > Triturus > Triturus cristatus. The sequence continues at coordinate 1,154,064,825 of NC_140583.1, read as the reverse complement.
TTGCACAGGAGGCAGACCTCTGGGTGAGTACCAGAGGCTCTGTAGAGGCAATAGGGAATGACCCTAATAGGAGTGGTTCAGAGGTCTTCCAACCCAGAGTGGTGGGAGAGGTCCGGAGTGATGCACCTAGGTCCCCTTGTTGTGAGGAGGTTGTAGGGCCTCACATCCTGTCTCGTGGGAGCAGGAGTGAGACTGGGATAGGTCCCGAAGTGCCCCCACCTCAGTCTCCTGTACTGGATGGTTCCATGAGGGAACACCAGGTAGGGAATCTAGTCTGTCCGGATGGACCGTCAGTTGTGGGGAGGCTCCCTGTGTTATGTGAGGTGGGAGTGCCTGTACTCAGGCCTCCATCAATTCTTGTGTCTGGCAGTGCCACTCCTAGGGGGAGGGTGCAGAAGTCCAGCTTGAGGGGTGAGGGGGGAAGGAGCCCCCAGTGGGAGAACCAGTGAGTCAGGGGCCAGTCAGGTGGGCTGAGCCCCAGAAGAGTGACCCTGGTAGCACCACTTCTGTCCTGGGGGACCTTCGCGCACTGTCAGATGGACAGGGGTCGGGAGATCTGCGCCAGGCAGACCGTCACGCAACACAGGAGTTATGTGTTACCCTCGGGAAGGGTACTGGTACTCCCCAAGAAGTCCTGGTTCGCCGGGCAATTGCTCAACCGCAGGAGATGGTCCCTGGGTTGGGAGGCCAGGTACAGGCGATTCCTGACCTGGAGGGAAGGACATCAGTGGGTGGTGTCCTGCCCATGGGGTTGATGTTGTGTGTGTCCCTTAAAGTCCTGGTTGGCCAGGCAGTTGTTTCGCCACAGGGGTTGGTCTCTGGGTTGGCAAGTCAGGTCCAGGTGTTGTTTGACCTGGAGGGAGGGACAACTGTAAGCAGTGTCCCAACCATTTATTTTTCTAAGAGCACCACTCCAGGTGGGAGGGTGCAGTATGCTGGAAGGGGGTGCAGAGGGAGGGAGTCCTCACCTCTCACCCCGGTGCCACTTGAGGGGTTTTCCAGGTTGGTAGATCGGTTGCAGGGTCAAGGCCCTGAACTGGTGGAGGGGTATGTTTCCCTCGAGGGGGGGCCTGTGTGCTCCCCAGGAAGTCCTGGTGTGCCAGGCAGACTGTTGCACAACTCTAGAGGAGTCTGTTTTCCTTGGGGGGAATTGGTGTACTCCCCCAGAAGTCCTAGGTTGCCAGGCACAGGTCCAGCCTAAGGGTACAGACCCTGGGTTGGAGGACCAGGTTCAGGGTGTCCCCCCTGACCTGGAGGAAGGGGCCACTGCTAACAGTGCCCCTACCGGTTTGTGTTATGGGGGCACCTCTCCAGGTGGGAGGGTGCAGGGCCCCAGCAATGGGGGTGGGGAGAGGGCAGCCTCACCCCTGACCTCCGCCCAGCCTAAGGGTACAGACCCTGGGTTGGAGGGCCAGGTTCAGGGTGTCCCCCCCTGACCTGGAAGAAGGGGCCACTGCTAACAGTGCCCCTACCGGTTTGTGTTATGGGGGCACCTCTCCAGGTGGGAGGGTGCAGGGCCCCAGTAAGGGGGGAAGGGAGAGGACAGCCTCACCCCTGACCCCCGCCCAGTCTAAGGGTACAGACCCTCAGCTGGGATGCCAGTTGCAGGATAGAACCCCTGAACTGGTGGGCGAATTGTGCAGGACACCTGCCACAGGTGCCCTGACAATTCTGGAAGGGGGTACCGCTCCAGGTGGGAGGGTACTGAGCCCCAAAGGAGGAGGACCGGGTGTGGGAAAGACCACCCCAGTCTCACACCCAGCCGCTGGGTACAGGCCCAGGGCTGGTGGGTCAGTGTCTGGGTGTCTTGCCTGATCTGGTGAGAGGGAGAGTGGACAAACGGTGCCAGGCACCTGGGGTTATTGCCCCCACTCTCTGACACCGCAGAGGTTTGAGAACCCTGGGAGGCATACGGCCTGGGTCTCATCACTGACTACTGTCAGTGGCCACTATGGCTTGTTGTCTGTCTGCTGGGCCACACCTGTGAGCCAGTTAAGATTAGGTGCTGCACAGGTGGTGTCCACAGGTGAGGAGGAGGACCGGGTGTGGGAAAGGCCACCCCAGTCTCCGGTCCAGCCGCTGGATACAGGCCCAGGGCTGGTGGGTCAGAGTCAGGGTGGCGTGCCTGACCTGACAGAAGGGAGAGTGGACAAAGGGTGCTGGGCACCTGGGGCTACTGTCCCCCGCTCTCTGATGCCACAGAGGTTTGAGAGCCCTGAGAGGTATAGGGCCTGGGTCTCATCGCTGACTACTGTCCGTGGAAACTGGCTTGCTGTCTCTCTGTTAGGACACACCTGTGAACAAGCTAGGGATAGGTGCTGCACAGGTGGGGTCCACAGGTGTGGGGAAGAGTTCCCCATTGGTTGTCTTAGTGGGCCCAAAGCAGGGAATCCCATTGAGGTGGTGATTGGTCTCCCCTGCGTTTTGGCTGGAACGGGGTCGTGTTGGAAATGGCCCTTTTTGCAGGGTCATCCCTAAGCTTTTTGCATTCCTCCTGGATTTTTCCTAAACTGTTTTTGTTGGCTTTATGACTCTGGGCCCTTTACCACTGCTGATCAGTGCTAAAGTGCATATGCTCTCCCTGTGTAAACATGTGAATTGGTATATCCATGATTGGCTTATTTGGTTTACCTGTTAGTCCCTAGTAGCGTGGCCTGTGTGTGCTCAGGGCTGGTAACCCAAATGATGCTGGGGGGCCTGCAGCGCTGGTTTGCGCCACCCACAGAAGCAGCTTGTAAAGTGTACCTCAGACCTACCACTGCAGTGTCTGTGTGCAGTCCAGAACTGCCATCTTGGCTGTGAAGTGCACCCACTTCCCAGTCCCTGAACCTTCCCTTGGCATCATGTGAGTCACCCCTATGCTAGGTTGCATTGTATGTGTAAGGTAGGATATGCCCTGATGTGTGTAGCATGTCCTGGTAGTGAATTACACCCAATTTCGTTTTTCACTACTGTAAGGCTACCTGTTCTCCATAGGCCAGAATGGGCAGTTTGACTATTACACTCTATAGTCCTAACTGACCCAAAGAAGATGGTAGAAAAACGCATTTGGTATGCCTGAGCTCAGAATATTAAAATACATCTTTTAGTGAAGTTTATTTTTATATTCTGTGTTTGAAAATACCACTTTTAGAAAGTAGGTAGTTTCTTGCCTAAGCCTTCCAGTGTGCTCTGCTGTTATGTGTATTGGCTATCTGGTTTTGGAGTGACAGGGCTGGGGAATTCCAGGAGACAGGGTGAGGTGCCCCAGTGGTGAATAGAGAGATCTGCATCTAGATGGGTGGGAGGAGTTGCACCTGGGACCTGAATAGGGCTGTGCCTTCCCTCCACAATGCTGGATCCACCTCCTGTGGTGCGTCTAATGTCTCTGCCCTGCACTCTGAAAGGAAAGAAGGAGTCAGGTAAACAAAGTGTTCCAGGACTGAGCAGAACTGGTTCTGGCTGGGTTCAGTGACTTGTGACTCTTTAGAACAAAGACTTTTGGGGTATAAATACCTGTGCCCAAACCCCTACACATTGTATTGCTCCTGGACAACAAGTGGAACCTCAATCCGTGTAACTGAAGGAATCTGCAGGAGAGGACTGTCCTTGTGCTTGTGTGCTGTTTCTTGGACTGGCCTGCAGTGTTTACTACTGGATTTGGAAGAAGAGGAAAAGGACTTTGAAGGAACTTTTATTTTATCTTGCTACAGCAATCACCCAAGGGCTAGAAGAGAGCTAGCCTCCTTCTGGAGTCTCAGGCACATCAGACTCCACCACCAGCCTCCCGTTTCTTCCCAGCGGGGATTTCTATCTACAGGTGAGGCTCCTGTGAGTACCAGGGCCTCTAGTTCTACTGTGGAGAAGAGAGTGCTGAAAATCATCGCTAACGCCCGTTAGCGAGCCGCAGCAGCTGAAGAGCGTAAGGAAAATCATCGCGCTGCTGCCGCTGAGTGCTCGCTACCGGAGATTATCGCATCACACGTCTGTGGGCTGCCAAATGCTTGCTAACCCGAAGATTATCGCATCGCATGTTTGCGGGCCTCCAAGTGCTCGCTAACCAAAGATCATCACATCGAGTTCATCGCTTCACGACATCGCAGCGTGGATGCCGAGCGTTCGCCATTTTCATCGCATCGCATCAGGATCGTCGCTCCCTCGCGGGGCGCCATTTCTTTTCATCGCAACAAGATCGCACACGCAACAGGCTCGGCGCATCATCCTCCCTTCACGGTAAGGATTTCAACGCATCGCCGGCTTAGCGTGTAGAAGTTTGTCGCTTTGTCCTGCACACAGATCAGCGCATCATCCTCCCTTGCGGCAAGGATTCAACGCATCACTGGTCACGCGTAAGGAAAATCATCGCTACAACTCCTTAGCGACATTTTGGTTGCTTTGCTACAGAATCCAGGTAGTTTGTGAGTAAAAGGGTTGCAGAGACCACTGCCTTGAACTGAACTCCTCTTTGCACACTTTGAACTATTTTTGTAGCATTTTAAGAGTAACCCTATTTTTCCTAGTATTGTGGATTTTTTCTGTTATTGGTCTTGTGTTAAGTCTATATATAAAGATACTTATTTCTTATAACTACTTGTGTGGTGTCCCTTTGTAGTGTTCTTCTCTGTGTTACTGTGTATGGTCATAAATGCTTCACACACTGCCTCTGAGATAAGCCTAGCTGCTCGTGCTACGTTTACCACAGGGTTGAGCAGGGGTTATCAAAGGGTGTAGCTCGCTTAATCTGACTTAGGAAGAAGGGTCCCGACTTGGACAGTGGCCAGCCATTGCCAACTAGAGACCCCCATTTCTAACACCTACCATGTGGTGCATTAGAAAGCTGGTGTGAGGATTTTGCTCCTCATTGAAAGCTTATAGCTCTGTGTAAGAACGAGAGCACAACGGACCGGAAGCGGATCGGAACTGTGCCACTAAACTCCGCTCCGGAAGTAGGAGACAGTCTAGTAGTCAAGTCGGCCGAGGGGGAGGAGCAAATGACGGAAGGGGAAGCAGAACACCTGAAAAGAGGAAACACAGAATCAGAAAGGCGCACGACCGGAGGAAGAGGAGAGAGAGAACAGGCGTGTGGCGGAGAAGGAGAGACGACGAGCGGAGGAGAACGGCGAACGAGAGGAGTGCAGGAAGGAGAGTCGGAAGACGACGGACCAAGAAGAGAGATCGAGATTTTTATAGCGACCAAACCCGGTGGGCTGAGGGGAGGAGAAGATGCCCCGGGTCCCAGTGCCGCGGTCCGGGTAACGGGCCGTGGCTCAAGGCAAGTAGCTCTCCGGGGAGCTTTTGGGTGGGGTTGGTGGGGGGGTTGTGAAGGGCGGTAAGACACTAGACAAAGGGTGAGAACCTCCCGGACTCCCTCACTTCCCTCCCTATACCCGCCTTCGGTGATGGTAGCACGCATTGAAATATAAGGAGTAGCCTTGACTCAGACCTGTTTTTCTTTTTTTTTCTTTTCCTCCCTCACTTCACCTACCGAGCATTTGCGGACTCCGAATACAAGTAGCGGACAGCCCTCGTAAAGAAGAGCCCAGGGACAGTGACTGCATTTGTGTGTTGCTTGCCTTTGACTATTTGATCATACCCCCCTGGTTATACCGGGATATACACTATCATACCTTCCAGACTTGGAACAATAAAGTCAGCCTCACTGCATTTGCATTCGGAGGGTTTCTTTCTGGCCAGCCTTCCCCGTTAGGGTCTCCAGAATAGCACACTCTGTAATTTGCCTGACCCTACCATCGTGATGGGGCTTACCTCCTCCCACTTTCTAGTGGTATATGTGGCATATCCCACTTTTGCCATTAATTCTGGTTGTGCTAGTCACAGTTCTGTAGTTTTTGTATCGGGACATCTGTGTTGAATACAGCCTCCTTTAGCCCGGGAGCCTTCACCATCTTGGCTAATTTTGTAGAGACTGGTGGCCATCTTTGAATGGATAAGGCTGCCATGAATGTTAAGGATGTGCTTGTCTTTAAACCAGATGAATTGGTCCATAGATACACTGAGGCTGCCACCTTTAACCTTTTAGTTGGCAGTAATGAAACACAACCTCAGTGGCCATCTGCCACGAGAACTAAATGCCATTAAGAGTATGGCATTATCTGATAGCTTTGTACATCCGCTTCTTGCGTGGCCTATCATGTCCTTTCCTCTACTGCCACTGATAGTGCTTTAATGTTTTCACAGAGTGATTGACTGTTGCTACTGCTGGTGTGCAGCAAACGTTCAGCTGTTCTTGCCGGGGCTTAGTGTGCAGGAATTATTCCTTCTCCACACTGTTCGCATGTGTAATCTTTTCCAGAAGTCAGGGGTGTTCATCCTTACACGCTAACCTAATATCTACATGTTCGGTTTCAAGACCTTGGTGTTTTTTAATTAGCTATACATCCTTGAATTTCCAGCAGTTGGGGAGGTAACACCTATAGGGTTAGGGAGGTGCTGCCTTGATAACACTTGTTTGTTTCCTTGACGATTCATGGCTCAGAAGACAAATGTCAGTAAAATGTATTAGGAAACTGTCTTATGAAGGCTTTTGATTCCTGCTTCCATACACAAAATGAGGTAAAGAGCCATAAGGGTAGATTCTAGTCAAGCTATTTATTGTTCTTATACACGAGAATACTAAGGTCCAAAGTAATCCAGGTCCTCCTGGTTTAGGGATCTCCTGTCTTCACCAAGGGTATCGTCAGAAGGGAAGTGCAGGAGCTGTGGACTTGCTTTTCTCGCCGTCGCCAAGCCTCACAGTTGGAAGAGGGGGGGGAACCAAACAACAAAAAAAACAACACCGGGTCAGTTCAACTGAAGCGGAAGGCCTCCAGGCAGTAGGAAAAGGGAGTAAGGGAAGAAAACACCTAAAACCCCACACCGAGTGAGTCCTAGCGTGTCCTCCCTCTAAACGGATTCCCTCCCCGTGCATGCCCTGACAATCCCTGGAGTTTCGCCTGTACCTTGTGAAGCCACCCTCCTCCAGGAGAGTGGCGGGGCGAGGAGCAGTCTTGTTGGCCTCCTGGCTTGACGTCTGTCTCTGGGTTAGCGTCTTCGGATAGCACTCTCTCTGTCTTGTCTGCTTCTTTTGGCGTCCACTTCCCTGGGTCCTCTTCGGCTCAGGAACTCGCTTTCGCCCTCATCAGATTTTCCCCTCCTCTTGTGGTGGCGTGCGTCGTATCCGATAGGCCGGGTGAGGGACATGTCATCAGCCGCACCCCCTGAGGTCCGTCGGGCAGGATCCTGTTAAAGGGCTCCAGACAAGTCTGTAGATGAGACGATAGGGGGCTGGTAAATGTCCCAGTGGGGAAACAGGGGAGCTCAGTCCGGGCTTCGTCATCGGAATCCTGACACATACCCCCCCAAGGATTTCCCCGATCGGGGTAAAGAGGAAAACGTAAGAGACAGTCAGCGTTGCCCTGCTCACTGCCCTTCCGGTGGAAAACTTCAAAGCGGAATGGTTGCAAGGCCAAAAACCAACGAAGAACCCTGTTGTTACAGCCTTTGTTCTTATGTAACCAGGTGAGTGGGACATGGTCGGTATACAGCGTAAAGGAGCGTCCTTCTAGGTAATACCGTAATTTCTCTATACTCCACTTCAGAGCCAGGCATTCCTTCTCTATCGTAGGATATGCTCGTTCTCTAGGGAAGAGTTTTCTGCTTATGTACAGTATAGGTTTCTCCAGCCCGTCACTGTCCAGCTGAGAAAGGACGCCCCTATCCCTACTCCTGAAGCATCTGTCTGGAGTATGAAGGGGAGTTGAAAGTTTGGGGTGAGTAGCAATGGGGAAGTGGTGAGCGTGTTTTTGAGGGCCTGGAAGGCATGGAGTTCTTGGGCAGACGGGGACCTAAGGCGGGAGTTGTTTTTTTAAGTAGCTCCGTAAGAGGCGCAGTGATATCTGAAAAGAGGGGAATAAAACGTCTGTAGTAACCGACTAGACCAAGGAAAGCCCTCAACTCTTTTTTTATTGTCAGGAAATGGGGTGTCTTGTATAGCCCTGACTTTCTCTGTTTGGGGTTCTATCAGCCCTCTCCCCAGCACGTACCCCAGGTATTTTACCTTTTGAAAGGCGAACCTAGATTTCTTTGCATTGATATGCAGGTTGGCTCCCCGCAGTTAAGAGAGGATGGCAGTAAGATGGGTTTATATGCTCAGCCCAGGTTTTGCTGTGCACGATGATATCATCAAAATATGCTGAGGAGTACCCCAGATGATTTTTCAGGAGAGTATCCATGAGCCTCTGAAAACTAGCGGGGGCACCATGGAGGCCAAAGGGGAGTACTGTGAAATGGAACAACCCGTCAGGGGTAGAAACGCTGTTTTCTCTTGGCCCCCAGATGTGATGGAATCTGCCAGTAGCCTTTGGTGAGGTCGATGGTGGAAATATAACAAGCCTCACCCAGGTGTTCGATTAGTTCGTCTACTCGTGGAAGAGGATACCCGTCCTGTTTTGATATACGGTTTACGGCTCTGAAATCAATACAGAACCGTGTACTGCCATCGGGTTTGGGGACTAGGACAATGGGTGAGCGCCAATTGCTCTTTTGAGGGCACTACTACTCCTAGGGCTAACATGTATTCTACTTCTTTTCTCAGGGCTGCTCTGTGTGCTTCGGGTACCCGGTATGTTTTTCGTTTAAGCATGACCCCCTCCATGGTTGGTATGGAGTGAGTTGTCAAGGTGGTCCTACCGAGCTGGTTCGAAAAGACATCAGGGAAGGACCGTAGGAGAACCCTTATCTTGTCTTTTTCTGTGTTTCGCAACTCAAGGTTAAGGAGTGTGTTATCTACCGTGGTAGGAATTGGAGTGACCAGTGATACCATACAGGGTTGGTTAGGGACTGGGCCCAACCACTTCTTCAACAGGTTCAAATGGTACATTTGGGTTTTCTTAGGAGACAGGCGTAGTATGTAGGTGGTTTTTCCTATCTTTCTTAACACCTCATATGGTCCTTGCCACTCTTTCCTCAACATATGGGCTGAGGAAGGGAGAAGGACTAAAACCCAGTCCCCTGTTTGGAACTCTCTCCACTTCTTGCCCTTGTCATAGTGGTATCTCTGTTGGCCCTGAGCTCTCCCAAGATTGTCATGGGCAATCATTCTTAGTTTGTGGAGTCTTGCCTTTACTTTATTGGCATAATCAAGTAGGGCGTGTGCTTCGGTTACGCCCTGTTCTTCCCAGCTTTCCTCTGTGATTTCTAGCAGGGTGCGTGGTGTCCTACCAAACAAGAGTTCAAATGAGGATACACCCAGTCTGCTTTGGACTGTGCTGCGGATGACAAACAGAGCAAGAGGAAGGAGTTGGTTCCAATTCCTTCTGTCTCCTGTTAGCAGCTTTTTGAGGGTAAGCTTTAGGTTTCCATTGTACCTCTCTACGAGGCCGTCCATTTGGGGGTGGTATACTGATGTTTTAATCTGTTTGATGTCTAACTGCTTACAGACTTCTTTCATCAGTCGGGATATGAAAGGGGTACCCTGGTCTATGAGTATCTCCCGTGGGAACGCCATCCTGGAAAATACCTCAATGAGCTTTTGGGCTATGGTCGTAGTGGTGGCAGTCCTGAGGGGAAAAGCCTTAGGATAGCGTGTGGCATAGTCCACGATCATAAGGATATATTGATATCGGGAGAGGACCTCTGAGGTCCATACCTATTCTTTCGAAGGGACGGCTGATAATAGGGAGGGGTTGGAGTGGTACCTTTGGAGGGATATACGGGTTCTGTTTCTGACAAATGACACACTCTTGACAGTACTTCTTGATTTGGAGGTATATACTAGGCCAGTAGAAACTACTCAGAATCGCCTGACTGTTTTTCCACCCCACAGTGGCCTGCTAGGAGATGGGAATGGGCGAAGAACAACATCTGGTCTCAGAAACTAGTTGGAACCAGTAGCTGGGGTTCTGCTCCTTCTTTAGCTACCCGATATAATAGGCCGTTTTGTTCAATAAAACAAGGGTAGATTTTTCTCGGGTCATTTTGGGTCTCCTGTGCTCTCTGCCATGCATTGCTAAGAGTACTGTTATTTAACTGAGCCACCCTGAAGTTTTTGTCCATAGCCCAAGGTTCAGAAGTCATCAAATTGTCGTGAGGGCACGGCACGGCGGAAGACACTTCCAGGGCTTTGGTTAAGAGGGAGGGAAAACAAGGATTATCAACCCCTATTATGAGTGGTTCAGGAAGAAAGGGAAGAACCCCTACGTTGACTGTAGTCTCTAGACCAGTCTTGGTTTGTATGGTTAACCGGGCAACAGGATACACCCTAATGTCCCCATGTGCACAACGTATGTTGACTGTCTCCCCAGGCAGGATCCGGGAGGCAGGAACTATGTCTCCCCGGGCTACCGTGTGTTTACAACCTGATTTAAGGAAGGCTGATACTTCTTGTTGGTTTACTGTGACACTCACGTACTAGATATGTCCGGTCCCTTGGGCATAGAGGACGCTCCGGGGAGCATAGTTAACGTCCATTGGTTCTTCTTCATTTTTGTCCCTTTTCTTCCGGCAGAACCGTGCTATATGGCCCCACTCGCCACATTCGAAGTTCTGGGGACTAGACATGCTCAAATGGTCGGACCTCATGGGTCGTGGTCTGAAAGGCTCCAGGACGGGTTTGATGGGCCTTCTCTCGGTCTTCGAGGGCGGGGTCCCTTTTGTGGGTTTTCGGGCTCCCTAGTTGAGGAACGGTTTTGTGCTCGGGTGAAGGAGGTGGCCATCTCGACAGCGTGTTCCAAAGCAGAACGGCAAGCTGACGAAGTCATCTCTGGGTTCCATATGGCTGAGCTTCTAAGTACTGTTCCAGGTAGATTTTACTCATGACCTCCTCCATAACCATCTCCTGGAGCTTAAGCCACCTGTCAGCGGCGTCTCCAGGTAGTCCCCCGCTCCTGCCCGAATTTGAGGCGATGGGCCTCATCGTCCACCCCAAGGCGATCCAGTATGTACTGCTTGACTATTCCGTATATTGCAGTGCCATCCCTGTTAACTACCTGGTATGCTGCTTGCACTTCAGCAGTGAGCAAAGGAGCCAAGTAGAAGGGCCAGCGATCTGTTGGCCACCCACTGGCCCTTGCAGCCCTTTCAAAATTCAAGAAGAAAAATGCGGGGTCCTCTCCGAGGACGTATTTCTGTAAAGGAACCATGGTACCCGGAGGAGCAGGGCCTTTCCCTTGCCCAAGACCCATGATAAGCTGATTCTGCCCCTCTGCTAGTTTAGTCATATTATCGGCCTGTGTCTGAATGGCTGCCAACAACACAACCCGGTCTGCCTCGGCTTGGTTTGTACTCCTCTCTATAGCCCATTTCAATTTGGCTTGTCCTTCCTTTAGCTGATAAACGAGGTTCTCCATCATGTGTCGATGGTATTATGCCTGCATTCTCCACCACTTTGTCGTATGAAGGCTTTTGATCCCCGCTTCCATACACAAAAAGAGCCGTAAGGTTAGAGTCTAGTCAAGGTATTTATTGTTCTTATACACAAGAATACTAAGGTCCAAAGTAATCCAGGTCCTCCTGGTTTAGGGATCACCCGTCTTCACCAAGGGTACCGTCAGAAGGGAATTGCAGGAGCTGTGGACTTGTTTCTCTCGCCGTCGCCAAGCCTCGCAGTCGGAAGAGGGGGGGGGGGACTAAACAACAACAAAAAACAACACCGGGTCAGTTCAACTGAAGCGGGATGCCTCCAGGCAGTAGGAAAAGGGAGTGAGGGAAGAAAACACCTAAAACCCGCACCGAGTGAGTCCTAACGTGTTCTCCCTCTAAACGGATTCCCTCCCCTGTGCATGCCCTGACAACCCCTGGAGTTTTGACCGTACATTGTGAAGCCACCCTCCTCCTGGAGAGTGGCGGGGCGAGGAGCAGTCTCGTTGGCTTCCTGGCTTGATGTCTGACTCTGGGTTAGTGTCTTCGGATAGCACTCTCTCCGTCTCGTCTGCTTCTTTTGGCATCCACTTCCCTGGGTCCTCTTCGGCTCGGGAACTTGCTTCCGCCCTCGTCAGATTTTCCCCTCCTCTTGTCGCGGCGTGCGTCGTATCCGATAGGCCGGGTGAGGGACACGTCATCAGCCACGCCCCCTGAGGTCCGTCGGGCAAGATCCTGTTACAGGGCTCCAGACCAGCCTGTAGATAGACGATAGGGGGCCGGTAAATGTCCCAGTGGGGAAACAGGGGAGCTCAGTCCGGGCTTCGTCATCGGAATCCTGACACAAACATTCTGCATTTCCGTTGGGGGTAGCCGCGCGCTTAACAAATTTCATAATAAATAAATAAATAAATGTTAGGGACGCAAAGGTACACTTGTACACACCTTTTATTTCACGCCCCACCTTCACAAAACTTCTCCACTTTTGCGCAGTCTGGCACTGTCCTGATACGTATTTTGCACTGGACTACATACACTTGTGTTGGGGGCATCAGCACAGAGACACAAAATCAACAGATTGTGGTTGAGGCAGAGTGTTGCTCATGTAATATGGACATGAAATGGAGCAGAATACTAGGGGCACCTATATGGGGACATCGGGCCACACTCAGTTTCAGCTCCACCCTTGCCTAGCTTTCGAGGGAAGAGACCCACCTGTTTGTCACAGGGGAACATGACACCGCTTTAATTCATCATGAAACATGTCTTCAAATTGCCTATGCTTGGGGAGCACTATGTCTCTTGTCCCAACTGGAACAACGCATTGATACTATCTAGTACAAACTCTACCCTTCCCCGGGCATAAGTAGGAGCTGTTTACCTTCATCAAAATAAATAAATAAATACATTTTAAAAAGCTGCATCTTCTCAAGGCGTGGCGGTAAATTGCATGACTACAGAGCAGTCAATGGCCGCCCCGGGTTCGGTGGGGGGTGGGTTTTAAACTGAGGACTCGGTCACGTATAAGCTGGAGTCCCAGCAGTCTCACCTGAGTTTTACCTGGTGCACTACTCATCTGTCACGTACTGTGTCTTCCCCTGTCACTCAAGCGCTTGCTTGGAACTGCTTGATGGGTGCTTTACAGTGGCAGCTCTCTGTTCGCTCTCATTGGTCTTCCCCAGTGTGTCCCTATTTAACTTGCTGGGGCTGCATATAGCTGGAAAAATGAAGTTTGTGTCAGTATGAGGTAAACACATAATGCATATTCAACCTCTACATATACAGTCATGGATTTGTACACAGTGCTTAATAGAACAGATCACACAGAACTGTGGTTAACGGTGAGAACAGTAGTTTTGATTTGGTCTCTGGGGGATTTTTTATTTAAATGTTTAATAAGTGAGTAAAGATAGCGGAATTGGGTTGACCAAAAGCAATAACTCTTTAACAAATATACTTAGGACATTTTGAGGCATTTACAGCTGTTGGGTCTATCATAACATTCAGAGCACAAAGGGGCAAAAGCTTAAACAAATGAATGGTTTAACACAGTGCTTCTCCAATTTGTTATGACCATGACCCACTTTTTAGATCCACAAACCTTTAGCTAGCTTTAATGGACATAAGGCAAATGTTTTTTTTTAAATATAACTAAAGCACTGTGTGGTAGCGTACTGTCATTTACAGACAGCACATTGTCCATTGAATTGCCAATAAATTTACACACACATTCAGTTTTACTGCTAAAAATATATTGCACACTAATGGTATGTGTGGAGATTGGTTTGATTGAATTTTTATCATTGGTGCAACACTCTAAAGAAGGGTTTTTAGTGGTCAGGGAAATTACTAGGCGCTCTGCTTAATAGACGCAAATGTCTGAAGGGATACAAAATCAGTATGGTGCAACTAGGCGAGGGGATAAGCCCTATAACCCCCCAATTAAGTGTGGGTGAGACCCTCACAGTGCAACAAAAAAAATATGACCTAGGCACACATAATAGTAAGTTAAGCAGTATGTAAGTATAAACACGAACTACAGTATAATAGCCAACAAATGAGAGAAATATCTTCGGATGTGTTGAGAAATGTTCGGTCTTTTAATTTTTCTTTAAGAGCCAAAGACCAGAAGAAAACCAGCCGACACGTGTTTCGTTGCAATGGAGAATAGTTCAGCGACTTCCTCAGGGCTGAATATAGAAGATTAATGTCTTGGTCGTCGCTCAGCCGGGGATAATTCCAACCCAGCTGGGCTTAAAACATTCAGGTGAACTTCGGTCGTTCTAAGGAATCAGACGTGCGGTAAATATGAACATCCTGCACGTAATGATTCAGTATTCGATTGGTTGACTATAATGTTAAGGTCACGAACATATAAAACATCAATGTGGATGAGCGGGGTAAAGGTAGCCACAGTAGCTCGGCGCCGTGAGGGAGTTCTACTGGCGGAACGGATAATTCCTCGGACGTGGGTGGTCTTAAGGCGAGTGTGCCAAGGAACCCTCACGACGGATCACTGTGTTCCGGGTTATGGATCACCAAGTAAAATGTCTTGTTTTGATCCTAATAAAATCTTTGTTTCATAATTTGTCAATCAATCAATATAAGCTGCATTTTGACAACCCGTGTCATAAACGCTAAAAGAACACACATCTTAAAATACAATGAAAAGACAAAAAATAAACAGTTCAGACAACACATGTCACAGTAAGTGTGCCGAAAACTGCCATGCCCGTCCAGCAAAAACAATTCATCTTACAGGCTTGGTCATACAATGAAAATTAAATTAAATTGAGTTTAAAATTACACCAATCAAAAAAAGTGTGAAAATTCGAGAGAGGAAAAATAACAAGCATTGGCATAGCCAATAGGTCTCGCCTTTGGGACCTTGTAAGTGTTTAGCCATGCAACGGTTGTTGTTGCACCAAAGAAATTGTGCTGCATAAATAAATACTTATAAGGTCCCAAAAGCGAGACCTATTGTCTATGCCAATGCTTGTTCTTTGTAAAGAAATAGATGCTTGTTTCTATTTCTTTACTTTTGCTATAATCGCGGCACCGGCGCTTTATTTTTAACATTAAAAGTAAAGCGCCGGTGCCGCGATTATACCAAAGGTAAAGAAATAGAAACAAGCATCTATTTCTTTACTGTTGCTATAATTACGGCACCAGCGCTTTATTTTTAACATTAAAAGTAAAGCGCCGGTGCCCGATTATAGCAAAAGTAAAGAAATAGAAACAAGCATCTATTTCTTTACAAAGAAAAAAGCTGGGGGGAAAAATGCTACCGCCGGCCACAGCCTGCAGTGCAAGCTCGCGCCCGCGCACATGCACTGCATGCTGTAGCCGGCGGTAGCATTTTTTGAAGCCCTCCTTACATAAGGTCTCCGCCAGACCAGCGCAAGCGCTGGGTCAGGCTCGACCTAAAAAGGACTATCAGGATATTTCAGTAATTAAAATGTGCTGAATCAATCTGTGTGCTTAACAATCTTGTTATTTGTCTTTTAAACCCTCTCATTTTAAACCTGGTGGAATAGTTGTTTTACAGTAAAGTGCTTGTGTAGTACATCTAGGGAAATAGAGATTTTCTTGGATGGAAATGCTAGAAACCCTTGAGCGACTGGGTTTTAAGGCCGGCTTGCTACTTACTGTAGTCCTCTCGCTCGGGCCTTCCTCCTAATTCCCCATATGTGGCTTAATAACATGGCCATTGCCAGGGCACAAGTCCTAAAAAAAGAAGTGGGGGGATGCTGATGTCACGACAGGAAGTGACGACACGAAAGGTGGCTTGCACCATCAGACTCATTGCCTCCCCTCACTCAAACCTTAGATGCGATTGCATCAGAGAAGCCAGCGTGTGAGCAACAGTCTGAATGAGCTCCGATCTCGCTCCAGAGAGGCCAAAGAGTGGATGTGTGGCTCCATTTGCTCCAGTTATCGAGCTCCCAGTAAAATAAGTGGGGGGACGCCGTGCACCCCCGTGGTACCCCGACTCAAGCCCTGGCCACTGCACAGAGCAAAGAGCAGTCTAGTGTCCGATTTAAGGATACGCAGGGCTTCCCGATGGTTCCTTCATAATGTGTGCTTTCCTACCTGCTGAATGTGTTCAATTCATTTACATGTATTTACATTTTTTTGCATGTTACAAAATGACATTTTACAGCCTTTCCTTTCACAGTCTCTGTACACTAGCAAGTTTGCCATATAATTCACATTACTTTTCTTTCTCTAATTTCAAAGTGAGAATAGTTTGTAAACACTAATCTCCGTGAAAAAAACAAAGCAGCAGTCTGTCGGATAGCATAGTCTTGCATTTGGCTCCTCTGTCTTTGAAAAGCAGCAAATGTGACAAGATAAATACATAATTTACAGCCGCGGCCGCTGCAGGTAGGAGCGTTGGGGCGGTGGGGCCGGCTGGGGGATTTTGAGAGATGACCACAAGGAAAAATTAAATAAATAATTATTTTTCTCCGCTCTTAACTGCAGCGGCTGATAATTTAAAGTCATCTTTACTCATTGCTTGGACTTTCTCGACTCACCAGAAAGTAGCCCACGACCCACCTGTGGGTCGCATCCCACAGCTTGGGAAACATTTTGTAACACAAATAGCCTCTATGTCCCAGCTGGCACTTCAACTTTGTGCAATAGCATTGACCAAGTTTGCAGGTATAAAACAAGCCCACATGGGTGTGATGTGTGCTGCTGGCGCGGGCAGATCACTATGCTGCCATCTATTGAAGTATCCACAGTGTGACCATTTGTTGCCTGCATCCCCTAAGATCAGGGATCCGGGTGACCAGTTCCAGACGATTGTTGGAGGCATTAACACTGCGTGTAGATACAGCCAGATACAAGCCACAACAACATTAAACAGTGTTCACCAGGGCACCATGAGTGATCTTCACACTACTCAGCGGTAACACTCTAGTGCAGCTGTGACAGTAGCAGGGTACTCGTGCAACAAGTATACATTCAGGTCATATAAGGTTCCTGGTAATGGAGGGGGGGGGGCCTCAGCGCTGGCGGTTGCCCCCCTGGAGGCTTGGTGGAGTTACAGGGCGGTCCAAAGAACTTTGGTTGCAAAAAGCAGCTACAATTAACAGCACATAGGGGCTTCATACCAGTACCCTGGGAGTCCTTGGATGAAAACAACGGCACCTCGTTATTCCTAAGGCAGTTGTAAGTCTGAGCAACAGGGTAGTTCTCAGCACGAAGCCCCACCCTTTCAAGGCCCCACTACCTTCTCATACAATGACATGTTTAAAAGTTGGCAGGTCTGTCTTCCAGTTGTTTTATCTCACTCTTGCAGGTTATCTTTAGGTCTGGCCTTTGGGACAGATTGTACTGTCTCGCCAGACAATTGCTTTTCCCAGAAAATCCCTCATAATCTACACATAGAGGAGCGTTTGCTAGGTCGGATTCATACATTAGTCTTTTTATTTTGTCATTCACATTTTGCTTCCACCCACCACAGAATGTTGTAAGGGGCAGCCCGCTATACCTACTGGCTCCCTTGACTTTGAGTTAGTGCACAAGACCTGTGCACATTATTCACATCTGCCTAAAAATATCTAATTTCCATTCACTGACAAAGCTTGTTCAAGTGTGTATTTTATTTCATTTATTTGTATGAACTTTAAATGTGACTATTCTTTCTGCACTTTGGCTGCCCAGTTAGATGGTGATTTGTTTTCCATTACGTCATTAAAATGTGGTGTTCTAAATTGACACTGTAACATAGTAACTACCTGCGATTGTGTGCTTGGGTTGATGGTGATTTATTATTGTCTCCTTAGCAAAGAATAATTAATGGAAGACACAACTGAAAGAAAGGGTTGGTATTTGAAGAAAACATTATGAACAAATCAATGCACCAGTGATTTTTTTTTTTTTATTACAAGCATATAGTAACCACGTGGGATATCTTCCTTTTCCCCCTTTTTAGGTCTCGCCTGACCCAGCGCATGCGCTGGTCTGGCAAGACTTATTGAGAGGGCTCCAAAAAGTGCTACCAGGCCAGCCTGGAGCTACAGTGCATGTGCGCGGGCACGCGTGCCGCGCTTTACCGCGATTACTTTCACTTTAGCGGCCGCATGGCGCTTTGATGTTTGATCGTGATCGCAATCACTTTTACTTTCGTGCCCGCTTTGCATAGCCAATAGGTCTCGTTTTTGGGACCTTATAAGTATTTAGTTATGCAACTGTTTCATGGCTAAACACTTATAAGATCCCAAAGGCGAAACCTATTGGCTATGCCAATGCTTGTTCTTTTTGTGCCATATGAAAATAATGAATTTATCACACCAGCCTGCCAAGGCCAGACCTTTTGGCTATGCCAATGCTCGTTCATTCCATTTTTTGTTTCTCCCTTCGTCACCGCTTGCCTTTCTTCCTCCGGACCCCTCAAAATGATTGCTGGTGCCCCCCACCTGTGACCCAAGTTACAAATTAAGCACTGAAAATGTACGTATTTTGATCAGTAAATGTTTGTTTTGCCCGCTTCCATGCTGATGTGTAGGGCTGTCAATATTATTTGGCAATTCCTCAGTAGCTTGCTGAAATTATACTGATTCCAGAATTGGGAACTTAATATGTTTGCCATAAATGGAGGGTGAATTTCATGTCTGACTACCTTACTGGCTGGTTTTTCAGTTATGAGGTTGATGGTATTACGGCAGTGCAGTGTAATATGTTCACAATGTTCATTGTGCCATTTTTGGAAGTGCACTGGAGTTTGTCAGACCAAGTCTAAGTAATTCAAGCATCTGGCGTTGAAGGGCTGTTGAAGTTCACTAGTGGCCTTTTGAAAGCAGCCTCCATGCCTACAGGCTCATGGAGTTTTAGACCAGACACCCCTAGGTGGTAATCCCCCAAATCTTTTGCCTTCACCCCTCTTGTTTTGCTGAATTCGTTTTTGTTGGCTTTAGGACTGTGCACATTTCCACTGCTAACAAATGCTAAAGTGCTTCTGCTCTCTCCATAAAACACGGTAACATTGGCATGCACCTAATTGGCATATTTAATTGACTTGTAAATAGCTAGTGATTGGTACTCCATGTACCCAGGGCCTGTATACTAAATGCTACTAGTGGGACCCCAGCACTCATTGTGCCACCCACCAAAGTAGCTTTTTAAAAACTTGCCGTAGGGATGACACTGCAGCCTGTAGCGTTGTTTCAAAGTGCCATTTGAACTGTCAAAATAAACCTTTGGCCATGCTTAAAACTTCCCTTTAATAGATGTAAGTCACCACTAATGTAGGCCCTATAAGCACATAGGACAGGACACATTGTATTTAAAAAGTAGGACATGAGGGTTTAGGTTTTTCATGTACTGGTAATGAAAAACTAATAAAGTCATGTTTAGGACTCTGTGAGACAGTCTCAAAAAAACATGTTGTTTACAATCAGTGGGCTCCAGCCCACCCATAGGCTTACTATTTGTTTGCTCCAACAACACTCTGGTATCCTTCGTTCCAGTTTGTCCATGGCATGCATGTGTCATGCCTCTTCTTGTGTTTAGCCCTCTCCAGAGAATGGACCAAGTATTGTGCCCGTCCACCGCTCCTGTTTTAAGAGTTACTTTTTTCTTTGTCTTTTAGCATTACACATGAGTGCTCGTGTTTTCACTCACACCGACCATCATCTCCTTCCACCCGCCCTCCATTCATGTTGCCTCTTTCCCCCTTTCACCCGTCTCATCCCAATCCTAGCCACATTGCCCTCACATTCAAACGTATTCCAACTCTATATAAAATGGTTCATGATTAAAAAACTATTATTGTTAGGGTGTGTGGTAAACAGTCATAATTTGATTACTATGCACGGCTGACATTACTGTATGTAGTCACATACTTACTTTCTAACTACTACTTTTTTTTTTAGCTATTCCTACATTCACAAAATGCTCTTTGGCTGTATGCGAAGAGCCTTTGATGCCCTCATTGAAAGTTTCTTCTACCCTTCTGTCGCCCGGCCCTTTAGTCTGTGCTCCTTTATTGGCGTAAAGCGGAACTGAAAAACAATGCTAAAAAAGCCACCATCTTGGAACAGAATTGACAATTACAAAATATACACCAAAATTATCAACTCAGTTAGGAATTCCTGTGCAGATTTCTTCTTCCTTTCATTGTGTTCTGCAGAACTGAACTTCGGAGCACACAGAAAAATGTTCTTCTTTCAAAATGATTTTTGCATGAAAGGACCACCTTCGCCCTCATTCCTGCCTTTGAGTTGCCTGTTTGTCCCAGTTCAATGTTGCTGAAAGCGAGTCGCTGCTCTAGTTTCGAACAGTTTCCTGCCTGTGATGCTGAGGAAGAGTCTCCATCAGAGCGCCCCCAGTGATGACAGGGATCGGAGATCTGAAGCCGCCACAGATTTATGACAGATGTTTCTGTGAAACCGGCCCTGGCAAACTGCTCGGCCGCACCCCCCCTGGGGTGAGGGGGAGTGCAGCCGAGCATTTTGTGAGGGCCGGTTTCGGCCGATTTTGTTACACGGGCCTATGTTGCCGACCCCCTGTAACGAAACCGCCCCCCCAGGGGCCAAAACCGGCCCCCACCCTGGCGGCCTACCTGTGAAATGCCGGTGCCCGCTATGGCCAGTCCGGCCCTGGTCAGGCTCCACTTCCTCTGCACAGTTTCTCTTTGATCAGGTAAATATGGGAGCACACTTGAAAGTTCTACACAATCTTCATCCGGCTGCGAGTTTGTGACCCCAATTTGTCACAAATCTTTCCAGGGTTCTGACGTGAGCTGAAACCTTATTTTACCATGGAGTGCTGCCCAAGAAAAGCGAGCTGTTTCATCTAGCTCACATAAAAGAAATAAAGGCACAGCGAAACCAGCTGACTTAATTAGTGCTATAACTATGCACTTTATACTTGCTCTCTGTTCAAGGTCACCTTTTCTTGCAAATATTCTTTTCTTAAGGCAAACAAGGCTGGGAGTCTCCAGGTACCGTAGTACCAGACGGGAGAGAAGCGCCGGAGCATCCTCCCGCACCCGCAACATTGTTTGTTTTCCCATTGCTGTTCCAGACAGTGCCTACGTACTGCAAGCACTCACGCTGTGATATTGAACAGTGGTCGGTGCGCTTGCACTTGAAACTCTACTTATGCCAATACACTCACAAGCACTCTCGCTGTGATTGACAACAGCGGTCGGGTGCACTGTGCTATGGTGTTTTGACTTGCCCACGAAGTACAGGCACTAACACTGTGACGTGTATATCTCTTAGAACTTGGTGCAAGTGACAGGTATTCCTATTGCCTTTAATTTGTACACGGAGCACGTATGAACCTGGTCTTTTTAATTGACTCTCTGGTCTCTCCAAGGATTGGTGTTCGTTGCCCGCTATCTGCGTATTGCTGCATGGCATATCCATTCTTATGTGGGATGACCTTTGATGACGTTCAGAGCCCTAGACCAGACATAGGGATACGAAGAGCCATCCCAGCAGCAGTGTTTATTATTTTATCCACTTCCCTTTTCCCTGGAGTGCTTCTTTGCATAGCGGTGTTTCATTACTGTGTGGGAGGTTGTACCCAGGAGAGTAGGGGGGCTCCTCAACAAGCCGTTGTCCCCGCTGGCCGATATCAGAGATTAGTGGCATTACTTGTCTTGCGCTGCTGACACTTCCTGACAGACTGTCAAACCCAAGACTGTAACCCAGCCTGGACGATGGATACCAATGCGGTTTTAACCTCACTCTTGGAGAGCCTTTCATCTCTTCAGCAGGAGGTACAAACCTCCGGATTAGAAAACCAAGACTTAAGAATAGAGATGGGAAGTAGTTGGCCTATCCAGAAAGGGCAAACCCCGATAGCATGGGGACAGGTTCTTACATTAGGGACTGGACTCTTCCCCCTCCAGTACACGCCATGCATACACCCTCTCCTGACAAGATGCAGGGAAACAGGGTTTTTTTCAGCTACACCAGCCCCCCCTCATTCTACCGAATCCACTCACACCGTCCATGTGATACAAAACACTGGGATCCCATAGGCACCTCCTGAACGTTTCTTTGAGGATCCGAAGAAGTTTGAAACATTCCTGAATCAATGCAGACTACACTTCTTGTGTAAACCTGTGGTCTTCCAAGACGAAGCGGCTAAAACAGCCATTATGATGTCGTATATGGGGGGGAACGCAGCTAGTTGGACCATACCATTGATGGAACAAAACGACCCCATTTTGCACAAATTCACGGACTTTTGTTTGGAAATGAGGAAATTGTTTGACCGGAAATCCCATATGTTGCCTCTGGATCGGGAGTTGATAACCCTCAGACAAGGATCTCAAGATTTACTGAAGTATGTAACCATGTTCAACCTTCTCATAGTGGAAACCGACTGGCCCCAGGAGAAACGCACCACTCTGTTTTACCAGGGATTACGCAGAGAACTAAAGGATTTCCTGTCTCAGGTGGTGCGGTTACCACAGACCTGTGAAGAAATGATCAATCTCACCGTACAACTGGACCACCGACTACGGGAAAGAAAAGGGGACAGAAGCCGGGGGAAAAAAAGATTTATGTTCCCCAGACCCAAACCTGTAACCGAAGATCATGCTAAACCCACAGAAGGACCCGAACCCATGCAGATAGGGGGCATCTGAGGTCCCCTTACCCCAGAAGAAAGAGAAAAGAGACAGAAGCTGAAACTATGTCTTTATTGCGGAAAGAGTGGACACTTCATCAGGGAGTGTTGCGCCCGGGCTAAACTCCCAGAAAGACCCAACACTCAACGGATGCAAGCAGCATTATCTCAGCGAGAGGTGAGGACGGAGACAATGGAAAACCGAAGAGCCCGAGTCTGGACGAGATCACTGGTTCTGGTAGCAGAGAAGAAACGATCTCTTCAGTAATAGCCAACACCATACAAACAGCAGTGGTTCATCTGAACGTATGGGTCTCTCTTTGGATTACCAAGGATACCCCCCTGGAAATGCCTGCTTTGCTGGGCTCCGGAGCTACTGGGAACTTTATAGACCAGAAATACGCTCAGAACATCGGGGTGCCATGGGAGAAAAAGGGGACCCCTGAAGCCGTGACGGTAGTAGATGGGACAGCACTGACTTCTGGACCAGTATGGTACCACACCGTTCCCATCATGATGCAGTTTGGTGAAGACCACTTTGAAATTATCCAGTTTGACCTCATAGATGCTCCACATTTCAGTCTTATCCTAGGCATGCCATGGTTGACTCTGCATGACCTTGTCATGTGATGGGCAGCCCGCACCATTTCCTTGAGTTCCAGTTTTTGTAGAGAGCATTGCACTAAACAAGCCAGTGTGTCAGGAAGGAAACAACAGTACGCAAGCTGGTCTTCTGGCAACCGAATGTGAGGGAGTCCACTATTGCTGTTCCACCACGTTACCCAAAGTCTATGAAGACTACCAACCTCTATTCGATAAACAGAAGGCTTCCCAACTACCACCGCACCAAGGGTATGACTGCCGCATTGATCTGGTGCCCGGAGCCGAGATTCCATGCAGTATGGTATATGCCCTTACCAAACCAGAGACACAATACCTGAAGAACTATCTAGAGGAAAACCTGGCGTCTGGTTTCATCAGACATTCAATCAATCAATCAATCAATCATAGCATTTATAAAGCACACTACATACCCGTGAGGATCTCAAGGTGCTGGGGGGGGGGGGGGACGCTGCTACTGTTCGAAGAGCCAGGTCTTGAGGAGTCTCCTGAAGGTTAGGAGGTCTTCGGTCTGCCGCAGGAGGATGGGGAGGGTGTTCCATGTCTTGGCGGCGAGGTGGGAGAATAATCTGCTGCCGGCGGTCACTCTTCGGATGCAGGGGACGGTAGCGAGGTCGCGGTCTGCGGAGCGGAGCTGGCAGGTGGGGGTGTAGAGGCTGAGTCGGCTGTTGAGGTATGCTGGTCCGGTATTGTGGAGAGCCTTGTGTGCATGGGTGAGGAGCTTGAAGGTTATCCTCTTGTTGATGGGGAGCCAGTGCAGGTCTCTGAGGTAGGGTGTGATGTGGCTGCGGCGAGGGATGTCGAGGATCAGGCGTGCAGAGGCGTTCTGGATGCGTTGGAGACGTTTCAGGAGTTTGGCCAGAGCTCCTGCATAGAGTGAATTGCCGTAGTCCAGTCTACTGCTGATGTGGGCCTGGGTGACCGTCCTTCTAGTTTCGGTGGGGATCCACTTGAAGATCCTGCGAAGCATGCAGAGGGTGTTGAAGCAGGAGGAGGAGACAGCGTTGACCTGCTTCGTCATGGAAAGGGTGGAGTCGAGGATGACCCCTAGGTTGCATGCGTGGTTGGTGGGTGTAGGGGGTGCTCCTAGTGCAGTCGGCCACCAGGAGTCGTCCCAGGCCGAGGGGGTGGATTCGAGGATGAGGACCTCCGTCTTATCTGAGTTCAGCTTCAGTCGGCTGATTCTCATCCAGTCGGCAACAGCCTTCATTCCTTCGTGGAGGTTGGTTTTGGTGGTGTGGGGGTCTTTGGTGAGGGAGAGGATCAGCTGGGTGTCATCAGCGTAGGAGATGATGTTGAGGTCGTGCTGTCGTGCGACGTGGGCAAGTGGTGCCATGTAGACGTTGAACAACGTTGGGCTGAGGGATGAGCCTTGGGGTACGCCGCAAATGATCTCGGTGGCTTCGGAGCGGAAGGGGGTGAGGCGGTCGCTCTGTGTTCTGCCGGAGAGGAAGGAGGTGGTCCAGTCCAGGGCCTTCTCTTGGATTCCGGCATCGTGGAAGCGTGTTCGTAGTGTGGATGGATTGCGACGAACTTAGGACCTGTATAGATTACAGACCAATCAACAGGGTCACCATAATAAAACGATACCCGCTACTGCTTATACCGGTATTTCTGGACCAGCTCAAGTGTGCTTGATACTTCACGAAACTGGATTTACAAGGAGCCTACCATTTGGTGTGAGTTAAAAGCGGAGACGAGTGGAAAACGGCATTCCGGACCAAATTCGGGCTTTACGAATATCTAGTGATGCCCTTCGGGCTATGTAATGCCCCAGCTGCCTTCCAATATTTCATGGACAAGGTACTCCGGGGGTTTTTGGAAAGGTTCTGTGTTGTCTATATGGATGACATCCTTATCTATTCGTCCAACCCCCAAGAACACGTGATTCATGTGAAAGCGGTCTTGGACAGGCTCCAACAACACTCGTTATATGCTAAATTGGAGAAATGCCTTTTCCATGTCGAAGAAGTTACCTTCCTGGGATACGTAATAAATGCACACAGATTTCAGATGGATAGGGGCAAAGTAGATGCGATTACACAGTGGGAAGCCCCTCACCATTTCAAATCGGTACAGAGTTTCCTGGGGTTCACCAATTACTACCCGCGTTTCATTAAAGATTTCTCAAAGATCATACACCCCATATCCTGTTTATTGAGGAAAAACACCCCCTTCCTTTGGAGCGAAGAAGCAGACCGATCATTCCAGACCCTGAAAAAGAGGTTCACTCAGCCTCCCATCATGTGGCATCCCGACTCACAACTCCCCTTCATCCTAGAAACAGATGCCTCCCAGTATGCCATACGGGGAGTATTGTCTCAGCGGCACTCAGACACAGGACAACGACACCCCATGGCCTACTTCTCAAAGACACTCAACCCTGTGAAGCGAACTATTCCATCACAGACAAAGAGTTGCTAGCCATTAAATGGGCCTGTGAGGAGTGGAGGCATTATCTCCTAGGAGCGCATCACACCATCGAAATATACACAGACCACCCCAATCTGTTGTTCCTGAAAACTGCCAGAGCCCTTACACCGCGTCAATTGTGATGGACCCTCTATTTTTCTGATTTTGATTTTGTTATCAAGTATGAACCAGGTCCTCAGAACGGAAAGGCAGATGCCCTATCCCTTATTGATGACCCCGGGGAAGGCATACAACGGGATACCCCAGAGCCACCCTCTATCCTCCCTGATGCAGCCTTCCAGTACAAAACCCCTGCGTGCTGATTACATCACAGGACTTTCTAGAGGATGTAAAGGTGTCCTTAGCGAACATGGATGTTCAGGCTTGGACACAGGAAGAACCAGAACACCGAACGGAAAACAGGGACTTGGTATACCAACATATCACGTCTTATACGTACCGAACACCATCTTGCAACTACGAGTGCTGGCATGGGCTCATTATTCGATGTTAGGAGGACACATGGGGTAATACAAGACCATTTCCTGCATCGAGCGTTCCCTTTGGTGGCCTACGTTAAGAAAAGACACCAAAGAGTATCTGAGGAATTACACTGTATGTGCGCAGGGGAAATCCAGCCACTCAAAAAACGCAGGATTGCTACGCCCGATACTCATCCCTCCTCAGCCTTGGAACACGGTGTCTATGTATTTCATTGTGGAAATGCCCCCCTGTGAAGGATAAACCACCATTCTGGTGGTAGTAGACGAAAATGGGACACTTTATCCCGTTGAAGAGGCTGCCCACCTCTTCTGAACTAGCCGTCGTTTTTTTCCAGCATGTGGTAAGAGGTCACAGAATACCCAGTGTTCTCATCACAGAGAGTGTGGAAACCAGATTGTCCGCCAGGTACCATCCGCAGACGGATGGTAAGACAGAACGTCTGAACCACTCTGGAACAATACCTACATTGTTTCACCCTACAAAACACCACTGATTGGTACACGCTGATCTGGATGACAGAGTTCGCCTACAACAATGTGGAACACTCTACGTTAGGTTGTTCCCCTTTCTTTTGTCTCTATAGACACCATCCAAACATGCTCCCTTTTGAATGGCTGATAGTCTCCAGGCTTCCAACCATCCATGAACACCATGCCCATCTCAGAGCAGTGTTAATCGATGCCAAACAGCAGCTGGCCACAGCGCAGACTGCGCAGAAACGCTTCGCAGATAGGAGGAGGGCAATAGAACCCGTTTACCAGTTGGGAGATAAGGTAAGGCTGGCCACTAGGAATCTTCATCTCAAGGGGGTGGACAAGCTGAAACCCAGATACATAGGTCCCTATAGTGTTGAGGAAGTAATAAATCCTGTGGCCATGAGATTGTCCTAGCCCTGATCATGGCATATACACCCTGTATTCCACGTATCCCTGCTCCAGTCCTTTCCCGCTAGCATGCGGTTACAGGAGAGACCCATCCCTTTGGAAATAGACGGTCAGGATGAGTACGAAGTATGGGAGCTCTTGGACTCTCGGCTATTGAGGGGATGAGTACAGTATCTTGTGGATTGGAAAGGTTTTGGGGTGGAGGATAGAACCTGGGAGTCTGTACACAACCTCCACTGCCTTCAACTGTTGGAGCGCTTTCACGCCGTGCATCCAGGTAAACCGAGATGACCGCCGAGTCGGCGGTCCTCAAGAGGGGGTTCTGTCGCGATCACACAGTGTGGGCAGGGTAGAAAGGCAGGTAACGCACCAACACATAGGGTTTCCCTCCCCTGTGTGCATGATGCCTTGTTTGTTTGGAATATGGCGCCACCAATAGATAGACAGCGCCCATTGCACTACACGTCCCAGAAATCCTTGAGACACATAGGAGGAATACGGATCAGGCACCTTCAAAGAATTCGCCCTTATAAAGCCCCTCCTCTTCCGGGGGTCGGTGCTTGACAATCTTGCCTATTGCCGATTTCCAGAGAGAGCGGATGTGTGTTCCCCGCTGGAGTTCCTGATTCCTACGGTGTTGTTCTGCTGTTAATTGGGCTGATCCTGAAGGGAGACTTCCTTGTCAAAGCACGCGTTGCTCTTTGAAGTCTCACGCTCCCTTCGATTCACCCCCGACTCCCTGCGCTGGGAGTCTCCAGGTACCGTAGTCCCAGATGGGAGAGAAGTGCCGGAGCGCTACTCCTGCACCCGCAACATTGTTTGTTTTCCCCGCGCTGTTTCAGACAGTGCCTACGTACTGCAAGCACTCACGCTGTGATATTGAACAGTGGTCGGGTGCGCTTGCACTTGAAACTCTACTTATGCTAATACACTCGCAAGCACTCTCGCTGTGATTGACAACAGCGGTCGGGTGCACTGTGCTATGGTGTTTTGACTTGCCCACAAAGTTCTGGCACTAACACTGTGACGTGTATATCTCTCAGAACTTGGTGCAAGTGACAGTTATTCTTATTACCTTTATTTTGTACACGGAGCACGTGTGATCGTGGTCTTCTTTATTGACTCTCTGAAGTCGTGGTCTCTCCAAGGATTGGTGTTCGTCGCCCGCTATCTGCGTATTGCTGCATGGCATATCCATTCTTATATGGGGTGACCTTTGATGATGTCCAGAGCCCTAGACCTGACATAAGGATACGAAGAGCCATCCCAGCAGCAGTATTTATTATTGTATCCACTTCCCTTTTCCCTGGAGTGCTTCCTTGATTAGTGGAGTTTCATTACTCTGTGGGAGATTGCACCCAGGGGAGTAGGGGGGCTCCTCAACAAACCGTCGTCCCCGCTGGCCGATATCAGAGGTTATTGGCATTACTTGTCTTGCGCTGCGGACACATCTAGACAGCTTCACGGCTAAATGACATTAACATTGTCAAATCCAACAGTTCTTGCATTGCTGAGACCTATTGGCTTTGTCAATGCTAGTTATCTACTGCAAGGCCCATTTCTTTCAAAGGATAACATTGGGTTATATTCTACTCAATAAGTGATAACTTATGTTTGGGACCATATAGAAAAGTTATGTTTAAACTCAAACGAATTGTAATTTATTTCAAGACCGTGAGACAAAGGGGATGAGGTATTGGCAGGATGGGCAGTCCTGCCAGGATGGTTGGGACAAAGCTGTTCCCTGCCCCACTTGCATTTCAAAGGGATGACTCCAGCATGCAAACAGAAGAACTTGGCACCATCGTTTTGTCAGCACAGACTACTTGAAGCCTTGAAAGGGGAAGGGAGGAAATTTCCAGAACCAGATGATAGGGTAGTATAGGGAGTCCTCCCATTTCAAAAGTTGGAACCAGGTAAAAATGTTGGACCTCTTGAATCCATGGACATTATTTAGGGATCGCCAGGGGTTGCAATCGCCAGGCGTCGCAACTGCGAACCCTTGCTTTTCCTTCGCTACCCTGTCATTGTCCTCGCAACCCCTCCATTACAGATCAACCAAGGAGAGAGATAGAACAAACACAGATCTTTAAGAGCAGATATTAGTTTTTGCTGTTCATGTTTCTCTCTATACTAGGCATCTCAAGACGCATCGTATTCATGTGGATGGGTTTGACGAGGAGTGGGGAGGAACTCTGTCAAGAAGGAAAGGGCAGAACGGACAGGGGCAGTGTAAACACCCATTGAGGCTCCAATATTCATGGTAGTTTAACTCTTTCGGTGCGTCGGATGGCCGGGAGCCATCCGACGCACCAGTGTTCATGTGCGTTGGACAGCTCCTGGCTGTCCACGTAAATGGCACAGGAAATCCCTCTGGTGCGGTCACCAGAGGGACCGCCTTTTTGTCAAAACACCCTTGGGAGCTGGGGAAGAGCGTTTCGGAGAAACTGAAACTGAAACTCAGTTTCAGTTGCACTGCCTCGGTGCTCAGGGGGCTATCTCAGCCCCCTGAGCACCGAGGCAGACGGGAGAGGTATCGATGGAAAAGGGAGATTCTTCATAGTGGATCCCTGCTTGGGGATTGCCTCAGGAGGGCGATCCCCAAGCAGGGATCCACCCACTAGGCACCAGGGAGGGAGAACTGGCCCCTTGGGTAATAGCCCCTGATCTGCCCCTGGGGGGAAGAAAGCTCACTTGGCACCAGGGATTATGTTGTTTTCTTTATACTAGGGGTGGGGGCTGCCCAGAATGGGCATGCTAATTCCCCCACACCCAAAAAAGTATTTCTGCCCCCCACCTGAAGGGCAGATCGGGCAATAGCCCCTTATCTACCCCTCCAGGTGGGGCAGAAATCCCATTCGGAACCAGGGATATGTTTCTGGGCATGTCAGGGAGAAGCCTCATAGGCACAATTACTCCCCTGTTTTTTAGGCACACATTTTGGTTGTTTCAGTATTACTTTTAGTCTCATCTACCCCCAAGCGGGGGCCCGAAAACCACTAGAAACCAGGGAGAGTTTGTGTGTTAACTGAAGTTTTGCTGACGGTCTGTGTGTACTGACCTTCGGCTGGCATTCTGCTGGCGGTGTGTGTGGGCTTGCACTTGGCTAATGGCTAAAGGGAACGCTGGGTGGTAGGAAATTTGTGTCAGCCCGGTGATCCCACAACTTTCCCACACAGAAATCTGAGAAAAATGTCTTTTTTCAGCAAAATTTGAGGTTTGCTGGGATTCTGGGTAGGAAAACATTGGGGGATCCATGCAAGCCATACCTAACTGGATTCCCCTGGGTGTCTAGTTTCCAGAAATGTGTGGGTTTGGTAGTTTCCCAAGATGGCCACCGAGCCTGGGGCCAAAAACCCAGGAGACCCCGCCTTGCAAAACTAGGTTGTTTTTTAATAGGTAATTTTGATGTTGCCTCGATAAGTTTTGGGCCCTTGCCTGTCGCAGGTACTTACCCACCCACGCGAGTGAGGTACCATTTTTATCAGGAGACTTGGGGGAACGCTGGGTGGTAGGAAATGCGTAGATCCATGCAGATTCCAGAACTTTCCCACACAGAAATTTGAGAAAACTTTTTTTTTAGCTAAATTTGAGGTTTGCACGGGATTCTGGGTAGGAAAATGTTGGGGGTCCCACGCAAGCCCTACCTCGCAAAAGCGGCAATAATTTTTTGATGATATGCCCCTAAGTGATTGTACTGCTCGATCTTTCCGGTCTTATTGTGTTGAAGGGTGATTTAGGTGACTTCAGTCTCTTTCCATTCAAGTCTAAGGGTTAGAGTAGTGTATAGAGCCTATTTATTAGGCACTTCGACATGATCCTGTGTTCTTCCCCATAGATCAGGGTTTGCATATATATATCCTAGGGGATAGATTCGTTAGCATTAGGGGTAATCTGTTCTGTAGTGAGGGTATTTCATGGAGCCGTGCTGAATTCAGGCCTGGTAGGCCTTAAACGGGAGAGACTCCATCTTTCCTCCTGCTCTGGCAGCTCGGGATGTTTCTAGGTCATAGGCAGTGTTTTAGTTAGGAGGTGTTATTCGCTTGGAGAGAACCGGTTCAGGCCGGCCCTTATCGAAGGATTGTATTTTTCTTCATGCCGAAGACACTACATCAGGCCGGCCGGCTGGGAACGTGTCCTTGGCACGGGGAGGTACAAGAATTTGGTGGGCGGCAGGTTACGGGCTGGAATTTTCCATGAGGAAATGCACGTCTATATTAGTAAAAGTTTGAGGCAGATACTGGCACTTGCTTCTTGTCCATGGGCGGCACCTGGCCGTTAGTAGTAAAGCTGCTACTTATTCCAGGGAAGACAGATGAAAAACTTGGAGGTGGAGAAAAACCGAGAGATAGATATTCCAAAGAGAAGAGAGTAGCCAATGAGGAAGAGGTCCCAGTGACTCGGAGAGGGAGACGGGAGTAAACCCGTGATTGCGGAGGTGTGACTTCCAGGCGAAGCCGAGGCGCAGACGAGAAGGGAACCTAGATGACCATTGAGTGCAGGCTACATACGACCAAGGTGATGTCAACCCCTTACTATTAGAGTGTACAACTTAATCTTTCACTTTTCTTTGCAGGTTATGTATTATGTTCCGTGAGTGTGCATGTAATAACTAAATAAAGTATTCAGTTTGTAGTAAAGCAATATGTGCTACGTGTTCTTGTGTAAGAGGGTAACCTATTCTTCTAGTCAGCTGTGACTTAACATGAACAGATGTTAATCCTGATCAGGTAGGTGGTAACTGAATAAGGGGGAAAGGAGCCCTTCGAACTGGGGAACAAGTTGTGCTCAACTAGCTGTCTTTGTGTGATCTGATATATAGTAACACTGATGTCGTGGTAATTATAGGATGAACTCGTGCTAAGGCTGCCGTCTGGGCAGGAAGTCCTGGGTCCATTTGGGACCGCGAGGCTGTGACTGCCGTCTGGGCAGGAAGTCTGTGGCTGCCGTCTGGGCAGGAAGTCCTGGGTCCGTTTGGGACCGCGAGGCTGTGACTTGTCTAAAGCTGCCGTCTGGGCAGGAAGTCCTGGGTCCGTTTGGGACCGCAAGGCTGTGGC
The DNA here is from genome assembly GCF_964204655.1 of Triturus cristatus. Lineage (NCBI taxonomy): Eukaryota > Metazoa > Chordata > Amphibia > Caudata > Salamandridae > Triturus > Triturus cristatus. The sequence continues at coordinate 1,154,032,916 of NC_140583.1, read as the reverse complement.
TGCCGTCTGGGCAGGAAGTCCTGGGTCCGTTTGGGACCGCGAGGCTGTGGCTGCCGTCTGGGCAGGAAGTCCTGGGTCCGTTTGGGACCGCGAGGCTGTGGCTGCCGTCTGGGCAGGAAGTCCTGGGTCCATTTGGGACCGCGAGGCTGTGGCTGCCGTCTGGGCAGGAAGTCCTGGGTCCATTTGGGACCGCGAGGCTGTGACTGCCGTCTGGGCAGGAAGTCTGTGGCTGCCGTCTGGGCAGGAAGTCCTGGGTCCATTTGGGACCGCGAGGCTGTGACTTGTAGGTCTTGGTATATATAGTAGGAATTCCCTGTCCTTAGGTGGTACATATATGTGGTTATTTAGGTGTAAATAGGCCCTAGGGAGGGGGTAACGTTCTGGTTTGGGTTAGAGAGGCTCTGCTGAGCGGGTTCCGAAAACCCAAGCAGAACATTTGGCGTCACGAACCGTTTACGAAACCTGTGTGCGTTGTGGTTGTCTTGTGTTTGCTTTCGGCGCGTGCGTGGTTTTGTTTGCATTTTATTTTTGTATATTTGTGTGTATAGTTTTTATTTTTCTTCCTTCTTTTCTTTCTCTTCTTTTCTTCTTTTTCCTTTTTCACAATGTTTTCTAGAAGGTCTAAATCTACTTTTAAGTTGCCCGTTGATATTCCCGGATGGGATTCAACGCCTTATGAAGCCTTGGCCCGTGAGTGGGCTGATTCCACTGGTTTGAGTGAGAATTGGAATTCTTCTTTGGAGCTGGCAGAGCCGGCTGATGTGATTGCTTGTTTGCAGAAGGCACCCGTATCGAAGGGTGAGGAGATTCCCATTTTGGGGCGCAGAGGTTGGATTCTTTTGTCTGCATACAGGATTCTGCATGAGAGATTGTTGAAGTTACAGATATCTCTTAAAGATGTGGAAGCGCACTTTGTTGAGATTCAGAATTCTCATACTTTGTTGCGGTGTCAAAATAAGTTGCTTGCTGATAAACTTGAGACTTACCAAACTATTGCCGAACGGGCGGCTGTGCGAATTGCTCGTTATAAATACAAGAACAGGCGCGGTCGGGTTTCGACGCGAAAGGTGCGTCTGGTCGTGGCGACAGCTGGGCTGGATTGGAATCCTGATGAATGGGATGGTAATATCTGGAACTCGACGGATTGTTGTTCCTCGGGTGAGGAGTCTGCCAAGCGCGAGTCTTCTCGCTCCCGCCATGATTGTAAGTCTGCTTCTCGCACCTTTGATGGTGCACCCCGTGATTACGCTCGTTCTTCGAGTGGGATCAATGCTTCTTACACTGATTGTCCCTCTACGAGTACTGATCGGGCTCCTTGTGATGCTCGTCCCGCGGTTTCTGCGCATCCAGTTTTCCGTCGGAAGTTGCAGCAGTCTCCCAATGCTCCGCAGGGTATTTCTTTGGACTGTTTAGAAGACTTTACTCAGCAGGAAATTAGTGATATTTTGCAGCGATTTCGGCAGCGAGCTGGTGAGTCCTTGCTCACATGGATGGTGCGCCTTTATGAACTGGGCGCTGCTGGTATTATGTTGGATACTGGCGATTGTTTAAAGTTCTGTTCCTTGAGTTTGGATTCTACTGTGCAGGATCATTTTCGTAACTATAATGGTGTTGGTCAGATTTCTTTACTCCAATTGGCGACTGAGGGTTGTAATCTAAAATATCCTACTGAATCTGACTGGCCTGTGAATGACAAGCCGTGGTATACTTTGCGTGATGCTGCTCAACGTCTCAAAGAGGAGGTGATGAAAACGGCAATTTTTCTGGGTACTGCTGACAGGTTGCTTGATGGTTCATTGACATCTTCTGTGCGGAACCGTATCATTCGATCTTCCCCTGTTGCTTATAAACAGGTCATGATGACTTTATTGATTAATCAGACTGGTAACGTATTATCTACGGTTTTGGAATCGGTGCGCCAACTCGGTGAGTTGGGTGAGTGGTTTAAACCTGAACGGCAGTCCCGGCCTGACACTCGTACTCCTGGTGAAAATAAACTTACTAGACGAGATATTTTTTCTGGTCTTCTGGCTGATGGTGTGCGGAGGGAGGATATTGATGGTGAGACTACCGCTCGTTTGTGGGAGTTGTTTCGCAAACGTGGCTTGGATCGAAAGGAGGGTGCCCGGCGTGTTCGGACCACTGAGTGTGATCGTGGTGGTTCTGACGGTAGCGGTGATGACGACCGCCGTGGGCGCTCTGTTCGTCGTGATGATCGACGTTCTGCACGCGATGTGTCCCCCCGTCGAGAGAGAGACAGGGAGAGAGAGGGGGAAAGAGAAAGGGGGAGAACTGACTATGTTTACAGCAGACGTAGAGATGATAGGGATCAATCCCCTGAGTTGAGGAGGAGAGAGGATCGTCACAGTTTGGTCGATCGTAACCCGCAGTACAATGCAGAAGATACGAATCCGTTCCGTACTGGGAATGGATATGAACAGGAGGTACCGATACCTAAGAAACGTGAGAGTCTTTATCCTGATCTATCCTGGTACACAGAATGCAGTAAGAATGACTAGGAAATAGGTCAAGCTCTGGTACACAGATGGGCTCACAGAGATAATAGACCCTATGTAGATATTGATATTTATTGGAGACATCGTAATATCCAAAGGGCCCGAGTATTGGTAGATACAGGAGCGGAGGCCACTCTTATTCATGGAAAATCAAAGAAGTTTACAGGTCAGCCTTTTACTATTACCGGATTAGGTGGAAAAGAAACCCCTGCAGTTCAAACTTTGCTTGAAATGAGAATAGGTAGAATTCCTAGAAAAGAGTATTCTGTACTAGTAGTGCCACTTCTAGAATTCATAATTGGGATTGATATTTTGAGAGGAATGACTTTGCATCTAGATGACGGATGTTACCAATTTGGAACAACGCATTATATATCGTCCAGACCTATACGGGTTGGTCGTTTAAGAATGCCCCCCATACAAGTTCCCCATGCGACAAAAGTGGTTTGTCAGAAGCAGTATCGTATTCCAGGTGGTCATGAGGAGATTAGTACCACTATTCAGGAGTTAGTGGATGCAGGAGTCATAACCCCAGTTACTTCTGCTTGGAATAATCCTGTTTGGCCGGTGCGTAAGAGTGATAACTCTTGGCGCATGACCGTTGATTATCGAGAATTGAACAAGCACACACCCTCTTTGACTGTTGCAGTACCGGATGTTATTACACTTATTGAGAGAATCCAAAAGCATCCAGGTACATGGTACGCGTCCATTGATATTGCTAATGCTTTCTTTTCAATTCCGATTGCCCCAGAGTGTCAGGAACAATTCAGTTTTACGTGGAACGGGCGTCAGATGACGTTTAGAAGTCTTCCCCAGGGCTATGTGCATAGTCCTACGATATGTCACCGGCTGGTGGCAGAGCATTTGGCTGAGGTACCGGTTCATCCCCAAATTCAGATATGTCATTATATTGATGATGTTTTGATCCAAGGCGAAACACAAGAGGAAGTTCAGACCCAATTAGACAGAGTCATTGAGTGCCTGCGTGAGAAAGGTTGGGAAATCAACCCAGATAAATTGCAAGGTCCGTCCCAGGCTGTAAAATTTTTGGGTATTAATTGGCATGAAGGGCACCGTGAAGTGATCCCTCAGGTTAAACAGAAGATTCTTGATTTTGCAGTTCCTAGAAATAGGAAAGAAGCCCAGAGCTTCATTGGTCTGTTTGGCTTTTGGCGCCAGCATATTCCTCATTTGAGTCAAATATTGGCCCCCTTGTACCGGGTCACGCGTAAAAAGAATGCATTTGAATGGGATAAACCACAGCAAGATGCGTTTAGTCTGGCAAAAGAGGCAATTCAACATGCTCTGGATTTATGGCCTGTACGTGATGGTGACGTGGATTTGAATGTGTCTGTACAGGGCCTTTATGCAAATTGGAGTTTGTGGCAGAAACAAGGCAGGAGTAAAGTACCGTTAGGTTTTTGGACCAAAAAGTTACCTGATGCTGGTGAGCGTTACACACCCTTTGAGAAACAGTTACTTGCTTGTTATTGGGCTCTGGTGGATACCGAGCAATTGACTTTGGAACATGATATAGTTCTGCGTCCGGAAATTCCTATCATGCAGTGGGTCCTGAGTTCGCCGAAAACTCACCGAATTGGACACGCTCAAGAGGCGAGTGTGATTAAATGGAAATGGTACATACAAGACAGGGCACGTGTGGGCCCGAAAGGAATTGCTTCTTTACATGAGCAGGTGGCGCGAGCGCCATCGACTGAGACTGAGAGTGAATGTTCCGTACCTTTAGCACAGGAGTCTCCTGTCAAGTGGGGTAAGCCTTTTGATGATTTGTCCGCAGCGGAAAGAAACCATGTTTGGTTCACTGATGGTTCAGCGAGGTTTATAGGGATGACACGGCACTGGAAGGCGGTGTCCTATAATCCGATCACACAGAAATTGTTGAGCACAACTGGTGAAGGTAAAAGCAGCCAATTTGCCGAGCTTTACGCTGTTTACCAAGTTTTGAAACAAGAGTTACCTGGTACATGTCATATTTTCACTGATTCTTGGTCTACTGCCAATGGACTGGCTGTTTGGTTGCCAACTTGGCATTCCCATAATTGGAAGTTACATTCCAAAGAATTATGGGGAAAAGAGTTATGGCAAGAAATTTGGGAGATGCTCCCACAGAGTACTGTTACAATCTTCCATGTGGACACTCACACCCCGATAGATTCTCTTGACAAATTTTTTCATAACATTGCAGATGAGAAGTCTAAAATTGCTGAGGCAGTGGTGGACAGGCAAGATTCTGATATTGCGGGATTGGCGAAATGGGCACACCAGAAGGCAGGATATTTTGGAGAGAAGGCCACTAGCAGGTGGGCTGCTGATCGAGGAATTTATATTCCCTTAGATTTAATCAAAAATGTTATTTTACACTGCCCCGTTTGTCAGCATATCAGACGGCGTAAGGTGCCCCAAATTGTTAAAGGTCATTTACATCGCGGCAAATTGCCCGCTCAAATTTGGCAGATCGATTACATTGGTCCACTTCCCATGAGTAGGAATTGTCAATATGTTTGCACTATTGTTGATACATACAGTGGCCTGCTGGTAGCCCTTCCCTGTAAGCAAGCTACCCAATTGAATACCATTAAAACATTAGAATTAATTATGATGTACTATGGTGTGCCATTCCAAATTCAATCTGATAATGCATCCCATTTTCGTGGAAGATTGGTACAGGAGTTCTGTGCGGAAAACAATATTGAATGGATATTCCATATCCCCTACTACCCACAGGCCTCGGGCCTGGTGGAGAGATTGAATGGCCTGCTAAAGGACCAGCTGCGTAAGTTAACGGATGACAAGTATAAAAATTGGCGAGACTTTTTGCCCCAAGCACTATTGATTTTGAACAATCGTCCTTTTTTAAATGCTGAATCTCCACTCATGCGTTTGTTTCCCCCGAATGCTGAGGCTATGCCTAATGAAATCAGAGAAACCGTGATGTATTGGGAAATTACTCCCGGAGCTTTGGCTCCATGTAGAGCGACCCCAGGGTCGGCAGGTTTAGACTTGCATGCTATGGATGACATTGTTATAAAAAGTAGAGATCGAGTCATCATAGAGACAGGTGTTGGTGTTCAGATACCACCTGGAAATTTCGGATTGATCGCCCCTAGATCGGGGCTGGCTGTAAAAGGCATTCAGGTGCTTGGAGGAATTATCGACAGTGATTATCAGGGAGAGATTAAGGTGCTCCTGCTGAATAGCAGTGAGATTGACTTACTGATACATCGCACTGACCGAGTGGCTCAATTACTCATAATGCCTGTTTTCAGTGGTGTATTAATGAAAGGCACTGCTCCAACGTTGCTAACTGTACGTGGCCAGAAAGGTTTTGGCTCCACGGATAATCCTGGGGCCAGAGTTTGGGTGCAGTCGCCTAAGAATCCCCCTGAACAAGCAGAGGTCATTGCCACCGGTCAGGATAATACCATTTTGGTTATGAGACCAGGGAAAGATAGCTGGGAAGCGGTCCCGGCTGATAAATGTTATTTACGAGAATGATTAATGCCTGTATTTGGTTCTCTTTCAGATCATTCTTTGGATTGTTGCTGCAGGATGTGTCGGAGCCGGACTGTTTTCGGACTGGTACGACGAGAAAGGAGGGATCCTATCAACCCGGGATGAACTGGGAACCCGAGTGTTGCGTTCCTTCGCTGCATGGGATTCATCATCGAACTTTTGGACCGCACTTGCCAAAAGGGTGACTGACGCCCCTCACTTCTGTTTGACACCGATGAGATCTGTCCATGACATTCTGGCGACCTGCCTGGTTGCTGTCCCCGCCTCATTGGAAACTTTAACTCATATTTTTAATGTCTCGAAGGCCCGTCCCAATATTCTCCTGGGTGATTTTGCTACCCATGTATATTGCCCCCTATGTATTGAATTGCCGAACGAGCAAACCCCCATCCAGTCCCAAATACTTACTTATAATATCACACAAGGTGATTTGTGCTTCTTTCTTACGTGTAATCCTAGTGCGATCTCTGAATGTCTACGCCTCAAACTAAAAGGCGCCACTTCATTTACCGCTCACGAACGGACTTTGTGCTTTCAAAGGACACCGACCACATGTGTTTCAGTTCAGAACAATATGACTTGTAATAGTTTGGTAGTTACCCCCAGTCACTATCGCACGATGTTACTACCTGCCAGATGGCTTTTCTCATGTGGTAATACTTCCTGGCCATTTGTCCCTGCAAACATTTCCGGAGGCCCTTGTGCCATTACGAGACTCAGTTTGTTGATGTTTGCATCGCACCCGAATGCCAACTCTCGTGTGCTTCGAGATACTGTAATGTTACAGGAGGATTGTGACCCATCTTTGCATTTATATTCCAAGTCTGAATACCTTAGCTTAGCTGTTTCAATTATTGGTGTTCCTGCTTTGGTGGTTTATAATGCCAAATCTATTGAGAAAATGGCCTGCTGGATGGTGAAATCTATTAATCATACTTCTACAATTTTGTCTGACATGCTATTAGACGCCCAGGGTGAACGTAGGGCCATTTTGCAAAATAGAGCAGCCATTGATTATCTTTTGCTTAAACATGGACATGATTGCTCGGACTTCGAAGGTCTCTGTTGTTTTAACTTGTCTGACCATACACAATCCATTCGTGCTCACATCGACAAGTTGCGTGACTTAACAGAAGAAGTTAGAAAACACATTGACCAGGGCTGGTTTGACTGGCTCTTTAATTGGTTACCTGATATACACGCGCTACGCCAAATATTAGGTGGTATTTTGATTGCTGTTGCTGTTTTGATTTCTATCTGTTGCTTTATTCAGTGTATTCCTTCATTATTTCAATTCTGCACACTTGGTACTAGACATAGATCAGTTAGCTTTGTTTCATATTATTCTTCCACAGATGTTAGCTCCATTTAATGAATGTATAATAGACTGAAGTCAAGGGTGAAATGTACTGCTCGATCTTTCCGGTCTTATTGTGTTGAAGGGTGATTTAGGTGACTTCAGTCTCTTTCCATTCAAGTCTAAGGGTTAGAGTAGTGGATAGAGCCTATTTATTAGGCACTTCGACATGATCCTGTGTTCTTCCCCATAGATCAGGGTTTGCATATATATATCCTAGGGGATAGATTCGTTAGCATTAGGGGTAATCTGTTCTGTAGTGAGGGTATTTCATGGAGCCGTGCTGAATTCAGGCCTGGTAGGCCTTAAACGGGAGAGACTCCATCTTTCCTCCTGCTCTGGCAGCTCGGGATGTTTCTAGGTCATAGGCAGTGTTTTAGTTAGGAGGTGTTATTCGCTTGGAGAGAACCGGTTCAGGCCGGCCCTTATCGAAGGATTGTATTTTTCTTCATGCCGAAGACACTACATCAGGCCGGCCGGCTGGGAACGTGTCCTTGGCACGGGGAGGTACAAGAATTTGGTGGGCGGCAGGTTACGGGCTGGAATTTTCCATGAGGAAATGCACGTCTATATTAGTAAAAGTTTGAGGCAGATACTGGCACTTGCTTCTTGTCCATGGGCGGCACCTGGCCGTTAGTAGTAAAGCTGCTACTTATTCCAGGGAAGACAGATGACAAACTTGGAGGTGGAGAAAAACCGAGAGATAGATATTCCAAAGAGAAGAGAGTAGCCAATGAGGAAGAGGTCCCAGTGACTCGGAGAGGGAGACGGGAGTAAACCCGTGATTGCGGAGGTGTGACTTCCAGGCGAAGCCGAGGCGCAGACGAGAAGGGAACCTAGATGACCATTGAGTGCAGGCTACATACGACCAAGGTGATGTCAACCCCTTACTATTAGAGTGTACAACTTAATCTTTCACTTTTCTTTGCAGGTTATGTATTATGTTCCGTGAGTGTGCATGTAATAACTAAATAAAGTATTCAGTTTGTAGTAAAGCAATATGTGCTACATGTTCTTGTGTAAGAGGGTAACCTATTCTTCTAGTCAGCTGTGACTTAACATGAACAGATGTTAATCCTGATCAGGTAGGTGGTAACTGAATAAGGGGGAAAGGAGCCCTTCGAACTGGGGAACAAGTTGTGCTCAACTAGCTGTCTTTGTGTGATCTGATATATAGTAACACTGATGTCGTGGTAATTATAGGATGAACTCGTGCTAAGGCTGCCGTCTGGGCAGGAAGTCCTGGGTCCATTTGGGACCGCGAGGCTGTGACTGCCGTCTGGGCAGGAAGTCTGTGGCTGCCGTCTGGGCAGGAAGTCCTGGGTCCGTTTGGGACCGCGAGGCTGTGACTTGTCTAAAGCTGCCGTCTGGGCAGGAAGTCCTGGGTCCGTTTGGGACCGCGAGGCTGTGGCTGCCGTCTGGGCAGGAAGTCCTGGGTCCGTTTGGGACCGCGAGGCTGTGGCTGCCGTCTGGGCAGGAAGTCCTGGGTCCGTTTGGGACCGCGAGGCTGTGGCTGCCGTCTGGGCAGGAAGTCCTGGGTCCATTTGGGACCGCGAGGCTGTGGCTGCCGTCTGGGCAGGAAGTCCTGGGTCCATTTGGGACCGCGAGGCTGTGACTGCCGTCTGGGCAGGAAGTCTGTGGCTGCCGTCTGGGCAGGAAGTCCTGGGTCCATTTGGGACCGCGAGGCTGTGACTTGTAGGTCTTGGTATATATAGTAGGAATTCCCTGTCCTTAGGTGGTACATATATGTGGTTATTTAGGTGTAAATAGGCCCTAGGGAGGGGGTAACGTTCTGGTTTGGGTTAGAGAGGCTCTGCTGAGCGGGTTCCGAAAACCCAAGCAGAACAGTGATTTGCCCACAATCATAGAATGTTTAGCCGAGACTCGAACCTGGTTCTCAAGTTCTAAAGTTGGCAACTCTGGCCATAACTCCACATCCCAGATAGAGGAAGGGTGACAGGCAGAAGCCACATGAAAGCTCGGCTCGTTATTGGGCTCGAGGTTCCAGCATGGCCTCGATCTGAGTCACAGCCAGGCTTCAGGCTCGAGCTTTCAGTGGCTCACACACCTCTACTGTGATCGTGAGTGCAAGCCTAAAACACAAGAAGCAGTAAGGACTTTCCAGATTATATATGCAGGGGATTTGCTGCTTCTGAAGCAAAATACCAGCCTAGCCCATCCGTTTTCCCTCGGTGTACTTATTTGAAAGCCCTAAACGCTATTAGCTGCCAAACAACAAATAAAGCTCCAGCATACGGCTTCTCTCCCCCATGGTTCGACTATTTTACCGAACAGACAATGAGGGCCCTACCAGTGCGAGCTATCTTGTATTCTATATTGAAAAGTGGTGCTCTCCTCCCTTAAGGAAAAGCACAGAAATTGTACTTTCTTTCAAGAAGAAGATACAATGACTGGCCTTGTAAAATCCAGGCTGATTTCCCTGATAGGCGTGTCAGTGAAAATCTTTAGAAGTGATTGTGAACTGCATTCAGGGCCATTTATGGAAGAATGAGGTTAAAAAGCGGTGCCTGGCCTGACTTAGAGAAGGAGTTCTCACCCAAGTGCATGCAACTGTACTTACTCATGGTTCAAACTATTGCTCTCCTGAAGCAACGTTTGTATGTTTGTTGACCAGAAGGCAACCTTTGTCTCTTTCAATAGAAGGCCCCATTGAGAAGGATTTCCCATGCAGGCATCAAGCCAGGTATGATTCACCTTTTCAGTTGCACTACAAGCATGGAATTTTGCCAAGATTACATTTGTTTGTGGGGGAGATAACAGAGACCATATTATAGATAGGGTGCACTGCCCTGGTTTGCGTCATGGAGCAACTTTAACTGTGTTTGCTAGGTCTATCACAATGAATGCGCTGCGCCCACTCCTACCCTATACTCATTCCCGGCGTTCAGCGCATTAGAAAAAAGTGTCAGCGTCCCACTCATCTGAAGACCAGCTTTCTCAGGAATGGAGATAGTTCATCCTCTCACTGAGTGGTTCACCCTTCACTTTGAGTGGAGAACAGCTATGGGTGGTAAATCACCGGGGGTCAAAGGAGCAAAATAGGGAAACAAGAGAAGGATTCTGTATGGTGTGAAGTAGCTCACTCAAGGTGGGTGCTCTGGATGGGTTTTTACCCTGGCCGGTATCCCTTGCTTTAAGCAAAGTGCTTCAGCAATGTCTCCTTTAAGACAAAAGGACACAACATGAAAAGAGACTAGCTTCGTACAAAACATTCATACAAGGCAAATACAAGCTGATTCATTTGAAGGCTTTCTGGGTACATGCGGTCAATGCTCACCCAATGCGTTAGCTTGCAGCCACTCCAAAAGCACCCAATAGCCACAGAAAGTCAAACAGCACAAAAGCGGCCCCATTAAATCATGGGAGCAGGACCCAGTCCTGATACCTATTCATATTTATGAAACGTTGAGAAGCAGGATATATGCCCCTCTTTTGTAGAAATTGCAGTAGGCAGTACATAGAGGAAATAGGAAAACCCAGCTTCGTAGTACAACAACAGACAAAAAGGAGGGCATGTCACTACATTCATGGTGACCGCAGCCAACGACTGCCTACCTGCAACTGGGATGTCTGAGCGATCCTTGAAACCCCTTTTGACCCGCCTTCCATTGGGTGTCCTCGGGAGATGCACTCAAGGCGCACTGACTTTATGTCACATCTAGGCTGCGCACAGTCAGTCCGCCTCATGACAGCTCTTTTAGGGAAGCCCCGCCTGCTCCGCTGCCCATATTTTTCTTCGGCTTGTGTCTTTGTCCTTCCTAAATGCTGCCTTCCGATTGGTTTATAGGCTTGTTAGTCCCTCCTTATGACAGCCATGTCGTCATTTGTATCCTTCCATGGACACTGGCCCCTTTGCTTTGAGTGTTGCACGGTATGTGTTATTTAGATTGTGAGCACTATTTTCCTACTCCCACCGCCCACACTCCCGTTGCCCGTGCTTCTTCCCCCTCCTCTGCACTCCTGTTGTCCGTGCCTTCTCCCGCCCCCGCTGTCCATGCCTTCTCCCGCTCCCCTCCCGCTGTCCGAGTCTTCTCGCCCCCCTCCCGCCCACACTCCCATTGCCCGTGCCTTCTTCCCCCTCCTCTGCACTCCGGTTGTCCGTGCCTTCTCCCGCCCCCCCTCCTGCTGTTCATGCATTTTCGCCCCCTGCCGCCCGCCCTCCTGTTTGCAATAGGTCTTGCGTAAATGCGAGCCCTATTGCATTGCAAATGCCTATTGTCCCTGTAACCACATCTGTAATAGGGGGGAAGAAGAGTGACACAGCCCGATGCAAATGAGGGAACGCTCCTTTGGAATTGCACTGATGCTACATGTGCACTAATTGTATTTCAGAGTCAAATGTCTTTCAGTAGGATTTTTGTATAAGGAGGGACATAAAACATTATCCAAGCCTTACTGGCAAATCAAAGAAACTAATGGGATGCCTTCAGTGAGATGTAGTAAATTGTATATCTGGACATTGAAAATTGAGGCACACTAAAAAAGTTTGCAAGATCAGTCTCATTTGCAGTTTACATCTGAAAGACACCATCAATATATCTATGCAAAACCATCAACTGTTCTTTCTATGGATTTTTCTTGTGGTAGGTATATTGATGTTTATAACAGCCCACTTGTAGGTGTTTTAGATTACAGGCGAAGAGGGCACAGTAAGTGTCTGTGTGACTGGCTGTATAGGTGAGTGAGTGGTGGTGTGACTGCATGTATGGATGTGTGAATCGGAATGTTATGTTAATTATATTTATAGAGTGCATGGTTACACTAAGGTGTCCTGGCGCTTAGCCCAACAGACAGAAAGACAAGTTTGAATGGAAGCCTTGCATACTACTGATTGCTAAAAAGCCAGGTCTTTAACACCTTCCTAAAGGTAAGCAGATCCGGGGAGGCCCAGATATGGAAAGGGAAAGCATTCCATGCCCTGGCAGTGCAAGTGACAAAACTCCATCACCCCCGAGTTGGATCTTTTGAATTTAGACACTATAATCATCTTATCTCCAAGGGAGCGCTGAGTTGTTGCGGGTGTGTACCACCTAAAACATTGCCTAAGGTGATCTGGTGCTACATCTTGCAGAGCTTAGAAGGCAAAGCAGAGCGTCTTAAATCTAACCCGTTGCCTTATTGGCAGCCAGTGGCGTTTTCTTATTTCTCCTTTGACTGATGTACGTGAAGTTTATTCAAATGTTGCTGCTGAATGTTCAGATAAAGGCTGTTTCAATAATCTAGCTTAGATAAAATCAAGTAGGTGATTACTATTTGTTGGCTGTCTGGAGGCAGTAGATGAAGAATATTCCTTGTCATCCTAAGCATCTGGAAGGAGGCAGAGGTGACTGCATTCACCTGCTCTCCGAAGGTGAGCTTATGATCAACTACTACACCGAGGTTCTTTGCTTTCCTAACTGGAATTGGAAGAGACCACAATTCCTCCGGCCACCATCTCGGGGACCAAAAATTTGCACTGTTTCCAAAGATGATTACCTCCGTCTTGCTGGAATTAGGTTTTAGACAATTTTCCATCATCCATATATTTACTGACCTCATGCAGTTATGAAATTTCACCCCTGTGTCTGATTCCTGGTTTGGTAGCATAGACACCCCTGTCTGGGTGCCATCCGCATATGAGGTTAGCTGAAAACCAAATGTACTAATCACTGTAGCCAGGGACGAAACATATACATTAAAAAGGGTTGGACTAAGAGAAGATCCCTGTGGGACCCCACAATGAAGCGAGGAAGATTTGGAGGTAAACTTGTCTAAAGCCAAGGTTAGCTTTCTGTCAGTCAGGCAAGAACACATTAGCATCCAGGCAGGCCCCTGAATGCCACAAGCCAACAAACTGTCCATTAAGAGGTCGTGATGGACAGTTTCGAAGGCTGCTGAAAGATCTAACATTATCAAAAGCCATGCTGCCTCCCTTATCCAGTGCCACCCTAACTTTTTCAGTGATTTGATGAGTGCTGACTCTGTGCTGTGTGCTCCTCTAAAACCGTATTGCGTGGAGTCTAAAATATAATTTTCTTGGATGAAGCTTGTGAGTTCAGCATTCATGGCCCTTTTTACCAATTTTGCAGGGAAGGGTAATCAGGAGATGGGCCGAAAATTGTTGGGGTCTTTTGGATCCATATTGGATTTTTTCAGCAGAGGGAGAGTGGAGGCCGTCTTCCATACTTTTGGGAACTGGCCAATGATGAACATTTTGTTAACAATTGGGGTAAGAATCTCTGCCACTGGTTGTGAGGATAGTTTAATAACTGAAGCCGGGCAGGGATCATAAGGAGAGCTTGATCGAACTGATGGAAATAGATCAAACATTTGCTTGTGAGAAACGGGATTAAATTCTGTAAAGATTGTTCAAGCTTTCTCTGCCCCAGAGATGGTTTTTGGGTTGCTACCACATCAGGTCCCTAAGGACTCTGTTTCTGCCTGTGGAGGATGGTTGAATGAGGAAAAAATCTGTTCTACTTTTTGTTGAAAGAAAAATGCGATTTCCTCACAAAGAGCTTGACTGCTCGCTACTTTTGGGGAACAGGAAGAGGCTAAACTGGATACTGTTTTGAATAGTTCTTTGGTGGAATGTTTAGCCCTTTAAATCTGTTCGGTAAAATAGTTCTTTTTCGTTTAGGTCACCAGTGATTTGTATACCGTGAGGAGTTTACTATATTTAGCTTTTTCTAATTCATTATACGTCTTACGCCATATACGTTCTTGGTGTTTGCAGCAACGATTTTGTTTGCAAAGTTCCTCCGAGTACCAGGGGGCCAATGGGCTGTGATCGTTTGGGTTTAGTGAATAATTCAGGAGCCAGGGCCCTGCAAGCCGAATCTACCCAGTGTATGTACCAAGAGGTGGCCACCTCTAAGTCCGTGGGCAGAGGTGCGATAGTGGAAGAAAGGAGGTTCCACGCACGTGATGCAGATGTTTGTTTTGGGGCATTATTTTCTTGCAACCTTTCTAGAAGGGCCAATTCAAACAAAATGGCTGAGTGGTACGACCAGGCCAGGGCAGTACTCCCCGAGTATGTCCTACCTCATGGGTCAGATCTTGTACTAACTGAATTATTCCAGTGCTATTTAAAGAATCTCTCAACGCAACTGAATCTGTGTCCCCGTGGGATTCCAGGTGAAAGTTAAAATCCCCCAATATAGTGAAATCATTCAAACATAGCCCATCTTCCGCTAAGGTGCCTTTGTCCGTCAGAAACAGCTTCGTGGGCCAGGAGGTCTATAAACTAAGACTCTCCTAAAGGAATGGTTGTGGGAGAGTAAAAAGCAAAAAGAAAGGGCTTCACAGGAGTCGATGGAGATCGTTTCAAACACCATCATTAATGAGTTACGATAAATAACCCCTGAGCCGGCCCCCCCTTCTAGCGGGCCTGTTCAATGTATGGCATGTAGACTCAGGCGGCAAAGCTTTCACAAGATCTGGCCCCGAAACATCGTCAGTCCAGTATCCTGTCACAAAAGCTATTTTTATTTTGTGGCAGTCTATTAGTTCCACATACTCTGTGCTATGTTTTTTTTTTTTTAACAACAAATTTTATTTGCTTATTCATATGAAATATGGGCGACTGGCCTACCATGACCTGTAGGATGAAAAGGATGAATAGTATGAAAATACCAGCATTTTTATCAATTTCAAACACCTGCCGAACATGCAGGTAGTGCAACCAAAGCAAACTGCAGACGTCACTCAATCTCACGACATGTCGTGAGATTGAGTGACGTCTGCAGTTGGAAAGGGACGTCTCCCCCTAGCTTGGGCAAATGGAAGACCAAACTCAATAGGTGTATGGGGGCCGAAATTGCTGTCTTCACAGCTCGTGGCTGCCCTGCTAAACATATGAAAATTTGGACTCAGTGGGCGTCATATCGAGGAATCGAGCTTCCCCCCCTGCCATCCGCGGACCCCTGACCATTGCTTCCTATCCCTAATGCACCTTGGTCGGCATATCCCACACCTTTCAAGACTGGATCCCTGTGCCACTGGGATTTCAGTGTAGTACCGAGCATCACATCCCCGAGAGTTGATATTCCCACTAAGTCCCATCCCTGAAAACCCCCTAATGTGGCCACTGGGAAGAGGAATGTAACCTGCCATAGTGGGGTAGCCCGGGTAAGTTTCCCGCGCCAACCCATCTGTCTGACTGTTGCCCGCCACAGCTGTATCACGACTTTACCTGCGGGGGCATGAAATCCAGGGGTGTGGCACTATACAGAAGGTGGAGGAGGGGAGTCTGTTCCATTGCCGCATGTTCAATCGCGTATGCCGGGTCTGTAGGGGAGTTGTGCCACCATTCATTCACCACAAGTATTTGGGATGCCACGTAATAGGAATAGATGTCAGCTGCCGCGATCCCCCCACAGTATGTGGATTGTGCACATGTGCGTAGAGCGACCCTGACTGCCCCATTATTCCAGAGGAATTTATATTGTATGGTGTTGATCTGTGCGAACCAGGAGTGCAGGAGTGGAGTAGGGAAGTTTTGAAGGCGGGTGTGTGAGCGGCTGCATGGGTGAGTGAGTGGGTGTGTAAGTGGCTGTGTGGATGGGTGATTTGGCTGTGTTAGTTGCTGTATAGGTGAGTGAGTGGGAATGTGTGAGTCATTGAATGGGTTTGTGAATGGCTACGTGAAGTGGTGTGCAAGTGGAAGTATGAGAGGTTGTATGGGCTGTGAGTGGGTATATGAGTGAATCTGTGAATGATGTCATCAGTGATATCATTTGAGATAGCATCAGTGATGCCATCAGTGATGTAATTGACCATGTCATGTGTGATTTAGTATGTGAGGTCATAAGCAGTACTTTGCGGGATCGTAATTTATAGTTAGCTCAGGTAATATTACTGCTGAACTTGAATGGTTTTGTAAGAGTGAAATCTGAGCCTAACTATAACATTCCTGTAACCTTCATTATTTTCTGTGAATTTCTAAGGTTTTCTAACATTCTATTTCCTAACTATAACATCCCCGGAAAAATTGACTCTGCTCTTACTAGCGGATGACAAGAGAGAAACCACTCATCATAGTCACTGTACATCAGATTGTGCTCCAATAGAACAACAATAAATTCCCCTCCATTAAGGATTTTATATAATTTCTCACAATGGAATACGAGAGTGTTGGAAAACGAGGCATTATCTGTGAGGCCTTCACAAATAACATGTCACATTTGTCCTTCACTGGGCACCAAGCACAACCTATTGTAGCGCTTGACTCTCAGAGGGTAGCATTGCGGAGCAGTCTAAGGCTTACTCAAGGGAGGTGTTGTAGGCTAGTAATCGCCATTTACCAGTACGCAGAAATAACAATCAATAATTGATTGTCCAGTCTGTACTTTGCTTTATAAAAGGAAGAGTACATTTATTAAACACACACACTACTCAATACTATGCACCAATTTACAAATATACATAAGCTGTTGGAATTACTTTGTGACATTGCATAACATTTCCACCCCTCCTGCAGGGGGGGTGGGTTCTAGTACCACCACTCCCATGTATGCACATCATCTTGCCCCCTAATGCTGTGGGTTGAACATAACCTGGAGCGAGGGCTTTGCTCACTGGCACCGTCCCAGTGGCGACCCACCCCATTATCTCAACAAGCAGTTAAAATAGGTACACCTGCCCTGGTGACACATAACCCTGACTGAGCATCTCATACTGACCATACAGTATACACTTCTACATCTTAGGGGCAAACAGTCTGGGTTGTTCTTCACCTAACTCAGAATCAAGAATACATGTTTTGGGCATCACTTAGAATGACAGTACTCATCATAGTTGATAACAGTTAAAATGCATTGCAATTAAAGCCCCTAAAAGGCATCACAGTTAAAATCACAGGATTAAGCATATTCAGCCAGACACGCTAGCAGGAATGTCTTGCAACATAACCCCACGTTGCTTATGACTTCACATTACACATGTGAATTTCAGTCCCTCTAAAGAAATAACATTGGTAAATACACTTCTTGTGCCTTCGCACCTCTTCACCTCCAGGGTATGCCCTTCTCCAGACATCCCTAGCTCAGCCCTTCATACCTTGGTGCAGTCCCTAACGCACCCCCAGCTGCAGAACACCCCCTGGATGCTGATGACTGCTGGTTTAGCCCTTGACGGGTTATTTCAATGGAGTCCCCAGAGACTTGGGGGGGACTTTACCTCTTTGTGCTGGGGGTGACTGTGTTGCTCCTGCAGCTCCTCCTGCACCTTTGCACTCATTTGGCGGTGACCCCGTCCTCCTGGGGTCACCACACACAAAGAACCATCCTCTTTTCCTTGCAGGCCGGTCCGGGCCTACAAGGCATTATGGGGTGAAGCGCTCCTTGTGCATGCATATCGCTGTAGCGGCTCCCCCACTGCTCCGGGGAGAGCTGTGACACGCTGCTGGTGGCCTCTCGGCGCGTCCAGACCTCGTTAGAGGGCCCGGTCCCACCTGGACCCCCAGTTGAGTTATGGCAGCCTCGGGAGCACACCCCCAGCTGCTCTGGCTGTTTTTTGCGGGCCCGGTCCCACCCTGGCCCCTGGCACTTCTTTGTTCCCAAATGTTGGAGAGCCACCTGGGGAGCCCACCCCCGGTGGCTCCTACCGGCTCCCCACCCGGCCCTTACCCTCGTGTGAGGCCGCGGGAGCCGGAGTGTCCATTTCGGTTTGCCTGCTCCGCTGGACAGACACAAAGGCAGCCTCTCCTTCGGCGGGTCCTATCGCACTCCCCCCGCCTTCCCGCTGCTGTGGGGGAGTCTGTGTTCTCCATGCCACTGGAATCAAGCTATCCTGGCTGAAGAGGGATGAAACCCCGAAACCGGTCCTAGGATGCTTGTTTCCAGTCCAGGGAGGATCTGGCTTGGCAGTTCGGGCTGGACTGTTCCCATGAGGCACAGGGTCAAGACTGATTTGCATATGGCTGGGTTCAAACTGGAATGGCATGGTGAGCAAAAAAACGATGGATTTAGGCACAGATCTCTGTACAGGGGTGAATGTATGACATTGTTCTGCATTCCGTCCATCAGCTGTTGTTTTTGCGTGGGGGAGTGTGACGGCACTCCCCCACCTCCTCCACCGCACAGGGGCCCGGAGTTGGGGATCCCGGGCCCCCGAGCCATCTTCATGAAGAGCACGTGTCGGTGCTCACCGACTTGACTTTCTCGCGTCAGGGCACACCGGGGCCCGGAGTTGGTGATCCCGGGCCCCTCCCCCTGGACAGTCTTCACAGGGTGTGCGATGGCGCTCTCCGGCTTCCCTTCTGGGTGTCGGGCCTGGAGTTGGGACCCGGGCCCCAAAGATATCTTCGTGAGGGGCGTGACGGCGCTCCCCGCCATCAGTTGTCACAGGGGGCCAAGGTGGGCTCTCGGCACCCTGTTCGGGCCACTTCACAGTGAGCGCGACGGCGGTCCCCATCTTTGCTTCATTTGGGGGCAGCCCCGGGACCTGACCTACCCCGGGGGCCCATTCAAGACTGGGGGCAGAGCACCACTCGCTTTGTCTTCGGTCAGGCCAGAGGTCAAAGGTCGCCTACCTTCTGGGGGGCATATCTCAGCTCCCAAGGGACCGATCTTCACCCTTTTTGCCTCTTCTTGCTCCTGGTGGCACGCCCCAGCCACTGGGAGCACTTTCCTTCACCCTCCTGGTCTCAAGGAGGGTGAATTCAGCGGGAAGCTGTCTTCATTGGCTCCATGCGCCAGCCTTTCGCCTGGCTCTCCTCCTGGGCCTCTCCTCTCCTTGCGCAGAGGCACAGGCTTCTGCTCACTGATCCTGGACTCCCCTCCTGGCTCAATTCTGTATCCTGGGACAGTCAGGGGGTTCTTCCTTCCAACTGCCCTTCGCACCAGGATCCAGCTCCAGTCTTCCTCAGCAGACCACACCCCAGAGAGAGCTCCTCTTCCTGTGCAAGCTCTTTTTAAAGAATATGGAGGGGGCTGGCAGGAAGCCTTTTCTTGCCCTATCCGGCAGCTCACCTCTCTGACCCTGCGCCCTCCGTCCTGCCCAGGCCTCTGGGTTAGTTCAAAATGGCGTCATCTAGGAGTCTCATGCCACATGGTCTCTGAAAAGCCCCTTTCCCCCTGGCTACCTTCTCTCCAGATCCACTTGGTGCCTGGCACCAGGTGACAGCTGCTGATGGATAGCCGTGTAGCTCCACCCACCTTCTCTCCCTCTTGAAGAGTAGACCTTCACCCTTGGAATGCTTGCAGTGAGGGGCTAGGCCTCTGATGCTACAGATTGGGGAGGAAGGTCAGTAATCCAGCCTGGCAGGATCACACCCAGCCAGGCTCTGGTAATGAGCTGAGTCAGAGGAATATGACATTTCTGGATGACCCATAAGCAGTACATATATGGTTTTGGAGTCAGCAGAATACTTATTTTCACATAAGTTACTGTGGACTTTAGTGCGTGTCTAGAATTTGTAGGCCCTAGGGTAGTGAAACTATCTCATGTGATCCCCATCCTCATAGGAGGATAATTGAGTGATCCTTCAGTGAAAACAGTAAAGCACACTGACTTTCCCTTACATGTTTCTTCCCATAGCATAAAGCCTATTCCATGACACCACCCAGCTCTGCATAATTCCTGCCACACCATTCAATCTGTACCTGCTCCTGGGTTGTGCACGCCAGGAACCTCCCCTGCGCAGCCCCTACACATGTGCACATGCATGTACACACGTGTCTGTATGTAACCAGCCAAGTACCCCTTACTCCGGCTGCAGCGCAGTGGCCTACTCTCACCAGGGGGACACCAGTAAAATCCACATGCAGTCTCTTTCATCACGAGTTCACTGTGGGTGAGTCCCAACTTATGAGGCTCTCCAACAGTAAAAGCTCAACAATTAGGTGTTCAAGAAGTGAAAAATCCGGGCGGCTCAGATGGTGAGAACCACCTTCTAACAGGGATGAAACACACTTGCTTTGCCTTTGCCAAGCCCAAGAAGTTAGGATTATTTCTGCTTTACTGAAGTGGAGCTTCAACTGGGGCACCTGCTAAGTAAGTTTATATTTGTAAGTGCGTCCTGCTGAGGCTTAATTTTCAGTTTTTGTGAAAACGTATACCCAACTTGAGTACTTTCATTTGGTTTATTAGTAAGTGCTACCTCATTGAGTAAATGTCTATGCATATTCTACACTACAGCTGCATAAAGGACCATGAAGTGTGCATGTAATTTTGGCAATATGATTGTTCCTCAAATGTCTTTATCCAAAAATCTGTGATAACTTGAATCCTCAGCAAGAGAAGTCGACAAGAATACAAAGAGGTAAACCACCAGCAAACAGGGGTACTTCCCCTTAACTAAATGAAGTGCTTCTTTGTTTGATGGAGATATCCTCTTATTCCTACGCATCAATAACTCATCACTAAAATCGCCTGGAAGCGCGCTCGGGGGCCAAATGTTAAACTGTCCATGAATGTGGGAAACGACGGGAAGACCTTTGCATTCTACTAAGGAAAATGGGGCAGTGCCAAACGGGTGGAGCTTGGAGAGGATTTCGAGCATTTGCATGCTCAGGGTAATTAAAGGAAGAATCATGCACTCTGATCTCGGAAAGAAATTACTCGACACAGTCACCCCAGATCAGATTGCGCTCCAGTAGATCACCTATGCAGTTACCTCCATTAAGGATTTCACATTGTTTTTCAACATGGAATACAAGAGGAAACACATTTGTTGTGCCTTCCCCAAGCCCAAGAAGTCAGGTTCCTTTTTTTTAACACTAGAGGTGGGTGTGTGTGTGGCAATTTCAGCCCCAGGGACCCCATTATTCCGGGCCTGGCTGAAATTCAATGGGGGAGAGAGGCCACAAGCCCCCCCTCCCCAGGCCAATTTCAGTCCCGGGGACCCCATCCCCTGGGACCCTGCCACATCTCCCTGGGTGCCCTAGCCCCACCACGGCACCCAGTGGGGTGCATGGGGAGCCTGAAGGCCCCCACGGCTCCAGCCACCTCCCCGCCTCCAATGGCAGCCGGCATTGCTCCAGCACGCAGGGAGGTGTTGGATATGCAGCTTCCTGTGTGCGGGAGCAAACCTTTCATTTCTTTCTGGCAGGAAAAGAGATGAAAACTCCACTTCCAGCAAGAGGGAGCATTTTGACAGCATATGCTTGCTGGAAGTGGAGTGTTTGCTTTCGATTTATCTGAGCTGTGACAGCTCCCACCAAGCAAAAGCAAACAGCCTCTCTCGAGATTGGACACCTCGGGAGATAGCAGGAACCAACCCTGGAGCGGTGGTTGTCCCCTGGGCCATATATGGCTCCAGCAGGGGGGCCATGCAGTCCCCCTCCTTTGTTCCACACGGGCCGGTCCCGGGAAGGTGGTGGTCCCCAGGGCCAGGGGTCCACACGGAGCCCCTCTTTAATGTTTATTTTAGTCCCAGGGATGTGGTAGCCCCTGGGGCCCGGAGGGTCCGTGCAGCACCCCCATATTATTTTTTCTTTATAGCCCTGGGTAGGTGGTGGTCCCTGGCACCCAGAGGGGTGCACGTGGCCCCCAATAAATAATAGCATTAGCCCCAGGGAGGTGGTGGTCCCCCGGGCATTATTATAAAATTAATTTTTCATGCTGCTGGGACCTGGGCCACCGGGGGCTACAATTATAACAGGCACAAGAGACCGCACTTGTGGTTTTTTTTCATTTGCGCTGATATTCACAAATTTTACTGTGCATTTAAAAAAATGCTTTTTTGTCCCGAGGGGTCTCTGTGGTACCCGAGGACCACCGTCAGGGGGTTAGGGTATTCGTACCCTGCCCCCTTTTCTATTTTGCATTTTTGGGGGATTTGGCTGAAGCCAAGTCCAAAAATGGCTGCCAACTCTTCCTGGATAAAGGATTGGCAGCCAATCAGAGCCCAGGCAATCTCTGCACAAGCTTGTCATTGTTTGCCAAGGCTTCCTAATCCAAGATATACAAATATGGATTTCCTTTAATTTCTCGAAAACTACTGAATGGATTTACACCAATTAACAAAAAAACGATGTGCTTTCTGGACCAAAAGCTACCTTTTTGCCAAATTTGGTATAATTCCGTCCCGAGGTTCGGACTGTAGGCATGTCTAAAATCTCTATAAGAATTAAAATGGAAAACGCACTTTTTTTTACCCCCCTTTTTCTCGGCCTCCGCTTGACAGACCGCCCCAAAACTTTCAATGCACAGCAAGACCCAACTTAACACTTTGTTGAGAATGTCATGAAGATTCGTCAAACAGCACCAAAGATATAGCCAAGTCAAAAAATATTTTTCTATGGAAACTAGGTCCTAACTATAACTACATACTGGTGACCGCCAGTAGTTTATATATATATATGTATTATCTACTGGCGGTCGCCAGTAGATAGTTATATTTAGGACCTATTTTCCATAGGAAATCCGCAACATTCTATTTGGAATAACTTTGGCGCCGATTGATAAATCTTCGCGAAATTTTCTAAACTTTTGGCCAGCTCCGGTCCACTCCTATCCTAAAAGTCTCGGGATGATTCGTGTAGCTGGGGCCGAGAAAAAAGGGGGGTCCTAAAATGTATTTTCCCCATGCAATTTCCCATAGGACATTTAGCCGCAGCTACAGCCCGAACTGCTGAACGGCATTACACCAAATTTGGCAAAGAGGTACTCCTTAGTTCAGACTCGTGCCTTTTGC
This sequence comes from Triturus cristatus, assembly GCF_964204655.1. Taxonomy (NCBI): domain Eukaryota; kingdom Metazoa; phylum Chordata; class Amphibia; order Caudata; family Salamandridae; genus Triturus; species Triturus cristatus. The sequence continues at coordinate 1,154,009,866 of NC_140583.1, read as the reverse complement.
TTAAATGGTGTAAATCCGTTCAGAAGTTCCTGAGAAAATGACATTTAAAAGTACATATATATCTATGGCCTCGGAGGGTCCGCGTACCCTAAGCGCAGCCTAAGCGCACCCTGCCGTGCACAAGCTGTATTCTAACTGGCTGTTAACACTCCAAATCAGGAAGTGTTGGCAACCATCTTGTGCCTCAATAGAACCGAGGAACAAGAAATCAGCAAAAGAAACGCGAAAAACGCAAAAAGGGGGCAGGGTAGAATCACCCTGACCCTCTAGGCCTGCTCAGGGGGTCCCACAAGGACCCCCGGGGCCAAAAAAAGCATTTTTTTTCAAAATAAATTGGCGAGATTCGCGCACCCAGCGCGAATTTCGGCCAAAAATGAACAAAAAATGAAGCACGGGCTCCCGCGCTTCTTTGGTAATTGGCCCCCGGGGGGCCAAATCCCGGGGACAATAGTTATGTAAAAGGGGGCCCAGAGGCACCCTGGGGCAGATTATGGCCTCAGGAGGGGGGCCCCCTTCCCAATGATTTATTATTAAAAAAAAAATTGGGGACAGGCCCTGGGGGATGGGGTCCCCAGAGTCAAAAAATTTGAAAAAGAAGTGGGGCTACACAGCCCCCCTTCTTAAAAAAAATAATTTAAAAAACGGTATCGCGGACGGAGGCCACGCCTCCTCATTGTACCACTCTGCAAACGCGCCCCCTGGTGCTTTTGCAGAGGGGGAACAAATTCCCCTTGAATACTGGGGGTCCCTGGGGGCCAACTTGCCCACCAGGTACCTCCAGTATGGGCCAGGGAAGTGAGTTGCAGAGAGGTGTTCTGAGGCCACGCCCCTTTTTACACCTCTCTGCAACGCAGCTCTGTGGCGCTTACTGGAGGTAGCTGGTGGGCTAGTTGCACCCCAGGGACCCTTAGTATTCAAGGGGAGATAATCCCCCAACTTAAAACGCGCCACGGGGCGGGTTTGCACAGTGGTGAAGGGAGGGGGCAGGGCCTGAGTTCACATGTGTGCAAACACACCCTGTGGCGCATTTAAGTTGGGGAATTAATTCCTTGTCAATACTGAGGGTCCCTGGGGGCCAACTAGCCCACCAGATACCTCCAGTATGTGCCAGGGAGCTGCGTTGCAGAGTGTTGTAAAAAGGGGCGTGGCCTCTAAACACCTCTCTGCAACGCAGCCTCCTGGCACATACTGGAGGTATCTGGTGGGCTAGTTGGCCCCCAGGGACCCACAGGATTGAGGAGGAATTAATTCTCTAACTTATAACGCGCCACAGGGGGTGTTTGCAGACATATCACCTCAGGCCACGCCCCCTTCCTTCACCACTGTGCAAACGCGCCCTGTGGCGCGTTTTAAGTTGGGGAATTAATTCTCTTTCAATACTGAGGGTCCCTGAGGGCCAAATAGCCCAACAGGTATCTCCAGTATGCGCCAGGGAGCTGCGTTGCAGACAGGTGTTCAGAGGCCACGCCCCTTTTTACACCTCTCTGCAACGCAGCTCTGTGGCACTTACTGGAGGTACCTAGTGGGCTAGTTTGACCCTAAGGACCCTTAGGATTGAAGGGGACTTAATCTCTCAACTTAGAACGGTGACAGGGCGCGTTTACACCGTGGTCATTTGAGATGTCATCAGTGATGTCATCAGTGATGTCACTGACCACGTAATGAATGATGTAATATGTGACATCATCAGCAGTGGATTGCGGGCGCACGAGTTATAGTTAGTAGAACTAACTATAACGGAGGAATTTCAATGGTTTTGTACGAGTGAAATGTCCTGCTAACTATAACACCCCTGAAACCTATGGTTTTTTCAGTGAATTTCTAAGGTTTTTTAAATGCTAATTCCTAACTATAACATGTCTGAAACCCATGTTTTTTCAGTGAATGTATATATATATATGTGTATATGTATATGTATTTATGTATGTATATTTATATACATATATATATCAATGAAAAAACCAAAGGTTTCACACATGTTATAGTTAGCTGGACATTTCACTCGTAAAAAACCATTGAAATTCCCCCGTTATAGTTAGTTCAGCTAACTATAACTCGCGCGCCCGCAATGCACTACTGATGACGTCACATATTACATCACTCATGACATGGTCAGTGACATCACTCATGACATCACTGATGACATCTCAAATGACATCACTGATGACATCATCCAGTGAATGTGTGTTTTTCTGAAAATTAAATATGTTTAATATATGTATATCTCAAGGTCGATGGAAGAATAAATGAGTATATAAGTGTCTAAATGGATGATTTGTTTTTGAAAAATTGATTGTATTACTGACTGATTAAGTGTATCTTTATGAATACATGGCTAAGTGAGTAATGTTTAAATGTGTAAATACCTGTATCAGTCTCTCACTTTGTATATAAGTGGCTGCATGGGTTGGTGAGTAGCTACATGAGTGTCTATATAGGTTATTAGTTGGTTTTTTGAGTATCAGTATGAGTGTCTGAGTGTCTTCATGGTTCGGTGGGGGTTATTACGTAGTGCATAGGTGCATGAATGAGTGACTCACTGTTTGTATGTGTTGAAGACAGCATGTGTGCAGGACCGTATGGGTGGATGAGTGTGTGTATGGGTGTGTTAGTGAGTGAATGACTGTCTCAATAGTGTCTTTATGAGTAACTACATATGTTTTAAACTAGTATATGTGAGTATTGGTGTTTATAAGTGAGTATATGTGAGAGTGAGAGATTGGTAGACTTCCTGTATGAATAAGTATGTGTTTCTATAAGTGATTGTTTAAAAGACTAAGTATGTGTAAGTTTCTGTAAAAGTAAGTGTGGTGGTGTGTGTATAACTGTATATGCAAGTAAATGGATGTTTGATTCTTTATTAGCATGAGTGACTATGTGTGAGTAACTCTATGAATGAGTGGCATTGTGTTACAGGATGTTTAGGTGTATGAGTACATATGATGTGTGAGTACATGTATGAGTGACTGTATAGGATTGTTGGTGGATGAGTGGATGTGTATGTGGATCTTAGAATTACTGAATAGGTTGTTGTAACTGTTATTGGTATGTCCATTTTTTTGAAAATTTCAGTCTCTATTTTTAAATGTGTGTATCAAAGGTTATATTAGGGTGAGAGGAGGTCTACCACTCTGTCACAAGGATAATGTCATCAGTGATGTCATTTGAGATGTCACCAGTGATGTCATGAGTGATGTCACTGACCATGTCATGAGTGATGTAATATGTGACGTCATCAGTAGTGCATTGCGGGCGCGCGAGTTATAGTTAGCTGAACTAACTATAACGGGGGAATTTCAATGGTTTTTTACGAGTGAAATGTCCAGCTAACTATAACATGTGTGAAACCTTTGGTTTTTTCATTGAATTTCTAAGGTTTTTTAAATGCTAATTCCTAACTATAACGTGTGTGAAACCCATGGTTTTTTCAGTGAATTTGCAAGGTTTTTTAAATGCTAATTCCTAACTATAACGTGAGTGAAACCCATGGTTTTTTCAGTGAATTTGCAAGGTTTTTTAAATGCTAATTTGTTTTTTTTTTCTTCTTTTTTTTTTTACATATTTTTATTTTAACTGTCTATCCTTTTTTAAAGACTATGGTTAAATTGTAAAAATTCTACAATACGTTTTTATTTTACAATTTTTTTAAAATAAACAGGTAAAATTTATTAGCAATACATTTTTTTTTTTTTTACCGTGCGCGTACCGTAAGCGCACGTCTTGCTGTAATTACGTTAGATTTCTACGCTGTTTGCGTTCATTTACGCAATTTGCGTAGATGCACGTCACGCGCGCATAGCGCGTAACGCGTACGCTGCACGCGCACGTTACGCGGAAGTGAAGGGGCGTGCCTGTTTTGCGCATGCGCGCAGGCGCGTGTCTTTTTTACGCGCATGCGTACTTTTGCCGTAAGCGCACCGTAAGCGTACCGTAAGCGTACGGTAGGTCATGTGATCATGAAACACAACTTTTGATTGGTTGAAACTACTTTCAGTTCTAGGACTCTCCTACACCACACCCATTCCCCTCATTTCTGCTTGTGATCCCTTAGGAGAAGGAGCTGGGTTGTCTTTGTGATACGATGGCAGAACAGCAGAGCTCTTCTGAGAGTGAGGCTAGCAGCACTACCTTGAGGCAGAGAGCGAGGAAACAAAAGACCTCTTACATATGGGAGTATTTTACTTTTCCAGAAGGCCAGCAAAAGGTAAATGCACCCTTAGTGACTTGTAAGCTGTGTAAGCGTGTACTTTCAAGAGGGAATCCCAACAGGAAGTATTCCTTTGGGAATCACACCATGATGAGACACCTTAAGGATGTACACAGAAGGACACATGCTCGACTTACTGAAGGTAACCCTTCAGTAAATCAACCAAGCACATCCACAGCAGCTCAGCCTGGACCATCATCTGCAGTGCTGAGTCCTTCTTCTGCAGGTCAGGTGAGCCCTTCATCTGTGGTGGGAGCATCTCCTTTTTCTGGTCCTCTGGAAATTAACCCTCGGTTTGCGAGGGTTGAAGTACGGTGCGCCACTTGTCATGATCTAATTAGTTATAGGGAGACCAGTCTTTCCCTAGTGAACAATAAAATAGATCAGCACACTTGTCGTACCATCTAATATTCCCAATCTTTCTTTCCTATGTCACTGCATGAACACAACGGCTCTTTTAAGAGCCAACCTTACCTTTCATCTTTTTTTTATATATGTTTTTAAAAACTTTTTTTTTTTTTTTTTTACCGTACGCGTACGTTACGCGTAATTTTTTTTTTTTTTTTTTTAAAAACACTAAAAATCAATTATCACATTACAAGGTCCTTGAGAGACTACAATTGAAAACTGAAAATGTGATTGTAGAGAAGTGGAAAAAAGGGACCATGATATTATTGACTTACCATACCCACACAAAAAAATATTTATTCATTTAAAAATTTTTTTCATTGCTTTAAAAATGGTTCTAGTTTTCGAAAATTTTCTATCTCAATCTGAAAAAAAAGAAAAAAGTATTAATATTTAATAAAACATTTTATAATACAGTACACATATTTACATATTTTTCAAAAAATATTTTTGCCTTTTTTTTGCTGTTTTCAGAATATATTGCATTTCACTATAAATTGTGAAAGCAATTGCATTCATCATTTAACAGCGGGCAAAAAAAAAATTAACAATCTCAAAGATTGTTTTAAAAAAGCCCACAATCTCTTTTTGCATAAACATAACTTTATAGAAATGCATAATATTCTTAAAAAATATCATCTAATATCAATACTTATTTCTTTAAAATACCGTCTGATATTTTTGTTTCATAAGTATAATCACAATAATATATCTCAAATAACTCCACAATACATCTGGTTCCATTTCCTTTAGGCCAAATAGTAATTTTAAAATTCTTTTTTGGTTAAATTTCCAATGGTAATCCAATAAAAATCTAAAGTTTAAATTGTACAGATCTCACCGATTCTCTGTAACATTTTGGTTTCCGAAAGATTTATTAATAATTAAATAAGTCCACAATAGAATTGTTTACCTTTCCGCATGGCCAAATAGTAATTTTAAAAATCTTTTTTGAAAAAATTTCCAATGGCAATCCAATAACATTCCAAAATTTAAATTGTGCAGATGTTACCGATTTTTTCTAAATTTTTGGTTTTCCAAAGTTTCATTAAAAAATGGAAAAATTCCACATTACAATTGGTTACCTTTCCATTAGGCCAAATGATAATTTGTTAAATCTTTTTATTTGTAAATTCCAAATGGTAATCCAATAAAATGGTAAAATTGTTTTGTCCAGATGTTGCCAAATCTCTCTAAAATTTAGGTTTCAGGAAGATTAGATAGGAATTTGCTAAATCAAAAGGCAAACGTTGCTTAAAAATCAATTGGGAATCATTACACAGTGTCCAGCCTTTTTCACATTTAAGATAAACTGTGTAATGACCAGAAGTTACAGTAGGTCCATCATGGAAAATTATTGCAACTGTTACAAAAGTTTTTCCTGAAATTGATAATTGCTGTCCTGTAAACTTCTTTATTAAAGTATCCAATTTTGAACCATCAGCTCTACATCGTTGCATCATTAAAATTACATACTGTCCGTATTCCTTTAAAATTAACGTTGAAAACATGTCAGATTTACACTCACCGCATTGCATGCTATGATTAGCATCTTTAACTAATTTAGCAAAAGTGACTGTTTTACTCTCTGGCAATGTTAAATAAATAAACCTTTCATTATCAACATTAGAGCCACATATATTATAACAGTTTTCACAACTATGTTCCCATTTATAAGAGAGACCAAATAAATTTTCAATGGGAACCCCTTCTTCTTCCAGTACCTGAAGAAAATACATCAAGAATTCCTGTGCGTCTTGCTGTACATTTTGAGAAAACTGTGTTCGTCCTGAACATACATCTAAAACTTTTCTAATTTCAGTAGCACTTTCTATTTGAGTTTTATCATTACTCAGCTTTTCAAAAAGGAGACTCAGCACAGAACAGAATTTTTTTTCCCTGATTTACTATTATCTGCTCTTGCAAACTTTCCAGATAAAATGCAACATTCAGCACTACATTAGCGTAGCAGTTGACACCAGAGCTATTTTCAAAATGACATCCTACAACCTGTTCTTCATTTTCCTTATTCTTTTTGCTTGCAATTACATCACTCCTCTTTTTTTTCCTCCTCTCTACATCTTCATTACAGATATTCTCATTTCTCCTTTTACGAGAAACTACACGTTTCTCCAACACAGGATACTGACCTAAATGAGGAGCATAGCTTCTTCTTAATCTATTATACTCCTTTACACAATTTGTATCAGCACTAACTTTTGAATCATCAAAGTCTATCATGAATAAACCTGATAATGTTTTCACTCGTGACAAAGCAACATATGCCATACCTTCTTTGAACACAGTTGAACCAATGTTCACAAATGCACAATCTACAGTCAATCCTTGAGACTTGTGAATAGTTACAGCATATGCTAGCGAAAATGGAAACTGCTTCCTACGTACATATAAGTCTTTCACAAGCATGAAACGAACTGAACAACGACAAATGTCTTTAACTTCTTCTATCTGATCAAATTTTATTTTTAAACATTCAATTCCATCTTTTTGCTGATAATTAATAAAACCCACAACTCTTCCCATAGCTCCATTAACTAAACCTTTTTCAACATCCAAATTTCTCCTTAAAAATACTCTACAGTTCATGCAAACATATAGATTTTTTTCTAATCCAGCTGTTTTGGAAATGTTCTTCTCTAGTGAATCCAATTTATTTTTCAGTGTGCCTGTTAATGTGACAGTAATTCTTCCATCCTCAATTTTGTCCACTGCTTCCAATTTCCTGATATCTTCCTTTTCCAATTTCAAAAGCTCCTCATTGAATATTGAGCATTCACGTAGAGTTGGCATTAAGCAGATGACACTTTTCTTTTCTGCAATGTTCTTGTATATCTTCTCTGCAACTATTTCTTCCTTTGGAAATAAATTATGTAGCAGCCGACTCTGTAATGCTTTTTTGCCAGCTTCAGTGAGTAGTCGAATTCTGATATCTTTCAGAATACTTCCATATTCTTCATCGTTTGCTTGCCTTATATTAGTAGTAAGTTCCTTGTACTCAAAGAAGGACCAAATATTTGTATTACCGATGCTTCCCAATGACTTCTTCGTGTCTTCATGTGTCACAGTATTAAACACTGGTTGTCCTTTAACTGGAGTAAGTTGCAAAAGATCTCCAAAAACTATGACGTGTTTTCCTCCAAATAACACGTCATAGTCTGTCTTCAGAATTTGCTGCATTCTTAAATGCACAAAGGCAAGCATTAAGTTTGATACCATGCTCACCTCATCAATAATGAGAACTTGCATCTTCTTCAATACTCTTGAAACTTCCAAGCATGCTTCTCCAGTTAGCTTGTTGTATTGTATTTTGTTCTCATGCTCCACTGGTAACATTAGCAAACGATGTAAAGTGATTCCTTTTATGTTATATGCTGCTAACCCAGTTGGAGCAGTAACCACACAAGACAAAGTAGAATCCGTTTTTTGCTGTAGGTAGCTTCTGATGACTTTTATTAGGAAACTTTTTCCAGTTCCAGCTTGTCCGCTTACATACATCCTGATTGGATGAAATGATGTGCATGAGCACTCTTTTTTTTCATGTAGAAATCCGTGATCAATTTTGTTTCTGATCTCTTCATAAATTTGTTGCTGCTCTTCGTTCAGTTGTCTTTCCAAATTTTGTAAGTCTATAAATTCTTCTTGAGCTTGATTCATAGCCGTTTCCACTTCATTCATGGCTATTGATGCTTCATTTTCAACGATTGGTTGTCCTAGGGGATCTTGACTGAGTGTTCCTGAACTTTGGCTGTCCTGAGAACTGTCTCTAGCTATTTCTGCTGCAATTGTAGTTTCCTGTTCAATTTCTTCATTTAACATTTGCAGATAACTTGAGAATGTACTGCATTGTATGCTGTCTTTGCAAGCATTAAAAGAATCTTCATAGCTTTGAAATTCTCCCAGTAGTTCATCCTCTGTACGCCATGGTTTAAACAGCTGTAAAAGAGCCAAGTAGTAAAATTCCTTTTTGTCAGTAGTGTCGCAACTCAGCTTCCTGTGATTTATCAAACTTCCTTTTGTTTGCTTCACCAAACATCCTTCTTCACCAATGACTTTATATTTTCCATTGTTGATGTCTTCTGTGGCTTTCCGTGAATAAATGTAGTTCTGCAGCACTTCATAGAGACACATGTTCTCCAGATGATGACTTCTCTTGGGATAATATGTGTCCAACATGTTTGATTTCAAAATATCTGTACTTTCTGGGTCATTCTCGGCCAAATATTCAATTTCTCCAACAGATTTCAGTACCCGATTTCTCATTGCTGCAAGGCCTAAACTTGCCCAAATTATTCTTCTTGATTTCGAGTAGAGACTTGCAGAAGATAACCTATCTGAACATTCGTAGGATCCAATTTCTCGATGCGATAACATCTTTAAACTGAAACTGTACAGCTTCTTACTGACAGTTTTCTCGTGAGAAATCTCTTCCCACATTTCTTTCAATTCAGTCTTTTCTGATTTAGTAATGTAAGACGTTACATATCGAGCAACAGCAATGGAATTGTCAGCTACATACTGTATATCCACGTTAGCGTTCCACATGGATAAAATCACTGGGTTGTAGTCATTTATATTTTTTGATTCTTCTTTTCTTTTAAGGTTGTAGGTATTCTTAGGTGATTTTCTTGTGATAGTATGTCTCACAGATGACATAAAACTGTTAACTCTTCCATTTGAAAGAACAGGTCTAGGAAATCCAAATCGACATTTAGTGTAGTATTTATCTTTGCTCTTGTATTTCCGTCGACAGTATTTTCCACACCGATGACTTTGGAAACGTAAAACTTGCTCCTTTAACTTTTTCTCTTCTGTGCTTTTTGGTATAGCACATGTTGCATATTCTTCAATGTAAGATAACACTGCTTCATCAGTATCTGTTCCAAACTTTGGGGCATCCTTGATCCACAACAGCATATGAATATGAGGAGCACCTCTTGCCTGGTACTCTTTTCTCCAAAAGAAATCCACTACTTCTCCTAGAGGTGGATTTTTTTTATTGCAGATGAAGGACATCATAGCCTCAAATCTATGATTGAAATATCTGCAAACATTAACCGGATCCAATGAGCACAGTTCTCCTGCTGTCTTGTAGTCGATGTTTTTAATGTTTGAATTTGCCTCTCGTAGAAAATCCAGTAAATCATCCCAAGCGTACTCGGCACAGCTTAGGGTAACGAACCATGTTGGTGTTCCTAAATTCCGTAACATGCATTTTAATTCACCATGGCATCGGTACCAATATTCATTTGTCCCACGCTGACAAGCCATCAGATTGATCAGTTGTGTTTCCAAATGATCATCTCGGTGCTGCACTTTCTCCATAAAATCCTTAGCAGACACATTTTGTAAATGTACTCCACTTTTTAAAATGTGATTTACTGCATAAGACAGTGCAGACAAGTCGCTTTCAAATAAAAGATGGAACAAATAAGGAATACTTTGTCGAAATCTGGGATCTTCGGCATATAGTCTTGTAGTCCGATACTCAGAAGCTGGAATCTGTTCCGGACGTTCATCGTATCGTCCTCCTTTTCCTGTAGGAAACAGCTGGGGAAAACATCGAGCTTCCAAGCTCTCCTCCCATACACTCACGGGAGTTCCTTTTGCTTTCTTCATCTGAAACAGATCAATATTGTCTCCCATAACTTCTTTTGAATGAAGAGGATGTATGCTAAAATGTTCATAAATTTCTTCTTCCTTTGACTTGTCCACTTTTTCAATTTGTCCAGTTGGTGTTTCTGTGTCTTCTTGTAAATCTTCTTCTTCTTCTTCTTCTATATAAATTGATTCATACCATTTGTTATTCCTTTTCAAATACAAATTTGCTCTTTGTACTTTCCGTACATCTACCAGCTCCTGCCAAATCTTCTTATTCTTTGTAGGTACACCATTAACCAGAATAATTAATGGTTCAGTTTCCAAAGTATCCGCATCAATAGTTTCCATATTTTTTTTCAAATCCAAGGGCAAATACACCACTCTACCTTTTAAACCTCTCAGTAAATCTGAAGGAGGTAATTTACCAGTTTTGGGCTCCATACGTACTATGGTCTGGAACGGATGAACACATTGAATGAGTATAGACTCATATGTATTTAATTCAGAAAGTTCAGCAGGAATAGCATCCAATTCTAAATTATTATGTACAGCTCTGGTCGGCATTCTATTTTCCTCTAACTTGTTGTAACAGTATTTACAAATACGCTGATCTTCACCCAATTCAAAACAATTTTCAAGAAATATATATGTGGCAAAATCCTTCCACTTATAATTATCTTCATTTTCACTCTTTCTGTAGAGATCAACATTCCTAGTTTGTTTTCTATAATGAGTTCTGCGGCAACAAATACAAGTAATATTTGGTCTTTCATTAGAGATTATTGCAAATTTTGTTATGTGATCATTAAATGTCTTACTTACAGAGGGTTCTACATTCACTTCCACTACTTCCTCATTTACTGTGTCCTTCTCTGCACTGTTTTGTTCAGGACCAAAGTAACAAAACTGAATTTCATCAACAACCTTCTCTACATCTGATACCGTTCCACGGAACAGAGCCCTATTCAATTCATCTAACTTTATTGCTGGACTTTTAGCAAAATAAAACCGTCTCACAAACTTTCTCATTTCAGTATGATGAACAGCCAGCATCCTAAAATGATGGAAAACACTATTACACACTTTTCTAGATAGACAAGCCAGAGAATGACCCTGCAAACCAGTATTCTCTCTCACTCTGCATGGATCCAGACTTTGAAGCACCTTAATCTTCTGTTTTACACTTTTTTTTACTATATTCTCTTAGAAACTCACGAAATTTATCAATAGATTCCTGACGCACAGTGCAAATACTACTACAATTCCAAGTGTACACTGGGGCTTTAGGACGTCTCCCCATAGCCTCATCCGCCATCACTTGTACCTCATCTCTTGGAACCATTATCTCCTTCTCCATTATGCAACCATTTTTCACTTCATAAGCACGACCTCTGGTGTCAACTGCATGCAGCAAACTATTACTTTGAAAATAACTCTCTTCATTAAAAAAAGGTTCACTACTTGAACTATGCATCCATTTTCCTAAAAACACTTTAGAAAAGTTTGTTCTGTTCACTACTCTTTTCCTTTTGCTATGTGATTTCAGTACATTAACCATTTTGTCTAATGTACGCATCCTATTCAAAATTAAAATGAATAGTTTCCTTTTTAATTCTAATGCCTTTGCTGCAATGGCTTCAATTTCTTTTTTTCTCTTATAAAACTTAGCCTTTTGCTTATATTTCTTCACATCCTTTATCAAATTGGACATAACTCTTCTCTGAAACATTTTTCTACGTATCTCTTTAAACGCTGTTTTTCTGTTTAAGTTAATCTTTTTAGTTGCAGAAGGTATATTTGCATTAACTAAATTCTCAATTTTTTCCTGTCCTTTTCTATTGAAAACATTCTTTCCAGTACAGACATTTTGTACATTTTTCCTTTTTTTGAATATGTTCTTTAGAAAAAATTTTGTCTGCTTACCAGAAGATTTTTTCTTTTTCCCAACATGAGCATCTTCAACTAACTTAGGTCCTCCAGTTGTCTTCAAATATAGGTTTTTTTTGTGATCTTTTTTTACTCTGGATTTTGTAGGCATCTTAAATTTTGTTCACTGCTCTTCAGCAATACCTGAAAAAAACTAAAAAAAAATTCCTTTATTTTATTTAAATATATTACTACATTTGTTTTCACATTATTCACAAAACGAAATTTCTTTGCCAATTTGAAAGCACACTTACTACTCTTTTTTTTGGCAAGTGATAATCACTTTTACAGACTGACACATTATGAATCCACTTTTCAGATTTTTTAAAAAGCACATGTCCAAACTGCTTTTTCAGACCAGCACCATTTGTAACCTGGGTGACTGCCTACACTCCAGCAAGGGCAACCAGCCTTAGTGATGCTGAATGTATTTGCATTACTGACTGAAACCTCAAACCCCACTCGCTTGTGAATACTGTGCATGATTCCACATGGTAAGCAGCTGGGTGTGTGCTAAGAGTCTGCTTCTGCACCAAAAAATGGCTCCCCCTTTCCTTCTAATGCAACTGTGAAATCACCAGAGCAATACACAATAAATCTCTGCCTGTAATTCCTATTTGCACACAGAGTCATGTTTTCACATTAGTCACAAAACGAAATTTCTTTGCCAATTTGAAAGCACACTTACTACTCTTTTTTTGGCAAGTGATAATCACTTTTACAGACTGACACATTATGAATCCACTTTTCAGATTTTTTAAAAAGCACATGTCCAAACTGCTTTTTCAGACCAGCACCATTTGTAACCTGGGTGACTGCCTACACTCCAGCAAGGGCAACCAGCCTTAGTGATGCTGAATGTATTTGCATTACTGACTGAAACCTCAAACCCCACTCGCTTGTGAATACTGTGCATGATTCCACATGATAAGCAGCTGGGTGTGTGCTAAGAGTCTGCTTCTGCACCAAAAAATGGCTCCCCCTTTCCATCTAATGCAACTGTGAAATCACCAGAGCAATACGCAATACATCCCTGCCTGTAATTCCTTTTTGCACACAGAGTCATGTTTTCACATTAGTCACAAAACGAAATTTCTTTGCCAATTTGAAAGCACACTTACTACTCTTTTTTTTGGCAAGTGATAATCACTTTTACAGACTGACACATTATGAATCCACTTTTCAGATTCTTAAAAAAGCACATGTCCAAACTGCTTTTTCAGACCAGCACCATTTGTAACCTGGGTGACTGCCTACACTCCAGCAAGGGCAACCAGCCTGAGTGATGCTGAATGTATTTGCATTACTGACTGAAACCTCAAACCCCACTCGCTTGTGAATACTGTGCATGATTCCACATGGTAAGCAGCTGGGTGTGTGCTAAGAGTCTGCTTCTGCACCAAAAAATGGCTCCCCCTTTCCATCTAATGCAACTGTGAAATCACCAGAGCAATACGCAATAAATCTCTGCCTGTAATTCCTTTTTGCACACAGAGTCATGTTTTCATATTAGTCACAAAACGAAATTTCTTTGCCAATTTGAAAGCACACTTACTACTCTTTTTTTTGGCAAGTGATAATCACTTTTACAGACTGACACATTATGAATCCACTTTTCAGATTTTTTAAAAAGCACATGTCCAAACTGCTTTTTCAGACCAGCACCATTTGTAACCTGGGTGACTGCCTACACTCCAGCAAGGGCAACCAGCCTTAGTGATGCTGAATGTATTTGCATTACTGACTGAAACCTCAAACCCCACTCGCTTGTGAATACTGTGCATGATTCCACATGGTAAGCAGCTGGGTGGGTGCTAAGAGTCTGCTTCTGCACCAAAAAATGGCTCCCCCTTTCCTTCTAATGCAACTGTGAAATCACCAGAGCAATACGCAATAAATCTCTGCCTGTAATTCCTATTTGCACACAGAGTCATGTTTTCACATTAGGCCCTTAAACGAAATTTCTTTGCCAATTTGAAAGCACACTTACTACTCTTTTTTTTGGCAAGTGATAATCACTTTTACAGACTGACACATTATGAATCCACTTTTCAGATTTTTTAAAAAGCACATGTCCAAACTGCTTTTTCAGACCAGCACCATTTGTAACCTGGGTGACTGCCTACACTCCAGCAAGGGCAACCAGCCTTAGTGATGCTGAATGTATTTGCATTACTGACTGAAACCTCAAACCCCACTCGCTTGTGAATACTGTGCATGATTCCACATGGTAAGCAGCTGGGTGTGTGCTAAGAGTCTGCTTCTGCACCAAAAAATGGCTCCCCCTTTCCTTCTAATGCAACTGTGAAATCACCAGAGCAATACGCAATAAATCTCTGCCTGTAATTCCTCTTTGCACACAGAGTCATGTTTTCATATTAGTCAAAAAACAAAATTTCTTTGCCAATTTCAAAGCACACTTACTACTCTTTTTTTTGGCAAGTGATACGTACTTTTACAGTCTGACACATTATGAATCCACTTTTCAGATTCTTAAAAAAGCACATGTCCAAACAGCATTTTCAGACCAGCAACATGTGTAACCTGGGTGACTGAGTACACTCCAGCAAGGGCAACCAGCCTTACTGATGCTCAATGTATTTGCATTACTGACTGCAACCTCAAACCCCACTCGGTTGTGAATACTATGCATGATTCCACATGGTAAGCAGCTGGGTATGTGCTAAGAGTCTGCTTCTGCACCAAAAAATGGCTCCCCCTTTCCATCTAATGCAACTGTGAAATCACCAGAGTAATACGCAATAAATCTCTGTCTATAATTCCTCTTTGCACACAGAGTCATGTTTTCATATTAGTCACAAAACGAAATTTCTTTGCCAATTTGAAAGCACACTTACTACTCTTTTTTTTGGCAAGTGATAATCACTTTTACAGACTGACACATTATGAATCCACTTTTCAGATTCTTAAAAAAGCACATGTCCAAACTGCTTTTTCAGACCAGCACCATTTGTAACCTAGGTGACTGCCTACACTCCAGCAAGGGCAACCAGCCTTAGTGATGCTGAATGTATTTGCATTACTGACTGAAACCTCAAACCCCACTCGCTTGTAAATACTGTGCATGATTCCACATGGTAAGCAGCTGGGTGTGTGCTAAGAGTCTGCTTCTGCACCAAAAAATGGCTCCCCCTTTCCTTCTAATGCAATTGTGAAATCACCAGAGCAATACGCAATAAATCTCTGCCTGTAATTCCTATTTGCACACAGAGTCATGTTTTCACATTAGTCACAAAACGAAATTTCTTTGCCAATTCGAAAGCACACTTACTGCTCTTTTTTTTGGCAAGTGATAATCACTTTTACAGACTGACACATTATGAATCCACTTTTCAGATTTTTTAAAAAGCACATGTCCAAACTGCTTTTTCAGACCAGCACCATTTGTAACCTGGGTGACTGCCTACACTCCAGCAAGGGCAACCAGCCTTAGTGATGCTGAATGTATTTGCATTACTGAGTCCAACCTCAAACCCTTAAACTATTCTTTTTTTATACCAGTACATCTTAATTTATCGTGAAAACATAGTCCATATTATTTTACATGTTCCTCACATTTAAATTTCTCCCAAAACAGAAAATAATAAACACAACTTCAACAAAAAGAATTGCATTTCTATTATTCATTTCTTAATTTACCATATACATCCCCTCTCAAACTCTAAACTCACCTTTAAAATTAGTTAGTTGTGAAAGAAATGTGGCACTCAAACAGCAGATTATCAGAGCCAGGATCTCTGTTCTTTACACCTCTCTCCTCTCAGCAGAACCAGATAATGGCAAACTTTCCCTCTCTTTTTCCACATATATACATGTTAATTTCAAATCTCAGTGCTTCCCCCTTTTTTTCAAATGTAATCACACATTTCTATTGGTTGAAAACCAACACTTTTCCAAAAGTACCCTTCCCCCAACTTGACTTCTGCCTAGTACCCTTCCCCCAACTTGACTTCTGCCTGCTACCATAGCAACAGCTCATGGAACACTGCTGTGTGGAGTTAGGTCAGAAGTTCGCCAAACAATGTTTCAATTCCACAGAGCAAGAGTGCTTGACTTTTCTAACCTAACAGCAAATCCATAGTACTGTTCTTTGGTAACACATTTTACTGTACCAATACAAAACATGCTTCTATAAATTTACACATACAGCCTAGTTTTTAGTGTAGAATGGTATGAAACAGCCAATCAGTTCTTTTTTTAAAAAAAAATATGTATGCCTCCATTTCCAAACTGTCTTTCATTTCTTTTTACCATTCTACTGAAATACACCTCCTGAGTGCATCCAGATCTCCTTTGAAGATGTTCACAGTGTGGATTGTAGGACACAGCTATGTCTTCTGGAGAGAAAAGTTTGCAGTGAAAACAGGTATGGTGAGAGACCTTGCTTTGCCAAATGTAGACATTAAATGGATTGGTCAGAGAGGGTTAAAGTGGCACCAATTGATGCCATTGGTGAAATCCTTCATGCAAAACCAACACCCTGACCTCATAATAGTGCACTGTGGTGGCAATGACCTAGGCACTTTGACTGGGGTAGGTCTGGAAATGCTTATGAAGGACACCTTTGCACAACTGTTTTCACTTTTCCCTAAAACTGCCTTTGTGTTTTCTAACATATGCCAAAGGCAAAAATGGAACTGGTCCTATCATTTCTGTCCGCAGATTGACAAAGCAAGAAAGCACGTCAACAAATCTGTTTCTGCTTTCCTCCGTGACTATGGTATGGGTTCCATTTACCACAACAACTTGCGTTACGACATGCAAGACATTTATAGAGGAGATGGTGTGCACTTCAATGATGAAGGGAACAGAGTCTTCCTCTTGAACCTTAGACTCTGCATCGGTACTTACTTGTAGGTACCACTTAAAAATCACTTCATAAACACAACGGCTCTTTTTAGAGCCCCCTAATATCTAAACACTTAAATCTGCATTTCATTTCTTTTTTTTTTTTTTTTTTACCGTAAGCTTACCGTACGCGTACCCCGCGATTTTTTTTAAAATCAATAAATGTTTTCTTTGTACTTCTCTGTCCTTCTTTGACCCCCTTACAAATGTTAGGGGGTCTGTAACTCTCCTCCTTGCCCCCTTTTCTTGTTATCACTCTTTTTTTTCTGAGTGAAACACACGAAATGGCGGCCGCCGCTTCCTGGTTTCGGCCGATTCGAATGTTTACTAAGATCTAAGAGCCAATCAGAATCGTGCTCGCGCACGCCACCGTACGCGTACGGTAAGCGTACCGTAAGCGCACCGTAAGCTGGCTCAGATATATATATTGATTTAAAGGCTATTTTCTCAGAATCTACTGAACAGATTTACACCAAACCTACAAAAGGCATTTCCTTGACCTGAGGACTACCTCTCTGCCAAATTTCTAGTAATTCTGTTCAGCCGTTCGGGCTGTAGCCCTGTCTAAAGGTCCTATGGAAAAATGCATGGGAAAAACGTGTTTTGGGACCCCCCTTTTATCTCAGCCCCCGCTTGACGAATCCCCCCGAGACTTTCAGGGAAGGAGCGGAGCGTAGCGCCCCACCTATTTTGAAACATTCGCGAGGATTCGTCGACCGGCGCCAAAGTTATTCGAAATAGAATGTTGCGGATTTCCTATGGAAACGTGGTCCTAACTATAACTACCTACTGGCGACCGCCAGTAGGTAATATATATATATATATATCTATCTATCTCAAACTGCAACAGTTGCCTGCAGTGAGAGGCCCACACAGGTAAGTTCATTCTGTACCAATTTTAATGAAGGTTTGCACGGAAAACAGCTTGGTGGCTCGCATAATTCAATTGTCCTCCCCGACGCGTTTCATGCCATGACAGCACTTCCTCATGGGGCTCTGGACTTCAAGAAAGAACCACGGCAGTTTGATGCCGGCACAGCTTTCAAAGTCTTAACACCCCGCCCATGTGGGCATGGCCACACGCGTGGCCTATTGGTTCTCGTAGTGCCGACACTTTTACTTCAGTGAGTTGTCGTGCCTTGCTTAAAATGGTGAAAATTATGATGTCTGACAATGGCAGACGCAAAACTTCTTCCAGGGTTGGGAAAAAAGTGGTTGGAGGGAAAATGAACTTGCAAACACTCAGATTTTCGCATGAGCAAATCTTCACACGCATATTTTCTTATGCTAAAATGCAGTCGACAAATATTTTCTAGAAGTACTATTTCTTGGCCTACTTCTGTGAATTCTTGTGAAACCGTGTATCTGAACTTAATGCAAGGACATAGACCATGGGTGCACTTATGAGACTTTCTTTATTATTTGGGCCCCTAATTAGGTCTGGCGTTAACCATGACCTTTTGTGTTTATTAAAATTCTGTCTCTCTTTCTTTCTATCGGCTGGCTTCACTGGGAGTGACAGCATTCTGCTGTTTCACAAGGAGCATGTCGGCACACAAAGTAGTTTTGTTCAGTGCCAGGAACTACTGAGGCAATGTGTGTCTTTTGAGACCAAAAACTATTTTTGCTTTTTCCAATGTTTATAAAATAGTGAGGGTCCAGAAGCTCCCTCACCAACAAGGTTTTACACAATCCATGCCAAAACAAGTCATGCAGTGTCAAAACCAAAAGTCTGGCCACCAATTTCAGATCTACTGACTTTGCCAAGGATTGTTCATTTTTATGTTTCCCATAATCTCATTGAAACTAGTTACACTAATTTTCCATTATGAATATTTTGGGGAAATACTAGCATACAACAACACATTTTGCTAGATGCTGCTGCAAAGAAATGGTACCTAAACTTTTACAGTAGTTTAGCAAAATGTTTTTTTCCTTGTTGCATTTTTTTTGTGAACATTTTATTTTGAAAGCAAAGAATCATCAATCTTGCTTTCAAGCTTCTGCAAATATTGCATCTAATCAGAGAGCATTCTGGGAGCATTATACATAGCATCCTATTGCGAAACGTTTAAAACGTGTGTACACATTTTTATACTGGAACCACTGTCAGTAGTGCAATCCAAACTTAGAACATTTACTTAGAGCTCTAACCCTAATAATAAAGGCTTTGCATTAATGAACCATTAATACAAGTTTGAACAGCATTAACACATGGACACAAATATTACTTTAACTGCAGACATTGCCGTTCCCTGACCCATAATGTGGTACTGTAAACTGCCAGCCAAAGGGTTGGTGCGGTAGGGGTTGGGCCTACTTGTCCCAAGGACAAAATACGCATGAAAACCTGTTGCCCTTGACCCCAAACAGTATGTCCTGGGCGGAGGGCTAAAGAAATTCCACATCCCTGCTGCTTCCATCAGGAACCAGCATTTCTCCCGCATGTTGGGGGCAGCCAAAAATGCTGCTCCCTGTGTGAGGGCGTAATTATTTCATCTGTTTTCCTGAAAACAGATAAAAAGCACCGCTTTTTCTAGTGGGCGGTAGCAGTTTTCTTGCTCCCGCCCGCTGGCAGAGGACTTACTGTTTGCTCTCACTTGGCGGGAGTCGTCAAAGCTCCCACCTAGCGAGAGCAAACAACTATGTCCAAGGGGTGGGCATCCTGGGACATAGAGAGCCAGCAGTGGGGGGTGGCAGTCCCTAGGGCCATTAATGGCCATGCTGCCCCTCTACTTTCTTATTATAGGGCCAGCCCCAGGGAGTTGGTGGTCCCGGGGCCAAAAACGGCCCAAGAGGCGGGCTGCGTGGCCCCCCTCCCAATGAACAATACAGCCATGCCCCAGGGAGTTGGTGGTCCTAGGGGCTGAAAAGTAATTGGGCCTGGCCCTGGAGAGGTGGTTGTCCCCAGGACTATAATAGGCTCAGGAGGGACTTCGTGCAGCCCCTCACCTTTATATTGTTATGGCCTTGTCCCAGGGAGGTGGTGGTCGCGCATCCATCTGAGATTTCACGGCAAAATTGAAAAAACGCTTTTTGGCTCCGGCATGGTTCCCTGTGGGACCCCACCACCAGGCATAGGAGGTCAAGGTATTCCTCCTCTGCCTCCTTCTCTGTTTTGGGGGACCGGTTGAGTCCGAGACCTAAAATGGCTGCCAACACTTTCCGGTTGAAGTGTTGGCAACCATTCAGATCTCAGAATGAGATCCCTAGGATCCACTGATGTCCGTGTCCCTATGTATCTAGTTTTGATTTCCTTTAATGAACTACTGAATGAATTTACACCAAATCACAAAAGGGGCTCTTTCTGGTCCAACAGCTACCTCTCTACTAAATTTGGTGTAATTCTGTCCAGTAGCTTGGGCTGTAGTCATTTTCAAAATCCCTATGGGAAATTGCATGGGAAACACACATTTTTGACTGCCCCTTTTTCTCAGCCCCGCTTGATGGGTCACTCGGAAACTTTCCATGCAATCTAAACATACCCTGCCACTTATTTTGGAAAATGTCATGAAGATTCGCCAAAGTTATAAGCAAGTCAACTGCCAGTAAGTAAAATGTATATATATATATATATATATATATATATATATATATATATATATATATATATATATATATATATATATATATATATATTATCTACTGGCGGCTGGCGGTCGCCAGTAGATAGTTATAATTAGGACCGTGTTTCCATAGGAAATCCGCAACATTCTATTTGGAATAACTTTTGCGTCGATTAACGAATCCTCGAGAAATTTTCAATATAGGTGGGGCGCTCCGCTCCGCTCCTTCCCTGAAAGTCTCGGGGGGATTCGTCAAGCGGGGGCTGAGAAAAAGGGGGGGTCCCAAAACGCGTTTTCCCCATGCATTTTCCCATAGGACCTTTAGTCCGCGCTACAGCCCGAACGGCTGAACAGAAAACCTTGAAAATTGGCAGAGAGGTAGTCCTCAGGTCAGGGATGTGCCTTTTGCAGGTCTGGTGTAGATCTGTTCAGTATTTTCTGAGAAAATAGCATTTAAAAGCATATATATATCTATAGGCGCGCACCGTGCGCGTACGGTAAGCGCACCCTGCCGTGCACGAGCGCAATTCTGATTGGTTGTTAGATCTTAGTAAACATTCGAATCGGTCGAAACCAGGAAGTGTCGGCCGCCATTTTGTCTCTCGCAGTCCGAGGGAGGTGAAAAATAAAGGTGGAGAACATGAAAAGGGGGCAGGGTGGACAGTTCCTGACCCCCTAGCCATTGTCAGGGGGTCCCCAAAGGACCCCCAAGGGCCATAAATGTTTTTAATATTTGTACGAAAAATCGCGGAGTGCGCTTACCGTGCGCGCACGGTAGAAACGTGAAAATTACGCGAACGGCGTAACGTGGGCGCGCGGTGCACGATGCGCACCGAGCGCCCACAGAGCGCGCTCGGTGCGCGAAGCGCACCGGGCGCGCACGGTACGCGCACGGTGAAAAACCTTAAAAAAAAAAAATTTAAATAATAATTACATACATTAGCATTTAAAAAACCGTACAAATTCACTGAAAAAACCATAGGTTTCACACACGTTATAGTTAGGAATTAGCATTTAAAAAACCTTGCAAATTCACTTAAAAAACCATAGGTTTCATACATGTTATAGTTAGCTGGACATTTCCCTCGTAAAAAACCAATGAAATTCCCCCGTTATAGTTAGTAAAGGGAACTATAACTCACGCGACCGCAATCCACTGCTGATGACGTCAGATATTACATCACTGATGACATATGTGTCTTTCTGTAAAATAAATATTTATTAAATATGTATAGCTAAAGGTTAAAGGAAAGAAAAATGGGTAAATAAGTGAATAAATACAGTGATGTAATATCTGACGTCATCAGCAGTGGATTGCGGTCGCGTGAGTTATAGTTCCCTTTACTAACTATAACGGGGGAATTTCATTGTTTTTTTACGAGGGAAATGTCCAGCTAACTATAACATGTGTGAAACCTATGGTTTTTTAAGTGAATATATATATATATATATATATATATATATATATATATATATATATATATATATATATATTCACAGAAAAAAACATAGGTTTCAGGGGTGTTATAGTTAGCTGGCCATTTCACTCGTACAAAACCATAGAAATTCCTCTGTTATAGTTAGTTCTGCTAACTATAACTCGCGCGCCCGCAATGCACTGATGATGATGTCACATATTGCATCATTCATGACATGGTCAGTGACATCACTGATGACATTACTGATGACATCTCAAATGACATCACTGACGACATCACTGATGACATCATCCAGTGAATGTAGTTTAGTTTGAAATTTAAATATGTATTATATATATATATATATACCAATCTGTATTGAAGATTGAGTGGATATATAACTGTCTGGATGGAGGATTTAGTAGCTGTCTGTTTAGTGTCTCACTTAATACATGGATTAGTAACTAAACTATGTGAATGTGTGCATCACTGTCTCTGTTGTTGTACATGCTGCATCAGTTGGTCACTAACTACATGAGTGTGTATATTAGTTATTGATTAGTTGGGTGAGTATTTGTATGGGACACTGAGTTTGTGTGTGGTTGGATGGGGTGTGTGTAACTCTATGCATAGATGTATGAATGGTTGATTGACTAGGTGTATAGGTTTAAGAGTGCATGTGGAAACAGTTGTTTGGGTGACTGAGTGTATTTGTGTGTTGGTGAGCAAATATATGTTTTAGTTGTACATCTTCAACAAAGTAAAAAACATAAAAGGCATTGTCTGTGAGAGTTGGTGTATATAAATAAGTATGTGTAAGAGTCAGTGATTGTGAGAGTAACTATATGAATGAGTGTATAATTGTAATGGTGATTTTTTAACATATTAACTATGAGTTACTATGTGTTTGAATAAATGAGGTGTTGTTGGATAATTGTGTAAGTGAGTAAATGTAAGTGTGATTCATTTTTTTCATGCGTGAGTATCCTACTGCATAACCGACTAAGATGACTGCTGATGTGTCAATGTCTATATATGTGTATAAGTGCATTTGAAAGTGTTCTATTAATTAGTGACTGCATGTATAAATGATTCTGTTGTTGAATGGGTAGTTGTGTGTGTAGACTTAGGAATCAGTGAGTGGGTATGTAGTAACTGGTATTGGTGTGTCAATGGTTTCAAATATGGTACTCTGTATTTTACAGTGAGTGATGAAAGTTTATACTAGTGTATGATGAGCTGTATCAGATTGTCACGTGGATGATGTCATCAGTGATGTCATCAGTGATGTCATTTGAGATGTCATCAGTGATGTCATCAGTGATGTCACTGACCATGTCATGAATAATGCAATATGTGACATCATCAGCAGTGTATTGCGGGCCCGCGAGTTATAGTTAGCAGAACTAACTATATATTATGATAGCCTTGGAGTCGGGCTTGAGAGCAATAGTTAGCCACTCTATGGCCTTATTCGATAAAAACTTTGCCTCTTTACAGGAAAGACTCACACGTATGGAGCAATTGTTAACTCGGGAGTCAGTTTCTGATCCACCGGTTGATAATCGTGACCCTCTAATCACAACCACTTGTATGCCGGGGGTTTCCGTTAATTTAGGTCTTGGGACGGCTGATGCTAATAATAGGACCCAGTGTCCATCTAGTAGTCTATTGCAACATTCTTCTGCAATTGCTCCCCCCCAAATATCGGACCACGAAGTAAGACAATTCCCCACAGCCCCAACGCCACCAAAGACTTTTCCTAAAACCGATAATTTGAATCTCCCCCCCGCCTCCTATCCTTATATGATAGTTTTGGCTGGAGTTCCTTGCTTGTCAGGTGCGAAGAAGGAGTCATGGGTGGATCTTCGTAACAAATGTGTGGATTGGTTGAGGAAACACAAAGGGTTTGATCCGGCCAGATTACACGAAATTTTAATGGTGCGGAGAGTGGGATGGGTGGGTGAATCTGTCAAAAACATCACAGGCGATTGTATTGTTATACATTTTTGCAGACCACACACTGTTCAGTCCCTAATGCGAACCCGTGAGTTATTGCCGGGCCTTAAGATGAATATATGTATGTTTACACTTGGTTATTTTTATAAACCCATTACTAACGCTTGTGCGCCCACGCCCACGGCCCTCCCTTTGGTCAATCGCCTCTTAGCTCTGTCTGATCTAGACGTTCCTGACTGACAACCAAGAATGAGTGCTGAACCTCCAGTCCCGTTACAGAATGAGGCCACTCCTGCTCTTCCCCTAGTACTAGTACCCGTTACTCAAAATAGCTTAGACAACCACCTGGAGAGTGTAGTGTCAAAAGTAGGTACTCTAAATGTTTTAAGTTGGAATGTAGCAGGCCTCCAACAGAGGCTTCGCGACCCTGGGTGGGTTAGTTTTATTCAGAGTCACGATATGATTATGTTACAGGAGACGTGGGCCACTACAGACCTATATGTCAACGGATTCCTGTGTCATAACATTTTCGCAAACAAATCCAGAATGGGCCATCCCTCGGGAGGCTCATCTATCTGGGTTAATATTTCTGTCGGAGGTACCACCAGGGTTATACCAACGAACAACCAGAATTTCCAGGCTGTATTATTCAATCAGAAAATAAGTCTCTTTCTGGTCAATTTGTATAATAATTATTTTAGTTCATCACCAAATATACATTTTATAAATCTTTTTAATTTCATCACCACTCTGGAATCTAGGCATGACTTTGATGATACTAGCGGCCTTGTGTTGGGAGGTGATTTTAATGCGAGACTTAATGCAGATTGTCCACCTATGGGGGAATGTAACCTGGCCCCTGGGTGCCAAAGGGGTGTGGAATTAACTTCCTTTTTGAACTCACATAACCTGGAGAATGCCATGGACATAATGGCTAACTGTCTCCCAACAGCCCCCGTAGTGCCCACATTTAGAGGTAGAGATTGCTCATCAATAATTGACTACATTTTTATTTCTCCTGGGTTGGCCGATCGAATCAGCAAGGCTATAGTAATTCCTATGCCTCAAGGGGATCACAACCCCATTAAGGTCTGCCTAAAAGCAATCCACCGCCCAGTATATAACAAGGAATGTGGCGCTAGGAACCTCTCCATTTGCTCAATCAATCTTCGACTAAAATGGAGGGGCATCAATGTTACGGGGACTTTTCAGACTCTGGTTAGTGATAACTTATCCCTTTTTTTTCATGTCTGTCTGATTTAAACCCGAATCCTGAGGCAGTTGAGGATTTTGTAAAGATTTGTTCAGCTCTTCGAGCCCAGCTCATAATCCCGCTGCGTATAGTCACGGTGGACAAGAGATGGTTTGACCATGAGTGTTCTCTGGCCAACCCTGACTGGCGGCGTGTTTTATCTTCCTGCCCGAGGATCTTGACCGACGTGAAAAATGCTAGGATTCGATATAAATTGGCCATTAGTAGAAGGAAGGAGGAGATCCTTGAAGAGCGTTGGGAGGTGCTAGCGCAAACCGCTGATCGCGGAAGGGGGTATATCTTTTGGGCCACGGTCAAAGATCTGCGCTGTCCAGGTCAGCTCTCGACTCCAATGGACTGCACCATTTCCGGAGCTGCCTGGGTGGACCATTTCTCTAAGATTTATGCCGCCCCACTCTCAGCGATAGCTACTCCAATATTTAACCACCCTCCGTGGGTAGAAATATCATTATCGGAGGTGGATGAGGCTATCGCTCAGAGCGCGGGGAATAAGGCCCCAGGCTCGGACGGCCTTCCTATTGACATCATTAAAGCTTACCCTGATTTGTGGGGCCCTCTTTTGTTGAATGTTTTTAAAAATTTAACTTTTACCTCTCCACCACCAACTTGGTCTTCGAGCATAATAGTGCCTATTTTTTAAAAAGGGCGATCGGTCCCAACCATCATGTTATAGGCCTATCTCCCTCATCGACAACACCCTAAAAATTTTAGGCAGAGTGCAGTATAACAAAATTTTGACCTGGGCTGAGGATAACCATATTTTAGAGAGTTGCCAGTTGGGTTTTCGCAATAAGGTTGGCACGGCAGAGCAGTGCCTTAACCTCAACCTTATTTTGGGCAAATATACTGTAGAACGTAAATCCCCAATTTACCTTGCTTTTATGGATTTATCTACCGCCTTCGACCTTGTTAACAGGTCGTTGCTTTGGAGGGCCTTATTGAAATATGGCCTGGATGAATCTATGGTTCATTTCCTGGCCTATTTGCACAGAGATTTGAAGGTCTGTCTTAGGATTGGCCAAGGGGGTGAGGTGACTGAGATGGTAAGAGTCCATAGAGGGGTCAGACAGGGCTGCGTCCTAGCCCGTCTTTTATTTATAATTTATATTAATGGCCTGCACAAGCATCTGGTTTCCCTAACTGGCGATGTCCCTAAAATAAACAGCAACTACCTCCCCGCCTTGCTATATGCAGATGATGCGGTCCTTATGGGCCGCACCCCTAATGCATTACGTATTCTAGTGAATGGTTTCGTCGACCACATGGACTCTCTAGACTTGAAGACCAATTTAAAAAAATCTTTTGTTATGTCTTGTGGCCCGAAGAAACAATATATTGGTAGCATTGTAGTGGGGACAGAGAGACTGGGGTCAACTAGTAGTTTCCCGTATTTGGGAGTGGTCTTTGCTGCGAACAACTCCTGGAGTGGGCATATTGCCCACTCCAGGGGTAGGTTCTCAAAGGCCATTAACTCAATCTTGAGCCTCCCCCGCCCTAAAAAGACCGGTGCGCTGGCCGCTACCTTAAAAATATATAAAGCCCAATGCGTCCCGGTTGCCACATACGGAGCTGAGGTCTGGGGAACTGCTAGATGTTCACACTTACTTGCTGAGGAAAACAGATTTTGCAGGAAACTCCTCTGTGCCCCCATATCCTCCCCACACTACATATGCCATAAGGAATTGGGGTTGCATTTTATAGGGGACTTTATTCGCGCCCGCCCTGCTCTTTTTTGGCTGGCGATCTGGAAAAACCCTGCCGCCAAATTGACTAGGGACATCATCGAGGATTGTTTACGTTGTGATAAAGGCATGGCTATTCCTTGGCTTTCAGGGGTGCTGAGTGCCCTTCGTAGTGTGAATTTTCAAAATGTTTTCTTAAAGCCTACCACTACCAAGCTACCACCCAAGTCTGAACTCAAACAAGCACTTTAAACGTTGTTCAGTGACGAAAGGGTCGCGAGAGAGTCTATGAAACCTAGTGTCTCTAGATATCTAGCTCGCAATCTTAACTTATCCCACACCTAGTTATTTAACTCTCCCAATGAGTCATTGGGAGCGAGGCCTTATATTCCGTCTTAGGGCAGGTACTATCAAATATGCTCTCAGTTTTCCGCTATGGAACTATAATGATCAATTTACCGAGCCATGCCCTTGTTATTGTCGGAGTGACCAAACAATTTTACATTTTTTATTCTTCTGTAAATTTTATATTAAATATATTAATGGTTTTTAACCCCGTATTTTAAAAAACTGAAACCAATCAGCCTGGACCTTGCATTTTCGATTTTATTGACCCTGGATGACCATGAACTTGTTTTTCGTATGAGCTCCTTCTTAACCCCTTCAGTGCCACGCCCTTTCCCCCTCCTGTGCCGGGCGTTGCACTAGTGGGTGGGGTTCATGACGAGATAGTCTCGTCATGGGCACAGCGCAACCGTGCTCCATGACGAGACTATCTCGTCATGGGCACTGAAGAGGTTAAAAACTGTGGTTCGTGCCCGATTAACTATGTCTTAAAGTTTGTATGGATTGTTGTTTTTATCTTGTAAACATCATCATATTGTGTATTTTGTAATGCTTACTGTATTTTGTGCTTTTATGGATTATTATTAATCCGAATAAAGTTTTGAAACTTGAACTTGATTTCTATCTATAACGTCTTTGAAACCTATGGTTTTTTTCAGTGAATTTCAAAGCTTTTTTAAATGCTAATTTTTAAGTGTGATGGTAGTTATACCTATTTTTTTTGTACTGATTTTCTACAGTTTTTTAACTGTTCATTTATAAATATTTTATTCATTAAATAACATATATGTCTCTGAAAATTGCAAAAAAAATAAAAAAATTATTTTAATATATTTATATTATTTTCTTTAAAAAAATGTTTTTTTCGGAGTCGCGCACTCAAAGCGTAAACATCACGGTGGGTGGGAGAGGCTTTTCTGTGCTGAGCCTGCTGTTGATATTCTCGCTTCTTGCTGGTCCCTAATTATGAAGCGAGCTCGATCTCTCCCGTTGGTCTTCATTCCTCCGTGTTATACAATTAACCCAATGCATTTCGGTCATATGAGACCTTCCTCAGGGGTATCTAAAATGGTTAAAAAACATTTATTAATCCCAAACATTTACCAAACCACCCAAATCAAAACATTATATTTTTAAACTGTGCCATACATCGTATTTCTCCCTCGTCCCTCAGAAACGTAATGTTAAACAAATATTAAACACAATTTGCAAATTGCAAGTTATCGAGAGGTAAATATAGGGGAGGGTATTGACTGTAAACTAAAATTTGAAGCGAGAACTGGTCTGTTCGAAATGAGAGTAGAACGGGTAGCATGTTTGGAATACGGGAGATTAAAAAGGCGCGTTAAAGTAGTAAGGGCTGTACCAGCGTAAAGGCGCGAGTAATATCGAGGCTCAGATGTGTGCAGGTGTTCTTGGGTAGGGAATTGGGGACAGAAGGGAGTGCGTTTAATATTTGTTTAACATTAAGTTTCTGAGGGACGAGGGAGAAATACGATGTATGGCACAGTTTAAAAATATAATGTTTTGATTTGGGTGGTTTGGTAAATGTTTGGGATTAATAAATGTTTTTTAACCATTTTAGATACCCCTGAGGAAGGTCTCATATGACCGAAATGCATTGGGTTAATTGTATAACACGGAGGAATGAAGTTGAACGTGCCTGTGAATAGGCCTGGATGGGTAATTCCTGTGCAAATGAAAATGCTTGAACAAAACAAAACTTTATATCTTTGACGTGACGGACAAAAATGGATTAAATATGGAAAATAAATTGGATTAACTTTGAGAACTGTTGAGTACGTGTCTAAGTGGTTCACAAACGTGTATCAGGCTGTGCAACTCTTTTTTGACACGCAAATTTGCGTGCCAGATTTTTGTGAGATTTCGCATGGTGCTAAAGGAATGGAGCGCTTCAAGAGTGTATGCACGCCGAAACTGATAAACTTGATTACTAAGCTTTGGATAAAAGAGGGTGTGCTTCAGGTCTTTGTGACTTTGATGCAATGTTAAGACTGACATTACCCGCGCCTACTTTGTTCCTGTAATTGCTACTAGTTGTTCTTTGCTTCCTATCCCAGGAGAGAGTCAGAAGCGTGGGTGTATCCACTGTTTTGGCACACAAGTTACGGGAGCTACCACAGAAGGGCTTAGGTAGGTGTGCGAGAGAGAGCGGGAACGGTATATCAATATAACTGTATGTTGTTCCTGTTAAGTGTAATTCTCATAGTGTCTTCCCTTGTTTACTAGCCTATATGGACTCCGTGCATTCACCCTACTCTCTTCTGGCATCCAACGCTAACCTTTTATTCCTTTACAGGTAGGATATATGTGAGTGTAGGTGCACGCACTATAACGAACGTTTGAGGGGGGGTGTTACAGGAATCCGACCTTGTACTTATCTTGTGTTTCATTGTTTTCCCTTGTCCAGATCTCCCTCCCTGCTGTTCCTTCCCTTTCCTTCCCTCACTTGACTACCTCAATAGTCTGTGTGTGGGCACATTCCAGACTTGGGGCCGTCGAGAGGTGGAACCCCTTTGAGCTTCAGCGCAATCCCGAGGATTCTGGAAGGAGGAGCCTGACAGAATAATCAGCCCACGACTTCTTTTCTTCGTGATTGCGTTGGAGTGTAGGAATGGCCACCCTAGAGGACGTAATGGCAGCCCTGGCGTTGGTACAGACAGAGCTGGCGGCTTCACGCCAAGAGCTAGCCGCGTCTCGGTTGGAGACAGCACAGTTACAGAACAGGAAAGATAGAATCAAAGAAACCCGTTTGACGCAGGGGGAACCCCACATCCTCTTCCAGTGGTAGTAGAAATGCCAGCACAGATACCGCTAGCTCCCCCCGAAAGATACTATGGCGATATTAAAAAGGTACAGGTTTTTATGACCCAAGTACTGTTGCACTTCACATGCAAACCTAAGACATTCCCCACCAATCAAGCCCGCGTAGCCTTTCTGATCTCTTACTTGGGGGGTGAGGCAGCACAATGGGCGGTGCCTGTAGTCCGAAGGGATGACCCCCTTCTCTATGATTGGGACGGATTCAGAGCAGAATTGGAGAAGACATTTGATCGAAGGGCAGAGACCTTCTCTGCTGATAGAGATCTGCTAGAGCTGCGACAGGGCACGTCGGACTTAGTCACGTACCTCAACCACTTCCGAAGATTAGTTGCAGAAACCGACTGGCCGGAGGCCAAGCAGTCCGTCATTTTTTATCAGGGATTCACTGAGGAACTAAAGGACATCCTTGCGCAAATAGATCCGCAACCTAGTACGTGTGCAGCCCTCATTGAACTTACACTGCGTTTGGATCATAGAATCAGAGAGCGAAAGGGGGAGCATAAGAAGAAAGAAAAACACGTACCTTACAAACGTCTGATCCCTGGAGAGAAATCACCACAAAAAGGGGAGCCTATGGAGATAGGGGCTGTAAGGGCCTCGTTGACCCTCAGCGAGAGAGACCATCGACGCAAACAGGGATTGTGCCTGTATTGCAGGAAGAAAGGACACTTCCTCCGGGAGTGTCCTGTAAAACCTAAATACGGCAGGCCCCGGTCTGGCCAAGTATCCGCTGTGGCAGCGGAAAAGGGGGCGGAAAACTACAATGCTTGAGGGGCATGGAAGGGAAGCCCTCAAGCAGATATACTATCCCTTCTGTCACGCCGTTTATGGTCAAAGAATCAGATCATTTCTTCATTTCATTGTACATTAAGATCGGTCCAGAACAAAAACTCGGCAGAGCCATGGCAGATTCAGGAGCCACCGGATGCTTTATGGATCAACAAGAAGCCATACGATTGGGGACAGGTATGCTAAGCAAGTCACAACCTGAAATGGTGTATGCGGTGGATGGTAAAGAGCTAGAATCCGGACCCATAACATACAACACCCCGGAATATGAGCTAACGTATAAGGGATACCATCGAGAATGGCTATCGTTCAACGTCATCCAAGCCCCACAGTACGGAGTCATATTAGGGCTCCCATGGCTGCAAAAACACGAACCTCACATAACGTGGTCCACCAAAACCTTGCGATTGACATCCCCTTATTGTCAAAGACATTGCACTCCAGCGCTTACCAGTCCCTCGCCAGCATTGGCATCAAAACACCACATCGCTACGGCCGCAGAGAAAGCAGTGACACTACCCCGAGTCTATGAAGCGTACGTTGATGTCTTCAGTGACACCCAAGCGGAAGTGCTCCCACCGCACAGGGAATACGACTGCCGAATAGACCTGGTTCCCGGAGCAGTGATCCCGTGTGGTCGACTATACGCCCTAATGGTACCAGAGAACGAGTATCTACGATCCTATTTGGATAAATATCTAGCCCTGGGGTTCATACGACCCTCTAGATCTCCTGGAGCATCTCCTCTTTTTTTTATCCTAAAAGCCAATGGGGATTTGAGGTGTTGCATCAATTTCAGCAAGTCAGAGCAGGTATCTATACCAAACTGGACCTGAGGGGGGCGTATCGTCTCGTCCGGATGCGCCATGGGGACGAGTGGAAAACGGCCTTCTAAACGCGGTACGGGCTTTTCGAATACCTAGTAATGCCCTTCGGGCTGTGCAACGCCCCCGCCGTGTTCCAATTTTTCTTGAATGAAGTGCTCAGAGAGTTCCTAGACCGCTTTGTAGTGCCCTATATAGACGACATCCTGATATATTCGGCTAATGAAGAAGAACATGTGATTCACGTGTGCTTAGTCCTGAAGGCTCTATGCAAACATAGCCTCTTCTGCAAAATCTCGAAGTGCGATTTTCATGTGACGACTGTGGAATTCTTGGGGGTCATGCTTACCCCGTCAGGTCAAGTGATGGCAGAGAGGAAGGTCAAGGCTGTAGCTGAGTGGCCTCGTCCGTGCAACGTCAAGGATATACAAAGCCTGTTGGGATTTGCCACAGGCGGTTTATTCGTCAGTTCTCTGACCTGGTGGCACCATTAACCCATTTGACTAGAAAAAAGTCTGTCTTCTTATGGTCTGCAGAAACTCAGGAGGCGTTCGACCGTCTAAAAAAGGCGTTTATCACGGCTCCAGTTCTTACCCATGCCAATCCCAAATTGCCTTTTATCGTTGAAGCCTACGCGTCGGAAGTGGCGTTAGGAGCCATCCTGTCCCAAAGGCATGAAACCACTGGGTATCTCCATCCTATCGCCTTCATGTCCCGAAAGCTAAACACGGCAGAGCAAAACTATACGATAGCCGAGAAGGAACTGTTGGCAATCAGGGATGCGTTTCTGGAATGGTGACATTGTCTGAGGGGAGCGGTACATCAAGTGAAGGTGTACACAGATCATCACAACCTACAGTTCATGCGAGCTGCAAGACACCTAACCCCGTGACAACTCCGTTGGATGCAGTTTTTTGAGGAGTACCATTTTATCGTAACCTTTCGTCCAGGAGTGGACAACTAAAAAAGCGGATGCCCTCACCCGGCAAGAAAATCCCACGATGCATGCCATCACCCCAGAACGAGCAATCATACAACCCTGTAAAGTCCTGTGCGTTACCCAAACACGCGATTTCCTGCAGGGTATCCATACAGGGGTACAAACCTGTCTCTGGAGAACATGGCTCCGACATAACCGGGAGTGGACGATGCAACAAGGTTTCCCTATGAGGGGTTTCCAGGTATTGGTCCCGAATAAGGTTCTGCGTAAAACTGTGTTTACCTGGTGCCATGATCTTCCGTGTGCCGGTTACATGGGGGGTCAGAAAACGCTAGAAAAAGTATTACGACAATTCTGGTGGCCGACAGTTTGTCCTGATATCCGGAAATGGGTAAAAGAATGCTCCACATGTGCTCGAATGAAGACGGACCACCGTCAAGCCCAAGGACTCCTACAACCAATGCCCACGCCCAATGTACCGTGGAAGATGTTCTCAGTGGACTTAATTGTAGGACTGCACAAGGATCAAGGAAAGACCGCTGTAATCATGGTCGTTGATTATCTAACCAAGATGGGTCATTTTATTGCATGTAACCAAGCACCCACAGCAAGTCAGTTGGCTCATCTCTTGTTCATGAATGTAGTTCGTCTTCATGGCCTCCCGAAAACCATAGTGTCCGATAGAGGAGCCCAGTTCACTGCTCGCTTCTGGAAAACCTGGTGTGCCGAGCTCCGGATATCCTCTTCTTTGTCCACAAGTTTCCACCCGCAGACGGATGGCCAAACAGAAAGACTAAATCAAACCCTTAAACAATACCTTCGGTGTTATGTTGATAGCAATACCGATGCCTGGGTGAACTGGTTGTGGGTGGCCGAGATCGCATACCACAGCGCTAAACACGCCTCCACCCAACTTACCCCATTTTTCAGTACCTATGGGTTTCACCCCAGATTCCACCCATTACTCCTTCCTAGTACCAACGCCAGACTTCCTGACCTCAGGAAGCGATTGTCCCATGTACGCGAGGCATTAGTCGCTACATGGAGCAATCTGCTTCAAGCCAAAGAAAGATACAAGACACAGGCAGACAAACACCGCAGACCAGGGCCTTTGTATAAAAAGGGGGATTTGGTGTGGCTATCGACGAAACACATCCGTTTTAAGAAACACAGCATATTCAATCCCAGGTTCATAGGCCCCTGTCGGGTGCTTAAGCTTATTAACCCTGTCGCAGTAAAGCTACGCCTGCCATCCAACTTCAGAATCCACCCTGTGTTTCACGTCTCCCTCTTGAAACCTTCCCACAGCCCAATAAAGCGCTCCCCGGTGCCCGTATGGGTACACCATGAGCAGGAGTATGAGGTCAAAGAGATATGCGATGCCAAGTTAGTGCGGGGACAGCTGTGGTACTTGCTCTCCTGGAAGGGTTATGGGCCTGAAGAGGACTCGTGGGAACCGGCAAAGGTGGTTCACGCTCCTCGATTGGTGTCCAGATTTCATAGGCTGCACCCTGACAAACCGTCTGCCAGTCAGCGTCCTTCGAGACGGGGATGTACTGTCAGGATCTCTAAGGCTCGGGAAAGAGCTGACTGTCACACGCGCGATATACGCAGGAATGAACTACAAGTCCCGGCATGCCCTGAGAAACACGCTGTACGTGTTCGGCACATTACGCACGGAACACATAAAAGACAAACGGAGCCCTCAATCGCTGCTGATTATTCTGTAACAGCGTTTCCAGTCTTTGTCTTCATTGTCAGCTGTCTACTATTACGGCGGTAAGAGTGGAGGTTCCACTGTTTATGTCGTTAAGGTCCCTAGAAAGGATCTATGACTGGACCCTAGGGTTTTTGGCCATTTGTTTCCCGTTGGTGGAGACCGTAGACTAGGTTCTCTTGCAGGGAGTGTAACGAACTCCTCGTTATCAGCCCGGTGGAAGCGGGCTCGTCTCTCCCGTTGGCCGAGGCTTGCACAGAGCAGTCTCATGCGGGAGAGGCTTTTCTGTGCTGAGCCTGCTGTTGATATACTCGCTTCCTGCTGGTCCCTAATTATGAGGCGAGCTCGATCTCGCACGTTGGTCGAGGCTGGCGGTCTGCCACCTCTTTGCGAGGGAGGTTTTTTCCGCTTGAAATCACTGGCTGTACTTGAAGCAGCCAAATAACACTAGAGAGATCGACATTTCCCTTTCCCCCTCTCCTTGTTTGTAGCACCTAAGACGATATTAGGTGATAAAACCACAGTAAAAGCCTTACAGTGTCATAAGAAAACCGAAGCAAGCCTAGGTCCAACTGACGTTGGAACTTATGAGTGAAAAAGCCTAGTGAGAGTAACGCTGGCAGTTTTCTACAGTGTATGGGGCAATGTTAAGACTGACATTAACCGCGCCTACTTTGTTCCTCTAATTGCTACTAGTTGTTTTTGCTTCCTATCCCAGGAGAGAGTCAGAAGCGAGGGTGTACCCACTGTTTTGGCACACAAGTTACGGGAGCTACCACAGAAGGGCTTAGGTAGGTGTGTGAGAGAGAGCGGGAACGGTATATCAATATAACTGTATGTTGTTCCTGTTAAGTGTAATCCTCATAGTGTCTTCCTTTGTTTACTAGCCTATATGGACTCCGTGCATTCACCCCACTCTCTTCTGGCATCCAATGCTAACCTTTTATTCCTTTACAGGTAGGATATATGTGAGTGTAGGTGCACGTACTATAACGAACGTTTGAGGGGGGGGGTGTTACAGGAATCCGACCTTGTACTTATCTTGTGTTTCATTGTTTTCCCTTGTCAAGATCTCCCTCCCTGCTGTTCCTTCCCTTTCCTTCCCTCACTTGACTACCTCAATAGTCTGTGTGTGTGCACATTCCAGACTTGGGGCCGTTGAGAGGTGGAATCCCTTTGAGCTTCAGCACAATCCCGAGGATTCTGGAAGGAGGAGCCAGACAATATACATTTAATATTACGTGATGTGCGCGATTGGTATACGACCAGTCCGTGACTCCTGCTCCCGCTGAAGAACCAGAACCTTATGGGCCTGGCGGCGCAGGGTACGCCTTAATCTCCTGGGTTCTCCTGCTTTAGCTAACAGAGACACGGGGACACTCTGTCAGCGTAAAAGGTCAGATTTATTAGCTGCAGCTAGTACAGTTGTCCTAGAAGTACACACGGTATGTTCTCAGGAGACTGCTACTTCACTCGGTGGCGCACAATCTTTTATAGTACAAAGATGACATATAGATTAACCAGAAACACACCCAATACATACATGAAGAACCAATAAGGAAAGTTCGAAAACAAGACGTACCCAATAGAAAGAGTTTAAAAATAAGGTATCGAGTAACCCGAAGAAGCCTCTCCTCCAACTGTGTTTGTCACCCCTCCTCACAGGTTAATTTATTAACGCGTCTGCAACTGACTTGCAGGTAGTAAGATACATTTGTGTGTTTTGGAGGACAGTTGTGAAACGAGAGAATACGAGCAGAGAACAGCGAAGGCCAGAAGATAAGATAAAGTCAGAAGAGAATAGTGTGAACCAACAGATAGTTGAGACAGGGATTAGGGAACCCAGACAGGGATTAGTGTACTCGGCCAGTCCCTGACACCAGCTTTGTAAACAGAGGCAGAAGGCTATTTTGACATGATACCGTAGGAAAAGCAGAAAAGACTTTGTTCGTCGTGCTGCCTGAGTGAGGGCACCACAAAATGGCGGCAGAATACAAAATGGCGGGTCAATACGATCGAGATCGAAAATCGAATTTCCTCACCGCGCATTCGCGACACATGCACATTACGGTACGAGATGCTTGCGCAGTGGCGGGTCCCGGGTGATGTCATATACGTGCTGGGGCGCGCTGGGTAAAAACTTTTATGTTTCAAAATGATATGTATGTGTCTTTAATATACATATTAGAGCAAGAGATTATCTATGATAGTCATAAAAATAACATATTTGTACTTATAATAAACTTATATTATTTTTTAATATATTTTCACAAAGTCGGGTGCGTGCATCGTGAGTGCAGAGAACCAGGTCAGCAGAGGTGCTGTAGAGCCAGAGAAACCAGGTCAGCAGAGCCGTTGTAGAGCCAGAGAACCAGGTCAGCAGAGCTGCTCTGGAGCCTAAGAAGCAGGTCAGCAGAGCTGCTCTAGAACCAGAGACCTAGGTCAGCAAAGCTGCTCTAGAGCCAGAGACCCAGGTCAGCAGAGCTGCTCTAGAGGCCGAAAACCAGGTCAGCAGAGCTGCTGTAGAGCCAGAGAAACCAGGTCAGCAGAACTGCTTTAGAGCCAGAGAACCAGGGCAGCAGAGCTGCTCTAGAGCCAGAGAACCAGGTCAGCAGGGCTGCTTTAGAGCCATAGAACCAGGTCGGCAGAGCTGCTCTAGAGGCAGAGAACCAGGTCAGCAGAACTGCTTTAGAGCCAGAGAACCAACTCAGCAGAGCTGCTTTAGAGCCATAGAATCAGGTCAGCACAGCTGCTTTAGAGCCGGAGAACCGGGTCAGCAGAGCTACCCTAGAGCATAAGAACCAGGTCAGCAGAGCTGCTCTAGAGCCAGAGAACCAGGTCAGCAGAGAAACTGTAGAGCCAGAGAAACCAGGCCAGTAGAGCTGCTTTGGAGGGAGAGAACCAGGTCAGCAGTGCTGCTCCAGAGGGAGAGAACCAGATCAGCAGAGCTGCTCTAGAGCCAGAGAACCATGTCAGCAGAACTGCTTTAGAGCCATAGAACTGGGTCAGCAGAGCTGCTTTAGAGCCAGAGAACCAGGTCAGCAGAGCTGTGCCAGCGAACCAGATCAGCCGATCTGCTCTGTAGCCTAAGATCTAGGTCAGCAGAGCTGCTCTAGAGCCAGAGAACCAGGTCAGCAGACCTGCTGTAGAGCCAGAGAAACCAGGTCAGCAGAGCTTCTTTAGAGGGAGAGAACAAGGTCAGTAGAGCTGCTTTAGAGCCAGAGAACCAGGTCAGCAGAGATGCTCTAGCTGACACTGACTGACACTGACACTGACTGACACTGATTGACTGACACTGACACTGACACTGACTGAGACTGATTAACTGACACTGACTGACTGACACTGATTGGCTGACTGACTGACACTGACTGACTGACTGACACTGACCGACACTGATTGACTGACAATGACTGACTGACACTGACACTGACTGACTGACACTGACTGACTGACACTGACTGACTGACACTGACACTGATTGACTGACACTGACTGACACTGACTGACACTGACTGACTGACTGACACTGACTGACACTGACTGACTACTCTCTACTACTCTACTACTCACTCTCTAATACTCTTTCTCTACTACTCACTCTCTACTACTCTCTACAACTCACTCTCTACTACTCTACTACTCTCTACTACTCTCTACTACTCACTCTCTACTACTCACTCTCTACTACTCTCTACTTCTCACTCTCTACTACTCTCTCTCTACTACTCACTCTCTATTACTCTCTCTACTACTCTCTACTACTCACTCTCTACTACTCACTCTCTACTACTCACTCTCTAATACTCTCTAGTACTCACTCTGCTACTCTCTTCTACTCTCTGCCACTCACTCTCTACTACTCTACTACTCACTCTCTACTACTCTCTCTACTACTCACTTTCTACTACTCACTCTCTACTACTCACTCTCTTCTACTCACTCTCTACTACTCACTCTCCAATACTCGCTCTCTACTACTCTCTACTACTCACTCTATACTACTCACTCTACCACTCTCTACTACTCACTCTCTACTACTCACCCTCTACTATTCACTCTCTACTACTCACTCTTTACTCCTCGCTCTCTACTACTCTCTACTACTCACTCTCTACTACTCTCTACTACTCCCTCTCTACTGCTCTACTACTCTCTACTACTCTCTCTCTACTACTCACTCTACTACTCTCTATTACTATTTATCACTCACTCTCTACTACTCTACTACTCACTCTCTACTACTCTCTCTCTCTACTACCTACTCTCTACTACTCACTCTACTACTCTCTACTACTCACTCTCTACTACTCTCTAACTACTACTCACTCTCTACTAATCTCTACTACTCACTCTCTACTACTCGCTCTCTACTACTCTCTACTTCTCACTCTCCACTACTCACTCTCTACTACTCGCTCTCAACTACTCTCTACTACTCACTCTATTACTCACTCTCTACTACTCTACTACTTTCTACTACTCTCTCTACTTCTCACTCTCTACTACTCTCTCTACTTCTCACTCTCTACTACTCTATCTACTACTCACTCTCTACTACTCTCTGCTACTCACTATCTACTACATACTCTCTACTACTTGCTCTCTACTACTCGCTCTCTACTACTCTCTACTACTCACTCTACTACTCTCTAATACTCACTCTACTACTCACTCTCTACTACTCTCTACTACTCACTCTACTACTCCACTACTCTCTAATACTCACTCTCTACATCTCTACTACTCTCTCTCTACTACTCACTCTCTACTACTCACTCTACTACTCTCTAATACTCACTCTACTACTCACTCTCGACTACTCTCTACTACTCACTCTCTACTACTCCACTACTCTCTACTACTCACTCTCTACTACTCTACTACTCTCTCTCTACTACTCACTCTCTACTACTCACTCTACTACTCTCTACTACTCACTCTCTACTACTCTCTACTACTCACTCTCTACTACTCTTTCTCTCTACTACTCACTCTCTACTACTCACTCTCTACTAATCTCTCTACTACGACTCTCTACTTATCTCTACTACTCCCTCTCTACTTCTCTTCACTACTCACTACTACTCTCTACTATTACTCTTTACTACTCACTCTCTACTACTCACTCTCTAATACTCTCTAGTACTCACTCTGCTACTCTCTTCTACTCTCTGCCACTCACTCTCTACTACTCTACTACTCACTCTCTACTACTCTCTCTACTACTCACTTTCTACTACTCACTCTCTACTACTCACTCTCTACTACTCACTCTCCAGTACTCGCTCTCTACTACTCTCTACTACTCACTCTCTACTACTCACTCTACTACTCTCTACTACTCACTCTCTACTACTCACCCTCTACTATTCACTCTCTACTACTCACTCTTTACTCCTCGCTCTCTACTACTCTCTACTACTCACTCTCTACTACTCTCTACTACTCACTCTCTACTGCTCTACTACTCTCTACTACTCTCTCTCTACTACTCACTCTACTACTCTCTATTACTATTTATCACTCACTCTCTACTACTCTACTACTCACTCTCTACTACTCTCTCTCTCTACTACTCACTCTCTACTACTCACTCTACTACTCTCTACTATTCACTCTCTACTACTCTCTACCTACTACTCACTCTCTACTACTCACTCTCTACTACTCGCTCTCTACTACTCTCTACTTCTCACTCTCCACTACTCACTCTCTACTACTCGCTCTCAACTACTCTCTACTACTCACTCTATTACTCACTCTCTACTACTCTACTACTTTCTACTACTCTCTCTGCTTCTCACTCTCTACTACTCACTCTCTACTAATCTCTCTACTACGACTCTCTACTAATCTCTACTACTCCCTCTCTACTTCTCTTCACTACTCACTACTACTCTCTACTATTACTCTTTACTACTCACTCTCTACTACTCACTCTCTAATACTCTCTAGTACTCACTCTGCTACTCTCTTCTACTCTCTGCCACTCACTCTCTACTACTCTACTACTCACTCTCTACTACTCTCTCTACTATTCACTTTCTACTACTCACTCTCTACTACTCACTCTCCAATACTCGCTCTCTACTACTCTCTCTCTAATACTTACTCTCTACTACTCACTCTACTACTCTCTACTACTCACTCTCTACTACTCACCCTCTACTATTCACTCTCTACTACTCACTCTTTACTCCTCGCTCTCTACTACTCTCTACTACTCACTCTCTACTACTCTCTACTACTCACTCTCTACTGCTCTACTACTCTCTACTACTCTCTCTCTACTACTCACTCTACTACTCTCTATTACTATTTATCACTCACTCTCTACTACTCTACTACTCACTCTCTACTACTCTCTCTCTCTACTACTCACTCTCTACTACTCACTCTACTACTCTCTACTATTCACTCTCTACTACTCTCTACCTACTACTCACTCTCTACTACTCACTCTCTACTACTCGCTCTCTACTACTCTCTACTTCTCACTCTCCACTACTCACTCTCTACTACTCGCTCTAAACTACTCTCTACTACTCACTCTATTACTCACTCTCTACTACTCTACTACTTTCTAATACTCTCTCTGCTTCTCACTCTCTACTACTCTCTCTACTTCTCACTCTCTACTACTCTATCTACTACTCACTCTCTACTACTCTCTGCTACTCACTATCTACTACACACTCTCTACTACTTGCTCTCTACTACTCTCTACTACTCACTCTACTACTCTCTAATACTCACTCTACTACTCACTCTCTACTACTCTCTACTACTCACTCTACTACCCCACTACTCTCTAATACTCACTCTCTATGTCTCTACTACTCTCTCTCTACTACTCACTCTCTACTACTCACTCTACTACTCTCTAATACTCACTCTACTACTCACTCTCGACTACTCTCTACTACTCACTCTCTACTACTCCACTACTGTCTACTACTCACTCTCTACTACTCACCCTCTACTATTCACTCTCTACTACTCACTCTTTACTCCTCGCTCTCTACTACTCTCTACTACTCACTCTCTACTACTCTCTACTACTCACTCTCTACTGCTCTACTACTCTCTACTACTCTCTCTCTACTACTCACTCTACTACTCTCTATTACTATTTATCACTCACTCTCTACTACTCTACTACTCACTCTCTACTACTCTCTCTCTACTACTCACTCTCTACTACTCACTCTACTACTCTCTACTACTCACTCTCTACTACTCTCTAACTACTACTCACTCTCTACTAATCTCTACTACTTACTCTCTACTACTCGCTCTCTATTACTCTCTACTTCTTACTCTCCACTACTCACTCTCTACTACTCGCTCTCAACTACTCTCTACTACTCACTCTATTACTCACTCTCTACTACTCTACTACTTTCTACTACTCTCTCTACTTCTCACTCTCTACTACTCTCTCTACTTCTCACTCTCTACTACTCACTCTCTACTACTCTCTGCTACTCACTATCTACTACACACTCTCTACTACTTGCTCTCTACTACTCTCTACTACTCACTCTACTACTCTCTAATACTCACTCTACTACTCACTCTCTACTACTCTCTACTACTCACTCTACTACTCCACTACTCTCTAATACTCACTCTCTACGTCTCTACTACTCTCTCTCTACTACTCACTCTCTACTACTCACTCTACTACTCTCTAATACTCACTCTACTACTCACTCTCGACTACTCTCTACTACTCACTCTCTACTACTCCACTACTCTCTACTACTCACTCTCTACTACTCTACTACTCTCTCTCTACTACTCACTCTCTACTACTCACTCTACTACTCTCTACTACTCACTCTCTACTACTCTCGACTACTCATTCTCTACTACACTCTCTCTCTACTACTCACTCTCTACTACTCACTCTCTACTAATCTCTCTACTACGACTCTCTACTAATCTCTACTATTCCCTCTCTACTTCTCTTCACTACTCACTACTACTCTCTACTATTACTCTTTACTACTCACTCTCTACTACTCACTCTCTAATACTCTCTAGTACTCACTCTGCTACTCTCTTCTACTCTCTGCCACTCACTCTCTACTACTCTACTACTCACTCTCTACTACTCTCTCTACTACTCGTTTTCTACTACTCACTCTCTACTACTCACTCTCTTCTACTCACTCTCTACTACTCACTCTCCAATACTCGCTCTCTACTACTCTCTACTACTCACTCTATACTACTCACTCTACCACTCTCTACTACTCACTCTCTACTACTCACCCTTTACTATTCACTCTCTACTACTCACTCTTTACTCCTCGCTCTCTACTACTCTCTACTACTCACTCTCTACTACTCTCTACTACTCACTCTCTACTGCTCTACTACTCTCTACTACTCTCTCTCTACTACTCACTCTACTACTCTCTATTACTATTTATCACTCACTCTCTACTACTCTACTACTCACTCTCTACTACTCTCTCTCTCTACTACTCACTCTACTACTCTCTACTACTCACTCTCTACCTCTCTCTAACTACTACTCACTCTCTACTAATCTCTACTACTCACTCTCTACTACTCGCTCTCTACTACTCTCTACTTCTCACTCTCCACTACTCACTCTCTACTACTCGCTCTCAACTACTCTCTACTACTCACTCTATTACTCACTCTCTACTACTCTACTACTTTCTACTACTCTCTCTACTTCTCACTCTCTACTACTCTCTCTACTTCTCACTCTCTACTACTCTATCTACTACTCACTCTCTACTACTCTCTGCTACTCACTATCTACTACACACTCTCTACTACTTGCTCTCTACTACTCGCTCTCTACTACTCTCAACAACTCACTCTACTACTCTCTAATACTCACTCTACTACTCACTCTCTACTACTCTCTACTACTCACTCCACTACTCTCTAATACTCACTCTCTACATCTCTACTACTCTCTCTCTACTACACACTCTCTACTACTCACTCTACTACTCTCTAATACTCACTCTACAACTCACTCTCGACTACTCTCTACTACTCACTCTCTACTACTCCACTACTCTCTACTACTCACTCTCTACTACTCTACTACTCTCTCTCTACTACTCACTCTCTACTACTCACTCTACTACTCTCTACTACTCACTCTCTACTACTCTCGACTACTCACTCTCTACTACTCTCTCTCTCTACTACTCACTCTCTACTACTCACTCTCCGCTAATCTCTCTACTACGACTCTCTACTAATCTCTACTACTCCCTCTCTACTTCTCTTCACTACTCACTACTACTCTCTACTATTACTCTTTACTACTCACTCTCTACTACTCACTCTCTAATACTCTCTAGTACTCACTCTGCTACTCTCTTCTACTCTCTGCCACTCACTCTCTACTACTCTACTACTCACTCTCTACTACTCTCTCTACTACTCACTTTCTACTACTCACTCTCTACTACTCACTCTCTACTACTCACTCTCCAATACTCGCTCTCTACTTCTCTCTACTACTCACTCTCTACTACTCACTCTACTACTCTCTACTACTCACTCTCTACTACTCACCCTCTACTATTCACTCTCTACTACTCACTCTTTACTCCTCGCTCTCTACTACTCTCTACTACTCTCTACTACTCACTCTCTACTGCTCTACTACTCTCTACTACTCTCTCTCTACTACTCACTCTACTATTTATCACTCACTCTCTACTACTCTACTACTCACTCTCTACTACTCTCTCTCTCTACTACTCACTCTCTACTACTCACTCTACTACTCTCTACTATTCACTCTCTACTACTCTCTACCTACTACTCACTCTCTACTACTCACTCTCTACTACTCGCTCTCTACTACTCTCTACTTCTCACTCTCCACTACTCACTCTCTACTACTCGCTCTCAACTACTCTCTACTACTCACTCTATTACTCACTCTCTACTACTCTACTACTTTCTACTACTCTCTCTGCTTCTCACTCTCTACTACTCACTCTCTACTAATCTCTCTACTACGACTCTCTACTAATCTCTACTACTCCCTCTCTACTTCTCTTCACTACTCACTACTACTCTCTACTATTACTCTTTACTACTCACTCTCTACTACTCACTCTCTAATACTCTCTAGTACTCACTCTGCTACTCTTTTCTACTCTCTGCCACTCACTCTCTACTACTCTACTACTCACTCTCTACTACTCTCTCTACTATTCACTTTCTACTACTCACTCTCTACTACTCACTCTCTACTACTCACTCTCCAATACTCGCTCTCTACTACTCTCTCTCTAATACTTACTCTCTACTACTCACTCTACTACTCTCTACTACTCACTCTCTACTACTCA
The DNA here is from genome assembly GCF_964204655.1 of Triturus cristatus. Taxonomy (NCBI): domain Eukaryota; kingdom Metazoa; phylum Chordata; class Amphibia; order Caudata; family Salamandridae; genus Triturus; species Triturus cristatus. The sequence goes on along the minus strand of NC_140583.1, from coordinate 1,153,965,113 downwards.
CCCTCTACTATTCACTCTCTACAACTCACTCTTTACTCCTCGCTCTCTACTACTCTCTACTACTCACTCTCTACTACTCTCTACTACTCACTCTCTACTGCTCTACTACTCTCTACTACTCTCTCTCTACTACTCACTCTATTACTCTCTATTACTATTTATCACTCACTCTCTACTACTCTACTACTCACTCTCTACTACTCTCTCTCTCTACTACTCACTCTACTACTCACTCTACTACTCTCTACTATTCACTCTCTACTACTCTCTACCTACTACTCACTCTCTACTACTCACTCTCTACTACTCGCTCTCTACTACTCTCTACTTCTCACTCTCCACTACTCACTCTCTACTACTCGCTCTCAACTACTCTCTACTACTCACTCTATTACTCACTCTCTACTACTCTACTACTTTCTACTACTCTCTCTGCTTCTCACTCTCTACTACTCTCTCTACTTCTCACTCTCTACTACTCTATCTACTACTCACTCTCTACTACTCTCTGCTACTCACTATCTACTACACACTCTCTACTACTTGCTCTCTACTACTCGCTCTCTACTACTCTCTACTACTCACTCTACTACTCCACTACTCTCTAATACTCACTCTCTACGTCTCTACTACTCTCTCTCTACTACTCACTCTCTACTACTCACTCTACTACTCTCTAATACTCACTCTACTACTCACTCTCGACTACTCTCTACTACTCACTCTCTACTACTCCACTACTGTCTACTACTCACTCTCTACTACTCACCCTCTACTATTCACTCTCTACTACTCACTCTTTACTCCTCGCTCTCTACTACTCTCTACTACTCACTCTCTACTACTCTCTACTACTCACTCTCTACTGCTCTACTACTCTCTACTACTCTCTCTCTACTACTCACTCTACTACTCTCTATTACTATTTATCACTCACTCTCTACTACTCTACTACTCACTCTCTACTACTCTCTCTCTCTACTACTCACTCTCTACTACTCACTCTACTACTCTCTACTACTCACTCTCTACTACTCTCTAACTACTACTCACTCTCTACTAATCTCTACTACTTACTCTCTACTACTCGCTCTCTACTACTCTCTACTTCTCACTCTCCACTACTCACTCTCTACTACTCGCTCTCAACTACTCTCTACTACTCACTCTATTACTCACTCTCTACTACTCTACTACTTTCTACTACTCTCTCTACTTCTCACTCTCTACTACTCACTCTCTACTACTCTCTGCTACTCACTATCTACTACACACTCTTTACGACTTGCTCTCTACTACTCTCTACTACTCACTCTACTACTCTCTAATACTCACTCTACTACTCACTCTCTACTACTCTCTACTACTCACTCTACTACTCCACTACTCTCTAATACTCACTCTCTATGTCTCTACTACTCTCTCTCTACTACTCACTCTCTACTACTCACTCTACTACTCTCTAATACTCACTCTACTACTCACTCTCGACTACTCTCTACTACTCACTCTCTACTACTCCACTACTCTCTACTACTCACTCTCTACTACTCTACTACTCTCTCTCTACTACTCACTCTCTACTACTCACTCTACTACTCACTCTCTACTACTCTCGACTACTCATTCTCTACTACACTCTCTCTCTACTACTCACTCTCTACTACTCACTCTCTACTAATCTCTCTACTACGACTCTCTACTAATCTCTACTACTCCCTCTCTACTTCTCTTCACTACTCACTACTACTCTCTACTATTACTCTTTACTACTCACTCTCTAATACTCTCTAGTACTCACTCTGCTACTCTCTTCTACTCTCTGCCACTTACTCTTTACTACTCTACTACTCACTCTCTACTACTCTCTCTACTACTCACTTTCTACTACTCACTCTCTACTACTCACTCTCTTCTACTCACTCTCTACTACTCACTCTCCAATACTCGCTCTCTACTACTCTCTACTACTCACTCTATACTACTCACTCTACCACTCTCTACTACTCACTCTCTACTACTCACCCTCTACTATTCACTCTCTACTACTCACTCTTTACTCCTCGCTCTCTACTACTCTCTACTACTCACTCTCTACTACTCTCTACTACTCACTCTCTACTGCTCTACTACTCTCTACTACTCTCTCTCTACTACTCACTCTACTACTCTCTATTACTATTTATCACTCACTCTCTACTACTCTACTACTCACTCTCTACTACTCTCTCTCTCTACTACCTACTCTCTACTACTCACTCTACTACTCTCTACTACTCACTCTTTACCTCACTCTCTACTAATCTCTACTACTCACTCTCTACTACTCGCTCTCTACTACTCTCTACTTCTCACTCTCCACTACTCACTCTCTACTACTCGCTCTCAACTACTCTCTACTACTCACTCTATTACTCACTCTCTACTACTCTACTACTTTCTACTACTCTCTCTACTTCTCACTCTCTACTACTCTCTCTACTTCTCACTCTCTACTACTCTATCTACTACTCACTCTCTACTACTCTCTGCTACTCACTATCTACTACACACTCTCTACTACTTGCTCTCTACTACTCGCTCTCTACTACTCTCAACTACTCACTCTACTACTCTCTAATACTCACTCTACTACTCACTCTCTACTACTCTCTACTACTCACTCCACTACTCTCTAATGCTCACTCTACTACTCACTCTCGACTACTCTCTACTACTCACTCTCTACTACTCCACTACTCTCTACTACTCACTCTCTACTACTCTACTACTCTCTCTCTACTACTCACTCTCTACTACTCACTCTACTACTCTCTACTACTCACTCTCTACTACTCTCGACTACTCACTCTCTACTACTCTCTCTCTCTACTACTCACTCTCTACTACTCACTCTCTACTAATCTCTCTACTACGACTCTCTACTAATCTCTACTACTCCCTCTCTACTTCGCTTCACTACTCACTACTACTCTCTACTATTACTCTTTACTACTCACTCTCTACTACTCACTCTCTAATACTCTCTAGTACTCACTCTGCTACTCTCTTCTACTCTCTGCCACTCACTCTCTACTACTCTACTACTCACTCTCTACTACTCTCTCTACTACTCACTTTCTACTACTCACTCTCTACTACTCACTCTCTACTACTCACTCTCCAATACTCGCTCTCTACTACTCTCTACTACTCACTCTCTACTACTCACTCTACTACTCTCTACTACTCACTCTCTACTACTCACCCTCTACTATTCACTCTCTACTACTCACTCTTTACTCCTCGCTCTCTACTACTCTCTACTACTCACTCTCTACTACTCTCTACTACTCACTCTCTACTGCTCTACTACTCTCTACTACTCTCTCTCTACTACTCACTCTACTACTCTCTATTACTATTTATCACTCACTCTCTACTACTCTACTACTCACTCTCTACTACTCTCTCTCTCTACTACTCACTCTCTACTACTCACTCTACTACTCTCTACTATTCACTCTCTACTACTCTCTACCTACTACTTACACTCTACTACTCACTCTCTACTACTCGCTCTCTACTACTCGCTACTTCTCACTCTCCACTACTCACTCTCTACTACTCGCTCTCAACTACTCTCTACTACTCACTCTTTACTCCTCGCTCTCTACTACTCTCTACTACTCACTCTCTACTACTCTCTACTACTCACTCTCTACTGCTCTACTACTCTCTACTACTCTCTCTCTACTACTCACTCTACTACTCTCTATTACTATTTATCACTCACTCTCTACTACTCTACTACTCACTCTCTACTACTCTCTCTCTCTACTACTCACTCTCTACTACTCACTCTACTACTCTCTACTATTCACTCTCTACTACTCTCTACCTACTACTTACTCTCTACTACTCACTCTCTACTACTCGCTCTCTACTACTCGCTACTTCTCACTCTCCACTACTCACTCTCTACTACTCGCTCTCAACTACTCTCTACTACTCACTCTATTACTCACTCTCTACTACTCTACTACTTTCTACTACTCTCTCTGCTTCTCACTCTCTACTACTCACTCTCTACTAATCTCTCTACTACGACTCTCTACTAATCTCTACTACTCCCTCTCTACTTCTCTTCACTACTCACTACTACTCTCTACTATTACTCTTTACTACTCACTCTCTACTACTCACTCTCTAATACTCTCTAGTACTCACTCTGCTACTCTCTTCTACTCTCTGCCACTCACTCTCTACTACTCTACTACTCACTCTCTACTACTCTCTCTACTATTCACTTTCTACTACTCACTCTCTACTACTCACTCTCTACTACTCACTCTCCAATACTCGCTCTCTACTACTCTCTCTCTAATACTTACTCTCTACTACTCACTCTACTACTCTCTACTACTCACTCTCTACTACTCACCCTCTACTATTCACTCTCTACTACTCACTCTTTACTCCTCGCTCTCTACTACTCTCTACTACTCACTCTCTACTACTCTCTACTACTCACTCTCTACTGCTCTACTACTCTCTACTACTCTCTCTCTACTACTCACTCTACTACTCTCTATTACTATTTATCACTCACTCTCTACTACTCTACTACTCACTCTCTACTACTCTCTCTCTCTACTACTCACTCTCTACTACTCACTCTACTACTCTCTACTATTCACTCTCTACTACTCTCTACCTACTACTCACTCTCTACTACTCACTCTCTACTACTCGCTCTCTACTTCTCACTCTCCACTACTCACTCTCTACTACTCGCTCTCAACTACTCTCTACTACTCACTCTATTACTCACTCTCTACTACTCTACTACTTTCTACTACTCTCTCTGCTTCTCACTCTCTACTACTCTCTCTACTTCTCACTCTCTACTACTCTATCTACTACTCACTCTCTACTACTCTCTGCTACTCACTATCTACTACACACTCTCTACTACTTGCTCTCTACTACTCGCTCTCTACTACTCTCTACTACTCACTCTACTACTCTCTAATACTCACTCTACTACTCACTCTCTACTACTCTCTACTACTCACTCTACTACTCCACTACTCTCTAATACTCACTCTCTACGTCTCTACTACTCTCTCTCTACTACTCACTCTCTACTACTCACTCTACTACTCTCTAATACTCACTCTACTACTCACTCTCGACTACTCTCTACTACTCACTCTCTACTACTCCACTACTGTCTACTACTCACTCTCTACTACTCACCCTCTACTATTCACTCTCTACTACTCACTCTACTACTCTCTACTACTCACTCTCTACTACTCTCGACTACTCATTCTCTACTACTCTCTCTCTCTACTCCTCGCTCTCTACTACTCTCTACTACTCACTCTCTACTACTCTCTACTACTCACTCTCTACTGCTCTACTACTCTCTACTACTCCCTCTCTACTACTCACTCTACTACTCTCTATTACTATTTATCACTCACTCTCTACTACTCTACTACTCACTCTCTACTACTCTCTCTCTCTACTACTCACTCTCTACTACTCACTCTACTACTCTCTACTACTCACTCTCTACTACTCTCTAACTACTACTCACTCTCTACTAATCTCTACTACTTACTCTCTACTACTCGCTCTCTACTACTCTCTACTTCTCACTCTCCACTACTCACTCTCTACTACTCGCTCTCAACTACTCTCTACTACTCACTCTATTACTCACTCTCTACTACTCTACTACTCTCTACTACTCACTCTATTACTCACTCTCTACTACTCTACTACTTTCTACTACTCTCTCTACTTCTCACTCTCTACTACTCTCTCTACTTCTCACTCTCTACTACTCTATCTACTACTCACTCTCTACTACTCTCTGCTACTCACTATCTACTACACACTCTCTACTACTTGCTCTCTACTACTCGCTCTCTACTACTCTCTACTACTCACTCTACTACTCTCTAATACTCACTCTACTACTCACTCTCTACTACTCTCTACTACTCACTCTACTACTCCACTACTCTCTAATACTCACTCTCTACGTCTCTACTACTCTCTCTCTACTACTCACTCTCTACTACTCACTCTACTACTCTCTAATACTCACTCTACTACTCACTCTCGACTACTCTCTACTACTCACTCTCTACTACTCCACTACTGTCTACTACTCACTCTCTACTACTCACCCTCTACTATTCACTCTCTACTACTCACTCTACTACTCTCTACTACTCACTCTCTACTACTCTCGACTACTCACTCTCTACTACTCTCTCTCTCTACTACTCACTCTCTACTACTCACTTTCTACTAATCTCTCTACTACGACTCTCTACTAATCTCTACTACTCCCTCTCTACTACTCACTCTACTACTCACTCTACTACTCAGTCTCTACTACTCCTTCTCTACTACTCTCTACTACTCACTCTCTACTACTCTCTCTCTACTACTCTCTACTACTCACTCTACTACTTACTCTCTACTACTCTCTCTGCTACTCACTCTACTACTCACTCTCTACTACTCTCTACTACTCACTCTCTACTACTCAATCTCGACTACTCTCTACTACTCACTCTCTACTACTCTCTACTACTCTCTACTACTCGCTTTACTACTCACTCTCTACTACTCTCTACAACTCACTCTACTACTCACTCTCTACTACTCACTCTACTACTCTCAACTACTCACTCTCTGCTACTCTCTCTACTACTCTTTTCTACTCTCTACTACTCACTCTCTACTCTCTATTACCCACTCTCCACTCTCTACCTCTCTACCTCACTCTACCTCTCTCTCTACTACGCTCTACCTCTCTACCTCTACCTCTCTACATCTACCTCTCTACCTCTCTACCTCTCTACTTCTCTCTACCTCTCTCTACACGCACACATATGCACATATATATGCATATATATGCAAATGCATTTATATATATGTATGTGTATATATATACATGCATATATAAACATATATATAATCTGCATATCTATATAAATACAAATATAAATGCATGCATACATATACATATACATATATGCATACATATGCATGTTATGTACATGAAAGTTTGAAAAACACCAATACAAGCAAAGCTAAAAAGCCACCTAATTACAAACAGAACTACTTTAACTTAAACGAGGGCGAGTCCTATTGCATTTTCAATGCCTGTTTACTTGGTTCCATCAAGAAGGCATTCAGATGTATCACACATTTGCCATAAATTCTGAATGATAGCACTCTAGTTGCTCATTAGATCACTGTAGTAAAGCTACTGCTCACCAGGGAAGTCTGCTGCGGGTATTCAAAGTGCATGTTTTAGTCTGCATGTCAGAATTTTTTTATGAAATAGAAGAGGATTTGAGAAGTTAAAATGTGCCCTAATTTTTCTTTCTGCAGCAATAATCATACTTTCTATGGCAAAATGAACCACCTCATTGTGTTCATTTTAAATTAAAATACTGACTTTCTACTACTAACTCACTACTACTCTCTACTACTCACTCTCTACTACTCTCTGCTACTCACTAACTACTACACACTCTCTACTACTTGCTCTCTACTACTCACTCTCTACTACTCTCTACTACTCACTCTACTACTCTCTAATACTCACTCTACTACTCACTCTCTACTACTCTCTACTACTCACTCTACTACTCCAATAATCTCTAACACTCACTTTCCACGACTCTACTACTCTCTACTACTCTCTCTCTACTACTCACTCTCTACTACTCACTCTACTACTCTCTAATACTCACTCTACTACTCACTCTCGACTACTCTCTACTACTCACTCTCTACTACTCCACTACTCTCTACTACTCACTCTCTACTACTCTACTACTCTCTACTACTCTCTCTCTACTACTCTCTCTCTACTACTCACTCTCTACTACTCACTCTACTACTCTCTACTACTCACTCTCTACTACTCTCGACTACTCACTCTCTACAACTCTCTCTCTACTACTCACTCTCTACTACTCTCTACTACTCACTCTCTACTAATCTCTCTACTACGACTCTCTACTAATCTCTACTACTCCCTCTCTACTACTCACTCTACTACTCACTCTTCTACTCACTCTCTACTACTCCTTCTCTACTACTCTCTACTACTCTCTACTACTCTCTCTCTACTACTCTCTACTACTTACTCTCTACTACTCTCTACTACTCTCTCTCTGCTACTCACTCTACTACTCACTCTCTATTACTCAATCTCGACTACTCTCTACTACTCACTCTCTACTACTCTATACTACTCTCTACTACTCACTCTACTACTCACTCTCTACTACTCTCTACAACTCACTCTACTACTCACTCTCTACCACTCACTCTACTACTCTCTACTACTCACCCTCTGCTACTCTCTCTACTACTCTTTACTACTCTCTACTACTCACTCTCTACTCTCTATTACCCACTCTCCACTCTCTACCTCTCTACCTCACTCTCTACTACTCTCTACCTCTCTACCTCTCTACCTCTACCTCTCTACCTCTACCTCTCAACCTCTCTACCTCTCTCTACCTCTCTCTACACGCACACGTATGCACATATATATGCATATATATGCAAATGCATTTATATATATGTATGTGTATATATATATATATACATACATATATAAACATATATATATAATCTGCATATCTATATAAATACAAATATAAATGCATGCATACATATACATATATGCATACATATGCATGTTATGTACATGAAAGTTTGAAAAACACTAATACAAGCAAAGCTAAAAAGCCACCTAATTACAAACAGAATTACTTTAACTTAAACGAGGGCGAGACCTATTGCATTTTCAATGCTTGTTTACTTGGTTCCATCAAGAAGGCATTCAGATGTATCACACATTTGCCATAAATTCTGAATGGTAGCACTCTAGTTGCTCATTAGATCACTGTAGTAAAGCTACTGCTCACCAGGGAAGTCTGCTGCGGGTATTCAAAGTGCATGTTTTAGTCTGCATGTCAGAATTTGTTTATGAAAGAGAAGAGGATTTGAGAAGTTAAAATGTGCCCTAATTTTTCTTTCTGCAGCATTAATCATACTTTCTATGGCAAAATGAACCACCTCATTGTGTTCCTTTTAAATTAAAATACTGACTTTCTACTACTCACTCACTGCTACTCTCTACTACTCACTCTCTACTACTCTCTGCTACTCACTAACTACTACACACTCTCTACTACTTGCTCTCTACTACTCACTCTCTACTACTCTCTACTACTCACTCTACTACTCTCTAATACTCACTCTACTACTCACTCTCTACTACTCTCTACTACTCACTCTCTACTACTCCACTACTCTCTACTACTCACTCTCTACTACTCTACTACTCTCTACTACTCTCTCTCTACTACTCACTCTCTACTACTCACTCTACTACTCTCTAATACTCACTCTACTACTCACTCTCGACTACTCTCTACTACTCACTCTCTACTACTCCACTACTCTCTACTACTCACTCTCTACTACTCTACTACTCTCTACTACTCTCTCTCTACTACTCACTCTCTACTACTCACTCTACTACTCTCTACTACTCACTCTCTACTACTCTCGACTACTCACTCTCTACTACTCTCTCTCTACTACTCACTCTCTACTACTCTCTACTACTCACTCTCTACTACTCACTCTCTACTAATGTCTCTACTACGACTCTCTACTAATCTCTACTACTCCCTCTCTACTACTCACTCTACTACTCACTCTTCTACTCACTCTCTACTACTCCTTCTCTACTACTCTCTACTACTCACTCTCTACTACTCTCTCTCTACTACTCTCTACTACTCACTCTACTACTTACTCTCTACAACTCTCTACTACTCTCTCTCTGCTACTCACTCTACTACTCACTCTCTACTACTCTCTACTACTCACTCTCTACTACTCAATCTTGACTACTCTCTACTACTCACTCTCTACTACTCTATCCTGCTCTCTGCTACTCACTCTACTACTCACTCTCTACAACTCACTCTACTACTCACTCTCTACTACTCACTCTACTACTCTCTACTACTCACTCTCCGCTACTCTCTCTACTACTCTTTACTACTCTCTACTACTCACTCTCTACTCTCTATTACCCACTCTCCACTCTCTACCTCTCTACCTCACTCTACCTCTCTCTCTACTACTCTCCACCTCTCTACCTCTACCTCTCTACCTCTACCTCTCTACCTCTCTCTACCACTCTCTACACGCACACATATGCACATATATATGCATATATATGCAAATGCATTTATATATATGTATGTGTGTATTACCTACTGGCGGTCGCCAGTAGGTAGTTATAGTTAGGACCCCTTTTCCATAGGAAATCCGCAACATTCTATTTTGAATAACTTTGGCGCCGGTCGATGAATCCTCGCGAATTTCTCAAAATAGGTGGGGCGCTACGCTCCGCTCCTACCCTGAAAGTCTCGGGGGGATTCGTCAAGCGGGGGCTGAGATAAAAGGGGGGTCCCAAAACGCGTTTTTCCCATGCATTTTTCCATAGGACCTTTAGAACGAGCTACAGCCCGAACGGCTGAACAGAATTACTAGAAATTTGGCAGAGAGGTAGCCATAAGGTCAAGGAAGTGCCTTTTGCAGGTCTGGTGTAAATCTGTTCAGTATTTCCTGAGTAAATAGCATTTAAAAGCATATATATATGTGGGCGGAGCCTAACCACACATCTCATCCTGAGATCTGATTGGCTGTCAGCACTTCATCCAAGAAGTGTTGGCAGCCATCTTGGGACAAATATACATGATAGCACCTCATTAAAAAGCATTGCAGTTAATAGAAGGTTTTAAGACTTTAGTTACATTATAAATCATTTGTTGATGGTACCATACTCATTTTAGGAATTGTGGTATGTTCTAAGGTGATTTCACCATGTGAAAAAGCCTTCTGCTGGGATATCATGATTGAGAGAAAAATATTTTCTCATGCTTTTACCACAGAGGTTTGGAAAGTGATCTATAGGCTAAACTGAGAGCTTATTTTCTGTAAATTCACATTATCTTTCTCAGTCATGTGAGAATGAAGTCTGATATTCTCAGTAAAACATGTATATCCAACAAGGGCAGAGACTGTCAGTTGATTCCTTTGTGTTCTACTGCAGCTTCCCAGAGTGTTCCAAAGAACTACTAGAGCGCTAACAGTCCTACTTATGATAAACGTATGGCACACCTGAAGCCATCTTGCTTGGATTAAAGTGGTAACTCTTAAAACATTTAATTTAAAAAGGAACAAAATGAGGGGGTTCATTTTTCCATAAAAAGTATGATTAGTGCTGCAGAAAGAAAAATTAGGGCACATTTTGAGTGACTTCTCAAATCCTCTTCTATTTCATTAAAAAATTCTGACATGCAGACTGAAACATGCACTTTCAATACCAGCAGCAGTTTTCCCTGGTGAGCAGTAGCTTTACTACAGTGATCTAATGAGCAAAAAGAGTGCTAACATTCAGAATTTATGGCAAAAGTGTGACACATCTGAATGCCTTCTTGATGGAATCAAAGTAAAAAACTGAAAGTATTTCCTACTGAGGAGACTGCAGTAAATGAGGAAATTAGGAAACTTCATAACAAATAAGTCTCCCAAGATGGCCACCAGAGACAAAAGAGCCCAAATGTAGCCCAAATATCACCCAGATGTAGCCCAAGTATAGCCCAATGACAGAATGTCCCAGAATGTTCTTAAAAACAACTAGAGCGCTTACTGTCTTCATTATGACAAAAGTATGGCACACCTGAAGCCATCTTGATTGGAATAAACTGGTAACACTTAAAACATTTAATTTAAAAAGGAACACAATGAGGAGGTTCATTTTGCCATAGAAATTATGATTAATACTGAAGAAAGAAAATGAGGGCACATTTTGAGTGACTTCTCAAATCCTCTTCTATTTCATTAAAAAATTCTGACATGCAGACTGAAACATGCACTTTTAATACCAGGAGCAGACTTCCATGGTGGAGTAGTTTTACTACAGTGATCTAATGAGCAACTAGAGTGCTAACATTCAGAATTTATGGCAAATGTGTGACATATCTGAATACCTTCATGATGGAATCAAAGTAAAACACTGAAAGCATTTCCTACTGAGGAGACTGCAGTACATGAGGAAATTAGGAAACTTCATAACAAATAAATCTCCCAAGATGGCCACCGGAGACAAAAGAGCCCAAATGTAGCCCAAAATCAACCAGATGTAGCCCAAATATAGCCCAATGACAGAAGTGTGCAAAACACTTATTATTTTGTGTTTTTGCAGTGTTATATAGTGCAGACTTGTCAGGTATTGGAGTGCTTTACATGAGCATTGGTTACATCACACAAGAACAAATTCATTTTGGTTGTAGACATGGGGAGACTAAGTGATTTGACCAGAATCACAGAATGTCGAGCTGAAGCAGAAACTTCAACCTGGTTCCCCAGTTGCAAAGTCTGCAGTTCTGGAAGTAACACCACATCCTCTCCCCTAAGTGCAACATTTAATCAAGTGGTCAACTGGATAAAAAAACATAAAGATAACAAATAATTTAAAAGTGCTTTGTCGCTATTTGAAAACTCAGAAAATATGTCCTTATTTTAGTCTTTTAGAGCACTAACCATAATTTTGATGCCAATAAGACCCTCTCATATATGTAATTTCTAAAGGAAATGCTCTAGGTATTACAGTTTTGATTACATCAAGATGATGTCAGGCGTTCCACACTTTTGTAATAAATATAGAATGTTAGCAATCTAGTTGTTCATTAGGATACTGTTGAGAGGCAGAGGCCAGGGGCACGGACTCTGAAAATTGAAGGCAGGTAGGAGGGTGCAAAGGCAACAATTTAACCACACTGAGCAGGCAAGAAGGGCCGTGGAAGCACAACAGACTATGGAGGGCAGTGGAAAGGGGGGCAGGGGCAACAAACCAACAATACAGGACTTGCAAGAGAGGCTGTTGGAGGGAAGATCTATTACGGGTCAAGGAAGCTAGGGGCGGTCCCCAGATCCCCGGGAGCCACCACAGAACTGAGCAGGAGAGTGAGTCAGGGACAAAAGGGGCACCTTAATTTGAGCCGGGGTGCCTAGGAACGCTTGCTCCAAAAATGAAGAAAACAGACATATGAGACATGGAATTGGAGGCAGAATACAATGGCAGTTTAATGAGAAGATGCAACTTCAAAGAAACCGCAGAATAGAGACATAAAGTACAAAAAACAGAATCCAGATAATCATACAGCTGTCATAATATTCTCTGTATCTCAATTAATGTACTGACAGAGAGAGAGAGAAAACACATCTATAAATGCATCATGAGAAACAAGTTACACCAAGGAAAATGTTACCTAGGAACACTCACGTTTACTCTTAGAGCAAGCATTCCTGCAATTACAATACAAAATCTTTTAAATGCAAAAGTAAAGAGAACAATGGTTAAACATAACATGACATTTCATATAGGTAAAATAGAATAAGATACTTCAAGCAAAGCAGAGCAAGACATTTTAAGCAAAGGAAGACAAGAGCTCCCAGCTCTTGGGGAAAACCTGCACTGCCTGTTAACCTACATACAGACGGCGAGGTAGTCCGTCGATATCTGTGGGTGCTCCCTTTTTATATCATTTTGTGGGCTCCTTTGCACGCTACATCTACCTACGTATGCTACCCAAAAGCTTCGACTGCAGATTTTACCAGACATTTCGTCATTTACCCACTTAATGCTGACAATGGACTGGGTGAAAAGGTCAGTCTCTCAGGCCAATCGCTTATCGTAAGTTCCATAGAGCAAGCAGAAAATAATGGGTATTGTACGGGAATTCAATATATTCATGTATAAAATCTCCTCAGTTCTCCTAACTTGACGCTCTGCGGTTGCCACTTCCTTAAAAGCGGGAAACCTGCCCAGGAAGCAAGTACCAGTCCAGGATGCAGCCTACTGTATGTCTACAGCTTCAGGGGGATGTTGAACTTTGATACCGAGCACGGAGCACTCGGGTAGGGTGGGGGCTACTAGTTTGGATCAGAAGGCCTCGCAGACCTGCCTTCAGACTGCTATACACTAAAATTGCAGAGCTATGGTCAATTTAACAAAGAGGCCTACATATTGAACAGAAGGGCCTACACAGGGGTTTTATGCTGGCTGAGTGGTAAGGATGTCTCAGGATAATTATATAGCAATACAGGACCCGCTGGTCAATTTAATACGGCCTACAAATGCAGCTGGCAGGGCAAGGACAAGGGTCTCATACTTCAGGTGTGGACAGAACGGGCCAGGGGCCCCCTGTGATACAAAATCTACCCTCCTTCAAGGCTGTGGCAATGTAATAGACCATTGTGGGCAGAAGGAAGAGGCAATGGTAGTACAACCATACATGCCAACAGACCCGATTCAGCCAGGAAACGTCCAATGTTTTTAAGCTCAAATGGGCTTTATTTGATCTGTCTCCTGTCTACAATATCCTCTTTTTCAATGTAACTCAAAGGGGAAAATCAATACCCCAGTTTTTTTTCAAAATCTCCCTCTTACCAAGTTCAAAATGTTCGCAAGTATGGTACATTGGATCATGGAAGGAAATGGGATAGGGACATGGACTTGGATAACAGAGGACAGGAGGGACATGGAGAGGTGCACCAAACTGACCCTGCAGGGCAGGCATCAGGGTTTGCAGCAGCACAATACACCACACAGGGCATGCAGGACGGGAGTGCAGCACAACAATCCATAGAAAGCAAGAGGGAGGGGACAGGACCATGCACATGGACAACAGAGAACAGAGGGGCAAGAGGCAATGGTAGCTAGCTGACCATAATGGACAGACAGGAGAGAAAGCTGCAGCATAACAGACCATAAAGGGCAGGAGGGACGGATCAGGGGCATTACAATGGAACAGACAAGCCAGGAGGGAGGGAGTAGGGCTGGGGGCAAGGGGGCAGGGCAGGAGCAGCAAGATAGCCATGGAGGTCAGGCAGGATGGGCACTAGAAGCAAGACACACCATGAAGAGCAACAGTGAGACTGTGATGGCATACACACAGACCATGGAGGGAAGGTGGGAGGGGGTCAGGGGCAGCTAACTGACCACACAGGGAAGGTGGGAGGGGCCATGGCAGCACAGAAGACCATGCATGGCAAGTGGGAGGGTTAGTGGCAGCACAATGGCTATGATGGGCAAGAAGGATGGTGGAGGGGCATGCACAAAGGACAATGGAGGATAGAAGGGAGGGTCAGGACCTGTGCACAGACAAGAAAGTTCAGGGGAAGGGACCTCACAACAGACCACACGGGGCAGGCAGGAGGAGCAGTTGCAGCACAACAGACCAGGGAGGGCAGAAGGGTGTGGCAGTACAATGGACCATGTAGGACAGGAGGAAGAGGATAGGGGCATGGCATGTGGACAGGCAGGGTGGAGGTGGCAGGGACAGGTTACAGTCATCTGACAATGCTAGGCAGGTGGGAGGGGAGTGGCAGCTCAACAGAACACTCAGAGTAGATAGGAGTGGCAGGTCCATGGGACATGGTGGGCAAAAAGGATGGAGCAGGGGCATGCACAAAGACATCGGAGGGCAGGGGGAAGGAGAATAGGGGCAGCAAGCTAAGCACAGAGTTTAAGCAGGAGGTCAATGATGGGGCATAGAATTGGGCAATGGAGGGCAGGAGGACTGGACTGGTACATCATACTAAATTGAGGGCAGTGGCAGCACATCAGACCATGCATGGCAGGAGGGAGGAGGCTAGTCCATGGATTCACACAACAGAGGATAGGGAGGAAGGGGATGGGGCAGCAAGCTAACTGTTCAGAGAAGGCGGGTATTAGGAACTTTATTGTTTTTAAAACATTGTGTCTGTGCGAACTACTTAAAATATGAACAAGTATGCAGCATAATCTCACTTTTATTCAGGAAGAAGAGGACGTTTGTGACTGTGACTCCGGGCTCACTTGGCAGAAACACCCCCTGACCCTCCACCCCCTATCGCAAAATGTAATGCCCGTGAAAAGGGTAGGTGAACACAGTGTTATATAGAACATAGTCCTGAGAGCACGATTGAAAATGAAAACTAGATATAGTGTATGGTATAAACTATGCACCAAAAAGTGTGATATAAGATGAACCGGGCGTGAAATATAATTTGCAATACATTGTGCGCAATGACAGATTCATTGGAGAGCGCGAGATAGCACAGGCACTAGCGCGTGCTATGCGATATGCGCCTTGGAGTGTAATATGCACAGGGCAGTGTTGTGTAACCTAACTAGTCTCTAAAGTTGTAATATAAAATATGTGCTGGGGAGTGTAACGTTGCATATGCACTGTGACAAATATATGGATCCCAGATTGTAATATGTATGGCATAGCACTGTGCGTTATAACATAGGCATCGAGAAAGGCACGTTAGATGGGGCAATATAACCCGTGCGAAGACAAGTGTGGCATGACATATTCACGGGGTGGTGTTACAGTGCACATGGGCTAGAGAGTGTCATAGCATATGCACTAGCTAGTGGAATACAACACAGAGGTGTGTGGCACTCGGCAGGCAATGGTGGGTGTAACACAGCATTGGGCTCTGTCAGGAGCACGCTGTGACTCTCAAGTGATGTTCGTCCCCTTTCCAGAGAGTAAAATAAAAAGTATTACACATCCGGCAGTGGATGTGTGTTTTATTAACCGTGAGGGGGGTTTCTTGCATAGTTTTGGTCGAATTTTTGTCGAATCCCCTTTGAATGGCTTGGTGTGCATGTGTATTAAATGTGCCCGTCAATAGCTACCCATGTTTGTATAAATAAACGACAAGGGTGTCTACCAGGATTAGGCACGGTAGGGCATCAGACATGTCAGAGCTTCACTAGTGGTGTAAATACATTCCACGTGGATTCATTGCATGCATAGTCGCCTTTTAATGAATATCACGCAAATCGTCATGGTGATAGGTACGTACGGTTTGTCCAGCATGTCCTAGGTGTGTCTATAAATATATATTTTTTAAAAATAATAAAAAACAGTGGCCGGCCCTGGGGATTGGGGTCAAAAAAATATAATTAGGAGACTGGCCCTGGGGGATGGGGTCATCAGGGCCAATAAATTAGAATAAGAAGGGGAACCAAACAGCCCCCCTTCTTAAAAAACTAAAATAAATAAAAGACTGGCATCGTGCCGGAGGCCATGCCCCCTCCGTGCAGCACTCTGCAAACGCGCCCCCAACAGGCATCTCCAGTATGCGCCAGGGAGCTGCGCTGCAGCCAGGTGTTCTGAGGCCAAGCCCCTTTTTACACCTCTCTGCAACGCAGCTCTGTGGCGCTTACTGGAGGTACCTAGTGGTCTAGTTTGACCCTAGGGACCCTTAGGATTCAGGGGGACTCTCAACTTAGAACAGCCACAGGGCGCGTTTACACAGTGGTGAAGGGAGGGGACGGGGCCTGAGGTGACGTGTGCAAACACGCACTATGGCATGTTTTAAATTGGGGATATAATTTCCCTTCAATACTGAGGGCCCCTGGGGGCTAACTAGCCCACCAAGTGCTTCCAGTAAGCGCCACTGAGCTGCATTGCAGAGAGGTGGTCCAGGCCGTGCCACTTTTTACACCTCTCTGCAACGCAGCTCTGTGGCACTTACTGGAGGTACCTAGTGGGCTAGTTGGACCCTAGGGACCCTCAGGATTCAAATGAACTTAATCTCCCAACTAAAAATGGACACAGGGCGTGTTTACACAGTGGTGAAGGGAGGGGACGGGGCCTGAGTTAATGTGTGCAAAAACGCCCTGTGGCCTGTTTTAAGAGGTAGTTTTAATCCCCATGCCCTATTATACACTAGGGGCTTACAGAGGAGGTCATGCTAATCACAGGGGGACCCCAACGCATAATGTTCCCTAGTGTATGTAGGTGTTTTCACTGTATTCTAAGTGTCTTTTAACATAGCACTGGCTCTAGGACTGGTTAGTCAGACTCAGTTACCACCAGTATCCGTCTGAAAAAGTTGAGGGTACAGGATGATTTTGCAACAAGGCTTCTTTCTGCTCTTCTTTTTGTTCTTTCTGCACGTTATCCTTCTTCCTGCACTTATCTTTGTATTTGAGGACTTCTGTTGCTTCTTTCTGCACTTCTTTTGTTTCTTTCTGTGCATTTTTTCTTCTTTCTTCACATGTCCTATCTCTGTAGGCATAGTTAGAAATTAGCATTTAAAAAACCTTTGAAATTCACTGAAAAAACCATGGGTTTCACACACGTTATAGTTAGGAATTAGCATTTAAAAAACCTTAGAAATTCAATGAAAAAACCAAAGGTTTCACACATGTTATAGTTAGCTGGACATTTCACTCATAAAAAACCATTGAAATTCCCCCGTTATAGTTAGTTCAGCTAACTATAACTCGCGCGCCCGCAATGCACTACTGATGACGTCACATATTACATCACTCATGACATGGTCACTGACATCACTCATGACATCACTGATGACATCTCAAATGACATCACTGATGACATCACTGATGACATCATCCTTGTGATAGAGTGGCAGACCTCCTCTCCCCCTAATATAACCATTGAAACACACATTCAAAAATAGAAACTAAAATGTTCAAAATAATGAACATATCAATATCAGTTACAACAACCTATTCAGTAATTCTAAGAACCACATACACATACAGTAATTCACCAACAGTCCTCTACAGTCACTCATACATGTACTCACTCATCATATGTACTCATACACCTGTACATCCCGTTACACAATGCCACTCATCCATAGAGTAACTCACACACATAGTCACTCATGCTAATAAAGAATCAATCATCCATTTACTTGCATATACAGTTATACACACACCACCACACTTACTTCTACAGAAACTTACATATACTTACTCTTTTAAACAATCACTTATAGAAACACATACTTATTCATACAGGAACTCTTCCAATCTCTCACTCTCACATATACTCACTTATATACACCAATAGTCACATATACTAGTTTAAAACATATGTAGTTACTCATAAAGACACTATTGAGACAGTCATTCACTCACTAACACACCCATGCACACACTCATCCACCCATACAGTCCTGCACACATGCTGTATTCAACACATACAAACAGTGAGTCACTCATTCATGCACCTATGCACTAAGTAATACCCCCCACCGAACCATACAGAAACTCAGACACTCATAGTGATAAAAAACCAACTAATAACCTATATAGACACTCATGTAGCTACTCACCAACCCATGCAGCCACTTATACACAAAGTAAGAAACTGATACAGATATTTAAATATTTAAAGATTACTCAGTAAGCCATGTATTCACTATGATACACTTAAACAGTCAGTTACACAAAAAAATTCCAAAAAAAAGTATCCATTTAGACACTTCTATACCCATTTATTCTTCCTTTGACCTTGAGATATACATAAATATAAAAAATATATAATTTTCATAAAAACACACAATCACTGGATGATGTCATCAGTGATGTCATCAGTGATGTCATTTGAGATGTCATCAGTGATGTCATGAGTGATGTCAGTGACCATGTCATGAGTGATGTAATATGTGACGTCATCAGTAGTGCATTGCGGGCGCGCGAGTTATAGTTAGCTGAACTAACTATAACGGGGGAATTTCAATGGTTTTTTATGAGTGAAATGTCCAGCTAACTATAACATGTGTGAAACCTTTGGTTTTTTCATTGAATATATATATACATACATATATAAACATATATATATAATCTGCATATCTATATAAATACAAATATAAATGCATCCATACATATACATATACATATATGCATACATATGCATGTTATGTACATGAAAGTTTGAAAAACACTAATACAAGCAAAGCTAAAAAGCCACCTAATTACAAACAGAATTACTTTAACTTAAACGAGGGCAGACCTATTGCATTTTCAATGCTTGTTTACTTGGTTCCATCAAGAAGGCATTCAGATGTATCACACATTTGCCATAAATTCTGAATGGTAGCACTCTAGTTGCTCATTAGATCACTGTAGTAAAGCTACTGCTCACCAGGGAAGTCTGCTGCGGCTATTCAAAGTGCATGTTTTAGTCTGCATGTCAGAATTGTTTTATGAAATAGAAGAGGATTTGAGAAGTTAAAATGTGCCCTAATTTTTCTTTCTGCAGCATTAATCATACTTTCTATGGCAAAATGAACCACCTCATTGTGTTCCTTTTAAATTAAAATACTGACTCTCTACTACTCACTCTCTACTACTCACTCTCTACTACTCACTCTCTACTACTCTACTACTCCCTACTACTACTCACTCTCTACTACTCTCTACTACTTGCTTTCTACTACTCACTCTCTACTACTCTCTACTATTCTCTCTACTACTCACTCTCTACTACTCTCTCTCTCTACTACTCACTCTCTACTATTGACTCTCTACTACTCATTCTCTACTACTCACTCTCTACTTCTCTCTACTACTCACTCTCCACTACTCACTCTACTACTCGCTCTCTACTATTGACTCTCTACTACTCACTCTCTACTACTCACTCTCTACTTCTCTCTACTACTCACTCTCCACTACTAACTCTACTACTCGTTCTCTACTGCTCTCTACTACTCACTCTCTACTACTCCCTCTACTACTCACTCTCTACTACTCACTCTCTACTACTCACTCTCTGCTACTCTACTACTCTGTACTACTCTCTCTACTACTCACTCTCTACTACTCACTCTACTACTCTCTCCTGCTCTCTACCTCTCATTCTCTACTACTCACTCTCTACTACTACTCTCTCTCTACTACTCACTCTCTACTACTCACTCTACTAATCTACTACTCACTCTCTACTACTCTCTCTCTACTACTCACTCTCTACTACTCTCTACTACTCACTCTCTACTACTCGCTCTCTACTACTCTCTAGTACTCACTCTCCACTACTCAGTCTCTACTACTCTACTACTCTCGACTCTCTCTACTACTCACTCTCTACTACTCACTCTTCTACTCTCTACTACTCACTCTCTACTACTCTCTCTACTACTCACTCTCTACTACTCTCTACTACTCACTCTCTACTACTCACTCTCTACTACTCTCTACTACTCACTCTCCACTACTCAGTCTCTACTACTCTACTACTCTGTACTCTCTCTACTGCTCACTCTCTACTACTCTCTCTAGTACTCACTATCTACTACTTTCTACTACTCACTCTACTACTCACTCTCTACTACTCCTTACTACTGTCTCCACTACTCCACTACCCTTTACTACTCACTCTCTACTACTCTACTACTTCCTTCTACTACTCCCTCTCTACTACTCTCTACTACATGCTTTCAACTACTCGCTCTCTACTAGTCTCTACTACTCACTCTACTACTCAGTCTCTACTTCTCGCTACTACTCACTCTACTACTCACTCTGTACTACTCAGTCTCCACTACTCCACTAACCTCTACTACTCACTCTCTACTACTACTCCCTACTACTCTCTCTCTAGTACTCACTCTCTACTACTCACTCTCTACTACTCTCTACTACTCACTCTCTACTACTCACTCTCTACTACTCTCTCTACTACTCTCTCTCTACTACTCACTCTCTACTACTCCCTACTACTCACTCTACTACTCACTCTCTATTACTCTCTACTACTCACTCTCCACTACTCCACTACCCTCTACTACTCACTCTCTACTACTCACTCTCCACTACTCCCTACTACTCTCTCTCTACTACTCACTCTCTACTACTCACTCTCTACTACTCTCTCTACTACTTACTCTCTACTACTCTCTACTACTCATGCTACTACTCTCTCTCTACTACTCACTCTCTGCTACTCTCTCTCTACTACTCTCTACTACTCACTCTACTACTCACTCTCTACTACTCACTCTCTACTACTCTTTCTCTGCTACTCACTCTCTACTACTCACTCTCTACTACTCACTCTACTACTCACTCTCTACTACTCAGTCTCCACTACTCCACTACCCTCTACTACTCACTCTCTACTACTCTACTACTCTCTACTACTCTCTCTCTACTACTCACTCTCTACTACTCTCTACTACTCACTCTCTACTACTCTCTCTACTACTCACTCTCTACTACTCCCTACTACTCACTCTCTACTACTCACTCTACTACTCTCTACTACTCACTCTCCGCTACTCTCTCTACTACTCTTTACTACTCTCTACTACTCACTCTCTACTCTCAATTACCCACTCTCCACTCTCTACCTCTCTACCTCACTCTACCTCTCTCTCTACTACTCTCTACCTCTCTACCTCTACCTCTCTACCTCTACCTCTCTACCTCTCTACCTCTCTCTACCACTCTCTACACGCACACATATGCACATATATATGCATATATATGCAAATGCATTTATATATATGTATGTGTATATATATATATACATACATATATAAACATATATATATAATCTGCATATCTATATAAATACAAATATAAATGCATCCATACATATACATATACATATATGCATACATATGTATGTTATGTACATGAAAGTTTGAAAAACACTAATACAAGCAAAGCTAAAAAGCCACCTAATTACAAACAGTATTACTTTAACTTAAACGAGGGCAGACCTATTGCATTTTCAATGCTTGTTTACTTGGTTCCATCAAGAAGGCATTCAGATGTATCACACATTTGCCATAAATTCTGAATGGTAGCACTCTAGTTGCTCATTAGATCACTGTAGTAAAGCTACTGCTCACCAGGGAAGTCTGCTGCGGGTATTCAAAGTGCATGTTTTAGTCTGCATGTCAGAATTGTTTTATGAAATAGAAGAGGATTTGAGAAGTTAAAATGTGCCCTAATTTTTCTTTCTGCAGCATTAATCATACTTTCTATGGCAAAATGAACCACCTCATTGTGTTCCT
Source organism: Triturus cristatus (assembly GCF_964204655.1). Taxonomy (NCBI): domain Eukaryota; kingdom Metazoa; phylum Chordata; class Amphibia; order Caudata; family Salamandridae; genus Triturus; species Triturus cristatus. The sequence continues at coordinate 1,153,942,154 of NC_140583.1, read as the reverse complement.
TTTAAATTAAAATACTGACTCTCTACTACTCTCTCTCTACTACTCACTCTCTACTACTACTCTCTACTACTCACTCTCTACTACTCACTCTCTACTACTCACTCTCTACTACTCTACTACTCCCTACTACTACTCACTCTCTACTACTCTCTACTACTTGCTTTCTACTACTCACGCTCTACTACTCTCTACTACTCTCTCTACTACTCACTCTCTACTACTCTCTCTCTCTACTACTCACTCTCTACTATTGACTCTCTACTACTCATTCTATACTACTCACTCTCTACTTCTCTCTACTACTCACTCTCCACTACTCACTCTACTACTCGCTCTCTACTATTGACTCTCTACTACTCACTCTCTACTACTCACTCTCTACTTCTCTCTACTACTCACTCTCCACTACTCACTCTACTACTCGCTCTCTACTGCTCTCTACTACTCACTCTCTACTACTCCCTCTACTACTCACTCTCTACTACTCACTCTCTACTACTCACTCTCTGCTACTCTACTACTCTGTACTACTCTCTCTACTACTCACTCTCTACTACTCACTCTACTACTCTCTCCTGCTCTCTACCTCTCATTCTCTACTACTCACTCTCTACTACTACTCTCTCTCTACTAATCACTCTCTACTACTCACTCTACTAATCTACTACTCACTCTCTACTACTCTCTCTCTACTACTCTCTACTACTCTCTACTACTCACTCTCTACTACTCGCTCTCTACTACTCTCTAGTACTCACTCTCCACTACTCAGTCTCTACTACTCTACTACTCTCTACTCTCTCTACTACTCACTCTCTACTACTCACTCTTCTACTCTCTACTACTCACTCTCTACTACTCTCTCTACTACTCACTCTTCACTACTCTCTATTACTCACTCTCTACTACTCACTCTCTACTACTCTCTACTACTCACTCTCCACTACTCAGTCTCTACTACTCTACTACTCTCTACTCTCTCTACTGCTCACGCTCTACTACTCTCTCTAGTACTCACTATCTACTACTTTCTACTACTCACTCTACTACTCACTCTCTACTACTCTTTACTACTGTCTCCACTACTCCACTACCCTTTACTACTCACTCTCTACTACTCTAATACTTCCTTCTACTACTCCCTCTCTACTACTCTCTACTACTTGCTTTCAACTACTCGCTCTCTACTACTCACTCTACTACTCACTCTCTACTTCTCGCTACTACTCACTCTACTACTCACTCTGTACTACTCAGTCTCCACTACTCCACTAACCTCTACTACTCACTCTCTACTACTACTCCCTACTACTCTCTCTCTAGTACTCACTCTCTACTACTCACTCTCTACTACTCTCTACTACTCACTCTCTACAACTCACTCTCTACTACTCTCTCTACTACTCTCTCTCTACTACTCACTCTCTACTACTCACTCTCTACTACTCCCTACTACTCACTCTACTACTCACTCTCTATTACTCTCTACTACTCACTCTCCACTACTCCACTACCCTCTACTACTCACTCTCTACTACTCACTCTCCACTACTCCCTACTACTCTCTCTCTACTACTCACTCTCTACTACTCACTCTCTACTACTCTCTCTACTACTTACTCTCTACTACTCTCTCTCTCTACTACTCTCTACTACTCTCTACTACTCGTGCTACTACTCTCTCTCTACTACTCACTCTCTGCTACTCTCTCTCTACTACTCTCTACTACTCACTCTACTACTCACTCTCTACTACTCACTCTCTACTACTCTTTCTCTACTACTCACTCTACTACTCACTCTCTACTACTCAGTCTCCACTACTCCACTACCCTCTACTACTCACTCTCTACTACTCTACTACTCTCTACTACTCTCTCTCTACTACTCACTCTCTACTACTCTCTACTACTCACTCTCTACTACTCTCTCTACTACTCACTCTCTACTACTCCCTACTACTCACTCTACTACTCACTCTCTATTACTCTCTACTATTCACTCTCCACTACTCCACTACCCTCTACTACTCACTCTCTACTACTCACTCTCTACTACTCCCTATTACTCTCTCTCTACTACTCACTCTCTACTACTCTCTCTCTGCTACTCTCTACTACTCTCTACTACTCACTCTTTACTACTCTCTACTACTCACTCTACTACTCACTCTCTACTACTCACTCTCTACTACTCACTCTCTACTACTCACTCTCTACTACTCACTACTACTCACTCTACTACTCACTCTCTACTACTCTCTACTACTCACTCTACTACTCTCTAATACTCACTCTACTACTCACTCTCTACTACTCTCTACTCTCTCTACTGCTCACTCTCTACTACTCTCTCTAGTACTCACTATCTACTACTTTCTACTACTCACTCTACTACTCACTCTCTACTACTCTTTACTACTGTCTCCACTACTCCACTACCCTTTACTACGCACTCTCTACTACTCTACTACTTCCTTCTACTACTCCCTCTCTACTACTCTCTACTACTTGCTTTCAACTACTCGCTCTCTACTAGTCTCTACTACTCACTCTACTACTCACTCTCTACTTCTCGCTACTACTCACTCTACTACTCACTCTGTACTACTCAGTCTCCACTACTCCACTAACCTCTACTACTCACTCTCTACTACTACTCCCTACTACTCTCTCTCTAGTACTCACTCTCTACTACTCACTCTCTACTACTCTCTACTACTCACTCTCTACTACTCACTCTCTACTACTCTCTCTACTACTCTCTCTCTACTACTCACTCTCTACTACTCACTCTCTACTACTCCCTACTACTCACTCTACTACTCACTCTCTATTACTCTCTACTACTCACTCTCCACTACTCCACTACCCTCTACTACTCACTCTCTACTACTCACTCTCCACTACTCCCTACTACTCTCTCTCTACTACTCACTCTCTACTACTCACTCTCTACTACTCTCTCTACTACTTACTCTCTACTACTCTCTCTCTACTACTCTCTACTACTCTCTACTACTCGTGCTACTACTCTCTCTCTACTACTCACTCTCTGCTACTCTCTCTCTACTACTCTCTACTGCTCACTCTACTACTCACTCTCTACTACTCACTCTCTACTACTCTTTCTCTGCTACTCACTCTCTACTACTCACTCTCTACTACTCACTCTACTACTCACTCTCTACTACTCAGTCTCCACTACTCCAATACCCTCTACTACTCACTCTCTACTACTCTACTACTCTCTACTACTCTCTCTCTACTACTCACTCTCTACTACTCTCTACTACTCACTCTCTACTACTCTCTCTACTACTCACTCTCTACTACTCCCTACTACTCACTCTCTACTACTCACTCTACTACTCACTCTCCGCTACTCTCTCTACTACTCTTTACTACTCTCTACTACTCACTCTCTACTCTCAATTACCCACTCTCCACTCTCTACCTCTCTACCTCACTCTACCTCTCTCTCTACTACTCTCTACCTCTCTACCTCTACCTCTCTACCTCTACCTCTCTCTACCACTCTCTACACGCACACATATGCACATATATATGCATATATATGCAAATGCATTTATATATATGTATGTGTATATATATATACATACATATATAAACATATATATAATCTGCATATCTATATAAATACAAATATAAATGCATCCATACATGTACATATACATATATGCATACATATGTATGTTATGTACATGAAAGTTTGAAAAACACTAATACAAGCAAAGCTAAAAAGCCACCTAATTACAAACAGAATTACTTTAACTTAAACGAGGGCAGACCTATTGCATTTTCAATGCTTGTTTACTTGGTTCCATCAAGAAGGCATTCAGATGTATCACACATTTGCCATAAATTCTGAATGGTAGCACTCTAGTTGCTCATTAGATCACTGTAGTAAAGCTACTGCTCACCAGGGAAGTCTGCTGCGGGTATTCAAAGTGCATGTTTTAGTCTGCATGTCAGAATTGTTTTATGAAATAGAAGAGGATTTGAGAAGTTAAAATGTGCCCTAATTTTTCTTTCTGCAGCATTAATCATACTTTCTATGGCAAAATGAACCACCTCATTGTGTTCCTTTTAAATTAAAATACTGACTCTCTACTACTCTCTCTCTACTACTCACTCTCTACTACTACTCTCTACTACTCACTCTCTACTACTCACTCTCTACTACTCACTCTCTACTACTCTACTACTCCCTACTACTACTCACTCTCTACTACTCTCTACTACTTGCTTTCTACTACTCACTCTCTACTACTCTCTACTACTCTCTCTACTACTCACTCTCTACTACTCTCTCTCTCTACTACTCACTCTCTACTATTGACTCTCTACTTCTCATTCTATACTACTCACTCTCTACTTCTCTCTACTACTCACTCTCCACTACTCACTCTACTACTCGCTCTCTACTATTGACTCTCTACTACTCACTCTCTACTACTCACTCTCTACTTCTCTCTACTACTCACTCTCCACTACTCACTCTACTACTCGTTCTCTACTGCTCTCTACTACTCACTCTCTACTACTCACTCTACTACTCACTCTCTACTACTCACTCTCTACTACTCACTCTCTGCTACTCTACTACTCTGTACTACTCTCTCTACTACTCACTCTCTACTACTCACTCTACTACTCTCTCCTGCTCTCTACCTCTCATTCTCTACTACTCACTCTCTACTACTACTCTCTCTCTACTACTCACTCTCTACTACTCACTCTACTAATCTACTACTCACTCTCTACTACTCTCTCTCTACTACTCACTCTCTACTACTCTCTACTACTCACTCTCTACTACTCGCTCTCTACTACTCTCTAGTACTCACTCTCCACTACTCAGTCTCTACTACTCTACTACTCTCTACTCTCTCTACTACTCAGTCTCTACTACTCACTCTTCTACTCTCTGCTACTCACTCTCTACTACTCTCTCTACTACTCACTCTCTACTACTCTCTACTACTCACTCTCTACTACTCACTCTCTACTACTCTCTACTACTCACTCTCCACTACTCAGTCTCTACTACTCTACTACTCTCTACTCTCTCTACTGCTCACTCTCTACTACTCTCTCTAGTACTCACTATCTACTACTTTCTACTACTCACTCTACTACTCACTCTCTACTACTCTTTACTACTGTCTCCACTACTCCACTACCCTTTACTACTCACTCTCTACTACTCTACTACTTCCTTCTACTACTCCCTCTCTACTACTCTCTACTACTTGCTTTCAACTACTCGCTCTCTACTAGTCTCTACTACTCACTCTACTACTCACTCTCTACTTCTCGCTACTACTCACGCTACTACTCACTCTGTACTACTCAGTCTCCACTACTCCACTAACCTCTACTACTCACTCTCTACTACTACTCCCTACTACTCTCTCTCTAGTACTCACTCTCTACTACTCACTCTCTACTACTCTCTACTACTCACTCTCTACTACTCACTCTCTACTACTCTCTCTACACTACTCACTCTCTACTACTCACTCTCTACTACTCCCTACTACTCACTCTACTACTCACTCTCTATTACTCTCTACTACTCACTCTCCACTACTCCACTACCCTCTACTACTCACTCTCTACTACTCACTCTCCACTACTCCCTACTACTCTCTCTCTACTACTCACTCTCTACTACTCACTCTCTACTACTCTCTCTACTACTTACTCTCTAGTACTCTCTCTCTCTACTACTCTCTACTACTCTCTACTACTCGTGCTACTACTCTCTCTCTACTACTCACTCTCTGCTACTCTCTCTTTACTACTCTCTACTACTCACTCTACTACTCACTCTCTACTACTCACTCTCAACTACTCTTTCTCTACTACTCACTCTACTACTCACTCTCTACTACTCAGTCTCCACTACTCCACTACCCTCTACTACTCACTCTCTACTACTCTACTACTCTCTACTACTCTCTCTCTACTACTCACTCTCTACTACTCTCTACTACTCACTCTCTACTACTCTCTCTACTACTCACTCTCTACTACTCCCTACTACTCACTCTACTACTCACTCTCTATTACTCTCTACTATTCACTCTCCACTACTCCACTACCCTCTACTACTCACTCTCTACTACTCACTCTCCACTACTCCCTATTACTCTCTCTCTACTACTCACTCTCTACTACTCTCTCTCTGCTACTCTCTACTACTCTCTACTACTCACTCTTTACTACTCTCTACTACTCACTCTACTACTCACTCTCTACTACTCACTCTCTACTACTCACTCTCTACTACTCACTACTACTCACTCTACTACTCACTCTCTACTACTCTCTACTACTCACTCTACTACTCTCTAATACTCACTCTACTACTCACTCTCTACTACTCTCTACTCTCTCTACTGCTCACTCTCTACTACTCTCTCTAGTACTCACTATCTACTACTTTCTACCACTCACTCTACTACTCACTCTCTACTACTCTTTACTACTGTCTCCACTACTCCACTACCCTTTACTACTCACTCTCTACTACTCTACTACTTCCTTCTACTACTCCCTCTCTACTACTCTCTACTACTTGCTTTCAACTACTCGCTCTCTACTAGTCTCTACTACTCACTCTACTACTCACTCTCTACTTCTCGCTACTACTCACTCTACTACTCACTCTGTACTACTCAGTCTCCACTACTCCACTAACCTCTACTACTCACTCTCTACTACTACTCCCTACTACTCTCTCTCTAGTACTCACTCTCTACTACTCACTCTCTACTACTCTCTACTACTCACTCTCTACTACTCACTCTCTACTACTCTCTCTACTACTCTCTCTCTACTACTCACTCTCTACTACTCACTCTCTACTACTCCCTACTACTCACTCTACTACTCACTCTCTATTACTCTCTACTACTCACTCTCCACTACTCCACTACCCTCTACTACTCACTCTCTACTACTCACTCTCCACTACTCCCTACTACTCTCTCTCTCTACTACTCACTCTCTACTACTCACTCTCTACTACTCTCTCTACTACTTACTCTCTACTACTCTCTCTCTCTACTACTCTCTACTACTCGTGCTACTACTCTCTCTCTACTACTCACTCTCTGCTACTCTCTCTCTACTACTCTCTACTACTCACTCTACTACTCACTCTCTACTACTCACTCTCTACTACTCTTTCTCTGCTACTCACTCTCTACTACTCACTCTCTACTACTCACTCTACTACTCACTCTCTACTACTCAGTCTCCACTACTCCACTACCCTCTACTACTCACTCTCTACTACTCTACTACTCTCTACTACTCTCTCTCTACTACTCACTCTCTACTACTCTCTACTACTCACTCTCTACTACTCTCTCTACTACTCACTCTCTACTACTCCCTACTACTCACTCTCTACTACTCACTCTACTACTCTCTACTACTCACTCTCCGCTACTCTCTCTACTACTCTTTACTACTCTCTACTACTCACTCTCTACTCTCTATTACCCACTCTCCACTCTCTACCTCTCTACCTCACTCTACCTCTCTCTCTACTACTCTCTACCCCTCTACCTCTACCTCTCTACCTCTACCTCTCTACCTCTCTACCTCTCTCTACCACTCTCTACACGCACACATATGCACATATATATGCATATATATGCAAATGCATTTATATATATGTAGGTGTATATATATATACATACATATATAAACATATATATATAATCTGCATATCTATATAAATACAATTATAAATGCATCCATACATATACATATACATATATGCATACATATGTATGTTATGTACATGAAAGTTTGAAAAACACTAATACAAGCAAAGCTAAAAAGCCACCTAATTACAAACAGAATTACTTTAACTTAAACGAGGGCAGACCTATTGCATTTTCAATGCTTGTTTACTTGGTTCCATCAAGAAGGCATTCAGATGTATCACACATTTGCCATAAATTCTGAATGGTAGCACTCTAGTTGCTCATTAGATCACTGTAGTAAAGCTACTGCTCACCAGGGAAGTCTGCTGCGGGTATTCAAAGTGCATGTTTTAGTCTGCATGTCAGAATTGTTTTATGAAATAGAAGAGGATTTGAGAAGTTAAAATGTGCCCTAATTTTTCTTTCTGCAGCATTAATCATACTTTCTATGGCAAAATGAACCACCTCATTGTGTTCCTTTTAAATTAAAATACTGACTCTCTACTACTCTCTCTCTACTACTCACTCTCTACTACTACTCTCTACTACTCACTCTCTACTACTCACTCTCTACTACTCACTCTCTACTACTCTACTACTCCCTACTACTACTCACTCTCTACTACTCTCTACTACTTGCTTTCTACTACTCACTCTCTACTACTCTCTCTACTACTCACTCTCTACTACTCTCTCTCTCTACTACTCACTCTCTACTATTGACTCTCTACTACTCATTCTCTACTACTCACTCTCTACTTCTCTCTACTACTCACTCTCCACTACTCACTCTACTACTCGCTCTCTACTATTGACTCTCTACTACTCACTCTCTACTACTCACTCTCTACTTCTCTCTACTACTCACTCTCCACTATTCACTCTACTACTCGCTCTCTACTACTCACTCTCTACTACTCCCTCTACTACTCACTCTCTACTACTCACTCTCTACTACTCACTCTCTGCTACTCTACTACTCTGTACTACTCTCTCTACTACTCACTCTCTACTACTCACTCTACTACTCTCTCCTGCTCTCTACCTCTCATTCTCTACTACTCACTCTCTACTACTACTCTCTCTCTACTACTCACTCTCTACTACTCACTCTACTAATCTACTACTCACTCTCTACTACTCTCTCTCTACTACTCACTCTCTACTACTCTCTACTACTCACTCTCTACTACTCGCTCTCTACTACTCTCTAGTACTCACTCTCCACTACTCAGTCTCTACTACTCTACTACTCTCTACTCTCTCTACTACTCACTCTCTACTACTCACTCTTCTACTCTCTACTACTCACTCTCTACTACTCTCTCTACTACTCACTCTCTACTACTCTCTACTACTCACTCTCTACTACTCACTCTCTACTACTCTCTACTACTCACTCTCCACTACTCAGTCTCTACTACTCTACTACTCTCTACTCTCTCTACTGCTCACTCTCTACTACTCTCTCTAGTACTCACTATCTACTACTTTCTACTACTCACTCTACTACTCACTCTCTACTACTCTTTACTACTGTCTCCACTACTCCACTACCCTTTACTACTCACTCTCTACTACTCTACTACTTCCTTCTACTACTCCCTCTCTACTACTCTCTACTACTTGCTTTCAACTACTCGCTCTCTACTAGTCTCTACTACTCACTCTACTACTCACTCTCTACTTCTCACTACTACTCACTCTACTACTCACTCTGTACTACTCAGTCTCCACTACTCCACTAACCTCTACTACTCACTCTCTACTACTACTCCCTACTACTCTCTCTCTAGTACTCACTCTCTACTACTCACTCTCTACTACTCTCTACTACTCACTCTCTACTACTCACTCTCTACTACTCACTCTCTACTACTCTCTCTACTACTCTCTCTCTACTACTCACTCTCTACTACTCACTCTCTACTACTCCCTACTACTCACTCTACTACTCACTCTCTATTACTCTCTACTACTCACTCTCCACTACTCCACTACCCTCTACTACTCACTCTCTTGTGGTAAATAATTTAATTACCGGGACTTAATTTGATACAGAAACATAATAAAATAGCTCAGTAAATAAGAGGCAGAATCCGTGGTATTAGAGGTTCGGAATGGGCTTTATTCCAATGGTCGATTATAATCGGTTGCTCCAAGTTCCATCACCACGAAGGTTCAGGAAGTGAAGTACATACATTATTGACAATCAATCACTTTTATACAATAGGCATTACAGTGAAGCAAATACAAGAGGCGTAACAATTGATAGTATGGATAATATATTCGTGCGTAGCAAAAATAGGCGTAACTGGGAGTGATGAAAGGACGTCATTAGATGTGATGTCATAATAGGGTGGTTCTATGAAAGAATTTCGCAATGTCAGCAGAAATACTTGGCAGAAATGCGCGCGCAGCAGCATGACGTGTAATTGACGTGCAACTAGGGGGTGAAGGGGACTTGACATTTAGCTCTACATGTGGCGACAGAAGTCTGGAGGGTCAAGTCAACCTAATCCCAAATCATATCTAACATCCTATGTTTTAAAGAACTATGTTATCCAAAAGAGAGGTCTCTTCGAGTAGAATCTTATTCTATACTGACTATACTGACTGTTAGTGCGTGTACAAGCGTCTAAGTGTCTACACTAGATGCGTGGGTAGAAATCTTCCATAGTAATAGGGCTATGAATTACTTGTATAAAGACAGAGAAGCCGAGCCTTTGCTCGGTAGCTGGAAGAATGTTTACTTAAACTGCTAGACAGGAATGCATTGGGCAGGGAACGGAGCAGATAATTTCGAAGGTGAAATACAGTTTTTGGCAGAGAATAGGCTGATGTCAGGCTTCGTGAGCCGCGCGGAGAATGAGACAAAGTTCATGGTCACAGATGCAGGCTCAGACTGGAGCTTTCAGAGGCAGAAGGCAAGAAGAGTTTGATGACAGAATCAGGGCCTACTTGCCTGGACTGTAAAATGGCATAAGTGAACCATATAAAGCCGGTGGCCTTTCATACTTAGGAATGGAATATCCGGCCTATTCATGGCGGATCTGACAGAGGACATGTTGACGGTGGACGCACATGTATTTGCGTCTTCATAACTGGAACTGGAGGGAACATACATGTACTTGTGATTCATATATGGAACCGTTGGGGTCCAAGATAGGGGACATAACTGATCAGAAAAATCCATATTTCCACATTCCCTCCTTGTCCCCTACTTGCCCGTTAAGAGATATCAATCTTCATCAATCCATTGATCTGTTCATATAACATCATTTGTTCTTCTTTCTTCTTCTGTGACGAATGAAATCTTGGTGGTGGAATACACGATGTGGCACACAGACCACAGATCGCTGGTCCACATTGTAGACATAGACAGCAACTGAATAGTATGAGAAGGCCAATACCTAGGAAAGATAGGACCTTCCATCCAAAGGTAGACAATACACTCCAAAACCAACCGGACCAAGTCCAGGTGCCTGGGTTCTGATGTATCTGGCTTACAATCTTATGAAGGCGGGTTATGGCTTTATATACAGATGGCGAATTTTCTGGTATGAAAATGCAACAGCTTGATCCGATGACCCTACAGGCTCCGCCCCTATCGGCTAGGATGACGTCAAGGACAAGACGATTTTGAAGCACAACAATCCGCATAGCAGACTGCTCTTCTGTTAAATTGCCTAAGGCGGAAATAGTTTCGTTCACTACTGCTTCAAGGGTTCTAGTTAATCTACGTATCAGTTTACTATTAGTAACGGTACCTATATAGGGAAAGAGACCTTTATTGAAATCTGTGTATTTTTCCCATGCTGTTTCAGTGTAATCGACTATTGGGAGATCTCTCCTTACTCTATTATATACTAAATGAGTATTTCTGTGATAATCAGGAGGAGCTAGGAAAACAGGTGGCAAAAGGAATCCAATGTAGCAAGTACCATCCCAATCTAGAGGCAAACGTACATATGCCGTCTGACCACATATAAAATAGGAATGGCGAGAAGCTCTAAATGTAGACTTGCCTTGATCACTAAATTCTACTACAGTGGTGCATCTACTATGGCCCATATGTATGGAACCATTCTTTCTTACACATAGTTCACCCTTTACTGGAAATATTGACATAGCGGGCAAAATTGGAGTAGCTTCGGATTCGACATTTAGGATCATAAGATTAAGCGTAAAATTACCTAATCCATACACTTCATTTTCTAGATCAGTTCCTGTTCTCTGGGGAAGTCCCTCCTTGTTAGGGTGGCAGACCTTAAGCAAAACTAAGTTCAAATTTCCCCATACCCAGTTATCTTGATAAACTGCAGAATTCGAATCTAGAGAATTAATGAAACTAAACCATGCTCCACAGGAGCCGTTGTGTGTGAACGGGTATGGAAAGAGAGGTAGAATTCCCTTATAATTCTGATAGGGAGGGAGTCGGCCACATATCCAACAATTTGTAGCATTGCTAACCTGATGGGAATGATGTAACATACTGATAAACGTGTTATTGCGCAGCGCAAATCTATAAGACAACTCAAGCGGAGGTAATTCACTAAAAGAATGTTCAGCAGTAATATTATAAACGTGTCTAGAAATAGGATAATATATATGCAACAATATACTTGCAGTAATTATTAAAAGACTTAAGAAAAACAAAATTAATAACGTCACTATGCAATGACTACGCAGTGATTTACAGTACGCCTGTCGTTTCAACATTTTTCGGGTGTGTTTTCTATTCAGGTCCAAGGGATACATGTCAGAGACAATTCAACCGCTTCACCTTGGAGAGGACTTAAACAATCAAATTGCTTGACTGATTGGACCTGAGTTTTAGTTTATAGAGTTCGGAATTACTCTTTTCAACAAAAGGAAGTTTTGAGTCAATGGGTGAAGACACACGAGGTGTGGTATTCACATCTGATTGTAGTCCATGAAATTTCTTGATATGACTTGAATGAATCCAGCCTTTTCTGCCCTCGATCTTCACGGCTGTCCTTGTGGTGAGCAAAACCAGCTGAGGCGACTTCCACCTAGGATCCAGCTGAGTCTTTCGATCAAAGTTCCTCACTAGGACCAGGTCGCCTGGAATTACGTCATGGGGCTTCACCTCAGTGTTGTCAGGAAAAGCTGCAGCTACCTGTGAACGACAAGATTGTAGTGCAGACATCAAGGAAGCAAAGTAATCTGTCAGCATATTACAGTCAATATCAGTTATTTTGCGTGGTATAGGCGTCCCCCACATATTTGGTGGTCTGCCGAAGATCACTTCATACGGGGATAGCCCTGTTCGAGAGTGTGCTACCATTCTCATGTAAAAGAGTGCAACTGGTAATGCTACTACCCAGTCGACACCTTTCTCTCTGCATATTTTGGACAATCTGATTTTCAGGATCTGATTATGTCTTTCTACGAGACCTGCTGCCTCGGGGTGTCGGACACAGTGGAATTTCCACTGATAGCCTAACAAAAGTGAAACGTGTTTCATTAATTCGGATGAGAACGGCTGGCCGTTATCTGAATAGACAACACGTGGTAAACCGTACCGTGGGAAGAATTCTCGAACCAACTGTTTGGCAGTAGTCGGGGCAGTGTAATCTGAAACCGGGTATGCCTCCGTCCAACGGGAAAGAGCACAAACAACTACGAGAACATATTTGAATCCTCTACATCGCTCCATCTGGATATAATCCATCTGGAGGACTTCAAAAGGGTGATCAGGAGGCTGAAATCCACCCTGTTCTACGGGAACGCTTTTTCCTGGGTTGAACTGGCAACAGATCATACAGGTACGAACTTTTTGTTTGGCTGCTGCTCGTAAATGTTTATTGAACCAAATGTGTTGAATGCTATCTAGCATAGCTTTTTCTCCTAGATGTGCTGGACTATGTACAGTGTTAATTATAACTTGGACCATTGAATCAGGAAGGAACCACACAGACTTTTCCTTCATCATCCATCCTTGATCCGTTTGAATCCCTCCTGATTCAGTCCATTTCTTTATTTCGTCTGGTGTAGCATGTGTCTGTATATCAATTACGTCAAGAGTAGGATCTTTAACCGTCATACAATGTGTTGGCGTCGGGACTATTGTCTTTGTCATGTCGGATGTTTGAGTTTGAGCAGTCTGTTTAGCTGTTCTGTCGGCTAGATCATTGCCTTGAGAAATGATATCAGTAACTTTCGTATGAGCTTTACATTTCATGATTGATATTGCAGTGGGTAGATGTATTGCATCTAATAAGGCATGAATGAGGGGTCCGTGCTGAATGTGGGTACCGTGAGAAGTTAAATAACCTCTCTCTCGCCACAGCACGCCGAAGTCATGTACAACTCCGAATGCATAACGTGAATCAGTGTATATGTTGACTTTTTTATTTGTGGCTTGAATACAGGCTTGCGTCAGAGCGATGAGCTCTGCGGCTTGAGCTGACAAGGTATTTATACAATTTGTTTCAATGATTTCAGTATCTGTTGTGACTGCGTAAGCGGCCACTAAGTCTCCTGTACTTGTTCTCATACATGAACCATCTACATACAACGTCAGGTCTGGGTCTGACAATGGGACATCGGTTAAGTCTTGTCTGGGTTTCGTCGTGATAGTGATAACTTCAATACAATCATGTGCAAGTGGGTCTGTTCCGATCACAGGTAAAAGTGTGGCAGGATTCAATGTGTTACAACGTCTGATTTCTATATGTGGCTGAAACAATGTTAATTCGTACCCAGTGAGTCGCGCAATAGTCAAGTGTTGTGTTTGCGTTCTATTCACAAGAACCTCTACTGCATGTGGTACTTGAACTGTCAATGGATGTCCTAACACTATAGCATCGCTTTGTCTGATTGCTAAAGCTGTTGCTGCCACTGATTTCAGGCACGCAGGCAAAGCCTGAGCTACGGGATCTAATGTACTAGAAAAATAAGCACATGGTTTGTGTGATCCTGCTTGTTCCTGTGTGAGTACTGACAAGGCAGTACCTTCGCGTTCTGTAACAAAGAGTGTAAACTGTTTACTGTAACATGGCGTTGCTAAAACAGGTGCTTGACATAAAGCTTTCTTTAAGCTTTCAAAAGCTTGTGTATGTTCCTGAGTCCAAGGGAGAACAGTCGATGTGGCTGCCTCCTGTGTTGTCAACTGAATGAGTGATTTTGCTAGAAATGCATACTGAGGGATCCACTGCCTACAATATGAAGTGAGGCCTATGAAAGCCCGTACCTCCTTTTGTGTCTTGGGTATTGGCATGTTAGCTATTAACTGAATGCGGTCGGGTGTAAGCTGCCTTCCCTCCTTGGACAGCGAGTGTCCAAGATAAACAACTCGCTGGACACAGAATTGCAGCTTAGAAGGGGACACCTTGTGCCCCTTTTCAGCTAGAAATTGTAAAACTGTCAGTGATGCTTTCTCACATTCGGGTTCGCTTCTCGCGGTGATCAGCAGATCATCGACATATTGAAGCAAGGCGGTGTTAACTGGCATGTGGATACTGTCGAGTTCTCGTTTCAGTGCTTGACTATAGATGCTGGGGCTCTCCGTAAATCCTTGAGGTGCGCGTGAGAATTTAAAGCTACGTCCATTTAAACTAAATCCGAACAAATATTGGCTTTCCGGATCTATTGGGACGCTGAAAAAGGCATTCTTGAGATCAATTACAGTAAAGAATGTTGCTTCGGAATCAATTGCTGTCAGTAATGACGAGATATCTGGGACCACAGGGAATTGTGGCACAATGCATTTGTTTAATTCGCGCAGATCAATAACCAATCGATATACTGGCGGGGCCTTCGGATCTGTTCGTTTAAGAATCGGAATTATCGGTGAATTACATACATTGGAGTCTGTTTCCACAACCACTCCTTGGGCAATGAGTTCGTCAATGATTTGCAGTAAAGCCACTACAGCATCTGGTGGTAACTTGTATTGTCGCATTCGTGGTAGTACCACTCCTGCCTTTAGTGTGACTCGATATGGTGTAATATTCATGCAACCAACATCAGTAGGGCCTTGTGCCCATAGATGTGTAGGTAAAGTCTGCAGTCGGGGATCCATGTCTCTAGACACATAGTGACCTTTAAAATCACGTAAAAACAATCTTACTCCTTCCGGAGAACAACATATTATAGCTCCTAGAGCTTTCAGTGTTTTTATTCCTAACAAGTTTTCTGGACATGATTTAGTAAGCAATAAATCTGTAGTTCGGGTCAAAGGTCCTATCATAAGTGGAAGAGGCTGTGACACTTCATTAACAATAGGTTTTCCTGAAAAACCAAGGGAAATATTCTGTGAGCCTGAGAGGGGTGCCCCTGGAACTTCACTACGTTTTATAGTTGTTCGACTTGCCCCTGTATCGAGTAAAAATTTTCTGTCTTGGCCTAATAATTCACTATGTACATAAGGTCCTTCTTGATCTACAGGGACCTCGATAAGGGGTAAGTCAACTTCCCTCTCTAGGCTTGTTCATGCGTATCGTTGATAATCAGGATAGTCGTACTGTGCGGTCTGGTACAGTTGTCGTGTCGTGGTTTGTGTGGCAGCAACAGGCAGCGCTGGTGCAGCAGGCACAAACTGTATGGACTGTGGTGGAGCTGGCATGGACTGCGCATGCTGCGGGGCTCCTTGTTCATTCTGATCCTGTCTAGGGGGCCGTGGTCTTTCTTTTGTATTACCTATGGCGATATTATGTTTCAAAACTGGACAATCGTGTACGTAATGACCTGGCTTTTTACAATAGTTGCATGTCCCTTTTACAGGTCCTGTTGAATCACCGGAATGTGCCGTACCCTTTTTATGTCCTTCAGCTGGAACTGTCTGGGAGACTAGCATTTTCATTTTCGTGTCTTTCATGCGTCTTTGTTCATGTTCTTGTTCCTCTCTAATTCTATTGTGATGGTACTGTAACATTTGTAACATTTGTGATGGAGTGTTACCTTGCCAGGTACTCTCGAATTTTAATACTCTATTCTTTACTTGAGGCAAGGCATTTTCTACTAATTTGGTCACAAACAGATGTGGGTAAGATTCGCTACTTGCTTTTATGCCACTATTTATACCAAAACATTTTTCAAATCGGGCATAGAAATCACTAGTGTCTTCATCTTGCTTCTGTTTACAGGCTGAAATTGTACCCCAATCTTCCTTTTTCGTAGTCAATAAACGTGGCAGGACCTGTACTAGTAAACCTGGTAGTGCTTTAGTTTTATCCCCAAGTCCTGCTCCTGCAGTTCGGGCCTTTTCTTCTGCTTCTAATGCTGACCATTCTATCTTTTGGTCTCCTACCTCCCACTCTTTCTCCCTGAGTTTTTCATAAATGCCAGCAGGCATTAATACCTTTAATATTGTCATAATGTCGGGATAGGTATACTCTCCCATGAGTAACATGTCTTTAATTTCTCGGTGAAAACCCGCTGGGTCTTTGTCATGACTGGGTACCACTTTCTTCATTTCTAACAAATCTATTTTCGATATGGGCGTATATACAAATACGCGTTTAAACTCATTGTCCTCGCCTTTTATTGGGTGCACTTCTCGTAAGGGATTCTGTCTGTCCATGTAATACGTGGTTCTTTCCTTGATGGGCAATGAGACATGTTCTGGGCATACAAAAAGAATGTACTGTTTTCTTGATTCTAGTATTTCTTTAATTAATTTAGTACCTGAACCTCTCCATCTATTCATGAGTAATTCAGTCAATATATCAGGCAAGGGACCAGGATCCGAATGCTGACTCTGATATAGTATAAGGAGTTGTTGAATCATATAAATCCCAGCTAAACGCTGTTCATCTGGGGTGAGATTCAAAAATGTGCGTGCTACTGTATCATCACTATACTTTCCGGGACTGTCAACCCAATGGACAGCTGACCTGGCTAATTCTTGTTCATCCATAGAATCGAGAAAATGATAACCCCTCCGTTCTCGGAGTAATTTGTCAGCTGCTTGGAATGAATGCTCGTTAGACCTTATATTAATTATAGGTGTTTGGAAATTCCTGTTATTATCTGGACATATCGGACGTATCGGGTCAATAAGACATCTATTACTATTACAAGATCTTCCTCTACCTACATAGGCTATGGTGTCTGACTGTCCTGCGGGCAGTCCTGATCCTTCCTCCTCGCTTTGTTCGAACTGGTCTACCGCTAATCTTTCTTCGTGTAGGCGTTCTATTTCTTTACGGATCTTTCGGCACATGGCTATTATACAATTTTGCTTATCATGTCTCCCTTCTGATATATTCTGGCTCCATCTGGTAAGAATTTGCATTGCTTCCGGGTCTACCCCCGGTCGGTCTTGATTTCTGATCACACAATTTATGAGGAAACGTAACAGTTCCCCCTGTATCTCCACTTTCTGGTATTCCATAGCTCTGTTAATACATTCAGAATCTCGCCCTGTTTGGACAAAATGGTATATATTATCTAGATGCGCAGTCATTCCTGGTAACTTCCCTAAATACACCGCGGCTCGTCTGATACGTAATGATGCCATGATCATTTCGTCCTCTTTGCCGGGCACAGGGTCATATCTACAATCTACAAGAAGTTCCTTAAGCGTACGGGCATTTATGAGTTTGGGGGTACGTGAATGTGCTGACTCTTGAAAGGTAAGTTTATTTATTCTAGGTGGCGTAGAAAAAATGTTGGTAGCACCTCCCGTAGCCCCATCTGGGGTATCGGGCGTGAAAGGATTCGTTGAACGTGATACAGCAACTATAGGTGTGGACACAGCTATAGAAGTAGCTGTAGGAACAGATGTAGAAACAAATGTGCTTGCCGGATCTTGTGTCAGAACTTGTTGCTGTAGGGATACGGGTACTGGATCTTGGCGTTGAACCTCCCTGGCAGGCGGTCTATGTGGGGCGGGATTAGCATACTCGGGAGCTGCGTCATCTAAATATGAGGAAAGAAAAACATCTTCTGCGGTTCTAGGATGCCCCTTAGGATGTACCTCTATTGGAAATAATGGGGGTGGCAAGTCTTTTGGTATCTCTGGAGTAGCCTTAGGTTATCCTTCGGCCAGAAGGGGATACATACCATTCATAAGGGCATTTCTTTGTCTGTCTACTTGTTCTGATTTCACTCGGGTACCTTCTTCAATTAATAGATTTTCTCGGACTTTATTTGAACTCTCTTTATTCTTCTCTTCCTGTCGGAGTGCTTTTTCTGTACGTCTATGAGATTCTTTACGCCATAACTCAATGGCGTCTTTCTGTGACTGTCTGACTTTCCTTTTCCATAACTCTTCCTCTACTTTCATGATGCACTCTGCATCCCAGGTCCCAGCTGCGGGCCACCTCTGACTTTCTGGTAGTTCCTTAGTGTAGTCTACCCATAAATCAAGAAATAATATAGCGTCTAGGCCGTGTTTATGATACATGAAATACCCTGGAGTGTCCCTAGGAGGAATAGGAACAGCTTCTTCGAGTACCCCTTTTCTAGTTGTGATCTGTCTTAATTTCGAAAAGAGCGGCATATTGAAAACTGATCTGATACTTGATTTTGAACAAACTTAGTACAGTAAACACAATAATGAACAGTCATTCATACCACAATATGCAGAACGTTTTTAAAACATTTAACATTTAACATTTAACTGAGCAACGATGATAATGACGATCTAAGGAAAACTTAATCACTAAACATAATACTCGACTTTAACTGAATTATTCTGAATTTATATACTTGATATACTAGATATACTGCTAAACAGTACAGATACACTGCTGAAACAGTGCAGACCGGATTTGTGTACCCAAACCCGTCTTGACCGGCACAACCTATGTGCACGTCAGAACGCCTCCCCAGTAATGGTACTCACCGTCACCGGGTAGCTCGGAAACGGAAGGCCTCGGAAACTGAACTGAACTTGAACCGGACTGGACTCGACTCGAACACTTCGGAAACTGGACTCGACTCGGGACTTCGGAAACTGGTGGGCCTCTGTATACCTCGGATCTTGCTCTCTCAGCTAGGCTCTGGTCGGGATACTTCGCACTTCTCACCGCCTCGTCTGGGTGTTGATCGCAGCCTCAGTCGCCCCCGCTTGACCGGAGGGAGATACAGGAAATCCTGCTGGTACGCGTTGTTGTCCGTCCAGCTGTGGCAGGAGACCGGGCCTGCAACGCACCGCCGGCGCGTGAGATGAGAAAGTGTCCCTGTTCGGGCGCCATTCATGTGGTAAATAATTTAATTACCGGGACTTAATTTGATACAGAAACATAATAAAATAGCTCAGTAAATAAGAGGCAGAATCCGTGGTATTAGAGGTTCGGAATGGGCTTTATTCCAATGGTCGATTATAATCGGTTGCTCCAAGTTCCATCACCACGAAGGTTCAGGAAGTGAAGTACATACATTATTGACAATCAATCACTTTTATACAATAGGCATTACAGTGAAGCAAATACAAGAGGCGTAACAATTGATAGTATGGATAATATATTCGTGCGTAGCAAAAATAGGCGTAACTGGGAGTGATGAAAGGACGTCATTAGATGTGATGTCATAATAGGGTGGTTCTATGAAAGAATTTCGCAATGTCAGCAGAAATACTTGGCAGAAATGCGCGCGCAGCAGCATGACGTGTAATTGACGTGCAACTAGGGGGTGAAGGGGACTTGACATTTAGCTCTACATGTGGCGACAGAAGTCTGGAGGGTCAAGTCAACCTAATCCCAAATCATATCTAACATCCTATGTTTTAAAGAACTATGTTATCCAAAAGAGAGGTCTCTTCGAGTAGAATCTTATTCTATACTGACTATACTGACTGTTAGTGCGTGTACAAGCGTCTAAGTGTCTACACTAGATGCGTGGGTAGAAATCTTCCATAGTAATAGGGCTATGAATTACTTGTATAAAGACAGAGAAGCCGAGCCTTTGCTCGGTAGCTGGAAGAATGTTTACTTAAACTGCTAGACAGGAATGCATTGGGCAGGGAACGGAGCAGATAATTTCGAAGGTGAAATACAGTTTTTGGCAGAGAATAGGCTGATGTCAGGCTTCGTGAGCCGCGCGGAGAATGAGACAAAGTTCATGGTCACAGATGCAGGCTCAGACTGGAGCTTTCAGAGGCAGAAGGCAAGAAGAGTTTGATGACAGAATCAGGGCCTACTTGCCTGGACTGTAAAATGGCATAAGTGAACCATATAAAGCCGGTGGCCTTTCATACTTAGGAATGGAATATCCGGCCTATTCATGGCGGATCTGACAGAGGACATGTTGACGGTGGACGCACATGTATTTGCGTCTTCATAACTGGAACTGGAGGGAACATACATGTACTTGTGATTCATATATGGAACCGTTGGGGTCCAAGATAGGGGACATAACTGATCAGAAAAATCCATATTTCCACACTCTACTACTCACTCTCCACTACTCCCTACTACTCTCTCTCTACTACTCACTCTCTACTACTCACTCTCTACTACTCTCTCTACTACTTACTCTCTACTACTCTCTCTCTCTACTACTCTCTACTACTCTCTACTACTCGTGCTACTACTCTCTCTCTACTACTCACTCTCTGCTACTCTCTCTCTACTACTCTCTACTACTCACTCTACTACTCACTCTCTACTACTCACACTCTACTACTCTTTCTCTACTACTCACTCTACTACTCACTCTCTACTACTCAGTCTCCACTACTCCACTACCCTCTACTACTCACTCTCTACTACTCTACTACTCTCTACTACTCTCTCTCTACTACTCACTCTCTACTACTCTCTACTACTCACTCTCTACTACTCTCTCTACTACTCACTCTCTACTACTCCCTACTACTCACTCTACTACTCACTCTCTATTACTCTCTACTATTCACTTTCTACTACTCCACTACCCTCTACTACTCACTCTCTACTACTCACTCTCCACTACTCTCTACTACTCACTCTCTACTACTCGCTCTCTACTACTCTCTAGTACTCACTCTCCACTACTCAGTCTCTACTACTCTACTACTCTCTACTCTCTCTACTACTCACTCTCTACTACTCACTCTTCTACTCTCTACTACTCACTCTCTACTACTCTCTCTACTACTCACTCTCTACTACTCTCTACTACTCACTCTCTACTACTCACTCTCTACTACTCTCTACTACTCACTCTCCACTACTCAGTCTCTACTACTCTACTACTCTCTACTCTCTCTACTGCTCACTCTCTACTACTCTCTCTAGTACTCACTATCTACTACTTTCTACTACTCACTCTACTACTCACTCTCTACTACTCTTTACTACTGTCTCCACTACTCCACTACCCTTTACTACTCACTCTCTACTACTCTACTACTTCCTTCTACTACTCCCTCTCTACTACTCTCTACTACTTGCTTTCAACTACTCGCTCTCTACTAGTCTCTACTACTCACTCTACTACTCACTCTCTACTTCTCACTACTACTCACTCTACTACTCACTCTGTACTACTCAGTCTCCACTACTCCACTAACCTCTACTACTCACTCTCTACTACTACTCCCTACTACTCTCTCTCTAGTACTCACTCTCTACTACTCACTCTCTACTACTCTCTACTACTCACTCTCTACTACTCACTCTCTACTACTCTCTCTACTACTCTCTCTCTACTACTCACTCTCTACTACTCACTCTCTACTACTCCCTACTACTCACTCTACTACTCACTCTCTATTACTCTCTACTACTCACTCTCCACTACTTCACTACCCTCTACTACTCACTCTCTACTACTCACTCTCCACTACTCCCTACTACTCTCTCTCTACTACTCACTCTCTACTACTCACTCTCTACTGCTCTCTCTACTACTTACTCTCTACTACTCTCTCTCTCTACTACTCTCTACTACTCTCTACTACTCGTGCTACTACTCTCTCTCTACTACTCACTCTCTGCTACTCTCTCTCTACTACTCTCTACTACTCACTCTACTACTCACTCTCTACTACTCACACTCTACTACTCTTTCTCTACTACTCACTCTACTACTCACTCTCTACTACTCAGTCTCCACTACTCCACTACCCTCTACTACTCACTCTCTACTACTCTACTACTCTCTACTACTCTCTCTCTACTACTCACTCTCTACTACTCTCTACTACTCACTCTCTACTACTCTCTCTACTACTCACTCTCTACTACTCCCTACTACTCACTCTACTACTCACTCTCTATTACTCTCTACTATTCACTCTCTACTACTCCACTACCCTCTACTACTCACTCTCTACTACTCACTCTCCACTACTCCCTATTACTCTCTCTCTACTACTCACTCTCTACTACTCTCTCTCTGCTACTCTCTACTACTCACTCTTTACTACTCTCTACTACTCACTCTACTACTCACTCTCTACTACTCACTCTCTACTACTCACTCTCTACTACTCACTCTCTACTACTCACTACTACTCACTCTACTACTCACTCTCTACTACTCTCTACTACTCACTCTACTACTCTCTAATACTCACTCTACTACTCACTCTCTACTACTCTCTACTACTCACTCTACTACTCCAATAATCTCTAATACTCACTCTCCACGACTCTACTACTCTCTACTACTCTCTCTCTACTACTCACTCTACTACTCTCTAATACTCACTCTACTACTCACTCTCGACTACTCTCTACTACTCACTCTCTACTACTCCACTACTCTCTTCTACTCACTCTCTACTACTCTACTACTCTCTACTACTCTCTCTCTACTACTCACTCTCTACTACTCTCTACTACTCACTCTCTACTACTCTCGACTACTCACTCTCTACTACTCTCTCTCTACTACTCACTCTCTACTACTCTCTACTACTCACTCTCTACTTATCTCTCTACTACGACTCTCTACTAATCTCTACTACTCCCTCTCTACTACTCACTCTACTACTCACTCTTCTACTCACTCTCTACTACTCCTTCTCTACTACTCTCTACTACTCTCTACTACTCTCTCTCTCTACTACTCTCTACTACTTACTCTCTACTACTCTCTACTACTCTCTCTCTGCTACTCACTCTACTACTCACTCTCTACTACTCAATCTCGACTACTCTCTACTACTCACTCTCTACTACTCTATACTACTCTCTACTACTCACTCTACTACTCACTCTCTACTACTCTCTACAACTCACTCTACTACTCACTCTCTACTACTCACTCTACTACTCTCTACTACTCACTCTCTGCTACTCTCTCTACTACTCTTTACTACTCTCTACTACTCACTCTCTACTCTCTATTACCCACTCTCCACTCTCTACCTCTCTACCTCACTCTACCTCTCTCTCTACTACTCTCTACCTCTCTACCTCTACCTCTCTACCTCTACCTCTCAACCTCTCTACCTCTCTCTACCTCTCTCTACACGCACACATATGCACATATATATGCATATATATGCAAATGCATATATATATATATGTATGTGTATATATATTTATACATACATATATAAACATATATATATAATCTGCATATCTATATAAATACAAATATAAATGCATGCATACATATACATATATGCATACATATGCATGTTATGTACATGAAAGTTTGAAAAACACTAATACAAGCAAAGCTAAAAAGCCACCTAATGACAAACAGAATTACTTTAACTTAAACGAGGGCGAGACCTATTGCATTTTCAATGCTTGTTTACTTGGTTCCATCAAGAAGGCATTCAGATGTATCACACATTTGCCATAAATTCTGAATGGTAGCACTCTAGTTGCTCATTAGATCACTGTAGTAAAGCTACTGCTCACCAGAGAAGTCTGCTGCGGGTATTCAAATTGCATGTTTTAGTCTGCATGTCAGAATTTGTTTATGAAATAGAAGAGGATTTGAGAAGTTAAAATGTGCCCTAATTTTTCTTTCTGCAGCATTAATCATACTTTCTATGGCAAAATGAACCACCTCATTGTGTTCCTTTTAAATTAAAATACTGACTTTCTATTACTCACTCACTACTACTCTCTACTACTCACTCTCTACTACTCTCTGCTACTCACTAACTACTACACACTCTCTACTACTTGCTCTCTACTACTCACTCTCTACTACTCTCTACTACTCACTCTACTACTCTCTAATACTCACTCTACTACTCACTCTCTACTACTCTCTACTACTCACTCTACTACTCCAATAATCTCTAATACTCACTCTCCACGACTCTACTACTCTCTACTACTCTCTCTCTACTACTCACTCTCTACTACTCACTCTACTACTCTCTAATACTCACTCTACTACTCACTCTCGACTACTCTCTACTACTCACTCTCTACTACTCTCGACTACTCACTCTCTACTACTCTCTCTCTACTACTCACTCTCTACTACTCTCTACTACTCACTCTCTACTAATCTCTCTACTACGACTCTCTACTAATCTCTACTACTCCCTCTCTACTACTCACTCTACTACTCACTCTTCTACTCACTCTCTACTACTCCTTCTCTACTACTCTCTACTACTCTCTACTACTCTCTCTCTACTACTCTCTACTACTCACTCTACTACTTACTCTCTACTACTCTCTACTACTCTCTCTCTGCTACTCACTCTACTACTCACTCTCTACTACTCTCTACTACTCACTCTCTACTACTCAATCTCGACTACTCTCTACTACTCACTCTCTACTACTCTATACTACTCTCTACTACTCACTCTCTACTACTCTCTACAACTCACTCTACTACTCACTCTCTACTACTCATTCTACTACTCTCTACTACTCACTCTCTGCTACTCTCTCTACTACTCTTTACTACTCTCTACTACTCACTCTCTACTCTCTATTACCCACTCTCCACTCTCTACCTCTCTACCTCACTCTACCTCTCTCTCTACTACTCTCTACCTCTCTACCTCTCTACCTCTACCTCTCTACCTCTACCTCTCTACCTCTCTACCTCTCTACCTCTCCCTACCTCTCTCTACACGCACACATATGCACATATATATGCATATGTATGCAAATGCATTTATATATATGTATGTGTATATATATATATACAAACATATATAAACATATATATATAATCTGCATATCTATATAAATACTAATATAAATGCATCTATACTTATACATATACATATATGCATACATATGCATGTTATGTACATGAAAGTTTGAAAAACACGAATACAAGCAAAGCTAAATAGCGACCTAATTACAAACAGAATTACTTTAACTTAAACGAGGGCAGACCTATTGCATTTTCAATGCTTGTTTACTTGGTTCCATCAAGAAGGCATTCAGATGTATCACACATTTGCCATAAATTCTGAATGGTAGCACTCTAGTTGCTCATTAGATCACTGTAGTAAAGCTACTGCTCACCAGGGAAGTCTGCTGCGGGTATTCAAAGTGCATGTTTTAGTCTGCATGTCAGAATTGTTTTATGAAATAGAAGAGGATTTGAGAAGTTAAAATGTGCCCTAATTTTTCTTTCTGCAGCATTAATCATACTTTCTATGGCAAAATGAACCACCTCATTGTGTTCCTTTTAAATTAAAATACTGACTTTCTACTACTCACTCACTACTACTCTCTGCTACTCACTAACTACTACACACTCTCTACTACTTGCTCTCTACTACTCACTCTCTACTACTCTCTACTACTCACTCTACTACTCTCTAATACTCACTTTACTACTCACTCTCTACTACTCTCTACTACTCACTCTACGACTCCAATAATCTCTAATACTCACTCTCCACGACTCTACTACTCTCTACTACTCTCTCTCTACTACTCACTCTCTACTACTCACTCTACTACTCTCTAATACTCACTCTACTACTCACTCTCGACTACTCTCTACTACTCACTCTCTACTACTCCACTACTCTCTACTACTCACTCTCTACTACTCTACTACTCTCTACTACTCTCTCTCTACTACTCACTCTCTACTACTCACTCTACTACTCTCTACTACTCACTCTCTACTACTCTCTACTACTCACTCTCTACTACTCACTCTCTACTAATGTCTCTACTACGACTCTCTACTAATCTTTACTACTCCCTCACTACTACTCACTCTACTACTCACTCTTCTACTCACTCTCTACTACTCCTTCTCTACTACTCTCTACTACTCACTCTCTACTACTCTCTCTCTACTACTCTCTACTACTCACTCAACTACTTACTCTCTACTACTCTCTACTACTCTCTCTCTGCTACTCACTCTACTACTCACTCTCTACTACTCACTCTCTACTACTCAATCTCGACTACTGTCTACTACTCACTCTCTACTACTCTATACTACTCTCTACTACTCGCTCTACTACTCACTCTACTACTCTCTACAACTCACTCTACTACTCACTCTCTACTACTCACTCTACTACTCTCTACTACTCACTCTCCGCTACTCTCTCTACTACTCTTTACTACTCTCTACTACTCACTCTCTACTCTCTATTACCCACTCTCCACTCTCTACCTCTCTACCTCACTCTACCTCTCTCTCTACTACTCTCTACCTCTCTACCTCTACCTCTCTACCTCTCTACCTCTCTCTACCTCTCTCTACACGCACACATATGCACATATATATGCATATATATGCAAATGCATTTATATATATGTATGTGTATATATATATACATACATATATAAACATATATATATAATCTGCATATCTATATAAATACAAATATAAATGCGTCAATACATATACATATACATATACATATATGCATACATATGCATGTTATGTACATGAAAGTTTGAAAAACACTAATACAAGCAAAGCTAAAAAGCCACCTAATTACAAACAGAATTACTTTAACTTAAACGAGGGCAGACCTATTGCATTTTCAATGCTTGTTTACTTGGTTCCATCAAGAAGGCATTCAGATGTATCACACATTTGCCATAAATTCTGAATGGTAGCACTCTAGTTGCTCATTAGATCACTGTAGTAAAGCTACTGCTCACCAGGGAAGTCTGCTGCGGGTATTCAAAGTGCATGTTTCAAGTCTGCATGTCAGAATTTTTTAATGAAATAGAAGAGGATTTGAGAAGTCAAAATGTGCCCTAATTTTTCTTTCTGCAGCATTAATCATACTTTCTATGGCAAAATGAACCACCTCATTGTGTTCCTTTTAAATTAAAATACTGACTCTCTACTACTCTCTCTCTACTACTCACTCTCTACTACTACTCTCTACTACTCACTCTCTACTACTCACTCTCTACTACTCACTCTCTACTACTCTACTACTCCCTACTACTACTCACTCTCTACTACTCTCTACTACTTGCTTTCTACTACTCACTCTCTACTACTCACTCTCTACTACTCTCTACTACTCACTCTCTACTACTCACTCTCTACTACTCTCTCTCTACTACTCTCTCTCTACTACTCACTCTCTACTACTCACTCTCTATTACTCTCTACTACTCACTCTCCACTACTCCACTACCCTCTACTACTCACTCTCTACTACTCACTCTCCACTACTCCCTACTACTCTCTCTCTACTACTCACTCTCTACTACTCACTCTCTACTACTCTCTCTCTACTACTTACTCTCTACTACTCTCTCTCTCTACTACTCTCTACTACTCTCTACTACTCGTGCTACTACTCTCTCTCTACTACTCACTCTCTGCTACTCTCTCTACTACTCTCTACTACTCACTCTACTACTCACTCTCTACTACTCACTCTCTACTACTCTCTACTACTCTCTCTCTGCTACTCACTCTCTACTACTCACTCTCTACTACTCACTCTACTACTCACTCTCTACTACTCAGTCTCCACTACTCCACTACCCTCTACTACTCACTCTCTACTACTCTACTACTCTCTACTACTCTCTCTCTACTACTCACTCTCTACTACTCTCTACTACTCACTCTCTACTACTCTCTCTCTACTACTCCCTACTACTCACTCTACTACTCACTCTCTATTACTCTCTACTACTCACTCTCCACTACTCCACTACCCTCTACTACTCACTCTCTACTACTCACTCTCCACTACTCCCTATTACTCTCTCTCTACTACTCACTCTCTACTACTCTCTCTCTGCTACTCTCTACTACTCTCTACTACTCACTCTTTACTACTCTCTACTACTCACTCTACTACTCACTCTCTACTACTCACTCTCTACTACTCACTCTCTACTACTCACTACTACTCACTCTACAACTCACTCTCTACTACTGTCTACTACTCTCTCTGCTACCCACTCTCTGCTACTCACTCTCTACTACTTTAACTTAAACGAGGGCGAGACCTATTGCATTTTCAATGCTTGTTTACTTGGTTCCATCAAGAAGGCATTCAGATGTATCACACATTTTCCATAAATTCTGAATGGTAGCACTCTAGTTGCTCATTAGATCCCTGTAGTAAAGCTACTGCTCACCAGGGAAGTCTGCTGCTGGTATTCAAAGTGCATGTTTCAAGTCTGCATGTCAGAATTTTTTAATGAAATAGAAGAGGATTTGAGAAGTCAAAATGTGCCCTAATTTTTCTTTCTGCAGCACTAATCATAATTTTTATGGCAAAATTAACCCCCTCATTCTGTTCCTTTGCAAATTAAATGTTTTACGTGTTACCACTTTATTCCAAACAAGATGGCTTCAGGTGTGCCACACTTTAGTAATAAGTAAGACTGTTAGCGCTCTAGTTATTCTTTAGAACACTCTGGGAAGCTGCAGTAGAACACAAAGGAATCAACTGACAGTCTCTGCCCTTGTTGGATGTACATGTTTTACTGAGAATGTCAGACTTCATTCTCACATGACTGAGAAAGATAATGTGAATTTACAGAAAATATGCTCTCAGGTTAGCTTATAGATCACCTTCCAAACCTCTGTGGGAAAAGCATGAGAAAATATTTTTCTCTCAAACATGATTCATGATATCCCAGCAGAAGGCTTTTTCACATGGTAAAATCACCTTAGAACACACCAGAATTCCTAAAATGAGCATGATACCATACTACTCTCTACTACTCACTCTCTGCTACTCTCTCTACTCCTCTTTACTACTCTCTACTACTCACTCTCTACTCTCTATTACCCACTCTCCACTCTCTACCTCTCTACCTCACTCTACCTCTCTCTTTACTACTCTCTACCTCTCTAACTCTCTACCTCTACCTCTACACCTCTACCTCTACCTCTCTACTTCGCTCTACACGCACACATATGCACATATATATGCATATATATGCAAATGCATTTATATATATGTATGTGTATATATATATATATATACATACATATATAAACATATATATAATCTGCATATCTATATAAATACAAATATAAATGCATGCATACATATACATATACATATACATATATGCATACATATGCATGTTATGTACATGAAAGTTTGAAAAACACTAATACAAGCAAAGCTAAAAAGCCACCTAATTACAAACAGAATTACTTTAACTTAAACGAGGGCGAGACCTATTGCATTTTCAATGCTTGTTTACTTGGTTCCATCAAGAAGGCATTCAGATGTATCACACATTTGCCATGTATTCTGAATGGTAGCGCTCTAGTTGCTCATTAGATCACTGTAGTAAAGCTACTGCTCACCAGGGAAGTCTGCTGCTGGTATTCAAAGTGCATGTTTCAAGTCTGCATGTCAGAATTTTTTAATGAAATAGAAGGGGATTTGAGAAGTCAAAATGTGCCCTAATTTTTCTTTCTGCAGCACTAATCATAATTTCTATGGCAAAATGAACCCCCTCATTCTGTTCCTTTGCAAATTAAATGTTTTACGTGTTACCACTTTATTCCAAACAAGATGGCTTCAGGTGTGCCATACTTTAGTAATAAGTAAGACTGTTAGCGCTCTAGTTATTCTTTAGAACACTCTGGGAAGCTGCAGTAGAACACAAAGGAATCAACTGACAGTCTCTGCCCTTGTTGGATGTACATGTTTTACTGAGAATGTCAGACTTCATTCTCACATGACTGAGAAAGATAATGTGAATTTACAGAAAATATGCTCTCAGGTTAGCTTATAGATCACCTTCCAAACCTCTGTGGGAAAAGCATGAGAAAATATTTTTCTCTCAAACATGATTCATGATATCCCAGCAGAAGGCTTTTTCACATGGTAAAATCACCTTAGAACACACCAGAATTACTAAAATGAGCATGATACCATACTACTCTCTACTACTCACTCTCTGCTACTCTCTCTACTCCTCTTTACTACTCTCTACTACTCACTCTCTACTCTCTATTACCCACTCTCCACTCTCTACCTCTCTACCTCACTCTACCTCTCTCTTAACTACTCTCTACCTCTCTAACTCTCTACCTCTACCTCTACACCTCTACCTCTACCTCTCTACCTCGCTCTACACGCACACATATGCACATATATATGCATATATATGCAAATGCATTTATATATATGTATGTGTGTATATATATATATATATACATACATATATAAACATATATATATAATCTGCATATCTATATAAATACAAATATAAATGCATGCATACATATACATATACATATATGCATACATATGCATGTTATGTACATGAAAGTTTGAAAAATACTAATACAAGCAAAGCTAAAAAGCCACCTAATTACAAACAGAATTACTTTAACTTAAACGAGGGCGAGACCTATTGCATTTTCAATGCTTGTTTACTTGGTTCCATCAAGAAGGCATTCAGATGTATCACACATTTGCCATGTATTCTGAATGGTAGCGCTCTAGTTGCTCATTAGATCACTGTAGTAAAGCTACTGCTCACCAGGGAAGTCTGCTGCTGGTATTCAAAGTGCATGTTTCAAGTCTGCATGTCAGAATTTTTTAATGAAATAGAAGGGGATTTGAGAAGTGAAAATGTGCCCTAATTTTTCTTTCTGCAGCACTAATCATAATTTCTATGGCAAAATGAACCCCCTCATTCTGTTCCTTTGCAAATTAAATGTTTTACGTGTTACCACTTTATTCCAAACAAGATGGCTTCAGGTGTGCCATACTTTAGTAATAAGTAAGACTGTTAGCGCTCTAGTTATTCTTTAGAACACTCTGGGAAGCTGCAGTAGAACACAAAGGAATCAACTGACAGTCTCTGCCCTTGTTGGATGTACATGTTTTACTGAGAATGTCAGACTTCATTCTCACATGACTGAGAAAGATAATGTGAATTTACAGAAAATATGCTCTCAGGTTAGCTTATAGATCACCTTCCAAACCTCTGTGGGAAAAGCATGAGAAAATATTTTTCTCTCAAACATGATTCATGATATCCCAGCAGAAGGCTTTTTCACATGGTAAAATCACCTTAGAACACACCAGAATCCCTAAAATGAGCATGATACCATACTACTCTCTACTACTCACTCTCTGCTACTCTCTCTACTACTCTTTACTACTCTCTACTACTCACTCTCTACTCTCTATTACCCACTCTCCACTGTCTACCTCTCTACCTCACTCTACCTCTCTCTTTACTACTCTCTACCTCTCTACCTGTCTACCTCTACCTCTACACCTCTACCTCTACCTCTCTACCTCGCTCTACACGCACACATATGCACATATATATGCATATATATGCAAATGCATTTATATATATGTATGTGTATATATATATACATACATATATAAACCTATATATATAATCTGCATATCTATATAAATACAAATATAAATGCATGCATACATATACATATACATATATGCATACATATGCATGTTATGTACATGAAAGTTTGAAAAACACTAATACAAGCAAAGCTAAAAAGCCACCTAATTACAAACAGAATTACTTTAACTTAAACGAGGGCAAGACCTATTGCATTTTC
Source organism: Triturus cristatus (assembly GCF_964204655.1). Classification (NCBI taxonomy): domain Eukaryota; kingdom Metazoa; phylum Chordata; class Amphibia; order Caudata; family Salamandridae; genus Triturus; species Triturus cristatus. The sequence goes on along the minus strand of NC_140583.1, from coordinate 1,153,909,540 downwards.
AATGCTTGTTTACTTAGTTCCATCAAGAAGGCATTCAGATGTATCACACATTTGCCATGTATTCTGAATGGTAGCGCTCTAGTTGCTGATTAGATCACTGTAGTAAAGCTACTGCTCACCAGGGAAGTCTGCTGCTGGTATTCAAAGTGCATGTTTCAAGTCTGCATGTCAGAATTTTTTTATGAAATAGAAGAGGATTTGAGAAGTCAAAATGTGCCCTAATTTTTCTTTCTGCAGCACTAATCATAATTTCTATGGCAAAATGAACCCCCTCATTCTGTTCCTTTGCAAATTAAATGTTTTACGTGTTACCACTTTATTCCAAACAAGATGGCTTCAGGTGTGCCATACTTTAGTAATAAGTAAGACTGTTAGCGCTCTAGTTATTCTTTAGAACACTCTGGGAAGCTGCAGTAGAACACAAAGGAATCAACTGACAGTCTCTGCCCTTGTTGGATGTACATATTTTACTGAGAATGTCAGACTACATTCTCACATGACTGAGAAAGATAATGTGAATTTACAGAAAATATGCTCTCAGGTTAGCTTATAGATCACCTTCCAAACCTCTGTGGGAAAAGCATGAGACATTTTTTTTCTCTCAAACATGATTCATGATATCCCAGCAGAAGGCTTTTTCACATGGTAAAATCACCTTAGAACACACCAGAATTCCTAAAATGAGCATGATACCATACTACTCTCTACTACTCACTCCCTGCTACTCTCTCTACTACTCTTTACTACTCTCTACTACTCACTCTCTACTCTCTATTACCCACTCTCCACTCTCTACCTCTCTACCTCACTCTACCTCTCTCTATACTACTCTCTACCTCTCTACCTCTACCTCTACACCTCTACCTCTACCTCTCTACCTCTCTCTACACGCACACATATGCACATATATATGCATATATATGCAAATGCATTTATATATATGTATGTGTATATATATATATACATACATATATAAACATATATATATAATCTGCATATCTATATAAATACAAATATAAATGCATGCATACATATACATATACATATATGCATACATATGCATGTTATGTACATGAAAGTTTGAAAAACACTAATACAAGCAAAGCTAAAAAGCCACCTAATTACAAACAGAATTACTTTAACTTAAACGAGGACGAGACCTATTGCATTTTCAATGCTTGTTTACTTGGTTCCATCAAGAAGGCATTCAGATGTATCACACATTTGCCATGTATTCTGAATGGTAGCGCTCTAGTTGCTCATTAGATCACTGTAGTAAAGCTACTGCTCACCAGGGAAGTCTGCTGCTGGTATTCAAAGTGCATGTTTCAAGTCTGCATGTCAGAATTTTTTCATGAAATAGAAGAGGATTTGAGAAGTCAAAATGTGCCCTAATTTTTCTTTCTGCAGCACTAATCATAATTTCTATGGCAAAATGAGCCCCCTCATTCTGTTCCTTTGCAAATTAAATGTTTTACGTGTTACCACTTTATTCCAATCAAGATGGCTTCAGGTGTGCCATACTTTAGTAATAAGTAAGACTGTTAGTGCTCTAGTTATTCTTTAGAACACTCTGGGAAGCTGCAGTAGAACACAAAGGAATCAACTGACAGTCTCTGCCCTTGTTGGATGTACATGTTTTACTGAGAATGTCAGACTTCATTCTCACATGACTGAGAAAGATAATGTGAATTTACAGAAACTATGCTCTCAGGTTAGCTTATAGATCACCTTCCAAACCTCTGTGGGAAAAGCATGAGAAAATATTTTTCTCTCAAACATGATTCATGATATCCCAGCAGAAGGCTTTTTCACATGGTAAAATCACCTTAGAACACACCAGAATTCCTAAAATGAGTATGATACCATTAACAAATAACAAATGATTTATAATGTAACTAATGTCTTAAAACCTTCTATTAACTGCAATGCTTGTTAATGAGGTGCTATCATGTATATTGGTCCCAAGATGGCTGCCAAAACTTCTTGGATGAAGTGCTGACAGCCAATCAGATCTCACAATGAGATGTGTGGTTAGGTTCCGCCCAGATATATATGTGATTATGGTTTTGATTTCCTCAGGAACTACTGAACAGGTTGACACCATTTAAGCAAAAGGCACGAGTCTGAACTGAGGACTACCTCTTTGCCAAATTTGGTGTAATTCCGTTCAGCAGTTCGGGCTGTAGCTGCGGCGGCTAAAGGTCCTATGGGAAATTGCATGAGGAAAACACGTTTTGGGACACCCCTTTTTTCTCGGCCCCCGCTACACGAATCATGCTGAGACTTTCCGGATAGGAGCGGACTGGAGCTGGCCAAAAGTTCTGAAAATTTCACGAAGATTCGTCAATCGACGCCAAAGTTATTGGGAATAGAATGTTGAGGATTTCCTATGGAAAATAGGTCCTAACTATAACTACCTACTGGCGACCGCCAGTAGTAAATATATATATATATATTTATATAAATATTACATCACTCATCTCGAATGACATCACTGATGACAACATGCAGTGGCTGTGAGTTCTTCAGCAGTTCTTACAGGAAACAGACCATCAGTCATACTTGCATTCCTCCACCTTCTCATCCTCTCATCATGAGTGTCATGCCCATATCTACCAAACATGTACTTATACCTTCCGCCACTCCTCTGTCTCTCTTTGTCATGCATTTCATCTTCCCATTCGGTCAATGCTTCGAACTGTGTCGGTCTAGGTCTCGGTTCTAGGTTCATCATTCTTTCTCTTAAATTTCTCAAAACCGCTAAATTAAATGAACCATGCTCTGGAAATGCCAAAATTCCATCATCTCTAGTGTACTTTACCCAATTGTCTAACCAAATACAAGTATGATATCCGTATTTCAAAACCATAAAGGATGCAGGGGTTTTCGGTGGGGGAAGCAACTGTCCTTCCCTAGTCACAATCGGTTTCTCCTTTTTAAACCGTTTCTTGATTCTCCCAATTCTCCTTTTCAGGTGGATCGTAATACATCATTTCGTCTTTTGTGTATCGCTAGTCTTTTCCTTACGTCTGCTCTGTTATTTTAACCAATCGTAGCGCGACTCACACTAATGCACCAATCCAGAGCGTCAACGTCACTTCTACAATCCTCCAATCCCAGCGCATCTCACACTAACGCACCAATCAGCGGCGTCTACGTCACCCTTCAATTCTCCACTCCTAGCTCGGCGTACACTAACGCACCAATCAGGAGCGTCTGCGTCTCTGGCTGACTGGCCAATCCCAGCGCGGTCTTTCTGACGTCAGCAGCCGCTGCTGCAGCTCTTGCTCCTGTTGACCCCTCCTTTACAAAAAATTCTCTCGGTAAGCTTTTTACGTTCTTTTAATTCACAAATCTGTTAGTAACAACATAAAAACGCCACCATTGTCTGCTTCGCTAGCCAAAGAACAATTAATGACCTTTTTCACCAGAATTCCGTCTTTCCCGAGAGCAGCGCTTACCTCTGCCCTACTACGGAATCGTTACTTCCGTTGATAAAGTAGCACATCCCTCTACCTTACACTTCTAACAAGCATTAGCTAACCGTTTCTCCAGAATTAAGTCACCTAGTTGGAGACCCAGTGCTCCTGAGAAATAAGACCAGAGTTTCACAATTAACCTGAATACTATATCATTCACGCACTTTCACACGGAAAATGTAGTTCATTCACACAGAATTCTATCTTTCCCGAGAACAGCGAACAGTCTGTCCTACTACAGAATTATGACACACGTTAATAAAGTAGCACTTCCCTCTACTTTATGCTTCTAACAAGCTTAGGGAACACCCATTACCTTTCCAGTGATAAGCGTTTTCAGAGCTCCTTCTGGACTCCAAGTACCTAAGACCAAAATGTCACAGGTGACCTTCGCTACCATACACTTCTTTCATACAGGAAATGTCTCTAATGGCAACACACGGCGATGTTACTGAATCGAACCCAGACAATGCGTCATGCAACTTCAATCGTTACACCTTTTCCCTGTGTACCTACAGGGCAACAACAAGTCCGTCTTTCCCGAGAGCAGCGCTTACCTCTGCCCTACTATGGAATCGTTACAAACTTCCGACTTCCTACATCCCAGAAGCCGTCAAACAACATAGAACTCAACGTGACTCAACATAGAGTGTTAATACATAAACCAATACTTTCCGATAATCAATAAGCTATTTACAGGCAATAATTACCAAAACAATAAAAACCATAACTCTGCTACCAGAAAAACTGATGCAGCGCGGAAACTTGGGTAACGGGAATCAAATCAAAACCCCGTACCTAACATCCTCCCTTCGTCACAGGCCAAATATCACATCAACACATTCACTCTCTCATGCAGTGGTGGGGCCCATATCACCAACAGTCACACTTCTCTTCTCACTGGCCTGCACTTACTGGAGAGATAAATGTTCCAAGCGCCGACATGAAAGGAGTACCTCATAACACATATATGTACATTAAATCATAAACTTAGACATCTTCAAGATACTCCTCCCACGTATTCGATGGATCATTTAGTTGGATCAGTGAGGTGATTTACTCCGACTAAACACATTTAAGATCCTGCTCTATCTTCTCTTAATAAACGACCAGAACACATTTGCTAGTTAATCAATATTTAGTTTATCTAATCAAATATAAGAATTTAATTCAATTTAGTAAATTTATTAATCATCACACAAATCACAGAATACCATATTTTCCTATTCTGGCTATCGGTCGTCCTCTAAGTCATCAAATTTTGTCGTCAGCACGCTACAGTCCCAAAGGTCGGGTCAGAGACCAAAGTCGTGCAAGTACCGATCAGTGCCCATATGGTTTCAATAGTCTCTGGTTCATCAAGAAATTGGGCAGCAATTCAGTCTGTCAAAGATTCAGGAGCACAGCTGTCATGTAGAGTCACCGTCGTCTCCGTCAGCAAAGAGCATCCGTCGTCAGAGCGAGCAAAAAGAAAAAAGAATAGCAGAGCAGAGCAAAAAGCAAAAAAAGCAAAAAGCACACCCCTCTCTATTCTAACGTCTTTTATAATAAAAGTAAATTCAAAATGATACATTCTAAAGATTTGGGAATCATCCATTGGTCCATTAAGATCGTCCGGTGAAGTTTTACATATCTAATGATGTCATAGCGTCAGGCATGATCCATCCGGTTTCTTGCATAAGTCCTTTGTTTGAACATTTGGCAAGCGTCCCGCCGTGACCTTGCTTGGGTACATCTTGCTTACGGTCATGTCGAGGCAACTGTTAAATGTGGTTGGCGCAAGCGCACTTCACTCGAAACCTCGTGGAATGGTAGCCATTTCGTTGAGTAGGTCGGGCGGCCATCTTGTTTTTGGGCCCAAAGGACAACTTAAGCAAAACAAACACAAAAAGAGATTAAAACATAGAAATAACGACTAAAAATGTTATACCCTCACTAATTCCCCTATGTGCTTGTAATTATCTAGCATATAGCGACATATACAGCGTTCATACTCAGCCATTGATGTCATCTGGTGCAACATACGATAATGTCACAAAAGCAACATATATCAAGCAATATTCTATTTTTCTTATGTTACTATGCGTACATAGGTTAGTAATAACAAATAGTTTTCACACAAATACATTAATACTATTATAATTAATAGATTATTCTAATTAGTTAAAACATGCAGAAATAAGGGGGTATACAAATTTTTTTACTACCCGCTCCATCAATCCTATAGTCTTAGTGGGCATGCTTGTTATGCAGATCAACTTCAAAGACAGGGTTACTGTAGGGAAAGCGTACATTACAAAGAATGAGTCGAATTTACTAGGGTGGAATCATCAAAAAGATCTTGGGAAAAAATGGGATCCTAATGCTTCAGAACCAGTGTATTTGGTTGAGAGATCTAGCGTAGGGACAGAAGTGTGTGAAGAATTTCCAGAGGTATTTTCAGAAAAGTTGGGTTTACTGAAGGGGTTCTCACATAAAATTAAATTGAAGAAACAACACAAACCTACTTTTCACAAATCTAGATCGGTCCCTTTACTAATAAGAGATCCTCTTAAAAGAGAATTGTAGAGGCTAGAAACCTGTGGTGTAATTGAGAGAATAGAGAGCTCGGAGAGGTTGGCTCCCATAGTAGTCGTAAGGAAGGAGGGAAAGGTATCCGCTTGTGTGTGGATCTTAGGGATCTTAATTACAACAACTGGGTGGATAGACACCCTCTTCCCAACATTAATAAGATGCTCAGCGTAATACAAGGCGCCAAATATTTCAGCGTTCTAGACCTTTCTGCAGCGTACCATTAGGTAGCTCTCCATCCTGATCCCAAATCCCTCACATCCTTCATCACACCCTTCGGAGCCTACCAATTTAACAGAATGCCGTTCAGCCTTGCATCTCACGCGGCAGTGTTCCAATGTATAATGCAACACATTTTGAAGGGTTTGGGAAAAGTGCTGTGTTTTCAGGATGACATCTTGATATATGGGGGGTCAGAAACAGAGCACAACAAGATCCTCAGTGAGGTCCTAGGTAAACTAAGCAAGGCAGGATTCACCACTCACAGAGATAAATGTAAAATTGGGGTGAAGTCTGTAGTGTATCTGGGCCACACCATCTCTGGTGAAGGAATCAGACCTAAAACAAGCTTAGTGGATTCTGTCAAGCTTGCCCCAGCTCCTATCAACAAGGACGAGCTAAGATCTTTTTTGGGTCTGGTAGAGTACATGTCTAAGTTTGTAGAAAACGTTGCTGGACATGTGCACTCTCTAAGAGACTTGTTAAAGAAAGGGTCCCCCTTTGATTGGAATTCCCAATGTCAAAGTGACTTCACTTTTATCAAACAAGCCATAGTAAAAGCTCCCTGTAGGAGAGTGGCATCAACTGCATAGTTGCCCCCAACTTTTTGCTGATGTTTTGACTGTTTTATGACACTAGCCAGGCTGTGGCCCTGCTATCCAGGACCGCAGCCTATCTGCTTCTTCTTTAAACTGATGTGAGTACCCTAGGTACCTACCAATTGGATACTGAGGACACCCTGTCAGCCCCTTGTAGATGGTACCCTAGGTACCCAGGTCATGGGTGCCTCAGAGGCCCACCAGGGGCTGCAGCACTTATTGTGCCACCCCTGGGACAGCCATACAAACTGACACCACCAGACCACTACTGTAGTCTGGGTAAGGTGGTGCTTGCCCCCCTTACAGGGATATAGGTATCCTGTATCCCACTTAATTCAACACATATATCCTCATAGGTCACCCCTAAGGCAGGCCTTGCTAATCCTACAAGGCAGGGTTGTGAGATATGTGTGAGGGGGAACCCCTACCTGAGTAGGGCCCCTCTGCGACCTTCGTAAAACTATTGCTCGCTTGTTTGTAGTGCAGTCATATCATATAGTCTTAACCGCATTATAAGTAATCGCAATAGCGTGATAACTTGAGAATGGCTACACAGAACCATATTGTGTTTGGTGTCAAACATGTAGGAATTATAACCCCAATCCAGCCATGGGAGGGAGGGCATGATTCCCCCCTGCTAGAGGGGCGATATGGGAAAAGCGGCAGAATTTAGACACCAATTTAAAAGTGCACACGTAGTACAAAATGGATGCTACCCACCACCCACACGACTCTGGCTGCCTGTTGCTGGGCAGAACTCCAGCCACGGCAGCTGGACAATAGGGATCTTGTTGCAGGGAGGTGCTCCCACCTCCCCAGACAGACTATGTTCATTGGAACTGGGTGGGTGCACCATAGGATGTCTTTCAGACTTGCACGTAGGCTTCTCCAGTGCCTACTTCTGCATACACCGCCTCAAACCGGTTCAGGGGCATCCTGTCCCCTGCCCAGGTGGGAAGCCACACAAAGGTGAGAGGGTGTAGCCACCCTTTCCCACCTGAACTCTCATTGGTAGGCTCTGATCTGGACACTATACTAATCTTTGGATAAAGGTGAATACAGGGTCCCCAGAGCCTCAGATTATTCTTGGACTTCACAGACTTGAACTTCGACTTGCTGCCACACAGCTAAAGGAAGAAATCTCCCTTGGGGTAAAGGAGTTACCCCCCTGCTTGGCAGGCACCTGAAATACTGCAAGTGACCCGGTTGGTACCTCACTGCTGCTACGGACATCGACGACTCTTTCCTACCTTGAGGTGAGTTTCCAAGCATCCCAGAGGCCAGTGAGTGTGCACAGCAAAGCTCAGCACCCTGGACCCCGTGGGTGCCGAGATCCCCAATACCCCAGGACACCGGCCACCTCTTGCACAGCACACGAACCCGATGAGTGGGGAAGTTGTGCTTTGGCCCATTATTGAGCCAACCTCTCAGCATCATCTGTGCCAAAGATCGATGCCCTAGCCTGCTCTGGCGACCCGTGGGTGCATCTTTACGCATGCCAAATTGCTGCCTCCCACGGTCCCTTGTCTCTCAACTGGTGGGCCCTGGCGGAGGTCAATCTTCACTTCCAAGAGTTCCCCTAGTTGTTCCAGGCCTGCTCTTCAGTCTCCTTGCTGGAGAGCCCGCTCAGACCTTGTGGGTCTGCACCAGTAGCTGTTTTGTGATTCTTGCATGGGTTGCGGTTGCCAAGGCTTAGTGGATCCAACCCGGACACTAACACAGCAGCGACCCTCATCTTTTGTGGGACAGTTGCCATTCAGAAGCTGGCCTTCCTTGAAGCCTCCTGGACCCCGTGGCTGACGATCCAAGCTACCCATCTCCCACTTGGAAGCACCCGACATTGAAGGGCTCTTTCTCCTGAGCCCCCTGGTCACTGTGCCGTGACCCAGACTCTGTCCCCTCTGGTTTCAGGTCCTTCTCTTCAAGATCTACATCTTCAATCTTCACGACATCGACGACGCTTCTTGCTAGCAGCAGGTCTTCACGTTTTGCCATTGAAAATCAGCCCGCGACCCAACATCGAAATGCACCCGGCTTCCCTGGGGCAGGTAACAGTGGTACCTCGGTACTCTCGTGGGTGTGGGCCCTTCAAAAGCTTAACTCTAAAGTATTGAACTTGAACTCCTGCTAGAAGTGTTTTTAATTTTGTAAAATTCAACCGCGACATTCTCCATAGGCTTTAATAGAGATCACGACAGTAGCTTCTGCCACTGCACGCGTCTCTCGTGGGTCCCCTTCCTCACTACCTTGCGTGGTTTCACAAGGGGCCAGCGACCCTAAATGCCCTAGGCATTGTCTGTAGAATTGTCGTGGTTCTTATACCACCTATTTGATATATGGTTTGGTCCCCCCCTGGGGCCCAATGATTCCAGTGCTATTTATTGTAACTATCAATGCTTGTTTGAATTGTATCTTTACCTCCAGCCTCATAAAGAGACTAGTGGGATTATTCTTAGAATAAATACATATATTTAATATATATACCTGTGTGGACTACTCTTTCATTTGGTTATTCAAGAGGTTATCTATGGTAAAGCAATAAGCTTAACACTCCTTCAAGACTTAGCCTGAAGGCTGCTCTCCACAGCTACCACTAGGATAGCTTTCTTTAAAGGTTGTCTTTAACCTATCACCATAAGAGTCTAATTGGACTTGTGCAAGGTGTCCCCTAGAACTAGAGGACAGCATATGCCAGGCCAACTTCTCACATTGGTGTGCAGCGGTTGGATTCAAGCTTGCCATTGTTTTTACCAGATAACAAATTGAATTTCTAAAGTGAAAGCCACTTGGTACTAAAGGTACATATAAATTTAAGCTTAGAATACAATAAGTTCTACTGAACTTAGGAGTTGTGTGTAGAAGGCTTAGCACACCTTGACTACACCTCAAGAAAGGGTTCAGTAAGCCACACCTAGTGTAGGTAGATACACCAGTACCACTACACTAGAAATGTCTTCAGGATCAGGAGCCCATAAGGCCCTGGAAGGACCTTCAAGGGTCCCAGTCAACAAGTATGACAACCTCTCTTTTGCTGAGCTTAGGGAGATGTGCACTACTAGACAATGAAGACAAACAAAGGTGCCAACACTCAACGTCTCAGGGAAATCCTGCTCATTGCAGACTTCAAGCAGACTCTAGTGTCTGAGCTTAGACAGGTTGGGTGGGCATCCCACAGAAGAGGACACCCAGGTGGTGAACTCTGATGAGGACCAGGAAGAGGAAGTTGAACTTGACCTGGATGAACCAGACCACTCACAACATGGAGGTGATGGCCCAAGAGGCACTCCCTCCATCCCTAATGGGAGTGTGGTGGATCCAAACAGAAGGAACAGATCCCCCTCAGAGGAGTCTAACCATTCTGATAGATCCAAAAGGACCTCTGCCTCCTCTCAGAGAAGAGAATCCTCCCAAGAGAGGAAATGCAGACTGATCCAGTTTGAGCAAGCTAAGCTTCAGCTCAGGAGAGAACAGTTAGCATTAGAAAGGGAGTCCCTGGAGCTTCAGAAAGCTTCAAGAAAGTGGGGTCTAGAGACCCCTGGTGGCAGTAATAATACCCCTAGAGTTAGAGAGAAAGCTCCTGACAATAGGAACCTGCATAAGATTGTGCCCCCCTATCAGTCAGGGGATGACATCCATAAATGGATCACTGCACTTGAGAGGGCCTGTAAAGTTCAGAGGGTCCCAGTAGAGCAGTGGGCAGCAATCTTATGGCTCTCCTTTGCAGACAAAGGAAGAGACAAGCTCCTCTCTGTTAGGGAAGAGGATGCAGATGATTATTATATCTTGAGAGATACTTTGATAGATGGGTTTGGTCTAACCACTGATCAATACAGGTTAAAGTTCAGAGATACCCAAAAAGCACAGAATCAAGATTGGGTAGACTTTGTAGATTGTGCTACTAAGGCTCTGGAAGGTTGGTTAACTGGCAGTAAAGTAAATGATTACCAAGGATTATACAATCTCATCATGAGGGAGCAGATCCTTAAGAATTGTCAGAATCAGCTCTTGCATTAGCACCTGGTGGACTCAGATCTGACCTCTCCCCAAGAATTGGGAAAGAAGGCAGACAAATGGGTCAGAACCAGGATCAAGCAAAAGGTCCAGCCCTTGGGGGGTGCAACTAAAAAGGAAGATGCCAAAAACTCTGAGAAGGGTGGGGAAAAGGGAAAAGACCAGCAGTCTTCAACAGGCCCCCAAAAATCAGCATCTGATAATTCCCAATCCAACAAAGCTAAACAGCCAAGGAAGCCATGGTGTAAAATCTGTAAACAGAAAACCCATTGGACTTCAGACTGTAATAAGGCCAAAGACTCCACAAGTGCCACTACACCTGCCCCTAAGGCATCTGTTCCCCCTAGTCCAGCTATAGGTGGTGGTACACAGAACAAGGGTATAGTAGGGTTGACCCTGGGATCCGGAGAGGACTCTGGCCTAGTCAGAATGCCTACTCAGGCTGTATTGGTTTGTGATGGGGACCTGTCCCTATTTGTGAGTCCCAGTGGTCTGGGCAAATACAAGCAACATCCTAGAATAAATGGAAGGGAGTCTCTAGCTTACAGGGACACAGGGGCTAGTGTCACCATGGTGACTAAGGACCTTGTGGACCCAAGCCAGATCATACTTGGAGAAACTTACCAGGTGACCAATGCAAGCAATGTCAGTACTAACCATGCTCTGGCAGTTGTTAACTTCTCTTGGGGAGGGGTAACTGGCCTAAAGAAGGTTGTGATGAGTGCAGACCTACCAGTAGAATGTTTGCTATGGAATGATTTGGAGACCTCAGCATGGGCTGAGGTGGAGCTGACTACCCATGCAGCGATGCTGGGTATCCCTGCAGAAGTATTTGCCCTGACAAGGTCAAAAGCCAAGCTGACAGAAACTGAACAGGCCATGGATCCTGGAAAAATGGACCAAGGCCCTTCCAAGAGGAGGAGTAGCAGGGGTAAGGCAGTGCCTTCCCCCCAGGATCAGTCTGAAGAGACTCTTATAGCAGAAGAGGATCTGACACCTGAAGAAGGAACTGTCCCAGATGAGCTTGAGCCTGATCAGGTTGAGTTCTTGGGGACAGGGGGACCTTCTAGGGCAGACTTGAGCCTGGAGCAGCAGAGCTGCCCCACTCTTGAACCCCTCAGACAGCAGGCTGCTGCTGAGGCTGCTGGGAATGCTAGTGGAACCCATAAGATATATTGGGATGATGGACTCCTGTGCTCTGAGGGTCGAGACCCCAAGCCTGGTGCAGCCAGGAGGTTGGTCATACCTCAGATGTTCAGGTGTTTCCTACTCACACTGGCCCATGATTTTCCCTTAGCAGGACGCTAGGCCAAAATAAGACATGGGACAGAATTGCCCCTCACTTTCCTTGGCCTCAAATGAGTGAGGACTGTAAGAGTTTCTGTAGCTCTTGCATTACCTGCCAGGCCAGTGGCAAGGCAGGTAAATCCACAAAGGCCCCCCTGATACCACTACCTGTGGTGGGGGTTCCCTTTGAATGGGTAGGGATTGACATAGTTGGTTCCCTTGACCCACCAACAGCATCTGGGCACAGGTTTATTCTGGTGGTAGTGGATCATGCCACCAGATACCCAGAAGCTATTCCCCTTAGGACCATCACAGCACCTGTGGTGGCAAGGGCCCTCCTGGGAATCTTTTCCAGGGTGGGTTTTCCTAAGGAGGTCATATCTGACCGAGGAACAAACTTTATGAGTAGTTACCTCAAAGCAATGTGGAAGGAGTGTGGTGTCAACTACAGGTTCACCACCCCTTATCATCCTCAATGCAATGGGCTTGTTGAGAGATTCAACAAGACCCTAAAGGGTATGATCAAAGGGCTCCCAGAAAAGCTTAGGCGAAAATGGGATGTTCTTCTGCCCTGCCTTCTCTTTGCACACAGGGAGGTGCCACAGAAGGGGGTTGGTTACAGCCCTTTTGAACTTTTGTTTGGTCACCCTGTCAGAGGGCCACTCTGTCTAGTGAAGGAGGGATGGGAGTTACCTCTCAAACCCCCTAAACAGGATATTGTGGACTATGTACTTGGTCTCCGCTCCCGGATGGCTGAGTATATGAAGAAGGCGACAAAAAACCTTGAGGCAAGTCAGGAATTGCAAAAAGCCTGGCATGACCAAAAGGCTGTACTGGTGGTGTACCAGCCAGGACAGAAGGTATGGGTGCTGGAGCCAGTGGCCCTAGCAGCCCTCCAAGACAAATGGAGTGGACCCCATACCATATTGGAAAAGAAGGGAGAGGTCACCTACTTGGTGGACCTTCGCACTCCCAGAAGTCCCCACAGGGTACTTCATGTAAACAGACTGAAACCATATGTGGACAGGGCTGACATGGGCTTGCTCATGGCAACGGATGAGGGACAGGAGGAGGAGAGTGACCCTCTCTCAGACCTGCTCTCTACCAACCCTGATGATGGGTCAGTAGATGGTGTAGCCTTGGCAGGTAGCCTCACTGCCCAGCGACAGTCTGATTGCAGACAAGTTCTCCAGTCATTCAGGCATATGTTTTCACTGACTCCAAGCCAGACCACCTGGTGCACTCATGATGTGGACACTGGGGACAGTCTGCCTGTGAAGAATAAGATCTACAGGCAACCTGACCATGTCAGGGACTGCATAAGGACAGAAGTCCAAAAGATGTTGGAATTGGGAGTCATTGAGCCCTCAGACAGCCCTTGGGCTAGCCCAGTAGTCCTTGTACCAAAACCTCGCACCCAAGACGGTAAGAGAGAAATGAGGTTCTGTGTAGACTACAGAGGACTCAATGCAGTCACTAGGACTGATGCACATCCCATTCCCAGAGCAGATGAGCTCAAAGATAAATTGGCCTCAGCCAAATATCTGAGCACATTTGATCTGACAGCTGGCTACTGGTAGATAAGGTTAGCTGAATCTGCAAAAGCCAAAACTGCATTTTCTACCCCTGGTGGGTATTATCAATTTATTGTGATGCCCTTTGGTTTGAAAAATGCACCTGCCACTTTTCAAAGGTTGGTGAACCAAGTCCTCTCAGGCTTGATGACTTTAGTGCAGCATATCTAGATGATATTGCTGTCTTCAGCTCCACCTGGGAAGATGACCTGATCCACCTGAGGAAAGTTTTGGAAGCCCTGCAAAAGGCAGGACTCACTATCAAGGCTACTAAGTGCCAGATAGGGCAGAGTCAGGTTGTGTACCTTGGCCACCTGGTAGGTGGAGGCCAGGTTCAACCACTACAGAGCAAAATCCAGACCATCATGGACTGGGTTGCTCCAACCACCCAGACTCAGGTCCGAGCTTTCTTAGGCCTGACTGGCTATTACAGAAGATTTGTCAATGGATATGGATCCATTGTGACCCCCTTAAATGACTTAACCTCTAAGAGGATGCCCAAGAAAGTTCAGTGGACTGTCAGCTGTCAGAAAGCTTTTGATGACCTAAAACAGGCAATGTGCTCTGCTCCAGTGCTCCTAAGCCCCAACTACTCCAAAGAATTCATAGTTCAAATTGATGCTTCTGAGGTGGGGGTAGGTGCTGTATTATCACAACTGAATGACGAGGGCCAGGATCAACCAGTAGCTTTTATTAGCAGAAGGTTGACCCCCATAGAGATACGTTGGTCAGCTATAGAGAGGGAGGCCTTTGCTGTGGTCTGGGCCTTGAAGAAGCTGAGGCCATACTTGTTTGGCACTCACTTCATTGTTCAACCCGACCATAAGCCCCTCCTATGGCTAAAACAGATGAAGGGTGAAAATCCCCAAACTACTCAGGTGGTCCATTTCCCTACAGGGGATGGACTATACAGTGGAACATAGACCTGGGAGCAACCATGCCAATGCAGATGGCAACTCCAGATATTGCCACTTAGAACATGAAGACTCAACTGGTCAAGGTTCGTTTAATGTCCCTGCGTTTGGGGGGGGGGGTTATGTAGGAGAGTGGAATCGACTGCATAGTTGCCCCCAACGTTTTGCTGATGTTTTGACTGTTTTATGACACTAGCCAGGCTGTGGCCCTGCTATCCAGGACCCCAGCCTATCTGCTTCTTCTCTAAACTGATGTGAGTACCCTAGGTACCTACCAATTGGATACTGAGGACACCCTGTCAGCCCCTTGTAGATGGTACCCTAGGTACCCAGGGCATGGGTCCTTCAGAGGCCTACCAGGGGCTGCAGCACTTGTTGTGCCACCCCTGGGACAGTCATACAAACTGACACCACCAGACCACTACTGTAGTCTGGGTAAGCTGGTGCTTGCACCCCTTACAGGGATATAGGTATCCTGTATCCCACTTAATACAACACATATATCCTCATAGGTCACCCCTAAGGCAGGCCTTGCTAATCCTACAAGGCAGGGTGCTGAGATATGTGTGAGGGGGAACCCCTACCTGAGTAGGGCCCCTCTGCAACCTTTGTAAAACTATTGCTGGGTTGTTTGTAGTGAAGCCATACCATATACTCCTAACCGCATTATAAGTAATCGCAATAGCGTGATAACTTGAGAATGGCTACACAGAACCATATCGTGTTTGGTGTCAAACATGTAGGAATCATACCCCCAATCCAGCCATGGGAGTGAGGACATGATTCCCCCCTGCTAGAGGGGCGATATGGGAAAAGCGGCAGAATTTAGACACCAATTTAAAAGTGCACACGTAGTACAAAATGGATGCTACCCGCCACCCACACGACTCTGGCTGCCTGTTGCTGGGCAGAATTCCAGCCACGGCAGCTGGACAATAGGAATCTTGTTGCAGGGAGGTGCTCCCACCTCCCCAGACAAACTATGTGGATTGGAACTGGGTGGGTGCATGTAGGCTTCTCCAGTGCCTACTTCTGCATACACCGCCTCAAACCGGTTCAGGGGCATCCGGTCCCCTGCCCAGGTGGGAAACCACACAAAGGGGAGAGGGTGTAGCCACCGTTTCCCGCCTGAACTCTCATTGGTGGGCTCTGATCTGGACACTCCCCTAATCTTTGGATAACGGTGAATACAGGGTCCCCAGAGCCTCAGATCATTCTTGGACTTCACAGACTTGAACTTCGACTTGCTGCGGCACAGCTAAAGGAAGAAATCTCCCTTGGGGTAAAGGAGTTACCCCCTGCTTGGCAGGCACCTGAAACACTGCAAGTGACCCAGTTGGAACTTTGCTGCTCCTACGGACATCGACAACTTCTATCTACCTTGAGGTGGGTTTCCAAGCATCCCAGAGGCCAGTGAGTGTGCACAGCAAAGCTCAGCACCATGGAAACCGTGGACGCCGAGATCCCCAATACCCCAGGACACCGGCCACCTCTTGCATAGCACACGACCCTGACCAGTGGGGAAGTTGTGTTTTGGCCTATTATTGAGCCAACCTCTCAGCATCATATGTGCCAAAAATCGACACCCTAGCCCACGCCGGCGATCCGTGGGCGCATCTTTACGCACGCCAAATTGCTGCCTCCCGCGGTCCCTTGTCTCTCGACTGGTGGGCCCTAGCGGAGGTCAATCTTTGATTCCAAGAGTTCCCCTGGTTGCTCCAGGCCTGCTCTTCAGTCTCCTTGCTGGAGACCTCGCTCAGACCTTGTGGGTCTGCACCAGTAGCTGTTTTGTGATTCTTACGTGGGTTGCGGTTGCCAAGGCTTAGTGGATCCAATCCGGAAACTAACACTGCAGCGACCCTCATCCTTTATGGGATAGTCGCCCTCCAGAAGCTAGCCTTCCTTGAAGCCTCCTGGACCCTGTGGCTGATGATCCAATCTACCCATCTCCCACTTGGAAGCACCCGACATTGAAGGGCTCTTTCTCCTGAGCCCCCTGGTCACTGTGCCGTGACCAAGACTCTGTCCCCTCTGCTTTCATGTCCTTCTCTTCAAGATCTACATCTTCAATCTTCACGACATCGACAACGCTTCTTGCTAGCAGCAGTTCTTCACGTTTTGCCATTGAAAATCAGCCCGCGACCCGACATCGAAAACGACCTATGCACCCGGCTTCCCTGGGGCAGGTAACAGTGGTACCTCGGTACTCTCGTGGGTGTGGGCCCTTCAAAAGCTTAACTTTAATTATTCACATCACTGTTATTATACATGCACTTATGCCAACCTATAGCGATAATACTCACGCTAAGGGTAATGCGCACCAGGCCCTCCAATGGATGACCCTGGCAACCTATCATTACAAGATATTAATGCTACTATACTTTTGTCCTACACTTTTTCTCTTTTCAGAAACAATACTCCATTCTACAAGCTTGGTGGCACTGCTTAGTTCAGGCCACCACTGATACTAAAATTGACCTTCATTTGGTCCTGAAGAAGCGCTTTGGATCTCCTTCTGTGGCCACATACAGAGCGAAATCATGTTGACCGTTATATAAGTCCATTAGGGACATATACCCAGCTACAGAGGCACATAATATCCCCTAGAGCAGCACTACACACTTTGTTTTAACAATGACAGAGGGATCACCCTAATAAATAGTACCCACTCTCCCTCAAGTCATTTTTTAACACACCACTTTAGACTTCACTGCCACTTACACCCACACACCCAAACTGCTTCTCATTAAAAGATCTTCGATAAAAAGACCCTTCGGGGGACCCGTAGGGCATTGCAGCGCCGCCCCGACGAGGAGCAAAGCCCAAATGATGACGCATGACATCCTTCGGGGTGTGTGAGGACATTATGATGAGGACACACTGTCCCCCACAGATAGAGTAGCACATGACAAACGTTTCTTCTGCTTTCATCCTCTACAAGGAACAGTGACTCCCTTTGTGTACTAGTTACTTTTCGGGAGCAAGGGTCACTGGACCTAATAATCAGCTCCTAGTGTCCCCCCTCTCTATAAATAGGGTTGTTCTATATCAACCTGGCCCTACTGGAGTGGTGTGATGCTAGGCCATGGGACTAGGGGCCTCAGGTCCAGGCGTATCATGGATGGGTTCTTGGCCTGCTCCACTGACCTGGTCTTCTTGAACTAGAAGTTGTTTCTGGACACAGTGGATGCTCTTCTTTGAACAGTGATCAAGACTACTGCTACTTTCCCCTGAGGCGGAAGCCGGGGGCGCTCTTTCTCTTCATTCACGCTTAGAGTGTCTGCATGACTGACAAATTGTTTTTAGAATCCTGTTTTTAACATTTGTATATATTTCAACCAGTGCGGTTTTAATTGTACCTTGATCCCTGTGTGTTGGTCCCAGGGGGTCCCCGCTCTCTGTTTGCCTCTGGTGCTGCCGATTCTCGGGTGCTGTCGCCGACACGCAGTGGATAGACGCCGCCATCTTAGGGGAAGGCAGGGTAGCGGTCCAGATCTTGGACGCCTCCCACCCTCCTCGCCATGATTAAGAGTAGATGGACTTCCCGTCCGCGCAGCGGGCGGGCGCAGCGGGCGCGCCGGTGGCGCGCCGAAGGCGCGCCTAAGGCAAGCCCGTCTGCGCCCGTCCGCGCCTGGCCCGTGCCTAGGGCCGGTCCCCCTGCATGTCGCTCTGTTGTCAGCCCTCTCCGTTGGTCCAGAGAGCAGCTTCTTTTAATGAGTGTGGGTTCGTGTCGGCCGACCCTCCGTTGTGCTCCTTGCAAATTGGAGGGGTGTCCTTTCATATGCCCTCACTGTGATTTGACACTCTCCCCCATGCGTAAACGTGCTCTTCCTCCTTCCTGCTCAACCAAGCGTATCACTGACTCCCTGACTCTGAGGGCTGGATTGGTCAACTGCCGCTCTCTTCCTCGCCATGCAAGTGAGATTTGGACTTCGCTTGATACACACTCTTGGGATATTCTGTTTCTCACTGAATCTTGGCTCAAAGACTCCTCCAATCCTGATATTCATCTTGCTATCCCCCCTGGCTATTTTTTTATGGGTATAAATCGCGAGGGTGGGAAAAATGGAGGAGGTCTTGCAATTATACTGAAATCGCACCTCCGGCTGACGGTCAGTAAACTCTCGAATACGGGTCTGATTGAAGCCATGTACTTTACTATATCAGACTCGGCAGCTGTCATCTTGGCGGGTATTTTAGTATATAACCCCCCTAATGCCTCAGCCCCTTCCCTTAAGCATCTGTTCCATCAGATAGCGGATCTCTCCCTTAAGCACTCGTATTTTTTAGTACTTGGGGACTTTAACCTCCATGTTGATAACTCTACGTGTGCCAAGGCTACTCAATTGTTAGACACTATGCAGGGCCTTAACCTGACTCAGCTAGTACAGGGCCCGACTCATGCAGCGGGCCATACTCTTGATCTTATTTTTTCAAACCATCCTGGTATCACAGTTCTCCCTTCGCTCCCTCTCACTTGGTCAGACCACTTCTTTCTCCCTTTTGATCTTACTCTCCCGTTAACACCAGGATTTGTGGTGCCTGGGAGGGAGTATGGAAGAAAATGGCACAAAGTCACCTGTACTGCCTTAGATCCTTTTTTCTCATGTCATCCCGACTCACTGTCTAAAGGTGTTGACGCTAGTGTTGCTCAGCTTAATTCTGCTCTTCTGCTTGCCATTGATAATATCGCACCTATGCAACACATTACCTCGGTCAGATCGCGACCCTCTGCCCCGTGGTTCTCTCCGGCCCTACGTGAGGAAAAGAGTCGTTGTAAAAAATTAGAACGTTTATGGCGACAAACTTACGATCCAGAGGCCAAAACTATTTACAAATTGGCTTTAAAGGACTTTTCAAAACTAAAAAAATCTACGATGAGAGAATTTTTTGCTCTACAAATTAAGAATGCAGACAACCTTTCCAAATCTCTCTTTAAGATTGTAAAGGACTTTGTTAAACCCCCCGCTTTGGTGCCTCAAAATTCCGCCAACCAGGCTTTATGCAATGGCTTGTCAGTGTATTTTCAGGATAAAATTGACAACATTTCGTCCTCTTTCCCTACGGTGCTGCCCGCCCGTATCCCTTGCGCTAGTGACTCTGCTAGATCATCACTGATGGCTTTTAATAAGCTTACTACTGAGTCTGCGCTTAAACTGCTCATCCAGTGCAAGTCCGGCTCCCCCCTAGACCCGGTCCCTGCTAGAGTCATGGGTAATCTGGCTCCCCTGTTGGTCAGTCCACTCCTTTCCATTTGGAATTCTTCATTGTGCATGGGCCAGTTTCCTACTGTCTGGAAGGAGGCTATGTTAGTCCCTATCCTGAAGAAAGTGGATGCGGACCCGGCACAATTTTGCAACTATCGCCCCATTTCTCTCCTCCCCAATCCGGCGAAAGTTCTGGAAAAGGCTGTGCAGTTACAGTTGGCTGATTACTTAGAAGCCAATTCACTGCTGCATGACTCACAGTCAGGATTTAGAACTGGTTTCAGCACAGAAACTGCTTTATTAGAGGTCTCCGAGACGATTCGGGAGTGTGTGGATAGGGGCGAGGAGGCCATGTTGGTTCTCCTCGACCTATCCGCCGCTTTTGATACGGTGTCCCACGAAATTTTATTGGATCGGTTGAGGCAGATTGGTTTGGGGGGTTCCGCGCTATCTTGGATTGCCTCTTTCCTCACTGGACGTACTCAGAAGGTTTTTCTCAAATCTTTTGAATCAGAGAGTAAACCCCTCCTATGTGGTGTACCCCAGGGCTCAGCACTGAGCCCTCTATTTTTTAATGTGTATCTTGCCCCTCTGGCTGAGGTGGTGGAATCCTGGGGGATCAGAGTGATCTCCTACGCTGATGATACTCAGCTTATGTTTTCCTTTAGAGATCACTCTGACTCCTGTTTTGCCAGATTTCGCCATTGTCTTGACAACATATGTTCCTGGATGACTTCTAATCATCTTAGACTCAACACGGACAAGACGGAGGTCTTATTTTTTAATCAGAAATCCCCTCCCTCAGCCTCTTTGTGGTGGCCGAGCGTGCTTAATCCTCCTCCCTCCCCTGTCCATACAGTACGTAATCTGGGTTTTCAATTTGACAACGCTCTTTCCTGTAAAGCTCAAATTAATAAGGTCTCGGCAGCTTGTTTCGGGAAACTGCGTATGATTAGAAAGATTCTTCCTTACCTTCCTTTAGATGCCCGTAGAACGGTCATCCATGCCCTGATTACGACACACTTGGACTATGCTAACAGTCTCTATGCTGGTGCCCCGCTTTACCTAATTGAACGTCTTCAAATCGTTCAGAATGCGGCGGCGAGACTGATAGGTAATATCCCTTACCGTCAATCGGTTGCGTCTTATTGCAGGAAGTTACATTGGCTTCCTATCTCACGGCGCATTCAGTTCAAGATGCTTACCCTTGCTTTTCGGGCCCTTAACGGGTCAGGCCCGGGCTATTTGAAAAAGAGACTGGTGCTTTCCCAATCGGCCAGATCCTTGCGGTCCAACAGCCTACGTCTTCTTACCATTCCTCGTTTCCGCCGCTCCAGAATGGGCGGCAGAGCCTTTGCCGTGATGACGGCTAAATTATGGAACAGCCTACCACTTGATCTTAGGTTTCTTTCCTCGGAATCTCTTTTTCGTAAATATCTGAAAACCTGGCTGTTTACCACCCTTTAATATTGCCTCCCTTTCACAGTATGGAGTCTTTAGCGCCGGGACACTCCCTTTGGGGGGTAGCCGTGCGCTCTACAAGCTTCTTAAATAATAATTAAATAATCATAGTGCCTTGGACCCTGTGACCTCCCACACTTCCCATTCGAACGGGGTGCAGAATTTACATCCCTTCATGATCCTCACTGCTCTGTGGTCTTGAACGGCCCGGTCATTTGTGGTTTGGCGATTTTCCTGTGCGGCTTGGGTATTGAGGACTGCAGGCTTCTGGCTTGGCCCAGCCGGAATGATGTCTCGCGGGCATCACCTCATCAACAAGTCACATGGGGTGCACACTGTGGTGCTGTACGACTAACGGTAGGCCCTCAGAAACCGGTGTAGGCAACACTCTGCAACTTCTCCTCTCTCCACTCCGGTCCTCAAAGCTCTCTTCAAAGTGCGCATGAACGCTCAACCTCACCATTGGCCTGGAGCCACTGCAGTGTCACTTTGTGATGCTTTATATTGAGGCTGTCGAGATACAGTTGGAACTCCTGCCCCTGGGACGGTAGCACGTTGTCAGTCTTGATTTCGTCCAGATTCCCCAGCATCGTGATGATCTTCTTCAAATGCAGTGGACCTCACTATCTCCACAATGGGATGCTTGGTGTGGCTGTCCAAGATTACTGCTGTGACCCTGGAATCAGCAAAACTGCCAAAATCCATGCTGACACATGCCCACGAGTGAGACTCGCCTCTTCTGTGATTACTGGTGTGGCTGGTGGGTCTCTGCTTGTGGGAGCACAGGAGTGGCAGGCACTGACTTTTTCATCCACCCATTTGTCCATCCCTGGGAACAAGACTTTGTCACGGAGACAGGCTTTAGTCTTTGCGGTGCCTTGATGACCTTGGTGGGCAAGTTCAACTACCCTTGTCCACAGACTCCTTGGCACCACAATCTTAAATCCTCACAACACCAGGCCACCTTCACTCATGCTGAGCACATCTCAGACGTGCCATATCTGACTCATCACCCCTTGCTCTTCCACAGCGAGTGTTCTTACCATCCAGGAAGTTACACCATTGCTATCTCTGAAGCGTCTATCTAGCTTTGGATATAAATGTGTTACCTTCGTTGGCTTCCGGGATCACCATCAGAGAGAGAGCCCTTAGGCAGGCACCATGGATGGTCAATCTAATAAACTCCTCTGTGCCTTCATCCTCTTCTGGGTTGCTGATCCCCACGGGTGTGAGACGGTGTCTGGAGAGGTAATCCACGGCATTGTTAACTTCTGGGTGGTACACGACCTCAAGGGTATACTGTTGAAGTTAGACAGCTGTTGGGATCTGTTTGGAATGTGTTTTGAGCTTGTGTGTGAGCTTGTGTAACCTTGTTTTTGCGCATTTGGTGAAGTGCACATCCTTGTTTCCTTCTTCATTTCTTGTCGTCAGTGATGCGCACACTTCAAGTCTTTCTTCTATGCCACATTTGCGCATCATTATTCTAACCTGCACCATTTGCGCACTCGGTGATGCGCACACCACTTATTAATTTTAAAGCTTTTGTATAATCCCTGTGTACACTCACGCCATTTTCCATTTTGTCTGGGTTTATTGTCTTGCTTTGCTTTATTTCAGTGCTGTTGTGTTGACGTTGGGCAGCAACTCACCCACACCAAGGCATGGATCGCGTTTCGGCACCTCCACCCTTTTTACAGTCTGCAGGTTCCTCACCTGTTCAGTGGGAACAGTGGAAAGATACCTTTGAAGCATATTTAGAAGCTATTGATGGGGGAACCTTTACTTCTAAAAAGCAGAAATCGCTCTTGATGTACAATTTAGGCTCTGAAGGTAGGAACATTTTGAAAACCTTACGCCATGAGGTAGTAACTACTCTTGTTAGTGGTGGTGACAATGGTGATTCCCTACTCGTTGATGACTATGCTTCTGTTATCAAGACTTTAGAGAAAAGATTCAGCCCTAAAAGAAATGTTGTTCTTGAACGTCACAAGTTCTTAAAACGCGCTCAAACTCCTGGTGAGTCCATGGGTGACTTTGTTGGCTGCTCTTAGAATCCTAGTATTCCAAAAGTGGTTCTGTCGGGTTTGAGATAAATTACAACTAGTGCATTAACATGTCACAGACGTATCTCCAATTGCCTAGATATGGATAATTAGTTTACAAACAATAAGGCACATGACTCAAATTGCTGTTTAGTGCGTCAGTTTTATCCAAATGGAAGTCTTTACATTCTTTACACATATATTAATTTTTAGCTGCCAATATAATCAAAATTACACATTAGGTGGAGGTGACATTAGTGCTCAGTGTTAGGTGATGTACAATATATATGGGACGGGCGGGGAGGTTCAAGGGCAGCCCTGGCGCACCAGAATGAATCCTGGGACGAAACCTGGTGGCACGGTGAATGATGACCCAGGTAGAAGTGATCTTTTCAATCTGCTGAGAAAACTTGACGCGCTAGATCGGGGATTACAGGCATGAGTCCTGTAACGAGGCTGCAAAGTCCCGTCCTGATGAAGACCCACCCCTGACTACCCAAGGGAGCTGCATTGGGTTGAAACGTCGACAAATATACTAGGCCCAAATCACCCAAAGGCGTTGCCCAAAAAAGAATCATAATTTGGCAGGCCTATTGTATTTCCTATAACATCTGGCCTCCTCCTTCACTTGTATAATATTTTTCACCACCTTGTATATATTGCACATCACCTAACACTGAGCACTAATGTCACCTCCACCTAATGTGTAATTTTGATTGTATTGGCAGCTAAAAATCAATATATGTGTAAAGAATGTTAAGACTTCCATTTAGATAAAACTGACACACTAAACAGCAATTTGAGTCATGTGCCTTATTGTTTGTAAACTAATTATCAATATCTAGGCAGTTGGAGATAAGTCTGTGACATGTTAATGCACGAGTTGTAATTTATCTCAAACCAGACAGAACCACTTTTGGAATACTACGATATACCCAGGTTCTGAGTGACACAGCGTCGCCCCATTTTTGTATAAAGTATTGCTCTTAGTATCCTAGCTGTCACTGTCAGGAGCCACGCCAGAAGACACTGATGAGGCAATCGGGAGATCCGAGTCTCGACAACGCCTCGAACTACATTTCCCAGGAGTCCATGCCGAGGCGCGTCACTAACGTCGACGCGACCCGGGAGGACAGTATTTCCGGGGCAGAACACTCGATACGGGTGCCGGTTACTCCAGCCGCTGAGAAGCAAACGCCGCAAGAAGGTCCGGTAAGGGTGCAACTGCACCGAATCTCGTTCTTGGGTGTTATTTTGGCGAAAGTGCTTCACAGTGGAAGCGGCAGAATTCCTCTTTGGCGCTGAACCCTCCCGTTGGCGGAATCCGGTACAGGATTCTTGCGGGCGGGCTTGTTTCCATTCCGAGGGACCCCGGCTGGGGAATCAGTTCCCGGAAAGGAAAAAACCAAGCGCGCTGGCGTTTACCCTGCGCAACATTTCGAGCCATATTATATGCAGGTCCAGGTCTCACAAAGGGGTTCAAATAATCCCTCCTTAGAATAACCTACCGTGATTCAAACCGAGTGTGTGTGCGTCCCACAACCACAAAGAAACCTTGTACTCGTCGTTCAAACGAACGCCGTGAGATTAGTGAAAGACTTGGCGGTCTGAGACGTATCAGACCTTTGAACAGCGAACTTTGAGTTCATTTGTGTTTAGTGCCCAGTGAGGCGTACTATGTGACATTAAGGTACTCTGTGCATAAAACACTTTATAATTAGCCACTCAAGAGAGGGTGCTGTGCTTATGTTGTTTTACTACAGGGGAACGTGCATCTCCGTCAGCCCAGCACCCCTGTAAAGTCAAGCTCCATTCATACTAGGGTAAGGGTTATTATGGCACGATTGTGAGAGGACCACAAGAAGAAGGGGGGGGGGCACGCTCTTGATAATCAGATGTAGTTCTTGTTCCTAGATGTGAGTGAAGCCTGCCAATTTCTGACTGCTGACGAAACAAGCAGAAGCCTTTTCTTTCTTTACAGGTACACTTCCTATGCATTAGGGGCCTGCATTGCTTGTGTGTAGAGAAGGTGGTTGTGTCCTCTGTTTATGTACATTCCTTGTATCTTAGCAATTGTTCTCTTGTTTACAGGTCTACCTCCCCGCTGTCCCCTTCCTTCCCTTCCCCTGCTTGATCACTCCATGTAGTCTGTGAACGTAAACCAGACCGTGGTGGTATCGAGAGGTGGACCATAAAGAGCAACATACGACCCTGAGGATTCAAGGCTGCGACAGTCACCTGCAACTACAGGGTGTTTAGAGATGTATATGGGACGGGCGGGGAGGTTCAAGGGCAGCCCTGGCGCACCAGAATGAATCCTGGAACGAAACCTGGTGGCACGGTGAATGATGACCCAGGTAGAAGTGATCTTTTCAATCTGCTGAGAAAACTTGACGCGCTAGATCGGGGATTACAGGCATGAGTCCTGTAACTAGGCTGCAAAGTCCCGTCCTGATGAAGACCCACCCCTAACTACCCAAGGGAGCTGCATTGGGTTGAAACGTCGACAAATATACTAGGCCCAAATCACCCAAAGGCGTTGCCCAAAAAAGAATAATAATTTGGCAGGCCTATTGTATTTCCTATAACATCTGGCCTCCTCCTTCACTTGAATAATATTTTTCACCACCTTGTATATATTGCACATCACCTAACACTGAGCACTAATGTCACCTCCACCTAATGTGTAATTTTGATTGTATTGGCAGCTAAAAATCAATATATGTGTAAAGAATGTTAAGACTTCCATTTAGATAAAACTGACGCACTAAACAGCAATTTGAGTCATGTGCCTTATTGTTTGTAAACTAATTATCAATATCTAGGCAGTTGGAGATAAGTCTGTGACATGTTAATGCATGAGTTGTAATTTATCTCAAACCAGACAGAACCACTTTTGGA
Source organism: Triturus cristatus (assembly GCF_964204655.1). Classification (NCBI taxonomy): domain Eukaryota; kingdom Metazoa; phylum Chordata; class Amphibia; order Caudata; family Salamandridae; genus Triturus; species Triturus cristatus. The sequence goes on along the minus strand of NC_140583.1, from coordinate 1,153,883,272 downwards.
ATACTACGATATACCCAGGTTCTGAGTGACACAGCGTCGCCCCATTTTTGTATAATGTATTGCTCTTAGTATCCTAGCTGTCACTGTCAGGAGCCACGCCAGAAGACACTGATGAGGCAATCGGGAGATCCGAGTCTCGACAACGCCTCGAACTACATTTCCCAGGAGTCCATGCCGAGGCGCGTCACTGACGTCGACGCGACCCGGGAGGACAGTATTTCCGGGGCAGAACACTCGATACGGGTGCCGGTTACTCCAGCCGCTGAGAAGCAAACGCCGCAAGAAGGTCCGGTAAGGGTGCGACTGCACCGAATCTCGTTCTTGGGTGTTATTTTGGCGAAAGTGCTTCACAGTGGAAGCGGCAGAATTCCTCTTTGGCGCTGAACCCTCCTGTTGGCGGAATCCGGTACAGGATTCTTGCGGGCGGGCTTGTTTCCATCCCGAGGGACCCCGGCTGGGGAATCAGTTCCCGGAAAGGAAAAAACCAAGCGCGCTGGCGTTTACCCTGCGCAACATTTCGAGCCATATTATATGCGGGTCCAGGTCTCACAAAGGGGTTCAAATAATCCCTCCTTAGAATAACCTACCGTGATTCAAACCGAGTGTGTGTGCGTCCCACAACCACAAAGAAACCTTGTACTCGTCGTTCAAACGAACGCCGTGAGATTACTGAAAGACTTGGCGGTCTGAGATGTATCAGACCTTTGAACAGCGAACTTTGAGTTCATTCGTGTTTAGTGCCCAGTGAGGCATACAATGTGACATTAAGGTACTCTGTGCATAAAACACTTTATAATTAGCCACTCGAGAGAGGGTGCTGTGCTTATGTTGTTTTACTACAGGGGAACGTGTATCTCCGTCAGCCCAGCACCCCTGTAAAGTCAAGCTCCATTCATACTAGGGTAAGGGTTATTATGGCATGATTGTGAGAGGACCACGAGAAGAAGGGGGGGGGGGGCACGCTCTTGATAATCAAATGTGGTTCTTGTTCCTAGATGTGAGTGACGCCTGCCAATTTCTGACTGCTGACGAAACAAGCAGAAGCCTTTTCTTTCTTTACAGGTACACTTCCTATGCATTAGGGGCCTGCATTGCTTGTGTGTAGAGAAGGTGGTTGTGTCCTCTGTTTATGTACATTCCTTGTATCTTAGCATTTGTTCTCTTGTTAACAGGTCTCCCTCCCCGCTGTCCCCTCCCTTCCCTCGCTTGATCACTCCATGGAGTCTGTGAACGTAAACCAGACCGTGGTGGTATCGAGAGGCGGACCATAAAGAGCAACATACGACCCTGTGGATTCAAGGCTGCGACAGAGTAACTGGCCCACGTATACGCATCCTCCCGGTCGCAAGTTGAATATGGCCACATTAGACGACATTATGGCCGCCCTAGCCCTAATGCAGACTGAACTCTCGGCGTCTAGAGCCGAGATAGCAGCCCTGCAAGCAGTCGTAGATAGGATGCAGAGGAACCCCTTCAGTGCAGGCGTAGCGCAGGCAACCCACGCAACTCCTGTAGTGGTAGAGATACCTACACCCATTCCCCTGGCTCCACCCGAAAGGTTTTACGGGGAAAGTAGTAAGGTCCAAGTGTTCCTAACACAAGTGATGCTGCACTTTTCCTGCAAAGTCAAAGCCTTCGCAACCAACCATGCCCGGGTGGCATTCCTCATTTCATAGTTGGCAGGGGATGCCGCACAATGGGCCGTGCCGTTGGCGAAGAGAGATGACCCTTTGCTTTACGATTGGGATTCCTTCATCAAAGAATTTGAGAAAACCTTTAATCGCAGGGCCGCCACGCTTTCCGCAGACAGAGATTTGTTGGAGTTGCGACAGGGAAACCGAGATCTCATCACGTATCTAAACGACTTTCACCGGTTGATTACCGAAACCGAGTGGCCTGAAGCAAAACAAGCGGCCATCTTCCACTAAGGGCTAAGAGACGAACTGAAAGACATCTTGGCCCAGATAGACCCCCAACCTGCCTCATGCGAAGACTTAATAAGTCTTGTGTTACGTTTGGATCATCGCCTAAGCGAACAGAAAGGGGAGCGCAAGAAGAAGGAGCGTATGCCCCCTAGATACGATACACCCTATCGAGGAAAAAGCCATTCGCCCAACAAATCTGAACCCATGGATATAGGAACGGTACGTGCATCACTCACCGCGGAGGAGAGAGAACATCGCAGAAAGACTGGCCTTTGCATTTACTGCGGCAAGAAAGGCCATTTCATCCGGGAGTGCTCCCTGAGAACGAAGTTCGCTTGTCCGGAAACCAGAAGGTCATTGCCAGTAGCACACACCTCGACAGCGGGAAACGATCAAGCTTGAGGACGAACGAAGGGACTTCTTCAAGCAGGACGTACATCCCTTCTTTGGACAGGTACCCTCTTAGCGGGAAGGACCATTATTTTCTGAACCTGTGTCTCCATATTTGAGATGAATGGCGGCCGGTGCAAGCTATGCTAGACTCTGGGGCAACGGGTTGCTTCATTGACCATGAGCACGCAGTGGAATTAGGCCTTGAGTTACACGAGAAGACCCTGCCAGAAGCGGTGTACACAGTGGATGGGAGACGTTTGGAGGTGGGTCCCATTCGGTATTGCACCGAAGATCTAGAAGTCCTCCACGGCAAAGACCATACCGAAAGGTTGGTCTTCAATGTTATTACAGCTCCGCAGTATGGAATAATCCTGGGCCTACCCTGGCTGAAGAAACACAACCCCCAGGTTAACTGGGAGGAACAAACCCTAGCCTTTATGTCAGAATATTGTCTTCATAATTGCAGGCCACTCAAAAGCCTCCCGGCGACAATCTTGGCAGAGAGACACCACATCGCGACTGCTGCTGAACATCCGGTGTCACTACCCGAAGAATATAGCAATTATGAGGACGTGTTCAATGAAACCATGGCAGAAACGCTGCCACCGCATCGGCAGTACGATTGCCAGATTGACCTGCTGCCTGGGGCGATCATACCCGCAGTAAGAGTGTACGCCCTGACTGAACCCGAGAACCTCCACCTCCGGGAGTACCTGGATAAGTATCTGGCATTAGGGTTCATTCGAGTGTCCAAATCACCGGCAGCGTCCCCATTGTTTTTCATGCCCAAAGCCACCGGCGAGTTGCGCGCCTGTGTGGACTTTCGCGCACTCAACGCCATCACCGTGAAGAACAGATATCCGCTGCCTCTCATACCCGTCCTTCTGGAGCAAGTGCAAAAGGCCGTGATATACACCCGTTTAGACCTAAAGGGAGCCTATCATCTGGTACGCATGCGACAGGGAGATGAGTGGAAGACGGCGTTTAAAACCCGTTATGGGCTATATGAATATCTTGTTATGCCCTTTGGCCTCTGCAACGCGCCTGCCGCCTTCCAATACTTCCTCAACGATGTTCTGCGAGAATTCCTTGACCGTTTCGTGGTGGTGTATATAGATGACATCTTGATTTACTCATCCTCCACAGAAGTACATCGGTCCCATGTACGCACCGTACTACAGGCTCTGCGAGACCACCTACTGTTCTGCAAAATCAGCAAATGCGAGTTCAGTGTCACCACCGTGGAATTCCTCGGGGTGATGTTAACACCCTCAGGGCAGGAGATGTCCACGAGGAAAGTACAAGCGGTAAAGGACTGGCCAATTCCCAAGACGGTTCGTGATATTCAATGCTTCCTGGGCTTTGCCAACTTTTATCGCCGTTTCATAAATCAGTTTTCCAAATTGGCGGCTCCACTCTCGCGTTTGCTACAGAAAAAGGTGGTGTTTCAATGGACTAAGGAAGCGCAACAAGGATTTGAAGCTTTAAAGGACGCCTTTACATCCGCTCCGGTGCTACGACATGCCGATCCCGACCAACCGTACATAGTGGAGGCAGATGCATCCGAATATGCGGTGGGAGCAGTACTGTCACAACGACATCTAGAGACAGGTCAGTTGCATCCAGTGGCCTTTATGTCGCGCAAACTAAATCCCGCAGAGCGCAACTATACCATAGCAGAAAAGGAACTGCTAGCCATAAAGAATGCGTTCCAGGAATGGAGACAGTACCTGATGGGCTCGAAACACATTGTCACTGTTTTTACGGATCACCGCAATCTGCTGTTTATGACAGCAGCCAGACACCTGTCTCTTCGTCAACTGCGTTGGATGCTGTTTTTTGCGGAGTATAACTTCCTTGTGACGTTTTGCCCAGGAAGTGAAAACAAAAAGGCAGACGCGCTCAGTCACCAGTCCTCTCCTGACACTTCCGAAACCCCACCTGAAAACGCCATTGTTAATCCCCGGAATGTGATAAGTGCCACCGTCACAGAGCAGTTCCTGCGGAGCGTCGCACACAACATTAAACACGACAAATGGAGAGTATGGTTAGGACATAACTGTTGCCGATCCTTCCCTTGACAAAACAGGTATTTGAATGGTGTCATTCCTTGCCTAGTGCTGGACATAACAGCATCGAGAAGACCAGAGAGCGAATCCTTCGTCAGTTCTGGTGGCCCACGGTCATGAAGGACATAAAAACCTGGGTCGGTGACTGCACGGTGTGTTGTCAGATGAAAACCACACACTCACGACCTGTGGGCCTCTTAAGACCCCTCCCTACTCCTGTCCGTCCCTGGGAACAAATATCACTGGATTTTGTGGTCGGAATGCCTCCAGACAAAGGGCATACCGTTATCCTGGTCGTGGTGGACTATTTAACCAAGCTAGCTCACTTCATAGCCTGCAATAAAATCCCGACAGCAGGTGAATTAGCTAAGATACTGCTGCACGGCGTGGTACGTTTACACGGATTGCCGCAAGTGGTAGTATCAGACAGGGGCACCCAATTTACCGCGCATTTCTGGAAGTCATGGTGTTCTGCTCTGCAGATCACATCTAACGTATCCATTAGCTTCCATCCCCAAACCGATGGCCAGACGGAAAGGGTCAATCAGACTCTAAAACAATATCTCAGGTGTTATGGGGATGTTGCAACCGAAGCCTGGGTGGACAGTTTGTGGTTGGCGGAAGTTGCGTACAATAGCGCGATACATAGGTCCACGAAACACACGCCTTTTTTCTGCACTTATGGTTATCATCCTGACTTCACCCCCTTCCAGCATCCTGTGGGCCAGGGATCTGTGCCAGAGGTGCGGGAACGGATAACACACATCCAAACGATACTACGAAAGGTACGCAAAGATTTGCTGAAATCAAAGAGACAGTACAAAGCATATGCAGACAGGCATAGGCGTATGGGTCCCTCCTACAAGTTAGGTGATTATGTATGGCTATCTACCAAAAACATACGGTTTAAAAGATACAGTATCTTTAACCCCCGATACATTGGCCCTTATAAAGTAGTGAAATTAATCAACCCTGTGGTAGTAAAGCTAGATCTACCGTCTTCCCTGCGCATTCATCCTGCTTTCCATGTTTTCCTGCTTAAACCCGCGAGTTCAGGGGCGCGTAGAAAACCAGCTCCCATTCTGGTAGATGGGGAGCTAGAGCACGAAGTAAGGGGCATACTGGATTCAAAAATCCATCGAACAAAATTGTGGTATTTGGTCGCCTGGAAAGGCTATGGTGACGAAGAGAATTCATGGGAACCTGCTAGGGCCGTCCATGCCCCTAGATATGTTCGTATGTTTCACAACCTTTCCCACACAAACCTTGCCTCTGTCAGTGTTCTTCAGGAGAGGGATGTACTGTCAGGAGCCACGCCAGAAGACACTGATGAGGTAATCGGGAGATCCGAGTCTCGACAACGCCTCGAACTACATTTCCCAGGAGTCCATGCCGAGGTGCATCACTGACGTCGACGCGACCCGGGAGGACAGTATTTCCGGGGCAGAACACTCGATACGGGTGCCGGTTACTCCAACCGCTGAGAAGCAAACGCCGCAAGAGGGTCCGGTAAGGGTGCGACTGCACCGAATCTCATTCTTGGGTGTTATTTTGGCGAAAGTGCTTCACAGTGGAAGCGGCAGAATTCCTCTTTGGCGCTGAACCCTCCCGTTGGCGGAATCCGGTACAGGATTCTTGCGGGCCGGCTTGTTTCCATCCCGAGGGACCCCGGCTGGGGAATCAGTTCCCGGAAAGGAAAAAACCAAGCGCGCTGGCGTTTACCCTGCGCAACATTTCGAGCCATATTATATGCAGGTCCAGGTCTCACAAAGGGGTTCAAATAATCCCTCCTTAGAATAACCTACCGTGATTCAAACCGAGTGTGTGTGCGTCCCACAACCACAAAGAAACCTTGTACTCGTCGTTCAAACGAACGCCGTGAGATTACTGAAAGACTTGGCGGTCTGAGACGTATCAGACCTTTGAACAGCGAACTTTGAGTTCATTTGTGTTTAGTGCCCAGTGAGGCGTACTATGTGACATTAAGGTACTCTGTGCATAAAACACTTTATAATTAGCCACTCAAGAGAGGGTGCTGTGCTTATGTTGTTTTACTACAGGGGAACGTGTATCTCCGTCAGCCCAGCACCCCTGTAAAGTCAAGCTCCATTCATACTAGGGTAAGGGTTATTATGGCACGATTGTGAGAGGACCACGAGAAGAAGGGGGGGGGGGCACGCTCTTGATAATCAAATGTAGTTCTTGTTCCTAGATGTGAGTGAAGCCTGCCAATTTCTTACTGCTGACGAAACAAGCAGAAGCCTTTTCTTTCTTTACAGGTACACTTCCTATGCATTAGGGGCCTGCATTGCTTGTGTGTCCTCTGTTTATGTACATTCCTTGTAGCTTAGCAATTGTTCTCTTGTTTACAGGTCTCCCTCCCCGCTGTCCCCTTCCTTCCCTTCCCCTGCTTGATCACTCCATGTAGTCTGTGAACGTAAACCAGACCGTGGTGGTATCGAGAGGTGGACCATAAAGAGCAACATACGACCCTGAGGATTCAAGGCTGCGACAGTCACCTGCAACTACAGGGTGTTTAGAGATGAGATTATTCGTGGTCAATTGATTGAATAGACATCCAACAAAAAGATCCAAGAGAAAATATTAACCTCTGATGATCCCGATTTAGAAACTGCACTCACGTTGGCTAGGAGTATTGAGCACTCCCAATTTTGTATGAAAGAAATGAGTAGTACTGTCTTCACAAGTGAAGTCAAACTCTTAAATACCAAACCTATCTCTAAATCATCAAGAGGATCTTCCGGTAGCCCTACTAAACTCTACTCTAAAGTCAAATCTGAACAAAACACTATTACACCATAATCCAGAACAAAATGAGAATGTGTGTTTCCATTGTGGGAGCAAGTCATATTTAAGGAATGCCAGATTTTGTTTTGCTCTCAATCAAACCTGTTATAAATGTGGAAAGAAAGGTCATTACTCCAGAATGTGCAAAGCTTTAACGGTTAAAAAGAATACAACTCAAGTAGTAAAAGCCATTGGTGAAAATGTGATGGATTCTGATGAGGAGAGTTACGAACTGTTGATGTTGTCCCCTTCATCATCTCATGCTGAAGATGTTGTTGAACTATCTTCTTTGGGGGGGTCCCACAAAAGGAAATCTCCTTTGTGTAACATTAATGTCAATGTTATTTGTCTTAGCTTTCTTGCTGATTCGGGTTCGCCTTTTACCCTCATCAATGTCAAGTATTTTGGCAAGGTAGTTGGGGTTCAATTGGAACAGTCCAACATCAAAATCTTTGCTTATGGGGGTAAAAGAGTGGAAGTTTTGGGAAAGTTCTTGGCAAATCTTGTCTTTAATGCCGATCATGCTATGGGAACTGTGTTTGTGGTCAAGGATGGTGCGAATTTGTTGGGGTGGGACGAGCAGGGTGCTCTTAACATCTTTCTGGACCCGAATCATCCTGATATGGTGGTGTCCCGCGATGCCCTCAATAGATTTTATAATCTCACACCTCCTGACTCTTCCTCTGCTCGCACTGTTACTCAGATATCCAATGACAAATGGGCACACATTTTCCTTAAGTATTTAACAGTGAACTTGGGAAACGTAAGGGTTTTCAGCATCGCATTGTACTCAAGAATGGTGCAAAAGCCGTAGCTCATAAGGTTCGCAAAGTACCTTTGAGTCTACGCAATTAACTCAAATGCAAATTGGAACGACTGCGTGCTGCAGGGGTTATTGAACCTATCGAAGGTTCCGAATGGTTGGCCCCCATTTTTTTAGCGCTGAAATCTGACAAATCTCTCAGGATGTGTGTTGACTTGAGAGACCTCAATGCTAACATCTGGGTTGATCGTCAACCACTACCAAACATCAACGGGATGCTGTCCACCCTACAGGGTGCCAGGTTTTTCTCCTCCCTTGATATCTCTTCAGCGTTTCACCAAATTGAGCTGTGTAAAGAATCTAGACACTTAACATCTTTTGTCAGTCCAAAGGGTGCTTATCGCTACATTCGCATGCCTTTTGGCCATGCCTCGGCTTCAGCAGTGTTCCAGAGATTGATGAATAATCTATTTAGGGACATTGCTGGAGTCGTGTTTTTTCAGGATGATATCCTCATTTATGGGAAATCTGAATCCTAACACGATGAGAGGGTCAAACATGTTTTAAGCATTATTAGATCTAGTGGTTTAACATCGAGGGCAGATAAGTGCAAGTTTCTCTAAGAGGGTGTTGATTATCTTGGTCACCATATTTCATTTAAAGGAATTGAACCTAAACTAAAGATCATTGAAGCTATCCAGAATGCACCCACACCTTTGAACAAGGACCAACTCCGTTCTTATTTAGGGTTGGTGGTGTACTATGCCAAATTAGTCAGTAACTTTTCCACCAAAACTGCTTCTATGCGGAACTTGCTAAAGAAACATGTCAAATATGTGTGGGATGCTGACTGCAACAATACTTTTGAGTCAATTAAACAAGAAATTGTACATGCTCATCCCCTTAAACTTTTCAACATTAATGATCCATGCGTTGTGTCTACTGATGCAAGTAACGTTGGTTTAGGGGCGGTCCTTCTTCAGATGGTCGTGAAGAAACTACAGCCTTTGCTTCAAGGACCTTAAGGGGTACTGAGAGCACCTAATCTCCCATTGAAAAGGAAGCTTTAGGTTTGCGGTGGGGGATTCACCACTTCAGAAATGTCTTGTGGGGCAACAAATTCATTTTAAGAACAGATCATAAACCTTTGGTCGATTTGTTTATCACCAAAGGTTGTGGCAGGGCCATGCCATGTATTTCTAAATGGCAATATAGACTACAGGAGTTTCGCTATCGGCTTGAGTATGTGGCTGGAGCCAAAAAACATATAGCTGATTGCCTATCCTGGTTACCTCTCTCATGTGAAGATGATGTGTTGGGGTGTGATGATTTAGAGATAGTTTGTGCTGTGTGTTCATTGGAGGATACTGCTGGCGGCGCTCTTTCTGAACATGAATGGTTGGAGAGTATGTCTGAAGATGCTGATGTTATGAAAGTCATTGATCTCTTAGCTGGTGTGTGGCCTAGTGATAAAGATTGTCCTTCTGACTTAGTGCCTTACAAAAGGGTTAAGGATGAGTTATCTGTGGTCGATGGAATATTGAGGAGAGGTGGTTTGTTGGTAGCTCCTTTGTCCATGCGCAAAAGGAGTTTGAATGTGTCTCATGAAGGCCATCCTGGAATTTGAGCCATGAAACGTAGGGTGAGACAAGATTTTTGGTGACCTGCCTTAGATAAGGATGTTGAGCATTTTGTTAGTGACTGCTGTGTTTGTGTTACGAGTGACAAACCCCAGGTGACCCATCCTTCCCCGGTCGAACCTGTTGTGGTGAAGACTTCTCCTTGGACGAAATTGGCCTTTGACATTGCGGGTCCGTTTGGACTTGTTGGCAGTTCTCCTAAATATGCTCTAGTTTTAATTGACTATATGTCCAAATGGCCTGAAGTCAGGCTTGTGGATAATGCAAACTCTTTATCCGTAATCAGCTTTTTGCAGGATGTCTTTCTCGGGGAGGGTTTTCCTGAAGAGTTGGTGTTGGACAACGGTACCCAGTTGGCTTCAAGTGAGATGCAAACCTTTCTTAAGGATACAGGTGTAATATACACCCTTACGTCCCTTTATCATCCCCGCAGCAATGGTTTAGTTGAGTGCTTCAACCGAGTCATCAATGAACACCTACAGCTGGCGCTAGTGAACGGGTTGCATTGATGACAAGCTGTCAGCTACATGCTGTGGCTGTGAGAACCACTCCTCATGTTAGTACTGGTATTGCTCCATTCACTTTACTTAGGGGAAGGGTTGCTGGCTCCGAATTAAACAAGGAATGGATGTCCAGGAGGGAGGTGGACACGAAGAAATTGTCAGTTGTAAGTGATGTCAGGGCTACTGTTCAGGCTAAGTACGACACCAGGCCTGCAATTCATTGTTCTTCGCCCATCAAGGTGGGTGATTGGGTGAGAATTAAGAAACCTGGTTTTCTTCGCAAGGGGGAGTCTCGCTTCTCTGCTCCGAAAAGAGTGTCTGCTGTGAAGAATCGTGTGATAGTGTTGGAGAATGGGAAAGTTTGGAACAAGTGTGCTGTTTCCATTGTACCCGAGTCTATGCTTGACTATGTCAATAAGCAATTTGGTGTTGTTTCTCCTTCAATGGCTGTGCCCACCAGTGTTCATGGCGGGGGAGCTATTCATTTTGACCATGTTCCTTCTAGGGGGGCATCTACCAGATTGAAGTTCGTTCCTGCAAAGTTTCAAGATTACAAAATGGTGTAATGTTTGTCATGTTATATTGCTATGCTATATATTATTTTTTTTCTTGTTTTTCCTAATTTTTCTCATATTCTGTATCTCATGTTTTTCATTATTGTGAAGGAAGGGGGGTGTTGGGATCTGTTTGGAATGAGTTTTGAGCTTGTGTGTGAGCTTGTGTAACCTTGTGGTTCCACTCTAGAATGGAGTGTCCCATCGGTGGCAGTTGCTGCCGGACCTGGAGGATGTTGGATCTAATAAACCTTACTCCTACCTACGATGCTGTGTCTTCCTTTCAACAGCGCATTGCTCGATTCTTGGTGGTCCGTTTCTGGTTGTGCCGGCAAACAAGGGGGCCAACAGCTTGTGGTCAGCCACTACTCGGAACTTCTGCCTGCAGAAGTAGAGGTGGAAGTGTCGACATGCCCAATGGATGGCCAGTGCCTCCCCCTCAATTTAGGCATATCGGATCTCAGTGTTGGGGAGGGCCCAGCTGGCATATGTGATGGAAACCCATGACCATTCTTGTTTTTCCTGGAGTGGGACGGCACCAAGACCTACAGAGCTTTCATCCACGACCATCTCTGTTAGGCATATTGGGCTGAAGAACGCCATTGTGGCGTTGTTCAGGAGTCCTCCTTTCACCATTTGGAACGCCTGTTCGGCTCTGCTGTCCCATTCCCATCAGCGGTTATGCTTAATAGGATCCCAAAATGGCTCTGACAGTGTGGCCAGGTGGGGATGAACTGCTCACAGTAATTGGGCATCCCCAGGAAGCAGTGCTTAATTTGAGTCGGTGTTTTCCGGTGCTGAGCACCAGCACTTAATTTGTGTCTGGTGTTACTAGCGGGGAACAACCTTTACAACGCAACTTTTACAACGCACTACACTTACAACGCATTTTTTACAACGCACAATCCATTACAACGCATGACATTACAACGCATGACACTACAACGCATTTTTAAAAACTACCTTTACAACGTATTCCATTACAACGCATACTACCATTACAACGCATACCATTACAACGCATAATATAGTAATTTTTACCCCTATACTATCCAACACTTACCCTACTGTTGCACCCCCTGGAGTTAGAATAGTAATTTTTACCCCTATACTATCCAACACTTACCCTACTGTTGCACCCCCTGGAGTTAGAATAGTAATTTTTACCCCTATACTATCCAACACTTACCCTACTGTTGCACCCCCTGGAGTTAGAATAGTAATTTTTACCCCTATACTATCCAACACTTTCCCTACTGTTGCACCCCCTGGAGTTAGAATAGTAATTTTTACCCCTATACTATCCCACATTTACCCTACTGTTGCACCCCCTGGAGTTAGAATAGTAATTTTTAACCCTATACTATCCAACACTTACCCTACTGTTGCACCCCCTGGAGTTAGAATAGTAATTTTTACCCCTATACTATCTAATACTTACCTTAAATGTAATTTAATATTATGCGTTGTAATGGTATGCGTTGTAAAGGTAGTATGCGTTGTAATGGAAATGCGTTGTAAAGGTAGTTTTTAAAAATGCGTTGTAGTGTCCAGCGTTGTAATGCCATGCGTTGTAATGGATTGTGCGTTGTAAAAAATGCGTTGTAAGTGCATGCGTTGTAAAAGTGTGCGTTGTAACGACATACATCCGTTACTAGCACCTAATTGTCAACACCACACTTAGGGCAGTCTGCCACAAGGTGGCGCTGCTCGTGTAATTTAGAGCTGAGGAGTAATAGTTGTTCAGGGAAACAATATACATTAAAAAATTGCTAATACCTGCCTCCCCAGCCATTCCTTTAGCTTTGGGGACCTGTTATAATCTGAACTGTTGCATTTACATGCAAGAGAGATGGTTAGTAGTTGTTTTGGCAGCAATGACAAGGGCGATGGGTGGTGCAAGCTGCTGTGGCCTCCTGGTCAGAGCCCTGGCACTTAATATTTTACAAATTAATCACTGCCAGGAAGCTTCTTACTTCGGATGTGTTTTGTGGACAGCCACTGACTGTATCCCCTCCACCTCTTCAGAATAGCTGCAGTCCCTCGAGAAATGGTACCCAAATAACTGAACAGCGTTTGTGTAGAAAGAGCACTTTTGTTGGTGGAGGGTCAGTCTGCTAGGCACTTTAGTGCGGCTCTTAGCCTCACATGGAGGTCCTCGAAGGTATCCGAAAATATCAAGATGTTGTCACTCACATTTAGTACACCAACAAGTCCAGACAGAGATTCTCAAATTATGTTTTGGAATACTATGGCTGCAGATGAGATCCCAAAATTGAGGCAACGGTATCTGTGAAGTCCTACGTGGGTGAAGAAGGTAGTGATACATATGCTTGCCTCATCGAGCACAAGCTGATGGTATTCATTGTTCAGATCCAATTTGGAAAACCAGCGAGCCTCATTCAGATCGGCTACTATCTGGTCGACTGTGGGGGTGATGTACAGTTCCCGGCATATCACCACGTTCGGAAGCCGCATGTTGATGCAGTCTTATGGCTCCTAGTTGTTTGGACTTTGTGTGACACTCACAGAGTCAGCCCTGTCACATTCTCAAACAGCCCCACTTGTTCTAGCTGTTCCAACTCTTTTTCTAGCAGGTGGAATGGCACTCTTCTATGTCGCAGGGGTAGCGGTCTTATGGTCGCATCAATATGGAGCTTCAACTTCATACCTTTCAGGCTCCCTAGGCCTACAAACAACTTGAGGAATTCCTTCAGGATGCTCTCTGCTTGACACTCATGCACCTGTTGGGCAAAGAAAACCAGACAGAGATCTTCTGCTGTGTGACATCCCTGGAGACTGTTGGTGTCACCTTTGGTTACATGGAACCTGGCCTGCGCCCTGTCCATTTCCACGATCACCTGCATAACTCCTCTAAGGGGTATGGGTTCTGTGCCACTATATGTATAGGTCCGGACTTTCGTGTGTGCTAACCTTGGTCAAGGTACGAGTCTGCAAAACTGGGTCATGTCCATGACATTCACAGATGCACCAATGTCGATCATGGCTGCAGCAGGGCCTTCTGCGGTGATTATCTCTACCAGCAAACAACACTTTGAAGGCATTGTCGTTATGATCATCCCCGGATGACTCATGGCTTCCACCCAATGCCCCGGCAGCGTTTCCTAAATATCTTCCATGGACAGCTAGCGGAGGGTGTACCTCCCTCACCCGCGGTACCCTGTACTGGTGCTTGGCCCCACACTGTGGCATACCTTGGCGAAGTGGTTCATTAGGCCGCATTTCAAGCAGGATCATCCTTGTGCTGCCCACACATTGGGTATTCAGTGCATCAAACCACAGTTCCTGCACCCTTTCTCTGATTGTTTGGAGTTGGGGCTGTGTGCAGTCTGGCAGAGCGCTGCTGGGGGCATCGACTTGCTCTTCTTTAACTTTCACTGTTTTCTGTGAGTTTGATGGGGCTACACCTCTGGCAAGAGCCGCTTCCATATACTCAGCCCTGCTCTCTGCCAGCACATGGGATTGTGCCAATATTAGGATGTTATCGAAAGTGATACCACACTGGCAGAGTATGAGTTTCTGGAGGGCAGAAGAACAGCATCCTTGGAACAGTTGAGCTCTAATTTTATCCGGCTGGTCAATGTTGGTGCAGGTGTTCGCCAGTTTGTGTAGGCATGCATAGAATATGTATACTGATCAGTCCTCAGTCTTCTGGGCCTTAAAACTTTCTTTGTCAGATTTCAACTGGGGGTCAAAATGCTGATTCAAAGAAGTGATGGCAGCATCGAAGTCATCATCTCCCCCTGTGTTGGAGAGATGTTCGAATAGGTCATACAGCTCTGCACCACCGACAAGCAGCATCATGGATCTCTTGACTGCTCCGTTCTTCTTGCACATGGTGCGAAAGAAGTGTTGGGGATGTCCTATCCATTGGTGCCAACGCGGAGCTGCCGTCGCGGTATCTACCAGTTGGCTAAAGGGTGTCAGTGCTGTGACATGAGCATGTGCACAGTCCTGAGGTGCAGACGGCACTGCTTCCTGTTGCTGGGCAGACATTTCTTTTTGTGCAGTAAACTTAACGCTCTTTCTTCTTGTCTTCCTGCTTGTCTTACCACGGGCCTCTCTATATGCTTTACTTTGACTGCTTTTTACTTTGTCTATGTCTCTCTTTTATTCTTTCACAGGTGTTCCACTGCCATAGTTAACTTCACTAACTTCACTGGCGTTGGCAGACATCAGTTCCTGCCCTTGACGCCTCATAGCAGGATTCCCCCAGCGGATAACAGGTACGCATGTGCTTCGGCAGTTGAGGCTGTAGGCAGGCCAGTTACACTGACTACTATAGGCTGCTTCTTCTGCTGTGGTACCTTGGGCCACCACTAGGTGGGGCAGCCAGCTCTCATAGGGACCTCAGCAGCTGACACGATGCAGCTACCTTTTCTGTGCACACTGGAGTTGGGAGGAGCACATAACGTGGCAGCCGTGGGCCCAGAGCTGTGGTCTCCTCACCCGCAGTTGGGTGACAAGACCGCTCGCCGGAGGCTGGTCCACACGGCAGAAGCCTTCTTGTCAGGTCCCCGTACGGTCTTCACTGCGCTGCACAGCTCTCAGCACGATGAGTGGCGATAGGTGCATTGGCACGTGAGTCTCGCCGGTCGTGTCGCCAGTGCAAAGGACTTGATACCAAGGAACTTATTTTGAGTAAAGCAATACGCAGGGCAGCTTTACACCTGAGACACACACACTAGGGGGCATATTATCTACAGTCCGCGATAAATATCGCAAAGCACGCTTAGCGCGATTTTAATTATCGCCGGCTATCGCTGGATTTCATCGCCGTGTCAGCGGTGTATTAGCAACGCTTAGCTGACAGGCGATGTGAAATCCTGCGATAGACTACGATAATGAACATTAGCGTGTGAAATCCTGCGATGATTTCACAGCGCTAATGTCAAGCTTGGTAATAGGGGAGTGTGGACTTAACCTTACAATCCACCTCCCACAGGCATTAATGGCAAGTCAGGTTTGATTCAGGCGATAGAATATTGCCATGATGGGGGCTTAGCGCGCCTTTTCTCATTTCTTTGCTGTTCAGGGGCAGCGTTGTTAATACCACGATGTAGGTTTTATGGGTATTGCACTGTTTGTCCTAGGAGGGAATGCCTACTTTGCATCTCATTAGCGATGTATTTCGTTAAGATGCGTGGCGTTAGTAATTCGGCTGCTAACATGCGCTGATGCATGTTAGCACCACCTTGGTAATGGAGCGATGGGATTATCGCCGCTTTAGCGGCTAAAAGTGCCCTTGATAATATGCCCCTAGATAGCTATTATTGCAGAGTGACCAAGAACGATCACCCAGCCTTTATTTATACCCTCGGCCCATGCTCAGTCCTCTGGCTGCATGGATGTTACAAATTATTTTAGAGGCCGGGTGGCACTCTACAGCTTCCATTAGTGAATTCGAAGTGGTCCAAATTTGCAAATTGGTGCAGTTTTGACTTGTAGAGACACACGTTTTAAGTGTTTTACAAGGTATGGAAGACTGCATGGATTTGAGTTTGCTGCAGACAATGTTTGTGGTATTATCAGGGAAATCAACATTAAAATCTGGCCAACCTTATCAGAAAACAGGCCCACACACAGAGAAAAAACCTACCCACACACATTGTCCTGTCAGACCAGCCTCTCGGGCACTGCCTGATTTCCCTATAGGTCAGTGCTATCCTGGAGAAGGGAGAAGCTACCACCACAGGCTTTAGAGCGGCAGGTTTACAGAGGGATGTAGGAGCATCCGAGGGTTTCACCATTACCCTGCTGCAACTCTGGGGGTAAATGTGACCTTGTGAAGTCTTTACTTGTCTCATCATTAATTAATGACACTAGGACCTCGGTCTCACGGGCCAATTTGAGGGCCGATATTTACGTCTTCTGTTTTCTGCCATCCATATCTTTTCATTCAAGAGTCTGGCAAGGAGATGCTGAGGGGCATATTTACAAGCCCCATTGTGCCACCAGCGTCACCATTGCGGTGGGTTCTCCCACGCAACACTCATGGGTTTTGACAGTACCCCAGATTTACATGATCATGTAAACCTGGGGAAGTGCCCGAAGGATAAATATCTTTATTTCTCCTTCTTTTTTCCCTCATAGAATGCAGCACACATAGAAAGAGGAAAACGCCCCTTAGGATTGTTTCTGTGCAGGAAGGAAAACAATCCTGCCGAAATGATGCCAGCACAGGGGGTAAGAGCACGAAAGCACCGTATTACATAAATACGGTGCATTCCTACTCTTTCACTTTGGCGTTGGGCAGGGCAGCAAGATGACTTGCTGCGCTACCCTAGCCAAATCCCCATAAACGAGGGCCTTAGTACGGATAAGGAATACAGCAGTAGATCAGCCAGCAACATTCTAAGCCTCGATGGCGCTAGCAAGAAAGTTTCATATGTGAAATTATCCTGAAAGGACCAAACCATCTGGTCTCAATAGAATCTCCTCTTTTCAAATGTCAAGCAGATCCAATGGCCGGATGACAAGCAGCCCGTGAAATCAGAAGTGATGCTATCGCTGCGGCCGCGCCAAAAATATCTGAAATATGAAAGAGCTGGGGGAGAAGCCCGCCAACTCCTACATGTTTGTGTCTGTCTGGCAGAGACGGTAACATACATAATCCTCCAAATGTTCAAAAAGCCAAACACTTTCCCCAAATGAAAGTCCCAACTATCATTCCACACTCGGGTGCCAATTCCGATCCGGTAAAAAAATTCCCCGTCCGACTCGTATCCGGATTTTTTTCCGTCCGAATCGTCAAAGTAGCGTACAAACTGCCAAGTACGATTCGAACGGAAAAAAGTCCATACGAATCGCATTGGGAAGATTTCCCCACACGTCCTCGGGTCGGGAAAAGTCACCGACACGTCCCCGGGCGAGAAACCCACCGTGCGGAAAAATAAAGTCCGACTGCGCAAGTACGATCCCTCCCGTCCTCCCCATTTCACAACCGTACGCAAAAAACACCGTCCGAACCGAACTCCCATAGCAACCATGGAGACATGTGCCCGCATACGCGCCGAACACCCCACCACCCCCCGCCCGCGTATGTACGCCCCGAACCCCCACCCGTGTATGTACGCACCAAACACCCACCCGTGTATGTACGCCCCCGAACCCCCCCCAGCCGTGTATGTACGCACCGAACCACCAGCCGTGTATGTACGCCCCCGAACCCCCCCCAGCCGTGTATGTACGCACCGAACCACCAGCCGTGTATGTACGCACCAAACCCCCCCCCCAGCCCTGTATGTACGCACCGAACCACCAGCCGTGTATGTACGCCCCCGAACCCCCCCCAGCCGTGTATGTACGGACCGAACCACCAGCCGTGTATGTACGCACCAAACACCCACCCGTGTATGTACGCCCCCGAACCCCCCCCAGCCGTGTATGTACGCACCGAACCACCAGCCGTGTATGTACGCACCAAACACCCACCCGTGTATGTACGCCCCCGAACCCCCCCCCAGCCGTGTATGTACGCACCGAACCACCAGCCGTGTATGTACGCCCCCGAACCCCCCCCCAGCCGTGTATGTACGCACCGAACCACCAGCCGTGTATGTACGCACCAAACCCCCACCCCAGCCGTGTATGTACGCACCGAACCACCAGCCGTGTATGTACGCACCAAACACCCACCCGTGTATGTACGCCCCCGAATCCCCCCCCCAGCCGTGTATGTACGCACCGAACCACCAGCCGTGTATGTACGCACCAAACACCCACCCGTGTATGTACGCCCCCGAACCCCCCCCAGCCGTGTATGTACGCACCGAACCACCAGCCGTGTATGTACGCCCCCGAACCCCCCCCAGCCGTGTATGTACGCACCGAACCACCAGCCGTGTATGTACGCACCAAACCCCCCCCCCAGCCCTGTATGTACGCACCGAACCACCAGCCGTGTATGTACGCCCCCGAACCCCCCCCAGCCGTGTATGTACGGACCGAACCACCAGCCGTGTATGTACGCACCAAACACCCACCCGTGTATGTACGCCCCCGAACCCCCCCCAGCCGTGTATGTACGCACCGAACCACCAGCCGTGTATGTACGCCCCCGAACCCCCCCCCAGCCGTGTATGTACGCACCGAACCACCAGCCGTGTATGTACGCACCAAACACCCACCCGTGTATGTACGCCCCCGAACCCCCCCCCAGCCGTGTATGTACGCACCGAACCACCAGCCGTGTATGTACGCACCAAACACCCACCCGTGTATGTACGCCCCCGAACCCCCCCCCAGCCGTGTATGTACGCACCGAACCACCAGCCGTGTATGTACGCCCCCGAACCCCCCCCAGCCGTGTATGTACGCACCGAACCACCAGCCGTGTATGTACGCACCAAACCCCCACCCCAGCCGTGTATGTACGCACCTAACCACCACCCCACCAGGGAATGTACGGACCGCACCCCCACCAGTGCATGTACGGTCCGTACTACTGTGGCGTACGCATACGCCAGCGCCCATATTGTGATCCGGACCGTACAAGCGCGTGTACAGTCCGTACTACTGTGGCGTACGCATACGCCAGCGCCCATATTGTGATCCGGACCGTACAAGCGCGTGTACAGTCCGTACTACTGTGGCGTACGCATACGCCAGCGCCCATATTGTGATCCGGACCGTACAAGCGCGTGTACAGTCCGTACTACTGTGGCGTACGCATACGCCAGCGCCCATATTGTGATCCGGACCGTACAAGCGCGTGTACAGTCCGTACTACTGTGGCGTACGCATACGCCAGCGCCCATATTGTGATCCGGACCGTACAAGCGCATGTACGGTCGGTATCACTGCTTGTGGGGTGCCCTAGGGCGTGGAACGCACCGTACCTGTGTGTAAATGTATGAAAACACATAGGGGACACATGAGGGACAAGTATAAGGGCCTAAATGCCTGATGGTTGCCATGGAGACTGAGTTAAATTTTTGAATTTGAGCACCAGGTGCACAGCAGAAGTCAGTTTGAAAGAATCTACATTGTTGCAATGTGGATGTTGACTTGACATCATTATCAAAACTGAAACCATGCAAAGCCACACACTGGGGTAGGTTTGAAGGGATTGGATGAAACGTAGGATGCTAATGTGACTGACCAATCAATCTGTACTCCTATACATGAACAGGCCAGCCAGGCATATATAAGGCAGCCAGGTCCCATGAGAGAGCACTTGCCTGCACATCCATTCATCCATGACCACTGCTGCTGATAGTGATTCCTCTGGCACCATGTCCAGGACTGTGGAGAGGTCACAGCCATTCACCCAGGAGGAGAACCTTGCCCTGATAGATGTGATCCTCCCACAGTTCCAGAGCCTGTATGGTCGACCAGGGGTTCAGGTGAGTGCAGACTCCACTAGCTTAGACTGTGCCCCTTTTGTGTGACAGTGACTTCTGGCATTGTGTCCATGTGTGACAGACATGCACTGTTGTTTGGAGTGGGTCCCAGGGTGTGGAAGGCCTCATGTCACCCATGCAGAGCATGCTGTGTTTCCTGTGTGCACTCCTCACTTGCATAGTGCCTACTGTGACAATGAATGCAAGGTGCATGCCACATTCTGCCTGCATACTCCTCCTGGGGATGTTGTTTCCACAGTCCTGATGTGATCCTGTGTTCCCCCCAGTGTGACAGGTGTCAGTACCCATGGATGTGTGTTTGTTCAGTGTACCTGTGCTGTGAGTGTCCAAAGGCCGTGTTCGTCCCCTGCACATTGGTGTGTGTGTTAGTCCCCTGTCATGTGGGTGAGTGCATATGGGGAGTGTTGCACACAAGCAGCATGAGGGATGGATATGGCCTGGCCATCGGATGTGAGCAGGGAGCAGTGCTGTGTGCATGCCGTGCTGAGCCAGCCCCACACCTGTGACACCCCCGTCTACTGGCACATGGGCAGAGTGAGGTGTGTACCCGCAGTTGGCAATGCCATGTGATTGTCCTGTACCTGTGTGTGTCTGTGTACTCTGCTGAGGTAGCATCAGTGTGCTGGGGCAGGTGACTGCTGTGAGGTGCTGTACATAATCCTGGTGTAGCCTGTGAGGCACAGTGTGATCCCTGGTCAGTGAGTGTGTGGTACCCCTCATGCCACCCGTGTGCTTCCACTGGCACGTAGTGCATTTGGCCTTCCACAGTGGATAATGTCCCTATGACAAAGGTGCAATTAGTTGCATGCATACCATGGCCTGTTCATAATGAGGATTGTTCTATATGTGTGTCTCTGTGTCTTTGCTCATGTGGATTAATGTATTCTCTCTTTTGCATCCTCACAGGTATGCGCCATTGCCAAGGGGGAGATCTGGAGGGAAGCCGTCAGTGCCGTGAGGGGTACAGAGGGTCGGAGGCGGAGCCTGTCTCAGGTGAGGAAACGCTGGCAGGACATCCGGTGCTGGACGAGGAGGATTGCACGGCTCCTGCTGGGGGACTCACCTGAGAGCCGTAAGAACCGTGGCCGCCGTCGTCTGACCCACATCCAGAAGCGTGTGCTGGCGGTGGTCTTCCCCGATATGGACAGGCGCCTACAGGAGAGGCAGCAGCAGGAAGGGGGTAGGTACATGTGTGTCAGTTGTGTGTCCCCAGCCAATGTAAGTGTGCAGTTGCATGGATACACTGCCAGGGTTTGATTGTGCAGTGCGTCAACTTCTCCACAAAGTAGCACAGTGCTGTTCTCACTCCCTCCCTTCCCCTCCTTGCAATGTGTTCCCTGGTCTGTCGCCACTCTTGCACAAGGTTATTTATGCAGGCAGTTCATGCAGGTGCCCTATGCTATCAGCATCATGTGTGGGGGTGATGTGCCACAGGTATGGGGACCTTGCGTGTGCCATGGCCAATTTCAGTCATTGTGGTGTCCATGTCACTTGGCACTGATTGTGAATCACGACATAGGGGTGTGTCTCCAAAATGTACAGCCTTCCAGCATGCATGTCCAATTGTGTGCCCTCTGACATGATGTGCCTGAGTGGGAGGCCTGCTAAGTGCAGGGACGGTTGCTTAATTTGCAGTCATGTCCATCCTGGACCATGGAGGAGTGTGGGCACTACTGTGCCCTGGGGCACCTCTTCCTAGGTATCATGTGCGTCATCCAACAATATGGCCATTCACTGTGTCTTTGCCATGGGTTGCGTAGGGTGGCATTGTACCCTGGGCTCAACTGTTAGGACCTACAGGTTGCTACATGTGTCCACTGTACAGGGGGACCCATTTTGCTTGTGCATACTCACAGTGGGCATTACCTGTGTGTGTTGTTGAGACAATCTGATGATGTTTGCCTGTCAATGATGTGTGGACATGGCCACCAGGGGCTGTGTGTTTACAGTCATGAATTAGTGGAGGCCATGTGTTTCCATCCCAGAGTAAGAGGTGTACATACTTTCTCCGTCTCAATGAGATTGTCTCAGGTGTGGGTGGTTTGTGCGTACAAGGCCTACATGTCAGAAGCTTCATCCTCCTTGCTGGGTTTAGCCTGTGTGTGATGTTTGACTGGACATACGCTCAAGGTGCAGTGACCCTGTCATGTGTGGCCTGGTTTCATGTATTGCCTTTGCAGCATGCGGCAAGAGTAAATGGATATGATTCATGCTCATCCCTTTTTGACGACGCAGTGTGGTGCAGGTGCTGTGCACATTTGTCCCCAGAGGCTGACTCCTCTCTAAAATTTCAGGTGCAGTGATTTGCTGTTGTGTCATGATCTCCATTGTGTCTCAGTGGCATGGTGGGTAGAAAAACTGTGTGTTCCATGGCCTACATGTGTACATTGTTTTGTAGGTGTTACTCCTGTTGCTTTTCAGGCTATGCAATGTGACCTATGTATATTTGACTCATGTGACATAAGTGTACAGGTGTCTGATTTTCTCCTGTCTCTTCACCTTGCCCACAGCATCGCCGGGGGACACGGAAGGAGACACTAGCACGGACCGGGAGGAGAGATTGAGCACCAGTACCAGCAGTGCTGTCCTGTCTGGCACATGGAGTGGCACGGAGGCCGAAGGGAGTGAGGCGGAGGACCTGTTGACTGCCAACACAGACTATGACGCAGACGGGTCCGAGGCTGAGCTCCCAGAGGTGGCGGAGTCTGCCCCCCCAGCTGATGGCAGCCCTCCACATCCCCCCGCCACCTCAGGTTCCATCACCGGCCTCCCACATGCTCGTGGCCCTTCCCTCCGTGCTCGGTCCCCACATGTCTCCTTCCTGCCAGGCACCGCACCCCCTGCCCCTGTCACCACTGCTGCGGTGAGTGCGGAGTCTGTGGACATCCTGAGGCAGTTGCAGGTTGGTCAGACTGCGATGCTAAATGTCCTCCATGCCCACACCCAGGTGCTGACCCAGATGGAGGCATACATGGAGGGCATGTCGGCTGCGCAGTCTGACCAACGGCAGTTGCTGAGGTCCATAGACTCCACACTGACTGCAGCACTGGATCTCCTGCAGCGCTGCGTAACACCCCCTACCCCTGCCCCATCCACAATTCCCACTCCCGTGCCTGTCCCACGCACATCCAGACGTCAGCGTGCACGCACCCCAACAGACACAGGCACCACACCACCAGGGAAGTCGAAGCGCACACCTCCTGTCACGCACACACAGGGTGAGGAAGGCACACCCACTGGGTCGGGGGGGAAACGTAGAACACGCAGCCACAGTGGGAGTCCGCATTCCACACAACCCACTCCCTCCAAATCCACTCCCCTTAGCTCTCCTGGCCAACAGTCAGTGACAGCATCATCCACTGCGAGTGTGCCCCCCAGCCCCAGGATGACACCACCCCGCAAGCGGTGGAGGCGGGACCCGGCCAGGGGAGTTGAGTCCCCCACCCTGTCCACACCCTCCCCCAGTGGCGCTGCGACCCATCCCTTTGCCCCCCCCCCCTCCTTGGGGCCTGTGGTTGGATTGGGTACGGGGGAGTCGCTGGGGGAACTTGCCGACGTGTGCAGCGCCATTCTGTCCTCCACCTTTGGCGCTGGCACCCCCCCTGTGGCAGATTCATCCCTCCCTGCACCCACAACACCTACCCTTTCCCCTCCTGTCCCTGCGGTGCCTGTTTCCACCCTCCCCCCTGATGCCCCCTCTTCTGTGGATGAAATGGACTTGTGAACTGTGCAGGCAAGCTAGGGGACACACGTCCCGATGTGTACCCCCCCCCCGGACATTGCTGCTGGGCTGGCCCATGGCCCTTGTACATAGTGGACATTTTCTCTGATATATTTTCCTGCTGAATAAAGCCTTTTCTTTTTGTTTTGCACACTGATGCTTTCCTGGACTTGCTGTTGGTGCTGGTGCTCCCTGCGTTGGGGTGGTGATAATGTGTTAGGGGTCTGTGAAATGTTGGAGTGTGCTGC
Organism: Triturus cristatus; assembly: GCF_964204655.1. NCBI lineage: Eukaryota > Metazoa > Chordata > Amphibia > Caudata > Salamandridae > Triturus > Triturus cristatus. The sequence continues at coordinate 1,153,859,262 of NC_140583.1, read as the reverse complement.
TCATGGGGTGTACCCTGCCATCTGCGTGCCATCACAAAGGTCTCTGCAAATGGTATTTGGTCATGTTTGCTCTCACTGTATGGTGACATTGTCCCAAGGTGTGTTCCGTCCTCTGTGGCCCAGGCCATTTTTCCTGCAGGGTGTCTCCCAAATGCTGTGCTGTGCTGTGTCTACATTTCCTGGATGTGTGAGGGTTGCCTTTCAATATAGCCATGCTGGCTCAGCGATGGCTCCGCCTGCATCTGGGGTATCACCCTTGTAGGTCACTGAACTTGTTGATGGGGTATATTGTCCGATGTCTGGGCACTGCTGGGAGTGATAGGTACACACCCCTCCTGTGTCTGGGCACTGCTGGGAGTGATAGGCACACACCCCTCCTGTGTCTGGGCACTGCTGGGAGGACCCTGCACCCACCCCTCCTGTGTCTGGGCACTGCTGGGGGTGTTTTGCACACCCCATTCTTATAGCAGGTTCGGTGCGTACATGCACGGGTGGGGGTTTGGTGCGTACATACACGGGTGGGGGTTCGGTCCGTACATACACGGGTGGGGGTTCGGGGCGTACATACTCTGCTGGGGTGGGGGTTCGGTGCGTACATACACGGGTGGTGGTTCGGTGCGTACATACACGGCTGGGGTGGGGGTTTGGTGCGTACATACACGGCTGGTGTGGTGGTTTGGTGCGTACATACACGGGTGGGGGTTCGGTCCGTACATACACGGGTGGGGGTTCGGGGCGTACATACTCTGCTGGGGTGGGGGTTCGGTGCGTACATACACGGGTGGTGGTTCGGTGCGTACATACACGGCTGGGGTGGGGGTTTGGTGCGTACATACACGGCTGGTGTGGTGGTTTGGTGCGTACATACACGGGTGGGCGTTTGGTGCGTACATACACGGCTGGTGGTTCGGTGCGTACATACACGGCTGGGGGGGGGTTCGGTGCGTACATACACGGGTGGTGGTTCGGTGCGTACATACACGGCTGGGGTGGGGGTTTGGTGCGTACATACACGGCTGGTGTGGTGGTTTGGTGCGTACATACACGGGTGGGCGTTTGGTGCGTACATACACGGGTGGTGGTTTGGTGCGTACATACACGGCTGGGGTGGTGGTTTGGTGCGTACATACACGGGTGGGGGTTCGGTGCGTACATACACGGGTGGTGGTTCGGTGCGTACATACACGGCTGGGGTGGGGGTTTGGTGCGTACATACACGGGTGGGCGTTTGGTGCGTACATACACGGGTGGTGGTTTGGTGCGTACATACACGGCTGGGGTGGTGGTTTGGTGCGTACATACACGGGTGGTGGTTCGGTGCGTACATACACGGCTGGGGTGGGGGTTTGGTGCGTACATACACGGGTGGGCGTTTGGTGCGTACATACACGGGTGGTGGTTTGGTGCGTACATACACGGCTGGGGTGGGGGTTCGGTCCGTACATACACGGGTGGGGGTTCGGGGCGTACATACTCTGCTGGGGTGGGGGTTCGGGGGCGTACATACACGGGTGGTGGTTCGGTGCGTACATACACGGGTGGTGGTTCGGTGCGTACATACACGGCTGGGGTGGGGGTTTGGTGCGTACATACACGGCTGGTGTGGTGGTTTGGTGCGTACATACACGGGTGGGGGTTTGGTGCGTACATACACGGCTGGGGGTTCGGGGCGTACATACCAGGGTGGGGTGGGGGTTCGGGGCGTACATGCACGGGTGGCGCTTGGGTGCGTACATACACGGGTGGGGGTTCGGGGCGTACATACCAGGGTGGGGTGGGGGTTCGGGGCGTACATACACGGGTGGCGCTTGGGTGCGTACATACACGGGTGGCGGTTCGGGGCGTACATACACGGGTGGGGGTTCGGGGCGTACATACACGAGTGGGGGTTCGGGGCGTACATGCACGGGTGGGGGTACGGGCCGTACTTCCACGGGTGGGGGTACGGTCCGTACATACCCCTGCCCACGCTCTGCGTGCCTGGGTACGGGCCGTACCCATGCCTTTGGTGTGTGGGTACGGTGCGTCCCACCATTGTTGCGGGCCGTGGGGTCCGCACCGTACACAGGCCTTGGGGGCGTGGCTACGGGTCGTACCACGCGTACCCCTACATGACCCCAGCAATGCTGGTACGAGCTGTACCAAGGCCTTTCTGACGTGGGTACGGGCCGTACCGCTATTGTTGGAGTGACGTAGGGGGACGCGTGGTACGTTCCGTACCCACGCTCTTGCGGCCTGGGTAGGGTACGTACCGGTTCGCGTGACCATCCACTTCCGTTGTGGCGGACGCTTGCGTTGCTGGCCTTGCCCCCACCCCCTGGAAGTGACCAGGCCCTGATGGTCAGGTATGTCCAGGCCATGTGTGATTTGGTACCATGTGTTGGTGTTGTGTGTCCTGCCCCTGCCCCCCCCTTTGCCCCTGGTTGTTGTGCTGACCTTCTGCGGCGTCTGCGTCGGTTCCTGTACGCCAGGTGGACTGCTAGGAGGGCAGGGATGGCACGTAGGTTCGGGTCCATGTCTGTTCGTCGCGTCCAGCTGCTCCTTGCGTGTGTCGTCCTGATTTCCCGGCAGTTTTTGGCAGCCGGTAAATATTTTCCGTGCGGGATGACGTCGGTTCGAATCGTACTTCCTGGTTCGTGAAACGTAGGCTGGATGCGTACCGACGTCACGTCGGCTCCTTTCAGGATCGGAATTGTGTTTAGTTTCTGTTCGGTCGGTGTTTTGTTCGAATCGTACGGAAATGGTGTTTCCGTATGAATCGTACTTGCATTTTCGGATGGATTTCGCACCGGGTACGAGTCGGACGGAGAAAAGGCTCCGTCCGACGGTTCGTACCCGGTTTTTACCGGATCGGAATTGGCACCTCGGTAGAGCCCCAGCTAAACCCTGCAGACGTCACCAACAACTTCAAGAGTACATGGAGTCAGGCAGCCTGCTAACGACCACATACCATAAGGGGCCACCGCATGGATGCAGGCGTCTCCTGCTTTGCTTCTGTGGGGTTTCCTGCAGGGGTATATATAGCCGGGTCAGTCGCACGGTGTGGGGATGGGGGGAGTCGGGGCACAAGATTGGAGACCCAGCCTATCCAACATCAGCTGTAGTTTATTTAACAAGCTGCCAACAGAGTTTTTTATTGCTGATGAATGCTTGGGGTCTGTTATTTGTTTACTTAAAGAACGGAACGAAGAGGGGAGAGAAAATGCAAGGGCGCAGAGCTGCAGGCAGCAAGAAAAACAGGAGGATTTAGAGACACAAGTGAGAATGGAAAGATACAGGGGATAGTTGGGGAGAGGATGGAAAGTGGAGGTGAAGTAAAAGATACAGGAGAAAATGGGGAGTGAAGAGGTGGGGCGAAATGTCAGAATAAAAAGAAGGGAGAATGGTAAGAGGAAGATGTATGGAGAGACAGGGAACAGTGAAGAGAGGAAGAATGGTGGAGCAGCAACTTACAAAGGTACGGAGAAAAGGGGAGATTGGTCACAGATCTATGTGGAGAACTGTTATAGGGGTACAAGAAACTAAAGGTGGGGGAGAGTCAAAGATGTAAAGGTGGGAAATACAGGGGCGAATGGGGAGCAGAGGAGAGAGTGAAGCAAAGGCAGAGAAGGAAGGGAATAACAAGATACATGAGAAAAGAAAAAGACACATAAGAAAATGATACATGAGAAAAGAAAAAGAAAGTTGAAGTTGAAGGGCTAGATGCACTACAGAAGGAAGACATCAGTGGATAATGGTACGAGGGGGAGGTAAATTGTATTCAGACAAGTGTGTATGGGGAGACTGACAAGTTAAAACTAAGAGATAAAGAGGAAGTTAGGGGAGCGCAGAGCAGAATGTACAAAGCAGGATGTAGAGACACTGGAAAAGTAAGGTAGCGTGAAAGGGACAATAGATATGCAGGTGAAAAAGAAGAAAGAGCACTGTGGGGAATGTAACCATCAGTAATGAATGAAGGGGGAAGGATGTGGTCTTACGCTAGATTGCCGACTTTGGAGCTGGGAAACCAAAGTTCGAGCCTCAGGTCGACTCCACATCCTGTGATTCTGGTCAGATCACTTAATCTCCCCGTGCCTACCAAAAATAACAAGCATTGGCATAGCCAATAGGTCTCGCCTTTGGGACCTTATAAGTGTTTAGCCATGCAACAGTTGCATAACTAAATACTTATAAGGTCCCAAAAGCGAGACCTATTGGCTATGCAAAGCGGCCGCGAAAGTGAAAGTGAAAGTGATTGCGATCGCGATCAGGATCAAACATCAAAGTAATTGCGGTAAAGCGCGGCGTGCGTGCCCGCGCACATGCACTGTAGCTCTAGGCTGACCTGGTAGCACTTTTTGGAGCCCTCTCAATAAGTCTCGCCAGACCAGCGCATGCGCTATATAAATCTGCAAAAAAAAGGGGGGGTCGAGAGATACAATGGTGGTGGCAGAGTGAAGGATGAAAAGTAGTGTGATACAGAGGGAGTGGGGTCTATATCTTCAGGGAACTTATGGGAACAGGAGCATAACTATAATTAGTACAGTAGGTGCTGTAGTGAGTGGGCCCCATTGCACCCCAAATCTAGGTTGTATTTTTTCTTTCTACCTAACACTGCGATAAGGGGCCTATTTTCTTTGCTTGCATCAGGTTCCTTGGCCTCGGAGAAGCATGTCAGGAATGGCGGTTGTGGTTACCACCCAGGGCAACAATCAACAGCCATACCACTGCATGCTGCCTTGGGGGCTGCAGCCACAAGTTACTGTTGCAGCAGCTGCCTCGAGAGTAGCAGGGTACAGACGTTGTTTTACCTGCTGATTGTGGTTGCTGCTCTGAAGGCAGCAGTCATGAGCCATACCATTACATGCAGCCCTGGGAGTAGCAGTCACCAACCATAGTTGTGGTAGCTTCCATGTCATAAGGAGTCAACATCCTTGTGGACAGCGGTTTTCAAACACTATTTCAGGTTCTGCCCTTGGAGCAGCAGCCTCCAGCATTGTTTGTAGTAATTTCCCCAAGGGAAAGAAGTCAGCCGCTGTCGTTGTGGCTGCTGCCCTGGAGGCAGCAGTCACCAGCCATGGCATTACATGCTGCCTTCAGGGCAGCGTTTACCACCCACTGCATGCTGTCTTGGGGTGGCAGCAATTGCCAGACAGTATTATAGTTTCTGCCCTGGGGGTTGCAGTCTCCAGCCATGGTTTTAGAAGCAGCCTTGGAGGAAGCACTCTTCAGTTATGGTTGTGGTTGATGTCCTGTGGCAACAGTTCCCAGCCACAACACTGTATGTAACCCAGGGGACAGTAGGCACCACCTATGGGTAGGGTAGCTGATTTGGAGCTGGAGTCAAAAGGCACAAGCACATGCTGCCTTGGTCGCAGCGTCATCAGCCGTAGTTGCGGTAGCTGCCCTAGGGGCAGGAGTCAACAGCCTTGATACCTTGGGGCGCGCAGTTACCAGCCACTGTGGCAGGTTTTCCCCTAGGGACAGAAGTCTCCAGCCATGGTTGTGATACCTGCTCTGGGAGAAGAAACTTGAGGGACATGCTCACCCACACAAGACCGAAAAAAACTCCACAGACAAAACCAATGGGCATACTACCACCAGTACAGGGACATCACCCATGCGGTAACTGTAGTACGTGCCACCTCACATGCAGAAGTAGGCACATAAAGTTCAGAAATGGCAGTGAGTGGGATCAAAGAAGTTTCACAAACTGCAACAGTAGGAATGTGGTGTACATGATCACCTGTCCATGTGGCCTGGAATATATAGGCATGACTACCAGACCCATCAAAGTGCGTGTTGGGGAACACAGGAGTAACATCCGTTGTGGGAGGAGTACAACGAAGATGTCGACCCATTACCTGACCAACACACAGAGTCAAGGATTTACAATGGACTGTGAGAGAACAGCTTAAAGGGGAGAATGGCTTGTTTGAGAAGGAATAACGGTGGGTGTTCCGCCTTGGAACGCACATCCTCAGACTCAACGACGAGATACCCTGGAACCAGTTCCCCACATGAGTCTGACACGTAGTGTGGACATGAACTACTTTCACTTATTGTCCCATCTAGTGACTTATCCCTATTCAGGTTCTGATACTTTACGCTCTCAACCACTGGAACTTATTACTGGCATCTCCTCCTGTATCCTCCTAATAATACTCTCCACCCCTGTTTTTGCAACAGTATGACCTCACTAACGTGTGCATTTCTGTTCCTTTCTAGTCAGCAGCAGGGCTCCTGCCCTGTATTTACATCCTGGGCATGTCTTTGGCAGCAATAGGCGCACCCCACTTCATTTTTTGTAAATAAACATTTTACATTTTTTCTCAATTATGCATTAGGCATTATCCATGGGCGGTTTGATTGTATCCCCCACATATGCTATGCAATGAACACCCAGTTTGTGGTTGGGTTAGCTCTTCCTGTAAGATTCTTCCATCCTGACCCACCTTAAGGTAGCGTGACTACAACACTACACGTACATAAGACCTAATGTACTAACTCACCAGGGTCTTCGGTCCCTACCGGGCTGTCAATTACGTTTTTATGCACTGCACTTAAGATCCCTTTTGTACTGAATTCCATCATGGAATCTACCTGTGACTTACGAGACTCGGTCTCATCTAACATTCTGTTAACCCAGTCACGCAGGTAGGGGGTCTAGTCTTTTTGCGCGTCTGGATCTTAACTTTTTTGTTTCCTCACTTCCGGGTCACGTCCTGTTCATAATATGCGGAATTCACAAACAGGATGCTTTCTAACTCTTGACCATTATTTACCTTGACACACGGTCCGTTTTGCAATTTTGCAATATTGACCGTTTATAAAACGTGCGATCCGTCCGTAAAAATATCTTCTTCTATTCACTTCCAGTTCCTCATGGCAGAGCCAGCACAGTTCACTGAGTGAACATGCGGTCATACACAGGTGCTACAAACTAGCGAGACACTCGCCACGTTAATTATGGCGGGAACCTCAATTAGCTGCCCTATTTAAAACCCCTCTTTGACACGGTTCAGTTATCCAGCGGAGTCACGGGGAGGCCACACGAGGCGGGGCAGTGTCCCAGGAGTAGTAAGTATGGCATAGCCGGGATGAACTTCGGTATTGCGAGGATGTCGCCTAGAACTACTCGACATTCCCCTTTTTTGTTTAATACCTATTTTTCTCCTAGATTGCTTATACAGGCACCCCTCCCACCCGTTCAAGGCTCATGGTGCTTTATCCCTACAACTGTCAAGTAGGTTGTTTCCTTTGCCTTAACATCTCTACAACTCAACAATATGGGCTGTGTTTTTTTGTAATATTTAAGGGCTGATTAGATCTAGCCCTTTGGAATAGAGTGTGTGCTTTATGTTCTGTGTGTGTTTGTCTCTGTTATTGTCCTTTGTTTATTTCAACACCAGGACACATGACCACCATTTCTTCACTAAAACTAATGTTTAAGAGTCTAATGTCACACATTTTTTGCAGGTCACCATTGCTCACAGTGGATGAAGTATATGGCTTGTAAAGTACGCCATTCTTTCTTTGCAGGTTAACGACTACTATGACCTATTGAGGCTTCGTGACTGAGTGCAGTGAATTCACTTGCACTACACTCTTTACACTTGACATATATCACCATTAGGATTAATAGATCACGCACCATAATTATAATTGTGAGTATAGGAAGGGATCCCTATGGTCCTGAAGAAGAAGCTTAAGGGGGGGCTTCGAAACATGTCAGCAGATATAGGAGGCACAGTTCATTGAGGCATTGTTGGACTTGGCCCTTTTCCCCTGAATTTTTTCGTTTTTGTAGTGTTAAGGTGCAGGTGCTCCCTTCACCCAAGATGGCTGCCACAGCCCCCTGCTACTGCAGAGTGGCCTGTTCTAGTAGCACCCTAGCTGCCAGGAGCTGGCTGGAACCCCACAACAATGTTGCAACACCAGCCCGCCTTTTTGTCCCATAGGTAGAGTGGGGAAGCTCCTGGAATGTGCTGGAATCTTCTAGAAGGGAGGTGTGGTTTTTCTTTTGCCGCCTTGGCCAGAGGTCACCTGACCTAGGGCTACTTAAGTGAGGGACGGAACTTTTTGTGTTGAGTTGGCCAGTGGGGTGAAGCAGAGCTGGAAGAATCCACCAGGAGGGTAGGCGGTAGGGCCTAGCCAGGGACTTATGCCTCTGAGAGTTGTCGTACTTTGAAATTTGGGACCGCGTAGGAGGCAGGGCCCTACCCCTGTCTATTCCGGTATTAGCGAACCGCGAATGGTCAATGCGGTATGTACAAGTGCTTTGTGTAACGTTTTAGCTATGAATGCACTATGTATACAATATTATACATTGACTACGTGGGTTCCATCTTAGAGCGGTGGCCATCTTATGGTTGCCCTCACATAGGCTACATATTATGAAGCAAATACGGGCCTTTAGAGCACATTTGCCTTCCTTTGACTTCTCTGTGACCTGTGCAGCTTGGCTCCGCTGCCCCAGGTCAGTCCGGTCTCACGAGCTCCCCGTCCTACGGCCACCTGTGATTAGCATCAGGGTTTGACACACCATAAAGCCTTTTCATCCCACACGAGCCTCCGGCTAATCTCTTTCACACCTGACTCTTCCTGCTTTATGGCTTGTTTTCCAAACAGGAGATGCCCGTGTTTATTGGGGCGTATTGATATCTGATGTGGGATCTGAGCCTCGCTGGGTAAATAATTGTGGGCTGGCTTAACTGGAATGTGGGATGGTCATCATGACTCTGCCTTTTCGTTTGTAATGTATACATGTGAATGACCATGCCATAAAACAAGGAATGTGTGCCTGAAGCATGATATTTTGTATTTAAGGAGAAGCCCGTTTCTGTAACTTTAAGCAGTCTCCTGAGAACATACATTGTGTTGTACTTCTCGGATACCTATAATTGGTCTGCAGCCAATAAATCGATCTTTGACTTCACCCAGAAGACTCTGTGTTTCTGTAGGTCTGAAACAGGAAGAACCCGAAGTCTTAGGGTGTGTTCCCCTGCACCGCTGGGCTTAAAATTCCCAGTACTTCAGTTGGCGCCCAACGTGGGGCGATTTCAGCGGTTCCGGTCCAAGCCAGAGGTTCGTGAGGAGCTTCGTGTGGAAATTCTGGAGGAAGGCCGCCACTTCATCGACCCCTGCATGTCGACGTAGTCCGAAAGTCTTTTCTGCGACGTTCTTCCCGTCCCGACGGCTACGAACGACTGCTGCCCTGATTAATCGCCCTGTTTTGGACCCTTGACGATTTTGGTAGAGCGAAACAATCGAGAGAGTCTTCTGGTGACGCCATCGATCATCGATATTCAGTTAAGTATAAGTGGAGCGTCTCCCAGTTTGTTTGGTATCCTTCGGGATTTTTGGTATCCTTCGGGATCGCTTTGATTTGGAGCTTGCAAGTCCCAAAGCCAGAGGACTCGTGTATTCACGAGACTATCGTAATCGATAATCCTTTGACGTTTGAAACTAGACTAGTGATCGAAGATGCCTGGTTCTAGTGTATTTGGTAATTGGTTTTGTTTGAATTGTAGAAGGGATTTCCAGTTAGAGGATTCATGTCCGGTTCCTCCAATTGGAACTCCAACTTATGAGCTTTATGTAAAACACGGCGTGGGCCCCATTGCATATAATGAAGTATGGATCCGATACACCAGAAAGGACGGTGTTTTAAAATGGCCCCAAAATGGTAGTTTCGATACAGATATCTTAGATAATTTGGAAGTTAAATTGTTTAAAAAGAAAGCCCGGCCGGCGATGTTTGATTCTTTCCGCCTATGGCAAAAGGAAGCCAAACAGAAGGAAATTAGGCTAGAGAAAAGGAATAAGAGAGAAAGAGGTATGTCAGTGATGCAAGCAGCTGTGTAATTTAAAGATAATGAGGAGGAACAAATGAATGAACAGTTACATAGACAGTGCAAACTAGGGATCGATAAATGTTACCCTGTTTTGTCACCCCTTGTGCAACATGAAGCAAAAGAGAACGAGAAAGATTCCCTAATGTCCCATTTGCTAAGTTCGCCACCCCCGTATGCGCAAAATGCCACAGCGCCTCCACAGATTGTAAACGTGCAGCCTCCAGTAAATATGCCGCAAGCCTTCCCACAACCGCCAGCTCCTCCTCAGCTGGCTCCTATCCCTGCAGTGCAGCCCCCTCATGGGCCGCCAGTTCTGTTACCTGTTGCCCCCGCGCTTCCTGCGACTTTGCCTAGCACATCGGCTGCCTCCCCTGGCGCTCCTTCTTACACTACCCAGGTACCTGTATCTGAATCCGCTTTTCTTCCCTCTGTCTATCCCCCCGTTTTTGCCTCAACTTCTCCTTCAGCGCGACAACGACTAGCTAATGTAGTTACTAGTTTAATGTCGCCTCTCTTTGGGTCATCTAGTGTGACTCCTGGTTTACAACGTAAGCAATTGCGTAGTCATCTGCCTGGTCCCGACGAGAAAGAGGTGTTGGATCATCTGGCGTGTAGGTGGATTGGTTTCCCTTCACTTTATAATGTGGAATCAGTTGTTAACGTTTTCCATCAATGGGATGCCCCAAAACAGCGGTATGTCTTTGACAAAATGTGTGAATTCCTCTGTGAGGAATTGGAGGATAATGGTTCAAACCCAAACCCACAGGAATTGTGTCGAGTGCGATTTGATTTTGAAACAGGTATAATTGTGGGTCCCAATGTAGATAAAGCAGTTGCGACTTTACTGTCCCTCAGAAATGGTGATTGTCAGCAATCATTGTTCGAACAGGAATTCCCTGTGGAGAAAAAGGGAAAAGCGCGACAATACCCTATGTGAGAAGTCCCTCCGGTATGGAAGGAAGGGTTGTATGACATAATTTCGAAAGACAAAAATTCGACCTACAAAAATATCGCAACAAAAATATCGTGGTCAAGAATATCGACATCCTATCTACAACATGGTAAGTACAAAAATATCGATAATTTAATATCGATGTCAAAAATATCGTAATTCAAAAATATCGTTTTTTTTTTAGTTTAAAAATATATGTAAAATAAACCAAATAATACTTATAAATCAAAGAAACATAATTAAATATATTTTATAATATGTAAAATGTATAATAAATATATATAATTAAATGAAACTTTAATTAAACATATAAATATAATATATAATATATACACTTACTTAATAATTACTTTTAATAATAATTTCTGTAACATATACATTATTAAATATTTATTTAAATTACCAGTACATCTATACACATAAAACAATAACATTAATAAATATTAAATAATTACATATAGCAAATAATAATCAATATTTTTAATTTGAATAATTTTTATTATTAATTATATATTACAATAGCTAAAATATTACAAAACATATTAAATATCAGACACAATAAAACTACTAGTCCAACTTCAACAAAAACAACAGTAAGGAAAATGTTGGATAGCGTAGGGGTAAAAATAACTATTCCAACTCCCGAGGGTGCAACAGTAGGGAAAACATTGGATAGCGTAGGGGTAAAAATTACTATTCCAACTCCAAAGAGTGCAACAGTAGGGAAAGCGTTGGATAGCGTAGGGGTAAAAATTACTATTCCAACTCCAGAGAGTGCAACAGTAGGGAAAGTGTTGGTTAGCGTAATGGTAAAAATTACTATTCCCACTCCAGAGAGTGCAATAGTAGGGAAAGTGTTGGATAGCGTAAGGGTAAAAATTACTATTCCCACTCCAGACAGTGCAACAGTAGGGAAAACGTTGGATAGCGTAGGGGTACAAATAACTATTCCAACTCCAAAGAGTGCAACAGTAGGGAAAACGTTGGATAGCGTAGGGGTAAAAATTACTATTCCCACTCCAGAGAGTGCAATAGTAGGGAAAGTGTTGGGTAGCGTAAGGGTAACATTTACTATTCCCACTCCAGAGAGTGCAATAGTAGGGAAAGTGTTGGATAGCGTAAGGGTAAAAATTACTATTCCCACTCCAGACAGTGCAACAGTAGAGAAAACGTTGGATAGCGTAGGGGTAAAAATAACTATTCCAACTCCAAAGAGTGCAACAGTAGGGAAAACGTTGTATAGCGTAGGGGTAAAAATTACTATTCCAACTCCAGAGAGTGCAATAGTAGGGAAAGTGTTGGATAGCGTAAGGGTAAAATTTACTATTCCCACTCCAGAGAATGCAATAGTAGGGAAAGTGTTGGATAGTGTAAGGGTAAAAATTACTATTCCAACTCCAGAGAGTGCAATAGTAGGGAAAGTGTTGGATAGCGTAAGGGTAAAATTTACTATTCCCACTCCAGACAGTGCAACAGTAGAGAAAAGGTTGGATAGCGTAGGGGTAAAAATTACTATTCCAACTCCAAAGAGTGCAACAGTAGGGAAAGCGCTGGATAGCGTAGGGGTAAAAATTACTATTCCAACTCCAGAGAGTGCAACAGTAGGGAAAGCGCTGGATAGCGTAGGGGTAAAAATTACTATTCCCACTCCAGATAGTAAAACAGTTGGGAAAGCACTAGATAGCATAGTGATTCTATGAACATTATAACCAATTCAATAATTTCTTATAAAAAAATTGCATGTTAACAATGTTTTAAAAAAAAAATTATTATTAAATACCAATTATGTAAAATAAATATTTAAATAAATAAATTTAAATTACATCCCACACTATTCCCCCTTTAACACACAACACACTACACATACAAAATACACAATAGATTTAAATATCAATTTATCTCTTATTTACAATTAATAATACATTCTTTATAATTAATATAGTTATTAATTGACTAATTCATACATATTAACTACGAAATTACAAATATTCACCTATTAATTATTAATTAACAATACATTAATTAGCAATAACAACAAATAAAATACAATAATCAATTATTTATATTTACTATATTTAACTAACTAATAACAATTATTTAATAATAATTACAAATAAATAAAATATATCATTATTTATTTTATTTTAATTACATCCCACCCTATTCCCCTATAAACCCACAACCCACTACACATAAAAATTCACATAATTAATTTAATTATGAATTAATCACTTAATAAAATTAAATCACCAATTAATTACTAATTAACAATTAATTAATTAACTATAACAATAAATAAATATTATTAATAAACTAATTATAATGTATATAATTAACCAAATAATAAAATATTTGTACAATTAATAACTAATTAAAAATTAATTAATCTATTAATCAAATTAATTACCAATTATTAATTAATTACCAATTAATTAATCATAAATACCAATTAAACAATACATATTAATTAATTAATTATAATTACATTACTTCCCACCCTATTCCCCTATAAACCCACAACCCACTACACATAAAAATTCACATAATTAATTTAATTATCAATTAATCACTTAATAAAATTAAATCACCAATTAATTAATTAACAATAACAATAAATAAATATTAATAATAAACTAATTATAATGTATATAATTAACCAATTAATAAAATAATTTTACAATTAATAATTAATTAACAATTAATTAATCAATTAATTACCAATTATTAATTAATTACCAATTAATTAATCATAAATACCAATTAAACAATACATATTAATTCATTAATTATAATTAAATTACTTCCCACCCTATTCCCCTATAAACCCACAACCCGCTCTGATACTAAAACGCTAAATTAAATGTAAAATAATTATTAATCTCTAAACATTTATTTTTAAATATATTAAAATACATTACAATAATCTTTAACATACAAATAAAATACATATTAAATGACATTACACTAAATAAATATCGATATTATTGACATCGAAATTTTTACTTACGATATTACTTACATCGATATGAATTACTTCGATATTATTAACTTCGATATTACTTACCTTGGGATCGATATTCTGTCCATCGATATTCTTGACTTCGATATTCTGTACCTACGATATTAAAAACACGATATTATTGTAGGTCGAAATTTAAAACTCGATATTTTGGCTAAACACCGGAAGGAAGCTGTTGCGGCTGATGCCGCTAATGGTATTGCTGCTATGCCAGCTCATTTTCAGCGTATTTGGGTGCATGTCCCTTGGAAACGATCTGAAGTAATAGCGCTTAAGCAGACATTGCCTGACCCCCGTAAAAACCCTACAGGATATTACAAGGAGTTATAACAAACTGCAGAATCATGTGTCATGAATCTGGCTGACATAGACATGTTATTTGGGAATGTTGTTCCACAGCCTTTATGGGGATCCATCCGTAATACGGATCATGCGGCAGAGCTAGGGGGTACTTGGGCTAATATCGGTGCTGCAGACGCTAGACAAGTTGGTGGTGCGAAGCCTGACCCTTTAGTAGCAGACCTCCCTGGTAGAATTATTACCTATATGAAAACTATAATGCCTGCGATGCGCGTGAATTGGGATAAACTGTCCGCATGCAAGCAGAAGAAAGATGAGACAGTGTCCGATTTCTTTACAAGGTTTGAAGAAACGTTTTTCGACCACAGTGGTCAAGACATGAGCACTGAAGGTGGCCAACGGTTATTTGTTGATAAATTTGTACAGAATCTACTTCCCGAGTTGTGTAAAAAATTAATAGATTCAGAAAGTTCCTGGGCTGTTTCCTCTTCAGCGCAAATACTGGCTACTGCACAGTATTATGAAAATAGAGATAAAGACGAGAAGGACAGAACAGATAAGAAAACTAAAGAACTGAAAACGAAGGTCCTTTTACAGCAGGCTTATCCGCCACGTGGAGGACAGAATAATTATAGGCAAACCCAAGGTATCTATCAGCAGCCCCAACAGTTTCAGAATAATCAGCAAATGAATGGGTATTATCAACCACGTATCCCTGTAGGTCCCAACCAATGTTCATATTGCAAAGAGGAAGGTCATTTTAAATATAGTTGCCCTAAGTTAATGCAGCGTAACAGTAATACGTATGGCGCAAGAGGTAGAGGTGGTCAGCAAGCTCCTAGAGGCAGAGGGCGTGGAAATGTTCCCCAGAACGTGCGTCCTCTTCCGCCTCAAAATACCATAAATAGCTTTGATCAGCAAGCCAACGCGACTGGTAATACAGCTCAGTACTACAATAATGATTATTATGCAGAAGACGACAATGTGGAAGGTAATGATTACTAGGACAGCCATAGACAGAGAGAGGGAGTTGTTTCAGTACCAGTGGATCAGAGTGGACCGTATGTTAAGGTGACTACAGCAAATGTAACAGAGCCCTTTCTGCTGGACACTGGTGCTGCAAAGAGTTCAATCATGCATTCAAAACTCCCTGGCGCGCCTTTGTCTGGCGAAATGAATGTTTCAGTAGGTTTTTCTGGCGCCCCAGTTAGGAACCCGATTTCTAGTCCTATGTCACTTTCTGTTGGACCTTGTGAGCTAAAAGCACCCCTCATGTGTTGCCACAGTTTCCAGTTGTCCCTGACATAACTGCCTTGTTAACTATGATTCCAGCTTCCGCTGCATGGTTCTCAGTGATCGATCTAAAGAATGCTTTCTTTAGCATCCCAATTGCAGAAGAGAGCAGAGACATTTTTGGCTTTAGTTTGGGAGGTCGAAGCTTCCGCTTTAAACGCGCTCCACAGGGCTACTGTGAAAGTCCATCAATATACAGTCAAGCTTTAAAAGCGCAGCTTGATGCACTTGTTTTGCCTAGTGGCGCTATCCTTATTCAGTATGTTGACGATTTACTAATCGCCGCGGATACTGAAAAGATTTGTAAAGACGCTACATTGTCTTTGTTGCGTCATTTGTCTGCCTTTCATCACAAAGTATCCCTCTCAAAGATGCAATATTGTCGACAAGAAGTGACCTACTTAGGTCATCTCTTATCGAAGGAGGGAAGGAAACTGACCCCAGAGAGAATTCAAGCCATTGCACAATTAAGTGTGCCAAGAACACAGAGAGAAGTGCGTGTTTTCTTGGGCATTACTTCATACTGTAGGCATTGGATTCCAAATTTTTCCTTGCTGGCAAAACCTTTGTTAGCATTAACATGCAAAGACACACCGAATCCTATTCCATGGTCTGAAGAGTGTCAGAAAATTTTTGGGGAATTGCGCAATGCATTATGTTCGGCTCCTGTGTTGGGTACCCCTGACTACAGCAAGCCTTTTACATTGTATGTTCACGAAAAGAATGGTTGCGCATCATCAGTGTTAACACAGCCTTTTGGCGAGAGACCGCGTCCATGCGCATATTTTTCGTCAACCTTGGACCCGGTAGCGAGGGCATTGCCAAGTTGTCTGAGAGCTACAGCTGCCGCAGCTATGTCTATTAGGCAGTCTGCTGGACTAGTGATGGATAATACATTGATTGTTATGGTTCCACATGCTGTGGACACACTGTTAAACAGGACTAAGACACAGCACTTAACTAGTGCGCGATTGTCAGGATATGAACTAACACTGTTAGCAAATCATATACACATAAAGAGAGGCAACACGTTGAATCCAGCTACATTATTGCCGATTCCAGCAGACCTGGATGAGATCGAGCAACATGATTGTCTGTTCAGAACAGAAGAAGAGACGAAAGGGAGAATAGATCTTAAAGATACTCCCCTGACTGAGTGTGATGGTACCTTATGGGTGGATGGTTCGTGTTTCAAGCTTCCGAATGGTGATACGACTGCTGCATATGCTATCACGACTTTGCATACGGTTGTTGAGACTGCACGAGTGCCACATAATTCGGCTCAAGCAGCAGAATTGATTGCCCTTACAAGAGCATGCGCGTTGTCTGAAGGAATGAAAGTGAACATATATACGGATAGCCAGTACGCCTTTGGCGTGGCTCATAGTTTTGGGCGATTGTGGAAAGAACGTGGGTTCCTGACTTCGCATGGAGCTAAGATTCAGAATGGCAAGTTGGTGAATGATCTCCTTGAGTCACTGACCCTACCGTTACAAGTTGCGATCATGAAATGCAGTGCGCACAAGAAAATCACTGATGATGTTGGTCGTGGTAATGCGTTTGCTGATGAAATTGCGAAAGAAACAGCAAAAGATGTGAAGACTCGAATGTATGTTGCAGGCCCTGCAAGATGGATTGGTGATGTTGGAATGTGTGAAAACACAATAGAGAGTGTGAAGTCCCTTCAAGCTGAAGCCACAGAGAAAGAGTTGAGCAAGTGGAGAGAAAGTACGGGTAAATTGGACGAGAATGGTTGTTGGGTCGATTTGTCAGAACATCGGCGATGGTTGTTACCTGATGCATATGTGCTTCCAGTGGTTACTATGGCACATGGAATGGCACATATCAGTATGAAAGGAATCTGTAAGTTGTTGGCTCCAGTATGGCAGAATACTGGAATTCCCAAGTGTGCAGAGAATGTGGTCAAGAATTGTATGGTATGCTTGAAATACAACCCTGGTAGAGGAACCCCAACTCCAGCTGGTCATTTTGCGCCTCCATCATATCCATTCGAAGTTTTGCAGCTAGATTTTATCCACATGGAAAGGTGCAACAACCTGAAATATGTATTGGTTGTTGTCTGCGCTTTTTCAAAATGGATAGAAGCATATCCCCTAAAAGACAACACTGCTCTATCCACAGCCAAAGCCCTTGTGAAGGGATTTTTCCCTAGGTTTGGAATGCCAAGAATGGTGTGGAGTGATAAAGGGAGTGAATTTGTGGGCCGAGTGATGAAGAATGTGTGTGAGGGGTTAGGGATCAAGCAAAAGTTCCACGCTGCAAATCACCCCCAATCAGCTGGATTAGTAGAGCGCTACAATGGCGCTCTAAAACTCAAGCTGGCCAAAATCCAGGCGAGCTCCGGTCTTAAATGGCCTGACGCTCTGCCTCTAGCGCTCCTGTCCACCAGAATGACCGTACACTCACGAGTGGGACTTAGCCCATATGAGATTATTTTTGGCCGCCCGGCCAATGTATGGGGTGTGCCAAGACCGACGAAATTCAGCGAAATCGAACATCCAGTACTGCTTGATTATTTGTATGAATTGACCGCTAAATTGCGTGTTTTACACCAACAGGTGCATGATACTCTCCCCCAGGCCTCTGAAGCCCCAGGGCACCCTATCGACCCTGGCACATGGGTGCTCATCAAGAATTTCCAGCGAAAAAGCAACGATGAGCCCCGTTGGATTGGCCCTCACCTCGTACTTCTGTCTACAAGATCAGCTGTTCGAGTAAAGGGGAAAAAGAATTGGATCCACGGCGCCCACATCAAGAGGATCCCTTTGCCTCTACCGTATGACCAGTGGGTCCAGAAGGGTATCGCTGACTCTGAAACAGACACTGTACCTCGTTTTGTGCCGTTCAGTGATGCATGCGTAAGAGGCACAACTTCAGCACAACAGAGTGACGATATTTTGCAAGAAGCTGTGCCACCGTCAATTCGATTGGACACTACAGAGCCTGAACTCTTGTTTCAAGATCAGACAGTACCTGGCCGTTTCCACTACAATCTGAGACCAAGGCCTATGGACAAATAAATATTCCTTTCCCTTGCCCTTTTGTTTTTTGATATCATAGCTCTCCCATCTGAAGGACTTTCTTGATTTTTGTTTTTCGAACCACCATCCGGGTTCAGCCGCAGGGTCGCGGTGCCAAGACTTTGGGGTACAGGCCGAAGACGTTAGGTCAACGGTTCTGGTTGGTCTAGGGCGTTCCCTGGACCGACAGACGTACTCCGTAGCAGAAGATACTCACCCGCCGCGAGCGGCACGATTAGAGGATGGAGTTTTTCAAGATGGAGAGACCCGCTGAGGAAATGAACTTTAAAGCAAAAATGTGTAAAATAATGAAGAGCAAACGTCTTGTATTATTATGTCTGTTTATATTATGTAGTATGATAGTGTTTACCATAGGAGTTGTATTCTTCTCCTCTCAAGAGCCCATTGCACCCACTGTACAGCCTATACCTCCTCCTACTGTCTCCTCACACTCTTTTCACCCTCTGCCTGAACACGAACAAGCCAGACGATCAGAGTTTGTAAACAACTCGTTTATTCAGCTCCTGCACCAGCACCAACTAGTCATGAATACAACCAATTGCTGGGTGTGTGGTTTAATGCCACATACCATTAATAAGGGTATTCCTTATCTAGTGCTGCCGTTTAGTTACAATGGATCGTCATGGGCATTCCAGACCATGTTTCTCTTTGCATTAGATGCCTACTCCCCGCGACAACTGCGTTCCATCAGACCTAGCACAAATAATAAAGCTTTAATGAAAGGAGTTGCAGATATGAGCAGAGATATCGACGCATACTCATCTATTCCTAAGGAGGAATTGCGAGCTTATGTAGGGTGGAACGCGACGGGGTATAGTATTAGTCTGGGTGAAAGACAGCGAAAGATTTCATCCCCAATATGGGTCGTACCCCACATAGGTCGGTTCTGTTTACAAGGTAATGGTCAGAATCCAAGAGCTCAATTAGGGAGAAGTGACTGCCAAGGGTACATATTTTGTCTGCAATGACCGAGCATATACATGGTTGCCCCCTGATTTCTCGGTGTTAGAAAGGGTAGACGGACCGGGAGGGTCGGCCAGGGTCAGGAGGAGAGGTCTCCGGGGAGAGCCGTCTCCAGCGATCGTACAGACAAGTAACTTCCCCCCCCACAGACAGATACCACACACGGATAAGGTTCAGTGTTCTTTATAAGCACTTCTTAAGGTACGGTTGAATGGTACAAGGAGGTCTGGACTCAGGGGTCCCCTCGATTCAAGTCTCTCAAAGCAGGGTAAGGGGTAGCGGGACAGTCTGTTTACCAGTCTGGTAGTTCGGATGATATGGTGATTAGCTCACAATCCTCGAGCTTGGTGGTTTAGTTGGTACGGGCCGCGGCAGCGCCAGCAGGTCCCGGTCGAGATGGTCGGTACACGGTCCGCGGCAGCGCCAGCAGGTCCCGGAAAGATGGTCGATGTACGGTCCGCGGCAGCGCCAGCAGGTCCCGGTGAGGATGGTCGTTTACAACGGGCCGCGGCAGCGCCAGCAGGTCCCGCCGAGGATGGTCGTTACAACGGGCCGCGGCAGCGCCAGCAGGTCCCGACGAGGATGGATGTTGCAGAAGGCCGCGGCAGCGCCAGCAGGCAGGACGATGGTTCACAAGAGCGGGCTACGGCAGCGCCAGTAGTCCGTCAAGGCTGAGTTCTCTCGGTGTCTCTCGACTCCAGGATACAACTGCCTTCCTGCTCCGGAGTTGCCCCAGTTATAGGGCAGGCGCCCTTTGATGTCCGGACCCTCGCACTTGGAGGTCGGAGGGCCCGGGATGAAGGTGTCCAGACACCCAGCAGGGGGTGGAGCCAGCGCCTGGGGGAGCTGGAGGCGATCGGCACCTGGCGGGGGAAGAGCTCTTGACACTTCGTTCTTCCATTGACCTGCCAAGTGGTCCGCTCACCTCCTGGGTGGATGGTGGTGCCGGGATGTCGGGGCCGGCCAGGCCCGGGGTTAGGGTCGGGGCGAGGCCATGCGGCCTCGTGGTGCAGGGCCCAAGATGGCGGCTTGCACCGGCCGGGGGAGCCGGTGGGGCTGGGCCCCGTGATGAGTAGAGGTCCGAGGGCAGAAGATCCGTCGGGAGACGGGGTACAGGTGCTTTTCGGGAGTTATGCCTGGTGGGCCGGAGCTCAGGCCCTGTCGTGCGGGGAGGGAGCAAGCCCTTCGTGGGGCCTGTCCAACATGCGTCCCCCCCAGCTGAAGGCGGGGAGAGTCACCCATCTCCTTGGGGACTCTCTTCGTCGAGGCGGAAAAAGCGGGACAGGCCATCCGCGTTGGCATGGTCTTGGCCTGGTCGGTGCTCCACCGTGAAGTCCATTCCCTGCAGGGAAATGGACCAGCGCAAGAGTTTTGGGTTCTCCCCCCGCATCTGCATCAGCCACTGCAGGGGTCGATGGTCGGTTTGTACCCGGAAGTGGGTACCGAAGAGATAGGGCCGGAGCTTTTTGAGGGCCCACACCACTGCGAAGGCCTCCCTCTCGATGGTGCTCCAGCGCTGTTCTCGGGCCAGGAGACGTCGACTGATGAAGGCCACCGGCTGGTCATGACCTTCGGGGTTTAACTGAGAAAGGACGGCTCCGATGCCGTGGTCGGAGGCGTCGGTCTGTACCACGAATTCCCGACTGTAATCGGGGGCCTGGAGCACAGGGGCGGTGCACAGGGCGGCCTTCAGCTTCTTGAAGGCCGCTTGACAATCGGGGGTCCAGTTAACCCGCTTC
This sequence comes from Triturus cristatus, assembly GCF_964204655.1. NCBI lineage: Eukaryota > Metazoa > Chordata > Amphibia > Caudata > Salamandridae > Triturus > Triturus cristatus. Next base: position 1,153,838,098 of record NC_140583.1, on the reverse strand, counting down.
GGTTGGTTCTTGGACGTGAGACCCGTGAGGGGCCCCACGATGCTGCCGTAGTCCTTCACGAACCGCCGGTAGTAGCCGGTGAGCCCCAAGAAGGCTCGGACCTCGGTCTGGGTGACGGGGGGCTGCCAGGACTGGATGGCAGCAATCTTAAGTTGTAGCGGGGCCACCAGCCCGCTTCCCACTTGGTGCCCAAGGTAGGTCACAGACCCTTGGCCAATTTGGCACTTGCCGGCCTTAATTGTGAGGCCGGCCCGCTGGAGGGCCTGTAGGACCTCTTGGAGGTGACGGAGGTGGTCGGGCCAGTGGCGGCTGTATACAGCGATATCGTCCAGGTAGGCAGCGCTGAACTCTTCGAGCCCCGCCAAGACCTGGTTCACGAGGCGTTGAAACGTGGCGGGGGCATTCTTCATGCCGAAGGGCATGACCTTGAATTGGTAGTGGCCATCGGGGGTAGAGAAGGCTGACCGTTCCTGAGCCCTGGGTGTGAGGCCGATCTGCCAGTAGCCCGCTGTTAGGTCGAAGATACTAAGGTAGCGGGCGGCCCCCAGCCGGTCGATCAGCTCGTCTGCTCGGGGGATCGGATGAGCGTCGGTCCGGGTGACAGCGTTCAAGCCCCGGTAGTCGACGCAGAATCTCAGTTCAGGTGCGGTGCCGGGGGCAGCGGCTTTGGGAACCAATACAACCGGACTGGCCCAGGGACTGTCCGAGGGCTCGATGACCCCGATTGTGAGCATCTAGGCCACTTCCTCCTGTATGCAGGCCCGTACCCGATCTGGTACGCGGTAGGCCCGGTGTCGGACAGGGGGACTGTCCCCGGTGTCCACGTCGTGCAAACACCAAGGGGTGACCCCGGGGGTGAGGGAGAACAGGGTAGCGAACTGCAGCAGGAGGTTCCGGCAGCCCTGGCGTTGCTCCGAAGTGAGGGCGTCAGAGAGCCGGACCCCGTCCACGGAGCCGTCATTCTTCTGAGTCTTCAGAAGATCCGGGAGGGGTTCGGAGTCTTCCTCTGCCCCACTGTCCGTAGCCATCAGGAGGCTGAGTTCTGAACGCACAAAGTGTGGTTTGAGTCGGTTGGTGTGGAGGACCCGAAGGGGGTTCCGGGAGGTCCCCAGGTCGATGAGGTAAGTGACGGGGCTTTTGCGCTCGACCACTTTGAAGGGCCCCGTCCACTTATCTTGCAAGGCACATGGTTCGGTGGGGGACATCACCCATACTTGTTGTCCAGGCTCGAACTCAACGGAGGAGGCATTGTGATCATACCACCTCTTCATGTCCTCCTGGCTGGCCTCGAGGTTCGCCTTGGCCATCTCACTGAAGCGCCGGGTCTGATTGCGTAGGGCCAGGATGTATTTGAAGACGTCGGGAGGGGTCTTCAGGGGGGCCATCTCCCAACCTTCTTTTACTAGGCTGAGGGGCCCTCGCACAGGGTGCCCGTACAGGAGTTCGAAAGGGCTAAAACCGAGGGACTTCTGGGGAACTTCTCGGTAGGCGAAGAGGAGGCACGGGAGTAGTACATCCCACTGGCGACGGAGGGGCTCTTCCAATCCCCCAATCATCCCCTTGAGAGTGCGGTTAAAACGCTCCACTAGTCCGTTCCCTTGGGGGTGATAGGGGGTCGTGAATCTGTAGGTGACCCCGCATTGTTGCCAGAGGGACTTCATGTATTTGGATATAAAGTTCGTGCCTCGGTTGCTGACGACTTCTCGGGGGAAGCCTACCCGGGAGAAGATCCCCATTAGGGCCCGGCCAACCACCGGAGCTGTCACGGTCCGTAGGGGCACCGCCTCGGGGTAGCGGGTGGCATGGTCCACCAGTACTAAGATGAACCTGTGTCCTTGTGCCGTGCGGGGGTCCAGAGGCCCCACAATGTCTATCCCCACCCTCTCGAACGGGGTGGTGACCACAGGGAAGGGTTGCAGAGGGGCTTTCAGCTTCCGACCACTCTTCCCGCTGGCTTGGCATGTGGGGCAAGATCGGCAGTGGTTCAGGACGTCGTTCCTCATTTTCGGCCAGAAAAAGTGGGTCACTAGGCGGCTGTACGTTTTGTCCTGGCCCAGGTGTCCAGCCAGGGGGACATCGTGGGCCAGGTTGAGCAGAAAGTCTCTGAAGCGGAGAGGTACCACCAGTACTCGACCGGCCCCCAGCTCGGCGATTCTTTGCTCGCTGTATAGCAGGTCGTTATCCCAGTAGACCCAGTGAGTTCCGGTGGAGTCCCCTGCGTTCTGGGCGCTGGCTTGTTGGCGGAGTCCCTCGAGGGAGGGACAGGTCTTTTGTTCCTGGCGGAACTGTTCTTGGGTGGGCCCCCCTTCTTGACGCCACTGAGCCAGGTCAGGAAGGTCCTGGGGTTGCGCGTCCCCTTCGGTCGTCGGGTCTGGGAGGCTGGCCTCGTCGCTGTCTTCTACTGGGGCGACCGGGGGCGGAGGTGCTGGCCATTCCGGTTCTTCTGATCGGGGGACGGCACGGGCGGCCATGGACCGGGTGGTTGTGCAGGCCCAGTCCGGGAGGCCCAGCATCCCCAGGTGCTCTCTCCTCTCAACGGTGGCCCACGGGGAACTCTCGAGGTCATTCCCCAGGAGGCAGTCCACGGGGGCATCGTCCCGGACCGTCACCTTCAACAGGCCGGAGACCCCTCCCCATTCGAATGGGACGCAGGCCATTTGACACATACTCTCAGAGTTGTCTGCCGAGCGGACGGGGCAGAGAATGTTCGGCAGGATCTGCTCGGGCTTCACCAGGTGACAGCGGACGGCCGTCACACTGGCGCCTGTGTCACGCAAGGCCTCGGCTCGCTGTCCATTAATGGTCACCCACTGACCGTATTTCCTGGTGTTAGCGGGTAGGGGAGCCCGCGGGACCATGTCTCTTCCCCCTAAGCACGCCAGGACCATGGCGGCCGGTTCCCACTCTTGCTGGGCCGGCTCATACTCTTCTGGTTCCTCCGATAATCGCTCTTCCCCCAGGGCGGCGGCAGCTACCTGGCGGGGCTTGGGTGTTTGGTTCTGCGGGCAGCTCGGGTCATTGGCGTAGTGGCCGACTCGCTGGCATCGGTGGCACGTGACGTTGGTTCGGAACCCAGGACGCCACGGGGGGTTGCCCCGGCCGGCCGGAGGCGGGGTGCTGGCCACGGGTGTTGCTGGCAAGGCGTCTCTCCCTCGCCCCTGGCCCCCTCCTCCTCCCCGAGGACGGTGCTGGCCTTGGTTGCTTCTGTTCTGTTCGTGTGGCCCCCTCCGGCCCACTCGGGTGCTTTCCCATCGGTCAGCTTCGGCGGCGAGCTGCCGGGGGTCAGTCAGCTTACTGTCGAGGAGGTGCTGCCTGAGCTCGACGAAACAGTTGTTCGACAGGTGCTCCCATACCATAAGGTTAAAGAGTTGTTCGTAGGTGGTGACATGGCTCCCCTTGATCCAGCCCTCGAAGGCACGGCTGAAATAGTTCACGTATTCTACCCAAGTTGTACCTGGGATCCGGGTGCAATCTCTGAACCTCTGGCGGTACATCTCGGGTGTGAGGCCGTAGCGGGTGAGGAGGGCAGCCTTCATGTGGTCGTAGGACGACATTTGGTGATCTGGGAGCTGCAGTAGTGCATCGCGACCCTCGTTGATAAACCTCCCCCAAAGTCCGGCTCCCCAATCACTCCGGTCGATCCGGTGGGAGGTCATGGCGATCTCGTAGGCTTTAAACCACTGTTGTATGTCGTCTTCTCGGACATACTCGCGGACAACATCCTTGGGGATGTGGACTTTTTTCTCGATTGGCCCCGGAGTGTGTGGTCGCTCAGGCACCCCCAGTTCTTTATTCTGTTTCCGAAGTTCTATCTCCGCTAGTTGGCGCTCGTGCTCGAGCGTTATTTTTTTCTCCTCCAGCTCTCTCTGTCTCTGCTTCTCTTCTCGTTCTTCTCGGAGCCGCATATGCTCGAGGTTGAGTTTCTGTTCAGCTAACTTGAGTTCCCCATCCATCTTGAGTCGTGCCATTTCCAACTCGTGCAATCTGGTTCTTTCTCTTTCTCGGATCTCCTCCTGCGAGAGGCCCGTTCCCCGCTCCTCGGGAGCCGTGGCGTTCCCCTCTGGTGTGATGCTGCTTTGGTCGGAGGGTCCGGCGACCCCAGTTTCTGTCCACGACTCTAGGGCGTGCTTTAGATCATCCTTGGTACTCAGGCCGGTGGTAGCAATGCCAAGTTCTATGCAGAATTGTCTCAGTTCGCGGTGGTTGTATTCTTCTAACTTATCCATTTGGAATTTCTCGGTGGAGCTGCTATCTTTGGCTGACATCGTGTTTTTGTCGTGGGGTGAGCTACTCTCTGTACGATTACGCGTTGATTCGGATCCCGCCGCTGGCCACCAATGTTAGAAAGGGTAGACGGACCGGGAGGGTCGGCCGGGGTCAGGAGGAGAGGTCTCCGGGGAGAGCCGTCTCCAGCGATCGTACAGACAAGTAACTTCCCCCCCCACAGACAGATACCACACACGGATAAGGTTCAGTGTTCTTTATAAGCACTTCTTAAGGTACGGTTGAATGGTACAAGGAGGTCTGGACTCCGGGGTCCCCTCGATTCAAGTCTCTCAAAGCAGGGTAAGGGGTAGCGGGACAGTCTGTTTACCAGTCTGGTAGTTCGGATGATATGGTGATTAGCTCACAATCCTCGAGCTTGGTGGTTTAGTTGGTACGGGCCGCGGCAGCGCCAGCAGGTCCCGGTCGAGATGGTCGGTACACGGTCCGCGGCAGCGCCAGCAGGTCCCGGAAAGATGGTCGATGTACGGTCCGCGGCAGCGCCAGCAGGTCCCGCCGAGGATGGTCGTTACAACGGGCCGCGGCAGCGCCAGCAGGTCCCGACGAGGATGGATGTTGCAGAAGGCCGCGGCAGCGCCAGCAGGCAGGACGATGGTTCACAAGAGCGGGCTACGGCAGCGCCAGTAGTCCGTCAAGGCTGAGTTCTCTCGGTGTCTCTCGACTCCAGGATACAACTGCCTTCCTGCTCCGGAGTTGCCCCAGTTATAGGGCAGGCGCCCTTTGATGTCCGCACCCTCGCACTTGGAGGTCGGAGGGCCCGGGATGAAGGTGTCCAGACACCCAGCAGGGGGTGGAGCCAGCGCCTGGGGGAGCTGGAGGCGATCGGCACCTGGCGGGGGAAGAGCTCTTGACACTTCGTTCTCCCATTGACCTGCCAAGTGGTCCGCTCACCTCCTGGGTGGATGGTGGTGCCGGGATGTCGGGGCCGGCCAGGCCCGGGGTTAGGGTCGGGGCGAGGCCACGCGGCCTCGTGGTGCAGGGCCCAAGATGGCGGCTTGCACCGGCCGGGGGAGCCGGTGGGGCTGGGCCCCGTGATGAGTAGAGGTCCGAGGGCAGAAGATCCGTCGGGAGACGGGGTACAGGTGCTTTTCGGGAGTTATGCCTGGTGGGCCGGAGCTCAGGCCCTGTCGTGCGGGGAGGGAGCAAGCCCTTCGTGGGGCCTGTCCAACACTCGGGCACATGTTATATTGCAAATCTGCTACCGCCGACATTTACTGCTGCCTCTGACTATCACAAGACCAGAGTTGTAAGAGGCGTGATTAGTAAGGAGGATACTGCCTGTCAGGAAGCAGGAGACTTCTTTTTGGGTTTCCTGCCGTTTTGGGGACCTATGGTCAATAGTAGGAACCTAAGACAACTGACTCATGTGGTTGAATCCACTGTTAATGTTACGGCTGGTGCCCTTGCTAATTTGACAGCTGAGCTCCAAGCTGTCGCCTCATGACTTTGCAGAACCGTATGGTTCTAGACGTTATACTTGCAGACCGCGGTGGGGTATGTAAGGTTATCCAATCTAGTTGTTGCATTCTCATACCAGATAACACTCCAACAGTTTATCAAGCCATCTCCAAACTACATAAAATATCTGAATCCATACACGTGGATAAAGGAGATTGGTCACTGGTGGGGTGGTTCTGGGAACTGATATCTGCCTGGGGTTGGAAAGTTCTGATGGTCATTGGAATGATCTTAGCCATCCTTTTCCTGTTCTGTCTGTGCATACAGTGTGCTCCTGCGATATGTGGCCTCTGTGCTACATTATGTGTAAGGAAACCTGTATCGAGGGACGAGCTAAGTAATAGGATGATGCTACAGCAACATCTCCATGACTTCGTGAATATTGACCTAGACTCCGATTGATGTGAGTATAGTTATTGCCTATGTAAGGGCAAAAGGAGGGTCTGTCGTACTTTGAAATTTGGGACCGCGTCGGAGGCAGGGCCCTACCCCTGTCTATTCCGGTATTAGCGAACCGCGAATGGTCAATGCGGTATGTACAAGTGCTTTGTGTAACGTTTTAGCTATGAATGCACTATGTCTACAATATTATACATTGACTACGTGGGTTCCATCTTAGAGCGGTGGCCATCTTATGGTTGCCCTCACATAGGCTACATATTATGAAGCAAATACGGACCTTTAGAGCACATGTGCCTTCCTTTGACTTCTCTGTGACCTGTGCAGCTGGGCTCCGCTGCCCCAGGTCAGTCCGGTCTCACGAGCTCCCCGTCCTACGGCCACCTGTGATTAGCATCAGGGTTTGACACACCATAAAGCCTTTTCATCCCACACGAGCCTCCGGCTAATCTCTTTCACACCTGACTCTTCCTGCTTTATGGCTTGTTTTCCAAACAGGAGATGCCCGTGTTTATTGGGGCCTATTGATATCTGATGTGGGATCTGAGCCTCGCTGGGTAAATAATTGTGGGCTGGCTTAACTGGAATGTGGGATGGTCATCATGACTCTGCCTTTTCGTTTGTAATGTATACATGTGAATGACCATGCCATAAAACAAGGAATGTGTGCCTGAAGCATGATATTTTGTATTTAAGGAGAAGCCCGTTTCTGTAACTTTAAGCAGTCTCCTGAGAACATACATTGTGTTGTACTTCTCGGATACCTGTAATTGGTCTGCAGCCAATAAATCGATCTTTGACTTCACCCAGAAGACTCTGTGTTTCTGTCGGTCTGAAACAGGAAGAACCCGAAGTCTTAGGGTGTGTTCCCCTGCACCGCTGGGCTTAAAATTCCCAGTACTTCAGAGTGACAGGATTTAGGTGCTGCCTCTTAAGTGAGTGAGGGACCCTGTGAAACCCACTGATCTTGCCCAGCAGTAGGAGGACCCAGAGAACCTCTGCCCAGCCTGACTAGGAAGGACCTAGTCGCCTTCTCCATCCCTACCCCCCTGTAACAGAACCCCTTTAAGGGCGCCAGATACATCTGCGCCAACAAGACTTCATCTAACATCTGAGAGCAGAGACTTATATGCCAAGCACTGAGACTGCGTGTCCAGATTGAACTCTAAACTTATATGCCAAGCACTGAGACTGCGTGTCCAGATTGAACTCTAAACTCATATGTCAAGCACTGAGACTGCGTGTCCAGATTGAACTCTAAAACTTATATGCCAAGCGCTGAGACTGCGTGTCCAGACTGACCCCTGATGCCGTATGCAAAGCAGATTGAAGAGCCACCGGGGATCGACCAGGTATTAGCGCTGTGACCCCTGCGCTCCCTGACCTGGTCTGGGACCCCCGGCAGCGTGCTCCGCTGAGCGCGGAACCCCCATCCTTAACTTGAGCACCCCCCTGTGACGTGGAAGCCAGCGCGCTCACCGCCGCGGCCCGGAGGCCGGAAGAAGTGCCCTGCAGAGTCGCGAGGCCCGTGAGAAGCCCGGGGCCCCGCCGCAGCTGTGTGAGAAGGTGCCCGAGGCCTGGGCCGAGTTTCCCCATCGTCGCTGGAGCGGACGCCTTCCGACGCCGAGAACGAGGTAAGCCCGGAGGCTGGGATTGTCCCTGGTGCGCCCCCTACTGGTTGGGAGCCACACTGCACCCTCAGCCCGGGTCCCCTCTCCGTGGGAGTACCCCCTGTCATCGTCATCCGAGGGATCCTTTCCTTGTGCCCCCTTGAACAGTACTGAAGCGTGGTGCCCTACAAACTGCACCAGAGCTGGGAGACTCGCTCCGCAAGTCCCGTGCGCTCCCTGCGGACAGCCCCCGTGTGAAGCATTGACTGCCCCGGAGTACGAGTAGCGCTCTGATAGCCCTGTCCCGACCTGAAGTGCTAAACACCCGTACTCACGAGTAGCGCTATGTTATCTATGCTCCGTAGTGAAATGCTGAATGTCATTGCTCACGAGTAGCGCTCTGTTATTCATGTGCCATATTGAAGTGCTACGTGCTATTGATTACGAGTAGCGCTCTGTTATTCATGTGCCATATTGGAGTGCTACGTGCTATTGATTACGAGTAGCGCCCTGTTATTCATGGTCCATATTGAAGTGCTACGTGCTAGTGATTACGAGTAGCGCTCTGTTATTCATGGTCCATATTGAAGTGCTACGTGCTATTGATTACGAGTAGCGCTCTGTTATTCATGTTCCATATTGAAGTGCTAAATGTCCTTGACTACGAGTAGCTCTCTGTGCTAGATGCCCCGTTCTGAGGTCGTCACCGATTAGCGCGCCTAGCGCTATAATCACCCCCCTAAGGCGCTACAGGAAAGTGAAGCGCGCGAGTACATATACGTGAATGGTAATTGTATCTCAGGCAGTACTGATATTTCATGAATTGCATTTAGGGGATGACCAACTTTTATAGCTCCTGACTGACATGTATATCGCTAGGAATTGTGTTATCAGCTTATGAAATGTACTGCTACCTCATGAACTGCATCTAACGTGATCTACTTGGATAAACTTGAGTATTTACATAACTCCTCCAGTGTGGCGTCACTTATTGTGTGTGTTCCGCGTCCCATGTGAGGTGCGTGTTGTATGGTTGCTTTACACACAGACCTTTTGTGGCCCGACCGCTCGTGTCACGTTACCGCCCCATAGGGCCTGGAGACCCCAGGTCCTACATTGTTGGCGAGCGGTGGGATCCTTAGGACCTGTGACCATACAGCACCCTTCCGTGAGGCGGAGAGCGCCACAATTAAACGCCTAATTGTTCCAGAGCTCTGAAACCATTGATTGCTGCATTGTTATTTCCACTGTCCAGGTTGAGAGTGCAAGAGTCCTGGTTAGCTGATAACTGTTACCTATACCCTAGGAAATTTTCTCCTTAGTGTCTAGGTCCCCACCTGTCAAGATGGAATTCCGGTTAGCTGACCTCGAGGGGCACTCGGTGAAGCAACTGAGAGAGTTCGGGCAGGGGATGGGGGTGCCTGTGGTACGGAGGGCCAAAGGACCGGAACTCCGCACCGCCATTAGGGCATGGGTAGAGGCCCACCCAGAAGGGAAAGAGGATGAGGGACAGGAGGCGCCCGATGCACCTCAGGAGGAGAGCGCCCAGGAAGTACTAGACATCTTAAATGTAGATATGTCGGAAAATGTGCCCCCAGGGAGACGTTCTGGGGCCAGTAGTAGGACAGGGTCTAGAAGGAGCGCGTCTCCAGAGGAGTACGAGGACAGGAGGGAAGAGAGGCAATTAAAATGGGAGCTAGCGAAATTAGAACATAAAAGAGAAAGGGAAAGAGAGAACAAGAAATGGGCAATGGAGGAAAAGAGGATGGCGCACGAGCTTCGGCTGAAGGAGTTGGAGCTGCGTGCCCTCCAGATGAATGTGTCCAGTGAGGACACTGGTGGCAGCATACCGAAAGCGCCACAGGAGCTGGAATTTTATTTACCCCAGGATGACATCACCAGGGTGTCTGAGGAGGCATTGGTGGGTGACCCTGAAGGGGGTGGTTCAGGGCTCTTCCAACCCAGCGAGGTGGGGGAGGTGGCAGATAGCCCAGCTAGGTCCCAGGGAGAGAGGGTTGTAGGGCCTCACGACCTATCCATAGGAAGGAGTGAGACGGGGAGGTGTCCCGAGGTGCCCCAACCGCAGTCTCAGGGCCTGGAGAGTTCCGCAAGGGAGCCCCAGGTTGGGAGCCTAGGCTGTCCCGATGTGCCGCCCGAGGAAAGGTAGCCCCTAGTGTCAGGAGGACCCAGGGCGACTGTAACCAGCGAGCCTGAGGTTCTGGGGTTGGCCCAGTTGCAGGATTTAGATCCTGGGCTGGGGTGCCAGGCTCAGGGGTTGCCTGACCTGGCGGGTGGGGCCTCTGTTAACAGGGTCCCCCCGAAATTGACTTCCAGGGGTACTTTTCCCGTTAGGAGGGTGCTGAAATCTGGAAGGGGGTGCAGAGGGAGGAAGGTCTCGCCTCGGGCACCGGCTCAGCCTAAGGGTTTAGACCCTAGGTTGAGAAAGCAGTTGAAGGGTCAAGGCCCTGTACTGAGGAGACAGTGGTGGTCTGAGGGTGCCTCGCAGGGTAGGGTGAGGAACCCCGGAAGGAGAGTTAGGGGGAGGAGAGCCTAGCCCCTGAAGGCTGGTCAGCCTAAGGGTGTGGACCCCAGGTGGAAAGACCAGAGGCAGTTTAGGACTGCAAGGAAGAGTAGGAGAGTGGTCATCGGGCACTACAGGCCTGGGGCTACTGCCCCCCACTCTGCGAGACCACGAGGGCCAGAGACATCTGGATGGCCCAGGGGCCGGTCCTGGCCACAACTAGCTAGGGAGCCCCAGTGGGGTGGTTTCGTTGGTCCAGGAAGGATTGAGAGGGAACCATCGGGTTCCAGAGTGGAAGAGAATCTGCAGTTGCGGGCCTGCGTCCACCTTTTCTCGCCCAAGCAGGGAAGACCATCAAGGCATTGATCGGTCTACCCTGGCTTTTGACTGGAAGGGGGTTATGTTGGACTTGGCCCTTTTTCCCTGAATTTTTTCGTTTTTGTAGTGGTAAGGTGCAGGTGCTCCCTTCACCCAAGATGGCTGCCACAGGCCCCTGCTACTGCAGAGTGGCCTGTTCTAGTAGCACCCTAGCTGCCAGGAGCTGGCTGGAACCCCACAACAATGTTGCGACACCAGCCCGCCTTTTTGTCCCATAGGTAGAGTGGGGAAGCTCCTGGAATGTGCTGGAACCTTCTAGAAGGGAGGTGTGGTTTTTCTTTTGCCGCCTTGGCCAGAGGTCACCTGACCTAGGGCTACTTAAGTGAGGGAGGGAACTTTTTGTGTTGAGTTGGCCAGTGGAGTGAAGCAGAACTGGAAGAATCCACCAGGAGTGTAGGCGGCAGGGCCTAGCCAGGGACTTATACCTCTGAGAGTGACAGGATTTAGGTGCTGCCTCTTAAGTGAGTGAGGGACCCTGTGAAACCCACTGATCTTGCCCAGCAGTAGGAGGACCCAGAGAACCTCTGCCCAGCCTGACTAGGAAGGACCTAGTCGCCTTCTCCATCCCTACCCCCCTGTAACAGAACCCCTTTAAGGGCGCCAGATACATCTGCTCCAACAAGACTTCATCTAACATCTGAGAACAGAGACTTATATGCCAAGCACTGAGACTGCGTGTCCAGATTGAACTCTAAACTTATATGCCAAGCACTGAGACTGCGTGTCCAGATTGAACTCTAAACTCATATGTCAAGCACTGAAACTGCGTGTCCAGATTGAACTCTAAAACTTATATGCCAAGCGCTGAGACTGCGTGTCCAGACTGACCCCTGAAGCCGTATGCAAAGCAGATTGAAGAGCCACCGGGGATCGACCAGGTATTAGCGCTGTGACCCCTGCGCTCCCTGACCTGGTCTGGGACCCCCGGCAGCGTGCTCCGCTGAGCGCGGAACCCCCATCCTTAACTTGAGCACCCCCCTGTGACGTGGAAGCCAGCGCGCTCACCGCCGCGGCCCGGAGGCCGGAAGAAGTGCCCTGCAGAGTCGCAAGGCCCGTGAGAAGCCCGGGGCCCCGCCGCTGCCGTCGCAGCTGTGTGAGAAGGTGCGCGAGGCCTGGGCCGAGTTTCCCCATCGTCGCTGGAGCGGATGCCTTCCGACGCCGAGAACGAGGTAAGCCCGGAGGCTGGGATTGTCCCTGGTGCGCCCCCTACTGGTTGGGAGCCACACTGCACCCTCAGCCCGGGTCCCCTCTCCGTGGGAGTACCCCCTGTCATCGTCATCCGAGGGATCCTTTCCTTGTGCCCCCTTGAACAGTACTGAAGCGTGGTGCCCTACGAACTGCACCAGAGCTGGGAGACTCGCTCCGCAAGTCCCGTGCGCTCCCTGCGGACAGCCCCCGTGTGAAGCATTGACTGCCCCGGAGTACGAGTAGCGCTCTGATAGCCCTGTCCCGACCTGAAGTGCTAAACACCCGTACTCACGAGTAGCGCTATGTTATCTATGCTCCGTGGTGAAATGCTGAATGTCATTGCTCACGAGTAGCGCTCTGTTATTCATGTGCCATATTGAAGTGCTACGTGCTATTGATTACGAGTAGCGCTCTGTTATTCATGTGCCATATTGGAGTGCTACGTGCTATTGATTACGAGTAGCGCCCTGTTATTCATGGTCCATATTGAAGTGCTGCGTGCTAGTGATTATGAGTAGCGCTCTGTTATTCATGGTCCATATTGAAGTGCTACGTGCTATTGATTACGAGTAGCGCTCTGTTATTCATGTTCCATATTGAAGTGCTAAATGTCCTTGACTACGAGTAGCTCTCTGTGCTAGATGCCCCGTTCTGAGGTCGTCACCGATTAGCGTGCCTAGCGCTATAATCACCCCCCTAAGGCGCTACAGGAAAGTGAAGCGCGCGAGTACATATACGTGAATGGTAATTGTATCTCAGGCAGTACTGATATTTCATGAATTGCATTTAGGGGATGACCAACTTTTATAGCTCCTGACTGACATGTATATCGCTAGGAATTGTGTTATCAGCTTATGAAATGTACTGCTACCTCATGAACTGCATCTAACGTGATCTACTTGGATAAACTTGAGTATTTACATAACTCCTCCAGTGTGGCGTCACTTATTGTGTGTGTTCCGTGTCCCACGTGAGGTGCGTGTTGTATGGTTGCTTTACACACAGACCTTTGGTGGCCCGACCGCTCGTGTCACGTTACCACCCCATAGGGCCTGGAGACCCCAGGTCCTACAGGCATATACACCTCCTTCCCCATATTTTAATAATACCAGCTCTAAGGTATAGTAAAGTTTTTTGACCAATGAGCCAGGTATTTTTTAATTCACTTTCCTATTCACTCCTGACCCTTCCTCTCACACGACACATAGTTGTCTCACAACAACAGTGCTCCCACGTACATGTAGGTCGTAGCATACCCCGTCCCGTAGAGGGGCGGGAAGACCCCTATGATGAAGGGGTGTGTGAGGGGTATTTAAACAACCTGTGTGTACTTTCCACCACTGTAGGAATGCATACTTAATATGGGAGGATTTGGCGTACACATATATCTGAGGGTGGGTTCCTATGTTTACTAAAGAAAGCAGTAAGCAGCCATGGTTGTGGGTGCTGCCCTGGGGCCAGCAGTCATATCCCACAGCACTGAGTGCAGCAGTCCACAGCCATGATTGTGGTAGATGCCCTGGTGGCAGGAATCCACAACCATGACACTGCATGCTCTCTTAGGCGCAGCAGCCACCAGTCATCTGTGCAGATGCTGCCCTGGGGCAGCTGTCAGAAGCTGTGATTGAGGTAACTACCCTGGAGGCAGCTGTCACCAGCCTTAGCACTGCATGCTACCCTGGGGGCAGTGATTGTTTCAGATTCTGCACTGGGTGCAATAGTCACCAGCCATTGTTGCAGGTTCTGTCCTGGGTGCAGTAGACACCAGCCATAGCTCTTCACACTGCCCTGGGGCAGCAGTTACAAGCCGTGGTTGTGGTAATTGCCATGGGTGCAACAATCACCAGCCTCAGCACTACATGCTGGTTTGGAGGCAGCAGTCACCAACAATTCATTTTGTAACTGCCCTAGGGGGCAGCAGTCACCAACCAAACAATTGCATGCTGCTTTGAGGGTAACATGCATCACCTACCGTCTGCCTTCTGTCTGGGTGGCAGCAGTCACCAACCATTGTTGCAGGTCATGCCCTGAGGGCAGTAGCCTCCAGCCATGGTTGTGGTCATTGCCCTGAGGAGAGTCGTCACTAGACATGATTGTGGTAGCTGCACTGGGGGCAGGATTTAACCGCCATAGCACTACATGCTGCTTGGGGCAACAGTCGCCACTATTATAGGTCATGTCCTGGGCCAGATGTTAACAGTCAGGCCCAGCTCCGCAGGATCCAGTCGTGGTAGAAAAGAGGGTCCACCTCCTGATATCACCAACACCCTGAAACGTACACAGGGTATTCGAGGGATCAGGCGAGGGAAGGGAAAAAGGAAGGGACAGCAGTGGAATAGAACCTGAAACAAAAAACGCACAGGGTTAATCACGAGTACCAGTCTACTCTCGTTTATATCTCGCTAGAGTATGGGATCAGGTACCTGAGCATGACTACCGCTGCCAAGCCTTCTTTGGGGATCCTAATAATGATGATGACAGATATTGGGCCTGTAATGGGAAACACACACAAAGCTTTAACATCCTCAAGCATCCCCTTTGTTTCCTCAATTTTCCAGTATGTCTCATACATACCCTGTCATACCCATAACAGTATCTTCATGAACTAACAAGGACCCACTCAGAGTACCCTAGCAATGGGCCCCCAGGGGGTGATTACATGAAGGCAGAACCTCGCTCCCTGCTCTGAGGTAATCAGGGGAACAAATCACTTGGTTCTACGGGGTTGGCTTCACCTCCGTAATAAAGAGTGATGGTTCCAGAGGAAGTCCAGCAAGGGAGCTCAACATAGGTTTTTTAGCGGAGAGTCCGCCTGCAGGTTCAATGTTATATCCAAGGGAAAAATGAACACATGACATCTGGTTAGTCAACGGCAATACACGGTTACCATTCACCGCCGTATTCCACTGAGAATGCAGTCCCTTCTATCCAAGTAGCTCTCACGGCAGTACGCAGTTGCGACCACGCCATACTCCGTTAATACAGCGTCGGACTATACGCGAGACAAGCACACACGGTGGTACGCGGTTGTGACCACCGCCGTACTCCGCTGTGTTCTCGCACCCAAAATAGAATCAGAGTTTGGAAACGGCAATACGCGGAGCCCCGCAGTATTCCGCTCCTGCCACTACAGCGAGGAATCCGTCTTTGACTTCGAGGAAGCCGAACTCCCACTTCCCCTCCACACAGTACTCACGGACTTCCTCCTGGCACGAACAATCCAGCCCGGAATCCCTGGCCCTCAGGATTCCCAACGACGCCTTCCTGCTTCTTTTCTCCCTCCTCCGAGAGAGTGAAACCAAGCTGATGCAGAATTACAAGCAACTTCCTGCGCAACACCGGAGCCTAAATCCCCATTCACCAGCGGGCTTCCTGGGTAATGTAGTTCAATGAGGGTTTGTAGGCGCGGTTTGTCCGAATCCTGACATTAACAGCCCTGGCAGTGCATGCTACCTTGGTGACAGCAGCCACCAATCATTTCTGCAGGTTCTGCTTTGGGGACAGTCTTTAACAGCCACAGCACTGCCTGATGCCATGGGAGCAACAGTCTTCATCCATTGTTGTGTCTGTAGCCTTAAGGACAAAGGACACCAGCCAGTGCTGTCTAAGGCTACCAATAAGCAACTGTGACTGTGTTTGATGCCCTGTGGCAGCCATAACCAACCACCGCCATGTGTTCTACCCGGGGGCAGCTGACCCCAGCAATAGCGGTCACTCCTGCCCTTGGACTAAGAGTAAACTACGATACTGGTGTGCACTGCTTTGAAGGCAGCAACCATAAGCCGTGGAAATGTCTTCCCTAGAGAAATCATTCACTAGCAAAAGCAGGACAGGCTATCCTGGTGCAAGTAGTCAACAATAAAAGTGTGTTTCACCCCAAGACAACAATAATGAGCCAAAACCTTGTGTATATCTCTGGAAGTAGATTCCGACAATGGTTGCCACAGCGGGCCTTGAGGTAACAGTTATCTGCGGTAGTACTATGTGCTGCCTTGGTGGCAGCATTCCTTAACAGTGTAACTATTTGCTGCCATTGGAGCTGCTGTAACTAGCTATTATGGGGGTGCTACCCAGAGGCAGATGTTTCCAGCTAGTACATTTGGTGCTGCATAGCTGGCTGCAGTCACCAGCAACATGATTTAGAAGGTACTGCCCTAAAGGCAGAAATGGCCAATAGTAGGTGTGTGTGCGCTGCTCTTTGAGAGTAGTGACCAGCAATGACAACTGGTTGTCTTGGGTTAGTAGTAAAGTGTTAAATGGAATGAGCTTTCCTGGGGCAGTAAGGAGCCATTACAGCAAGAGTTGACTTGGAAGCAATGGTCACCATTTATTGCCCCTGTGACAGCGCTGATCTACCTGAGTGGACGTGATTTGCCCTGGAGGCAGCAGCCACTGGATATAGATTTATTTGCACACTAGGGGCATCATTCCTAGCCACAAGTGTGCATGCTGCTTTGCATGAATGAGCCACATGTCATATCATTCATTCTACCCAGGGGGCAGTTGTTACTGAGCTAGGGCAACAGTCATAGGCAATAGCAGAAGCAGGAGGCAATAGCAAAACAAGAGCACTGCCCCATCAATAGCTAACCATGTTTGCACTTGCTGCCCTAGTGCTAGCAATAACTTAGTATAGGGGTATGTACTTTACAGTGGGAAACAGCCACCAGTTAGAGCAGTCTTTACATCAATAGGGGCAGCAGTAAACGTGCATTAGTGGTGAACTTTACTGGAGCAGAAGCAGTAACCATTTATTCCAGTATGTCCAGAGCCCATAAGTGAACCGTCATAGCAAAACATGCTGCTCATGAAAGCAGTAGAGCTACAAGACCCATATTCCGGACCTCAGGGCCAAACTCCTTGAGTATGTATCCAACCTGGTAGACACAAGGAAGAACCAGCAGAGCCTAAAGCCCTGTCATGTGGGCCTCCTTGATCCGTCAGCCTACCCTCTGATCCCAAAAGTCAGATGTCAAGAACATCAGAGTCTATCATTTGACCCTCATAACTAACAAAAGGACCCCAACACACACAAGTTACACCTAGGAAATGTCAGGAGGTCCGCATGACCCAACCAGTTGGACCTCAGGCAGCGATCAGGTGGGTCTCATGACCCATGACATTGAATTTAGGACCCACAAGGAAGACCTATGGATTCACTATGTGGTCCTCAAGAACTACTACCAGGACCTTCGCATACTTATGGCCATCACCCTGTTCTTACTTCTCATCAGAGGCAAATGCACCATCCTACTTTCTTTTTGCCATCACATTCATGCAGCACTTTAGCAGAGCCAATATATCTAGCCTAGGCTTTTCCTAATTGATTATTTGAGGTATAGTAATGGTTTACAGCAATCAAAACAAAAGACTAATGCACCCGAAGCAAATAACCGGTAAATAGGAAGGCCAGCACTCATTCTTGTTGCCTGGGAGATTCTGCTTACCATACTCGAGGCCCTCATAATGGCTCTCTTTTGGGTGGTTTCTACAGCATGAAGTTTTGGTTAGGGGGCATCTTCTTTCGACTTGTGGAGGCCCTCAGGCCCACCTCCCTTCTTCCTTTGCCTAGTTATGTTGGCAAAACCACTTAGCAGGTTAAGAAGTTCCTAAAATCCTGAATTCTTTAGGTGAACCTTTCTGTTCACCTTCGACTTCAGCAGAGTAGTGAAACATAAAAATATTCTTTACAAGCAAGTATTGAAACCTTAATACTATAATGATAGCTCCTGCTCTCGTGATATGTGCATAAAGTCTTATACACACACATCTTCGAATATATGACATTACAACGCATGCAATTACAACGCATGCTTTTACAAGGCAGTCTTTCCATCACAACTACCATTACATTGCATGATTTTACAACACATGCCATTACAACGCATTTTTAGGTCGAGCAAGGCAGCGCATGCGCTGTCTCTTCGAGACCTGCTGTACACACTCTACCAGAGTGTAATGTGGCAATATGGGCTGCTTATTGCAATTGGCTAATTCGTTTGTTGTATTTTGTTTCCTTGCTCCTTCTTTGTTCCCGCTCCGATACATCATTTCCGGTTTTATCCAAGAAGCACCGGCTAATTACTGTTCCCTTACTCTCGTAAGTGTTATGTGTTATTTGGGGACTACTTGTTTGAGTTGGGGTTGTAAGCTCATTGTATCAGCGCAGTGCACTTTCACGAACGCCGCGCTGGTTGTGCTTTATTTGTTGTGTGTTTTCGCTCCAGTCACCGGCTCCAGCTTTTTTGGGGGTTGTAATCTCTTTGTATCAGCGCAGCGCCCTTTCACGAGCGACACGCTGGTTGCGCTTTATTTGTTGTGTATTTTCGCTTCTCCCGTATCCTACTCTCTCTGCTCTTACTAAACCTTCCCTTCTCCCCCCCTCCCTCCTCCCTTCCGGTCACCGGGTTCCAGCTTTTATTTTTTTATTATGAGCTCTTTGAGAGTATTACGTAAAAGTCATTCAAGCAGGTCTGTCCAGATTAATTAACAAAATACAACGGACTATAGGAGAGAACAATATGCTTTTAAAGTTACTCTACATTCAGGTAAGGGAAAAATTAGACTTGATTACGGTGGCAAGCCACACCAGCTGAAAAACATTTAAAGCTTCTTTAAGCAACAGTTTAGTAACCGCAAATCTCACACTGCAAACATTTTAATCGCAAGTCTCTGCACATCCGCCAAACTACACCCAGGCCAGAAAAAGATGTCACTGTCCTTTCTGATTCCTGCTGGGGCATTTCTCTCAACCGGGGGCTTTCCACTTCAAAGCCGTACCTATGCATTTAACAAGGAACAGAAGCAAGCATAAGCCGGTTTCTGAGGAGCTATGTCTGCTCTACTGCACATGACTGAAGCCTGAGCTACGCTTCACCAATACATCCTCAACAAGCATTTCAATGCATTAGATCTCACATTTATGCAAGTTAAAATATTGGCATTGTAATTGACAATGCCTTTTATTTATGTTTTAAAAACCAAACCATAAATAAAAGGCATTGTCATTCACAATACCAATAGCTCAAACTCGCGTAAATGCGAGACCTATTGCATTGCAAATGCTTGTTAAAAACTACCATTACAAAGCATGCCATTGCAACGCATACCATTCCAACGTATACCATTAGAAAGCATAATACTTTTAGGGAAACAGTAGGGTAAGTGTTGGATAGTGTAGGAGTAAAAATTACAATTCCCCCTCCAGTGAGTGCAACAGTAGGGTAAGTGTTGGATAGTGTAGGGGTAAAAATTACTATTCCCACTGCAGTGTGTGCAACAGTAGGGAAAGTGTTGGATAGTGTAGGGGGAAAAATTACAATTCCTATGTACCCCTAAACCCATACCCACCCTAATACTAAAAAACTCCATAACTTACCTTATAATGCGTTGTATTGGCATGCGTTGTAATGGCATGTGTTGTAGTGACATGCGTTGTAGTGGAATGCATTGTAATGGCATGCGATGTAAAGGCAATTACGTTATAACAGTTGCGTTGTAAAGGTAGGTTGTTGTAATGGATGTTTCCCACATCTTCACCACCTTCCACCCCCTGATTCTCCACAAGAACAGGATCTTGGTGACAAGATGAACTTGATGATTCTATTTTCTTCTGTGCAACGATTTTCATGATAATCCTTCACAGACATTAATCACTATGAAAGATGATGGAGAAGTTTGAACAATCTACCTACTGGCCTCCTCTGCCAAACAGCATACTTACTCACTAGCAGCTGAATGCATTGCTCAACCATTAGGCCTCCCCCCACAGGTATTCTGGTAACATTTATATCCACACACAAGATGTGCATGTTCACACAAGTGAGTGTCATGAGAGAGATTATGTAGCACTCTCCTTTTTGATATCTAGAATCTGCAATGATGTTCTAGCAGTATTTCCCTCTTGACTGAACTCTGATCTGGTGATTTGCTGAAATAGGGTAAGATGAAGGGCATGATTGAGGAAAAGAGTACAAAACCAAATAAATGTTTTTTAGGACTCAAATAGTGTTAATGTGCTGAGGACTTAAGACTAAGTGAGCTACATCTTTTATGAAATAACATTCTTTGAAAATATGGTGAGTAAACTGCCTTCATTTGTTTCTACTCAATATGTGAATTTCATGTTTGACTTGATGCCAATTTCTGTTGGATAAATGTGGTTTTAAGTAAGCACTGCCAAGTAAAGACTTACCTGAGCTGAACTGAAATAAATTTACAACAAAAGCACTTTCTGCACTCTAACAGAAAATCGAGGTACTAACGATGGGCAACGTTCACACCAGAACAAAGTTCTGCAACTGTAAAGGAACCGTCTCAACCACAAAACTCTCTCCTGCAGATTTATGCACACGTACTGATATTTATTGTCATCAAGGCTCCTTTCTGCCAGAGCCTTCACAAAATAGACAGCAAGAGAATGGAGAGGTCAGGGTTCTAGGAAACCAGGACTTCAATAAAGAAGGGAGGTAAAGGTTGAGAGGAGAGGAGAGACTATCAGAAACCCATTTCAATTAGTAGAGGAATGGATTTCAAAAGGACCAAACACGGTAGAGGAACAGATGGGCAATAAGAATTCTACCAATGGGGTAAATGGGAACTTTAAAAGGGAGGCCAACCTTACTCTTTGAGTATTTTGCTATTATTTCTCCTCAACCAGATAAAACTAAAAGACGTTTGGCTGTCTCCAAGACTTCTAATCTGCTACGGTGAACATCCCCGACAAACAACTACCCCAATGTTCTAAAATTTGGACTAAGAACTGGATGTTACTTTGTCAAAAGAGCCTTAATGACCTTAATATGTTTCCAATATACCTCTGACAGATTAGTTCCGTATTTTGTTTGTGTAACCCTTTTCTACATTGGCTTTCTATAGTGGCCCTAAGTGGGATGGGTATTCCCAGACGTGGGACCCGTGCTCACTACGCCACTGGAGTCAAGCTATCCTGGCTGATGATGGCTGATAGCCAGAAACCGGTCCTAGGATGCTTGATTCCGGTCCAGGGAAGACATGGCTTGGCAGTTCGGGCTGGACTGTTCCCATGAGGCACAGGGTCAAGACTGATTTGCATATGGCCATGTCTAAACTGGGGTGGTGTAGTGGGCAAAAGAACGATGGATTTAACCCAGATCTCTTGACTGGGGAGAATGTCTGCATTGTCAGCATTCCGTCCATCATTTGTTTGTTGTAACGCTTTTCGCCCTAAGTGGGATGGCTATTCCCAGACGTGGGACCCGTGCTCACTACGCCACTGGAGTCAAGCTATCCTGGCTGATGACGGCTGATAGCCAGAAACCGGTCCTAGGATGCTTGATTCCGGTCCAGGGAAGACATGGCTTGGCAGTTCGGGCTGGACTGTTCCCATGAGGCACAGGGTCAAGACTGATTTGCATATGGGCATGTCTAAACTGGGGTGGTGTAGTGGGCAAAAGAACGATGGATTTAACCCAGATCTCTTGACTGGGGGAGAATGTCTGCATTGTCAGCATTCCGTCCATCATTTGTTTGTTGTAACGCTTTTCGCCCTAAGTGGGATGGGTATTCCCAGACGTGGGACCCGTGCTCACTACGCCACTGGAGTCAAACTATCCTGGCTGATGACGGCTGATAGCCAGAAACCGGTCCTAGGATGCTTGATTCCGGTCCAGGGAAGACATGGCTTGGCAGTTCGGGCTGGACTGTTCCCATGAGGCACAGGGTCAAGACTGATTTGCATATGGCCATGTCTAAACTGGGGTGGTGTAGTGGGCAAAAGAACGATGGATTTAACCCAGATCTCTTGACTGGGGAGAATGTCTGCATTGTCAGCATTCCGTCCATCATTTGTTTGTTGTAACGCTTTTCGCCCTAAGTGGGATGGGTATTCCCAGACGTGGGACCCGTGCTCACTACGCCACTGGAGTCAAGCTATCCTGGCTGATGACGGCTGATAGCCAGTAACCGGTCCTAGGATGCTTGATTCCGGTCCAGGGAAGACATGGCTTGGCAGTTCGGGCTGGACTGTTCCCATGAGGCACAGGGTCAAGACTGATTTGCATATGGCCATGTCTAAACTGGGGTGGTGTAGTGGGCAAAAGAACGATGGATTTAACCCAGATCTCTTGACTGGGGGAGAATGTCTGCATTGTCAGCATTCCGTCCATCATTTGTTTGTGGTAACGCTTTTCGCCCTAAGTGGGATGGCTATTCCCAGACGTGGGACCCGTGCTCACTACGCCACTGGAGTCAAGCTATCCTGGCTGATGACGGCTGATAGCCAGAAACCGGTCCTAGGATGCTTGATTCCGGTCCAGGGAAGACATGGCTTGGCAGTTCGGGCTGGACTGTTCCCATGAGGCACAGGGTCAAGACTGATTTGCATATGGCCATGTCTAAACTGGGGTGGTGTAGTGGGCAAAAGAACGATGGATTTAACCCAGATCTCTTGACTGAGGGAGAATGTCTGCATTGTCAGCATTTCGTCCATCATTTGTTTGTTGTAACGCTTTTCGCCCTAAGTGGGATGGCTATTCCCAGACGTGGGACCCGTGCTCACTACGCCACTGGAGTCAAGCTATCCTGGCTGATGACGGCTGATAGCCAGAAACCGGTCCTAGGATGCTTGATTCCGGTCCAGGGAAGACATGGCTTGGCAGTTCGGGCTGGACTGTTCCCATGAGGCACAGGGTCAAGACTGATTTGCATATGGCCATGTCTAAACTGGGGTGGTGTAGTGGGCAAAAGAACGATGGATTTAACCCAGATCTCTTGACTGAGGGAGAATGTCTGCATTGTCAGCATTCCGTCCATCATTTGTTTGTTGTAACGCTTTTCGCCCTAAGTGGGATGGGTATTCCCAGACGTGGGACCCGTGCTCACTACGCCACTGGAGTCAAGCTATCCTGGCTGATGACGGCTGATAGCCAGAAACCGGTCCTAGGATGCTTGATTCCGGTCCAGGGAAGACATGGCTTGGCAGTTCGGGCTGGACTGTTCCCATGAGGCACAGGGTCAAGACTGATTTGCATATGGCCATGTCTAAACTGGGGTGGTGTAGTGGGCAAAAGAACGATGGATTTAACCCAGATCTCTTGACTGGGGGAGAATGTCTGCATTGTCAGCATTCCGTCCATCATTTGTTTGTTGTAACGCTTTTCGCCCTAAGTGGGATGGGTATTCCCAGACGTGGGACCCGTGCTCACTACGCCACTGGAGTCAAGCTATCCTGGCTGATGACGGCTGATAGCCAGAAACCGGTCCTAGGATGCTTGATTCCGGTCCAGGGAAGACATGGCTTGGCAGTTCGGGCTGGACTGTTCCCATGAGGCACAGGGTCGAGACTGATTTGCATATGGCCATGTCTAAACTGGGGTGGTGTAGTGGGCAAAAGAACGATGGATTTAACCCAGATCTCTTGACTGGGGGAGAATGTCTGCATTGTCAGCATTCCGTCCATTATTTGTTTGTTGTAACACCTGTGTACAGCAGTTTGAAGACCCATTATTTAAAGCTGGGAAACTGACCCTCTTGTTGAACATTTGGTGTAAGCTTGTGAAAAGGGTACTGTGCAAAAGGTAGAGCAGAACTGTGCAGTATATGAGCGGTTAGTGCATGTACTGGGTGTATGTATGCCTCAGAGGAATACATTGCATCAGAGATGTAGTGCTGTGCAATTCATTTGTAATAAAAGCATGTGCTGGGTGTATGTGTTTTTGTGGGAAGTACAATGCATGAAGACTGAAGTGTTGTGCAGCAAGCACATGGTGAATGCTGGCAGTCTGTGTGTCTGCAAACAGCACACCTGGTACAAGACAGAAAAGCTACAGCACTGAGCAGTGCTTGAAGACTGAGTGTGCATGCTGTATGTATATGTGTCTGTAGTGGCACAATGGATGGAGGTAACAGTAATGGAGAGTTTGTGTGCTGTGAAAGAGTTCAATTGTGCCCGCTGTGTTACATTACATGGAGGGCCCTGGGTCCCATTTAGGGAAGCCAAGGCCTGCCTGGTTAAGACATGCGGTGTAGAGGAATCCCCCAGACAGATTTGTGTATTGCTGAATTCCTGTGAGATGGGAAGGGGGCACACACTGGAGAAAGGGAGGAAAATACCTCCAATTATTATTTGATTCAGTGACAGATCACAAGGAAGGGATCTGAACACATCTCAGGAAGGAGATGGTACTGATAAGGGAATCATGAAGAGTAGGGTTGGGAGCCTAAGACTAACCTTTTGATGCATATATCACTGTGGCTGACATCCAGCTGTGGGCTTTGGTCACTCCCATGAACTGTGCAGTGACAGAAAGCCTTTCGAGAGGGAAAAAGAGAAGGAAAAAGTTACACTTCAAAAGACACATGATCCCAACAAAAAACTTCAAAGACTCAAACCTTAAATCACATTTGTTGTCTGGAAAAGGACGACAAGAAGGGGGAGATGAGACCGCAAACTTTGTCATCTGCAAGCAGCCAGCTAGGCTATCTGAGAAAGGAAAGCACTGCAAGACTTTTGCCTGTGACCAGGTCTGGGGTCAAAGCCCTGCTAGTCTCCCTGTTGGGTGAGGGGACAAACCCAGGGAAACCAATACCACCTGCACTGTAGCACCAGCACCTACCTTCTGTCGAATCACCGTGGTTATTCTACCCACGATGTAACTTTGCAGAGATTATATGAATCTGTCTTCGTCATTCCTTTACCTCTGCTTGTAATTGTGCAATACTAAACACCGAGGTAGGAAGGGATACTTGGAAGGAGATCTTAGTAGTGGATGTGCTGTCACTCTTCGTAGGGACACGGTCTGACTCCTTAAAGAAAGAAAACAGGGTGGTCAGAGTAAGAAGCATGTATGTTCCTAGAGAGGTGGAAATGTACAGGGTCAGAATAGTCTGAACAAGATTTCTAGTGGAGACAGAAATTAAATCCTGAAACATAGAAGGAACAAAATGTATTTGTACCTGATACAGTTAACACCATTCAACAAAGTATTAGACACGTAAGAGGTGGAAATAATAACCTTAATAAGCATGAATAACCCTTGATCCAGGATTCTTTATAAGTGCTCAGTTGCTCATCACTGAGTGCAGGAATAGGAGAAATGGTGTCTTCACTTCAACGTTATTCCATGCGCCTTTCCCAAGTGGTACTCCCATTCAGAAAGTTAGTTTTCGCCCTGAACATATCTCCTCAGGTTTAGGAAACCACCATGAAAAGTAAATAAACATTCCTTGCCAAAATAAAACTGTAGAGAACTGACCAGAACAACACTATTTCACTGTATAATAGTTTGCACCATAAGAAGTGTTTTGAATCACAGACACGCTCCCCATGCATGCTGAACTGTAAAAAGGGTAAATGCATGGGCACTAATTGAATTGTTGCCTGGGTGCAGTGTTGTTTTCAGCAACCGCCGTATGCCAGGGGAGGGGCGCTGTGGACTCAGCCATGCATCAAGTGCTATGCAGGGAGTGTCAAACTCAAACTGCCTTGTTGCGGTAACCCTGTATGCCAGAGCGGGAAACAATTTTAGTATTCATGTGACCAGCATGCCAGGACTCATGAACGCCTTAGCGGTGGACATAAGTACCGCTGTGGGAGACTGCACCTCAGGAGTCTATGTGATGTCAGGAGGTAGCGCTGCAACCTTGTATGCCAGGAGGCAAAACTGAATTCCTATTAATCTCGCCTCCCAACACCACCTCTAACATCAAAGACTGGTTCCCACTACTCACCGCCTTGAACTGTACCCCACATATTGTTGATTCAGCAAAATTCCTAGGAATAACACTAGACAACAACCTCTCCATGATGAATCACATCAGCTCCACAACCAGAGCGACAATTTCCATCTCCACATCTTAAGAAAACGAAAGCCTTTCCTGCCCAATGCAGATCTCAAGATGGCGGTTCAGGCTTATGTGATCTCCAAACTTGACTATGGGAATGCTACCCTTGTTGGCCTACCGAAAATAAAACTAGCACTGTTGAGGGCTACCCTCCATGCTTCTGCACGGCTCATCACAGGCGTAAAGAAAAATGATCACATCACCCCAGCCCTCCATTCTCTAAATTGGCTACCTTATGAATCTAGGTTCCACCTAAAAATAGCATGCATGACATACAAAGCCATCCACCACAACACTCCTTGCTACCTGGCTCAGAAACTGGTGCTATCCGGAAGGAATAGAGCTTCCCGTAGTACATGCTCCCTACTGCTGAAACCCCCAAAATTTCACAAAAAGAAAACCTATAAGAGATCTTTCTCTGGAATTGCCCCAAGAATTTGGAACTCTCATCCCCCAGAGATCAGGACCATCCCTTCACTTGTTCTTTTCAAAACGAAGTAAAAATGAGACTACTGAATGATGTCCTTCCTAACTGAGGCGACTATCCATGCCAATTTGATTCCTTTGCTGATGTTTTCACTATGTCTCTTTGTATTATTATATTTTCATGCTGTATTTTCTATATTTTGCTCCTTGTATATTTAATGTTATTTATTAGGGTGTACAGCGCTCTGACACCAACATTTTGGTCATGTTTGTGCTTTATAAAACTTTTTAAATAAATAAAAAGGAGGGGCTGCCGTTACTAGGTTTCCAAAGATTCGGGAATATTGCCGGGGACTAGAGTTAAGCTGTGACCAGCGAGTGAAGCTTAAAACACATGATCTGCTCTGACTGACTCCTAGAGGACTGTGGAGGATGCCGAGGAAGATGTCACACCCTCACTGGACTCCAATCAGGAACTAGAGGATAGAATCTCGCCCACCTCTCTTAAGCACCCACCACCCCTGGGGAAGATTGACTTACCATGTCTTTGTGAGCTGGATATTGCTTTGATCACTGGGTAGAGGCAGTAGCGCCGATCAGGTGAGGGAGCCTGTGCCTGCCTGGTGCTGCCACATATACTGCAGCAGCACAGCTTCTCTGAGTAGGATCAGAATTCGCCAGGGGACCCACGTCCCGGGTACCCACTGCAACACCAAATGCTTACGTGCTACAGGAGTGGGCAAGACTTTAACTGGGCATGTGGGGCCCTTGGGGACTTACTGCTGAAGGTGCTGCAGCACTATAGACTTTTTTTAGGTCTCGCCTGATCCAGCGCATGCGCTGGTCTGACCGAGACATTTTGTATACGGCTTTTCAACGTGCTGCCTGTGGCCTAAAGCTTGAGTGCACGTGAGCGTGCACGCGCGCAGCGCCATGTATCTTTCTTCCACCGCACTCGCAGCGCGCGATCGCAATCGCGATCACTTTCACTTTTGCGGCCGCGTCACTTTCGCGGCCGCGTGGCCAAAGCTTGTGGTAAATTGCAATAGTGTTCTACCTTGTTTCTGTGGGTTGTGAAGGCCCGGATTCAGTTAATTAACTTAAAATATTTGTCATAGCCCGAATCAATTTGGGAGATTGTATCTCCATGCCTCTGACATCTGCAAGCCATGGGCTTGAATTTGAGCAAAGATAACTGACTTTCATCCTTTTGTGGTTGGTATATTGAGTACCATTCAAATGGGTAATCAGAACATTTATTATACAAGGACCGGGCATGAATGCAGCAGCCGCGCGCTTTGATTAGATTCTGATTTTTCTTAACAATCCAGTCTCAGGGTTGGCAGCACTTCAGCTAAGTGAGAAATGTAACACAAGCCCTGGCCGTAGCTAAGGCCAGCTTGAAGCCAAACCAGCCAATTTCGTCGCCTGCATACACAAACCGTGCTGCCAGAAATACATTTAAACTGCGTGGGCTCAGCATTCAATTAAAAGAAACTGGGCAGACTTACCTTTTCACCTGGCCCCCCTGGCGGTCCAATTTCTCCGGGCAAACCAAGCGGTCCCTACATTAAAAAACACAAGTGAATAGTTAGTTATTAGCACCATGCTGTGAAAAATATAATATTTTGCTAGCTGGTTTTATACAACCGAAGCATAATATCACATGCCACAATATCCGCAAACATAGTTCCATGGGCACTGAAGGGTAGCTTATATTTGCTTCTTTGAATCTATTACATTTGAAAGGCTACCAATCGGTGGACAAAGCTGGTACTCAGAGGCATGAACCCCATCATTATGATAGTGTGTAAAAGTGCTGCCATTGGTTGGTCCCAGAACATGTCAAAGCAAAACGTTCTAATTTCAGGGGTATGATCAGGTACCTGATCTTTCTTTAGAGAGCAACAGGTGAAGCTGCAGCATCAGCACTAAATCATTTAATATGGACTAATAGTGAATATTCTCTGACTGTGGCCAATAGTGAATTGGGAATAACCCTGCCCACATTACAAGGAAGTGGGTGGGACAGGGATTTTCCTAACAAACACTTGAGCCCTAACCTCAGGAGGGTTGTGTTTTTGCTTTTGAATGTTTTTATACCTTAGAGTGCTTAGAGTTAGAAATAAACTACGTTTTCTTATAAAAGCAAGTATTGTTGTGTTAATTCACCTGTAGCTACACCTCACCCGAGGGAGACTTTGCTCGTCGACAGGTACTACTGAGAGTTAAGGGTAAAAGGGATTTGTGGCCCAGTTGCCCAGGATACATAGTAGATTGGGCTCTGAGACATCAGGAGTAAAAGGTCTCAACCACCACGGTTGGGCCCAATAGGCCCTGCGTGCCCCATGGCCCTCTGAAAGGGGTTCTGACCCAGTGTTATGATACATTTTCAGAACCAATGGTATTTTTTGTGCCAAATGGATGCTTCTTAGAGTTTAGGTCTGGATGGCAGGAAAGGATGTTAATCCCTGGGGACCGGCATCCTTTCGGAAAAACACTGTAATGGTTAACCACTGTGTGGTCTGAACATAATTGTGCAGAAGACAATTGGCCTGAAGGGAGGTCACGTCAGTGGCCTTCCTTTGCCTCGTCTAAGCCTCAGACTGAGTGTGCTTGGCATTGATCTTGTTGACCTTACAAAAGCTCAGAATGCATCTGGCATTGATTAGTCTGGATACAGCAGTCTACTCCAGTACAGCTGTCCCTAAATTGTGTGATGGGGATACCACAACAATAAAATCTGCATCTAATAGAGGGTTAGACAAGGGTGCCCACAAGTCTTATTCTTTGCACTGGACACAACACTTGTGATGTGGCTTCCAGAACTGGACACAACTCAACAGATATTAGCTGGAGAACTAGATGTAGCACTATAGATAAGACCTCAACATTTGGGAACAATATTAATTATTAGACTTTGTTTGCCATTTCATTTACCCATTTTGAAAGTATGCGAGATGAGCATTACAAAATGCCTTAAGTTAGGGAAGATTGCACAGCTGCTGTCTGTGTATAACCACAGTGGGCCTAGTTTTTCTGTCAGGATTCACCAGGTGTCATAAATCAATGTCATATGTTAACCATTCCATCAGAATTCTGCTACATCCTCTGGCATCAACACCTTTCTAAATGACTTCAACACATATGTGGGAACACACATGTTTGACTTGAAACACACTAGTATGAATCAAATCCTTAAGCACTCGGTACTTCGACGTGCTGAAAACAAATGCTTCACCCACAGAAAAGAAGAAAAAAATGGAAGCAAAGCTGAACCTTTAATGACCTCATCCTACAGAAGTCTTCTCCCCAACACACAGAAAACTCCTATCGGACAAAGTGAAATAGTATTCCACACTGGCACTTAAGCTGCCAACAAAATACAAACACTACATCGCCCCTGCCTGACCTGCCAATCCCACACTCTTCCCACAAGTGCAATGCCATCAACATCTTTCAGGGAACAAGACAATTTGACAGATACTCACAACACCAAGTCTGCTGCTCTCCTTACACGCACCCATTTGTGCAGCATCTTACAATGGTCATTCGTCATTCTTCAAATCTGTCTCTCACAGTTCTCACAAACATACGCAAATTCCCCAAAGTTACCTCTTAAGAAGATGTTCCCTTACAGTAAACCTCTCCGATGAAGATCTCTTTTTACCATCGCCAACACCTCCCTGACTCAAGGGACCGTTTCTGATTTTCTTAAGAAAGACCAATTCCTCCTTCTTCAGAAGAAACCCAACCTAGACTTTTATAACCTCACCACCAACTAGCCTATCACTCGCATACCCTTGATCAGCAAAATCCGCAAAAAAATTGGTCTACGCCTGACTCCAAGATCACATTACCTGCACAACTACCAATCCAACTTCTAATCACCTGCAGCATGGATAGAGCTAACCTACAGATCGTAGGCGTAATTCTGATAGCGCTTTCCCTCTTAACTGATTGACACCGTTGACTATCCAACCCTCATTCTCATCCTGATGTCTCAACTGGATTCAGTGGCAACAACCTTCATTTGTTCTCCTCCTACCTTTCCACGCAACACCGGTTCATTCACCCTTTGCCAGCATACACAATCTTCAAAAGCAGCTGCATCCTCTACAAAGTCATCACGACTGGCACCCTGCCTATTTAACTGGGAAGCTCACCATGTTTGATGGCTCTCAGCACATCCCCAGCCATGACACCAACAGGTCTTCTACATCTATGCATCCAGGTCTGGAACAGCAGTCAACTTCTGTCCTCAGAATCCAGTTACCTTTCAATCGCTTGTTAACTGTATGTTTGCCTTAGACACTATTCAAATACCACACACATAACAGATGTAGCCTAGGATTTTTCAACATATTTATTTCATGTTTTCCCTTTAAATTTCTATATCATAGGTTGTCGCCCTAGGTGGCTGCCTTTTTTGCTTTTGGCTTCATTTTAATTTGTAACTCATGACAGTTACTGTTCTGTGCATGAGCGGTGTTTGTGCTGTACTCCTACAGTGTTAGTAGGGGAATTTTGTACCACTAATGTCCATACTGCATCCAATACCTATGTGGCTCCAAGTCATGTGTGACACTTCGGGTCATACTAGGTAATTTAGCGAAACGCACTCTGCTTGCTGCAATTTTTTTAGGTCATATGCTCAATGTTGAAAGACAAACTACAAGCCCCAGGAAGCAACTGGCTCTAGGGCTAAAAATAAAATTTCGACAGAAAGGATTACACATCAACCCGGGCATCTTGGCAGGCACGTAGATGGTCTGTGTATTAAAAAGAGGCTAGCACTCTTCTAATCCATGGTTCAGGGTCCGATTAAAATTTGTGAACCTATATATTATTTAAAAAATTAGCCATATTTTTGTCTTTTATGCTTTAACTTTACAGCATTATTTTCTTGTCCCACACATTTTATTCTTGTTTTCCCATCTGGCTTAATTTGTTTCCCTTACCTCTTTCATTTAATGCCTTATTTTATGGTCTTGCATAACAGCACAGCTATTGCCAGACAATTATGGGAGCAACACTAGAGGACCCTTGGCTCTGACATGTCAGAAGGAAAGAGTAAATGTTTTGATTTGGCAGAAGTTGTGTGTGTGCTCTCACACAAAAAACTGCTGTTCCTTCATACAGCTGTGATCATTATATACATTTATCCAGCTTCCTGAAGTTGAACTTTCATAGTCACACACATGACATTGGAAGGCTATTAAACTGTCATAGATAACTAGATCATTGTGGTGTTTTTCTCTGGCAGGAGCACAGTTGGGGGGGAGGGGCAGTAATTAACTTAAATGGATTTTTACGTCTGGCTTCACAGTGCATTCATATGCCGCTGCCCGACCTATTGGCATTGTCAGAGTTTATCTATATTTCTCTCACCCCTCTGGTGACTATTTTTTTTATCAGCAATCAAACACACCACTGACAAGGTTGGGGTTCTCTACGAGCCTCGAAAGGTCAACATGGCCGTCCTGTTCCGGTAAACAGCAGGAACTCTAATCTGAGACCGAGGCACATTAGAAAGCCCTGACTGAGATGGGTGTGTGGCGTTGTAAAATTGCGAGAATTTCAGAAGGAACCAATGAGAAACAGCGGGCTGTCAGCCAATCCGATCCTGCGCTGCCAGCCTGCCACGAGGGGATAACTCAGGCCAAAGAACGCAACTCTGCAGATAACGCCGCGTCTGTTGAGCAATGATAAATACATTACTGTACAATATTTCTCAATAATTTAACTAACCCGGCACTGAGAGGGTTACAGGTTTGAGTCGGAAACGTTAATCGTGCCACGCCTTGCGATGTTACAGACATTCATTCTCTGTTTATTTTGTAACAAACAGTCGCGGTCCCAGAGTGCGGTGAACAATTCGAAGACAAAATGAATCCAAGTTTTACGGGCAAACAAACATATTTACAAAAATTTAATCCAAGAGCATATCTAGAGACGTACTATAGCGACCCAGAAGGTTCGTGTGTCGATGAAAACCACCTATGTCGTGTGCTCAAACAGCTGCATGAAGCATTTACTTCCGGTAAGTATACATTTTCCTGGAACCAGTTCCACAGGGAGCTCCGGATTAAATCTTAAATCTTTCTGGATGCTTATGTTTTTTTTGTTGTAAAAAAAATATACAGGAACATTTTGTATTTACGGCACTGATGTGTGTTGGCGGTGCAGAACTGATTAAAGAGAAAGCTCAGTTGAGACCCAAAATATGTAGATTATTTTCAATTATATGTAACATGCATAAACGTACAAGAAGTAGTGTTGGCTACTCGCTGAACCCATACATTGAGGGTCAAAGTGTGTCAGCAAAGAGGGGATAAAATAACTGTATGCCAACTTGTACATTTTGTTTGTTATATTTCGGCCACAAATAAATTGGCAACAAGAAGAAACTTGATAGTAAATCCGTTCTGACTTAATTGGTTGTAAGGGCTGCTTCAAAAAATATCTCATGGGGTTAAGACACCAGCTGCAGAGAGCGTTGTGTGCCTGATGAATCTAAGGGAATTGTAATAATGGTAAGATAACCATGGTGGAGAGGTCTGTGCTTTGTTTAGTCACAGTTTTGACTCCTAAAGTATCATAAAGGAATAATGTGTCTTCTGCAAAGCACATTGAGCAACATGCAGAGAACAGATTTTTATTTTATGTTGATAGGCAAGTGGGTTACTGCTTTTGACACAGATACTTTTATTACGTGCATTTCATAAATTGCAATGCTTCTAATATAGCACAGTGAGCTCAGTGGTGGCTGCCACCGAGTAGCATGGGTTGGGCGGGGGTGGGAGGTGACAATTGAAAAATATGTTACTTTGTGACTTACCTTGCTGCTGGAACGCCGCTTCTCCTCATCCTCTGAAGCAGAAAGCACCAGGACACACAGGCTCCCCTGATCCAATCACACCGCTTCAATGCATCATTGGGATTGGTTTGAGCGCCTTGGATCAGTGCTCAGAACGCAACAGGGAGCCTGTGCATGTTCCTCACCAGGCTGTGTAATGTAGCCTGGTCGGGAACATGCAAAGTGCACAGGATTGTTAGCCGGCCCAAGAGGGCTGGTCGAACCATCATGCTCACTTAAGGGCCCAACATTCATTCCCTTGCGGACTGTGACGACAGCTAAGCCCTGCCACACCCGCAATGCTGCATGACCTAGGCAAAATAAAATGATAATAACGTAGTGTTATTAGCATTTTATTTTGCATTTTTCCACTGCAAATGATGCAGTGGTGCAGCGCTCCTCTGCCTTAGCGGAGGAGCAGCTACTGCGTGAACTATGAATCAATATAAAGCACCTGCCTGCAAACTGCAAGGCATGGATTTAGAACCTTTTTTCTCAATCTGTTGTTACTATAAGGCTGCTAAAAAGGGTTTATTTGTGTAGTAATGCACCCCAAGCATTGCGTTACATTTGAAAACCTGATTTTGTATTTCTCCTGGCCATGCACGGTTTACATATAATCACTACCAGTAGCACAAGGAGCTCCTGGTTCAAAGTAATGAAGATTACTGGTAAGTAATTGTGATGGGGTCAGAAGGAATGCGCAAGAGGCTACGTCGGGGCAGAGATGGTTTCATTTTTAGATAGTCCCACTTCCTGCGGTCTGCCAGCTTGAACAAACAAAAAGAAATAGAACGATGGGGAAACAAGGGAATGTCCTCCGGGTCTTCAGACTCTGAAGTCGTCCTTCACTATAGGTCAGCCGTCCTCCTCCTTTTATCTTCAGGTAGGGCGAAGAAGAACGTGCTCCAGAGTTTCCAAAAGAAAAGTATCAGAGATAGGTAGGGATCAGTATAACGTTCTTGCTATGTAGCGAGGGAAAGGGGGTGAGGAAGCACTCTGGTGCACTAAGTGATTGCAAACAAACGGGAGGCGGTGGGGAGTGATGGGGAGGGGAGGGGGGTATTTACACTATGAACACGAGGGCGGCAAGTGGAGATATTATCAACCCTCTGGCTTCTCCCGCCTCCCGACCCAGCCAGCGAACCGCTCCCGTACCTGAGTCAGCCACGCTCCTCCTGGAGTGTGGCTCGCGAAGCATGTACCCGGTGGCCTCCTGGCCTCTCCTTCCACTCTTGTCGTTCTTCCTCTCCTCCCGGGCTGGGTGTACTCTCCGGGCGTCTTGGTTCTCCCTCACGAACTCTACACCTCGATTCTCCGGTCTCCTTCCGCTCTTCCCGATCTCCGGTGTCCGAGCACACCCAGTTCCGGCTTCCGTCGTTCCTTATTGGGTTCCATTCAACGACGTCGTCAATGGAGGCGGGGCCTTCTGCTAGTGGGTTCCAGTTAAAGGGGACAGCGTCGGTGTCTGACAAGTCTGTTTGAGACGCCTGCAGCCAGTCGTCCTGTCGAGAAGAAAGCATAGGCGACATGACATGACAGGCTTCCCCCCAGTCACCCTTCCGTCCCGTGGTTTCCCCGCTGGCCTTGTGACAGTAATGAACTAATTTTCATATATAACATCCGATACATTGATTTACACAATATTTATTGTCAACGTATAATGGGTAAAGCGCTCAGACTCCCTACATTGGAATGAATAACCCTATAAAAGAATCTCATGAAAAAATAGTAAGTGCTATTTAAATTGTTATTCATGTGAATACTCATACAAAATGTTATAAACATTTTAAACTGCATGCCTTTGTTTCTTTTCAATTACATTAGCATCTAGTTGTTAGGCTCCAGATAGCTCCCAGCCCAGATATTACTCAAACAAAAGGAGGGCTGATGGCCCTTTAAACTTTTTGGGCCCAGCTGGAATTTAAAATAAGAAATCCCTGCCGCCACCTGCATGATGCTGCTCCAAACAGAAAGCAGACAATGTGTGGTCCCTGCTGAATTGCATCCCATGAATAAAAAAAAACCACACAATTATTTTTACCACAGTTTTGGCATTTTTCTAAGAAGTAGCCCATTTTTAGGTCTTGCCTACACAGCGCGGATGCGCTGCATAGGAGGATCTTTAGCTGTTCTGCTTTTTTTCGAAGCACATACTTGTGCTTGTGGCGGCATCCACCTTGCGGGAGTGCGCAGGGGTGTGCCACAAGCACGAGTGTGTGCTTCTAAAAAGAGCAGACTGCGCGTGCACCTCTCCTGGGCTCACCTCCTGCTCCCCCCCTCTCTCTCTCACACGCGCTCCCAGGACAGAACTGACGCAAGCACGAGTGTGCTTCAAAACAGCTGCTCCGGGTGGCGGCGGCGGTTTGTTCTGTTTGTTTTTTCTGACCTCCAAAGCAGTCTCCTGTCAGGAGGAGGCGATGGCTTCCCTTGTTTTCCTTTGGGGCAGTAAACACTGGTCTTACCCTGCAACGTGGTTGCACATTTAGTAAGACAGTGTGTGCTACCCCCCTGCATGAGCACTACATGGTGAACACCCACCGCCGTGCAGTCCTAGGACATGACGCAGTGATTCAGTTTATTAACCACAAAAAATAGCCATAATCTTTACTCCCTTTTTCTGCTGTTTTCACTGGTCAAGTCCTTCTGTACAACACTTTGCACGTTATGGTTTTAAACACGCAACAGGCATATGATATATTCATTTTACCTTCTACAATTGAAGTGGTAAACATGACTAATATGCTGGGGGGTTTGCTCCAAGCATGCAATGAGTATTGGATGATACAGTAGAAAACCGTGACATGGAGTATCATGGTACTGCTTGTCAGGCTGCAGCTCCTTTGAAATAATTTGCTGCCACTTCCTGGGACATCAGCAGCATTCAATTGCGTTAAGCTCTGACCCCATGCTGCACATGGTTTACATATGCTTTCTCACTTGCGCCTGGGATCAGCTCGTAACTTTCACTCGTCATCCAGGAATTTCCTGCAAATCCTATACCATCCCAACATGGCAACTGTGTATACAGGTTAACGTAAGCTGGAAATCTCAATAGTAGAAGTAGACATAGAAGAAAGACGCGTTTGCTCTGGCAGCCTTAGTTCCTGCTTTGGAGTCCTAGAACCCGTCATCGGCAAAGGAAAGAGGACAGGGTCATGAGGCGGTGGCTTGCCTTACCACCTTAGCCAGTTAATAAACAAGCATTGGTAAAGCAATAGTTTTCCCTATGTGAATTCACTTGACTTTGTTATTTTTTAGGTCTCACCTAGCGTTGCTGCGCAAATGCGAAGCTCGCTCGGCGAGATTTAATGCTGATGAGTAGTTTCTGTAAAGAGCTTTAAGCACCGCCCCTTATTCCCATTGGCTTGCGTCACCGTTTATGTTAAACGGTGCGCCGCCATTGGGAATAGGCTTTCCAGGGTGCCCCCTTTTCTCTTTTTTGACCGGCCTATCCGGATTGGCTCGCCTGCGTTACGGCTGTTGTGACAAAGTTTCTTATCAGAAGCTTCGTCACGCTGCCTTGCACGCACCAGTCCAGCTCTTTGATTGGGCCGGACAAAAAAGCAGACAGGGCGCCACGTGTTTATTTTTGGATCTCGCTTTCACTTTAAAGTGAAAGCGCGATGCAAAAATAAACATCGGATGCCTGGCGAGCGCTTGCTAAAACTCGTTCCTAAGTAAGGGTTCACCTGCCAAAGTTAAACGCATACAAATAAACAAAATAAATAAAGGCTAGTCTGTTCTCTTCTTTTACTTTTCTAACAGTATGTTCTCATTTGCTATGACTTTGCCTCTGTAGTCCCTTTTCTGTTTCCACTGAGTGTACCGCCCAGCTCTTTTCCTGCTTGTTTGTAGTGCACACATGCTTCCATACTTCGTGGGGTTTGTGTGTTCTCTGGGAACCAGCTAAGGCAACATGGAGGAGGCGGAAAACTCTTGGAGCCCCGAGATGGAGTTCAGCGACTTCGTGGTGCTGCATGCACCCGCGCTGCGCGTGGCGGAGATCCCCTCGCTCTACTGGGAGAGCCTGCACCACAAGCTGGTGAACGAGTTGGGTCTAGGTCACTTCTTTTTAAGGTGGTACATATTGGTATGGGAGCAGTAGCGCCAGTTCTTGGTACATCCCCGGCAGCCTCTGTGACCTCCTCAGGCACCCCCGGGAAAGCCAGAGGGCTCCCTGGCAGGTGTTCCTCATCACACGACTGTTTGCAGCACTGGCTTTCTCTCGCGGCCACGTAGCAGTGCTACTGCCATGTGCATGAGACCTTATGTAAAAGAAAAGGAAGCCCTAAAGTAGTGCAGTCTGAGAGAATCTCCTCAGTTTAATCACGGTAATTTGTACACTTTTTCAGTAAGGGGAGGTACAAAAGTGTGAAAGTTCTGTGAATGCTATACGCACTGCGTAGTGGAGGGTAAATAGACATGTCTAAGTAAGGAAATCATGTCATGAGTGACTTGTGAATGATTTTTGTAAATAGAGAGATGCACTTAAATCACTCATTTTGTCTATCTTCAATTGGAATCCAAACGCCACTGCTTTGAGTGCAGGCCTGCGCACACAATACAAATACACTTCCAATGGTGCACACATTGATTTGGGTTTAAACAGCAGGTGAGGAGGGGGCTAAACATAGGCTACATGGACGACGGTGCAGAAAACAAACCTTGCAGGGCCTGAATGCCGAAAGGAAAGGTATCCCTAGTTTATTGCTGTCCCATATAAACATGTGCAGGTACACAAACACCTTATGAACTATTATTAATATTTAACAGTAGCGTTATTTATTTTTTTTGTTTAGTCCAACCAGATTTGTGGACAGCGCTAAACTTCGCCACATACACGAAGAGCGTATAATGATGTGAGACACAGGCTGTTAACAGGAGGATTTCAAATATTGTGGTCATGACTGGGTTTAGAAGAGTGCATGTTTATTTAGCTCAGCTTGCTAAATAAATGGGTACGGCACTTTGTTTTCAGGGGAGTATATATTAGTAAGCTCTATATAAATTGTAGTGAGGTAATCGAGTTGACAAACTATGTAAGTGGATGTCAAAGGGAGATAGATACCCCTGTACGTTTGAAAGCAAATATGCAAATCAGAGCTGCAGACTATGTAAATAAGGGAGATTTGGGGGACATTGTCTATGAAATGAATATATAATGAAGAGAGAAGTTTAGACTTTACACCCAGAATATACTGACAAACTAATTGAGGGAAGCGCATGATATTGGACAATGGAAGTCACTGATCTGCACAAGGCTGTAAATACATTTTGTGAATGAGGCGGGAGGTGCACACTTTTTGGTGACAGAAATGCACTTCCTGTGAGCGCACAAGATGCAGTTTATTTACATTAGAGAGAAGAAAAATTGATATACATGAGTAAAATGCAGATCTCACGAAGAGAAGATGCCATTTATACATGCGGGAGAAGCAGGTGATACATAAATGAGAAAATGCTAAATGCACATTTGCCTCCTCCACACTTACAGCTACAGATCACTTTTGACCTTGCATTTTGTTGTTGAGCACTTGACCTTTTAATTGCTAATCTTTAACATTTCAGTGTCTCATCACTAAGACCCCAAATTGTACTAAAATGCACGGTCTTTTAAAATGTGGTCCAATTGCTTGTTAGAATCCCTGATGCATCCTACTATGCAACTCCCATCCTAACCCCTCCTCAATCACATCCCATGCGTGTGTCCAATGGTTCTTTCACTTGTAGCGCCTTCTGCACACATCTCCGAACTCGTGCCATCAGGTCACATCCCAGCACCCACTCCTCCTCATCAGACCTAAACTTCTAACACCAAGACCCCGCCCCTTTATGTCTACAATACTTCATACATCAGCAGTCCTGTTTGCCATGTCTGCTTGGTCCCTCCTACGGTAATATACAATTAGTTTGGGATTTTGATAAATTATATCTGGAGTAGACTACTCTGTAATCTCAGGATCTTG
The DNA here is from genome assembly GCF_964204655.1 of Triturus cristatus. Classification (NCBI taxonomy): domain Eukaryota; kingdom Metazoa; phylum Chordata; class Amphibia; order Caudata; family Salamandridae; genus Triturus; species Triturus cristatus. The sequence goes on along the minus strand of NC_140583.1, from coordinate 1,153,799,185 downwards.
TTACCGCTCGCTGGCTGCTCCAGGTTCAGTATGTGTTTATAGTGAACAAATGCAGTTCACAGTTATCCTTTGTCATTGAGTCAGTCTTTCAGCATTTCTTCTGATGAGAAATGTTTCTTTTAGAACATTTAAATTGCCTTTTACTAACATAAATTTTCCGTTCATGGTCCTCCCTGCCTGTTGTTAATTAGAACCAGTTTTAACGGTCTTCTCACATTTGTAGGCGTACTAACATGTATTTTTATGTTCAAGCACACTGCTGCCAGTCTGAAACCTGTGTTGGCGTTGTCACTAATCTTCTGGCAGGCAACGGTTTATCATAGTTTTCAGGATCATACTTGTTCATAGGCGGGGTTAATCTTCTCACACTCTGCTAATTAAAGGATAGAACTTACACAAGTTTCAAAGTTAGCTGTATAATAAGTAATCGTGCATATTCGCTTTCGTCTAGAAGTTTAGAAGACAGCTTTGTGATGTTGTATGTGTCTCATGTTATAAATAGCCATATATCATACGCCTGTCCTAATTTGCCAGAGCTTGCATACTTTTTTCCCCCTTAAAATTAATCTTGAATTTAAGTCTTAGTATCAAAAATTGCAGCAACTTTTTTGTAAATGGTAGTTTACATGTGAGCTTGGCTTTTGCAGTTTTAGATGGATCAATTTTTGTAGGAGCACATAACGTCAGAACAGACAAAATATATCGGCAGTGCTTCCAGCTGTAGGCCCAGAATAAGGAAGTGACAAACATCACTATTCGGCCACTTTTGGCATCCCATGCAACAACAAACAAGCATTGGCATAGCCAATAGGTCTCGCCTTTGGGACCTTATAAGTGTTTAGCCATGCAACAGTTAATGTTACTGCACCAAGGATATTGTGCTGGATAACTAAACACTTAAACGGTCCCAAAGGCGAGACCTATTGGCTATGCCAATGCTTGTTAGCATTTGAGTGTGATTATAGAGGTATGGGCGAAACCGTTTAGGGCCGTTCCGTCCAGAATTTGATGGCCTGTGGTGTTGAAAGCACTGCTAGATAACAAGGGTATAAGAAGTCGGGAATGGGCACAAGTGAAGGGTATGACATGAAATTCCAAATGTCAAAATCATAAAATGTGTGATTTAAGATATGGATGTCGTTTAAGAACAAATGTGTTATTTTCTTGAAAGTTAAAAACAACCAATAAGTGCATTGTAAATAGAGACACGAGTTTTCCATTTTTACTATAAATGCTTCCCTCTCTTTATTTTAAAAATCACAAAGAAGTAGAGGTTAAGGGTCTGATTTGCAAAGGGACTTACGTGTAGTAAAGGTACAAGTGTGGAGTCTCTGCACTCTGGGCAGCCTCTCTGTCCAGCGCACTGCAGTGAGTGCAGTGCGGAGATTCTGCCATGAGTGAAGAGACACGTAACTTTATTGCATATTAGTCCCTTTGTGATTTGAGCCCTAAGCCTTCATTTAAGGGTCTCACCATATGTTCAATCATGTCTGCTAGATCAAACGTTATGCATATAATCAGAAGCCCTAGTATTAAAACATGCCATCTTGTAATGTGCCATACATTGTCATTACCTTTTCTGTTTGCGAAAGGCACCAGTTATCGAAAGTAGTAAAATAAACTTTTACTAAACTCACCTTGGTGAAACTGCAACGATTGCTGCTGCTTATTGAGGAGCATAAGGGCTGGTACCCAGCTAATGCCCCGTGCGCTCATTGAGAAAGTGTGGGGTGACCAGCAATATCAAAGGAGAGGCAGAACGATCTAAGAGTATGAGCATAGGCAAGAACAGAGGAGAGGATAGGATAGTGGAATGAAGGGTCCCGAACACAGGAGAGGGTTGAGTAGTCGGTTACAGGACAGGCAGTCAGTGCGAAGGGAAACGCAGGGGAAACTGTTGGATGAAAGAGGCAAAGATTTGATGATGGGAGGACGAAATGGTTACAGGGGGGGGCACAGGGTGGATTAGCTACTTTCATAAGAGGAAACGTTTGTTAGAAGGATGTTGTGTTAAATCGTAATAATGTAACTGCGCAGGGTTGAGGCGAGTGAGGACTTGAGCACTGTGGACTAATTATAGTGTTAATCTGGGAGCAGATGTAGCAGGGTGAAGTCATGAGCAGGTAAGGATGAACAATAGAATACTGATAATTGAAGATGATGGAGAGAGTAAAGAGCTGAAGGTTTGCACAGAGCGCTTGTGGATGGTGAGGTAATGAGGTCCTGGAAATAGATAGATTTGACACCTTCTAGATCATCATGCAGTGTATGAAGGGCTTGCTTATTAACCAAGAAGTTAGCAGTGAATATGTGCTTTCGCCATTTATGTACTGCTGCCCTCATTTACTGTTATGCGCTCTTATTTCAAGTGTAATTCATGGCTGAGGCCTATCTTTGGTACAAGGTGGATAATGAAGCAGTTGTATGAGCTGTAGTGCAAGACTGAAGTGAGGTCTTTATGAAGATCACGTGGAAAGCAGTGAGAGCAGTGGGGTCCTGTTTTCTACAGCAGATGGGTACATGAGAGAGCGATCTACAAGGAGGCGAACTGATTTGCATGTGAAATGTGTGATGTCAGATGGAGCGATGATGGGTTTAGATTTGGATAAAGTGTTTGAAATTAGCATAAAATTGAGTGGCTTACCTTGCTTGTGGGTGGGATTAAGGAAGGTGTCATTTGAGGAGTGATCAGACAGAAGTGGAGACACTTCCGAAAGCATCAGTAAAATATTTTGGCAAGTTATGGTCACACCAGTGAAAGCAGAATCGTTTGGTGAAGGCAATAAATAGGTGTGTAGCATAATTTCTGCCAGCTGTAACTGAAAGCCATTACTATATAGTTACAGAGACGAATGCGTTTCCAGATGTTTGGAATGAAAGAGGCTTATGGTGTGAGTCCTAATGAGAAAACATCTTGTCATCCATAATAAAACACTGACCAAGGAGAGTAAGATCACATAGGTATGCTTTACTAAGGTAATACCTAAAACAAAACAAATGTTAGATTGGTTTTGAAATAACAGTAAAATCATGAGTCTGAGTCTTAGGACCTGGAAGGCCAGTGCAATCAGGAGTGAAATACGGACAGTATTGGAGCATGCTAGTATAAACTATGTTCAGGATCCTTTGAGACACCTTTAAAAATACATTTTAATACAAGTAAAAGGTATAGCTTCTTTCCGCTCCTAAAGCGTCTTTTTTTAACGCAGAACAAAATGCTGTATGGTGCTCTGTAAAACACGTTAGCGCCACCTGGTGTATTTCATGCAATACTGCCCCAGAAATGTTCTGCCAAATGCAATGGATCTCCGTCACATAAACAAAGGCAATAAAAATCAAACATCAAAGCGGCGAAAGTGAAAGTAATCGAGCAGAGCATCAAAGGGCTGGGTGAGAAGGGAGGGGGGAATGCAAGGGTCAAAGCGGCTAAAGTGAAAGAAAGCTATAGAGAAGGGAGGGGGGAGTGGGAGCAGCTGTGCACGTGCATGTGATCGTGCACTCAAGGTTTAGGCCAGCAAAAAGACTGTGGGTAGCACTTTGAAAATCCCACATACAAAATGTCTCTTCAAGCCTTTGGCTCAGCGAGACCTAAAAAACAGTTACTGCATCCTTTTGCAGCGTGGCAATATTATTTCTTTAAATGCTGAGCACCATTATGTTGGAAAGGGAGGCAGTGCTGTCAGCACCACTGCCACTACTTGGGCTGGAGGCAGTGAGACAGTGAACAGTTTGAATTTATGCCAGGTTATTGAATCTGAGCCTTCCCTTCCACCTTCCTGAGGAATGTGCTTAAAATCCAATTCCTTCTGCGTTGCCTAACCACATCGGAAAGCTATGGGAACAGACTACTTGTGCCTCTGGGTTCAGCTCCGTGGATCAGCACATTTTTTTATACAGTGTAATCTAACATTTGAGAGGATGCCAAACCGAGAGGCTCTGAACCAGTGGATTAGAGTAGCAGCTGTGCTCCCACAGAGCACCATCTCAACATCCACCTGGAGAAGGAAATGAACAAATGGTCTTTGAATGAGTAAATATGCTTAACTTGATCTCAGGGAGGACACTTGAGTCACACAACACATGTTGTAGCACACACATAAGCTGCAAGTACTGATTAGTATCTATTCCGTGAATATAAGTAGCATTTGTAATAGGTTTAATCCTGTTAATTTCTTTACAATGTTTTTTTTCCCTAATTAAAAACGACCCTTGTGCTGCCCCTCCTCTTCTTCCAATTTGTAAAGTTGCCTGGCAAGATGTTGCGGGCATTGGCTGAGCAGGAGGGTGTTAAGTGTGCTTCTGAAGCCTGCTCTATATTTAAAAATGTACAATGTGCATGCAATCGTACAAGAAAGAAGTAGCAAAAGACACAATTGTGTTGCCCAATTTCATTGAAGGTGAACAAGGTGGGATGAAGAAAGTTTAGATGTTGATAATATTCGGGTTTAACTAAAAACAAGGAACCCTATTTATGGCAAATGGAAGTCTGATCCTTCACTGATTCACCACAAAGGTGCATGCACGACATGGCAATTTTGAGCATAGCGGAACTTCAGTATATGAAGTATTCCAAATGTGTGAATGGTCGCTAAAGGGCGTTAGCTCAATGTCTAACTTGAGGCCAGAATACACCGCACCTGATAAATAGTCAGGTTGGACTTTGAATTCTGATCAAATTAAAATTCCTTTCGAGCTCATGTGTTTTCATGCTGCACAGATTATTTGATTTGAGCCATACATAAAATCACATTGTCTTCCTAAAGTTTTGTATAGAAAATCCACCTTTTGTGCATGTTTACTGCATATTTATCGCCCTTTGCTGTGCCCTATATCTTTGCTGCACCCTATATTTTTGTTGGCTTATAACGAGTCTCTTTGAAGTCACATAACAGGCTGTGAAGGGTGGTGCAGCTGCAGAGTTACGATTTGGTTTTCACCCTGATGGTGAGGGACCCGTTTCAGCACCTGCTATTTAGAACTGCCGGTGCTCAGCACCAGCAGGACCCGGCCCACTTAAAGCCCTGGGTATGACTTTCTTGCCTTATTTCCCCACTCCTTATCCTCTTCGCTGCGGCGCAAATTCCGCCGCAGCGCTCCCGCGGTGCTGACATTCCGATCACAGGTGTGGTCATGACATCTCCCGGCCGCCGTCCGCACACGCCATCATGACTCATGACGGCCGGGAGACGTCATGAGCACGGAAGAGGTTATACAACGGGTTTCCTACCTATTCTAGTGTTTGTCCCACACTTGCAGCATTTCTTCTTTACCATGTTTCTGATTGGTTGGCCACTACCCGTCCACTGTTCATGTGAAGGGACTATTTATAGGCCTGGCCTGTAGACCGCTTTTATTAAGTTAAAGCAATTTGCTTTGCTAATGGTATTTTATAGCAAAGCGAATGGCTTTAACTTAATAAAAGGTGATACCTATTGCATTTTTAATGCTTGTTTTTAAATGCTGCACAGAAGATTAGCTGCTGTGCAACATGGCTTAAAGTAAAAAATAACAAACATTGGCATAGCTAATAGGTCTCGCCTTTGGGACCTTATAAGTGTTTAGCCATGCAACACTTGATGTTGTTGCACCAAGGATATTGTGCTGGATAACTAAACACTTATAAGGTCCCAAAGGTGAGACCTATTGGCTATGCCAATGCTTGTTCCTATATTTGTGCTCTCGACCTACTTCCAGTTTGTGGTAGAACCCAGTATGAAACCCATGGGTGATCAATGATAGCAATAGATTTCTAAACATTAGACACATTTCCGAATTCAGCAAGGGGTCATATGTGCAGACTGTTGAAATAAAGAAATATTGAAAATTAGTAGGAAAAAATGGCCATTTGTGACAGCATTTTCATCTGTAATTTTTTGTCACGATGGCGGATTTATAAAAGCAATATTCTCTTCTAGTTGCTGGAAAATAAAGGGTTTGTAGGTTCTTAAAGAACCCATGATACTGAAAGGGCCAGGCCCATAAGTTTTGGCCCTATTCTATAAACACAATCCTGTGATTCTTTTTAGCAGCACAGAAGTGTAGAGGGGACGACATTTATTATTAGATTAGAGCACTGGCATCACAAAATGGATGCTGCAGCCACAGACAGGGGTCTGGCCTCCTGCTGCTGACGAAACTCCGGCAGGGGAGGCCTGAACAATAGGTTTCCTGTCACAGGGAGGTGTAACCAACTCCCAGACAGGCTGATGTGTATTGGGGCTGGGTGGGAGCACTCTCAGAGTGCTTTGAAGTCCTGCACTGGGGGCACATTTGATGTCCCTGTGCATAGTCCAGCTCAAACCGGTTCAGGGACTTCCAGCCCCTGCACTGGTGCGAAACTGGACAAAGGAAATGGGTGTAGCCACCCCTCTTTCCAAACCCTCGCGTAGGTGGGTCCCTAGATTAAGTCCAACCCCTTCCTTAGGTATAAGTAAGGAACCCCTGGCAACAGGAATTTAGATACCCCTGGATGAAACTCTGAAGCTGAATCCTGGAACTTTGACGCTCTACTCAAGACTAGAGGACTGAAGAAATCTCCCTTGGAGTCAAGGAGTGACTCCCCTGCTTGACAGGCACCAACGACGCATTTTGCCGGTCTGCATCTACGAAGCTACCGGCGGACTCCGAAGTAATTGCAGCCCAGGAAGAAGATTTCCAGACTTCTCACAGGCCGACCCGAGTCCTCAGCAAAGCTGAGACCCGCAGCCTTCGTGAGTAACGTGGAACCGGAACTCCTGGTCACCGTGCACATTTGCAAGTGCCCTGACTTCTCAACGTCTCTTGAAGTCATGCTTAGGGTTACTTGTAGCCCCCACCTCGAGCACCATCTGCACCAAAGATTGTGGGCCTACACTCCACGAGTGTTCCATGAGCTCGCTTCTTGCATTTCAGCTTGAGGCTCCTTCACGATCCCTGGTCCGTCAACTGGTGGGTCCCTGTGAAGTCAACTTTGATTTTCCTTGGGCTTCCCTGGTTGCTCCAGACGTGCCCTGACTCACCACCATGTGGTGAGTCCCTCAGACCTTGCTGGTCTGCACCAAAGCATCTTTCTCCTTTCTGCGTGGGTTGCTGTTGCCAAGGCTTGTTGTGTCCAATCCAGGTAACGATGCTGAAGCACTCGATATCCTTCGTGGGACAGCTCGAATCCAGCCCCTGGTCATCCTCGATGCCTCCTGGTCCTCGTGGCTGAAGAGTCAAGCTTCACCTTCTTCACCTGAAATCACCCAACTTCGGTGGGCATTCGCCTATCGTGTTCCTGCTCACTGGCAAGTGACCCAGACTCTGTCCCCTCTGCTTTCAGGTTCTTCTCGACTTCGATTCAAGCTTGGATCTCTTCGGACACTTTGCTTCTTCCCGGCAGCAGCACTTCTTTGCCAGCTCCCATTGAAAACGACGACGCAACCCAACACCATTTGACACATATGCACCTGGCTTCCCTGGGTGAGGTAACACGAGTACTCCGGTGCTCCCGTGGGTGTTGACCCTAGAACTTCCTAAGTCCCAAAGGGTTTGGTCCTGACTCATTCCTAAGTGTCCCTAATCTTTAAAAATCTAACCGCGACTTTCCCCATAGAAGCTATATATACCTGGTGTGGTTGTCCTTTCATTTGATCATTCAAAAGATTATAGACTGGTAAAACAAGCTGCTTTACATTCCTTCAAGACTTAACCTGAAGGCTGCTCTCCATAGCTACCACTAGGGTAGCTTACAATAAAGGTTGTCTTTAACCTATTCACCATAAGGGGTTGTTTGGACTGATACAAGGTGCCCACTAGAACTAGTGGACAGCATATATCATGCCAACTTCTCACACCTGTTTCGGCAACTTTCTTGCTTCTTGCTGCAGTTCTCTTGCCTCCTCCTTCTTCTCCTCCGTTGCTTCTTTCTGCACTTCTCGTGCCTCTTGATATATCACTCTTGCCTCTTTCGACACCCCTATTGCTTCTTTCTGTACTTCTCTTGCTTCTTTCTGTACCTCTTGTGCTTCTTTCAGTACCCCTCTTACTCCTTTCTGCACTCGTCTTCCCTCTCTCTGCACCTCTCGTCTGTTTGTGAACCCCTCTTGCCTCTTTCTGCACTTCTCTTGCGTTTTTCTGCATCTCTGTTGCTTCTTTCAGCACTTCTCTTGCCTCTTTCTGCACCCCTCTTCCTTTCTGCACTTCTGTTGCTTCTATCTACACTAGCCTTGCTTTTTTCTGAAGCTGACTTGCTTCTTTCTGAACCTCTTTTGCCTATTTCTGCATCCCTCTTGCCTCTTTCTGTACCTCCCTTGCCTCTGTCTGCACCCCTCTTCTCTTTTTCTGCACCTCTCGTCTCTTTCTGCTCCCCTGTTCCCTCTTTCTGCACCTCTCTTGCCTGTTTCTGCAACTCTCTTGCATCTTTCCGCAGTTCTCTTGCCTTCTTCTGCACCTCTGTTGCTTTTTCTGCACTTCTCTTGCCTCTTTCTGTATCACTCTTGCGTGTTTCTGTACCTCACTTGCCTCTTTCTGCACCTCACTTGTCTCTTTCTGCTTTTCATTTGCTTTTTTCTGTACCTCTCTTGTTCCTGTCTGCAACTCTCTTCTTTTTCATCACTTCTTTTGCTTCTTTCTGCACCTCTTTGGCTTCTTTCAGCACTTCTCTTGCTTCTATTTACCCCCTCTAGACTCTTTCTGTACCCCATTGCTTCTTTCTGCCCTTCTCTTGCTTCTTTTTGCACCTTTCTTGTTTCTTTCTGCACCTCTCTTGCCTCTTTCTGCACCTCCATTCCCTCTTTCTGCACCTCTTTTGCCTACTTCTGCAACTCTCTTGCCTCTTTCTGCACTTCTCTGGCCTCTTTCTGCACCTCTGTTGCTTCTTTCTGTACTTCTCTTGCTTCATTTTTCACCTCTCTTGCTTCTTTTTTCACCTCTCTTGCTTCTTTCTGCACCTCTCTTGCCTCTTTCTACACCTCTGTTGCTTCTGTCTGCACTTCTCATGCCTATTGCTGCATACCTCTTTCTGAACCTCTGTTGCTTCTTTCTACACTTCTCTTGCTTCTTTCTGCACATCTATGGCTTCTTTCTGCACTTCTCGTGCCTCTTTCTGTACCTTACCTGCTTTTCTGCACCAATATTGCCTCTTTCTGCACTCTTTTGCGTCTTTCTGCACATCTCTTCTCTCTTTCTGCACCTCTCTTGCTTCTTTCTGCACCTCTCTTGCCTCTTTCTGTAGTTGTCTTGCCGCTTTTTCACCTCTCTTGTTTCTTTCTGCACTTTTCATGCCTCTTTCTGCACCCCTCTTCCCTCTTTCTGCACCTCTCTTGCCTCTGTATGCACCCCTATTCCATCTTTCTGCACCGTGTTTGCCTGTTTCGGCAACTTTCTTGCTTCTTGTTGCAGTTCTCTTGCCTCCTTCTTCACCTCTGTTGCTTCTTTCTAGACACTTCTCGTGCCTCTTTCTATATCCCTCTTGCCTCTTTTAACACCCCTGTTGCTTCTTTCTGCACTTTTCTTGCTTCTTTCTGTACCTCTTGTGCTTCTTTCAGCACCCCTCTTGCCTCTTTCTGCACCTCTGTTGCTTGTTTCTGTACTTCTCTTGCTTCTTTTTGCACCTCTCTTGCTTCTTTCTGTACATCTCTTGCAAATTTCTGCACCCCTCTTCCCGCATCTCTCTTGCCTCTTTCTGTACCTCCCTTGCCTTTCTGCACCAATATTGCCTCTTTCTGCACTCTTTTGCGTCTTTCTGCACATCTCTTCTCTCTTTCTGCACCTCTCTTGCTTCTTGCTGCATCTCTCTTGCCTCTTTCTGTAGTTGTCTTGCCTCTTTTTGAGCCTCTCTTGCTTCTTCCTGAACTTATCATGCCTCTTTCTGCACCTCTGTTGTTGCTTTCTGTGCTTCTCTTGCTTCTTTCTGCAGCTCTCTTACAAATTCCTGCACCCTTCTTGCCTCTTTCCGCACCCCTCTTCCCTCTTGCTGCACCTGTCTTGCCTCTGTATGCACCCATGTTCCATCTTTCTGCACCTTTTTTGCCTGTTTTGGCAACTTTCTTGCTTCTTGTTGCAGTTCTCTTGCCTCCTTCTTCACCTCTGTTGCTTCTTTCTGCACTTCTCGTGCCTCTTTCTATATCACTCTTGCCTCTTTCGACACCCCTATTGCTTCTTTCTGCACTTCTCTTGCTTCTTTCTGTACCTCTTGTGCTTCTTTCAGTACCCCTCTTGCTTCTTTCTGCACTCGTCTTCCCTCTCTCTGCACCTCTCTTGTCTGTTTGTGCACCTCTCTTGCCTCTTTCTGCACTTCTGTTGCCTCTTTCTGCATCTCTGTTGCTTCTTCCTGCACTTCTCTTGCGTTTCTCTACATCTCTCTTGTTTCTTTCACCACTTCTCTTGCCTCTTTCTGCACCCCTCTTCCTTTCTGCACTTCTGTTGCTTCTATCTGCACTAGTCTAGCTTCTTTCTGCAGCTGACTTGCTTCTTTCTGAACCCCTTTTGCCTCTTTCTGCATCCCTCTTGCCTCTTTCATACCTCTCTTGCCTCTGTCTGCACCCCTCTTCTCTCTTTCTGCACCTCTCGTCTTTCTGCACCCCTGTTCCTTCTTTCCGCACCTCTCTTGTCTGTTTTTGTACCTCTTTTGCCTCTTTCTGCTCCTCTGTTCCCTCTTTCTGCACCTCTCTTGCCTGTTTCTGCAACTATCTTGCATCTTTCCGCAGTTCTCTTGCCTTCTTCTGCACCTCTGTTGCTTTTTTCTTTACTTCTCTTGCCTCTTTCTGTATCACTCTTGCGTGTTTCTGTACCTTACTTGCCTCTTTCTGCACCTCTCTTGCCTCTTTCTGTACTTCTCTTGCCTCTTTCTGTACCTCTCTTGTTCCTTTCTGGAAATCACTTCGTTTGCTTCTTTCTGCACCTCTGTTGCGTCTTTCAGCACTTCTCTTGCTTCTTTCTAACCCCTCTAGTCTCTTTCTTCACCCCTATTGCTTCTTTCTGCACTTCTCTTGCCCCTTTCTGCACTTCTGTTGCTTCTTTCTGGCCTTCTCTTGCTTCTTTTTGTACCTTTCTTGCTACTTTCTGTACCTCTCTTCCCTCTTTCTATACCTCTGTTCCCTCTTCCTGCACCTCTCTTCCCTCTTTCTGCACCTCTTTTGCCTACTTCTGCAACTCTCTTGCCTCTTACTGTACTTCTCTTGCCTCTTTCTGCACCTCATTTGCTTATTTCTGTACATCTCTTGCAAATTTCTGCACCCCTCTTCCCGCATCTCTCTTGCCTCTTTCTGTACCTCCCTTGACTTTCTGCACCAATATTGCCTCTTTCTGCACTCTTTTGCGTCTTTCTGCACATCTCTTCTCTCTTTCTGCACCTCTCTTGCTTCTTGCTGCATCTCTCTTGCCTCTTTCTGTAGTTGCCTTGCCTCTTTTTGAGCCTCTCTTGCTTCTTCCTGAACTTATCATGCCTCTTTCTGCACCTCTCTTACCTCTTTCTGCACCTCTGTTGTTGCTTTCTGTGCTTCTCTTGCTTCTTTCTTCAGCTCTCTTACAAATTCCTGCACCCTTCTTGCCTCTTTCCGCACCCCTCTTCCCTCTTGCTGCACCTGTCTTGCCTCTGTATGCACCCATGTTCCATCTTTCTGCACCTTGTTTGCCTGTTTTGGCAACTTTCTTGCTTCTTGTTGCAGTTCTCTTGCCTCCTTCTTCACTTCTGTTGCTTCTTACTGCACTTCTCTTGCTTCTTTCTGTACCTCTTGTGCTTCTTTCAGTACCCCTCTTGCTTCTTTCTGCACTCGTCTTCCCTCTCTCTGCACCTCTCTTGTCTGTTTGTGCACCTCTCTTGCCTCTTTCTGCACTTCTGTTGCCTCTTTCTGCATCTCTGTTGCTTCTTCCTGCACTTCTCTTGCGTTTCTCTACATCTCTCTTGTTTCTTTCACCACTTCTCTTGCCTCTTTCTGCACCCCTCTTCCTTTCTGCACTTCTGTTGCTTCTATCTGCACTGGTCTTGCTTCTTTCTGCAGCTGACTTGCTTCTTTCTGAACCCCTTTTGCCTCTTTCTGCATCCCTCTTGCCTCTTTCTGTACTTCTCTTGCCTCTTTCTGTACCTCTCTTGTTCCTTTCTGGAAATCACTTTGTTTGCTTCTTTCTGCACCTCTGTTGCTTCTTTCAGCACTTCTCTTGCTTCTTTCTAACCCCTCTAGTCTCTTTCTTCACCCCTATTGCTTCTTTCTGCACTTCTCTTGCCCCTTTCTGCACCTCTCTTTTTGTACCTTTCTTGCTACTTTCTGTACCTCCCTTCCCTCTTTCTATACCTCTGTTCCCTCTTCCTGCACCTCTCTTCCCTCTTTCTGCACCTCTTTTGCCTACTTCTGCAACTCTCTTGCCTCTTTCTGTACTTCTCTTGCCTCTTTCTGCACCTCTGTTGCTTCTCCCTGTACTTCTCTTGCTTCCTTTTTCACCACCTCTCTTGTGTCTTTCTATACCTCTGTTGCTTCTTTCTGCACTTCTCATGCCTATTGCCGCACCCCTCTAGCCTCTTTCTGAACCTCTGTTGCTTCTTTCTACATTTCTCTTGCTTCTTTCTGCATATCTCTTGCTTCTTTCTGCACATCTCTTGCACATTTCTGCACTCCTCTTTCCTCTTTCTGCACCTCTCTTGCCTCTTTCTATACCTTACTTGCCTTTCTGCACGAATATTGCCTCTTTCTGCAATCTTTTGCATCTTTCTGCACATCTCTTCTCTTTCTGCACCTCTCTTGCTTCTTGCTGCACCTCGCTTGCCTCTTTCTGTAGTTGTCTTGCCTCTTTTTGCGCCTCTTTTGCTTCTTCCTGCACCTATCATGCCTCTTTCTGCACCTCTGTTGGTGCTTTCTGTTCTTCTCTTGCTTCTTTCTGCAGCTCTCTTACAAATTCCTGCACCCTTCTTGCCTGTTTCTGCACCCCTCTTCCCACACCTCTCTTGCCTCTGTATGCACCCATATTCCATCTTTCTGCACCGTGTTTGCCTGTTTCGGCAACTTTCTTGCTTCTTGTTGCAGTTCTCTTTCCTCCTTCTTCACCTCTGTTGCTTCTTTCTAAACACTTCTCGTGACTCTTTCTATATCCCTTTCGCCTCTTTCGGCACCCCTGTTGCTTCTTTCTGCACTTTTCTTGCTTCTTTCTGTACTTCTTGGGCTTCTTTCAGCACCCCTCTTGCTTCTTTCTGCACCCCTCTTGCCTTTTTCTGCACTCGTCTTCCCTCTCTCTGCACCTCTCTTGTCTGTTTGTGCAGCTCTCTTGCCTCTTTCTGCACTTCTGTTTCTGTACTTATGTTGCTTCTATCTGCACTAGTCTTGCTTCTTTCTGCAGCTGTCTTTCTGCGGCTTCTTTCTGAACCCCTTTTGCATCTTTCTGCATCCCTCTTTCCTCTTTTTGAACCTCTCTTGCCTCTGTCTGCACCCCTCTTCTCTCTTTCTGCACCTCTTGTCTCTTTCTGCACCCCTGTTCCTTCTTTCTGCACCTCTCTTGCCTGTTTTTGTACCTCTTTTCTTTTGCCTCTTTCTGCTTCCCTGCTCCCTCTTTCTGTACCTCACTTGCCTCTTTCCGTACCTCTCTTGCCTCTTTCTGTACTTCTCTTGCCTATTTATGCATTTCTCTTGCATCTTACTGTACCTCTCTTGCCTCTTTTTGCACCCCTGTTATCTCTTTATACACCTCTCTTGCCTGTTTCCGCATCTCTCATGCATCTTTCTGCAGTTCTCTTGCTTTCTGCTTTTTCCATACTTCTCTTGCCTCTTTCTGCACACCTCTTGTGTATTTCTTCATATCACTTGCCTCTTTTTGCACCTCTCTTTTCTTTTGCTTTTTTCTGTACCTCTCTTGTTCCTTTCTGCAACTCTCTTCTTTTTCATCACTTCTCTTGTGTCTTTCTGCACCTCTGTTGCTTCTTTCTACTCCCTCTACTCTCTTTCTGCACTCCTATTGCTTCTTTTCGCACGTCTCTTGCTCCTTTCTGTACCTCTCTTGATTCTTTCTGCATACCTCTTGCCTCTTTCTGCACCTCTCTTGCCTCTTTCTGTACCTATCTTGCCTCTTTCTGCCCCTCTATTGCATCTTTCTGCATTTCTCTTGCTTCTTTCTGCACCTCTCTTGCCTCTTTCTGCACCCGTTGTCTCTTTATACACCTCTCTTGCCTGTTTCTGCATCTCTCATGCATCTTTCTGCAGTTCTCTTGCTTTCTGCTTTTTCCATACTTCTCTTGCCTCTTTCTGCACCCCTCTTGTGTATTTCTTCATCTCACTTGCCTCTTTTTGCACTTCACTTGCTTCTTTCTGCACTTCTCATGCATCATTCTGCACATCACTTGCTTCATTCTGCACTTCTCTTGCTTTTTACTGTACCTCTCTTGTTCCTTTCTGCAACTCTCTTCTCTTTCATCACTTCTCTTCCTTCTTTCTGCATCTCTGTTGCTTCTTTCTGCACTTCTCTTGCGTCTTTTAGAACCCCTCTTGCCTCCTTCTGCACCTCTGTTGCTTCTTTCTGCACTTCCTATGCTTCTTTCTGCACCTCTCCTGCTTCTTTCATCACTTCTCTTCCTTCTTTCCATACCTCTTTTGCTTTTTTCTGTACCTCTCTTGCCTCTTTCTACACTCATTTCCTCTTTCTGCACCTCTGTTGCTTCTTCGTATACTTCTCTTGCTTTTTTACACTTCTCTTGCTTCTTTTTGCACATCTCTTGCTTCTTTTAGCACCTCTCGTAAATGTCTGCATCCCTCTTTCCTCTTTCTGTACCTCTCTTTCCTCTTTCTGTACCTTCCTGCCTCCCTGCCGCCATATTTCCTCTTTCTGCACATCTTTTGCCTCTTTCTGCACATCCTTTTCCTCTTTCTGCACCTCTCTTGCTTCTCTTTCTGTACCCCTCTTACCTCTTTCTGCACCTCTTTTGGTTCTTTTTGCACTTCTCTTGCTTCTTTATGCAGCTCTCTTGTAAATTGCTACACCCTTCTTGCCTCTTTCTGCACACCTCTTCCCTCTTTCGGCACCTGTATTGCCATTGTATGCACCCATGTTCCATATGTCTGCACCTCTGTTGCCTCTCTCTGCACTCCTTTCCTCTTTCTGCACCTCTGTTGCTTCTTTGTACACTTCTCTTGCTTTTTTACACTTCTCTTGCTTCTTTTTGAACATCTCTTGCTTCTCTTAGCACTTCTCTTGTAAATGTCTGCATCCCTCTCTCCGCACCTCTCTTTCCTCTTTCTGTACCTCTCGTGCCTCCCTGCCCCCCTATTTCCTCTTTCTGTACATCTTTTGCCTCTTTCTGCACCTCTCTTGCTTCTCTTTCTGCACCCCTCTTACCTCTTTCTGCACCTCTTTTGGTTCTTTCTGCACTTCTTTTGCTTCTTTATGCAGCTCTCTTGTAAATTGCTACACCCTTCTTGCCTCTTTCTGCACACCTCTTCCCTCTTTCTGCACCTGTATTGCCATTGTATGCACCCATGTTCCATATTTCTGCACCTCTCTTGCCTCTCTCTGCACTCCTTTCCTCTTTCTGCACCTCTGTTGCTTCTTTGTACACTTCTCTTGCTTTTTTACACTTCTCTTGCTTCTCTTTGTACATCTCTTGCTTCTTTTAGCACCTCTCTTGTAAATGTCTGCACCCCTCTTGCTTCTTTCTGCACCTCTTTCCTCTCTGTACCTCTCTTGCCTCCCTGCCCCCTATTTCCTCTTTCTGTACATCGTTTGCCTCTTTCTGCACATCCCTTCCCTCTTTCTGCACCTCTCTTGCTTCTCTTTCTGCACCCCTCTTACCGCACTTCTCTTGCTTCTTTTTGCAGCTCTCTTGCAAAGTGCTACTGGCATTCCGATAACGCTTATCACTGGAAAGGTAATAGGTATTCTCTGAGCTTGTTAGAAGGACAAAGGAGAGGTAAGCGCTGCTTTGTTAACGTATGTCATAATTTTGTAGTAGGACAGACTGTTCGCTGTTCTTGGGAAAGACAGGATTCTGTGTGAATGTGCTACATTTTTTTTTGTGTGAACGTGCGTGAATGCAAAGACATTCGGGTTAATTGCGAAACTCTGGGTTTATTTCTCAGGAGCATTAGGTCTCCAACTATGTGTCTTAAATACTAGAGAAACAATTAGCTAATGCTTGTTAGAAGGGTGAAGTAGAGGGATGTGCTACTTTATCAACGGAAGTAACGATTCCGTAGTAGGGCAGAGGTAAGCGCTGCTCTCGGGAAAGACGGGATTCTCGTGATAAAGGTCTTTTGCTATTCTTTGGTTAGCGAAGCGGACAATGGAGACGTTTTTATGTTGTTACTAACAGAAGTGTAGAAATTGAAACAAAAACTTACTGAGCAGATTTGTAAAGGAGGGGTAGACAGGAGCAAGAGCAGGAGCAAGAGCAGGAGCTGCCGCAGCGGCTGCTGACGCCAGAATGACCGCGCTGGGATTGGAAAGTCGGTCAGAACTGTAACACGCTCCGGATTGGTGCGTTAGTGTACGCCGCGCTAGGAGTGAAGAAATACAGGGTGACGTAGACGCTCCTTATTGGTGCACTAGTGTGAGTCGCGCTGGGATTTGAGGATTGTGACAGTGACGTAGACGCTCTGAATTGGTGCGTTGGTGTGAGTCGGGCTGTGATTGGATAGAATAGAGGTACAGTTGTAAAGAGAGACTAGTGACACACGGAAGACAAGAATATTTATTACGATCCACCAGAAAAAGAGAAAAAGTGATGGTTAGGAAGAATCAAGAAGTGGTTTAAGAAGGACAAACCGGTCACAACTAGGGAAGGACAGTTACTTCCTCCACCGTAAACCCCCGCATCCTTTATGATTGCGAAATATGGGTATCATACTTGTATTTGGTTAGACAATTGGGTGAGATACACGAAAGAGGACGGAGTATTAGCTTTTCCAGAACATGGTTCATTTAATTTGGCTGTTTTGAGAAATTTGAGAGAGAAAATGATGAATTTAGAACCAAGACCTAGACCGACACAGTTTGAGGCTTTGACGGAATGGGAAGATGAAATGCATGAACGAGAGAGACAAAGAAATGGTAGAGGATATAGGTACCTGTTTGGAAGACCATACGGACATGAAACGCATAATGATCGAATGAGAAGATGGCGGGATGCGAGTATGACTGAGGGTTTGTTCCCTGTAAGAACTGCAGGAGAGAATGAAGGACGAAAGTGCGTAGAAAAGAGGCATAATGTGGAGTCAAGAGGGTATGGAGTGAATGAGTCCGAGGATGATGTTCTTGATGATATGTTCTATAAGAATCCACCACCGTATCGACCAGAACCAGAAATATTAACCCCAAGTGCCCCAATGAGAGAAACAGTACGAATCATAAAATTGGAACCAGAATCCCAAAGTTTGGGTAAAAACAATGCTACTAGAGAATTAGAAAAGAGGTCGGAAGAAAAAACAGATGGAGAAAATTCTGTAGAATTAGCAAAAATGACCCTAGAATTAACTGAGAAAATAAGAGAATTGACTAAGAATCTAGAAGCGGTAACTGTTCCAGGAACAATAGGTCCAGTAATGCCTATTTTTGACAAACAGAAGGACAGTGAGCATTGTTTGACAGTCCCTTACAGAAGTAATAAACCGGTGGAACAACCAAGAGTAAGTCAGAATGAGAATCCATGGAGACAGACTATGGGTGTAATTGAACCGAATTTTTCAAATAACCCGTTTGTAGGTCAGAATTATGCAGAGAGACGTATGACAATGATAGAGACAGTGTCAGAAACACAAAAAGATTTTGGACAAGGAAATGTAGAAAAACCACTAGGACAATCGACAGAGAAGTTAAGTGAATGGTTAAGAAGCTTGCAGAGGAAAGACAAAGAATCCCAATCAATTGATGTGGCCAAGTTACAAATGGTACTGGAAGAGTTAATAGTAGGAACTATCCCAACAGAGAAATTGAAAACCTATCAGGATGAAGAATTATTATTTTTGTGCAAAACTGTGACCTGGAGAGCAAAAAACTTACATGAAAGGTTAGAAGAAGTGGCAAATGAGATGGGTATTGATATTGAAAAGGTAAAAGCATTACAGAAACCATATCGAGTAGATTTCACTGAAAAGCGTATTGAAAACCTAAACACCACAGGATGAATAGGTCAGATTAAGGACATAATCATTTTATTGAGAAAATGGGGAGATGTGGATAAATGGAAAAGCAGGTGGTATAGAAAACGTGATGATGCCTCAGATAAGACATTTCCAGCATTTCCTGTAAGAGAAACGGAAAAGGTAGTGACAGAATGCCCTATGAGAGAGATTTCAGGAGGAGGATATGTACATGTCCCATGGACGAAACAGGATATTTTGTCTTTTATGAATGATTTCCCTCGACTGCGTGAAAAGCCCGTCGAGTGGTACAGGCAGGTAGATAGATTTGTAAAATTGTCTAAAGTACTATGGATTGATTTGAATAGTCTATTTGACATAATTGTACCAGCAGATTTATGGACAGAGTGCAAACTCATGATAAATTGGCCAACCCAGGAATATTCTAGGGATCCTAAAACAGGACCTCCAGACCCCGAGGTAATGAAGAAATATGAACAGGTTATGGTATTTTTGAAAAACAAAGTGCCCCCTAAAGAGACAGATTGGGTAAAAATTGATCGAACACATCAAGAAAGTAAAGAGTCAGTATATGCATATTATGAGAGGCTAATACTAGCTTTTAAGCAGTTTAGCGGAGATGAGAATCTGAGTGAAAAGGATTTGAGTCATTTTGTATACAGATTTGTATATGGTTTACGTCCAGAAATTGGTGAAATGATTAAACAGCATATGGTAGATTGGCAAAACAGGAAAATAGACGAAGTATTGAGACATGTTAAATATTTCATCAGTGATGAAATTGAAGCAAAACAGCGGAAACTAAAAGAGAAGGCAATGTGGGAACAGGTAAAAGTAGCAGAAAGACAAGAAGGACAATTGGTGGAACAAGCAGGGTCAAAGCCAAAATTTAATCCTGGGAAAAATAAAGGGAATATTGAGGAAGCTAAAAAGAAATTTCCGTGTAATAATTGCGGTAGGATACGGCATTGGAAATCCGAGTGTAAATTTCCCCCAAATACTAACAATGAAAATCCATCATTGAACCCACAGGTGCAGCATGAGGTGAGTGGTCAACTGCAGCAACAGCAGCAAGTTGTTACCCCACAGAATCAGGTGCCAAAACCGCCTTTTCCACAGAGCGGAAACTCATAGAATTATAGTAGTGAATCGGGATTCTGCAATGAAGAACAGGTAAATAAGCTGCCACGTGCTAGCGCTGTCTCGCAGTATTGGCTGCATCGCGATGAAAGTGACTCAGAAGAAAGTTATTGATGGTGCCGAAGGGAGGAAGGAGAGTACGTACTTGGCGCAACTCTAGAAGTAGACCAGACAGGACCTTTTGTAGATGGGAAGGTTAATAATGAAAATATTACTTTCCTAGTGGATACTGGTGCTACTCGATCAACTGTTAGATCAGCTGATATTAAGAATCTTCCTCTCTCGGATGAAACGATCCAAGTAGTTGGTGTGTCCAACAGACAGATTAAAACATACCTTACAGAACCAGTGAAAGTTAGCATAGGGAAATTTTCAGAAATGCACCGCTTTGTGGTGTGTGACACCAGTCCTGTGAATTTATTAGGTAGGGACCTGTTGTGCAAAATGAATTGCACAATATTCTGTACTCCGGATGGAATAGCTTTTGAAACACCGGATGATGATGTACTGTATAAGATGACCATAGCTAACAGAGAAAATGAAGTTACTGAAACATATGCTGTATTGAACCCTGATGAGTTACCTAAAGAATTGAGACAGTCTGTAAAAGCAGAAGTTTGGGATTTCACTGGAGAAGATGTAGGGCTAATGAGAAATGTAGATCCAATAAAAATAACAGTAAAGGAAGGAGTAACATACCCAAATGTTCCGCAATACGAATTGACACCTGAAATAATTGAAGGAGTAACTCCTGTAATAGAGAAAATGATCAGGCAAGGAATTTTGAGAGAAATAATGAGTAGTCCATGTAATTCACCAATAATGGGACTGAAAAAGCCTAATGGGAAATTCAGGATAGTGCAAGATCTGAGAAATGTGAATAAAATTGTGGTATCATGTTGCCCCATTGTACCAAATCCATCAATGATTTTATATCAGATTCCTCATGATGCAGAATGGTATACAGTAATTGATCTGTGTCATGCTTTCTTTTCCATCCCATTGCACCACGACAGTCAGCAAATTTTTGCATTTCGTTTTGGTGAGCGTATTTTGGCATGGTGCCGAATCCCACAGGGGTATACAGAAAGCCCCTCAATATTTAATCAGCTATTGAAGAAGTCTTTGGAGAGTCTAGAAATGCCGAAAGTTCTGTACTAGTCCAGTACATCGACGACCTTTTGGTGGCGTCGAAAACACGTGAAGCTTGTGAGGTAGACACGATAGCCTTGCTGAATCATTTGGCAGATGGAGGACTTAAAGTGTCACCATCGAAATTACAATTTTGTAAAAAGGAAGTACAGTATTTAGGACATAACATTGGGAAAGGACTAAGGAAAATAACAATAGACAGAATCAGAATTATAAAAGGAATGAGAGCTCCCATGACTCAAAGAGAGGTGAGAATGTTTTTGGGAATGGTTGGATACTGTCGTCAGTGGTTCAGCAACTTCTCTTTGATTGCAAAACCTTTGGTGCGATTGACGAGAAGTGATGTGAAAGATCCCATTGAGTTAAACAAGGAGGAATTGGCAGCATTTACAAAATTGAGAGATGGTTTGTGTGAAGCACCTGCATTAGGTATGCCTGACTATGAGAAAGAATTCGAGTTGTATTGCAGTGAGAGAAATGGATGTGCATTTTCTGTGTTGATTCAGAAGCATGGAAAACTGAGGAGACCAATTGCATATTTTTTATCAATGCTTGATCCAGTAGCTGTAGCTTTACCTGGAGGTTTGAAAGCTGTGGCTGCAACATGCCGAAGTTTGGAGCAGAGTGAAGGAATTGTGATGGGATATCCATTGAAAGTGTTTGTACCTCATGATGTAGCGATCCTGTTAACAAGGAGTCGTACTCAGTATATGACACACAGTCGGCTGACTAAGTATGAAAAGGTCATATTAGGTGCAACTAATGTGAGTCTTGCAAGATGTTTGAATGTGAATCCCGCAACATTGTTGCCTGATGCTGAGATTGTGAAAGTAAGAGATGAAGTAGATCATGATTGTTTGGATGTACTTGATTTTTGTACAAAACCACAACCAGATATAAAAGATGTACCGTTGCCAGAAAGTGATTTTGTGATGTTCGTTGATGGGTCATGTTTGAGAACAAACGAAGGAGTGCTGAGTGCAGCGTATGCGGTATGCACAGTCGCAGCAGTAATAGAAGCATCCTATCTGAAAGGAGTAAAATTGGCCCAAGTAGCAGAGCTTGTGGCTTTGACTAGAGCATGCAAGATTGGGAAAAGTGTGAGAGTGACTGTGATAACTGACAGCCAGTATGGCTTTGGAGTGGTCCACGACTTTGCCAACTATGGCTACAAAGAGGTTTCCTGACCTCGAGTGGAACTCCTATTAAGAATGCTGAAGTGGTTGATAAAGTGCTTGAGGCGATACAGCTGCCTAGACAATTGGCTGTTGTAAAATGTGCTGCTCATAGTGAAGGTGGTGATTATATCGCCACAGGAAATCGATATGCAAATGACATGGCACAGTATTGTGCACGTAATCAAAATTCGGTCAATCGGGCTAAGGAAAGAGAAATGTCTTCTTGCTCATTGATGTTTACTAACATTGTAGGAACTTGGGAAGAGGTAAGACAGTTGCAAGAAGAGGCAGGAGATGAGGAAATGAAACAGTGGGTAAAAGCAGTATGTGCCCCAAGGGAAAAGGATCATGTGTGGGTCTATCGAGATGGAAGACCAGTTATACCTGATAGCATGATATCTACCATGGCACGGATGTATCATGGCCAGGGACACATTAGGAGAGATGCCATGATCAGGTCATTTAAGCAGACCTGGTACAATGCAAAATTCAGACTTGTAGCAGAAAGTCTTTGTCAAAGATGCCTAATATGTCAGCAATACAATCCTGGGAGAAAGACAGTAGTGAGTCTGGAAACAATAGGTCGAGAAGGAGGACCTTTCACCAGAATGCAAGTAAATTTCATTGAAATGCCTCCCTGTAACAGACTGAGGTATGTTTTGGTTGTGGTCTGCCTATTCTCTAGGTGGGTGGAAGCATTCCCAACAAGGAGAAATGATGGGATGACAGTAGCCAAGCTACTGTTGAGAGAGTTCATCCCTAGGTTCGGGTTCCCAGTGACAATTGAATCAGACCAAGGAGGACATTTCCATAATGAGATTGCAGGATTAATTTGTGAAGCATTGAATGTACAACAAAAACTACATTGTGCCTACCGACCAGAGGCTTCTGGTGTGGTTGAACAGATGAATGGTACTATCAAAAATAGAATAGGGAAAATGTGTTTAGCCACAGGTATGAAATGGCCTGATGTCTTGCCTCTAGTACTCATGACTATTAGAACAATTCTAGACAGAACTACAGGATTAAGTCCTCATGAAATAATCATGGGACGCGCAATGAGACACGTGTTTATACCAGTCAACAAGCTGATGACTATAACTGATGACATGGTGTTGGAATACTGTAAAGGCCTGGCTGACGCAGTTCATTCTATATTTCATCAGGTTGGAGCGGATGCCACCACCCTTGAAAAGAAGCCAGCCATGATCTGAGCCTAGGTGACTGGGTAAGGATAAAGGTCCACAGAAGAAGAAATTGTTTGGTTCCATGTTGGGGAAAACCAAGACAAGTCATTCTGACCACGACAATAGCTGTGAAGTGTGCTGGACTGAAAAACTGGATCCATGCAAGTCACACATTGAGAATTCCAAATCCAGTGGACAGCACAGGAAAATAATATTTTGATGAATCAGAATCAAGTACTGAGTCAGATGATGAAGAGTCAAAAACACGAGAAAACTCTGAAAGGGGGGAAACAGAACCAAGTCTGACTTTAGTCCCCAGAAGTAGCTCTCTGAGAAGAAGATTGCAGATTTCTGAATCCAGCGATTCTGGAAACGAACAGGAAACGCAGGGTTCTAGAAAAGAACATAGAAAGAAAAGAGGGAAAAATACTGAAGAAACAATAAAAGAAATTTGTGGAAAGGAAGTACCAGATAAGAGACTGAGAGAAATTCCACTGGAAGTAGCAAATTTAAGTGAACAAGGGACAGGTACAGAGAGAGAGGGACAGATTTCTGCGGAAGACCCCCGAGGAGGTGTAGGGAACTGCAACACCCAGTTAGGTGAAGGGACAAGTAGCCAGCAGGAAGATTGCGTGTCGGAGATCCGAGGAGGGACAGAAGTAGGGAAAACAAAACCAGTGGTGGAAGAAGAAATTGTTGAAAAGACAAAGCAAGTTGAGACAGAGTCTGAAGAGAGTGAAAATGAAATACCTGACGGTCGAGTTCTAAGAAAGAGAGCTTGGAGTAATGAAAAGAACGACAAAGGAAGTAAAGTAAAAAGTCCCCAGAAGTAGCTCTCTGAGAAGAAGATTGCAGATTTCTGAACCCAGCGATTCTGGAAACGAACAGGAAACGCAGGGTTCTAGAAAAGAACACAGAAAGAAAAGAGGGAAAAATACTGAAGAAACAATAAAAGAAATTCGTGGAAAGGAAGTACCAGATGAGAGACTGAGAGAAATTCCACCGGAAGTAGCAAATTTAAGTGAACAAGGGACAGGTACAGAGAGAGAGGGACAGATTTCTGCGGAAGACCCCCGAGGAGGTGTAGGGAACTGCAACACCCAGTTAGGTGAAGGGACAAGTAGCCAGCAGGAAGATTGCGTGTCGGAGATCCGAGGAGGGACAGAAGTAGGAAAAACAAAACAAGTGGTGGAAGAAGAAATTGTGGAAAAGACAAAGCAAGTTGAGACAGAGTCTGAAGAGAGTGAAAATGAAATGCCTGAATGTCGAGTTCTAAGAAAGAGAGCTTGGAGGAATGAAAAAAACGACAAAGGAAGTAAAGTAAAAAGAGTTGCAAAGGATGACATTTGGCCCAATAAAATAAGGAAATTGAGGTTTCGACTGACACGAGTGAATTCACCAAGAGCTGAACAGGTGAATGAAGTAACAAGTGAAGAAAAATCAAAAGAAAACGAAATAACTGAGAATAAAGAGAGTAAAAAAACAAGGAAACCTAACCAGAAGTATAAGTCACCGGAATGGATGTATGTGGCTCTGCCTGAAAAGGGAATAGAGGCATATAGTCAAGGAAATCCAGAGGAGGCTGTACTGAAAGTGGTTAAAGAAGAAGAAGAATCGGAAATCCTGAGAGTTCTCTTGTCCGACATTGGAGAAGAAGAAACGGAAGTTCAGGAAATTCTGTATTTGGATGACGAGAGGAAAGTGAAGAATGATGAGATGCCAAACTAAATAGATCAAGAAAGCTGTTGATGAGGAAAACAAGAAATTAAGTCAAAAGATAGATACTGGTAGAACCAAATAGGTGTTAGAGCCTTAGCTTAGGAAAACTAGTTGTGAAGTGAAAAGAGGCTAAGTCAAAAGACACGGTCCATTTTAACAAAGATGGCTAACATAGATAGTAGCAAAGGTAGATGTACATTCATGAAAAGATGGTGTAAAATGTGTTGTTGTTGTACAGGATTATTAATGCTTTTATGGAGCATCCTTGCTCTTGTTATTTCTTTCAAGGTCACTATAGATACATTAGAAGGACAAAGTGAGAACAAAACTAATATAGGGAAGATTCCAAAGGTAGTTCCAACTAGAATAGACAACAATTATTTACATAAAGACAGGTCAATAACAGATTTTTCTAATAATGTGTTTTCAAAATTATTGTATGAATATGTAAAGACAATGGATGTTAGGGACTGCTACGTATGCATGCAGTTACCTGCCTCTGTTTCAGAGGGAGTGACTTATCATCACCTTCCAGCAACGTATGGAATAACATGCAGTGTAATAGCTAGTTTATTTTATCAGACAGGGAAATTAGAATATTATTTTTCAGATGTAGATAACATTTTTGCGTAAGTTCCTTCTTTTAATAAACTAAACAAGGTAAAACCAGCTAAGGTATTTGGTGATTTTTTTCTTTAAAACGAAAGAATTAACATTAGAATATATTTTTAGAAACAATTTGACGTGCAGTTTGAAGAAACAGGAAAGGACATTCTTAGACATGGTTGAAGAAAGGAGACTGAAAATGCAAAGAAAGGCAGCAGAAGGGAAAGTGGAGAAAACAGTCTGGGATGTAGAAATAGAAAAACACTTGAAAGGAGAAGCTAGTCCAACTATAGCTTTAGATTGGCCTCAGAAAGGGAAATTTTGCATTCGAAGGAATCAAACTGTGTATGATAATTATTTTTTAGGTAATAGTGAGTGCCATGATACATACTGAATCATGGGTGGATGGGGATTTAAAGGCGGAAAAGACCCAGTCTTTCCTGGATTATATTTTATTTGTGGGAACAGGGCATATTATTGTTTGCCAGACCATTGGTATGGCACATGTTATGTAGGCCTGGTTTTCCCGAAAAAATTTCATATGGATAGAGGAGAAGATGGTGTACATAGTTTAAGTAATCATTTAGTGCCGAGTAAGAGAGAATCTTGGGCAGAAACTGTAGGTGACATTTTTGGAGCATTGATACCAGCAGTGGGAATATCTCTGAATGCAAACAAAATTAGAAGACTTTCAACAGTAGTGGATCGCTTGTCAACAAGCACCGCTGGAGGATTTTTATTGGTAGACACTGAAATGGTTGCCATGCGTGCTATGGTAATGCAAAATCGACTTGCCCTTGATATATTACTGGCAAAAGAGGGTGGAGTCTGTGGAATGCTGAAAGTTCAACATTGTTGTACTTACATTCCTGACGAAAGCAAAAATCTGAACATTTATATTAGTAATATTACTGAATTGCATGATGAAATTGTACCACTGGAGGTTGAAGGTGTTTGGGAAAAGATTGGAAAGAAAATAGCTGTTATTAAAAATTTCTTAGTAAAGCAAAATATTGTTTCCATTAACATGTGTAATTTGCATATTATTAGTGATAAGATTAGGTTGTATTTGCTGTAAAAATAATAAAAACAAGAAAAGAGTAAAAAGTGAAAAACTAAGAAGAAAACATAAGAAACAAGAAAGGGAAATTGAAGAGATAGAATTGAAAGAGTGGAAGGAGAGTATGTATGAATCAGCAAAAAGAGAAGACGTAGGTGAAACTGAATTATGATTCAGAGCAAGAAAACATTTTAAAAGATTCCGTAAAAGACAGAACAAAATTTTTGGGTGGTATGGTGATAAAATCACCAAAGGGGTGGTTGCTGGAGCGGGTAATGCAAAAATGTTGTATACCCTCCCCATTTTGCATGTTTATACTAATTAGATTCATTCATTAATTATAATCGAACTAATGGATTGAAGTGGAAGTTACTAATCAACCTTATTAATGACAGAAATACACGTGGGATTGCTTTGCATGATTTTATTAAATTGTAAACTAAATTATGTACGCATACTAATGATAAACAATTAGAATATTGCATGATATATGTTGCTTTTGTGATGTATTCGTGATTTGTGCTTTATTTTGTGAGTATAAACCGCTTGAGTGTTGCTTATTGCTAGATAAATACATACAAATATGGGTATTAGAAAGGGAATAACATTTATTTAGTCATTTCTATGTATTAATTACGTTTTGTGTTTCTTTTGCTTAAGTTGACCATTTGGGCCTGCCACAAAATGGCTGCCTCTGGTATCTAACCCGACCGTCGACCCTACATGAGGTTTGGGTGAAGTGCGCCTGCGCTAACGCCAGCTACAGTGGCCTCTTCATGACCCTAACCAGACTGTACCCACCAAGGTCGTCCTGGGAAGCAAGCCAGCTTTTCAGAAAGAACAATAAGACGCCTTCAAAAACCGGAACAAGCAAGACTGATGATCTAAGAGACATTATTTTGTGTGAACCCTGTCAGACGATTTTCGATTGACCAGTCCGAGGAGCTGAAGAACCATATTTGTTACAATTTGTCAATGATTTTTACTATAAATTATGGTAGAATAGAGAGGTTGGTGCGGGTTCGTTTTTGGCTTTTCTCGATTTCCTGACGTTATGCTGGCGGAGAGGACGGTGACGCTGCAGGACAGCTGTTTCCCTGAATCTTTGACGGACTGAATTAATGCCCAAACTCCTGATGAACTGAAATTACTAAATTTGATGGGCATAGATTTGCGAGACTACCAGATTTGACATAGAGGACGACGATTAGCCAGAATAGGTAAATATGATTTGGCGACTTGATTAAATGAATGATTTAATTTGCATTAATTAGATAAAGATTGAATTGAATAACTACAGAATGAGTTGGGTTGTTTATTCATTGAAAATGCATTAATGAAAAGGTAAATTAGAGAATTGGAAATCAACCTAAACCTGCAACTAACTGATCCATCCCGATTGATGAGAGGAATACTAAAGGTGAAGTTCAGGGCCTAATGAGTATCAGAAGGTTGCGTAGATTTGTTGCTCATTAGGGTAAAAAGGTAATTCCTTTCATGTCAGTGTTTGGAAGATAATCGCCTCCCAAGAAACACAGATTGATGGTGAGTGAATGTTGGTGTTATGGGCCCCACCAGCGAATGTATGGATAGTGTATGTTTGTGAGATCTTTGGTCTGTGACGGAGGGAGGGATTTTGTACTCCACGCTTGAGCAATCTCACCACCAACTAGCCCATCACTTGCCTACCCTTGATCAGCAAAATCCACAAAACAATTGGTCTACGCCCGACTCCAAGATCACATTACCTGCAAAACTACCAATCCAACTTCTAATCACCTGCAGCATGGAGACAGCTAACCTACAGATCGTAGGCATACTTCTGATAGTGCTTTACCTCTCAACTGATTGACACCGTTGACCATCCAACCCTCATTCTCATCCTGATGTCTCAACTGGATTCAGTGGCAACAACCTTCATTTGTTCTCCTCCTACCTTTCCACGCAACACCGGTTCATTCACCCTTTGCCAGCATACACAATCTTCAAAAGCAGCTGCATCCTCTACAAAGTCATCACAATTGGCACCCTGCCTATTTAACTGAGAAGCTCACCATGTTTGATGGCTCTCAGCACATCCCCAGCCATGACACCAACAGGTCTTCTACATCTATGCATCCAGGTCTGGAACAGCCGTCCCACATCAATGAGGACCCTACCCAAAGTTAAGGAACAGCTGAAGACAGTCCGTTTTAAAGTACACTACTACATTGCGCGTCAGAAAAAAGTCAACTTCCGTCCTCAGAATCCAGTTACCTTTCAATCACTTGTTTACTGTTTTTTTGCCTTTGACACTATACAAATACCACACACAACAGATGTAGCCTAGGATTTTTCAATATATTTTTTTATTTCATTTTTTCCCTTTAAATTGCTATATCATAGGTTGTCACCCTAGGTGGCTGCCTTTTTTGCTTTTGGCTACATTTTAATTTGTAAGGCTACATTTTAATTTGTAACTCATGACAGTTACTGTTCTGTGCATGAGCGGTGTT
The DNA here is from genome assembly GCF_964204655.1 of Triturus cristatus. Lineage (NCBI taxonomy): Eukaryota > Metazoa > Chordata > Amphibia > Caudata > Salamandridae > Triturus > Triturus cristatus. Next base: position 1,153,770,616 of record NC_140583.1, on the reverse strand, counting down.
TGTGCTGTACTCCTACAGTGTTAGTAGGGGAATTTTGTACCACTAATGTCCATACTGCATCCAATACCTATGTGGCTCCAAGTCATGTGTGACACTTCGGGTCATACTAGGTAATTTAGCGAAAAGCACTCTTCTTGCTGCAATTTTTTTAGGTCATATGTTCAATGTTGAAAGACAAATTACAAGCCCCAGGAAGCAACTGGCTCTAGGGCTAAAAATGAAATTTTGACAGAAAGGATTACACATTAACCCGGGCATCTTGGCAGGCACGTACATGGTCTGTGCATTTAAAAGAGGCTAGCACTCTTCTAATCCATGGGTCAGGGTCTGATTAAAATTTGTGAACTTATATATTATTTAAAAAATTAGCCATTTTTTTTCTTTCATGCTTTAACTTTACAGCATTATTTTCTTGCCCGACACATTTTATTCTTGTTTTCCCATCTGGCTTAATTTGTTTCCCTTACCTCTTTCATTTAATGCCTTATTTTATGGTCTTGCATAACAGCACAGCTATTGCCAGACAATTATGGGAGCAACACTAGAGGACCCTTGGCTCTGACATGTCAGAAGGAAAGAGTAAATGTTTTGATTTGGCAGAAGTTGTGTGTGTGCTCTCACAGAAAAAACTGCTGTTCCTTCATACAGCTGTGATCATTATATACATTTATCCAGCTTCCTAAAGTTGAACTTTCATAGTCACACACATGACATTGGAAGGCTATTAAACTGTCATAGATAACTAGATCATTGTGGTGTTTTTCTCTGACAGGAGCACAGTTTGGGGGGAGGGGCAGTAATTAACTTACATGGATTTTTAGGTCGGGCTTTACAGTGCATTCAAAAGCCGCTGCCCGACCTATTGGCATTGTCAGAGTTTGTCTATATTTCTCTCACCCCTCTGGTGACTATTTTTTATCAGCAATCAAACACACCACTGACAAGGCTGGGGTTCTCTACGAGCCTCGAAAGGTCAACATGGCCGTCCTGTTCCGGTAAACAGCATAGTGCCAATATCGGCAACAGTTGTCACAAAACACATAAGTACATAAATAAACCACACAACACTATTGTAAGTGGAGAAATATTGCTGCAGGTTTATTAGCATAAACAATATGCAAACATGGTGGGTTATCTTACGGGCGATCCCAGGGCAGGCCAGCCCCTATGCCGCCTGCCCGTCTGATAAGCCTAGAGTCACCATGGCAACGCCAGATGGTGTATACCAACTAATGGGAGGGGCCACCCTTCCCATCCGTGGACCCCCAGTCCACTTGCTTCACACGCCCCCTGCCCCATGAGGGGTGGGCGGAGCATACATGGCAGCCCCCGGTTGCTCAGACCCACAACCGCCTGTCGGCTAACGGGGCGCCGTCGTTCTTCCAGGGGACGACGCTAAAACATCCCTGGGTATCCTGGCTTACCACCCCGCGGTGCTGCTGCATGATGTACCCCTTGGTATGTGCAGACCCTGGATCGCCCTGTAACTCCTCCTGCAACACAAAGTAACATTGTTAGAAGACCTAACCCCCCCCCCTTTGTACCTCCGGACGCTGGGTAAGCGGAGGGGCGGGCAAGGCGAACGAGAGGACAAGAGGGCGAGGAGGGGGCAGAGACAGTATAAATACCCCTGTCTCCTCCCCGCCCCCGCCGGAAGCAGCCATCTGCTGGGGTCTCCCCTGGTGCAACCCAGGGACTAGACCTCCCACCCCTGTGCCTTCCTGTGGCACTAAGGCGGCCGCCTTTTTAGGGGGGGGGCCGCTGCGCAACCCCCCACCCCCCCCGGGCAGCCTTACATAGTGCCAATATCGGCAACAGTTGTCACAAAACACATAAGTACATAAATAAAACACAATACTATTGTAAGTGGAGAAATATTGCTGCAGGTTTATTAGCATAAACAATATGCAAACATGGTGGGTTATCTTACGGGCGATCCCAGGGCAGGCCAGCCCCTATGCCGCCTGCCCGTCTGATAAGCCTAGAGTCACCATGGCAACGCCAGATGGTGTATACCAACTAATGGGAGGGGCCACCCCTCCCATCCGTGGACCCCCAGTCCACTTGCTTCACACGCCCCCTGCCCCGCGAGGGGTGGGCGGAGCATACATGGCAGCCCCCGGTTGCTCAGACCCACAACCGCCTGTCGGCTAACGGGGCGCCGTCGTTCTTCCAGGGGACAACGCTAAAACATCCCTGGGTATCCTGGCTTAGCACCCCGCGGTGCTGCTGCATGATGTACCCCTTGGTATGTGCAGACCCTGGATCGCCCTCCACAGCCTTGGGAGTGGCCACCGTCACTACCAGGGCCCCCCACCAAGGTAGACCTATTTACTTACAACCTGCTGCAGCCAAAGCTTCCCCTAGATCCAGTAGGAGAAGGTCCATGCCTAAACTAGAGAGGTGCACCCCATCTCCCTCCAGGCACCCTGTGGACTTGACGTGTAAAAGACCATGCATGATGAAGCCAAGACCTTTTGCTCTGCGCAACTGCGCATGGCTCCCGGTCGGCCTTTTTACCTACAGCATGCTGATACCGGGCTTCTCCCAGGTCCAGCTAAACTAGTCTACGCCCAACCGGACCGGCGGCCAGCGTGCACCATCAGGACAGGTTCCCCCATCCTTTCTAAACTCCCCCGTGGATTTTTGACTGAAATGACCTTAAAGGTAAAATAGGCGATGGTCCAAAGTTGCCTTTGCATGGCTAAAGAACAATCCCTTTGACAGGACACTCCTGCCTGGCAGTGCCAATGCGGGAGGAGGTAAGAGTTGACAAGCCCGCCTTACTTCCTCTTACACTCCGTTGGAGTACGCCCATCGTATTCCATCAGTCACCACCAAATGTGAAGCCTTGCCCTCCCAAAATTCTGCTAGTATACCAGGGAGAGACAGGACAGAGTGACCACAGAGGAGAACAACGTGTAAAATTCTTCTCTAATTTGACTACTGGGAAAGCCAACTGTTCTCCTGCTGATTTGTAGCCCAAAAGTGTTACCCCGGTGTTTCCTTTAATCATATGGACCATAAGCCCCCGTTGGAAGGCCACTTCCACAACCTGCATGGCTGCCAGCAGTGCTGGAGGGCGGGAGAAGTTACCCGGTACCGATACTCGCATCAAAGGTACCTGTTTCGTCGAACTCAAGGACGGGCTACTAATTGAGCCCCCAGGCTCCGCCCTAGTATCCAGAGGTCAAACCCAGGCCCCTCCAAGTTCTGCTGCTTCACCTGCCTGTTAACACGAATCCCAGGGCAGACCACCAGCCTAAAACCCATGCTTGGCCATGCCTGAGCTAAAATACCTCTGAACAGCATGACAACAGGCTAACCACCAGCATTGCGTTCTGAAAGTTTCTGACCTGCCAAGAAACATAAGCATAACTAAAGCAACTTGCACATAAAAGTATCAATTCAGCCTTCTATGAATACAAAAAAATGTGCTCTTGTGGCGATCCGAGTAGTGCTCCCTCCAAGCCAGCAGCCCTACCCAGGCAACCCGCACCCTCTTGGCACTGGCACACTCCCGCCCCAGCTGCCCTAGAGTGCCTGGTCGTGTGTAGCCACAACCCACATTTCATCACTGCCGTTATATCGGGGTATGATGACACACATCTAACTGTACTGCTGAGTGCCCGTTGCACCATCGCAAGAATGCCTTTGCCTGCTCAGAATCTGGCTGCAGAGTTGGATGACATTGACACCCCAGCCCAGGGCGAAAATGGCAGCTTTACAGTTTCTGGTGCTATAGGCGGTACCCGTACCCTGATGGAACAGAATGTAATTCCCTTGCTCCTGTTGAGCACGAACCCAAAACCAGTTGCTCACCATGGTTCAATACCTTCCTGCTGCTAATCATTTCCTAGCAGAAGTTGACAAATCTATGTTCTGCAATGGCACTACTTCGCAGCCTGCACCATTCTGCCAGTGCCGAAAAGACCTTTGTCATGCTGCCTGCCTAATCAATCCTGCCCTGTTCTAGAAGCGCCCGCTTCAGCCTTAGAGCAAACAATTCGCCAGTAACCCCAAACTGGCCCTGATGCGAGACAAACCGTGCCCAGGCACAAAAGTGAGCCTACTAACTAATAGCAGGTCTAACAGCGTCAACAGGCATCCTCACCTTACTATAGGCGTGATGGAGTAAGGGTATCCAGTGAGAATCAAGATGACAGCTTCCCATCTGACCAACCGTGGTGGGAACCACTCCTGTATATTCTAGTACACCTGGTCCCAGTTCACCTGTCACTGCCGGATGTACGTGACCTAGGTACATGTTCCCCTAGCATGGCGGCATGCCATTGAGACCAACATCCAGTCCCCGATAAGTACCACTATCTGCCTACTTTACAATCTTGCCTGGCGTTCCTTCATGCCCAGGTATACCACGCGATGATTGCTCTCCTCCGTCACTTGACACGACCACACCTAGAAGAACAAACACCGCGAGAAGAAGCGGCCAATGACCTGCCCCAAGACTCCACGAAATCCTCCTACCGAATGATGTGGGAGTTCGCCACCAACCTCTGTCCCAGCCTGCCAACCCCACAATAATTTGGACCCCTCTTGCTCCAAGAGTTGGAGGGGGGGAGGCGGGGAAGGGCAGTCCTGTCTGGAGATTGTTTGGGTGCAAATATCAGTACCACGAGAACCTGATGTGTTTAATACTAATAACCGTAGTAACAACTCAAACAGCACAGGGCGGATGCCCCCCCCCCGTCTTACAACCGTGTGACAAGCGGGGAGATTAAGGAAGGCTAACCCCAGTCAGACACAGAAAGACCCACCACGTGGCTGTGCCCAACAAACCCATCCCGCATAAAACCGACCCGCTGGAAAGACAACAAGAGCCTAACGCTCTACACCCGCGGATGACCCAGGAAGTAACCAGACGGTTAACAATCGCGTAACTAACAACGGACATCCTTTCAGCATCTGAAGGGCTAGCCATTTCAGAAGTAACCTGGGACCCCAATGCCAGGCATCAGAGCAGGCCTCGGCATCTGTGGTGTGTGTGATCTTAGCCCACTTCCGTGTGGGCCAGGGCCCGCGATGCCTACTTATTTCACGATCGCTGAAGCACACATAAACCACCCTAGCTGTACCTTGCCGCTAGGTCCTCCTACCCTAAGGAGTCCCACTGAACGACCAGGTAACATTAACACTCACTCAACACAGGCGTAACTCTTTGCTTAGCCTGGGTGCTGGATGCAAGGTGGCACCTCCCCCTGCTCCCGACCATAGTGGTGAAGCGTCCCAGGAGTCCCACTGAACGACCAGGTAACATTAACACTCACTCAACACAGGCGTAACTCTTTGCTTAGCCTGGGTGCTGGATGCAAGGTGGCACCTCCCCCTGCTCCCGACCATAGTGGTGAAGCGTCCCAGGCTAATATAACAGACCCCGACAGACCGAGGGAGCCCTGCGCAGCTACAAGTGTTTGCCAGAGACAACTGGTCTGCAGGGCTACCCAGCATGCTCAGGCACTGGCTGTCGCATACAGGCCGGCCACCAACACACCGCACATTTACTAGGTGTTCCAGTCCACTCTGTCTCATTTGCCAATGAAACAAAGCGTTGAAACCAGGCCCCTAAGACGGGTGCTGACCCCAGCAGATTAAACCTCCCGCCTCGCCTGTGAGGCCCGCACAGCCAATCCACTCCCGCTGTACTGACCAGAGTACGTGGATGACAATCTCAGCAAGGCACCCTGACCATTTATGTACGCACACCCCATCACATTAATCTGGAATTGGCCGTAGATGACAGAACGACAACACCAGTGTTCTAGTCGGATTCCCAGCCGACTGACGAAAAACGCACATGGTTTGTCAGTGGACAAAGGCCGCCAAAAGTAATTCCAAAACCGCGAAGCAAAACCGGGTGCAGGGCAGGAACGGTATGCTCCCGCTGCTCATGCACAATACCTGTGGAGGGAACACAACAATAAGTACCATGTTCCAACCGGGTAGGTAACTGCACAGCCAGTCTAACACCGCTGTGCTGCCCAGAGGACACGGTTGACGATCTCAGCACTGGCACCCTGCCCAATACGGAACACACACCCCCTCGCATTAATTTGGTATTGGCAACCAGAAGACAGGCATAACCTCAACACCCTAAAATAATCGAATTAACCGCAGACTGAGAAGAGGAACGCATGCGGCTTCCCGAGAAACCAGGCATCCTAGGTAATTTCCACCGCAAAGAAAACATCCCCGGGGTGCATGGTAGGAGCATATCGTTCCAGGGGAATCGGGAACACCAGAATGATGACCAGTGTTCCCCCAGTGGGTAACTGTGCCAAAAGCACTCAGGCCTCTCCTGGACAAAGCCGCTCCTCATACCGGGAAACGTGCCTTGCTTTGCAGGCCGAGACACCTTGTGTGTGAATGCACGCCGTGCCACACCTGAGCATGCCCCGTGCGAAAGTCATGCCAGTTCAATGCAGAAAGTAAGTGCTAAGTGGCAGCCAATAAACCAACTCAAAATTCCGCATGCATGCCTAACTCACCCCTCCGACAGGAAACTAGGCAACCCATGAATGCGTGGGAGTATGTGGAACCCACATCACCTGGTTGGGCGGCCCTGGCATCTGGAACACCACCCGATATCAACTAGTCCGCTGGCCCTGACATGCGTGACCCCGGCCACAATAACCCGGGAGACCCGATATGCGCCTACATGTCTGGCTGCTGAGCATCGTGTCTGGCCAAAAACAATGAGATTGTTGAACCCAAATACGGATGCAGTTCAAACCAGAGCCAGCAGAATTCAAAAGGAAATCCTGTTCCCTTATTTCTAGCCAGACGTATTCTACCTGTTTAACACTTCTTGACCAATTCTCCCTACCTCTCCAATCGCAAGTAATCATAACAACAAGAGAGCACGTTCCCGTAGGTAAATTGGCGCAAATAATAGATGGTTCTTGTTACCCAACTCGATGGAACTCATTAGTCGCCTCAGGAGGATGAAAGTCTGAGCAATAAGGTAACTTGGCACTGAATAACAGATTGTTCCTGGTGCCCAACTCAATGGTACTCATTTAACGACCTCAAATGGATGCAAGGCTGAGCCGTTAGGTAACCTGGTACTAAGTAACAGAGGCCACTTGTTACCCAACTCCAAGGTACTCATTTTATCGATCTCATATGGATGAAAGGCTGAGCAAGTAGGTGACTTGGCACTTAATAGCAGATGGTTCTAGTAAACCATCTCAGTGGTACGCAATTAATCAACCTCAGCTGGATGAAAGGCTGAGCAATCGAAACAGTGACCCAGAGGTCAGACACCAGTCCCTGTAGGGGGGGGGGGTATAAGTTCACTGCGCCACCGGACCCGGTGCTATTACCCCACTAAAGACCACTTTGTAGAAGAAACTGATAATGCTTCATACAGTACTGCGTTGCATTTCCTATAAGAATAATGGAATTATTAAATGCTGGGACATTAATTTTCCCTCTGTCACTCAAGCCTATTACAACTAGACTAGTGAAATACTACAGCCTATGGGTTTCGGACTCCTGCGCATGTGCAGAGGGCCCCCCCCCCTTGCTGTAGCCTGTCTCGAGTCAGCCTCGCTCGATATGGGGCGCAATCCTACCATGGATTCAAACCAGATATTGACTGGGGGTGAGAGTCTGCCGGTTTCAGCACCCCGTCCATCATCTCCCTGCGTTTGCCCAAAGCTTTATCTTCGCCATTACCAGACACATCCAGCTTTCAGCTGATCCTGTCTGCTGAAACAATCTTCAGAACCATTTCCCCCTTTTCTCTGACCAAAGCCCGACACAGCAGACCTGCACCGGAGATCCTGCACTCCGAACAAGACCAGGTGAAGCAAGCTGAGTGGGGCCGCGCCCGCCGGGGCAGCGCACCAGACCCCACGAAAGAGAAGCCGAGCGAGGAGCATAGTGCCCGGCGGCTGGCGCAATGTAGCGGAGCTGGGCAACCAGCATGGAAAGGAGCCCCGCTGCCAAGGGGCTTACCGTTCTACATGTGCATTTTAGAAACCCTTGTGGGGGGGCATTCCTCAGGCCAGGCAGAATTTTTTTAATTTTTTTATTATCTTATAAATATCCCGGCTCGCCCCGAAGGCACTGGAACGCTGAACACGGGCACCGTAATTACATACACATTCATACGTCCCACCTGAGAGGCCCAAAACCAACATGGAGGCTCGGCCGGGGTCCGAACAGCGATCCCAGAAACAGCCCAACACTGCAATTTCTCATTCCAGGGCCTATACAATGCGACCTGAGCCGGATCCAACCCAGGCATCAGAGCGCCCACACTCTTTTTCCTGTTCTCCCTTAAGGTTATTATAACATCGCGCTAGCCCGCCCAAATCCAATTATGCCTCAGAGCGCTACACATAGCACCAGCTCCGCCACAAGGGGACACACCCAATTAAGTTGTTGGGCACGGAAGGATTGTGGGTGGCCCAGCATCACCGGAAGTTCAACGAGGCGATCAAAACATAGTTCCAATCTACACACAGTGCGCTTCTCCCACCAAGCCTGGCGAGACTCGAACACCTCCGCGCCGCCTCCAAATCCGCCGGTCTAACCACTGTACTATCGGCACCCTGCTAGATCTATATCGCGAGCTCGCCCCGAGGGTATGGTGCGCTTTGCATAGCACCGTATCCACCCCACACATTCAGGCACAATGTCCACACTCCCCATGGCAGGCACTCTGCCCTTGCTGCCGCAAGCCTACATAGCGCGTACTCGATCCGAAGGCACCGGAGGGCCATACATGACACCGCATCCACACTCGGCCCCACGGTAAAGGAGCGCCCTACATGGCACCGCATAACATACACCTTCCGGCGCGGGGAAAACAAGAAAAGAAAGAGGGTCACCTCGTCAAATATCGAAGCACACCTGCCCGGTCTAGATGAGGCGGGGTGCAGACGCGAACTCGTGGGTCCTCTAGGACCACCGGCAAGGCACCTTCCCCCCACAACGTATCCTGATAAGGGCCCGCCAGGGTATGGCAAAGTAGGCGTGACACGGAGTCCCTGACCCCTCGCGACCAGAACGCTGTACCTCAAGGCAATATTTAGGCCAGCGCTGGATAGCCCATGACGACAAAGAGGGGGCACCTCTTATCAAGTACGAATAACAAACAAATTTACAGCCCACGCACTGACAATCGACCCGGCCCACACCCCGCAGGCGGCGTATAGCCTCTGCCAGAACGTCCCCGCAGTCAGGCCACAACCAAATTGAATTCCTGCTCGCGCTCCAGTAGTAATGACACATGGGGGGAAAGCAACATGAGCCCACGGAACTAAGCCAACACAGCAATTACATTACACAGATAAGGACGGGGAGCTTAAGTGATTTGCCCAGAATCACAGGATGTGGACGCGACCTCGAGGCTCAAACTCCGGTTTCCACGTCACAATGCCCGACCCCCAAGCTAGCACGGAGAGTTGAGAGTCTGCATTGACTCTGAAGCCGGTTAACGCGGGCCGCGCGCTAGACTAAATGCCCCCAGCGACCCACCGCGGCCAGACTATTGAGACCCCGATAGCAGGGTATGCTCTTGCCCCCCTCACCAAACTCGCCCCGACAACCAGCCTACAAACCCGCTCCGCACCGCCCCCCCCCCCTGCCCGTGGTGCTCCGACCACAGGGCCCCGTCACCTGGAACTGACCAGGGACAGGGCCTGGGCGAGAGGCGGGTCACCGGCAAACTCACCAAGTAGAGACACTGGAGGAGGGCGCACGACGATAACCTGAAACGACGAGACGATTGAGCAGCGACCTGCTCCAAGGCGAACGAGAGGACAAGAGGGTGAGGAGAGGGCGGAGACAGTATAAATACCCCTGTCTCCTCCCCGCCCCCGCCGGAAGCAGCCATCTGCTGGGGTCTCCCCTGGTGCAACCCAGGGACTAGACCTCCCACCCCTGTGCCTTCCTGTGGCACTAAGGCGGCCGCCCTCTTAGGGGGGGGCCGCTGCGCAACCCCCCCCCCCGCAGCCTTACAGGAACTCTAATCTGAGGCCAAGGCACATTAGAAAGCCCTGACTGAGATGGGTGTGTGGGGTTGTAAAATTGCGAGATTTTCAGAAGGAACCAATGAGAAACAGCGGGCTGTCAGCCAATCCGATCCTGCGCTGCCAGCCTGCCACGAGGGGATAACTCAGGCCAAAGAACGCTACTCTGCAGATAACGCCGCGTCTGTTGAGCAATGATACATCCATTACTGTACAATGTTTCTCAATAGTTAACTAAACCGGCACTGAGAGTGTTACAGGTTTGAGTCGGAAACTTTAATCGTGCCACGCCTTGCGATGTTACAGACATTCATTCTCTGTTTATTTTGTAACAAACAGTCGCGGTCCCAGAGTGCGGTGAACAATTCGAAGACAAAATGAATCCAAGTTTTACGGGCAAACAAACATATTTACAAAAATTTAATCCAAGAGCATTTCTAGAGACGTACTATAGCGACCCCGAAGGAGCTTGTAACGATGAAAACCACCTATGTCGTGTGCTCAAACAGCTGCATGAAGCATTTACTTCCGGTAAGTATACATTTTCCTGGAACCAGTTCCACAGGGAGCTCCGGATTAAATCTTAAAGCTTTCTGGATGCTTATGTTTTTTTTTATTGTATAAAAAATATACAGGAACATTTTGTATTTACGGCACTGATGTGTGTTGGCGGTGCAGAACTGATTAAAGAGAAAGCTCAGTTGAGACCCAAAATATGTAGATTATTTTCAATTATATGTAACATGCATAAACGTACAAGAAGTAGTGTTGGCTACTCGCTGAACCCATACATTGAGGGTCAAAGTGTGTCAGCAAAGAGGGGATAAAATAACTGTATGCCAACTTGTACATTTTGTTTTTTATATTTCGGCCACAAATAAATTGGCAACAAGAAGAAACTTGATAGTAAATCCGTTCTGACTTAATTGGTTGTAAGGGCTGCTTCAAAAAATATCTCATGGGGTTAAGACACCAGCTGCAGAGAGCGTTGTGTGCCTGATGAATCTAAGGGAATTGTAATAATGGTAAGATAACCATGGTGGAGAGGTCTGTGCTTTGTTTAGTCACAGTTTTGACTCCTAAAGTATCATAAAGGAATAATGTGTCTTCTGCAAAGCACATTGAGCAACATGCAGAGAACAGATTTTTATTTTATGTTGATAGGCAAGTGGGTTACTGCTTTTGACACAGATACTTTTATTACGTGCAGTTCATAAATTGCAATGCTTCTAATATAGCACAGTGAGCTCAGTGGTGGCTGCCACCGAGTAGCATGGGTTGGGCGGGGGTGGGAGGTGGGAATTGAAAAATAAGTTACTTTGTGACTTACCTTGCTGCTGGAACGCCGCTTCTCCTCATCCTCTGAAGCAGAAAGCACCAGGACACACAGGCTCCCCTGATCCAATCACACTGCTTCAATGCATCATTGTGATTGGTCTGAGCGCCGTGGTCAGTGCTCAGAACGCAACAGGGAGCCTGTGCATGTTCCTCACCAGGCTGTGTAATGTAGCCTGGTCGGGAACATGCAAAGTGCACAGGACTGTTAGCTGGCCCAAGAGGGCTGGTCGAACCATCATGCTCACTTAAGGGCCCAACATTCCTCCCCTTGCGGACTGTGACGAAAGCTAAGCCCTGCCACACCCGCAATGCTGCATGACAAAGGCAAAATAAAATGATAATAACGTAGTGTTATTAGCATTTTATTTTGCCTTTTTCCACTGCAAATGATGCAGTGGTGCAGCGCTCCTCTGCCTTAGCGTAGGAGCAGCTACTGCGTGAACTATGAATCAATATAAAGGACCTGCCTGCAAACTGCAAGGCATGGATTTAGAACCTTTTTCTCAATCTGTTGTTACTATAAGGCTGCTAAAAAGGGTTTATTTGTGTAGTAATGCACCCCAAGCATTGCGTTACATTTGAAAACCTGATTTTGTATTTCTCCTGGCCATGCACGGTTTACATATAATCACTACCAGTAGCACAAGGAGCTCCTGGTTCAAAGTAATGAAGATTACTGGTAAGTAATTGTGATGGGGTCAGAAGGAATGCGCAAGAGGCTACGTCGGGGCAGAGATGGTTTCATTTTTAGATAGTCCCACTTCCTGCGGTCTGCCAGCTTGAACAAACAAAAGAAATAGAACGATGGGGAAACAAGGGAATGTCCTCCGGGTCTTCAGACTCTGAAGTCGTCCTTCACTATAGGTCAGCCGTCCTCCTCCTTTTATCAGGTAGGGCGAAGAAGAACGTGCTCCAGAGTTTCCAAAAGAAAAGTATCCGAGATAGGTAGGGATCAGTATAACGTTCTTACTATGTAGTGAGGGAAAGGGGGTGAGGAAGCACTCTGGTGCACTAAGTGATTGCAAACAAACGGGAGGCGGTGAGGAGTGATGGTGAGGGGAGGGGGGTATTTACACTATGAACACAAGGGCGGCAAGTGGAGATATTATCAACCCTCTGGCTTCTCCCGCCTCCCGACCCAGCCCGTACCTGAGTCAGCCACGCTCCTCCTGGAGTGTGGCTCACGAAGCATGTTCCCGGTGGCCCCCTGGCCTCTCCTTCCACTCTTGTCGTTCTTCCTCTCCTCCCGGGCTGGGTGTACTCTCCGGGCATCTTGGTTCTCCCTCACGAACTCTTCACCTCGATTCTTCGGTCTCCTTCCGCTCTTCCCGATCTCCGGTTTCCGAGCACACCCAGTTCCGGCTTCCGTCGTTCCTTATTGGGTTCCATTCAACGACGTCGTCAATGGAGGCGGGGCCTTCTGCTAGTGGGTTCCAGTTAAAGGGGACAGCGTCGGTGTCTGACAAGTCTGTTTGAGACGCCTGCAGCCAGTCGTCCTGTCGAGAAGAAAGCATAGGCGACATGACGGGCTTCCCCCCAGTCACCCTTCCATCCCGTGGTTTCCCCGCTGGCCTTGTGACAGTAATGAACTCATTTTTATATATAACATCCGATACATTGATTTACACACATAATATTTATTGTCAACGTATAATGGGTAAAGCGCTCAGACTCCCTACATTGGAATGAATAACCCTATAAAAGAATCTCATGAAAAAATAGTAAGTGCTATTTAAATTGTTATTCATGTGAATACTCATACAAAATGTTATAAACATTTTAAACTGCATGCCTTTGTTTCTTTTCAATTACATTAGCATCTACTTGTTAGGCTCCAGATAGCTCCCAGCCCAGATATTACTCAAACAAAAGGAGGGCTGATGGCCCCTTAAACTTTTTGGGTCCAGCTGTAATTTAAAATAAGAAATCCCTGCCACCACCTGCATGATGCTTCTCCAAACAGAAAGCAGACAATGTGTGGTCCCTGCTGAATTGCATCCCATGAATAAAAAAAAAAACACAATTATTTTTACCACAGTTTTGGCATTTTTCAAAGAAGTAGCCCATTTTTAGGTCTTGCCTACACAGCGCTCATGCGCTGCGTAGGAGGATCTTTAGCTGTTGTTCTGCTTTTTTTCGAAGCACATACTTGTGCTTGTGGCGGCATCTACCTTGTGGGAGTGCGCAGGGGCGTGCCACAAGCACGAGTGTGTGCTTCTAAAAAGAGCAGACTGCGCGTGCACCTCTCCTGGGCTCACCTCCTGCTCCCCCCCTCTCTCTCTCACACGCGCTCCCAGGACAGTACTGACGCAAGCACGAGTGTGCTTCAAAACAGCTGCTCCGGGTGGCGGCGGCGGTTTGTTCTGTTTGTTTTTTCTGACCTCCAAAGCAGTCTCCTGTCAGGAGGAGGCGATGGCTTCCCTTGTTTTCCTTTGGGGCAGTAAACACTGGTCTTACCCTGCAACGTGGTTGCAGATTTAGTAAGACAGTGTGTGCTACCCTCCTGCATGAGCACTACATGTTGAACACCCACCGCCGTGCAGTCCTAGGACATGACGCAGTGATTCACTTTATTAACCACAAAAAATAGCCATAATCTTTACTCTCTTTTTCTGCTGTTTTCACTGGTCAAGTCCTTCTGTACAACACTTTGCACGTTATGGTTTTGAAAACGCAACAGCCATATGATATATTCATTTTACCTTCTACAATTGAAGTGGTAAACATGACTAATATGCTGGGGGGTTTGCTCCAAGCATGCAATGAGTATTGGATGATACAGTAGAAAACCGTGACATGGAGTATCATGGTACTGCTTGTCAGGCTGCAGCTCCTTTGAAATAATATGCTGCCACTTCCTGGGACATGAGCAGCATTCAATTGCGTTAAGCTCTGACCCCATGCTGCACATGGTTTACATATGCTTTCTCACTTGCGCCTGGGATCAGCTCGTAACTTTCACTCGTCATCCAGGAATTTCCTGCAAATCCTATACCATCCCAACATGGCAACTGTGTATACAGGTTAACGTAAGCTGGAAATCTCAATAGTAGAAGTAGACATAGAAGAAAGACGCGTTTGCTCTGGCAGCCTTAGTTCCTGCTTTGGAGTCATAGAACCCGTCATCGGCAAAGGAAAGAGGACAGGGTCATGAGGCGGTGGCTTTCCTTACCACCTTAGCCAGTTAATAAACAAGCATTGGTAAAGCAATAGTTTTCCCTATGTGAATTCACTTGACTTTGTTATTTTTTAGGTCTCGCCTATCGTTGCTGCGCACATGCGCAGCTCGCTCGGCGAGATTTAATGCTGATGAGTAGTTTCTGTAAAGAGCTTTAAGCACCGCCCCTTATTCCCATTGGCTTGCGTCACCGTTTATGTTAAACGGTGCGCCGCCATTGGGAATAAGCTTTCCAGGGTGCCCCATTTTCTCTTTTTTGACCGGCCCATCCGGACTGGCTCGCCTGCGTTACGGCTGTTGTGACAAAGTTTCTTATCAGAAGCTTCGTCACGCTGCCTTGCACGCACCAGTCCAGCTCTTTGATTGGGCCGGACAAAAAAGCAGACAGGGCGCCACGTGTTTATTTTTGCATCTCGCTTTCACTTTAAAGTGAAAGCGCGATGCAAAAATAAACATCGGATGCCTGGCGAGCGCTTGCTAAAACTCGTTCCTAAGTAAGGGTTCGCCTGCCAAAGTTAAACGCATACAAATAAACAAAATAAATAAAGGCTAGTCTGTTCTCTTCTTTTACTTTTCTAACAGTATGTTCTCATTTGCTATGACTTTGCCTCTGTAGTCCCTTTTCTGTTTCCACTGAGTGTACCGCCCAGCTCTTTTCCTGCTTGTTTGTAGTGCACACATGCTTCTATACTTTGTGGGGTTTGTGTGTTCTCTGGGAACCAGCTAAGGCAACATGGAGGAGGTGGAAAACTCTTGGAGCCCCGAGATGGAGTTCAGCAACTTCGTGGTGCTGCATGCACCGGCGCTGCGCGTGGCGGAGATCCCCTCGCTCTACTGGGAGAGCCTGCACCACAAGCTGGTGAACGAGGTGGGTCTAGGTCACTTCTTTTTAAGGTGGTACATATTGTTATGGGAGCAGTAGCGCCAGTTCTTGGTACATCCCCGGCAGCCTCTGTGACATGCTCAGGCACCCCCAGGAAAGCCAGAGGGCTCCCTGGCAGGTGTTCCTCATCACACGACTGTTTGCAGCACTGGCTTTCTCTCGCGGCCACGTAGCAGAGCTACTGCCATGTGCATGAGACCTTATGTAAAAGAAAAGGAAGCCCTAAAGTAGTGCAGTCTGAGAGAATCTCCTCAGTTTAACCAGGGTAATTTGTACACTTTTTAAGTAAGGGGAGGTACAAAAGTGTGAAAGTTCTGTGAATGCTATACGCACTGCGTAGTGGAGGGTAAATGGACATGTCTAAGTAAGGAAATCGTGTCATGAGTGACTTGTGAATGATTTTTGTAAATAGAGAGATGCACTTAAATCACTCATTTTGTCTATCTTCAATTGGAATCTAAAGGCCACTGCTTTGAGTGCAGGCCTGCGCACACAATACAAATACACTTCCAATGGGGCACACATTGATTTGGGTTTAAACAGCAGATGAGGAGGGGGCTAAACATAGGCTACATGGACGACGGTGCAGAAAACAAACCTTGCAGGGCCTGAATACCGAAAGGAAAGGTATCCCTAGTTTATTGCTGTCCTAAATAAACATGTGCAGGTACACAAACACCTTATGAACTATTATTAATATTTAACAGTAGCGTTATTTTTTTTTTTAGTTTAGTCCAACCAGATTTGTGGACAGCGCTAAACTTCGCCACATACACGAAGAGCGTATAATGATGTGAGACACAGGCTGTTAACAGGAGGATTTCAAATATTGTGGTCATGACTGGGTTTAGAAGAGTGCATGTTTATTTAGCTCAGCTTGCTAAATAAATGGGTACGGCACTTTGTTTTCAGGGGAATATATATTAGTAAGCTCTATATAAATTGTAGTGAGGTAATCGAGTTGACAAACTAAAAGCAATTATGCAAATCAGAGCTGCAGACTATGTAAATAAGGGAGATTTGGGGGACATTGTCTATGAAATGAATATATAATGAAGAGAGAAGTTTAGACTTTACACCCAGAATATACTGACAAACTAATTGAGGGAAGCACATGATATTTGACAATGGAAGTCACTGATCTGCACAAGGCTGTAAATACATTTTGTGAATGAGGCGGGAGGTGCACACTTTTTGGTGACCGAAATGCACTTCCTGTAAGCGCACAAGACGCGGTTTATTTACATTAGAGAGAAGAAAAATTGATATACATGAGTA
Organism: Triturus cristatus; assembly: GCF_964204655.1. Classification (NCBI taxonomy): domain Eukaryota; kingdom Metazoa; phylum Chordata; class Amphibia; order Caudata; family Salamandridae; genus Triturus; species Triturus cristatus. Next base: position 1,153,753,938 of record NC_140583.1, on the reverse strand, counting down.
AAATGCAGATCTCACGAAGAGAAGATGCCATTTATACATGCGGGAGAAGCAGGTGATACATAAATGAGAAAATGCTAAATGCACATTTGCCTCCTCCACACTTACAGCTATAGATCACTTTTGACTTTGTATTTTGTTGTTGAGCGCTTGACCTTTAAATTGCTAATCTTTAACATTTCAGTGTCTCATCACTAAGACCCCAAATTGTACTAAAATGCACGGTCTTTTAAAATGTGGTCCAATTGCTTGTTAGAATCCCTGATGCATCCTTCTATGCAACTCCCATCCTAACCCCTCCTCAATCACATCCCATGCGTGTGTCCAATGGTTCTTTCACTTGTAGCGCCTTCTGCACACATCTCCAAACTCGTGCCTTCAGGTCACATCCCAGCATCCACTCCTCCTCATCAGACCTAAACTTCTAACACCAAGACCCCGCCCCTTTATATCTACAATACTTCATACATCAGCAGTCCTGTTTGCCATGTCTGCTTGGTCCCTCCTACGGTAATATACAATTAGTTTGGGATTTTGATAAATTATATCTAGAGTAGACTACTCTGTAATCTCAGGATCTTGTTACCGCTCGCTGGCTGCTCCAGGTTGATTATGTGTTTATAGTGAACAAATGCAGTTCACAGTTATCCTTTGTCATTGAGTCAGTCTTTCAGCATTTCTTCTGATGAAAAATGTTTCTTTTAGAACATTTAAATTGCCTTTTACTAACATAAATTTTCCGTTCATGGTCCTCCCTGCCTGTTGTTAATTAGAACCAGTTTTACCGGTCTTCTCACATTTGTAGGCGTACTAACATGTATTTTTCTGTCCAAGCACACTGCTGCCAGTCTGAAACCTGTGTTGGCGTTGTCACTAATCTTCTGGCAGGCAATGGTTTATCATAGTTTTCAGGATCATACTTGTTCATAGGCGGGGTTAATCTTCTCACACTCTGCTAATTAAAGGATAGAACTTACACGAGTTTCGAAGATAGCTGTATAATAAGTAATCGTGCATATTCGCTTTCGTCTAGAAGTTTAGAAGACAGCTTTGTGATGTTGTATATGTCTCATGTTATTATTAGCCATACATCATACGCCTGTCCTAATTTGCCAGAGCTTGCATACTTTTTTCCCCCTTAAAATTAATCTTGAATTTAAGTCTTAGTATCAAAAATTGCAGCAACTTTTTTGTAAATGGTAGTTTACACGTGAGCTTGGCTTTTGCAGTTTTAGATGGATCAATTTTTGTAGGAGCACATAACGTCAGAACAGACAAAATATATCGGCAGTGCTTCCAGCTGTAGGCCCAGAATAAGGAAGTGACAAACCTCACTATTCGGCCACTTTTGGCATCCCATGCAACAACAAAAAAACAGTTACTGCATCCTTTTGCAGCGTGGCACTATTATTTCTTTAAATGCTGAGCACCATTATGTTGGAAAGGGAGGCAGTGCTGTCAGCACCACTGCCACTATTTGGGCTGGAGGCAGTGAGACAGTGAACAGTTTGAATTTATGCCAGGTTTTTGAATCTGAGCCTTCCCTTCCACCTTCCTGAGGAATGTGCTTAAAATCCAATTCCTTCTGCGTTGCCTAACCACATCGGAAAGCTATGGGAACAGACTACTTGTGCCTCTGGGTTCAGCTCCGTGGATCAGCACATTTTTAGATCTCGGCTAGCGAAGGCTGTGCTTGCGCAGTCTCGCTCGCGAGATTTAATGACTTGGAGAAGAGGGGCTTGAACCCGCCCCTCTTCTCCCCTCTTCTCCATTGGCTGGCCTCTTGAATGCTGGCCAGCCATTGGAGAAGATGTTTGTCTCTCCGAACAGGCCCCGTCCTTTTCGGATTCGGGGGCGTGTTTTTTGCTACTTTTCTAATTATCTCCTCCAGCCAATGGCAAGAGGAGAGAAAAGAAAAACACGCCCCGAATTCGAAACCGCCGCTGCCTTTCTCCGAGGCATTTCTGCTTCGCCTCGGAGAAAGGCAGTGGTGTGCTTGTTTTCTGGTCAAACGTTTCCCTATCTGTGCGTTACTGCTTCCATCGTGAGCTGACTGAACGAGGTTTCTCAATGGTGACGCTTATTTATCCCGCAGGCTTGGGCAGGGCAGGTCACGTGACAAAAAAATATACAGTTAATAAAAACATTTTAATTTTTGTTCATCCAAATCTAGGTGGACCATGGCATTAGGTCTTGAAAAAATGAGAGAAAGGTTTTTAAATTCATAAAAACATCAACCCTTCATGGTTTATCAATGAGAGGTGTACGCCAGAAAAGAATGGTAGACACCGCCATTGTTATATTCCATATAGTCTACTCGGCTGCTTGAGTAACATGCTTACTTTGTGTCCTACTTCTATGTCTCTCATCACGATGTTACTCCCTGAGCTCCATCAGTTTTTGTCGGGTCACGTGACAAGAGATTGGCAGCTCCAGTGGCTTCGATCTGTTCAACGAAAGGGAGGTGGTGGGAGGAAGTGGGAGGGCCGGGAAGATGGCGGCGCGCAGGAGCGTAAGTGTCAGGTGCGGAGCTCAGTGAGTGCCCAGGAGATTGTGCGCACGGGTGACATGGAGAGCGAAGAGGAGCAGCATACCACGACCCTGCTGTGCATGGGATTCGCCGACCCTGGTGCCATCCGGAAAGCATTGCGTTTGGCAAAAAATGATATCAATGAGGCGGTGGCGCTGCTCACAAACGAGTGGCCGGGCTTGGACTACGGCGGGTATGAGCCTATGGATAGCGGCGGTCCTCGCGGGGACAGTGGCGAGGGCAGCCGCGGCGGGCGAGGAGGCTTCGACCCTTCACCGGCCTATCATGAAGTAGTGGACAGTGAGGTAAGGAGAGGAAGCTTCATATTTTGCAAAGAAAGCAGGAGGGGAAGCAGCTGACAGCAGAGGTAGAGAGAGACCACGCCCGGCATGGGGCAGGGTACCCGATCTGAGAATCATGGTGTGTGCATCCACACCCAGTAACTAAGAGGACGCATGGGGTTCCCCAATCCCAGGAAAAAATAGTATAGCAGGAACATCCAGCCTGTATGCTACGAGCAATCAATGTCTTGTAGTATATATGATGCGTCTTGTGAATATCGCGGGATGTTAAGTGTAGTGAGAGGGGTTGCTCCGCTCGCTCTATATTTCCCATCCTTAGGGGGGGGGCAATCAGTGAACGTGAGCAGTAATGGGCTCTATAAGTAACTATCTACATTTGCACGTAATGAGACAGGCAACTTGATCAAGAGTATCCTACGATGCAAAAAACGGGAGCTACCCAGGTGGCATACACCCACAGGTTGGCGCACTCGGCGAGCAGTAGCTTACTTCCTATTGCCAAGTATACGCGTAGCAACACACGCAGCAGAAGCACCCTCAAATTCCCCCTATGTGGAGACGGCTGTAAACACACCTATTAATTGGTATCCATGGTGGCCCATTTAGTGAATTGCACCACGATAAATGCATACAGTGAGCACTACAGTAGTAGCTCACAATCAGTTGGGGGATTCATCTAGATATTCTACCTTTAGTCCACTAACTGAGAACATGTTTAGGGTGTCTATTATAATACTTGTCAGGCAAGGAGAAAATATAAGAATTCTGGGCGTGGGGATCAGTGTAAGGTAGGTCATTGCCAAGTATTTGTATGGGCCACGTGCTGCTATAGCCGCTTATTATTGTGCAAAGGATGAACAAACAGGAGGTATTGTGGAAGTTACAAAATTAAACGCGTCAATCAAAACGTGAGTTTGGCACGCACTCGCTTCTGGTGAATCGCTCTTAAATTGAATTAAAGGAATTCAAATACATTTAGCGTGCTACAGAGTATGAATGGCTGCTTACCTACGCGCCCCTCAGTAACTCAGTACACCTCATTATGAAAAGCACTCCTCATTACCCACATGAGGAAATATGGTTTAATTATAGTTGTATTACAGTACAGTGTGTTTTAAAGCCATGTGAACTCGTGGAGACGAGCTGGATTACTTCCGGCAGAGCCCCCCAGCCTGTCTGTACGCGCAGACACAGCCCATCTGCGGGGGAGTGCCTCTGGGGGCAGCCTGCGTCAGAGGGGGCAGGGACGCTATAAGCTGACACTTGGCTCGCGGCCTCCCACTCCACAGCCTCAGGCTATGCCTCTGACCCTGGCACGCAGTGTTCGCACGGCACTGTGTACCCCTAGATGCGGATTGCCAAGGCCCAGCAGCCCCAGCAAAGCAGATGCGGAGCTCAGTACACAGATGAGCACTGCCCAGTCACCTCTCACCTATCTGACACACAGCCGCCACTCACCTCACTGTCACACAGTCGCCCCTCACCTATCTGACACACAGCCGCCACTCACCTCACTGTCACACAGTTGCTACTCACCTATCTGACACACAGCCGCCACTCACTTAACTGACACACGGCTATCATTCACCCCACTCCTCCCGGCGGAGCATTCACCTCACAGCTACGCAATCATCAATCACCTCATTGACACACAGTCCTTATTCTCCTTACTGCCATGTAGCCGCCGGTTACCGTACACCTCCACTCACCACACTGAGGGTGTGACTTAACGGCTAGAGCGGCCGACTTTGACCCTGGGAAACCAGGTTCGAGTCTGGTGGAGGCTCAAGCATCCTGTGATTCTGGGCAAATCACGTAATCTCAACTTGCCTGAAAAACATGAATGTGTACGTCTGTAATGCGCTCCGATGTCGAGTTAGTGCTATATAAAACAGAAATAACAAAAATCTGTCCTACAACTATCTAAGCTCACTCCTTCAGAGCCACCACTGGCATCCCTGCCATGCAGCCCTCACTCACATCACCGCCCTTGTCTTTACTCATCTTACCACCACAGAGTCTTCACGCACCTTACCTGCACACATCCATTACTCAATTCACTGGCACGCCGTCGCAGACCCCACTCGCCCCACTTTGTATTGCAGTCACCACGCACCTCACTTACACACAGCCACCCCACCTCACCGCCATGCAGTCAGAACTCTCATCGTTGCCTAACAGCTACTACTCACCACAAACCATCACTCACCTCACCGCCACGCAGCTTTCTAATGTGGTTAAAGAGGGACGCTCAGAGCACAAGTACGCGATTGTTAGATTTTAGAATTTCCTATTGACAACTGCACATTTTAAAATATGAAAGATTGGAATTATATTTAATAATAAAATAAAATATGTCCCAATACAACAAATTAAACAGTAAGACACCTCACGAAAATGAATCAAGTTGATTGTAATATTCTACTGTTAAAGGAAACAAACATTCGCTACACATCTACTAGTTCCACATTTACGGACGTGACAGGGACAGTAAATATACTGGCTTAATTCCTTCTACAAAAGGCATGCTGCGTACAATAATAATGCATTAACTTGTTTTTCGCGCTGCTGAGGGGGCGCCGCCAGCCCTCCGGCTGCCTGTGTGAGCGGACCCGCCATGGAGCACGGGAGACTGCGAGGCGAGCAGGGGGACTGCTAAGACGAAGGGAACCAAAGACCGAGAGGTAAGGGGCCGCCGTAGCCTGCCCAATGTTCCCCTGCTCGAGCCATTAAATCAGCGTGGGGTCCGTTCCATCCCCACGCAGAGCATCCCTCAAGCTCCCTGAAGGGGCAAGCAGCGCTAGAAGGTCAGGAGGTGTCGCAGCTTTCCTTGGGCACGCTGGCGCACAGCAGGACTGCCCTTGCCCGCTGCCTCCCCGGACTCGCACTCTTCTGGCGTCTTTACTTTGTTTCCATCCGGTGCTGGAGTTGCCGGGGGGCTGTAGTTAATATCCGCTTGTAGCCCTGCGCTGAACTCTCGTGGCAGCATCGTGTGCGCGCCCACCGTGTGTGTCTGCGTAGTGTTTGTCAACTCCAGGATAGGGAGTAAGTGTATTGTCATGTGTGTAGCAGCACACAGTCACTAGACATGTGTACCGCAATATTCTGCCCTGGGGTGTGTGTGTGTGTGCAATGTCATGAGCAATGTCATGAGCAATGCCAATAGCTCTAACTTTAACAATGCCGAGACCATTGCATTGTAAATGCTTGTTTTATACAGTGTAATCTAACATTTGAGAGGATGCCAAACCGAGAGGCACTGAACCAGTGGATTAGAGTAGCAGCTGTGCTCCCACAGAGCACCATCTCAACATCCACCTGGAGAAGGAAATGAACATATGGCCTTTGAATGAGTAAATATGCTTGACTTGATCTCAGGGAGGACACTTGAGTCACACAACACATGTTGCAGCACACACATAAGCTGCAAGTACTGATTAGTATCTATTCCGTGAATATAAGTAGCATTTGTAATAGGTTTAATCCTGTTGATTTCTTTACATTGTTTTTTTCCCTAATTAAAAACGACCCTTGTGCTGACCCTCCTCTTCTTCCAATTTGTAAAGTTGCCTGGCAAGATGTTGCGGGCATTGGCTGAGCAGGAGGGTGTTAAGTGTGCTTCTGAAGCCTGCTCTATATTTGAAAATGTACAATGTGCATGCAATCGTACAAGAAAGAAGTAGCAAAAGACACAATTGTGTTGCCCAACTTAATTTCATTGAAGGTGAACAAGGTGGGATGAAGAAAGTTTAGATGTTGATAATATTCGGGTTTAACTAAAAACAAGGAACCCTATTTATGGCAAATGGAAGTCTGATCCTTCACTGATTCACCACAAAGGTGAATGCACGACATGACAATATTGAGCATAGCGGAACTTCAGTATATGAAGTATTCCAAATGTGTGAATGGTCGCTAAAGGGCGTTAGCTCAATGTCTAACATGAGGCCAGAATACACCGCACCTGATAAATAGTCAGGTTGGACTTTGAATTCTGATCAAATTAAAATTCCTGTCGAGCTCATGTGATTTCATGCTGCCCAGATTATTTGATTTGAGCCATACATAAAATCACATTGTCTTACTAAAGTTTTGTATAGAAAATCCACCTTTTGTGCGTGTTTACTGCATATTTATCGCCCTTTGCTGTGCCCTATATCTTTGCTGCACCCTATATTTTTGTTGGCTTATAACGAGTCTCTTTGAAGTCACATAACAGGCTGTGAAGGGTGGTGCAGCTGCAGAGTTACGATTTGGTTTTCACCCTGATGGTTAGGGACCGGTTTCAGCACCTGCTATTTAGAACTGCTGGTGCTCAGCACCGGCAGGACCCGGCACACTTAAAGCCCTGGGTATGACTTTCTTGCCTTATTTCCCCACTCCTTATTCTCTTCGCTGCGGCGCAAATTCTGTGCGGTGCTGACATTCCGATCACGGGCGTGGTCATGACGTCTCCCGGCAGTCGTCCGCACACGCCCATCGTGACTAATGACGGCCGGGAGACGTCATGAGCACGGAAGAGGTTATACAACGGCTTTCCTACCTATTCTAGTGTTTGTCCCACACTTGCAGCATTTCTTCTTTACCATATTTCTGATTGGTTGACCACTACCCGTCCACTGTTCATTTGAAGGGACTATTTATAGGCCTGGCCTGTAGACCGCTTTTATTAAGTTAAAGTAATTTGCTTTGCTAATGGTATTTTATAGCAAAGCGAATGGCTTTAACTTAATAAAAGGCGAGACCTATTGCATTTTTAATGCTTGTTTTTAAATGCTGCACAGAAGATTAGCTGCCGTGCAACATGGCTTAAAGTAAAAAATAACAAGCATTGGCATTGCTAATAGGTCTCGCCTTTGGGACCTTATAAGTGTTTAGCCATGCAACACTTGATGTTGTTGCACCAAGGATATTGTGCTGGATAACTAAACATTTATAAGGTCCCAAAGGTGAGACCTATTGGCTATGCAAATGCTTGTTCCTATATTTGTGCTCTCGACCTACTTCCAGTTTGTGGAAGAACCCAGTATGAAACTCATGGGTGATCAATGATAGCAATAGATTTCTAAAAAGTAGACACATTTCCGAATTCAGCAAGGGGTCATATGTGCAGACTGTTGAAAAAAGAAATATTGAAAATTAGTAGGAAAAAATTGCCATTTGTGACAGCATTTTCATCTGTAATTTTTTGTCACGATGGCGGATTTATAAAAGCAATATTCCCTTCTAGTTGCTGGAAAATAAAGGGTTTGTAGGTTCTTAAAGAACCCATGATACTGAAAGGGCCAGGCCCATAAGTTTTGGACCTATTCTATAAACACAATCCTGTGATTCTTTTTAGCAGCACAGAAGTGTAGAGGGGACGACATTTATTATTAGATTAGAGCACTGGCATCACAAAATGGATGCTGCAGCCACAGACAGGGGTCTGGCCTCCTGCTGCTGACGAAACTCCGGCAGGGGAGGCCTGGACAATAGGTTTCCTGTCACAGGGAGGTATAACCACCTCCCAGACAGGCTGATGTGTATTGGGGCTGGGTGGGAGCACTCTCAGAGTGCTTTGAAGTCCTGCACTGGGGGCACATTTGATGTCCCTGTGCATAGTCCAGCTCAAACCGGTTCAGGGACTTCCAGCCCCTGCACTGGTGCGAAACTGGACAAAGGAAATGGGTGTAGCCACCCCTCTTTCCAAACCCTCCCATAGGTGGGTCCCTAGATTAAGTCCAACCCCTTCCTTAGGTATAAGTAAGGAACCCCTGGCAACAGGAATTTAGATACCCCTGGATGAAACTCTGAAGCTAAATCCTGGAACTTTGACGCTCTACTCAAGACTAGAGGACTGAAGAAATCTCCCTTGGAGTCAAGGAGTGACTCCCCTGCTTGGCAGGCACCAACAAAGCATTTTGCCGGTCTGCATCTACGAAGCTACCGCCGGACTCCGAAGTAATTGCAGCCCAGGAAGAAGATTTCCAGACTTCTCACAGGCCGACCCAAGTCCTCAGCAAAGCTGAGACCCGCAGCCTTCGTGAGTAACGTGGAACCGGAACACCTGGTCACCGTGCACATTTGCAAGTGCATTGACTTCTCAACGTCTCTTGAAGTCATGCTTAGGGTTACTTATAGCCCCCACCTCGAGGACCATCTGCAACAAAGATTGTGGGCCTACACTCCACGAGTGTTCCATGAGCTCGCTTCTTGCATTTCAGCTCGAGGCTCCTTCACGATCCCTGGTCTGTCAACTGGTGGGTCCCAGTGAAGTCAACTTTGATTTTCCTTGGGCTTCCCTGGTTGCTCCAGACGTGCCCTGACTCACCACCATGTGGTGAGTCCCTCAGACCTTGCTGGTCTGCACCAAAGCATCTTTCTCCTTTCTGCGTGGGTTGCTGTTGCCAAGGCTTGTTGTGTCCGATCCAGGTAACGATACTGCAACACTCGATATCCTTCGTGGGACAGCTCGAATCCAGCCCCTGGTCATCCTCGATGCCTCCTGGTCCTCGTGGCTGAAGAGTCAAGCTTCACCTTCTTCACCTGAAATCACCCGACTTCGGTGGGCATTCGCCTATCGTGTTCCTGCTCACTGGCAAGTGACCCAGACTCTGTCCCCTCTGCTTACAGGTTCTTCTCGACTTCGATTCAGGCTTGGATCTCTTCGGACACTTTGCTTCTTCCCGGCAGCAGCACTTCTTTGCCAGCTCCCATTGAAAACGACGACGCAACCCAACACCATTTGACACATATGCACCTGGCTTCCCTGGGTGAGGTAACACGAGTACTCCGGTGCTCCCGTGGGTGTTGACCCTAGAACTTCCTAAGTCCCAAAGGGTTTGGTCCTGACTCATTCCTAAGTGTCCCTAATCTTTAAAAATCTAACCGCGACTTTCCCCATAGAACAGTGGTTCCCAAACTCTTGACTCCTGAGGACCCCCACTGAATCACTACTGGAGTCCGGGGACCCCTAAGCAATTTTTACAATTTAAATTTCAAAAAATTAAAACAATAACTCGCAAAAAATACACAAACAAGTACACACCAAACAAATACTTGCATTACTAGAGCTTTTATTATTTTATCTTGAAAAATATGCAAAAATTAAAACATTTTAATGGGAAGGATGGTGCTGCATCTCGGCGACTAACTTTTCAATGTTTGGTTTTATTTCGGAAAGTTGAATCCTTAGGTCAGATTCTACATTTTGCAAGCGATTTCTGTTCTTATTTTTAAGGTACAGAATGAGGATTATCAACATCATTACACGCATTGATTGCATAATGTGCCATGCAGAAACCATTTTAAAATAAACCATTTTAAAATCAATGCAATAATTTGGAGTGGACTACACTTGCAGCCACACTTTTCATGAAACCAACCCTGACGGCGGGAATAAACCATAATGTCACTGCTACTAGCACACAAGCTGATCACTCGTCACACACGAGAAGAATTATAGAAAGGCTGCTGCTAAATCATAGCTGCCAAGGTTTCAGATTGCGGTGTGTGATATTATCATAAATACAGTGTAATTATGAGTGACATTTCAGTGACTATGAGTGACACCTGCTCACAAGCAAAATAAAGCAATGAAGATGAGGGAAACATAAATACCAGAAAATACACCAATTTGAGCAACAAGACAGGCTAAGTTAACTGCTTCAAAGCATAAGAAACAATTCATTTATCAGACCACATTAATTCCCAACTTTTTTCTGTCGCGTTTTACTTTTCCAGCCAGAGTAGCGTTTTAACCAAATGCATATTACATTTTCGTGCTAGCAGTTAGTCATTTCACTTGTAACACTAAAACACTGAGCTGCCCTGCGCCTGCAGATTTACTGTGTTTGAAATATTCAGATCATGATAATATCACTCTCAACATTCTACAAAAGGAGTGCATGAATATGCCAACATTAAAGTAAACAGACTTTGAGAGCAGCAGCACAATAGCAGTCTGTACACATTGCACAGATACTGACTGAGGAGCAAGCAGACAAGTCATAAAGTGCAAATAGGTACAAGTTACCAGGCATACGCAAATGGTCACCAAACCCAGACTGAGTGATCATAAGCTAGAAACAGAACCCCCTCAAACAGATCTAATGAGAGAGGGCAGAATCCACCAGCAGCTTGACCTGCAGGAACGTCTGAGAGGCCTTTTTTCCAAATCTGTCCTGAATAAAACCTTATTTGTTACTATCCTCAATCTGAGACGAAATTTAAATCAAGCAAGAAAAATGGGGCACGATAAATAGCATCTGTTTTGAGTTTTTGGAGGCTAACATGCAGACTGTGGTACTTTGGTACTATAAATAGCACACTTTTCCCCTGTAAGTTTACGGCAGGTTTGACCGTCCTAAATTTTAAGAAGGGTGCAATATTTAACATACCTGGTAATTACATACTCAGTGAATACCACCCAATCACTGCGCAAACAGGGCTTACCCAGAGGTGGGACAATTCCAGCCAAATTGTAATGTATTTAGTAAGTACCAGAGGCGCAACTGGAGCCAAATTTCGTGGTGGGCAGGGGGCTAAGAAAACATTTCGGGGGGGGGCTGAATGTTAAGCAAAAGGCAGAGTGGAGCTGCAGGGTCTATTAGAAGGGGTGAAACAACAGTAAGGCCTCATTAACGTGCAAATAGTCTTTTAAAGACCTGTCAAGTGCTCAGGTGCGGTCGCATCCCAGGCTGACACACACACGACATAGGCAGAGTGGAGCTGATTTGGGGGTGGCTGAATCTAGTTTAAGCAAAAGTCAGAGTGGAGCTGCAGGGGCTCTTAGAAGGGGTGAAACAACAGTAAGGCCTCATTAACGTGCAAATGGTCTTTTAAAGACCTGTGAAGTGCTCGGCTGCGGTCTCATCCCGGGCTGAGGGCTGACACACACGACATAGGCAGAGTGGGGCTGATTTCGGAGGGGGGGGGGCTGAATCTAGTTTAAGCAAACGGCAGAGTGGAGCTGCACAGGGCCGGCTTTAGTGCTGGTGGTGCCCTGTGCGACAATGTTTGTTGACGCCCCCCCAATGACCACCTCCACCACGGATTCTCTCACCAGCACCCTTTAACAGTGACCAAGTCTCCATAACCACACACTCTCAGATGCATTGAATTAATACGAGTGTAGGCCCGGGTGTCCGAGCACTTTCCATCACACACACATTACACAGAGACAATCAATCATACGTGTGTAAATCAGTGTATAGGAAATATTACATAAGAGCCAAAGGACTGAAAGTGTAGGAGTCACATGTCATCAATACTGGTAGGCAGTATAGTTTAAGAGTGCTTGGTGTGGAGAAGCACAAACTCAGAGTCGAAAAATAAACAGCATAGTTGGGAGTTTTCTTTAATAATAAGAATCGATTTCTAGCCAAATTAACCCTTTTTGCAACATTAATCAATGTTCTAATATTGTATACTTTGCAGTGTGTATGCAGTGCAGGGTGAAAGTTAAAAGCTCACTATTCTATGTTAGGAATTTAAGTTATAAATTGCAAGTAACAAAAGGATGTCTCTTTTGAAAGCAGTAATATTTGATCTGTTTATCATACCCACTCTGTAATCTACTTGGCACACGTTCTTTGCAGCAGGCATATTAACCCTCGTCTGCACTAACTTCACAGAAGACAAAACCTCAACTATACAAAATGCTCATCTCTCTCCAGGAAGATAATTAATCACAGGAGTTTTCTTGACATTTATGTGAGGCCTGGTAATTGCCGGCGGAAATAAACGCTGCAGCAGGTGCTTCTAATCTAAAAAGCATAATAAACTTTCAAACACGGACCCAGGAAGCCAGCGGCCGGTGCGGTGGCACCGGTCGCACCGCCCTAAAGCCCACCGGCCGCTGGCTTCCTGGGTCCGTTTTTGAAAGTTTTTTATGCTTTTTAGACATTAGAAGCACCTGCTGCAGCGTTTCTTTCCGCCGGCAATTACCAGGCCTCACATAAATGTCGCGTAACACCCATTGTACTCCCGTTGTGTGTGTCGGCCCTCAGCCCGGAATGAGACTTCACCCGAGCACTTCAGAGGTATTTAAAAGCCCATTTGCACGTTATTGAGGCCTTACTGTTTCACCCCTTCTAAGAGCCCCGCGCAGCTGCGGGGCTCTTAGATGGGGTGAAACAGTAAGGCCTCAATAACGTACAAATGGGCTTTTACATACCTCTGAAGTGCTCGGGTGAAGTCTCATTCCGGGCTGAGGGCCGACACACACAACGGGAATGCAATCGGTGTTGCGCGACTGGTACACCCGGCCTACACACGGCGTCCTAATTCCCCTGGCCTTTGCCCAACAGGATTAAATGTAAAAAAATTTAAATTAACTATAAATAGATAAACACTCACGTGCTGTAGTAGTGGTGCCGGAATGCAGGTATTTAACGAGGCGAAGCGGAGACAGGGCATTGGGCGGCAAAATGCTCCTGGGCTGGCTGCAGACACGAGGGAAGACGCACTGCCGTGGGAGCGTGCGCGTCTATAAAAAAATAAGCCAATCACCCTTCAGCTTCCCCGGCCTAAGCTGAAATGGTGATTGGCCCGCTTTTTTTTGGTCCCGCCGCCCCTGCGCTGTCATTCACAGTGCTTGTATGCGCTTCAATGCTTCTAAATATTTAAAAATAGCTGACTCGAAGGCACTCCAGTTCGCGGACCCCCTGGGAATATGTCACGGACCCCTGGGGGTCCGCGGACCACAGTTTGGGAAACGCTGCCATAGAAGCTATATATACCTGGTGTGGTTGTCCTTTCATTTGATCATTCAAAAGATTATAGACTGGTAAAACAAGCTGCTTTACATTCCTTCAAGACTTAACCTGAAGGCTGCTCTCCATAGCTACCACTAGGGTAGCTTACAATAAAGGTTGTCTTTAACCTATTCACCATAAGGGGTTGTTTGGACTGATACAAGGTGCCCACTAGAACTAGTGGACAGCATATATCATGCCAACTTCTCACACCTGTTTCGGCAACTTTCTTGCTTCTTGTTGCAGTTCTCTTGCCTCATTCTTCTCCTCTGTTGCTTCTTTCTGCACTTCTCGTGCCTCTTGATATATCACTCTTGCCTCTTTCGATACCCCTATTGCTTCTTTCTGTACTTCTCTTGCTTCTTTCTGTACCTCTTGTGCTTCTTTCAGTACCCCTCTTACTCCTTTCTGCACTCGTCTTCCCTCTCTCTGCACCTCTCATCTGTTTGTGCACCCCTCTTGCCTCTTTCTGCACTTCTGTTGCCTCTTTCTGCATCTCTGTTGCTTCTTCCTGCACTTCTCTTGCGTTTTTCTGAATCTCTGTTGCTTCTTTCAGCACTTCTCTTGCCTCTTTCTGCACCCCTCTTCCTTTCTGCACTTCTGTTGCTTCTATCTACACTAGCCTTGCTTTTTTCTGAAGCTGACTTGCTTCTTTCTGAACCTCTTTTGCCTATTTCTGCATCCCTCTTGCCTCTTTCTGTACCTCCCTTGCCTCTGTCTGCACCCCTCTTCTCTTTTTCTGCACCTCTTGTCTCTTTCTGCTCCCCTGTTCCCTCTTTCTGCACCTCTCTTGCCTGTTTCTGCAACTCTCTTGCATCTTTCCGCAGTTCTCTTGCCTTCTTCTGCACCTCTGTTGCTTTTTCTGCACTTCTCTTGCCTCTTTCTGTATCACTCTTGCGTGTTTCTGTACCTCACTTGCCCCTTTCTGCACCTTACTTGTCTCCTTCTGCTTTTCTTTTGCTTTTTTCTGTACCTCTCTTGTTCCTGTCTGCAACTCTCTTCTTTTTCATCACTTCTTTTGCTTCTTTCTGCACCTCTGTTGCTTCTTTCAGCACTTCTCTTGCTTCTATTTACCCCCTCTAGACTCTTTCTGTACCCCATTGCTTCTTTCTGCCCTTCTCTTGCTTCTTTTTGCACCTTTCTTGTTTCTTTCTGCACCTCTCTTGCCTCTTTCTGCACCTCCATTCCCTCTTTCTGCACCTCTTTTGCCTACTTCTGCAACTCTCTTGCCTCTTTCTGCACTTCTCTGGCCTCTTTCTGCACCTCTGTTGCTTCTTTCTGTATTTCTCTTGCTTCTTTTTTCACCTCCCTTGCTTTTTTCTGCACCTCTCTTGCCTCTTTCTACACCTCTGTTGCTTCTTTCTGCGCTTCTCATGCCTATTGCTGCATCCCTCTTTCTGAACCTCTGGTGCTTCTTTCTACACTTCTCTTGCTTCTTTCTGCACATCTATGGCTTCTTTCTGCACTTCTCGTGCCCCTTTCTGTACCTTACTTGCTTTTCTGCACCAATATTGCCTCTTTCTGCACTCTTTTGCGTCTTTCTGCACATCTCTTCTCTTTCTGCACCTCTCTTGCTTCTTGCTGCACCTCTCTTGCCTCTTTCTGTAGTTGTCTTGCCGCTTTTTCACCTCTCTTGTTTCTTTCTGCACTTTTCATGCCTCTTTCTGCACCCCTCTTCCCTCTTTCTGCACCTCTCTTGCCTCTGTATGCACCCCTATTCCATCTTTCTGCATCGTGTTTGCCTGTTTCGGCAACTTTCTTGCTTCTTGTTGCAGTTCTCTTGCCTCCTTCTTCACCTCTGTTGCTTCTTTCTAGACACTTCTCGTGCCTCTTTCTATATCCCTCTTGCCTCTTTCAACACACCTGTTGCTTCTTTCTGCACTTTTCTTGCTTCTTTCTGTACCTCTTGTGCTTCTTTCAGCACCCCTCTTGCCTCTTTCTGCACCTCTGTTGCTTGTTTCTGTACTTCTCTTTCTTCTTTTTGCACCTCTCTTGCTTCTTTCTGTACATCTCTTGCAAATTTCTGCACCCCTCTTCCCGCATCTCTCTTGCTTCTTTGTGTACCTCCCTTGCCTTTCTGCACCAATATTGCCTCTTTCTGCACTCTTTTGCGTCTTTCTGCACATCTCTTCTCTCTTTCTGCACCTCTTGCTTCTTGCTGCATCTCTCTTGCCTCTTTCTGTAGTTGTCTTGCCTCTTTTTGAGCCTCTCTTGCTTCTTCCTGAACTTATCACGCCTCTTTCTGCACCTCTCTTACCTCTTTCTGCACCTCTGTTGTTGCTTTCTGTGCCTTCTCTTGCTTCTTTCTGCAGCTCTCTTACAAATTCCTGCACCCTTCTTGCCTCTTTCCGCACCCCTCTTCCCTCTTGCTGCACCTGTCTTGCCTCTGTATGCACCCATGTTCCATCTTTCTGCACCTTGTTTGCCTGTTTTGGCAACTTTCTTGCTTCTTGTTACAGTTCTCTTGCCTCCTTCTTCACCTCTGTTGCTTCTTTCTGCACTTCTCGTGCCTCTTTCTATATCACTCTTGCCTCTTTCGACACCCCTATTGCTTCTTTCTGCACTTCTCTTGCTTCTTTCTGTACCTCTTGTGCTTCTTTCAGTACCCCTCTTGCTTCTTTCTGCACTCGTCTTCCCTCTCTCTGCACCTCTCTTGTCTGTTTGTGCACATCTCTTGCCTCTTTCTGCACTTCTGTTGCCTCTTTCTGCATCTCTGTTGCTTCTTCCTGCACTTCTCTTGCGTTTCTCTGCATCTCTCTTGTTTCTTTCACCACTTCTCTTGCCTCTTTCTGCACCCCTCTTCCTTTCTGCACTTCTGTTGCTTCTATCTGCACTAGTCTTGCTTCTTTCTGCAGCTGACTTGCTTCTTTCTGAACCCCTTTTGCCTCTTTCTGCATCCCTCTTGCCTCTTTCGTACCTCTCTTGCCTCTGTCTGCACCCCTCTTCTCTCTTTCTGCACCTCTCGTCTTTCTGCACCCCTGTTCCTTCTTTCTGCACCTCTCTTGTCTGTTTTTGTACCTCTTTTGCCTCTTTTTGCTCCTCTGTTCCCTCTTTCTGCACCTCTCTTGCCTGTTTCTGCAACTATCTTGCATCTTTCCGCAGTTCTCTTGCCTTCTTCTGCACCTCTTTCTGTACTTCTCTTGCCTCTTTCTGTATCACTCTTGTGTGTTTCTGTACCTCACTTGCCTCTTTCTGCACCTCTCTTGCCTCTTTCTGTACCTCTCTTGTTCCTTTCTGGAAATCTCTTCTTTTTCATCACTTCGTTTGCTTCTTTCTGCACCTCTGTTGCTTCTCTCAGCACTTCTCTTGCTTCTTTCTAACCCCACTAGTCTCTTTCTTCACCCCTATTGCTTTTTTCTGCACTTCTCTTGCCCCTTTCTGCACCTCTGTTGCTTCTTTCTGCCCTTCTCTTGCTTCTTTTTGTACCTTTCTTGCTACTTTCTGTACCTCTCTTCCCTCTTTCTATACCTCTGTTCCCTCTTTCTGCACCTCTGTTTCCTCTTTCTGCACCTCTTTTGCCTACTTCTGCAACTCTCTTGCCTCTTTCTGTACTTCTCTTGCCTCTTTCTGCACCTCTGTTGCTTCTCTCTGTACTTCTCTTGCTTCCTTTTTCACCACCTCTCTTGTGTCTTTCTATACCACTGTTGCTTCTTTCTGCACTTCTCATGCCTATTGCCGCACCCCTCTAGCCTCTTTCTGAACCTCTGTTGCTTCTTTCTACATTTCTCTTGCTTCTTTCTGCATATCTCTTGCTTCTTTCTGCACATCTCTTGCACATTTCTGCACTCCTCTTTCCTCTTTCTGCACCTCTCTTGCCTCTTTCTATACCTTACCTGCCTTTCTGCACCAATATTGCCTCTTTCTGCAATCTTTTGCGTCTTTCTGCACATCTCTTCTCTTTCTGTAGTTGTCTTGCCTTTTTTTGCGCCTCTTTTGCTTCTTCCTGCACCTATCATGCCTCTTTCTGCACCTCTGTTGGTGCTTTCTGCGCTTCTCTTGCTTCTTTCTGCAGCTCTCTTACAAATTCCTGCACCCTTCTTGCCTCTTTCTGCACCCCTCTTCCCGCACCTCTCTTGCCTCTGTATGCACCCATATTCCATCTTTCTGCACCGTGTTTGCCTGTTTCGGCAACTTTCTTGCTTCTTTTTGCAGTTCTCTTTCCTTCTTCTTCACCTCTGTTGCTTCTTTCTAAACACTTCTCGTGACTCTTTCTATATCCCTTTTGCCTCTTTCGGCACCCCTGTTGCTTCTTTCTGCACTTTTCTTGCTTCTTTCTGTACCTCTTGTGCTTCTTTCAGCACCCCTCTTGCTTCTTTCTGCACCTCTCTTGCCTTTTTCTGCACTCGTCTTCCCTCTCTCTGCACCTCTCTTGTCTGTTTGTGCACCTCTCTTGCCTCTTTCTGCACTTCTGTTTCTGTACTTATGTTGCTTCTATCTGCACTAGTCTTGCTTCTTTCTGCAGCTGTCTTTCTGCGGCTCCTTTCTGAACCCCTTTTGCATCTTTCTGCATCCCTCTTTCCTCTTTTTGAACCTCTCTTGCCTCTGTCTGCACCCCTCTTCTCTCTTTCTGCACCTCTTGTCTCTTTCCGCACCCCTGTTCCTTCTTTCTGCACCTCTCTTGCCTGTTTTTGTACCTCTTTTGCCTCTTTCTGCTTCCCTGTTCCCTCTTTCTGCACCTCTCTTGCCTGTTTCTGCAACTCTCTTGCATCTTTCTGCAGTTCTCTTGCCTTCTTCTGTACCTCACTTGCCTCTTTCCGTACCTCTCTTGCCTCTTTCTGTACTTCTCTTGCCTCTTTCTGCATTTCTCTTGCTTCTTTCTGCACCTCTCTTGACTCTTTCTGCACCCCTGTTATCTCTTTATACACCTCTCTTGCCTGTTTCTGCATCTCTCATGCATCTTTCTGCAGTTCTCTTGCTTTCTGCTTCTTTCACACTTCTCTTGCCTCTTTCTGCACCCCTCCTCTTGTGTATTTCTTCATCTCACTTGCCTCTTTTTGCACCTCTCTTTTCTTTTGCTTTTTTTCTGTACCTCTCTTGTTCCTTTCTGCAACTCTCTTCTTTTTCATCACTTCTCTTGCGTCTTTCTGCACCTCTGTTGCTTCTTTGTACTCCCTCTACTCTCTTTCTGCACTCCTATTGCTTCTTTTCGCACGTCTCTTGCTCCTTTCTGTACCTCTCTTGATTCTTTCTGCATACCTCTTGCCTCTTTCTGCACCTCTCTTGCCTCTTTCTGTACCTCTCTTGCATCTTTCTGCACTTTTCTTAGCTGTTTCTGCACATCTGTTGCTTCTTTGTGCACTTCTCTTGACTCTTTCTGCATTTCTCTTGCTTCTTTCTGCACCTCTCTTGCCTCTTTCTGCACCCGTTATCTCTTTATACACTTCTCTTGCCTCTTTCTGCATCTCTCATGCATCTTTCTGCAGTTCTCTTGCTTTCTGCTTTTTCCATACTTCTCTTGCCTCTTTCTGCACCCCTCTTGTGTATTTCTTCATCTCACTTGCCTCTTTTTGCACCTCTCTTGCTTCTTTCTGCACTTCTCATGTATCATTTTGCACATCACTTGCTTCATTCTGCACTTCTCTTGCTTTTTACTGCACCTCTCTCGTTCCTTTCTGCAACTCTCTTCTCTTTCATCACTTCTCTTCCTTCTTTCTGCATCTCTGTTGCTTCTTTCTGCACTTCTCTTGCCTCTTTCAGAACCCCTCTTGCCTCCTTCTGCACCTCTGTTGCTTCTTTCTGCACTTCCTATGCTTCTTTCTGCACATCTCCTGCTTCTTTCATCACTTCTCTTCCTTCTTTCCATACCTCTTGTGCTTTTTTCTGTACCTCTCTTGCCTCTTTCTGCACTCATTTCCTCTTTCTGCACCTTTGTTGCTTCTTTTTATACTTCTCTTGCTTTTTTACACTTCTCTTGCTTCTTTTTGCACATCTCTTGTTTCTTTTAGCACCTCTCTTGTAAATGTCTGCATCCCTCTTTCCTCTTTCTGCACCTCTTTCCTCTTTCTGTACCTCTCCTGCCTCCCTGCCCCCTTATTTCCTCTTTCTGCACATCTTTTGCCTCTTTCTGCACATCCTTTCCCTCTTTCTGCACCTCTCTTGCTTCTCTTTCTGCACCCCTCTTACCTCTTTCTGCACCTCTTTTGGTTCTTTCTGCACTTCTCTTGCTTCTTTATGCAGCTCTCTTGTAAATTGCTACACCCTTCTTGCCTCTTTCTGCACACCTCTTCCCTCTTTCTGCACCTGTATTGCCATTGTATGCACCCATGTTCCATATTTCTGCACCTCTCTTGCCTATCTCTGCACTCCTTTCCTCTTTCTGCACCTCTGTTGCTTCTTTGTATACTTCTCTTGCTTTTTTACACTTCTCTTGCTTCTTTTTGCAAATCTCTTGCTTCTTGTAGCACCTCTCTTGTAAATGTCTGTATCCCTCTTTCCTCTTTCTGCACCTCTCTTTCCTCTTTCTGTACCTCTCCTGCCTCCCTGCCCCCCTATTTCCTCTTTCTGCACATCTTTTGCCTCTTTCTGCACATCCTTTCCCTCTTTCTGCACCTCTCTTGCTTCTGTTTCTGCACCCCTCTTACCTCTTTCTGCACCTCTTTTGGTTCTTTCAGCACTTCTTTTGCTGCTTTATGCAGCTCTTTTGTAAATTGCTACACCCTTCTTGCCTCTTTCTGCACACCTCTTCCCTCTTTCTGCACCCGTATTGCCATTGTATGCACCCATGTTCCATATTTCTGTACCTCTCTTGCCTCTCTCTGCACTCCTTTCCTCTTTCTGCACCTCTGTTGCTTCTTTGTACACTTCTATTACTTTTTTACACTTCTCTTGTTTCTCTTTGTACATCTCTTGCTTCTTTTAGCACCTCTCTTGTAAATGTCTGCACCCCTCTTGCCTCTTTCTGCACCTCTTTCCTCTCTGTACCTCTCTTGCCTCCCTGCCTCCCTGCCCCCCTATTTCCTCTTTGTGTACATCTTTTGCCTCTTTCTGCACATCCCTTCCCTCTTTCTGCACCTCTCTTGCTTCTCTTTCTGCACCCCTCTTACCTCTTTCTGCACCCCTCTTACCTCTTTCTGCACTTCTCTTGCTTCTTTCTGCAGCTCTCTTGCAAAGTGCTACACCCTTCTTGCCTCTTTCTGCACACCTCTTCCCTCTTTCTGCACCTGTCTTGCCATTGTATGCACCCATGTTCCATCTTTCTACACCTTGTTTGCCTGATTTTGCAACTTTCCTGTTCTGCAGTTCTCTTGCCTCCTTCTGCACCTCTGTTGCATCTTTCTGCACTTCTCTTGCCTCTTTCTGCTTTCCTCTTGCCTCTTTCGGCACCCCTGTTGCTTTATTCTGCACTTTTCTTGCTTCTTTCTGTACCTTTTGTGCTTCTTTCAGCACCCCTCTTGTTTCTTTCTGCATACCTCTTCCCTCTTTCTGTACCTCTCTTGCCTCTTTCTGCACCCACCTTCCCTCTTTCTGCACCTCTCTTGTCTGTTTTTGCACGTCTCTTTTCTGTTTGTGCACCTCTCTTGCCTCTTTCTGCACTTCATTCGCCTCTTTCTGCATCTCTGTTGCTTCTTTCTGCACTTCTCTTGCCTCTTTCTGCATCTCTGTTGCTTCTTTCAGCACTTCTCTTGCCTCTTTCTGTACCCCTCTTCCCTCTTTCTGCACGTCTGTTGCTTATTTCTGCACTTATCTTGCTTCTTCCTGCAGCTGTCCTGCTTCTTTCAGAACCCCTTTTGCCTTTGTCTGCACCCCTGTTCCCTCTTTCTGCACCTCTCTTGCCTGTTTCTGCAACTCTTTTGCGTCTATCTGCAGTTCTCTTGCGTGTTTCTGTGCCTCTTTTGCACCCCTGTTGTAGGAGAGTAGGACCTGCTTCACATGTTTACCCCCATTTTTGCTGGTGTTTCACTGTTTTTCAACTTTAGTCTGGCTGGGATCCTGCTATTCAGGGCCCCAGCCTAGCTACTTCCTCTCTAAAATGATTCCATGTACTTTAGGTACAGTTCAGATTGGATCTGAGGTGCTCTTATAATTCCCTAGTATATGGTATACTATGTACCCAGGGCGTAGCTACCCCAGAGGCCTACCAGGAGCTGACGCATGTATTATGCCACCCCTGGAAAGCCACCCAAAATGACACTACTGGTCGGCTACTGCATCTTGGGTAAGGTGGTGCACCCCTTACTGAGATATAGGTTTCCTATATCTCACCATATACTGCAAATACAAACCTATCAGTCACCCCTATGGCAGGCCTGATCAATCCTGAAGGCAGGGTGCTTGGTTATATGTGAGGGGGTGCCCAGGCATGAGCTGAGCCCCTCTGCAGCCTTCGGGATCTCTTCTCCGGGGTTGTCAGTAGTGCAGCCTGACCATATACTCTTAAGTGCATTATAACCAAACGGTAAATACTAACTTTGGACTGGCTGCACGGAAACATTTTGTGTTTGGTGTCAAACACCTTGGAATCATACCCCCACACCAGTAACTGATGTGGGAGTATGATCTCACCCTTCAAGAGGGAGAGACATGACAGCACTGGTCACAAAATGGATGCTGCAGCCACAGACACAAGTCTGGCCTCCTACTGCTGACTGAAACTCCGGCAGGGGAGGCCTGGACAATAGGTTTCCTGTCACAGGGAGGTGTAACCACCTCCCAGACAGGCTTATGTGTATTGGGGCTGGGTGGGGGCACTCTCTGAGTGCTTTGAAGTCCTGCACTGTGGGCACATTTGGTGTCCCTGTGCATCGTCTAGCTCAAACCGGTTCAGGGGCTTCCAGCCCCTGCTCTGGCACGAAACTGGACAAAAGAAATGGCCACCCCTCTTTCCAAACCCTTCCATAGGTTGGTCCCCAGAGTATGTCCATCCCCCTACCTTAGTATAAGAATGGGACCCCAGTCCTTAGGACTTTAGATTACCCTAGACGAAACTCTGAAGCTGAATCCTGGACCTTCGACGCTCTGCTCAAGATCAGAGGAGTGAAGAAATCTCCCTTGGGGTCAAGGAGTGACTCCCCTGCTTGGCAGGCACCAATGAAGCAATTTGCCATCGAAGCTCCCGCCGGATTCCAAAGTATTTGCAGCCCAGGAACAGGATTTACAGACATCTCAGAGGCCGACCCGAGTCCCCAGCAAAGCTGAGACCCACAGCCCTTGTGAGTAGCGTGGAACCGGAACTCCTGGTCACCATACACTTTTGCAAGTGCATTGACTTCAAGACATCTCTTGAAGGCGTGCTTTGGCTGACTTATAGCCCTCACCTTGAGCGCTGAATCCACTGAATATTGTGGGCCTGGTCATTCTGAGTGACCCGTGGGCTGCCATTTTGTGTTTTGTCTTGAGGTCCCTTCGCAATCCCTGGTCCATTGACTGATGGGTCCCTGAGGGGGTAACTTTGTAACTTTGTATTTCCTTGGGCTTTCCTGGTTGCTCCAGATGTGCCCCAACTTCCTACCAAGTGGTGAGTCCCACAGACCTTGCTAGTCTGCACCGAAGCATCTTTCTTGTTTCTGCATGGGTTGCTGTTGCCAAGGCTTGTTGTGTCCAATCCGGGCACTGATACTGCAGCACTCGACATCCTTTATGGGACAGCTTGAATCCAGCTCCTGGTTGTCCTCGATACCTCCTGGTCCTCGAGGCTGAAGAGTCAAGCTTCACCTCCTTCACCTGAAATCACCCGACATCGGTGGACCTCTGCTCATCGCCTTCCTGGTCACTGGCTAGTGACCCAGACTCTGTCCCCTCTGCTTTCAGGTTCTTCTCATCTTCAATCCAGGCTTGGATCTCTTTGGACACTTCGCATCTTCACGGCAGCAGCACTTCTTCGCCAGCTCCCATTGAAATCGACGACGCGACCCGACCCGACACCAAAAGCCACCTATGCACCCGGCTTCCCGGGGTGAGGTAACACGAGTACTCCGGTGCTCCCATAGGTGCTAGCGCTAGAACTTCCTAAGTCCAAAAGGGTTTGGTCCTGAGTCATTTCTAAGTGTCCCTAATCTTTAAAAATCTAACCGCGACTTTCCCCATTGAAGCTAACAGGAGCTCGTGGCTGTGTTCACACACTGCACACGGCCCCCGTGGGTCCTCTGTGTCACTACCTTGAGTGGTTCCTTAGGGTCCCAGCGATTCTACAGGCTCTAGGCCTTGTGTCTAGTTATGTCGTTGTTCTTATACCACTATTTTAGTATATGGTTTGGCTCGCCCCTAGGGCCTGACGTGTATTTGTGCTATTTTACTGTGATTATTGAAGTATAATTTATGTGTTTTGACCTCTAGTCACATAAAGAGACTAGAAGGGTGTGTTTAGTAATAAATACATATATTTTATATATATATACCTGTGTGGATATCTTTCATTTAGTGACTCAAGAGATTATAGGCTGGTAAAACAAGCTGCTTTACATTCCTTCAAGACTTAGCCTCAAGGCTGCTCTCCATAGCTACCACTAGGATAGCTTTCAATAAAGGTTGTCTTTAACCTATAACCAATAAGAGGTTGTTTGGACTGATACAGGGTGCCCACTATAACTAGTGGACAGCATATATCAGGCCAACTTCTCACATTGGTGTGCAGCGTGTGGGATTCCAGCTTGCTATTGTTTTACCAGATAATCTCAATTGAGTAACTAACTGAAAACTACTAAAGGTACCCTAGGTACATATAATACAAGCTTTAGAATACAGTAAGTTCTACTGAACTAAGAGTTGTGTGTTAAGGGCTAAGCACACCCTTTCTACAACTCAAGAGAGTTTAGTAGGCCACACTAGAGTAGGAAGTGCAATACACCAAACCACACTAGTAATGTCTTCAAGGCTAGGAACCAGTAGGTCCTTGCCAGAAGCCAATGGGCTTCAAGACTCCCAGTATGATAGACTCCCAGTATGATAGACTCCCATTCATGTGACAGAGGGCATTATATACAACTAGGAAACTGAAGACAGCAAAAGTCCAACCACCCAGCATCTCATAGAGGTACTCAGGCTGGATGACCTTAGCAGATCTTTAGGATCTGAAGGGCTAGGCAGAGTGGGTGGGACAGCACCTGAGGAAAGGCCTAGGGGTGTAACTCCCCATGACCTGACCTCTGAGGCTGGCGAGGCAGATGACAATAATCTGGATCCGGTAAAACCAGCTCCTCTAGACAGTGATGGAGAGGACCATAATGGACCCCTCTTGTCCCTCCTGGGAACGTTGGTGGTGGGCCAAGAAGGTCAAGATCTCCCTCAGTGGAGTTTAACCATTCTAACTAATCTATAGGGACCTCAATCTCCTCTCATAGGAGGGAAACCTCTCAGGAGAGAAGGGAGAGACTGCTTAAGTATGAGGAAGCTCAGCTTGAAATCAGAAGAAAGCAGGTAGCCCTAGATAGGGAGGTCCTAGAGCTCTACAGAGCTAGAAAAAAGATGGGACTAGAGTCCCATGGTGGCAGCAACATCCCTAGAGATAGGGAAAGGTCTTGTGACCATAGAAACCTGAATACGATTGTCCCTCCCTACCAGAGTGGGGATGACATCCACAAATGGATAACTGCACTGGAAAGGGCCTGTAAAGTACAAAGGGTCCCCCAGGAGCAATGGGCAGCAATCTTATGGCTCTCATTTGCAGGCAAAGGTAGAGATAAACTCCCCACTGTTAGAGAAGTGGAGTCAGATGATTACAACAGTCTGAAGAGTGCCTTAATTGATGGGTTTGGCCTAACCACCGAGGAATACAGGTTAAAGTTCAGCGATACCCAAAAGGCACAGACTCAGGACTGAGTAGACTGTGTAGATTGTGCTACTAAGGCTCTGGAAGGTTGGGTACTTGCCAGTAAAGTGCATGACTATCAAGGATTGTACAATTTGATTATTAGTGAGCAAATCCTTAATAATTGTCAGAATCAGCTGTTGCACCAATACCTGGTAGATTCACATCTGACCTTTTCTCAAGAATTGAGAAAGAAGGCAGACAAGTGGCTCAGAACCAGGGTGAGGCAGAAGGTACAGAACCAAGGTGGTGAACCCAAGAAGCAAGATCCTAAAAACTCTGATAAGGGTGGAAAGAAGGGTAAAGACCAGAAGTCTTCACAAGGCCCCCCAAAAATCTTCTTCAGGTAGAGATTCTCAGTCTAACAAGGGAAAAGGCCAAAAGAAACCATGGTGCAAGATTTGTAAACAGAAAACTCACTGGACCAGTGATTGCACCAAACCCAAAGAATCTACTCTAGCCACCATTGCCCCTAAGGCAACTGTTCTGCCTAGTACAGCTACAATTGGTGGTGGTAATGTTCAGAATAAGGGTGTAGTAGGGTTGACCCTGGGTTTTGATATGGACTCTGGCCTAGTCAGAGTTCCAACTCAGGCTGTGTTAGTCTGTGATGGGGGCATGGATATGTCCCCCTTTGTGAGTCCCAGTAATCTGGGCAAATACAGACAACAGCCTTTAATAAATGGAGTAGAGGCTTAGGCATTCAGGGACACAGGAGCAAGTGTCACAATGGTGACAAAAGATCCTTTGGATCCTGGGCAGATTATACTTGGTGAAATGTACCAAGTGACCAATGCTAGCAATGTCAGAACAGACCATTCTCTGGCAGTTGTTAACTTCTCCTGGGGAGGGGTAACTGGCCTTAAGAAGGTTGTGGTAAGTGCAGACCTACCAGCACAGTGCTTGCTTGGCAATGATCTAGAGACTTCAGCTTGGGCTGAAGTGGAGCTCAGGACACATGCAGAAATGTTAGGGATCCCTGCTCATGTCTTTGCTGTGACTAGGTCACAGGCCCAAATGTCTAAAACTGGACAGGCCATGGATTCTGGAATAATGGACCAGGTGCCTCCCAAGAGGAGGAGCAGTAGGGTTAAGACAGTGCCTTCCCACTTGACCAGTCTCCTCAGGGAGATGATCTTGAGCCTGAAGAAGGAACTGTCCCAGAGGAGCGTGAATCTGACCAGGTTGAGTTCTTGGGGACAGGGGGCCCTTCCAGGTCTGATCTGAGCCAGGAGCAGAAAACCTGCCCCTCTCTTGAACCCCTCAGAAAGCAAGCTGCTGATGAGGCTGCTGGGAATGCTAGTGGCACCCATAAAGTGTATTGGGATGATGGACTCCTTTATTCAGAATGTAGAGACCCCAAGCCTGGTGCATCCAGGAGGTTGGTTATACCTCTGAAGTTTAGGGGCTTCCTACTGACACTAGCCCATGATATTCCCCTAGCAGGACACCTGGGACAGAATTGTCCCTGACTTTCACTGGCCCCACATGTCTGAAGACACTAAGATGTTTTGTCGCTCCTGTGTGACTTGCCAAGCCAGTGGCAAAGCAGGTGGAACCACAAAGGCCCCCCTGATACCACTACCTATGGTGGGGGTTCCCTTTGAGAGGGTGGGGATTGACATTGTTGGTCACATGGATCCTCAGACAGCATCTGGGCACAGGTTTATACTGGTGGTGGTGGATCATGCCACCAGGTACCCAGAAGCAATTCCCCTAAGGACCACTACAGCACCTGTGGTGGCAAGAGCTCTCTTGAGTGTATTCTCAAGAGTAGGCTTTCCTAAGGAGGTAGTATCTGACAGGGGTGCAAACTTCATGTCTAGTTACTTGACTGCTATGTGGAAGGAGTGTGGAATGAACTACAAGTTCACCACACCCTATCACCCACAATGCAATGGTTTAGTTGAAAGGTTAAACAAAACCTTAAAGGGCATGATTAAAGGATTCCCAGAAAAGCTTAGGCGAAGATGGAACATACTCTTGGCCTACCTTTTATTTGCATACAGGGAGGTGCCTCAAAAGGGTGTTGGCTACAGCCCTTTTGAACTTTTGTTTGGTCACCCTGTCAAGGGTCCATTGTGTCTGGTTAAGGAAGGATGGGAGTTACCTCTCAAACCCCCCAAACAGGACATAGTGGACTATGTACTTGGTCTCCGCTCCAGGATGGCTGAGTATATGAAAAAGGCAACCAAAAATCTTGAGGCTAGCCAGGAATTACAAAAAGCCTGGCATGACCAAAAGGCTGTACTGACTGTCTACCAGCCAGGACAGAAGGTGTGGGTGTTGGAGCCTGTGGCCCCAGCAGCCCTCCAGGACAAATGGAGTGTCCCTCATACAATTGTTGAACAGAAAGGGGACGTCACCTACTTGGTAGACCTTGGAACCCCTAGGAGTCCCCACAGGGTACTTCATGTCAACAGACTAAAACCATATGTTGACAGGGCAGACATGGGCTTGCTCATGGCTACTGATGAAGGACAGGAAGAAGAGAGTGACCCACTCCCTGACCTGCTTTCTCAGAACCCTGATGATGGGTCAGTTGATGGTGTAGCCTTGGCAGGCAGCCTCACTGCCCAGCAGCAAACTGACTGCAGAACACTTCTCAGCCAGTTCAGACATATGTTTTCTCTGACTCCAGGTCAGACCACCTGGTGCACTCATGAAGTGGACACTGGGGACAGTCTGCCTGTGAAGAATAAGATCTACAGGCAACCTGACCATGTCAGGGACTGTATAAGGACAGAAGTCCAAAAGATGTTGGATTTGGGAGTTATTGATCCCTCAGTTAGCCCTTGGGCTAGTCCAGTAGTCCTGGTACCTAAACCTCAAACTACAGATAGCAAGAGAGAGATGAGGTTTTGTGTAGACTACAGGGGTCTCAATACCGTCACTAGGACTGATGCCCATCCCATCCCCAGGGCAGATGAGCTGATAGATACTTTGGCCTCAGCCAAGTTTCTAAGCACATTTGACCTGACAACTGGCTACTGGCAGATTAGACTAGCTGATGATGCAAAGCCAAAGACAGCATTTTCTACCCCTAGTGGGCACCATCAATTTGTGATAATGCCCTTTGGTTTGAAGAATGCACCTGCCACTTTCCAAAGGTTTGTGAAACAAGTCCTTACAGGCCTGGAAGACTATGGTGCAGCATATCTAGATGATATTGCTGTCTTTAGCTCCACCTGGGAGGATCACCTGGTCCACCTGAGGAATGTTTTGGAGGCCCTGCAAAAAGCTGGCCTACCTATCAAGGCTACTAAGTGCCAGATAGGGCAGAGTCAGGTTGTGTACCTGGGCCACCTTGTAGGTGGAGGCCAGGTTCAACCATTCCAGAGCAAAATCCAGACCATAATGGACTGGATTGCTCCAACTACCCAGACTCAGGTGAGAGCCTTCTTAGGCCAGACTGGGTACTATAGAAGATTTGTCAAGGGGTATGGATCAATAGTGACACCCCTGAATGACTTAACCTCTTAGAAAATGCCCAAAAAGGTTCAGTGGACATCTCGCTGTCAAAAGGCCTGATGACCTGAAGCAGGCCATGTGCACTGCTCCCATTCTGCAAAGTCCTGACTAATCCAAAAAGTTCATTGTCCAAACAGATGCATCTAAGTTGGGGGTAGGGGCTGTACTGTCACAGTTGAATGATGAAGGTCAGGATCAACCAGTAGCTTTCATAAGCAGAAGGTTGACCCCCAGAGAGAAACGTTGGTCAGCCATTGAGAGGGAGGCATTTGCTGTGGTTTGCGCTCTGAAGAAGTTGAGGACATACCTATTTGGTACTCACTTCATTGTTCAGACAGACCATAAGCCCCTCTTATGGCTAAAACAGATGAAGGGTGAAAATCCCAAATTGCTCAGGTGGTCCATTTCTCTACAGGGGATGAACTATACAGTGGAACAAAGACCTAGGAGTAACCATGCCAATGCAGATGGACTCTCCAGATATTTCCACTTAGAACATGAAGACTCAACTGGTCAAGGTTACTTTAATGTCCCTGCGTTTGGGGGCGGGGTTGTGTAGGAGAGCAGGATCTGCTTCACATGTTTACCCCCACTTTTTGCTGGTGTTTCACTATTTTTCAACTTTAGTCTGGCTGGAAGCCTGCTATTCGAGGCCCCGGCCTAGCTGCTTCCTCTCTAAAATGATTCCATGTACTTTAGGTACAGTTCAGATTGGATCTGAGGTGCCCTTATAAGTCCCTAGTATATGGTATACTATGTACCCAGGGCATAGGTACCCCAGAGGCCTACCTGGGGCTGAAGCATGTATTATGCCACCCCTGGAAAGCCACCCAAAATGACACCACAGGTATGCTACTGCAGCCTGGGTAAGGTGGTGCATGCACCCCTTACTGTGATATAGGTTACCTATATCACTATATATATATATATATATATATATATATATATACACACACATATAAACCTGTAAGTCACTCCTCTGGCAGGCCTTATCAATCCTGAAGGCAGAGTGCTTGGTTCTCATGTGAGAGGGTGCCCCTGCATGAGCAGAGCCCCTATGCAGCGTTTGGAGATCCTTCTCTGATGCTGTTTGTAGTGCAGCCTGACCATATACTCTTAAGTGCATTATAACCAAACGGTAAATACTAACTTAGGACTGGCTGCACGGAAACATGTTGTGTTTGGTGTCAAATACCTTGGAAGCATACCCCCACACCAGTAACTGGTGTGGGAGTATGATCCCACCCTTCTAGAGGGAGAGACACGAGAGCACTGGTATACCCGGTAGAAACTTAATAGAGCCCTGGCATCACAAAATGGATGCTGCAGCCACAGACACAGGTCTGGCCTCCTGCTGCTGACCGAAACTCCAGCAGAGGAGGCCTGGACAATAGGTTTCCTGTCACAGGGAGGTGTAACCACCTCCCAGACAGGATTATGTGTATTGGGGCTGGGTGGGAGCACTCTCTGAGTACTTTGAAGTCCTGCACTGGGGGTACATTTGATGTCCCTGTGCATAGTCCAGCTCAGACCGGTTCAGGGGCTTCCAGCCCCTGCTCTGGCACGAAACTGGACAAAGGAAATGGGTGTAGCCACCCCTCTTTCCAAACCCTCCCATAGGTGGGTCCCCAGAACTAGTCCAACCCCTTCCTTAGGTATAAGTAAGGAACCTTTGTAACCAGAACTTTAGATTTCCCTGGACGAAACTCTGAAGCCAAATCCTGGACCTTCGACTCTCTGCTCAAGACCAGAGGACTGAAGAAATCTCCCTTGGGGTCAAGGAGTGACTCCCTTGTATGGCAGGCACCAACGAAGCAATTTGCCGGTCTGCCTCATTGAATCTCTCGCCGGACTCCGAAGTATTTGCAGCCCAGGAAGAGAATTTCCAGACATCTCAGAGGCCGACCCGAGTCCCCAGCAAAGCTGTGACCCGCAGCACTCGTGAGTAGCGTGGAACCGGAACTCCTGGTCACCGTGCACTTTTGCTAGTGCATTGACTTCTCGACGTCTCTTGAAGTCGTGCTTGGGCTGACATGTAGCCCCCACCTCGAGCACTGAATCCACAGAAGATTGTCAGCCTGGTCATTCCGAGTGACCCGTGTGCTGCCATTTTGTGTTTCGTCTCGAGGTCCCTTCGCGATCTCTGCTCCGTTGACTGGTGGGTGCCTGAGGGGGTAACTGTGAGAAGGTGGCCTGATATATGCTGTCCACTAGTTCTAGTGGGCACCTTGTATCAGTCCAAACAACCCCTTATGGTGAATGGTTAAAGACAACCTTTATTGAAAGCTATCCTAGTGTTAGCTATGGAGAGCAGCCTTCAGGCTAAGTCTTGAAGGAATGTAAAGCAGCTTGTTTTACCAGTCTATAAGCTCTTGAATGATCAAATGAAAGGACAACCACACCAGGATATATTCAAAATATATGTATTTAAGATAGAACACACCCCTCTAGTCTCTTTATGAGACTGGAGTTCGAAGTACTTTGTTTACGAGTTAGCAAGTATCAGTAATAGCACAAATACCCGTTTGGGCCCTAGGGGCGTACCAAACCATATACCAAAAAAGGAGTATAAGAACCACGACTGGGATAGACACAAGGCCTAGAGCCTGTAGAATCGCTGGGACCCCAAGGAACCACCCAAGGTAGTGACACAGGGGACCCACAGGGACTGTATGCAGTGTGTAAACACAATCGCGGGTTCCCGTTAGCTTCTATGGGCAATGTCGCGGTTGGAAATTTAAAGATTAGGGACACTTAGAATCGAGTCAGGACCAAACCCTTTTGGACTAAAGAAGTTCTAGGGTTAGCACCCACGGGAGCACCGGAGTACTCGAGTTACCTCACCCAGGGAAGCCGGGTGCATAGGTGTCTTTTGGTGTCGGGTCGCGTCGTCGATTTCAATGGAAGCCTGCAAAGAACTGCTGTTGCCGTGACGAGGAGAAGTGTCCGTAGAGATCCAAGCCTGGATCTAGGATGGAAGGAACCTGAAAGCAGAGGGGACAGAGTCTGGGTCACTAGCCAGTGACCAAGGGCAGGATGGAAAAATGCTTACAGATGTCGGGTGCTTCAGGTGAGTTGATGGGTGTCTTGACTCTTCAGCCACGAGGTCCAGGAGGTGTTGATGAAGTCCACGAGCCGGATTCGAGCTGTTCCACGAAGTCTGTCGAGTGCTGCTGTGTCAGAGACCAGAATGGACCCAACAAGCCTTGGCAACGGCAAGTCACTGGAATTCAGAGAAAGGACTGCGCTGCAGACCAGCAAGGTCTGAGGGACTCACCCAGCGAGGGTAGGTCAGGGCACATCTGGGGCAACCAGAAAAGCCCAAGTAGAAGAGGAGTTGCCTTCATGGGGACCTACTAGCCAATGGGCTAGCGATCGCGAAGGAGCCTCGAGCGGTCGCACTTGAAACTGGCCCACGGATCACTTGTGGAGTGGAGGCCAGCAATCTTCGGTGCAGGAGGTGCTCAAGGCTGGCGCTACTTGGAGCCCACAGCACAATTTCGAGGAGGACCAGGAAGATAGTGTTGCTGCAAAAGTTCACGGCGTCCAGGGATCGCGGTTCCACATCACCCACGATAGCCACCGGCCTCAACTTTGCTGTGGACTCAGGGTAGCCTCGGGGAAGTCTGGAAATCCACCTCTGGTGATGCAAAGACTTCGGCGTCCGACGGGAGCTTCAGCGATGCAGACCGGTCAGTTGCTTCTTTGGTGCCTGCCAAGCAGGGGAGTCACTCCTTGACCCCAAGGGAGATTTCTTCCGTCTTCTAGTCGAAATAGAAAGTCGAAAGTCCAGGATATATATTGCAGAGTTTCGTCCAGGGTAATCTAAAGTCTTAAGGACCGGGTTCCCATACTTATACTAAGTTTGGGGGTTGGACATACTCTAGGGACCCACCTATGGGAGGGTTTGGAAAGAGGGGTGGTTACACCCATTTCCTTTGTCCAGTTTCATGCCAGAGAAGGGGCAGGTAGCCCCTGCAACCAGTTTGAACTGGACTATGCACAGGGACAGCAAACGTGCCCCCAGTGCAGGACTTCAAGGACCAGAGAGTGCTCCCGCCCAGTCCCAATAAACATCTGCCTGTCTAGGGAGGTGGTTACACCTCCCTTCGACAGGCAACCTATTGTCCAGACCTCCCCTGCTGGAGTTTCAGTCAGCAGCAGGAGGCCAGACCCTTGTCTGTGGCAGAGGCATCCATTTGGTGATGTCAGGGCTCAGGAAAGTCCTTCTGGGTTAGACTAGTGTGAACATGTCTCTCCCTCTAGAAGGGTGGAATGCTACCACCTGCCGTCAGAACTGGCGGGGGGGTTAGTATTCCAAGATGTTTGACACCAAACATGACATGTTTTGATGCAGCCATTCCAAAGTTAGCATTTACCGCGAGGTTATAATGCACTTAAGAGTATATGGTATGGCTGTATCACAGAACAGCCTAAGGAAGTATTTCCGAAAGCTGCAGAGGGGCTCAGCTCATGCTTGGGCACCCTTTCACACAAAACCAACCAAGCACTCTGCCTTCAGGATTGTCAAGGCCTGCCATAGGAGTGGCTTATAGGTTTATATGTGTCTGTATATATATATGTGGATATAGGTAGCCTATACCACTGTAAGGGGTGCAAGCACACCCTTACCCAGGCTGCAGTAGCAGACCTGTGGTGCCATTTTGGAGTGCTTCCCAGGGGTGGCATAATACAAGCTTCAGCCCCTGGTAGGCCTCTGAATACCTATGCCCTAGGTACATAGTATACCATATACTAGGGGCTTATAAGGCACTCCAGAATCCAATTAGATATGTACCTAATGTACATGCAAACCATTTTAGAGAGGAAGCAGCTAGGCTGTGGTCCTGATTAGCATGGCCACAGCCAGACTAAAGTCGAAAAACAGTGAAACACCAGCAAAAAGTGGGGGTACCCATGTGAAGCAGATCCTACTCTCCTACAGGCACTTTGTATTTCCTTGGGCTTTCCTGGTTGCTCCAGATGTACCCTGACTCCCGGCCAAGTGGTGAGTCCCACAGACCTTGCTGGTCTGCACCGAAGCATCTTTCTCGTTTCTGCGTGGGTTGCTGTTGCCAAGATTTGTTGTATCCAATCCGGGCACCGACGCTGCAGCACTCGACATCCTTCATGGGACAGCTCGAATCCAGCTCCTGGTCATCCTCGACGCCTCCTGGTCCTCGTGGCTGAAGAGTCAAGCTCCACCTCCTTCACCTGAAATCATCAGACATCGGTGGGCCTCTGCTCATCGCCTTCCTGGTCAATGGCTAGTGACCCAGACTCTGTCCCGTCTGCTTTCAGGTTCTTTTCATCTTTGATCCAGGCTTGGATCTCTTCGGACACTTCGCATCTTCACGGCAGCAGCACTTCTTCGCCAGCTCCCATTGAAATCGACAACGCAACCTGACACCAAAAGACACCTATGCACCTGGCTTCCCTGGGTGAGGTAACACGAGTACTCTGGTGCTCCCGTAGGTGCTAGCCCTAGAACTTCCTAAGTCCAAAAGAGTTTGGTCCTGACTCATTTCTGAGTGTCCCTAATCTTTGAAAATCTAACCCCGACTTTCCCCTTAGAAGCTAACGGGAGCTCGCGGCTGTGTTCACACACTGCACATGGACCCCGTGGGTCCCCTGTGTCACTACCTTGGGTGGTTCCAGCGATTCTACAGGCTCTAGGCCTTGTGTCTAGTTAAGTTGTGGTTCTTATACCACTATTTTAGTATATGGTTTGGCTCGCCCCTAGGGCCTGACGTGTATTTGTGCTATTTTACTGTGATTATTGAAGTATAACTTATATGTTTTGACCTCTAGTCTCATCAAGAGACTAGGACGGTGTGTTTAGTAATACATACATATATTTTATATATATACCTGGTGTGGATATCTTTCATTTAGTGACTCAAGAGATTATAGACTGGTAAAACAAGCTGCTTTACATTCCTTCAAGACTTAGCCTGAAGGCTGCTCTCCATAGCTACCACTAGGATAGCTTTCAATAAAGTTTGTCTTTAACCTATAACTAATAAGGGGTTGTTTGGACTGATACAGGGTGCCCACTATAACTAGTGGACAGCATATATCAGGCCAACTTCTCACACTTTTCTGCAACTCTCTTCTCTTTCATCACTTCTCTTGCTTCTTTCTACACAACTCTAGCCTCTTTCTGCTGCCCCTATTGCTTCTTTCTGCACTACTCTTACTTCTTTTTGTACCTCTCTTCCTTCTTTCTGCACCCCCTTGCCTCTTTTTGCACCCCTCTTCTCTCTTTCTGCACCTCTTTTCCCTCTTTCTGCACCTCTTTTGCCTGTTTCTGAACCTCTCTTGCATCTTTCTGCACTTCTCTTGCCTGTTTCTGCACCTCTGTTGCTTCTTTCTGCACTTCCCTTGCCGCTTTCTTCATTTCTGTTGCTTCTTTCTGCACCCGTTTCCTCTTTCTATATCTCTCTTGCCTCTGTCTGCACCCCTCTTCCCTCTTTCTGCACCTCTTGTCTCTCGCTACACCCCTGTTCCATCTTTCTGCACCTCTAATGCCTGTTTCTGTGCCTCTTTTGCCTCTTTTGAACCCCTTTTCCCTCTTTCTGCACCTCTCTTGCCTGTTTCTGCAACTCTCTTGCGTCTTTCTGACGTTCTCTTGCCTCCTTCAGCACCTCTGTTGCTTTTTTCTGCACCTCTCTTGCTTCTCTTTCTGCACCTCTCTTGCCTCTTTCTGCACCTCTTATGCCTCTTTCTGTACCCCTCTTACCTCTTTATGCACCTCTGTTGGTTCTTTCTGCACTTCTCTTGCTTCTTTCTGCAGCTCTCTTGCAAATTGCTGCACCCTTCTTGCCTCTGTCTGCACACTCTCTTTCTGCACCTGTCTTGCCTTTGTATGCACCCATGTTCCATCTTTCGGCACCTTGTTTACCCGCAACTTTCTTGCTTCCTTCGGCGCCCCTGTTGCTTCATTCTGCACTTCTCTTGCTTCTTTCTGTACGCTTTGTGCTTCTTTCAGCACCCCTCTTGTTTCTTTCTGCACACCTCTTCCCTCTTTTGGTACCACTCTTGCCTCTTTCTGCACTTGCCTTCCCTCTTTCTGCACCACTCGTCTGTATTTGTACCTCTCTTGTCTGTTTGTGCACCTCTGTTGCCTCTTTTTGCACTTCTCTTGCCTCTTTCTGCATCTCTGTTGCTTCTTTCAGCACTTCTCTTGCCTCTTTCTGCACCCCTCTTTCCTCTTTCTGCACTTCTGGTGCTTCTTTCTGCACTTATCTTGCTTCTTCCTGCAGCTGTCCTGCTTTCTGAATCCCTTTTGCCTCTTACTGCACCTGTTCCCTCTTTCTGTACCACTCTTGCCTCTGTCTGCACCCTTCTTCCCTTTTTCTGTACCTCTTATCTCTTTCTGCATCCCTGTTCCTTCTTTCTGCACCTCTCCTGCCTGTGTCCGCAACTCTCTTGCATCTTTCTGCAGTTCTCTTGCCTCCTTCTGCACCTGTTTCTTTTTTCTGCACTTCTCTTGCCTCTTTCTGTATCCCTCTTGCGTGTTTCTGCACCTCACTTACCTCTTCCTGCACCTCTCTTGCTTCTTTTTGTACCTCTCTTGCTTCTTTCTGCACCCCTCTTGCCTCTTTCTGCACCCCTCTTCCCTCTTTCTGCACCTCTTTCTGCACTTGCCTTCCCTCTTTCTGCACCACTCGTCTGTTTTTGCACCTCTCTTGTCTGTTTCTGTATCCCTGTTCCCTCTTTCTGTACCTCTCTTGCCTCTGTCTGCACCCCTCTTCCCTCTTTCTGCACCTCTTGTCTCTTTCTACACAGCTGTTCCTTCTTTCTGTACCTCTCCTGCCTGTTTCTGTGCCTCTTTTGCTCCCCTGTTCGCTCTTTCTGCACCACTCTTGCCTGTTTCTTGAACACTCTTGTATCTTTCTGCAGTTCTCTTGCCTCCTTCTGCACCTCTGCTGCTTTTTCTGTACCTCACTTACCTCTTTCTGCACCTCTTTTGCTTCTTTCTGTACTTCTCTTGCCTCTTTCTGCACCTCACATGCCTCTTTCTGTACGTTTTTCTGCACCTCTCTTGTTCTTTTCTGCAACTCTCTTCTCTTTCATCACTTCTCTTGCTTCTTTCTACACACCTCTAGCCTCTTTCTGCACCCCTATTGCTTCTTTCTGCACTTCTCTTGCCTTATTCTGCACCCCTCTTCCCTCTTTCTGCACCTCTTTTCCCTCTTTTTGCACTTCTCTTGCCTGTTTCTGCACCTCTTTTGCATCTTTCTGTACTTCTCTTGCCTGTTTCTGCACATCTGTTGCTTCTTTATGCACTTCTCTTGTCTCTTTCTTCATTTCTGTTGCTTCTTTCTGCACCTCTTGCCTCTTTCTACACCCTTCTTGCCTGTTTCTGCAACTCTCTTATGTCTTTCTGCAGTGAATATGCGATGTTACATCGCATGCGGTACAATGCATGCAATTTCAACGCGGTTGTTACGACTAAGTTGTTACAATGCATACCATTACATTGCAAGTCGTTTCTACGACTTGCTGTAGGGGGCGAGCTGGACTTGTGAATAGTATAATTTACTATTCCAACTCCAGCGTGCGCAACAGTAGGGAAGGTGTTGGAGTAGTAAATTATACTATTCCTTAGTTTAGAGCGCCCCCTACAGCAAGTCGTAGAAACGACTTGCATTGTAATGGTTAGTATTGTAACAATGCAGTCGTTGAAATGACCACATTGTAATTGTATGCGTTGTAAACGCTGCTTCCTTTCTGCAGTTCTCTTGCCTCCTTCTGCACCTCTGTTGCTTTTTTCCATTCTTCTCTTGCCTCTTTCTGTACCCCTTTTGCGTGTTTCTGCACCCCACTTGCCTCATTCTGCAGCTTTCCTGCCTCTTTCTGTACTTCTCTTGCCTCTTTCATCACTTCTCTTGCTTCTTTCTGCACCTCTGTTGCTTCTTTCAGCACAGTACTTCTCTTGCTTCTTGCTACACCCATCTAGCCTCTTTCTGCACCCCAGTAGCTTCTTTCTGCACTTATCTTGCTTCTTTATGTAACTCTCTTGCCTCTTTTTGCACCTCTGTTGCCTCTTTCTGCATTTCTTTTGCCTCTTTCTTTCTTTCTCTTGCCACTTTCTACATTTCTCTTGCTTTTTCTGCACTTCTCTTGTCTTTCTGTAACTCTCTTGCCTCTTTCTGCACCTCTGTTGCTTATTTCTGTACTTCTCTTGCTTCTTTGTGCACCTCTCTTGCTTCTTTCTGCACTCCTGTTGCCTCTTTCTGCACTTGCCTTCCCTCTTTCTGCATCTCTTGTCTCTTTGTGCACCTCTTTTGTCTCTTTCTTTACCCCTCTTGCCTCTTTCTGCACTTCTCTTGCCTCTTTTTGCACCACCGTTACTTCTTTCAGACTTCTCTTGCCTCTTTCTGTACCCCTGTAGCCTCTATCTGTACCTCGCTTGCCTGTTCCTGCACCTCCCTTGCCTCTTTCTGCAGTTCTCTTGCCTATTTCTGACCCTCACTTACCTCTTACTGTACCTCTCTTGCCTCTTTCTTCTCCTCTCCTGCCACTTTCTGCACCTCTCTTGCTTCTTTCTGTAACTCTTTTGCCTCTTTCTGCACCTTTTATTCCTTTCTGCACTTCTCTTGCTTTTTTCTGCTCTTCACGTGCTTCTTTCTGCACCCCTCTTGCCTCTTTCTGTACCCCTCTTCCTGCACCTTTCTTGCCTCTTTCCGCTTCTCTCTTGCCTCGTTCTGCATTTCTCTTGCCTCTTTTTACATATGTCTTACTCTTTTTGCAGCTCTCTTGTTTAGTTTCTGCACATCTCTTGCTTCTTTCTAAACTTCTCTCGCCTCTTTTTGTGTACTAAAATGGGAAGTGGAAGCTGTCAAGTTTAAAAGTCTGGTTGCTCGTGACTGAGGTTTATGTCTACTTATACATGAATTCTTACATGTGGTATGCATCTGAAGATCGTAGCTTAAAAAAAGGATAGCTTCTCCTATATGTGGTCAAATCTTCTCAGTTCTGCTCTGTCATTCGGTTGCACAGGCAGATATGTCTTAAGTGTATAGGTGGTATAGAGCCCCTCAAATATACTATTGAATACCCATGTGCCCTATATTATGAGCAGAAAGAAATTCATACACGTTCTTGTACACTAATTTACAGAGTATGTTGTTTGAAACACAGGTATTCAAGTACTTGTATGTTTATTTTTATGTAACATGTCACTAAGTAATAGCAGAGACACGCATGCATACCTTCACAAACTTGGTGAGACTTACAACAGTGATATGGTTAGGATTGCTCTTTTACATTTCGTAAGCCTAACATTTTGAGCAGTCGATGAATAGTGAACCTTCAAGAGAAAAGTGAGGTTTAAGACATCTTGGTAGAAGGATTAGTGATTAGGCATACTTTGTATGAGTCTGTGGAAAGGTACTGTCGAAGTAGGCCTCTTTCTGCACCTCTGTTGCTTCTTTCTGCACTTATCTTGCTTCTTTCTGCACCTTTCTCCCTCTTTCTGGACTTCTGTTACCTCTTTCTGCATTTTTCTAGCTTCTTTCTGCACCTTTCTTCATCTTTCTGCACCTCTCTTGCATCTTTCTGCGCCCCTTTCTTCCTCTTTCTGTACATGTCCTACCTATGCAGGCATAGTTAGAAATAAGCATTTACAAAACCTTAGAATTTAGCAGAAAAAAATCACAGGTTTCAGGGACGTTCTAGTTAATATTAACATTTTTTTTAAAAAAAACTAGAAATTCACTGAAAAAAACACAGGTTTCAGGGATGTACTAAACCAGAGAAATTCAGCTGTTATAGTTAGCTGAGCTAACTATAACTTGTGCCCTCGCAATGCACTGCTGATGACATCACATATCACATCACTCATGACATGGTCAGTGACATCACGGATGAGATCACTGATATCGCAAATTACATCACTGATGACATCATTCACTTAATATCTGATGCACCTCCTCACACCCTAATATAACCTTTCATACACCCCCTCTAAAATACAGACTACCATTTTTGAAACCATAGACACACCAGTACCAGTTAGAAAATACCCACTCACCGATTAATAGGTCTATACACACATCCACTCACTCACCCATACAGTTACTCATACACGCAGTCACTCATCAATACAGCCACTGATATATGCACTCATATACCCATATAGACACTCACACACTGCCACTCACCCATGGAGTTACTCACACACCTAGTCAGTCACCCAAAGAATCAATCACACTGCCATTTACTCACCTATGCAGTTATACACACACCACCTCCCTTATTCATACAGATAGCAACACATACTTACTCTCCTCTACAATCACTG
The DNA here is from genome assembly GCF_964204655.1 of Triturus cristatus. NCBI lineage: Eukaryota > Metazoa > Chordata > Amphibia > Caudata > Salamandridae > Triturus > Triturus cristatus. The sequence goes on along the minus strand of NC_140583.1, from coordinate 1,153,713,845 downwards.
GTACAAGCACACACTCATCCACACAGCCACTCTTACAATCACTCACTCTCACATATAGTCACTTATATATTCCAACACTACCAATACTGCCTTTCATATGTAGTTACTCCCACATATACTACTAAGACATCCATTCACTCACCAACACAGCCATACGCACACTCACTCACCCATACAGCCCCTTGCAGATGCACTCATGAACGCTTACACCTAGTAAATTACCAGCTCACACATCCATGCAGGGAGTCACACCCCCCCCCCCACCCACACAGGCCCTCAGGCACCCATACAGGTACTCAGACAACCAATTATTAACCCATACAGACACTCATGTATCTACTTACTAACCCATGCTGCTACTTCCACACCCACTGACAGACTGATACAGACATTCACACAGATTAGTCATTCACCCATGCATTCACTAAGACACGTTTAATCACTGACTTGTACAGTCAGTCACGCACCCACTAGATCATTCATTCAGGCACTCATATACCCACTCATTCATTCAATACACCTTGGTGTGTGTGTGTGTGTGTATATATATACACATACATACATATTATCTACTGGCGGTCGCCAATAGATAGTTATAGTTAGGACCGTGTTTCCATAGGAAATCTCAAAATTCTATTTTGAATAACTTTGGCGCCGGTTGACGAATCCTCGCGAAATTTTCAAAACGAATGGGGCGCTCCGTTCAGCTCCTACCCTGAAAGTCTCGGGGTGATTCGTCAAGCGGGAACCGAGAAAAAAGGGGGGTCCCAAAACGCGTTTTCCCCATGCATTTTTCCATAGGACCTTTAATCACAGCTACAGCCCGAACGGCTGAACAGAATTACTTGAAATTTGGCAGAGAGGTAGCCATAAGGTCAAGGAAGTGCCTTTTGCAGGTCTGGTGTAAATCTGTTCAGTATTTCCGGAGGAAATAGCATTTAAAAGCATATATATATCTATACGCGCGCAGGGTGTGCGCACCGTGCGAGCACCCTAACGTGCGCAAGCGTAATTCTGATTGGTGGTTACATGTTAGTCAACGTTCGAATCGGTCGAAATCAGGAAGTGTCGGCCGCCATTTTGTTTGTTTTCAGTGCGAGAGTGAAAAAGAAAGGTGGCGAACGTGAAAAGGGGGCAGGGTAGAGAGTTCCTGACCCCCTAGCCTTTGTCAGGGGGTCCCTGAAGGACCCCGAAGGCAAAAAAACATTTTTTTTTTTTTTAAATCGCGGGGGTGCGCGCACAGTGCGCGCACCCTGAAAACCCCCCCCAAAAAATGTTTTTTTAATTTTTTTTTTAAAAAAGATTCGCAGGGTGAAAACCAAAAAAAAAATAATAATAATTTTTAATACGTAGTTTATTGTAAAATAAATATATAAAAAAAATAATACATAAATAAATTAGCATTTAAAAAACCGTACAAATTCACTGAAAAAACCATAGGTTTCACACACGTTATAGTTAGGAATTAGCATTTAAAAAACCTTGCAAATTCACTTAAAAAACCATAGGTTTCACACATGTTATAGTTAGCTGGACATTTCACTCATAAAAAACCAATGAAATTCCCCCGTTATAGTTACTGCAGGCAACTATAACTCACGCGACCGCAATCCTCTGCTGATGACGTCAGATATTACATCACTGATGACATATGTGTCTTTCTGAAAAATAAATATTTGTAATATATGTATAGCTAAAGATTAATGGAAGAAGACATGGGTAAATAAGTGTCTAAATACAGTGATGTAATATCTGACGTCATCAGCAGAGGATTGCAGTCGCGTGAGTTATAGTTGCCTGCAGTAACTATAACGGGGGAATTTCATTGGTTTTTTATGAGTGAAATGTCCAGCTAACTATAACATGTGTGAAACCTATGGTTTTTTAAGTGAATCTATATATATATACACACACACACACATATATATATATAAATATATATATATACCATTCTTAATCTTTTTAGAAACACTCACACTAACAGGATGATATCATCAGTGATGTCACTGACCATGTCATGAGTGATGTAATATGTGACGTCATCAGCAGTGCATTGCGGGGGCGCACGTTATAGTTAGCTCAGCTAATTAGAACGGCTGAATTCCTCTGGTTTTGTACGAGTGAAATGTCACCCTAACTAAAACATCCCTGAAACCTGTCTTTTTTTCAGTGAATATACATCGTCATCCGTGCACTTTTGGTCAAACTTCTTTTTGCCACTCCCAAGAACATGCACCGTCTGCAGCTCTGAGCCCTACAGTTCCCACTATAGAGATGCCTGGGTGACCTGTTCTGCCTGAAATTGGACTTCCATCTCCACTATAATTTTTTTCCTCATTTCATTGAAACCTTGAATTATGAGAAAGCTGCATCAGGATCATATGGAGCTGATGCTGACATCTCCGAAATGGCTGTGAAATGTGTGGTAGACTGGTTTATCATTTCAGAAAATTGTCAGTAAAGGAAACTCACAACTTTTTTTCCAGTTTGAGGTGGGTTTTTATACCCACTACCTTCAGAGTTTGTCACTGATTGTGAGGTGTATTGTTTCATTGCACAACAGGGCCACTAGAATTATGCAGTTTGCCAGCCAAGTGTTTTCCTCATAATTGTGGATTTGCTACAGTTGCCACTGAATCTGGCATCTGCTTCATAGCTTTAAAATTTTGCCAACAAATTTGTTTCTAGTTCTGACAGATTAAAAATGACTAAACAAAAAGTTTTGGTTAGTAAAAACGATTGTAGTTCATGTGATAATTGGGAATATTGGTTTAAGCAAAAAGAGGGTAAGTCATAGCTTTCTTGTAGTGTATTAAAGGGTATAATGGAGTTATGGGATAGAAGTTGGTGAACATATAGAATATCCTTCTCTTTCCTGTCTTTGAAATAGAATGATTTATGGCAAATCTTAATACATTTATTGTACCAAATAGAGGAGGCAAGCAAAGGTTGATAAAAATTTGAGCTGTCTGGGAACAGTGAATGTATCCGTTGTTGGGAATATTTTAAGATAGGATGTTTGAAAATAAAAGTGCAGTTGGACAGAAGAAAAAGTCATAAAAAGAGAATTAATGTAATAGAGAACGTTCAAAATTGATCCAGCTAGGTATTGGTGCATCTTGATATTGTCTGTTCAATGCATAAACTTGTCTAATTAAAAAAGCAGTATGATAGAATTTAAAATTAGGGAATCGTACACCCCCTTGATTTTTGGTTTGATTAGTTTAGATAAAACAATACGAGCAGGTGTTTTATTCCAGAGAAATTTAGTACAGAGAGAATTAATTTGGTTAAAATAGTAATTAAGGATTTTAAAAGGTCACATAGAAAGTAAGAATAGAATGAGAGAAACAATCATCATTTTGATGGTATCCAGCCTACTCCACCAGGATAAATGGAGGGGAGACCAAGAAGACAGTGAGTTTGGAATCCTAAGTTTTAGTGCACTAAAATTGTGGGTAAGAGTTTGAGGGATGGTAGGAGAGAACCAGACACCTAGGTATTTAATTTTAGATGGACGCCATTTAAAGTTGGTGTTAGAAAACATGAATTGGTAGCATAAGGAATTTAAAGATAAAATCTCAGTTTTAGAGAAATTCAATTTATAGCCAAATATTTTAGAGTATAAAGCAATCTCCTGTAAGAAGGGAGGCAGGGAGGTTGAGGTTTTCGAAAGGTAGATCAGAATATCGTCTGCAAAAGCAGATAGTTTAGTTTCATGGGAGTTGTGTTGTAAACCAGTTATCAGAGGATTACGGCAAATGCGTTCAAGAAACAGTTGGAGACATAGAAGAAATAAAAGAGGAGAGAGAGGACAACCTTGCCTAGTGCCTCTCTGCAAATTAAAATAAGAAGATAAAAAAACATTAACAGAAACATCGGCATGTGGTTCTGAGTGCAGTAGCTTGATGAACGAAATTAATTTGGGTCTGAAACCAAACCAGTGAAGGGCTTTGAACATGAATTGACAATTTATACGTTCAAATGCTTTTTCAGCGTCAAGAGACAATGCAGTCAGAGGATCAGGATATCCTCTCCTTAGTGCAAGAATATTGGAGAACATCCTAGTTTTATCTGAAGTGAGACTACCTTTAATGAAACCAAATTGATCAGGGTTAATAAGTAGAGATATAACATCATCTAGTCTAGAGGCAAGAATTTTTGCAAAAAGTTTACAATCTTAGTTAATTAATGAGATTGGGCAGTAATTTTGACACATGGAATGATCTTTATCAGGTTTGGGATTAATTACAATGAGAGCATCTAGGAAGGAGCCTTCGGGTTTAGATTTCAATAGAAAAGAGGTGAAAAGCTCAAGTAAGTGTGGTGCAAAAATAGATGAAAAAGAAGACATACATTCAATAGAAAAACCATCAGGACCAGGATTAGATTAAAAGTATTTTATTCATTTTAGCACAGTTACTTAAAACCATTGCTACAAAATGACTCATTACATTTCAACAATTTTTAAAGTAATAAAACCATTTTGCTAAAAATCAGTTAAAATCAGTGCAAGCTAATTGATCTTTGCAATACATTGATAAAATAAGCATTTATTTAGCAGTGTCCGACTTTTACTTTTTAGCTATATTGATGTTCTAGCCAGAGATCAGGATCTCGATATTGTGGCATTTTATTCTCCACTTGTCTCAAAACTTTTACAAGGCGGCAGTTATGCTGCGTGTCCTCAGATACAAAGCACGCCAGCACAGCCTGCCTTCGTGTGCGGATACCGCTCTGATTAAAAAGTGATTTTAAAAGCTGTTTTCTTTCCTTTATTAGTTCTTTGCACATACAGAGAAGGTGCAGCATGTCTTATTGCGCTGCACCACAAAGGCGACAGATGGAATCGGATTGGTTTTTCAGCCAGTGCGGAAAGTGCTTTGTACATGGTTGTAGGCCAAATCAGTATTTTAAGAATTTGATTTTGGTAGATTTGGCAAACCCCAGGGCTAGATATTTTTGAGCAGTGAGGGAGGAATAGCAGCTCAAGATCATCTAGCCGTGCGACCTTCTGTGCTGTGCTGGAGAGACTCTTGTTGGTAGACCAAAAATGATTCCATACACTTTTGCGACCACACCATCCAGTAACTTAGAGTCCCTTCCCCTCTGTGCCTCGCTCCTGTAAGGTAATGTAGGTTGAAGTTGTGCCCGTATTACTTCAACCAATGGGGCAAGTGAGGCGCCGTTCAGTTTGGAGTTAAGATTTCTCATTGAGGCTGCTAGGGCTGTTCCCTTCCTTTTGATTGTGTCTCTTTGGGCTACAAAGTGCCCACCTTTGTCGATGATTACCCCCAAGTATTTATACTATGTTGCTGAGTCTATGCTGGTCTTGCCCCAAAACCAGACAGGTGTTTTCTTAGAGTTCTTTTTAATTGTCATGGTTTTGGTTTTCTCCAAGTTAAGATTTAATTTATTTGCCTCGGAGTACTCAAATGTAATGTTAAGAAGATGCTGTAAACCCTCCTTCGTTTGGCTAATCAAAACTAAATCGTCAGCATAAAGTAGGGTTTAGATTTCAATAGAAAAGAGGTGAAAAGCTCAAGTAAGTGTGGTGAAAAAATAGATGAAAAAGAAGATATAAGTTCAATAGATAAACCATCAGGACCAGGAGCTTTAGCTCTCTTCAGAGATTTAATGGCATACAAAATCTCCTGAAGAGTTATATCTTTTTTAAGGAGAGCCACAGCATCCGGAATGGAGAGAGGAGAGGGGATACCATCGAAGAATGACTGGATGTCATGATCAGGAGGATGGGTGTCTTCCATATATAATGAGCTATAGTAGGACTGGAAAGCATTAACAGTGCCTGAGTCGGAGTGTAGTAAATTGTTAGTAAGGACATTACGAATAGGTCCAATGGTTTTTCTTTCCAATTTGACTTTTAAATAATTGGCAAACATTCTACTCGCTTTGTTCTGACCCCCATGATATTTGGATTTTATTTTAAGTAGGATGTTACAAGCATCAGTTGTAGCCAGTTTGTTTAAATTTGATTTCGCCTTGATAAGGTAACGGAGATGGACAGGGGATTTAGAATTATAGTAAGAGGGTTCAAGAGTCTTAAATCGTTTAAAGTTGGAAAGTTATTGGGAATTTAATAACTTTTTCCTCCCCGGATTGTGCCCACAAACAATATGCGGAGATTAAGGTGGGAAAATGTAGGAACTAACCATCAGGCCATTGCTGAGATCAATGGTCAGGTGGACTTGGCAATATCAGCTATAGAGCACCTTAACCCACTTAGCACCGACCTAGATAAAGTTGAAGGATTACATAACTCCCTCTTTAGTGTAATTAAGGAGTATTTTCTCAAACCAGTGAAAATCATGATAATAGAATCCCTAAGCCTGCTTAATGGTATAATGAACAATATAGGGAAACACGATCAGCTTTAGGTGAAGCCATCAAGGGGGGGCAATCCACTTTAATTCAAGCCGCTAGAAAGAACTACAAAACTAGTATATCTAAGGCCAAAAAAGCCTGGGATGAACACCACTGGACCGAGTTAAAGGCAGCCAGTGATAGTAGGGATTCCCGTTTATTTTGGCACATTGTTAGATGGGGAAAATCTGGTTTTCCCGAGTCCCCACATAACAATGTGCCGGAAGAAGAATGGTTAAAATTCTTTAAGACGCAGTATGCTGCACCCAATAATGACAACACGGTCCAGGAATTTAGTGTAGACCTTCCCAAAGTGAACCTCTTTGGTCCAGCTGAAATTATGTTGGCTTTGAATACGGTTGCCTGTGGACGTGCCCCTGGTCTTGATGGTGTGCCAGCTGATCTATTTGTTAATGACAAGGAGCGCTGGTGCCAATATATCCACCTTCTTATTAATGCTATTGCTTTGGGTGCTGCGGTCCCAAAATCTTGGCAGGGCGCAGTTATTATTCCTATTTTTAAAAAAGGCGATCGATCCCTTCCGGGAAATTACAAGCCAATAAGCCTCATAGATACCATCCAAAAGGTCGTGGAACGTGTGATCGTCAATAGGCTCCTGGATTGGGTGGATGAGACTAATGCTCTCTCACCATTCCAGGCTGGCTTTCGACGGTCCACAAGCACGGTGGACCAGGTTTTCCGTTTCACCCTGTTACAATGGAAGACAGTGGTGCTGGGCAAAGGAAGCTTGTATGCGGCCTTTGTCGATCTACGGGCCGCTTTTGACCTTGTTCCCCGATCCAAGCTTTGGATGGCCCTAAATAAGCAGGGTCTCCCTAGCGATTTATTATCTTTGATAATGAGGCTACACGAATCTAACTATGCCAGAATCCAGTGGGGAGGACTTGGTTCGGTAACCTCGGACTTCCCTGTAGAGAGGGGAGTCCGGCAGGGATGTTCGATGGCTCCTGTTCTTTTTACCTTATATATTAACGATGTTGTTGCTCGTATGACTTCTGCACAAGTGGACGCTCCATTCTTAGCTGGGATTTAAATCCCCATTTTAATGTTTGCAGACGACACGCTCATCCTATCTAAAACACCTAGTGGTTTGCAGTGTGCTTTGTCTATTTTTGACCAATTTTGTGGGGAGTATGGATTAGAGGTTAATACTGCCAAAACAAAGCTTATGATATTCAACCCCCATCGTAGCTTTAAATCTAAAATTATTTTAAACGATCGCCCGCTAGAGGTAGTGAATACCTTTACATATCTGGGTATGCATATATCTAGCGAGAAGAGTTGGCGGCATCATGTTGAAATTGCTACACTTAAACATAGGCAATTGGCAGGTGCTATCTGTACAGAGCATAGAAAATCATTGACCAAACCTGTAAAACCTGTTTTACAGGTATACGAAGCAAAAGCTTTAGGATCCGCCTTATATGGTGCCGAGCTCTGGGGTTTCGAGAAGGTTGTTGCTCTTCAAACCTCAGAGAACAAATTTTTAAGGGCAATAGTAGGCGTCCCTAAAAGTACTCCATTGTTGCCCCTTAAATACGACTTGGGTAGAAAAGCAATCTCAGACTTGGTCCAACTTCGCCCTATCCTGTATTGGCGCAGGTTATGGACGACTCCGGTCCTTTCACATTATGCAGATGGCTTTTTAGACATTATAAGGTCCGACGTTTATCATAAAATAGGATGGTTAAAATCACTTAGGGCATCCCTGTCCGAGCTTGGCCTGTGCTCACTCTGGGATGATCCGGCGAGAGCCAGCTTTCCATCTAAAAGCACCTTAAAGAATATTTATTGGGAGTTGGTTGCTCGCCGGCACTGGAATAGCTCGAGTGCCGGCTCTATGACTGGAGAGTTCCTTGAGGCCAAGATGTATCCTTGTCTGGAACCATACTGGGACATCAGAACAAGGCCTCAGGAAAGAAAGCTTCTTTTCCAATTGAGATCAGGTGCACTTCCCCTCAAATTCCTGACATCTAAGTGGGAAGGGGGATCTTGTGATGGTTGCCCCGCTTGTGGTACCAGTAAAGAAACTATTGGCCATTTCCTATTTGTCTGTAAGTTCTACGCGGTCCCAAGGCGTAACTGGTTGTCCCCGATGTGTAAAAATCTAGGAACAACCAGTGGTAATGTGGCCCTGCGTATTATCTGTACCAGCACTTTACCATGGATTTCAGTAGCCACTGCAAAATATCTAGGCTGGGCGTGGTCGATTAGACAGAGACTGCTAGTCGTTTGACTATTCTCATGATCAGGGAGAGACTGCTAGTCTTTTGATTATTCTCTCCTATGTTATTTTCCCTGCATTTCTATTTTCATATCACGGTTTTGAAAGCATTTTTATTCAATTATTTATCTTGTGTCTTTTTTAACTTAAATCACTTACCGCTAAAAGAACAGTTCGTTTAATTGGGTCTTGATCAAGATAAAAATCGTACATGTATGCTTTGCATCTGATCTGCTGATCATAATTTAATCTTATTTTTAATCATTGTATGAAATTGTTATTGTAATTGTTCTTGCTTTTATGAATGATATTCGAATAAAGCATACTTGACTGACTGATTAAAAAATAACTTTTTCTTTCTGGCAGTGTAGGCAATGTAAAGGCTCTAAAAGAGGCTTTAAAGGCATCCTAGTTATTGTGAACAGAGGTATCACTTGATTTGTTAAGCTGAAATAATTCTCTTATAAAGGAGGTAACTTCTAAAATATAAGTTTGATCAGATAGTAAGAAGTTGTTAAATCTCCATCTTGCATGTTTGGGGGTAGCAAGGGACACAGCAAAAGAGACTGAAACGGGGCATGGTCAGAAATAAAAATGGAGCCAATCTCAGAAGATTGGAGAGAAGGATGTAAAGGTTTTGAGACCAAAATGTAATAAATACGAGACATGGTGAGATGAACATTTGAAAAAAATGGAAACTCATGTTTATCTGGGTTACTAGTTTTCCATGCATCATAGAGTGGACGAGAGGCAATAGCAGATTGAAATGCTTTATGTGAATTATCTGGTTTAAATTTACAGTTTGATTTTCTGTCATAAAAGGGGTTCAGCCAGTTGTTGAAATCCCCAGCAACAATAATATTAGGGTTAGTAATGGAAGACAATTTTAGTTTAATCATATGCCAAAAACCCGGATCAGACTTAACCGGCCAATAAATATTGAAGAAGGTGACCTGTTTATTATAGACGATGGCATTAAGTATTACTCATCGTCCAATTGTGTCACATTCAGTTGATAACATTTGAATTTTCAGTGATTTGTGACATAGGATGCCAGCACCACTCTTGCGGTTGACAGCAGGAGAAAAAACACCCATTGACGTTTGAGCTTGAGTGATTCAACATCATTACAGTGGGTTTCTTGCAGAAAAACAATCTGACAGTTAAGTTTTGATAAATGAGAAAGTACCTTTTGACGCTTAACAGGATGACCCAGACCACAGACGTTCCTGGATACAACATTAAACATGTTGATGTTTAAAAACAAGGGTACAGGCACAATGATGGCGAACTGCAAAGACAACAATGGGAATAAAAAGACACAGTTCGTCAAAATTCGGGTAACAAGAAGGTATTACTAAAAACATAAAGAAGTGAAACAAATAGACACTCGTATAGTTATAGAGAAAGGAAAAGGAAAATAGAAAAATTAGAGAGTGAAAAGGAGGCTATAGAGATAGAGCGAATGAGATTAGAATAAAGGAGATAGAGAAAAAAGGGACACATCAAGGACATAAAGCAAGATCTGAAGTAAAAAGAGGAAGAAACCCGGACGGGAATGTCAGCACCCAGAAACAATAACAACAACGGAGAGAAAATAAAAAGAGAGAGACAAAAATAGAGAGATTCAGGCTGCTTCACCCATATTTGAAAAGCAAACGTTAGAGATTACAACCAGAAACGAGAAGCCTTGAAGTATTAACAATTTAAGGACATTGAGCATTTGTGTCTATAGGTATCTTGGTAATGGTTTGCAAAAACAGTCTTTTTTAGTCGGGTCTTCGAACGAGCGAGAAATACCTTCATAAGTAATTTTGCATAGGCAAGGGTGTAGTATGCCATAACGAATGTTCATGGATCTTAGTTGAGGATGAAGGGCTAGGAATTCTTTACAGCTAGCATTGGTTGCTTTGGAAAGATCCTGTGAGATAAAGATGTTATGACCAGACAAGACAACGTTTTTCTCTGGCTTTTAATACACGCATCAGGTCGGTGAATTCTAAAAAGAGCATTATAATACCATGTGGTCTGTTAGATTGAGGCTGAGGGTGACCAAGACGATGTGCCCACTGGATATTAAGAGGAGTAGAAGACTGAAGGTTAAGATGGTCAGACAAAAATTTCTTTAAGAAGGAGAGAAGATCAGGACCTTCAACATTTTCAGGTTAACCATAAGGCCGAAGATTGTTCCTTCTGTTGCGATTTTCGAGGTCTTCGGTGTGTAGTTTAAGCTTTTGAATTTCATGTTCTAGCAAGGGTATTTTAATAGCCATGTCCTGAAGGTGGCCCACACATTATTCCATTTCGAAGATTGTACCTTCCATGTTGATCCATCGGTCTTCAATCTGTTGTAGTTTTTCATTGGTGGTATTCATGAACGGTTTTAGTGCACGTAGCTCATCTAAAATTGTGTCCAGGACCAGGTTAGGAGATGACTGGACCGGAGATGGAGGATCATTTTTGGCTCTTTTAGGTTAAGATGCTGTCATGAGGTTAAGGAAGTCGCTAGCCATCTTGTTGATGTGTACCGGTTGGTGATGTAGTTTTTTAATAGTAGAGAGCCTGCCCATAAAATAGGTGGTCAATGAGAGAAAGATCGATGTAGTTGTATGATGATTCACACATGATAATAATGAGAGCTGTGATTAATTATCGGTGACAGGCACACAACCACATAGCAGGCTCTGAAGCCAAAAATTATAGAGGGTCCCGCTGACTTGCAATCATGCAAGGAGAAAGGGTTGTGGGAGTGAGACTCTCTAGAAGCCCACCAGTACAGGGATTCGCCCTTCTGCGTACTCAAGTCCTTGGACTAACAAATAGAGATTGGCACGGAATCTGTAATATCAAGGAAGTATTTTATTATCACTCATGAGTGGTACTACATCGACACAGAGCCCTCAGGCAATGTATGAGGTGGTACATGGAGTACAGAAACCCATGGGTCTTTTATGCCCAGTTTGTAGCTGAGTAAGCGTGAAGGCTCAAAAAGAGGCAGTACAAGTATACACAAGAATAGTTATTCACATATAGGGACTAACAGAAAATACTTAGTCAACAAAGTAGGAGGAGTAACAAAAACCCTTATATCAGTTGAAATAGCCTGACAGTTGCACCCTAAGACAGGTGCATTCTAGCAGCTACAGGCTTTTCTGAGCATGCGCAGTGCTCTGGCTCAGTGCTGAAGGAGTTAACTATAGATGATGACTCAGGCATAATAGAGAAGCAGGCAACAGTGAAGATGGGGAAGCACATGGCTAACTAAAAAGGCTGCCACAAACAAAATGGCTTCAGCTCATGCTAACAGCGATTTCTGCTAGTTTCCACAGATGACCTTTTTAGCATTAGCTGAAGACATCCCTATGATCTAGAAGGAATATAGAAAATATTTTTCACATTTATTCTCATAAATTCATTACTATCCTGATCCATTGCTAGGTGGGCATTTATATTCTAAACATTTCATTAAACGGGTATATATAAGGTATAGGCAGGAGCACAAAGGGAACAGAGCATTAGGCCATAATGAACACACAAATAGCAGGAGAAAGTAATGACTATTATTACAAACAGAACTATCAATATTTTTCCAACCTCAAGCAGAAAGTAAATCCCCAAACCACCCAGTCCAATTCTAAGTTTCAGGGCTCTGATGTATTTCAGTGACCATCTATTTCAACTTCAGAATAGCCAACAGCACATCCAGTGCTCTTTTTATGAGGGCTAGAGTACCAATTGATATGTTCAGGAGGAGGGCAGAGCAGTATTTATCGAAATATATAGAAAAAAATTTCTTTTGCGAGAAAAACAGTATTCCAAATACGAATATTAAAGCAGACACACATATCTCAGGAATATATATTTTTTGGGGGGGTACCAGGAGGACCAAACATGGCCATGGGAATTAGAACAAGAAGCCGCAAAGGGCTGCTCCTCTTCAAAAATGGGATGAGCAAAGGGGTACATTGCTAAAAGTACTTGGAGAATAGAAGCCACTGTACAACCAGCCAGAGGGGAGTCTTCTCCCTGTGTCCGCCTGAGCCTCACAGCAGACTCTTATTGTTCACTTCTCCCATGGTGGAGCTGCACAACTTGCAATTTAGGAAAACAAACACGGCCCAGATTGAGTAAAAAAGTCTTTCTTACAGGATAGGGCAATCTCCCCCGGGCAAATACCCTCAACAATCCTGTCCAGTGTCTCAGGCAGTGCACCAGTTTTCTTCACTTTAATCTAACAGGCACCAGAGACAGCACCTGTACCCTAAACTCAAGTCCTACCCTAACTCTTGCGTTGCTCCGCTGGCGCACTGCTCTTTCATCGGGGCCACTCTTGATCAACAAACAGAGGTGCAGACTTGCATTCACTTGGGGGCCAGGACTCAGAGGCCTGATGCTGAAGCAACCCTTGTTTCAAAGGGGGTCACCTCAAGCAAAGCTTCTTTGCCGTCCTGGTCGGTCTGTGACTCTCTCAGCTGGGCATCCAAAAATGGGGTCAACATGAAGGATCACCTTCCGTTCTGATTTGTGACCCCGTCTTTCGCCCAAGACAGTGGCAGGGGTACACACTTCACGTCCTTTCCATGGGCCTAGTGCTTCCGGCATTCTACCTTCACTGCGGTCCTAGTTGCCAGCAACGCCTGTGCTGGTTCCCTTTACCTCGGCTCCAAGCTGAACTAGTACCGACTACCCAGGCTGGATCTGATGTCTGGGCCCCTCTGGAAATGGTTATAAGGCAGCAAATATCTATTGGTGAACAGAACAAAAAGGTCTTTAGACAAGGGATATATATAATTTATCAACAGAGAGGATACTCTATTTCAGAAAATTTCTTTAGTCTCGAGGCGCCCTATACATTAGCAAGGCACCCAAAAACCACTTGATCTATCTGAGAGTAAAAAACACCCTAGACCTATTGGCAAGTATAAAAGGAATTTTTGGTGAACTGACAAGAGTAAAACGTATAGTTCATTACACTTCTACTTATGAACATTCCACTACTTGTACATGACTGCAGAGACTTCTAAAATTATTTTTCTCAGTAAAAACACCTACATCTTACACTTAGGGCCATGCTCTCATGGTATAGGTGCAGCGGGAAAATCTAAAAACTACTAATTTAACAGGGATTCTTACTACATAAATAATTAATAAAACCTCAACATAGTGGGTACATGAATTTCTCCAGCAGAACCTATTTTTTTTTTGAAAATTCTTTTTTATTGGCATTTGTATAAACATTACATACAGAGGCACATTTGGAGTTACTATTGATGCTGAACTACACAAGGCAGGAACGCCCAGCCGCATCCCAGGCGGACCCCCGAGCTCGGGGACCCGCGGGGATGCGCGTCGTTACTCTTTTTAAGCTGCAGACAGACGCCCAGGGTCTCCGTCTGGGCTTGCCCCACCAATGCGCACGGTGGTCACTGCGCCGCATAGGAGCCATGTAGCGTGCATATTCCCCTGTGAGGTGTATCATTAAGCTATGGGGTTGCAGCCATAAGCTAACCTTCAACCAACTGGGGATATAGAAACTGGGGGGGTGGTTGCACTATGCCGCGGGTAGTGATCAACAGTAGTCTTGTGCCTAAGAGCTGGACCATCGCGTGGGATGATGTCGGGGTTTTTGCAGGTGCGGGGATGGGGGGAGGATAGTCGGGTGAGGAGGGGGATGCGGGGGCGCCAGTTACCGCCTATATGGAAGCATGGTAGCGGGACAGATGATGTCTACGTCCGGGACCCACCGGGTGCCTGGTCTTCTCGTGTGTCTCCCTGGGTGGGCTCCTGGCTCGCGGCTGGGGGATCGATTGTTCGTGGACCCGCCACAGCTGTGGTTTCGTGCGCGAAGGAGTGCATTAACATGGCCCATGGCAGGGAGATCAGGTGTTTGCGCATCCCTTGGGCTTCCTCCGTTCTGAGTAGTGTTTCCTCCGCTTTACCCCATTTTTTGACTGCGCCTACCCATGCCGCTAGGGAGGGCCCCTCTGGTGTCTTCCAGTGCATGGTGATGCACCGTTTGGCTAGGAGAAGCAATAGGGAGGCGTAACGTCTTTCCACCTTCTTGTGTTTGTGCCGCTTGTGTCTACCCAGGGCGCTCGCCTCCCATGTGTACAGGTCTTGTAGTCCCGTGACTGTGCGGAGAGCGGTATGGATCGCGTGCCAATAACTATGAAGTGTCGGGCAGTCCCAAAACATGTGTATAAACGAGGCAGCGGGTTCCAGGCATCTGGGGCAGGCAAACGAACTGTCTGGAAGTATTTCTGTAGTTTTTCGGGAGTGAGGTACGCCCTGTGCAGGATGTGCAGTTGTATATTCTTAAAACGGTAATTGCGGGACACTTTTTTGGTATGCTCCAGGGCCCTGGTCCATTTTCTATCATCTAGGGGTCTGCGGAAGTCAGTTTCCCAACGCTCTCTGAGGGGTGCAAGCGTGGGTTGCCGCAGGGTCCGCATAGCTTTGTAGATCCAAGTGACTTGATGGCGTCCTGGCCCCATCTGTAGGATCGCATGGATGACCGGGTGTGTGCAGGGTTCCATGTCGATCACGCGCCACTGCCTTCGGCAGTCCGTGAGCAGCTGCCTATGCCATAGGAATTGCCCCTCGGGAAGGTCGAAGTCGCCGACCAATGCTGCGAAGGTCTGCCGTTTCCCTTAAAAAAATAACATCCCCACCTCCGTCACAGCATGATCTGTCCATGTGTGCAGCATTCGCTCCGTGTAATGCGCCCGACCCCTGGGGAGGCCCACCAACGGCAGCAGCGGAGAGTACAGGGGAGCATCCCGACTAAGACGCTGGACACGCGCTAGACAGGCCCGCGCCATCATTACCTGGAGGGGTCCAGATGGCAGCAGTGCTGCGCCTGGCAGCAACATGCGGTGGATGGTGGGAGTGTGAATGCGCCCCGCCTCAGTGATCAGCTCCCCCTGTGCCCGGCCCGCCGTCCAACGTGATACCCATTACAGCTGGGCGGCAAGGAAGTACGCTTCGAATGAGGGGGCCGCCAGCCCGCCTTGGTCAAGGGGCAATTGCAGTTTTGCCAGAGCAATACGCCGGCGACCAGTGCCCCAGATGAGGGTCCCAAGCAGGGAGTCCAGTTTGCGGAATAGGGATCGCTGGGGAACCACTGGGAGATTGGAGAAGAGGTACAACAGGCGCGGGACTAGAATCATTTTTGCAACAGCTATCCTCCCAGGGACCGCCAGGTGGAGACCCTTCCAGAAGTGGATCGAGGATCGAATACCACCCATCAGTGTGCGGTAATTCCCCTCATAAATGTCTTGCGGGGTATGATAAAGTTGGATGCCTAAGTAGCGAACCGCTTAGGGGCTCCACGAGATGTCGACATCCCCCAACCGTATCGGACAGCGAGGCATGGCCTGTGCCAGGGGATAGACCGTGGACTTGTGCCAGTTGACCCTGAGACCCGTCACTTCTGCAAAATCGTGCAGGATGCGCGATATAGGAGTCAAATCCGCCGCAACATCCCGGACATATATAAGTACGTCGTCAGCGTATAGCGATACTGAGTGGATAGAGTCACCTATAGGAATTCCCCACTCCTCGCCAGCCGCACGCAACAGGGTCGCCAACGGCTCCATCGCCATTGCGAAGAGCAAGGGGGAGAGTGGGCATCCCTGCCTGGTGCCACGGCGGATTGGAAAGGAGTCCGAGATGAGGGGGCCTATACGCGCCCTGGAGCTGGGCGCGGAGTAACTAAGCCGAGCGTAGGCCTGCAATTTGGGTCCGATGCCCATGCGCTGTAGGACCCGAAATAGGTAGGCCCATGAGAGAGTGTCGAAAGCTTTTTCGAGGTCCAGCACCAGGCACAATGCCCGCGGGAACCGTTCACGTATCTGGTCTTGCACGTGGAACAGCCGTCGGATGTTATAAGAGGTGTGCCTACCTGGCACGAATCCGCTCTGATCTGGGTGGATTAATTGTGGGAGGATCGTGTTGTATCTGTCTGCCAGAACTTTCCCGTAAATTTTGTAGTCCACCGGCAGTAGGGCTATGGGCCGGTAGGATCCCAGCTGGTACGGGTCCCTGTCCGGTTTGAGAAGGGATACTATGACGGATTCGCGCATGAATTGAAGCAGAGTCCCCGCGTCTAAAGCTGCCTGGAATTGTGACTCTAGTTGAGGGACTAGCTGAGACGCAAAGGCCTGTGGGAAGCCGTCAGAACCGGGGGCTTTGCGGGTGGCTAGTGCCCTCATTGCATGCCGAATCACGGTCGCCTTGATCGGGCAGTCGAGTTCCTGACGTGTGTCATGGTCTATATGGGGGAGTCTGACGCGATCCAGGAACTCAGCGAGGACCTCGTCCGATACCGGCTGGTATACAAGAGCGTGTAATGATCTTGGAAGGCCTTGAGGATCTGGTCCTGCGAGTATACCAGGGTGTCCTGTGCAGTACGAATGGCCGTGACAGTCGGGAGGCTCGAATACTGTTTAACGAGCCAAGCTAATAGCGTGCCCGCCCGATCGCCTTCTTTATGAACCCGAGCTGCGTACGCCGCGAAGTTATACCGGCGCATACTTGCCAACGCCTCTGCGTAGGCAGTCTCTGCGCCAGCCATCCTGGCCGGCGTGGCAATAGCCGGGTTAGGCTCCTTAGTGAGTTCGGCTAGCGTCTGTTCTGCCCGCTGTATGTCCCTCTCCAGTACCCGCCGGACCCCCGAGATATGGCGAATGCAAGTACCGCGCATTACTACCTTGAAAGCATCCCACTTCTGCGCTCTCGTACTGGCCGTGCCCGTGTTCTGCTGAAAATAATGACGAATGTGGTCCTCCAGGGTTTGTTTAAAAAACGGGTCGTCAAGGCTATCCCGGGGAGGTGCCAAGTGGGGATAGGAGGATGTGGCGGACGCCATTGAATTGTTATCGTGTGGGCATCATGGTCTGAAATAGTTCTACCTAAGTAATCAGCGTCTACAACGGCCGGGAGGATGGTGGGGGAGCAAAGGAAACAATCCAGGCGCACTCTGAGATCGTGCGGTCTGGAGTGGAACGAGTAGAATTTGGTGGTTGGGTTCTGAGTTCGCCAGGCATCCGCCAGGGACCAGTGCCGCACCCACGTTGCGAACCGTTGTGCCTGCACTACAATGGGGGAGGTTGGGAGGGGCGGGCGGGACCTGTCCAATAGTATGTCTTGTATACAATTGTAGTCACCCCCCAGGATCCATGGCGCCTGCGTATATGTGCTTAAGGGGGCGGACAGTGCATCCCAGAATTTGTTTTGTTCTGTGTTAGGCCCATAAATGCTGCCCAGTAACACCGTCTGACCATCTAACCGACCCTGAAGTAGGACGTATCGGCCCTCCGGATCTATTGTATGCGACAGTTCCTGAAGGGGGACCCCAGGACGCACCCATATAAGGGCGCCTCGGGCGAATGCTGAGTAAGTTGTGGCGCATATGTCTCCCCGCCACCTCTTGCGTAATTTTGCCACCTCCCCCGCTGTGAGGTGTGTCTCCTGCAGGAGTGCAATTTGTGCGTGGTGATGCTTGATGTAGGCGTATATGGAGTATCTCTTGCGCGCTGTATGCATTCCTCGCACGTTCAAGGTGAGAATTGTGGTTTTACCGGTGTGTGCCATCAGTGTGCGTGTCTAGCGCAGGTCGCAGGACGGGTCAGCAGATTCCCCCAAGGGTGCCCGACCCATGACCAGTTACCCCGCTCCCGCGTTACTAGCGCGCCAACGCAGCAGCTCAGCGGCTTGTGGTTTGGGACATAGTGCAGAGGGTGCGCGTGGAAAGGGAAGGAAGAACTGGGGTGGGTGCGAACTTAACTTGCCCCAACTCGGAGGACCCATCGCCAAGTGCGATGCGTCCAAACTGACTCCCGAGTGGCTCGAGAGCATCAACCTGTTATTTAAAGGGGGGGTCGGCCTGCGTCCACTGGGGGCTCAACGTGTGGGCTATGCGCGCTATCTATGGCGAGCTTCTGGTCAGTTAAACCGCGCCCAGGGGTATGGGCGCTCGGGGCAACAGGGGGACGCCGGGAGCGCGGGACCAACAATGTTGCGGGGCAGTGAGCCTCTCCCCATACTATGAAAGGTGCAACGTGTGGTATGGAACCAGTCATATCAAGGCGTCCGCTGTGCGCGGGGTGACCGAGGGCAAGGCCACCGAGTCCACTCCAGATTGTGTCGTCTCACTGTCCTCCTCTTCCTCTGACGTAAAGACATGGGGGGCGCGTTCTAGGTCCGTTACTGGGGAGGCCGGACAAAGGCCAGCCGCCGCTTTGAGAGCCTGGCGTCGCTCCTGAACTATCTGTTCCAAGTCCGGGGACCCCAGAGTGCGCGGAGGCAACGCAGGGGTACCAGGACGATGTCGTCTTTGCGAGCGCTGCCTCCTGGGGCCCCCGGCGTTCGCGTGTTGCTCCTGGGGGCGCCCAGTCTGCCGGCCCACAGTGCAGTTCTGGTCCGCCCAATCGTGCGCCTCTTCAGGTGTTGCAAAGAAGTGTGTGACGCCGTTGTGAATGATTTTCAGGCGGGCCGGGAATAGGAGAGAGTACTGTATTTTGTCTTCCCGCAGGCGCCGTTTCACCTCTAGGAAGGAAGCCCTTTGGCGTTGGACCGCCCGGGAGTAGTCCGGAAAAATCATGATGATTTTGTTTTTGACTCGGAGTGGGCCTGACTGTCGGGCCGCCCGGAGCACGGCATCTCGGTCTCTGAAGTGGAGGAACTTGGCTAGCATCGGGCGTGGTGGGGCACCCGGCTGTGGATGACGTGCTGGAACGCGGTGTGCCCTCTCGACAGAGAAATACGCTGTGCGGTCTTTGCTAGGGGTGAACGATTTAGTCCAGGCTTCTATGTACTCCACCGCGCCAGATCGTTCGATTCCCTCCGGCAGCCCAAGGATGCGGATGTTGCAGCGCCGCGACCTCCCCTCCAAGTCGTCAATGCGTTCTTCCATGGTGGACATGCGGCCCATCAGATCGCGCATCGAGTCTTGGTGTGCTTCTACCATAGGTTGAATGTCGGCGACCGCTTTTGTATTGTCCGTAACTTTATCCGCTAATTTACGATGATCATCTCGGAGGAGACTGACATCCGTAGTGCGGGTGCCCAGCTGTTGCTCCAAGGAGAGTCGCGACTGCTCTATCGCCGCCAGGACCTGATCCAATTTGGTCGATAAGGAGGGCTCCCTCGCCGATGCGGCCGGGACTCCTGAAGCGGCCCCGGGGACCGACGTCGCCGCCCTAGGTTTTCCCATGATTTCCGGTAGGGGGCCCCCCCCAAGTGTGAAGTAGGCTCTGCTATGGAACGGGGTGTGGTTTATGTCCAGATAAGGGGCCCTCCGGCGCTCCACCTCGCCGCCGTGTCGCCAGTCGCCACTACAGGTGCGTATCGCCCATGGGGCAGGCAGGAATGTAGAGGATGGGGTGGCCGTGCAATTGACAAAGTCCACTGGCGCTGCGCACCCACCAGGGCACTGACAGCCCCCCTCTCCCCCTGTTTCAAGGATGGGGCTATACGCCCGAACCGGCGATGCCCTCTCAGCGAGGCGGAGCCAGCGCCAGCTCTCCACGAGGCCTTCACTGTCCTCCCCCAACTCCAGATGTGTCCTTGGGGGCCTTCTCCGCTGTGCAGGTGAATGCCGGGACAACACCCCAGGGCCCCGGGAAGCTTCTCCAGCAGAACCTATTGTGACAAACAAACTCCTATAAAATAATATTTCCTTCAAAATGTTTGCTGAGGATCACATGGACGTCTTTCCTAATATTGTGAACCGTGTGCATTCTACGCTTCACGATGTGGACTATGTACCATCATTTTCAAAGAAAGAAAACCCTATTCACCAGCTCTAATAAGGGCTGTCCGCTCAATTACACAGACTAACTAATAAAAGACTAGTGATACCTTTGTAAAACTGTATATAGCATGAGAATAACATAAACAATAATAGTGTTATCACCTGGGAGTTTTAGAACAAAAACTACCCGCATATAGTTTCCCTTAAAGGTCAAATAAGGGAGCATCAATCTCTGATTCCAATTTTATCAGTTTACAGACAGGATGGGCAGTAACATGGCGTATTTATTTATTCATTTTATTAATCTTAACAATTTTAAAACAGTATTACTTAATAGCCAATTAGACGTGCACTGGTGAGTGAAGTGCTTTGTCTCTATTCACAGAATCTTGTGGAATGGATGACTAGAGCGAGCCCAACCAATTGTTTTATGGCCGTTCCTAAACAGCTTAGACAGGCTCAAGAGAGAGTGAGAAAAAGAGAGAAAGAACACAAGAACAAGCTTAATTTTGCTCATCCTTAATTTGCCCAGGAGCTAATCTCCTTTCCCCCATTCGACAGTAGGTAACCTAAACAGGTGACCTCCTGTCGGCAATATTGACCCTCCTTTTTTGCACAAACAGACTTGTAGGAGGTAAATAGCTAGGGAAACCATATCAAGGATGCCATATCCAATATATTGGACTGTACCGCTTTGTAAATTGTGGTATGCAAGCACATTGAGTTTACTAGAAAACATTAATAACCAACTACCAATTCCTTTAGCAATTGTACTAGTTTAACATGAGGGTGCATGAATGCAAACTGAATTCCATTGCCTCCTTATCTTAGCCCTTGCACAGTAATCTTTAAGCTAAAACCATTATTTCTATATGCATGGCAGAGCTATTCTCTACACTGGGCCCACATAAGTTACTGCCTTTCCTTTGCTTCTTATGACTTCGCAAAACCTGCCAGGTCTTTTGCCAAAAATAATAAGCAAAGCTTCTCTTTCTCTTTGCGCTGTCATCCTTTCCTTCAGAATCTTTTCCGAGGTCGAAGTGCCAAAGCAAACCTATTAGAAAAACCCCTCCTATGTGGGTATTTTGCTTCCAACCGTGCTGGTCTGCTAAATACAGAACTCGACCTCTGACCCTTAAACCTGCTGTCGCATGTCTTGTGCAAGGCTATTCCCATGTGGTTATCACAGCTCAAAGTAACTCTCAAGAAGCATGGCAAGAACGCACTTCCCCCGAACCTTAGAGCGGAACCAAACCTTCTAAGATTTAGGAAATCCCTCAAAACCCTCCTCTTTCCCTGACTTCTCCCTTGCCCCCCCCCTTTAGGAGTTCGAGGTTTCAGCGCTGGGATACTCGAGGGTGACTACGCGCTCTATAAAAACCTAAAATAAATAAAATAAATAAATAAATAAAATAAAGAACATTCCTGCTCCGTACCTGTGCTGTGTGCTGATAATTTAAAGGTAGGATGCACTTTTGCTATCTTATTTCTGTTTTTATTCCTGTAAAATGTGCGTTCTAGCACCTAAAGAACTTGCTCAAAATTTCAGTTTTCTGAATGCCATAATTCGCTCAAAACTATTGTGCATTAAGGCGCGCAATGTAATTCTCATGTCTGTACAGCTACTCTTTGCATAACTTTGTAAGTGCATTTCAGACTGCAGCCAGTAGGCCATACTAGGAATCATATTTTAAGTTTGTCCCTAAGATTCAGTAATATTGTCATTGCTAGAGAAACTAATATTCATCTTTATAATTTTAATGCACAGTATATTTTAACTATTTAGACATTGAAATCTTGACGCACACTTTGCATAGGGTCATTTTATGCAGCGCTAAATATTATTGAATTTTCACAATAGTGGTATTAGACATTATGAAAATCCTAATAGTGCAAAAACGATTTTAATACAATGACTTTAAACAATTGTTTTCAATGTAGGCATTTTTCTTAAATAATGATCACTAACCCTTTTGATGGTTCCACATATGAAAAGCAAGTCTTATTCCTTTCCTTTTGCCTTTAAATGCATTTATTTATAATACTAAGCACAGAAGCTTTACTGAAACATAAAAAGTTTGTGTCACTATTTAAAGAGTAGTAATTGTTTACCATCAGATCCACAGATGTGCTTATTTAGAAAAGCAACAAGAAAGAAAGTCCCTACTTTTAATCCTTTCTCTTTTATCCAAAATAATGAAGCTGTATTTCTAACTTTTAAAATCAGTAGTCTTTAACGCACATGCATTCATACCATGCTGTACTAATTTAAAACCTAGTTGACCCAGTATTTTTTTCTGTAGCTTGTGGCCTGGCATAGCCATGTGTTGTTCACTCAGCTGTGCTTTACGACCAGCAGGCGTTAGCTTCTTACGCTTTTTCAAGAGAAAAATGCCTTACTGTATTGTAATGTCCGCACAGAAACCCCAAAAAGATGATAAACCATTCATTACCTCCGTGTGTTCTGACAGGCAGCTTGCTTCGGACAGACCGCTTTGAACAGCTGCTAAAAGGCTCTCTTTCTTGCGCTGGGAATTTGAGCACAGTGCAGTCTATTTAAAAACCAGGCATTCCAAGCCTGTCAAAATCTATCGTTTAGCAATGTGGTAAAAGAGGCGCTTTTATTTTAGCAGCAACTAATTACTCAAATAATGTGAATGCCTTTTAATATTTAATATAATGTATCCAAGGATAATGTTGTAACATTTTGTATTGAGTCCTAGTTGTGTAAAGCAGACAAATTCGTTTTTTCCCTTTCTTTCTATGAGGCCTATTTTTAACTATTGAGTTTTAATTCAAATTTTTTTTTTCTACCATTGTGGCAATTCAAGGTTCACACATCTATACTCTGTTACTGCTTTATTTTCAATAGTAGCGTGCAGCTATTTAACATATGCTATATAATTCATTCTTTGAATTTCAAAGTGTAATTTTTCCAATGGCATCTACAGAACACAATGACGACAACAAACCAAATTGAGCTCATTCCAGACATTTTCAAAAAAGGGGGCCACACACTCATAACACACAACACAGGCTAGCCATTCTTACACAAAAACACGGTTGCTACTCACTCAGACATGTACTTCACAAGCATCACCACTGGTGTCAGTCCACAAACCACTTAGACACTCACAAAAAACAATCAACCCACAAATCAACATTTAGGACAAAAACAAGAGGCAGCCCACAGACTGTACTCAAACCAAACCATTTGTAAATACCAATTGTAAATCATATTTACAAACGAAAGAGCTCTCAAAAATATAGTACAGAGACTGCACCAAAACAGCCCAAAGGCTGTGCCATGTTCAAAAAGACAGGCTCTAGCCCAAGACCTTTTCCAAAATTCACCGAATTACCAGTTGGGCTGGCAGAACACTCAAAAGCGCTCCATATTACCACTTATGAATTTTACTAAGCCCGTCGATCAAAATCCCTTTTTTCTATATACATTTGTTCCACAGTGTACAATACATTATGGAAGAAATACCGTATTTAACATACATACATATGTCTGTTGGGTATCCCCTCTGGGGAAGCCGGCTGATTTTGTCTTTAAATCCATTGTGGTACCACCAAGACAGCAACAAATCCTACGATGTGCGCTACTAGCAGGCATGCCAAAAATATTATACTAAATATAATATTTATCAGTTTAATAGTACTTTCCCAAAATATAGTACCGATCCAAATATACCAAAAATAGAGAAACATCTCCTCATTATCTGCCCCTTTTTATTGCAATAAAAATGACCAAACTAAACCAAAACCTTGCCAAGAAAATCCAAGAAGTGTTGCATTAGCGACCTTACCAAACAAAAGTCTTCAGTTTCCAACTGCCAAGCTTGGAATCGACCTAATGGTCACTGTGAGACGAACGCCAAAGGGATCTCCATCGACGACCGGTCACCGCCTGGAGGGTCAAATCGGGAAAATCAGAAAAGCACCTTGGTCTGCAAAGACAAGGGTCTCCCTATGCAGTGTACATCCTCAGCGAGATTCCAAACCTCCATCGAGACCACTCTTTCAGGTGACCGCGTCTCCGATGAGTCCCACGTTGGGCGCCAATTTGTGTGAGTGAGACTCTCTAGAAGCCCACCAGTACAGGGGTTCGCCCTTCTGCGTACTCAAGTCCTTATCACTCATGAGTGATACTACATTGACACAGAGCCCTCAGGCAATATATGAGGTAGTACATGGAGCACAGAAACCATGGGTCTTTTATGCTCAGTTTGTAGCTGAGTAAGCGTGAAGGCTCAAAAAGAGGTGGTACAAGTATACACAAGAATAGTTATTCACATATAAGGACTAACAGAAAATACTTAGTCAACAAAGTAGGAGGAGTAACAAAAACCCTTACATCTGTTGTAATAGCCTGACAGTTGCACCCTAAGACAGATACATTCTAGCAGCTACAGGCCTTTCTGAGCATGCGCAGTGCTCTGGCTCAGTGCTGAAGGCGTTAACTATAGATGATGACTCAGGCGTAATAGAGAAGCAGGCAACAGTGAAGACGGGGAAGCACATGGCCAGCACATGGCTAACTAAAATGGCTGCCACAAACAAAATGGCTTCAGCTCATGCTTACAGCAATTTCTGCTAGTTTCCACAGTGTGAGAAATGACTTCTGAGATACCGCCTCACAACTTGTGTGATCTCATTCACATTCCCTCAGGCTCAGACTCATGAAGGAATAAGTGAAACCAAACCAACAACGCCATTATGACACATACGCACAGTAATAATATTTATTAACATATATATTAAAGTCATTAGGCATAAAGGCTTGAAGTAAACTGGAAGTGATGTTTCATTTGCAGTGGTCCTTTAGAGAGAAGGACATGATGCAGGTCAGGCAGAGAGAACCAAAAGTAAAAAATGTGTCCATAGCATAATAGAGCCAAAGGTGCATAAGGAAAGATGAAGTTTAAAAGGAAGCTCACCCAAGCGCTGTTTGCCGCATCAGAGACCAGAGGAGAAATAATATGAGCGGCACGCTAACAAAATGGCGCCCCTTTCCTTAAGGATCTATGACTTTAATTAACCATCCTCAGCAAATGAAGATTGGAAACAATGTCTTCCCTTGTTCCTCTACAACCGACAGTCTCTTCTTCCGTCTACATATGAAGCCTCCTAGAACATTTGCTGAATTGTGCTCATATTTCTTATCAACTGTATGCTGATGATACTCTGCATGGATTGAAGTAACTTCTGAAGACGTCACCCTGCTTGTTTTGACTCGTGAGGACATCCAATTCATAATATTTTTTACAGTTTTATGGCTACTTCTATCACACAGAGTTCTGGCTTAACTATCACATATCCTCAGTGTAATATTGTTATATGGTCTTAGCTAAGGAAAGATGAAGATTGAAAAGAAGCTTACCCAGGCGCTGTTTCCCGCATTAGAGACCATAAGAGAAATAATACGAGCGGCATGCTAACAAAATGGCGGCCTCTTGTGTGTTTGAAAAATCGTTGTTGCGGCAGAGTCTGGTGAAGGGCGGATTTGTAAGCTCTCCCGCTAGCTCACAGGTATGCCACCACATTATGAGGCATAGCACAAGCTTAGGGAGCACTGAACATGGTCTCCGTGCGGCCAAAAATTGCTTCGTAAACTCCGTGAAGAGACGAGCTTAGCAGTCCGCTGCCATCTTTTCCAGGCACATAAAGCACACCCACGGAAACTATTTCTAACTGAGAGCAGTTAAATGGTGGAATGAACTCCCTTATTGTATTTTGAAGATTTGTGACGAAAGGTATTTTTTGCGCTCTAAAAATATTATAACATAACAATTTAGTGGATATACTTGTGAAAAAACACTTAAAATGCACCAATGAACCCCTTGATCACTCACTACCCACTCTTCTGCTCAGTTGGTTGGCTGACTTCGTATATTTGCTCTTGAAACAGCATTTCAGTTTATCACAAGCTCTATAACTTTAGTGAGGTAGCATCGAGGCCAGCAACCCTGCTCTGAAAATTGTCCCAGCACAACAGAGCCCTACCCAGGATCTCTGCCTCTTCCAGGCCTGTCCCGAGGCCTTTGCTTCAGTTGTAATCCATATGAGCTGTGGAGGGGGTGGAGCTGTGAGTGGCGGTCAGGCTCCTCATGAGAAGACGAGGTAGATCTAGCCAGGTTATAGAGTACTATGTAAATGACAACCTCACAAATATAAAGATGAAAAGTGCCTCTTGGCTGCCTACATCACTCATGAAATAAACAATGAAAGCCACAAGTATGCTTTGATCTTTGACAAATATAGTATGGTTAAATGAGCCTTACCCCTCTGATACTGCACTTACTGTCATGTTAATTTCCATTCAATGTTCGTTAGAGAGTCTTTCTAGATAACCAGTCATTTTTATCACTGTTCTCTCAACCCTTTACAAAATAAGTATTTAATATGATTTTCTGACATTCTCATAAACAATGTATAAAACTAGGGTTGGGGTGATTAATGCAAGTAAGTTTTGTAAATACATTTAGCAAACCGTATTCATTATTTTACTAACTCTCCAAACCAGGTGCTGTGAAAGGAGACACTCTGATTGAAATTGGGAGTGGTCCCACCATTTACATGTTACTCTCAGCTTGTGAAGTTTTTAAGGAACTTATTGCTACAGACTACTGTGACCAAAATCGGAAAGAAATCGAAAAATGGTGGAAGAAAGAGCCAGGAGCCTTTGATTGGAGTCCGATTGTGAGACATGTTTGTGAGCTCGAAGGGCTCAGGTAAGAATAGTACGTGGTTGTTGCGGCCGTTTATGTAATAAATAAGCCCAGACGTTTTATGAGCAATAAATGATGTGTTCTATCAGGAACTGTTGGACATAGCCCTTCCAGCAAGGTCGCCCCCAAACATTTTGGCTTCCTCTTCCCCTTTTTGCTGAAATTGTTTTTGTTGGTTTTAGTACTCTGGGCCCTTTACTATTGTTAACCAGCGCTAAAATGCATGTGCTCTGTGCTTTCAACATGGTAACAATGGTTTAGCCACAATTGTCATATTTAATTTACTTCTAGGTCCCTAGTAAAGTGCACTACATGAAATGAATAAGTGAAACAAAAGAATAACAAAGCCCAAACAGTTTGAAAGTTTTAAGACTTAGTGTTTTTACACAACCTTGCTAAGGGCAGCAACCAGACAGTGTACTATTCAAGGCACCCAACATAATTTGAAGACTATTTGACAGTCCTTCACCAGATTTCAAAAGAAGGGGTAAGCCTGATAGTGTATTTTCACACACTTCTTTGGTCACAAAGCGGTCGACGCGTTTTGAACCCAAATGTAAATTGGTAGGGTTCTCCTCAGGACCTAGAACTCATTAAGAGCTCTTTTTGAGATTGTCAGATCTCTTCCGTTAAATATCTCCTAAGTGTGCATTGGGAAATGCCTTTATGTAGCCTTTTTGTGGTTGGAGTACGTCCTCTTACTTGGGCAATTGAATTATTTGTTCCTGCAATTCATTCTGCCAATGTGAGGGGGGCCGCTTCTGTCTTACGCCGTTAGCCTCTTGTGTCTTGATCTTGTGGTGACTCTCTGAGCGAGCTTTTTGGAGGGATGGGCGCAACTTTTTAATCTTGCATTGTCTCTGAAGCTTTTATTTCGTTAGGCGCGGTGCCCGAAACCTTTGTGTAAGGACAACACAAAGGTTTCAGGCGCCGCGGCTAACGGCATGAGAAAAAAATTAAGAATCAAAATTTGCGACACATCAGTTTATTTTGCTGGACAGTACAATAGCTGCATTTACTGTTTTGTTTTGCCATTTAAAAAAAAATACGTAATTACATAAAGTGCATAATCTGTTCTCCCAAAGGGTTGGTTCAATAGGCAATGCTGAACTGCAAGAACCAAGCTGCTGGAAGCAATAAAGACAAGCATTTGCAATGCAATAGGTCTCTCATTTGTGAGATTTTGAGCTATTGGCAGCTTCTTCTCCCATCCCCTCCAGTCCTGTCCTGTCTACTCCAGCTCAGCTCCAGTCATGCTCTTCCCTATATGAACAAGCATTTGCAATACATTTGCAAAACATTGACCTATTGGTATTGTAAATGACAATGCCTTTTATTATTGCAGGTTTTTTAAATATATAAATAAAAGGCATTGTCAGTTACAATACCAATAGGTCAATGTTTTGCAAATGCATTGCAAATGCTTGTTCATATAGGGAAGAGCATGACTGGAGCTGAGCTGGAGTAGACAGGTCTGGAGGGGATTGGAGAAGAAGCTGGAGCAGAGCAGTAGACAACTTGTAGTATAACAGGAATGAGCAAGCAGCACAAAGCAGGAGCAAAGAATCCAACAGTAAAAGCAAGTCAAAGGATTGGCGATGCACTGGCACTCTGTTCAGAGGCTCTTTATAACCTGTTAGGACATGAACCGCTTGGCAGCAAATGGCTGGTCTCTGAACAGGAACCACCTGTCAAGCACCCTATATAATGGTGTCGATGTTTGGTGGCCATCTTAGAGAGCAGTCTCACAAAAGGAGCGTTGGATGGTAGCTTCCCGCTAGATGTCCCCTTTGCTAGACCAGAAACATAACAGTATGGCCCGTCCAAACACTTTGGAGCTTTGAGTTTCCTGCAAATGGTGAGAATCGGAGAACAAAGGTACTGGCGGCAAATAGACATGAACAATTGACCATTTCATTCTTTCCTACTAAGACATCAGCACAAATAGGAACTTTCAGAGGCAATACAATCTGGCACTTAAGTGGAGTAAATGTAAGGGACTGAATGGAGGTCAAAGGATCAGGGATCGAGTTTAAAGCCTGGGAATGAAGCAGTAGGGACTCTAAAATACTGCATGTTGATATTTGAGATTTTGTTTTCCTTACTCTTTGTTTTTCTTCACCGTTCCCCTTCATGCCTCTTCCTAATTCTGGCAGGGAGGGCATGGTGTTTCATCACAGGTCAGGTGCCATATTAAGATGTGTTAATTCAAGGAGATGACATTATGATCGGGTTGCTGGAAATGGTAGTGCAGCATCTTGATGTGATTGCTCTGTTGTACATAGGGCATCTCTCAAGAATGTTAATACACAGAGTTGAAAATGAAATAACGTCAGCCACAATTATAGAGCTGAATGCTTAAAGGCTGTGTCTATACTACACATTACACAATTATATACAAAGTACAATTTTGACTTACAATAGCTCAAATTAGGACAGCATTACTTAAAGTACATTCTTTAAGGTACAGTGGTACAAACTAAGAACTGTTTTGAGGCAACATTCGACGCATCATCCTAATAATACAATTCTGAATGTTTGCAACAGCATGTTGCTATTTCTCGCCATAATCATGTGGTTAACTCAGCTAAATTACATTCCAAAATTACCAGGAAACAGTTTGCCAGCCAATATTGTGAAGTCAAACATGTACGAGTAAAAGAGTGTCTTGATGGCCAAAACATGACTCATAATACATTTTCCTTTCCAACTTAGCATAACAAATGTGAGGGCAGAGCTCTGTAGAGGAAACATATTCTACAATTTAACAAAGTGTGAGCGAAAAGGGGAAGGGATATGGCGGGGGATAACCACAGCCGAGAAAAACCATGGTTAAAACTAGTCTCCACAAACTAATACTAAAGTAACAATATATTATCCATCAGTGAAGAATTAGTCGATAGGGTGTGTAACACATTTTTTATTCATTTAAGCCTTTGAAATAAAACACATGCTAAGATGTTAAAGAAAAAAAAAGATAGTGCAAAGATTTGTGAAAAATGAGCACGAAGTAGACAACCATGTCCGTCCCCTTGGGAATAACCCACTCAGATGTTAAGTGACCTGTGGAGCAAGAACTGCTTGTGCCACACTTTGTGCTTTAATTGTCTCCAGAGGAATATTAGCCCTGCAAACACTAGTAAATCCTCATATGGGCAATCGAATCATTAAACCGTGATTCAGGCTGTTGGAATGCAGACAACTAAAACTAAGCCACAATCTAAATACAGCATACCCATAGCCAAAAAAACAACTACTCACATGCATTTAGGCATACATCCTTGTAGAGGGTTATATGCACGTTTTACGAATTATGGTTTAAATCTTTTATTGAATTTTATCAACATACAGTACATTCCATGTTGCAAAAGCTAAATTGCGGCCAATTTCTCTATGAATACAGTCAAAGCTGGGCGACCTTAGCAGATGAGGAACGTAATAAAATGAGACAAAACATAACATGAAATATAAAGGAAACCTACTGTAAACCCTCCCCCCACTGCCACCCCATCCCTTGTCCACCAAAGAAAAGAATGTGTTCAGTGCTAGAGTCTCGTAGTTGGAGCATGGGCCTTTTCTTGCCGGTTCTTTGAGAATCAGAAAGCGGCAAGAGGCGGAGGCACCTAGGACAAGTGATTTCCCTGAATTCGGAAGAGAGAAGAGACAAAAAGGGTTGCCAAAGCTCGTCAAATGTGGACCCCTTCCCAGCTAGTGTCAGCGTCAGCTTCTCCATCCCCAGGACATGCCACAAACGGTGTAGCCAGCCTGTGAAAGAAGGGGGTTGGGAGGTGCGCCAAAGAGTGAGGACGTTTTGTACTGCCAAACCCAGCGCTATTGCCATCAGCCGGCCTTGTCGGGATTTGAGTGGGTAAGTCAAGGGGTTTGGAAGGCCCAGAAGGACGTAAGATGGGAAGCTTGGTATTTGTGTGTCTAAGTGTTTGTCTACCTCGTCCAGTACTTGAGTCAAGTATGCCTGGTTGCGTGAACAGTCCCATAGCAGGTGTACTAATGTGCCCACCTTCCCGCAGCCTCGCCAGAAAGTAGCTTCCTGAGTGGGATCTATTGAGTGAAGCTGTTCCGGAGTATAATACCAGTAGGGAACAAGTTTGGTAAGGGTTTCTGTCAGTCCCGTGTGATACGCTGATGCCCTGTAATATACCCCTTCCCGTTCTTTGTGGGTGAGTGTTCTACCCAAATCCCTCTCCCACCTCATGCGGCTAGTGCTGTACAAGCGTGTATTTTGGGCTAATAGCATTTTTTATAGGTCTGAGATGAGTTTTTTGTCGGAGGTGCGAGTGATGAGCCACTTCTCATAACGGGACAGGAGCCGACTGGCGAATGGCTTCACCTGAGTATGAAGGACCCAGTGTGAAATCTGACAATATCGGAGCCTTTCAGTTTCAGGGAGCCCATAGTCTAATTTGAGCTGGTGAAACAGTATAATTCCGTCCGTCAGTGCGCGGCATCCCGAGGAGTTCCACCGCGTGAAGGCTGCTACGTCCATGCCCGGCCGGAAGTCAAGGTTCTCAAACAACGGGGTAAGTGGCGAGGGAAAGGTGTTGAAGTTGTGCTTAGCGTTAGTATGGTCCCACGTTTCAAGAATGACCCGGGTAATATCGGACGCATAGAGGTTGGGTGGTCTATGTGTCCTCCGGAGGAAGGGGATTCCCTGCAGAGGTCTGGCTGCCACTGCCTGGTCCTGAAATAACCAGTGCTTTTCTGACTCCAGCTGGCACCACTCAACCAGGTGACGTAGCTGGGCCGCTTGGAAACAAAAGAGAAGATCAGGGATACCAAGACCCCCTCTCTCTGGGGTGAGCATCGTGCCTGCTTCATCCTAGGTTTGCGACCGTTCCAGATAAATCGTGCAAGTTCGGACTGTGTCTGTTTGATCCACCCCAACAGGGGTCGGAGGGGTAAGGTATGGAATAGGTATAAAATCTGTGGGAGGATTGTCAACTTGACCGCCGCTATTTTACCGAGCCAGGAGAGCGGGTAGTGCTTCCATTGGTTCAGTTCCCCATGGAATATCTGCAGCAGCCGTGTGAAGTTGATGGCAACCGTAGCAACTGATTTGTCCATATTCACCTTAAACCCAGATGCCAGGCCGAAGGCTTCTAATTCTGAGGCATGCCGGTAAAGCCAGGAGTGTGTTCGATAATGAGATCAGGATGTCATCAGCATAAAGGCTGACCGTGTGTGTATAGCCTCCGAATTTGATCCCTGTGCTCTCCGGGTGAGAACGGAGGCGGTGGGCCAAAGGCTCCATCTAAAATGCAAAGAGGAGTGGCGACAGGGGTCATCCCTGTTGCGTACCTATCTCTATAGGGAATCGAGATGACGTGTGGCCATTGACCTGAACCGTGGCCGTAGGGAACTTATAGCAGTTGAGGATGTAAGTTCGAAACTTCTCTCCCAATCCCACTCGAGCGAGAACCTGTTCTAAGTAAGCCCAATGGACCCGGTCGAAGGCCTTCTCGGCATCGATGGTGAGCATCATGTATTCCCCTTGCGTCCGGGAGGCCTTCTCAATAAGGTGACGGACCCGTTTTGGGTTGTCACTTGTATGGTGCTGGGGAATAAAAGCAGCCTGGTCCGGGTCAATCAGCCCTGGCATGTAAGGCAAGAGGCGAGCTGCCAGTATCCTAGTGTATAATTTGAGATCAATGTTGAGGAGGGATATGGGGTGATAGGCCCCACAGGAGGTCTTGTCCTTTCCTGGGTTCAGGATGACCACTATGGAGGCCTTGAGGAGTTCTGCTGGGATCGCTCCAGGTTCAGCAAATAAGTTGAAAAGCTTAGTTAACACTGGGGCTAACGGGGTACAGAACGTTTTATAAAATATGGCGGAAAAGCTGTCGGGCCTGGGGACCTTGGCAGGTATGAGCCGCGAGATAGCTGTGATGACCTCCTCCACCCTGCTGTCGCTGTCCAGGTGATCAGCCTGGGATTTCGTCAGGGTGGGCAAGCCGTCGGGCGTGAGAAAGGCAGCACCGTCCGCCGAAGACAGTGGGGAGCTGGCATAAAGGCTGGCGTAAAAGTCCCGGAACGCCTCAGCAATCTCATAATCTTTGGACACACGCCGCCTGTCTCCCCGTTGAATCTCTCGGACACACTGTCTCTGACGGGTCTCTCGTTGTTTACGGGCGAGGAGGCGGCCACACCTATTTCCTCCCATGTAGTATGCGTGTCGCAGTCGGAGGGCTGCGAACTCCGCTCTTTCCTGATCGAGCGATGCGAGCTGGTGTCACATATCTTTTAGTTGGCGTCAGACCCGAGGTGCTCCGGTTCGTTGATGTACCTGTTCTAATTCGTTTTCTGGGTAAGGTCACCCCTCTTATGCCTGCGCTCTACATTTTCCGCTGCAGATACAGCGACTAGTTACCCGCGTACAACCGCTTTAAGTGCTGCCCATTGTATGGAGAGGGAGGTGTCATTCGCATTATGAGAAAGGTAGTCTTTCATGGAGCGCTGTACCTGTTCTACGACTACGGTGTGTTGTAAAAGGGTGTCGCAGAGGCATCATAACCGAGGGGGTCGCTGCATGGGGGAAGAGTAAAGGTTGCAGTGACTGGTGCATGGTTGGATAAGGAGGCTACGACTATCTCCACGGCCGTAGCCAGCGCGTGCAGAGACGTGGATGCCAGCAGATAATCTAATCTAGCGTATGTTTTGTGCGCGTTAGAGTAATAAGATTATTCGCGGCTATGGGGGTGGAAGCAGCGCCACATGTCGATGAGGCCTATATCGTGCAGTCGGGTCAGACCAGCTATGGATAGTGCGCCTGTCTGGTTCGTGCGTTGACATGATCTGTCTGCGTTGTTATCAAGGAAAATGTTCAAGTCATCCCCAGGAGAATCTTACATTCTGTTGTTGCCGTCGCCTCAGTGAGCACGGTGTGTAAAAACTTTTCCTGTCCTTCGTTAGGGCCATAAACTGAGCCAACGGTAAACGTGAAACCCCCTAGAGCGGAACGATAGGTGAGGAGTCATCCCTTGATTTCAGCTTCCTTATGAAGAATGTCCCCCTGAAACCGTTGGGCTACCAGAATGGCCACCCCAG
Source organism: Triturus cristatus (assembly GCF_964204655.1). Taxonomy (NCBI): domain Eukaryota; kingdom Metazoa; phylum Chordata; class Amphibia; order Caudata; family Salamandridae; genus Triturus; species Triturus cristatus. Next base: position 1,153,679,662 of record NC_140583.1, on the reverse strand, counting down.
CTGATTTAGTGGGGCCGGAGGAAAACAGCTGGGTAGGGAACCTATGGGATTTGAGGCGGTGGCAGTCTTTTGACAGTAAATGTGTTTCCTGGAGTAAGCATATGTCTGCTTTGGAATTTTATAAGCAGGACAGGACCGCTTTACGTTTGATGGGATTGATGAGTCCCCACACATTCAGGGTGTGTATTCTAAGTGTGGAGGGAGTCATGTAGCTAGGTGAGGATGGCCAGCCATGGAGGAGATCCGAAATCCATTGCTCTATAAAGATAGGGCGGAGGTGATATCGAGAAGCACTGTCTGCGCAGATCTATGCTACCAGTTAAAAAGGGTGGACAAGGAACCCCAAAACCCCTAAAAAACAACAGTCCCAACCAAATGTCTATCTGAAGTCCTTCTGCAAGGAGCAAAACCAAAAAAGAAAAATAAGAAAAATCTGATCGGAGTCAATCATCCACCAATGATCGGAGAGTAGTGAACATGGGGGAAAAATTGTGGCCAGAGTTAACCCTTCCCCCCGCAAACAGCCCATTACAGAAGAGGTACACATCACAGAGAGCAGCAGGCCCAGTGAGTATCAGCCGGACTGTGTCTTCGCCAATTCCGTGGGCAGGGTCTCAAGGGCTGCTTTCTGTCCTTGTGATATTTCAGCAGGATGTGGACGTTTTTGGTGGAGCCGCCGACCCTGCTGTCGCCAACGAGGCTTCGCATCTGCCGTGCCTGGAACAGGGCCGTCATCCCCGCCTTCTTCCGCCAGGGGGTCCACTCCGAGCAGGTGGCAGGCCTCCAAGAGAGAGCGCAGCTGATGAGGCTTGCCATCCATGCAGAACACCAGGCGAAATGGGTGACCCCAGCTGTAGGAGATGTTGCGTTGTCGGAGGTACGCTGTGATGGGTTTGAAAGTTCTCCTTTTTTGTAGTGAGTGCTGCCAAGTCCTGGTAAAGGACAGGGGTCTGACCGCGAAAAATTAGGGGGTGTATCTGTCGAACCTTCTGTAGGATTTCTTCTTTGTTTCGAAAGTCCTGAACACAGACCAGGATATCAGATGGCGGGGCCGACGCTGGGCGCGACGGGCCTACTCTGTGCACCCTGTCCAGTCGAAGTTCGGTATCGAGCGGCCTGCCCAGAATATGATTGAAGAGCTCCCTGGTGTACTTGAAGATATCGCCTGCCTCCTCATCAGACTTCACCCCCCAAATCCTGACATTATGGCGACGGGAGCGGTTCTCCAGGTCTTCGAGATGCGACTGGAGATCTGCTTGTTGATCGTGGATTCTAATAACCTCCTGCTGGAGTGCCGCCAGTTCTGTGTCTCTCCCGTCGCCCTTCTCCTCCAATTCAGCGACCCTCTCTTCAATGCTGTCCATCTCCCTGCGGACATCTTTGATTTCTGCTGTAAGGTCCCATTTGAGGGTCTGCAGGTCCTCCCGTAGTGCGACAAACAGGGATTCCAGAAAGGCTTTTGTGATCGACTCACTACAGTCACCATGTGTGAGCGTGGACTGTTCGGAGCCTGCTGCTGTGTCGCCCATTTGGTGATCGCCCTGCGCCTTCGCGAACAACTCTTTGAGGGTTTTGTCTCTTCGCCCTCGAGAGAAAGAAAATGCTGCGCCCCAGCCAGAATCCGGTCCAAGTGCCGATTGTACCCGTGTGGGCGCGTCCGGTACAGAGGTGGCCGGATTGGACCCCGTACAGTTCCAGTACGTGCCCCAGAGCACTGTTGTCTGGATGCTCCGTAGCTAAAGGCCGGCAACAGGCTCCGGCCGATGGGCGCTGGTGAGCCTCTTGGCCTCCCAGGCTCTAGTAGCAGGCCACACTTCTTCGGTGGCGAGGTCTGGGACCCGCAGCATGTGTGTGATTCCGGCATCCCCCGCTCACTCCTGCTCCACCTCACCCGGGGGGCCAGAAGGACACGAAGTCCCAGCCCAGACCGCTGCAGGTCCGCCTCAAAGCCTCCTTTTCAAATTGCCCCACTGTGTTAGGCCTCGTGCCAGGAATCAGGGGCTGGCAGGCTGTAATGGCTGCCCAATCCTGCCTCTGGAGTGTAGTTATCCAGGTCTCCCCGCAGAGCCCGGGGCGGCTGTTGATCTCCTGCTCCTCCTCACCTGGCCGCAAGGCGAATGTCTATTCTGCCATTTGCTGCAGCAGGCTGCTTGGGTGCTTCAGATCGGCCTCCGGAGCCGTGAGACCCCAGTAGGCCATGTCGCAAAATGGTGGGTCCGCGCCTCGCCACTGGAGAGGCTGCTGTGGTGGAAGTCTTTGAGTCGCGTTGGGGACGTTGGGCGTGGGTAAGGTCTCTCAACTCTTGAGGGCTGTATCTGGGCCGGTCACCCTGGTTCCAAGCCTCGCTGCGTGGGCCCTGCGTCTCACGTGGCCACTGGCCACCCGACTCCTTGTCCCTCCTCACAGCCCGCGCACGCTACGGGTTGCCTCCCTGGAGCAGTCACTTGCCTGCAGATGGTGGGCAAAGGGGTCCCAACAGGACCTCGGGACCTTCGACCGGCCCTGGAGTCGCCGACTCTCCGTTGGTTTGCCCCAAATGGTGAGTGGGCGCCACACCTCTTCGGCCTCTGCTGCGCCGGGAGCTCGGTGCCCGCTGCCGTACCCCTTGGCGAATGCAGGCTGGTGGTCCGGTGCGCTCTCACAGCTAACCACTCGCGGGCGCGCTGCATGTCAGGCCGGCCTCAGGCCTCCGTCTTCCGCCGCTGCTGCCCTGGGCCGCGCCTCCTCTTAGCCTGGCCTCCGCCCTGCTCGCAATGTGGAGCCGAGCTCAGGAAGCCGGGCCTACACCGGGATGCGGCCCTCCTGATGTCCGCTGCAACAGCCGGCTCAAATCTGTGGTCGTCCGGTGGCTAATTGCGGCAGAAAGCCGGTGCTATGCTGGGCTTTCGGCGGGAGAGACAGAGCAGCACGTCTGCTCAATCCGCCATCTTGGCCACGCCCCCTAGAATGCAAGTTATAAAGAATATGGCGACGTGTATTGTTTCAGACAGTAACGTAAATGAATACAGCTGAGAAACAAGTTAAATATTTTTGAAAGTATAACTAAAACAAAAAATATGCTTTACAACTGAATGTACATACAATGGATGATAAAAGAATCTTCCCACTTACACCAAGAGGCTTGTTCATTTCAGGGAACCACTTTATAATGTTTTGCTGCATGTTTAAACACCTAAAAGTAACTACCCCAAAATAACGCCAAAAAAGACACTGGGTCGTTGCTTATCAAAGAGTGAATTTCGCCATTTCTACACGTTTCCATTCAAAATTCACGAAAATGAAATACAAGGGGAAGAAAGTGGATAAGGAGATGTCAACATCACAGTTGTTAGAAAGCTAGAGGAGCAAATCTTATAATTGCAAGTAAACAGACCTGACATTTAGACAAAAAAAAAAAGATCACGGGTAGTAGTACCTGGTCCGGTATTCTGCAGGGCGTGACGACGGAGCTACTGTTCTTTCAGCGCCTCTCCGAAACTCTCATAACTTTCCCTTCCAGCCCCTCTGCCAGCTGCTCTGCAGCTCTGCCTGAACCCAGTGCGAAAGGGAAATCCAACCGGCTGCAAAGAGAAACCGGAAACAACACCAACCTACCCCAAACCGAAAATGAGTCAAGGCAAAAAACAAGCATTTGCAATGCAATAGGTCTACAATTTACGCGAGACCTATTGCATTGCAAATGGTTATGGTTGGCAACTTGGCATCACGCAGGGCTTTAAGTGTGCCGGGCCTCACCGGGTCTGAGCACCGGCAGTTTTTAGGTCTCGCCTGAGCCAGCGCTTTAGCGCTGCTCTGGCGAGAGCTATAGAAAGCGGGATTTGGAAGTGCAAACTAGTGCTTTTCAGGCCGCCAACTACAGTGCATGTGCGCCGGGCGCGCGCAGCATTTTTTAGCCTGCTGATCACTTTCGCGGCCGCTTTGATGTTCTCAGTGAGCCGCGCGGCCACTGAGAACATCAAAGCGGCCGCGAAAGTGCTCACCATATGCCAGCCTTCCCTGTGTTGCTTTAGCACTCACCGCCCCCACCCCCCCCTACCATGTTACCCATGTGTCTCACTTTCTCTTTCAGGCCGCGTGGCGTTAATTTCACGGCCGCGCGGCCAATGCTTGTTTACTTTGCCTCATTTCATTCCTTTTCATTCCCCGTCTGTCTTCTTTACTCCCCCTTTCGACCTGTATCTCTCTCTGTTTGGTTTCCTGCGCGTTCTTTGTTTCTCCGATTAAGTCATGTTTCCTGTTTTAAAATTTTGTGTACATTCTGCATATTATTTAGCTCTACAGAATGGCAGATCGATATAACATGCCACACTGTCTGATGTCCAGGTTAATGTAACACTGCTGCCCCTCTACAACATTCCCAAATCCCAAACTAACTCGTGGTTTAAAAATATTTATTGTGCTGTGGTGGCACCCTGTGGCCTTTCGGTGTAGGTGTTAAGTCGCCCTGGAATTGTTCCTCCTTACATACAGCTTTGCTTGTGACTGATGCCATGCGCCTCTGCTAAGTGCAGGAAATAAAACAAGCATTGGCATAGCCAATAGGTCTCGCTTTTGGGACCTTATAAGTATTTAGTTATGCAACTGTTGCATGGCTAAACACTTATAAGGTCCCAAAAGCGAGACCTATTGGCTATGCCAATGCTTGTTTTAGGGGGCCTCGAAACTGGTCTCTATCGAGCTCTGTTTTGTTCCCTGGCCACAGGCTGTCAGTTTTTTTCATGACTGCAGTGACAGCAGCTACATCGATGTGTGCTGCTCACACTACTAACTTATCACTAGTGGAGAAGTTACAGCATGATGTCATGCCAGGTGAGCTTTGTAGGGGGAAGGGAAATCCTTTAAAGAGTGTCATTTTCTCTCTGGATTTCCCTGCTCTTTTTGAAACTCAGGAGCAGCAACATCGTCGTGGTGTCAGCAGGGCTTTAAGTCAAAGCTTTTCCAATATTATATACAACAAGCGATAGTTGCTGCCTATTTGTCTTATGCAACTAACAACCATTGACAAAGCCAATAGTCCTGCCTTGCTGTAGGTATGATGTTACTTGTTGTATCACATATCTGGATGCAAAGACAGAAACCCCAAAATACAAGGCGGGCGGCACACTATGCTAAGCACAGATTTTTAGCTTATGTGTTTTTAAGCCATGCCCTTAATTACATTGGCCACGCCCCTTTGAGAGACCCCCCAGTTTTTTCATCCCACTTAAAGCCCTGGCATCACGGACAATGGGAGGGAGGGTGGGGGGAGAGAAGGCATGGACAACGGGAGGGGCTCGCGCTGGCTCACGCTCGACCTAAAGAAAGAGTTCTCCAACAAAACACATTAAGGACTGAAACGGGAAGGAGACTGTAATCAGCCGGTGCTTCTCTGGCTTGACCAGAAGTGCGCTATCGGATGTCAGAATAAGTCGGAATGCTTCAAATAAGAGGGGCACTTGAGGGGACCTATGGCAAGCAGCAGGCGGGCATAAACGTGGTGTAAGTAATTACATAAGGTCTTGCAGACAGCGCATGAGCTGTAGGCTCGAGCTAAAAAAGAGTTACCCGGGGCTTTGGGAAAAGCAGGGTCCTATATCTGACCACTTTGAAAAAGTCAGAATGGGAAAATGAAATTTGGCTACACCTCTAAAATGCCTCAACTACTAATAGCCAGAAGAAACTCTGGCATTTAGTCCACCTAGGCGGGGGGAAACCAGCTGAGTCTTCAATTCTACTCTGCTAAAGGGTCTCCCATTTTAGAAACCTGTCCTTTACCAACTATGAAAAAAGAGGGTTGTCTCCCCTGGGGATGCTAGTTCTCCACGTAATTCTCACTTGCCCCCAGTAGTCTTCTCCCTAGAGGAAACTGCCCGTGTTGTGGCCTCTTTCAGACAAGGGAAAGCAACAGGGCTCAATAAGATCCCAGCAGACCTCTTTAAATCGGGTAATTCTGTTTGGTTCCCTACATTAATGTGATCTCCAATGCAATTGAGGCGGGGGAGACTATTCCTACATCATGGAAGGGTGCTGAGATTGTGCCAATCTGTAAGAAAGGGAACCCCAGCATACCCTCTAATTACCGTCCAATCAGTCTCATAGACAATTTACACAAGGTCATTTGTAAACAGGTTTTGGAGTGACTCTTTGATTGGTGGGAGGGGACTCATATCCTCTCGAACCCTCAGGCATTTTTCAGGCATAAAACCAGCGCAGCTGACCTGACCTTCTGAATTCTCATGTCCAAATGGCAAACTGTAGACCTGTGCAGGGGTGACCTCTTTGTGGCATTCATCAACCTCTGCTGCATTTGCAATGGTGCCCAGGAAAAATTGTGGGACGTTCTTCGAGGGATAGGTTCCCTCCTAAGGTATTGCACATAGTCATGCTCCTCCACGAGGGAAATGTTGTTAAGGTCCAGTGTGGTACGAGTGGGGAATTGACTTGGGCTTTCCCAGTTGAACAAACTGTGCACCAAGATTGCGTCCTGGCTCCAACACTTTTCCTCTTACACATCAACAATTGTGTCAGTTACCTGTTGAACTGTGTAAATGATTTCCCTTCTCTGGGGGCCACAAAATCCCAGCGCTTTTCTTTAACAATAGCACACAATGAGGTGCCTTCAAAGCCTGATCGAAACTATTGTAGGAACAGATGAACATTTGCTTTTTTATGCCCCTTGTATGCCAAAGTCAGAAGTAAGTGGATAGTCCCCTTTGTCACACCCTGAGCTTGGCAGAAAGAGGAGAAGCATATAGAATCTGTAAATGTGGCACCTCAACATTAGTTGTAGTAGCCGTGTCAAAGGGTTCTGTACACAGCTTGGATAATAAGGCAAAAGTAATTAAGCAATATGATGGGATAAGATGTTATGGGGCTTGACTTGATGCACTGTTTGCCTATAAGGATTTTTTAACTCTGTATTCATTGTTCTTTTTTATCTATGTGAAAATCAGGCATACTTATGTATTACTGGTTTAACTTTTTTTTTTTTTTACTTGTAATTGTTATTATGCCATTGACGATTACATGTTATTTCCAACTATCAAACTTGGAAACTTGAACTTACTGTTGAGCATTTGAGCAAAACAATTTCAGATCATGATCCCTTACTGCTCTACATGAGTTTAGGAAAACCTTTTACTAGTATACCTACATTGAGACTGCGGCCACAAGCCCTCCAAGAATATGTATTCAAAAGTACAAGATGTGAAGTGATCATATATTACTTTGCTAAAAATGTTTGTACAGAAGTTGACAGTGGCTTGGAATGGGTACCCACCACACTGGTATATGCACAAGAATGTTTTGTGCCATTCACCCTATGCTACAAAACGTGTCCATAATGCTTTTGGATGAGAACCTTAGAAAAGGATATGACCCACAATTAATCTCTTCACTTTCTACTACTTGTGAACGAAGAAAAGCATAAAAACTCATTGGACTGGTCGCGTTATATGGACTACCTTAAATACACTGCTAGTGTCCATGGTGAAGTTGACAGGACTGGCCTCCTACTACTTCATCTAGTTGGGCAAGATGGGGAGAGATCTATGCTATCTGCAGTGCAACACCAGACATATGTTCTAAAGCACACAGATGGAAATTAGCAGACTTGTTGCTGAGTACTATTTCTGAATGTTGTTGTCCCCTGCTGCGCTCAATCTGACTAAATTGGAAATCTTCTTGAAGGAGGCACAGCTACCTACCAACTCCCTAGAAAAGTAGGGAATGTTTAGAAGTGCTATTGACTTTCATGGATATCAAGCAATAACTTTAGGCCTTTGAGTGTGAGACTTATACCAGGCACAGATGGCCTACAGCAGAATGTTTTAGGGAATATGGTGCTTTATTAATGCCTAGGCTGATTGACTTTTACAATTATTCCTTAGTGACTGGTAGTTTGCCCCCAAAATCTTGGGCAAGGCATTGTGGTAATACCAAAAATGGACAAAGCCATTTTGGGCTGAGAATCTTATCTTTCATTGTCTTTTCTCGGCAAGATCATGGTGACCAGGTTATTAATGGTTCATCTGCATCTTGCCAACCAGTTGAATTGGATTTGTCAAATACAGAGGTATTTCCTCCTTATCTGAGAACACGATATCATGTTATGGGAGAACTCCCAGACCATATGTGGATGGCAGCAGTGGCATTGCTTGATTTGGAAAAGGTGTTCAACACTTTGGACTCTGACTATATTTATGCAACACAGAGACAGATTAATGTTGGTCAGTGCTTCGTTCAATGGAATAGGCTTTTACTTGTGCTGCCAACTGTGAGGGTTAGAGTTGACTATATTGTTTCTGATAAGTGGGTGGTTCTTACGAATCAGGGTTGACCCCTGTCACCCCTTTTGTTCACATTTTCCATGGAGCCACTTGCCTGACGGGTGATGAGGGAAGTGAATTATGCATGGCTGACAGTCCATCTTATTGAACGTAGTATCTCTCTATGCAAATGACATACAGTTGTACCAGAACAACCCAGTGCAAAATCTTCCTCTGATAATGCACACATTTGATTGGTCTGAAATGTCATCAAGTGGTTCAAATGGAAGTTTTTGTAAAGCAGATAGGTGAATTCCAGATCAGGAACAGAGTCCTAATACTGTGTTTTAATATTTCAAATCTGTTGAAAAGTCCAGAGATCCAGCTCTAATTAACTGATAGGGAACCCCATGGAGATTGAAAGGCTTTAATAGCAGCCCACTGTAATCATAAGGTGAGCACTGACCATTCCTTATCAAACCCGTCCTTGTAGAACTGAAGAATGTTTTCTGGAGGACAAAGAATAGGTGTCAAATCATTATTTATACACCGCCTTTTGAAAACTGACTAGTTTTAGACATTAATGGAGTAGGGGGAGTATACCCTCGCTGGTCCCTAAACCCCCTCTAGCCCACATTTTTGTGTATTTCTCAGATTTAGACATTGACAGAGATATACCTAATTTCTTCTTAAGCACTTCCCATTCAGTCATCAACTCCCTAATTTTAGAAGGCGAAGCAATGCTCCAGGCAGAAACGCATAAAGATTCTAAGGATATGCATCTCAGGGAAGCAGCTAAACGTGGCCTACTAATCTCTCTTCAGAAGTGGAAACCACTGTCTCTTTGTTCAGTATTGACAAACCAATGTGACTTCTGCCTTCTCCCGATTAATTTCTTAGTTTAATTGAGGAATTGGAGGAATGAGTAGGAAGGCATATAACAAGGAGTTTGGCCACTGGAGTGCACCTCCATGACTAACTGGTTCTGGAACCATGAAAAAATTGCTTGCTTATTCATGTCCCAAAATCTATGTTGGTAGTAAAATCTTGCCTGCCAAAAAAATTATTTTAGAAAGTTTAGGGGCTATACAATATAATGATATTAGCCATCCTGTAACTAGACATTTTAGACTCATGAGAGTAATTAACTACTGCTTACATATTTTGTAACTGATTGTGATACCAGGTCATCACAGGAGAGTGACCGTGTTTTGGCTCTAAGACACTTGAATCAAGATATATACTACATTTGAATACCTTTGAAGCAAAATGACTCAATATGAACTCCGAATTGTAAGTTCACTTATGATACATTAAACAGTGAATTACCAACTCTGAAAGTTCTTTGCATTTAAAAAAAAAAGGTTTTTGTTTACTGAAGAAGAAATACGTTTAACTTTTTTTATGATTGTATTTCAGGTGTGGAATTAATATAGGATAATTTAGGAATTTGTTGATGCAATTCCAATGACAATTTGATACCATAATATTTCCAACTAAGGCAAGATTTCTATCTTTTGGAGAATATTGTCACTTGAATTTAACAGATTATTCTTCTGAAGAAAATAGGTTTGCACAATTTGCCTACTGAGATTATATAGGCAATCTCATATTGTATATATATGCAATATTTAGAGCATCCTTCTAAAATATTTGAAATGTTATATGAATTATCTGGAGAAAGTATGTTTTTGGAGAAAACAATACTTCTGGCCACTTGGGATTTTTATTTATATTACATTTGGAAAATAATGTTGTGTAATTTATTTATTGAGATTCTATAATTCAGATCATAAATTAGGACAATTATATTGTGCAGTTTTGACATTTTTTTCTCCTTTTAACATATGTGAAATGATATACAAATTACATGAAGAAAGTAGGTTCTCTATATCTATTATTATTTTGACACCATGTAGCTCTTTGTGTGTGTTGTTTCACTTTAAAATGGTGGATACCAAAAACCATATTTGATCGTGAACAAGCATCTTGCAGCCAGAACAGGTGAACCTAGCCATGGGTGCTAATAAACACTTGTGAACCTGGCTGTACAGTGCCGCCTCTTTTTTGATGGAACATATCACTGAAAAAACTAAGGACAGTGAAAGTGAAGTTGTAGTTAGGAGATGGAATGAAACGAACTACTTTTTAAAAAACACGTTGAAATTCTCCTATTGTACTTTAGTCAACAAACTATCAATTGTGCCCATGTTATACACTGCCTGTGACATCAAATATTGCGTCACTCATGATATGTTCAATTACATCATTGATGACATCGTTCATGATACTACTATTTACATTACTTCCAAAACCCTCAATATGAATTCAAAAAGAAAGTTGGTAGTAAAGGTCCTTCGGTTATATACAGTATAGAATTAACCTGTGTCAAAAGAAGATAGCATAGGCCCTGGAGCCAAGTTTGGCTGTGCGTGGCAAAGTTATATGGTGCACGGTTTACCTACCTGTAAAGTTTTTTGTGCATTCAGTGCTCCCATAGTATACAAGGTAACTGTAGCTGGTGCAGGTTGCAAAGGTTTGGTTCTATATAGGTTGTGGGTGAAGGCCAAAGCATGTAGACAAATATTTGTGAGAAAAGTAAAAGATTCTGTTCAGAACAGATTATCCCTGAGTGGATGTTTAAGCATGTGCCCATGTTAAATAGTTGCTATATAGTGCTGCAGAGGAATTCTATGTAAAGTGAAGGTTTACAAGGTGTGGATGTTCATTTGCATAGCTTCCGTAAAGCTTTTGATAGATTACACATTGCTGAATAACGTACAATATAAATGTGACTCACTTAGAGATGATTTAACTCGCATTGTTTTTGTAAGGATGGCTATAAGGTTGTATGCCATTCTGTTCATCTCAGGAATGTGTGTAGTGTGTTGCAGGTTGTCTGTAGGGCCTGGCTGAAGGTACCTTATCAGTGACTAATACACATCTGTCAACCTCTTGACTCAATATTGCGGGTCATGTTAAGTCTTTAAGAGGTAATCCCATTTAGCTTTTAACCCCTTCATGCCCAACCCAAACCAAGCTTGTCTAAATGCTAATTTCTCAAAAACAGCAGCAAATCACAAAAAGTGATTCCTGTGCACTTTCTGAGTAAAGTTTTAACTTTATCTCAGATTTTGTGAAAATTCCGTTCAGTCATTTTTCCTGTATCAAAGAGCAAACTTTCCTGTGCGAATTAAAATGGTCAACCACATTTTTAGGCCCCACCCCCTTTTCATGGCCACTGCTTGACAGATCAGAGCGGAACTTCCAGTGAAGGCACAAATGTGGATGAACTTGTTTTTTGGAAAGCTGTGTGCAGATACATCAAAAGGCAAAGTTATTTAAAAAAAAAAAAACGCCATTGTTTTATATATATATATATATATATATATATATATATATTTTGCTGCGTGGCTCAAATTTGCGGGTGTTGTGGCTCTTGGTGGTGTGATCCTCTAGCGGCAGAGCCACGCTGCGGATATGCATCAGTTTTCTCAACCAAAGGGTGAATTTCGAATTTGCTTGTTGTAATTATAAAAGTAAACTGTATACAATACCAATAACATTCATACGTATTTCAGTCATGGGATATGCAGCATTTCCGTCCTATTACCAGTGCTAATGGTTTTCTACTTTTTTTTCCCACTTCCGCCCAAAACGTTCATAGTCTTCTTGGGAAGTGTCGTTTTACAAGTACATAAAGTTGTAAACACACATGAAAATATTTTTAACATTTCACAAAACCTACACTGTAAAAATAAATGCTGTGAAAATAAATTATACATCGAGTCCTTATAGTTTCAGCCACAAATATTCACTTTCATTATTTGTCATTTTTTTTTACTTCATTACAAGTGCATTCTGGGATCAGTAGTTTGCAACAATTATTTGATAACATTCATCATCAAATATCGATTGTTTTGAAAAAATGAAGTTATGCATCATTCATATAACTATTTGTATCAAAATTAATGACCTCTAGGGGGCTTATTATAAATAGATGCTCACATCAGATATCTATTCATTTGTGACACTGGTTGTTTAATCAGTGTTGTCGCCCATTGTTTATTAATGTCTTCAGGCATGGATTTAACCGCTCTGGTAAAGTGCCTGGTATCCCTGCAAATCACGCAAGATCTAAAAAAAAAAACCTATAAAATCTTATAATATGTCAGCAATCTGTGAGAATTTGTAAAAAATATGTATACAAAAAGAGAGACCCATTGCGTAGTCGAAGAAGTCCTGGTCATTTTCATTCCATCTATAAATGTGTATATAACTCCTCATCCTGAGTCAGTCCATGGGATGCTAGTGTTCTTAAGTTAAGTATATGACAAGACTCCCTCTGTCGTAGGTTTCGCTTTCGGTCTCCTCCTCGTTCATTTGGTTCAATTTGTCAATTGCATCGAATTTTAGTTTCTTCCAGTCACTTTAAAGATGTGTTTCCATATGTTATGCTACTGCATTTCTCCGATCTTTGTTTGTGGCAGCTCGCACATGTTCTAAAATATTTTTTTTAGTTCTTAAACAGTACTTCCCACATATTGTAATTTGCACGGGCACTCTATTACATATATCAAAAACTGGCTTTTACATGTGATATGCTGTTTAATTTTCCATTTTTGATTTGTTACCAAAATAACCTTTTTTTTCCACTGCTATTTGATACACCTTGCATTTATTGCATTTGTGTAATCCAGAATGTGTTAGCCAGCTTGTTGATTTATTCTTTTCAATGTGACTTTGCATTAGAGAATCTTTCAAATTCTTTGCTCTTCTGAAAGTAACATTAGGATGATTACCCGTTATTTTTACCACTGTTGAATCTAATCTGCCTCTGCTGAATATGTTGTGATTATTCGTATGGGACCATCCTTTTTAGTTTATTTCTCTTTGTTTTTTAATATCGGTGTTCTTGACATTTGTTTCATTTTCATTATTCATGTTTTGATAACATGTTGTTTGTATCCTCATCCTTCCAATCTTCGTGTTATTTCCCTGGTTTATTTTTCCATTTCACTTTCCTGAGAGCAGATTCTTGGAATTCTTAAAATTTCGCCTGATGGAATGCTGTTTATTAGACTTTGTTGGTGAAAACTTTGGCCATGCAGTATTGAATTTGCTGCAGTTTTTTTCCTGTATAGTGTAGTTTGGATCTTCTTGTCCTTAATTTAGACCTCTGTATCTAAGAATGTTACTTGGGAGTCACTTATCTCATACGTGAACCTCAAATTGGTCGGAGTATTATTTAAGATGCCAAAATGTTTTTGAAAATCTTCTACTCTTCCGTCCCAAATAATAAATAAATTGTAGCCACATGATGGTTTTGTTGACATATTCATCAATATCTGATATCCACGCCATCTTCTGTTCGCACCAACCCATTGTTAAGCATGCATAACTGGGGCTAAATGAAAAGCCCATCGCTGTACCTTTTGTTTGTTTATATAGATCCTTCCCAAATTGAAATGCATTCTGTGTCAAGCACATCCTAATCATTTCATTATGGAGAGAGAATAGAATATTTCTCTTCCTCAAGAAGTATTCACATGCTTGTAGTCCAATTTCATTGTCAATGTTGGTATAAATTTCTGTCACATCCACGGTTTTTAGTTTATATGTTGTTTGCAGAGGAATTTCCTGTAGATGAATTGAGATCATTGACATGTGGTGTTAAAAATAAATCAATGTAAATTGCAATTGGTTCCTGTAGAGCCTCTTTAGCTGATATAATCGGTCTCCCTGGTGGTTTTGTAGGATGTTTATACATTTTAGGTAAGAAATGGATTGTGGCCATTATTGGATGGTTGCTTTTTAAGTATTTGTGTTCTTCGTCAAACAGATTCATCTCTACCCAGTTGGCTAATTTGTCATCCAGTTCTATTTTGAATTGTAATGTTGGATGTTGTTTTAATTTAACATAGAATGTTTTGTTCTTTATTTGGGAATAGGCCTCTTTCATATATACTTACTGTTTGATTATAATTACATTTCCCCCTTTGTCAGCTATCTTTATCTCCATTGTTTCATCTGGTTGTAACCTACGAAGTGAATCTCTTTCATGTTGTGTTAGGTTGTCCATATTGTTGGAGGCGGACCGCCGGGGAGTCAGGGGGACTACCCCGGGGAGCCTCCTCACCGCAAGGAAGTAGCCGAGCGCCGCTGAGAAGCCTCCTAGGAGAGGTCCTTCTCCTATGATCGTACTAGCTCAGTAACACCACCACACAGGACTCGATATTGGTTTCACGTATGTGCACTTTTATCAGTAATAGCAGGTTTCTTGAGCAATATTTACAGGAGGATCGAGGGATCCCAAAGAGTCTCAATGTCTTAGTAGGGACGGGGTAGCGGGACAATCTCAGTACCAGCCTGGTACGGGGATACTCTGCGCCAGGTTTTGAGCCTCAAGCTGAGGGGGGCTCCGGGAGCCGGAGTGTCAGGTGCCGGTCACAGGGCGGCTCGGAGGGTCGAGCCGCGACGGAGTCTGCAGGGCTCGTAGGGTAGTCCAGCTTAGGTCGAGCCGCGACGAGGTCAGCAGGGCTCTGATAGTAGTTCAGCTTAGGTCGAGCCGCGACGAGGTCAGCAGGGCTCTGATGGTAGTTCAGCGAGGACGGGCCGCGACGGCGTCAGCAGGGCCCCGATGTTCCGTGAGGATCTTACTCTCAGCAAGGTGGAGCCGCGACGCAGTCAGCAGGGCTCAGAGTACAGTTCCAGGATGAGTCTTTCTCCGTAGGGTCAGCCGCGATCCGATCAGCAGGGCTCTTGACTCCAGGATACAACTGCCGTCAGGTTGCGGGGTTGCCCCAGATATAGGTCTGGAGCCCTTTGATGTCCGGACCCTTGCGCCTGGGGGGGGCGGAGAGGCCGGGCTGGGAGAGGCCAGACGCCCAGCGGGAGAGGCGCCAGGCCCAGGGAAGCAGGAGGGCGATCGCACCTAGGTGTTGAGGGACGGTTGGGGGTCCCATCGATACTCCCCTCCTCCGGGAGCGGTGGAGTGGCCACGTGGTGCCCCCTGGCCGGATCTTGGTGCCTCGATGTCGGGGCTTCGCTGGGGCCGAGGCCGGGGTGAGCCGGGTTGCGTAGGCTGGTGCGGGGAATCACGTACAATCCAAAGGCGGGGCCCCGAGGTGAAGGGGTCCCCGTGCGGCCTGGAGAGGGGGGTCAGGACCACGCCATGAGGCCGTTTCCAACAGGCGTCCCCCCCAGCTGAAGGCAGGGAGAGTCACCCATTTTCTTGGGGGTTCTCCTCGCCAAGGCGGAAGAATTGGGATAGGCCGTCGGCGTTGGCGTGGTCGTTGCCGGGCCGATGTTCTACTGTGAAATCCATCCCTTGCAGAGAGATGGACCATCGCAACAACTTTGGGTTCTCGCCTCTCATCTGCATCAGCCACCGCAAGGGCCGGTGGTCGGTCTGGACCCGGAAGTGGGTGCCGAAGAGGTAGGGCCGGAGCTTTTTGAGGGCCCATACCACGGCGAAGGCCCCCCGCTCGATGGTGCTCCACCTCTGTTCCCGAGGCAGCAGCCGGCGGCTGATGAAGGCCACTGGCCTGTCGAGGCCCTCTGAGTCCATCTGGGATAGGGCCGCCCCAACTCCGTACTCCGAGGCATCGGTCTGCACCACGAACTCCTTGCTGTAGTCAGGGGCCTGCAGCACAGGGGCAGCACACATCGCCGTTTTGAGTGTCTCGAAGGCGGTCTGGCAGCGGGGGGTCCAGTGCACCATCTTGGGCTGCTTCTTGGAAGTGAGCTCCGTGAGGGGCCCCACAATGCTCCCATAGTTTTTGATGAACCGCCGGTAGTAGCCCGTGAGGCCCAAGAAGGCCCGGACAGCTGTTTGGGAGGCGGGGGGCTCCCAGGCCCGGATGGCATCAACTTTCAACTGGAGGGGAGCCACCTGGCCGCTCCCCACTTGATGGCCCAGATAGGTCACAGATCCTTGGCCGATCTGGCATTTGCTGGCTTTTATCGTGAGCCCGGCCCTTTGGAGGGCGGCCAGGACTTCCTTGAGGTGCCCCAGGTGCTCGGCCCAGTGGCTGCTGAACACTGCAATATCGTCCAAGTAGGCGGCGCTGAAGGCTTCCAGCCCGGCCAGGACCTTGTTCACCAGTCTCTGGAAGGTCGCCGGGGTATTCTTCATGCCGAAGGGCATCACCCGAAAGTGGTAGTGCCCATCGGGGGTGGAGAAAGCGGAGCGCTCACGGGCGCCGGGGGTGAGCCTGATTTGCCAGTACCCGGCGGTGAGGTCAAAAGTGCTCAGGTAGCGGGCTGCTCCTAGGCGGTCGATCAGTTCGTCTGCCCGCGGCAGGGGATGGGCATCGGTCTTGGTAACGGCATTCAGCCCCCGGTAGTCCACACAAAATCTGAGTTCCGGGGAGGTGCCTGGGGCGGCAGCCTTTGGCACCAGGACCACGGGGCTGGCCCACGGGCTGTCGGACGGTTCGATGACCCCGAGGACGAGCATTTTAGAAACCTAGGCTTGGATGCAGGCTCGTACTCGGTCGGGCACCCTGTAGGCGCGGTGCCGCACGGGGGGGCTGTCCCCAGTGTCAACGTCGTGGACGCACCAGGGAGTCACCCCGGGCGTGAGGGAGAAGAGGGCAGCGAAGGGTTGCAGCAGTCGCTGGCAGTCATGGCGCTGTTCCGAGGTCAGGGTGGTGGAGAGTCTGACGCCCTCCACAGAGCCGTCTTGGTCGGAGGACCCCAGGGGGTCGGGTAGGGGCTTGGAGTCGCTTTCGCCCCCATCGTCGGTAGCCAGCAGCAGGCTTAGTTCTGTTCGGGCAAAGTGGGGCTTGAGCCGGTTTGCGTGAAGAACCCGGAGGGGGTTCCTTGGTGACTCCATGTCGACCAGGTAGGTGACAGGGCTCTTCTTCTCCACCACCTTGAAGGGCCCGGTCCATTTGTCCTGAAGGGCGCAGGGGTCCAAGGGCGACATGACCCAGACTTGCTGGCCTGGCTCGAACTCAATAGACGAGGCATTTTGATCATACCAGCGTTTCATGTCCTCTTGGCTGGCCTCGAGGTTGGCCTCGGCCAGTGCCCGGAACTTCCAAGTCTGGTTCCGCAGGGTCAGGAGGTACCTGTAGACGTCGGGGGGGGCACCTTGGATGTTCGTCTCCCAGCCCTCCTTGACCAGGCTGAGGGGCCCTCGGACCGGGTGCCCGTACAAGAGTTCAAAGGGGCTGAAGCCCAGGGATTTCTGCGGGACCTCCCGATAGGCGAACAGGAGGCAGGGCAGCAGGACATCCCATTTCCGCCTCAGGGGCTCTTCCAGGCCCTTGATCATCCCCTTCAAGGTTCTGCTGAACCGCTCGACCAGTTCGTTCCCCTGGGGGTGGTAAGGGGTAGTGAATTTGTAGGTGACCCCGCATTGCTGCCATAGGGACCGCATGTACTTGGATATGAAGTTTGTACCCCGGTCGCTCACCACTTCCCGGGGAAACCCTACTCTTGAGAAGATTGCCATCAGGGCCCGGCCCACCACGGGGGCTGTCACAGTTCGGAGAGGGATGGCCTCCGGGTATCAGGTGGCGTGGTCAATGAGAACGAGGATGAAGCGGTGGCCCAGGGCGGTTCGGGGGTCCAAGGGTCCCACGATGTCGATCCCTACCAGTTCGAACGGGGTGTGGACGGCTGGGAAGGGCTGGAGAGGGGCTTTGACTCGTCCTCCAGCCTTCCTGCTGGCTTGGCAGGTCTGGCAGGACCGGCAGTGGTTATCCACGTCCCTCCGCATTCGGGGCCAGTAGAAGTGGGTCAACAGGCGGCTGTAGGTTTTGGTTCGCCCCAGGTGCCCGGCGAGGGGCACATCATGTGCCAGGTTCAGGAGGAAATCCCGGAATTGGAGGGGGACCACCAACACTCGACCGGCCCCCAGCTCTGCGATCTTCTGCTCGCTATAAAGTAGGTCATTGTCCCAATAGACCCAGTGGGTTCCCGTTGGGTCCCCCGTGGCCTGTGCGGCCGCCTGCCGTCGGGCCCCTTCGAGGGAGGGGCAAGTTTTCTGTTCCTGCTGGAATTGTTCTCTGGTGGGGCCCCCGTCGTGGCGCCATTGGGCAAGTTCGGGGAGTTCGTTGAGGGAGGCGACCTCGTCCGGGGGAAGTTCGGTTGGCCCGGCATCCTCGTCGGGTTCCTCCTCGACGGAGGGAGGTGGTGGTACGGGACCCTCCGGTTCGACGGGGGTCGCTGCTGTGGTTTGTTGGACGGTCATGGACCGGGTGGTGGCGCAGGACCATTCGGGCAGTCCCAGCATCCCTAGATGCTCCCGGCGCTCCACCTGGGCAGAGGGGGAACTCTCCAGGTCGTTCCCCAGGAGGCAGTCCACCGGAGCGTCGTCGCGGACGGTTACCTTCAGCATGCCCGTCACTCCTCCCCACTCAAAGGGAATCCGGGCCATCCGGCACATGCTCTCGGTGTTGTCGGCTGTCCGGACGGGGCACAGTACATGCGGCAGGATCTGTTCGGGGGTCACCAGGTGGCAGCGGACAGCGGTCACACTGGCCCCAGTGTCACGGAGGGCTTCGGCCCGTCGCCCATTAATGGTGACCCACTGCTGGTACTTCTGGGTGTTGCTCGGGATGGGTGTTCGGGGCACCATTTCTCGGCTGCCCAGGCATACTAGGGACATGGCAGCCGGTTCCCACTCGGGGGACCCGGCGTCGGGGTTTTCTTCCTCTTCGTCCCTTTCCCCCAGGGCAGCGGCGGCCAACTGTCGGGGAGGGGACCCAGTGGTCCCGCTTCGTCTGTTCACGGGGCAGGTTGGGTCGCTGGCATAATGGCCTGGTTGTTGGCAGCCGTAGCAGGTTACCGTTGGCCGGGGTCCGGGCCTGGCGGGGGTTGTCCCCCTTCGGGCCAGGGTCGGGGACGTGTGGTTTGCGGGCGGCCCCCGAGGTCGACTCCGGGGCGGCCCGGTTGGGAATTCTCGATTCCGGTTTGACCCTCCTCCTCCGCCGCGCTGGCGAGGTGGTCCTGTGGCGCTTCGCTGGTAATCCCCCATCGAGTTCCGGGGGACCCGGGTGTTCACCCACCGATCGGCTTCGGCGGCGAGCTTCCGTGGCTCGGTCAGCTTGCTGTCGAGGAGGTGCTGCCTTAGCTCGACGAAGCAGTTGTTGGAGAGGTGCTCCCAGACAATAAGGTCGAACAGCTGCTCGTAGGAGGTAACCTTGCTGCCCTTTATCCATCCTTCCAGGGCTCTGCTAAAAAAGTCTACGTATTCCACCCAAGTGGTACCGGGGAGTTTCTTGCAGTCCCGGAAGCGCTGGCGGTACATTTCTGCGGATAGGCCGTAGCGGGTGAGCAGGGCCTCTTTCATGTGGTCATACGAGGTCATTACGTCGTCCGGGAGCTGCAGCAGGATGTCTCGACCTTCGCTGAGGAACCGCCCCCATAGGCCGGCACCACAATCCTTCCGGGGTACCCGATGGGAGGTCATGGCCACTTGCTGGATGTCGTCGTTCTTGTAGTATTCTTTGACGACATCCTTGGGAATATGGACTTTTGCTTCGGTTAGCGGAGGAGTGTCCCAGACTCCGGGGGTGCCGGTCTCCCCCTTTTTGGACTTAAGTTCCTTGAGGCTCCGTTCGTGCTCGAGGGTTAGCCTTTTCTCCTCTAGTTCTCTGTGCCGCTTCTTCTCCTCGATCTCTTCTTGCAACCGTAGTTGCTCTAGGGCCAATTTCTTTTCGGCCAGCAGGAGTTCTCCGTCCAGCCGGAGTCGTGCGAGTTCTAACTCATGGGTCCGGACCCTCTCCCGTTCTCGTATTTCTTCTGAGGATAGGCCGGCTTCCGTGTTGTTTCTTCCCCCATTTGACGGGGTCGTGGTCGGTTGTAGGGTTACGTCTAGGGCCGATGTCCCTTCACCTTGGGGTGAAGTGGCTTCGGACTCTGCCCAGGCTCTTAGGGCTTTTTGCATGTCCTCTTTTGTGCCCAATCCGGTGGTCGAAATACCTTTGTCCTTGCAGAACTGTTTCAGTTCCTTGTGGGTATATTCTTCCAACCGTTCTTGTTGGAATTCTGCGGTCGCGGTGGTCTCTTGGTTGCTCATGGCTATTTCTCGTCTGGTCAGGTAGTGGGTGAGTTACTTGCTTGTACGTTTTGCGTCCGGCTCGGATCCCGACGCTGGCCACCAAATGTTGGAGGCGGACCGCCGGGGAGTCAGGGGGACCACCCCGGGGAACCTCCTCACTGCAAGGAAGTAGCCGAGCGCCGCTGAGAAGCCTCCTAGGAGAGGTCCTTCTCCTATGATCGTACCAGCTCCGTAACACCACCACACAGGACTCGATATTGGTTTCACGTATGTGCACTTTTATCAGTAATAGCAGGTGTCTTGAGCAATATTTACAGGAGGATCAAGGGATCCCAAAGAGTCTCAATGTCTTAGTAGGGATGGGGTAGCGGGACAGTCTCAGTACCAGCCTGGTACGGGGATACTCTGCGCCAGGTCTTGAGCCTCAAGCTGAGGGGGGGCTCCGGGAGCCGGGGCGTCAGGTGCCGGTCACAGGGCGGCTCGGAGGGGTCGAGCCGCGACGGAGTCTGCCGGGCTCGTAGGGTAGTCCAGCTTAGGTCGAGCCGCGACGAGGTCAGCAGGGCTCTGATAGTAGTTCGGCTTAGGTCGAGCCGCGACGAGGTCAGCAGGGCTCTGATGGTAGTTCAGCGAGGACGGGCCGCGACGGCGTCAGCAGGGCCCCGATGTTCCGTGAGGATCTTACTCTCAGCAAGGTGGAGCCGCGACGCAGTCAGCAGGGCTCAGAGTACAGTTCCAGGATGAGTCTTTCTCCGTAGGGTCAGCCGCGATCCGATCAGCAGAGCTCTTGACTCCAGGATACAACTGCCGTCAGGTTGCGGGGTTGCCCCAGATATAGGTCTGGAGCCCTTTGATGTCCGGACCCTTGCGTCTGGGGGGGGCGGAGAGGCCGGGATGGGAGAGGCCAGACGCCCAGCGGGAGAGGCGCCAGGCCCAGGGAAGCCGGAGGGCGATCGCACCTAGGTGTTGAGGGACGGTTGGGGGTCCCATCGATACTCCCCTCCTCCTGGAGCGGTGGAGTGGCCACATGGTGCCCCCTGGCCGGATCTTGGTGCCTCGATGTCGGGGCTTCGCTGGGGCCGAGGCCGGGGTGAGCCGGGTTGCGTAGGCTGGTGCGGGGAATCACGTACAATCCAAAGGGGGGGCCCCGAGGTGAAGGGGTCCCCGTGCGGCCTGGAGAGGGGGGTCAGGACCACACCACGAGGCCGTTTCCAACACATATATTTTCCCCGGTCAATTTATACAGGTCTTAAACTTCCGCTTATGGAACACATCGATTTTATTGCCAAATGGTAATCTTGGATAGAATAGAGATTTGTGTTTTTTCACCTAATTCCCCCTCCAATGGAGAGACATTGTTCATTGATATTAGCGATTTGTTGATTTCCACTTTCTTCTTCAAGGTCTATCAGGACTTTCTTTTTTAAATTAGTTTCTGCAAAAGTTTTTGCCAATTTGATCTTCCTAATGTATTTATATAAATCAATTCTTGTCTGTGCCAAATCCATGTGTATTACTGGACAAAAATTAAGACCTCTTTTTAAAAGTGAGATTTTGGGACCGAGCAGCAAGATGGCCGCTCATTGAGAGGGCTCTGCCGGCTGTAATCTAAATCCTGCATCATCCTGCATAGCCGAGAACCCAAAGTGGCTGTGAAATAGCAGAAATTAAAGAGGACGGCGGTGCAACCTGCTTGATATAGCCAATTGAGATTTATGCCCGGAAAAACGACTGCAGACAGGTCTGGCGTCTGCTTGTGGGCAGAGGCCGGGTGTTGTGTCCTGCGGAAAACCTCTTACGGAGGCCCTGAGGTGCTGTTGATACCTGCTCTCCCCACTACTCCCTTGCATTAAGTAACGAGCACTCAGTGGCGGCGCACAGCGCACTACTTGGACCTACTCTCCGAGATTTGGCGAGTGTTATGGCCTCCAGCTACGGCTCTGCAGCTCTTTTTCCGGCTCACAGCCACACAAGGCGTGTGCGAGGGTGCCCTGCATGAAGCCCCGGTGGGGAGCTGCTGTGGCGGTTCCGGGCTTGCAGCGATCCCTGTGGGGGTGTTGCTTCTGGTCCGGGAGCGAAAAGTGGATGAGTCAGCGGATCTTGGATTGGGAACGCCTCGGCGCTCGATACAGTGCACTCCGTGACCCGTGCTCGCAGCTGTGTGGGCCCGTGAGGCCTGATCTGAGCCGGGGTCTGCCGGTAGCCCACAGTAGGTTCCTACATCCTACCCTGCTGCTGCGGGAACTGCGGTAGACCTCCTGAATTATTTCGATGCCAGGCAAGGCTTTAGTACCCTGTGCAACATGTGCGCCTTTTGTTGTGTTGAGGTCCACTAGCTGTGACGGCTGAAGCAGTGGCTGTCGCTCCAATTCATCTGCGACAGATCTAGCGGTGAGTCGCGCTACCCACACCCCCAGGGTCTTGGTATTGGGGGCCTGGAATCCCAGACTGAGCTGGTTTGCGAGAGGTAGCTGGGGATGCCGACAGAGCTAGCAGTGCAGCAGAAGCAGCGTGGCCTCTGGGTGAGAGAACTATAGCTGTGCTGAAACGCTCACAAGGTGGGAACGTATGCTCATTAGCCCGATTCAAAAATTGTTGGGGTTTTGGACACTGGTGAATTACGGCATATATCAGTAGACAAGTGGTATCGCTTGGGTGAACAGTGTTCTGCGGTGCATACCCCCCCTATCGGCCCTGAGCTTGAGAAGGATATTTACGGCCCTGGCTGCACTGTACTCCTTCTGTGTGCCAAGCTATACCATGTTATTTGGAAATCAGTGGATATAGGTTGTTCTTAAGGTGTGCCTGAGGTCCTGGAGAAGTAAAGTAACGCTGGCTGCACTGTACTCCTTCTGTGTGCCAATCTATACCATGTTATTTGGAAATCAGTGGATATAGGTTGTTCTTACGGTGTGCCTGAGGTCCTGGAGAAGTAAAGTAGATGCCTGACAGATAGGAAACAGCGCCTTTGGTTGCGCATCTCAGGGTTGCATTCCACTGGGTGTCTTCAACGCTCCCCTGAACTAAGGCTTGCCCTTGTACAGTCTCCAAGTCCCCAAATTTCATATTAAGTGAGTGCAGCAGGGCTACAATCAGGCATAAGTGCAAGTCTGACTACGGGTACATAATTCGGCACCATACCTAACTATTGCATTCATTCCATCACGCTGTTTCGCATTCAGGATAAGTTGAGATGGGCAAGAATGGTGCAAACCAATCTAAACTGCAATTCGAGAGCAAGCGCCAGACCAGACACACTGAAAAGGAAGGGGACACTGATTCCAAATCTGGCACACGCGATGGAGCTTTGGGCGGCAGGGACAACCTCTGGGCTCTACTTCTTGAAATGAGATCTAGCCTAAAAACTATAGACACCAAGCTAGACATCCTTACCTCTCATCTGGATCAAGTGAAAAAGCAAGTGGACACTCATGAGGCTCAGTTAGACCAACTTGACAACCGATACACTGAATTACACGAACTCCAAATAGATACCAAAGAGCAACTACTCAAAATGGATAAGCTACTAAATGTAATAAGGGCCAAGAATGATGATTTAGAAGCTAGGTCAAGAAGGAATAATCTTTACGTTACGGGCATTCCCGAAACCACAGCCATAGATAAAATGGCCTCCTGTGGGGTCAACACCAAGACCTATACTCGCACAAATATTAAATTACCGGGACAGGGACACCATTCTGAAGCTCGCCAGAGACAGAGGAACTATCAACTACAAGGGAAACAATATCTCCATTTTCCTGGATTTTACTCCATTGGTCCAGGCGGCCAGGCGCGAGTTTGTGCCGGTTAAACGCATTCTCAGACAGGCAGAAGTTCCCTATGCACCATTATATCCTGCCAAGTAGAAAGTGTCATTTGAGGGCACATCACACCATCTCACAGATGCTAAATCAGCAATGAAGTTTGCAAAACATGTCGGGGGGGGTAAATAAAAATCAAGAACGCCGCGAGAATGGCTGCTGCCTGAGAGGGCTCCTGAACCCCCGCTGTAAATTCACCAATATCCGCCGCCATCCACTGACCGAAATTGTAGAAATATATAGCTGCTTACCCCTTGCCCTCTGGGAAAGACTCGACAGGAGCTCTGACTCGGCTGGATACTTCGGTGACCCCATCTGGCTGCGTCCCGGACGAGGCGGTACTGGAGGTGATGGCGGATGCACATAGATCGGAAGACCCGACGCTGCCCGGGAGACGGTGAAAGGGCCAGGCAGTTGTGTGGTCCGTGAAGAATCCTGAAGTGCCTCAATCCTGAGTGGGGCCTGATGCCGCCGAGGACCGTGCTGAGCGGTGCTGCTGTGAGGGGAGGACCCGGTGAGTGCCTTAATCACCGGAGCCCCCGGCTTCAAGACCTTTGAGCGTCGCGGCCGTTGGCAGGGGCTGTGTGGATTCCTAGTGTGCAAAGCTCCCAGCGGGGAGTGGGGACGCGGCGGGGACCCAACACCTGGGCTGGATCGCGCTGAGAGGAACGGCACACAATCGGCAGCCGGCATAATGGAGGGGGCGGGGCGGCCCCAGGCCCGGAGATAACTGTGTTGGAGGGCTACATGAGATCCCGGCTTCGGCCTGCGGGGTGAGTCGGAGGAGGCAGGCGGAAAACAAATTTAATACCGGCGAAGCGGCGATCGTTGTAGTTGATGTGTGGCACACAGCGTGGACCTGCAGGTCCAAAGGAGAGCGCCGGCGCCCCTATGAGAGCCCGTACGTAGTAGGAGACACCGCCCTGTGGGATTTATAGCCCTGTGGCCTGGTTCGTGACACTTTGCTATAAGGCCAGTGGTGGAAGACATCGGGGGAACAGGGCGCAGTGGCCCACAGGACACTTGACAGTTGTGGCAATGAAGTGGTGGCCCGGCCTGCGCCCTGCTTGGAAGGTGTAGGTTGGCACTTGCTACATAAGTGAGGTCACGGACTATACAGTTCTCTAAAGGATTGATTACTGTTTGTGAACCCAAGTAAGCATAACGCGACGGTCCACGCTGCTCGTAGCCCTGCGGGCTAGCGGCTATACGGTGGGGGAAGACTGCACTGGATTCCCGGGCGTACGTTCTGATGAGGCTGTAATTGGATGGTCTCTTGTCCAGTTAAATCTGCCGGGAGCGGGCTCATAGACATTACCCTGCGCATGGCTTGGGCCGCCAGACCTACACAGGAGTGACTCTGGGGCAGGCATCAACACTGGGTGCTTTGTCCAGTAGTGACGGATGTGGGCAGTGAGGGATGCTTGCGGATGGGGATTGCTAGCCCTGACGATTCCTCACAGCTAGACAGCATTGGCCTAGGGGACAGATACTGCCTCCTGCGGGGTGGATCATCAGCGTGAGACATTGTTGACTGCGTGGTGATGCAGGGTAACTCCTGAAACTCCCCCGACTGATTTAGGACGGGTTGGTGCTGTGGAAGCCGGACTGAGGCTTTGAGGGCATTCTGAACATGGTCTGCACTGTCACAGGAAGGCGCTGCAGGCTCCAGCTCCGCAGGAGATTTAGAGTCAGAGTGCCGTAAATAGCGGGGGGTGAAGCTTCCTGCGGAGCGTGGACGAATACCATCGAGCCGTACTGGCGTAGGCAGCAAGGAGGGTGAAAGCCCAGCCACGGTAGTTCATGTTCTGAGGCCGAAATACCCAGACCTCGAATCAGACGGCGATCCCTGGGAGCCCAGACACTCTTGTCAACATTCTGCAATTCAATCTTTGGAACTGGTCCGGGCCTTTAATCTAGGAGGGCGTCCTTTGTCGCGAACCCATGGCGACGGGAGGGAAAGGGCCCAAGGCGAACGCCCAAAAGCAGCTGGCCAAGTTCACATGGCCCAAAGAAGGAGACAAGGGTGCTTCACCGCAGTCAGAGAAGGATGGAGGGGCAGCAGGCCCCAAACCAGGACTGGAGCCAACTCTGCATGATGTCATGGCGGCTATCAATGGAGTGCGCGCGTCGGTGGACTCGGTCACGGTGGAGGTCTCTCTCATCAGGGCGGACCTCCGGAAGATGGATGAGAAAGTCAAGGAGCTTGAATGGTGACGGGTGCCCTACAGTCGAACACGTCAGAACTCCAGACGCAGATGCTTGCAATGCAGAAGAAACGGGACAGGATGGAACAGCAACTGGACGACTATGAAGGTCGGGCCCGCCGAAATAACATTTGCATTTTAGGGGTTCCGGAACGAACGGAGGGGCCGGAAGCAGACTTATACGTAGAAGACCTCATCACTAAGCAACTGCGGTCTAAGTCTCTCTCTAACTACTTCTCTATTGAAAGAGCTCATAGAGTACCAGGAGGTAGACTGAAACCAGGAGCACCTCCGAGGCCCCTTATTGCTCGAGTATTCAACTATAGAGATAGGGATGTTATACTGCAGACGGCGAGGTCCGGTCCTCCGTTGAAAATAGATAACTTTGAGGTGGTCTTATTTCCGGATTTCACGGCCAACGTTCAAGCCCAACGTCGTAGCTTTCAAGGGATAAAGAAGGAACTGCGAGACCGGGAGGTGAAATACGCGATGCTCTTCCCTGCGAAACTGAGGGTGGAGTCGGGTGGCAAGTCATGGTTTTTTGATTCACTGGAGGCAGTCTGGGACTGGATGGAAGGATGGAGCCCGGTGGGCGGCCAGAGACGTGAACGCTTTGAACGGACTAACCAATGCAGGGGTTTCCGTGCGGACGAGACTCGGAATGACCCTGCAGAGACAGAAGGTCTGCGGAAGGAACAGAAATGAGGACCCATGGCATCACTGAGAGAGAGCCGGCGCCCAACTGAAAGCGCAAGAAGGGAGGTTCGGGTAGGGGGGGTTATACACGTCGGGTGCGAGACTTCTAAAAGGGACCCGGTACACGGTTTGAGACCGATGGGATTAATAAGATGTGATTTGAATATGGGATCAGTGGATGGGGGACAAAAATCCTAGTTAACTGTGATGTGAGCAGGTGGGGATGGGAGCTGATCGTCCCGTGCATTCCTAGCATTTCAGGGGGGGAGAGAGGCACTCTGCCTTGTTTGGGAGTGGGTAGTTTTAAATCCACGGGCAGGGGGCAGGGAGGGGGGAGGTTGTTCAGGGGTTTGGGATTGAAGAGGGTTTAAAGGTGCAATGTGTTGTTGTTCGAAGGGTGGGGAGGGGGGAGGGGACCAGGGGCTGGGAGTTGGGGGATGTTATTTCTTTGACTATGTTATTGGTAAGCAAGGTATAATGGTAATTCGAAAGCGTATAGTAGTCGTATTGACTATTGACCATAGGACGGCGAATACTGAGTGGACAGGTTCAAGTTTTTTTCCTACATAGCAATGATCCGAGTATTGACATTGTGTATGTTACACGGTAATGGGGCAGGATAGAGACCGTACCCTTTCCGTAATGTCCTGGAACATCAACGGGGTTGGGGATAAAATTAAAAGGGGATTAGTGCAACAATACCTGAAGAGACACTCACCTGATGTGGTCCTGTTGCAAGAAACGCATCTGGTAGGTCAGAAATCCAAGGCCCTTAATAGGTGGGGATATAAACTTTTGATACACGCAGGCTACACCACGGGCTCGAGGGGGACGGCTATATTGGTGAGGAAAAATACGCCCCTTATTGTTCATACGACATGGGCGGATATAGGGGGTTGTTTCGTGGGGGCAGAGGCCCAGTGGGACGGTAAAGATATCGACATACTCTGTATATGTGCCGCCAGCTCTGGGCAAGGCGGCTTTGGAAGAACTAGGGAATAGGCTGACGAGACTCCGGGAGGGTACACTTATAATTGGGGCAGACTACAACATGACCTTAGATTACACTATTGATCGCCACCCACCAAAGTCTAGGGAGAAATCGAACGTCCTAATGGCTGATTTTGTGAAGGCGATCGGTTTGACAGATGTGGGCCGGGCACTTCACCCAACTGATAAACTATTCACGTATCACTCGAGTGTCCACCGCAGTTTATCACGTACTGATTATTTCCTTACGCATCTATCCTCGATAGGTAATTTCGCCCACTACAGGGTTCTGCCCAGGGGTATCTCAGACCATTCTCCGGTATGGACGGAGTATACGCACTGGGAACGACAACCACGTACCACTATTGTCCTAAATCCATGGCTCCTACATATACCGGATATAAGAAACGAACTCCGTACTCAAACGGAGAATTACTTTACTGAAAATTTGGGCTCAGTTGATTCCGCTCAAATAATTTGGGAAGCATACAAAGCGGCCCTTAAGGGGCAAGCTCTGTCACTAAAGACGAGTTATATCGCAAAAAAGCGCGAACTCCTGGTCCAGATAGAGTCCGACCTCCTCGAACTAGAGCGGGAGCATTCACGAGACCCCTCGCCGGACACTGGCCATAGACTCTTACTGAAACAAGACGAGTACAGGATAAAAACTAGGGAGCAAATGGTGACTAAACATCGTGTCACCCAACATAGACTCTATGAGCTTGGGGACAGGACTGGCAGGTGCCTCTCTGACTGTGCCACACTTGAAAGCCATGTATGAAGAAAGTTTGGAAGTGGGTAGACTACCAGTAGATCAGCGACTAGCCACCATAGTAGTCATTCATAAGCAGGGTAAGCCAGCAGACAATTGTGGCTCATATAGGCCAATCTCACTCCTTAATGTTGAGACGAAGGTGTTGGCTAAAGTCTTGGCAAATAGACTGGTGTCAGTCATTGCATTGCTGGTCCACCCAGCACAATCTGGCTTTATGCCAGGTAGAAATACGGCCCTTAATATACAGCGGTTACATAATGTGATGGCTCGTAGGTAATACATCGAAGAGGATGCGGCGGTGCTGTCTTTAGACGTGTTGATGGCATTTGATTATATTGAATGGCCGTATCTATTCGAGGTCCTAGGGTAAGTGGGACTGGGCCCTAAATTTATAGCCTGGGTAAAGCTTCTATATACTGGTGTGCTAGGACAGGTGAGGGTTAATGGTTTTACATCCAGAACTTTCGAGCTACGAAGAGGCACTAGACAGGGGTGCCCGCTCTCCCCGCTGATTTCCTCTCTTATGCTAGAGCGTCTCGCGGCCTGGGTGCATAGAGATGTGATGTGCGAGGGTTGCGATGGGTAGATGACGTGGAAGATCGAATATCCCTTTATGCAGATGATATATTGCTATACCTGGCATCCCCGTATAAATCGATTAGGGTCGTGTTGGATATATTCACAAATTTTTGACAACATTCGGGGTATGCGATCAACTGGCACAAGTCCGTACTGTTTATGTTGAGAGGCGCAGTCCCTCACCTTCTGGCAGACTGCACCATAGCGGTCGCAACGGAGGGGTTTCGTTATCTAGGGATCTTTGTCACTTCAGATCCGGTTTGCTTCTACAGCTCCAATTTGGCTCCCCCTTTGGCCCGATTACGGGCGGATGTGAAACATTGGAGGTCTCTGCCCTTAACACTGGTGTGGAGGGCGGCACTCTTTATAATGCTAGCCCTTCCTCGTTTTCTTTATATATACTACACAATTGTCCCCACAGGGTCCCGGACTCATATTTTAGAGCGGTTGAAGGGGAGATTCGCACATTGCTCTGGGATGGCAGGGCCCCTAGAATAGCACTGCAGAAATTGACGAAAGGCTGGTACGATGGGGGCATAGCACTACCTGACCTACAGCGCTATTACTGGTCGGCGCAACTGGTGACTGTGAGAAGTTGGCCTGGCATACGCTGGTCACTAGTTATAGTGGCCACCTTGCACCAGTCCAATTCGACTCTTATGGTAGATAGGTTTAAGACAACCTTTTAAAGAAAGCTATCCTACTGGTAGCTGTGGAGAGCAGCCTTCAGGCTAAGTCTCAGAGGAATGTAAAGCAGCTTGTTTTACCTTATAATCTCTTGAATTACCAAATGAAAGGACACCACACAGGTATATATATCAAATATATATGTATTTATTTCTAAACACACACTACTAATCTCTTTATGAGATTAGAAGCCAGATACACATTCAAAATTCAACGTTTCTCTATAAGTTAAGCACAAATATGGCTGGGGCCCTAGGGGCGTACCAGACCATATACTAAAAAAATGGTATAAGAAGGTCGACTTGCAAAATGACAAGGCATTGGGCCTGTAGAATCACTGGGGCTTCACCACTGCAGTGAAAGCAGGTAAGTACTAGGCCCACGGGAGACGCGTGCAGTGTGTGAACACAGCCGCGGGTTCCCTATTGATTATAATGGAGCAAGTCGCGGTTTGATTTTTAAAGTTTTAGGGTACTTCGAGGAAGTCTACAAGCAAGCCACTTACAAGGTAAGTAATTTGAAGGCCAACACACACTAGGGCACTGGAGTGCACGAGTTACCTCACCCAGGGAAGCCGGGTGCATAGGTGTCTTTTGGTGTCGGGTCGCGTCGCTGTTTTCTGTGGAGACCAAAGAAGACTTGCTGCTTGTGTCGACTGAAGAAGTGTCCGGTGGAATCCAAGGGTGGATTTGAGATGCCGATGACCTGAAAATTGAAGGGACAGTGTTCAAAGTCACTTGCCAGTGTCCGGTGGCCAGGAAGATGGATGACCACAGATGTCGGGTGATTTCAGGTCATCGATGGTGTTTTGACTCTTCGCTCACGAGGTCCAGGAGAGATCGACGATGACCAGCAGCTGGATTTGGAGAATCCCATGACGTCTGCAGCTAACTGCGGTGTCGGCAACCGGATTGGAGCCAACAAGCCTTGGCAACTGCAAGTCTCGTGTGGAGTGAAGAAAGTCGATGGTGCAGACCGGCAAGGTCTGAGGGACTCACCCAGCAAGGGTAAGTGAGGGCAGGCCTGGAGCAACCAGGGGAGCCCTTTGAGTTGATAAAGTCTTCGGGGGACCCGCAAGCCAACTGGCAAGGGATCGCAAAGACGCCCCTTCAGGAAATGCTTCGCAGGAGCCCACGGTCACTCGGGACAGGGTAGGCCTCTGATTTTCACTGCAAAACCTGCTGGAGGCTTGGGCGACAAATGGTCCAATGCACAAGTTTGTTGAACGTCATGAAGGGGGTGCAATCGACAATAGTGCACGGTCCCCGGTATTGCTGTTCCTCGTCACTCCTGGGGTCCACTCACCACAGCTCTGCTGGGGACTCACAATGGCCGTCGAGATGTCAGGCAATCCACTTCCGGGGTGGCAGGGACTTCGAACTCCAGCAGGAGCGGGAAAGTTTGCGACCGTTGATTAAGGTTTTTGGTGCCTGCCAAGCAGGGGAGTCACTCCTTGACTCCAAGGGAGATTCTTCTGTCTTCCAAAGGTAGTGGAACGTCGAAGGGCCAGGATTCTTCTTTGTAGAGCGTCGTCCAGGGTTATCTGCTTTGCAATGGCAAGGTTGGCTATCTTTTACTGAAGATAGGAGAAGGACTAGCTCTATGACCACTCCTCTGGGAGAGTCAGGGTAGGGGGTGGTTACACCCACTTCCCTTTGTCCAGTTTCGCGCCAGAGCAGGGACAGGTAGCCCCTGAACCGGTTTGAGCTGGCATATGCACAGAGGAGCCTACTGCTCCCCCAGTGCAGGACTTCAAAGCACTCTAGGAGTGCACCCACCCAGCCCCAATACACTAAATCCTGTCTGGAAGGTGGTGACACCTCCCTGTGACAGGATGCCTTTTGTTGGGCTTCCTCCACTGCGAGTTTCAGTCAGCAGCAGGAGGGCAGCCCAGTGTCTGTGCTGGTGGCATCCATTTTGTGTTGCCAGGGCTCTTTCAGATTTCTGTCGTTTTACATGTCGTCCCCCTCTAGAAGGGTGGGATCATGCTCCCACATCATGGACTGATGTGGGGGTATGATTCCAAGTTGTTTGACACCAAACACAACATGTTTTGATGCAGTCATTCCAAAGTTAGCATTATCCGGGAGGTTATAATGCACTTATGAGCATATGGTTTAGCCGCATCCACAAACAGCCACAAGGAATAGACCCTGCCAGCTGCAGAGGGGTCCTGCTCATGCAGAGGCACCCCCTCACATTGTAAACCAAGCACCCTGCCCTCAGGATTGATAGGGCCTGCCTTAAGGGTGACTGATAGGTTTATATGTGTGTGTATGGTGAGATATAGGAACCTATACCTCTGTGAGGAGTGCTAACACTACCTCACCCAGGCTGCAGTAGCAGGCCTGTGGTGTCAGATTTAGTCTGCTTCCCAGGGGTGGCATAATACATGCTTCAGCCCCTGGTAGGCCTGTGAAGTACCTATGCCCTAGGTACCTAAGGTAC
Source organism: Triturus cristatus (assembly GCF_964204655.1). NCBI lineage: Eukaryota > Metazoa > Chordata > Amphibia > Caudata > Salamandridae > Triturus > Triturus cristatus. Next base: position 1,153,647,200 of record NC_140583.1, on the reverse strand, counting down.
CATATACTAGGGGCTCATAAGGTACCACAGTATCCAATCACTAGTGCATCTAATATGCTCACCAGTCATTTAAGGGAGTAAGCAGATAGGCTGGGGTCCTGGATAGCAGGATCCCAGCCAGACTAGTCAAAATCCATTCAAACACCAGGAAAAAAGTAGGGGCAACCATGTAGTCAGATTCCATCTTCCTACAGTGACCGTTAATCATTGGCAGTATCACCCCCCGGATGACCCAGCTTATGCCCTGGACCGGTACAAAACGGACCGCTCCGGATATTTGGGGCCCCTGTACACTACTGACAGGAAAAATAGGGGGAGGTTCTTTGGACCCACCCAACACACTTGGGAAATCTGGCGTGTGGTTACTGCCCGGATGGGATGGAAGGGCGTTCTCACGTAGGCTACACCGCTGTGGACCACCCAGAAACTGGGAATGCTGTGCTATCAGCCCAGGTTTGATAAATGGGACCTCATCGGGATATCAGCAGTAAGGGATCTGGTAAAAAAGGGTGCTCACCTTTAGTGAACTCCAGAAACAATATGATCTGGCGCAGGGAGAAGTGTATAGGTATTTACAGATTAGACATGCGTTAAAGGCGGCGTCTCCATCCCTTAAAGATATACCAGAGTCATCACCTCTGGAAGATCGTTTGCTAGACGGGCCCCTCACTTCAAAGGCAATATCTCTCACCTATAAGAAATTAAGTAATAACCTGCCGGACGCTTTCCCGAAGCTCAGGGAACGGTGGCAAGATGACATCGGTCCTATAGACGACGAGGACTGGCAGACGGCACTCATGTCCCCGCGAGAAGCGGCTATTACACAGAGATTTCGGCTGATCCCACTTAGGATACTCCACCGATCATACATATCAGGGACAGTTTTGACGAGAATAGGGACTAGACCTGACGACCGTTGTGTAAAGGGCTGTGGACAGCAGGCCACATTCTACCATACTCTGTGGACTTGCCCAAAGATACGTGCCCTTTGGGAGGGAGCCTCGAACCACAAGAGTACGGCTCTGGGGAAGGAAGTACTATTAACGCCACGATTGGGACAGTTGAATGTGTGGGAGGCGATAGATCTCACGGAAGTTGAACAACAATTCACAACACTGGGATACACGGTGGTGAAACGGGAGCTAGCCAGATGCTGGGGGGGGGGAGCGAACCCACCACTTGTCACCGTGTGGGCCAAAGAAATGGATAGATGTATGATGGCGGAGACTGAGGTTTTTAAGGCTCGGGGGTGTCCCAAAAAGTGGGATAGGAAGTGGTCACACTGGAATAAATATCGAGGGGAGCCCTGCATGTCGCCTACTGTTGAAATGGAGATGGATAGACCAGCAAGTATTGTAGGAACTGCTTAATGTGTAATCAAAGTAATGTCTGCTTACTTTCTACTGACAACCTTAAACATGTCGTCCAATCATGTTATGTATGGCTGTGCTTGAAACCAATTAACAAAGTTTTAAAAGAAATGGGGGGGTGGTATGGTGGGTGGGGTTGTTCGCTTGTTTTGTTCGAATATGACAATAATGGTCGAGATAAACTTTGCAGATCAAGATGATTGTGTTATTTTGAAAAATCAATAAAAAATATTACAAAAATAAAAAACAAGAACGCCCAGTCAGACGCCAGACTAAGTGATATTGAATAGTACTGCCGGTTCACCATGTGTCATTTCTATTTACAAAGTGTATTATGTTTATGCATCTTATATGTGTAGATTATGCTCTATTCGAAATGTAGGAGGCTGATTGTTTTGCATAGACAGTCTGACACTTTGCTGATTGCCCCACAGGTGACTATTTTCTTGGTTTGCACACTCAGAAACAGCCACCCTGTCGCTTGACAGGGTTGTATGCCGGGTAAGTCATGCTCCCAGGGAGAGCTGAACAGCCGACTTGTTTCATTGCCACTTAACTTTTGGCAAATTTATCAGGGCACGGGGAACCCTTTCCACCTGTGAGATGCAACAAACCTGTAGATTCAAAGAAATTAAAGGGGGACAGCATGTAGCATAGAGAATGCAGAGCATAAAGCCAACAATAAAATTGTATTAACAGGATATAGCACCTATCACCCAATAGATTGATTCATTTTATGTATAATGTAGTTACCAGGTTGCTACCAGGTGGACTCCTAACAGCAGAATTCATGCAGAGGCGTAGGGAAAGGTTTCCACTCAACCGCCTATGAAATGAATGTGAAGGACAGGTTTAGAACTTTCTAGCCCATGTTCAGCACTTGAAGGTTAGTCAATAAGTGATAGCAGAGAGAGAAAGGTATGCATGTCAATCCATTTATTGGCATGTAACGCCCATCCATTCTGTGTTTACTATCTGGGCCATGGGACAAAAATAATGTCCCTGTCCAGTGTATGCAGAAACACACCTATAGTAGTATAAATACTGTCCACTGGTTCACATCCATAAAATGCCTGTCACAACTCTCATACCAATTTTGTAGTGGGCAATTTTTAGCACCAAGGCGTTTGTTAGTCTATGACGATACATATACTCAGGCACACTGACAAAGCCTCCAGTTTAACACTGTTATTGCTCGCGATGGAGGGAGGAAGAACTCACACGATTTTGTGGTACATTACTTTTACAGATCCCAACTCACACCCCACATGGTCAAATTACACTCCATTGAACCTTGCTGACCCACAACATCCCCCAGGTACTTCGATCACTTTACGCCGTCCTCGGCCTCTTCCGTGTTTGGACCTCCGGCTCCATCCGGCTGCGCCCACCTATTTAAAGTTACAGATGCCCAGGCGGAGGACAGGACACTCTGGAGTCAGGTTCCAAAACAGCTGACAGAATCCGTCAGCATGGGCGCCATCTTAAAATGTGTAACTCAACCTGGGATACACTAAATGTAATATTGAACCCAGTGTCCCTTCGTTTTAAAATTTCCCATATTCCCTCCTGTTGTAGTTTGTGTTGTGCAAGTTGATATAACCCCTACAACACCAGGACTAGAAGTAACCTGTGCTGAAGCACTTGCAGAACTTCCAGTAAAACTTGTGTTTCCCCCACTTTCCATATGCATCTGATTATATGGGGGTGGATGTTCAGCTAACAGTCCATTCAAAAGGGTGTCCTTGCATCACTGTCACGGTCTGAATTTCCCTCTACCTCCTTTTTCTTTTCCTTTCTCCATCAATCATGTCTACTCTCCACCTCTTCTGTTGATCATCCAATCTTGTGTCTGGGTATGCAAGCCTTGTTTTCTTCATCCTCCCTTGATATTGGTCTATTTGTTTTGTATGCACTATACATTCCCATGCATTACGCACTTCAAACTGTGTAGGTCTAGGTAATGGTTTCATGGCAAACAATATCCCTCACAAATGATAAATTATTCTCAAATTGAAAGAACCGTAGTGTGGAAACATCAGTCTACCTTCTTCCTCTGGGATCTCCTCGTAACAAATCATATTGCTCTAAAACATCTAATTTGTCAATCTTTTTATTTCAACAATTTAAATTCGATCCAAATTAAACAATTACCAATAACACCTCAGTATCCAAGAGACAATTTCAACGAACCCCAGCGCGACGTTACACCAAATGACCTATCCCAGCATAGCACGCTCGGACGTCATTCTCACTCCTCGCAGCAGTTCACCCTCCTTCACAACGTTTGCCACACTCTCTATCTTTTTCACTTCTGTTTATACTAAAACACTAACTAGCAATTGTCTGCTCCACTAGAAGAATCGATAGAATCACTCATTTAAAGAATTCATATTCACAAATGAAACCTCGGCCAGTGGCGAGTCACTTAAATCGGAATAGTTTCACTTCTGCGCAAAACGTTCACCACACTAATTAATACTCTATCTTTGTCATACAAAGGTTCCCTAGCTCAATTGGGATGTCGACGAGGTCTCACGATAAACCCCAGCAAACCTTAGCAGGCAATTACAACACAGTCTCTTCTGCACCTTTATTATATATCCTGGGATCTTAGGCCACGTTAAACCCAATAACAACTTTAACAACTTCTTCAACTTAGCACCACATTCACACTACTCTCACAACATCTCCGCCAGACATCACACAATCAGTATTGTACCACAAGCTTGGCATAATACTCATACACACATCTCTACTGATACTCACTCCTTCGCTTTTGTTGTTTAAACACAAGCCCCTTGAACTCCATCTATTCTCCACGTCTCAATCCTGAATTCTGGACTAGGGTCACTGGGGTTGGGATCTAGATTATTCTAGGTTTGGTTCTAACTCCATTTACTTCAAGAGCTAACCATCTGATAATGCTATCAGCTGTTAGAGCTTGGGCCCAGCCAAACATTTATCTCCAGAAGTGCGACCTCAAGCAGCACGAGAAGTAAATGGAGAAAACTATCACATGTTAACATCTCATTTCAGTGCAACCTATGTGGCCACACAATAATCCACCTGATAACTTTATCTGAGTTTAGTAGGGTTTCATTATAAATTTAGAAACAAATCAATGTAGACCAATCTTAACTTAATCGAATAAAAGTACAGAAAGACCAAATCTCCTGAAGGGATTTACCTGATATAAAGCAAAGCAGACGGTTAACTCTATGACAATAATGCAGATGATCAGGAAAAGGAATTGAGTATTGAATTTCATCAGATACAGTAAACATGAGCAAGCTATCTCTCCCTACACTACCTTAAAAGGGGGAAACACTAAGCTAAGCAGCATTCGATAAGGATGAATTCAGAAAGGTGTCAGCTGTCGGAGTCTTCAGTAGAAGGCACTCCAGCAAGTCTAGTAGCATAAAGTCACGCAAACAAAGGCATAGGTCTGCTCTCATGGACAACCCTAAGATGACTCCCCTGTCTTTCACTTCTTTCAGCATAAAATAGCAATAGCAGTCAGTGTAGACAAACCAGCGTGATCTTTGCTGGTGAATTTCCATAGCTCGAGTACAACTGTATACTTTCACCAACTTTCCCACATCGATAAGTTGTAACTTCACTCGTTCTTGGTCATTCCTCTCCTCGCCCATGAGCACTTGCTTCCTTGCTCGTTACAGCACTTCTTCTTGCCAACTTTGTCTTCTCATGCCTTGATATCTAAAGAAAATAAAATCCTCCGAAGTAATGAAGCTTTCACTCTCCATACCTGCAGTCGAAACAAAATAAAAATACACACATTCTACGTTGAAGGTTAAATACGAATTACATGTTAAACTCTAAACGTGAGCATGGATCAGCCTATTTCTCAAGGGCCACTCCAGACAACTTTAGTAGTGCACAGGGTTACAGAATATGTGCAACCTTTTACACACACAATAAATACAGCTTCTTAATACATGTATAAATTGTAAAGAATTACAAAGATGTTATTCTACATGCACATTCATGAAATAAATTCTTGTTATATGTATAAATGTTTAGTGTTTGGAATGTTTAATGTATAAATGTTTAAACATTAGTTTACACATATTCAAATTTAATACCCTCACAATGGGACACATATATGTCAACTTATCCTGTCATATTAATGTGTGTCACATAAACCTTTATTAATCATGTTCTATACACGAGTATGTCATGTGGAATACTTTGAATATGCAATACTCCACTCCCTTTAGTAACATTAATTACACAGAATATATTTGAGTGCGGACTATGCATGAATATGATGCACTCCTATAACATCTCAGATGGGATCAAGATTAAACCTATTTAAGGAAAAAGCAATAAAAACCTTTGAACAGTGTAAGCTGGAATTCCACCTCTCTGTAGCCACTCACCACCAATAATTTAAGCTGCAGCACTGGGCGCTTTTTCCCCCCAAGGCGCCAGCCACCATCAGACTTCTTAGATCCTTTGAGAAGCTTATTTGCATTTCACATGTCTACAAGATTTCATCACTGTAATGTGGCAAACTTTTCAAAATGTCCCATCGCCCCTCAAACTCCCCTTTCAACTTAGGTGGGTACATGACACTTGGTATGAAATATCTGTGAAACAGTGAGACAACCTGTAGCGAGAAATGCCAAAAATGCTTGAGAATAGCTGCGTACCAATGGGATCTCACGCCTACATACCTTATATGCATCTCAGAGATATACTGGATGTGCAATTATGTGCAATCAGTCACTGAATATGTAATACATATCTGGTGGTCTTTTCACACCACCTGGAAAGATGTTCTGCCACATATCATTTGGATCTTAGGCTACCCAATTCTGGCAGACCCTTCAACCCTTCTTTTGGGTTTTAGGTTGGACACCTTGGAGGGAATGGCAACAATAGGGTCGTTCCTCTATAGACATGGCGGGAGAGGGCAAGCAGCTTATTGCTCTATATGGGGAAAAGAAGGCTGTAGTGTCTTGTGAATATGAATGGCAGGACCCTTCTGATCTCTGATGGACTGCGTACGAGAACAACGTAATCGATTGGGTGTGTCTCGTGTGGTTAATAAAGTTTATAACGCAGTCTTGCAGTTAATGGTTGCACTCTGAAGAATAAAGATGCAAACTGGTCATTTGCATGCTACCAGGCTGGGGACGACGCTACAAATGACGATGAGTAGGGGATACACTTCCCAAAAAACAAGACTGCTCTCCCATGCTGGTGCATGACGTGCACCTCAGTAGAAGTGAAGAAGTCTACCATTGGTGTACGTGGAGTCAAAGTGTCGCTCTAGCCAGTGAAAGATTTTCGAAGAAGGCAAAGGCCCTATGGAGAAGCCTATTCCCAGTCAGCCAAGAACCTGCTGGTAAGGCCGAAAGAAGAGGTACTGCGGCAAAACGTACCTCAGAGCCATCATATGTATAGAAGAATAGTGCTAAAGACAACAACAATCAGGTACAGAGAGGCATCGAAGTCGGTGACAGCCAGGTTCAAAAGTGCACCAAAAGCAAAAGCAGCCAGGGGCAAAGAAACACTAAAGGCAGTGAAAACAAGATACAATGCAGAAGGTTGAGAACTGTGATGACCAGATGCAAGAGACAAAACTGTCACTCACTGCCAAAGAAGTAAAGGGCCATACGACATCAGATCGGCCGCTACAACCCAATTGTAAGTACGCGGCCAAAGCTTACAGGAGGTGCAGGTCCAAGTGTGCACCAGACATCACTTGAGCGGGCCCCGCTATCAACGTCAGTAAGGTCCACCACTGGTTACTGTGCCGCTGCCTTGCTGAAACCACCGCTTCCATTTGAAACCACCAAAAAGCATAATCTATGCACCAGATGGACCGCATGGATTGAAACATTTGATGATTTCATCAACTTGCTAGAAGAAGCAGATAGCAAAAAGATCATCAAATACTTGAACAGCCTTGCAGGTGACGAAGTGAAAGAAGGGATAAAGAAAATACCACAAGCTGATGGAATATCTTACCATCAAATTAAGGAGGCATTCAAAGCAAGTTCAATCCAATGTCAAATGGTACATTTTCAACCAGGCAAGACAGCAAGCTGGTGAAACGATGCATGAGTTTGTCAAAAGACTTGATACTCTCATCAAGCATTGCAAGTTCAACAAATTCAATGATGAAGAAGCCATACATCTCCGATTCATTGATGGTTGCCTGTCCAACTCGTTCATATGACATATACTGACAGACGCTCAGCCTAGAGAAGATACTCACGGCTGTGAGAGCAGAGAAAGGTGCTGATCGGCAGGCTGCTGATATGGAAGGTGGAATAGCTCAGAGCGAATCAGCATTGAAAATGAAACGTAAGCAGAGACCCAAGGTTGAGGGCCATTAGGTGATATCCCAGAGGAAAAAGAAGTTGTGTTTCTGATGTGGATTCTCCTTCCCACATGAAGGTAAATGTACCGCCATTGGACAAGTATGCAAAGGCTGCTGGAAAGAAAACCTTTTCATTACGGCTTGCAAAGTGAAAGAGGAACCAACTGCATCACATCGAGAAGAGAAAATAGATGCCAGAAAATTCCAGAAGCACTCTAGCCACACCCACAATGCCAAACAGTGACATCAGTTGAGGCAAGTTAAAACTAAATGAAATTGATTGCCAAGCAACAGTGAAGACGATGGCTGTGCGATGATGATTTCAACCACTAAACGACGTGCACATGTAGGTTTGACTGCATGCATAGAAGAGCCCAAGTCCAAGAGTTATCGCCACTTAAAACAACCAAATTAATTTGGACAGTACACTAAGATCACACTAAAGGTGAATGGTTGCTCCATACCTTTTACATCAACAGTGGTGCATCGATAAACATCATGCCAGCAGAGAAATACAACAAACTGTCTCCCACCATCGACTGAGTTATACACATGGGCTACACCACGCGACACAAGAAGACGAAAGTACGAGTGCTAATTCATGTTCTTCAACATCCTTCATCAAGTGCATATTTACTCAGTTTCAGTACTGCTGCTGACATGGGGCTGATCTCTATCAATTATAATCTGAATGCACATGCTGAAATATTGAGGCAGTTCCCATTGTTGTTTCATGGATTAGGAAAGCTTAAGAAAATGAAAGTGCATTTTCACATTAATGAGGACATTTGTTCTGTTCCTCAACAACATAGTCAAATTGCTTTCCATCTACTGGAAGCTGTTGAGAAACAACTTGAAACACTGTTAAAGCATGATTTCATCAAACACTCTACTGGTCCGACTCCATGGGTTTTGCCCATAGTGGTAGTGCCAAAAAAGGACAGTGGAAGTGCAGTGTGCAGACGGAACCCCCTCTTGGGCCTTTGGCAGAGCGGCAGGCCGGGGGACAGGCCCAAGGCTGGAGCACCCAACCCAGGGCCCGGTGGGAACCCTGGACTCAGCTGGGGCTCCTGGGACGGCGGAACCCCGTCCCGGGCACCCTGCTATGCAGCAGGCCCGAGGACAGAGCTCAGGGTGGGGAGGCCGACCTCCCCAGGGCCCTCAGGGGCCCCGGCCGGAGCTACTGAACCAAGCCAAGCAGGAGGAGGTTTCCCGGGCACGACGGAACCCTGTCTCGACCTTTGGCAGAGCGGCAGGCCGGGGGACGGGGCTCAGGGCTGGAGCACCTGACCAGGGGTCCGGTGGGCTTCTGGACCCAGCTAGAGCTCCCAGGCCCGGACGTGCAAGGGAAGCCTCCGCAGGCCCGCGGGACCCCGTCCCGGGGGCCCTGCCATGCCGCTGGTCCGAGGACAGGGCCTTCCACCCAAGGGCCACCAAGGACCCCTGCCGGAGCTCCTGAACCCAAGCCGAGCTGGGGAACGCCCGTCGAGCCCAGGACGGTGCCCAGTGTAGGGAGCACCCGGCTAGAGCTCTCGGGCCCGGAAGCCCAAGGGAGGACTGCCTGGGCCCAATGCCACTCAGTGGGCTGGAGGAAGGAGCCCTGGACAGGGGGGGAGGTTTCTACCCAGCCCTAGCCCTTCTGGTCGCCAGCTGAGAGCCCCCAGCTCACAAAGGGTTCCGGCGTACCCTGTCAATAGTAATCCGGAGGAAGGGTCCCCCCTTTTCTGGTAATCCGTGCACTCCGAGTGACGGAGGGGACCCAAGGCGCAGACGCGCCCAACCTACCGGAGCCCTGGCAGGGATCGAGGAGGCAAACGAGCCCTCATCGGGACTTCCAGGGCAGCCCGGCCATCTGGTTGCCCCAATGGAAATCACTGTGCGTGACCAGATGGCCATGGGGAAAGGCGCGACCAGATGGCCGGGCCTGAAGATTGCCATTATGCCCGCCCGAGCCTTCGCAGGTGAGCTCCGGCCTGCCCTTTGGAGGGCTCAGGGGCTCTACGTCCCCGGGGCTCAGAAACCCCGGCTGGGCCTCGGGCACGGGGCTGCGGACAGGGGTCTCCGACGGACCTCCGACCCAGGGTCCCCCAGGCACCTTGACAGACGGGCGAAGCAAGAGGGAGGCCTGACGGGGCCCGACTGACTCCTGTCCTGGGACCATTGCGGAGCAGGTGGACAGAGTCCGGTCCCCTGGGCCCGGCTGGAGGTCCCAGGCCAGTACGCGCAGGGGAGGCCACCCCGGGCCTGCGTCCTGGGCGCCCTACCGCTCAGCAGGCCCGAGGACGGATCCCGGGGTGGGGAGGGCACCCTACACCCCAGGGCCACCAGGGGCCCCTGCCGGAGCTCCTGAACCCACTGCCCGACAGGCCCCGGGCCCATGGCGGAGCGGAGGACGGAACCCAGTGTAGGGAGCGCCTGGCCAGAGCTCTCGGGCCCGGACGCCCAAGGGAGGAGCGCCCAGGCCCGATGGAGCCCGTCACAGGCATTTTGCGACGCGGTGGGCTGGAGGACGCAGCCCCGGCCGGGGGGAGGTTTTTGCCCGGCCCTATCCCATCTGGTTGCCGGCTGAGAGCCCCCAGCCAGCCAGGGGTTCCAGCATACCCTGTCCCTAGTAATCCGGAGGAAGGGTAAGCCCTTTTCTGGTAACCCGAGCGCACCGAGTGACGGAAGGAACCCAAGACGCGGACACGCCCGAACTCCCGGAGCCCTGGCTGGCAACAGGGAGGCAAACAAACCCTCATCCGGGCTTCCAGGGCAGCCCGGCCATCTGGTCGCCCCATTGGAATTCATTGCGCGCGACCAGATGGCCGAGGGGGAAAAGGTGCGACCAGATGGCCGGACCCGTAGGACGCCCATCAGCCCTCACTGCACCTTAAAGGAAGGGCTGCCGCCTGCCCTTGGATGGCTCAGGGGCTCTGCTTTCCGGGGGCTCATCAGAGCCCTTAGCTGGTTTTCAGGCCCCGGGCTGCCAGGGGCGCTCCTGAGGGAACTCTGACCTGGGGCCCGCAGGCACCTTGAAACAGAGGCGAAGCGGGGGAGGCCTGCCCTGGCCCAATAGACCCCCGTGACAGGCACCCGTACCCTCGGCTGGGCGCAGGACGTGGGCTCCTGCACTCCAGGACCCGCTGGAGCCCAGGCCCCGGAACCGGTCCCCACTTCTGAACCCAGCCAAACCACGTAGTGGGGGAGCCTCCTCTGGCACCCGGGCGCCCGGGAACCCTGTCTCAGGCAGACGGACCCTCGGCAGGCCACAGGACCGGGGCTCCCGCACCCCAGGCCCTGCCCAAAGCCCAGGCCGCGGGCCCGGTCTCTGCTTCTAAACCCAGCCAGGCTGGGGGGGATCTGTGAGCCTGCCCGTGCACAAGGAAGTGGGCTCCTACAAACCGGGGCCCGCCAGAGCCCAGGCCCCGGGCCCTGCTTCTGTGAAGGCGGGTGGTGGAGCGGAGTTCCACAGAGTTTTTTCATAACTCCGTGGAACTCCGCGAAGTGACACTACGCCAGCTCCGCCGAGGGTTAGTTTAAATATGGCATTACCAGATCCAGTTTAGGCATCCAGTAATCCTTGGTCCAGATTAATATTCACGCAGTGCAGTGCTGAGTGAAACTCAGTAGCACTGTGGTGCTCTAATCTGCAGCAAGAGATTTAGCAACACAAACACACAGAGTATGTAGTTCGCTTCACTCATGTAAACAAAAGCTTGATGCTAAGGGACACATTTTCAATCTTTTGATGCAACGCATCGACCATAGTTAACTGCACAGTTTTGCATGAAATCCAGGAAGCAGAAAAGCGCCATTCCTGCCAAAATATGTCACTGTTTTTCTCACACTTTAAGCTTGTGCACTTTAGGCTGCCATGGACCAGCGCATAGTGCAAGGATGTATATGTGAAGTCATACATACAATTTGTACTGGAAGGTTATCCTTCCAGTAAACAAATACTACGCTTAGACATAGTTAAACACTTTTCTCCTTTTTTAAGTGTGCGATACAGTGCAGCATGCACGCAAATTTGGAAACGTTTTGAGAAAAGAAAACTTTCAAATATGATGCACATTGTTCCATCATGGCAAGGTTGAATCAAGGGAGTGGCCTAAACAGTGCAGCTGCTAAAGTTCTACATTAAAAGACATAATATTAGTGGTCATAAGTCAATAAATCATATATCATTTTGTGCGACTTTCGAACTGTGTTCTAATTTGTCAAAAATGTACACTAACTTTGCAATCTCATCATTGTTTTGTAGAGAAACATATCTTGAAAAGGAAGAGAAGCTAAGACAAACCCTCAAGGAAGTTCTAAAATGTGATGTCACTAAAAGCAACCCCCTGGAGCCACGGGTGCTGCCTCCTGCTGACTGTCTTCTGACATCGCTGTGTTTGGAAGCGGCTTGCGAATCTCACAGTGTCTACAGGGCTGCTCTCAAAAATATTGTATCTTTGTTAAAAATAGGAGGCCATTTAGTGATGATGGGAGTCCTTGAAGAAACATTTTACATGGTTGACCACACTAAGTTTTCCTGTCTGCACTATGATATGGAATTTGTAAAAAAAGCAGTTAAGGATGCGGGGTGTGTCATTGATGACTTGCAGATGATTCACGGTCCTGAAAATACCCCAGATTTGCTTTCTGATTATAAAGGGTTCTTTTTCCTTGTTGCACATAAGGAAAGGAATGTGTAGGAACCCAGTATAGTGCTCACACTCTGTTCTGTTTACCTTCTTTAATTTTACTTAGTTTCAAAAGTAGATTACATAAATTGATGAGTCATGTGTTTTGAGGTGGTCACAACCACAGGTTTTAAATGATCTTTCATCATCTTTAGAGCAGGGGTCTGCAGAGGGTAGCTCGGAAACTACTAATTGCTTGCTAGTACCCCGGAAGTGACTCCTTGAAGTTTAGTCCAGTATGGTACTTAATTCAGAGGGTCTACTAGGGCCAAACTGAAGAAGGTCACGTTGCAAGAAAAGGACAAGATTTCCTTTGAATGGGTTAACCCAAAATGAAAAGTGCATATTTTATGGAAAACCATGTATAATGAGAACTAACATGCTAATGTTTGAAAACAACTGTTCAGCTATCTCTTTCAGATTAATGTCACTTACACTTCCTCAGATAACCACAGAATAAATTTGGGCTTTCTGGATAAAACGACTGATTGTGCCTCAAATTAGGTAACTGTTGAGATGGAAATGTTTCTCTCATGGTAACGGACGTGAAGTGATTTAGGATCCTTGGTAGAGGTTAATAGGTCATAGATAAACATGGATCCTATGTGTACGCCCCGACTCAGGCCTATGATTTATTGGTCAAGGGCAAACATGGATTATGTGCGTAAACTCTGACTCAGGCCTGTCTAATTGATTGCAGTGTTGCTAAAGACCTGGAGGGGCTCCCAAAGTGTTACCTTTGAGTGGAAGAATGCTGCTGCCTTCACTGGGAAATGAGCAGAATAAGCACAGAGGTGACAGCATACTGTGTTTTCAAGTAATAGTTATGTGTAGTGTAAAATGACCTTCTTGCCTGTGTCACTGGAGTTGTGCCTTGTGGCCCACGCATGTCATGTTTCCGTGCTGTGTGCTTAACTCAACATTGGCCTGCATTGGATTGTATGTAGAGCAGGGCTGCGCTCATGATTGTGCGCTGGGATGTATGTGTGCCTGTGAAGTGGTGCAGTATAGGAGAGCTAGTGAACATCATTTGCGTGTGCGTGCTGGAATGTACGTGTACCTGTGAAGTGGTGCAGTACAGGAAAGTCAGCGCAAACATGCAGAGGCTTGTCCGCGCTGAATTGTATGGGTGCTTCCAAAAGGCACAATACATATCGATCTCTAGGTTCCATTTTGGTAGCCCCCAGATCTTCATGGTGGACCACGTGGAGGTAGATAACCCCCCCCCCCTCCACAGTAATATTTGAGGATTTCTGTATTTCTGACAGCTGGGTGGGACACACATTGGAGGAAGGAACAGACAGGTTCTTCAGCACATTAAACCCCTTCGCTGCTAGGCCTTTCCTCCCCTATGCTAAGCCTTTTTTTGTCTATTTGGGGTAGTTCACGCTTAGGCCCTTGTAACTTTTTAACCACATAAGGTATCCACGCCAAATTTGTGTCCTTTTTTTCCAACATCATGGGGATTCTAATGGTACCCAGGGTTTGTGGATTCCCCTGGAGGGGACCCAGAAATTAGCCAAAATACTGGTAATTTTTTTTTTATGGGAAAAAAGGGCTACAGATGAAATCCCCTGTGTTTTCCCTGCAAATGGTATCAAAAAAGGAGTTGTGGTACTGAAATCACCATCTTTCCACCTTTCAGGGACAAGCAGACTTTTGTCAGAAAACCAACATTTTTTACACAGTTTGGGAATTTTTCTCTGACATAGCCCATTTTTGCTATTTTTTGTGCTTTCAACCTCTTTCCAGTTAATGGTAGAAATGGGTATGAAGGCAATAATGGATCCTGGAGAAAAGTAGACAAAATTCTGAATTTAGCAAGGGGTCATTTGTGTAGATCCTTCAAGGTTTCTTTATAGAAACTAACCGTTGAATATAGGAAAAATTGAAAATTAGTTGAAAAAAACAGCAATTTGTGCCAACGTTTTCACCTGTAACTTCTTCTAATTGCGACAACTGTTTGAAAGCAATATACCGTTACATTTGCTGGACCTTTCTGGTTGTGGGGATATATAGGACTTGTAGGTACCCCAAGAACCCGACGATCCCAGAGCCAATAACTGAGCAGCTTCTTGCAATGGTTTTTCATTATGTTCCGGGTATATAGCAATTCATTTGGGGAAATATATACATGGAAAAATCGGTATGGAAGACACCTATGTATTTCTGAAATTGGAACAAAATATAGAGTTTAGAAACTGTAGATATTTGCACATTTACGAAATTGTGAATACCCATACTAGTGTGAGACTTATAGGTCATTTTTCAAAATGACTTCTTTTTTACACATTGTCTTTCATTTGGAAGGCAGAAATGCATCGAAAGTCAATAGCTAATAACAGTTGCTCTAAAATGTCATGTTACTCGAAGTCTCCCGATAAAAATGGTACCTCACTTGTGTGGGTAGGCCTAGAGCCTGCGACAGGAATTGGTCCAAAACGCAACATGGACACACTTTATTTTTACAGTGAAAACTGACCCTTTTTTTTGCAAAGTGCCTAACTGTAGATTTTGAAACCTAGCTCTGCCGGCACCTGGGGAAACCTAGCAATCCTATACATTTTTGAAAAGTAGACACCCAGGGGAATCCAGGATGGGGTGAACTGTGTGGCTCTCACCAGGTTCTGTTACCCAGAATCCCTTGCAAACCTCAAAATTTGTCATAAAACCCACATTTTCCTCACATTTCTTTGGTGGAAAGTTCTGGAATCTGCGTGGATCCACAAAATTTCACCCACCCCGTGTTCCCCAAAGTCTTCCTAGAAAAACGGTACCTCACTTGTGTGGGTAGGCTTAGTGCCCGTGACAGAAAACGGCCCAAAACGCAATGTGGAAACACCACATTTTCACAGTGAAAACTGACCCTTTTTTTGCAAAGTGCCTTGCTGTAGATTTTTAACCCTAGCTCTGCCGGCACCTAGGGAAACCTAGCAAACCTATACATTTTTTAAAACTAGACACCCAGGGGAATCCAGGATGGGGTGAACTGTGTGGCTCTCACAAGGTTCTGTTACCCAGAATCCCTTGCAAACCTCAAAATTTGTAAACAAAAAAACACATTTTCCTCACATTTCAGTGGTGGAAAATTCTGGAATCTGTGTGGATCCACAACATTCCACGCACCCTGCGTTCCTCAAAGTCTTCCGAGAAAAATGGTACCTCACTTGTGTGGGTAGGCCTAGTGCCCGCGACAGGAAACTGCCAAAAATGCAATGTGGACACACCGCATTTTCACTGTGAAAAATGACCCTTTTTTTGCAAAGTGCCTAGTTATAGATTTTGAACCCTAGCTCTGCCGGCACCCAGGGAAATCTAGAAAACCTATACATTTTTTAAAATAAGACACACAGGGGAAGCCAGGATGGGGTGACTTGACTGGCTCTCACCAGGTTCTGTTACCCAGAATCCCTTGCAACCCTCAAAATCTGTTAAAAATAACACATTTTCCTTACATTTCTGTGGTAGAAAGTTCTGGAATCTGCGTGGATCCACAAAATTCCACCCACCCCGTGTCCCCCAAAGTCTTCCAAGAAAAATGGTACCTCACTTGTGTGGGTAGGCCTAGTGCCCGCGACAGAAAACGGCCCAAAACGCAACGTGGACACAGCACATTTTCACAGTGAAAACTGACCCTTTTCTTTGCAAAGTACCTAGCTGTAGATTGCACTGCCGGCACCTAGGGAAACCTAGCAAACCTATACATTTTTGAAAACTAGACACCCGGGGAATTCTAGGGAGGTATGGCTTGCATGGATTCCAACGTTTTCTTACCCAGAATCCCCTGCAAACTTCAAATTTAGCTGAAAAAAACACTTTTTCTACACATTTGTGTGTGGGAAAGTTGTGGCATCAACGGGCTGACACAAATTTCCTATCACCCAGCGTTCCCCCAGGTTTCCCGATAAAAATGGTGCCTCACTCATGTGGGAGGCCCAAGTGCCCGCGACAGGCAAGGGTCCAAAACATTTTGAGGCATTATCAAAATTGCCTATCACAAAACGACCTGGTTTTACAAAGGGGGTCACCTGGGTTTTTGGCCCCGTGCTCAGCGGCCAGCTAGGGAAACCTACCAAACCCACACATTTCTGAAAATGAGACACCCGGGGGATTCCAGGGAGGTATGGCTTGCATGGATCCCCCAACATTTTCTTACCCAGAATCCCCTGCAAACCTCAAATTTAGCTGAAAAAAATCACATTTTCTACACATTTTTGTGTACGAAAGTTGTGGCATCAGTGGGCTGACACAAATTTCCTACCACCCGGCATTTCCCCAGGTCTCCCGATAAAAATGGTGCCTCACTTGTGTGGGAGGCCCAAGTACCCACGACAGGCAAGGGCCCAAAACTTATTGAGGCGACATCAAAATTGCCTATAACAAAATGACCTGGTTGTGCAAGGGGGTCACCTGGGTTTTTGGCCCCCTGCTCGGCGGCCAGGTAGGGAAACCTACCAAACCCACACATTTCTGAAAACTAGACACCCTGGGAATTGCAGGGAGGTATGGCCTGCGTGGATCGCCAACGTTTTCTTACCCAGAATCCCCTGCAAACCTCAAATATAGCTGAAACAAATCACTTTTTCCACACATTTTTGTGTCGGAAAGTTGTGGCATCACTGGGCTGACACAAATTTCCTACCACCCAGCGTTCCCCCAGGTCTCCCGATAAAAATGGTGCCTCACTCGTGTGGGAGGCCCAAGTACCCGCGACAGGCAAGGGCCCAAAATGTATTGAGGCGACATCAAAATTGCCTATCACAAAACAACCTAATTTCAATTGCCCAAAATAAATCCCTGGTGTCTAGTAGGCTTTTTGCCCCCCCCAGGGGCAGACTGGGGGCTACTGCCCCATATGCCCCCATGGGGGGCAGAAAGGCTGTAATTTTGGTGGGATGGGGGTGGGGGCATTGGCATGCCTGTTTTGGGCAGCCCCAACCTAAGTAAAATTACGGAAAAAAATCCCTGGCGCTAGTGGGCTTTCTGTCCCTCCAGGGAGGCAGATTGGGGGCTACTGCCCCTGAAAGACTGTAAAAAACATTTGGGGGGTGGGGGCATTGGCATGCCCGTTTTGGGCAGCCCCCACCCTAATTTAATTTGCAGAAAAGAAATCCCTGGCGTCTAGTGAGCTTGTTGCCCCCCATGAGGGCAGATTGGGGGCTACTGCCCCCATCTGTCCCCCAGGGGGGGCAGAAAGGCTGTAATTTTGGCGTGGGGGGTGGGGGCATTGGCATGCCTGTTTTGGGCAGCTCCCACCCAAAGTAAATTTTTGAGAAAAAAATCCCTGGCGCTAGTGGGCTTTCTGCCCCCCCGGGGGGGCAGATTAGGGGCTACTGCCACCATCTTCCCACCAGGGGGGGCAGAAAGACTGGTATGCCCAAACACAATGGGGGGAGCAAAGGCCCTCGCCCAAGGGGCCGCTCCCCCCTCCCTGGCGCTAGTGGGTGGATCCCTGCTTGGGCGTCGCCCTCCTGGGATGATCCCCAAGCAGGGGTCCACTAGGGAAGGGTACCATTGGAAAGGGGAGATTCTCCCCTTTCTAACGATATCTCGCCCAAGTGTTTCAGTGCTCGGGTGCTGAGATATCCCCAGGAGCACTGAAACTGAAACTCAGTTTCGTTTTCAATGTAATGATGACAACGCGCCATGCGTGCGATCGTCATTACTTTGAAAACCAGGGATTGGCCTCGGGAGGTTGGGGAAGCTCTTCCCCACCTCCCGAGGCACAAAAAAATTGGAAATCCCTCTGCTGTTTACAGCAGAGGGATTTCCTGCCCCTGTCCTCGTGACGGAATGGTTCCGTCATGAGCACAGGAGCATCGATGCTCATGAGGGAACCATTCCGCCATGAGCATCGAAAGGGTTAAAAAGGGGCTCTTTGATTCTAGAAATAGGGCACTGATTAAAGTGCCTGGGCACATTTCAGGTAGGAGATGGAGATATAAGGGAATGATAAATAGTAGGGCTGGAGGCCTTTGTAACTTTGTGATACACATTTCATTAAGAGCATCTAGTTACTCATGTGGCCTATGATTGGGGCTGTCCGTTTTGGAGACAGTCCTGCTGTGATAGACTGCTCTGTGGAGAAAGAGCACGAGCAATGGGCACTTCAAAGTGGCCAACCGCCAGAACACAAAGTTCAAAAGCAGAGACACTAAATCACATTTGTGTCTGGAAAAAGGATTATAAAATAAGGAGCTTGAGACTCCCAAATTGTCAAACTCAAGCTGTACATCAGCACAGAGAAGCTCAGACCGAATTCTGCCGTTTGTGACCAGGACTGGAGAATGAGGGCCGGATAATCTTCAATACTGGGTGAGAGGGCACAATCCAGGAGAATCAAGAACACTCACCTGGAGCACTGCTTGGCTCCAGACCATAGGACACTGTGAGGAGAAGGAGACTGCATGGAGGGTGCAAGCAAGGTAAAGCGGGGATCCTACTGAGTGGATCATTGGAGCAGAGTGTGAGATTCTGACTGGGCCGTTTGCCCAGTGCATGACTCGTGACACCAGTATGCCAGTTGGGGGCCGCAGTAAATCTTAAGAGCCATTGCCCTGGTACAGCGCTGTCTTCACGATAGCGCTGTTGCCTTTTGCAGTGCTGTGACCCAATGAGGACATTGCCGTGAGTGCCCGTGTGCCAGGTGGCAGCTGTGGAGGAAGCTGAGGACCGTTGCCATGAATAGTGTGCAACTGTGAACTCAGAGCTGTTACTTTGTCATCAGAACTCGAGTAGAAGCCCCAGGTCTGCCATTGGAGACAGACCATACTTACCGCCACTATGAAGGAGCGTTGTGGAGGTCTAGACACTGTGACGGCCGCAACAAGACTACTACTCCTCACCGGCACCAGCTGAAGTTGAACGTGACCCATGACCGCTGAACACTTCTTCCGTCTCGTCTCCAGTGGAAGAGGGTGAGACTGAACCCCAAGCCGCAGAGCCTTTGTAGGGGGGAATCTGCTCTCACTGAAGCGCTGAGGTTGCTGAGACACTTTTGTCTTGGAATAGCTATTGTGGGACCTCATATTCTTTAATAGGGCCTAACCTGATTGCTGCCTCCAGTAAATGGGAATAACTCCAGTCTGTTGTTCGAAGATTGAGACACTGGTGTTTGCGCAGAGGTGCTAGAATGCAGACCTGATAAAGAGTGTTATTATTTAGTGTGTATGGTATTTTCCTTTGTATCTGTGTCTAAATGCTACTCTTTATAAAAGCAAGTATTTGGCTGGACATTCAGTTATTGAGGTTGATGAACATACTTTTATGTTGTGAGCCTTGGACTGCTCGACTTGCGCTACGACTAAGAGTGCACAAGGGGTTCTTTGCACAGGTGCACAGAGCCCTTAGTAGGCTAGGCCCCAGGACATCTGGAGTAAAAAGCCTCAACCCCCACGGTTGGGCCCAGTAACCCATGTGTGCCTGTGCCCTACTAAAAGGGATTTTGACAGATGTTCATCTAGATTATTGTATGTTTATTATAGAAACAAATTGGAAGCCTGTGGCCCTTGGCAAGGGGCTCTGACACCAATTGTAACTGTATTTTTTGTTTATAGACATTTTAAATCTAGATTTGCAAAATCTTATGCCTTATAAAGGTGAAATATTGCTGTTTCTCTAAGTCAACATGATTCATGATTCCTACACGTTTTTGCACCCCTAAATAAAGCTTGGGTATACAAAAGAATGATTTTCAAGTGCAAAATCTCATTACTGATTTATGGGATATGGAATGGGTGAGTTTTAACATTGCAAATAAAATGGACACAAAACAGACGTTCCTCCAGGATTTTGGGCCCTCCCTGTTTGCAAATTTAGTAGTGGTTGGTTGAGTACTTGCGAGGGTATCTTTCTGCCAATCCTGGCTGATTCAGTTAGTCAGATCTCACTTACAACTTGATTATTTACACTCCCTGTTCATGACCTGGAAGAGCTTCCTCTCCATCCCCAGTGCGATGCTACGTTGCCCAGGGTAGGGTGTGGCCTGCCTTTCAGTCATCTTACTGATCAAGTGCACCGACTCTTGTCCTAATGGGCCAATTCATTCATTTCATCTTCCCATACCTTTTTCATCTACATCTGCTTGCATTGAGAAACCGACAAAGGGAATGGGTTGTGCCTTCCACAAGTCAGTCTCAGCTGACTTTGCAATAATCTATTCATCTTTCATCAGTAAGAATGCCAAGAAGTGCTTCAACTATGTACTTATGAAAAAATACTCCAAGACCATCCTCATTTTGACTATACAAGAATAAAAATAGCATCAAAGTAACTTGCGCTTCTTTTCCACTCACACTGCCAAAATTTGTCAAAATAAATTCACTTTGAAAACTCACCTCATCTCGAATAGAGAGGAGATTAATGGGGAGCATGATTTATGTCTCAGGATAATCCTCCTTTCATAGAAAATATGCTAAAGTAATTTATTCCAAGGGCACTGTTATTAACCAAAGCAGTTCTATAAGCAGCGTACATACACGCAGCTTGGTTTTCATTAGAAGTAACATTTTGTTGATACAGATATCTTAATTTGATATACCTTTAAGATAAATTTAGCAAAACACTCACAAGATTTTGGAAAAACTACTGGCAGCTGATATAAAGGGATACATCTAGTAAACCCATCCTAAGGACATTTTACAACACATTGTTTTATGCCTGAAATTGTACAACAGGCTAGATGTTGCAACTTCAATTATAGATTTCTGTTGCTGTGTCGTAATGTGAGCATGTCACCATGAATAGATGTGTGCATATTTATGTGTGTTAGAGCTGTTAGCCTTAGGGTGGTCTTTTGCTAATTCTTTTTGTTTACCTTAGGACTCTGAACACTTTGTCACTGCTGACCAGTGCTGAAGTGCATTTGCTTCCCCTTAAGCATGGTAACACTGGTCTGTTCTCAATTGGGATATTTCATTTATCTGGAAGCCCCTACTAGAGTGCACTACCTATCCCCAGGGCCTGTGACTTAAAATGCTATTAGTGAGCCTGCAACACGGATTGTGCCACCCACCCAAGTAGCCCTTTAAACATGTTCCATGCCTGTCACTGCAGAGCCTGTGTGTGCAGTTTTACTGCCATGTCAACTTACATTTAAAACCGCTTGCCAAGCCTTAACCTCCCTTTTTTACACATAAGTCATCCCTAAAGTAGACCCAATGTAGCCCATAGGACAGGGTGCTGTGTAATTAAAAGGTAGGACATGTACTTTAAGTTTTGCAGGTCCTGGTAGTGCAAAACACCCCAATTTGTTTTTCAATACTGTGAGGCCCACTCCTCTCATAGGTTAATATTGGAAGTTCTATATTACACTTTTAAGTTGTAATTCCTGATTAAGAAGGATGTTAGAAGGCCGACCTCCGGGGAGCCGGACGGACCACCTAGAGGGCCTCCTTATCGTAGGGGAGCAGCCGAGCGCTGCTGAGAATCCTCCTACGTGAGGTCCTTCCCCTATAACCGTACCAGCCTAGCAACACCACCACACAGGACTCAACACAGGTATCGATTCTCATATGTCTTTATCGGTAATAATAGCAGGTTTCCGTGGCAATATTTACAGGTGGATCGAGTGATCCGAAAGAGTCTCAAAGTCTTTTAGGGATGGGGTAGCGGGACAGTCTCAGTACCAGCCTGGTACGGGGGTACCCTGCGCCCAGATCTTTCAATCCTCAAGCTGGGAGGGGCTCCGGGAGCCGGGACGTCGTCCGCTGGACTCAAGGGCGGCTCCGGTGAGGTCGAGCCGCGACGAAGTCAGCAGGGCTCCGGTGGTTACTTCAGCGAGGTCGAGCCGCTACGAGGTCAGCAGGGCTCCGATGGTTGGTTCAGCGAGGTTGGGCCGCGACGGTGTCAGCAGGGCCCCGATGTTCCGTGAGGGTCTTCTTCTCAGCAAGGTAGAGCATCGACGCAGTCAGAAGGGCTCGAGTTCTACGTTCCAGGCAATGAGTCTTTCTCCGTAGGGTCAGCCGCGATTCGATCAGCAGGGCTCTCGACTCCAGGATACAACTGTCGTCCTGGTCCGGAGCTGCCCCAGATATAGGTCTGGAGCCCTTTGATGTCCGGATCCTTGCGCCTGGGGGGCGGAGGGGCCGGGATGGGAGAGTCCAGACACCCAGCGGGAGGGGCGCCAGCGCCCAGGGAGGCCGGAGGGCGATCGAAACCAGGCGTTGGGGGACGATTGGAGGTCCCATCGAAACTCCCCTCCTCCGGGATCTGCGGAGTGGCCACTCGGTGCCCCCTGGTCGGATCTTGGTGCCTTGATGTTGGGGCTTCGCTGGGGCCGAGGCCGGGGCGGGCCGTGTCGCGAAGACTGGTGCGGGTAGCGGAGTACAATCCAGGGGGACCCTGAAGGGTTGGGGGGGCCCCCGTTCGGCCGGGTAGGAGGGATCAGGACCACGCCACGAGGCCGGGTCCAACAGGCGTCCCCCCCAGCCGAAGGCAGGGAGAGTCACCCATCTCCTTGGGGGTTCTCCTCGCCGAGGCGGAAGAAGCGGAACAGGCCGTCGGCATTGGCGTGGTCGTTGCCGGGCCGATGTTCTACAGTGAAGTCCATCCCCTGCAGAGAAATGGACCATCGTAACAACTTCGGGTTCTCGCCTCTCATCTGCATTAACCACCGCAAGGGCCGGTGGTCTGTTTGGACCCGGAAGTGGGTGCCGAAGAGGTATGGCCGGAGCTTCTTGAGGGCCCACACCACGGCGAAGGCCTCCCACTCAATGGTGCTCCACCTCTGCTCCCGGGGCAGCAGTCGCCGGCTGATGAAGGCCACCGGCCGGTCAATTCCCTCAGAGTTCACTTGGGACAAGACAGCCCCGACTCCGTACTCCGAGGCATCAGTCTGTACCACGAACTCTTTGCTGTAGTCGGGGGCTTGTAGCACGGGGGCGGTACACATCGCTGTCTTGAGGGTCTCGAAGGCCGTCTGACAGAGGGGCGTCCAGTGCACCTTCTTTGGTTGCTTCTTGGAGGTGAGCTCCCTGAGGTAGCCCGCAATGCTTCCATAGTTCTGAATGAACCGCCGGTAATAGCCCGTGAGGCCCAGGAACGCCCTTACAGCGTTTTGGGTAGCTGGGGGCTCCCAGGCCATGATGGCGTCGATTTTCGGCTCGAGGGGAGCTACATGGCCGCTCGCCACTTGATGTCCCAGATAGGTCACAGATCCCTGGCCTATCTGACACTTGCTGGCCCTTACTGTGAGCCCGGCCCTTTGGAGGGCGGTCAGAACCTCACAGAGGTGCCTCAGGTGCTCGGCCCAGTGGCTGCGGAACACCGCAATATCGTCCAGGTAGGCGGCGCTGAAGGCTTCTAGCCCGGCCAGTACTTTATTCACCAGTCTTTGGAAGGTCGCCGGGGCATTCTTCATGCCGAAGGACAGCACTCGAAAGTGGTAGTGGCCATCGGGAGTGGAGAAAGCAGATCGCTCTTGGGCGCCTGGGGTGAGCCCGATCTGCCAGTATCCGGCAGTGAGGTCAAAGGTGCTAAGGTAGCGGGCAGCTCCTAAGCGGTCGATTAGTTCATCGGCCCGAGGAATGGGATGGGCATTGGTCTTGGTGACGGCATTCAACCCCCGATAGTCCACGCAAAATCGGAGTTCTGGGGCGGCGCCCGGGGCGGCAGCCTTCGGCACCAGGACCACAGGGCTAGCCCAGGGACTGTCGGAGGGCTCGACGACCCCTAGGGCCAACATCTTGGAGACCTCGGCGTGGATGCAGGCCTGCACTCGGTCGGGTACTCTGTAGGCGCGGTGTCATACGGGGGGGCTGTCCCCGGTGTCGACGTCGTGGACGCACCATGGGGTGATGCCGGGAGTGAGGGAGAAGAGGGCAGCGAAGGGTTGCAGCAGTCCTTGACAATCTTGGCGCTGTTCTGGGGTCAGGGTGGCGGAGAGGATGACTCCCTCTATGGAGCCGTCTTTGTCGGAGGTCCTCAGGAGGTCGGGTAGGGGCTCGGAGTCGCCTTCGGCCCCATCGTCTGTAGCCAGCAGGAGGCTAAGTTCTGTTCGGGCAAAGTGGGGTTTGAGCCGGTTTGCGTGGAGAACCCAGAGGGGGTTCCTGGGGGACTCCATGTCGACCAGGTATGTGACGAGGCTTTTCTTCTCTACCACCTTGAAGGGCCCGGTCCATTTGTCCTGGAGTGCACAGGGGTCCACGGGTGACATGAGCCAGACCTGCTGACCTGGCTCGAACTCGATGGAGGAGGCGTTCTTGTCATACCAGCGTTTCATTTCCTCCTGGCTGGCCTCGAGGTTGGCTTCGGCCAGTTCCCAGAATTTCCGAGTTTGATTCCGCAGGGTCAGGAGGTACTGATAGACGTCGGGGGGAGCATTTTGGATGGTAGTCTCCCATCCTTCTTTGACCAGGCTGAGGGGGCCGTGGACAGGGTGTCCGTACAATGGTTCGAAGGGGCTGAACCCCGGGGACTTCTGCGGGACCTCCCGATAGGCAAACAGGAGGCAGGGCAGCAGGACGTCCCATTTCCGTCTCAGGGGCTCCTCCTGGCCCTTGATCATCCCTTTCAATGTTCTGTTAAAGCGTTCCCCTGGGGGTGGTACGGGGTGGTGAACTTGTAGGTGACCCCGCATTGTTGCCAAAGGGACCGCATATACTTCGAGATAAAGTTCGTGCCTCAGTCGCTCACAACTTCCCGGGGGAAACCCACTCTGGAGAAGATCCCCATCAAGGCCCGGCCCACCACGGGGGCCGTCACATTTCGGAGAGGGATGGCCTCAGGTTATCGGGTGGCATGATCGACTAGGACGAGGATGAAGCGGTGCCCTTGGGCGGTTCGGGGGTCCAGGAGCCCCACGATGTCGATCCCCACTCTCTCAAACGGGGTGTTGACTATTGGGAAGGGCTGGAGAGGGGCTTTGACCCTTCCCCCAGTCTTCCTGCTGGCTTGGCAGGTCGGGCAGGTTCGGCAATGATTGTCCACGTCCTTCCGCATTCGGGGCCAGTAGAAGTGGGTCACCAGGCGGCTGTAGGTTTTGTCTTGCCCCAGGTACCCGGCGAGGGGCACATCATGCGCCAGATTGAGGAGGAAGTCTCGGAATCGGAGGGGGGCCACCAGCACTCGGCTGGCCCCCAGTTCTGCGGTCTTCTGTTCGCTGTAGAGGAAGTCATTATCCCAATAGACCCAGTGAGTCCCCGTTTGGTCTCCGGTGGCCTGGGCGGCCGCTTGCTGTCGGGCCCCTTCGAGGGAGGGGCAGGTCTTCTGTTCTTGGCGGAATTGCTCCCTTGTGGGGCCACCGTCTTGGCGCCATTGAGCGAGTTCGGGGAGTTCGCCGAGCGTGGCGACTTCGTCTGGGGTGTGTCCGTGCGGCCCGGAGTCCGCGTCGGCTTCTTCTTCGACAGATGGAGGTGGTGGTTCGGGCCCCTCTGGCGCTTCGGGGGGAGCCGCTATGTTTGGCTGGGGGGCCTGGGCGGTCATGGACCGGGTGGTTGTGCAGGCCCACTCGGGCAGTCCCAGCATGCCTAGATGTTCTCGGCGCTCGATCTGGGCCCAGGGGGAACTTTCCAGGTCGTTCCCCAGGAGGCAGTCGCGGACGGTCACTTTCAGCATGCCCGACACTCCCCCCCCACTCAAAGGGAATCCGGGCCATCTGGCACAGGCTCTTGGTGTTGTCTGCTGACCGGACGGGGCACAGTACATTGGGCAGGATCTGTTCGGGGGTCACCAAGTGGCAGCGGACGGCTGTCACGCTGGCCCCGGTGTCGCGGAGGGCTTCGGCCCGGCGTCCATTGATGGTGACCCACTGTTGGTACTTCTGGGTGTTGGTCAGGATGGGAGCTCGGGGCACCATCTCCCGGCTGCCCAGGCATACTAGGGTCATGGCGGCCGGTTCCCACTCGGTTGGCCCGGCGTCGTGGTTCTCTTCCTCTTCTTCCCCTTCCCCCAGGGCTGCAGCCGCCAACTGTCGGGGGGTGGCCCGGGGATCCCGGCTCGTCGGTTCACGGGGCAGGTCGGGTCACTGGCATAGTGCCCTGGCTGTTGGCAGTTGTAGCAGGTTACTGTTGGTCGAGGCCCTGGTCGGGCTAGGGGGGCCCCTCTTCGGGCGAGGGACGTGGACGTGCGGTTCGAGGGCGGTCCCCGAGGAGGACTCCGGGGCGGCCCGGCCTGAAAGTCTCTATTCCTGTTCGATCCTCCTCCTCCGCCACGCTGGCGGGGGGGTCCCGGGGCGCTCCGTTGGTACTTCCCCATCGAGTTCCGAGGGACCCGGGTGTTCACCCATCGATCGGCCTCAGCGGCGAGCTTCCGCGGCTCGGTCAGCTTACTGTCGAGGAGGTGCTGTCTCAGCTCGATGAAACAGTTCTTGGAGAGGTGCTCCCATACAATGAGGTCGAACAGCTGTACGTAGGAGGTGACTTTGCTGCCTTTGATCCACCCTTCCAGGGCTCTGCTGAAAAAGTCTACGTATTCCACCCAGGTGGTACCGGGGAGCTTCTTGCAGTCCCGGAAGCGCTGGCGGTACATTTCTGCTGTTAGACCATAGCTGGTGAGCAGGGCCTCCTTCATATGGTCATAAGAGGTCATCACCTCGTCCGGGAGCTGCAGCAGGGTGTCTCGACCTTCGCTGAGGAACCGTCCCCATAGGCCGGAGCCCTTTGATGTCCGGACCCTTGCGCCTGGGGGGCGGAGGGGCCGGGATGGGAGAGTCCAGACACCCAGCGGGAGGGGCGCCAGCGCCCAGGGAGGCCGGAGGGCGATCGAAACCAGGCGTTGGGGGACGATTGGAGGTCCCATCGAAACTCCCCTCCTCCGGGATCTGCGGAGTGGCCACTCGGTGCCCCCTGGTCGGATCTTGGTGCCTCGATGTCGGGGCTTCGCTGGGGCCGAGGCCGGGGCGGGCCGTGTCGCGAAGACTGGTGCGGGTAGCGGAGTACAATCCAGGGGGACCCTGAAGGGTTGGGGGGGCCCCCGTTCGGCCGGGTAGGAGGGATCAGGACCACGCCACGAGGCCGGGTCCAACAAAGGAGTAGCCCTGTCATGTTTTATATCATTGGAAAGGTAATGATACATCCTCTTTACTGTAAAGTTGAATTTACATACAACCACACACACAACCACACATACACAACCACACACAACCACACCCACAACCACAACCACACACACACAACCACACACACACAACCACACACACACAACCACACACACACAACCACACACACACACACACACAACCTCACACACAACCACACACACAACCACACACATTATTATTTTGAGATGCTTTTAGTATTACTGTCACACACACAACCACAACCACACACACAACCACACACACAATCACACACACAGCCACATGCACAACCACACACACACACAGCCACACACACACAACCACACATACAACCACACATACACATAACCACACAACCACACAACGACACATACAACCACACACACAACCATATACACAACCACACACACAACCCCACACACAACCACAAACACAACCACACACACGCAACCACATCCACACGCACAACCACACCCAACCACACAACCACACACACAACCACACAACCACACACACAACCACACACACAACCACACACAACCACACACAACCACACACACAACCGCAACCACACACACACAACCACACACAACCACACACAACCACACACACAACACACACAACCACACACACAACCACACACACAACCACAGACCCAACCACACATATACCATGCTAATCTGCAGTACCGCAAGGGAATGCATCCTCAACAGAGAATGAGCGTAGCCTACCTCCACATCTCAGCCCTCCCAGCGGTGTCCCGCCCTAACCAGCTCTAATGGCAGCACTCTCTCTGTGCCCTTTCAGAGCTGTCATCCCTCTCTAGCCATGCGCCACCGAGCCCCGCTCTAACGTGTGGGTTTATACAGTGTGCACGCATGTTTGTTTGTTTCCAGCCTATTTGGTTTAATTTAAGGAGACGTTGCTGTTTCACGACCAGCTTCAGAAGGGTCACTAATTGAAGTGAGCTTTTACAATTGCACTTGAACTGCACATATGGAGTGAAAAGAGCGAAGGAAGGGGGAGGCGGAAAGAAGGAGACCCACAGAAAAGGAAGCTAGAGAGCGAATGGAAGAGGAGGACAATGTGAAGGTGTGCGAGCAAAAGAATGGGTGGGACGGAGCAGAAAGTCAAAAGCAGAGAAAATAGTGAAGGTTATGATGAGGAATGGGTGATGAAAAAATTGTAAAAGGAGGAGTAGGGGAGTGAATTTAGAATGGAAGAAAGAGAAGCAGAGAGAAAAAGGAGAAGGAGAGGGAGAGATAAAGGGAAAAGAGAAGGACAGGAAGAGAGGGAATGAGGAGCGAAGGGCGAGGAGAGGAAGAGAGGACACTTATTATTATTATTATTAATTAAAGGCTCTTATATAGCGCATGGCTACTCGGGAGCATCCCAGCGCTTAAGACTAACCAAGCAGAGATGGATTAAAAATGAAGAGTTATTTTAACTAGTTTTTTGGAAACAGAAGAGTTTTTAACTTTTTTCGAAAGACAAGGAGGTTA
Source organism: Triturus cristatus (assembly GCF_964204655.1). Classification (NCBI taxonomy): domain Eukaryota; kingdom Metazoa; phylum Chordata; class Amphibia; order Caudata; family Salamandridae; genus Triturus; species Triturus cristatus. The sequence continues at coordinate 1,153,618,287 of NC_140583.1, read as the reverse complement.
GGCTCTTGGCGGAGAGGTGGGGGAAGAGCATTCCACAGCCCAGCCGCGTTGTGCGAGAACAGGCGACCTCCTGTGCGGGATCTGCTGATCCTAGGAACTGTCAGCAGATTTTGTTGGTTCGAGCGAAGATTCCTGGTAGGATTGTAAGGTCTGATCATATCATCTAGAATGGGGGGGCCACTCCCATAGAGTGTTTTATGGACCGTGCAGAGGGTCTTAAAATGGATTCGCTCCTTTATGGGGAGCCAATGCAAGGTGCCAAGTGCGGGCCTGGCTGATGTACGATGGCTAGTGCCCGTGAGTAGCCGTGCTGCGGAATTCTGGACAACCTGAAGTTGCCGGATAACCGACACGGGGGCTCCAAGATAGAGCGCATTTCCATAATCCAACCTGGATAGAACAAGGGACTGGACAATGGTTTTCTTTGCTGCCTCAGGTAACTGAGGAAGGATTTTCCGGATTGTTTTCAGCAGTCCGAAACAAGTGGCTACTGTTTTCCTTGCCTGGATCTTAAATGACAACTCTGCATCCAACCAGAAGCCGAGACTCTTTATCTCGGTCTTTGGAGTGGGTCCTGGACCCATACAGGAGGGCCAATGTATCGAGTTGTCAAATGTGGCTCGTTTTCCTAGAAGCATCAGCTCCGTTTTACCTCCATTCAATTTCAGGTGGGACAGGTCCATCCAGTTTGCCACTGCCTCCAGGCAGTGACAGAGCCTGGAGGGGGAGGATTCCAACTGATTAAGAGAAACAACTAGCTGGGTGTCGTCAGCATAGCTTACCAGTTGGATCCCAAAGGAGGCAACTACTTCTGCCAGGGGCGCCATATAAACATTAAACAGTGTGGGGCTGAGGGAGGAGCCCTGTGGCACCCCACACTGTAATGGCATTGGTGGAGAGCAGCTATTTTCTGTAAAGACCTTAAAGGATCTGTCACCAAGAAAGGACTCCAACCACATGAGTGCCCTGTCTTTGACGCCCAGTTTTTTAAGACGAGACAGGAGGACACGGTGGTTCACCGTGTCGAAGGCGGCACTGAGGTCCAGGAGGATAATGGCCGCGCTGCCACCTGCGTCCAGAATCCTCCTGGAATCCTCAACCACCCTCAGCAGTGCCGTCTCCGTGCCCTGTCCTTTCCGAAACCCAGTTTGAGTTGGGTGGAGCAGGTTATGGGTCTCCAGAAAGGATGCTAGTTGTTTATTTACCCATTTCTCTGCGAGTTTACTGATGCCGGGGAGCAGGGAAATGGGTCGATAATTGGAAAAGTCCTGGGGGTCGAGATGAGGCTTTTTTAACAGGGCCTTAACCATTGCCAGTTTCCAGTCTTGGGGTACCCTTCCTAATTCAAGTGAGGTGTTAACTAGATGGATAATGTATGTACTGATGTTGGATAAGGCTAACTTTAGAATATTCATAGGGACAGGATCTAGCGGGGAGCCGCTTTTTACAGAGTTGAAAAGCGTGGGCAACAATTCAGTACTGAGGGGGGAAAAGGAAGGGAGGCAAGGCAGAATGATATCTGTATCATCTGGCAAAGGGAGGATGGATTCTTCAAGAGGTAGAGGGGGGAGGGACAGGAGGATCTTTTGAATTTTTTCAGCAAAGAAATTCGCCAGATTAATGCAGTGAGCATCCTCCTCCTCCGTGCAGAGTGGTAAAGATGGCGGGTCAGGGGCTTTTAACAGGGATTTAGCTATCTTGAACATCTCTCTTGGGGCATTAGCTGAGATCTCTATTTTTTCTGCATAAAAGATGGATTTGGCCACGTTAAGAGCAGATTTATATTTTTTTAGAGAGAGTTTATATTTAGTTTTTTTCTCTTCCACAAAGTGTTTTCTCCACTGTCTCTCCAACCGTTTACATTCTTGTTTTAGGGACCTTAGCTCAGAAGTGAACCAAGGTTGTTTAGTGGAGGCTTTCTTTTTGGAGATGTTTGTTTTAGGAAGCACCCTATCCAATGATGATTCAATCCATTGGTTAAAGTCCATATTAGCCCTGTCAATGTCCTGATCGACCTGAGGTTCACTTGTATTCAGTGCCTCTGCCCATTCGTTCATTTTTAATTTCGTCCACCGCCTACTCAGAGTTTTACTGGGCGGTTCTGTTGGACCGGGTGTGGGCGTATTCCATATGAAGGGGATGACCATATGATCTGTCCAGGGGGTGGGGTATGGCTCTGCTGATGTTAAGTCCACAATATTGGAAAATATGGGGTCTAAAAGGTTCCCTTTAGAGTGGGTAGGGTGTGAGACTATCAAATTCAGTTCACATGCCGCAAGATCTTTAGTTAATTCTGTGGCGGTGGTGTCTGAGGGATTATTGAAATGAAGATTCAGGTCTCCTAGTACTATAAAATTTGAGACCCTGCTAGCTAACTCTATGGTTGATTCAATGATTCCTTTCGGAAATTGTCCAATAGCGCCAGGGGGACGGTAGATCAGAAGTCCAGAAAATGACACTTCTGGGGATAAAGTGATGGCAAATTGTGCACTTTCACAGTCAGGGATGGAGCTGTCGATCATACGACAAATTAAGTGCTCCCTGTATACTATGGCTATCCCTCCTCCAACTTTGAGTTGTCTGTCCCTACATTGGATCAGATATCCAGGAGGAAGGGCCTGAACAATATCTGGACCGGACGTGGATCCCAACCACGTTTCCCTTAGGAAACAGTAACTAAGGGAAAGAGTGAAATGCGGAGGGACTAGAGGTAAGTGAGCTAAGGAATGATGATGGATTAATCCCAGGTCAGTTTACTGGGGGTGAGTGGTTGATTTGCTCAAACTCTCTGTCCATCATCCCCTTTGGTATTGCTCTGTTAGAGGTAAACACTGGCAGGAGGAGGATAGAAGTAGAAACAAGCGCGCACGCCTCGCGCTCAAAGTAAAAAAAGTTTGACGAAAGGCAGCAGGGGGAGGGGAGAGAGGAGAGGGCCTGCGCCTGTTTCCCTTGCGGGAGCGAGCAGGAACCATCTGTTAATTACAAACAGATGCTTTGAAAGCTCGCTCCCGCAAGGGAATCGCCAAACGTGCACGCGTTGCCATTGAAAGCAATGCAACGCTTGCACGTTTTGGAAACAAAAAGCGAATCGATATCAAGAGGTCTCCTCCTACGCAGCGCATGCGTGCTGCGTAGGCGAGACCTAAAAATGGGGAGTATGTAGAGTGATGCAGCAGCATAAGAGAGCTGGGCTTGGGGCCTGATCAATCGGATTGCACTGTGCCTCCTTTACATTTGTCCTGGAAGGAGTGAGGGGCGCTGGGAGGTGGTGGGCTGAATAGGCAGAAGGCAGGAAAATAGGCAGCAGGCGGGAGTGGAAAAACAAGGAGAAGCAATGAAAGACGAGGGAAAAACAGGCAAAAGCACTCCAAGAAACGGGGAGAGGAAGAAGACAGCAGTTAAATAATGAGACAAAAGCAGGAAAAAGCACTCAGAAAATGGGGTAAAGGAAGGAGAAAACAGTGAAAAATGAGACAAAAGCAGGAGAAAGCACTCAGGAAAAGAAGTGGGAGGAAGGAGAAAGCAGTGCAAATGAGACAAAAGCAGGAGAAAACACCCATAAAAATGCTAGAAAGGAAGGAGAAAGCAGTAAAAGCAAGGTAAAGGAAGGAGAAAGCCCTTAAAAAATTGGAGGAAAAGAAGGAAAAAGCAGTAAAAAAGGAACCAAAAGAAAGAGAAAGCACTCAGACAAATGGGGGAGAGGAAGGAGACAGCAGTAAAAAACTAGACAAATGCAGGAAAAAGCACTCCTGAAAATGTGGGAAAGGAAGGAGAAAACAGTGAAAAATGAGGTAAAAGCAGAAGAAAGCACTTGGAAAAACAGGGGAAAGGAAGGAGAATGCAGTACAAATGAGGCTAAAGCAGGAGAAAGCACTGGGGAAAAGGAGGAGAAACCAGTAAACGAGGCAAACCCAGGAGAAAGCACTCGGGGAGGAAGCGGAGCGGTGCAGCAGCATGGGAGAGCTGGGCCTGGTATCTTAAAGCTCGATACTTATCCCACACCAAGAGTAGACAAAGTAATTGAGCAGTTGGGTGAAGCACTCTGGACCTCACCAAAGGGTACTGGCAAACCCATTTACTGAAACAGCCAAAGAAAAGACATCATTTGCTACCCCCTAGGACTTATATAAGTTCAAAGTACTACTCTTTCGTCTCCACAGGGCACCCGTGACCTCCGATAACATCGGAAATTTGCAGCTGCCTATTTGGATGACATAGTTTTATTTAGTCCAAACTGGGACAGTCATCTCTTACACCGCCACTCTGTCTTCTCTGCCCTGAAAGAGGCAGGCCTTGCAGTCAACCCACAGAAATTTACACTAGCCCCTGACTCTCTACTGTATTTAGGGTACCAAATCCGCACCGGCATGATTAGACCAAAACTGGAAAAAGTGAGAGCTATTGGGGACTTACCTGGACCCACTAGGAAATGTGAGGTTAGGTCATTCTTGGGTCTGGTGGACTATTATAGAAGGTTCATTCCCTGCTTTTTGGACATAGCACGCCTGCTTACTGACCTGTTGAGGAACATATATCCGTCAAAAATCGGGAGCTGCTCTGCTCTGCACCAACAGAACTTTGACCGTCTGAAAAAGATTGTGTGCCGTGATCCTGTTTTGTAACGCTCCAATTGTAGTACACAATTCGTGGTGCAAATGGATGCACCTAGTTATGGACTGAGGGCTGTTCTCTTAGAGACCTCTGACCTCCTGGTCAAAGACCTGTTCTCTACCCCAGCAGCACCGCTGTTGTGCCACTGCCCCCATTCACCTCTGAGCTGGTAGGTGTTCAAGGCCCTCCTCCACCCTCTGGCTCCTGCCTGCGCATCATCCCTGATGGTCCAGTGGGACAGCCTTGCTCTTCTGCTTGTCCGCTGCTGTCTGTCTCTGTGATTGTGCCAGTTTTTTCTGTCTCCTATCTGTCTTTGTTAGTGTCTGGTTACTGTGTCTTTGTGTCTTGTTTTTGTGCCTTTTTATCTGTTTTTCTGTCTTCCTGTTGTTTTTGGCCTGTTTGTATCCTCCGTGCCTGTTTCCTTCCCTCTGCTGCAGCCCCCGCAGCCCCTCCCCCCTGCCGGTTCCCACTCCCGCCTCCCAGCTGCGCTTCCCTTCCCCTTCCCTATTTAATGGCAGCCGCTGCTCGGGTGTCTGAGCAAGACCTCTGACCTCTTGGTCAGAGACCTGCTGTCTCCCCCAGCAGCTCTGCTGTTGTGCCGCTGACCCGTTCACCTCTGAGCTGGTAAGTTTTTGCGGCCCTCCTCCACCTGTAGGCTCCTGCCTGCACCTCATCCCTGGTGGTCCAGTGGGAGAGCCTAGCTCTTCTGCTGGTCCTTTGTTGTCTGTCTCTTAGCATCTGTTTTTTCTGTCACCCATCTGTCTTTGTCAGTGTCGGGTTATTCTGCCTTTGTATCTTTTATTGTGCCTCTTTATCTGTTTTTCTGCCTTCCTGTTGTTCCTAAAAACAACTATTGATGGACAGAATTCAGAACAATGTCATACATTCACCCCAGTACAGAGATCTGGGCCTAAACCCATTGTTTTTTTGCTCACCATGCCATTCCAGTTTGAACCCAGCCATAAGCAAATCAGTCTTGACCCTGTGCCCAATGGGAACAGTCCAGCCCAAACTGCCAGGGCAGGTCCTCCCTGGACTGGAATCAAGCATCCTAGGACTGGTTTCGGGGTTTCACCCCTCTTCAGCCAGGATAGCTTGACTCCAGTGGCATGGAGAGCACGGGACCCACATCTGGGCATACCCGTCCCACTCAGGGTGACAAATGCAAAAACAACAATTGATGGATAGAATGCAGAACAATGTCATACATTCACCCCAGTACAGAGATCTGGGCCTAAATACATCATTGTTTTGCTCACCATGCCATTCCAGTTTGAACCCAGCCATATGCAAATCAGTCTTGACCCTGTGCCCAATGGCAACAGTCCAGCCCGAACTGCCAGGTCAGGTCCTCCCTGGACTGGAAACAAGCATCCTAGGACCGGTTTCGGGGTTTCAGCCCTCTTTAGCCAGGATCGCTTGACTCCAGTGAAATAGAGAGCATGGGACCCACGTCTGGGCATACCCGTCCCACTCGGGGTGACAAATGCAAAAACAACACTTGATGGACAGAATGCAGAACAATGTCTTACATTCACCCCAGTACTGAGATCTGGGCCTAAATCCATTGTTTTTTTTGCTCACCATGCCATTCCAGTTTGAACCCAGCCATATGCAAATCAGTCTTGACCCTGTGTCCAGTGGGAACAGTCCAGCCCGAACTGCCAGGCCAGGTCCTCCTTGGACTGGAAACAAGCATCCAAGGACCGGTTTCAGGGTTTCACCCCTCTTCAGCCAGGATAGCTTGACTCCAGTGGCATGGAGAGCACGGGACCCACGTCTGGGCAAACTCGTCCTACTAGGGGTGACAAATGCAAAAACAACAATTGATGGACAGACTGCAGAACAATGTCATACATTCACCCCAGTACAGAGATCTGGGCTAAATCCATTGTTTTATTGCTCACCATGCTATTCCAATTTGAACCCAGCCATATGCAAATCAGTTTTGACCCTATGCCCTAAGTGCAAATGTGAACATGTTTTGATTTGTTTTGCATTCCGTCAATCAATTGTGTATCTTTTGCTTTCTCGCCCTAAGTGCGCCAGGTATGCCCACATGTGATTCCTGGGCTCACTGTGCCACTGGAATCAAGCTATCCTGGCTGATGAGGGGTGAAACCCCGAAACCGGTCCTAGAATGCTTGTTTCCGGTCCAGGGAGGACCTGGCTTGGCAGTTCAGGCTGGACTGTTCCCATGAGGCACAGGCTCAAGACTGATTTGCATATGGCCAGGTATAAACTGGGGTGGCATGGTGAGCAAAAGAATGATGGATTTAACCCAGATCTCTTGGCTGGGGGTGCATGTTTTGATTTGTTCTGCATTCCATCCATCAATTGTGTGTCTTTTGCCTTCTCGCCCTAAGTGCGCCAAGTATGCCCAGATGTGGGTCCTGGGCTCACTGTGCCACTGGAATAAAGCTACCCTGGTTGATGAGGGGTGAAACCCCGAAACCGGTCCTAGGATGCTTGTTTCCGGTCCAGGGAGGACCTGGCTTGGCAGTTCGGGCTGGATTGTTCCCATGAGGCACAGGGTCAAGACTGATTTGCATATGGCCAGGTATAAACTGGGGTGGCATGGTGAGCAAAATCATAATGGATTTAACCCAGATCTCTTGACTGGGGGTGAATGTTTTGATTTGTTCTGCATTCCGTCCATCAATTGTGTGTCTTTTGCTTCCTGTTTTTTGTGGCCTGTTTGTTTCATCCGTGCCCATTTCCTCCCCGCTGCTGGTTCCCGCTCCCGCCTGCTAGCTTCGCTTCCCTCCCCTCTTCCCTATTTAATGGTGGCTGCTGGCACGCTAAAGGCGCGCCAAAGGAAAGCCCATGTGCGCCCATCCGCAACCCGACCACGACCAGTGCCAGAGACCCCGGTTCTCCGACCACCCACCGCTACAACGCCACTGCCCTCCTCACACTCAACCGTGGAAGGAACTGTAACTGCCAGCTGTCTACGCTGGCCACCATGAATATCCGCTTCTCCTGCTGACACTGCTGACAAACCTTCACCACCCTCCGCACCACCACGGCCGACGCCTCCACACTGGACGTCAGCAGACATGAAGCCCTGAAATGCATCCTCCTCAATGTGTGCTTCATGCTTAGACACGCAGTAGAGATCTGGGACCTCCTCGACACCCTCTCGCCAGACGTCACCTTCTTCACAGAAACATGGACCAACTCCACTACCGCCCTCAACAGCACCACCGCTATCCCCGACGGATACACGATCCAGAGAAAGTACTGCCCCAACTGCCCAGGGGGTGGACTCGCCATTGCACACAAGAGCACCCTCTGACTCACCACCTCCAGCACGAGCGACTCCCCGTCCACTACTGAACATCTCTACTGCCAGATCCAGACCAGCCCCAGAGCGACCTTATGAGTTACCCTCGCCTACAGACCTCCCAGACCTCGATCCGTTTTCACCACTACCATCGCCGACGACATCGCGCCCTAAGCCATCACCTCCATGGACTACATACTCATCGAAGACCTCCACTTCCACCTCGACAACTTCAGCGACCCCAACTCCGCAACCCTCCTAGACAACCTCGCCAACCTCGGACTGCAACAACTCATCACCACCCCTACCCACAAGGTAAGACACACCCATGACCCCATCTTCGCAGGAGGCAACAACGTTCACTTCAGCCACACCACGCAACCCATCTGGAAGGACTACCACTGCATTCACTTCCACGTCGAAAAACCAACCACACCCAGAACGGCACCCTGCCCTCCGCAAAGGAACTGGAACAAGATCACAGAGGAACACCTCAACTCCACCCTTAATCGCGAGGTCCCCTCACCACGACCAACACCAACTTTGCAGCCAAAGAACTTCACAGATGGATCACCAACTTTGCAGACGAGCTCTCCCCATCCGCAACCCCTACAGATAGCGACCTAGGAAGGCCTCCTGGTTCACCACTGACCTCCAAGAAGCCAGATGCACCTGCAGACGCCTCAAGAAGAACTTGAGAAACAGCAAAACTTCGGAAGACCACTCCACTTACAAGAACGCCATGACAGAATACCACCAACTCATCAGATCCACAAAGAGGGCTTTCATCCTTAACAAAATCCATGCTAACGCCAGCAACGCCAAGGAACTCTTCAACATCATCCAGTATTTCACCAAGCCGGCCAGCGAAACCACAGACATCACACACTCCCAGAACCTCTGCAACAAACTCTGCTCCTACCTCCACCTGAAAATAAGATCCCTCTACGACTACTTCGACAAACAGACACAGGACACCAAACCCACTCCACCCCCCAGCAACGAAAGTCAGCCTACCATCTCCTCCTGGACCCCAGTCACCACCGAAGACTGCATCAACCATGAAAGGCATCCACTCAGGAGCCCCCATGGCCCCTGCCCTCCGCACATCTTCCACAGAGCTGCTGCCGCCATTGCACCAGAGCTATGATGCACCATCAACACCTCCCTCGAAACCAGCATTTTCCCCGATGACTGGAAGCACGCGGAAGTCAAGCCCCTCCTCAAGATGCCCATCAGCAGACCCTACGGACCTCAAGAACTACAGACCCATCTCTCTCCTCCCCTTCACGGCCAAAGTCACGATAAGATCGTCAACACCCAACTAACGAAATTCATAGAAGAGAACTCCATCCTCAACCCCTCCCAATCCAGATTCTGCAGCAAGCACAGCACTGAGACCACCCTACTTGCCACCACAGATGACATCCGCACACTCCTCGACCAAGGACACACCGTGGCCCTGATCCTGCTTGACCTCTCTGCAGCCTTCAACACCATCTCCCACCCCACTGTCACTGCCGGACTCTACGATGCCAGCATACAGGGGATCGCCCTCAACTGGCTCCACTCCTTCCTCACCTGCAGAACCCAAAGAATCAGACTTCCTCCCTCTCTCTCCAAACCCACAGGGATCAGCTGCGTTGTACCCCAAGAATCATCTCTCAGCCCCACGCTTTTCAGCATCTGCATGACCCCCTCATCAGACAGCATGGACTCAGCATAATATCCTACGCCAACGACTCCCAGCTCATCCTGTCCCTCACCAAGGACCCCCTCACCACCAGACTCAGCTTCCGGGAAGGAATGAAGGACCTAGCAACCTGGAGGAGCAGCAGCTGCCTGAAGCTCAACTCGAAGAAGACAGAAGTTCTCATCCTCGGACCCTCACCCACTGCATGGGACAGCACCTGGTAGCCCACCACCCTCAGCAGCCCTCCCACTCCCACTGACCACACCCAGAACCTTGGCATCATACTCGCCTCCTCCCTCTCAGTGACCCGACAGATCAATGCTGTCACCTCCACCTGCATCAACACCCTCCACATCGTTCACAAGACCTTCAAATGGATCCCCCCGAATCAAGAAGGCCATCACCCGAGCTCTCATAACCATCAGACTGGACTACGGAAATGCCCTCTATGCCGGGATCAGCAAATCTCTGCTCCGCAAACTCCAGACTATACAGAACACTGCAGCCAGACTCCTCCTTGGCGTCCCCCGACATGAACACATCACCCCACAAATGCAAGACCTCCACTGGCTCCCCATCGACAAAAGAGTAACCTTCAAGATACTCACCCATGCCTACAAATGCCTTCACAACATCAGTCCCCATTATCTCAATGAAAGAATCGCTTACAAAGTACTCAAGAGAAACCTCCAATCCGCCGACCTCGCCAAAACCCTGCACATCCGCAGAGCCAGAACAGGTGGAAGAGCCTTCTCCTACGTCACAGCAAAGACTTGGAACAAGCTCTCAATCAACATCAGACATGCACCCACCATGCACATCTTTAGGAAGACCCTCCAGACCTGGCTATTCGACTGAGCGGAGCTGCTCTCCCCCCTCAGTGCCTTGAAACCCTCATGGGTGAGTAGCTCCTTTCACAATTTTCTGATTGATTGACTGATGTGGAGGGCCTGCTTCTCCTTGTTGTGTACATAAATCGGAATCTTCTGACCCGTGGACTTAATTGTGCCACGGACACAAATGAATGCCTGTTGATTAAGTGGGTGGTCGAATCATCTGCAATATTATTTGTTGGTTAGCTCCTTTGTTCTTCATACCAATCATCTCCCTCTTGTCTGGTTGGCTAAACATAAGCATTCTAATGCACTGATACTCAGATGGCTTGTGACACTCCAACCTTTTTCATTCCTGACTTGTCACCAGGGTGGCTGCTTTCAGACTAAAGTAGATTTCCTTTCCCGCACCGTCTGCTCTGCATGGCCCACTTGGCCATCATTGGTTGGAGGATGCTGTGGTAGGGCCGGCGGGCGGAACACAGAGAATTCAAAGATAGCCACCATTCAACCCCCCATGGCATAAAGGGTGCAGTTCTAGTCCCACAGCTATGCTCACCTCTGCGTGGCCAGAAGGTCTGCCCCTTCAGGCAATAAAAGCAAAAATGGACGCCTAATACAGGAGAGAGCATGCTTAGATTATGGAGAAAAAGGCAGTGGGATACCATAAGCCATACATGAGCTCTCTATCAACATCAGACATGCACCCACCATGCACATCTTTAAGAAGATCCTCCAGACCTGGCTCTTCGACTGAGCAGAGCTGCTCTCCCCCTCAGTGCCTTGAGACCCTCATGGGTGAGTAGCGCCCTTCAAAATTCCCTGATTGATTGATTGATTGACTGATGTGGAGGGCCTGATTCGCCTTGTTGTGTTCATAAGTCGAAATCTTCTGACCCGTGGACTTAATTGTGCCACGGACGCGAATGAATGCCTTGTGATTAAGTGGGTGGACGAATCACTGCAATTTTATTTGTTGGTTAGCTCCTTTGTTCTTCATTCCAATCATCTACCTCTTGTCTGTTTGGCTCAAAATAAGCATTCTAATGCACTGATTCTCAGATGGCGTGTGGCACTCCAACCTTTCTCATTCCTGACTTGTCACCAGGCTGGCTGCCTTCAGACTAATGTAGATTTCCTTTCCCGCACCGTCTGCTCTGCATGGCCCACTTGGCCATCATTGGTTGGAGGATGCTGTGGTAGGGCCGGCGGGCGGAACGCAGAGAATTCAAAGATGGCCACCATTCTAACCCCCATGGCTTAAATGGTGCAGCTCTAGTCCCTCAGCTGTGCTCACCTCTGCAAGGCCAGAAGGTCTGCCCCTTCAGGCAATAAAAGCGAAAATGGATGCCTAAGACAGGAGAGAGCATGCTGAGATTATGGAGAAAAAAAGCAGTGGGTTACCGTAAGCCATACATGAAGAAAGGAGAAAAAGCTGCAGGGAAATTCATGGACCAGACTGACATTTTGGAGTTTTTCAGAACCGTGGCAGATGGTAGAGAGCCTCATATCCTGCATTCCTGTTCACATCTGGTAACCCTAACAAAAGAACACTGCGGTCCGGACTGCTACAGCTAAGGAGATGAGCTGTAGCCCAAGGCAAGTGTTGTGGTGGATGATGACTAAGTGGCAATAGAGTCACAGTGATGGGATAACTGAAGTAACAGAAGTGGGCTATGTATGGGCCCAGAGACCTCTACTGTTGTTCACTGGGGAAAGGAGAAGCCCAGGGAAGTCTCTCAAGCATGCTACAATAAGCTTGCCTCCACTGGTGAATGGTGGTGGGATTCTACTGGTTTAATCAGATACTCAAGACCACTTCTCTTTTCCTGAGGGACTTCCCTACCTGACCGGGAGTATACAGAGGAGAAACCGGCCTAAAAAGGGAAACGGAGCATGGGGATTACAGAAAGGAGTGATGTGACTTCAGACTGCCTATGAGACATAATTACTTTTCTTTGTTCATCACATACCTCCTTTTATTTAAAAACAAACCTGTTAGAAATGGGGGTCTCTAGTTGGCAATGGTTTGCACCTTTGCCCAAGTAGGGACCCTTGCTGCTAGTCAGGGTAAGGGAGTTACGCCCCCTTGGTAGCCTGGCACATGCAGACAGGCTTATCTCAGAGGTAGTGTATAAAGCATTTGTGCACACATACAATAACTCAGAGAAAATACTACAAATGGACACCACACCAGTTTAGAAAAATAGGAAATCTTCATCTAAACCAAACAGACCAAAACAAGAAAAAAAAAACCCATATTTTAAGTTATCACCCAAAATAGGTTATTCACACAAATAAAGCGTGTAGCAACAAATAACTCCACCTGGGGCAATAACGACGTTGTGACAGATGAAAATCAAAAAGTACAGCGCCGACCGGGAGGTGGTAGCGTTGGACCCTGAGTCACATGGACCGCGAAGATCAGTACCTTGGTAAGCGATGAAAACAAAGACGGTGCACGGCATCGGGAAAGTGATGCTTCGATGGTGCTGGGCCGCATTGGTTCCTTACAAACACAGGGGAGGTGACAAATGTAAAAACAACAGTTGATGCACAGAATGCAGAACAATATCATACATTCAGCCCAGTACAGTGATCTGGGCCTAAATCCATAGTTTTTTTGCTCACCATGCTATTCCAGTTTGAACCCAGCCATATGCAAATCAGTCTTGACCCTGTGCCTCATGTGAACAGTCCAGCCTGAAATGCCAAGCCAGGTCCTCCCTGGACTGGAAACAAGCATCCTAGGATCGGTTTCGGGGTTTCACCCCTCTTCAGTCAGGATAGCTTGATTCCTGTGGCATGGAGAGCACAGGACCCACGTCTGAGCATACCCGACCCACTCGGGTGACAAATGCAAAAACAACAGTTGATGGACCGAATGCAGAACAATGTCATACATTCAGCCCAGTACAGAGATCTGGGCCTAAATCCATCGTTTTTATACTCACTATGCTATTCCAGTTTGAACCTAGCCATATGCAAATCAGTCTTGACCCTGTGTCTCAAGGGAACGGTCCAGCCCAAACTGCCAAGCCAGGTCCTCCCTGGACTGGAAACAAGCATCCTAGGACCGGTTTCGGGGTTTCACCCTCTTCAGCCATGATAGCTTGATTCCAGTGGCATGGAGAGCACGGGACCCACGTCTGGACATACCCGTCCCACTGAGTCAGGATGACAAATGCAAAAAGAACAATTGATGGACAGAATGCAGAACAATATCATACATTCACCCCAGTGGTTTGGCAGTTTGGCTGGACTGTTCCAATGAGGCACAGGGTCAAGACTGATTTGCATATGGCCAGGTCTAGTCTGGGGTGGCATGGTGAGCAAAAGAATGATGGATTTAACCCAGATCTCTTGACTGGGGGTGAATGTTTTGATTTATTCTGCATTCTGTCCATCAATTGTATGTCTTTTGCACAGGGGAGGTGAGGCATCGGTTCCTTACTGCTAGGCAGGGGAGGTGAGACGTTGGTTTCTCACTGTTGCCGAGTAGATTGCGTAGCGGTGGCGCCAAGGCGTCAGTTCCTTACGATGGCGCGGACCGATGAATTCGGAAAGTCAACCACGTCAGGTATCAGCTCCGCAAGGATGAAGCACCGGCATCGTTGAAGTTGGGCTAGTGGTGAGAGTCGGAGCAGTGCGTCATGAGCATCACGAGCAGTGCCCTCAGCTCCGGTGCAGGAAGCGGCCTTGGTGATGACTTCAGAGTCGATACTGTGTGGCATAGGCAGGCGTCAGGGATACGGTGCAAGTCGGGCAGGTCGTCATGCACTTCACCAGCAGTGTCCACGGCTTCAGTGCAGGTATCGGCATCGTTCGCTAGCGTTTATGTTGCTTTTTCCCTCTGTGGCAGCTCAAACAGCAGTTCCAGGTGCAGGGAAACAGAGGAGATGAAGATTTTGGGTCCCTGAGACTTCAGAAGAGGAGGTAAGCTCTAGTACAAGTGCTTGGAGATCTTCAAGCAGGATACACACACAGTTCCTCTCCTTGGCAGAAACAGCCTCTGCAGGCCAATCCCAGAAAGCACATAGCAAAGGAGCAGTACTTCTCCTTCAGCTTTGCCTGCTCTTCTCCTTGGCAGAGGTTCCTTTTGAGTCCAGATGTATTCTAAAGTTCTGGGGCCTGGGCCCCAACATTTATACTTCATTTGTCTTTGTTCTCTTGTGGCAGAAAGGCTCTGTGCTCAGTCCAAACCAGTTCTGTCCTCTCAGGTCCAGCCTCCTGGCAGGAGGTGGAGACAGCATTGTGTAAGGCAGACCAGGCCTATTCAGGAGCAGGGTAATCTCTTCCCCCTACTCTAAAACCAGCCCAGGTCTATTCAGCCCATCCCTGACTCATCCAGGCGAGGCAGGACACACCTCAACCCCCCCAGTGGCTGTCTGACGAGAATGCACATCCCCAGCCCCAGTCATTCCAAAACCAGACAGTCAATCCACAAACCAGCAGAGGCACACAGGATGGCTAAGCAAGAAAATACCCACTTTCTAAAGGTGGTATTTTCAAACACACAATATAAAAATCATCTTTACTAAAAGATGCATTTTTATATTCTAAGTTTAGGCATACTAAACTCCATCTTTCTACCTGGTCCCAATGGGAAGTTATACTTATAAGATGGCATAAGTAAACTCCCATTCTATCCTTTTGGACAGATAGCCTTTCCATAGTGAAAAACTAATTACACTGTAGTTCACTATCAGGACATGTCACACATACCAAGACATGTTGAACCTTTCACATACAATGCACCCTGCCCACAGGGGTTACTTGGGCCTACCTTTGGGGTGACTCACATGTAATAAAAGGGAAGGTTAGGGCCTAGCTAGTGAGTGCACTTGCCAGGTCGACATGGCAGCAAAAACTGTGTGCAGACACTGCGGTAATAGGTCTGAGAGCCCTTTTAAAGGCTCCTTGTGTGGATAGCCCAATCAGTGCTGCAGGCCCACTAGCAGCATTTGACTTACAGGCCCCAGGCACACACAGTGCACGGTCCTAGGGACTTAGTAGTAAGTCAAACAAGCCAATCATGGAACAACAATCCATATGCACAATTTACATAGGGAGCACTTGCACTTTGTCACTGATCAGCAGTGGCAAAGAGCCCAAAGCATCTAAACTAGCAAAAACAATATCCAGCACACAGCTAAAACACAGGAGGCAGAGGCAAAAAGACAGGGGAAAACCACACCAAGATGCCAGGTCTAACAAAACCCTTATAAGATTTATTCCCAGTTGCCTAATAAAATCATAGACATGCTGCTTGTGCTGTGATCTGTTCCGATAGCTTGTAAGTGAATGAATCTCAGGTCTCCTTCTTAAAACCCTGTGGCATGTGTTATTCTTTTGGTAAATGTAAAATTCCGTAGCTATTGTGAAGGAAGGTTTCAGTTTTATCGAGGACACAGAGATTCGTACTATGCTAAATTTTCTTCTTAATTTCAGCCGGAGCACCCCAAACATCATAACAGTAACATAGGAACTACATATACCATGAGTCGTTAAGAAAACAATAGCCAATACTAGTCTCTCAGTCCACATTAGTTGGGCATCAAGAAAATAGCACTTCCTTTTCTTCCTGCAAGAGAAGCCATTGAGAAATTCAAGGCTTGTGTTCCTAACTTGTATCTGGTCCAAACTTGTCAATAAAACCCAAAGTTAGACTCAATTATCTGGATACATTCTGTGGCAGTAATTTTTAACTCACCAGAGTATCTATGCAATAATGCTCCAAGATATTAATCAGTGCCACTGACAAAGTAACAAAAGCATAACCATTTGGGTAAAACATGAATGCTTATACTTAATGAAACTCCTCTTCGAGGTGGGGCATTTCTCACCTACATGTCTTTAACCCCTTCGATGCGTGTGACGGAGTGGTTCCGTCATGCGCGTCGGTTGCGCTGTGCGCATGACGGAACCGCTCCGTCACGGCCCCGCCCGCGCAAGGAACCTTCAGCACGGCGCGGTGATCCGCGCCGCGCTGAAGTGGTTAAAAGAATTGATAGAAAAACAAGGAGGAGTTCAAACCTAAATTGGGACAACCCTCAGCCTCTCTTAAACGTAATCAGTGCACAAGAAAGGAGAGCCTCACAACTGATGAACTCCTAACGTTTTAGGAGGTCAAATTAACTGGTCTCAATATATATATATCAAAGTGGAAAGGAATCTGCACCGAGGTGAATCGGTGTGACCCTTCCATCACATTGATATATCAGTAGGATCCTCACCCACTGGTACCACGAGTGGCATGCTTCATCATTGGATCCTCACCCACTGCACCTACTGTGAGTGGGTGGGCTCAACGCAGTTTTGTAAGTGAAGCTCGTACTAAAACCTAAGTGAAAGTTAAAAAAGCCTGTAAGATCCTAATTCTTATTTATTGATAAGGTCCTATAGCTGGGATGAAAACAGTATGATGTTCTATGAGTGCAATGACCCCTAACATCTATAACTCAGTAAGGTTGACATGTTTCAGCCTGTTACAAGTGCCACTTAGGGTCAGTAGGCTTTCTTCAGGACCAACTCAATCCATACATTTTCTACAGATTGTGTTAAATACCAACTCCTAATGCTGGTTTACTCAGTACGCTAAATATGGAGCATGCAGTCATACAGACCATATAGGACATTTTCCCTCTAGTGGTCTATGACTACTAATAATTCAGGCTCCATGAGGTAGTAGGGGTGGGGCGATCCCTGTCAATCATCGTCAGAGTGCGGGGAGCTGAATCGGTGCTACGGAGAACATTGACCCTTGGTGTAAGTGTGAAGACAGGGATCGCCCCACCCCCACTACCTCATGGAGCCTCAATTTTTAGGAGTCATAGACCCTCTGTGCCCGTTGATAGCCTGGCTCTTGAACTATAGAGACTGGGTCGCCATATTCCCTGAGCTTGCCGACTTGAAAAGGCCCATTATGGGCCGGCCCCAGTGATGCTATTTGCTGATTATGCCCTTAGAGTGCAACAACAGTGTCACTTTTTCTTAGCTGTTAAAGAAAAACTCAGAGAGCTCCAGCATTCAGTATATGGTATAGTTCAAAGTTATTTAGAAGGACAAAATCCTTTTTTTAGATATGCCAGAAAGTGCCTGGGCCTGCCTCGAGTAGTGCTCCGAATTTAGGGGTCAAAGGTCAGCATCCAGTCCACTGCGTGCAAACCGTAGGGATGGTTTCTTGGAGGCAGTTACCCCGACAAACTAGAAGGAATAGGTGAAGGCACCACTGGAAGACGGAGACTGTTAAAGTCTTGAAACACCGGAGTGATGGGGCGAATGTGGCCCTCTCCAAAGTTGGACATGTGGCTCTTGGTGGTGGCAACCGGGAGTCTGCTACTGAGTATGTTACCTGACTGTAATGATGATGCCAGGCTGGGTTCCAGTATCTAGTATACAACTCAGGGATCACTTCCTCCTGTTGTGTTTCTGTTTCTGTAGTGCTGTCCCTTTCTTTTGTTGGATAGTTCTGTGTGCACTTATCTAAAGTCCTAGTTTGGTTGACAGATGCTTCATGGAAAGAAGTGTATGGTGGGGGGAGGGAGTTGGGGGAATGCTGATGTGAACTGTTCTTTGTTCACAGGTTCTTTAGTTTTTCACATTTGGGTTTATTTAAGGTGCCATGAATATCTTTTAACTCCTTCACCATACTACACCTACCCTTGATGACCACTGACCCTATAACCGCAGTCTCCGGGGGGCATACCATACTCTTATGGAATCTTTAAGTGGGGTGTGGTCATGCTATATGTCAAGCGGCTTCAACCCACCATTTTATTACTCCAAGAAACACACCTCCTGGTTTAGGCTTTTCTCTAAGACCTTGGCCAGGAATAATAGCGGGGAGATCAGTCTGTAGTTGCTGAGTGTTGAATAATCTGTAGAGGGTTTTTCAGCAATGGGAGGACAGTTGCATGTTTCCAGGCATCTGGGAAGGTCGAAAGAAGAGGTGGAGACATTCAGAATGACATTTTTAACCTCATTCCTAAGACACAACTACTTTTTACACAGCAAGTCTCATACTACTGTAGTTTTTTGCTAGCCATAAATCGATTAAGTCTATTATGGTAATTTAGTGTACACTCTTCTCTATACTTCCCAGAATCTTTGAGTTTATATTTATGCACAAGAGGAATTGGCACAACAGCCAAGAAAGTGAAAGCTCCCAACATCCTGGTGGAAGTATGTCCAGTAGCATTGAAGAATGTTTTGCTATTCTAACTGCAGCAGACTTCAAAAACGTTTTTTTAAACTCAAAATTCACTGAAAAAAAACAAAGGTTAAATTGCTGTTATAATTAGCTGAAAATCTCAGATAAAATATAACATTTTCAAAATCTAAAAATGATTGAAATTTAACAGTTATAGTTAACAATGACTTGCGCCCTAACAATGCATTACTGGCATGCCAAGTTCTGTGACCCCATTGATAATTTCACTGATTATATCAGAAATTAAATCATTGATGATAACACTGTGCATGTGCATTCCATGATCTTTCCTGTTAATCTACTGACCTTTTAAATGCGGAGGATAAAGGTCTCATTAAGCTACTTGTACATGGTCGGTTAAGCTCTGTTTCCTCAATGGTTCAACCTAATCAATCTCGGTTTCTACCTCATAGGCCAACACAATTAAGTCTCCATGTCTCTATAATTATCTTGATTTGGCTGATTTTTCGGTGGGTCATGTGGGTAGCTGGATCCTTTCTGAAGAGAAAGCATCTGACTACTGATTTGCTTCGGACTTAAAAAAAAATAGGACACACGCTTAACCCCAGCACTCTCGAGTTGAGACAAATGTACTACTGCGTCTTTAAATGTCACACGCAGGAAAGGAACTCAGCATTTTCAAGATGAGGCAAGGAAACTGATTCAGGTGCATTTAAAATTAAACATGTGCATTTATTAATTCAACACTTTTAAAAAGGGGTGAACAGTCACAATATCAAATTTTTAATATCGAAATGGCAAAATATAGATTGGACAGAATATCGAGTCACAAAAATATAGTGGTGCAGAATATCGAAATTCAGGTAAGAAATATCGAATTTAATAATATCGAAGTTAGTAATATCGACAGTCATAATATAGTTGTTAAAAATATCGAATTTTTTTATAATGTTTTAAGTGTTTTTCTATGTCCTCATTCAAGAAAGAAAGTGAGTGGTCTTAAAGCAGAACCATCGCACCCTCCTGGACCCAGTAGGGGGGGCACGTAACCCTGTAGATCTCTTTCCACCTCAAGGGTTCCTAGAGTTGCTGACCACATGACGCTTGGGAATTAACAAGGATGGTATCGAGCCCATGGTTTCTGCATAAACCATCTTCCCAAAAACTCACTTGTTTCATAATCATTGGACTTTTGTTTATACTAGGAAGTTTCAAGACCCAAGTTGTTAACCCACTCTTCCCATAACCCTCAACATCTTCTTCTTTTCTTTGACTTGCATGCCATGTCCAAGTTATGGACTCTTAACAGAAGTGACCCAATCTAAAAACTTTGGCGATATGGGGGAAACCCAGTTTAGACACATTTCCCTTCTTGCCAGAAGAATTAGAACAAACAGAAGTGAAGCATGAACATTTGACAGTTTGTTATTCATACTATCTTCAGGCAAAATTCCAAAAATAATTAAAACCAGGCTTACCTTGATTTCTTGGCCAATTACATCTGAGATAGTCTTACCCACTTGCCTCCAGAAGCCCTGGATCTGAGGACACTGCATGAACATGTACACATCATCCGCGCTCCCCAGGGTGCATTTCACGCAAGACTTCTCTCCACCTCCCAGTTTGGAAAGCCTCTTTGGGGTTCCAATAAGCTCTGTGGAGTGTGAACAGATGATTTCTCCTCAATGGTGCAGCATTGACAACCCTCCATAAAGTGCACAAAGATACTTGCCAATAGGATGTGATGTCGCTGGAAGGCAGTTCTCTTCTCCAGGGCTCCTCCATAGGCAATGGTGGTGGATTTCCTTTAATCAAAAGCCAGTACCATTTAGACACTTATTTTCTTTGGTGGAGAGGAACCAAAAACGTATCCTCCAGCTCATTGTTTATAAGTCCATCTCTGCCCTGGTTTGCAGCCCACTGAGACAGTTGATAACATTTAAATCTGGATAGCTTTTGGTTTGTTTGTGAGTTAAACTCATCCCATGTCAGTAGTTTGTTATCTCGCAATAATTGGTCCCATTTCTGAAAGCCATTTTTCCATAGGAGGGCTGATAAGCTGTCGTTTAGGCAGTCTGGGGTACCTGGAGAGTTCCATATAGGAGCGCTTGAGCAATAGTATGGAATTCTAAAAAGCTTCCTCATCTGGAACCATATTTCACAGGCCGATTGTAACACCTTCAGTTTGACTTTTTTTTAAATACTTGGGATGTCCGAATTTAAGGAGAAACCCATCTCCCCCCTGAGGGACACTGTTTGACATGGCTAAGAGATAAGGCAGAAAGCAGGAAGAATCAAGTAGAAGAGATCTCGTATTCTTAAAATGGAAAGCCCAGCTGTAAAAACAGAGGTCAGAGCTGGCTATTCCCCCGGCTTCTTTCTCACATCTTAATTTCTTCCATGTAATCCTGACCCCTTTGTCAGCCCAAAGAAAACTATTTATGTCCAACTGTAAAAATTTTAAGGAGGCCGAGCTAAATAGTAAAGGGATTGTGTCAAAGATAAATGTAATTTTGGGCAGAACAGACATTTTAACAAGATTGGATCGGCCAAGAATTGACAATGGAAGGTTACTCCACTATCTCAATAAAGATCTGACCTCTTTCCTTTTAACCTCTAAATTGACCTGGGACAATCTGTCAATGTCCTGAGTAATTTGAATGCCTAAGTATCTTATTTGATGATGAACTAAAGGCGAGCTGGATTGCAAATTACATGACATGATTTTAATTTTTTGTGTGTTAATTAAATAACCAGATATCTTCCCAAAATCTTTCAGAAGTTGCTCCAACTTTGGCAAAATCGCTGGTGATTCTTTTGTAAAGATCATCAGATCATCCGCATACAAGGCCAGCTTTTTTACCCATCCTCTATATTCAAATGGAGCAAAGAGCTCACTGTTCCTGATGATAAGTGCCAGTGGTTCTATGTAGAGATCAAAAAGGAGAGGGGAAAGGGGGCAACACTGCCTAGTGCCTCGCTCTAAACTAACTAAGTTGGTTACGTTTCCGTTGACTATTATCCCTGCTGTAGGAGTTTTATAGATGTTCCTAATAATCTTTGAAAAAATGTCTCCAAAACCGAACGCTTGGACTATGTGGTGTAAGCAAGACCAGCTCACCCGGTCAAATGCTTTAGCCGCGTCAAATGCAAAAATCGTGAGTGGCAGATTGTTAGCTGAGGCAATAACGATTACTCCTATCAGCTCATGAGTTAAATCATGAAGTTGGCGTCCTCTAATAAACCCCTTTTGATCAGGATGAACTAAGTGCCCCATCATGTTATTTATTCTCCCTGCTAAGATTTGTGCAAAGATTTTATAATCACAATTCAGCAGGGAGATAGCTCTACAGGACCCACAATTTTTTTTATCTTTATTGGGCTTCAAAATCAAAGAAAACACTGCCTCATTCCAGGAGCTGGGGATTGGAGAATTGTTAGAGAAAATGCTATCAAATAATTTCTCCATAACGGGGGCTAGAGTCTCATTAAGAGCAATGTAGAACTCGTTGGGGATGGCATCTAAACCTGCGGCACTTCCTCTTGTTAGATTTTTTATTTCAAGTAGTGTGAGCTTCCTATTTAACTGTTGGGCCTGGTCTCGAGATAGAGGCTGTAAGGAGACTTTATCCAGATAATTTTTTATTTGGGAGTCTGGGACCTCTAGGTCTTCAGTATACAGTTCTTGAAAGAATAATTCAAACGCTTTTTCCATATTAGCCCTATCTGAGATTATCTCCCCTGTTTCTTCATTACAGATCTCCTTAATTAAGTTTCTGGTTTGATTGACTCGAGATTTCTAGGCCAGGAGTTTCCCACACCCTTCTCCATATTCATAATTAGCGAGTTTACTAACTTCCCATCTTCTTCTAGCAATACTGTCGAGATAGTCTGACATATCTTGCCGCTTAGCTAGTACCTCAGAACTTTCTTCCCTCAGTTCTACATTATTTTGATTGGCTACTTTATTGAGCGAGGCTCTAAGAATTTCGGCTTCCAATAACCTAAATCTTTCTTTGACTTCCTTGTTAATTTTAGCTGAGATGCTAATGATTCTACCTCTGATAAATGCATTATAGGCATCCCATATTACCTCCATTGGAGCTGAAAGATCGTTCACTTTAAAAAAAACAAGGTGTCCGTCTTTAACTGTTCAACTACTGAAACATCTTTAAGAAGAGTTTTATTGAACGTCCATCTTTTTGTTACCTGTTGACTACAAAATGTTAAGTCTATCTGGACCGCTGAATGATCTGATAAGTGTTCTGGAATGTGAGATACTGCACTAACATTATTTCTTAGTCTAGAATCTATCAAGAAGTAATAAATTCTAGAACGATGACTGTGTTTTTTGTTATGAAAGGTAAAATTATGAGGGCCAGTTACGGTCCTATTTTTTACTCTCCAAATATCTACAAGATTCTGGTCATCCATAAGGATTTTAAGCAGGGAGCCCATTTTTGTTGGTACAATCCTCCCCCCTTGGACTTATCAAAAGAGGGGTTCAGTAGAATATTAAAATCACCACCCATAATGATCGGAAAGTTAGTTTCAAGTAAGTGATTGTATATAGTTCTGAGAGTTAACTCATCGTCTATGTTTGGGCCACAGTATCCCACCAGAACCACCCACTCATTTAGTATTTTAATGTCAGTCATAATCCAGCGCCCCTTATTGTCTATCTTGGAGGAACCCAAGATTGCTTTGGCAGATTTTTTAACAATAATGGCCACAACTTTAGTGCAATAGTGTTGCATGGTAAGAAGCGAACAGTCAATCCATTTTTGCTTAGCGACCGCCTCCTCCCATTCTTCAATTGTGAGGTGAGTTTCTCATAGAATTATAATATCAAAATCAGCTTGACTTAGGTATTGAAAAATCTTCCTCCGTCTACTCACTACCCCGAGGCCATTAATATTCCATGTACAAATTCTGGTTGGAGTGATGTCAGTCATTTAAGCCAGACCAAAGCGCCTTATCTCTAGTCCAGGAGAGCGCACCCTGATTACGAAATTCTCCTTTCTGGTTAACAGCTTCCTTAACAAAAATATGTATATGAGGTCTTTTTCTTTTTTTCTCCCATACCCCCCCCCCACCCCCGGGATCCCTCCTAAACATCATTGGGTGCTATGTAAATTAACCCCTGTGTGCTCACTACCCACTCACCCGGCAAACCGATGCTTATAAAAAACTTCCATGCAAGATTATCCCTGAGCTTTAATTTGGTCAATAAAGGTCCCAACCTCCTTAGGGTCTCTAAAATTAGACATTTTATTTTTCCACATCACCCTAAGTAGGGCAGGAAACCTCACCTGTAATGAAGCACCCATTGATCTTAGAATTGACATGAATTTCCCCAGTTCCCACTGTCTGTCCTGCGTAATTCTTGAAAAGTCTGACCTTATCCGAAATACCCAGTCCCCTTTCGTAAAGCTGCCAGCTTTTAAGCAGGCCTGGGCGTAGTGGGCATAGTGGGGCTACGTGGAGCAGCGCGTAGTGTGCCCAAATCTACGCATACTTGCGCGCTCCGCGTAGCCCCACTACGCACCGCCCGCCTCCCGCCCCCCGCCCGCCCTCCTTTTAAAATGATATAAAGTATGATAAAAACATTAAATAGAGTGACTTACCTGCAGCGCGGCGTCTCCGGGGCTCCCTCTTCCTCGTTCACAACTTCTTTTCACAAATGCGCATGCGCGGGTGTTAAGGGCTGCCTGGTTGGTGACTTTGGCGACTTCCCCCCCCCCCCCCCCCGCTTCCATCTGGTGGCTCATTCCTGGCCACGTTTCTCGGTGCTTCAGGTGTTCCTCTGCGGTGGTCTGTTAAAGGGGGCAGAGTTTGAGCGGCTTGCAGTTGCTGGGCTGGTTGGCTTGTGGGATGGCCCTGAACGCGGGACTAGATTCGGCGCAGCGGAGCAGGAGCTCCGCGAGTTGATACGGTGGAGGGCAGCTGTTTCAGGCAGCGTTCAGGATCCATATCGACAGGCACACGGCTGCAAGGATCTCGCTGTGTGGAATGCCAGGTAGGATTAGTACATACAAAAAGATATTCACTAGTGGTTACGCTAAAAAGGATAAGGCAGAGTTTGGATTTAATAAAACAACAGAGTTTTTTACTGGAAAAAACCCCGGTTGATTCACAAAACTCACAAGGGCATAGAACAGCGCTTCAACCGCTCTTTCATGCCAGTAAATACCAGTTCCCGCAGATTAAAATTAGCGGGTGTCCTAGTTTGGTTTAGCCTATGACCTCCAGACGAGCTAAACATTATAATAAAGGGGATTGTAATGCGATCGCCCCCTCAAACCAGCCCCCAAAGAGAAAAAGGAAAGTAAAACCAAAGACACCAGCCCTGGAACCTCCCCAATCTGATAAAAGGGGTTGCTCTGATAACTCTTCCCCGCTTAAGTCATCCGACTCATTGGAGAGCAGGCATTCACAAGCGGCAGCAGAAGAGAAAGCCATAACCTCAGTGCATCCTACTAGATATACCTTGCGTAATAATTTTAATCTGTCTGAGTATTTGGAAGCTTCTTCTACTATCACTTCCTTTGTCCCTACCTCAGGGAAGCCCCCCATTAAGAAACCAAGCAAGAACGCAAAGGGGACCCTGCAAGTCATCTCGTCTACATGATGATTGAAAGAAACACCAATTCTCAAGATTACGCCATCCTTAAGATCTTATTTTAAAGTACAGGAAAAAACACAACAAATTGCTGCCTTGTCATCGGACGAGCTTCAGTTATCTATAGGTAAGGGCAAGGGGAAGATATCGCCAACTAAGACACTAAAGTTATCAGAGGCGAAAATGGACACAATGAAAACTACTCTGGTTCCCGGTGAGGAGGGATTCGCTAACATTACAACTGCCAATAGGTTTGAGTTATTAGGTGGAAATGGCTTGGAATCTGTCTCTGGCGCTGACTCCTCTAACTCCACGTCAGCCTCATTAGTAATACCATCAGTTTCAATTACTCCTGACCAGCAAAACCTAGCACATATGTTAGATGCTTTATCCTCAGAAATTCGGAGTAAGTTCGCTATCTCAGAGACGAATCAGGCTAAAATACAAGAGTCTTGTGAATCTTTAGAAGCCAAAATGTCTGCGATTACCGAAAGAATAAGCGTAATGGAAGCCTCTATAGAAGCCCTGAATAAAGAAGTTGGGATCAACTGTACTGAGATCCAGGCATTAAAAAAGAGAGAAAAGGACATTCTAGATAAACTGGAGACCCTAGAAAATAATGCCAGACGTAACAACATTAAAATTCTGAATATCCCAGAGGGTTTAGAGTAGGCCTGGGCTAAAATTCCGTTCCGCTCCTGGAAATTGCAATAATTTGACATTTTCGCGTTCCGCAGAGAGCGCGAAAATGTCAAAATTTCCGCAATCCGCATTTTACCGGAAATTTTTTGCTTGATCGCGCTGTAAAATAATACATTCACGTGTGTGCGCGATCGCCTTACCTGAATCCCCGCGTTCGCCAACAAGTTTTCCCGATCCGGACCCGTTCTCCACGAGGTGTTGGATTGTTGGTAGCCATTTGCGCTGTCTCGCGACAGTTCGCGCCCGCAGTAACGTCATTCGTCGCGCGATCATGTCTTTCTTCTCGCGATCATGCACCGCGAGACAAGTGAAAACAAGAAGGCCGGGCCCGCGAGTAACCGCATGGGTAAGTTGGCGAGCCGCGACCACGCAGAAAATACCGCGAACGGGTGGGAAAAAAACTTCCGCATCTTCGCGATATTTCCGCGTGTTTGCGGAGATTTTTAACATTTTCGCGATAATTTGCGAAAGTGAATTTCGCAAATTCCGCCCACCCCTAGTTTAGAGGGGAAGGACATCAAAACCTATATCATAAATATGTTAAAAGAGTTTATCCCCACTGTGGATGTTAGGGAATTGGAATCAGATATCCAGAGAATTCACAGAGACCCTTTTTCCAAAAATCCAAACAGAAAAAAATCTCCAGCGAATTTTGGTTAACTTAAAAAACATGATGCTCATAGTGTTTTAAGTGTTAGTATATGTCTTAAAAGTATGTATTATTTTTGTAATGTATGTTTGAATTTTTTTAAAGTAATGAATTATATGTTATTTATTTTTTGCCTAATTTAATTCCGTAGCGGGTTGTGGGTTTGTAGGGGAATAGGGTGGGAAGTAATTTAATTAAAGTAAATTAAATATACATTTTTAGAAATTATGAATCATTTGTAATTTAATTTTGCGTTTTAGTTCTGTAGCGGGTTGTGGGTTTATAGGGGAATGGGGTGGGAAGTAATTTAATTATAATTAATTAATTCTTTTTATTTATTGATATTGATAATTAATAGGTAATACATCATTAATTGGTAATTAATTTTTATTATTGGTAATTCATTTTTATTAATTGATTAACTGATAATTATATTAATTGTATTAATTTATTATTCAGAGTGGGTTGTGGGTATATAGGGGAATAGGGTGGGAAGTAATTTAATTGTAATTAAGTAATTATTTAAATTATTTTTGTGTATTGATAATTAATTTACTGTTAATTATTAATTGGTATTTGTTTTTATTACTTATTTAATTTTTGGTATTGTAAATTAATTTGTTGTTAATTATTCTTAGGTAAATAATTTTGAATAATTATTATTTATTGGTATTTGAAATTAATTAAATAAATAATTTTTAATTGGTCATTAATTTTTTGTAATTTTTTATTGGTATTGATAATGAATTTATTTTTCTTTAATTTTTAAATCATTATTTTCCCTACTGTTGCACTCACTGGAGGGGGAATAGTAATTTTTACCCCTACGGTATCCAACACTTTCTCTACTGTTTCACTCTCTGGAGTGGGAATAGTAATTTTTACCCCTACGATATCCAACACTTTCCCTACTGTTGCACTCACTGGAGTGGGAATAGTAATTTTTACCCCTACGCTATCCAACACTTTCCCTACTGTTGCACTCTCTGGAGTGGGAATAGTAATTTTTACCCTCCCGCTATCCAACACTTTCTCTACTGTTGCACTCACTGGAGGGGGAATAGTAATTTTTACCCCTACGGTATCCAACACTTTCCCTACTGTTGCACTCACTGGAGTGGGAATAGTAATTTTTACTTACCCGCTATCCAACACTTTACCTGCTGTTGCACTCACTGGAGTGGGAATAGTAATTTTTACCCTCCCGCTATCCAATGCTTTCCTTACTGTTGCACTCACTGGAGTGGGAATAGTAATTTTTACCCTCCCGCTATCCAACACTAAAAATATTGAATATTTTTTAATAATATTAAGTTAACATATATATGTATTAAAAAATAAAAATGCATGTTTATTTTTTTTATTTACATTCTGGTGCCAATTCCGATCCATTAAAAATTTTCCCCGTACGACTCGTCTCCGGTATTTTTACCGTACGAATCGTACAAGTAGCGTACAAACTGCCAAGTACGATTCGTATGCGAAAAAGTCCATACGAATCGCATTGGGAAAATTCCCCCACATGTCCTTGGGTCGGAAAATGTGTCCGACACGTCCCCGGACGAGTTTACGTACAAATGTGAAAACCCAAGTCCGAGCGCGCAAGTACGATCCGTACGGTGCGTCCAAAGTTACAACCGTATGGAAAAAACACCGTACGGACCGAACTGCAATAGCAACCATGGAGACATGTACCCGCATACGCGACGAACACCCCCCTAGCCCTCCTATGTACACGCCGAACCACCCCCATCCCCCGTATGTACGCGCCGAACCCCCCCCAGCCCCCGTATGTACGCGCCAAACCCAGCCCCCCCCACGGATGGAAGCGCCGAACCCCCACCCCACCCGTGTATGAATGGAGCGTACCCCCACCCGCGTATGTACAGACCGCACCCCCACCCCACCAGTGCATGTGCGTGCTGAACCCCCACCCGTGTATGTACGGACCATATCCCCACCCCACCAGTGCATGTGCGCGCCGAACCCCCACCCGTGTATGTACGGACCGCACCCCCACCCCACCAGTGTATGTACGGACCGTACCCCCACCCCACCAGTGCATGTACGCGCCGAACCCCCACCCGTGTATGTATGGACCGTACCCCCACCCCACCCCACCAGTGTATGTACAGACCGTACCCCCACCCCACCAGTGCATGTACGCGCTGAACCCCCACCCGTGTATGTACGGACCGTACCCCCACCCCACCAGTGTATGTACGGACCGTACCCCCACCCCACCCCACCAGTGTATGTACGAACCGTACCCCCACCCCACCAGTGCATGTGCACGCCAAACCCCCACCCGTGTATGTACAGACCGTACCCCCACCCCACCCCACCAGTGTATGTACGGACCGTACCCCCACCCCACCCCACCAGTGTATGTACAGACCGTACCCCCACCCCACCAGTGCATGTACGCGCCGAACCCCCACCCGTGTATGTACGGACCGTACCCCCTCCCCACCCCACCAGTGTATGTACGGACCGTACCCCCACCCCACCCCACCAGTGTATGTACAGACCGTACCCCCACCCCACCAGTGCATGTACGTGCCGAACCCCCACCTGTGTATGTACGGACCGTACCCCCACCCCACCCCACCCCACCAGTGTATGTACAGACCGTACCCCCACCCCACCAGTGCATGTACGCGCCGAACCCCCACCCGCGTATGTACGGACCGTACCCCCACCCCACCAGTGCATGTGCGCGCCGAACCCCCACTCGTGTATGTACGGACCGTACCCCCACCCCACCCCACCCCACCAGTGTATGTACGGACCGTACCCCCACCCCACCAGTGCATGTACGCGCTGAACCCCCACCCGTGTATGTACGGACCGTACCCCCACCCCACCCCACCAGTGTATGTACGGACCGTACCCCCACCCCACCAGTGCATGTACGCGCTGAACCCCCACCCGTGTATGTACGGACCGTACCCCCACCCCACCCCACCAGTGTATGTACGGACCATACCCCCACCCCACCAGTGCATGTACGTGCCGAACCCCCACCCGTGTATGTACGGACCGAACCCCAGGCCCACCCCACCAGTGTATGTACGGACCGTACCCCCACCCCACCAGTGCATGTACGTGCCGAACCCCCACCCGTGTATGTACGGACCGTACCCCCACCCCACCCCACCAGTGTATGTACGGACAGTACCCCCACCCCACCAGTGTATGTACGAACCGTACCCCCACCCCACCAGTGCATGTGCGCGCCGAACCCCCCCGTGTATGTACAGACCGTACCCCCACCCCACCCCACCAGTGTATGTACGGACCGTACCCCCACCCCACCAGTGTATGTACAGACCGTACCCCCACCCCACCAGTGCATGTACGCGCCAAACCCCCACCCGTGTATGTACGGACCGTACCCCCTCCCCACCCCACCAGTGTATGTACGGACCGTACCCCCACCCCACCCCACCAGTGTATGTACAGACCGTACCCCCACCCCACCAGTGCATGTACACGCCGAACCCCCACCTGTGTATGTACGGACCGTACCCCCACCCCACCCCACCAGTGTATGTACAGACCGTACCCCCACCCCACCAGTGCATGTACGTGCCGAACCCCCACCCGCGTATGTACGGACCGTACCCCCACCCCACCAGTGCATGTGCGCGCCGAACCCCCACTCGTGTATGTACGGACCGTACCCCCACCCCACCCCACCCCACCAGTGTATGTACGGACCGTACCCCCACCCCACCAGTGCATGTACGCGCTGAACCCCCACCCGTGTATGTACGGACCGTACCCCCACCCCACCAGTGTATGTACGGACCGTACCCCCACCCCACCAGTGCATGTACGCGCAGAACCCCCACCCGTGTATGTACGGACCGTACCCCCACCCCACCCCACCAGTGTATGTACGGACCATACCCCCACCCCACCAGTGCATGTACGTGCCGAACCCCCACCCGTGTATGTACGGACCGTACCCCAGGCCCACCCCACCAGTGTATGTACGGACCGTACCCCCACCCCACCAGTGCATGTACGTGCCGAACCCCCACCCGTGTATGTACAGACCGTACCCCCACCCCACCCCACCAGTGTATGTACGGACAGTACCCCCACCCCACCAGTGTATGTACGAACCGTACCCCCACCCCACCAGTGCATGTGCGCGCCGAACCCCCACCCGTGTATGTACAGACCGTACCCCCACCCCACCCCACCAGTGTATGTACGGACCGTACCCCCACCCCACCCCACCAGTGTATGTACAGACCGTACCCCCACCCCACCAGTGCATGTACGCGCCGAACCCCCACCCGTGTATGTACGGACCGTACCCCCTCCCCACCCCACCAGTTTATGTACGGACTGTACCCCCACCCCACCCCACCAGTGTATGTACAGACCGTACCCCCACCAGTGCATGTACGCGCCGAACCCCCACCTGTGTATGTACGGACCGTACCCCCTCCCCACCCCACCAGTGTATGTACAGACCGTACCCCCACCCCACCAGTGCATGTACGCGCCAAACCCCCACCCGCGTATGTACGGACCGTACCCCCACCCCATCAGTGCATGTGCGCGCCGAACCCCCACTCGTGTATGTACGGACCGTACCCCCACCCCACCCCACCCCACCAGTGTATGTACGGACCGTACCCCCACCCCACCAGAGCATGTACGCGCTGAACCCCCACCCGTGTATGTACGGACCGTACCCCCACCCCACCAGTGTATGTACGGACCGTACCCCCACCCCACCAGTGCATGTACGCGCCGAACCACAACCCGTGTATGTACAGACCGTACCCCCACCCCACCCCACCAGTGTATGTACGGACCGTACCCCCACCCCACCAGTGCAGGTACGCGCCGAACCCCCACCCGTGTATGTACGGACCGTACCCCAGGCCCACCCCACCAGTGTATGTACGGACCGTACCCCCACCCCACCAGTGCATGTACGCGCTGAACCCCCACCCGTGTATGTTCGGACTGTACCCCCACCCCACCCCACCAGTGTATGTACGGACCGTACCCCCACCCCACCAGTGCATGTATGCACCGAACCCCCACCTGTATGTACGGACCGTACCCCAGGCCCACCCCACCAGTGTATGTACAGACCGTACCCCCACCCCACCAGTGCATGTACGTGCCGAACCCCCACCCGTGTATGTACGGACCGTACCCCCACCCCACCCCACCAGTGTATGGACGGACCGTACCCCCACCCCACCAGTGCATGTACGCACCGAACCCCCACCTGTATGTATGGACCGTACCCCAGGCCCACCCCACCAGTGTATGTACGGACCGTACCCCCACCCCACCAGTGCATGTACGTGCCGAACCCCCACCCGTGTATGTACGGACCGTACCCCCACCCCACCCCACCAGTGTATGGACGGACCGTACCCCCACCCCACCAGTGCATGTACGCGCCGAACCCCCACCCGTGTATGTACGGACCGTACCCCAGGCCCACACACCAGCACCCTCACCCAACCACGGCCATGTACGAGTCGTACTTAGCCATAGCAAAGGACAGCACTGTACAACAACATGGCCCATGTACGCACCGTAGAGACAACAAAAACACTCCCATTGAACCAGGATAAACCAAAAGAAACACAAGGAGAGTCAATTCGAGGCACACAACACCACAAAACAAATCCAACAAGGCCAAATACATCCAATACACTGACCTGCAACTGACAAACAGATAAACAGAGGCCCAAACCACTACCACTCCTTATAACACATCCACCCAAAGTTCAAACACAGCCACACACACAAATGGACCAATAAAAAGGCCCAACACACACAAACCATGATCCTTTGCAACAGATCCACTGCTGCCAGACCCCAGAGACAACGCACTGCACCATACTACAACCATCAATACCCCTTACACTTGCACTCCTTCACACAACCACCATCACAAACACCCCCTCATCACATTCACACACACACACCTTCACAACCACACTCACACACCCACAACCATCCACACCAACACCCCCACAACCATCCACACCCACACCCCACACCACACCATGCCCACTAACAAGAATCCAAAGTTCACAAAGGAGGAGCTGGAGCTGGAGGTCCTTGTCGACGAAATCATCAGAGTCGAGCCACAGCTCTTTGGAACATTGGTCAGACGGACCAGCATATCAGACAAAACTGCCATGTGGGAGAGGATAGTCAATTCCGTGAATGCTGTTGGGGCCACCAGAAGGACCAGGCATGAGTGCCAAGCCAGGTGGTACGATCTGCAGAGGACGGTCCGCCGCAAAATGACGGACGACCACAACCAGGCCAACATCACTGGAGGAGGGCCGCCCCCCAGACCGGTACACTACCATCTCTGGGAGGAGAAGGTGATGGCCACGCTGCTGCCGGTGGGAGTAGACGGAGTAGAAGGAGTCCGAGAGCCTGGTGAGTACACAAACAACTCACCTCACATGGGGGAAATGCCATACACAAACAAAATCCCAATCATGCACGCAACCCACCCAAAGCCAGCACCGGACACAACCACACTCCAAAAACACACACATGCCACTAGCGCCTCCATGCCGCATGCACCATGCAAGGCCATGCCAAGTCACAGGCCACACAAAACACCAACACAAGACAGGATGTCCCCGATGCCGGGAGGGTGGGCCCCAAAACTAACACATAGCAACTCCGAAGCACACAACAATGCCCTCAGCCCATATGGCCTAGGGCACAGCCATACAAACAGTCTGTCCCCACACAGTACTGTGTTGCCTGCAAATGGTGGCCGCGTTGCAGGATGACATGGGTATGAAGGCACAATTTGCACATAACAGCAGCCAATGAAGACGCATCACTCTCAAAGAGTGTCAGCACACACCGCCACAGCAGCAGCGCAGACTCAGACACTCTGCCCAATGTGTGCCCGGAGATAAGTAACAAACCCACATGAACAAGCCAATGGCCTTTGAAAGACCTGCAAACTGTGTGTGCCCAGGAAGCTGGGCTGAGGTGACAGAGGATGATACACAGAGGGAGGGAGGAGGCTGACAGAGGGAGGGAGAAAGGGAGACAGGGGGAGATGGGCAGAGGGAGGAGGGTGACAGAGGGAGGGAGAAAGGGACACAGAGGGAGACGGACAGAGGGAGGAGGGTGACAGAGGGAGGGAGAAAGGGACACAGAGGGAGACGGACAGAGGGAGGAGGGTGACAGAGGGAGGGAGAAAGGGACACAGAGGGAGACGGACAGAGGGAGGAGGCTGACAGAGGGAGGGAGAAAGGGAGACAGAGGGAGACCAAATCACCCTTGGGTGGTGTGGCCATGTCTACTCGTCAGCAGGTGGACTGTGTGCATGTAGACAAGGTTTGGCAGTGCCTGAACCCCCCCTCCTTCCATTGATAAACACTGGGCCATGTGTCAATCTGTGCACGAGTACATCCGTGCTGCAGGCACAAACCTAACCATACACCCAGTAAACCTACCCACTGTGTTTGTTAGAACCCTGTCACAAATGCTGAAGTTACCTACCTGCATCCTCCAATAGCATGGAAAAAACACCATTTGCCCACGTACAGTGCAACACGTAAGGCGGCTCTGCATGGCTTGCTATGCCCGCTCACTACACTGCTGACTGCGTACCCAAAATATGCATCAACTAAGATTGTGTCACACATAGGTAAAGTGTCGAAAGCTGTGGCCAAGGGACATACCCATGCACAAGTGCACTGTGTGAGGAATGCTAGCCAAATCAAACCACCCAGAGGAACTGTGCCAAATCAAAAAAGAATGAAACATGGATGTCGCATGTAACACAATTGACACTGTCTCTCTCACACACAGGTCAACGTCATCGATCTCCCCCCAACACTGGGGGGGGGACTCACAGGACCAGGCTCTTCGTGAAGAGGACCCCACTGGCAGCGACGACTCTCACCACTCCGTGGACGACCCCGACCAACCTGGCCCCTCTGGTGTCCAACCACCTGCAGCACCTGCGTCAGGTACAACTGTGCCAACCACCACCCCCATTCCTGCCACATCCCAGGACACACCCAGGAGCCCTGCCCGCACACAACAACACAGCCAGTCTGTCCAGGAGGGACAAGGTCCTCCGGGCACCCAGGAGGAGGCAGGCGACACCGCAAATTCCATCCCTCAGGGGTCCCGGAGACCCGATGTGCCCACAACGGCAGGCCAGACGCAAGTGGGCAGGGGTGGTGGGAGTGGAGGACGGCGGAGGCGCGAACCTGACCAGTTGGCTCAGGACCCGGCTATGGCACACGTCAGAAACATCCTGGACGCATACCGGCGTGACTCCAGAGGCATCGCCCAGGTAGTGGGGACCCGCAATGAGATGAAGACCCTGCAGGTGGAGCATCATGCCAGGATGGAGGCAAGACTGGAAGAGCTCCTGGCGGTGCACAGGGACGTGAGCCAATCCCTCCGTCAGATCGCCCAAAGCCTGGCAAACCCTCCCTGTGCCACCAGGCGTAGAGCAGCACCAGAAACAGGGAGGGAGGAGGAAGAGGAGTCATCTGATGGAGCGTCCCTTGCATCGTCAAGGCCTGCCTCTGAGGGTCCCCGCAGGAAGGTGGGTCGTCCACGAAAAAGACCGTGAGAGTCAGCGGAACATCACCATCTCCCAGGTCACCTGGCCTGGCACCCGGCCCTCTGGCCCAACAGCAGCACAGCACCAAAGGACATTCTCTGCCACATGGCATTGCTGGTCACCGTCTGACCAATGTTGACAAAGACTGTGGCACAGACTCTGATGACTTTCAATAGCAAGGACACCAACTCCCCCTGTGAACTTTGGATTCTACACTCCCGCCAAGCACCTCTTGTCACCCCCCCAAACACGTACCCCAGCACTAATTAAATTCATCACAATCACAAGATGATGCCGTCATTTTGCATTATTCCACTACATGTGTGTGTTGTAAAGTCAAACCATGCCTGATTTCTGAAGTAACTCCAAACATCCATACCCTGGGGTCAGAGTCTGGCACAGGACACACATGGGTCACAATGTACCATCCAAGACAGACATGGAGCACCATACTCACCCGTGATGGGCCCAACCAGCTGAGGGGGTGCCCGCACAACTGTGCCTAGACCTATTCAGAAGAGCAACAGTCATGCGCAGAGGTCAGGGATCATGTGGAGTGTCCTGGGGTGGGAGTCCCAGGTATGTGTAGACACGTGGCAGAACCATGTCTTGCATGCTTGAGTCAGGTGGATGTGGAGAATGGTGGTCCAGCCAAGGTTGGATGCATGGAGATGGCACAATTCTGTGTTGGATCACAGTGCCACGAGGTTGTGTTGTGCTTGTAGGCTGCATCCTGAGTGTGTGCGTGGATTGAGAAGGTCATCCTGCAGCTGGCAGTGATCCACTCCCCCCATCTCTGTGTGACGTTGATGTGGCCTGGTCGCCGGATGTAGTAGCAGAGCTGTGCAGATGCACCCTGGATGTGGACAAGTATCATGGGATTTCTAACGCACATGTCCGTAGAGTGCAGGGTAGGATTAGACACGGATGTCGTAGTTGACCTGGGGGATGGTCTCCCTCTTGCTTTGAGGTGGATGGAACTGGGGATCTAGTGCATAATGCAGAGTGTGCTGCCGCATGAGGCACAGATGCTGCTGATCAGCATAGCACATGTCCGCAAGCAATCCATG
Source organism: Triturus cristatus (assembly GCF_964204655.1). Lineage (NCBI taxonomy): Eukaryota > Metazoa > Chordata > Amphibia > Caudata > Salamandridae > Triturus > Triturus cristatus. The sequence continues at coordinate 1,153,582,037 of NC_140583.1, read as the reverse complement.
ATGAACACCAGCTCGTTTGCGTGGACACTGGGTGCCCTTGCTGCAGGGCCTGCAGCAGCATGCGCCATGTCAAGGAAACAATGCCACAAGTAGCACACAAAGACAAGGATCCCAGGAAGGAACTATACAAAAGGTGTATGTCAAGGAAGGAATGTCTGGTTCAACATGGCACACACACACACAATGGATTCACATGCAGCACAGTGGCAGTCGTGGAGACTGACATGCCACAATACCTACACAGCCATGGACATCATGCACAATACAGAATCTAATCCCTGACAAACAGCTTGCATCTTGCTACTCTACACATAGACTCATATGCACCATCCCTGACAACAATGCCAGACATGCCGCATGCACAGTGGCAACAGACCACCATTGACAGAGATGAGGCACCTTGGAGGCAGAGGGACACCTTTATTAGTCATGTGTGTCGGAATGCCAATGCAACTCGGTCAACACATAGACAGGTCATGTGGATGAACACGTGGGACCAACACTGGCACCCCCCTTACCACCACAGATGCTGGAAATCCATGGCACTGGCACACAAGTGACGGGTCACAGCCAAACAGCCCCTGCTGCTCACGGAGAGCCTGCTATACACCATTGAGCCCCTAATGGGGAATTCACACACCATGTCAACCCGGTGCGACCCGTATGTTTCCGAGGCCAGTGTCACACACATTGATGGCTCCATCACAAACCCATTACAGATGACTGTCACCAAGTCTGACCATCAATCCAGGAGAATTCTGCTCCAGGTCATGTGCCCCATGGGGAATCTACATGTATGTAAAGTATCCAAACATGAACAGGAGCAGTGCACACACATTCAAAACATATACCACTCCCAAAAAGCCGTGCTGCATCCCTTACCCGAAGGAGATTTGGGAACTTGTCCGTGCATGTAACGCTGATTCACCACATGTTGCTGTGTTCATGAGGAATAGCAGGAGCACAACAATGCCACCAGCAGACAGCATGCGCAAGTACCTGTGGATGGGAGAGACACCAGAAGTCAGCCAGAAGAAGCACATCCGCATGCATGTGCATGTACTCGACACGTATTAGGTTGTCAACATGCTAGGTGACAATGATGACTCTGGATAAACATTCTTCTATTGCACCATCACTCGAGTGACACGTCCAAACACACCTCTGACTCACTTGGAAGACATGCAGATGGACAGACACATTGCAACACTTGCCACACACAGCCCAATGCGTGCACACTCAGACACTGGAACTCACCACTAAGCAAAGAAGTCGCGTATGAGCCGACTCCGCATGTCCTTTACTGCCTCCTCCTCCTCCACATCACTAGCCTCGTGGCCAAGCCCTTCATCCTCCACGGGTGGATGGTCCTGCTCATCTGGATCCAGGATGAGTGGCACAGCTTTCTCCACTGCCATGTTGTGCAGCATGCAGCACACAAGGAATATCTTGCAGACCTTCACCGGTGCATATGGGAGTGCGCCACCGGTCTTGTGGAGGCAACGGAATCGGCTCTTCAGGAGGCCAAACGTCCTCTCGATCTCTCGCCTGGTCCGCCCATGGGCGTTGTTGTAGCGGTGATGGGCAGCCGTGCCGGGGTTGCATAGAGGCGTGATCAGCCATGGCATGTTGGGATAGCCAGCGTCCCCTACATGGAAACATCATGGACAAGAGTGGGTCAGGAGGAGCAGTAAGACAGGAAGATGAAGTTAAATACAGGACTGGCAGAGTATACCCACCAACAATACATGCTCGTTCGTTGCGCAGCTGCAGCATCATTTCAGGCACCCTGCTACGCCTCATGATGTACGCATCATGTGCTGATCCTGGTAAACGAGCACAGACATGTGAAATCAGCATGTTGGCAAGACACAACGCAAGGGCATTGATGGAGTGGTAATGCTTGCGGTTAAGGAAGGCTACCTCCTGTGCCTGTGGTGGTACCAAAGCCACATGTGTTCCATCTATGGACCCAATGACATGGGGCATCCCTCCCAGGGCATAAAACTCACGCTTGACACCTGTCAACTGCTCAGGAGGTGGGAATTTAATGAACTCATCCAGGTGAACCAACATGGCCTCTAAAAAATCATGCAGCACACGGCTGAACATGGTTTGGGACATGCCACCGACATGGGCAATGGTATGTTGAAAGGTACCCGTGGCCAAGAAATGTAGGGCTGCCATCACCTTCATCTTGGGTGTCAGTGCACCAGGATACCTGTGTAGCGGTTGGAGGTGTGGTGCCAGCCGTGTCGTCAGGTCCTCAATCAAGCATTGGGGGAAGCGGTAGCGGCGTATACAGTCATTTTCCCGGATGTCGGCCAAGTCCGGAATTGGTCGAAGGAGAGGCGGAGCCCTGTAGTGAATTAGAAGGGACAACGAAGAGTGAGTACAGTACACCACCAATGTCAATGTACAGAGCACATGGTCAACTGGCAATATACATATGCCACATACAGAGTCAGGTCTGTGCAATATGCCCTGGACACGTATGCCAGGCATGTGACACTCCTACCAAGAGCCAGCTACAAACGTTGATTCTCAACCTCAATATGCCATGCCATGAAACTAGCTGTGGGCCAGTGTAAGTGAGCAGGCAGACGCATTATGGGAGTTACAGACATCCAAATATGTGCAGAAGAAGGATGTTTATTGCACAGACAGGTTGCGGAACACTAGAGGCACAGGTCAAATGTCATGGAATAAGGACAGACCACACACATTGCCATGAAGGATTACATGTCAAGACTGATCACACATACATTGAGAGTATGCAGATATGTCCTTGTTTTGGAACTCCGTGTCGATGCATACATACACACCTGACGTCGGATTACACATGTGGGCTGGTGTGCGTAACAGTGTATATAAAGAACAAAGGGAGAGCTAGGGACAACAAGGAGGGGTTGTGTCCGTATCCCCTGGAGTTAGATAAGTTTATTCAAAGGAGGACACGCCCAGTGTGGTATGGTACGGTCAAATGAAGCAAATGTTTGGGAACCCACCAAGTGGGTTAGAAGACCCCTCACACACCAACCTGGTTGGTGTCATGCTTCATCATCGGGGCCCCAACCGGGTGGCCGAGTGCCTCCCGGTTGTGCTGCGACGCCTGACTACAGCGGAGCTGGTGTGGTGCAGAAGTGTGATGTGGTGAAAGATTAAAAAATACCGCTGAGGATCCTTACCATAGAGAAATTTATTTTGGCGGCTCAGGGTATTGGTTAAAAGGCTATGTGGTGCAACTAAATGAAGAAGTAATTATCTATTAGTTGACTAAGTGATGGGTCTACATGTTTCAGCTCTCTAGTAAAAAATAGTGGGGAGCTTTCGTCAGGACCAGTGAGGAGTGAGTGGCAAAAAGGTGTAGTGCCACGTGGTGAATAAAATTTAAAAATAGGGTTACCTACACACTCGCTAAGGTGTGTGGAACGCGGTGTCAACACATTAGCGGACACTTGGCGCAAACACTATGGCTGAGTGGCTGCGCTGTGCAGGATGCGGGAGGGAGGCGCTTCTTATAAACGCATTGGTTACGAAGCTGCCATCGCCGTGCACCTACTATGGTCTCCCGTCGTCCCGGATGCTGACAGTGTGCCATGCCCATCTACACACAGACACATGTTGGTTGCAGCTACAGCAGATGCATTTGACCAAACACCTACAGCAAACCTATGGGAACACATGACACACACATGACATAGCTACAGCGTGCAACGCGGGCATTCACTTGTCAGGGGTAACATTCCGTGTACCTGGCATCAGGGAACATTTGCGGGTGTCGGTGACTGTGCAATGCCAGTGACGCATGGCCCACCAAGTCAGTACTCCATGCACACATGTCAAAGGAGTGAGGGGGATGTGTGGCACATGGGGCACCATCACACGTGACATGTGTACACAGCTCATCATACTGTCATTAGGTTCACACCGCAGGAGTATGTTGCCACATCACAACCTGACCCACCTGTGCCCGACACATGTAGTACTGCACAGACAATGCCTTGATGTCCAGCCTTGGCCATGTATGACAGCTCAATTCATTCCTGTGTGCCGCCTGTCACCACTGTCAGGTGTGAATCCCACCGTACATACGCTCTGAGTGCGTGTGTAGGGTCCTATCACTGTGGTGGTGCTGGCGTATGCGTACGCCATAGTAATACGGGCCAAACATACGCGTGTACGGTCCGTATTACTATGGCGTACGCATACGCCAGCAAACCCACAGTGATAGGGACCCTACACACGAGTGTACGGCACGTATTACTATGGGTTTGCTGGCGTATGCGTACGCCATAGTAATACGGACCGTACACGCGTATGTTTGGCCCGTATTACTATGGCGTACGCATACGCCAGCAAACCCACAGTGATAGGGACCCTACACACGAGTGTACGGTATGTATTACTATGGGTTTGCTGGCGTATGCGTACGCCATAGTAATACGGACTGTACACGCGTATGTTTGGCCCGTATTACTATGGCGTACGCATACGCCAGCACACCCACAGTGATAGGGACCCTACACACGAGTGTACGGCACGTATTACTATGGGCTTGCTGGCGTATGCGTACGCCATAGTAACACGGACCGTACACGCGTATGTTTGGGCCGTATTACTATGGTGTACGCATACGCCAGCACACCCACAGTGATAGGGACCCTACACACGAGTGTACGGCACGTATTACTATGGGTTTGCTGGCGTATGCGTACGCCATAGTAATACGGACCGTACACGCGTATGTTTGGCCCGTATTACTATGGCGTACGCATACGCCAGCACACCCACAGTGATAGGGACCCTACACACGAGTGTACGGCACGTACTACTATGGGTTTGCTGGTGTATGCGTACCCATAGTGATACGGACCGTACACACGCGTGTACGGCCCGTTGCTATGCATTTGGGGTGCCCTAGGGCCCTGGAACGCACCGTACCTGTGTGTGAATATCCAAATTACATAGGGGACACATGAGGGACAAGTATAAAGACATAGATGCATGCTGGTTGCCATGGAGACCGAGTGTACAGTTTGAATTTGTTTCAACAGGTGGCCAGCAAAAGTCGGTTTGAAAAAATCAACTTTGTTGCAAATTGTTTGTTGACTTGACATCATGCTCAATTGTAAAAAAATGCTAAGGCCCTCACTGGGGTAGGTTTAAAGGGATTGGAGGAAACATAGGATGCAAATGTGAGTGACCAATCACTCTGTACTCCTGTGAATGAAACAGGCCAGCAAGGCAGATATAAGGCAGCCAGGTCCCATGAGAGAGCACTTGCCTGCACATCTTTTGATTCCACAACACTGCTGCTGCTCGTGATTCCCTGGCACCATGTCCAGGTCTGTGGAGAGGGCCCAGCCATTCACCATGGAGGAGAATCTGGCATTGCTGGATGTCATCCTCCCACAGTACCCCATGCTGTATGGTCGACCAGGGTTTCAGGTGAGTGCTGAGTCCACTAGCAAAGACTGTGCCCCTTTATTGTGACTGTGACTACTGCCATTGTGTCCAGGTGTGACACACATGCAATGTACTGTGGAGTGGGTCCCAGGGTGGGGAATGGCTCATGTCTCCCAGCCAGAGCATGCTGTGGTGCATGTCTGCTCTCCTCACTTGCATTGTGTTTGCTGTGACAATCACTGCATGGTGCATGCCACATACTGCCTGTCTAATCCTCCTGGGAATGTTGTTTCTACAGTCCTGATGTGATTATGTGGTCCCCCCAGTGTGACGGGTGACTGTACCCACAGATGTGTGTTTGTTTAGTGTACCTGTGCTGAGAGTGTCCACATGATGTGTTTGTGCCCTGGACATCGGTGTGTGTGTGTGTAAGTCCCCTGTCATGTGGGTGGGTGCATATGTGGAGTGTAGCACCCCAGCTGCATGAGGGATGGATATACCCTGCCCATCTGATGTGAGCAGGGAACAGTGATGTGTGTCTGCAGTGATGAGCCAGCCCCACACCTGTTACACCACCCAGTCTAGTGGCACATGTGCAGAGTGAGGTTTGTAGCTGCAGTTGGCAATGGCAGGTGAATGTCCTGTGCCGGTGTGTGTCTGTGTACTCTGCTGAGGTAGCGTCAGTGGCATGTGGCATGTGACTGCTTTGAGGTGCTGCACATAATCCTGGTGTACCTTGTGATGCATAGTGTGATTCTGGATCATTTATTGTGTCGTACCCCTCATGCCACCTGTGTACTTTCAATGGCACGTAGAGCAGTGGTTCCCAAACTCTTGACTCCTGAGGACCCCCACTGAATCACTACTGGAGTCCGGGGACCCCTAAGCAATTTTTACAATTTAAATTTCAAAAAATTAAAACAATAACTCGCAAAAAATACACAAACAAGTACACACCAAACAAATACTTGCATTACTAGAGCTTTTATTATTTTATCTTGAAAAATATGCAAAAATTAAAACATTTTAATGGGAAGGATGGTGCTGCATCTCGGCGACTAACTTTTCAATGTTTGGTTTTATTTCGGAAAGTTGAATCCTTAGGTCAGATTCTACATTTTGCAAGCGATTTCTGTTCTTATTTTTAAGGTACAGAATGAGGATTATCAACATCATTACACGCATTGATTGCATAATGTGCCATGCAGAAACCATTTTAAAATAAACCATTTTAAAATCAATGCAATAATTTGGAGTGGACTACACTTGCAGCCACACTTTTCATGAAACCAACCCTGACGGCGGGAATAAACCATAATGTCACTGCTACTAGCACACAAGCTGATCACTCGTCACACACGAGAAGAATTATAGAAAGGCTGCTGCTAAATCATAGCTGCCAAGGTTTCAGATTGCGGTGTGTGATATTATCATAAATACAGTGTAATTATGAGTGACATTTCAGTGACTATGAGTGACACCTGCTCACAAGCAAAATAAAGCAATGAAGATGAGGGAAACATAAATACCAGAAAATACACCAATTTGAGCAACAAGACAGGCTAAGTTAACTGCTTCAAAGCATAAGAAACAATTCATTTATCAGACCACATTAATTCCCAACTTTTTTCTGTCGCGTTTTACTTTTCCAGCCAGAGTAGCGTTTTAACCAAATGCATATTACATTTTCGTGCTAGCAGTTAGTCATTTCACTTGTAACACTAAAACACTGAGCTGCCCTGCGCCTGCAGATTTACTGTGTTTGAAATATTCAGATCATGATAATATCACTCTCAACATTCTACAAAAGGAGTGCATGAATATGCCAACATTAAAGTAAACAGACTTTGAGAGCAGCAGCACAATAGCAGTCTGTACACATTGCACAGATACTGACTGAGGAGCAAGCAGACAAGTCATAAAGTGCAAATAGGTACAAGTTACCAGGCATACGCAAATGGTCACCAAACCCAGACTGAGTGATCATAAGCTAGAAACAGAACCCCCTCAAACAGATCTAATGAGAGAGGGCAGAATCCACCAGCAGCTTGACCTGCAGGAACGTCTGAGAGGCCTTTTTTCCAAATCTGTCCTGAATAAAACCTTATTTGTTACTATCCTCAATCTGAGACGAAATTTAAATCAAGCAAGAAAAATGGGGCACGATAAATAGCATCTGTTTTGAGTTTTTGGAGGCTAACATGCAGACTGTGGTACTTTGGTACTATAAATAGCACACTTTTCCCCTGTAAGTTTACGGCAGGTTTGACCGTCCTAAATTTTAAGAAGGGTGCAATATTTAACATACCTGGTAATTACATACTCAGTGAATACCACCCAATCACTGCGCAAACAGGGCTTACCCAGAGGTGGGACAATTCCAGCCAAATTGTAATGTATTTAGTAAGTACCAGAGGCGCAACTGGAGCCAAATTTCGTGGTGGGCAGGGGGCTAAGAAAACATTTCGGGGGGGGGCTGAATGTTAAGCAAAAGGCAGAGTGGAGCTGCAGGGTCTATTAGAAGGGGTGAAACAACAGTAAGGCCTCATTAACGTGCAAATAGTCTTTTAAAGACCTGTCAAGTGCTCAGGTGCGGTCGCATCCCAGGCTGACACACACACGACATAGGCAGAGTGGAGCTGATTTGGGGGTGGCTGAATCTAGTTTAAGCAAAAGTCAGAGTGGAGCTGCAGGGGCTCTTAGAAGGGGTGAAACAACAGTAAGGCCTCATTAACGTGCAAATGGTCTTTTAAAGACCTGTGAAGTGCTCGGCTGCGGTCTCATCCCGGGCTGAGGGCTGACACACACGACATAGGCAGAGTGGGGCTGATTTCGGGGGGGGGGGGGGCTGAATCTAGTTTAAGCAAACGGCAGAGTGGAGCTGCACAGGGCCGGCTTTAGTGCTGGTGGTGCCCTGTGCGACAATGTTTGTTGACGCCCCCCCAATGACCACCTCCACCACGGATTCTCTCACCAGCACCCTTTAACAGTGACCAAGTCTCCATAACCACACACTCTCAGATGCATTGAATTAATACGAGTGTAGGCCCGGGTGTCCGAGCACTTTCCATCACACACACATTACACAGAGACAATCAATCATACGTGTGTAAATCAGTGTATAGGAAATATTACATAAGAGCCAAAGGACTGAAAGTGTAGGAGTCACATGTCATCAATACTGGTAGGCAGTATAGTTTAAGAGTGCTTGGTGTGGAGAAGCACAAACTCAGAGTCGAAAAATAAACAGCATAGTTGGGAGTTTTCTTTAATAATAAGAATCGATTTCTAGCCAAATTAACCCTTTTTGCAACATTAATCAATGTTCTAATATTGTATACTTTGCAGTGTGTATGCAGTGCAGGGTGAAAGTTAAAAGCTCACTATTCTATGTTAGGAATTTAAGTTATAAATTGCAAGTAACAAAAGGATGTCTCTTTTGAAAGCAGTAATATTTGATCTGTTTATCATACCCACTCTGTAATCTACTTGGCACACGTTCTTTGCAGCAGGCATATTAACCCTCGTCTGCACTAACTTCACAGAAGACAAAACCTCAACTATACAAAATGCTCATCTCTCTCCAGGAAGATAATTAATCACAGGAGTTTTCTTGACATTTATGTGAGGCCTGGTAATTGCCGGCGGAAATAAACGCTGCAGCAGGTGCTTCTAATCTAAAAAGCATAATAAACTTTCAAACACGGACCCAGGAAGCCAGCGGCCGGTGCGGTGGCACCGGTCGCACCGCCCTAAAGCCCACCGGCCGCTGGCTTCCTGGGTCCGTTTTTGAAAGTTTTTTATGCTTTTTAGACATTAGAAGCACCTGCTGCAGCGTTTCTTTCCGCCGGCAATTACCAGGCCTCACATAAATGTCGCGTAACACCCATTGTACTCCCGTTGTGTGTGTCGGCCCTCAGCCCGGAATGAGACTTCACCCGAGCACTTCAGAGGTATTTAAAAGCCCATTTGCACGTTATTGAGGCCTTACTGTTTCACCCCTTCTAAGAGCCCCGCGCAGCTGCGGGGCTCTTAGATGGGGTGAAACAGTAAGGCCTCAATAACGTACAAATGGGCTTTTACATACCTCTGAAGTGCTCGGGTGAAGTCTCATTCCGGGCTGAGGGCCGACACACACAACGGGAATACAATCGGTGTTGCGCGACTGGTACACCCGGCCTACACACGGCGTCCTAATTCCCCTGGCCTTTGCCCAACAGGATTAAATGTAAAAAAATTTAAATTAACTATAAATAGATAAACACTCACGTGCTGTAGTAGTGGTGCCGGAATGCAGGTATTTAACGAGGCGAAGCGGAGACAGGGCATTGGGCGGCAAAATGCTCCTGGGCTGGCTGCAGACACGAGGGAAGACGCACTGCCGTGGGAGCGTGCGCGTCTATAAAAAAATAAGCCAATCACCCTTCAGCTTCCCCGGCCTAAGCTGAAATGGTGATTGGCCCGCTTTTTTTTGGTCCCGCCGCCCCTGCGCTGTCATTCACAGTGCTTGTATGCGCTTCAATGCTTCTAAATATTTAAAAATAGCTGACTCGAAGGCACTCCAGTTCGCGGACCCCCTGGGAATGTGTCACGGACCCCTGGGGGTCCGCGGACCACAGTTTGGGAAACGCTGACGTAGAGCATTTGCCCTTCCACAGAGAAAAATGTCCCTATGACAAAGGTGCAATGATTTGGCTGCATACTATGCCTTGTTGAAACCAGCAAAATTGGTCTAATGTGTGTCTCTGTGACATGTGGCAGGTGTATTGATGTAGTCTCACTTTTTCATCCTCACAGGTAGGCGCCTCTGCCAAGGAGCAGATCTGGAGGGAAGCCGTCAGTGCCGTGAGGAGGACGGATGGTCGGAAGCGGCGCCTGGCCCAGGTGAGAAAACGCTGGCAGGATATCCGGTGCTGGACGCGGAGGATTGCACAGGTCCTGCTGGGGGACTCACCTGAGACCCATAAGAACCGTGGGCGCCGCCGTCTGACCCACATCCACAAGCGTGTGCTGGCGGTGGTCTTCCCTGACATGGACAGGCGCTTACGGGAGAAGCAGCAGCAGGAAGGGGGTAGGTACATGTGTGTTTGTTGTGTATCACCAGCATTTGTAAGTGCGCAGTTGCATGGATACACTGCCAGGGTTTAAATGTGCAGTGCAGATCCTGTTACCCACAGTATAGCGGTGCTGTCCTTCCTCCCTTCCCCTCCTTGCCATGTGTTCCCTGGTCTGTGTGTAGTCACTCTTTTACAAGGTTATCTAGGCTGGCAGTTTATCCACGTGCCCAATGCTTGCAGCATCATGTGTGGGGGTGGTGTGTAACATGTTTTGGGACCTTGCCTGTGCCCTGTCCAGTTCAGTACTTGTGGGGTCCATGTCAGTTGGCACTGATGCTGAGTCCAGACATAGGAGTATGTCTCTAAAGTGTAATGCCTTACAGCAAGCATGTCCTATTTTGTGGCCTGTGACATGATGTGCATGAGTGTGAGATATGCAGAGTGCAGGGATAGTGGCTTGTGTTGTAGTCATTACCATTCAGGAACATGGAGTAGTGTGGCCACTACTGTCCCCTGGGGCATCTTTTCCTAGGTATCATGTGTGTAATCACAACATGTGGACAATCTCAGTGTCTACAGCATAGGTTGTGCTCTGTGCCATTGTACCCTGGCCCCATTTATATTTACGTAAAGTGTTCTACATGTGTCCACTGTACAGGCTGACCTAATTTTCCTTGTTCATACTCACGGGGTCCAGTGCCTGTGTGTCTTGGTACAATTATCTGATGATGGCCATTTGTAAATGATATATTTGTACAGGCGCACCAGGGGTATTTTGTGTCCAATCTGGATTCCTTGCAGGTCATGTGTATTTCTTCCAGACTAAGAGATGTAAGTGCTTCCTGTGTCTCAACAAATTGTCTCATGTAGGGGGTGGTTGGTGCGGGCAAGGCCTACATGTCAAAACCTGAAGTCTCCTTGCTAGGTCTGGCCAATGTGTGATGTTTGTCTGGACATACACTCAAGGTGCAGTGACCCAGTCATGTTGGGCATGTTTTTAAGTATTACCTTTGCAGCATGTGCCTAAAGTTCATGGAGATGGTCCCTGCTCATCCCTTTTTACGGCAACGCTGTGTGGTGCAGATGCAGTGCTGGATTGTCCCCAGAGCCTGGCTCCTCTGTCCAAATCCATATCATGTTATTTGCTATTGTGTCATGCTCTCCATAGTATCTCAGTGGCATGGTGGGTCAACCAACTGTGTGTTGCAGGGCCTACATATGTACCTTGTATTGTAGATGTTACTCATGTGTGTTTTCAGGCTATGCACTGTGACCTATGTAGATTTGACTCATGTGACATATGTATACAGGTGTCTGATTATTTCCTGTCTCTTCACCTTGCCCACAGCATCGTCTGGGGAAACCGAGGGAGACACCGGCACGGACCGTGAGGAGGGACAGAGCACCAGTGCCAGCAGTGCAGTATTGTCTGGCACATCGAGAGCAACGGAGGCCGAGGGGAGTGAGGCGGAGGACCTGTCCGGTTCCACTACAGAATATGAAGCTGACGGGTCCGAGGCTGAGCTCTCCGAGGGGGCGGAGGCTGCTCCAACAGCTGAAAGCAGCACAACATCTCTCCCCGCCCCCTCCATTGCCATCACCGGCCTCCCACTTGCTCGTGTCCCTTCCCGGCGTGCTAGGTCACCACGTGTCTCCTTCCTGCCAGGCACCGCACCCCCTGCCCCTGTCTCCACTGCTGCTGCCAATGCCGAGTCTGTGGACATCCTGCGGCAGTTGCAGGTTGGTCAGACTGCGATGCTTAATGTCCTCCATGGCCACAGCAGAGTGCTCAACAACATGGAGGCATACATTGAGGGCATTTCAGCATGGCAGGCTGACCAACGCAACTTGCTGAGGTCCATCGACTCGACACTGACTGCAGCAGTGGGTCTCCTGCAGCGCTTCGCCCCACCCCCTACCCCTGCCCCATCCACACTTCCCACTCCCATGCCTGTCCCACGTACACCCAGACGTCAGCATGCACACACCACACCAGACACAGGCACCACACCAGCAGGGAAGGGCAAGCGCACACCTCCTGGCACGCACACACAGGGTGAAGTAGGCACACCCACTGGGTCAGGGGCCAAACGTAAGACACGCAGCCAGAGTGGGAGTCCGCATTCCACAAAATCCACTCCCTCCAAATCCACTCCCCTCAGCTCTCCTGGCCAAGAGTCGGATACAGGGTCAGTCCTGCCCAGTCTGTCCATCAGCCCCATTGTGGCACCACCCCGCAAGCGGAGGAGGCAGGACACCGGCAGGGGAGTTGAGTCCCACCCCCTGTCCACACCCTCCCCCAGTGGCGCTGCGACCCATCCCTCTGACCACCCCCCCTCTTTGGGGCCTGTGGTTCCTTCGGGTGCAGGGGAGACGCTGGGGGACCTTGCTAACGTGTGCAGCGCCATCCTGACCTACACCTTTGGCGCTGCCCCACCTCCTGTGGTGGAGTCCTCCGTCCCTGCACCCACGATGCCTACCCTTGCCCCTCCTGTCCCTGCGGTGCCTGGTCCTTCCCCCCCACATGATGCCCCCCCCCTGTGGAAGACAAAGGAGTCTGACTGTGCAGGCAAGCTAGGGGACACGCGTCCCAATGTGTCCCCCACCTGGATTGGAACTTTGGATTGCCCTATGGGCATTGTACATTTTGAACTTTCAAGAGACATACATATTTTTGGATGCTGAATAAAGCAATTTCTTTTTCCTTAGGACACTACTGTTTTTCTGGTATTGCTGTTGGTGGACCGGCTCCATGATTTTGGGTGGTGATAATGTGTTGGGTGTGTGGGAAATGTAGTCTTGTGCTGGTCATAGGGTGGACCCTGGTATCTGTGTGCCATCACAAGCTGTTGGCTACATTACTTTGTTCTTATAAGCAGTTACTGCATGGTGACATCGTCCCAAGGTGTGTTCCTTCCTCTGTGTAACCTGACATCTTCCCTGCAGGGTGTTTCCAATATGTAGTGCTGAGCTGTGTCTACATTAGCTGGGTGTGTGACGGACTCCTTCAACTTTGCACATGCATGCTGAGCGATGTCTCCACCTGCATCATTCGTGCCATCCTTGGTGGTCACTGTACTTGTGTATGTAGACTGTTGACATGACTTCATGTGGACATGTTCTCTTTTAGGCACTATGCATGTGTGTACTCCCAGCCTCGCACACATGTGGTACATGTACTGCAGGGTCTTTGTGCACCTGACTGACATTTGTGGCCATTGGATCTGTGGGTACTCCACCCTTTTCGTTCCATGGGCACTGCTGGGAGGACTCCGCACCCACCCCTCCTGTGTCTGGGCACTGCTGGGAGTGATAGGCACCCACCCCTCCTATGTCTGGGCACTGCTGGGAGTGATAGGCACCCACCCCTCCTATGTCTGGGCACTGCTGGGAGGACTCTGCACCCACCCCTCCTGTGTCTGGGCACTGCTGGGAGTGATAGGCACCCACCCCTCCTATGTCTGGGCACTGCTGGGAGTGATAGGCACCCACCCCTCCTATGTCTGGGCACTGCTGGGAGGACTCTGCACCCACCCCTCCTGTGTCTGGGCACTGCTGGGAGTGATAGGCACCCACCCCTCCTATGTCTGGGCACTGCTGGGAGTGATAGGCACCCACCCCTCCTATGTCTGGGCACTGCTGGGAGGACTCTGCACCCACCCCTCCTGTGTCTGGGCACTGCTGGGAGGACTCTGCACCCACCCCTCCTGTGTCTGGGCACTGCTGGGAGGACTCCGCACCCACCCCTCCTGTGTCTGGGCACTGCTGGGAGTGATAGGCACATACCCCTCCTATGTCTGGGCACTGCTGGGAGGACTCTGCACCCACCCCTCCTGTGTCTGGGCACTGCTGGGAGTGATAGGCACCCACCCCTCCTATGTCTGGGCACTGCTGGGAGGACTCTGCACCCACCCCTCCTGTGTCTGGGCACTGCTGGCAGGACTCTGCACCTACCCCTCCTGTGTCTGGGCACTGCTGGGAGTGATAGGCACCCACCCCTCCTATTTCTGGGCACTGCTGGGAGTGATAGGCACCCACCCCTCCTATGTCTGGGCACTGCTGGGAGGACTCTGCACCCACCCCTCCTGTGTCTGGGCACTGCTGGGAGGACTCTGCACCCACCCCTCCTGTGTCTGGGCACTGCTGGGAGGACTCTGCACCCACCCCTCCTGTGTCTGGGCACTGCTGGGAGTGATAGGCACCCACCCCTCCTATGTCTGGGCACTGCTGGGAGGACTCTGCACCCACCCCTCCTGTGTCTGGGCACTGCTGGGAGGACTCTGCACCCACCCCTCCTGTGTCTGGGCACTGCTGGGAGTGATAGGCACCCACCCCTCCTATGTCTGGGCACTGCTGGGAGGACTCTGCACCCACCCCTCCTGTGTCTGGGCACTGCTGGGAGTGATAGGCACCCACCCCTCCTGTGTCTGGGCACTGCTGGGAGGACTCTGCACCCACCCCTCCTGTGTCTGGGCACTGCTGGGAGGACTCCGCACCCACCCCTCCTATGTCTGGGCACTGCTGGGAGTGATAGGCACCCACCCCTCCTATGTCTGGGCACTGCTGGGGGGACTGTGCACCCACCCCTCCTGTGTCTGGGCACTGCTGGGAGGACTCTGCACCCACCCCTCCTGTGTCTGGGCACTGCTGGGAGTGATAGGCACACACCCCTCCTGTGTCTGGACATGTACACTGGGGACATACGCGGGTGGGGGTACACGCCGTACATACGGGGGTGAGGGTATGCACCGTACATACACTGGTGGGGTGTGGGTACGCTCCATGCATTCACGGGTGGGGTGTTGGTACGCGCTGTACATACGGGGGTGGTGGTACGCGCCGTACATACAGTGGTGGGGTGTGGGTACGCTCCATGCATACACGGGTGGGGTGTTGGTACGCGCCGTACATACGGGGGTGAGGGTACGCGCCGTACATACACTGGTGGGGTGTGGGTACGCTCCATGCATACACGGGTGGGGTGTTGGTACGCGCCGTACATACGGGGGTGAGGGTACGCGCCATACATACACTGGTGGGGTGTGGGTACGCTCCATGCATACACGGATGGGGTGTTGGTATGCGCCATACATACGGGGGTGAGGGTACGCGCCGTACATACACTGGTGGGGTGTGGGTACGCTCCATGCATACACGGGTGGGGTGTTGGTACGCGCCGTACATACACGGGTGGAGGTACGCGCCGTACATACAGGGGTGGGGGTACGTGCCGTACATACACTGGTGGGGTGTTGGTACACTCCATGCATACACGGGTGGGGTGTTGGTACGCGCCGTACATACGCGGGTGGGGGTACGCGCCGTACATACGAGGGTGGGGGTATGCGCCGTACATACACTGGGGGGTGTGGGTACGCTCCATGCATACACGGGTGGGGTGTTGGTACGCGCCGTTCATACGCGGGTGGGGGTACGTGCCGTACCCATGCCTTCAGAGCGTGGGTACGGGTCGTACCACGCGTACCCCTACGTCACCTCAACAATGGTGGTATGGCCCGTACCCAGGCCTTTAGTACATGGGTACGGGCCGTCCCGCCATTGTCGGGGTGACGTAGGGGTGGGCGTGGTACGACCCGTACCCACGTTCTTA
Source organism: Triturus cristatus (assembly GCF_964204655.1). Taxonomy (NCBI): domain Eukaryota; kingdom Metazoa; phylum Chordata; class Amphibia; order Caudata; family Salamandridae; genus Triturus; species Triturus cristatus. Next base: position 1,153,565,960 of record NC_140583.1, on the reverse strand, counting down.
AGGCGTGGGTACGGTACGTACCGGACTTGTTGTGTTGCTGGTTCGTGTCATCACCCACTTCCGTTGTGGCGGACGCATGCGTTGCTGGACACGCCCCCACCCCCTCAGAGTGACCAGGCCCTGAAGGTCAGGTATGTCCAGGGCATGTGTGATTTGTGACTTGGGTGGGGGTCGTGTGTCCTGCCCCTGCCCCCCCCCCTTTGCCCCTGGGTGTTGTTCTGACCTTCTGCGGCATCTGCGTCAGTTCCTGTAGAGCAGGTGGACTGCTATGAGGGCTGGGATGACACGTAGGTTCGGGTCCATGGCTGTCCGTCGCGTACAGGTGCTCCTTGTGCGCGTCATCCTGATTTCCCGGCAGTTTTTGGCAGTCGGAAAATATTGTCCGTGCGGGGTGACGTTGGTTCGATTCGTACTTCCTGGTTCGTGGAACGCTGCCTGAGAGCGTCCCGACGTCACGTCGGCGCTTTCCCGGATCACATTTGTGTGGATATTTTCGTCGGTCAGTGTTTTGTACGATTCGTACGGAAATAGTGTTTCCATACGAATCGTACTTGCTATTTTGTAATGTTTTTTGACCGGGTACGCGTCGGACGGAGAAAATGCTCCGTCCGACGCGTACCCGGTTTCACCAGGATCGGAATTGGCACCTAATTATTTATTATTTTAAGGTTATTTATGTATTTTTAAGAATGTTTTACTTAATTATATTCATTATTTCATCATTTTACATTACTTTTAAGACATTTAAAAAATTAGATATTTTACCAAACTATATTATTTAGAACGATATTTTGGATTCGATATTTTTGTACTTACCTGTTTGTAGATAGGAGATATTCTGGTGTTCTATATTTTGTCAGCGATATTCTGGCAGCTCAATATTTTGATCGTCGATATTCTGTCAGTGATTCTTTAAAAGGAAGGCAAAATATATTGGTCAATGCAGATTCACAAATATCAATGGAAAGGAGTCAAATATAGATAATGTGCACAAAACAAGAAAACATATTGAATATGTACAAAGAGCAAAGAAACTCCTAAAATATATACATAAAGTAAATAAAGGGAAGACATCACCGATGAAGGGTCTTTCAACATTCTGGCCTGCGCAACCGGGAAGCCCTTGACGGTCAGGCAGAAGTCTCGATTGGGAACCACCAAAGATTTTTCACTGTTATGCTGCATCCACTCCACATGTGAGCTTCTGTCTGGGAGTCAAGATCCCCCGCCTTTAATACCTTTTACTCAACCTCAGAAGAAGTTTCTAGAAATCTCTCCCCCCCCTCCAATCTCAACCACTGCTCCCTTTAAGGTGCGCGAGTGCACCTCTCTTCCCGCAAGCGCGCACTGCCGTGTGTGCAGTGCGCACCCACACAGGACATCCCACAAGAGAGTTAGTGAGCTGCGCGAAAAAACGGGTGCTTCCTGGATGCGGGGTGGACAGAGGAAGAGTCGGGAGTGCAGGTAAGGCTGTCTCGGCTTGGGGCTGTAGGCACTTGCTGTACTCTTGTGTTAGTAAAGCGCGGAGCGGGGGAGATTGTGTGCTTTTGTTTAAGTATTCATGTTTATCACAGCCCCTTCACGAGCTGTGATTAACATAAACACTTAAACTAAAGCACACAATCTGCATAGCTGCCAAGGTTTCAGATTGCTTACGTGTGACATTTTCATACTTTCCGTGAAATTCAACAACTATGAGTGACACTTTTTCCTCACAAGCAAAATCAAGCAATAAAGACATGGAAAACATAAATATCAGAAATTACCCCTATTGGTGCTATATGAAGCTTTGCAGTAAGTGCTAACTTTTGCCCCAATGTACTTGCAATAAAGTAGAGCTCACATGTCTGAAGCAGCCTGTGCCTCGCTGCCCTGGCTGAGAGGCACCACATTGTGTTGAGCACAAGTATCTGTGCATGAGCTCTATACAGTACACTCAAGCCTTGGCTGCAATTAGTGCAGACGGAGAGCAGTGGCGGTACTTAGGCCACCATGTTATTATTTAAAGAGAACGCATTGCTTGCTTACTGCTGGTGCAGCCTACAGACACTGACTAAGTCTGTCCAGGGCCTCAGTCCCAAGTGGTAGCCGACCCAGCAGCCTGAGAGGCTTGTCTCAGCTGCGATCAATCATTATTAGAGTCACGGACAGCCCACCATGGCACCACTCCAGCATAGCCTGAGAACAGCAGTGAGCTACAGGCTCAGACTGATCTCGTAAAATTTTCAAGAAGGCAGGCATTACAGACCTGAGAGTGACGTCCTCCATGAGGACGAATCTCCAGCAGCCCTGTCCAGAAGCTGGGCATCATGAGAGAGACACAGGCAGCACAGGCTGTAGCACTACTTAGAAACAGAACTGTCGCCTGCTAGAGACTTCTGTCCTCACTATGCAAATAAATGCACACTGTAGCAGTCACGTGACCTGAATGCCGCTGCATGTGTTCTGGGCTGCTGAGGAACACTCCTGCGGCCACCACTGTCATCCACAGATCTACTCGGCCACCAGCACCAGTGGGGTCGGATCCAGTCGCAGGATCATTTATCGCGAAGCGAGCAGCGGCGAGCATTTGCGCTGCCATTGCCAGCACTAGTCTGTATGGCTTTTAAAAAACATTTATTTCGGTCCTACTCTTGCTCTGGATTGCTTGAACAGTGATCCGTAGTATAATTAAAAGTGGCATTATTTAGTTATGATTGCGCCCTTTTCGCCTCACTGTTTCCCATATGCTCCAAACTGTTTACTGAGACCTCTCCTTGTCCCTTTTCCCCTTCTCTTCGATCCGTTAATAAGTCAACACTTCTGCCCCGGGGTTAGTCCGATTCCCACTTCTTCCCTCATCTGCCCTGGCCTTGTGCTACCCTTACTCTAAATGGTACGTTTCATATGCTGAAAGAGATAGTTTAACAAGGTAGCTTTCTGGGGCACCAGTAGAACAAACTCTGCACTCCGAAAATACTCGACCACAGGACTTGTGTCTGATTGCCTGGCCTAGGCCTGCGCCGCCTCAGCGGTTTTGGCAGCCAGTTGCCATGGCGATGGACTGATACCTAAGATGGCCGCCGAGTAGGAGCTCTTCCCTGAAACTCCTGGGTTAGGGACTACCAAATCGGTAGATATCCCTTGTTTGCCCGGCCATCCGTCTCTAATCTACAAACAAACAATCAAACTAACTGTGATTACAACATGTCTTACCTCCGGAGACGACTTTTGACGACATCCTGACTATCTTCCACATCGCCTGCCTTGCCACCCCATGCTGGGACCGGGTCCTCAGGGAGCTTCCATCGGCAGCCACGCTGGTCTTTTGCTGGCTGAGTCTCCCCTGTAGTGTAGTTCCTATTTCCCTGATACGCTCTGCGCATTGGAATAATATACACTATAGTTTTTGCATAGGACTAAGGTCAGTATGCCTCTATCGAGTACATTAAACTTAATTACTTTGTGTGCCAGCTAACGCAGAGGTCACTAGAAACTTCTCGAATAAACAAGAAGGGAGTAGTTTCTGACAACCGCATAAACATGACAACTTTGTTTCCCTTAGAATCAGAACATATGTCAGAATCGTGCAAACAATAGATAACAGTTTCACTCAGTCGATCGTGCATGCTTAGTTTCTTCAGAGTTACACAGAAATAGTAGACTGGCGTTTCAATAAAAAGGATTTATTGAACAGTCTTGTTTCTCGTGTAAGAGATATGAGCTGTTACAATCATTAGACAGTAAGCAAGATATATGCACAGCGTAAGCAGTAAGAAGAAATAATACTGCAATAGCATTGTCTTTTAGCTATGACATATATTCATATATACATACATAAATAACACAGGCTAAAAAGTGAATACTCGTCGGATGCTTCTAAATAGTTCTACCCCAGTGTACCTAACCTAAGTGTAGTACAAGGTAAGAAGTAGGTGCTGGTTTCTATAGTATGGTATATACTAAGTTTATATGCCAAGAGTCCCTCTAGGTTCTAGTCAGCTCCATACCTTATAATGAGGGAGGTGGGAATCTCTTTCCGAATCTCAAACTCCAACACCCCGCGACGGGAGTCAGAACACTGGACGTTGGATTCTCTGCGAGCAGGGATGACAGCGTCTGGTCAGTGCGTCAGGCGGGAACTCTAATTCCTTCCGAACTTGCCGTGGCGAGCCATATCGAACTGAGCCGTGCCGTGCTTGCCATGGTAAGGGAAGGTATATTTATACCTGGAAGGTGCTTAGGAATGCTAGCATTGTCGTAAAATTGGGCAGAGGAAGACATCATGAATGAACCCCTAAGGAATAGTAGTTCATGCAAAATAGATGAGTTCTTGGAGAAATCAATAATCCTAGCTAGGGTACGTCCTGATGGCTTAAGGATCCGGTTTCTAAGAACTCGTTGTGACGTGGGATGGACGGATGTAGGTGACCATGCCTGTATTTGGATAGCATGGCTAATGCCTAAATAAGTGCAAAAACAACAGTTGATGGACAGAATGCAGAACAATGTCATACATTCACCCCAGTACAGAGATCTGGGTCTAATTCCATCTTTTTTTGCTCACCATGCCGTTCCAGTTTGAACCCAGCCATATGCAAATCAGTCTTGACCATGTGCCTCATGGGAAAAGTCCAGTCCGAACTGCCAAGCCAGGTCCTCCCTGGACTGGAAACAAGCATCCTAGGACCGGTTTCGGGGTTTCACCCCTCTTCAGCCAGGATAGCTTGATTCCAGTGGCATGGAGATCAAGGGACCCACGTCTGGGCATACCCTTCCCACTCGGGGTGACAAATGCAAAAACAACAGTTGATGGACAGAACAATGTCATACATTCACCCCAGTACAGAGATCTGGGCCTAAATCCATCGTTTTTTTGCTCACCATGCCGTTCCAGTTTGAACCCAGCCATATGCAAATCAGTCTTGACCCTGTGCCTCATGGGAACAGTCCAGCCCGAACTGCCAAGCCAGGTCCTCCCTGGACTGGAACCAAGCATCCTAGGACCGGTTTCGGGGTTTCACCCCTCTTCAGCCAGGATAGCTTGATTCCAGTAGCATGGAGAGCAAGGGACCCACGTCTGGGCATACCCTTCCCACTCGGGGTGACAAATGCAAAAACAACAGTTGATGGACAGAATGCAGAACAATGTCATACATTCACCCCAGTACAGAGAGCTGGGCCTAAATCCATCGTAAATAAGGACTGGGATTCTCTGCCTAAATAAGGACAATGCGAATTGTGCCTATATAAGGACAAGATTCAGGGAAACTTATGTACGGGCATCTAAATCGAAACACAACACCCACTCCATTAACGAATGATCGATATTACTAAATAAACATGCTAATCACATACAATTGAGTATCACATGTTCACTAAAAACATATGTAAAAGCATAGCTGGTGGAGAAGTGTGGCTCAATGGTTAGAGCGGCAGACCTTGATGCAGAGATCTGGCCCGGGACCAGGGTTCAATTCCTGCCTCGGCGGGTCTTGGGCTCAATTTCCTCAGACCTGATAATTCTCGCCTCGGTGCCTATTCTAATCATGGGTCCCACTCTGCAACTCTGGGCAATAGCTTGCTTAATCTCCACAACAAGACCATGGGAGCCAAGATGCCCCAGCCCTCAGAAAAGGAGTATTTTGTGGAGGCTACGTCCACAGATCAATAAGGCCTTGGTGACCCTCACTACATCTTCAATGTACCCAAGGTGCTTGGGTTGTTTTTTGGTGGCTTTGGCAGTATTGGCTATTTAGACTGCTTTGGGCAGCTTGGGTGCTCTCTCACAGCACAGAGTCCCATCACTCAAACAAACATCACAAACAGTTAACTCTTAAAGCACTCTACAAAGGCACATCAGATGTCTAGATTACTTAAAACGGAGTTGCAGCATGCTGCTTTTTGTCAGTCTGGTGGTACATCCTCTACACCCAGTCATAAATCAATGGAACCTTTATTGAATAATAGAGACGGCTCTACATGGTGGGACAAACAATGGATCCCAGGAGCCAAGACACATTTGTCTGCTTGGCGGAGCAGAGAGCAAAACTGGATTCTCCGCTCTCCATGGAGGAGGTTGACTTGGCGGTTGACCAACTGCCAAAGAGCAAAACGCCAGGTACAGATGGACTTCCCCTAGAGTTCTTCAGGCTCTATCGGATAAAATTATCACAGCAGTTCCTCGAGCTTTACACCTCATGCAAATAAAAGGAAAGTACTTTCTCAGGCTACCAAAAGAGCAATCATTATGATGATCTCAAAGGCAGGTCAGGATCCACTTGACCCAGCCTCCTTACACACCTTCTCTATCTTAAATCTAGACTAAAAGGTACTGGGCAAGGTATTAGCAAGCACACTGTGTAGGGTCATTCCAAGGCTAGTGCATTCAGATCAAAGAGTATGTGTGCTTGGTAGGAGCATCGCCTCTAATATATGCTGACTTTTTCATGTAACAGATAGCATACCTGAACACTGGTGCAGTGACTTCTGTTGACATGGAGATGGGGTTTGATTCACTTGATGGGCATTATTTAAAAAAGGCCTCTGCTGATATGGACTTTGGTTCAGGTTTTTGTGCCTGGGTGCAGCTCTTTTATTCGGAACCCACAGCTTGGCTTACAATAGATAAGCTGATATTTACATGTGACGGCATTTAGTTATAGTATAGGTATAGTTATTCAAAAGGGCATGGAACATGGCTGCCTCTTGTCCCCTTCTGATCTCACTCACTGTGGAGCCACTCTCATTTTACGTGTTAGCTAGGGGCACATCACGACCTGAAGAGCCACTTTAATCTCCACGTCATCTTCTTGGATGAGTCTGATGTGTTGCATATTCAAGATGTCCTCTCAGGACTGCTGGAGGTCATTCAGTTTGATGTTATCTCAGAGCTTAAGCTCAAGTTGCCAAGTCCTACTTATACCTGTTGACTCGCATTGGGGGTACACACAATGGCAGCACAGTATGCAGTGGGCTTTGACTTACAAACCCACTCTTTTAAATGCCTGAGTGTCAATGTCTTCTGAGAGGGGAAAGATGTACTTGAAAAAAACCTATGCAGGGCTTTGTTGGCCTCATGACCTGTTGTGGAATTTTGGTGACAACTCCCCTTTTTGGTGTTTGGGAGGGTAGCTCTCATCTAAATGGTGCTGCTTCCCCAGGTGCTATACTATTTCTTGACTATACCTGCTGTGGTGCCCATGAATTTCTTTTGTGATCTGAAATCTCTACTGGTGGACTTCATATAGAGTTCAGGGTAAAGAGTGGCATTACCTCAATTATAATCACCACTAACATGGGAAGGCGTGAAAGGCCCTGAATTTGCGTCTGGAGGCAGGACGTCATAGTATGGGGTGGAGAGGAGGACCCATAATGAAATATTTTATGGGTGGAAGGTAATGTCCACGTGTGGGTCTGCTGCTGCTGGAGGCTGCCAGGTGCTGCCTGAGATACGCCTCTGTTTTATGCCGGAACGTTTCAGAGTAGGCAGAAGATTGAACCTAAGTCTTGGCATAATGCAGAAAGATCAATTATTTGACTGACTTCCTCACGTCCTTTGCAGAATTTAAAGAGGAATATAATTTTTCTTCTGGATAATTTCTGAGATATGCGACGCATGGTAAAGTGATAGCAGTTAAATGTGAGCAAGCGCATGGTGAACCTGAAACCGTCCTCACACTGCAGATGTCCCAAATCAAATCAAATCAAACATAGCTTTTTCGATTTCTATGAGGAAAAAATCATAAAAGCACAAACAGTACATTAAATCACATTTCATTTTAACAGTTGAGGTCAATTCTCTTTACACCCCTCTTACATATTTATTTTGTTGAAAGATTAAAACTGTCACATTAAAACTGATTTCCTACATTTTACAACTCTTTTTGAAAACAATGATAAAATCCAGGTTACATATTCATCTTCTAAAAACTGTAGTGCTAGAAATGCAGGGAGACATTGCCTAATACCAAACTTTTTTAAAAGAGGTAAAATCCATTTTTTTCTTTGAACATTATAGAATTTACAAAATAAAACCACGTGGAGTTTTGTTTGCTCCGAGCAATCATCACAAGGGCACAATTGCATAACTTTTGACCAGTTGTTCATGTTTGGGAAACTGGTTCTTCTATGTAATATCCCAAGTCTAAATCTTGTCAATAAAAATCTATTGTATAAACCACAGACACGTAAAAGATAAGGTTGCATACTATAAGTAATTAGAATCGTTTGATTATACAATACTGTGCGCTCCATTATTTCTTCCGATAGTCTAAGAGTTTCGAGTAGGTTCAAGCCTTTTGCCTTTAACATTTTTCTTGTCCAACTAGTCATTGTATTCGGCTCGGTAAAAACCTCCGGGCAGCCTAAATCAAGCAAAAAATCCCACACATACTTTAGCCATGTGATACTTAAAACACCTTCCAATTAAAAAATATCTTTAAAAATCTCTCTATCAAGATTAGTTTCTTCAGATGTCCATATCCTATGCCATAGTAGGATTGGTTCCACTTTTATAAGATCTGTTAGGTATGAGACCCCCAATTAAGAATAGCAAACATAAGAGGAGGTGCTACCAGGGACTGCCATAATATATTTTAAAAACAGATTTTCAATAACTTGCAATGCTTGAATATCAGAATATCCCCATACCCCCGCACCATACATGGCCGTTGAGATGCACTTGGCCCTATATATTTATAGTAGCTCATGTTGAGGCCTCCTGCCCAACTTTTTTGAAAAATTTACTAAGGCGGCAGTAGTTTTCATAAAGGACAGTTTTCTTGCATTGACCGCACGCGTCCATGTGACGTTATAATCACATAAACTGCCCAAATAGCTAAATCTGTTTATAAAATCTATTTTTGTTTGTCAATGTACATATCTCTACACTGTTGGCTGCCAATACCACATCTCATAATAAAGGTTTTTGTCGTGTTTACCCTCAGCCCTAGATCATGCATAAATGCCGAAAAGCTATTTAACATTCTTTGTAGGCCCACTTGGGTACGGGACATCAAAACGGCATAGTCCACGTACAATAAAGCTGGTATAGGCCGTCCTTCTATTTGGGGGCGTCTTGACATATGTTCGACAGTGCTTGGCCTAAGCCATTTATACAGAGATTAAAAAGTAAAGGGGTCAGCACGCAGCCTTGCCTTACCTCCTTGTTGATTTGAAACGGGGCGGTACTTTCTCCATTGGTACCATATTGTACCCTGGCCTTGGCATTCCTATACAGTTGTTTTAAAAAAAGAATGATGGTGGGCTCTACTTCAAAATCCTGGAGGATCCTCCATAGCTTGTCATTCCTCATGCAGTCAAAGGCTGCAGTGAGGTCAACAAAGGCTAGGAACAACCTCCCCTTTTTTGCGATGGTATACTTCCCTATGATAATATTCAGGTTTAAGCCTTGTTCATCAGTTCCTAGCCCCTTCCGAAAACCAAACTGTAATTCGGAGATGATCTTGTTATCCTCAGCCCAGTCCTGCAGTCTTTCAAGCACGATACACCCAACTACTTTTGCCAAGGAATCTAGCAGCGATATCGGCCGATAGCAGGCGGGGTCTTGACAATTTCCTTTTTTAAATATTGGTACTAGAATCGATTCAGTCCATGTCTCTATTAAATGGGAGGAACAGCTAGCTGTAATTATCTGGGTTAACGACGGGCCCCATAGCGCGGTATTATTTTTATATAAATCTACGGGGATCCCGTCGGGACCAGGGGCCTTCCCTCCCATGCTTGCCAAGATTGCACGATTTATTTCATCCAGGGTTACCTGAAGGTCTGTCGCTGTTATTAGAGGTGCCATGTCATTGTCACCTACTGGTTGGTTTTCTCCAGTATTGTTGGACAGGCTGCTATTAAATATGTTCGCAAAATGCTCCACCCATTGCTTCTTCGTTATTACGATTTCAATGGATGGAGCATCCCTGGGATCTAGAAAAGGGGTCTTAACAGCCTTCCAAAAGGCCGCCCCATCCTTAGAGATTGCGGCCTCATGCAGCGCTGTCAATGCCTTGTCTCTCAGCGTCGCTTTTTGTAACTTCAGTGCGTTTTTATAGTACCATCTTGCCTGCCTTATATCACACTGATTTCTAGGGGGTTTATGTGTCTCGTGTTTTAACATGGCTTAAGCCTGCGTGAAGTTTGGGTCAAACCACCCTTTTGTGTTTTTATTTTGTTTTCTTTTTTGTACAAATAGGGCCTCCTGTATAGCTGCTGTGATGAGCTGGAAAGAGGTCAGGACTACTTCATGTGTGGCGTTCTCTGCCAAGCAAGCCGCAACAGCGGACTTAGCCTTGCTTAAAACATTCCTTTTAATTTCTGAGGGATCCACCATTGCCCAACGGAGGGAATAACTGTTCACTCTATCTATTGATAAGTTTTGGGGGAAATGCATAACTTTTTTTGTTTAGTTCAATATCTTTTAATAAATTTTGTAACCAGAGATAGACAGTGGTAAAATAAATAAATAAACAGTGAGAAAGGCAGGATACATTGAGGGGGAGAGGGAAAGACTGTGCATATAATGCGTTATTTTACAATTAAGCAATTGATACAGATCTCTTCTTTGTGCACAAATATATACAGACACAATTAGGCATGAGTATTACAGTGAATTCGTAAAAAGACTTAACGTTTCCAAGTAAGTCGTACATCAGCGAAATTCATGCATGTAAGAAAATTTTGATGAGGTCAAACAAAAGAAGTAGCTTAAGTGATGCATTTTGATGTCTGCGTAACGACGCGGGTTTTATTCTTATTATAAATACATATGCCCTTTGAAACATGTTATACCAATGTGGATACAGGGATGTCTTAAGGATTTTGGGGGCCCTGGGCCAAGAGTATTTTGGGGGCCCTTGTTCAGAACAGCGTTGAATTTATGATCCAGTTTCAACTCTATCAAGCCCTCTTTGGCCAAGTCACTGACAGTCCACTGGCACACTTGTCCAAATTCTAAATGTGTTTACATATAATATTGAGGGATAGTGATGTGTGTTTTTGATATTGTAACACAGCTGCAGCTCACTATTATTACTGCAAATAATCTCTGTGACTCCCCCTCCCATTTCCCGTCCTGTTTTGATCTAAAAGAAACGTTTTTATGGCTGTTGCATGAAACATAAACATATTTGTCAGAAAAATGTCAAATAGACTCTCACACATTACCCACATTAAAAATAAATTAAAGGAAAAGGATATTTACAGCAATCTGTTTAAGAACTATTCAATGTTATCAGGGCAAGACTCTCTCAAGGGGCCCTCTGAAAGGCTGGGGCCCTGGGCCAGAGCCCACTTTGCCCATGCCTTAAAACGTCTCTGTGTGGATATATGATCATATATTTCTTTAGGGGACCCAGTATATATGAAGGGTGTGAACAGGTGTGAATAAAAAGTGATTGTCTCGTGTGAGTAAGGAAAGATGGCGTGAGGGTGACCTTGGGGGCTGGTAATACTGGCGGAGGTGTATTGTGTCGGCCGTGAAAGGAGCTTACTGAGGGGGAAGCGGTATTCTTAAAGGAGAGATCACGGAGGCTTGTGGATAAAGGCTCTTGTGTCTAGCGTGGTCCATATTGAACACCGCAAGGCTCTCCACGGAGATAGTTTAAGTGCAATGTTGTCAGAACCCCTGAGAAAAGTTAGCCACTCATGCCACATAGAGAAAGAGATCACTTTAAAGTGTTTCCAGTTATTTAGTATTAGCTTGCAGGCCAAAGTGAGCATCAGGTCTAGTAAAAAACGATTGTTGTCGTTCTTGAGTAGGGGGTCTAAAGGACCCAGAATAATATATGAAAACTCATTTGTGGGAAGAATATTTAGGGTATGTCTGATGCAGTCCAAAACCCTATTCCAAAAGTCTTGGAAGAGGGAGCATTCGAATAGCATGTGTGCTAGTGAGCCCTCTTATTATTAACAGCACCAGCAGGTGGGATCTTGTTTGAGTCTTTAAAGAGCCTGGCGGGGGTCCAGTATGTCCTATTAATTATCATATATTTAGTTTGTGATAAAATAGGTGACATTTTATGAGATAAGGGGGATTTGTTGATGACGGTCCAGTCAAATGCTATGTTATTCTTGCGCGATTCAGCTTCCCATTTTCACTGATTACGTGATAGGTAGGTGAGTAGTCGGCCCAAAAGGGTAATGAGAGAAGGGTTAGTACCCACAAAATTCTTTTTAGCCAGTCTTACCTTAAGGTGCAGGAATTTATAAAAATCTAGGTCTACGAGATTGAACCACTTTTGCAAGGAAGAGCATGGTAGAGGAGAAGTACCTTCGAATATGTCTTGTACTAGATTAATGCCTTCACATGACCAGTCCAAAAATGGGGAGCCGTCAATTTTGAGTGTGGGATTGTTCCATAGAGACGACGGGTAAGAATGTTGTAGCTCCAGATGTGAATCAAGGGTTAGGAGGGCTCTTTTGGTGTTCTGTATAATGTTTCTAGAGTGCGGTAGAAGAGTTGTGTCCATCGTGGCTAGTGCAGCGAGGGGAGTGTTATGTATGAGAGATTTTTCTGGATATGCATACCTTTAATCCCACAATGTGTCAGTCGGTTCATGTATGAAATAGATACACTTTGTGGAAAATGGTCACTCAGAAATATGTTATAGGTGTTGAATGGCTTAACTCTATTACAATAACTATTTGATATGAGAATGTAATGTGTTGTTGTAAAGTAACCTCTGCCATTAAGAGTGCTTTTAAAAGGGGAAGGTGAAGCACATATCTCATTTGCAAAACCAAGATCGTGGCCAAACATTATTTCGTTTAGGGATTCCCCGTATTGTGAATGCGGGAAGTTCGTATCACTATACTCCTCTTCTGTTGTGAGGCCACATACTTCCCTCCAATTATTTGGACACAGAGCGGTATTAAAATCGCCCCCCCAAATGATGAACACATCTCCTTCATTATCATTTTGGATTGACTTCAGCTCATTTTCTAGTTTTTTCAGACTCCTCCCAATCTGATCAGGAGGAGCATTGTTATAAAAGTTTATCACTACAACACAGTGCTTTTTATCAGTATGCAATGTTATTACTTGATAATATATTTCAACAAATTTAAATTCTATTTTACTTACAATTAGCATGTTGGATATATAAGTAGACACTCCCCCCTTTGCCCTTCCATGACTCCCAGCCACAGCCTCAGTATGGAAAGTGCAATAACCGTTAATATGAACAGCGTCCTCTACCCAGGTTTATTGAAAACACGTAATGTAAAACTTTGCTATAAAATCGCACCATAGCGGGTTTGCTATCTTTGAACGAATTCCTGCAACATTCCAATAAACTATATTAGTTATCTTGGCGTAATTTCTATGACGTCAATTCTTTAGGGGGTCATCTACAGTGATAGCAGTAGGAGCACTAGATGGTATCTGGATCTGGCTTGTACCTGCAATGATGGTAGCATACTCTATTGCGTGACTTATAATTTGCACTTTATCAGCCAAGGGAGGCTGAGTCCATAACTGAGCCACTGTGACTGGTATCTGTTGTTTATTTTTAGAAGCAGGGTAATTTGGAAGATGTTTGTGACTACTTGCTTTGGTGGGCAGATTTCTAACTCCAACCTTCTTATTTTCAATGTGTTGTTCAAGCCCCTTATTCAGTCAATCAATATCTTCCAAGTTGTTTAGACTGTCAAAATGATTAGTTACTGGGACACTATACATAGGGTAGGTTTCAACTGGGTGGTACCTAGTCGTGTTTCTATTACTCTCCATCTTTAGTGGTTGGTAAAAGTAACCTAATGGGACAACATTTAGCTCCTGGGGCCTAATGACGTGGCTACCTGCTCTTTCAAAAATTGTTTGCACAAGGTGGGGAGATCCAAATGTTAACACCACACAATCCCCTTGCAGTGCTTTTATGGGCTTTGCCTATCCAAGCTATTCTTCTGGCCATTTTGAATTCGGAGAACAGAGCCTCGGTTAACCCTATACATGTGCTAAACCAGTGAATAGATTTATTTCTCAGGGCGATCCAGGATTCCCCTTCATGGCCAGGGAGTTGAGGTACGTTTGTTAGAACTACCGTAGCTTCAGGTGGGAGTTCTAAGGATTGTAAGGAAGTTTGAAGGGATACCCTTCTATTGCTTAAAAAATTGTGGTTAGATTGATTATTTAGGGATAATGTATCATTTTGGGCCTTCTTCTGGGAATTTATATATGTATCTCTCCTGCTATTATTACTGTTGTGATGATGACCTTCAGGACCAGGGCAAGTTTTCAACCCTGTGATCCTGTCGGGTTCCCCTGGTTTGCTAGATTTAACTCTCCATAACTCCCTTTGTGTGTAGTTTGCCTATTTAGCGGTTCTAGTACCATTGACTGAGATACTTGGTCAGACCTAGGTCTTATGGAACCCACACGCTTATCTATCACTGCTAGGGGTAGCATTTCCTAAGTGTTTTTCTATTGATACCTCTATGGATTTTAGCCTCTCCGCCTTTTTTGTTAGGGCTTCCTTTAATATACTCTCTAACCCATGGGTACTCACAAACTTTCTGTTAGGGCCAAAACTACAGTGTGATTTGTGGCCAAGGGCTGCTCCGGTAGGGGTGGGGTCAGTGAAGGGGCGGGGCTAGAGTAAAAGAAATCAAACCTGTTTCAAAACATTTGACAATGCGACAATGCTGTATTTCCAAAACAGATGTAACTACAAAGAGCACATTTTGATAATACATTTTTATTAGCAGTCAATAGCAATCTTAAGAGGCATTGCATAGCTTCATACACACTTTGACCCCAATTCCATCTCAGTCTCTCTATCTCTGTCAGTCAGTCTCTATCAGTCACTCAGCCAGTCTCTCTCTGTCAGTCAGTCTCAGTCAGTCAGTTAGTCAGTCTCTCTCTGTCAGTCAGTCTCTCCCTTTCAGTCAGTCTCTCTCTCTTAGTCAGTCTCTCTCTATCAATTTCTCTCTCTGTCTCTATCTCAGTCTGTCTCTCTATCTGAGTCAGTCAGTCTCTCCCCAGTCAGTCAGTCTCTCTCCCCCAGTCAGTCAGTCTCTCACTCTTTCTCTCTATTTCTCTCTGACAGTCAGTCTCTCTGTCAGTCAGTCTCTCTCTGTCAGTCTCTCTCTCAATCAGTCAGTTTCTCTTTCTCTCAGTCAGTCTCTCAGTCAGTCAGTCTCTCTCTGTCAGTCTCTCTCTCTGTCTCTATCTCAGTCTGTCTCTCTATCTGAGTCACCTAGTCTCTCCCTCAGTCAGACAGTCTCTCTACCCTCAGTCAGTCAGTCTCTTCTCTCTTGCTCTCTCTCTCTCTGACAGTCAGTCTCTCTGTCAGTCAGTCTCTCTCTGTCAGTCTCTCTCTCAATCAGTCAGTTTCTCTCTTTCTGTCAGTCAGTCTCTCTCTCTGTCAGTCTCTCTCTCTCTGTCAGTCAGTCTCTCAGTCAGTCTCTCTCTCAATCAGTCAGTTTCTCTCTCTCTGTCAGTCAATCTCTCTCTCTGTCAGTCAGTCTCTCTCTGTCAGTCAGTCTCTCAGTCAGACTCTCTGTCAGTCTCTCTCTCTCTCTGTCAGTCAGTCTGTCAGTCAGCCTCTCTCTCAGTCAGTCAGTCTCTCTCTCAGTCAGTATCTCTCTCTCTGCCAGTCAGTCTCTCTCTGCCAGTCAGTACGTCAGACTCTCTCTGTCAGTCTCTCTCTCAGTCAGTCTCTCTCAATCAGTCATTCTCTTTCTGTCAGTCTCTCTATGTCAGTCAGTCTCCCTCTCTGTCAGTCAGTCTCTCTCTCAGTCAGTCTATCTGTCAGTCTCTCTCTCTCAGTCTGTCTTTCTCTCTCTCTCTGTCAGTGAAGCTCTCTCTCAGTTAGTCTCTCTTTCCCTCAGTCAGTCAGTATCTCTCTCTCTCTTTCAGTCAGTGTCTCTGTCAGTCAGTCTCTCTCTGTCACTCTCTCTTTCAGTCAGTCTCTCTCTGTCAGCCAGTCTCTCT
Source organism: Triturus cristatus (assembly GCF_964204655.1). NCBI lineage: Eukaryota > Metazoa > Chordata > Amphibia > Caudata > Salamandridae > Triturus > Triturus cristatus. The sequence continues at coordinate 1,153,550,035 of NC_140583.1, read as the reverse complement.
CTCAGTCAGTCTCTCTCTGTTAGTCAGTCTCAGTCAGTCAGTCAGTCAGTCTCTCTCTGTCAGTCAGTCTCTCCCTTTCAGTCAGTCTCTCTCTCTTAGTCAGTCTCTCTCTATCAATTTCTCTCTCTGTCTCTATCTCAGTCTATCTCTCTATCTGAGTCAGTCAGTCAGTCTCTCTCCCCCAGTCAGTCAGTCTCTCTCTCTTTCTCTCTATTTCTCTCTGACAGTCAGTCTCTCTGTCAGTCAGTCTCTCTCTGTCATTCTCTCTCTCAATCAGTCAGTTTCTCTCTCTCTCAGTCAGTCTCTCAGTCAGTCAGTCTCTCTCTGTCAGTCTCTCTCTCTGTCTCTATCTCAGTCTGTCTCTCTATCTGAGTCACCTAGTCTCTCAGTCAGACAGTCTCTCTACCCTCAGTCAGTCAGTCTCTTCTCTCTTGCTCTCTCTCTCTCTGACAGTCAGTCTCTCTGTCAGTCAGTCTCTCTCTGTCAGTCTCTCTCTCAATCAGTCAGTTTCTCTCTCTCTGTCAGTCAGTCTCTCTCTCTGTCAGTCAGTCTCTCAGTCAGTCTCTCTCTCAATCAGTCAGTTTCTCTCTCTCTGTCAGTCAATCTCTCTCTCTGTCAGTCAGTCTCTCTCTGTCAGTCAGTCTCTCAGTCAGACTCTCTGTCAGTCTCTCTCTCTCTCTGTCAGTCAGTCTGTCAGTCAGCCTCTCTCTCAGTCAGTCAGTCTCTCTCTCAGTCAGTCTCTCTCTCTCTGCCAGTCAGTCTCTCTCTGCCAGTCAGTACGTCAGACTCTCTCTGTCAGTCTCTCTCTCAGTCAGTCTCTCTCAATCAGTCATTCTCTTTCTGTCAGTCTCTCTATGTCAGTCAGTCTCCCTCTCTCTGTCAGTCAGTCTCTCTCTCAGTCAGTCTATCTGTCAGTCTCTCTCTCTCAGTCTGTCTTTCTCTCTCTCTCTGTCAGTGAAGCTCTCTCTCAGTCAGTCTCTCTTTCCCTCAGTGAGTCAGTATCTCTCTCTCTCTTTCAGTCAGTGTCTCTGTCAGTCAGTCTCTCTCTGTCACTCTCTCTTTCAGTCAGTCTCTCTCTGTCAGTCAGTCTCTCCCTCAGTCAGTCTCTCTCTGTTAGTCTTTCTCTCTCTCTGTCAGTCTCTAAGTCAGTTAGTCTATCGCTCTGTCAGTCAGTCTCTCTCTGTCAGTCTCTCTCTCAATCAGTCAGTTTCTCTCTGTCAGTTAGTCTCTCTCTCTGTCAGTCAGTCTCTATCTGTCAGTCTCTCTCTCTCTGTCAGTCAGTCTCTCAGTCAGTCTCTCTCTCAATCAGTCAGTTTCTCTCTCTCTGTGAGTCAGCCTCTCTCAATCAGTCAGTTTTGCTCTCTCTGTCAGTCAGTCTCTCTCTCTGTCAGTCAGTCTCTCTGTGTCAGTCTCTCAGCCAGTCTCTCTCTCTTTCTGTCAGTCTCTCTCTCTCTGTCAGTCTCTCTCTCTCAGTCAGTCTCTCTCTCTGTCAGTCAGTCTCTCTCTGCCAGTCAGTCCGACAGACTCTCTCTCAGTCAGTCTCTCTCTCAGTCAGTCTCTCTCAATCAGTCATTCTCTTTCTGTCAGTCTCTCTCTCTCTGTCAGTCAGTCTCTCTCTCTCTGTCAGTCAGTCTTTCTCTCAGTCAGTCAGTCTTTCTCTCAGTCAGTCTCTCTGTCAGTCTCTCTCAGCCCGTCTTTCTCTTTCTCTCTCTCAGTCAGTCTCTCTTTCCCTCAGTCAGTCAGTATCTCTCTCTCTCTTTCAGTCAGTCTCTCTGTCAGTCAGTCTCTCTGTCAGTCTCTCTCTCTCTGTCAGTCAGTCTCTCTCTCTCAGTCTCTCTCTGTTAGTCTCTCTCTCTCTCTGTCAGTCTCTAAGTCAGTCAGTCTATCTCTCTGTCAGTCAGTCTCCCTCAGTCTGTCTCTCAGTCATTCGGTCTATTAGTCAGTCAGTCAGTCTCCCTCTCTACTCTATCTCCACTGTCTTTCTCCCTCCACTCTCTCTCTCTCTCCACTCTCTTTCTCCCTCTCCACTGTCTTTCTCTCTCTACTCTCTCTCTCCCGCTACTCTCTCTCTCTCCACTCTCTCTCCACTGTCTTTCTCTCACCACTCTCTCTCTCTCTCCACTTTCTCTTGCTCTCCACTCTCTCTCTCTCTCTCTCTCTCTCTCTCTCTCTCTCTCTATCTCCACTCTCCACTTTCTCTCTCTCTACACTGTCTCTCTCTCTCCTCTCTCTCTCTCGGGGGCCATAGGTATATTACCTGCAAGGTCCGCAGGCCGCCAAGGAAGGCCTGCCGGGCCACTGGCGGTCCGCAGGCCGTACAATGAGTACCACGGCCCTAACACCCTCTATCTGCTTAGATAGCTTATTTAAATCAACTTTTGAGCAATAACGCTTCATAAGAGTTGGTGTCCTCTCCTTATGTCCTTTGTATGGTGAAGTAAATACTTTTTTCCGCTTTGTTACCCTTTTCTGTGGCTGCAGATGTCATTGACGTGGGTAGGAGGCAGACGAATGCTATCCAACATTCATCAATCCATTAAGCTGAATTTGAGGGTTGACTTGAGTGTTTTAAAAAGAGGTTGGGAGGAAGGCTTGGGGGTCGAACTAATGGAGATGGAATGGACAGCCAAACCTGGGACCAGACATACAAAGCGTTTTGTGGTCGCAAACCTGTTTGCAGCCGCAAAAAAATCTTTTTTTAATGTAAAAACACAAAATTGCAATTATACAGATTCGCAATTTGGGTTTTCAAATCAGTATTTGGAAGAGGCATATTTAGGGCATCCTTTCCAAATACCAATTCACCGTAGTATATATGAATGTTTTGGGACTGAATTACGGTTCCCAAACATTATTGCTTATTGACTACTGAAAGTTAGTGGTGAAGCATTCACAAACAGTGATCCACTTTGTGAATATGGGAACACTTGACACTCTTAAGAAATCCTGTTTGAATATAATCAAGTTCAATAATATCCACAGAACCTACCCAACACCAGCTAGATTACATAAAATGCTCTCTGGGTGCAGATGACTGCCTCGATGCAGGGTGCACGGATCCTTTTTAGGTCTCGCCTGATCCAGCGCTTTAGCGCTGCTCTCGCGAGAGCTTTTGTAAATGGGGGATCTGGAAGTGCAAACGAGTGCTTTCAGGCGTCCAAATACAGTGCATGTGCGCCGGGCGCGCGCACCATTTGGCAGCCTGCACACCATTTGCTTTCACTTTCGCGGCCGCGCGGCCGCTTTGATGTTTGATTGTGATCACTTTCACTTTTTTTTGTTTTCGGTCTCGTTTGTCGCTGTGCGAGGCCATGGGTGCGCCCAAGGCATTCGCAGGTTTTGGTCTTGTCGTGCGCGGCGCCCCGTTGAAAGGAGAAATGCACTCTTTAAAAGCCTCGCTCTGACTCCTGCTCTTCTTTTCCAATACCCTTGTTTTTCCCTTCTCCTTGCCCTGCATTTCGCTCCTTCTCCTAGTTTCTCCCAGTCTTCGCGCTCCCCCCTCCACACCTGGTCTCCCCACTGTTCCCTGATCCGCCTCTTTCTTCTCTCCCAAATGCCGTTTATAGCGCCCAGAAGCCAAAATTCAACATGTTGGCGCTGTACAAAAGACCCGGAGTTAACAACTAAATGAACAGGATGAGATGAGAATTCTGCAGGGCCTTGAGTTCAAACTCTCGGGCAAGCAGGATTTGGCACTGAATATATGACATGTCCACAGACTAATAAGTCTTAAACAGTAACACCAGCTGTATATCGAAACTTGACACTACAGGCAACGATGCCTGATCTCTTTGAGGTCAACCGTTTATTTGTTGAGAATGTTGCTCACTTTATCTTCAAAGGAAAAATATGCCATTTTGAATCTGTCTGTTCACTGCTGCTGTGCTTTCTGTCCCAGCCAGAACATTGCGAGTTTAAAATCTAAAGAAAATACATTTAAGCCGATTTCCCTTTAACTATTGTTTCCACTGTAATGTCTTCATCATATGTGCCGTGCTTTGGTGCCACTGTTGTAGTGGTCTTCAAACTTCGTAAGGCTGAGCCCCTGCACAAGATATTTTTGTCGGTGAACCCCCTTAAAAATAGGCGTGTGTGTGTGTGTGGCGGGGGGGGGGATTGGATGACCATGTGGTGATGAATATGGTTTCGTAGCCTTGCGATCGTTGTACTTTTAGGTGCTTTACACCCAAATATCCATTTAAAACAGCTTCCCGAGAGAACTTTGCGCCAATATTGGTGTGATATTGGATTGTAATAATCCCGCACCTGTCGCAGTCCCTGGCAGCTGGTCTGTCACGCCTCGTTTCATTGTTGCACTGTTCATGGGCGGGGGTCGGGAGGAGGGGAGGCTTTGGTAACTTTAGTACATCCGTTGTAGTTCCGAATCTCTAAGCTGGAGACTGTAACATGTCAGCCTGAGCAGGCAGGAGGCGCTCGAGGGGGGGTGACTTTTCAGCTCTGCACACACAAATTCATGTCTTTCTCCTTAATCCTGGCCATATACATTTTCGCTTCCTCTCTCTGTTTCTCCTCTTGCTCACTTCCTTCCTCTTCCAGAGCCCCCTTTGTGCCCCTCTCTTTAGAACGCGTCCCCTTTTACCACCCAGTCTCTTCTGCCTTTCTACGGCATTCCCTGCCTTCCCCCATTCCCCTTCACTTCCTCTCCCTTCTTTGTTCTCCTGTCTCTGTCCTTCACTTTTCCCATTTCGCTTTTCATCTTTCTTCACGCAGAGCGTCTCCTACTTTCTGTTCCAAATGTTAGCTCTGCCTTTTGTTGGTGGTTCGATTCCGCTATGCTCTCTGCTGGTCTTGATTGTTTCCATGTTCTGCTCTTCCCTGTTCTGACCAGTTCTGTGCTGCCCTGTTCCATTCTGTCCTGTTCTGTTGCAGTCAATTCTGTTGGCCCTCTTCTTGGCTGCACTGCTCTGTTCAGCTGTGCACTGTTCTATATTTGAGGGAATATGTGGCATTGTATTTGACACCACACTCAGGCGTTGAACGATAGGCCCCTAGTGTCGGTTTCTGGCCCTTTCTTATTCGTAAGCCCTATGTGCATCTGGGAGTAACACACACATGCGTGCCAAACAGCTAGACAGCCTTGGTTGTACATACATTTACATTAACAAGTCAACAAAGAATAAACAAGCATTAAAAATGCAATAAGTCTTGCCTTTCATTAAGTTAAAGCCATTTGCTTTGTTATACAATACCATTAGCAAATCAAATGGCTTTAACTTAATCAAAGGTGAGACCTATTGCATTTTTAATATTTGTTACCCTGCTGGCCACCCTGGTTAAATCATTCGCATGTTTAGGCTTCTTCTTGTACTGTTTAATTTCTTTCTGGGTAAGTTTGAAAAAAATCTTCAATTGTTTCACCAGGGGCGACTGGCTAATCGTTTGCAGTAAGACCCCAACAAGCTGTAAACAAGCATTGGCATAGCCAATAGGTCTCGCCTTGGGGACCTTATAAGTGTTTAGCCATGCAACGGTTGATGTTGTTGCACCAAGGATATTGTGCTGCATAACTGAATACTTATAAGGTCCCAAAAGCAAGACATATTGGCTATGCCAATGCTTGTTTATTGTATTGCTGAAACTGCATATCAGTGGCGACCGGCATGGATCGTGGTTGGCGAGGCGGGGGCTGGGGGTGGGACGTAAGGGGATCTAAAATAATAAGAACAAGCATTTACAATGCAATAGGTCTCGCATTTATGCGAGTTTGAGCTATTCACATTGCACATAACAATGCCTTTTATTTGTGTTTTCGTTTTTCAAACATAAATAAAAGGCATCGTCATTTACAATGCCAATAGCTTAAACTCGCGTAAATGCGAGACCTATTGCATTGCAAATGCTTGTTTGTCATATGATTTGGCAGTGTGTTGTTGGTTCCATTCTGGAAACAGGTGGGAAGCTTTATTCAGGAATATGAAATAAGAAATACCAACATTTGTTAAGCCCACAGCTACCTCCGGAGAGGTGTCCCGGCACTGGGGGCCGTCGGGAAGATTAAGCGATCTATTGCCCAGAGTCACATGGTGCTGGGCTAACCTGCCGTCGGCGCTGGGGATCGAACCGTGAACCCCATGGTCAGGAGTCTGGCACCCTGGCCGCTGCGCCACACCTCTTCCACGCTGGAATTGACAGGAAGACGTGGCCAGACACATATTAGGGAAATTTGCTGGGCCTAAAACCCACAACCTGATTCATTGATTTAGTTGTGGTGGCGCACCAAGGGCAATTGCCCTTTGTTGGACGTTACCAAATCACTTGTCTGGTGAACTCATGTCCATAAGGGAGCCCAGGCAGTGGAGGTATACCGGTTTGCTGCTCTCATGGGACCTATAAGGGTTTAATTTTTTTTCTGATGGTGCTCTATAGTTATGGTATAATGAGTGATGCATGTCCTGCCTGCTGAACAGTCGTTGATCTTTCAAAGTTCTATGTTATGGCACATGCCAGGAAACGAGGGTGGTATAACACTTTTTTGTTTAAAATATTAAAGTGTACTCACAATTACTGCTGTATCTAAGGAACGCAACATTTATATGCAAGTGCCTGTCTAGTTAGAAACCACAGTTTTTCAAAATAATATATAAATATATCTTATTTTTTTTTAACTGTGTGAACTGAGGCAAACACAGCAGTGACAGAGACACCTAAGTTTTGTATGCAAAACAGTAGTGCCAAGGAAGGTGTTTTGCAAGCAGATACAAAAGGACACCCAAGCCACACCACAGAATCAGAGTGCAAAAGCGAATATTTTGCAACCTGACCATGTATTAACAAGTAGTGGTTCCCTAGGAATCGATTACACACTAATTATATTTGAGACATCAAACGTGTGAAGTCACATTAGCAGTTAGAATTTAATAAATTAAACCAAAGTGTAATCAATGAGAACCATACAAGGGTGAACTTCTGCACATTTTTAACATTAGGGCTGCATAACGGACTTATCATGATAAATGTCATATGCAGATTGCTCAGTATATCACACTTGGGTGAACGAGAGGTGTGGTACTGTAAATTTCGGAACCATGTATTTAACATGGTCCTAACATGTCGAATTTGGTATCAGCAGACCGAGAATGATTAGGCTACCATGCACAAGCATTTGCATCACATTCGAGTGGCGAGATCACCTGAAACCGGAGTCCGAAATTTACAGTACCACATTCGTTCTGAAACTCGGGTTTCCATTTTAGAAACGACAGCCATTTTGTGATTGCCCTCACATAGGCCCAGGACTAGGCCAAGCATCGGTCTGAAGGACACGCACACCTTTGTTGACTCTTCCGTGACCTGAGCAAACTAACTTCGCTGCCTGAGGCCGAACCTGTTCGGTCAGTTCCCTCCCTGCGGCCGAATGAGATTAGTATCAGGACCCAGCCTATTACGAAACCTTTTCATCTCACACGAACCGTGCCTAATCTTCTGCACACCTGTCACTGTTTCCTACTTTATGACTTGCTTTACGAGGAGGAGGTGCCCGTTTTTATTGGGTGTCCGGCGATATCTGATGAAAATACTAAACCTTGCCGGGTAATTGATTAAGGGCTGGACAAACTGAAATGTGTGCTTGCCATTATGACTCTGCTTTTTCCTTTGTAGTGAATGTATGTGAATGATCAAGCTGTAAAATAAGGAATGTTTGCCTAAAGCATAATATTTTGTATAAAAGAGAAGGCTGGCTTTGTAAGGTTGAGCAGTCTCCTGAGAATATAAACCGTGTTGTACTTCTAGGATACCTGTTACTGGCTGCAGCCAATAAATACGATCTTTGACTTCACCAAGAAGACTCTGTGTTTCTGTAGTCTGAGACAGGAAGAACTCGAAGTCTTCGGGTGTGTTCCCTGGCACCGCTGGGTTCTGAAAAACCCAGTACTTCAGTTGGCGCCCAACGTGGGGCAATTTCAGCGGTACCGGTCCAAGCCAGAGGTTTGTGAGGAGCTTCGTGTGAAAATTCTGGAGGAAGGCCGCCACTTCATCGACCCCTGTATGTCGACGTGGTCCGAAAGTCTTTGCTGCGAGGTTCTCCGCTTTCCCGACGGCTACGAAGGTGTCACGACAGGTCCGAGTGTCAGAGGGAGTATTTACACAACCCACTAACCTGAGCCAGCCAGCAGGAACGAGGATATATCGTTGCTGATCCCTTCCTTCCCTCTTCAGCTCTCGCCCACTGCGACTAGTAGGCCTGATTCATTGATTTAGTTGTGGTGGCGCACCAAGGGCAATTGCCCTTTGTTGGACGTTACCAAATCACTTGTCTGGTGAACTCATGTCCATAAGGGAGCCCAGGCAGTGGAGGTATACCGGTTTGCTGCTCTCATGGGACCTATAAGGGTTTAATTTTTTTTCTGATGGTGCTCTATAGTTATGGTATAATGAGTGATGCATGTCCTGCCTGCTGAACAGTCGTTGATCTTTCAAAGTTCTATGTTATGGCACATGCCAGGAAACGAGGGTGGTATAACACTTTTTTGTTTAAAATATTAAAGTGTACTCACAATTACTGCTGTATCTAAGGAACGCAACATTTATATGCAAGTGCCTGTCTAGTTAGAAACCACAGTTTTTCAAAATAATATATAAATATATCTTATTTTTTTTTAACTGTGTGAACTGAGGCAAACACAGCAGTGACAGAGACACCTAAGTTTTGTATGCAAAACAGTAGTGCCAAGGAAGGTGTTTTGCAAGCAGATACAAAAGGACACCCAAGCCACACCACAGAATCAGAGTGCAAAAGCGAATATTTTGCAACCTGACCATGTATTAACAAGTAGTGGTTCCCTAGGAATCGATTACACACTAATTATATTTGAGACATCAAACGTGTGAAGTCACATTAGCAGTTAGAATTTAATAAATTAAACCAAAGTGTAATCAATGAGAACCATACAAGGGTGAACTTCTGCACATTTTTAACATTAGGGCTGCATAACGGACTTATCATGATAAATGTCATATGCAGATTGCTCAGTATATCACACTTGGGTGAACGAGAGGTGTGGTACTGTAAATTTCGGAACCATGTATTTAACATGGTCCTAACATGTCGAATTTGGTATCAGCAGACCGAGAATGATTAGGCTACCATGCACAAGCATTTGCATCACATTCGAGTGGCGAGATCACCTGAAATCGGAGTCCGAAATTTACAGTACCACATTCGTTCTGAAACTCGGGTTTCCATTTTAGAAACGACAGCCATTTTGTGATTGCCCTCACATAGGCCCAGGACTAGGCCAAGCATCGGTCTAAAGGACACGCACACCTTTGTTGACTCTTCCGTGACCTGAGCAAACTAACTTCGCTGCCTGAGGCCGAACCTGTTCGGTCAGTTCCCTCCCTGCGGCCGAATGAGATTAGTATCAGGACCCAGCCTATTACGAAACCTTTTCATCTCACACGAACCGTGCCTAATCTTCTGCACACCTGTCACTGTTTCCTACTTTATGACTTGCTTTACGAGGAGGAGGTGCCCGTTTTTATTGGGTGTCCGGCGATATCTGATGAAAATACTAAACCTTGCCGGGTAATTGATTAAGGGCTGGACAAACTGAAATGTGTGCTTGCCATTATGACTCTGCTTTTTCCTTTGTAGTGAATGTATGTGAATGATCAAGCTGTAAAATAAGGAATGTTTGCCTAAAGCATAATATTTTGTATAAAAGAGAAGGCTGGCTTTGTAAGGTTGAGCAGTCTCCTGAGAATATAAACCGTGTTGTACTTCTAGGATACCTGTTACTGGCTGCAGCCAATAAATACGATCTTTGACTTCACCAAGAAGACTCTGTGTTTCTGTAGTCTGAGACAGGAAGAACTCGAAGTCTTCGGGTGTGTTCCCTGGCACCGCTGGGTTCTGAAAAACCCAGTACTTCAGTTGGCGCCCAACGTGGGGCAATTTCAGCGGTACCGGTCCAAGCCAGAGGTTTGTGAGGAGCTTCGTGTGAAAATTCTGGAGGAAGGCCGCCACTTCATCAACCCCTGTATGTCGACGTGTTCCGAAAGTCTTTGCTGCGAGGTTCTCCGCTTCCCGACGGCTACGAAGGTGTCACGACAGGTCCGAGTGTCAGAGGGAGTATTTACACAACCCACTAACCTGAGCCAGCCAGCAGGAACGAGGATATATCGTTGCTGATCCCTTCCTTCCCTCTTCAGCTCTCGCCCACTGCGACTAGTAGGCCCACGCAGTGCACGGGAACCAACGGGGGAAAACAGGGGGAAAAGGAAGTTGAGACGGAGGGAGGATTGACAGGGGGGCACTCAACAGGTCCTACACGGGTGTCCCAGGAAGGGCCCTAGGGAGGAGAAAGGGAAAGGTGTTAAGGGGGGAGAGTCTCAGCCTAACCTCCTCAAGCCCCAACCCTCTGCCCATGGACTCACTGTGATTCCGCTAGGATTTAGCGACTTCCGCTTCTGCCAAACACTGGTTCACAAGGGCGAGGAAGTTGCGCTGCTCCTGTACCCTTTGATAGGGTATGGCTCTGCGGTGTAGACGAGGAGCGAGAACAAGGGAGGGTTCTTTAACCCCCTACAATCCAGCGTCTTGTCTCGCACCTCTGAGGAGTAAAATAAGTGAGTCCAGAGGAGCGGATTGAACCACAGTTAAGCAAGCTGTTCCGTCACAGCTCTATCGTGGGTGCAAAAGGGTGAATTTCGGTAAACCAAAAGGTAGCATCACGCCTCACACGGGAGGCGCGTTCCACATCTCGACTGATGCGTATCGCTCGCCCGCTGTTTCCTCACAACGGGAGCGGTGAAAGGAGCAAGGCTCTGCTCCGAGGTTATGCGCCTCTGCGCAGGGTGAGACTTGGAGTCAGGGGGAGGGAGAAGTCCGACGACTGGTCCGTTGCCTCCGCCTGCGTCTTGTAGTGGGGAAAGAATCCAGGAGGAAGGACGTCTTCCTGAAGAGTTCTCCTGGTAATTCTGCACGGGAATACTGCGGCGTCCGGGAAACGAGCTTCCTGGTCGAGGCTCTGAACAACAAGGAAAAGATTGTCAAGCGCCTCCTAGTGGGGGAGGCGGCCTTTTCTACTTCCTGGTAGAACGCGGGTTCCTCCTCCTTGCCCCCGAGTGTTCTGGGTGTTGTAGTTCCTAGGCCCTCGTCGAGTAATCGCGACAGAACCCCCTCTCAAGGACTGCCGTCTCGGCGGTCGACCCGGCTTCCCAGGATGTGCATCATGGAAGGCTTTCAATAGGTCAGGGCAGTTTAGATTGTGTGCCGGTTCCCATGTTCTGTCTTCCACTCCAAAGCCCTTCCAATCCACTAAATATTGGACCCTCCCTCTTACAATACGGGAATCTAAGAGTTCTTGTACTTCGTACTCTTCTTGTCCGTCGATGTCTATCGGATGCGGTCTCACCGGGAGTCTCGTGCCTATTGGGCAGGGTTGGAGTAAGGACACCTGGAAGACAGGATGTATACGCCAGGCCATGGGGAGGGAAAGCTTCAGAGCTACTGGATTTACTATTTTTTCGATACTGTATGGGCCTATGTATCTGGGTTTAAGCTTATCTACTCCCTTCAACTTAAGGTTACGCGTTGATAACCATACCTTATCCCCTACTTTGTACTGGGGTTCTTCCTCCCTCCTTCTGTCTGCGTACCTTTTGTGTGCGGCTTGGGCATTAGCCAGATTCTGCTTGGCTTCAATCATCACCGCCTGTAGGTGCGCGTGATGTTCTTGGATGCTTGGAAGGTTTGATTGCGCTGGCCAGTCAAAAGGGAGCACGTTGGGGTGATAGCCATAGAGGCAAAAGAAAGGGGAACACCCCAAGGTGGAGTGGTCCGCGTTATTATACGCGAATTCCGCCATCCAGAGTAACGGGTACCATTGCATGGGATTTTGCAACGTGAAGCATCGCAAATATTGCTCAAGGGTCTGATTTAAGCGTTCTGTTTTTCCATCTGTTTGTGGATGGAAGCTTGTGGAGGTTCTCATATCAATGGAGAGGGTTTCGCAGAGGGCCTTCCAGAATCTGGAGGTGAATTGAGACCCCCTATCTGTGATCAGGGTACTCGGAATTCCATGTGCTTTGATGACATGTTGGAGGAACACTTGAGCCAGCTCAGCGGAGGAAGGGAGTTTTTTCAGTGGAATGAAGTGCCCCATCTTAGTTAAGTGGTCCACCAGTACCAGTATTACCGTGTATCCTTTGCAGGGGGGCATTTCCACGATGAAGTCCATCGAGATGGTGTGCCATGGTCGTGGGGGAATAGGGATCGGTCGTAATAACCCCACGGGTCTTGTATGAAGCGCTTTGCCTTGTACGCATATCGAACAGGTCTTTACGTAGTTCTGGGTGTCTTTACGTAAGGTAGGCCACCAGAAGGATCTCTCGAGGCCCGATATTGTTTTATTGATGCCCATATGACCACCCAGAGGGGCATCGTGTGTCCACTTGAGTACCCTCTGTTGGAGTCCAATGTTTGGTACATATAGGGCGTGAGAGTGATACAGCAGGTTGTCCTTTTCCTGTCGGTGATCGGGTTGTTCGTGAATCCAGGCTTGTGCATCCACATTCGCTACGGCTATCTTTAGGTCGTCGAGAAAATGACGTGGGGCGCTCAGGGTGATTGCCATGCATGACGCCTTTTTGCCTGGGATGATCAATGGAGGGGCTTCTTCTTCCGTTCTTGTGCCGCTGTCTTTCTCTTCGGGTCTTGATAAAGCATCGGCCTTCCCATGTTGTGTTCCAGGGCGGTCTTTAATGACGAAATCATAATCGGAAAAAAAAAGCGACCATCGCAATTGTCTGGGTGTCAGGGCCTTTGCGGTTGTTAGGAAGAGTAAATTCCTGTGGTCAGTGTAAATCTCGACCGTGTGGCTTGCCCCCATGAGGTAATTTCTCCATTCCTCACAGGCTCTCTTGATCGCCAGTAACTCTTTGTCGGTGACGGTATAGTTAGTTTCACACGGGGTAAGTTTCTTCGAGTAATATGCAACGGGATGAAGCTGCCCTGTTTCCGGATGTCTTTGCGAAAGTACTCCTCCTATGGCATATTGTGAAGCGTCGGTCTCGACTACAAACGGTAGGTGGGTGTCTGGATGTCTGAGAATCGGGGCTTGTGTGAACCGTAACTTCAGTGCCTGGAAGGCTTGGTCGGCGTCCGTTCCCCACTGAAAGGGGGTATTTTTTCGTAAGAGATTGGAGATGGGTTTAATGATCTTGGAGAAGTCTCTTATGAATCGCCGATAGAAATTAGCGAACCCCAAGAATCTCTGCACTGCTTTTACTGTACGAGGAGCCTCCCAGTCTGTAATAGCGTTGACTTTGCCCTGATCCATCTGGAAACCCTGAGCGTTTATGATGTACCCCAAAAAGGCTACCTCTTCCACATGAAATAAACATTTCTCTAGTTTCGCAAACAAGGAGTATTGTTGTAGCCTGTCTAGCACTGCTTTAAGATGTGTTACATGGTTCTCTAGGGTGGTGGAATAGACCAGGATGTCGTCTATGTACACCACACAGCACGTTTCCAAGAACCCTCTGAGTACCTCATCCATGAAGAATTGGAAAGCAGCTGGGGCATTACAGAGTCCAAATGGCATCACCAGGTATTCATACAGGCCGAATTTAGTTCGAAATGCTGTCTTCCACTCATCCCCGCTTTTCACCCGTACCAAGTGATAGGCCCCCCTTAAGTCCAATTTAGTGAACCATCGAGCTCCCTTTAGTTGGTCCAGGAGTACCGGAATCAACGGTAGGGGGTACCTATTTTTGATCGTAATACGATTGAGCGCTCTGAAGTCAATACACGGCCTGAGTTCAGCACAATCCTTCTTCGGTATGAAAAAGAGTGGGGATGAAGCGGGGGATGAGGAGTGCCTGATGAATCCTGATGCCAGGTTCTCTGTAAGATATTGTTGGAGGTATGTCGTTTCGGGTTCTGTGAGAGCGTACACTCGACTACAAGGAATGGTGGCCCCTGGAACGAGGTCTATTTGGCAGTCGTAGGAGCGATGTGGGGGGAGTCGAGTTGCTTTTTCTTTGTCAAAAACTGTAAGGTATTCTTGGTAGACTTCTGGTACAGTGGTGGTACAGCAGAACCCAGTTTCCATACACCCAGAAGCCAGAAGGCTTGCTTGAGAGATGTCTGTCCATCCTTGATGGATAACTTGGTTCGTGCAATGTTCTACACAATATTCGGATTGCAAGGTAACTGATCGGTCTGCTCACTTAATAACCGGATCATGGAGGGTGAGCCAGGGCATCCCTAATATGAGCCCAAAATGAGGCGCGTCTATCAGGTCAAAGCTGATGTATTCGTAGTGCGTACTACCCACTTTCATGAGGAGAGATACTGTCTGAGAAAGAACGGGACCAGAGGATAGTGCGGTACCATCTACTGCCTTGACTACCTCAGGGAGCGGTTTCTTCTCTTTTGGAACTCCTATGGTTTCAGCATAGCGTATGTCCATGTAATTCCCGGTTGCACCGGAATCCAACATAGCTGGCACCTCCAGGGGCGTAGTAGAAGAAATCCATATGGTAACTCCTACGTAGAGATGCGCTACTGCCGGCTGGATAGTGTTCGCGACGGCAGAGGAGATCACGGCCTGTTTCCCACCCGGTCTAGGGATCTCTTCCAGACTCGGGCTTCCTAGTTTTCCGGCGTTTCTCCGTGATGTACTGAGGCACTTTGCAGGCTTACGTTACCCGTTTTATCGGTGAGACGGGTTCTGGAACGGCATTCCCTGATGAAGTGTCCACTCTTTCCACAGTAGAGACATAGTTTCATGTTCCGTCGTCTTTCTCGTTCCTCGGTTGTCAAGGGTCCTTTCCCCCGATCTGCATGGGCTCGGTTGTATCCGGGAGTTTCGGGGAGTCACTCGGGAGAACCTTAGGTCGGAAGAACGGTACTCGGCCTTCCCCTCTGGATCGGTCACCCTTTCGTTCCAAAAGTCGGTGTTCTTATTGGACCGTGAGTGAAATAAATTCCTCGCATGTTGGCGGGAGTTGCACCACTTGAGACAGAACGTCCTTTAGCTCCCCTCTCAATCCTTGATAAAAAAGGGAAGTGCGTTTCTCTTGTGGCCAGTCTGTCTCCACCACCAAGCGGTTGAACGAGGTAATATACGTAAGGAGATCTTGTGTTCCCTGCTTCAGGGTTATCAATTCCCGATCCAGTGTTAACATGTGCGATTTGCGGTCGAATAGCTTCCTCATTTCTGCGCAAAAATCCACGAAGTGATGGAGCACCGGGTCATTTCTTTCCATCAGGGGAATAGTCTAACTGGCTGCATTTCCTCCCATGTAGGACATCATGAACGCTGTTTTTGCCGCTTCATCCTGGAAGACAGCAGGCTTACATAGGAAGTGCAATCGACATTGATTTAGGAATGTCTCAAATTTTTTAGGCTCACCATAGAATCTTTCGGGAGGGGCCAGAGGTATACTCGTGCTCTGCAACACATGTACTGTGGGAGCGGTATCTGTGACAGGAGCTGCGTTCCGAAGGGAAAATTCACCATTCCCTTTTACCTGGCCAGTTTGTTGCACCATACCTGGAGGGGGAAGCGTCCAGTCTTTAATGTATGGGCTCTTAGCTGCAGGTCTCCCTTGACGGGATAATCCTGCTACTTCTCTGCGTAGGGTACCTAACTCGGTTTTGAGATCTCTGTTTTCGGCACGGGAAGCATGTACCTCTACTTGCAGCGCCGTTAGGCTCTCCACAAGGGATGCGAGGACAACATTAGTATCCATCGTTCGGGCTGGGACACAATCGTGGGCTTGACAATCTGTCACGACAGGTCCGAGTGTCAGAGGGAGTATTTACACAACCCACTAACCTGAGCCAGCCAGCAGGAACGAGGATATATCGTTGCTGATCCCTTCCTTCCCTCTTCAGTTCTCGCCCACTGCGACTAGTAGGCCCACGCAGTGCACGGGAACCAACGGGGGAAAACAGGGGGAAAAGGAAGTTGAGACGGAGGGAGGATTGACAGGGGGGCACTCAACAGGTCCTACACGGGTGTCCCAGGAAGGGCCCTAGGGAGGAGAAAGGGAAAGGTGTTAAGGGGGGAGAGTCTCAGCCTAACCTCCTCAAGCCCCAACCCTCTGCCCATGGACTCACTGTGATTCCGCTAGGATTTAGCGACTTCCGCTTCTGCCAAACACTGGTTCACAAGGGCGAGGAAGTTGCGCTGCTCCTGTACCCTTTGATAGGGTATGGCTCTGCGGTGTAGACGAGGAGCGAGAACAAGGGAGGGTTCTTTAACCCCCTACAATCCAGCGTCTTGTCTCGCACCTCTGAGGAGTAAAATAAGTGAGTCCAGAGGAGCGGATTGAACCACAGTTAAGCAAGCTGTTCCGTCACAGCTCTATCGTGGGTGCAAAAGGGTGAATTTCGGTAAACCAAAAGGTAGCATCACGCCTCACACGGGAGGCGCGTTCCACATCTCGACTGATGCGTATCGCTCGCCCGCTGTTTCCTCACAACGGGAGCGGTGAAAGGAGCAAGGCTCTGCTCCGAGGTTATGCGCCTCTGCGCAGGGTGAGACTTGGAGTCAGGGGGAGGGAGAAGTCCGACGACTGGTCCGTTGCCTCCGCCTGCGTCTTGTAGTGGGGAAAGAATCCAGGAGGAAGGACGTCTTCCTGAAGAGTTCTCCTGGTAATTCTGCACGGGAATACTGCGGCGTCCGGGAAACGAGCTTCCTGGTCGAGGCTCTGAACAACAAGGAAAAGATTGTCAAGTGCCTCCTAGTGGGGGAGGCGGCCTTTTCTACTTCCTGGTAGAACGCGGGTTCCTCCTCCTTGCCCCCGAGTGTTCTGGGTGTTGTAGTTCCTAGGCCCTCGTCGAGTAATCGCGACAGAAGGACTGCTGCCCTGACTATCGCCCCTGTTTTGGACCCTTGATAATTTGGTAGAGCGAAACGATAAACGAGTCTTCTGGTGACGTCATTGATACCTCAGTTAAGTATAAGTGGAGCGTCTCCCAGTTCTTAGTTTGGTTTTGGTTTGGTATCCCTTTGGGATCGCTTTGATTTGGAACTTGCAAGTCCCAAAGCCGAAGGACTCGTGTATTCACAAGACTATCGTATTCGATAATCCTTTGAAGTTTGAAACTAGACTAGAGAGCGAAGATGCCTGGTTCTAGTATACTTGGAAATTTGTTTTGTCTTGGTTGTCATAGGGATTCCCGATTAGAGGAATCGTGTCCGGTTCCTCCGATTGGAACTCCAACTTATGAATTGTATGTGAAACATGGCATAGGTCCCCTCGCATATAATGAAGTATGGGTCCGATACACCAGGAAGGATGGTGACTTAAAGTGGCCCCAATATGGTAGTTTCGACACAGGGATTTTGGATAATCTAGAGGTTAAGCTGTTTAAAAAGAAAGCCCGGCCGGCGATGTTTGACTGTTTCCGCCTATGGCGTAAGGAAGCCAAACAGAAGGAAATTAAATTAGCGAAAAAGAATAAAAGAGAACAGGGTATCTCGGTAATGCAAGCTGCTTTGCAGTTTAAAGATAATGAAGAAGAACACATGAGTAAGCAGTTGCACAGGCAATGTAAACTAGTGATCGATAAATGTTACCCAGTTTTGCCGCTTCTTCAGCAAGATGCGTCAAAAGAAATAGAGAAATACCCGTTAATGACACACTTGTTGAGCTCACCACCCCCTTCTGCGCAGAGTGCTACCGCACCTCCGCAACATTTAATTGTGCAAGCTCCAGTTATCGTGCCTCAAGTTCCTCCACCTCCGCCAGCTCCCCTTCAGTTGGCTCCTACTTCTATGGTGCAGCCCCCTCAAGGGCCGCCAACTTCGTTACCTGCTCCCTCTGTACTTCCTACGACCTTGCCTACTACCGCTACTTTATCGACTGCCTCTCTTGGCGCTCCTCCTGATACTGTCTCTGCATCCACATCTGCGTCTGCTATGCTTCCCTCTGTGTTTTCCCCTGTTCTTTTGTCAACTTCTCCTTCTATTAGACAGAGAATGAATGATGCCGTTGCTAGCCTTATGTTTCCTCTCTTTGGATCATCTGGTGTGACCCCTGATTCAACGCGTAAGCAGACGCGTAGTCAACTGCCTAATTCTCGAGAGAAAGAAATGCTTGATCGTATGGCGCGTAGATGGATTAATTGCCCTTTACGATATAATGTGGAGTCTGTTATGGATGTTTTTCATCAATGGGAAGCACCGAAACAGAGATACGTTTTCGAAAAGATGTGTGTTTTCATTTGTGAGGAATTGGAGGATAATGATTTGGAAGCGAATCCGCAGGAATTGTGCCGTGTGCGATTTGAATTTGAAAAGGGTACGATTGTGGGTCCCGATGTTGAGAAAGCAGTTGCGACATTGTTGTCTTTTAGGATTGAGGATCCTTCTCAGTCATTGTTTTAACATGACTCCTCTGATAAAAAGGTGAGACAATACCCTATGAGAGAAGTCCCTCCGGTATGGAAGGACGCTGTTGCAGCTGATGCCGCTCGAGGTATTGTTGCTGTGCCAGCTCATTTCCAGCGTGTTTGGGTACATGTTCCTTGGAAGCGATCTGAAGTTTTAGCCCTTAAGCAGACTTTGCCTGACCCCCGTAAAAATCCTGCAGGATATTATAAGGAATTAGCACAGACTGCAGATTCATGCGTTATGAATTTTGGCTGACATAGACATGTTATTTGGGAACGTTGTTCCACAGCCTTTGTGGGGAGTGATTCGCAATGCAGATCATGCGCAAGAGCTAGGTGACACATGAGCCAATATTAGTACTACAAATGATAGACAAGTTGGTGGTGCCAAGCCTGAGCCTTTGGTAGCAGAATTCCCTGCTAGAATTATCACTTACATGAAGACTTTAATGCCTGCGATGCGTGTTAATTGGGATAAATTGTCTGCGTGTAAGCAGAAGAAAGATTAAACAGTGTCTGATTTCTTCACCAGGTTCGAGGAAACGTTTATCGACCACAGCGGTCAAGATATGAGTACCGAAGGTGGTCAACGGTTGTTTGTTGACAAATTTGTGCATAATTTGCTTCCCGAATTGTGTAAGAAATTAAAAGATTCAGAGAGTTCTTGGGCTGTTTCCTCTTCAGCGCAAATACTGGCTACTGCACAGTATTACGAAAATAGGGATAAAGATGAGATGGATAGAGCAGAAAAGAAAACTAAAGAATTAAAGACGAAGGTTCTTTTACAGCAGGCCTACCCCCCACGTGGTGGTCAAAGTAACTATCAGCAACCCCAACAGTTCCAAAGAAATTCGCAAAGGTTCGAGTTTACTCGACCGTGTGTTCCTGTGGGCCCCAATCAGTGCTCATATTGTAAAGAAGAGGGTCATTTCAAGTATAGTTGTCCTATTTTGTCACAGCGTACGAATGGTGTTTCTGGCGCAAGAGGACGAGGTGTTCAACAAGCTCCTAGAGGTAGAGGACGTGGAAGTTTCCACCAGAACTCGCGTCCCCTTCCACCTCAGAATTCAATGAACAGCTTTGACCAGCAAAATACCGCGTTTGGTAGGACGGCTCAGTACTATAATGACGACTATTATGCGGAAGATGAGAGTATGGAAGGTAATGATTGCTAGGAAAGCCATAGACAAAGAGAGGGAGTTGTTTCAGTTCCAGTAAATCAAAGTGGACCATATGTTAAGGTGACTACATCAGGTGTGTCAGAGCCTTTTCTGTTGGATACTGGTGCTGCAAAGAGTTCTATTATGCACTCAAAACTCCCTGGCGCGCCTTTGTCTGGCAAGATGAATGTTTCAGTGGGTTTTTCTGGCGCCCCGGTTAGGAATCCGATCTCTAGTCCTATGTCCCTTTCTGTTGGACCTTGTGAATTGGAAGAACCCCTTATTCTGACGACAGGTTGTGGTGAAAATTTGTTGGGATTGGATTTGTTGAAAAGATTGTATGCGACACTATATTGTTCTCCCTCGGGAGTACAACTTACACTGGGTAGGAAAGTGATCTCCCCAATGTATTTGTCAAAGGATAAACTTCCAACTGAATTGTCGTTTCTTCCTGATGCCCTTTGGGCTACTGGTCCTAATGATGTGGGCCTTTTGGAAATACCGCCATATGTTGTGACATTGAAAGCCAATGTTAAATTGCCACGCATTCCCCAATACAAGATCTCTAGTGAAGGTGAAAAAGCGTTGCTAGCGATCATTTATGATTTAATTGAAAAAGATGTGATCGAAGAGACAAGAGGCAACGTCTGTAATAGTCCTGTTCTGCCTGTTTTGAAACGTACTGACCCTTCTCAGCCACCTGTTTACAGGTTCGTGATTGACCTTAGAGAGGTCAATAAAATAGTTGTGCCACAGTTTCCAGTTGTTCCTGATATCACCGCCCTATTGACTATGATTCCAGCTTCTGCCGCCTGGTTCTCGGTGATTGACTTGAAGAATGCTTTCTTCAGCATCCCGATTGCCGAGGGGAGTAGGGATATTTTTGGTTTCAGTTTAGGAGGTCGAAGCTTCCGCTTTAAACGCGCTCCTCAAGGCTACTGTGAGAGTCCATCAATATACAGCCAGGCTTTAAAAACACATCTTGACGCGATTGTTTTACCTGATGGTGCTACGCTTGTTCAGTATGTCGACGATTTACTAATCGCCCCAGATACTGAGGAAATTTGTAAAGAAGCTACATTGTCGTTGTTGCGTCATTTATCTGATTTACACCACAAAGTGTCTCTTTCGAAACTGCAATATTGTCGACAAGAAGTGACCTACTTAGGTCATCTCTTATCGAAGGAGGGAAGGAAACTGACCCCAGAAAGAATTCAGGCAATTGCAAAATTGAGTGTGCCTAGGACACAGAGAGAAGTACGTGCTTTCTTGGGTATTACATCCTACTGTAGACAATGGAAACCTGGATTTTCTTTGCTGGCCAAACCTTTGAAAGCATTAACGTGTAAAGATACACCGAATCCCGTTCCATGGTCTGAAGAGTGCCAGAAAAGTTTTTCCGAATTGCGTAGGGCACTGTGTTCAGCTCCTGTGTTGGGTACCCCCGACTACAGTAAGCCTTTTACACTGTATGTCCATGAGAAAGAAGGTTGTGCATTGTCAGTGTTGACACAGTCTTTTGGAGACAAACAACGTCCTTGCGCGTATTTTTCGTCGACTTTGGATCCGGTAGCTAAAGCATTGCCAAGTTGCTTGAGAGCCACAGCGGCAGCAGCTGTTTCTATTCGACAGTCTGCTGGGTTAGTAATGAATAACACGTTGATTGTGATGGTTCCACATGCAGTGTACACGTTGTTAAACAGAACCAAGACACAGCACTTAACTAGCGCTCGATTGTCAGGTTACGAGCTGACACTGTTAGCGAGTCATGTGCACATAAAGAGGTGCAGTACGTTAAATCCAGCCACGTTATTGCCGATTCCAGTAGAGACAGATGATGTTGAACAGCATGATTGTCTTCTTAGAACAGAAGAAGAAACGAAAGGAAGAGTGGATCTTAAAGATACTCCTCTTGTAGAGTGTGATGGTACCTTATGGGTGGATGGTTCATGCTTCAAGCTTCCGAATGGTGATACGACTGCAGCATATGCTATCACAACTTTGCATACGATTGTTGAAGCTGCACGTATACCACATAATTCAGCTCAAGCAGCAGAGTTAATTGCACTTACGAGAGCGTGTGTGTTATCGAAAGGAATGAGAGTGACAATATATACTGACAGTCAGTATGCTTTTGGTGTGGCCCATAGTTTTGGGCGATTATGGAAAGAACGTGGATTCCTGACTTCGCATGGAGCTAAAATACAGAATGGTCAGTTGGTGAATGAGCTCCTTGAGTCGCTGACCCTGCCGTTACAAGTTGCGATTGTGAAGTGCAGTGCGCACAAGAAGGTTACTGATGATGTTGGTCGTGGTAATGCATTTGCTGATGAAATCACAAAAGAAACAGCTAAGGATGTGACGAATCGAATGTATGTCGCAGGCCCTGCAAGATGGGTTGGTGATGTTGGAATGTGTGAAGACACGATAGAGAGTGTGAAGTCTCTTCAAGCTGAAGCCACAGAGAAAGAATTGAGTATGTGGAGAGAAAGTATGGGTAAATTGGATGAAAATGGTTGTTGGGTTGACTTGTCAGAACATCAGCGATGGTTGTTACCTGATGCGTATGTGCTTGCAGTGGTGACAATGGCTCATGGAATGGCCCATATTAGTGTGAAAGTTATTTGTAAGTTGTTGGCTCCAGTATGGCAAAATGCTGGAATTCCTAAATGTGCAGAGAATGTGGTCAAAAATTGCATGGTGTGTCTGAAATACAATCCTGGTAGGGGAACCCCAACTCCAGCTGGTCATTTTGCGCCACCAACGTACCCGTTTGAGGTTTTGCAGCTAGATTTCATCCACATGGAAAGATGCAACAATTTGAAATATGTACTAGTTGTTGTATGCGCTTTTTCAAGGTGGATAGAAGCATACCCTTTGAAAGACAACACTGCCTTGTCCACAGTTAAAGCCCTTGTCAAAGAATTTTTCCCTAGGTTTGGAATGCCGAGAATGGTCTGGAGTGATAATGGGAGTCAATTTGTGGGTCGAGTGATGAAAACAGTATGTGAGGGACTAGGCATCAAGCAGAAGTTCCACGCTGCAGATCACCCCCAATCAGCTGGACTAGTAGAGTGCTATAATGGCACGCTCAAGTTAAAATTAGCAAAGATACAGGCAAGCTCTGGTCTTAAATGGCCTGACGCTCTGCCTTTAGCACTCCTATCAACAAGAATGACTGCGCATTCACGAGTGGGACTTAGTCCCTATGAAATCGTGTTCGGACGTCCGGCCAACATATGGGGAGTGCCAAGGCCGACAAAATTCAGTGAGATCGAACACCCCGTACTGCTTGACTATTTGTATGAATTGACGGCTAAATTGCGTGTTTTACACCAACAGGTGCATGATACTCTGCCTCAGGTCTCTGAAGCTCCAGGACACCCTATCAATCCTGGATCATGGGTGCTGGTCAAAAACTTTCAGCGGACGAAAAATGATGAGCCCCGTTGGACTGGCCCCCATCTCGTCCTTCTCTCAACGAGATCAGCGGTTCGAGTGAAAGGGAAAAAGAACTGGATTCACGGCGTTCACTGCAAGAGGGTCCCTTTGCCTTTGCCTTACGACCAGTGGGTCCAGGAGGGGATCGCTGACTCGGAGACTGAGACCGTGCCTCGTTTTCTGCCGTTCAGCGATGCACGTGTAAAAGGAACGCTAACAGGAAAGCGATGACATTTTGCAAGAAGCTGTTCCACCGTCAGTTCGATTGGACACTTCAGAGCCTGAACTCTTGTTTCAAGATCAAACAGTACCTGGAAAAAGCCGTTACAATTTAAGGTCAAGAACTATGGACAAATAAAATTTTCTTTTTCTTTGCTATTTTTGAAAAGTGCAGCTCTCTCTTTCATCTGAGAAACTTGCTTATTTTTGTTTTTTCGAACCGCCATCCGGGTTCAGCTGCAGGGTCGCGGTTGCCCAAGTCTTTGGAGTGCAACTGAAGACGTTAGGTCGACAGTTCTGGTCGGTCTAAGGGAGTTGCCCTGGGCTGACAGAAGCATTTCCTTAAGTATAGAACACCCTACCACCGCGAGCAGCACTTAGAGAGGATGGAGTTTTTCGAGAATGAGAGACCTGCCAAACCAATGGACTTCAAAGCCAGAATGTGTAAAATGATGACAAGGAAACGATTTTTGATGTTATGAATTTTCATGTTGTTTAGCGTAATAGCGATTCTCATAGGATATGTTTTATTCACTTTTCAAGTGACATTTGCACCCACTACACAGCCCATACCTCCTCCTACTGTTTCCTCGCATTCTTTCCACCCTTTGCCTGAACACGAGTCTGATAGAAGATTGGAATTTGTCAATAATTCATTCATTCAGCTTCTACACCAACACCAATTAGTAGTAAACACGACTAATTGTTGGGTGTGTGGTCTTATGCCCCATACTACTGATAAAGGTATCCCTTATCTGGTCCTGCCTTTCAGCCATAATGGTTCTGTGTGGGCATATAGAACAATGTTTATGTATGCTCACGAAGCCAACCCCCTACGTTCCGTGAAAGATAATCCCAAGAATAGTGCTCTAGTTAAGGGGATTTTAGATATGATGAGGGAAGAGATTTCCTATGAGACTATCCCGAGAGATGAGACACTAGCATATATTGGATGGAACATGACAGGATATGGGGTTACTTTGAGTGAGAACCAGCAAGCAAAGAAATCCTCCCCGATTTGGATTGTACCCCATCAGGGTCACCTATGTCTGCAAGGTAAAGGCAAGAATCCCAGAGCTCAGTTAGGGAGAAGTATCTGCGCTGAAACTTATGTTTTCGCGTCCCAGACTTCCCCTTCGTTCCTAGCAGCTAAGGGTACCTATTTCGTCTGCCATGACAGAGCCTATACATGGTTGCCCCCGGACTTTTCGGGCACATGTTTTGTTTCGTTCCTGCTGCCTCCCACCTACACGACCACGGCAGATTACCATAGGACAAGGATAGTTAGAGGTGTCATCAGTCAAGATGACACTGTAGGACAGGAGTTTGGAGACTTTGTGAAGGGTTCTCTGCCGTTTTGGGGTCCAATGGTTAACAGCAGGTACATAAGGCAATTGACAAGAGTGGTTGAATCCACGGTAGTTGAAACAGCCGGTGCCCTTGGCAATTTGACTGCTGAGCTCCAGTCGGATCGCCTTATGACTCTTCAGAACAGGGTCGCGTTAGACGTCATACTTGCAGACCGAGGTGGGGTATGTACTGTGATCAAATCAAGTTGCTGTGTTTTCATTCCAGATAACGCTCCGACAGTTTACCAGGCCATTTCCAAACTGCATAAGATTTCCGAATCTATTCACGTGGATAAAGGAGATTGGTCATTGGTGGGGTGGTTCTGGGAATTGATATCCGCCTGGGGTTGGAAGATTCTGGTAGTCATTGGGATGATCTTAGCCATTCTTTTCCTGTTCTGTCTATGTGCACAGTGTGCTCCTGCTATTTGTGGCATCTGTGCTACATCGTGTGTAAGGAAACCTGTATCAAGAGACGAGCTAAGTAATAGGATGATGCTACAACAACACCTCCATGACTTTATGGACATAGACCTGGACTCAGACTAGCGTGAGTATAGGTTATTTGCTTATGTAAGGGCAAAAGGAGGGTCTGTGGTACTGTAAATTTCGGAACCATGTATTTAACATGGTCCTAACATGTCCAATTTTGTATCAGCAGACCGAGAATGATTAGGCTACCATGCACAAGCATTTGCATCACATTCGAGTGGCGAGATCACCTGAAATCGGAGTCCGAAATTTACAGTACCACATTCGTTCTGAAACTCGGGTTTCCATTTTAGAAACGACAGCCATTTTGTGATTGCCCTCACATAGGCCCAGGACTAGGCCAAGCATCGGTCTAAAGGACACGCACACCTTCGTTGACTCTTCGGTGACCTGAGCAAACTAACTTCGCTGCCTGAGGCCGAACCTGTTCGGTCAGTTCCCTCCCTGCGGCCGAATGAGATTAGTATCAGGGCTCAGCCTATTACGAAACCTTTTCATCTCACACGAACCGTGCCTAATCTTCTGCACACCTGTCACTGTTTCCTACTTTATGACTTGCTTTACGAGGAGGAGGTGCCCGTTTTTATTAGGTGTCCAGCGATATCTGATGAAAATACTAAACCTTGCCGGGTAATTGATTAAGGGCTGGACAAACTGAAATGTGTGCTTGCCATTATGACTCTGCTTTTTCCTTTGTAGTGAATGTATGTGAATGATCAAGCTGTAAAATAAGGAATGTTTGCCTAAAGCATAATATTTTGTATAAAAGAGAAGGCTGGCTTTGTAAGGTTGAGCAGTCTCCTGAGAATATACACCGTGTTGTACTTCTAGGATGCCTGTTACTGGCTGCAGCCAATAAATACGATCTTTGACTTCACCAAGAAGACTCTGTGTTTCTGTAGTCTGAGACAGGAAGAACTCGAAGTCTTCGGGTGTGTTCCCTGGCACCGCTGGGTTCTGAAAAACCCAGTACTTCAGAGGAAAGTATACAGCACATTTATGCAAGCACAGAGTGTAAGAAATTGGGTTATTGATTGGGAGGGGGGAACCCTTCTTAAACAACAATCACAATCTTTGTCACGGTCAACCAAAAAGGTCACTAAATTAACCTGTGATTACATTTCTGTTAGCTTAGCGTCAAAGCTGTCAGGCTTAACTTAGAGTCAATGTGTAAAGTACTTATGCAGCCAACAAACCGTATTAAAATGAAAAACCAACACCCGAAAAATCACAAAACAATTTTTAAAAACAGGGTACATTTTAATAAATTAAAAACCAGAACATCAAATATCCAGTCAGTAGAGATTTTCAGATTTAAAGATTTAAGTGGATATAGGGCCAGATGCATCAAAGGGTTTTGCCCATTCTGTGCCTATCGGAAAATGTGTTCATGCATATGGCCCATAGCCCCTAAAAGCACAAAGCGCCACTCACGGTCATCTGGTCGTGCTAGACCAGGGGTGAGTCACACTTCAGGATGACCATGGCAGAGTGCGGGCCAGACGCAGGGATCAAATTAATCCAGCTGAAAATGTTACCTTCTCAGTGTCCGGCGTGAGGAGCTCCACTCACAGTAGAGGACACCATGAGGACAGCGAAGGCGATGTAGATGGTCATCACTGTAGCACGAAGATCTGGTCTGATGTTGCAAACTGTCATTGCTGGAGCTTCGCATTGGCGGTGGCTGCAGGCTGTCATTGTTGTAGTGTTAAGTCCAGATCCAGTCCAGCGTTGCGATCGTCACTGGCGGTCGCTGAAAAGTCGGGTTTACCAGAGCTTCATGTTGGCTGTTGTTGCAGACAGCAGTCTCGGCACGAATGGGCCTGTTTGCAGTCATGAAGATCCCAAAACGTCAGTATTTCAGCTTTTCTTGTACAGAAGTGCACTTTGATGCCAGACAAAGGTCCTGTGTAAACACCTCTTGGGGATCTGGGACTCACTCTAGCAAAGGCCAGTAGGTCTCAGGCAGGTCCAGTGTCAGCAGGTCAGCTAATGCAATTGTGCCACTAAGGCTTTAGTTTAAAGTTGAAAGAATGCGATACATTTTTAGAGAACTGTGCATAGAAGTCAATTTGGGGTCACCACGGGTCACAGCTGCGACTCCTAGCTTGCGCAAATACCATGTGGCAGAATGCTTGCGACCCCTGGGGTCGGATTTGATATAAGCAACACAACCGGAAGTGAACAAGGCTACTTTCCAAAGAGGTTAAGTGCATATAGGAAAAGTTTGCAGGGCCTGTTCATCATTAAAGCAAAGCAGTAAATAAATAAAAGCCTGTGCACTGGGCTGTAAATTAGGTTTATACTATTTTTTGTTCACTTTTGTACTGCACTCTTCCCAGGATGTGAGAAACAAATGGATTTCCTGTGCTTGAAAAGAGGCCTTCTCAGCTTTCTGTTATATTTTAGCAGCATTGCAATAGCACTGAAAAGAAACAGGTCACATGATCAGACAGGAAGCAATGAACCAGCAACCTGAACTTCAGCTGTGGCTCTCTGATGACTTGAATTGCAGGCTTCTCCTTCGGAGGTGTGTGCTGCGACATGAGAAATGTTTCCCAGAGAGCAGATGAATGTAATGTCATGCCACATGAGCATTCCAGTAACTACAATGATATGAAAGAAATGTACCAGTCCCAACCGAACAAGTTGGCAGGCATTGAACAGACCACAGTCCTTTCACCCCCACGACCAGCCTGACAGTGTGGGCATCAGATCAGTCCTGCTCATCTCTGCCATCGTCTCTCACTGCACACATGCAGCTTGAGGCCTTTGTCCTTCCCTTCGTTTTTGAAATGATGAAATAACCTGGTAAGGTTAGAATGCGTTGTATTCAGTTTATTTAGGACTCGAATAAAGAGTCCAAATATGTTTATAAAAAGGGATCTAACATCCTAATATGTAATACGAAAGTGTGAACTATGCTCAGAAATACTAGAGTAACAGGAGTAGAACGTTTCTACAAATCAGAGTTATAGTGGGACTGCAGGCGCTCATGTAAAATGGTGTCTGTATCAACTTGCACATTTGAGTTTTTAATACATGTAGCCAGCATATTTCTGGCAGTATAATTTTGTGTTTCTCAGTAGGCAGCTATGTTCCATTTCTTATATATTTAAATGTACATCTTTACAATTGCTTTATTCACAACGTTTAAACAAGCGTTACCCATTATGTTTTAGTGTAAAATGCTATCCTAAGGGGGCATGATTTGCTCTGCCAACCTGTTACTGGTTTGCTGTGCAGCACAGGCAGTTCTTGAAATGCCAGCTTTGGTGACCATGAGAAAAACATTTATTGAGCAACCAATATACTGATGATTGGGCCCTTCCAGTCTTCTGTCTTTCAGTCAAATCTTGTCAATTGGGCCATATTTGGTCTCCTGCATGGCGCCATGTTTCTGTGAAATTTTAACGCCTGCTGTTAGACCTGCCCCTTTGTGCAGGTTTATCCCCAAACATTTTGCCTTTTGCCTCCTATTTTTCTGACCCTGTTTTCGTTGGCTATTGGATTCTGGCACTTTACCACTGCTGATCGGTGCTAAAGTGCATATGCTCACTGTATAAATTGTGATATGATAGGTTATCCATGATTGGCATATTTGAATTACTGGTAAGTCCCTAGTAAAGTGCACGGCATGTGCCAGGGCCTGTTAATCGAATGCTACGAGTGAGCTTGCAGCACTGGTTGTGCCACCCACATGAGTAGCTTGTAAATGTGTCTCAGACCTACCACTGTAGTGTCTGCGCGCACAGTTGTGAACTGCCATGTTGTCCTGACAAGTGCACCCACATGTTAGGCCATAACCTTCAATTTTCTTACACATAAGGCACCCCTCAGGTAGGCCCAAGGTACCCCCTCCCCCCAATGAGCAGACTGCATGTACTGGTGTGTGTGACATGTCCTGATATTGAAATAATGTCAATTTTGTTTTTTTACTGTTGAAAGGCTATCTGTCCCATAAGCTAACATGGGAGTTGCTTTGTAACATCCTACAAGTATAACTTTCCATAGGGACAATATGGAGAAATGGAGTTTAGGCTCTCTGAACTCAGAATGTATTAATTTACCTTTGGGTAAAGGTTTTTTTTTATTCTGTGTTTGAAAATGCCACTTTTAGAAAGTGTTAGTAATGCAAGGGGTGGGCCCTATACCACACAGCTAGATTTGGCCAGTAAATAATGGAAAAGTCAAAACATCTAGCTGTCTATTTATTGGCTGCTAACTTTTAGACAGACTCGGACCAAATTCACAAATCAGTTGGTCTATTACGTTTACTTATTCATTTTCAATCATTTCATCTTATAAATACTCAAAACAGAGGTCAGATACACATAACGTTCACATTACATCAAACCAAACAACATTGAGACCTAGTGACAAGTAACAAATAACAAACAAAAAAATTGAGATGGTTTCCAAGTCCTAAAACAGAAAAAATAAGTAACCCATTAATCAAATTTTCAAGAAGCACTGGGGTTACCACACAAGGGAAAACACAACATTTCAAGTAACAAAGGGGTACAGTATTCAATACACATATTTCCCTGAGTTGCTACACATTCTGATTTAAATTCTTCCCCTGTTGG
Organism: Triturus cristatus; assembly: GCF_964204655.1. NCBI lineage: Eukaryota > Metazoa > Chordata > Amphibia > Caudata > Salamandridae > Triturus > Triturus cristatus. The sequence continues at coordinate 1,153,520,412 of NC_140583.1, read as the reverse complement.
TTAGAAGTGCCAACGCGTTTCAAGTCCCTCTCTATTTTTGGGGGCTCTCTTCAGGGCTGTGACTGGATTCTGTAAAACCAACAAACGCATGTGTATTGTTTTAGTGCACAATCCTCATTCTCTATCCCCTCTATAACACTCATAGATATTTCAAGATTATATCTACCTCAAATTGGTCTTGGGCATCCCTTCAAGGAAATGCGCTTGTTATCCTAAAAGGACAAGGTGATTTAGTTACTCACTGCCCATATTTACATTTGTTATTAATTAGTTGTTTGTGGATTAATCAACGATTCCACATATTTGGCGGAAATTTTCTTTAGTCTTCAACAGTCACCTTTTCTTCAGCTTAGCGCTATATTTAAAATGGCTTGCTGCGCGGATTTGTTTAAAAGCCTGCAAACACAAAATTGCTATCAGTGGTGGAAGGGAGGCTCAGGGCTTTTGATTGAAAGACTAGCGCGCGAGTGTGAAATCCTTTGTTCTAACACTTACTTGCTGTTGAAGTTACTACTGGCAGTTAGTGCAAGTCACCAAGACCATCTGCGGCGTACCCCAGGGCTCATCCCTCAGCCCAACGCTGTTCAACATCTACATGGCAACACTCACCCGCCTCGCCTGACTGCACGACCTCAACATCATCTCCTACGCTGACGACACCCAGCTGATCCTCTTCCTCACCAAGGACCCCCACACCGCCCAAACCAACCTCCACTAAGGAATGAAGGCCGTCGCCGAATGGATGAGGAACAGCCGACTGAAGCTGAACTCGGGCAAGACGGAGTTCCTCATCCTCGGATCTACCCCTTCGGCCTGGAACGACTCCTGGTGGCCGACCGCACTGGGAACAGCTCCAACACCCACCAACCACGCACGCAACCTAGGGGTCATCTTCGACTCCACCCTCTCCATGACCAAGCAGGTCAACGCCGTCTCTTCCTCCTGCTTCAACACCCTCTGCATGCTCCGCAAGATCTACAGGTGGATCTCCACCGAAACAAAAAGAACGGTCACCCAAGCCCTTGTCAGCAGCAGGCTGGACTACGAAAAACACCCTCTAGCGCAGGAGCCTCGGCCAAACTCCTGAAACGGCTTAAACGCATCCAGAACACCTCTGCACTTCTGATCCTCGACATCCCTCGCCACAGCCACATCACACCCCACCTTAGAGACCTGCACTGGCTCCCCGTTAACAAGAGGATAACCTGCAAGCTCCTCACCCACGCACACAAGGCACTCCACAACACCGGATCAGCGTACCTCCACAGCCGACTCAGCTTCTACACCCCCACCCGCCAGCTCCGCTCCACCGACCTCGCCCTGGCCACAGTACCCCTGCATCCGAAGAGCAATCTCCGGCGGCAGATCGTTCTCCCACCTCGCCGTCAAGACTTGGAACACCCTCCCGATCCACCTACGGCAGACTCAAGACCTGCTGTCCTTCAGATGACTCCTCAAGACCTCGCTCTTCAAGCATTAGCAGCATCCCCCACCCCCAGCGCCTTGAGACCCTCACGGGTAAGTAGCGCGCTCTACAAATGCTATGATTGATTGATTGATTGATTGCTTGCCGTGGCAGAAATACAAGGATATTAATCACTCTTCTTCATAATCATGGCTTTGACCTAGAGAGAAAACGAGTGTTAGAACTGGGGGTCTCTAGTTGGCAGAGGTAGGTCCCTTTGACCAAATAGGAACCCTTGCTTCTAAGTCAGGGAAAGGGGATTACACTACTGGATAACCCATGCTCACCCCCTTGGTAGCTTGGCACGAGCAGACAGGCTTATCTCAGAGGCAGTGTGTTAAGCATTTGTGAACACATACAGTAATACAGTGAAAACACTACAGATGGATACCACACAGGCTTTATAAAAATAAGTATTATTTATATAGACTTAACACAAGACCACAAATGACAAAAATCCACAATACTGTACTTAAAATAGACTTAAAGATGGTAGAAGTGACTTAGTTCAAGTTGATGATAAATGCGACAAAGTTCTCACAAAAGTACCTGGATGCGTAACGCAAAACAAACAAAAGGTTCGCAGGAATGGAGATGCGTTGGTTCCTTACTTCGGGGGAGACTATGCGTTGCGCCGCAATGCATGCGCAGAGTAGGGGATGCGTCATGGTCCTTACAGGAGAGGAGGTGATGTGTTGATTCTCGTACAGCGTTCCGGTTACGATGCGACAAGATGGCGCCTCGATGCGATGCGGCAAACCGGTGCGATGCGATAAGATGGCGCCCTTCATGCGACGACGTGAAGACGATGTGTGCACGCCAGGCAGCTGTGCGGCGAACTCTGTAACTTTGGAGCAGCGACAGGCCCTGCGACACGCTTCTACGGGATGCGATGGTGACCTCTGCGGCGGCGAATCTTTCTTTGGCACTGAAGACACCACTGTAGGCCAACCCAGCAACCCAGCACACTGGCAGGGGGCAGTCCAACTCCTACAGCTTCCTTGGTTCTTCTCCTTGGCAGAGGTTCGTCTTGTTGTTCCAGAAGTGATCTAAAGTCTTGGGGTCTGGGTCCCCCTATTTATACTACTAAATCCTTTGTCCTCTGAAGGAAGAGGGGCCTGTACCTAGTCCAAACCAGTTCTGTGCAGTCCTGGAGCACTGTGTTTACAGGACTCCCTCTTTCCTTTGGCAGGGTGGGCCAGGGACATCAGAAACACCACAGGAGGTAGAGCCAGCATTGTGGAAGGTAGGCACAGCCCTATTCAGACCCAGGTGCTGACTTCTCCCACCACTCTACATTCAGATTGGTCTATTCAGCCCTGTGCTGACTCAGAGGGCTTAGAAACAGGAATACTCGGCCCGAAAGAATATGATTTAACAAAAAACATCCCAAAACCCGGTGATGTATTTCCTACCAAAGATTCACAAACAAATAATGGACCCACCTGGGAGACCAATTGTCTACGGGTGCGATTCTTTATTAGAGCCAATTTCGAAATACGTGGATGTCTTTTTAAAACCTTTTCTCCAACATGTTCCATCGTACTTGAGAGACACAATGGACTTTATCAACAAAATAGAAGGCCTCCAGTTTGATGTCCAAAACCAAATGTTGGTGTCATTCGACATAGTATCCCTGTACACACAAATCCCCCAAGAAGAGGCACATGGCGCTCTTGAAACTTATCTCGACACCTATGAACACTCACAGCGGGTATCAACAGAGTTCATCCTCCAACTAGCTACAGTGGCATTAAAAAAGAACCACTTTAAGTTCGATGAAAAATTCTACATCCAAACCAAAGGGACTGCCATGGGTTGTCCCTTTGCCCGGGAGATGGCAGTCTTCTAAATGGCAAGGTTTGAAGATTATTTTATTATGACAACTACCCTTTCAAACAAAATCTTTGAAAGTGGTATCGTTATATTGACGACATCTGGTGCCTTTGGAATGGCTCGGAAACAACTTCAATGCAATTCCATGATTGGCTCAACACGAGACACCCAGATATTAAATTCACAGTTACTAAGAGTAAGACCTCTCTCACATTCCTTGATGTGGAAGTCAGGCCCTTTAATAATGAATTAAGGACAACACTACATCGCAAATCAATCGATAGGAACACGATCCTACATTACAAAAGCCTACACCCTTTGTCCTTGCGAGACAATCTGCCGTATGGCCAGCTGCTGAGAATTAAACAGAACTGCTCAAGGATTGAATACTTTGATGCCCAGGCGACAACTCTGTGTGAGCAACTACGAGAAAGAGGTTACCCAAAAAAACTTTTTTTAAATGCCAAACGGAGGGCCTGATTTACACCAAGGGAATGTCTCTTCTCAAAGAAAGTCAAGGAACCCATGATCAAATTGGTGTGTGTCTCCATCTTTGGACAGTATACTAATCAATTTTGCCAAATCATTCTTAAAAACTGACACTTGCTCCAATAATGGATTGTCCATTTGAAAGACCACTTTTTGCCATGAAGAGAGAATTGAGCATTGGCAAAAAACTGGTGAGGGCCGACTGTACCCCAACACCCAAGAAACAGGACCTATGTTCCCCCTGGAAGTTGAAACCAATTGAGGAACACCACAAGTGTGGTAACTGAATTTCCTGCGAAACAACAGGTGAAGGATCTGTATTTGAGCACAATACCATCAAATGGACTCACAAGATGTTTTCAAATTGTAAAAAAAAAGAAATTTGGTTACAAGATCACATGCCCTTGTGGGAAGCAGTTTATTGGAAAGACAAACCAAGAGATCCGGCTGAGAATAGTTCAACATCGATCAAGAATCCGCACCAAAGTTGCAATTGCTCCTATGGTGAGCCACTTCATACAAGCGAACCATAGTGAAAAGGATATAAAATGGACAGTCCTCTGGGTAGTCAAACAAACACCAAGAGGCTGAGATATTGAAAGAATCTTACTGCAGAAAGAAGCTTACCTAATCCTGAAATTCAACAGTGCCATATCAGGCCTGAATGAAATATCAGATATTTCAAGAACTTAAAAAGGTCCCTTTTTTGAATGATCACCACAGCTTCCGATCCCTTTCAAAATATGACAGAATGCAGAATGTGTCTGTGCCCTCCAAAAAAGGATACTTAACAGCCTCACTAATTAGGGAACCATCATCGGAAGGCCATGGTGATGTAAAAAAATGTTTCTAATAAAAATCCTTAAGAATATGTTGGCAGATAAATCAACAGAATACGTGCACACTTGCTCTAGACTACCAGGTGCTACCACCATTGGCAAAAGACCTTCGCTGTCAAAATGGTTTGCAAAATACCCACACGCAGAAGAAACCATCATGTGTACATGTGTTTAAAATAAATATGAGCAACTTTCACAGTGCAAAGACTTTTTTATAAGGTAATAAAACGAGCACAGACGTTTTTGATACTGTTCATGCAAGTCCAATAATCATGATGCAACCAATTAATTAACTGGAGTCACAATAAAACCATAAAAAATGATTCGTACACGTTTAAATGAAGTCAGCTGAAGCAAGCACCAGTTGGTTGAAGTCTTCATAAATAAAACCTACATTAAATAAAAAACTACATTAACCAGCATGCCTACAACCCATCTCTAATACAAACGGAATTGGAACAGGAAGTCCTTGTTCAATAAAACCATCTCTCCGGTAGAAACAGTGTTCCAGAGAGCCGGTGGAATGTAGCAGGAATGACTAAAGAAGTTTGAAAAAATTTGAGGGCTGACACCAGGTTGCTTTGAAATATTTGACTCTAGCAGCACTTCTAACCAACAGGGGAAGAATTTAAATCAGAATGTGTAGCTGGTGCAGTTCGGGTTCCTCAATTCCCCTCTATTTCCACGGACAGAGTGATTTCTCAGTCACACACACACACACATCATACGCTGGTGGGGCCCATAACACCAACATTCATTCTATCAATCTATCCGCACCTACTCAAAGGGGAAAACATTGGTTTCGAACTACACTGCTTACTTGATAGGAGTATCACTTTTCCCTGAAACACCTTAACGTCTTTCCCATCAAGAACAGGTCAATAGATCATTTAGTTGAGTTTGGTTTAGTGACGCCTTATAATTCTAAACTATTCAAATACATTTCAATTAAATACCAACCCGACACATAAATTCAATCAATGTTTTCTTTATCTAATTCAAATGCAGGTTAAATCCTAATAATTCAGTTTTCATCTTTTGTCATATTTACACATTCTGGCTAAATGTTGTTTTCTAAGACAGAATCTGGTCCTCAGTCAAAACGCCAAAGTTCTGTTCTATCATGCAGAGTCACCGTCCTCTCCGTCAGCATAACATCAGGATACTCTCCGTCACTTTCTGTCCGACCTCGACTTTTGTAGAGAGACCTTACCTCTCTAGTCTACCATTATTTATACTAATTTTACATTTGCAAAAAGTATCAAATACAAATTAGATGGCTCTCATTGGTCCATTAGATCACATCTTCGTGCATCAGGAAACATTCGATGTAGTTCCCATGTGGGAAAAGTTTCGATGCAAATGTCCTTTGTCAATTTTATTAGTCCAATGTATCTTTGTTGCACATCCAGGGGAACTGGCGCTTCGCCCAGGGTGGCCTTGCTGGGTACAGTTGGAACAGGTCACAGAGGGGCACGGCTGCTGAAGTTTACGCAGGCGCACTTCTCCTTGTTCCATCACTGATGTCATTCCAAACAGTTGAGTTCAGTCTGCAGCCATTTTATGGCAGGCCCAAATGGTCAACTTAAGCAAAGAAACACAAAAACGTAATTAATTCATTGAAATGTTTAAAACAGTGTTATTCCCTTACTAATACCCATATGTGTGTGTATTTATCTAGCCATTTGCCACGTTCAAAGCCATTAATACTCGTTTATTTAAGCATAAATCACGGAAAACATCACATAAGCAATTATTATCATATTAATATGCATACAAGCTTAGTTCACATATTATTTTAGCCATGAAAAGCATTCCCACGTTTATTCTTTCTGTTAATAAGGTTGATTAGTCACCATACAGCAAACTATTAATTATTATGATTAATTATTATTCAATTTAATATAAACATACGGAAATGGATTGGGTATATAAAAAGAAAACATATTACCCGCTCCATCAATCCCCCCTTTGGTGATTTTATCACCATAAAACAAAACCCATCAATTCATTTTATCTTCCCATTTTATGGAATTTCAAATATTTTTTTGCTCAATTATAATTCTGTTTCCCCTTCATCTTCTCTTTTTGCTTTGTCATACATACTCTCCTTCCATACCTCTAATTCTATTTCTTCCAAATCTCTTTCTTGTTTCTTTTCTTTCTTTTTGATATTTTCTCGTCTAATTTTCGTTTTATTTCTTTTGTGTCTGCAACACATACATCCAAGTCTAAATATCAATAATACAAAAATTACACACGTTAGTGGAAATAATATTATCCCTAATATAGTACTACCTACTTTACCTAAGAAATTCTTTATAGCAGCCATTTTATTACTAATTTTAGTCCAGATACTTTCAACCTCCAGTGGTACTATTTCATCATACAATTCTGTAATGTTTTTGATATAAACCTTTAGATCTTTGCTTTCGTCAGGAATGTAAGTGCAACAATGTTGAACTTTCAGCATTCCACAGACTCCACCCTCTTTTGCCAATAAGATGTCAAGGGCAAGTCGATTTTGCATTATCATAGCACGCATAGCAACCATTTCAGTGTTTACCAATAGAAATCCTCCAGCGGTGCTTGTTGACAAGCGATCCACTATTGTTGACAATTTCCGAATATTATTTGCATTCAAAGATATTCCCACTGCTGGTATCAAGGCTCCAAAAATGTCACCTACAATTTCTACCCAAGTTTCTCTTCTACTACGCATTAATAAATTATTTTGTCCATTATTTTCTACTCTATCCATGTGAAAGATCTTTGGAAAGACCAGGCCATCATAACATGTGCCATACCAATGGTCTGGAAACCTGTAATAAGCCTTGTTCCCACAAATGTAATACAATCCAGGAAAAACTGGATCATTTCCACCTCTATATCCCCATCCGGTTGCAATAAAATATGTATCATGGCACTCACTAGTCCCTATATAATAATAATCATATTGGGATCTTTCCCTCATAATACATAATTTGCCTTTCTGTGGTGTATCTATAGCCATTGTTGGACTGGCTTCATTTTTCAGCTCCTTTTCTTCGTCTACATCCCAAACAGTCTTTCTCATTTTGTTTCCTTATGCTTCTCTATTCATTTTTAATCTCCTTTCCTCAACCATATCTAAAAATGTTTTCTCTTCTTTCTTCAAACTACAAGTTAAATTGTTTCTAAAAATATATTCTAATGTTAGTTCCTTAGTTTCTATAAAAATTTCTCCTAATGCGTTAGCAGTCTTAGCAGGGTTCAATTCATTATTCATAGGTAATTGTCCAAGAATGTTATCTATGTCTGACAAGTTATATTCTAATTTCCCTACTTGATCAAATATACTTGTTAACACACTACATGTTATTCCATAAGTTGCTGGGAGGTGGTGATAAGTCACTCCTTCTGAAACAGATGCAGGTAACTGCATACATACGTAGCAATCCCTTACGTCCATTGTCTTTACGTATTCATATAATAATTTTGAAAACACATTACTAGAAAAATCAGTTATAGACCTATCCTTGTGTATATGTTCAGTGCTTGTTTTAATTGGAACTACCTTTTGAGAACTCTTCCTTATGTTAGTCATATTCTCTGTATGCCTTTCTAATGTTTCTAAAGTTACTTTGAAAGAGATCAGTAGAGCAAGTACGCTCCAAAGAAGCATTAATAATCCTGTACAACAACAACACATTTTACACAATCTCTTCATAAAGGTGCATCTACTCTTGTTATCATATATGTTAGCCATCTTGTTAAAATGACCGTGTCTTTTGACTTAGCCTCTTCTACTCCACTACTGGGTCTTCCACCTTAAAGCACTAAGCACTTATCAGGCTAACACAGTCCTCTAATTTCTTATTCAATCTCTTATATTTCCTACAAAAGGCCTTTTCGGAATTACTCAGTTTGGCATCTCATCATTTTTCACTTCCTTCTCGTCATCCAAATACATAAATTCCTGAATTTCCGCTTCTTCTCCAATATCGGATAAGATAACTCTCAGGATTTCGCTGTTTCTTCTTCCTCAACCACTTTCAGTAAAGTCTCCTCTGGATTTCCTTGACTATCTACCTCTTCTCCTTGTTCAGGCAGTGCCACATACGTCCATTCTGGTGACTTATACTTCTGGTTTGGTTTTCTTGTTCTTTTGTTTTCTTCAGACACCTCTGTCTCTCCCTCTTTTGCTTAGTTCTGACTTGTCACTTCGTTCACTTGTTCAGCTTTTGAGGGATTAACTCGTGTCAATCGATATCTCAGTCTTTTTATCTAATTTGGCCAAAGGTCTCCTTTAGCATTTCTTCTTATTTTGCCTTCTTTAATGTTTCTCTTCTCGATCCAAGTTCTCTTTCTCAGAACTCGACCTTCGGGGTATTTCATTTTCACTGTCTTCAGATTCTGTCTCAATTGGCTTTTCCTTTCCAACAGTTTCTTTTTCCACCTCTTGTGTTTGCCCTACTTCTGTCCCTCCTCGGGTCTCCGACACGCAATCTTCCTGCTTGCTACTTGACCCTTCACCTAACTCAGTGTTGGATGTCCCTACACCTCCTCGGGGGTTTTTCGCAGAAATCTGTCCCTCTCTCTCTATTTCTATCCCTTCTTCTCCTTCAAGAATTTTCTCAGGTGGAACTTCTCCTACTCTTTCATCTGGTGTAAATGTCACCTCTGTTGGAGTATTCTTTTCTTTTCTTTTCTTCTTCTTGTGTTCGTTACTGGTATTTGGTATTTCTTGCTCGTCTCCAGAATCTGAACTTGTATCTGAAATCTGCAGTCTTTTCCTCAGGATTTCTCCTCGTGAAATTTGAGCTGGTCTTTGCTCTTTCTCCCCCCTTTGGGATTTTCTTTTGTCTTTGAATTCTCGTTGTCTGAATCAGCACTCGATTCTGAATCATCAAAATATTCTTTGCCCACACTGTCTGCTGGATTTGGAACTCTCAGAGTGTGACTTGCATGTATCCAATTTTTCAGTCCAGCACACTTCACAGCAGTTGTTGTGGTCAGGACAACTTGCCTTGGCCTTCCCCACCTTCAAACCAAGCAATTTCTTCTTCTGTGAACTTTTATTCTCACCCAGTACCCTGGGCTCAGGTCATGGGCTGGTTTTCTCTCAAGGGTAGTGGCATCCGCTCCAACCTGGTGAAACACAGAATGGGCTGCGTCAGACAGGCCTTTACAGTAATCCAAAACCATGTCATCAGTTATAGTCATCAACTTGTTGACTGGAACAAACACGTGTCTCATGGCGCGTCCATAATAATTTCGTGGGGACTCAAACCTGTCGTTCTGTCTGGAGTAGATCTAATCGTCATCAAGACTAGAGGCAAGACATCAGGCCATTTCATTCCTGTGGCCAAACACATTTTCCCTATTCTATTTTTGATTGTACCATTCATCTGTTCAACCACACCAGAAGCCTCTGTTCGGTAGGCACAATGTAGTTTTTGTTGTACACTTAATGCTTCACAGATCAATCTCATGATTTCATTATAAAAGTGTCCTCCTCTGTCTGATTCAATGGTCACTGGGAACCCGAACCTTGGGATGAATTCTCTTAACAATAGCTTAGCCACTGTTATTCCATCATTCCTTCTTGTTGGGAATGCCTCCACCCACCTGGAGAACAGACAGACTATCACCAAAACATACCTCAACCTGTTACAAGGGGGCATTTCAATGAAATCTATTTGCATTCTGGTGAAGGGTCCTCCCTCTCGGCCTATTGTACCTAGGCTCACTACTGTTTTCCTTCCAGGATTGTATTGCTGACATATCAAGCATCTTTGACAGAGACTCTCTGCGATCAACCTAAATTTTGCATTGTACCAGGTCTGCTTAAAGGCCCTTATCATGGCATCTCTCCCTATGTGTCCCTGGCCATGATACATCCGTGCCATGGTTGACATCATGCTATCAGGCATTACTGGTCTTCCATCCCGATAGACCCACACATGATCTTTCTCCCTTGGTGCACAACCTGCTTTTACCCACTGTTTCATTTCTTCATCTCCTGCTTCATCCTGCAACTGCCTCACTTCTCCCCATGTTCCCACAACATTAGTAAACATTAAGGAGCAAGAAGACATTTCCCTTTCCTTTGCCCGATAGATTGAATACTGATTTCGTGCACAATACTGAGCCATGTCATTTGCATACCTATTCCCGGAAGTAATGTAATCACTACCTTGACCATGAGCAGCACATTTCACAACAGCCAGTTCTTTAGGCAACTGTATCGCTTCAAGCAATTTTCCAAACACTTCTGCATTCTTTATAGGAGTTCCACTGGAGGTCAGGAAACCTCTCTGCAGCCAAAGTTGGCCGAAGTCGTGGACAACTCCAAAGCCATACTGGCTGTCAGTTATCACAGTCACTCTCACATTCTTCCCAATTTTGCATGCCTTTGTCAATGCCATTAGTTCTGCTACTTGAGCGGATTTAACTCCTTTCAAGTGTGATGCTTCTATGACTGCAGCAACTGTGCATATTGCATATGCTGCACTCAACAATCCTTCATCCGTTCTCATACAAGATCCATCCACAAACATCACATAATCACTTTCTGGCAATGGCAGATCTCTTATGTCTGGGCTGGGTTTCGTGCAAAAATCAAGCACATCCAAGCAATCATGATCAACATCATCTCTTACCTCCACTCTTTCTGCATCTGGCAATAGTGTAGCTGGATTCACATTCACACATCTCTCCAGACTCACATTGGTTGCACCTAGAATGACTTTTTCATACTTAGTCAGCCGACTATGTGACATGAACTGTGTTCGGCTCCTTGTTAAAAGCATCGCCACATCATGAGGTACAAATACTCTTAATAAATATCCCATCACAATTCCTTCACTTTGGTCTAGGCTTCGGCATGTAGCAGCTACTGCTTTCAGACATCCTGGCAAACCTACAGCTACTGGGTCTAGCATTGACGAGAAATATGCAACTGGTCTCCTCAATCTTCCATGTTTCTGTATTAACACTGAGAGTGCACAACCGTTTCTCTCACTGCAGTACAACTCGAACTCCTTCTTATAGTCTGGCATACCCAGAGCAGGGGCTTCACAAAGGCTGTCCTTTAATTGTCTAACTGCTGCCAATTCTTCTTTGTTCAATTCAAGGGGGTCTTTAACCTCACTTTTCGTCAATTTTACCAATGGTTTGGCAATCAGGGAAAAGTTACTTACCACTGACGACAGTAGCCAACCATCCCTAGGAACATTCTCACTTCTCTTTGTGTCATAGGGGCTCTCATTCCTTTGATAATTCTGATTCTATCTATTGTCACTTTTCTCAGCCCTTTTTCAATATTATGTCCTAGGTATTGTACTTCCTTCTTGCAGAATTGCAATTTTGTCGGAGATACTTTTAGTCCTCCATCTGCCAAATCTATTGTGTCTGTTTCACAAGCTTCACGCGTTTTCGATGCCACAAGTAGGTCATCGATGTACTGGACCGAAACTGAATTTTCAGGCACTGCTAGACTTTCCAGAGATTTCTTCAGCAACTGATTAAATATTGAGGGGCGCTCTGTGTACCCCTGTGGGATTCGGCACCATGCCAAAATACGCTCCCCAAACCGAAATGCAAAAAATTTGCTGACTGTCATGATGCTATGGAATGGAAAAGAAAGCATGACACAAATCAATTACTGTGTACCATTCTGCATCATGGGGAATCTGATACAAAATCACTGATGGATTTGGTACAATGGGACAACATGACACAACAATTTTGTTAATCCTTCTCAAATCCTGCACTATTCTGAACTTTCCATTAGGCTTCTTCAGTCCCATTATAGGTGAGTTACATGGACTGCTCATTATTTCCCTTAACCCCTTCGATGCTCATGACGGAGCGGTTCCGTCATGAGCATCGGTTGAGCTGTGCTCATGACGGAACCGCTCCGTCATGAGCACAGCCCCTGGGTGAAGCGCTGGCGCTCCCCCCCTGGGGCATCGATCGTGCCCCCACAGAGGGGGATGGCAGCGGAAGAGTTTCCGCTGCCACCCCCGAGCCCCCCCACGCTTCCAGATGACGTCAGCGCGCACAGCGCGCGCCGGCGTCATCAGGAAGCGTTGGACGCGCTGGAATTCATTTCTTCCAGCGCGTCCAACGGGGAGGGTGAGTATTTTGCTGCGGTATGGCGGGTGGGGGCGGAATTCAAAGGCCTTGAGGCATCGGGGGAGAGGAAAGAGTATTTCCTCTCCCCTGATGTCTCAATGCTGGGCATTCCTGTCCCACGATCGCGCACAGCGTCGCGATCGTGGAGCAGGGATGCCCCACTAGACACCAGGGATGTCCTTTTGGTGATTTGGGAAGCGACCCCTTGGGCAAGGGTCGCTTCCCTTGGTGGCTAATATTTGCACAGACGTTTCTGCCACACTTTCGGTCCGTTTCTGCCCCCGGGGGGGCAGAAAAGCCCACTAGACACCAGGGATGTGTTTTTATTTATATGGGAAGCGACCCCTTGGGCAAGGGTCGCTTACCTGGGTGGCTAATATTTTCACAGACTTTTCTCCCCCCCCCCCCGGGGGCAGATCGGTCCACTTTCGGTCCGTTTCTGCCCCCAGGGGGGGCAGAAAAGCCCACTAGACACCAGGGACGTGTTTTTATTTATATGGGAAGCGGCCCCTTGGGCAAGGGTCGCTTCCCTTGGGGAATAATTATTGCACAGACTTTTCTGCCCCCCCTGGGGGCAGATCGGTCCACTTTCGGTCCATTTCTGCCCCCAGGGGGGGGCAGAAAAGCCCACTAGACACCAGGGATGTCGTTTTGTTCATTTGGGAAGCGACCCCTTGGGCAAGGGTCGCTTCCTTGGGGGCATAATTTTCTGGAAGACTTTTCTGCCCCCCCTGGGGGCAGATCGGTCGACTTTCGGTCCGTCCGCAGGGGGGGCAGAAAAGCCCACTAGACACCAGGGAATTAGTGTAAATAAAAATGGAAGTGACCCCTTTGGCAAGTGTCGCTTCCAGGGGGCAATTTTTATAATATGCATTTGGCCCACCCGCGCCGGGACAGAGTAGCCTTTTTTTTTCCTGCTGTTTTCTGCCCCACCTGGCACATAACCCGATTGACCATTTGGGTAGTAACATAGCATGTTATAATGTTTATTGTTATATTTTTTGAGAATTGCAATTGTAAAGTTTTTTTTTTACTTTTTTCTTCTAGGTGAAGGCGTTTGCTCTTTTCAGTTTGCCGAGTTACTGGTGGTTCTGCTGTTTGTGTAGTTTGGTAAGAGACTCTTTTTTGTACAATGTAAATGTGTTTGATTTCTCTGCATGAATTTTGTTTAGCAAATGGTGTAATAATAGCAGTATGTTTGTTTTTGAGTGTCAAAAACGTTTTGCATTGGTGCTCGATGTGTATTTTGTTGTCTTGTGAGTAATTTTTTTTTTTTTTCTTCTTTCTAGTTTGATATCGTTGTTTTTTGCTGTGTCACTGCAGAGTTGGTTTCTGGTGAGTGCAGCTGTCTCTTGTAATTGGATTGTATAGTTTTTGAGTACATTGATCTTTGTGATAAAGGTACACATTTCTTTACTTACTTGGTTTGCACATTGTTGGTTGTTGTTGACTTGTTTGTGCAGTCTTCTATCTTAGTAAGTATAATGGCTAGCCGCAGGATTACTGCTCAGCAGGTTGTTGGTTTGCTGTTTGAGTCTTCCTCTGACCATGGTTCAGAGACTGACTCTGCATCTGAGGGAGAGGAGGCAGGGGACGATTCTGGCAGTGAGTTGTCTCTCCGTATGGAGTCATCGGATGATGAAGATACTCTTAGTGCGGATGAAGTGCCTGTGTTAGAGGAGGAGACTGATGTGCCGATAGTGCGGCAAGAGGCATCTGGGCTGCAGCCTGGGGCTGCAGGGCTTCCCGTTGGTGTAGTGCGGCAAGAGGCATCTGGGCTGCAGGCTGGGGCTGCAATACTTCCGTTTGAAAGTGATGACCTCTGGGTTGCCCCTGGCATGGTGCAGCCGGCATTGCCAGAGTTTACTGGTGTTCCAGGGTCTAGAGTGAATACTGAAAACTTTTTGCCGGTAAATTTTTTTCAGTTGTTTATGGACGATGTGTTTTTGGCAGAGATTGTTGAGCAGACTAATTTGTATGCCGAACAGTTTTTGAGGGACAACAGTGCCAGTCTTAAGCCACACTCTAGAGCTACCCGGTGGACTCCCACAAATGTTGAAGAGATGAAGAAGTTCTTGGGTTTAACTTTTTTGATGGGCTTGCTAAGGAAGCCATCAATGTCTTCATATTGGTCTAGCAGTCCCTTGATGGCAACGTCTATTTTTCCGGCAGTCATGACTCGTGACAGGTATTTGCTTCTGCTTCGGATGATGCATTTTGTTGATAATGGTTTAGCGTTGCCACGAGATCACCCTGACTGTGACTGTCTTTTTAAGATTAGGCCTGTCCTTGATCACTTTGTTGATCGATTTTCTGAGATTTATGCCCCTGGGAAAGAAATTGCAGTGGATGAGTCTTTGGTGTTGTTCAAGGGCCGCTTGGTTTTTAGGCAATACATTCCTAGTAAGAGGGCACGCTATGGAATAAAGCTGTATATGCTGTGTGACAGTAGTTTGAGTTTAGTTTGAGTTTAAAAATATTTATATAGCGCACTTTCACCAGCGGTTTCATGGCGCTGCAACAGATCAGACATCCCCAGAGTAGAAATAACGGAAAATAATAAAAAGAAGACAAAAACAGCAAATGATCTAGTTAAAAATTTTAGCAAATAGATGAGCTTTGAGCTTTTTCCGGAATTGGGGGTAGGAAGTTAGAGATCTAAGCTCTAAAGGCAGGGAATTCCACAGGACAGGGGCAAGGGTCGCAAACTTCGATCCTCCCCACTTCTTCCTCCGGAAGCAGGAGACTGACAGCAGGGATTGCGTGGATGAGCGTAGTTCCCTAGTTGGAACGTAGGGGACGATCTCAGATGAAATAAAGGCCGGGGCCGGGGCCGCGCCCAGTCGTGCTTGAAAGATGATAGAAGCAAGCTTAAACTGGACGCGTTCACGGACAGGGAGCCAGTGTAAGGATTTGAGAAGGGATGTTACGTGATGGGATTTTGGAAGATTGAAAACCAACCGTGCCGCCTGGTTCTGGATCAGCTGCAAACGTCTTAAACTATATGCAGGTATACCTGCATATAGGGCGTTGCCATAATCCAGGCGGGAGATAACCATCGCCAAGATGATCAATTTTAAGGCATCAAAGGAAAAAAAACGGGATACCTTGTGGATGGTGCGTAGTGACAGAAAAGAAGAAGACACCACAGAGCTAACCTGGGAGTGAAGAGTGAGCTGAGAATTAAGTTTGATACCTAAAGTTTTAACTGAGGTAGAAGGGACCGGGGAAGAACCAAGGGAAGGGGGCCAAAAAAGTGAAGACCAGGGACTGGAGGAACCACCCGTCAACACCAACTCGGTCTTATCCGGGTTAAGTTTCAAGTGGTTGAGGTTCATCCAGTCCCGGAAAAAAATCATAACAGACTGGAAATTTAAGATGGAAGCAGAGGAAGAAGAGAGATTGAAAACAAGTTGGAGGTCATCCGCATAATTGTATACGCTGACCTCCATTTGCTGCAATGAAAAAATAAGGGGGGCAATATAGAGGTTAAACAAAAGAGGTGAAAGGGAGGAACCTTGAGGAACCCCGCACTGAACTTTCCGGAAGTCCGCAGAAAAGTCACCCAGGCGAACAGCCTGGCTGCGGTCCCTCAGGAAGGAGGATAACCACACCAGGGTGGTACCCCCGATCCCCGCCGCCCTGACACGGGAAAGCAAGATGGTGTGATCAACCGTGTCAAAGGCGGCTGAGAGATCGAGGAGGACCAAAGCCTGGGCCTGGTTGGTGTCCATTCCCTCCCTGAGGTTGTCAAGGACTGAAAGTACTACGGACTCCGTAGAGTGTGCGGGGCGGAAGCCGGCCTGGCGGGGAGCCAAGGCCCCATACTCCTCCACAAAAGTGCTCAAAGAACTGGTAACATGGCGTTCGAGCACCTTAGCCGGAAATGGTAGGAGGGAGATTGGGCGATAATTGGCGGGGACCGCAGGGTCAGCGCCGGGCTTCTTTAAGATGGGAACAATAACAGCTGTTTTCAATGACTTGGCTACAACCCCCTGGGAAAGAGAACTGTTAAGGAAGTGAAGGAAGGGGTCTGGACAAGTTGTATAAATGTGGCAAAGGATGTGCGCGGGGCAAGTGTCCAGTGGAGAGCCGGATTTAACACGGGGAATTATCGAGGTCAAGGATTCCTTAGTCAAGAGGGGAAGGGCATCGAGTTGTCCCTTAGGTGGAGGACACTGAGGGTCAACAAAAGTGGGGGGGTGAGGGAATGTTGGCTTTAATAATAGCAATCTTCTCAATAAAGAAATTATTTAAAGAGTGACAAAGGTCCTGGGAAGGGGAGGGCTTAAGAGATGTCCTATCGGAAAATGCCAAATTGTGGACAGTCGAAAATATTTCCCTCGGTTGATTCTCAGCTGCGAGAATCTTTGAGGAGAAGTAGGCTGTTTTTGCAGCCAAGATGGCCTTCTTGTATTGAGCCAGGATAGTAGTAAACTCAGATCTGAGTAAGGGACAATAATTCCTCCTCCAGGCACGCTCGGCTCGGCGTACCGCTAGTTTGATGGTCTTAAGATCCTCATTAAACCACAAGTTGGCATCCTTCTCCCGCTTTGAAGTCACCCGCTTCAGCGGGGCAATGGAATCACAGCCTGAGGAGAGCCAATGTTCAATGGCAATGTCCTGAGAGAGGGTCGATAGGCCTTGTAGGGTGGGGTAGGAGGAGGTTAGTAATGCGGATAGATTCTCCGGATCCACTCGGCTCCATGAGCGGACCCAAACATTCTTTGGGAGCGGGGGCCTAACAGTAGGGTTAATAGGAAGTGTGAACGAAATGAAATGATGGTCAGACCAGGTGCAGGGTAAGATGGACATAGAGTCCACCGGACAATTCAGGGACCAAATCTGATCTAAGATGTGACCTTTGACATGAGTGGGGGAATGAACATGTGACACAAAATTGAGGGATTGAAGGGTAACTGAGAACTCTCTTGAGGACGGACATTCCGCTGGATCTGAAGGCCAAAAATTAAAGTCTCCCAATAATAAGATGGAAGAGTTATTGACCGTAAGTGTGGCCAGTACCTCCTGAAAATCAGAGAGAAACCGTAAGGCTGACTGTGGGGGACGATAAGTGAGAACACAAGTGAGAGGGGGGGTGGTAGATGTAGTACGAATAGCAAGGTACTCTGTTGTGGCGATATCTGGCAAAGATAGAAGTTGGAAGGGGAGGTCAGCCCGGGTAATGACCGCTACGCCACCCCCAGTTCGACCAGCAGAGCGGTCTGCTCGTAGAGCATAGTATGGAGCAGGGAGAGTGGCCAATAAGATAGGGAGAGAATCATCACTAAACCAGGTCTCTGTTAGAAAGAGAAGATCCGGTGCGTGAAGGTCCAGCAGCACCGACAGTTCGTGTGAGTGGGCCACTGCTGACCGAGTGTTAAGATAATAGGCCGAGAGAGTCCTAGATGATGCTAGGCTGGCATCTTCTCTGGGGAAATGAAGGGGAATAGGGGGAGGGAGAGGGCGGGAAGATAAAGAAACAGGGGACAAGTCAAGTGAAGATATGTGAAAGCAAGTGGGGGCAGGCAAGGGCCACGTGCCATGGAGGCTACGGAGTTGAGCGGAAGTGTAGGTAATGAATTGGGCAGAGTGACGTGCCCCTAGCCCCGGGCGGCCGCGGACAGGCGCAGACGGGCTTGCCTTAGGCGCGCCCGCTGCGCTCGTCCGCTGCGCGTACGTGGGAAGCACATGTTTTATAGGGGAGTTCAGGGCGTGGCCTAGCAAAGGTGGGCGTGGCCTGGGGGAGCCTCGCTGATGGCGGCGAGAGGGAGAGCCTGGCCCGCAGCAGCATTCAGCTCGGCTGCGCGGGGGTCAGGAAGCAAAATGAAACCCCAAGTAGCAGGTAAGGGCGGGCAAAGTAAGAATAAAAAAAAACACAATCACAATTTTTAAAAAGGCTTGATTGATTTGCGTGTTTCTAGCGCTAAGCTCCCGGCTGTGCCTCAGGAGTGTCTGGATCTATCGCAGAGCTCGTAGTCAGCTCCGTTTACATAGGCAGGTGGGCGTGGCCTAGCATAGGGTGGGCGTGGCCTGGGGGAGCCTCGCTGATGGCGGCGAGAGGGAAAGCCTGGCCCACAGCAGCGTTCAGCTCGGCTGCGCGGGGGTCAGGAAGTCAATGAAACCCCAAGTAGCAGGTAAGGGCGGGCAAAGTAAGAATAAAAAAAAAACACAATCACAATTTTTAAAAAGGCTTGATTGATTTGCGTGTTTCAAGCGCTAAGCTCCCGGCTGTGCCTCAGGAGTGTCTGGATCTAATATGTCTCTAATTTCAGGGTGTACACCGGTAAGGAATCTAGGATTAACCCCCCTGGTTGTCCGTCCACTTTTGGAGTGACTGAGAAAATTGTTTGGGAACTTGGTAGAGGATTTTTTAACAAAGGCCACCATTTATATGTAGATAACTTCTACACTGGTGTGCGGTTGTTCAGGGAATTGGCCAAAGTGGACACTCTTTCTTGTGGCACAATCCGCTCTAACCGTAAAGGTTTCCCGAAAGAACTTGTTTGTCAAAAGCTTGTGCGGGGACAGTGCAGTGCGTTGCGTTGCCAGGAGCTTCTTGCTGTGAAGTTTACAGACAGGAGAGATGTCTACATGCTGACTACCATCCATGATGAAAGCACTGCACCTGTGACTGTTTGGGGTCAGGTCGCTGAAGCGCGCAAACCTGTGTGCATTTTAGACTATAATAGGCACATGGGTGGTGTTGACAGAGTAGATCAGAGGTTGGAACCTTACACTGCTCTTCGTAAGGCTTACATTTGGTACAAGAAGTTGGCTATCCATCTTTTCCACTTGGCAATGTTTAATGCTTTTGTTGTGTTCCAGGATTCTTGACCTGAGTCAAAGATGACTTTTGCTAAGTTTCAGGAGTCTGTAATAGGCAGCCTTGTTGTAGTGGAACAGGCAAGTGTTCCTAGAGTTGGAGTGGTGGAGGATGTTGCTAGATTGAAAGAACGCCACTTTCCAGATCACATTCCTCCCACACCCGCAAAAGATTTTCCCAGTAGGAGATGTTGAGTCTGTTGGCGAAGAGGTTCGCGGAAGGAGAGTCGTATGTACTGCCCCGACTGTCCTTCTCATCCTGCACTGTGTCTCCCTGCTTGTTTTAGAGCGTACCACACGCGAAAGAATTTTTGGGAGCATTCATGAGTGGTAAAGTGAACTGCCTGGTCTGTATTCTTTGGATCATTTGATTCTGTTTCAAGGTTGGTGTTAGTGCAATGTATTTAGTTGCTGATTTTCTGTTAGAAGATTTGTATCTATTTGCGATTTGTTTTTGTTTTTTTCTAAAAAAATCCTAAATGTGATGGCGGTGTGTGTAGGCTTGCGCTTGGCTGTTGGTGTGTGTGGACTGGCACTTGGTTGGTGATGTGCGTGGAATGGTCCATGGCTGGCGGTGTGCGTGGTCTGGAGGTGTGCATGGAATGGTGGTCTGCGTGGACTGGTGCGTGGCTGGTGGTGTGCGTGGACTGGAGCTTGGCTAGCGGTGTGCGTGGAATGGTGCTTGGCTGGCGGTGTGCGTGGACTGGTACTTGGCTGGCGGTGTGCGCGGACTGGTGGTGTGTGTGGACTGGTGCTTGGCTGGTGGTGTCCGTGGACTGGAGCTTGGCTGGTGGTGTGCGTGGACTGGAGCTTGGCTGGCGGTGTGCGTGGAATGGTGCTTGGCTGGCAGTGTGCGTGGACTGGTACTTGGCTGGCGGTGTGCGTGGACTGGTGGTGTGTGCGGACTGGTGCTTGGCTGGTGGTGTCCGTGGACTGGAGCTTGGCTGGCGGTGTGCGTGGATTGGCGATTGGCTGCTGGTGTGCCTGGACTGGCGATTGGCTGGCGGTGTGCCTGGACTGGCGATTGGCTGGTGGTGTGCCTGGACTGGCGCTTGGCTAGCGGTGTGCGTGGACTGGTGTTTGGCTAGCGGTGTGTGTGGACTGGTGCTCGGCTGGCTGTGTGTGAGTAGTGACTTTCTGCTGGTCACTACACACACTGCTAGCTGAGTGCCACTCCACGCAATCCATCAGCCTGTGTAGTTGCTGTGTCTGGATTGTGGGCGTGTGAAAGTGATGGGCCCTTGAATGGCGCTGTGTGCTGGTGTGAGTTTTGTTATGTGATGGGCCCGCGGCTGGCGGTGTGAATGGTTTTGTATGTCTCACACGTATGAAAGGTGTATGAATGGCCTGTAAAGAGGTTGGTGCCATGTCGTGGCTTTACAGCTCACGAGCTGTGAGTCAATGGTTCAGTTTTTCGCCCTTTCAATTATTACCAGTGCATTTCATTTATGTGAAATCACTTGCTAATACAATTGTATCTACTGAACCATCACTCACCCTCGTGCCAAATCCAACCAGTATGTGTGTGTGCTTGCGGATTAGATGGCTGTGCAGTAATGTTTGTCTTTCTGAAGCAGGGTGTACCTTGTCCCTTTTTGGTGAATTTTGTAATGTGTTGCTTTTGTGCCTGGTGGTGCGAATGGTCTTGTTTGTATCACGTATGAAAGGTGTGTGAATGGCCTGTAAAGTGGTTGGTGCCTTGACGTGGCTTTACAGCTCACGAGCTGCGAGTCATTGGTTTGGTTTTTTGTGAATTTAATTATTGACAGTGCATTTCATTTTTGTGAAATCTCTTGTTAATAAAATGTAATGCACTGAACCATGACTCGCCCTCGTGCCAAATCCAACCAGTATGTGTGTGTGTTTGAGGAATAGATGGTTGTGCAGGAATCTTTGACTTTAGTTTCTCTGCCAAGGTACACTTTCCATGCAAGAATAACCCACCAACTGTAGATATTGTCGAAAACCCATGGGAGTTCATGGTGATGTCTCTCTTGTGAATTCAAATTTTTTTTTATCCCCAATGCCCTGCAAACCTCAAAATGTCTGCCACATTTTCTTTGCAATATTATTCCAAAATTCTCACGCTGTAGGAACAATAGTTAATCTGGTTTTGCAAGGGGGGTCACTTTGGTTTTTGGCCCGGTGCTCGGCGGCCATCTAGGGAAACCTACCAAACCCACGCATTTCTGAAAACTAGACACCCGGCGGCTTCCAGGGAGGTATGGCTTGCGTGGATCCCCCAACGTTTCCTTACCCAGAATCCCCTGCAAACCTCAATTTTAGCTGAAAAAATCACTTTTTTTACACATTTTGGGGTGGGAAAGTTGTGGCATCACCGGGCTCACACAAATTTACCACCACCCAGCGTTCCCCCAGGTCTCCCGGTAAAAATGGTGCCTCACTTGTGTGGGAGGCCCAAGTACCCGCGGCAGGCAAGGGCCCAAAACGTAGTGAGGCGACATCAAAATGGCCTATCGCAAAACCACCTGGTTTTGCAAGGGGGGTCACTTTGGTTTTTGGCCCGGTGCTCGGAGGCCATCTAGGGAAACCTACCAAACCCAGACATTTATGAAAACTAAACACCCGGCGGCTTTCAGGGAGGTATGGCTTGCGTGGATCCCCCAACGTTTCCTTACCCAGAATCCCCTGCAAACCTCAATTTTAGCTGAAAAAATCACTTTTTTCACACATTTTGGGGTGGGAAAGTTGTGGCATCACCGGGCTCACACAAATTTACCACCACCCAGCGTTCCCCAGGTCTCCCGGTAAAAATGGTGCCTCACTTGTGTGGGAGGCCCAAGTACCCGCGGCAGGCAAGGGCCCAAAACGTAGTGAGGCGACATCAAAATGGCCTATCGCAAAACCACCTGGTTTTGCAAGGGGGGTCACTTTGGTTTTTGGCCCGGTGCTCGGCGGCCATCTAGGGAAACCTACCAAACCCAGACATTTCTGAAAACTAGACAACCGGCGGCTTCCAGGGAGGTATGGCTTGCGTGGATCCCCCAACGTTTCCTTACCCAGAATCCCCTGCAAACCTCAATTTTAGCTGAAAAAATCACTTTTTTCACACATTTTGGGGTGGGAAAGTTGTGGCATCACCAGGCTCACACAAATTTACCACCACCCAGCGTTCCCCCAGGTCTCCCGGTAAAAATGGTGCCTCACTTGTGTGGGAGGCCCAAGTACCCGCGGCAGGCAAGGGCCCGAAACGTAGTGATGCGACATTTGGGATAGGCAATGTTGATGTCGCCTCACTACGTTTTGGGCCCTTGCCTGCCGCGGGTACTTGGGCATCCCACACAAGTGAGGCACCATTTTTACCGGGAGACCTGGGGGAACGCTGGGTGGTGGTAAATTTGTGTGAGCCCGGTGATGCCACTACTTTCCCACCCCAAAATGTGTGAAAAAAGTGATTTTTTCAGCTAAAATTGAGGTTTGCAGGGGATTCTGGGTAAGGAAACGTTGGGGGATCCACGCATGTCATACCTCCCTGGAAGCCGCCGGGTGTCTAGTTTTCAGAAATGTCTGGGTTTGGTAGGTTTCCCTAGATGGCCGCCGAGCACCGGGCCAAAAACCAAAGTGACCCCCCTTGCAAAACCAGGTGGTTTTGCGATAGGCCATTTTGATGTCGCCTCACTACGTTTTGGGCCCTTGCCTGCCGCGGGTACTTGGGCCTCCCACACAAGTGAGGCACCATTTTTACTGGGAGACCTGGGGGAACGCTGGGTGGTGGTAAATTTGTGTGAGCCCGGTGATGCCACTACTTTCCCACCCCAAAATGTGTTAAAAAAGTGATTTTTTCAGCTAAAATTGAGGGTTGCAGGGGATTCTGGGTAAGGAAACGTTGGGGGATCCACGCAAGCCATACCTCCCTGGAAGCCGCCGGGTGTCTAGTTTTCAGAAATGTCTGGGTTTGGTAGGTTTCCCTAGATGGCCGCCGAGCACCGGGCCAAAAACCTAAGTGACCCCCCTTGCAAAACCAGGTGGTTTTGCGATAGGCCATTTTGATGTCGCCTCACTACGTTTTGGGCCCTTGCCTGCCGCGGGTACTTGGGCCTCCCACACAAGTGAGGCACCATTTTTACTGGGAGACCTGGGGGAACGCTGGGTGGTGGTAAATTTGTGTGAGCCCGGTGGTGCCACAACTTTACCACCCCAAAATGTGTGAACAAAGTGATTTTTTCAGCTAAAATTGAGGTTTGCAGGGGATTCTGGGTAAGGAAACGTTGGGGGATCCACGCAAGCCATACCTCCCTGGAAGCCGCCGGGTGTCTAGTTTTCAGAAATGTCTGGGTTTGGTAGGTTTCCCTAGATGGCCGCCGAGCACCGGGCCAAAAACCTAAGTGACCCCCCTTGCAAAACCAGGTGGTTTTGCGATAGGCCATTTTGATGTCGCCTCACTACGTTTTGGGCCCTTGCCTGCCGCGGGTACTTGGGCCTCCCACACAAGTGAGGCACCATTTTTACCGGGAGACCTGGGGGAACGCTGGGTGGTGGTAAATTTGTGTGAGCCCGGTGGTGCCACAACTTTACCACCCCAAAATGTGTGAAAAAAGTGATTTTTTCAGCTAAAATTGAGGTTTGCAGGGGATTCTGGGTAAGGAAACGTTGGGGGATCCACGCAAGCCATACCTCCCTGGAAGCCCCCGGGTGTCTAGTTTTCAGAAATGTCTAGGTTTGGTAGATTTCCCTGGATGGCCGCCGAGCACCGGGCCAAAAACCTAAGTAACCCCCCTTGCAAAACCAGGTGGTTTTGCGATAGGCCATTTTGATGTCGCCTCACTACGTTTTGGGCCCTTGCCTGCCGCGGGTACTTGGGCCTCCCACACAAGTGAGGCACCATTTTTACCGGGAGACCTGGGGGAACGCTGGGTGGTGGTAAATTTGTGTGAGCCCGGTGATGCCACTACTTTCCCACCCCAAAATGTGTTAAAAAAGTGATTTTTTCAGCTAAAATTGAGGTTTACAGGGGATTCTGGGTAAGGAAACGTTGGGGGATCCACGCAAGCCATACCTCCCTGGAAGCCCCCGGGTGTCTAGTTTTCAGAAATGTCTGGGTTTGGTAGGTTTCCCTATGTGCCGGCAGGGCTAGGGTTCAAAAACTACAGCTAGTCACTTTGCCAAAAAAGGGTAATTTTTCACTGCAAAATTGAGGTGTGACCACGTTGCGTTTTGCGCCATTTCCTGTCACGGGCACTAGGCCGACCTGCACAAGTGAGGTACCATTTTTCTCGTAAGACTTTGGGGAACGTGGGGTGGGTGGAAATTTGTGGATCCACACAGATTCCAGAACTTTCCATCCCAGAAATGTGGGGAAAATGTGTTTTTTTGGTCATTTTTTTACGTTTGCAAGGGATTCTGGGTAACAGACCATGGTGGGAGGCAGCCAAGTCACCCCATCCTGGATTCCCCTGGGTGTCTAGTTTTCAAAAATGTATAGGTTTGCTAGGTTTCCCTAGGTGCCGGCAGGGCTAGGGTTAAAAAACTACAGCTAGTCACTTTGCCAAAAAAGGGTCATTTTTCACTGCAAAATTGAGGTGTTACCACGTTGCGTTTTGCGCCGTTTCCTGTCGCGGGCACTAGGCCGACCCGCACAAGTGAGGTACCATTTTTCTCGTAGGACTTTGGGGAACGCGGGGTGGGTGGAAATTTGTGGATCCACGCAGATTCCAGAACTTTCCATCCCAGAAATGTGGGGAAAATGTGTTTTTTTTGTCATTTTTTTACGTTTGCAAGGCATTCTGGGTAACAGACCATGGTGGGATGCAGTCAAGTCACCCCATCCTGGATTCCCCTGGGTGTCTAGTTTTCAAAAATGTATAGGTTTGCTAGGTTTCCCTAGGTGCCGGCAGGGCTAGGGTTCAAAAACTACAGCTAGTCACTTTGCCAAAAAAGGGTCATTTTTCACTGCAAAATTGAGGTGTGACCACGTTGCGTTTTGCGCCGTTTCCTGTCGCGGGCACTAGGCCGACCCGCACAAGTGAGGTACCATTTTTCTTGTAGGACTTTGGGGAACGCGGGGTGGGTGGAAATTTGTGGATCCACGCAGATTCCAGAACTTTCCATCCCAGAAATGTGGGGAAAATGTGTTTTTTTTGTCATTTTTTTACATTTGCAAGGGATTCTGGGTAACAGACCATGGTGGGAGGCAGTCAAGTCACCCCATCCTGGATTCCCCTGGGTGTCTAGTTTTCAAAAATGTATAGGTTTGCTAGGTTTCCCTAGGTGCCGGCAGGGCTAGGGTTAAAAAACTACAGCTAGTCACTTTGCCAAAAAAGGGTCATTTTTCGCTGCAAAATTGAGGTGTGACCACATTGCGTTTTGCGCCGTTTCCTGTCGCGGGCACTAGGCCGACCCGCACAAGTGAGGTACCATTTTTCTCGTAGGACTTTGGGGAACGCGGGGTGGGTGGAAATTTGTGGATCCACGCAGATTCCAGAACTTTCCATCCCAGAAATGTGGGGAAAATGTGTTTTTTTTGTCATTTTTTTACGTTTGCAAGGGATTCTGGGTAACAGACCATGGTGGGAGGCATTCAAGTCAACCCATCCTGGATTCCCCTGGGTATCTAGTTTCAAAAATGTATAGGTTTGCTAGGTTTCCCTAGGTGCCGGCAGGGCTAGGGTTAAAAAACTACAGCTAGTCACTTTGCCAAAAAAGGGTCATTTTTCGCTGCAAAATTGAGGTGTGACCACATTGTGTTTTGCGCCGTTTCCTGTCGCGGGCACTAGGCCGACCCGCACAAGTCAGGTACCATTTTTCTCGTAGGACTTTGGGGAACGCGGGGTGGGTGGAAATTTGTGGATCCACGCAGATTCCAGAACTTTCCATCCCAGAAATGTGGGGAAAATGTGTTTTTTTTGTCATTGTTTTACGTTTGCAAGGGATTCTGGGTAACAGACCATGGTGGGAGGCAGTCAAGTCATCCCATCCTGGATTCCCCTGGGTGTCTAGTTTTCAAAAATGTATAGGTTTGCTAGGTTTCCCTAGGTGCCGGCAGGGCTAGGGTTCAAAAACTACAGCTAGTCACTTTGCCAAAAAAGGGTCATTTTTCGCTGCAAAATTGAGGTGTGACCACATTGCGTTTTGCGCCGTTTCCTGTCGCGGGCACTAGGCCGACCCGCACAAGTCAGGTACCATTTTTCTCGTAGGACTTTGGGGAACGCGGGGTGGGTGGAAATTTGTGGATCCACGCAGATTCCAGCACTTTCCATCCCAGAAATGTGGGGAAAATGTGTTTTTTTTGTCATTTTTTTACGTTTGCAAGGGATTCTGGGTAACAGACCATGGTGGGAGGCAGTCAAGTCACCCCATCCTGGATTCCCCTGGGTGTCTAGTTTTTTTTTTTGATAAACAAGTTTTTATTGATATTCAAATTGGCATCACGATCAAACAGGACATACAGCAAAGCGAGAAATTTGTCATCAGTCAGACCTGTTACATAGTAAGTAGAAAACATCAGCACAGGCTCTCCCCCCCACCCCTCTCCCTCCTTTCCCACCCCACGCATACCCCCCTTAACCCAGGCCCCCGAGCCATTTCCCCCATATTTTCCGGAACTTCTTGGGGCAACCCCTAGCAGCATACAGTGTCTTTTCCTGTGCAGCGCACCAATCCACCCCTCTCCGCCAGTCTAGTTTTAAAAAATGTATAGGTTTGCTAGGTTTCCCTAGGTGCCGGCAGGGCTAGGGTTCAAAAACTACAGCTAGACTCTTCGCAAAAAAAGTGTAGATTTTCAGTGTGAAAATGTGGTGTGTTCAGCTTAGGTTTTGAGCCACTTCCTGTCGTGGGCACTATGCCTACCCACACAAGTGAGGTACCATTTTTATCGGGAGACTTAGGGTAGTTCAGATTTGTAAAGCAACTGTTATTACCTATTGATTTTGGATGCATTTCTCCCTTCCAAATGAAAGACATTGTGTAAAAAAAAAGTCATTTTGAAAAATGAACAATAATTGTAATGCAAGTATGAGTATTCCCAATTTCGAAAATGTGCAAATATGCACTGTTTCTAAACTCTGTAATTTGTTCCCATTTCAGAAATACATAGGTGTCTTTCATACCGATTTTTCCATGTTTACATTTTCCCACAATAATTGCTATATACCCGGAACAACAAAAAAAAACCATTACAAAATGCTGCTCAGTTTTTTACTCTGGGTTCGTTGGGCTCTTGGTGAACCTACAAGTCCTATATATCCCCACAACCAGGAAGGTCCAGCGGATGTAACGGTACATTGCTTTCTAAGAGATGTGATAATTAGAAGAAGGTACAGGTGAAAACGTTGACTCAAAAGGCTGCTTTTTTCAACTAATTTTTAATTTTTCCTATATTTAACTGGTAGTTTCTATAAAGAAACCTTGATGGATCTACACAAATGACCCCTTGCTGAATTCAGAATTTTGTCTACTTTTCACAAATGTATAGCTTTCCAGGATCCATTATTGTTTTTGTAACCAATTCTACCATTAACTGGAAGGAGGTTGAAAGCACAAAAAATAGCAAAAATAGGGTATGTCCCAGAAAAATGCCAAAACTGTGTAAAAAATGTTGGTTTTCTGACAAAATTCTGTCATTCCCTAAAAGCTGGAGAAATGGTGATTTCAGCCACAAACCCTTTTTTGATACCATTTGCAGAGAAAAACCCAGAAGCTTTCATTTGCAGCCCGTTTTTCCCATTTTTGACAAAAAAAACAAAGTTTTGCTGTATTTTGACTAATTTCTGTGAACCCTCTAGGAGAATCCACAAACCCTGGGTACCTTTAGAATCCCCAAGATGTTGGAAGAAAAGGACGCAAATTTGGCGTGGATACCTAATGTGGTCAAAAAGTTACAGGGGCCTAAGCGCGCAATACCCCAAATAGCCCAAAAAAGGCTTAGCACAGGAGGGGAAAAGGCCTAGCAGCGAAGGGGTTAAAACTCCCTGCTGGATCATTTTCTCAATTAAGGGTGTTACTCCTTCAATTATTTCAGGTGTCAGTCTGTATTGTGGAATGTTTGGATAAACTGCTCCTTCTTTCACCGTAATTATTACTGGATCTACATTCCTCATAAGGCCTACATCTTCTCCAGTAAAATCCCAGACTACTGCTTTCACAGTCTGCTTCAATTCTTTTGGTAATTCATCAGGGTTGAATACTGCATAAGTTCCTGTAACTTCATTCTCTTGATTTGCTATTGTCATTTTATATAGTACATCCTCATCTGGTGTCTCAAATGCTATACCATCTGGAGTACAGAATATAGTGCAATTCATTTTGCACAACAGATCCCTTCCTAGCAAATTCACAGGACTGGTGTTGCACACCACAAAACGATGCATGTCTGAAAATTTCCCTATTTTGACCTTTATTGGTTCTGTAAGGTAGGTTCTAATCTGTGTGTTTGACACACCAACTACTTGGATTGTTTCATCCGAGAGAGGAAGATTCTTTACATCTGCTGACCTGACAGTTGATCGTGTAGCTCCAGTGTCTACTAGAAAAGTAATGTTTTCATCATTAACCTTCCCATCCACAAATGGTCCTGTCTGATCTATTTCTAGAGTTGCGCCAAGCACGCACTCTTCTTCCTCCCTTGGGCACCGTCAAAAATTCTCCTCTGAACCACTCTCGTCATTTCGCAGCCAATATTGTGAAACAGTGCTTGCGCGTTGCGGTTTGTTTACCTGTTCTTCATTGTAGAATCCCAATTCGTTACTATACTTCTGGGTGTTCCTGCTCTGTGGTAAAGGTGGTTTTGTCACCTGATTCTGTTGATTAACAGCCTTCTGCTGTTGCTGCTGTTGGCCACTCACCTCACTCTGCACCTGTGGATTCAATGATGGATTTTCATTATTAATACTTGGAGGAAACTTACACTCGGATTTCCAATGCCCTAACCTACCGCAATTGTGGCATGGAAACTTCTTTTTAGCTTCTTCTATATTACCCTTCCCTTTTCCTGGGCCAAATCTTGGTTTATTTCCTGGGTTTCTTGCTTGTTCGACTAACTGAGCTTCCTGACATTCTGCAACTATCACTTGTGCCCACATTGCCTTTTCTTTTAGTTTTCGTTGCTTTGCCTCAATCTCATCACTAAAGTATTTAGCATGTCTCAGGATTTCGTCAATTTTCTTGCTTTGCCAATCGACTGTGTGCTGTTTTATCATTTCACTAATTTCAGGACGTAAACCATATACAAATCTGTATACAAAATGACTCAGATCCTTTTCACCAAGATTCTCATCTCCACTAAACTGTTTAAAAGCTAGTATTAGTCTTTCGTAGTAGGCATGAACTGATTCTTTTACTTCCTGGTGTGTTCGATCTATTTTTATTTCTTTGGGAGGTACCTTGTTTTTCAAAAATACCATAACTGGTTCATATTTCTTCATTACCTCGGGGTCTGGTGCTCCTGTTTTGGGATCTCTCGGGTATTGTTTAGCTGGCCAATCTATGACTATTTTGCATTCTGCCCATAAATCTGCTGGCACTATTATGTCAAATAGGCTATTCAGATCAATCCACAGTACTTTTGACAATTTAACAAATCTGTCCACTTGTCTGTACCACTCGACGGGCTTTTCTCGCAATCGAGGGAAGTCATTTGTAAATGACAAAATGTCCTGTCTCGTCCATGGGACATGCACATATCCCCCTCCTGGAATCTCTCTCATGGGAAATTCTGTCACTACCTTTTCTCTCACAGGAAATGCTGGGAAAGTTCTGTCTGAGGCATCATCTCGCTTTCTATACCACCTACTTTTCCATTTATCCACATCACCCCATTTTCTCAACAATGTGATTATGTCCTTAATCTGTCCTATTCTTCCGGTAGTGTTCATGTTTTCAATATCTTTTTCCGTCAAATCCACTCGGTAAGGCTTTTGTAAAGCTTTCACCTTGTCCATGTCAATTCCCATTTCACATGCTATTTCTTCTAGCCTGTCATGTAAATTCTTTGCTCTCCAAGTGATACTCTTGCACAAAAACAACAGCTCCTCATCCTGGTAATTTTTCAGCTTTTCTGTGGGGATTGTCCCTACTATTAATTCTTCTAATACCATGCGTAATTTTGCAATATCAATTGTTTGGGATTCTTTTTCCTTTCCCTGTAAACCCCTCAGCCATTCACTAAATTCATCTGTAGTTATTCCAGTGGATTTTTCTACACTTCTGTGTTCTGTCACTCTTTGTGGTTCTAATATCGATCCTCCTACCATTCTGTTTCTTTCTATTGAATCGGGACTTAAAAACGGGTTATTTGACATGTTCAATTCACCTTCACTCATTGTATGTCTCCACATGTTCTCCCTTGCTCTCATTAGGGGTTGTTCAACCTGTCTGTTGCTCACATACGGAACTGTTAGGCCATGCTCACTTTCTTTCTGCTTTTCAAAAATGGGCATAACGGGACCTATGGTTACAGGGACTGTAACCGCTTCTAGATTTTTGGTCAATTCTCTTATCTTCTCAGTTAATTCTAGCGTGGTTTTTGCTAATTCCATCAAATGTTTACTATCAGCCTCATTTTCCATTTCTTTCTCTCTTTCCCTAAGAGAATCACCTCTCTTCACCTCTGGGGTCATAACTTCTGTTTTGATGATTCGCAGGGTTTCTCTCATTGGAGTACCTGAGGTTAATGCCTCTGGTTCCTGTCTGTATGGTGGTGGACTTTTGTAAAACATATCGTCTAGAACATCATCCTCTGATTCATTTGATCCATACCTTCTAGATTCTACATTATGTCTTTTTTCTATACATTTTTTCCCTTCAATTTCGCCTGTAGTTCTTACGGGAAACAGTCCTTCTGTCATACTCGCATCTCGCCACCTTCTCATTCGATCACTATGAGTTTCACGATCATATTGTCGTCCAAACATATATCTATATCTACTGCCACTTCTCTGTTTTTCTCGCTCATTCATCTCATCCTCCCACTCAGTCAGTGCCTCAAACTGTGTCGGTCTAGGTCGCGGATCTAGACTCATCATTCTCTCACGTAGATTCCTTAAAATTGCCAAATTAAATGAACCATGTTCCGGGAACGTTAAAACTCCGTCTTCCCTTGTGTACTTTGCCCAATTGTCTAACCAAATGCAAGTATGGTATCCATATTTCGCATAATAGCAAAGGATGTTCCTATAGTTCCTCGAGAATAGAATAATGTCGACGCGAAGGCTGAAGTGGATTAAATGCACCGTATAGACCTAATGGAAAATCCATATGTCGGATTTAAATGCCCTCACACACTCTTTCAGGTGTCATGCTTCATCATTTGGGCTGCTGCTCGTCGGGCCGGAGGTGCAATGCTCGACGGGCTCCCTAAAAAGGGGCACTTTAGCGGAGATCTTCAATCCGACAGCCATATAGGTGAAGTGCGGGTGTGGGGCCTAGTTAATGTAGATAAAAATCAGTGAGATTAAAATAAGGTGAGGAGTGCCTGGTGAAAGTGAGTTTTATTCTGATGGCCTCCTACCTTAATTTAAAAGCGTGTATACATGGCACTTATACGAGTGTAATGTCTCTAGTTAAGGTGGCATGTAATTTACAAAAGTCGGTCAACATGTTTCTCGCTTGGAGTAAATGTACTCGCGATTCTTCAGGACCTTAATGAAAAAATCATTATTATCTACATTCAACAACCTATTTAGGTTAGGGTTATTTGTCAATCTACGTATTACGTCCAGACTCAATACCTGTTAGTGTCAGGAGCTACCTGAAAAGAAGAAAAGGTATGGTCAAACATATATACGGGTGCTTAGGTAAAAACAGTTGGTAAAGCCTTCAGTGTGACACACACTCTATAACTTGGATTAAAGGTGGTGCGGTGTCGCAACATACGTCAAAATTATTAGAAAGCCGAAGTAGTGGATCCCTCGGTGAGCTAAAGTGACTACTCACCGGTGTGGAACATCTATAAAAAACAGCACACATACGTGCATGAGTAACTCACCCTAATCAGTCACTATCCTGGCATTAACAGTACTCGGTGGACTGTACACGAGTATGACTTCCTCAAAGTTATAGGACTGTATTCAACGAGATATACATCAATCATATGGCCTGATATGGTTGTCTTAAAACACACAGAATAAACATCAGAAAAGCGGTCTGTGGACTCAAAAGTCTGGTATGATAAAAGCTTTGATTAGAAATACACAAAATGTCACTGATACATGTCGTGTGCTAATCCCTAACCATTATCTGACTACGCCTGTTGTCTTTACACAGCGAAAAAATGTATAGTAAAATCAGGACTGAGGGGATAGTGGTAGTTTATAGCGTTGCATAGGGTAAGTATCTTAGAGTAAAGGAATACCTCCCTACAGTCTCCCAAGGCATTGTCACCGCGGATTTGCAGTACATAAAGTTAACATCATGGTTG
This sequence comes from Triturus cristatus, assembly GCF_964204655.1. Taxonomy (NCBI): domain Eukaryota; kingdom Metazoa; phylum Chordata; class Amphibia; order Caudata; family Salamandridae; genus Triturus; species Triturus cristatus. The sequence goes on along the minus strand of NC_140583.1, from coordinate 1,153,487,465 downwards.
TTTCATTAGAAACCTACGTTAGAGTCCGCTCCTCTAGCGTTGTCAAAGGATTGGAACATGGTATTCACCTGGTGCTTTATGTTCTATTAAATATTAGTCGTCCATGCTTTTATTACTTCATCTCTGATCGCACGTGTTGGAATGCGGCGATTCTAAGGACCCAGCGTTTATTACGACACCCAAGGAGGACTTTATGGACGATTTCGTCCTACTATGTGATCGGAAAGCAGGGTCCTTAAGCAATCATCCATGTTGATCGTCATAGCATGTGTCAGTGATTATAACCTAGTGCATTCGTCAGGGCAGGTATTATTTTATACTAAACGGTCGAGAGAATAGGTCTGAGTGAAGAGGGAATCCATTGTGCAAACCTCAATACTAGTGATTCAAGCCTAATGCATTCATAAGGGCAAGCACGTATTACCTTCTAACAAACACTCGAAAGGGTAAATCTAACTAATGCGAGAATTCATTGTGCACATCTTAGTATTAAATAAGGCTGTTTTCTTAATAAAAGTATCCTCCTCGCGTTTACCAGGGCTTAGTACTCATCGTGGCAGACATGTATTTTAAAGCGAGTTGGAAACGTTTCATTGATGATATCCTGATCTTCTGGACAGCTATGGTGAATTTTTTGGATGGATCAACAATCTTAATCCTTACCTCAATTTCACCATCACAGCTTCTTCCTCACGGATAGCGTTTCTGGACCTGACGATTCAGATCACACAGGGGAATCTTAGTACCACCATGTTCAGAAAACCAACTGACCGTAACAGTCTTCTCCATTACAACAGCCACCACCCTAAAGCTCTCAAGGAAAATTTGCCTTTTGGCCAGTTCCTGAGAATTAGGAGAAACTGTAGCACACTAGATGATTATAAAAGTGAGGCAACCATCCTAGAACAAAATTTAACTGAAAGAGCATACACTCAAAGGAGTATTGCATTGTCAAAAAAACGGGCACGGAATAACCACCGAGAGGCCCTGCTGGAACACAAAACCAAAAATAAATCGGAGTCACTGACATGCGTCACCACTTTCACACCAATATCTAATCAGGTGACTAAGGTGTTGAAAAAACATTGGAGCATACTCAATACAGGCTCTATGAATATTGCTCCACCCAGATTCGCATACCGACGCTCGAGAAACATCAAGGATATGCTTATCAGAACCAAACCTAAACCTAAAACAACGAAAAATTCACAACAAACATTTTGGCACCTTCCAATGGTTACAGAACACTATCCATGTGGTGGATGCAGTGTATGCGCTTTCACAACGATACACAAGACGATAACCCTAAACACCTCCTTCACTTGGGAAATGAGAGCACATACCAATTGCAATACTGCAAATTGCATCTATCTTCTCATTTGCCCTTGTGACCTCTACTACATAGGGATGACAACTCGCCCTATTAAACTACGCATCACGGAACACCGCAGCAATTTTCGCTGTCTAAAGAACAACACCAAAATAAGCACTCACTTCCTTGAAACCAAACATTCACCAGATTCGGTTAGTTGGCTAATCCTGGAAGCCTTTCCGAATATAACCAAACAGAGGCTTTATGCGAAGGAACAGCGATGGATGCACCGCTTATCAACTAGTACTAATGGGCTTAACGATGATATCCCCTGGGGTACAATCAAGGTCTAAAATAACCATGACCTGAACATTACCTGAAACTGCCCCTTGTAGGGCTCACACTGATTGTGTTGTTTTAGAGTCACTTTTCCAACATGCTTCTAACTTATTTAACACAATATTTACAACTACACCAGCACGTTCCTGACCTTTAAAATAAGTCCAATACCCTTACCATTGAACTAACCTAGCCCTTGTGTAATTGATGGTAAGGTGTCTTCTTTAATTCCAGGCACTTACAATCTATCCTTAATGTTGCCTTTAACTTACAATCTGTTCTTAATGTTGCCTTCAACTATAGCTCTCTACCATGTACCTTAGCTGATAAGGTTTATATGCACATATTATGCCAAGAACTTAGTATAGTGCGCATACAATACCATTTTCCCATATTTTGGCATGTTACTAGCGTTTTTGAACCCCATTCCAACATGGCGGCCAAAAATAAACTCCCTTCTGGCTTCGGAATGTATCATGTGACCAAACTGCGCGTCACATGACAAGCTCACATAAGTCCTATCTCTCTCTAACTTACTATCTGTTCTTAATGTTGCCTCTAACTATAGTTCTCTACCATGTACCTTAGCTGATATGGTTTATATGCACATATTACGCCAAGAACTTAGTGAAGTGCACATACGATACCATTTTCCCATATTTTGGCATGTTACTAGCGTTTTTGAACCCCATTCCAACATGGCGGCCAAAAATAAACTCCCTTTTGGCTTCGGAATGTATCACGTGGCCAAACTGCGTGTCACATGACAAGCTCACACACATAAGTCCTACCTCCCTCTCCACCACGCCACCTTCCGGACTCGGTGGAGAGGGTAGGTCAATTCACGCTACACGAGGAGAAGACATGTAAGTACGCAAACCACTTTAGCACTTCCAACTCGCTTTAAAATACATGTCTGCCACGATGAGCACTAAGCCCTAGTAAACGCGAGGAGGATACTTTTATCAAGAAAACAGCCTTATTTAATACTAAGATGTGCACAATGAATTCTCGCATTAGTTAGATTTACTCTTTCGAGTGTTTGTTAGAAGGTAATACGTGCTTGCCCTTATGAATGCATTAGGCTTGAATCACTAGTATTGAGGTTTGCACAATGGATTCCCTCTTCACTCAGACCTATTCTCTCGACCGTTTAGTATAAAATAATACCTGCCCTGACGAATGCACTAGGTTATAATCACTGACACATGCTATGACGATCAACATGGATGATTGCTTAAGGACTACTCCTACTAGCTAGACCCTGCTTTCCGATCACATAGTAGGACGAAATCGTCCATAAAGTCCTCCTTGGGTGTCGTAATAAACGCTGGGTCCTTAGAATCGCCGCATTCCAACACGTGCGATCAGAGATGAAGTAATAAAAGCATGGACGACTAATATTTAATAGAACATAAAGCACCAGGTGAATACCATGTTCCAATCCTTTGACAACGCTAGAGGAGCGGACTCTAACGTGGGTTTCTAATGAAACAACCATGATGTTAACTTTATGTACTGCAAATCCGCGGTGACAATGCCTTGGGAGACTGTAGGGAGGTATTCCTTTACTCTAAGATACTTACCCTATGCAACGCTATAAACTACCACTATCCCCCCAGTCCTGATTTTACTATACATTTTTTCGCTGTGTAGAGACAACAGGCGTAGTCAGATAATGGTTAGGGATTAGTACACGACATGTATCAGTGACATTTTGTGTATTTCTAATCAAAGCTTTTATCATACCAGACTTTTGAGTCCACAGACCGTTTTTCTGATGTTTATTCTGTGTGTTTTAAGACAACCATATCAGACCATATGATTGATGTATATCTCGTTGAATACAGTCCTATAACTTTGAGGAAGTCATACTCGTGTACAGTCCACCGAGTACTGTTGATGCCAGGTTAGTGACTGATTAGGGTGAGTCACTCATGCACGTATGTGTGCTGTTTTTTATAGATGTTCCACACCGGTGAGTAGTCACTTTAGCTCACCGAGGGATCCACCACTCAGGCTTTTTAATAATTTTGACGTATGTTGCGACACCGCACCACCTTTAATCCAAGTTATAGAGTGTGTGCCACACTGAAGGCTTTACCAATTGTTTTTACCTAAGCACCCGTATTTATGTTTGACCATACCTTTTCTTCTTTTCAGGTAGCTCCTGACACTAACAGGTATTGAGTCTGGACGTAATTCGTAGATTGACAAATAACCCTAACCTAAATAGGTTGTTGAATGTAGATAATAATAATTTTTTCATTAAGGTCCTGAAGAATCGCGAGTACATTTACTCCAAGCGAGAAACATGTTGACCGACTTTTGTAAATTACATGCCACCTTAACTAGAGACATTACACTCGTATAAGTGCCATGTATACACGCTTTTAAATTAAGGTAGGAGGCCATCAGAATAAAACTCACTTTCACCAGGCACTCCTCACCTTATTTTAATCTCACTGCTTTTTATCTACAGTAACTAGGCCCCACACCCGCACTTCACCTATACGGCTGTCGGATTGAAGATCTCCGCTAAAGTGCCCCTTTTTAGGGAGCCCGTCGAGCATTGCACTGCCGGCCCGACGAGGAGCAGCCCAAATGATGAAGCATGACACCTGAAAAGGTGTGTGAGGGCATTTAAATCCGACATATGGATTTTCCATTAGGTCTATACGGTGCATTTAATCCACTTCAGCCTTCGCGTCTATTCTCGAGGAACTATAGGAACATCCTTTGCTATTATTGTACTAGGGGCCCCTGTTCCTACTGTACCTCCCATTCCTCTGTGAGTGGAAAACGGCCTCTTCAGTCCCTCTCTTTGTTTTCTTATCCATATTTCGCAACCATGAAAGATGCGGGTGTTTTCGCCGGAGGAAGTAACTGTCCTTCCCTTGTCACAATCTCTTTGTCTTTCACAAACCATCCTTTTATTTTACTAAACAAGGATCTTTTCTTCTTTTCGGCTGAATGATAATACATTTTCCTATCTTTCGTGAATCCCTAGTCTTTTCTTCAACTGTACGATCTTTAGTCCATTAGCAGAGCGACTCACACTAACGCACCAATCCTGGAGCGTCTACGTCACCGTTACAATCCTCATATCCCAGCGCGACTCACACTAACGCACCAATCCTGGAGCGTCTACGTCACCCTGTACTTCTTCCAATCCTTGCGCGGCACACACTAACGCACCAATCAGGGCGTTTCTGCTGTTCTAACCCACTGTCCAATCCCAGCGCGGTTTTCTGACGTCAGCAGTCGCTGCAGCAGCTCCTGCTCCTGACTCCTGTCTCCTGTCTACCCCTCCTTTACAAGAATACTCAGTAGACTTTGTTTCAATTTTACAATTCTGTTAGTTACAACATATAAACATCTCCATTGTCTGCTTCGCTAACCACAGAATAGCAATAGACCTTTCTCATGAGAATTCCGCCTTTCCCGAGAGCAGCGCTTACCTCTGCCCTACTACGGAATCGTTACTTCCGTTGATAAAGTAGCACATCCCTCTACTTCACCCTTCTATCAAGCATCAATTAACTGTTTCTCCAGAATTTAAGACACATAGTTGGAAACGCAATGCTCCTGAGAAATAAACCCAGAGTTTCACAATTAACCGGAATGCCTTTTCATTCACACACGTTCACACAAGAAAAATGTAGTACATTCACACAGAATCCTGTCTTTCCTGAGAACACCGAACAGTCTGTCCTACTACAGAATTATGACATACGCTAACAAAGCAGCGCTTACCTCTGCCCTGTCCTTCTAACAAGCTCAGAGAGTACCTATTACCTTTCTAGTGATAAGCGTTATCGGAATGCCAATAGGATCCCTGGTACCTAAGACCAGAACTTCACAGGTAACCTTCACTATCATACACACTTTTCTCACACAGAAAAATGTCTCTAATGGCAACACACGACGATGTCACCGAATCGAACCCAGACAATGCGTCGTGCAACTTCAATCATTACACGTTTTCCCTGTGTACCTACAGGGCAACAACAATTCCGCCTTTCCTGAGAGTAGCGCTTCCCTCTGCCCTACTACGGAACTGTTACCGACTTCCTACATCCCAGAAGCCGTACAGACTACATAAAACTCAATACAACTTCAACATATAGTGTTAGTACACATACCAATACCAATCGATAATCAATAAGCTATATACAAGCAAAATCATTAAACCAAAACAATAAAAACCATCTCTTGCTACCAGAAAAACTGGTGCAGTTCGGGTTCCTCAATTCCCCTCTATTTCCACGGACAGAGTGATTTCTCAGTCACACACACACACACACACACATAATGTGTCAGGTGGCGAGAACCGGTAGCGCGCTGCTCGCGTCACCACAAACGCCCACCCCGCCAGACGGACTCCATGGGAACTACATTTCCCAGAACGCCCGGCGGAACACGCCACACGTGACCTGCGTCGTGCGCGACAGCGGATAAAGCCGCCAACGGACAACGAGTGGTGCCGATGATTCCTGCCTGTCCCGGACAACCTTAGGCTGACACTTGGTTCCAGTCCTGCATCCTCGGCCTCGTTGCGGAACCCTCGTCCTTCCAGCCAAGAATCCCTTCGCTCCAGCGGTGAGATCCTCGCCGGCAGCCCCCGACGCTAGAAAGGCGTCAGAGAGACCTCTGCCCTCAACGATCCAGTCTCCTGAAAGGAACCTCCAGCGCTCCTCTGCCCACGGAGTTCCGGGTCCAGAGTGGCAGCGCGAACAGGTGCGCTCCTCTGCCCACGGAGTTCCGGGTTCAGAGTTGCAGCGCAAACAGGTGCACTCCTCTGCCCACGGAGTTCCGGGTACAGAGTCGCAGCGCCCACTCCGTTCACGGCTCTTCGGAACCGTGAGTACTGAATTACCTTTGCCTTCAGGGAGGCGTCTTCCTTTATTCTCTCTGCTGACCCTGATCCGTGAACGCGCTCTGGGGCATTAAGCACTGAATTGGAAGTGCTGCCCTTTGCTCCCAGAGAAGTCGCGCCACAGAGACCTGAGGAACTAGCCGCTAGGGTCCGCCCTGGCTCTGCGACCATTATCCAGTGCTCCCGTCTAACGGGCTACAAGTCGCCCCAGGCTGGGGGGCATTCCTCTATAAGGGTGGGAAGGTAGCAGGTGAGAACACGGCAACCGGGTGGTGGGGAGGTAAAACGGGAGGGTCACAAGTAACGTGTCTCTTATGGTGTGCTTGTCTCGTTCCAGGTCCCTCTCCCAGCTGCTCCTTCCCTTCCTTCCCTCGCCCACCTGTCTCCATAGTCCGTGTGTGTCACACGTTTTCCGGACTGGGGACGGATGGGAGGTGGACCCCATTAAAGCATCAGCGTCATCCTGAGGAGAGACTTCCCCGACCATCGTGACAGAATCATCGGCCCACGAATTAACGCTCCTCCCGATCGCGCTGACCTAGGGGATGGCCACCTTAGAGGATGTGCTGGCAGCCTTGGCCCTTGTCCAAGGAGAGCTGGCTACATCGCGGCAGGAAACTGCTGCGCTACACTCCCGGATTGACCGGCTCCAAAGAAATCCCTTTGACGCCGGGACCATAGGGCCTGCCCCCGCACCCCAGGTAGTGGTTGAGATGCCCGCGCATGTTCCCCTGGCCCCTCCCGAGCGGTTCCATGGGGATATACAGAAGGTGCAGGTCTTCATGACACAAATTCTTTTACATTTCCACTGTAAACCCAAACTGTTCACTACCAACCAGTCCAGGGTGGCTTTCCTCATCTCGTACCTGTCAGGAGAGGCGGCTCAATGGGCGGTCCCTATCGTTAAGAGGGACGGCGCCCTGCTCTATGATTGGGATACGTTCCGCGTGGAGTTGGAGAAAACGTTTGATCGACGAGCCGACACCTTCTCCGCGGACCGTGATCTTCTCGACCTCAAACAAAGCAGCTCCGATTTCCTCGGATACCTCAACAGTTTCAGGAGGCTGGTGGCGGAAATGGACTGGCCCGAGTCAAAACAATCAGCCATCTTTTATCGGGGATTAACGGAGGAACTAAAGGACGTCATCGCCCAAATCGACCCCCAACCACGCACCTGTGCCGCGATGGTGGAGTTAGCCTCACGGTTGGAATATCGCATCCGAGAGAGAAAGGGGGACCATAGGAGGAAAGAAAGACCCCCTCCATCTTCTGACCTGATGCGAGCACCAGAGCACGGAGCGGCCCGGCCCGAGCCCATGGAAATAGGGGCGGTAAGAGCGTCTCTAACGCTAAGCGAGAAAGATTACCGCAGAAAACAGGGCCTCTGTCTGTACTGCGGCAAAAAAGGCCACTATCTCCGAGAATGTCCCGTTCGACCCAAGGTCGGGAGGCCTCGCGCAGGGCAAGCAGCGGCAGTGACAGGAGATGGGGAGGCGGGAAACGCTCGGGCTTGAAGGACCTCGAAGGGAAGCCTTCAAGCTACCACTCCATCCCTTCTGTGGAGTCGGACGCTGCTGCAGAAACGAATCACTTCTTCCTTACGCTCCAAGTGGAGATTGACCACACCACTCGGACCATTCGGGCCATGATCGATTCGGGGGCCACTGGCTGCTTTTTGGACAAAGCAGAAGCCCAGAGATTGGGGGTGACACTTCTAACCAAACACCCGCCTGAACTCGTCTATGCAGTAGACGGTAAGGAGTTGGACTCAGGACCCATTCGTTATGTCACGCCGGCCCTCTGGATGACCATAGGGAAAACCCACGGCGAATGGCTGGCCTTGAACATCATCATAGCTCCCCGGTGCAAACTCATTCTGGGGCTACCATGGTTAAGAAAACACGAACCAACCATAGAGTGGTCCGCGAATACCCTATCCTTTTGTTCCACCTTTTGCCATCAACACTGTACGGTGTCCGAGTCGTTGCCAACCCCTCCGTTGGCACCTCCGCAACACATCGCCACGGCAGCGGAGAAAGAAGTGGTTCTTCCTGCTTGCTATAGCTCCTATTCAGATGTCTTCGACAAGCAGAAGGCCGAAGAGCTGCCACCACATCGGGCCTACGACTGCCGCATCGACCTGGAACCCGAAGCTATCGTCCCCTGTTGCCGAGTCTATGCTCTCACGGGTCCCGAAACGAGCCACCTCCGAGAGTATCTGGACACTTACCTCGCGTTGGGATTCATTCGCCCCTCCCGGTCACCCGCGGCCTCTCCACTCTTCTTCATCCCGAAGGCCAACGGCGAGTTGCGCTGCTGCATTGACTATCGCGCGCTCAATGCAGTAACAATAAAGAACCAGTACCCCTTGCCGTTGATCCCGGTGCTACTCGAACAGGTCCGGGAGGCGGCCCTGTACACCAAACTGGACCTGCGTGGGGCGTACCACTTGGTTCGGATGAGAGAGGGGGACGAATGGAAGACGGCCTTCAAGACGCGGTATGGGCTGTTCGAATACCTTGTTATGCCCTTCGGGCTATGCAACGCCCCTGCCGCCTTCCAGTTCTTCCTCAACGAGGCCTTGAGAGAATTCCTGGACAAATTCGTCATAGTATATATTGACGACATCCTTATCTTTTCGTCCAACTCGAAGGAGCACGTCGTCCATGTGAGGTAGGTCTTGCAAGCCCTACGTGAACACCGCTTATACTGTAAGCTCACTAAGTGTGAGTTTCACGTGACTACAGTGGAATTCCTGGGCGTTCTTCTAACCCCCGCCGGACAAGTCATGTCGGACCGTAAAGTGCAAGCCATGGTGAAGTGGCCTCCACCCCAAACCGTCAAGGACGTACAAAGTTTCCTTGGCTTCTCAAATTTCTACCGGCGCTTCATCCACCATTTTTCCCAACTTGTGGCCCCGCTCATGAGATTAACTCGCAAAGGTGTTCCGTTTTCCTGGAAACCCGAGGCGCAGAAGGCGTTCGAACAGCTCAAGACAGCCTTCACCTCCGCCCCTATTCTGCGCCACGCTAGACCTGAACTCCCGTTCATAGTAGAGGCAGACGCCTCTGACATCGCAGTAGGGGCGGTTCTGTCACAGAGGCATCCAGACACCGGCCATCTCCATCCCGTGGCCTACCTGTCCAGGAAACTGAATCCCTCCGAAAAGAATTATACCATCGGCGAGAAAGAGCTGCTGGCCATACGGGAAGCCTTCCTGGAATGGAGACACTGGCTGATGGGCGCTCAACACCAAGTGACGGTCTACACCGACCACCGCAACCTCCAGTATTTGCGGTCAGCTTGGCATCTCTCTCCCAGACAACAACGGTGGATGCTATTCTTCGCGGAGTACCACTTCCTCGTCACGTTCCGGCCGGGGACACAGAACCGAAAGGCGGACGCCTTGTCCCGCCAGGGGATGGCCTGTCTCCCCTCGGCGGACCCAGAACAATCCATAATAGCTCCCGACAATGTGGTGGGAAGAGTGGAAACAGAGTCGTTCGTGGATGGAGTGAAGCGAGGCATCAGAACGTTCGCTTGGTCATCCTGGTTGCGCTGCCACAGGGAGTGGCGAATGCATCAAGGCCTCCCTATGTGTGGATCCCGGGTGTTGGTCCCTACTCTCCGCCTCCGAAAACTCGTGTTTGGCTGGTGTCACAAAGCCCCCAGCGCCGGTCATATGGGTGGCACCAAAACCCTTGAAAAGGTCCTGCGACAGTTCTGGTGGCCGTCGGTTCGGCCGGATGTCTTGCACTGGGTCAAGAACTGCTCCGTATGCGCCCAAATGAAGACCGATCACTGCAAAAAACAAGGCCTTCTGCTTCCACTGCCAACCCCTATGAATCCATGGGAAAAGATCTCCGTCGATTTTATAGTGGGACTACCAAAAGACCAAAACTGCACGGCTATCGTGGTCGTCATCGACTACCTCACCAAGATGGGGCATTTCATAGCGCGCAAGCAGATACCCACGGCGGGTACCTTGGCAAAGCTCATGTTAAAAGACATCGTTAGGCTACACGGCCTTCCCTTGGAGATCTTGTCGGACAGAGGGGCCCAATTCACCGCCCGTTTTTGGAAGGTCTGGTGCACCGAGTTGGGTATTCAATCATCCCTGTCCACAAGTTTTCATCCCCAGTCCGACGGACAAACTGAGCGCCTCAACCAAACCCTGAAGCAGTACCTTCGATGCTACGTGAACAAGGCCACTGAGGCCTGGGTGGATTGGGCTATGGGTAGCTGAGATAGCTTATAATAGCACCATCCATGCATCCACACAACACACTCCCTTCTACCTCTCTTCTGGGTTTCACCCTCGTTTCACCCCTTTTTTGCTCCCACGCTCTCGCGTCACTCTGCCCGATCTCCAACACCGACTCGCGCAGATACGCTCGACCCTCACAGCTGCCCGCGAAAACCTTCGCCTTGCGAAGGAGAGGTACAAAGCGCAGGCCGACAAGCACCGTAGACCCAACCCCGTGTACCACAAGGGGGATAAAGTATGGTTGTCCACAAGAAACATCACCTTCAAAACACCCAGTGTGTTCAACCCCAAGTTCATAGGTCACTATTCGGTGGTCCGTCACGTCAACCCTGTGGCCGTGCGGCTCCGCCTCCTGGCGCACATGCACATACACCCCGTGTTCCACGTCTCTTTGCTCAAACCCTCGCATTGTCCTGTGAAGCGAGTCCCTCCTCCTGTATGGGTACAGCACGAGCGGGAATACGTGGTGGAGAGGGTGCTTGATTCCAAGCTGGTGCGCAGCCGGGTGTGGTATCTCTTGGCATGGAAGGGGTATGGTCCGGAAGAACAGTCTTGGGAGCCGGCTGCGGCGATCCACGCTCCCCGCCTGGTGGCTGCTTTTCACCGCCGCTGCCCCGACAAACCCGGTGCTGCTCGCAGCACGTGAGTTGGTGGGGAGAGGGGTGTACTGTCAGGTGGCGAGAACCGGTAGCGCGCTGCTCGCGTCACCTCAAACGCCCACCCCGCCAGACGGACTCCATGGGAACTACATTTCCCAGAACGCCCGGCGGAACACGCCCCACGTGACCTGTGTCGTGCGCGACAGCGGATAAAGCCGCCAACGGACAACGAGCGGTGCCGATGATTCCTGCCTGTCCCGGACAACCTTAGGCTGACACTTGGTTCCAGTCCTGCATCCTCGGCCTCGTTGCGGAACCCTCGTCCTTCCAGCCAAGAATCCCTTCGCTCCAGTGGTGAGATCCTCGCAGGCAGCCCCCAACGCTAGAAAGGCGTCAGAGAGACCTCTGCCCTCAACGTTCCAGTCTCCTGAAAGGAACCTCCAGCGCTCCTCTGCCCACGAAGTTCCGGGACCAGAGTGGCAGCGTGAACAGGTGCGCTCCTCTGCCCACGGAGTTCCGGGTTCAGAGTTGCAGCGCGAACAGGTGCGCTCCTCTGCCCACGGAGTTCCGGGTACAGAGTCGCAGCGCCCACTCCGTTCACGGCTCTTCGGAACCGTGAGTACTGAATTACCTTTGCCTTCAGGGAGGCGTCTTCCTTTATTCTCTCTGCTGACCCTGATCCCTGAACGCGCTCTGGGGCATTAAGCACTGAATTGGAAGTGCTGCCCTTTGCTCCCAGAGAAGTCGCGCCACAGAGACCTGAGGAACCAGCCGCTAGGGTCCGCCCTGGATCTGCGACCATTATCCAGTGCTCCCGTCTAACGGGCTACAAGTCGCCCCAGGCTGGGGGGCATTCCTCTATAAGGGTGGGAAGGTAGCAGGTGAGAACACGGCAACCGGGTGGTGGGGAGGTAAAACGGGAGGGTCACAAGTAACGTGTCTCTTATGGTGTGCTTGTCTCGTTCCAGGTCCCTCTCCCAGCTGCTCCTTCCCTTCCTTCCCTCGCCCACCTGTCTCCATAGTCCGTGTGTGTCACACGTTTTCCGGACTGGGGACGGATGGTTGGTGGACCCCATTAAAGCATCAGCGTCATCCTGAGGAGAGAATTCCCCGGCCATCGTGACATAATGTGTGTGTGTGGGGCCCATAACACCAAAATTCATTCTATCAATCTATCCGCACCTGCTCAAAGGGGAAAACATTGGTTTCGAACTACAATGCTTCCTTGATAGGAGTATCACTTTTCCCTGAAACACCTTAACGTCTTTCCCATCAAGAACAGGTCAATAGATCATTTAGTTGAGTTTGGTTTAGTGACCCCTTATCATTCTAAACTATTCAAATACATTTCAATGAAATAACAGCCCGAAACATAAATTCAATCAATGTTTTCTTTATCTAATTCAAATGCAGGTTAAATCCTAATAATTCAGTTTTCATCTTTTGTCATATTTACCTATTCTGGCTAAATGTCGTTTTCTAAGTCAGAATCTGGTCCTCAGTCAAAACGCCAAAGTTCTGTTCTATCATGCAGAGTCACCGTCCTCTCCGTCAGCATAACATCAGGCTACTCTCCGTCACTTTCTGTCCGACCTCGACTTTTGTAGAGAGACCTTACCTCTCTAGTCTACCATTATTTATACTAATTTTACATTTGCAAAAAGTATCAAATACAAATTAGCTGGCTCTCATTGGTCCATTAGATCACATCTTCGTGCATCAGGAAACATTCAATGTAGTTCCCATGTGGGAAAAGTTTCAATGCAAATGTCCTTTGTCAATTTTATTAGTCCAATGTATCTTTGTTGCACATCCAGGAGAACTGGCGCTTCGCCCAGGGTGGCCTTGCTGGGTACAGTTGGAACAGGTCACAGAGGGGCATGGCTGCTGAAGTTTACGCAGGCGCACTTCTCCTTGTTCCATCACTGATGTCATTCCAAACAGTTGAGTTCAGTCGGCAGCCATTTTATGGCAGGCCCAAATGGTCAACTTAAGCAAAGAAACACAAAAACGTAATTAATTCATTGAAATGTTTAAAACAGTGTTATTCCCTTACTAATACCCATATGTGTGTGTATTTATCTAGCCATTTGCCACAATCAAACCCATTAATACTCGTTTATTTAAGCATAAATCACGGAAAACATCACATAAGCAATTATTATCATATTAATATGCATACAAGCTTAGTTCACATATTATTTTAGCCATGCAAAAGCATTCCCACGTATATTCTTTCTGTTAATAAGGTTGATTAGTCACCATACAGCAAACTATTAATTATTATGATTAATTATTATTCAATTTAATATAAACATACAGAAATGGATTGGGTATATAAAAAGAAAACATATTACCCGCTCCATCATAGCAACTCAGGGAAATATATGTATTGAATACTGTACCCCTTTGTTACATGAAATGTTGTGTACCCCGTTGTGTGGTAACTCCAGTGCTTCTTGAAAATTTGATTCATGGGTTACTTGTTTTTTTCTGTTTTAGGACTGGAAACCATTAAAAAAATGTTTTGTTATTTGTTACTTGTCACTATGTCTCAATTTTGTTTGGTTTGATGTAATGTGAACGTTATGTGTATCTGATTGAAAATGAATAAGTAAACGTAATAGACCAACTGAGTTGTGAATTTGGTCTTAGTCTGTCTAAAGGTTAGCAGCCAACAAATGGTCAGCTAGATGTTTTGACTTTTCTAACTTTTAGAAAGTGGGCATTTTCATACTTTACCATCCTGTGTGCCTCTGCTGTGTGTGTATTCAGTGTCTGGTGTGGGATTGACAGGAGCTAGGGGTGGACATTCACTCTACACAGTCACAAGGGGGATTGAGGTGTTCCCTGCCTTGCCTGGGTGACTCATCACTGGGCTAAATAGACCTGGTCTGCATTTTGAGTGGTGAGAGGAGTTTTGCTTGCATCTGAATAGGCTGTGTCTCCTTTTCATAATGCTGTCTCTGCCCCCTGTTGTCATGCTGCACCAGGGAGGACAAGACTGGTTTGGACTGGGTTCAGAGACTCTAACAGCAAAGAGAACAATGACAAAATGGGGTACACGTATTGGATCTAAATACCCAGGATAGTAGATTACTTCCAGGAATAAGAGGACCCTGCCAAGAAGAAGAGCGGAAGGACTGTGTGAGGCGCGCTGCCTTTTCTGAGTGAGGGGTGCGTTGGCCTGCAGTTGCTGCTACTGTCTGTGGTGGAGGAAGAGGACTGACTCCTTTTGCCCTGCTGTGTTATTGTGCTTAGGAAGGAAATTTCCAAGGACTTGTGTGTGCTGGCCTCCTTTTGGAAGTCACAGGAAAACAAACAACTTCAGGAAAGATATTTGCTGGATATAAAAAGAACCTGCCTGGAGCAGGAGAAAGACTGGACTGTTCTTCACCTTTTTAAAAGGAAGCCTGCATGAATGCTTCATGATTTTCTTCTTAGCAAAGTGTGTATGGAGCAATTTCCTGTTTACTCCAAGCTAAGGAAGAGCTGGAACAAAACCAGCCGCAACAAGTGCTGTGGTAAGCTCTGTGTCCTTCAACCTTTTTTGGTTTAGAAAAAGGCATATGGTAATCGCTTTTCCTCCTACTCGCTGGGTCTGCCTCTTTCACCTACTTCAGGCAGCCCAAGGCACTGTGCAGTAGTGCCTGTCTGACCAGGAGCACCCAAGGGCGGGGGGAACGTGCCTGTGTGTGTGAAGCACTCCCCTATTTTGCCAGTGCGGTACGGGAGTCAGAAGGACCGTATCGAGGCACCCACTCCCTTGCAAAACCTACTGCAGCCAGAGAGGCGGGGCCGCAGCAGTGACGTGGGAGCCACACCAGGAGGGCTAAAGCCAGAGACGCAGGCCCTACTACCGAGGCCTGCTACCCCTTTTCGGCGAAGAGCTTCCCCGTCGCCGAGAGAATCGCCCCTGCGGTTGGGGAAGCCTCCACCAATGTGACATTCTACCCTGCCTACCAGGGATCCCAGAACGAACAGGGCAGGAGCTGACAGCAGAGATCGGAGCATCCAGTGCTCCCTCCCCGACAACAGGCCATTGCTCAAGCTCACAGGCGAGCGGCCTGACTTGGTTTGCGGTGTGGTTGTGCCCACATCATGTCCAAGGGTATTTTTGGCAACTGTTGATACACAGCCTCAGCGCATGGATGCGGGCAGCTGCCTAGGTGAAATTCTGTTGCGGAGGGAACACGGCGAGGTCTCCCCAGGGATGTTTAACTTTGAGGACATTATTCTCAGCTATCATCTATTGCGAGCACCCCCAAAATCTGGGCACCTACCTGGCCGGTCCTGAGGGGCCATAAGTGGAACGCACAGGAGTGCTTCCTAAAACTACTGTAATTCTGCTAGAAGGAGGGCAGAGGCTCCTTTATCATAATTGGAATCCCGAAAGTACTGCATAGCATATAATAGACACGCAGATGCCTGCAGTTGTAGGAGATTTACCCTATGTGTTTGTTTAGGGTGATATGGATATGGTGATCCTTATGTTTTAGGTACATTATAAAAATTGCTTCATATTTGTGTGCTGATGTATAGGGAGTATTTGGGATGATGTGCACAATGATAATTATGTCCTAATGTTTTCATGATGGGTGCAACTCACAAGTATTTACTTATGTGCACTACCTGTACTGGGATGACAATTGCCTGGTTGCTAAAGTGGTTATTGATAAGTATTGTTATGACTATTGCCTGGTGGCAAAGTGGTTTATGTGATTTTTAGTCTAATGTGTTTACATACTACAAAGTGATTTATGGTCTGTGTATTTTATACACAATATATGAGATATTTTTATATAACCTTGTTTGGAGTCTCTCTTTGTGGTGTGTCTATTGTGTCACTGGTGTGTGTGTTGCACAAATGCTTTACACATTGCCTTTGAGATAAGCCTGACTGCTCTGCCAAGCTACCAAGGGGCTGAACAGGGGTTAACTTGTGTGTGTAACTCCCTTATCCTGACAAGATTGGTGGGTTCTGCCTGGCTAAGTTGCATACCCTAGCAAACCAGAAACCCCATTTCTGACACCTGCTCAATATTATTTGGAGGGAGGAGGGTTCATAATTTTTCATTATGCTACTTGGAGGAAGTGAGAGGCTGGTCACGTGACCTAATAAGGGAGCAGTAGCTCAACCAGGGAGTGGATGCTGCAGCATCGGGATGAAGTACATTAATGTGCCCTAAGGGTTTCGCCTGCAGAAATCACACACCACACTCACAGTTAAGGTTGCCGGATGACTCATTGTCACTAAAAATGAAGTACTTCAGTCCTTGGCTACTGGCATCCTCATGTATTCTTGTAGTGTAGTCTGGAGTCCCATCAATGAACAAACATGTACTAAACTACCAGACAATAATGTGGGGAGCAGAGTCCAGAACTGGAGATCTGTTTCCTTAGTGACATTGAGTTATCTTGTAGCCGAACTTCAGGGATTCCAGCATACTGACCTTGAGGTAGAGTCAAAAGCATGCCATCAGGGTTTTCACAGGTCAGCATGGACACCAATTTTCTAGCCCTGGCCTTTCACTTTACTGCTGTTGGAGCACAGGCCCAGTCAAACATTTATCTTCAGAGGGGTGACCTTTCTAGCAGCACAAGAGGTAAAGGGAGAAAACTATCACATATTAACATTTCATTTAAGTGCAACCAATATGGCCACTCAGCAACATTGTTTTTAAAATTCTTTTTATTTATTCAACAGGTCAATCCATTCAGATACACAAAAAGCATCCGACAATCATGTATTACACAGCCTCTGTCGCAGGGGTACTAAAAATATACATATGTGATGAGAGGCACATACTTCAAGCATGTCAGCACATTGCCAATGTTCTCTTCATAACACTCCTGTATTAATGTTCCCACTCCCTCTCCCCTTACTAAGATCTATATTTCTCCCATGGGCTCCATATCTTTTCCCTCTTCTTTGGGCAGCCTCTACTCTCGTAAATTACTTTTTCTGCCAAGCGGCACCAATCCATGTCCGGAATCCAGCCGGAGAGTTTTAGTGGATTTCGTGCCCCCCAAGCCGTGCAATATTGCGTTTTGCCACCCCAGCAGCCAACCTTAGCCATGTTTGTGTGTGTGTGTGGGCTATCGATCTTCCCCCGTAATCCAGAGCAGGAGCCAACGTACCTCCGGTTGGATGCGTATCCCAGAACCATCACCATCACCCCTGAAACCTTCTTCCAGTAGCGTTGTATTCTGGGGCAGTCCCAGATGATATGGAAGAAAGTGCCAGCTTCGCTACAACCTCTAACACAGTGGTCTGTGGCGCCCTCCTGATCTTATGTTGAACTGTGCGGGGATAATTTGCTCTATGCAGAATTCGCAGTTGGATTAGTTGGAACCGAACCCGTATGGCGATCTCTCTGGGGCTCTGGACTGCCTCCTGCCAATCGTCATCAATCCACTCAACAACTTATTCTGAGTTTAGTAGGGTTCAATTATAAATTTAGAAACAAATCAATGTGGACCAATATCAACATAATCATATAAAGATACAGAAAGACCAAGATAAGGCCTAATCTCCTGAAGAAATGTACCCTATATAATCCAAAGCAGACGACTAGCTCTAGGACAATGATGCCGATATCGGGAAAAAGATTTGAGTATTAAATTTAATCTGATGATTCTCCAAACAAATCATGAGCAAGCTATCTCTCCCTGCACTACCTTAAAAGGTGCAACCCTAAAGTAAGAAGCATTCCATAAGGGTGAAATCAGAAAGGTGTAAGCAGTCGGATTCTTCAGTAGAAGACATTCCAACCATGGGCCAAGTAGCATAAAGCCAGACAAGCAGACACATAGGTCTGCTCCCTGTTAACACCTAAGATAACTCTCACTTCTCTCACTTCGTTTAGCATAACATATACATTGCAGCCAGAGTCGACAATCCCACATGATTTATGCTGATGAATTTTCATAGTTCTGCTACAACTGAATACTTTCACCACCTTTTCCACATCGATATGTTGCAACTTCGCTCGTCCTTGGTCATTCCTCTCCTCTCCCATGAGAACTTGCCGCCTTGCTCATTACCGTGCTTCTCCTTGCCAACTTCATCGAAAACAAAACACTCCTATGCTAACTAATGAGGCTTTCTCTCTCCATACCTGCAGTGGAAACAAAATACAAGCACACACATTCTGCATTGAAGGTTAAATATGAATTACATGTTAAACTCTAAACATGAGCATGGATCACACTGTTTCTTGAGGACCACTCACGACAACTTTAGTAGTGCACAGGGTTACAGAATATGTGCACGTTTCTGCACACACAATAAATGCAGCTCCTTAGCCATGTATAAATTGTAAGAATTACAAAGATGTCATTCTACATGCACCTGCATTAAATAAATTCTTGTTACACATATAACTGCTTAAACATTAGTTTACACATATTCTAATTAAATACCCTCACAGAGGGACATGTTTATGTTAACTTATCCTGTCAAATTAATGTGTAAGTGTCATATAAACCTTTATTAATCATGTTCTAGACACTAGACTGAGCGTTTCTTGGAACTGCCATAGCGACCATAACCCTCTCACATTGGAGCTGTCTTATTCTGCCGCTCTAAAAGGGGTGGCGGCTAGCTGCATCTCCAACACAAACATTAACACCAAAGATCAATCACAGGCTGAAGTGGGAAAGGATTAACCCTGGAAAGTTTCCTAGACAACCTTTAGGCTGTTTGTGCCACAGAGATCCAAGCATGTATGGACTCTACCTCGCATGATAGAGCTATCCTAGAGGCTTTTGATAAAATAACTAAGCAGATAGCATCTATCTTAACTATTGAGAGCAGGGTTAGATGCCCGAAGTTATTGCAGGCTCTCAAGCAAAACCCGAGGGACGAAGCAGCAGTCAGGAGTCGTAGGAAGGCGTACAAGCTCACAGTTTTGGAGAGGAACATGCAGATAAGAGAGCAGGCTTGGGAGACCCTCGGTCAAGCAAGTGTCCTGGCTGACAGCTCCAGATTCTGGTCCGTGGTCAACAGCCCTTTTTTCTACGACACCCCAAACTCTAACATAGACTGTACAATATCTGCTGAGCACTTGGTACAGCACTTTGAAAATATCTATAGTGGTACTAATTTAGAAAAGCCTGAGGGACGCATGGTTATTGGTCTAGCTAGCACTCTTCTCCACTTCAGCGTAGATGAGGTCCATAAAGCCATCAACTCGACATCCAGAGGTGAGGCTCCTGGTCCCGAAGGGGAACCTGCAGACCCATATAAGACCAACTCCACCGTCTAGGCAAAGGTATTAGCTCATGTTTTTAATGCAGCCTGTTCTTGTGGATTTCCCCCTTCGTGGACGATGGCGGTTATCATCCCCATTGTTAAAATGGGTGCAAGGGATGACCCTGCCTGTTATAGACCGATCTCGCTTTTAGATTCTGCTGCCAAAATCATGGGGAAAGTGATATTGGATCGTCTAATCTACAGCATGGTTTTAGGCAGGGCAAAGGGACGCTGGATCAATGCCTTAACCTGAATCAAGTGATTGGGAAGCACACTATTACTAACAAGGTGATTTTACATTCGGCTTTCATGGATTTACCATCAGCTTTTGATTATGTAAAAGGTCTAAATTATGGTTGATTTTACATGACATGGGTCTAGATATAGAATTGGTGGCTTATTTATATACTGCCCACGAAAACACTACGGCCGCGGTTAGATATAATGAAGATGGCAGTCTGACGGATTCCTGGGCAGTTAGGAGAGGGGTCAGACAGGGGTGCATCTTGGCTCCCTTGCTGTTTACACTTTATATTAACAAGTTAGGGGTTTCTCTAATATCAAGCTGCACAGAAATCCCCAGGGCTGGTACCAAGTTGATCCCTGCACTCCTGTATGCAGACAACGCGGTCCTACTTGCTAGAACCACCGTGGGCCTCCAACAACTTTTAAATGGTTTTACAACTTGTATGGACTCATTAGACTTGACAACACATTTTACTAAATTGCACACCATGTCTACAGGCTCCTGAAAGGCTGCCAAGGCTAAGTTTTTCTGCAAGGGGGCTGAGCTAACTAAAGTGCCCGCTGCCCATACTCAGGGGCACTATTTGATGAATGAGGGTCTTGGTGTGCACAAAGAACACAATAAAAGAATGTTTTAGTCAGAGCGGAGGAGGCCACACTGGACTTTGCAAAAAAGATTGGGGTCAAAACCTCTCCCTGCCCTACTAAAGCTCTACAAAGAAAAATACATTCCCATGTCGACATATGGGTGTGATGTCTCGGGTTACAAGTACGTGAAATATATTCAGGGTGCTGAGAACAAATTTATGCGCAAGCGCCTTGCAGTCCCGCCCGCCACTCCGGCATTTATGTTACACAAGGAATTGGGCGTGGGATATATCTCAGGCCAGATAGCGGTAGCCCCATTGCTGCGTTGGCTGAGAATCTGGGCTTGTCCTACCCCTAATTTAAATCAACTTATAATCAAGGACTGCACCATGCTCAAGGGAGCTTTGCACATTACCTGGTTAAAATATATAATGGAACAGACAAAATGGATTGGCTGTCCTGACCTGAGCCCTGGGCCTTTGGACCAAGTTGCTATTAGAGATATTAAACAGCAGTTCCTGGACAAACGGCAGCGCTTCAGGGTACAGAAGGAGTTAGCCAAGCCCTCCATTAGAAGGTTTACCACACTGAGTTTGAGCCAACAGATACAACCGTATCTACTCCTCGTTAGCAAAGCGTATCATCGCTTTGTGCTGAACAGATTCCGTTTGAATTAGGTCCCCTGGCTACTGGCGTTTCCTCAAGGATATGCGTGACCTGGTACATTAAAACCCTGCCCATGTGACAATTTCTCAGAGCAAGACACCCTACATTTCATCTTCTTTTGTGACTACTATGACCCCTTGGTTAGAAAGTATATACTTCTGCTGCTCAGAGATTGTCAATTTGCCCAAGTCAGGCCTGCACTATTATACCTTCAAATGTTATCTTTCCCTATAGTCTGCTTTGGGGTTGCGAGCTTCCTAACAGGGGCTATTAGACACAGGAAAAAGTTGTCCTTGCAGTAGCCAGCTTGTTTTTTCCAGTTGTGCTCAGGGCCTACGTCAGTATGTGCACTTTATGTTATTTTACCTATAGCAATTGGTTTTATGCTTAGCGCTGTTGCACTTTACATAATGGATCCTTTGAGGTCTAAAATTTGATCCCCGAAAAAATAACACTGGAGGTTTTTATCGATGTGCAAAGTTGTTTTTATTTTATTTTTTTATGTGGTTTAGGTTGCTAACTGATTGTACCTTGATTAAATGTTCTCTTTTTAAAATTGTCTGCTTTTATGGCTTTTAGTTGCTGAATAAGATCCTTTTGACTTGACTTTGACTTGACACTCCCTTTCGTAAGGTTAATTGCAGAGAATGTATTTGAGTGCTAACTACACATTATTTTATTTTTATTTATTTTTTTAGAGTTTTATATAGCGCAAACTAGACCCGAGACATCGGGTATCGGAGCGCTTTACATGAGCACCAGTTTCGTTATAGGCGAACACATTCATTTTTGTTAGACACGGGAGATTAAGTGATTTGCCCAGAATCACAGGATGTTGAGAGTCTTTGCCGAGACTCGAACCCGGTTCCCAGGTCCGAGGTCGCCCGCTCTAGCCCTAAGGCTACATTCTCTCCCCGACATTAATATGACGCACTCCTACAATATCTCAGAAAGGATCAAGACTACATGTCCTCAAAATGAGTACTGTTGTGCCACTCATTTTAATTGAACCAATCATTCTGCCCTTATTCCACATTGCATATGTAGAAGCAGGACCTAAAGCAGATCATGTTACACCATTAAGTCATCCTCGGAAGCACTTTATTGCTCAGTCAGCCCTTAGGGCTGAGTTATATGTTCAATTTTTAGTGGTGCCTTGACTAAAATATTTTTTCTGTACTGATTTCAGACAAGCTTTGGCCCCTTATTCTCAGGACTGACGAGTATTGAAAAAGCATGGTTCTCTGTACTAAAGTGTAAAAGGCATGGGGCACTGCAAGGTAAAACTGAGACACATTGACCAGGGCCAGAATGCGAACCGCAAGCACTCTGGCAAAATCTTCCAACCACTCCCACTTTCATATTCTCCTCTCTCTTTCCATCCCACCTTCTCTGTCTGTTTCCTTCATTTCCTCTCTTTCTATGTTCTTAAATCTTTTTCTCTCAATCTTCTACCTCAGGGAGCTGAAGAAAGTGACAAACACACCAGCGACAGCTCTGTGACTGCAAAAATGGGGCTCCAATGGATCCAGCACTCCAGGGAAACACCCAGTGAACTAAATGGCCAGTCCATCCCTGGCATTGACAGATCTTGATAATCTGTACTGAGGAGTGAAAGGCTACTTAAAGTCAGGTGTGTAATGCCTTGTTATCTCTGTGTTATCTGTAGTGATTTGAAAAGCAGAACACTGAAGGTCAGAATTTTTTCTAGGGCAAAGGAGGCAGACGTTCGTCATAACTAGGGCATGCATGTAAGGGGTAATATGCATGTGAGGGAAGGACATGTTATGGATAAAGGTACCAATAGGGAGTTGAACATCATTTCACCACCCCGTATGGTTTAACACAGAGAAGCAAACATTGAAAAGGAATGTTATGTTGTCAAAGGAGAGATGCAAACACATATTTCTTTTTCACATATCTTTTTCTGTGACCCCTTGATAGAAATTAGGCCCAGCATCATACAAGAGTGACACACAGAGAAGAATATTTCCGCTTTATACAATTCAAGAAATTATTGGTTTCCATGAATCCCAAAGTGTTTTTAACGTGTTTCACATTCCAAGAGGACAGACATATGTAATTACAGTTAACCATGCACATTTATCTCGCAAACATAAATGTAATCATCTCTGTCCAACACAAATACACCCACTCAGTATATGTTTTAGAAACTGATGATATGGAGTCAGAAAATGCCCTTCTGGTCATCAAGCCATGCTTCCTATGTACCTTGCATTCAATTTATATTTCTAAGAATGTTTATCATGTGCAATAGATCAGCATATTGAATGCTGACTACATAAACCTGTTTAGAATATACAGTTACATGTAAAATTCCTAGACTTATACTCACTCTTCTGAGGTCCATAAAATAAGTATCAGTGAGTTGTGGGGTTTGGAGCATTACTAAATTAACTAGAGACTATTCAATGTATGGAAAGTGCTACAGAAATGGCTAACATAATTATTATATGTAATCCAAATGATTATAGTTATTGCCATATATTAGCTCTGTAGATAAGCTACACAAATCAGTGAATAAATTAATTATGTCTCCAGAACAGACATAGTTCCATGAGCACTCACTCTGTTGTTAAGGGTGGAACACAGACACATTTTTGTAGCCTGTGTGCAGATTAGTTCTGAATAGAAATCCCCCACACATGCACCACCCAGGATTTTCTCTAATTAATGGTGGTGCTCTTAAATTGTTGTGCCTGAACATGTGGAGGTTGTTCCAATGGCATTTGAATATGCATTTGGGAATATAATGCTGGACTTGCCTGGCTGTATGATAGCTGCAGTACTGGTCTGAGAGAGATGTGCCCTATGTAGGAGATTAGGATCTGCTTCACATGTTTATCCCCACTTTTTGCTGGTGTTTCACTGTTTTTCGACTTTAGTCTGGCTGGGACCCTACTATTCAGGGTCCTAGCCTAGATACTTCCTCTCTAAATTGATTGCATGTACTTTAGGTACAGTTCAGATTGGATCTGAGGTGCCCTTATAAGTCCCTAGTATATGGTATACTATGTACTCAATGCATAGGTACCCCAGAGGCCTACCAGGGGCTGAAGCATGTATTATGCCACCCCTGGAAAGCCACCCAAAATGACCCCACAGGTCTGCTACTGCAACCTGGGTAAGGTGGTGCATGCACCCCTTACTGA
The DNA here is from genome assembly GCF_964204655.1 of Triturus cristatus. Taxonomy (NCBI): domain Eukaryota; kingdom Metazoa; phylum Chordata; class Amphibia; order Caudata; family Salamandridae; genus Triturus; species Triturus cristatus. The sequence continues at coordinate 1,153,463,139 of NC_140583.1, read as the reverse complement.
GGTAAAGGTTTACTATATCTCACCATATACTGCACATACAAACCTATCAGTCACCCCTATGACAGGCCTTATCAATCCTGAAGGCAGTGTGCTTGGTTATATGTGAGAGGGTGCCCAGGCATGAGCTGAGCCCCTCTGCAGCCTTCGGAATCTCTTCTCCGGGGTTGTCAGTAGAGCAGCCTGACCATATACTCTTAAGTGCATTATAACCAAACGGTAAATGCTAACTTTGGACTGGCTGCACGGAAACATGTTGTGTTTGGTGCCAAACACCTTGGAATCATACCCCCACACCAGTAACTGGTGTGGGAGTATGATCCCACCCTCCTAGAGGGAGAGACATGGCAGCACTGGTATACCCAGTAGAAACTTAATAGAGCCCTGGCATCACAAAATGGATGCTGCAGCCACAGACACAAGTCTGGCCTCCTACTGCTGACCGAAATTCCAGCAGGGGAGGCCTGGACAATAGATTTCCTGTCACAGGGAGATGTAACCACCTCCCAGACAGGATTATGTGTATTGGGGCTGGGTGGGAGCACTCTCTGAGTGCTTTGAAGTCCTGCACTGGGGGCACATATGGTTTCCCTGTGCATAGTCCAGCTCAGACCGGTTCTGGGGCTTCCAGCCCCTGCTCTGGTGCGAAACTGGACAAAGGAAATGGGTGTAGCCACCCCTCTTTCCAAACCCTCCCGTAGGTGGGTCCCCAGAACTAGTCCAACCCCTTCCTTAGGTATAAGTAAGGAACCTCTGTAACCAGAACTTTAGATTACCCTGGATGAAACTCTGAAGCCAAATCCTGGACCTTCGACGCTCTGCTCAAGACCAGAGGACTGAAGAAATCTCCCTTGGGGTCAAGGAGTGACTCCCCTGCTTGGCAGGCACCAGCAAAGCAATTTGCCGGTCTGCATTTCCAAAGCTCCCGCCAGACTCCGAAGTATTTGCAGCCCAGGAAGAGGATTTCCAGACATCTCAGAGGCCGACCCGAGTCCCCAGCAAAGCTGAGACCGCAGCCCTCATCGGTAGCGCGGAACCAGGACTACTGGCCACCGTGCATATCTACAAGTTCATTGATTGCTCGACGTTTCTTGAAGTTGTGCTTGGGCTGACTTGTAGTCCACACCTCGAGCACTAAATCCACTGAAGACTGTTGGCCTGGTCATTCCGAGTGACCCGTGGGCCGCCATTTTGTGTTTCGTCTTGAGGTCCCTCCGCGATCCCTGGTCCGTTGACTGGTGTGTCCCTGAGGGGGTAACTTTGACTTTCCATGGGCTTCCCTGGTTGCTCCAGACATGTCCCGACTCCCTACCAAGTGGTGAGTCCCACAGACCTTGCTGGTCTGCACCGAAGCATCTTTCTTGTTTCTGTATGGCTTGCTGTTGCCAAGGCTTGTTGTGTCCAATCCGGGCACCGACACTGCAACACTCGACATCCTTTGTGGGACAGCTTGAACCCAGCTCCTGGTTGTCCTCAACGCCTCCTGGTCCTCGTGGCTGAAGAGTCAAGCTTCACCTCTTTCACGCAACATCGGTGGGCATCTGTCCATCGCCTTCCTGGTCACTGGCTAGTGACCCAGACACTGTCCCCTCTGCTTTCAGGTTCTTCTCATTTTCGATCCAGGCTTGGATCTCTTCGGACACTTCGCATCTTCACGGCAGCAGCACTTCTTCGCCAGCTCCCATTGAAATCGACGACGCGACCCGACACCAAAAGACACCTATGCACGCGGCTTCCCTGTGTGAGGTAACACGAGTACTCCGGTGCTCCCGTCGGTGTTAGCCCTAGAACTTCCTAAGTCCAAAAGGGTTTGGTCCTGACTCATTTCTAAGTGTCCCTAATCTTTAAAAATCTAACCACGACTTTCCCCATAGAAGCTAACGGGAGCTTGCAGCTGTGTTCACACACTGCACATGGCCCCTGTGGGTCCCCTGTATCACTACCTTGGGTGGTTCCTTGGGGTCCCAGTGATTCTACAGGCTCTAGGCCTTGTGTCTAGTTAAGTCGTGGTTCTTATACCACTATTTTAGTATATGGTTTGGCTCGCCCCTAAGGCCTGACGTGTATTTGTGCTATTTTACTGTGATTATTGAAGTGTAATTTATGTGTTTTGACCTCTAGTCTCATAAAGAGACTAGGAGGGTGTGTTTAGTAATAAATACATATATTTTATATATATACCTGGTGTGGATATCTTTCATTTAGTGACTCAAGAGATTATAGACTGGTAAAACAAGCTACTTTACATTCCTTCAAGACTTAGCCTGAAGGCTGCTGTCCATAGCTACCACAAGGATAGCTTTCAATAAATGTTGTCTTTAACCTATCACCAATAAGGGGTTGTTTGGACTGAAACAAGGTGCCCACTATAAGTGACCCTTGACCCGGTCACTCCACTCCGCACGGCCCCCGTCTGCCCAGATTCTGCTGCTGCTGCCTTCTTGGCCTCTCTTGCTGCCGCCTCTCCTTAAGGCCCCTGCTCTCCAGGCTTGCCCAGGCTTGCCCTCGGTCTCCCGCTCCGTCTTCCCGCTGTTTCCACCCCTCCTTCCGCTCCCCGCCGCTGCTCTCCTACGGCCCCGCCCCCTTCTCTTGGCACCCGCTCCCCATTCGCCGCCCCGCTCCCGCCCCCGCCTCCCAGCTGCTCCTCCCTCCCACTTCGCCATATATGGCGGGGAACGCGCGTACGCGCAGTGGGCACGCGCAGCGGGCGTGCCGATTGCGCGCCACAGGCAAGCCCGTCTACGCCCGTCCACGCCTGGACCGCGCCCAGCGCCAGAACCCCTGGACCACACCAACCCGACAGAGATACGACGCCGCCACCCTCCACGCACTCAACACCAGCCGACAGCCAGCCTGCTACCAAGCCAACCCGAAACGCACCCACGGAGCATTCACCTGCCACGCCTGCAACTTCACCTGCACCCGATCCTGCACCGCACCCACCAAGCCAGGCTCCAGCAACGACCACCTCAAGTGCATCTTGCTCAACACCCGCTCCATCCACAGGCACGCCGTCGAACTCTGGAACCTTCTCGACACAACATCACCAGACGTCGCCTTCCTCACAGAAACATGAATGAACGCCTCCTCAGCTCCTGACATCGCCATAGCCATCCCGGATGGCTACAAGATCGCCCGGAAGGACCGCGTCAACCAAGCCGGAGGAGGCATCACCATCGTCCACAGAAACACCATCCGAATCACGACCAACTCCGACGACACCCTCACCGCCGCCGAACACCTTCACTTCTAGATACACACCGACCCCAAGACCACCCTCAGAGGCACCCTCATCTACAGACCCCCGGGACCACGCACACAATTCAGCGAAGCCATCGCAGACTTCGTCAGCCCGCACGCCCTTACCTCCTGAGACTACATCCTTCTAGGAGACCTCAACTTCCACCTGGAGAACAACAATGACAGCAACACCGCCACCCTGTTGGACAACCTCGCCAACCTCGGACTCAAGCAACTGGTGAACACCCCCACCCACATCGCCGGCCACACGATTGACCCCATCTCCTCCTCCAGCAAGCACATCTCCTTCAGCCACTCCACCGGACTGCACTGGACAGACCACAGCTGCGTCCACTTCAACTTCAGGAGAACCACGACCCACAACCACCCTCAACAGGTTCCACGCAGAAGCTGGAGCAAGATCACCGCCGACCAGCTCACCACCTCCCTCAGCCAGAACCCCCCCACCAACACGACGGACCCCAACGAAGCAGCCCGCAACCTCACACAGTGGCTCACCAACTGCGCCGATGACCTCGCACCACTGAAGAACCCCCCCAGCAGACATGGCAGCAAGAAAGCCTCCTGGTTCACCAACGACCTCAAAAACTCCAAGAAAACCTGCCGTACCCTCGAGAAAGCCTGGCGCCACGACCAGACTACAGAAAACATGACAGCCCTCAAGAACGCCACTCGCAAACACCACCAACTGATCCGCACCACCAAAAGGACCACATTCAAAGAACGACTGGACAACAACTCCCACAAAAGCAAGGAACTCTTCAGCATCGTCAAAGAGCTCTCCAGCCCCAGCGCCTGCAACAACGACATCACACCCTCGCAGGACCTCTGCTACTCACTCGCCTCGTTCTTTCACCACAAGATTGCCGACATACACAACAGTTTCGGCGCACAGACCGCGCACCCTACCACCGATCCGGTGCCCCCCACCACCACCCTCCGCACCTGGACGACGGTCAGCACCGAAGATACCACCCACACGATGAACACCATCCACTCCGGCTCCCCAACCGACCCCTGCCCACACCACATCTTCAACAAAGCCGACTCCATCATCGCACCCCAACTCCGGAACATCATCAACAGCTCCTTCGCATCCGCCACCTTCCCAGAGAGCTGGAAACACGCCGAGCTCAGCACCCTCCTGAAAAAAACCACCGCGGACCCCACGGACCTCAAGAACTTCCGCCCCATCTCGCTCCTCCCCTTTCCGGCCAAAGTCATCGAGAACATCGTCAACAAACAACTCTCTGCCTTCCTCGAGACCAACGGATCCCTCGATCCCTCGCAGTCCGGCTTCCGAGCAAACCACAGCACCGAGACCGCCCTCATCGCAGCCACCGACGACATCAGGTCCCTGCTCGACAACGGGGAAACAGCTGCCCTCATCCTCCTGGACCTCTCGGCAGCCTTCGACACCGTATGCCACCGCACCCTGATACAGCGCCTCAGCAACATCGGAATCCAAGGAAAGGCCTCGGAATGAATCATCTCGTTCCTCGCCGGCAGAACCCAGAGAGTTCGCCTTCCCCCGTTCCGGTCCGTGGCCACCGACGTCATCTGCGGCGTCCCGCAAGGATCCTCGCTCAGCCCCACCCTCTTCAACGTCTACATGAGCCCCCTCGCAGCCATCGCACGCCAACACAACCTCAACATCATCTCCTACGCCGACGACACTCAGCTGATCCTCTCCCTCACCAACGACCCCACCACAGCCAGAGCCAACCTCCAGGAAGGAATGAAAGACGTCGCGGAATGGATGAAGCTCAGCCGGCTGAAACTGAGCTCAGATAAGACGGAAGTCCTCATCCTGGGAACATCCCCCTCTGCCTAGGACGACTCCTGGTGGCCCCCTGCCCTGGGCTCCGCTCCAAAGCCAACGGACCATGCTCGCAACCTGGGCTTCATCCTGGACTCCTCCCTCACGATGACCAAGCAAGTCAACGCCGTCTCGTCATCCTGCTTCAACACCCTGCGCATGCTCCGAAAGATCTTCTAATGGATCCCCACCGACACCAGGAAGACGGTCACCCAGGCTCTCGTCACTAGCCGACTGGACTACGGAAACACCCTCTACGCTGGAACCACAGCCAAACTACAGAAAAGACTCCAGCGCATACAGAACGCCTCTGCATGACTTATCCTGGACACCCCCCGCTTCAGCCACATCTCTCCCCAGCTGAGAGACCTGCACTGGCTCCCCATCAGCAAGAGGATCACGTTCAGACTCCTCACCCACGCACACAAGGCTCTCCACGACATGGGACCCACATACCTCAACAACCGCCTCACATTCTACACACCCACCCGCCACCTCCGCTCCGCCAACCTCGCCCTCGCCACTGTCCCGCGCATCCGCAAGACCACCGCCGGAGGAAGATCCTTCTCCTACCTGGCGGCCAAGACATGGAACTCCCTCCCCACCCACCTACGACTGACCCAGAACCATCTCTCCTTCAGGAAACAGCTCAAGACCTGGCTCTTCGAGCAGTAGCGGATCCCCCTCCCCCCAGCGCCTTGAGACCCTACGGGTGAGTAGCGCGCTTTACAAATTCATTGATGATATAACTAGTGGACAGCATATATCAGGCCAACCTCTCACATTGGTGTGCAGCGTATGGGATTCCAGCTTGCTATTGTTTTACCAGATAATCTCAATTGAGTGACTAACTGAAAACCACTAAAGGTACCTTAGGTACATACAATACAAGCTTTAGAATACAGTAAGTTCTACTGAACTCAGAGTTGTGTGTTAAGGGCTAGCACACCCTTTCTACAACTCAAGAGAGTTCAGTAGGCCACACTAGAGTAGGTAGTGCAATACACCACACCACACTAGTAATGTCTTCAAAGTCAGGAACCAGTAGGTCCTTGCCAAAAGCCAATGGGCTTCAAGATTCCCAGTATGATAACCTCCCATTCATGGAACTGAGAGCATTATGTACAGCTAGGAAACTGACGACAGGCAAAAGTCCAACCACCCAGCATCTCATAGAGGTACTCAGGCTGGATGACCTTAGCAGGTCTTTAGGATCTGAAGGGTTAGGCAGAGTGGGTGGGACAGTACCTGAGCAAAGGTCTAGGGGTGTAACTCCCCATGACCTGACCTCTAAGGGTGGCCAGGCAGATAACAATGATCTGGACCTGGAAAATCCAATTCCCCTAGACAGTGATGGAGAGGACCACAATGGACCCCTTTTTGTCCCTCCTGGGAGAGTTGGTGGTGGGCCTAGAAGGTCAAGATCTTCCTTCAGGGAGTTAAGCCATTCTAACTCATCTGTAGGGACCTCAATCTCCTCTCATAGGAGGGAAGCCTCACAGGAGAGAAGGGAGCGACTGCTTAAGTATGAGGAAGCTCAGCTTGAAATCAGAAGAAAGCAGGTAGCCCTAGATAGGGAGGCCCTAGAGCTCTACAGGGCTAGAAAAAAGGTGGGACTAGAGTCCCATGGTGGCAGCAACATCCCTAGAGATAGGGAGAGGTCTTATGACCATAGAAACCTGAATAAGATTGTCCCTCCCTACGAGAGTGGGGATGACATCCACAAATGGATAACTGCACTGGAAAGGGCCTGTAAAGTACAAAGGGTCCCCCAGGAGCAGTGGGCAGCAATCTTATGGCTCTCCTTTGCAGACACTGGTAGAGATAAGCTCCTCACTGTAAGAGGAGGAGGCAGATGATTACAGCAGTCTGAAGAGTGCCTTAATTGATGGGTTTGGCCTAACCACTGAGGAATACAGGTTAAAGTTCAGGGATACCCAAAAGGTACAGGATCAAGACCGGGTAGACTTTGTAGATTGTGCTACTAAGGCTCTGGAAGGTTGGTTACTTGGCAGTAAAGTGCATGACTATCAAGGATTGTACAATTTATTTATGAGGGAGCAGATCCTTAATAATTGTCAGAATCAACTGTTGCACCAGTACCTGGTGGACTCAGATCTGACCTCTCCTCAAGAATTGGGGAAGTAGGCAGATAAGTGGGCCAGAACCAGGGTGCAGCAGAAGGTACAGAACCAAGGTGGTGAACCCAAGAAGCAAGATCCTAAAAGCTCTGACAAGGGTGGGGAGAAAGGTAAAGACCAGAAGTCTTCACAAGGGCCCCAAGAATCTTCTTCAGGTGGGGATTCACAGTCTAACAAGGGAAAAGGCCAAAAAGAAACCATGGTGCAAAATCTGTAAGCAGAAAACTCACTAGAGCAGTGACTGCACCAAGTCCAAAGAATCTACTCCAGCCGCCATTACCCCTAAGGCAACTGTTCCCCCTAGTACAGCTACAATTGGTGGTGGTAATGTCCAGAATAAGGGTGTAGTAGGGTTGACCCTGGGTTCTGAGATGGACTCTGGCCTAGTCAGAGTTCCAACTCAGGATGTTCTAGTCTGTGATGGGGGCATGGATATGTCCCCCTTTGTGAGTCCCAGTAATCTGGGCAAATACAGACAACAGCCTTTAATAAATGGAAAAGAGGACACAGGAGCAAGTGTCACCATGGTGACAAAAGATCTTGTGGATCCTTGGCAGATTATACTTGGTGAAATGTACCAAGTGACCAATGGTAGCAATGTCAGAATAGACCATTCTCTGGCAGTTGTTAACTTCTCCTGGGGATGGATAACTGACCTTAAGAAGGTTGTGGTAAGTGCAGACCTACCAGTACCGTGCTTGCTTGGGAATGATCTAGAGACTTCAGCTTGGGCTGAAGTGGAGCTCAGAACACATGCAGAAATGTTAGGGATCCCTGCTCATGTCTTTGCTGTAACTAGGTCACATGCCAAAATGTCTAACACTGGACAGACCCTGGATTCTGGAATAATGGACCAGGTGCCTCCCAAGAAGAGGAGCTGTAGGGTTAAAGCAGTGCCTTCCCACCTGACTCAGAATGCAGATCAGTCTCCTCAGGGAAATGATCTTAAGCCTGAAGAAGGAACTGTCCCAGAGGAGCTTGAACCTGACCAGGTTGAGTTCTTGGGGACAGGGGGCCCTTCCAGGTCTCATCTGAGCCAGGAGCAGAAAACCTGCCCCTCTCTTGAACCCCTCAGAAAGCAAGCTGCTGATGAGGCTGCTGGGAATGCTAGTGGCACCCATAAGGTTTATTGGGATGATGGACTCCTTTACTCAGGGAGTAGAGACCCCAAGCCTGGTGCATCCAGGAGGTTTGTTATACCTCTGACGTTTAAGTGCTTCCTATTGACACTAGCCCATGATATTCCACTAACAGGACACCTGGGCCAGAACAAGACTTGGGACAGAATTGTCCCTCAGTTTCACTGGCCCCACATGTCTGAAGACACTAAGGAGCTTTTTCGCTCCTGTGTGTCCTGCCGTGTGTCCTGCCAAGCCAGTGGCAAGGCAGGTGGAACCACAAAGGCCCCCCTGATACCACTACCTATGGTGGGGGTTCCCTTTGAGAGGGTTGGGATTGACATTGTTGGTTCCATGGATCCTCAGACAGCATCTGGGCACAGGTTTATACTGGTGGTGGTGGACCATGCCACCAGGTACCCAGAAGCAATTCCCCTAACGGCCACTACAGCACCTGTGGTGGCAAGAGCTCTCTTGGGTGTATTCTCAAGACTAGGCTTTCCTAAGAAGGTAGTATCTGACAGGGGTGCAAACTTCATGTTAGTTACTTGGCTGCTATGTGGAAGGAGTGTGGAGTGAACTACAAGTTCACCACACCCTATCACCCACAATGCAATGGTTTAGTTGAAAGGTTCAACAAAACCTTAAAGGACATGATTAAAAGGCTCCCAGAAAAGCTTAGGCGAAGATGGGACATACTCTTGCCCTGCCTTTTATTTGCATACAGGGAGGTGCCTCAAAAGGGGGTTGGCTACAGCCCTTTTGAACTTTTGTTTGGTCACCCTGTCAGGGGTCCATTGTGTCTGGTTAAGGAAGCATGGGAGTTACCTCTCAAGCCCCCCCAAACAGGACATAGTGGACTATGCACTTGGTCTCCGCTCCAGAATGGCTGAGTATATGAAAAAGGCAACCAAAAACCTTGAGGCTAGCCAGGAATTACAAAAAGCCTGGCATGACCAAAAGGCTGTACTGACTGTCTACCGGCCAGGACAGAAAGTGTGGGTGTTGGAGCCTGTGGCCCCAGCAGCTCTCCAGGACAAATGGAGTGGCCCCCATACAATTGTTGAGCAGAAAGGGGAGGTCACCTACTTGGTAGACCTTGGAACCCCTAGGAGTCCCCACAGGGTACTTCATGTCAACAGACTTAAACCATACGTTGACAGGGCAGACATGGGCTTTCTCATGGCTACTGATGAAGGACAGGAGGAAGAGAGTGACCCACTCCCTGACCTGCTTTCTCAGAACCCTGATGATGAGTCAGTTGATGGTGGAGCCTTGGCAGGCAGCCTCACTGACCAGCAGAAAACTGACTGCAGAACACTTCTCAGCCAGTTCAGACATATGTTTTCTCTGACTCTAAGTCAGACCACCTGGTGCACTCATGAAGTGGACACTGGGGACAGTCTGCCTGTGAAGAATAAAATCTACAAGCAACCTAACCATGCCAGGGACTGTATAAGGGCAGAAGTCCAAAAGATATTGGATTTGGGAGTCATTGAACCCTCAGATAGCCCTTGGGCTAGTCCAGCAGTCCTGGTACCTAAACCTCACACCACAGATGGCAAGAGAGAGATGAGGTTTTGTGTGGACTACAGCGGTCTCAATGCAGTCACTAGGACTGATGCCCATCCCATCCCCAGGGCAGATGAGCTAATAGATACTTTGGCCTCAGCCAAGTTTCTAAGCACATTTGACATGACAGCTGGCTACTGGCAGATCAGACTAGCTGATGATGCAAAACCAAAGACAGCATTTTCTACCCCTAGTGGGGACTATCAATTTGTGGTAATGCTCTTTGGTTTGAAGAATGCACCTTCCACATTCCAAAGGTTGGTGAATCAAGTCCTTACCGTCCTGGAAGACTATAGTGCAGCATATCTGGATGATATTGCTGTCTTTAGCTCCACCTGGGAGGATCACCTGGTCCACCTGAGGAATATTTTGAAGGCCCTGCAAAAAGCAGGCCTAACTATCAAGGCTACTAAGTGCCAGATAGGGCAGAGTCAGGTTGTGTACCTGGGCCACCTTGTAGGTGGAGGCCAGGTTCAACCATTGCAGAGCAAAATCCAGACCATAATGGACTGGGTTGCTCCAACTACCCAGACTCAGGTGAGAGCCTTCTTAGGACTGACTGGGTACTATAGAAGATTTATCAAGGGGTATGGATCAACAGTGACACCCCTGAATGACTTAACCTCTAAAGAAATGCCCAATAAGGTTCAGTGGACAGCTAACTGTCAAAAGGCATTTGATGACCTGAAGCAGGCCATGTGCACTTCTCCCATTCTGCAAAGTCCTGACTACTCCAAAAAGTTCATTGTCTAAACAGATGCATCTGAGTTGGGGGTAGGGGCTGTACTGTCACAGTTGAATGATGAAGGTCAGGATCAACCAGTAGCTTTCATAAGCAGAAGGTTGACCCCCAGAGAGAAACGTTGGTCAGCCATTGAGAGGGAGGCTTTTGCTGTGGTTTGGGCTCTGAAGAAGTTGAGGCCATACTTATGTGGTAAGTACTTCTTTGTTCAGACAGACCATAAGCCCCTCTTATGGCTAAAACAGATGAAGGGTGAAAACTCCAAACTTCTCAGGTGGTCCATTTCCCTACAGGGGATGGACTATACAGTGGAACATAGACCTGGGAGTAACCATGCCAATGCAGATGGACTCTCCAGATATTTCCACTTAGAACATGAACACTCAACTGGTCAAGGCTAGTTTAATGTCCCTGCATTTAGGGTGGGGGGTTGTGTAGGAGATTAGGATCTGCTTCACATGTTCACCCCCACCTTTTGCTGGTGATTCACTGTTTTTCGACTTTAGTCTGGCTGGGACCCTGCTATTCAGGGCCCCTGCCTAGCTACTTCCTCTCTAAATTGATTGCATGTACTTTAGGTACAGTTCAGATTGGATCTGAGGTGCCCTTATAAGTCCTTAGTATATGGTATACTATGTACCCAGGGCATAGGTACCCCAGAGGCCTACCAGGGGCTGAAGCATGTATTATGCCACCCCTGTAAAGCCACCCAAAATGACACCACAGGTCTGCTACTGCAGCCTGGGTAAGGTGGTGCATGCACCCCTTACTGAGGTATAGGTTCACTATATCTCACCATATACTGCACATACAAACCCAGTCACCTCTATGACAGGCCTTATCAATCCTGAAGGCAGGTTGCTTGGTATATGTGAGAGGGTGCCCAGGCATTAGCCGAGCCCCTCTGCAGCCTTCGGAAACTCTTCTCCGGGGTTGTCAGTAGTGCAGCCTGACCATATACTCTTAAGTGCATTATAACCAAACGGTAAATGCTAACTTTGGACTGGCTGCGCGGAAACATGTTGTGTTTGTTGTCAAACACCTTGGAATCATACCCCCACACCAGTAACTGGTGTGGGAGTATGATCCCACCCTTCTAGAGGGTGAGACATGGCAACACTGGTATACCCGGTAGAAACTTAATAGAGCCCTGGCATCACAAAATGTATGCTGCAGCCACAGACACAAGTCTGGCCTCCTACTGCTGACCAAAACTCCAGCAGGGGAGGCCTGGACAATAGGTTTCCTGTCACAGGGAGGTGTAACCACCTCCCACACAGGATTATGTGTATTGGGGTTGGGTGGGAGCACTTTCTGAGTACTTTGAAGTCCTGTACTGGGGGCACATTTGGTGTCCCTGTGCAAAGTCCAACTCAGACCGGTTCAGGGGCTTCCAGCCCCTGCTCTGGTGCGAAACTGGACAAAGGAAATGGGTGTAGCCACCCCTCTTTCCAAACCCTCCCATAGGTGGGTCCCCAGAACTAGTCCAACCCCTTCCTTAGGCATATGTAAGGAACCTCAGTAACCAGAACTTTAGATTACCCTGGATGAAACTCTGAAGCCAAATCCTGGACCTTCGATGCTCTGCTCAAGACCAGAGGACTGAAGAAATCTCCCTTGGGGTCAAGGAGTGACTCCCCTGCTTGGCAGGCACCAACGAAGCAATTTGCCAGTCTGCATTTCCGAAGCTCCCGCTGGACTCCCAAGTATTTGCAGCACAGGAAGAGGATTCCCAGACATCTCAGAGGCCGACCCGAGTCCCCAGCAAAGCTGAGACCCGCAACCCTCGTGAATAGCGTGGAACTGGAACTCCTGGTCACCGTGCATTTCTGCAAGTGCATTGACTTCTCGACGTCTCTTCCTGGTTGCTCCAGACGTGCCCCGACTCCCTACCAAGTGGTGAGTCCCACAGCCCTTACTGGTCTGCACCAAAGCATCTTTCTCTTTCTGCGTGGGTTGCTGTTGCCACGGCTTGTTGTGTCCAATCCGGGCACCGACGCTGCAGCACTCGACATCCTTTGTTGGACTGATACAAGGTGCCAACTATAACTAGTGGACAGCATATATCAGGCCAACTTCTCACATCCTGGTTTTGGCTTTGCCATTGGTATATGATGATCGCACAACTCACTTTTGTAGCTGTACTTAGTCAAATTATGGGCAGTAAATGTAAATGTGCAGATATTTATATAGCGCAAATCACCAACCGGTCTCTAAGCGCTTGCTTAGGGAACCCGTCCTGGTATTCCCCTGTGATATAACCATCCACAAGGTGAAAGCCAGGCATCCCGCCGCGAGGGGCCATTGTGGAGATTAAGCAAGCTATTGCCCAGAGTCGCAGAGTGTGAACCCATGAATCGAGTATGCACTGGAGCGAGAATTATCGAGTCCATGGACAATTTATGGACTCAAGACCCAGCCGAGCCGGGAATTGAACCCTGGTCCCGGGCTGACCTCTGCTTCCAGGTCTGCCTACTCTAACCAGTGAGCCACACTTCTCCACAGTAGTAGCTTATATTATTTACTTTAGTATCTTTTCTATTATTTAATTACTAGACCTTTAAATGTGTCACTTCCTGTAATGTCACTAGGTTTCGAAGACCACATGATATAACGTTTGGTAATGTTATGTATGAGGGGGAGGGTTTTGGAATGATATAACTTCCACTACCCCTTTCGTTTTGGCAGATTGATGTCCATAGAACTGTAGACGGAAGCGGCATTGTAAACTGAGAGTGCACATTAATTGGGTTTAAAAAACAATATGGAAACATGTAGACTGAATTCTGGCAAGATTGAGAGTGTCCTAAGCGGAGGGACAGCGTGTGTAAAGTTGTTTAAGCCTTTAAAGAAATATAACGGAATTCAGGAGTTGTGGACGAGGGAATGTATGTGTAGGATGTATGAAAGGCAGTACTGCTGCTGAATAAGTATTATTTAATTTGCAGTATGGAAATTGTAAATCAGTGTTAGCGCACCAGTGTGAGAGTAAAGATGTAAAGCTTGGGGAAGGCTGAGGGCATAGTGGACAGAAACAAACGGAAGAGTGTAGTGAAAACGAAAACAAGGAATGTTTGAAAATAGTAGCAGTTTGTTAAATTATGTTGCATGAAGGCATGTTTGAGAACCATAAGCACAGCGTTGTTAGCAGGGGCGGCTCCTCTATTGGAGTGGAGAGTCGCCCCTCTTAAATTACCCCCAAAGCCCCAGAGATGAAAAATGAAATGGTAATACCATTTTAGTTTTCATCCTCCGTCCCGAACAGAGTGTCGTCAGGACGCAGCGGGGCCAGCTGAGTGACATCAGCAGGGAGGACGAGGGTCATGGCCGGACTGGGAACCACAACCCGCCCTGGCAAAGTGCTCGGCCGGCCCCCTCCCAGGGGGGGGTGGAAGGGTGGGGCCGCCGAGCTCTTTGCCAGGGCCAGTTTTCAGCCGATTTTGTTCAGCGACGGCCCGTATAGGGTGTGTTACCGGGGCGGTGACGTGGGGCAGAGGAAGGGCAGGGTGGGGGGTTGCAAAATGCGGCATACGGCCGATTGCAGGTAAGTTAAGAAAAAAATAAAGAAAACGAATGTTGTTGCGCGCGCTGCATCGCATTTGGCGATGCTGCGCGTGCAACGAAATTCGCTTTCTTCATTTTTGCTATGCTGCAAAAACGGCCCTGTAACAAAAACTGCCCCCAGGGGCCCAAACCCGGCCCCCACCCGTGCGGCGCACCGGGGGATTGCCAGGTGCCCACTACGGCCAGTCCGGTCCTGAGGAGGGTGGTCTGTCTATGCACTGTTTAAACTGTGCATGTCTTTTTGGCCGGCTGTCATGTGACAGCCAACCACACATGCACATTTTAAACATCTCTACCCAGCTGTCTTAAGTCAGCTGGGTTAGAGCAAGTGCAGGCCTCCAGAGCAGTGTGGAGTGCCGAGAGAGGTAGCTCCCTGCAATCAGGGCGCTGCTCTCATACTGCTTGAGCAGCTCCAGGATTAATCAAGGGAGTTGCAGCATCGAGTTCCTACAAGAAGAGGTCCGGTAGGAGTATGTTGTGCTCCTCTTCAGATGAGTGTTAGTGTTTTTTTTAATATTATTTTCGTACGCCCCCCCCTTCACTATAGATGCCAGCCACCACAGGTGTGGCGTCGGGGGTGAACAAAAGTAGTGTAAGGTTGTAAAAGTGCAGTGTATTCTAATTTTAAAAAAATTGAAATACTCGGTATGAAAAAATGGGAATATTGTGTTTGTTTTATATGTTAAAGCTATAGCATGAGTTGTGTATTTTGTTCTCTATCCATATCTCATCGAAACCAAATGAATGGACTCAGATGGGCGCTTAAAGATTGACACAGTGGGCATCAAAATAAAGGCGCATTTAGGAGTCTAATGTTTCCTGTCTGAAAGGGTGAAAGATATATATCAGTTTGCATTATCTTTGGATAAAAATGTGTTTGTTATACATTTTTTGAAAGGCGTTGAATGTAATGGTATTTATGTAACCTGGATTCAAGTGCAGCTGGAAGTGTGAAGCAGTATGAAAGTAAAAAATGCACATGTCAGCATTTGACAGGGCGAATATATTGAAAGTACACATCTAAAATTATTAGAATAAAAATAAATGTGTAGGGAGAGAAGTCTAGAAAGGCTGTACTTTAAGGAATAGGAAATGTGAGGGTGAAGATGCTTAAAATTGATTTGTGTAAAGAATACAAATGTGAATATGGAGGCAGACACACTGCACACGAAGGTAATATCAACCTTTTTATTTGAAAAAAATACTATTCTATTTTGCAGAGTTAGGACTATAAAAGTGCATGTAATTGTTACAAATATGAAAAGGTGCAAAACAATCCAATGATAAGGATCCAATAATAATAATTACTAGCATAAGCTTGTAGATTGTGAACATTGTAAATATGTTTTGTATGATTCACACTTTTTTATTAAATAGAAATAAAAGCATGTGTCAAACAACACTTTACCTAACAATACCATCTGGTAAAAAGGTGCAGCTGTATAGAAACTCATTCTTAAATGTGAACATTTAATCCAGGTTGTGTTTTCACACGTCTAATGTATTTTAAATTGCAACCCTACATACTGCATATGAATGACATTTGATAAGTGGGGTGGACACCCAGGGCTAGAGTACATTGTGGCCCTGAGGACATGGTACAGTATATATCGCTGTACTCTGCTTTGCCTAGGAGCTGAAGGGAGGGTTTTCATTCCAAAGTCCTTGGGGCAGTGTGTCTTCCGTTCAGTTTCCTTTTAAACCTCTCCTTCAACAGCACATGTACATGTGCTCTCGCTTGAGTGAGATATTGTATACAACAAGGGGCATGCAGTCCGCCTAGTGCTTAACGTTCATTGGTTTTATTGTCAGTCTTATTTGCTGTCTTCTAATTGTCCATTGTGTGCTGGCTCAACTGCCTCTTCTTTTGACCAGAGCATGGACCAAGTACTGATTGCTTCAACTTGACTACTGTCCTTACACTGACAGCGCTATGATTGAGGCTCTACTTTTAATTTATTTTTTATTTTCCCTGTCATCTTTCCTAACCTCTTGACACTTGTAGCTATGTTTTTCTGTGCCACACACACACCAAATAAGTATTTTCTCCTTTGAATTGATGTTTATTGTGGCAACAGATGTTATCTGCTTTTATTGTGGCAAAGGATGCTATATTCTTCCAAATGAATTCCACTAAAGCATGGACATTGGCTCAATTGCTTTCTTTATGTGGTAGGAGTTTTAACCAAATTTCATATTTTTTACACATGATGTGATTAACCGATTTGCTCAGAATCATAGGGGTGTTGTGCCGAGACATAACAAACATTGGCAAAGCAGATCACTCTCACCTTCAAGACTATAGGGTCTGCCATTGCCTTATAGTCATCCTGTACAGCATGGGCATTGCTGAATTTGGTTACACTTTGTAGCTATGTTGTATAGTAAAAGTAATTATAATAAAAAAGCACTATGATGCATCCAACTCTAATGTACTCTAAAAAAACAAATAATAAGCTCATAAGCCATGGCTGTTTCATAGAACTTTTTAAAATGTGTTGTAGCCACGGTGCAAAGTATCTGCGCTGCTTTACAGCATGGACTCAAAACATTGCATAGCCAATAGCTCTCATAGGTGAGACCTATTTGCCTTGCCAATGCTTGTTTAATTTCTGCATCAATGCACTCCAGGCGTGCAGCCCAGATGTGATGCATTCTGTCCATCCACTGTTGTTTTTGCATTTGTCACCCCAAGTGGGGCGGGATGCCCAGACGTGGGTCCCGTGCTCTCCATGCCACTGGAATCAAGCTATACTGGCTGAAGAGGGGTGAAAGCCCGAAACCTGTCCTAGGATGCTTGTTTCCAGTCCAGGGAAGACCTGGCTTGGCAGTTCGGGCTGGACTGTTCCCATGAGGTACAGGGTCAAGACTGATTTGCATATGGCTGGGTCCAAACTGGAATGACATGGTGAGCAAAACAACAATGGATTTAGGCCCAGATCTCTGTACTGGGGTGAATGTATGACATTGTTCTGCATTCTGTCCATGAACTCTTGTTTTTGCATTCTTCTTTTGACCAGAGCATGGACCAAGAACTGATTGCTTCAACTTGATTACTGTCCTTACACTGACAGCGCTATGATTGAAGCACTACTTTTAATTTATTTTTTATTTTCCCTGTCATCTTTCCTAACCTCTTGACACTTGTAGCGGGTTTTTATGTGACCACACACACACCAAAGAAGCCCTTTTCTCCTTTGAATTGATGTTTATTGTGGCAACAGAATGTAGTAATGTGCCAGGAAACAGAAGTAGTTTTGTGTAGATTTATTGAAGGTTACATGGAAGACAAGACCAGTCCAGCTTCAACCGTTCCCCACACAGGCATGAACCCCTACATTCTCAAGTAACTAAGCAGCCCTAGAAATTCTTTAAAGCAACACTAACACAAGATATTACATAGATGTTATCTGATTTTATTGTGGCAAAAGATGCTATCTTCTTCCAAATGAATCCCACTATAGCATGGACATTGGCTCAATTGCTTTCTTCATGTTGTAGGAGTTTTAGCTAAATTTTATATTTTTTACACATGATGTGATTAACTGATTTGCTCAGAATCATAGGGGTGTTGTGCTGAGACATAACAAACATTGGCAAAGCAGATCACTCTCACCTTCAAGACTATAGGGTCTGCCATTGCCTTTTAGTCATCCTGTACAGCATGGCCAGATGGAATTGCTCAACTTTGCCATCATGGTTTAGGAGCGAGATAAAAATAATTTAAGCTACATAGCACCTGCCCACTACTAAGCTTCATATTCAAAAGTAGATATTTTGGGTGCAGAAACTACAAGCCAAGGGCATTTCAATACACATGCTGTATCAATTCAATTCATACTTCTTCATTGCGACCCTAAAAATATATAAAAATTATGATTCTATCCTGGTATATAGAATGGGCTGTGCGATGCATAATTTTCAGTCACATAACGGAGTAATACATCGATAGCAGCATCCAGGGTGTTATTAAGACATTTGCACAGCCGAGACGTTATGAAGTAGATCAGTACAAATTGCCCCCTAATGGCGTCAGTGCAAATTGCAGCCAATAATCATGTGCAAAAGACAAGAATAACACGTACAATTTCCTATTAAAAAAATTCTAGCAATTTAAAAAATGTAAGTGAAATATATACCATATTGGAAAATTTTAAATTTTGAAAAGATTGAAAAGGAAAAATTGCTAGAAGAAGGGGCAAAAACACACAAAAAACTGCTTTTAATATTTTGATTTTCTTGTAACAAATTGCCTGTAAAAACGTACTCACCGCGAATACAATTTTGGGAAAGGTATTGACTTTTAGGATCCTAAAGGCTACCAGTTGTCTGTTCCCATGTCTCAGCGTATTGTGCAAATCCATTTGCAAAGGGATTTCTGATAATCGGACCAAAAAACATTATGTGTATCTCATTCTCCTCAATCCGGCTGCATGCTGGGCACATGGTAGAATTTTGTGCCTGGTGAAATTTAAGAGTAAACGATCTTAATGGG
Source organism: Triturus cristatus (assembly GCF_964204655.1). Lineage (NCBI taxonomy): Eukaryota > Metazoa > Chordata > Amphibia > Caudata > Salamandridae > Triturus > Triturus cristatus. The sequence goes on along the minus strand of NC_140583.1, from coordinate 1,153,444,430 downwards.
AGGGTCCCCTGGTGAAAGCATTTATACAGACTCTTGGCTAAAGGAGATAAGATTGAATCAAGGAATTGTTCGAAAAACGGAGAGGGCTTAAAGTCTAGAAACAAATGGGTCAAGGAAACATTTGAGCTATTTATTAGATAGCCATCGTTGATGTAAGCCCAATAGCGAAATTTCAGTGCACTTATGTCTGCTTTGCGAATTGCAGTTGTCTCTGCCCCAATAACCTTGTAAACCCCGTTTCGCCAACCAAACGCAAACAAATTTTCCCATGGAAGGAAATGTCAGAAATCTTTATTGTATGATTACCTAAAATCATTTACAAGAGAAATGTAGATTACGTCATAAAACAAACATCTGTCTAAAAAAGCAGAAAAAAAAGAAATATATATAAAATTGTTAAAATATCAGTGGCTTGTATAAAATTAATCATGGCAAAAAGTGCTGCGGCAGAATGATATGGGTGCAGCGAATAGCTCAAGGGTATTTTGTGTAGCAAATGCAACAAAAAAACAAAAAGAAGAAAGGCATCGCTAGGTAAAGCTAAAAGGCATAGGTGCATGAACATGTGATGCTGTGTCATGCAGACATGTATATAGTTATTATATACGTGAGCATGCATCGGCAGATTGCAAGGCTTAATCCAGGGTTACTTTGAAGCCCGCTGTATTTTGACATCCAGGCCAATCATACATGTATCACAGCGGGACTCATGCCTAAGAGACCAATGAGTAAGCCTGGTGAATCCAAATGCCAGAGAAAGTATGCATAGGACATATGCTACCGAGACCTAACCAACTGAAATATTGTAAAAGACATATGATACTAGTTAAAAACAGTACTCCTCCCAAGTCAAAGAAAAATAAAGTGTTAAAAAAAAACTGTGGTACAGGTGAATACATAAACGGCAGCTTACATTTTATAGACTTTGTCTTTGACTCTCACATTGTTCTTAGAGTTAGTCCATGTAAGATGTTTTCACGGAGTGTAACTGCAACAATAAACAAACAGCAGCTTATGTTTTATGGATTTTCGTCTTCGATTCTTGAATTGTTCATAGAATCCTTGCAGCTACCGTATAGAACTTGCCAATTCGTGGGAGGGCCATCGGCACCCTGGTAGTATAAATGAACATTAGGGCCTCTTTACATGATCTAACGACATTTTGCAGGAACATTGTTCTGAAATATAGTCGCCTCTGGCCCAGCAAGGCTGGGCAGCAGTAAATGATCTTCTCAGCTGATTGTGTGTGATATTGGCACATCCCCTGTTTCCTGGCAGTGTGTTTTTCCAGTGACCCCTATAGTCCCATATTGGCAATGTTAGGAGCCTGGTTCTCAGAACATTCTGCATGGCTTGCCTTCCCAATCCTGCCTTCAAGTATGCTTGACATGATGTGACATTGTGTGCGTAGACACGACCCTATGCACCAAGAATGTGTCTAATCGAGGGGGCCTGGCTAGCAGCCAGGCGACATGGCCGCAGCCTGAAGGAGCTCCTTGAACACGGGAGCTTTCCCTGACAATCCGATCATTAATCCGGCACTTTGACGGCAGATCTAAAGTGGTGCCGAAACCGGAGCATCTGTATGCCAGGCAGAGATCTTCCTGACCTCGGTGAAACCAGAGATTGCCGAGCTGCAGAGAGGGACGCACGGAGGCCTGCACCCACGGACTAAAGCCGGGGCCTTATGTAACTCCTCGGCCTGTGGCTGGGACACGACTGGTGGAGCCGAGAGCAACAACGCAGAAAGGGGACGTGGCCACCATACCGGACCCTCAACGCACCGCAAGGAAGGAGCTGCCGGTAAGACGCGGTGCCTTACAATAGCAGGGGGCCTGACATCGAGAACGGCGGCCGGCTGTTGACAAGATGGGTCTGAGGCGCCCGCATGGTGAGACTGAGGCGGGCTGGCAATACCAACTGAAATACCGCACCTGAGGAAAATTGAAGAAGGGATTTATGACAGCCGCCTTCATTAAAAGGTGACATTTACTGGTAGTAAATAACGGTGGGGAAGGCGGTGCAGGATACGAACACCTACTTAACTGGCTGGGAGCAGCGGGGGCGCCCCACCGGGGACAATAGAACGGACGAACTGGCACGCCCTATAAAAGTGAATATATGCCGCAGACAAGAATCTAGCCCTACACTCCTGGCACTACTGTACACGGCGGCAGGAACACCCCGCCACTAGCGGAACACAGGCGCACATTAGGCCCGCTACATAACGCTTTATTGACTTATCTCTAATACCCATGAACTTTGAGCTTGTGCATAGCGCAGTGAACCAAGCGCCGGTGGTGCAACTCCTTCCCTCGGCCAATGGTGTGAGAAGGAACACATACTACAGCGTGACCGCCTCGGCCCAGCGCCACGGGTGAGGAGGGTGAGAAACCCGAAAGGCCACGTGCGCCAAGCATTGCGTGTGGCAGGCAGTGGTGATTATCATCCTCCCCCACTAGGAACTTGGTGCAACATTCCCAGCCGGGAAGTGCGAAATGGGGGGCCATGGACCAAGGGGCGCACCGGCTGGCAGACTAGACAAATTCGTATACAGCAAGGACCAGGGCGAAAAGTCCTCCACTGAAACGGCGCAGGCAGTGGCCCAAGTGTCCAAAGAACCCGACGCAGTCACGCTCACAGACATAATGGCAGCCCTACAACAAGTGCAATCCTATATCGGAACAATCTCCACAGACATTTCACTAATAAGGGTGGATTTCTCCAAACTATCCCAACGCCTCACTGAGGTTGAGTCCACCACAACGACGCTCGCCACAGATACAACCGCACTACAGCGACAAGTACGAACCCTGGAAGCAGACAACAAACTCATCATGGCCAAACTTGATGACCAGGAAGGCCGCTCAAGACGCAATAATGTCTGCATCACTGGTGTGCCCGAAAAAACAGGAGGACCAGCCTTGGACCTATTTGTGGAAGACCTAATTAAGAACCAGCTACTACCGTGCGGTCTGTCCAGCTTTTTTTCTGTAGAAAGAGCTCATCGAGTACCGGGGGGAGAGGCCACGGCCCGGTGCCCCCGACCAATATTGGCACGCTTTTTCAACTTCCGGGACGCCATACTACGGGCAGTGAGGGTGGCCACACCACTCCGTATAGAGAACAGCACCATCACGTTCTATCCAGATTATACAGCGTTAGTAATCAAACACAGGCGCTGCTTCCTGGATGTCAAGAAGGAGCTTCGAAACAGAGAACTTAAATACTCAATGCTTTTCCCAGCGAAACTTCGAGTGGAAGCAGAAGGAAAAGCCTGGTTCTTCGCTACACCGGAGGAAGCCCAAGAATGGCTGGAGGGATGGCGCCCAGCGACGAGGTCCGGAAAACCGAGAACGCAGCAGCAGAACCGACTTCACGAGTCCCAAGTGTCAAGATCTCCCACCTCCAGCGACAAAGGGGACTGATCGAGAATTAATTGGTATAGAAGAAGTATAACACATTTGACCCGATCGACAGAACAACTATTTTTTGACAGGGAGCGGTTTGAAGGACCAACAGGCAACACAGACCACAACTACAACATTGAATGAAACGCGAGCACAGTTCCGACTTATGAACCTCTGGAGCTGATGAAAGACCATCAAAGAGGACATGCTTCTGGGAAGGGGGGGCTTCCGAGGACTATGGATGATCTCTCACCCCCTACGCAAGTACTAGTTATGGGGAACAAGCATTCTGCTCAGTTGGGGAGGCGGGTAGTTTGGGGACCGCCGGGCAGGCATGCAGGGAGGCGGGGAGGGAACCAGGGGAGGGGGGTGCAGGGGTGTTTCATAAAGTTATAGTTTGTTTTTAGTTACAACGGTGCAAAATACCTATGCCTTAAGCATACAAGTTGGGGAAAAACTAAAATACGCGTACTGATGGCCTGTACCTACTCGCACGATAATGACGGCACACTTCACAACTACGACACCGGTGGTAGATTTCAACACGAGTGACTCGACACACCTTACACCGCGCCCACCCTTTTCTGTACTTTCATAGAATGTAAATGGACTGGGGGACAAAATAAAGAGAGGCCTGGTCCTCCAATATATAAAGTGTAAAGGACCAGCGATAGCTCTTTTGCAGGAAAGTCACCTAGTAGGCTCCGCTTGCAAGGCGCTGGTTAGATGGGGTTACAAAATGGTGGTCCATTCGGATTTCACCTCAGGGTCACGGGGAGTGGGAATCCTATGCAATAAACGTTTCCCATTAGTGATACAGGGCTCCTGGACCGACGATCAAGGACGCTTTGCGGCGGTGGCCTGCAAATGGGAAGGGCACACATACATTCTGGTGTCAATTGATATTCCTCCTGCACTGCATAACATGGCCCTGCCAGCCCTGGGAAAATTCCTCCAAAACTAATTTTGGGGGGGGATTTTAACACCAGCATAGACACATCTGTAGATAGACAATCCCCCAGAGATATCACAAGACCGAGCTAGAAACTGTCAGACTTCATCGAGGCGACAGGTCTGATAGATATATGGAGGACCAGACATCCGATGACGAAAGAATACATGTTTCTCTCGGGAGTGCACGGAAGTCTCGCGCGAATTGACTACATATTTACACTGGTGACAGGGGTTGAAAGGGTGGGAGATCACTCGCCTATTTTACTCACATTTGTTTCACACTTCCCGGGTAGGAGACGTATCGCCCCCATTATATCCTGGCTACTTAAAAAAAACAAAGATTAGCAAAGGATTGCTCAAGGCCACGAAACAGTACTTTAGTGAAAACGAGCATAGTGTCATCGCCGGTGACCCTATGGGAAGCCTACAAGACGGTGATAAGGGGGCAGGCCATATCACTGATTGCAAACCACAAACGTGAGAAACGACATCAGATTGAGTTACTGGAACAAGAAGTGTCACAGGTGGAGGCCGAGGGTGCGGGGGAATTGGATGAATCTTTATCACAACGGTTGCACTTAGCCCAGCCGGCATACCGAACATACGCATGGGAAGAAGCGAAAACAAATAATGCAGATACGCGAAACACTGTATATGAGATGGGGGATAAGGCAGGAAAGCTATTGCCATGGCTTGATAAAAAGGAAAGGGCAGGCAAATGGGTTGCAGAGATCAGGACACAAGCGGGTGAACTCACAAAGATCCCCAAAAGATAGTTGAGGCGATGGCGGCACATTTCCAACAAATATACACACCCCTTGCAACAGGCACAATCGAGGAAAATATAGCATTCCTCAAAGACATTCAAATGCCAAAGCTTGCACCTGAGGACGCCTTAAAACTAGAAGCAGACCTTACTAGTGAAGAGCTCCAGCGAGTGGTGGGAGCCTTACACCCCGGGAAAGCACTGGGGCCCAACGGGCTACCAGTGGAACTTTCTAAAAAAGCATCTGCACAGCTCATGCACCATATGCTACATATGTTTACACAAAGTCTACAAAAAGGGACATTGCTGAGGGATCAACGACTAGCCACAATAGTAGCAATCCCCAAACCGGGAAAACCCCCAGGGGAGTGTGGTTCATATAGACCGATCTCACTTCTGAACGCGGAGGCGAAAGTTCTGGCAAAAACACTAGCTACAAGACTCCAGGCCCACCTCCCGGCCCTAATTCACCCGGATCAGTCAGGGTTCATGCCTAACTGAAATACGGCGCTCAATCTGCGCAGGTTAAATGGTGTGATGGCTCTTAAAGACACGATCAAGGAAGAAGCTGTGATAGAATCGCTAGATGCACGTATGGCTTTTAACTTGGTAGAATGGCCATTCCTATTCGCGGTGCAGCGGCATATGGGATTTGACCCCAAATTTTGTGTGTGGATAGAACTCCTATACACAAAGCCTCTAGCCCAGGTAGTAGTAAATGGACGCATCTCCACAGAATTTCCGCTGGGGAGGGGAACAAGGCAGGGCTGTCCTTTGTCACCGTTGTTTTTCGCAATGGTGCTGGAGCCTCTCGCAGCATGGGTCCGACAAGACCTGGTTATCCGGGGGCTGCGGTGGACAATGGGATGGGAAGATCGTATCTCACTGTACGCAGACGATATCCTTCTCTATTTGGCTTCCCAGCACGATCCATAACTTGCCTACTGGACATCTGCGCGGCCTATGGTCGTGCCTCAGGATACACGATCAACTGGGCGAAATCCCTTCTTTACGTGCTACATGGTCCCGTGCCGAAACTCCCAAGACACTGCACAATTCAGGTTGCAACCGAGGGATTCAAATATCTTGGTATCTACATCACTCATGCACATCAGCGCTTCATAACAGAAAACCTCACAAAACCGCTTGCGAGACTCCAGAGTGACGTCAAACACTGGCGCTCCTTGCCGTTAACCCTTCTTGGACCGGCAGCCCTTTTTAAGATGATGGCACTCCCCCGATTTTTATACGCCCTCCAAAATACACCATTCCCAGTGGCACCCACATACTTAACAGTGATAAATGCTGAAGTGAACAAACTGCTATGGGATGGCAAAACGAGCTGAATAGCCATACAAAAGTTAATGAGGGGATGGTACGACGGCGGCATTACACTACCCAATATTAAACACTACTATTGGGATGCTCAGCTTATGGTCATAAATCAGTGGCTACACGTACCACAGGAGGAGCCAGCCTTCCGCATGGACAGGCATTTACTTGACACGGAGGGTATTATGGGGACGCTATATATTAAGAAATGACGGCCTGCACTTACAGGCCCAACAACCCACACGGTCAAGATCTGGTTTGAGGCACAGAGAACACTGGGTTGGGAGGGGGTCCTTACTCAGGCTACACCTATCTGCGACACACGACAGCTGGGCAGACTCAGCAATACGAAGGGTTTCCGTCAATGGGATCTAATTGGCATAACAAAGGTAGGGGACCTTTGGAAAAAGGGAGAAATCATCTCATTTGAACAACTACAAAGCACATATGGCCTAGCACGGACAGAAAGATTTAGATATCTACAGGTGAAACATGCCTTACAAAAAGCACTGCCACAAGGTACAACACTGCCAGAAGCCTCGCCACTATAGGATAGACTCCTCACAGATCACCTACACAAGAAAGAGATTTCCCTGGTGTACCGGAAAATAGGGAATAAATAGCCCGATCCCACGATAGCCTTTAAGGAACAATGGGAGGCGGAGCTGGGTTCCATGGATGAAGCAGACTGGCAGGAGGTGCTAACATCACCAAGGGAGGTGGCAATCCCCTCAAGCCTTTGACTAGTGCAATTGAAGTTCTTACATAGAACTTACTACACACGTACATTATTACATAAAGTGGGAAACACCGACACACCACTTTGTCTGAGACAATGTGGGCTCCCGGGAACTTTCATACACACTGTCTGGGGGTGTCCAGCAATCAAGTTATACTGGGCTTCAATTATGACCGTCATGTCGTGGGTCACAGGGCTAGTCGTCCTCCTGGAACCAAAACGCTGTCTGCTTAATATCTGGGAGCCAACAGATCTTAATCATTCGGATCAGGACTGGGTAACACTGGGTCTAGCCTTGGCAAAAAGGAATATAGAACTTCACTGGGGATCTAGGCAGACCCCGTCTTTGCAGCAATGGTGCCGAGATATGGACACGTCAATGGTGACCGAAAAAGCCGTGTACATACATAGAGGATGTCCTAAAAAATGGGCCAGCGTTTGGGGGAAATGGAATTCATACCGCGGCAATATATGCGAGCCCCCAGAATCTCTGATATTAGTGAATAAACTAATGAGCTAGAGGGGGAACTATGTACTTAGCATATAGTCCACTGCATAGAAACGCATTGTTAACTGATACTATGTTAATGATAGAGCATGGCTCCTGAAATGTTATACCACAACACATGTATGCAAAGAAATGCTGGAAAAACGTGATTTGATGACTGGCACCAATTGTTCTTTGTTATAAAATAAAAACAAATTATTTAAAAAAAAAAAAGAATGTGTCTAATCTGTTCAGGATCCTGTTGCCTTGAGATGCGCTTGCCCTGTTTCTTTAACAAACTTTTAAGGCCGCCCATTGTTAAGGATGTGTCGGTTAAAAGATCTGGTAGCAGGCCCAGTGACTCATTGGCCTTCGTAAGATACCTTGCCCAGCAGTTGGAGTTATCCTGGAAAACTGTTTATAATGCTTCCCTGATAGTGTCAGGACCTGTCTTAATCATGCGGTGGTAAAGTTTGACTATATCTTTTTTGCATTCAATGTCCATCGCTAAGATATTGAACTCCAGCCGGATCAAAGAGTGCCGTGTTAAATATGGAAGATTGAAAACCTTTCTGAAAGCCATGATATGCAAGCACTCCAATTTTTCGGTAAGCAGATCCCGATAGATGAGATGGCCATAACTCAATGTTGAATTATTTTGCTTGCATTACCTGTCAGATGCCCTCTGCAGGATGACTTTGGAGCTTATGATTTAGTTTGCATAGACCATGTGTGACCTTATTCGCTTTGACCTCGAGTGCTTTGGCCTGCAATGTTGATCTGCCAGTATCTGAGAATTGTACTCCCAGATAGTTAAGAGTAGCAATCCTTAACGGGTCAAGATGCCAATCGAATAGTTTTTTGGTTTATGACCAACAACCAGCACCTTCGTTTTTGTGGCATTGGCTTCCACGGTATCTTACTCGACTTATCACTCACCATGACCTACGCAGTCAGCTCCAGCTGCTTCAACACACTCCGCATCCTCCGCAAGACCTTCAAATGGATCCCCCTGAATCAAGGAAGACAGTCACCCACGCACTCAGCACCAGCAGACTGGACTAAGGAAACGCACTCTACACCGGTATCAACAAGTCCCTACTCTGCAAACTCCAGACAATACAGAACACCGCCGCCAGACTCGTCCTAGACATCCCCTGGCACCAACATATCAGCCAACACCTACGAAGACTCCACTGGCTGCCCGTAGAGAAAAGAGTTACCTTCAAAATCCTCACTCACACCTACAAATGCCTACACAACAACGGACCAAAATACCTCAACGACAGAATCAACTTCCAAATACCCAAAATAAACCTCTGTTCTACCAACCTCACACTGGATGAAACCCTGCGCATCCACCGAGCCAGAGCAAGCAGACCTGGAACGAGCTACTGGCAGGCATCAGTCGCGCCCCCTCCCTAAACACCTTCAGGAAGACCCTCAAGACCTGGCTCTTTGTCTAAGCAGATCTGCTGACCCCCCCCCCCCCTCCCAGTGCCTTGAGACCCTCACGAGTGAGTGGCGCGCTTACAATGCCCTGATTGATTGATTGATTGAAATTTGTTTTATGTGTTATATAGATGTAATGTCTCCAATGCCCTCTTCATGCTGATTCTGGTTTGGTCCAGTAAAACCAGGTCATCCGCATGATGCATGATCAACAGTCTAAGATGACATATTGTATAGGTGGAAACATTTTTGACTTTTAGACATGCCTCTCCCAAATCTGCGGTGTATAAATGAAACAATGTAGGGGCCATCAAACAGCCCTGTTTTAAACCTTTGTTCATATGAATCTTAGCTGTTACACATGTCTGTGTAAGCTTAGTACGAACCCAAGTTTGGAGCCTCATGATGGCTGCCAGACGTTTCCTGGGAATGCCCCACTTTGCAAGTTTTACCCAAAGTATGCTACGATCAATACGATCAAAGGCTGCGCTATAATCGTCGAAACATGCATAAAGTGGTAGGGAGGTGACCTCTGTGGCCCTGGTTGCCAAATATGATAATGTGATACAGTTGTCCAGCGTAGATGAGTTGGGCCGGATTCCTGTCTGATATTGAGGTATGATGTGATTTTTATTTATCCAAACCTCTAGCTCTTTCAAGAGCACTTTTGCAAATGCCTTCTCATCAACGTCCAACAGCACGACCAGTCTATAATTCTCCGGCGGAGAGGCATCCCCTTTTTTATAGATGGGATGCAAGATGGAGCTTTTCCATGAGTCTGGTCCCACCGAAGTGTTATAGCATTGATAGAACAGGCTATGTATGGGAGGGGCCCAAAAGTCATGATCTTCATTGAAGATGCTACCCGGTATCCCATTAGGCCCAGGAGCCCCATCCTTCTTGATTCCCTTAAGAATGATTAGGGTTTCTTTCTCTGTCATGGCAATGTGATTTACCTCATGCTCGTCAGGATAGTTGCCCACCACCTCCATAGTATTGTCCATGGGTTTATCTAAATCAACGTAGAGCTTTGTTGCTTACGCTGCCCATTTATTGGCAGGTACAGCGTTTTCTGTATGGCTTCTGCCATTTAGGCCGTTGACATAGCTCCAAAATGCCCTTTTCTTACTAGGCACTAACGGGGAGTATACATGTTTCCATTTTTCCTCCATATAAGTTTGTTTCAGCTGCCAGATGATTTTTTTATGCAGTTGTCTGGAAGTTTTCAGATTGTTTTCCAGCCGCGGGCACTGCTCTCTCCTATACTGTAGTTCTGCCTGACGACATCTCTTTTTCCTCTCTCTGAATTTTTTACTATCAAGGAGATAAATTGGCCCATTTTCAATAAGTTTACCTTTATGTGTGAGTTGCATTCCTGCACTTAGAGCTTTGAATAGCGATTCCATTGTTTATGTCCAGCTTTTCTGAAGGCCAGTTGTTTGTATAGCCTGTTTCCACTGGTTGTATCTCACCCTGCTTGAAAGTCCCCATTTCATTTGTTTTATCAATGCCGGCTCACTGATTGAATTGAGCATTTGACCAACTGGAAGATGTTCCTTGTGCAGTGTGGCACTTACATTGACAAGGATGGATAGTGGATGATGATCGCTTGCAGTAGTATGTTGCACCTTATATTCTTCAGACTTCTTCAATAAGTCCTTGCTCAGGAAGTTGGAATCTAGCATGGAGATGTTTTTGAGGGTGGGTTGTGGTTTCCTATTTATCTGCCCTTTTTGGTTCATGGACCCCAAATTAAATTTGTTAATACAGGCTTCCATGATGTTCCGCAAATAGAAGGGTCCTAGCCCTCTGGACTTTTAGTAAATCTGTAAGAGAGTCCTTATAATCTCTTAACTCAAGTGTATCCCAGAGGTGGATGGAATACACAAATGTTTTTAGTACAGACAAATCTGAAATTCTTTTTAGTCCCACGCCAAAATATAATGGGATATGGGGTGAGCTGGTTGCGACAGAAAGCAACTTCCTAATAAAGCTGTTTTCAACACTTGATAAAGAATGAGCTTCAACACAACACAGATCTCAGTGCCATAGAGTGCCACACCTTGTGCCTTGGCATGATACATTTCCAGGGCTGGGGATACTGCACATGTTGTTGTTTGCTTGTGCAATCTGAAGATAGCATTAGAACTATGCTCAATTACAAGAGTACTCTTGTTTAGTTGACCTGACCACTTGAAGTTCTCCATGAATCTCACCCCTAGATAATAGAAACTTTGTACCCTTTCTAAAATCTCACTGCCGACATGAATTTTTGAGATTTTACTTGTTCTCTTGCCAAACACTATATATTTGGTCTTGCTTACATTTACTTCCAAACCCCTAGATCTACCAAAACCTAAGAATTTGTCAATTAAAATTTGGAGCCCCATAGGCGTCTTACAAATGAGAAGGGAATCGTCTGCAAATAGAACAGAACATCCACAACATCATTCATGTATAAAGAGAGGAATGTTGGTGCAAGAACGCACTCTTGGCACACACCACGCTCGATAGAGATGCGTTGGGTCAGTTCTCCATTTGGGCCCCAGCAAACTTGGGCATAATTTTTTCATGAACTTTACTTATGAGCTGAATAAGATTACCTTGAGCCCCCATGTTTAACAAGATGTGCCATAAGTTTGAGCGTCTACAAATGCCATGTAGAGCTTCTGCTGTTGTAGTAAAACATATTTCCAATATAAAATGGAGAACCTAAAAATCTGGTCGATTGTACTGACCTTTGCCCTAAAGACAGCTTGGAAAGGCAACATCATTTTATTTAAGTCCACCCAATCTTGCAGTATTTCTAAAACATGTCTTGCAAAAAAAATGTGGGCCTATAATTTGGGAGCAGGACTTTAATAGCCGGTATAGCCCAGCTACGAAGGGCTATAAGGCTATTAGAACATTCTGCCACTAGAGGGCAGAATGTTCTAAAAAATAAAACAAAGGCTTCAGAGAGCGGGAGGGAATTGAAATCTCTTCAGGCTCCCTGAAGCCTTTGTTCATAGCCACAGCTGTGAACAAAGAAACATTGGAATGTTGGGCTTATACCAGCCATTAAAAGCCCGGAGCTACTCCATTGTTTTCAATGGCGCTCCCAACATTCCAATGTTCTAATCATTTTTAATGACCATATTAATGTGTCAAGACTATGATGATTATGAAGACATGAGAAGGATTGTGATCAAGTGTTCATGAAATTGGCAGAAATTACTTAAAAGAATTGTGCTTTATGGTGCCTCTCATAGACAGCATCATTTAGAGTTTCAGAAACAGCCTAAAAAGTGTCAGCATCATGATGATTGAAGATGTTAAAAAATCTTTTTTTTTAAATCTTCTTTGTCTATAAGATTGTAAAGTAGGGGAAAAATCAAGGGATGTAAACAAATTTGCACTTTAGATTAATTTTGCACTGTGTATCTCTTCTATGTCTACTGATCATGTGGTGTATTTAAATGGGTCTTTAATGACCGTAGCGCATATGTGATCAAGGGAAGGACTGGCCTAAACGGATCATTGCAGCATTGAAAATTAAAATTCCTGTGAGAAGATAACATTGGTGTCCCCGCCCAACTGTTTTTTGGGGGGGGGGAGGGGGGGTCAGTCTGTCTGTCTGTCTGGTGGGAACTCCTGCTTCAGGCCCAGGACTGCTTACAGGGTTAATAAACCTGTGCAACCTTTGTGCATTGTATAGGTCCCATGTCTGAATTTCTCAATGATTTATCATTCGAGTGAGATTAATCAAATTCTCTTGAGTGGGTGAGACATAACACAAGATATTTATAGCAAATGTGAGTTGTTGGTCTGCTGTTTTTGGTCTGGTCCCTGTATTTTGAAACACATATTTTACATTGTTATAAAATAAACTTTAGTGCTCTTTAACTATTACGGTTTCTTCCCAAAAAACACTAGAAACTCTACATGTTTTCAATTATATAAAGGCGCACTAAAGAGCATGTAAAAACAGGCATGGGAACAAAGAAGCATTACTTAAGGTAAAGGTTGCTCTGTGAGAAAATAAAAGCTGTAAAAACTTGTGATGTTAGTTTGAAAAATAAGGTTGTTGGTAAATAAAGGCACAGGATGAATGTTATAAAATGCAAATCGAACAGCATTGCGGCTGGAAGTGTAATGGAGTATAAAAGAGAAAACTGGAGTGCAGTTAAAAAGGCAAGGTTGTAAAAATGAAATTTACAAAAAGGTAATGATAAAACAAAACTGTCAGTGAAATCCAGTCAAAAGCGGGGACGTTTTAAATGGTGTGTACTGGGAGGAGTAGGAAATGGGAGGTTTATGGTTTTTAACATTGAAGTATGTGCTGGGAGAAGCACATTATTCTCCCAGAGAAGGTCGAAAACACAGAGTACGGGTGAAACATATGCACCCTCATGGAGGGCTTTTAGAACAAGAAAAGAAAAGTTCCCAACACTTATGGAATGGCAAATGAAGCCAATCAGACAGATGGTAAACAGGCTATGCTCCATAGGAGGGACAAACATAAGACGGATGGGCTATCCATTGAGACCCCACCATCTCAAATCGAGTAAAGGAGCAATCTAGAAAAGGTACAATAAAGGCTACGAGATATGATTATGAAACAACTGTCTGGAAACGAATCAACAAAAGATCTCTGGAAAGTTTTACCTGCACGGTATCTCCACGCAAGCCTCTGGCCCTGATACATCCGCATAGCCTGGTCCATGGCCATGGCTCGGCAAATAAACCTGTCTAACCACTGGCCAACTTCTGGGGCCCAGTCTCCATGGTTTACCAGCCCATGGAGCCCATTATACAGCCTGGAGACTGTTCAGTGGACGTGAGCTTTAGTCAGCTTGCATGTTCTCGTGAGCATGAGTGTGACATGTGTGTTGCGCACTTGGTCATCTGACAATATCTCCGTGATGTTCTGTGCTCGTGGGGAGGAATGTTTGTATTGGAAAATGTAGGGGATGTTATAGAGTTGTGCATTAATGGTTTGGGTCATTCTGTAACTGGCACTTGAAGAGTGCACGTCTTCTGCAATGAAGCTGGAACTTCATCTACGCATCTGGACTTCTTTATTTATTATTATATGCTTAAGGATTCTTGCAGATTTACTTTCTACACTGGTGATGAGTGGGCACGAAGCTGCGTTGTTTGATAACATTTTAAACAACTTTGACGTTTCCCGCACTGGAGTGCGTACAAGAATTACTTCTCCGACTAAGAAATTCAGAATACCAAGGTGGTATTACAATTTACATTTCCTTTAATAACGGGGGGCGTGGTTTCGCGCCGCGACAAGATGGCGGCGGACCCGTGAGCTCCGCTCGTACGCGGAGGTTTTATCTCGGCAACAGCCTGTATTCTGGCACCTGAGGACCCCCCAGGATGATTTCGAAGCGCTGAAGGGTTGGAGCGGCGATTGTGGCCGTCCTGACCCTGGATTCTGCCTTCTTTAACCCGGGGACTGTTTTCTCTTCAATAATTGCGAGCGGCGGCCGCCATTTTGTGCGTACTGCTCGTGCCTTGGTGCATCTCCTGAGGTAAACCGGCGTTCTGATAATGAACGCGCGGCAACGTTTTTTTCTTCTTTCTTTGTGCATTACAAATAAGAAATGACTATTGCATGATACCTCTTAATACAGCTGATGGTAATTATGATCATCTCCTCATCACTGCATGTCCAAGCTGCAGCATGTTTCTCGCAATAGTATTTTCAGGGGTATTGCCAGCTGCGCTACTTTCTCTTCTTCCTGGCTCTTTGCCCTATTTTTCGTATGTGCTTACACTTCCAAGCCTCTTGGTGAGTTTTTGCTTGATTTTTTTTCTCTTTTTTCTCTCAACTGACACGCTGTTTAGCTCATGAGGGCATGCTATCGCCAGAGTGCTGACGAAAGGTGGCACTAGTTACTTGCACATACTATCTCTTTTTTCTTTTTTCTTTTTGTGCATTTGGTATCCGAAGATTAATTCAAAAGGATTTTTCATTTTTGTGGCGGATGGGCAGACGGAAGTCCTTATTGAGAATCACCTCTCGACCTTCTTATCATTCCAAGATGGCTAGCGAAGTTTCACATGGGGCTAGAGCTGTCTCGTCTGGTACCAAACCCAAGAGAGCCAAGAATGACCCTCCTTCACCCATTTTATCCTCTCAAAATCCTGTTTTAGACACTATTTTGGAGGAAGTTCGGGGTCTTAAATCTTTCATGGCTACTACTAACGAGAAGCTCCAATTAATTGAAGATCGCTGGATTACTATGGAAGCCAAGGTGTTCGACATGGAACAACGCATTAGTGATGTTCAGGACATTTCTACTAAAATTCCACTTTTGGAACAAGAAATTCATCGTCTCAAACTTCACACTGAGGACCTTGAAAATCGCAATAGGCGCAATAATCTGCGCCTTTATGGTCTACCAGAAAATATTGAGGGCCCGGATCTGCTTCTTTTTCTGAAGAAATTTTTGTCTGAACTCTTAGGCATTGCCCCTGACCCTGCATTAAATATTCAACGTGCTCATCGGCTTGGTCGTTTTCAACCTAATGCTTCTAAGCCCAGAGGTATTATCATGCTGTTTCTGGAGTTTACTGACCTAATGCGAGTCCTCTCAGCTGCCAAACCAAAACGTCATCTTACTTGGTCGGGACACAACATCTTTATTTCACAAGACTTATCGAATGCTACAAATGCATGAAGAAAAGAATTTCTGGCACTTCGTCCTCAAATGAGACAGTTGAATATTCCCTATGGCATCCTCCATCCATGTTTGTGTAAAATCACGCATGATGGCTCCACACGTTCTTTTGATGACCCTCTTAAACTGAAATTGTTTCTTCAAAACCTCTCATCACTTCCTGCAGCTGGCTCTTCCTCTGTTCCTTAATGTCCTCTTCTCCTTTTGCTCTTTCTTCAAATATGGCTGTGTAGTAATTTTTTTATTTTTTGCCTTGGTCTTAGCCGTCCGGTCTATCGTTGGTGCTGTTACGCCCCATGCATCTGTTTCTGTTATTGTCTTTTAGGTCTGGATTTCTTTCCTTGATCTATCTTCTTTTATTTTATTTTCTGTCCTTGCTTTCTTTCTTTGCTTTGTTGTTTTATCCCCTCGTTTGCAATTTTACTTACCTGGTGTTAGACCGTTTACTGCTTATGTCCTTTGGAATTGTGTATTATGTTACTGTTTCTGTCCCGTATTCTGATCAATTATGGTGTTTCTTTTTTTCTAGCTGTTTTCCTGAAGTGTCTCACCTCCTTCCATATTGTACCCCTCCGTTCCTCCAGTATGTGTAAGTTTGTTACATGGAATGTTCGTGGTCTGGGCAACCCCGTCAAACGTCAGAAGGTACTTTCTCATTTATCCAAACTAAACTCTCAAATATCTTTCATTCAAGAAACTCATTGTAATGAAGAAGAATCTCTTAAGTTGAAAAAACAATGGGTTGGTCAAGTTGTACACTCTCCTGCCTCTAGTAAGAAAGGGGGTGTTGCTATATTGTTTCACAAATCGTTGTCTGTGCAAATTGTCTCAACGCAACATGATGATGATGGAAGATGGGTAATGGCCAAGGTTGTGGTACAGGGCAAGGATTTGATCTTATTGAACATTTATGGTCCGGTTAAACCTGACCCCAAATTTTGGCATGATATTAAGGTTCTACTTTCCACCTTTGATTGTCCAAACATTATTATCGCTGGTGACTTTAACCAATGGATTGACCCCTTTTCTGATAGACAATCTAAGTCCAAATTCCAACCAGACAAGTCTCACAAGGCTTTTCAATCGGCCATTACCTCTCGTCCTCTATTTGATGTTTGGAAAACATGCAACCCGGACTCTCTTGAATTCACGTTTTTTTCCAATGTACATCTTACGAGGTCCAGGGTTGATTATATTTTAGTTAGCAAATCCTTACTTCCGTCGATTCAATCCTCGGAGATTGGGTCCATTTTTATTTCTGATCATGCACCTGTCCTTGCTGTTTTGGATCTCTCGTTAAACCTTCAAAAATCTAGTCGTTGGAAGCTTAATAATGCTCTATTATCAGACACTACTTTCATTACAGAAGCCACTGCCTTTGTCAAAGAGTTTTTCATGTTTAATAATCCTTTAGCAACCTCTGTTTCTAATAATTGGGATGCTTTTAAGGCCTCCTTTCGGGCATTTACCATTTCTTATGTGTCTAAGAAAAAGAAAATTGTTCGGAACAAGTATCTAGCTTCTCTTCAAAAGCTTAAATTATTAGAGCATAATTATTTTACCTCCAATTCACCCTCGGCTCTGCTTGAGCTCATTAAAGCAAAATCTGAACTTAATAAACTTGCGACTGTGGAAGCCTGTAATATTCTTCTCAAAATTAAGTCTAAATATCATGGGGCCCAAAATAAAGCTGGCAAGATGTTAGCCAATTATTTAAAGGTCAAATCTGAACGTAAAAACATTGGCCCCATTTTAGACGAATCTACTAACCGGTTAATGTCCTCAGACGACGACATTGCAAATATCTTTCATGACTATTATGAGGCCCTATACTCTGATGACACCAATCCTTCCAATAAAAATTTAGATGTCTTCTTTTCTGGCCTTCCTTCTCCCCCTTCCTTACCTAGTGAATTTGATTCATTGGAGGTTGCGGTTACTGCCCAAGAGATTATTGATGCCATTAAATCCTTAAAAAAATCTAAGGCCCCTGGACCAGATGGCTTTTCGGTCGAGTTTTACTCTACCTTTACCTCGCTTTTTGTCCCTAAGCTGCTGACACTGTTTAATTCCTTTATTAATGATGCAAAGGCCTCTGGCTCCTTTATGGACGCTCTAATAATTATCATTCCCAAACCTGACAAAGATCATTCCTTGTGCAAAAATTATCGCCCTATTTCATTAATTAACTATGACTGTAAGATATTTGCAAAGATTCTTGCAAGTCGTCTTGAGAGTCTTCTTCCATTATTGGTTAAGACTGATCAAGTTGGCTTTATTAAGGGTAGATTAGCAGCAGATAATGCTCGAATGTTTGCTAATATTATATCTCATGCAAAAAAATTTAAATCTCCCCTTGCAGCACTGTCTCTTGATGCCGAAAAGGCATTTGATCGTATTAATTGGCAATTTATGTTTAGATCTCTCCAATGGTTTGGTTTTGGTCCATCCTTCATTTCATATGTTAAACTATTGTACTCTTGTCCTCGAGCCAGTATTTTTGTAAATAATCGCTTTTCTAAATCTTTTTCTTTGTCTCGTGGTACACGCCAGGGATGTCCTCTCTCCCCTTTGTTATTTGTCCTGTGTCTCGAACCCTTCCTTGAGCGTATTCGGGTCAATCCTCATATATCTGGCTTTACACATAACTCATTAGAAATCAAATTGTCCGCATATGCTGATGATATATTGGTGTATATGGCTAATCCAGTTACATCCCTTCCCCCCTTCATGGATGAGGTTCGGTTATACTCCAGCATTTCTGGTTATAAGTTGAATCTGTCTAAGACAGAAGTTTTACCCCTGAATTCGTTATGTTATCAATATATGTTTAATGATACTAATTTTACATGGTGCCCCACGAAAATTAAATACCTTGGAGTTTGGTTTTCCGCGTCCCTATCTGCCACAATTAAATTTACATTTGCTGCATTAATCACTAAAATACAATCTTTGCTTCTTATCTGGTCCCCATTATACCTTTCCTGGTGGGGTAGATTAGACACTATAAAAATGATGGTTGTGCCTCATGTCCTTTATATATTGTCTATGTTGCCTGTTCGCATTCCCATCTCCTACCTGTCACAAATTAATTCCATTTGTGTAAAATTTTTATGGAATAAGAAACACCCACGTATTTCCCTTCTCAGACTTAAACGCCCTAAGACTGAAGGTGGAGTACGTTTTCCTGATTTTAAGGCTTATCACTCAGCTTTTATAATTAACCAGCTTTTGCTCTATTCTTTGACTTTGCTGATACTCCTGTACCACGGTGGATTGTTTTTGAGCGTTCCTCTTTAAAGGATTTTTCTTTTCAGAATGTGCTTTACATGTCTAATTGTTCTTTCATCTCTACTAACCCTATTATAAAATATTCCCAAAATTGATTATACAATACATTTACTAAAGGTTTAACTCCTTTTCAATGCTTCCTATCTTATACTATCTGGTATAACAAATTTCTTCGATACAAGGGCAAATCTTTTTATTACAAACACTGGAAGGAGAAGGGCATTATTTTTGTTCATCAATTAATTTTTCAACACTCTGTTATTCCCTTCCTGGATTTGCAAATACGATTGAAATTACCTGACACCTCTCTTACCGAGTATCTTTTAGTTTCAGCTGCTATACAAACACAGTTAGCCTCTTTTGACTCTTCTACACCCGCACCATCCCTTACCCCCCAACACCATTGTACAGTCTATTTTCTTTGCATAAACCTAAAGCCGCTCTTGTCTATAAACTATTGTTGTCACATATAACCGAGAGATCCAAGTCCTCTTCTGAGCTCGCTTGGGAAGTAGATTTATCTCTTTCATTTACTATAGATGTTTGGGATAAATTATGGTCAAAGTTATTTAAAGTCTCGGCGGCTGCCCGCATAACTCAATCCTTGTATTTTATTTATAATAGAGCTGTTATTACTCCTGTTTGTATATCCAAGTTTTCGCCGTCAGCGTCCCCACTTTGCTGGTCTTGTTCTGAACATACTGGCACTTTGAAACATCTCCTTTATGACTGTTCTAATGTGTTGACTTTTTGGAAATCAGTTTGGTCAAAATGTATGATCATTTTTGATTGTAATCTAAGTTTGTCATTTCATAATGTTTTTTTAGGTTCTTCATCACCTGATTTGGATGATTCCACGTCTGTCTCTTTATTGTTTGATCTTTTTATTGCATTAGCATTTAAAGTCATTTTATCTTCCTGGAAAGACAATTCGAAAATATCTTCATTAATGTGGTGGAATTTTATTTGCGATGAACATCGGATTGCCAGTGTCTCCTCTTCTGTCATTTCCCAAAAACTTTAATCTGATCTTCTCTGGCTACCTTTTACATCTTATCTCTCCTCACATTTTCCTCTTCCTTAATTTGGTTCTTTTTTCTGATATCTTCTATGATCTAAGGACATTTGCTATTCTCTGATTCGTATTTTATAATTTATGTTCTCTATTGTTTTAATTTTTTCTCTCCTTTTACTTTTCTCCCTTTTCTCTCTTTAGTTCTTTTTTCTTTTCTTCTTTTCCGCTATTGTTTGTTCATTCTATGGGTTTTCTCTTTGTATATTGTTCTCATTAACTGGCTTACTATAAACTGTAAGTACGATTTTGGTTTCCTATTTGATTATATTCCTTTTGTATTTTTTGTGTTGTACCTCTTCTAAAAACTCAATAAAAATTTCTTAAACAAAAAAAAAAACAATTTACATTTCCTTTATTTTGGATCTTGAGAAATTGAGGAATTTAGCAAAATCCCTACCTTTTGCTATATGAGGCTCGAGCACCCTGCGCTCCCCTCCAACTGCCGAATTTCATAGTAATTATTTTTTTTTATCATGCCGAACGTAGTGACGTAGGAACCATCATCATGTGTGCAGGCATTGTTGTATCCAAGGCAACATCGTAACGTGTGCATATCAACGCTATGCTTTCTGGATTTCTTTCCATCGTCACGTGTGCAGGCATTGCTGTATCCAAGGCAACGTCGTAACCTGCGCACGTCAACGCTGTATTATTTGGATATGTTTCCATGGTAACCATCGAGTCACTAATACCGGAGATATTTACCGTCAAAACGGGAGTAAATTACAGAGAATTTTTCATGCGTATTTTACATGCACACAAGCTTTTAACTGGCAATTCCTGACTTCATGACAATATATATATATATTTTTTAGAATTATCTGAATTGCTTGTTTTGACGCTGTTTTCCATATTTAGTAATTTTTCTATGTATATTATGACGTCATCCTGAGCGCCTTGACTCTGTGCCTTTAAATATCTGTGTTGTATTTCCATTCATCGTGTGACCAAGGACACCGCTCTGTGTCCGAAACGCGTCTGAGACAGCACCACAAGAAATCACTACATTAAATAAATTTAATCTGGCATCAGCTATATCGAGAGTCCGTGTTCCTGCTTTGTGCTCGATAGCACTCAGGAAAACTTTCCGTGTAATCCGCATAAATGCTTCAAAGTGCAAAATAGCAAATCAAATATATATATAAATATAAATCATGTTCTGTTCTCACTGTGGAATAGATCTTAGGACCGGAATACATAAATAATTAAAATACCAATAAATATGTAAACAGATAATAGTGCAAAATATAGTAATATGTGCAAATTCTGCAAATCTGGGTCACAAATATCCCTACTCTCACGTAGGAGTAAAATTCTCCTCCTGACAAACAAACTTTTTCTATCTGCATCAATGCATAACAAGTATTGCCAATTGAACATCGTCCCCAACTCAATTTTGCGAGCTCAAGTTACTAAAAAATGTCTGGATGGATTCCTCTAGGTGCTATAAAAGGTGGTTTTGAATAAAGTGCTAAAGTGCTCCTACAAAAAAATATAAATGAAAAATATTTTTTTTGTGGATTTTATTCACATATGTGTACTCAAATAAGTATTATATAAAAACACCTCACTAACATTGCTATAAAAATACCCTACTGTGCAAGTAATAATGGTAAAAAATACGGGAAAATTATTATTTTGCTCAGCTTTCATGCTAATAACTGTAGCTCAATTATGCAGTTAAAACAGTTTTCATTGGTTCATGTACACATATCCGATCTCATTTAATCCTAAAAGACGAAACATCCAACCTGCATTTGTCATAAACTTTAAATCATTACCACTGATTTACTATACTGTAGATGACCCTCTCATAGCGTGCTCATAAATAGTTGTACATGTCTTCAGTAGTATTCAACCCATTAGGACTTTTACTATCCAGCTCTAAAATCATGCGTATCTCTAATTTTCTCAGGAGCTTTTCTCTATTGCCTCCCCTTCTCAGGGGGGCCACCGCATTGATAACATCATATGTGAGGCATTTCAGTTCATTGTCATGTACAGACTTGAAATTCCTGGCGACTGGATAAGCATTATCGTTGTTCACGATCGCTCTGAGATGCTGCAAAATTCTGACGTGCACCTGCAGCTTAGTGTTGCCCACATAACGCAAGCCACAGGTGCACGTCAGAACATACACAGCATACTCAGTTCTGCAACCATAGTTTCCTTTCATCGCAACACTGGTATCCGAGAAAGGAGTATTGTAATGGGTTGTGTTAATGCCGAACTTGCAAGCTCAGCAAGATGAGCATTTGTGGAAGCCTGATTTAGGTTTGAGCCATGTGTTGGCCACGCCGAGTTCAGGACTCATTCTCACCAGTTGGCTCCTCATAGATCTAGGTTTTCTATACGTGATGGTAGGTGTCTCAGGCAGTCTACTACCCAGAACTCCATCCGTAAAGAAAATAGGCCAATTCTTTTTGATGATCGACTTTATTTTTCTCTCTTGCTTACTGAATGTGGTAATGAGGCGCGGGCTCTCTTCTTCATCATTCTCAGATGATTCTTTTGGAGCCAGTAGAGACTCTCTGGGCCTGTCATATGCCTTACTTAGTGCCCTAGAGAGGACTGATTTACTATACCCTCTCTCTTTAAGTCTCCCTATAATTTCTTTGGAGCACTTTTCATATTCTTGTTGTGAGCTACATATACATTTGAGTCTTAGTAACTCGCCAAATGGAATGCTCTCAATGAGATGTCTAGGATGTCCACTACTAGCGTGAAGTATACTATTCCATGCTGTAGCTTTTCTGAACAGTGTTGTTTCTAGAGTGTGGTTGTTTATTAACACTTGTACATCCAAAAGGTCTACTCTCACTTTACTTATATTGATGAAAGTTTAGGTTGCTAGAATTGTTATTCAATGTATTCACAAATTCTCGTGCTCTAACCTCATCTCCATCCCACACACAGAAAACATCATCTATAAACCTTAACCAATGACGTGAATGATGTATATTTGGTGTTTTTCTCAGGACCTGTTCCTCTCACCAGCCAACATGCAAACATGCGTAGCTGGTGGAGAAACAGGATCCCATAGCCACATCCCTTTCTTGCTTCCAGGTTTCTTTGTCAAACATGAAGAAATTGTTATTCAGACACCAAGCAGTCAATTCACATTTTATTATGGCCATAATATTCGCATGGTCTTTTTTCCAAAAAGTACTTGACAGCCTTTTATCCTGCTTCATGATTAATGTTGGTGTACAGCGACTCAATGTCCGATGTCAGTAGACACCAGCCTTCTTCCCATTTGACAGTATTTAGCTTGTTCAGAAAATCCCCAGTATCTTTCACATAGCTAGGAAGGCTCTTGACAAAGTCGTGCAGATAATAATCAATATATTGGGAGATATGTTCACCAACGCTATTAATCGCAGAAATAATTGGTCTAGCAGGTGTCGGGGAGACCAATTTGTGCACCTTGGGAATTAAGTATAAGATAGGAATTACTTGATTCTCAATATGAAGGTAATCAAATTCTATGGATGAAATCAAACCTTCCCTTTTGTATTGACACAGTAGTTTTTTTAACATTTCTTTAGCTCTCTTGTACTCAGTTCCATTCGATCTTTGATAGCATTGTTCATTGCTCAATTGTCTCATTGCCTCCTTGATGTAATCTTTTTTGGGCCACAAGACAATATTTCCTCCCTTATCTGATTTATTGATTATCACCTCTTGGTTGTCACCCAGTTTCTTCATCAAGTTCACATATTGCGTTAGATTATAGTTTTTCTTATGATGATGTTGTTTATTGACTGTCTGATTCAGTTTTTTAAGATCCTCAACTGCGCATTCGTGAAAAATGTCTATGACGTCTTTCGGCATGATAGGAGTAAAAGTACTTTTTGATTTAAAAGGACTCTCTCCTGCTCCTTTTTGTGGTATATTTATTTTCTGCAGTCGAGTGCTGATTATGTCTGTATCATTTGATTGTAATGGATCTGTGGATAGTGCTCCTAAATCATGAAGAGTTAAAAATGCTGATGCTGGGATAACCGGAGGTAAGATACCCTTACTGTGATCTTCGGTCGGTATATTAGTATTGGTGCTCCCCATTTGATGGTAAAAAACTTTTTTAGTTTTAATTTCCTGATGAAGCAAAAAATGTCCACCCTATTGCTGGCATAATTGAAAGAACTCTCGGGGCACAAATTGAGACCTAGAGAAAGGAGCTATTTTTCTGCTGCCGTTAGATTTGTGATGGTCAAATCCACTACCGCTTCTTCCTGAACCATTGCTGTTTTTTCTTTTGCTGTGGTTTTTTGCTTTTCTCTCCTTGCTCTCCGCCTTGCAGTTCTCCTTTTCCTGTTTGATTGTTCCGGTTTCTCAGACGGAGCATTTGTCTCCGGTCTTCTACTAAAAAATCAATCTCTTCGCCCAGATTTAACACCATCTTTGAACTGAGCCCTTCATGGCTGCTATAATCAGAACCAAATGCACTTGATAGGGACACTGTGTCTCCTTCAGTTTCTGATGAAAGCTCAGTGTGACTTTGTTGTTGCACTGTTTGATTGATGGAAGTTTTGCTTTGAATTTCAGCTTCTTCGCGTGTTCAAATTTGCGCGAAAAAGTATAAATTTGCCCCTGTTTGTAGTCCGAATAATATATATACATTCCTCTTCATCTAACGGCTAAACAAGATTATCTCCTTAAAAACAAGAAAAATAGGCATATTCTGCACTACAACTTATTCTTTGCAATATTCCAAGCTGACGTTTTGTTTATTACTTATTTACATTTCAAACTTAATCCTATTTATTCAGTTCTATTTCTCCTGTAATATAATTGCATTATATCATGGCTGGTATTGTTCCTCCTCCTTCTTTTCTGTCTTCTCCTGGTGAACCATCAATGAATTGGGAGATATGGGAACCAGTGTTTCTTGCTTATGTTGAAGTTTCAGAAGGTGAAGAATGTGAGCCAGAAAGAAAATTCGCATTACTAAAACATTGTTTAGAGGGTATTGGTCTTAAAGAATTCAAAAATGTACCTGCTCTTACTAATCCTGGCAATGTCAATGTATATCAGTATGCATCCATGCAACTTAATTTAAGATATGGGAAAAAGAAGAATGTGGTCATGGAAAGATTTGTTTTTATTCTAGAAAACAGCAACCTGATGAGACTATCGAAGATTTTGTTTCAGCACATATGTCTCTGGCATTAACTTGTGATTTCAAACATATTTCCTACAAACAGGTTCTTAGAGATCAGATCCTTATGAGAACTGATAACAAAAAAGTCCAAGAAAGGTTGTGGACCACATCCGATATGTCCTTAAACGCTGCTATTGATATAGCCAAATCTATTAAGCACTCAGAAACATTTGTGAAGGAAATCAGGTGTAATGAAAAATGTGACGTTTTCAGTATTTGTAAAGAAATAGACAAAACTAAGAAGCCTAATTTGCAAAAGAATGAACATTTTCAAAAATCTGATGGCAAGTATAAAGGTTTTAGAAAAGATAATAGAAAACATGCATTTTTATGTTATAAATGTGGAAATCCTGGTAATTCAAAACTATGCCCAGCATTTGACAAAATTTGTTCCAAGTGTGGAAAAAAGGGAATCTTCAGTACATTTTGTAGGTCTATGCCCAAAAGAGTAAATATGATCCAAGGTTATAGTGAATGTGAAAATTCCTATGATGATTATGAAAATGACATCAACACTGTCATTAATGTTTGTGTGAGCGAAGGTGTCAGCAAGTTTCCCTCTTGCGCTATTAGTATTGATGGTGTTGATGTACAACTTTTTGTTGATTCATGTGCATGGTACACTATCATTGCACAAAATATTGTTAATGACAAATGGCCAAACAAGAAATTGTTTCCTCCTGATGTAGCACCTGGTGGATATACTGAACATAAAATTGCTCTAGTGGGATATTTTTGGGCCAATTTAGAATTCTCAGGACGCCACACATATGGTAAAATTTATGTAGCAAAATCTGGGCAATCACTTCTGGGGTGGCCACATCAAGAGCAAATGGCGATCAAACTTGATCCTAGAGCTAATTCTCCTGTTTATGTGATTGATCTTCCAGACTCCAGATAACGACAACGCTATATTTGTTTCAAATTTAAAAAGCAACTTTCCTAATGTTTTTACTAACACATTGGGAGAGTACCAAGGATTTAAATTTAAACATCGCATTAGGCTTTGTGACAATGCTATTCCAATTTGTCACAGGGTAAGAAATGTTCCCTTATCCTACAGATCCAACCTTAAAGATATTTTAAAAGATTTGTGCACTAAAAGAATATTGAACCTATTGAATCATCTCCATAGGTGTCTCCGATTGCTATTTTGGTTAAAGCCACAGGTGAGCTCAGATTATGTGTGGACTTACGCAGTCTGAATAATGCCATTTGGGTAGATGCCCATCCTCTACCCAATCTACATGAAATGGTTTCTATGTTAGCTGGGGCACAAGTTTTTTCTTGTATTGATTTGACTAGTGCTTATCATAAGGTGGTTTTGGATGATGAATCAAAAAATCTCACTACATTCATAACTCCTGAGGGTTTGTAAAGATATTGCTGCATTCCATTTGGCCTTGCCAGTGCCGCCTCAGTTTTCCAAAGGTTAATGAAGGAAACCCTTGAAGGTCTAGCAGGTGCAATAGCCTTCCAAGACGATATTCTTGTGTATGGTAAAAATGCTGAGGAGCATGATTACAATTTAAATAATGTACTTTCTGCATTGTCAAGCAAAGGTCTCACTGTTCGTGCAGACAAATGCAGATTTAAAGCACCTCAGGTAGGATATTTAGGACACACTATCAGTGGTGTTGGTATCAAACCCAAACATAACCATGTTGAGAATATTACTAATACTGAAATTCCAACATCCAAGGAACACTTAGTAGCTTTTCTCGGTCTCACTGAGTTATATGCAAAATGTATTCCCAATTATGCAGCTAAAGTTGACCCGTTTAGGTGTCTCCTACAAAAAATTTAAGTTTGAATGGACAAATGAAATGTCTGCGGCTTTTACTACTTTGAAGAGCTTTATTATAAATGCATCATGTCTAAAGCCATTTGTAAGTGGAAAAAAATGCATAATTATGGTGGATGCCAGCAGCTCCGGTTTAGGTGGTGTGTTGATGCAAAGAGATGACGCACAGGAATGGATTGTAGCTTATGCGTCAAGAGCTTTACGCAATTCAACATTACTCTGTATCAGAGAGGGAACTCTTAGCTTGTGTATGGGGTACCGAACATTTTAGAACATTTTATATGGGGCACAAAATGTATTATAAAAACTGACCATAAGCCCCTCATGTTTATGATGGCACCTGGTGGTGGTCGCACTATGTCTGCAAGATTGGCTAGATTAGCGTCTAGGTTGCAGAGTTTTCAGTTCCAGTTGGAATATGTTCAAGGTAAATCTAATGTACATGCAGACTGCATGTGTAGGTTTCCTCCCTCTACACCTGACACTGAGAAAATGGAGAATAAAGATTGTGAAGTAGCCTTCACCATGCATGACATTAATTTACTTTGTGGTGCACAAACCATTGTCCAAGAAGCTTTATGGTTAAGTGAAATGAATAAAGATGAGGAATTGAAAAAGGTTATGCATCATATTTTGCAAGGGTGGCCTGAAGAAAGGAAGTTGTCTGGTGAGTTAACGAGTTATTTCAAAGTTAATGTTTATGTTACTGGGTATTTGTAAAGCGCACGGCTACTCCCAGGAGTGTCCCGGCGCTAACAACAGGGGGGAACAGTGACAGAAACACATCTGTGGCGTCTCAGAGCCGCCGATCATGCAAACAGCCATGTTTTTAGCTTGTGACGGAAGCACAGAAGATCCTCTTCTTGACGCAACTCAAGGGGTAAGTTGTTCCAAAGCCCGGAGGCCACCACCTGGAAGGAGCGACCACCCAAACGGGAGCGAGAGAACTTTGGGATCCGTGACAGACATGAGGTGGAGGACCGTAGATTACGAGATGGAACATAGAGCTGACATCTATTTCTCAAATACGGAGCCCCGATATTGTAAAATGCCTTGAAGGCCAATACCAGGGCCTTAAAAAACACCCTCTTGCGTACTGGGAGCCAGTGTAAAGATCTGAGGTGTGGGGTCATATGGGTCCTGCGATCAACCATAAGTATAGCTCTGGCTGCAGCGTTCTGAATCACCTGAAGACGGCTAATCAAGTAGTCTGGAAGGCCAAGATAGAGGACGTTCACATAGTCAAGACGTGACAATATCAAAGCTTGCACAACTATCTTTCTATGAGAAACTGAAAGTAAGGGAAGAAAGTTGTGCATCATCCTCAGGAGGCCAAAACAGGTACCAACCACCGATTGGACCTGGGATTTCATGGACATATCTTTATCCAGTTTGACCCCTACATTTTTGACCGTGGTGGCCAGGGTGGTGGGAGGAGACATATTAGATGACCACCATTCTCGCCATTCGTCTCCCGGGTTGCAGCCAAAGAAAATCATTTCAGATTTTTCGGAGTTGCAGAGAAGTTGGTTCTGATTAAACCATCCAAATACTGCGGAATTGGCCATTGTTGGTATTGTTTTAAGAGGTGACAAATTTGTCCCTCCTTACAATTTGAGAAAGAACATTGTTGTTTTAGCACATGAAGGTCACCTGGAAATATCATGTATAAGGAGACGTGTCAGAGAATCTTATTGGTGGCCAGGCATTGATTTGTCTGTAGAACATCTTGTTAGGAATTGTTCTAATTGTGCTTCCAGTGACAAGTCAGCAGTTGCTCTACGTCCTGAGCCACATCCTGTGGAATTTCCAGATGGTCCTTGGTGTAAATTGGGTTTAGATGTTATAAGACTGTTTTCTGTTTTGCCTGAACAAGAAGCTTTTGGAATTGTTCTGCTTGATTATTTTTCTAAGTGGCCTGAGGTCAAGATGGTAAAAGATGTCACTTCAGAAAAAGTAATTGAATTTTTGGATGAAGTCTTTTGTAGGGAAGGCATTCCCCAAGAAATTGTCACTGATAATGGTCCTCAGTTTGTTAGTAAAAAGATGGAGTTTTTTCTTTCTCAGAAATGTGGAATTAAGCATAAGAAAATTGCTGTTTTCCACCCAGAAGCAAATGGTCAAGTTGAAAGATTTAACCGTGTCATAAAGGAGGCTATTCAGTTATCAGTAAAAGGTGGGTTACATTGGAGGAATGCTTTACAATCCATGCTATTAGCATACATAACTTCTCCTAATTCAGTGACATTAGTCAGTCCCTTTGAGTTGTTATGGGGACGCAAGCCCAGTACCAAGTTTGTTCCTAGGTGGTTGAAGGAAAAGCAAAGTAAATTAAGTGATTTTACTGATGTTGACTATAAAAAGGTCAGGTGCAGAGTTGAGGAATATAAAGAAAAGATTAAACAAAATATGAGTAAGAAGCAAGGTCTGGTTAGCAAACAGGTTGTTGAGATTGGATCCTTAGTGAAAATCAAAAGGAAAAATAGTGTTGGCAAGGGTTATCCAATAGGGCCATCGCCCAAAAGAGTTATTGAAGTTTATAAAAATGCTGTAAGAGTGGATGGAGGAGGTGTTTGGAATCTCAACAGGATTTCTTTGTTTAAGGGAGGAACGATTATTAATAATGATTATGGGAGCAATGTGTTTCTTGACATTAAAGAACAAGACTGCACCAATGCTTTGACACATGTTCCACACAAGAGATTGGTGATCCTCCAAAGTGTATTCGCTAACGTCGTCCTCCTGTGAGATTCCAAGATTATGTCATGTCTTAGAATGTATCTTAATATTCATTTTACTTGTATTTCTTCTTGTTTTATTTTTAAATTAATTTTATTTGTTTTAAGGGGGGAAGGTGTGTTAAGTGCACATGAGCTTTATTCAGCTCGCGTGTTCTCATGAGCGTGAAATGTGTGTTGCACTCATGGTCATCTGACAATATCTCCGTGATGTTCTGTGCTCGTGGGGAGGAATGTTTGTATTGGAAAATGTCGGGGATGTTATAGAGATGTGCATTAACGGTTTGGGTCATTCTGTAACTGGCTCTTGAAGAGTGCACGTCTTCTGCAATAAAGCTGGAACTTCATCTACGCATCTGGACTTCTTTATCTATTATATGCTTAAGGATTCATGCGGATTTACTTCCTACAGAGACGCCCCACCACGGGCCGCTGCACATGGATCCCCTGCAAGCGAGCAGTTGCATCACAGAAGACCTCGGCTGGCACTAAGGTGAGCCCCTGCTTCCAACGAACGATTGCATTGCGACGCTGCCGCAGCTGGTACCTATGCAGCATTGAGGTGAGCCAACACTCCCGATGAGCACGCTCATTACGGCGCTGCCGCACCTTATTGCATTTGTGGCTAACCCTCTTTCCCATTGTACCTCCGCTGCAGTCCCCATCCTTTCGGCGGCCCTCTAACTTCACTTCAAGCAAGCTGCTGCATCAGAGGAATCCTTAAGGTCTAATACTAAGGTGAACCCCTTCCCCCACCAGGTGCGATCTTTGCTGTGCTGCTGCAGACAATGTTAAAGTGGTGAGCCCTCTCTCTTGCAGTCTGCGCCAGCAGAGGGGGATGGCCACCTAAGCCAAGTGCCCTGCTTGGTGAACATGACTCTAACGATGTCTGCCGCATTATGGGGTTCCAGAAATATAACACAGCCGGAACATAGTAGCTGAATATCCAGCATGGAAAGGAGAACAGAGTAACATAACTTCCCCGTCCTTACTATTTTTAAAAAAAACAAACTTTATTGATTTTCTCCGAAATCAGTACAAAAGGAGTAAGCGTTTAATGTTGCAATTACAGCTGTACATGTGTATATATTTGGACAAGGTAGTATTCATATTTTCTAACAGACACTACAAAGGTGTGCCCTCATTCAACCATATTGGCCCCATGGCTTCTGGTACCTGTATAGTGTTTATCACTGCAAGATACAATTTCTTCCCGCTATACTGTGTAAAAGGTTGTACAATTTCCTGATTCATTATCTACACAATAACAAACGTTTTATTAACTCCCTACTCCCAACCCCTGCTGATGAGCCTTTACAGAAGTGTAACAAACCCAGTAATACATGAGGATTCATCCAGAACTTAACTTAAGGTTCATCTATATAACAGAGATACAGTCTAGGTAACAGGAGGGCGTATATACTTCAAGCAGTTAAAGGTAGTGGAATCTCTGGAACCTAGCATTTGTCAGCTTAGATTGTCAATTGATGTCGGTGTGCAGTTCAGGTTGAAAGGCGGAATAAGTTATCTCATATATATAAACCTATGACGTAAACGTGTCAGATACTTTGAAAGATTCCAGCAATTGGTCCCAGTGCAGTACTATTGGCTCCTTTTTAAGGCTTTTCCTTTCATCTCTACAGATCGCCACACTTTCTGCCAGTCCCCACCTCTCTACTTCCTCTTTCCAGCTAAGTCATGTGGGGGGTCTTGGGGTTTTCCATCATCTAGTAATACCTCGCTTAGTAAGGAGTAAGGCTAAGTCTGCAAAGCTGGCCTGCACCTTCAGTTCTTTGCGTGTTTTGTATAGACCTAGTATACTTGTCTCGACCTTAGACCATCTGAACTCTCCTATGACCTCTTTTAAGACGGTTAATATACCCTCCCAGTAACTTTTCAAGGCGGGACAATCCCAAAGCATATGTAATAAGTTTGCGTCTTGTTCCAGGCATCTAGGGCAGTGTGGTAGAATTGCAGGAAAGATGGCATGTGATTTGTGCAGAGTTAAATACGCTCTCTGCGTAATCATATATTTAATAAACTTGAAGCGGGTGTTGCGAGAAATGCGTTTTGGATATTCCAGTATTGTTGCCCGTTCCTTATCAGTCAGTGGCCTGTCAAGATCCTTTTCCCATGTTGCGCGGGTTGCAGCAAGGGGGGTGGGACGGTGTGTGCGTATGCCCTGGTAGAACCAGCGTGTTAAGTGACTGCATGTCCCCATGAGCTACAGGAAATGAACAAGTTCATGAGAGTCCAGTTCAGCTCCAGCAGGTGCTCAATGTTTTTTAACGTAGCGCAATAAACTTGCATGCGTCATGAACAAGGCATCCGTGACCCCCCGGTCATTTAAAAAGTCCGTGTGAGTGAGTAGCATTTTATTATTATGGAATCTGTTTATTGGCATTTTGTTAAGTGAGAAAGAGCAAAGATTTAGGAAACAGTATTTATGTCCTAATTCCAGCAAACATAGCCAGCATGACTCTTGAAAGCAAAACTAATTTTAAAGGCTATTTTTATAACGATTTTTTAATAGTTTTGAATAAAGAAAAAAGTTCATTTTTAAATTTGACATATATACAAAAGAATAATCACAGTTGTTTCATTGCTATATACAGAAAAATGTTAAGCCAAGGATGACATGGATGGTCTCCGAGAAATACACATCGAAAAATAAACAATATGGAAAAGACACAGTATTAATAACAATCAGCCTCATGCATCAAGCCAAAATCCAGTCGGTAAAATACCGAATCGCAAAAACCGCCCGTTACCGATTAAAAAATACCCACTTCAAATGCATGAACCCAAAACGTGAGCAAATAACGAATCGCTAAAATAAATCAGCCAAAATACCGAATCGCTAATAACCAAAATGCAAAATTACCGAATCGCTAAATACCGCTTTAGCAGTTAACGAAATCACTATTAGCTCCCGGAAAGTGCCAATAGCATATAACGAATCGCACCCCAATGCAACAACAGTCGCTAATAACGAAAATCCCATAAATCGCTATTTTGCAAGAGCTAAATAAGGGGAATCAAAACCTGGAGGTAAAGTTAAAAAATGTTTTGCAAAAAAACAATTTCAACATGTGCAAATGATTGAGGCAATCACAAAACCCTTAAATGTGGCCCAGGAGACCCTGTTGGCTCCCACAAAATGGCTGCCCTCTACGTGCTTGCAAGGAGGATGCGTATCAATGCTGAAGGACAGCGCAGGAGAAGGGTCCAGGAGCGAGTTTTCAGACTGCGCATAACCTTGCTCGGGCAGAATGAGGACGAGGTGTACGAGAAGTATCGCCTCAATCGTGCAATGATCATGCGCCTGATTGCAGACCTGGAACCATTACTGCAGCACCAGACACACCGGACCAATGCAATCCCTGCGCACGTTCAGGTCCTATGCAGCCTGCACCTACTGGCCTCAGGGAGTTTCCAGGGGGTAATTGCGGTGGCCGGAGGCGTATAGCAAAGCGCACTGTCACGCTTCTTCAAGAAATTCCTCGATGCCATGCTGACAATGCTACACACCCACATCAGCTTCCCCACAACCCCACAGCAGTTGGACCGCACCAAGCAGGCATTCTACCAGGTGGCACAATTCCCACATGTGATTGGATGCATCGACTGCACGCATATCCCCATATGTCCACCCGCAGCAAATGAGTACATTTTCCGGAACCGCAAGTCATACCACTCAATCAACGTGCAGGTTGTGTGCGATGCCAATAACATCATAACGGACCTAGTGGCACAATTCCCAGGGAGCACACACGACTCCTACATCTTCCGCCACAGTGGAATGGACAGGCGACTAATCAACGGAGAATTTGGAGAGGGACTCCTGCTAGGTACGTAAATATACGCTTCCCCACACCAACACCACACATGTTTGTACATCACCAATGCTAAGTCTATGCTTCTATCTTCTAGGTGACAGTGCTTACGCCCTGCGTGAATACATACTCACACCATACATCAATCCAGCAACCCCGCAGGAACATCGCTACAACGCTGCACACATCAGCACTAGGAATGTCATAGAGAGGACATTTGGGATTCTGAAGAGTCGCTTCAGAATCCTACACAAGACTGGCGGCGCATTGCTATACAAACCTGAAACATGCTGCCGGATAATTGCTGTATGTGCAATGCTGCACAACATTGCCACCAGAAGGGGGATACCCATAGAGGTGGACAGGGATGACGACCACCGGGATGACCAACCACCCGCCCAACAACGACAGGCACACGTCCCCAACACAGCAGAGGGCCATAGGAGGCGGACATACATCATGCAAAATCATTTTTGAAACATGTGAGAATGAGACATTACAAGTTAGTTTGGGGTGCAACTGTTTAATGCACAGTAGCACTGATGTTTGTGCAACAAAACTAGCTATGTAAAT
Source organism: Triturus cristatus (assembly GCF_964204655.1). Lineage (NCBI taxonomy): Eukaryota > Metazoa > Chordata > Amphibia > Caudata > Salamandridae > Triturus > Triturus cristatus. The sequence continues at coordinate 1,153,410,129 of NC_140583.1, read as the reverse complement.
CATGCTCCAATTGCATGAAATAAAATAAAAGGTGCCTTAAAGTCACGCCTGTGCACACTCAGTAAGTGGATGTCCATGGTTGCCCCACCATGGTCCTGTATGCATGTCCAACTGTCTAGTGGCGCTTCCCACGTACCCCAAGCCTCCGCTCAGGTGTCTCCAAAGCCTCACCACGGCCTGTCCCCGTGGATGCCCGCGAACTGCGGCGCCTGGTGCTGCCCTCTGCCACAGACACACTGCTCACACTCGAGGCAGCCTCACTAGCGTCATCCCCCCCCAAAGCTGCAGCACTGCATGTGCTGCTCTGGATGTGTTCCACAGCAGTGGTCAACTGCCCCAGTGCCTTAGCCACATCCCCGCAGAAGTGCCCAAGGTCGACCTGCAAGGACACAGTGCGGCGTGCCAACACTGCGGTACTGTTGCTGTGGCGCGTGATAGCCTTAGTAGCGGCAGCGGAACGCAACAATTGCTGTCGGTGCCTCCTCTTCTGGCACTCATGGCCCTCTCTCATGGCACTGGTGAGCTCCTGTACATCTTCCCTGAGGTGAGCATTGCCCTCTGCCACCACAGTGCTCATGTCCCTGACCGCCGTGCCCATGGCCGTTACTGCGGCAGTCATGGCTCGCATTTCACGCACAAGGTGCACGATGTTGGTGCTGATGGTTGCCATGTGGCGGCCCTGCACGCGCTGGACAGACAGCATCCTCTCCTCAATGCCAGGAGTGTGTTGGAGATCAAGGTTGCCTGAGGAGACCGAACGTTGGCGAGACCTGCGCCGCAGTGTTAGCCTGGCGCGGACAGGTGGTGCATCAGGTGGTGTGATGGCGCGCTGACCGTGTCCCGTTTGTGTGGTGGGTGTTTCCATCACCGCCAAGGGCGCAACCTGGGACCTGCGCCGCGGCGCTTTGGTGGCTGTAGTGGCAGCAGCTTGTGTGGCTGGTGCTGGTGGTGCTGGTGTTGCTGGTGCTGTTGTTGCTGGTGCTGTTGTTGCTGGTGCTGTTGTTGCTGGTGCTGGTGGTGCTGGTGGGGTGGCAGGTGTAGGTGATGTGAGGGCATCCTGCGCTGTCTCAAGGTCTGAATCAACCGGTGTTTCGGAGATTACCAGCTGCCCGCTGTCATCTGAATCCCCAGGTGATGCATCTGTGTGTGAAACAGTGCATGGTTAGTGGGATAGTTAGACCTACGTAGTGTTGCTCACATACATCTCCCTCTGTGATCCACTAAAAATACTGGGGCAGATTTATGTTAACTGGCGCATCCCTGCATATCAGCAGGGATGCGCCAATTATTATGCGCCACAGCTGCGCCACCATGGATGCACCACATTTATAATGCGGCGCACCATGGGGCAAAAACGGCACAGATGCGTGACGCATCTGTGCCGTAAAAGTGGCGCATTGCTGGAGTTGCGTCGCAAGCGCGACGCAGCTCCAGCAATGTTCTGGGGGGCCCTATCTGTACAATGCTGCGTCAATCCTTACGCCTGCTTCAAGCAGGCGCAGGGTTTTGACGCAGCATGGGCCTAAAAGTGACTGAGTGAAATCTTGTAGATTTCACTCAGCCACTTTTAGGAGGCGCTCCTGCGCCGGAACGCCCCCACCTGCCCTGGAACGCCTACATGTGGCGCAGGGCTTTACAACGTGACGCATCTCCCAGATGCGTCACGTTGTAAATACCCCGCACCATGGCGCAGGATTTGCGCCGCTGCTGTGTCACAAAAGTGACGCAACGGCGGCGCAAAAGTGGCGCAAGTGCAACATAAATCTGCCCCACTGTCTATACCCAGCTTCTACTGATCTGGTGAATGGTTATTGCATTTACCCCTGTACATGCACACTTGCCTGAGTAGACTACAACTCCCATGATGCACTAGTGTTAGGAGTAAAGCTGTGTGTTGCAAAGCTGCATGCACACTCAGATCCTGCTGGGGGCCTGGAATGGGATTTACGCTATGCTGGGTATGGCAACAGGCATGCATCTTACCTTGGGCACTTGTGGCTGCGCCGGACGTGTCCATCTGGGTCACTCCCACGACGGCTTCCCGCTCAATTGTACCTTCCACCAGCTCCTCCAGGGCAGTGTTAGCCAGGACCGTGGAAGGGCCGCCTCCCGTTCTGCTAGCGTCCCGGAGCCTCTCTGCTATCCTCTCCTTCGCGCGCTTCCGCAGGTCGTACCACCTTTTTTTTAGGTCGTCGATACTGCAGGGCGTCACACCAACTGCATTCACCCTCTCGCGGATGCGCAGCCATATGCGGCGCTTCTCCGCCTCAGGCACCTTGAGGGACAGCTTGCCGAAGAGGCGATCGTGCTTGCTCGACACTCCCTCGATTAGGTGCTCCAGCTCCCTGTCGGAGAACTTGCGCTTGCGCTTGCGCGCTGCCTCAGCGCTGGATGGGGCTTCCTTCTCCATGGATGGGGTTTGTTTGCAGATGGAACAGTCTGTGTGGCTTCAGTCTGCACAGGCAGTCTGCAGTCAGTGCTCCTGTTTGCTCCTCTGTCGATGCAATGAGGGTGGGGCTGCTGTATTTCCTGGTTGGTGATGTCATCTGCACGTTCCCGGTGCGACGCGGTCATTTGCGATTTCGCTAATACCGAATTCGCTATTTGCTAAATCGGAATTACCGAACTCGCTAATAGCTAATCGGAGTTTGCATGCCCCGCTATTGTATAATCGGTAAAAATAGCGATTTTTAAGGAATCACTAATAATTACCGAATCTGTTGATGCATACCCAAAAGCGATTCCTTAATAACGATTCCTTATTTCTCGCTATTAAGGAATCGCTTTTGGTTAGCTTAATGCATATGCCCTAATATTTGCAATCTGTTACATAATTTATTAAGTGTGTCAATGGCCTTAGGGTGTTTCCATAATCCTACGCGCGTTTCGGCATGTGCCTTCGTCAGGGGGCCATACAGTATGTTCACCAGTGCAAATTTAATTTGATGGAGCAAAGGAATCACTGGCACGTGAATGGAGCTTCAAATCGGCTCTGTCACCATATATGTGTAAATGGTTAATAACTGTTCTATGCTGGTCGTCTCTCGTCAGCAAGTCATATAAGTCATGTAGTGCGAGTGCTCATATAAATGCTCCGTATATGAGGAGTCAGATAAGGCTAGAGGAATACGGTTATCTCGAAAGAGATCCAGGGTAGCCTCGATTGTAACGGGGTAATAGTTTTAACTTAATCCGTGAAGAAAAAGATATTTGAGTTTAAAAAGGACCCAAACAGAAGTCTTGTCGTCAAGTTGTATCCTTAGATCATTTCAGCCGGTAGTCATCTCTCGTACTCCTCGGAGCTCAGGCGGATTGGCATTTTGTTAACATAAACATAGCACGTAGTACATTCAAGTGAACTTACAGGCAATGAGTCAACAGGGCCAATGACATATCTCCAATCGTGTACATGGGGACTAACAGGGTCCAGTGTCGCACCCGTTTGCTATGAGAGACAAACGTTATGGATCTCCGAATCAGTCCCATGGGCTCACCACCCCTCCCAACCTCATGTCACCGGGGGGTGCGTCCCAGGGGAGCCACTCATATTACACCCGTTTGTCCTTAGTACAGCCCTCTAAACAGTTCACTTAGACAATAAGAAAAGAAAGAATCAAAACAACATATGCACTAGTATAACCACAACAGCAGGCTCGGTCCGTACTATAAAATCGCCATGGTTCGTCCCCTAATCTGACCCTCCCCAGCGGCTTCCCGCCCCCCAGTACAGCCCACGCCATTGCAGATAATCCTCCATTTCCCCGCACGTCACCTGTTTCAGTTAAGGCCCCTGCAACCTCTCCCAAACCTGATTCCCAGCCAAACCTCCACCCCCCTCCCCCCTGGTAATCGCCTCTCCAGTGTGCGCCCCACAGAGCCCCAGGGCATCCCCATCTAGCTGCATCAAGGTCTGCAAGTGTGTGTTCCACTGGCTCGCTATTGGTGTTCGCCTTAGGCCCAGTGTTTCCTCTCGCAAGAGGGCCATGCCCTCAGCCCCTGCCCACACCAGCAGCGAACTCCGCCACGCCTGCGCTCGAGGAGGCTCTGCCGCCTTCCAGCGTTTGGTGAGAAGTCGCTTCGCCACCACCAAACCCAAGTCGAAAAAACGAGAGGTGACCTTCGTGGAGGGGGTTCTATGGAACAAGTGCAGCAGGCATGCCGGCCATTCCAGCGGCACTTGGCGGCCCGCGCATTTACTTAATACACCGTGCCACGTCCGCCAATATGAATCCAGCATCGGGCAACTCCACAGCATGTGAACCAGTCCAGCATCCAGAGCCCTGCAGCGTGGGCAGCTTGCATCTATGCGATGGAAATACCGGTTTATAGCGTCGGGAGTGAGATACGCTCTATGTAGTATAAAGTATTGAATTTGGCGAAACCGCATGTTTCTGGGGATACGCGTCGGTCACCGCAATGCATTACTCCATTCCTTGTCAGCCAGTGGGCAGTCCAAGTCTGCTTCCCATTTACGCCGCAATGGAGACAAATCGGTCGCCGCCTGCATGCGCAGGGAGGCTGCGAACCAACGTATCATGTGGCACCCTCGTCCTATGACATGTAAATATTGCACCGTGAGGTGCTGCTCCGGCTCCTCTTGAAGAGCTCCCCATCGGCTCGCCAGTGTCGATATTAGCGAACGGTGACAGAGGAATTGGCCAACTGGCAACCCCGTCTCCTCCGCCAATAGGGCAAATGGGATAAGAGCACCATCGCGGTAGAGGTCCCCTAATGTATGAATATCCACCGCATGCCATTCTGCAAGCTCAGCCGAGCGCAGTATCCTTCGCCCACTAGGGGAACCCTCAATCGGTATCGCAGGAGCATAAGGGACACTCTTCCGGGTCAAGTTAAGAGCTCGTCGGTAACATTTATAGGCCACTCCTACAAGACGGGGCCCCGGCTTACCCACCCTGGCAGTCGGGTGGAACAGCGCCTTGATATCCGTCAGAGGGATAGGTGGCTCCGTGGACGCAGTGTCTTCCCGTTCTCTATCTGCCAACCACCTGGCCACCCATTGCAGTTGCGCTGCCAGGTAATAATGCGCAAAGCATGGCATCGCGAGGCCCCCTTGACCCGTAGGAAGGTATAAATTGGATAGTGCCACCCTATGGCGCACAACACCCCACACGAAGTCCCGAAGCGAGCGCTCAAAGGCTGCAAAAAAGGATGCCGGAATGTAGACTGGTAGGTTAGCAAAATAGTAGAGGAGCCGGGGCAGAACCACTATTTTAACTAGGGCGATGCGTCCCGTGACCGTGAAGGGAAGGGTGCCCCAAAAGCGCATCTGGGCTCTAACCGCCGTCACCGCCCTGCCCAGGTTACCCTCAACCAGGTCCGCCGGCTGCCTATACACTTGGATACCCAGGTAGCGGAATGTGTCCGGTTGCCATTTAACAGGCACACCTCCCAGGTGGTATTGGGGATCTAGAGTAGCCGCTCAGAACGGATAAAGGCACGACTTGGCCGCATTCACCCGTAGACCAGAGAGTGCAGCGGATTCCGTCAGGACTCGTTCCAGGTCGCCGGAGATGTGCCCCACATCTTTAATGAAGACCAGGAGGTCATCTGCGTACAAGGAGACCTGGTGAGTCGCGTCGCCCATGGAGATGCCATCTGTCAATACCCTCCGTAGGGTAGCTGCTAAAGGTTCTATGGCAAGCGCGAAAAGGAGGGGCGAAAGGGGACATCCCTGCCTGGTACCACGACCAACCGGGATAGCCGCAGAAATGTACGGGCCGGTTCTCACCCAAACCACAGGGTTCTTATAGAGAAGCGCCGCCATTTGGAGGAACCCTAGGCCCAATCCGTAGTGCGACAGCGCCGCCACCAGATACCCCCATTCGAGGCAATCGAAGGCCTTTTCGAGGTCTAACACTAAACAGCCTGCCCTCGGCCAACGCTGTGCTCCATCTGCGGCAACATGAAAGAACCGTCGCAGGTTAAGAGAGGTGCTGCGCTTGGGTACAAACCCATTCCTGTGCAACAGCACTGTTGGAGCCAGCCGCTCCGCGAGAACTTTGGCCAGAATTTTGTAGTCAGTGTTGAGGAGGGCAAGGGGGCGATAGGATCCCAGGCTGGTAGGGTCACGTCCAGGCTTGAGTAAAGAGATCAGGTATGCCTCCCTCATGGAGGCAGGTAGGGTAGCCTCTTCAAGGGCTGCGAGATATAGCGCGTGCAATCGAGGCACCAAGGATTCCCGATAGGCTTTATAATACTCCGCCGGGAGACCATCTGGTCCAGGCGCCTTGCCAGAAGCCAGCGAGGCCACCGCCTCTCCTATCTCGTCCAGCGAGAGGGGGCCCTCCAGCGATTCCTGATGGGCATCCGGGATCGTGGGCAGACAGGCGGCTTCTAGAAACTGATCCAGATCCTGAGCCTGTCTGCGTCCTGTCGAGGTGTATAGGGCCGTGTAATGTGCTGTCAGTATTTGATGAATCTCCTGCTGTGTATGCACCAGCGTCCCATCCGGGCTACGAAGAGTTTCTATTGGTCCAGATACTGACTCCTGTCGGATCAGCCAGGCCAGCAACCGCCCCGCTCTATCGGACGTAGCGTGGACCCGAGCCAAATGAGCAGCGTAATTGTGACACCGTAGCCGCTCCAGCAGCTCAGCATGTCTCGCCCGAAGTCGTGCCAGCCGAGCCGAGTCCCAACCTCCCCCCTCCCCATTGCGTTCACACGACAGTAGACGCGATTCCAAAGCAGTAAGCAACAACGTGAGTTGCTTACGAATATTCCCCGCCGCCCCTAGGCAATGGCCTCGCATGGTGGATTTATGTGCATCCCATTCTGTCAGGGCACTCCCTGCCGTACCCTCATTTAGGTAAAAAAACTGTTCAACCGCCGTGCCGAGCGAAGCACGAAACTCCGCATCCTCGAGAGCGGCCGGCTGCAGACGCCACGTGGGAATGGGGGGCCTCCCCGGGTCCCAGCAGAGACACAGCCGGAGAGGGTTATGGTCCGAATGAGTCCGGCCTAGGTATTCCGCCTGAGCTATCAGCGGGGTCAACAAGGGAGAGGCCACCACCCTATCAAGACGAACATGAAGGTCATGCACCGCTGAATAATACGAATAAAGACGATCACTGGGGTGTAAGGTACGCCACATGTCATGTAAGGCCCAACGCGACAACCAATCAACGAGACCCCTTGCGTTTGAAACTGCCTGTGTGCTACGGAGCGGTGGGTAGGACCTGTCAAGGTGTGTGTCCAGCACTGCATTAAAGTCCCCACCCAGCAACCAGGGAAAACCCACGTACGGAGTTAGGGTCACCGAAAGCTAGTCCAGGAACGACGGTTGGTCAACGTTCGGGCGTAGAGAGAGCCCAGAAGTATAGGATGTCCATGGAGTCTACCTCTAACTAACGTGTATCGCCCAGCAGGATCGACCACCACATCTGAACAAGTAAAGGGTGTGCCCGCCCTTACCCAGATCAACGTTCCCCGAGCATGTGCAGAGTACGAGGTACCAAAAAGCTGCCCCCTCCACCGAGCACGCAATTTGTCTAATTCTGGACGTGTCATGTGTGTCTCCTGGAGCAGGGCTATGGCCGCTTTATGTCGCTGCAAATAGGCAAACACAGAGTATCGGCGTGCCGGTGTGTGCATACCTCTTATGTTCCATGTGACTATTGCGGTGTCAGCCATCAGTAATGCGTGAGGACAATGCGGGGCCCACGGCCGGGTGCGGGCCAGTCGGAGGGAGGAGGACCATGATCACAGTTGTCTTACCTGCCTGCTGCAATAACATGTTGAACAAGAAAGTTACAGTGCACTGCTGAGCGCATATAGTCAAAAGCAAACCTGAAATTAACAACAAAAACTCCAAAACTGTGAGGGCAAATCCCAAACCGGGCATTCGTCCAAACTTATGAACTCAGTTGCCTGTAAACTACCAGGCCAGATATGTGCTAGTGGGTGCCAAGGGCAATCCTAGTGGTCCCAAATTTGCGGAGCCCAATGTTACCCCTGCCTAGGCCTAGTGTGTCGTCGGAGCTGCTAGCTATGACAGCCACTCCCCAGGGGTGTATATGTGCTCGCCGCTGCCGCCCGCCTCCCGACGACTGTATCATGCATGTGCCTCGCTTCCCACCTCATGCGCAAGGAACCCCCGCTATCCCTCCAGCCCCCAGGCCAAAAGCAGCGCCCCAGCCAGCTCGTTTGTACGGGCACAGTGAGTCGCGCCGCCACAAATAAGGGGGGCAGCCAGGTCTGAATCCCCCCTCCCGGGAGCAGCCAGCAATACTCATCCCACCATCCCACACCACTCGTACTTATCACTGTTTAATCAGTCTAGCGATCACACAATAATGTCGGCGGTCTGGGGCGTCACCACCGGCATCACTTGGTCATCCGGAAGCAGGATAGATGGAGAGGAGGAGCCGTCAGTCTCAGTGTCACTGTGTTCACGGATCATCACGTCCCCCAGGCTGCTCACAGATCCCAAGGTGGCCACCGCCTCAAGAGCTTCTTGGCGCTCCAGCCGCATCTTCTCCGGGCTAGGGGCTGGGGGAGGGGTCGGGCCCATTCCTCCACGTCTGTTCCTCTGCCGCCGCCGTCTTGGGCGTTTCTCTCGTTGCCCGGCGAAGCTCGATTCCGGGGGCTTCGGGCCACTGTGTCGACCCGTTTCCTCCAGCCAGTCCCAGACATCTGACGGAGCATCGAAAAAATGTGTCCCTTCCTTCGTGATCACCCGGAGGCGCGAGGGGAACAGCAGTGAGTATGGGATCTGCAATTCGCGCAGCCGGCGCTTCACCTCCAGATAATTACTTCTCCGCTTCTGAACTGTCGCGGTGTAGTCTGGAAATAGCATCACCTGTCCGCCCCCTACCGTCAAGGCTCCCATCTTCATTGTTTCGCGGAGTATCACATCCCTGTCATGGTAGTTGAGGAGTCGGAACAGGAAGGGACGTGGTCGTGCCCCAGGTACGGGTCTCCGCATCGGCACTCTATGCGCCCGTTCCACCACAAACTGCGCGGAGAGTACCCCTGAAGGGAGTATGTCCCGCAGCCAACCCTCAACAAACTGCTCCGGATGCCGGCCCTCCTCGCCTTCCAAGAGACCCACTACGCGTATGTTCTGGCGCCGAGAACGGCTCTCCGCATCCTCCGCACGGTCTTCCAGAGTATGATCAAGTCCTGTAAGGTTGCAGAATGGTTGCGCACTATCGGCTGGACTTCCTGTAGCGCCTGGCACTGGCTGGCAACGGTGTCCACCAGCTTACGATGGTCAGCATGAAGCAGGGTAAAGTCAACCGTGACTTTGTCAATGCGTGACTCTAATGAGGTTCTGGTTTGTTCAAGGGTATTACCCAGTCGGTCGACCGCTGCCAGCATGGCATCAATTTTGGCTTCCAATGTCGACACCGGCGGTGCCGCGCTTCCAGCAGAGCGTCCCGACGCCGAGCCAGGGCCCTCCGCCCTCTGTAGGTGCTCATTTTGCTTGTTTCGTAACCGCCCCATGGCCAATTGTTGGGCTGACGGCATTCGGAAGTGCCAGTGGTGTGTTGTAGCAGGGTGCAACTCCGGGCGCCACCACACACAGGCAGCAAGAGTCCAAGTCCCACCACCATAACCAGATTCAAAAGAGCGGGAGGTTCGCATGGTCCACCCGTGCACTATCGCCGCCCTCGTGGGATCAGTGACATCCGGACGATCCCCCTCAGCTTATGACAGCGTTGCGATCAGGTCACATTGGGCGCCCCCTGCGACGGGATCACCCAACGACCGTGTCACTCACCAGTAGGGTCTAATGATGTACCACCTCTGCTGTCTGCACCCAGCACCCGGGGTCCGCAATCGATGCATCTCCGTCCGTGCGGCAGCGTCGGTATCACAGTCCAGGTAGTGCTCCCAGACGTATGTCCCACTCCACTGAGCCATTGCGGGTGCTCGGGATCACTCCTCTGTTTTTCCACTCGGGCTTGGCGTTTCCTCTCCACCGCACGTCGATAAGCCCACAGGCGCCCCGACACCTCCCGTTGGCATCAGGTGGGAAGGGAACGGGGGGCCCCCCCTGCAGTCAGGCAACCGCCGAGGGCTGGGGCTGAAGGCAGCCTATCTGGCGCGAGAAGTCCGTCGCGTCCCATGGTTCTACTGGCAGCCGGTTCTGGGATTATGTCCGAACACCAAGTCCCATGCCGCCAAGTCCATGCCAGCCGGGCCACAGCAGCACTCCCAGTAGTGTTCAAGCGGTCTCCTCAGCGCCACACACAGGGACGGCTTGTCTGGTTATTCCCATGGTGCCACACACAGGGCCACACCACGCTCCCCGGGTCTCACCCTCACTGTCTCAGCAGTCCCCCTCACTCCCGAGGGTGATCGTCAGGTGCTCACCGGATCCTCACTCAATAGAGCACAGCCAGAATGGGGCCTCTCGCCAGCTCACTCACCGGCCGCTGCAAGATCTCCCGTCTGCCACCATCATCCCCGTCTGTAATGGTCGCCGCCACCGCCTGTCACAGTAGGCGCCCCCAGCCGCAGTACTCCCAGTCATGCAGGGCCACTGTACAGCCTGTCACCAGCCCCTCCGGGTCTCGCCGTCATATGGGAGCGTGGGAGCATCCCCGCAAGCCGCCAGCCAGCCAGCCGTCTTACATCTGCGCGTTGCGCGGCCTAGTCCCCTCGTGGCAGTCCGCGGCGTATAGTAGTTGTCGCGGCCGGTCGCCGCCTCCAGCGCGTCCCGCGCCTCCTGCCGGGCAAGTCGTCAGGGCGAAGGCGCACAGCAGGGAGCTGACTCCGCTCTCAAATTGAGCCCCTCAGGGCCGCCGGGGTCTCACAGTGGGAAGCGGGCAGCATCGGCAGCCCCGGGGCACATCGTAGGCAGGAGAAACGGCAGAGAACGGTTCTATGGTGCGGGAGCCTCACATAGACGCAGCCATCTTGGCCGTGCGCCCTCTCATGAGTGAGTAGCATTTTATTGCTAAATAAAATTTCCTACAGTTGTTACCCCGTCGACCATGAGCTTAACTTATGAGTGGTAAGTGTGCCTAAGTTATTTGGGATACCTAATAATGGCATGTTTGGAGCATATGCAGAGAGCATATTTGTGTATGTTAATGGCGGTTTCCAATATGCAAGTGCAGTTCTAAGAAGTGTACCCGCTGCATGTGGTAATGTTCCACTCGGGGAAAGAAGTCTGTGCAGGGTACCTTGAGCCAACATTCGGTCTGTGAATGCTATTTCCTGCAAGTTATGGCCAGCTAACCAATATGATAACCACTGCAGTTGCGAGGCCAAATAGGGTTGCATAAAAATCTGGAGCTCCCATTTCCCCTGCGTGTGACGGAAGTTGCAACTTCTTTAAGCTCAGGCGTCTGTAGCCCGTCCCCCATATTAATAAAATTAACAATGTATTCAGGGTTGTAAATACAGCTTTTGGGATTACTACTGGAAGATTTACAAAATAGTACAATAGACGTGGAAGCATAACCATTTTAGATATCGCCAAGCTTCCCGCTATCGACAGCAGAAGTGAAGTCCGGAACGCTATCTGTGTCCTCAGTGAGCAGATCATCTTGTGTAAGTTGCCATCTGTGAGATCAGTTTTTGTTCTGTATATCTGTATCCCTAAGTACTGTAAAGTGTGATGAGCTATAGTTATCTCACGTTGTCCAAATAGTATAGATTGGTCAGTTATATTGGAACCGAAGGGAAAGGCATGAGATTTTTCGTAGTTGATGGCTAATCCAGCAATGCGTTCAAATTGACCAAACAACTGGACACAGGGGTTGAAATGAAATGAAATGAAATGAAAAAAGTATTTGATTAAGCGCACTGCGGCCAAGCGGCTTCCTGGCGCTGGTAACAAGAACAGCAGTCACAGAAACAACCCAAAGGGATTAGCAGGAGTACGCCTGAGAGAACAGAAAAGTTTTCAAAGCTTTACGAAAATGGGAGTAAATGGGAATGGATCGCATGGAGAGGGGAAGACTATTCCAGAAACGGGGGGCCAAAACAGAAAAGCGTGTGCCTCCAGTTCTGGATTTGCGGAAGCGGGGGACATTAAGAAGGGCCAAAGAAGAAGAGCGGAGGGTGCGAGCATGGGTGTGAGAAGAGATAAGGGAACATATGAATACAGGGGCAGATCGGGCAAGGGCCAAGAAAACCAGACAACCCATTTTGAAAAGAGATCGCTGAAGAACAGGGAGCCAATGAAGAGACCTGAGGACGGGAGTAATATGATGGGTTTTGGGAAGGTGGAAAATGAGACGGGCGGCCTGGTTCTGAATAGCTTGCAAGCGGCGTGATTCGTAGGCTGGAATGCCCACATACAAGCTATTCCCGTAATCAAGACGGGAAGTGATCAGAGCCATAATGATGATTTTGAGTGCATCTGAAGAAAAGAAGCGGGAGATCTTTCGAATAAGCCGAAGGGATAGAAAACAAGAGGAAACAACAGAACTAATTTGTGCATGCATAGAGAGATCATGACTGACCTGAATACCCAAAGTTCTGACTGAAGGAACAGGAGTGGGGAGAGGGCCAAAGGAGGGGGGCCAAAAAGCAGAAGACCAAGGACTGGATGAGCCGCCCGTCAAATTAAATTAAATCAGTTTGCAAGTTCCTGGTGTATAATATGATATCATCTGCATAAAAAGATACAGCATGATGCGTGTTGTGAATGTTTATCCCCCACTCCATAGAGGACGCTCTGAGTTTGTGAGCCAACGGTTCCAGGGCCAGGGTGAACAGTATAGGTGAGAGGGGGCATCCCAGTCTCGTGCCCCGTTGTATTTGATAGGGTTCTGAGATATGTGAGCCTGTATGCACCCTTGCTGTGGGAAGTTGATAAAGGAGTTGGATCCAGCAGATATATTCATGTGGGATCCCAAATGTCACTAGTGTGGCCGTCATGTAGCCCCAGCTCAGCGTATCGAACGCTTGAGTGAGATCCAGTGTGATACAGCCTGCTTCGGTGGTCTAATTGGTGCAGGCAAGCAGTATGTTACAGAGTCTACGTATATTCAAACATATGTTGCGTCCAGGGACAAAGCCGCATTGATCAATCTGTACCAGTTTTGGTACTAGAGGTTGTAAGCGATTAACCAGGATTTTCCTTAAAATTTTAAATTCTGTATTCAGCAGTGAGAGTGGGCGATACGATGATAACTGAGAATGGTCTCACGCGGGCTTAGATAGTGAAGTTATCAGCGCTTGTGTTGTAGAGATAGGCAGTGTACCCCTCTCGAAAGACTCATTGTATAACTTATGGAGTTGTGGAGCTATTTCTTGTACATACGTTGAATAGAATTCTGCAAGAAGACCATCCAGGCCCGGGGGTTTATTCCTAGGGAGATCCTTAATTACTGCTTTTACTTCTACTATTGTTAGGGGGTCAGCAAATAATTTCTTGTTTTTGTCCGATACTTGCAGCAGCTCTATTGAGTCCAGGAAAGCAGATAGTTCTGAGTGGTCGACCTGCGGAGGAGCGGTATATAGTGCTTTGTAATAACCATAAAAGGCTGCATTAATATCAGTTTGTGTAACAACTTTAGTGTGTTCGAAGGACCAGATTTCCGTTATTGGGGTGGGGGGCAGCATTTCTCAGAATGCGTGCCAATAAAGTACCTGGCCTATCTGATTCTGCATGTGTTTTATGCAGGTACGATCTATGGTCAATTATGCGCAATTGCTCCAGTAGTTCAGCATACTTGATACGCGCTTCTTGGAGATCAGAGATAGTCAGGGGATCTCGGACCACCCGAGTTTCTAGTGCGTGTAATTCATCTTCTATATCCTGCAAGTCACAATGAACCTGTTGTCGGGCTCCAGTGGATGTGTGAATGGCTGTACCTCTGATTATTACTTTAAACGCCTCCCATTCTATGTCTGTCGAGGACGAAGTGTCAGCATTTTCCGTAAAATAGTGAGTTATAGTGGACACAAGCGTCGCATGAAATACCTCATCTTCTAAATGAACAGGGTTAAGGCGCCTTGTGGGTCCCGGCTTCGGAACGTGTCCCAGGAGAGGGTAATCTCCAAGGCGCTATGATCAGATATGGTTTTGCTCACATATGCGGCTCAAGTAGTCTGTGTTATAATTGATGGGCTACAGAGAATATAATCTATTCGTGTATGGAGATCATGTACTGCCGAGCAGAATGAATATTCCCTCAGCCCTTATTGTGGTTACGCCATATATCTGTCAGGTTCCATCCCTGAGTCCAAGTAAGTAAAGTTTTGGAATAGCGTATAGATTGTGCCCCAGCTAGGGGAGGGTGGGATCTGTCCAAAACAATATCTGCGACCACATTAGGTCACCTCCAAGTACCTATCCAACATCTGACCAGTCAGCCATAACAGCATTAACTCAGGCATAGAATTCTTCCTGATCCGAGTTGGGGGCATATAGCTACCCAGTACTATTCTCAGTCCCTACTATTCGATCTGGCGAATTCGGGACTCCCTGGCAGCATGGCGGCTTGCACAGCAGACCTTTCAATCTGCAAATGCCTGCTGCAATTTAAGTATTATTCCACAGGAAGTTGGAACCCAACTTAAGGGCAGGGCTTTAAGTGGGATGAAAAAACTGTGGGGTCTCTCAAAGGGGTGTGGCCAATGTAATTAAGGGTGTGGCTTAAAAACAAAAGCTAAAAATCTGTGCTTAGCACAGTGTGCCAACCAACTTGTATTTTTCTGTATCTGTCATTGCATCCAGATATATGATACAACAAGTAACCTCATACCTATAACAAGTTAGGACTATTGGCTTTGTCAATGGTTGTTAGTTGCATAAGATAAATAAGCAGCAACTCTGGCTTGTTGTAGTTTATATTTAAAAAGCTTCCACTTAAAGCCCTGGTGACACCACAACAATCTTGTTGCTCCTGAGTTTCAAAAAGAGAAGGGAAATCCAGAGGGAAAATGACTCTCTTTAAACAATTTCCCTTCTCCTACAACGCTCACCTGGCATGACTTCATGCTGTAACTTCTCCACTAGTGAGAAGTGAGCAGTGTGAGCAGCACACATCGATGTGCCTGCTGTCACTGCAGTCTGGAGAAAAACTGACTGCCTGTGCCAGGGCACAAAAAAGAGCCTGATAGAGACCCGTTTCAAGGCCCCCTTTAGAAAACTGCCAGTGCTCAGACCTGGTGAGACCCGGCCCACTTAAAGCCCTGCTTAAGGGATTATTACAAATGCCCTACAAAACTCCTGCATTGCTACTCTAAAACTAGGATTTCTGTTTGAATTCATCCTTTCGTTTGGGCTATTTTATCAGTAGGAATACTACTAATCACGCTATATCGATCCCTTTGAGTGCTTCATTTGGGCTACTTCCTCAGCAGGAATTCTACCAACCTTGCTATATTGATCCTTTTAGTGCTTCTGTGGCAGAATCTTGTCCTGCCCTAGTATGGGAATAGACGGTTTTTAAAACATGAGGTCTTGATCTGACCCTACAAAACTCCTGCATTACTGTACTGAAATAAAGTTTTTCTGTCTGAATTTATCCTTTTGTCTGCATTACTTCCTCAGTAGGAATCATACCAACTATGCTATATTCATCCCTTTGACTGCTTCTGCAGCAGAATCTGGTCCTGTCCTGAATATGTGAATGCATAGTTTTTAAACATGAGTCATTATCTGAATAATTTCATAATAACAAAGAGATGCTCTGTGATAAATATATGCTTTTCATTAGGCTATATTTTAGTATGACCCTACCGAGTCAACTCCATCTACCACAGAAACCACTTTAAACTTCTTTCCTCATTATCTGTCAACTTGTCTCCATAAACTTTGATCTATCAAGTTACCAAAAGCAATTTTTGCACAGAATGGCAGGCATTTTAGATAGGTCAGCCACCTATGACTAAACTTGTTCACAACTAGCATGTCTCTATCTTGAGGGCCTAAAACGAAGAACATCCATCATGGTTGTCCTCCTTGATACTAAACCTATGATTGAAATAAATGAAGGACTCCCTATCACACAGAACCACGGCCATCTTGGATTGATCAGCCACCTATGACTCCAAACGGAATCTCAACCCTACAGTCCCCCTTACCAATTCCTTTACCACAAAAAGGATTATGTACAGGTAAATTCCCATGCCTATCTTGCCCCAATGAACAGAAGCTATAAGCATATATGTGGTTACCTCGGCCCTCTCACCAGTCTGTGGAGGCTTCCCAGCAGACACTAAGTTCTCTTCAACTGACCCCTACTCCAGGTCTTAAGGTCCCAAAGTGTCTCTGTTTACTCTATCACACAGGCGAATTCCCCCAAGCCCACTAAAGATATCAAGCAACTTGTGTCAGAAAATGCGTCACACCACAAACACCTCTCACATCCACAACCAAACAACCAAAAAAACCCATGGCTCAAACTCTTTTTCCATCACCTACCCCCCAACCTCTCAGCTAATGCTATAAAAAAACTTCAAACATGGACTGCTCAAGCAGCACCCTGAAACACTCATTGCTGACCTCTATTACAACACTTCCAAAGGTCAAAAGAAAACCGACCTCATCTTCTACACTACCTGCTCAGTGAAATGGAGAACTAACCAAGCAAACTGCCTTCCCATAACCAACATCTCCAAAATCCCGTACGGCCTCAATCTGTCGATCTCCAACTCACCTGATTTCAAAGACAATGTGACTATAACTATCTACAGAAACTAAAATATGATCCAAGCTAATGACACTAACCTACGCTCTTTTGAATCCTTATTCCCAACATTACACAACACCATATCCCACACCCATCCAGCATCAACTCAACCCAACCCTACCCTCAGATCCTAACACAAGGAAAAATGCACACAAGACACACTCAAAACTCTCTCGCCACCTCCTCCTCCAACATTCAGCTGCTCCCACTATGGCTACCTCTATTTCTCAAGACTCAATCACATCCACACGCTCACCCAGCGTAAAACACTGAGCCAACCCAGCAGATACACCTGCAGCTAACACCAATGCTGGCCCCTGACCTCAACCCAAAAGCTCCTCCTACCAACCTACCCCTCCACATCGCCTCACACACACCATGTAGAATAAAGACTAAGAGGCACCTGCCTTAGAAACACCAACCTGCCCTTAATCCGCACACTAGCAATGACTGAAAAAACACACGGGTGCACTCAGACACTTACCCTATTTCCACTCTCACTGAGGATGAAACACGGGGCAACTTTAACCACTCTCCCAATGTCATTCCACTTCCTAGTCCTGAACGACACACACAGATCAACCAAACCATCAACTCACTCACTCTCTCACCAGTAAACTGTACGCCCTTGAATGACTCAACAAAACCGCAAACTCGCAATGAGAGATAACTCGAACCTCTTTCTCCACTGAATCATATAAACATGATCGATATAACTGATCTGGAAAAACAGCTGTACAAACAAAAGGGTATCAACAACATTCTTATGAACCTTATAATCTACTGTACATGTGATCGACACTCACACCTCTTATCCTCCATCACCAGATATCAACCCCCTTGTGTATCTCAGGCCCAGACAAACAGCTGGTACGCTACTCCTCTTAACTAACGATATCACAGACAGAAAAGAATGAGACCCCAGATGTCCCAAAGCGAGGCAATGGATTTAGCGAAAACATACGGTCATACAACTCCCATGGTCACCCACTCCTCTACAATACAGGTGATCATATGGAATGGGCAGAGATATAAATCCTCCTCAGATAGACAGACCGCCAGCCCAATGCATCAAAATTCCTATCGAAAGCTCATTAGCACCAGAAGTACAAACTGCATGCTCATAAAATGTAGGCCAGCAACCAAACACACAACAGAGCTGGCTGAAGCAATCTTCAACCATGACATTGACATTGCATTCATCACAGAAACTTGGCTAAATGAATCCTTGTATACAGTCCTCGACCTTCTAGTACCCCAGGTCTTCTCCATCATTAAGAAAGACAGAGTAATCCACCAAGGTGCTGGCATTGCCATAATCCACAAGAACAACATCACCATGACAGAAAAAATCACCCTGCCCTACCCCACCTTTGAATGTCTTAGCACTTCCATAACACTAAAAAACAATAAAGTGACATAGTTTCACTTCCTCTACCACCCACCAGAAAACACTTTCTCCTTCTGTGAACACCTGTTGCATCTAATTACACAATGCTCTCTCTCCAACGCTAATAACATAACCTAGGTGACTTCAACCTCCATTGGGATGATGAGGGCACTCTAATCCAATCTCCAAACGAAGTCCTACACAGTAAAGACATCACTCAACACTGCAAGGGATAAACTCACAACAAAGGTGCAACCTTGGACCCTATTATAGCCCAAAATGAAGCGGTAAGCATAAAAAACATCCTTCAAGTTGACTGGTCAGATTACCACATCATCCTATTCCATCTGAACCAAGTGGAGGCTGCCCCAAACCGATCTACAAAACTCTCAAATAGACGAGAAACATCAACCAGATACCCCTACCCATTCTGGAAAAAAAAATATGTCTCTACCAATGTTCCCTCTAATTTTTTTCCTCTGTGTGCGGCAGTGGAGGGTCTCTGTGCGCTGCAACCATGGCTATGTGCGCCAGGAACGAGACCGCGCACGTGTGCAACGCCAAACCTACTAATCCAAAAACCCTTCTGGCATACTCTTTACAACGTACAATGCGTTTCAGCTGGGAGCTAGGAACATTACATAAAGCCACTTATTTTATTGATTAATCCTTTCTATTCAAAAAGCCTTTTTTAGTAAAACAAATAAAATATGATTCTCTTAAAGTCCATTCATAAAATCCATGCTTGAATTTGACATATTTCACTACTTCTGCTCCCCCAGACTACACGTAGACTCCTCTTAAGGACATTCTACACACCACAGCCTGTCCCATCCAGTGCTTAAAGAAATATGATCTTATCACCCCCATCCTTATGGAACTCCGTTGGCCCCCTTTGCCGGTCCACACCACTTTCAAAATCAGCTGCACCATTTACAACGGTATCATGACTGCTTATCTAGCAGAAAAACTCACCATGCCTGATCACTCTTGGCTTATCTAAAGCCAGAACACCATCAGGCTGGATGCTAAGAAGAGTAAAAAAAAAATGAAAAATGCCAGCACGCCTTTTCCATCTATGTACCCAGGATCTGGAACAACGTCCCCATATCCATCAGGACTTCCCCAACACTACTCAAATGTAGGAAATAGTTGAAGGCCTGCCTCTTTAAGAACACTACATCTCAATGAAGTCATAGTATACTTCTGCTCCTAGAACCCAGCTACCTCACCTATGGCTTGTTGACTGTGTACTTGTTTTTGCTGCAGTACAGCGCTCTGCTGCCTTTTTGTCTAGGCTTGTGCTATATAAATACCAATAGATTAATGGTGACCAGGCGTCCTGGATTTTTCACCAGCTGTCCCAGCAAATTTTGAGAAATTTATCTCAAATCTGTTTTTTTGGGAGAAGATCAACTGAAGACACGGAGAAGCAGTTTTTTATGTGCTCATAGGCAGGACGAGTTTGCAGCTATTCTTAGAGCATGATTTAAATACTACCCATGCACCTTGGTTCAAAAGTTCCCTTTAATTTAGTTCCGTAGTGTCTCATTGTCTGTGTTGATGTGTGCTGTCATTTTATGCCCCTCAGATAATGTAAAAGTGTAGTTCTTCTTCTATGTTTGCTAAATGTCCCAGTTTTTGGTCACCCTAACATGGATGCATCCAATTGAATGGCTTTCTGCTAAGTGCTGCTAACTAATCATGCACTGGAACTCAACATTGAAGCTTTTCCCTCCCTGTGTTAAGTGGGCTTGCTCTGAAAGCTAGGACATGAGCTAAATGTACAGAAAAATATGGTGAAAAACAGGACTGCCCAGCAAATCTGGGACATCCGGTCTCCCTAAACAAAAATGTGCAAACAACGGGATGTTCTTTTTGTTAAGCAAGATGAACATCACCAGGAACGTCATTGTCCTAAGCCACATCATTTCATAGAGACCGCAATAAGGAGCATGTCTTAGGGTAGCGAGCACCTTTCACCATGGGTCTACCTGTCACACACTTCTGCTTCTATTTCATACGCCCCTAGATTTGCACATGGGAATGTGGCCACTTGTGCTACATAACATTCAGGTATTTCAGTAAGGATACTACTTGAGCATTCAGTATGGATCACAGCTAACATTAAAGTACTTTTCGAGGACATTCTCTTGTTTTGAATGTGCACTGATTATTCCCTCAGGGCTGTACATGTTACCATCCTAAAGAGCTTGATAACTTCGTATTAGCGAATTGAAAAGCCTTTCAATATCTTTCCAGTTTGGTGTGTCAGTCACACTGAATGGCCTTTTGTGACGCTCCTACCAATCTGAATTTGCAGCCCTATCTAAGTGTAGTGGTGCTTTACCAGTGCTAAATTCATCCAAATACATCATTTTGTAGAATTCACACTCGGCAGCTATGATGTTTACTAACTAACTAAAGAGCACCATTACAAAGAGCATCAATACAACCAAGAATTAATTTAAGATCACCAATTACTGAGAGGCCTTAAAACCATCTTCAAAAACAAGCATTTGAAAATTCTGGGACAAATTCTAACCAATCTTTCAAGTCTACATTAAAAAGGGACGGGGGCATGTTGACCTACCCCACAATCTGTACGCATTTGCTCATGCTAGCTGGAGATACCTTTACCCACTAGCAAGAAAACAGTATTCCGGTCACCTGAGCTGGTTATTGCTTTCCCCCCCCCAAAGGGGGAGGGAAGACAGGGTATATGGCAGACCTTTTCAGGTGAACAAAGAAAATGAAAGCTAAAATAATTTAGCACCTCACCTGCACACAAGATTGCACACGGGCTCGGCTGGGATTTTATATTAAAAAAAACCTAGGAAGCACCTCCCTGTAGGCAACCCTCGCACCAAAAAGGTTACCTCATCACTGACATCCCATTCAAAAATACCCCCACCCCTTTTCAAAAACAAAATGCTACACAAGTGATCATAGCAGCTATATAACGCAAAGTCCTCTGGTGACAAAGTTTCAAGAGGTGCCTTAGATAGGGAAGTGGAGGACAAATGGGCCCCCACCCAACATGCAGCAGCCCATATAATGTCTATGTAAAGTGTTGCTAAGAAATCAAATACACCATAGTCTTTTATTGCAACACCCTCTCTTGCCTCTCACTCACCTTTCCCCCAGTCTGTCCTTTCCTCTCTAAATAAAAAGAAAAAAAAATGTCTCTCTGGTTCACTGTCCTTACACCTTGTGCCATTTTGATAATGTCTCCTATGTGAACTGTGAAGTACTGCATACACCTCCTAACATCAAGTTTAAAGGTCGACATTTGTTTGCAAAAGCAAAACCATCCACCCAAGGGTTGATGTTGCAATACACCAGTGTTAGGAAAGCTGGAGCAGTATTACCCACTTTCCTATTTCGCAATGACAAGCTAACAAGTCAGTGGCCAAAGAAAAGAAGTTGCATAAAAAGGCTTTGATGACTTGGTGCCGGTGCTCTGCCTGCTCTGGGCTACAAAGCGCAAGCAAAGCTTGAAGTTTGTAAAGCGCGGTGCGGAGAAGATTGTGGGCTTTTGTTTGAGTATTCATGTTAATCACAGCCCCTTCACGAGCTGTGATTAACATAAATACTTAAACAAAATCTCACAATCTATCTCGCAACCGCGCTTTACAAACAAAAGATTTGTGATTTATGTCTTTGGTTGTAATGTTGCTGCTTTTCGTTATTTGCATACTTGGTTTCGGGGAAGCTGGGGGTGTGGTAGGAGTTCGAAGATATCTGGAATTTGCGTTTCATTTGTAAATCATTGTTTTCATCATTTGTATTGAAGCGATTTGGAACTGGCTCTGATGCGGAAACAAGGGTTTGTGAGCGCTCATCATTTGTACTAAAGCAATTTGGAACTGGCTCTGATGCGGAAACAAGGGTTTGTGAGCGCTCGCACCGCCCGTGAAGACGTAACGGAGCGTGCGAGCGCTGAGCTTGTTTGCGTATTGAACGCTTGGGTGCGGTTGACTATTTAAACCGCACCCAGCGTTCTGGAAGGCGCTTTGCCTTCCGCTTGTCTCACGTGAGGGATCGCGTCGGAGAGCTCCCTGTCTGAGGAATCGAACCATGCTTACCTGATCTTCTGTTCATGTCGCCACGGTCTTCCTTCTTCACAGCTGGATCCACAGTCTCCGGTCTTCACGGCAGGATCCTAGAGAAAGACAAAAGGAAGGAGATAAGTGAAACGTAGTTATTTACAAGGCGCCCAACGCAAGAAAGGCCACTTGCAGTAATAAGAATAATTAAAACAATTTTTGGAAACTTTTTCTCTTATGAAAGGAAATCGCAACTTGGACATTGATATAACTACATTTTCAGGATACAGAAAACACACGCTTTATTGTCAGAGTTTTGTTTAAAGCTTGTTTAATGGAAACATCTCTATATAAGCATTGTTAAATTTCATTGAAATGTTGTAAATACAGTAGAAGCAGACATGAAGTTGCAGGGATACTAGAACAACTATACATCCTGCTGTGCCAGCAAAGAGTGAGTACTTAAGGGGAAAAGTAGTCAATTCATTAAATATGCATGTTAACCCCTTCGCCGCGGCACGAATTCCGCCGCGGCGCTGGGGGGGGTTTGGGGGCAGTGCGGCGCCGCTGTGCTCATGACGGAACCACGCCGTCATGAGTCACGGGCGAGCTGTGCTCATGACGGAGTGGTTCCGTCACGACTCCGCCCACTGCGCTAATCGCCCGCACAGGCGGGGAATTAGCGCCGCGTGGGCGGAGCGGCCGCCAACGGCCGCAGCATGACGGAACCACTCCGTCATGAGCACAGCGCACCCGTGGCTCATGACGGCGTGGTTCCGTCATGAGCACGGAACGGGTTAAAAGAATAGGTTATTAAAGGTGCTTGTATGTTTTTGATGCCAACAGAAAACTATCCGGATTCAAAAGCTGGAACAACATCCAAGGAAAAGCCCCAACCCAGTCTGCAACTCCACAAGAAAATACTAGGACGTAGGCTTGACAAGAGTTGATCGCAGGTAGGCTAGTAGTTGTAAGGAGTAGCATGAATAAGTCTGATTAAACTCTAAAGTTGGATTATGCTTAGTAAAATAGGTTTAACTAGTAGATTTAGAAGGTGTTTAATTGTATATTGCAGGTCGTCAACCGAACACGTCATCACGTCCAGTATCCGGCCCTCCTCCCAAACAGCTATTTTAAATCTTGTAGAATATTTGACACTTACAAGTTCTAAATTAGTTATTATGGAAGTTGGTCCCTTGCGTCCCTGCAAAATCGTACTACGTCTCTGAAAACGTCTCAAGGTAAGGGACGACGTAGTGCTCTGACAGAAGGCAAAGCCCACGAAGACAACTTTGCCCGGACGCAATGGACCCCAACTCTCAAGTGTCCTTACAGGACATAGCAGCCATGCTAAATGACCTAAACAAAGAAAATGCTGCTTTACGCAGAGACATTTCCGTTTTACAAAGCGCTGTGCAACAGAAACATCTGCTTAAACCAGCAACATTTCAGAAAGCCTTTTCTGATTCAGCCTCTTCTTCCTGGAGCACCCCAACTCAAATTCAAGTGGTCACTCCGGTTCCTATACCTCTTGCGCAACCCGAGAGATTTTATGGTGAAAGTAGCACATTTTCTATCTTTATGAATCAATGCCATTTGCATTTCATAGCCAAATCAACGGCCTTCCCCGATGACTCCTCAAAAGTTGCCTTTGTATCATCCTATTTAGGAGGAGATGCTGCTCTTTGGTCTGTTCCTTTGGTTGAAAGTAATGACCCTGTGTTATATAATTTCAAGAATTTTGAACGTGCTATGAAAAAGATTTTTGCAAAACATGTTTTTGTTCAATCTGCAGACAACGAACTCTTAAGTTTAAAACAAGGTTCTTCAGATCTACTTCATTATATTTCAGTATTCAATAGATTAGTACTAGAAGCAAAGTGGCCAGAAGATAAAAGAGTCTCCCTCTTTTATAGGGGTTTAAAGGATGACTTAAAGGATATGGTTAAGCAAATTTTGGAACCTCCTGAGGATATTAACGAATTCATTGATCTAGTGGTAAAATTAAACCATAGATTGTCTGAACGAAGAGGGGAAAGAGGGAAATCAGATCACAAGTTGATCCTTTTTAAAGACAAACCAGTAGCTTCCAAGGAAATCCCTGGTAAGACGGAGGCAGCAGAACATATGCAAATAGGCACTATCCGAGGCCCTCTTTCTAGAGAAGAAAAAGAAAAGAGGAGAAGGCTAAATCAATGTCTTTATTGTGGCAAGACTGGGCATTTCGTTAAAGACTGTCCTAATCGTCCCACTAAACCTAAAACAAAGGCTTCCGAAGTGGCTCTAGCTCAGGTACAGTCGGAAAACTAGAACACTCGATAAAAGACGAGGTCACTTTGTCGAGTGATTACTCTAATTTGGCCTCTACAGTGCCGCCTACTGGATGCCGTCATTTGTGCATTAAAGTTAAGTTGACAGCTTTATCCAATTCAGATTGTTCTTGGGACATTGACGCTCTTATAGATTCCGGCGCTACTGGAAATTTTATAGATACTCATTTTTTGTCTAAATTAGGCTATAAAACTGAATTCAAGAGTCATCCAGAAATAGTGAGAGCCGTAGACGGGAAAGGGCTCACGTCAGGACCTATTTTAAAACAGACTGAATTGCTAGACATGATTTGTTCCCCCAAACACAGAGGAAGAATCACCTTTGACATCATAGACGCACCACAGTTCCAGTTAATTT
The DNA here is from genome assembly GCF_964204655.1 of Triturus cristatus. Lineage (NCBI taxonomy): Eukaryota > Metazoa > Chordata > Amphibia > Caudata > Salamandridae > Triturus > Triturus cristatus. The sequence goes on along the minus strand of NC_140583.1, from coordinate 1,153,385,380 downwards.
TGGTAATTCCATGGCTGATTCTACACAATCCAGTAATTGATTGGGTATTAAAGACCATCACCTTTAAATCAGTTCTGTGTCATGATCTGTGTTTCTCAGAGAACTGTGTAGAAGATGTTGTACAAGGATTTTATTTTATTAATAAATCATCTAGTATTTTACTCCTTGAAGGAGTCCGGTCTGAATATTCCGACCTCACAGATGTCTTTGATAAAAGAAAAGCAAATACTCTCCCTCCTCATAGGGGTTTGATTGTAGGATAGATCTTACACCAGGAGCCACATTACCATGCAGTAGGTTATACGCTCTTACAGAGAAGGAAAATGAACATTTACGGCAATATTTGGATGAATATTTAGCCAATGGCTTTATTCGACATTCAAAATTCCCTGTATCTTCAGCTCTTTTTTTTATTCCGAAGAAAGGGGGGGAGTTACTCACGTGCATCGACTATCGAGCACTGAATAACATCACGATTAAAAACAGGTATCCGTTACCACTTATTCCAACATTATTGGATCAAGTTAAACAAGCAACCATTTATACTAAATTGGACTTGCGCGGAGCTTACCATCTTGTAAGAGTTCGAAAGTGCGATGAATGGAAAACTGCGTTTCGCACCAAATTTGGCCTGTTCGTATATCAAGTAACGTCCTTCGGACTCTGTAATGCTCCAGCTGCTTTCCAGTTTTTTATAAATGAAGTATTACATGAGTTTATAGATGTGTGTTGTGTCGTATATATTGATGACATTCTCATTTATTCTTACTCAACTGAAGAACATGTAAAACAAATTTGTGCCATTCTCCAAAAATTGCTTGCAAATTCATTGTATGTAAAATTGGAAAAAAGTCTGTTTCATGTTTCTAAGGTGGACTTTCTAGGTTATATCATTAGTCCCTCTGGCATTGAAATGGATCAAAAAAAAAGTTGATGCGGTTCGTTCATGGCCCAGTCCAACCACGGTTAAACAAGTGCAAAGTTTTTTAGGCTTTGCAAATTTCTACCGTAGATTTATCCAGAACTTTTCACAAATAATCACTCCCATAACTGAATTGTTATGGAAGGGTGTGATCTTTGATTGGTCAGCTTCTGCAGAAGAAGCATTTCAAGTTCTAAAAGGAAAATTTACCTCAGCTCCGATACTATGCCACCCGGACTCTACACAGCCTTTTATAGTAGAAGCCGATGCTTCTCAGTTCGCTCTTGGAGGTGTGTTGTCTCAACGAGATCAAGAGTCCGGGCAGATGCATCCAATTGCCTACTACTCCAGAAAGCTGTCATCAGCAGAACAAAATTATGCCATAGCTGACAAGGAATTATTGGCGATTAAAGCAGTTTTTGAGGAATGGCGCCATCACTTGTTAGGTGCTCGTCATCCAATCACGATATACACTGATCACAGAAATTTACAAGCCTTAAGATCAGTTAAAGCTTTGTCCGCTAGGCAATTACGATGGTCTCTATTTTTTAATGATTATAATTTTGTAATCACGTATCGACCTGGGAAAGAAAATCAGAAAGCTGATGCTTTATCTCGCATCGGTGAAAAGGAAGCAGAACACAAGATTGTTGTTGAACCTGTACTGCCTACAACTTGTTTTCAGGCTAGTATTTTGGTATGTGACTTAGTTACTGATGTAAGGAAGGTCTTAGAATCTAAAGATTTGAAAGAATGGAAGAAGGACTATCCCTTAGCTCAAGAACGAGATAAACTTCTGTATGTTCACGACCAACTCTTGGTACCTTCCTCTGATGTTCAACAATCTGTAATGCGGTTACATCATGAAACCCTTTTATCAGCTCACTCAGGAGTTACTAAGACGTATGAGTTAATCAAGAGGAAATTCTGGTGGCCTTCCATGTTCAAGGATATACAAACTTTTGTTGAGACATGTAGTGTGTGCTGTCAAAATAAGGTTTCTCATCAAGCACTAAGTGGTCTATTAAGACCGTTACCCATACCACCTCAACCCTGGCATACTATTTCTTTAGATTTTGTGGTTGAACTTCCTCCAACTAAAAAGGGGTTTTCCACTATTTTAACAGTAGTAGATCAGTTTTATCGTATGGCTCATTTCATCCCATTAAAGAAATTACCGACTGCTATGGAATTAGCACAAGTACTTATGTCTAATGTAATTCGATTACATGGAATTCCTTCGGTGGTTATTTCCGATAGGGGTTCCCAATTCATCTCTCACGTTTGGCAGGAGTTGAGTGCATTCTTGAACATGGAAGTGCGATTATCTTCCAGTTATCACACACAAACTGATGGGTTAACTGAACGCACAAATCAAACCATAGAACAACTCCTTCGCTGTACTGTAAGTTCTTTTGATGAGGACTGGTCAACTTTGTTGTGTGCTCTAGAATTTGCTTACAACAATGTGGAACACTCATCACTTAAAATGTCTCCATTTTTTTGTAATTATGGATTCCATCCCAAAAATATTCCTGATGATGTAAAAATTTCTGACACTGTACCATCTATTCATGACTACATATCCAAATTGACCTCCATTCATTCAGAAGCTCAGTATCATTTGGCAAGAGCTAAAGAAAGTCAAAAAGAAGCAGCAGATAAACATCGAACAGTTCAACCCTTGTATTCCAAGGGAGATAAGGTATGGTTGAATACCAGAAACTTGAGAATTAAAGGAAGCAGGAAATTCAATCCAAGGTTTGTCGGGCCCTTTAGCGTGGAAAAAGTACTTAATCCAGTCTGTGTTTGTTTAACACTTCCTTCCACATATCGCTGTCATCCATTTTTTCATGTGTCTTTAATAAAACCATATCATCCAGACACTCGTTTCATTCGACCTCCTCCTCCAATTTTTGTTGAAGGATATCCTGAATTTGAAGTCAAGACAATCCTAGACTCAAAGAGGGTTCGAGGAAAACTATTTTATTTGATAGACTGGAAAGGCTATGGCCCGGAGGAACGAACTTGGGAGCCATTCACTCATGTTAAAAACGCACCGAAAGAAATCAAAGCTTTTCATAGGAGGTGTCCTAACAAACCTAAACCTATTGCAACGATTTTAGGGGGGCTCTCTTGAGAGGGGAGTACTGTCAAGAGAAACCACGTGGCTGGTAGAGCTGGTCTCACAATTTGTGCGTACCCCAGGTGATGCTCCACTTGCTTTTCGGATAATAAAAAACCCACCCCTTTCCCGTGCTCCAGCACCTCATTATTGTGTTAGTATGAGAGTGAGGTGTGTTAGATTTGTGATTTATGTCTTTGGTTGTAATGTTGCTGCTTTTCGTTATTTGCATACTTGGTTTCGGGGAAGCTGGGGGTGTGGTAGGAGTTCGAAGATATCTGGAATTTGCGTTTCATTTGTAAATCATTGTTTTCATCAATTGTATTGAAGCGATTTGGAACTGGCTCTGATGCGGAAACAAGGGTTTGTGAGCGCTCATCATTTGTACTAAAGCAATTTGGAACTGGCTCTGATGCGGAAACAAGGGTTCGTGAGCGCTTGCACCGCCCATGAAGACGTAACGGAGCGTGCGAGCGCTGAGCTTGTTTGCGTATTGAACGCTTGGGTGCGGTTGACTATTTAAACCGCACCCAGCGTTCTGGAAGGCGCTATGCCTTCCGCTTGTCTCACGTGAGGGATCGCGTCGGAGAGCTCCCTGTCTGAGGAATCGAACCATGCTTACCTGATCTTCTGTTCATGTCGCCACGGTCTTCCTTCTTCACAGCTGGATCCACAGTCTCCGGTCTTCACGGCAGGATCCTAGAGAAAGACAAAAGGAAGGAGATAAGTGAAACTTAGTTATTTACAAGGCGCCCAACGCAAGAAAGGCCACTTGCAGTAATAAGAATAATTAAAACAATTTTTGGAAACTTTTTCTCTTATGAAAGGAAATCGCAACTTGGACATTGATATAACTACATTTTCAGGATACAGAAAACACACGCTTTATTGTCAGAGTTTTGTTTAAAGCTTGTTTAATGGAAACATCTCTATACAAGCATTGTTAAATTTCATTGAAATGTGGTAAATACAGTAGAAGCAGACGTGAAGTTGCAGGGATACTAGAACAACTATACATCCTGCTGTGCCAGCAAAGAGTGAGTACTTAAGGGGAAAAGTAGTCAATTCATTAAATATGCATGTTAAAAGAATAGGTTATTAAAGGTGCTTGTATGTTTTTGATGCCAACAGAAAACTATCCGGATTCAAAAGCTGGAACAACATCCAAGGAAAAGCCCCAACCCAGTCTGCAACTCCACAAGAAAATACTAGGACGTAGGCTTGACAAGAGTTGATCGCAGGTAGGCTAGTAGTTGTAAGGAGTAGCATGAATAAGTCTGATTAAACTCTAAAGTTGGATTATGCTTAGTCAGATAGGTTTAACTAGTAGATTTAGAAGTTGTTTAATTGTATATTGCAGGTCGTCAACCGAACACGTCATCACGTCCAGTATCCGGCCCTCCTCCCAAACAGCTATTTCAAATCTTGTAGAATATTTGACACTTACAAGTTCTAAATTAGTTATTATGGAAGTTGGTCCCTTGCGTCCCTGCAAAATCGTACTACATCTCTGAAAACGTCTCAAGGTAAGGGACGACGTAGTGCTTTGACAAGTAGATCAAGTTTAAAAACACAGTGTGTACTTTCAGAAAGTACACGCTGTGTTTTTTAACTTGCTCTACTCTTTGATTTGTAAAGCGCGGTGCGGGGAAGGTTGTGGGCTTTTGTTTAAGTATTCATGTTAATCACAGCTCCTGAAGGGGCTGTGATTAACATGAATACTTAAACAAAAGCCCACAATTTGCCCCCAAGTGCCAACAGCCGCAAGCCCCCAAGCCCGCCTTACCTGCACTCCCGAGTCCCGACTTTCCTCTGGCACATCATCGCATCCAGGAAGTGACTGATTTTCGCGCCACTTGCTTTTTTAAAGCAGCGGCGCGACCATCTTGCGGGATGTCCTGTGTGAGTGCGCGCTGCATATACGGCAGTGCGCGCTCACGTTAAGAGAGGTGCGCTCGCGCGCACCTTAATGGGAACAGTGGTCTCTACTCACCCTACTCACAGACAACCTTACAATAGACTGGCTTACAAACCACTACAATTCTACGATGAAAGCTGCCTTAGATCAAGTAGCCCCATTGTAACTCAAAAAGGCGAGAGACACTCCCTCTAGATCATGGTTTAACAAAGAACTCAATGCAAAAAGACGACCACTAAGAGAAGCGGAAAGATGCCAGAGAACCAGACCTTTTTTAACCCATCTCTACTAGCTAAGAGAGGAATGTAGATAAAACAAAAATCACATAATTAAAGAGAAAGGCACCTTCCTCCGCAGTACACTTGACAAAGCAAAACTCCGCCCCAAAGAGCTCTTCGAAATCCTTCATCAACAAACTTCTAAACCAACCAAAGAAGCCTCACCCGTAGCAAAAAATTGCTGTGAGGACTTTGCCATATTCTTCAACAATAAAATCTCAAAGATAGAACTCTCCCTTAACGGTCACTCGCAGACGCCCCATGACAATCCTTCCCCACCACTGAGGTTGACAGCACCCCAACCCACTCCTTGCCCCCCCATAAGAGGCCTATCTCCCAATGACCACCAGACCTGACAGAGTCCCAGGTCCCGTACAACACCAGTAAGCTGGAAGGCTTTCAACCCACTCACGGAAGAAGACATGTAGGACTTTGGTATACTCCAGATTGGATACTGGGGTACCTTTATCAGTCCCTAGTATATGGTACACCATGTACCCAGGGCATAGGTACCCCAGAGGCCTCCCATGGGCTGAAACATGTAATATGCCACCCATGATAGGCCATGCAAAATGGAACTCTAGGTCTGCTACTGCAGCCTATGTAAGATGGTGCTTGCACCACTTACTTTAAATATTGGTTTACAATATCTAATGGTCACTACACTTAAAACTTATAAGACACCTCTATAGCAGGCCTTAACAATCCTGAAGGCAGGGTGCTGGGTTTTATGTGAGAGGGTGCCCCTGCATGAGCAGAACCCCTCTGCGGTCTTCAGAGACCATTCTCCCGGGTTGTCTGTGACTCAGCCGGACATATAGGTAGAGGTGCAGTATAACCTCATGGTAAATGCTATCTCAAACGGCTGCATAGAAACATATCAAGTTTGGTGTCAAACACCTTGGAATCATACCTCCACACCAGTAACTGGTGTGGGAGGTATGATTCCACCCTTCTGAAGCGAGCTTCGTGGGGTCACTGGTCTTACCAGTGCCAGCCTTCTCGACCCGGAGAGCACAAAATGGATGCTGCCGATCAGAGGCACTTTTCTGCCCTCCTGCTGCTGAACCAAGCTCGAGCAGAGGAAGGCAGCACAATAGGCATCCTGTCACAGGGAGGTGTGACCACCTCCCAGACAGGATTTAGTGCATTGGGGCTGGGTGGGTGTACTTTGAGAGTGCCTGAAAGTCTGTACTTGGGCCACATATGGTGTCCCTGTGCATAGTCCAGCTCAAACCAGTTCTGGGAGCCATTGGCTCCTGCTCTGGCGGGAAACTGGACAAAGAACATGGGTGTAGCCATCCCTCTGTCCTGCCCCTCCACTAGGAGGGTCCCCTGAATCTGTCCAACCCTCTCCCGTGGGTATAACATGGGTTACCTGGCTACAGGACATTGGATTTTATGTGGACAAGATTCTACAAAGAAGAAATCACTGACCTTCGACCGTCTTGACACCTGGACTTCGCTGGACCTTGACTAGGCTTGACTTCGTCCCCCTTTCTGTCCAAAGCTTAGTTTGTGCCGTGACTCCAAAGAAGCTCCGTGCAGGACCTGAGGGGCACTTAAGACAACTGAAGAATCTTCCTTGGAGTGAAGGAGTCACTCCCCTGCTTCGCAGGCACCTAAAGCGCAACTGACCTGTAGCTGCTCCTGAGCTTCTGCGGACTCCGAAGATTTCAGCAACACAGGAGGTGAGTTCCTGAAGGTCCCTGAGGATGATCTGCCCTGTCACTGAGCTTGAGGCTAGTATCACTCGTGGGCGCTGCGTAACCCAAACCCCTGTGCAATGTGTCCATTTGCAAGTGCATATGATTGTTGGCGATTCCTGAGCTTGTGCATTGGACCCCGTGTGGTCCTGATCCTGAGCAGTAATTGCACCAAAGAACTCTGGCCTCCTCACTTCGTGTGCTCCGTGGGCTGGTACTTTGCTGACTGGTCATCCTCGACGCCTCCGGGACCTCGTAGCTGCAGAGTCAAGCATCCCTTCTTCGCACCTGAAGCACCCGACATCGGTGGGCATTAGTCTACTGAGCCCCTGGTCACTCTGAAGTGACTCAGACTCTGTCCCCTCTGCTTTCAGGCTTGGATTCCTCCGGACCCTTTTCATCTTCACGGCAGCAGTACTTCTTCACTTCCTTCCATAGAGAACGATGACCGTTTCCGACGCCACTTCAGACCTATGCACCCAGCTTCCCTGGGTCAGCTAATTCTGATACTATGGTATCCATGGGTGGGGTGGCTCTTTAAACTCTTAAGTTCCGAAGGGTGTGTTCGAATTCCTCCTAGAAGCGTCCTTAAACTGTAACTTTGCAACAGTGACTTTCCCATAGAGTTGTACAGAGAATGCTGTCGTGTTTCCTCCCTGCACCTGTCCTCCGTGGATCTCCTGTGTCATCACTTTGGGTGGTTCCTTGGGGTCCCCACAATTCTATGTGCCCTAGGCACTGTGTCTAGTCAAGTCATGATTTTTATACCTCTATTTTAGTGTATGGTTCGGTCTCCCCATGGAGCCCGCTGTGTATTGTGCTACCTACAACTGTTCTATTGATCCAGTATTGTGTAGTTTGTGTTCTATCCTCGTGTAGAGGATAGTAGAGAGTGTTATATTAATAAATACATATTTTTATGTAACTACTGTGTGGTTGGGGCGCTAGAGGGTGCACAGCGTAATGGCTGCGTTGTTGCGCACCTTCGCAGGATGGAGGACGGAGCCTAAGAACGTTAAAAATCCTGCTGTTCCCGCTAAGCTGAAACCGTGAAAAAAGAAGAAACCTGACAGCGGAATGTCCCTGGACTCTGCTGAGTGCTGAACGATATTGCAGGTCGTCGGGAGCACGGAGAAACACGACGATATATAGCGGGAACTTGCAGCTCTAAAATGGCGGCACTGATCAAATAGAGTCCCGGAACAGGCACTGCGAGTGGAGGACACTGGCTGCATTGGAGCCATAAGTGCTGGTGCAACACGAACACCTGAGGTGCGCACTAAAATAAGGATACTAAATGCACGAGGTGTGAGCGGACAATCCCGCTGAGTGCCCCAAAGGTCCCTAACGGTGATTGCGCTGTTTAGCCGGAGAGCCCCCGTTTAAAGATGCGGCTGGGCTGCGGAGGTGTAACCGCGCGTATATGAGTGGGCACATCGCAGGAGCGCTGCTCTCAAGAATACGCCGCTGTCACTGGGCATTTTGAAAACACGGTGCCTGGGTGTGGTGACGGCCAGTGCGGAGGCAGCGAGCTGGACGTTGCCCGAGTTTGGTTTTAACTTGCTATGGCTGCAGCAGAGACCCGCGTTGGCGGAGCTGGCTTTTTTTAGACGTCACACACAGTTAGTGGAGTCACACAACCAGGCTATGCGGCAAGGGAGCGCATGGGAGGTTTGCTGCTAATTCTTTCCACACAAAAGCAGTGAATTGCGGTGGTGCATGCGAACGGAGGCTGGCTGGGTTTGACACACACTGATAACGTCCAACAAAACTCAGCCCAATTGCTCTCCTCTGGAAATCTAATGGACAGTCTGCCTGAGTGTACTGCAGTGTTGCTGTGTACCAGCTGGGGGTCAAGGTACTCTTCTATCGGACCGTGTGGATTGCGGTGGGGACCCAGTGCTGACAGTGATCATCAGGGAAAGGCGGAACCACCACGTATAAGTTGCACCGCCCCTGGCCTGCACCACGCTGCAACGGACTATATAGCTAACCGGAGAGCTGGTGCTACTCGCTATTACACAGGTGACACGTGGAGTGTGTGTGGCACGCTTTCCCATATAAGGGGTGCACCGGCGGCGGGTCGCACAACCAGGTGCTGACATTGCATGGTGCGGGTCTCTGCGTTGTAGCCGCTCTCCTGACCAACACCACTGATTGTGCCCGCAGAGAAGGGTGGCCTAAAGCGTGTTGTGATACCTTCCCAAGTCTATGAGGATATAATTGCACACCCTAACCTGGAAATACAACTAGAGTAACAATGGGGAAAATAGAGCGGAGCCAGCCTCGCCTTACCTTCGAGCCCCGAAAATCCAGCAAGTCGCAGCAGCGTGCCACATCTGACTCGCAGATTGATGCTCCTTCGGACAGTTTAACTGCAATCGAGAAAACCCTCCTAGCTGTTCAAACCAGCTTGCAATCTATTGACGGAAAGATAGACAACCTGAATTTAAGGATGGACCATATGTCCACTAAATTGGATAAGCACGCGCTGCGGCTGGGGGAAGCAGAAACTCTCATATCTGATGCCGAGGACGGGCTGCAGCAAACGTCCGCGAAAACCCTCGCCATGGAAAAGGTGCTGGCTGTGATACAGGCCAAGAACGAAGATTTAGGAGCCAGATCGAGGCGTAATAATCTCCGTATTAATGGGTTGCCGGAGTACACCAATACTGGCCGTCTCAAAACCTACATTGAGACACTGCTGAAGTCAATTTTCAGAGAGAAAAACTTATCACAGATGCTGATAGTGGAAAGGGCACATCGAACACTGGCTGCCAGACCCCCTCTAGGCACTCCTCCGCGCCCCATCATTGCGCGGTTGCTTAATTATAGAGACCGTGATGCCGTCTTGAGGTTAGCCAGGGAGAAAGGCAACATCATCCACAAAGGGAATTCTCTGGCTTTCTATCCAGATTTTACCGCGGCAGTACAAGCGGCGAGAAAGGAATTCCAGCCAGCGAAGAAAATCCTAATCGCAGAAAAATTACCCTATACAATGTTGTATCCAGCGCGACTCCTCATTGACCTCAACAGAAAATCGAAGATCTTCACAACGCCAAAATCCGCGATGGAATATGCAAAAACTCTAAAGATACCTCCAGTCCAACGAAAGATGACATTGATGGATGCTCGCCGGAAAACCTGGAATGATAACAGGACTATGTTTGATTGGGATTTAGACCCTAGCAATGTGGGACTGTTTTCCCCTCTGCACTGACTGCGCAACTGTGTTCCAGGCTATCTTCATATTGTGGCTGATTACCGGACTTGCTGATCTGAACTCTGGCAAAGCAGATAAGATTTTGAAATTACATTTGGGAAGGTTATTATATTTCTCAGGTTCACAATTATTGATGTTAGGGGGAACATTATCAATATTGATCTCCATCCACCTCCCTTACAATCCGGGAGGGTATCTGTGCTCCGGCGTTCCCCAATGGGTGATCCCCGCAGCTGCTCTGCAGCTTCGTTCTACCTCTGGGTAATACTCTGGGGGGATTGGGATGGCTTTGGCAGGTTGGGGTTGCTGAAGTGGGCATGGGAAGGAGGGGTTTGCAGGGTTTGTTAATGTGGCTAAACTTTGGTTGGTTTATGTTATGGTATGTTAAACACAAGGGTGAAAAGATGATATCATGTAAATTTGTGTCTTTAATTACATGCTACACAGAGACAGCGAAAGATTAGCTTGTCTGACATGGAATGTGAGGGGGCCTAATTCACCCCAAAAAATACGGCAAGTATTGGCGTATCTAGATCGTCAGGAGATAAAAATTGCTTTTATTCAGGAAACAAACCTAACGCATATGACTGAGGAGCACATAGGCTTGCACTGGGCCAATTATAGACTGGCCTCTTCCTATTCATCTTATGCCGGGTGGGTGCTGACGCTCATCAAAAAAGTCATACCCTTTACTATGATTCAAGGCTGTACTGATGATGAAGGTCGATATGCTATAACGCATGGGAAGCTGGCAGGGGAATTGGTCACCTTGGTGAATGTTTATGGCCCCTACGTAGAAGATCCTGAGTTCTATGAAAAGATATTGGCGATATTACGCAGCTGGCCAGATGCTGCGATTATTTGGGGGGTGTATTTTAATACACATTTAGACCCCAGTAAAGATAAATCAAGTGTCACGGTGGGGCACGCACCCAAGGCAGCCAAAGTCATCAATGAGGGAATGGCAGAGTTTGGTCTCCCAGATATATGGCGCCTGCGTAATCCAAATACACTAGAGGGCGCACATATCTCTACTGCACATGGTAGTTGGTCGCGCCTAGACTGCTAGTTAATGAGTAATCATGCGGCGACATGGGTCTCCGCTGTAGAGGGATTGCCAAGGTCACTGTCGGACCACAATCCTGTTAAGCACACACTGCACATTCCACAATCTGTAAGTAGACAGTTCACCTGGCGTTTCAGCTCTGACGCGCTATTAGACCCACTCTACACACACACCGTCCGAGAAGCCATCACTCAGTATTTTGAGCTGAACAAGGGGTCTGTGGTCAGCGTAGCAATATTATGGGAAGCATTAAAGGTCACAATCTGGGGTAAGTGCATTAGCCCGACTGCGGGGATACTGAAAGATATCAGTTGAACATACCCTATCGCGACTTGAACAGCAATACGAGAGCTCGTATAATGCTGCTACTCTTGCACAAATTCAGAAGTCTTTTACAGAGTGTAACAAATTGGCGGATGAAGAGAAACGATATAGATGAAAGAGACATGTCTCAAGGGCATACGGGGAGGATGAGAGACCCGTACATAATTTAGCAAACAGGATTAAGGCCAGGGAAGCTAGACACTCCAACACAAAAATAACGGATGACGCTGGAATCGATCATTACACCACACGCGATATAATCACACAATTCAGACGCACTTATGCAGACATGTCCACGTCACAAACCGAAACAACTAAGGAAGAAATGGATGACTATTTATCAGATGTGGCCCTCGCATGACTATCAGATGGCCACCAGGAATACCTAAGTCAGCCTATAACCATAGAAGACAGGTGATTAAAACTCTTCCTAATAAAAAATCCCCAGGTCCGGATGGGCCAATTAGTGAGTTTTATAAGGAATATGCAGAGGAATTGTCACCCTATTTACTTGAAGTATATGCAGAGGCTGAGTATTCTACCACCGATCATCACCTTGCTTAAAAAAGATAAACCGCACAACCGATGTGACTGATACCGTCCACTCTTGCTGATAAACATTGACGCGAAGATACTAGCTAAAGTATTAGCATCTAAACTACAGCCACTAATGACTAAACTGGTTCTGCCGGATCAATCGGGATCTATTCCTGAAAGATCCACATCACATAACTTGCTATGTATCACGTCCTTGACCCCAAGTTGAAGGTAGAAGCTGTGATGCTTGATGCGGCCAAAGCCTCCGATTCAATAGAATGGGGCTACCTTTTATATCTTCTCCAACGTATGGGGTTCCCCACAATCTACATCACCTGGATACGCCTACTATACACCGATCCCACTGCAAGGATACGTGTTGAGGGCACCACCTCAGATCCTATACAGATAGGACGGGGACAAGACAGGGTTGCCCCTTATCACCACTCTTATTTGCCATTACACTAGAGCTGCTAGCCTGCATTATCAGGCAGCGACATAAAGCATCAGCACTGCGCTTTATGCATCGCCCGTGAGCATATCATTATATGCACATGACATGCTTTTATTTGTTAGAGAACGGCATGTTGAGATGGCGCCGATTTTAAGAGAATATATCAGATTTGGACGATTTTCAAGTCTTACCATAAATTGGTCTAAATCAGTAGTGGTGCCTCTCACTGAGATTACCGCTCCTCATACACTCGAATTTCCCCTAGTGTGGTCGGTGGAGCCTGTCAAGTACCTTGGGGTGTGGGTACATTGCGACCCCGAGACAGTCTTGCGCGAAAATTATGGAACGGCATGCACACATTTAGTGAAGCAAGTGGATAAATGGATTAAGCTGCCGCTGTCCCTAGCGGACCGAATGGCACTAATAAAAATGGTTGTGCTTCCTAAGTTCCTATATCTGTTTAGCAATATTCCAATACAGTTGTCTACTGCTTTCTTTAAAACAGTCCAATCGCTACTTATTAGACTGATCTGGGGTGGTAAGCAGGCTCGAGTGAGCTTGGAGATACTTGCGTTGGATTATAAACAGGGGGGCCTCAGTGTATCTGATTTATATTTATATTATCTATGTGCCCAAATGCAGTACGCTCATTATTGGTATAGCAATCATGATTTTATCCCGCATGTAACCATGGAGGACGGTGACGCCCATCCCATTCCTCTAAATGCCATATTGACACATACACGCAGAGGCACACCTAGGATAGAAATCAGTTCCATCGACTCCACAATTGCAGCCTGGCAGGCCCTCGGCCGTAGAGCAAAAAAGTTACAGATATACTTCCCACATTTACCTCTGGTATATCATGCGGCAGCATCAGTTACGCAGGAAACGGGTGCAATGCATCAGTTGTCTCTAGCAGGGATTGACAAAATGCAAGACGTCTTCCCCGACTGTACTTTTCTGACGACGGAAGATCTCTCCTAAGTGCAAAATCAAACACCATTATTTATTTTCAACCTACATAGATTGAAGAAAGCATTACAGGCACATTACTCCACATTCCCATCTGAACCCCCTACAATCTCTGCATACATTACTCATTGGACCCACGAGACATAAACTGATAACTAAATTGTATAGAGCCTCGAGGGACGAAACTCTACTACTACATAATAGGGCTATGGAAAAGTGGAACACGAAATTAGACCAGCAACTCACACAGAAGGCTTGGGAGTACTGCTGTCAAATAACTAGCGAACCTACGCCAAATGGGAACCTACGGATTATTCATTTCAAATACCTTCACCAAGTTTACCATACACCACACAGACTATTCAAATATGGTTTAAGAGAAAATGATAACTGTAAACGATGTAGGAAGGCAGGTGCAGACTTCTGGCACTTAGCGTGGGAATGTGATAGGGTGATGTCGTACTGGGTGGTGGTCACCAAGACATTGCAAGAAATGACTAATCTTGAGCTTCAATGCACTCTCCAGATATGCATACTACATTTGATACCATTCCTGAAAGGAAAACTAGGCAGACTAATAAAAATAGCGTTACTACTGGCAAAAAGAAGGGTGGTGCTGACCTGGGACAGTAAATTGAGCCCCTCCTCTGAGCTATGGGTCAAAGATAGGGTTTACTGCCGTGACACTTTAGCACTGTACGCGGAAGAGCTTCCTGCTACCTCCAGGACCATTGGTATTTGGGAACCTCTCCTGAAATATTTACGCAAGCAGAAGCAAAACGTATCAACCGGGCTTGAATAATGGTGCCCATGCTCTAGGACTGTCTGATGGGTATCCATGTACCTCATTATAAATCTGAACCAGTTGCAAATGTATGTACCCTGCTCAGTATACCTACTGATTGTTAGCATGCTTGATAGACAAACTGCTAAGCTTGCTTTTCATTTTGACTTGCTCCTCTTTTATACTGTATGTAACTTGTATACATATCAATAAAATCTTGTTATAAAAAATAAAATAAAAAAACTATATACTGGTTTTGTTTATTACATATAATTTTCATGTTTATCAAGAAGAAAGTGCATCAATAAAACATTTTGTGATGTTGCTCTATCTGTTCAATGATACCCAGGAGGCAAGCAGGAGTTGTCACTTGTATTTATTTAAATACAATTCTCTACAACGAGAGAGCGCCGGGCAGAGAGCTCCGTTCGCTCTAATCTTTCGCGCCTTCTCCGCATTCAGTTTGCACCTGCGCAGTTGTGTCCAACATGGCCGCCCTACGCATTTGCGTGATGACGTAGTGCGCGTCAACTAGACCGCAACACTACATATCTCCCCTCTTTATTATAACATGAAAACCATTATACACCTACCCTGTGACAGTTCACTCAAGTTCAAAGTCTTTAAACTTGGATGGTCTCACCACTGCTCGGCCTGCTCTGGTGCGTCTTACCGGGGTCGTACGTTCTTCCCGCCCACTGTCTTCGACTGGGCTCCCCTTTCTTTCTTCTTGAGTACTAGGTCTTTCTCTTCCTTCTTTCTCGCTCTCTTCCCTTGGCCGTTCCTCCATCGTTGGCTCTTCTCGTACCTTCCTCTCGCTGTTCAGGTTACCCGCGGCAGTGTCTCCTTCCTCCCCCTGTGGGGCATCTACAACTTCTCTCATGTCCTCCTGTTGTGATGTTCCTTCGTTGTCTTCACAAGGCCACTGTAAAATTTTGTTGCATTTAGACATGCGGTCTTGGGACCATACATGTCTGTCGCTGAGCAACGCAGCTCTGTCGTAAACTTCTTCCACTTGTAGGGGTGGTGAGTATTTGCTATCGCCCTTCCTTTTGAGTACCGCTAACTTTACTCTGACCCACAACTCCTTTTTCTAGGGCTGTATCTTTCACATTTCTCCTGCGGTTGTAATGTTCTAGGTAGATCCTCTGTGCTTTCTCCATGTTGTGTTGCACTACTGCTGGAGACCACTTGCTCGTGACTGTCTTTTCTTTCCATGCTACATTGTCCTTGGTGAAGGGCTGTCTTCCTCTCAGAATTTGAAACGGGCTGTACCCCGTGCCCGTGGGGGTGATGCGATAGGCCCATATCATGCTTTGTAGTTCCTTTTCCCAGTCTTTACCCATGGATATGGCTGCTTGGATGGATCCCATTATCACCCTGGTGAACCTTTCTACTTGTCCGTTGCTAGCAGGGTGGTATACCGCCATGTGTTTGAGCTTTATGCCATTTCTCTCTGGAAATTTAACCCATTTGTCCGAGGTAAACTGGGGCCCGTTATCACTAATGATGGCTCTGGGAATACCGTCTCTAAGGAAAACCGATGTGAGGAACCGAAGTATGGTGTCCGTGTCCATCTCCTCTTGAACGTGTATCTCTGGCCACTTTGAGTATTTGTCCACTATAACACACATGTACTTCGGAGTCCCTTGGTTGTCTAGTACTGGTCCCAGGATGTCCACCGCCACTTCTTCCCATGGGTTACTGGGGTTCGTGAACTTTCCTAGAGCTGGTCTCATCGGCTTCAAGATTTTGTCGGCTCCTTGGCATTGTTCACAGTCTCTTACGTGTCTCTCAACTTGTAGGTCTATTCCTGGCCACCAATACATTTGTTTGGTTCTCGCTTTAGTCTTCACGATTCCTAGGTGACCTTCGTGTAATAATATTAGTAGGTGAGGTATCAATTGCGCTGGTGGGACCACTCTGTCCCCTCGGTACACAAACATACCGTCATCTCCCACTGATAGCTCTTCCTTGACATCATAAAATTGTCGGAGTTGTTTCGTCTGTTGTTTCTTGTCGGGCCACCTGTGAACTATGCATCTCTTGATTTCCTCTAAGTCCTTGTCCGCTTCGTATGCCTCCTTCCATTCTTGTTTACTTATTACCCGTTCTGGATCTTCAGTCAGGGCCACCATTTTGTCGTCTTCCCCCGTGCTGTTGTTGGCGCTTTCCATGGCTGAAGCCCTGCTGAGATAGTCTGCTATCTTGTTCCGTGATCCCGGTATGTACTCTACATCATAACGATATTCCAAAAGTTTTAGTGTCATTTTTGCTATGCGGGGTGTCGCGCTTGCGTGCCAACTTAATGTCAACACCTTAACTAATGGTTTCTGGTCCATTTTGAGTAGAAACCTCGTGCCCCACAGGAACTGGCGATACTTTCCCATGGCCCATACCACAGCCAACATTTCCTTCTCGATCACACTGAACTTTTGTTCTGAATTCGTTAGGGGCCGGGATGCAAAGCTTAGCGTCTCCTTCGTGACGTTGTTTCTCTCTTGCATGAGAACCGCTCCTAGTTCTTTTTCGCTCGCGTCTGTCATCAATATCAACTTTCCTAGTGGATCGTACCCTTGTAGAGGGATCGCTTGGCCGATTTCTCTTTTTACGGTGTCAAACTCTTCCTGTGTCTCTTCCGTCCATTTGAATGACGTTTTCTCTCTCGTGAGCTGTCTCATGTGGTACGTTTTTGTGGCAAAGTGTTGGACAAATTTACTGTAATATTCTGCCATTCCGAGAAAGGATCTCACCTCTTCCTTAGTGGTGGGTGGAGGAGCCTCGCAGATGGCTTTTACGTTTGCTCTTTTGGGTCTTATTCCCTGTTCTCCGATCTCATGCCCCAGGTAGGTGACTGACGACATGCCAAAACGGCACTTCTCCCACTCGGCTGTTAGTCCATTCTTCTCCAGGGTCCTCAGTACTCTGTCCAGCTTCTCGTCGTCCTCTTCCCGTTCCTTTCCCATCATTAGGATGTCATCTTGGAAGTATTGTACTCCCTCTATGTCTCGGAACAGACGGGCCATTAGTTTTTGAAAGACCGCTGCTGCTGAGGCCAGGCCAAAGGGCATGCAGCAGAACTGATAGCATCCGAATAACGTAATGAATGACATCAGTTTACTACTCGTGTGGTGTAGGACTACCTGGTGATAAGCTGACTTGAGATCGATGGTGGAGAACCACTTCACTCCTTTGGTCCGTGCCAGCATCTCCTCTATGCGTGGGAGCGGAAACTTCTCCACTATGATGCACTTATTTAGTTCTCTGAGGTTCACACATAGGCGCACCTTGCCCGTTGGTTTCATTGCCACCACTAATGGTGCCAGCCATTCTGCACTGTCAATGGGTTCGATGATTCCTTCTTCCTCGAGTCTGTGTAGTTCTCGTTGCACCGCCTCCCTCACCGCAAGCGGTATGTTTCTCACTTTGTGTGCTACGGGCTGGGCATTCTCTTTGAGCTCGATTTTGTGAGTGAATTTTTCCAGCTTCCCTATCCTCTCTCCAAATATTTTCGGATATTCGCTTCTCATTCCATCTGCTTTCGACCATCTGCCATCTGATGTCATTAACACTTGTATGTCTACTCCCGGGTCCAGTCGCATTCCTAATTCTCCTTTGTCCATCCATCCTAGAACCGGGGGTTCTTTCTCTGCGACGTACAATTTGCATTGAGCGCTGCGTTCTTTGAATTTGAAGGGTAGTCTTCGGAACCCTACCATAGGAATGGGTTCCCCAGTGTATGTAACTGGTCATATGTCGAGAGGTTCCAACTGCGGGCCTAAGACAGGCTCAAATTTCTCGTCCCACACGGACTTTTGGACGATAGTGTATGGGGACCCAGAGTCCACCGCTATCGTGATTCCTACTCCTCCAATTAGTATGTCGCACTGGGGTTTGCGTGAACGTCTACAGTCAATACCTAACACTTGGCCATCCACGCAGAGTACGTTGTCTTCTTCCTCTGGTTCTTCTCCGCCCTTGTCTTGTTCCTGCGCCACGTACTTCACTGTGCGCTGATTCCACTTCCTTCGGCAGACCTTCTCGTAGTGGCCCATCAGGCCACAAAACATGCACTTTGCTCTGAAAGCAGGACATCGTTTATCTTGGGCCGCATGGTTCTGACTTCCACACCTGTAGCACCTTGACGTACCTTCCTTGTCCGCTTTCCCTGTCTGTCCTTGTTTCCCTTTCCATTTGTTCATTCCTTTGTTCTCTCCCGGCGTGGTTTTGCCTCTTCCGTATTGGTCGGCGTCTTCTACTTTATTTATCATCGGTCTCTGGACCTGTTCTCTCTTCGCCGCTTCTGCGCATCGCTTTGACAGTTCGGCCCTCTTTACCATGGCTATCACATCTTTCAGTGTAGCATCTCTGTTCGCCCACAGTTTGTCTTGCACAGTTTTGTTCGTGGTATGCATTACTATTTGGTCTTTTATAAATTCGTCGTGCAGTACCCCAAATTTACACGTTATCGCTAGTTTCCTTAGCGCTGCGACATAGTCCTCTATCGTTTCCCCTGTTTCCTGTTTTCTTTGCTGAAAGTTGTAGCGGTCAATGGACGTGCACACTGCGTGGCGATAGTGGGTATCCAAGTCTTTGATGGCGTGTTTGAACACATCATCATCTGTTGGCGGCCGGGTGGCAGGTACTAAGTTTTGAAACACTCGTATGCCTTCTGGTCCCAGATTGTGTAAGAGTATCCTCTTCCTCCTACTGCTGGAAAACGCCTCTCCGTTCTCGTCCTCCAGTGCTTCGAGGTAATTTTTGAAATACTCTCTCCAGTCCTCCCATTTCATTTGAGGCTCTCCAGGCCTTGGCAAGAACTGGATTGGTGTCGTGAGTGATGATGCCTGTGCGCACATTTCGGCACGCCCTCTGTGTTGTTCTGCCTGGTTCCTAGGACTGCCTGGTGCTTCCGCCCCTTCGTCTCCTCCTCGGGTCGCTCGGGCCTCTTCCGTGCCCTCTGCACTATTCCTTCCTGGTTCCGCCAGGGCCTCAACTGTGTCTTGCCTCGACACTGGGGATTCCACGTGTGCTGGTTCCTCCTCCCCAGCTTACTATGTTGCGCGTCTATATGAGTGTCCCGCACCTTTATTATTATTTTTTTTTCTTGTGTTCTCTCTTGCTTCTGTCGCTGCCGCGCTCTCTCGTTGGTGTCCTTGATGTCCCACCTTATGGCCTTCTGGGTGCACTTACTGGTGTGGGTAGGCTTGTCTTGTCATCTTCTTCTGTTCTCTTGCTCTCTCTACTGGTTGGATCTCTTCTTCAATGGGTGTGTCCTCCAGGGGTCGGGTATCCCACCCTCGTCGCCACTGTAATGTTGCTCTATCTGTTCAATGATACCCAGGAGGCAAGCAGGAATTGTCACTTGTATTTATTTAAATACAAATCTCTACAACGAGAGAGCGCCAGGCAGAGAGCTCCGTTCGCTCTAATCTTTCGCGCCTTCTCCGCATTCAGTTCGCGCCTGCGCTGTTGTGTCCAACATGGCCGCCCTACGCATTTGCGTAACGACGTAATGCGTGTCAACTAGACCGCGACACTACACATTTAGTGAAAGACAAAAAAAAAAAATACTGTGTGGTTCTCCTTCATTTAGTAATTCATGAGATGATATCCTGTTAAAACAAGCTGCTTTACATTCCCTCAAGATTAAGCCTATGGAGAATAGCTACCACTAGGATATTTTTCATAAAGGTTATCTTTGACCTCATACATCATAAGGGTCGTGTGGATTGGTACAGGGTGCCCACTTTAGTGGACAGCATATACCAAGCCACCTTCTCACACTGGTGTGCAGCGGTCGGGATTCAAGCTTGCTATTGTTTTACCAGATAAATCTCAACCGTAAGAAATCTGGGCGAATAAGATATCTAAATATGATTAAGTCCAATAAATACAACGATGAAGGCTACTACTCTGTGTGCACCAACGAGTAATATTCCGTGCAATTGTACAGTATGCCTCCAATTAATAGCCTCCCGCTCACTTCCAGTGGCCCATCGTTAAAAGCCACTAAATATACAACATTTAAAGAATGCTCATAATGAAAGGAGCGAAATAATATTACATAATCTAAACAAATAAATGTTGTAATCCAAAGATAAAGTCCACAGAATATTGTCTACTTCAGAATTTTTATTATTATTTTTTTGTATATTTCTTATTTGATTCTTCCCTACTCATTAATCAAAAGTTCAGTAGTATTCCAACTATTTCAGTAGTAATCAAATAAACTAATACATTGGTTTATACTTATTTACTATCCTGCAGCTATTACAAAAAAATCACATGTAAAGAATGTTACATAAATTCCGATTTTAAGTTCAGTCACTTTCATAACTTTGAACACAAAAAACGTTATATAGATTCCAACATATCCGTTGAGCAAGTATTGCTAAATGTACACAGCCAACGCGTTTCGTCCTATTTAGGACATCATCAGGGCTCTTTCAAAATTTACCGTCACTTTGCATTTCCCGATTTAATTCTATAGATATCCTTGGAGGATAGCGCAATTCATTTAGCATGAATCTTCACCCACGTCGCACCCTTCCATTTTCAAAAGATGAACAAAATCTAAATTCTGAATCTGTCACTTCTCCCATATCAATGATCTGCCTTAGTACGATACTTGTACAGTCCTTAGTTTGTCCCATAGCCCTGCTCTGACAGAGCAGGGCTATCGGACCGGCTTTGGGAGTCGTGAATTATTCTGTTGTCAGGTTAATTAACTACATTAAGGAGGATAGAATGGAATGAATAATTCTACAAGTAGTTTGGACAAACTAAGGACTGTACAAGTATCGTACTAAGGCAGATCATTGATATGGGAGAAGTGACAGATTCGGAATTTAGATTATGTTCATCTTTTGAAAATGGAAGGGTGCGACGTGGGTGAAGATTCATGCTAAATGAATTGCGCTATCCTCCAAGGATATCTATAGAATTAAATTGGGGAATGCAAAGTGACGGTAAATTTTGAAAGAGCCCTGATGATGTCCTAAATAGGACGAAACGCGTTGGCTGTGTACATTTAGCAATACTTGCTCAACGGATATGTTGGAATCTATATAACGTTTTTTGTGTTCAAAGTTATGAAAGTGACTGAACTTAAAATCGGAATTTATGTAACATTCTTTACATGTGATTTTTTGTAATAGCTGCAGGATAGTAAATAAGTATAAACCAATGTATTAGTTTATTGGATTACTACTGAAATAGTTGGAATACTACTGAACTTTTTATTAATGAGTAGGGAAGAATCAAATAAGAAATATACAAAAAAATAATAATAAAAATTCTGAAGTAGACAATATTCTGTGGACTTTATTTTTGGATTACAACATTTATTTGTTTAGATTATGTAATATTATTTCGCTCCTTTCATTATGAGCATTCTCTAAATATGATTAATCCACTCTATTCTACTCATGGACCTCGTGGCTATTTCTCTTCCTTTGGGAGGAGCTGTTTACTGTGAATCATTATTCTTTATTTCATTGATGAATATAGCTTATGTTGCTCTTTTACACATTTTAGGATCGTGATGACCGCCTCTGCATTTATGGCATTAGACGGCTGTCAATATTGTGCCACTGTTTCGGCATATTTAAGGTTTCTTACTATATTAAAGTTATTGGAACGGGGGTATGATTAGGTGGTGCATTCAAATCCCCCCTACCCTTTCCTTCCTGTGGTTTTGAAATATTCCCCTCCATCAAAATAGGACTGCGCTGTCTCCTTCACTTTGAATTAGACCCAGTTGAAATTCCTTCTTTTCATTCACTTTCTATCTATTGAATGCTATTGAACTCGGTGGCTTATTTATTTAGGACGGCTATTCATACATGAGCCGATTTAGGGATGATAAATGCATGAGGCTCCCTATCATGGTTCTTCGCACTTAATTTACGTAATTTGTATAGATCTGATGTTTACTTATGTTTCCTTGTACGTCAGACAATCTCATTTTTTTGTGCTCATAGTGATGCTGGATCCTGTAAGCAGTGAACATTTCTGTCTTATAGATGTTTTGTTTACTGCAACGTAATAATAATTACTAACTATGGTGCTAGGAACATTACACATTAAAGTATGGCTGCTGTGAAAGCGACGCAAGCGACTATCTATGCAGGGCGTCTCGAATGCTCCGTACACAGGTGATTCGGTTTTTCTCGACGCTGCGTGTTATTTAAACCTCATTCAAACACCACTCCAGACTTTCTATCTGGGGGTCTGTACCGCTGCATCCTTTGTCGGTGACCGTTGCAGACCGCAACTATCATATTGCGGTAAGTTCTCTATCACGGAATGCTGCCACTCTGGTTACTATTTGGATTATATTTTCGTTAATTACGAAGCCCCTCTTTTGAATGCGACTGTTATCCCCGCGATTGTATGGGGGTTTATCATTATGAAGTGGGTGGTCCCCCCCTTGTTATCATTACTTGCTATCTGATATGCCCATTGATTATTAATTACGTAACCGCCATTACTTGCTGTCTGATATGCTCATTGATCGCCAATTACGTGATATATTGTATCCTAATATCAAGGGGAAATTAGATTAAACTTTTAGGTGTCTTTATATACGTATTCGTTAGTGATGCCTCTCTGGTCAACCACGGAAGTTAGTAGATCGGTTTATTTTCATATTTCTCCTCCTAATAAAAGGCTTTTATGGATCAGCGTCAGTTTATTGTATACGACGCTGCAGATACACTCTCTGAACTATATTCATGATTTGTCATCAGCCTGTATGACGGTTATTCACGTGCATACGAATAGGAAACATAGGAACACTGGTTTTTTTTTTGTTTGTTACATTTCATATGGTTAGAAGTGCGGTATATGTATTATGGGGACTTTTATATAAGAATTTTCATTTTAGGTTCTTACGTTTTTTTTCTTCTTAGATTGCTTTGGGTCTGGCCTTAATTGATATACATACAGAGATGCTTGATGTTGATGCTGAAATTGGATAATCCCTAGGTAAGGGTCTTACTAATGTGGTTTTGGTGCCTTAACAAGGGGAGGATACTGATTTAGTGTCTCACTATGATTTCAGTATTGATTTATTATCTAACAGAATAATTGCTATCTGTCCACTGATGTGCAGCATTAACATGGTTGTGCTTTAGACTGTGATGGAAGCTCAGGCTCTCTATTTTGAATTGGGACATTTTAGAGATATATATTACTAACTGTCTAAATAAAAATATTATCTGTTCTGAATACATAGTTTATTCCTAATAGACCCATATGATTTTCTAAAAAAAGACGCTCTCAATAAAAGACTCCTTTCTCATTTTTACTTTAGAGAACCTTGACGGATTTTATCGCATAACGGAGTACAACCTACATTCTGGTGTCCTTGGTACTCTGTATTGAGGTTTACACTTGGGGGTGAATTTTTGGTCACGACCGGACCAATATGAGTCTTAGAACTTAGATACTAAGTACGTTTTAAACAGTGGATACATATATGGTAGTTCTCTTGCTTCTTCTATCCTTATTAGTTCCAACTATATTATAAATTACCTTGGTGATACTTATTATTGTTATTTACACTATAGATCTTGCCGGACGGGATAACACTCCCTAAACAAAATCCATCACGACCTCTCAAGTCAGTAAAACTTTGGATCCCGTTGTTAATTAGTGGTGGGTATCTACTTGTTTTTGCTTCCTTCTCATGGTTTCTTCTATGCCTTTATCTATCTCCTTCCTTCAGTATATCACTATCCCTCGCCCCTAGGTCTTCCTTTGACTTTGGTGCCTTGCCTCTTCTCCCCACTATGTTCTTTGAAATTCAGACATTAGTGGAGGAATTGGGTTTTGGATGAATGCATGAGATGCTATTCCCTTACGTGTCATCCATCTAATAAGATAGGATTGCCTATATGATTGTAATTAGCTACTGTAGGGCGACTATGTATGATGCATTTTTCAAGTTACTTGAGTGTTTTTAATTCTTAATTTTCTTTTCCTCGCAGCCCCATTGGATTAGTATATGCTCGCTATTTATTATACTCTCCGTTTTCTTATATTAAACTTCTTTATGAAAACAATAGTAACATATTGTACAATGAAGTCAATCACCTAATCTTTTTACTCTGTTAGTCTGTTTTGTGTTAATGTAAATAGGTATTTCTATTTGAAATGTGTATGAGGTTTTTAGATACTGGCCAATTGGCCTACACAGTGTGTTGTTGTTGTGTATGTTGTACTTATACATGTATGTCTATTTGTTTATAATCAACAGCCCTGAAGAAGTCCTGCACTTGTACGAAACGCGTCAGCTGTTCTGTTTGTCCCACGTAAAATGGAATAAAAAGAAAAAAACTTTAAAGAACTCTCATTGTTGGATATGAACTTTACAATTGCAAATATTATTTCTCTCGTGTGGTGCACCTGTGTTTTGATTTTACAAATCTCATTGATTTAACTGAAAACCACTAAAGTATTAGGCACATATAATACTTCAAGATTTGAATAAGTAAGTTCTACTGAAATTGGAGTTGGGTAAGTCAAGGATCTAGCACACACTTTCTCCAACCTAAGAGTTTAGTTCCCACTAGGTTGGGTAGGTTCCCACATCACATAACACTAGTATGTCTTCTAGAGGAGAAGCCAATGGCTCTCCCCCAACTAGGTACAATGGCCTCTCATTCCAGGAATTAAAAGCCATGTGTGTGTCTAGGAAGTTGAGGACAGTGAGAAATGCAAACACCCGACATCTCATTGAGGTGTTACTCTTAGATTATTTTAGAAAGACCCCAGGGTCTGATGAGGTAGAAATAGTGGGTGGTGCAGGGAATGAGGAGAGGCCAGGAAGTAAAACCTTATTTGACCTGGAATCAAACCCTGACCAGTGGGATCAAGATGGTTCCAACTTGGCCAACTTAGATCTTTCTTTAGGTGGGGGAGAAGGCCCCAGTGGTGCTCTCTTTACCCCACCAGGAAGAGTACAGAGTTTACCTAGGAGATCCAGATCTCCCTCTGTAGAATCTCGACACCCAGGAACTTCTGTAGGAACTTCTGTAGGGACTTGTATATCCAATAAGAGGGAATCCTCTTATACTAGACAGTGCCAATTTCTAGAGCTTGAGAAAGTCGAGTTCAGGCTCAAGAAAGACCTATTGGCCCTAGACAGGGAATCTCTAGATCTCCAGGGGGCTACAAAGAGATTGGGACTAGAGTCCCATGGTGGCAGCAACAGTGTCCCTAGGGTTAGGGATTATACTTATGACCATAGGAACCTGAGCAGGATAGTCCCTTCCTACCATAGTGGGGATGACATCAACAAATGGATAACTGCCTTGGAGAGGGCCTGTAAGGTACAGAAGGTTCCCCAAGAGCAGTGGGCAGCTATCTTGTGGCTCTCCTTTGCTGACAAAGGTAGAAATAAGCTCCTCACTGTTACAGAAGAGGATGCTGATAATTATTCAGTTCTGAAGATTGCTCTCATTGATGGGTTTGGCTTAACCACTGAGCAATACAGGATTAAGTTCAGAGACCACCAGAAAGCATAGACTCAGGACTGGGTTGACTTTGTAGATTGTGCTACTAAGGCTCTGGAAGACTAGTTACTTGGCAGTAAAGTGAGTGATTTCAAGGGATTGTACAATTTAATTATAAGGGAGCAGATCATTAATAATTGCCAAAATCAGTTGTTGCCTCAATACTTGGTTGACTCTGATCTGACTTCTCCCCAAGAATTGGGAAAGAAGGCAGATGGGTCGAAACCAGGGTGAATCAGAAAGCTAAGAACCAAGGTGGTGAACAAAAGAAGTATGATTCTAAACCAGCAGAAAAGGGTGGGGAGAAGGGTAAATACCAGAAGTCTTCTTCAGGGCCCCAAAAACCTGCATCTGAGGGTGGTTCACAATCTAACCAGGGAAAAGGCAGAAAGAAGCCTTGGTGTCTCCTGTGTAAGGAAAAGATACATTGGCCTAGGGATGCCAATTGTGCCAGAGCCAAGGATCCTACCTACCAACACCACTGCCCCTAAGGCAACAGTTCCCCCTAGTGCAGCTACAAGTGGTGGTACTGCAAACAAGGGTTTAGTAGGGTTGACCCTGGGAACTGAGATGGGTTCTGGCCTAGTCAGATCTCCAGCTCAGGCTGTTCTAGTCTGTGATGGAGGCATGGATATTGCCTCCTTATTTGTCAGTCTCAGTAACCTGGGCAAATACAGGCAACAGCCTTTAATCAATGGACAGGAGGCCATGTTATACAGGGACACAGGAGCCAGTGTCACGATGGTGACTAAGGATCTTGTGAGACCTGATCAGATCATACTTGGTGAGATGTACCAAGTGACCAATGTCAGGACAGACCATTCCTTGGCAGTTGTGAATTTCAGCTGGGGAGGGGTAACTGGCTCTAAGAAGGTTGTGGTTAGCTCCGACCTCCCTGTTGAATGCTTATTGGGCAATGATTTGGAGTCTTCAGCTTGGGCTGAGGTGGAACTCAGGATATCTTCAGCAATGTTGGGCATCTCTGCAGATGTGTTTGCTGTGACCAGGTCACAGGCAAAAATGCCTTCCACTTGAACAGGCCCTGGATCCTGGAAAAATTGATCAGTTGCCTTCCAAGAGAAGGAGCAGAAGGGGTAAGGCAGTGTCTTCCCCTCCAGACTCCGAGTGAGGATCAGTCTCCTGAGGAAGATGATCCCAATCCCTGTGAAGGAACTGTCTCAGAGGAACTTGAGCCTAATCAGGTTGAGTTCTTGGGGACAGGGGGCCCTTCCAGGGCAGGTCTGTGCCTGGAGCAGAACAGCTGCCCCTCTCTTGAACCCATCAGACAGCAAGCTGCTGCTGGGAGTGCCAGTGGGTCCTACAGGATCTATTGGGAGGGTGGACTTCTTTACTCATAGGGTAGTGACCCCAAACCTGGTGCCACCAGGAGGTTGGTCATACCTCTGCAGTTTAGGGGCTGCCTATTATCACTGGCACATATCTCTTTAGCAGGACACTTAGGCCAAAGAAAGACCTGGGCCAGGCTTGTCCCTCACTTTAACTGGCCTCATATGTCAGAGGCACAAAGGAATGTTGTCGCTCCTGTACTGCCTGTCAAGGCAGGTGGTACTACAAAGGCCCCCCTGATACCATTACCTGTGGTGGGGGTTCCCTTTGAGAGGGTTGGGATTTACATTGTTGGTCCCATGGATCCTCTAACTGCATCTGGGCATAGGTTCATACTAGTAGTGGTGGACCATGCCACTAGGTATCCATAGGCAATACCCCTTAGAACCACCACAGCTCCTTTTTTCTAGAGTGGGTTTCCCTTAGGAGGTCTTAACTGACAGAGGTGCCAACTTCATGTCAAGTTACATAACTGCTATGTGGAAGGAGTGTGGAGTGAATTACAAATTCACCACACCCTATCACCCACAATGCAATGGGTTAGTTAAGAGATTAAACAAAACCCTGAAGGACATGATCATGGGCCTCCCTGAAAAGCTTAGGCAAAGATGGGATGTCCTGTTGCCCTGCCTTCTATTTGCCTTAAGAGGTTCCTCAGAAGGGGGTTGGTTACAGCCCTTTTGAACTTCTGTTTGGACATCCCGTTAGGGGTCCCTTGTGCCTAGTGAAGGAGGGATGAGTTACCTCTCAAACCACCTGAACAGGACATAGTAGACTATGTACGTGGGCTCCGCTCCAGGATGACTGAGTACATGAAGAAGGGATCCAAAAACATTGAGGCTAGCCAAGAATTACAGAAAGCTTGGCATCACCAAAAGAAAAGGCTGTTTTGACTGTGTATCAGCCAGGACAGAAGGTATGGGTGTTGGAGCCTGTGGCCCCAGCAGCTCTCCAAGACAAATGGAGTAGACCACATACCATACCTGAGCAGAAGGGAGAGGTTACCTACCTGGTGTACCTTGGAACTCCCAGGAACCCCCCACAGGGTGTTCCATGTGAACAGGCTCAAGCCATAGGTTGATAGGGCAGACTTGGGCTTGCTCATGGCTACTGATGAGGGACAGGTGGAAGAGAGTGTCCCACTCCCTGATCTCCTCTCACAGAACACTGATGATGGTTCAGGGGATGGTGTAGCCTTGGCAGGCAGCCTCACTGAGCAGCAACAGACTGATTGCAGGAAAGTCCGCAACCAGTACAGACACATGTTCTCACTGACTCCCAGTCAGACCACCTGATGTGCCCATGAGGTGGACACAGGGGAGAGCTTACCGGTGAAGGACAACATTTACAGACAACATGACCATGTCGGGGACTGCATTAGGACCGAGGACCAAAAGATGTTGGAATTGGGAGTAATAAAACCCTCAGATAGCCCATGGGCTAGTCCAGTTGTCCTCATACCAAAACCTCACACCCAGGGTGGTAAAAGAGAGATTAGGTTTTGTGCAGACTACAGGGGGCTCAATGTAGTCACTAGGGCTAATGCTCATCCTATTCCAAGGGAAGATGAACTTATAGATGCATTGGCCTCAGCCACGTTTCTGAGTACATTTGACCTCCCAGCCGGCTACTGGCAAATCAGACTAGCTGAGGATGTTAAGCCCAAAAAGGCATTCTCAACCCCTAGTGGGCACTATCAATTTGTTGTAATGCCCTTTGGTTTGAATAATGCACCTGCCGCTTTTCAAAGGTTGGTGAATAAAGTTATACATACCAAAAGTAGTAGGGAGTGGAAATTGTGGTCCAATGTGTGTCCTAATACTACCCTCACTCACACAAATGTGTGACATGCTTCATCATAGGGCTGCTTACAATACACCCCGGCGCAGCCAAAGCCTGGGGTGGAGCAATAGGGTAGGGGAAGACCAACACAACACAAAGGTTAGAAAACAATGCTTTCAATAGTGACTGGGAAAGCCGTAAGTGAAAGTGCAGTGTGGTGTGAGTTTAAAATTAGCTCGGAGGTATCTCCATACCTAAACTTTATTCCTAGATCCTCCAGCCAGAATTAACAAGCATTGGCATAGCCAATAGGTCTCGCCTTTGGGACCTTATAAGTGTTTAACCATGCAACAGTTAATGTTGTTGCACTAAAGATATTGTGCTGCATAACTAAATTCTTATAAGGTCCCGAAAGCGACTGACTGCCTTTTTCACAACTTTCGCTGGATACAGGAGCAAGGAGATGGGTCTGAAGTTTTTGAGGTCGGTGAGGTCCGCCAAGGTTTCTTTTTAGGAGAGGGTTGACCTCGGCATGTTTCCAGTCGTCGGAACGAGGCAGTCTTGAAGGAGCAGTTGATGATTCACTGAAGTTCGGGGGCGATAATGGCTGCGGCTCTGTGGTAGATGTGGTGGGGGTAGGGGTCCGTGGGGGCCCCGGAGTGGGTGGTCTTCATAATCTTTTAGGTGTCCTTGATGCTAAGGGTGGTCCAGCTGTCCAGTGTCGGCTGCGTGGGGCTGGGAACAGTGGGAGAGGGTTCCTCGGAGTTTGTTGTCAAAGTTGTCATAAATGGTCTTGATCTTGTGGTAGAAGAATACTCTGAGTCTGTCGCAGAGGTCCTGGGAGGGTGGAAAGTCGATAATCTCGTTGTTGGGTTGGGTGAACTCTTTGATGCCGAAGAGTTGTTGCTGTTGTGTGCATGGGTGGAGATTCTGTCCTGGAGTGCCTTCTTCTTTGAGTATCTAATGAGTGTGTGGTGGTGGCTATTTTGAAGTTGTCGAGGTCTGCTGGGGTTTTGGAGTTCCTCCATAGCTTTTTGAGGCGTCTGCAGGTGCATCTAGATTCCCAGGGTTCGGTGGAGAACCAGCTGTCTTTCTTGGAATGAGAGTTGGAGGCTTTCTTGAGGGTGTCGACTCTGTTGGCTCAGTCAGTGATCCAGCTGTGTAGGGTGCAGGCGGTGGTGGTAGGGTCATCATCTGTGGTGGTGAGAGCGGAGTTACTGAGAGCGATGGTGAGCTGTTCGTTGGAGATCCTGGTCCAGTTTCTGCTTTGGAGCTGGTGTGGATGCCTGCGCTAGAGGTTAGTTTTGAAGTTGAAGTGTACGCAGCAGTGGTCTGTCCATGGGAGTTCGGAGGTGTGGCTGAAGGTGATGGAGTTCCCTGCTGTGAAGATGGGATCGAGGGTGTGTGCTGTTGAGTGCGTTTGTTCTGGTACAATCTGTTTGAGCCCGATGTTGTGGAGGTTGTCCAGGAGGGAGGTGGATTTGGGGTCTTGGCAGTTGTTGAGGTGTAGTCAGCGAAGGTGATGGCGTGCAGGGTGATGTCAGGCATGGAGTCCGAGAAGGGTGTGTGGGATCTGGGGTGTCCGGGGTGTCTGTAGATGAGGGTGCCTCGGAGGGTGGTGGACAGGTTAATCTGTATCTTGAAGTGGAGGTGTTCCATCAGATCTGTGGGCCAGTTGGTGTAGCTGCTCAGGTGAAGGTTGGCCTTGTGGGCAATGGCTGCCTCCTCCGGGGCAGTCCTTCCGGGTGATTTTGTATCCATCGTGGATGGTGATCGTAATGTCTGGTTCAGAGGCGGCGTTTGTCCAGGTTTCGGTGAGGAAGGCGATGTCCGGGGAGGAGCTGTCGAGGAGGTCCCAGATTTCTGCGGCATGTCTGTGGAGGGACTGTATGTTGAGGATACATTGCAGGCATTGGGGTGCGAGGGAGGTGTTGCTGGAGG
This sequence comes from Triturus cristatus, assembly GCF_964204655.1. NCBI lineage: Eukaryota > Metazoa > Chordata > Amphibia > Caudata > Salamandridae > Triturus > Triturus cristatus. The sequence continues at coordinate 1,153,354,476 of NC_140583.1, read as the reverse complement.
GTGAAGGGGGGTCCTGCGTCTCGGCAAGATAGGAGTGGCGGCAGTGTCGACAGGTGAAGGGTCCATGGTTGTTGAGGGGTGAGTTCAGCTTGCAGTTGTTCTTACCGGCATTGAGAGCCGAGGAGCTGTAGTGTTGGCAGCTTGGTGGACAAGGGTTCCTGGCGCTGGTCACGGTCAGGCCCAAGCAAACGGATATATTGCCAACTGGCGGGCACTTCCACCAGGGGGAGGATGACGCCCCTACAGATAATATAAACCACCCACTAATTCAGACTTACCCCACTCAGAGCACCAGGAATCAACTCAGCGAGCATGCACAGGAAAAATAGGACCAAAAGACAACATGGGCCAAACAGATTACAATTAATTCATCAAAACGTAATCACACACACCAAGGGAAACGGGTTAACGAACCCCGAATCTCCACACCTCTAAATGGTGCTCACAAGAAAAAAAACACCAAGTCTCATAATTATGAGGAAAAGACTGGACTAACCGGTCACACATGGACCGGGAAAATTTGACGGGCATGCTTAAATGTGCCAACACAACAAGCATGGAAATACACTATTTGCATCTGCTGGGATGTTAGAGCCAGATCTATTTGCTTTGCCGATCCTGGTTAAAACTGCTAACAAACTGATATCATGCTGATACACAAGGTGTATTTTTCTCCTGTTGTACTTTATTTAAATTTGAGAAAAAAATCATAAAAACCAAACATCTTGCTTGCTCCATTGGCATGTCAAGTGACAATTCTTGGTAAAGTAGCCAGTCGCTAAAGTCCCTATACCATTTGGCTTAGTTTAATAATAAGCAGATGGCAGAGCTTTGTGGGGAAAGAGGTCTATTAAACAAATGTAATCAGTGGATGCTTACACTGTTTCACTCACACCCACAATTCACACGACTTGGGCTACAAATACTTCCAAAACAACGCACATGAGACGTTGAGTAAGCGTTCAGATACCTTCGGGTCTAGTTTGCGCCATTAAAACTGCAACAAAAAAAGTTCGCTAATGGCTCTTGCATATGTACATACAAATCGTGAGGTCATAAGAAGGCGCCACAACGTAAAACATCCAGTAGCACAATGATGATGCAGTTTTGACTTTGGAAGGATGCTCTGAGAACACCTCTTGAAACAGGGCAGCTATGTACAGACCTAGTGTGTTCTGTTCTTCTGTATTTTCTCCGCCTCGCTTGCCAGCCGCCGCTTAGATAGTTGCTAGTTCTTTCAACCAAATAGGATCAACGCGCATTCCCACACCAGCACGCGCCAGCTTGAGTGGGAGCGTTGCTAGGAGATCTAGAGCAAGCGACAAACATGGCGTCCTGGCATCGGTGTGAACCGCCGGTCTTCCTGGCTCCCTGATAAACACGGCTTTTGGTTGACTGGCAGAAAGGATGTAGGTGGGGCCAGTGACCCCTGCGCATGTGGTGATGGGGCGGTTGGCGACAGTTTATTAGCGCAGTTGGGGTCGGAGAGATCTTTAAGTTTCTATCTCGACTCTTGAATCCAAGCATTCAAAGATCAAGTACCTCCAAAAAGGAGCATCTTAAACTTCCTCACAGAGTGACTGGATCCCACCATGGTAAGACCACCTTTGTGTGTCTGCCTGTTTGTCTTGCTTGCTAGAGGTTGCGGAGGCTTGAGGGTGATGGGGTTTTGAGCGTTCTTTCTAATCCCCTTGGACCTGGTTAAAGCACATCCTGAACTTTTCCAGTGAAAACCTATTTTTGCGCACCTCAGCAGAAGTGTAGTACAGCACTGTCTACTTCAGAGGAGCACCTTCCCTTACCACTTATACACACAACTCCCTATCTCAAACCGACAGAACCTAGACAAGCGGTCTTCAAAAAGGAGACGGAGAGGGCGGAGCGAGTGGGCGTGCGGCGGCAATAGTGAAAGCCAGTCAGTCAACAGCTTTATTTCGATTGTTACATCATGAAAGCGACAGATACAAAATTTTAAACGATTGTGCTTTTTTTATCTAAAAACAAGGAAAACAAATACAGGTTTTTATACAAAAAAGGAAAAGCGAGTTATCAAACAAATAAACAATTAAAAGTCATCAATTATATAGTGAATCACAGCCGTTTTGCCCTGATTGACCAAGCCCATGACAGAAATTTCAAGAGGCTAAAAACATACAAGGGCCGGGTATCTGATATTAAAATTCGAAGTGCCACAGATGAATGCCTAGTGCCCAAGGCCCTACACATGGGCTTAAGCCACGTTTGCCTTGGGCTAACATATGCCGGGCACGCAAAAAGAAAATGTTCAATTGTCTCTTTGGGAGTGCTACAGGAGGGACAAGATGCAACTGTCTGGTAGGGCGGTTTCCAGCAAGATGTTGGGGCACACACAGGGAGGGACCCCACTCTAAATCTAAAATAAAGGGCCCGATCATATGGCTTCCAGACCAAATCCGGTAGAGCTCCAAACAGGGTGAGTCCTTATGCACTAAAAATTCTTCTGTGAGCCTACCATGAGAAGGATCTGTGGAAATTCTGCTTCTAACCCAATTCCAATATAAGGTTTTCAAGGCTGCTTTCGGAGGGGAAGACCTGTTTTCCAAAGCTTCACTAAGGCCTAGTTTGCCAAGCATAGACTTGACATCAGTAAGCCATCTGATCCTACACCAGCCTATCATCGACATCACCTCTGCTAGGCCTTTAGCATACTTGGCGAGTTCGGGGACGCGCCATAGCCTAGCCCATAAAAGCAGTGGACGCAGTTTTGCTACGTCACTAATTTGCTGGCAACCAAGGTCCAAAAAGAGGGGTAGCGTGGGTGTACTCTGCGGGAGAGACATAATACATTTTAAAAACTTATTCTCAGACCTAGTTAGGACGCTGATGTTAGAGGTACCCCAAAGTTCAGCGCCATACAAAGCGGAACTAACTCCCTTTGCCCTGTAGATATCCAGAACAGGGGCAATGGGCTTGGTTGAAGATCTCTGCTCTCTAACAAGTGCCCCTATAACCCTTTTATGATTAAGAGACCTTTTTAATAAATGAGGGGCCCACTGCATGAAATCTGTAATACGGATCCCTAGATAGTCAAAAACAGTGACCCTTTCCAGAGGGGTTTCACTAAGAACAGGGGGTCGGCCTAATTTTTTTTGGGGGTTTAATACCAGGTACTTAGTTTTATTTGTATTTATTACTAGGCCCCGTTGGTCACAGAAGGTCTGAAAGTTGTTTAAAAGTTTCTGTAGACCCGCCAAGCTTTTTGAGATTAGAAGCGTATCATCGGCAAAGAGAAGGGTGGGAATTCTCTCCCCTGCCAATGGTGGTGCGTCCGAAGGTTGTTTGTGTAGATGGTCCACAACCCCATTCACATAAAGTGAAAAAAGGGTTGGAGCCAGGACACAGCCCTGACGCACCCCTTTTGCCACTGGGATCCTGCTAGTTTTCTGGCCGTCGGTACCCCAACGTACCTGCGCATAATTGCCATCATGCAGGCGCACTAAGATGGAGAGGATGTTTAGTGGAATCCCCATTTCAGCTAACACGCCCCATAACTGTTCTCTGGGCACAAGGTCGAAGGCAGTCTTCAGGTCGATGAATGCCAAATAAAGACTGCCTCCGCCTATCACTACCACCTTCCAATATAGTAGTAAGAGCCTTAAGGCCTGCTCTATCGTGCCCGTTCCAGCCCTGAAACCAGCCTGATAGTCCGACAGAATCTCTTCGTCCTTAATCCATTGGAGGATTCTTTCTAGGAGCACCTTTCCCACAACCTTCTGGGTTGAATCCAATAGACTTATTGGTCGGTAGTTGGCAGGGTCGTCCCTCCGGCCTTTCTTAAAGATAGGGACAACCTCTGCCCCCTCCCAAGAGTCGGGAATGGCTGCTCCTTTGTCGATTGCACTAATCAGAAGGTGAATAAGCTTCCCCCACCTCTGCAGGTTTGAACGCAGCAGATCCCCCGGAACTCCGTCGGGTCCCGCTGCTTTCTGTGGCACAATACACCCAATTGCGTGTTCTACTTCTTTAATTGTAAATGGGGAAACCATTTCATTTCTCGTGGGTACTAAGTGTCCGTAGGATGCGGGGGGGGGGGGGGCAGATGCCTCTTGAAGATTCGAATACAAGTTAGTGAAATGTTCGAACCAGGCCTGACCAGTTATGTTGCACGTTATAAAGTTACTATCAGGTCTGTTCCTTTCCCTAATAGTATTCCAAAAACGGGCTGCATCCCGCCCAGTGCTTGCTTCTCTTAGAGTTTGCCAGTATTCGTCTTCCCATTCCTTTTTTGCAATCCCAATCACTCGTTTGTATTCTGCTCTAGCCTGCAGCACAAGGGGCTGCGATTTTGTCCTAACAGCTTGAATAAGGCACGCCTTCAATTCTCTGCATTTTGACGTATACCACCCCTGCTTATCTTTTGACCTGGGGTGGCCATCCGGCCTACCTACACGTACTTGCGCCTTGAAAAGATTACCAATCGAATTGATGGTCTCCTGGAACATCAGCGTAATCCTGGGTATAGCAGAATGAACTAAGGAGATTGTTGCCATCTCACTTAGTGTAGCTTCCAAAAATTGTTCTATGGCCTGTAATTTTGGTGCGTCAGAGGCTAGTTAAGCCCAGCGGTGCAGGGGAACACACCCTATGACTTCGGGGTTCTTCCTGTTTCTGACCTACAGAAACAGTCTTCTGGGTGAAGTCAAAGATCAGTTTATTGGCTGCAGACCAATTACAGGCGTCCTAGAAGTACAACAGAGTGTATGTTCTCAGGAGACTGCTGCTAATCACAAAAACGAGCTTCTCCTTAAATACAGAATTTCCTGCCTAAGGCATACATTCCTAGGTTTACGATATGGCTATCACAAGTATACATTACAAACGAAAAAGCAGAGTCATGATGACCATCCCACATTCCAGTTAGGCCAGCCCGCAATTATTTACACAGCAAGGTTCAGATCCCACATTAGATATCGATAGGCCCCAATAAACATGAGCATCTCCTGTTTTGGGAAACAAGCCATAAAGCAGGAACAGTCAGGTGTGAAAGAGATTAGCCGGAGGCTCGTGTAGGATGAAAAGACTTTTATGGTGTGTCAAGCCCTGATGCTAATCACAGGTGGCCAGAGGACGGGGAGCTCGTGAGACCAGTTTGACCCGGGGCAGCGGAGCCACGCTGCCCAGGTCACGGAAAAGTCAAGGAAAGGCACATGTGCTCTAAAAGGCCCGTTTTCGCTTCATGCTATATAGCCTATGTGAGGGCAACCATAAGATGGACACCGATACAAAATGGAACCCACGTAGTGATGCATAATAGCGTATACACAGTGCATTCATAGCTAGAACGTTACACAAAGCACTTGTACATACCGCATTGACCATTCGCGGTTCGCCAATACCGAGATTGACAGGGGTAGGGCCTTGCCTCCTACGCGGTCCCGAATTCTAAAGTACGACAGACCCTCCTTTTGCCCTTACATAGGCAATAACTATGCTCACTTCAATCCGAGTCTAGGTCAATATTCACGAAGTCATGGAGATGTTGCTGTAGCATCATCCTATTACTTAGCTCGTCCCTTGATACAGGTTTCCTTACACATAATGTAGCACAGAGGCCGCATATCGCAGGAGCCCACTGTATGCACAGACAGAACAGGAAAAGGATGGCTAAGATCATTCCGATGACCATCAGAATTTTCCAGCCCCAGGCAGATATCAGTTCCCAGAACCACCCCACCAGTGACCAATCTCCTTTATCCACGTGTATGGACTCAGATATTTTATGCAGTTTGGAGATGGCTTGATAAACTGTTGTAGCGTTGTCTGGTATGAAAATGCAACAACTGGATTGGATAACCTTACATACCCCACCACGATCTGCAAGTATGACGTCTAGAACCATGCGGTTCTGCAAAGTCATGAGGCGATCCGCTTGGAGCTCAGCAGTCAAATTACCAAGGGCACCGGCCGTAACATTAACAGTGGAGTCAACTACACGAGTCAGCTGTCTCAGGTTCCTACTATTGACCATAGGTCCCCAAAACGGCAGGAAACCCAAAAAGAAATCTCCCGCTTCCTGACCCGCAGTATCCTCCTTACTAATCACGCCTCTCACAACTCTGGTCTTGTGATAGTCGGAGGCAGCAGTAAATGTTGGCGGTAGCAAATTTGCAATATAACATGTGCCCGAGAAGTCAGGGGGCAACCATGTATATGCTCGGTCATTGCAGATAAAATATGTACCCTTGGCAGCCAAGAACGCAGGGGAAAACTGACTGAAAAGTGTACGTTTCAGTACAGTCACTTCTTCCCAGTTGAGCTCTAGGGTTCTGACCATTACCTTGCAAACAGAACCGACCTATGTGGGGTACGACCCAGATTGGGGATGAGATTTTCCGCTGTCTTTCACCCAGACTAATACTATACCCCGTCGCGTTCCACCCTACATAAGCTCTCAACTCTTCTTTGGGAATTGATGAGTATGCATCGATATCTCTACTCATATCGGCAACTCCTTTCATTAAAGCTTTATTATTGGTGCTAGGCCTGATGGAACGCGGTTGTCGCGGGGAGTACGCTTCTAGTGCATAGAGAAACATGGTCTGGAATGCCCATGACGATCCATTGTAACTATACGGCAGCACCAGATAGGGAATACCCTTATTAATGGTATGTGGCATTAAACCACACACCCAACAATTCGTTGTATTCATGACTAGTTGGTGCTGGTGCAGTAGCTGAATAAACGAGTTGTTTACAAATTCTGACCGTCTGGCTTGTTCATGTTCAGGTAGAGGGTGAAAAGAGTGTGAGGAGACAGTAGGAGGAGGTATAGGCTGTACAGTGGGTACAATGGGCTCTTCAGAGGAGAAGAATACAAATCCTACAGTAAACACTATCATACTACATAATACAAACAGGCACAATAATACAAAACGTTTGCGTGTCATGATTTTACACATTCTTGTTTTAAAGTTCATTTCCTCAGTGAGTCTCTCCATCTTACAAAACTCCATCCTCTAATCGTGCCGCTCGCGGCGGTTGAATTTCTTCTGCTAAGGAGTACGCCTGTCAGTCCAGGGAACGCCCTAGACCAACCAGAACCGTCGACCTAACGTCTTCGGCCTGTACCCCAAAGTCTTGGCACCGCGACCCTGCGGCTGAACCCGGATGGTGGTTCGAAAAACAAAAATCAAGAAAGTCCTTCAGATGGGAGAACTCTGGTTATCAAAAAAAAAATAGAAAGGTAAAAGGAAAAGAATATTTATTTGTCCATAGGCCTTGGCCTCAGATCGTAACGAGAACGGCCAGGTACTGTTTGATCTTGGAACAAAAGTTCAGGCTCTGTAGTGTCCAATCGAATCGACGGTGGCACAGCTTCTTGCAAAATATCGTCACTTTCCTGCGCTGAACTTGTGCCTTTTATGCGTGCATCGCTGAACGGCACAAAACGAGGTATAGTGTCTGTTTCAGAGTTTGCGATACCCTCCTGGACCCATTGGTCATACGGCAGAGGCAAAGGGATCCTCTTCACGTGGGCGCCGTGGATCCAGTTTTTCTTCCCCTTCACTCGAACAGCCGATCTTGTCGACAGCAGTAAGAGGTGAGGGCCAATCCAGCGGGGCTCCTCATTGGTTTTCCGCTTAAAGTTTTTCACCAAGACCCACGTGCCAGGGTCGATAGGGTGTCCTGGAGCCTCAGAAGCCGGAGGGAGAGTTATCATGCACCTGTTGGTGTAAAACACGCAGTTTAGCTGTCAATTCGTGCAAGTAATCAAACAGTACCGGATGCTCGATTTCACTGAATTTCATTGGTCTTGGCACACCCCATACATTGGCCGGGCGGCCAAAAACGACCTCGTAGGGACTAAGTCCCACTCTGGAGTGTACGGTCATCCTGGTGGATAGGAGTGCTAAAGGCAGTGCGTCAGGCCATTTAAGACCTGAGCTCGCTTGGATTTTGGCCAGTTTAAGTTTTAGAGCGCCGTTGTAGCACTCTGCTAATCCAGCTGATTGGGGGTGATTTGCAGCATGAAACTTCTGCCTTATACCTAGTCCCTCGCACACATTCTTCATCACTTGACCCACAAACTCACTCCCATTATCACTCCACACCATTCTTGGCATTCCAAACCTAGGAAAGAATTCCTTCACAAGGGCTTTGGCTGTGGACAGAGCAGTGTTATCTTTTAGAGGATAGGCCTCTATCCATTTTGAAAAAGCGCAAACAACCACTAATACATATTTCAGGTTGTTGCACCTTTCCATGTGGATAAAATCCAACTGTAGAACTTCAAATGGATATGATGGAGGCGCAAAATGACCAGCTGGAGTTGGGGTTCCCCTACCAGGGTTGTACTTCAAGCATACCATACAATTCTTTTTTTTTTTTGTTTTGAAAAACCTTTATTGACATTTCAATCAATAACAAGTATGGGCCTACAACCCCTCGGGGCCGGCCGCTAAGCAGTCAGAGCAACAGAGATCAAATGGTAACACAGGCAGCACCTTGGGGAGCAGAATCATCATGCTGATATAGTCTGGCCAGTGAATAGCGCAGGTAGGACACCCGGATAAAAAAGGGTTTTCATTTTATAATGGTAAAAGACAGAAGGATCAGGTGCCGAACAATTTCCCAACAGCGATAAAAGGCAGGCAGAATAATAAACGTAAGCAATAAACAGCAATCTATTGGATCAATGGCGCAGACACAGGAAATTCAGGGCGGGGAAGAATATCATGCCCAGCTGCGCCTGCAGTCCCCTGCCCGAAAGCCCAGAGAACACCCCGGAAATTGTGGCACACATGAAAAGGCAACGATTCACAACAAAGGAGGCGTACCACGCTGATCCCAGAAAAGAAAAAGCAAGAAGAATCAGAGAAGAAAAAGGAGGCCATGGAAAAAAGAGATTAAAGACTAAAGAATCCCCTCCCCCAACCCCCCACCCTGCACCTCTGCAGATGAGTACGGCCCCCCCCCCCCCAGCAGTGTGCCTGTCGCCCTGGAACCAGACCCGAAATATAGAAGAAACAGGGAAAAGGAGTAAGAAAAGAACCCCACCAGACCGGGGGTAGAGAGAGTATTAATAAACTGGAGGAGGGCCTTCAAAACATGCCCCCGGCTTCTCCCTCCCGCACATTATGCTTCCCCCAAAGCAAACAGTAAGCAACACAAAATCGACCATGTCAAAGAAAGATGGGGGGCATTTTGCACCTACTATACCGACAGTTATACCATGAGAGCCCGCAACCCCGAGCCCGCCCGCCTATTAGCCGACCATCCCTGAAAGATCATTCTTAACCTTGGCCACTCTTGGCAAATCCGCCCATGCATACCCCTCGACCCGGCGCCATGTCCAATGCTACACGGTAAAGGAGCGTCCAAAAACGACCAGGAAGCGACGCACCCCGGTGGGGTGGAAGTTTCTGAGTACCAACCCAGTCAGCATTATGGAGGAACGTCTTTCCCAGTGCTGCCCCAGGAACTGCACTGCACACAAGGTCCAAGAAGGCGGAATCAGCCAGAGGAGACAACCGTTGCCCGAGTTTTCCCCGGGTCGCCGGAGGCCGCGCACCAGACAAGGCCACCCCCCCCCACTCAGGTCCAATACCTCCGGGACAGCTCAGACCCGCAGCCAGCCGATCAGACGATAGTTGACTGTCCGGAGTTTCCAGCTGGTCACTAGTCACAGGGGTGGCCACGACATTGTCGTCCTGAGTGCAGTGTAGGAAGTCCCTGTGTATCTGAGGATAGGCAGGCCGCAACTGTCCCAACGCTGATGCCACACCATCAAGCCTACTCCCCAATACCCAAACGCCATGGAGCAAGGTGGAATGGAGGGCACCGAGAGCCTCGAGAAGGTCACAGTACCCCAGCACAGCTCTCTGCGATCGCTCCGCTTCGCTCCCCAGAGTCGCACACTCCCGATCCTGCTGTGACCTGGTGGACAGGATGGTCACCATACAATTCTTGACCACATTCTCTGCACACTTAGGAATTCCAGCATTCTGCCATACTGGAGCCAACAACTTACAGATTCCTTTCGTACTAATATGTGCCATTCCATGTGCCATAGTAACTACTGGAAGCACATATGCATCGGGTAACAACCATCGCCTATGTTCTGACAAATCAATCCAACAACCATTCTCATCCAACTTACCCATACTTTCTCTCCACTTGCTCAACTCTTTCTCTGTGGCTTCAGCTTGAAGGGACTTTACACTCTCTATTGTGTTTTCACACATTCCAACATCACCAACCCATCTGGCAGGGCCTGCAACATACATTCGAGTCTTCACATCTTTTGCTGTTTCTTTCGCAACTTCATCAGCAAACGCATTACCACGACCAACATCATCAGTGATTTTTCCTGTGCGCACTACATTTCATAATCGCAACTTGCAACGGTAGGGTCAGCGACTCAAGGAGATCATTCACCAGCTTGCCATTCTGAATCTTAGCTCCATTCGAAGTCAGGAACCCACGTTCCTTCCACAATCGCCCAAAACTATGAGCCACGCCAAAGGCGTACTGGCTATCAGTGTATATGTTCACTTTCATTCCTTCAGATAACACGCATGCTCTCGTAAGGGCAATCAATTCTGCTGCCTGAGCCAAATTTTGTGGCACACGCGCAGTTTCCACAATCGTGTGCAAAGTCGTGATAGCATATGCAGCAGTTGTATCACCATTTGGAAGCTTGAAACACGAACCATCCACCCATAAAGTACCATCACACTCAGTCAGGGGAGTATCTTTGAGATCTACTCTCCCTTTCGTCTCTTCTTCTGTTCTGAACAGACAATCATGTTGCTCAATCTCATCTAGGTCTGCTGGGATTGGTAATAGTGTAGCTGGATTCAACGTGTTACATCTCTTTGTGTATATGGTTTGCTAACCGTGTCAGCTCATAACCAGATAATCGTGCACTAGTTAAGTGTTGTGTCTTAGTCCTGTTTAACAATGTGTCCACAGCATGTGGAACCATAACAATCAATGTATTATCCATCACTAGACCAGCAGACTGTCGAATAGACATAGCTGCAGCGGCTGTGGCTCTCGGACAACTCGGCAATGCCCTCGCTACCCGGTCCAAGGTTGACGAAAAATACGCGCATGGACGTGGTCTGTCGCCAAAAGGCTGTGTTAACACTGACAACGCACAACCATCTTTCTCGTGAACATACAATGTAAAAGGCTTGCTGTAGTCAGGGGTACCCAACACAGGAGCTGAACACAATGCACTACGCAATTCCAAAAAACTTTTCTGACACTCCTCAGACCGATTCGGTGTGTCTTTGCATGTTAATGCTAACAAAGGTTTTGCCAACAAAGAAAAATTAGGAATCCAATGCCTACAGTATGAAGTAATGCCCAAGAAAGCACGCACTTCTCTCTGTGTTCTTGGCACACTCAACTGTGCAATGGCTTGAATTCTTTCTGGGGTCAGTTTCCTTCCCTCCTTCGATAAGAGATGACCTAAGTAGGTCACCTCTTGTCGACAATATTGCAGCTTTGAGAGAGACACTTTATGATGGAAGGCAGACAAATGACGCAACAATGACAAGGTAGCGTTTTTGCAAATCTTTTCAGTATCCGCGGCGATCAGTAAATCGTCGACGTACTGAATGAGGATAGCACCACTAGGTAAAACCAGTGCATCAAGCTGCGCTTTTAAAGCCTGACTTATATTGATGGACTTTCATAGTAGCCCTGGGGAGCGCGTTTAAAGCGGAAACTGCGACCTCCTAAACTAAAGCCAAAAATGTCTCTGCTCTCCTCTGCAATTGGAATACTAAAGAAAGCATTCTTCAGATCGATCACTGAGAACCATGCAGCCGAGGCTGGAATCATGGTTAACAAGGCAGTTATATCAGGGACAACTGGAAACTGTGGCACAACAATCTTATTAACCTCTCTAAGATCAATCACAAATCTGTAAACAGGTGGCTGTGAAGGGTCCGTTCGTTTTAATACAGGTAAAATAGGACTATTGCAAACATTGCCTCTTGTCTCTTCGATCACACCCTTTTTAATCAAATCACTGACAATTGCTAACAATGCTTTCTGACCCTCATTGGAGATCTTATACTGGGGAATGCGTGGCAATCTAACATTGGCTTTTAAAGTTACCACATATGGCGGTATTTCCAGGAGACCCGCATCATTGGGACCAGTAGCCCAAAGGGCATCCGGAAGGGATGACAATTCAGGTGGCATTGCGTTTTTAGACAAATACATTGGTGAAATCACTTTCTTACCTAATGTAAGTTGTACTCCTGAGGGAGAACAATATAGTGTTGCATGCAATCTTTTCAACAAATCTAATCCTAGCAGATTTTCACCACATCCTGTCGTTAGGATTCGGGGTGCTTTTAGCTCACAAGGTCCAACAGAAAGTGGCATAGGACTAGAAATCGGGTTCCTAACTGTGGCGCCAGAAAAACCTACTGAAACGTTCATTTCGCCAGACAAAGGCGCGCCAGGGAGTTTTGAATGCATGATTGAACTCTTTGCAGCACCAGTGTCCAGCAGAAAGGGCTCCGTTACATTTGCTGTAGTTACTTTAACATAAGGTCCGCTCTGATCCACTGGCACTGAAACAACTCCCTCTCTCTGTCTACGGCGATCCTAGTAATCATTATCTTCTACATTGTCGTCTTCCACATAATAATCATTATTGTAGTACTGAGCTGTATTGCCAGTCGCACTGGCTTGCTGATCAAAGCTATTTATGGTATTTTGAGGCGGAAGAGGACGCGCGTTCTGGGGAAGATTTCCACGCCCTCTGCCTCTAGGAGCTTGCTGACCACCTCTACCTCTTGCGCCATACGCATTACTGTTACGCTGCATTAATTTAGGGCAACTATATTTGAAATGACCTTCCTCTTTGCAATATGAACATTGGTTGGGACCTACAGGGATTCGTGGTTGATAATACCCATTCATTTGCTGACTATTCAGAAATTGTTGGGGTTGCTGATAAATACCTTGTGTTTGCCTATAATTACTCTGTCCTCCCCGTGGTGGATAAGCCTGTTGCAAGAGGACCTTTGTCTTCAGTTCTTTCGTTTTCTTATCTGTTCTATCCTTCTCATCTTTATCTCTATTTTCATAATACTGTGCAGTAGCCAGTATTTGCGCTGAAGAGGAAACAGCCCAGGAACTTTCTGAATCTTTTAATTTCTTACACAACTCGGGAAGCAGATTCTGCACAAATTTATCAACAAATAACCGTTGGCCACCTTCAGTGCTCATGTCTTGACCACTGTGGTCGATAAACATTTCTTCAAACCTGGTGAAAAAATCAGACACTGTCTCATCTTTCTTCTGCTTACATGCGGATAGTTTATCCCAATTTACGCGCATCGCAGGCATTCTAGTTTTCATGTAGGTAATAATTCTACCAGGGAGCGCTGCTATGAGGGGCTCAGGTTTTGCACCACCAACTTGTCTAGCGTCTGCAGCAACAATATTAGCCCATGTATCACCCAATTCCGCAGCGTGATCTACATTACGAATGGATCCCCATAAAGGCTGTGAAACCACATTCCCAAACAGCATATCTATATCAGCCAAATTCATTACACAAGATTCTGCAGTTTGTGACAACTCCTTATACTATCCTGCAGGGTTTTTACAGGGATCAGGTAATGTCTGTTTAAGTGCTAACACCTCAGATCGCTTCCATGGGACATGTACCCAAACACGTTGAAAATGTGCTGGAGCAGCAACAATACCTCGGGCGGCATCAGCCGCAACAGCTTCCTTCCATACCGGAGGGACTTCTCTCATGGGGTATTGTCGCGCTTTTCCCTTTTTCCCCACCGGGAAATCTGGTTCGAACAACGACTGTTGACAATCATCATTCCTCAAGGCTAATAAAATCGCAACTGCTCTATCGACCTCAGGACCCACAATCATACCCTTTTCAAAATCAAATCTCACTCGGCACAATTCCTGTGGGTTTGGGTTTGCACCATTATCCTCCAATTCCTCACAGAGGAATTCACACATTTTATCAAAAACATACCTCTGTTTTGGGGCATCCCATTGGTGAAAAACGTTAACTGATTCCACATCATAGAGTGAAAGGAAACCAATCCATCTACGCGCCAGATGATCTAACACCTCTTTCTCATCGGGACCAGGCAACTGACTGCGCAATTGCTTGCGCTGTAAGCCAGGAGTCGTACTAGATGACCCAAAGAAAGGCGACATTCGACTAGTAACTACATTAGCTAGTCGTTGTCGTGCTGAAGGAGAAGTTGAGGCGAAAACAGGGGGATAAACAGACGGAAGGAAAACAGGTTCAGATACAGGTACCGGGGTAGTGCAAGAAGGAGCACCAGAGGAAACCGCTGGTGTGCTAGGCAAAGTCGCAGGAAGCGCGGGGGTAACAGGTAGCTAAACCGGCGGCCCTTGAGAGGGCTGCACTACAGGGATAAGGGCCAGCTGAAGAGGAGCTGGCGGCTGCGGGAAGACTTGCGGCATATTTACTGGAAGTTGCGCATTTACAAGCTGTGGTGGTGCGGTGGCATTTTGCGCATACGGGGGTGGCGAACTTAGCAAATGGGACATTAGGGAATCTTTCTCTTTCTCTTTTGTCTCATCTTGCACAAAGGGTGGCAAAACAGGATAACATTTATCAATCCCTAATTTGCGCTGTCTGTGCAATTGCTCATTCATTGGTTCTTCCTCATTATCTTTAAATTGCACAGCTGCTTGCATCACTGACATGCCTCTCTCTTATCTCTTTTCGCTAGTTTAATTTCCTTCTGTTTGGCTTCCTTTCGCCATAGGCGGAAAGAATCCAACATCGCCGGCCGGGCTTTCTTTTTAAACAATTTTACTTCCAAATTATCTAAGATATCTGTATCGAAACTTCCATTTTGGGGCCATTTTAAAACACCGTCCTTTCTGGTGTATCGAATCCATACTTCATTATATGCAATGGGGCCCACGCCATGTTTTACATAAAGCTCATAAGTTGGATTTCCAATTGGAGGAACCGGACATGAATCCTCTAACTGGAAATCCCTTCTACAACTCAAACAAAACCAATTACCAAATACACTAGCACCAGGCATCTTCGCTCACTAGTCTAGTTTCAAACGTTAAAGGATTATCGAATACGATAGCCTCGTGAATACACGAGTCCTCTGGCTTTGGGACTTGCAAGCACCAAATCAAAAATGATCCCGAAGGATACCAAATTCAAACTGGGAGACGCTCCACTTATACTTAACTAAATATTGATGATCGATGGCGTCACCAGAAGACTCTCTCGATTGCTTCGCTCTATGAAAATCGTTAAGGGTCAAAAACAGGGCGATTAATCAGGGCAGCAGTCCTTCGTAGCCGTCGGGACGCGGAGAACCTCGCAGAAAAGACCTTCGGACCACGTCGACATGCAGGGGTCGATGAAGTGGCGGCCTTCCTCCAGAATTTCCACACGAAGCTCCTCACGAACCTCTGGCTTGGACCGGTACAGCTGAAATCGTGCCGAGTTGGGCGCCAACTGAAGTACTGGGTATTTTAAGCCCAGCGGTGCAGGGGAACACACCCTATGACTTCGGGGTTCTTCCTGTTTCAGACCTACAGAAACAGTCTTCTGGGTGAAGTCAAAGATCAGTTTATTGGCTGCAGACCAATTACAGGCGTCCTAGAAGTACAACAGAGTGTATGTTCTCAGGAGACTGCTGCTAATCACAAAAACGAGCTTCTCCTTAAATACAGAATTTCCTGCCTAAGGCATACATTCCTAGGTTTACGATATGGCTATCACAAGTATACATTACAAACGAAAAAGCAGAGTCATGATGACCATCCCACATTCCAGTTAGGCCAGCCCGCAATTATTTACACAGCAAGGTTCAGATCCCACATTAGATATCGATAGGCCCCAATAAACATGAGCATCTCCTGTTTTGGGAAACAAGCCATAAAGCAGGAACAGTCAGGTGTGAAAGAGATTAGCCGGAGGCTCGTGTAGGATGAAAAGACTTTTATGGTGTGTCAAGCCCTGATGCTAATCACAGGTGGCCAGAGGACTGGGAACTCGTGAGACCAGTTTGACCCGGGGCAGCGGAGCCACGCTGCCCAGGTCACGGAAAAGTCAAGGAAAAGCACATGTGCTCTAAAAGGCCCGTTTTCGCTTCATGCTATATAGCCTATGTGAGGGCAACCATAAGATGGCCACCGATACAAAATGGAACCCACGTAGTGATGCATAATAGCGTATACACAGTGCATTCATAGCTAGAACGTTACACAAAGCACTTGTACATACCGCATTGACCATTCGCGGTTCGCCAATACCGAGATTGACAGGGGTAGGGCCTTGCCTCCTACGCGGTCCCGAATTCTAAAGTACGACAGACGCCTACCGCAATTAGACAGAGTGACATCCGATGTTGACCTTTTGGCTGGTGATAAGGTTGGGGTACTATGATTTAACCATAGGTGCCTTAGGGAAAGCGAAAGGAAATTATGATCGCTATCTATGGTAGGTACTACAGCCATATCCACAACAGACTGCCAAAGGTCAAAATCAAGCAAGATGTAGTCGATCCGGGAAGAATGGTTATCCCTGTTGTATGTATGACTGCCCAATGGGTCAGAGATGGTTCTTCCATTAACGGCTCGCAGGCCGTGCTCCAGGGTCATAGAATTTAACTGGATCGCCCTCTCTGTCCATCTCTTTATCGGCTCAACAGATAATGCTGGGATACCCCTCCTCACATCATCCTCTACCACACCCAGAATATCTTCTGCGGCAAGTGGTTCGAACGTGCAATTCAAGTCTCCTGCAATCATAACTTGGGCATCCTCACCACACTCATCTAAGACTTTCTCCAGTAATACTATAGTGGGGGAAAAAGAGCTACCTCTAGTACCTCTGGCATACACATTCAGAATCTCTAGGTGCCCCCTAAATCCTGGGCCTTTCAGTGAGATTCTAAGGATGTCCATTGAGCCACTATACTTCTGAGTAATACTACACCCCAAAGAGATATCCACCCAGATGAGGAGTCCCCCTGAAGGCCGGCCCCTCCCAGATGGTGACTGAAGGGCAGGCAGATAATATGTGGAATATCCAACTTTGTAAACCGGTTCAAGGCTCCAAGTTTCCTGGAAGATGCAGATACAGTGCTGTTCTACCTGTGAGTGCCATGAGGGGAGGTCCAGATTCCTACAAATGCCTGCTATATTCCAACACATAACCCCCATCATCGGTCCATTGCCATCGGACCCTCCCTGTATATATGCAGAATTCTTTATACAAGAAGCACTAGTGTCGTCTGAATTCACAATCTCCGCTACCACTATTGGATTGCTTAGTGTGGATCGATTAGGAGAATGGATGGCCACTGGAGAGTACAATCCCTGGTCGGGTATCAGCGTCTTAGGGGTGTTACCACAGTCAGCCAATCCCTCCACTTCCATGGAGGCAGGTATAGAATACCCTAGGGGCCCTGACTGTCAATCACAATCGCTCATACCCGAGAGGGCATTAAATCTATTTGACACATCCAAGGGGGTCAGTGGGCCTGTTATACCTCTCCATCTAGGACCACAATGACTCTGTGGAATATTATGCCACCCAACAGATCTGTTAGGAGCCAAGGGGTACAATTCATGGGGCACAGGCCAGTTGCTTCGGGGTGCGGGATGATGACTAGGTCTATCACAAGCTAAGATCCCAGGATTTACTGGGGGACCTACCAGGGGTCTTGGATAGAAATTCGTTAGGTCGTAGGGAGTGATGAGATTACTTCCACTCCCCGGGAACCAGTTTAATATATGCCTAACAACTCCCTGCTCTCTGAAGTTGACAATAATAATATCCCCCTGTAGGTCCTTAACCCTGCGACCTAGCCACGGGAGGCGCCGAACATGCAAGATCTCGCCATCGATATTACAGGGGAGAGGTCTATTCAGGGCCAACCAATGCATAACTTTGTGCTTTAGCTGGAAGAAACCCTCTCTTGTACCTTCTGCTAGCGCGGGAACTCCAGTAAGGACTACCACGTATGGTACTGATTCAGGGGGTAGCTCAACTGTACGCCCATTATACTCTGTGGTCACTGCTTGCGCATTACATACCCCTCTATTGCTATCAGGTTTTGAGTGGAGAATACTGTGCCCCCCCACAGCTACTCTATCGTCATTCTGTGCAGGCTGCTCAATAGTTTTAGGCGGAGCCCTCTGCTTAACACTAATGGTGGATTTAGTGGTTTTATTTGCCTCTTTGCTGCGAGTAGTACTAATAGCAGCAAGTGCTGCGGGAGCTGGAGAGGGCAGTACCGATTTCTCAAAAGTTTTTAACAACCCAGTATTAGCAGCAATGGTTTGCTCTAGGGTCCCTAACCTTTGTTCCAACCTGTCTAGTGTTTGTTTGATAGGGAACATAAGGGATTTGATTAGCTGTTCTATGCCACCTAGGAGAGCAGGAGATACTACCTCATTCCCCGTAGGTTGTGCCTGTAGGGATGTGGTTGCTGGCTTATCTAAGGACAATACAAGAGATTTAGACGGTTTACCAAAGTCTGAGTGACTAATTTTGGCTTTAGGTTGCTCACCCCCCCCTCTTTCTCCTTTTACTAAGAGGGGGCCCCAGCATCTTAGAAGTTGCTTTTTTTTCTAGCTCTATTCACATGTGCGGTCCCTACAACTTTAGGACGTGGCTCATGATGAATCTCCACCACTGTAGTTGGGCCTCTAACAGGGAGTACAGGAATAAGAGACAAAGGAGCAGTTATGTCAGGTACAGGAGATTTTTTGCGAAAGAGTACGGGAGTGCTGTCTAATTGAGACGCATCAGGGCCTTCGGATAAGCTAAGGATACTCAGAGGAGGTGAAACAATCAATTGTAGGGGGTCTAAAGATGGGCGTCTACCCTTCATGGATTCAATCGAGCGACGACGCTCGATTCGTCGCTCAACCAGTGCTTGCTCCCTATCAGCTTCTAGTAAAGTCCTAGTAAAATAACCATCTAGGGTCCCTTGGTTCAGTCCCCCTGCTAACAGTGATATACCAACAGTGGGACTTGAAGCCATGATACTCCCTGACAGCTGTAATGACCACCAACAAACAATCCTACTCGGGCGAAAGAGACACGGCCCAGCCCAGCCTCCCTCAGCCTCTGACGGCCTCAGACGGCCTGCCCTTTGCCCGGGCTTTGCCCCGGGCGCTCCCGCGCGGCGGGAACAGAGACCAGTAATAAGGTAAGTGGTGAGGAAGGGGCGGGGCAGGCAGGGAGAGCGACCCAGGTGTTGCGGGTCTCGACCTCACGCAGGGACTCCTGGTACTTTGAGTCCCTGCGGGTCAGCTCGCAGCCCTGGTGTTCCCCACACACCCACCAACAACAGCAATGATGCCCCGGAGGTCCTCACAGCACGCAGAGTCACCGCAAGAGGGAAGAACGAAGAGGGACCCGCGCAGCGGGTCCGGCGAGGAGCAGCGTTGGAAGCAGGTAAAATCCCAGTTCTGGTGGACCAAGACAGCAGCGAGGACAGTTCTCTGGTCCCAGGCAAAACAAACGTGAAAGCAGCTGCAGCATCCCGTGAGTTTAAGGGTGCCCACAAGCGATGTGCATGACGAGAGAGGTAAGCCAGATGGCACCTCTGCTCGTAACCGCACGCTCGGACACACAAAGCGTGTGGTCGGATTTTTTAATGCCCACTCACTAAATGTCTCGCCAGACCAGGGCATGCGCTGTCTCAGGCGAGACCTAAAAACGTGAAGGATGGTGGTGATAGAGAGATATAATGTGCTCCTTACACCCCTCCTTACTGCCAGGTAGTCAACATGGTTCGGCCTTGTATCTGTGCCCAGTCTCAGGGGTCACGCCAGCCTTCTTCAGGACTCTACCGGTCCCAGTGAAATATGTGGTGCTCTAACCTCCGTTAAAGTTTAGTGGGTATCCGAAACCCTAACGTAACTTCTTTTGGAAAATTCCTGAGATTATTGTAAGGAATAAGGGGACAGGAGACATAAGAGAAATTAAACGAAAAACATCCCTCTTGACTCTGTTGTGAGTATACATCCATGCGTGCACACTCACAAGCAATTTCAATAAGTTTACCGCTGTCCCCACTGTATAGGGTGTATCGCCCTTAAAACAAAAAATATACATTCTTCATAGTCAGGTGAATCAATCTTCATTAACCAAATTAAAGTTCTAGCCTTTTGGTAGGTGTAGTCAAACGCGCCACTCGCGGTCTTAAGAATCATATAGCCCATCACATACTCTAAAAAGGGGCTTGGGTTATTCTTACTCACCGAGTTTACCCCCAAGTCATATTAAAAATGGCGGCTGGCAAGGAGAGACCCCCTGTTGTCACTCTGCGGTAGGTAAAATCATGGGGAGGAAAGACATCCTAGTCGTTATTGTACGCAGTTACAATTACGTTGTGCAGGTGTTTTTCGATGTGACGGAGGCACACCTCTTGTATGCGGTCTGGTGTTACCCTCTAATTCTCACAAACTAGTGTCACGGTTTAAAGTACATAGCCAGCGATGAAAAAATCCACTCTGGGAGCTTTTGTGCAGGATGAAGAATGAGAGCTACCCAGTTGCATGACAGCATAGTGCGGGCATTTACGCTAGCACCACGTCTTTAACAAAAATAACATAAACAAAATAGTGTCACTCTAACGTTCACCTAATCCGACCAAATGGCCCAGTTGTTGAAGTACTGCAGAGGGAGTGCGATGACATTTCACCTGATATTTGTGACCCCCTATGCACACACCCCTCTCTGGTTATAAGTGGTATTAAAAAGGGTTGCAGTTGAGAGATCCTTAAAACCGGGGCCTTCGCACCCCCCTGGTAAACAAGCATTTGCAATGCAATAGGTCTCGCAGTTAAACTAGTATAAGCTATTGGCATTGTAAATGACAATGCCTTTTATTTATGTTTTTAAAACGAAAACAAAAATAAAAGGCATAGTTATTTACAATGTCAATAGCTCAAACTCACGTAAATGCGAGACCTATTGCATTGCAAATGCTTGTATGACCTGTCGGAGAAACAAGCTAGCGCCAACAGCTCGGCGCTTCGGAATCACGCCAGGACTGTGGGTGTGCACCCACGACTGCAACCAGACCTGCTGAAATGGTTTTAAAGCGCGTGCTCGCGCGTTCCCAGGGTAGCCTCTGTAGATTAAGAAGCGGGTTGGGGAAGAACAGCGGTCTACTTTATGGCACTCTCTTCACAAGATTCTTGGTTACTGAAATTCACGGGTCAACGCCAGTCAAAATTAAAAGACGGAAGATTGTTTTCTTAAAATGTCAAAATATAATTAAAAAACCATTAGGACTTATTGCATTCTAAAATTAAACAGGTTGACGGGGTAAGAAGTAGGGCTTTATATTGTCTTCCACGGAAAGAAACATGTCCTTTATCACAAACTCCAAAAAGATGAGTGATGAATAATACACATTGTTTACCAATGCACACGTGCTCCAGTCCTGAAGCTTCTCAGTGATACGGGTGCCATGCTGAATAAGACTTGCATATCGGTGCCATACAGAACACAGTTTGTGCGTGGGTGCAATGAGAAATGGGATCTGGACAGTCATACAACCTAAGTTTAACACACTTTCTAACGTTTTGTGGAGCGGTCAAGGTACACTGCAGGGTGCGAATCGAGCCTGTGTCGGGCAACAACAGAATAACCACATGAGACTTAGAGGACGGTCACCCGCATTTTTCCCGGCCCCGGTCACGCCGCATATGACTGTCAGTCCCAACTTGAGCAGAAGCTAAGCGGGCCTGCCTGTCAATTGCTAACAGGCGTGATAGAGTCAAGAAAAAAACCCTTCTCCCATAACATTCCTTGCGTCAGAAAGGGCAGATGATAATGAAACAAGCTGCCACTGCCCGGTAAGTAACCAACTAATCTCAAGAAGATCTCTGGTAGCCAAGCCAAAATACCGACAGGCAGCACCAATCGAGGGCAGAGTCACGTGCGGAATGCACAGCCAATAGCACTTGGGAATTGTGAGTAGCGCCCTATGATTAGATGAGGGGGCCCCCGATTCTCCAATCCGAGGTAATTTTACAGATTTGCCAAACCTCCCGTTCCAAGACAACTCGTAGAATATGTTCCACTTCAAGATTGGTTATTTACGACTCGTTAGTTCTAAAGTAATGGCCAAATGAGTCCGTTAAAACATCAACAGCAGCTATAAGGCTGAACATCGGGTAAGTACCGCACATGTGTTCACTTGAAGAGTGAGGGCATTGGGGCTGGAAGAGGATTTAGTTGGTTAAAGTGAAAGCATTCGGGCAGTTCAAAAGCATGTTTCATCGTTGGCGAGATGCTACAGTCCCCGCCAATCCTCTTTAGGACTGTTCACAGTTAACTCGTGCCCCCCGCCCGAGATATGTACACACATCTGAAGACAGAGCACAAACGTGGGGCGGGTGTGAGGCTATGTATTTAAGTAAATTGATTTCTGAGTCAAGATGATGAACCAGCGGCCGCGAAAGTGAACGTGATCGCGATCAAAGCGGCCACGAAAGTGAAAGCAAATGGTGTGCAGGCTGCCAAATGGTGCGCGCGCCCGGCGCACATGCACTGTATTTGGAGGCCTGAAAGCACTCGTTTGCACTTCCAGATCCCCCATTTACAAAAGCTCTCGTGAGAGCAGCGCTAAAGCGCTGTCTCAGGCGAGACCTAAAAATAGCCCGTAGCTGGAGCCTAAGTGGAGTGGGAACAAAGTGCCCTCTCCTCGCTTCCCCCCCCCCCCCCCCCCCCTTCTCCTTACTACTTCAAGGGTGGTGCTCCTCCGAGTCAGTGCTCACCTGTTCCCACCGTGTAGCTATGCAGGGAGCAGCGAGTACGTCCTGCTTTTGTCAGTGAGGCTTTCCCAACGTCCCAAATCGTGCCAGTCACGTGGGATGCGTGATGACGTCTCAGCCGGGCGTCTAGGGAACCAGATTGTCAACACGGGCCCTTTTCTGTGGTGCAGAGCGGCCCATTATAATGGGAACCTCGCTGCAATGTTTATTTATTTAAGAGCGCCCTCTTCGGGCAAAGGCTCTATCTGTCACTGATATTATTTGTTAGGGGCATCAAGTCATGCTGCCCAAATCTATTGTGCTTAAGTATGCCCATAATACATGAAGTCAATTTTATATTCCTTGCTCAGAAGCAAGAGGCAATGGGTCACAGGTGTGTGTCTTAGGTTTATGTGAAGGAACTCTTCCTGAATATTATTCAATGAACGCCCTGCTTTTTTTCAGGCAAGGAGTCCATTGCTGCTTAGGCCTCCACTTCTAACAAGTTAGAGAAATGTATACCCTAGGTGGAGGTGCCCTGCGCTGGCTGTTTTTTGCCCTCCCCATATCCCTTACCACCCGATAGCGTGGACATAGTTGTTATTGAAGGGTAATTGGCAATACCCTACTCCTGAATTAATTTGTCCAAAGAGTGATATCTATCTGTTCAGGGAGTGCCATGGTATCTCATCATACAGGCCAAACTGGTGACTCTTGAGACGATAAACCCGCTTTTGTTCCCTCAGGAGGAGGGCCCTTGTCCTGTCCCTAGTGGAGGGACAGGGTAGTCATGCCCACATACAGCATGAGGCATGGACAAGTGATAAGAGATCACGAAATCGGTGTTGCAGTTGGTTTGTGATCTCTGTTCCCATGGATAAGTAAGTCCAATATCTATGGTTTTTGTGTTAAAGACGCGGCGCTAGTGTAAATGCCCTCACCTCGCTGTCATGCAATTGGGTAGCTCTCATTCTTCATCCTACATGAGATCACCCAGAGTGGATTATTTCACCACTGGCTATGTACTTTACAACCGTGACACTAGTTTGTGAGAACTAGAGGCTAACATCAGACCGCACACGAGGTGTGCATCAGTCACATCAAACACCTCCACAATGTAATTGTAACTCTCCGTACAATAACCACTACGGTGTCATTTCTCCCTATGATTTTACCTCTCGCAGAGTGACAACAGGGGGTCTCTCCTTGCCGATCGCCATTTTTAATATGACCTAGGGGTAAACTCGGTAAGTAAGAACAACCTGAGTATGTGATGGGTTATATGATTTTTAAAGTCAGCGAGTGGCGCATATGACTATACCTACCAAAAGGGTAGTACTTTAAGTTAATGAAGAATGATTCACCTGACTATGCAGAATGTATATTTTTTGTTCTAAGTGTGATACACCCTGTACAGTGGTGGCAGTTGTAAACATATTGAAATTGCTTGTGAGTGTGCGCACATGTATGTATCCTCACACAACAGAGTCAAGAGGGATGTTTTTCATTTACCTTCCCTTTTCTCTTATGTCTCCCCTCACAGTAATCTCAGGAATTTTCTAGAGTAATTTACGTTAGGATTAGGGTTTCGGATACCCACTAACCTTTAACGGAGCACCACATATTTCACTGGGATCGGTAGAGTCCAGCTAGAGCTCTGAGACTGGGCACAAATACAAGGACGAATCATGTCGACTACCTGGCAGAAGGAGGGGTGTAAGGAGCACATTATATTTCCCTATCACCACCATCCTTCACATTTTTAATCCTGGCCGGAGGATCTAGGAATAAAGTTTAGGTAAGGAGATACTCCGAGCTAGTTTTAAACTCACACCCCACTTCACTTTTACTTCCAGCTTTCCCAGTCACTATTGAAAGCATTGTTTTCTAACCTTTGTGTTGTTTGTCTTCCCCTACCCTATTGCTCCACCCCAGGCATTGGCTGCGCTGGGATGGACTGTAAGCAGCCCTATGATGAAGCATGTCACATATTTGTGTGAGTGAGGGCAGTATTAGGACACATAGCACATGCCACCACTGGACCACTACACCACGATTTCCATTCCCTACTCAGTTTGGTGTGTATAATTATTTGACTGGGGGTTCAGAGTAGGAGAGTTCTGTACCCTTTCCCCTTGTCTTTTATGTGTAATGGTGAATAACATTCTCACAGACCAGGAAGCCTATAGTGCAGCTTAATTTGATGCTATTGTTGTCTTTAGCTCCACCTGGGAGGATCACCTGGCCCACCTGGGAAATGTTTTGGAGGCCCTGCAAAAGGCAGGTCTCACTATCATGCCCACTAAGTGCCAGATAGGGCAGAGTAAGGTTGTATACCTAGGCCACCTTGTGGGTGGAGGACCGGTTCAACCATTGCAGAGCAAAATCCAGACCATAATGGAATGGGTTGCTCCAACCACCCAGACTCAGGTCAGAGATTTCTTGGGCCTGACTGGGTACTACAGGAGGTTTGTCAAAGGATGTGGATCCATAGTAACCCCTTTGAATGATTTGACTTCCATAAGAATGCCTAAGAAAGTTCAGTGGACAGTTAGCTGTCAAAAGGCATTTGATGACCTGAAGCAGGCCATGTGCCTTGCTCCCATTCTGCAAAGTCCTGACTAGTCCAAACAATTCATTGTTCAAACTGATGCATCTGTGTTGGGGGTAGGGGCTGTGTTATCAGAACTGAATGAAGAGGGTCAGGATCAACCAGTAGCTTTTATAAGCAGAAGGCTGACCCCCAGAGAGAAACGTTGGACAGCTATTGAGAGGGAAGCCTTTGCTGTGGTTTGGGCTCTGAAGAAGCTGAAGCCATACTTATTTGGCACTCACTTCATTGTTCAGACAGACCAGATGGCTTAAAAAGATGAAGGGTGAAAACCCCAAACTTTTGAGGTGGTCCATTTCCCTACAGGGGATGTACTATACAGTGGAACATAGACCTGGGAGTAACCATGCCAACGCAGATGGACACACCAGATATTTCCACTTAGAACGTGAAGACTCAACTGGTAAAGGTTAGTTTAATGTCCTTTCGTTGGGGCGGTTGTGTAGGAACGTAGAATCTGTTTCTTAAAGTTACCCCCACTATTTTTGCTTGATGTCTCACTGTGTGACTAGTCTGGCTGGGATCCTGCTAATCAGGACCCCAGCCTATCTGCTTTCTCCCTTAAATTGACATACATGTACTTTGGTACACTCCAGATTGGATACTGGGTTACCCTTATCAGTCCCTAGTATATGGTACACAATGTACCCAGGGCATAGGTACCCCAGAGGCCTCCCATGGACTGAAGCATGTATTATGCCACCCATGAGAGGCCATGCAAAATGGAACTCTAGGTCTGCTACTGCCGCCTATGTAAGATGGTGCTTGCACCGCTTACTTTAGATATAGGTTCACTATATCTAATGGTCACTACACTTAAAACTTATAAGACGCTCCTACAGCAGGCCTTAACAATCCTGAAGGCAGGGTGCTGGGTTTTATGTGAGAGTGTGCCCCTGCATGAGCAGAGCCCCTCTGCGGCCTTCGGAGACCATTCTCTACTGGATTGTCTGACTCAGCCGTACATATAGGTAGAGGTGCATTATAACCTCGCGGTAAATGCTATATCTCAAACGGCTGCATAGAAACATATCGAGTTTGGTGTCAAACACCTTTAGAATCATACCTCCACACCAGTTACTGGTTACCACCCTTCTGAAGTGAGCTTCATGGGGTCATTGGTCTTACCGGTGCCAGCCTTCTCGACCCGGAATGCACAAAAGAGATGCAGACGACCAGAGACACTTTTCTGTCCTCCTGCTGCTGAGCCAAGCTCGAGCAGAGGAAGGCAGCACAATAGGCACCCTGTCACAGGGAGGTGTGACCACCTACGAGACAGTATTTAGTGTATTGGGCCTGGGTGGGTGAACTCTGAGAGTACCTGAAAGTCTGCACTTGGTCCACATTTGGTGTTCCTGTGCATAGTCCAGCTCAAACCAGTTCTGGGAGCCATTGGCTCCTGCTCTGGCGCAAAACTGGACAAAGGACATGGGTGTAGCCACCCCTCTGTCCTGCCCCTCCCCTAGGAGGGTCCCCTGAATCTGCCCAACCCTCTCCCGTGAGTATAAAATGGGTTACCTGGCTACAGGACATTGGATTTTATGTGGACAAGATTCTACAAAGAAGAAACCAAAGACCTTTGACCGTCTGGACACCTTTACTTCGCTTGACTTCGACTGGGCTTGACTTCGTCACCCTTTCCGTCCGAAGCTTAGTTTGTGCTGTGACTCCATACAGGCTCTGTGCAGGACCTGTGGGGCACTAAAGACAACTGAAGAATCTCCCTTGGAGTGAAAGAGTCACCCCCTGCTTCGCAGGCACCTAAAGCGCAACTGACCGGAAGCTGCTCCTGAGCTCCTGCAGGCTCCAAAGATTTCAGCAAAACAGGAGGAAAGTTCCTGAAGGTCCCTGAGGTCGATCTGCCCTCTCACTGAGCTTGATGCCAGTATCTCTTGTGGGGGCTGCGCAACCCAAACCCCTGTGCGCCGTGTCAATTTGCAAGTGCATATGCTCGTTGACAATTTCTGAGCTTGTGCATTGGACCCCGTGTGGTCCTGTCCCTGAGTAGTAATTGCAGCAAAGAACTCTGGCCTCCTTGCATCGTGTGCTCCGTGAGCTGGTACTTTGCTAACTTGCTTGAGGTCCCCTCATGACTCCTGGTCCTCTGAGGGTCAGCTTGATTGTTCTTGGGATTTCCTGGTTGCTCCAGACATGCCCTGACTCTCCATTGCTTGGAGAGTCCCCTGGACCTTGCTGGTCCACACCGTAACCGGTTTGTCCTTCCTGCACAGGTTGCTGTTGCCAAGGCTTGTTGGTGCTCCTGCCGGATGCCGACCCCTCAGCACTCGACATCCTTTGTGGGACAACTCACCTCTGGCTCCTGGTCATCCTCAATGCCTCCGGGACCTCCTGGCTGCAGAGTCAAGCATCCCTTCTTCGCACCTGAAGCACCCGACATCGGTGAGAATTCGTCTACCGAGCCTCTGGTCACTCTGAAGTGACTCAGACTCTGTCCCCTCTGCTTTCAGATTCCTTCCATCCAGAATTCCGGCTTGGATTCCTCTGGACCATTTTCACCTTCACAGCAGCAGAACTTCTTCACTTCCTTCCATAGAGAACGACAAGAGTTTCCGACGTCACTTCAGACCTATGCACCCGGCTTCCCTGGGTTAGGTAACTCTGATACTATGGTATACACGGGTGGGATGGCTCTTTAAACTCTAAGTTCCGAAGGGTTTGCTCGAAGTCCTCCTAGAAAGGATCCTTAAACTGTAACTTTGCAACCGCAAATTTCCCATAGAGTTGTACGGAGCACGCAGTTGTGTTTCCTCAGTGCACCCGTCCTCAGTGGGTCTCCTGTGTCATCACCTTGGGTGGTTCCTTGGGAACTTAACGATTCTATGTGCTCTAGGCACTGTGTCTAGTCAAGTCATGATTGTTATACCACTATTTTAGTGTATGGTTCGGTCTCCCCCTGGAGCCTGCTGTGTATTGTGCTACTTAAAACTGTTCTATTGATCCAGTATTGTGTCCTTTGTGTTCTACCCTAGTGTAGAGGATAGTAGAGAGTGTTACATTAATAAATACATATTTTTATATAACTACTGTGTGGTTCTCCTTCATTTAGTCATTCAGGAGATGATATTCTGGTAAAATAAGCTGCTTTACATTCCTTCAAGATTAAGCCTGAAGGCTGCTCTCCATAGCTACCACTAGGATAGCTTTCATAAAGGTTATCTTTGACCTCGTACATCATAAGGGTCGTGTGGATTGGTACAGGGTGCCCACTGTGGACAGCATAACCAAGCCACCTTCTCACAGGACATATACAAGGTAATTGCTAAAGCCAAACCTTCCTCCCACTACGCAGACTGCATTCCAGCCTCCCTAGTGAAAAGTCTTAAACACACCTTAAACTTCTCTGAACCAAGATATTAAACAGCTCCCTGACTTATTATGCCCGACTGCCTCAAACTGGGACACATCATCCTGTAGTGAGGACTGCTATTTATATACGTACATTGCTAAGTTAGCACAACCGCGTTAGATGTTAGAAAGCCATCTTGCTGCTTTTGCACACAACACTGCAGTTACATGTTATTATTTGAGAAATGCTTGCTCGCCTTTGCTTCACATGAGAACTGTCTGTTGTTCACATCCCAAACAGTGAGCTGCGACCTTGGTCTGAACATTGTGTAAAGAAACAGTCTGGGTCGCTAGACGGTGCATGTTGTTGGGTTCAGGTAGGACCGGCCCACTATTTAGCCATAACACGCGCGCAGCTGCAAATACCTGAAAGTCGAGTGCTTTTAATATTGCAGGCTGCATGCTTTATACACATTCGGAAGAAGAGCTTTCCCAGGAGCAGAGTATACCTGATCCCGTGATGTGATTCCACTAAGCTGATCTTTACGGTATGGGGTTCCCCATTCAAGCCTACATACCTTCTGTTAGTCTAATAATAATAATATTAGTTATTAGTGAAAGGAAGGTGGCTGTAATCCACTGTCATTTTATTATGATTTCTCCTTTCATTTTCTATGGTATTGTAACTATGCTGATGGTTTTGATCTTAATCATTTGTCTGCTTATGTTAGCCAAAGTACTGCATCTTAGGACACGAGGTTTATAAAATAAACTCTTTAAACTTTACCGTGTCTCTGTTTACTCTTGTTGTGGACTGATATGAGAATAATTACGAACAGGTATTTCTGATTCCCACCATTCCTGAGAAATACACTAAGTCGCTTATTCTGGGTTGTCAATACATTGGGACCGCTGAGATAAAATCGGATAACGAATGGGGCACTGATGCTGGTCGGATCAGGGGTTCTGGGTTCCAAGGTGAGTTTTTGGTACACCACAATTCACTGAGGTCCTGGTTTCCTGCGCATAGTTCTGTGCATGAGCAGAATCCCTGCAACAATCCCACTGCTAAAAAAGAAATGGGCATAGTCCAGGAAGACCTCACTAATTTCAGGCTTGTCTCCAATCTTCTCTTCTTGGCAAAAATTCTTGAAAATGTTGTTCTTGCCCAACTCATCCAACACATTGACACCAACAACTAACTCGACTCTCACATCAGGTTTCAGGAAGAGATGCAGCACGGAAACTGCTATTTGGAATATAGCAGATGGTATACATAATTCTCTGAATGCAGATAGATGCTGCCTGCTCATCGTCCTAGACCTACAAGGGGCCTTCGACATGATCGACCACAAGCTTTTTCTGAATTTCCTGCACCAAAAATTGGAGCAGATGGCAAAGTTATGCAGTGGTTCACATCATTCTTGCACAACCGCTCGCAACAACTTAAAATAAACAACGCAACTTCCAATCTTCTGCCATCATCCGAGGCTCCTCCAATGCTCAGTCCTTCACCTACACTCTTCATATATACATGGAACCCCTCACTGTAATACTTAAACAAGCCAACATTGCATACCACATTCATGCAGCTTACACACAACTTTACCTTGAAGTAGCCCCAGATCATAGAATGGCTATATAACCTAGACATTCTAAACTACAAACTGACTTCGGCGGCCACCACCAAATCCCTCGTGATCACTCTGGACTCAAGTTTAAACATGAGCTCTCACATAAACCACAGCAAAGGGTGCCTTCTACAACCTAAAACTTCTTAACGCTATTTAGCTCTTTCTCCCACCAACTGACCTAAAAACCGAAACTCAAGCACTGGTTCTGTCTAGACTGGACTATGGGAACACAACCCTCACAGGCACCTGAAACTCTCACTTAGCCCCACTGAGAGCAGCCCTAAATGCAGCAGTAAGGATGGTAACTAGAGCAAAGAGATACAAACGCATCCCCCCCCCTCACCGAAAAGTCTAAAGTGTTTACCAATTTAAGCTCTTTGTTGTTTCAAAACCTGCCTATCTTACACACAAAGCTCTTCACACTGGCAATCCAGCCTACTTTGCATCCAAACTCACAAAGGCAGGCCAAACAAGAAAACTAAGGAGCTCCAACACATTTCTTCCCATCCCACCCAAAAACATAAACAAAAGCCCTCTCTCACTCCTCAGGCAACGCCATCAAAATCTAGGACTCTCTCCTGGTACATATCAGATCTAACCCCTCCTTCACGTTCTTCAAGAGGCAACTAAAAGAATTTCTCCTCAACCAACAACTCAACCTTTCTGGAAATAGCACCGGACTCTCCCTACAATTACTACCTCGCACCACACTTGTATCTCCTAAGGACTCTACATTGGCTCAACTCTCTACACTTTAATCTGAAGTGTATTTCATTGACTGACAATGCGTCTGACAATGTTATAAAGTACTAATATTGATTGATATTGCCTAACAAGTGTTGTGAAGCGCTCTGATACACTCTGGTTTAGATAGGGCTAGAGACCACGCTTAAAATGAATAAATAAAACCATCAAATAGAAAGGAAGAAATACAAGTGATCCACAACAAAAAAAGCCAAAAGTCAACGCCAAAATGTTGACTTACTTGAGCAGATACATCACTGAACATGCACATGCATACTTCATATTGTGCTGGCCATTTTTGCATGTGTGCACATGCTTAAGTCATGATAAGGTAGTAATTTGTGTCTTTACCTATCCAAGGTGGTAGGACTCCATCTAGTAGTGGTAAATTAAAGAAATATCAAAAGTGTGCTAAAGCACATTTAGAGAAAAGAGCAGCCAGATTGCAAACTGCTGTACAGGTACCTCCTAAAAAGTAAAACATAAAGTGAAATACAATTTTAAAAATGAGATGTGGAGGGATGAGGGAGCAATTGATAAACGAGGGTGTGGTGGGAGCAGGTCAACACTGTCGATGAGCAACAGTGAACAGGGATTGGTAGAGGGAGCCACAAAGGAGAAGGTGGCAGAAGAACAAAAGCTGAGATAGATGAAAGGGTAGGTAGGGCAAGTAATGTATGAACTGGAGAATGGGGGAGCAACAGGGAGAGCACGCAAGTGTGGTGATATGAATGGGGAACCAACACCCAGGAGTGAGGGAGAGTGAGCAAGAAAGCACATGCCTTCCCTTGCAATGTTAAAGCAAAAAGAAAAAAGGAGCTCCCTGAAAGTTAGACGTGGAAGAACACAAGTTATCGAGTTTTGGTACAGAAATGTTCCATGCATCATATGCGGGAGTGTTCTGCTGCTTTTATTGTCTGACTGTGCAGTGGTGGCTGATGACATTTAAAAGAGTGGTGTATAAAGGTCTGTGTAGAATTGCATGAAGCAAGCTTACCCTACTTCATGAGAGATTTGGGTGGCTACTCTCACAAATAACCTTTTGACAAATAGAGGGGAAAATTATGCATTTACAAAAAAAATCATTAAAAAATGGTTCAAAAGCTAGAAGTCTGAAATAGAATTCTGAAGGCGTCTTCTTAAAATATTATCCCAGATGCAATAGTGTATGTTGGGGCAAGTTTATACAGGGATCGGATTTTTTAGTTTCATACAACAGTTAAGGGAATGTGGAATAAATTTATATGAAAATGCCCCGAGGTTTTTCAGTGTGGTTAACTCTGAACACAAGTTATTATATCTACGTTACAGTCAAAGTATGGGTTTAAAACTGTGAATACACACGTACAAAAGTGGCCAATTACTTATGATTAAGAGCACTTTTGATATAGTTCAGGAAAACTGAAACCAACCATAGTAAACAAATAACAGTGCTAGCTAGCCACAGACCACCTTAACTGACCTGAATGAAGAGGAACGAGAGCCAGACACGAAGAAAAGACAACTGGAAGCAAGCGTTGGTAAATGCACTAGGTTTCGCCTATGTGATTAATAATAATTTGTTTGTTCACGCCCATTATCACTTCGGTATCACGTCTTCCTGACCCTGTTTACACTTTCTCCGGTTCTTATTGATATCTTGTCACCGTGCTAAACACGTCTCGGGTTGACATCATTACCAATAATTCGGAATCCGTTTTACTTATATTTACATCGTTCACCTTTTAAAACCTAGCGCTAGCATTCTCGTAAACATTCAGCACTTTCAGTTTAACTCACAACCCTCGTTCACTGCTCATTTCTACGGTCATCATCACTAATCACCACGCGCTAGCATCCTTGACCCCTACCAGCTTCTTGCTCTGTCTGCGTTTGCCGTGAGGGGAACGGCCGCGAGGATTTCCGCAGCATCTTCTGGCATTATTCCATCCCACCGTGAGGGGAACGGCCAGCACGGACTACCACTCCCAGCGGCCAGTGCTCACCCCAGGCGCCTGTCATTGACATCAGCAGGCAGCGCCGGGGGAGCTTAAAGGCGGCTTCGGTGTTCCGCAGCGCGGGACGCGCGCAGGCCGCGCCCGGGCGAAGCCCTGGCCAAGGGCGGGCCCGTCCTTGCCCGTCTCTGACCGATTCTGACTGGACTGGGCCACATCTCTAACGCTGCTGCTGTGGCAGTACACTCAAGGTAGAAGGGTGCACTTACATTGACTGGATTTGCAAGTGTTTGTTGTATTTCCTTGTTTTGCTATATAGGCAAATATTCCATACCGCTAGTATTCTGCTCTGGTGGTGTAAAATATTAACTTCTAATTGACTTCATCTAGGCTATCGACTATATTGGCTCTAGTATTGTGTATATAGTGTATGATGGCAACCAAAGGGAAACGTACCGGTGGGTGTGGGTCTGTGACGGGTACTCTTGACCATTTCATTACTAGAGCTGTATCAGTTCTAGAGCATGAACTAGCTAGAACTGAGCGACGCCTGTCCGCAGAGCTAGCGCAAGCCAGACGCTCATCCCTGGGAATTTTGGCACTGGCTAAATCTCCTTCGAAGCCAGCGGGACAGGATGGGGGTGATTTAGTACCACGGGAGAATCTTTGGGTTAGTACTTCTATATCGCAGACCTGTAGTGAAGTGTGTGATGTTCCTGGTGATTCAGGCGACATTGCCATAACAACATGCAGCCCCCCCGTTACTACTAAATCTGCTTTAACCTACCCGCAGACAAGGGCTAGCAAAAAAACTGTAAATCCTCCCAACCCTAAGAGGAAACGAGTAGGGATGTCCCAGGGAGGGAGAAAGGCCAAACACCCTAATGTTACGGAAAAATCTCCAATGGGGGTGATTCAGGACGAAGATCATTTATCTCCAGGTGGGAATGCTACTAGGCATATAGATCAGCCCCAATCGAGTAATATGATTCCCCAGATAGAGAAAATGGTCCGTTCTCTGTTACTACCTCTGCTGGAAAGGGTTAAGCTGGTTAGTGAGAAGGTAGATCGACTAGAACAAACTGTCTTAGGCAATTTTTGTTCACTTAAAAATGTCATCAAACTAGTTACCAAGGAAAGGGATAATCTTTTAGGGGTGTCTTCTACTCTCCCTATTCTCCCGATGGTATCTTCTGATTATGAAGTAATGTCCGGGGTTACACCTGAGGCTGCTCTCCCCAAGGCTCAGGTTATTGACAATTCTATTAAACAATGTGTCGGCCATGTGGGGGATAACCCTACGAGTGTGTCCAGTACCAATGCTGAGAAAAAGTGCGTGAACAAGGGAAGGATTCTGGAATCTGGGGTTAAAAACAGTACATTGTCTAGGGCTCACATGCATTTGCCCCCTGCTTGTACTCCTTATGTAGCCGTACTGACAGGAGTCCCGGAATTAAACGAAGGTGTACTGGAATCGTATCAGCAATTGAAAAACAAAGTCACCTTCTGGCTAAATAGGAACAGACCGCTCCCAAATTATTTGGATGGAAAGATCCTCTTTGCTAGAAGGGTTAGCTGGGTAGGCCCAAGACCCAAAGATGTTCCTGGGGACTCCATTATTGTCAACTTTGGAGATAGTCGTATAGTGCATTATATCTGTGACTCTCGACTGGCTTGTGACCAGTCAAAGATTGGGGTACATGACTTAGGGTATTTTTACAATTCTAATCCCAATATTCCTGCAGGATTTAGCCCAGTTCTGAAAAATTGGGAAGCAAATGACCTGTGCTATCCAGTAGCTCTTGCCTGACCGGTATCTGGGACGCAGTTTCTTATTACATCCCCCAATCCAAGTATTTCAGCCGGAGAGCCTAAGCTTAATGAAAATGTATATTATTCCCCTGTTAACGGGGCGGCTGGGATAGTAGATGTAATAACCCCTGAACTGTCTGGGGAAATGCAACGTGGACGTGAGCAGTCGTGTGCTGACCCTGCACACGTTCATGGCCAAGGAAGGGAGGGGGGGGATCAATGGTTTCTTGGAATATTGCAGGCTTAAAGTCAAAAATGGACTCCCCGGAATGGTTAGCTTATATAGGCAACTTTGATGTCTGCCTCTTCCAGGAAACCTGGTCCTGTGAGCCCCAGTTCTTACAGGGTTTCTTGAATTTTTATGTCCCCGCAACCCAGGGTCTAAGGGGGCGCCCAATGGGAGGCCTGGTAATTTGGGTTCGACAGGATGTATTTCCTGAGGCTTGTGCAATATTTACTGGGTCTGAGGATATCCAACTAGTCAGGGTATCACTTGGGATTCTGGGTGACCTGGATATCTACAACTTGTATCTGAGAGACCCCAATAGGACGGGCTCCCAGGTTTTGGCTCACTTAGTTTCCCTTATAGACCAGTACTCAGGTGGGAGGCGAATACTCGTCGCTGGGGATCTGAATATTACCTTCGAACCACTTTTAGACCCTGACTCTGGGTGGGGCGTTGACACTGTGGAAGATCAATTATGGGGGGTACCTGTGCTTGATCTCAGTCCAATAAAAAGGTGGACTGTGATTATTGTCCAGGCTAATGCTCTCTGCTATGAGTATGGCCTGAGGGCCTTGAATGGGAGGACGCCAGGTGATAAACAAGGGGCGAAGACATTTGATAATGGTCGGCACTCCAGCAGGATTGATTATGTTTTATGTAGCTTGAAATTATGGCAATCTGTTCCAGACATGGTTGTTGAGGCTAGAGTTGAGAGTGACCATAACCCTATCTGTGTAACTCACCAATGGTGGTCTAGTAATCGCCTATTAGCCGGTGAGATGGTTCCGTGCCTCCCTGAGGTAATTTTAACGAACAATATGCGCAGACTCAAGTGGGGTGAGCTCGAGCATAACATCCTGGCTATTGCCGATATAGATAAGAAATTAGCTGATTCCATCGCTGAGCTTGAGGGTATGCTAAACCATGTCCCAGGCAGTGTTGAAGTCACTGAATGCCATGATAAGTTGTTTGCGGAAATAGGTTCTTATTTTATGAAGCCTTTGAGGAACAAGAATAAGGCTCCAACTAAGAGAAATAGATGGTATGACGGTGCTTGCAGAGAATCTAGGGCCAACCTGGTGATAGCTCTGTCTAATGGAGGAAAGGATTGTGTCCGCTTCGCCAGACTAGCATACAAAAAAGCTGTAAGAATGGCCAAAAAGAACTGGGACGAGCAACGTTGGCTTGATTTAAAAAGTGCTTGTCGTACTAGAGATTCCCGGTTATTTTGGAACATTCTTAAGTGGGACAGAGGTGGGCGGCCTGATAGTCCTTCTAATTATGTCTCACAGGTAGAGTGGGTCCAATATTTCAAACCCCAATATGCCTACAATATCTCGTTTAATTTTGCATGGGTGCCAAATTATGCTTTTTTCTCCCAGGGTCCCTTTTGCATCCAAGATGCTAAAAGCGCCCTATGCTCAGTCACTAGTGGACGTGCCCCTGGCCAGGATAGGGTTCCTTCGGATGTTTTTCTCCATGATAAAGATAATTGGAGCAAGTATATAACCCTATTGGCTAATGCTGTGGCTGCAGGCGCACCAGTCCCAAAATCATGGAGGGGGGCAGTCATCATACCTGTATTTAAGAAGGGTGATAGGACGCTCCCAGGAAACTATAGGCCAATTAGCCTTATTGATTCTATTCAGAAGGTGGTAGGGAGGATGGTCTTGAATCAAATCCAAGAATGGATCGACGATAACAACATTCTGTCACCCCTCCAAGCAGGTTTTCGGAAATTAACCAGCACGGTGGACCAAGTCTTTTGCTTTGTCCAGCGACATCGAAAGGTTGGAAAATCACTCAAGGAAGAATAACCTAAGGCTCCTCAATATTCCCGAGAACTTGGAAGGTTCAGACTTAAAGGGGTTTGTCATCTCAATCTTAAAGGGGACTGTTCTGAAAGATCAGTCTGACATTGATTTGATGTCAGAAATCCAAAGAATCCACCGGGACCCCTACAGGAAAAATCCGAAAAGATTGAAACCCCGGAAGATTTTGGTCAACTTCCTCTCATACTCAGTAAAAGATCTAGTTTTATCACTTGGTCTCAAGGAGGGTTCCTTAACTTTTTCCCCCAACGGTTCGGATTCATTTACCTTTCAAATAAGGTCTGACATTTCTCACATAACGGCTACAAGGCAGTGGGAAATGGGCAGTAGAATGGAGGAATTGAGGTCTCTGGGTGTTAAGGTACAATTAAAATTTCCGGCTCAGTTGCGCACCATGCATAACAATCAGATGCACCTATTCCACACAGTCGAAGAAGTAGACCACTTCATGGTTGGATTAAGGGGGGCAGAGCAGGCAAAATGAGGTTTTTCATCTAAACAAGCGAGGGCCTCTCCACAGGATAGTATATCCTTCGTAACATCCTCTTTTTCGTATCCTGCCTCCAATCTTTTTCTCCAGTACATTATTTTCTCTTTTTCTTTCTTAAACCCGAGGTGAGCGTGACCTAATGGGTTCACCCATCTTTAAGGGAGGGTTCCTCAAGGGATTAGGGGCACGCACGGGGTTGTGGGAGGGGTGGGGTCCAGGGGGAGGGGGGCACTATGGGTGGGCAAGGAATAAAAATAAAAATAAAAATAATAAAAACAAAATAACCTCATCTCACTTTTGGGAATCAACTTTCAGTATGACATCAATGCGGGAGGGCGATGAATATCGATGGCAAATGTAACTATTGATCAGGCCGGTTTGGGTCTTCTTTCCTGGAATGTAAATGGGCTACGATGTATCAGGAGGCAAAGGCTGATTATGAAATACCTGGAGCTTTCAGAAGCTCGGGTTTGCCTCCTACAGGAGACCCACCTAACCACAGGGGAGTCGAATAAACTATTTTCAGGGGCACCCTGGATAAAAACCTTTGGCGTCTCGAATCAATGTATGAATAGCCGTGGGGTGGCCGTCCTAGTTAAACGGGGACTAACCTGCTCAGTTAAATCCATCCAGACGGATCAATCAGGGAGATGGGTGATAGTGGAGTTGGACTTCCGGGGGACTGTTTTGACGTGCGCCTCATTCTATGGGCCGAATATTGATGACCCTTCTTATATTGTCAAGCTACAATCTAAGCTTATGCTGGTGGCTCCCCCAATAATTGTTGGAGGTGATTTCAATGCCCTATTAGATCCTATTCTGGACCGGTCGAATCAGGTGCGTTCCATCTCAACCCCCCTTGTCAGACGGGCAATGAAGAATCTGATCCATGATCTCGGCTTGGTCGATGTGTGGAGGGTCACGAAAGGTGACAGGGCTGGATATACCTTCTACAGCAAGAGATTTCATCATTCCTCTAGGATCGACTATTTATTAGCCAGTAAGTTTCTATTTGGAAAGGATTCTGATGTATCTATCCTTCCTAGCCACCTCTCGGACCATTCCCCCGTTTTCTGTTCCATCAAAAAATTACTAATAAAATCTCAATTGAGATGGACTCTCAGCAGGAGGAGGTTAGATGACTCAGACCTAATTCAGGCTATAAAAACGTCCTCTCTGGAATTCTTTGACACCAATATAGGTTCAGCAGCCATCGAGGTAGTATGGGACGCCTTTAAGGCTACACTGAGAGGTCGATTTCATAATCTCATATGTTTCAAAAATCGCTCTGAAGGGAGTGCGTTAAAAGCGGGCGAAGAAAAGATCAGACTGCTAGAAGTCGAGCATTTGAGGCTATTAAAATCCTCAGACGGACAAGGGGTGTTGCAGATAAATCTTGAACTTGAACAAGCAAGACAAAGATACAGGGGTATTTTAGAAGAGAAGTGTAAGAAGCAATGGGAAAGGAGTAAAATGGAGAATTATGAGTATGGAGAGAGGGCTGGGGCTCTTTTGGCGTGGAAAGCGAGATCCGAACGCTCGAAGAATGATATAGCCGAGCTGGTGATAAATAACCGAGGGGATAGATCCACAGATGCCGGTGACATCCAAAACACCATACTTTCTCTATTTACAGATCTTTACGGGGAGAATTTATCCCCCTCCAAACAACAAATTCGCGGGTGGCTAAGCTCAAAATCCCTCCCCACGCTAACACAGGCTAATAAAAACCTCCTTGATTCCCCAATCACGTTGCAGGAAATAAGAACCCAAATAAAGATCTCCAAAAATGGTAAAGCCTCCGGTATTGATGCCCTCCCAAATGAAGTGTATAAATCCCTCTCCGAGGAAGTCATTCCGGTTCTGGGTTCCTTGTTCCATTCAATTTACAGCCCAACAGGCCTTGTCCCTAATTCATGGAGGGAGGCTATCATTGTTCTGATCCTTAAGCCAGGGAAGGATCCAGCTAGAGCGGATTCTTATCGCCCAATCTCCCTGCTAAATGCAGATTATAAAATCTTCATGGGCATTTTGGCAGGGAGATTGGGAAAATTAGCCCCGGGATTGGTCAATGCAGATCAGAAAGGGTTCATTACTGGGAGACACATTCAGGAACAAACCCAGCTACTTATTGGGAACATTGATCTGGCGATCTCTAGACTCGAACCCTTGGCGGTGGTCGCGTTAGATGCCGCCAAGGCCTTCGACAGGGTATGTTGGGCCTATCTTTGGGAGGTGCTGGAGGAGATGGGATTTGGTCCAATTTTTATACACACTCTGAAAAGGTGTTACCAGGATGCTTCAGCTAGAATTCTCATTAACGGCGAACTTACCCCTAGTTTTAATATTCAAAGAGGGACTAGGCAGGGCTGTCCTATCTCCCCTTTATTGTTCGATCTTTACATTGAACCTCTCGCTCAGGCTATAAGATTAGATGAGACTATAACCCCGTTCAAGACTCAGCAATATCGTTCTAAAATCGCATTATATGCGGACGATATAATTATCTACACAGATAACCCCGAGATATTACTGCCAAAGGTTGGAGCTCTACTGGAAGAGTTTGGGGCAATCTCCGGATATTTAGCTAACTCCGCGAAGACGGAGGTAATGTGCTGGAACATAGATCAGTGGAGTGGGGCCACCAGCAAAAAATTTAAATATCTTGGTATTGTCATCGTAAAAGATCTTGAAAAAATCCCATCTATCAATATAGAAAAAACAATAAGGGAAATTGATCAGTTATTTGCAAGGTGGAGGAACCTCCCTTTGACCATCTTTGGGAAGGTGAATCTAGTCAAAATGACAATCCTCCCGAAATTAACTTACCTGTTTAATGCAATACCTCTAGGTTTTCCTAAACACTTTATCTCGAAGGCGCAAAGTAAAATCGGGAGCTTTATCTGGGGTGAGA
Source organism: Triturus cristatus (assembly GCF_964204655.1). Lineage (NCBI taxonomy): Eukaryota > Metazoa > Chordata > Amphibia > Caudata > Salamandridae > Triturus > Triturus cristatus. The sequence goes on along the minus strand of NC_140583.1, from coordinate 1,153,314,203 downwards.
AAGGGGTTAGGCTCTCCTGGAAAAAACTAAGACGTCGCCTAGCCAAAGGGGGATTGGCTCTCCCAGATATACAGTGCTATCTGGTCGCCTTTCAGTTTAAGGCCATTAGGATGCTCCTAGTAGAACCGACTGTATGTTCTTGGGGAAGGCTGTTGGGAGAGTTGGTTAACTCAGAATGCTGTGGAAATAGAGTTGGGTTTCTCTACAAGTTTGGTTCACCAAAATTTTTTAAGCGAGTAAGGCTGAAGGTGATCAAAAATGCTTTGGAGGTCTGGTATTTTATTCGCTCTAGATGTGGGATAGGCTACTACTCCGATCAGGCACCAATTTGGGACTCCCCGGGGACACCCCCTTGCCTCCAGGATAGTTTGGCCCTTCCAATTAAAAGAGCTGGGGTTGTGATCTGGTCTGAGTTGGGGGATGAAAATGGCATTCATCCTTGGGAGGTATTGAAAGCAAGAATTGGTATGGGGTTTTCAAGATTTAAGTTTATCCAACTAAAATCCTGGTTTGAAACAGAAAAGGAGAATTTAAGGGGAAATGGAGAGGTTGAAGCTGCATTAAAAAACATTCAGCATCGGAAAAAGGAGATCTCCATATGGTATAGGCTACTGATTAACGCGGATGATGTCGGTATTCCTCAACAGGTGTCAGCTTGGAACAATTCTCCATTTGAAGCCGATATCGGGAACCTTTTGGAACCCTCCGTGACCCTGCTTTATAAATACACCAAATCAGCTAGTCTGAAGAAAAATCATTTTTTTTGTCACCAACCGAATCTACTATACTCCGGAGAAGATCTCGAAATTCGCCCCCAACCCTGAACCAAGGTGTCCCAGGTGCTTGCTCCCTAAAGCCAATGACATACATATCTTTTTTGATTGTCCCAAATTAGGATCATACTGGGAAGGGGTGTGCAGATATCTATGTATGTCCTTTGGAACTGACATTCTGTTGAACGGCTCTCTGATTTTCTTTGCTAATGATCAGGTGTCCACTGCCAGTATGGCTCAATCCGATAGAGGGCTGTTACTATGTCTGATTTTGTTGGCCCGAAGGGAGATCTGTCTAAGATGGAAGGACCCCCTCCCTCCGAAAATTGAGGACTGGTTAAAATCCGCACTTGCTATGGCCCGATTAGAATCTTTGAGCACCAGCTCTGGCCCCCCTACATTGTGGGCACCCTTTATACGTATGGGTCAGGAATTGAGACTCTGCTGATCCCCGGTTGCCGATGTTAAGGGTCGATAAAAACCATGGTCCTATGATTAACACCTAAATCCCGGACGATATAAGGGGATTGGTTGGATAACCTAAACAAGTGCAGGTGGTCGGAGGGCGCCCCATCATTAAACCGACCAGTTATGCCCTGCAAACAGTTTATAGGTGAGATGAGGACAAAAAAAAAAAAAAAAAAAAAAGAAATTAGCTGATTCCATCGCTGAGCTTGAGGGTATGCTAAACCATGTCCCAGGCAGTGTTGAAGTCACTGAATGCCATGATAAGTTGTTTGCGGAAATAGGTTCTTATTTTATGAAGCCTTTGAGGAACAAGAATAAGGCTCCAACTAAGAGAAATAGATGGTATGACGGTGCTTGCAGAGAATCTAGGGCCAACCTGGTGATAGCTCTGTCTAATGGAGGAAAGGATTGTGTCCGCTTCGCCAGACTAGCATACAAAAAAGCTGTAAGAATGGCCAAAAAGAACTGGGACGAGCAACGTTGGCTTGATTTAAAAAGTGCTTGTCGTACTAGAGATTCCCGGTTATTTTGGAACATTCTTAAGTGGGACAGAGGTGGGCGGCCTGATAGTCCTTCTAATTATGTCTCACAGGTAGAGTGGGTCCAATATTTCAAACCCCAATATGCCTACAATATCTCGTTTAATTTTGCATGGGTGCCAAATTATGCTTTTTTCTCCCAGGGTCCCTTTTGCATCCAAGATGCTAAAAGCGCCCTATGCTCAGTCACTAGTGGACGTGCCCCTGGCCAGGATAGGGTTCCTTCGGATGTTTTTCTCCATGATAAAGATAATTGGAGCAAGTATATAACCCTATTGGCTAATGCTGTGGCTGCAGGCGCACCAGTCCCAAAATCATGGAGGGGGGCAGTCATCATACCTGTATTTAAGAAGGGTGATAGGACGCTCCCAGGAAACTATAGGCCAATTAGCCTTATTGATTCTATTCAGAAGGTGGTAGGGAGGATGGTCTTGAATCAAATCCAAGAATGGATCGACGATAACAACATTCTGTCACCCTTCCAAGCAGGTTTTCGGAAATTAACCAGCACGGTGGACCAAGTCTTTTGCTTTGTCCAGCTCCATTGGAGGGTGGTGACATTGGGGAAGGGCAGTCTTTACGCAGCTTTTATTGACTTAAGAACTGCTTTCGACCTTGTTCCCCGCCACCGGTTGTGGGCAGTCCTTGAGAGGCTAGGTCTCCCCAAAGAAATTTTGACAATGGTAATGCGTTTGCATGAGTCCAACTATGCTAGGATTCAATGGGGTGGGGCAGGTGAGGACACCCCTGAGTTCCCGGTTGAGCGTAGTGTGCGACAAGGTTGTACTATGGCACCCACGCTCTTCTCTCTTTATATTAATGGGATAGTTGATCTCATGCTTTCAGTCAATACCGACGCTCCAAGGTTGGCTGGTGTTTCCATCCCCATATTAATGTTTGCAGATGATACGCTTATCGTATCCAGAACATCTAATGGTCTGCAAAAAGCCCTCCGCCTGTTTGATGATTTCTGCCTCGACCATGGTCTGGAGGTCAATGTGGCAAAAACGAAATTTATGGCCTTCAACCCTCATAGCAGCTTCCGAGGGAAAAATGTGTTCATGAATGGGCAACCTCTAGAAATGGTAACCAATTTTACGTATCTTGGATTGCAAATCTCAAGTAGTAATAATTGGCGTAAGCATCTTGAAATGGCCTCCCTGCGATTTAAACAGCTAACTGGTGCCCTGAGTAGGGAATTTAGCAGGTCCTTCACAAAACCAATAAGCCCGGTATTGCAAGTTTATGAAGCGAAGGCCCTAAACTCTGTCCTTTATGGGGCGGAGCTCTGGGGTTTTGATCAGCTAGCGACTTTGACAAGTGTGGAGCATACATTTTTTCGAAGTATAAGTGGTCTTCCTCCGAGCACCCCTCTGATCCCACTTAGGTATGACCTGGGCAGGAGGTCCATTAAGGATATCGCAAGGCTCCGTCCGGTCATATACTGGCGGAGGCTCTGGACTACTCCTGAACTTTCCCACTATGCTAATGGCCTTATGGACATTATAAAAACTGATGTCTTCCATAAAATTGAGTGGCTGAAGAACTTACATGCGTGCCCAGTTTCCATCAAAAAGTTCTCTTAAAATAGCATACTGGGAAAGAATAGATTCCCAGGTATTGAGTAGAGCTACAGGGATGTCCGGGAATTTTCTCGAGTTCAAAGACTCCCCCAGCCTTGAATTATACTGGGATCTGGTGACTAATGTGGGCGATAGGAAACTCTACTTCCAGTTTAGAGCTGGCTCCTTGCCTCTCAGATTTTTGACTGGAAGGTGGGCCAGGAACTCGGAATTCCAGTGCCCTGCATGCGGGGCTGCAATAGAAACAACTCCCCACTTCCTGTTTGCCTGCCCGGCATTTACCATCCCAAGGCGCGTTTGGCTTTCCCCCATGTGCAAGTCTCTCGGCACAAGGAGCTGCACTGTGGCATTACGCATTTTGCGCACTAGCTCTTTAACAATAGTTTCTGTCGCATTGGCAAAATATTTGGGCTGGGCATGGGCATTGCGGAGAAAAACAATTAAGCGTACCCTTGATGGGCTTTAATGAATTCTGTGTCTGGGTTTTCCCTTTTAACCCTTGAACTAGGGATTATTTAAAAGTGTTTTTTATTACTACATGTCAGTCCATTGAAGTGTTTAATGTTTTTTTAAATGTATTTTAACGTATTTATTGAAATCTATGTTTTATGTACTATGTTTGTGTCTTTTATGATTGTTTTAAATCGAATAAAGACTGATGAAGAAAAAAAATAAAAAATAGTTTTTTGTTGTAAGTTGTAGTTTGGTGAATAGTTGTGCAAGTTATTGAAAGTCTGTTGAAGTGTTATGTCTTGGTTTTAAAAAAAATACAATATATTGTGTTGTTACTGGTCTTATTATACAGTGGGGAGATTTAGTAAATGGGGTAGTACTATAATAAAAATACATGTACCTGATAAGTAGGGTTGAAATTGGTGCTGCTATAGGAACAATAGGTAAAAGGTGGATGAAACACCAAGCATTCATTTCACCCATAACTAGGATCATAACCAATATATATTTGACAAGTTAAACAAAGGCTTCATACGTTTCTAAAAGAAATTTGTCTCTGGAGCCATATAGCATTGTTTTAAGAGACTGACAACATCAGAACACTTCTCGACCGTGAAGAAACCGTGGCCCTGATTCCTGATTCTCCTCGACCTGCCCGCGGCATTCAACACAGTCTCCCACAATACCCTCATTAACAGACTCCACAACATAGGTATACAGCATAAGGTCCTCAAGTGGATTGCCTCCGTCCTTACAGGATGCACACAGAGCAACTGCCTCCCTGCACCACTGCACCCAAAGAACTCATATGCTGAGGGAAGGATCATCCCTCAGCCCTACCCTGTTCAACATCTATATCACCCACTAAGCAGACATTGACAGATCCCAAGGACTCAACATAATCTCCTACGGAGTTGACACTCAACTGATCCTGACGCTCACTGAGGACCCTTCCAAAACTAATTTCTGCAATGCTATGACCAACTGAAGGATACGAAAGACGTCTTATGCCACCTGAGGGACCTTGAGATCAACACCGAGGAAGACCTGTTCATAACTATGGACATTCAAGCACTCTATACGAGTATTCCCCAGAGACTGACTTTGGAGGTGGTGGACCAAATCCTCCTAAACCAAGATTGGCCTTTTATTACACCGACACACTTCATTATGGAGTGTGCAGAGTTGGCCCTCACTGAGAACTTTTTCGAGTTTGTGGACAAACTATACCACCAGATCAAAGGCACGTCAATGGGCAGCACCTTCGCGCCTAGTATGGCGTGCCTTCAGTTTGAGGAAGACCACATCTTCAGTGACAATAACCCATTCAACCACCGGATGAAAACATGGAAGCGATATATAGACAACATTTTTGTCATGTGGCATGGTACACCAGAGGAAGCCACTACATTCATGGAGTGGGTTAACAGCAAAGATATTCACCTCAACTTCACGCACACCATTGAGAAAAACCATGCCATATTTCTCGACCTAGACATCACCTTGACCACAGAAGGGATCTCCACCAAAGTGCACACAAAACCAACAGACAGGAATAGACTCCTATTATATGAGAGCTACCATCCAAGGGCACTACGACAGAATCTACCAGTGGGCCAATTTCTAAGAGTACGGAGGAACTGCTCAGAACTAGAGTCATTCCAAGACCAGGCAGAAGAACTGGAAACTAAACTTCTGGCAAGACATTATCCAAAACGTATGGTCAGGCGAGCTAAGAAAAGGGCAAGAAACAATAACCGAGAAGCTCTGCTGGACACTACAATAAAGGAACAATCCGACCGTCTGGTGTGCGTGACCACATACACACCTGCGTCTAACAAAGTCCAGAATATCATTAAAAAAAAAATGGGCAATACTCAACAGTGGGAACCCCCCCCCCTTTTTACTTTTAAAAGAAGCAGGAACCTGCGAGATGACCTGGTACACTCTAAAATCACACAGGAGGAAGATAGTAACCAATCCACCCTATGGAGCCAACCTAAACCAGTTGGCCATTATCCTTGTGGAAATTGTGTGTGCTGCTATTTGACTATCACCACTAAAGAAGTGGATATTGGCACGAATAACCCCTGGAAACAAACAAATGTTAGTAACTGCAACATGGGATGACTCCTGGTGGCTCGCATCGCTGGGGACACCCCTGCACCTACCAACCACGAACGCAACCTGGGAGTCATCCTCGGCTCGAAACTCACTATGACCAAACAAGTTAACGCTGTCTCCTCCACCTGCTTCAACACCCTCTGTATGCTGCACAAGATCTACACATGGATCCCGACAGACACAAGGAAAACAGTCACCCAGGCCCTAGTCAGCAGCAGACTCGACTATGGAAACGCCCTCTACGCCGGAGCCCCGACCAAGCTCATCAACAGACTGCAAAGAATCCAGAATGCCTCTGCACGCCTGATCCTCGACGTCCCGCGCCACGACCACATCACCCCCCACCTGAGGAACCTGCACTGGCTCCCCGTTGACAAAAGAATCTCCTTCAAGCTCCTGATCCACGCACACAAGGCACTCCACAAGACCGGCCCAGCCTATCTCAACCGTTGACTCTCCTTCTACGTACCCAACAGGAAACTCTGCTCCGCAGACATCTCCCTGGCTACCGTCCCACGCATCTGTAGCACCACAGCTGGAGGCAGATCCTTCTCCCACCGCGCCGCCAAGACCTGGAACACCCTCCCCCTCAACCTACGACAAACTGAAGACCTTCTATCCTTCAGGAGACGACTCAAGACCTGGCTGTTCGACCAGTAGCAACAGCACCCCCCACTCCCCACCCTCAGCGCCTTGAAACCCTTGCGGGTAATTAGTGCACTTTACAATTTATTTGATTGATTGATTGACACTGAAAACATGATATATATATGCTGATCTGCCCATGCAACCTGAAGTACATTGGTATGACTACGAGAAAAGTGAAAACACAAATTAATGAACACCGCAGCACAATTCGGTGCAAAAAAATCTCCAGATTAACTAAACATTTTCTGGAGTCAAATCATACTAAATCAGACCTCAAATGGGTGGTCAAGGAGGTAATGAAGAAAACAGACATGAGCCAACAACTACATGTCAGAGAAGAACGCTGGGTGTACCGGTTGCGCTCATGGGACACAGGGCTAAACCATGAAATTCCATGGCTACAACTAGCCCGTTGAGCCAAAATCACATATAGTCTATTAGTAGCTGACCGAATCAGAAGGTCATCTCCTCTATGACAAGCACGACTGATAAAGCCATAGGAACATCTGACTTCGCCTCAAACCCCTTGGCCAGATAGGAATATAACTGATCTGGCTCTATATAAACAAATAAATGTGAATCCAAATATAAACAATCACCACTCTAAAATTAATACTTAATTTTATTTTATATTTTGGCAACAATTTACTAAATATGAGGCTACCAAGTTATAAATAGGACACCATGTGTCAAGATACAGCCAGAACACGGACCAAACGGTGCACCTTAACCACCTGCCCGTTGTTTCCTCAACCAACAGATATTTTTCACAGATTACGTTGTGTCCGTCAATAGCTAAAAGGAGGCAACTTTAAAGATTTGTTAAGAAAAAGGCTGTCTAAATTTACGTGCCTGCGCACGCAGCACTCAGACAGAGCCGCTATACACAAGCGGTCTTGTGTCCCAGTAGGCATATCCAAAACAAAACCACGCACTCTCTCATTAACGGGGAGGAGAGCGGTGTAGCGCCATTAACGCACGCGCAAGTCCGCACCAGAGGCACTTTTTCCTTGATAGAGATTGCATACTCTATTCACGCCCAAAATCAGGCAACCAGGTAGCTTGCCGGCCGTACACTGGATCTCACACAGACTGCACCTTTCAATTAACGACTAATCAGCCAGCGCGCAGGAGTATAAAAACTCGCTCCTCTCAAACCATTATTCACCGGCGGGGAGGCGAAGCGGATGACTGTAGATGAGACTGCTGGAAGCGCTGAAGATGACAGTAAGAGTATGAATGTCACGGAAGAATGAAGAAGCGTATATTCACGCTTCATGTGCATTCACTCAACACGAGGTATGCACCTTTATGAATGATTGTATGGATGTTTTTCTTTTTCTCCCCCACATGGTCCAGGATCAAAACAGCTCATTTTTCCATGTATCGTTCTCATTTCAGAATTGTCACAGTAGGCCCTTCCACCCTCAACCTCCCATGGAGTAAGTAGGCTAGTGTCTTTGGGTAAGCGGCTAGAAAACAGTGTTTTCGTTTTTCCAAAGTGTTGACACCTATGACTGACACGTGTTTCACTTAGATACCATCATGCGCGGCATAAAGTATGGTGATGTACGAATAGCATATTGTGCAATTATCACAACTTACATGTCCGGTATGGTTGGTTTCTGTTTTGTTTCCTTTTTCCCACAGATACTCTCACATTTTAGTACTGCACTACACGGGGAGTTTTTACCCTCACCCCCGGTCCTATAGTGGTTGTTCCTTCATACACATAGTGTAGAAAGACAGAGCCCATTATACATTCTGGTCCTGATGAATGCTATGTACCCATCAGGGACGCAAAGCAGAAACATGTTGACCATTTCTAATACGGTGAAGGGATAATGAGTTCCCATATCACCGCCCACTTCTTTTAATACCATACATTTGCACTTTAATTAAATTGTCTTTGTACAAATGTAATGGTTTTTAGATCACTTCTCACCAAATCACGGGCCACCACTTAGCTTTAGAAGTGCATCCCTGTCTTCAGGTGTATGCCCACCCTCTATCAAACAGAGTTTTTAGAGGGCGAGAATGGCCTATGATGAAGCATGACACCAGGTGGTGTGTGAGGCCAGTCCTTCACTTCTTGTGATATGACCCCATTGGACTTGCATCTCTAGAGACCCTGTAGGAACCTGTAGGAATCCCAACTAGGAACAGCCCCATTTGTGTTTACAGGGTCAGTAGTTCGCTATGATGCGGTAGTGCTGCTACTGAGGTGGGTGCGTATGGGGCTGGGGGTTGCCGACTTTGCTCTTGTTGCGGATTTGTCATTGCAACCAGAATTGTAGTAATTGCTTCTGCCCCTTGTTGCCTTACTGGGTCTGAGTTGTGCTTCAACTCTCACGCGACGTTTGTGCTGATGTTCTTACTTCGTGCAGCTGGGACCCTGAGTGCTTTTTCTTGCTGCCCCTTTTCCTGTCGTGTATTTTGGTGTTCTCCCATTGCTATATCTTACCTATGTATTTATAATTTTTCCTTTTTTATTTATTTCCTAGATGGCCATGACAGCAACATGTGTTTCTCCTTTCTTTTTTGAACATGTTCCCTTTATCGTTTCTTGTTTTTTTTTTCCAGGTTCAGGCACACTTCCCTGCAGGCCGTCTGGCCCTCTTCAGCTGCTGTCGTGTTCTGGCCGAAGCCACTTGGTGTATCACCCTTCTGCAGGGTCACCACCTCTCTTTGGGCTGACTATCGTGGCCAGACACTGCTGTGGTGCACATGAGCCACAAGTAGGGTGCACACAGTCGACCGACCAACGCCGAGGCCTAGGGACGCAGCGTTGGGGCCTGATGTGTAGGTATGCACTCATCGGGGATGCAGGGACAGCCAGCGGCTAGGGAGGTATGGGTTCTTCCTCCGCTTGGATATGCGGTGCACGTAACTCTCGGCCAGTGGCTCACACGCCATGCTAGGGATTTTTGCTCCGTAGGGCCTCCTGACACATGCGGCCAGCGGGCCTGGGAACTTCGCGCAACTGCGGTGTAGTGGCAATGCAAACCGCTAATCTTCACACGGCACGCAACCACCCTCTTCGCCAGTGTCATGTCCACTGTGTGGTGGGCAAGATATTTGGCTGCAATAATGCACGCAGTATCAGCGTTCTAATAAACCACACACTCTCACTGCATATATCTCCACAGTGGCCTCGAGAGACCACCATCCCCTTTTTAGGGCTCGCGCCTAGCGTTGCAGTGCGCAGAACTGCTCGCGCAGCGAGAGACCTCATGTAGGTGGTTCTGAAAGCTGACCACATGCGTGTGCTTTTGTTTTCATCAGCTGCTATTGGGTCTTTGTAAAAAAAGGCAGCACGCCATTGGTGAAAGGCGTGTGAATGTCCCAGCTTCTTTCCAAATGTAACCACCCATTGCCCAGTGGTGTCTGTTACGTGCAGCAGCGGCACAGACAATAGGCTCCCTCGTCCCCGCCCCTTTGTGGTGCGCGCGCACCACTGGTTTCGATTCCCGGCCCCGCTCCTCTGAGGTGCGCGCGCACCACTGGTTTCGATTCCGTGCTTATTTTTCTGCATTCAGTCTACTACATTCCTGTCTGGGTTGTTCTGATGATTAGATAGCAGACTGGGTTAATGTTCCGGCTGCAGCCATCTCCGTGTCCTGATGGTCGCAGGGTTCCACTTATCGCACCACCACCTCCTCTTCGGCAGGTAGGGAGTTAGAGAGCACTGAGTGCAGCGCACTGACTGAGGCAGATCTGTTCCGGGCGCCTGGGAAATGTCGCGTGTGGAATCGTGGCTGGTGATTAAAGGGTCAGACTGAAGCACAGCGGCCAGACAGGTGCTGCCCAGCTCCGATAACTCAGCCAACTCCAGACACTGCCCTCCGTGCCGCTTTCTCACACTGCCCAGCGGTGCTAATGCTGCCAGTGGGTGCAAACTCGCCTCGTGGCAGCCCTCTCCATGAGTGCTTGCTCCTCTCACTGCCCTCTTGTGCCTCTTCCTCAGACTGTCCACCCGTGCCAGTTTACACTGCCCATGAATGCCTTACCACCGGTGCCACCTCCTCAAACTACCTACTGGTGCTAATCTACACTTTCCACCATTATAACCTCCTCCGAATCTTACCTTGTGCCAGCTGTTCTTCCCACGGCCTACTGGTGCCACCTTCTTATCCTGCCCATGCGGGCCCACTTCCATATAGCACCCACCAGTGCCATCTCCATACATCAACACTGCCACCTGTAACAGCTCCCCAGAATGCCCAGCAGTGTTCTTTTGCACACACCTGCCAGCACCTACTCGCACAGCCCAGCCGTGTCTTTGGTGCATGTCGTTACTCATCGTATTGGTCCAGAGCTCTCCTCTTCATTGGTGCCAGTCCTGCCAGCGTCACATACGTCACCATGCCAGCACCTCGCCATACACCAGTGACAGCCGCTGCAACACTGCTCACTGGTACAAGAACCGCACCCTCCTATTTTACTTTTGACTACCGATTCTGGCATCCTGCCTTTCACAGTTTTACAACTTGTTTCAGTATCTTAACAGTTTATTCTACAGTGGGGAAAAAACTGGTGCAGCAAGAGGCGAATAACTGCAGTAGAACACTGATTAGCTTGGTGGCGTCACTTCAATTTATGACTGGTGGCCTCTGCTTGTCGCTGGGCGTGTCTGTTTGGTAAGGATCATCACGTCAGTGGCAGCGGTTGACTACTCATATTTAGTTGCTTGACTTCTGTGCTTCGCGCTCCCGCACCTCAAGGGATCTTTTGTGTGCCATGTGTGCGAATTTGGGGTTGATAGGTAGTACTAGTACAGTCTCATTTGGGATCAGTTTGAATATGCCCGTATTTTCAGCATATTATTCGTTTTAGGAGGAAATCGAGGAAATCAACGTGTTTGTTTTCCAGGTTTAAAATGTGAAGAAGTTTAGAAAATGCTAATTTAATATTACGGAAATGCTAACTAAAGGTTGGCAAGCCACTAAAAGTTCGAGCCAGGCAGGGACATCTGAAGAATTTTGGGGGCCATGGGCCAAAAGTATTTTGGGGTCCCCTGTTCGGACAACTTTAGTTTTATGATCCAATTTCAACTCTTTTTTGGCTTCTTTGGCCAGGTCACTGACAGTGGGCACACTTGTCCAAATTCTAAATGTTTTTACATCTAATATCCTGGGATAGTGATGTGTATTTTCAGTATTGTAACACAGCAGCACCTCACTAATATTACTGCAAATAATCTCTGTGACACCCTCCCATATGTGAGTCACGTTTTGGTCATGGATGTTGCATGAAAACGGCATTTATAACAGAACAGAGTGGGCTCTATTAGGTGGCCCCCTGAAAGGCTGGGGCCCTGGGCCAGAGCCCACTTTACCCATGCCTTAAAATGTCTCTGGAGCCAGGTTTGAGGTCCTTTTAAAACCTCAAGGCCAAAGAGAGCCGAGATTTCATGGTAGGGTATGTGTTCCTCCCAATAGGTAGTGCTGCAGACTCATGATAATGGAGAACTAGGTTACAATCCAGGCCTTGGTTCACTATTGTGTAAATCAGTGCAAAACATTTAATTTTGATGTGTCGATAAAATGTACAACATAGATTGGGTCTGTTGTGAAGTGCTAGTAACAAAGAACTTCTCTGGACACAAGCTGCTTTTGCTGTTCCAGCTTTATTTGGTAAATATGAAGCATAAAAGCCTGGGTGTGTAATCCCTGTGGAGCGCTCCATGTAACTTCCTACGCTGCCTTCGTCACAACATAGCAGCCAGCTAAAAATATAATAATAGAATTTAGACAAACCTTTTTTAGATGTGCATTCCATTTGCTTTTTTTGACAATTTTAGTCATAAATACAAAAATAATCATAAAGTAAAAGTTATATATAAATATAAAACAATTTGATAAAAGAGTAAAACGCCATAACATTACAAAAGCCAGTTGAGAATTTGTTTAGGACAATTGACACCAAGCATTTGCAATGCAATAGGTCTCGCATTACTGAAAGTTTGACCTATTGGTGTTGTAAATAATAATGCAACGCCAATAGCTCAAACTTTCAGTAATGCGAGACCTATTGCATTGCAAATGTTTGTTTATATACCTTAAGACCAAGTTCAGCCATCAGTGTATTATAGAAGCCTGGTGGCACTCTACAATTGGGACACAATGAGAATTTGCGCAATTACAATGGAGTTATAACTTATAAGTATAGGCCAGGGGTCTATTTAAACATGCAATATGATTGTTACAGGAAGAGTATTGTATCCCTCATAGATGACATATAAATAACTGATGATAAACTAGAAGAGTGCCTTCAACATGTAGAGTGGATTTTTAAAATAATTGCAGAAGCAGGCTATAAAATGTATTACAGGAAATCAAAATGCTGCTATTTAAATGGGGTTTTCTGGAATATCAACTATCCGGTGAAGGAAAAGGATCTACACCTAATTTCTGAGTAAAGTGTGGATAGAGCATTAGAATTCCCCAAATTACACTTGATAAGCTGTAAGCTTTAATGGGGGCTTCTTAATTATGACAGAACATACCTCCAACATTAATCAAAGAGAGTCAACACATTATACCAATTAAAACGTCCACATTTACTCCTTAGAATTGGAAGGAAGAGCGCACTTACATACTTAGGTATAATCGTGCATTGAATATCTACAAACATGGAACAATCAACAAAATTTAGTAATTAGAATAGCTCCTAGTCAGGTTGGATTTACCTACATCCTACAATGTCAAACTAGACCGACAGCCTAATTCACATATTTATTCTGCTGCAGAGAGGTGGTGTCCTCCAGTGTAGAAGGTTGTCAGTTAGACTGCAATTATCAAATAAAGACCCACTGCACAGGAGAAAAAGATTATCATAGTCTTACCAATACATACTTTAGAGGCCAAACTAAAGAAAGAATATTAAATTCTAGAGCTTTATACATAGAGGGACGCAATTATCTGTAAATTGATACTTGTATAGCGCACTACTCACCCGCAAGGGTCTCAAGGCGCTTGTACGAATACCGCTGTGGAACCCATCCTGGCTTTCCCTGTGAGGCGTCCACTCCTGGGCACCCCCAAGGTGGAGGCCAGGCACCCTTAGCGTTGTGGGGGCCGTTGTGGAGATTAAGCAAGCTATTGCCCAGAGTTGCAGAGTGGGACTCCATGATTGGAATGGCACCGAGGCGAGAATTATCAGGTTCGTGGAATTTTTGAGCCCAAGACCCGCCGAGGCGGGGAATTGAACCCTGGTCCCGGGCTAGACCTCTGCATCAGGGTCTGACGCTCTAATCATTGAGATAATCAGTCTGAATATGACCCAACATTGAGAACTTAAGAGTTTCTGCAGTATCGATAGGCAATCCCTAAATCACCATCAATGAACTACTTAAATGAATGCCAAACTTTATTTTATACGACAGATCTACACAGCATGAAGTAGTCACAAAACAATGGTTTTCAGCGGCTTGTGCAGCAACATTTGCCATTACGTTTAAAGCCAGACACATACATGTAAAGCCTTAATGTAATGTGCACAGATTGCAGACCTGAATGTGCTTCTTGTAGCCTTACATAAAGTAAATCCATCCAACAATATATTGTTAAAGATTTAGGGCCAGATTTACTAAGCCCTTGCGTGGTCCTTGGATCATGCAAGGCAACAACGCAAGGTAACACAAGGATTTAATAGCGAAACACTAAGCCACACAAAACCACCCTACGTGGCTCTGCGCGGCTTAGTAAATCCCGATTATCACAAGGTAGCACAAATGATTTAGGCCCCTGTACATGTGACCATTTTTCAACACAGGATACTTTACATTTTATAATGTTTTGTGAGCATTTTAGCCCCACGAGGAGAACATTTTTAAGTCCTATTTGAAAGGGGAGGGGTTTTGTGCAAGTTAGACCTGCCTTACTATATTTGCAGCTGTTAAATAACCCCAGGGAGATTTTTAATGTTGCAAATTTTTGGGTGGTGCAGTTAGACATGGGAAGAAAGGGTGCTAGAAATGTTAAATTGTTGTTTGATTTTATATGTTGATAACATTTTTTTTTATTGCTTGATTAATGAATTACAAATTACCTCTTTTTACCGGTATTCTTTTATTGTTTGTATGTGGTATATTTTATTGAATTCAAAATGTATTAATATTATCTTATGTACTTTTCGTATGAAAATTGTTTGTGGTGTACTTTTATGGCTTTCACTAGCCGTATAAAGTGGTTTGAAGTGACTGTGTTCCATGGGTGGAGCATGGCGTTCCCACTATGGGAAGTGAACCTGGGATTGCATCAGAATGGTACTCCTTCCCAACAGAGATATAACAAGAAGTATCTTTATTTCTGCTCGTTGTTCCCTCTTTCTGCATGTGCTGCATTTTGCACATTCTTCCTCTTGTGGAGGAGGTAGATGTAGGGCGAACACAGGCTCAAAACTCCATGTATGTGCAGCAATCCAGTACTAGCATCAAAAGGACTAATTGGTGGGAAGGAGTTTCAGCTGCAACACTATGCCCTTCCACTCTCCCTTAGGAAGACTTCATCCCTGCTTGAGTTCAGGAAACTGCTCAAGACATGGCTCTTTAGAAATTAGCCTTTCCTGCGGGCGCTAGGTGGCGCAAGTGCGGAATGGAACGTTGCGTGAGGCTCCCGCTGCTGAAATCCGTAAGATGATCCTTCTCCCCAGCTGGTAGCTGTCTGTACACGGCGGATTTGAGGTCTTGGCATGCTGTCGCTGACTCGGTGAAAGTCTCAGGCGAATCGGCACTCGGCAACGTGTGAGTAAGATACGGCCAGGAGCTGTGACCCGGCAGGGGCGGCCTACGCGAGGTCGCGGCGCCCACGAGGTATATAGGCCTCGCATCACTGGGTGAGTGATTCCGCGCTGCAGCGTTGGATTTAGGCGGCGGAGGTGCCCACGATCCAGTGGGGGGAGAGTGCTGTGAGAGGATCGGGTGGCAGACCAGCCACTAGACAACAGACACTTGGCGCTGTGCTGTGCCATTTGGTGTGCCCCTGCCAAGAACGGACGGCGTCCAGCTACTTTGCCGATCTACCGCTGTGCTGCCTGAGAGACTGCTAATGCACTAACTTGTATTGAATGATCTGTTAGCTGCCCCAATAACTTACAATCTCCAGAACTAAGGAACTGAAGAGTTGTGGCGGGGGTGCTGGAAATCTCGGGCGGGGGGATACCTGGCGGGGCTTGATAGTGACAGCTGCCGGGTCCCGCCGCTGCAGAGCCTGAAGTAATTGGAAGCGCCGGCGCTGCGGTTCTGTATTTGCGGGGCGTCCAGGGTTGCTGAGACTTTCGCCTCAAATCGCTGAACTGGGCGTTGGTGGAATTAACAACACAGTGGAAGAAGCAATGCATACGTGGATCGGGTGGCAGTCCGGCCATCAGGCAACTGTACCTGGCGCTGAGTTGTGCTATCTCTGAGCTCCCCTGATTACTATGGATGTACTTCTGCTGTTTTATCGGCCCGCAGTGGTGATGCCGAAGGGGCTTTAGTCTCATGGAGGTTGCAAGCCCTGTAGACTGGCGCTTAATGAGTGACATGCGGTAATTGTTGAGACGCCATACGGGTGTGGGAGCTGGTGTAGTGGAGCTGCTATTCTGACTGTCATTGGCCATAAAATAAGTGCATACATACGGTACATGCTGATTACAGCACGAGTCGTGGAGGGGCTACTGGCTCGCGCTGTGGGACCTGCGAAGGGAAGGCATATGGATTCTCGCGCGCTGCTATAGATGCTGCCTCGTTGACGCTGTCATCAGTGTGTATGACAGGGATGGCATCCTGAAGAGGCGACGAGCCGCACAAGCACTGCGGCAGGCATTGCATCTGCCCTGAGCACTACACGGTTGCCCCAACCAGCGGGACTACTGCAGGTACACAGCTTAACGAACGCAACGCAGCAGTATGCCCTTCGCCATGACAGTGCCTATAGGCACCCATTGATGTGCCACTAACATGGGGAAGCCGGATGCCAGGCAGCCTCGGATCCACTTTGAGGCTAAAAAGAATGCTAAAACAAACCTGGAGAGTGACGATGCTGGTGCAGCGACGAATACCCGGGAGCCCCCCGTTGCACCTGAGGACGATATGAAGGCCATTTTGCTGGAGGTTCGGCAGGGCATTGCAGCTATTGCCGACAAAATGGAGGTGATGAACACACGCATGCACAACATTGTCGGCAAAATTGATGGTCACGAGGAACGGATTAAGGAGACTGAACGCCGTATCTCGGACGCAGAAGATGCCAAAACACACATACAAAGCACAGTTGCCCAAATTAACAAGCTACTGAAAGTCATCACTGCCAAAAATGAGCACATCGAAGCGAGGAGCCAAAGGAATAACATCAGGGTCCTGGGTATACCAGAAACTACCACCACGGGCAAAATGGAGTTATACATCGAGAAACTTCTGCTGGCAGTGGTGGGGGCAGAGACCCTCTCCTCTCAATTCGTGGTGGAGAGGGCGCACCGCTCATTGGGCCCCAGACCCCCTGTGGGAGGACCCCCACGCCCCATTATAGCTCGTCTCTTAAATTACAGAGACCGAGATGTGGCACTTCGAGTGGCACGGAAGCAGAAGCAGTTGCACTACTAGGGGGTGCCGTTCACCATCTACCCGGACTTCACCGCTGCTGTGCAGGAAGATAGACGTAAATTTCTGCCGGTAAAGCAGAAATTGAGACAAGCCCAAATAGATTATGCACTGTTATACCCTGCCTGCCTTCGCATTACCTATCAAGGTAAACAAACCTTCTGCACAAAACCCCAACAGGCCGAAGACTTCCTGAAGCAGCTAAAACGGTGTAATAAAGCATCACATTCTCCTGATGACTCATCGACGCTGGCCACCTCGGACATTGATTGACAAGACCAATCGGGGGGTGCCGGTAGGCTTGCGCCGGCGAAGGCTATACTCTACGAATTTTACTCTTGAGACATGTTTGAACTTTCTAGCAGGACATTGAACTTTCTAGCACGACATTGACCAGACCACTTTGTATTTCAGAACTGGCACTGGAGTTGAAAGGTACTATTCACCGGGTGCCCTCACTCCCTTAATGGGGTTGACAGTGTCATCTCACACCCCTGAGGGAGAGAGTGTCGCTTGTGAGCCGCTTAGATATCGTCCCCACTCAGGAGAGCCCTCTTTACAGTCTTACATCTACCCGGAAGGGTTAATGGCCCTGGTAATATGGGGTGGTTGGGATAGGGAGGTGGGAGGGGTGTTTTTTTCTGGCATGTTTGGGATGCTGCAGTGGGAGGGGGAGGTAGGGGAGGGAAATGTTCACAGTTTAGTAATGGTTCTATTAGTTACGGACAGACAGCGCAGTGCTCGCATAATTGCTCTTAGCATGGCAAGTACAATCTTGCACATTGCCCACACTATCACTGATGGGGATATGGCTGAGTCGATATCTGATAATTGGCTAGGGATTCTATCTATGAATGTGCGAGGGCTGGGAGACCCCAGGAAGCGGAGGCAGATAATCACCTACCTAAATCGCCATAAAATTAGTAAAGCATTAATACAGGAAACGCACTTTAACCCAGCGTCCTATCTCCTTTGCGGGCAAATGGGCAGAGCACAGACTGTTCTCCTCATACTCTTCCTATGCACGGGGCGCAGCGATACTTATCAAAAGGCACACGCCGTTTGTACCCCAGGGGGAGATCGTAGACCCGCAGGGAAGATATGTTATCGTATGGGGACGTCTAGGGGAAGATATAGTCACGTTGGTGTGCTGCTATGGCCCGAATATTGACGCACCCGACTTTTTCACTATCCTATGGGGAAAATAATGGATATAGGTACCACACATGTGATCTGGGGCAGGGACTTTAATGCGGCCTTCAACCCACTCTATGATAGGTCCAATGCAGCACCACATC
Source organism: Triturus cristatus (assembly GCF_964204655.1). Classification (NCBI taxonomy): domain Eukaryota; kingdom Metazoa; phylum Chordata; class Amphibia; order Caudata; family Salamandridae; genus Triturus; species Triturus cristatus. The sequence goes on along the minus strand of NC_140583.1, from coordinate 1,153,295,735 downwards.
ACTATAATAGATCTCAAGCCACGATGCAGGGGATTCTGGAAGAGGGGAGCCTCATTGATACCTGGCGTCACATGCACCCCACTGCTAAAGAGGTGCCACACTGTACGTCTAGGGCTGCATCTTGGGCCCGTATAGATTACTGCCTCATATTGAGAGGGCTGGGGCCAGCCATTATTGGACTAGCCCACCTACCTCAAACTTATTCTGATCACTCACCCGTGCGTCTGCTACTAGCGCTTCTGGGCTGGGAGATGCCCCAATGCAACTGGAGGTTGCAGCCCACTGCATTGTTGGATGTGGTATTCCACGCTGAATTGTTGGAGGAGATTCAAGAGTTCTTCCAGAGAAATAGGGGGTCTGTCAACTCGGCGGAAATAATATGGGAGGCCTTCAAGGTCATGGTCAGGGGAGTTTGCATTTCCAAGAGCTTTGGGGTGCTTCGAGATATCCGCGGCATGCTCCAAAAATTGGAGAAGGACCTTAAGTCGCTGGAGACACGGATGGCCGGGGGGGGAGGTAGGTCAGACACAACTGGAATTTCGGAACAAACTATTGGAATACATGGATACTGCAATTCGTGAATCTAAATTTATGGGAAAATATTGGAAGGCCCGGAGATATGGGGAAGGGGAGCGACCGGGAAAGGCATTGGCTGAGGTGATACAGAAACCCTGGTTCTCCAGTTATATATTGGAAATAACTGACCCTAATGGAGTGACGCACAGAGATACGGAGGGTATATTAGCTACATTTACCACGCACTACTCCACACTGTATACATCGCAGCACAGGGACCACTTTGAACTTGATACTTTCTTAGGTGAAGTCGCGTTGGGTTGGCTGGAGGACCACCATAGGGAGTTCCTCTGTGCTCCGTTTGAGCTGAATGAAGTACGCGAAGCAATAATACAGCAAAAGTCTGGCAAGGCGCCAGGATTGGATGGCATCCCCGCTGAATTTTACAAAACCTACATAGATATCCTAGCCCCTATACTGAAGGAACTATATGAGGAGTCTCTGGAATGTGGCACGCTTCCCCCCGTCAATGAGAGAGGCCCTGATAACTTCCCTCCTGAAACCAGGCAAGGCGTCCACCTCCTGTGATTCCTTCAGACCGCTGTCACTCCCTAATTATGACACCAAAATATTGACAAAGCTCATTGCAAATCGGGTACTTCTCTTAATGGGGAACCTGGTGCAACCGGATCAGGCGGGCTTCATTCCGGGACGCACTACCATGCATAATCTTCGAACGCTGTTCTCGATTGTGCAAAATGTGTCGCCCGAACTCCCTTTGGCTGCTATCTTATTGGATGCCACTAAGGCGTTTGATTCAGTCGAGTGGGACTATCTCTTTGTCATAATGCTCCGCATGGGTTTTCCCCCTCTTTTAGTGTCCTGGATACAGTTGCTGTATCACAGACCCACTGCCAGGGTGCTTATAAATGGACGCCTGTCATCCTCATTTCACATCACCAGGGGGACTAGACAGGGCTGCCCATTATCCCCCCAATTATTTGCACTCGCGATTGAACCCCTGGCATGCAAATTGCACCAGCATCATAAGGACAGAGCACTCTGATGACCCTTGTGACAAATATTGATCTCACTATATGCAGATGACTTGACACAGTCAGTCAGTCAGTCAGTCAGTCAGAATATCTTTATTCGACTTATTACAAGTCATACAAAGAACAAAAAAATAATAATAATTACTTTGCAATGCAATGCCTACTATACATCTATTTACATTTCCCACACAAAAAAAACCTAATAAACAAACAGAAAAAAATAAATAAAAAATTTTTAGACATGGATAAAATATTTCTATACAAATCTATCACGTAAACATGCTCAAACAACAAAAGAGGTTTTAAAGTAAGCTATGGCTAACAGGTTTCGCCCGCATTGCGGCTACCAGAAAGTTTGCCATACAAAAAGTAACATGTATGTTAGGTAGTAGTTGTAGAAAGAGCAGGGCTGGTCTTACTTGGACAAAACCAGCTTTTTTCAAAATAGGCAACAAATATTTCTTTCTCTGCTCATGGTATATACTACAAAACATAACAAAGTGCAGAGTATCCTGCACCGAACAATTGTCGCAGCAGCACGGTGGGGCCTGCTCAGGCTTCTGCCAGGTCTTAAATGAACCTAGATAGAAATGTATCAAATTAAATCGGAACTTTGATAATAAAAACCTGTGATATGGGAATGTGACAAAGTTCAAGTAGGGGGCGAGTGAGGGTGTACAAACCAGGAGGTTATGTGCCCTTACTGCGGGTTTCAACACTTCGAGATCCTCCCTCCGTGCTTCCTGCCTATCCCTAAATAACTCTTTGATGGTTACTATGTCCTGTCTCCTAATATTTTCCGGAGATGAAAAAAGATCTGGGCGACCCAGATCTGCAAGGGTTTTAGCTACATATGCCAACCAAGGGATACTGGTGTATTTATCCAAGGATAAGACATCGTGCAAAATCTTGTGGTTCAGAGGTAGGTCATCATTTGTCCACAATTTCAGCCACAAAGTTAGCGGAGCAAGGCTCAGGGTATCAGACAGATAGGGCAGACCCACCTCCTTATGGATGGAATACGTTGGGGTGGATTGCGGGACTGAGAGCAAGGATCTAATGAATCTATTTTCTGCTCTCTGAATTGGATCCAGGTTTACGTAACCCCACAGTTGGGAACCATAGGCCGCTATGGCCACTGGTTTGCTCTTGTAGATTTTCAGAAGGGCTTGCATGGGCCTAGCCCCTAGCTTCCCAGCAAAGCCCAAAACCGCTGAGGAGGATCTTATTACCGCCAATCTTTTTGCTCTTATCTGAGGGCCCCAAGTTCCTTTCTGGTCAAATATTACCCCCAAATATGGAAATGTGGACACGTTGGTGACAGGGACTCCCCTGCAAAAAAATGTTTTGTGTCTTTTTTTGTTGCATTCACGCCCCATGACCATCGTGTGTGATTTAGAGGCATTGACCTTAAGGTCCAGCGTCTCCATGAAGCTACCAAAAGCGTCCAGGAGATGCTGTAGGCCTACCCCAGTGCGGGCTATCAGCACTGCATCGTCCGCATACAGGAGCGCTGGAATTTTGACATCTCCTGCATGCGGAACGTCGGCTGCCTGTCCCTGCAGGTGACTGCCCAGCCTGTTGATGTAGATGGTGAATAATACAGGGGCTAGAATACAGCCTTGCCGCACCCCCTTAAGGGATTTAAACAGGGGGGTACGTCTGCCATCATTTGTGACTCGGACAGCTGCAAAAAGCTCCTGGTGCAGTTTAGCCATAAACACAACCAAAGACTCATCAATGCCCATCTCCAACAATAACTGCCACAATTTCGACCTATTCACCAGATCAAAGGCAGAGGAGAGGTCCATAAATGCAAGGAACATGGAGCCCTCCTTTGCCACTGTATATTTAGAAATTAATAGATGTAAGTTTATACATTGTTCGATCGTCCCCTTTTTTTCTCTGAATCCATATTGTAGTTCAGACAACCCTCCACGGCTCTCAACGTTGTCATTAAGTCTGGCTAGAAGAACTCTGCCTAATATTTTTACCGTTGAGTCCAAAAGAGATATGGGCCTATAGGAGGCGGGATCATCTCGCTGGCCTTTATTTTTATAGATGGGGACTATGGTGGATGTGGCCCAAGAACTGGGTACATGGTTGTTGGCTGCGTTAAACACTTTCGACAATACCGCCGACCACAATTTGGGAGAGTACATGAAAAAATCAGCGGGAACACCGTCAGGGCCGGGAGCTTTATGTCTTGTTGTAGCCATCAGGGCTTTTTCTACTTCTTCGGGGTTGAAGACCAACGGGTCTGCCACTATAGCAGGTACTGAAACATCTGCAGTTCCTTTGGACCCACCCTCATATACATTTTTGAAGTGGTTTAGCCATTTGTCGTCGGTGATCACACAGTCCATAAGAGCATTATTGTCTTCAGAAAATAACGGTTGTCTAATGATCTCCCAGAATCTTTTACTGTCCTTCAGTACTGCAGCTGAGAGGAGATTTTCCCATGCTTCGCGTTTAAGGGATTCTTTGCGGTTCTTAATGGCAACCTTGTAGCGTTTCCTTAATCTAACAATATCCTCCCCAGCCCTGGGAGAGGTTTTTAACGCTGTCAACAATGCTCTGTGCGCTTTTGAACAAGCAGAATCAAACCAACGTTTTGTTCCAGAAAATCCTTTTTTTGGCTTGACTAAAAGATCCTTAGCCACCTGGCCACAAATTTCCTCAAAAGCCTCTATAATTTCTTTACCTTGCGCCCCCGATTTTTGACAGATGGCCACTTTGTCCTTTATTTTTGGAAAGTTTATTTCATAGAAATTATCCGGGATCACTTTGGCCCATTTCAGTCGTCTGTCTTGGTCGCAGGGTTTCAGGGGGTGTGCTGGTTTAAGTGCTTTTGGCGGTGCTCCCATCTGGCCACCCCAGGCCACTTCAAGTAGTACAGGGTTGTGGTCACTGTAGGGTATTATGACTGTACAATAGACCATAGACCGGTTTAAAATACCTTGTGAAACAAAGATGTAGTCTATCACTGAGCCATGGTGTCTGCCAATGTAGGTTGGCGCCCTAACGCCCTTATCTGGTTCATAAAGGTCATGGTTTGCTAATAATTCTTCTAACTCAAGCCCCTCTGTAGAGTGTTCAAAGTGGGGGCCCCGAGGGGCCTCCTCGCCCCCCTCAGTTACATTGTCACCTCTTCCCATACAACCCAGATTACATAGATGAATATTAAAATCTCCTAATAGGATAAACTCATAAACTAAATAGATATTCTGAGACACTTTATTTAAGATATTATCTAGGTTAGCGACATTACTCCCACTGTGTTCGCTGTTCCTAGAGTTGTAAAAATTAATATATATCGTCCTGCAGTTGTTACTAGTCGTCCTTTCAACCATTAGGATGTTTACGGAATCTGTATTTATCTGCCTATAGGTGCCCTTCAGATCTAGAGAAAACATAATGGCCAAACCTCCTTTAGCTCTGCCCATGCGGCTAGGGACTGCAGGGATAGAGAAGCAGGTGAATCCATCCCACCAGAAATTAGCCGATATGTCCCACGTTTCTTGCAGGGCAATTATATGTTGCTTAGAAATAAAGCTCACACATGCTTTGTCCTGTCGTTTTGCAGATGAGCCAGCTATGTTCCATGTTATAATTTTACAGGCGTTGGTAGGTAACCTCAGCTCTTTTTCCCCCAACAAACACCCCTCAGCTAAGCTTAAGGATCTGACCGCCTTGTTCTGAGCTACCTCAGGTGCGTTCTGTGTTGGAACGATGTTCAGGGTTGACGCTATGCAACCCTCCCCCTGGTATGATAGCCCAGGGTTGTCCAACGGGACATAACTCTCAAGTGTTTCATAAAATGTAAGCAGGCGGAGACCGTCATTGGTGTAACACTGGCTAAGGTTTATTTCGGGTCTAGTTATGGACTCACTTGCTCGGACATTGCAAGGTTTAAGTCAATCGCAGTTGTTTAGATCCGCTAAGGGAGCATACCTATTCCCCAATCCGCCCCCCTAATCAAAAGGGGTAGCTGCCTGACCTTGACCCATAGCTGCGATGTTCCACATAGGTAAAGGGGTATTTGGGCGTATCGGAAAGTAATCGTTTCTCGCCCATGGTACGAACCTATTGATTCGCCCAATGGGATCTTGGCCCATCCAACCCGGGCCCCAACCATTAACGGCAGGGTCTGGTGGCATGGGAGGCCACAAATTTGACTCATGCGTGTGGTTAGATCTTCCGTGCTCAAAGTTAAATATAGGCCCAGGGCGCTCGTTGGGGAATCTATGTCTAAAACCGCCTTCCCAGTTTGGGGCGTTATTCGCTCTCCTAACTCTAGTAGGGTTAGAAAAGGTAGGGAGCTGAGCCTCACTATAGAAGAATTTTAGGGTGAGCGGGACTATAGAGCCGTTTCGCCTTTGGGGTGGGAAGATGTTATTCAAAATTTTTGGGAGGACCTCTGTGTTGGCAAAGTTTATAATCACACAGTCCCCCTTAAATTTTTTGGGATTGGACCCAATCCAAGGTACCCTCCTGGTCATAACAATATCCCTTGCTAAACTATCCATCCCTTGGGGGGCCATGGTCATGTTTGTAGTAAGCCAATGAAGAGCTTTATCCTTCAAGTCCTGTTTCGATTCTATTTTGTTTTGTGCTAAGACTGGGACATTTGCTAGTACTAGCACAACTGGGGAGGCTTCCAAAATAAATTGGGCTGATATATCCTCATGTATTGTCCCAATTATGTCCCCTGATGATGATGTCGGCGCGGCTCCGCCTGCTAGGTCCTGACTGGGAGCCGTTAATAGAGTTGAAGCTACTGCTAAGGGCCCCTCTGGCAGTGTAGGCTGTGGGACACTCTCATTTGGTAGAGCCTCTACGGCTCCCGATGCCAATTTTGTGACAAGAGCAGATAGATTGGCCACCTCTACCACCAGATTACTTTGTGCACCCCCCGCCTTCTTAACCTCCGAAGTTAATTTATCCAGTTTACCAATCAAGGGCTTGATGATTGTCCTAATTTTTATATCAATCATATCTTGGATCCGATTAAAGAGTTCATCATCAACAATACGTCTGGATTCTGCATCGGCATCAAAGTCAATTTGTTGCCCTTCACGTCTTGGGGGTGGTGTAGCTGCCTTTCTCCTGCCTTGTTGTTTCCCCCCTCTCTTTGAGTGAGATTTTCTACAGGTTCTCACTGGCCGTGGAACGGGCTGCCCCGGTGACGGTACTTCCTCGATGGAAAATGACTGGTGATTATGCTCTGAGGTATTGCCGTTATTGGCCGACGAGTTAACCAAAACATGAGGATCTTCTGCATCGCTGGCCAAGTCTTGTGGGATATGAACTAGGCTATTCGACTGGGGAAGATCTGGCGGTGTGGTCAGTAACTCTGGAGCAGATGCCCTTGCGGGCGGGCTTTCTAACGGAAGAACTGGCGATTGGCTCAAGCCTAGCGATTGCCTCCTCTCATTGTTGATCTTATTGACTTTTTGAACCACATATGAGAGCATTGTGTTGAGGGGCTCCGTCGCAGCAGATGCGGGCTTTTTCCTTACCATAATGCCTACCTCTTACAAACGACCGAGCCAATTGACCAAGGTATGTGTCAGGATCCACAGGCAGATGGCAGAAGACCTGGGGGTAATGAGGGTTAATAGAGTTCTGTACCTTACTAATCCCAGACGGCGAACCTTAGGGGGGTGGCCTCGCCTCGCCTTCTCGTGCCTCTGAGGGCCACAGAGGGCCCGCCCTTTGCCCGGGCTTAGCCCCGGGCACTCCCGCGCGCTCCCGCGCAGCGAGGCACGTCACTTCTTGTAGGCGTTGGTTAGGAGGAACATGAGGGGCGGGGCGGTCAGGGAGAGCGGGCCAGGTGACTTGGCCTCGGGATCGCCGGGGCTCCTGGGAGAGTGAGTCCCGGTTCCCAGCGCTCGCAGCCCTGTCACTCGCGCACACACCCTGCAGGTAACAACACTCGGCTTGGCGACCTTGGCGATGCGGGACCCGCGAAGCGGGTTCCGCGAGGTGTTGACTGGGTCCTCCCTTCTGCAGCAGCGAATCCTCCTTCCAGATAACAGCACAGCAAACTGTAGAACTTGAGCTGAATGAAGTACGCGAAGCAATAATACAGCAAAAGTCTGGCAAGGCGCCAGGATTGGATGGCATCCCCGCTGAATTTTACAAAACCTACATAGATATCCTAGCCCCTATACTGAAGGAACTATATGAGGAGTCTCTGGAATGTGGCACGCTTCCCCCCGTCAATGAGAGAGGCCCTGATAACTTCCCTCCTGAAACCAGGCAAGGCGTCCACCTCCTGTGATTCCTTCAGACCGCTGTCACTCCCTAATTATGACACCAAAATATTGACAAAGCTCATTGCAAATCGGGTACTTCTCTTAATGGGGAACCTGGTGCAACCGGATCAGGCGGGCTTCATTCCGGGACGCACTACCATGCATAATCTTCGAACGCTGTTCTCGATTGTGCAAAATGTGTCGCCCGAACTCCCTTTGGCTGCTATCTTATTGGATGCCACTAAGGCGTTTGATTCAGTCGAGTGGGACTATCTCTTTGTCATAATGCTCCGCATGGGTTTTCCCCCTCTTTTAGTGTCCTGGATACAGTTGCTGTATCACAGACCCACTGCCAGGGTGCTTATAAATGGACGCCTGTCATCCTCATTTCACATCACCAGGGGGACTAGACAGGGCTGCCCATTATCCCCCCAATTATTTGCACTCGCGATTGAACCCCTGGCATGCAAATTGCACCAGCATCATAAGGACAGAGCACTCTGATGACCCTTGTGACAAATATTGATCTCACTATATGCAGATGACTTGACACTTTATGTTTGTGATCCCCAACACAACCTTAATCCTTTACTACGTGAGTTCCTTGTTTATGGGAAACTCTCCGGTGTTCATATTGATTTGGAAAAATCGCAATTACTCCCCCTGACAGCGGCGGTGGCCAAATTTCCCATGGACTACCCGCTCGAATAGTGTGATACCGATTTGCGGTATCTTGGGATTCAAGTCTCAGGGGACAGAGATTAAATACTCCGCCTCAATTATGGAACTGCTATGGACCGTCTTACAACTAATGTCACAAGGTGGATATCTCTCCCCCTGTCTATGGCAGGGAGAGCCTCTTTGATTAATATGGTGGTACTTCCTCAATTCTTATACCTTTTCTTGAACCTTCCCTATAACCCGGGATGATACTTCTTCAAAACGCTTCAATCTGAGCTCATACGATTGTATTGGGGTGGCAAACAGCCACAGGAGCAATGGGCGGTACTTACACGGCCTTATGAGCAAGGCCAGTTCGATATTCCGGACTTCGAATTATACTATGCTTGTGCTCTGGCCCATTATGCATACTTCTGGATTCATCCGCCGGCATGCATGCCACAGGTCGCGGTGGAGCATTGGCTAGCGGACCCTGTCACGCTCGATGGGATGATACAAGCACCCCCTTGTTCGCGAGACACCGCGCCAACCACCATTACGAGCACGGTAGACGCTTGGCATTACATTATGCATATCCTCGGGGGCTCGTCATTATACTCCTCGGCTCTGCCCCTATCGTACCACCCACAGCTCTCTCTACTGCAGGAGACGGGCTTTCGACAACTGTGCAATCAGGTGTGCGTTGCGACCTGGGGAGATCTGTTTCGCAACGGTATTTTCTGCACTTCAGAACAATTTTTCGGGGACGTACGTCCCACCTCTTTGGATCTCTTCTTGTACGTGCATCTGCGACAGGGCATGTGTGCTATTCTTCCGCACTTTCCACAGGAACCCGCAAGCTTTAAGCCACTTCATCAGATGGTACAGACCACAAGCCCTAGGCATTTGGTGTCCAACTTATATCGGCCGATCCGAGCAGAACGCGCGCAACCCCACAGCGCTGCCCGTGCGCATTGGACTACAGATCTGGGCAATGAAATAACGGATGAACAATGGCAATATTGTTGCTCACAAACTGCGCACATATCTGCTAGTTGCAGGCTACGTATAATTCACTACAAATTCCTACAACGCATGTACTGTACCCCTGCCAAGATGTTTCGCTTTGGGTTGCGGGACACAGACCAATGTGATAGATCTGGCGTTCTGGGGGTAGGGTTCCTGCCCTTGGCTTGGGAGTGCCCGCGGGTGATAGAGCTTCAACTATTTGCACCCAGTATTCTATCTGACATGACGTCCCTAGTGTTGGAATGTGATCCCCTGATTGCTCTCCTAGGATACACTAAACAAATCCCTAAAGCATACCGCCGCTACATCACACACTCCCTATTAGCAAAACGCAGAGTAGCCTGTAGGTGGGGGAGGGGGCGAGCCCCTAAATTTAAGGAATGGTTGGATGACATGGTTTATTGTCAGGAACAACTGGCAATTCACGCGGAGACGCTCCCCTGCGCTTCGAGGCCTAGAAATATTTGGGGTCCTCTCACGCACTGTTTGTTGGCACACATTGTGGACACTCCTCTGGACGAATCTGCCCCCACTGGAGTATCCAGTAGTCCCTCTACCATAGGGCAGTCTTAAGGGGATGGGGGATGGGAGGAGTCCTTTAGCCACGTTGTTTTAGGGTGGAGGTGGTTACGGTACTGGGTCGCTGTGGGAGACGCAATTTAAGGTAGATGTCTGCTAGAACTGATGTCGCACATTTGAACCTCCAATGAGGTATAGGATTGCATCACAATGTCCGTAGCTTGTACTGGCAGGAAACAGAATTGTAAGATAATAGTATCCCTTTGGACAAGACTCGAGACAGTATTGGGCATTTATGGATGACGTGCACCAGCAAGAGCAATGAGTACTTAAGGGGTGAAAATCCTGGGCAAAGTGATTTTGCACAAAATTTCAGACTGGGTATTGGAGAGGGGGATTTTATCAGAGGCCCAATATGGTTTTAGATTGGGTAGAGGCACCATGGACCAATGTCTTAACTTGTACATGCTAATCAACAAGTACACTAAATCAATTAAAGGTCCCATTTATTTGGCTTTTATGGATCTGTCCACAGCTTTTGATCTGGTTAACAGATCAAAGCTGTGGACGATCCTATTGGAAATGGGGATTGATCCCTGCTTAGTCCTTTTTCTTGCGGACTTGCACCAAGACCTACATGCTGCTATAAGGGTGTCTCATGGGGGAAAATGCACACAACATTTTAAATCATCTAGAGGGGTTCGCCAGGGTTGCATTCTTGCCCCCATACTTTTTACTTTATATATCAACAGTTTAGATATTACCCTAGGTAAGGCCTGCCTGGACACTCCGCGTATAGGGAACAGTGGTCTACCCGTTCTCCTGTATGCGGATGATTCTGTGTTAATGGCCCGTACCCCTCTGGGTTTGCAGCGTCTACTGAACTCCTTTGGACTTAGTGGTAAATAGCACTAAGTCACATGTTATGTCCCTGGGTATGTGTAAAAACAGAGGAAAAACCTTTTATTGTAATGGAGTTGAGGTTACAAAGGTAAAGGTATTTACATACCTGTCGGTTCTGTTTGATAAGTGCTCATGGACCCCCCAGCTTTTAGCTAAAAAGAATAGCGTAGGTAGAGCCTCCTCAGCTATACTAAGTTTTGCTCGACGGTTGGGTGGCAAACCATGCGGGGCAGTTCTTGCCATCTACAGGGCGAAATGTCTGGCCTTAGCGACCTACAGAGCTGCCATCTGGGGGTACAAAAAAGCGGAGGGCGTACAAACCGTAGAAAATACATTTTTTCGCTCTATCCTCTCTCCGTTCCCCAGTCCTCCCCGACCTTTTCATTGCATCAAGAATTGGGAATGGACTATGTTTCTGACCGTATTAGTCTGGCCCCTCTGGTATTCTGGTTGAAAATATGGCTGAACCCTGAACTCTCTCTGAATCGACTGATTTTAAAAGACTGTATGGGTCTAGATAGAGCTCTAGATATTCCGTGGCTCTTGTATATTAAGAAAACATTCTACAATTTAGGGCGCCCTGAGCTCTATGACAACCCAGAAACAATTGTTAAGGGGGATGTTAAGCAGATCAAAGAGCAATTCTTGATTTTAAGGTCATTAGAGCGGGAGGGGGAGGAACTCAATAAAGTATCAGTAAGGGCCCATTTTTTATTAATAACTTCCCCCCAGACTGAGCCTTATCTCAAGATAGTCTCGAATCATTTTCACCGCTGGTTGCTGACAAGATTCCGTTTTAACCTAATACATTTTAATTTAGGTAGTTTTCAAGGTTGGTGCAAACCAGAAGATGCTGCTTTGTGTAATTGCGACGACCGTTCAATTCAAGACACTGCGCACTTTATCTTATTCTGTAACCATTACTCAGCAATCAGAAAAAAGTATATTTTACCTTTGTTACAAGGGAGAGGTTTTTATCAAGTAAAACCAGCACTGATGCACCTTCAATTACTTGACTCCCCATGGATCATTTTTAATATTGCTAACTGCGGTAAGGAAAAGGAAAAAACTTGATGCTCAGTTTGTATTCTGTTGCTAGGGGCACATTTATTGGCTTGGTCGACCCCTATGTGAACTATTTTATACTGTATTTTGTAATGTTTTTATGTGTATGAATTACTGTGATGTACTTTTATGATTTTAATTAATCGATTAAAGTGGTTATGACTGACTGACTACTTAAGGCCCTTTTTTCTTTTTCTTTGTATGTCTGTAACCATTATTTTTCTGTTATGATACATGTTCTTTATGTTGAAAATCATAAATAAAGTTTTAAAAAAAAATTAAAAAATGTGCCTTTCCTGACACAGCATGGCAGACCGTGAGCGCCTAAACACCTCCGGGTAGTAGTGTGCACAATAAATTGTTATAACATAACAATCCTCTTAAATGAAAACCTAGCCAAATACTCACATTTATAAAAAAGTAATGTTTTTATACAAACAACGTGAAATACAGTACACACTAAATAATAACACACATCATAAGGTCTGTACTCATACGTGTCCTGAGCTTCTAGTTATGGACTGGGGTTATTCCCCATTTACTTGAGGCAACATCAAGGTTAGGCCCCACTAGAGAATACCAGTATTGGCAGTCCTACAGTGGCCATTCAAATTGGTTTGGGTCACGGTCTTCTTGGGCTGGTGTGGGCAATGAGCAGTCATCTCGTTGAAGCCAGCACAGGATCTGGGCTCCTATAGCACTCTTCTGTTGTTGTAGTAAATACAGTCTGTCTACAATGGCAATCCTGGGGTTCCTACTCGAATTCTGATGACAACATAGCAGATATGAATTGACAGCTACACGTTGTTCAGAGGCAACAACCCATGGCTTCCTGCACGGCCCCCCCACCTGGCACATGGGAGTCATGCTCCCCTCACTGAAAGCAACATTCCTCTTCTGGTCACAACACTGCACAGGGCGATTACTCTATCTTCACCACAGCACTGCACCAGGGAGACGACCCTTAAGATTCACCGTAGCCCTCACCTGGCATATGGGGGTCACATTCCATGCACACAGACAGATGGTCTAATTGGTGTACTGGCCCCCAACAGACCATAAATCTTACAGTAAGCTCCCAAGATCAACTTGACAGGATCCCCACTGGACCTTGCTCTCTCTAGGCAATCACTTTCTCATTTAGACTCGGGTGAAGCAGAAGCTGGTGCCCCAGGTTGCGGACGAGTGTTCTTGATTCTCCTAGGTGATGTCCACTGGGAGACTGGCAGACACTGGGTTCTCTGTCTTGCTCTCAACCGGCAGAACTCATGCTGAGCTTCTCCACGCTGATGTACAGCTTCAGTTTGATAACTTGGGAGTCTCAAGCTCCCCTTTTTATGATTTATTTCCAGACACAAATGCTATTTCATATCTCTGCCTTGCGGCGTGGGGGCTAAGAATGACTACATCTGCTGGTAAGGAGGGACACCGGCAGGGTGGTGTGCAGGAGGAAGGCAACTCTCCTTGGGATGCCTTACGGCAGGGTGAGTAGGACGGAAGGGAGGAGCAAGCAGAGACAGCACTCGCAGCCCAGACCCGCAGTATGGCAGGGCACAAAATGGACAAACAAGGTAGCAAGTTGGGACCTATCTCAAGGGAGAGGCTACCCCCCCTCCACCCCCCACACACACACACAATCAGCATGAAAACCAACAGGGAACTTTATGAGCCCCATAAACCATCATGTATGATGGCCTGTACAATCTAGGAAGTGTCACAAGTATGGTAGACCTATCTGTCACAGAAGGGGACTGTGAAATGATTTATGACCTGTCAGTCAATGTGAGTTATGATCTGTCTCGTGATTTATGAGCCTGTCAAAATGATTTATCACTGCTAAATGGATTGATTAATGAACTGTCATGTCTATGATTTATGAGTTCGTAAAAATGATTTTTGACACCCATTTCGTTGGTTCATTGCCTGATCGTAGCAGGTTTTGACCACAGTACTGTAACGCAAAAGTAATACATACATGTTATGCAAATAAACTGCGGGCAACAAATACCACAAAAAACAAGACAAAAGTGCTGGCCAAATTTATTAGAAAATATATGTGCAGAATGACATGCATGGTGGTTTGGGGAGTTGGCCCAGTACGGAGGTTAATGTGAAGAGCCTAAACACTTTATTAAGGTGGGAGTGAGGGAGAGAAAATGTACTCCTGTTTTAAAAATACTTACGAAACATAAACAAGCAGTGGCAAAGCCAATAGGTCTGGTGTAGTCCGGCTGACTTCTGGCAATTTTTGTTATAATTTGACGTGTTTTTTGCAAAACATTATCATTTGGGAATATGTTGGACGCCCATCATTCAAATTTGTTTTATTTTGTCTATAAAACAGATTACTATAGTACTCGCTGTCATTGAAGGGAACTCTTTTGTATGTGGATGTTTTCCTTGTGAAAGAGAGGCATGCCTGCAACTTTTAGTGAAGTCAGCCAATGGCTGAATTGGGTTGATACATTTCCCCTTAATGCATGCTGGAGTGGGTAGAAGAAAAATGTGAATGACTCCAACCACAAACAAATGGATGAAGCCTGGATGAAACTCATATAAGTAACAATGTTATACACATAATTTTAGTAAAATCAAAAGTTTTTGGGTAACACAGACCTAAAAGTCAATTGGTCTGGGGAAGGAAGGAAGGAAGGAAAAAGAAAGAATGAAAAAGGAGACAAGAAGGAAGGAAGGGAAAAGAAAAGAAAGAAAGGGGGAAAAAGAGGAAGGAAAGAAGCAATGAAAAATAAGACCGGAAGGAAAAATAAGGCAGGATGAAAAAAGAAAAAAGGAAAGAATGTAAAAGAAAAATAAAGGCAAGAAGGAAAAAAGGAAAAGTAGGCAGGAATCAAAGAAGGCAAAAAGTAAAAAAAGAAAAAAGGATGAAAATAGACAAAAGGAAAGCAAAAGAAAGAAGTAAAAAGAAGGCAGAAAGGAAAGAAGACAAGAAGGAAAAAAGAAGGAAAGGAAGAAAAATAAGGAAAGAAGGTAAAATAAAGAAATAAGGAAAAAGAAAGAAATAAGGAAAAATGGAAACAAGAAAGAAGGAGAAAAAAGACGGAAGGAAAAAGAAAGAAGGAAGAAAAAAGGTCTTGAAAAAGAAGAGAAGAAAAACAAAAGAAAGAACAAATAAAAGGACAATAAGGAGAGCGAAAAGAAGAAGGAAAAAAACAAGGGAAAGAAATAGAGGAAAGAAAGAACACGGGGAAACAAAAAAGGAATGAAAAAGAGAGAAACGGAAACAGAAGGCAAGAAGGGAAAGAAGGAAGGAGGGAGAAAGAAAGAAAGAAGGAAAAAGGAGAAAAAAGAGAGAAGGAAACAGAAGTAAAAGAAGGCAAAAGGTTAAGACGGCAAGAAGGAAATAGAACAAAGGAGGAAACATAAAGAGGGAAAGAGGAAGGAAGGAAGGAAAAAGAATGAAGAAACAATTGAAAGAAGGAAAAGGAAGAACAGGAAAAGTAAGCAAGGAGTAGGAAATAAATTAAGAAGAAAAAGAAAGAAGGAAAAAAGGCAAGAAGGAAAAAGAAAGAAGAAAAAGGAAGGAAGAAGGAAAGACAGAAAACTAAAGAAATGAGGAATAAGTGGACAAGAAGGAAAGAGAAACCAAAAAAGGAAGACAGAAAAAGAAAGAAGGAAAAAAAGGAAAGCAGGAAAAGAAAAATGAAAAAGAAAGGAAAGGGAAAAGATTAAGGAGAAAAAGGGCAAGAAGGACAAGAAGGAAGGAGAGAGAGAGAAGGAAAATAACAGAGGGAAAGAAAGCAAGAAGGAAAAGAAGGCAAAAAGGGAAGAAGACAAAGAAAAAATTAAGGAGAAAAAAGGCAAGAAGGAAAAGGAAAGAAAGAAGGAAAAAGAAAGCAAGAAGGGAAAAATAAAGGGAAAAAAGTAAGAAGGAAAAGAAGACCAGCAAGAAAAAATAAAGAAGGAAAAAAATGAAGGAAGCAAAGAAAGAAGAAATGAAGGAAGGAAGAAAAACTTGGTTGAAGGAAAAAGGAGAGAAGGAAAGAAGGATAAAGAAGGAAAGAAAGCAGGAAAAAACAAATGAAACAAAAAGAAAGGAAAGAAGGAAAAGAAAAATTAAAGAAAAAAAGAATAACAGTACAGGAAGGGAAGAGAAAGAAAGGAAAAAGAAAGAAGGTAAAAGAAAAAAGGAAGGAAAAAGAAAAGGAGAAAGAAGAGAAGGAATGAAAGGAAGAAGAAAGAAGAACAACGAACAGAAAGAAGGCAAGAAAAAAAAGAAGGAAAATAAAGAAGCAGGAAAGAAGTAGCAAAGAAGGAAGAAAAAGAAAGAAAGAAGGAAAGAAGGGAAAGGGAGAAAAGAAGGAAAGAGGAAAAAAGAAAGAAAGATGGAAAAAAGAGGGAAAGCAAAAGGAAGGAAATAATGAAAAAGAAAGGAAAAAAGGAAAACTAAGACAAGAAGGAAAAAGGAAAGAAGATAAATTAAAGGAAGGAAAGAAAGAAGGAAAAATAAAGAAGAAGAAAGAACATGTAAATAAAAAAGGAAAAAGAAAGGAAGAACAAAAAAGAAATATGGAAAATGTAGGAATGAATAAACTAGAAAGAAGAAGAAGGAATGAAAAAATAAAAAGAGAATAATTTAATACAGAACAGTTTCAAATGGACACAAGGTGGTCTGCTGTAAAACAGCAACAACCAGAAAAGCAAAATACTCTAAAAGGAATTTACAACAGCAGTGGCAGGAGATGGGATCTAATAAAGGTTGAATGTGGCTTGTGTTCACATCAGAAGGTCCTGCTATCACATCAGGCCCTAAACACAAAGGCAGCACTAAAGTACTTACAAAGAGAAAACAACAAAAACAGTGGCACAGAAGGGACCTAGCTTGTGTGCAGATGTGCACTTTGTGAAAGAGCAAAATACAGTCACTCAAAGTGAAGTTATTCAGTGACTTAAGTAGGCTGACTCACTGTGCCATGCTATATGTTGTAGTGGGCAGGATCAAAATGTGAATAATACAACAACAGACCAATGGATGAAGAGAGGTGGCTGAAAGCCCCTATATGTAAGTATGTTACATACATTTTAGTAATCAAAAAGTCATGGCTAAGACCAGACCTCAAAATGAGATCTCATTCTGTGTGTTCATAGAGTGATGTGTTGCAGTGTTTGAATAGCTCGACATGCATTGTTTCCTTGGTCTCCTGTACTGTTTAAGCAACGGATATTTGCCCTAGCTGAGGGAGCACCTCTGGGTTTCAAAGTGTGGCAGCCTTCCACCAAACAAATGTCATCATACTTTTGTGTTACAATACTCTGCAAATG
Source organism: Triturus cristatus (assembly GCF_964204655.1). Taxonomy (NCBI): domain Eukaryota; kingdom Metazoa; phylum Chordata; class Amphibia; order Caudata; family Salamandridae; genus Triturus; species Triturus cristatus. The sequence continues at coordinate 1,153,278,448 of NC_140583.1, read as the reverse complement.
AGCCTCTTGGTGCACTGCTGGTGGGGTGATGAGGTCCCCTTGTGTCCTGAGGACTTCAGAACTAAAGTGGACTTCATCCCCCAAGCAGCAGTGTGTCAGGAGGTGCGTTTGCAGAGTGGTGTAAAAAGGGGGCATGGCCTCTGACAACGTCTCAGCAATTCAGCTGTGTGGGGCTTACTAGAGGTAACAGGAGGGCTAGTTGGCCCCTAGGGACCCTCAAGAGGCAAGAGGACTTCATCTACCAACCAAGACAGGAGCTGACCGGAGCGCCCCATTCGTTTGGAAAGTTTCGCAAAGATTTGTCAAGGAAGTTTTGGGACCGGCTACAGCCCGAACTGCTAAACGGAATTACATCAAATTTGGCAAAAATGTAGCTCTTGGTTCAGGAAGCGATCTTTTTTGTAAATGGTGTAAGTCCGTTAAGTAGTTGCTGGGAAATTCTAAATATAAAAATATCAATATCAGAGCACCAAGGAGGATTCACGAATCCTCCCGAGCACGAGCTTCACTCTGATTGGCTGCTCTAAACCAGAATGTGTTGGCAGCCATAGTGTGACTCAGTAACCGGGTCACAAGAAAATAGTTAAAAAAAACATTTAAAAAAACAAGAAAAGGGGGCAGGGTACAAATAGGCCTGCTCAGGGGGTCCCAAAAAAGTATTGTTTAAAGGAAAAAAAACAGCCGAATTCGTACTGGGTGTGCGAATCCGGCCGACAAAATAAAAAAAACAAAGCACAGGCTCCTGTGCTTTGTTTTCCTTAAGCCCCCGGGTGGCCCAGGTACTGGGGCCATAAACAATTATGTAACGGGGGCCCATGCAGCCCTGGGGACAGCCACCTCCCTGGGCTTCATTCATGATTTGCAGGTGGGCACGCAGCCCCCGCAGCACCAGGGACCGCCACCTCCCTGGGGCCGCCACCCCCCGGGGCTTATTTATATAAATTAAATGCCTGGGGGGGCTCCTTTCCCCCCATGCTGCCTTGAGGACCGCCACCTCCCAGGCTTTGACAATTAAATGCTGGGGGCAAAAGGCCCCCCACAGCCCTGGGGACCGCCACCTCCCCGGGTCTCTAATTTATTTTTAATAATGTGTGGGGGGCAATACACATGCCCCCCTACCTTTATTTAAAAGAAAAAGAATGGCTGGGCCCCGGCGGATGGGGTCCCTTGGCCTGAAATCGGCCTGGGGAGGGGGGTCGCGTGGCCCCCCTTCTCAAATAAAAATAACATTAAAAATGGCCAAGCCCCAGGGGATGGGGACCCCAGGGCCAATAGTGGCCCAGGGAAGGGGTGGCACGTGGCCCCCCCTTCCCTATAAATATATTTTTTTTAAAGAGGCCATGCCCCAGGGATGGGGTCCCCGGGGCCGAAATCGGCCGCGGGAGTGGGGGCCCCGTGACCCCTTTCCCAATTTCTTTTCTTTTTAAAGGATCAGGCCCTGGGGGATGGGGTACTTAGGGACCCAAAAATACTAAGAGGAGGGCGGCCACACAGCACCTCTTCTAAAAATATATTTTAAAGAAAGCTGGCATCTCACCGGAGGCCCTGCCCCCTCCCTGTAGCACTCTGCAAACGTGCCCCCTGGGGCGTTCTACGTTGGGGAATTAGGTCCCCTTGAATACTGAGGGTACTTAGGGGCCAACTAGCCGATCAGGTACCTCCAGTAAGCGCCACACAGCTGGATTGCAGAGAGGTGGTTCGAGGCCACGCCCCTTTTTATACCACTCTGCAAACACGCCTTTTGGCACACTGCTGGTGGGGCGATGAGGTCCTCTTGTGTCCTGAGGACCTCAGGGCACAAGTGGACCTCATCCCCTGAGCAGCAGTGCGCCAGAAGCCGCGTTTGCAGAGTGTTGTAAAAAGAGGGTGTGGCCTTTGAGCACTCTCAGCAATGTAGCTGTATGGAGCTTACTGGATGTAACAGGAGGGCTAGTTGGCCCCCAGGCACCATCAGGAGGAAAGGGGACTTCATCCTCCAACCAAGAGCACGCCAGAAGGTGCTTTTGCAGAATGGTGGCAAAATGGGCATGGCCTGTGTCTACCTCTAAGCAATCCTACTGTGTGGGGCTTACTGGAGGTAAGAGGTAGGCTAGTTGGCCCCTAAGGACCCCCACAGTGAAGGGGACTTCCAACCCAATCTAAGAGCGCGCCAGGGAGCGTGTTTTCAGAGTGGTGGGCAAAGGGGGCGTGCCTGCTATGAGAATTTAGCAATCCTGCTGTGTGGGACTTACTGGAGATAATAGGAGGGGTAGTTGGCCCCCAAGGATGTCCTTGGGGGCCAACTACCACTCTTGTTACCTCCAGTAAGTCCCACACGGAGGCATTGCTAAAACATTTTCGGAGGCCATGCCCCCTTTTCTCCACCACTCTGCAAATGCACCTGGCAGACTACGGGATAGGGGATGAAGTCCAATTTACTCCTGAGGGACTTTGGGGCCAAGAAACCCTTCTGGTACCTCCTGTAAATGCTACGCAGCGGAATTCCTGAGCGCTGGTCGGAGGCCCAGCGCCCTTTCTCCACCACTCTGCAAATGCACCTACTAGTTAAAAGAAGTGTTTGCAATGTAATAGGTTTTGCATTTGCGAGAGTTAGAGCTATTGTTGTAAATGTAAACATTTTTTACTAATGTTTATTGGAGTGGAGTGGAGTGGATGTACGTTCGGTTTAGTGCAATTATGTTATGTTGTGCAGTGAAATTATGTGGATAGAAAGTATGTGGTATTTAGTGTATAAGAAGTATGAAGAGTGAGATTGTGTTATGGAGAGTAATTATGTGGTATGGTAGTCTGTGTTGTGGAGTGGTAACCTCAGATTTAGTCTTCCTCATTTCCATAAAATTCCACAAAAAAGAAGGAATCACTGAGGAGAACTTCTGGACATACTCAGGGATATGAACAGGGCCACGGAAATTATGCAACTGTTTGCCTGCCCAACTTTCGCACAATTATACATTTTCTGCATTAGTCACATAATCCATCATCTGCTCCCTGGTCTTCAGATTTGAACAAAAAAAGCCTCGTTTCTAGCTCATACGGCTCAAATGTTACCAAAAATGCAGCGACAAGTGTTACAGCGTGGTGGAAGGCCCTCTACAAACATAAAATGGTCACCTGTTACTTATTGGTGTCACGATTCTTCAGCGTAAGTCAGGAAAGATGGGTTTCCCTGCACCTACACTTAAGGCTCTTTTCCCCTGTATGCATGTTACCAGGTCTATTGGCAAATGGCGCACAGCGGACTACATGTCCCAGAATCCCTTGGGACGGAATGCTGGTAGATGGATAAGAAGACGCCTGGATTTCTGCTCCTATAAAGCCCCTCCTCTTCCTGGGGTCGGGGCTTCACAATCTCACCTGTTTTTGAGTTCAAGTAAGTGGATGGTATTCCCCACTGGATTTCTGGTTTGGATTTGTTGTTTCCTGCTGAAGCTCTTTCGACATGCAAGGCAATTGCTTTCCGAGGCCCAGGCTTTCTATGAGGAGTTTTCCAGTTGGTTCACATGAACTTTTTTTCGTCAAGCAAGGCAATTGCTTTCTGAGGCCCGGGCTTTCTCTGAGGAGTGTTCCAGCTGGTTCACAATAATCACTGCTGCTGACATTTCTTCATTCTGAAGTGTTTGAAGGGTTGCTTTCAAGGTCAGAGGATTCTGTTTTTTACCAACGCTGGAAACACAAGGTATTTAACCTCACTCGGAAAGGAAGTGCTGGAGTGCTCCTTCTGCTTTTTGAAACAGTTTAATTTTGTAATTGTTTCCACGCTGGTCTTCTCTTTTGGAGCCTGTGCTTACAATCTACACTGTGCTTACAAACCGTGGTTTGGCGCGTAATTGCTCTGTGGTATTGAACTTGAGCTTGTGACTACTGCGTGCACAACTTTATTCCTTCGCTCTTATGCTGTGCTATTAACAGCGTTTTTATGCTCGTTTATGGTGCTATTCATAGTCCTCTTAAGGCACCATTTACCGTGAATTTGTTTGTTGTTTGAAATCATCCTTGGGTTCAGTGAGCTCATAAACTCCCTGGCATTCCAGTTCATCGTCTCTCAGTGTATGGTCTCACTGAGATTGGATAGTCTCAGAACCTTCTCTAAGAGTATTGCTGCTTGTTATATTGTGAGTATCTGACTATAGGAGCATCCTGTTGTGTGATATGAATGAATCCCTGAGTTATTTCTCATATCCCTCTCTGTTCTTTCATCTGCAGCTTATGTTTGTGGGGTGACTTCTGAAGTTATACCGAGCCATAGACCAGACTTAAGGTGTAAGAAGACTCCAGCGCAGCAGCAGAGTTTATTATTTTATCCCTTTTCCCTATTCCCCAGGATGCTTCCTTACATAGCAGTTTATATCTACTCTGTGTGTGGTTGTGCTCAGGGAAGTAGGGGGACTTCTCTACACTCCGTCGCCTCCGCTGGTGGTACTAAAGGTTAGTGGCATTACTTGTTTTGGCGCTGCTGACACATCCTGACAATTGGAAAATGTGGGTGTTAAATTGGTACTAACGGTGTGCAAGCCTTCTGCGCCTCTCTTGCCTCTTTCTGCATTTCTGTTGCTTCTTTCTGAAGATTTCTTTCTTTTTCTATACTTCTCTTGCCTCTTTCTGTAAATCTCTGCATTTCTGTTGCTTCTTTCTGCAGATTTCTTTCTTTTTCTATACTTCTCTTGCCTCTTTCTGTAAATCTCTTCTACTTTCTGCACCTCTCTACCCGCTTTCTGCATGTCTGTTGCCTCTTTCTGCCTCTCATTTGCTTCTTTCTGCACCCCTCTTGCCTCTTTCTGCACCCTTCTACCCTCTTTCTGCACCTCTCTTGCCTTTTCTGTACCCCTCTTATGTCTTTGTGCACTTTTTGCCTAGTTCTGCACTTCTCTTCCTGCTTTCTGCACCTCTTATTCCTTTCTGCACCTCACTTGCCTCTTTCAGCACTTCTGTTGCTGTTTTCTGCAGATCTCTTGCCCCTTCTGTACCTCATTTGCCTCATTCAGTACCTCTGTTGCTTTCTTCTGCAGATCCCTTGCCTTTCTGTACCCTTCTTCTCTCTTTCTGTACCTCTCTTGCCTCTATCTGCATCCCTCTTGCCTATTTGTGCATCCCTCTTGCCTCTTTGAGCACCTCTTTTGCTTCTTTCTGCTCTTCTCTCTCTTCTTTCTGCACCCCTCTTGCCTCTTTCTGTACCTCTGTGCCTTCTTTCTGCACTTCTCTTGCTTCTTTCTGTACCTCACACGCCTCTTTCAGCACCTCTGTTGCTTTTTTCTTCAGATCTCTTGCCTCTTTCTGCACCCCTCTTTTTTCTTTCTGCACCTCTCTTGCCTCTTTCTGCACACCTGTTCCCTGTTTCTGTACCTTTCCTGCCTGTTTCTGCACATCTCTTGCCTCTTTCTGTACCTCTGTTGCCTCTTTCTGCACTTCTCTTGCTCTTTCCGCACCCTCCGTGCCTCTTTCAGCACCTGTTGGTTCTTTCTGCACTGCTCTTGTTTCTTTCTGCACCTCACTTCCCTCTTTCTGCACTTCTCTTGCTTCTTTCAACACCTCTGTCGCTTCTTTCAGTAATTCTCTTGCCTCTTTCTGTACTTTTCTTCCTTCTTTCTGCACCCTCCTGCCTCTTTCTGTACATCTCTTGCCTCTTTCTGCACCCCTCCTACCTTTTTCTTCACCCCTCCTGCCTCTTTTTGCACCTCTGTTGGTTCTTTATTCACTGCTCTTGCTTCTTTCTGAACTTGTCTTGCTTCTTTCTACACCTCTGTTGCTTCTTTCAGCAATTCTCTTGTCTCTTTCTGCACTTCTCTTCCTCTTTTCTGCACCCCTCATGCTTCTTTCTGTCCCTCTCTTGCCTCTTTGTGCACCTCTCCTACCTCTTTCTGTACCCCTCTTGCCTCTTTTTACAACTCTGCAGGTTCTTTCTGCACAGGCTCTTACTTCTTTCTGCACCTCACTTGCCTCTTTCTGTACTTCTCATGCTTCTTTCTAAACCTCTGTTGCTTCTTTCAGCAATTCCCTTGCCTCTTTCTGCACTTCACTTGCTTCTTTCTGCACCTCTCTTGCCTCTTTCGGCACCTCTGTTGCTTCTTTCTGCACCCCTCTCCCCTATTTGTGCAACTCTCTTGCCTCTTTCTACACCTCTCTTCCCTCTTTCTACACCTCACCTGCCTCTTTCTGCACAGCTCTTGCTTCTTTTTGCACCCCTCCTGCCTCTTTTTGTAACTCTCTTGCCTCTTTGTGCACCTCTCCTACCTCTTTCTGCATCCCTCTTGCCTCTTTTGGTTCTTTCTGCACTTCTCTTGCTTCTTTCTAAACCTCTGTTGCTTCTTTCAGCAATTCTCTTAGCTCTTTCTGCACTTCTCTTGCTTGTTTCTGCACCTCTCTTGTATCTTTCTGCAACTCTGTTGACTCTTTCTGCACTTCACTTGCTCTTTCTGTACCTCTCTTGCCTCTTTTGGCACTTGTGTTAATTCTTTCTGCATCCCTCCTGCCTCTTTCTGCACCCCTCTTCCCTATTTGTGTAACTCTCTTGCCTCTTTCTACACCTCTTTTCCCTCTTTCTGCGCCACGTTTGCCTTTCTGCCACCCTATTCCTTGTTTCTGCAGCTTTCCTGCCTGTTTCTACACACCTCTTGCCTCTTTCTGTACCTCTGTTGCCTCTTTTGGCACTTCTCTTGCTCTTTCTGCAATCTTCGTGCCTCTTTCTGCACCTCTGTTGCTTCTTCCTGTACTTCTCTTGCCTCTTTGTGTACCCCTCCTACCTTTTTCTGCACCCCTCTTGCCTCTTTGTGCACCTCTGTTGGTTCTTTCTGCACTGCGCTTGCTTCTTTCTGCACCTCACTTGCCTCTTTCTGCACCCCTGTTCCCTTTTTCTGCACCTTTCCTGCCTGCTTCTGCACCTCTCTTGCCTCTTTCTGCACCTCTGAGTTAGAGGTAGTTATAATCCCCCTGCCCTAATATGTACTGGGGCCTTACAGGAGAGGTCATGCCAATCACAGGGGTACTCAAACCCATAGTGTACCCTAGTGTATGTAGGTGTTTTTACTTTATTCTAAGTGTCTTTCAGCATAGCACTGGCTCCGGGCCTGATTAGTCAGTCAGTTACCACCAGTACCAATCAGAAAAAAGTTGGGGGCACGGGATGACTTTGCAACAAGGCCTCTTTCTGCACCTCTGTTGGTTCTTTCTGCATATCTTGTTGCAGGGATTCTGCTTATACACAGAACTATGCGTAGAACCCCAGGACCTCAGTGAATTGTGGTGTACCAGAAACTCACCTCAGAACCCAGAACCCAGTATCCGGCTAGCATAAGTGTCCCATTCGTTATCCGAGATTTAGCTCGACGGTCCCAATGAAAAGACAACCCAGAACACGCGACTCAGTGTACTCTCAGGAATGGTGTGAATCGGAAATACCTGTTCGTATATTATTCTTACATCAGTCCACAACAAGAATAAGACAGAGACACGGTGAAAATAAAAAGAGTTTATTTTTATAGACCACGTGTCCTCATATGCAGTACTTTGGCTAATACAAGCAGACAAATGATTATAATTAAAACCATCAGCATCGTTACAATACCATAGAATATAAAAGGAGTGATCATGTTATAAATGACAGTGGATATTACCACCTTCCCTTTACTAAGAAGCTAATGTTATTATTATGCTAATAGAAGGTCTCTTAGGCTTGAATAGGGGACCCCATACCTCAAAGATCAGCTTAGTGAATTCACATCACAGGAGCATCAGGAGTCTTCTCGCAGGAAGGCTCGTCTTCGGTCTGAATATTAAACATGATGTCTGCAATATTAAAAGCACCAGCTTTCAGGTATTCGCAGCTGCCTGTGTGTTATGGCTAAATAGTGGGTCGATCAACCTAGAGTGGAAAACATGCATTGTCTAACAACCCAGACTGTTTTGTCACACCATGTACAGACCAAGGTCGCTGCGCAGAGCTCGGGATGGTAACAACAGATTGCTCTCATGTGAGGCAAAGCTCGAGTCAGCAGTTTGTTTAATCAATAACGTGTAAACGTGCAGTGTCGTGCGCAAAAGCAGCAAGATGGCTTTCTAACATCTAACGTGGCTATGCTAACTTAACAATGCATGGACGTATTAAGGGATTCCTTACTACATGCCCCCTTGATCGAATCACTAACCAGTAGGGAAGAAATGAGAGAACGCAGAGTTCAATTTCGACAGAGCAGGACAAGGCGAATTCAAATTGAAATCAAGCAAAAAATATAAAAACCTCAAAAAGGGGAAAATAATCAAAACAGATGCTGCTTAATCCAGCACTCAGAAGTCACAGGTAACGTAAGGTTCATGACATGGCGGAAAAAGCATAGCAGAAGACAGTTCACTCAATCCATGAACGTGTATGCAGCATACGTAGCAACAGCTTCCAACAGAAAATCGTTGGCACTGCCACCAAAAGTTTCAGCCATCCAGTTAATCAAAGAAAAGGAACATACATGTTCTTCAATGAGCGGAGACTCTAGCACGATCAGAGGGCAACCGACGTGTTCCTCCAGATAGCTCATATTCAAGAAGTCATAAGCAGCCCTTGCGATGTCCCAATTACCCAGGATGCCATGCGCCGCACCACAGGCCATAATCCGAACACCAGAACAGGCAAACTCGTGAGACACTAAGGGCCTCATCAGTCGATCATAATCCGGCACCGGAGACACCGTGTTGGTTAAGCACAAATCCAGAGGCCATTCAAAGGGACAATCTAGGCAGTGAAAGACAGGTTGCACGCAGGTGAAGTATGAATACCGGAAGGATAATCCATACGCCAGGCTCAAAGTCGCCAATGGCAGCGTACCATAATAGTCAAGCATCCTTTCACGAAGAAGATGCAGACGGGACAGGTTGTCATGTGGCACAGGAAGAGCAGCCATTTCGTAGTACGAAAAGCAAAAGTAGCACCCCTGCCACCAGCGCCAGAATCAGCGGGACACCTCCAAAGACGCTCGAGAAAATAGAATGAAAAAATGCCGGAATCACACCAAAAAAAGTTTTAAAAAATGAGCCAGGCCGGTCGTGGACGAGGCATTGAAAATTGTTTGGATCAAAGCTCCAAAATGCAGGGGGAGGTCAGTATTTAAAAGCGCCTGTACCTCAGTGCGCGTATTTGCTACGTGAAGGACAAATGTTTCTCGGGAGGAAGTCAAAGGCACCTCCTTTTGTGACAATAGAGCTCTTATTCTGCTCATCTTGTTGAACTCTGCTTTCAAGGTCGGAATCTAAGGCCAGATGGAAACATCCAGCCGCCCATGCGGGGGAGGAAATATAACATTATTGCAGCAGACCACTCTCTGCGAAACAGTTACAATATATGGGATTCCCACTAACATCCCGCAGCAAGCTTCATTATTCAAAATTAAATAACTACCGTTTGCAAGCAGCGTGAAAGACGGTGTAATCACTGGCACCGGGATACCTTTGAGGACGCAGGCCAAATTCGGGGCGTGTATATTGCAAGCACCGTGCAACTGAATGTGCCTACATACTAAAGAATGATCCGGTGTCGTGGTACATTCCTCACCTTTCAGGTAAACCTCAGTCCCGTCTCTAGTACATCCATACGTAAAGGGGAGGGACCAAACCTCATGCATGAAAGCGGTACCCAGCTGTTCATATCTACCCAGAGCATAGTGTTTCATACAGGATGTAAACTTAAAAAGCGCAAACGGGAGAGTGATCAACCCATGTACTAACCACACGGCCGAATTCAGTTCCGCCACAGAGAAAGGTAACGGCTCCAACTTTTCAATATGTAACAAGGAATATGTAGCATCTTTCATGGACATGAACTGCTGTTTTTCAGTAAGGTTAAAGGGAAGAAATAAAGATGTTGTATTCAGATAGTCCCAGGGGACCTTTCCTGCCTTTAACGTTTGTAATGTCCATGCAAACTGCATAACAGAACGCAACTGGTTTTGACCATGATACAATACAGACATATCATCATGCACAATATCAACAACTGAAGAAACAATATTATCTAATGTATAAATTCTTGAAGAAAGAGTGTTAATGCTGTTATCAATAACTGCTAATACCTTTTCCATATTCGCTTGATCAATAGCTCTCAATCTGGAAGCCGCCTCAATTTGCGACAATTTCCACACTTCGTTGTAAATTGCATACGCTCACCTTTTGGATCTGCCACCTACAGGACCTTTAACAAAATCATTCAACCTTTAACAAAATCATTCAAATCTATTTTGTCATGAATAAATGAACTTTGACAGATGCCAAGGTGGAATGTCGCAGCCAGGACTGACATAATTTCCCTACAGAGTAGGTAGTTACTGTATGAGAGGACTCAAACCGAGGGTCTACGCGCTGCTGCGTATACCCCTGTTTCAGACCTAGAAAACGACGTTGACAGGTATCTGAACTGCTTTGCCAAATCAACCACCCTTCACTACTAAATTTCGAAATATTGAAAGATGTATTAGAAACCAACGACTGCAAAGCCGGAAGGGACAGATCTGTTTGGTTATCCCAATTCGGGTAAGCGCCCAGATCCGGCACAGAGGGGAAATTTAGTTTTTTAGTAGTGGCCAATCCGAGACAGGTGGTCTGGAAGATGGTAGAATTCAAAAACAACATATGATTTGGTACAAGACAGGCACGATGTAAAGCTTCAGTTCCCTGAACTTGCCATGGTTTGGAACCGCAAACCGATTTGAGATCTATACTAGCCTTCCACAGATCATAACCTTTGATTGACAACTCATCCATAAAGGACTTAGAATAGAGTAATTTGGTGTGTGTCAGTCTAACCTTCGAGGCAGACTCAGGCATAACTTTAAAATAAAAGGATGCCGGGTCGGAAACACTGAAATCAGTAAAGTAGGTATACTTATCAACTAATGTAGGTGAACTACCGAAAGAGGGGGTGGGACAGTGTTCCCATTGGGTAAAATTTACAAAATTACGAAAAGTGTTTGCTTTATGCAGGAAGTGATTGCCATAATGTTGAAAACAATACTGTTCTGCATAGTTAGCCGCATTTTCATATAAATCTTCTGCATCAAAAGCGGCATAATATTTCAAATCAGAAAACAGTGCTTCAATGGCATGAACATCCCAATCATCAGAACGAATGTTCTGCTTAACCACATCACCCATAGAAACACGAAATACATTAGGCACATTGATGACCTCTGTAGGACCATGAATTTGGAATTTAACAGCATCCCACGCAATTCCATCCTAAACGGGCCAGGCAGTAATATTCACAAAAGTCTGGTCCCTTTTCATGATGTGGGACGATGAGTGGGGGGCCAAAGTTCCATTGATGAGTCTAATCGTTGATCTCTCTTTGAGATAGTGGCCATCCACCAGACGGAAAAACACTATTACAAATCCAATGGACATAAACAAAAAAATACTGAAAAGCAACAGCCAGATGTATGTCCAAGGGGTAACCAAAAAATGTCTTTTAAACCATCTAGCAAAAACAGCAATGTTCGAAGGGGGAGTGGAGGGCAATGAGTTAGTGTCAAAGGAGAAACGGGACTGGTCAACTGCCGTAGATTGTAAAACAGGCGAGTGACCATTTGTAGGATAAGCATACTCAGTCTCTTCGGGCAGACCACCAGCCGGTGGTAGTAACAAGGGATCAGTAACTGACTGCATCTCGATGGCAACATCAGACAAGGTGTTAGAAGCAGGAACCAACATTGAATTTCTTTGCATCGTCTGGCATGAAACTGCTGGAGTCAGACTAAGAAGTATCGGCCACTCGCTGAAGTTTGACATTGTCAATAGAGATGTACCTGTTTTCTTTTCGACCAGGAAGTGGAGGTAAAATGACTGTTCTTGTACCCTGCACTCCAAGCACTGGAACCGGTGCACGATAAGAGGGGCCGAACTCCCTCTTGTTCTCCACCTTCTCACGGACCAGGTCTCCAACTCGGGGTAGCCAGCCGACTACCGGAATCTGAAGCTCAGCATCAGACGTGGAGGGCAAGTGTTCCTTCGAAAGAGTGTCTCTGGCTTCTTATAAAGTCTGCAAAACAGCACAGTGATCATCTACGTCAAAGGGTGCGGTCGACGCCACCATGTCTAGACCATCAAGGTCTGGGACAAACATTCTGATTCCGAAGAGCATCATGTACGGGGTCCGCCCACCCAGATACCTTCTAGGGAGATTATTAAGTGCACGTTGGACGTTATACAAATGGGCTAGCCAGTTCCGGCCTGTGCCTAAAACACGTGCTGTCAAAGATTGCTTTAAGTCACGGTTCATTCGCTCCACCACACTATTACCCTCAGGTCGGTAGGGGGACGAAAATTTGACTTGGACCCCCAAATTTCTCATAGCCTCCTTGTAAGCCTTAGAGGCGAACGCAGGGCCCTGATCAGAATGGAAGGTACCACACGCAAAAGTTCCCACAAAGACACGCAAATCCCTCATGACAGTCCGCGAGTCAGCACTCCTTTGTGGCCATACCCAGAGAAAACGTGTGCACGAATCCACTGCAACCAAGATATACTTGTACGCAGTATCAGAAGAAAAAGGACCGCAGTGATCTAAATAAACACAACCAAATGGCTTATTAGATATGTACAACTGTGTCTGTGGTGGGCGCGCAACAGTGGAAGGTTTAATCTGTTGGCAAATGTCACACTCAAGTACATAAGCGCGCGCTTGTTTATATAAACCAAACCACCAGTAACGTTGTTGTAACAGAGATATAGTAGCGGACACGCCGGCGTGGGCTGACGCCAACCCCTCGTGCGCTGCTAATATCAAAGCTGGTCTGCAGTCCACGTTGGGAATAATTCTGTCACCAACGTCGTTAATCCTCACTAACGGGACGTTATCAGGACTTAAGTGATAAAAATAACGAGAAGGAAAACCCTTCGGGTAATCACTTCCTTTCTCTGTAGCAGCAATAGCTGCTAAGATGTCATCATCAATCTTACTTTTGGATCTTGTAACTGCTGCCACTAAGTATGTAGCCACTGCGGTTTTAGCTGCCTCGTCAGCCAAGCTGTTACCGACAGCATGGACACCAAGTCGTTGGTGACCAAGAGTGTGAATAACATTCACAAGAGGGAGACGTTCTTTAAAGTCTGCCACTCGAACCCAAAGCAATTTATGCTTAATTCTGCTACCTTTGGTATCGCGGTAATCATTTTTAGACCAGAAGTGTAAGTTGTCATTGTAGGACTGGACACAATAAAAGGAGTCACTTACTATAAGAGTCGTGACTCGGGGATCAGCAAACTCCAGTGCAAGCACCAGAGCCCGAAGCTCCGCCAATTGCGCGGTACAATCACCCAATGACTGCGTATGCACTGCATCAGATTGGAATTCACCATTTACGAATGTACCTTCGACAATTGCGCAAGCTGCAGAATAGGCATGCTTCGATCCAATCGCCTGCTGCGCCGAGCCGTCCGTGTATATGACACAATGTTATTCTTCGAGCGGGCGCAAAGACAGAGGAGCCGGATGAACGAATTCATACTGCAAGTACTCATGAGTCTGTAAAGAGGCGTCAAAGATATAAGTGACATCTGGTGATGTCAGAGTTGTGGCCCATTGTATCCACCGTGGATGCAAAGCTTTAGAATTTGGTACACTTGCTTTAGTCACTGCCTCTAGGGCAGGATACGGTGTTACAACCAGGATCTGTTTTCCATTCGACAGTGCGCGTTCCTTAAGGATCGCCATCTGTACTGCCGTCAGAACTTTCTCGACGGTGGAAAAACGTAATTCAGCAGAGGTGTACAAGTGTGATTTATACGCAATGGGGACGGTATCGCCCTCATTGAACGTCAAATACGTGAAACCCACGGCGCCTGGTACTATTCTTATTACCAGGTTTGTGCGGTTATCACGCGTCAGCAAGTATTTTGAAGCAAGAAGATCAGCCTGTAAAGACTGTAAAATAGCAGAATGTTCTAGTTGCCAGCTAGACTTCGAAAAAGAAGGTTGTACCAAGGCGTATAGCGGCTTGATACGCTGGGCATAATCGGGAATATACGTACGGCCGAAATTCAGAAAGCCCAGCAGAGATTGTAATTTTGTCAGTGTTGTGGGAGCACGCAAGCATGCGCACTTCTCCAGAAAGTGAGGAGCCAATCCCTTACCCTCGTTGTTGAGCTCGTAGCCCAAAAACAACACTGTATATTCCGCGATGTGAGACTTCGCAAAATTAAATTTGTAGCCATAGTCTGCAAAACTCACTATTATATTGTCGACTCGAGACAGATGTGGCATCAGCTCATCATCCGTGAGGTAGATATCGTCAACATAGGAGTATGCGTCGGGGTCTATCCTCTCTAAGAGCGAGACCACGCGAGCGGAAAAGACGCCAGGGCTGTTTTTATAGCCCATGGCTAATCTTGTAAACTGTTTTTGTTTGCCGCCCGAAGTAAACGCCGTCCACTGGCTACTCAGTGTGGACAGGTTATGGCTAAAAAAGCCATTGGAAATGTCAAGTGTCGTTTTAAATCTCTTACGCACGAGACTGTCGACAAGAGCCGAGCTGCGAGTATTTTGTACCGCGCAGGTCCGGCAATGCCCACTCCTCAGCGTACACTTCAGCCTGGTCCTTAGGCACTGTGTGCGCAAAGGACGGGAGGATTACCTCCTCCCCTCTAGGAGCTTCTAAAATGAAAGCTGGGGGCCAATCTGCCTCCGCTAGGAGGATATCATAGGTGGTAGTCAGATTATCCCAAAAAATCCCTTTTATTGTACGTTGTATGTCACCCTCAATTAATAAGACTATTTCATAAAGTCTGTCAGGGGGAGCCACTCTGGTGTCAGCTGTTTCAACAGTAACCAATATATCAGTTGCTGTCACCGCCAGAAATGGACGCAGAGCTTGACGGACTATGGTAATTTCCGCTGCGCTGTCCAGTAGCGTCAGCGCCCATGTCCGGTTCCGAAGCTGTGTCCGCACTATCTGAGGCATATCTTGCTGTCAGAGCAGCCACTTTCTTCTTCTGAAATGGGGGTCTTTGTCGTGCAAATTCGTCCTGCTTGCCTTTACCTTCAGTCTGTCGGGGCTGATCACGTGTCTGTGGAGCACCCCGACCTTTGCCACCGCCTCCGCCACCGGACTGTGAAGCCGATGTTTCCTGTGAAGAACGAGGAGAACGTTGTTCAGAAACCTGAAACCTATCAGGAGACTTAATAGTAGCACGATCACGTAGATCATAAGTGCGTTCACTACCTGACTGAACGGGAGAGGCAGGCCGAGAGCCCTGTTTCTGCTGCTGCTTTCCCTGTTGTTTTGACTGCCAATTTTGTTTCGGAAAGTTTGGACGGTCATCCTTACCAGAGGCTTCCGCCTTACCCTGCTGCTTAATTTCGGGAGTTTTGACCACAGGTTTAACTCCTAAAGAGCTACGACCCAAATCTCTGTACGCTGACGAGATTATTTTCGCAAATTCCCGCGGCTTATCCTCATCAGCAACTTTCTTCAGTTCATTACGAACTTGGAACTGCATAGCATCACCTTTAAGGTTACACATCATCATGGAAGCCACCAGGGCAAACTGTCCGAGGAGCCGCATTCCTAATTCCACCGCAGACTCCGCACCGTGGTTATCTTGAACACGTTTAATAACGGAGGGCAGCACCGACATAGACGGAGTGCCAAAGCACTGCGAGTACGTCGCCGCAAAGACCTTGCCCCAGTTAACACAATCATCAATGTCGGGGGACCAAGTCTTTAGGCAAACTAATGGTAAGGATCCTGTGTTTCTCCACAGGAGATGTATTCGGATAAACCGCTTCTATTTGGTCAAATTTTTCAGCAAGCCAAAAGGGGAAATCATCCCACGTTTGGGGGCGCTTGCCCATAACAGAATTAACCATAACAGGACTAATGACCACCGCGTGGTGGTCAGTAGGCTGTCCCGCAACAGCAGGTGCCCCCGCCTGCACATTGCGCGACACATACTGCACCAACGCCCTATATACCGTAATAAGGGCAGTGTGTAGCACACGCAATTCAGCCACCGTCACCGTGAGGTAATGAGGATGAGGTGTAAATCCGGCTAGTACCGGCCAAGTGGCCCCGGCAATCGATAAAGGGCCCATTCTCGGCGGTATAACCACATGGGGAAGGGCGCCATTAAACCAAATAACATGCTGCCAAGCAGATATTGGTATTTCCTGTGTCCTATACGGCGTATAGTTCGCTGGCACAGCAGTGGCAGTATAAGAGTGGAAAGTATTATCGTCCTCACTCACTGCCGGAATCGTCACCCAAGAGTAGAACAACTCATAAGGATGAGCCGCATCGGCTCCTACCACAAAGATGACGTTCATGCCAGTGTCCGGCACCCCATACAGCGTCAAATGACGTTTCAGAGCCGCACGGCTATGCGCCGCAATATCTACCGACATAAGGACAAGCTACACTCGAAGTAATCAGTAGCACAAGGGTTCAATAACCTATTAATAATCAAGCTTGAAAAAACCTATATCAACAGAAATAGGTAGGTTTAAATCCGTCAGACTTGTTATCCGGAAACAAGAATGAGGGTGTTGTGGACTAATATAAGCACTACGAAGGCGTTTCAACTCATAGACCAAACGTTAGGTGCGCCATGTTGCAGGGATTCTGCTTATACACAGAACTATGCATAGAACCCCAGGACCTCAGTGAATTGTGGTGTACCAGAAACTCACCTCAGAACCCAGAACCCAGTATCCGGCTAGCATAAGTGTCCCATTCGTTATCCGAGATTTAGCTCGACGGTCCCAATGAAAAGACAACCCAGAACACGCGACTCAGTGTACTCTCAGGAATGGTGGGAATCGGAAATACCTGTTCGTATATTATTCTTACATCAGTCCACAACAAGAATAAAACAGAGACACGGTGAAAATAAAAAGAGTTTATTTTTATAGACCACGTGTCCTCATATGCAGTACTTTGGCTAATACAAGCAGACAAATGATTATAATTAAAACCATCAGCATCGTTACAATGCCATAGAATATAAAAGGAGTGATCATGTTATAAATGACAGTGGATATTACCACCTTCCCTTTACTAAGAAGCTAATGTTATTATTATGCTAATAGAAGGTCTCTTAGGCTTGAATAGGGGACCCCATACCTCAAAGATCAGCTTAGTGAATTCACATCACAGGAGCATCAGGAGTCTTCTCACAGGAAGGCTCGTCTTCGGTCTGAATATTAAACATGATGTCTGCAATATTAAAAGCACCAGCTTTCAGGTATTCGCAGCTGCCTGTGTGTTATGGCTAAATAGTGGGTCGATCAACCTAGAGTGGAAAACATGCATTGTCTAACAACCCAGACTGTTTTGTCACACCATGTACAGACCAAGGTCGCTGCGCAGAGCTCGGGATGGTAACAACAGATTGCTCTCATGTGAGGCAAAGCTCGAGTCAGCAGTTTGTTTAATCAATAACGTGTAAACGTGCAGTGTCGTGCGCAAAAGCAGCAAGATGGCTTTCTAACATCTAACGTGGTTATGCTAACTTAACAATGCATGGACGTATTAAGGGATTCCTTACTACAATCTCTTGCTTCTTTCTGCACTTTTTTCTTCATCTTTCTGGACTTCTGTTGCCTCTTTCTGCATTTCTCTTGCTGCGTTCTGCACCTTTCTTCCTCTTTCTTCACATGTCATACCTCTGCAGGCATAGTTAGAAATTATCATTTAAAAAACCTTTGAAATTCACTGAAAAAACCATAGGTTTCAGGGACATTATAGTTAGAAATTATAATTTAAAAAACCTTTGAAATTCGCTGAAAAAACCATCGGTTTCAGGGGCGTTATAATTAGAAATTACCATTTACAAAAACCATAGAAATTCACTGAAAAAAACATAGGTTTCAGGGACGTTATAGTTAGTTGGATATTTTACACGCACAAGACCAGAGAAATTCAACCGTTCTAGTTAGTTGAGCTAACTATTACACGCGTCCCCACAATGCACTTCTGATGAGGTCACATATTACATCATTCATGACATGGTCAGTGACAGCTGAACTACTCTGCACTTTATATATATTTTTTGCACTTTTTGCACATAACTTTATTCACACGGGTCTCGCACATTAGGAAGATGGGGGTAATTTACTTAGCACTTAGTCACTTTTTTTAAATACGGCAGCTGGATTTTCTATAAAACCAGGACAAAAAGAAAAAAGTGCATGATACTGGGGTTCATACCAGTAATTTTTACTGTAATATATCCTTGCACCCATTATAACTTAGGATATTTCATCTAGTAGGTTTTTACAAGCACTTTACTATATTTTACAGCGATTTGTTTTCCTGGTTTTTATTGTAAATTGTAATTTCATACACACATTTTAAACATGATTTTAGCACTTTGCTGCAATTTATGTAAAGTTTTGAATGTGTAGTATGTTTACTATATCTATTGCTGCTGCATTAGCACTTTAAATGGAGGTAATGCCGCCTATGCGCTGTCATGTGATCAAGGCCGTCTCTACCGGCCGAAACGCGTCATGGCGACATGGTGATTGCTTAATAAATCACTTGAAAGAAACTGGGTCCACTCTTGCCTTTTTCCAAAAGCGGAATAGAAAAGCGGGCAAGCGCACAGGTATATATATATTAGCTCCAAACCGGGTTCCATGCATACGAAACAGGCATTGACTCCGTGAGATAGGTTCTAAAGATAATGCTTTATTTCAAAAAGCTGTGGCCCAGACGCATTATTCTTATTGATAAAGGAATAATTCCTGAAATACCCAGTGCAATATAAACATAATAGTGCTAATTTAAACTATTGTAGACTTTTGTAAACATTTGTAAACACTTGTAAATAAAGCCCGAGTGGGCCTACTAAAGCGCTGTTAATAATCACTGTAAATTCCACATTCAAGATCTAATGATAATGACCAATTGAACCAATAAAGCATCGTAGTTTTTTTCTAAAGCTGCCATATATTAACATAGGGGGACCTACTGGGCACGTATTGAAACAATTATACTAAACCAATAGACAAAAACTGGGTTGAGACTCAAAGGATTGTTACAAGAAATTTAAAAAGGCAGTTTTGGGTCTATAGATGAACGCTTAATGCTTCGTCGGCATTCAAACCATTTGGAATCTTGCAATCTAACTGGATTATATATCGTGACTCCAACCTCCTTAGTGCAAGTTGTCTGTTCCCACCCCTGATATTTTTCTTAACACTGTCAGCCACAAAGTATACCAAATCTTCTGCTTTGCCATCATGTACTCTATTAATGTGTCGAGCAACTGGGTATGTCGGGTCTTTGTTGTTAATTGCCCTTAAGTGTTGCAGAATTCTGACATGTGCCGGGTGAATAGTGCTGCCAACATACATCTTATTGCAGGTACAGCGTAACACGTATACCGCAAATTCGGTTTTGCATGTGAAATGCTCCCTGATCTCAATGGGAGTTTTTCTGAGAGGAGTTATGATTGATTTGGTGTTGATTCCGTACTGGCAGGCTTTGCACTTGTGCATTTGAAAAATCCTCTTTGGGATTTTAGCCAACTGGTACCTTTGTCAGATACAGGAGCATTGGATACAAGTTCCTGTTTCATGGACTTGGCTCTCCTGAAAGTTAACTGGGGGAGCTTAGTACATGAAGGACCTATAACAGGGTCACATCGTACTATCGGCCAATGTCTGTATAAAATTTGTCTGAATCTCTGATGGAAACTGTTGTAACCAGTGATTAGCCTCGGTGTCTGTTGAGCTGTTCCCCCTAAGGTTATTCTGTTGCCCTTGTTCTTAAATAGAAGATCTTTTCTTTGGATATTTTGGCACTTCTCCTTATCTTGTTTAAGAGTCTTATCTTTGTAGCCTCTGTTGCTAAGTCTTGTACATAGATTGTTGGTTGATTCAATAAGGCTCTCAGTGGTGCTACAGTTTCTCTTCATACGAAGGCACTCAGCAAAGGGAATGCTCTCAATGAGTTTAACAGGGTGAAAACTCTGAGCATGTAAAATGGCATTCCCTGATGTCAGTTTACGGTGTGTGCGTGAATGTATTCGGTTGTTCATAGTGTAGAGTTCTAAATCAAGTATATTATTCTTACATCAGTCCACAACAAGAATAAAACAGAGACACGGTGAAAATAAAAAGAGTTTATTTTTATAGACCACGTGTCCTCATATGCAGTACTTTGGCTAATACAAGCAGACAAATGATTATAATTAAAACCATCAGCATCGTTACAATACCATAGAATATAAAAGGAGTGATCATGTTATAAATGACAGTGGATATTACCACCTTCCCTTTACTAAGAAGCTAATGTTATTATTATGCTAATAGAAGGTCTCTTAGGCTTGAATAGGGGACCCCATACCTCAAAGATCAGCTTAGTGAATTCACATCACAGGAGCATCAGGAGTCTTCTCACAGGAAGGCTCGTCTTCGGTCTGAATATTAAACATGATGTCTGCAATATTAAAAGCACCAGCTTTCAGGTATTCGCAGCTGCCTGTGTGTTATGGCTAAATAGTGGGTCGATCAACCTAGAGTGGAAAACATGCATTGTCTAACAACCCAGACTGTTTTGTCACACCATGTACAGACCAAGGTCGCTGCGCAGAGCTCGGGATGGTAACAACAGATTGCTCTCATGTGAGGCAAAGCTCGAGTCAGCAGTTTGTTTAATCAATAACGTGTAAACGTGCAGTGTCGTGCGCAAAAGCAGCAAGATGGCTTTCTAACATCTAACGTGGTTATGCTAACTTAACAATGCATGGACGTATTAAGGGATTCCTTACTACAATCTCTTGCTTCTTTCTGCACTTTTTTCTTCATCTTTCTGGACTTCTGTTGCCTCTTTCTGCATTTCTCTTGCTGCGTTCTGCACCTTTCTTCCTCTTTCTTCACATGTCATACCTCTGCAGGCATAGTTAGAAATTATCATTTAAAAAACCTTTGAAATTCACTGAAAAAACCATAGGTTTCAGGGACATTATAGTTAGAAATTATAATTTAAAAAACCTTTGAAATTCGCTGAAAAAACCATCGGTTTCAGGGGCGTTATAATTAGAAATTACCATTTACAAAAACCATAGAAATTCACTGAAAAAAACATAGGTTTCAGGGACGTTATAGTTAGTTGGATATTTTACACGCACAAGACCAGAGAAATTCAACCGTTCTAGTTAGTTGAGCTAACTATTACACGCGTCCCCACAATGCACTTCTGATGAGGTCACATATTACATCATTCATGACATGGTCAGTGACAGCTGAACTACTCTGCACTTTATATATATTTTTTGCACTTTTTGCACATAACTTTATTCACACGGGTCTCGCACATTAGGAAGATGGGGGTAATTTACTTAGCACTTAGTCACTTTTTTTAAATACGGCAGCTGGATTTTCTATAAAACCAGGACAAAAAGAAAAAAGTGCATGATACTGGGGTTCATACCAGTAATTTTTACTGTAATATATCCTTGCACCCATTATAACTTAGGATATTTCATCTAGTAGGTTTTTACAAGCACTTTACTATATTTTACAGCGATTTGTTTTCCTGGTTTTTATTGTAAATTGTAATTTCATACACACATTTTAAACATGATTTTAGCACTTTGCTGCAATTTATGTAAAGTTTTGAATGTGTAGTATGTTTACTATATCTATTGCTGCTGCATTAGCACTTTAAATGGAGGTAATGCCGCCTATGCGCTGTCATGTGATCAAGGCCGTCTCTACCGGCCGAAACGCGTCATGGCGACATGGTGATTGCTTAATAAATCACTTGAAAGAAACTGGGTCCACTCTTGCCTTTTTCCAAAAGCGGAATAGAAAAGCGGGCAAGCGCACAGGTATATATATATTAGCTCCAAACCGGGTTCCATGCATACGAAACAGGCATTGACTCCGTGGGATAGGTTCTAAAGATAATGCTTTATTTCAAAAAGCTGTGGCCCAGACGCATTATTCTTATTGATAAAGGAATAATTCCTGAAATACCCAGTGCAATATAAACATAATAGTGCTAATTTAAACTATTGTAGACTTTTGTAAACATTTGTAAACACTTGTAAATAAAGCCCGAGTGGGCCTACTAAAGCGCTGTTAATAATCACTGTAAATTCCACATTCAAGATCTAATGATAATGACCAATTGAACCAATAAAGCATCGTAGTTTTTTTCTAAAGCTGCCATATATTAACATAGGGGGACCTACTGGGCACGTATTGAAACAATTATACTAAACCAATAGACAAAAACTGGGTTGAGACTCAAAGGATTGTTACAAGAAATTTAAAAAGGCAGTTTTGGGTCTATAGATGAACGCTTAATGCTTCGTCGGCATTCAAACCATTTGGAATCTTGCAATCTAACTGGATTATATATCGTGACTCCAACCTCCTTAGTGCAAGTTGTCTGTTCCCACCCCTGATATTTTTCTTAACACTGTCAGCCACAAAGTATACCAAATCTTCTGCTTTGCCATCATGTACTCTATTAATGTGTCGAGCAACTGGGTATGTCGGGTCTTTGTTGTTAATTGCCCTTAAGTGTTGCAGAATTCTGACATGTGCCGGGTGAATAGTGCTGCCAACATACATCTTATTGCAGGTACAGCGTAACACGTATACCGCAAATTCGGTTTTGCATGTGAAATGCTCCCTGATCTCAATGGGAGTTTTTCTGAGAGGAGTTATGATTGATTTGGTGTTGATTCCGTACTGGCAGGCTTTGCACTTGTGCATTTGAAAAATCCTCTTTGGGATTTTAGCCAACTGGTACCTTTGTCAGATACAGGAGCATTGGATACAAGTTCCTGTTTCATGGACTTGGCTCTCCTGAAAGTTAACTGGGGGAGCTTAGTACATGAAGGACCTATAACAGGGTCACATCGTACTATCGGCCAATGTCTGTATAAAATTTGTCTGAATCTCTGATGGAAACTGTTGTAACCAGTGATTAGCCTCGGTGTCTGTTGAGCTGTTCCCCCTAAGGTTATTCTGTTGCCCTTGTTCTTAAATAGAAGATCTTTTCTTTGGATATTTTGGCACTTCTCCTTAGCTTGTTTAAGAGTCTTATCTTTGTAGCCTCTGTTGCTAAGTCTTGTACATAGATTGTTGGTTGATTCAATAAGGCTCTCAGTGGTGCTACAGTTTCTCTTCATACGAAGGCACTCAGCAAAGGGAATGCTCTCAATGAGTTTAACAGGGTGAAAACTCTGAGCATGTAAAATGGCATTCCCTGATGTCAGTTTACGGTGTGTGCGTGAATGTATTCGGTTGTTCATAGTGTAGAGTTCTAAATCAAGAAACACAATGGACTGCTTGTCTATAGTGCCTGTAAACTTAAGATTTAAGTCGTTGGTATTAATGACATTTACAAAATCAATGGCACTTAACTCACTGCCCTTCCACACAATAAAGATGTCATCAATGTAATGTTGATATATGACAACATTTTCATACATTTGAGTATTGCACCTTTTCATGAGTACTTGCTCCTCCCACCAGCCCATATGCAAATTCGCATAGCTGGGGGCGAAGCAAGTACCCATGGCTGTACCTTGTACCTGTTTGTATAATAGCCTGTCAAACAAGAAAATGTTATTTGTTAAGCACCACTCCACCATATGTAACAACATCACTGTGTGTTCATGTAAACTTGAATCTCTTGTGCTCAAGTAGTGTTCAGTAGCTCTCATGCCATCATGATGTCTTATACTAGTGTACAAACTCTGTACATCTAGTGTAACAAACAAATAATCCTCTTGCCATTTAAAATCAAAAATCTTAGTGAGAAAATCACCAGTGTCTTTAGTATAGGATGGTAAGGTCCGTACAAATGGCTGAAGGAAAAAGTCTATGAACTTGCTGGTATTTTCAAATAAACTCCCAATGGCAGATATGATTGGTCTGCCGGGAGGACACACTGCATTTTTATGAATTTTTGGTAGCAAATATAATTGCGGTGTCACGGGGTAATCATTTTTTAGAAAATCAAGTTCATTTCTAGTTATTAACCCATTCCGTTTCCATTCATATAAACATCCGTGGAATTTTTCTTTAGTACTGATGATGTTAGTGGCACTGATCCGTACATAGCAGTTCATGTCTGATAATTGATTCCATGCTTCCTTGTTATACATATCTAAAGGCCAAAGTACGATGTTGCCTCCTTTGTCCGACCAACGTACCACGATGTCGGAACGTTCTTTGATTTTTAGCATTGTCTTGGAATATCCGACTGGTTCTTTGTTTTTTAACATGTTGAATGTATTGCTGCTCTCAGTTGCCAAAACTCTAAGATCCTGAATCATTTTGTCCGCAAAGATATCAATATTATCCCTTGGCATTAGAGGATTAAAAATAGATTTTGGTCGAAACGGTGTTGTCACAGATGTAGATATATTACAATCCAAATTCATTCCTGTATCATCCAAAATTGGTACCTCTGTTAAACATTCCTTCTCAAGTTCCGCCATTTCTTTCAGGAAAGATAAATCCGCTGCGGATAAACTATCTGGTTCTTGATCTACAATTGCTCCTTGGTCTTTCATGTTCACTTTTTCTTTGGTGTTAAAAAAATGTTTACGCAATTTCAATTTCCGAGTAAAGTAGTAAAGGTCTATTCTGGTTTGGGTATAGTCAAAATTGGTTGTCTTGCAATACGATAATCCCAAAGCAAGAATTTGTTCTTCATCCGGAGTCAGGGCCATATTAGTTAAGTTCACAACTGTATTATCTGGTTTCTCTTTATTGTTGTTCATTTCCTCTTGTTCCGTCTGTATACGTTTTGTTGCTGTGTTTTGTTTGCCCCATCTGCGATTTTTCCTCCTTCTGTTCCTTGATTTTGAGCCCTGTTTGATGGGTACGCCTGTCTCTGGGGTCTTGGGCGTAAGCTCATCAAACGCTCGACTCGTAAAAAACCGAGTTCTTGAATTGGTGTAGGCGCCTGATGTGCTTGTTCCTTGGTGCCGCTTATTTCAGGTTCGGATTCAATTTCTGAACTCAAATCTGTGTCACTTGGTTCCTGTTGGCTTGGGGGGCCCGCCATTGTTTTCGATAACTCCTGGCGACGTATATTTTCAAAGCGTCTCGAGAAAGTATAAATTCTACCATGTAGATAGTCATTTCTGTCACGCTGAAACTTGCTGGCTTTCCTTTCTTTAATTATTTGTTCGTATTTCAGAACACGTTTTTTTATCTCCGCTAGACCTTTATTTACCTCATCTTGATTGGTTATTTCTTCAAGTTCTTTATATATTTCATTAATTCGTACCAGAATTTTGTCTCTATCCGTTGTGGCGAATTTAATAAGTATTTGTAACCTGTTACGAGATGATTGGGCACTGTTATCAGCCCACTCCTGTAGCATGGCGGGATCCGGATTTTCATAAGTTGGCGCTACTAAAATCCTCAAACCCCTCGGAATACGATTCACTTCGAGGTATTTATATATATATATATATATATTACCTACTGGCGGTCGCCAGTAGGTAGTTATAGTTAGGACCCCTTTTCCATAGGAAAACCTCAACATTCTATTTTGAATAACTTTGGCGCCGGTCGATGAATCCTCGCGAATTTCTCCAAATAGGTGGGGCGCTACGCTCCGCTCCTACCCTGAAAGTCTCGGGGGGATTCGTCAAGCGGGGGCTGAGATAAAAGGGGGGTCCCAAAACGCGTTTTTCCCATGCATTTTTCCATAGGACCTTTAGAACGAGCTACAGCCCGAACGGCTGAACAGAATTACTAGAAATTTGGCAGAGAGGTAGTCCCTAGGTCAAGGAAGTGCCTTTTGTAGGTTTGGTGTAAATCTGTTCAGTAGATTCTGAGAAAATAGCCTTTAAATCAATATATATATCTGAGCCCGCTTACGGTACGCTTACGGTACGCTTACCGTAAGCGTACGGTGGCGTGCGCGAGCGCGATTCTGATTGGCTCTTAGATCTTAGTAAACATTCGAATCGGCCGAAACCAGGAAGCGGCGGCCGCCATTTTGTCTCTCGCACTGAGTGTTGTTTATCAAACAAGATGGCCAAAAACATGTTACGGGGCTGTTTTGACAACTCCCTCCCACATAGTCATGTTGAGGGAGTCCCCAAACATCCCCCAAGAGCAAAAACGGGTTTATTTTTTTTTCGGCAATTTCGGCGAGTACACTTACCGTACGCTTACCGTAAGCGTACGGTAAAAAAAAAAAAAAAAAAAAAACACTATCCACACTTACCCCACCCCCTGTGCTTTTGGTGGCCGAAGGCCACCAAATGCACTGGGCTTATTAATAGGTAAAAAAAACTAAATTTTGGCAACATGAAATTATAAAATCGAAATAAAAAAAACACTATCCACACTGACCCCACCCCCTGTGCTTTTGGTGGCCGAAGGCCACCAAATGTACAGGGCTTATTAAAGTTGATAAAAACCGTGCACGGAATGAACTGCGTTAAGTGGGCGCGCACGCCTCGAATGGCGTAAAGTAACTTAGCATTTAAAAAACCGTACAAATTCACTGAAAAAACCATAGGTTTCACACACGTTATAGTTAGGAATTAGCATTTAAAAAACCTTGCAAATTCACTGAAAAAACCATAGGTTTCACACATGTTATAGTTAGCGGAAATTTTACTGATAAAAAACCAGTGAAATTGCCCCGTTATAGTTAGTGCTGGCAACTATAACTCACGCGACCGCAATCTTCTGCTGATGACATATGTGTCTTTATGAAAAAAAAATATTTGTAATATATGTATAGCTAAAAATGTATGGAAGAAGACATGGGCAAATAAGTGTCTAAATACAGTATTAGCATCAGCAGAGGATTGCGGTCGCGTGAGTTATAGTTGCCAGCACTAACTATAACGGGACAATTTCACTGGTTTTTTATCAGTAAAATTTCCGCTAACTATAACATGTGTGAAACCTATGGTTTTTTCAGTGAATATATATATATATATATATATGTAACATATTTAAACTTTACAGAAACACGCAGTCACTGGATGATGTCATCAGTGATGTCATTTGAGATTTCATCAGTGATGTCACTGACCATGTCATGAATGATGTAATATGTGACCTTATCAGCAGTGCTTTGCGGGTGTGCGAGTTATAGTTAGCGCAACGAACTATAACGGCCGAATTTCTCTGGTTTTGTACGAGTAAAATGTCCAACTAACTATAAAGTCCCTGAAACCTATGGTTTTTTCAGTGAAAAAAAAAATATATATCTATATACATTACCTACTGGCGGTCGCCAATAGGTAGTTATAGTTAGAAACTAGTTTCCGTAGGAAAAGCACTTTTTGATTTGCTAATAACTTTGGTGTCGTTTGATGAATCTTCCTGAAATTCTCCCCAAAAATAGTCTATCCAGGTCAGCTCCTATCCTGAAATTTTGGGGGGATTCGTGAAGCGGGGGCTGAGAAAAAAGGAGGTCCCAATACGCATTTTCCGCATGTTAATTTCCATAGGACATTTTGGGATGAGCTACAGCCCGAACTGCTGAACGGGATTACACCAAATTTGGCAAAAAGGTAGAGCTTGGTTCAGAAAGTGACCTTTTTATTAAATGGTGTAAATCCGTAGGAAAAGCACTTTTTGATTTGCTAATAACTTTGGTGTCGTTTGATGAATCTTCCTGAAATTCTCCCCAAAAATAGTCTATCCAGGTCAGCTCCTATCCTGAAATTTTGGGGGGATTCGTGAAGCGGGGGCTGAGAAAAAAGGAGGTCCCAATACGCATTTTCCGCATGTTAATTTCCATAGGACATTTTGGGATGAGCTACAGCCCGAACTGCTGAACGGGATTACACCAAATTTGGCAAAAAGGTAGAGCTTGGTTCAGAAAGTGACCTTTTTATTAAATGGTGTAAATCCGTTCAGTAGTTGCTGAGAAATTCAAAAATTAAGAGTAAAAAATGTTGATATCTAGAGGCGCGGTGGATCCACGGACCCTCCCGACCACCAGCTTTATTCTAATTGGCTGTCAACATTCCAAACCAGGAAGTGTTGGCAGCCATCTTGTCGGTAGAAGCGAGTCAGAAGAAAACAGAATAATAAACACGAAAAACAAGAAAAAGGGGAGGGTAGAAACACCCTGACCCCCTAGGCCTGCTTAGGAGGACTCACAAGCACCCCCAGGGCCAAACAAATATGTTTTTTTTTAAACGGCAAAAGTCGCGGAGGATCCGCGCATCCTGTTGTGAAAATAAAAAAAACGAAGCGCGGACTCCCGCGCTTCGTTATTATTTAGCCCCCGGGTGGGCCAAGTCCCGGGGCATGCCTTATTTTAAATGCAGGGGCCCCCACAGCCCTGGGGACTGCCACCCCCGGGGATTTTCTTAAATATTTGTGGGGGGGCACATGCCCCCCGCTGCCCTGGAGACCACCACCCCCGGGACTTGTTTTTATAAAAAAAAGAACCTGTGTGGGGGGCTCGAGCCACCCCACATACCCCGGGGACCACCACCTCCCTGGGGCACTAAGTATGTAAATGCAGGGGTCCATAACGGACCCCCGAGCCCTGGGGACCACCCCCACCCTAGGGCTGTGCACACATTGGGAGGGGGGCCGCAAGGCCCCCTCCTGGAGCCCTTGCTGGCCCTGGGGACCGCCACCCCCCAGGGCCAGCCCCTGCAGTGTCCCGGGGTGCCTGTCCCTGGGACACTGCTGTTTGCAATGACAGGGCGATAGCCGTGCGGCTCCCGCCCTGTTATTGCAAACTGCTTTGCTTCATTGAAGCGAGAGCAGGGAAACCTCTCTGCATGTCATCAGCTTCCCATGTGCAAAAGCAATGCCGGCTCCTGCAGGACGCAGGAAGCCGGCGGGACCGTAGAGGCATTGGGGCTTCCCCCACGGTCCCCAACAGATAGGTCCATGCCCCGGGGGATGGGGTCCCCGGGGCCGGAATTGGTCACAGGACAGGGCACCATGCAGCCCCCTTCCCGTTCATGTATTTTTTTTTTTTTTTTAAAAGGGGTCAGGCCCTGGGGGAAGGGTTTTAAAAAAGGAGGGCCCCATAGCCCCCCTTCTAAAAAAAATTTTTTTGTTAAACCGTGATCGTACCTGAGGCCCCGCCCCCTCCCAGCAACACTCTGCAAACGCGCCCTGTGGTGTGTTTTTAATTTGGGAATTAATTCCCCTTCAATACTGTGGGTCCCTGGGAGCCAACTAGCCCACCAGGTACCTCCAGTAAGCGCCACAGGGCTGCGTTGCAGAGAGGTGGTCCAAGCCACGCCCCTTTTTACACCTCTCTGCAATGCAGCTCTGTGGCGCTTACTGGAGGTACCTAGTGGGCTAGTTGGACCCCAGGGACCCTCAGGATTCGAGGGAACTTAATCCCCCAACTTAAATCATGCCACGGGGTGCGTTTGCACAATGGTGAAGGGAGGGGGCGGGGCCTGAGGTGACATGTGTGAAAACACGGCCTGTGGTGCGTTTTAAGTTGGGGAATTAATTCCTCTTCAATCCTGAGGGTCCCTGGGGGAAAACTAGTCCACCAGGTACCTCCAGTAAGCGCCACTGCGCTGCATTGCAGAAAGGTGGTCCAGGCCACGCCCCTTTTTACACCTCTCTGCAATGCAGCTCTGTGGCGCTTACTGGAGGTACCAGGTGGGCTAGTTGGACCCCAGGGGCCCTCAGGATTCAAGGGGACTTAATCCCCCAACTTAAATTGCGCCATGGGGTGCGTTTGACAGTGGTGAAGGGAGGGGGCGGGGTCTGAGGTGACATGTGTGCAAACACGCCCTGTGGCGCGTTTTAAGTTGGGTAATTTATTCCTCTTCAATCCGGAGGGTCCCTGGGGGCCAACTAGCCCACCAGGTACCTCCAGTAAGCGCCACTGCACTGTGTTGCAGAGAGGTGGTCCAGGCCATGCCCCTTTTTACACCTCTGTGCAATGCAGCTCTGTGGCGCTTACTGGAGGTACCTGGTGGGTTAGTTGGACCCCAGGGACCCTTAGAATTCAAGGGGACTTAATCCCCCAACTTAAAACGTGCCGTGGGTGCGTTTGCAGAGTGGTGGAGAAAGGGGGCATGGCCTTTGTCTACCTCTCACCAATCCCACTGCGTGGGGCTTACTGGAGGTAAAAGGTAGGCTAGTTGGCCCCTAAAGGACCCCCAGCAGTGAAGAAGACTTCAATCCTAATCCAAGAGCGTGCCAGGGAGCACGTTTGTAGAGTGGTGGGCAAAGTGGGAGTGGCCTGGTACGAGTGCTTACCAATGCTGCTGTGTGCTGACTGGAGGTAATAGTTTGGGAAGTTGTCCCCCTCTTGTTACCTCCAGTAAGTCCCACACAGTGGGATTGCTAAAATGTCTTCGGAGGCCATGGCCCCCTTTCTCTACCACTCTACAAATGTGCCTCGTGGCAGACTACGGAATGAAGTCCAATTTAGTCATAAGGGAGTTTGGGGGGCAAGAATCCCTCCTGGTACCTCCTGTAAGTCCTACGCAGTGGAATTCCTGAGCGTTGGTTGGACGCCCAGCACCCTTTGTCCACCACTCTGCAAACGTGACTACTAGTTAAAGTAGCATATTTCTGCACCTCTGACTTAGAGGTAGTTTTAATCCCCCTGCCCTATTACGTACTAGGGCCTTACAGAGGAGGTCATGCTAATCACAGGGGTACACCAACGCATAGTGTTCCCTAGTGTATGTAGGTGTTTTCACTGTATTCTAAGCGTCTTTTAGCATAGCACTGGCTCTAGGCCTGGTTAGTCAGAGTTAGTTACCACCAGTACCCGTCTGAAAAAGTTGTGGGCACAGGATGATTTTGCAACAAGGCCTCTTTCTGCTCCTCTGTTGGTTCTTTCTGCACATGTCTTGCTTCTTCCTGCACTTTTCTTCGTCTTTGTGGACTTCTGTTGCTTCTTTCGCATTTCTTTTGCTTCTTTCTGTGTGTGTTTTCTTCTTTCTTCACATGTCCTACCTCTGTAGGCATAGTTAGAAACTAGCATTTAAAAAACCTTTGAAGTTCTCCTAAAAAAACATAGGTTTCAGGCATGTTATTGTTAGAAATTAGCATTTAAAAAACCTTTGAAATTCACTGAAAAAACCATAGGTTTCAGGCATGTTATAGTTAGAAATTAGCATTTAAAAAACCTTAAAAATTCACTGAAAAAAACAGGTTTCAAGGGCGTTATACTTAGTTGGACATTTCACTCGTACAAAACCATTGAAATTCCCCCGTTATAGTTAGTTCAGCTAACTATAACTCGCACCCCCACAATGCACTGCTGATGACATCACATATTACATCACTCATGACATGGTCAGTGACATGCTCTGTTGGCTGCTATTGCGATGGAGTACGGACGTCGATCCGATCGTCTCCAGGTAATTCTCTTTCACAACCGACCACCACCTAGAAACGCCTGGCACTCCATAGTTAGCATTTTAATTAGAATTCCCTCCCTTTTTTCTAGTTGTAAAAATCACACTGTGCCCTGGATTGCCTGATTCATTCAGCCAACTTTTGCCACAAATAGGGATCTGAATATCACTTTGCATGGATAGTTTGGGCACCACCACCAGGGTCTATATCTACTGAATAACGGGAATTGTCCTTAGCTGGCCCTTGCCAAGTTATGGGTGAGTTGCTATAGACAATCCTTGTGTACTTTTAGTGTACAATCTTTATGGATCCTTGACAACAACTGTTGTTATTATTATTGAATTGCAGGCATTGGTGTAATCAGGTTTTGGACTCCAATTCAGCATTGCAAGAGTGATGAGGTGGGTTTATTACATTACTCCTGCCATTTGATGTGCAGACACCACGCCTGGGCAACCTATTAGGTCTCGATTCTAACTTCCTTGTTTTTTTCTGTAAGGTCAATTCACCCATCCCCTTGTCTTGAGGAAGATCTGCATAGCTGAGGTATTAAAGTCCCTCGTTTGCCGATAAGCCGGATCAAAACTTCGTTGCTACCCCCTATCGCACCTGGACCAATTTCCCCTTCCCCTTTAACCCTGTATACAGCCTTAAGAAAAGTCTCTTTACAAATGAATAATTTGCATGCGGTACAGTCTTGTAAATATATGCCCTTTACTTTTCTACACACTTTGAGCTCTCTTGACTCCTATATATACACTTGAGCATTCCTTCTTACACATTCCCTAGAACATTTTCCTAACTTCTTGACCCTCTAATGATTGTTCCGTTAAATGACTAAATAAATATATTGTAATAATACTTAGGTACCGATTCCGATCTGTAAAAAAAAATTACCGTCCGACTCGAATCCATATTTTTTTACGTACGAATCGTACAAGTCCCGTACAAACGGCAAAGTACGATTCGTACGTGAAAAATCCATACGAATGACTTCAGGAAAAGTCTACGAGACATCCGCGGACATTTGTACATACAAATTGTAAAAGTGAAGTCTGAGCGCGCAAGTACGATCCGTACCGGCCGTCCGAAAACACAAGCGCATGTAAAAGGCTCCGTACGGATCGAACGCCATACCACTCGTATCCGGGTAAACTTGTGCCCGAGATACGAGTCGTACAGCCCCCCCTCCCCCCCACATGTCTGCATCATACCCCCCCATGTCCGCACTGTACCCCAACCCCATACGTGTACGCACCGTACCCCACCACCGTTCCCCAGCCCCGTACCCCAGCCCCATACATGTATGCACCGTACCCCACCACCCTACCCCAGTCCCTAACTTGTGTGCACCGTACCCCACCACCGTCCCCCAGCCCTTTACTTGTACACACCGTAACCCGCCACCGTACCCCAGCTGCGTACTTGGACACACCGTACCCCACCACTGTACCCCACCACCGTACCCCAGCCCCGTACATGTACGCACCGCAACCCACCACCCTACCCCAGCCCCTTACTTGTACGCACCGTACCCCAACACCGTCCCCAGCCCCATACTTGTACGCACCGTACCCCGCCACCATACCCCAGCTGCGTACTTGGACGCACCGTACCCCACCACCGTACCCCAGCCCCGTACATGTACGCACCGTACCCCACCACCCTACCCCAGCGCCTTACTTGTACGCACCATACCCCAACACCGTCCCCCACCCCATGCTTGTATGCACCGTCCCCACCACCGTACCCCAGCCGCGTACTTGGACGCACCGTACCCCAGCGCCATACCCCAGCCCCGTACTTGGACGAACCGTACCCCACCACCCTACCCCAGCCCCTTACTTGTACGCACCGTACCCCACCACCGTACCCCAGCCGCGTACTTGGATGCACCGTACCCCACCACCGTACCCCAGCCGCGTACTTGGACGCACCATACCCCACCACCGTACCCCAGCATCCCGTATGTACGAATCGTACAACAACATTGTATATGTGAGCACTGTACAACAACATCGCGTATGTACGCACGTTACATACGCTAAAACGACTCGTACAGAACCAGGACACTGCAAAACCGCACAAGGAGGGTCAATTCGAATCGCACAACACAACAAAACACATCTACAGTTCTAAAAACATCTAAAAGACTGACCTGGCACATCCAAACAGGCAAACAAAGGCCCAAACTCACAACCTCCTCTTATAACGCACCCACCAAAATTTCAAACCCAGCCACACCCACAAATGGACCACTAAAAAGGGCCCACACTCACAAACCATGAGCCTTTGCAACATACCCACTGCTGACAGACACCACACACAAACAACAGCACCCATACACCTTAACCTACACACCATCATACAACCTCCTTCACACATACCCCCTCTACACATTCACACACACTCCTACACATTCACACCCACACACCCACAACCATCCACACCCACACCCCACACCATGCCCACAGACAAGAATCGAAAGTTCACAAGGGAGGAGCTGGACATCCTTGTCAACAAAGTCATCAGAGTTGAGCCACAGCTCTTTGGAACATTGGTCAGACAGACCAGCATAGCTGAAAAATCACGCCTGTGGCAGAGGATCGTCGATCGGGTGAATGCTGTTGCGCTCATCAGAAGGACCCGGAATGAATGCCAAGCCAGGTGGTATGATCTGCGCAGGGTAGTCAAGCGCACAATGAACGAGGACTACGCCCAGAGTAACATCACAGGAGGTGGGCTGCCCCGCAGACCGGTACATTACCATCCCTGGGAGGAGAAGGTGATGGCCCTGCTTCCGCCGGTGGGAGTACACGGAGTCGAAGGAGTTGCCGAGCCTGGTGAGTACACAAACAACTTACGTAACATGGGGTAATGGCATCCACACCCCAACTACAACAAATGCACACACCGACCCCCAAGCCCTCACAGGACACAACCACACTCAAAAACAACGCTCATGCCATTAACATGTCTATGCCCCATTCACAAAGCAAGGCCATGTCATGTCCCAGCCTACACAAACCCAAGACTGGATGTCTAGGATGCTGGGAGGGTGGGGATCACCCAACATATTGTACAACTCAGAAACAGACACCATTGCCCTCAACCCATATGGACCAGGTACATACCCATGCACAATGCACAGGGACTGGCAAAGTACTGACAAGGTAGCTGGCACTTGGCCCTGCTGAAGGCAGCACAAGGCCCTCCTGTGACAACTGCAAAATCTAACACAAACACAACCAGCTCAGATATCTAGGACAGGAACTCACACTCACTGACATGGCAGCATGCTCCATGGGGGGACAGATGCATCACCTGGGAGACCCACTGCCAAATCACACCACACCCACCAGCAGGCACCGTCAATCAATCAGGGTACTTGTAAGGCGCGCTACTTACCTGTGAGGGTCTCAAGGTGCTGAGGGGGAGTGGTTCCACTACTGCTCGAAGAGCCAGGTCTTGAGTCATCTGAAGGCAAGTAGGTCTTGGGTCAGTCGTAGATGGGTTGGGAGGGTGTTCCAGGTCTTGGCGGCGAGGTAGGAGAAGGATCTCCCGCAGGTGGTCGTACGTAGGATGCGGGGGATAGCTGCGAGGGCGAGGCTGCTTGAGCGGAGCTGGCGGGTGGGGTTGTAGAAGCTGAGTCTGATGTTCAGGTAGGCTTGTCCGGCGTTGTGGAGTGCCTTGTGTGAGTGGGTGAGGAGCTTGAAGGTGATCCTCTTTTCGATGTGGAGCCAGTCCAGGTCACTCAAGAGGGGGGTGATGTGGCTGTGGCGGGGGCGTTGTTGATCAGTCATGCGGAGGCTTTTTGGAAGCGTTGTATCCGCGTTGGTGTTTGGATGGGAGTCCTGCGTAGAGTGCATTGCCGTAGTCCAGTCAGCTGCTGATGAGGGCCTGTGTCACTGTTCTACTTGTTTTGGTCGGGATCCACCAGTAGATCCGGCGGAGCGTGCGTAGGGTGTCGTAGCAGGAGGAGGAGACGGTGTTGACCTGCTTGGACATGGAGAGGGAGGATGCGAGGATCAATCCTAGGTTGTGTGCGTGGTGGGTGGGTGTCGTGCTGTCCCCAGAGCGATCGGCCACCAGGAGTCGTCCCAGGCTGAGGGTGTGTATCCCAGGATGAGGACCTCCATCTTGTCCGAGTTCGGTTTCAGATGGCCGCTCCGCATCCAGTCGGCGATGGACCTCAGCCCTTGTGGATGTTTTTTTGGGCGGTGTGAGGGTCCTTGGTGAGGGAGAGGATGAGCTGGGTGTCGTTGGCGTAGGAGATGGTTTTGAGGTGGTGGGGGTGGGCCACTTGTGTGAGGGGGGTCATGTGGATGTTGAACAGCGTCGGGCTGAGGGATGATCACTCACCCCTTACACAAGCACACACCCCGGGGCAGCCAATGGAGTTACCCACTCTCACAATGGACATGTGACACAACAAGATCAAGCCACAGCCAAAGAAGCATCCAAGCCCAAATTCGACATGTCAAACACCCTGGAGAACATTTCAATCAGTCCCCTGCAACATACCCATCCACAAGTGAACATTGATGTGAATGCTAGGCACATACAACTACCTTGAGGAACTGTGTCAAATAGAATATGTGTGAAACATGGATGTCGCATTAAACAGCATTAACATTGTCTCTCTCTCACACACAGGGCAACGTCATGGATCTCCCCCCAACAATGGGGGAGAAGAACCACAGTCCCAGGCTCGGGAAGAACCTGATCCGACCGGCAGCGACACCTCACAACACTCCGCAGATGACCCCAACCCACCTGGCCCCTCTGGTGTCCAAGCCCCTGCAGCACCTGCTTCAGGTACATCTGTGCCAACCACCACCACCATTCCTGCCACATCCCAGGAGACACCCAGGAGCCCTGCCCACACTGAACAACTGAGCCAGTCTGACCTTGAGGGACAAGGTTCGCCGGGCACCCAGGAGGAAGCAGCCAACACCGACACTGCCATCCCTCAGGGGTCCCATAGACCCGATGTGCCCACAACGGCAGGCCAGGCCCGTGTTGGCAGGGGTAGTGGGAGTGGAGGCAGGTGGAGGCGAGAACCTGACCAGCCAGCTGAAGGGACCGGTATGTCACACGTCCGCAACATCATGGAGGCATACCGGCGTGACACCAGGGCCATCAGTCAGGTAGTGGTGACCCTCACAGACTTTAAGAATCTGCAGGCCGAGCAACACACCAGTCAACAACAACACCAAGGACGGATGGAGGCAAGACTGGCTGAGCTTGTGGTGGTGGAAAGGGACATAAGCCATTCACTCCGTCGGATCGCCGACAATATGGGCAACCCTCCCGGTGACACCAGGCACAGACCAGCACCAGCCACTGGGAGGGAGGAGGAGGAGGATTCGTCCGACGGAGCGTCCCAAACATCATCAAGGCCTGCACCTGAGGGTCCCCGGAGGAAGGTGGGTCGTCCACGGAAAAGACCGTGAGAGGCAGCGGACCATCCACATCTCCCAGGTCACCTGGCCTGGCACCTGGCCTTCATGCGCAACAGCAGCACATCATTCACTGACATTCTCTGCCACATGGACTTGCTGGTCACAGTCTGACCAATGATGACCAACACTGTGGTCTGGACTCTGATGACTTCAAATGCAAAGGATAGCATCTCCCCCTGTGAACTTTGGATTCTATGCACCCGTTAGAGCACCTTATGTTATCTACCAAAACACGCACCCGACCGAGAATAAAACTATTTTTTTGTCATGAGATGTTGCCGTCATTTTGCATTAGTCCACAACATACGTGTTTGTTAATATCAAACTATGCCTGAGTGTTGAACTAACTCCAGCCATCCATACCCTGGGATCTGAGTCCGGTACAGGACACACATGGGTCACAATGTATCATCCAATACAGCCTGGGAGCCCAATACTCACCTGTGATGGCCTCAAGCTGCTGAGGGGGGGCTTGAAGTACTGTGCGCATACACCAATCAGGAAGACGATGATGAAGGCCTACACGTCATGGCTCATGTGGAGGTTCCCGGGGAGTGAGTCCCAGGTATGTTTGGCCAGGTGGGAGAACCATCTCCTTCATGCTAGAGTGTTGTGGATGTGAAGAATGGTGGCCAGGCCAAGTTCGGATGCATTGAGTTGGGCCAACGGGGTCTTGGATGACAGACGTACAAGGTTGGTTTTGGGGTCTGGGGTTGTTGACTGCCTCCTGAGTGTGAAGGTCATCCTGCAGCACACAGTGATCCCTTGCAGCTATCTCAGGTGGACGGTGATGTGGATGGGGTGCGGGATGTTGAAGCTGAGTTGTGCAGATGCACCCTGGATGTGGACAAGTTTCCCGTGAGTTAGGATGTACTTGCTCCGTAGAGGGCGGGGCAATAGTTGACACGGCTGGTGTCGTGGACCTGGGGGATGGTCTGTCTTTCCTTGGAGTGGATGTATCAGAGGATCTTGTGCATCATGCAGAGGGTGCTGCAACATGAGGTACAGATGATGGTGATTTGCATGGCAAATGTGAGTGACAAATCCATGATGCACAACATCTTGTGTGCGTGGCCACTGGGTGCTTGTGTAGGGCCCCTGCGGGTGGGACACAAGGAGTTGAGCCAGCTGTAAGGGGACAATCCTCCGATGCTTACCTCAGTCCTGTACAAGTCCAGCCTCAGGTGGCTGATGTTCAGCCATTCATCCACGGACCTCATGCCTTCTTGAATGTTGGAACTGGCAATGGCTGGGTCTTTGGTGAGGGTGAGGAGCACCTGGGTGTCAATGGCATACAACATGATGATGAGGTTGTGTGCGCATGTGATGGTGATCCCTGGGCCTTGTGGCAGATGACGCCACTATAGCACATGCTGAAGGCCTGAGTCCCACTCCCATGGCCTTGCTGGTGTACGGAGCCGGTGTGGAGCAAGAGGGACATGATCTGGTTGGTGTGACAGGGCCTGGAAGACGAGGCAGCGCTGTGTAGGCAGTTGGAGTTGCACACTCCGCCTGCAAAGGTGTCATGTGTGCGCTTAGGGTATGGCTGAGAGCAGGTGGTTGAGTTTCGGATAGACATTGCTTGGAGGGTGGCTACAACCTCAGACTGTAGTGTGATGTGGGTCATGCAAGGACATGAGGGTCGTGCAATGTGCACGTTGCATGTGCTGACGGTCCTGCCTTTGGCACCGCGTGTACCCAACAGTGGCACAGACAAGGTGATGACAGCCAAATGAATGGCTGGAGGTAGGCAGGGAGGAGCATCTTTGAGGCGTGTGTGTTGCCGAATCCCACCACTTTGTGGGCCCTTGCTGCAGGGGCCGCAGCAGCAGGTGGCATGTCCTTGAAACTATGCCAAAAGTAGCACACAAAGACAAGGATGTCAGAAAGGACAAATGCAACAGGCGTAAGTAAAGGAAGGAGTGTCCGGTTTCCCATGGAACACCCAGAGAAAATGGATGCACAATCACCAAAGATGACTGACACAGGATCAGGAAACAGAAAGCCGAGCCGCGCACAGGAGACACACCCTCAGCAGGCGTTGACGGCCCGTCGTGGGGACCAACATGCCCAAATACATACACAACCATGGACTTCATGCACAATAGAGATTCTGACCCATGAAGACATGCATGCATGTAGCCAAACTACACATAGACTCATATGCACAATCTTTGACAACTATGCCAGAGATGCCACATGCAAAGTGGCAAGAGACCTGCATTGACAGAGATGAGGCACCTTGGAGGGTGAGGAACCCCTTTATTACTCAGAATCTCACTAAGGGAAAAGCATCAATATGAACAGACACACAGGTCATTTGGCTGAACATGTGGGACCTACACAGGACACCCCCTTCACAACACAGATGTTGTAAATCCTAATGGCCTGGCACACAAGTTAAGAGGATGAGCCAAACACCCCCTTCTGCACACGGAGAGGCTGCAATTCCCCATTGAGCCTGTTATGGGGATGTCCCACACCATGTCCACCCGTAGCATCCCGTATGTTTCTGAGGGAAGTTATACACACATTGATGCCTTCATCAGAATCCACAAACCATTAGAGATGACTGTCACGAAGGTAGACTATCAATTCATGGGAGTCATGCTACATGTCATGTGCCCCATGGTGAGTCGACATGTATGCATGGTAACCCAACATGCACAGGAGCAGTCCCGACACATTCCAAACACCTAACTACCCCAAAATGCCTTGCTGCAATCCTCACCCAAAATGACTTTTCCACATGTCCGTGCATGGAACGCTGATTCAGCACATGTTGGAATACTCATGAGGAATAGCAGGAGGCCAATGATGACACGACCAGACAACATGCGCAAGAACCTGTGGATGACAGACACACAATCAGTCAGCTAAAAGATTGTTATCCGCATACATGGTCATTTACTCTACAGGAATAATGTTGTCACCATGCGATTAGAAAAATTAGGGTCACAGCTAAAATGATTGGAATGACATCATCACTCGAGTGACCCATCAGAACACACATCTAAGTCACTTAGCATACAGTCAGCTGGACACACACATTGCAACACATGCCACTCAAGGCTCCAAGCGTGCACACTCAGACCCAGTGACTCACCATTATGAGAAGAAGTTGTGTATGAGCTCACTCCGGATATCCTCCTCCTCCTGCTCACCTGCCTCGTGACCAAGCCCTTCATCCTCCACGGGTGGATGTTCCTGTTCATGCTGCTCCAGGATGAGTGGCACTGCCTTCTCCACTGCCATGTTGTGCAGCATGCAGCACACGAGGAAGATTTTGCAGACCTTCACCGGTGCATATGGGAGGGACCCGCCTGTCTTGTGAAGGCACCGGAATCGGCTCTTCAGGAGGCCAAACGTCCTCTCAATCACTCGCCTGGTCTGCCCGTGTGCATCGTTGTAACAGTGATCTGCAGCTGATCTTGGGTTGCGGTGAGGCGTCATCAGCCATGGCATGTTGGGATAGCCAGAGTCCCCTACATGGAAACATCATGTAAAAAAGTGGGTCAGGAGATGCCGTAAGATACAAAGATACCGCAAAACACAGGACAAACAGAGTATACCCACCAACAAGACATGCTCGTTCGTTGTGCAGCCGCAGCATCATTTCTGGCACCCTGCTACGCCTCATGATGTAGGCATTGTGTGCTGAACCTGGAAAACGTGCACAGACATGGGAAATCAGCATGTTAGCAAGACACACCACAAGGGCATTTATAGAGTGGTAATGTTTACGGTTGCGATAGGCGACCTCCTGTGCCTGTGGTGGTACAAAAGACACATGTGTCCCATCAATGGACCCAATGACATGGGGCATCCCTCCCAGGGCATAGAAATCACCCTTGACACCTGCCAACTCCTCAGGAGTCGTAAAATGGATGAATTCATGCAGGCGCTCCAACATGTCTGCCAAAACATCATGCAGGACACGGATGAACATCGTCTGGGACATGCCACCAACATCAGCTATGGTGAATTGAAACGTACCTGTGGCCAAAAAATGTAGGGCTACCATCACCTTCATCTTGGGGGTCAGCACAGTAGGATAACTGTGTCGCGGTTGGAGGTGTGGTGCCAGCCTGTTTGTCAGGTCCTCGATCAACTGTTGGGTGAATCTGTAACGGCGTATGCAGTCACGTTCCCTCATGGCACCCAAGTCTGGCATTGGTCTGGGGACAGGCGGTGCCCTGCAGAAATTGGGAATAAATAACGAAGAGTGAGAACATAACAACATCAATGTCAATGAATTGAGCACATGCTCAACTGCTAATACACATCTGCTAAATACAGAGTCTGGTCTGTGCAATACATCCAGGACACGTATGCCAGCCAGGTGATGTTCCTACGAAAATCCAGCTGCATCCGTTGATTGGCAAGTGTACATGACATGCCTAGAAACGAGCTGTGGGCCAGTGTCAGTGAATAGCCAGAGAAATCACAAGAGTGACATACATCCACATTTCTGCATTTTAAGGATGTCATCTCATACAGATCACATGGAAGGTCAAATGTACAGATCACACACATTGCGATGAAGGGGTACACGTGAAAACAGAAAACACAGACATTGAGACGACGCAGATACGTCCTCATGTCAAAATATCAAGTTCGATGCATACAGACACATGTTATGTGTAAATCCACATGTGGCATGGTGTGCGTAGATGTGTGCCATGCCCATCTAGACACAGACACATGTTGGATGCAGGAACAGCAGATGCAGTTGACGGGACACCAACAGCAAGCTCATGGGAACACATGACACACACATGACATAGTCACATCGGTGCACGCTGGTCGTTAGATGTAAGTTGTTAGTGTCCCTGTCCCTGGCATCAGGGGACAGTTGCGGGTGGTGGTGACTGTGCCATACCAGTGATGCTGTGCTTGACACGTTTGTACTTCACAAGTGTGAAGGGGAAGTGTGCCACATAGTGCCCCATCACACATGACGTGTGTACACAGGTCATTACACATCAATTGTGCAAATACATGAGGAGACATGTGCAATATCACTGCCTGACACACCTAGGCCCTGCACATGTAGGACAGCAATGACAATGACATGATGTACATCCTTCTGCGGGTCTGAGACCTCCATTCCTTTCGTGTGGGCATCCTATCAACAGTGTAAGCGTGTGAAACGCACCGTACACACGCTCTGAGGGCGTGTGTATGGTCCGTATCACTAGAGTTGTGTGCCCGTAGGAGCACTCGTGGTACGGACCGTACACACGTACGTGTACTACCAGTGCCTACACGTACATGCAGGCACTGTGAGTACACATACGTGTAGGCACTGGTAGTACACGTACCCGTACGTGTACTACCATTGCGGACACGTACGTGTAGGCGCTGGTAGTACACGTACCCGTACGTGTACTCCCAGCATTGTGAGTACACGTACGGGTACATGTACTACCAGTGCCTACACGTACGTGTCCGCAATGGTAGTATACGTACGGGTACGTGTACTACCATTGCGGACACGTACGTGTAGGCACTGGTAGTACATGTACGGGTACGTGTACTACCAGTGCCTATACGTGCGTGTACTACCAGTGCCTACACATACGTGTAGGCACTATGAGTACACGTACGTGTAGGCACTGGGAGTACACGTACCCATACGTGTACTACCAGTGCCTACACATACGTGTCCACAATGGT
This sequence comes from Triturus cristatus, assembly GCF_964204655.1. Classification (NCBI taxonomy): domain Eukaryota; kingdom Metazoa; phylum Chordata; class Amphibia; order Caudata; family Salamandridae; genus Triturus; species Triturus cristatus. The sequence continues at coordinate 1,153,236,016 of NC_140583.1, read as the reverse complement.
AGTACACGTACCCGTACGTGTACTACCAGTACCTACACATACATGTACTCACAGTGCCTACACGTACGTGTAGGCAATGGGAGTACACATACCCATACGTGTACTACCATTGCAGACACGTACGTGTAGGCACTGGTAGTACATGTACCCGTACGTGTACTCACAGTGCCAACACGTACGTGTAGGCATTGGGAGTACACGTACGTGTACTCCCAGTGCCTACATGTATGTGTACTCACAGTGCACTGGTAGTACATGTACGTGTAGGCACTGGTAGTACACGTACGGGTACGTATCCTACCAGTACCTACACATACGTGTACTATCATTCCGGACACGTACGTGTAGGCACTGGTAGTACACGTACGGGTAATTGTACTACCAGTGCCTACACGTACGTGTACTCACAGTGCCTACACGTACGTGTTGGCACTGTGAGTACACGTATGGGTACGTGTACTACCAGTGCCTACACGTACGTGTAGGCACTGTTAGTACACGTACATACGTGTCAAAGGCACTGTGCAACTGGTGCCGTAGGGGTACGTGTGAAACGCACCGTACCTGTGTGTGGATTTGAAAATTACATAGGGGACACATAAGGGACAAGTATTAGGCACTAAATGCATGCTGGTTGGCATGGATACAGAGTTTTCAGTTCAAATTTTCCATCAGGTGGCCCGGAAAAGTCAGTTGGCCTCAAAAAACAATGTTTCAAAGTGGTTGTTGACTTGACATGAATCTGAAATTTTGACCGATGCAAATGCTGTCACTGGTGTATGTGGAAAGGAATTGGAGTAAACGTAAGATGCGAATGAATCTGACCAATTACTAGGTACTCCTCCAAATGAATGCCCCTCAGCAAGACAGATATAAGTCAGCCAGAACCCATGAGAGGGCACTTGCCTGCACAAGTTTCCTGTCGACAACACTGCTGGTGTCTGTGCTTCCTCTGGCACCATGTCAAGGTCTGTGGAGAGGGCCCAGCCATTCACCCAGGAGGAGAATGAGGCATTGCTGGATGTCATCCTCCCACAGTACCCCAGCCAGTATGGGAGACCAGGGGAGCAGGTGAGTGCTGACTCCACTACCTTTGACTGTGCACCTTTTTTGTGACTGTCACTTCTGGCATTGTGTCCAGGTGTGACAGACATGCAATGTTGTTTAGAGTGGGTCCCAGGGGGGGGAATGGCTTATGTCTCCCATGCAGAGCATGATGTAGTTCATGTGTGCACTCCTCACTTGCATTGTGCTTACTGTGACATTCACTGCATAGTGCATGACACATTCAGCCTGGCTAATCTTTTGTGGCATTTTTTGTCTATTGTCCTGAGGTGATTCAGTGGTCCCCCTGGTGTGACAGGTGACTGCTCCCACAGATGTGTCTGAGTTGAGTGGAGCTGTGGTGAGAGTGTCCAAGTGATGTGTACGCCCCCTGGACATTGATGTGTGTGAATGTTCCTTGTCATGTTGGTGAGTGTCTATGTGAAGTGTTGCACCACAGCTGCATGGAGGAGGCAACCGCTCTACCCATCTGATGTGAGTAAGTAAGCCGTGCTGTGTGTCTGACTTGCTGAGCTAGCCCCACACCTGTGACACCCCACAGGCAAGTGGCACATGTGCAGAGTGAGGTTTGGATCCGCTGTTGCCAATGGCATGTGATTGATCTGTGCCTGTGTGTGTCTGTGTACTCTGCTGAGGTTGCGTCAGTGGGCTGGGGCATGTAACTGCTTGGAGGTGCTGTCCATCAGCCTGGTGTCTCTTGTGATGCACAGTGTGTGCCATGTTCATGGAGTGTGTCGCACCCCTCATGCCACCTGTGTACTTTATATGCCATGTAGTGCATTGGGGCTTCCACAGAGGCCAATGTCCATATGACTAAGATGCAATTCCTTGGCAGCATCCTATGCCCTGTTCAACATTTCAAAGATGTTCAAATGTGTGTCTCTCTGACATGGAGCAGGTGTAGTGATGTTGTCTCACTTTGTCATCCTCACAGGTAACTGCCTACGCCAAGGGGGAGATCTGGAAGCAGGTCGTCAGGGCCGTGAGATCGGTGGAGGGTCGTAGTCGGCGCCTAGCACAAGTAAGAAAACGGTGGCAGGACATCCGGTGCTGGACCCGGAGGATCGCCCGGGTCCTGCTGGAGGACTCACCTCCACGCCGCCACGGCAGGCGCCGACGCCTGACCCACCAGAAGAAGCGTGTCCTGCCGGCGGTCTTCCCTGAGATGGATGGGCGGTTACAGGAGAAACAGCAGCAGCAGCAAGGAGGTAGGTACATGTGTGTTTGTTGTGTGTCACCAGCTTTGGGAAGTGCTCAGTCGCCTGGATACACTGCCAGGGTTTATATGTGCAGTGCATATCCTTTTCCCCCAAGACAACCGGTGCTGTTCTTCCTCTCTTCCCCTCCTTGACATGTGTTCCCTGGTCTGTGTGTAAACACTATTGCACATGGTAATCTAGGCTGCCAGTTAATCCAAGTGCACATTGCTTTCTGCATCATATGTGGGGGTGGTCTGTGACATGTGTTGGTACCTTGCCTGTGCCCTGTCCTGTTCAGTCATTTGGGGGTCCATATTTGTTGGCACGGATGCTGAGTCTCAACATAGGAGTGTGAGGATTCAAATTAACAGACTTGCAGCATGCATGACCGATGTTGTGGCCTCAGACATGATGTGCATGAGTGGGAGATATGCATAGTGCCGGGACGGTTGCTCATGTTACAGTCAGATCATTCCAGGACCATGGAGCAGTGTGCCCACTACAGTCCCCTGAGACACCCTTGCCTTGGATTCATGTGTGTCATCCAACACTGTGCACATTCTCAGTGTGTTCAGCATGGGTTGGCCTCTGTGGCATTGTTCCCTGGCCTCATTTGTATTAATGTAAAGTGTGCTACATGTGTCCACTGGACAGGGTGACCCCATTTGGCTTGTGCATCCTCAAACTGGGCAGTGCCTGTGTGTCTATGTACAACTATCTGTTGATGGTTGTTTGTCACAAATATGTGTTGGCAGCCTCACAAGGTGATGTGGAGTACATTTAGGATTTCTTGATGCACATTTTAGTAAACCCAGATTAAGAGGTGTAACTTCTTGATCTGTCTCAATCACATTGTGTCAGGTATGGGGGGTTTGTGCGGGCAAGGCCTACATGTCCAAACCTTATGTCTCCTTGCCAGGTCTGACCTGTGTGTGATAATTGTCTGGAATGACACTCAACATGCAGTGACCCGGTCATGTTGTGCAGGGTTTAATTTTAGTGCTTTGCAGCATGTGTCAAAAGTTTAAATACATGATTCCTGCTCATCCATTTTTGGCACCAGTGTGTGGTCCAGATGCTACGTAGTTTGGTCTTTGTGTGGTTACATCTGTGTGGACATTCTTGCTTGCCATGAGTGTGGCTCCTCAGGGCAGGTGCTCCTTATTCCGACACAATTGCAGGCCCATTATCTTATGCATTGTCCTGTGTTTGGACATGTGTGCCACTCCACATGACAGACAGTGGGTCAGATGTGTTGCCAACTGTGTCATCATGGTACGGATGGCCATGTGACAGGTGGCATGATTCAAGTTGTTAGTCAAGAAGTCTTGTACCCTGGCACTCACTACACTTGTCAACATGTCTTCATGTTTTCAATGCTTGACTTTGATGTTTTGTTGTGTAGGACAATAATGTGCCTGCATGGCAGATGTCTCCCACGGAAGTGCACAAGAAACCACCTTTACACTTTCAGGGGACACGCTGGGACATATTAAAGAAAGGCACAGTTTGAATAACACTTTTTTCAAGGTTATACATATCCATGTTCCCACAGTGTGGTGGCATTTGGGTAAGTCCTTGGTTGCTGCTGATACCAACTTGCGAGTGTCAAGTCATCCAGACCGCCGTGGGGCCATGTATATGTACTTAAAGAAACCCCATTTCTTTCTAACAGTGGCTTATTTGAATAAGGCTGGCAGCTCATACAATGACTGTGTAAATGTAGTTCTGTGTGCACCTCCTTGTGTGACTTCTTTTATACAGGCACATGTGTGTTCTGTTCACAAAGTGGCACATTCACACATTCTAAACATGTAGATTGTGTAAAGTGTTGTGATTCCCAAGGGATCACAATGTATTTCATTTGGGTTTCCAAAGTACTCACAGGTCTCTGATTGTGGGGACACCTTCAGCATTGCTGTCTGTTATTTAGCCTTGGGTGCACCAATACTGTTTCGTTCACAGTAAACAAGAGGTGGCATGCCTTCATAGTATTGCTGTGCTCAACTGTTCCCAGACACTAGCTTCTCAGTATAATTCGATATCAAGTCATTTGCTGTTGTGTCCTAATTTTCCTTGTTTCCAAGTGGCATGGTGGGTCAACAAACTGGGGAGTGCAGGGCTTACATATGTGCGGAGTAATGTAGATTTTACTCATGACGCTTTTCCTGATATGCACTGTGACCTATTTTGTTTGTACTCATGTGTCAGATGTATACAGGTGACTGATTATTTTCTGTATCTTCACCTTGCCCACAGCATCATCGGAGGACACCGAGGGAGACACCTGCATGGACCTTGAGGAGGGATCCAGCACCGTTGCCACCACTGCTGGCGAGTCTGCGGGAGCAAGTGGCACGGAGGGCGAGGGGAGTCAGGCAGAGGACCTGTCTGGTGGCGACACCGACTACGACGCTGACGGGTCTGAGGCTGAACTCCTCGAGGGGGCAGAGGCTGCTACAACACCTGGCAGCAGCACAACATCTGTCACCGCCTCCTCCATTCCCATCACCGCCCTCCCAGTTGCTCCGGTCCCTTCTGTCCGTGCAGGGCACCACTGTGTCTCCTTCGTGCCAGGCACTGCACCCCCTGCCCCTGTCCCCCCTGCTGCCCTCACTGCAGAGTCTGTGGACATTCAGCGGCAGTTGCAGGTTGGCCAGACATTGATGCTGAATGTCCTCCATGGCCACACCAGACTGCTGACACAGATGGTGTCGTTCATGGAGGGCATGTCAGCAGCGATGTCTGACCAACGGATGTTGCTGAGGTCCATGGACTCTTCACTGACGGCAGCAGTGAGTCTCCTGCAGCGCTTTGTCCCCCCTCTACCCCTGCACCATCCACACTTCCCACTCCCATGCCTGTCCCATGCACACCCAGACATTCCCAAGCACGCACCCCACCAGACACAGGCAGCACACAAACACGTAAGGGCAAGCACACACCTCCTGGCACGCACATTCAGGGGGATAAAGGCACACCCACTGGGTCTGGGGCACACAGGCATACACGCAGCCACAGTCTGAGTCCACATGCCTCACTACCCAGTCCCTCCAAAGGCAATCCCCTTGGCTCCCCTGCCACACAGTCAGACAAGGAGAGCTACTTGGCTGTGCTGGGTCTCAGCCCCACTGGGTCACCAGCCCGCAAACGGGCAAGGCACTCCCCGGTTAGGGGAGTTTATCCCCCCCTGTCCACCCCCTCCCCCAGTAGCGCTGCACCCCATCCCTCCGACCCCCCCTCCTTTGTGCATGTGCTTTCTTCCGGTGTAGGGGATACTCTGGATGCCCTGGCAGAAGTGTGCAGCGCCAAGCTCACCTCCACCTTTGGCGCTGCCCCACCCCCTGTTGTAGAGGCGTCCAGCCCTGCACCCACCACACCTACCCTTCCACCTCCTGTCCCTGCGGTGCCTGGTCCTTCCCCACATGATGCCCCCCACCAGTCGACGAACCTGAGGGTTCTAATGTGCAGGCAAGCTAGGGGAGACACATGCCCATGTGTGTCCCCCAAGGACTTCTGTTCTGGACTAGCCATTGGCCTTTGTATATAGTGTTGTTGATACAATTTTTATATTATGCTGATTAAAGCATTTTCTTTTGACTTTGCACACTATTGCATTTCAGGTATTGATGTTGGTGCTGATGCTCCAGGAGTTGGGGTTGTGGTAATGTGTTATGTTTCGGGCAAAGGTTTGAGTCTGATGGTCAGGAGGTGGCCCATGGGATCTGCGTGCCATCACAAGGTCTCTGCAAAGGATCTTTGGTTGTGTGTGTTATTTGTTTTTTGAGACATTGTACCAAGGTGTGTCCCTTCCTCCGTGGCACCTGACATCTTCCCTGCAGAGAGTTGCACAATTGTTGTGCTGACCTGTATATACATTCCCTTTGTTGGTGACGGATCCCTTCAACTATGGCCATGCCTGCTCAGCAATGTCTCCGGCTGCATCATCTGTGCCATCCTTGCTAGTCGCTGTACTTGTGTATTGAGTATGTTGCCATGCCTTCAGGGAGTAATTCTCCCTTTTCCGCACTATGCATGTGTGTAATCCCAGCCTAGCACACATATGGTACTTGTTCTGCAGGGTATTTGGGCACCTGACTGACAATTGTGGGCATTGTATCTGTGGGAACTCCACCCTATTCCTTCCATGAGAGGCAACATCTTGGTGGCTGTCCCAGCACCTGTACATTCCTATAAGTCCTGGGATGTGCGTGGCAGTGTGTGTTCCCTTTGGCTCTCTTAGTTTAGTAGGCATTGACATGACTATACAGTCTTGTGGCATGATCTGTGTGTGTGTATTGTGCTGCATCCGCCAGGGGTGGGTATGCATGTGTCATTTATCCTCACACCCACATGTGGTGTGTCATGCAGTGGGGGAAAGACCTCCATCCTCATGGGAGTGGGACACTGCTGTCAGTGATGTGTTGTTATGGCACTTTCAACATAGTCCAAAATTAGGGATGCGTACATTCACCCATGGAGTTGTGGTCATCTGATAATGATGTACACACCCCATGTCTCTGTCCACTGCTGGTATTCCTCTGCACCCACCCCTCACATGTCTCTGTCCACTGCTGGTATTCCTCTGCATCCACCCCCATGTCTCTGTCCACTTCTGGGAGTGATAGGCACCCACCCCTCACATGTCTCTGTCCACTGCTGGGGGTGATAGGCACCCACCCCTCACATGTCTCTGTCCACTGATGGGAGTGATAGGCACCCACCCCTCACATGTGCTTGAAGGTCCGCCTTAGCTGATTTTAGAAAGCTGCTGTCTTTTGCTAATTTGCACATCTCTTTTGTTTACAATTTTATTGGCCTCATACTTGCACCTTAAAATCGTTGATATAATATGTTTTAATCACATGCTGTCCTGATATATAACTGACTTCGCCTATTACGAGGGGTTGATTGGTGAGGGGACACGCTACTACACCTCCTGCGCCTCCGTGTTGCCGCGAGAGCCGCCATTTCCTGCTCGGTGGCGGTCTAGCTCTCCGGCACACAGGATTACTTAATGCGCAAGGATCGGACGCGCAGCGGACGCACACAGCGGGCGCGCCAAAGGCGCGCACAAGGCTGGCCCGTCTGCGCCCATCAGCGTCCCGATAGCGCCTAGCGCCAGTTATGCTGTCCGTAGTCCTGGGGTGTCGGTTGGCATCATTGGTTACACTCGGGGGGAACTGCTGTCATTGAGACCCGCTAGCTGCTCTGTACCGTCCAGCTGGGATGTTGGCTGTGTGCAGCGTCTAATCTGTCCGGTTTGCCATTTTCATCTCGGCGCTGGTTTGGAGGGATCAGAGTTCGGGTCTGCCCCCTTACAGAAATCTAAAGAGTGTCCTCTTATTAGAGCTGGCTTGATTAATAGTAGGTCGCTGGTAAGACACCATCAGGACATTTTTGATCTTGTTCTGGACCATAAGCTGGGTCTCCTTTTTATCACTGAGACCTGGTTGAATACTTCTTCTAATCCCATTGTCAAAATGGCTGTACCAGCAGGCTATCGCATCTCTCGGGCAGATCTCCCTACTGGTAGGGGGGGGCGGCGTTGCCATTATGTATAGAGATGTGTGGGAGGTTTCCCAAGAGTCTAGTATTATATTGGGGCAAGGTGAATTTTTGGATTTCACTATCATCTTTTCGGCCCACTTTACGTTGGGTGGGACTAAAACCCGGGTACGAATGGTCGTACGGAGCGTATTCTTCATACGACTCGTACCCGGGAAATCCTCCTTACAAAGCAGCAAGTACGATTCGTACAGAAATACTATTTCCGCACGAATCGTAAAAAACTACGTGCAGCGAAAAAATACCCACAATTCCGACTGGTACATCGCGTACGTGACGTCCGGACGGAGTCAGGCAGCCTTTTACGGACCAGCAAGTATGATTCGTGCCTACGTCACTCCGCACGGCTAATATTTTATGGCAGCCAAAAACTCACGGGAAATTGAGGACGACGCGAAGAAGGAGCCACGGTACGCGACGGACAGCCATGGACCCCATCCTATGTGTCATCACGGCCCTCCTAGCCTACGACCTGGTGCACCGAAACCGCCGCGCACACCAAAGAAGGTCAGAACAACACCCAGGGGCAAAGGGGGGAGGGGCGAGGGGCAGGAAACCTAACCCATATCCTGTACATACATTACCTCCAGGGTCTGGTCACTTCGGGGGGCGTGTCCACCAATCCCTGCGTACCGCCACAACGGAAGTGGACGTCTACGCGTACCCGTCACCACTACAATGGGGGGACGGACCGTACCCACGCTCTGAGGGCGTGGGTACGGTCCGTACCACCATTGTAGTGGTGATGTAGGGGTACGCGTGGTACGGACCATACCCACGCCCTCAGAGCGTGGGTACGGTCCATACCACCATTGCAGTGGTGATGTAGGGGTACGCGTGGTACGGACCGTACCCACGCCCTCATAGCGTGGGTACAGTCCGTACCACGCGTACCCCTACATCACCACTACAATGGTGGTACGGACCGTACCCATGGCCTCAGAGCATGGGTGCGGTCTGTACCACCATTGTAGTGGTGATGTAGGGGTACGCGTGGTACGGACCGTAACCCACGCCCTCAGAGCGTGGGTACGGTCCGTACGACCATTGCAGTGGTGATGTAGGGGTACGCGTGGTACGGACCGTACCCAACCGATGAATGCGGGGGTACGGACCGCATCACCGTACCCCTAGGGCACCAGTACATTTGTGAGACAAGGCATACACACGCCACAAATGTTGGTTTAGGGCCTGGTGCAGCATATAACCAGTAAATTGGGGGGATGTATGGCCAGGACAGCAGTGTACTGCACCAAGGGTGCGGGTGGGTGGGTGGGTGGCTGCCTAGGATTCCCAGCAGTGGACAAAGACATGTGAGGTGTGGGTGCAGAGGAATACCAGCAGTGGACAGAGACATGTGAGTGGTGGGTGCCTATCACTCCCATCAGTGGACAGAGACATGTGAGGGGTGGGTGCAGAGGACTCCCAGCAGTGGACAGAGACATGGGGTGGGTGCAGAGGACTCCCAGCAGTGGACAGAGACATGTGAGGTGTGGGTGCAGAGGGATACCAGCAGTGGACAGAGACATGTGAGGGGTGGGGGCAGAGGACTCCCAGCAGTGGACAGAGACATGTGAGGGGTGGGTGCCTATCACTCCCATCAGTGGACAGAGACATGTGAGGGGTGGGTGCCTATCACTCCCAGCAGTGGACAGAGACATGTGAGGGGTGGGTGCAGAGGAATACCAGCAGAGGACAGAGACATGTGAGGGGTGGGTGCCTATCACTCCCATCAGTGGGCAGAGACATGGGGGTGGGTGCCTATCACTCCCAGCAGTGGACAGAGACATGTGAGGGGTGGGTGCCTATCACTCCCAGCAGTGGACAGAGACATGTGAGGGGTGGGTGCCTATCACTCCCATCAGTGGGCAGAGACATGGGGGTGGGTGCCTATCACTCCCAGCAGTGGACAGAGACATGTGAGGGGTGGGTGCCTATCACTCCCAGCAGTGGACAGAGACATGTGAGGGGTGGGTGCATATCACTCCCATCAGTGGACAGAGACATGTGAGGGGCGGGTGCCTATCACTCCCAGCAGTGGACAGAGACATGGGGGTGGATGCAGAGGAATACCAGCAGTGGACAGAGACATGTGAGGGGTGGATGCAGAGGACTCCCAGCAGTGGACAGAGACATGGGGGTGGGTGCAGAGGACTCCCAGCAATGGACAGAGACATGGGGGTGGATGCAGAGGACTCCCAGCAGTGGACAGATACATAGGGGTGGGTGCAGAGGACTCCCAGCAGTGGACAGAGACATGTGAGGTGTGGGTGCAGAGGAATACCAGCAGTGGACAGAGACATGTGAGGGGTGGGTGCCTATCACTCCCAGCAGTGGACAGAGACATGTGAGGGGTGGATGCCTATCACTCCCAGCAGTGGACAGAGACATGTGAGGGGTGGGTGCCTATCACTCCCGTCAGTGGACAGAGACATGTGAGGGCTGGGTGCCTATCACTCCCAGCAGTGGACAGAGACATGTGAGGGGTGGGTGCAGAGGAATACCAGCAGTGGACAGAGACATGTGAGGGGTGGGTGCCTATCACTCCCATCAGTGGACAGAGACATGGGGGTGGGTGCCTATCACTTCCAGCAGTGGACAGAGACATGTGAGGGGTGGGTGCCTATCACTCCCAGCAGTGGACAGAGACATGGGGGTGGATGCAGAGGAATACCAGCAGTGGACAGAGACATGTGAGGGGTGGGTGCAGAGAAATACCAGCAGTGGACAAAGACATGGGCTGTGTACATCATTATCAGATGACCACAACTCCATGGGTGAATGTACGCATCCCTAATTTTGGACTATGTTGAAAGTGCCATAACAACACATCACTGACAGCAGTGTCCCACTCCCATGAGGATGGAGGTCTTTCCCCCACTGCATGACACACCACATGTGGGTGTGAGGATAAATGACACATGCATACCCACCCCTGGCGGATGCAGCACAATACACACACACAGATCATGCCACAAGACTGTATAGTCATGTCAATGCCTACTAAACTAAGAGAGCCAAAGGGAACACACACTGCCACGCACATCCCAGGACTGATAGGAATGTACAGGTGCTGGGACAGCCACCAAGATGTTGCCTCTCATGGAAGGAATAGGGTGGAGTTCCCACAGATACAATGCCCACAATTGTCAGTCAGGTGCCCAAATCCCCTGCAGAACAAGTACCATATGTGTGCTAGGCTGGGATTACACACATGCATAGTGTGGAAAAGGGAGAATTACTCCCTGAAGGCATGGCAACATACTCAATACACAAGTACAGCGACTAGCAAGGATGGCACAGACGATGCAGCCGGAGACATTGCTGAGCAGGCATGGCCATAGTTGAAGGGATCCGTCACCAACACAGGTCAACACAACAATTGTGCAACTCCCTGCAGGGAAGATGTCAGGTGCCACGGAGGAAGGGACACTCCTTGGTACAATGTCTCAAAAAACAAATAACACACACGACCAAAGATCCTTTGCAGAGACCTTGTGATGGCACGCAGATCCCATTGTCCACCGCATGACCATCAGACTCGAACCTTTGCCAGAAACATAACACATTACCACAACCCCAACTCCTGGAGCATCAGCACCAACATCAATACCTGAAATGCAATAGTGTTCAAAGTAAAAAGAAAATGCTTTAGTCGGCATAAAATAATGTTTTTTCAATAACACTATATACAAAGGCCAATGGCCAGTCCAGAATAGAAGTCCTTGGGAGGACACATGGGCACGCGTCTCCCCTAGCTTGCCTGCACATTAGAACCCTCAGGTTCGTCGACTGGGGGGGGGCATCATGTGGAGAAGGACCAGGCACCGTAGGGACAGGAGGTGGAAGGGTAGGTGTGGTGGGTGCAGGGCTGGACGCCTCCACCACAGGGGGTGGGGCAGCACCAAAGGTGGAGGTGAGCTTGCCGCTGCACACTTCTGCCAGGTCGCCCAGAGTATCCCCTGCACGGAAGAAACCATAGGCACAAAGGAGGGGGTGGGGTCGGACGGATGGGGTGCAGCGCTACTGGGGGAGGGGGTGGACAGGGGGGGATCAACTCCCCTAACCGAGGAGCGCCTTGCCCGTTTGCGGGCTGGTGAGCCAGTGGGGCTGAGGCCCAGCACAGCCAAGTAGCTCTCCTTGTCTGACTGTGTGGCAGGGGAGCCAAGGGGAGTGTCTTTGGAGGGACTGGGTAGTGAGGCATGCGGACTCAGACTGTGGCTGCGTGTATGCCTGTGTGCCACAGACCCAGTGGGTGTGCCTTTATCCCCCTGAGTGTGCGTGCCAGGAGGTGTGTGCTTGCCCTTACATGTTTATGTGCTGCCTGTGTCTGGTGGGGTGCATGCTTGGGAATGTCTGGGTGTGCATGGGACAGGCATGGGAGTGGGAAGTGTGGATGGTGCAGGGGTGGGGGGGACGAAGCGCTGCAGGAGACTCACTGCTGCCGTCAGTGAAGAGTCCATTAACCTCAGCAACATCCATTGGTCAGACATCGCTGCTGACATGCCCTCCATGAACGACACCATCTGTGTCAGCAGTCTGGTGTGGCCATGGACGACATTCAGCATCGATGTCTGGCCAACCTGCAACTGCCGCTGAATGTCCACAGACTCTGCAGTGAGGGCAGCAGGGGGGACAGGGGTAGGGGGTGCAGTGCCTGGCACGAAGGAGACATGGTGGTGCCCTGCACGGACAGAAGGGACCGGAGCAACTGGGAGGGTGGTGATAGGAATGGAGGAGGCGGTGACAGATGTTGTGCTGCTGCCATGTGTTGTAGCAGCCTCCGCCCCCTCGAGGAGTTCAGCCTCAGACCCGTCAGCGTCGTAGTCGGTGTCGCCACCAGACAGGTCCTCCGCCTGACTCCCCTCGCCCTCCGTGCCACTTGCTCCCGCAGACTCGCCACCAGTGGTGGCACCGGTGCTGGATCCCTCCTCAAGGTCCGTGCAGGTGTCTCCCTCGGTGTCCTCCGATGATGCTGTGGGCAAGGTGAAGATACAAAAAATAATCAGTCACCTGTATACATCTGACACATGAGTCCAAACAAAATAGGTCACAGTGCATATCAGGAAAAGCATCATGAGTAACATCTACATTACTCCGCACATATGTAAGCCCTTCACTCCCCAGTTGGTTGACTCACCATGCCACTTGGAAACAAGGAAAATTAGGACACAACAGCAAATGACTTGATATCGAATTATACTGAGAAGCTAGTGTCTGGGAACAGTTGAGCACAGCAATACTATGAAAGCATGCCAACTCTTGTTTACTGTGAACAAAACAGTATTGGTGCATCCAAGGCTAAATAACAGACCGCAATGCTGAAGGTGTCCCCACAATCAGAGACCTGTGAGTACTTTGGAAACCCAAACGAAATACATTGTGATCCCTTGGGTATCACAACGCTTTACACAATCTACATGTTTAGAATGTGTGAATGTGCCACTTTGTGAACAGAACACACATGTGCCTGTATAAAAGAAGTCACACAAGGAGGTGCACACAAAACTACATTTACACAGTCATTGTATGAGCTGCCAGCCTTATTCAAACAAGCCACTGTTAGAAAGAAATGGGGTTTCAGTAAGTACATATATATGGCCCCACGGCGGTCTGGATGACTTGACACTCGTAAGTTGATATCAGCAACAACCAAGGACTTACCCAAATGCCACCACACTGTGGGAACATGGATATGTATTACCTTAAAAAAGTGTTATTCGAACTGTGCCTTTCTTTAATATGTGCCAGCGTGTCCCCTGAAAGTGTAAAGGCTGGTTTATTGTGCACTTCCGTGGGAGACATCTGTCATGCAGGCACATTATTGTCCTACACAACAAAACATCAAAGTCAAGCATTGAAAACATGAAGACATGTTGACAAGTGTAGTGAGTGCCAGGGTACAAGACATCTTGACTAACAACTTGAATCATGCCACCTGTCACATGGCCATCCGTACCATGATGACACAATTGACAACACATCTGACCCACTGTCTGTCATGTGGAGTGGCACACATGTCCAAACACAGGACAATGCATAAGATAATGGGCCTGCAATTGTGTTGGAATAAGGAGCACCTGCACTGAGGAGACACACTCATGGCAAGCAAGAATGTCCACACAGATGTAACCACACAAAGACCAAACTACGTAGCATCTGGACCACACACTGGTGCCAAAAATGGATGAGCAGGAATCATGTATTTAAACTTTTGACACATGCTGCAAAGCACTAAAATTAAATCCTGCACAACATGACTGGGTCACTGCATGTTGAGTGTCTGTCCAGACAATTATCACACACAGGTCAGACCTGGCAAGGAGACATAAGGTTTGGACATGTAGGCCTTGCCCGCACAAACCCCCCATACCTGACACAATGTGATTGAGACATATCAAGAAGTTACACCTCTTAATCTGGGTTTACTAAAATGTGCATCAAGAAATCCTAAATGTACTCCGCATCACCTCGTGAGGCTGCCAACACATATTTGCGACAAACAACTGTTAGATCCAGCCCTCGTAACATAGCTAGACCTGACCCCTGCACCTCACACCAGCCCCCAAACCCACGGCCTAGCCGATCCTTCCCACCAGAACTCGCACGCACCCAACCCGGACTTCCCCCTCCGTGGCCTTCTGCCCTTCGGCCACACCGGGCCCGCGTGCCCACTTCATGCAACAAGATGGCCGCCCGGCCCCAGCGCGACCCTGGCCTAGAGGCGCCACTCCGGCTGGAGGACATCACGCTCCCCTTGGGATGAGAGAGGGAGGAGCAGTTTCTATCACACCTCTGCGCTTCCCTGGGATGGTGGGTTTCGATCGACCTGCCGGCCTCCCCGAGGGCTGGCTCCACGCCTGCTGGGTGTCTGGGACTCCTCCATACCCGGCCCTGAAAGGATCAAAAGACAGTGGCAGGAAACCCCAACAAGCGACCCCCAGGTGACAAGACCCCTGCCTGCACAGACTCCGGACATCAAAGAGGAGTCGCCCTATAACAAGGGGTGCTCTGGGACTGTCCGGCAGATTCGCCTTGGAACACCTGAGCCCTGCTGAGTGACTCGCGGCTCCCTGAAGATCGTAAGACCTCCGAACTTGTGCTTGAGCCCTGCTGAGCGACTCGCGGCTCCCTGAAGATCGTAAGACCTCCGAACTTATGCTTGAGCCCTGCTGAGTGACTCGCGGCTCCCTGAAGATCGTAAGACCTCCGAACTTATGCTTGAGCCCTGCTGAGTGACTCGCGGCTCCCTGAAGATCGTAAGACCTCCGAACTTGTGCTTGAGCCCTGCTGAGTGACTCGCGGCTCCTCGAAGATCGTAAGACCACCGAACTTGTATCCGAGCCCTGCTGAGTGACTCGCGGCTCCCACAGACTCTCTTGGTCCCGCCGGACCCCACAACGACAAGTGTATCCCCCAGCTCGAGGATTGTGAGCTGTGCGCCGGGTACGCTCCTGCATTTGACCCATATCCCCAAAGACTGTCCCGCTACCTCCTACTCCCCTCCAAGACTCTGGGAGCCCACGCTCTGCTTGTATATATTTGCCGTGCTGATCATAAAGATCCTACCACTCCAATCTGATAAAGATTTGCTCTTAAGAACTCCTCGTGTGGTGTCTCTCTGTCGTGTGGTGCCGAGTGTGCGATCCTAGATACGAGGTTCCTCCCCTGAGGAGTCTCCCGCCAGTGCCCGGCTACGATACCTCGAGGGTGGGTCTCAGGGCAGTCAGGGCCCCCTCCGGGCCCCTCTGAGGTCGCCTTCTAACATTGGTGGCAGCGGTGGGATTCGGGCCCATAATCTAGAGATCGTACCGTGAACGGCTGACGCACTACCGACAAAGATGGCAGAAGCAAACGCCGTGGTTCTCATAGAAGACGACGCCAGTACCGTGTTCCAGGTGGAACAGCTGGAAGAGTACACTCACAAAGAACTAAAACAATTCTGTAAGGAACTCAGAATCGCTACCACTGGTCTCAACCCCAAAGAAGATATGCAAAAGGCACTGAAAGCTTGGGTGGATTCTGGAGCCTCCCGGCCAGAAGGAGCGGGGGAGCCCCACGACGAAGCGGGACCCTCCCAAGGAGAACACAGCAGCAACCAGGTGCGAGGCTTCGTACCAGACGGGGGCCTATCCCCGGAGGAACTCGCAGACAGAGAAAAAAGTCGCCATCACGAGCTCGAATTAGCCAAACTCAAAATTGAGGGCGAGCTGAAATTAGCCGAGAAAAAGCTAGCAGTAGAACAGTTGCGAGTACAGGGAGAACTGGAAGAGAAGAAACTCCAACGAGAACACGAGGGAAAGAGACTTCAACTGGAACATGAACGCAGCCTGAAGGAAATAGAACTGAAAGCAAGAAGCGAAGAAACGCGGCCCCCGGGGAACCGGGAGGCGGCCGCCCCGACGGAACAGAAGATCCACATCCCCAAGGATGTGGTCAAAGAATATTACAAAAATGATGACATTCAGCAGTGGTTCCAGGCCTACGAGGTCGCCATGACCTCCCATCGGGTCCCACAGAAGGATTGGGGGGCTGGGTTATGGGGACGATTCCTGAGCGAAGGGAGAGACACCCTGCTCGACCTACCCACCTCCATGCAAACATCCTATGAACACATGAAAGCGGCCCTCCTCACAAGGTACGGCCTCACCCCGGTAGATGTACCGCCAGCGGTTCCGGGACTGCAGGAAGATCCCGGGTACCACCTGGGTGGAATATGTGAATTTCTTCAGCCGCGCCTTCGATGGATGGATCAAGGGCAGCAAGGTAACCACCCTGGAAGAACTAACAGACCTTATGTTGTGGGAACACCTGGCGGCCAACTGCTTTGTGGAACTCCACCAGCATCTGCTCGACAACAAGCTCACGGACCCAAGAAAGCTGGCTGTCGAGGCGGATCGCTGGACCAACACCCGGGTCTCCCGGGGCCCTGTAGGAGAGTATCCCCGAGCCAGTCAGGGACCACCCCGCCAGAGAGGGGGGGAAAACCAGGGAGGGCAGAGAGAGTCCCAGGCTAGTCCCCTGAAGTCCCAACCTCCACCTTTCCCGGCACCCCCACCAGCTGTATCCGGCCCCCCCCTTAGACGGGGGCACCGGGTAACCATCACTTGTTTCCGTTGCCAGAAGCCCGGGCATTACACCAACGACCCTGAATGCCCCATGGCCCCACGCACCACCCAGGCAGCACCCCCTGCTAGACAGTTAGCCAATGTAGCCCTGGGGGAGGAGGTTGAGGAGGCCGAGGAGTGGGAACCCGCCGCTATGGCCCTAGTATCCTTAGGAGATAGAGAGATGGTCCCTGGGAGCCTCCTGCCCTCTAACACAAAGAAATATGGGCTGCTCGTAACGATCAATGGCCACCAAGTAGAAGCCCTCCGTGACACCGGGGCCAGCATCACCGGTGTCCTTAGCCATTTAGTACACGAAGACCAGGTCCTCCCCAACGTCTTTTGCCCTGTCATTTCAGCCGACAACACAGAAAGCCTATGTAAGGTAGCCCTGGTGCCCTTTGAGTGGGGAGGGGTGGTCGGTAAACTGAAGGTTGCAGTGAGAACCTCCCAGCCCGTCGACTGTCTCCTGGGGAACGACCTGGAAAGTTCCCCCTGGTGACAAGTTGAGCGCAAGACCCATCTAGGGATGATGGGCCTCCCTGAGTGGGTGTGCGCCACCACTCGATGCATGGCGGCTCGACTGACCCCCCTGAGGGAAGTCGACGACGCCCCGACCCCTGAAGATAGGATGGTCCCAGCCGAGGGTCCCCCCATTACCCCACCAGAAGAGTCGGTCGCCAGTGACGAACCCCCGCCTTCCGACTCCACCCCAGTCACCGAGTTCGGCGATCTGCCCGAATTAGCCCAGTGGCGCCACGAGGGGGGCCCCTCCCGAGAAGAGTTCTGCCGAGAGCAGGCTACCTGTCCCTCCCTGGACGGGCTCCGGCAACAGGCAGAGGCCCAGGCCGCAGGCGACCAGACGGGGACGCACCGGGTGTATTGGGAGTATGACCTCCTGTACAGCGAACAGAAGTCGGTGGAGCTAGGGTCCGGCCGGGTGCTGGTGGTACCCCTACGCTTCTGAAACCTCCTCCTGGGCTTGGCCCACGATGTCCCCCTCGCAGGCCACTTGGGCCAGGACAAAACGTACAGTCGCCTCGTGACCCACTTCTACTGGCCCAGAATGAAAGCAGATGTAGGAGCCCACTGCAAGTCCTGTCCCACGTGCCAGGCCAGTGGGAAGAGCGGAGGGAAGAGCAAGGCTCCCCTCCAACCCTTCCCTGTCGTCAGTACCCCTTTTGAGCGGGTCGGGATCGACATTGTAGGGCCCCTGGACCCCCCAACTTCCCAAGGGCACCGGTTCATCCTCATCCTGGTGGACCATGCCACCCGTTACCCTGAGGCCATCCCCCTGCGCACCGTCACGGCCCCCGTGGTGGGCCGGGCATTGATGGGAATCTTCTCCCGCATGGGTTTCCCCCGCGAGGTCGTGAGCGATCGCGGTACCAACTTTATCTCCCGATACATGAAGTCCTTATGGCAACAATGCGGGGTGTCCTATAAGTTCACCACCCCGTACCACCCCCAAGGAAACGGCCTGGTAGAGCGGTTTAACCGGACTCTGAAAGGGATGATCGTGGGCCTGGAAGAGCCCCTCCGGCGTAAGTGGGACATCCTGCTCCCCTGCCTCCTACTCGCATACCGCGAAGTTCCCCAGAAATCCTTGGGGTTCAGCCCCTTTGAGTTACTCTACGGGCACCCCGTCAGGGGGCCCCTCAGCCTGGTCAAGGAAGGCTGGGAGGCGGCGCCTCGAGGCCCCCCCCGAGATGTGTTCCGTTACATCCTGACCCTCCGAAATCAGACTAGAAGGTTCCGAGAGATGGCCGAGGCCAACCTGGAGGCGAATCAGGAGGAGATGAAGCGCTGGTACGACCAGAACGCCACTCTGGTCGAGTTTCAGCCGGGCCAGCAGGTATGGGTCATGGCCCCCGTGAAACCCTGCGCCCTCCAGGATAAATGGACCGGGCCCTTCAAAGTGGTTGAGCGGAAGAGCCAGGTCACGTACTTGGTGGACGTCCAGTCCCCCCGGGACCCCCTCCGGGTCCTCCACGTGAACCGCCTCAAGCCCCACTTTGTGCGAACGGAGCTGAGCCTCCTGCTGGCCACTGATGATGGGTCCGAGGAGGAGTCAGATCCTCTCCCCGATCTCCTGTGCACCAAAGAGAAGGACGGCTCCGTAGAGGGAGTGAACCTCTCCCCGTCTCTCACTCCCCAGCAACGTGAAGATTGCCGCCAGCTCCTAGGGCAGTTTTCGGACCTCTTCTCCCTGGTCCCTAAGGTCACCGACTGGTGTGTCCATGACGTGGATACCGGGGACAGTCCGCCAGTGAGACACCGGGCCTACCGAGTCCCTGATCCGGTCCGGTCCTGTATCCAAGCCGAAGTCTCAAAAATGTTGACCCTAGGCGTGATCGAACCCTCAGACAGCCCCTGGGCCAGCCCCGTGGTCCTGGTCCCAAAAGCAGCTGCCCCCGGGGTCGCACCAGAACTCCGCTTCTGCGTGGACTCAATGAAGTCACCCGAGCCGATGCCCACCCCATTCCCCGAGCCGACGAGCTCATTGACCGGCTCGGGGCTGCTCGGTTCCTCAGCACCTTCGATCTCACCTGCGGCTACTGGCAAATTGCGCTCACAGAAGGAGCCAAGGAGCGGTCCGCCTTCTCCACCCCGGATGGGCACTATCGCTTTTGCGTGATGCCCATCGGGATGAAAAATGCCCCGGCCACCTTCCAGCGACTGGTAAATAGAGTCCTGGCCGGGCTGGAAAAATTCAGTGCCGCATATCTCGACGATATCGCAGTTGTTAGCTCTGAGTGGAGTGAGCACCTCCAGCACCTTCGGAGGGTGCTGACCACCCTGCGCCAGGCAGGCCTCACCGTGAAAGCCATCAAGTGCCAGATTGGGCACGGTTCGGTAACCTACCTGGGGCACCAGGTCGGAAGCGGGCAGGTCGCCCCTCTACAGCCCAAAATCGACGCCATCCTAGCCTGGGAACCCCCCACTACCCAAACGGAGGTCCGAGCCTTTCTGGGCCTGGTCGGTCCCCTCACGGGACTCACGTCCAAAAAGCAGCTCAAGAAGGTGCAATGGTCCCCTGCCTGCCAAGAGGCGTTCGAGGCCCTGAAAGCGGCCATGTGTACTGCCCCCGTCCTCCAGGCCCCCGACTACTCCAAAGAGTTTGTGGTACAAACTGATGCCTCCGAGCATGGCATTGGGGCAGTCCTCTCCCAGGTAAATGACCAAGGCCTAGACCAGCCCGTAGCCTTCCCCAGCCGAAGGCTGTTGCCCAGGGAACAGAGATGGAGCACCATCGAGCGAGAGGCATTCGCCGTAGTCTGGGCCCTCAAGAAACTACGCCCTTACCTGTTCGGCACCCATTTCAAGGTCCAAACCGACCATCGCCCCTTGCGATGGCTCATGCAGATGCGAGGAGAAAACCCCAAGCTACTGCGGTGGTCAATCTCCCTCCAGGGGATGGATTTCACCGTGGAACATCGCCCTGGGACTGACCACGCCAACGCCGATGGCCTCTCCCAGGTTCTTCCGCCTCAGCGAAGAGAACCCCCAAGAAGATGGGTAGTTCTCTCCGGCTTTCAGCTGGGGGGGACGCATGTTAGACCCGGCCCTCGTAACATAGCTAGACCTGACCCCTGCACCTCACCCCAGCCCCCAAACCCACGGCCTAGCCTATCCTTCCCACCAGAACTCGCACGCACCCAACCCGGACTTCCCCGTCCGTGGCCTTCTGCCCTTCGGCCACACCGGGCCCGCGTGCCCACTTCATGCAACAAGATGGCCGCCCGGCCCCAGCGCGACCCTGGCCTAGAGGCGCCACTCAGGCTGGAGGACATCACGCTCCCCTTGGGATGAGAGAGAGAGGAGCAGTTTCTATCACACCTCTGCGCTTCCCTGGGACGGTGGGTTTCGATCGACCTGCCCGCCTCCCCGAGGGCTGGCTCCACGCCTGCTGGGTGTCTGGGACTCCTCCCGACCCGGCCCTGAAAGGATCAAAAGACAGTGGCAGGAAACCCCAACAAGCGACCCCCAGGTGACAAGACCCCTGCCTGCACAGACTCCGGACATCAAAGAGGAGTCGCCCTATAACAAGGGGTGCTCTGGGACTGTCCGGCAGATTCGCCTTGGAACACCTGAGCCCTGCTGAGTGACTCGCGGCTCCCTGAAGATCGTAAGACCTCCGAACTTGTGCTTGAGCTCTGCTGAGCGACTCGTGGCTCCCTGAAGATCGTAAGACCTCCGAACTTATGCTTGAGCCCTGCTGAGTGACTCGCGGCTCCCTGAAGATCGTAAGACCTCCAAACTTATGCTTGAGCCCTGCTGAGTGACTCGCGGCTCCCTGAAGATCGTAAGACCTCCGAACTTGTGCTTGAGCCCTGCTGAGTGACTCGCGGCTCCTCGAAGATCGTAAGACCACCGAACTTGTATCCGAGCCCTGCTGAGTGACTCGCGGCTCCCACAGACTCTTTTGGTCCCGCCGGACCCCACGACGACAAGTGTATCCCCCAGCTCGAGGATTGTGAGCTGTGCGCCGGGTACGCTCCTGCATTTGACCCATATCCCCAAAGACTGTCCCGCTACCTCCTACTCCCCTCCAAGACTCTGGGAGCCCACGCTCTGCTTGTATATATTTGCCGTGCTGATCATAAAGATCCTACTACTCCAATCTGATAAAGATTTGCTCTTAAGAACTCCTCGTGTGGTGTCTCTCTGTCATGTGGTGCCGAGTGTGCGATCCTAGATACGAGGTTCCTCCCCTGAGGAGTCTCCCGCCAGTGCCCGGCTACGATACCTCGAGGGTGGGTCTCAGGGCAGTCAGGGCCCCCTCCGGGCTCCTCTGAGGTCGCCTTCTAACAACAACCATCAACAGATAGTTGTACATAGACACACAGGCACTGCCCAGTTTGAGGATTCACAAGCCAAATGGGGTCACCCTGTCCAGTGGACACATGTAGCACACTTTACATTAATACAAATGAGGCCAGGGAACAATGCCACAGAGGCCAACCTATGCTGAACACACTGAGAATGGGCACAGTGTTGGATGACACACATGAATCATAGGCAAGGGTGTCTCAGGGGACTGTAGTGGGCACACTGCTCCATGGTCCTGGAATGATCTGACTGTAACATGAGCAACCGTCCCGGCACTATGCATATCTCCCAATCATGCACATCATGCCTGAGGCCACAACATCGGTCATGCATGCTGCAAGTCTGTTAATTTGAATCCTCACACTCCTATGTTGAGACTCAGAATCAGTTCCAACAAATATGGACCCCCAAATGACTAAAAAGGACAGGGCACAGGCAAGGTACCAACACATGTCACAGACCACCCCCACACATGATGCAGAAAGCAATGTGCACTTGGATTAACTGGCAGCCTAGATTACCATGTGCAATAGTGTTTACACACAGACCAGGGAACACATGTCAAGGAGGGGAAGAGAGGAAGAACAGCACCGGTTGACTTGGGGGAAAAGGATATGCACTGCACATATAAACACTGGCAGTGTATCCAGGCGACTGAGCACTTCCAAAAGCTGGTGGCACACAACAAACACACATGTACCTACCCCCTTGCTGCTGCTGCTGCTGCTGTTTCTCCTGTAACCGCCCATCCATCTCAGGGGAGGCCACCGCCAGGACACGCTTCATCTGGTGGGTCAGGTGTCGGCACCCGCCGTGGCGGCGTGGAGGTGAGTCCTCCAGCAGGACCCGGGCGATCCTCCGGGTCCAGCACCGGATGTCCTGCCACGGTTTTCTTACTTGTGCTAGGCGCCGACTGCGACCCTCCACCAATCTCACGGCCCTGACGGCCTGCTTCCAGATCTCCCCCTTGGCGTAGGCAGTTACCTGTGAGGATGACAAAGTGAGACAACATCACTACACCTGCTCCATGTCAGAGAGACACACATTTGAACATCTTTGAAATGTTAAACAGGGCATAGGATGCTGCCAAGGAATTGCATCTTAGTCATATGGACATTGGCCTCTGTGGAAGCCCCAATGCACTACATGGCATATAAAGTACACAGGTGGCATGAGGGGTGCGACACACTCCACGAACATGGCACACACTGTGCATCACATGAGACACCAGGCTGATGGACAGCACCTCCAAGCAGTTACATGCCCCAGGCCACTGATGCAACCTCAGCAGAGTACACAGACACACAGAGGCACAGATCAATCACATGCCATTGGCAACAGCGGATACAAACCTCACTCTGCACATGTGCCACTTGCCTGTGGGGTGTCACAGGTGTGGGGCTAGCTCAGCAAGTCAGACACACAGCACGGCTTACTTCTCACACCAGATGGGTAGAGCTGTTGCCTCCTCCATGCAGCTGTGGTGCAACACTTCACATAGACACTCACCAACATGACAAGGAACATTCACACACATCAATGTCCAGGGGGCCTACACATCACTTGGACACTCTCACCACAGCTCCACTCAACTCAGACACATCTGTGGGAGCAGTCACCTGTCACACCGGGGGGACCACTGAATCACCTCAGGACAATAGACAAAAAATGCCACAAAGGATTAGCCAGGCTGAATGTGTCATGCACTATGCAGTGAATGTCACAGTAAGCACAATGCAAGTGAGGAGTGCACACATGAACTACATCATGCTCTGCATGGGAGACATAAGCCATTCCCCCCCCTGGGACCCACTCTAAACAACATTGCATGTCTGTCACACCTGGACACAATGCCAGAAGTGACAGTCACAAAAAAGGTGCACAGTCAAAGCTAGTGGAGTCAGCACTCACCTGCTCCCCTGGTCTCCCATACAGGCTGGGGTACTGTGGGATGATGACATCCAGCAATGCCTCATTCTCCTCCTGGGTGAATGGCTGAGCCCTCTCCACAGATCTTGACATGGTGCCAGAGGAAGCACGGACAGCAGCAGTGTTGTCGACAGGAAACTTGTGCAGGCAAGTGCCCTCTCATGGGTTCTGGCTGACTTATATCTGTCTTGCTGAGGGGCATTCATTTGGAGGAGTACATAGTGATTGGTCAGATTCATTCGCATCTTACGTTTACTCCAATCCCTTTCCACATACACCAGTGACAGCATTTGCATCGTTCAAAATGTCAGAATCATGTCAAGTCAACAACCACTTTGAAACATTGTATTTTGTGGCCAACTGACTTTTCCAGGCCACCTGATGGAAAATTTGAACAGAAAACTCTGTATCTATGACAACCAGCATGCATTTAGTGCCTAATACTTGTCCCTTATGTGTCCCCTATGTATTTTCAAATCCACACACAGGTACGGTGCGTTTCACACGTACCCCTACGGCAGCAGTTGCACAGTGCCTTTGAGACGTACGTGTAGGCACTGGTAGTACACGTACCAGTGCCTACACATACGTGTACTCCCAGTGCCTACACGTACATGTCCGCAATGGTAGTACACGTACGGTTACGTGTACTCCCAGTGCCTACACGTACGTGTCCGCAATGGTAGTACACGTACGGGTATGTGTACTACCAGTGCCTACACGTACGTGTACTCCCAGTGCCTACACGTACGTGTCCGCAATGGTAGTACACGTACCCGTACGTGTACTACCAGTGCCTACACGTACGTGTCCGCAATGGTAGTACACGTACGGGTACGTGTACTACCAGTGCCTACACGTACGTGTACTCACAGTGCCTACACGTACGTGTCCACAATGGTAGTACACATACCCGTATGTGTACTACCAGTGCCTACACGTACGTGTCCGCAATGGTAGTACACATATGGGTACGTGTACTACCAGTGCCTACACGTATGTGTACTCACAGTGCCTACACGCACGTGTAGGCACTGGTAGTACACGTACGTGTGTACGGTCCGTACCACGAGTGCTCCTACAGGCACACAACTCTAGTGATACGGGCCATACACACGCCCTCAGAGCGTGTGTACGGTGCGTTTCACACGCTTACACTGTTGATAGGATGCCCACACGAAAGGAATGGAGGTCTCAGACCCGCAGAAGGATGTACATCAAGTCATTGTTATTGCTGTCCTACATGTACAGGGCCTAGGTGTGTCAGGCAGTGATATTGCACATGTCTCCTCATGTATTTGCACAATTGATGTGTGATGACCTGTGTACACATGTCATGTGTGATGGGGCACTATGTGGCACACTTCCCCTTCACACTTTGCACATGTATGCATGTAGTACAAACGTGTCACGCACAGCATCAATGGTATGGCACAGTCACCACCACCCGCAACTGTCCCCTGATGCCAGGGACAGAGACACTGACAACTTACATTTAACGACCAACGTGCACCGATGTGACTATGTCATGTGTATGTCATGTGTTCCCATGAGCTTGCTGTTGGTGTCCCGTCCACTGCATCTGCTGTTCCTGCATCCAACATGTGTATGTCTCTAGATGGGCATGGCACACATCTACGCACACCATGCCACATGTGGATTTCCACATAACGTGTGTCTGTATGCATCGAACTTGATATTTTGACATGAGGACATATCTGCGTCGTCTCAATGTCTGTGTTTTCTGCTTTCACGTGTACCCCTTCATCGCAATGTGTGTGATCTGAACATTTGACCTTGCATGGGATTTGTGCGTCTAGCTTTCAGTCAGCTATCTGTATGAGATGACATCCTTAAAATGCAGAAATGTGGATGTATGTCACTCTTGTGATTTCTCTGGCTATTCACTGACACTGGCCCACTGCTCGTTTCAGGGCATGTCATGTACACTTGCCAATCAACGGGTGTAGCTGGCTTTTTGTAGGAGTATCACCTGGCTGGCATACGTGTCCTGGATGTATTGCACAGACCAGACTCTGTATTTAGCAGATGTGTATTAGCAGTTGAGCATGTGCTCAGTTCATTGACATTGATGTTGTTATGTTCTCACTCTTCGTTATTTATTCCCAATTTCTGCAGGGCACCGCCTGTCCCCAGACCAATGCCAGACTTGGGTGCCATGAGGGAACGTGACTGCATACGCCGTTACAGATTCACCCAGCAGTTGATTGAGGACCTGACAAACAGGCTGGCACCACACCTCCAACCGCGACACAGTTATCCTACTGCGCTGACCCCCAAGATGAAGGTGATGGCAGCCCTACATTTTTTTGCCACAGGTACGTTTCCGTTTACCATAGCTGATGTTGGTGGCATATCCCAGACGATGTTCATCCGTGTCCTGCATGATGTTTTGGCAGCCATGTTGGAGCACCTGGATGAATTCATCCATTTTCCTACTCCTGAGGAGTTGACAGGTGTCAAGGGTGATTTCTATGCCCTGGGAGAGATGCCCCATGTCATTGGGTCCATTGATGGGACACATGTGGCTTTTGTACCACCACAGGCACAGGAGGTCGCCTATTGCAACTATAAACATTACCACTCTATAAATGCCCTTGTGGTGTGTCTTGCTAACATGCTGATTTCCCATGTCTGTGCACGTTTTCCAGGGTCAGCACACGATGCCTACATCATGAGGCGTAGCAGGGTGCCAGAAATGATGCTGCAGCTGCACAACGAACGAGCATCTCTTGTTGGTGGGTATACTCTGTTTGTCCTGTGTTTTGCGGTATCTCTGTATCTTACGGCATCTCCTGATCCACTTTTTTAAATGATGTTTCCATGTAGGTGACTCTGGCTATCCCAACATGCCATGGCTGATGACGCCTCTCCGCAACCCCAGATCAGCTGCAGATCACCGTTACAACGATGCACACGGGCAGACCAGGCGAGTGATTGAGAGGACGTTTGGCCTCCTGAAGAGCCGATTCCGGTGTCTTCACAAGACAGGCGGGTCCCTCCCATATGCACCGGTGAAGGTCTGCAAAATCTTCCTCGTGTGCTGCATGCTGCACAACATGGCAGTGGAGAAGGCAGTGCCACTCATCCTGGAGCAGCATGAGCAGGAACATCCACCCGTGGAGGATGAAGGTCTTGGTCACGAGGAAAGTGAGGAGGAGGAGGAGGAGGAGGATATCCAGAGTCAGCTCATACGCAACTTCTTCTCATAATGGTGAGTCACTGGGTCTGAGTGTGCACGCTTGGAGCCTTGTGTGGCATGTGTTGCAATGTGTGTGTCCAGCTGACTGTATGCTAAGTGACTTAGATGTGTGTTCTGATGTGTCACTCGAGTGATGATGTCATTCCAATCATTTTAGCTGTGACCCTAATTTTTATAATCGCATGGTGACAACATTATTCCTGTAGAGTAAATGACCATGTATGCGGATAACAATCTTTTAGCTGACTGCTTGTGTGTCTGTCATCCACAGGTTCTTGCGCATGTTGTCTGGTCGTGTCATCATTGGCCTCCTGCTATTCCTCATGAGTATTGCAACGTGTGCTGAATCAGCGTTCCATGCACAGACATGTGGAAAAGTCATTTTGGGTGAGGATAGCAGCAAGGCATTTTGGGGTTGTTAGGTGTTTGGAATGTGTGGGGACTGCTCCTGTGCATGTTGGGTTACCATGCATACATGTCGACTCACCATGGGGCACATGACATGTAGAATGACTCCCATGAATTGATAGTCTACCTTTGTGACAGTCATCTCTAATGGTTAGTGGATTCTGATGAAGGGATCAATGTGTGTATAACTTCCCTCAGAAACATACGGGATGCTACGGGTGGACATGGTGTGGGACATCCCCATAACAGGCTAAATGGGGAATTGCAGCCTCTCCGTGTGCAGAAGGGGGTGTTTGGCTCATCCCCTTAACTTGTGTGCCAGGCCATTAGGATTTACTACATCTGTGTTGTGAAGGGGGTGTCCAGTGTAGGTCCCACATGTTCAGCCAAATGACCTGTGTGTCTGTTCATATTGATGCTTTTCCCTTAGTGTGAGCCTGAGTAATAAAGGGGTTCCTCACCCTCCAAGGTGCCTCATCTCTGTCAATGCAGGTCTCTTGCCACTTTGCATGCGGCATCTCTGGCATAGTTGTCAAAGATTGTGCATATGAGTCTATGTGTAGTTTGGCTACATGCATGCATGTCTTCATGGGTCAGAATCTCTATTGTGCATGAAGTCCATGGTTGTGTATGTATTTGGGCATGTTGGTCCCCACGACGGGCCGTCAACGCCTGCTGAGGGTGTGTCTCCTGTGCGCGGCTCGGCTTTCTGTTTCCTGATCCTGTGTCAGTCATCTTTGGTGATTGTGCATCCATTTTCTCTGGGTGTTCCATGGGAAACCGGACACTCCTTCCTTTACTTACGCCTGTTGCATTTGTCCTTTCTGACATCCTTGTCTTTGTGTGCTACTTTTGGCATAGTTTCAAGGACATGCCACCTGCTGCTGCGGCCCCTGCAGCAAGGGCCCACAAAGTGGTGGGATTCGGCAACACACACGCCTCAAAGATGCTCCTCCCTGCCCACCTCCAGCCATTCATTTGGCTGTCATCACCTTGTCTGTGCCACTGTTGGGTACACGCGGTGCCAAAGGCAGGACCGTCAGCACTTGCAACGTGCACATTGCACGACCCTCATGTCCTTGCATGACCCACATCACACTACAGTCTGAGGTTGTAGCCACCCTCCAAGCAATGTCTATCCGAAACTCAACCACCTGCTCTCAGCCATACCCTAAGCGCACACATGACACCTTTGCAGGCTGAGTGTGCAACTCCAACTGCCTACACAGCGCTGCCTCTCCTTCCAGGCCCTGTCACACCAACCAGATCATGTCCCTCCTGCTCCACACCGGCTCTGTACACCAGCAAGGCCATGGGAGTGGGACTCAGGCCTTCAGCATGTGGTATAGTGGCGTCATCTGGCACATGGCCCAGGGCTCATCTCTCAGCGTGTCAATCTTTAATGTGTCCAGGACCCTCCTCTCCACCATCACATGCGCACACAACCTCATCATCATGTCGTATGCCATTGACACCCAGGTGCTCCTCACTCTCACCAAAGACCCAGCTATTGCCAGTTCCAACATTCAAGAAGGCATGAGGTCCGTGGATGAATGGCTGAACATCAGCCACCTGAGGCTGAACTTGTACAGGACTGAGGTAAGCATCGGAGGATTGTCCCCTTATAGCTGGCTCAACTCCTTGTGTCCCACCAGCAGGGACCCTACACAAGCACCCAGTGGCCACGCACACAAGATGTTGTGCATCATGGATTTGTCACTCACATTTGCCATGCAAATCACCATTATCTGTACCTCATGCTGCAGCACCCTCTGCATGATGCACATGATCCTCTGATAGATCCACTCCAAGGAAAGACAGACCATCCCCCAGGTCCACGACACCAGCCGTGTCAACTACTGCCCCGCCCTCTACGGAGCAAGTACATCCTAACTCACGGGAACATTTTCCACATCCAGGGTGCATCTGCACAACTCAGCTTCAACATCCCGCACCCCATCAACATCACCGTCCACCTGAGATAGCTGCAAGGGATCACTGTGTGCTGCAGGATGACCTTCACACTCCACACACACTCTCAGGAGGCAGTCAACAACCCCAGACCCCAATACCAACCTTGTACGTCTGTCATCCAAGACCCCGTTGGCCCAACTCAATGCATCCGAACTTGGCCGGGCCACCATTCTTCACATCCACAACACTCCAGCTTGAAGGAGATGGTTCTCCCACCTGGCCAAACATACCTGGGACTCACTCCCCAGGAACCTCCACATGAGCCATGACCTGTAGGCCTTCATCATCGTCTTCCTGATTGGTGTGTGCGCACAGTACTTCAAGCCCCCCCTCAGCAGCTTGAGGCCATCACGGGTGAGTATTGGGCTCCCAGGCTGTATTGGATGATACATTGTGACCCATGTGTGTCCTGTACCGGACTCAGATCCCAGGGTATGGATGGCTGGAGTTGGTTCAACACTCAGGCATAGTTTGACATTAACACACACGTATGTTGTGGACTAATGCAAAATGACGGCAACATCTCATGACAAAAAAATAGTTTTATTCTCGGTGGGGTGCGTGTTTTGGTAGATGACATAAGGTGCTCTAACGGGTGCATAGAATCCAAAGTTCACAGGGGGAGATGCTATCCTTGGCATTTGAAGGCATCAGAGTCCAGACCAGTGTTGGTCATCATTAGTCAGACTGTGACCAGCAAGTCCATGTGGCAGAGAATGTCAGCGAATGATGTGCTGCTGTTGTGCATGAAGGCCAGGTGCCAGGCCAGGTGACCTGGGAGAAGTGGATGGTCCGCTGCCTCTCACGGTCTTTTCCGTGGACGACCCACCTTCCTCCGGGGACCCTCAGATGCAGGCCTTGATGATGTTTGGGACGCTCCATCGGACGAATCCTCCTCCTCCTCCTCCCTCCCTGTGGCTGGTCTGTGCCTGGTGTCACAGGGAGGGTTGCCCATGTTGTCGGCGATCCGACGGAATGAATGGCTTATGTCCCTTTGCACCGCCATGAGCTCAGCCAGTCTTGCCTCCATCCGTCCTTGGTGTTGTTGTTGACTGGCGTGTTGCTCGGCCTGCTGATTCTTAATGTCTGTGAGGGTCGCCACTACCTGACTGATGGCCCTGGTGTCACGCCGGTATGCCTCCATGATGTTGCGTACGTGTGACATACCGGTCCCTTCAGCTGGCTGGTCAGGTTCTCGCCTCCGCCTGCCTCCAATCCCACCATCCCTGCCCACACGGGCCTGGCCTGCTGTTGTGGGCACATCGGGTCTACGGGACTCCTGAGGGATGGCAGTGTCGGTGTTGTCTGCCTCCTCCTGGGTGCCCGGCGAACCTTGTCCCTCCAGGTCAGACTGGCTCAGTTGTTCAGTGTGGGCAGGGCTCCTGGGTGTCTCCTGGGATGTGGCAGGAATGGTGGTGGTGGTTGGCACAGATGTACCTGAAGCAGGTGCTGCAGGGGCTTGGACACCAGAGGGGCCCGTTGGGTTGGGGTCATGAGCCTGGGACTGTGGTTCTTCTCCCCCATTGTTGGGGGGAGATCCATGACGTTGCCCTGTGCGTGAGAGAGAGACAATGTTAATGCTGTTTAATGCGACATCCATGTTTCACACATATTCTATTTGCCACGGTTCCGCAAGGTAGTTGTATGTGCCTAGCATTCACATCAATGTTCACTTGTGGATGGGTATGTTGTAGGGGACTGATTGAAATGTTCTCCACGGTGTTTGACATGTCGAATTTGGCCTTGGATGCTTCTTTGGCTGTGGCTTGATCTTGTTGTGTCACATGTCCATTGTGAGAGTGGGTAACTCCATTGGCTGCCCCGGGGGTGTGTGCTTGTGTAAGGGGTGAGTGATCATCCCTCAGCCCGACGCTGTTCAACATCCACATGGCCCCCCTTACACAAGTGGCCCGCCCCCACCACCTCAAAACCATCTCCTACGCCAATGACACCCAGCTCATCCTCTCCCTCACCAAGGACCCTCACACCGCCAAAAAAAACATCCACAAGGGCTGAGGTCCATCGCCGACTGGAAGCGGAGCGGCCATGTGAAACCGAACTCGGACAAGACGGAGGTCCTCATCCTGGGACACACAACCTCAGCCTGGGACGTCTCCTGGTGGCCGATCGCTCTGGGGATAGCACCGACACCCACTCACCACGCACGCAACCTTGGATTGATCCTCGCATCCTCCCTCTCCATGTCCAAGCATGTCAACGCCGTCCCCTCCTCCTGCTACGACACCCTACGCATGCTCCGCCGGATCGACTGGTGGATCCCGACCAAAACAAGTAGAACAGTGACACAGGCCCTCGTCAGCAGCTGACTGGACTACGGCAATGCACTCTACGCAGGACTCCCATCCAAACACCAACGGAGGATACAACGCTTCCAAAAAGCCTCCGCACGACTGATCAACAACGCCCCCCGCCACAGCCACATCAACCCCCTCCTGAGTGACCTGCACTGGCTCCACATCGACAAGAGGATCCCCTTCAAGCTCCTCACCCACTCACACAAGGCACTCCACAACGCCGGACAAGCCTACCTGAACATCAGACTCAGCTTCTACAACCCAACCCGCCAGCTCCGCTCCGGCAGCCTCGCCCTCGCAGCTATCCCCCGCATCCAACGTACGACTGCCTCCAGGAGATCCTTTTCCTACCTCGCCGCCAAGACCTGGAACACCCTCCCAACCCATCTACGACTGACCCAAGACCTACTTGCCTTCAGATGACTCAAGACCTGGCTCTTCGAGCAGTAGTGGAACCCCCCCCCTCAGCACCTTGAGACCCTCACAGGTAAGTAGCGCACCTTACAAGTACCCTGATTGATTGTTGATTGATTGACGGTGCCTGCTGGTGGGTGTAGTGTGATTGGCAGTGGGTCTCCCAGGTGATGTATCTGTCCCCCCATGGAGCATGCTGCCATGTCAGCGAGTGTGAGTTCCTGTCCTAGATATCTGAGCTGGTTGTGTTTGTGTTAGATTTTTCAGTTGTCACAGGAGGGCCTTGTGCTGCCTACAGCAGGGCCAAGTGTCAGCTACCTTGTCGGTACTTTGCCAGTCCCTGTGCATTGCGCATGGTGCATGGGTATGTACCTGGGCCATATGGGCTGAGGGCAATGGTGTCTGTTTCTGAGCTGTACAATATGTTTAGTGATCCCCACCCTCCCAGCATCCCGGACATCCAGTCTTGGGTTTGTGGTTTGTGTAGGCTGGGACATGACATGGCCTTGCTTTGTGAATGGGGCATACACATGTTAGTGGCATGAGCATTTTTTTTTAGTGTGGTTGTGTCCGGTGAGGGCTTGGGGGTAGGTGTGTGCATTTGTTGTAGTTGGGGTGTGGATGCCATTACCCCCATGTTACGTAAGTTGTTTGTGTACTCACCAGGCTTGGCAACTCCTTCGACTCCATGTAGTCCCACCGGCGGAAGCAGGGCCATCACCTTCTCCTCCCAGGGATGGTAATGTACCGGTCTGTGGGGCAGCCCACCTCCTGTGATGTTACTCTGGGCGTAGTCCTCGTTCATTTTGCGCTTGACTGCCCTGCGCAGATCGTACCACCTGGCTTGGCATTCGTTCCTGGTCCTTCTGATGGGCGCAACAGCATTCATCCGATCGACGATCCTCTGCCACAGGCGTGATTTTTCAGCTAGGCTGGTCTGTCTGACCAATATTCCAAAGAGCTGTGGCTCGACTCTGATGACTTCGTTGACAAGGATGTCCAGCTCCTCCCTTGTGAACTTTGGATTCTTGTCTGTGGGCATGGTGTGGGGTGTGGGTGTGGATGGTTGTGTAGGTGTGTGTGTGAATGTGTAGAGGGGGTATGTGTGACGGAGGTTGTGTGATGGTGTGTAAGTTAAGGTGTATGGGTGCTGTTGTTTGTATGTGGTGTCTGTCAGCAGTGAGTCTGTTGCAAAGCCTCATGGTTTGTGAGTGTGGGCCCTTTTTATTGGTCCATTTGCGGGTGTGGCTGGGTTTGAAATTTTGGTGGGTGTGTTATAAGAGGTGGTTGTGAGTTTGGGCCTCTGTTTGCCTGTTTGGATGTGCCAGGTCAGTCTTTTAGATGTTTTTAGTACTGTTGATGTGTTTTGTGGTGTCGTGCGATTCGAATTGACCCTCCTTGTGCTGTTTTGCAGTGTCCTGGTTCTGTACGAGTCGTTTTAGCGTATGTAACGTGCGTACATACGTGATGTTGTTGTACAGTGCTCACATATGCAATGTTGTTGTACAGTTCGTACATACGGGATGCTGGGGTACAGTGGTGGGGTACGGTGCATCCAAGTACGTGGCTGGGGTATGGTGGTGGGGTACGGTGCGTCCAAGTACGCGGCTGGGTTACGGTGGTAGGGTACGGTGCGTACAAGTATGGGGCTGGGGGACGGTGTTGGGGTACGTGCGTACAAGTAAGGGGCTGGGGTAGGGTGGTGGGCTACGGTGTGTACATGTACGGGCCTGGGGTACGGTGGTGGGGTACGGTGCGTCCAAGTACGCAGCTGGGGTACGGTGGCAGGGTACGGTGGGTACATGTACGGGGCTGGGGTACGGTGGTGGGGTACAGTGCATCCAAGTACGCAGCTGGGGTACGGTGGCGGGGTACGGTGCGTACAAGTAAGGGGCTGGGGGACGGTGGTGGGGTACGGTGCGTACAAGTTAGGGGCTGGGGTAGGGTGGTGGGGTATGGTGCGTACATGTACGGGGCTGGGGTACGGGGCTGGGGTATGGTGGTGGGGTACGGTGCGTACACGTACGGGGCTGGGGTACAGTGCGAACATGGGGGGGGAGTACGAGGCAGACATGTGGGGGGAGGGGGGGCTGTACGACTCGTATCCCGGGCACAAGTTTACCCGGATACGAGTGGTACGGCGTTCGATCCTTACGGAGCCTTTCCCATGCGCTTGTGTTTTCGGATGGCCAGTACAGATCATACTTGCGCGCTCGGACTTCACTTTTACAATTTGAATGTAAAAATGTCCGGGGACGTCTCGTAGACTTTTCCCGAAGTCATTCGTATGTATTTTTCACATACGAATCGTACTTCGCCGTTTGTACGGGACTTGTACGATTCGTACGTAAAAAAATACGGATTCGAGTCGGACAGTAAGTTTTTTTTAACGGATCGGAATCGGCACCTTAGTAGCCGTGTTTTAAAATTGGATTTTTATTTAAACTGGTTTTCTGCTATTTTTGTGTTTATGAGCTATATATATATTTTTTTTAAGTAATTTCAAATTTAATTTTTTTATATATATATATATATACACATATATTTATATATTATCTACTGGCGGTCGCCAGTAGATAGTTATAGTTAGGATCGTGTTTCCATAGGAAATCTGCAACATTCTATTTAGAATAACTTTTGCGCCGATTGATGAATCCTCGTGAAATTTTCAAAATAGGTGGGGCGCTCCGCTCCGCTGCTACCCTGAAAGTCTCGGGGGGATTCGTCAAGCGGGGGCTGAGAAAAAAGGGGGTCCCAAAACGTGTTTTTCCCTTGCAATTTTCCATAGGGACCTTTAGTCCAAGGTACAGCTCAAACGGCTGAACAGAATTACTTGAAATTTGGCAGAGAGGTAGTCCTCAGGTCAGGGATGGGCCTTTAGCAGGTCTGGTGTAAATCTGTTTAGTAGTTCCTGAGAAAATTGCAGTTAAAAGTACATATATATCTATAAGCGCGCACCGTGCGCGTACGGTAAGCATACCGTACGCGCACGGTGCCGTGCGCGAGCGCAATTCTGATTGGTTGTTAGATGCCAGTAAACATTCGAATTGGTCGAAATCAGGAAGTGTCGGCCGCCATTTTGTCTCTCGCAGTCTGAGGCAGTGAAAAAAAAAAGGTGGAAAACGTGAAAAGGGAGCAGGATGGACAGTTCCTGACCCCCTAGCCTTTGTCAGGGGGTCACTGAAGGACCCCCAAGGGTAAAAAAAACCTATTTTTTTTTCGAAAAAATCACGGAGTGCGTGCACCGTACGCGCACGGCATGCACAACGCATCGTGGGTGCTTGGTCACGCGCACCGTGCGCGCACGGTGAAAAACCTGAAAAAAAAAAAATATTAATAAATACATAACTTAGCATTTAAAAAACCGTACAAATTCACTTAAAAAACCATAGGTTTCACACACGTTATAGTTAGGAATTAGCATTTAAAAAACCTTGCAAATTCACTTAAAAAACCATAGGTTTCACACATGTTATAGTTAGCTGGACATTTCCCTCGTAAAAAACCATTGAAATTCCCCCGTTATAGTTAGTGCAGGCAACTATAACTCACGCGACCGCAATCCTCTGCTGATGACGTCAGATATTACATCACTGATTACATATGTGTCTTCTGAAAAATAAATATTTGTAGTATATGTATAGCTAAAGATTAATGGAAGAAGACATGGGTAAATAGGTGTCTAAATACAGTGATGTAATATCTGACGTCATCAGCAGAGGATTGCGGTCGCGTGAGTTATAGTTGCCTGCGCTAACTATAATGGGGGAATTTCAATGGTTTTTTACGAGGGAAATGTCCAGCTAACTATGACCTGTGTGAAACCTATGGTTTTTTAAGTGAATTTGCAAGGTTTTTTAAATGCTAATTCCTAACTATAACGTGTATGAAACCTATGGTTTTTTAAGTGAATTTGTACGGTTTTCTAAATGCTAAGTTATGTATTTATTATTTTATTTTTTTTCAAGGTTTTTCACCGTGCGCGCACGGTGCGCTGCGCGCTACGTGCGAGCGCTTTGGGCGCACGGTGCACTGCGCGCACCCCGCGATTTTTAAAAAAAATAATACAATGTTTTTTTCACCCTTGGGGGTTCTTCTGTGACCCCCTGACAAAGGCCAGGGGGTCAGGAACGCTCTTCCCTGCCCCCTTTTCACGTTTTCCACCTTTTTTCCACCTTTCCTTTTCAGTGCGACAGACAAAATGGCGGCCGACACTTCCTAATTTCGACCGATTCAAATGTTTACTGACATCTATCAACCAATCAGAATTTCGCTCGCGCACGGCACGGTGCACGCACGGTGCGCGCATATAGATATTTATATGCTTTTAAATGCTATTTTCTCAGGAAATAATGAACAGATTGACACCAGACCTGCAAAAGGCACTTCCCTGACCTGAGGACTACCTCTCTGCCAAATTTCAAGTAATTCTGTTCAGCCGTTCGGGCTGTACCTTCGACTAAAGGTCGTATGGAAAAATGCATGGGGAAAACGCGTTTTGGGACCCCCCTTTTTTCTTGGCCCCTCCTTGACGAATCACCCCGAGACTTTCAGGGTAGGAGCTGAGCGGAGTGCCTCATTAGTTTTGAAAATTTCGCGAGGATTCGTCAACCGGCGCCAAAGTTATTCAAAATAGAATTTTCAGATTTCCTATGGAAACACGGTCTAACTATAACTATCTACTGGCGACCGCCAGTAGATAATATATATATATATATATATATATATATATATATATATATATATATATATATATATATATATATATATATTCACTGAAAAAACCATAGGTTTCACACATGTTATAGTTAGCGGAAATTTTACTGATAAAAAACCAATGAAATTGCCCCGTTATAGTTAGTGCTGGCAACTATAACTCACGCGACCGCAATCCTCTGCTGATGCTAATACTGTATTTAGACACTTATTTGCCCATGTCTTCTTCCATACATTTTTAGCTATACATATATTACAAATATTTTTTTTTATAAAGACACATATGTCATCAGTAGAAGATTGCGGTCGCGTGAGTTATAGTTGCCAGCACTAACTATAACGGGGCAATTTCATTGGTTTTTTATCAGTAAAATTTCCGCTAACTATAACATGTGTGAAACCTATGGTTTTTTCAGTGAATTTGCAAGGTTTTTTAAATGCTAAGTTACTTTACGCCATTCGAGGCGTGCGCGCCCACTTAACGCAGTGCGTTCCGTGCACGGTTTTTATCAACTTTAATAAGCCCTGTACATTTGGTGGCCTTCGGCCACCAAAAGCACAGGGGGTGGGGTCAATGTCGATAGTGTTTTTTTTATTTCGATTTTATAATTTCATGTTGCCAAAATATAGTTTTTTTACTGATGTAATAAGCCCTGAACATTTGGTGGCCTATGGCCACCAAAAGCACAGGGGGTGGGGTAATTGTGGATAGTGTTTTTTTAATTTCTATTTTTTACCGTACGCTTACGGTAAGCGTACGGTAAGCGTACTCGGCGAAATTGCCGAAAAAAAAATAAAACCGTTTTTGCTCTTGGGGGATGTTTGGGGACTCCCTCAACATGACTATGTGGGAGGGAGTTGTCAAAACAGCCCCGTAACATGTTTTTGGGCATCATGTTTGATAAATAACACTCAGTGCGAGAGACAAAATGGCGGACGCCGCTTCCTGGTTTCGGCCGATTCGAATGTTTACTAAGATCTAAGAGCCAATCAGAATCGCGCTCGCGCACGCCACCGTACGCGTACGGTAAGCGTACGGTAAGCGTACCGTAAGCGGGCTCAGATATATATATTGATTTAAAGGCTATTTTCTCAGAATCTACTGAACAGATTTACACCAAACCTACAAAAGGCACTTCCTTGACATAGGGACTACCTCTCTGCCAAATTTCTAGTAATTCTGTTCAGCCGTTCGGGCTGTAGCTCTGTCTAAAGGTCCTATGGAAAAATGCATGGGAAAAACGCGTTTTGGGACCCCCCTTTTATCTCAGCCCCCGCTTGACGAATCCCCCCGAGACTTTCAGGGTAGGAGCGGAGCGTAGCGCCCCACCTATTTTGAGAAATTCGCGAGGATTCATCGACCGGCGCCAAAGTTATTCAAAATAGAATGTTGCGGATTTCCTATGGAAAAGGGGTCCTAACTATAACTACCTAATATATATATATATATATATATATATATATATATATATATATATATATTCCACACTAAAGTCTTCTTCAAAGAAGGACTCACTCTCAGAAGGTAAACCAGGGTTTATTCATGTAGGTTACGCGTTTCGACAGACTAGCTTTTCTTGATCACACAGTGTAACACAGAGTGAGGAGGCATTACATAGATGCTGACATCAATGACGGATTTAAGATTGATAAGTGGTAGCGGTTACCAGGGCGGGCATTTCTAACTGTTTAAGAAACCTTAATGTTCATAAGTGTAGATACACCTTACCAAATACAAAAATATTTTTTTTCGCATCATGGAACAAATAAAACATACGTTATTATAACTGTCATAACACATGATCATAAATGCTACCCAAATTCATTTTTTGTTGCGATAAAGCGCATTTAACCTGAAAAGTTGCTACATTGCGTGTGGACAGACGACCAATCGTGTACATGCGTATTGGCGGCATCGTGCCATGCAAAGCCGATGTTGAACTTGATGTGGCTTATGTATTGCTGCGTTAAGTGTGGACTGATAATCACTTTCTATATGCGCATAGCCGTATACGCGGCAAAGTGCCCTTTGCAAAGCAAATATTACACTTTCATTGATAATATAATACTTCTCAATAGTTGGTCATAACCGTATATACAGCATAGTGCCTTTTGCAAAGCCAATATTACATTTTCACTGATGAAATAATAGATCCCAATGGTGGGTGATGTATCGCAGCATATGGTTATACAAGCCATTAAGAGATGTATACAAGGATAAACATTATCGGTGTAAACAGCATACGAGCAACATGATCATGGCCAAACTACATCGAACATTAAGGTTTCTTATACACTTAGAAATGGCCGCCGTGGTAACCGCTACCACTTGTCAATCGTAAATCCGTCATTGATGTCAGCATCTATGTAATACCTCCTCACTCTGTGTTACACTGTGTGATCAAGACAGCTAGTCTGTCGAAACGCGTAACCTACGTGAATAAACCCTGGTTTACCTTCTGAGAGTGAGTCCTTCTTTGAAGAAGACGTTAGTGTGGATTATAATATTGCCGGGAGACCAGGCCGGCGCGACTCACCACCTATCTACGGGCCACAGACTTCAGTAATTGTATTGTATTTTATTGTATGCGATATTTATAAAGCGCAGCTATCACCCAACGGGTACCTTGGCGCTATAGTACATGATTCATCATCAGACGGCAAGGGAAAAAACGGAAATAAGGCAGGTGGGACAATTCCAAAGTTGTCAGGCTCTGGGAAACAACCATGTTTTAATCTCTTTCCTAAACTGCATAAGATCATTAGATTGTCTGAATTCCATAGGAAGGCTGTTCCAGAGCTTGGCTGCAGCAAAGCTAAAGGCCCTACCCCCTGACTTGGCTCTTCGAATCTTCGGAACTTTCACCAAACAGGCAGTGGCAGAACGGAGACACCTTGTTGGTGTATACCATGTAACGGTCTCTTGAAGGGGTATAGGTCCGAGGCCATGCAGGGCTTTAAAAACCAAGCATAGGGACTTAAACTGGACCCTTTGCATTAACGGCAACCAATGAAGCTCTACAAGGGCCAGCGAGCCTGATGAACGTCGTAGTTTCATCAGAGCCAGTTTAGCTGCAACAGTTTGCACTCTTTGGAGATGTTCAATCAAAATTGTAGGGGCCTCCAACAATAAGGCGTTACAGTAGTCTAATCTACTGAGGATGATACCACCAATGACCACCGCTCTGGCCATCTCTGGTAGTACCGGGAGAATCTTCTTCATGGCTCTGATCAGAGAAAAACAAGTCCCCACCACCTTGTTTACATGCATTTCCAAAGTTAAAGTGGCATCGAGCATAACTCCCAAGTTACGTACAACTTTGGCCGGAGCCAGAATAGACGTGGATGAAGAAGACCAAAGATTTCCAGGAAAAGGGGGAGGAACCCTCCCTGTAGTACAATATAAAACTTCAGTCTTATCTACCAGTGGGCAGTATCCTGCATAAAATCATGGAAGGCTGTCAACGGAATCGACTGGTTTCCATCTAGAGAAAAAAAGATTTGGGTATCATCAGCATAGTTCACCAGTCTCACACCATGCGCCTTTATGATTGCAATCAGGGGTCGCATATAAACATTGAAAAGAATAGGGCTTATCGCCGATCCCTGTGGGACGCCATGGTGGACACTGGAGAACTTAGATTGATACGGCGGAAGAGAGACCGCCTGACACCTACCAGAAAGGTAGGAGCGAAACCACTCAAGAGCCATCCCTGACACTCCAACTTCTTCCAGCCTGGTCAGCAAAATATCATGGTTGACCGTATCAAAAGCGGCAGACAGGTCAAGCAAAATAAGAATGCCCGATTGCCCCCTGTCTGCCCGCAATCGAAGGTCGTCTAATACGGTCACTAGAGCAGTCTCAGTTCCATGGCCAGGTTGGAAGCCGAACTGAACATTATCCAGCCTGGAGTTGGATTCCAGGAACTGAGACAAACTTTTGCTGACCAATCGTTCAATGATTTTAATCGGGTATGGTAGAAGAGAGATTGGTCTATAGTTAGCAGCGCAGGTCGGGTCCAAAGTCGTTTTTTTCAAAAGTGGGGTAACCACTGCTTTGTTCCAGCATGCTGGTACTGATCCAGAGGTTAAAGAGCTGTTACAAATCTGACGCAAAAGAGGAAAGAGCTCAGAGCCAAGCTCCTTCCAGATTTTATGTGGAAGAGGATCCAAGGGGGACCCCGAAGACACACTTGCAGCACTTCTATAAAAAATCTCCTCCAAAAATGGCTCAAAGTGGTTCATAAAGGACATTAAACCTATCTCTGTTCTTTTTGCCTTTCCCAGCTCCCTTACCTGATTGATTTTATCCATGGAGCCCTCTTTCCTAGGAGGATCAATCGTCTTTAAACCATCAATGATATTGCTTATTTTTTTCCATGAAAAAAATTGCTAAACTATCGCACAGGGCTTGGGTTGGCATGATTTTAGATCGTGTGCACTCAGGGACAGTCATATCATTCACTGTTTTAAAAATTGTTCGAGAGTTATTTTTTGAGTTTAAAATAATGTTAGCAAAGTATTCAGATTTAGCCAAATCAATTTCCTTCCAGTATTCCATTAGTACAGCCTTCCAGGAGGACTTATCCTCATCCGAGTAAGTCCTCCTCCATTTCCTCTAGACCTGCCGGCAGATCAATTTCAAAGATTTAAGATGATCATTGTACCAGCAGGCAGACGGCCTACCTATCTTCTTACAGTTTTTTATGGGGGCGATTTGGGAAAGTTGGCTTTTGATCTGATCACAGAAGTCAGTATAATTATCTTCCACTGTTCTTCCATTGTTAAAATTATTCTCAAGGGAGAATACCAAAGAGGAGCTAGCCTTCCTTTTAAGGAGTCCCTTCCAGTCTGTACTCCTAAACATCCTTGCCTATCTGGTGGCAGGCCGTACTCTTCTAAGGTTAAGAACCTGAAACTTGACCAGATGATGATCGGACCAGCCAACCGGGAGGATCTCTACTACTCTCAAGGCCTGTTCCTTAGAGAAAATTAGATCTAATGTATTTCCTCCCTCACTAATCCACTGGCGCAATTCCAAACTCTCACAGGCCTGAATAAGATTACTATAGCCAGAATCGAGAGTTCCATTACACCATAAGTTAAAGTCGCCCATTATAAACAGGTTAGAGTGGGTAAGGGACATATTGCAGATAACATCTATTAATCCCTGCAGGTGAGGTGAACTCACTGTTCCTGGCGGTCTATAGCAGACAATACCCGCCAGTAAGCAGCCTTTAGAATCTTTAAGTGAAAAACCGAAAAGTTTGAAGCCCTCTACTTCATCAATCTCCAACTGAGTGAAGTCCAGGGCTTCCCTAAAAATAATCCCCACTCCACCTCCTCGTCCTCTGTTTCGGGGCTTATGTAAGATTTTACAGCCCAGAGGACATGCCAAGCCTAATTCTACCTCCAGACCCAGGTTGGTCCAGGTCTCTGTCATGAAAAGGGCGTCTAAACAATGAAATTCAAGCAACAGTTGGATCTTCACCTGATGTTTTGGCAGAGATCTGACGTTGAGCAACCCTCCCATTATGACATCTTTCCTAACGAAATCGGCTTAGTGCCAACGGTGCCCTCCAAATGGGGTATGCCGATCCTGTCACTTGCTGACTTACCGATCTGTTTTAGCGCCTCACTGGAATAACTGATTTTCTTATTGCAATCACCCCCTTCGTCATTTCGAGCAGCATGGCTGGCACTGTGCGAGGCCGGTGCGCGCACGGGCGCACACGGGCTTGCCTTAGGCGCGCCCGCTGCGCGCGTCCACTGCGCGGCCACGCCACTGTGCTTCTTAAGTAGGGCAGGGCGGAAGAAAGGCTAGACTGCTGACCTCGAGATTGGCGGGTCCGCTCTTACAGGTGGACACCGCAAGGTCGGTCTAGGAGCTAAAGTAATGGCGTAACTATAGTTTCAAGCAGTTTTGGTTGCCAGACAGGTCAGTGAAAATATTTCTAATAAAAAACAATCACAATTTCAAAACCAATACAGAATGTGCAAAATCCGCGATTAGCATTCCCCCCACCACATAACAATCATGTAGCGTTAGCGCACGGCCACGCCAGCGTGCTTCTTAAGTAGGGCAGGGCGGAAGAAAGGCTAGACTGCTGACCTCGATATTGGCGGGTCCGCTCTTACAGGCGGACACCGCGAGGTCGGTCTAGGAGCTAAAGTAATGGCGTAACTATAGTTTCAAGCAGTTTTGGTTGCCACACAGGTCAGTGCAAATATTTCTAATAAAACACAATCACAATTTTAAAACCAATATAGAATGTGCAAAATCCGCGATTAGCATTCCCCCCACCACATAACAATCATGTAGCGTTAGCAATCCGGGTCGTTTTGTGGATATATATATATATATATATATATTATCTACTGGCGGTCGCCAGTAGATAGTTATAGTTAGGACCGTGTTTCCATAGGAAATCTGAAAATTCTATTTTGAATAACTTTGGCGCCGGTTGACGAATCCTCGCGAAATTTTCAAAACTAATGGGGCGCTACGCTCCGCTCCTACCCTGAAAGTCTCGGGGTGATTCGTCAAGCGGGGGCTGAGAAAAAAGGGGGGTCCCAAAACGCGTTTTCCCCATGCATTTTTCCATAGGACCTTTAGTCCGAGCTACAGCCCGAACGGCTGAACAGAATTATGTGAAACTTGGCAGAGAGGTAGCCCTCAGGTCAGGGATGTGCCTTTTGCAGGTCTTGTGTAAATCTGTTCAGTATTTCCTGAGAAAATAGCATTTAAATCAATATATATATCTGTAAGCGCGCTCCGTGCGCTTACCGTTCGCTTACGGTAAGCTTACCGTACGCGTACGGTGCCGTGCGCGAGCGCGATTCTGATTGGTTGTTAGATCAAAGTAAACATTCGAATCGGTCGAAACCAGGAAGTATCGGCCGCCATTTTCTGTCTCTCGCACTGAAAAAAAAAGGTTGATAACATGAAAAGGGGGCAACGAAGAGAGTTGCAGACCCCCTAGCATTCGTCAGGGGGTTCACGAAGGACCAAAAAGTATGAAAAATAAATTTAATAATTTTTTTTAAAAATCGCGGGGTGCGCGTACGGTAAGCTTACTGTACGCGTACGGTAAAAAAAAATAAAAAAGAATTAACAATCACATTTAATATATAAATCTAAGGACCCCCAAGAGAGAAAAAAACAATTGATATTTTGTAAAAAATGGCGAGGCGTGCACGGTACGAAATGCGCAACGTGGGCGCTCGGTGCGCGAAGCGCACCGAGTGCCCACAGCGCGCGCACGGTGCGCGAAGAGCACCGTGCGCGCAAAAATTAAAAATAAATACATAACTTAGCAATTAAAAAACCGTACAAATTCACTGAAAAAACCATAGGTTTCACACACGTTATAGTTAGGAATTAGCATTTAAAAAACATTGCAAATTCACTGAAAAAACCATAGGTTTCACACATGTTATAGTTAGCTGTACATTTCACTCGTAAAAAACCAATGAAATTCCACGTTATAGTTAGATCAGGTAACT
The DNA here is from genome assembly GCF_964204655.1 of Triturus cristatus. Classification (NCBI taxonomy): domain Eukaryota; kingdom Metazoa; phylum Chordata; class Amphibia; order Caudata; family Salamandridae; genus Triturus; species Triturus cristatus. The sequence continues at coordinate 1,153,191,759 of NC_140583.1, read as the reverse complement.
ATAACTTGCGCGACCGTCATCCACAATGTGTCATTTGAGATGTCATCATTGATGTGATTAGTGATGTCACTGACCATGTCATGAGTGATGTAATATGTGACGTCATCAGCAGTGGATTGTGGTCGCGCAAGTTATAGTTGCGCGACTCCAGCGTTTCACCAGGAAGAAGGGAAGAGCCCGAAACGCGTCGTGAAACTGACGCCACCCTTGAACTTTATTGACTCCTTGTGCCATCAGCAGTTTTCCCCGAATAAAGGTTTTCCTCAAACCGACGTGGCTGGAGTGCGATTCCGTGCATGGGCACACTGTTTTTGGATGTAAATCGCGGCCGCCCAGCCGCGGGAAGCCGCACCACCCGGTTGATTGTATGGGGCATGGAGGCTCGGAATTCGCCGAGTTTTCTGAAGCCACGTTATGGGATGGATTGCTTACTGCCGGTGTTACGAGGGGCCCATACAGGGTCTAAAAATGTTTATTATGCAGCAAGACTACTGAGGCATTAAGATTTATCCACACTGCAAATCCCAGAATCCATCTGGGGAGGTCTGTGCATTTGATTGGCCCATTGGAGGGTAAATTGGACCTATCACCGCATGTGTGGATGGCTGCATTGGCGTTTCACCAGGAAGAAGGGAAGAGCCCGAAACGCGTCGTGAAACTGACGCCACCCTTGAACTTTATTGACTCCTTGTGCCATCAGCAGTTTTCCCCGAATAAAGGTTTTCCTCAAACCGACGTGGCTGGAGTGCGATTCCGTGCATGGGCACACTGTTTTTGGATGTAAATCGTGGCCGCCCAGCCGCGGGAAGCCGCACCACCCGGTTGATTGTATGGGGCATGGAGGCTCGGAATTCGCCGAGTTTTCTGAAGCCACGTTATGGGATGGATTGCTTACTGCCGGTGTTACGAGGGGCCCATACAGGGTCTAAAAATGTTTATTATGCAGCAAGACTACTGAGGCATTAAGATTTATCCACACTGCAAATCCCAGAATCCATCTGGGGAGGTCTGTGCATTTGATTGGCCCATTGGAGGGTAAATTGGACCTATCACCGCATGTGTGGATGGCTGCAGTGGCGTTTCACCAGGAAGAAGGGAAGAGCCCGAAACGCGTCGTGAAACTGACGCCACCCTTGAACTTTATTGACTCCTTGTGCCATCAGCAGTTTTCCCCGAATAAAGGTTTTCCTCAAACCGACGTGGCTGGAGTGCGATTCCGTCCATGGGCACACTGTTTTTGGATATACATATATATATATATATCTCAGCAACTCGCGATAATCACCCGCTTACGCGCGGGAAATCACCAGCGTAGACCAACTGTATTGAGCATTAGTTTATTTTATCTATGTCAAGACGCGTTTCGGCCGTCCAAGCAGCCTTGATCACCTGATCATACGTCAAGAGTTTACCCATTTTTAAAGTGCAAGTGCAGCATATCCATTGATAGTCATGGAAGATATACTAGTATTTGTACACATACATTTCAACATAGTTTATACATTTTAAGAATACATTTGCCAATATATATTGCAAATCTACGAAATAAAAGCCTGAATGCCCTAATTTCCTCATACAAGTATTCTTGTGTATGTTGATCAATCTATGGTGGAAAAATATATTGCATTTTATCCAAACTTTTCTCATGAATCAACTTGTTGCACAATATACATCACATAATACTAAGTGCTCACCAAAACGATAAAAAATAGAATTTTTTTTCTCAAAAGTGCTATAGTGCTACGATACCACACGTTTAGGGTAACTAAAACCTAAACGCTAAATTCAGAAAAGTGACAAGTGCATTTCAAAGTGATATAAATCCATTGAACACGTGTTTAAAAAGCTACAAATTCAGAGATAAGAGATGCTGTTCGTTCTGTAAAACAGGAAATTATAAAAGAGAGTGTGTAAAATATATGTTTGACCAATTACTGGTGAATTTTTCAGAAAACATTTGAACAAAAAATGTATGTTTTCGTGAAAATAGGTGCTAGAATTGTTAAAAATGTTAATAAAAAATTATATTTTTTGTATTGTTTAATAATATATTGTTCCTAATATTGTATGGGATTTTATAATTGTTTAAATAAGAAAAAACATTTATTAGTGATTAATATTTAAATATATATTTTTTGCTTTTGGATTTTGTTTTTAATTGAAATGTGTTGGTGTTTTTTAATTTTTTTAATATAATTTCACTTTTTTGACAATTGTTTTTGGTTTATTACTGTTCTATTTAAGATTAAAATAATTATTAAAGTGATATTTTTTGGGAAAAATTGAATATTTTACATCAATAAATTTCAATCAATTTGGGTATAAATTGATTGGTGGAATATAATTTATTTATTATAAAATTTAAATTTAGTATCTATTCATTTATAAATTCATTAGAAATGTAATTTTAATTTATGTAAACATAACATTAAAAATGAAATCAAAGTAAATAAATTCATTGATTATTTTTGCTTAATTCTAAAAAATCTGTTGTTTAGAAAACAGAGTAACATAAAAAGCGAAATATTGTTGTGTTTAGTAAAATAAGTTTATTCAAGCTTAATTTAAAATAAAACATTTACTTTTCAAATTATGATTTCAGTTATTTATTTGAAAAAAATAGTTGTGCATTTTAAATATTTAAATTTGAAATAAACATTCTGGGGCCGATTCCGATCCTGGAAAAAATTTCCCCGTACGAATCGTATCCGGATTTTTTTCCGTACGAATCGTACAAGTACCGTACAAACTGCCAAGTACGATTCGTATGGGAAAAAGTCCATACGAATCGCATTGGGAAAATTCCCCCACACGTCCTCGGGTCGGAAAACGTGTCCGACACATCCCCGGACGATTTTACGTACAAATGTGAAAAGTGAAGTCCGAGAGCGCAAGTACGATCCGTCCCGTGCGTCCGATGTTACAACCGTATGTAAAAAGCACCGTACGGACCGAACTCCCATAGCAACCATGGAGACATGTGCCCGCATACGCGCCGAACCCCCCCCAGCCCCTGCATGTACGTGCCGTACCCCCCCAGCCCCCGCATGTACGCGCCAAACCCCCCCCAGCCCCCGCATGTACGCGCCGTACCCCCCCAGCCCCCGCATGTACGCGCCGAACCCCCCCAGCCCCCGCGGATGATCCCCCACCCGTGTATGTACACCTGTGTACGTACGCACCGTACCCCCACCCGTGTATGTACACCCGTGTACGTACGCACTGTACCCCCACCCGTGTATGTACACCAGTGTACGTATGCACCGTACCCCCACCCGTGTATGTACACCTGTGTACGTATGGACCGTACCCCCACTCGTGTATGTACGGCGCGAACCCCCAGCGCTACACGCTGGGGGTACGCACCATACATACACGGGTGGGGGTACGGTCCGTACGTACACGGGTGTACATACACGGGTGGGGGTACGGTGCGTACGTACACGGGTGTACATACATGGGTGGGGGTTCGGTGCGTACATCCGCGGGGGCTGGGGGGGTTCGGCGCGTACATGCGGGGGCTGGGGGGGGTTCGGCGTGTACATCCGCGGGGGCTGGGGGGGTACGGCGCGTACATGCGGGGGCTGGGGGGGGATCGGCGCGTACATGCGGGGGCTGGGGGGGTTCGGCACGTATATCCGCGGGGGCTGGGGGGGGTTCGGCGCGTACTTACGGGGGCTGGGGGGGGGTTCAGCGCGTACCGGGCCCCCAATTCCGCTCGCATCGCGCCGTACTTCACTTTTCCGGCACTTTTTGGGTGCCGTGAAAATAATGCCGTCCGGACTGGTGTTGGTACGAATCGTACATCCTGGTTCGTGAAATGCAGCCTGCATGCGTCCCGACGTCACGTCGGCGCTGTCCCGGATCACATTGGTATGTGTTTTTACAGTCGGTCGGTGTTTTTTCCGACTCGTACGGAAATGGTGTTTCTGTACGAATCGTACTTGCAAGTTTGTAGGGTTTTTTTACCGGGTACGAGTCGGATGGAGCAAACCCTCCGACCGACGGTTCGTACCCGGTTTTTCCAGGATCGGAATCGGCACCTTTGCATTTGATTAATTTCTAGTTTTATTTGAAATGATTAATTTAATTTAAGCAGGACTTTTTTATGTTACATTTTTGTAATGGTTTTAATAGACTGATTGCTTAAAAATTGAAAATTAAAAAATAAATGTAAAGGTTTAAAAAAAACTGAAAAATTTGGAGACAATATACTAATTTATGACTGATTTATATTTATATTTATTATTTTATAGAGATGACTTAGAGCCTGATTACAACTTTGGCACAGGGGCGACGGCACAATGCTAGCGGACCCCAAAGTCACTTTCCGACAGCCTTTCCATGTCGGGCAGGCCAGTGCGGAAGGGCTGTTGGAAAACGAAATAGTAATCCGTGGACGGAAACGCTGTCCCTAGGGGTGTACAAAGCAGTCCCTACCGACACAAAAACTCCAAGAGCCGGTCAGAACCGATTCGGAATTACCGCGTGGTTTACTGTCCGACCGCGAACATCATAAGCAGGTAGCCAGATTGTAAACCGACTGAGTTGGTCAGAAGGGCTCCGAGACTGTCAAGGAGATTCCGACTGTCGGGGGAAGGCTTTCCACCCGACACCGCAAACTCTCAGTTCTCTGTCATAGCTTGTGCTGCAGGCGGAAGTAGCCGGTAGCATATAGAGAAATGGCAGTTTGAGTAAATCCCTGCACCGTGTGGCAGGAAGCTCACGGCGCCTGCCACACAGTGCAGAGATGGAGCCACAATAGGTGCCCCCAGGGCCACAGCCAGAGGCCGAGGAGGGATGGGGTCCCTGCTAGGAGACACCAAAGACACCTTCCGACAGCAGTTCCATGTCGAAAAGGCCTACATGGAACTGCTGTCGGAAACTGCTATGATAATCTCTATGTCAAAAATGCCATGTGTTAGGGATTATGAGGCCCTTCTGTCTGGCCGACGGGCTCCCTGAGCCCTTCGGAAGCCAGTAGCATTGACTGGCAGGTTTGGACTCCGACCACCGTCATTGAAATACGGCATTCCAAGTTCAAACCAAGGATGTCAGTCAGTAGCCTTCGGTGAGCCATCAGAGGCTTACTGACGGCATCCAAATCAGGCCCCATGTGTCTATTTTTGAAATGTTTTACATTCTTTATTTCTTAAAATATTTCTCACATTATTTTTAATCTATATTAAATAATTATATATAGTATATATATTATTATTTAATATATATTTTGCAAACATTATGGTGCATTAATTAGTTTGTAATTATATTTATTTATAACAATTGTTTTGAAATTAAATAATATTATATTTTTCAATAATTTTATTATTTAATATATAACTAGAACTGAAAATACAGTTTTATAAAGAATAATTTTGAAAGTCTTTTTTTTATACATAATTATATTTTTGTGATATCTTCCATTATTTTCAAACAGTTGTGTATATTTTTTTACAGCATATTAACCCCTTCGACGCTCATGACGGAACGGTTCCGTCATGAGCGTCGGTTGAGCTGTGCTCATGACGGAACCGTTCCGTCATGACCACGCCCGCGCAAGCAGCAGTCAGCACCGCGGGGGAATCAGCCCCGCATGGAAGGGGTTAACAAAAGTAATTTGAATGTTTAGTAAAAAATAGTATGTATATTATAATATTAAGTACTATAGATTAAAAAACAATTTCAATGAAATACATTTTTGACACATACATTTTTAGAATAATATTGTTTTATATTGACTTCAATGGTATACACTCTTTTTTCTATTTTAATTAGGTTTCCAATATTTTTTTTTTGTAAGTTGATTTTTCATCTATCCTTGTTATGGTTTGGGAGCTTTTGGAGAGAGAAGCTTGCATTTGAGAGCTGCGTCTCATCGGTTAAGGTAAGTTTATTTTAAATTATTTTTACGATAATTTAAAAGTAATGGGGAGGTAGTTAGGTATTGTATATGGTTTGCATTGTCATTTTGTGGATCTTGATATGTGGTGTAGTGTGTAGGTAGTTATATGTGTAGTACCATGAAAATGTTGTAGGTTTAGTGATATGTAGAATATAAGGGCCTGATTACGATGGAGGAGGGACGGCGGTCCCCCCGCAATTGTAATGCTTTTTTCTGCCTGCCATATTACAATGGCGGTCAGAAGTGTGGCGGTCGGAAAGACTGATAACCACGGAACAGATGAGCGGATTCACTCGGACTGCCAGTCAGAACGACTGCAAGTTCCTGCATTGCGGCGGTGCCTGCCAGGCACTGCCATTGGGATTATGATATCCCTTTCCGTCTGTCGTTCTGCGGCGGTCTACCCGCTGTGAAATGGCTGGCAGAAACAGATTTGGGGGCCTGGAGCGGGCCCCACTTTATCCCTGGGGCTGGGACATGTGCCCTGGGGGGCACTTATGGTGCCCCCTACATATCCCGAGAAAGCAAAAGACGCACAGATGATGGACGGAATGCAGAGCAAATAAACATTCACCCCCAGTCAAAAGATCTGGGTTAAATCCATTGTTCTTTTTCTCACCATGCCACCCCAGTTTAGACCTAGCCATATGCAAATGAGTGTTGACCCTGCTCCTCATGGGAACAGTCCAGCCTGAACTGCCAAGCCAGGTCCTCCCTGGACCGGAAGCAAGCATCCTGGGACCGGTTTCAGGGCATCACCCCTCATCAGCCAGACTAGCTTGAATCCAGTGGCACAGTATGCCCGGGACCCACGTCTGGGCATATCTGGCGCACTTAGGGCGAGAAAGCAAAAGACATACAAATGATGGATGAATGCAGAGTAAATCAAACATTCACCCCGTCAAGAGATTTTGGTTAAATCCATTATTCTTTTGCTCACCATGCGACCCCAGAATAGACCCAGCCAAATGAAAATCAGTCTTAACCCTGTACGTCATGGGAACAGTCCAGCCAGAACTGCAAAGCCAGGTGCTCCCTCGACTGGAAACAAGCATCCTGGGGCCAGTTCCAGAGCAATACCCCTCATCAGCCAGGCTAGCTTACATCTAGTGGCACAGTGACCCCGGGACCCACGTCTGGGCATACCTGGTGCACTTAGGGTGAGAAAGCAAAAGACACACAGATGATGGACGTATTGCAGAGTAAATCAAACATTCACCCTAGTCAAGAGATCTGGGTTAAATCCATTGTTCTTTTGCTCACCTTTCCACCTCAGTTTATGTCCAGACGTGGGTCCCTTGCTCACTTTGCCACTTGATTCAAGCTAGCCGGCTGATGAGGAGTGTTACCGTGAAACCAATCCAAGGTTGCTTGTTTCCGGTCCAAGTAAGACCTGGCTTGGCAGTTCAGGTTGGACTATTCCCATGAGGAATAGGGTCAAGACTGAGTTGCATTTGGCTGGGTCTGAACTGGGGTGGTGAAGTGAGATAAAGAACGATGATGGATTCAATACAGATCTGTGACTGGGGGTGAGTGTCTAAAAAGTTTCAGTGCTCTGTCCATCCTCTCCTTGTGTTTGCTTTGTTTTCCCTATGTTGGCAGGGTGTGCCCAGACGTGGGTCCCTTGCTCACTTTGCCACTGGATTCAAGCTAGCCCGGCTGATATGGGGTGTTACCCCAAAACCAGTCCCAGGATGCTTGTTTCCGGTCCCGTTTCTGCAATGGTGTTGGACATCGTAGTAAGGCCTCTAGTGTTATTAATATATGTATGTGCGGGAGCAATTTGTGTTGTTTTTTATTTTTAACATATGGAATTATTCCTGATTTAGAGTTACTTGGGATGATGCGGTTATCATTTATTTTTTAGGAAATTTTCGGCTTTCCTGAAGCGTTTCTTTTTGTAATCTATTTTTCATGTTTTTCATGGTTAGACTCCATGGAGTATATCTGTGGATTTAATTTTCGGATTGTATTTTCCAATTTTTTTAAATGCAAAATAAAAAGTAAAAATAACAGTGGGGAGAGTGGGCACCCCTCCATTGTGCTACAAAGGCGAGCAAAAAAGGTTGATGAACCACAGGTTACTCAGGCCATGGGAGCACTATAGTCACAGTTTTTTATCAAAGTACGCGTCCCCTAGGCCCATGGCCTCCATCATTTGGAATAGGTATGGCCGCTTCATATGGTCGAACGCCTTCTTGCCTTCAAGAGAGACAACCACCTTCTCATCCTCATTGTAGCACATCTGCAACAGTAGATGAGAATGCGTCTTCAGATGATTCACTGAAGTGTGATCATGCACAAACAGTATTAGAATATGGACCTTGAGTTTATTGCCCAAAACCTTCGCCATGATCCTCATATCTGCTTTTATGAGGGATATCGATTCATAGTTGGCTCATTGAAGTGGTTCTCGGCCAGGTTTGGTAAATTAAGGAAATAAGCCCTCGACTGAATCCTGCGACAGGAGCTGTGACGGTGGATATATCCCTTAACAGTTTGCCCGAAAAAAGGCACTATAATGTGTTTAGTGATTTTGTAGAATTCAATCGGAAAACTATTGTCTCCCGGGGCCTTCACTGTTGTCCTCAAGGGCTTTGTACTGTGTTGCATTCGCAAGCTTGTGCGCCGGGTGGGGTTGCAGAAGACGGAGGTCAAGGTAGAGCAGCACACCATCGTGGTCAGATGTATGCTTCATTACAACTGAGGCAGTCAGTAGATCACGATTCTCAGACAAAATATGTTAAATAAAATACCGCCATGCATATATTATTTTTATGTACTTTAGTATGTTTTCATATTTTATATGTTATAACATGTGTGTTCGATTTTGAACAATATTAGTTTAAAAATTATATTGGAATTTATTTTGAATTTTTTTAATGTTTAAGTACCCTAGCAGGTTGTGTGATTCATAGGAGTTTAGGGTGGTAAGTAAATAAATTATAATTAATCAAAAAAGAATTAATATTTAATAATTTGTATACAGTTCAAAATTAATTGTTAATTGTATATTTAAATAAAAAAAAATTATTTAAGTTATGGAGCAGCTTGTTTGTTTTGTAGGGGAATAGGAAAGGAAGTTGAGGGCCTGATTACGATGGCAGTCGTAGGCACCTCCACAGTCCCGTCAGAGGCAGAAAAACTCCTTTTCTTTATTTCAATGGGCAAAGATAGCCATTTTCCGTCCGCCATAGTGTTTCTGGATCTGACAGAAAAATCCCACTGTGCCTGTGTTGGAGAGAGCCAATTGAGACACACATACGGGAGGAAAACTGCTCCAACCACCCACCTCATTACGATGCACCAATCAGGCCATCCGAGCGCTGCAGTAAAACCTGGTTGTCAGAGATGGTGGAAACAAAACAAAGAGAGTAGAAACTCCACAGTCACGCAACCCTCAATGTTCCTGCACGTCATGGATCCTGCCCTACAAGTCCTGCTCCTCTACCTGCTCCACTACTACCAAATATGACGCCGTCGAGGACCCCACCCGAGGTAAGTCTAACACCCATCACCGCATGAATCTGCCTGACACCAACATCACCCAATCCCTGCTCTGGCACAACTTATTTTGTTAACCTCGGACACCTTGCTGGACACAGAAATCCATAGGCAGGTCACATAACCATGCCGTGCTCAAAGAGCTGTTGTCACCTCAGCAGCGGATGGGCCAATTTGCGGACACAATGCAGCCATCTGGGCTGGCTGTGGCGGTCACGTCATAGCAGCGACGAAGATGCCCATTTTGCTGCAGATAGTCCTCAGACCATAGCAAACCTCCTCATTGTCCACCCTGCCTTACCCTCCTGTGAATAACCTTGTAGAATTGAATAATGAATAAGTGGCTGCTCAGATTCCAGACCTTTCACTGCTCAGTCTGCATGTCAGCTCCATAATGCACTCCCTTCAAGCCTCTGATTCAGTTTCCTCTGCCTCATCCCCAATGTGTAATTCTTCAACACCGTATAAAGAACAAGTAAACTGTTCAGAAGTGCAGCAGCACTGCAAGAAATGTCTGTAGAAATGAATGGCAGCATATGTTGCTTATGGCGTATGGCGGCCAAAAATCCGAAGTAAATCTAAGCCCCCTTGATTATGACCTAAACGCGGAGATAATATAACGCCAGCTCATACCTACGAGCTGGCGTCAGGACTGGGTAGGCTATCTGCTCCGACACCCGAGAAAAACCCCCAAGAAGATGCGAGCATGCCACGCCATAAGTTCAAGGAGTTATATTATCTCTGCGTTTAGGTCAAAATCATGGGGCTTAGATTTACTTCAGAATTTTGGCCGCCACCCACTATTGGTTTGTTAGGCGACCTTCTTCCCCCCATTGAGTTGTGAGAGGGCCAATGCCACCCCACTCACAGTAACCACATCCGTGCACTCACCACACACCACCCTCACACTTAGTCCTGATGAAACGCCAAGGATCTTTTAGACCAATTCAGGCGTGAAACATGTCGACCTCAGCATAGTTACCCGGGCACATTGCGCCCACGCTGGTAACTTCTAACCTACGGGTTTTTGACCCTGCCAAGGGTACCTCTTCATTAAAAACTTTTTTCTGGCAACCCTTAGGCAGTTTTAATATGCATTGCGTGCACAATTCCCCACATTAGACATTTTACCCACACACCCACATGCACCCATCAGCAGCTCTCGAAAAAGATCTCCGCTAAAGCTACCCTTCGTAGGGCATTGCACCGCCGGCTCGACGAGGAGCAACAGCCCGATGATGAAGCATGACATCCCTTGGAATGTGTGAGGGCAACAAGAGGCTTTTTGCGTCTCTCCCCACCCCTTGACCTGACACCCCTCTTCTTCTCTCTTTATTCGTGTCCTCTCACCCTTGTGTACTGCGTGTTGACTCCTTGCAACACTCTCCCTGGAACAGTGCCCCCTTTGTTTGATTTACTAATCACTCTTGTGGAGCATGGGCACTGGACCATTAATAGGCTCCCGGTCCCCCCTCTCCTATTTTGAATTAGTACCAGTGAAGCCCTACACATCAAAGAGAACTGTACACCTACCCTGGCGGGTGCACACACAATCTATTCAAGAGTGCCCATCACAGATATGCATCATGTGCCCACTTACCCTTTGATCCAATAAGCACATTACTTGCTCAAATTTCTGGGGTCCTCTGCAACTGCAAATTACTCATATGCCACAGTGACAGTGGTACCACTATACTTGAACAGGTCATCATACACATATATTGTCCAGCATTATTAACAAGCACAGCCACAAGGGTCATCAACAAAATAGAGCTTTAATCAACAATATTATCTCTCAGACAAAGTGCAAAAAACAAGGCAAATGGCAAGTCCAAATGTAACTCAGCACTTGTGTGCTAGAAAACTTGCCACACAGTTCACTGCCAAGGAAACCTCCCGAGGATAGGGGCACCAAATGAGCACTCCAGGCATCGCTCAGGGGGGATATGGGTGTGAAGTAGGTGGCTGGGTCAATCCTTGGGAGTTCTGGAACTGGGAGGGGGTGGGCTGGCTGTGGTAGTGGGTGCACTGAACCTGAGAGGGAGAGGGCTGGCTGTGGTAGTGGGTGCACTGGACCTGGGAGGGAGAGGGCTGGCTGGGCCAAGTGGGGTAGTGGCTCTGGGAGGGCTGGCTGGGCCAGGGGGAGTAGTGGCTCTGGGAGGGGGAGGGCTGGCTTGTGGAGGGGGGGCTTGGCTCTGAATGGGGAGGGCTGGGCGTAACTTTTTGGGGAATTTGATAACCCTGAAGGTGTCTCTGTGGAATGGAAAGTGAGGTGGCCACATCAGTCACCCTCTTCTCAGAACGTGGGGGTTCTTTCATTGTCTGCTTTTCTGATCTGGGTGTGGGGTCATAGTGGGTGGATCTTTTTCCTTTCCTCCCATGTTGGGAAGACACTTCCTCAGCATGTGTGCTGGGGCGACCGTTCTCAGGGGTGTGGCTTGTAGTTGAAGGTGGAGGGTTTTTGGGCAAGCCAGCCCTCTTTACATTGGGAGGTGGCAGCAGTGGTAGGCCAGAGGTCCAGAGCATGCAGGGTAATGGTCTTTGAAGATGTGGGAGAAGGTGTGGTGATGGGTGGGGTTTTGGAGGGATAGGATTATGAGGTCTGAGACGTGGATGCAGGTTTACGGCATGTATGTCTCTGAGTGTCCTGGGTTGGTGTTGTTGGTGTTGTGTCTTGGGTGCTTGTAGTGTGTGTTTTGCATGGTGTGGTGTGTCTGTGTCTTTTGGAGTCACGTTGATGTGTGCTGCGTGTGGAAGTCTTAGTACCTGTGTGCTCTGATATGTGTGTGTTCTGATCAGGTGGGGGCACTGGGAGGGTGGAGGGTGAAGGGACAGGAGCTGTGATGGGATGTTGGTAGCTCTGTATTGCTGCTGTCACTGTGAAGGCCAGAGACTGGACAGATTTCTGCAGGCCAGCCATGTCCGAATGAATGCCCTCCAGATACTCAACAACTTGGGACAACTTGTTGCCATGATCCTGGAGGGCATTCAGGGCTGCAGTCTGACCCACAGAGATCTGCTGCAGGACATTTATGGCCTCCACACTGAGGGCAGCAGGGGAGACAGGGGGAGGGGATGCAGAGCCTGGGGGAAGGTGACTCTACCCTTCTCAGGGGAGCGGGTCCAGATAGTAGTTTGGGGAGCAGCAGGGAGGGAGGACACAGGACTTGGTTTGGCAGACGGAGATGCAGATGTTGAGCTACCTAAGTCTGCCAACAGCATGGAGTCGCCGTTGGAGTGTGATGTTGTTGAGCTTGGTGTTTCAGCTCCTGTCTCCTCCAGGGCACTCCTGTCCCCCTCCAAGGCACTGGTCCCCTCTGTGTCGCTAAAATCCCAGGGACCACTTATGCCAGCTGCTTCCCCAACAGTGTTGGGCCCCCCTCCTTCCCTGCCCTCAGTAAATGCTGTAACAGATGGAGACATAGGTTCAATACAATGGCCTTGGCACAAACATGAAATCAAATACAAAAAACACTTATTACACATCAGAACAGAAAATAACTTGTACAAGTACGGGCTGTATCAGCACCACCTTTGCCAGGAGAACATGATGTATTGACACATGACTTGTGTATATTCATGCAACATGATGGATTGACAATACCAAATCCCACAGCATTTGCCAACATATACATCTCAAATTAAAAGTTTAGCAACACCTACATGCTTCCTCTCAAACAAGCTACTCATACAATGGTGTAGTGTCCCCTGTCATTATGATGTTAGGCCATAACCACCACACATACAAACTGAGACATGCAATAAGGTAAATAACCTTACATGCATAAACCAACATATCTTAGCACTGCAGGATACCTACTTGGGAACAGTGGCTTCACAATCCAAATGCGTCATTGACATGGAAGTGGAGACCACACCTAAACTACACCCAATTCATCAGGCACAATGCTATATCCCCTGCCAGATGATATATACACATCAGCGGACTTGCTATGTGTCACATGTAGTATGCAAAAATATAACTAAAAACGATATACACAAAGGACAAGGCACAATAGCCTGTGTAGGTCAATCTCAGTCAGGGGCACTGCATGTTACCAGGAAATAATACAACAAACATATGTCCATATGAGGGCAACCCTTGAAGGACAGAAGGCATCAGAATGAGTCTATCCGGGATTATGAGAGTGGCCACCACAAGGACAGGGATTGTTTGGTCTAAGACATTGTCTGTTGTCTGTCACCCCTAGGTTGTACTGACTGCTGACACACAGGGTACATCAATGTCTCAAGAGCACACTCCCTGATAGAAATCAGTAGCCGCAACTTGACCGTGCACTGATGCACATGTACACCCCTCATCAATGCACACACAGTAAGCACTGCCACTCAGAATGACATTGGCAGACAAGCGTGCAATGTACAGTACATTTCCTTTGAAACATGCCACAATTTCATACACACTGATATCATCCATACATGTCAACCATTAGGTTTAAACATATTCGCCCAATACCCACATAGTTCTCCATTGCATCCATCTTACACTGTCTAATCATCACAGACACATTACCATGCACATAATGACAAATTTGACATCTCCTAATGCATAACTGTTACAGTTACCATCTACCCCATCAGCGCATGTGTGCAGCTGCTGTGATTGTTGCAGGAATACAACTAGTGTGATGCCATGCTTTAAGTAGCCAACTCAAGGTTGAGCTGTGATGCTTTCATCTGTACCAATTTGTCTCTATACAACACATCGAACATGTTTATCCTCTGCTAACTCATTGTACCCTGAGACCTCAATTGGCCAGAAAACAAACTACTGCCACACCATCACATGAGTCTCAATAGTCTAGTAGACACACTGCACACACAAGGATGACAAGTGTACAGTGCTAGATAATTTACATCCTTCTTTTCATGTGTCAGAATGGGTCAGTTTAGACATCATTCCCCAGATATAATCTGCAAAGATTGTACGTTTTTATTGGTTGACACTGGCTATGTTAATGATACATAATTTGGAAACAGTTGTATGCACCTCCCGTCAGTCCCACAGTTAGAAATGGGGGTCTCTAGTTGGCAGAGGTAGGTACCTTTGTCCAAATAGGGACCCTTCTTCCTAGTCGGGATAAGGGAGTTACACTCCTAAAATAACCCCTGCTCACACCCTTGGTAGCTTGGAACGAGCAGCCAGGCTTATCTTAAGGCAGTATGTAAAGCATTTGCTCATAACCAACAGTAATACAGTGTATGCACTACAAAAGGACACCACACCAATTTAGAAAAATATCCAATATTTTTATATAACCAAGACAAGACCAAAAACGATTAAAAAAAACACAATACAGTACTTAGAAACCTTCAGTTATCAAAATAACCTTGAAATACAGTTCCTTGAAGTTGATAGCTCCGTCCAGGGCTATCATGGCGTTTGAACAAACAAATCCAAACAGTTCTGGCTGACCACGGCGTCGCGGGCTAGCTACGGTGTCGAGGAGACCCGCAAAACAGTACCTTTAGAAATGCAGGGCGTCATCCCACCTCTCGTTGAGCTTCTGAAAGCATGGCGGCTGCAGGCGTCTGTTCTGGAGGTCGGTGCAGAAGTCGTCGGGCCCTCGAAGTCACACGCGTTGCAGATCAAACTCCTAGCGGTTGAAGTCAGGAGCACTGGCGTCGGTAGGTGTCGGGTGATGCAGTGCGAAGTGCAGCGGTGCAGCGTGCGATGCCCTCAGATCATGGTGCGAGCAGTGCCTCGGTGGCGGCATCAGGTGGCGTCATCAGTGAGACCAGGGTCGCGGTGCGAAGTGATGCGGTGCTCGTCGCGGTGCAGGCAGGTCACGGCGCAAGCAGCGTCGTCATTATTGCTGAAGCGTTGTCGTCGGCTGACGAACTGGAGTCGATGGCGACGGCGTCAGTAGGCCAAGGCTGCGGTGCGTCGTGTAACTTTAGGAGTGGTGCCCTCAAACCACGGTGCAAGCAGCTGTGTCGATTTCAGCGTGGAGCGTCGTCGTCAGGGATACCAAGTGTCAGGATTGCCGTCTTCGTTAACTTCAGATGACGGCATCTTACCGCGCATGCGCGAGGAAGTCAGGCAGGCAATAAAAGCCTGACTTCCACCGGAGACTGCGCTTTGCGTTGTTCCGTTCCTGAGCCACAGAGTCCTGTTGTGTCTCCAGCATTTCCGAGTGGACTTTCTAGTTCCTGAACTCCGAGAACTATGTTTCCTTGTTGAATTCCCTAAGGGCCGGTGACGAGAGTTCCTTGCACCTACGATCCATTCGTCAGTCGCCCCTCACTTTTGTGACTACAAGCGGTCTCTGTGTTTATCCTTTAGTCTGACTGCAGGGTGAGGGTCGGTTCCGTGAGCAGGCGTAGTGCACATCGTGGGTTCCGCCCGTCGACCGGACTGGTGTTCCGTCGGCCGGCCGGACTGTGCGGTGTCGCTCTCTTGTGTTCTGGGGCTGCCGCTTGCCTTGTAGTTGACGACGGGGCATTCTACGAGATCCCTTGTATACTGATCGAAGTATACCCGAAATATATTCCTTGTCTTCAACCAACGGTGGGATATCATTTTCCACTCCTGCTGAATACCGATTCATCCCACACCGAATATCACGTAACGGAGGAGTCAAGAAAAGGTGGACAGTTCTGTTACCAGAGGGGATACGGTAACAGCGAGTATTCGCTGCCTTCTTTCCCTTATCATTTATTTAGGTGGATTTATATATACAATTGGCTTCTTGCAAGACGACAGAAAAGACTTCTCTAATGGAAGATTAGCCTGAATTCAGTTATTGTTTATATCAGGATGTATCATTCATGGACAAACCATACCGGACTAGCCCAGTAAACATGAGCACTCACTTGTATCATTTTAAGGCCTAAAGACATAACGTACTATAGTAATCACCTCTCCCTTCTTTCCCATTGTAGTTCAGACCGCTAGTGGGGTGGAGCACCTCCTGTTGATAAGATGGAAGAAGGGTTGATTTAAGGTATTTGTCGAAGAAAGGGGTTTATGTAGTCTTGTTCATCTCCCTATACTATAGATATTTATTGTCTGTTCTCTCTTTCTAGTTCTATTAGTGCGAGGACTCCTGGTTGGTGCCATAAGCTGAGAGATCCCACCCTTACTTTCCTTGTTTTGTTTCCCTTCTTCCCCCAGACCTAACATTGTGGCTTAGAGTCTGATAAGCACAGTGTGGGGTTGGGGAAGTAGCGGACCTTGTCATCAGTTCCAGGGCGCTTCTGCAGAAACAAACAGGTGAGCACCTGAATGACCTTGACAGAATGCAAAGCCCGAAAAAGATAGATATATCTTCTGCCTGAGCGTCATGGAACTGAGTCAAGTGACATTAGCCGACTTGGCTAATATGATTGGGAATTTACAAGCGGAAACCCAGTCTTTAGCTTCCCGAGTAGACGCCTTACAGAGAGAGAGGAGAGCGGATACTGAAACAAGTAGATCAGGTTCTAGCACGTCTTCGTCTGTGATACATGTCTCTACTCCCCAAACAGTTCCCTTAGCCCCTCCTGAAAGGTTCCTAGGTGATACCGCTAAATTTGCCACATTTATCAGCCAATGTCAATTACATTTTATGTGTAAGGCAGCCTGGTTTCCTACAGAGCAAGCCAAGGTGGCTTTTGTAATTTCTTATTTGGGTGGTTCGGCAGCCAATTGGACTATTCCTCTTATTGAACGAAACGACCCACTCCTACATGATTATAGTGCCTTTCGGAGAGAGAGCTAAAAAAACTGTTTAATAGGCATACCTTCACTCATTCTGCAGACACTGAACTCTTGAATTTAAAGCAAGGGACAAAAGACATCACGGCATACATCACCACGTTTCATAGGTTGGTAGCAGAAGCAGGATGGCCTGAAGAGAAAAGAAGCGCCCTGTTTTATAAAGGCCTGAGGGATGAGTTAAAGGATGCCCTGTCCCAGGTAGTGGATCCTCCAGAGTCTTGTTCCGCCTTAATAGATTTTGTGGTTAAGCTAGATCACCGACTCAGTGAGAGGCGACGAGAAAGGGGTAAGAGTGACAATAGGCTGGTTATGTATAAGGAGCGAAAGGTGAATCCAGAAAAGAGTAGTGACGACCCAGAACCTATGCAAATTGGCATATTGAGGGGACCTTTAAGTTCGGAAGAAAGGCAGAGAAGGAGAGATAACAAATTGTGTCTGTATTGTGGCAAACAAGGACATTTTCTTCGAGAGTGTCCGGTGAAGCCGAAGCAAACAAATAAATCGGAAAACTAATGGACCCGAGGCCTAGAGAGACAGGGTCCTCGGTAATTCTGGGTTAGTTGTCTCCTCCTTAGAAACGTGTGAGGGTTATACCCGTCATTTCTTTATAAAGGCCTTACTCTTGTGGAACGACAGAGTATAGGAGGTCCAGATCATGATAGACTCGGGTGCGTCGGGGAATTTTATGGACGTTCTATGGGTATGGAGCAAACATATTCCTTGTGTAGAGAAGAAAACATGGGAAGAAGTCACTACTATAGATGGGAGCATCTTAAAGTCAGGCCCCATAACCCACAACACGGTTCCCTTGGTTCTAGATATAAACCCTTGCCACCAAGAACATCTGAGTTTTGATTTAATAAGTTCACCTCAGTTTCCTGTCATACTAGGAATACCCTGGTTACGGTTACACGACCCCTTACTTGATTGGAAACAAATGACGCTGGAATTTCGTCCAGAACATTGCAAGTCTCATATTCCGGTCCCGAAGAACCTTGTATCCACCAGGGTGGCCTCTACTGCCACGGAAGAAGGATCCTTGCCATTGCAGTACCAGGATCTCCAATCTATTTTTGATGAAACCGAAGCTACGACTCTCCCTCCCCATCGGGAGTATGATTGTCGTATTGATTTACAGGCAGGGGCTCGTATTCCGTGTAGCAGGGTTTATTCGCTGACAGAAAAAGAGACACTCTATCTGCGGGAATATCTGGACAAGATGCTTAAGATGGGGTTTATCCGTCCGTTCCGGTCTCCTGCTTCTTCATCTCTGTTTTTTATTCCTAAGAGGGAAGGCGGTCTGAGATGTTGTATTGATTATAGGGCATTAAACAACGTGACCATTAAGAATAAATATCAGTTACCGTTAATTTCCTCCCTCCTTGACCGCATAAAAGACGCAACCATCTTCACTAAATTAGATTTGCGTGGGGCATATCATTTAGTGCGTGTCAGGGAGGGGGATGAATGGAAGACCGCCTTTTGCACCAAATACGGCCTGTATGAGTATTTGGTGATGCCTTTTGGGCTTTGTAATGCCCCCTCTGCATTTCAATTCTTTATTAACGAAACACTGAAAGAGATGATTGACGATTACGTCATAGCCTACATAGACGATCTGTTAATATATTCGTCCTCCCCTCAAGAACACCAAAGGCATGTGAGAAATGTGTTAGAGAGGCTGAGAGAGACGAAGCTGTTTTGTAAACTCGAAAAAATGTCTATTTCATGTACAACAGGTAGCCTTTTTAGGTTTCATCGTTTCTCCACAGGGCCTAAGTATGGACCCTCAAAAAGTGGAAGCAATCCATAGATGGCAGGCCCCGCAATCAGTCAAAGAAACACAGGGTTTCCTTGGATTTGCCAATTTTTATAGGTGATTCATTTGTAATTTCTCTGGCCTGGTGGTTCCCAATACCAAATTACTGAAAAAAGGAGCAAAATTCACCTGGACCCCTGAAGCTGACGAGGCCTTTCAGACGTTAAAAAAGGCATTCACTCAGGCTCCGGTCTTACGCCATCCAAATCCTGCTCATGAGTTCGTAGTTGAGGCTGATGCCTCCCAAGTGGCAGTGGGAGGAGTCCTTTCACAGACAGACCCTAGCACTGGACAACTACACCCAGTGGCCTTTTTTTCACGGAAGCTCACCCCTGCAGAAACTAACTATACCATCGGAGATAAGGAACTGCTTGCCATCAAGAAAGTATTTGAAGCATGGAGGCAGTACTTATTGGGTGCTAATCATACTATAACGGTACTAACCGATCATCGGAACCTGCAATTCCTAAAATCAGCACGAGCCCTTTCCATGAGACAGTTAAGATGGTCTCAATTTTTCAGTGACTACGATTTTGTAATTCGCTTCCAAGCAGGTAGGAAGAACGGAAAGGCAGATGTGTTGTCCCGGCTTAGCTTTGATCCTGAAGAAACAACGACAGAACCTCCTCTTATTATATCTAAGGACAGAGTGATAGGAGGGATGTTTTCCGAGGATGAGTTTCTAGCCAAGGTCAAGCAAGAGCAAGATACGACAGATATAGACCTGTTAAGAGGGACACATATACCCAGTACAGAATCTGGTTTCATCTACATAGAAGGAGCTTTGGTTCTTCCGACTGTAGAGCTACAAACACAAGCTTTAGACTGGTGCCATTCTCACCCAATAGCAGGTCATCCTGGTTACAAAAAGACACTAGAACACCTACAAAGACATTTCTGGTGGCCAACAATGGGAAAGGATGCAAAACGCTTCGGGTTGATTTAAGGTATTTGTCGAAGAAAGGGGTTTATGTAGTCTTGTTCATCTCCCTACACTATAGATATTTATTGTCTGTTCTCTCTTTCTAGTTCTATTAGTGCGAGGACTCCTGGTTGGTGCCATAAGCTGAGAGATCCCTCCCTTACTTTCCTTGTTTTGTTTCCCTTCTTCCCCCAGACCTAACATTGTGGCTTAGAGTCTGATAAGCACAGTGTGGGGTTGGGGAAGTAGCGGACCTTGTCATCAGTTCCAGGGCGCTTCTGCAGAAACAAACAGGTGAGCACCTGAATGACCTTGACACCAAGGTGGCGGCATGAAGCAAGGCTGTGCATGGTGCGGTACCCACAGGTTGCGGTGCAAGCAGCGGCTCGGTGGCAGCATCATCGGGCATCGTCGGTAAGAGCAGGGTTGTGGGGGCGGTGGTGCCCTCTGCAGCGCCTTCTGTACACGGAGTCGGCAGCAGCGTTGTAGATGGCGTTGGGTTGCTTTTTCTTCTGTTGCAGCAGAAAACACTCAGTCCGCAGTGCTGAGGGTAGAAGAACTTGAAGTCTTTGCTGTCCCTGAGACTTCTTGAGCAGGGGACAAGCTCTACCTAAAGCTGATCAAAGAAAGAAGTTGTAGAAAGTTCAGTCCAGTCCTTTCACTGTCCAAGACAGAAGCAGCCACTGCAGGCCAACAGAGCAAAGCACTCAGCAAAGTGTTAGTCCCTCCTCACAGCTTCTCCAGCTCTTCTCCTTGGCAGTCTTCTTGGTCCAAAAGAGTTCTAAAGTTCAGAGGTTTGGCCCCCACTTTTTATAGCCCAAACTCCTTTGTCCTCTCAGGTAGAGAATCTCTCTGCCCAGCCAGAACCAGTTCTGCCCTCTCTCGTGTGGCCTCCTGGCAGGAGGTGGAGACAGCATTGTCAGAGGCAGACCAGGCCCATTCAGGTAAAAGGAAATCTCCTCCCCCTACTCTAAATGCAGCCCAGGTCTATTCAGCCCTTTCCTGACCTACCTAGACTATCTGGAGCCAATGCTCCTCCCCAGCCTCTGTCATCCAAAACCCAGACAGTCAATACACAAACCCAGCAGAGGCCTACTGGATGTCTGAGCAAGAAAATACATACTTTCTAAAAGTGGTATTTTCAAACACAGAAAGTAAAAATCACCTTCACTAAAATATGCATCTTTAGATTCTGAGTTCAGGCATACTAAACTTTATTTCTCTACCTAATTTCTAGGGCCAGTTATGTTCTTAAGATGTTATAAACAAACTCCCCATTCTGTCCTATGGGAACATGTAGCCTTGCAATAGTGAAAAACGAAAGTGGCAGTAATTCGCTATCAGGACATGCCACACACACCAGGGCATGCCCTGCCTTTCACATATACTGCACCCTGCCCACAGGGGTACCTTGGGCCTACCTTAGGCCTACCTTAGGGGTGACTGACATGTAAGAAAAGGAAAGGTTAGGTCCTGGCAAGTGGGTACACTTGCCAAGTCGACATGGCAGTCCCAGACTGCACACAGGCTCTGCAATGGCAGGCCTTAGTTACATTGACAGGCTGTTTTGCGTGGGTGGCACAATCCAGTGCTGCAGCCCATTAACAGCATTTGATTTACAGACCCTGGCACACTGAGTGCACTTTACTAGGGACTGACAAGTAAATCAAATATGCCAATCATGGAAACACAAATCCATAACACAGTTTACAACAGGAGCACTTGCACTTTAACACTGATCAGCAGTGAGAAAGTGAGCAGAGACACTAAGCCAGCAAAACCAGGAGGTCAGAAAGCAAAAACTCAGGGGAAACACGCCAAACGATGCCAAGTCCAACACCCACACAATCAACTTTCAACAGATTGCATCACACAAGACACATATTTAACCCCTTCCATGCCCATGACGGAACGGTTCCGTCATGAGCATCGGTTGTGCTGTGCTCATGACGGAACCGTTCCGTCATGGCCCCGCCCGCGCTCGAACCCTTCAGCACCGCGGGGGAATTCCCGCCGCGCTGAAGGGGTTAAGGTTCCTGGGTTGATGATGGCTGGAATAAAGTTAGTCAGTCATGCACAAAGTCAAACTCAGCCCAATACTCACCCCCAACTTGCTGCTGTTGGGCCCTCAAATGTCTATCCAGCTCAGGATGTGTCACCGCCAGAATGTGGGCTATCAGGTGGGTCAAGGTCCTGCACGATAACCTGCCACTTCGAGGGGTGCTAGCCCCAGCTGCATCTCTGCGACAGTCTTGCTGAGGTGGCAGATGTCGTCCCGCCTCATGTGGCAGTGTGCACTGTGCCTGTTGGAGGTCCCCAGGGTCTGCACCTTCCGGGTAATGCCCCTCCATATGGCCTTGCGCTGATGGACTTTGAGCTATAGGCATGGAAAACATGTATGAAAACCATTTACAACAATATGTAGTGTACCCTTGTGTGCCAGTTCAGAAGCTAATCTATATATACCACACACATTGATTCATGGCCAGCAAAGTTCTATAGACCATGTCACATGCTATGCTCTGATCAAGCTTGATAATTTCAATGGCAATGTCTGTGAGGATGGACCTACTACCTGGTCATTACATACACATGCTGAGGATAGCCACTTAGATCAGGGTAAGCAAGGGTATATTTTTTGGTGCGTGATGTGAGTGATCGTGACAGACAGTACACTGTAATGAAAACCTTGTGGCAATACTCACTGTGTCTGACACTGATGGAGCGGGTAGTACAAAATTTTGTGTACCCCCCCCATTCTGCATGTTTATATTAATCTGAATAATCAAATAATAGTAATCTTATTGATTTGTTTGAAGTGAAAGACTTACCAACTATATTAACAAAAGAATTACACGTGGGAATTGCACTTTGCATGGCTAAAATAATTGTAAATTAACATATGTACGCATACTAGTAGTAGAAAATTAGAATATTGCATGATATATGTTGCTTTTGTGATGTAATTGTAAGTTGCGCATCATTGAGTGAGTATAAACGTTTTGAATGCTGCTATTCTGCTAGATAATTATTTACACATAAGGGAATTAGTGAGGGTTTAACATTTTATTAGCCATTTCCATGTTTTACTTACGTTTTTGTGTTTGTTTTGCTTAAATTGACCATTTCAGCCTAATCCAAGATGGCTGAACGAGACGCTTAATGTGACTGCTCATGACAACACGAGGTTCTGGGTGAAGTGCGCATGCGTCACTACCAGCAACAATGGCCTAGTCCTGACCCAAGGAGATGATGTTCTTGTCAAGGACACTCTGGGAGCTTCGCCAACGACAATACAAAGAACTGTCTTAAAACCGGAACCAGCAAGTGCGATGACTTCATTTTGCAGACTATGTGAGAACTTTACCGGACGACCCCATGTCCACCAATGGGAACAGTCTAAAACCCCAATCTTGATACATTTTGACATTAATTTCATTATAAAAGTAGGTAGGAAAGTGAACTAAAAAAACTCTTCTTCTTTGACGAACTCGATTTCCGGACGTTATGCTGACGGAGAGGACGGTGACACTGCTGGACAGCTGTTATCCTGAATCTTTGAGAGACTGAATTGCGGCCTGACTTTAATAAATTTAAAGGTTTTTTCCCGACTTGACTGACTTAGGACGACTCTTAGCCAGATTAGGTAAATATAATGTTCTATGGTTTGGATGATGATTCTAACAATTTGCAATTTTCTTAGAAAAACGATATTTGATTAATTGACAAATGTGTTGTGTCGATTATTTGAAGAAGAAAACTAGGATAAAGAGTAGAGTATAGATAAATGAATGGTTTTGCTAAACTACAAAACAACTAAATGATTCATCTCCTAATGAGGGGAATATCACAAGGTTAGAGTCAACGCATTTAGGGTTAGGTAAAGATATTCCTTTCATGTCAGCGTTTGGAAGCCTATTCCTCTAGGGAAGCAGATCAAGGAAGTATGAGTGTTGGTGTTATGGGCCCCACCAATGAATTTATGTGAATGAATTTGTTATTGTGGTATTTGGTCTGTGACGAAGGGGGAATTTGATGTTCCACGCTGCATCAGTTTTTCTGGTAGCAGAGTTATGGTTTTTATTGTTTTGGTTTGGTGATTATTGCTTGTAAATTGCTTATTGATTATTGGTTATTGATTGATATTGGTTTATGTATTAACACTCTATGTTGAGTTGCGTCGAGTTCTATGTTGTTTGCACGGCTTCTGGGATGTAGGAAGTCGGAAGTTTGTAACGGTTCCGTAGTAGAGCAGAGGTAAGCGCTGCTCTCGGGAAAGACGGAATTGTTGTTGCCCTGTAGGTACACGGGGAAAACGTGTGACGATCGAAGTTGCACAACACATTGTCTGGTTTCGATTCGGTAGCATCGTCGTGTGTTGCCATTAGAGACATTTTCTGTAAGAGAGAAGTGTGTATGATAGCGAAGGTTACCTGTGAAATTTTTCTTCTTAGGTACCAGGAGTCCAGATGGCACTCCAATAACGCTTATCACTAGAAAGGTAATAGGTGCTCCCCACGCTTGCTAGAAGGATAAACTAGAGGGAAGTGCTACTTTATCAACGTATGTCATAATTCTGTGGTAGGACAGACTGTTCGCTGTTCTCAGGAAAGACAGGATTCTGTGTGAATGTACTACATTTTCTTGTGTGAAAGTGCGTGAATGGGAAGGCATTCGGGTTAGTTGTGAAACTCTAGTTTTATTTCTCCGGAGCATTGGCTCTCTAACCAAGTGTCTTAATTCTGGAGAAACGGTTAGCTAATGCTTGTTAGAAGGGTAAGGTAGAGGGATGTGCTACTTTATCAACGGAAGTAACGATTCCGTAGTAGGGCAGAGGTAAGCACTGCTCTCGGGAAAGACGGAATTCTCGTGAGAAAGGTCTATTGCTATTCCTTGGTTAGCGAAGCTGACAATGGTGGTGTTTTTATGTCGTTACTAACAGAATTGTAAATTTTGAAACAAAACTTACCGAGTGGGTTTGTGAAGGAGGGGTAGACAGGAGCAGGAGCTGCAGCAGCGGCTGCTGAAGTCAGAACGACCGCGCTGGGATTGGACAGACAGTCAGAAACGTAAAACACTCCGGATTGGTTCGTTAGTGTGCGCCGCGCTAGGAGGGGAGAAGTGCAGTGTGACGTAGACGCTCCGGATTGGTGCATTAGTGTGAGTCGCGCTACGATTGGACAGAATAGCGGTACAGTTGTAAGGAGAAACTAGTGATACACGAAAAAAAAAATAAGGGAAAATGTATTATGATCCACCAGAAAAGGAGAAAAAGTCTTGGTTTGGTAGAATTAAAAAGTGGTTTAAGAAGGACAAACCGATTGTGACTAGGGAAGTACAGTTACTTCCTCCACCGAAAACCCCTGCATCCTTTATGGCTGCGAAATATGGATATCACACCTGTATTTGGTTAGATAGTTGGGTCAAGTATACCGAAAAGGACGGAGTGTTGGCTTTTCCAGAACATGGTTCATTTAATTTGGCAGTTTTGAGAAATTTGAGAGAGAAAATGATGAATTTAGAACCAAGACCCAGACCGACACAATTTGAGGCATTGACGGAGTGGGAAGACGAGCTGCATGACCGAGAAAGACAGATAAATGGTAGAGGATATAGGTACATGTTTGGCAGGTCATACGGACATGAGACGCATGATGATCGAATGAGAAGGTGGCGGAATGCGAGTATGACTGAGGGTTTGTTTCCTGTAAGAACTGCAGGAGAGAATGAAAGCAGAAAGTGTGTAGAAAAGAGGCATAATGTGGAATCAAGAGGGTATGGAGTGAATGAATCAGAGGATGATGTTCTTGATGACATGTTTTATAAAAATCCACCCCCATATCGACCAGAACCAGAAATATTAACTCCAAGTGCCCCAGTGAAAGAAACAGTACGAATCATAAAACCGGAACCAGAATTCCAAGATTTGGGAAGAAGCAATTCCATTAGAGAGGTAAAGAAGAAATCCGGAGGTAAAATAAACGATGACAATTCAGTAGAATTAGCTAAAACAACCCTAGAATTAACCGAGAAAATAAGAGAATTGACAAAAAATCTGGAAGCAGTAACAGTACCAGTAACGATAGGTCCAGTAATGCCTATTTTTGATAAACAAAAAGATAGCGAACATTGTTTGACGGTCCCTTATAGAAGTAATAAACAAGATGAACAACCAAGAATGAGTCAAAATGATAATCCATGGAGACAGACTATGAGTATGATTGAACCGAATTTTTCAAGTAACTCGTTTCTAGGCCAAAACTGTGCAGAAAGGCGTATGACAATAGTGGAGTCAATATCAGAAACACAAAAGGATTTTGGACACGGAAATGTAGAGAAGCCAGTAGGACCCTCTACAGAGGAATTGAGTGAATGGTTGAGAAGCTTGCAGAAGAAAGACAAAGGGCCCAAATTATAGAATGAACTTAAGACTAAATCCTAAACTTACTACTTTGTGGTATTCACAGAATGCACTTACTACTTTTGGTATTCACAGAATGCACTTACTACTTATGGTATTCACAGAATGGATTTACGACTACTAACTTTACGTCCACACTCGGGCCGGAAATTCCGGCCCGGAGGCGGAGCTTCCGGCCCGGAGGCGGAGCTTCCGGGCCGGAGACGGGGCTTCCGGGCCGGAGGCTGAGCTTCCGGGCCGGAGGTGGGGATTCCGGCTGGTGGAGGAGATTTAGCCATGGCCGAAATCTCCACCTCCGGGCCGGAAGCTCCGCCTCCGGGCCGGAAGCTCCGCCTCCGGGCCGGAATTTCCGGCCCGAGTGCGGACGTAAAGTTAGTAGTCTTAAATCCATTCTGTGAATACCATAAGTAGTAAGTGCATTCTGTGAATACCAAAAGTAGTAAGTGCATTCTGTGAATACCACAAAGTAGTAAGTTTAGGATTTAGTCTTAAGTTAATTCTGTGAATCGGGCCCAAAGAATGTCAGTCAATAGATGTGGCCAAACTACGAATGGTACTGGAAGAATTAATAGTAGGAACTATCCCTACGGAAAAATTAAAAACTTACCAAGATGAGGAGTTGTTATTTCTGTGTAAAAGTGTAACATGGAGAGCAAAAAGTCTCCATGAAAGATTAGAAGAAGTGGCAAATGAAATGGGTATTGATATTGAAAAGGTAAAAGCACTACAGAAACCATATGGAGTAGATTTCACTGAAAAAGACATTGAAAATATGAATACCACAGGACGAATAGGTCAGATTAAAGAGATAATCATTTTGTTGAGAAAATGGGGATATGTGGACAAATGGAAAAGTAGATGGTATCGTAAACGAGATGAAGTTTCAGACAAAACTTTTTCAGCTTTCCCTGTCAGAGAGAAGGAGAAGGTTGTGACAGAATGCCCTATGAGAGAAATTCCAGGAGCAGGATATGTACATTTCCCATGGACTAGACAGGATATTTTGTCATTTACGAATGATTTCCCTCGACTACGTGAAAAACCCATCGATTGGTACAGACAGGTGGACATATTTGTAAAATTGTCCAAAGTATTGTGGATTGATCTAAATAGCTTGTTGGACATAATAGTACCAGCAGATCTATGGACAGAGTGCAAAATCATGATAGATTGGCCGACACAGGAATACCCAAGAGATCCAAAAACAGGGGCTCCAGACCCCGAGGTCATGAAGAAATACGAACAGGTTATGGCATTTTTGAAAAACAAAGTACCTCCAAAATTGACAGAACACATCAGGAAAGCAAAGAGTCAGTACATGCCTATTATGAGAGGTTAATTTTAGCCCTTAAACAATTCAGTGGAGATGAAAATCTAAGTGAAAAGTATTTGAGTAATTTTGTATACAGATTTGTATATGGTCTTCGTCCAGAAATTAGTGAAATGATAAAGCAGCATACCGTAGACTGGCAAAATAAGAAAATAGATGAAGTATTGAGACATGCTAAATATTTCAGTGATGAAATTGAAGCAAAACAGCGAAAATTGAAAGAAAAGGCTATGTGGGCACAAGTAAAGGTAGCAGAGAGACAGGAAGCTCAATTAGCAGAACAAGCAGGGTCAAGACAAAAATGTAATTGTGGGAAAGGTGAAGGGAATATCGAGGAAGCTAAAAAGAAATTTCCGTGTCATAATTGTGGTAGGATAGGGCATTGGAAATCCGAGTGTAAATCTCCTCCAAGTACTAACGATGAAAATGCATCATTGAATCCACAGGCGCAGAATGAGGTGAGTGGTCAACAGCAACGACAACAGCAGGTTGTAACACAACAGAATCAGGTGCCAAAACCACCTTTTCCACAGAATAAAAATTTCCAGAAGTATAGTAAAGAGAACGGATTCTACAACGAAGAACAGGTAAATAAGCCGCCACGCGCTAGCGCTGCTTCGCAGTATTGGCTGCAACGCGATGAAAGCGATTCAGAAGAGGGTTATTGACGGTTCTGAAGGGAGGAAGAAGAGTGTGTGCTTGGCGCAACTCTAGAAGTAGACCAGACAGGCCCATTTGTAGATGGAAAAGTTCATAATGAAAATATTACTTTCCTAGTTGATACTGGTGCTACTCGATCAACTGTTAGATCAGCTGATGTCATGAATCTTCCTCTCTCGGATGAAACGATCCAAGTAGTTGGTGTATCCAACAGACAGATTAAAACTTACCTTACAGAACCAGTGAAAGTTAGTATAGGGAAATTCTCTGAAATGCACTGGTTTGTCGTGTGCGACACCAGTCCTGTGAACTTGTTAGGTAGAGATTTATTGTGCAAGATGAACTGCACTATATTTTGTACTCCAGATGGAATAGCCTTTGAAACACCAGATGATGATGTGCTGTATAAAATGACAATGGCAAACAGGGAAAAAGAGGTTACAGGAACCTATGCCGTATTTAACCCTGACGAATTACCAAAAGAATTAAAACAATCTGTAAAAGCAGAATTGTGGGATTTCACTGGAGAAGATGTAGGATTGATGAGAAATGTAGACCCAGTAAAAATAACTGTAAAAGAAGGAGTAAGTTACCCAAATGTCCCACAATATAAATTGACACCTGAAATAATCGAAGGAGGTACTCCTGTGATTGAGAAAATGATAAAACAGGGAATTTTGAGAGAAATAATGAGTAGCCCATGTAATTCACCAATAATGGGACTGAAAAAGCCTAGCGGGAAGTTCAGGATAGTGCAAGATCTGAGAAAGATAAACAAAATTGTTGTACCATGTTGTCCTATTGTACCGAATCCATCTGTGATTTTATATCAGATCCCTCATGACGCAGAATGGTATACAGTGATTGATCTGTGCCTTTCTTTTCTATCCCTTTGCATCATGACAGTCTGCAAATCTTTGCATTTCGTTTCTGTGAGCGTATTTTGGCATGGTGCCGAATTCCACAGGGGTATACAGAAAGCCCCTCAATATTCAATCAGCTATTAAGGAAGTCTTTGGAAAGTCTAGAAATGCCTGAAAATTCTGTATTGGTTCAATGCATCGATGACCTGCTTGTGGCATCGAAAACCCGTGAAGCTTGTGAGGTAGATACGGTAGCCTTGCTGAATCATTTGTCAGATGGAGGACTAAAAGTGTCACCATCAAAATTACAATTTTGTAAGAAGGAAGTACAATATTTAGGACATAGCATTGAAAAAGGACAGAGAAGAATAACCATAGACAGAATCAGGATCATAAAGAGAATGAGTCCACCAATGACCCAAAGAGAAGTGAGAATGTTTCTGGGAATGGTTGGATATTGTCGTCAGTGGATTAGCAATTTCTCATTGATTGCAAAACCTTTGGTACGACTGACAAGAAGTGATGTGAGAGATCCAATTGATTTGAACAAAGAGGAATTGACAGCATTCAAAAGATTGAGAGAAGGATTGTGTGAAGCACCTGCATTAGGAATGCCTGATTATGAGAAGGAGTTTGAGTTGTATTGCAGTGAGAGAAATGGATGTGCACTCTCTGCTCTAGTACAGAAGCATGGAAAACTGAGGAAACCAATTGCATATTTTTCATCCATGTTGGACCCAGTAGCTGTAGCCCTTCCTGGGTGTTTGAAAGCAGTAGCTGCTACATGTCGAAGTTTGGAACAGAGTGAGGGAATTGTGATGGGATATCCTGTGAAAGTGTTTGTACCTCATGATGTGGTGATCCTTTTAACAAGGAGTCGTACTCAGTATATGACACACAGTCGGCTGACTAAGTATGAAAAGGTCATATTGGGTGCAACAAATGTGAGTCTTGTGAGATGTGTGAATGTGAATCCTTCAACACTGTTGCCAGATGCAGAGAATGTGGAAGTAAGAGATGAAGCAGATCATGACTGTTTGGATGTACTTGATTTTTGTACAAAACCACGACCTGACATAAAAGATGAATCCTTACCAGAAAGTGATTTTGTCATGTTCGTTGACGGATCTTGTTTGAGGACAAATGATGGAGTGCTGAGTGCAGCATATGCGGTATGTACAGTTGCAGCAGTGATGGAAGCATCCTATTTGAAAGGGGTAAGGTCAGCCCAAGTAGCTGAACTTGTGGCCTTGACAAGAGCATGCAAGATTGGGAAAAGTTTGAGAGTGACAGTGATAACTGATAGCCCGTATGGCTATGGGGCAGTCCATGACTTCGGCCAAATATGGCTGCAGAGAGGTTTCCTAACCTCGAGTGGAACTCCCATTAAGAATGCTGAAGTGGTTGGAAAGTTGCTTGAGGCGATACAGCTGCCTAGGCAATTGGCTATTGTAAAATGTGCTGCCCATAGCCGCAGTGATGATTACATTGCCACTGGTAAAAAATTCGCAAATGACATGGCGCAATACTGTGCACGAAATCAGAATTCGATCAATCGGGCAAAGGAAAAGGAGTTGATTTCTTGTTTCCCAATGTTTACTAACACTCAGGGAACATAGGAAGAAGTAAGGCAGTTGCAAGAAGAGGATGTATGTTGTTACAACGCATACTTTTACAACGCATGCACTTACAACGCATTTTTTACAACGCAACATCCACTACAACGCATTCCATTACATCGCATGACACTACAACGCATTTTTAAAAACTACCTTTACAACGCATTCCATTACATCGCATACTACCTTTACAACGCATACCATTACAACGCATAATATTACATTGCATTTAAGGGATGTATTGGATAGTATAGGGGTAAAAATTACTATTCTTACTCCAGGGGGTGCAACAGTAGGGTAAGTGTTGGATAGTATAGGGGTAAAAATTATTAATCTTACTCCAGGGGGTGCAACAGTAGGGTAAGTGTTGGATAGTATGGGGGTAAATATTACTATTCTAACTCCAGGGGGTGCAACAGTAGGGTAAGTGTTGGATAGTATGGGGGTAAAAATTACTATTCTAACTCCAGGGGGTGCAACAGTAGGGTAAGTGTTGGATAGTATAGGGGTAAAAATTACTATTCTAACTACAGGGGGTGCAACAGTAGGGTAAGTGTTGGATAGTATAGGGGTAAAAATTACTATTCTAACTCCAGGGGGTGCAACAGTAGGGTAAGTGTTGGATAGTGTGGGGGTAAAAATTACTATTTTAACTCCAGGGGGTGCAACAGTAGGGTAAGTGTTGGATAGTGTAGGGGTTTTAATGTAATATTATGCGTTGTAATGGTATGCGTTGTAAAGGTAGTGTGCTATGTAATGGAATGCGTTGTAAAGGTAGTTTTTAAAAATGCGTTGTAGTGTCATGCGATGTAATGGAATGCGTTGTAGTGGATTTTGCATTGTAAAAATTGCGTTGTAAGTGTAGTGCGTTGTAATAGTTGCGTTGTAAAGGTTGTTCCCCGCAAGAAGAAGCAGGAGAGGAAGAAATAAAACAGTGGGTAAAAGCAGGATGTGCACCAAGAGAGAAGGATCACATGTGGGTCTATCGAGATGGAAGACCAGTTATGCCTGATAGCATGATGTCTGCCATGGCACGGATGTATCATGGACAGGGACATATAGGGAGAGACGCTATGATTAGGTCCTTTAAACAGACTTGGTATAATACAAAATTCTGACTTGTAGTAGAAAGTCTTTGTCAGAGATGTCTAATTTGTCAGCAATACAATCCAGGAAGAAAAACAGTAGTGAGTCTAGGAACAATAGGTCGAGAAGGAGGGCCTTTTACCAGAATGCAAGCGGATTTCATTGAAATACCTCCCTGTAACAGGTTGAGGTATGTTTTGGTTATGGTATGTTTATTTTCCAGGTGGGTAGAGGCGTTCCCAACAAGAAGAAATGATGGGATGACAGTGGCAAAATTACTTTTGAGGGAATTTATCCCTAGATTTGGGTTCCCAGTGACAATTGAATCAGACCGAGGAGGAATTTATCCTTAGATTTGGGTTCCCAGTGACAATTGAATCAGACCGAGGAGGACATTTTCATAATGAGATCATTAAACTGATTTGTGAAGCATTGAATGTATGACAAAAACTACATTGTGCCTATCGACCAGAGGCTTCTGGTGTAGTAGAACAAATTAATGGCACAATCAAAACCAGAATAGGGAAAATGTGTTTAGCCACAGGTATGAAATGGCCTGATTTCTTGCCTCTAGTACTCATGACTATTAGATCAATTCCAGACAGAACTACAGGGTTGAGTCCACATGAAATCATCATGGGACGAGCCATGCGTCATGTTTTTATACCAGTCAACAAGCTAATGAGTATAACTGATAACATGGTGTTAGAATACTGTAAAAGCCTGGCTGACGCAGTTCATTCTGTGATTCATCAGGTTGGAGCGGATGCCACCACCCTTGAAAAGAAGCCAGCCCATGATCTAAGCCCAGGGGACTGGGTAAGGATAAAAGTCCACAGAAGAAGAAACTGTTTGGTTCCCAGGTGGGGAAAACCAAGACAAGTCATCTTAACCACAACAACAGCTGTGAAGTGTGCTGGATTGAAGAACTGGATCCATGCAAGCCATACTCTGAGAATTCCAAATCCAGTCGACAGCAAAGAAAAGGAGTATTTTGATTAATCAGAATCCAGTACTCAGTCGGATGACGGAGAGCCAAAAGACAAAGAAAACCCTGCAAAAGGGGGGAAACAGAGCCGAGTCTAACTTTTGTCCTCAGAAGTAAATCCCTGAGGAGAAGGTTACAGATTTCTGATACCAGTTCAGACTCAGAGTGTCAGAGGAACTTAACGAATCACACAGGAGCAGAATGACGCTAACTCTCAATGCCCTACTCAGGACCCCCCCTGCTAGGTTTGTTTTAATCCAACGCAGGTAAGTTCTGAGGGGGGAAAGGGGATTGGACAGAGAAGAGACAGCTCCAAAACACTGCTGGTCCTGCTTAATCTTCTTCTTCAGGTTGTTAGGCTAGAAACATTAAATAGTCAGATATATCGGTTACCTTGACAGACTGCTTTCCTTAATATAGATACATATACATTTAATAACTAATCTCACCAGTAAGTAGTTTTGGGCTTGCCACTCTTCTTACTTCTCTTGAGCGTTGTGTGTGTTTACCCAGAGAAGCCTTCTCTCTAATCACTTGTTCTTTTCCTTGCAGGCTGTTCTATTCTAAGGTTCTCTGTCTTGATAAAGGAAAAAACAAGGTAAGTTATCTTTCTGTTCTGTAAGTATGTAATGTAGTTCGATGTTCCCTTCCTACCTATGTACTTACTGGACAAGTGATTGAGATGTTTATAATTTGTTGCCTGAAGTATGAGAACTTCAATTAAATAGAGACATGAGGACTATTGCACCTAAGATTTTTTTTCTAAATGGAAGATTTGCTGATTGATGCTTCCCAGCCAATTAGAGAAGGTGCTTATAATCAGTTTGGTATGACTATTTATCACAGCTCTTATGGCGGCTGCCAAGACGTGTGCAATTTAATATTTTCCTTCTCAGGGAAAAAAATGTAATGAAGCGCGAACGGAAATCTCTCAGTGTTCGCACTTGTTCGCTTTTTGAATTACGCAGCTCAAAAGAGAGGTGCGTTTAAATATTGCAGAGGAATTTCTGTAACCTTGCCGGTAGTGCGCACGAACTGAAACGTGCGCACGAGTTTAATTCCTGCAGCCTTTAGGTACCGCGAGGCACAAAAGGAACAGTGCCCACGAGTAGACTTCAAATCCAGAATGAGAAATTCGATCTAGAATAACGCAGCTCAGAGAAACAATGCTTGCGTTTTTCCCTAGTGCAATTTTACAGGACATGAAGAGTTAACTGAGCTTGTCAACATTCTCTTCCTTGTCATTCTCTCAGGAAATGCAATACTAAATATATTTAATTGGTTAAAGTTGAATTAATCTTCTTCACAGATTTATTTTAATCGTTTGCACAAGCAAGGCTTCAGTCAGAATTATGTTTCAACAGCTTATTGCCTGAAAACTTGGATGGGAACAGAAATAATACTTTGAAGTTGACACTAACCTTTAATCTTGAATATTGGTAGTAACCGACGAAGCTAACCCCGCATATTCCGCCACTACCCTGACTAACTTTCGCGACGCATGAACAACAGGTGCTGCTCCAGAAGAATCTTCAGTGAAGTGCACAGTAGAATGTTGGAGCACACCTCACCAACTGTCATTTGCAGAAAGACTAGACTGCTAAACAGCGTTATGCTGTTGCAATGTCAGGATGTTGGCAGCCATGTTGGAGTTTCTACGGTGCCAACTAGCGCTCCAACTAAAAGGATTAGCTACTCTTTGAGTTTGTGAAGAGAGAATAGTAGCTACGGAAGAAATAGGAGGAGGAAATCTCCTGTGATTCCTGACAGTACCCCCTCCCAACGGGGTTTCCTTCAATCTGGGTTTGGTAGGAAATTTAGCATGGAAGGCTTTAATTAATCGAGGGGCATGGACATCAGTACTTCTTTCCCAGGAACGTTCATCAGGTCCATAACCCTTCCAATCAATGAGGTAAAAGAGTTCATCACGGATGAGTTTTGAATATAAAATCCGTTTAACTTCATACTCAGCCTCACCATGCAGGATTAGAGGATCAGGAGGGGAATACCTACGCAACCCGGGGTGAAATGGTTTCAAAAGAGAAACATGAAAGACCGGGTGAATTTTGGTGGAACCAGGAAGAGATGATCGATAAGTAACTGGATTAATGGCCTTCTCAATTGGATAAGGACCCATAAAACGAGGCTGGAATTTACGGGAACCTTTGAGTCTAAGATTTTTTGTACACAACCAGACTAAATCTCCCACATGAAGCTCAGGTGCCTTTTTACGTTTTCGATCAGCGAAGTGTTTGTAACGAGCCTTTGCTGTGGACAAATTCTGGGTTACAGTGTGGTGGATCCTAGCTAACTGGTGGGCAATATCCTGAACAGCAGGAAGGTTAGTATTGTCAAAATTAACATGGGAATTAGGATGCCTGCCTGAATTTATAAAGAAAGGTGAGCAACCTGTGGAGACATTAAGAGCGTTATTGTAGGCATACTCAGCAGTCCATAAATGGTCAGGCCAGTCACCCTCCTCATCTAACAAGTATAACCTAAGGTTTTGTTCAAGTTCTTGATTAATGCGTTCGGTTTGACCATCAGTTTCAGGATGAAAGCTGGTAGAATAACGGTGGTCAATGTTAAGACCCTTAATGTAAGCTTTCCAAAAGTGTGATAGGAACTGAAAGCCCCTGTCTGAAATGAGTACCTTAGGAATCCCATGAAGGCGAATAATGTGTTGATTGAAAAGTTGAGATAGCTGCTTGGAAGTGGGAGCACCCTTAAAGGGTACAAAGTGTGCCATTTTACTAAATGTGTCAACAACAACCAGAATAGTGTCATAACCATGAGAGGAAGGTAAATCAACAATCAAGTATAGGGAGACCGGGTGTCAAGGATATGGGGGGGTTGGCATGGGTTGTAAGAGGCCCTTTGGAGCTTGCCTGTCCGATTTCCCCCGTGCACATAGTTCGCAACTCAAAACATATTGACAAATATCACGGCACATGTATGGCCACCAAAAGTTTTGTTTAAGTAAATCTTCAGTTTTTAGGATGCCCTTATGACCAGCCAGTGGATTGTCATGACTTTCCTGCATGGCTTTTAACTGGAGTTCCTTAGTGGGTAGATACAAGGCAGAGTTGTGGTAGGGAAGACCGTTGTGAATGGAATGTAGCGGGTCTTCTGAGAGCCAAGTCTGCATATCCAGATCTGACATCAAATTGCGAACATGATGTTCAAAGGGTTCCAAGGAAAGCACTGCAATGAATTTGTCATCAGGTATGATTGGTTGATTTTCAATGACTGGAGTTTGATTTTCTGTATCTAGCCGTGAGAGGACATCAGCCTTTCCATTTTTGGATCCGGGGCGAAAGGTATAACAAAATCAAAGTCTGCAAAGTAGAGAGACCACCGCAATTGACGTGGTGTGAGTGTACGCGCAGAGCGCAAAAAATTTAGATTGCGGTGATCTGTGAACACAGTTACAGTGTGTTTAGCCCCCATTAAGTAATGCCTCCAATCCTTGAAGGCATCCTTAATGGCCAGAAGTTTTTTTTCCGTGATAGTGTAGTTACATTCCGCAGGATTGAGTTTGCGTGAACGATACGCTACAGGATGCAGCTGCCTAGTGTCTTTGTGTCTCTGTGAAAGAATTCCTCCGATGGCTAGGTCTGAAGCGTCCGTCTCCAGATAGAAGGGTTCGGAGGGATCTGCGTGAAGTAAAACTCGGGCTGTGGTGAAACTGGTTTTCATTAATCGGAAGGCCTCTTCAGCTTCATCAGACCAGTGGAAAGAGACGCCTTTCTTCAGAAGACGAGTTAAAGGAAGAATTTTAGAAGAGAATCCATGAATGAATCGTCTGTAAAAATTGGAGAATCCAATAAAGCTTTGAAGTTCTTTGATACTAGTAGGAGATTTCCAGTCTGTTATTGCTTTCACCTTTTGTTCATCCATTTGAATTCCACTAGGCGAGAGTACAAAGCCAAGGAATTCCACTGTGTCGGTGTTAAAGAGGCATTTCTCCAGTTTTACATATAGAGAGTTTTCCCGTAGGCATTGTAGAACCGCTCTGACCTGATCATAATGTTCTTCAGTCGTATTTGAATAAATTAAGATGTCATCAATGTAGACTATTGCACATCGGTCAATAAAATTACTTAAAACATCGTTGATAAAGTATTGGAAGGCCGCAGGTGCGTTACACAGACCATACGGCATAACAAGGTACTCATAGAGCCCGAATTTAGTTCTGAACGCGGTCTTCCATTCATCGCCTTCTCTGAGTCTGATTAGATGATATGCTCCACGTAAGTCTAGGCGAGTGTAAATCTTAGCTTCTTTCACCTGATCAATCAATACCGAGATGAGGGGTAACGGGTATCGGTTTTTGATAGTGATTCTGTTGATTGCTCTAAAGTCTATGCAAGTCCTGAGATCCCCCCCCCCTTCTTTGGCACGAAAAAAAGGGGGGAAGAGACAGGGGACTGGGATGGCCGAATAAAGCCATTTGCCAAGTTCTTGGTCAAATAGTCTTTTAAGTGGAGTTTTTCCTTTTCCGTTAGGGCATAAACTCTACTGCAAGGTAGGTTGGCTCCGGGTTCCAGGTCGATCTTGCAGTCATAAGCCCTGTGTGGAGGTAATGTTTCGGCTTTAATTTCATCAAAGACATCTGCGAATACTCGGTAAAGCTCTGGTATTTCAGGTGTTTGAATGACACATATAGAATTTCCATTAGTGCATAACTGAGTGACCACACTGGTTACGGTAGGGTGAGCCATATCTTCAAAACAATGTCTTGCACAATATTCCGAATTTAATTGAACAGTCCGGGCTCCCCAATCTATCAACGGATTGTGTTCAGTCAACCAAGGTAGGCCCAAGATTAGTTGAAATTGGGGGGCGTCAATTAAATTAAACTGTAGGGTCTCTTGGTGTCCCTCAATGGTGGTCATGTGTACCGATTCTGTATGACTGATTATTGGTCCTGAAGTTAATTCAGTACCATCAACTGCTCGGACCTTCTCGCTTTTCTCCTTTTTAATGGCTTGTAATCCAATTTGATCCGCAAATTTATGGTCGCAGAAATTACCTGTTGCTCCAGAATCAACTATGACAATAACTCCGGTCAAATTTATACTTCTAAATCGTAATGTTACTGTCATAACCAAATGGGGCGAAGAGACTTGTAACGTGTTCGCTACCTGATGGTCTGTTGGAGTTGTTGCTCCTTTCGCAACCACGGGTCCAACTCCGCTCACCCGTGGTGCCTCTAGTTTTCCTTCTCCTTTGCTGGTAATTTTGGTCTTTTTAAACAGTTCCTGACAAAATGTCCACTTCCTCCACAATACAAACACAACTTGTTTAATTTTCGTTTCTCTTTTTCCTCCTTGGAGAGTGGACCTCTGATTACTCCAATTTGCATGGTTTCTGCTCCAGAGGAACTTTCCGCTGTTCGTGACGGTTCAGTTTTAACTCGATCAAAACGTGGAACACTAGGTCGAAACTCTCGTCTACGTTCTCCTTTTCGCTCGGTTTGCCGATAATCAATCTCTAGAGTCAAATCCACTAGGGCAG
This sequence comes from Triturus cristatus, assembly GCF_964204655.1. Lineage (NCBI taxonomy): Eukaryota > Metazoa > Chordata > Amphibia > Caudata > Salamandridae > Triturus > Triturus cristatus. The sequence continues at coordinate 1,153,153,402 of NC_140583.1, read as the reverse complement.
AGATGTCAGTAGGTCGATTCGGGATTTGGGAAAGGGCATCTTTCAATTCTTCTCGCAATCCCCTGTAAAATGCTGCTGCTGTTTTATTTTCTGGCCAATTCGTCTCTACTGTTAATTTATTAAATTGAGCTAGATAGCCCACGAGTTCTCGGTTACCCTGTTTTAATTCCAACAGTTCGTTGTCAGACGCCTGTGATGCAGTTCTACGATCAAAGATGCGAAGGAATTCTTTCTATAAGTCTTCAAGGTTATATAAATTTGGATCATCTTGAGACACTAGTGGCATGGACCAGGAAGCGGCGTCCCCACTAAGGTAGGACAGGATGAACGCCACACAGGATTGGGCATCAGGGAAAATGGTTGGACGGCACATGAAGTGCAATGAACAATGAGTCAAAAAAATGTGTGCCTTTTGCGGATCTCCATTGAACCTCTCTGGTGGAGCAAGAGGAATTACGAGGGATAATGAGTGAATGACTTGGGTGGTGGCAAAAGACGGAGTGCTAGCGTTTGGATTCTGTGTAGTAAAAGATGTGGAGGCTTGACTGGCTACCTGAACTGGTGTTCCTGTTTTAAAGGTTGTAATCTCCTGTCTTAATATCTTATTCTCCTCCCTCACTGCCTCTAGGTCCCTTTGTATATTACTTAAAATCTCGTCTAAATTTTTTAGATCCAGACCTTCCGTCATTCTGCTCAGGTGTTAGTACCAACGTGGGCACTTCACTCTGTCAGGGGAACTTAACGAATCACACAGGAGCAGAATGACGCTAACTCTCAATGCCCTTCTCAGGACCCCCCCTGCTAGGTTTGTTTTAATCCATCGCAGGCAAGTTCTGAGGGGGGGGAAAGGGGATTGGACAGAGAAGAGACAGCTCCAAAACGGTGGTTAGTCTAAATATCGAGTTTTAAATGTCGACCTACAAGTATATCGAGTTGTTAATATCGTAGGTAAAGAATATCGAAGTCAAGAACATCGATGGACAGAATATCGACCCCAAGGTAAGTATTATCGAAGTTAATAATATCGAAGTCATTAATATAGATGTAAGTAATATCGTAATGAAAAATTTCGATGTCAATAATATCGATATTTTATTAGTGTAATGTATTTTAATATGTATTTTATTTGTATGTTAAAGATTATTGTAATGTACTTTAATACATTTAAAAATAAATGTTTAGAGAATAATAATTATTTAAAATATAATTTAGCGTTTTAGTATCAGAGCGGGTTGTGGGTTTATAGGGGAATAGGGTGGGAAGTAATTTAATTATAATCAATTAATTAATATGTATTGTTTAATTGGTATTTATGATTAATTAATTGTTAATTAATTACTAATTGTAAATTAAATATATTAATTGATTAATTCATTGTTAATTAATTATTAATTGTAAATTAATTTTATTAATTGGTTAATTATATAAGTTATAATTAGTTTACTATTTATTTATTGGTATTGTTAATTAATTAATTGTTAATTACTAATTAATTGGTGATTTAATTTTATTAAGTGATTAATTGATGATTAAATTAATTATGTGAAATTTTTATGTGCAGTGGGTTGTGGGTTTATAGGGGAATAGGGTGGGATGTAATTAAATTCAAATAATTACTGATAATTTTTATTTACTTGTAATTAATAATAATTAATTTTTAATTAATTATGAATTGGTAATTAATTGGTATTAGTATGTTAAATATAGTAAATATAAATAATGTATTATTTCATGTTATTTGTTGTTATTGCTAATTAATGTATTGTTAATTAATAATTAAATTGTGAATAATTGTAATTTGGTAGTTAATATGTATAAATTAGTAAATAATAAGTATATTAATTATAAAGAATGTATTATTAATTGTAAATAATAGATAAACTGATATTTAAATGTATTGTGTATTTTGTATGTGTAGTGTGTTGTGTGTTAAAGGGGGAATAGTGTGGGATGTAATTTAAAGTTATTTATATAAATATTTATTTTAAATAATTGGTATTTAAGAATAAATATGTTGTAAATTAATTATTAATATGCTATTTTTTTATAACTAATTATTTAATTGGTTATTATGTTTATAGAATCCCTATGCTATCCAGTGCTTTCCCAACTGTTTTACTATCTGGAGTAGGAATAGTAATTTTTACCCCTACGCAATCCAGCGCTTTTCCTACTGTTGCACTCTCTGGAGTTGGAATAGTAATTTTTACCCCTACGCTATCCAGCGCTTTCCCTACTGTTTCACTTACTGGAGTGGGAATAGTAATTTGTACCCCTACGCTATCCAGCGTTTTCACTACTGTTGCACTCTCTGGAGTGGGAATAGTAATTTTTACCCCTACGCTATCCAACGCTTTCCCTACTGTTGGACTCACTGGAGTGGGAATAGTAGTTTTTACTCCTACGCTATCCAATGTTTTCCCTACTATTGCACTCTCTGGAGTTGGAATATTTTTTTTTCCCTACGCTATCCAACACTTTCCCTACTGTTGCACTCTCTGGAGTGGGAATAGTAATTTTTACCCTTACGCTATCCAACGCTTTCCCTACTATTGCACTCTCTGGAGTTGGAATAGTAATTTTTACCCCTACGCTATCCAACGCTTTCCCTACTGTTGCACTCTTTGGAGTTGGAATAGTAATTTTTACCCCTACGCTATCCAGCGCTTTCCCTACTGTTTCACTTACTGGAGTGGGAATAGTAATTTGTACCCCTACGCTATCCAACGCTTTCCCTACTGTTGCACTCTCTGGAGTTGGAATAGTAATTTTTACCCCTACGCTATCCAGCGCTTTTCCTACTGTTGCACTCTCTGGAGTTGGAATAGTAATTTTTACCCCTACGCTATCCAGCGCTTTCCCTACTGTTTCACTTACTGGAGTGGGAATAGTAATTTGTACCCCTACGCTATCCAGCGTTTTCACTGCTGTTGCACTCTCTGGTGTGGGAATAGTAATTTTTACCCCTATGCTATGCAATGTTTTCCCTACTGTTGCACTCATTGGAGTGGGAATAGTAATTTTTACTCCTAAGCTATCCAGCGTTTTCACTACTGTTGCACTCTCTGGAGTGGGAATAGTAATTTTTACCCCTACGCTATCCAACGCTTTCCCTACTGTTGGACTCACTGGAGTGGGAATAGTAATTTTTACCACTATGCTATCCAGTGGTTTCCCTACTGTTGCATTCTCTGTAGTTGGAATAGTAATTTTTTTCCCTACGCTATCCAACACTTTCCCTACTGTTGCACTCTCTGGAATGGGAATAGTAATTTTTACCCTTACGCTATCCAACGCTTTCCCTACTATTGCACTCTCTGGAGTTGGAATAGTAATTTTTACCCCTACGCTATCCAACGCTTTCCCTACTGTTGCACTCTTTGGAGTTGGAATAGTAATTTTTACCCCTACGCTATCCAACGTTTTCCCTACTGTTGCACTTTCTGGAGTGGGAATAGTAATTTTTACCTTTACGCTATCCAACGCTTTCCCTACTATTGCACTCTCTGGAGTTGGAATAGTAATTTTAACCCTATGCTATCCAACGCTTTCCCTACTGTTGCACTCTTTGGAGTTGGAATAGTAATTTTTACCCCTACGGTATCCAACATTTTCCTTACTGTTGTTTTTCTTGGAGTTGGACTAGTAGTTTTATTGTGTCTGATATTTAATATGTTTTGTATTATTTTTGCTATTGTAATATATCATTAATAATAAAAATTATTCACATTAAAAATATTGATTATTATTTGCTATATGTAATTAATAAATATTTATTAATGTTATTGTTTTATGTGTATAGATGTATTGCTAATTTTTAAAAACATTTAATAATTTATACGTTACAGAAATTATTATTAAAATAATTATTAAGTAAGTATATATATTATATATTATATGTATATGTTTAAAGTTTTATTAAATTATATATATTAATTATACATTTTAAATATTATACAATATATTTAATTATGCTTATTTAATTTCTAAGTATAATTTGGTTTATTTTACATATATTTTTAAAGTAAAAGAAAAACGATATTTTTAATAACGATATTTTTGACATCGATATTTAATTTTTGATATTTTTGTACTTACCATGTTGTAGATAGGATGTCGATATTCTTGACATCGATATTTTTGTTGCGATATATTTGTAGGTCGATTTTCTGTCTGTCGAAATTATGTCATAGAACCCTCCAAAACACTGCTGGTCCTGCTTAATCTTCTTCTTCAGGTTGTTAGGCTAGAAACATTAAATAGTCAGATATATCGGTTACATTGACAGACTGCTTTCCTTACTATAGATACATATACATTTAATAACTAATCTCACCAGTAAGTAGTTTTGGGCTTGCCACTCTTCTTACTTCTCTTGAGTGTTGTGTGTGTTTACCCAGAGAAGCCTTCTCTCTAATCACTTGTTCTTTTCCTTGCAGGCCGTTCTATTCTAAGTTTCTCTGTCTTGATAAAGGAAAAAACAAGGTAAGTTATCTTTCTGTTCTGTAAGTATGTAATGTAGTTCGATGTTCCCTTTCTACCTATGTACTTACTGGACAAGTGATTGAGATGTTTATAATTTGGTTTTTTTTTTGGTCCTCATTTACAACCCAGTCAGACTTGTCCATGCTGAAGATTATTGATAAAAAGCAACCGTCTCAGGACACTGGATCTGCTGCCTTATGACCTATTAGGGCCAAGACTGCCGGTACTATCTCAGTCAACAGCTTAGGAGCAATGCCAGCTTGGGGTACCCATCGCTCAACTTAGATCACTAGAGCGTCTCAATCAAATCCTTAAAAGGGGTAAAGGATAAGCAAGAGAAAAAGGGTTGTGTAATCCATGGACTAGGGGGAAAAAAAAAAAAACCCTAGCTCCATCCCAACAAGTTCCAAAACTCCCGCTTCTTCATGCTTCCTGCCCTTGAGAGGTCTAACCTTGATGTTTTTAATAGGGAGGACAGCCAATCTTGGGGCGTAGGTGGTAGCGTGTCTTTCCATTTGATGCAGATCTCTCGCCTGGCAAGCAGGATAGCATAAAATAAGATTTTCTCGGATGCCCCTTCCAGAGGGCCAAACACCAGCATAGGCAAGTTAACCATAATGTGTAACCCCAAAACGCTAGGAAGTGTATTGTTGACTGCTTGCCAGAAGCCAGCAAGGGCGGGACAGTGAAGAAACATATGAATGTCAGAAGCTTCTGCAGCCCCGCACTTTGCACAGCATACTTGTGGCCTATTTGAAAATTTAGTTAGCCTTAGTGGAGAGAAATAGGCTCTGTGTATTGTAAACAGATGATTCCTTCGAAGCCAAGCTGGTTTTACAATGTCATATAGCATTTTGCAGGATTTTAGCCATAGTGACTGAAGGTCTTGCCGTGGGATACTGCTCTCCCAAAGAGAGATGGGTAGTAGAAATTCGCCGTCCTGGCCTTCCATAATAGAGCGGTACCAAATCGCCACCTCTTTCTTTGCTGGAGGTTTATGTATGACCAGATGTTCAAATTGATTTGTACCACCCATTAGATGTTTGTTGCGGGAAGGTTGGACAGCATTAGCCCAGCTGGTTAATTGGAGATATTTAAATCTGGAGAGGGAAGGGCCGACTAAATCTCTAAGGGCCTCCCAGGGGACCAGGGTACCCTCCACAAAAAGGTCTCCCCATCTCTCGATACCAGCCGCCCTGAGGGGAGTTGACAAACTGTCTAACAAACACTCCGGAGTCCCAGGGGAATTCCAGATTGGGGCTAATCCTGAATAGTATCCCAGTTGTAATGAAGCTCTAAGGCCAGCCCATGATTTAGCCAGCCCCTGTAACACCTTCAGCCTGACTTTTTTGAAAACTTTTGCGTTGCCATATTTATATAGGTAACCTTGCTCAGATATACCCGAACCTCTCAACATGTTTATAATTTGTTGCCTGAAGTATGAGAACTTCAATTAAATAGAGACATGAGGACTATCGCACCTGTCTTAGATTTTTTTTCTAAATGGAAGATTTGCTGATTGATGCTTCCCAGCCAATTAGAGAAGGTGCTTATAATCAGTTTGGTATGACTATTTATCACAGCTCTTATGGCGGCTGCCAAGACGTGTGCAATTTAATATTTTCCTTCTCAGGGAAAAAAATTTAATGAAGCGCAAACGGAAATCTCTCAGTGCTCGCACTTGTTCGCTTTTTGAATTACGCAGCTCAAAAGAGAGGCGCGTTTAAATATTGCAGAGGAATTTCTGTAACCTTGCCGGTAGTGCGCACGAACTGAAACGTGCGCACAAGTTTAATTCCTGCAGCCTTTAGGTACCGCGAGGCACAAAAGGAACAGTGCCCGCGAGTAAACTTCAAATTCAGAATGAGAAATTCGATCTAGAATAACGCAGCTCAGAGAAACAATGCTTGCGTTTTTCCCTAGTGCAAGTTTACAGGACATGAAGAGTTAACTGAGCTTGTCAACATTCTCTTCCTTGTCATTCTCTCAGGAAATACAATACTAAATATATTTAATTGGTTAAAGTTGAATTAATCTTCTTCACAGATTTATTTCAATCGTTAGCGCAAGCAAGGCTTCAGTCAGAATTATGTTTCAACAGCTTATTGCCTGAAAACTTGGATGGGAACAGAAATAATACTTTGAAGTTGACACTAACCTTTAATCTTGAATATTGGTAGTAACCGACGAAGCTAACCCCGCATATTCCGCCACTACCCTGACTAACTTTCGCGACGCATGAACAACAGGTGCTGCTCCAGAAGAATCTTCAGTGAAGTGCACAGTAGAATGTTGGAGCACACCTCACCAACTGTCATTTGCAGAAAGACTAGACTGCTAAAACAGCGTTATGCTGTTGCAATGTCAGGATGTTGGCAGCCATGTTGGAGTTTCTACAGTGCCAACTAGCGCTCCAACTAAAAGGATTAGCTACTCTTTGAGTTTGTGAAGAGAGAATAGTAGCTACGGAAGAAATAGGAGGAGGAAACCTCCTGTGATTCCTGACACAGAGACAGAACAAAGAGCACATTCTTCCAGGAAAGAACAAGGGAAGAACAAAGAGAAGGACAGAGGAGAGACGATAGAAGAGATTCATGAGAAAGAAGTGCCAGATGAAAGATTGAGAGAAATTCCACCTGAAATAACACACTTAGATGAACAGGTGCCAGATACAGAGAGAGAGGGAAAGATTATTGCGGAAGACCCCCAGGAGGTGCAGGGAACTCCAACATCCAGTTAGAAGCAGGGACAAGTAGTCAGCAGGAAGATTGTGTGCCGGATATTCGAGGAGGGACAGAAGTAGGGAAAATAAAATAAGTGGTGGAAAAAGAATCTGTTGAGAGTAAAAAGCAGGTTGAAACATAGTCAGAGGAAAGCGAAGATGAAGTTCCAGAAGGCCAAGTTCTGAGAAAGAGAACTTGGAGGACTGAAAAGAACGATAAAGGGAGTAAACGGAAAAGAGTGGCAAAAGATGACGTTTGGCCGAATAAAATAAAAAGATTGAGATATCAACTGACACAAGTAAATTCGCCAAGGGCTGAACAGGTGAATGAAGTGACGAGTCAGGAGAAATCAAAAGAAGAAGAAACAATTGTGGTTAAAGAAAGCAAAAGAACAAGGAAACCTAACCAGAAGTATAAATCACCGGAATGGACATATGTGGCCCTGCCTGAAGTAAAAGAAGAGTCGGATAGCCAAGGAAATCCAGAGGTGTTTGTACCGGAAGTGGTTGAGGAAGACAAAGAATCGGAAATCCTGAGAGTTATCTTGTCCGATATTGGAGAAGAAGCGGATGTTCAGGACATTCTGTATACTGAAAACGAAGGAAAAGTGAAAGATGATGAGATGCCAAACTGAATGAGACAAGAAAATTACTGATGGAAAGACAATAAAATACTGAAAAAGACAAAAACTGGTAGAACCACGTAGGTGCTTAGAGCCTTGGGTTAGAAAACTAGTTGTGAAGTAGAAGAGGCTAAGTCAAAAGACACGGTCCATTTAGCAAAGATGGCAAACATAGATAGTAGTAAAGGTAGATGTACATTCTTTAAAAGATGGTGTAAAATGTGTTGTTGTTGTACAGGACTATTAATGCTTCTTTGGAGTATACTTGCTCTACTAATATCATTTAAAGTTACTATAGATACTTTAGAAGGTCATAACATAACTAATATAGGGAAGATTCAAAAGGTTGTTCCGACTAGAATAGATTAAATTTATTTGCATAAAGATAGGTCTATTACAGATTTTTCTAATAATGTGTTTTCAAAATTGTTGTATGAATATGTTAAAACAATGGACGTAAGGGATTGCTACGTATGTATGCAGTTACCTGCATCTGTATCTGAAGGAGTGACTTATCATCACCTTCCAGTAACATATGGAATAACATGTAGTGTAATAGCTAGTTTATTTTATCAAACCGGTAAATTAGAATATTATTTTTCAGATGTAGATACTATATTTTCACAAGTACCGGCAATTAACAAACTAAACAAGGTAAAACCTGCAAAGGTATTAGGTGAATTTTTCCTAGAGACTAAAAAACTAACACTAGAATACATATTTAGAAATAACTTGACTTGTAGTTTAAAGAAAGAGGAGAAGACATTTTTAGATATGGTTGAAGAAAGGGGGTTGAAAATGCAAAGAAAGGCTTCAGAAGGGAAAGTGGAGAAAACAGTTTGGGATGTAGAAATGGAGAAACACTTGAAAGGGGAAACGAGTCCAACTATGGCTTTAGATTGGCCTCAGAAAGGGAAATTGTGTATAAGAAGGAATCAAACAGCGTATGATAATTATTTTGTAGGGAATAGTGAGTGCCATGATACATACCGAATCATGGGAGGATGGGGATTTAAAGGTGGAAGAGATCCAGTCTTTCCAGGACAGTATTTCATTTGTGGGAACAGGGCATATTATCGTTTGCCAGACCATTGGTATGGCACATGTTATGTTGGCCTGGTTTTTCCAAAGATTTTTCATATGGATAGAGGAGAAGATGGTGTACATAGTTTAGGTAGTTATTTAGCACGTAGAAAGAGAGAATCTTGGACTGAAATTGTGGGTGACATTTTTGGAACACTGATACCCGCAGTGGGAATATCTCTGAATGCAAACAAAATTAGAAGACTTTCAACAGTAGTGGATCGCTTGTCAACAAGCACCGCTGGAGGATTCTTATTGGTTATTACTGAAATGGTTGCCATGCTTGCTATGGTAATGCAAAATCGACTTGCCCTTGATATTTTATTGGCAAAAGAGGGTGGGGTCTGTGGAATGCTGGATGTTCACCATTGTTGTACTTACATTCCTGACGAAAGTAGGGATTTGAAAATTTATATTAAGAATATTACAGAATTGCATGTCGAAATTGCACCACTGGAGGTTGATGGTGTTTTGGAGAAGACTGGAAAGAAAATATCAGCTATTAAAGATTTTGTAGTTAAACTAGGTAGTACATTTTTAGGTAAGATATTATTTCCATTAACATGTGTGATTTTCTTAGTATTAATAATTAGACTAGGATGTATTTGTCGTAGAAAAGATAAAAATCAGAAAAGGTTAAAAAGAGAAATTGTAAGGAGAAGAGATAAGAAACAAGAAAGAGAATTTGAAGAAATAGAATTAGAAGAAATCAAGGAGAATATGTATAAAACCGCAAAAAGAGAAGAAACAGGGGACACTGAAATATGAAAAAACAAGAAATCACTCTGAAATTCCGTAAAAGGGGATACCAAAATTTTGTTGGTGTGGAGCGGGTAGTACAACATTTTGTATACCCCCCCCCCCCCATTCTGCATGTTTATATTAATCTGAATAATCAACTAATAGTAATCTTATTAATTTGTTTGAAGTGAAAGACTTACCAACTTTATTAAAAAAATAATTACACGTGAGAATTGCACTTTGCATGGCTAAACTAATTGTAAATTAACATATGTACGCTTACTAGTAGTAGAAAATTAGAATATTGCATGATATATGTTGCTTTTGTGATGTAATTGTAAGTTGCGCATGATTGAATAAATCTCCTTGTTGTGTCATTGTAAGTCCCTTCGCCCTATAATTTTCAAATCTGACATTTCAGTTTATTGACATCATCTGCGGAATGATGCTGTTCTGCCAGGCAAAATGGGCATGAGGTGTCCCTGGGAATGTCTGACTCAGACTTTGTGAGTACAACTCAGCTTTGCAGACAACTTGCACTGCGATGGGATGGATGTTTCAGGTACAACTTGCTATTTCTCATGTCTTGTCAGTTGGTGCATTTCCTATGTTTTCCATTGTGTCTCTCACAACAATGTGTCTGTGGGTCAATACATGTTTGTCAAAGTTAACCAAGGCTGATACCTCTCTGTGTGCAAACTGGATGTAGGTGTTCATGTGTGTCATTATTGTATGTGACATAAATCATGTTGCAACACGTACACATGGCCCAAAGCTATCCAGGAGATCTAGCCACACTTGTTTGGAGTGTATTAGTTCTGAGTTGCAGTTTAGACACCCTGATGCTGTGACTGTTTGGCTGTGTGAAGTCTCTTGTGGCATACTTGACATGTGTGCGGCTACACTGATGAAACATCGGTGTGATTACTCTGGCATTGGACAGTGCATGGTGTTTCCTAAACATACTTGTATCTGAGATGTTGCTAAGTGTGAACTGTGGTACAGCATGTTACACTAGTGACACGTGTGTTGTCACTGTGTGGATGTGCTTCTCCCAAGCACCTATGTGTGTGACATTGTAATAAAGAGATGTGTGTTCTTTAGACTTCAAGGTCTGTACATCTGCAATGTTAGCTAGCGCTGCACCTGGTGACTGCCTAAATTGTTTTGCACATAATGTCATCTGTTGGTACAGTCACATTCAAGTTCACATGGTACTTAATCTGAAAAACATACAACTTTGACAAAGGGATGTGTGATATGTGATTTTTTTATTTAGGTGCATAAGTTGGGTTCATTAAAAAAGGAAAACAGTGGGAAGGTGAACACAGAGGGGTACAATTGTCAGTGACGGTAAGTGTACACATTGGAGTTGTCACCACATTTGAAAAGTCCACATTTCAATAGACCCCTGCCTTCAGAGTGGAAATGTGGGACAGGATAGTCCACATAGTCATTGTTCTGCGCACAACTGGTGACATTATTGGCGGCTCGACTTCCTGGATTGGGGTGGTGCATTGCCACTTGAATATCCGGTCAGGTTTCTTGGACGTCCCCGCTTATGTTTGCGGGATTCCACTGCTGCAGGCTTTGAGGTGTCTGAGGACACAGCATGTGTCTGCTCCTCCCTCTATGTGGCAGCCACAGAGGTTGATTGAGTAGCTACAGGCTAGCCACTAGATGATGATGTGGGGGCAAGGCTTGACTTGAGCTGCTCTGATGTCCCTCAGAACCCCAATGAGCTGGCCCATGATCTCGATGAGTTGACCAGATCTGTTGTCCATGGACTGCTGTAGTAGCCTGATCTCCTGGAGTTCCTCCAGGACCTCACCCATCTGTCCCTGGTTGCCTTCATAGGTATCAAGGACTCGGGCAATGGTGGCAAGGCCTTCACATGATTTGACCCCAGTGGTCCTTCCACCAGCCCTGCCCCCCAGACCTGTGCCCTTCGCTGAGCCTGCCCCCGGACACTGTCACTTGCATCCTCACTGAGCGCGGTGTTGTTGCTCACCTCTGGGACAGGTACTGTGGTGCAGGCAGTGGTGGTGGTGGTTGGTACAAAGGTAGTTTGGTCAGTAGTCAGCATTGTTGCGGCTGCTGTGGTGGGAGTGGTGGTGGGGCCAGTGAAAGCCACTGATTGTGTCCACCCTGGCAGGCCAGTAGGGCCAGGTTGGTCCTCCACACCCAGATGTTGGGGAGATTCAGCATCTAAGAGTTCACTATCCATGTGTGTGGACTGGCTTTGCTCAGTGGTCGGAGTCTTGGCTGATGCTGATTAAGATCCACCTGTTGGAGAAAGGTTACATTGTCAGGATGTTGAGTGCATTCCAAAAACGTTGTGACACAGTATGTAATGGTTTGAAGGAAACAAAAGGCTTGGTTTGGGATATAATGGACATTATCCATGTGATTTACCTGTATGACATGAAATAGAGGTACATTGATTACTTGTTTGTGAACTGTCATCAATCAATCAATCAATCAATCAGGGTTTCGTAGAGCACACAACTCACCCGTTAAGGTCTCAAGGTGCTGAGGGGTAGATGTGAGCAGCTCCGTTGGGTCATTCGAAGAGCCAGGTCTTGAGGCCCTTACTGAATCGGTGCAGTGTTGGGCTTTGCCGGAGGTTGTTCCAGGTCTTGGCTGCGAGGTAGGAGGACCTGGCACCTGCTCTGGTCCTGTAGAAGCGTGGGCAGTGGCTAGGGAGAGGTTGGCTGAGCGGAGGTTTCTCTTGGGGTATGGGAGGAGATGCGGTCATTGAAGTATTGGGGTCTGGTGTTGTGGAGGGCCTAGTAGGCGTGTATGAGCAGCTTGAAACATGGACATAATGATTATTGTATATCTTAATACTGCCTGTTTCAGTAGACATCATCACCTACCTACTTGATGCTCAACCACTGTAGTTTTGACATGTGTGTTATTCATTTTGCAATACCATGTTTACAAAATAAAGGAATATTCCAATTTGTATTGTCCATTTTGCAGTACCCATCGTATGTGCTGTGTGATTTGAATGAGTGTCCATGCATTTATTTGTGTCATGTCTCCTTCATGATTTCCATCCTTTGTATTTACACATATCAATTCAATTCAATTCAAAATCTTTATTCGGATACAGATATATCCATAAAAGCACAGGTCACATAGCAGCATGATAATACACAAACCAAAAAAAAAAAATCAATTCATAATCAAACATCATAAGAAAGCAGTTTCCAATTGGGCCAACTTAGTTTATGCCTGTCCTATATCATAAAAGGCTTAAAAAGACTGATCCATAAAAAGTATCTATATGTTACAGCAATGATCATAAATGCAATATGAATATATATAAAATCAATAAGAACAAACTTTATAAAGTGCACATTTTGTTACAAGCATGGACTGCAATTTTCAAAAAGGATCCTACACGAAAAATTAATTCTTCCTCTACCAATTTGAGGATTTTCATGTGAGCTGCTTCGTAGTGGACAGGGAAAGTTTTTAAAAAAATGGTATCTGTAGCCATTTTGCATATTTTAAGTAAATATTACAAAAAATAAAAAATGTAGAGTTTTTTGCCTACTCCGGCCATCACAAGGGCATGGCAATTGATCTAGGTTGTCATTATAACCCAGGGGAAAACAAAGTAGAAATTTCACTGTGCTAGCCCTTAGACGAAAAAAGAGTCCTCTCCCCCAGCGGCCTAACGGTCTTAAAAGGTAGCTAGATGGCATATGGGAGACATCCTCGATAGATATGTACCAGACAACAGTGGTTTTCTAAACCTCCTTTTCATGTCTTGCTTTGCTGTAATGTGCATATAGGGCCTCCCGAAGGACTTTTTTATTCGTGCCATCTAAATCAGTAGGGTTTAAAAAGACATGCGCGAGATTCACGCTGCTCAAGCTCTCCCTCGCTGAGGCGAGCCATGGAATTTCCCTACCCTTCTCGCACTTGAGACAGTCTGGTATTATATCTCTAGTGAGGGCTGCTGGCGGGTTGTTCCAAATTGGTAGCCAGAATAGAGCGGGGCGAGCCTTTATATAGTCTTCAACGTAAAGCTATTTCAATTCGCTGTGACAAACGTACTGCGATGCAGAGATCGGAGCTCCCACGAGTTTTCGACAAAATCTATTTTCTTCGCCCTGAATGTTGTTACTCTTTGTGAAACCCCAGACCTCTGCACCATTTGTTGCAATTGGGATACATTGTGATTTAAACATTTTCATGATAGCTAAAACTACCTCTGTCTTTTTGGGCTGCGGGAGACCAAGGATTGAATTAATAGCTTTAGCAAACTTATTGCTGCTGTGCACCACATGATCAACCCAGGAACCATTGGCGGCAAATACCAGCCCCAGATAAGGAAAAGTGCAAGTGCATTGTAAACTTTGGTTGTCTATAATAATAGAATTTAAAGAATACTTTTTCGGGCCACAAGCCATTATAAACAATTTTTTAAAATTCGTACATAAATCTAAGCTGGCCATAAAATCTACAAAACCCCGTACTAAAACACGTAAAGCGTTGGGGTGCGGCCCCTTAAGACTGCATCATCAACATACAATAGGGCGGGAAGTGTATTACCATTGATTTTAGGGACGTCGTTGGAGATTGTTATCAATGATTTATGTAGGTCATTGATATATAAGATAAAGAGGAGAGGGCCCAGGACACAACCCTGCCTGACCCCTCTGCCAACTTAAATATCGTTTGAAACCTCCCCGCCCTTATTGATCCTCACCCGGGCTTTCAGGTAAGGTCCATAAAATCCAAATAAATAGGGGATTTTTGGGCTATAGGATATTTTCCAATAATTAAGTTAAGGTTTAGACACTGTTCGATTGTGCCTATTTTACTTCGGAAACCTAACTGGCATGGTTGTAATATACGATCTTCCTCAGCCCATGTCTTGATCTTATTATACAGGATCCTCCCTAAGATTTTCAATGTGTTATCTATCAGGGAGATTGGTCTATAACAGCTTGGATTAGATAGATTGCTCTTTTTAAAAATTGGTACGATAATGCTAGTTGACCATGTGCTTGGAGTCGGGGCATTAGTTAAATTGTTAAAAACGTTTAATAAAAGAGGCGCCCAGAACTCAGGTATATGATTAATAAGATCCATATGTAGCCCGTCAGTTCCGGGAGCTTGATTGCCCAAGCTCTGTTGATTAGCAACCTCAACTTCAGATAGGGATATTGGAATCCCAGTGGGGACCTGGTGTTCAACAGGGTCCTCGTTTTGTGTTGGGGCTAAATAAATTATAGAAAAATGAGCTTCCCATGCCTCACTGGTTATATTGCAACTTATTGGGGTCAATGATTGTCCCATGGACCTCATGTCTTTAACCGCTGCCCAAAAGCCATTCCCGTTCTTTAATGTGGCAGCACATGCAAGAGCGTCCCAATGCTCTTTTACAATTTCATTCTTCCCAAGCAAGGTGGCTGCCTTGTACTTTTGCCTTGATGATTTAATAAGAGAAGGGTCTTTCAAAGCTGTCTGTTAGCTGAAGAACAGTCACTATTGAACCATCTTGATCCATGTTGTGCTTCCACAATAGGTTTAAATAACATAGATTTGATACCCTCACAAGGTTTGGAGAAAGCACCAATTAACTCAGGAATGTGGTCTTGTAACGATAGACATATGTCAATGGGTCTTGAGTAGTCCCTTACCATCCTGTAAAACAGATTAGTATTGTTAACTCCTTGCCAAACTAGTCTTAGATTGTCAGTAGTGGGGTCAAATTCCTGCACCACACTCTTTGATATATATCGGCTTAGAGGCAATTCTCAATATTATTTTAATAGAATTGTGATCACCACTAGCTTTCAGCAAGCAATCTTCAAGGGTAGGGGAAATAAAATCATAGTCAATAGTGGAAACACTGCCCCTACCTCTGAATGTTGGCTCAGGAGGGTTGTTATTGTTGGTTGTTGCAGCAATTTCCATTATGTTAATTAGTTTGTGATTATGCAGATGGTCCAATAGTTCTGCTCCCCTACTATACGGGGCGCCTTAGTGGTAGATTCTATAACTGGGATAGTTTCCCTAGGAATCTTTTCATTAAAATCTCCCCCAAACAGATGCCAGCTAAATTATCAAAGCCTTTATGATATTGTAATGTAGAGATAAAATCAAACAGGTTGGTAAAATTCATGTTCGGTGAGGTATGAAAATCATTATTGTAAATAATAAGTAAACAAACACACCCCTTTTATAGATCAATGCCTGGAATTTGTTGGCTTTTGTGTCTAAAGCCTTTACACTACCACTCGCAGAGGCATTGACCCAGATTGAAAGGCCTCCAAATGGAAGGCCTAATTTGGGGGTTGGAACAACAATATTAAAACATTTGAACCCTTCAAGATTTAGCCCTTGAGTAGCTCAGGTCTCCTGAAACATAAGGATGTCCTGTTTTTGAACTATTTCTAACCAGTCTGGTTAGGTTATTTTAGATGCCAAACCGGCAACATTCCAGCCTAGTATGTTTAGATTTGGATCACCAGCGGGCTTAGTTAAAATATCATGCTCACATGGCTCTGGTGGATGACTAGTCAGTGTAGGGGTGATCTTGTTGGGTACCGGTAAGGGTAACAGTCAATCCTGGCCATCCAAACCAGACAATGCTGAAAACCTATTATGTAGAATTGGGAAGGGGGTGTCATTAATTATAGACCCGGGGGTGGGTTTGTAGAAGTTACCCAGTGGCAATGACCAGTTAGGAGTTGGATTAATGGTATTCACATCCTGTACCTTCAATAATGATCTAACCATTGACTGGCTTCGAAAATTGATCACTACACAGTCCCCCTCTAGGTTCTTTAATGAAGCCCCCACCCAACTCTTCATACCATGATGATATCGTTCCTGTTTGACACCTTAAACCTTCTATGTTTGGATAGCCAGTCCATGCATTTGTTGCGCAGTTGATCCCACGTTTCTGCTTGATTTTTCTTGAGGGTAGGTACCCCTGCCAATACCAGAACATAGGGACACGCTGCTGGTGGTAGACTCAGGACCTCCCTGCTGGGCTCAAGGGTTCTCATTCTCAAAGGGTCTGAGACACCCCTGCTCAAACTGCCTGGCTTTAGATTTACAGTAACTGAGTTGTTCACAGGTTCACAGTGGGGAGTAGGGGGCATATGCAGAACAGTACCAGACATACTGCAGACACCACTAAAGTTATAAGGATTTTCTGACACAGCATTAAGCTTTGGTAAAAAGCACTCCTTAACTTTACTACATGTTCCACAAGAACGTTCAGTTGAGGAACCAATGGGTAAGATTAATGTGGATGAAGTAGTCAGTTAATTAGAATTGAATACAGCATCAATTGGCGGATTCGAATCCCCCCAGTAATAGACGCAGACTCAATAATTTTTTGTTGTTGGATAATTTGTTCATAAGAGTGTCCAGATGATCTAATCGCTTCCATAGGCAAGTAAAGTTCTTATCTATTGAGTCTTTAATACGTTCAAAAACTGAGTCTACAACAATATTGATGAGGGTGTCTCCGGAACCACTACAGTTAAAAGTGGGATGTACAACCTCAGTCTGGGTGCTAATAGAACGACTCGGTTCCCCATTTAATACAGTCTCTACAATATCAACGTTAAGTGTGGGCAGTGGGGGCTGTATCCACGAGCTCATAACAGTGCGAGATGACCTGGAGGGAATGGGTTGTTTACTTTTGGAACAGACCGGCTTCCCAAGCTTCCTTTTATGTTTGGCCCTTAAAACTGTGGCAGGTGCTGTTGAGCCCATATTTAACTGTGACTCAACAATATTGTCTCCCTTACAGTTCTCATTGGGGAGATCCGCGTTGTTGTAACCAGGTCCTGTAAGTAGTGAGGTGCTTGATGTAGGGGCTGGCACATTACTAGATGTGAAAGGAGAGGCAGGGTCATCTAGAGCCGCTCCTATCATAGGAGCAATCTGTTGAGCTTTGATTCCAAGGGACAGACGCCTCTCAGTTAATTCAATTTCATTAGAAACTATGCTGACAGCCCTTTCTAACATGCTGTCAATGCTGGTAGTGACAGGCCGCAAAGGTAAGTGTCCCTGTGCGCTTCCCCATAATGGTTACCTAAAAATACTTGACTGTTACTTTTCAGTTATATGGGCACTCACCTCAAGTATCTTAGGGTTTGAGGAATGAAAGAGGGGTGGTCCAGTCCTGCCTCTTCTTGACACTGATGGGAGCTGACGGGTCCGCCCTTAGCCCGGGCTTCGCCCAGGCGCGACCGTGACACGCCCGCGTGCGTTCTGCGCTGTGAGAGCCCTGGCCGGACTTTAAGCACCTCCCGGCATGTGCTGGGGTATATTGGTGGCATCTGCGCCACTTGGCTAGCAGGGGGTTGAAGTCTGAGGCTCCCCTCGGTCGTGGATTCTGCAAGAATGGGCTCACATATCATTGTGCAAATATTGTGATATGCCTCGACATTTCTTTCCTGGAGCCTTGATGATTGGAAGTGTGAGTAGTCCGACATGCACTTGAGCATACCAATGTGTGCAGTTGATGTGACATATAGAGCAGTGTAGACATGGTTGCTAAGTGAGGAATGTGGCTAGAGCAGTGTACCATGCTGTGGAGGGGTGATGCAAGAAGGCCTGGTGGGAGTTGTGGTGGTGTGCTCCTGTCCCAACACCCCTCTAGTAATATGGCTACCTACCTATAAGGTGATGCTGAGGAGTGAAATGACTGCCACATGGCGATGGGAGGGGTGTTCCATGCTGTTCAGGGGTGAGGCAAGTGAACAGAAGATGGCTACCTACCTGTAAGGTGATGCTGAGGAATGAAATGGCTGCAACATGGGTCTGGGGTGTGAGGTGTGTTCCATGCTGTTTGGGGGTGAGACAAGAGGGCCTGGTGGGGGTTGTAGTGCTGGCTGCCTGTCCCCACCCCCCTCCCTAGTGAGATGGCTACCTACCTGTAACGTGCAGCTGAGGAGTATAATGGCTGCCACATGGCTCTGGGGTGGGAGGAGTGTTCCATGCTGTTTGGGGTTCAGGCAAGAGGGCCTGGTGGGAGTTGTAGTTGTGTGCTCCTGTCCCCACCCACCCCCTAGTGAGAAGGCTGCCTACCTGTGATTTGAAGCAGAGGAATGAAATGCCTGCCACATTGCTCTGCGGTGGGAGGTATGTTCCATGATGTTCTGGGGTGAGGCTAGAGGGCTTGGTGGGAGTTGTAGTACTGGCTGCCTGTCCCCACACCCCCATTCCATAGTGAGATGGCTACCTACCTATAATGTGCAGCTGAGATGTGAAATGGCTGCCGCATGGCTCTGGGGTGGGAGGAGTGTTCCATGTTCTTTGGGGGTGAGGCAGGAGGGCCTGGTGGGAGTTGTAGTGGTGTGCTACTGTCTCCACCTACCCCCTAGTGAGATGCTACCTAACTGTAAGTTGAAGCAGAGCAGTGTAATGGCTTGCAATGGGGTTATGGGGTTGGAGCAGTGTGAACAACATATGTGATCACTGGATGTGATAGTCTTTGTCAATTGGCATGCAAAAGAGTACATGACAGTGTGGTTGCAGTTTTGTAGTTGATACTTATCAGTCTCCACTCCCCCAGGTATTTTATGTTGGCTTAGCAGGACCGCGCCTGTCAGAACGCAAAGTTTTTTGCGACAGGACTGCGGTATCATCATAATTTCCACAGTGGTCATGCTGCTGGGGAACCGGCGTTTGGTTATTGAAAAAAAGCTTTTCCGTTCCCCTCAGTTGGAGTTTCAGGCATTTTTACTGTGGTGCACAGATTTTTTTCCATTTCTGTGAGAAATTGGCCTGGCATATGCTGGTCACTACTTAAAGTGGCCACCTTGCACCAGTCCAATTCGACTCTTATGATAGATAGGTTTAAGACAACCTTTTAAAGGAAGCTATCCTAGTGGTAGCTGTGGAGAGCAGCCTTCAGGCTAAGTCTCAGAGGAATGTAAAGCAGCTTGTTTTACGTTATAATCTCTTGAATTACCAAATGAAAGGACACCACACAGGTATATATATATAAAATATATATGTATTTATTACTAGACACACTCTACTAATCTCTTTATGAGATTAGAAGTCAGGAACATATGCAAACATCAACGTTTCACAACAAATTAAGCACAAATATGGCTGGGGCCCTGGGGCGTACCTGACAATATACTAAAAAAGAGGTTTAGGAATATCGACTTGCAAGGGGACAAGGCCTAGGGCCTTTAGAATCACTGGGGTCTCACTAATCTACCAAAGGCAGGTAAGTAAAGGACCCACGGGAGACGCGTGCAGTGTGAGAACACAGCCGCGGGTTCCCTATTGATTTCAATGGAGCAAGTCGCGGTTGGAATTTTAAAGTTCTAGGGTACTTCGGGAGAGTCTACAAGCAAGTCACTTACAAGGTAAGTAGGTCGAGGGCCAACACACACAGGAGCACCGGAGTGCACAAGTTACCTCACCCAGGGAAGCCAGGTGCATAGGTGTCATTTGGTGTCGGGTCGCGGCATCGTTTTCAATGGGAGCCAAAGAAGACTTTCTGTTTGTGAAGACTGGAGAAGTGTCCGGTGGAATCCAAGGCTGGAATCTGAAGAAAGAAGACCTGAAAGCAGAGGAGACAGTGTTCAAAGTCACTTGCCAGTGACCCGGGCCCAGGAAGATGGATGCCCACAGTCGTCTGGTGATTTCAGGTGATCACAGGTGTTTTGACTCTTCAGCCACGAGGTCCAGGAGGTATCGAAGATAACCAGGAGCTGGATTCGGAGTGTCCTACAATGTCTGCAGCTTACTGAGGTGTCGGCAACCGGATTGGAGCCAACAAGCCTTGGCAACAGCAATTCTTGTGGAATGTGAAGAAAGTCAGCGGTGAAGACCAGCAAGGTCTGAGGGACTCACCCAGCAAGGGTAAGTCAGGGCAGACCTCGGGCAACCAGGGGAGCTCTTTGCTTCTGTAGAAAAGTCTTCAGAGGACCCACAAGCCAACAGGCAAGGGATCGCAAAGATGCCTTGGAAGGATTCACTTCACAGGAGCCCACGGTCACTTGGGATGAGGTAGGCCTCTGATCTTTGGTGGAAATCCTGCTGGAGGCTTGGACCACACATGGTCTACTGCACAAGTTCGTAGAATGTCGTGAAGGGATTGCACTCGAAAATAGTGCATGGTACCTGGGTATTGCTGTTCCTCGTCACTCGTGGGGTCCACTCGCCTCAGCTCTGCTGGGGACTCACAATGGCTGTCGAAAAGTCAGGAAATCCACTTCTGGGGTTGCAAGGACTTCGGACTCCGGCGGGAGCGGCAAAGTTTGCGACCATTGATTCAAAGTTTTGGTGCCTGCCAAGCAGGGGAGTCACTCCTTGACTCCAAGGGAGATGCTTCAGTCTTCCAAAGGTAGTGGAACGTCGAAGGTCCAGGATTGTTCTTGTAGAGCGTCGTCCAGGGATATCTAACTTGCAATGGCAAGGGTTCCCTATCTTATACTAAAGGAAAGGGAGGGACTAGCTCTATGACCACTCCTATGGGAGGGTCAGGGGAGTGGGTGGTTACACCCACTTCCCTTTGTCCAGTTTCGCGCCAGAGCAGGGGCAGGTAGCCCCTGAACCGGTTTGAGCTGGCATATGCACAGAGGAGCCTATTGCTCCCCCAATGCAGGACTTCAAAGCAATCTAGGAGTGCACCCACCCAGCCACAATACACTAAATCCTGTCTGGAAGGTGGTGACACCTCCCTGTGACAGGATGCCTATTGTTGGGCCTCCTCCACTGTGAGTTTCGGTCAGCAGCAGGAGGGCAGCCCAGTGTCTTTGCTGGTGGCATCCATTTTGTGATGCCAGGCTCTTTCAGATTTCTACCGTGTTTCCACAGTAGGTACTTGTCTATCCCTCTAGAAGGGTGGGATCATACTCCCACACCAGTAACTGGTGTGGGGGTATGATTCCAAGGCGTTTGACACCAAACACGACATGTTTTGATGCAGCCATCCCAAAGTTAGCATTTACCGCTAGGTTATAATGCACTTAAGAGTATATGGTTTAACCGCATCCACAAACAGCCACAGAGAATAGACTCTGAGGGCTGCAGAGGGGCCCTGCTCAGGCAGAGGCACCCCCTCACATGTAAACCAAGCACCCTGCCCTCAGGATTGATAGGGCCTGCCTTAGGGGTGACTGATAGGTTTATATGTGTGTGTAAGGTGAGATATAGGGAACCTATATCTCAGTGAGGAGTGCTAACACTACCTCACCCAGGCTGCAGTAGCAGGCCTGTGGTGTCAGATTTAGTCTGCTTCCCAGGGGTGGCATAATACATACTTCAGCCTCTGGTAGGCCTGTGAAGTACCTATGCCCTTGGTACCTAAGGTACCATATACTCGGGGCTCATAAGGTACCACAGTATCCAATCACTTGTGCATCTAATATGCACTCCAAGTTGTTTAGAGAGAACAGAGAGACTGGGGCCCAGATTAGCAGGGACCCAGCCAGACTAGCCAGAACCCAGTGTTAACATCAGAAAAAAAGTGGGGGCAACATAAGTGCAGATCCTATTCTCCTATCAATTTCCGACCACCACAGACGGATTTTGCAGTCCATGTATTGTAATTTGACCGTCAGATATTCCCCGGACCCAGCGGGGGGGTTTTCTGCGAAAGCACAGCAGTCGGATGGCTTTTCCGATCGCTATCGTAATTGGCCCTTAATGAATTATAATTAATTAATAGTTTTAAGTTAATATCAATTATTTAATTGAGAAATATTTATGTCAATTGTATAATACATTTATTTGAATTAGGTTTCAGGTGAGGGTTTTGTATTTTGTAGTGGTATATGTTATGGAGTAAATTATTTCTAATTAATAAATACATATTTGTTGATTATTAATATTTGACAATTAATTTAGTATAGTGTGTAATACAATATTTTATTTGTGGTGTGTATTTTTTGTGTGTGTGTAAACGGTGTGAAGGAATTTAATTTTAATAATCAAATATAATGTTAATTTATAATAATTAATTAAATGATAAATAATTATGCAGAATGCTGCAACCGCTGCTACTGGGCTGTTTGGGGGACTCCAAGCCACAGAAACCATCGCTCCCAGGGGGAGGGGCTTCTCATGCGGACACTGTAACCGCCGCAGCTGGACTGTTTGGGGGACTCAAAGTGCCAGAAACCATCGCTACCAGGAGAAAGGGGCTTCTCTCGCTCTATGAATCACCATTGAACACCCACGGCGTGGGACACTGCAACTGCCGCTGCTGGACTGTTTGGAGGACTCCAAGCCCCAGAAACCATCACTCCCAGGAGGGAGGGGCTTCTCTCGCGGACACTGTAACCGCCGCTGCTGGACTGTTTGGGGGACTCAAAGTCCCAGAAACCATCGCTACCAGGAGAAAGGGGCTTTTCTCGCGCTATGAATCGCCATTGCACACCCACGGCGTGGGACACTGCAACTGCCGCTGCTGGACTGTTTGGAGGACTCCAACCCCTAGAAACCATCGCTCCCAAGAGGTAGGGGCTTCTCTTGCGCTCTTAAGCGCCATCGCATAACTGTGGTGCGGGACGCTGCAACCACCGCTGATGGACTGTATGGGGGACTCCAACCCCCAGAAACAATGCTCCCAGGAGGGAGGAGCTTCTCTCCCGCTCTGAGCCCGGGCCAAGGGCGGGCTCCTCCTGGGCCCATCTGCGCCAGGAAGAGGCAGGGCAGGGCCACCCCTCTTGGTCCCAAACTGTAAGTACAGCATGCTGTAACCTGGTGTGGTGGGCCCTAAACGGTTTATTAAGTTTTCCCAAACGATTAACGCACTAGGCTGGGCTTGGCCTTGTCCAAAGTGCCCAAACACGAATAAGTCATGGGCAAAAGGACAGCATCTGATAAAAACCGGGGAGCATGTAGTGCAAAAAAGAATCCCAAGACATGCTGCCGATAATTGCACCCTCCACGAAATTGACAAACTTATCAAGGAAGTGGAGGACCTGCTAGCTTCCAAACTGAAGGCTAAAGGGCAAAACCAGCAAGGGAAGGTCTTAAATGGGGTGGGGAAAGGGGGAAAAACTCAAAGCACCAAAAAAGTATTGATACCTACTTTGACCAATTACCAGAAACTATTTCAGGTACTACCTTAATTACAAGCCTGAGTGCTGGGGCCCGCCATCAGCTCCTGCTCTCTCTCCCACGTCCACAGCAGCTCAAGTAAACTGGAAGGAGTGCATAATTGCAAATGTGGAATGCTCATATCATTATACCGTACTAGAAAATCTCAAATCTTTGGACTATAACCCCCCACAATTGCCTGGGGGCGTGACACTGTGAGGGCCTATGTGACCAAAGACCCTGTGGGCATAAAAGACCAATTATCTGTATTAAGGAATGAAATCAACTCTCTAAGGGAGACCATGGAAAAGATGGCCAGAGTATTAGCAATTAAGCTGGACACACTTCCTGCCCTAGTCATAGGTTAACAGAAACAACCTTTTGAACCCGGGCCCGGGTACGGTCCCCCCACAGGCCAGAGAGCATGAGCGATAAACAAAATGGAGAGTAGTCCTATTCTCTGATCCTCAATTCCTGTAATTCCACCATGAAGGAAAGGTTGCACGCTCATTCCTTTTCAGCACCTGTCCATTCTCTGTTGCGAGAACAGAAACCCGATACAGCTAGAGTGGCTAACAGAAGCTCTGGGCCATACCCGAAAATACCCGGGACTCATAAACTTAATGTGGGACATTATAACTACATCTATTCCAAGGGGCACATCACAGAGGGAAGGCGGGTGGCTCTCATTCACCCTAGGTCAAATTAAATCCCCTGGTGCGAGCAGCTACATGTAAACCATAGCTTGATAGATGGGAGATACAGACCGTGTGCAACAACTAAAGAAAATGCATTTAGCCAGGTACCTCCCGCCCCTGTGAGACCAGACGTGGCAACCTTTTGACCTTTTTTGATTAACACCCCAAAAAACAAAGCCCATACCTGGAAAGTTATGAGTCATTGGTAAGCAAGGTGATCCATCAGATTCGGTTCAAAAGGGGCTGCAGATCCATTATTAGGGAGGACATATTTAATGTTTAACGGTTTCATACTGATAATCAACAGCGGGACCATATTGGAGTGGCTTTTAATTCTATCAAACAAAAGGAGGGATGAATAGGGCTTGTGTAGGTCCAACGTACGTGCCCTGCGCTCAGTCTACAAAACCATAGATCTACTATTAGATCATGGTCTAAGAGTGGCTAATGGGAACAGTCTGATTGCCCCCCTTGTCTAACCTTTAAAAGCGGTTTGAGTACCTCATAAATAAATTTCATCCTAGTGGATCGTAAGCTATGACCAGACCTACATGGTATGAAGGTGATCCCTAGACCGGACAGTGACCACCAAGCCTTAAGCGCATCCTTGTCTATGATTGCATTTGCTGACGCAAAACTAGATCAAGCAGTGACCATGTCGCCCATAGTCCCTACAACTAGTTTAAAAAATATTAAATGGGCAGTCATGGAGATAGACATAAAGAGAATGACACATCTATATAATCTTTTAGTGCAGAAACTTTCTCAGGTAGACCTCACAGATATAGGTAGCATCAACTTTGCCTCTATTCACTCAGAACCTATGGGCACATTAAGATCATGCCTTGTGAAGAGCCAAAAAAGAGGGGTTTTCCAAAAGAAAACTCTATTCTGGTATTCAAAATCCCTCTTACTAAGTGCAATCAAAAAGGGACAAAGAGACAAAATCGCACAGGCCAGAAATAGGTACAAAACCACGTTAAGAAATGCCAAAAGAGAGGGGGAGGAGCCAAGATGGCGACCGGAGCAGACGCTTGAGCGCCCGGCTCCGTCGGCCCTTGGCCCCGGACTACTATCCTGATTCCTATCCTTGCCGATTTTCGAGGTGAAACGTGTACGACGACGCGCTGTCCACGCCGCCACTTCCCCGAAGTCTCAGCCCGCCCGGATGCCGGAGTTTTTGGTGTTTTTGCTCTCCGCCCTGGACCCCTGCTCCATTGTGGCCTTTGCCGGCCCCCAGGAAGCTCCGCAGTCCCCGGACCCGCTAGCGCAAATCCGAGCCCCGCGGTCCCGACCTCACCTAACACCACGGACTGTCGCCAGATGAGCCTGGGGAGGGACGGCCAGACACCTCCTGCACCCTGCGCCTGAAGGGCTGGGGCTGTAAGGTAAGCCCCGGTGAGGCGGGTCTCCTGCCCCGATCGGTGGACCGCGCTGTGGGAGGCTGCCGACCCCCTTCTTCTATTGCCTAGTCGGCTGCAAAGAGAACCCGAGGGAAGGGAGGCGACTGTTGGCTTTCCCAGTTGCGGCGCAGACCTGAGGGGAACTGACTCCTTGCTACGACCCCCCCCCCTGGCCATTGTACCGTCCGGCGGTAAAACATGGCGTTGTTTGCCTGCTCGCGGCTGGGGGGTGATACTCCGGTCTTGCCCGCTGCCCGCTTCGCCCTCCCTCCACCAGCCACCAGCTCCACAGTGCCGTCCCGGATTGCTGCCGATGTGGGGGTGCAGCTTCCGCTGACATGCGGCTCCGTACTGGCCGTCCTGCGGGACTTTCGTTCACAAATGTTTGCTCGCTTTCAGGCGCTAAGTGAGCAGTTTGACTCCCTGTTGTCGGCTGCGGGCCGTGAGCGCTCCGTCTGTCATCAACACGGCGTGGGTCTGCCAGTGCTTTTGTCCTCTTGCGGGGACGCAACGGCTGTGTGTGATCGTGCTACACTGGTGCCGGCATCTGGCTTTCCCGGCACCCAGGATCAATTGCTCTCCAGCTTAACAGCGGATACTTTGTTTCCCCGTTCATTGCTGCCTGCTTCATTGTTGCCTGCCTCACCGCGTCTGCAGGAGTATCCAGCTGAGCAACACCTAACATCCTCGAGGAGTCGTTCACGGTGGCCTACTGCTTCTTTTCTGTGGAACTCCTGTACTCTACATGCCATGTCTGGACTTTATGTGGTGCACAAAGGGACCTCTACAGATGGTCGGCGGCCATTTTGGGATTCTACTTCACCATCTTCTCCCAAACGGCCATATTGTCTTTGTCTGCACGGGATGCGGGGCCTTCATGTAGGGGCTGGCTTAATCTCAAGCCCGCGATCGGGCCAGGGCTAGACTGATTAATGTCGCCATGGTTTCACGGAGGGGCTGGACTGGGACTGGAACTGTATGTGTACTTTGTGCGCATTCGTCGCGATTTGTCTTCCTTCATCTAAATTGTTGTGACAATTCATTTTCACACGACCGCTTTTGGGGTAGTGGGTTCTCAGTGTGTGGAAGCCAAAGATGGCCGATGGTTTAGGGCGCTCTGATGATACGTAGGCTCCTCCCCACCTTCTTCTTTTTGGGAGTTTAGATTAGAATAGTCCTATTCTTTTCTCACCCCCTTTAACATAGGTGTATTGTTTTCTTATCTTTCTTTACTTTATTCTTACTCTCTTTCTTGTCTATATTTCGGGTTTATTGGGCGACAGGCACTATGCTGGGGGGGGGAAGGCCGTAGCCTCCGCATTGGTGTAGGGTGGGGGGGTAACTTACTGTTTCTAATTAGTTCTATGGGCCTTTTTTCTCTTTATGTTTCTGCGCTATACTTGTTTCGATTCTGGGTCCGGGTGGGGGGTTGACTGAGTGGGGGCGGCACTGGAGGGGTGCGTAATTGCTCATGTGACTATCCTGTTATATAACTGCATTGCCTCACTGCCTGCGATTTTACTTCCATTGCTGTTTTAATGATGCTGCTGCTCTCCCGTGTGGTGAAGATATCGTGCGGACTCGAATCTCCTTGGTTCTTATTCTTCACTGACTATTTCCCTGATAAACTTATTTTGAAAACTTTAAAATTAACCTTCACTTCTCCTTTCCCTGGGGTCAAGGATCTCTCCAGTGTATGTTTCATAAATCGTTGCTAACCTTGACCGTTGAAGCACAGGGGCCGTAATGTTTGTATCAGTGCTTAACCGTATCGTGGCCGGCCTGAAGGTTGTAGGCCCGTATTTGTTCTTTTAATATGCACGAATAAAGGTTTTAAAAAAAAAAAAAAAAAAAAAAAAAAAAGAAATGCCAAAAGAGAGTGGAAGGAGGAACAGTGGTTACTAATGGCCGAAGCCCTAGAGAAGGGTGACCACAAGACTTTTTGGAAATTAATCTCTGCCAATCCCACTAGTGCCAACCATTTGGAATTAGCTATAAAACCTGATATATGGGTTTCACACTTTAGTGGTCTGTATAAGGACAAATGGAACCAAATTATTCCAACAAGCCACCCCCTAGGGGCAAAGAGTACCAACATGGAAAACACAATCCATGTCGAGTCTAGTAGATCTGCTGCATCAGAAGTCAATCTGTGCTTTGCTATAGCCAAAACCCATTTATCAGTAAAGCAAATGAAAAAAGATATGGTGCCTGGGATAGACGGTATGCCAGGTGATCTCTTTTTGTCCTAACCAGACATCTGGGTCCCATACCTGAGCGCCGTATGTAATAGCATTCTATGAGGCAACTCTATTCCGCCTACATGGCATGGAGTGATTATCATACTTATCTACAAAAAGGGAGAAAGAATAAACCCCTCCAACTATAGACCCATCAGCCTGCTGAATAATACCCAGAAAATCTTCTGCAGGCAGGTGTTGTTCAAACTCAATGACTGGATAGAGGAGAACAACATCTTAGAAGAGGCACAAGCCAGGTTTAGACCCAAGATTAGCACACTGAACCAGGTCCTCCGCTTAAAGGTGATAACTTGGAAATATGTCACCTTGAAGCGTGACCATCTATATGTCGCCTTCATAGACTTGAGAGCGGCATTCGACCTGGTCCCAAGGGAAACACTATGGGAGGTATTGGATGGATATGGTATTCCCCCAGACCCACTTAAGCTACTGAAAGTCTTACATACAAGCACCCACGCAAAGGCCAGGTGGAACAATGCAGGGGACCTGACAGATAAAATAGAGATCAACCAAGGGGTAAGACAAGGGTGTGTTCTTGCCCCCACCCTCTTTAGCCCATACATTAATAGAGCAGTAGGCAGACTGATGGACTGCAACTATGATGCCCCTAAATTAGCAGGTGTGTCCACACCTATTCTGATGTTCGCGGATGACAGACTGCTAATTTCACGCACTCCAATTGGGCTACAAGCAGAATTGAATGCCTTTATCTCCTTCTGTAAGGAAAAATGTCTTGAACTAAACTCCTCAAAGTCTAAAGAAATTACCATTAATCCTCACAGAACATATAGAGGAAATGTGCTTATAGGAGGGGTCCCCCTTGAGAAAGTCTTGTATATTGATTTCCTGGGAGTTAGGTTAAGTGATAGTCAGACATGGGGTCCCCAACTAGAGAAAAACAAAGCCATCCTCCAAATAAAAACCTCAGCCATAGGGAGAAAGTGTAGGGCTGCCTCTGGAGGTGCTCTGTCTCCGATTATTACCATGTACAGAGTGGCAGCTGTAGCATCAGCAACCTATGGAGCTGAGATCTTGGGTCATGCCCCAGCAGAGGTGTTGACAATGGTTGAAAATAAGTTTATAAGGGGCCTCTTTAATCTTCCCCAAGTTCCCCTATCACCCCATTGAGATTTGATCTAAGCCCTTAACCCAATACACCTAGTGGCTTTACTCAAACCCTTGCTATAGTGGATTAGACTTTGGTTCACCAGAGAATTAGTAACCTGTAGGGACTGTATGAAAGAGCTAGTGTCCCTCGATAGGGACTTAAGTACACCCTGGCTGAAGGTGATAAAAGTCATATCACATAGAATAGCCATGGTTAACCTATGGAACACCCCGGAGCTGATTATCAAAAGTGATGCCCAGGAAGCAAAAACCCGGTTCTGGGAGGAAATTGTACCGCAAACCCGGAAAATATACCAGGAAAACATCATAACTGGTCAGTTTCTCACCCACAAATGTACACCCAGTCTAGAGCCTTACATGGATCGAATGTACCCATGCAGTTCTAAACGTCTCTATGTCCAATTCAGGTGTGGCATGCTGCCCCTGAGAACCCACACAAAGAAATGGGACAAGACACCTTTAAACTCCAAGTTCTTCCCAAATTGCCTAAACATCGCAGAATCGGTAGAACACTTCATGTTCTTCTACCTTCAATATAGAAATCCACGTAAGAAATAGCTGACAGTGGCACTAAAATCCATGGGTGTGAGACACTACAGGGAAGCAGTAAGGCTCCTTAAGAGCGACACTAGGGAACTACCAGCATTGGCAGTCTTGCGTTTGTTGCTCTGTGCTTGGAATCAGAGGAAGAAGGCCATTGATAACTCGCCTCCTATGATAGCCAGTCCACAGTAAAAGGCACAGAAGGTTCATCTAGCGTCCTACCATCCTCCATGTCGTATTTTCCTAATGTCGACATCGGGGACACTGTTATTTTTACGGTCTGTTTATTAAATTTCATTACAAGACCGGAGGCTACATTATGCAATAACTTTTAATGCTGCCCAAGATCTGCAGCCTTTCAAAGTGTAACCATTACATCACAAATAAAACATTCCAATCAACATAACAATGTGCCATAGAAACCAAGCATCTTCCTCTTTTATTCGCTGCCCACGGACAGTTAAGTACAACTTCTTCTTCTCTCATGACCTTGATATTTTTAAACATATTTAATCTGTTTTTTACTTGTTTTATTTATATATACAACCTTAATATTCAAAATGTGACCCTTTATATATTATTGTACTGATGTTGCATATCTTTTAACTTAAGATATAATGAGTTTCTCATTCCTATCTTTCTAACCCCTCTCCCTTCCAATTTACGGTTGGGATCCTTTTCCTTCTTTTCCCATATCTAACAATTAGTTTAGATTTACCGCAGGAGCTCTTAACTCTCCGATCTCTCTTTCCCTCTTCCGTAACAAAACAATTAGATCGAGCCTTTGAAGTCCGATCGTAATGTGTAAGAAGGATACCGTATAAAGATCGTAATTTCTAGTAGGATACTAAGTATAAAGCCCTTGATTATTAGACCAAACAAGGTGCAAAGAACCCCTTCGCCCCCTACAACTTGCCTTCCCGACTTTCAGACCTCCCGGTCTTGTACTGGACCGAGTATAATTTCTCTCTTCATACGCGCGTTCAAACAAGCGCATCAGATTACTTGCGGGTCTCTCTCCGGCTCCCCTGGTGGTGACCCACCTTACAAACAAAAGCTCCTTGCTTTATTGTGACCAGCAAGGCATAAATTTAAGTGAAAATAAGAGAAGGTCTATCTCACGCGCTGTGTGTCTCCATGGACACGCACAGCGCTCAAGATTGACCCGCGATCAGCTGTTGACTCCAACGCTACCGGATTAAAACGAACTTTGCCTGCTCTCTCTCCCTTTAAGCCCTAATAACTATAATACCTTGATATTTTCCTTCCTAAAATCAAGAAAGGAACATTTCTTTCACAGGCTTGTTTTGACAAACAAAAAAAAAGGGGAAAAAATAAGAACCTTGTTGAGAGTTATATATATATATATATATATATATATATATATATATATATATATATATATTCAATCATATTTTGAATTATATTATGTCTCAAGAGGACTCCCAAACTAACAATGAAATGCCCCTTACTCAATCCTCCTTAATGAACCTCTTTGAGAGGCAATTAAAGTCCTCACTGAAAGAAGCTGTAGAAGCAGCACTTACAAAAAGGAAAAGGGATACTCATGGAGATCCATCAATGCTTTCTTCGGTTGAAGAATTGGACAGCCTCCCCACTAAAGGCGGTAAGGCTCTAAAAAAGACTAAACATATTGAACCTCAAGGTATCCTACGTACTAACAACGAAAGGGTCTTATCCATTGGTAGCCTCTGCGCTACACATGACCAAGGTGTCCAGAGCGGCACAAAAAGAACAAGCAACCTTAATGGCGCAAAAAGCTCAGGTGTCCCTCGCGGCACAATAAGTTCTGGTGCACCTCACAGCACAATTGACCTCATCGAAGATGACGATGATTACCTTTCCCCAAATGACATGATTGATGAGACCGATGAATACATCTTTGACCCACAAGAAAAATTTGAGGATGACCTTGACCAAGATTTGGGGCAGTTTACTAATTCTAACACCATTAAAGATCCTTCTGGTTCAGAGATGTTTAATCCTTCTAAAATTACCCATCCTAGAGGTTCGGATTGGTGGCCTTTAGACCACGTAGCCAAATTCATTAAGGCTTGGATTAGAAAGCCGCTGGAAAGAAATACTCGCAATCTAATGCGTTCCGAGTATCCAAGACCGTTTCTGGACAATAAGCCCGGCTTAACCCCAAACCTAGACCCTGAACTAATAACCTTTCTATTCAAAACTGGCAGATACCCACGTAAAGGGCTAGAACAGTGCCAAGATAAACTTCTCGACACCCTTGGCCCTCTTTCTAGAATTCTAGATCTGGCAGAGGAATCCTCCTTGAATGGTACCCCCGTAGATACTGAACTCCTTCGAGGATGGAGCCAACGTGCTATTTGCCTCCTGGGTAACGCTAATGCCAATCTCACCTCAGAAAGGCGCAGAGCCATCCTAATGCGCATGAATCCAAAATTGGGAGATCTGGCTAACAAAGATATTCAAGGAGACCCTAACGGCCTACTCTTCGGAGAGGCTTTTATTATAACACTTGGAAATTACGTGTCAACCTTTTCAGCTTTTAACAAAGCTCAATCTAATATGAGAAGAATGTTTGGAGGAAGAGATTTTGGAAGGGCTGACAGGGGAGGACCAGCTGTCAGCCGAGGTTTTAACAGGTCCTCTTACCCTCAAAACCAACGTGGTTACTGGAGATCCTATCGGGGGAACAACAACTTTTATCCCCAAAGAGGCCGCTACACTCGAGCACGAGGCGGTAACAGTCGTGGAAGATTCCAGACACAAGGACAACCAGGTAAGACCTTCTCTTCCTACTTCTTCCCTCCCAAAGGTAGGGGGAAGACTTCTCTTCAGTCACAACTGGTCCACCATTACGAACGATGCCTGGGTCTTAAAGACTGTGAAAGGTTTCAAAATAGACTTCATCACTATCCCTTATCAGATCAAAATTCCAAGAGAACTTACCCTAGATCAGGAAAAATCATCCTTGGTAGATGCAGAGGTATCCCAAATGTTATCCAAAGGAGCGATTGTCATTGTCTCGGACGACAGTCCAGGCTTTGTGAGCACAATCTTCCTTGTAAAAAAGAAAGACAAAGGATGGCGTCCTGTTATAAATCTAAAAGATTTGAACTCCTTTCTCGTATACAGACACTTCAAAATGGAGGGTATACACCTTCTGAGAGACATCCTCCAAGAGAAGGATTGGCTCATAAAACTAGATCTCAAGGACGCGTACTTTACCATCCCTATGAATCCATCCTCTCAAAAATTCCTGAGATTTGTATGGAGAAATGTAACTTATCAATTTCGTTGCCTTCCCTTCGGTCTATCCTCAGCTCCTTGGTGTTTCACCAAGATACTAAGACCAGTGGTCTGTCGCCTGAGGAGAAGAGGAGTTTGCCTCATTATCTACCTAGACGACATCTTACTGATGTCCCAAAGCAAAGAAGAATTACTGACTCGCATGAAATGGACTGTAGATCTCTTAGAGAATCTAGGTTTCATCATCAATGTGGAGAAATCCATTATGACCCCTTCTCAAAACTTAGAATTTTTAGGTTTTCAGGTGAATACTCCTCTAACCCGATTACAACTTCCTCAGAAGAAATTATCAAAAATAAAGAAAGAAGTTTCTCATATCCTAACCAAGAAATCAGTCAGCTTGAGAGAACTCGCAAGGATAGTAGGTCTCTTATCTTCATCCATCCAGGCAATTTCACCGGGTCCCTTACATTACAGGGCCTTATAAAGACTAAAATCCTCAGGACTAAAAAAAGGCCTTTGGTATTCAGACCTTATTCCCCTTTCCCTGGAAGCTCGAGAGGATCTCTTATGGTGGTGCAACAACTTAGACAGTTGGAATGGAAAAGCAATATTTGGGAGCACCCCGGACCACACATTGGAATCGGATGCGAGCAATCTAGGCTGGGGTGCCAGACTTGGGAAATTAGAAACCGGAGGGAGATGGTCCCAAGAGGAACTCCCCTTACATATAAATTGTCTGGAAAGGATGGCCAGCCTGAACGCCCTTATGAGCTTCAAGCATATACTAAAAAACAGCGTAGTCCTTATCAAATTAAACAACTTTACAGCTGTTTCCGACATCAATCGCTTAGGGGGAGCAAGGTCAAAGCTTCTAGCAGATCTGGCCCAAAAGATTTGGTATTTTTGTTGGAACCAAAAAATTATTCTGAGGGCAGAATTTATCCCAGGTCACCTGAACACAAGAGCAGATTGGAACTCGAGGTTCCTAAAAGACTCGAGCGACTGGAAACTGAACCCTTTAGTTTTCCAGAGTCTTCAGGATCTTTGGGGTCCTTTCGAGATAGACCTCTTTGCCAGCAGACTAACCTTTCAAACAGATCGCTTCTTCAGTTGGAGACCAGATCCACTAGCAATTGCAGTGGACGCCCTTCTACAACCATGGGACTCACCTCCTTCCCTCCTTTCGCATTAATTCAGAGAGTACTCCTGAAAGTTTGAATGGAGCGTTGCCGCATTGTTCTAATTACTCCCTTTTGGAGTTCTCAAGTATGGTTCCCAAGCATGATGGAGTTAGCGATAGAATCTCCACGATTTATCCAAGGGAGTTTGGACCTCCTTCAAGGCCCAGAGGGAGAGGTACATCCTCTTCTTCTAGAAGAAAAAATGAACCTTCTTGCCTGGAAGATTTCAGGGGTTCAAGAAAATACTCAGGCCTTTCGGGAGAGGCTAAAAACCTTTTGGACAAATATTGGGCTCCAGGAACAAGGAGAAGGAGAAGATACACTGGGGCTTAGAAAAGGTGGTGTAGTTGGAAAGGAATATGGATCCCGTGGACGCACCTGTAGTTGACGTAGCAAACTTCTTAGCGGACCTCTTTAAATCAGGACTTTGCTATAGAACGGTTAATTGTTATAGATCAGCTATTTCTGCAGGACATTCCTTATTAAATGACTTCTCTATTGGTACTGATCCCCTAATTCGTAGATTGATGAAAGGTATAAGACTCAAACGTCCACCCAAGGCCAAATATGATTCTTTATGGAACGTAAATCTTGTTTTTGAGCTTTTTTCTTCTTGGCCTGATAATTCTTCTCTTACGAGAAAACAACTCTCTATTAAATTAGCTACTCTACTTTGCCTTATATCTTTTAGACTAGTATCTGATGTTAAAGCGTTAGAAATATCTAATAGGTTTTACTCTCCTGATGGTGTATTATTTGAGATATGGAAAAGAACCAAAACTATGTCGGAAAATATTTTCTATCCTTTCTTTTTTGACTGTCCCAAACTTTGTGGGGTAAGTTGCATGAAAATGTATGAACAAAAAATGAATGTTTTTAGACCTATAAACGAAAACCAGTTACTGATTTCCTTAGTTAAACCTTACAAGGCAGTC
This sequence comes from Triturus cristatus, assembly GCF_964204655.1. NCBI lineage: Eukaryota > Metazoa > Chordata > Amphibia > Caudata > Salamandridae > Triturus > Triturus cristatus. Next base: position 1,153,118,292 of record NC_140583.1, on the reverse strand, counting down.
TCTTCTGCTACTATCTCTAGATGGGTTAGAACAGTGATGTTGGAAGCAGGTATAGATCTATCCAAAGTTGGTGCACATTCCTCACGAGGAGCTATGGCCAGCAAGGTTTTCTGGGGGGGAAGCTCACTTTCAGATATCCTTAAAGCAGCGGACTGGTCAAATGCTTCCACTTTTGTTAAATTCTACCTTAAACCTGTAGAACATGTAAGCAATGTAGTACTACAAAGCTTTAAACTTGCATAATGTAGCCTCCGGTCTTGTAATGAAATTACGATTCTCCAATTATCATACAGAGAGAATCTTGATTTCATTAAAGACAACGGAGGCTGATATTATCCCTCCCACCACTCCCTGGTGGATGTATATTTTAAAAAAAAAAATTTAATGTCATTCAATATGTTTTTTTGTCTACCAATTTTCTTTTCTCTTTCAGACTCATCCTCTTTGTAAATTCAGAACGACATCTAACGTGAAGAAGTTGTCCTATTTTTTCGCAGCTCTAAGAGGAAGATGCTTGGTTGCTATGGCACATTGTTATGTTGATTGGAATGTTTTATTTGTGATGTAATGGTTACACTTTGAAAGGCTGCATATCTTGGGCAGCAATAAAAGTTATTGCATAATGTCAGCCTCCATTGTCTTTAATGAAATCAAGATTCTCTCTGTATGATAATTGGAGAATCGTCATTGTTTTACCTACTTATGATTGCATATTCCCATGAAGAATACCTGTACAATGTACATGTAATTGTAATTGAAATGGTTTATATATAATCAAATGAAGACTCGAACTTACTTAAAGAATATTGTTGCTCGCATTTTGGACTTCAAGCCCCAGAAATCACCAGTTGACCTTGCACTCAGCTACGCTCACCTGGGGGGGTTTGTCTTAATAAAAGAGCCGGAAATGAGTAAATGCAAGCCTCGAGTTTCATTTGAGCAGCCCAGGAAGAAGATGTTTATACATCGAAACGCGTTGGCAGTATTAATTAAGTGAAACGTGGATGCAGTCCGGAGCAAAGAGCTGGATAGCAGGGCACTGTCGAGTGCTTCCCTAAAGCTGAGGGCAATTTGGTGAATAATATATATATATATATATATATATATTTAAAAAACTAAACCGATACTTAAATACAAAATTACACTCTAGTAAAGACATATTAAAAATAATAATTACAAATATAATTCTAATTAATCATCAACATAATAATATAATTTTAATCAATGTAAATTACACTATAAAATGTTTCAATTAAAACATATACTATTCCCACTACAACGTATAAAATAGTTGGCAAAATGTTATATTCATGATGGGTAAAATGTACTATACCTACTCCAGTCAATGCAACATTAGGGAAAGTGTTGGATTACGGAGAGGTAAAATTTAGGGGCCGATTCCGATTCCAGCCACAAAACGTACCGACCGACACGGACCTGGAACGGAGACCGACCGACACGGACCGGCGCCGTACGACCCATGCAGTACGATGCAACGAATGTGAATTACAACCGACACGTACGGAATACAAGCCGTACGACCGAACCGTAGGGAAAACAGTGAGTCGCCCGGAAAACCGACGCAATTTGCACCGACCGATACGTACCAGGAATGAACCCGACGACACTTACCCGCGATGTCTGATCCACGCAATGCAATGCGTGTAAACCCAGACCGACTCGCACGGAGCGCAAGCCACATGACCGACACACACAGAAAACAGGGACCTCAAGCAATGGAGATCTCCGCGACCGACACGTTTGAAATACAGAAGAAAGTCAGCATGAACCAGCCGGGAAAGCCCGCACGAGCCAACATCAGCGTCCGTCTCGGTCAGAAGAACGTCTCCTTAATGCCTAGAATACCCAAAGGAAAAAATACAAAAAAAAGGACCAAAGAAGCAATGACAAAGTCAATAAATATCCAAAAAATAAAACCTGGAACAAAGACACACCCACAACTGCACCTATATAAAGGACATCAATCACTACCATGATCCTTTGCAAATAGGAGACAACAGCCAGCAGAAAACACCATCACACAGCAACCACAGACACACTCACAACTCACCCATCACACAACTTTCACACCATTAGCACCTCACCAAAAGCACCCACACATACAGCTAGCAAAACCAACACTAACCCACCCTCACTTGTACCCTCACACACACATCACTCACCACCAACACCCATCACCCTGCCCCCAAAAAAGAATCCAGATTTCACAGATAGTGAGTTAGAAGTGCTGGTAGACGAGATCATCAAAGTAGAGCCACATTTGCTTGGTACATTGGTCCAAAGGACCCCCATGTCACAGAAAACAAAGATGTGGGTGAGGATTGTGGACAAGGTGAACGCACAAGCACCAACGTTGCGCACAAAGGGCGATATCCAGAACAGGTGGTATGACGTGCGCAGGAGGGTCAAGAAACTCATCGAGAAAGATCACGCCTTGAGTCAGTGCCCTGGCGGTGGCCCTCTTGCCAAACCAGTATACTTCAGGACCTGGGAGGAGAAGGTGCGGGACATCCTGCCACCAGAGAGCGTCCATGGTCTAACAGACATACCAGAGCCTGGTGAGTACACAACCAACATACTCAATATTGTGTGGCAAGGGGACAGTGAAACCATGCACCGTTAGCAAAGCCACAGTAACCAATAGATAATCCTCCCAAGATGTGTATGCTAGTCAGACAAACACAATACCTGCCATCTCATAGTGACCTACCTACAAACAAATAAAGCAAGGCAGTGGCACAAAGCCAAATAAACACTGTCAGACAGTTTGCGACTACAAACACACTACCTCACAGTGCAGCTGTCTGACAGGAAGGAATATTGGGTATGCAGGTGAAGTGAGTGTATCAAAAAGCATGATGGGGTTTGTAGTCACAGATAATGCTCCCCCTCCAAATTGGCCCATCAAGACCTCTCTGAACCATGCCCACATCACAGGGAGTGGAAAATGAATGACAACATGGCTGACACTGGGTCCTGCTGTGGGGAGCAAAAGGCCCTGGTAGGGGTTGTGCGCCAATCAGAAGCAGGACACCACTGACTGACATCCTGAAAGACAACTTGTATGCCCTCCAATGGAAGCACGTTTCATGGTGGGATGTCTGGCCGGGTGGGAAGGAGGACTGACAGCTCTGACCATACTTACCAGCATGTGGAGACACACACACACACCCCTCAACACAAACTCCACACAACTCACCGGGTAGACTGCATTGACTCAAACCGTAGTGAAATATCAGCCAAAGATACACCGTAGTGGGTGCTGATTTGTGAAGCACAGAGGCTCTCTTTGGACTTGTAGCCAAACAAATACAAGGACTTCACAGTCAGCCATCTTGCAATTGCTGTCACACCCCCTCACAGGGAAGCAGAGTCAAAAGGAAGGAAGTATGGGCATGCTGGGAAGGGGGGGTGTAGCCAAGAGCATGATGGGAGTTTCAGTAATAGACATTGCCCACCCACCCACATGGCCCATCAAGCTCACACTGAACCATGCTCGCCTCAAAGGGAGTGGGAATGGACTGACAAGATGTCTGACACTGGGCTCTGTTGTGGGGAGCACAAGGCCATGCTGGGAACTGGGCACCAACAAACACCAGGACTGCACAGTCAGTCATCTTGCCATTGCTGTCACACCCCTTCACAGGGAAGCAGAGTCAAAAGGAAGGACGTATGGGCATGCAGGGAAGGGGGGTATCCAAGAGCATGATGGGAGTTGCAGTCACAGACATTCCCCACCCACCCACATGGCCCATCAAGCTCACACTGAACCATGCTCGCTTCACAGGGAGTGGGAATGGACTGACAAGATGTCTGACACTGGGCTCTGTTGTGGGGAGCACAAGGCCATGCTAGGAACTGGGCACCAACAAACACCAGGACTGCACTGACTGACATCCTGAAAGTTAACCTGCACCCACTGCAATGTTGGTACATGATGGGTTAACTGGCCTGGGGGAGATGAAGGCCCTGATTTGTAAACAAATGACACCGATGTTGGCCATACACACACCTTCTATGCTAAAACACATTTCACATGTGGTGCCAGTCACTCACAAAGATGATGCCCGGGCAAGATGTCTGACACGTGGGCCTAAGAAATGATGTGGCTGACAATCACACATATGCACTGGCCAAACAAAACACGGTTGCACACACAGCCGTTGCAACCACATGTTCAAACTCATTGTCTGGGGATGCAGTGTCCAGGGGTGCCCCCTGGCCTGGCTGGGGAGGTGTGTCTTGCAGATGACAAGTGTGGAGAGCCAAATATGGTACATTACACAAAAGACACAGAAACTCACATATACATCATTGACAGGGGACATCTGACAGTGAATGGAATGGACACACCAATATAGCCAACATCATAGCATGGTCTCATTCACACTCGGTGCTGTTGTGAGCTGCATTCCACTCCTACATCGTGCTGAAACATATGCATCCTTCACACAACACACCACTCACTGACATAGACACTGTAGACACAAGGTCTAACCTGGACTGCATTGGAGGAGACATGCTACTCACAGCAGCCAAACTGCAACACACACACCACCGGCCCTCACTGTCATGAGCATTGAAAAGTCAGAGTGCTACCTTGCCCAATCCATGTCACCATGGAGAACATTGACAAGTCAAATCACATATGCACGTACTAAACTCAGCACCAGACTCATTAACGATGGTGACATCATCACTTGTATGAAATGAGATGGGAACTAGGAACACTGTAAAAAAAACTTCCTCCAAAGAGATCACAGGCATGTGACCTTGTCGTACCAATACACCAATGTGGCACACAAAGACTAGCAAAATCTGCTACCGAACATGCCCCAATCTTACAACATATCCTCAGTGGAATAGCACGTATGTCCTTGGCAATGTGCAACAACAATATCAATCATTGTCTGTGACAAATTTCGGGTCTCCGTACTTAAAAAGGAACTGTTCTTGTCCATCCCCCAAATCGCTAAGCAATGCCCCATAGATTATACCTAATGCAGAATCATCCGGTTTATTTAATAGCATCCGATAGTTCTTAAAATGAAAAACATGTGTGTAGACCCATAAATCCGGAAGGGCGACACCCCCCCTCTTTAACTCTCTCCTCAGCCTTTTCCAAGATATACACGGACCCTTTGACGCCCACACAAAACTTCCTATCTTGCAGTGGTAATTTTGCAACCTCATTCTTATCAAATGGGAGGGGTATATTATTAAAAAGAAAAGTAATCTTAGATAGTATGATCATTTTGATGAGATTTACCCTTCCATATAGATTAAGAGGGAGATTAGCCCATCTGATCAATAACCTTCCAACCTCCTGGCTAATCTTTCTCCAGTTAAACCCGGGGAGATCTACTTACTTCTGTGTTATAATAATGCCAAGATATCGCATTTGAGTTTTTACTCCAAGGGTCTGAGAAGATTGGTTCCACAACATAACCTCAGTCTTGTCTCTGTTTACGCTATATCCGGAGACCTTTCCGAATAGATCTGCTTTATCCCACAACTTAGGAATAGCCTCCTTAGGATTCTGAGTATAAAGAATGAGGTATTCCGCATATAAAGCTAATTTAACTTCAAAGTTTTTATATCTAAAAGGAAGGATGGAGAGATCTTATCTGATTAAGGCTGCAAAAGGATCAATATATATGTTGAACAACAAGGGGGACAACGGGCATCCCTGCCTTGTTCTCCGCATAATACTGAACCAATCTGTTAATTCTCCATTGACTGAAACTCTGGCTTTAGGTGCACTATAAAGCAACTGTATCACTTTTATCAAGTTTATAGGGAAACCATAAGTTCTTAAAGCTTCCCAAAGGTACAGCCAGTGAACCTGGTTAAACGCTTTAGTAGCGTTTACTGCCATCAGAGTCACTAGAAGATTAAAAGATTCTGCCAAATCTACTATACCCAACATAGTAAGGGTAAGTTCATTAAGCTGCTTTCCAGGAATAAACCCCCTCTGATCTCTATGAACTATACTCTTTATAATCTTAGCAACTCTAGATGCCAATATCCCCGTGAACACTTTATAGTCGGTGTTCAACAAGGATATGGGCCTACTGCCAACGGATCCCTATTTGGTTTTAAAATTGAGATAATCGTTGCCTCGGCCCAAGACATCGGAGGGTCCTCCACTTCTATCAAGATATTATCAAATAGCTCTTTAAATACTGATATTAGTTTATCCTCAAGAGATCGATACATTTCTATCGGAAGGCCGCCTTCCCTCTAGACATTCTTCTCATCTGTACTCGAATCTCTTCTTCACTTATTCTGGAGGCTAGATAGACTCTTTGATGTTCATTCAGGGAAGGGAGCGCAACTCTACCCAAAAATTATTTAATCTTTCCCAACCCTGGTACAGTATCCTCTTTATATAATTTGCCCATATATCCACGGACTTCAGCCCCTATTTTTGTATTTGTATCTAACATCTGGCCCGTAGAACTCTCTCTAAGGGTATTTATATGATTATGAACTTTATCAGTTTTGACTTTCAAGGCCAAAAGCCGGCCACTTTTATCCCCATATGAAAAGTTTTGAAGTTTACTGACCTTCCATCTATTTATTATGATCATATCCAAAACGCCCTGGTATTCTAGTTGAAGGTTCTCCAGTTCCTTAGTAAGACGAGAGACCTCAATAAAGGACTCTAGGGAAGCCCTCTGCAATTCTAGCTCCTTAATTTGAATATTTTTCAACAGGTCATTCTCACGTTGCCTAGAGCTACGCTTCTTCCCCGTCATTATTGATGTTCCCAAGGCCCTAAGAAATGCCTTGAACGCATCCCAAATAACCTCGATTTTTGCTGACCCGTTATTATCTTTAAAGAAAGTCATAGCCTCTTCTCGGATCTTGAATTGGACCTCCTCATCTAATAAAACTGTCCGGTCTAGAGTCCATCTAGTTATACCCCTTTTTTCCTGAAATCTGAAATAGAGGCAGACCGCGGAATGATCAGAGATGGTAGCAGGGAGATGTTTAACCCTTTCAACTCCCTCAAACAAGCATTGATCTATTAAAAAATAATCTATGCGGGAATGGTGGATATATTTTTTACTGAAAAAAGTATATCCCTTCTTATCCCCCATTTTAATTCTCCAAAAATCAACTAAGTTTAATTCTTGGATCAATGTTCTAAGTATAGCCATTGAGTGTAAAGGGGTATTATATTTTACTTTAGAAGTTCTATCTAACTCAGGTCTTTGAACTAGATTAAAATCACCTCCAATAATCACTGGACTATGGGTTAACAAAAGTGCAGCCTCAAATTTGATTAACAAATCTGGGTTGTCCTGATTTGGGTCATAATAGCTAACGCACACTAGCGCTCTATTCTGAATTTTGATATTTGCTAATATCCATCTACCCGAAGAGTCAGAAAGATGGCTTTCCAATTTGATTCCACTATTTGATCTAATGATTATTGCAACTCCTCTTGTACTACCCCTCTGATTAGAGCAAACTACATCCTGAACCCAAGACCATTTTTTAAGCTCAGTCAAACATTCGCTTTCTTCTAAATGGGTTTCCTGTAAAAGGATAACATTCGCCTTAACTTTCTTAAGGACTCCATAATACGGGCCAGTTTTCTCTTAGATCTCATCCCATTCACATTCCATGAGATGAGATGCACCAAATTCTCACTCATTTATAAAATACAGGGCTCCCTCCGAATCCATGCGCCGAGGCATTTATTAAGTCTACATTTAATTTTGAAAACCAATAAGAACACAAAGTTTGATAAGGACATACCAATCGTAAACGGCAGATCAAGGACGCTAAGTTTTTCCTTTTTGTCCCAAATGCTCCCAACACCCTGTGACCCCAACCCCCCACCCACCCCAGGGAACCACCCTGATTATCTCTTGGGGCGTAAATGCCTTCGAGATATCCCTATGCGGACGAGTCAAGTCCAGGTGCCAGTCCCAAATTAACATTAACGTCTATACACACAGACATAAGTAATCCTGCTTTGATGTCATATAATCCTAATACATAGCCATTCAAGCCACATATAGGGTAAGAACTGGTATATAAATGGAACCTTCACCCCATGTTATTTATAAAGTATTTACAATTACATATTTTCAACTTAAACTGAGGACGATCTATGATTTATTCTGGTCCTCCCATCTGTTTTAATCAACTTCCTCGGTTCTTGAATAGTATACATCTTGTTTTTCCACATAATCTTCAACATGGCAGGGAATTTCATGTGAACTTGCGCCCCCCTGGACCGGAGTGCATTAATTTTTGACCCCAAAAGCCATTGCCTCTCTGCTGTTCTTTTGCCCGTATCTGATCGTATTAGATAGGTGGAATCCCATACACCAATGACCATTCTTTTAATGCTCGAGTTAAAACAAGCTCCTTAATTGAGTAAGTGAGAAAACAGACCAGTATCCTCCTCTGGGTTTTTCTCCCTGACTGCAGCCTATAGGGGTCTCTGTGTACTCTCTGAAGCTCTTTCAACCAATCTATATCTGTTCTATCTTGGAAAAGATCTCCCAACAGCCTACAGACGAAACCTTTTATATCTGCCCCCTGTGCATTTTCATTAATTCCAAGAAGGCGGATATTATTTCGCCTAGCTTGCAACTCCAGCCTTTCCATATCCTGCTGTAATGCCTTATTCCCTAGTTTGAGTCTCTCAATCTCTCTAAGATTAGAAGCAGTGGTCTCACCCAGAACCTTCACCTCTTCTTCCAGGTTCTCTGTACGTTTACCTAATCCATCAATCTTCTGCTCCAACATCTCCCCTCTATCCTGGATCTCCTTTTGATTATTTTCAGAGGTCTTGAATTTAGCCAGGATCTCTTGTCTTAGGCTATTTAAGAGATCTACCAACTGACCCCCTGGACCTCCAGGGGTAGATTCATCTCGAGGCTCATGCGGCAGTTCAGGACAAACGCTATCATTTGAAATTACTTCATTCAAATCAATTTCAATCTCTGCCTCGGACTCAAGTGGGTTTTCCTGAATCTCTGCGAGTGGAGTAAACCGATTCTCAAGCGTTAAAGGCATACCCTGAGACACAGGGGGTACCATGTTCTCCGCTTGATTTGGTATGCTCTTATTTCCTCCGATGACCGGTTGAACCTGCAACCTGTTCCATTATTTTGAAATCTGATCTAAGAGAGGGAAGTGGTTTGGGTAGTGACCGCAGTTCCTTTGACCTGCACTTTTTAATTGGAGCTTTTTAGGAATTATTTTTAAGGGGCATTTTTGGCGTTACCACCGGAGAAGATTCGTCAGCTTTATCTTTACTTATCACTTTCTTCTTCTTTTCAGGAGTTAATCAAAGCTGATACCTGTTTCTAACTGGGGGTGACCTCCCACTTTTATCATTAATATTCTCACTCCGGGAGTTCAAGTCCTCTGAAGGCAAGTGGCCACATGTAGATACTCTGGCTCCCCGTTCTCCCCCTTCACCAGGACTTATTGAATAATGTGTATTAAATGTTGGAGCACGGGGGTAAGACTCACTCTCCATCCACACCTTCTCGTCTTTAATATGGGTACTAGTCCCGTCCCACCACTGAAGAGGAGAGAACAGCAAAGCATTCAACCCTTAGGACCAATGTTCCCTCTAATTATTTTCCTCTGTGTGCGGCAGAGTAAGGTCTCTGTGCGCTGCAGCCAAGGCTGTGTGCACCAAGAACCTGACCACGCGTGTAGTCCAGGGCTTTGAGTGGGATTAAAAAACTCGGGGATCTTTCAAAGGGGTGTAACCAATGCAATTAAGGGTGTGGCTTAAAAGCAATTAAGCTAAAAATATGTGCAACGCATAGTGTGCCACCTGACTGATATTTTGCTGCTTCTGTCATTGCATCCAGATATATAATACAAGTAACATTACACCGACAAGAAGCCAAGACTATTGGCTTTGTCAATGGTTGTTTTTTGCATCAAGTTGTATATAATATTGAAAATGCTTCTGCTCTTGTGGTTGAGGTTGTGGCTTAATGCTCGAGCTGTCGTCTTAGGAGATGGGTTTTGAGTCTTGGGTCAGCTTAACATCCTGTGATTCTGGGCAAATCAATTAATCTCCCCATGCATACAAAAAAAAATATAATAATAAATCATGTAAAACGCTCCAATACTTTTGGGTTGAGTTCGCACTATATAAAAACTTGCTGCATTTATTTTCTAAATGCGGGTTAGAAGCCATAACAGATGGAGAAAGAATAAGGAAAATAGAGGAAAAGAGAAAGGGAGGGCAGAAAGGAAGAATGAAATATAGGAAATATGAAAACAAGGAAGGAACCTCGACAAGAAGGAGAGGTCAATAAAAGGATGGATACAAAGGTGAAAGGTTTGAAAGATGTAAGAGTAAAGTTATATTTGCATGGGTGGATGCACGTAAGAATGGATTGAAGGATGAATGTTTGAATAGATGATGGAAACCTGGATTGAAGGGTGAAAGGATGTGTGATTGATAAAAGGTGGGTGAAATAATGGATGGATGGGTGGATGGATAGATGGATGGATGGAATGGTAAAGGAAGGATGGATGGATTAAATGAAAAGACAGACGAATGGGAGCATGAATAGATAGGGGAAATGGACGCTGGATGAAAGGCTTAAAGGGTGGAGGGACTAATAGATAGAAGGAGGGATGAAAGGACAGGCCTTACTAGCTTCACTCGCCAGATGGCATTTGAGGTTCCAATTGAATGGGGGGGCTATTTTAGTTTGCTTTTTGGCTATCCCTGTGTCCACAATACGTCTTCGACAACAGCTAAAGGCTGTCTATAGGCGAGACCTGGAAAGGCCTGGCTAGGGAAAGATTTAACATTAGTGGCCGCTAATCCCAGGGGCATGAGGGGCCCACAGCCATCTCTCTTTTTCTACCAGATCACTGTTTTGGGAGTTCTCTTACCTCCTTGCAGAACAGTGCCCGTGGGGCACATTCTTCTTGAATTTAAACCCTACAAAATGGAATTTCTTCCCCTGCTTTCCAAAAATCTTTACCTTTTGTTCAATAACGGCTTATAGCTATCCTTTGCCATGTCTTTGCTGCATGTCTTTTCTCAATAGAGAGAGGAAGCGGGCTGATTGTGGGCATTTGAGAAAGGATTCCTGTTAATCACAGCGCCCGTTATGCACTGCAATTAACATAACTATTTTCACAATGGCCCACAATCAGCACCCAGCTGCGCAGTAGTTAGAAAAGAAATGAAGCAAGTCCGAAAGCACGATGTGTAAAGCTTTTGGACTTGATGCATGTCTTTTCTCAATAGAGAGAGGCTGCGGACTGATTGTGGACATTTGTGAAAGTATTCCTGTTAATTGCAGCGCATGAGGGGCGCTGTGATTAACAGGAATCCTTTCACAACATGTGCGCGCTTTACTCGGTACACTGCGCGCTCGGAGCCTTAAAGGTGCGTGGGCGCGCAGGCGCGTGCCTTACTGGGAACACTGCTCGGGACTCAGGAGTTATCAAATCAGGCACTTCAGGAAATGTGAACTGGCGGGCTCGGATCTTAGAAACCTCATTTATCTCACACTTTTTATAACCCAACGTTATGAAAAATCCGCACTTACCCACATACAGCAGCTCACTTTTCGGAATTTCTTCCAACACTCTGCCGCCCGACTCCAACTCCCAAGGGGGCGGGGCCACGTCTCTCGGCGGCAGGAGCAGAAAAAATAGCAGTTAAGCCCGTACAAGGCCTTACCGTGATATAACCAAGATTGGAATAAATTATAGTGACCGCCACTATCGTGAGGAGGTAAGTGAGCCCCCGTCCAAAGCCTTAGGTACTCCCGTTCTCCTGTTCTCACAGGTGCGCTCTCAATTACGCTGCTGTTATGGGGCCACCAGAGAGCGTTTCCCACACCGAGCAAATCACCGGATCACCGCTCCAAGCAGCGGTGCTCGAACGCCCTCATACTCTGCTCATACTCTGCTTATTATAAGTATCCTTAGCACTGTACTCCTCTCGCCGCACACAGGAGCTCTCCCGACCGGCGTCAACCAGCCGCCATGTTCCCTGCAGGCGCTAAAGAACTGGGTATACATACGGAAAAAATTGGGAACCTCATATTAATCAGATTACTCACCAATTTGGGGTGCCCCAGGTACTCCAGCATGTTTAGACGATTCACTCAGCCTACCATTGAAACAAGCAAATATCTCTCGTTGGGGAGATTTAAAAATAGGTATGGATCTGATGAGTTGGGAAATCTTGACATTGTGTACTCGTGGTCAATTAACCAGATTTAAATACTATCAATTTTCTGCTTGGTGGGCCCGGCAACAGTGGGTGGAACAGATGGATGATGCCTGGCTAATTCAAGCTATGAAAATCGGGAGTATCAAAAAAGAGGTGGCGTTGTGGTATTGAACTTTGATTGAACCAGAAGATGATATAAGTCAGGATATCCAAAGACTCTGGAGTGATGATGTAGATACTACTAATTTAAGGGATGCTTGGTTGAGCTCGTTTACATTGCTCTGTGAGACAGTTAAACCGGCATACCTTAAGAGAAACCATCTTTTTACTCTTTATCGGGTTTATTGGTCTCCGGTGAAATTGACAAACTTTTCAGGAACTCAGCATGTGTGTTCGAGCTGTCAGGATCCTTCAGCAAATGACTGTCACATGTTTTTAACTTGCCCCATGATTATAACATTTTGGATGGATTTGTGTGAATTTTTGACGGATGTAACAGGAATCCAGATAGAAGTAACCCCAGAGCTTATATTTTTTGGATAGGGCCAGGATAGTATTCTGGTATCAAATAAAACTGCGGCAAGGTTCATTTTTTATGTTATTTTATTGGGAAGAAGAGAGATCTGTAAAGCCTAGAAATTGGCTGTTCCACCCCTTTTCTCTGACTGTAAATACAGCATTATATATATGAGTCAACAAGACATGGCATGTGATTCCAGACGCCGGGAAAGGATTTGGGCCATGTTGGTTGATTGGTGCCAGAGGAATGGGGTCTAATGATTAAGCCAACGAATAGCTGTCGGTCCTGGTCCCCCTCTTTTGTATTCTTGCGTGTCAAGCATAAGAGGGGTTGGAGTGGGAACAGCTAGATTTCTTGTGTGGAAAGACTCCATTCCCATCTTGCTCCCAGCAGGGGAAAGTGAGTGTAGCCAACAGGTTAATTGGCAGGATGAGGACCAAAAAAAAACCAAAAAAAATCTCTGTCAGTGACAACCCTGGACAAAGCAGTGTACAAGCAGGCATCCGGACATGCAGTAGAAAATGTCATGTATGTGAACCATTGATGCCTGTAGAAACCTAACTTACATTGTGTGTCTCTTCCAAACATAGGTGGTGCTGGGGACACAGCACCAAATGAAGAGGAGTCCCTGTCCCAGACTCTAGTGGACCCTCAGCTCTCTGGTGTGGATCTGTCTCTGTCCTCTTCCGATGACGACGAACAGCCTGGCACCTCCAGTGTGAGTCATCATGCAGCACCAGCAGTACCAACATCTGCACCCCCTGTACCCACGCCTCCAGCATCTGGAAACAGACGGGGCACCCCCACCAACACGGACAGACCAAGGCCACAGAACACCGACAGCACAAGGACACAGGACCCCCAGGAAGCTACAGACAACACCACCAGCAACAACACCCAAGGGGTCCCAGTGCTGCCGCAGGTCCTGCCCGTGTGGATAGGGGTGCTGGGAGGGGTGGGAGGCAGAGGGCGCGCCTTGCAGAGGGGTCTGGACTGCATGATGACCCTCAACTGGCAAGCATCATAGATGCGTACCAGGATAGCACCGGAGGATTTGGCCAGGTAGTGGGGATCCTCAAGGACATTCAACAGGAGCAGGCTGCCCACCATGCCCGCATGGAGGCAAAGTGGGATGCACTTACTGCGGTGCATCGGGACATACTCCTATGCCTCTGCCAGATCAGCACAAACATGTCCACACCTCCTTGTGTGGCCACAACATCTGTTGCCACACCATCTGCCAGTGCCACAGGGAGGGAGGATGACTCTGGCGGAGTATCCCCTGCACCGCAGACGCCTGCACCTGAGGATCCACCCCCCCCCCCCAAGAAGAAGAGGGATCGTCCGAAGAAGGACAAGTGAGACACAGATGTCCCAGCACATCCCCCAGGGCCTCTAAACCTGTTCTGGACAATGTTCTTTGTGCGCAACCCGTTTACCTTGTCGTATCTGACACAGCTCGCCTACATGACATGGAGGGTTCATGTTGGTCCAATGTAGCAGATGACTGTGGACTTTACTCTGGACATTTCAGCTACCAACACTTCCAACTCTACTGTGAACTTTGGATTCAAAACCCAATGTACAGCACCCACCATCCTGTGCACTATCCTCACACATGTTTCTGAATAAACTCACCAGTATACCATACTTGCCTCTATTGTAATTCCAACTTGTCATGTGTCATGGAGATGTTGATCTGCTAAACAACACAGTGCATGCCAAATACTACAACAATGTGACTACCGTTATGTGAGTCATGGTGATGTGGCACATGTGAGGGAGACACACCACTATGGCACCGCAACACATACTCACCATGGCCAGGTAACTCATCCCACACAATGATATTGACCTGAAATACATTGGTATGCACAGACACAACACCTATCCACAGTCAGTGGTAACAAGTCCACAGGTGAGGTAAGCAAATGTCAGTCAGATGTGGGAAGACAGACAACACACCTAACAAAGCAACATGTTTATTCCACAATAGTTGCAAGGTAATTGTACGTTACAGTGGACACACGTTCACAAAGTGTCGGACAATTGAAGTCCAGAGATGTGTGGCACATCCCTTGATGTGAATTGACAACTTCCACACTGGTGTTGGATTCTGGGTGTTGGGGGTCAGTGTTGACCAAACAACAGGCACAGTACCCTGGGAAGGACAGACACAGACACAAGACACAGTCAAAAGCACAGCAGAACAGGAGAGAAATGTAATACACATGCACAAAACATGTCACAAGAAACCTACACAGAAACAAGTTAGCAGTTCTACACTATTGTGGAGTACAGACCACCTAAAAGGACACATCACTGCATGCATCCAGTCAAGTAGCACACAGACACACTCAAACAGCAACAGAGCAGCCACAACACATTTCTGGCTAACTCAATACATTGACATAACAACCCTGTAAACTCACATTCAGGTGAAGAAGTTGTTGATGAGCTGTGTGCGGACGTCACCCTCATCATCATCATCATCACTGGCATCATGGCCCAGGCCTGGATCCTCCAAAGGTGGTGGAGGTAGGTCGTCGTCATCCTGGATGAGAGGCAACTTCTTCCACACTGCCATGTTGTGTAGCATGCAGCATACAAGGATAATTTTGCACACCTTTGCAGGCTCATATGGGAGGGCCCCTCCGGTCTTGTCCAGGCAGCGGAAGCGGCTTTTCAGGAGACCAAATGTCCGCTCAATCACCCTCCTGCTCCGACCATGTGCCTCATTGTAGCACATCTCGGCTGGTGTCACAGGGTTCCTGAGGGGTGTCAGCAACCACGGCATGTTGAGGTATCCGGAGGCACCTACACACAAACAATTGAACAATTAGCAGTGTTTTGAAGGAGGGTGGAATACAACATTGCCAAACACACACAATGGTAAACAGTCAGTACACACCGACAAGCCAGGCACGCTGGTCTGGCATCTGTGACATCAGCGTTGCAATGCGACTACTCCTCATGATGTAGGCATCGTGTGCAGAACCGGGGAAACGTGCACACACGTGTGATACACATGTCTGCAAGACATACCACCAGAGCATTGATAGAGGGGAAATGTTTCCTGTTCCGGTATGCCTGTTCATGTGCCTGTGGTGGTATCAGGGCCACATGTGTACCATCAATAGATCCGATGACGTTCGGCATCCTCCCCAGTGTATAAAAGGCATCCTTTATTTCATGGAGTTGACCTGGGCTAGGAAACTTGATGTACAGGTCAAGGAAATGCAACATCCCCTCCAAAACATCGCGTAGCACATGACTAAACATAGTTTGCGACATACCACCAGCAGTAGCCACAGTGTACTGGAAGGTACCAGTAGCAAAGAAGTGCAGGGCTGCCATCACCTTCACCTCTGGGGTCAGTGCTGTAGGTTATGTCCGGCCAGGTAGCAGATGTGGCGCCAACTGCTCCGTCAACTCCTCAATCAATGGCCTGGTGAAGCGGTACTGTCGGATGCAGTCGCGTTCCTGCATGGTTTCAAGGTCTGGGAACGGTCTATGGACAGCTGGTGCGCTGCAGAACAGAGATGCACAAAGGAAGATTGTCGATTCATCCACCCATGTGGCTATGACCAAGCAAAATATCACATGATACATCATGACAATACACAATGTACTGAGGTGTGTGCAGTTGGGCATGGATACATATGTCACCTACATGCCCATCACCTCATATCTCAAGTCCACATGTCCACATAAGTCCCATGTAGTGCAAAGGCCAATCATTGGGCTGTGTCACCCTACCTATGTACTGCTGTGACGTTACAAACACACACCACAGTGACAAGTGAGGCCTGATGTCTCTCAGGCATCACAGATCTTTGCCATGCAGATACCCAGGGTCCCTGTATTGCCACATGGACACTGGCATGACATTACGTATCATGTACACACCACAAGGCAACCGTGAGTTCTATAGATAGCGGCCACTGTTGTCTCTGCAGGCCCTACTTGTACGTCTTGTAGACACACACACAACACCAATGTTGATGCACAAACCACAAGGATGTGGAGACTGTCTCCCACTGGACACATTTGATCAGCCACATCTGAGACACAACATGCACATAGACTGTGGGTGTACATCAGAATTGTGGCTATAGGTCTCACTGTGACATAGATACCATCACCCCCAGGACTCAGGGTGTATGTGACATGTCCTAAACATATACAACATGACACTGTGTCCATGACTCATGCCCATAACTGTACAGTTGCACATCACAGTGGTAATGTGCACAACACACAAAGGATTCTGTCCCCATGAACACGTGTACAGCCTGGGAGTGGCTGCACAAAAGTGCCACACAACAAACCAAATGTTGCCCCCCCAAACACACAGGGAATGCAGCCTTACATGCCATGGGACACTGTGTGGCCAATGCTGTAGTGTGGTAGGTGTGCACCTGAGTCCCTGGCAAGTAATTATGTGTTGAAGCCATCAAATAGTCACACCAATGAGGTCCGACGCGGGTGACTATGCGTACGCATTGCACAGTTCAGGACCGAGCCGTGCGTACGCTTAGCCATTGACTGGAATGAGGTCCGACGTGGGTGACTATGCGTACGCATTGCACAGTTCAGGACCGAGCCGTGCGTACACTTAGCCATTGACTGCAATGAGGTCCGTCGTGGGTGACTATGCGTACGCATTGCACAGTTCAGGACCGAGCCGTGCGTACGCTTAGCCATTGACTGCAATGAAGTCCGACGCGGGTGACTATCATGCATACGCATCGGGCAGGCATGGTCCGAGACCGGCGTATGCCTTGGCCATTGAATCGTATGGAGACAGGTGCTTGTGTATTTTCAAACTACGTGTTGTACAGTCAGTTGACCGAGCCGGGCGCACCCATTGGCTCTGGACTGTCATGGAGACGGATGCGGATTCAAAACTTGTACAAGTCGTGCGCTGGAAATTCAATTGGATGCTTACAACAATGTTGCAATTCCTAGGGTTTTATGAAGGTGAAGATTTGAACGGAGCGGAAGACGTGTACGAGTCGTACATTTCCATGGATTGGCCAGATTCATAAAATGCAACCGTGTTGGACCTATCACTTGGGACACATGGCACACATTCTGCCTCTGCAGCACAGCTATAAGGCTGGCTGGCCCCCAGGGAGCTCACTTGCCTGCTCTACATGCTACTGGACCACAACTCTGCTACCAGTGCTGCTGTCTCTGCATCCTCTGGCTACTGCTATCGCACGTACTCTGGAGAGGGCCCCAGCCTTCACTGAGGAGGAGAACCAGGCCCTGCTGGACGGGCTCCTTCCACAGTACAGCTAGCTGTATGGGAAACCAGAGGAGCAGGTGAGTGTGCAGTCCACTGTCTTCCTAATTGTGCGTGTCTGACTAGCAGTACTAGCAGTGTGTACACCAGTGGCAAGCTAACTCACTGAGTACTTTCATCCCCCAAAGTGTGTAGGTACATGTAATGAACAGGTGTTCTGCAGCTAAAATGCATTTGTGCAAGCTTAAACTTCCCAGGCATTGTTAACATGTAAGACATGTATGGCATTTGTCCTTTCCCATGGGTGCACTACCTGTGTAACTCATTTTCCTTTGTGATGACAACATGTATATCCAACTGTATGCGGCACAAATATGGGCCATGTGTGTTAATGGACTTTTAACTTTGTCATCCTTACAGGTTGATGCCCACCAGAAGCAGGAGATATGATGGACTATCACCCGGGCAGTTCGATCGGTGGGGGTCTACAAGCGTCAGATCCGCAACTGCCAGAAGAGGTGGCAGGACCTTCGGGGCTGGACCCGGAGGGTAACAAGGGTCCAGCTGAAGCTGCCGCCTCCTCGCAGGAGGGGCGTACACCGGACCCTGACTCCCCACATGCTCAGGATCCTGGGGGTGGTCTTCCCGGACCTGGATGGGCAGCTGAAGGCCAGACAGCAGCAAGGAGGGGGTAAGTCCATGCCTAATCTGTGTACTATGTCTGACATGCTAAATGCAGTCTTTTGGCCTGGTCACACTTCCACATTACATAGGTCTTGTAGTCCAATACTCAGGTCCCTCAATTGTGTGATGCGCCCTCCTCATCTGATCCACAGGTGTGGACTCTACATTCTGTAGCTTGTGTCACTAGGGCACTGTGTCCCTGCAGTCAGCTATGCTTCAGGTTCCGGACAGCATCTGTTACCGTGACTCTGTTGTGTGTTTCATTGGTGTGTCAATTGTTTACACAATGCCTGAGATCTGACATGTGATCTGTGTGTGCCCTTGATATGTGTTAGAATTGCTGGTCTGACTCGCCACATGTGGTTGGGGTATTTCAAACATACACATGCAGCAGGGGACACCAATTTGTGTGCCTCAGGAGTATGTATATCAAGTGTGTCACACTTGCTTAGCTACCTGACTACTGTCCAGGGCTAAACACTGTTTCACGTAGACCTGGGCAGTCATGCCTACTCAAGGGCATTTAGAAACACTCTGTAATCCCATTCTTGTGTATCAACTTACAGGTTGTGCTTAGTGACATGTGCCTTCAGGTGTCTGCCTCTGTGTCATTGTGGTGTGGCTTCCTTTTCCGTACAACTGTGGTGTTCATGAGTTTGAGGGTCAGCAGGACATCTGAGATGTGACTGTGAGAGACAAGACCTGTGTGACATATAGGTGTGTGATCACTTGACAGTGCACAATGGTGTATGCAACTGTGCACTTCATGCAGCTGTGTTACATGCACAGCAGACTGTGATGTGCTAATGTACAGGGAGTTGTGTTCGCCGAGACTCATATGTCTGTTTTGTGTGATGTGGGGTCTTCTGGGTCTGGGATATGTTGTTTGCAGGGGATGAGCAAGTGCACTTGTCAGCGGCAGAGTTTGCTTTACCCATGAGCTATGATTGTGACACAGTGCATACTGTTGTTGTCTGGATGCCCTGCCCCTGTGAAATGAGACAGTGTTGAGTGACTTTCCAGGCATGCCAGTGCCATGGCATTTAACTTGTTACGAGTGATCTTGCATTGTGTTCAAATGTGCTCCATGCACCCCATTGTGGCATTGACTATCAGGACATGAGAACATCATAGTGTGTGTTGCTGGCATGCATCACAAGCATGTGAAATGAGACTTGGCCCATCCCTTCATCCTGACACCTGCACTGCGTCAGTGGCAAGAGATGTGATGTGTGTATAGTGACATACTCCTACATGTTCACTTGCATGTCCAACAAATGTGTAGGTGGTGCATGTCGGCACATTGGGGTATTAGCATTCAACATGCAACAGACATATGGGTGCAAGTCCAGGAGGGATATGAGTGCCATGGTTGATGGTGAGACTGACAATTGGCTTATTCTAAACAGTGTGAGCACTTTGAGCAGTGTTCAGCTGATGATGCCAGGGCTTACCCTGTGATGTGATGTACTCATTGTGGTGTGTGCAGTCAGTGCAGGGGACTGATTTTGTTCTTTTTTCCTAATTCTATCCAGATACATCTACGGCCACAGGAGGGGACAGCTCCACGGACCAGGAGGAACCACAGAGCCTGACTGGGGCATAAGGCGAGGAGTCGGAGGGACCCAGTGGCACGGAGGGTGAGTGGAGCCACACCGAGGAGTCCTCAGCAACATCAACCCCAGCTGAAGGCCACAGCAGCTCGGAGGATGACTCCCTTGTGGAGGCGGTTGTCAGCAGCCACCAAACCCCAGCTAGTGAGGCTGTTCCCGCTACCGCCACCGCCCCCACCAACACCATCACCACCCTCCCATTGGCTCCCATCCCAGAGGTCCGTGGAGGCTCCCCTGTTTGGGAGCATGTCTCCTTTGTGCCAGGCACTGCACCCCCTGCACTGTGTCCTCTGCTGCCCTGAGTGAGGAGTCTGTGGACTTGCTTCGACAGATCCATGTAGGGCAGACATCAATGCTGAGTGTCCTCCATGCACACACCAGTCTGTTGACACAACTGGTGTCGTTCATGGAGGGCATTTCATCGGGCATGTCTGCCCTACAGATGACCAATCAGTCCGTGGCCTCCTCCCTGATGGCAGCAGTGTCCCTCCTCCAACAGTCCCGCACCTGTCCTACCTCTGCACCACCCACGATTCCTAGCACCCTACCTGTCCCAAGCATGCACACACCTGCACATTTTCACAAACCCACAGACACGGGCAGGCCACAAACACCCAAACCAAGGGCTAGATGTGCACACAAGCAAGCGCAGGGGACTGATACCACACTCACAGGGAATGGTTTGCAGACACACACACAGTCATCCACAACCACTCCGCAGTCCTCCGATACCTCTCCCTCCCAGCCCCCTTCCCTTGCCTCACCTGCAACCCCATCTCCACAGAAGCTCTTCCTCTGTGACCTTGGCCTCTTCCCCACCGACCCAGCAGATCCATCTTACAAGGGGAAGAGGAAGTCCCCACACACAGAGGGGAGTGCTCCTCACACCCGTACACCCTCCCCCAGGTGCAGTCAGACTGAGGCCCCCCACCCGCAAGTCCCCATGGAGCCAGAAGAGCAAGACCCCACCCCCGCCCCGCAGCTCCACGAAGTCTTCATCCTCCATCCCCCAGGCCACCACTCCACAGGTTCCCCTGCCACACCCTGCCCCAGGTTCCCCCACCCACAGATACACCATCCCCAAAATGCTGAGGCCCTCCCCCCTACCACTTGCTCTTCCGCCCCCGGTCAGACAGTTTGTGCCACTTATGTGGGGACCGTGTCCCCCCCTTTTGTCCTGCTGACCTCACCTGAACCCCATTCCGCTCCCATTGAGTTAGGCAGTGCAGTGGAGTCCACAACCACCCCGTCTGACTTGGGCACTGCAGTGGGGACCCAGTCCACTCCATCTGACCTGCCCACTGCAGTTGTGCCGACACCCACCCCATCTGACTTGTACCCCACAGTTGTGACTGCACCCACTACTTCAGTCAGCTCCACTGCAGTTGCAGTATCTCTCCTGCATCCACCACCCCTTCACTGCCTCCTTCTGCTGCGCCCTGATCCTGTCCCTGCGGTGCCTGACCAGCCCCCATGTATGCTCCTCTGAGGGGATGTCCCCTGACCTTACCAGTGCAGGCAAGCAACGTGTGACAGTTGTCACTCAAGTTAACATTTTGTCATTTGGATATGGACTGGCCATTGGCCTTTCTTTTTAAAGGACTTTGCATTTTAAAATTGCTGAATAAAGCATTTTTCTTTATCCTAATGAATTTGATTTAGCTGTACATTATGTTGATGTTTAGCATGACCTTGCAGTTGTAATGCTGGATTTCCAATGTTGAATACTGAGGTGTTGATGTGAGGTACTCCATGTGGTCCATAAGATATGTATCCTATTCTGGTCGTTATCCATATCATCCTTTGCAGCTAAATGGGTGTGTCATGATTAACAATTTGTGGACATCTCTGTAAACATTTCATTTGCATGGTCACATCTGTGACTTGCACACATGCACATATGATGTGCTTCCCATTATCCAATTTGTCTATTTCCCTGACTGTGGGCACATCTCCACTGGACATGTAAGTGTGAGCATCATTGGTGTAGGAGCAACT
This sequence comes from Triturus cristatus, assembly GCF_964204655.1. NCBI lineage: Eukaryota > Metazoa > Chordata > Amphibia > Caudata > Salamandridae > Triturus > Triturus cristatus. The sequence continues at coordinate 1,153,096,009 of NC_140583.1, read as the reverse complement.
AGGTTCTCTGTGCAACTTGCTGGACATATGTATTGAGTATGTGCAGATGACTTAAGGGAGACAGGGGCATAAACACATTAGGCAATTTCTCATTAGTCTAACGCATTGGACCTAACCACCTAAGTATAACTATACTAGGGGCGTACATCGCACAGGGAAGTACAATCTCCCTAACACCAACCTAAACAAGTAAAACAACCTCCTAGGCAGAAATCCTATCTAGAGGTATAAAATACAGGGTGCGCAAAACATACTATACACAGTACATTTCCTAACACCATAAGCATTAACACAGGGTGCGCAAAACATACTACACACAGTACATTTCCTAACACCCAATCACATTAGCATGAATCACAATAACACCTCAATCACATTAGGGTCTAGGTCTCGCCAGAACCTAAACGTAGCAGCTGCCCACTACTTGCTGGGCAGCTGGGGACAAGAGCAGGGCCTAAACGCTGCAGCTGGCACTAAGTGCTGCGCAGCTGGAAGGCAAATAGGAGGCATGGGCTCTCAATGGCCCCTGAAACAATATGCCAAAACGCTGGAGCCATCTGGCTCAGAAAACAACATGTCCCCATGGAGCGCACGGGCTCCTGAAATAAAGGTGCGCCAATACAGAGAAAAAGCTCGCCCCAAAGCACAATGGAGCGCGCTGGCGCTCTGAAACAGATCAGGCCCACTGTGGGAGCCACTCGGGGCTCTTGAAGCAAATGTGCCCCCCAAAGCATAGGAGCCACACGGGGCTCTTAAACTAAACATGCCCCCACAGTGTTGGAGCCACACGGGGCTCTTAGAATACTAATGCCCAACGTTGGAGCGGCCCACTGTACACACGGGGCCGCTCTGACTCGGTGCCTCGCACCGAACACCAAACCTGCTCCCTCGGTGGAGCGTGAGGGATGTGCAGCCCTGTCCCCTGCCCAGCCCTTACTCACCGGGCTCCGGCGCAGGGGACTCCTCTTCTGGAGGTGACAGCGGGCGGCAGCACTTTGCATGCGGCGCGGGGCTTCCCTCGCAGATGGGAGCCTCGCGCTGCTCTCGCACTTCACCCGGGCCCCCTCCCGGGACTTGGTTGTGGAGCCCGCAAGGCTCCGGGGGCATTTACCGCTTCCCCTGTCTCCGGCAGGCGGGGTGGGCTCCCGTCCTCCCTCCTGCCGTAAGCTCCGGGGCTGCAGCTTCCCCCGAAAATGGCCGCACTTCCGCTTCCGTCCCGCGGCCCCGCCCACAACCAGGCGGGCCGCAGACTCAGCGGCAATTTTTGAATGCGGCTCGGGCCGCGGCGGTGAAACGCGGGGTGGGCTCTCGCATTAATTTAAATTAAGACGAACCAGGCAACATGCGGGGTGGGCACCCACCATTAAAGACCAAATAAGCGGAGTGGGCACCCGCGAAAGCACGATCACTGAGCGGGGTGGGCTCCCGCTCGGCAGCCAACACGGGGAATCCCTCCGGTGGGGGATTCCCTCTAAAGGGACGGGCAGCGCCGCGCTGCATCGCCCGCGCTCCTCGGTAACACACCAGGTAGAGAAGCACAGAGCTCTCCTTAGTAGACACGAGCCAGGTGCCTTCCAAAATAAAGCAGGCGCTCACAGGGCGCAAGGAGGTTTGCCGGGGGCAATGTAGGGCCCAGGGGCCAGCACACAGGGCCCTCCAGCAGGGAGGCAGCCTCCATGGCGGTCCCTCCTGGGCCCCACCAGCAGCAATCCCCCTCCTGTTAGGATCCACGCAAGAAGAAGCAATAAAGCGCTCACCAGGCGCTAGAAATAAAGTCCTTGAAGTCCATCAGGCATCCAGGGGCTGGGCAGGGCCCAGGGAGGCAAGCCTTCCCCTGGGCCCCAGCAGCAGCACGCCCCTGGTAGATTCAAGTCAGAACAAGAACATTTTCATGGGGTTATGGCCCCTCTTTTATACAGAGAATCCTTTGTCTCCAAAGGTGCAGGGGAGGGGCGAACCAGATGCAACTGGTTCCTGAGCACTTTGTTTTGCTCAGCCCCTCTCCCTATTCACAGGACAGGCCAGGGTCATCAGTCGAACCACAGGGGGCGGAGCCAGCATTGTGTGGGGAAAGCCCAGCCCTATTCAGGTCCCAGGTGTACTCCTCCCACCCATCTAGCTGCTGATCTCCCCATTCACCACTGGGTGACTCCTCCTGACTCTGGGGATTCCCTAGCCCGTCACATGACCTCAGCCAGCCAATCCCCAGACAAGGCAGTCATCCCACACTGCACACAGAAATGCCCACTTCTAGAAGTGGCACTTCCACACTAGGTACATTGACGCAGCACACATCATCGCGCAGCATTTCATCACACGAGTCCGCACATACCAAACTCGGCCCTGCACTCCCCACGCATCAGGAACTAACATGGTCACTCAGATCCTCCATGCATTCCTATGGGAGGGCAGGTCAGTCTCACTCAATGTAACCCAGAGCGCACGCACTTTCCACTGGGACACAATGTGAAAGCGCCTAGAGGCCTAAAACCACTAGTACAACACAGGAAAAGGCTAGGATAATGCAAAAAGTTCTAGGGGTGAACTTGCCAGAAGGGCCAAGTCCAACACTCCCGTACCCAGGCTGTTGTGACCAGAGCCTTCATTGTGTGATAACTGATGGCTCACTGACCAAGTGTTCTGCTGACATGACTGAGACCTGCTGGGACTATGTTTGGCACAGCTGAACTTCCACAGGAGTTGAGTCCCCTCAAGTAAGTGTGTTGTTCCGTGATATTGCCTGGGCCCATGGTGTGTGTTGTGTGAGCATGTGTGTGTGTGTCCACATCCCTTTTCATACACAGGCAGTGTTCCCTTGATATGTTCCTGTTGTTGATGCTTGCTGAGTTGTACTGTGTTCATCCCACAACTTTGCCATGGGCTACCAGATGTGGGGGTGCATGACACACTACTGTTAATTGGTGTTTTATCATTGGGACTTGTCAGTTCTGAGTGGTGATGATGTGGTCAGATGCAGATGGGACACAGTCAGGGGTCCACAAGGCACTTGTCTGTTCGCAATATCATGTACTTGTCCCTAGGTGGTACCTTCATTGATTGAGACATGTGTATGTGTGTGTGACTGCTCCCACTTGTCCTGTTCAGGGCTGCAGTGTTTGCAGGTGTCAGCATGTGTGCCTTGTGGATCGCCTTGGCTTCTGCATTGTCCTGGGACTGTGGCAGGTATTCTGAAGGTTACATGAGCTTTGACGTCATGGCCATGTACCGCATACTGTGCAGTATGTCTGTCATTCACCAGGGTTGTAACCTGTCCTTGTGTGATGAGTCTGTGCACCTTAGTTCCTCCCAACATTACTGTGTTTGTCGTGGGTGCATGTGCAATGTCACCTGTCCATGTGGGTTTCACAGATGCACATTGGTGCAGTTCAGGGTGTGTGGTGTTGAGGGTGGACTGATGTAAATGTTTGCATGGATGGGCCCCTAGCTACCTTTTGTCCATGGATGACAGGCCATGCTGAGTGATTAGTGTTTGTGTAGGTGTGATGTACGTTTGTGGCACAGGACACATGTCTGGGTTTCACAGTTTGTACGATATCTACCTTTGTCAGCACAGTGGACGTGTCATGCATGCTTGTGTCACCCCAATGTCTGGTCCCTGGGGGTAGTGCTGTTGTGTGTCAGTCTCTTGCTGTGTTAGTTGCTGTTCATTCCAGCTTGTGTCACATGTGTCTGTTGGGCTACCTCTCATCTCACAATGCCTGATTGCCCACTAAGGGGGACCATTGATAGTTTACTTTTGTATGGCACTGTGTCCACATCTGTCTCACTGTGGTTCAGCCCCCCTCATGTGTTGTGTAGTTGCCTGGGGATACTGACACACACACACACACATAAACACACACGTTGTGTCACATGTGCAGTATGAGGTTGCCTGTTTGTGTTTGTACATCTGCACCAGTGCATTGGTATTGCTGTTGTGGGCCATTGTCTGGATGTTGTTTTTGTGATTTACCCTGCTGTCCCTGTGAGTCATATCACATCATTCTGCACATTCATCCTGGTCGTTAGGTCCCATTGCTGGCATTGAATGGGAGTTTGTGACCTGACACCTACAGTTTACACAGGTTGTTTTGATTTGTGTGTCTATTTTCGAGATGTATGTATGCTTTGTGATGGTCACTTCTGCTTTTGTGTCATTGTACACTGTATTCATTGTCAACCCCCATGGGTGGTGCTTGTCTGCACATGGCCGAGAGTATTTTAGGTTTTCACAGCACTGTTAGCCTCACCACATCTCCGTGGGTATGGGACACAACCACTACTTTTCCCCAAAAGTGTTTCATGTTTTGGGACCAGGAATCATACATGCTGTTTGTCATTTGCAGCTTTGACCATGATGACACTTACCTTTTGGTCACTGTGATGAGGGGGGTTTTAAGATCCCATCACCACAATGCTCAACATTTGCTGCAGGTTGGAACCACACACTTAAATTTTGTTCTACACAGTGCTATAGTGATGGTTGCCTTGTGTAGGCCACACTCAGTTTTTGGTCACACATGTGATGGTAGTTACATTGTATGTTCAAAGTCATATTCACTGTTGTGGGCATTTGTCACAGACAACACACTGTTGTCATGATGTTAGGGGGGATGTATTTTGCTGACATACCTAATGTTGGTGTATGATGGATGTGTGGCGCATCACCCATCCTATGGGTGGGGGTAGCAGGGGTGATGGGCAACAGGTCCCCTATGGGTGGGGGTGGCAGGAGCGCTGGGCAACAGGTCCCCTATGGGTGGGGGTGGCAGGAGTGCTGGGCAACAGGTCCCCTATGGGTGGGGGTGACAGTAGTGATGGGCAACATAAGCCCTATGGGTGGGGGTGGCAGGAGTGCTGGGCAACAGGTCCCCTATGGGTGGGGGTGGCAGTAGTGATGGGCAACATAAGTCCTCTGAGTGGGGGTGGCAGTAGTGATGGGCAACAGGTCCCCTATGAGTGGGGGAGGCAGTAGTAATGGGAAACAGGTCCCCTATGGGTGGGGGTGGCAGTAGTGATAGGCAACATAAGACCTATGGGTGGGTGTGGCAGGAGTGCTGGGCAACAGGTCCCCTATGGGTGGGGGGGGCAGCAGTGATAGGCAACATAAGTCCTATGGGTGGGGCTGGCAGTAATGATGGGCAACATAAGCCCTATGGGTGGGGGTGGCAGTAGTGATGGGCAACATAAGCCCTATGAGTGGGGGTGGTAGTGGTGCTGGCCATGCAACCCCTATGGTGGCCTGTTGCTAGTGGCCAGGATATGGATCCCCTGTGTGTGTGTGACATTTTGCAGGTACGTGTCGTTTGTTTGTGTGGTGGGTGTCTGACTTACCATCTGCGCCGTCCGCGTCGGTTCCTGATCCGGTCATAGATGTACAGTACTGGTATGACATGCGCGATGGGATTCATGATGTGTTTGTCTCGTACACACTGCTTGTTGCTCCGTCTCGTACCCGTTGCAAGCTGGTCCGTCTCGTAGCCGTGGATTGAGTTCTGGTGCGAATCATAACTGATATGCTTCTTTTCCGGATGCTGTGACGTGCCGTACGTGGCGACCGGTCCGGCGAGTATGATTTGCGCATCGTACTTGTCCGCCCGGAAACTACTATGGATACTACTTCCGGGCGACTCGGTTCGGTGTTCGGAGGTACGGCTCGGACGGAGAATGAAGCTTGAATCACAGCCTACGTGTCGGTCAGATTTTTGTCAGTTATGCGCATCGTACTTCATCACCAGGACGGACCGCTCCAGGTACGAGTCGGTCGCAAGGTAAGGCTACGAACAGCTCTCGGAGAGCTGTCCGACCTGGATCGGAATCGACCCCTAAGTATTCCCATTCCAGTCAGCACACCAGTAGGGAAAGAGTTGTATTGCAGAGGGATAAAATGTATTAATTCCCACTCCAGTAAGTGGAGAATTAAAAACAGACTTATTAATTTAAACAAAATAAAATAGTTTTGAAATAATACGAAATAAACTAAAAAAGGTATTTTGTAAATACAAAAAATCTAAATAAATATTTTGAATATAAAAAATAATTATTTATTACAATTGATAATACATAAAAATAACTATAAATATTACCATAATCAAAATATAAAACTATATTTTTTATTTATTTTTGTACGTATAAATATAATATATAAATGCATGATTGCTGAAACAGAAGTATTCAAATCGCGAGGGTGTCCGAAGAAGTGGGATAGGAAATGGGGCAAATGGAATGCTTATCGAGGCAACCTATGAATATCCCCGACGGTGGAGCTAGAAATGCAAAGAAGGGACGAATGTGATGATGTGATATAATGTTTGGAACTGTTTTCTACCCGCTTACGACGCAGCAGCACTGTATAATCATTTGAACTGTCAACTTGATACTGTATGTGACTTTTATGTTGGAATAATAAAAAGATTTATTAAAATAAAATATATATAATATATATATATATTGTTCATTATCACAAAGTCATCACATCGTCAGGGGGCCCCCCATGCAGGAAACAAAGGTAATCCACAAAGTGGAGGGTGGCTGGTCCAAACGTCTGCCAAGGTTGTCAAGGAAACAGTTTGCAAAACAGACCTCGCCCTAGGCGAGTATAGGGTATGATCCAAGGCAGCACCAGCAGGTCACCTCTTGCTGCACAAGGGTGTCCGTGTGCAAATGGTACAAAACAGCATTGGGTGCCCAATGCAAGTCAATGAGGATCGTTCTTCGTCAACACAGGCTGCAGGTTTGAACTGGAAGGCCAGTAGGGTTGAAATAACAGGGGGGCTCAGGCTTAACGATGCTCAGGGATTTGAGGGCACCTTTGGTCCTCTTCATCATGGGCCAGAGGTAACAGGTGCAGATGTGTCCTTAGGCTTCGGGTTTTTGTCACCAGGAATGGTCACAGTAGAGGGGGCCTGAGAACAGAGGCTGCTGGCGGCATTGAGAAGCCCACAGCGGGTAAACCCAAGGCGGCTTCGAGTTGGTATTCAGACAAAATATTGAAAAAAATATTGGTGACAGAAACATTGTGTTTAAAATATCTTAATGTTAAAATGTCAAGGTCTGTAATATTGAAGTCAAAAATATCAAAATAAGGTGTTGTGTAAAATATTGCTGTTAAAAATATCAATATTAACAATATCGTATAAAATCTCAAGTTTTTTATTCAAAAATAGTTTGTATTCATATTTTTTATGTATTGATATAGTAAACTAATATGGATATATGTACATGTTTTGTGTAAATTAATATGTTGTAAATAATTTAAATAATAGAATTATTTGATTTTTGAATTTATTAATATTTTAAGGAGCGGATGTTGGATTTATAAGTCATAAGGGTGTGGAGTAATAAAAAGAAATGTTGGTAATAATTTAAAAAAATTCAATTGAATTTATTACATTTATAAAGAGTTTGTAGAAATATAGGCGTGGGATTTGGGGATGTCAGAGGACAAGGGTGATAAGTTATTTTTTAATTTGAAAAAATAATTGTATTTAATTTTTTTACATTTTAATATTTTTAAACTTTGTAAAAATTTGAATTAATGTAGGAGTGGAAGTTTGGTATTATAGGATAAAATGGTGGGTAATAATTTAAAAATCTATAACTAATTTGTGTTCTCATTTATAATTAAATTGTTTTACAATATTTGTGAATTTTGAAATTTAGGAACTGAAGTTGGGTAATAGTGGAAGGGGGTGGGAAGTATTGAAATATATTTCAATTTGTTTTTTAGGATAGTTATAAATGTAATTATTGTTATGACGGAGAGTAATATTAGAGATTACATTTTGTTTAAAAAAAATGTAACATTGTATTGAAAAGTGTGTGAAAATTAAGTTGTGGGATTGTAGAGCAAATGGTGAAGAATTATTATAAATAAGGCTACCGGTATTAAGGTATTTATTTTTTTGACATTTCCATCTGTATTTATCCATATTTATTTTTAGTGCGAGCATTCGAGACCTCTTGTATATACTTTAGTAGATACTTATATGCTTTAGTATATACTTGTATGTACTTTGTGGGCTCTGAAGATCAGCCCTAGGACTTGTCTGCTTCCGCTTAGGTACTTTTTATCTGTTCAACTGCCTCTATTTAACTGTCTGTATAGAAAACAACCAGTAGAGGTCAGTATAATACCAGAATTGCTTTCTGTGGAGGGATTTTCTTTTTTTTAATTTTTCTGGCAACTGCCTCTATTTAACTTACTTGATAGAAAACGACCAGCAGAGGTCAGTAAAATATCAGAATCACTTTAGCATTCTCTAGATTCCAGTCCATAGAAACTGTCTTCCACGAGGACCTGTAGACAATAATATTTTTTTCAAATCTTGTATTTTCAGCGATATGACCACTGAAGGCCCTGATTTTATATTAAGAACAGAGCTTTGGACTATACCATTTCCCGCTGAAAGGCAATATTTCTCTCCATGTTTTCCCATACCTGGTGTGTCTCGCAGTTTGGTGCTTACTTTCCCTCCATGTTAAAGAACAGTAGATGTTTCAGCACCCAGGCTAATGTGCTGCATAGCTAAATACATATACGGTCCCAAAGGCGAGACCGATTGCATTGCAAATGCTTGTTTGTCAACTTTATCTGTATTTATCCATATTTATTAGGGGTTTTGTGAAAAAAAATAAAGCTGAAACTGGTATATTTCTACATTTATTCAAGCAATAAATACGTAGTTACGCTTGAATGCCTGCCAGGTTTCATTGATATGAACACCCACCGAAGATAAATCAATTGACTTATATGAAAATATGCACATTTCAGTATCAGCCTTGTGCATATCTACACCTGTTTAAGCCTCTTTACTAAAATTGTTTTTTTAACCCCCTAACCTATCAATTTACCCAGTTATTGGCTTGGCAGGCATGGCAGATAGTATTTGGAATCACTCAAAAAGCACCCGATTTCCGTTATTATTATCCCCCGCCCTGATGACAATGCTGTTAATGAACTAAGAGGCAAGTCAGGGGTCATGTGTATCCTATATGTGGCTAAACTTTTATTATATATGAAAAAAAAATGTCGTCTATTAAATCAAACAAAAGAGTTTTTTTGTACAGCAGACATGCTGAACTCGGACGTTTAAGGGTGCCCTCATATGTGATAATGAAGAAAATGGCGGCTCAATGAATTACAATATTTGCCCACGATCACATCATTTGAAACCAGTTTAAGGGTCAAGGGCATTAAAGAATAGGTTGAGTAGATTATTTAAGTCACTAGACCTGCAGGTCTAGTTACATTTTTATGATTTTTACAGGCCTGGAGCCCGCACAAACAAAAGTAGACTGCAATCCAGAAGAAGACTATTATTTTGTGTGTACTATATTCTCCTTTGTATATGAATTTCAAAATACTAATTTTAATTAAAAGCGAGTATTTGAAAAGATGCTGCAAACCACCAATGTTGTTAGATGGGTGCTGGGCAGGTGTTTTTCTGAAGGTAGGTGGTGGACACCTGTGCCTCCTCATCGTGGAATTGAGTCGAGGGGTTGCATAATGTGAAAGCCCAAAACCAGGGACCAATCCTGGCTTCCCAACTTGAACACATGGTGTGAACACGGTCGATTATTTTACCCTGCAAAGCCTGCATTATCCTAATTACCAGTTTTGACAGTACCTTTCCGATATGCGAGTTCAGGGTGCGCACTGTACAAAAATAATATCATGTAATAAAATAAAACTATTCTGCATATAAAAGATATCCCTGATTTTAAAACAAAAAACAAATGAAACCAATCTTTATTATTATTATAGTGTTTGACACATGATTTAGATTCAATCGATTTTATGGACACTTTCCCTGCAAAGGCTATTAAAGCTGTTTTCAGTGAACAATGATACAAGCCAATGAAAAATATAGGCGGGGAGTGGGCGGAGGTTCAAGTCCCTATCTCATTACAGCATGTCGCGCTGCCCAGGCTCAACCTAAAAACAAACAATTACAGTGCAATAGGTCTAGCAATTCAGGGATTTTGAGCTACTGGCATTGTAAATGGCAATGCCTTTTATAATATTAAAAGGCATTGTCATTTACAATTCCAATAGGTCCAACTTTGGCAATAGCAAGACCTATTGTATTGCAGAGTGCGGTGTCCGTGAAGCAAGCATTGTGCTCACCAATATAGTTTTAAAAAATTGTTTAAGAAACAGAGAGAGGTGTCCCTGAAAGGGGCACCGCGCTCATCATTAAAGTTGGAAAAAAAATGAAACAGAGTGTGGTGTCCCTGAAGAGGGCGCCGCGCTCAACATTATAGTTTTTAAAAAAAAAAGTAACCTGAGCATGGTGTCCCTGAAGTGGGCGCTGCGTTCAGCATGCAAGTTTATAAAAAAAGTGAAATAACATGCGTTGTCCCCAAAGTGGATGCTGCGTTCTTCTAAAAAGAGTGCTGTCGGGGTAGGGGTCTGCCACTTTTAAGGTTAGAGTAGCATAGTGCTCCATATGGGAGAGGAGTTGGCCTAACGGCTAGAGCGGACGACCTAGAATCTGGGGAACTGGGTTTGAGTCCCTGCAATGACGCTGAACATCCTGTGATTCTGGGAAAATCACATAATCTCCCCGTGCCTAACCAAATAATGAATGTGTGTCCTCATGTAACGTAACTGGTGCTATTTAAAGAGCTCCAATACCCGATTCGGGTCAAGTTCGGGCTATATAAAACTCTGGAAAAAAAAAAATATATATGAAAAGCGGCCACCATTGTCCTGTGTGGACACGCTGCAAATACAAAAAGCAGCCGCCATTGTCCCCATTAGTCAATAAACAAAATAGGACTCACCCACTTATAACGCAGACCGTGTAACAAGCCACATATACGGTCCAGTTGTTATGGGAGGTAACAAATGCAGACAAGGCCGTACCGAGAAGGGACTAACAAACCTATTTACAAATCAGAAGCCAGCATTTACAAAGGACAATGACACAAGCCAATAAAAAATATGGGCCTAGAGTGCGCAGGGCTTCCAGTGCATACTCCAATACAGCATGCTTTGCAGAGCAAGCAGCGCATGTGTGCTGCCTCTAGGCACAACCTAAAACAAAACTGGTGGGAAGGCCGACAATGTCTGGGATAGTGATTTAAGAGTAGCCATTATTTGGAATACATGGAATTCATGGAGTCATCGATCAGGGTGAAGTGAAATTGGGGAAGTGTGTGTGTGTGTGGGGGGGGTTGCAGCCAGACATCCCTCGACTAAAACTGTATATGCCTGTTGTTGGGAAAAATGTGTTGCTTGTTGTGGTATTTGGACCAAAGAGAGTGCTGACCTTCTACATAGATCATACCAAAGACTACTGGGTGGGTGATCAGCTCGTTGTGGAGTTCACTGGAATGAACAAGCATTGGCATAGCCAACAGGTCTCACTTTGGGGATCTTATAAGTCTTTAGCCATGCAGCACCTTATCCTGGGTGCTGTGCTGCCAGGGATTTAAGAGCTATACAATTGCTACACACTAGGCCATGCAGTCTGATTCAGGAATACATGCATGCCTCAGGAAACATTTATGGACACATTCCAAGGCTTTTTAACGCAGAGACAGAAAAACAAGTGCCTTGATGGAAGCCAAGAGCAGTATAACCTTCTGTGGGCAACTCATTCACTAGAGTATTGAACAGCCTATGGAAAAAAAGTAAAGAACTTTCCAATGGCGGGGACATGGTTTTCTGACCTAGTTTACCCCATTTTGGCACAAGCAGCAAATCCAACTACCTGTTTGGCAGTATCCACTTCCTCACTGCATGCAGGTGGTGTGAAATGAAACTAAAGGTGGGCGAGCTACTGAAAGCTCTAGCCAGATGCTTGGCTCTGGTGCAAATCAAGGTCTCCTTAGGCCCTGGAGCCCAAATATGCAGAGCTTCCATGTGGCTTATGGCTGTCACCCACACTGTAAACTAAAGCGCCACGAATTAAAGAAAACACATTATTAACATTAACCTTTGATGTAAACTATGAGAGGGCATGAGATACTCATCCAATGGCTGAATGTCACAATGTGATACCAGAAATCCTAGGATTTTTTCCTGGCTTCCGCACTTAACCAATTAGAAGGATCATAGGAAAATATTTTATTTTACTGTGCTTCCTTTTTCTTTACTGCATTTAAGCACTCTAAAATGCGTGAGTTCAGTGTGTGTGGTATTCATGCATCTCTCATGTGCCCGATTTAAATAACTATAATATTGCTCCTTGTAAAAATCTATACCACATACAGGTTGCAAAAATCAACAGATTAGCCTATTAATTTACTACGGGCATTGTTATCATGAGGATGGGGGTTCATGTTTCAAAACGTACTGTTATAATAAATGCATATTGGTGCAGTGATATAAATATGACAAACTAGCTGAAACACTTCTGCATGCTAAAGAAGTAAGCTCTTTGGAATTGTAGAGTCTATCGTATTTTTATATGGTATTTGTTGACAGTTCATGTGCCACACAGTTGCAGGGCTCAGCTCGTGCACAGGTTAAAGCTCAGTCAAACCATCAGTTTCGCTCCACCCTCCCTGTAAATGACTTGCTCGCCCACCTCTAGATGAAACTGGTGTCTATGACTGCTAGAGTCAGCAGACACAATTACATGGTATCTTACCACGGACATCTTAAGGATTTTGGGGGCCCTTGTTTGAATTAGGTTTGAATTTATGAACCAATTTCAGCTCTTTCGTACCCTCTCTGGCAGGTCATAGCCATTGCAAAGTCGCACTTTTAAATGCATTTACATCTAAGATACAGGGATACACCCAGCAGCTCACTAATATTACTGCAAATAATTACTGTGAAATAAAAGCTGTGACTTCCTTCCATTTCTTTCTTTCTTAAATCTTTATTTCGACTCAGACGAGTCATAAAAGAAATCATACAAATACAATTTGAGAAAACAAATTATCTACAAAAACAATAAAAAAACAATGATAAAGAACTATAATATAGAATGGAAGCTGATGTATGACGTTACAACGCATGCTTTTACACCGCATGCCGTTACAACGCATTTTTTACACCGCAAGATCTGTTACAACGCCAGCCTTTACAACGCATGCTTTTACAACGACGTACACTAGATGGAGTGCTGACATTAGAAATGTATAATTTACTATTCTAACTCCAGTCCACGTTGCAGTAGGGAAGGTGTTTGGATAGTAAAACTACACTATTTCTAATGTTAGCACGCCATCTAGTGCATTTCGTTGTAATAGCATGCGTTGTAATGGCATGCGTTGTAACAGATTTCGCGTTGTAATAGTTTCGTTGTAATGGTAGTGCGGTGTAAAAGTTGCGTTGTAAAGGTTGTTCACCAATGGAAGCAGATGCAATTGACAGGAATACTTCGGCATAATCTACACCACATAGTAACAATTATACATTTCATTTCAACAGATGAATTCTTCTAATATACCATGCTGCTGCTAAATATTTGCTAATAGCAAATACAGTAAGAGGAGATAAATCACTTTTCAGCAGCCTATAGGCATCTAAGTGGTGCCTAAAGCCCCTGTTCCTGCAAATTGGAACGATCCACTTCCTCCTAGATTTAACGTAAGATGGACAAAAAAATACTAAATGAATATCGTCCTCCAGCTCGCAAGAGCAAGCAGGACAATTTTTAGGGGTGGGCGGGTGCCATTTACTAGTGAGGGCTCTAATTGGGAGCGCATTGTGTCTCCATTGTAGAAATAGTTTTCTCAGGGCAATGGGATTTATGTCATTTAACACAGTTTCCAATTTATAGTGATCCTTCAAGGTTAGAAAAGTGGTAGTCATTGATCCCAGAGTATCGCTTGAAATAAATGCCGAAAGATTAGAGTTATAATAAAGTGCAACGAGTTCTTTGCGGGATATAGTTGCACAGGTCTCTAGCGGTTTTGTCCAGAGGGTCGAGAGGCCCAACCTAGAAAGTTCACACTTGACATACTTAAGCCATGGAATATTACCTAGAGCCGGGTGGAGGTAGAGTTCCATAAGTTCGGAACGATAACTCAAGAGTTCAGGGGTTGTCCAAAGGCGCCTCCAAAAGGTTAGGGGCTTTATACCTAGTTCCTCCCTTATTGGTCTCAGTCCCATATCGAGCCTTAGGGGGAGTAGCGGAGTACTAGATGGAAGTGCAGCCAAGTTTCGTAAAAACTTGTTTTCTGTGGCTGTAATTTCAGGGGCACAATCAATACCCCATAGTTCGCCGCCATATATTAGAGCCCCACGTGACTGCATTTTATAAATTTCCAACAGCGGACCAATAGGATGGGTCAAAGATTGATTCCATAATTTCAGAATTCCACCTGCTCTTTGAGTTAACTTTAAATTTGATTTAATCTGATGGTGGGACCAAGTCATTTTTTCATTCAGAGTTAGTCCCAAATACTCGAAAGTATGAACTCTCTCTAGGGTAATTCCGTTTATGGTAGGATTAGGGCGAAGGGACCTAGGGGGATTAAAGATCATAAATTTAGTCTTAGCTGTATTGATCTCTAGCCCCCGGTCAGTACAAAAAGAGACAAAGCCGTCCAAGACACGTTGAAGCCCCATAGGGGTCTTAGCTAGGAGCAACGTGTCATCAGCGAACATGATGGCAGAAATGCCAGAGCCCGCAAGCCGTGGAGCATCTCTATTGGGTACGTCATTTAGGTGGGAGATAAGGCCATTTACATAAAGGCAAAACAACGTAGGCGCAAGGACACATCCCTGCCTTACCCCTCTATCGACAGGGAATCTGGCTGAAAGGGTACCATCTCTCCCACATCTTACCCTTGCATAGTTGTTAGTATGGAGTCGAACTAGTATGTGCAAAAGTGGGCCTGGGAGGCCTATATCTTGTAATACAGTCCATAGTTTTGTGCGGGGAACAAAATCGAATGCCGCACGCAAATCTACAAAGACTGTGTAAAGGTAGCCCCCCTCTATCTTTACAGTTTTCCAGAAGAGCATACACAGTCTAAAGATCTGGTCAGTTGTAGAAATGTTCTTACGGAAGCCAGCCTGGTAGATGCTCAAAATCTCAGAGGTCTCAATCCATTCCATGATCCGATCCAAGATCAACCTCGAGAAGAGCTTCTGGGCAACATCTATTAAACTAATGGGCCTGTAGTTTCCCGGGAGCAGGGGGGACCCTTTTTTACAAATTGGCACAACTTCGGCTCCAAGCCATGTAAAAGGAACCGGCAGACCATCAAGGATGGCATTGAATAATAGTGTGAGGTAAGGTGCCCATACTCTGGGTTCATGTTTGTACAGATCTCCTGGTACCCCATCTAGCCCTGGTGCTTTGCCTACAGGAAGCTGAGAAATTGCAAGCTGGATCTCGGTTAACGTAAATTTTACTTGTGCCTGACTAGGTACAGCATATAAAGGGGCCGCCATGGCAGATGTTGGGGGCCTATAGAGAGTGCTAAAGTGATTTTCCCAGACTTCTGGGGCAATGTTGTTTTTAACAATTGCAGGAGGTTCGGTTGTACCAGTAGATACGATCAACCAAAATCTCCGAGAATCTCTAGTTTTTAGAGCTGATGTTAAATTTTCCCAGTTTTCTGAAGCCCACTCCAATTTAGCATGTTGTATCAGGCATCTATAAGTCTGTCTTTTATGTTGAATATCAGGCTTTGAGACTTTCTTCTTTATGGCATCAAGCAGTTCGCTCTTGGCCAGTCTGCAGGTCTTATTGTACCAATTAGGCCGGTTTACCAATCTTCTTTTACAGGGAACAATTGGATTAAACAAATCAGACAGTGTGAGAAATAATTCCTGGTTAGCACTAGCCAGTTTTTCATAGTAATTTGGGAGGGGATAGTGCACTAGAGTCTCAACTACATTATTTAAAACAGAGGCCACTACAGCATAAACTCGGGATAGTTCTTTATGATTGGAAACCAGTTTGTTCCATTTAATTCTCCGTTTGTTATTTGTAAGGATAGCCGCGTCTGAAGGCTCCGTATTAACTGGTGACGCAAGATCTAAGGGACTCAAGCCCACTAGAGAAACATCCAATATAAGAGGATTATGATCACTCTCCCCCCTTGGGATAACTTGGAAGTCAAGGATTCTACTCCATTCCTTGGCTTGAACAAAAATATAATCTAGTCTGGCCTCCCTACCTGGTTTATTAAAAGTGGGCCTTGGGGGATTGTCTAAAATGGTTCGTCCATTACAGGCCCTAATCGAGTGAACCATTGTCAAGGAAGTAATCTGGATGGCCAAGGGGGTCCAAGCCCTAGCCATTGGGCCTACAACCTGGGGAATGTTCCAGATTTCGTCCTCTTCTAGATTTATTTGGTCCACCAAACCCTCAAGAGGTTCAAAATGAGAGTTGAAATCACCAGCTATAAGGAGCATTGTATGTTCAGGTATTCCAGTTAAGAAATTTGACAGGGCCTCGATCACCCGGGATTCCGCACAAAAATTCACGGGTCTGGCATAAACGTTAATTACCGCCAGCTTAGTATCTAGGCCCCAGTCCAGTAACAAACATAGAATATCCTCAGAGCCAGTAGGGAGGTTCGTAACAGTACATCCCAGGTAAGTAGCAATCCAGATAGTTAAACCGCCAGAGGGGCGGCCACGACCACCCCAAACAGCCGGAATTGAATAAGTAGCAAAACCCATTCGATGGTAATCCTGTCTTGCCCAAGTTTCTTGAAAGCAACATATTTGGTGTAGATCTATAAAGGAACCCCATATTGGACAATCAAGTTTACTGGGTAACCCCGCTATATTCCATGAGAGGACTTTCTGTCTAGCTATGCAATTAGAAGCGACGACGGGAGTTTTAGAGGCAGGTGGATCACAGAAATCCGACCGAATAGAAGTAATGGTAGGAACAAGGGGAAGGGCTGGGGAAATAGGCTGAAATTTAGAAGGTGAATGCGCTACAGATGGCAAAACAGACATAGAGGCCTCATGGGGGAGTCAATCTATATCTTCAAGACAAGCATACCTGTTAAAAGTTGAATAATCGGGTCGTATGGGCTCGTCAATATGGGTATGCCTCAGCCTACCTCTAAACCGATTACCCCCAACTTTAGACCAATTGCCATCCGTCTCAGCCTGGAAAAGAGTGTGAATTGGGGGATAGAAGAAAGAAAGAGGTAACGGGTTTATGAGGGAGGTACCATTGCTACCAATCCAATTAAGAATATAGGGAGCTGTTAGACAATTACTAAAATTGACCAAAATGCAGTCACCCTTAAAATTCTTCACAGTGCTACCCAACCAAGGAACCCTCCTAACCATTAGGACCGGTGACCTAATATTCGGGGGGAGAGGCCTATGCTTATTAAGCCAGTTAATGACTTTATTTTTTAAAGAAGCATAGGATTCAGACTCGGGAATAGTAAGTTCTGGGACGCCTGTTAGAATAGCAACATAGGGTGAAGCTTCAGGTGGGAGATTAATTATCTTTCTCCTATTTGTTAGGGCCATGTTTAGGTGAGTATGAGCTCCTGAATCCCTGGAAGTTTGGCCCGCATCTGTATGATTTGGATTAGATATTGGAATAGAATTCTCAATTAAGGTTTGTGAGTGGCATTGAGCAGGGACAGGGGATGTATTTGGGACGGCAGAAGGTATGAGCAAGGTATTGGGTAAGGTGTTGGGTATGGATTCAGGGATTCTTGAAATGGATTCTCGAATTCTAGATTGAGGGATATCCTTCCTGGGAAGAGAGTTCATAGCACCTAACTTGGCCCTACACGCTTCACATACAACATGTGAATTGCCTCTGCTTTCTAATAGATTAGTGGGGGATGTTACAACCTTTTCTATTTCCTTTAGCCTTGCATCAATTGCATCAAACCTGGCAAGCAATGGGGGAAGAAGACCCTTAAGAGCAGTATTTATAATGGCGGTAAGTCGACCATCCCCCTCATCGTGTTCCGGATCACGGTCGGAAACAAGTATAGGAGTATTAAGTGACGGTGAGGAAAGTTCCGGTAGAGATTTAGAGGTACCATTAATGGGTTGAGTAGACCTAGTACGTATTGAAGTAGATGCATTAGTAGTACTAGTATAAGGTCTATCAAGTCTGGCTTTCTTCCCTATCTTGTAGATTCCCACACGTTTTCTTTTAGGTAGAGCACCCTCATTAGCAAACTGGGCTCGATTCGGGGACAATACCAGCAATGAGGGTTGCGTAGTTTGGTCAGTAGCCTCGAGAATAGATTGGAGAGTGTCTCTACATGAGGGGGAACTGGATCTTAAATCATGTAATACAGATTCAATAGTGTGATCAATGCTGTCCATTAATGCTGCCTGCGAGTCATCAAAATTGGATGGGGAGCCTACGGACGCAATTAATCCCAGAGATGACCTACGCGTACTGGCAATCCCATCGGATAAACGCCTTTCAAGCATATTCAATTCCCCCTGAATTACAGAATTAGCCCTAGTAATAAAATTGTCCAATGTACCAGAAACTTTCGATTGGGATCTCGGTAGCTTGCTTCGAGTGTCCATAGTGGCTGGTTGCCTCGGGATCAGTCGAAATAATGTGCAACAGGAAAGGAACAGGGCCCGGTCCGGTCTTGACCGTGCTTGAACGGGCTTAAACGGGCCCGCCCTTGGCCCGGGCTTCGCCCGGACTGCGCCCCGCACGCGTCCCGCTCACGCGAGAGGTGGTAAAAGTTAAATAGGCAGGAGGAGGAGTCGGGAAGAGGAACCAGGTGCAGGGAATCAGCAGTTGAGAGAAGCACCCTGGTCCTCGCAGTCCCGTGTGAGAAAGAGTTGTATTTTAAAAGCCCTGTGCCTTTAAAAATATTTCAGCGTGCTGTCCTCGCCGGGATCCTTTAGGTAGGAGAGTTCTTGCCCATCCAAAGCGTGGTACTGAGTCCTGAGCCTGCGAGCGGCTCCCGCGAAGCGGGGGCCGCGAGGCGTAATGTAGTGGCCGAGGGAGGAGTCGGGAAGAGGAACCAGGTGCAGGGAATCAGCAGTTGAAAGAAGCACCCTGGTCCTCGCAGTCCCGTGTGAGAAAGAGTTGTATTTTAAAAGCCCCGTGCCTTTAAAAATATTTCAGCGTGCTGTTCTCACCGGGATCCTTTAGGTAGGAGAGTTCTTGCCCATCCAAAGCGTGGTACTGAGTCCTGAGCCTGCGAGCGGCACCCCACTTCCATTTCTAATATTTGAGGTCCTGTTTTAATCTCAAAGAAACTTGTTTTGTGGATGATGCATGAAACATAAGCACAACATTTTCTGCAAACTGTCTGCAGCAGCCTCTCACACATCATGCACATTACAAATAGATTAAATAAAAACAGTATTTAAAACAAGCTAAAAATTATTAAAGGTCATCAGGGCAAGCCTCTCTGCAGAACTGAGCTGCCTCTATCAGGGGGCCCCCTAAAAACCTGGGTCCCTGGGCCACTTCCCACTTTGCCCATGCCTTAAAACATCTCTGTAATCGTACATCCACACGCATGCAGGCAGTACCTGTAGCAGCCTGTCCCCTCCTCTGGGTTTCTGGTCCATGCAGCGTGCTGCATTTTTGGTCCATGCAGCGTGCTGCATTTTTGGTCCATGCAGCAAATCCCACACAGGCTCGCCCTTCTAAAAGCTCTGGTGGCACAGGCTAGTGCTCCATTGCCAGACCCACAAAGAGCTTCAGCCCCCAGCTGCCCCCCCCATTATTTGTGTCAGGACGGCTGGGACAGCTTACACACACACACACACAGTTCTTGAGCTGCTATAGGCTGGCTGGTCTAGTGCAGTGCTTAATTTGTAATATATGAAGTCCAGGTGCTCAAATATTTGTTGGAGGCCACACCCACTTCCCCCTTGACTCCACCCATTTCCTCCACACTCCGCCCTTACCTCCCCATAGTCCTCTGTTCCCTCCACCAGACCTGCAAACTCCCTTACGCCTTCCTCCCTACTGCTGTCTTCACACACCTGCGCACTTTCCCCTCTTGCCCTCAGCCTCTATCTAGACAAGCTCTAACCCCCTGTTCTGCTTGGGTTTTCGAATCAGATAGAACCCGCTCATCAGAGCCTCACTAACCCAGACAGAACGTTACCCCCTCCCTAGGGCCTATTTACAATAATGTAACCACATATATCTACCACCTAAGGACAGGGAATTCCTACTATACATACCAAGACCTCTTATAATCGGCGGCCTCGCGATCCCATACGGATCCAGACCTCTCTGCCCATACGACAGTATCACAAGTGGCGGCCTCGCGATCCCACACGAATCCAGACCTCTCTACCCAGACGGCAGTCTCAGCACAATCGGCGGCCTCGCGATCCCATACGGATCCAGACCTCTCTACCCAGACGGCAGTCTCAGCACAATCGGCGGCCTCGCGATCCCCTACGAATCCAGACCTCTCTGCCCATACGACAGTATCACAAGTGGCGGCCTCGCGATCCCATACGAATCCAGACCTCTCTACCCAGACGGCAGTCTCAGCACAAGTGGCGGCCTCGCGATCCCATACGGATCCAGACCTCTCTACCCAGACGGCAGTCTCAGCACAATCGGCGGCCTCGCGATCCCATACGGATCCAGACCTCTCTGCCCATACGACAGTATCACAAGTGGCGGCCTCGCGATCCCCTACGAATCCAGACCTCTCTACCCAGACGGTAGTCTCAGCACAAGTGGCGGCCTCGTGATCCCCTACGAATCCAGACCTCTCTGCCCATACGGCAGTCTCAGCACAATCGGCGGCCTCGCGATCCCATACGGATCCAGACCTCTCTGCCCATACGACAGTATCACAAGTGGCGGCCTCGCGATCCCCTACGAATCCAGACCTCTCTACCCAGACGGCAGTCTCAGCACAAGTGGCGGCCTCGCGATCCCCTACGAATCCAGACCTCTCTGCCCATACGACAGTATCACAAGTGGCGGCCTCGCGATCCTATACGAATCCAGACCTCTCTACCTAGACGGCAGTCTCATACGACAGTTCATCCTATGATCACCATAACATACAAAAAGGGAATCAGTCTCACTATTCATCAGATCACACAAGGATTGCCAGTTCGAGCATAGCCTGTTCTCAGGTTCGAGGGGCTCCTCTTTCCCTTATTCAGTTACCACTTACCTGATCAGGGTTAACATCTGTTCATGTAGCCGCAGCTGACTAGAAGAATAGGCTACCCTCTCATACAAGAACACGCAGCACATGTTGGTTCACTACAAACTGGGTACTTTATTACTCATTACATACGCAATCACATAACATTACAATATAACACATAACCTGCAAAGAAAAGTGAAAGATTAAGTTGTACACTCTAATAAGAAAGGGTCGACATCACCTTAGTAGTATGTAGCCTGCACTCAGTGGTCATCTAGGTTCCCTTCTCGTCTGTGCCTCGGCTCGCCTGGAATCACCCTTCTCCGAGTCACTGGGACCTCTTCCTTATCGGCTACTCTCTCCTCTCTGGCTATTCTGCTAGGAGAGCATCTGTCTCTCGGTTCTTCTCGCCTTCAAGATGGCGTCTGTCTTCCCTGGAATAAGTAGTAGCTTTACTGCTAACGGCTAGATGCCGCCTACGGACTGAACATGTAACTGCCTCAGACTTTCACTAATATAGAGGTGCGTTTCCTCATGGAAAATTCCGGCCCGTAACCTGCCGCCCACCAAATTCTTGTACCTCCCCGTACCAAGGACACGTTCCCAGCCGGCCGGCCTGATGTAGTGTCTTCGGCATGAAGAAAAATACAATCCTTCGATAAGGGCCGGCCTGAACCGGTTCTCTCCAAGCGAATAACACCTCATAACTAAAACATTACATTTGACCTAGAAGCATCCCAAGCTGCCGGAGCAGAAAGAAAGATGGAGTCTCTCCCGTTTGAGGCCTACCAGGCCTGAATTCAGCACAGCTCCATGAAATACCCTCACTACAGGACAGGTTATCCCTAATACTACGAATCTATCCCCTAGGCTATGTGTGCAAGCCCTGATCTATGGGGAAGAGCACAGAATCATGTCGAAGTGCCTAGTAAATAGGCTCCATTCACTACTCTAACCCTTAGACTTGAATGATAAGAGACTGAAGTCACATTCCATCATTGTTCCCCACAAGAAGGCCGGGAAAATCGAGCAGAACACCTCCCCACCCCCTTCTGATGTCTCCAAGGCCTGCACACTCACCCTCTTCTGCTGCCAGTCCCCATCTCTTCTGATCTCTCCTTGAGGCCTCCTCCCCTCTCACCCATGAGCATGACCCCCCTCCCCCATGTCAAGTTCTCGCCGGGCTGTCCCCTACTTTCCTTCCGGTCTTTTCGATATACCTGACACCTCCCCATCCTACACGCCCTTCTGACCCCCTACCTCCGTCAGGCCTGCACACTTGCTCATCTCTTCTGCTTTCGAAACATTGACTCGCCCCTCTTTGCTGCTCTGTCCTACAGGGCTGCACCCCCACTCCCTTCTGGTCTCCAGTCTTCTGTACTAGTCTGACACGGATCGACCCCACACGCCCTCCTGTACTCTTTCCCAGGCTGACATCACCTGCCCTCCTCAGCCCTCTCCAGGCAGGCCTCCAAACCACTATCTCTCCTGCTCTCTCCTCTGTCCATACTGGGGGGGTTATCCAGGCCAGCCGCAACCCCAATTTTCAAACTTCTGTAGGAACGCACTGCACACCCCCTGCAGGGCGGTGCCCAATGTGAAGTTACGTCACTGCCTCATTCTACAGACTAAACCACTCACAAGCATGTACATCATGTACCAGGACATGCCTGGCAACAAACCTTTCACCCCCACTGACCCTCAAACTCCCCTGGGAGGCTGCAGCCAAGTCCCTGGACTGAGGCCTCGAGATTCTTGCACTGTTCTTGAGCTTAATTTGTGCCAGGCACATTCTTGCATGGCTAGCCCGCCTGATCCCGTGCACACTATGGATGTATGCTTGTGAAAAGCTCAGTTGGGAGGATATTTGGGTTTATTTCCTCTGCCTTTCTTGTGACCCGATTATCGCAACTTAGTTTTGAAATTGTACATGTTAGACTGCACATTTCGGTATTTTGTGCAAGCAATATTTTTGTTTGAAAATAAATATGAATAAACTGCTTGTGCAAACAATACAGTGCAGAGCAATAGAAAGATTTTGAAATTTGTCCATGAGATAATCCTACCGCTTCAGGGGAGATTATTTGGAAGAGGTTACACAACTATGGTGAAACTACTCAATCAATCAATAATTATTTATTCGGCACTTATAAAGATGCCATAAAAGTACATAAAATAGTTAAAACACATTAAAAACATTAAAAAGACAGTTCAAATCATGTCATTTCTTTTCATTACCCAGAATCTCTATATACAGGGCATTACAATCAACCCATCTCTCTCGAATTCCTTATCCTTACCGCCGTCTTAATAAAACTCATAATACAGGACAAGGTATATGCATCATTGGCCTTTTGCAAAAACAATAAGGCAATCTTGGCATGTCTAAACTTAGCTCTTTTCAAGATTCCAACCAGGAACTTACGCCTAGGTGATGTATAAAATGAGCATAACAAAACAAACTGAAGGGTATCCTGCGGAGACTTGTTGTCGCAGCCGCAGGTACCCTTCTGCTCCACCGTTAAGGTAAAACCAAGAGGATCAGATAATAGGTGATGCAAGAGGTTAAACCTAAATCGGGTCATATAAAATCTGTCCTGTGCGTTATGGATCAGTGAAAGATAAGGCTCCATTCCTGTCTCCCATTTCAGTGATCTATAGGCCACAACTATAGATTTACACTCCTCAGTGGCCGCCCTACTTGCAGTTGTCCATTCCCCAAACATTTTCTTAACTAGCGTTTTATTCTGGGCAATGAGGGCTTCAGGCTCGGTGAAGAGGTTCTTACAACCAATAGCCTCCAAAGTACACTTTACATAGTTTAGCCATGGGATAGAGCTCCCTTTGTCTCGATTCAGACAATCTATAATAATTTGTCTACTGAGGCCTGCCTCGGGGTTAGACCAAATCTTCACGCAGGCCAAAAGCGGCCTGACCTTGATTTGGTCTTCAATATATGGTTCTCCCAGTTCTTCATGTACCATGTAGGCTGATGTACTGTGCGGGACTTTCAGTATCCTTCTAAATAATTTATTTTCCTCTGTCTGGACCTGATGTATATTCACAAAGCCCCAAACTTCAGCCCCATAAATTCGCACACAGTTGACAATTAAAATCGCCCACGAGAACTACAGATGGAACTGCTCCCGACTTCACAACCGACAGCTGGGCATTTAGGCGAGAGTCCAATTCTTTTATTATACTTTCCTTCCCATTTGCTCCCACCGCATTATACCAGTTAACTAGGGTGATATTTACCCCTTTTGAGCGGAGACCCACAGCCTGCATGTTGTATGATGCCCAATTTAAATTAGACCAAACCCCTTCGATAGAAAGATCTACGTATATAATCAACCCTCCCATGGCTCTCCCTGAAGCTGACCTTTGTGCGGGAACTACAAAGCACTTGAACCCCTCCAGGGAGAAATGGTTACAATCAATCAACCAGGTCTCCTGGAGACATATAACATGAAACCTGGTGATATATTGCCTCCATTCCTGATCCTCATATTTGGCGGCAAGTCCTGCTACATTCCATGTAGGATACTATTTTTAATCCATCCTGCTTGACAGGGTTTCTTGCCCCAACCATGGGGGGAGTAAGTGCCCACATTTCCCTCCATTATAAAAATTTCGTTTTGGTGGGCTGAAGTAGATAGATGTTTTGATTGGGTGTCTATGGCATCACTATCTGGCCCCATTGTCTCAATCTCTACTACTAAGGATGATTGTGATCTCTCTGCAATAGTTACCCCCTACCTTCCCCTCTCTGACTTGACTCATGTCGCGATGTTTCCATCAGGGGTACCTTATTCTGTTCTGGGCTCTTGTCTTTATCTTGGTTCAGCCTGGGGTTTATGTCTATCCCTAGTCAGTCCTGTTCTTCTAAATTCGTCAGGGGTCCAAATCTGTTCTGGGGATTAATCCCATCCTGGTTCCTCACAGCTACGGGGAGAGGCCTACGATTGTGCCCAACCATGCTCCACTCCCTACCTCTTAGGCCATCCGTAGCATGCCCCCCATTGTAGACCCCCTTCGGGTAAAAGAAACTAAGGGGCACAGACCAGATGTTACTCGAATCCGTAGTTGGGCACCACCTCAATATCTGGTCAACAATCTGCGTATTTCTAAAACTCACAACCACACAATCCCCGATATTGTCCTTGGGCCTAGTTCCCACCCAATTCACCCTTCTGACCATTAGTATTTCCCCTTGTTCCATGCCCACTAGGGGCCTATGCTTATTTAACCAAAACATAGTTTTGTTTTTGAGCTCCTCATAGGTCTCAAACTGGTCTTGTCTCAGCACTGGGACTCCTTTGAATATAATCACATAAGGGGCTGCGTCAGGGGGTAGATTGAGAGTTACTGACGTGTTTGAGTGCCCCTTCGTGACGCAGTTCTCTGATTGACCCTGACTAGCAGGGGTGGATAAAGCTTCTCTATGAACCATCACCCTGTGTGTGCCTTTTGGTACTCCCAGGGGGGCTTCCCTGCTAATGATGGACAGGGGAGCCTGTGTCAAGTCTACAGATTGTGTGTTCAATGGAGTCAAGGGATGTGTGGTTGTGTTAGTTTGGTCGTTTTGGGTCCTATTTGAGGTTGATGTTTCTATACCACTTCTAATGCCCTCCCCCATTGCATTATTACCCAGGGAGGGGGGATTGCTGCTGCCTACCGACCCTTTTGTCTTAACCAGAGTTATTATCTTATCCAACCTACTGAGGATCAATTTAGTTTGATTAGCAACAAGTTGCTCAAGATGGATCTGTAGGTTAGATATTATTTGGGATACCCACATTAGGGGCGATTGTGTGTTTAAATCGTCCTCTCCAGGAGACCTTGCTTCTGTAGAGCAGGTAACTGGTGTGCCCTTATTTGTGTTAACCCTCTTACGCCTAGGCTTTTTTCCGTTGGTATTTCTAATCTTACCCTTTGATGGTATTCCCCTCCTTGATGTTATAACCTGTGCCAGTGATGACCCCCCTTGATCACATGGGATATCCAATGTCCCACGGTCAGGGGATGCCAATGCTGATATTTGGGCATCTAGATCCTGCTCCTGGCATGATGAAACAGGTTGGGGGTTTAGAGAGAGACGTCTCTCCGTACGCTCAATTGCAGATTCTACTTCCCCTAATACTTTACCAAGCATTCTGTGGATGGCGGTTGGTTTTTCACGATTCAAAGTGGGCATTCCTTTTAATTTACTGTTTTTTAATATATCCGGGGCTATACGCTTAGTAAGTTTTGACGACCGAGTTTGGACTACATTTGCCATGTCAATATGCTTGTGCTTAATCTAAATCGCCAAATGATACCTTTAAATTATACCGTTAAGTGGTCACCCCGAGTTAAAAATATTAGGCTCAAATTAGATGTCCAACAATTTCAGCCACTCACAATCACTCCAAAGCGTCTCTAGTCCCAAAGGTGGCTTACAGGGATCGGCCTTTAGTTAGATAAAGAACATGCACTGATCCAGTGCTTGTCCAGCAGCGTTTACAGGTACTTCCCAATCCACAATAATTAGGGAACACAAACAACCGGCCTGCCCTTTGCCTGAGCACTCCTGCCCACGTCCGTCAGTCAATGAGCACTTGGTATCTGGGGCATGTAGCACGCTGTCCTCAGCGCTCCACGCTCCCCTACAAATGTCTTGGCGCGTCTTCCGCGGGATTAGATAAAATTTAGAGTCCCGGTGTAAGGGGGCGTATCCGGTATCCAATACTGACGCTGCCCCTCACATGCCCCTCAGGCTCCTGGGGCATGTAGTCCTAAGGGAGTCTACATATAGATCATCAAAGGTTTTCAGTAATAGTGTCTTTGGGGAAAGTATCATCAAGGGAAATGAGTCGGTGGGCTCTGTTCCAAAGCAGGCTGGGAGAGACTATTTCAGATGGTAACCATGGGGGGCAAAACAGTTCCTTAGGCGGCAAAGATTAAGTCTCTACACAAATAAAATAAAGTAGGAAACGGTACCTTGAAAAGGGTGCTGCTGAAAAAAGAGAACACTTGTGCGTGCAGAATGTCAGTGTGCCTGTCGGCCTGCCTTAATTATAGCGCTGATGGTCATTCTGCTCCTTGAATTGAATTCGTAGCAAGACGGTGCTAAAGAAATTAAGTATATTATTTAATGGAGGCAGGGACAATGTTGCCTAACACCAGTGAAGTGGCAATTAGAAGAAAGCATTGTTGAGTTGTGTATTTTATTCACAGCACCGTTCTCATAATATGTCAGTTAGCAAATGTGCTTCTGAAGGCTCCTCGTGCTTAAAAGTGTTCGTTACTGTGTTTGATGTGTCACAAATGGATTTACAACCAGCTGCAGGGGGCTGTGCAAGGATTATTCTTATTTTGGAAGGGTCATCTCAACCAGGGAGTGTTGTACATAGAGGAGTGCGTAACGTGGGGACACTGGAAATCAGGGACAAGTGAGACGTGATTTGGCATGTATGTGACCAGAACGATTCTTTGCGTTGTGTCGATTCACTACACACGGTGCCCCGCCTGACGCCAGTGGCATGATTGCTGAGGCCTCTCTGACTCGATTCAAGTGACCGTCACCTCGAGCCAGTAAAAGCAGCATTGGATTTTATTTACTGACTGTATGCGCCACGGTTACTGCTGGTGGCTCTTCCCACATCGTGCAAATCACACCTTTTTTTTTATCCATTTGGCTTTCGAGGATTTTAACATTTCTTTTGAGTACTGCCAGCAAAAGTAAGTATACACTTTAGTAAACAGGGGTTAAATTAAGGGCAAGGCCCTGCGCTTCCAGAAGCCTCGGATAGCAGTTCACACGATGCCCCGCCCGATCATGCCAGTAAAATGATTGCTGGGGCCGCAGCCTCAGTTCAGATGACTGTCACATCGAGCCAGTAAAAGCAGCAGCATGGTTTTTTTATTACTTACTGCTGTTACTGCTCGTGGCACTGACTTTATAAGAGGCATGCTGCTGCTTCAACATGCCCACCTCGACTTCGCGCTAACTGGTGCTGGTGACTCGGCCTGTGCGTGTGTGCTGGGGTATGGTCCACCGTCCCTGGAGTGAAAAAAGTTTATGCACGGCACGCTGCCGCCCGCAGGCCCCTACCCTATACAACCAAATACAGCCCAATCAGTGGCCCGCCCACCACCAGCAACACTGAATGCAAATTAATTTGCATAATGGATAGGGATTTATCGGGCTCGCTCTCTCAGCAGCCATGCAGAGAAACACTCTTCTTCACCGACGGAGGATTCTGTAGACTGTCTGCGAAGTGAGAAACACTACAGTAAGGCAATTATATTTACTATACTTTGGCCGTGACGTGCAGACTGCAGTGCAGTCATGTTGTTGATGTAGTTAGGCACCGGCAGTATAGACCCGGCCCTGATAAAAAGGTGCCGGTGCTGAGCACCGGCACAAATTAAGCACTGGTCTAGTGTCTTATCACAGCCGCACCCAATTATTTCACAGGTCTTTAAAAGACCGTTTACTTGATAACAAGGCTTTGTTGTTTTTTCACCCGTTCCAAGAGCCTCTGCATCTCCACTCTGCCTATTCCTTAAAGTTGCAAATTTCTTTATCTGCCACAATGTGAGAATGCATTTCCTGAAAAGTAACCTTAGGCTTTGTTTTTTTTTGCAGTTTTATACAGCTCGAACTCCAGCCCCGTGCATTCTCGTCCTTCGATGAGCTCCGGTGGCACAGACTAGGGCTCCATCGCCGGACAAACGCTCTCCTGACCACTCGCGGTAGGAGTTCAGGGAACACTAGGACGGGGAGTAGACTGCTGCCGCGGGTAACTTCAAAATGCATCTACGCTGACAAATTGCACAGTGCGCATGCGTAAAAGGACACGCATGCGCACTGGAACAACGTAGAACAGGGAGCTCAAAAAATACCAGTTATAAGAAATATTGCATGAAACACCGGCATGGGAACTTTGCAATTTCGGCCCGTGCTCACTCCACCCTGCGACCTACGGATTTTGCGGTCCTCTGCGCCGCAACTCAGGTGCCGACCAAGACCGGCAGACTCCAACCAGGAAAAGGGAGCGGAGGAGGGGGGGGATTTGGGGGGCGTAAAGGCGGCTGATCGCACCGCAGTGCCCAGGCTTTCTTGCGCCCACAGAGTCGCGTTGATGTTTCGCCGGTGATAGTAAATCGGCATTGCTCCCTGGGTCGCAGCGGTGTACTGTACAACAAGCAGGTAGACCCGGCGGAGACACCTATGGTCCCCATAAATCACGAACTCTGGTTAGTTACTCTTTATGTCTCTAAATTCAAGAACTCGATTTTCTCGTTCTTGGGTGTAATGTTACCTAGATACATCCTGCCGTTCGGCATCCACAGGTTCCACGCTCTACAAAACATCCTTAATGTAACATAATATTTATAGCCCACAAAGGTGTTTGGGCAAGAAATAAGTGTTTTGGCTTTACACTGGATGTAAGATTAGGTGCAGAGGAAAGGGTTAACTCGCAGACTTTTTGCAAAAAATGGCGCTAAATACCTGTAAACATTTATTGTAAAAAGAAAAAAAAATCCAAATCACATAAAAATCCATGGGAACGTTCAGACTCCGCTTAAGACCTCCAGCGGCACGAATTCTGCTAAGTGCAGCGCCAATACAGATTTACTGTCTGCATGGAGAAAAGGGCTTTGTAGTTACAGTAACATTTCACATTAAGTTCTTAAGTAGTGCTTTACCAGAGCTGAGTCAAAATAAGCTCCCTTTTCATTCGCCACTCGCACCAGTCTCCAGTCTCTAGACCACCACCCCTTTTCAGCCTTTGTGGGAGGGAGTGTTAAATCATGGTGTGTAAACTGATGCCCATCCAAGGCAGTGGTGTTTGGGGGAAGTGCTTGCATTAGTCTGGCCTGGTCATATAAGAGAGATTAAAGCCAAGCAGCTAGAGGAACCAAATCCTGAAGTTTGTCAGCGTTTGGAAATGGCTTTTTTCTCCCACATCTCGAGGAACTCCTCCTGCTGGCTGCCCGCTGCTGAACCCGGTGTTTGCTGGGGGCGCGTGTTTGCTGCAGGCTTCCACCAGCTTCCCAAAGCGTTGCCTCTGGAAAACGGGAAAGGAGATGAGCAGGTAACCGGGATACTGCTGCGGTCTCAACAAAGGCAGCTGCTACCTGAAGAGCACGGGCAGACCCCGCAGCAGCCAGCACTGAACATGCAGGGCTCGGCCCAGGCTCTGTTAAGAAACCGGGTGAAGAGCCTCCGGGATATGCCAGGACCAAGCACCCTCACCAACCTGGTGGAATTTTTTTACAGAGATGGCTTCAGTCGCATTCACGAGATTCAGGTAAGGGTGCCGGAGAAAACAATTTTTTAAAGTTGTATTTTCTAATGCGAGTTTGTGGTTCTGCGCTATGTGTCTGTCATACATGGGAAACCATTTATGCATAGATAAGTGATGCTTTTTGCAATAGGCACTAGCAAGCCATACAGTAGTGTATTCGGATTCCTGTAGATGGTGTAATTTTATCACCCCAAACCCCGCCGATTTACAATTAGAATGGGATGGGCACGCTATTGTTTTAGGCTAACCTGCACATAAACCGTACTGTCCACATAATGTTAGGCGGTTTTGTTAAAAATAAATAATTCAGTAAAAACTTACTGGGTTTGTAAATAAAGATGCTGGTGCTAAACGAGACTTTTTCAATAAGGTTGCTAGTATTAAATCAGAGATTTCTTAACCGAGCCTCAGGGTGTTTTAGAAACATACATGGTCCGTGTTGCGGTGAAGGAAAGTATTACTGTGTTATATATCCAATGACGAGTGAGTGGATTGGACGCAGTTAACAGCTTATTTCTTGGACGGCGCTTCGTGGCTTTCATTGATAGTTTAGAGGTCCCGGGTATTAGGGTCTGAGCATACTTGAAGTTCATCTGATAATGGAAATGTACAAGGATGCCAACAAGTTTCACCGTGCATGCCGTGTACTCAAGATAGTTTGCAGCTGGTATAGTAGGAAATTCCATGGCACGTGCCACAACCCATGGAAGTGCATTGATATTGTTTATATGAAGTGTGAAACTTTAGCTGCACACGCTTAAATTAAAAACTTAAATGTGTCTTTCACCAAGCCTCTGCCCTTCCCTAAAGTGTTGCGCCTCACCAAGCACCTTGTGCCTGTTGTTAAGTTTGCAAACGAGCTATTTATATAATGTTTGGGTCGCTGAACAGTTAACCGTGTGCGCGAGACGCTACTGGAGCTTGTTACACAAGCAGAGAGCCTGGTCCAGGAGGCGTGCCAGGCCGGGGCCGACTGCACCGCCCGCCTCCAAAGGGGCCGGGTCTGGTCTTTCTGCCTCTGCCTACCCAGCGCGAAGGCTCGCTGCTTATACAGCTGCAGTGCACGCTCGCTCAAAGCCCTTTACAAGGAAAGAAGAGATTAAACATGGCAAGTTCAGTCTTCGGTGTCCTACCGCCTCTAGATTCTGATCGACACGTTTTCCCACTACGTGAATAAATACAACTATTCTGCACAACGGAAAACCTCAGACTCCAACACTCAAGCTTTTATTTTCCCTTTTTTTTTTACCCAAAAAGTTTTCGAAATATTGTGTTCCCAATAAAAAAAAATACCTCTCATGCGCTTGACTACTGCAGAAGTCGATTTAAATATGTCCCCTCACGTCTAAATTAGCAGATGTCTCTATTAACCTGGAATGCAACGTTTTATGCTTGGGTTTGCCAACGCTATCCCCGGAGGAATGTTTGTCCGACTCCCAGCTTCAGTTTAATTAATTTATTTATTAGGAGTTCTGCCGTCACCTGTGCCTTTTCAGAGCACTGACAATGAAACAAGATTATCTAGAAGACATCCCTCATCTAGAAAGTGCCAGAGTGTTATTGATAACCCGGGATTCGAAATATGTTCCCATAACATTAAGTCATTTAGTAACCCATTATGGGGTCACCCCAGAAAAGAATCACATAGTTTGATACCTCTTGCAAGTCATTGTCCCTATTGTTCTATGAAAACCCGTAGTGTTGTTAATGTAGTCTCTTTTGTTAAGCTGCTTCTCACTTTGTAGTGGTGTGTATAAATTGTATTCCTGAAGGGTGTGTTTGCCAAAGAATGGTGTCGTGCACTTGAACCTAGCAGTTGAGAACATGATGGTGGAAAGTGAAAGGAGTTATTAGTCAGATACCTAGGTCTTCCTGAAGCTGAGGTGGCCCCTTGAAGCATAATAACACCGCAGGAAAATACATTGCATGTTTTTACCACGCATATGCTCTTTAAACCCATGCCATTACACTTCGAAGCGCTGCAGGCCCCTATGGGGGACGAATGCGAGTGCCCACGGCCCAGTGACTGCCGCTCCCCTAGCACAATGTGACAAGAAGCAGGGAACTCGGCGCGGCACTCAAACCAGGAGGGGGGGGGGGGTCTTTAACACAATTCCTTCTGATTGGGAGGGCTGACTTCAGTTCTCCTCCCGGGGCCCTCTCCCTCCGGTTGCGCCCAACGCTCTGTCCAGCCGCCTGTCCACACAGCGTCCCAAAGAAGGCAGCTCCATATTGCAACCAGGGCAAGTGCACGCACATGCCTTATGCTGATGATAAGGAACCCTGGCTGCACCAGGGGCCTCCGATTCCAGCAGTGCAAACGGCAATTCAGTAGCACCTGCCTCCTGTGGCCGCCGACTCCAAACGGCCCTCTCGGCCAGCCCCGCCTGACGATTAGCTGGCTCTGCTGACGTGGGGGGAGAGAGTTACCAATGAGCAGCACCGGGCCACAAATCATCACTGCGTCCTCCGATGCTCGTTGTGTTGCAGACAGGAACAAATTAGTGTTTAGATGACAGGGATTCACTGTTCAGCCGCTCAAAGCCTGCTTAGTGTCTGTACATCTTGACTGTAGCCAAGCCACGCCCTGGGAATGGACTCCAGCTTGACCCTCTGTTGTCTTCTGTGAAAGAGAAAAGCCAACATGCTGGCTGCCCCATTGCTATTTCATTTTTTAAGATTTAGAAAGATGTCGTAGCAAAAGTTAGAGGGCATTCTTCTGTGACAATCAGGAGCCATATCAAAAGTGTTTGAGACAAGATCATTCTCTGCCACAAAGTCTAGACAAATAAAAAACAGAGAGCATTGACAAAAGTTGACGATGTGGACAGACCTTCATATGCAGAAAAAAAAAAAAAATATAATATATATATATATTCACTGAAAAAACCATAGGTTTCACACATGTTATAGTTAGCTGTACATTTCACTCGTAAAAAACCAATGAAATTCCCCCATTATAGTTAGTGCAGGCAACTATAACTCACGCGACCGCAATCCTCTGCTGATGCTAATACTGTATTTAGACACTTATTTGCCCATGTCTTCTTCCATTAAATTTTAGCTATACATATATTACAAATATTTTTTTTTCATAAAGACACATATGTCATCAGCAGAAGATTGCGGTCGCGTGAGTTATAGTTGCCTGCACTCAGTATAACGGGGGAATTTCATTGGTTTTTTACGAGTGAAATGTACAGCTAACTATAACATGTGTGAAACCTATGGTTTTTTCAGTGAATTTGCAAGGTTTTTTAAATGCTAATTCCTAACTATAACGTGTGTGAAACCTATGGTTTTTTCAGTGAATTTGTACGGTTTTTTAAATGCTAAGTTACTTTACGCCATTCGTGGCGTGCGCGCCCAGTTAACGCAGTTCGTTCCGTGAGCGCACGGTGCGCTTCGCGCACCGTGCGCGCACAGTGAGCACGCGGTGCGCTTCGCGCACCGCGCGCCCACTTTACGCAGTTAGTGCCGTGCACACACAATGGTCACGCGGTGCGCTGCGCGCACCGCGTGCCCACGTTATGCGTGATGGGCCATGTACGCACGATGCGCTTCGCACACCGTGCGCACATTTGTTAATTTCATAGCTCTTATATGCCTTGCAAAAATGGTGCCCTTCGGGCACCATTTGCACACGGGGTGGGGAGAATGTGGATAATTTTTAAATTTTTACCGTACGCGTACGGTAAGCGTAATCGGCGATTTTCCGGAAAAAAAAAATTTTTTTTTTTGGGCTTGGGGGTTGTTTGGGGACCCCTATATCAATGCTGGGTGGTTAGGATCTCAAGAAACTGCCTCTTTAGACATTTTTGGGCTTCGTTTTTGCTGCCCAACTCAGAGAGCGAGAGAGAAAATGGCGGCCGCCGCTTCCTGGTTTCGACCGATTCGATTGTTTATTAAGATCTAAGAGCCAATCAAAATCGCGCTCACGCACGCCACGTGCGCGTACGGTAAACTTACGGTAAGCGCACCGTAAGCTGCCACAGATATATATATTGATTTAAAGGCTATTTTCTCAGAATCTACTGAACAGATTTACACCAAACCTACAAAAGGCACTTCCTTGACCTGAGGACTACCTCTCTGCCAAATTTCAAGTAATTCTGTTCAGCCGTTCGGGCTGTAGCTGTGTCTAAAGGTCCTATGGAAAAATGCATGGGAAAAACGCGTTTTGGGACCCCCCTTTTATCTCAGCCCCCGCTTGACGAATCCCCCCGAGACTTTCAGGGTAGGAGCAGAGCGTAGCGCCCCACCTATTTTGAAAAATCCGCGAGGATTCGTCGACCGGCGCCAAAGTTATTCAAAATAGAATGTTGCGGATTTCCTATGGAAACGTGGTCCTAACTATAACTACCTACTGGCGACCGCCAGTAGGTAATATATATATATATATATATATATATATATATATATATATATATATATATAATCAAAGCTTTTTACGCGGCGACCCAGCCGCGGGAGGAGCACCACCCTAGAGAAGTGGGGGCCACGCGGCCTTATCATTGGGCCGATATCGTGGGGCAGCAGCCTACGGATCTTGCACGAACCATGCACAGCGAGGCCCATCTGTGGGCTCGAAGAAGTTGCCAGCTGAACATTTGCGCAACGTAAGGCACTACAAGTCCCATAAGCCCATCCAGGGCGTGAATCCATGCATTTAAGGGGGCGGTGCCTTACGCGCTCTTCTTGAACTGCCAAAGCCTCTGAAGAGAAGTGGGGACACTTCGAAACGCGTCAGGCATCCAGGGCAGTTTGAACAGTGAAAGGAATCATTGTGGTGGGGGCGTGCTTACCTATGATTGGCTCCTTGTGTGCAGCTGAGGCCCGAGTGCTCCTCGTACGTTGGGTACTTGGTAGCTTTGATATATATATATATATATATATATATATTTAGAGGCGGCAGACCCGGAGGCAGAGGACGGCCCGGGACCAGGGTTCAATTCCCAACGCGGCAGGGTCGTGGGCCAGCGGACTCGATAATTCTCGCCTCGGTGCCCACTCTAACCAGGGATCACACTCTGCAACTCTGGGCATTAGCTTGCCTCATCTCCACAACGGCCCCCCACATTCGTCGGGGATGCCTGGTTTCACCTTGGAGATACCCAGGAGGGACCATCTCATAGGGATAGCCAGGACGGGTTCCCCAGCGGTCTACAGCGCCACGACGCCTCGGCAGCAGTGCGCTTTACAAAAAAACACATACAAAACACATACATATTGTGATGGGATGAGCCTCTAAATTTCCTGTGGCCTACCGTTGCCTGTTGGGCACCCCGTGTACTCCAACTGCCAAGGATTCATTGTGCTGGTGTCTGTGTGTCACTGACTGCTTTCACTCATTCCTGACAAGAAAGTGCTTCCCATCAGTGATCCTTTTTATCTCCCTTCCTCCTAAACACACTAGTAAAATGTGGAAAGCAGGTTACGTCGCAGGTTTTATTAGTAACACTTGGGAATTAACTTTCAGTCAATCCTTTAATCAATAAGGAA
This sequence comes from Triturus cristatus, assembly GCF_964204655.1. Classification (NCBI taxonomy): domain Eukaryota; kingdom Metazoa; phylum Chordata; class Amphibia; order Caudata; family Salamandridae; genus Triturus; species Triturus cristatus. Next base: position 1,153,060,190 of record NC_140583.1, on the reverse strand, counting down.
TTTTAATATAAGTTGATTATGGCACTGAGCATTTAAACGAATCCTTAACTTTGAATGTGGATGACTCATTTTACTTCCAGGTATTAAGTTCCCACTTCTAGAATCTTTACCTTCTGGATCAGAGTTTACTTTTTGATAGTATTGGTTCCAGGCCAAATCCCAGTTGTTGAGTGCCATCATCTGCTAGAACTGGATGAGACGCCATTGCATTCTACCCTAGGTGACTCCATGTTTAACAGAGGCTATTCCTCTCCCCGCCTTGGGGGAGCCATAGATATGGCTGGGAGCCGGGGGCCAGCGGGACGGATAGGGTATGGTCGACCCATCCTAAGGCTGCGGATGGCGCTGATTGGTGTCGCGCCCGCTGCCCCAGGGCAGCTATAGGTGAAACCTGCCCCTATTTAAGCGGCCACAGGCAGGTCTCTTTATACTGACTCTTTGCCCACGTGCTGGTTTACCCAAGGTTCTTCCCCCCCCCCCCCCCCCCCCCTCACGTCGCCTCTCCGAGAGACACGTGGGCTAGAGTTTTTTTCCCCACCCACGATCTCAAGAACAAGGCTGACAATGTCCGTTACCTATCAACCAACCTCGCAGGCGCATTTGGGCACAATCTAGCACTGGCCCTTGGGGGGCGACAAACCTGGGTGTAGGGGGTGCCCGCGGTAGGTATCTTAGGGGCAGCCAGGCCCCCTGCACAAGAATTCGCAGACATTGGGGATCTCCCCGTAGGAAGGGGAGAGGGAAAGTGGGCTCCTCCCATAAGGAGGGCCTCCAAAGGGGCAAAATAAGTGGCGGGGCCAGTCTTGATCTCACTCGGGACGGTTACAGAATAATTTGTTGGTTACTCAGGAACCGACTAGTTATGGTTAGGTGATTCCCATGTACTAGAGTCTCTGTTAAGGCTAGGTCACAAAATGTAAGCTGAAAATGTAAGTAATGTGGTTACTGTGTAAAAAGTTATAAAGCGTGTTTTCTTTATAGTGTGAAATAACAAATCCGGCCAGGGGTCTTACGACCCCTAACCCAAAGAAAATAGAAAATGGACTTGTTGCATTGTTATCATGAGTTTTGGGGGTAACTCTCGGACAGAGATCTGCTCTTTTCCTGCAGCTCCACCGTGCTGTCCTCTGCCTGCGGTCCCACCTAGGCAGGGTTCGAGACCGGGCCTTGCTGGTGCCTGCTGTCAGTACTGTTTTTTTTCCGTTCTCCCTGCATTGTGCCCATTTAATTCTTTCACCTTTTATTTCTTTCCTCTATAGTGGTTATTGTTTATCTTTGGTGCCGTACTCTTATTTTTGTGTGACTTATCGCTGCCCCATTCACAATTCCTTATTGTGTAATTGTTTGCCTCCGTTTCCACCGTAACCCGCCCCGCCTCCCAGTTGCACATCCCTTCCCTACTTAATGGCGACCGCTGTGTGGTCACGCCGCTGGTGCGCCAAAGGCACACCTAATGCAAGCCTGTCTGCGCCTGTCCCGGCCACTGCCAGCGCCAGGAACCCTGGATCTACAAGACCCCACCGATATGATTCCGCCGCACTCAACGCATTCAATCCTGGAAGACACACCAACTGCGAAAGATCCTCACCGAACACACCCACGGACAGTTCTCCTGCAGACTCTGCCAAAATTCCTTCACCATCGACAACGTCCGCCCCCCCCACCCCCCCACCACCACCTAAAGCCCACCGGACGCACGCACTGCCAAAGTCCTGACATGCATCCTCCTCAGCGTACGCTCCCTACATCGACACGCCATAGAGATCTGGGACCTGATCGACACGTCGCCTTCTTCACGGAAATCTGCACCAACGCCACTTCCGGCCCGACTTCGCCACTGCTATCCCCGATGGCTACAAGATCCAGAGAAAGGATTGCCCCCACCGCCCAGGAGGAGGACTCTCCATCGCACACAAGACCTCCCTCTGACTCTCCACCTCCAGCACGAGTGACCCCCACTCCAACACAGAACACCTCCACTTCCAGATCAGCCCCAGGACCACGCTACGTGGCACCCTCACCCATAGACCCCCTGGACCCCGCACACTGTCCGCCACTACCATCGCCGAGCTTGTCACACCCCACGCCATCACCTCCACGGACTATGTCCTACTCGGTGACCTGAACTTCCATCTCGACAACCTTAGCGACCCCCGACTCCGCCACGCTCCTTGACAACCTCAGTCTGAAGCAGCTTGTCGACACTCCCAACCACAGAGCTGGACACACCCTTTACGCCATCTTCGCAGGAAGTGCCTACATCCGCTTCAGCCACACCACCCATCCCCTTTGGACGGACAACCACTGCGTACACTTCACCTTCAACACCACCTCCGCAACCAAGCCCGCCCTGCGCCAGCCACGATGGAACTAAAGCAAGGTCATAGAGGGACACCTCATCACCACCCTCCTCCAAGACCCCCCCCCCCCCCCCTCCCAGCACCACAACTGACACCAACCCCGCAGCCAAAGAATTTTACCGCTGGATCGCCTGCTGCGCCGACATGCTTGCACCACCCCGCCAAACAACGCCCCCTGAAGGCCGCCTGGTTTACCACAGAATTACTAGAAGCCAGACCCTCCTGCAGACACCTAGAGAAAACCTGGCGAAACCAGAAAAACGCGAAAGCACTGAACAAACACCGGAGTGCCCTGAAGGAATACCACCATCGCATAAGAGACACCAAACGGACTTTCATCAGGAACAAACTCCTCACCAACGCCAAAGAACTGTTCAACATCATACAGCATCTCACCAAACCCCCACCCCCTGCAAAGCCACAGACATCACACCTTCCCAGGAACTCTGCAACAAGCTCAGCTCCTTCTTCATCTGAATAGCAAGTCCCTTTACGACAATTTCAGCGAATGGACCCCGGACACCACCCCCCCTCCCCACCTCCGCTAACAAGCCAACCATCATGACCTGGAACCCCGCTACCATCGAACACATCACCGCGACCATGAAGAAAACCCACTCAGGAGCCCAGACAGACCCTGCCCACCGCACATCTTCCAGAAGGCCACTGCCGCCATCGCACCAGAACTAGGACGGACCATCAACGCCTCCTTCAGATCCGGCACCTTCCCAGACAACTGGAAGCGGGCGGAGGTTAAACTTCTCCTCAAGAAACCCTCGGCCGACCCAACGGACCTGAAAAACTACCGGCCCATCCCTCTCCTCCCTTTCGCGGCCAAGTCACCGAGAGATTCGTAAATCCCAGCTGACCGCCTTCATCGAAGAGAACTTCATCCTAGACACCTCCCAGTCTAGATTCCGCAGCAACCACAGCACCGAGACCGCCCTGCTCGCCGCCACTGATGACATCTGCATGCTACTCGACCAGGGTCACACCGCAGCGCTCATCCTTCTAGACCTCTCCGCAGCCTTCAACGCCGTCTCACACCGCACGCTCACAACCAGACTTCACGACGCAAGAATCTAAGGAGCCGCCCTCAACTGGATCCTATCCTTTCTCTCCGGCAGAACCCAGAAGGTCAGACTCCCCGCCCCACCTCCCCTTCCTCTCCAAACCCACAGAGATCAGCTGACTGAGTACCCCAAGGATCATTGCTCAGTCCCACGCTTTTCAACATCTACATGGCCCCCCTTGCCTCCATCGTCAGACAGTGTGGGCTCAGCATAGTATCGTACGCTGACGACACCCAGCTCATCCTCTCGCTCACAAAGAATCCCGAGAACACCAGTCTCTGCTTCCAGGAAGGAATGAATGACGTCGCAGCCTGGATGAAGGACAGCTTGCTGAAGCTCAACTCCGAGAAAACAGAGGTCCTCATCCTCAGACCCTCCGCCTGGGACAACACCTGGTGGCCCCCCGCCCTTGGTAGTCTACCCACCCCTACTGACCACGCACAAAACCTCGGCATCATCCTTGACTCCGCCCTCTCCATGACCCGCCAGATCAACGCCGTCGCTTCCACTAGTTTCAACTGCCGGCGCTTCCTCCGCAAGACCTTCAAATGGATCCCCCCCTGAATGCAGAAAGACTGTCACCCATGCACTCATAACCAGCAGACTGGACTACGGCAACGCCCTCTATACCGGAATAAACAGAACTCTCGTACACAAACTCCAACCTATCCAGAACTCCGCAGCCAGACATGTCCTCGGGACTCCACGTCACAAACACATGACCCAACACCTACGAGACCTCCACTGGCTCTCAGTCGAGAAGAGGATTATTTTCAAACTCCTCACCCACGCCTACAAATCCCTCAACAACATCGGACCCGAATACCTCCACGAGAGAGTCTCCTTCCGCATATCCCGGAGGAACCTCTGCTCCGCCGACCTCGCAGAGATCCCCGCATCCGCAGAAACAGAGCAGGCGGGAGAGCCTTCTCCTACATCACAGCGAAGACCTGGAACGAGCTCCCAGTGAACATCAGACGCTCTCCAACCCTGCACACCTTCAGGAAGGACCTCAAGACCTGGCTCTTCGACTGACCCGGAGCTGCACCCCCCCTCCCTTCCCCCCCCCCCCCACCCCCAGCACCTTGAGACCCTTACGGGTGAGTAGTGCGTTTTATAAACCCCTGATTGATTGATTGGTGTTCACATTCCTGGGACATCGGCGTCTCCCTAGCCATATGTTCTGTTAAACTCTGTAGTATCTAGTATCAGACTTCAATATCCGTCACACATTGGTTTGGGATTACCCCGTATTGAGTTTGTTCATCCTTAGAACCTGTCTGCAACAATCATGAAAACAGATCACAAAATTACATATAGTAAAACGAAAACCAGCATCATTGATTGACCTGGAGGAATGGGAGGGTGAGTGCAGAAAGCAGCAGGTTTAATTACATATTAAATCCTCCTGTCTTTTCCATGTCATGGTCACTGGTGATGAAATGACGATGAGGTTTCCTCCAACCTAGTTAGAGGGAGAAGAGTCACTGGTGAGGACTGGGGCTACCTGCATTGCTTTGATATTCCTAGCTTTTCTAGCTCAGTTCCTCCTCAAATAAGATGCAGTGCTTTTGTGGAGTGGCTATCTGACTAGGCCGCTGGTTCTATTAAGGACACTCTAAAGTTAACTTTGACTATGTAAAATCGAAGACAGGTAGTTGTCAACAAAGCAGATGTATTTCACCAGCATGTTTCAAGTGATATGCCAGGTATGTCTCTCAGAACTGGCAGGTGAAAAGCGCACAGTTAGTTGATGGCTATATATCCTTCAATTTATATTGGGCATGACTCCAATACATTAGCACTTCATCCAAACTTAAATCAGTGTCATGCTTAAAAAGAACATTTTAAAAAGATAATAGGTCCCACATTCGGGATGTATTGGCTTTGCCAATAGTTTTTGGCGTTGCTGTGTGCATCAACAAAAAAACAAGAGGTATAAAAAATGAGTCCTGACGTGACCAGCGCACATTGCAAATGCATCTTGACTTTACTGGCACCTATGCCATTCAGTAGGCACAAGCATGCTCGATGATGAGCATGCAGCACCACTTTATTTTTGTATTATCTAAGGTGTCAGACTCCACTTTGCCAAGTAAACTTACAAAAAAGTGCAGTTGAGCAAGCAGAGTGATCAAGCCGCAAATAGGACATGCCAGGCCCTATAAGAAATGTTAAAAAGTAATAAAATGAATAAGACTGCCATTGGTAGGCGTGCAACGGAGTGGCGGGAGGAGCAACAGGGATTAGTCAGAGGGATTCTGTGAAATAATACAAAATAAAAAGTGGGGAAAAGCCGCACCCAAGGGAGCGAGCAACACAAAACATGTGGGCAGGGAGCTTTTGGCGAGCAGCATGGAGCGCAGTTTGGGTGTTTTGTGGGGGAGAAGCAAACGATGGCGAGAGTTGGAAAAACACATGCACTCTCATGGAGTGCTTAACAAAAAGGAAAACCGTGCCTTAAAAGTAAGAAGTGGAAGGCTACAGGTCAGCTAATCAAAAAGTTGGTAAAGCGGTTATGCTCCAAGGGAGGGACAAATACAAGATGAAGGAAAGCCATAGAATAAAAGGCATTAGAGTGACCATAAAGCCACACAGTGGAAGCAGTGGGTAGGCTAAAAGCCTACTGTGCGCTCTTGGTTCAGCCCACATAAGTTATTTTGCTACTTAACAGCTTAAAGCTGTGTGGAAGGGGAGACCTAAAAAGTAAGTAAATTATGTTTATTTGCTTGGTTTAGGAAGCCTAACCAATTGGCTGAGCAGTCGGTGACAGCGGACAGAAGTATGCACACTGATGAAAGTAGCATCAGCTCACTTTCACATGAAGACACCAACTTTCCTTCAGCCTGTTACCACCACACCACACTGCATTGTGAGACAGAGGCTTTCTGGGCTGCCTGCTACTCGTGCCCCACTCTCACAAATGCATCCCACTCTCTTACGAATATGTCCCCCTCCTCATTGCTCTCTGGCTACATTTGCACTACTTAAATACCCACACATTCATACTTTTTTTTTTTATCAGAAATTAAATCAGAAATTGACACTATGTTCAAGACGTGAAATTTACATAGGACCCGGAGCCCCCGATATAATCGGACCCCAACACCACCCAAACGAGTTACCAACAGGACACACAGTAATCTTAGTTTGTGGATCATTTTATTTCTACATTAAAATAGCGCAGTTTCTGCAAGTCTGATAAAAATTAAATACAAGAAAAATGCATATAAATCATAAAATATTAAATGTAAATCAATCGTAAAACAAGTGTCAAATCATGAGGAGAACAAACCATCACCACCATAACTTCCTGTGAACATTGAATAACAGTATCCAGACTTTTCCCCAAGGGGCACCTCGCAATCCTGAACACCATCGGACCACACCAGGTGCAACCACCTGCATCCGCGAGGGGCAGTCCCATGCCCTCTGTACCCTTGTCCGTACAATGGGCACCGCCCCCGAACACCAAGCTCCCTAGGGGCTGTGGAAAAGGTGGACAGGAGCAGGGCACCCCGTGCCGACCCCCTGAGATCTAACTGTGCGCCCTAGCCTGAAAGCTGGTGTACATCCTCCGGTTGGCCCAGGACTGCCTAACCTTACCCCTTGGTACTGTCCTGAGGGGTCGGGGGACTGCTCCCGAAGGACCCTCCCCCCGCTAACTGGTGGGGGCTGACTTATGTAATCTAGACCCCACCACAAGGGCGACCAGGGGCCCCAGGTCCTTTTCCCTCCCCACCACAAAACATCAGCTGAGCAAATTCCCAAATGTCCCCGATGAAGACATCCGTCCCAGCGTCCGAAAGATGAACACCATCCTCGTGGAACATTTCCCCACCCCTGAGGAGTTTGTGTGATATATTCCAAAGGCGACCTGGGCCTGGACACAATCTTGACATCTCAGTGTTCAAACGTCTCACCGACACATTCAATGTCCTGGATTGTATGTCCTTCCCCCAATTCTGACGCGGCACCATGTGTGAACATGCATTGGCGGCTCCAGGAAAGGCTCTACCCAGCTGTGCGAACTCCAGCAAAATGGCCTCCCTGAGTCTTTTATGGCCTAACCATGCCAAATCATTACCTCCAAGGTAAACCTCTATGAGATCCGGGGACTGGAGTCCCTCACAATCCTTAACCACAGAATTAACCATTGCAGCTGTGAAATGTGCAATCCGCCAAACCCACACCATCGGAATGCCACGTCATGCAGGGCAAAAGACTTCGGTCCACGGAGCAGTTGCAACCTGTAGGCCGCCCGGCGAACGAAGGAGTGACCGATCACCCACACAATCTTGGATGGCATCCTACTAAAAAGAGGGAAAGACAAAAAAACACATGCATATGCATGGACCGGGCCCAAAATTCCCAGGCACTAGTTCTCATTGCAAGTCAGGGCGAATATAACGTTTATAAGATTTGAAGGACCAACGACCCAATCTTTTTACCTCAACAACTGACATTCAGTTCCAGCTGTCTCCGTTGCAGCACCTATTCTAAAAGAGTGGGACGAGTAATCCTTTGGATCAATACCAGTCTCACTCAGGGCAGCGGACATCACTGCCGTGAATTGGTATCTGGAAAGGGCATCCCCGTTCAAGTGGAGGAACAGGGCTGAAGATTCTACGCAGGGGCGAATGGCCAAATAGGACCCCATCCATGCAATAGGGCAAATGTGCGACCCTGGGGCCTCCCTGAGCTTGATCAGTGCTCCCTTCCTGATCTGTTTTGGACCTTCTCAATGCTATGGTGAAGGTGTCTGTGTCCAACTGCACGTCAGACCATTGAAGACCCCCTGCAAAATCATTACGTTCAGACCCCACCAGTTCGCCAACCCGGAATGCGCCATAAAAGGCCACCGTGAATGCTGCGGCGAAGAGTGTAGTTTCATAAGGGGACAAACAGGTTTTATGGAGGGCAATTAACAGGCGACCTAGCAATTGTGTGTTAAGAGGACGCCTCGTGTCCACCCTCTATCCTAGCCCATCCTGCTAATGCCTTTTGGATGAGAAAAGATGAGTGCGAGGCAGCTGCACCCTGAATTCTTGCAAAAAATCGAATGGCCGACAAGTGGACCCGAGCACAGCATAGTCTTGCCCTGTCGTCTCAATCCGTCTAAAAACAGACATATAGTGCCCTGGTCAAAACCGAGGGAGGCCTCCTGCGCCTGTAAGAAAGACCTATAGTGTGTTTAAACACTTCTCGTAAGAAACCCTGGTACGTTTTGCCAGCGAAGCTGCTACTAAATCCGATAAAGCGGGACTCCAATCCTCCACAGATATGAAGGGAACTTTGTCATCTCCACTGCAGACTGCGGTTGAACACGATGAAATTCCTGTAGTTTGGAACGATATAAGGCATCAGCAGCATTGTTACGAATGCCAGGTATATGCTTGGCCCGGATGGAGATGTTGGCTTTCAGACACAGTAAAATCAAATGCTTCAATAACCGTAGCACCCCTTGGCATGACTCCCCCTGTCTATTAATTGCCTCAACTACTGCCATATTATCTGACCAAAAAATTTACGCTCCTATTCCTGAGGGCCTCCCTCCAGATGGTTACAGCCACTATGATAGGAAAGTGCTCCAGAAAGGCAACATTCTTTGTGGTGCCGTAGTCGTGCCATACCCTGGGCCACTCACCCCTGCACCAATAGGAGCCCAAAATTGCCCCAAAGCCAATGCTGCCAGCAGCATCAATAAAAGGCCCAACTCCACATAGCAATCGGGTGAGAGGGCCACAACACAGTGCCATTAAATTACTGCGAGAAGGCCCGCCAAATTTGTATGTCTTCCCTAACTTCACTAGACAGTCGGTTATGATGGTGCCTCTCCTTAAGACCAGACATGGACCTGGTATTGGACCATGAAGCTGCCAGCCCACGGAGATAATTGCCCATTATAGTGCAAGAGGAGCACGGAATACAGCTTGATGGGCGCTAGCCAAAAGCGAAAGGAGCTAGTGTAGGGATGTCGACAGAAGGAATGTGGTGGCAAGCGGTCACCCGGAGCTTCGAGGTCCGGGGCTGAAGTCCTTCCTTGTTGAGCTGGGGAACAGCACGGGAAATAGGATGTGAGCCCGAGGCTCGGAAGGAATGTGGCGGCAAGCGGTCACCCGATAGCAGGGACTGAATAAGTGGAACAGCACGGGAAATAGATGTGAGCCCAAGGCTCAAGATGCTATGGTGCTGCGCTGGTCCGTAGAAGATGCCGTGCCGGTCCGCTCCATCGTTGCCGGGATGGCCAGGTGAGGAAAGGCCAAGGCCTCCGTGTGTCTTGTTTTAGCCTGTCAGATTCCATCTGACAGTGGTGAGTTTTTGGATACCGAGGCGATAGCCTCATTACTCCACATTCATTTTGAGTTGTTTAGTCGCTGTTTAGGTTGTCTTATTGATGTGTGACGCTTTGTCACAGTTGAGGTTGGATCACAAGGTCAGCGCTGTGATAGGCCGCAGGTTGCTGTCAATTTGGTTTGCGGGAGTGGCAGCAGGTTTTATCGCAGAGTCTTGTATTCGTCTACCAAATGTCTTCTGGTGGTGATGAGCTTTTGATGGCTGCCGCGGCGGTTGCCTTCTGACAGTGATGAGTTTTGGGTACCTGCCGGGGCGATTTGCCCTCCGGCAGGGATGAGTTTTTGGATGCTGTGTTGCTGTTTCAGTTTCACAAGGTTAGCGCTTCGATGGGCCTCGGGTAGCGGTCAAATGGGTTTGTAGAAATGTCTGCAAGTTTCCTGATCAGTGGGTTATCTTTTTGATCCAGTCCTTTGTAGAATGTCCTGTTGAGTTTGAGGAGATGGTCGTCCAACATCTCAACGCCTAGGTCTCTGTAGAGGTCTGCTGTTCTTGTGAAGATTGGAGCACCTGCTGCAATCCGTAAGGCCCTGCTCTGTAGTCTGCAGGTCTTTCCGATGCTGCGGGCGGCAGCCGCTCCACACTGGTGAAGCGTACGTCATGGTTGGTTGAATTATTGCGGTGATTACTCGCACCTTGCTCTGCAAGGGCATTGACTTGGTCTTCAGGAGTGGGTATAATGCAGACAGTTTTGTTGCTGCTTTCTGGCAGGTCTTCTCTATGTGGTTTCTCCATGTAAGTTTAGAGTCCAGAGTCATCCCCAGGTAGGAGCTGCTGTTTTCCCATTTGATCTCATCCCCATTGAGCAGATCCTCCTCAATGGGTGTTTTCTGTTCAGCTTCCTGGTGAATAATGTTGCTGTGGTTTTGCTTGTGTTCGGGTGATCTGCCAGTCGCTGTACCATTCGGTGAGTCTGCTGAGTGATGCCTCAAGGTTCTTAGCCACTTCATTTTCGCTGAAGGATTGGGAGATGACTGCTGCATCATCGGCGTAAAGACCCAGATCAGTCTTCTTTAGGTCCGTGGGGATGTCGTTTGTGAATATGTTAAAGAGGAATGGTCCTAGGATTGATCCCTGAGGCACTCCAGCAAGGATTGGGCGTGGTGTTGAGCATTCGTCTCGTACCGCCACGTGAAAGGTCCGTTTTGACAAGTAGCTAGACAGCAGTTTAATCAGGTAGCTTGGAAACTTGAGCTTGATAAGTTTGTAAAGCAGTCCCTCATGCCATACTCGGTCGAATGCTTTGGCTACATCCAGAAAGACTACTCCAGTAGACTTGCTGATGTTGAATCCATGGCTGATGATGTCCACAACTCTGAGGAGTTGGTGATTGGTTGAGTGGTCTTTCCATAGCCCAAACTGTTCTTTGGCGAGGAGGTTTTCGCTTGTCGCAAAGTCCACAAGACGGGCAAGGATAACTTTTTCGAAGAGCTTTGATAGGCCAGATAGCAGACTTATAGGGCGGTAATTTGCCGGATCTCGTAGTGGTTTCCCAGCCTTGGGGAATACGATGACTCTTGCTTCTTTCCAGGCATTAGGGAAATACTGGTGCTGCATACACTCGTTGAATATCTCAGCAAGGTGATCCACTGCGGCATCTGGGAGCATCTTGATGGCTTGGTTGGCTATTTTGTCCTTTCCTGGTGCCTTGCCGTTTTTAGTGTCTTTACCAGGGCCAGTAACTCGCCTGTGGAGCATTCCTCAATGTTTGCAGCTTTTGTTTCTGGTGGGTGCTCCCGGTGGTGCTCGACTTCTGCTGCCAGTTTGCTTGCCTGGTTAGGCCTGAAGGATGTCTCCAACGTGTCAGCGAAGACCTCAGCCTTGTCCCTGTTGCTGCATGCCAAGTGAGTCTTCCCTTGTATCGGTGGGTTTGGTTCCTTCTTCCCAGTCAAGCGTCTGGTCATTCTCCAGAGAGAGTTGTCCGCGTCCTTTAAGTTAGCTGTAGCTGCTTCCCACTTTTCACCTCTGTGCTGGCTTATTTGCATCTTGAGCTGTCTTGTCAGCTCATTGTACTTCTTCAGCAGGTCGGGGGTGCGATTCCTTTGCCACTCTCTACGGGCTCTGTTCTTGTCAGCAATCGACTGCTTGATGCCCTTCAGGAGGTCGTAGATAGAGCAGCGTTGGAGTTTCTGCTCGGGAACGCTGCGCTTGATGGCAGTGTGGACTGCAGCTGTGAAGTGGTGAACCGTCTGGTCAATGTCTTCAATACAGCGTAGGGGGCCAGGGACCAGTGTCTCCTCCAGGCTTCTCTTGTATAGGCTCCAGTCTGCCTTCTTGTAGTTGTGTCTGGTGCCCTGTTGCTGGTCTTCAAGCACGTCACCAACTGTGATCAACACTGGGTTGTGGTCGGACGTCAGTGCAGTTAAGGTTTCCAGCTCCATAGACTGGGAGAGATTCTTCGTGACGACGATGTCCAGAACGTCTGGTTTATGCAGTGCAGTGCCTGGATAGTGTGTAGGTTGAGTTGGGCCAGCCACTACAAAGTCCTCCTTCTTTGAGTGGGCAAGTAGGGCGTGTCCTTTGCTGTTTACCGCGCGAGAGTTCCAGCACTGGTGCTTGGCATTTAGGTCTCCGCCAATTAATGTTGGGATGCGGGGGTCCAATAAAGCATCCAAGTCCTTCGGGCTTAGCTTCCCTGGGGGTGAGTAGGCGGCAATCAACCGCAGGGGGCCTGCAGATGTCTGGATCTGTATGCCAGTTGCTTCAATACTCCCCACTGGTGGTAATGAGATCTTGTGGTGCTTCACTTTTGTGCTGACAATCACCGCTGTTCCTCCGCCCTTGGCTCCGGTGGTGCGATCTGTGCGGTACACCCTGTGGTTTGCTAAGTTGAGCTTCTGGCTTCCTTGGAGATGGGTCTCGGAGATAAGCGCTATACTCACATCCATGGTTTCCATCAGGTGCAGGAGTTCTGCAGTTTTCTTCTGAATGCTGTTAGCATTCCACATCAAGAAGAGGGGGTTTCCTTTAGATTTTGCTGCCATTGCGGGTGTTTTCTTCACCGTGGAAAAGTCCGGCGATGAGATTCGCCACCATTGTCACCAAAGGGTGCATGTTCATGTCTGCGACTGTTTTCGCAATCTTCGTGATGAGTTCCTGCCAGTTGATGGCTGAGCCTATTTCACAGGATGGTGCTGGGGCAGGTGGTGGTGGTGGTGTTGGTGGTGGGCTGTCCTGTTTGGGTCCTGTTACTTCTGCGTATGTCCTTCCATCCACACGCGCATCGCTATGGCTGTTGGTTGGATTGCCGGTTGGGATCCTGTGTGCCAATGTGGGTTTGTAAGTCTTCCTTTGTCCCTGGTTTTTTGCAGTTGAGTATGGGGAAGTCTTTTGTGGTTGGGGTGGTTTGCGCAGTCCATCCTTCTTTGCCTTCTGCAGGTAGGGACAGCCACGATAGCTTGCTGGGTGGGGTCCTGTGCAGTTAGCACATATTGCTGGTTCGGTTTCTCAGTTCCTAGTGCATTGGTTAGAGGTGTGCTCGCATCCACAGCGTACGCACTTTGGCTTCTGGTGGCAGAAAGCAGAGGTGTGCCCCAAGCGCTGACAGTTGTAGCACATGACCGGTCCTCGTTTCCCTCTAGGTGCTTCTGTGGTGACGGTGCAACTGCAGAGCCGTGTGACTGCTGAGAGGTCTGCTGGCTTCCCATCCTTGCTTGCCGACAGTGTTACCACAAAGAGGGGAAACTTCTTGTTCTTGTTCGCTGGAGAGGCGATCTGCGTTATATTTTTGACTGGAAGTCCAAGTTCCGATAAGTCCTGAGTGATGTGCCAAAGGGATGCGTTTGCTGGGAGCCCCCGTATTACAAAGCGCTGGGTTTTTGCAGCGGTCAGTGAAAAGGTGTGGTACTCCATTTTCTGCTCTGTAAGCATGCTGGTCACGCTCCTGTAGTCCTCAGGTGTGGTGAGCATGATCTTAGCGTGGTCCTGCCGGGGCTTGATTGTGATGGTGGAGGTGCAGTGTTCCTCCAGTAGCTCCACGAGGTCCTTGTGGGTGGCTAAGTTCTTCAGGATGATGGGAGGGATCCATAGTCGCTTTGTGGGACCTGTAGAGGTCCCGGGTTTAGATGCCGTGTGGTCCTGAGGTTGGGCGTCATTGTCCTGGGTGCTTTGGAGAACCAGGTAGCGGTTTGAGGTTGGAATCGCGTTGTTTGCGGGGGGTGCGCGGGCAAGCTTTGCTGCTTTTTCTGGTGAGTTCGGGCACGAGTCACGTCCTCTCTTTGCCTTAGTCTTCCATTCCATGTCGTCTTCGGTGTTGCCGGATTGAGCCGTGATGTCTTCCTCCATGGTTGGTGCTGTTTGGTGGGGGTGCAGTGGAGCGCCTTGGGTAGCCGGGCGAACCAGAGGGCGAAGGCCGAGCTTTGGGGTTCAGCCGCACTGGGTATGGACTCTCAGTCCCTCTCCACTGCGGTGCGATGTCAGGCCCCGGTCAAGCCAGGGTGGCGCAGGCCCAGCACCTCAGAGGAGTGGGAGAGAGGGCGGAGCGGGTCGGACCGTGAGTCTCCCGCCAAAAATCGGAGCGCAAAAAGATTCAAGTAATCAAGCAGGGCACATAAATGATGAATCTCAGTACAAAATCAATCGAGCAGAACGCATAAATGAACTGCAGTGCAAAATTAATTAATCAAGCAGAGCGCATAAATGATAAAATGCAATCTGAATAAAAATCAATCAAGCAGAGCACATACATGATGAAATGCAATCTGAATGTAAAATCAATCAAGCAGAGCACATAAATGATAAATTGCAATCTGAATAAAAATCAATCAAGCAGAGCACATCAATAATACATTGTAATCAGACTATAAAATCAAGCAGAGCAAATTAAGCAAGCAATCACGGAAAAATCGGCATACAAGATAAGTAAAGCAATAAAGCAGGGCCCATCTGTCACAAAGGATAGAAAAAGGCGCTTACCAGGTCGACTTGCTGGCTGGCTGCTTGGCAGGGATCATGGGGGTCAGTCCTCAGGCCTTCTCTGGTGCTGGGAAGAAACCACGAGCGTCGCTGATCCAAGGATCACCACCGGAGTCACTGCCGATGCAGGAAGGTCCGATCCGTCTCGGCGCTGGCACTGGAGCAAAATGTCCGCCCACGAACGTCCGGTCATCGTATCCCGACACGTCCGATCATCGCCGTAGATCAAGTCCGTCTGAGAAAAGGCCAAGGCCTAAGGGCACAGGGTCTATATACCCCACCCTGGCCACCCCGGCGGCGGCGCCCAGCAATGACGCACTTCCGTACGCTCGCCAATCGTGCAGCAGGTGCCGGAAGGCGTTAGGGGCTGGATCCGGTTTTGGCTGGCAAAGGCCGGACACCCCCGGATCGTGCGAGTCCCGGTCCACGGAGGCCCGTGCCCTAAGCGCTGCGTCCATTCCCCCATTTTGGGGGGTGGACCCTCTGTCCATTTTCTCAGGTGGATGGTATTATTATTATTCCGTCAAGTAACAGCACTGTCTGCTGTTGCTTGCAGGGAATAAACCACCACAATCTTTAAAAATAAAAGAGCCTTATGTGCCTTTAGCTTGTCCTGTGATGCTTCTGTGGGATAACAGGTGTGTGGAATATGAAGGGCTTCAGACTTTGACGTTTAGGTACAATTAGCATTCGTTATTCCACTGACGTTTGATCTGCAGGAATAACAGTAGTTTTGATCAAGCTCAAGAAAAGCTTGAAACCAAGAATCGTCTTCTGTGCGTCATGAGTGGGCTGGAAATAGGCATACTGGAAGGCCTTATGTCGATGTACGTTTGTTTTCCTATAATCTAAAGCTTTGCAGACTACTACTGTGGTACCCAGGTGGTGCTTCGAAAATTTTCACTAAAATGTTAGCTGTCCACCAAAAGCCAATCTTTTAAAATTCATGTATCTACAAGACCATAGTTCTTCTAGACCCATGGCATTCGGACAATTGTATTTATTTTTGTGCAGCTAACTTATTAATTAAATTGTAGCTGGGCCGTTCATTTGTCTGACTTCCAACTTCTGTTGGCAACATAACGCCTGTTCAAGCATTGCCCCCTAAAATGTGTTCATAAATTCTGAATGACTCAAATTTGCTTAAGCTTGTAAAGGTGCACAGTTGCTGCTTTTTGTTTACCACTCTTATCACACTCAGCTGTAAAAAAAAAAAAAAATTCTGCACTTCAGACAAAGGGGTAATCTTGTTTCTTACTGTGGGACAAACTGTAAAGTGACTCATAGACTGTAGAAAATACATAACCTTCAAATGTCTCTGCCCATCACACAGCCCTTACGTATGCTGTGGGGTATTTTGGCGGTTATCTTTCTTTGTTACTCTTAAAGAAGGTGTGTTTTCAGTGCTCTTGTGAAGGTAGAGACATTGTAGAAATGCATAACTGGTTCATAAAGCTGGTACTTGGACAGATAACGCTCTTCCGACTTGGTATTTAGCTTGAACCCAGGAGTTAAAACACGTTTTTGGGAATTACTCCAGAGCTGTCACATTGGTATATCGGTGAGGATGCTGTTAGTTATGTAATATGGGGCTAAATTATACACTTGTAAAGCCAGCACCACATCTTAAAGTAAATCCCAATCTGAAAGCCAGTAACTTGATTTTCTGGCAGTGGTATGTAGTCTCCCTTCCCTAGGCACATTTTGGTCATGCAGTAGGTGATCAGTCTGACTGACAGGGAGCTCCACATACAAACAATTGCAGTACTCCGGGATTCACTGGGACACCCATGTTTAAGGCTTTTTTGAGTGGGAATTATTAAAGCCATGTTGATGTTACCAACTGCCTACATCAGTGCTTACTTGCTAGCTGAAGCTCATAAATATGTTAAAGATGACACTCAGGTTTTTAACCTTTGAAGCAGCTTTCAACTTCTGCCCAAGTGCCTGTGGGAAGGGAGGTGTCAGCAGATTTGGCGTACCTTTGACCCCCACAATTTCGATTCTTATTCAGCTGCCAAAACTTCTTACTCACCTATACTTCAGTTTTCCTCGGGGTACTTAGCATATTTAGCACAGGAGATTCATTACAGGAATACTTGATGTAGATCGTATCTGAGTGTCATCTGTGTACCACTGAACCAAGTCCTGTGTGTTTAAAAAGCTATACAACTGGGTATATTAAGTTCATCAAACTCTTTCCCCAGAATGAGTGCATAAGAAATGGTTAACACCCTAGTTTGGCTTTTTTGAATTCTAAGCAAACACTCCGAGTAATGCTTACTAAAAAAAAGTCGCGCTTAAACACTTTTATCCTGCACTCAACAGAACTCTCAAGTTGTGAAAGAATCATGGCTAATTCTGCACTCGTCATACATTTCAACTTTGGCCCAAACCTCGGAGAGATTTACAGTAAAACATGTGAGATATGAATTTGTTCCTTAACTTGCATAGAAGTAAGGACAATGTAACGGGGAATGGGAAAATGCCATAATTTTGTTTAAAATCAGTAATGACGTCAAGTTTTGTAAAGGTTCCATGGACGGAACGCTGTTATCGTGAGTAATGGAAATGTGCAGTGCAGAAATATAGCATCTGTCAACAGATGACAGATGTCCAGATGGCTCCAATGTCACTAAACCTCGACCAGAGATTCAATTGTGATTTCGGACACACAACGCTAAAACCTCAAACGTGTTTCCTTTTTCTTTTGCTATCCGGCATGTTTCCATTTCCTCTCTGGATTATGGTTGCATTTCAAATTCGAGGCTTCTCATGCATTCAGTTTGAGAATACACAGGGGAGTTGATTTTCTTTTGAGTTCAGCCAAGGTTGCGCTGCTCTTCCATATATAACCCAGCACTTGACTATTACTCAACTCGAGGGTGCTTGCTCCTTTTTACTATCACTAGAAACACGAAAGGCAAAGTCACCATTGCCTCTCGTTCCACCACCCCAAAGATCCTTCCACTCAGCCCAGCTCTCTTGCGACGGAACCCAGCTTCAAGTAGACCAGAACAGGAGGACGCTCATTCTCCTTCCTCGCGGCCAAGGCATGCAGCACCCTCCCTCTCCACCTCCGACAGACACCGTCAGACGCCAAGTTCATGAAGGGACTCGAGACCTGGCTTTTTGACCAAGCAGCATAACATCCTGGGTCCTGAAGGTTATAACACAGAGACAACAACAACCGGTTATGATAGCTGAGTGGGAAAATGTATCTACTCCATGGATCTGTATTTAAAGCCATGGACATGGGTTCAACTCCTCATTGAACTGCTCAGCCTTTCATCCTTTTGAGGTTGACAAAATGAGTACCATTGATGTGCAAAACAAGCCAACATCTGTCGTTTGTCAGTAGTTCCACCATGTGCTCTACTCAAATATGCCTGACATGTCTGTTAACACGTAACAGAAAGTATCTTCCTTGCAGATAAGCTTCCTCCTATTATTGCCGCTTTGCCAAAAGTTCAATATCTCTATGCACAATATTTCTTTGTGGGTTTTACTTCGTCTCCAATGGGTGAACACAATTCAACCATACATGTGATCTTTTGAATAAGCAAAAGTTGATATTTAACTGCACTCACAATGGTGTCTATTCTCACCCTCTCCATTACTCCCTATGCTTATGCGCAGCAGCACTTAACACGCCTTGCTTTCTTAATATGGTTCTGAACTCCCACACCTCACTCAAGATGTCCACTATAGTCCAAGCTTCAAAAAACATTTGACACTAAAACAACCTAAAACTTTGGTGCAAAAGCAAGCATTATTGAGAGCATGGGAATTGGCCAGCGCCTCCGTTATTTAAACAGGAAAGGTTTGATTGGTTTCTGAAAGACCAGATCCTTTTTTGATTTATTTGAAGGAGAACTGAGGCTCATTCCAAAACTTAGGGTCCTCAAAGCGGAATGACCATTCCCCACTACAAGGTTTATTTATCCAGGAACCAGAAGAAGAGGATAATCCAAGATGACATTTTACTGTAGCAGATTTTATGAGTAAGGCAGAGGGTCTTTGTGAGAAGTTGGCCTAGCATATGCTGGTCACTAGTTATAGTGGACACCTTGCACCAGTCCAATTCGACTCTTATGGTAGATAGGTTTAAGACAAGCTTTTAAAGAAAGCTATCCTAGCGGTAGCTGTGGAGAGCAGCCTTCAGGCTAAGTCTCAGAGGAATGTAAAGCAGCTTGTTTTACCTTATAATCTCTTGAATTACCAAATGAAAGGACACCACACAGGTATATATATCAAATATATATGTATTTATTACTAGACACATTCTACTAATCTCTTCATGCGATTAGAAGTCAGGAACATATGCAAATATCAACGTTTCACAATAAGTTAAGCACAAATATGGCTGGGGCCCTAGGGGCGTACCAGACCATATATTAAAACAGAGGTTTAGGAATGTTGACTTGCAAGGGTACAAGGCCTAGGGCCTGTAGAATCGCTGGGGACTCACTAATCCACCCAAGGCAGGTAAGTAAAGGACCCACAGGAGACGTGTACAGTGTGAGAACACAGCCACGGGTTCCCTATTGATTTCAATGGAGCAAGTCGCAGTTGGATTTTTAAAGTTTTAGGGTACTTCTAGAGAGTCTACAAGCAAGCCACTTACAAGGTAAGTAGTTCGAGGGCCAACACCCACCGGAGCACCGGAGTGCATGAGTTACATCACCCAGGGAAGCCGTGTGCATAGGTGTCTTTTGGTGTCGGGTCGCGTCGTCGTTTTCAATGGAAGCCGAAGAAGTTTTGCTGCTTGTGAAGACTGGAGAAGTGTCCGGTGGAATCCAAGGCTGGATTCAAGATGAAGAAGACCTGAAAGCAGAAGGGACAGTGTTCACAGTCACTTGCCAGTGACCCGGGGCCAGGAAGATGGATGCCCACGGAAGTCGGGTGATTTCAGGTGATCAAGGGTGTTTAACTCTTCAGCCACGAGGTCCAGGAGGCGTCGATGACGACCAGGAGCTGGATTCGGAGTGTCCCACGAAGTCTGCAGCTTACTGAGGTGTCGGCAACCGGATTGGAGCCAACAAGCCTTGACAACAGCATGTCTCGTGGAAAGTGAAGATAGTCAGCGGTGCAGACCAGCAAGGTCTGAGGGCCTCACCCAGCGAGGGTAAGTCAGGGCAGGCCTGGAGCAACCAGGGGCGCCCTTTGGTTCGATGAGAAAGTCTTCAGGGGACCCACAAGCCAGCCGGTAAGTGATCGCGAAGTCCCCTCGTGAGGATTCGCTTCACAGGAGCCCACGGTCACTCGGGATGAGGTAGGCCTCTGATTTTCAAGGGAAATCCTGCTGGAGGCTTGGACCACACGTGGTCTGCAATCCACAATGCACGTAGCACTATTCTGTAAATTTTATATTGCACAAAGGAGGAGGTGGATTAAACCTATTTTAAAACTGTGGGGTTTGAAGCAATGCCACCCAGCCTTCTTTGCGCTGCAACTTTTAGAAAATGATTGTTTCTCAAGACATATTGCCCCATTTTTAAAACGTACAATTAAGTGCAGGAAAACAGTCTGCAATTGTAATCACATAATGTAAATTGATAGGATTTAGTGCTAACTGATTTTAGTTTCATTTTATAATGTGGCTGATTAAAGATACATTTTAACAGTGTATTGTAATGTGTTACTTGTTTTTAAAACTATGCGTTTATGTTTTTTTGACTCAAAAATCGAATAAAGCTTATTTGATTTGATACTCACCTATACATTTTATACACACACTCATTTATTCATGCAGATACTAACACATACTCGCTTAACTATACAGTCACTGACACAAGCACACACTCACCCATACGGCTGCTCTCGAAATCAGTCAGTCAAACGTACAGTCACTTATACTCCAACATTCAGCTATACTGCCTTTCATATATGCAGTTACCCATTTACCACTGACACATCCAGTCACTCACTGACAGCCATACACACACACTAGCTCACCCAGACAGCCCCCCCCCCCACACACACACGCACTAGCCCATACAGCCACTGACTCACCCACTCGCTTATCACCCACCCACACAGACACTCAGACACCCATAGTGGTACTCAGAAAACCAATCACTCAGCCATACAGAAACTCACATAACCACTCACACACCCATGCAGCGACTTAGACATCGACTGAAAGATACAGACATTCACACAAGTCATTCACCCATACATTCACTGAGACGCTTAATTATTTACTTATACAGTTACTCATGCATCCACTGAATCATCCAATCAGGCACTCCTGCAACAACTGATTCACCAATACACCTTGGTATGTATATTTAATATTCATAAACTTTTTAAAAACACTCTAGTCACCGGATGAAGTCATCAGTGATGTCGTCATGCTTGATGTCACTGACCATGTCATGAGTGATGTAATATACATATACACCAGTTCGAGCGGAGTTACTAGGAACTATGTGTCATCTGAAAAGTCTGTTATGGCTGGGGCAGAGCCAGTCGCATGCTATGCTACCCGGAATAGCCTTTTCACGTCCAAAATATTTCCTGACTTCATGGCTTTAAGTGAGCTGTGTCCTGACGGTGCTGAGCACCAGCAGTGTTTTAAAAGGGGCCCTTGAAACGGGTGACTATCGGGCTCTGTGTTATGGCCTAGCACAGGCAGTCCGTTTTTGTGCAGACTGCAGTGAGAGCATGCACATCGTTGTGTGCATGCTCATTTTCTCACTAAAGCACTCAGCCCTCTAACACTCAGTGCCCACGTTCATTGTGAACAAGCTCACTCACAGGGCCCTGCCCATGGCCAGCACTCCTCTGCTCTGTAACTAGGTCTGCGCTTCACAAGTCCACTTACACACGTGTGAACTAATGGCACTATACTGCGGCCAAAGTCTCAGGATTGTGGAATGTGCAGACATTCTGGAAGTGGGACAACAACACATTAACAAAACATCGCTGATATGATACTATCACATTCCCCAAATGTTGGGAAGAAATCTGTGGGCCTATACTACACTTACAAAGTTCGCTTGACAAGCCTGCCTATCAGCAATACACCTGGTTACTAATTCAAACGTTCACATAGATATGAGCAGACACATATCAGTCATTTCTAGGAATACAAGAACATGTGCCATTTGGCTGAACTCCCAGATTGCTATGACATCTTCCAAGGAGTCCAAGATAAGCATGCAAGCTCTCTGTACACACGAGCATAGTCCTAAACACATGGTGGTATAACAAACAAACATTGGCAAATCCAATAGCTCCCACCTATGCTAGAGCTATTGGATTTGGCAATGAGTTTTAGCCATGATTTAGGCCACGCCCCTTTTAGCGCACCCCCATGTTTTCACCACTTAAAGCCCTGCATGACTTTGATTGTCAGGTCTATCAGGAACTTACTGTCTCCTCGCAGCCCTATCCAGATCTTTCTTATCTTAATACCCCATTCCCACACGACACCTCTTTCCCTAGTCGCCCCTTGCGCCCTCTTCCCATATTCATGGATTGTCAGTTCTGTTTTTCTTGGAATCCCATGTTGATTAATTTTTTCTTCATTTTATCAAATCCTGGCTGGTACTGGAAGCAGCGGTACTGTTCGTTGGCAAACAGCGATGATTCAATCGCCTGTGAATCAGCCCTTTTTATCAGGTTTTGCGCTGAGAGGTGAACAGTGATAGGGTATTAACGAGTAAATGCTGCGCCCCCTCTAATGCTTTTAGAAATTAGATTACGAAACCTGTCTGCGTTATCTTGAAGGAACGAAAGCGAATTAGAGCAGCAGACGGGTTAAAGGGATTAGCGGTGTAAATGCGCCATTTACACATCACCCCGGTCTCGTCCGCAGGATATGCACCACAGTTCTGGTGCAGTAGGTGATAATTCGTGCTGTGGGATGCGGTCTGCCCAAGGAGTTTAAGGAAAAGATGAGTTCTAGACACCAACTATCAAACAGTTGCAAATTAAATAGACTAAATGCGATTAACGTGCACCTGAATAACAAGGGGGGCTTGGGGGGGGAAGGCGACCGCAGGGAGTCCCCACCCCCGGGCAGTTTGGGAGGGGGCGTGTGGAGGGAGGGGTTTGCGGGCCCCGCGCGGTTTTTGAACTTGGGCTGGCTAGTAGGGAAAAGATAGCCCAAAGCCAGCCCAATTAGAGCCCAAATGTATCGAAATGTTGCCCAGGTATAAATACCTTGGGAGCCCGCCCCCGGCCACCATTTTAGGTTTGGTGACCTGGTGGCCGGGAGCGAGGATAGTGTCGTGTTTTTTGTCCCCTGTCAACAGTGTGAAGCCTAGTGGTGTCTGGTTTGCGATGGCGTCCCAGGATTATAGAGTGTTAGAGGCTCTTCGGCTTCTGTCAGAGGCCGGTCGAATGGATTTGGTCATCGGAGAGGGGGCGGGGCCGTCGCGGCCCCCGCGGCAGGCCTCGGCTGGAGTGGCGGCTGCGGTGGCAGCGTGTACGTTTCCGAAGCGGTCGCGATTGGCGGTGAGTGAGCGGGGACGCCCGCGCGTGCGGAGAGCGGCCCCCGCTCGGTATGGCCAGGCCGGTCGGGTAAATGTTTGGGGGGCGGCGGGCGTGGGTGATGCGGCGGGGATCGGGGTCGTTGTCGGTGGTGCGGCAGAGCGTTCCTTGTCTCCCCCAGTGGGGGGTGTTCAGCGCGGAGGCGGGCGCGGCAATAAGAGGCGCTCGGCGTCGGTGCCTGAGGTGGAATTAAGTAGCGCGAGGGCGGGGAGCGCCGTGGCGAGCGTGGGCGGGTCGGCGGTGGTGGCGCAGGCGGCGGGGCGCGAGCAGGGGCCAGAGTTGTGGGGCGGGCCAGCGGGTTTTGATGGTGGGGATTCTTCTCTTGTTGCGGGGAGTGCGGGAGGGTTGGAGGCGGGTTTGGTGCGGTCCGGGATGCAGGGGGCGGACAGGAGGGGTGGTGTGAAGTATGCGGAGGCGGGATTCGCCGCGGAGAGACCCAAGGGGTGTGGTGAGGCAGCGCCTAACAGCCCGTTGTTGTTTTCGCCGGGGTCTTCGTTGGCAGGTGTGGGGGGGAGCTCCTTGGGAGAAGGGGAATGGGCGCAGGTGGAGGGGTGGTGTCCGGCGCAGGATGTGAGGATTCAGGAGGTGTCAGAGTGGGGGAGTTCTGCTCGGTTGAGTGACCAGGGAGGGGAGGTTTGGCGTTCAGCGGGCGCAGAGTTGGTGGGGGGGGCGGGCAAAGGGGGAGTGGAAGGGGATGGGTGGTTTGGGGGGGATAGTGAAGCGTCTGGGAGAGGGTTTGAGGGCGAAGGCTTGGACATTTTTCCCTCCTGGGCCGAAGGTGTCCGGGGTTGTAGTGCGGAAGGTGCGGTGGGTGGGTCGGGCGTGCGGGGGCAGGGCGGGGTGGGGGGTGCCAAGGAGAGGTGGGTTTACGGGGCGAGCGGTCGTGCCAGGAGGAGGTCGGGTAGGTCGCTATCTTTGGGGGAGGAGTATGGCGAGGTCTCGGCGTCTGTTTTGGGGCAGGCTAGGTTGGAGTGGAGCGGGGACGAGGAGGAGATGGTGCCGTCGCAGCGCGGGGGGGTAGGGCGAGCGGGTGTGTATGGAGGGGCTATATTAGGCGCGGGTTTGTCGAGCGGTATCGGGTCGCGGGAGGTGGTTAGTTTCGTGGCTCCCGGCACATCAGTCCAAACTTTTTCTTTTCAGGATAGGTCAGGTAGCAGAGCAGCAGACTCGGTAGGGCGAGGTACGGCCCAATATCGCCGAGGAGAAGGGAGGATGAGGCCTTGCGCGGCACATTCCGTACCGGCGGGGGATCCCGTCGCGGCCAGCTCACGAAGGTCCGGCGCGGCCTCGCTGGCCCCATCGTCACGCCGGTCAAGGTGGACGGAATTTTCGGAAAGGATGGACAGTTGTGTTGGGCGGAGTAGAGGGGAGGACCGGCGTGTACAGTCGGCTCCCCCGCAGGATGGTTTTAAGGCCGCGGAGGCCGGCAGTGCTCATTCAGGGTCTGGTAAGGCCCGAGTAGTGGATTTTGCTCCTGAGGAGTTGTTGGGGGATGAGCCCATACTCCTGGATTATGATGAGGACAGCCCCGAGGAAGGGGAGATTCGGGGCTCCGAGGGGGGGGGAATTTCTCATGTTTCTCATAGTCTGTTGCAGGTTCCGGGTGTGGCACCCATCATACAATCTTTGGTGGTGAAACCTACAGGAGAGCACGGCCCGTCAGCGAGGGCGCATCCTCCAAGGGATTCTTCGGCGAGGGGTATGAGGCGGTCGGAGTCGGTCCGCACACCCTCTTTAGAGCCAGGTGAGAGCGCAAAAACACGGGCCAAACCTATTATGGTGTCTGTGGGGTCTGGGGAGGATGGGGGTGGGGGTCTGTCGGAGGGGAGATTATATAGAGGCAAGTATGTGAAGGACACGGGAGTTGGCACGGGGACGGAGGGAGCTTTGTCAGGGGCCAAGGTGGAGAGTGGGTCTCTAGCGGAGGCAGGCGATGGTAAGGAAAAGCCGCAGAGCAAGGAACTAAAGATCAAGAAGCTCCCTTATATGGGGGTGACTAAGCCCCTGGGTGCGCATTTAATGCTGGCGACGAAAGAGCGTATTTGGAAGGGGGAATATGTTGAAATTCTGAAACTGTTACACAGGGAGGTGAGGTCTAAGGAGGGTTCTAAGGAAGAGGAGTACGAGTTGGCCAAGCGCCCTAAAGTGCCGCTGACAATCGAGAATTGGACGGCGGCGTTCTTAATTTATGCTAGCGTTTACTGCGAAAAGTTTCCCGAGCGCTGCGTAGCCATATTTAAGTATATGGACGTTATTAGAAAGGCTCAAATCACTGGTACGGGTTATGCTTGGGCTCAGTATGACGAGGAATTTCGAGCCCGTATGGCTTGGGATGCTGAAGCTAAATGGGGTGAGTTGGATAATGACCTGTGGCAACATACCATGGGGGCCGCGCCAGGGGGTAAGACGATTTTTACGGCTAGTGGTCTGCCGTTAGTTTACCGGCCCTTTCAGGGGAAGCCCACCCGGGGTGGGGTGGGAGGCTCAGCAACATCACAATCTGGGGTCGGGGCCTGTTGGGACTTCAACAAGGGCCTGTGCACGCGAGAGTATTGTAAATACAAACATGAGTGTTCTAAGTGCGGCAAGCGGCATTCCCTTGTCAACTGCTGGGGAGTTAGGCCGTCAGGAGGGCAGCAAGCAGGTGCAGGGTTGTCTGGCAGCGCGCAGCAGTCACAGGGTGGGCGAGGGGGTAGGGGCGCACAAGGTCCTGGGCCGAAGGGCTCCTACACCAATTAAATTGGCTCGGCTTCAGGCTGCCTTGGATGGCTACGGGGACTTGGTGGCAAAGCGAACTCTTTTGGATGGTTTCAGGTGGGGTTTTCATTTGGGGTACCACGGGCCCCGGCAGAGAAGGTGGGCGGATAATTTGAAATCCGCAGCAGAGCACAAGCTGGTGGTGAGAGAAAAATTGCGTAAGGAAGTGCATGAGGGGAGGATGGCAGGCCCGTTTGGTGAATGGCCAGTTCCTAATTTGATCATTTCCCCTATTGGTGTGGTGCCCAAGAAGGAGGAGGGGCAGTTTCGGCTGATTCAGCATTTGTCATGGCCTGAAGGGTCGTCAGTCAATGATTTTATCGATGAAGACGCTGCTTCGGTGTCATACTCCTCAGTTGACGTTGCTATGTCACTGGTTGTGGCCGCGGGCGCGGCTGCAGGGATGGCAAAATGCGATATTAAGTCGGCTTTCCGGCTGCTCCCGGTTCATCCGGATGACTGGCCTTTGTTGGGCATACAATTTGAGGGTGAATGGTATGTGGATAAGGCGCTACCCATGGGTTGCTCGGTGTCATGTGCTCTTTTCGAGCTCTTCAGCACTTTTTTGCAGTGGTTTTTCACGCACCGCACTGGTCACAGCTGGGTCACACATTATCTGGATGATTTCTTTTTTGTGGGCTCTCCGGGTTCTTCGGAGTGCCGGCGTGCACTGGAGTCGTTTCAGGAGCTTATGGAGGAGTTGGGGGTGCCTTTAGCTCCGGAGAAAACAATGGGGCCGGATACTGTCATTTCATTCCTGGGCATTGAACTTGACTCAGTTGCCATGCAGGCTCGGCTGCCCGCGGATAAGAAATCTAAAATGTTGGTTTTGCTGGAAGAGATGTTGGCTCGACTGAAGGTGACGGTGAAGGAAATACAGGTGTTGCTAGGCCATCTGAACTTTGCTTGTAGGGTGGTTCGGGCGGGGCGGACTTTCTGTCGGCGCCTGGGCCGGGCCTTAGCAGGCCGGCACTTGCCTCATCATCATGTGCGTCTGTCGGCTGGGGTGAGGGAGGATTTGCGGATGTGGTCCTTTTTCCTGCACTCATTTAACGGGGTGCCTTTGGCCAGGGACGAGGATGTACAGTGGGATGTGCAGCTGTTTTCAGATGCGGCGGGCAGCGAAGGTTTTGGCATCTACTGGCAGGGGCATTGGTGTGCAGAGCAGTGGCCTCAGGAGTGGAAGAATGGTGGGCGGAGCATTGCCTTTTTGGAACTCTTCCCACTTTTGGTGGCATTGACCATTTGGGGCAAAGAGCTGGAACACAAGAGGGTGCTTTTCCGTGTGGACAACATGGCGGTGGTGCAAATAGTCAATAGACAATCGGCCAGGGATGAGCAGATTCTGAAATTACTGAGGGTGTTTGTGCTGGGCTGTTTGCGCTATGACATTTCATTCAGGGCTTTGCACGTACCGGGCGTGGACAATGACATCGCGGATGCTTTGTCTCGTTCACAGTGGGAGAGATTCCATGGGCTGGCCAAAGAGGCGGACAGGACACCGACCCCGATGCCGGAGCACCTTTGGTCGGTCGGCAACGCAGGGTGTTTCAACTGGTGGTAGGTTCCTTGTCGGTTTCCACGCGTACGGCGTACACCTTGGCATGGAAGGAATTTTTGGCGTCAGGTGCTAGTAGGAGGGTAGAGCCGGGGCGCAGTTCGGAGGATGTGGTTCATTTTATCCTTGACCTCATTGAGAAGGGTCTGTCACGGGTCACTATAGCAGGGAAGTTGGCTGGGGTTGCTTTCATGGGGAAGCTTTTTTGGGGTTATGCCCCGTCTGCTGGGGAAATAGGTCGCAGGATGCTTGAAGGGTGGGCGAGAGAACGGGGCGGTACTGGGGTGTCCCGTTTGCCGATTTCCTGGCAGACGCTGGCTCGTTTGCTGGCTGTGTTGCCTGCAGTTTGCACTGACGATTTTGAAGTTGCATTGTTTTCTACCCTTATGGTTTTCATGTTTTTCGGGGCTTTCAGGGTTTCGGAGCTCCTGGGGACCAAGTTGAAGCGGGGTATTTGTTGGCAGGATGTTTTCATGTCGGACACTGGCGTACATGTTTGGTTGGCCAGCTCCAAAACAGATCAGAAGGGGGTTGGGAAAGGGGTTTGGTTGGAGGCAGGATCCCCTAGTTGCACATGTCCGCTGCGCTGGGCCAGGCAGTGGAGGTCGCTCTCGGGGGGGGAGGGGGGCCAGCTAGTTTTTCAACACGTAGACGGGGCGCGCGTCTCTGACTATCAGCTGCGCATGGTCCTGCGTAAGGGGTTGCAGCAGTTGGGGTTGGATGGCGCGCAGTTTGGGACACATTCTTTCAGGAT
Organism: Triturus cristatus; assembly: GCF_964204655.1. Classification (NCBI taxonomy): domain Eukaryota; kingdom Metazoa; phylum Chordata; class Amphibia; order Caudata; family Salamandridae; genus Triturus; species Triturus cristatus. Next base: position 1,153,031,918 of record NC_140583.1, on the reverse strand, counting down.
TGGGGCAGCGACCGAGGCGCATAACCGGGGTTGGTCGCAGGGCGATATAATGCGCTTGGGGCGTTGGTCATCTTCCTGCTTTCACAAATATGTACGGGAGGATCCTCCTTCGGCGCCTGCGTCTACTGCTTTGGTGTGAGTCTCATATTTGTTTTTCATTTCAGGTTCGGTGGCCGGGCCACACACGAGGGAGTTGACGGTGTGGATTGTGGGGCATTCCTTCGTCAAGTGGGCGCACGTGCAGGCGTGCAAAAGTTATTTTGGGGAAAGTTTGGGTTTCAACGGCAGCCTTTTTCGATTGGTATGGAAGGGTAAGGGGGGGATGCTTTGGAGGGAGCTGATCCCCTGTCTGAATAAGGCCATGGTGAGGGGTCAATGCCCGGATATTCTCTTAATTCACTTGGGGGAGAATGATCTTTGTAGTGTCAAAGGGGTGGTATTGTTGCGAGCCATGAAAAGAGATTTGGCGTTGGTGAAAGAGCAGTGGTCGGGTTGTCATGTTCTCTGGACAGAATTGGTCCCGCGGAGGGTGTGGAGAGGGGCGTTGAAGCCCAGGGCGGTTGATAGGTCTCGGAGGAAAGTGAATTTGGAGATCTCCCGGTTTTGCCGAGATTTGGGCTTTGGGAGAGTCACTCATAAAGATATCCGCTTTGAGGCGGTAGAGTTTTTTCGGGGAGATGGGGTCCATTTGTCGAGGTTGGGCATGGATCTTTATTTGTTGGAGCTCAGGGAGGTCTTGTCTCGGTGCTTGAGGGGGCAGAATCAGGCTCGTTGTGTTTAAAGCCTTTTTTGTTGGGGGGCAGAAAGAGGGGAGGGTAGTTGCACCGCCCCCCTCTTTCTGGGTGGCGGGGGTTATGGTGATTTCTGGTCAGTTTTACCGGAAGTTGGTGGAGTGATTGGGGTTGAGTTGGGGTTATCGACAGGAAAAGGTTAGTTTGGTAAATTTAGTTCGGTTACACAGTTTGGGGGCCGATAGCTGAAAAGGGGCAGGCAGGGGAGTTTTGGTTAACAGAAGGTTTGGATTTAGAGATTGTTGGGGGGTTATACAGGAGTGTAATGTTTTATAATGTTTTATAATGCTTTTATATTGTTGTAATGTTGTAATGTACGGGCGGGGGCGGGCTCGAAGGTATTTAGGGGAGGGGGCGGGGGGCGGGGCTAGGCATGTTATATTTAGTGAGGCCTAGTTTTGGAAGGCGTTTCGGCCAAGGATTTTAATTTGTAATGTGCACCTGTTTCCAATAAAGCGGCCTTTTACACACAACGATCTTGTCAGTGGCCTGCTTCCCCCCCTCCACCCCTCCCTCCCAAGGGGGGCTTGGGGGGGGGAAGGCGACCGCAGGGAGTCCCCACCCCCGGGCAGTTTGGGAGGGGGCGTGTGGAGGGAGGGGTTTGCGGGCCCCGCGCGGTTTTTGAACTTGGGCTGGCTAGTAGGGAAAAGATAGCCCAAAGCCAGCCCAATTAGAGCCCAAATGTATCGAAATGTTGCCCAGGTATAAATACCTTGGGAGCCCGCCCCCGGCCACCATTTTAGGTTTGGTGACCTGGTGGCCGGGAGCGAGGATAGTGTCGTGTTTTTTGTCCCCTCCCTCCCTCCCTCAAAAAACACGTTTTTGGGTGTTTTTTCCCCCCTTTTTTCGTTTAGGGTTTTGGGTTTTCAGTATACGTTTTTCCAGTTTTTTCCCCTTTTTTGCGAAATTTTTCAGGCGTTTTGTGGGAACAGATGTGCAAGGGGTTCTGCTATGTTTGTACTTTGTCGCTTGGAGCAGGTGCTGTGCGGGGGTTATGGTGATTTCTGGTCAGTTTTACCGGAAGTTGGTGGAGTGATTGGGGTTGAGTTGGGGTTATCGACAGGAAAAGGTTAGTTTGGTAAATTTAGTTCGGTTACACAGTTTGGGGGCCGATAGCTGAAAAGGGGCAGGCAGGGGAGTTTTGGTTAACAGAAGGTTTGGATTTAGAGATTGTTGGGGGGTTATACAGGAGTGTAATGTTTTATAATGTTTTATAATGCTTTTATATTGTTGTAATGTTGTAATGTACGGGCGGGGGCGGGCTCGAAGGTATTTAGGGGAGGGGGCGGGGGGCGGGGCTAGGCATGTTATATTTAGTGAGGCCTAGTTTTGGAAGGCGTTTCGGCCAAGGATTTTAATTTGTAATGTGCACCTGTTTCCAATAAAGCGGCCTTTTACACACAACGATCTTGTCAGTGGCCTGCTTCCCCCCCTCCACCCCTCCCTCCCAAAGGAAGCCCGTTCTCTGCATGTAACCACTCTTGATGTCGAGTGGTCGATTATCTGTGCATTGCGGATCTGGAAGTCGAGAACAGCTCGACACTCGTTGCTTGCCGATAATATTGAACTGGTGTCAGGCCTGGCCTCGTCGGGCTATCCGATGTGAGATGTTCACACTGCCGAACTCTATATTTAACTCACACCACGCGCATAACGTCCCAGATACAAGACTTGCCAAGGCTGGTAGTTAACGCGAGAACCCTGACTTTAGCTCAAATCTGAAGATGTTCTCTTGGTAGCACCCTCTTTGGGGTTCTTTAAGAAGAAGGTATAATTGTCTAGGGCCCATGATGAGATAGGACGATACCAGATGGCGCCATGTCAACGGGTCACGGCTATTCAAATTATTTTATTTATCAGGTATGTTGAAATACGTGGTCCAGTTGAGGAGAACCAAGACTACGACCAGCTCCCCGCCCAGGTTTCATGCATCTATTAAATATAAGGCCAGTACTGAAAAACTACAGCTCTTTAAATGAACGTGTTAAATGGCATTTCAGTAGCGGAAGCAAAGTATCCCGACAGTTTTAAACCACGTGGTAACCCTGCTCACATCATAGGTACCACCTTTATTCAGTACTAGGTGCATAGCTAAAAGCTGGTGGCTGTGGTGCCTGTACCTATACTTATTGAACAAACTACTGGTCCCTCAATACTGTGTTTTGTTGAAAAAAACATGCAGGATGACATGGGCTACTTGACGAATATGGAACCAGAATAAAATGCATTGGTATTTACATCCGTAAATTCATATTTTTTTTTTTCCTCAGACATTTATTTACATTCCAATGCATTTTCTCCTCCTGGTCGTTTCTGCAAGCAACGTGATTTTGCTTATTTGTTCAAGGCCATATACTAGAACTGAAAGTGTGTACGTCTGCCACAAGTTTCTAATGTATAGATGACACTGCTTTTTATTTCAAATAATTTTTATTGTAAATTTTTGAAAAGTAAAACAGAGAGCGCAACTAATGCACCTAAGTAGTACGTAGTACAAGGTACATAATTAACACAGAGTGCATCAGTAACAAAATGATTAAGGAATGGACAAGTACAGTAAAATAAAGTAGAAGTAAAATACCATAAATAAAAAATAAAATATAAGCCACTGACAGTATTGTTACATGGGCTTGTTAAGAGAGATATATGTTCACGGTAGGTCTGTAGAGTTAGGCATTATATGTCTCGTGAAGTTCTAATTTCGAGGGGGTCATGGAGGGTCATAGATGAAAGAGGAAACATCCATGGCATTCCACATTTTTCTGTGTCGAGCGCTGTGTAGAGAGCTGTAGGACCGTATTATCTGCACCTCTCAGGAAAATTAGCCATTCCTGCCACTTTTTTAAGTTGACTTGTTTGAAGTCCTTCCAGTTGCCCAATATTATATTTTTCATGCTAGGGTGAGCATTAAGTCCAGGAGGTCTTGTTCATTATCTTGGTGTACTTGTGGGTCAAGGAATCCTAGCAGGATATATGAAAATTCTCTAATTGGAGTGATATGAAAAGTGTGTGTTATGTAATCATAGATCTTGTCCAAGAATGGTTGTAGAATCGGGCAATAAAATAGCATGTGTGGGAGGTCTCCTATGTGGGATTCACAGCTCCAGCATAATTGCGATTGGATGAGGTTGAGTTTGTGTCGCTTGGCAGGAGTCCAATAAGCTCTGTTTATGATCATGTATTTCGTTTGAGAGTATGGGAGAGATTTTGTTTTTAAAGGGAGTCATGTGTATGTGTTCCCAGTTCAATTCTATAAATGCGGAGTTGGCTTCTGTTTCCCATTTCTTTTAATTTTCTGTAATGTTCTTTCCTGGCTTTGAGAGGAGTAATTTATATAAATTTGATACTGCGTGGCCAGTTTTGAGGAGTTGGTCATTTCTGCAAGCACAGTGATTTTGCTTATTTGTTCAAGGCCATATACTAGAACTGAAAGTGTGTACGTCTGCCACAAGTTTCTAATTTATAGATGACACTGCTTTTTATCGAACAGCTTTCTGTGTATGAATTTTAAGCTCCTATGTTTAATATTGGAAGCAGAACTACAAGCCCCAGAATGCAACCTCTGTTGAACAAAAATCCAAGGCTCCTTCAAGGTAACATAAATGAAATTAAGCCACTTGGGAGCTACAAGGGTGATATGTGGAAATCATTGCTTAGTTGTGGAGGGAAAAATAAATATTTTGTGAGGTACCACAGAGTTCATATGAGTAGTTCTTTCAGCCTAGGCTTTTTGCTTTGGATTCTGAGATGTGTAGTGCTGTGTTCCCTTTATCCCATTTTAAAAACCAGGACTACAATTCCTAGAGTACAAATTAAGACCTTTGCATCGATTAGCTACTTTCACGTGGATCTGGAAAAATTCAGAGCTCTGGGTTGGAACGGAGAAAAAATGCTAGATCTATTTTTTTAAGATAATGTCAGCACCACACCGGTACTGGGCTTTTTTACATCAATCTATTGCATTCTGGGAGTTGTTTTGATTGAGGTCATTCTACTAAACCGTTTGATAACACTGATTTATTAAAGGGAAGTCCAAGACTGGAAATCTCGGATTATCCTAACCAGATATCATGAGTGAGATGTTTACAGATATTCAGTTGTCCGGTAACAGTAGCTTCTCTTTGTCTGTTGTTGTAGTTTTGAAGTGACCATATACAGGTGAAATATAAGGACGAAAATACAAGACTGAATGAGCTAATAGGACTCGAGATTTCTGCAATTTAAAAGGGTGCCTACTTGTACTCCACATTATTGTACAGTCGGATAATTGCAATTTTTACTATTTTTAGCATAACGCTTAATTTAAAAATAAATAAGCTATCTGGGAAACCTAGAAAAGTGTCTATTTGGGATAACAGTTTGATAGAACAATACAACTGATGGTGGGGAGTGAGGGACATTGGGTATGGGGCATGCCCTGTATACAATTAGATTACTGCTACTTCTCTAGCCTGCACTGTAACTGGCTTGTACAGTCCTGTGAAGTATCCCTGAATTGACGTACAGTGCTATGTAACTTTCAAATAATGAAAGCTACCCCTGCAAACAGCCATGCCTTGGGGTGAAGTGAAGGTTATCCTCAAGACCTCTTTATGCACCTGAAGGCACATGCAGACTCTTCTGCGACATATCTGTGTCTGGTTCAAAGGAGGTTCATTATTAACAGTTGCAAAAGACAACTGTTCTTCATCTTGGCCTCAGGGATGGAGTTGATGGTGTTGGCAAGTTCTCAAGTTGCTGGCTGAACAGGCCTTTATGACGCAGAGTTGGCATTGCTGACACAGCCCCATCACTATATGGCTAGTGAGTCGCCGAAGTCCCATGAATACTTACCATTATCTAAGCGCTCCCATGTCACAACAATGCAATGAGCCCATTTCTTTGGGATAGGTTTCATAAGATCCCTCGCCGTGTTTATTATAATTGTTCACACAATACATTTTTTTATAACATTTTACACAGTAACCACATTATTTACATTTTGTTTTCAAATGTGACCTAGCCTTAACAGAGACTGTAGTACATGAAAATCACCTAACCATAACTTGTCTGTTCCTGTGCAACCAACAAAAATATTCCATAATCGTTTCGAGGGAGATCAAGACTGGCTCTGCCCCTTCTTTTACCCCTTCCTCGTCCCAAAAGACGGGAGCCCTCCGTATGGGTGTTGCCCACCTTCCCCCTCCCTCCCTATTGAGAGGTCTCCAACCTCGGAAGTGCTTGTTCAGGGTGCCCGGCTGCCCTTAAGATACCTACCTGGGGCACCCCCTACACCCAGGTTTGTCGCCCCCCCCCAAAGTGCCAGTGCTAGGTCATGCCCAAATACGCCTTCGCGGGTGGCTGATGGGTAAGGACCGCGTGTCAGCAACCGCCCAGAACCCCCTGTGCCCCTGCCACCTCATTTTGACCTGGAGGCAGCACCCCATGGAGGGTACAGGGAGGCAGATGTTAAATTTAGTAAAACAGGATGCCGTAAAGGGCACGAAGTGTCCCCCAATCTTTACCTCACCCACCACGGGCCAACATTATTGACTATCTGAAATCCCCCCCCCCCCCCCCCCCCTCTCGACAGATGTTGCACCCTGGCCTAGCCAGGCCAGCAAATTTTCCAGAAACATTGCGTTACCTTATTCAGAAAGGTGCACTCTATCCTGTAATGGAAAACGTTCCCCCTTGATGCACCCATGAGGTATGGCTGAAAATCGTGCTGTCCTGAACAACTTACCCACCTTCCGGTTCAATCGTTTTACCAACTCATTTTTGGCTCTTAACAGCTTACCACCTCTCCAACTCAAACTCGGGACAATATTGGACCATGCAGTTATGGCCTCCAGGAATTTCTTTGCAAGCCAACACATTTCAGCAACAATCCATTCAAACATGTCTCTCCGACCTAGATCCGCCAAATCATTGCCTCCCATAAGGACAATTATCACCCCTGGAAGCATAAGCCTTTGGGGCAGCATTTTGTCCAATGTCGTTCTCCAGTGGGCCAAGTGCAGCCCCCTGACCACAAAAGGCATCTGATATCCATCTTTCCTTGCTCGTGATACATAGTCACCTGCAGAATAAAAGCTCCTTGCATGCATCACATAGGAGTGGCCCAACACCAGCACGTCTGCAATGTCTCTTGCTCCAGCGTAGACCGGAGTCAACGAATTGTCCAGCGGCTGGATCCCCATAACCTATCAACACAGGTGGTGGAGAGGAGAATAAGGTAAGGAAATGTAACAAACGGGATACTCCCAACATGTTCAATCTCACATAGCACTTGTTGCAATCAGACTTCCATCAGCCGATCCTTTGACCGTCTGTCCCGCCAACCCCATACTTGCGGCAGTGGTTGCTGCGCCAATATGAAATGAATGAGAACCATATTCTGCGGGATCCAAACCTACTGTCTCCAGCGCCTTGTTGAGCACCCTGATGAATCGGAACCTTGTGAGTGGTGTCCCATCCACATGTACCAAAAGAGGGCCATCCACCCCCCCGCACCTGGTAGGCCATAAAAGCTTCCAGATTCCCCAGCGGACATCAGTCATTCCTTGGGGCTAGGTGCAGCAGTATGTGATCCCCTCTACCCATTTGGTCGGTCTTAGAATGGGTAATAGTGACCACTAGGGAGCCTTTTGGCCATTGCATGACTGCCTGCTGTAGGCCACCCTTCATATCTTTTTAGGTCTGGCGTGGCGTTGCAGCGCAAATGCGCTGCTCGCCTCTGCGACAGATTTTGTGAGAGAGGGATTTCAGAAAAGGGCTTTAAGCCCCGCCCCTCATTTCCATTGGCTGGCGTCACCATTTATGCGAAACGGTGGCCTGCCATTGGAAATTAGCTGTTTGCTTTGCCTCCCTTTCGCCTTTTGGTATGGCCCACCACACTGCATCGCCTGCTTCACGGCTGTCGTGAAGCAATTTCTCATCTCAAGGAGGCGTGCTATATAAACAAGCCGTGAGATGCAGTCCGGATGGGCCGTCCCAAAAGGGGACAGGGCGCCGCGTGTTTATTTTTGCATCGCGCGTTCACTTTAACTGAAAGCGCGATGCAAAAATAAACAATGGCTGCCTCTCGCAATGGCGAGTGCATGTTCCCTTTGTTACTCTTTTTTGCCCTTTGTTACTTTTTTTGCCCTCTGTCACACTTTTTCACCCTCTGTCACTCTTTTTCGCCCTTTGTCACTCTTTTCGCCCTTTGTTACACATTTCCTACTGCCTGTACCTCTTTCTCTTTTCCTCTGTCTCTTTTTCTCTGTCAAAGTCAGGCAACGAAAAATTAATTTCCGTGCCGTTGTCCACCACCTCCAAACACAAGCTCAATTAAGTACAGGTCGCACCCCAAAAGCACTGCGTGTTATTCTATAGGCATGACTCATGAGTGAGATATTTGGCGGCGCGGGTCTAGTAGAGACCCTTCACTCTGAGGTTCGACTGGTGTAAATGTCCTATTGCAGCGGTCTTGCCGGGAGTGGTGGGTACTTCCGGTACGATTAATGTTCCTGCAGACTTTGGCACAATGTCCTGAAGTGGGCGCTGTGGGTGCTCTTTATTTCTAAGAGGCTACAGAAGATGGCGGGCCATGACGCACACAGTGTTGATTGGCTAGATTTTGGGGTTCCTGTTCCGGTCTCTTGAACTTTCTTATCCATTGTAGGGCGAGGAGGGTGGGAGGGGGTAGCTTGCCCCGCTGTGGCCACTCCACTCTGCCTCCCTGGACGGAGCTCGGTGCCAGTGATGCCAGCGTGCCAGGAACAGCCAAGCTGCTGTGGAAAATTGAGGCCTCTCTTCTGTACTCGCTGGTCTCTTCCCTAGCGCACCGATGCGCTCAGCCTCTCCCGCTTGTGGATTCCAGGAGACCTCCCAGCAGCCAATACTGGTGGTTCAGTTCCTTCGATTGTGTACGTTTCATCCAGATTTTGAAAATGTACAGCAGATTTTGTGTGAATTTCTAGTCCGTGTTGCCTGAAAGGGAGAGGGAATGCCCGGGCCAGAGGTGAGCATGGCCACAACAGCTATCTATATGGTCTGTTATGGACTGAACCATTCATGGATTGTATGCAGCACCAGTGAGGTGGGGGGAGGAGAGAGGGGCAGTGGGCGCGTGCAGGGTGAGTGTGCCAGCCCAAGTCACCCGGCAGCAACTTCCTCGTGCCATCCGCACCTGGACGCAGGTGCAGCAAGATGTATCAATAGGGCACGGGGTGTAAGAAAAGGTGTGTGGGGGCGCACATGTTCAAGCTCCTGGCTGACCTCACGAGAGGAGGGGTCTGTGGCTGAGCTCTGGGATGTTGTAGACAGGAATTATCATACACCCCCCCCCCCCCTTTCCAGCCCTCTAGTTTTATAATTTGGGGAGTGGCTTCACAAATGCAAAGGGGTGCATTAATCCCACACCACTCCCACCTGATAAACAAAGGTGCCCTGCACTGAGTGGGGTGCTTCATACCCACAGCAGTCTTCATTCACACATGCTACAGTGGTAGTCTCAATGGCCCAAACTTACATTTTATCATTGACAGTCAGAGGCAATTGGAACAATTGAAGGACAGTCGCACCAAGCGAATGTGCGCCTTCATCCAAAGCAGTTCTGAATTACCTTCGGGTTGCGTTCCCATTCTAAACACTAACACTCTTTGAAGTGCAGAGTGACATTTCACTTCAAAGAGTGTTAGTGTTTATAGAGTGAGAAAGCAGACTGGTGCAGAAAATGTTTCTCACTCTGAAGCTACAGGCCCTGCCACGCGTGATGCACCTCTGAGAAGCATACACACTGAGTGCCAGCACTGGGCCTAGCTTCAAAAACATAACAATAGAAATTTTTCTGACTCTAGGCCCTGCTGGCACACAGCGTATATACTGTTCAGAGGTGCATGGCACTGGCAGGGCCTAGCTTCAGAAACATTTCTATCTACATGTTGTTATATGACATCCCTTTATTAATGTAATAACTGCACTTTCACAATTGCTTTATTAACCTTCTTGCTTCTCAAATTTGCTTGAAAACGCACCATTTACCCACTCTTTTTTTCAAAATTTTCTCTGTTAAGGTGTTCGGGCTCGCTCACTCGCCGCAGTACACTACAACAGATGTTTACACCCCACCACTTTCAAATGTCACCAGCCACCACTGCCAGCGATCCACTTTGTGTTACACCTGACCCGTTTCGTGTTACGCCCTATTCAGGTCTTTCCACCCACGCATATTTCTCCCTCTTATCGAAGTTCAAATGTTGGCATGTATGATCTATGGAGCTTGTGTGATGGATGTGCTGGGGGGTACCTGTGGCCCGGTGACTGTTTGCACACACTGCATGTACTTGGATTGCAGGCACATCTGTGTGCACATGTTTCGTGTGCTAGGAGTGGGCACAGCACCAGTTCTCCTCGGCCGTGTGTGCACCCGCATGCAATGCAGCCACTGCTGCACCTTATTGGGTGGCCACGTCCTAAAGCGCAGAAAAGGAGCCTTCTAATTGGCTCAGAGAGGTAACCGCATGTTGTGCACAGTTTCCGAGACAGCCAGGTAAGCACTCCCACCATGACAAAACACTCCTTCTGGACTTGTTCCCGAGGCCTTCTGAACTCGTTGTCTCAGCCAACATTTTCTAAAGTCATTGTCTTCACAGCGTGCCGGTGCTGCGGCGGCCCCCTGTCTCCACAGCCTGCCGGAGCTGCCGCAGCCCCCACCCACGGAGGGAGGTGCGAACTGACTATCCGCACAGTTCCTGCTTTCCTAGCTGAGGGATTGTCGCATGTCCTGTGTGTCCCTCAAGGCTTTCTTCTCTCACGTATCTAGTTTAATTGTTTTGTAGGGTCCTCCCTTCTACATAGTTTGTGTTCTGGAAAAGCAAAACTTAGGTCTGCTCTATTTAATGTTTAGCTGGACCTCCTGACATGGCCTCCAGTACACTCAGGCCGTGCCACCTGCCTGGCAGGCTGTGTACAGCTTCTCCTGCATCGGTGCAGCAAAGGTGTGCACGGGTCCTGGCTGGTTGTACAGCTGTTCGCATCCCTTTCTCTGGTTCCGCACAACACCCAGGCGGGCAGTGCACAATCGATTGTCTGGTTTTGCAACACACTCGCTCTACATTACCCGCTTGCCTAGTTCTGCAGCACACTGTCATCTGCCCATCTTTCCTGCAAGCCATGCTTGCCTGGTTCTCCATTCAGGACACGATCTCCTGTCTGGCATCCATATACCTCACTCTGCTCTTCTCCTCACTCTCCTTCCTTCTGCTTCACGCTGCTCTTCTCCTCCTCACTCTCTGTCCTTGTGCCTCATGCTGCTCTTCTCCTCACTCTCCGTCCTTCTGCCCCACGCTGCTCTTCTCACTCCTTTCCTTGTGCCTCAGGCTGCTTTTCTCACTCTCCGTCCTTCTGCCCCACGCTGCTCTTCTCACTCTTTTCCTTGTGCCTCAGGCTGCTTTTCTCACTCTCCGTCCTTGTGCCTCATGCTGCTCTTCTCACACTCTTCCTTTGTGCCTCACGCTGCTCTTCTCTTCACTCTTCTTTCTTATGCTGCATGCTGCGCTTATCCTCACTCTCTGTCCTTAAGCCTCGTGCTGCTCTTCTCCTCACTATGTCCTTGTGCCTCACGCTGCTCTCCTCCTCACTCTGTCCTAGTGCCTCACGCTGCTCTTCTCACTCTCCTTCCTTGTGCCTCATGCTGTTCTTCTCCTTACTCTCCATCCTTGTGCCTCACTCTGTTCTTTTCCTCACTCTCCGTCCTTCAGCCTCATGCTTCTCTTCTCCTCACTCTCCGTCCTTGTGCCTCATTCTGCTCTTCTCACTCTCCGTCCTTCAGCCCCATGCTGCTCTTCTCCTCACTCTCCTTTCTTGTGCCTCATGCTGCTCTTCTCACTCTCTGTCCTTGTGCCTCATGCTGTTCTTCTCATTCCTTGTGCCTCATGCTGCTCTCCACCTCACTCTCCTTCTTTGTGCTGCACGCTTCTCTTCTCTTCACTCTCCTTCCTTGTGCCTCATGCTGCTCTTCTCCTTACTCTCCATCCTTGTGCCACACTGCTCTTCTCCTCACTCTCATCCTTGTGACTCATGCTGTTCTTCTCCTCACTCTCCTTCCTTCAGCCTCACTCTTCTCTTCTCCTCACTCTCCGTCCTTCAGCCCCACGCTGCTCTTCTCCTCACTCTCCTTTCTTGTGCCTCATGCTGCTCTTCTCACTCTCTGTCCTTGTGCCTCATGCTGTTCTTCTCATTCCTTGTGCCTCATGCTGCTCTCCACCTCACTCTCCTTCTTTGTGCTTCACGCTTCTCTTCACTCTCCTTCCTTGTGCCTCATGCTGCTCTTCTCCTTACTCTCCATCCTTGTGCCTCACACTGCTCTTCTCCTCACTCTCGTCCTTGTGCCTCATGCTGTTCTTCTCCTCACTCACCTTCCTTCAGCCTCATGCTTCTCTTCTCCTCACTCTCCGTCCTTCTGTGCCATGCTGCTCTTCTCCTCACTCTCCGTCCTTGTGCCTCATGCTGCGTTTCTCACTCTCTGTCCTTGTGCCTCACGCTGCTCTTCCTATTCCTTGTGCCTCATGCTGCTCTCCTCCTCACTCTCCTTCCTTGTGCTTCACGCTTCTCTTCTCCTCGCTCTCCGCCCTTGTGCCTCATGCTGCTCTTCACCTCCTCAATATCCTTCCTGATGCTTCATGTTGCTCCACAAATACCAATTATACTCCAACTCAAAATATTCCACTACACACCACATACATACACTCCATAACATATGTGCACAAAAAATTGACATTTACAACACCAAAAGCTCAAAATCAAACAAATGCGAGACCTATTGCATTTCCAATGCTTGTTTGTTCTTTGCTTCACGGCCGCTCCCCCCTCAATGCCCCATAGAATGCCAGGGAGAATGCCACCCTGAACAGGTGAACTCCATCTGATGATCTACACACCACATCAAAAGAGGCCATGATCCTAACCAGGTTTGCTGTGTCTTTGAGGTGCCTGGAGGCTGGTCTACATCTCTCCAAGAGCCGCCAGCCCCTCAGCCCTGTGCACCAGGAATGCTTTTGTCCCATTCGTGTAACTCAGCATCTTTGCATACAAATGAAATTGCCACCATATGTCACTTTGCATAGGAGACAGGGCTCCATTCCCCTCAGGTACTCCAGGAATGATATTACTGACTCATGGGAAAACTAACCCCTCCACTCCTCGTAGTTCTTGAAACCAGCGACATGCACAATATACCTCCTCATAGGCTCGCCTTGTCCTACGTGCTAAGCTGGCCGCAACGAGGCCTGGTAGACTGGGGCTCCAAGGTGCCATGTGGTTTTTGAAGGCGTACATAAGATAGGCTCACCTATACCATTTACGTGGCTAAAACACTAATGAGCACCTCAGTTTTCAGTAGGCTGCACTATTTTAATAGATTTCTTGTTGGTCTCCCTCTTTACTCCTTCACATCAATTAACAAAGTTATAAACATTGTCACCAGGACGCGATACAGTTTACCCAGGCATATCTCAACCTCAAAATATCACCACCAAGGCAACTGGCTCACTGTCAAACCTGGGCCCGATACAAGTTCCTGACACTGGTGTTGCAAATACTAACTAGTCCGGCTCCAAGCTACCTGTCTGCCATACTAACACAATGTAACCGAAGGGCCCAAAACATAGATCATTGCCTTTCAGTTCTTGGACAGACAAATGTGTTTTCAACAATGTATTTTAGGTCATTTACACTGAATGAAGAAAGGTACCATCAACATAAAGCTGTCATTTGGCAGCTGTGGCGGGAACACAAGAATGGTCTGTGGTCTTTTTAAATGGAAGCTTAATTTATTGCCGTGCTCTATTATCCGTGTAAATCAATTGTGCTCTTCGTTTGTGTCTCAACTTTTGACCCAGCCAGTGTTTTGCTTAGTTGGCACTTTCATTTCCCCTACATATATCTGCACAACGTGGCGTCTTTCTGCGCATATTTTTATAGCCAAGAGGCAAAGTGCACATCTCAGATTTCCATATTCATTCAATAGGTTTCACTGTATTAATTAAATATGATTCTAATGCTTTCTTGTTCTTTACTATTTTAAACTACATCATACATTTGAGAAGTAAAAATGACAGTCACTTGTGATGGGCAATAAATGTTTAAACGAAACCAAAAACTAGTAGAACTGTAAACGGTGGTGATGGTGCAGGGGAGGGTTGTATGCCGCACAGTTCATCAGAAGTATAGGTGAACCAATTATCTTCAAGGAGAATGGCAAGTGCAGGGATGACACAGAGGTCAGAAAACACTGGAAGTGCAAACGTGGTTCTAAAATTTCCTGGAACTAGTTAACTGTAAAAATGCAGTTAGTTGTTCCCACTCTCATGAAGAGGTGGGAGGCCACATTCAAGAGACTGAAGTCTGACCCATCTCTTTCAAACATCACTTTGTGCCAATCACACAAAAGACAAATCCTCCCTTTCGCTCCTGCTCCACTGCCTAAACCCATGAGGTTGAGACCAGGCCCCTGTCTTCTTTCCTCCCTTCCTATACATTCAAAACAGGTGACTGGTGCACAGCTGCCAAGGTTTCAGATTCGTATGTGGGACATTTTCAAAATGTAAGTGTAATTATGAGTGACATTTCAACGACTATTAGTGATACTTTGTGGCGAGCAAAATCAAGCATTGAAGATGAGGGAAAAATATAAATATCAGACATTACACCCAATTGCGTGTTGAGATCATCTGAATCATAATGTGTGTGCTACCCAAGACCATTCATTAAAGGGCGTGGGCCATCTAGTTAATGATGTCCCAATAGGTTTTAACATCCAAGCAGACGTCATCAAAGAAAGAACGTTTTGGAATGCTTACTGGTGGTGTCTGTTAGTGGTGCAGTAGAGACCTGTTGCTCTCTCTTCACAGGATCCCCTTTAAGAGAGAACAATCTCTCAGCCAGGCAGCAGCTCTACAAAAGCGATTAGGAGGCACTAGTTAATGTTCTTGTGGTTATCTGCCTGCAAAGATGGTCTTGTTTTGCCAGTTGTATTCAGTTTATTTGCATTATTATCAAGTTATATGAGCGCATCAGGAAAGCCGAGAGAAGACTTGGATTATTTTAATATATTAAACTTGTTTTAAATCAAGTCATGTCTCACTTAGGCATCAGAGGGGTTCTTCCACGGGGAAGGTTTCCCTAGCAAGTAAAAGCTGTGACATAATGCCCACCCACTCCGCCGGCCACACGCTCGATCCCGTCTTCTCCTCAAGTCCGCACGTCTCCGTCAGCCACACCACCGAACTCCTCTGGACCGACCACCGCTGCATCCACTTCACCTACCAGAAACCCACCACACACCACCGCACCCAACAGATTCCCCGCCGCTGCTGGAGCAAAATCACTGAAGACCAACTACATGCGAACCTCGCTCTCAGCCCACCCACTGAACCCTCCAACACTGACGACGCTGCCCTCAGCCTCAGACGCTGGATCAAAGACTGCGCCAACACCCTCGCCCCACTGAAGAAACACCCCCACAGAGACACCAGCAAGAGGACCAGCTGGTTCACCCCAGAACTCCTAGCCTCCAAGCAAGCCTGCCGGAAACTAGAGAAGAAATGGCACAGCGAACAAACTCCGCACAACCGCGCAGCACACAAGGACGCCATCCGCAACCACCACCACCTCATCAAGGCCGCCAAGAGAACCTTGTTCAAAGATCGCCTCAACAACAACGCACACAATAGCAAGGAGCTCTTCAACATCGTGAAGGAGCTCTCCAACCCCAGCTCCAACACCAACAACATCCCACCGTCACAAGCCCTGTGCGACTCCCTCGCCAACTACTTCCACCGCAAGATAGCAGACATCCACGACCGCTTCAACACCCAGACTGACCCGACAGACATCAACACAACAGACCCTCCGCACACCATCGACTACGACCCCCTGCTAGCCTGGGCCAGCGTGAGCGTCGATGACACCGTCAAGACCATGAGCACAATCCACTCCGGCTCTCCGTCAGATCCCTTCCTGCACCACAAAGCAAGCCGCTCCATCGCACCCCACCTGCGCAACGTCATCAATCTCTCCCTCGAGACCGCGACCTTCCCAGAGAGCTGGAAACATGCTGAGATCAACACCCAAGGCTGACCCAAGAGACCTCAAGAACTTCCGGCCCATCTCCCTGCTCCCTTTCCCGGCCAAGGTCATCAAGAAAATCATCAACAGACAGATAACCCGATACCTCGAAGAAAACAGAATCCTGGACCCGTCCCAGTCAGGGTTCCACAGCACCGAAACCGCCCTCACCGCCACCACCGACGACATCGGGACCCTGCTGGATAACGGCGACCGCAGCACTCCTCCTCCTAGACCTCTCTGCCGCCTTCGACACCGTCTGCCACCGCACACTACGCGCACGCCTCCACGCCGCAGGGATCTGAGACAAGGCTCTGGAATGGACCACCTCCTTCCTCTCTGGCAGAACCCAGAGCATCCGCCTCCCCCCCCCATTCCGGTCCGAAGCCTCCGAGATCATCTGCGGTGTACCCCAGGGATCCTCCCTCAGCCCGACACTGTTCAACATTTACATGGCCCCGCTCGCACACGTCGCCCGACAGCACAACCTCAACATGATCTCCTGCGCTGACGACACTCAACTGATCCTCTCCCTCACCAAGGACCCCATCACCGCCAAAGCCAACCTCCTCGAAGGAATGAAGGCCGTCGCCGACTGTATGAAGACCAGCCGTCTGAAGCTGAACTCGGACAAGACGGAGGTCCGCATCCTCGGCTCCAACCCTTCAGCCTGGGACGACTCCTGGTGGCTGACGGCACTGAGAGCAGCCCCGACACCCACCGACTACGCACGCAACCTGGGAATCCTCCTCGACTCAACGCTCTCAATGACCAAGCAGGTCAACGCCGTCTCCTCCTCCTGCTTCTACACCCTCCGCATGGATCCCTACAGATACAAGAAAGACAGTCACCCAGGCCCTCGTCAGCAGCAGACTCGACTACGGAAACGCCCTCTACGCGGGAGCCCAACCAAGCTCATCAAACGACTACAACGCATCCAAAACGCCTCGGCACGACTTATCCTTGACGTACCACGCCACGGCCACATCACCCCCCTCACCTGAGGGACCTGCACTGGCTCCCCGTCAGCTAGAGAATATCCTTCAAGCTCCTCATCCACGCACAAAAGGCACTCCACAAGACCGGCCCAGCCTACCTCAACAGACGGCTCTCCTTCTACATCCCCAACCGCCAGCTCCGCTCCGCCGATCTCTCACTCGCCACCGTCCCGCGCATTCGAAGAACAAACACCGGCGGGAGATCCTTCTCCCACCTCGCCGCCAAGACATGGAACACCCTCCCACTGAGCCTACAACAGACCCAAGACCTGCTGACCTTCAGGAGGATGCTCAAGACCTGGCTGTTCTATCAGTAGTGGCCCCCCAGCGCCTTGAGACCCTCGCGGGTATGTAGTGCGATTGAATTCCATTACAATCACTAAAAATATTACTTTTTCCATGAAAAGCATTTCTCATTTGATTCTGAAATTGCAAATGTGACACTCCCTTATACGGTTGTGCTGGAGCAATGCTAGACATGTATTTGTAGTGATTTTATTTTTTGTATGCCGTGGGATTGTGCACCAAAGGTGTTTGTTAAAACCCAGTGGCTGCAACTGAACCTTCAAAGTATTATATCCGCTCAGTGCCATTCCAGTGGCAAGGACATATGGGACCGCATTTCAATGGCAGAGGATGCTTGTCACAAGCGCTTGACACCTAAAGTACTTTTGTAAGAAACTGGCTCTATATATACCACACCAGAATGAGATATAGTGTGTATAGAGTCCAAGTGACCCCAGAGGTAGGCAGAGGATCAAAGTTAGATGGAACCTTACTCTCTAATTGTGGTAGCTTGATCGAGCAGTAAGGCAGTATTAGAGCACAGTGTTAAGCATTTGATGTACACACTCAGACACCAAATGAATTGACACACTCAAGACAATTGTTGTTATATAAAAATATACTGTTGCTTATTTTTAGAACCAAGCAAGCCTGGCACAGGTAAGAATTAAATACTTTTCAGTAATAAGATACTGGATATAGAACAGTTTGAAAATGCAATAGAAATTGTACTTTGTTTGATTTATAGGGGAGCAGTAGTATGCAACACTTAGCAAATGCAGTACATTGAAATGAATAGGCTTTTTCAGTAAATTACAGGTAAGTTAATTTTTATGTTACTTTTCTAACTCCGTGCTGGGTACCTAGATTCAGCACTGGGACATTTCCTGGAAACGGCTAAGTAATTACTTTTTGGTTATGTGTGCGAAAGAATATTTTTAGATTTCAAAACTCCACACTTAGAAACTTTTTGGTGAAAAAGTGTCAAAGTTATCCTATGGAAGACAGGTTAACGGTTCACAGGTAAGTAAACGACTTTGGGAGTTAAGGTTCTGTGGTTGGACTCGGGGGTCTCCCAGGGTCAATGATGCACTGTTGTTGCACCCTCAGCGGCACTAGGGTGGCCGGGTGCAGTGTGTTGAGACCCAATATCATCCAGTGGGGGATAGGGGGCCTCCAGGTGGGTGGCTGCTGGCAAGCAGGCCACTGGTTGTGGAAGCAAAGACCCTAGGGTTAAGGTCAGGACAAATGGGGAAACAGAGTAGCACAAAAGGTGCACCCTCAGCGGCACTGGGGTGGCCGGGTGCCGAGTGCTGTTTCGACGTCGGGCGCCCTGTTGTTTTCCATGGAGAACCTCCGGTTTGCAAAAGCACTGCAGCCAGGGAGACAAAGGACTTCTGGGTGCGACCACCACTTGGAGAGGTAAGTTGGGAAGTTAAGGGTTGGTTAGGCACTGTCGGTTTGGGCACACAAGGCCGTGGGACGTCGGGTGCAGGGGTGCCTTTTGGGGTCAGATCTTCTTACCAGCTCCTGGGCGCGGTTAGGGGAGCCTTCTGGATTTAGGCTGCAGGCATCGGCTGGAGGCTTGAGGCAGGTCAGGGATCGCCAGATCTCGGGTCAGGATCTCCGGGGTGACTTCCTCGTGGTGTTTTTCCACTCGGGCCGGGTTCGGCGGGTGCAGAGTGGGCTGGATTCGCGGTCTCTGGTTGGCACCAGAATCTGCAGTTTGAACAAGTCCGGTGTTCACGAGAGATTCAGTCTTGGAAGTGAAAGCAGGCAGGTCCTCCGGGGTTTTTGAGGTTGCTGGCTGTAGGACACACCGGGATTTCACAGGAGCAGGTTCGAGGGGAGACGGTCCTGTAGGGCTGGGGCCAAGTCAGTGGGCGTCGTCCTCTTCTTATCTCTGCAAGGTTCTTCAGTCCTTCTTCTTATCTTTTCTTGTCGTTTCTGGATCTGAGGAAGCAAGGTTCAGGGTGTCCCCTAAATAATAAATTTAGGGGCGTTACTGGTAGGTAAAGGGCAGGGACCAATGGGTCCCTTCCCTGGGGTGGGAACACCCCCCTATTCTGCCACTCTCCAGTGGGAGGGGGGCAGGAGCCTATCCCTAGTTGGCTGGGTCCCCCCATCCTCAAGATGGCGGGGACTCGAGGTTGTGCTTCACCTCACCTCCCCCACCTGAGGGGTGTAGTTGGCAGAGGTGGGCACACCTCTCTTCCTCACTTGTTTTTCCCGCCGGTTCTCCTGCCCAAAGTGGGGGGTTGAACCAGTGGGGACCAGTTGCTGAAAGCAGCAAATGATCTGGAGAGGCCTGGGGGAGGAGGCTTGGCACCTCGCCCCAGGATGTGCATTGTTACAGGCTCCCGAAAGCAGCAGCTCTCTACCCAGGGGTCCAGAAACATGTCTGTTGGTGGCAGCCTAGGCAGCCACTCAGTCAGGTCACTAGAAGTTGGTTGAGTTTCAGGGGGCTTCTCAAAGATGCCCTCTGTTGTGCATTTTACATTAAATCCCACACTGGCATCAGTGTGGGTTTAATGTGCTAAGAAGTTTGATACCAAACTTCCCAGTCTTCAGTGTAGCCATTTTGGTGTTGTGGAGTTCGTAATGGCAAACTCCCAGCATCATATACTCTTAATGACAGCACTGAACTTACAGTGCCCAGGAATATACATGGGCACTGTAGGGTTACAGGGCTCATGCACCTGTACCCTCACCACTGGCATAGGGCACCCAGCTAGAGGGGTCACTGATCTATGCCAGGGCAGTGGTTTGTAGGCATGGCACCCAGAGATGTGTGTCATGTCGACTCTTCACTTTGTTCTGCACCAAGACACGCAGCCTGAAAAGGCAGTGTGTGAGTGTCAGGGTACAGGGCCTCTAATGGCGGCACAATAAGTGCTGCAGCCCTTAGAGGCCTTCTCTGGTCACAGTGCCCTGGGTACCTCTGGTACCATTTACCAGGGGCTGACATGTGGCCAAAGATGCCAATTGGGTTTAGGCTTCAACGCAGTTTTAGGGAAGGAACATAGGCCCTGGGTACCTGATTAGCAGGAGCCCAAGGCACACTCAGTCAAAGAGTATTAGCAATTCGGCAAAAAGTGGGGGCATACCATGCAAGAAAGAGGGCACTTTCTCACAACTCTGACATGACGCGTGCGCCACCCCAGCTTTAATGTGTCCTGTAAACCGTGAAAAAATGCTTCCCATTTGCAGAAATTCAAATAGGCGATGCACCAGCAGCCACAATCCACCTACTTCTTTTCGACTCACTGCTTGGTTCTTAATGGTGAGAGTGTGTATATGCGGCTCCTTGGAGAACAGAGCCCTGCGTTTCCCACCCTGAAGGCAATTATTTAGGCTGCCCTCTTTCTCACCAACTTCACCTGGAGTGTGATTCTGGCTGCGCTGCAACACTGCTGATTCCAGTCGGTCTCAGGCCCGGTACATTAATGAAAGTCTGAGAGTGTGCAAAGTGTGCAGACATCTCTATCAATATGCATGTCTGGATATGCAGCCTCCCCCAAGTTAACTCCTGCGGCAGGAAGTGATGTCCGGTCCCCGCATCGCCTCATAATAGTATTAAATACATAGTAGCATGAAGCAGCAGCGCACAAAGCCTGCACTGCCGTACCTCAGTTTTATTTAAGTAGCGCTATAAACGGCTTGTCTTGACAGCCGAGGCGCTATGCATACTGCGTGACCATGCATTTCAGTGCATTGATGCGGAGCACCAAACTGAAATGCCTCATGCGTGGTACTTGGCAGTACTGCTGGTGGCATGCAGTCCTATATAAAAACCCAGAATATACATGCACTCATGAGTCCTAGTGGTCACATCAATAATTATTTCATCATGCCACTCTATCCTAAAATAGTCAGTTATCAAGATTCGTTACCGCGTTACCCCTAATTAGCATGCAAGTATTTTCCTAATGCAAATTTAAACCTGTTGGACTTTGTCCTTTCTGCAGGGTCATCCCAAGTCTTTTTGCCTTTGTCATTCACTTTTTGCCGAATTTGTTTTTGTTGGGTTTAGGAGTCTGCACACTTTACAACTACTAACCAGAACAAAAGTGATTGTGCTCTCCCCTTAAAACATGGTAAGATTGGTGTATACCAAATTGGCATATTTAATTTACTTGTAAGTCTCTAGTAAAGTGGCACTACATGTGCCCAGGGTTTTTTAATTAAATGCTACACTGATTGTGCCACCCACTTAAATAGCTCATTAAACATGTCTCAGGCCTGCTATTGCAGCCTGTGTGTGCATTTTTAAACTGCCATTTCGACCTGGGAGAGTAAACCTTTTGCCAGGCTCTACCCTTCCTGCTTAATGCTTATAAGACACCTCAGAGTAGCCCCAAGATCGCCCCAAGTGCAGAGTGAAGTGTATTTAAAAAGTTGGACGTTTACTTTAAAGTAACTCTTAAATCCATTTTTCCCTACTGAAAGACTGATCTCTCCCATAGGATAACATTGGAATTACGTTCTTACATTTTATATGTGTAATATCCAAATGGGAATAGGTCACCAGTTCATGTTTGGTTTCTCTGGAGTCACAATTTAAAATACTAACTTATGGTGAAGTCTGATTTTAAATTGCAGTTAAAAAAATGCCACTTTTAGGAAGTTGACATTTTCTTGCCTTAGCCATTTGGTGCGTGCAGCCTGTGTCTGGGTCACATGATTGGGTGTAGTTGACAGTTGGGCTTTGTATATTCTTCCTAGATAGCCATATACAATGGGGAGCTTGGGTGTGACTGGATGTGTCATCGCTGGCAGCATGTATGGGAGGAGCTGGGCCCAACCCCATTTACACTTGAATAGGCGGTGTCCTGTCTCCACACAAAGGGCCGCATATCTCCTGTAGTTAGTATGGAGTCCGTGTTAGGTAGACAGGGCTACTGTGCACTTCAAATGCATGCTTCTAGAAGCTTCTCACCACTTCAAAGGCACAACTATGTGTAAATACAGGACCTCGGACACCAACTCTTCAGTACCCTTGTGGACATATGGATAGTGTGCCAGGTAGAAGGACTGCTGTAGTACTACAAGGACTGCGACTCTGCTGAACTGCTGCTCTGAAAGAATTGCTGCCCTCCTTAATCTTCAAGCCAGGACCCCAGAGTGGCTCCAAGGGCTAATCTGCTATCCTCCATATCTGAGCCTCAGGGACACAAAAGGCTCCCCAACATTCTGCACCAGCTCATTGACCCAGTTGCAGTACGTTTCTGACCCCTAAACGGTGCCTCTCAGGTCCTGGACCCTTAGTGTGGTGCTTGGGTGCTGAAATTAAGCTTTAGGGCTCTTTGTGACTGCAAAATGGGCCAGATCGCACAAAACCGCTCTGCTCTTCCTGCAAATCAGCGCGAAGCACTGTCAGCCCGACTCTTCGCACTGCAGTATCGACCACTCACGGGGACCGCCAACGCAAAGCTCCAGCAACGCTCACCCATGACACCGGCCGGGTCCTCATCCTTCTCCAACAGCCTTCCGCTATGCTCTGTGCTCCTCATGACCCTCTGAAACACAAACAGGACTCTTGGCTAAAAATCTGGGAAGGTAAACTTCAGTGGGACTGGTCTGGGTACTGTATCCAACCTGAACTTTTGACTTTGACCCAGTCTACTGCGACCAGAAATCCTGAGTTTTGGCTTTGTGCTTTTTGGTACTATTTTTACTAAATTCTTTAAAAACTCATATCTCTGGTTCTACTGATTTTGTTTTTTTGTCTTTGTGGTCTTGTTTTATTTATTACATTTTGCTTTTTTTCTTAACTTGGTGTGGGATACATTTGTGTGCTGTTTTCACAGTTTCAGTGTTTTAAGTTTTACGAATTGTTGCACAAATACTTTACACATTGCCTCTAAATTAAGCCTGACATCTCTGTGCCTAGCTACCAGAGGGTTGAGCACAGAATGATTTAAAGGGTTGGCTTGTGCCTCACCCTGACAAGGACTGTGGTTGCTGCTTGACCAGGGCTCACACCGAGTCAAATAGTAACCTGATATATTACACTACCCTTTTATTTACATTAAACCATTTCTGTGCTCTTCTTTTATATTCTTGCTGCTACGCATTATATCTGTTCTTGAGGTAACCTCCAATCCTAAGGCCCTGACAACATTTGCTCAGCCCATTGACCGAATATATGCACCCACTATGTCTGCGCTTAATGATAAAAGTACCATATTGTTCTTGCGAAGTTAGTAAAATTCAGAGGACTGCCTTCATCAAAAAGAGCTAACCATGAAAAAAGTAATTCAATTTGAAAACATCTCAAACTGACCAGGAGGAAATGTCTAAAAGTGAGTTGAGAGGGTGACTGTAGGAAGTCAGTACAGGTGAAACGTGTAAAGGAGGATGATATGGTGAGAATGCAATTCATGAAAGGGAAAAGAAGGACAAATGTATTCTCTGAACTGGCAAAGGCACTGAAATGTTGGAAGGATGCAGTGCTTGGAGAAGGAAGAAATGAATGGCATGTTCACATATAAAGTGTGGTAATAAGTAGGTAAACAAGAAAAGGCCAGGTGGCCAAAGAAACGATGGGGTATGTGTGTGGTGAAAGGAGAGACAAAATAATCTGTAATTATTAATGTGTTTATCATATTCTTTTAAAGGTGTGTTTGACTTAAGAATATTTAGAAGAGTTAGGAGGGAAGTGTATTGTTGTCTGGAATGGTAGAGTTTTCAGTTTGTGTGTTGTGGTTGATGAGTAGTCAATATTTTAAGATAAGTAGCACTGCAAAGGATGCACATACGTTCATCACCTTTACTCTTCAAGGGGGCTTGAATGCTGGATCTGTATCCTTAAGGACCGCGTACTGCCCCTCCGTTGCTCCAGTTTAGAAAAGAATTTAAGACCCACCTTATTTAAGAACACCACATCATAATGCAGTTACTGTCCAATACCCAGCTACCTCTAACACTCATTGACTGTATACCAGCCTTTGACATTGTACAGCACTCCACTGCCTTCAGCTAGGTTCACACAATACATTTACCACATACATACAAAGAATTATATGAATTGTAAATGGTGTACAGCAGGACGTATGCAGATGATTACCATATTAGTTGGCTGAATGTATTCTTTTCTTTTTATCTGTTGTTTACCATTGGTACAATGTAAAAGCTGCTATTTGAAGGCAAAGTTTAGGATTTATCACTTCTAACATGCTGTTTTTATTTATGTCCTCACTCTCTGCCCTTTGACTTGCATCGTTAATATTGACATGTTATTTCTATTTTCTTATACTATACTACTTGTCTATTTTTGGGTGATTTAGCAAAAACATGCCCAAGAATATGGGCGAATCTTCAAGTCTCATTTCGGTCCCCAGTTTGTCGTGTCCATTGCCGATCGAGATATGGTTGCCCATGTCCTCAGATCAGAGAAGTCTGCACCACAGAGAGCCAATATGGAGTCCTGGCAGGAGTACAGAGACCTGCGAGGGAGGTCTACCGGGCTGATTTCTGCGTGAGTAAGCAGCTTTTATTTTCGGTTATGACCTGACTTAATGTTTGTCAATTATTTTTTTCCATGTCTTCCAAAAGTAGACCGGTCAAAAAGAGGGACATGCTGTAGCCCACAGAAATCCTATGAGTAAAACAGAAATATAAGATGGGTAGAAAAAATAATAAAGAAAGGATTCAGTTCTAGGTTCTAAAAATGAGATTGTGCTTGCAAAATAATTAAGTGCTGATTGCGATATCGGCAGTCCGACCGCCGATGCCTCAGGTGGGAGAAAACCTCAAACCCTGCGGCTTCTCCACAGTCGTATTATGACAACACCACTATGCAGGCGGTGTTTTTTCTGCGGTCCCACCACGTGACATGCTTTGGCTAAGGAGAACAGCCAGCAGTCATGCTGCTGCCGTGGGACCGCAGCCACGTCTGGTGCATTGTGTGGCATGCGCCATGCATAGTACGCACAAAAGTGCACTTCTGGGGGGAGGTACAACATGTGCCTATCCCCGCACGGACTCCCATGGGCTAATTCACCCGGGGTCCCTGCCATGAAATTGGTGATGAAAAGGCAGGTTTTGATTTGCTCGGCAGTGCCAGCATCGGCACTGCCAGCATTTCCTGCCACTCACTACCAGGATTCAGGTTCACGGCGGAGGCGTCAGGCTACCTGTGGGCTTGTGGCGGTCAGACCGCAAGGGTCGGAATTGGGCGGTCCAACCACAGAGGTCACTGCAGCCCCACCACAAACGCAGGTTTGGCGGTCCCAGGACCGCCAAACTCCGAATCCGGCCCTTCATTTTTTGAGTTATGGTTACGATAACTATTTTACTCTGAAGAGACATCACCATTAATGATGTGGAATGATATGCAAGGTTAAAACTACATCCACTATTTATCAGGTGATACAAGTGGACATTTTTCTCTAGATATCACTGTATTTCCATATCACGGTTTTTAGCGGGAGTTCTGCATTCTCACCATTAGGATTCTGACAGTTGGAGGGACTGTCTTGTGAATGGTCTGGTCTTATTTGGGATAGTCATTATAATGCATTTTATGTTTCATTGTCAACACAAAGGAACATGGAATACGATCATCCACAGAAAAACAGTCGGCTGTTGTGAAGCTGCACAGAATAGACTGGCAACACCACAGGATATAGGCAAAGGCTGTGTCAAAGTGTTGATGAGGAGGCACTGTAAAGAGAATCACATTGCAGTTACCACAACAGGTTGTCCCACAAGAGGATGAACAAGTCATGGGCCATGAGTACACAGAGATTGCTAGTTAGCCGAATTAAACACATAATGAGAAATGAGCGAAGCACAGCGTGAGGATAGATGACAATGATACATAACTGTAAAAGGTTTATATTGTAATCTGTTCAATTATGTTGTCAGGGTGACACTAAGACAGTGGACTTGTCCTTCCCTAGTAATGTACGTGGCTAAACTACTCACATGACCATCTAAATGAATGTGCTAGAAATATTTAATGGAGGTCTTATTGTTTTCCTTTTCAGGGAAGGAGAGAAGTGGTTAAAGATGAGGAGTGTACTTAGACAGAAAATCCTCAAGCCCAAGGACGTGGCCATGTACTCGGCAGGAATCAATGAAGTAATTGCTGACTTGATTAAAAGGATTCAGACTCTCAGGAGCCAAGAAGGAGATGGTGAGACGGTGACAGATGTCAACAATCTTTTCTTCAAGTACTCCATGGAAGGTACGACCCAATAAATCACTTCTTACAGTCCCTAACACTGAAAGTGTGTCTATTTCAATAAGATTTAAAAACAAAGTCCAGTCACATGCTTGCCTGATATGACATGGCTGTGCTATCACAACAACATCCCAGGGCCTTTTTTTTTACATTTATTTTGTTTGAGAGAAGTAGAAATTCATCTTAAATAGACCGACAGATGACACTACATTGCCTCTATCACGACTTGTTTTATCCCTCTTTTCTCTCACATTCAAAGAATGTGTGATGGTTAGAGGGGTAGGGTCAGTGAGATATTACTGATACATCATTGCCCTCACTCCTTCATATGGGGGCGTACATTGATTTTATGCTTTGGTGGAAATCAAGAGAAGTGTTCCGTCAACCCTCACATAAAGATTTCCTCCCTAGGACGACATTTACTTCAGCAAAAAAAAACGATATTTCATGCGAGTCTGGACAGTCTGATGGTACATAATTATAGTATAGGACATTCCTTGTAAAGAGACTTTAGAACTGTTCAATTTGAACTTGTTTAGCATACTGGGGTGTAAGTAAGCCAATTATGAAATTTCAGGGCAAATTATCACAAACTGGGGATGTGATGCAGGCAACAAGGAGGTGAACTCTTGGCCCTCGGTCTGAGTTGTGTAGAGTGGTAATTCCACATGCAAATTACTGAATTACCACCCCAGACAACTCTAAGCTGTACTTGGCATGGACCTCCACTCAGTACAACTAAATTCTTTTGGGCCCACATTTTTCACCAGCTAAAAGCAAGTGGGAAATCTGAGGGGAAAGGGCTCTGAATTATTTAATCTCTCTGCAGTAAAGTGCCCCGCAATTCCAGGACTTGCCAGCGATTCCATTTTTCAGGGTAAAAACTCACAATGGCTATTCATTGGGGTACTGATACCAACTTGCATCAGTAACAGTAGGCCCAGTGTTACCAACCATCTTAGAATGATGACGTTGGAGTTAAGTGAGCCCTACACCTTGTGTTTGAAGCTAAATTTAGTAGCTACTGTGATATTTAATCAGGACAGTCAGCTTTGCAAGGGCAGAGGGTTATCTGACGGGGGCTCTTAAAGGAAGGGCAGTTATTAAGGGGATTTGTACAGATTCAAATCTTTGTCTTTAGGTTATGCGATAAGTAAAAGCAAGAATAAAAAAGCCCTGTATGGCATTTCAGTAAGATGGAAGAAATGGTGAGGACAAAAAGCAAAAGCATTTTTGGAATAATTAAGTCCTAGGACCTAAACTTTTTCTGAATGAGTTGTTCACATTCTTATTAAAATGGTGGGTAAAGGTCCAACAGAAACATCAAGACCTTTTCTTTTTAACAGCTGTACTCATTACTAGCTGAGGGGACTTAAGAAATGCTAATATTTGTTTCCATTCTGAACGAATAAGGACAATCTAAATTAAGAGAAATGCAAAGTAATGGTATAACTTTTGATATGATGTCAAGTTTTGCCTAATACGAAATCACCTCATCTAATCAGGTTTGCCGGAGGAGATCTCCAGAAAAAATATCTGAATCCCACAAAGTAAACGTAGAAAACAAATACCTCTATTTGCTTCAAATTTCAGTAACTGTGCTACTGCAAGCTGACTGCAGAGTGTTCTTCAGTGGGACAGCAATGTTGTTAAAAAAAAAATACTATGCTTTTCTAAACCAAGGTGTTTCTTTGGCTCTAATGTACTGATTCGGCGGGGCAGGGACAATTTCTGTATTTTAACAACAAAATCTTTGAAAGATTATTCATTGAAGAAGACGCTACAGATTTGAAGCTATCGACACAGAGGCTTCTATCACGGAGAATCCTGTCTGTCCAACCTGGCTTTAATGGCTTTAAATGTATCATCTGATAACAATATGAACAGATCTATTATTTGGAATTGTTCAGTCCTGCTGAGGATGTGTAAAAGGGACCGTCGTCCGAGATTTCAGAATTACAACAGAAAAGGCAAAAATATCTAGCCAGTCTGAAAGCAGAGAGCAATGGGGAACCTTTGCTACATCTAGAATGAATTTGCTAGATATATACATTAAGGAGGCAATAGAGTCAAGGTGATAAATGTGTCTGTGATGCAAGATCAATTGACAAGATCAATAAAGATGTCAATCATCTTAAGGCAGATGATAAACTGCCCTCATATGGAACGAGTATCTTCTGGGGGAACAATTTCCCAATATTAAATGCAATATCACCTCTAACCTCTAAAAACACTGAAGCTAAGGAAAAAGTAACATGTCAGTACTTTCTATTCATTCATGACTCTGTCCGAGGAGGAAGCAACTTGATGAAGCCAGCAAACGTGAAAAAATGATTAATATGCAAGTGGTACATCACCCTAGAGATTAAATTAATAAACGTTGATTGGTTCAACATGAAGTGGGTGCCTTAATGACAGGCTAAATATTTGTAGGAAAGATTATCAGGATCTGCTATTAAGTCCATACCAACAAGAGATATTGATAGTTCTCATCCCGGACACCCTGTTCACTGAGCCTAAATATTAGCAAGAAAGATGATGACCGGATCTGCCATTCTGTCCAAACTATCAAGAAGGGATACTGACAGTTTTCATCGCTTACACTCTGCTCTCTACATTTACTGGTGGCTGCAAACACACCTGTACGCCTGTTGTACAAAGGGGGGTAGGTGTAAATACTAAGGAATGAGTTGACATGGACATTCTCTGGCCAGGAGTCTAAGCATGAATTATAGAATAGCTCACTTCCCAATGCAATCTTGAGTGGTGATGTTCTAAAGCTTTTTTTTTTTTCCTCTGTACACCCAATTCCCAGCACATTGATTTCTGAACATGTACATTACATTTTCTCCATCTACACTCTCACATCATTGTAAGTAACTATTTTTAATTTTTGTATTAATTTTCGTGCACAAAGGCCCAGGAGACTGAATGCTTAATGGAATTTGAATGTAAAAGTTCAATTAATATTTTCATATCCGGATTCTTCTAATCTTCATATTTTAACTATATTCTTTGCTAACGTGGGAGATCAGAATTGCCTCACAGCGATTAAATAATTCTGATGTAAGGCGCATGCTTACATTATAAGGCCACAGTGCATGGTCTGTTGAGTAGCCTCTTTCATGGCTCGGCACGTGCACAACACGCTTCCTATTTGGAATAACAACAATTCCTTTCACCCGTGTCCTGGTTTTGACATGAAAAGCATACACTGCTGTCTTGCACTGAATTAGCAACTAAGACTGCTTATATGGCTTGATAACTGATTCCGCATTACACCTATTCATTCAGCTGCCTAGATAAAACTGTGTTCTTCTGGATGCTGCCACCCACTCAGTATTAGGTACCTATCTGCCCTTGCTAGTGTACCGAAGGCTGTAAAGGAAGTAAAGCACACATGCGCACTTCTGCACTGAGCAAGTGAGAACAGGCGGCAGGCTCCAAACAGTATTCCTATGCTTAAAATGCACCCCGGTTTACTACTATAGTACAGGCTTTTAAAAATTTGTGATCTCGCTGCCATCCAGTTTTTTCTCCACTGGTAATGCTAGCCTATTTAACTTCATGATTCTGCCCTGGAAGGAATTGAAGCTTACATCAATTACATTTTAGTGTAACCCCTGTGTCCAAACCGTCGGTCGTTTTGGAAAAATACACTCACCACCCCAAAATTGGACAAAACACTTTTCTGGTTTGTGCGTGTAGTGTTGCCATATTGTGCAAATATAAGCAATCGACTCAATAAATGTTTTTGGTTCAACATGCAAACAAAAGGACTGCTTTTCATTTGCGAGTTTATAGACCTATGGATCAGATAGACGTAGATTTAACCTGTAAACTCACTTTACAATGCAACAGGGACATTTAAAATGGTAGCAAATGAATGAAGTTGGGCACAAATAAAATATCCTCTCGTGTTTTTGTGATGCCTTAGGTGTGGCCACCATACTCTATGAGTGCCGTATGGGCTGCTTAGAAAACGAGGTGCCCCAGAAGACAATGGAATATATTGAGGCACTGGAGCTGATGTTTAGCACGTTTAAGATCTCCATGTATGCTGGTGCAATCCCGAAATGGCTTCGTCCAATCCTGCCAAAACCGTGGAAAGAGTTTTGCCGATCCTGGGATGGATTGTTCAAATTCAGTAAGAGTTACATGGTTTACTGCATGTGATATTTACAGGTTTTAAGACATATATTTCGTTCTATGTCACTTTTTTCTGTTAAATGTTTCCCGCCTGGTAATATGTAGTAATGTGTAATTCAGAAAGTTTGCATAATTTGTGCTGTTTCTGAATTTTTATCTTGAGTAGAAAATGTGAAATTTAGATAACAGTACTTTCAATTTGCAAATCCCTATGTAGTTAAACACATGAACGTAATTGAACTTTGTTGATGGTTTGCAGTTTTCTTATTACCAAGGATGCACAGAAATCATTTAAACTGCCTAGGAGAGGTCTAAAAGCTAGCGTTTTGGAGTGAGCTACTGAAATGTTCACAAGAAAGGATTATTGGTTCTTCTTCTTTGCTGGGGGTTGAGTGTGAAACACTGATAATGAATTGCCAGCGTTATTCTACTTTTTGACCTACAGGTATACTGGCCAAGCAGACAGGGTGTTGCTTTCTAAAATCTGAGCAACGATCAGCAAATCTCCTTTGCTTTCTACTAACATACTAACAGATGAACTATAGGAATATTGAACACACTGTCCTGATTCAACGACTAAATACATTGGTGAATGCAGTGAACTCTGACTCGGTTGTTAACTGGGCTTTAGCTTTGCAGTGAGCTGAAGGCACACATTCAAAGTCTTCCTTTCATGCAGTCTTG
This sequence comes from Triturus cristatus, assembly GCF_964204655.1. NCBI lineage: Eukaryota > Metazoa > Chordata > Amphibia > Caudata > Salamandridae > Triturus > Triturus cristatus. The sequence continues at coordinate 1,153,000,728 of NC_140583.1, read as the reverse complement.
TCCCTCATAGTTCTGGCCGGCCTTTCAAGGTCTTGATGATGCATTCCATTTGGTTTATGTACTCTATTTAGTAATCTAGTGCCATAAGTTACAAGGTCTAGAACTAGCCAGTCCAAGTTTAATCCATGTGCTTGATTTTCAAGAAAGGATGAAACTTTTTTCAGTGCCTTACATGATAGGTCTGTCCAGTCACTGAGATCTCTGAGATTCTTATTGTCTAACATGCCTTGAGTAATTTACAGGTCAAAGACCATTAAGGCTGCCCGATGATCTGCAGCCAAAAATTTTAAGGGATCCGGAATGACAGCCAGTAGGTACTCTACTAAAGCAGAAGACTGGTCCACAGTTAAGTCCTAAACAGAAAAAAATCTCGGATCTCTACAGGACTTTCAGTTGGTTGTAGGAAGCGTTCTAAGAGAGCGGCTCTGGGAGCATAGAGTGAAATTGGGAGGGTGGCAGGAAATCATTTGGGGCAGATATTTAGGCACATAATAATGCGGGTATTTGTTGATCAAAGACAAGATCTTGAACTCCACTCTTGCATTCACCGGTTGCTAGTGTAAGGACTGCTTCAAATGCAAAACTCTATCTTTGTTGCTTATTCCAAAATAATCTGAACTGTGGCATTTTGATCATGTTGAAATTATGTTCGTTGATCAGGAAGGCCAACTAAAAGGCATTCCTGTATCATATTTTGGAATGGACTTGAGCCCAACAATCTTTGAAATATTTTTTCAGGGTTATATGAATATATATTTCTCAGGGATTTACATTGGAATGGGTAGGTCTGATAATGGGTACTAGCTGGTTGGGTCTGTTGATATAAAAAAAAAATCCATTTTAGTTTCATAATTGCGGTTTAGGTGGCCAAATTGCTGGGCAGACATAAGGATCCATTTTTCATTGCCAGGATTTTTGGGGCACCTATTTTAAGCACCTCCATGATCCCTTATAGGGTTGCATATCAGTGATACCTTTAGTGTGTAGGCTTCTTTCCATTACAAACCTGAGCTTTTATTCTTGGACTCTATTACAGATAAAGATTTAGTTTAAAAATGTCTCTGGAGCAGAGAGTTACACCGGCAGGCAAAGCGAAAAACATAGCAGAAAGTGCTATCCAAATGGGGAACTTTTGCTCTTTTGCAGTTTGTACCTGCCATCCACAAAGCCAACGCCAGCACAGTCAAGGGAACCCCTGGTGGGACGAGGGTCCCGGGGGTAGCGCCGCGCTCGACGTACCGTCTGCACAGTCCGGGGGGGGACCACAGACCCCAGAGTGCACTGCTGTTTTGACCAGCTGCTGCGAGTGAGAGGGAGGTGGGGCCAACGCGCTCATAGCGCTGCCTCTCCCACCGGAACGCGGGATGCGCGCAGGACACAGCCTGGACGAAGCCCGGACCAAGGGCGGGCCCGTCTGTGCCCGTCAGGGGCTGGAAGAGGCTGGGCTGGGCCACCCCCTGACACTGTACAAACTGTGCAAATTCGCACAAGTGGACTAGTTAGTTGTGCAATTTAGTACTAGGGCTGGTTTTCCCTTTTCTTCAGTTGTTTCTGGTGTTTTTTGTGCCAAGTTAGGGAAAATGACCAGGAGCAGGTGAAAAGGTGGTGTGGGGTCAGGAGTTGTGGGAACCCTGGATGCGTTCCTTACCCGGGCTGAATCCGCGCTAATGCACGAGATTCAATTCACAGAATGCAGACTCTCTCTAGAACCATTACGTTCTCTTACTGGACCAGCACAAACTCATATACTTGAGTCTAATGTAACAGCTGACTCCTCCTCCCAAACTAATCAAGCACCCCCAGTGAGTCCACAGCCAGGGCCCTCAACTGTACCCAGTTTGGATAGTAGTTCATCTTCACCGTCTGCTTCTCAAGTCAAGGTACTTACTAGGCGGCAAAAGTCCACTCTGGCCTCTGGAGGTGAACCATTACAAAAAAAGAGGAAAGTGCGTGACTTACCCAAGTCTAGTTACCAGGCCTCCAAATTGACGAAACGTAGGCCTGCCCCAACGGGTAGTGCGGGAGGTTCTAATCTAGCACCCAAGCTTCCAAACGTGGGAGCTGGTAATACCAATATTATTTCCACAGGGGAACAGTCACATTGTATTTCTCAGGCCGATTTTCTCAATCGGGTTGAAGAGAAGCTGTTGGCGCTGATCGATCCCCTGTGGTCAAAACTGGCAGCAATAGACTCGAGACTAGCTAAAATAGAACAGTACATATTTAAAGTCCCCCAGCCACCCTGTGGGATCCGGCAGGTGGAACAAATAATTACCCGACAGGAGAATAGATCAGCTAATAGATTACACACAAATCCAGCAGTCTGTTCTCCCACCCCTCGAGTAGTCGTCCGCCACCCCCCCCCCCCCCCCCCCAACAACTATCCCCTTGGTAAATCCTACACTAAGTTGTACACCGGCTCATACGGTTGGGCCACAGGGTCCCCAGGCAAGAATGCAAAGCACGGATGGGGTTACGACATTTAATATGTCCCTCCATCTCCCACCCGAAGCTACTCCGTTCACAATAGTACTGGCCAATGTTCCAGTGCTCCCAGCTCATGTTCAGGAACACTGGTCCTCTCTTAAGAATAAGGCCCTTCATTTGTTGAGTAACAGGACTGGAGTCTGGAGCCATCTTTTCTCCGAGTTTAAGATGGTTCGTAGAGTTTCTTGGGTCGGAAAATCCCACAAGGTTCTTGGTGGTGACTGTGTGGTTTTAAGCTTCAGGTCCCCGGGTCTGGTCCAGTTAATATGGGATAGGACAGGGCCAGGTCGCTTAAGCAAAGAAGACATTAATATACTCCCGCTTGGCTTCTTTTACCAAATAAATGCAAACACTGGAGGGGGAGCATCGAGGGAAACTGCTAACAACTTAGGCCCCTATAATTATGCGGTCTCTACCACTTAAAGTACTTGGATCAATGGAGGATAATGATTGACTTGAATTTAACCCTAGCTCCTCCAGCTTTAAGATGCAGGGACAAAGTGAGACAGGTGTGGTTGATTCTGAAATAGTCACTCACGACTCAGGGGCACCACTTCCCTAATGTTAATAGCCAAGTGGGGAGATACTAAAGCGGAAGATAATATGGCAGGAGAGGTTGGGGACAGTAAGCTCTCTCAGACCAACGCCACACTATGTGAGGGTGCCATGGAACATGGTCTTGCACCTAACGAACAGTTGTTACTATATAGCACAAACCCGAGTCCCAGAAACACTAATTTATTATTAGTCTCCTGGAACATTGCAGGGCTTAAGTCCAAAATATCGTCAGTCGAATGGTCATCATATATTGAAAGCCATGATATTATGGCCTACGAGGAAACATGGTAATTGGATCATGTGTTTCGACAGGGTTTTCTAAACTTTTTCCAAATTAGCGCTGACGGGCCAGAGGGGGAGACCCATGGGGGACCGAACAACCTGGGTGAGACAGGCAGATGGGTATAAGGTACAGGAACTGTGCATTGACAGTAGGGATATTTTAATAATTAAACTTCAGATGTCTAATGCCCCTGATTTGTTAATTATTAACATCTATGCAAGAGGGTTGCCAGGTGGCAAAGCTTCGAGCACCGTTGCTCTCTTAGATACTTTCCTAGACCAGTACAAAGGCACATGCAATTTGATAATAGTCGGAGATTAACTGTTCCTTTGAACCCTTAGATATTTATGATGTAATTCTCAGTATAGAGGAGGATGCGCAGTGGAATATCCCGCCATTGGCACTACTACCAATTAAAAAATGGACCAAAGCTGCGTTGCAGCTAGAAGTGCTATGTTTGGAACGGGAAGTCAGGGCCGCTAACGGGAGGTCCGATTCCGATAGGCAGGGCGTGCCAACCTATAACAACGGATTGAGAAGTAGTCATATAGATTTTATCTTTCTCAACAAGGAACTATGGCCTTCCCTAATAGATATGGTTGTTCAGGAACGGTCGGAAAGCGACCACAACCCCCTAGTACTATCAATGCAGCTCAAGGGACTCTCAGTTACAGATTGTCCGTGTCAGATCCCCACAATTCTTACCTTGTGTTTGTGGAGGAATCCCACGGGGACGACATGGACGACCCCCCCTCCTGCGCCCTTCTCCTACTGGAAGGACAAAATACACTAACCAGGTCAAGGAAGGAACCGGGGGAGGCTGTCAAGAAGGGGGTGAGAGCGAGAAAGCGGATGTCGTGATGGGGCACCCTTCGTGGGTTCTGAGGCTGTGTGGGAGTCCACGCTACCTAATGGCAAGAGAGGAGACAGGTGTAACAACTGTGCCGGTTGTAGAGGGAACAGGCACATCCAATGATCACAGTAGATAGACACAGAGAATGTGGAGCATGAATCCCTACTTGGTTACCTGAGAGAAAGGCGTTCACGCGTTGTGGAAATGCTGGACATGACAGCCGCGATGTCCGTGTAGTTGCGTGGATCGTCAAAGGAAGGGCAAGGTGATAAAGCGCTCCTGCGCTGCGTGGGGGAAACAAGGTAATGGCGACTCCGTGCCGTCGCACGAGTCGTCGAAGCAAAGATAAAGCGCTACTGCGCTGTGTGGGGGAAACAAGGTAATGGCGACTCCGTGCCGTCGCACGAGTTGCCCAAGTGAAGGTAAGGCGCTCCTGCGCTGCGTGGGGGAAACAAGGTAATGGCGACTCCGTGCCGTCGCACGAGTCGTCGAAGCAAAGATAAAGCGCTACTGCGCTGTGTGGGGGAAACAAGGTAATGGCGACTCCGTGCCGTCGCACGAGTTGCCCAAGTGAAGGTAAAGCGCTCCTGCGCTGTGTGAGGGATACAAAGTAATGGCGACTCCGTGCCGTCGCACGAGTCGTCGAAGCAAAGATAAAGCGCTACTGCGCTGTGTGAGGGATACAAAGTAATGGCGACTCCGTGCCGTCGCACGAGTCGTCGAAGCAAAGATAAAGCGCTACTGCGCTGTGTGATGGACCAAAGGAAATGTGACTCCGTGCCTCCGCACGAGTCACTGGAAGGAATCTTTAGGCGCCCTTGCGCAGTCCGGACCGACTGTCTGGTTGCTGGTAGAGCCTTCGCTACGCTCCTGCGTGCCTGCGAAGCTCTGTTGCGGAATCCGAAGCGCCGAGGCTGGTGTTCACTGCCTTGATATGCCAATGCAGCCGGAAGTGTCGGCCTGCCGGCGGCGTCAGTTACGCGCCGTCGAACGACTAGACTGCAACGTGCCAGGGGTAAACAGATGGGAGGAGTCTCGTTGCGAGGGGAGACTGCCCTGCTTCCGGTCCGCTGGCGGGGAGCGCGAGGGAACATGACAGTCCGGCAGTTGAAAGCGCCTTTGTAGAAGTACGGCTTACTAATAACACTCGGAGAGTTAAATGGGCCAACTTTATTAATAATGAAGAACAATTGGAGCACATGAGGCAGTTGGTCGTTAGTGCAACAGCAGATCTCCAAAGTTGTGTAACCCAAGAGGAAATTGACACTAAGGTTCTTCAGGTCCACAACGAACTATTTAATAAGCTAAAGGGCTTTTTTATAACTAAAGTAAAAACTTTCACGAAAAATTCTGGCCCTAAGGTGGCCGTATGGTACAGGAACTCCTGTAGAGAGGCTTACAGAGCCCTAGCCAGGGCTATTAGACCTAAGAACAGGTAAAACATAAAAAGGGCATGGGTGGGGTACAAGACAGTCCAACAGAAAGCCAAAAGGGACTGGGATGAGCAACACTGGGATGAGTTATTCAAGGCCAGTAAAGGAAGAAAATGGTCACGTTCTGGCATCTAGTGAAATGGGGCAAGGGAACACCAAGTCAGGCTCCAGTTAACCATGTAGCCCCCGAACAATGGGTATCTCATTACAAGGCCTAGTTTGCTTCAGTGGAACAAGACCAAGATCTGTTTGTAATGCCCCTAGCTAACTCTCCTTTGTTTTTTACCAGACAAGAGGTAGAATCGGCATTAAACTCAGTCCAGAGAGGCAGGGTGCCTGGGTTGGACTGTGTTCCAGCCGATCTGTTCTTGTACGATAAAGCAATCTGGGCAATTTATATCCAGTCACTTGCGAACGCCATTGCCAGTGGTGCACCAATACCAGATACATGAAAATGTTCTTCTATACTCTGAGCTGCTCCCATCTGCCTCTCGCCCCTCTGACATATGGGGACCCCTAACGCAGTACCTCGCTGCACGCGGGGATCCGACATCCCCCCCTACTGACACTGCAGATGGCACTCTCATATAAATGGGCTGTCGCTCCGGGGTATAGCGCGGGGATGGGCTAATGTGGGCGTGTGGTAGTAACCAATGTACAATGTCAAGATAATGATGATATTGAACCTAGTTTGCATATGACCAGGTGTGTGATTGTATGTATTGTTTATTTGTTGAATAATGCATAAAGAAAGAGTTAAAAAAAACAAATACCAGATACATGGTTGGGAGCAGAAATCCTTCCAATTTTCAAGAAAGGGGACCGCTCAAACCCAGGCAATTATAGGCCTATAAGCCTCATTGACTGTATAAAAAAGTGACAGCTAGGCTGGTGTTGAGTCGAATCCAGGATTGGATTAAAGAATTTGATATCCTATCTCCACTGCAGGCGGGGTTCCGCTCACACACCAGCACTATTGACCAGGTTTTTAGGTTTTTTTAATTTATTGGCGTGTGGTGATTTTAGGAGGTGCTACCATTTATGCTGCGTTTATAGATCTTAAGTCGGCTTTCGACTTACTCTCCACATTTTTGGTACATGGGACTATTTGTAGAACAGGGCATGCCATTGGAATTATTGGCTTTTCTAATTAAACTACATAATTCCAATTTTGCACAGGTTCGCTGGGGACAGCAGGGGAGTGTCACCGACAGGTTTTCCATCGCTAAGGGGGTTCGACAGGAGTGCATTTTGGCACCAACCCTCTTCTCTCTGTATATTAATAAGGTAATGCAGTATTTTAAGAATCGTCCTACTGATGCTCCTACCCTTGCAGGCATGAAAATCCCTTTGCTCATGTTTGCGGATGATACTTTGATAATCTCAAAGACTCAAAAAGGTCTTCAGACGGCCATTGCTAGATTTGAGGAGTTTTGTCGTGACCATGACCTTATAGTTAATGTGGACAAAACCAAATTCATGGTTCTACATAAACACAAGATTATAGAGGGAAGAGTAGCCATGAATGAAGTTTATACTAGAGCAGACCCATGTTTTCACATACTTGGGTATCACGCTAGGCAGAAAACTTAACTGGAAACCACATATCGACCAACTGGTCCTTAAATACGCCCAACTGTCCGGTGCTCTATTAAAGGAACAGCGCCTTTCTCACACCAAGCTTGTAGCTCCAGTTTTTAAAAAATGTACAATAAAAAAATTAGTGCCTCGGTTTTGTACGGGGATGAATTATGAGGACTTGACAACCTAGCCCCCTTGGCGACAGCTCAAAACAAATTTTTGAGGGGTATAACCGGTCTTCCCCAATCTACACCACTGCTGCCCTACTATTTAGACTTAGGTTGCCATTTTATCGAAGACACAGCACGATATAGGCCAGTGGCCTATTGGAGAAGGCATTGGGTTACCCCAGAACTGTCCCTGTACGCACAAGCTCTTCTCGAAGTCAGGGAAGCCAACCGTATGTGCAAAATTTCCTGGTTGAGGCAGGCTAAAGATATTTTAAGTGAGATGGGGTTGAGCCGACTGTGGGAAAATCCTGTTGATAATGTTTTCCCCTCAAAAAAGGAATTTAAGGAGATGTATTGGTGTACGGTTAAAATGAAGCGCTTCTCCTCAATATCTAGGCCGTCACTAACAAGGGAGTTCTTAGTGTTTAAACATGACACAGAGTACGAAGGGTATTGGGATTTTATTACTGTTTTTAATGATAGGAAACGTTACCATCAATTTAGAGTGGGTTCACTCCCAATTAATTCATTTGTTGGTAAATGGTGCACCATGAATCGCAGTAAATGCCCATTCTGTCCGACTCAGAATAAATCCCTGGTACATATTTTATTCATTTGCCCTGTTTACAAAACCCCCAGGCACAAGTGGCTCAAACCCATCTGCTTGTCTCTGGGCATTAATTCTGGCAATGAAACATTTAGGATCCTAAAAACAGAAACTGATGAATTTATAGTGATCGCAGTTGCCAAATTTTTAAGTTGGATGTGGGACATTAGAATGAGGTTACGTTAACATGTTTGAAGTGTATTGACCTGGTCATTTTTATCTACTTACAAGCTGTACCTATTGTAACAGATCTTCGGGGTATAACAGTTGAAATATTTTAATAGTTTTAACATACTTCTTTATTATACACTTATGCATTTTATCATTGTGGATCTGTTTTCCGTGCTAATTTCCTTGTGTGTACAATCATGTAATTTTTAAGGAAATGAACTAGATAATTGTTTTAAATGCAAACGTCTTTCATGATTTTTAATCGAAATAAAGACATATTGAATTGAATGGCTATCCAAATGAACGAAGGAATACCATTTCTTTGAAATGTCTTGCACAGTTTACAGTCTTCTCACTTGGCTTGAGCTTTCAAGAAATGGAACATATGAAGGCTCCTATAACCAGTATGTACACCAAAGTAACTAGCTAGGTACCATTCACATTTTCTATCTCTGGCTGTGCTCCCCGTGACCAACCGTGTATGCTTGGGAAGCCTCACTATGATGCTTCAGTTAGTCAGTGCAGCCATCAACATGCCTCTACAATGAATTGTTTCCCTGAATAGGTTATGAGCTTACAGATATTGTACACTGGTACCCTGGAGTATTGACAGGTGATCCCAGGGTGGATTGAAGTGAACAAAAATGTATTTAATAGACTCCGTTATGGTTATTAGTACTCCATGTCCTGCCAACCGGATCATCTGCAGACACAATAAAAGCAAAATATTGTCTCTTAGTATGAACAAGTCGAACTGAAAGTATTGGTTTGTTATATTTTTAATACATACTAGTGGCAGAAACCTCTCCCCGGGGCGCAAGCAGGACCATGCTAACAAATGGATCGTAAATGAACCCTTTCAAATTGTAGCTTCTGATTTCTAGCTTGCAAGTGGCCATCTCTGGCATGGAAAAAAAGCATATTAGAACAAGGGCTATTTGGGTTTTGACACTTAACCTTCTTTCATTTGCTTCAAAAGGTCAGATCAATATAGACAACAAGTTCAGAGAAATCGAGGCAGGGCTGGAACGAGGAGAAGAAGTGAAGGGTGGACTTCTGACTTGCCTCCTCATGAGTAAAGAGATGTCCGTGGAAGAGATCTATGCCAACATGACAGAAATGTTCCTGGCTGGTGTTGATACGGTATGCTGCACGTTTAAATTATGTTTTGTATGTATAGATCCTCCACGCTGCCTTCCATGAATTGCCCAGCATGGGTTTTATCACCTAAAATCGTGGTGAGTGTGCTATGTCATGTTATGCTATGTTATGTTACAGAATCTGCAGGGTGCAGCTCATACCCTAAAATGGTATTGTGGCACCAATGGAAACAGAAGAACTGCTGAATTATTAGAACAAAGGTTAGTCTTCCTAGAAAGGGAGTTTCAATATATAGGTTCTAAAAGTAAAACCTAGCACACACCCAACCACCCGCATACGATGTTAGTAGTCGGCTAAAGTCTGTCAGTGACAGAATGACCTGAAAGTAAACAGGCAAGGTCGACTTCACAGATATATTATTTGTCAGTTTAACTTTGTTGACTATACCAATACATTTAAATTAAAGTAAGTTTGATTAAAACTGGTTAAAATAAATCTACTCTCAGAAATAGATTCTGTCCCCGATTGGCCATTGATTCTCATACCAACTTGTTAATATTCTTTCCACTTAAAGAGATACAAAAGCAAAATGTTCAAAGCTTAAAACCTGTTTTACTGTTATTCTGAATGGTTAACATATGTGCTCTTTTTCCCTGGTTGTCATCCTTCTTGTCAGCTAACTGGAAGGATAGAAACTGAAAACTCAGTCAATTGTTTCAGCGAGTAGGTTGCAAGGAACACTTTTCATTTTCTACCAAAGTTTTTGGCACCTGGTGGCCTGGTATTATTCTAAGGTTATCATTCTAGAGATAGTATATTTTCTAGATAACAGTTGAAAATGTAAGAGACAGTACCTTTTTCTTCACCCAACTCATTACCAGGTCCAGTGGCCATAACCTCTATTGTTGATGCTTTCTTTTTTATTGTTTCTCACCAGACAATTTTGGATGGCCAGCAAACTGTAGACGTTAATGAATTGAGGTGCACTTTGAATGTTGAAATACACGCCAAACTAATGACTCAAGCTGCAGACTCAAAAGAATATAACAATTCGAAAAGATCAGTAAGAGCGCTATGAGATTGCACACTGAATCCCCAATAATCTGGATTTGAGTGGAGTAATACAGCAAATCACAATACAGATAATCTGTTTCAGCGAGTGCAGAAATTATGAGAACCTTTATAGGGCAAGATGCTATATTCCTATTGGTCTCTGAATCAGAATTTCTTTTTCTTTCCGCTTGCAAAAGTCCCAGATTGACAAGTATCTTCTGGTATGATGTAATATATGAACACCTTTACACTCCAAGTAGTACTAGGAATCCTTGCCCAACTATTTGTGTGCCCACTGCAGCCTCCAGCCTGGTCTGCACACCCATCCAGAATTGTGCCAGCGTTGGGCAGTCCCATATCGTGTGAAGGAACGACAACCCCCCCCCCCCCCCCCTCTAGTTCTTTTCAACCATGTCTCCCAGATCTGCCTGCCAGCATTGACCGTTTGCTCCGATCACCATGTGTGTTCACCATTAGTGTGCCGTAGGTTTGAGAGATTGCCGTCTCTCCAAGGCTGACTCTTGCACTTGCCTTGGCTGCAGTGAAATGTTATTATCCTGCTTCATTGGATGTATGACATTACAACGCGTGTTATTACAACGCGTGCAGTTACATCGCATGCGTTACAACGCATGCGATGTTACAACGCTATGCCATTACAATGCAAGTCTTTACATCGACTTGCGCTAGATGGCGTTCTAACATTAGAAAAGTGTAATTTACTATTCCAACTCCAGTCCACTTAACAGTAGGGAAGGTGTTGGGATAGTAAACTACACTATTTGTAATGTTAGCACGCCATCTAGCGCAAGTCGATGTAAAGACTTGCGTTGTAATGGCATAGCGTTGTAACATCTCATGCGTTGTAACGCATGCGATGTAAAAGCTGTGCGTGGTAAAAACCGTGTTGTAATGGCTGTTCCCCTGCTTCATTGCATCAGGGCCAGTCTGTGGTGTGGCGCGTGATTCTGTGCATCCTTTTTGGGTGGATCCGGAAAGGATCCGCTCCCCCAAATATATAATTTTGGATTTCGGTTAATATCTCTAAAACTACTGACCAGATTTACACCAAATCACATAGCGTGCGTTCTCTACCAAGAGCTAGCTTCATGCCAAAGTTGGTGTAATTCCGCCCAGCAGTTCAGACTGTAGTTGAGTTCAAAATCCCTATGGGAATTAACATGGGAAAACGTTAACACACTTTTTTCTCTGCCCCCTCTTCGTGATTCACCTTGAAATATTTCAGATAGCAGCTGAAGTAAGTGTTGAATATTTTGGGAAAGGTTTGGGTAGATTCAGCACCCAGTGCAGATGATATTGCCAAGTTAAAAAAAAAAAAATATATATATATATATATATATATGTGTGTGTGTGTATATATATATATATATATATATATATATATATATATATATATATATATATATATAGTACTTGAAGATGAAGGATCACAAGAAAACAACAGCCAGCCAGGGCAAAAATCTGGATCCCAAAGGATGCAATGAGTCACAAAGAAATAAAATATCCAAGAAAGAAGTGACTCAAACAGATAGATTCACCAAAGAACAAAAATATATTTCCACTACAACGTTTCAGCTTCCGCCTTCCTCAGGTAGTACAAGATGGTTTGCTCTGTGGCTGCACAGATGACAGCTGAATTTTCAAAAAGCATCATGAGTGAAGATTCCATTTGGAATGTGGAATCAATCCAGTCCTGAGAGCTCTTGAGATATGCAGTAATCAGGTTGTGTTGTCAGTAATGTTCAGTCCATCTGGATGCAGTGATTTTAAACGGTACATCCAGAAGTTTTCCCTGGAGTCCAGTAGTTCTTCATTTGAAACATGTTCCACGGGGAAAATCTTCAAATCTGATAGTGAATGATCCACAAGGTTAAAATGATTGGCTACAGGCTGGTCAGTTTTCTTATTAATTATTGCAGATTTGTGGTTCCTGAATCGTGTACGGAGGTCATTCACTGTTTGGCCTACATATTGCTTTTTACAGCTTTGCCGTTGGCACTGAATCACATAAATAATGCATGTTGAGCGACATGTAAGATGCTGCCTTATTGCATAGGTCCTTCCCGTAACAGAACTAGTTACAGATGATGTTTGTAAAAGATATTCACACGTGATGCACCTTTTAGAGTCACAGCAATGAACCCCTGCATTTGTTACAGCTTGCTTGAGTTCAGCTCTCACAATAAGAGATCGTAAATTTGGAGCTCTGCGGTAAGCAATGACTGGTGGTTTTGGAAAAACCTTTTGCAATTTTTCACAAGTGGACAGTAAGGGAAATGTTTTTTGCATTATATTTCTGTAGTTAGGAGCTCCTAACCATCAAACACACCCAGGAGGCGTAGGGGATTGTGGGGGACCTGCCAACCCAGAGTCTGCGTAAGCTCAGATTCCACTCCCGACCAGAATGGGGCAAGGCTCGGATACAACTAGACCATGTGATAAAAATCAGCCGGAGCCCGGCCGCATCGCATGCAGTCTGGGGTGGGGCGAAGTCCCGCCCTATGTAGGCGCACAGGAGTGAGGTAGGCCATGTGGAGATAGTAAAGTTGAATGAGACGGAGTTTAGAGGAGGCCATAAGGGTTTTAGGAGCCATAAGGGCGTCACGCCAATCTGCTTCTTCCAAGGGATCCAACCAACCCTCCCAGCGGGTCCGCAGTGAATCCAGGGTAGTGGGGCCATTATTCACTAGGGAGCAGTACATCCGGGACACCCCACCTCTTCCAGGTTTGCCATCATAACCTGTGCCTCCAACGTGCTAAACCCGGGCAGCAATGTACCTGGTGGAATATGTACGGTGAGGGCGTGACGGAGCTGTAAATACTTCTAGAATTGGAAGGTGTGAAGGGAATGGTGCTGCTGCAGATCGGGAAAGGCCCTGACGTGATCCCCCACCCAGACATCCCCAAGGAGTGAGATTCCGACGTGATCCCACTGCCGAAAGCCAGAGAGGGTCGATGCCTCTTGCAGCGACGTGTCCTGCCACATATGTGTTTGTTGAGTGAGTCGCTTATCCCAGCGCATGTATCGCAGGGCGGAGCGTCAAGCCACCAGGACCGCTCTGGTGATTGGTGGGATCACATGCGTTATGGCAACACCGTATAAGTAGGCTTGGATTTGCGGGAAGTCCATGGATCTAAGTTCAGTCCGATAGGCCGGGTCAGATTACCCCCCAGTGAACCAATCATGGATGACGAGGAGTCTGGTAGCCAAGTAGTAGAGGTGGAGAGTCATCATACCCATGCCCCCGTCAAAGTGCGGGATCCGGCAGCGAGCCAGGGCAATACGCGGCCTCCCACCCCCATATAAGTAGGCTTGGATTTGCGGGAAGTCCATGGATCTAAGTTCAGTCCGATAGGCCAGGTCAGATTACCCCCCAGTGAACCAATCATGGATGACGTGGAGTCTGGTAGCCAAGTAGTAGAGGTGGAGAGTCATCATACCCATGCCCCCGTCAGTGCGGGATCCGGCAGCGAGCCAGGGCAATACGCGCCCCCCCCCCCCCGCCCCGCCCCCCATAGAAACCTTGTAATCACCCCATCAAAGTCTCGGAACCAACTACCCGGGAAATGAAAGGTGGTATTCTGAATGATGTATAGGAAGCGGAGAAGGATCATGATTTTAAAAAGTGCCCCTCTTCCAAGGGGGTTAAGCGGTAGGGTTTGCCAGCGCTTAAGGCCATTTTTGGCTTTCGTGACCAGGGGGGTAATATTGAGCGCCATTTCCAGCTCCGGGAGCAGAGTCACCCAGATCCCAAGGTATTTGAACGCGTGTCTCCTGAGAGGAATATTAGACTGCCAATCAAAGCAAGCCCTTGAAAGATGAAGGGGGAATCAGAGTGGACTTAGCCAGGTTGAGTCGCTGGCCCGAGACATTCTCGAAGGCTCGGGGCACCTCCAGGCTGCAGGGACCGGAGCATTCCAGGTCAGCCAGGTAAAGCAGGACATCGTCCGCATATAGGGTGATTTTGTCCACTTGGTGGTGGTCCCAGGACCAGCCCCGGATTTGGGAGTGATTACGTATGAGGCAGGCCAGAGGTTCCATCACCAGCGCGATTAAAAGGGGTGAGAGGGGGCACCCTTGACGTGTGCCCCTCCGGATTTGAAACTTCTCTGAGAAGGCACCGTTGGTAAGGACCCTGGCTTTGGGGTTGCAATACAAGACACGGATGAGGCGACGGAAACAGGGGCCGAATCCCATTGTCACGAGGACGTCCGCTAGGTATTTTCAGTCAACCGTATCAAAGGCCTTCTCAAAATCTGTAAGTAACCGCGCCAGGTACGGTGATTGTCTGTCAACGCTCCAAACCAGGAAGTGTTGGCAGCCATCTTGTGACGCGCTAAATCTGAGTCACAAGATAACAGTTAAAAAAAAAAAAAAGGATAAAAACAAAAAAGGGGCAGGGTAGAAACCCCCTGACCCCCTATGCTGGCTCAAGGGGTCCCACAAGGAACCCCAGGGCCAAAAAAAACATTTCTTTTTAAATCGCCTGAATTTGCACCGGGTGAGCGAATCTGGCCGAAAAAAAACCAAACAAACGCACGCTCCTGTGCTTCTTTTCTTTGAGCCCCCCCCCTCCAGCCCCGGGGCCCCGCCACCTTCCCGGTGCTTTATTAAATATGCGCGGGGGCACACGCCCCCCACAGCCCTGGGAACCGCCACCTTACCGGGGCATTACTAATTATGCGCTAGGGGGCACATGGCCCCCCAACAGCCCTGGGGACCGCCACCTCCCCGGGGCTTGAAAAAAAGAATGCGTGGGGGCTCCTGCCCCACACTGCCCTGGGAATCGCCACCTCACCGGTGCATTTATCATTATGGGCGGGTGGGCCTTGTGGGCCCCCCTAAGCCCCGGGGACCGCCACCTCCCCAGGGGCTTAAATTTAAATTATAAAGTGTGTGTGGAGGGGGCTCCTGCCCCGTTGACCACCACCTCCCCGGAGCATTGAATATCTAAATATGGGGGTCCGTAGCGGACGCCCGGTCCCAGGGACCACCACCTCCCCGGGGCTTCAAACTTGCTGGGAGGGAGGCCGCGCTGCCTCCCTCCTGGAGCCCTAGATGGCCCTGGGGACCGCCATCCCCCCAGGGCCGGCTCCTGCAATGTCCTGGGGTGTGCACCCCTGGGACATTGCAGTTTGGTATAGCACCGCTTTGTTCGCCATAAGTTGGCAGGGTATGCTCAGACGCGAGTCCCTTGCTCACTTTGCCACTGGATTCAAGCAAGCCTGGCTGAAGACGGCTGAAATTGCAGAAACCGGTCCTAGGAAGCTTGTTTCCGGTCCAGGGAAGGCATGGCTTGGCAGTTCAGGCTGGACTGTTCCCATGAGGCACAGGGTCAGACTGATTTGCATATGGCCATGTCTGAACTGGGGTGGCAGAGTGGGCTAAATAACGGTGATGGATCAAACCCGGATCTGTTGACTGGGTGTGAGTGTTTGATTGGTTCTGATGCTCCGTCCATCACCACCCCCTTTTGTACCGTTTGGTATAGCAGGGCAGGAGCACGGCTCCTGCTCTGCCATAGCACACACTGCTTTGCTTCTTGGAAGTGAGAGCAGGAACCCTGCTCTCACTTCCAAGAAGCAAAGTAGTATTGCTTTTGGGCAAATGTCAGTAGCTCCCCTTGTCCGAAGGCGGGGAGCCAGCCGGGACCGTGGTCCCCAACGTGAGGGACGGCTCCGGGGGATGGGGCCCCCGGGCCATAATTGGCCTCAGAAGGGGGGCCATGTGGCAGTGTTATAAAAAGGGGCCGTGGCCTCTGACCACTCAGCAATCCAGCAGTGTGGGGCTTACTGGAGGTAACAGGAGGGCTAATTGGCCCCCAGGGACCCTCAAGAGCCAAGGGGACTTAATCCCCCAACCAAGAGCGCGCCAAGAGGCGCGTTTGCAGAGTGGTGGAGAAAGGGGGCGTGGCCTGTGTCCACCTCTCAGCAGTCCCACTGTGTGGGGAACACTGGAGGTAACAGATAGGCTAGTTGGCCCCTAAGGACCCCCAGCAGCGAAGGGGACTTCAATCCCCATCCAAGAGCGTGCCAGGGAGTGTGTTTGCAGAGTGGTGGGCAAAGGGATGTGTCCTGCTATGAGAACTTAGCAATCCTGCTGGTTGGGGACTTAGTGTAGGTAATAGGAGGGGTAGTTGGCCCCCAAAAATGTCCTTGGGGCTAACTACCCCTCCTGTTACCTCCAGTAAGTCCCATACAGTGGGACGGCAAACACACCTCCTGGCACACTACTGGTTGGAGAATGAAGTCCACTTTACTCATAATGGACTTTGGGGGCCAAGAAGCCCTCCTGGTACCTCCTGTAAGTCCTATGCAGCGGAATTCTTGAGCGCTGGTCGGAGGCCCAGCCCCCTTTCTCCACCACTTTGCAAACGCGACTACTAGTTGAACAAGGATTTGCAATGCAATAGGTCTCGCATTTACGAGAGTTAGAGCTATTGGTGTTGTAATGTAAAATATTTTTACTAATTTTTTTGGAGTAGAGTGGATGTACGTTGTGTTTAGTGGAATTATGTGGTATGTTGTGTAGTGAAATCATGTGGATAGAAAGTATGTGGTATTTAGTGTATAGGAATTATATGGAGTGGGATTATGTGTTTTGGAGAGAAATTGTGGTATTGTAGTCTGTGTTGTCGAGTGTTAACCTCCGGTTTAGTCTTCCTCGTTTCCATAGAAGCTAAACATAAACTCAATGAGACACAGAAAAAGAAGGAACCACTGAGGAGCACTTCTGGACCTAGTCCGGAGGTATGAGCAGGGCCACTGGAATTATGTGACTGTTAGGATGCATTTCTCTTGCTTCTTTCTGCACCTCAGTCTTCTTTCTGCACATCTCTTGCCTCTTTCTGCTCCTCTCTTGCCTCTGTGCATTTCTCTTGCCTGTTTCTGCACTTCCCTTGCCTCTTTCTGTACCTCTTGCCTCTTTCTGCACCTCACTCTCTTCCTTCTGCACTTCTCTTGCCTCTTTCTACACTTATCTTGCCTCTTTCTCCACCGCTCTTGCCACTTTCTGCTCTTCACTTGCCACTTTCTGCAACTCTGTTGCTTCTTTCTGCACTTCTATTGCCTCTTTCTGTACCCTTCTTGTCTTTCAGCACCTCTGTTGCTTGTTTCTGCACCTCTCCTACCTCTTTCTGCACCCCTCTTGCCTCTTTCTGTACCTTTCCTGTCGGTTTCAACACCTCTCTTGCTTCTTTCTGCACTGCTCTTGCCTCTTTCTGCACCCCTCTTGCCTCTTTCTACACTTCTGTTGGTTCTTCTGCACTGCTCTTGCTTCTATCTGCATTTCTGTTGCAGATGTATGCATCCCTCTAGCCTCTTTCTGCACCTCTGTTGGTTCTTTCTGCACTTCTCTTGTTTCTTTCTGAAACTCTATTGCCTGTTTCTGTACCTCTCACCATTTTTTGCACCTCTCTAGCCTCTTTTTGCACCTCTCTTGCCTCTTTCTGCAAGTCTCTTGCCTCTTTCTGCACCTCTCTTGCCTTTCTGCAACTCTATTGCTTCTTTCTGCACTTCTCTTACCTCTTTCTGCACCCTTCTTGTCTATTTCAGCACCTCTGTTGCTTCTTTCTGCACTACTCTTGCCTTATTTCTGCACTTCTTTTGCTTCCTTGTGCACCTCTCCTGCCTCTTTGTGCACCTCTCCTGCCTTTTTCTGCACCTCTCCTGCTTCTTCCTGCGCCTCTCTTGCCTCTTTCGGCAGTTCTCTTACCTTTTTATGCACCCCTCTTGTTTCTTTCTGCATCTCTCGTGTCTCGTTCATCGCTTATCTAGCTTCTTTCTACCTCTCTGTTGCTTCTTTCAGCACTGCTGTTACCTCTTTCGGCACTGCTGTTGCCTCTTACTGCACCCCTCTTGCCTCTTTCTGCACTTTTCTTCCTTCTTTCCGCAACCCTCTTGCCTCTTTCCGTACCTCTCTTGCCTCCTGCACGGCTCCTACCTGTTTCTGCACCTCTGCTGCCTCTTTCTGAACTTCTCTTGCTTCTTTCTATACCTCTCTTGCTTCTTTCTGCATCCCTCTTGCCTCATTCTGCTCTTCTCTTCCTTCTTTCTGTAATCCTCTTGCCTCTGTCCGTGCCCCTCTTGCCTCCTTCTGCACCTCTGTTGTTTCTTACTGCACTGCTCTTCTTTCTGCACCTCTCTTGTAAATTTCTGCACCCCTCTTGCCTCTTCCGGCACCCCTCTTCTCCTTCTGCACCTCTTCAACCTGTTTCTGCACCTCTACTGCTTCTTTCTGAACTTCTCTTGCTTCTTTCTGAACTTCTCTTGCTTCTCTCTACACCTCTCTTGCTTCTTTCTGCACCTCTCTTTCTACATCTCTCTTGCCTCTTTTTGCACACAAAGTGCTACTTTTAAACTGACCTCGGACTCAGCAGTGCACACATGCAAATGCTGAAAAGGGCTGTTGGCCTCTAAACTGCCATGCCCTATTATATTCTAGGGACTTAGAGGAAGTTTTAACCCCCCTGCCCTATTATGTACCTGACTCTTACAGGGGAGGTCATGCCAAACACATGGGTACTCCAGCCCATAGTGTACCCTAGTGTATGGAGGAATTGTCACTGTATTCTAAGTGTCTTTCAGCATAGCACTGGCTCCGGGCATGGTTAGGCAGAGCCTAGAGTCAGTCAGTCAGTTACCACCAGTACCAGTCAGCAAAACGTTGGGGGTTGCCCAGGGCAGACTTTGCAACAGGGCCTCTTTCTGCAGACCCTCTGTTGGTTCTTTCTGCATATCTCTTGCTTCATTCTGCAAATTTCTTCCTTTTTCTGGACTTCTGTTGCCTCTCTCTGCATTTCTCTTGCTTCTTTCTGCGCCTTTCTTACCTTTCCTGCACATATCATAGCTCTGTAGGCATAGTTCGAAATTAGCATTTGAAATTCACTGAAAAAGACCATAGGTTTCAGGGACGTTAGTTAGAAATTCACATTTAAAAAACCTTTGAAATTCACTGAAAAAAACCCACAGGTTTCAGGGACGTTCTAGTTAATTGAACATTTCACTCATACAAAACAGAGTAATTCAGCAGTTATAGTTAGTTGAGCTAACTATAACTCGCACCCCCGCATTGCACTGCTGATGACATCACATATTACATCATTCATGACCTGGTCAGTGACATCACTGATGACATTTCAAATGACATCACTGATGACATCATCCACGTGATAATCTGATGCACCTCCTCACACCCTAATATAACCTTTGATACACTCACAGACTACCATTTTCAAAACCATAGACACACCAATACCAGTTACTACATATCCACTCACTGATTCCTATGTCTACACACACATCCGCTCTTTCACCCATACAGTCATCATCATCATCCTCCTACATGCCAACATTTCAGAAGAGCAAAGTGGGAGATTTTTTTTAAAAATCGGGAGAATGGGGCCTTGAATCGGGTTACTGTCATGTATGGGCTTTGGAAGTGTGCTGCTGCAGGATCTGACATTTGAAACGCAAATGCACGTGTTTTTTCTTACCTTTCAGAAGCATGGAGCGCAATGGCCGGCAGAGAGAGGGTGATGCAAGCGGTGTGTACTGGCCTGGCAATTTGCTGGCAGTCCTTCTTCCCCCCCCCCCCCCTGTGCCAGCACAGGCTGAAACAGCTTCCAGGGCACACACACAGCCCCCACCCCTCCGAGTACTTCACAGGTCTTTAAAAGACCATTTACTTGCTAACGAGGCTGTGTTGATTTTTCACCCTTTCTAGAGCCCCTGCATCGCCACTCTGACTATTGCTGGTAGAATTAGCACGTTACACAATACCAAGCCCTGTCAGCTGAAACCCCGAGGAATCTGGTTTTTGCTTGCAGGAATCGAGGCGGGAGACTAGCCTTGAAATCAGTAGTCTCCCGCCTGAATCGGAAGGGTTGGCATGTCGGCATCATCATCATCAAAATTACTTTATTAGATTAATACAAGTTCATCATAAAAGTATGTATACATCACTGTTAAAAATGTTAAAAGAAACAATTCATCAGTATCAGTCAATAAATGATTTCCTGGATTTGAGACACATACATAAAAAAGAGACAACACTGTAACAGGTTAGCGGATCAGATAGCATACGTAAAAAATACAGAGCCAAATGACATTGTCGAAAATTGTGCTTACGTAAAAGCGGAATTAAAAACCTTTTCCGTTGGTTACAATAAAATTTACAGAAAAAGATGTGCAAATCAGACTGTCGTGAAGTGTCATCACATGGGCAACACGGGAGATCGCTCGAAGAAAAAATGCCATAAGGGTGGCCCAACATGCAAGGGATATATTTGAGCCGAAACCTTAGCAAAAGAAACCTGTGCCGTGGGATTGTTACAAAGTCCAGATAGGGGGATATCCCCTCAACCTGCAATGGCCCCTCAATATATTCTCGAACGGTAGGTTTATTACGCTGTACATTCAATCTCCCTTCTTTAGCAGCGATCATAAAACAGGTCTTTAGTAGTTGTTTCGAGACAGAGCCACATTTTTCTGGCGATTCAAATAAGCTACATAAATCAAGAGTGTATAAAGTATCTTTCACATACTTTAGCCATAAAATGTTCTCCTTGTGCTCAAGGGATAGGCAATCCTGTATTATTTTTGGGTCAATGACACTGTGTCTCTACGCCAAACTGAGTGCCATAAGAGGATGGGAGCAACATTTATCCAATCAATCATATAGGGGATGCTTAGTTCTTCATGTAAATTAAAATTGGGACAACCGATGGGGAGACTCATCATTGATTTCCAAAACAAATCCTCTATTGTTTGGATCCTCTTTGCATCAAAATGGCCCCACACCCCTGCACCATACATGGCTACTGCTCTTGATTTAGCCCCATAGACCTTTCTTAAAATGTCTGACCCATACAGTCACTCATACATGCAGTCACTTATCAATACAGCACTAGCATATGCACTCATACACCTATACAAACACTCACACACAGCCACTCATCCATAGCGTTACTCACACACATAGTCAGTCATGCAAAAAATCAATCACACTCCCATTTACTCACCTATACAGTTATACACTCACCACCTCACTTATTTATACAGATACTAACACATACTTACTCTCGTATGCAATCACTGACACAAGCACACACTCATCCGTACAGCCACTCTCAGATAGTCATTTATATACTCCAACACACATATACTGCCTTTCACATATGTAGTTACTCACACATGTACCACTGGGACAGCAATCCATCCATTCACCAACCAACACACCCATACACACACTCACCCATACAGCCATTCACAGATGAACTCTTGAACCTATACACCCAGTGAATCACCCACTCACGCATCTATGCATACTCCCCACCCATACGCGCACCCATACAGATACTCAGACAAACAAACAATCAATAACCCTTATAGACACTCATGTAGCTACTCACCAACCCATGCAGCCGCTTGCATATCAACTGTTGGACTGATATAGACATTCACACAGTTTAGTCACTAACCCATGCATTCAGTAGGACACATTTAATCACTCACTTATACAGTCAGTCACGCACCTATTAAATCATCCATTCAGGCACTTTTACACCCACTCATTCTTCAATACACCTGTGTGTGTGTGTGTGTGTGCGTCTGTGTGTGTGTGTGTGTGTGTGTGTGTGTGTGTGTGTGTGTGTGTGTATATGTATGTATGTGTATATATGTATATATATATATAACATATTTAAACCTTACAGAAACAGTCATTGGATGATGTCATCAGTGATGTGACATCATCAGCAGTACATTGCGGGGGCCCGACTTCTAGTTAGCTCAACTAACTATAACGGACGAATTTCTGTGGTTTTGTACAAGTGAAATATCCAACTAACTATAACGTCCCTGAAACCTGTGGTTTTTTCTGTGAATTTCAAAGGTTTTTCAAATGCTAATTTCCAACTATAACGTCCCGAAACCTATGTTTTTTTTTTTTTTCAGTGAAAAAATATATATAAAATATATGTTTTTTTTTTTTTTTACTGGGACACTATAGTTAGGAAATAAAACTAAAAAACTTGGAGATTCACTACAAAAAACAAAGGTTGCAGGAACGTTATAGTTAAAAAACAATATTTTAAAAAGCCTTAGAAATTCACTGAAAAAACAAAGGTTACAGGAAAGTTACAGTTTAGGCTCAGATTTCACTCAAACCAGCATTCAGCAGTTATAGTTACCTGAGCTAACTATAACTTCTGCCCCCGCAATGCACTGCTTATGACCTCACATATATACATCACTCATGACTTGGTCAGTGACATCACTGATAACATCTCAAATGACCTCACTGATCCAATATCCTAATTAAGGATAGTAGGCATTTTCCTGTCAGTTTATTTCACGTGTAGTCTTTATTCTTCAAGAAAGCAGTGAATTCTTATGGTACAATAAACTTAATTTTGATATAGTCCGTTATTATTCAGAGAAAGAGTAGATTTATCTAATATAGCACACTTCAATTGATTCATGCCAATACTTGCTTCACTCTTTGTGGCAGTCGGGGCTTTCTCAAGGTTGGTGTGTCCCTCAAGGTGCTGTTAGTCCTGAGTAGATTTCTCAATAATTATTCTGTTGAAATGCAGTCTGGCAAAGCGTCTCATGCAGTATGTGTAGTCTGTCCACAATTCCATGCCTGAAAACTTTACTAATTTTAATACTTCGCAAGAAACATATGTATAGTTTTGTTCCATATTAACTGATGAGGTGGATCTTTCAGAATTACCAGACTATGTTCGGACAATACATCTTTTTTCAAAGTCCTATTCATTAGAATGAATAGATATTGTCTCTCAGATATACTACTCTCGGCACTGGCCTAACATATGGAAGTATTCTGCAACTATCCGATTACACTGCCAGCTCTGAGTCTTATTCAGTAAGTGTAGCTTTTGCTAGTCTGCTAGAGTTCACAACTATTTTCATTAAGACTGTTTTGTTGAGCACATGTTTTAGTAGAGCAGGGAGGAACATGTCTGTTTATTGGGTTGTAATGCCATGCATTATAATTTGATGAGAGGAAATTCAAGCTCCTTGGCCTTGGTTCATACGCAGAATCTGCATTCTCATAAGAAATACCCGCTGACTTTTTGGGAAAAGACCCTACAAAAATGGTACTTCATTGCAGCATACGAAAATGATAAAAGTAATAATCTTCATGTGAAAACCCTCAAAAAGCATATGGTTTACTAGCGTTACTGTCCTATGTTACAACTCTTCAACCCTATTCCCATTATTTGGGTAACTTTTTACAGACAGAATTTGGTGCATTGAACATTACCAGCTCACAGTTCTTTGTGGGATTCTTCCAACTAATATAATGTGGCCAGTTTTAAATCTAAGATTAGACTCTTAATTGAGCACGGTAAAATAAAAAGAACCTAGAACAAGGTGAAAGTACCTTTATCTGTCCATGATTTAATTGAAGATGGCCTAGCTTCCTGCAGTCACCATAGCACTGCAGTGTACTCGAGGGTTTCTGCATTGATGGACTTTATCTGTTACACCACTCCTGAAACTGTGCACAGAACTTTGTCAAAAGCTGTCCTGTTGGAACCCGATTGCTTGCGCAATTCAGACAGTTGTGTTATTTTTTTTTTATATCCACTGAGTTGAATGCTCACGCTAATTAATCTTATGTTGAGCAGGGTTCTGTTGATTCACAAATACATCATTCTCTCTTTGTCTAATCAAACACACTCAAGAAACAAGAATTTGTAATGCAATAGGTCTCGCATTTGCGGGAGTTTAAGCTATTAGCACTGTAAATGACAATGCTATTTATTTATGTTTTAAAAACCAAAACATAAATATTAGGCATTGTCATTTACAATGCCAATAGCTCAAACACTTAAATGTGAGACCTATTGCATTGCAAATGCTTGTTTAATATTATGATGTGTTGGATTCCATACGAGACCTGGTTCAATGCGCCATGTGTACATCACTGTACATTTTTGCAAAACCGGTAATTCCTTAATGGGCTCGAGCAGCAATTCACCTCAGAGGCTGCAGTTATGTTTTGTTTTACCCTTGTGACTTACGGAGCGAGGAGACGTGCTCGCAATGGGCTGGTGAGGGCAGGGGGCACGTTATGTTGCTGAAAAACACAACATTTCAAGCCCGAAGGGTATGCCAGCCATCTCTGCGTTTTATTATTTTTAAGGGGGTGCATTAAAAAGAGGTAAATAGAATAATGTAATTAATACAGCCAACCTCCATGTGAAGATCATTGAGATTCTTACCCCATGAAGAATAACCGAATCCTTCTTTGTTGGTCTTATCAGGGAAAACGAATAGTTAGTTGTGAACGAACATTTTCGAAATTACTGGTAGTTAAATAAACAGCTCTTGTGTAATTGTATTGAAAATTGATATACAAATCCTCACTGTTCAAAGTTGAACTAGCATACCTGCCGGGAAGCCATTTGAAAGTGAAAAGTTGCAGTCATAAAGTGACCCGGATAGCGCCATATAGTTATGATTAACAACCGCAATGAGGGAGGAGCCAAGATGGCGACCGAGACGGCAGCGTAGGCTCCCGGCTCCGTGAACCTCCGCACCCCGCACAGATATCCTGCATGATATCCTTAGCCTGCGCTATCTGCCCGTGTTGGTGAACGCGAGCGGCAACCGATCGTGGGACCCCGAAGTTTCTGGCAGCGGTACCGCCGGAGAAATGTCCGTCTGAAGTTTGCGGCCTGTGCAACCCTGGAACCGGGACCTCGAGTGGACACTATGGCCGGGCGGCAGTGCAACAACAGCGGCCTTTGGTGACTGGGTGGAGTCGGACTACCGGAGTGGTGCGAATATCGGCCTACGTTTCGCCGTGGTCGTTCCTACCACTAAGCGTAGCGGAACGAGTGCGTGCTCGAGGTGGCGACTTCAAGACTCTCCGGTGATTGCCTCAGCCTTCGCCGGTGAGCTGCCCGGACGCCGCCCGTGACTCGCCCCGATTCTTACGGGCTGCTCCCGGATTTTCGCGGGCGCTGGTCCGTGGTGGGGACGGCTGTGGCCCGTGACCGCACACCGGACACATTATTTGCCTGCCCCCGGAACCCTGTTTCCAGTGACATGGAATCCGAGGCGCTTGTGCCGGAGTCCCGGTCCCGATTTGGGCTGGACCTACCCAGCGGCCATTTTGATAGGACAGTGTCCACTATCCTGTACACTGAGTTGCAGCAGGATTGGGGGGGGTGCGATTCTGAGGAGCGTAGCGGAGCGAGCGCCGGGAGCTGTACTGGGGTACGGTGACCTTCTCGAAGCTCTCGGTGCCCTTCATTCCACCTTGGTTCACGGCGCCCGGGTGTTGGGGGGTAAGCTCGATGGAGTGATATCAGCGTCGGAACAGTTGCGGCCTGCCTGTCCCCAGGTACGTTGGGACTTCTTACACTGCACACGGGAGGACAGTGTAGTGGCCGCCCCTGTGAATAGTGCACACCTGGACACTCCGGACAGTATATTAACGTGCGATCAGCTGGCTGTGGATCTGGTCTGTTCCGGAGGTTTTGGACCTGAGTGGGGGGTGGTGGCCTTGTCCCGTGCGCGGCCTCCGGCGACTCAGGCAATATCCAAGCAACGGTCGCCCGCTCTGGCTGATTCCGCCTTCCTGGACCTGGTGTGCAGTGTAAATCCTGGGTCAGCACCGGGAAAGACGACCCTCCATAGAGCTGACTGTGTCGATCCTCAGAGCCTTCTACCCTACCTGTGTGTGTCGCTGCCTGATCTTTATTGGACTCTTTTCTTCCTTGTAACATTGGACATGGCACTGGGTCGAGGGGTCTGTATGGGTAGGTTTGCAAAGAGTGGCCAAGGATAATGGCTGACCCTTCAGAGGTGCTCCTCTAATAGGCGGGCGGGCTCGGGAGTTGTGTGCTCTCACGGCATAACTGTTAGTGTACCAAGTGCGTAACGCTCCTTACTTTTCCTTGACAGGGTCGATTTTGTGTTGTTTATTGTATGCTTTGCGGGAAAACATGTGGTGCGGGAGGGAGAAGCCGGGGGCATGTTTTGCAGGCCCTCCTCCAGTTTATTAATACTCTCTCTACCCCCCCGTCTGGTGGGGGCTCTTTTCCTACTCCTTTTTCTCTGTTTCTTCTATATTTCGGGTCTGGTTCCGGGGCGACAGGCACACTGCTGGGGGGGGGGGGGCCGTACTCATCTGCAGAGGTGCAGGGTGGGGGGTTGGGGGAGGGGCTTCCTTAGTCTTTTAACCCCTTTTTTCCATGGCCTCCTTTTCTTTTCTTCTGTTTCTTTGTCTTTTTCTGGGATCAGCACGGTAGAACTCCTTTGTTGTTAATCACTGCTGTTTCCTGAGTGCCATAATTTCCGTGGGGTTTCCTGAGTCTTAGGGCAGGGGTTGCAGGCGCAAATGGCCGTGATATTCCTCCACATCCTGAACTTCCTGTTTCAGCGCCATTGCTTAGATAGACTGCTGTTTATTGTTCACGTTCATCATTCTGCCTGCTATTTTTCGCTGCTGGGAAACTGTTTGGCACCTGATCCTTCCATCCTCTTCTATTATAAAATTTAAACCTTTATTATCCTGGTCTCCTACTTGGGCTGTTCAGAGACTGAGAGTATGCTAGCGTCGAGATTCTGCTCCCCGAGGTGCTGACTGTGATAGAATTGCTTTCTGTTATTCTGACTGTTTAGCGGCCGGCCCCGGGGGTTGTAGGCCCATACGTGTATTTGATTGAAATATCAATAAAGGTTTTTAAAAAAAAAAAAAAAAAAAAAAACCGCAATGAAATGGTATCATCACATTTACAATTCTTCCTCCTGTGCAATGGTGGGTACTTGCATCATGTTTTTGGCCAGCGCTACCAAGCACACCATATAGCAAATGCCATTGTCTGCCATCAAACTCCCCATCTTGATGAGAGGGGTGGAACCAGAACAGAGAGCGCGACCTACCAGAGAGAAATAACTATTTCCAATGCAATAGGTCTCGCATTTACACCAGACCTATTCCATTGGAAATGGTTGGCATCACGGACAATGGAAGGGAGGGGGGTGAGAACGCACGGACAACGGGACGGGCTGGTGCGGAGAAGGCACAAACAACGGGAAGGTAGTTGGTGGGGGCAGAAGGCACAGACAACAGGAGGAATGTTGGCCGGGGGAAGAAGGCAGGGACAACAGGAAGGAGGACGGGGGTGGTAAAGAAGGCACCAAAGCATGTCATGCCTGCAGTAGGAGAACCTCATTAAAAAAAAAATAGTGCTCAAAGTCTAAATAACACGTACGTGTAACTACCGAAGTAAAAGAGCAAGTCACCAGGGAGGTGAAAAATGTACAGGAGGCTGTACTAGGGAGGGACTAACAAGCCTTTTTACGAATCAGAAGTCCGCATTTAGCACAGACAATGACACAAGCCAATGGCAAATATGGGCGGAGAGTGGGCGTGGCTTCTATTCGCTACGCTACCACAACAAGTCTAGAAGAGCAGCGCATGCACTCTGGCTCTAGGCTCGACCTAAAAAGGGGAGAGGTGAGAGCTGAAACACAGTGCTCCCTGTTGGTAGTTTTATTTACAGCCTTCTTATCTTAATGCCATGCTATTACCCGGTTACAAAACAAATACTTAAGATTATAAATCATTTTCATGAAAGCTGTTGAATTTAAGGTGTCTCATTCTCTTGATTACCAGATTTGTATGGGTTCACCTCCAATTTCCAGGAGAAACAAGTGTCATAGAGACTGGCTTGGGAACTTTACATTTCTCAGGCATTCTCTTGCATCGATTGCTAACATTTGTCAACCTTTCTTCATGAATTTAGGGGTAGTGAAATAACAAGCTTTTGAAGCAGCACCTGCTTGGCACCTCAACCTTAGTCAACACTGTTAAATTGACGTCTATGTACATTGTATTATGATGAGCATGGCATTGTCTCTTTTTTGTTTCTGTTTAGGTGGTCTGTTGAACTGTGTGATACCATAACCCTCACTTGGGTCAAAGGAGATATATGGTACTTGGGGAGTCATTGGCCCATGGCACAGTGATTTGAAGGGCTTTAGGATTGAGCTTTTTAAAGAATTTTAGTTAATCTATGCATTAAGTCAAAATAAAACTTGTAAGTAACTATAACCAAGTGACATGTCATAGCTGTCATTATTACTCCAAAGATTTTCCTCCTCTTGATGGTGTTTGATTCTTTTCTTAGACCTCGTTCACTTTGTCCTGGGCAACATTACTTTTGGCCAAGCATCCAGATGTTCAACTAAGGGTGTACGAGGAAATTGTCACAAACCTGGGGAAAAGCCAAGTTCCTAATGCAGAGGATGTTCCAAAACTGCCTCTGATCCGAGCCGTTCTCAAGGAAACCCTCAGGTAAGGGGAAAGCAGTCAGTCTAGATGGTCACAGCTGTCCTAATCTGCCGTCATATGTTATGTTTCTACTGCTGTTTCATTTTCCTTGATGTGTTTTTCAGCTTAAAAAATTATAATTCCCTTTATGGCAAATGACATGCCAGAAAAACCAGCAGGAGTATTGCTGGTAGACAGGATTAAGACTTTGTCACTACACATAAAACCGCAGAATTTAACTTCATGTAACTGAGAGGAGCAGACGAATATGAGGATATTTTATTGCACCCCGCAAAAAAAGAACTTGCAAACACTGGCATGCTATGGATGGGCATTGCCTTTGCTATGATCTGAACCTACGGTCCAACCAAATAGTGTTAGGAAAATGAGGAGGGCAAAACCTGTGGCAGAGCCACCCTGGCAGGTGCAGGAGCTGCTGGCCAGACTACAGAGAAGCTCCTTCACTACAACACCTACTTTCATGGGCCCTTGAGTCCTCTCATAACTGGCGGGAACTTACTTATGCTTAACAATGTTAACATACTTCAGCAAGGTGGACACACTTCCTAACACTGGAGAACAGTCCCGTGGTCCAAGTCATTGGCCTTTGCATTGAAGTTTTTTTTTGCACCTTTATAGCACAGACATAGCTGCAATGAGCAGTTGTGTGCTGTTCAAAGAGTCTACATGGTGTGCTGTACATAGGACTGTATTGAGGGTGTGTGTGTGCGCGTCTTTGTCTGTGTGCGCTACACATGAGGCCTAAATGAGACCAGATCAAATTAACGTTATTATGATGAGAGTGAACACGTCATTTGGGCAGCCTTAGATAGCACATTGTGCAGGTGCTATTTGCATTATATATATTTACAGTCTGATGCACGGAAGGATAAAATGATTAGCACAGGACTACTAAGTTGGTTAGTTAAGTTCCAACTGCCAGTATTACAGTTTCCGTCTTAAAGTCAACGCTTTAGACAGTAGACCACAATGGATCTACTATTCTTTCCTAAATCCTCTTATCTCCTTCACATTCACCTTAGCATCTGTGATCTGTGTTCTACCTCTCCAGTTGGTTTTGTGTAAATCGGGATCTAATTGCCTTTCCAATCCTCTTCCTCCTGCACCTCTTAAGGCTACCTTTCTTTACAGTTCCTTCTGGGGATCAAAGTCTGGGTGCTGAAATTTATAGCCAGACGTGAAATCCTTTTCTGACATTACATGTAAGCACAGGTGTGTATCCTCAGTAGCCTCTTTTCGTATTGCATATCCTAGTGATGAGGGGTAAATGACTTTGTTTCTGTTTGTCCTTCGACTTTCCAAATAGGGTTCTGGTTCACGGTTTGCGGGTATGGGCAGTGCAGTGGCATGGTGCGGAGCGGTGGGTGGCGGTGGTGTATAGTAGGATCAGAGTAACGGCTGTGGTAGTGTGCGGTTCCTCTCGCTGAGCAGGAGATCAAGTACACCAGCACTTCAGCGAGGCTGTTGAGGAAGCAGAGCACCCATCCCTCGCATGTCTCTTGCAGTGCGCTCTCCGCTCCTGCGGCATCGGGATAACCAGTACAACCCTGCTACCCGTTAAAGTTCTTGCGGGCTTCCAGATGCCTATTCCGCCTAGTTTTGCACATCGCTCACTGTATTTGGGGCCGAGTATTCAGGGGGTGAGCAAGGTAGCCGTAGTGGGTTGCCATAAAGTGTGTGCCCCACAGAAGCGGCCCGGCTGGAGCTGGGTGTGGCTTGCAGGTGGAGTTAGGTGATTCCCACTCAAGCCCTAAAGCCTTCAAGCCCCGAGACCCGATTTCCAGAAACTCAAGTAATACTCTCAGATTCATCGCCCTAATTCATCGTCCTAACAGTTACCAAAATTCATCAGCCATCCTTTTACCAGTCAGTAAAGTGATTAAAAGTGACTTAAGAAAATTCTTGCCTAACTTGTTCAGTAAGCCCCCCCTAATTTAACCAAAGGCATCATCACCATTGGACTCCATCTATGAAATAATAAGCCGTGGAGTCCATGTGGTTTAATACATTTCACGCCTCCGGATTATTGCGACCCTACTGTGCCTTTTCTTGGATGTCGTCCACAGCATTTTGCCCCATTGCTGAGTGCCGTTGTATACAGAGGCCACTCTCTCTCACACACACACACACACACACACACACACACACACACACACACACACACACACACACACACACACACACACACACACTCACACTCACACTTTCACTCACTCTCACACTCCCACTCTCACACACACACTCATTCTCCCACTCACTCTCCCACTCTCACACACTCACTCTCACTCTGTATTATTCATAAAAATACATTAGACCACAATCTCATAAATCATTGTGCTACTAGGCACTTGTCATGACGTCACATAGGATCACATAAATCACTTGGCCACGGGCAATTGTCATAACACATGCAATGAAGAAATGCTCATAGGGCACACACATTACAAAATAGCATAAACACCTTTATCACTGAACTTATAGGCCACTTCCTGACATAATAAGCAGTAACATGTTACTGTAAAGCAAGATGACATATATTGTAATATCAGGGCCCAAGGTGCAACAGAATGTACCCTAAGCCACACAGTGAGCGGCACCTGCACTCCTATTATATGATACCTGGTAATTCATGGAAAGTTCCCTACTCCATGAAGCAGGTGCCTCCATCAAGGATTCCCCTGGGATAAATCACCCAAACAGGAGAAAGCCCCCCCCCCCCCAGGTATGTGCACACCACGGTGAGTGGGGCATGCAGCATTGCCGGGAGACCTCGCCGGCCCATCCCACTCGTAGTTCACAGCAAAGGCAGCTGCCCGCTATCCAGCGGAGCAGCTGCTGAGGACAAAAAAATACCGGCGGCTCAAATGTAGCACTCCAGTCGGGCCAGGAAGGCACAGAGCAAATGTCTCCTTTTGGGCTAGGGCCTTCTGCCTTGGCTCGTTGACCCGCAGCTGCCTGCAACCACGCGGTGCAGCTGCTCTGTTTCGTGAAAGGAGTATCATCCGGCAGAGCACAGAGTGAAGTGTCTGTCGGCTCCGCTCTCATTGGCCCCGCACCTCTGTGACGTGGGTGTTGCGGGGCAACCCAGAGGACTTCCTGGGCTGGAAATCATCGCTCTCCTTGTGCCGTTGGGCAGCCCGGGGCCACGTAGCAGAGCCCTGACCGCATCGAAATAAACCACGATGGTGGGACAGGAGAGGGAGAGCGCTTCTGTGACTGTAGCTCTTCCCTCTCGTGGCTCAACTGGTGCACCAAGGCAATGCAGCCCACGCGCTGCACGGCTACCCAAAAGGCCCTTTCCTTGCTTCAGGGTAGGGTGAGTCCACCCCGTGGGTGACAGAAGTTACAGTGCACACTCAGTGCGCTTTGAGCAGCAAGAATAAAACTCTCAGCCTGTCTTCACCCTGGAGACAATAAAGGGAACATGAAGCGCTCACCAGCATTCTAATGACTTGGACCAGAGGCCTAAGCAGCTCTCCTGGGAGATAAGTGGGGCACACCAGCAAGGTGCACACAGGTAGGCCAGCACAAGGGTTCTCTAGGCAAAGTGGTAGTCCTTCCCATAGCCCAACAGGCAGCAGAGCAGCACTTGCAGCAGTCCAGTCAAACGGCAGTTCCTCCTGGCAGTCCTTTGGCCAGGTGCAGTCCACGCAGTGTCTTCTCATTTTCATGGGGTCACAGCTCCTGTACTTATAGTGTCACGGTCTATGTTCTGGGGGCACTTCAGACACATTGTTGAATTGCACAACACCCCCATTCACATTCTAAGCCTTGGCCCACCACAGGGGGGTGGAGACAGAATTGCAGAAGGCAAGCACAGCCCTATTCAGGTGCAGGTGCAACTCCTCCCACCGCTCCAAATGCAGACCAGGCCTTTTCAGGTTCAAGGGAACCGCCTCCTGCTACTCTAAATTAAGCCAAGGTCTATTCAGCCTAGCGCTGAGTCACCCAGAAAAGGCAGTACACACCTCAACCCCCCCCCCCTTATGACTGTCTAGAGTGAATGCACATCCCCTTCTATCCTGTCAGTCAAAACCAGACGGTCAGTACACATCCAGGCAGGCACGAAGACACACAGCACACAGAAATGCCCACTTCTAAAAGTGGCATTTCTAAAATAGTAATAATAAATCTGATTCCACCATAAGGATTTATCACTACTATTCCAAACATGGGCACGCTACCCCTCTCGGATCAGAAAATTCCCACTGAAGCACATATCGTGGGGATCCCCAATGCAAACCTATGAGAGGGCAGCCTCACAACAGTGAGAAACCAAATAGGCTGTTTGTCACTACCAGGACATACCACACAGTTAAGGTACATGTCCTACCTTTTACCTACACAGCACCCTGCTCATAGGACTAGCTAGGGCCTTCCCTAGGGGTGACTTATAAGTAGTTAAAGGGGAGTTGCAGACCTGGCAACCACTTGCCATGCCACTTCACTGCGGAAGTAAACTGCAAGCGCAGGCCCTGCAGTGACAGAGGCTAGAGTCAGGTTTGAAAGTCTACTTCGGTGGATGGTGCAAGCAGCAATGCAAGTCCACAAGTAGTATTTAATTTACAGCCCTGGGTATATGAGATACCACTGTACAAGAGACTTACAGGTAAACTAAATATGCCAAACCGGTGTAGATCAATCTTACCAAGTGTACCAGAAACAGCACATGCACTTTAAAACTGATCTGCAGTTATAAAGTGCCCAGATCATAAAACCGCCAACACGTCAAATACAGGAGGAAGGCAAAAAGTTCTGATTTGACTCGCAAAAAGGACCAAGCCCAACAGGAGCCAAACAACCCTCATGGATCAAAGCGGTGCTGATCAATTAAGAAATGAATCTGCAATGTACTAGTGGTTTTGGTTGGTAACATATTGTTCTTATGACAACGCAAAGTACTTTGGCTAATGTCTGCTAGAGTGTGCCCTTATTTAACAATCTTGTAGTTTGTTATCTGGTTACAGATAATGCGATGACACTATGTTGTGCATCACAAATACTGCCATTTAATATCCATCCAGTTTCCCACAGTGCTACAACATGCACTCAGTATGGTTTAAAGCAATGACAGTGCACCGTATTCATATAGTTTACTGACAAAGACCCAACACAGATATATAGAGGTGCAACTAGCCATAAAATTCTGGGTTAGCTTGAAATGCATACTTAAACTCAGAGAAGCAATCTGTGCTGGAATGTTGAAAGCCCACGATGGTTGTCATAGGGCTACTATCTGTTACCTCCTAAACTTTGCACTGGATATTTCACTTCCTCTTTACTGTCTGCCCTTGCTCTCTGTTTGCTTCCTTCTCGGGTCCCTCCCATGCCTTCTCCCACATTCTTCCATCTTTATCTTACTCTGTCATTCACCTCCTTCTGCCTTCTTTCCTTTCTATCAATTCTCTTTGTTCTTCCTCTTTGCCTCTCGTTTTTCATGTCATTTTCTGTCATTTTATATTTCTTTCTTCCTCTTGTCTTGAATTGTTCTCTGTTCCTGTCAAAGTCAAAGTCAAAAAGGCTTTATTTCGATAAAAATTATCATAAGAGCATCACAATTTAAAAAAAAATTACAGAGAAATTTGATTATAAGTTCATCTAAAAGTATACCTTTTCAGTAAAAATAAATAAATACATCATCATATTAAAAGGGATTAAACAAGTGTTTTTAGCCTTTTGCTTCTAATGGCCCATGCCCATGATAAAACCTTTGCCAGAACACAAGCATAAAAAGGGCGGGAGTCCGACATTAAAATGCGCAATGCTTCAACATGGTGCCTGGTTCCCAACAAGCGACACAAATGCTTTAGCCATCTGCTTCTTGGGTCAGCATACTCCTTACATTCAAATAGAAAGTGTGCCACAGTCTCTTCTCTGGACGTGCAAAATGGGCAGAGATCAGTGGTCTGATCTTTGGATTTCCACCGAGAGGTAAACGCACGAAGAGGAAGAGAACCAGTTCTAAATTTGAAGTAAAGGGACCTATCAAAGGGTCTTTCGATGATATCTAGGTATGGTTCCCGGAAAGGTAAGTCCTTGAATTTCAGGAAGTCCTCCGTGAGGCTGCCCAAGGCGTTATTAGCATTCCGCTGGGTCGCGATCCAATTCCAAAATAATTTCTTCAAGAATGCTTTCGGAGGAGAAGACCTATTCTCCCAGGCTTCACTTAGACCCAAATCACATAAGAGGGCTTTCAAGTCTCTCAGCCATTTTATCTTGTGCCACCCGGGGGATGACATTACTTCGGAAAGGCCCTTTGCATATTTTGCCAATTCAGGGACTCTCCACAACCTGGCCCATAAAAGTAGTGGGCGAAGTTTTGCTAGATCGCTAATGGGATGGCGACCCAAATCTAACAGCAACGGGATCATTGGAGTGCCCTGAGGAAGTGACATAATCGCTCTATAGAACTTCCTCTCAGATCTTATTAACTCACTGATATTGTATGAGACCCAGAGTTCGGCCCCATAGAGAGCAGAACTGACTCCCCTAGCAGCATAGATTTCAATGACAGGGGCAATAGGTCTAGATGCACAAGCGCGCTGCTCATTCAAAAGTGCCCCTGTTACCCTCTTGTGTGCTAGTAACATTTTGCTTAGATGGGGAGCCCACTGCATATTATGTGACAATCGGATTCCCAAGTAGTCGAATACATCCACCCTCCCCAAGGGTATAGCGTTCAATTGTGGGGAACGAACAGATTTTTTTTTGGGGGGGTTCATCACCAGGAACTTGGTTTTTTCAGTATTGATAATCAAGCCCCTTTGTACACAAAAATGCTGGAAGTTGTTAAGCAATTTTTGGAGGCCCATCGGGGTTTTAGACAGTAAGAGCGTGTCATCCGCAAAGAGGAGGGTCGGTATGCGCTCACCCGCCAGGGAAGGTTCATCTGAAGGATCTTTCAGCAGATGCTCGACCACTCCGTTGACATATAGTGAAAAAAGGGTGGGAGCAAGAACACATCCCTGACGGACCCCTCTCTCAACCGGAATTCTACTAGTCTTCTCTCCTTCTGGTCCCCATCTAATCTGGGCAAAAGTGTCTTCATGGAGTCTTACAATTAATCGTAAAATATAATGGGGTAACCCCATGTCACCAAGGACTCTCCAAAGACTCAGCCTAGGGACGAGGTCAAAGGCAGTCTTCAGGTCAATAAACGCAAGATAGAGACTGCCTTTGCCTATGACCACCACCTTCCAATATATTAAGAGAAGTCTGAATGCTTGTTCTATTGTGCCAGTACCTGCTCTGAAGCCTGCCTGGTAGTCGGAAAGGATGTTATTATCACTAATCCATTGTGATATTCTTAGCAACAATACTTTACCGACCACCTTTTGAGTTATGTCCAGCAGGCTTATAGGTCTATAGTTAGCTGGGTCATCCCTCGCCCCTTTTTTAAAGATGGGTACGACCTCAGCCCCTTTCCAGGATGAGGGGATTCGAGCACCCTTGGAAATTGCAATGAGCAAGCAGTGAATAAATTTAGCCCATTTCGGGACATCAGAGCGCAATAGATCGCCAGGGATACCGTCTGGCCCCGCCGCCTTTTGGGGCTTAATAGTACTAATGGCATGCTCTATTTCTTTTATGGAGAAGGTGGAATCAGAGTCTACTAGGTCTAACTCCCAATCCTTTTGTGCTGGAATGATATTAGTTATATCAGTGACATACTCAGCTCTTCTTGTTAGGGAGTCGCAATTTACTGAAGTCACCTTCCTTTCCTGGTCATCCTTGGGAGTGCCAATAATAGTGTTGTTAGAAGGGGAAGAGTACAGCTTAGCAAAGTGGTTGACCCAGACTTGACTAGAGATATTACAAGTTATAAGGTCAGAGTCTGGTCTTTTTTTTTTTCCTGATTATGTCCCAGAAGCGCCTTGGATCTTTCCCTTGGCTTGCCTCTTTTAGAGAGCACCAAAAATCTTCTTCCCAGTCCTTCTTAGCACTAACTAGTAGTTGTTTGTAGTTGTTTCTAGCTCGTTGTATAGCTACTTGGGATTTGCTTCTTATAGCCCCAATCAAGAGAGTTTTTGCGTGCCTACAAGCCGATGTGTACCATTCGCTTGTCGCTCTTGAGTTTCGAATTACCACATTTTTAGAAGAGGACTCCCTTTTCAGGAATACATTCCCAATTAACGTGAGTGCTTCCTCAAAAACAGATGTAGCTTTTCCAGGATTAGACAAAGCCAAATCAAAACTGTCCAACTTCGTCTGTGAGGCTAAAAGGACAGTATTTATAGTATTGAGTTTGGTCTCGTCTACTGATACTATATTCCACTTTAGTCGTCTCCCACATGCGGAGACTGAAACGTTCTGGGTTAGTTTGGAAGGGTTTTTAATAAAATTATTAATCCAAGGATTTTTAAGGGATAGGGAAAGTGAGTTGTGGTCGCTTTCAACTGAGGGTAAAACTACCATATCCTGTACCAAACCCCAAAGTTTAAAATCTAACAAGATATAGTCGATCCTTGAGGTGTGGTTAATTCTGTTATATGTGACGGCACCCATGGTATCTGAAGTTGTGCGGCCATTTGTGGCTCGTAAGCCAAACTCCAGCGAAAGGGCATTGAGCTGGATCGCGCATTGAGACCATTTTTTGATCGGGGGGATTGTTAGAGCAGGAATTCCCCATCTAGCATCGTCCTCACCCAAGTCAAAGGTGTCACCCAACTGTAGTGGCTCATAGGTGCAGTTAAAGTCACCCGCCACCAGGACTTGAGCACCAGCTGTGTGTTCTCTAAGCTCTGTTTCTAGGATTGCCACTATCGGGGACATAGACCCATGTTTGGTACCTCTAACATATATATTATACAGGTCAAGCTTTAAGCCTCTACTGGGGCCTCTCAAGGATATTCCTAGAATATCAGGGCTATTGATTTGCTTAGGTTTTATATTACAATTTAAGTCGATGCTTACCCAGATAAGAAGGCCTCCCGAAGGACGGCCCTTCCCGTTTCTTGGTGGCACTGCTGGAACAAAATGCGTAGTATAGCCAACTCGATATAGAGGATCCAGACTCCAAGTCTCTTGGAATAAGCAAATCTCATGGTTCCCCACTAGAACATTCCAGTCAGGGATGCTCAATTTCCTTTGGATGCCAGCTAAGTTCCAGCTGAGAATCTTAAGGCTACCCGTAGGATCGTGGGCAGTCTTAATAACAGTACCCAAGTGGTCAAAAGAGGACGGGAATACGGCTGGTTGACTAGGTTCAGCAGGAATAGAAAACTGGGCATCAATAAGCCCTAAATGAGAAGAAGGGGAGGAACATAAAGCTACAGGTTGCAAGATTACTTGATTATTAGTTTGGGAAACCAGAGGTTTATAACAATTATCGGAATGTTCCTTAATTGTAAGACTTTCAAAAGGTTGTGAAATTTTGGTGCTAAATTGATTAATGCCCTCAAGTCCATATCCTAATCGCTGTGGTGGTCAATCCACTGCTTCCAGACAACTAAATCTATTGGTAACTGGAGCACCTTTCCAGCCTACAGGGGGGGCTATATTTCTAGCTTCCTGTACATACCAATTGTCCCATTCCTTTCTACTATCACGCGTACTGATATGGGGCCGGTTGCTAGCCAGGTTATCAAGATACCTATTTGTAGGAGGGTAAAAGAAAGAGAGCCTTTTTATTTCTATG
The DNA here is from genome assembly GCF_964204655.1 of Triturus cristatus. Taxonomy (NCBI): domain Eukaryota; kingdom Metazoa; phylum Chordata; class Amphibia; order Caudata; family Salamandridae; genus Triturus; species Triturus cristatus. The sequence goes on along the minus strand of NC_140583.1, from coordinate 1,152,962,433 downwards.
CCATCAGTCTTATCCCACATACCTCTATGGCAAATATAGTCAACCGTACGTGGGTCATCAAAGTTAACTATAACACAATCTCCCCGGATCGATTTCATCTCATTACCTAGCCAGGGTACCCTACGCACCATTAAGATCTTACTACGACAGTGTGCTGGGAGCGGTCTATTGGTGGTGAGCCAATGGAGTGCCTTATTTTTTAAGGACAGTGTCGGTTCCTCAGTGTTTGGATTCAGCTTAGGGACCCCGGTCAGAATTGCAACATATGGGCCTGCTTCAGGTGGTAGATGGATATGGAGCCCTCTAGAATCTATACTCTCGGTGTTAGGGAGCAAGGGGGCTACTTGTTTAGCAGGTGCAGATTCCATGGTAGTACTAGTAGGATGGACAGCAAGTTCGCATGGTTGATTGCCCTTTTTCAATAGAGCAGGGGGAGACTTTGGACCTAAATTAGGGCCAATAGGGGTAATAGTAAGCGCTTTCGGCCCTGCCGTTAAGTTTATATTGGCTATTTTTGGTTGGCCTGGGTGGGCTGGGGCAACCTTCGTCTGGATCATACAGGATGCTTTCAGGGAAGCTATTTGCTTTTCTATGTTAGAGAGTGAAAGTTGTAAGGGCTGCAGATGGGCCTTAATGAGTTCACCCAGCCGAAGTAGTAGTTGGTTATTTATCTCACAAACTTTACAACCCTCACCAGAGCTATCCAACCTGCTAGAATTATTAAAGGTCGCAGAGCATGGCGTCGTATCAACTACAGCTTTGGTAGACGTGCTCTGAGGTAGTGCACTCTTAGTGGGCTTAAGAGCGGTTGATTTTTTTTTTAGTAAGTTTATATTTATTCACTACCTTGGCCTTCTTCCGTTTGGGAACAGCGCCCTCCCTCTTCCCACTTGACTGCTCAATAGTCAATACCTCCTGTCTTGGGCTCATAATTGGTTGCAGGATCTTCTCAGGCAACTCGCTTAGTTGTGTGTCCGAGAGTGCCAGTGATACTGAAAGATCAACCACGTTTGGGACACCATGTAATTCCACTGGGACTTCAATTAGGGGCCTAGTTTCCCCGTGGCTAGTAGGTGTTTTGGCTAATGCCAGAAGGCCTAAGGAGGAACGTCTAGCTAAGGCCAGATCCTGGGACACCATGCGTTCCAAAAGAGACATACCCTGATTGATTGCCTCGTTGGCCCTAGTAATATATTGGTCAATTGGGCCAATTGCGTTAGTAACCCCTGGTATGGTTTTAGTCTTGCTACCTCTAGTCATCATGACAGTGCTAGTGTGCTCAAACACTCCCACACAATCGATTTCAAATATATCAAATGATCAACAGTGGGACACAAGATTTTCAACAGCAAATATAAAGGGGGTGGCCCAGTCCAGTCTTACCCGGTCTTGAACGGGCTTAAACGGGCCCGCCCTTTGCCCGGGCTTAGCCCGGCGTCGCCCGCGCGCGTCCCGCGACGCGGAGGGAGCCGTGAACTTTTAAGCGCCTCCGGGCGCGTTGGCGGCGTCAGCGGCCGCAAGGGAGTCTGGGGGCTGTAGTCTCCCCCCGCTCTCGTCCGCGATGTAAAGTGGCGGCGGCGGGGGAGACACACAGCAGAAGGGAGCCCAGGAGCTGCGGCGGCGATGGCAGAATGCAGAGTAGAGCAGAGCAACAAGAGTTTACCCCAACAGGTAGGCAGGTCTCTTCCAAAGTAGGCTTCCTGTCTAATTTTGCTCTCTTTCACTATTTTCTCTTCCATTTGTAACATTACCATTCAATTCGTTTCCTAGCCCTCATCTTATTTGTATTGTCTATAACATCTCCTTTTTTGGGGCCTTTGGGCCAATTTCTTCGTTACTTTCCCTCTGGTCGTGCCAATGCTTCTTTCTTTTATACCCCTTTTTTGTTCTTTGCCTTTCTTCTTTTATCTTTCCCTTTCTTTTCCTCTCTCATTCTTACCCTACCCTCATTCTTACCCTACCCTCTATTGTTCCTCACTCTGTCTCCCTCACTGTCACTTATGTTCTTTTGTTCACCATTACTTAAATTATCTCTTTCCTTCCCACTGTCTTATGCTATCAATATGTTGAGTGATTTGCTCCCCTCTTCCTCCGGTTATAATCATCTGTCCGAGTGCTGAGATCGGAGCTGTGTGGGGGACATACTTTGAGGGTCCCATTACTTTCCTAGACAGGTCATACTAGGGAATAAAGAGGCCCTTTGATCTCTGGTGCGTTTAGCAGGTTCAGCTGAGTTTTGCTTAACATTAAAGCATCTATTGCTCGTCACTAAACGAGGCCCGAGTGCACAGATGACCTTGTGGTTTCAACAACTTTGTTGATAGGATACAAAGGAGGGAAGAGAAGGAATGAAGCCCTACTGCAAACCCTCAGCCAGGTCAGGGGAGTAGATGGGGCCGTCTGTGACCCCACTCAGCACACCTTATGTGCTCTTATTAAAGAGTAAGTCATTTTCCTAACTAGCTACAAGCACATATTGTAAAAAAAAAAAAAAGTGAAGGAGAAAGCTGGGAAGCTTCCAAGTACGCGCTTCACATGTATCTTCTGCCTGGGCTCATCCTCCGACGGGGTTTCTCTGCTCTTGGGACGATGGCTGCGATGGTTTTTATTTCACTGACTTCACGAGCCACCGAAGGGGCCTCACCCACTATGTAAGGCCTGGATATACAAGGCTGTGCAGTGAACCCACCCCAACTCAGCCAGCCTCTCTGCAGAAGCGACAACTGTTAGGCTGCATTTTTTTAAATTTCTTATGAGGCCAGTTGGAACTGGGGGAGGGTGGGGGGGCGCAGTGTAGTTGAAGATTGCCCCCCTGTCACTGCAGGGGCTGCTGAGGGCCTTCGTTACACCCCTGAACTGCAACTAAAGAAATCTCTGATCCATCTTTCAGGCACATAATTCATCAGCCTTATTTTTACGTGTTTTAGCCACCCACTGAATTGCTCGGAATTGGTTACATGAGTAGCTCTGCAACAGCAGATGGCTTTACCTTTGGGTCTACCAGTTTATCAACACAAGCACGTTTACTCTTGTATATTATTATACACAGACCGAGACCAAGAAAGGGACTCTCATACACCTCAGGACCCAGCTGTTCCCTTCGCTCGATTGCCAACCTCGGAGCCCAATAATTTAAATGCACATTAGGTGCCTTATGTGGTCTAAATGAGGGGCCACGTTCCAGGCTTGTCTCTCAGCACTCATGAACAACAATACTCTGCGTTATTAGCACGATAAGAAATACCAAAATGCAATAATATAAACGCACATAAATTCTAGATGAATGATTCAAGAAAACGTCACACAAAAGTCACACACCTACTTGTTCTTCCCGGGCCTATTGACTGGACTGCAGTGGCACAAACTATTAACCTACACTGCAGCTGCACCTCGAAGGAAACTGCTGGACTCCTCCCCTAAGCTCCAGGCCTCCTATCAAAAGAAAATCAAGAGGAGTTGCTCGGTCTCAGTGGAAGAAGCAGAAGCCACCAACACACCCACTCCTAAATTGTCACAGATGGCCTGCCCTGCCTCCATCCTTCTGACCCCTCCCTGGGCCATGTGAATAATTCCCAATGTAAAAGTTTATTCCTGGCAGTAACACCCACTAGTGCGTCATCAGTGCCCTTATTTTATGCCTCCAGGTCGAGCAAAACCTTGCCCAGCCAACACATGCACAGGGCCAAGGGCCATCCTCCTCCACCCCCTCAAAAGATACCACTGATTACACATCTTTGTCCCCAAGCAGCAAGCACAATTTATTGCTAGAAGCTCAGTGTCTCTTCTCACCCTTTTGTTACCCAACCAGGGTGGCATGGCGATACCCATTTCGCTCCTTAACTCTAACAGTCCCTGCATCAGAATATCCTGTACATAATAGATAAGGGCCACAGGGTCAGGAGTGGGAGAGGATGAACTCTTTATGCGGAGTGCAATATGCATGCTCATGTTAAAAAGTCTGATGCCTTCATGTTTGTGGAGCAGCCTTCCACCCCTGCAGTTTGCTTCCGAAGTAACCCTGATTATGTAAGAGTAATGTCTTAGCTGGAGGGTGGGGATGGACTGGTGTGACCAACAAGTAAAACCTATGTTCGAGGCATATGAGCTGCAGATTGTACACTTAGGATAGGTCGCCATCTGGTGTTGGGCCCGGATGTTTGCAGTTTGTTTTTCTTCTTGGACAGTCTTTGGAAGTCACGAGTTTGGTGACTCCTCCTTCGGTCCGTACTGCGCATGGGCTTCGGCTCCATCCTCAGATTGTTTTTTTCCGCCATCGGGCTCGGATGTGATACTTCGTGCTCCGGCTTCGAACTTCTACGGTTCCAGCCTCGACGGAAAATCCTCGATTCTTCGAGTTCCTTCATCATCTTCATCTCTCGAAGCGGCACTTTTCTCCATCCCGTACATCGACACCGGCCTCCGGGCCCTCCGCGACTCCGGTCCCGGCCGATGGAAAGGACTCCGTTCAAAAAGTGCCCAAAATGTGGGTCTAAATTTCCCCACACCGACCTCCATCAGGTGTGTAACCTTTGCCTCTCTCCGGAACACGAGGCTAGAGACTGCCCCGCCTGCAAGTCTTTTCGATCGAAGAAGACCATCCGAGATCGAAGAGCTCGACGCACCATGGCGCACTCATCCTCGGCAGCTCCACCGGACATCTTCGGAGACGACGGCGAAGCTTCGGGGCAAACACACACCGAGCAGGAGGAAGACGTCGTCAGCGCTTCCGAGGCCGACGACTCCGACGTGGAGGACGTTACACCAGCGCAGCGGGCCGTGAGTACTATGCCCCCTCCCACCCCCGCGCCAAAAACCAAAGAGACTCAGGTTACTCCCTCGCCTGCCGGCCTGGGCAAAACCAAAACCAAAACTTCGATCACCCCACCTTCGGGCCCGGTGTCGAAGCACCCAAAGTCTCATGGCAGCTCGGGATCGAGCCAGCCGACACCCGGTGCCGAAAAACAGCATCCGGCACCGAAGACTGCAAAATCCAGCTCGACTCCGAAACCACCGGTGCCGAAGCCTGGACACTCGGTGCCGACCAAACACAAACACAAATCTGTCGGCACCGACGCTCCGGCGCCGAAACATCATTCGACGCCGAAACACCCGGAGACCTCAAAAAAGCATGGCGCACACAGACCATCGAAACCCCCGGTTCCGAAATCACCGGTGCCGACAGACGACTCGACACCGTTGGCTCCGTTTACACCAGACCCTTTACAAAAGACTTTGTCCAAAGATCCAAATACTGGGCTTTTGACTTTAACTACCAAGAAAAGACGCCTTGATGCTCCGGCTCCTCCTCCTCCACCCAAAAGGAAGGACTCTGCTACTTCTCCCCTCAGAGTGCCCTCCCCACCACCGCCTCCCCTACCCACACCTCCTCCACCGCCTCCACCTCACAGGTCTCCGCCACCTTTACCTCACTACGATCCGGCCCCATCCCCAGATCCAGATGATGGGGATCCGGACAATTACCCGGCGGACCCCCCAATGGATCCCACTCCACCAGGGACCCCAGATCCATGGGAGGATTACAATAACCCTGATATACCCAATGTACCTCAGGACGACCTATACCCATCAAGGCCGTCTCCTCCAGAGGACTCCTTAGGGTTTCATCATTTAGTGCAGAGAGCAGCACACTACCATGGGGTGGACATGCACAGTGAACCAGTAGAAGAAGACTTCCTACTGGATACATTTGATATACAAGACAAATCTACTTCCATTTTACCCATGCTTAAGGGTGTCACCAAGCACGCTACAGAGGTGTTCAAAGACCCTGTTAGAGCCAGAGTACTGAACCCTAGAATAGAGAAGAAGTACAAGGCGGCACCCACAGACCCTGCTTACATCAAGGGCCCTGCTCCCCTAGATTCCCTAGTTGCCTCCACAGCTAGAAAGCGGGCTAACTCCCAATCCTCAGGAGATGCCCCACCGCCAGACAAAGAATCTAAACTTCTGGACGCGTCTGGTAAACGCACCGCCTCCCAAGCTGCAAACATGTGGCGCATTGCAAACACACAAGCACTGCTTGCGCGATATGATAGAGCACACTATGACGAACTAGAGGCTCTTATGCAGCACCTTCCAGAAAAATACAAGCACAAGGCTCATGACCTTATACAGGAGGGTAAACTAATCACAAACACCTCCATTAAGTGTGCCCTCGATGCAGCCGACACTGCTTCTAGGGCCATAAATACCAGTGTCCTGCTTCGCCGCCACGCCTGGCTCAGGATCTCAGGGTTCAAACCAGAAGTCCAGGCATCCATACTCAATCACCCCTTTGACCAGGAAACACTCTTTGGGCCAAAGGTAGACGAAGCGCTCGAAAAGATGAAGAAAGACACAGACACAGCAAAGTCTATGGGGGCACTCCGAACACAAGCCTCCAAACGTTCCTTTCGACGCTCGTCCTTTCGTGGCACAGGTAGAGGCTCCTCCACCGATAACGCCTCTTCCTCCTACAAGTCCCCTCCTCAAAATACCTTTTCAAAGGGCAATCAGAGAGGTGGTTACAGGGGTAACAACAATAAGGGCAGGGGCAAAACCAACAACACCCGTTCTGCCACCCCCCCCGCACAATGACTCCCCTCCGCTCCCCCCAGACCATTCCACTCCGGTCGGGGGCAGACTACAAAACTTTATCCACGTATGGGAGTCCATAACATCGGACAAATGGGTGACCCAAATTATTCGGTCAGGGTACTGTCTAGAGCTAACATCTACCCCACCCAATATCCCACCAAGGCACCGTCCAATGTCTCAAGAACATTCCACACTGCTCAAACAAGAGGTACTTTCACTCCTGCAAAAACATGCTATAGAGCAGGTCCCCGTCAACCAACGAAATCTAGGGGTCTACTCTCTATATTTCTTAATACCAAAGAGAGACGAGACCCTCAGACCCATTCTGGACCTCCGGCCTCTAAATGCCTACATACACTCAGACCATTTTCACATGGTCACTCTACAACAAGTCCTCCCACTCCTCTGCCAGGGAGACTTTCTCACAACCTTGGATCTGAAAGACGCATACTTTCACATTCCAATACACCCCTCTCACAGGAAATACCTCAGGTTCGTGGTGGACGGGCAACATTACCAATTCACGGTTCTCCCCTTCGGGGTCACCACCGCACCACGGGTGTTTACCAAATGCCTAGCAGTAGTAGCAGCACACCTCAGACGTCAACATATTCACGTCTTCCCTTACCTAGACGACTGGCTAATAAAAGCCGCGTCCTACGACCAATGTGTGCAGCATACAAACAGCACCATCCAACTGCTCCACCAGCTAGGCTTCACGGTGAACTACCAAAAGTCCCACCTCATACCATCTCACACAAAGCAATACCTCGGGGCCACTATAGACACCTCCAAGGGTATTGCCTATCCAAACTCAGCCAGAATCACAACCATTCAAGCCTTACGCAAAACATTCCTTCCTCAGCACTCTCTTCCAGCAAGAGTGTTTATGAAGCTCATAGGAATGATGGCGTCTTGCATTTTCATAGTGCCCCATGCAAGACTCCACATGCGTCCACTTCAAGAGTGCCTAGCACAACAGTGGAACCAGGCCCAGGGTCAGCTGACGGATCTGGTGTTGGTGGACGGCCGCACACATCACTCTCTGCAGTGGTGGAACACCACAAACCTTTCCAAAGGACGGCCGTTCCTGGACCCGGTTCCTCAAGTAACTCTAACAGCGGACGCATCGCTCTCCGGCTGGGGAGCGCACCTTCTACACCTCACCATGCAAGGTCTATGGACGCCACAGCAAAAATCGCTCCACATCAACCATCTGGAGCTCTTGGCAATCTTTCTAGCCCTAAAATCTTTCCAAAAACAGATTTCGGGCAAAGCAGTCCTCATTCGCACAGACAATATGACTGCAATGTATTATATCCAAAAACAGGGGGGGACACACTCTCCCCAGCTCTCCCGCTTAGCCCAGAGCATATGGAGATGGGCAATTCCTCAAAACATCTTTCTCCTGGCACAGCACGTTCCAGGCGTACAAAACACCATGGCAGATCTGCTCAGCAGACAAACGCAACAAATACACGAATGGGAACTGCATCCACAAGTTCTTCACCCCTTCTTCCAACAGTGGGGGCATCCTCAGATAGACCTCTTCGCCACCCACGAAAACAAAAAATGCCCAAGCTTCGCCGCCAGATACCCACACCCATTGTCCAAGGGCAATGCGATATGGATGAACTGGTCAGGCAGATTTGCATACGCCTTTCCACCTCTCCCACTAATTCCATTAGTGGTCAGGAAGCTACAACAGCACTCCCTCACACTCATTCTGGTAGCTCCGACGTGGGCCAGGCAGCCGTGGTACACCACGCTACTACAACTGTCAGTGGTACCACATCAAAAACTGCATCTATCCCCATGCCTCCTAACCCAGAACCATGGAGAAATCAGGCACCCGGACCCAGCTCAGCTCAACCTGGCGATCTGGCTCCTGAAATCCTAGAATTCGGATACCTTAACCTTCCCCCTGATTGTATGAACATCATCATGGAAGCCAGACGTCCTACCACTAGAGCATGCTATGCCGCAAAGTGGAAAAGATTTGTAATTTACTGCCGTAACAATACAATCAACCCTCTAGATGCATCCATACAGCACATCCTATGCTATCTACTCCATCTTCACAGGTGTAACCTGGCATACTCATCCATACGCCTACACCTAGCAGCGATCGCTGCTTATCTACAAAACAGGCAGCATTTATCACTCTTCAGAGTGCCCGCTATTAAAGCCTTCATGGAAGGCCTTAAACGAGTAATTCCTCCCAGGGCACCACCTTCCCCTGTATGGAATCTAAATTTAGTTCTTACACGACTAATGGGTCCGCCCTTCGAACCAATGCACAAATGTGAGCTACAGTTTCTCACCTGGAAAACAGCTTTCCTTGTAGCTATCACTTCCCTTAGAAGGGTTGGTGAAATACAAGCGTTCACCATACAGGAACCCTACATACAAATGCATCACAGCAAGGTCATACTTCGCACAAATCCGAAGTTTCTGCCCAAAGTCATTTCCCCCTTCCACCTCAATCAATCAGTGGAATTACCTGTCTTCTTCTCGCAACCCCAATCTGTTGCAGAAAGGGCCTTACACACACTTGATGTAAAAAGGGCGTTACTATACTACATACAAAGAACGCAACCCTTCAGGAAGACTAAACAATTGTTCGTTTCCTTCTCTCCACCACATAAAGGCAACCCCATTTCAAAATCAGGGATAGCTAGGTGGATTGTAAAATGCATACAAATTTGCTATCAAAAGGCAAAGAGAACATTATCTGTTCCCCCTAAAGCCCACTCTACAAGAAAGTTAGGGGCTTCTATGGCTTTTCTAGGGAATATACCCTTAGATGACATCTGCAAGGCAGCCACATGGTCTACACCGCACACCTTCACAAAACACTACTGTGTAGATGTGCATTCCAAGCAGCAAGCTAGGGTGGGCCAGGCTGTACTAAAGACACTTTTTCAAACAGCTGCAACGGATACCGGTGGTCGCCGCTAAGGTTGGGTACTGCTATATAATCTATGCTAAGTGTACAATCTGCAGCTCATATGCCTCGAACGGAATATGCTACTTACCAGTATGCATCTGTTCTTGGCATGTAGAGCTGCAGAGTTGTACATGCCCACCCGCCTCCCCGGCTACCTGTATCCGTTCCAGTACATCTTATTTAGATACAACACATGGGTTTCTCACTGTTATTACTACGCTCCATCATTTCCCTGTTGGCGAAAAACAATCTGAGGATGGAGCCGAAGCCCATGCGCAGTACGGACCGAAGGAGGAGTCACCAAACTCGTGACTTCCAAAGACTGTCCAAGAAGAAAAACAAACTGCAAACATCCGGGCCCAACACCAGATGGCGACCTATGCTAAGTGTACAACTCTGCAGCTCTACATGCCAAGAACAGATGCATACTGGTAAGTAGCATATTCCTTATGCTGCACAGGGCTGTCTGCAGAAGCAGGAGAATTTTTGCAGGAGATAGTGGGAATACAATGGTTTTGATGTGTAAACAACTTCTTTTGTAAAGTGGTATTGCCAAAATAATGGTACTGTGTGTGTTTTTGGAAAACAATAATGCTAGTTTATAAATAAATAAATAAAAAAGAGTAAATGAGTTTGCAGAGTCTGGTCAGTAATTGGTAAGTATAAGATCTAGTAACTACTTTATTACATTATAGAGGTCATATAGTGGATTTAAATTACCATGTTGATCGGGTGTGGCCTTTTGAAAGCCACTTCAGTTGACTGTGTTCCCAGAACAACACCATCTCCTCCTTTAACATTTTAACCACCAAAATCCTTCTATACTGACTGCCCAATCTGAGGAAAGGCAAAACAGGTGGTTGCAAAGAAAGCTCTTATACCAGCAACACACTGGGAGGTGGAGAGGTAGATTCTAAAATAGGTAGTATTGATGTGGAGAAGATTCCTATATTCTCTAACATCTTTCTCACAATAGTCTCAAAACCAGCTGCAAAATAGACCTCTATCAGCAGGAGTAAGTCCCATCTAAAAAGGCACTGATTGACTTGAAGAGGCAGAAGGGCGAGCAACTCCATTAACATGTCCAAGTCACTCATAGCGAAAGAAAAACATGTATGCAATGCATTGCAGCAAAGTGGCTGGGGCAAGCACCACTCCAAGTAACAACTCACATACAACGGGAGATGATGTAGGAATTTCAAGAAGCTAGTTGTGTAGTCGCATGAACACAGAATGATCAATATATCTAGTAACATCCCAGAAGAAACAGAACACAGAGACATCAAAATACACAAACACCTAGACATAGAGGTACCTATTAATGCAGGCCTACAACCACAACTGTAAACAGACTTCAATAAATGTGGTCTCTCACGCACACAAACAGCAGATATACCAAAACACAAAGGTTCACCTTTTAGGTCGAAGCCTACCAGACAGCACAGTGGTCTGGTTGCAAAGACTTTTGGGGAACATTCCAGAAGCTTACCTAGACATGCATTCTGCCTATTGCTTACCATTGACTTTGCCTTTTGTTTTTCTCATTTGCATGCTTTCTATTAATTGGCTTTATTTGTTTTCAGCCTAACTTAGTCCGTCAGGTGAAGCATAACCTTTTTACTACCTCCCTATGTGGCTATTTGTATTGTTCTGGCATGCGTCCAACTTTATAGGATCCAGCATTTATGGTGAACGTTCGCATGATTTATGTTTTATATTTGATGTTTGCTTGGCAGACTTACAGAATCCTCGAGTTTACACTGGCCTCCAGTACACTGTTCTATGGAGTGACGGGTTTCTTTGCCTATAACATCTAGCCTTGAAAAAGTCCTTTGGACGAAACACGTGTCCGCTGCCAGTGTGTTTTTGTACATGGATCTTTGGGAAGAAGAGAAAATAAAGACAAAACAACATTTTATGGACTCCCTGTGTTTACTAAATTGGCTACTACCTACATTACAATTTGGATTGATTCGGTGTGCCTCTGCAAATGTGCATGATATAATATATATATATATATATAATTGTTTCAATTAATGGTAAGGCTAAATGTATATACCTGGAAAGGGACTATTAGTTATAGATTCCTTACCTTAGAATTACCCCCAGGCGTCAGACCTGCTCATCGGTAGGTGGCATCGGTCGACTCCGCGTTTGTTGGCCCCTGCAAGCTGACGTCCATTCTTTCTTTTTCTGCGCCAGCCAGTGCAGATCCGGAGAGAGCGGTACCCTTGGTCACCTTTGACTAGCACTTTTTCGACTTTTGTCGACATCTTTTTCAAGTCGTTCGACTGTGGGTGCACGTAGGGATGTCCCATCGTCGGACCGGCTTCAAGCCTTGTGACTCCTCTCACAAGCTGTGTCTGTCACAGATCTGCACCTCGTGTGCTTCTGGTGCTTGGAGCATGACCACCACCTGAAGTCGTGCTCCTACTGTCCGGCCATGAACCCGAAGTCTTTGCTGGAGCAGTCCCGAAAGCTCCTGGAGGCCTGGCCGTCGGCTCCGTGCTGCTCAATGACCCTGCCAAAAAACCAATGCACAAAGAAGAAGGAGGAGACGTCAGGCCGCCAGGAGGTGCAGAGACCAAGAAACTGGGTCGAGGACGAGGTAAACTCCAGTAACTCACGGAATAGGCGAAGCCAATGGTAATCTCGAAAAACATAGTGATACTAGAAGCTAATACTATAATCAATTTAGCCAATATCGACCTCACGGCAGCGGAAACCCAACTTTTATCTCTAGGACTATCCTACTTCCCAGAGTCTAACTTTAATTATACATGGACGAGAGCGGACATTTATAAATACATCAGGAAATTGAAGCTAAAAAAACTCCATCAGCAACGACCAAACCCTGATCAATTGAGCAATCCCACACTAATGCAGAGTACAGATAGTACTGCCGGGTTAACAGTCTCTTCTGTCGGACTACTCCAAGATCTGTGTGAATTGGAAAGTGGAACTGAAATCACAAACTGAAATCAGCACCATTGCCATGTAGGAGTATGTGCAAAACCGACTACTCCTTTTTTTAAATAAATCCAAATTTTTCTCTATTATGGTTCGTGATAACTTGGATGTTTTCAGCGAACTTCAAGAAATTGAATATCATTACGAACGGATCAACCAGAAAATATACCAACCATGAAAGGAAATTTAATCAACTTATTACCAAGCTAAGAGAAGAAAAAATGTGGTAATTAGGAACTCCGATAAGGGCGGTAATTTCGTCCTATTGCCAATGGATGAATACATGAAGGAGGCGTACAGTCTATTGAATGACCAGGAATGTTATAGGAAAAGTTCTCCACTAAATTTAAAAGCATGCAAGACTCATTTTTTTAAACACCTTTTAGCGTGGAAGAGTCTGGGACGTCTCAGTTGGGAGGAGTATACATTTCTTAAAAAGGAGCATCCTATGGTCCCGGTAATCTGTTTTATTCCCAAAATTCATAAGAACATTGAGAGACCACCGGGGAGGCCCATTATTGCAGCCTGTGATGGACCGTTGGAGAATATGTCCATATACATAGACTTCTTTCTGCGGGTGTTTGTTAAAAACCTGAAGTCCTATGTGCAGGACACGTGATTGTTTAAGAAAAATTAAGGACATACGTTGGAATTCAGAATATATGCTTATTGCTTTAGACGCATCTTCCCTATACACATGTATCAGGAACAAGGATGGCATTAGAGCTGTGGAGTACTTTCTCAACACCAGGCCAATCATTTATGCACAACACACTAAGATGGTACTTGACATGTTGCTCTTCTGTTTAGAGAATAATGTATTTTTGTTTAATGGCAAGATGTTCCAACAAACACAGGGAGTGGCAATGGGGGCCAGCTTCGCCCCCAGCTATGCCTGTTTGTTTATGGGCTGGTGGGAGGAGCTGGTCCTCATGAGGCAATATAAGGAAATTTATGATACCAAGATGGTTTCCTGGCTGCGCTTTATCGATGACCTGTTAATTGTGTGGAGAGGGAGTGAAGAAAGTGCCATTGAATTTATTGATTAGATCAATCAGAATGATATCAATTTGAAGTTTACATCTACCATAGAGACACAGTTACATTTTTAGTTGTGCAGGTCCTAGTTAGAAATAACGTTTTATCAACCACCCTTTTTAGAAAGCCAACGGCTGGAAATACGGTATTGCATGCTTCGAGTGCCCATCCTCCCCATCTCATAAAAAGAATTCCTTATGGGGAGATATTGCATATCTGACGCATTTGTAGTAATAATGAGGATACCAAAATAAAGCAGACAGAAAGCCGGGCTCGGTTTCTGGCTAGTGGGTACAGAATGGAAATTGTAGATGCAGCAATAACTAGAACAAAAAAAAAAGGGGCCCGAGATGACCTATTCACATACAGGGTCACAGAGGGAAGTGGGGATGACCATAAAGAAACAAAGACAGCAACCCACCAGGCTCATTCTCTCGTACTCCAAGCAGGAACAGCAAAAAAGGGCTATAGTAAGACGTAACTGGCATTTCATTCAGGATGACCCGGTGATTGGTAAGTTAGAACCATCCAATCCATCGATAACATTTCGGAAAACCATGAGCATGGGCAATATGCTACTGAGCAATAACCAGGATATACAGTATAAGAATCAATGGTTAACGGCCAGAAGGGGCTTTTTTAAGTGTGCTACATGTAAAGCCTGTCAGTTTGGCTTACACAAGAAGTTCTATACAACAGCTTTCTCTACTAAGGTCTGTGAAATTAATCCGCACCTTACCTGCAAAACAGAATTTGCTGTTTATGTATTAAAATGTAGCTGTAACTTCAAATATATAGGAAGCACAAAACTGTCCGTACACAAAAGAATCCTACAGCATATCCGGGCAATATCCAATAATGACCCTAGTTAACCAGTGGCCAGAAACTTTAAGGCAACTCATGACAGTAATCCTAGACATCTAAAATATTATGTCATAGAGGCAATTCCTTTATCTAAAAGAGGGGGAGAATGGGACGCTAATTGAGGCGCCTAGAAACTACTTTCATTTTGGAATTTGATTCAAGCAGCCAGGTGGTCTCAATACTACTGAGGACCTGCACATGTTTTTATGAGCTGATACTTCATAAATTTGATCTAAGATGTTATAATATGAGTGTAAGGATGACATTTATTTGTATGTGTTTAAGAGGATGCAGTGGACAGAATTGGAATAATTAATATCAGTAATTTTTGCGCCATCGCAAAATATAATGTTTTCAATTAGGCCTCCTTCACACAAGGTGAAAAATGAGATGAATTGGTCCACAATAAGTTTTTTTAATATATTTTCTGGTTTTTATTCTTATTTATATCCATATTTATGCATTTTAACAATTGGTTCAAGACATATTATTAATCAATATATGTGTTTTATTGGGAATCAGCTGTTATTTGTGACAATAGTGATTATTTATTGATCTATTTATGGATGCATCCCAGTTCCCTTGAAACCCGTGTACTTGCACCTTTGAGCTCAATTTTGCACATGCATGATCAGGCATTGCATATGATAATTATTGGGTACACATCCAGTTCCAATCAGAATGTAGCTTTGACCCAATATTTTTCAGTATTTTGTATGTTGTTTACACTGGCACTTTTTGAAATCAGTACTGTAGCACATCGTCACCTTAATTTTGGATCAATGTAAGGCGCAACCAATGTAGGTTCACAGAAATAGACCCACATTAATGGATTGATAGTTATTAAACCGATTTTATCCATTATGAAAGCCTTTTACATTACACTGTGTCAACAATTTGGTGCCCCTAATTGGAATTTTAGTGACGGTAATAACAGGTACCTGGTTTTAACTTCTTTCTTATCACATTTGGTAGGGGCACATTCTTTTTGATTCATGTATAGCTTTGGACTGGAAAAGGGATTCTTTTAGCATTCAGGCTGTTACTGTTTTCCATTAACATCATTGATAACCATGTAGTACATTATGAACTGATTTACAATTTATTTGTTCCCGAAATATATGTGTATTATACCGTTTTAATCTAGTCATCTATCATAAATGCAACAAACAATCTTAGGACTTTAAAAGACGGTTTTACATTCTAAGTACTGTCATGTGATCAAGGCCGCTAGTTCGCCAGAAACGTGTTATGGCAGATTTTGTTTGGCAATAAAAAAGTAATTGCACTTACTTTGGGTCCGCGCTCGTTTTCCATGGCGGTGGAGTGGCAGCGAGGTGTTGGGTATGGATATAGTGATGTCACTGACCATGTCATGAGTGATGTAATATGTGACGTCATCAGCAGTGCATTGCGGGCGCGTGGTTATAGTTAGCTGAACTAACTATAACTGGGGAATTTCAATGGTTTTGTACGAGTGAAAAGTCCAGCTAACTATAACGCCCCTGAAACCTATGGTTTTTTCAGTGAATTTCTAAGGTTTTTTTAAATGCTAATTCCTAACTATAACGTGCCTGAAACCTATGTTTTTTTAAGTGAATTTCAAAGGTTTTTTAAATGCTAATTTCTAACTATGCCTACAGAGATAGGACATGTGAAGAAAGAAGAAAAAACGCACAGAAAGAAAAAAAAGAAATGCAGAAAGAAGCAACAGAAGTCCTCAAAGACGAAGAAAAGTGCAGGAAGAAGGATAACGTGCAGAAAGAACAAACAGAAGAGCAGAAAGAAGCCTTGTTGCAAAATCATCCTCTTCCCTCAACTTTTTCAGACGGATACTGGTGGTAACTGAGTCGGACTAACCAAACCTAGAGCCAGTGCTATGTTAAAAGACACTCAGAATACAGTGAAAACACCTACATACACTAGAGAACACTATGCGTTGGGTTCCCCCTGTGATCAGTATGACCTCCTCTGTAAGCCCCTAGTATATAATCGGGCAGGGGATTAACACTACCTCTTAAAACGCGCCACAGGGCGTGTTTGCACACGTCACCTCAGGCCCTGTCCCCTCACTTCCCCACTGTGTAAACACGCCCTGTGGCCGTTTTAAGTTGGGAGATTAATTCTCCTTGAATTCTGAGGGTCCAACTAGACCACTAGGTACCTCCAGTAAGCGCCACAGAGCTGCGTTGCAGAGAGATGTAAAAAGAGGCACGGCCTAGACCACCTCTCTGCAACGCAGCGCAGTGGCGCTTACTGGAAGAACCTGGAGTGCTAGTTGGCCCCCAGGGTCCCTCAGGATTGAAGGGGAATTATTTCCCCAACTTAAAACGTGCCACAGGGCGTGTTTGCACACGTCACCTCAGGCCCCGTCCCCTCACTTCCCCAGTGTGTAAACACGCCCTGTGGCCGTTTTAAGTTAGGAGATTAAGTCCCCTTGAATCCTGAGGGTCCCTAGGGTCCAACTAGCCCACTAGGTAACTCCAATAAGCGCCACAGAGCTGCGTTGCATAGAGGTGTAAAAAGGGGCTCGGCCTCAGAACACCTGTTTGCAACGCAGCTCCCTGGCGCATACTGGAGATACCTGTTGGGCTAGTTGGCCCTCAGGGACCCTCAGTATTGAAGGGGAATTAATTCCCCAACTTACAACTGGCCAGGGGGCGCGTTTGCAGAGTGCTGCAAGGAGGGGACGTGGCCTCCGGCACAATGACGATCTTTTTTTTTTTTTTTTTTTTTAAGGAGGGCTGTGTGGCCCCCCTTCTTTTTCTAATTTACTGGCCCTGGGGACCCCATCCCCCAGGGCCTGCACCCTAATTTTTTTTGTTGAAAAAAATACATTTGACCCTCCCAAGGCCTTAATCGGCCCCGGGGACCCCAACTCCCGGGTCATGGCCTTTTGTTTTTTTAATTCTTTAGGAGGGGGCTGCGTTGCCCCCCTCCTCAGGCCACTTATGGCCCCGGGGACCCCCTCCCCCGGGGCCGGCCTTTGTTTTTTATTATTTTAAAAAAATATATATTTATAGAAACACCTAGGACATGCTGGACAAACCGTATGTACCTATCGCCATGACGATTTGCGTGATATTCATTAAAAGGCGACTATGCATAGAATGAATCCACATGGAATGTATTTACACTGCTAGTGAAGCTCTGACGTGTCTGACGCCCTACCATGCCTAATCCCGGCACCCCTGCCGGTGGGTACTCTCCAAGTAGACACCCTTCTCGTTTATTTATACAAACATGGGTAGCTATTGACGGGCACATTTAATATACACGCACACCAAGCCATTCAAAGGGGATTCGACAAAAATTCGACCAAACTATGCAAGAAACCCCCTTCACGGTTAATAAAACACACATCCACCGCCGGATGTGTAATACTTTTTATTTTACTCTCTGGAAAGGAGACGCACCTCACTTGAGAGTCACAGCGTGCTCCTGGCTGAGCCCAATGCTGTTACACCCACCAGTGCCCGCCGAGTGCCTCACACCTCTGTGTTGTATTCCACCAGCTAGTGCGTATGCTAGGACACTCTCTAGCCCATGTGCACTGTAACACCACCCCGTGAATATGTCATGCCACACTTGCCTTCGCACGGGTTATATTGCCCCATCTAACGTGTCTTCCTCGATGCCTATGTTATAACGCACATCGCTATGCCATACATATTACAATCTGGGATCCATATCTTTGTCACAGTGCATATGCAACGTTACACTCCCTAGCACATATTTTATATTACAACTTTAGAGACTAGTTAGGTTACACAACACTGCTCTGTGCATATTACACTCCAAGGCGCATATCGCATAGCACGCGCTAGTGCCTGTGCTATCTCGCGCTCTCCAATGAATCTGTCATTGCGCACAATGTATTGCATATTATATTTCACGCCCCGGTTCATCTTATAGCACACTTTTTGGTGCATAGTCTATACCATATACTGTATCTAGTTTTCATTTTCAATCGTGCTCTCAGGACTATGTTCTATATAACACTGCGTCCACCTACCCTTTTCACGGGCATTACATTTTGCGATGGGGGGGTGGAGGGTCAGGGGGTGTTTCTGCCAAGTGAGCCCGGAGTCACAGTCACAAACGTCCTCTTCTTCCTGAATAAAAGTGAGATTATGCTGCATACTTGTTCATATTTTAAGTAGTTCGCACAGACACACATTTTAAAAACAATAAAGACCCACCTTCTCTGAACAGTTAGCTTGCTGCCCCATCCGCCTCCTCCCTATTCTCTGTTGTCTGAATCCATGGACTAGCCTCCTCCCTCCTGCCATGCATGGTCTGATGTGCTGCCACTGCCCTCCATTTAGCACGATGTACCAGTCCACTCCTCCTGCCCTCCTTTGCCCAATTCTATGGCCCATCATTGACCTCCTGCTTAGCCTCTGTGCTTAGCTTGCTGCCCCTATTCTCCTTCCCCCTGCCCTCCGATGTCTTTGTGCATGCCCCTGCTCCATCCTTTTTGCCCAACATGTTCCATGGACCTGCCACTCCTATCTACTCTGAGTGTTCTGTTGAGCTGCCACTCCCCTCGCACCTGCCTAGCATTGTCAGATGACTGTAACCTGTCCCTGCCACCTCCACCCTGCCTGTCCACATGCCATGCCCCTATCCCCTTCCTCCTGTCCTCCATGGTCCATTTTACTGCCACACCCTTCTGCCCTCCCTGGTCTGTTGTGCTGTAACTGCTCCTCCTGCCTGCCCCGCGCGGTCTGTTGTGAGGTCCCTTCCCCTGAACTCTCTTGTCTGTGCCCAGGTCCTGACCCTCCCTTCTATCCTCCATGGTCCTTTGTGCATGCCCCTGCACCCTCCTTCTTGCCCATCATAGCCATTGTGCTGCCACTAACCCTCCCGCTTGCCATGCATGGGCTTCTGTGCTGCCATGGCCACTCCCACTTTCCCTGTGTGGTCAGCTAGCTGCCCCTGACCCCCTCCCACCTTCCCTCCATGGTCTGTGTGTATGCCATCATAGTCTCATTGTTGCTCTCCATGGTGTGTCTTGTTTCTAGTGCCCATCCTGCCTGACCTCAATGGTCATCTTGCTGCTCCTGCCCTGCCCCCTAGCCCCCAGCCCTCTGTTTCCATGTGCAGACCCCTATTCCCTCCCTCCTGGCTTGTCTGTTCCATTGTAATGCCCCTGATCTGTCCCTCCTGCCCTTTGTGGTCTGTTATGCTGCAGCTTTCTCTCCTGTCTGTCCATTATGGTCCGCTAGCTACCATTGCCTCTTCCCCTCTGTTCTCTGTTGTCCATGTGCATTGTCCTGTCCCCTCCCTATTGCTTTCTATGGATTGTTGTGCTGCACTCCCGTCCCGCATGCGCTGTGTGGTGTATTGTGCTGCTGCAAACCCTGATGCCTGCCCTGTAGGGTCAGTTTGGTGCACCTCTCCATGTCCCTCCTGTCCTCTGTTATCCGAGTGCATGTCCCTACCCCAATTCCTCCTGCCTATCATGATCCAATGTACCATACTTGCGAAAATTTTGAACTTGGTAAGAGGGATATTGATTTTCCTCTTTGAGTTACATTGAAAAAGAGGAGATTGTGGACAGGAGACAGATCAAATAAAGCCCATTTGAGCTTAAAAACATTGGACGTTTCCTGGCTGAATCGGGTCTGTTGGCATGTATGGTTGTACTACCATTGCCTCTTCCTTCTGCCCACAATGGTCTATTACATTGCCACAGCCTCTCTTGCAAGTCCTGTATTGTTGGTTTGTTGCCCCTGCCCCCCTTTCCACTGCCCTCCATAGTCTGTTGTGCTGCCACTGCCCTTCCTGCCTGCCCAGTGTGGTCAAATTGTTGCATCTGCACTCTCCTACCTGCCTTCAATTTTCAGAGTCTGTGCCCCTGGCCTCTGCCTCTCAACAGTATCCCAATGAACAACTAGATTGCTAACATTCTATATTTATTACAAAAGTGTGGAACGTCTGATGTCATCTTGATGTAATCAAAACTGTAATACCTAGAGTATTTCCTTTAGAAATTACATGTATGAGAGGGTCTTATTTGCATCAAAATTATGGTTGGTGCTCTAAAAAACTAAAATGAGGACATATTTCTGAGTTTTCAAATAGCGACAAAGAACTTTAAAATTATTTGTAATTTTTGTTTTTTTATCCAGTTGACCACTTGATTAAATGTTGCACCTAGGGGAGAGGATGTGGTGTTACTTCCAGAGCTGCAGACTTTGCAACTGGGGATTCAGGTTGGAGTTTCTGCTTCAGCTCAACATTCTGTGATTCTGGTCAAATCACTTAATCTCCCCATGTCTACAACCAAAATGAATTTGATCTTGTGTGATGTAACCAATGCTCATGTAAAGCACTCCAATACCTGACAAGTCTGCACTATATAAAACTGCAAATACTCAAAAAAATAAGTGCACACTTCTGTCATTGGGCTACATGTGGGCTACATCTGGGTGATATTTGTGCTGCATTTGGGCTCTTTTGTCTCTGGTGGCCATCTTGGGAGATTTCTTGGTTATGAAGTTTCCTAATTTCCTCATTTACTGCAGTCTCCTCAGTAGGAAAATGCTTTCAGTTTTTTACTTTGATTCCATCAAGAAGGTATTCAGATATGTCACACATTTGCCATAAATTCTGAATGTTAGCAATCTAGTTGCTCATTAGATCACTGTAGTAAAGCTACTGCTCACCACGGAAGTCTGCTGCTGGTATTAAAATTGCATGTTTCAGTCTGCATGTCAGAATTTTTTTATGAAATAGAAGAGGATTTGAGAAGTCAAAATGTGCCCTAATTTTTCTTTCTGCAGCACTAATCATAATTTCTATGGCAAAAGGAACCCCCTCATTTTGTTCCTTTTTAAATTAAATGTTTTAAGAGTTACCGCTTTATTCCAACCAAGATGGCTTCAGGTGTGCCATACGTTTGTCATAAGTAGGACTGTTAGCGCTCTAGTTGTTCTTTAGAACACTCTGGGAAGCTGCAGTAGAACACAAAGGAATCAACTGACCGTCTCTGCCCTTGTTGGATGTACATGTTTTACTGAGAATGTCAGACTTCATTCTTACATGACTGAGAAAGATAATGTGAATTTACAGAAAATATGCTCTCAGTTTAGCTTATAGATCACCTTCCAAACCTCTGTGGGAAAAGCATGAGAAAATAGTTTTCTCTCAAACATGATTCATGATATCACAGCAGAAGGCTTTTTCACATGGTAAAATCACCTTAGAACACACCACAATTCCTAAAATGAGTATGGTACCATCAACAAATGATTTATAATGTAACTAAAGTCTTAAAACCTTCTATTAACTGCAATGCTTTTTAATGAGGTGCTATCATGTATATTGGTTCCAAGATGGCTGCCAACACTTCTTGGATGAAGTGCTGACAGCCAATCAGATCTCACGATGAGATGTGTGGTTAGGCTCCGCCCAGATATATATGTGATTTTACTTTTGATTTTCTCAGGAACTACTGAACGGATTTACACCATTTAAGCAAAAGGCACGAGTCTGAACTGAAGACTACCTCTTTGCCAAATTTGGTGTAATTCTGTTCAGCACTTCGGGCTGTAGCTGTGTCAACAGGTCCTATGGGAAAATGCATGGGGAAAACGCGTTTTGGGACCCCCCTTTTTTCTCGGCCCCCGCTTGACGAATCACCGTGAAGTTTTCAGGATAGGGGCGGACCGGAGCTGGCCAAAAGTTTGGAAAATTTCGCAAACATTCATCAATCGACGCCAACGTTATTCCAAATAGAATGTTGCGGATTTCCTATGGAAAATAGGTCCTAACTATAACTACCTACTGGCGACTGCCAGTAGGTTTTTTTATATAGATGTGTATGTATGTGTGTGTGTGTGTGTGTGTGTGTGTATATATATATATATATATATATATATATATATATATATATATATATATATATATATATATATATATATATATATTTCTTACTAATGGTAAGGCTAAATGTATATACCTGAAAGAAACTATTAGTTATAGATTCCTTACCTTAGAATTACCCCCAGGCGTCAGGCTGGATCCAGATAATTTTTCTCTTAGCAGAATCCCTGCGCGTCGGTAGGTGGCGTCTGTCGACTCCACTTTCGTTGACCCCTGCGCACTGACGTTAGTTCTTTTTTTTTTTCCACGCCAGCCAGTGCAGATCCGGAGAGAGCGGTACCCTTAGTCACTTTTTGACTAGCACTTTTTCGACTTTTGTTAACCTCTTTTTCAAGGCGTGATGTCCCATCGTCGGACCGGCTTCAAGCCTTGTGAATCCTCTCACAAGCTGTGTCTGTCACAGATCTGCACCTCCTGTGCCTCTGGTGCTTGGAGCGTGACCACCACCCGAAGTCGCGCTCCTACTGTCGGGCCATGAACCCGAAGTCTTTGCGGGAGCGGTCCCGAAAGCTCCTGGAGGTCCACAAACAAGCATCCTGGGACTGGTTTCTGGGTAACACCCTTCATCAGCCAGGCTAGCTTGAATCCATGCCACTAGAGTCAAGCTATCCTGGCTGATGAGGTCTGAAAGTCCGAAACCGGTCATAGGATGCTTGTTTCCAGTCCAGGGAGGACCTTGCCTGGCAGTTCACAGCTCCACTTGGACTTACATTTGGTTTTTATTTTGGGGCATTTGAAACGGACTCACTTGAGAACATGTTTTGCACCACAGGGTCCAGAATGCTGAGCGATCAGGCACGCCCACTGGGGCAGGACTCTATTCACATAAAGGTGCTGTTTTCTCCGTTTTTTTCTGCTTCCATTACCTGCCACTGACGAAGGGATTTGACATCCTGAAACGCGTTTGGCTAAAGACTGCTGCGCGCCCTTTCAAGATTCCTGTTTGCAAGCTGCAATTAAATGAATTTGACGAGCCGATGGTGTGTGGTGGCTTCTTTCCGTGGGGCAACCTTGGTTTGAATATATATATATATATATATATATATATATATATATATATATATTTCAACTAATGGTAAGGCTAAATGTATATACCTGAAAGAAACTATTAGTTATAGATTCCTTACCTTAGAATTACCCCCAGGCGTCAGGCTGGATCCAGATAATTTTTCTCTTAGCAGAATCCCTGCGCGTCGGTAGGTGGCGTCTGTCGACTCCACTTTCGTTGACCCCTGCGCACTGACGTTAGTTCTTTTTTTTTTTCCACGCCAGCCAGTGCAGATCCGGAGAGAGCGGTACCCTTAGTCACTTTTTGACTAGCACTTTTTCGACTTTTGTTAACCTCTTTTTCAAGGCGTGATGTCCCATCGTCGGACCGGCTTCAAGCCTTGTGAATCCTCTCACAAGCTGTGTCTGTCACAGATCTGCACCTCCTGTGCCTCTGGTGCTTGGAGCGTGACCACCACCCGAAGTCGCGCTCCTACTGTCGGGCCATGAACCCTAAGTCTTTGCGAGAGCGGTCCCGAAAGCTCCTGGAGGTCCACAAACAAGCATCCTGGGACTGGTTTCTGGGTAACACCCTTCATCAGCCAGGCTAGCTTGAATCCATGCCACTAGAGTCAAGCTATCCTGGCTGATGAGGTCTGAAAGTCCGAAACCGGTCATAGGATGCTTGTTTCCAGTCCAGGGAGGACCTTGCCTGGCAGTTCGGGCTGAACTGTTCCCATTGGGCGCAGGGTCAAGACTGATTTGCTTATGGCTGGGTCCAAACTGGAATGGAATGGTGAGCAAAAAAACAATGGATTTAGGCCCAGATGTCTGCACTGGGGTGAATGTATGACATTGTTTCGCATTCTGTCCATCAATTGTTGTTTTTGCAATCTACCCTTTTGGACATGCCCTTTGATGGACGTTGCCTGTTTGGTGACAAGGCAGACAACGCGCTTGAGCGCTTCACGGACTCTAGGGCTTCTGCCAGGTCCTTGGGCCTTGCAGCGACTTCTCACCCCATGCAGTCTGTCTTTCGCCCCTTTCATGGCCATGGAAGGGGTGCCCCACCACGTCCCACCAGGCCGCACAAGCCTCCCAGCCTCTGCGCGGCCTGGGTCGTGGGACCCTGCGTCGTGGGTCCAAGGGCTAGAGGGCAGGCCAGTCCACAAGGCCCCCCCACCCTGCAGCTTCCTCCAAACCTTCCTAGTCCAGCAGGATCTGCCATCACCTTCCCCAACTGGCACAACATCACGTCAGACAGGTGTGTTTTACAGATGGTCCGAAGGGGCTACTCCCTCCCCTTCAAGACTACCCCTCCCTCCATGCCATCGACACTCCATCGCATGCCTAAGGATCACTTGGCCCTTCTGCGTCAGGAAGTTACGGCTCTCTTAGCCAAGGGAGCTATCAAGTGAGTCCCTGTGCCAGAAGTAGGTTGTGGTTGTTATTCCCACTACTTCCTGTAACCAAAGAAGGACAAAGGCCTGCGTCCTATCTTGGATTTCAGGCATGTCAACTGCTTTCTCCGGAAGGAGAAGTTCAGAATGTTAACATTAGCTCAGGTCTTGTCTGCACTCGACCCTGGAGACTGGATGGTAGCGTTTGACTTGCAGGATGCTTATTTCCACATCTCTGTCCTGCCAGCCCACAGGCATTACCTACGGTTCACGGTAGGCCACAAACCTTTCCAGTTTACCGTGCTCCCCTTTGGCCTTACCAGCACCTCTCGGGTGTTCACGAAAGTGATGGCGGTGGTCGCAGATCAGGGGTTCCAGTCTTCCCCTATCTCGATGACTGGGTGTTAAAGGCGAGCTTGCCCCAGGCTGTCGTCTCCCACCTCCAGACTACGGCAGACCTCCTGCAATCGCTGGGGTTCACTATCAACGTGCCGAAGTTGCACCTGATTCCCTCTCAGAAGCTCCTTTTCATCAGAGCAGTTCTGCATACAGCACAGTTTCGGGCTTATCCTCTGGAGTAGCGAGTCCAGGATATTCGGGCTATGATACTGATGTTTCAGCCTCCATCCCGGATTTCGGTGAGAATGACCATGAGGCTTGGCCTCATGGCCTCCTGCATCCTGCTGGTGGATCATGCCAGGTGGCATATACAGGCTCTGCAATGGGACCTGAAGTTCTAGTGGGCGCAGCATCAGGGGAATCTTTCCGATTGCACCCAGATCTCGGAGGGCACTGCACACCAATTGCAGTGGTGGATAACGGACCAGGATTGGGTTAATGTCAGATCCCTCTCCCTTCTCCCCACAGAGTTCACAGTGGTGACAGATGAGTCACTCCTGGGATGGAGCGGCCACATTGGTGAGGCGGAGATCAGAGGCCTCTGGTCTCCGGTGGCGCCCGGGCTTTACATCAACCTTCTGGAGCTTCGGGCGATTTGTCTAGCACTGAAGGCATTCCTTCCTTCTGTCAGAGAAAGGGTAGTGCAGGTGTTCATGGACAACACCCCTGCCATGTGGTACTGCAACAAACAGGGCTGGGTGGGGTTGTGGACCCTATGTCAAGAGGCTCTTCGCCTTTGGACATGGCTGGAACATCAGGGCATGTCCCTGGTGATTCAACACCTGGGAGGTTCTCTGAGCGCCAGGGTGGACGAAATCACCTGCCGGTGCATGATGGATCACAAATGGCGCCTTCACTCGAAGGTGGGGCAAGGTCTCTTTCAGCAGTGGGGAGAGCCTTAGTTAGATCTGTTTACCACCGAAGAGAACGTGCAGTGTCAGCAGTTCTGCACCTTGGAATTTCCAAGGCGGCACTCGCTTGGCAATGCTTTTCGTCGCGAGTGGAATTGCGGGCTTCTATATGATTTTCCGCCTATACGACTTCTGCCCAGAATGCTGAAGAAGATCAAGCGAGACCGGGCCCAAGACATTTTTGTGGCTCCGGACTGGGCACGAAGAGTCTGGTATCCCGAGCTCTTGAACATGGCCATCAATCCTCTGATCAGACTGCCTTTTGTGGAGGATTTTCTATCGCAGCACCAGACAGTCCTCCACCCAAACCTGTCCAGCTTCCACCTCCTTGCGTGGAGATTGAGCGGCGACAGTTGACTTTTGACCTTCCTCTCGAAGTCTGTAATGTCATCTTGGCAGCCAGGTATCCCTCCAATAAAATGGTATACGCCTGTAGACGAAATAAATTTGGGGCATGGTGCACAGCAAAGGCTATGGATCCCCTTCCTGCCATTCTTTCAGAGGTTCTCCTCTTCATTCTGTCTTTGGCTCAGCAGGGCTCAGCTCTGGGCACCCTTAAAGGCTATCTTTCTGCCATTGTGGCCTTTCTTCCCCTTCCTGATCAGCCTTCTCTTTTCAAGTCCCCTATTGTAAATTGGTTTCTTAAGGGCATTACTCACCTCTTTCCTCCTATTCCTTTCGTAATGCCCCTGTGGGACTTTAATCTGGTCTTAACCTACTGTATGTGTGCTCATTTCGAGCCACTGCATAATTGTCCTCTCAGACTCGACCTTAAAGACTGCTTTTCTGATTGCCATCACCTCTGCTCCCAGGGTGAGTGAGCTTCAGGCTCAATCTTCTAAAGCTCCTTTTCTTGCTGTCGATCCGGACAAGGTTGTCCTTTGAATTAGACCTTCTTTTTTCTTCCCAAAGTGGTTACCTCTTTTCACATAGGACAGACCATCACTTTGTCCACCTTCTTCCCGCCCCTGCATCCTTCCACTGAGGAGGAGAGACTCTACCGTCTGGATCCCAAACGTGTGTTATCATTTCATTTGGATCGCACAAAACAGTTCCATGTGGACGATCCACTCTTTATTGTCTTTGTGGGCGCCAAGAAAGGTCCGGCAGTGCAAAAACGGGCCATCTCTCAATGGGTCGTCCTTTGCATTAAGATCTGTTACTCCATGGCAAAAAAGGAGCCTCCGGTAGGACTGCGTGGCCATTCCACCAGGTCGACGACAGCCACTACTGCTTTGAGACGAATCCCCCACGGTGATCATCTGCCAGGCAGCCACTTGGGCATCTCTGCACACGTTCTGTAAACATTAGTGCCTGGATAGTCACGTCCGGAGATACAGCTTCTTTGACCATTCAGTTCTCCAGGGCTTTCTGGTATGAGCTTAGTTCGCAGACCCACCTCCGGGGTTGGTATTGCTGGGAGTATCTATTCTAAGGTAAGGAATCTATAACTAATATTCTCTTTCAGAAAAATATCGGGAAACGTTTAGATGATATGTCATTGAAAAAATAAACAGAACCCATGGTGTGAGTTTGGCCAGTAGGCTTTCATTAGATTTACGCAGGAGGAATATAGTTAGGACACTATCGTCGTCATGGAAGAACCACGAATGGGGCAGCGACATCACTTACAAAGCTGGACATGTTTTATTAAAACAGTGAATGACTATTTTGTACTGGTAAACATGATTTCTAACTTCTCTAACGATGTGTTTTAGTTTATACTTTTAACTAACCGTAGCTTCTTAATTTTTACACTTCTTGAGCTAAAATATGTCTGTATCTGCTCTTGCTGTGTGTTTTGTTACTCTACCTTTCACACACTTATACACACGACAGAAAGTGAAATGACAGGCGGGATCAAAGTTGAATGTGTGGAATGTCAATGCCATTCACTCTTCGGGCTTGCTTTACAAAAATCACTATAATTGGTGCTGTAATCCTCAACCCTCCGAGTCTATCTTATGTTTGGGCTGTTTGAAATGATCTGCTGTAGCTAACATTAGAGTGAACTCTGTATTCTTATTTCATTTTTGGTCTCGTCAGCATAACATTAGTGTGGAGCACTGCAATTCAGTGCTTGCATCTCCTATTTTTTTGTATTTGCGCTTATGGTATTTATTATTGCAATTTTACTCAAAGCACTTTACAAACAAAGAGAGACATGGTTCAAAGCAAAAACATGTAATGACAATGAAAATTGTTCTCATTCATTAAGCCCAGTTCTAGATGCTAACTGAAAAGGACGAGAGCGCAGCAATTTTCAACATGTATAGGTTTGAGGTTGCCCTCATAGAGACAGGCAGTTCATAGTACAGGAGAACAAATGAGCAGAAGTCTAGTGAAGCTCCTAGAGGTTCAGGAATGAACAAGAGAAACAAAGCAGTGGAGTTGCAAATTTAAGAGGAAGTATAAAGAGCAATTACAGAACATAAGTAAGGTGGAGCCAGTAAGTGAACAAATTTGAAAATACAACAAAAACTGAAACCTAATTGTTTTACACAGGTAGCCAATAAAGTTGTGCAAGGTAAGGTAAGATGTGTGTGATGCGGAAATAGAGAATAAAATGTGAGCAGAGGCGTTAACAATAAACTGAAGTAGAGGTATTATATATTTCTGGCGCCTCCATAGAGAGAACAGTATTAAGATGCAGCAGAACAAAACTTTGAAGCAGAGGTTTCAAAGAAGAAAAGGGAATATGTGAATGGAATTTGCATTTATTGTATTAATGAAAGCGACGACAAGTTCTAGAAATAGGCAGTTTGGTGAAGAGCGTTTAGGGAAGAGGCAAACTCCGCTCCAAATCAGGTGCAGATGTAGAGAAGTGTAGTAGAGATGGAGGAAATATATAATAGCTGGGGTGGAGAGATATATGAGACTACATAAAAGAGAATTTCACATTTTTGGGGTTACATTTAAAGAAGTGGGTGCACATGCGAGACTCAACTGCAGAAATACAGGCAGAGATGTGAGTTTACTAACATGCCATATATAGGAGTTTCAGGTTGACCCATATACACAAAATAACGTATTCAGTCTTTAGCTTTGATACTGTTAACTAAAGTGCACACAGACTAATGCCTGACTTAATAATGGATATGTGCACAGGATTTCTTTCTATGAGTTCCATAAAAAAAACAGCAGATGTTACATCACCAAATTGAGTGGCTAAACCCAATTTCTACATCTTAACACTTATATTCTTCTCTCACTGCAAAAATCTCAAAGCCTGCAATTCTCCAAAGCATACAGAAACCCCGTTTGCATATTTCTACAAAATAATTTGTATTAATAAATGCTACAAGCGGCATTCATAACGCAAATCTAAAAATCTAAGCATAATTTGGATCAGAGAATAGTTATAATTACTCTTTTCTTACTATTGTGATTTGCTTATTTGCAGGTTGTTTCCAGTATTGCCTGGAAATGGAAGAGTAACCCAAGATGATTTGATCGTTGGGGGGTATTTCATTCCCAAAGGAGTGAGTATTGCCTATGTTTTGTGAAGTCTAAAACCAAATAATTTCTGGGTTTGATGGAGGGTAATAATTGTATGCTAGGGTTTGATTGGACTCAGAGGTAATTATACCATTACCAACTGTTCTTATCTCCTACTCTCTAACATTTGTCAATGGAGGTAAACAAGATAAAACGGATACAAAATAAAGGAAGTTGGTGAAGATAAAGTTGGAATAGGCATCAATATAATATTTTACAGTCTAATGGTATTGTTCTTTTCTGTTTCAAAGCAATATGATGTGATGACGTTGGAAGTAGACACAATTAGATGCCTCCTTCATTTTCACGTATTCTATTAATGCAATGGCCCTGCCAAACATGTTTAAAAAGTACCTTAAATGTATTCCTAATTGTTGGGATTTTGCTTGGATATTGTTTTTGAACACGGTTAATTTAAATAATTTTTGGTCTTTCCATGTGATGTTTGCCAACCTCACTTAATGAAAGATGAGCACCATTTTCTGCGTCCTTCGTCATTGATTTGTACAGATTATGTTTTGAGATAAGCAATGGGCATTCTCAGCAGTGATGTTTAACTGAACTTGGATGTGCAGCTCTTGAAGACAGCTAGAGCACTGGACCGGTCTTAGCCTTTATCCTTCAATTAAGCTTTTTAGTAGCTTGAGAGGTAAAGGGCTGTTAATATCAATTAGGCAATGCAATTTACAGGGTAGCCCATTTGTCCACACATTAAGGACCAGGACGCAGTAAGTAAGGTTAAGTAGGTTTTATTACAAATTAATGGCCAAATTGATATATATAAATCTCAAAAACACATTGTAAAGTTACAAAATCACTGCGGGTATGCCAAAGCGTTGAATGAAATTAAGTCTTAGTAGCATAAAGCATACAAGAAATTCAGTTGCTGCAATACAGATGATAAGAAATAAGATCTGATGATCCCTGTACTGTTTTCAATCTTCCTGTCTATGCATGAATAAATCTAAAGTCACCTAAACCAGTCTTAAACTAAAGTTGGGAAAATTGGGGAAAACTAGTTAAATCGGGGATAGCAGGAAGGTGTCAGCATAGTGGAGACTTCAGTAGACGTTCTCCAAATCTAGGCAATGCAGAGCATAAAGCAACACAATGAGAATAAACGTAAAGAAGTCTGTAACTCTCAAAGTCCAAGAAATTCTGCTCTAAAGACCAAAGTGTGAACACCAATTAATCCCACAAAACATTTGAGAATTCCACGTCATAGACTACAGTAGTTTTCCACCTTCTCACATTACAGATTGGCAACTTCACTCTATTTTTCCCATCATACGGATTGAACATCAGGACAACCTTGGATATGTCCACGCTCCTGATACACATGAAAAGGAAGGAGTCTTCTCTTAGTTCATTAATGCCTCTCATACTTGCCAAACGTTCTCCTCCTGGACCTCACCATATCTAATACACCATTGGCCTTTTGCTGACTTTACAATAAAGCAAAATAGGAATTAAACATTATAAACCCCATAAGAAATTCTATACCTCTCTGGCAACCTAAACCCATCTAAATAGTTTAGAGGTTGGGGGAACTAGTGCCATCTTCTCAAGTACCATGTACTGTAATTTTGCTGTTGCGAACCAAATTATTAGTTGACTAGAAAAAGAATTTCCGGTTTTAATAGTCTGCCTATTCATGTACACCACCTCAGTGCCTTGTGGAGTTTTGTACGTTGGACATAATAAGCATGTGGTGGTATCTATATGGGATAGGTCTAGCTGGTGAGCAGGGGCGGTGGGTGAGATTTTAAAGTGGTGGGGCGCAAACTAATTAGCATACAGCACCGTAGCGAGAGCGGAGCGAGCGAGCCCGAACCCCAAACGGGGGGTTTGGGGCGGTGCCCCCCCCCCCCCCCAAGAAAATTTTGAAAAAAAAAGAAGAAAAATCGTGCATTTTCAAGCAAATTTGAGAAAACAGGAAGGTTAATAAAGCAATTGTGAAAGTGCAGTTATTACATTAATAGATGGCATAGCATAGGTAGCTGCTTATTCAGTATTACCACAGAGCTTCATACATTCTGTCCTATTATGCTCAGGTGCTGAATTCAGACTATAAGACTTATGGAAATCTCAGCTCTAAGAGTAGAAGAAGTTGCACAGCAGTGTAATGGTTGCCAGGCTCGTTCCGCAGGAGCGTCAGGAACTTGAAGAAAAGTCCACAGTCTTCCCCTACGGCCTTCCGACTCTATTAGACTCTAGAGTAACGAATGGCACGCAAGGGGAAAACAGGGAAACAAAACAAGGAAAGGCGGGGGAAGAAAAACAGTCTTACAACATGCTGAATATTAGACTCTAGAGTAACGAATGGCAAGCAAGGGGAAAACAGGGAAACAAAACAAGGAAAGGCGGGGGAAGAAAAACAGTCTTACAATATACTGAATATAAAAGAGACAGCGGAATGCGCTGTTACCGTGATTCTGGTTGAGCTGAGCTTTGTACACACACTTCACATAGGTCCACGCAAGTACTTGTATTCAACAAACAAGTAGCAGCATTCACTTTTTGTAAATGAAATCCGCACGTCTGTCTTTCAGTGTAGCAAACTTGTCAATTACTTTCATGTTGAAGTCCGGTATCTTTTGGACTAGCTTGCTCTCTACAGATAGCATCGCCAAAGCATTTAGTCTTTCCTCTAGCATGGTGTTCCTGAGGAATGTCTTTATGCGCTTTAAGGCTGAAAAACATCGTTCAGCTTCTACTGTTGTCATTGGAGTCGTAATCACAATTTTTAGTAAAGTCACTGTCTCTGTAAGTGAGTTTTCCATATGCAGTTTATGAATTAAACTCAGCAAAGTCAAGGCGCTTGTGGCCTTCCGGTACACAGGCATTCCGTAGAGTACAGTTAACTCAGTTCTCAGCTGCTCTTTTTTGAGCATAGGATATGCTTCCACAGCCTGATTCAGAGCACGCTCAGGGAAGGATTCATCATATTGTGCAAACTCTTTACTTTGCAATAAAGTCGCACTCACCAAATGTTTTGTGAATGAAAAACGTTCTTTCGCCTGCACAATTACAATGTCACATATCTCCTTTCCAATTCGAGCCAGAGGTGATGTTTTGTCTGCGGTTTGCAAAAATAGAATGCTCCGGCAGTTTGCTCTCTAAATCTTCAACCCCATCTCTCACTTTCATAATCTGTTGTACAAATGCAGATGTATTGGCTTTCACAGAGACAGTATCTAGGTCTTTTCTTTGCAACTGATCGTATAACACATCAACAGGAATCATTATGTCATGAAATAAAAACAGTAAGAACTGAAACTCTTTGTCTTGTAGTGTTCTAATAAAGCCATGGGCTTCACTCTGACTTGTGTGATCAAAGTCTGCTCTGGATGCTATGGCAACAAAACATTTCTCAAGGCCCTCCCTCTGTTCAAAGATTAAGTTGACTGTACGAATGTGAAAGTTCCAACGAGTTGAGGATCCCCTTGGTACGCTTTTGTCCACAATCTCATGAAGGGCTTCTGTTCTTTTGGGGGAACGTGTGAAGAATGCTGCTATGCCTCCGATATCCTGAAAGAAAACTCGTGTCTCTCTGATCTTTGATACCGCCTGTTGCATAATAAGATTGAGTTGGTGGGCGTAACAGTGCACAAAATGAGCATTAGGGTACACATCTCGAATTCGTTTTTGTACTCCACTAAGGCTTCCACTCATTACGGACGCACCATCATAGCTTTGTGCGATAAGTTTTTGTTTTTGAGGCAGGTCCGGTAAAATTAAGTCCAGTTGACACAGTATTGCTTCAGTGATGGTTGCTGCACTAGAGTCACTTAAATGCGTGAAGCCATAAAATCTTTCCACAACGTTTCTGTCACTGTCAAGGTACCGAAACACTAACACGGACTATGTTTGAGTGGACACATCAGTGGTGTCATCAGCCTGAATAGCCACAAAGTCTGTGTTTCGCAACTCTTGCACAATATGGCTTCTTATAATTTTGAGCATACAGTCAAGGAGTTCATTTTGTATTGTATTAGAGGTGCCCTTAAAGACTGTAGCATGTGCTAAATGTCTTTCCAAATCCTGGTCTATGGTTGACATTAAATCCACTAGGCCTCGGAAGATCCCAGGTTTTGAGGAAGTTTCTGATTCGTCATGGCCTCGCAATGCCAGTTCGAAAGCACCACAGAAACGAATGCAATCAATGATCTTGGATAGATTTTGTCTGTTCTTATCAACAGCTTCATTGTGTTTTTGAATGGATTTGCGATACGCATCATTTATCTGCTGCTCAATTGGTGCGTCTTCCCCCAACATTCCCAGTCTTGTCAGGTTTTCCAGATGATTTCTTGTGAGCGCATGCTTCTTTATTTTTTCAGCGATGTGCTTCAGGTCGACCATTCCTTGCCGTGTCCAAGAAAAGTCACCGCCAAACAGCAAGCAGGGGAAGCAGAACAGAGAATTTCTTATAGGGCACCCTGTAAGCCAATCAGCTTTTGTGTACCAGGCATTTGAGAATGTACGTTTTGACATTTTTCCTCTGTCCTGGGTAGTTTGCTGTAGGTTTATTTCAGGCTGATGATGTCCTAATTGTTTTATCTGTAGTTTTTGTTCAAGTGGCCGTGACTGGAATGACTTTGTAATCAGCTCTTGTACTGTATTCATGATGGTGTGTTGCTGGCCTTACCAATATATATATATATATATATATATATATATATATATATATATATATATATATATAAAGAAACCTGTCAATAATCAAAGTACAACGTATAAGGTGCAGTGCAATAATATCGAATTACAGTATAAATACATTATACATATATCTTGTGCATTATCCTAATACATCCTCAAATGACTGCTAAAAATAGAGCCGTACTGCCTCCTGCCTCTCTGTGCCATAGTGGTTGCTGGAGGCACTGAAAGACACTGCTTGAGGGCCTTGAGAGTGACCACATACAAACATATCCCTAACTCCCATGTAAAAAAATATATAGCATCAGTTTCCTTACCTTTAACACTGGTGTTTGCTGGGTTGTAGCCGGGGTCGGGTGAGAGAGCAGCAAAGGAGGTTGGGGTCCTCTTGTTGTTTGCTGGAAAATTGCCCCAAAATGCGGTAATGTTTCAGGTTGTCGGGTGCTGAAAATGAAAAGATAACAGTTAGTAATTTTACCAAGAAAGTACCAGAACTTGCTGGAGAAAACAAGTACTAGGGATAATAAGTACTTCTACTTCTATATTTCCATTTCAAGCAATACATGCGGCTGAGTGCCATGACACATTTATTCTGAGCTGGACAGATACCATATTGTGCTGCAAATTGCTGGCTTAGAGGCAAAAGTCTGGTAAAGTTCTCATTACATACTGGATATCTAGAGAAGCCTTCCCAAAGCAACTTTGTGATACTTATCCAGCTAAGTCCAATTTTGTACTGGTAAAAATGTAAAGAATCTTTAAGTTTAAAATATTGATGCCCTTCTAAAGGTAAATCATGGAAATTGTGCACAGGCAAGCCCGGATAGGCTGAGCTACAGCTGAAGAAACTCGGTTTTGAATTTTTCATAGAGCCTAATACCAGGAAAAACATAAGCAAAGCCGGGCATGTAAATGGAGAAACGTAAAGGAGGAGGGAATCTGCACAGGAGAAGGAAGCCATGATCTATGCATTGCAGTGCTTTGCAATGCATTGGTCATAGAATGTCATTACGTGATCTGTGGCTCAAGGCTGCAAAAAGATGTTCACCCATTTATTAATAGATGCGCTGATCCACTCTTTAGACATAATCTGCTGAAAAGGAGCCCACAAAGTCCCTAGGAAGGATTAACTGAGAGCGGTGTTACGGGATAATCAGGAATAGGAAAGATATTTTCAAATATAAAACAATTACATAAAGACACGCCTCAGTAATTTTAGGGGTTCTGCTCGGACAGCATTAAAACTCAAGCATACAAAGCAGGATTGCTTTTTGTAAAAAATAAATAAAATAAAAATAAAACTATAACTAGAAATCAAATACAAGCCACCTCATAAATGAATTCAGTGGCATCCGTAAAGTGATGGTAAGCATTAAAATTGAAAGATAGATTGTCAGAAAGGTTGGCTTTGTATTTCTCGTTCGAATTATAGGATTTCACTACAGACAATTGACAAATTACAAAGTGACTAATAAACCTGTATCCAGAAATGCAGGCACTGGCTGCGTTAACGCTAACGGTTAACACTTTCTACCTGGGCGTACTTAAACTGTTATGAACTACAGTAACCAGAATACATTTGGGAGAGCTGGTGCAGGCATGCCAGCACTCTATTCCCTTCCCCTGTAAAAATACGCTGCTCCCTAAATGCCTTTTGTGCACATAAACAAAACTTGAGGTTTGAGATGTCCCACATGTACTGGTTTTTGCTTTCTGATACTTGCAGTTTGAAGTTTCTTTAAAAAATGTAGGAATCCAAGTACCTGAATGTAAAATCATGACGTTAGAAAGCCAGATCCCAAATCTACAAGGAAGAGTCCAATACATACATATTCAACACACAGCACAACCCCAGACGCTTCAATCACTGACTTTCTTTCAGACAACTGGTTCACTTATACTTCTGAAAGGTTTGGTAAACCACTTCCGGGCCCATTCGAACCTGTGACCTGCAGCAGGGTGCGAACAAATCTAGTGCCAAGTGTTCGACCCACTGAGCTACCTCACTCGCACCAAGGAATGTGAAAAATAAACACAAAACTAACAGAGAACAAAGACTCACCTCACTAAGGAAATCCTGCGCCCTCAATGTCGGTCCACCTGAAAACCTCTTCAGGCTAAAGATTTTTGCCCGGATCCTTTGCTCGCGCTTCAGAGATAATAGGCCCGCCCCGGTTCCCTCGCGGATGCCTCGCGCCTGGTTTAGGGTACTTTACTTTATAGATATACCGTCAATTACCCAGAAAGGCTGTGACTGGCATCCTGGAAGGAAGTTGAGGCATTCTGAGTTGTGTCTTGGCAATTAGACCTGGAATACCCCTAAAACTAAAGAGCTTAAGGCAATTATAAAATGACCCCTTGACACCAGTCTGACGGGGAAGCCCTCCTACGGCACTGCAGTTTCACTTAGAACAATAACAGCTGGTGGGGGCTCCACCGGGCACGAGGGCTCCCGGAAGTTGGTTCAGGCCATCCGAGACCTCTGGTTATCCTACCTGATCGGCCGTGTGTCGTGCCACACTGCCAGACGTGTTTTCATTTGAAAAATATACTCTTCTCATTGGGAGCTGGCTCTAAACCCCCCTGATCCGTGTCGCGGTATGTCGGAGCAAGAAAGGAGGAAGCCAGACACCAGCACGGCGAGGTTTCGTATTATACACTGTCTGACACATGACATTTGAGTCCGAGAACTTGGATTGTCTTGTGAAACAGGTTACAACAGCTGCTTATGTGGCAAATATTGAAGATTTGTCAGGCAAGGATCTTCCCGTTGCGGTTGCGCAGTTCCAGTTTAATAATATGAGGCAAGTGTCTGGAGTTGTAGAATGCCATTAGGTTGGATGTGAAGTAACAGCGTCTGGTCTGGCGACATTTGCGTTATTTACACTGTGAGACAACAGGTCAGGCGAGTGTACTTCCCATATTCCCTTTCACGTTCGTGCCCAATGCATATTATTCCAAATCTAAGACTTCAGGGAGATCAAACCAGAAAAGGAGAAATGTTGCCGTCAAATATGAAATATGGTACACACCTTTTAACAAGAGCTCTAACATCCGTTCAGAACAAAACCAACGCTGGCAATCCCGATAGGTCCGACGTTGGAAAGATGGTGTGTGTTTTTTAATTATTTTTTTATATTCCAAGCATGTGCGACAAAGATAAAAATAAAAATGAAAACATGCCGTATTCTAAACGTAGCTGCCATACGCTTACAAATGCACTTACAATTAAAATGTAAATTGAAAAATAGATATCCACTCGGGTGGCCATTTTACTAGACATGGTTTTCAAATAACAACACTTTCATTTGTGCCATTGCATTTTTTAATTATTATTTTTAAGAGGAAGATAAGAATAATTCTTCACTTAATCAAGCATTTAAAATAACATATTAAGTAAAGTGAACGTTGACATAGAGGGGCATATTGACACTGAATAACAGATGTTTATTGCTACCCAACTCAAGTCCCGGCGGCACTTCAGCCCGTCTGGGAACAGTTCCAAACTCACCTGGCAACACGAGCAGGAGCAGCAGCCAGCCAGTACCACACAGTGTACACCGCCACGAGGTGTGTGTGGCGCGGTGACGACGGACTGCCAGTGCGCACCTGCTAACGATGATGGCCAATCACTGTTCGCATAAGCCACAGTGATTGGCCATACCTTGCGTGGCACCCAATGCCTGGTTTGCAGGCTGCGCCGTGTCTCTCAGCCAATCAAGAAGACGCTGCAACATTAGCAGCGCCTGAATTGGCTACAGCACCGTGGGCACAGATAGGGCTCGCCCATAGGAGAGACCGGGGGCTGCTGCATGAAGCAACCCTCGGCCTCTCGGGTCCCCCTCCCTCGCTCTCCTAGCCAGTAGTGGCTGACTGGCTGACAGTGCGCATGTTTGGGATGGTCACAACCCAAACTCGAGTATGCGCATACGCGCCGCTGGCCTTCAGTGTGTGCACTGTCACTCAAACGGAGTGCTCGCCCCGGCCCCACCCCCTTCATCGGCCGGTCCCACCCACGCTATTGTGATTGTGAAGGAAAGGAAAACTGACAGCGCTGCGTCACTGCTAGCATACGTGAGCAGCCGCGGGTCCAAGTGGCTGGTGGGGCTACGCCCCTACGCCCCAATGGACGCACCGCGGCTGCTGGTGAGTAAGACAGCAGTATACATCAATGGGTTACTCGGAGAAGATTCAAGGAGGCCACATATCAAGCAGTATTCTTACACATTTGCTTAGATCTTTTTACATTACATTTTGCATATTTACTATTATTTTAGGGATGATTTTTAAGTAAAGTGTCTAAAACTACATGATTTTTAGTCAGTTGCCAAAGATGGGATTAACCCCAGTTTCCAAATTACGGTGCCAGCAATTACCCCACTAGACCATATCTCTTCAAATTCTCTTTCTTTCTACACCTTGTATATGTTGTTGATTCAGGGTTTTTCCTTTTTGGATTAATGATTGTCAAAATTGTTCTATTTTGGTAAAGATTTCTTCGGGTCAATTTGAGAATAGACCACAGTGATAAGGATAATAATTTTTGCACTGTGTTACAAAATGTGAAACATTTAAAACGTTTGTTGATCTTGATTGACCACTGCCGGCCGGGCAAGTCGTTAGAATGTTAACCATTTGAAAGGTATGACCTTTACTTGGGAAGAACCTAGAAGGTAGGATTCCCCTATACTGCTACTAAGGCATACAGAGAGTTGCCCACACCTTCAAGAAACAATCACAACCCATCCCTCAATCCTAGTCCAATTCAGAAGAGTTTTGTTCTTACCTTCAGTCTGTAAGAATCCAAACTAGATAGAATCAGTGGAAATGGAAGGGGAATATATGCATACATTTGAAGGACCAAATTATTTCACTAAGTTTCCCAGCATGAAAAGCAAACTATGTATCACGCTCACTGGCAGCATTATTTTGTTCCATTTGTAGTAGAAGCAACATTTCTATTGAAGTCAGAAAATTATGTGGCAAAATATGCAGCAAGAGTGGTAAATCTATTACTATACAGTAAAATGTGTAGCCACAAATACACACAATTCTGCTGGCCCTGACCATTGTCCACTGTTTTGTCATCAGTTTATTCATGAAAGGTAAACGGAACCCAATCTTTTAATTCCAAACAATGCCCATTGTTAGCTGTAACTTGAAGAAAACAGCATTGTCTCCCTTCTACGTTCTTTACTGCAAAATTAAGTCTTTGTTCCTTGTTTTTACTTTAGACCAGGTGTCTCCAACCAGCTGATCAAGCTACCAGTAGCTCATTGACACTTTCAGATTAGCTCACTGCCTTAATTTCTTTTTTGAGAAAGCACATGGTCAAATTGTTCTTTTAAAGTTAAGGAAAGGCTGTGTTAATTGTACATTATTATCTTCAGGCTGCAGATAATGGAGCCTGATAACGAGCAGTGCTGGAGTCCCTGCTGGAGTCAGATTTATGACCCATAGTGCAGAGGTAAAGAAATTAAGCACTGAGGAATTTAACTCTTAACCCCTTCGCTGCTAGGCCTTTTCCCCTCTGTGCTAAGCCTATTTTTGGCTATTTGAGGTAGTTCGCACTTAAGCCCCTGTCATTTTTTGTCCACATAAGGTATCCATGCCACATTTGCGTCCTTTTTTCCAACATCCTTAGGATTCAAAAGGTACCCAGAGCTTGTGGATTCGTCTGGAGGGGACTGAGAAATTAGCTAAAATACAGCAAACGTCTGGGTTTTGGGGGTAAAAATGGGGAAAAAATGTGCTGCAGAAGAAAACATCTGTTTTTTTCCATGTAACTGGTATCTATGAAGGGCTTGTGGTGCTAAAATCACCATGTTCTCAGCTTTCAGGAACAGGCAGACTTTGTCAGAAAACCAAATATTTCTACACAGCTTTTGCATTTTACTGGGACATAGCATATTTTTCCTACTTTTTGTGCTTTCCTACTCCCGCCAGTTAGTGGGTATGAAATAGATAATGTTCCTGGAAAGCTATATATTTCTGAAAAGTAGACAGAATTCTGAATTTAGCAAGGGGTCATTTGTGTAGATCCTCAAAGGTTTTCCTATAAAAAGTATAAAACAATATTGAAATTGAGCTGGAAAAAATAGCCATTTGTGTGTACGTTTTCCACTGTTACTTCTGCGAACTATGGCAGATTTTTGAAAGCAATATGTCATTCAGTCCGCTGGACCCATCTGGTTATGGGGATATATAGGGCTTGTAATTTCACCAAGAACCTGAGGTACCCAGAGCCAATAACTGAGCTGCATCTTGCATTTCATTTCATTGTGTACCGAGTATACCGTAATTCATTTGGTCAAATATAAAGAGTGAAAAATAGGAAATGGGAACAAGATATGGAGTTTAGAAACAGTGGGTATTTGCACATCTCTGAATTTGTGGGTACCCATGCTAGCATGTGAATTAGAGGGCATTTTTCAATATGTCTTCTATTTTTTACACTGTTTTACATTTGGAAGTGACAAATACAGAGAAAGACAATTTGTAATAACGCCTCTTCTACTATTCTGTATTCCCCTAAGTCTCCTGATAAAAATGGTACCTCACTTGTGTGGGGAGGCCTAGTGCTGCTACAGAAAACAGTCCAAAACACATGACACATCACTTTTTCCACTGAAAACTGACCCTTTTTTCCAGTGTTCCTTGCTGTAGAGTTTGGACCCTAGCTCAGCCGGCATCTAGGAAAAGCTAGCAAATCTATATATTTTTTTTAAACTACCTGGAGAAATTCAACATTTTTTACCCAGAATCCCTTGCAAACCTCAAACTTGTCTGAAAAAACATTTTTCCTCATATTTCTTTGATTGAAAGTTATGGAATCTGTGAGGAGCCACAAACTTACATCCACTCGCAATTCCCCCAATGTTCTTGATAAAAATGGTACCTCAATTGTGTGGGTAGGCTTAGTGCAGTGCCCATGACTGGAAACGGCCCAAACGTACTCTGGAGAATTCAAAATTCTTTCACAAAACGACCTGGTTCAGCAAGGGTTAACCTGTGTTTTTTGTCCCAGGGTCATCGGCCATCTAAAGAATCTTACAAATGAAGACCTGTTTAAAAACTTGACACCCGGGGGAGTCCAGGCAGGTGTGGGTTGTGTGGATCCCCCAACGTTTTCTTACCCAGAATTCTCTGCAAACCTCAAATGTAGCTAAAAAAACACCCATTTCTGTGTGGGAAAATTGTGGGATCACTGCACCGGCACAAATTTCCTACCACCCAGCGTTCCTGCAAGTCTCCCGATTTTAAAAAAAAATGCTATCTCTCTTGTGTGGTTGGGCCAAGTGTCCGCGACAGGAAAGGGCACAAAATATATTGTCAAAATTATGTATCACAAAATGACCTTGTTTTGCAAAGGTGTAACCAGCGTTTTGGTCCCAGACTTCGCGGCCATCTAGGGAAACCTACCAAACCTAGACATTTCTGAAAACTAGACACCTGGGGGAGTCCAGGAAGATGTGGCATTTCTGTGTGGGATCACCGTGCAGGTACAAATTTCCTAAAAATCAGCGTTGCCCTCGGTCTCCTGAGTAAAGTGATGCCTCACTTGTGTGGGTGGGCCAAGTCCCTGAGACAGGTAAGGGCCGAAAAAGAGTAGAGAATGAGGGGATATCACAGCGCAAGTTTTTTTTCTATACGTTTTTAGGCGGACTGCTTTGAGCACCCCCCAACAAGTGAGGTATCATTTTTATTGGGAGACCAAGGAGAACGCTTGATGGTAGGAAAGATTGTGCTGACTCGGTGATACCAGACAAATGTTAGATTAATTTTTTTAATTGGCTAAATTTGAGGTTTGCAGGGGATTCTACGTAAGAAAACTTTTAGGGATCCATGCAAGTCACACCTCCCTGGACTTCCCCATGTGTCTAGTTTTCAGAACTGTCTGAGTTTGGTAGTTTCCCTAGATAGCTGCCAAGCATGGCACCAAAACACAGGAGTTTCCTTTGCAAAAACAGGTTGTTTTGTGATAGATAGGGGGAACAGGCACCTACGTTTGTTTTCTTCCATGTGTTTCGATGCTCGGGGCGCTGAGAGAGCACCACGAGCACCGAAGCAGTGAAAGTGCAATTAGCCGATCGGCTCAATTCACTTTCAGTGTAATGAGGTCAGCACACCATGCTTGCCAATCATCATTACACTGAATTAAAACAAATGCATTGGGCACTCCCGAGGCTCGAAAATAAAAAAGGAAACCCCTCTGCCTGGGATTTCCTGGCCGTTTACCGAGGACGGAACAGTTCCATCCTCTGCACATGACCACTGTGGCTTAGGAAGGAACCAGTTTGTCCTCCGCTCCAAATTGGTTGAATACTTCCTTGTCAACTCAATATAGAAGTATGAGAACAAAATTAAGTTTCTGAATGCTTTTAAATGGTAAACAATTAAAATGAAAAGTACCTTAATGATTAAGTAAACTCTTCCTTTTAATTTTCTCCCATTTAAAAGTGTCACATTTACAAACAGCAGGCCTCTTGCTCTCGGTAGCTAGTAGACAATGTGCCATTTTTATAACTGAAAAATACAGTCCTCTTTTAAATGGGAGGAATTTAAAGGAAGAACAATATTTCTATGAGAGATTAAGTTTTAATGTTTTTTTTCTCCACTTTCAATTAAGCCAATTAGGTCTTCATGTTTTATGAAGCATATATCTTCACTTAAAATTCCTCCCATTTAATTGGTTATATATTTGTATTATACATGTAACGGTGCCACATATGACAAAAGGTATACCAGTGCCACAGGTACATACGACATAGACTCTCAGTCACAAATACACATTTATCCCATTAATACGCAAACATATTTATACATCCCCGAAGACCACACTGTCACACATGGCAGTCCTGTCATAGTGCTCCTAGTGAAAGTATTTTGTTCAATCGATAGTATATGGTTCTGTGGACATTAGGCTTAAAGTCAATGAAGCGGAGTGTGAGTGT
This sequence comes from Triturus cristatus, assembly GCF_964204655.1. Classification (NCBI taxonomy): domain Eukaryota; kingdom Metazoa; phylum Chordata; class Amphibia; order Caudata; family Salamandridae; genus Triturus; species Triturus cristatus. The sequence goes on along the minus strand of NC_140583.1, from coordinate 1,152,919,313 downwards.
GTCTGGTAACAATGTGCAAGTTGCTTAGCCTTCAGTATCTCACAATGCTTTTCACTGATCAGAAGTAGTTCTCACTACAGAAAAGGTTGGAGACCCCCAGCTTTAGACAAACAGTACAGTCTACTATTTCATTTACTATTCACAATACCATGTCCATGTTAAAACCACATTTTCAAGGTAATTATCTAAAAAAATAAGCATGCAACATGAAAATACTTAATGGGCAACATGTAATATGGCTTTATATTGCCATCTCAGGGATCTGATAACATTTACAACCCACTGGGCTTTTGGCCTCATGGTTGATATCAAAACCGCGCAATGGCAACATTAGACTGCATTACACAGGTACCTGTTAGGTTTCCTCTTAATATAGTAAGACACACATGCATATGCACATAAAGGCCCATGCTATTCTCTCTGAAAATATATGTACCATTTGAATAAAGTCCTCTTGTAAACAAGAGTCAGTTACCCAGTTCATTTAGATGAATAGGTTCTCAATTTATTGCAGAAAGGAAGTAACTGGGTACTCACTGGAACGCCCCACCAGGAACAACTTCCTCTTGCAGTGTCCACTCTCGCTATGTGTCAGCCCAGCCCAGCAGGGACTGCGCAACTCTCCCTAAACTCATAAGCACGGCTGAGCAGGGAAGGCATGTCAAAGATAGCGGATCTGTGAGAACAAGGGAAACGGAAAACTCCGTTCCTAGGCTCGCAGCGCACAGATAGCGGATCACCACAATATTTTGTTATAAGGAAGTCATGGCTCCCCACTAACATTACCTTTGTGCCTTATTAGGTGTATGAAGTGCTACATATATGGAAACTCAATACAATCACAAACCAACAAATCTTATGAAAATACAGAAAATCCCTGCAAAAACATGTGATGAATGAACGTTATAGTTAAAACCCAAAACCTAAACAAATATTCTCCATTTATGGTCACCCGTACTTTCATAATGCCCACCCACCGACCCTCATGATATTGGATTCGACATCACAGATTGCAACATTGATGACCTCGCTCATACCATTACTGTGGCATCACTGATGTGGTCTGATATTAAATGTAGATATAAGACTGCAGTTCCACTGATAGCTAATCTGATGATCACATAAAAATTCTATACAGAACAAAGGTACGAGTTCTCTGATAACCAATAGATGTCTCACTTACACTCAATAGATTCAGAGGCATTCACAACCAACAGATATCCTCTCCGATAACTCACAAAAATATATTTTTAGCATATCCTGTGACAGCCAGTAAATGTTTTCACATATACATTTACATAACTGGGAATCTTCAGGATTTTTTAGGATTTGGTTTGCAACCACAAGATCCCTGTAACTGAAGCTTAATCCATGACATGCATTAATGTATCATAGAGACCTAAAAATGTCAAGTGGAATTTTTTAGATTCACATCTGCTTCCTAGAGACTGTTCCATTGCTTTACTAGTAGATAAGTTTGCTTCCAGATTTTACACAAAGTGCACTTCTGTCTTAAACTTGCAGGAGGATCCTCACCTTCTGTTGTGAGGTACTTCAAGCAGCTCGCCAGGTCACCAGAGTTCCTGGCCGCACTCCCCTGGCAGGGCACTGCTTGCCATAATTAGAGATCCTGCTTGCCTGGCAGCCGTCTCTGATCCTTGGGTACATTGTCTGTGCATTGGACGTTCTGGGCATTGATGAATGTCGAGTGGGTACCATGGGTATTTTTACTCGCAGCGTTAATGTTCTGTTTTACTGAAGCAGACTCCTGAAGTGGGTGCATATTTAAGCAAAACAAAACCCAAATGCCCCTGATGCATAATGATATTTTTCCATGCTCGTTTTGCCAAATGTTAGCTTTTCCTGCTCAAGGCCCTCATGCCTCACATTCCGTCCTAGGCAGGGACATCAAGTAACATTCACACCCCCCTTGAAAGGGCTGGGCACCCATCACTGTGGCCTGGCGGGACGGTGATGGAGAGGCCGCCAGGTCAAAATGGTAAAATGCTAAAATGTTACTTGTTACCCAAGAGCTGCAACTCTCGCAGCCTTTTCTTTTTCCTGATGCCACGAGTGCTGGATTTTTAAGAATCGACACACTTTATTGATTCTAAAGTCCTCGAGAATAAAGGCAATTTTCTAAGGCTATTAATGTGACCCCTCACGTCTCTGTACTGGAAGCAGCTCGTGATTTAGCAATGTGAAAACAGGGAAAGGAATGCCTGTTTTATTTGTAACCAATGAAAATGTCGCAGCCAATGGCAAACTTTTCGTTTGGCGACATGAAAGAATAGTGACACAAACGCATTTGAATCGTCAGCCTGAAGGAGAGTTGAAAGACTAGTCAGGCCTTTGACATCGCCTTGCGTTTTGGAAAGTGAACGACCATTCTCGTTGCTTAGGAGAGGCGCAGTAGGTGGCAGTGGTCAGGCCTCAGACCTACAGGATTTTTTTTTTATCTCATTCTTGCGAGGTAGCTTTGCATATCAAGCCTAGTGCAATGCATTTTCTTGTAGGATTGGAATGATTCCAAGCGCCATTCAGAAAAACGAAATGCAACAAGCCGGCTATTGTGCCAGGCTTTTTTCCGTTGTTGAGTCCGGAGAAGTATGAAAGGGCTATGATCAGTGTGTATGCAGCTGCCTTCGCTGAGCAGGATTCCGAAACCCGTGCGCGTGACATGAATCTGCACCTGGAGTTCTGACTGGACCAAAGTGCGCGTGACATGAAATTGCATCTGGATTGATGACGGGACCCGAAGTGTGCGCGACGTGAAGCTGCACCTGGAGTACTGACGGGACCCAAAGTGCGTGCTGTGTGAAGCACCTGTAGTGCTTCCCGGACCCGAACAGCGCGAAACATGAAGCTGCACCTGGAGTGCTGACGGGAACCAAAGAGCGCGCGACATGAAGCTGCACCTGGAGTGCTGCCCGGACCCGAAGTGCGTGCTGTGTGAAGCACCTGTAGTGTTGATTGAACACGAAGAGCGCGCAACATGAAGCTGCACCTGGAGTGCTGACTGGACCCAAAGTGCGTGCTGTGTGAAGCAGCTGGAGTGCTGACGGGAACCGAAGAGCGCGCAACATGAAGCTGCACCTGGAGTGCTGACGGTACCCGAAGTGCGTGCTGTGTGAAGCACCTGGTGTGCTGCCCGGACCCGAACAGCGCGAAACATGAAGCTGCACCTGGAGTGGTGACGGAACTCTCTGAATGTCAGAATGGAAGCCTCGGTTTCACGGTGCTTGAGGGAATCGGTTACGGACTGCTGTTGTTTTTATGTGTGAACGATAGATTCGGTAGTAGTGTCCGTTTTAAGAGAGTAAAGAATGTTACATGTCACTGTAATGTGCGTGAGTATCAAACTCGTGCACACTCAGGAGATTAGCTATTTGTCCCCAGAGGGGCTTGAGGGGACCATTGCTGAGTTCTGCATTTACAGTTTTTAACGTATGTAAGCTAAATGACTGCAAAGGACAATTTCTCACCTTTTCACTTAAAGAAAACTAGCCCTACAGCTCGATGTTGATGCAAATCCTTTCTCCATTATTTTTTAGTTTATACAAATTATGAATTTCATGCCAGACACGTTCATTCTGTCTATCAAATTAACATAATCCTGACAACAGTATAAAATGTTAAATGGAAGGCACTCCGCTGACACATTTTTAAGCACTCTGTGTACTTTTTCAGGGTTTTTTGAATAAGTGGCATACAGAGCGCCAACCTGGCAAAAAAGTAGTAGAGCACTTTATAAAAGGGGCAATGCAATGGAGTTTATGAACAAAGGCGAGTGAAATGGCATACTTTACAGTAGTGTCTACACTTTTCAATAGCATCAAGAAAAATGCATTGTCCGAAATACCAATAAATTGGTGTGTTGTTTGTAATTCTCCAATCTGAGGGGGCTCAGGGGCATGAGTTCTCTTCTAAAGAACCACATGATTTAATTCCATAATTTACGGTTGCATTTAGAAGCCTCGTTTTAAAGCCCATGGCTCCAGAGGGGGACAATAAATCCCACCCCTCTGGTATCAAGAGCCACGGCCACCATGCCAAAATGGCTTGAGAGCCTGCATGAGAATTCAGTTGTAACTTGGAGGATGTGGTCATGAATCTCTCTAGTGTAGAGTTGGTCCTTCTGACCATCCATGGTTAGTAAAAGACATACCATTGAGGTGCATAAACCCAATTGTTCAGAACGCCATGAGTATGAACAAGAGGTAGGAGAGAGCTCAATCATGGATATAAGACTCGGAACATAGGATACATGTAAGATAAGTAATTAATATTGTTGCCAAAAGAGCACAGGGTCGGGAGAATATAATCAGACACAGAATGTTGATGTACACCTTCTACTTCAGTTGTTGGTGAATTCTAGGTGCTGCGTGTTGCTTGCCGGATGCTTCAGAACGCCAAGAGATGAATGGAGTGGGGTTCGGAAGGAGGGATACAATTAGTGTACATATATAGCTTATGCATCTTTTCAGTAGCAACTGTTGAATTTCTTAGTTTTCATTCAATGCCTAATCACGTTAGGCTTTCAGATCACCAAGGCTTGATGGGATACTGTGACTTAATATACATTTTTGCTCTGGTTATGAGTAGTACAAAAAGTATTGTTGTGCCAGTGCTAAAATATACATCCTTTCCTGCCACAGTGTAGTAATACAAATCGCAGGTTTGCAGAAAGTTTTTCCACCTATCAGGCCCTTCCAGGGAAACATTGTAGGACTGCTTGTGGGAGAACAGCTCTCAAGCTGCTCATTGTCTAGCAGGAGTAGATTGTCCAGTACAGTTTTACTATTCAGGTTCTGTTTCTTGTAGTTTCTGCCGTCACCACTGAAATGACAAAGTGGGGAGGCGGATGATCGTATAAGAAAATATCAAAACACCAACTACGATCATATTGTGTATCAGACAAAACAATAAGGCAAATAGAAAGCATTTGATGCTAGTGAACAACACTTGGAAACTGACATTTAAATTCACCCCATTGAACACCGTTGCAACCTAATTCAGACCATGTCAAGAGCTGATAAAGGCACGAACTTGCCTCAGTCCTTATGAAAAACAGGAAAAAGGGCTGCCCCTGCCAGTAAAACGTCTACAATTCACTCTTCAACCAGAAAAAACGTAGCATTCCCCAAAACAATTTGCCTTCAGCAACATTTACATTTTTCTAACACAAATAAAATGTACATGGAGGTTTATGGAAAGAGATTGGTAGAACGTATTGTTGGATTGTGTTTTCTTCTTAGACAGTTAATGGACATTGTAACTTGTGGTTCAAACATCAAGTGTGCTGCTATAATGCCAACACTTGGGAGGCACTACAATACAATATTGGCTACTTCGTTGCTAGCTTTAATTGAAATCCTCAGCCCAGAGTTTGGCGGTGCAAATCACCTCTTTCTTGAAATGGCGGTGCATTGCTTTATGTTCCAAGGTGAGTTTAGATTGTTATGTAACATAATCTATGCTGTCTGAAGCCTCATAACATAACAGAAAGAATATGTGCGCTGCATTGTGTCCTCTTGCGGACTGTTCTAACTTTATTGAATTTGCACACTGGTAGTACTGAGGCCCCATGACAGTGACAGCAAGCCAAGCTAATGCCAAGCTAATTCAATATTTGTTCTTTACACTGTACCTTTCTAGCTTGTCACAGCACTAATACCCCAAAGCCTCTTCAAAAGTGAAATGTGCGGCAACTGAAGCATCTTCCAGCGATGCCCAACTTATTTAGGAGATTATGTTGCTCTGAGCTGATGCCTGGAGCTGTATGGCATTGAACAGTAGCACATCTGATTAAAAATGCACACCATTACTGCCTGTGTGTGTTCCTTGACTGTTTGATGAGAACCTCTTCCCAAGGGAACAGCGTGTAGAGGTCTTGTTTTTTTTTGTACTGCTTCATAAGCAGCGAAGAAATAGATGAGACTACAAATGTCGTAAATCTTCCCATATTGGAAATCCATGTGAGCTGTATTGCCCTCTTTTCTGAGCACAATTAATTCACTGTCATTTTGTATGGTTTCTTCTTTCCTGTCACTTTCTCACGCCCCAGACCCAGCTTGCTATGTGCCACTATTCTACATCCTTTGAGGAAGAGTATTTCTCAGCAGCACAAGAGTTCAGACCAGAACGCTGGCTGAGGAAGGGCAACATGGACCGAGTGGACAACTTTGGATCCATCCCTTTTGGTTATGGTCTCCGCAGCTGTATAGGAAGGAGAATTGCAGAGCTGGAAATCCATCTCGCACTGATACAGGTGAGTCTACGCCGAAGGTGGTCCAGGAATAAAGGGCTGTGTTCTGTAAATTCCACAACAGTGGAGGCGCTGCTCCCATCAACCTATATACATTGTTTCCCCGGATTCCACAAGGAGTCAGAACAGATGGTCTAGTGCTCTGCTTAACCGCTACAATTCATTCATTTTATAACATAAAAATCATATATTTGCTCTTCTTTAGTGTTCTCAAGATAACTTTAATCAAGCAGAATTAGGTGGACACACAAACAAGTTGTGGAATGAAAAGACAATCACCATATGTATTCTACAATCGTGAACTCACTCCCAGCATTTGTAGTGTAAGTAAGCAGGCACACACCTGCAAACGACCGCTGTGGATTTGCACACAAGTTCTGTGGTTTGGCACATTGCAGTGTCAATATATCTGTGCATTATTTCAGTCTAAAAAGGGGAAGCGTTTAATTTCGGCACAGCATTTTCAAAATTGAATTTTCGTTCATTATCAAAATCAGTAGAATATCTCTGCCTATGTTCGTGACCACCAGGGTCAGACTGACCGTAGCGGGCACCGGGCAATCCCCCGGAGCGCCGCACGGGTGGGGGTCGGTTTTGGGCCCCCGGCAGCCGGTTTTCTTACAGGGCTGCAAAATCGCCCTGTAACAAAATCGGGGGGGGGGGGGGGGGCGGCCGAGCACTTTGCCAGGGCCGGTTTTGGTTCCCCGTCGGGCCCTGGTGACGGCAACTAACTATTCTCATAAAGAAAATAACTTTTCTGCCTTTTTAAACCAGTTTGTGTTGCAGTTCAGTAGTTTAAAATACATTTCGTAGAAAAAGCTTTTGAATTCCCCTTCAAACTAATAAAATGAAGCAGCAGTAATTGGTGCATGTAGACATTACAAATAAACAAGCATTTGCAATGCAATAGGGCTCGCGTATGCAAAAATCGGAGCTATTGGCATTGTGAATGGCGATGTCATTTATCTATGTGTTTTGGTTTGGAGGGATTTGGATGTATGTGGTTTGGAGTGGAATTATGTGGGTTGAATTGAAAGTTAGTTGTGGAATTTTGTGGGGGAATTATGTGGTATGCAGTGTATTTGTGTGGAAATTGTGGCATGGTGTGCAGTGGAATAGTATGGATAGCAATTATGTGGTTGTGAGTGTACTGGAATTACGTGGAGTGGGAATGTGTGTCATGAAGTGTAATTATGTGGAATGGCTGTATTGTGGAGTGGTATGTAGTGTAGTTTAATTATATCGTGTGCTGTTTGTGATATGATGTGGAATTGTGTCGGTGTGGATTGGATGTATGTGCTGTTATGTAGTTCATTAATGGTGGCCCTGTCTGCCTATTTTCAGTAGAGCATATGCTGTATTCTACCACTTCCTCATGCTGGTGTGGAAAAACTCACCTTAATGAAAAATTATTTGTTTTTGCTATAGCAAGACACTTCGAAAAGAGAAAAATGCATTGTTTTTTTTAATGAGTTTTTGGTGGAAAAGAAGCAGGATCAGAAACCGTAGTTGGCACACTTCTTTTCAAAACACCACGAAGATGTGTGGAGCAGGCAAAAGCTATAACTAAGTGCCAGGATGCTTCAGGAGCTTTTTAGTACTTGTTTAATCTTACTGGTGCATTCTCAATGTACCAACACGCTGGGAAAGAAACAGCCCAAAGAAGGACACATGTATAAATAATTTAAAGACTGTGTAAAAAATTTCCTGAAAACAATATGCAATAGCTTACGTTATGAAGTTATACAAGGGGGGCTGGTAAAGGTGGACTTGTCACAGCTGCGATCCACATGTCAGCATGAGGGAATACTTGATCATCTACTTAGGTCAAACCAGTCAGAAAGGGAGGAAAAGAATGCAGCTCATAAACAGATCAATGAAAAACGCTTCCAACGTAAAACAGGGAGCTCGCGTTTCATAATATAAAGATGGAATCTAGTGGGTAGCATAGTAAGTGTGACGGAGCAACTCGCTTCAGGGGCTATCTTGGAAATGACAAAACCTGATTAAATCAGTATGCTGATGAATAATTAAAAAAATTATACAATTTTGTTGCTCAGCTGTATAAGGAAGCTGAGGTGTTTTTTGATTACAAATAAGAAAGTAATAAATCTGCATATCTAAAGTGACTTCAAACGTAAAAATTCTTTGCACTGCAATTTAGCACATATTAAAAGGTGACGGGTGAACAAGGAATGAAATAGATTAAATAGGTAGCATTACAAATTGAAATCTCAAAGTATAGAGGGGGAAAGGTTAAATCATATATATATATATATATATATATGTGTGTGTGTGTGTGTGTATGTGTATGTATATATATATATATATATATATATGTGTGTGTTTTTTTTAAAAGAAGTCTGATATTGCCAGCCGTGCACAAAAAGCGTGACATGAAATCCTGGCATGTATGGCATTTAACTTTGGATGGGACACGTTCACAGCTGTGAGGGGGCTGCATTAATCATCCATTATGCAAGACTGCCGGATGTCTTGTGTCTAGGTCTCTGCAGCAGTTCCCAATCTTTTTACTCTGTGCTCAGTCTCTATGGCAGCCAGCCCCTTCATGGCCCGTAGGCTTGTCCATGAGCTCTGCTCTTCATCATGTCTGTCACTGCTTCTTGCTACCCGCGAGGTTACTGCCAGCAGCTACAGACAAACGCATACACACCAACATATAAACAGACACACACAGGCGGGTGCGCAAACACACATGTTAACATACACACAAACACACACCAGAAGCTTAAACATATGCAGACAAACGCACACACACAAACCTATCACGCAGACATACGACAGAGGCCAGGAAGGTTTGAAGGGTAGGACCCGGAGCACGGGAGCCTAACCAACGGAGGAGTACAAATAAAACACAAGTGGGGTAAAGGCATTGTAAATATGACCGAAATAACCGCATGCTTTGCAGCTCTGTTTACAGAAACCGCCTTGACGCAAAGCTGAGCTCAGAGCAATAATGCCCTGCTAATGGAAAGGGAAGCTTTGCCAAACATGAGCAGGAAACAAAGGGGAAAAAATAGTCCCCCAGAAATCAATATGATAAAGCGTAATGATACCGTAGTTAGTTCCTGCTCCTGGGAGGAACGAAATAGAAAAGGAGGGTCAAAGAGCCAAGACTGACCACTAGCAAGCAAGAATTATTAAAGAACACTGAAACAAACAATTTAAAATCAGGGGGATGGATTTAAGCCCACAAGAGAATTATACTAAAGTACACTAGACGTCGTACGCTTACGCTCGACCTAAAAAGAGAAATTTGATGCTGTTACTTAAAGAAATCCAAGATTTTTACTTTCCCAGAATTCTAAGCAATGTTGAAAAGGCAGTTAGTTTTTTTCTCGGTGGAGAAGGGAGCTCTGAACACAGCTATACCTTTGTTTACTGATCGTTCACTCAAAATAACTTTTTGAAGTGCATTTTTGGCTTCTCTCAATGTCTGAGGAATCCAAGTATCCTAATTAATCCGGTTTTTTGAAGACATTGGGTTTATTTTTACTATGTATCAGTACGAGTCTTTCCTTAACTGCCCGTTCTTCCACTCCTGCTGGTTCTCTTTGAAACGGTCATTGCTCTGATGTAGAAAGTCAAGGAAAAGCAAAAGTACAGACGGTGTGATTTTTATTTCTAAACTTTCACGCTATTGAGGACTATGGCAGATATCAAGGGATGTCATATGGGAGGTTAAATTACCAAAATTGAGCTCTCCTGAAGGCTCAGCAGGACCTTTTGTGGAAAGCAAGGGAGCAATCTGCCTTGGGATTGTACCCAAGCAAAAGGGAAAATCAATCAGCTAAGAAGCGAGTGAGACCCTAGAATTCCCTTAGATAAACAGCTCGATTGCTATAATTTCAGTTCCTGTTCAACGTAAAAGCAATCAACTCTTACACCACGGTGGTCTCCCCCACTGTGAGGTCTTCGCCATACACTCAGCCCTCCGGTACTGATTCATTGCTTGACATCAAGATATCCAACAACCATACTAACTATGAAATTAAGTGTAGCACCGAAGTGCAGGAAAATGTGGTATCCAAGTCATCAGGGCAGAGAGAATCTCAAGCAGAGGCCTTGGCATCGGGCTGCTGCTGTCTAATGAAGATGACCTCTTGCTTCACCTCCTCACCTGAAGCCTATAGTGGTACTTCCACCGCCACTCAACCTCTAAGTGTACCTCAATTATAAGGACGGCCTGGGGTAGACACCTTAGAGCACCATGATGAAAGACTTTGTAGGGGTAGGTCCAGTTCAGGGACACATCTCATCATCCCAGGCTGTGCCATAAGTCAAGGTTGAAGAAAGTGCACAGGCTTATCAAACCTGAAAAAAGCATAGCTCACTGTTTAGTCTGGGTTTCAAGAATTTATTCCAGCTCAGTTGTTTAATCTGATCTGCAAGTACAAGCATTTATCCCTTTTAAGTTCATGTCCATTGAAACCTTTTGAAAGCCTTGTAGTACTACCTCTTGTGCCTGGGTGCCTGATTCCCACCATAGAAATCTTTTTCACACTGTATCCTATTGGAGCAAAGAAGAGAAAATACACAGTTCAAGTCCAATCCTTCATATCATGATCACATCTTCTAGGGGGAAAATCCCTCTGTGGATTAGTTAATTATTTTGCCAGTTCACAAGTTGTTCCATCTTATCCATCCACCTGCTAAAGTAAGCAGACATATGAAGTGGCTAGTCAAGAAGGTATGTCACACAGTGGCTACTTCGTTTCTAAATGTAATATTCCACACCCCTTATTGGTCACCACGGTCCGCCACTCTAGGACTTCTTTGAGCTATTTGTAGATCATCATCCTAGATCCTCAAGGAAAAACCTTAGTAAAATCTTAAAAGAATAAATGATCACACTTGATCAAGTGATCAGCTCTGTAAATGGAAGGGGGTAAGAGAGTGCTTGGGTTCGGCCCATCATAACAGAAGAGAACCAGTCTAACACCTTGCCTTGAAGAGCTCAAAAAGTAAGAGTGGCCTCTCTACCAACATCCGAGATCGTGCAGATATCAGTAACAGCAGAGGCCAAAATGCTGTCAATGTTGAAAGACGCATGAAAACAAGACGGAACAAGGTTTTGAGTATTTTGAGACTGTGTGAGCTGAAGGCTGGGAATTTACAAAGATCTCTATGTAGTGGTAAATGTATTCAATCAAAAACATGATCATTACATATAAAAACCATCTTTTCATGCTCCTTTACATTATTCTGGGTAAAAGAGATTTGATTACTAAAGAAGACATTTTAAAAAATTTAAAATTGAAACATCAATGTGTCGAGTTAATTAACAATCATAATTTTAAGAAACTTTCAGCCCCTTTTATAACCTGGCTCTTCTATCATGGTCTTGTTTCAGATTTAGACCTTTGCCACCATGCATGAAGCAAATATCTTGATAATGTAAAAACAAGCCATCTTGTCGAGTCTGATCTAAAAACACGTAATGCATCTATGGGGCGTGAAAAAGTCAACAATCGACGAGCTGGAATAATACATTTTTTCCTCAAGTTGGCATAAAAAGGGAAGAAAAATATAAAGTGCTCTAAAGTTTCTGTACGGACACTAAACATAGGGCATAGTAAAGTTACAGTCACGTTAGTCCATCTACTTTTCAAGGCATTCAATGGGAGTACCCCAATTCTAAACTGTAGATTAAGTGTTTGTGCCTGAGGGAGTTCAACATGATCCATATAGGAATCCAACTTAAAACAACCTTTAAAATCTAGGAATCGAATGGTTAAAGTGCTAGGTGTTCTGGTTTCAGTGCAAAATTGATTAACAAGATCCCAGTACCTTTTTTTGAGCTGGGAGCCCATTCTTATTGTGATAGACTGTTAGTCATCCCACATGAATCCCAGCCCCAATTCATAAAGCCATTGCCTTACTTTCGTAAACCAAATTTGTCGCCCTGTTTGCCTATGGAGCATTAGTAACTCCTCCACTGCCTCCTTTACTTGTATCTGAGTGTTACAGGTCCAAAGTCTTATCCAAAACATTAACACTTTAAGGACAGCTGAATGGCTAATGGACCTTAACCCAAGATCCAGATGAAGTGGTATTAACGGTGTGTTCCTTGGGAGGTTTAAGATCGCTCTTAAACATTTGTTTTCAGCTACTTCTAGCTGGTTCAGGTGCTCCATCCCCCACAGTTCTGCCCCATACAAGACTACGCCATGCCCTCTGGCCCAGTGAATTTCTAAGATTGGGGATATTGGGCGATGGGGAGATTTTTTAGCTTTCTTTACTATTGTACTATCCACGTATTACAATGAAAGAACGCTCTTCTGAATTTGGGAAGTCCAATTCCGGTTCTCACTAATTCTAAGGCCCAAATAATCAAACACCTTAACCTGATCTAGATGTTGGATTCCAAGCCTCACTTTCCCCTTAGTTGACTTGTAGGGATTGGACACCATAAACTTTGTTTTGGTACAATTAATTTCCAAACCCCACTCTTTAAAGGCTGCTTCAAACTTTGTTAGCACTTTCTGAATTCCCATTGGGGTTTTCGAGATAAGCAGGGTTTCGTCTGCAAATAGAAGACCAGGGATTTGTTTACCAGCTAATTTTGGTGGGTCTCCACCACAATCATAGAGATCATTAATGAGCCTGTTCATATTCAGGGTAAAAAATGTCGGTGCTAACCCGCAACCTTGCCGTACCCCTCTTAGAGACTGGAATATTCTTAGTTAGGCTACCATCCAAGTTCCACCTGATTCTGGCATAATTTCCCTAGATGTAAAAGTACCAGGAGATGTAGTAAACCACCAGGAAGACCAAGCTCCCTAAGGGCAGCCCAGAGCTTTGAACGATCTATAGAATCAAATGCCATTTTAAGATCTAGATACATGACATACAGGTGGCCCTTTTTGATGGTAACTTCCTTCCAGATGAGCCGCAGGAACCGAAACACCTGGTCTAAAGTATCCGTGGAAGCTCTAAAGCCAGCTTGCAGGTGGGAAAGTATATTAAATTCCTCTATCCAGCTCTGTAAATGCGTTCAAATAATTTTGATCAATATTTTCTGTGATACATCTAAGAGACTGATTGGCCTGTAGTTTGATGGGTCCCCCCTTATCTCTTTTTTAAAATATTGGTATTATTTCAGCACCCTTCCACGACGCGGGGATATTCCCGCCTTTTATAATTGCTGTGAAAACTGTGTGGAGCAAAGGGCGCCATACAGCGGGCTCAGAATGATACCAATCACCTGATAATCTGTCTAATTCTGGAGCCTTCCCAGGCTGTAGTGGTGTAATCGCATTCACAGTTTCCTCCAAGGAGAAGCTAATTAAAGTTTCTACTGGTTGCTCTATGTTGCAGACACTACCTGACAGTACTATCATTTTTCATTTCATTTATCTTTATTTCGGTCACTCGGACCATAAAAGAATACAAGAAAATACAATAAAATCATGAGAATATAGGATAGATCCATGTTTCAATTGAAATTTTTAAGCAGTGCACAGTTTAGGATAAAATAAATTCATCACATTAATTCATCAACTGCAGTAAATTTGAGACAATGCATACGAGTAAACCACATTGATGTTAGAAATTTGGCAACAGCAAAAGCAATTGGAGGCGAAAGATCTGTTTTCAGTATTCTAAAAGCTTGTGAATACTGCCTAAAGCCCAGATTTCTAAGAAGAGGGCGGAGCCAGTACAACCTTGCTTTCCGATACACTGGACAGAAAAATATGACATGCAAATCTGTCTCAGGTGTATGCTTGCAAAGGGGGCATAAAGCTGTGTGGTCCGAGTGTGCCCAAAGAGCCGTATATGCCCTGAGAGGGAGGGTACAGTAGCGCCATTGCATATAGCGCTTCCTTGTGAGTGGCGGGCCCATATCATTAAAAGTCAGCTCTAGGTGGTATGAATCTTTAAAGGCCAAAAAATTGGCAGTCCGAGATCCCTCCCGCACACTCGTAAAGGCATCACGTAAGTGATGCTCATAGTATGCCTTCGAAATGATTTTACGTGAGACCCTGGGGCATGCGGTCTCAGGGTCATGCCACAGGTCTGGTCTGCCTAATAGCTCACAAGTATGCTTTATGTATGTTAGCCATGGTATTTGCATGTTTTTATAGAGTCGCAAAATCTCTGACAATTCTGCTCTATAAGCAGAGAGTTCCGGTGAAGACCAGATTTTACACCAAAAAGTCAGGGGTTTAAGGCCCAGCTCCTCTGAGATTGGTCTTAAACCCAGATCTAGTCTGAGTGGCAAAAGGGGTGTGCTTACAGGTAGGGCTGCCAGCTGCCTGAGAAAGGTATTCTCTGTTACCTGGAGCTTCTGCGATGGCATATGCCCCCAAATTTCGGCTCCATAAGTGACAGCCCCTCTGGCCTGAACTTTATAAATTTGTATACGTGGGCCAAAAGGCCTATAAGACAATCCTTTAGTCATCCTGGCAATTCCGCCCACCAACTGGGTCAATTTCATGTTTACCTTTGTTTTATGGGAATCCCAGGTCATAGACTGATTGATCACTATCCCCAGATATTCGAAGGTGTAAACCCTCTCTAATCTGGAGGACCCTATGGTGGGGCTCGCGCGCGTTGTGGGGGGCGGATTGAAGATCATATATTTAGTTTTTGCAGCATTGATCTCCAGACCGCGATCCGCACAAAAGGTCGCGAACCCATCCAGGACCCGTTGTAAACCCATAGGGGATTTGGAAAGCAGCAGGGTATCATCTGCAAACATAATTGCAGGGACCCTGCTGCCATCCAGCTTGGGGGCATCGATGTTGCTCAGGGCGCTAAGATGGTTTATAACCCCGTTGACAAAAAGGCAAAAGAGGGTCGGAGCAAGGACACAGCCTTGTCTAACCCCCCTGTCAACGGGGAAAGCGTCCGAGAGAGTGCCTCCTCTTCCGCATCTTACCTTGGCGAAATTTCCCTGGTGCAATCTTCTCAAAATTGAGAGGATGTCAGCAGGAACCCCCAAATCCATTAGCACCACCCATAGTTTATCCCTAGGCACCAGATCGAAGGCGGCACGGAGGTCCACAAAGACCGTATAAAGGCTGCCGCCCTCGATCAGCACCGTCTTCCACTATAGGAGGTTCAGGCGGAAGATTTGGTCAGTGGTAGAAATGCCTTTTCGGAACCCCGCTTGATAAGGGCTCATGATCGCAGTGTCTCAATCCAATCCTGGAGGCGGTTTAGAATAAGTCTGCCAAAGATCTTCTGAGGTACATCTATAAGACTAATAGGTCTATAGTTGGCAGGGAGCAGAGGCGAACCTTTTTTGAAAATTGGGACGATCTCTGCCCCCAGCCAAGTACCTGTCAAGGACATTCCTCCCAGGATAGCATTAAAGAGAATCGTAAAATAAGGCGACCAGACATCTGGTTCCTGTTTAAACAGGTCGCCCGGCAGTCCATCTAGCCCTGGTGCCTTTCCTGATGCCAATCCGAGCACAGCTGCACGTACCTCCTTGATTGTAAACGGCTCACCAGTCTCTGCGGGGCACTGGAATTGCCTAGAATTTGCCATGACCTCTTCAGGTAGTTTATAGAGTGATTGAAAATGGTCCTGCCATACCTTAGGTGAAATGTTAGGTTCTATGGCGGATATCAATTCCTCCGAGCCTGTATTGACACAGCGCCAAAATTTGTGCGAGTCCGCACAGGCCAGGGAGTTGGTAAGTTTGATCCATTTGTCATGTTCCCACTCATTTTTAGCATTGGAAATCAGGAGCTTATATGTTGAACGCCTTGCCCTGATTTCCACACTACTCTTCCCTTCTCGGATTGAGGTCAGGAGATCGGTTTTTGCCTTGCGGCAAGCACCATTGTACCAGAGGGGGCCAGATGTTTTTCCATTAAACCTAGTTGGTTTCTTGGTTAGGTGTACAGCGAGGATTTTAGTAAGGGCAGCATGTAACTGACCCAATTGCAGGTGTATGTCCGCGACGGTGTCTTTCATCATAAGCACCTCAACCTTTTCGAATAAGGGCACTACCTGTACATATAACTTGGGTATCTTAGCCGGATGGGAAGCTATTAGCTCCCATTTGACTCTGCGCCTATTATTATCAAGGACCAGGCTCTCCCCAGTTGCCTCCCTTTGTTTCCCCCTGGCCGTGAGCCCAGGATGGTTATAAATTAATTCTAGGGCATTATGGTCGCTATCATCCCTGATGGTGACCCAAAGATCTCTAATGTACAACCAGGAGGACCAAAACATAGTCCAGCCGTGATTCGCTGCCCGCTCTATTAAAAGTGCATCTTGCCGGGATGTCAGAATTGAACCTTCCGTTGCAGGCCCGAAGGCCATCTTTTCAAAGTTAAGGAGGTAATTTGTAGGGCCAAGGGGGACCATGTTTTTGGGGCCGGAGCCTGTGGGGGCGGTATATGCCACAAAAGATCCTCTTCCAGAGCCAAACCTTCCATAATACCTAAAAGGGGCTCGTAGTGGCAATTAAAATCTCCTCCTATAAGATAAGGGGTGCCCTCCGTGATATCATTCAAGACAAGAGCAAGCTCGTCAATGGTGGGCGACTCTTGTGTAATGTTGGTCGGCCTGGAATAGATATTAATCAGCAGGAGGCTTTGGGCATCTGGCCATTCCAACTGTACAGCAAGAATATCTGCCGTATTCGTTGGAAGGACAGCAGCCCTACAACCCAGGTCAGTGGCCACCCATATTGCAAGGCTGCCGGAAGGGCGCCCTCTACCCCCCCAAATTGCGTGTGTTGAGAATGTTGCGAAACCCGTGTGGGTAATGTCTTCTCTTGCCCATGTCTCTTGGAGCAGGCAAATGTCTTTATGTTCAATAAATGTGCTCCAGGACGGGTTATTCAATTTGTTGGCTAAGCCCGCGACATTCCAGGATAGAATCTTAAGGGGAGGAAAATTATTTGGCGCGGGGGATGGGCTCGGGTGTGCAATCTCTCCCGAGTCCTTCCTCCGAGGATGGCTTGGGCCATGGTTGTTTCCATGAATGATCAGCTCAGATGGAATAGTGGATGTAGAGTGAATAATCCCTAGGCCTCCCTCGTCATTAGCTTGGATATACACAGAGTGCTCCGTCTCCTTGGGAAGTACTAATTGGCTATTAACTGCTTTGTTCTTGTTTAAGGTCGTGAAACCGCCACCCTCCAGCGCAGACGGTCAATCTACCATATCCAAGATACTGAATCTATTGTGAGTAGGGAGATAGTCTGATCGGGGAAAGCCTACAGTCGGATACTCCCTATCAGCCCCTTGACCCCTTCTACCGCCTCTCCTATCTACTAAATACCACCCTTCCTCATCCTGTTCGATGATTGTGGGAGGATAGAAGAATGATAAGGGGAGGGTTTGGATAAAAGATCCCGGTGTAATGTGCGGCCAGCTACATATATGTGAAACTGTGCGGGGATCCCTGAAATTGATCAGTACGCAATCGCCCTGGATGGTTTTTTTGGTGTTTCCGAGCCACGGAAGTCTCCTTACCATGAGGACCTCGCTATTGACACCCAAGGGGAGTGGCCTATTTTTAGAGAGCCAGTGGATGACCTTGTTTTTCAGAGCCTCAACTGGTTCTCTTTTGGGTGGTTCCAATTCGGGAATGCCCGCTAGGATAACTGCGTATGGAGCTGCCTCAGGCGGTAGATTGACTATCCTGTGTCTACTACCTTGACCCTGCATCCGTACTGCAGGTGTAGAGTGGATGTAACGTGAGGGCTACAAGTTGGTGTGCAGAGTGGAATCCAGGGCCTGGGTGTTTGAGGCATGGATAATCTGGGAAGGTGTGAATGTACAAGCTTTTGTGGACAGCAGCCATCCCTAACTGAGGGTGCTGCTGTGGGATTCAAATTTGCACTAGCTGTTTTAGAAACATCCACTAGATGATCGATTCCATTTTGGAAATTAATTAAGCGTGATTCCAGGTTTGCAAGGCGATCTATTAGGGGAGTGAGCAGTTAATTCATTAAAGATTTTATATCTGAGAGAGAAACCATCCACAGGTGGTGTAACATTGGAGCTAAGTGGTCTGTGGCCCTGGGTTAGAGATGTATCTGGCCCCATGCAAGGCACACCCTGTTGGTTGACTTCGCCACTCGGGTTGTGCTTTGGAATTTTGGGCCTACGCCCCCCTACATTTTGAGCCCTTCTTTTTCTTTTGGGAATTGCTCCCTCCCGATCCCCCTGTGTTAAGTGTGTAATTAAATTGGTACTATCAGCGGTGATGGCCTCAATGGCAGTACCTATTTTGCGAATAGTTTGAGCAGGGGGAAACCTGCATGATGCAGAGGATAATATGCTGAGGTCAGCAGGAGCAGGGGTGTCACAATCTGCAATAGATGGGGTCGAACGGTTTAACTCCAATGGCACAGGGGTGCCAGGTTCCCCCCCCCCCAGCAGAAGTAACAATTTCTGGCAGTTGTACAGGGGAAGTAACATGGGTGAGAGGGCCCAATGACGATCTTCTGACCCAGTCGATTTCCAGAGAAATACGCCTCTCTAGGGTTGTTATTTCATCAATCAGCAAAGAACCAGCCTTAGCAAAGTACATGTCCAAAGTACCTGTGGGCTTTGCTGCGACCTGCGCTGTTTTGCTCCGAGTTTCTCTGGCAGACATGTTCCGTGCTGTGCTCTTCAAAGCGGAGCCTTACGATTTCTGTCGTACGTAGGGATTTGGCCCTGTCCCTGCTTCTCCCGTACTCGAACGGCCTCAAACGGCCCGCTCTTTGCCCGGTCTTCGCCCCGATCTGCGCCCCGCTCGCGTCCCGCTCACGCGATAATGGGCGTGACTTTTATAACGGGAGGAGGAGGGGCCGGGACGAGGCACCAGGTGCGATGTCCGAGAGCGTTGCAGGGCACCCTGGGCCTCGCAGTCCCGGCGACGATGGCAGCCTTCAAAGGGTAGGTAGCGCTATGTACAATTATCCAGCAGCTCCTCCAGAGTCTAAAAGCAGCTAAAATGCTAGGTCCAAAGTCCACGCCTGCGAGCGGCTCCCACGAAGCGGGGGCCGCGAGGCGTTATGAAGGAAGAGTTGATTGGGAGGAGGGGCCGGGAAGAGGCACCAGGTGCGATGTCCGAGAACTTTGCAGGGCACCCTGGGCCTCGCAGTCCCGGCGACGATGGCAGCCTTCAAAGGGTAGGTAGCGCTATGTACAATTATCCAGAATGGGTGTGGCTCCAGTCAGCAAGGCTGAGCCAATAAACAAGTAGAACTAACAGAGATGCCAGTGCTGACGAATAATTTGAGATATTTGGCCGTAGAAAACAAAAGAGAACGACTACGGACGTACCAATAAATGATATTTAATCGCGAAGAATCTATTTTTACAATGATTTGATTTGTCACTAAAGAATGATCTGGACACACAACGTAATGAAGACAAATATACACAAAAAAGGAGAGTTAAGGGACAACAGTTGAAACCACAAGATCAAACCCTACAACGAGACACTCAACATCATTGAGGAGATTCTTTTCTCAACCACCTGTGATTACCAAACACCACGGAATCTAGCAATGGAGTGCATCTCCCTGGCCCTGACTAAGTATTTCTTCTTATATGAGGACACATTCTACCTGCAGAAGCATGGGACCAGAATAGGGAGTACTTTCGCTCCCAGTTTGGCTGCTCTCTAAGTACACCATCTGGAGACCTGCAAGATCCTACATCATGACAACCCTTTCAGGCATAACATCAAGACCTGGAAGAGGTATATTCATGATGTGCTGGTCATCTGGGAAGGAGACATTCCATCGACCGAGGAGTTCATGAGATGGTTCAACCAGCAAAATACTTTTCTAAAGTTCATCAACACTACTTGAAGCGATAATCTAGTATTTCTAGATTTAAACATATACCCGGATGGGGGCACACTGAAAACCACCACACATTTTAAGCCAACTGCTGAGAACTGTCTGTTACTGTACAACAGTTTTCATCCACCTCACCTACGGGCAGTTCCTCCGTCTTCGGAGGAACTGCACCGAACTAATTAACTACAAAGCATAAGCTTCTGATTTGAAGACAAAGCTCTCCAACAGGAACTATCCCGTCCGAATTATTGACAGAGCAATGAAGAGGGCTCGGAATAATAACAGGGAGGCCCTGTTGGAAGATAAGTACATAAGGATCAAGAGGCCAGACCCATCTGGGTGACATCCTACAACACTCATTCCAACGAAATGTCAAAAATTGTCAACAAACATTGGAGGATCCTCAACTGCGGCAAACGAAATCTTGAAATACCATTGTTTGCACACAAAAGAGGCAGAAACCTGAAAGACATGCTCGTTCACACACAACCACGCTCAAGCACAGTCACAACCAGTGAAAACACTACTCTTCAACCCATCCAAGGCCACCACCCGTGTGGCAACTACAGCACTTGTCATCTCACCAAGAAGAGCAGACAGATGAAGTTTAGGAATGGCAGTGAATGGGAGCATAAAAAAATTACAAACTGGAATAGCCGGAACGTCATTTACATGATCACATCACATGCCCCTTCAGATTAGAGTATATTGGAATGACCTCACTACTGGTCAAAATCCGCATTGGGGAACATAAAAGTAATGTCCGATGCAAGAAAAGCACAACTAAAATGGCGACACACTATCCGTCTGAAACCCATACGGTGAACGACCTACAATGGACAGTCATAGAGCAAATACAATCTGAAAGCTGTCTGCTGGAAAAAGAACAACAATGGGTGTTCCGTCTGGGCACCCATATAACGGGCCTCAATGATAATATACCGTGGAGCCATTTTTCTTGAATAAAATAAGTATCCGATACCACCCTGGACACACATTTACTAAGTGTCCCTCATTAACGATCTAGTAATCACAATTTGGCAATCCGGTAATCCAGACAATGACACTTGTAATACTAACACCTACCCACAGAATACACCTGCCATTATCGTTAATGATCGCCTAGGTATTGTGGCCCCCCCATTTAATACAACATCGGGCGTTTCCCTCCACCCCTCCTTACCCCTCCCACTTTCTTGTGGGCTCATACTATACCATTGTAAAACATGGTTGTAAGAATCACGAACCATAGCTTTGTTCCACTACTAATATCTCCAGTATGAATTTTCGAGGAAATTAAGTATAATATAAATGAGAGCTCCTCCCGGCCTGACCACTTCCACGGAGCCGCGAGGGTGGACGACAATACGAGGTAGTACCCTGGTACATGTAAGTACGGCATAGCCGCATCGCATAGGCCACTTCTGTTCTCATCTTAAAGGACTTCCGACACCTACCTTATGCACTAATCTTTATCTACAGATTGCAAATAGCACCTGGTCCCCATCATTTTTAAGGCTCATGATACCACTGCCTTCAATACAGCAAGTATTGATTCCTTTCTTGGCAATACTTTTCCAATTACTAAACTCCTCAGTCACAGCAAGGACTACCTTGGGACATATTTCGTATAGTGTGTGTGTTTTTTGTTATGTCTGTGCGTCTTGTAACAGTCTCTTTTTTACAGGACACTGCACCGGCATGAGTATTTCACAGGTTACTCTATGAATAGGCACTGTATGTATCACTTTTGCAGGTCACGATTGCTACAACCGGAGTCATTTTACATACCTGATGATTTTTATATATTGTTTCTCTTTTTCAGATTGTACTTAAGGAATTACCTTTTTGCAAATCAGATTGAGACCATTGTGTCGTATTCGTAGCATTTACTATCTGCCTACACTGAGCATCTAATCATTGTTGACATTGTCACACATTTCATGTGAGTAGGGTAGGGATCTGTGTACCCATCCTGAAGAAGAAACAGCATGCTTCGAAACATGCTGACACACACAGGAGGTCTTGTACATTAACACAACACTACTCCGCCTCACACCTTTTAATAATACCGCACCAAGGCATATTACATTTTTCTACTCCACAGGTGCTAGGTATTTTTTAACATTCACTTATCACTCACTCCTGACCCTACCACTCACCCTCTCTCACTCTACACAGTGAAAACATCAGTGCTCTGGTAGTAGCAAGCCATGTTCCGTAGAGGGACGCGAAGACCCCTATGATGAAGCATCACACCAAGGGCCCTTTTGGTGTGTGAGGGGTATTTAAGAAACACAATGTGCTTCCCACCAATGTAGGAAACACACTTGACTCATGATCAAACATCATCCATCGCAATCTCTCATGGGTGGATCCTTTTGTTTATAAATAATTGTACGGGGAGGTCGAATCCACCCTAGGTGTTCATGTAGGACACCAACTCTCCACTCCCTCCTTTGGTATTTATTGCCTGCTATGTTAGACTGGCTTACTTTTTCTTCTCCCCTCGACCCCCACCCCCCAAAGCGGGATGTTCCTGACTAATAGACCTGTATTCTCCAATCCCAACTGCAAATTTACTAATACACTTTTGGATATCACCCATATTAGCCTCACGTTTGTCAAGTCTGTACATGATTGGTAGAAGGTTCTTTAGCAGTATATTGTCCAAATGATTCTTTAGAGTTTCTAAATCTTGCTCGGAATTGTAGAGGCTACTGAGGCTCAAGGTATAGTTTGAGATCCTGGTGGAACTCTTGGTACAGTTATGGTGCTTTTGAACCCCTCCTGTGTTGACAGCTTTGTTATTTTTTGATCTGGTACCTAGTGGGGGGTTTGAGTGTTTTGTTTTCCTCTTCCTTTTAGATGGTAGAGCCATTGTTGAGGACGTAGTAGAACTTGGTGGAGAAGGGTGCTCCATAGGGGCTGACTGGTCTGAGGATTTTTGTGTACTCGTTGGAATTTCCGTCTCAGTGACCCCAGGTACTCTATTTGGGGTGTGGTCCAAATTTATGGCAAATTTACGGCAGTAAGTGCCATAAATCACCAGCCATAGACAACCGCCACTAATATTTCTTTATCCAAGGCTCAAGCAGCACGGGTTAGAAAACAGTCTAGGGTCGAGTTTTGTAGAGACTTAAGTGTCTTAAGTGTACTTTCCATATCACCCGTTTGCTTATGTTTAGACATTTGGTTAAGAACAACCCAGCCCACAGACGAGTGTAGCATGACTTAGTACAAGGGCACGGGTAAGCTTACTTGGCGTCTATTGTAGACTCAATTGTAGACTCCCCCAGCCAGTTTAGCTCGAGCTCCAGTTTCTTCTACTTATAGTTGGGCTGCTCTCAATCCGCTTCTGTTTACGCACTTTTTGTTTATAGCTGACCCAAACGTATCAATCTGTAACGGTCTCAGAATAGTAGCAGTAGCAGCGACAGAGGCGTGCTTTATTTCTTAACATAGTTGCTAAGTCTCAGATTAGCCCTCAAAAACCCAACTTACTTATCCCCACAAGAGCTTCAGATTTAGAGTACTGGCGATAAGGTATGATAGTTTAGATTTCAGTTTATCCAGGCACAAACAAAGAAAAAAGAACTCGCTCCCAGTTGCTTGAAGCCACAGACAAGACTCTTCAGATGGGTGGCCAGGCCGCCTTATCTGGTCTAAGACGGGCGCAGATGGGCCCGCCTTTAGCCCTGGCTTGGTCCGGCGTGGCCCGATCACGCCTGCGCACATTCCATGCTGCAGTAGCCCGGCAGTGCCTTTATGCTTCTCTGGGTGCTGATGTCCCACGTCGCTCTTCCTGGCGGAGTGCACTTGGGGGCTGTAGTCCCCGGTTAGGGTGGCAGTGCGGCGGTGGACGAAGGTTGCTGTAGGGGCTCCCGCGCTCCACGTCGTGCCTCCTGGCGCAAATGCACTTGGGGACTGTAGGCCCCAGTTAGGGCGGTGTTGGAAGAAGGTTGCTGTAGGGGCTCCCTCTATGATTTTTGCTAGAAAAGGGAGGAATGCGATAGACTTATAAATCTCTAAGATGAAAGGATCAACTGTTGGCTTTTTCAAGCGAGGTAAGATAATGGATGATTGCCAATAGTTGCAACACTTCCATTGGAGATGGAGGGATTATAGAGCATATTTACCCGCTTAACGAACGTTTAACTGAGTTCTTTAATCCGTTTAATAAGACCGATTGAAACTCATCCAGATAAAATAACAAGACGTTTTTTATTTCATTTGATTCTCTGTAAAAGTTTGAAATCACAAAAAATATTTGGTATGGTAGTTGCAGTTTGTGTAGGTAGATGTAGTGATTAAAGGGTGCTGACCAGTAAAAAGTGCAAAATTCAGATAGGCAAGAGCAGAGTTGAAGAGAATGAGTATCTGATGAGCCACAAGAATAGGGGGTTTCTGTAGCAATATTCCTGGCCAATTCTATTTGCTCAAAGTTATATGCGTTTCATATAGCTTTTTATCTGTGTAAGATATCTTCATTTTGTTATTGGTCATATGGTTGCTGAGCCATGTGGGTTGCAACTGCATGCAATGTATTTTTATTTTTTTTACTTCCTTGACGCAAGTAAAAATCCAAGGAGCCGATGGATATGCACGATGACGACCATTCGGAGGTTTAATAGGAATGGTAGTATCCAAAGTAAAGTTGATCATGTTATAAAAAATGTATTGCATGGCTATCAGGATCACCATTTAGAACCACAAGATGATGCAAGTAAAGATGGAATACCTTTTCGCGTGGTGGTGAACCTAGGTTCAACCTTCTTAGGCTCTTGGATGGCTAGCTTAAGCAGAGGAGAAGCCAGATGTGGAAGCGATCATGAAGTGGTAGTAGAGATGGAGGCTTCCCTCCTCAGCTCTCAGCCATTCAAGGAAATAACTGTTTCACAACATACTACTCGCCAAAATGCTCTCATACTTTAATAGACCACACAGGCGTAAGGTGAACTGTATTAAGGCCCAGCACCACTGGTTTAATAAAGAATGTAAAATAGCCCGCAGACTTCTAGGGGAGGCTATTAGATCAGGAGACTCGTGCAGAGTACGAAATGCTTGGAAAATCTAAAAGAAGGTGCAGGAAAATGCCTAAAATACCGTAGGATGATAATAGATGGCAGGATCTTAAACTAGCATGCACCAGGAACAACTCCCAACGTTTCTGGAATTTGGTAAAATGGGGTAGGGGTGGAGTCTCATTGCCCCCCCAAAATCATGTAGCACCAGACTCCTGGGTTAACCATTTTACCTCACAATACGCCAGTGATGATGGTGAGGCTTACAAGCTTTTCCCCACCCATTTTTAGTTTACTAACAAGGTCTTTGATTTAGCAGATGTAAGAGCTGCCCTTAAGTGTACATATATAATACAGTTTATTTCGGGCACTGCCCATAAAACCCAATCAATCAATACAACGTACAGAATGAATACTCTAGAATACTTTGCAGAAAAGATCATAAGATGTAATGTCATACTATAAAACCGGATTAAAAATTAATATATCAATAAAAGAGAAAAAGTCATCATTTAAACAGCTGGATTAAAAAGGCTATGGATACAAAAATTACACAATTAAGTTACTATTAACATTGTTACTTTCAGGAAATTCATATATTTACACCTGAGAAGGTGTGCAAAAGGGCAATCGTTATAAGTTTAGACAGAATTGGAAAAGAAAACAAGGTACAGCAGTATGTATACTTGTGTACATTTTTCCTTATAATTCTCTGATAGAGTAAATGTGAGGGGTACATGAGCAGCTGACATGGAAAGTGGTGTGGTCCCGTTAGGTGTATAGGAACCTCTAACCTCCTCTAGGGTAGAGCGCTCTGCCACGTTCTTCTGGGGACATTGATAAAGACTACTAAAGTGAGTTTCCCAAGTTGCAGGCATTATCACTAGTACTAAAGGGTTACAATTAGGAGGGTTCGCCGCTACGAGTTTCCCTTAGTGTAATTTCAGGGGTAGAGCGCCAGGTATTGACATTATTCCCGCCGATATCTTCCTACATGACAAGGCTAAATGGAGTAGGTATATAATGCTATTGGTGAACGTGATTGCCCTTGGTTCCCTCATTCCGCATTCCAGGAGACGGGGGGGGGGGGGCATGGGGGGGAGATTATCCCAGTATACAAAAAGGTGACAAGTCTCTGCCAGAAACTACAGGCCAATAAGCTTAGTTGATTCTATTCAAAAGGTGGTATCCCACCTTGTCCTGGCAAAGGTCCAAGAGTGGATAGATGCTGACGATATCTTAACCCCATCACAGGGGGGTTTCTGGGTACGTATCTGCACCATAGACCAGGTCTTTCGTTTTATTCTAATATACTGGCGGTCCGTAGTTCTTGGCAAGAGCAGCATGTATACTGCCTTTGTCAACCTTAAGTCAGCCTTTTACCTGGACTCTCGTAACAAATTTTGGGCGGTGCTACAGGAGTTGGGAATGCCCATGGACCTGCTCTCTCTTATTGCCCGCCTTCAAGAAAAAAACTTTGCTCAAATACGTTGGGGCTCACAGTGGAATGTAACTGATCCTTTTCCCGTAGAGAAGTGAGTGCGCCAAGGATGGGTTATGACACCTACATTATTCTCCCTTTTTATTAATGGAATTGCATTTTTTTTTTAACTACTATACCTACTGATGCACCGGTTTTAGCAGGCACACAGATTACAATTTTAATGTTTGCTGACAACGAGCTTATTATCTCAAAAACTCCTAGTGGTTTACAGCGTGCGTTGTTACTTTTTGAAGACTTTTGTTCTCTACGAGGCCTAAAAATGAATGCAGAAAAGACTACGTTTATGACTTTTCAACAGCACAGAACATTCACGGGTAGTATATTTGGATGGGACACCTTTAGAACAGGTAGACTCATTCACTTACCTAGGAATCATCTTGCAGACGGAATTGAGATTGAGGCCTCATGTTGATATTATGACATTGAAATCTCGACAGTTAGCTGGTGTCCTATACAAGGAATTTAAAACGTCTCTGACGAAGCCAGTCATGCCGGTGATACAGATTTATAATGCGAAAGTAAAAAGCTCGGTACTATGTGAGGCAGAACAGTGGGGTTTTGAGAAACTTACTCAGCTAGCTACAGTAGAAAATAGGTTCCTCCGAATGATCACCACCCTACCACGAAGCCCTCCTGTGTTACCCTTGCTGAATGACCTAGGTAGGAAAGCATTGGTAGATGTAGACAGGCTACGCTCAATCATATGTTGGTGCAGAATCTGGTGCACCCTGGAACCTGTGCTGCTGATCTTAGGGATATTATGAAGGCAGATCACTTCCGTAAAATTAGCTGGCTATGTGACATTAAAGATGCCTTGATCAGCATGGGTCTGCCGAACCTGTGGGGAATCCTATCTAGTACCCAGTTTCCATCAAAAGACATTATTAAGGCATGATATTGGGATCTGGTTGAACAAAATACCATTAGAAAAGGTGATAGTACAATGCTGACGGGGAGTTTTTTAACATTTAAACCTTGGCCAAGGCTTGATCACTATTGGGACGCAATATCAAAACCTTTTGATCGCAAACTATGTCCAATTCATAGTGGGTTCCTTACCATTAAAGTCTTTCATTGTAAAATGGGCTAAATTAAGTGATAGCAAATGTCCCATTTGCACCGATCAAGAAGAAACCTACTCCCATGTATTGTGTCTGCCCTGCCTATGCTGGCCCTCGCGAAGTATGGCTTGTGCAGACCTGCAGGAATTTGGATACCAGACAAAGTAGTGTTGCCCTGAGAATGCTGTGTACTGATGCATCTCCCCGTTATGGAATCCCTGTAGCCAAGTTCTTGGGTTGGATGTGGACCATAAGATCACAAATACTGTCTGCGAACAGTTGAACTTGGATTTATGTCCACTCGTGGAAATAGACATCGGCACCTTATCCCTGAGCTTTGGTATTTTTTTACAGCCTTCATTGTTTATTTTTACTCTTTTCGTAACTTCCCCTGTTGCTGCTTTTATCTTATGAGCTTGTTTTCTTAATGAATTAGGATGATTTAATCTCTTGTATGATTACTTGCGCATGATTTTAAAATATATATATTTTTTAACTCATTGTTTTATTCTCATAAATTTTATTCCATGTAACAATGCTTTTATGACATGAATTGTCGAATAAAGCTTATTTGAATTTGGTAAAAATGTAATACCTTTTCGTGTGGTGGTGAGCCTAGGTTCAACCTTCCCAGGCAGGCTCTTGGACGGCTCACTTTTTAGCGTAGCAGAGGTGAAGCCAGATGTGGAAAGCGATCATGTAGTGATATTTCCACAAGTTGAAAGGTATCCTGAACCACGATACAACAACAGCCAGAAAAAATTTAAATCAAATATATGATCGTCAATATGGGTGGGTCTAGAAAATTGCATCTTGGGCAATCGGAATAATTTTCCCAGATGTTAGTCACCCAGGAGTAGCACATTGGATAACTGTAAGCAGATGACAGAAATGATTTCAAGTACAGACACAATACTGGAAGATTCATGGGTAATATAAATTTAAATAGTTTTGACATTAAAAATGGGACTGGTGACTATATTGAATGCAAGCAGCTTAAGGTTAAATAATATCCAGTGAGAGAAGAGAAATGTGAACAGACATTTTACAGATCACTCTGCTATGCCACCACCAGAGCGTTATGGTCTATCCTTGCATAAAATGTTGTAGCTCTGAAAAAAACCTCAGCAAAGTTAGTGCAGAATCATCTTTTAGCCATGTGAAAAAACAGTGCATCAAATTAATTGTCTAGTATGAGATCAAGATCTTTCCCCGCATCTGTACGGAGAGAGCATGGGTTCAAGAGAGTATAGGTAATGTGAGATGGAGAACTGTGTCTCTGAGAGTAGATGGGAGCCCCAGCAGGCATTGCACATGCAGATATAGTTACAGAATCGGATGGCAGCCAGGATCACAGCTTTGTCCTGAAGGTTTTTAGGGAAGCCAGATCAAGGATGAAACTTGTGCAAACAGAAATTAGGCACAAGGTAAATAAAAGTGATCTGGCTAAAAATAGTTGCAATTCACAAACTGTTCCTACCGTACTAGTAGAAGTCCAACTAAGAGACAGGAGGTTATTGAGTCTATAAGTGCAGGCGGAACCTGGTTGTCCTAGCTGGCTACTGTGCCCTGTGCCTGGTGAGTGCACAGAAGGTGCACACGGGCTTGCATTTGGCACGCATTTGTGCATTTTATTAAATTCATTCTTGAATCCAGCCTCAGCCGTGAGGAAAAAAACTCTGTATTTAAACGTGGCATATACAAAGATTCCTAATTCACAAAAACAGTTCTCTCCTATATCTACAGTGGTTTAGTGACTTCAAAAATAGCTCATTGCTAGATGAATAGTGATTTTGATTGCTGCATATTATCGTAAAAGTGATATCTCCGTTCTTTAATAAGTAAAAGCTCATTCCAGAACAGAGACTGCTGATTTCATGATGACTGTTGCGCTAAGATTTGCAGATTTATAACTTGCTGGAGCGTCACTGTTTCCTTACTGTTCTCTTGGTTTACCCATGTCTAGGTTTGAGGGATATGCTTCTATTTTCTTAATGTTTGGACTATTCCATAATGGAGAAGGAAATGATACTTATAGACATTTCACTTGCAGCGCACTTTCCTGCCATCTAGTGTTGGGCTCAGACTGTTACAGGTTGTTTAGTTCAGGAGTTTTGGTTTTGGTTTGACTAATGACTCTTTCTCACTTTGCTAAAATCCACAAGGCATCAGTGTCCAGACTCCAGCATAATGTTTTTTTCTGACATCGGGTTCGCCTATGGAGGCCCACCACCCCACAATACGGGCAGGCTATGCAGAGAAATGGAATGCTTTCTTCATTGCAGTGAACAAACTAATGTAGCTTCACTCACTGCATATTTATTACATGTATTTCTCTCCTTTTTTCTGTTAAAGTAGGCCTTGCCTACTCCTACATCTATATGCATTTGTTGGCACTAGTTGCATATTCACAAAACATGTAATTCATTTTACTTTTGAAAATTACAATCATTAAAGTTTCCATTAAAGGGTTAAGGAGAGTTATCCCACCTAATAATCCCCTTATGATCCCCTTATGCTAACTTGGGATCTCAGTCTTAATGAGACAAAGTACACGTTTTGAGCAATTATGCTTCTGCTTATTCATTGCCTTACCATGGAAAATGGTAGTTCTTTTATCAATCACTTCTCTACCTACCGGTAATAAAATCAATGTGCTGCTCCTAGAAAAACTTTTCATCCAAGTCCACAAAGACAATGGAGCCTTATGTACAAGTCCATAGTCCTTTCCAAAGGTTTTATCACCTTTTTCTTCTCAATACATTTGCACCTTTCCCCTGCAATCTTCCAAAGAGTGCAAATAAATACTGCATTTACTAATTATGATAAGTGCATTCACATGGTACATTAACAGCTTAAGCTTTTGTGCAAAACAAAATAGTTCCTTGACTCCTTTTTTCCCCACCCACCTTGCACAGCTATTTCAAAGAGAGCATGGTGAGATGGATTGCGCAATGCACTGCTATGCATGCAAACAGAGAACTCGTAGACATTTAAGGTTTGTATAACCTAGAAAAAAAGAGTCACCAAGATTTTCCATGGCAATATCACACTTATGGACATTTTCATAGCTACAACTTGATTGTCTGCTCATAACTTAACTAAACACTACTGTGGGGACATTCATACAATAAAGTATGTCCAAGCGACCCAATTCAATACATCTTGTAGACACAAAATGTAACCTGTAACCACTGTTTCTAGCTTGGCGAGATGTAGCCACCCACCTGCCATGTGAATGGTAAAAAATACTTGATAGTGGGCTTTACTAAGCCTTACTTACTTTACTTTACTTCACTTGATTAAGCAGGCCCACTTATTGGGATGGGACACATACAATCATTTAACTAAAGGATGTTTAATATTCTGAACCCAAGACCTCATTGGAGGACAGTGCACGACATGTCAATCTACAATACGACAAGCTGCAAAAAATTGATTAGCATTCACATTTTCCTTCGCCATTACGGTTGTCCTTTTTTAATTAATAAACAACCACGTTAAACAAGGGGGATATTTTTGTAAATTGGTTTATTAGATTGTTACTGGGGACTTATAGTTAAAATGTTATATTTGACTGATACTCCTGGGCATTCTGGGGCAGTTGAATTTAAAGGAGCAGTGCCAGATTGTCAAAGTAATAGCTGATACCTTTACAAATTGTTTCTGTCTCAGTTTTTCTACTTGGAAGGTTATTTCTTTTTTTTTTTTTTTTTTTTTTCATTTTTTGATTTTTATTTCAAGACAGGATAACTTCAGTTTTCATCAACGTTGACTGTCTGGAGACCTTTAAATGTGGTGACTGGTACATAAGTGACCAATGTGTATAGCTTGTTGGGTGAATCTTCATCCTCATTGCGTTTCCTGGATAGGCGCACACGCATGCGGTATGGAACATTTCTGATTCCTTTAGCCCAAACTGCTTTGTTCAGCCTGGTGTCTATGCGCACATCTGGAGTTTTCCAAATTTTAAAATTCTAGCTATGAAAATGTGTTTTGAGATCATGCAAATAGATATATTCTGATGCTCAAATAAGAAACTCATCATCAATAACGAATTGCAAGTATGTAACTTTTCATCCCACTTGATTTTAGATTTTTTGTTATGACTAATGTGAGCCTTAATTTTTGGAATTTCTGGGATTGAGAATGATCATGGTGGTAAGCAGATACTTATAATCATGCCAAATATTACTATTTTACATTTGTAAATGATAATGTTAACGCCATGCGTGCTGAGTTTGCATTTCTAGCGATACTATTTGTTACTTAGAGTGTATGTGGTTGTCATTGTTTGCACAAGAGGGAGAATTTAAGGATAGCTGCTAACAATATACAATTTGTATTCATTGTTTGTACATTAATCTTGTGTTGATAGCTTAAAATTAGGGCCCTTGTGAATGAATGTGAAACAGGTGACATAAATTGTACATCTAAACAACTATAGATCCACATATTTGGTGATGAACATAATGGTTTCAGACTACGATTAACCCAACACATTAGCTGGTAACATTAGAACTCATAAAAACGTAAAATCTACAAAATGTATTACAGAGCAATCTTGGCACCATCCATTTTGTACCCTTTGGTTCAACTAAAGCATCTATCACTTTTTTCAGCTGCTCCAGAAATTTGAGATCAAGACTTGTCCAAAAACAAAAGAAGTTAAGGCAAAAACCCATGGACTTCTAGCCCCTGGTGATTCCATCAACGTGAGGTTCTGTGACCGGAAGTGAGACCTGATGCCTTCAAACATTTTAGTGGCCTGCTGTAAGGTGGGGTTCTTCACTGACTTGCCAAGGATCTGCCAGAGCTCTGCTCCACTGAAAGGATGCTCGAACTTCTCTTCTGCATACCTGGAAATCTTTCTAGATGAAATCAAAAGACATTACTTGGTTTTTTAAAAATTATAAATGGGCTGTATATATATATATATATATATAGCTGTAGACTGTGTGGTAATAAAGATGAGTATCTGCAAACACTTGTATATAGAATCTGGCATGGAACTGTTTGAAACGGGGGTTAATATTTATTTATATTCATTCCTTGGAGATGTGGCTGTCAAGTCAGAGCAATCATATCTTTGTTTTTTTAGTAAGCCTTTTATGTCTTTGTTTTGTCACAAATTGTTGTCCACATACTGATGTAGGGAATGCATTATGGCCACCTTAGGGGTTTTATTCAAGAGCAGTCTGTGTGGTAACATCCTGAATAAAGCTGATCTGTTTATGTAGTTAATGGCTTTCACGCTCCTGATGTAGGTCACTACCACAGCCCTTGCTTGGCCCATTCCGTTCCATCAAAGTCTAAAATGATGTGGAAAGACTACTTTCTATAGATTAGAATAATGGTACATTGCCAATTTGTTTTGTGTACATTAGTTTTGTGTACATTAAGACTAGAGGCCCATTATATATCTCTCTTGCAAGCCCAATGCCCTCTCTTACCGTCTGTATAGAGCAGAATCGATGTAGCAGTCGCATTTCTGAACTGAGAACAAAGAGTGCTTGGCTCTTATGAGCAATTGTTCTCTAAGGGTTCACCTAATGCGCTCCTATTACTCTGCACAAGAATAGCTTTTTTTTTTATCTTCCAGGGTAAGTTCCGCAGGAGGCATGTTTGTTGTGTAACTCCAAAGATCATCAGTAAGTAAACTAAGTCCTCATAAGGTTGCTAAAGACAAGAGTTCACACGAATAAGTAGTGAACCCCAGCTCATCTCTAAGTTTACCCTTTCAGTTGGAATGTGATGTCTTTATTTGTAAGATTGAATCTGCAAGGCAAAGAAGAGCATTCTTCAACTATCTTGTGACTTGCTTGCACCTTACATTGAACTGAGGTTTTCCGAGCTAGGCTGGTGTACTTGTACATGGACGTTCTCTAGACACCATGTAATTGAACAGGTGTTGGCTAAACAGCTCCAGAATGTCGCTCACATTTCTGTTAGACTCCTATACTTTTGTCATTTTAATTGCACACAAGTTTATCTCGAAGTTGAGTTGCCGCCTGTCAGCTCAGAGCAGCATCTATGTACTGTGGTGAATAACTTCATTTGCTTTCTACATTGAGAAAGTAGAATCTTGACTTTGGAGTTTGAGCATAATTGTAAGTGCTACTTCAGGTTAGTCTGCCACATGTGTTTTTTTCAGACCAAAGTATGATTGTACTGTTTCAGGGACACTACAGATAGGAAGTGAAAGAAAATTGGAATTTTGAAACAACATATCCTTTCAAGTCAACATATATTTTGTGGGGCATGCCCTGAAAAATTATGTCTACTT
The DNA here is from genome assembly GCF_964204655.1 of Triturus cristatus. NCBI lineage: Eukaryota > Metazoa > Chordata > Amphibia > Caudata > Salamandridae > Triturus > Triturus cristatus. Next base: position 1,152,885,381 of record NC_140583.1, on the reverse strand, counting down.
GCTCAGTACTTTACCAGATGTATGCAGCCTTTTGGTCAGTAGAGGACATCAGATTCTCATATGTTAAGATACTGAATCCCATAGTGTCCTAGACTGGGGCAAAGCATTTATGTCTCCATTACTTTGAGAGAGTTCCTCCATGTGTGTGCTGGTTGGACGTCTTTTTACTGACCGTAAGGCAGAATGCAATTGGCAGACTACTGAGCAAGCAATCCTAGTTTTTATGTCCCATTCTTTCAGCCACGATTATTTATGCTTCACAATGCAACCACTTAGGAAAAACAACAGTAAAATATGACTCCAGAACCCATGTGTGTCATACTTACTTTTTTGTATTGAGTGTACAAAACCCTAGATTAAAAAAAAATGTTTTTAAAGATGTTTTCAAAGTTTTCTCAGCCCTGTACCGTAGGGGTCTAATGTATCTTGGGGCAAATACAGAAGCCATTGGATTTTCTCATACTAACTGTGAATAATGATATTTGTTTTTCTTTCTTTGTTGTGGCAAGAGTTCTCAACAAAATACTGAAATAGCCTAGAAGATCCCATGCAGGAAATTACATTCTCATTGTGGGTGAGCATTCTTATCAGTAAGAGCATGCCAGCTAACTTTACCTGCTCCCAGTGTGAAGAGACATGGAGAACGGAACCCAAAGTGTTGTCTTGCGTCATAACAAACATAGTTGAAGATATTGGTTTAGTTGTTTGGCTTGCTGGTCTCTCTTTTTTAGGTCGAGCGCAGCGCACATGCGCTGCTCTAAGAAAACGACCTCTTCGAATCACTCTGGACTTTTCACGCGCTGCGTGTGGTTTTTTTTCTGCATTATTTAAATTGGTCTTTGCGTGTGTTTTTCTAAAAAGACAGCACGCAATTGGGCAAAGGTGGCTGCATGTCCAACCTTTCCCAGTAAATGTATCCGCCTACGGCTTGCGGTTGCGAGCAGGGGCGCCATCTGTTCGGGGTCATGTCACCATCTGTTTTTAATTAGCGCGTTCGCCGCGCTGCCGTGCTCACTCGCCCCCTCTTCTCTCTCACGCTATTCTTTTTAACTAACCCTCCCTTCACATGCAAACGCACAGCCCTGCCAATGCTTTGTTTGCAATGAGAAACTTGTGCATTCGCCGTCATGCTAGGCCTGTTGCTGTTGACTTGTAGAAGGAGGAAGGCAGCAGAATCGTGTTTTGACAGTGGCGGCCGAGGCAGAGCTAGCGAGGCCTCTGCTTACACACACGGCTTCTGATTTTCTCTACTGTGCTCACTTTCTGATTTGGTACTGGCATTATATAATGCAATCTTAACTTTAAGGCAAGCACCCACTTAATCTTATGTTTGACCTCACAACTGCAGGTTCGAACCCCAGCGCGTCTGCTTAGCCTTTCATCCTACTAGAGGCAACAGACTAACATTCATTTGGTTGGCAATAAACATCTGTTACTCGGCACCAAGATGCAGCATACTCCAACCCCGCCTTCACTGGGATAACTCACTTTCGCCTCCTTTCAATTCGGCTCCTGATTTTCTATACTGTGCTCGCTTTCTGATTTGGTACTGGCATTATATAATCCAATTTAAACTTCAAGGCAAGCACCCTATTAATCTTATATTTCACCTCCCAACCGGAAGTTCAAACCCCAGCGCGTCTGCTCAGCCTTTCATCCTACTAAAGGCCGACAAACTAATTTACATTGATTTGGTTGGCAATAAACATCTGTTACTCGGCACCAAGATGCAGCATACTCCAGCCCTGCCTTCACTTACACACTGGGATATCTCACTTTCGCCTCCTTTCAATTCAACTCCTGTTTTTCTATACTATGCTCGCTTTCTGGTTTGGTACTGATTTAGTACTGGCATTATATAACAGGAGCCAGCAGCGTGCAGGGTGCCATCTGTTTTGGGTCAGGTTTCATTTCCATACCTTGCCGCTTTCATTAGAAGGCGCATCCCCTCCACCCTACCTCCACAAGAGTACGCTTTCATTTTTTCTAAAACACAAAGGAACAGAAACAAAATCAATTACGGTGACATCTTACTTTTCAGCGGAATCGTCGGCACCGTCAAATGAGTGGGCCTTGGCCAACAAGACTACCCTGGAAGGCAACAAGCAGCTGCTACAGTTGTTAAAGCTCCTTAAAGGCCTCTCATGTCTTGGGGAGGAAGCGAACGATCCTCGTTGGGTTTCAGTAAATAGCTACATTGTGATGCTTAACCATTTGTTGACTTGATGATCATGCTTCTGGTTAAACAAAACAGAAGAACATTAGCAATCAGCATTTTACCCTAACTGTTGTGGAGAAAAACCAAACATCTACAGCAGGTAGGCACAGTGTAACTCTACAGAGTGCATCTTTTCGCTCCCCCACCGCAGAAATCTGCAAGCACTTCTTCTTTCATTCCTTTTTATTTTTTGCATTATGTAGCGCCAATGAAGGTATCAATGCACTTTACATAAGTACTAGTTCCATTACAGAAATCTGCCCAGTGGGTGATAATGTGCTGCATGGCTAAACACTTATAAGGTCCCAAAGGCGAGACCTATTGGCTATGCCAATGCTTGTTTCTTTTGTCAGCAAATGTAGCGGTTCTGTCTGACTTTGAAAATAAGGGAGACTCTGCCAAGACACTTGTGTAGAAGCCCCTACCGTGGGAAAAAAGCAGGAACTCCCTTGAGTGAGGGCTCCAACAAAGGTTTCGCCTTGATTGTGTAATATATTCAGCCTTTTTGAACCGAGCCCTGGTGTTCCTTCTCCACACTCAAACTCTGTCTCCCCCTCATCCTTGAACCACAGTGCACTAAAATGTAAACACATGCCTTTAATGCAGATTTTATAAGCCATTTTACACGTCCGGCATTCTGAAAAAGTTGTAATCCGCACGGCTGGATGTGATCTGGATACTCTTTGATATTGTGCTGCCTGGACAGATAACATACAACCGCTGTGTACTCCATTTGGATGAATTACAAAGTTGGGTCTGCCTCAGCCCAGTCAGAGTTGCAGTGCTGTACTGCGTTGCGTCAAGGGGTGAGAGAAAAACAGCACCATATCTACTAAGATGTGACTTTTTTTCTCACCCCCACCAGTGGTGCTCTTTAGGCTGCCATAGGCCTCGAGGGGATGTAAAATGCCAGGTTTTGAGATGGATGCTAATCTTATATTGTTTGTTAGGGGACCGAAGACTAAAGCTTCTACCGCAGAGTGGTAACCAATTGGTGTAATACTTTTGCTCTTACTGAATTTCATTATATTTAGACGCAAAATACTAAGGTATGGTTCGTTTCTTCGTGGTATGTTTTTACCAAGTATCAAAGTTCGAGGGAGACTTTTGCGGAGACATGCTAGTAATAGTTAAATGACCACTTACTGGGGCTTTTTATAGGGTTGCAAGGTCCTTATGTTAGTAGTAGCCTCTTATCAATTTGCGCAATAATAAAATCCAGTTAAAAATCTATTAAATCTAGTTAGAAAAATAGAGTTTTAAAACAATTGAATATTATAATAAAGCCACCAGGTTTTCTGTCTCCCTACTTTGGTTGCAGGCCTCTCAGCCTGTAGCCCAAGCGCATTGTGCCCTTTGTGCATTGATGCATCACTGACCCTTCATATCAGGCGACCACGATAAAATAGGAGCTAAGGCAGGACGTTGCTGAATCCAAGAGGTGGATGGCCAATTCAGGAAGTTGGAGGGTTGTCCTAGTCCCAACCAGGCCCACCTCTGCCGTCTTTTTAAAGACCAAAATACATTGGTTCAAGTGCTAACAGCACTTCTACAATGATTGATCGTGTTCTTCCTTCCTTTGACCAAACACTAGAATATGGTCTCTATAATTGAAGCAATTAATAACAGGGCAAATGATATCTCTGATGGTCTTGTGATAGATCTCAGCCACAGAGGAGATCCCTAAAACTGAGCTGACAGCCCTTGAATGTAGAGCTCTTGAGTGGAGAATGTTGTAATAGAGAGATTGCTCATCCGACATCCCTTGTGTAAGTCAAGGATAGAAAATGCTATTTAAACAACTAATAATGCCATGTATCAAGGTACTAGGGTGTCTCTATTTCAATGACGGAATTCAGGATGCATATGTCAATATAAATTCTTATGTGGTTGATGTTTTGGCTGGCACTACAATGATCCGGAACGCCCACAAAGTCAGGCCTTTCACTGCTTCTAATATGTCGTACCCTGTAAACACTGAAGGTCTGCCACTTTCTGATCAATGTGCATTGGTACCTAGCAATGTGTTTGAGTCACCCAATGAACAGCATCACTGATGTCAACCACAAATTTAGGGTGAGAGCTGGACCATGCTGTAGAGATTACTGTGTTAACAGTAAGATAACTGTTCGAGGCATATGAGCTGCAGATTACACACTTTTGCATAGATCGCCATCTGGTGTTGGGCCCCGATGTTTGCAGTTTGTTTTTCCTCTTGGAAAGTCTTTGGAAGTCACGAGGTCGGTGACTCCTCCTTTGGATCGTATTGCGCCTGGGCTTCAGCTCCATCCTCAGATATTTTTTTGTCGCCATCGGGCTCGGATGTAATCTTCGCGCTCCGGTTCCGAACAGTTTCCAGTTCGACGATCGACGCGGAATCCTCACCCCAAATTGCGGTATTGTTTCGATCGCGATCTCCTCAATCAACGCACCTTCTCATCGGCAAACCTTCGGTTCCAGTCGTCGACGGCGGTCTTCGGGCCTACCCAAGCTCCGGTCCCGGCTGATGGAAAGAACTCCATTCGAGAAGTGCCCTCAATGTGGGTGCAAATTCCCCCACACCGATCTTCATGAGGAATGCAACCTCTGCCTCACCCCTGAACACGAGGCTCGAGACTGTCCGGCCTGTAAGTCTTTCCGATCGAAAAAGACTATTCGAGACCGAAGAGCCAGAAGGAACATGGCACACTCCTCGACCTCCGTTCCAGTCTATATCTTCGGAGACGACATCGAAGATCTGGGGCAGCAGCGCACCGAAGACGACCTCGTCAGTGCTTCCGAGGCCGACGAATCCGATGTGGAAGACATCACTCAGGCGCAGAGGGTCGTGAGTACTATACCCCCCCACACCCGCGCCAACACCCAAAAAGGCTTCGGTCACGCCTTCGCCTCCGGGCCTAAGCAAGTCCAGAGATACTGCTTCACACACCCCACCTTCGGGCCCGGTGAAGAAGCCAAGTAAGCCTTCCGGTGGCTTGGGCTCGAGCCAGCCTACCAGCGGTGCCGAGAAACACACTTTGGCACCGAAAAAGAAACCGACCTCTACCTTGACACCAAGCTCCGCACCGAAGCCCTCGGGGTCGAAACCCAGCTCTTCCGTACCAACGCCATCTTCGGTACCGACCATACCCCATAAGGCCCTCGCCACTGACACTTCCAAGCCGAAGCCCATCTCGGCGCCGACCAAGAAATCAAAGGTTCCCAAACCCGGTGCTAAGCACACTAGCACGGAAAAGCCTAAAAAGACATCGGCTCGACGTCTTCGACGCCGACGGACCAAACACTTTCACAGGAACTATTTACACCGGATCCCTTGCAAAAGACTCTCACCAAGGATCCAAAAACTGGACATTTGGCACTCTCTTCCAAAAAGAGACATTTGGACAAACCAGCTCCGCCTCCACCTCCAAAGAGGAAGGACTCTGCTACCTCTCCTTTCAGAATACCTTCCCCACCTCCTCCACCCTCTCCAGACAAATTCTCAGGCGTCAGGCGAAGCACCACCACCTGACAAAGAGTCAAAGCTACTGGACGCATCAGGAAAGCGCACTGCGTCACAGGCAGCCAATATATGGCGTATCGCCAACACCCAAGCGCTATTGGCCAGATATGATAGGGCACATTATGATGAATTAGAAAGGATAATGCACCACCTCCCTGAAAAATATAAAACTAGGGCCAATAAATTAATTCAAGAGGGTAACTAACACCTCTATACGCTGTGCCTTAGATGCAGCAGACACAGCCTCCAGGGCCATTAATGCTAGCATTCTCCTCCGCCGCCATGCTTGGCTAAGAATATCAGGATTTAATCCAGAGGTACAAGCCTCCATCCTTAATCACCCCTTTGACCAGGAACACCTATTCGGCCTAAAGGTAGATGAGGCCCTCGAAAAAATGAAGAAGGATACGGCGAAGTCCATGGGAGCCCTACAGTCACACCCTCCTAGGTGCTCTTTTCGACGCTCTTCCTTTCGGAGTACATCTAGAGGCTACTCCTCCGGTAATGCGTCCACTTCCTACAAATCCCCCACTCAGTCCACCTTCACAAGGGGTTATCAAAGAGGTGGCTATAGGGGCAATAATAATAAAGGCAGAGGCAAAACAAATACCGCCCGCTCTGCCACACCGCCTACCCAATGACTTCCCCCCCCGCTACTTCCAGACCATCCCACTCCGGTCGGGGGCAGACTTCAAAATTTCCTTCATGTCTGGGAGACCATCACCTCAGACAAATGGGTGACCCACATTTTTCGGTCAGGATACTGCCTGGAATTAACATCTACCCCCCCCCCCCAACATTACACCCAGGCAATGCCCAATGTCACAAGTACATTCCACATTATTAAAGCAGGAGGTAATCTCCCTCCTAAAAAAACAGGCAATAGAACATGTTCCCGTCAATCAACCAAATTTAGGGGTCTACTCCCTATATTTTCTAATACCAAAAAGGGACGAGACTCTACGACCTATTCTAGATCTCCGCCCCTAAACACATACATACACTCAGACCATTTTCACATGGTAACGCTTCAGCAGGTACTTCCGCTCCTCTCCCAGAACGACTTTCTCACCACACTGGACTTGAAAGACGCATACTTCCACATTCCAGTACACCATGCTCACAGAAAGTACCTCAGATTTGTAGTGGACGGACAACACTACCAGTTCAAGGTGCTCCCATTTGGAGTCACAACAGCAACGCAGGTATTCACCAAGTGCCTAGCGGTAGTGGCAGCACACCTCAGAAGACCGCACATTCACGTCTGCCCATACTTGGACGACTGGTTGAAAAAAGCCACTTCATGCAACCAATGTGTACACCACACCGCCACCAGAATCCAACTACTTCACCAACTAGGCTTCACGGTGAACCACCAAAAGTCCCAGCTAACACCATCCCACATAAAACAATACCTCGGTGCCACCATAGACACCTCAAAAGCAATAGCCTACCCCAATCCGGCCAGGATTGCAAGCATTCAGGCTTTGCGACAAAAATTCGTACTTCAACACTCCCTTCCAGCAAGAGTGTTTATGCAACTGATAGGGATGATGGCCTCTTGCATTTTCATAGTGCCTCACGCAAGACTCCAGATGCGTCCACTCCAAGAGTGCTGAGCGCGCCAATGGAACCAGGCCCAGGGGCAACTGACAGATCTGGTGTTGGTAGACGTTCGCACCCATCGCTCTCTGCAGTGGTGGAACACCACAAACCTTTCCAAAGGTCGACCGTTCCTGGACCCGGTTCCCCAAATAATACTAACAACGGACGCATCGCTCTCCGGCTGGGGAGCTCACCTATTACACCTCACAGTGCAGGGTACATGGACGCCTCAACAAAAGTTACTCATATCAACCATCTGGAGTTACTAGCAATCTTTCTAGCCCTAAAATCCTTTCAACCACGGATTTCAGGCAAGGCAGTCCTCATTCGCACAGACAACATGACGGCCATGTATTATATTCAAAAACAAGGCGGCACACACTCTCCACAGCTCTCTCAATTAGCACAGAGCATATGGAGATGGGCAATTCCACACAAAATCTTTCTCCTAGCTCAACATGTCCCAGGAGTCCAAAACACCGTGGCAGATCTGCTCAGCAGACAGACACAACAGATCCACGAGTGGGAACTTCACCCACAGGTTCTTCATCCGTTCTTTCCAATTTGGGGGCATCCACAGATAGACCTCTTCGCCACCCACGAAAACACAAAATGCCCAAGCTTCGCCGCCAGATACCCACACCCATTGTCCAAAGGAAATGCGATATGGATGAACTGGTCAGGCAAATTTGCGTACGCTTTTCCGCCTCTCCCACTCATTCCATTAGTGGTGCGAAAGCTACACCAGCACTCCCTCACACTGATCCTAGTGGCTCCAACGTGGGCCGGACAACCGTGGTACACCACGCTGCTGGAACTCTCGGTAGTACCACACCAAAAGCTACACCTCTCACCATGCCTCCTAACCCAGAACCATGGAGAGATCAGGCACCCGGACCCAGCTCCGCTCAACCTTGCGATCTGGCTCCTGAAATCTTAGAATTCGGGTACCTAAACCTTCCCCCTGACTGTATGAACATCATCAGAGAAGCTAGACGCCCTACCACTAGAGTCTGCTACGCTGCCAAGTGGAAAAGATTTGTTGTTTATTGCCATACCAACACAATCAATCCTCTAGATGTGTCTATACAACACATCATATGCTACTTACTCCACCTACAAAGGTGTAATCTAGCCTATACCTCCATTCGGCTACACCTCGCAGCAATTGCAGCTTACTTACAAAACAGGCAGCACCTATCACTTTTCAGAGTACCTGTCATTAAAGCCTTCATGGAAGGCCTCAAAAGAATAATTTCCCCCAGAGTACCACCCTCACCTGTGTGGAACTTAAATATCGTTCTCACAAGGCTGATGGGGCCTCCCTTCGAACCTTTGCATAAATGCGAACTGCAATTCCTCACAAGGAAAATAGCTTTCCTTGTAGCCATCACTTCCCTTAGAAGGGTCAGTGAGATACAAGCACTTACCATACAAGAACCTTTTTTTGTCAAATGCACCAGACAAGGTTGTTCTCCGTACCAACCCAAAATTCCTACCTAAAGTCATTTGCCCTTTTCACCTAAACCAATCTGTAGAATTACCTGTATTTTTCTCGCAACCTCAGACCGTTGCAGAAAAGGCTCTGCACACGCTAGATGTCAAACGAGCCTTACTTCACTGTATCCAAAGAACACAACCTTTCAGAAAGACCAAACAGCTGTTTGTATCTTTCTCTCCACCACACAAAGGCAACCACATCTCAAAATCAGGGATAGCTAGGTGGATTGTAAAATGCATCCAGATTTGCTACCACAAAGCAAAACGAACGCTTTCCGTTCCCCCTAAAGCCCATTCTACACGGAAGATAGGGGCTTCCATGGCTTTTCTAGGGAACATCCCACTAGATGATATCTGCAAAGCAGCTACATGGTCAACACCGCACACTTTCACTAAACACTATTGTGTAGATGTGCAAACCAAGCAACAAGCTAGTGTGGGCCAGGCTGTACTAAAAACACTATTTCAAACCACTGCAACAGATACCGGTGGTCGCCGCTAAGGTTGGGAACTGCTATATAGTCTATGCAAAAGTGTGTAATCTGCAGCTCATATGCCTCGAATGGAATATGCTACTTACCAGTATGCATCTGTTCTTGGCATGTAGAGCTGCAGATCTACACACGCCCACCTGGCTACCTGTATCTGTTCCAGTCTATCTTATTTAGATACAACACACATGGGTTTCTTCACTGTTGTTACTATGCTCCATCTTTCCCTGCTGGCAAAAAAGGATGGAGCCGAAGCCCAATACTATCCAAAGGAGGAGTCACCGACCTCGTGACTTCCAAAGACTTTCCAAGAGGAAAAACAAACTGCAAACATCCGAGCCCAACACCAGATGGCGATCTATGCAAAAGTGTGTAGATCTGCAGCTCTACGTGCCAGGAACAGATGCATACTGGTAAGTAGCATATTCCTTCGATTAGGTGGGCCTAGCCTAACCTGTGCTAAATTCTTGAATTGGGCTATGCAGGAAATAGGATCACAGCTCCCCTGCTTTAGGTCCATGAACTAATTGCAAACAACGTGTGTACCGTAATGTCTTTCAAACATTGCTTAAATCCCTAGCAAAATAAATCATCAATTTGAAGCAGGATATTGTGATCAGTAGCTCTGGTTGGCTAAACCAGTGAATTACCCTCAAGAATCAATTGTAGAAAAGCAACCTAAGTATCTGTAGACATGGTTCATAAAATGTAATTTACACTGGTTCAAGAAGCACTGAAACTGTCTGGGTACCCACATGTATTTAATCAGTAAATGAAGTGACTGTAGTTGAGCCCCAACATAGGGTAGGGGAGAAGTTCCAACATTTCTATGATGACTACCATAGAAGAATACCATACCTTGGGGTTGAAATATAACATTTCCCTTAAAAATCACTTGAGTGGTATTTTACACTTTATATTGGGACTCTTTTACTTTTTGCACAAGGTTGTGCTATCCTCTCGAGTCACATTTATTCCTGAGCAATTTTATGCATAGCTACCTCTGTAGCCTAAATATATATATCCCGAACTGGAGTCAAATGACAAGGTCTTCCAGTCTCTCAGATGTCTGATCCGGTTGAAGAAAGATAACTCGGAAACAGCTTCGGATGACTGGACACCACCAGCAAAAACCAGTGCAGCTGCACCCACAACCACGCTAAGGTTGGAACAAGACTAGGCTGCATATGAGCACCTGGGTAAGCTGGACTCCACTCAAGTTAACCACAGTTTCAGGACAGCGAAAGGAGAATAACAAATGGTACAGGTGAGTGGGACAATCGGAATACTGAGCATCTTAGTACTCACCTTCCAATTGTGCAGAAGACCAGTCAGGCAGAGAGTACAGAGGCTGAGAGGGGGTCGTTATAGCGTGTAGAGTAGCGGTCTGTGGAGGTTGGGAACAAGACTAACGCCTTCTCGATCAGACAACAACATAGTGTGGGGCGACATTACGCCCCTCTTCCAGTCGCACTGCTTGAATGCGCATGTTAAGCGCCAACTTGTACATTCTGCCTTTTTACTCCTTTTATTCCATGTACTCCCTATTTTTCTTTTTTCCACTTTTTTTACTCCCGTTCAATCCACACGCAAGAATGATATGCCATTTCTGAAGTTTCCCATGTTTAAGTTGTGCCCTCCGGGCCTCTTACAAAAACACGTACTGATGCAAATTCGTCCAAGGCAGTGTTTATTAAAAACCCAATGCATTTCAGGCTACCAAAGCCCTTCGTCAGGGGTAACTATAAATAGCAATAAAGCATTTATCATTATCTTATTATTCATCATTATGCATTTTACATAATCAATTATTGTTAAAACTCATCTCGCATAATCAATCGTAACTGTACAATGCTCAATTTCATGTGTCTGTTACTGCTATACATATTTCTCCATTAATAATCCTCTACAACAACCGCTCTAACGATAACCCACCATTTAATAACCCAACCGTTATTGTAACAAAATAAACCACTTGCTTTTCCGCCCTCACCCTCCCTTTCTCTTCACGCAATCGGCCACACATTGCTTTCACCAACAATCTTGTGTCTCCATAACCTCTTTCTAATTACCCGTATCACCATCTTACTCACGCTGCATTTATACCGCTTTCTTCACGAACATTTCTAATTTCTCACACACTGCCTTTAAACTGCTTTCTTCACAAACTTCCCTCATCTACCCACATTCAACCATCCTCCCATCCGCCCTGAGCCACACTCTATTCGCAAACCTTTTACTTGTACACATGAAAGCACACACTATCGCTCATTTTTTTACATATACCACAATTTTAACCGACTCGCTAGCACACTATTTGATCTCCAACCAAAGATATCATCACTAGACTTCACGTACCTGCCCTGACGTTTAAAACCAGTCATTCCTCATCTCACCTACAACACGTGATTCATCGTCCAATACTTCCGCCCAGTTTCTAACCGCATACAGACACCCAAGCCCCTCCCTCATTTGTGTCACCTGATTGATCACCTTTCCCGCCCACACATGCTTTAGAATAGGAGAAATCTATGTTTCCCATGATCCAGTGTATTAACCAAAACTCGTAATGGAGAATAGTCGTTATCGTGGTTTCAATATGTCTCTGAATTTACTGCTTTATAAAGGATGTAACCACTGTTAAAACCTAAAATCACCAGTTACCGAATTGTCAATGTTATAAGGTTCATTTCCATCTCTCTTTTAACACCAGCTTGCTTGACGAACCAGGATGTTACACCATACGGGTGGGTAATTGCACTGCTACTTGAAATTCATCATCTTCATCCCTTTTCTGCTGATGGCTGCTATCCATTTTTGAGGGTAAAAATTCATTTAATGATCAGTTATAGTTGTAGGATGCACACCTATTTATCCAAATGTTATCCATATTTGTCCTCGTCCACCAAGATGCGTGCTCACTGGAAGAAATACCTTGCCCACGGGACACTTGAGTTAACAACAACATAGTGTGGGGCGACATTACGCACCACTTCTAGTCGCACTGCTTGAATGCGCATGTTCAGCACCAACTTGTACATTCTGCCATTTTACTCCTTGTATTCCATGTACTCCATATTTTTCTTTTTTCCACTTTTTTTACTCAGGATGGAGCAGAGTGAAGGATCTGGTTTTGCGGAAAGATTTAAGGTTTACATGGATAGGATGTTTGGGGAGTTGTCTAATAATTTAGAGAAGAAAATAGAGAGCACAGTTGAGTAGAAATTAAATGAGCATAGTAGAAGCAAGCGGAGTAACAAGAATAAACCTGTTGAAGAGGAGGTATTCTGGTCTACCGAGGAGGTAGAGGTTGTTGGTGGTACCTCTGGTCAAGCACATGTTAAGAGAAAAGAAAAGAGGAATAATAAAGAAAAGAATTTGGAAAAGAAAGGTAAGGAACGTAAGAGTCTTGGAGGCGAGAAGGCTATAAAGGCCAATGAAATCGCTATAAAGGCGAGGAAAAGAAGCCACAGTGTGGTGGCGTGCGATTCATCCTCAACAAATGGGGATGTGGAACTTATATGTTGTACAAGTTTTGCAGATAGTGAGGAAGAGGAGGTTGTGAGAAAAAGGATGTAAAAGAGATTAAATTGGAATTAAGGGATTTTGTGGATCCTATGGGTGAAGAGATGTTCGACCCATTGTTGATACAACATCCCTTATCGCCACAGTGGATGTCAGCTGATCACGTGGAAAAATATGTTTCCTATTGGATTAGGAGAGAAATCCCCAAGGAGGTGCGAACAAGATTACGATCTGAATGTCCAAGGCCAAGTTTAGAAAATGAGGTGGCTTATACACAGAGCTTGACACCAAGATGATGAGTTTCTTGAACAGATAAGGAAGCAACCCAAGAAGGGGCTTAGACAAAGGTTTAAAAGGATGTCAAGACAGATTACTTGATATACTTGGGCCTTTGACGAAGGTTTTTGATTTGTGCGAAGACACACACCCTGGAAATAGAGGTGTGGATATGGATGAAAATCCTGATAATTAACACTGCCAAGCGCTTATCAGATGCCATATTAATCAAAATCAAAACCAGCGAAGACCACCTAATTACAGAAATTAAACTATCACTCTACAAAAAGAAGCTTGAAGAAGTGAATAAAGAGATCATTGAACACAAGGAATATCTCATGCAAAAAAAGATTTCCAAATTACAGAAAGACCTTAAAAAATTTAGCCATGAGAAGGTATACCCTTACATAAACGATGATTACAAAGGAGAGGACAATTCAGACACAGGTTCCTCACGCAATGACCGTTCGGGATCTTCCGATTCCGAACAGGACAGTTGGTCTAGTGATGGTTCATATAAGAATTGGCAAAATAAACCAAGAAGACCTCGACGCGGAAACTTCAATCAAAGATTTGGACACCCACAAATGTACCCATGGTCTGGCCCATTTGGTCCAGTCCCTTTTCAAGGACCGCCACAATTTCCAATGGGACCCTACTTCCAGCCTGAATTTAACCAGCATTTTTTAGGCCAGGGCGGAAGGAGGGGGAAACGAGGAAGACGTGGCAACAGAAGAGTACAGTGGGAGGAGGACAGGCCAGGACCAAACACAAGGAGCAACTCCAGGGACCAACCACAACCGGGGACAAGCACAATGAGGGATTAGTAGTAAACCTAACAGACATAACCCTCACTACAGATGAGAATTCAGTCTTGGAAAGAGGCCTTGGATTCGTTCCAACTACCCACCTAGACAAATTCCAGTTACGCTGTGAACTTGGGGAATTTTTTAGAAAAATCAGACTCAAGGTTTTCTTCCAAGACAAGGAAGAAGTCATCAGCGATGGAGAGTACACTGATTTGAGACTTAAATCAACCTTCTATCCACCCTCAAACATGATGCCTCCAGAAGTACTAGCTTTTGAAGAAGCAGTTGCCAAAGAAGTAGAAGAACTACAACCCAGAGTTAATGCTTTTAATAACTTGAGTAACAAAGAACGTATGGCCTTGACAAAATTAAAAAATCGTACAGAAATAATAATCAAACCCGCTGACAAAGGGGGTGCCACAGTCATCCAAAGTTCATTGGCATACAAGACAGCATGTCTCACTCTGTTGGCTGACACGAAATTCTACAAAAAAATCAACCGAGATCCCACAAAGAAACTCAAGACAACTATATCAGCTCTGACATCAGATGCACTTGGGAAGGGATGGATCACTAAAAAAGAACACACGTTTTTGAATCAAGAGGAACCTAGAATTCCGCTATTCTACACCATCCCCAAGATCCACAAGGGGAAGTTACCTCCTCCAGGGAGACCTATAGTATCAGGAATTGGCTCGGTTCTGGAACCACTCTCCCAATATACTGACTGGTTTTTGCGCCCTCTGGTAAAACAGATAACATCGTATGTACAGGATACAAAACATCTCCTGAATCTTCTGACTAACATTGAGTATGACCCAACGAATTGCTTTCTAGTATGTCTAGATGTGGAAGCGCTGTATACGAGTATACCCCAGACCGAAAGCATCGGAGTCATTGAACAACTCCTAGAGAATGAAGAATGGCAATGGACTGCACCAAAGGAATGGATCATTACGTTAATGAGACTGGCACTAACGGAAAATTTATTCAAATTTGAATCCCAGTTATACTGGCAAATCCATGGAACTTCTATGGGGAGCACCTTTGCTCCTAGTATAGCATGCCTATATATGAGCCATTTTGAGAACCAACATATTTGGAATGCTAACCCATACACTAATAACATCTGTAAATGGTATCGCTATATTGATGATATCTTTATGGTATGGCGTGGCGACACTCAGAGCCTTTCAAACTTCACCCTATGGATTAACGATCTTAATCCTCATTTACGATTCACCATCAATAAAGACAGAGAAACCATTCCTTTTTTGGACATTAACATCATTGATAAAGATGGCACATTGAGCAGCTCGCTATACACCAAACCGACTGACAGAAACAGTCTGTTGAGATTCGACAGCGCCCATCCACGATCTCTCAGGGAAAATCTCCCGGTAGGACAATTCCTACGTATACGTAGAAATTGCTCCGAATTCCGAGATTACAAAAAAGAGGCAGAAACACTCACAGACAAGCTTAAAGAAAGAAACTATCCAATTAAAATAATTGAACAAGCCAAAAAAAGAGCACGGAACACTCCTAGAGAGGCCCTGCTTGAAACTCAAGAAAGACAACAACCCCAGAACATGATCTGTGTTACCACATTCAATTCGTCCTCAAATGATGTAAAAAAGATCATAAATAAAAGGTGGCCCATCCTCACCTCCAACAAACTCTCATATGACAAACCCATGTTCTCTTTTAAAAAGAACCGTAGTCTGAGAGATACCCTGATCCATACAGACACTTATGGTAATGTGGGTGACGTCCAAACAACATTATGGAATACACCACCAGTGACCTGACATTACCCTTGCGGGTCCTGTGTAGCCTGTGAATTCACCAGACCAAGCAAAACACTCGAACTTGGCCTAAACACCCCCTGGGAACAACGATCACATACCAACTGTAATTCTGAAGGAGTTATCTACCTCATCAAGTGTCCATGTGATTTGACCTACATAGGCATGACCAGCCGCAAAATAAAAATTCGGATAAGTGAACATAGGAGCACCATCAGACGTATGATCACAGCTACCAGACTAACAACACATTTCGTCGAGAAACATCATAAAGACACAGACATACGATGGACAATCATTGAGAAGATCAATGGTACCAGAAATTTACAGAAAAGACTCCTAGAGAGAGAACAACGTTGGGTGTATCGCTTGAGAACACATGAAAAGGGACTTAATGACTCTATACCGTGGAGTCAGCTTAATAAATAATCACCCCATGTGTCCACCACTTTACACCTTAACACTGAGTTACAGACACATTGTCTAATGACTACTACTGATATTCTACATCCCCATCAACCCTTCACTGAGATGCCGGACTGGAAATGAATACTACCAGTGCGACAACAGATGCCATCACAGGTGTATCATTGCACCCAAGTAAAACGATCTCCATATTTATTTTTACACGAGTTCATAACTGAACCAACCCATTCAGTCCCCGCCTCTCCACCCCTGTTTTTGTTAACGTACTAATGAACAGCAATTTGCAGACTGCCCGCGTCGATGGACCTGCAGTCAATACTATATTAACATATACTATACATCTGGGCATAATTGGCTATTCACATTATATCTGCGGTGCTCGTTAATTATCGTTTTTTGTCCATTTCCCGTCCATACCGCTTTTACTACACACGAGCGCTTATACTTGCACTCGTATTCCTTTTGACATTCCCCGGATAACGCCACCACCAGCCCGTCAGTATTAACCCTCATTACCTACACACAAAACTACAATTCCCTTCACCATTCGCCACTACACGCTGTGACGTATTACGTCACTTCCTGTAACCGAGGGGCGTGTTCCCAATCAGCCCGATGTTCCGGCGCGCTTTCCATGTTATTTATGCGCGACTCTTGCTTTACTAACTTGCGAAAGCCGAGGACCAGAACCAAACAGGTAGCAGGCAGGGCGACCGATCTTAAATAAGTAAGTAATTTGACCAGCGCGATGCCCCAGTTTCCTTATGTGTCAGCACTCGCTTTTTGGCCCTACCGATTCGGAACGACATACTGGCAGATTCACTCAGTCTGCTCCGTGACACACTCTTTCTTCACGGTTCCCCCACGACCGCCCAATCTGGCCTTCTGGTCCTGTGAGATTCAGTCAACCTCCCCGATTTGGGTAAAGTATATCTGTAGATCTAGCACGAATGAATGTGTTGTATGCATGTGTATTATGTGTATATCTTCATCATATTTCACCTTAACACACCCGTAGATAGATCTTGGAATCACCAGGAACATACACGTTTCTCGTGTGCACTAGTATCTGGAGACACTGTGTGCACGCTACTTTCAAAAACAGACATCACGCTGTTATCGCTAGGATGCGAATCATTTCGCCACTCGCACAGTATGCCTGTCACAAATACAACGATACGTTACAGTCATTTTGAGTGGCACGATAGGAGGACACTCCTCCCTACGAGAGCATGCGCACATAGATACACGCATGTCCACTTGCGGTAACCACTATACCGCTCAAGGAGAAATGAACCAAGCGGCAACTCTACCGCTGATATTTTTATATGTTGTTTGTCTCTACTTTTCCTTTTCAGATGGAGCCTGGCAGTTGACATACATCCACTCTTAATCAAATCACGTGGAGCAGCTACTCTGCCCTCACCATACTGATAGGATAGGGACACCCCATCACGAGTAATTTCACTCACATAGGGGAGTTACTTTTTTGCCCTGAAGAAAGTCCTGGACCATTTTTTGGCCCCCTTTTTGGACTGAAACATGTCGGCACTAGGGTCCTAGGACCATAATACTCCTAAAAGACCCATTTTATTTATTTTAACTACCCAGAGAGACCCAAGAATAAAGGGATACTGGGGATCTGCCTGCGGTATTTTATCTAGTTAACTCCCTCTGCCGTAAAACATATTAAAAGCACTCCCAACACTGTGGTCGAGCCCACCCGGACTTCTAGGGGTCTGGGTGACCCGATGATGAAGCATGACACCACTAGGGTGTGTGAGGGTAACTTAAAGAAATACTTAGTTTCCCCACGACCACGGTTGTATTAGGCACAACCTTATCTTAGGAGTTCTCATTTCTCCCCCTCTTCCTTTATCTTGTTAGATCTCCTCTCAGATCTGTTAGAGTATTTTTTGTGCATATAGTTTGTATGGGAGGATATACTCAACACAATCCTGCCTCTCTTACCCCCTAAGTCATTGGGATTTCCCAATACTTTGATGTGTTATAAAATATGGATGAAACGCGCCAATGGGTGCAGCGGGCGAAATGCCTATTGAATAATGCAAATGCTGCATTGTGTATTGAGAGAAGGAAGAGTATTCTTATGAAAATTGACCCCAAGCTAGCAGAGCTGGCAAGTAAAGTGTTTGGAGAAAGAAGTGAGGGGATGCTCTTCGGGGAAGACTTTGTTAAAGATTTGTCAAGGTACGTGGGTACTTTCAACTCTTTACAAAAAGCACAAAGAGATATTAAGAAGGTTTTTGGAGCGGCCGGGAGGATGCGGGTCGATTCCCCGGTCGTGGGCAAGGAATCACTCGAATCTTTTTCGAGGGGATTCAGACTCTACAATTATGGACAAGGTTGTGGAGTCAGATCAAGGTTTGAATATGGTGGATTCTACCCGCAGAGACAGAGATCGAGAGGTCGTGGTACACAAACAGATAGGAGAGGAAGAGCTTCCTCAGGTAAGGAAATGCTGAGACCCTATTCCTACCCCTGTAAAAGTGGGCGGCAGACTAGCCCTTTTTGCATTAAGGTGGAGAGAGATAACACCGTAACCATGGGTCTTGCAAACAGTACAGGGATATGAGATAGATTTTATGGACGTGCTGGTGCAGCAAAGGTGTCCAAACTTGTTAAGGTTTGCAAAAGAAGTTAGTTACACAGGAAGTAAGAGCTTTGGAAGAGAAAGGTGCAATAGAGCTTGCAGAAAATGTTCAAGGGTGTTTTGTAAGCAACATATTTCTGGTGGAGAAAAAAGACAAACGTATGAGACCTGTAATAAATTTGAGAGAGCTGAACGACATGGTGTGTTAAAACCATTTCAAAATGGAGGGAATGCACATGTTAAGAGACTTGTTAAGGAAGGGGGATTGGATGACGAGGTTGGATCTGAAGGATGCTTATTTGACAGTTCCAATGTGTGTAGAACAGAGGGACTTTCTCCAGTTCAGATGGAACGGAATGGGGTGGAGGTTCAAGAGTCTTCCATTCGGTCTGACGTCGGCTCTGTGGTGTTTTACGAAGGTGATGAGACCCGTGGTGGGTTGGTTGAGGTCAAGAGGGATTCGGTTGATTGTATACCTGAACAATATTTTAATAATGGCAGAGGAAAAGGTTTTGGCTTTGTAGCAGACAGAGTTTGCGATGAAAGTTCTGGAGGACTTAGGATTTGTGGTGAACCGGGAGAAATCATGTGTGGTTCCAACACAGGAGATACAATTTTTAGGTTTGCAGATACAGACCTTGGAATGTGTGTTGAGGTTACCGATGAAAAAAGTGAAGAAGATTCAAAGAGAGGTGAAGAGGGTAAAGGAGGCGGAATAGATAACCTTGCGTCAGTTAGCGAGGTTGCTGGGTTTGCTGTCAGCGTCGATTCAGGCAATTTTTCCGGCGATTCTGCATTACAGAACGTTACAGAGATTAAAGACGTATCATTTGAGACAGGGAGTGAAGTATTCTCAGAAAGTGAGGATGAATCAGGAGACACGGGAGGAGTTAGAATGGTGGTTGATAAATTTAGAGGCTTGGAATGGACAAGCAATTTTTTGGGGAAAACTAGAGATAGTGATAGAATCTGATGCAAGTTTGCAGGGATGGGGAGCGAGTTGTGGAGGAGTAACGACAGAAGGACTTTGGTCTCTGGAGGAAAAGAAATTGCATATAAATTGTTTGGAACTTCTAGCCGGATCTTTTGCGATTAAAAGGTTTTCTGAAGGGTCAAGTGAAATGTTGCGCATTGTTGAAGTTGGTCAGCATTTGGGTGGTTCTGTATGTGAACAAACTGGGTGGTCCACGTTCACTGGGATTAGCGGAGTTAGCGAAGGAGTTTTGTAGGTTTTGCATGGACAGGGAAATTATGGTCCAGGCTCAGTACATTCCAGGGAAGAGCAATGTGGAAGCAAATTGGAGTTCAAGGTATTTAAGGGATGTGAGCAATTGGAGATTGAACAGGGAAGTGTTTCTGAGACTTCAGGAGAGGTGGGGTCCATTGAAGGTGGACTTGTTTGCGGACAGGTTGAATATGCAGTTGAAGGAATTTTACAGTTGGAAACCGGATCCGAAGGCGAAAGGGGTAGAAGCTTTCTTGCAGGAGTGGGGAATGGGAAGGATGTATGCTTTTCCTCCGTTCTCGATGATACAGCGGGTGTTACTCAAGGTGATGAGAGAGAAGGCGAATATGATGTTGATAGTTCCTTTTTGGCAAGCTCAGGTTTGGTTTCCAGATGTGATGAATTTGTTAGTAGAGGATCCGGAGTTACTTCTGAATTTCCAGGAAATATTGATGGATGCTCAGGAGAATGTTCACAATCTGGTGATTTTCAGGACAGTTGGGACTTCTGGGGAGTCTGATTTCAGGAGAGTGTGGGAGGTGTCCGGGTTATCGTTGGAAGCTTCAGAACTCTAAGGTCATGGGCTTCCGGAACAACAAAGGCGTATAGGCCGGCATGTCGAAAGTGGTGTAATTGGTGTTTTGAGAGGAGTTTCGATCCCGTTTCAGCAGATGTTGCTGAGGTTGTGAACTATTTGTCTAGTTTATATAGGAGTGGTTTTGCGTACAGCTCAGTAAATTTGAGTTGGTCATCAATTTCAGCAGGTCATATGCTGATTGGGAGTTTGCCAGTGGGTCAAAATGCTTTGGTTAAAAGAGTTGTAAAGAGTGTTCGTTTTGAGTTGACCCCTAGAGCTAAGTACGCTTTACTTTGGGATGTGTCAGTCGTGACTTTAATAAAATCTTGATTTTCTACCCATTAAAACTGTGGAAAATCTGCATTATTTCCTGCATAATATGTAGTAACCTAGCCTACAAATGTATTGAGAAATATGGGACAAGTGGTTTCCCATAAGTGGATTTTCTAGATCAATATGTCCAGAAGAAGCGCTGGGTTGTAAGACACATTCCTATTTCCCAGATTTGTTTTATGGAAGTTGACCAAGGTGACTCATTTTGACCACCACTTTGGATTATGAACTCCGTATTGAATCGGGCCATGGACACAAGGCTGCTTTCCAGCATGTTTGACCCGGTACTTTTGCAGGTGCTGCCCTGGTCTGCTGCCACTACCCCCCTGTGCTCATGCCACCTTTATCCAACAGCCACCATCATCTAAATTCATATCAAGGGCTCCAGACCAGCCAATATGCTAAATAGGTACACGTGCCCCTGTTTTATCTCTGATTAATGCATGATTTGTAGATATCCTTTATCTCAGTTATAGTTAATATGTCTCTTTTTGGCATCTTTGGGCACCATATGTTGTTCTATGTAAATAACTCTCAAATGTATGTATCTGTTGACTGGTATCTGCCCAAAACCAGGCCCCTAATAACTCAATGAAAGCATTGAGCTTAGCTATGGTTTAAAGATATCCAAGTACAGCTTCAAGCTGCTGAGGAGAATGTAAAATATAAAGGAATGTGGAGTTCCATATGGAAAAGTACCCTTTTCATTGGATTGTCTCAAATGCAGTTCAAACAGTTCCCTTTAGTTGATCAAATCTAAGAGGAAAATGATATCAGGAAACATTGTAATTATTATTCTCCAGCTTTGAACATGTGACCCGGAGAATAACATTAAAACTTAATTTGAAGGTGATTAAAAAGCACCCAAGAACTGAGTGGACAATGTTGTCTAAACTTTGTTTTTATCTCTTTGATTCAATATCCAAACTGCCTCTCCATCCATGTGAAATTCTAACTTACTAATCAGTCCATTGTTGTACAAACTCTCTCTCTCTCTTTGGGGCTGGGCTATGCTCTCATTGGAATCTTCTGCCAAGTCTTTCAATTTCACCCTGGATCCAGACTTTTCCATGTCCAAACATACCATCATCACTTTTCAAGTCTTTTAACTATCGGCTCTTTAGAAATGTTTTTTCTCATGCAGACTTCAGGATAGTGGCTACATTCATTTTCTGGAGTTGAGAATAAGGATGAGGGAAATTAACATATTTCTAGAATAGGTGTATCTCACGCCGTAGCACAGCTGACATCCAGGGAGATAATTCCTCCCTTACGATGACAGTCTGATGGTGATATGCGGTAAAGCAGAAAAAAAATATCTCCGGAGGAATAACACAACCAAGGCACCTTAATCAATTAGGATTCCTAAATGTTTAAACATGCTTTCACTAAGTCAAATAACCTAAACATTCTTCTGCATACATTTTGGATGTGGCTTTGTACTAATTTAGCACTTTTATCCTTCTCTCCTTCTATAGCAACTGGTTTTGATTTCCATGTGCCAATAGCAGGACCAAACAGAAGAATCTCAAAAACTATTTTAATTTGTTTCTGAGACCCGAATATAAACATTCCTTGCACACATACATCCCCTACACAACCACCTAATCACAGCACACTCGCTTACCCTATTGTCTGTTTTCCAGTAGCAGGCAACAGCAAACAAAACTGATGGGGTGAATATTTAACCCACTGACAGGCACTGGTAAAACACTAAACAGTAGTGCCCATAGGCTCCGTGCCAAAGCTCTCAATTATCGTATTTTCTTAAACTTTATAACTGGCTACGATTGAGAGCTTGGATTTGAGGCTGAAGTCACTGCAAGTTTCTCACAGTGCTTTTGTTAATTTAAATTAAAAGCAAGAAATAAAGATTTACTTCCTGTTTCAGCACTTGGTGGCTCCTCCAGCACAGGCAGCAAGCTTCCAGTTCCTCGTCCAACTCCCCTCTACCAATCCTGGTGCTGCTCTCATGCTGCTCAGGCAGCTTGAAAGCAGCGCCATGATTGATTGGAGCACCCTGGTACGGTGATCCTTCAGGCTCTGAAGGCCTTTGCTTGCTCTCCACCCTGCTGTAGAAGACTGCTCAGGTTGGAGTGTTTAAAGTGCGCATGTCAGGCGAGCTGTCACAAGTCAGCCAGACAAAGTGACATACACACTTTAAACTGAGGTGCACTGTGCCCACTGTTCCTCCCTGCGACTAGCCCCACCTTCTCATACTCGACTGGTTGCCGGAATGGAAAATAAAATGGTAATTTTATTTGTCATGTTTCCCTTCACTTTCAGCGGTGCAGCGACACTCCTTTGCCCTCATGGAGGCACCACCGCTGCTGTTTTCTGGAACAAAGCAGATATTTACTTCTACAAGAAGATTTACTTTCATGAGCAGTACCTCTTTTACAACTTTTTTTTTAATATTGTGAATCCTAATTGGTTAATTTTGTTCTGTGAATACATCTTTTTATAGTGTTTAGTGAATGTCTGCCCAATGAGTGGAATTTGACCTAGCTGTCTGTCTCTGAAGAACTGTCAAATAATCGACCAGTGCCAAAGAAGACTACTGACTTTGTTGGTGTGCAAAAACTTCCCTTGCACAGAGAAATTTGATACCTCATACAATATAACCCTTGTAACTACTTACCTTCATGTTTTCCCCTCTGGACCATTTCCTTTCACCAGGATGTGCTCTCAGACCCCTGCCTCAATCTTGCAAGCAGGAGGTCTTGTCCTGCTGATCAAAGGGGCAATATAGGTGGTTCCACTGAAGCGAAGGGACACATGACATTACTTTTCTTAAACTTGGTTTTTGCCTAGTGTGATGGAGGCCTAAGAAGCAACCTAGACCTTATCCTTTTCAATATGTGACTGTGTTGGGCTCTGTAGCTCCTCAAAACAGCAGATTGCATCGTGTCCCTAGCACTTGGCGACGCTTACATTCTTCTGTCAATCCTAACCCCTACAGGTAATTGGCTAAGCTTCATTGTGGGGTCTGGCCACTATCAACCATCCCTTCAGTGCTGATTGAGAAGTCAGGGACTCCAGCATACAAGAGAGTTTCTCTCCTCTGGTGCAGATTAACAACTGTGTTCTTCTGGATCTGCTATGGTGGATGTTCCCATTCAGTATTTTGGTGGGTTGTCCTTTCAGTCTTCTGGCTAGGGCACCTATGTGAGCAACATAACAGCAAGGGGCATTTGAGCTGTGACTGCATATGATTGTGCTGGAGTGCGAGCAGTGTAGCTTCCTCCCTTCCATCTCAGGGAGCACCATTCAAGTTCTCTCAGACGCCATGAACACTGTCCATTATATCAACAGACTGCATAGTGTGGTTTCTTGAACCTTATGTCGGTAGACGTTAGGGCTGTGGTGTTAGGGTCAGCAATGGGCATCTTCTCAGTGGCAGCCCAACCTCATAGAGACCCTTAGTGAGAGGGGAGTGCTCTGAGCTGTCTTTCCTTAAAGGACCCTGAGTAAGAGATTCACAACAAGTGATAGAAATGATCTTTTCCAGAGTCTGGTGTCATGCATGGACCATTTGCCCACAGCCTGATCAGGAAATGTCCTCAATTGTGTTCCCTACACTTCCCTCTGAAGGGATCCCTGGTGGATGTCTTCAGATTCAACTGGACACCAGGCCTATCCTACACATATCTGTCAACCCTCACATAAGGGTCCTGTAAATAGTGGGGGAGGGTTTGGCACCTCTAACCCTGATTTCCCCAGACTGGGCGAGGAGGATTGTTACGCTAAACTGTTGGCACATAACTCAGCCCCCTTACTCTCCAGCATAGGGCACAATTGCGCACTCTGCAGGGTGGTGGGGTCCTTCATTCCAATCCTCAAATGCTGCAGCTACATGAATGGAGATTGAGTGGGCCAGTTAGAGCCCTTCTTTGTAGCTGCAGAAGTGCCTGATGTCATCTTGGAATAGGTGAGTGGAACTGTGTGACCCCGAAGGTGTAAGCTCCTTTCAGTCCTGTCTTTTCAATATTGTGCAGTGTGTGCTATCTCTTGGATAGCAGAGTTTAGTGGTCAGTACAAAAAAGTTATTTGAACTCATTCCACAAATATTGGTATTGAAGGTAATTAACTTTCTTCTTGCCCAAGTTGGCCTGGCATATGCTGGTCACTAGTTATAGTGGCCACCTTGCACCAGTTCAATTCGACTCTTATGGTAGATAGGTTTAAGACAACCTTTTAAAGAAAGCTATCCTAGTGGTAGCTGTGGAGAGCAGCCTTCAGGCTAAGTCTCAGAGGAATGTAAAGCAGCTTGTTTTACCTTATAATCTCTTGAATTACCAAATGAAAGGACACCACACAGGTATATATATCAAATATACATTTATATATTACTAGACACACTCTACTAATCTCTTTATGAGATTAGAAGTCAAGGACATGCACAAATATCAACGTTTCACAATAAGTTAAGCACAAATATGGCTGGGGCCCTAGGGGCGTACCAGACCATATACTAAAAAAGAGGTTTAGGAAAGTCAACTTGCAATGGGACAAGGCCTAGGGCCTGTAGAATCGCTGGGGCTTCACTAATCCACCCAAGACAGGTACGTAAAAGACCCACGGGAGACGCGTGCAGTGTGAGTACACAGCCGCGAGTTCCCTATTGATTTCAATGGAGCAAGTCGCGGTTGGATTTTTAAAGTTTTGGGGTACTTCGAAGAAGTCGACAAGCAAGCCACTTACAAGGTAAGTATTTCGAGGGCCAACACACACTGGAGCACCGGAGTGCACGAGTTACCTCACCCAGGGAAGCCGGGGGCATAGGTGTCTTTTGGTTTCTGGTCGCGTCGTCGTTTTCTATGGAAGCCGAAGAAGATTTGCTGCTTGTGAAGACTGAAGAAGTGTCCGGTGGAATCCAAGGCTGGATTCAAGATGAAGAAGGCCTGAAAGCAGAAGGGACAGTGTTCACAGTCCCAGGCCAGGAAGATGGATGCCCACGGAAGTCGGGTGATTTCAGGCGATCAAGGGTGTTTTGACTCTTCAGCCACGAGGTCCAGGAGGCATCGACGATGACCAGGAGCTGGATTCGGACTGTCCCACGATGTCTGCAGCTTACTGAGGTGTCGGCAACTGGATTGGAGCCAACAAGCCGTGGCAACAGCAAGTCTCGTGGAAGTTGAAGAAAGTCAGTGGTGCAGACCAGCAAGGTCTGAGGGACTCGCCCAGCGAGGGTAAGTGAGGGCAGGCCTTGAGCAATCAGGTGAGCCCTTTGGTTCGATAGGAAAGTCTTCAGGGGACCCACCAGTCAACGGGCAAGCGATCGCGAAGACGCCTCGTGAGGATTCGCTTCACAGGAGCCCACAGTCACTCGGGTCGAGGTAGGCCTCTGATTTTCAAGGGAAATCCTGCTGGAGGCTTGGGCCACATGTGGTCCAATGCACAAGTTTGTAGAACGTCGTGAAGAGGTTACACTCGACAATAGTGCACGGTACCCGGGTATTGCTGTTCCTCGTCACTCGTGGGGTCCAATCGCCTCAGCTTTGCTGGGGACTCACAATGGCCGTCGAGAAGTCAGGAAATCCACTTCCGGGGCAGCAGGGACTTCGGACTCCGGCAGGAGTGGGAAAGTTTGTGACCGTTGATTAAAGTTTTTGGTGCCTGCCAAGCAGGGAAGTCACTCCTTGATTCCAAGGGAGATTCTTCTGTCTTCCAAAGGTAGTGGAACGTCGAAGGGCCAGGATTCTTCTTGTAAAGGGTCGTCCAGGGATATCTAACTTGCAATGGCAAGGTTTCCCCATCTTATACTAAAAGAGAGGGAGGGACTAGCTCTATGACCACTCCTCTGGGAGGGTCAGGGTAGTGGATGGTTACACCCACTTCCCTTTGTCCAGTTTCACACCAGAGCAGGGACAGGTAACCCCTGAACCGGTTTGAGCTGGCATATGCACAGAGGAGCCTTCTGCTCCCCCAGTGCAGGACTTCAAAGCACTCTAGGAGTGCACCCACCCAGCCCAATACACTAAATCCTGTCTGGAAGGTGGTGACACCTCCCTGTGACAGGATGCCTATTGTTGGGCCTCCTCCACTGCGAGTTTCGGTCAGCAGCAGGAGGGCAGCCCAGTGTCTGTGCTGGTGGCATCCATTTTGTGATGCGAGAGCTCTTTCAGATTTCTACTGTTTTTCCACAGTAGGGACATGTCCTCCCCTCTAGAAGGGTGGGATCATACTCCCACACCAGTTACTGGTGTGGGGGTATGATTCCAAGTTGTTTGACACCAAATACGACATGTTTTGATGCAGTCATTCCAAAGTTAGCATTTACCGGTAGGTTATAATGCACTTAAGAGTATATGGTTTAACCGCATTCACAAACAGCCACAGAGAATAGACTCTGCCAGCTGCAGAGGGGCCCTGCTCATGCAGAGGCACCCCCTCACATTGTAAACCAAGCACCCTGCCCTCAGGATTGATAGGGCTTGCCTTAGGGGTGACTGATAGGTTTATATGTGTGTGTATGGTGAGATATAGGGAACCTAAACCTCCGTGAGGAGTGCTAACACTACCTCACCCAGGCTGCAGTAGCAGGCCTGTGGTGTCAGATTTAGTCTGCTTCCCAGGGGTGGCATAATACATGCTTCAGCCCTTGGTAGGCCTGTTAAGTCCCTATGCCCTTGGTACCTAGGGTACCATATACTAGGGGCTCATAAGGCACCACAGCATCCAATCACTAGTGCATCTAATATGCACTCCAAGTTGTTTAGAGAGAACAGCGAGACTGGGGCCCTGATTAGCAGGGACCCAGACAGACTATAGCCAGAAACCAGTGTTAACATCAGAAAAAAGTGGGGGCAACATAAGTGCAGATCCTACTCTCCTACACAATCCCCCCTCCCCCCCCAAACGCAGGAACACTAAACTAACCTTGACCAGTTGAGTCTTCGTGTTCTAAGTGGAAATACCTTGAGAGTCCATCTGCATTGGCATGTTGGGTCCCAGGTCTGTGTTCCACTGTATAGTCCATCCCTGTAGGGAAATGGACCACCTTAGCAGTTTAGGATTTTCACCTTTCATCTGTTTGAGCCATAGGAGGGGCTTGTGGTCAGCCTGAACTATGAAGTGAGTGCCAAACAAGTATGGCCTCAGCTTCTTCAGGGCCCACACTACAGCAAAGACCTCCCTCTCTATAGCTGACCAACGTTTCTCTCTAGGGCTCAGCCTTCTGCTTATAAAAGCTACTGGCTGGTCTTGACCTTCATCATTCAGTTGAGACAGTACAGCTCCCACACCCAGCTCTGAAGCATCTGTTTGGACAATTAACTTCCTGGTGTAGTCTGGACTCTGTACGATGGGGGCAGTGCACATGGCCTGCTTTAGGTCTTCAAATGCCTTCTGACAGCTAGCTGTCCACTGAACCTTCTTTAGCATTTTCTTTGAGGTAAGATCATTTAAGGGGGTCACTATAGATCCAGATCCCTTAACAAACCTCCTATAATACCCAGTCAGGCCTGAAAAGGCTCTCACCTGTGTCTGGGTGGTTGGAGCTACCCTTTCCATCATGGTCTGGATTTTGCTCTGCAATGGTTGAACCTGGCCTCCACCTACAAGGTGGCCCAGGTACACAACCTGACTCTGCCCTATCTGGCACTTAGTGGCCTTGATAGCGAGGCCTGCTTTTTGCAGGACCTCCAAAACATTTCTGAGGTGGACCAGATGACCCTGCCAGGTGGAACTAAAGACCGCAATATCATCTAGTTAAGCTGAGCAATAAGTTTCCATACCTGTCAGAAACTTAATTCACCAACCTCTAAAAAGTGGTAGGTGCATTTTTCAAACCAAAGGGCATCACCACAAAGTGATAGTCCCCACCAGGGGTTGAAAATGCAGTTTTGGCCTTGCATCATCAGCTAACTTGATTTGCCAGTAGCCAGCTGTTAGGTCAAATGTACTAAGATACTTGGCTGAGGCCAAAGTGTCTATAAGTTCATCTGCCCTAGGAATTGGATAGGCATCAGTCCTGGTGACTGCATTGAGGCCTCTGTAGTCTACACAAAACCTAATTTCTTTCTTACCACCCTGGGTATGAGGTTTGGGCACAAGGACTACTGGACTAGCCCAAGGGCTATCTGAAGGCTCAAT
This sequence comes from Triturus cristatus, assembly GCF_964204655.1. Classification (NCBI taxonomy): domain Eukaryota; kingdom Metazoa; phylum Chordata; class Amphibia; order Caudata; family Salamandridae; genus Triturus; species Triturus cristatus. Next base: position 1,152,856,375 of record NC_140583.1, on the reverse strand, counting down.
TACACCTAGTTCCAACATTTTCTGGACTTCAGTACTGATACAGTCCCTGACATGGTCAGGTTGCCTGTAGATTTTACTCTTGACAGGCAGACTGTCTCCAGTGTCCACCTCATGGGTGCACCAGGAAGTCTGACTAGGGGTCAGGCTAAACATATGTCTGAACTGCTGTAGCACTTGTCTGCATTCAGTTTGCTGATAGTCAGTGAGGCTGCTTGCCAAAGCAACACCTTCTACTGACCCATCATCAGGGTTCTGTGAGAGCAGGTCAAGGAGAGGGTCACTCTCCTCCTCCTGTTCCCCATCAGTTGCCATGAGCAATCCCATGTCAGCCCTGTCAACATATGGCTTTAATCTGTTGACATGGAGCACCCTAAGGGGGCTCCTGGGAGTTCCAAGATTCACCAAGTAGGTGACTTCTCCCTTTTGCTCAACAATTGTATGGGGGCCACTCCACTTGTCTTGGAGAGCTGCTGGGGCCACAGGCTCCAACACCCACACTTTCTGTCCCGGCTGATATACAGTCAGTACAGCCTTTTGGTCATGCCAAGCTTTCTGTAGTTCTTGGCTTGCCTCCCGATTTTTAGTTGCCTTCTTCATGTATTCAGCCATCCTGGAGCGGAGACCAAGTACATAGTCCATCACATCCTGTTTGGGAGGTTTGAGAGGTAACTCCCAGCGCTCCGTCACCAAACATAATGGACCTCTTACAGGATGCCCAAACAGAAGTTCAAAAGGGCTGTAGCCAACCCCCTTCTGTGGAACCTCTCTGTATGCAAACAGAAGGCAGGGAAGTCAAAGGTCCCATTTTCGCCTAAGCTTTTCTGGGAGGCCTTTAATCATTCCCTTTAGGGTTTTGTTGAACCTTTCAACTAACCCATTGCATTGTGGGTGATAGGGGGTAGTGAACTTGTAGTTTACACCACACTCCTTCCACATTGCTTTTAAATACCCTGACATGAATTTGGTATCTCTGTCAGATATAACCTCCTTAGGGAAACCTACTCTGGAGAAAACTCCAATGAGGGCTCTTGCCACCACAGGGACTGTGGTGGTCCTGAGGGGAATTGCCTCTGGGTACCTAGTGGCATGATCCACTACCACCATGATAAACCTGTGCCCAGATGCTGTTGGATGGTCAAGGGGACCGACAATGTCAATCCCTACCCTTTCAAATGGAACCCCTACTCCAGGTAGTGGTATCAGGGGGGCCTTTGTTGTACCACCTGACTTGCCACTGGCTTGGCAAGTGACACAGGAGCGACAAAACTCCTTTGTGTCCTCTGACATGTGTGGCCAATGAAAATGTGGAACAAGCCTGTCCCAGGTCTTGTTTTGGCCCAAGTGTCCTGCTAAAGGGATGTCATGTGCTAGGTTCAAGAGGAACCCCCTAAACGTCTGAGGTATTACCAACCTCCTGGTGGCTCCAGGGGTAGGATCTCTAGCCTCAGAATATAGGAGTCCCTCATCCCAATAAACTTTGTGGGACCCACTAGCACTCCCAGCAGCCTCAGCAGCAGCCTGCTGCCTGAGGGGTTCAAGAGAGGGGCAGCACTGTTACTCCTTACTCAGATCTTCCCTGGAAGGTCCCCCTGCCCCCAAGAATTCAACCTGATCAGGCTCAAGTCCCTCTGGGGCAGTCCCTTCTTCAGGATCTGCTTCTCCTCCCTCAGGATGGGAATCTGAGACAGAGGGGAAGGCACTGCCTTAACCCTACTGTTCCTCCTCTTGGGTAGCTGCTGGTCCATAGTTTCAGGATCCAGAGCTGGTACAGTTGGATGCATTCTGGCCTGTGACCTGGTCACAGCAAATACCTCTGCAGGTATGCCCAACATCTCTGCATGAGTCCATAACTCCATTTCAGACCAGGCTGAAGACTCTAGATCATTGCCCAATAGACATTCGACAGGGAGGTCTGCACTGACTACTACCTTCGTGAGGCCAGTTACCCCTCCCCAGGAGAATTTTACAACTGCCAGACTATGGTTGGTCCTGACATTGCTTGCATTGGTAACCTGGTACATTTAACCCAGGATGATCTGCCCAGGGTCCACAAGATCCTCTGCCACCATGGTGACACTAGCACCTGTGTCCCTGAATGCCAAAGCCTGTTTGCCATTTATTACAGGCTGCTGTTTGTATTTGCCGAGATTACTGGGGCTCACTAGGAATGACATATCAATGTCTCCGTCACAAATCAGCAATGCCTGAGTGGGTAATCTGACTAGGCCAGAGTCCACTTCAGAACCCAGGGTCAACCCTACTACACCCTTATTCTGATTACCACCTCCACCAGTAGCTGCACTAGGGGGAACAGTTGCCTTAGGGGCAGGAGTGGTGGTGGTTTGGCCTTTGGACTTGTTACAATCAGACGTCCAGTGCCCTTTCTGTTTACAGAATTTGCACCAGGGCTTCTTTTGGCCTTTTCCCTTTGTAGACTGTGAATCCCCACCAGATGCAGATTTTTGGGGGCCTTGTGAAGACTTCTGGTCTTTTGCCTTATCCCCAACTTTCTCAGAGCCTTTAGGATCCTGCTTCTTAGTGTCACCCCCTTGGTTCTGGGTTTTCTGCCTCACCCTGGTTCTGACCCATTTGTCTGCCTTCTTTCCCACTTCTTGGGGAGAGGTCAGATCAGAGTCCACCAGGTACTGATGCAACAACTGGTTTTGGCAATTATTAAGGATCTGTTCTCTCATCATACAATACATACAATACAATCCCTTAAAATCAGTAAGTCTACTACCAACCAGCCAACCCTCCAGAGCCTTGGTTGCACAATCTACAAAGTCTGTCCAGTCCTGATTCTGTGCTTCCTCGGTGTCTCTGAACTTCAACCTGTACTGCTCAGTGGTTAAGCCAAACCCATCTATTAATGCACTCTTCAGGACTTCATAGTCATCAGCATCCTCTTCTCTAACAGTGAGGAGCTTGTCTCTGCCTTTATCTGAAAAGGAGAGCCACAAGATTGCTGCCCACTGTTTCTGGGGGACCTGTTGTACTTTACAGGCCCTCTCCATAGTAGTTATCCACTTGGGATATCATCCCCACTCTGGTAGGGAGGAACAACCTTGGACAGGTTCCTATGATCTGGAATGTAATCGCTGCCTCTAGGGACACTGTTGCTGCCACCAGGGGGTTCTAACCCCTCTTTTCTAGAAGCTCTCTGGAGCTCAAAGGCTTCTTTATCTAATGCCAACTGCTTGGCCTTAAGGGCAAATCTTGCTTCCTCATACTGCAACAGTTTGTACATTCTTTCAGTGGAGGTCTCCCTTCTATTAAAGTATGAGCTCCTCTGATGGACTGATTCTCTTCCAGAGTGATATGAGTGGTCAGATTCCCTTGAGGGGGACCTAACCCTCTCCTCTACTCTGTCAGTTCTCTTAGGGAGAATTCCTCTGTTCTGTTCAGATCCTTGTGGATCTGGCCCTTCAATCACAGATTCCTGGTCATCTTGATTTTCATCATCTGACCCAGATACTGTAATTGACCCACTCCCTGATTCAGATCTGTTAGCTCCTAGAGCCAACCTCAGATCATCTGTTGTTAGAAGATCTATCAGGCCTTGTGTGAAGGGACTCTGTCCTAGCTTCAGGTGTCTTGCAACACACATGGCCTTCAGGCCACAGAAGGTCATGTCCTTATACTGAGGCTTAGTGGACCCACTGGCTCCACCTTTTAAGGATATTCTAGTGTTGTGTAGTGTTGTACTACCTACACTAGTTTGTGGCCTACTGATCCTAGCTTGAGCTGTAGCAAAGGTGTGATATCCCTTCACAAAACACTCTAAGTTCAGTAGAACTTATTGATACTAAGATTGACTTTATATGTACCTTGAGTACCTTTAGTGGTTTTCAGTTAGTAATTCAAATAGAGATTTTCTGGTAAAACAATGGCAAGCTGGAATCCCACACTTTGCCCACCAATGTGTGAAGTTGGCCTGGCATATGCTGGTCACTTGTTATAGTGGCCACCTTGCACCAGTCCAATTCGACTCTTATGGTAGATAGGTTTAAGACAACCTTTTAAAGAAAGCTATCCTAGTGGTAGATGAGGAGAGCAGCCTTCAGGCTAAGTCTCAGAGGAATGTAAAGCAGCTTGTTTTACCTTATCTCTTGAATTACCAAATGAAAGGACACCACACAGGTGTATATATATCAAATATATATGTATTTATTACTAGACACACTCTACTAATCTTTTTATGAGATTAGAAGTCAAGGACATGCACAAATATCCACGTTTCACAATAAGTTAAGCACAAATATGGCTGGGGCCCTAGGGGCGTACCAGACCATATACTGAAAAAGAGGTTTAGGAAAGTCGACTTGCAAGGGGACAAGGCCTAGGGCCTGTATAATCGCTGGGGCTTCACTAATCCACCCAAGGCAGGTAAGTAAAAGACACACGGGAGACGCATGCAGTGTGAGAACACAGCTGCGGGTTCCCTATTGATTTCAAAGGAGCAAGTCGCGGTTGGATTTTTAAAGTTTTATGGTACTGCGAAGAGGTCTACAAGCAAGCCACTTACAAGGTAAGTAATTTGAGGGCCAACACACACTGGAGCACAAGAGTGCACGAGTTACCTCACCCAGGGAAGCCGGGTGCATAGGTGTCTTTTGGTGTCTGGTTGCTTCGTCGTTTTCTATGGAAGCCGAAGAAGATTTGCTGCTTGTGAAGACTGAAGAAGTGTCCGGTTGAATCCAAGGCTGGATTCAAGATGAAGAAGGTCTGAAAGCAGAAGGGACAGTATTCACAGTCACTTGCCAGTGACCCGGGGTCAGGAAGATGGATGCCCACGGAAGTCGGGTGATTTCAGGCGATCAAGGGTGTTTTGACTCTTCAGCCACGAGGTCCAGGAGGCATCGACGATGACCAGGAGCTGGATTCGGACTGTCCCACAATGTCTGCAGCTTACTGAGGTGTCGGCAACCGGATTGGAGCCAATAAGCCTTGGCAATAGCAAGTCTTGTGGAAGTTGAAGAAAGTCAGCGGTGCAGACCAGCAAGGTCTGAGGGACTCACCCAGCAACGGTAAGTGAGGGCAGGCCTGGAGCAAGCAGGGGAGCCCTTTGGTTTGATAGGAAAGTCTTCAGGGGACCCACCAGCCAATGGGCAAGGGATCGCAAAGACACCTCGTGAGGATTCGCTTCACAGGAGCCCACGGTCACTCGGGACTAGGTAGGCCTCTGATTTTCGATGGAAATACTTCTGGAGGCTTGGGCCACACGTGGTCCAGTGCGCAAGTTCGTAGAACGTTGTGAAGGGGTTGCACTAGACAATAGTGCATGGTACCCGAGTATTGCTGTTCCTCGTCACTCGTGGGGTCCACTCGCCTCAGCTTTGCTGGGGACTCACAATGGCTGTCAAGAAGTCAGGAAATCCACTTCCGGGGCCGCAGGGACTTCGGACTCCGGCGGGAGCAGTAAAGATTGCAACCGTTGATTAAAGTTTTTGGTGCCTGCCAAGCAGGGGAGTCACTCCTTGACTCCAAGGGAGATTGTTCTGTCTTCCAAAGGTAGTGGAATGTCGAAGGGCCAGGATTGTTCTTGTAAAGCGTCGTCCAGGGATATCTAACTTGCAATGGCAAGGTTTCCCTATCTTATACTAAAAGAGAGGGAGGGACTAGATCTATGACCACTCCTCTGGGAGGGTCAGGGTAGTGGGTGGTTACACCCATTTCCCTTTGTCCAGTTCACGCCAGAGCAGGGACAGGTAGCCTCTGAACCGGTTTGAGCTGGCATATGCACAGAGGAGCCTTCTGCTCCCCCAGTGCAGGACTTCAAAGCACTCTAGGAGTGCACCCACCTAGCCCTAATACACTAAATCCTGTCTGGAAGGTGGTGACACCTCCCTGTGACAGGATGCCTATTGTTGGGCCTCCTCCACTGCGAGTTTCGGTCAGCAGCTGGAGGGCAGCCCAGTGTCTGTGCTGGTGGCATCCATTTTGTGATGCCAGGGCTCTTTCAGATTTCTACTGTGTTTCCACAGTAGGCACATGTCATCCCCTCAAGAAGGGTGGGATCATACTCCCACACCAGTTACAGGTGTGGGGGTATGATTCCAAGTTGTTTGACACCAAACACGACATGTTTTGATGCAGTCATTCCAAAGTTAGCATTTACTGGTAGGTTATAATGCACTTAAGAGTATATGGTTTAACCGCATTCACAAACAGCCACAGAAAATAGACTCTGCCAGCTGCAGAGGGGCCCTGCTCATGCAGAGGCACCCCCTCACATTGTAAACCAAGCACCCTGCCCGCAGGATTGATTGGGCCTGCCTGATAGGTTTATATGTGTGTGTATGGTGAGATATAGGGAACCTATACCTCTGTGAGGAGTGCTAACACTACCTCACCCAGGCTGCAGTAGCAGGCCTGTGGTGTCATATTTAGTCTGCTTCCCAGGGGTGGCATAATACATGCTTCAGCCCCTGGTAGGCCTCTTAAGTACCTATGCCCTTGGTACCTGGGGTACCATATACTAGGGGCTCATAAGGCACCACAGCATAGAATCACTAGTGCATCTAATATGCACTCCAAGTTGTTTAGAGAGAACAGAGAGACTGTGGCCCTGATTAGCAGGAACCCAGCCAGACTATAGCCAGAAACTAGTGTTAACAACAGAAAAAAAGTGGGGGTAACATAAGTGCAGATCCTACTCTCCTACACCATATATCCTGTAAAAACTGAATTAACATCAGGTGACTATGTGCTTTTAAAGCTCAGAACATGTTCATTCAGTTCCACTGTCGCAAACACATATTTACCCTGTAACTCAGTTACTATTTTCTTGGCTTTGGATGTGGTACATCCTGCCATTCATATATTTAGCTCAGAAGCATGTGTGGAATAGGAGGAGACATGGATCCACTATCTCCAGGTTTTGGTCTGTTTGAATCGCTTGAAAATGATTGTGTATTCATATTCTTTCATGCATGACCCTACAAGGCATTGTGTCTGGCTCCTCTTCATACCTCACAGTCTATGTGATGATTGAAATTCCTCCATTTACTCATTGACTTATATAATGTGTCTTCAGACCTTCAACTGCCCTTCCTTTCGCCTTGTCTCCTTAGGGGTGCTTTCCCTATTGGTCTCACTTCCTCTGCTCGCCTTTGCTCTGTATATTCCCACTCCCTTTCTCTTACCATGTGCATGATCTATACCCACTCCCTTTCTCTTACCATGTGCATGCTCTATACCCACTCCCTTTATCTTTACCATGTGCATGCTCTATACCCACTCCCTTTATCTTTACCATGTGCATGCTCTGTACCCACTCCCTTTATCTTTACCATGTGCATGCTCTGTACCCACTCCCTTTCTCTTACCATGTGCATGCTCTATACCCACTCCCTTTATCTTTACCATGTGCATGCTCTGTACCCACTTCCTTTATCTTTACTATGTGCATGCTCTGTACCCACTCCCTTTCTCTTACCATGTGCATGCTCTACACCCACTCCCTTTCTCTTACCATGTGCATGCTCTACACCCACTCATTTTCTATTACCATGTGCATGCTCTGTACCCACTCCCTTTCCCTTCCCATGTGCATGCTCTAGACCCACTCCCTTCCCATGTGCATGCTCTAGACCCACTCCCTTTCCATGTGCATGCTCTGTACCCACTCCCTTTCTCCTACCATGTGTATGCTGTTCCCATTCCCTTTCTCTTGCCATGTGCTTGCTCTATTCTATCTGTTCCTCATCTGTAGATTTCATAAAGCCCCCTCTCCCTGACCTCTAATTGTTACAGACTTCGCAGACCATTAAAACCCATCTCCTCTCTAGAAAACCCTACCCTTCGGACACCCAACTCTTGCACGCTCTTCCCCTCCTGGCTCCAAAACAGGTCTTTCTTTGCCATTTTGCACTTTCGCATTTCTCCGAGGGATGCTTGTTGTTTCTCTGGGGGTAGTATCTTCTCCCTGTCCTTTACACATCACATACATTGTGAGGGCTGTAAGAGTCCTAGCTGAATAAATAATATATGCATATCTTCCGATTCTTTTTTATCCCTACCCCATACTTCTCATCTTTTGCTGTTATCTCATCCCAAGTTCCTGTTCCTCTCCTTATGCCATGATTTAAGTTTTTTTTTTTTTTATTCAAATACTGTCAAGCGAACAGACTTTGGCAAAGCATATGATGTAGCATGACAACTTACAAGAAATCTCCGTGAAGGGAAACGCTAAAGCAACAGGATTAGAACAATGGAAACCCTTATGATAATCAAAGAGAAGGAGAGAAATAAAGAGCAGAAAGGGGTGGTAGGAAATGTAAGGGTGCGAGTCGCCTCCATGCTGAAGTCCTCGGACTTGTCTGCAAACACAGAGACTTCTGAAGGCAGACGTTCCTAGCATACTTAATGGCTCATTGGTTCTTAGAATTCGTTTCTAATCTCTAAACGCACATAGGGCTGCCTTGTCCTTTCTGCAGTCATCCCTGGATCAGGATCTGACCGGATTACTGTCTGCACATAGTCATCGTCTTCTGTCGGAGGACTGTGATTAACACACTCTTTCTAGGGGCGGATAGGAAGTGCACCCATCAGCAAACGAGTGTTCAGCACACATTGCAGGCTAGTCATAGCAAACCTTGGTTATTGTTTGACACCTCGACAGAGGGCAGCACATCAGAATTACTTTCATCAGAGTCAAAGCTAGGATAAAAGAATGATCAAGCTTGTTTTTCACACAGTTGTAACCTGGGACCAAGGTAAAATAGTTTCTAAAAAAAAAAGTAAAATTATCAAAAGCAATGAGCTATTTTTAGGGGGAAAATAATGCAAAAGTGAATGTTTCAGTTGCCAGGTGAAAAAAATAAGGAAAAATAGATTGGAAATATTTCTCGGTTGATTTAAAGTCTGGCAACAAACATGATATGATTCAAATATTGTATTACATTATCACATACGGTGCAGGTGCGATTCATATAGGCTAACTTTTCCCAAGCTCCTGTTACCAATCTTAAAGGGTGGGCCCTTGCTCTTAGTAATAAAAACATACGCCATACCTTGTGATCAAGGGACAATTCATGAGCCATTTATAATTTTTTTTCCTGGGTAGAGGAAGGGATCATTTTATACTTATGGATCGTTGTCTGCGTGGACTTTAGTAATAACTAGAGGAACTAAGGGCAGTGCAGGCGATATTTATACTTTAACAGCGATCAAATATTTATAATGCATGTAGTCTGCTGAATTGTAAAAGGCCACAGACTCTTTTGGCGGGTCTGACCCCAGTGGCGGCTGGTGACATTTGAAAGTGGTGAGGCGTAAACATGGTGCACAACTTTTATATAGTGAGCGATGTGAACCGGTTAAATGGACACATCTGGGATCTTGGGTGGGTCCCTCTCCTGAGAAAGAAATGAAAATAAAATTGCCAAATGGTATATTTCAAAGCAAATAAATGTAGCGATAAAGTGGGGTTTATAAAACAGTGGGAAAGTATAGTCTTGAAATATTAAACACATTGAAAACTGCCCCATATCTTACTGCATTAATATGTTGAGCAGTGAATGTAATGGGTAAATTGTACAGCATGACAACTTTTGCACTTTAAAATGTATGGTTGCACACTGTCTTGCACTGCATGCAGCATTAACTTTGAAATAAAATGCTCTAACCAGCAGGCTTCGGGAAGCACCCACAGCTGCCAGCTGCAACCAGTCATATAGAAATCTGTCCAGACAGGTCTTTAAGTGGGATGAAAAAAGTAGGGGCTCTCTATAATGAAACATGTCAAATACATGTCTGTGATTTCCCATAGTGCCAACCGACCAGTATTTTGGTATACTGGTTTCTCTCTGAGATGTAATTGTATCCAGATAAATGACAAAACAACTGATCTACACATAGAACCTTTCACTACGATTAACTTTGTCAATGGGTGTTAGCTGTTTAAAATACATAATTAACAACAAATTATTTGTTATAAATAGTTAACATTAGAAATGTTTCAATTGTGAAATAATGAGTCTGTGAATTAAATAGCATTTATGCCTGTGGAAGGAGTTTTGGCCTTCAGTTATGTGTGCTTTATGTTAGATATGTATCCTCTTTTTCTGTGCATATCTTGTCCATCTGCATATCTTCAACCACCTCTGTTTCCGTCTCAACATCCTCTTTTCACTCTTCCCTGAGTGCACTTCCTTGCATCTGTCAGTTCACTGCCCCCAAGCATACACTGCACACCCCTAAAATTAAGCACTTTATTTTCTCTTACATTTGCCTCGCAAATATTTTGACATCTGTGTACCCCTTTACACACACATCCACAGAATTTCAGTTGCAAATGGAATACATAAACATTGTTCTATGTGCTCTGCAGAGAGGCAAACCCACTGACAGGCACTTTGTTTGGCTTCAGCCTTAGCGCCTGCGCGCTCAATCAAAGTCCCTCATAAACATTTGGCATGGCTCAAGCCTCAAAGTATGCAAAGAAAAAATACAGATAAACAACAACATTATTAAATAGCTAACTCTTGGGGAATGCAAGATTAAGTAAAGTATGAGATATAAGAGAGGAACTAAATCACTGAAATGTATTGCCTCAACATTTTTAACATTCATTGTTTGCAAGTCAATCCATGTTTTTGGCATCAGTGTTAACTCGGGGACATGAAGCCACAGGCAGTTTTAATGTCACACATCAGAGGGGTGCTTGATGTGCTATTCATGGATTAATGCCAGCTCGGCTCCTAGGTGCTGATCCGGGGATCCAGAAAAAAAGCCAACAAATTCCCAGCGGATCCCAGGGTTAGCACCTGGGAGCTGTGCTGGTATTAATCCGAGAATATCACAGGGGCAAGACCTACCCTTCAAGGATGATCAAGCACTGGACTGCGCTTGACCATGCAAGTGACAGCATTCTACAGGAAGTCAAACATAGTTTGTGACTACAGCTACCAGCATGCATCGGGAAGGAAGGGACTGTCTTGTCAGACCAACGTAAACCCTCTTTTTGTTAATAAATTCAACAGTAATTGAATATATGGAATTTGTATAAATGTGTCCTTTGCTTATGTGAGCAATATTGATGGAAAAATCCTTTATTAAATGATTCATTTTGTTCTCTGAAGTTCAGAGACCGCAAGACAAATGTATTGAGGTGTAAGGAAATCCACAGGTTACACATCCGACCAGTAAGGGTCTGCAGAATTCAAACCGACCGCATGGTGCATATGTTAATGAACATAAATGGCACATTGGGCACAGAACAGCTGAACAGTACATATTTCCTGGGCAGACTTCCCCTCATTAATCACGTACAGGCCGTGTTTGGCCCACAAGGACCGTGAAGGGACAGGTAGCTTTGGAAGGAACAGGAGTCAATAACTCCTTCCAAGGACAGAATAATGATGATGAGTCTTAAAGGGAGAGCCTCGATGATGCCCAAAACTACTACCTATGAAAGCACACTGAATCACTTGAAAACTCTTGGGAATTGGCTGTAGTCACTACAGCACAAATGTAGTTATAGACAGTGCAAAGTGTATTTTTGACAAGCAGATGTCTCGATTTCAGTTACTAACTGTGAACTGTAAGCACATATTTCTCGCCTTGCTTGACTTGGATGTTTTGATCATCTTCGCAAGGGAAGAAGAACGAACCCTGCTCGTTATTTGGATCGATTTCACGGTGGAACAAATGCTGCAGCTCCGCTTCTAACAGGGCCAGCAACGTGCAGTCAGGGGCTGGGGTGTCACAGTGGGGGAGGTTAGCGTGATGAGGGGTCTCACCACAATATACATAACACAACTTTAGCTTGCAAGCACTTACCATTACTGAGAACAAGGCAAACCCGGATCATATGTGCTTGCATCCACTCTCACGTATGACAAAAGTGTAGAATCTATGCCTTTGAATGACAGACGTCTGAAGTCATGCAGGCATGAAGTCTCCCACTCCCGAAACCATGACGCTAATTGCGTCACTGGCCTACAGAGTGCATGGAACCATAGACCCAATGGATATGAAGGGCTTTAAAACAGAAAGCCCTGCGTCCTGCATCACAGTTCCGAAAGTTGATTTACTGCTTGGCTTCCGTCTCCTGCTTCAGAGCGAGGCGGGGCAGGCAGCCTGAAACAGACAGCCCAGCTAAGACTTAAATACATTGATTTACTTAGAGATACGATAGTATCTCTAAATAAATTGATCTATTTATTATACTATGTAAATGTGTAGGAATTCCAGAGGGGAGCAGCACCATAGCCCTAATGGAGAAACCACCCATGTCCGACCCTTACCTCCTAATTGAGATTTTCAGTGCTTGTTTTTGTGCTTCTCCACCCCCCACACACACGCAGATGCAAATAATTGGCTCTTTCAGATGTATAAATGCAAGAAATTATCAGATTTATACCATTGTAGGCTGTCTAGACATTTCTAGGACATTTAGGTGTTAACTTGAAGACTATCACATAATTGTCATTTATTAGGTTCGTAATGAACAATTACCTCTTTTGGAGGTAGGGATAGTCTTGTATCTTCTGATTAAGCCTAAGAGACTCGGGCCATTCGTTATGTGCATTCTTAGAGAAAGACTGCACCTACCCCCCACACCCAGGAGTACCTGGCACCCAGTGGAGACACGTAGTGTAATGACCAATTTCAGCTGACATGGGGGAATCATACAGGCTGTCATATTTTTCCACAACTTCGGTCTGTCGATTGCGTCAAAGGCCATAGAGGAATCCATGAAAGGCGAATATACTGGGTGACCCCTCTCGTCCACATATTCATCGAGTATGGCTTGTGCCATGCCAATATCAAGAGCTGAGCAGTTTGCTTCAAAACCAGATTGCTCAATTAGGATTGTACCATTGTCTAGAACCCAGGTTTGTAGATGGTCCAAATCACTTTTTGCTAAATATTTTATCAAAAGATGTCTAACAGACTATTTGTCTATAGATGCTTGGAAGTTCATAGGACCCTTTTTTATGTATACATAGGAAGTATGACACTACCTGACCAGAAATCTGGAATGTTCCCTGATTCATGGCAACATGAGAACAAAGTGAAACAAATGTTGTCCTTAGAGTGGTTTCCTTTTTTATCACAGTTACTGATTTCCGATCGGTGTCCATGGCCCTGAGTGTCTAGCATCAGTCAATTGCCTGATTTGATGGAGATTTTGTATTCAGCATTGTTCGTAAAGATTTTAAACATACTGTCACCGAAAATCTATCCACTCTTGATTAGGGATGGATAATAGCTGATTGAGGATGGCTGGATAATGCCTTAGTTCCATATTTTTGTGCAATTATGCTTCAGAATTGTGTCATATTTCTAGATACAGAAGCTTTGCATAAGTCTACCCATGACTGGTCTATATAATATTTTTTAGAGTAGTCCAGTATCTTGCTCCCCTTCTTCAATATACGGTAATTAATCTTGCCCGGCTTGCTGAATATTGGGTGTACTGTCTGCAGATTATACGATTTATTTCTGTGGTCATTTTTCCCTCTATCCTATCCCTGACAAAGATCTTTCAGGAAGTGGACTTATTTTCCTGGGGTTCACCCATTCTCACAAATGATTCTATATGTGGCCCAAATTCCTCAATGGTATTACTGTTGGCGTTAGAGATATTGTCAACTACTTTTGATAATACAACTTGTAGATGTAATATATTTTTGGTGCTCCAGTGTTTTCAGCCACAACTTTTGAATCAAGAAAGCGCACTCTTTTAAGTTTCAGCCAGCAATGATTTCAGGAGAAAGAATTTTGTGTTTACTTAGTTGATTTTCTCATTCAATAAAATAGGAGAGTCATTGGAAAGACTCAAATGAAAATATAGCATAGTCGATCATAGAGGAACCTTGGGGATCTGTACAGGTTGGATTCGCTGGAAGATCATTATACAGCCGGCAATTTACAATCACACTCCCGGGTGCCCACAGATGCTCCAAGACTGTTATACCTTGTTTATCTGCTCAGAATCACTAGGGGACTGAGCAACAGGGACGTTTCATGCTTCTTCCCTCTCAGTGTCTTTATAGATTTCTAGTACCTAATTGGAAACCTTAGAATCTACAACACCAACGATTAAGATGCGACTAACGTGTTCTTCATCTAATACCAGTGCTTCCCAAACTTTTTAATACCACGACCCAACTTTTGAAAAAACAAACTTTCACAACCCACCTACCTTGGGCAGGAGGCAAGGTAATTTGTTTATGTACCTAAAGCATTGTGTTGTAGCACATTGTCATTTACAGACAGCAATTTTTATCACTAAATGTGCTCATATATACAGTTTTATTGTTCAAACTTCATAGCACATAAATGATAATGTGTGGAAATTGGGGATCTGTGTATATTTATCAATTGTGCACCAAGTGTCTGTTTTGATATTATTAAAAAATCTGTTTAAAGCAATTTTCAGAATTGCACAAAAATATGATACATTTTTGCATCGCTAACTGTTGAATGAAGTCAGTTCATTCACAGTATGTACATGCTGTATGTTGCAAAAAACAACTTTCTACAGCCTTTCCTTTCACACGCCCTGTACTCCAATACAGTGCTGGAAAGCAGAAGTATTCTGCTTGATCCCGGTTCCGGCAGCTATTTTTGGGCCACTTCTGGGATCCAGCCGAACCAGAAAAACCGGCTGAATTTGTCCTAGTGTCATTTTCTAACATTGGAGCGTAATTCAGCAGCGCCCTCACATTATCTACATTCCGTTTGGAATGGCAACGTGCATGCAGCGAGAAGGCTTTCTGATTTTAGATTTCAACAGTGCCCAAAACAAAGTCCCGATTTTAAATATCCATCAGTTTTCTTTTTGTTCACGTATCATCCTGGCTGGGAGTCATCTTGAGCTAACACCTGGACACTGATGCAATGGAGGGAAACAAAGGCGCACAACATGTTACCACTTCACAAGTACTTAAGAGAAACTATTGAAAGCATGTTTTTTTTACTTTGTTCAACTCCCAATGTAAGAGGTGTACTTGCACTGTAAGAATACAATATTTATCTGTCTGAGTGATTACACAAATATTGATTTAACTGGCACCGCCTAATATATTTGATTTGATTCTTTTATAGCACTACTCGTTCCAGTGTTAAGTGTCAGAGCACTGTACATTACACACACAGGCACAATAAATCATACATTGGGATAGGAGGAACAGCCCTGTCTCTTCTGGCCACCTTTCTTGGAAACAGGGAGCAGAAGCTGTTTTGGGACGATATGACATCGGATGGCTTTCTCCTTCCTTGCGGAGTTCCGCAGGGGTCAGCCCTATCTCCTACGCTGTTTAAACTGTAGGTAACACCTTTAGCTGACCTCGTCAGGAAACAAGGCTTTGTTTTGGTCTCGTATGCTGACGATTCCCAACTTGTCCTATCTACCAACAATCAACTCGGAACCATAGCGGGCAGATTTCACTCCTGCCTTACAGAGATCATGTCCTGGATGGGTCAGAATTATTTAAAGATAAATACAGATAAAACAGAAGTGATGGAGTTTGGGCCAGGTCTGCCCCTGTGGAATAAATCATGGTGGCCATCAGAGGCGGCAGAATGTCCGTCCCCAGCAGAGAAGGTTAGAAACTTGGGCGTCCTCTTTGACAATAAACTTAATTTGGGGCCCAAGTTAACAGTCTTGTGTCCTCATGGTTTTTCCTCTTGAAGATACTGAGAAAATGTTTTCCTTTCATTCCATCAGAACTACAAAAGACAGTGATGGTGGCGCTTCTTTCTAAGCTGGATTACTCCAATGCCTTGTTTCTGGGGATCGATAAATGTCAACTGTCGAAATTGAAGTCACTACAGAATGCAGCAGCTAGGCTTCTGCTGGGTTTAAGTAGAGGACAGCCTACCTCAGCAGGGGGACGATCTCTTCATTGGCTGCCTATAAAACAGCGTATAGAATTCAAGGCGCTTAAATATGTGCATAAGGCAATTTATGGCGGTGCTAAAGAGGACTTGAAAAGTTTCTTTGTATCCTATGCTCCTGCACGCTCCCTAAGATCAGCCACTCAGGGTCTTGTTAGAGTCCCAAAGATCAAAAGAGAAGGCTGCGGCGGTCGGATGATTACATACTGTGCGGCTAGGCTGTGGAACAACCTGCCTCAGACCATGAGATTGCAATCTGACCTTCAGGTATTTAGGAAAGGATTAAAAGCTCGACTCTTTGCAACCATATGAGTGATCTTTCTTTATGTCCCCTGTCATTACACCCTCAGCTCCAAGTCGCCTCTGCATTCAAGCGCTTTAGAAACATGCAAACATAAACAAGTGCGTAAATTAATGTACAGGAAATGTTTAATTAAAGAATGAGGGTTATAAGGTGTAGGAATTACATATCTTCCATACTTGAAGACTTTATATGTTAAGAGTGAATGGTCGGGAGAAACACAAAGCCAAGATATAAAACGTGACATAATGATCATGGTTGTCTGTGCTAACAATAGTTTATTACTTCCCAAAGGAACCTGTATGTGCAATCTAAGAATAACATTCTACGTCACCAGACACCCATATCATGAGATTTTTCGAATGAAATAAAAAGGCCCTTCACCCTCCAATCCTCCTGTTTTAATGTTCTTACCAGACTGCAAGATACCACGCCAGTCATGTGCGGTGCTGCGGCTGTTTTCTTCATTGTTCAATGGAGTTTTTGTTTTAGTGCTGGTCGGGCGCTGCGGTGCCACTCCAATTGGCTCGTCAGCAGTGGCAACTCACCGAGGGAGTGCTGCGGGGCGGTGGGGTGGGGAAGGGGCAGGGTGGGGAGATAGTAGAGTCCGACATACGACGGACAGGAGTAAGGTAAGTAATTAAATAAAACAATGTACCTTTCTTGTGCTTCCGGGCAGGGGTCTGCTGCTCTTACCTCCAGCCAGCTGGAGGGAGGTGTGTCGAAGGGACCTCGGCTACTGGAGACAGGCTGTACTGCTGCTTCAGAGTGGTGTTATCCGGTGCTCCCCCATTGGGTGTTTCTTGTGTTCACTCGCTGATTCATCTGGCAGGCTTCAGGGCTTCCGAGAGCTGTTGCCTGCTAGGGTGAGTGCTGTTAGTTCCGCCGGGGCCCATGTGGTGTTTTGGCATCTGCTTACGGTGCAGCAGACCAGCCGCGGTGGGGGTTCTGGCTGTGCTTACAAGCTTGGGGTCTGCGGTGCCGTCCTCTGGCCGGGTTGGGCGTTTCTGGGTTGCCGGGTTTACAGTGTCTCCTCGCCGCCCTGCTGGTTGGCCTGCGCTGCTCTCTATGTAGGCCGATGGTGCTCGCTTCAGTGGCACATGTTTCATATTTGGGACGATACGGAATTGGTTAGCATGGCCCCTACACAGGGATAGCACGTAAATATGTGAAACGCTTCATAATGCTGGTGTGCTGCTTGTGGCTGCTTGCCTGGGGGCACAACCTGCCCGGTTGTTTCTTGCTATTATTTCTCTTTTGTTGTGAGGAGGCAGACGTATAGCGAGCCATAAATTGTGGTCTTGTTTTTCAGTGCCCGTCTGCACCAGCTAGCTATTTATTGCTGAATTGCTTGAGGTTACCGGCGTTCCTTCAGCTTGTTTCCTGTCATGTCGACAGCTTTGCAGCACTGGAGGGTCATAGCCTTGGCACTGTATTATGGCTTTTCTGTTGCTTGTGCTTTTTTTGCGCAGTGCACGGATGCTTTCTCTATCTGTGTTCGGCATACTGGGTCTCTGGGCCCCTGGACGGCTCTGTTTGTCGCTTGCTGGTTGTTCGACGTATGGGATGGCAGCCTGTATGTGGGCTGAGAGTTTTTTTTGGTATTTTACTTCTTCTCTTCGCCGAGGAGATAACATCGGTCCTGTACTCGTTGCTCCTAATCAGTGTTTCTCTTGTTGGATTATGGATTGACCTTCTTGTGACTCCTTGCGCCTATGGTGGATTGTGTCCTCTGGTTTTTCCAGCTATTGAACGGAACATTTGTTCAGCTACTGCTCTAATTTGAGGCATCGCTTTTCTTTATTGCTGATGACTTGGGGGGGCTAAGCCATTTCTCTGGCTTTTCTCCTATCTGTGCCTGTATTTACTTTGTGATTCTGGTCATGCCTGTTGAGTGTTGGACTGGTGTTTTCCTTCTCCATCGTTTCTGTGTTGGGTGTTGATGTGTTCCTTTGGGCCTGGTGAGAGTCCCTTCTGGCCTAATGGGTTAGGTCTTGGATTTGCACTCTGATGGTTTATAGTTTGAGTCCTGCTTTCTCAGTGGTTTTGACCTTGCACGCTAACCCCAGGGGTTATGGTGGTTGTAGGTTCGTACCTACCCACGCTGAGGGCTCTTTGGACCCCTTTTTTGTTGTTCATGGTCTCTTGTTATGCCCTACTATTTTATGCTGCTGTCTCTTGGCTACGTTTCCTGTACTTTTTGGCCTCCTATGGTTCGGATTGCATTTGAGTACTTTCAGCCGGAGTTGGTTCTGCAGTGCCTCTACTACTTAGTGGTGTCCTTGCCTTTAAGATTGCGGCCAGTGCTGTTGTTGTAAATTGGCAGCAATTGGGTTAGCATTAGTGGAAGCCATCTTGTATTTAGAGGCTATCTTGTCCATTTTGTGGAATCCATTTTGTATTTCTGGCAGCCATTTTGTTTGCCATGTGCTGCCACGTGCTCACCATGTGCTCTGTCCTCCCTCAGTGTTGACTGCTCTTGTAATCTGCCTAGAAACGAACTATATTTAGCATCTTCCACCTTCGCACATGCCCAGTTGAGTATGCAGCTGTCCTTGCAGCTGTTAGTAGTATGTAACTGTCAAGATGTGTTTACTAGCATTGGCAAACTGTTAACTCCTCCTACTTGTCGACTGTGCATTTCTATATGACCTTCTATGTACATAAAACCTTCTTCTCTACTTGTACCGCCTTCTTTTGAGCCCCTGTGTGGGTATAAAAGGACCATGCTCCTTCTGTTCCGTGTTGTACTTCATTCATTACCGAAGAGTGCTGTGTGAATGTAGTTCCACCTCATGAGGTTTATTAAACTTTGTATTTTCTATTCCAGTTTCTGTGCCAACTTCTTCCTATTGGTCTGCGGACTCTGTGCAGAGAAGGGCGAAACCCTTGCACTGGTAGGCCTAGCTGAGGTCCACTTCTACAAATTGGCACCTGACACGTGAGGCTCATCGGCGACTCGGATGCCCGAAGGATTGGTCGCGACGAAGGATTGGAATCTCGCTCTGGACGCGATCGCTGCCCGATGAGACCCGAGTCTTGGCAAACACGACGTTTTTCCTTTCTTTCTGATCTGACCATCCAGGTGGTGCCGGTCCTCAACTGAGATCTCTTCTGTTGAATCGCCGTGCAGTGACCATTTGGTCGATTTTAGAACTTGGCAGTTGGAACCTGGACACCAAGGGATTGGTAAGGTAGTTTAGTAACACTTACTGCGGCTTTTGTATTTTGGAATTTGTGTTTGCCAACTTGGATTTCTATGGGATTCATATATAAATTGCAATTTATATAGGCAGGTACTGAGAAGAATTTTCTCTATCTGAATTGATTTGAACGGCACATCGTACTAAAGGTACCTTAAGTGCTACTTTGATTATAATAGTGCATATTCTGCACTATTTTTGGCATGCCTGTTTTTAGCACACTTCGTAGGATGTGTTGCTTTTGTAGTGGTACCAATTTGAGACTCGATGAAGCACAACCGCCCCCCCCCCGGGGGGGACGCCTAATAGGGATATGTATATTAAGTATGGTCTTTCTTATATAATGTACAGCACATTATGGAATAAATACACTCGTAAGGATTCTGAGTTGCGTTGGCCTATGCATGGGTCATTTGATTTACGAAAGATTGAGTATGTGGAACAATGTGTGTTTAAGCGAAAGACTAGGCAAGATATGTTTGACTGTGTACGAATGTTAGAGAAAGAAGTGCGTGAACGAATGAAGCGTGAGCAAGCCTTAATTGAAAAAGAACAGCGAAAGAACATTTATGTGAAAGCATTAGAGCTGAAAAACAAAGAAATAAAAGAGTTAAAAGAGAGAGAAGATAGGGAGCGCAATTTACAGGTTACTGGCCAATACGCTGTTCGGCGGCCCCTTTATCCTATACTTAATAAACCACAAGATGATTTCTTATTATTAGATCGCCCTCCACCTCCTTATACTGTTCCTTCTGCCCCTCATGAGTCAGATGAGGACTCCGGTTCGGAGGAACACAAGGCACGAGAAACTCGTTCTGTGTTGACCGCTGAGCGTGAGTCCCAGCTTAGATCTGCTGCTCCAAAAGCAGTTCGTAGCACTGCCCCCGCCTCTGAACTTCTAGATAGTATGAAAGGGTGGCAGGAAAGGGAGCAGCTGTATTTTACTGAGGTGTTTGCCGCAGAGGTCCTTGAGCTGTTTAGGAAATATTCTGAGGAGTTAGAACCCGACGATGTAGCAGATAATTGTAAGCAAATGCGTGATGGTCTTTTTATTTTCTCCCAGGTGACTGATACAATCAGGCGTTTGGTTAAACTGCGTGTTGATGCAGTCCGTTTGCAAAAGGAGCAAAAGGCTGCAGACGTAGCTGCACAGACATCTCAGACCGGCATGTCACAAGCTTTTATCTTCGGAACAGATAAGACTATGATAGTTCATGCGAAACCTATGCGGGAGGCCGCGCCTTTGTATGTTCCTCCTAGAGGAATGGGTACAAGTGATGATAAGGCCTCTATCGATGCAAAGGGTTATTTTATTTATAATTGGGTTTACACTCCTTGGAATAGGACGGGTGTCATGGCACTTAAAACTGCATTGCCTGATCCGCGGAAAAATCCAGCTGCTTTTTATGAGGAAGTTGAGGGTGCTATTAGCTCTTGTACTATGACTTTGCCTGATATTGATTTATTTTTCGGATTTTCGCCTGATATGTGGAGAACTGTTCGTAAAATTGATGATCGTGCAGCTTTTGGGGCGTTATGGAAAGACTTAGAACAAATGGATGTAGAAAGGGAACCCGCACAGAAGCCATGTCAGTTAATTTTAGATCTTCCCGCAGCTATATTAGTTAAGTTAAAAACGATTATTCCCCCTAAAAAGATAGATTTGACTGTTTTTGCGTCTTGTAAGCAAAAGGCAGATGAATCTGTCTCTGATTTCTTTACACGCTTTGAAGAAGCATTCCAAGAATTTAGTGGCCAGTGTTGCGAAAAAGGCTTTATTGAGACTTAGTCAGAATCGATCATAGTTTCCATTTTTAAAAAGGGTGAGCGTGGGAACCCCGCCTGCTACCGTCCAATATCCCTGCTGGACTCCCTTATGAAGATCGCCGGTAGAATTGTCCTAGATCATTTACAAGCATGGGTAGAAGAAAACGACATTTTAAGCAACGTGCAATATGGTTTTAGAGCTGGGTTAGGTACTAATGAGCAGATCCTGAATCTTAGTATATTAATTGGTAAATATACACAGGCAAAGACAGGGAAACTCTACCTGGCTTTTGTCGACCTCACAGCCGCTTTCGACTGTGTAATACATGATAAGCTGTGGGAAGTCCTTAATGCGTTAAAAGTCGACCCTGTGATAATACTTTTTTTGAGACAGCTGTATTCTGGCGCAAGGGCAAAAGTCCGTTATGGATTGAAGGGCGAGTGTTCTGCATTTTTTAAGGTGGAGAGGGGCGTCAGGCAAGGTTGCGTTTTGGCACCTCTCCTGTTCTCACTCTATACGAACGCCTTGGAACAGGAGTTGGTGTCACACACCAGGGATCCCCCGAGGGTACACGCACGCCCGATAGCCTCCCTCCTTTACGCCGATGATGCGGTGCTCATGGCTCGTACACAGGTTGGCCTCCAAAGGGCTCTTTCTTTTTATACGAGTTTTATGGATAGGCTGGGCCTGAGGTTAAATGCTAAGAAAAGTTTTGTCATGGCCTGCGGGGGGACCACTAATAAAGCCAGAAGCTATCAGGCGGGTGGAGATAGGGTGGAAAGTATTGACCGGTTCAGCTATCTGGGCGTCCTTTTTAACAGAACCGGCACATGGACAGCAGCAGTCAAGGCCAGAAGCCTACTTTTCATGAAGTCCATCGCCGCTTTAAAAAACTTCTTGAAAAAACTGGGGAAAAGGCCGCCCGTAATATTACTAAAAATTTACCAAGCGAAATGCGTCAGCACAGCCATTTACGGGGCGGCCATTTGGGGCTTCCATGATTGTGCTTCGCTACAATACATTGAAAATGGGTTTTTAAGGTATATCCTGGGGGTTCCAGTTAGCACGTCAGTTTTTAACTGCCACAGCGAGCTCGGAGTCGTCTATATCTCTGACTTAATTAAAATCCAACCAATCTTGTTATGGCACAGAATTTGGACTTCAGTTAGCACTGGCTTAAATAGGGACATTATTATGGATGCCATGAGTTTGGATAATGTGGATAAAATACCCTGGCTCAAATATGTCAAAAAGTTCATGCATGATATTGGCCGCCCAGACTTTTATTTTTTACCTGAAAATATGAATTCTTTTAATCGAAAGGACCTCAAAAAAACTTGCATGACTCACTTAGAAGAAGTCAGGCTAGCCCAAGAATTGAATAAAATCACGGTGATTGATCACCAAATTATTACTGTAACATGCGAGATCCAACCATACCTAGCATGGGTTGCAGGAGGGTATGACAGATATTTGCTATCCAGATTTAGATTTGGGTCTTTTTATCGCCTAACCACCCACCCTAAAATTAATGATTGGTCGAGGGAACTTTGCTGCTGCCCATGCGACAATATCTCACCGCAATCTACTATACATGTCATTTTATTTGTAGTGAAGTCACAGGCTGAACGCTGGGATGATACCAGACAGAAAGTGCTAGATATGCAGAGATCTGCTTCTGCTGAAGAAATTGAGCAATGGTCTAAGGAGGGAACATTGGACGATGAGGGCTGTTGGAGGAATAAAGAGATGAGCAAGTGGAGATTGCCTACAGCCTATTTATCTCCTATGATTCAAATGGCACATGGGCCGGCACATGTTGGAGCCTCCTAGATAACGAAATTGCTCACGCAAGTTTGGGAGCATCTAGAAATTGCTGGCACAGCTAAAAAGATGGTGCAGTCTTATCTGATTTGTCTTCAGCATAATCCTGGTAAAGGGACACGAACTCCTACAGGAGGGTTTGCTACGACAACCGCACTTTTTGAAGTTTTGCAAACGGATTACATTCAGCTTGAGCGCTGTAACAACTTAAAGAATGTTTTGGTAGTGGTATGTGCCTTCAGTAAATGGATAGAGGCATACCCTATGAAGGACAATACAGCTCTCACTACAGCAAAGGTACTTTTGAAGGAATTCTTCCCTAGATTTGGTGTTTGTAAACTTTTATGGAGTGATAACGGACCCCATTTTATTGAGCAAGTTGTCGAATATGTCCTGAAGGAATTAGGGATCAAGCAGAAATGTCATGCTGCTTTCCATCCACAATCAGCAGGGCTAGTGGAAAGGGATAACGCCACACTTAAATTGAAACTGGCTAAAATACAGGCTTCCACGTCTTTGAAATGGCTTGATGCACTACCCTTAGCACTGTTGTCCATTAGATCAGTGCCACATTCGCGATCTGGTCTTACACCATATGAGGTGGTATTCGGAAGGCCTATGAACATTTGGGGAATTCCTAAACCACGTCCCATACATGATGTATCATGTGTATTGATGAGTGACTACCTATCACAATTGACTGACAGTTTGATTTCTATTCATCAACAGGTTCGAGAAGCTCTTCCTGATAGGTCTGCAGGTGAAGGCCATGGACTTCGACCTGGAGACCAGGTTATGATCCGATCCGATCATTCCAGAGGTCGAGCAGCTTGGAGCCGAGGTGGCGCGGCCCGGAGCAGGTGCTCCTTTCAACGAGAACTGCGGTCCGAGTGACGAACAGGAAGAACTGGGTGCACTCCACCCACTGCAAGAAAGTACCGTCTACCTTGGTGGATCCTGCTGCCTTGATCGACCATCGGGACATCCTGGATACAGAGAGAGGCCAAGCCATATCCCCTGACGAACCTGAGGAAGTCTTCCCGGACCACACGATTCCTGGAGTATCCCGATACCAACTGAGACAACGGAAAGAGCCTGCATCGTCGAAATAGACTGGTTGAGCAACCGCCCTGGGTTAGTGAAACGGAATGCCGATGTGGCAAGGGGGGGGATCAGTCCTATATAGTGTAGCGACACCCGTCTTGACCCTCAGTGAAGAAACCAACGGCTGCCCAGGGATAAGAGCTCCAACGATTGTTTCCAACGACAAGCTGATCATGCTGATAACCTGGTTAGTTGAGAAAGTGGCTCCTGCTTTTGATCGCCACTACTCCAGTATCAGTTGAACACCACTACTTTACGCTTCCCTACCATGAGCAGAAGCATCGACAATCCTACTTAAATAATACCTTTATCCAGATGTTGCATCATACTCATAATGCCACAAATACTACCAACTGTTGGGTGTGTGGGATGATACCTGCACATCAAAAGAAAGGAGGAACACCTTTTATTCCTCTTCCCTTTTCTCATAATGATTCTTGTCAAGCTTGCTATGCGCTTTTGTTTGCATCTAGAAGACGTACAGTAGGCAGGCTTCTTTTTCGCCTTAATAAAGTATGCTACCAAGATAAAGATGGTTATCATCAGGCCAAAGGGACCAAATGGGAATGGGAAGAGTATCAACCGGACAACATTTCAACACCAAGGTGCCGATTCCGATCCGTCAAAAAAAATTACCGTACAATATTTTTTTACGTATGAATCGTACAAGTGCCGTCCCACCGGTGAAGTACGATTCGTACTTGAAAAATACATACGAATCGCTACGGGAAAAGTCTACGAGACGTCCCCGGACAGTGTTACATACAAATCGTGAAACTGAAGTCCGAGCGCGCAAGTACGATCCGTACCGCCCTGCCGAAAACACAAGCGCATGGAAAAGGCCCCGTACGGAGCGAACGCCGTACCACTCGTATCCGGGTAAACTTGTGCCTGGGATACGAGTCGTAGAGCCCCCCCTCCCCCCATATGTCAGCACCGTACCCCCCCATGTCCGCACTCTACCCCTGCCCTGTACGTACCGTACCCCACCACCATACCCCAGCCCCGTACTTGGACGCACCGTACCCCAGCCCCTTACTTGTACGCACCGTACCCCACCACCGTACCCCAACCCCTTACTTGCATGCACCGTACCCCACCACCATACCCCAGCCCCTTACTTGTACGCACCGTACCCCTGCCCTGTACTTGGACGCACCGTACCCCACCACTGTACCCCAGCACCATACTTGGATGCACCGTGCCCCAGCGCCGTACCCCATGCCCGTACTTGGACACACCGTACCCCAGCGCCGTACCCCAGCCCCGTACTTGTACGCACTATACCCCAACACCGTACCCCAGCCCCGTACTTGGACGCACCATACCCCACCACCGTACCCCAGCCCCGTACTTGGACGCACCGTACCCCAACACCGTACCCCAGCCCCATACATGGACGCACCGTACCCCAGCCCTGTACGTAGACGCACCGTACCCCACCATGCTACCCCAGCATCGCGTATGTACGAACCGTACAACAACATTGCATATGTGAGCACTGTACAACAACATCGCGTATTTACGCACCTTACATAACGACTTGTACAGAATCAGGACACTGTAAAACAGCCAAGGAGGGTCAATTCGACTCGTACAACACCACAAAACACGTCTACAGTAGAAAAAACATCTAAAAGACCGACCTGGCACATCCAAACAGGCAAACAGAGGCCCAAACTACTCACAACCACCTCTTATAACACACCCACCAAAATTTCAAACACAGCCACACCCACAAATGGACCAATAAAAAGGGCCCACACACACAAACCATGAGCCTTTGCAACAGACCCACTGCTGACAGACACCACACACAAACAACTGCACCCATACACCTTAACTTACACACCTTCACACAACCTCCTTCACACATACCCCCTCTACACATTCACACACACACCTACACATTCACACCCACACACCCACAACCATCCACACCCACAACCATCCACACCCACACCCCACACCATGCCCACAGACAAGAATCCTAAGTTCACAAAGGAGGAGCTGGACATCCTTGTCAACAAAGTCATCAGAGTCGAGCCACAGCTCTTTGGAACATTGGTCAGACAGACCAGCATAGCTGAAAAATCACGCCTGTGGCAGAGGATCGTCGATCGGGTGAATGCTGTAGCGCCCATCAGAAGGACCAGGAATGAATGCCAAGCCAGGTGGTACGATCTGCGGTGGGCAGTCAAGCGCAAAATGAACGAGGACTACGCCCAAAGTAACATCACTGGAGGTGGGCTGTCCCGCAGACCGGTACATTACCATCCCTGGGAGGAGAATGTGATGGCCCTGCTTCCGCCGGCGGGAGTACACGGAGTCGAAGGAGTTGCCGAGCCTGGTAAGTACACAAACAACTTACGTAACATGGGGGGAATGGCATCCACACCCAAACTACAACAAATGCACTCGCCTACCCCCAAGCCCTCACCGGACACAACCACACTCAAAAACAACGCTCATGCCACTAACATGTGTATGCTCCATTCACAAAGCAAGGCCATGCCATGTCCCAGCCTACACAAACCACAAACCCAAGACTGGATGTCCGGGATGCTGGGAGGGTGGGGATCACTAAACATATTGTACAACTCAGAAACAGACACCATTGCCCTCAGCACATATGGCCCAGGGACATACCCATGCACCATGCTCAATGCACAGGGACTGGCAAAGTACTGACAAGGTAGCTGACACTTGGCCCCGCTGTAGGCAGCACAAGGCCCTCCTGTGACCACTGCAAACTCTAACACAAACACAACAAGCTCAGATATCTAGGGCAGGAACTCACACTCACTGACATGGCAGCATGCTCCATGGGGGACAGATACATCACCTGGGAGACCCACTGCCAAATCACACTACACCTACCAGCAGGCACCGTCAATCAATCAACAATCGATCAGGGTACTTGTAAGGCGCGCTACTTACCTGTGAGGGTCTCAAGGCGCTGAGGGGGGGGGGGGGGTTCCACTACTGCTCGAAGAGCCAGGTCTTGAGGAGTCTTCTGAAGGCAAGTAGGTCTTGGGTCAGTCGTAGGTGTGTTGGGAGGGTGTTCCAGGTCTTGGCGGCGAGGTAGGAGAAGGATCTGCCGCAGGCAGTCGTACGTTGAATGCGGGGGTCAGCTGCGAGGGCCAGGCTGCAGGAGCGGAGCTGGCGGGTGGGGGTGTAGAATCTGAGTCTGATGTTCAGGTAGGCTTGTCCGGCGTTGTGGAGTGCCTTGTGTGCGTGGGTGAGGAGCTTGAAGGTGATCCTCTTGTCGATGTGGAGCCAGTCCAGGTCACTCGGGAGGGGGGTGATGTGGCTGTGGCGGGGGGCATTGACGATCAGTCATGCGGAGGCGTTTTGGAAGCTTTAGAGCCGCCGTTGGTGTTTGGATGGGAGTCCTGCGTAGAATGCGTTGCCGTAGTCCAGTCTGCTGCTGACGAGGTCCTGTGTCACTGTTCTACTTGTTTCGGTCGGGATCCACCTGTAGATCCGGCAGAGCGTGCGTAGGGTGTCGCAGCAAGAGGAGGAGACGGCGTTGACCTGCTTGGACATGGAGAGGGAGGATGGGAGGATCAATCCTAGGTTGCGTGCATGGTCGGTGGGTGTCGGTGCTGTCCCCAGAGCGATCGGCCACCAGAAGTCGTCCCAGGCTGAGGGTGTGGGTCCGAGGATGAGGACCTCTGTCTTGTCCGAGTTCAGTTTCAGATGGCCGCTTCTCATCCAGTCGGCGATGGCCCTCAGACCCTCGTGGATGTTTGTTTTGGCGGTGTGAGGGTCCTTGGTGAGGGAGAGGATGAGCTGGGTGTCGTCGGCGTAGGAGATGTTTTTGAGGTTGTGGTGGCGGGCCACTTGTGTGAGGGGGGCCATGTGAATGTTGAACAGCGTCGGGCTGAGGGATGATCACTCAACCCCTACACAAGCACACACACCCATGGCAGCCAATGGAGTTACACACTCTCACAATGGACATGTGACACAACAAGATCAAGCCACAGCAAAGAAGCATCCAAGCCCAAATTCGACATGTCAAACACCCTTGAGAACATTTCTATCAGTCCCCTGCAACATACCCATCCACAAGTGAACATTGATGTGAATGCTAGGCACATACAACTACCTTGTGGCAACTAGAATATGTATGAAACATGGATGTCGTATGAAACAGCATTAACATTCTCTCTCTCTCACACACAGGGCAACGTCATGGATCTCCCCCCAACAATGGGGGGGAAGTACCACAGTCCCAGGCTCGGGAGGAACCTGATCCCACCGGCAGCGACACCTCACAACACTCCGCGGATGACCCCAACCCACCTGGCCCCTCTGGTGTCCAAGCCACTGCAGCACCTGCTTCAGGTACATCTGTGCCAATCACCACCCCCATTACTGCCACATCCCAGGAGACACCCAGGAGCCCTGCCCACACTGAACAACTGAGCCAGTCTGACCTGGAGGGACAAGGTTCGCCGGGCACCCAGGAGGAGGCAGCCAACACCGACACTGCCATCCCTCAGGGGTCCCGTAGACCCGATGTGCCCACAACAGCAGGCCAGGTTCGTGTGGGCAGGGGTGGTGGGAGTGGAGGCAGGCGGAGGCGAGAACCTGACCAGACAGCTGAAGGGACCGGTATGTCACACGTACGCAACATCATGGAGGCATACCGGCGTGACACCAGGGCCATCAGTCAGGTAGTGGCGACCCTCACAGACATTAAGAATCAGCAGGCCGAGCAACACGCCAGTCAACAACACCAAGGACGGATGGAGGCAAGACTGGCTGAGCTCCTGGCGGTGCAAAGGGACATAAGCCATTCACTCCGTCGGATCGCCGACAACATGGGCAACCCTCCCTGTGACACCAGGCGCAGACCAGCACCAGCCACAGGGAGGGAGGAGGAGGAGGAGGATTCGTCCGACGGAGCGTCCCAAACATCATCAAGGCCTGCATCTGAGGTTCCCCGGAGGAAGGTGGGGCGTCCACGGAAAAGAACGTGAGAGGCAGCGGACCATCCACATCTCCCAGGTCACCTGGCCTGGCACCTGGCCTTCATGCGCAACAGCAGCACATCATTCACTGACATTCTCTGCCACATGGACTTCCTGGTCACAGTCTGACCAATGATGACCAACACTGTGGTCTGGACTCTGATGACTTCAAATGCCAAGGATCCCATCTCCCCCATCTCCCCCTGTGAACTTTGGATTCTATGCACCCGGTAGAGCACCTTATTTTGTCTAACAAAACACGCATGCCACAGAGAATAAAACTATTTATTTGTCATTATATGTTGCACTCATTTTGCATTAGTCCACAACATACGTGTGGGTACATGTCAAACTATGCCTGAGTGTTGAACTAACTCCAGCCATCCATACCCTGGGATCTGAGTCCGGTACAGGACACACATGGGTCACAATGTATCATCCGATACAGCCTGGGAGCCCAATACTCACCCGTGATGGCCACAAGCTGCTGAGGGGGGGCCTGAAATACTGTGCGGACATACCAATCAGGAAGAGGATCATGAAGGCCTAGAGGTCATGTCTCATGTGGAGGTTCCCGGGGAGGGAGTCCCAGGTAGGGTCCATCTCCTTCATGCTGGAGTGTTGTGGATGTGAAGAATGGTGGGCAGGCCAAGTTCGGATGCATAGAGTTGGGCCAACGGGGTCTTGGGTGACAGACGTACAAGGTTGATTTTGGGGTCTGGGATTGTCGACTGCCTCCTGAGTGTATGTGAGGAGTGTGAAGGTCATCCTGCAGCACACAGTGATCCCTTGCAGCTATCTCAGGTGGACGGTGATGTGGATGGGGTGCGGGATGTTGAAGCTGAGTTTTGCAGATGCACCCTGGATGTGGACAAGTTTCCCGTGAGTTTGGATGTACTTGCTCCGTAGAGGGCGGGGCAGTAGTTGACACGGCTGGTGTCGTGGACCTGGGGGATGGTCTGTCTTTCCTTGGAGTGGATCTATCTGTGGATCATGTGCATCATGCAGAGGGTGTTGCAGCATTAGGTACAGATGCTGGTTATTTGCATGGCAAATGTGAGTGACAAATCCATGATGCACACCATCTTGTGTGCGTGGCCACTGGGTGCTTGTGTAGGGCCCCTGCGGGTGGGACACAAGGAGTAGAGCCAGCTGTGAGGGGACAAT
The DNA here is from genome assembly GCF_964204655.1 of Triturus cristatus. Taxonomy (NCBI): domain Eukaryota; kingdom Metazoa; phylum Chordata; class Amphibia; order Caudata; family Salamandridae; genus Triturus; species Triturus cristatus. Next base: position 1,152,826,174 of record NC_140583.1, on the reverse strand, counting down.
CCTCAGATGATTACCTCAGTCCTGTACCAGTCCAGCCTCAGGTGGCTGATGTTCAGCCATTCATCCACAGACCTCATGCCTTCTTGAATGTTGGAACTGGCAATGGCTGCGTCTTTGGTGAGGGTGAGGAGCACCTGGGTGTCAATGGCATACGACATGATGATGAGGTTGTGTGCGCATGTGATGGTGGAGAGGGGGGACCTGGACACATTGAAGATTGACACGCTGAGAGATGATCCCTGGGCCATGTGCCAGATGACGCCACTATACTACATACTGAAGGCTTGAGTCCCACTCCCATGGCCTTGCTGGTGGACGGAGCCGGGGTGGAGCTGGAGGGACATGATCTGGTTGGTGTGACAGGGCCTGGAAGGCGGGGCAGCGCTGTGTAGGCAGTTGGAGTTGCACACTCAGCATGCAAAGGTGTCGTGTGTGCGCTTAAGGTATGCCTGAGAGCAGGCGGTTGAATTTCAGATAGACATTGCTTGGAGGGTGGCTGCATGATGTGGGTCATGCAAGGACATGAGGGTTGTGCAATGTGCACGTTGCATGTGCTGACGGTCCTGCCTTTGGCACCGCGTGGCCACAACAGTGGCACAGACAAGATGATGACAGCCAAATGAATGGGTGGAGGGAGGCAGGGAGGAGCATCTTTGAGGTGTGTGTGTTGCTTAATCCCGCTACTTTGTGTGCCCTTGCTGCAGGGGCCACAGCAGCAGGCGGCATGTCCTGGAAACTATGCCAAAAGTAGCACACAAAGACAAGGATGTCAGAAAGGACAACTGCAACAGGCGTATGTAAAGGAAGGAGTGTCCAGTTACCCATGGCACACCCAGAGAAAATGGATGCACAATCACCAAAGATGACTGACACAGGATCAGGAAACAGACGGCCGAGCCGCGCACAGGAGACACACCCTCAGCAGGCGTTGACGGCCCGTCGTGGGGACAAACATGCCCAAATACATACACAACCATGGACTTCATGCACAATCGAGATTCTAACCCATGAAGAACTGCATGCATGTAGCCAAACTACACATAGACTCATTTGCACAATGTTTGACAGCTATGCCAGAGATGCCGCATGCAAAGTGGCAAGAGACCTGAATTGACAGAGATGAGGCACCTTGGAGGGTGAGGAACCCCTTTATTACTCGGCTCACACTAAGGGAAATGCATCAATATGAACAGACTCACAGGTCACTTGGCTGAACATGTGGGACCTACACTGGACACCCCCTTCACAACACAGATGTAGTAAATTCAAATGGCCTGGCACACAAGTTAAGGGGATAAGCCAAACACCCCCTGCTGCAATTCCCCATTGAGCCTCTTATGGGGATGTCCCACACTATGTCCACCCGTAGCATCCCGTATGTTTCTGAGGCAAGTTTTACACACATTGATGCCTTCATCAGAATCCACAAACCATAACAGATGACTGTCACGAAGGTTGACTATCAATTTGTGGGAGTCATGCTACATGTCATGTGCCCCATGCTGAGTCGACATGTATGCATGGTAACCCAACATGCACAGGAGCAGTCCCCACACATTCCAAACACCTAACAACCCCAAAATGCCTTGCTGATATCCTCACCCAAAATTACTTTTCCACATGTCCGTGCATGGAACGCTGATTCAGCACACGTTGCAATACTCATGAGGAATAGCAGGAGGCCAACGATGACACGACCAGACAACATGCGCAAGAACCTGTGGATGACAGACACACAAGAAGTCAGCTAACAGATTGTTATCCGCATACATGGTCATTTACTCTACAGGAATAATGTTGTCACCATGCGAATTGAAAATTTAGTGTCTCAGCTAAAATGAGTGGAATGACATCATCACTCGAGTGACACATCAGAACACACATCTAAGTCACTTAGCATACAGTCAGCTGGACACACACATTGCAACACATGCCACACAAGGCTCCAAGTGTGCACACTCAGACCCAGTGACTCACCATAATGAGAAGAAGTTGCGTATGAGCTGACTCCGGATATCCTCCTCCTCCTCACTTGCCTCATGACCAACCCCTTCATCCTCCACGAGTGGATGGTCCTGCTCATGCTGCTCCAGGATGAGTGGCACTGCCTTCTCCACTGCCATGTTGTCCAGCATGCAGCACACGAGGAAGATTTTGCAGACCTTTGCCGGCGCATATGGGAGTGACCCGCCGGTCTTGTGAAGGCACCGGAATCGGCTCTTCAGGAGGCCAAACGTCCTCTCAATCACTCGCCTGGTCTGCCCGTGTGCATCGTTGTAACGGTGATCTGCAGCTGATCTTGGGTTGCGGAGAGGCGTCATCAGCCATGGCATGTTGGGATAGCCAGAGTCCCCGACATGGAAACATCATGTAAATAAGTGGGTCAGGAGCTGCTGTAAGATACAAAGAAACCGCAAAACACAGGACAAACAGAGTATACCCACCAACAAGACATGCTCGTTCGTTGTGCAGCCGCAGCATCATTTGTGGCACCCTGCTACGCCTCATGATGTAGGCATTGTGTGCTGACCCTGGAAAACGTGCACAGACATGGGAAATCAGCATGTTAGCAAGACACACCACAAGGGCATTTATAGAGTGGTAATGTTTACGGTTGCGATAGGTGACCTCCTGTGCCCGTGGTGGTACGAAAGCCACATGTGTCCCATCAATGGACCCAATGACATGGGGCATCCCTCCCAGGGCATAGAAATCACCCTTGACACCTGTCAACTCCTCAGGAGTCGGAAAATGGATGAATTCATCCAGGTGCTCCAACATGGCTGCCAAAACATCATGCACGACACGGCTGAACATGGTCTGTGACATGCCACCAACATCAGCTATGGTGAATTGAAACGTACCTGTGGCAAAAAAATGTAGGGCTGCCATCACCTTCATCTTGGGGGTCAGCGCAGTAGGATATGTGTGACGTGGTTGGAGGTGTGGTGCCAGCTTGTTTGTCAAGTCCTCAATCAACTGTTGACTGAATCTGTAACGGCGTATGCAGTCACGTTTCCACATGGCACCCAAGTCTGGCATTGGTCTGGGGACAGGCGGTGACCTGCAGAAAATTGGAATGAATAACGAACAGTGAGAACATAACAACATCAATCTCAATGAACTGAGCACATGCACAAATGCTAATACACATCTGCTAAATGCAGAGTCTGGTCTGTGCAATACATCCAGGACACGTAAGCCAGCCAGGTGATACTCCTACGAAAAGCCAGCTACACCCGTTGATTGTTAAGTCTACATGACATGCCCTGAAATGAGCTGTGGTCCAGTGTCAGTGAACAGCCAGAGACATCACAAGAGTGACATACATCCACATATCAGCATTTGAAGGATGTCATCTCATACAGACAGCTGATGGCAAGCTAGACGCACAGATCACATGGTATGTTAAATGTACAGATCACACACATAGCGATGAAGGGGTACACGTGAAAACAGAAAACACACACTGAGACGACGCAGATATGTCCTCATGTCAAAATATCATGTTCGATGCATACAGACACACGTTACGTGGAAATCCACATGTGGCATGGTGTGCGTAGATGTGTGCCATGCCCATCTACACACAGACACATGTTGGATGCAGCAACAGCAGATGCAGTTGACGGAACACCAACAGCAAGCTTATGGGAACACATGACACACACATGACATAGTCACATCGGTGCACGGTGGTTGTTAAATGTCAGTTTTTAGTGTCCCTGTCCCTGGCATCAGGGGACAGTTGCGAGTGGTGGTGACTGTGCCATACCAGTGATGCTGTGCTTGACACGTTTGTACTACATGCACACATGTGCAAAGTGTGAAGGGGTAGTGTGCCACATAGTGCCCCATCACACGACATGTGTACAAAGGTCATCACTCATCAATAGTGCAAATACATGAGGAGACATGTCCAATATCACTGCCTGACACACCTAGGCCCTGCACATGTAGGACAGCAATGACAATGACTGGATGTACATCCTTGTGCGAGTCTGAGACCTCCATCCGTTTCGTGTGCGCATCCTATCAACAGTGTAAGCGTGTGAAACGCACCGTACACACGCTCTGAGGGCGTGTGTACGGTCCGTATCACTAGAGTTGTGTGGCCGTAGGAGTACGCGTGGTACGGACCGTACAAGTACGGTCTGTATCACTATAGTAGTGGTGCCGTAGGAGCACGCGTGGTACTACCAGTGCCTACATGTTAGACCCGGCCCTCGTAACATAGCCATCCCGGTCCTCGCACCACATAACCTGACTCCTGCACCTCACGCAGCCCCCGAGCCCACGGCCTAGCCGATCCTTCCCACCAGAACACACACACACCCGACCCGGACTTTCCCGTCCGTGGCCTTCCTCCCTTCGGCCACACCGGGCCCGCGTGCCCACTCCCTGCACCATGATGGCCGCCCGGCCCCAGCGCGACCCTGTCCTAGAGGCGCCACTCCGGCGGGAGGACATCGCGCTCCCATTGGGATGAGAGAGGGAGGAGCAGTTTCCATCGCACCTCTGAGCTTCCCTGGGAAGGTGGGTTTCGATCGTCCCTCCGGCCTCCCCGAGGGCTGGTTCCACGCCTGCTGGGTGTCTGGGACTCCTCCCGACCCGGCCCTGAAAGGATCAAAAGACAATGGCAGGAAACCCCGACGAGCGACCCCCAGGTGACAAGACCCCTGCCTGCACAGACTCCGGACATCAAAGAGGATTCGTCCTATAACAAGGGGTGCTCCGGGACTAGCCGGCAGATTCGCCTTTGGAAACACCTGAGCCCTGCTGAGTGACTCGCGGCTCCCTGAAGATCGTAAGACCTCCGAACTTGTGCTTGAGCCCTGCTGAGTGACTCGCGGCTCCCTGAAGATCGTAAGACCTCCGAACTTGTACATGAGCCCTGCTGAGTGACTCGCGGCTCCCACAGACTCTCTTGGTCCCGCCGGACCCCACGACGACAAGCGTATCCCCCAGCTCGAGGATTGTGAGCTGTGCGCCGGGTACGCTCCTGCATTTGATCCATATCCCCAAAGACTGTCCCGCTACCTCCTACCCCCCTCCAAGACTTTGTGAGCCCGCGCTCCACTTGTATATATCTGCCTTGCTGATCATAAAGATCCTACAACTCCGATCTGATAAAGATTTGCTCTTAGGAACTCCCGGTGTGGTGTCTCTTTGTCGTGTGGTGCCGAGTGTACGATCCTAGATACGAGATTCCTCCCCTGAGGGGTCTCCCGCCAGTGCCCGGCTATGATACCTCGAGGGTTGGTCTCAGGATAGCCAGGGCCCCCTCCGGGCTCCTCTGAGGTCGCCTTCTAACATTGGTGGCAAGCGATGGGATTCGGGCCCATAATCTAGAGATCGTACCGTAAACGGCTGGCGCACTACCGACAAAGATGGCAGAAGGAAACACCGTGGTTCTCACAGAAAACGACACCAGTACCGTGTTCCAGGCGGAGCAACTGGCGGAGTACACACACAGAGAATTGAAGCAATTCTGCAAAGAACTCAAAATCGCTACCACTGGTCTCAACACCAAAGAAGATATGCAGAAGGCACTAAAAGCTTGGGTGGATTCTGGAGCCCCCCGCCCAGAAGGAGCGGTGGAGCTCCACGACGAAGCTGGACCCTCCCAAGGAGAACGCATCAGCAACCAGGTGCGAAGCTTCGTACCAGACGGGGGCCTATCCCCGGAGGAACTCGCAGACAGAGAAAGAAGTCGCCATCACGAACTCGAATTAGCCAAACTCAAAATCGAGGGCGAGTTGAAATTAGCCGAGAAAAAGCTAGCAGTGGAACAGATGCGGGTGCAAGGAGAACTAGAAGAGAAGAAACTCCAACGGGAACACGAAGGAAGAAGACTTCAACTGGAGCACGAACGCAGCTTGAAGGAAATGGAGCTAAAAGCAAAAAGCGAAGAAGCGCGGCCCCCGGGGAACCGAGAGGCGGCCCCCCCGGCGGAGCAGAAGGTCCACATCCCCAAGGATGTGGTCAAAGAATATTACAAAAACGATGACATTCAACAGTGGTTCAGGGCCTACGAGGTCGCCATGACCTCCCATCGGGTTCCGCAGAAGGATTGGGGAGCCGGGTTGTGGAGACGATTCCTGAGCGAAGGGAGAGACACCCTGCTCGACCTACCAACCTCCATGCAGACCTCCTACGACCACATGAAAGAGGCCCTCCTCACAAGGTACGGCCTCACCCCGGAGATGTACCGCCAGCGGTTCCGGGACTGCAGGAAGATCCCGGGCACCACCTGGGTGGAGTATGTAAACTTCTTCAGCCGCGTATTCGATGGGTGGATCAAGGGCAGCAAGGTAACCACCCTAGCGGAACTAACCGACCTCATGTTGTGGGAACACCTGGCTGCGAACTGCTTTGTGGAACTGCGCCAGCATCTGCTCGACAGCAAGCTCACGGATCCGAGAAAGCTGGCTGTCGAGGCGGATCGCTGGACCAACACCCGGGTCTCCCGGGGCCCTGTAGGAGAGTACCCCCGAGCCAGTCAGGGACCACCCCGCCAGAGAGGGGGGGGGAGCCAGGGAGGGCAGAGAGAGTCCCAGTCCAGTCCCCCGAAGACCCAACCTCCGCCTTTCCCGGCACCCCCACCAGCTGTATCCGGCCCCCCCCTGAGACGGGGGCACCGGGTGACCATCACTTGTTTCCGTTGTCAGAAGCCCGGGCATTACGCCAACGACCCTGAATGCCCCATGGCCCCACACACCACCCAGGCAGCACCCCCCGCTAGACAGATAGCCAATGTAGCACTGGGGGAGGAGGTTGAGGACACCGTAGAGTGGGAACCCGCAGCCATGGCCCTAGTATCCTTAGGAGATAGAGAAATGGTCCCTGGAAGCCTCCTGCCCTCCAACACGAAGAAATATGGGCGGCTCGTAACGATTAATGGCCACCAAGTAGAAGCCCTCCGTGACACCGGGGCCAGCATCACCGGTGTCCTCAGTCATCTGGTCAACGAAGACCAGGTCCTCCCCAACGTCTTTTGCCCGGTCATTTCCGCTGACAACACGGAAAGTCTGTATAAAGTAGCCCTGGTGCCTTTTGAATGGGGAGGGGTGGTCGGTAAACTGAAAGTCGCAGTGAGAACCTCCCAGCCAGTCGACTGTCTCCTGGGGAACGACCTGGAAAGTTCCCCCTGGAAACTAGTCGAGCGCAAGACCCACCTAGGGATGATGGGTCTCCCTGAGTGGGTGTGCGCCACCACCCGATCCATGGCGGCCCGACTGACCCCCCTGGGGGAAGTTGATGACACCCCAACCACTGAAGATAGGATGGTCCCCGCCGAGGGTCCCCACATCCCACCACAGGAAGGGTCGGTCGCCAGTGACGAACCCCCACCTTCCGACTCCGCACAGGTCACCGAGTTAGGCGACCTGCCCGAATTGGCCCAGTGGCGCCACGAGGGGGGCCCCTCCCGAGAGGAGTTCTGCCGAGAGCAGGCTACCTGTCCTTCCCTGGTCGGGCCCCGGCAACAGGCAGAGGCCCAGGCCGCGGGCGACCAAACTGGAACGCTCCGGGTGTATTGGGAGAATGACCTTTTGTACAGCGAGCAGAAGTCGGTGGAGCTGGGATCCGCCCGGGTGCTGGTGGTACCCCTACGCTTCCGGGACCTCCTCCTGGGCTTGGCCCACGACGTTCCCCTCGCAGGCCACTTGGGCCAGGACAAAACCTTTAGTCGCCTCGTGACTCACTTCTACTGGCCCAGAATGAAAGCAGATGTAGAAGCCCACTGCAAGTCCTGTCCCACGTGCCAGGCCAGTGGGAAGAGCGGAGGAAAGCGCAAGGCTCCCCTCCAACCCTTCCCTGTCGTCAGTACCCCTTTTGAGCGGGTCGGGATCGACATCGTGGGGCCTCTGGACCCCCCAACCTCCCAAGGGCACCGCTTTATCCTCGTCCTGGTGGATCATGCCACCCGATACCCTGAAGCCATCCCCCTGCGCACCGTCACAGCCCCCGTGGTGGGCCGGGCGTTGATGGGGATCTTCTCCCGTATGGGTTTTCCCCGCGAGGTCGTGAGCGATCGCAGTACAAACTTCATCTCCAGATACATGACGTCCTTGTGGCAACAATGCGGAGTGTCCTATAAATTCCCCACCCCGTACCACCCCCAAGGAAACGGCCTGGTGGAGCGGTTTAACCAGACTCTGAAGGGGATGATCGCGGGCCTGGAAGAGCCCCTCCGGCGTAAGTGGGACGTCCTGCTCCCCTGCCTCCTGTTCGCCTACCGAGAAGTTCCCCAGAAATCCTTGGGGTTCAGCCCCTTTGAGTTACTCTACGGGCACCCCGTCCGGTGGCCCCTCAGCCTGGTCAAGGAAGGGTGGGAGGCGGCGCCCCGAGGCCACCCCCGAGATGTGTTCCGATACGTCCTGACTCGCCAAAACCAGACTAGGAAGTTCCGAGAGATGGCCGAGACCAACCTGGAGGCGAGCCAGGAAGAGATGAAGCGCTGGTACGACCAGAATGCCACTCTGGTCGAGTTTCAGCCGGGCCAGCAGGTATGGGTCATGGCCCCCGTGAAACCCTGCGCCCTCCAGGATAAATGGACTGGGCCCTTCAAAGTGGTTGAGCGGAAGAGCCAGGTCACGTACTTGGTGGACGTCCATTCCCCACGGGACCCCCTCCGGGTCCTCCACGTGAACCGCCTCAAGCCCCACTTTGTGCGGACGGAGCTGAGCCTCCTGCTGGCCACTGATGACGGGTCCGAGGAGGAGTCGGATCCCCTCCCTGATCTCCTGTGCACCAAAGAGAAGGACGGCTCCGTAGAGGGAGTGAAACTCTCCCCATCCCTCACTTCCCAGCAACGTGAGGATTGCCGCCAGCTCCTAGGGCAGTTTTCCGACCTCTTCTCCCTGGTCCCCAAGGTCACCGACTGGTGTGTCCATGACGTGGACACCGGAGACAGCCCGCCGGTGAAACACCGAGCCTACCGAGTCCCTGATCGGGTCCTGCATTCAGGCCGAGGTCTCGAAGATGTTGACCTTAGGAGTGATCGAACCCTCAGACAGTCCCTGGGCCAGCCCCGTGGTTCTGGTCCCGAAAGCAGCTGCCCCCGGTGTCGCCCCAGAACTCCGCTTCTGCGTGGACTACCGGGGACTCAATGAAGTCACCCGAGCCGATGCCCACCCCATTCCCCGAGCCGACGAGCTCATTGACCGACTCGGGGCTGCTCGGTTCCTCAGCACCTTCGATCTCACCTGCGGCTACTGGCAAATTGCGCTCACAGAAGGAGCCAAGGAGCGGTCCGCCTTCTCCACCCCGGATGGGCACTATCGCTTTCGCGTGATGCCCTTCGGGATGAAAAATGCCCCGGCCACCTTCCAGCGACTGGTAAATAGAGTCCTGGCCGGGCTGGAAAAATTCAGCGCTGCCTATCTAGACGATATCGCAGTTTTTAGTTCCGAATGGAGTGAGCACCTCCAGCACCTCCGGAGGGTGCTAACCGCCCTGCGCCAGGCAGGCCTCACCGTGAAAACCAGCAAGTGCCAGATTGGGCTAGGTTCGGTAACCTACCTGGGGCACCAGGTCGCGAGCGGCCAGGTCGCCCCTCTACAGCCCAAAATCGACGCCATCCTAGCCTGGGCCGCCCGGCCCCAGCGCGACCCTGGCCTAGAGGCGCCACTCCGGCGGGAGGACATCGCGCTCCCATTGGGATGAGAGAGGGAGGAGCAGTTTCCATCGCACCTCTGAGCTTCCCTGGGAAGGTGGGTTTCGATCGTCCCTCCGGCCTCCCCGAGGGCTGGCTCCACACCTGCTGGGTGTCTGGGACTCCTCCCGACCCGGCCCTGAAAGGATCAAAAGACAATGACAGGAAACCCCGACGAGCGACCCCCAGGTGACAAGACCCCTGCCTGCACAGACTCCGGACATCAAAGAGGATTCGTCCTATAACAAGGGGTGCTCTGGGACTAGCCGGCAGATTCGCCTTTGGAAACACCTGAGCCCTGCTGAGTGACTCGCGGCTCCCTGAAGATCGTAAGACCTCTGAACTTGTGCTTGAGCCCTGCTGAGTGACTCGCGGCTCCCCGAAAGATAGTAAGATCTCCGACTTGTGCTTGAGCCCTGCTGAGTGACTCGCGGCTCCCTGAAGATCGTAAGACCTCCGAACTTGTACTTGAGCCCTGCTGAGTGACTCGCGGCTCCCACAGACTCTCTTGGTCCCGCCGGACCCCACGACGACAAGCGTATCCCCCAGCTCGAGGATTGTGAGCTGTGCGCCGGGTACGCTCCTGCATTTGATCCATATCCCCAAAGACTGTCCCGCTACCTCCTACCCCCCTCCAAGACTTTGTGAGCCCGCGCTCCACTTGTATATATCTGCCTTGCTGATCATAAAGATCCTACAACTCCGATCTGATAAAGATTTGCTCTTAAGAACTCCCGGTGTGGTGTCTCTTTGTCGTGTGGTGCCGAGTGTACGATCCTAGATACGAGATTCCTCCCCTGAGGGGTCTCCCGCCAGTGCCCAGCTATGATACCTCGAGGGTTGGTCTCAGGATAGCCAGGGCCCCCTCCGGGCTCCTCTGAGGTCGCCTTCTAACACTACACATACGTGTACTACCAGTGCCAACACATACATGTACTACCAGTGCCTACACGTACATGTACACACTGGTAGTACACATACCCGTACGTGTACTACCAGTGCCTACACGTACGTGTACTACCAGTGCCTACACGTACGTGTACTACCAGTGCCTACACGTTTAGGCACTGGTAGTACACGTACGGGTACGGGTACTACCAGTGCGTACACATACGTGTAGGCACTGGTAGTACACGTACGGGTACATGTACTACCAGTGCGTACACGTACGTGTCAAATGCACTGTGCAACTGGTGCCGTAGGGGTACGTGTGAAACGCACCGTACCTGTGTGTGGATTTGAAAATTACATAGGGGACACATAAGGGACAAGTATTAGGCACTAAATGCATGCTGGTTGTCATGTATACAGAGTTTTCAGTTCAAATTTTTGCAGCAGGTGTCCTGGAAAAGTCAGTTGGCCACAAAATACAGTGTTGCAAAGTGGTTGTTGACTTGACATGATGCTCAAAATTTGAACGATGCAAATGCTGTCACTGGTGTATGTGGAAAGGGATTGGAGTAAACGTAAGATGCGAATGAATCTGACCAATCACTATGTACTCCTCCAAATGAATGCCCCTCAGCATGACAGATGTAAGTCAGGCAGAACCCATGAGAGGGAACTTGCCTGCACAACGTTCCTGTTGACAACACTGCTGCTGTCTGTGCTTCCTCTGGCACCATGTCAAGGTCTGTGTAGAGGGCCCAGCCATTCACCCATGAAGAGAATGAGGCATTGCTGGATGTCATCCTCCCACAGTACACCAGCCTGTATGGGAGACCAGGGGAGCAGGTGAGTGCTGACTCCACTACCTTTGACTGTGCACCTTTTTTGTGACGGTCACTTCTGGCATTGTGTCCAGGTGTGACAGACATGCAATGTTGTTTAGAGTGGGTCCCAGGGGGGGTAATGGCTTATGTCTCCCATGCAGAGCATGATGTAGTTCATGTGTGCTCTCCTCACTTGCATTGTGCTTACTGTGACATTCACTGCATAGTGCTGACACATTCAGCCTGGCTAATCCTTTGTGGCATTTTTTGTCTATAGTCCTGAGGTGATTCAGTGGTCCCCCCGGTGTGACAAGTGACTGTACCCACAGATGTGTGTGAGTTGAGTGGAGCTGTGGTGAGAGTGTCCAAGTGATATGTACACCCCCTGGACATTGATGTGTGTGAATGTTCCTTGTCATGTGAGTGAGTGTCTATGTGAAGTGTTGCACCACAGCTGCATGGAGGAGAAAACAGCTCTACCCATCTGATGTGAGAAGTAAGCCGTGCTGTGTGTCTGACTTGCTGAGCTCACCCCACACCTGTGACACCCCACAGGCAAGTGGCACATGTGCAGAGTGAGGTTTGTATCCGCTGTTGCCAATGGCATGTGATTGATCTGTGCCTGTGTGTGTCTGTGTACCCTGCTGAGGTTGCGTCAGTGGCCTGGGGCACGTAGCTGCTTGGAGGTGCTGCCCATCAGCCTGGTGTTGCTTGTGATGCACAGTGTGTGCCATGATCATGGAGTGTGTCGCACCCCTCATGCCACCTGTGTACTTTCAATGCCATGTAGTGCATTGGGGCTTCCACAGAGGTCAATGTCCATATGACAAAGATGCTATTCCTTGGCAGCATCCTATGCCCTGTTCAACATATCAAAGATGTTCAAATGTGTGTCTCTCTAACATGGAGCAGGTGTAGTGATGTTGTCTCACTTTGTCATCCTCACAGGTAACTGCCTACGCGAAGGGGGAGACCTGGAAGCGGGCCGTCAGGGCCGTGAGATCGGTGGAGGGTCGCAGTCGGCGCCTAGCCCAAGTTAGAAAACGGTGGCAGAACATTCGGTGTTGGACCCGGAGGATCGCCCGGGTCCTGCTGGGGGACTCACCTCCACGCCCCCACGGCGGGCGCCGACGCCTGACCCACCAGATGAGGCGTGAACTGGCGGTGGTCTTTCCTGACATGGATAGGCGGTTACAAGAGGGACAGCAGCAAGGAGGGGGTAGGTACATGTGTGTTTGTTGTGTGTCACCAGCTTTTGGAAGTGCTCAGTCACCTGGATACACTGCCAGGGTTTATATGTGCAGTGCATATTCTATTCCCCCAAGTCAACCGGTGCTGTTCTTCCTCCCTTCCCCTCCTTGACATTGTTCCCTGGTCTGTATGTAATCACTATTGCACATGGTCATCTAGGCTGCCAGTTAATCCAAGTGCACATTGCTTTCTGCATCATGTGTGGGGGTGGTCTGTGACATGTGTTGGTACCTTGCCTGTGCCCTGTCCCGTTCAGTCAATTGAGGGTCCATATTTGTTGGCACTGATGCTGAGTCTCAACATAGGAGTGTGAAGTTTCAAATTAACAGACTTGCAGCATGCATGACCAATGTTGTGGCCTCAGACATTATGTGCATGAGTGGGAGATATGCAGAGTGCCGAGACGGTTGCTCATGTTACAGTCAGATCATTCCAGGACCATGGAGCAGTGTGCCCACTACAGTCCCCTGAGACACCCTTGCCTCGGAATCCTGTGTGTCATTCAACACTGTGCCCATTCTCTGTGTGTTCAGCATAGGTTGGCCTCTGTGTCATTGTTCCCTGGCCTCATGTGTATTTATCTAAAGTGTGCTACATGTGTCCACTGGACAGGGTGACCCCATTTGGCTTGTGCATACTCACACTGGGCAGTGCCTGTGTGTCTATTTACAACTATCTGTTGATGGTTGTTTGTCAAAAATATGTGTTGGCAGCCTCACGAGGTGATGTGGAGTACATTTTGGAATTCTTGCTGCACATTTTTGTAAACCCTGATTAAGAGGTGCCACTTCATGATCTGTCTCAATCACATTGTCTCAGGTAGGGGGGGTTTGTGCGGGCGAGGCCTACATGTCCAAACCTTATGTCTCCTTGCCAGGTCTGACCTATGTGTGATAATTGTCTGGACAGACACTCAACATGCAGTGACCCAGTGATGTTGTGCAGGCTTCAATGTTTGTGCTTTGCAGCATGTGTCAAAATTTTAAATACATGATTCCTGCTCATCCTTTTTTGGCACCAGTGTGTGGTCCAGATGCTACGTAGTTTGGTCTTTGTGTGCTGACATCTGTGTGGACATTCTTGCTTGCCATGAGGGTGTCTCCTCAGTGCAGGCGTGCTTTATTCCAACACAATTGCAGGACCATTAGCTTATGCATTGTCCTGTGTTTGGACATGTGTGCCACTCCACATGACAGGCAGTGGGTCAGATGTGTTGCCAACTGTGTCATCATGCTACGGATGGCCATGTGACAGGTGGCATGATTCAAGTTGTTAGCCAAGAAGTCTTGTACCTTGGCACTCACTACGCTTGTCAACATGTCTTCATGTTTTCAAGGCTTGACTTTGATGTTTTGTTGTGAAGGACAATAATGTGCCTGCATGACAGATGTCTCCCAAGGAAGTGCACAAGAAACCACCTTTACACTTTCAGGGGACACGCTGGCACATTTTAAAGAAAGGCACAGTTCGAATGAGACAGTTTTTCAGATTACACCTATCCATGTTCCCACAGTGTGGTGGCATTTGGGTAAGTCCTTGGTTGTTGCTGATACCAACTTACGAGTGTCAAGTCATCCAGACCGCCGTTGTGCCATGTATATGTACTTACTGAAACCGCATTTCTTTCTAACAGTGGCTTCTTTGAATGAGGCTGGCAGCTCATACAATGACTGTGTTAATGTAGTTTTGTGTGCACCTCCTTGTGTGACTTCTTTTATACAGGCACATGTGTATTCTGTTCACAAAGTGGCACATTCACACATTTTAAACATGTAGATTGTGTAAAGTGGTGTGATTCCCAAGGGATCACAATGTATTTCGTTTGGGTTTCCAAAGTACTTACAGGTCTCTGAGTGTGGGGACACCTTCAGCATTGAGGTCTGTTATTTAGCCTTGGGTGCACCAATACTGTTTCTTTCTGGGTAAACAAGAGGTGGCATGCCTTCAAAGAATTGCTGTGCTCAACTGTTCCCAGACACTAGCTTCTCAGTATATTTCTAAATCAAGTTTTTGGCTGTTGTGTCCTATCTTTCCTTGTTTCCAAGTGGCATGGTGGTTCAACCAACTGGGGAGTACAGGGCTTACATATGTGCGGAGTAATCTAGATGTTACTCATGATGCATTGCCTGATATGCACTGTGACCTATTTTGTTTGGACTCATGTGTCAGATGTATACAGGTGACTGATTATTTTCTGTATCTTCACCTTGCCCACAGCTTCATCGGAGGAAACCGAGGGAGACATCTGCACGGACCTGGAGGAGGGATCCAGCACTGGTGCCAACAGTGCTGGCGAGTCTGCGGGAGCAAGTGGCATGAAGGGTGAGGGGAGTCAGGCGGAGGACCTGTCTGGTGGCGACACCGACTACGACACTGACGGGTCCGTGGCTGAACTCATCGAGGGGGCGGAGGCTGCTACAACACCTGGCAGCAGCACAACATCTGTCCCCGCCTCCTCCATTCCCATCACCGCCCTCCCAGTTGCTCCGGTCCTTTCTGTCCGTGCAGGGCTCCACCATGTCTCTTTCGTGCCAGGCACCGCACCCCCTGCCCCTGTCACCCCTGCTGCCCTCACTGCAGAGTCTGTGGACATTCAGCTGCAGTTGCAGGTTGGCCAGACATCGATGCGGAATGTCATCCATGGCCACACCAGACTGCTGACACAGATGGTGTCGTTCATGGAGGGCATGTCAGCAGCGATGTCTGACCAACGGATGTTGCTGAGGTCCATGGACTCTTCACTGACGGCAGCAGTGAGTCTCCTGCAGCGCTTCGTCCCCCCCCTACCCCAGCCCCATCCACACTTCCCACTCCCATGCCTGTCCCAAGCACACCCAGACATTCCCAAGCACGCACCCCACCAGGCACAGGCAGCACACCAACACGTAAGGGCAAGCACACACCTCCTGGCACGCACACTCAGGGGGAAAAAGGCACACAGACATACACGCAGCCACAGTGGGAGTCTGCATTCCTCACGACCCAGTCCCTCCAAAAGCACTCCCCTTGGCTCCCCTGCCACACAGTCAGACAAGGAGAGCTACATGTCTGTGCTGGGCCTCAGCCCCACTGGGTCACCAGCCCGCAAACGGGCAGGGCACTCCCCGGGTAGGGGAGTTGAGTCCCCCCCATGTTTACCCCCTCCCCCAGTAGCGCTGCACCCCATCCCTCTGACCCCACCCCCTCCTTTGTGCCTGTGGTTTCTTCCGGTGCAGGGGATACTCTGGACGCCCTGGCAGAAGTGTGCAGCGCCGAGCTCACCTCCACCTTTGGCGCTGCCCCACCCCCTGTGGTGGAGGCGTCCAGCCCTGCACCCACCACACCTACCCTTACACCTCCTGTCCCTGTGGTGCCTGGTCCTTCCCCACATGATGCCCCCACCCAGTCGACGAACCTGAGGGTTCTAATGTGCAGGCAAGCTAGGGGAGACGCGTGCCCATGTGTCCCCCCAAGGACTTCTATTCTGGACTGGCCATTGGCCTTTGTATATAGTGTTATTGAAAAAACATTATTTTATGCTGACTAAAGCATTTTCTTTTTACTTTGAACACTATTGCATTTCAGGTATTGATGTTGGTGCTGATGCTCCAGGAGTTGGGGTTGTGGTAATGTGTTATGTTTCTGGCAAAGGTTTGAGTCTGATGGTCATGCGGTGGACCATGGGATTTGCGTGCCATCACAAGGTCTCTGCAAAGGATCTTTGGTCGTGTGTGTTATTTGTTTTTTGAGACATTGTACCAAGGAGTGTCCCTTCCTCCGTGGCACCTGACATCTTCCCTGCAGGGAGTTGCACAATTGTTGTGTTGACCTGTGTTGGTGACGGATCCCTTCAACTATGGCCATGCCTGCTCAGCAATGTCTCCGGCTGCATCATCTGTGCCATCCTTGCTAGTCGCTGTACTTGTGTATTGAGTATGTTGCCATGCCTTCATGGAGAAATTCTCCCTTTTCCGCACTATGCATGTGTGTAATCCCAGCCTAGCACACATATGATACTTGTTCTGCAGGGTATTTGGGCACCTGACTCACAAGTGTGGGCATTGTATCTGTGGGAACTCTACCCTATTCCTTCCATGAGAGACAACATCTTGGTGGCTATCCCAGCACCTGTACATTCCTATCAGTCCTGGGATGTGCGTGACAGTGTGTGTTCCCTTTGGCTCTCTTAGTTTAGTAGGCATTGACATGACTATACAGTCTTGTGGCATGATCTCTGTGTGTGTATTGTGCTGCATCCGCCAGGGGTAGGTATGCATGTGTCATTTGTCCTCACACCCACATGTGGTGTGTCATGCAGTGGGGGAAAGACATCCATCCTCATGGGAGTGGGACACTGCTGTCAGTGATGTGTTGTTATGGCACTATCAACATAGTCGAAAATAAGGGATGCGTACATACACCCATGGAGTTGTGGTCATCTGATAATGATGTACACACCCCCATGTCTCTGTCCACTGCTGGTATTCCTCTGCACCCACCCCTCACATGTCTCTGTCCACTGCTGGGAGTGATAGACACCCACCTCCATGTCTCTGTCCACTGCTGGGAGTGATAGGCACCCACCCCTCACATGTCTCTGTCCACTGATGGGAGTGATAGGCGACCACCCCCATGTCTGTGTCCACTGCTGGGAGTGATAGGCACCCACCCCTCACATGTCTCTGTCCACTGATGGGAGTGATAGGCACCCACCCCTCACATGTCTCTGTCCACTGCTGGGAGTGATAGGCACCCACCACTCACATGTCTCTGTCCACTATTGGTATTCCTCTGCACCCACCCCTCACATGTCTCTGTCCACTGCTGGTATTCCTCTGCACCCACCCCTCACATGTCTCTGTCCACTGCTGGGAGTGATAGGCACCCTCCCCCATGTCTCTGTCCACTGCTGGGAGTTATAGGCACCCACCCCTCACATGTCTCTGTCCACTGCTAGGAGTGATAGGCACCCACCCCCATGTCTCTGTCCACTGCTGGGAGTGATAGATACCCACCCCTCACATGTCTCTGTCCACTGATGGGAGTGATAGGCACCCACCCCTCACATGTCTTTGTCCACTGCTGGGAATCCTAGGCAGACACCCACCCACCCACTCACCCGCACCCTTGGTGCAGTACACTGCTGTCCTGGGCATACACACACCCCAATATACTGGTTATATGCTGCACCAGGCCCTAAGCCGACATTTGTGGCGTGTGTACGCCTTATATCACAAATGTACTGGTGCCCTAGGGGTATGGGTGATACGGTCCATACCCCCGCATTCATGGAGTGGGTACGGTCCGTACCACGCGTACCCCTACATCACCACTACTATGGTTGTACGGACCGTACACGTGTGTACGGTCCGTACCACCATTGTAGTGGTGATGTAGGGGTACGCGTGGTACGGACTGTACCCACGCTCTGAGGGCGTGGGTATGGTCCGTACCACCATTGTAGTGGTGATGTAGGGGTATGTGTGGTACGGACCGTACCCACGCTCTGAGGGCGTGGGTACAGTCGGTACCACCATTGTAGTGGTGATGTAGGGGTATGCATGGTACAGACCGTACCCACGCCCTCAGAGCGTGGGTACGGTCCGTACCACGTGTACCCCTACATCACCACTACAATGGTGGTACGGACCATACCCACGCCCTCAGTGCGTGGGTACAGTCCGTCACACCATTGTAGTGGTGACGGGTACGCGTACACGTCCACTTCCATTGTTGCGGTACGCAGGGATTGGTGGACACGCCCCCCGAAGTGACCAGACCCTGGAGGTAATGTATGTACAGCATATAGTATTTTTTAAATTGGGTAGGGGTTATGTTTCCTGCCCCTTGCCCCCCCTTTGCCACTGGGTGTTGTTCTGACCTTCTGCGGCGTGCGCGGCGGTTTCGGTGCACCAGGTCGTAGGCTAGGACGGCCGGGATGACACGTAGGATGGTGTCCATGGCTGTCCGTCGCGTACCGGTGCTCCTTCTTCGCGTTGTCCTCAATTTCCCGGCAGTTTCTGGCTGCCGTAAAAAATGAGCCGTTCGGAGTGACGTAGGCACGAATCGTACTTGCTAGTCCGTAAAACGCCCAATGACTCCGTCCGGAGGTCACGTACGCGATGTCCCGGATCAGAATTGTGGGTATATTTTAGCTGCACGTAGTTTTTTACGAATCGTACGGAAATGGTATTTCTGTACGAATCGTACTTGCTGCTTTGTAAGGAGGATTTCCTGGGTACGAGTCGTACAGAGAATACGCTCCGTACAACCATTCGTACCCAGGTTTTACAGGATCGGAATCGACCCCCAAATGTCTTCACAAATATGAGAACTTTTACTAGTAATGAACAATTTGTGATTTCTGTTACTAGAGCTAAAGCAGATCTATGTATAAGTAGTATTGGGAGAATTCCAGTGGGGAAAAGCGAATGTACTGTAATTTTGACTATTGAAGGTGTAAATAACAGTAGTTTTATAGCCTCACATAATACTTACTTTATCTGTGGTAGCCAAGGATATTATCAACAACCTGCTGGGTGGTCAGGTGTGTGCTATGTGTCCTTTCTATTGCCCCCTGTGTTTCTGGCACCTGCATCATACCACCGGGACCTTAAATTATTCCACGATATCCCTAGAAATAGATACAAAAGGACAATAAGTGCTGACGAAGTAGACCAAACTGATACCACTCTGCAACAATATGTCGATTTTAATTTAGGTTTGTTCTTCTTTGTGGGTGCTGCATTAAACAGTAGGAAAATAAGACGATTGACTAGAGTTGTGGAAGCTGTTACCAATCAGACAGCTATGGTACTTGGAAACATTACGGAGGAGCTGCAAATTGCAAGGATTGTAGCTCTCCAGAACCGAATGGTTCTAGATGTGGTTCTGGCTGATCGAGGTGGTGCATGTCGCATCATCGGTAGCAGCTGTTGCGTATTCATACCGGATCACTCACCTTCAGTATATGAGGCAATATCAAAACTGCAAAAGATTGCTGCAGAAATTCTGGTACTTGGACTTTTGCTGGATGGTTTTGGACTCTTGTTTCTGCTTGGGGCTGGAAGCTACTGACTATCCTGTGTGTAATGACTACAATACTTTTTACATGCTGTGTATATATCCAATGTGGTCCAATGCTTTGCTCCATTTGCATCTCTGTCTGTATACCTGTCAAAAGGAATGTTGCAGAAACAAAGGCCCAACAAATGTTGAATAAAGAGGTGGCCGAAATAATGCTAATAGATGTACGGGATGCATATTTAGATTACCCCAGAGGAACGAATGTCTTCAGCTAATGATAAAAGGGTCGTCTGTTGTAAATTGGCAGCGATTGGGTTAGCATTAGTGGAAGCCATCTTGTATTTAGAGGCTATCTTGTCCATTTTGTGGAATCCATTTTGTATTTCTGGCAGCCATTTTGTTTGCCATGTGCTGCCATGTGCTCACCATGTGCTCTGTCCTCCCTCAGTGTTGACTGCTCTTGTAATCTGCCTAGAAACGAACTATATTTAGCATCTTACACCTTCGCGCATGCCCAGTTGAGTTTGCAGCTGTCCTTGCAGCTGTTAATAGTATGTAACTGTCAGGATGTGTTTACTAGCATTGGCAAACTATTAACTCCTCCTACTTGTCGACTGCATTTCTATATGACCTTATATGTACATAAAACCTTCTTCTGTACTTGTACCGCCTTCTTTTGAGCCCCTGTGTGGGTATAAAAGGACCATGCTCCTTCTGTTCGGTGTGCTACTTCATTCATTACCGAAGGGTGCTGTGTGAATGAAGTTCCACCTCATGAGGTTTATTAAACTTTGTATTTTCTATTCCAGTTTCTGTGCCAACTTCTTCCTATTGGTCTGAGGACTCTGTGCAGAGAAGGGCGAACCCCTTGCACTGGTAGGCCTAGCTGAGGTCCACTTCTACACTGTGGTTTGTATCCATTGTTTTCACCGGGGGCCTTGGTGGGGGTTGCTATAGCCTGTTCTGCTGTGCTGTCCACCTTATCAGTCTTTGGTGCCTTGCTCTCTGTCCTTTTGGGATGTGGGCTTTGTTGCCCAGCTGTGCTGCATTGTCTGCCCTAGCCGTCTCTGGGGCATTCCTCCCAGGTGTTCCTAGTTATTGGCATCTCATCTTGGGGCTTCTTTGGGACTGTGTTGTGGTGGACAGGTTCTGCTGGTGCTGCCATAGTCTTCATGGCGATTTGGGAAAAAGGGGGTGGTGATGGACAGAGTTTCTGAATGATGCAGAATACTCTTACCAAGTCAAGAGATCATGGTTTTAATCCATCACCGTTTTTTAGCTCACTGCACCATCCCAGCTCAGAACCTGGCTACATGCAAATTAGTCTGTACCTGTCACGGTGCATGATGGGAACAGGGCAAACCAAACTACCAAGCCAATTCTTATACTGGGAAGGAAACAAGCTTCCGGGGACCGGTTTCTGGCATCACAGCCTTCGTCGGCCCGGCTTGCCTGAATCCTGATGGTGCAATGAGCAAGGGACTCACGTCTGAGCATACCCTTCCACACAGAGTGTGGACAAAATCGATTTGGGAAAAAGGGGGTGGTGATGGACAGAGTTTCTGAATGATGCAGAATACTCTTACCAAGTCAAGAGATCATGGTTTTAATCCATCACCGTTTTTTAGCTCACTGCACCATCCCAGCTCAGAACCTGGCTACATGCAAATTAGTCTGTACCTGTCACGGTGCATGATGGGAACAGGGCAAACCAAACTACCAAGCCAATTCTTATACTGGGAAGGAAACAAGCTTCCGGGGACCGGTTTCTGGCATCACAGCCTTCGTCGGCCCGGCTTGCCTGAATCCTGATGGTGCAATGAGCAAGGGACTCACGTCTGAGCATACCCTTCCACACAGAGTGTGGACAAAATCGATTTGGGAAAAAGGGGGTGGTGATGGACAGAGTTTCTGAATGATGCAGAATACTCTTACCAAGTCAAGAGATCATGGTTTTAATCCATCACCGTTTTTTAGCTCACTGCACCATCCCAGCTCAGAACCTGGCTACATGCAAATTAGTCTGTACCTGTCACGGTGCATGATGGGAACAGGGCAAACCAAACTACCAAGCCAATTCTTATACTGGGAAGGAAACAAGCTTCCGGGGACCGGTTTCTGGCATCACAGCCTTCGTCGGCCCGGCTTGCCTGAATCCTGATGGTGCAATGAGCAAGGGACTCACGTCTGAGCATACCCTTCCACACAGAGTGTGGACAAAATCGATTTGGGAAAAAGGGGGTGGTGATGGACAGAGTTTCTGAATGATGCAGAATACTCTTACCAAGTCAAGAGATCATGGTTTTAATCCATCACCGTTTTTTAGCTCACTGCACCATCCCAGCTCAGAACCTGGCTACATGCAAATTAGTCTGTACCTGTCACGGTGCATGATGGGAACAGGGCAAACCAAACTACCAAGCCAATTCTTATACTGGGAAGGAAACAAGCTTCCGGGGACCGGTTTCTGGCATCACAGCCTTCGTCGGCCCGGCTTGCCTGAATCCTGATGGTGCAATGAGCAAGGGACTCACGTCTGAGCATACCCTTCCACACAGAGTGTGGACAAAATCGATTTGGGAAAAAGGGGGTGGTGATGGACAGAGTTTCTGAATGATGCAGAATACTCTTACCAAGTCAAGAGATCATGGTTTTAATCCATCACCGTTTTTTAGCTCACTGCACCATCCCAGCTCAGAACCTGGCTACATGCAAATTAGTCTGTACCTGTCACGGTGCATGATGGGAACAGGGCAAACCAAACTACCAAGCCAATTCTTATACTGGGAAGGAAACAAGCTTCCGGGGACCGGTTTCTGGCATCACAGCCTTCGTCGGCCCGGCTTGCCTGAATCCTGATGGTGCAATGAGCAAGGGACTCACGTCTGAGCATACCCTTCCACACAGAGTGTGGACAAAATCGATTTGGGAAAAAGGGGGTGGTGATGGACAGAGTTTCTGAATGATGCAGAATACTCTTACCAAGTCAAGAGATCATGGTTTTAATCCATCACCGTTTTTTAGCTCACTGCACCATCCCAGCTCAGAACCTGGCTACATGCAAATTAGTCTGTACCTGTCACGGTGCATGATGGGAACAGGGCAAACCAAACTACCAAGCCAATTCTTATACTGGGAAGGAAACAAGCTTCCGGGGACCGGTTTCTGGCATCACAGCCTTCGTCGGCCCGGCTTGCCTGAATCCTGATGGTGCAATGAGCAAGGGACTCACGTCTGAGCATACCCTTCCACACAGAGTGTGGACAAAATCGATTTGGGAAAAAGGGGGTGGTGATGGACAGAGTTTCTGAATGATGCAGAATACTCTTACCAAGTCAAGAGATCATGGTTTTAATCCATCACCGTTTTTTAGCTCACTGCACCATCCCAGCTCAGAACCTGGCTACATGCAAATTAGTCTGTACCTGTCACGGTGCATGATGGGAACAGGGCAAACCAAACTACCAAGCCAATTCTTATACTGGGAAGGAAACAAGCTTCCGGGGACCGGTTTCTGGCATCACAGCCTTCGTCGGCCCGGCTTGCCTGAATCCTGATGGTGCAATGAGCAAGGGACTCACGTCTGAGCATACCCTTCCACACAGAGTGTGGACAAAATCGATTTGGGAAAAAGGGGGTGGTGATGGACAGAGTTTCTGAATGATGCAGAATACTCTTACCAAGTCAAGAGATCATGGTTTTAATCCATCACCGTTTTTTAGCTCACTGCACCATCCCAGCTCAGAACCTGGCTACATGCAAATTAGTCTGTACCTGTCACGGTGCATGATGGGAACAGGGCAAACCAAACTACCAAGCCAATTCTTATACTGGGAAGGAAACAAGCTTCCGGGGACCGGTTTCTGGCATCACAGCCTTCGTCGGCCCGGCTTGCCTGAATCCTGATGGTGCAATGAGCAAGGGACTCACGTCTGAGCATACCCTTCCACACAGAGTGTGGACAAAATCGATTTGGGAAAAAGGGGGTGGTGATGGACAGAGTTTCTGAATGATGCAGAATACTCTTACCAAGTCAAGAGATCATGGTTTTAATCCATCACCGTTTTTTAGCTCACTGCACCATCCCAGCTCAGAACCTGGCTACATGCAAATTAGTCTGTACCTGTCACGGTGCATGATGGGAACAGGGCAAACCAAACTACCAAGCCAATTCTTATACTGGGAAGGAAACAAGCTTCCGGGGACCGGTTTCTGGCATCACAGCCTTCGTCGGCCCGGCTTGCCTGAATCCTGATGGTGCAATGAGCAAGGGACTCACGTCTGAGCATACCCTTCCACACAGAGTGTGGACAAAATCGATTTGGGAAAAAGGGGGTGGTGATGGACAGAGTTTCTGAATGATGCAGAATACTCTTACCAAGTCAAGAGATCATGGTTTTAATCCATCACCGTTTTTTAGCTCACTGCACCATCCCAGCTCAGAACCTGGCTACATGCAAATTAGTCTGTACCTGTCACGGTGCATGATGGGAACAGGGCAAACCAAACTACCAAGCCAATTCTTATACTGGGAAGGAAACAAGCTTCCGGGGACCGGTTTCTGGCATCACAGCCTTCGTCGGCCCGGCTTGCCTGAATCCTGATGGTGCAATGAGCAAGGGACTCACGTCTGAGCATACCCTTCCACACAGAGTGTGGACAAAATCGATTTGGGAAAAAGGGGGTGGTGATGGACAGAGTTTCTGAATGATGCAGAATACTCTTACCAAGTCAAGAGATCATGGTTTTAATCCATCACCGTTTTTTAGCTCACTGCACCATCCCAGCTCAGAACCTGGCTACATGCAAATTAGTCTGTACCTGTCACGGTGCATGATGGGAACAGGGCAAACCAAACTACCAAGCCAATTCTTATACTGGGAAGGAAACAAGCTTCCGGGGACCGGTTTCTGGCATCACAGCCTTCGTCGGCCCGGCTTGCCTGAATCCTGATGGTGCAATGAGCAAGGGACTCACGTCTGAGCATACCCTTCCACACAGAGTGTGGACAAAATCGATTTGGGAAAAAGGGGGTGGTGATGGACAGAGTTTCTGAATGATGCAGAATACTCTTACCAAGTCAAGAGATCATGGTTTTAATCCATCACCGTTTTTTAGCTCACTGCACCATCCCAGCTCAGAACCTGGCTACATGCAAATTAGTCTGTACCTGTCACGGTGCATGATGGGAACAGGGCAAACCAAACTACCAAGCCAATTCTTATACTGGGAAGGAAACAAGCTTCCGGGGACCGGTTTCTGGCATCACAGCCTTCGTCGGCCCGGCTTGCCTGAATCCTGATGGTGCAATGAGCAAGGGACTCACGTCTGAGCATACCCTTCCACACAGAGTGTGGACAAAATCGATTTGGGAAAAAGGGGGTGGTGATGGACAGAGTTTCTGAATGATGCAGAATACTCTTACCAAGTCAAGAGATCATGGTTTTAATCCATCACCGTTTTTTAGCTCACTGCACCATCCCAGCTCAGAACCTGGCTACATGCAAATTAGTCTGTACCTGTCACGGTGCATGATGGGAACAGGGCAAACCAAACTACCAAGCCAATTCTTATACTGGGAAGGAAACAAGCTTCCGGGGACCGGTTTCTGGCATCACAGCCTTCGTCGGCCCGGCTTGCCTGAATCCTGATGGTGCAATGAGCAAGGGACTCACGTCTGAGCATACCCTTCCACACAGAGTGTGGACAAAATCGATTTGGGAAAAAGGGGGTGGTGATGGACAGAGTTTCTGAATGATGCAGAATACTCTTACCAAGTCAAGAGATCATGGTTTTAATCCATCACCGTTTTTTAGCTCACTGCACCATCCCAGCTCAGAACCTGGCTACATGCAAATTAGTCTGTACCTGTCACGGTGCATGATGGGAACAGGGCAAACCAAACTACCAAGCCAATTCTTATACTGGGAAGGAAACAAGCTTCCGGGGACCGGTTTCTGGCATCACAGCCTTCGTCGGCCCGGCTTGCCTGAATCCTGATGGTGCAATGAGCAAGGGACTCACGTCTGAGCATACCCTTCCACACAGAGTGTGGACAAAATCGATTTGGGAAAAAGGGGGTGGTGATGGACAGAGTTTCTGAATGATGCAGAATACTCTTACCAAGTCAAGAGATCATGGTTTTAATCCATCACCGTTTTTTAGCTCACTGCACCATCCCAGCTCAGAACCTGGCTACATGCAAATTAGTCTGTACCTGTCACGGTGCATGATGGGAACAGGGCAAACCAAACTACCAAGCCAATTCTTATACTGGGAAGGAAACAAGCTTCCGGGGACCGGTTTCTGGCATCACAGCCTTCGTCGGCCCGGCTTGCCTGAATCCTGATGGTGCAATGAGCAAGGGACTCACGTCTGAGCATACCCTTCCACACAGAGTGTGGACAAAATCGATTTGGGAAAAAGGGGGTGGTGATGGACAGAGTTTCTGAATGATGCAGAATACTCTTACCAAGTCAAGAGATCATGGTTTTAATCCATCACCGTTTTTTAGCTCACTGCACCATCCCAGCTCAGAACCTGGCTACATGCAAATTAGTCTGTACCTGTCACGGTGCATGATGGGAACAGGGCAAACCAAACTACCAAGCCAATTCTTATACTGGGAAGGAAACAAGCTTCCGGGGACCGGTTTCTGGCATCACAGCCTTCGTCGGCCCGGCTTGCCTGAATCCTGATGGTGCAATGAGCAAGGGACTCACGTCTGAGCATACCCTTCCACACAGAGTGTGGACAAAATCGATTTGGGAAAAAGGGGGTGGTGATGGACAGAGTTTCTGAATGATGCAGAATACTCTTACCAAGTCAAGAGATCATGGTTTTAATCCATCACCGTTTTTTAGCTCACTGCACCATCCCAGCTCAGAACCTGGCTACATGCAAATTAGTCTGTACCTGTCACGGTGCATGATGGGAACAGGGCAAACCAAACTACCAAGCCAATTCTTATACTGGGAAGGAAACAAGCTTCCGGGGACCGGTTTCTGGCATCACAGCCTTCGTCGGCCCGGCTTGCCTGAATCCTGATGGTGCAATGAGCAAGGGACTCACGTCTGAGCATACCCTTCCACACAGAGTGTGGACAAAATCGATTTGGGAAAAAGGGGGTGGTGATGGACAGAGTTTCTGAATGATGCAGAATACTCTTACCAAGTCAAGAGATCATGGTTTTAATCCATCACCGTTTTTTAGCTCACTGCACCATCCCAGCTCAGAACCTGGCTACATGCAAATTAGTCTGTACCTGTCACGGTGCATGATGGGAACAGGGCAAACCAAACTACCAAGCCAATTCTTATACTGGGAAGGAAACAAGCTTCCGGGGACCGGTTTCTGGCATCACAGCCTTCGTCGGCCCGGCTTGCCTGAATCCTGATGGTGCAATGAGCAAGGGACTCACGTCTGAGCATACCCTTCCACACAGAGTGTGGACAAAATCGATTTGGGAAAAAGGGGGTGGTGATGGACAGAGTTTCTGAATGATGCAGAATACTCTTACCAAGTCAAGAGATCATGGTTTTAATCCATCACCGTTTTTTAGCTCACTGCACCATCCCAGCTCAGAACCTGGCTACATGCAAATTAGTCTGTACCTGTCACGGTGCATGATGGGAACAGGGCAAACCAAACTACCAAGCCAATTCTTATACTGGGAAGGAAACAAGCTTCCGGGGACCGGTTTCTGGCATCACAGCCTTCGTCGGCCCGGCTTGCCTGAATCCTGATGGTGCAATGAGCAAGGGACTCACGTCTGAGCATACCCTTCCACACAGACAAAAACGGTGATGGATTAAAACCATGATCTCTTGACTTGGTAAGAGTATTCTGCATCATTCAGAAACTCTGTCCATCACCACCCCCTTTTCCCAAATCGATTTTATCCGCACTTAGTGTGGGAGGGTATGCTCAGACGTGAGTCCCTTGCTCATTGCACCATCAGGATTCAAGCAAGCCGGGCCGACGAAGGCTGTGATGCCAGAAACCGGTCCCTGGAAGCTTGTTTCCTTCCCAGTATAAGAATTGGCTTGGTAGTTTGGTTTGCTCTGTTCCCATCATGCACTGGGACAGGTACAGACTATTTTGCATGTAGCCAAGTTCTGAGCTGGGATGGTGCAGTGAGCTAAAAAACGGTGATGGATTAAAACCATGATCTCTTGACTTGGTAAGAGTATTCTGCATCATTCAGAAACTCTGTCCATCACCACCCCCTTTTCCCAAATCGATTTTATCCGCACTTAGTGTGGGAGGGTATGCTCAGACGTGAGTCCCTTGCTCATTGCACCATCAGGATTCAAGCAAGCCGGGCCGACGAAGGCTGTGATGCCAGAAACCGGTCCCTGGAAGCTTGTTTCCTTCCCAGTATAAGAATTGGCTTGGTAGTTTGGTTTGCTCTGTTCCCATCATGCACTGGGACAGGTACAGACTATTTTGCATGTAGCCAAGTTCTGAGCTGGGATGGTGCAGTGAGCTAAAAAACGGTGATGGATTAAAACCATGATCTCTTGACTTGGTAAGAGTATTCTGCATCATTCAGAAACTCTGTCCATCACCACCCCCTTTTCCCAAATCGATTTTATCCGCACTTAGTGTGGGAGGGTATGCTCAGACGTGAGTCCCTTGCTCATTGCACCATCAGGATTCAAGCAAGCCGGGCCGACGAAGGCTGTGATGCCAGAAACCGGTCCCTGGAAGCTTGTTTCCTTCCCAGTATAAGAATTGGCTTGGTAGTTTGGTTTGCTCTGTTCCCATCATGCACTGGGACAGGTACAGACTATTTTGCATGTAGCCAAGTTCTGAGCTGGGATGGTGCAGTGAGCTAAAAAACGGTGATGGATTAAAACCATGATCTCTTGACTTGGTAAGAGTATTCTGCATCATTCAGAAACTCTGTCCATCACCACCCCCTTTTCCCAAATCGATTTTATCCGCACTTAGTGTGGGAGGGTATGCTCAGACGTGAGTCCCTTGCTCATTGCACCATCAGGATTCAAGCAAGCCGGGCCGACGAAGGCTGTGATGCCAGAAACCGGTCCCTGGAAGCTTGTTTCCTTCCCAGTATAAGAATTGGCTTGGTAGTTTGGTTTGCTCTGTTCCCATCATGCACTGGGACAGGTACAGACTATTTTGCATGTAGCCAAGTTCTGAGCTGGGATGGTGCAGTGAGCTAAAAAACGGTGATGGATTAAAACCATGATCTCTTGACTTGGTAAGAGTATTCTGCATCATTCAGAAACTCTGTCCATCACCACCCCCTTTTCCCAAATCGATTTTATCCGCACTTAGTGTGGGAGGGTATGCTCAGACGTGAGTCCCTTGCTCATTGCACCATCAGGATTCAAGCAAGCCGGGCCGACGAAGGCTGTGATGCCAGAAACCGGTCCCTGGAAGCTTGTTTCCTTCCCAGTATAAGAATTGGCTTGGTAGTTTGGTTTGCTCTGTTCCCATCATGCACTGGGACAGGTACAGACTATTTTGCATGTAGCCAAGTTCTGAGCTGGGATGGTGCAGTGAGCTAAAAAACGGTGATGGATTAAAACCATGATCTCTTGACTTGGTAAGAGTATTCTGCATCATTCAGAAACTCTGTCCATCACCACCCCCTTTTCCCAAATCGATTTTATCCGCACTTAGTGTGGGAGGGTATGCTCAGACGTGAGTCCCTTGCTCATTGCACCATCAGGATTCAAGCAAGCCGGGCCGACGAAGGCTGTGATGCCAGAAACCGGTCCCTGGAAGCTTGTTTCCTTCCCAGTATAAGAATTGGCTTGGTAGTTTGGTTTGCTCTGTTCCCATCATGCACTGGGACAGGTACAGACTATTTTGCATGTAGCCAAGTTCTGAGCTGGGATGGTGCAGTGAGCTAAAAAACGGTGATGGATTAAAACCATGATCTCTTGACTTGGTAAGAGTATTCTGCATCATTCAGAAACTCTGTCCATCACCACCCCCTTTTCCCAAATCGATAGTCTTCATGGCTGCATGTGTTCTTCTTGTTCATTTTTTCTTGGTGGCACCAGTTCTGGGCATTTAAAGTTTTCAGACTTGTGGCGGTATCAGTTTCAGTCGCATCAGAGACCTGTTGTCGGCATCTGTTCGGGCGGCATCTCTGGTTGGTGGTGTTTGTATTCTGGCTGCCACTGTATCCTTGGTGCCTATTGGTTTGGTGGCACCTCGCTTTCCTCATACGGGTCTGACTGGCTGGGTTCCTTTTGCACAGGATTGGTCTTGCCTTCTGCCTGTGGCAGGGGTGATCTGGAAGGTACTTGGGTGGTAGCTGCTGCCTTCCTTCTTCCTGTGGGGGCGGGTATTTCTTTGTTCCCTCCAGTCTTGGTGTTGCTCAATTCAGGTTACCTGCATGTGTGGTTGGGGGCCTGGTCAGGGGGGTTCTCCGGGTTTGTGGCACGGGAGTTGGCAGCTGGAGGTGATTCAGCTGGCTTTCCTTCACTTTTCCCTTCAGCTGTGGAGCATGGTCTTCTTCTTTTGAGTCAGCACACTGACTCTGGCGGGGATCGGAGGCCAGCGAGAGTACTCTGCGTGCCAGTTGTGGCCCTAGCTGTAAGCGCTCGGCTTTCTGCCTAAGGGGGCGCCGGCTGGTTTGACT
Source organism: Triturus cristatus (assembly GCF_964204655.1). Classification (NCBI taxonomy): domain Eukaryota; kingdom Metazoa; phylum Chordata; class Amphibia; order Caudata; family Salamandridae; genus Triturus; species Triturus cristatus. The sequence continues at coordinate 1,152,795,927 of NC_140583.1, read as the reverse complement.
CTGACTCTGCACACTTCTGAACAGTCATCTAATGATTGATCTATTTTGCGGCCTAGGCGTTCCTTTGGCTGATGGTGTCAGGGTGTCGGTTTGGACCCTCGTTTTTCTACATTGTTTGATGGGATGGTGTTTGTGCGAGCCAGGTGCTTCTTTGGGGGTTAAAAGTTGCCACCTGTAGGCTTGAATGGGCTGCTATTGAGGCTTTTGGAGGTTCTTGGTGCACTCTGTTGGATGTCGGGTTTGTAGACTATTCCTTCTCCTGAGACGCTTTCTCTTCTTGGGATCTCTTTTTGGGTTTGAAGGCATTGATGGATCCTCCATTTGAGCCCCAGATCTCCATTGTTATAAGGATGCTGTCCCTTTCAGCGTTCTTTTCGTTAGCTGTTTCTTCGGCTCAGCGTTTGCGTGAGCTGGGAGCTTTTTCTTCAAACCTCCTTTTATGTCGTGAGTTTGATGCTGGAATGTTTTGTAGCCTCTTCTCATCCTGTGGTTGATTCCCAGTTTTTTGAGGACCAGGAGTTGTTTTGCCCTCCTTTTTCGGGTCTTGTTCTTCTGGGAATAGGAGGTGCTGCAATGTCTGGATGTCAGTAGGTCTCTTCTTATTTGCTTAGCTAGGACAGCTCTTTCAGGCTTTCCGATTCCCTGTGTGTGATTTTTGGCCCGGTGTCTACGGGGTTGAAGCTTTCCACTTCTTCAATGAGTTGGTGTATTTGGCTATTACTTTCTCTGGCCTACTGGGGTACAGGTCAGGTTTTTCCTTTTGGGGTTCTTGGTTGAACTTTGTCTACCTAATGGGCTGCGATGCAGGGGCTTCCTTTGCTGCGATGTGCACAGCAATCACCTGGCCAACCCTCCCTTCTCTTTTGCTTCTCCTTTTCGGCTTGTTCAAATGCTTGAACTGTCTGAGGTGTTTGGGTTGCAAGTGTTGGCCACTGTGCCGTCTTTTTCATGGTTTGTTCCTTTGTCTTTTGTGTTTCATTGCATGAGTTTGTGCATTGTCTTATTGGTTGTCCGGTTTGGCTTTATACCTCTCAATGTCGTAATGAAGAAATCGAGGGAAGCGATGATGAGGTACTGCTTCAATTACTTACAGGCAATTGCATTACTCTGAGTCGGCTTCCCTTGCTTCAATTTATTTAATCCCTCCCAGGTGGTCCAGGCTAATCAATTTGGTATTGCCCCATAGTTCGGCCCTGCACTGTGCATTACCCTCGGCTTTAGCTCTGTATACCTTTATAGCAGGAGATATACGTCTAACACTCAAGGCCCTAAACAATCGTATAATAGCAGCAGAGTGCTGGGTAAGGTTCAGACTACTACACTTAACTTGGGGGGCCCAAGACATTGAATTAGTTGACTTAATCCCTAGGAAGACAAAGTCATTCACCCTGTCTAATGGCTTATCTTCCAAAGTAGTGTCCTCTAACAAAAACCACATCATTTAGATTTATGGAAAAAAGGGTTGGGTGAGGACACATCCTTGCCGGGCAGCTTTTCGGGTGGAGATTTGATCTGTTATCTCGCCCCCCCTACACCATCTAACTTGGGCATATGTTGCCTCATCTAGACGCTTTAAGACACCCAAAAGATGCGAAAGAACCCCTTTATTTCTAAGAACCTCCCACACCTTTCCACGGAGAGCTAGGTCGAATGCAAATTTTAGGTCTACAAAGACCAATGCCCAACCATCAATATCTGATAGAAAAGGGTGATCTGGAATACCATCAGGCCTCTCAGTCTTTACCTTTGCTTCAGCTTTAATCGCAGTAGCCGGAAAACTCAGACCCAAAATGTAAACAAAACCTACAGAAAAAATCGTCTCCTAAACTTTGAGAGCACACATTCCCCTGCTTTCAAGGAAAATGTCCCAATGGACCTATTTATCTGCATAACAAGCAATCGCTCCAGCATACAAGATTACAGGATGGAGTTTCACTCAAGGTCATGACGTGGAACCTTGCGATGAGCCAGCATAAGGTCAGCTCCAGCATGCGATATTTGGGAGTCAGAATCGTCCAGGACATAGATAAGATCACAGAAGTGTCAAAAACAGATTAAATCTTGGGCCCATTTCCCTTTAACCATTTTTGGGAGGGTGAATTTGCTTAAGATGGTGGTCCTACCTAAGATAACCTTTCACTTTAACACAATTCCCCTACATTTTGACAAATCAGCTATTGACAAATTCCAGCAGGCCATAAACTCCTTAGTCTGGGTATATAGTATTACCAGAATAGCCAAGAAGAAGCTGACGCGTAGGAGAGAGAAATGCGGCCTTGCTTTCCCTGAGCTGCAATATTATGCATTGGCTTTTCAGTTTCTCTGATGATGTTAAAAATGCCAGTAAGCACTCGGGTAGGAGGCATGTTCCTGGCTATGTTAAGGGCGGCCAGTATACCTGTGGAGGGCTTTTTGTTTAAATTTGGGGAACCAAAATTCTTCAAAAAGGTTAGACTTAAAGTCTTCCAGGCAATGGCTAGATCATGGGCCAGAGGCCTTTGACGGTTGCTTGGCGGCCCTCTCTTCCACCCCTAACTATTTTCTCTACTGAGGAGGGAAGTTATCCAGAAACCCGAGCCATGTCTCGGGCGATATTTTAAAACCCAGGACATGTATCGGGTCTAGAGATCATCAGTTCAACAAGTACTTACTTGCACCCACTGGGGTGAACCACTCAAGAACTCCATCAGAGATAATCAGTTCAACAAGTACTTACTTGCACCCACTGGGGTGAACCACTCAAGAACTTCATGTACCAGTTACCCTTGGGGCGACCCGGAGGAGGGGCTAGCGGAGTGCGGTCCATTGCGGTTGTTTCTAAAAATGGCTCCCTCGAGCTTTGAGCTGACGAGCTCCTGGACGACGCACCTCCGTGCCTGTGCGGGCACTGAGGCCTTTGACGGTTGCTTGGCGGCCCTCTCTTCCACCCCTAACTATTTTCTCTACTGAGGAGGGAAGTTATCTCGAAACCCGAGCCATGTCTCGGGCGATATTTTAAAACCAGGGACATGTATCGGGTCTAGAGATCATCAGTTCAACAAGTACTTACTTGCACCCACTGGGGTGAACCACTCAAGAACTCCATCAGAGATCATCAGTTCAACAAGTGCTTACTTGCACCTACTGGGGTGAACCACTCAAGAACTTCATGTACCAGCTTCCCTTGGGGCGACCCGGAGGAGGGGCTAGCGGAGTGCGGTCCATTGCGGTTGTTTCTAAAAATGGCTCCCTCGAGCTTTGAGCTGACGAGCTCCTGGACGACGCACCTGCGTGCCTGTGCGGGCACTGAGGGCTTTGACGGTTGCTTGGCGGCCCTGTCTTCCACCCCTAACTATTTTCTCTACTGAGGAGGGAAGTTATCCCGAAACCCGAGCCATGTCTCGGGCGATATTTTAAAACCCGGGACATGTATCGGGTCTAGAGATCATCAGTTCAACAAGTACTTACTTGCACCCACTGGGGTGAACCACTCAAGAACTCCATCAGAGATCATCAGTTCAACAAGTACTTACTTGCACCCACTGGGGTGAACCACTCAAGAACTTCATGTACCAGCTTCCCTTGGGGCGACCGGGAGGAGGGGCTAGCGGAGTGCGGTCCATTGCGGTTGTTTCTAAAAATGGCTCCCTCGAGCTTTGAGCTGACGAGCTCCTGGACGACGCACCTGCGTGCCTGTGCGGGCACTGAGGCCTTTGACGGTTGCTTGGCGGCCCTCTCTTCCACCCCTAACTATTTTCTCTACTGAGGAGGGAAGTTATCCCGATACCCGAGCCATGTCTTGGGCGATATTTTAAAACCCGGGACATGTATCGGGTCTAGAGATCATCAGTTCAACAAGTACTTACTTGCACCCACTGGTGTGAACCACTCAAGAACTCCATCAGAGACGACATCAGTCCAACAAGTACTTACTTGCACCCACTGGGGTGAACCACTCAAGAACGTCATGTACCAGCTTCCCTTGGGGCGACCCGGAGGAGGGGATAGCGGAGTGCGGTCCATTGCGGTTGTTTCTAAAAATGGCTCCCTCGAGCTTTGAGCTGACGAGCTCCTGGACGACGCACCTGCGTGCCTGTGCGGGCACTGAGGCCTTTGATGGTTGCTTGGCGGCCCTCTCTTCCACCCCTAACTATTTTCTCTTCTGAGGAGGGAAGTTATCCCGAAACCCGAGCCATGTCTCGGGCGATATTTTAAAACCCGGGACATGTATCGGGTCTAGAGATCATCAGTTCAACAAGTACTTACTTGCACCCACTGGGGTGAACCACTCAAGAACTCCATCAGAGATCATCAGTTCAACAAGTACTTACTTGCACCCACTGGGGTGAACCACTCAAGAACTTCATGTACCAGCTTCCCTTGTGGCGACCCGGAGGAGAGGCTAGTGGAGTGCGGTCCATTGCGGTTGTTTCTAAAAATGGCTCCCTCGATGTTAGACCTGGCATCATTGGCATGAGTCTCTCCTCCATTTTTTTCTGTTTGCCTCCTCTGTTTACGATGTTTTTGCTGGTTTATTGCTTTGGGCACTGTGCCACTGCTGATCAGTGCCACAGTGCAAGTGCTCCCTATGTTAAATTGTTACATTGATTGGTGTTACCATGATTGGCTTGGTTGACTTACTGTTCAGACCCTAGTCTAGTGCACTGCGTGTGCCAAGGGCGTGTAAGTTAACTGCTGCTGGTGGGCTTGCAGCACTGGTTGTGCCACCCACGGAAGCAGCGTGTAAAATATGTCTCAGGCCTGCCACCGCGGCGCCTGCGTGCAGTCCCCGACTGCCATGTCGACTTGGCAAGGAAACCTACTTGCCAGTCTCTAAACCTTCACTTTGCCACATTTCAGACACCTCTATGGTAGGCCCTAGGGCAGGGTGCATTGTTGGTAAAAGGTAGGTCATGCCCTGATGTGTGTGGCATGACCTAATAGTGAATTACAGCCCTTTTCGTTCTTCACTATTGAAGGGCTACCTGCCTCCCATAGGCCAGGATGGGCAGACGGATTATTAACTCCATTATAATCTATCTGACTCAGGGAGCATGGTAGCAGGTCGAGTTTAGTATCCCTGAACTCAGAATTTAATAACACACCCTTTAGGATGGATGGTTTTTAAATTCTACGTTTGAAAATAGCCCTTTTAGAAGGTGGCTATTTTCTTGTCCAACTATCCACCGGTCTCTGCTGGTTTGGTGTGTGTGTCAGGGGCTGGGTGGCTCCAGAGGTCTGAATGAGTCAGTGTGGGGTGAATGGGGCGTTTACACGTAGAGTGAGGGAAGAGTAGCCTGCCCTGCCTGACACAATTCTGGCTCCGCCTCCTGCTGGGCGACTGATAGCCCTGCTCCTGCCAGTGACAATACTGGCTCCGCCTCCTGCTGGGCGGCTGAGGACTCTGCCCTGCTCAGTGAATAGGCCAGGTGCCTCTGCCTGGCAACACCCACAGCGAACCTGAGATGGGGGGAATTTCCCTGCTTGGACAAAGGGAACAAAGGAGAAAAGGGGTATAAGAGAAGGACCCCTGAACCAAGAACTCAGATCACTTCTGACAAGGAAACCTGTACCAAGGACAAGAAGCCTGCTGATCTAAGGACTTGCCTCCCCTTTCTGCCAGAGTGCTGTTTTGCTGTGGAGGAACCTGAAAGCCGCTTCTTTATTTTTGCCAAGGAACAAGGAGAGAGGAACTTGGTGTGTACTCTCTGAACACTTGCTAGGAAATCTCCAAGGACTGGAAGAGTGCCAGTCTCCTGCTGAAGTCACAGGGCCAAAGGACTTCATCATTTGCTGAATTGCTGGAAAGTGTTGTTTCCAGTACACAAGGGAATCTGCAGTCTCAACGCCGCCGGGCCCGATCGACGCCAGCAGCAACGCCAGTGAGCAGTGGGTATCGGCCCCGGCTCCAAGTGACCCCGTCTCGACGCCGGTATCGACGCCAGTGAGGAGTGAGTATCGGCTCTACCTCCAAGCGACCCCGTCCCGACGCCGCTGCTGATCGCATCGACTCGACGCCCTTCTCGACGCCGTGAGCGCTGCTCCGGCCCGACATCCCTCGACGCCGCTGCGGATTGACCCGACTCCGAGGCACGACCTCGACGCCGATCTCGACGCCGTGGATCATCGTTTTCTTCGTTTCGCAAGGTACTGTACTTGTGGGGTCTGTTGCGACTCCAGGCTCGACGTAGCGCTCCTCGCGGTCGACGCCGAACCTTGGGAATCTTGTAGACTCGACGTCGTGTGACTCCTGTGGGGGTTACATTGTTGCCAAAGAACTGTGCTCAGAAGAATACTTTGCTAAAGAACTATTTGCCAAGAAGAAACCTTACTTGAACTATTATTTTTCCTTCCAAAGAGTATTTATTAAGTCTGTGGTATATTTTTGTCGTTATTTGGTCTTGTGCTAAGCCTTATATAAAAATACTATTTTTATAATAACTTCTGTGTCGTGTCCATCTGTAGTGTATTCACTTTATTACTGTATGTGGTCATAAATGCTTAACACACTGCCTCTGAGATAAGCCTGTCTGCTCTGCCAAGCTACCAAGGGGGTAGCAGGGGTTATCTGAGTGTGTAATCCCCTTTCCCTGACTAGAGTTGGTTGGTCCCTATTTGTCAGAAGTGTATACCTCTGCCAACTAGAGACCGCCGGTTCTAACATTGGTGGCAGCGGTGGGATTTGAACTTTGCATTTATGACTCATGTGCAGTGATTAGTGTACGCTACATAGTGAAAGCAGACCATAACGCGGCCACAGTCTGTTTGGTAGGATATTCTATTTTTGTTCTCCGCTTTCCTGGAGCTTATTTTCTTAAACACTGCCAGTTTTGACCATGGAGAATGCCAGAGCTGCTACACCTGTGGAGATTGTTGTGGGGGAATTTGATAAGGAGAAGATAGATTCCTATGTGCTAAAGGATCTAAAAGGATTTTGCAAGCAGTTTAAAGTTCCTACCACAGGTCTCACAAGGAAAGACGACTTCCTCAAAGCGCTGAAGGCCTGGTTAGAGGCCAGAAATCCCTCTGATCCGGTGGTGGTACCGGAAGAGGAAGAAGAAGAGGAAGAGCCCACAGGTGGGCCAGTGTCATCTCCAGGCAGTAGTGCGTCCTCTAGGAGCCTTTCCCCCGAAGAATTAGAAGACAGGGAGAAGGAGAGGGGGTACAAGTTAGAAATGGCGAAACTTAAATTAGGAGGGCAGTTGGAATTAGAGAATGCGAGAAGCAAGAGAGAAGCTGAAATGGAGAGCAAAAGATTAGATTTTGAGAGAGAGAAATTAGCGTTTGAACGTGAGAAGATGGTGAGGGAGATGGAGCTTAAAACTAAGAGTTTAGAGTTGAATCCCTCTGGTGGCAGCACTCCATCCGTGCCTGCAGAAAGTAGGTTTTATTTTCCTAAGGATGTGATCAAAGATTACAGTAAGAATGAAGATATTAGCCAATGGTTTAAAGCGTATGAGTTAGCATTGTTGGCCCACCGGGTCCCTGAGAAGGATTGGGGAACGGGGTTGTGGAGCCGCTTTACAAACGAGGGGAGAGATACCTTGTTGAGCCTTCCTGCTGAGGATAGGATGTCTTATACTCATATGAAAGATGCTTTAATGCTGAGATATGGCTTAACCCCAGAAAAGTACAGACAAACCTTTAGAGAATGTAAGAAGTTGCCTGGTACTACGTGGGTTGAATATGTGTCTTTTTTCTGCAGAACCATGGATGGTTGGATAAAGGGTAGCAAGGTTGATAGTTATGATGCTCTTTATGATTTGTTTGCTTGGGAGCACTTGTCTAATAACTGTTTTCCAGAGCTACGCCAGCACCTTGTTGACAGCAAGCTATCTAACCCTAGAAAACTTGCTGAGGAGGCGGACCGCTGGGTCAGTACCAGGGTCCACAAGGGTCCAGTGGGAGACTCAGCCAAAGGTGGGCAGGGTCCCCAGCAGAAGAGTGGGGGGGACAGGGGTAAACAGAGGGAGTTTCAGAAAGGGCCCCAAAGTAGTCCCCAAGGGAACCAAGGGAAGGGTTCCCAGCCTCCCCCTGTGAAGAAACCAGAGGCCCCGACAGGTAAACCTGTTCACAGGGGCCCCATGACCTGCTATGCCTGTAAGCAGGTGGGACACCGTTATTATGATCCCCAGTGTCCCATGAAGGATTCGAATGCACCGCCGCGTGCACCCCCTCGTCAGGTAGCGAGTGTAGCCCTGGGAGAGGAGGAGATGGGTGCCCCCGGTGGGTGGGGTCCCGCAGAAATGTCCCTGGTCTCTTTAGGAGACGTGGAAATGGTCCCTCCAACCCCTCTGCCTAGTAACACTAAGAAATATAGGCAGTGGGTGACCATTAATGGCCATAGGGTGGAAGCTCTCAGAGACACCGGAGCGAGTGTGACAGCTGTCAAGTGTCACTTGGTGTCCAGAGAGCAGGTGGTCCCTCATGCATTCTACCCCGTTGTAGCTGCTGACAACTCACAGAGTAAGTGTGAGGTAGCTCAAGTTCTTTTTGAGTGGGGGGGGGTCTCAGGTACTCTTCAGGTTGCTGTGAGGCCCGCCATGCCTGTTGATTGTCTCTTGGGCAATGATTTGGAGGACTCCCCTTGGGCTAAGGTGGAGAGAAAAGCGCATCTGGAAATGTTGGGTCTGCCTGAGTGGGTGTGTGCGACCACCCGGTCCATGTCAGTCAGTAAGGGTGTTGATGGGGGCCCGGAGCCTGAAAGTATGGCCCAGGTCCCAACCGTGAAGAGAAGAGGCAGGGGGCGCGGGAAACCGTCCCCCATCGTTTCCGCGGTCCAGGAGGGAGCAGACCCTGAGGGGGATGCCCTGGAACCGACAGGAGAACAAGTGGCCGAACTGGGAGACCTGCCCGAGCTGACCCATTGGCAGCAGGATGGTGGTCCCTCCAGGGAGGAATTTTGTGCTGAACAGAAAGTGTGCCCTTCTCTTGTGGGTATGAGGCAGCAGGCCTCAGCCCAAACGACAGGTGATCAGTCAGGATCACATTGGGTCTACTGGGAGAACGACCTCCTGTATAGCGAGCCTAAGGCTGCTGAACCTGGGTCAGCCCGTGTGCTGGTGGTACCCCAGCGCTTCAGAGCCTTCCTACTGGGGTTGGCTCATGACGTTCCGTTAGCTGGACATCTGGGGCAGGACAAGACCTATGACAGGCTTGTCACCCATTTTTATTGGCCCCAGATGAGAAGGGATTCAGATATCCATTGTAGGACCTGTCAAACTTGCCAGGCAAGTGGGAAAAGTGGGCGGAAGCAGAAGGCTCCCCTCCAACCTTTTCCCGTCGTCAGTACCCCCTTTGAGCGAGTGGGAATTGACATTGTGGGGCCACTGGACCCCAAGACAGCCATGGGCAACAGGTTTATCCTGGTCTTGGTGGACCATGCCACCCGGTACCCGGAAGCCATCCCTCTCCGAACAGTGACGGCCCCCGTGGTGGGACGGGCACTGATGGGTGTTTTCTCCCGCATGGGGTTCCCCCGAGAGGTGGTGTCAGACCGGGGCACCAACTTCATTTCGAATTATATGAAGTCTCTGTGGAAGGAGTGTGGGGTAACCTACAAGTTTACCACTCCTTACCACCCTCAAGGTAATGGGCTGGTTGAGAGATTCAACCGGACCCTAAAAGGCATGATCATGGGTCTTGAAGAACCAATGAGGCGTAAATGGGACGTCCTCTTGCCATGCCTGCTGTTTGCTTACCGTGAGGTGCCACAGAAGTCTCTAGGGTTCAGCCCCTTTGAGCTTTTGTATGGTCACCCGGTAAGAGGACCTTTGAGTCTGGTCAAAGAAGGCTGGGAGCAATCTCCCAGGAAACCTCCCCAGGATGTATATAGTTACATGCTGGCCTTTAGGAACCAGACTCGGCGCTTCAGAGATCTTGCTCAGGCAAATCTGGAGGCCAGCCAGGAAGAGATGAAGCGGTGGTACGATCAGAATGCCACTCTGGTTGAGCTTCAACCTGGTCAGAAAGTTTGGGTCATGGCCCCTGTGGAACCTTGTGCGCTCAAGGACAGGTGGACCGGACCATTTGAGGTTGTGGAGAAAAAGAGCGATGTCACCTACTTGGTGGACTTGAAGTCTCCCAGGAACCCCTTAAGGGTCCTGCATGTCAACCGGTTAAAGCCCCACTTAGAAAGGTCCGAAGTGGGCATGCTCCTTGCCACAGATGCTGGGATGGAGGAGGAGAGTGAGCCTCTTCCTGACCTCCTGTGTGCAAAAGAAAAAGATGGGTCAGTGGATGGTGTTGTCCTCTCTGACACACTGACCCCTGAGCAGCAGCAAGATTGTCGCCATCTGTTGGTACAATTCCCTGATCTGTTCTCCTTAATCCCTGGTGTCACTCAGTGGTGTGTCCATGATGTGGACACCGGGGACAGCACTCCTGTGAGGCACAAGGCCTACAGGGTGACTGACAAGGTCAGAGCATACATCAAGGAGGAGGTCTCCAAGATGTTTGCCTTAGGGGTGGTTGAGTCCTCTAGCAGTCCTTGGGCCAGCCCAGTGGTCTTGGTCCCAAAGGCTGCGGCGCCTGGTGCTTCACCAGAACTTCGGTTCTGTGTGGATTACCGAGGACTCAATTCGGTCACCAAGACTGACGCGCACCCCATCCCCAGAGCTGATGAGCTCATCGATCGGTTGGGGGCTGCCCGGTACCTTAGTACGTTTGATCTAACGTCTGGGTACTGGCAGATCGCCTTGACTGATGGGGCAAAAGAGAGGTCTGCATTCTCCACACCAGATGGGCACTACCAGTTCCGTGTGATGCCCTTTGGGATGAAGAATGCCCCTGCCACATTCCAGAGGTTGGTTAACCAGGTATTGGCCGGGCTGGAAGATTTCAGCGCCGCCTACCTGGACGATATAGCAGTGTTCAGCGCCAGCTGGGAGGAACACTTGCGCCACCTCCAGGAAGTGTTGTTGGCCCTGCGCAGAGCAGGCCTCACAATCAAGGCCAGTAAGTGCCAGATTGGGCAGGGTTCAGTGGTGTACTTGGGGCACCAAGTAGGGAGCGGCAAGGTGGCCCCCCTGCAACCCAAGATAGATACCATCCTGGCTTGGGAACCGCCCAAAACCCAGACTCAGGTGAGAGCCTTCTTGGGTCTCACGGGTTACTACAGGAGGTTTGTCAAGGGGTATGGCAACATTGTGCACCCCTTGACCTCGCTGACTTCCCGGAAGCAGCCGAGACTTGTGATCTGGACTGACGCCTGTCAGAAAGCTTTTGACACCCTGAAAACTGCAATGTGTACAGCACCGGTCCTCCAGGCACCCGACTTTTCAAAAGAATTCATTGTCCAGACAGACGCTTCAGAGCATGGTGTGGGGGCTGTTCTAGCACAGATGAATGAGGAGGGCCGAGACTTACCTGTAGCCTTCATCAGCCGGAGGTTACTTCCCAGGGAACAAAGGTGGAGTGCGATAGAGCGTGAGGCATTTGCTGTGGTCTGGGCGCTGAAGAAGCTAAGACCCTACTTGTTTGGGTCTCACTTCCGGGTTCAGACAGACCACAGGCCCCTCAGATGGTTAATGCAGATGAGGGGTGAGAACCCAAAGCTGTTGAGGTGGTCCATTTCCCTACAGGGGATGGACTTTACGGTGGAACACCGCCCTGGTACAGATCACGCCAATGCTGATGGTCTGTCCAGATTTTTCCGCCTTAGTGATGAGGACTCCCTGGGTGAAGGGTAGTTCTCCCCACATTTCAGCTGGAGGGGACACGTGTTAGACCTGGCATCATTGGCATGAGTCTCTCCTCCATTTTTTTCTGTTTGCCTCCTCTGTTTACGATGTTTTTGCTGGTTTATTGCTTTGGGCACTGTGCCACTGCTGATCAGTGCCACAGTGCAAGTGCTCCCTATGTTAAATTGTTACATTGATTGGTGTTACCATGATTGGCTTGGTTGACTTACTGTTCAGACCCTAGTCTAGTGCACTGCGTGTGCCAAGGGCGTGTAAGTTAACTGCTGCTGGTGGGCTTGCAGCACTGGTTGTGCCACCCACGGAAGCCGCGTGTAAAATATGTCTCAGGCCTGCCACCGCGGCGCCTGCGTGCAGTCCCCGACTGCCATGTCGACTTGGCAAGGAAACCTACTTGCCAGTCTCTAAACCTTCACTTTGCCACATTTCAGACACCTCTATGGTAGGCCCTAGGGCAGGGTGCATTGTTGGTAAAAGGTAGGTCATGCCCTGATGTGTGTGGCATGACCTAATAGTGAATTACAGCCCTTTTCGTTCTTCACTATTGAAGGGCTACCTGCCTCCCATAGGCCAGGATGGGCAGACGGATTATTAACTCCATTATAATCTATCTGACTCAGGGAGCATGGTAGCAGGTCGAGTTTAGTATCCCTGAACTCAGAATTTAATAACACACCCTTTAGGATGGATGGTTTTTAAATTCTACGTTTGAAAATAGCCCTTTTAGAAGGTGGCTATTTTCTTGTCCAACTATCCACCGGTCTCTGCTGGTTTGGTGTGTGTGTCAGGGGCTGGGTGGCTCCAGAGGTCTGAATGAGTCAGTGTGGGGTGAATGGGGCGTTTACACGTAGAGTGAGGGAAGAGTAGCCTGCCCTGCCTGACACAATTCTGGCTCCGCCTCCTGCTGGGCGACTGATAGCCCTGCTCCTGCCAGTGACAATACTGGCTCCGCCTCCTGCTGGGCGGCTGAGGACTCTGCCCTGCTCAGTGAATAGGCCAGGTGCCTCTGCCTGGCAACACCCACAGCGAACCTGAGATGGGGGGAATTTCCCTGCTTGGACAAAGGGAACAAAGGAGAAAAGGGGTATAAGAGAAGGACCCCTGAACCAAGAACTCAGATCACTTCTGACAAGGAAACCTGTACCAAGGACAAGAAGCCTGCTGATCTAAGGACTTGCCTCCCCTTTCTGCCAGAGTGCTGTTTTGCTGTGGAGGAACCTGAAAGCCGCTTCTTTATTTTTGCCAAGGAACAAGGAGAGAGGAACTTGGTGTGTACTCTCTGAACACTTGCTAGGAAATCTCCAAGGACTGGAAGAGTGCCAGTCTCCTGCTGAAGTCACAGGGCCAAAGGACTTCATCATTTGCTGAATTGCTGGAAAGTGTTGTTTCCAGTACACAAGGGAATCTGCAGTCTCGACGCCGCCGGGCCCGATCGACGCCAGCAGCAACGCCAGTGAGCAGTGGGTATCGGCCCCGGCTCCAAGTGACCCCGTCTCGACGCCGGTATCGACGCCAGTGAGGAGTGAGTATCGACTCTACCTCCAAGCGACCCCGTCCCGACGCCGCTGCTGATCGCATCGACTCGACGCCCTTCTCGACGCCGTGAGCGCTGCTCCGGCCCGACATCCCTCGACGCCGCTGCGGATTGACCCGACTCCGAGGCACGACCTCGACGCCGATCTCGACGCCGTGGATCATCGTTTTCTTCGTTTCGCAAGGTACTGTACTTGTGGGGTCTGTTGCGACTCCAGGCTCGACGTAGCGCTCCTCGCGGTCGACGCCGAACCTTGGGAATCTTGTAGACTCGACGTCGTGTGACTCCTGTGGGGGTTACATTGTTGCCAAAGAACTGTGCTCAGAAGAATACTTTGCTAAAGAACTATTTGCCAAGAAGAAACCTTACTTGAACTATTATTTTTCCTTCCAAAGAGTATTTATTAAGTCTGTGGTATATTTTTGTCGTTATTTGGTCTTGTGCTAAGCCTTATATAAAAATACTATTTTTATAATAACTTCTGTGTCGTGTCCATCTGTAGTGTATTCACTTTATTACTGTATGTGGTCATAAATGCTTAACACACTGCCTCTGAGATAAGCCTGTCTGCTCTGCCAAGCTACCAAGGGGGTAGCAGGGGTTATCTGAGTGTGTAATCCCCTTTCCCTGACTAGAGTTGGTTGGTCCCTATTTGTCAGAAGTGTATACCTCTGCCAACTAGAGACCGCCGGTTCTAACACTCGAACTTTGAGCTGACGAGCTCCTGGACGACGCACCTGCGTGCCTGTGCGGGCACTGAGGTCTTTGACGGTTGCTTGGCGGCCCTCTCTTCCACCCCTAACTATTTTCTCTACTGAGGAGGGAAGTTATCCCGAAACCCGAGCCATGTCTTGGGCGATATTTTAAAACCCGGGACATGTATCGGGTCTAGAGATCATCAGTTCAACAAGTACTTACTTGCACCCACTGGGGTGAACCACTCAAGAACTCCATCAGAGATCATCAGTTCAACAAGTACTTACTTGCAACCACTGGGGTGAACCACTCAAGAACTTCATGTACCAGCTTCCCTTGGGGCGACCCGGAGGAGGGGATAGCGGAGTGCGGTCCATTGCGGTTGTTTCTAAAAATGGCTCCCTCGAGCTTTGAGCTGACGAGCTCCTGGACGACGCACCTGCGTGCCTGTGCGGGCATTGAGGCCTTTGACGGTTGCTTGGCGGCCCTCTCTTCCACCCCTAACTATTTTCTCTACTGAGGAGGGAAGTTATCCCAAAACCCGAGCCATGTCTCGGGCGATATTTTAAAACCCGGGACATGTATCGGGTCTAGAGATCATCAGTTCAACAAGTACTTACTTGCACCCACTGGGGTGAACCACTCAAGAACTCCATCAGAGATTATCAGTTCAACAAGTACTTACTTGCACCCACTGGGGTGAACCACTCAAGAACTTCATGTACCCGCTTCCCTTGGGGCGACCCGGAGGAGGGGCTAGCGGAGTGCGGTCCATTGCGGTTGTTTCTAAAAATGGCTCCCTCGAGCTTTGAGCTGACGAGCTCCTGGACGACGCACCTGCGTGCCTGTGCGGGCACTGAGGCCTTTGACGGTTGCTTGGCGGCCCTCTCTTCCACCCCTAACTATTTTCTCTACTGAGGAGGGAAGTTATCCCGAAACCCGAGCCATGTCTCGGGCGATATTTTAAAACCCGGGACATGTATCGGGTCTAGAGATCATCAGTTCAACAAGTACTTACTTGCACCCACTGGGGTGAACCACTCAAGAACTCCATCAGAGATCATCAGTTCAACAAGTACTTACTTGCACCCACTGGGGTGAACCACTCAAGAACTTCATATACCAGCTTCCCTTGGGGCGACCCGGAGGAGGGGCTAGCGGAGTGCGGTCCACTGCGGTTGTTTCTAAAAATGGCTCCCTCGAGCTTTGAGCTGACGAGCTCCTGGACGACGCACCTGCGTGCCTGTGCTGGCACTGAGGCCTTTGAGGGTTGCTTGTCGGCCCTCTCTTCCACCCCTAACTATTTTCTCTACTGAGGAGGGAAGTTATCCCGAAACCCGAGCCATGTCTCGAGCGATATTTTAAAACCCGGGACATGTATCGGGTCTAGAGATCATCAGTTCAACAAGTACTTACTTGCACCCACTGGGGTGAACCACTCAAGAACTCCATCAGAGATCATCAGTTCAACAAGTACTTACTTGCACCCACTGGGGTGAACCACTCAAGAACTTCATGTACCAGCTTCCCTTGGGGCGACCCGGAGGAGGGGCTAGCGGAGTGCGGTCCATTGCGGTTGTTTCTAAAAATGGCTCCCTCGAGCTTTGAGCTGACGAGCTCCTGGACGACGCACCTGCGTGCCTGTGCGGGCACTGAGGCCTTTGACGGTTGCTTGGCGGCCCTCTCTTCCACCCCTAACTATTTTCTCTACTGAGCAGGGAAGTTATCCCGAAAGCCGAGCCATGTCTCGGGCGATATTTTAAAACCCGGGACATGTATCGGGTCTAGAGATCATCAGTTCAACAAGTACTTACTTGCACCCACTGGGGTGAACCACTCAAGAACTCCATCAGAGATCATCAGTTCAACAAGTACTTACTTGCACCAACTGGGGTGAACCACTCAAGAACTTCATGTACCAGCTTCCCTTGGGGCGACCCGGAGGAGGGGCTAGCGGAGTGCGGTCCATTGCGGTTGTTTCTAAAAATGGCTCCCTCGAGCTTTGAGCTGACGAGCTCCTGGACGACGCACCTGCGTGCCTGTGCTGGCACGGAGGCCTTTGACGGTTGCTTGGCGGCCCTCTCTTCCACCCCTAACTATTTTCTCTACTGAGGAGGGAAGTTATCCCGAAACCCGAGCCATGTCTCGAGCGATATTTTAAAACCCGGGACATGTTTTGGGTCTAGAGATCATCAGTTCAACAAGTACTTACTTGCACCCACTGGGGTGAACCACTCAAGAACTCCATCATAGATCATCAGTTCAACAAGTACTTACTTGCACCCACTGGGGTGAACCACTCAAGAACTTCATTTACCAGCTTCCCTTGGGGCGACCCGGAGGAGGGGCTAGCGGAGTGCGGTCCATTGGGGTTGTTTCTAAAAATGGCTCCCTCGAGCTTTGAGCTGACGAGCTCCTGGACGACGCACCTGCGTGCCTGTGCGGGCACTGAGGCCTTTGACGGTTGCTTGGCGGCCCTCTCTTCCACCCCTAACTATTTTCTCTACTGAGGAGGGAAGTTATCCCGAAACCCGAGCCATGTCTTGGGCGATATTTTAAAACCCGGGACATGTATCGTGTCTAGAGATCATCAGTTCAACAAGTACTTACTTGCACCCACTGGGGTGAACCACTCAAGAACTCCATCAGAGATCATCAGTTCAACAAGTACTTACTTGCACCCACTGGGGTGAACCACTCAAGAACTTCATGTACCAGCTTCGCTTGGGGCGACCCGGAGAAGGGGCTAGCGGAGTACGATCCATTGCGGATGTTTCTAAAAATGGCTCCCTCGAGCTTTGAGCTGACGAACTCCTGGACGACGCACCTGCGTGCCTGTGCGGGCACTGAGACCTTTGACGGTTGCTTGGCTCCCCTCTCTTACACCCCTAACTATTTTCTCTACTGAGGAGGGAAGTTATCCCGAAACCCGAGCCATGTCTCGGGTGATATTTTAAAACCCGGGACATGTATCGGGTCTAGAGATCATCAGTTCAACAAGTACTTACTTGCACCCACTGGGGTGAACCACTCAAGAACTTCATGTACCAGCTTCCCTTGGGGCGACCCGGAGGAGGGGCTAGCGGAGTGCGGTCCATTGCGGTTGTTTCTAAAAATGGCTCCCTCGAGCTTTGAGCTGACGAGCTCCTGGACGACACAACTGCGTGCCTGTGCGGGCACTGAGGCCTTTGACGGTTGCTTGGCGGCCCTCTCTTCCACCCCTAACTATTTTCTCTACTGAGGAGGGAAGTTATCCCGAAACCCGAGCCATGTCTCGGGCGATATTTTAAAACCCGGGACATGTATCGGGTCTAGAGATCATCAGTTCAACAAGTACTTACTTGCACCCACTGGGGTGAACCACTCAAGAACTCCATCAGAGATCATCAGTTCAACAAGTACTTACTTGCACACACTGGGGTGAACCACACAAGAACTTCATGTACCAGCTTCCCTTCGGGCGACCCGGAGGAGGGGCTAGCGGAGTGCGGTCCATTGCGGTTGTTTCTAAAAATGGCTCCCTCGAGCTTTGAGCTGACGAGCTCCTGGACGACGCACCTGCGTGCCTGTGCAGGCACTGAGGCCTTTGATGGTTGCTTGGCGGCCCTCTCTTCCACCCCTAACTATTTTCTCTACTGAGGAGGGAAGTTATCTCGAAACCCGAGCCATGTCTCGGGTGATATCTTAAAACCCGGGACATGTATCGGGTCTAGAGATCATCAGTTCAACAAGTACTTACTTGCACCCACTGGGGTGAACCACTCAAGAACTCCATCAGCAATCATCAGTTCAACAAGTACTTACTTGCACCCACTGGGGTGAACCACTCAAGAACTTCATGTACCAGCTTCCCTTGGGGCGACCCCGAGGAGGGGCTAGCGGAGTGCGGTCCATTGCGGTTGTTTCTAAAAATGGCTCCCTCGAGCTTTGAGCTGACGAGCTCCTGGATGACGCACCTGCGTGCCTGTGCGGGCACTGAGGCCTTTGACGGTTGCTTGGCGGCCCTCTCTTCCACCCCTAACTATTTTCTCTACTGAGGAGGGAAGTTATCCCGAAACCCGAGCCATGTCTCGGGCGATATTTTAAAACCCGGGACATGTATCGGGTCTAGAGATCATCAGTTCAACAAGTACTTACTTGCACCCACTGGGGTGAACCACTCAAGAACTCCATCAGAGATCATCAGTTCAACAAGTACTTACTTGCACCCACTGGGGTGAACCACTCAAGAACTTCATGTACCAGCTTCCCTTGGGGCGACCCGGAGGAGGGGCTAGTGGAGTGCGGTCCATTGCGGTTGTTTCTAAAAATGGCTCCCTCGAGCTTTGAGCTGACGAGCTCCTCTACGACGCACCTGCGTGCCTGTGCGGGCACTGAGGCCTTTGACGGTTGCTTGGTGGCCCTCTCTTCCACCCCTAACTATTTTCTCTACTGAGGAGGGAAGTTATCCCGAAACCCGAGCCACGTCTCGGGCGATATTTTAAAACCCGGGACATGTATCGGGTCTAGAGATCATCAGTTCAACAAGTACTTACTTACACCCACTGGGGTGAACCACTCAAGAACTCCATCAGAGATCATCAGTTCAACAAGTACTTACTTGCACCCACTGGGGTGAACCACTCAAGAACTTCATGTACCAGCTTCCCTTGGGGCGACCCGGAGGAGGGGCTAGCGGAGTGCGGTCCATTGCGGTTGTTTCTAAAAATGGCTCCCTCGAGCTTTGAGCTGACGAGCTCCTGGACGACGCACATGCGTGTCTGTGCGGGCACTGAGGCCATTGACGGTTGCTTGGTGGCCCTCTCTTCCACCCCTAACTATTTTCTCTACTGAGGAGGGAAGTTATCCCGAAACCCGAGCCATGTCTCGGGCGATATTTTAAAACCCGGGACATGTATCGGGTCTAGAGATCGTCAGTTCAACAAGTACTTACTTACACCCACTGGGGTGAACCACTCAAGAACTCCATCAGAGATCATCAGTTCAACAAGTACTTACTTGCACCCACTGGGGTGAACCACTCAAGAACTTCATGTACCAGCTTCCCTTGGGGCGACCCGGAGGAGGGGCTAGCGGAGTGCGGTCCATTGCGGTAGTTTATATCCAGTTGCAGAGCTGGGTCCAAACACAGCAAAGCCTGAAAAATTCCGTAGGCAGGGGTAACACTCTTGAACATCAGTTAGTAGCCAGGCCAGTAGGGAGGACGGAGGTCTCTTTCTGGTATTGGTCTATGGAGGAGGCCGTGGATGGTGAATTTATACTCGCAGATGAATTATGGGGAGAACTTCTGCCAAATGTACAGTCTGAGCAATTGTGGCAGAACTCATTTAAGACTCTCTTTGGTATAGTAAAACCTGCCTGGTTGGAGAGAAAACACCTATTCACTGCACACAGGGCCTATCTTTCTCCACTGAGGCTGACTACATTTTCAAAGGGGACTCCAGTCAGCTGTGGGAAGTGCGGTCTGGCTGAAGCCTCAGATGTACATATGTTCAAAGACTGTCCAGCCATTGCAACTTTTGGGGATGAAGTTGGGAAGTCTCTGACGGATATTTTGGGCACCCCAATCCAAATAGACCTGGCCTTGATCATTTTTGGCTTTACCAATCAAGTTACCGGACCAGCTAGATCCCTCTTATTCTACACCATTCTTCTAGCCAGGAGACAAATATGCAAGCGCTGGATTGAATCTACCCCTCCCACGCATTCTGACTGGTTGGCTTCGCTTTTTGAGACATCTAAGATGGACCTGTGCAGAGCTTGTAACAGGAAAAAGATAGCATTCTGGGGCCTGTTGCTAAAATGGGTGAGGGTATATTCTTGTTATTCTTATTCATCTATAAACAGTGGGTCCTATGATTATGCCTCCTTGGTACTCTTCGGATCACGTTGGACACCCTCACTTAATTCGATTGCCAACGATGATGTCCATCAGTCTCTTGCGGGCTTAATCGAAGATTAACCTCTCCCCCTTCCCGGGGTTAGTAACATTCACGGCTGCCAAAGTACCTGTAGGCGGGTGTTACCACGAGATTCCAACTTAATGTTTACCCTTCTCAGACCATTGAGTATTGGTACGGACAGCCTGTTTGTTCAATGGGGTTTGAGGCGAATGAGGATAAAAATAAATTACAGGATGGAGGTCAACAAACTCACGACCAAAGTCATTGACCTGCACTTATTAAAATAACTTTATTGTACATATTTTTTTTAACTTCAATACAATACAACATCCATAAAACCATCTGATCTTATCTAATTTGAAGCTACATCTGCATCCTGCTGTAAGATCATTAAAAATTTATTTATAAAGGAAACATTGCCGCCTGTGGGGAGCGGCAGCACCACCGACACTGAGTGCCTGGGAGAGCGATATGGATTTGTGTATGGTGTGGGAGAAAACGGTATATGTAGCACGGGGCTGTCCCAGGAAATGGATAGCTATTTGGACTAAATGGAATGTATATCGTGGTAACATATGTGAACCCCTCTATGTTCCCCCCCCCCCCCCCCCCCACGAACCATTGACACCCTGAACTGAACTGTGTAACAAATATTATCCTTTACTATCTCACTGAAATGATGAACGGACCAACTGCTGGCCTTGTGTGTCTGAGATACAACTGTAATTAATATTTGCGGTATAAAGTGATCACCCTGCTGAATTCTTAATAAAAAGAACAATAAAAAAAAAAAATGATGGCCTGACCCGCTCAGTCCCTGCAGTACACAAATCATAAAACATCCACATTATTCGTAAAGAGTGTTGGAGAATAATATATGTATATATAGGCCTGTTGCTCTTCTGCTGCTGAAATACATTAATGTTCAATTAAAATACATTTAAAAACAATTATTCAACGTGGTCTGAGGCTACAGTATCTTTTGATTTTAGTCTTTTGATTTTAGTCTTTTGTAGGTTTTGTCCAGAAGTGTTCGATTGTGTCACAAAACATACTGAAGTAGCCTCTTTTACTGCTCTGAGTGAACGATTCCTGAACGATGGTAATACATATATACTGCTGAGTTCAAGCCCGGGCAGAGGCATAAAATGTGCTCAAGGTTCTCTGTAGGATAATTATAAATTCTGCAGTGGGAAGAGTGGGAGCTAAAATTCCAAGACTCTTTAAACTCCTTCAGAGGTATATATAATATGTGGAATCGTAGAATTGTTTGCTTTGTTCTGGACTCTAAATTTGATTCAATATCACTCACAGCAGATCAAACCTCTCAAAGTTTCTGTACCCCGGGGAAAAAGCAGTAACAGAAGAAATTGATTTTTTGAGACAAATTTGAGACCTGGATTGTTGGGAAATTTAGTACAAGTTGAATCATTGCATGCAGAGTTGAGCCTTGTAGATTAAATAGAAGGTGGACATTTTGAACAAAGATTGTATCTAGTTCATTCAACTTCTTCTCCTTTAGCATTATTGAGATGTAAGACAGAGATGGGAACAGTTTTACTCTTAAAGCAGTTAAGGTGGGCCTAATGGCTCGTTCTCCATATATGTGTGCAAAACTTCATAAAGATTTTGCTGTCATAGTTGCTTTTGTTTTTAATTTATTTATATATTGCACCATAGATAGCTGCTTGTCCAAATAGAATCCCAAGTAAACATACGCGTTTACTGCCTCCGCTAAATGAAGGTTGAGTTTCCAATTACATTTTAATTCTTTCTTGCCAAATGGTATGATTTTTAGTTTTGTTAATATTATCTAATAGTCCGTTGTTCTGATTATGTTCATTTAACACTGTAAGTTGATGTTGTAAACGCATTGGAGTTTGGCAGCATCAATTCACATTTTTGGATAAAGTTGCCTGAATCAGAAATATATAGTGAAAACAGCATTGGCGCAAGCACACATCCCCGTTTGAGGTTGTTTTCAATAGTAATTTTATGTGCGGTAGCCAGCTTGAATCCAACAATTAAACTGTAAAGCTATAATCATATGTAACAAATAATTATTGATACCCTGTCTTGCTAGCTTTGTCTATAGCAGATTATGGGTTACTTTGTCAAAACCGGATGAGTAGTCCAGAAAACAGACATACAGTGATACTCCATAAAAGTCAGTGCTGCTATGTTATCTGTAAAGGCACATCTTGCTCTGAATCCTGTCTGATAGACTGGCAACAGTTTGTTGGTTATTACCCAGTTGGTCAGATGTGACAATACAAATCTAGCATACAGTTTATTTTCTGAGTCTAGAAGGGCTTTCAAATGGAGATTTGCTTTGATCTCTCAGACATCCTTTTTAGGTCTCGGCTGCGAAAGGCTGCGCTTGCGCAGTCTCGCTCCGAGATTTAATGAGTTGGAGTGACTTTGAGAAGAGGGGCTTGCACCCGCCCCTCTTCTCTCCTGTTCTCCATTGGCTGGCCTCTTAAATGCTGGCCAGCCACTGGAGAAGAGGTCCAGTCACTCCGTTGAAGCCCCGTCCTTTTCGGATCGGGGGGCGTGTTTTTTGCGAGAAGTCTCAGGGAGGAGACAACAGCAAAACACGCCCCCAAATCCGAAAATGAGGCTCCCTTTCTCCGAGGCATTTTTGCTGTGCCTCGGAGAAAGGCGGTGGTGTCTTTCGGTGCCCTCGGCTTGTTAATCCAGTCACAAGCTTTACGTGGGGGTGCGCGCGTGCTGCTTTGAGGTCCCCCTTTCCCGCAGAATCGCTGCTCGTGGTTTGGCTGCCTTGCTTCCCGTTTGAGACCAACTTTGATCCCGACCGGGGCGGAACTCTGCGTGTCTCTGGGAGCAAGCACATTGGAGCAAGTTGGTGTCCGAGGGGAGCTCCGGCGATCTTGGGAAAGCGAGCATGAGCCGCACGGATTACTATGTTTATCCTATCTCGGATTACCTCTGAGCTACACAGCCTGCGGACGACGAATACGAAGACCTCTAGGAAACCTCGGACAAACTGCACCGGGCAAGCAAAAACATGGATCTGCGAGCACGTAAGAAACTTTGTCAGCTGTCGCTGCCCCCCGCGAGCCCTTTGCAGGCTCTGCTGGTGGCAGCGTTGGCCCTAATGGGGTGTTTTCGGCATTCAACTGGTTGCTGGCGCTCATTGCTTGTGGGGGAAAGCTGATCTGTTTTTATTTCTGTGTATGATCCGCAGTGTTGGAAAGTGTATTTTTAGCGTGAATGAGACGTGATTGCGAAGAGCTGGTGCAGAGGTGCAGGGACACTTTGTCCCGGTGCTGCACTATTATTAAACGTGTGGAGGGAGTGTAGCTCGAACACACAAGTCCTCGTGAAAGGGCGCACGTCGCTTTCGTAATAGGAAACCTTTGGAACAGGTCTCCGGTGGCGCTGTTAATGTCTTTAGTTTCGTGGTACCGCAGACTTACCTTCATTGTCTGTGCCGCTGCCATCATGATACACTGCGTCTGGTCAGGAAGTCTCGGCCGCTTGGAGGGCTGCGCGGTTATCATGGTAGAAGGAGGCGGCGTTTTCTCTGCAGATACCCCTACAGAATGTCGGTGTCCAGTAATACCAGCACTTTAGTTTTTCGCTAGAGCGTCTGCGATAGTGTTAAATGTAATCACCTAATTAAACATTTAATGGACTTCTTTTGATAAGATACGCCTCTCTTTTACACCCATTCCAACATGGCCGCCGCTTTCATCGGACGCCCTGCAGAAGGCGCGGCGATACGGCTTTTTATCCTTCGCAAGCGACAGCAAGCAACTTTAAAGTAAATTTTGATGGTGTTTCTGACTGTGCGAGTGGGGTTGGTTGCAGGGAGGGAGGTTGTAAAGGGTTTGTGTTTTGTATTGTGATTTACCTGTAAAGTTATCCTGGTTTTTGATTTTTATACTTCAACTTTCCGTTGTTTTTTTTTAATCTGCTCCAAGTTCTGTGTTTTTTACTTGTGAGCGTTTAGGAGCAAACCACGAACAGAGGGCGGGAGGCATCGGAAGGGATGAACGGGGGGGGGGAGGGTCATAAAGACGTGTGCGCGTGTAGGGCTAGGAGTGACCCACAAACTGGACCTTTATTCCAAACCTCGCTGCCGCGAGCCAGGCCGGCCTCTGCCCTCGAAGCCTTCATTCAATGCTGATCATGAATGAGCCCCGTCACTTGTGTTTGGTTTGAGGGGGGAGTGGAGGGGGCGGGCGTGGACTCCTCGGACACAGGTCCACCTCTGCGCCTCGGTTTCTGTGAGCGCTTTTCCCAGAGCGATGGTCGGGCGTGTTCAATGCTTGTTGAACCTGGCATTCTATAAGTTACTTAAATGTCTCCTCGCCTAAAATGTCAATTATGCTGTGTATTTATTTCGTATTGTTTTTTTCAATGAAAATTGCCTTTTTGAACGTTTTTTCAATCGGCATCGATTTCTATTTACACCCGCTGCTGAGTTCTGAATGTTTTATTTCGAAGTTATAGGGGCAAATCAACAGTGAAAACGGGGCAAACAAACGCTAGAGAGCGGTCGAGGGCGATCTCTAAACCCGCATTAAAATGCAGACAATTGCTATTACATTTTTCATATTGGGTTACTTCAAGCCAGCCAGAACTGCAACACCCAGAATGCACTAGGTTGTTTCATGAAATGAGTTGGAACGTTTCAGGCATGGCATAAATCCGTTCTAGTTAAACGCAGCACATTTATGGCGCGTGTTCGGGACATTGGTGTATTCAGGATGGATTTTAGCTCGGTTTCTTGAAGACCCGCGCCACTGGTGAAACGTCACATCCGTTGTAGTGAGCAGGCCCAGACTGACACATCCCCCGCTGTTCTGGTGTGTGTGTGTGTACTTGCTGGGGTGCAACAGTCACGGTGGGAATTTTAAAAATTCCTGCTTTGAAAAAGCTTGTTTTAAACTTGTACGGCTTGTGCTGAACGGGTGTGGTTAGAAGGGGGTCCCGTGTCCAAAATGGGTAGATTTTGTGTACAAATGGTAGGAGCCCGTTCATACAAGCACAGCATATAAACACAAGTTTCTTAATCTGACATGTTGCTGAGTCGACTGTTCGGTTTTTTTTTTAGCCCATCTCTGGTAATGTGAGTGGGAAGTCAGCCTTCGTGGCAGTGCTTAATTTGAAAAAAAAAAAAAAAAAGTAAATTCAGTATGCTGAGTCATTTCTTCCCTGATTTTGCACTCAGGTTTTCTGATTCTACATCCGAATCCCAACCCAGGCAAAGTTGTTTCTGCAATTTTGCTACTTGCAGTGTACACCATCATACATTCAGGATTAGGATTTTCGGAAGTCATGCATGAAAAATGTGGAAACATGAAATATCCTGTGGTTCAAATATGTGAGAGACACCCTAGGCAAGATTGGGTGTAGTGATCTATGGGAAGCATGCAAGAACCACCCAGCCAACAGCAAATCCACGATCAAACCCAACTATCAGTTTAAATTGGGTCAGATTCCAATATAGGCACTATGAGGGACCAATTTCTCAAAGTTAAAGTATCCAACAGCCTTGAATTTTTCTTTGATGCTATCAAGCCCCTAAAAAAACTGCCTTTAATGGGACGTTTTTGCCCCACTTGTGGAGCAGAGAGGGAAACTATAGAGCATGTATTCTTTCTCTGCCCCACCTATACATTATCCAGGAAAAAGTGGCTTATCCCTATTTGCCAGGTCATGGGCACCACAGCTCATATTATTGCATTCCAAATATTTAAGAACGATGTAAGTTACTTAACTGTCTATGCAGTATCCCGTTTTCAATTGGCAATGTGGAGAATCAGACTGTGGTGTACACAAGATAGAACGTCCCTAGCCCGTAGTGTACAGGCTTCTTTTAACATAAAACTAGATGGGTTTATTCATACATTTTTAAATTAAATTGTCCCAGTCGTGTTTATATTTTCTCCAGTCCTGTGAATTTGCTCAAAGATAAAAGCCAAATAATCATTAAGAAGGGAACTAATGAATGAACTATTACATATTTTTAACATGAGGACGCCTGACTAACAAGGGCTATAATTAGTGACTGCTTGAATTGTGACAAAGGTATGTCAATCCCATGGTTGGCTTACGTGAAAAGCTCTTTTGATGAGGATGGTCTGTCATATACTTTTTCTGATACCACCACACATGTATCCATTAATAAAAGAAAAGTTTCATCAATGTTATTAGCACAATCGCTTGATAAGAGGGTTTTGGAGGAGTATAGGAAAGCATTGATTGGAAAATATCTGTCCGTGAATACGGAGGTTACATCAGGTAGCTACATATCGAAACCAAGGAGGACCTGGGAGCGCTCTCTATTATTTAGATCCAGGGCAGACAGTAAAAGACCTACTTTGGTTTCCAATACGGTATCACACCAACTTAGATGTGATTGCATGCCTGTGTTGTAATGGTGTTACTCAGTCTATGATTCACTTACTCTTATTCTGTAATTTTACGTGTTATACACGTAAAGCTTCTTGGCTCCATTAATAGGGAGAGAATGTGGCCTAACGGCTAGGGCGGTCACCTCGCAGCTGGGGAATCGGGTTTGAGTCTCAGCAGGGACGCTCCACATTCTGTGATTCTGGGCAAATCACTTAATCGCCCGTGCCTACCCAAAACAAGCATTTACAATGCAACGGTCTCGGCATTGTTAAAGTTAGAGCTATTGCCATTGCTCATGACAATGCCGTTTCTTTAAATGTTTTAAAAACAAAAAACATAAACAAAAATAATGTCATGAGCAATGCCAATAGCTCTAACTTTACCAATGCCGAGACCATTGCATTGTAAATGCTTGTTTATGAAGCGGGTGAATTAGAGACCCTTGCTATGATGCTGGTATCTCGCCAGAGAGCATAACATTCTCCAAAACTGGTTCTAGCGTGCAGCTCCACTCTGTTGGGTCATGCTTCATTATCTTTATGGAAAACCAATTAGGACCAGAGGCCCGAGAGTTCTTATTTTGGGTTATTAACGATGCCAGCTGCTTCTCCGATATTTCCATCCCTTTATTGGCAAATGGAGTTGGCGTATATATTAGTAAATCATACCGACCTGATCAGTTCCGGAATGCTTTAGGACCGACTCATCTGTGAGCCTTTCGAGGAGTACGATACATTGCATATTAAACTCCAAATAAGTCATACGGAATGCAGTCTGTCAGAAATTAGACCTGATGCGACCGACTCGTTCAGAAATGCTCAAGAATACCATTCCTGTTACGAATCAGACTCGATTTAACCCACGAGCAGTTGACAATGCATCCGACGCGGTTCCAGAACCATGTCAGTCTGTGTATCAAAGGTCAAGGGGGAATAGTGAAAAACAGTCAAAATAACCATTGTAAATGCCGAATAATTTTTTTTTTTTTTAAATTAAGCCACACCGACAAATCAACCTATATAAAGGGCCAACGCCATGGCCATGATCCTTTTCTATAACTGCTAATAGATCCAAGGAGCCAGCACCACACGTTCCCTTTGCCTCACACACACACACACACTCACACTTCACACACCACACAAATTGCACAGAATTTATTTCATAGCAAATTGACACAAACACACAACTCTTTTTCATATTCACACTCACCCTCACCTTCACACTCACATTTGCCAAAAGGAAGCAGCCACGTTTTACAGATAAGGAGTTGGAAGTGCTTGTAGATTAAATAGTCAGAGTAGAGCCACAGTCATTTGGCAACCAAGTCCAACAGACCCGCCTGTCCCAGAGAAATAGGATGTGGGAGAGGATAGTCAACAAGGTGAACACTGAAGCACCTTGCCTGCGCACAATGGATGATATCAGGAACAGGTACTACGATGTGCGAAGGAGGATCAAGAAACTGCTGGGCAGGGAACACGCCCAAAGCCTGCACAACCTGTCCACTTCACTTCCTGGGAGGAGAAGGTGCGTGCTATCTTTTTGCCGGAGAGCGCCCATGGACTGACAGAAGCACCAGAGACTGTTAAGTACCCATTCCACCTTAAAATTAAGTTACCAATTACACCACTCGAGACATCACTGCAAAGGATAAAGTTAATCAAATGACTGTTTGAATATAGAAAAAATACCAGTCAAAGAGCATGTGATGTGTATGTCAAATTGATAACAAATATACCTGCAATGAAATTGCAAATGCACCAAACTATTACCATGTACATACTTCTCACAAACTCACACCAAGTCATTGTGCTCAAAACAAATGGCACCAGTGTCAGACATCTTGCCAGTACATTTCCACTCACTCACAGGAAAGCTGAGTCATAGGTAGGCTGTTTTGGACGGCTGGGAACAGTGGCGGCCAGTAAGTTTTGGAGGGAAGGGGTGGACGGGAAACGCACACACGCACATAACACTCACAACCATGCACTCACGCACAAACATATTCATTCACAACACTCTTTCCCAAACATTCATACATGCACGCATGCACCAAACAATTTAAAAATAAAACACACACCTTCAGGCAGCTCTGCACTGCCTTGTTGGTTCAGAAGGCTTGGGACTGCTGCCTTCCCTCACTGGCTGACCTAAGGTCAGCCAATGAGGGAAGGCAGCAGTCCCGACATCATCGCAGAGTTGGATGGGGTCAGTGAGACTACTGACCCCACCCCACTCTGTGATGAAGTGTCACTGATTGACACTCGACCCTGGGCGCTTCAGGGCTTAAGACTGAAGCGCCAAGGTGCGAGGCAATCAGTGACGCTACCCCTCGTCACTGAGAGGAGGGCCTCAGCACGGTTTGCTGAGCTGAGAATGTCACCCACCGGAGCTGTGACTTTCTCAGACCAGCAAAGTTCAGTTCAGGCAGCCAGAAGCCAGCGCTAAATGCGCATGTTTGGCTCCTTGAACTGAAAGTTATCAGTGTCCTTCAGACTGACCTTTGTTCAGCCTGACAGACACTGTTCCTACAGGGCAAACGGTGGAGGGGCGTGGCCCCTCCGCCCAAATGGACTGGCCACGCCTTGGTGCGAAGATGGGTCTGGGAACAGGCCCCATGGGACTTGTCGTCGCGGCAAACACTCCTTCTCACACACAGCCCCAACAGACCCACAGAAACTATGCATCCCTCACAGTGAGCGGGAATGTACAAGTCCCATCAGGCCTGTGACCACACCTTCACAAACTACTCCAACAGCACACCAGATAGAGTGGTGATCAGACAATGAGGGGTAGTGTACTCACAACATGTCTGACACTGGTACCTGGTGTCAGAATTGACTACTAATCACATCTTGGCTGTGTGCTCCAAACACCAGTCACCATCTTGCCAGTACATTTCCTTTCACTGTCCGGGACATCATAGTTCCAGGTTTGCTGTTTGGTCTGGCTGGGAAGGTGTGTGGAGGACAGGGCATGATGGGAGTTGAAGTCAGGACAAACACTCATCCTCACACCCAGACCAACAAGCCCACATAGAACAGAGCATAATTGACAGTCAATGAGAATGTACTGGCAAGATGACTGGCACTGCAGACTGCTGTTTGGAGCGCGAGGCACTGTTGGCGAGTTATGGACAAATCAGACACCAGTCACCAGTGTCAGACATCTTGGCAGTACATTGCCACTCACTGTCAGGAAAGCAGAGTCACAGGTAAGATATTTAGGATGGGTAGGAAGGTGTGTGGATGACGGAGCCTGATGGGAGATGGAGTCTGGGCAAACACTACTCCTCCTAACCAGCACAAACAGCCCACCAGGAACCATGCTTATCTGATAATAAGTGGAAATGTACTGACAAAATGGCTGACACTGGGGACTGGTGTCTGGACAACTATGACCTGCCGGGAGTTGTGGACAAATAGGCACCAGTCATCAGTGATAGACATCAGGCAAGCACGTTCACACTCACTGTCAGGGAAGCTGAATTTCAGGTAGGCTTTTGCTGATGGGTAGAAAGGTGTGTGTGGGACAAGGACTAATGTGACTGCTAGCCATTGTAAATATTCATCCTCACATACAGCCAGGCTTACTATTCTGGGCCTTTGCTTACCTCAAAGTGAGGGCAAGTGTACTGGCACGGTGGCTGACACTGCCGCATGGTGTTGCAGTCAAGTCAGACAACAGGCACGAGTTCAGCCATTTTGTAAGTATACTTCCACTCACTGTCAGGGAAGCATGGTTCCTGGTGGGTTGTTTAGGATCGGTGGTTGGAGGAGTGTGAGCTCTGACTACATCTCCCAGCAGGCCCTGTCCTACGCACTATACCCACCCAGCACAAACAGCACACCTGGAGCTAAGCATACCTGACAGTAAGTGGATATGTACTGGTACTGGTACGATACATGGCACTGTGAACTGCTGTGTGGACCACAAGGCACTGCTGGGATGTGTGGCCAAATCACAAACCAGGCACAAGTGTCACACAGCTTGATACTGGTATGCAGACATAATATCGATTTTTGATTATCAACCTACACTAATATCGAGTTTTAAATATCGTAGGGACAGAATATCGAAGTCAAGGATATCGTTGAGCAGAATATCGACCTTACTGTAAGTAATATTGTTTTTTTTATATCGAAGAAAGTAATATCGTTAGCAAAAATATTGTTGTTAATAATATTGATATTTATATTAGTGTTATGTATTTTATATGTATGTGTTTAACTTTTTTGTAATGGTCTTTAATTATTTTTAAATATATGTATTAAATGTTTAGAAATTAGTAATTTTTTGAAAAGTAAATTTTATGTTTTAGTATCAGAGTGGGTTGTGGGTTTATAGGGGAACAGGGTGGGAAGTAATGTCATTTTAATTAATATTTTTTATTTATTTTTATTGATGCTTAATTTATTGTTAATTATTAATTAGTCATTCATTTTTATTAATTGAATAATTGATAATTATATTAACTAGTTCAAGTTTCAAGTTTCAAAACTTTATTCGGATAATAGTAATCCATAAAAGCACAAAATACAATTAACATTGCAAATGTACAATATGCAAGTATTTACAAGATAAAAGCAACAAATCGTTCATGCTTTAAGACATGGTTAGACGGGCACGAACCGCAGTTTTTAAAAAGGAACCCACACGGAAAACAAGTTCATGTTCATCCAGGGTTAATATCATTGAAAGTGCAAGATCCAGGCTAATGGGTTTCATTTTTTTAAAATACGGAGTTAAAAAACATTTAATATATTTAATATAAAATTTACAAAAGAATAAGAAATGTAAAATTGTTTGATCACTCCGGCAATCACATGGGCACGGCTCGACAATTTGATCATTATGATTCCATAGCGGGAAACTAAGAGCATATTTGATAGTGCCAGCCCTAAGGCGAAATAAAAGGCCTCGCTCCCAGTGGCTCATTGGGAGAGTTAAGTAGCTGGGTATGGGATAAGTTAAAAGATTACGGGCTAGGTATCTAGTGACACTAGGTTTCAAGGACTCTCTCACAACCCTTTTGTCATTGAACAGTGTATAGAGAGCTTGTTTGAGTACAGACTTGGATGGGAGCTGGATGGTGGTAGGATCAGAAGAAACATTTTGAAAATTCGCACTACCAAGAACGCTCTACACACCAGAAAGCCAAGGGATAGACATGCCTCTGTCACAACATAAACAATCCTCTATAATATCCCTAGTCAATTTAGCGGCAGGATTTTTCCAAATAGCCAAAAAAGAGCAGGGCGAGCACGAATAAAATCCCCTATAAAATGCAACCCCAATTCTTTATGACATATGTAGTGGGGAGAGGAGATGGGGGCACAAAGGAGCTTCCTGAAAAATCTATTTTCCTCGGCAAGAATCTGCGGACATCAGGCTGTTCCCCAAACCTTAGCTCCATACGTTGCAACCGGAACGCATTGGGCCTTATATATTTTTAAAGTGACAACCAATGCGCCAGTCCTTTTAGGGCGGGGGAGGCTCAGGATAGAGTTAATGGCCTTTGAGATCTACCCCTGGAGTGGGCAATATGCCCACTCCAGGAGTTGTTCGCAGCAAAGACCACTCCCAAATACGGGAAGCTACTAGTAGACCCCATTCTCTCTGTCCCCACAACGATGCTTCCAATGTGTCGTTTCTTCGGGCCACAGGACATAACAAAGGATTTCTTAAAATTGGTCTTTAAGTCCAAATGGTCACTAGGATGCGTAACGCATTGGGGGGCGGCCCATAAGGACCGCATCATCTGCATATAGCAGAGCGGGAAGGTAATTGCCCTTTATTTGGGAACATCACAGGTTAGAGAAACCAAGGACTTATGCAGCCCATTAATATAAATAATAAATAAAAGAGGGGCTAAAACACATCCCTGTCTAACCCCTCTATGCACTTTTACCGCATCAGTCACCTCACCCCCTTGGCTAATCCTAATGCAGGCCTTCAGATCTCTATGCAAGTAGGCCAGAAAATGAACCAAAGATTCATCCAGGCCATATTGCAACAGGGCCCTCCAAAGCAACGGCCTATTAACGAGGTCGAAGGCAGTGGATAGGTCCATGAAGGCGAGGTAAATTGGGGATTTGCGAGCTACGGTATACTTACCCAAAATAAGATTGAGGTTAAGACATTGCTCTGCCGTACCAACTTTATTTCGAAAACCCAGCTGGCAGCTCTCTAAGATGTGATTATCCTCGGCCCAGCTCAAGATTTTATTATATAACACTCTACCATGTATTTTTAGGGTATTGTCAATGAGGGAGATAGGCCTATAACAGGATGGTTGGGACCGATCTCCCTTCTTGAAGATTGGCACTATTGTGCTCGATGACCAAGTTGATGGTAGAGAGGTAAATGTTAGATTGTTAAAAAACGTTCAACAATAGAGGGCCCCACAAATCAGGATAGGATTTAATAATATCAATAGGGAGGCCATCCGGGCCTGGGGCCTTATTCCCCGCGCTCTGGATGATAGCTTCTACCACCTCCGATAGTGATATTTCTACCCACGGGGGGTGGTTGAATACTGGGGTAGCTGTTACTGAGTGCGGGGCGGCACAAATCTTAGAGAAATGGTCCACCTAGGCTGCACCAGAAATGGTACAGTCCATTGGGGTCAAAAGCTGGCCTGAGCAACGCAAGTCTTTGACCGCGGCCCAAAAGACATCCCCCCTTCCGCGATCAGCAGTTCGCGCTAACACCTCCCAACGCTCTTCTAGGATCTCCTCCTTCCTTCTCGTAATGGCCAGTTTGTAACTAATCCTAGCATTTTTCACATCGGTCAGGTTCCTCGGGCAGGAGGATAAAACACACCGCAAGTCGCAGTTGGCTAGAGAGCACTCATGATCAAACCATCTCAAACCATCCGAGACTGTGCGCCGCGGGGTCATAAGTTGGGCTCGGCAGGCTGAGCAAATCTTAACAAAATCCTCAACTGCCTCAGGATTCGGATTTAGGTCAGACAAACAAGAGAAGAAGAGGGGCAAGTTATCTCTAACCAGTGTCTGAAAAGTCCCATTAATATTAATACCCCTCCATTTTAATCTAAGATTATTTGAACATATGGAGAGGTTCCTAGCTCCACATTCCTTATTATATACCGGGCGGTGGATTGATTTTAGGCAATCCTTAATGGGGTTATGATCCCCTTGAGGCATGGGAATTACTATAGCCTCACTAATACGGTCAGCCAACCCAGGAGTAATAAAAATATAATCAATAATTGATAAACAATCTCTGCCTCTGAATGTAGGTACTAGGGGAACTGTTAACAAGCAATTAGCCATTATATCCATTACATTCTCCAGGTTATGTGAATTCAAAAAGGAAGTCAATTCCACTCCCCTTTGACACCCAGAACCAAAGCTACTTTCCCCCATGGGTAGACAAGCCGCATTAAGTTTTGCATTAAAATCACCTCCCAACACAAACCCGCTAGTTTCATCAAAGTCGTGCCTAGATTCCAAAGTAGTAATAAAGTTAAAAAGATTTATACATTTTTTATTTGGCAATGAACTAAAATCATTGTTATAAAAATTAACCAGGAAAAAACTTATTTTCTGGGTAAATAATATAGCCTGGAAATTCTGATTATGCGTTGGTATAACCCTGGTAGTGCCTCCAACGGTAATATTGACCCAGATAGATAAACCTCCCGAGGGACGACCCATTCTAGATTTGGTTGCCAGAGTGTTATAGCAATGGAACCCATTAACGTGCAGTTCCGTAGTAGCCCATGTCTCCTGTAACATAATTATGTCGTGACTTTGAATTAAACTAAGCCACTCGGGATCGCTTAATCTCTGTCGGAGGCCAGCTACGTTCCAACTTGAAACATTTAAGGTGCCCGCTTTTGACACAACTCTCCCTGGGTGACTGTCTAGGCTATTTTGAATAGCGAGTGCTGGTACTGGAGAAAGAACAGGAGTAGCCACAATCTGTAACAGGGCAAGGGGTTCAACACTCACTCTTGGTTGTCAGTCGGGAACATCTAAATCTGACAGAGCTGAAAAGCGATTAACCAGAGGGAGGGCCTTGGGCATAGGCGCATATGCATTAATATTAGGTTTATAAAAATAACCAAGGGTAAACATACATATGTTCGACTTTAGACCCGGCAGTAACTCACAGGTTTGCATTAGGGACCGAACGGTGTGGGGACTACAAAAATTGATAACAATACAATCGCCTATAATGTTTTTAGCAGATTCGCCCACCCATCCCACTCTTCGCACCATTAAGATTTCATGCAGTCTGGCCCGACAAGCAGGGAACTCCTGCCAAAACTATCACATAAGGATAAGAGGCAGGGGGAAGATTCAAAACCTCAGTTTTAGGAAAAGACTTTGGCGGCATTGGAACCGTGGTGGGTTGTCTTACTTCAGGGTCCGATGTTCGATGGGGGACAATCGCAGAGTGCTGTTGCTGTGAACTACTAGATGGACACTGGGTCCTATTGTTAGCGTCAGCCGTCCTGAGACCTAGGTTGGCGAGATCCCCATGCGTATGAGTAGTTGTAATTAAGGGATTGCGGTTGACAGCCGGGAGATCAGAAACTGGTTCCCGGATTAACAATTGCTCCATACATGCAAGTCTTTCCTGTAAAAGAGAGAAGTTTTTATCAAATAAAGCCTTGGAATGGCTAACTATTGCTCTCATGCCCGACTCCAGGGCAGTCGTAATGTCATCTTTGCTTGGGGGGCAAATTATATCATCAGTTTGGGTACCAACAGACGCAGTAGTTGAAACAGCTGAAAATTGTGAAGGGACAACACTAAGAACTCCAGAGCGATTGTGGGATTTGGATGTAAGGTTGGGGCCCCTTTTGCGTTTGGCCGGTGGTTCCTTAGGTTTAGACTCTGTAGAATTTTTAGGATTGCGGGAACGAGTCCGAACTTTTTGTCTACTTAAAATAGTAACAGAGGGGGAGTCCGGAATTACTAATAAGGAGGATTGGGGAAGAGGTGCCTCAGACATAGGAGAGAGGGTAGGTGATACAGAGAGCCGGGGATGTAACATGTCTCCCTGGGTTAGAGCTTCCAATGAAGAGCGTCTTTGAGCCGTTAGTAAATCTAGGGACAATCGCCGCTCAGTTAGCTCAATCTCATGCGTGAGTAAACTCTCTGCCCTGATCATAAATGCATCAAGTGTCCCCACCGCACCCTTACGTCTATTCATACTTGTGCAATTCTAAACACACCCTGATGCAACAAACAACAGTGATTTAGTAAGGCAACCGCCCGTGCGTATGTAACAGTCACCTGAGGGTATGATTTGCGTTGTACAACAGGACCATAGGGGGTGGCCCAGCCCGGCCTCCTCAGGCCCCTGACGGCCACAGACGGCGCAGCGGGGCACCAGGGATCCTTAAATGTCGCCCAGGCGCTGCCGGATGACGTCTGCGGCGAGCGCCCGAAGCCAGGGATGCTGGGAGATAGAGTTCGCTAAGTCCGTTCCCCTCACGGCGGTGATAGCGGTGGAGCAGGGATTGCCAACATCCAGCGGTAGTGCCCCCAATGTCAGCCCTTCCCCTCACGGTAAGTTCGTCAATCACACCAGGGCTATGCGCGCGTCCCGCGCAGCGGGGCACCAGGGATCCTTAAATGTCGCCCAGGCGCTGCGGATGACGTCTGCGGCGAGCGCCCGAAGCCAGGGATGCTGGGAGATAGAGTTCGCTAAGGCCGTTCCCCTCACGGCGGTGATAGCGGTGGAGCAGGGATTGCCAAGGGGTGTGCCCCCAATGTCAGCAGTTACCCTCACGGTAAGTTCGTCAATCACACCAGGGCTATGCGCCTATATTAACTATAATTAATTGATTATTTTTATTCATTGTTATTGTTAATTTTTAATTGGTAATTAATGTTTATTAATTGATTAATTGATAATTACATTAAATTTGCTTTTTTATGTGTAGCGACTTGTGGGTTTATAGGGGAATAGGGTAGGAAGTATTTTATTATAATTAAGTAAATATTAATTTTTATTAATTGGTATTGATTATTAATTTATTGTTAATTCTTAATTGGTAATTAATTTTTATTAATTTATTAATTGATAATTAAAATAATTGTGTTATGTTCTAATTGTAGCTGGTTGTGGGTTTATAGGGTAATAGGATGGGAAGTATTTTATTATAATTAAGTACATTTTTTTTATTAATTGATATTGATTATTAATTTATTGGTATTTAATTAATAATTGGTCATTACTTTTTATTAATTGATTAATTGATCATTTAATTAATTGTGTTTTTATGTGTAGCGGGTTGTGCGTTTAAAGGGGAATATGATGGGAACTGATTTAATGTTATTTAAGTAAATATTTGTTTAATTTTGTTGGTATTTATTCTAAAAAAAATTGTTCATTAATTATATGTTAATTGTTAAAAAATAAATAATATAATAATAATAAGGTTAATATAACCCCTAGGCTATCCTACATTTTCCACACTGTTACACTCATTGGAGTTGGAATAGTAATTTGAACCCTAGCGCTATCCAACACTTCCCCTACTGTTGCACTTACTGGAGTGGAAATAGTAATTTTTACCCCTACGCTATCCAACACTTTCCCTACTGTTGCACTCACTAGAGTGGGAACAGTAATTTTAACCCCTACGCTATCCAACACTTTCCCTACTGTTGCACTCACTGGAGTGGGAATAGTAATTTTAACCCCTATGCTATCCAACACTTTCCCTACTGTTGCACTCACTGGAGTGGGAATAGTAATTTTTACCGCTACGCTATCCAACACTTTCCCTACTGTTGCGCAGCCGTGTGGTGAGGGTGTGCCACAGGTAAGTGAAGAAAAGAAGAAAAATACTCATAAGGGACTCAGCCGGAGCAGAACAAGCAGACAGACACACGCTGTTCTGCTCCGACGCGCTGCATCTGCAGGCTGTACCGATTTCCTATCCACACCTGAGTAAGGCTTTGCCATCCTTCACACTGATTAAATCAGTCTTGGTTCAATCTTGATACCCTCACCACACGGCTGCGCATACCACCCTTCAGATTACGATCCAGACACTGAAGTCAGGAGGATGGAGAGGGGGCAACATTTGGACCATGAAGACATTGCTAGCATGGGGCTATGGAATACTGCAATTTGGTGGAAGTTAGAGGTAAATGATGAGACTGCAGTTTCTGTTGTTCAAGGTGAGGAAATTTCTAGGTCATGCCTTTCTTTTGTCTGTCCCTGATTACTGCTTTAGAAAGACTGATTATTAGCAAAAACAATGGCTCCTGTGGAATAATATCAAAATAATACTGATATATTGATGCACAGTGGCAATGTAAAGGGTTAGGGTGATGTCAAAAGGAGAGGAGACCGCATACACCTTAGTTTTTGTTTTTCACAAACAATTTTTTATAGTTTTTGAGAAAAGTTAATCCAAATATATATACAAGGTAATCGAACAATAATCTAACAGTAGTGGTAGTGTCCCCAGTGAAATATGGAACCTTAAACAGTGGTGACATATTTGTAACATATGTACACAATTTCCAATTTATCATAAAGTCGACCATTATGGAGTATACAGTATATACACCGCGCTCTTTATACAATTATTCCCCCGACTCCTGAATGTTCGCTATACTGTGCATTCCTGCAGCCTCTCTTTTGTGTATTATTTGATTTGATTTATATGGCACCGCCTTCACTGGGCACGGCTTGAGAGAGTACATAGGGGAGCGTGAAATCACCAGGCTCGGGCATACATGCAACTCAAACCGGATATTTTAACAGCCTCCCGCCTACAACTGTCTATGCTTCAATGTAAGGCAATATGCAAAATACCTTCTCCCAATTTTATTTACAGTCTCCCAATTTCCAATTTTAAAATATTGGCTTTGCATGCACGTCAACCACATGCTAACTACAGACACAGTAATGCAAATATTTCTTGCAGTGCAGTTTCTCCTAGGAATACATGGAGCTTCGATGGAGCAGTGATATAAAATGTGGGCCACTGGAACTATGCGATTGTGCAACCAATGCCCAGACAATGTTAACAAGTTTGAAAATGACAAAATAACGAAGTTATACTATTACAGAATGTGCCACATATGCCGCATCATTTGCCTTTTCTTGTAACATAATTTAGTCAACCCTGCAGCATAGGTGCATTCTGCCAGTAAATGTTAACAGAAAGCGACAGGATCACAACTTTTGTTGTGTACCTAATTTTAAGTTTGCGAAGAGGGATCCACCTAGAAATATAAATGCTAGGCCCAGGATAAGAATTTTTGGTGGCAGATGGATTCCCAGTAGTAAGTCACGTTATAAATCACTATGTTTAGAGAGGTGCGGCACCTAGTGTGCGGGAGGAGCAGCGGAGAGACGCTTGGATCATGGATGCTCACGACAGACATGATGTAAGTAGCCTTTCTTCTGAACTTTTATTTTTGTAACTTGGGCTCTGACAAGGGGGGAGGGAATTAGTAAAGTTGTTGTAGAAGGGTCCTGTACAAGTCACAATGGTTTGATTTTTTTTCTTTACCCGCACTTCTTTATTTGTTAATTAGCGATGTTAAATGTATTTCCAGCTTGGAATTTCTTGCAGACTTAAAAAAAGGGAAGAGGATTGGGTGGTGGTACTTTTTGGAGTTTGGGTGTTTGAGGTATCACAAATGTTTTTGTTACATTTTTAAAAAAAATGTTTGTTTCTGACTACGGTTGTAACTTTTTTCATTTCCCAACTTGTACGTGGCTGACATTTTCAGTGCATTTGATCACAAGATGGTATGTGAAGTCATCATTAATGAACACTGCTCTTGCAAACTAAATGCAGTGAGTAAACTGTGGCATACAAAACAGTCCTTTTAAGTGAGGCATTTATTTTAAGATCTCGCAGTGAGTGGAGCACAGCTCATCTTTTTGAATAGATAAGCATTTCTTGCTCACTTACATGAAATAGGAGACATTCTTTATGGGTGGTTAAGTAAATAATGCAAATATTTATTAAGTTTTGGGTCAGTCAGTAAATTGTCTTAAATGTGCACAGCATATGTTGTAAGGCACATACCTGAGCAAACGTTACATATGTGCCCTCCTTCATATTTAACATTCAAAGCTACTGTAATTATACACACCTGTGCCTTCCGTGTTGCATCTGGCACCTGCCCTCCGTATTGTTTCACCCCTATCATGGTTCATAACCCACCTGCACCCTTCACCTTGCTTCTCCCCACCTGAGTCCTTGTGTTTCAATCAATTAATCACTCAATCGGGGGTTTGTAAAGCGCAGCTACTCACCTATGAGGGTCTCAATGGACTGAGGGGGGGAGGGGTGCTGCTTATCCGTCTGGGTGTGGTGGTTCAGTCATAGAGCCCCATATTGAGGTCCTTCTTGAACTGGGTCTACTGCCTAAAAGTATGCTTTTGTCCTACATTTTTTAATTTACCAATACAGCTCGGATGGGGGGTAAAAAGCCATTGCTAGACCTTTTGGCTTTGCCAATGCCTGTTTATGTTGTCAAAACAAATGGCTTCCTGCTCACCCCACTGAAATTTCACCCCTTTTTAAAAAAGCTGTCTAAGGCAGAATGTTTTATCAGAAAAACACTGTACATATTTAGAATAATATTCTATGAGGCCCATAAATCACCTCATTTGATCTTTATCTGTGGGCGATGGAGCCAGCTCAATTGCACTAAGAAGGTTTTTTTTTGGCGTCATACCTAAAGCTGAAATTTCATGGCTTAAATACTTAATATGTTTAGCCAAGAAAGAACATTTCTCCTTACGTAGAATGAGACCAACATTGGAACTTCTGTGTAAAACTAATTTGAGGACTTGGTTGTGCCCGGTTATAGAATTTCCAAAGACAAGGATATCATCCTGAAAGAAAACAACCTTATCGATGACCTTGAAAATCTGTGTAATCATGTGTTGAAAAACACTGGCAGCGGATGACAGTCCGAAAGGCCAACGTGTGAACTGAAAGGTACCTTCAGTAGTGATAAATGCTGTGAGATGTTTTGAACTGTCATGTAACTTAATCTGATGGTACGCGCTCTTAAGTTCGAGTTTTGAAAAATATCTGGCATTTTTTAAGGTTGAGACTAATTCACCTATATTAGGCAATGGGAAAGTGTCTGCTGCTACACACTTGTTCAAAGAACTTCAATCCACACAGAACCTGAGCTTGCCATCGGCCTTTTTAGTGATAACAACCGGACAAACCCAGCTGGAGGCTTCTACCGGCTCGATCACACCACCATCCAACATTTCCTTTAAGAGAGTCTTCACTTCATCTCTAACTACTAAGGGTACTGTCCTCAATTTGTGTTGAACAGTACAAGCGTCTTTCTTTAACAGAATTTGATGGACATATCCTTTGAGTAGGCCCAACTATTCTCTGAAAACCACATCAGCCCCTCTATGAATATCCTCAAGACTTTGATCATCCACCACCAAGACTTGGGAAGGTGCCCTAGGATTCACTATAATATGCAGATCATATTGGTGAATCCAACCCAAAATGGGAGGTCTGTCTTCAGCTACATATATTTTACCTTTGGTGGAACTATTGGAAAACGTGATCTAAATAAAAATAATCTATGAACTCCCCTTGGTAACCAGCAGGTACAATATCTTTGGGCAGTAATGGTCTCCCACCCCACTCTTGTTCAAACATACTCTTAGGAATAATAGTGTATCTAGAGCCAGTGTCAACATCAAAGACACTTGATGGCCATCAATCACGAAAAAGCCCTTGGGTCTATTTCTTCGAAAGTCACTGTCAGTAATATCAACATAACTGTCAATGCTGAGTATCCTATCACCAAAATCTCTCTTCCATGTACCACTATCTTGAATAGAAACAACCCTGGGACGTGACCTAGATTTGCACATCTTGGCAAAATGGCCACAACCCCCACACTTAAGACACTCTTTTTTTGTAGCGAAACAAAGTTTTGAGTCGGATGCATGGCCAGAACTACCACACCTAGAGAAAAGTTTGACCAGTGGTTTGCTGACAGGGTTCTTCTTACTGGTGAATTTGTTTTTGTTTCTAAGTACAGATACATTGCTAGGATCATCATCTCCTAGATCACTGCCTTCAGCGACACAGTTATCAGAAATTTCTACAACGTCATGGCTGGCACTGTGTATCTAATGCCCTTTCATACAACATTCAGATTGCTTAATGACCTTTGCCAACTCAATGGCTACTTTAAGAGTAGGGTTTTTAGCTGCCCATAGTCTTTCTTGAATTTTCCTGTTGTTACACTGCACCATCAATTGGTCTCTTATTCAATCAATCAATCAATCAATCAATCAATCAATATAGTCTTTATTTCGATTGTTCAATCATAAAAGATAAGATATTACAATATTAAAATGCATAATGGTCTCTTATTAGTTCATCAGCCAGGACACCAAAATTACATTTAATGGAGCGTTCTCTTAATCTGGCAACAAACTCGTCTACAGTTTCATCGCTCTTTTGATGGCGGGTGTAGAATTTGTAATGATTTAACACTAAGTTTTCTTCTTTGGCAAATCTAGCTTAAAGTCTGCACACCACATCCTTGTATTCATCAGGTACAGGTTGGCCATTGGCCTGCAAAGCTTGTGGAAGATACCTGAAAATACATTGCCCCTCCTTACCTAAAGTATTGAGTAGGAGTGCTTTTTTTCCTTTTCCCACTAATTTCCTGTGTTTGTGTTTGTGATCTCATATGCCAGGAAGGAAGGCAACAAAAGACAACCTCCTCCACTTATGCATGGTGGAGGTTGGGGGCACATTTGTAACAGACCGAATAGACACCGGCACCTCAGTGAATGTCATGGACGCAGGATATTTACTCTAGGATGTTATATTCCATATAGGTACCCTATATAGGCACAGGTAACATTGCAACCTTTCACCTATATTCTTCTCTACATTACATACATAACGGTTCTTAGGGACTGTCCTTTTACTTAGCTATGACACTGCATTCAGAACGCGGGTTTCCCCCTAGGTCAAATCTCATACATTATGCGTGAGACTTCTTGTAAACACAGCAGGACTAACAGCAGGACGAACATCTCCTGTATAATATCTCTGTATAACGTTCAGGCCCGACGTCATCCTTTAGGCCGACACAGTAACACAGCAAGGTAGGACCCCTGGGGAGACCTATGGGTATATATAAATCACATCTTGCTTAGAAAGACAGAGGAGACAGAGACTTCCCGGTTGACGCACTGACCAGAGACGCTCCCGCTCGCAGTGGTCTAACATTCCTTGCGGGGTGTCCAACTCGAGACA
Organism: Triturus cristatus; assembly: GCF_964204655.1. NCBI lineage: Eukaryota > Metazoa > Chordata > Amphibia > Caudata > Salamandridae > Triturus > Triturus cristatus. The sequence continues at coordinate 1,152,753,450 of NC_140583.1, read as the reverse complement.
GTACGGGGTCCCATATCCTTTAATTCTCAGGTAATATGTGTTGACTAGATCCTAGAGAGATTCTTGGCATAACACCTACACAGATGCTGGGTACATTTAGGTACACCTAGTTAGCGAGGCATCATAGGAGTACGCACTTTTTATCATGTGCTTTATATACTTGTATGTATTCATGATCATTGCAAGATGGTAGAACTATACCATCCATTTACTTTCGTAGTACTTCTAATCATATATCTCTACTAATGTCTAATGGTTGTTGCAGCTCATCTATTCTACACTAGAATAACAACTGGAAATTCTTATTGAAAACACCCAGCCTGTTTATTCTGTGTACCTCTCTGAGACAAACTAAGTGAGCAGGAATGACTGAGCGAAAGGTAGTATATTGTTTCCACAATTCTGAGGGATCAGGGTTGTCATGTTCTGAGGTTGCCAAGAACTACTCTCTCCCCGATAAGAGGAGACTCTAGTGGCACTGTGAGCTAGCTGATACAGACAGGCTAACGTAACCGGTGGGGGTGCACGGAATCATTCCACCCCCAGTCCCACATTTTATGTTATCCAAATGCGCAGATCCTGTATAGTTCATATAGGAACTACACGACATGGCGCCACCAAAGTTGGTTGGGTACTTATTTAACAGTAGAATCGGAGTAGTTCAGTTGTGCTATTCTCAGAGACCACTACTCACAAAACACCAGAGATGTCTGGAGTGGGTGGACACAAACACCCCCACAGCTGAGTAGGCTAAAAAATCCTATTTATTGGCTGTTGGTTAATCAAGCTTGAAGGACACAGTGTTCCTAAAATTGTGCAAAAACACCTTATCTTGGTTTTCTTGAAAAACTATTTAGTGTTCTAAACACAATGACTAACCAGGTCTTAGACCCACTGCAACAAACACTGCCCCTCTCAGATGCCTATGGGTATATATAAATCACATCTTGCTTGGAAAGACAGAGGAGACAGAGACTTCCCGGTTGACGCACTGACCAGAGACACTCCCGCTCGCAGTGGTCTAACATCCCTTGCGGGGTTTCCAACTCGAGACCAGTCAGATGTGGCGGAAGATGCAGATGCAATACACATTGCACCAAATTTGTGAAATACAGTTACTCTGAAACTGCTAGAGAATGGTTTAACACCTTGGGGTGGTATAGTAGTATTCGTGATTGAGGTGCATGAATCAGACAGGACAAAGGTATTTTATTCATGGGTTACATTCCCAGCAGCAAATGCCAGAACAAAAACCTTGCACTCCTACACAGAAGGAGCTGCACTAGTGGAATATTGTCCGTTTGAGGACATTGAGGTTCCGCTCACGTACCATAAACACTTATACTGATTTAAAGGCGCCCTACCCCACATATAAAGAAGAGTCAGCTCGGAAGAGAAGGGGCAACATGGCCAATATTAGCGGCCTACACACCACATCCTGACACTGAAACAATGCCACCAGGTGACTCACTCTCACAACACAAAGATGTAATAAAAATCTATAGAAACTTGACGCAATTCATCATGAGAACACTTACAGTCCAACCAGCAATGGTTGCAACAAATGGAGCTCAAGCTCAGAGTACAGCTACTAAAATCACACCACAAACATTACACGCAGTGATGGGTAAAATGCCCACAAAACGTGAACAAATGCCATTCTGGGTAGCTCAGAAAATAAAACAGCTAGAGGCAGCATTCCCGAATACTACCCAGTATGAAAAACACAGAATGCTATCAATCTGCTTGCCCATGGGGATAACACCACAAATAAAGAATTGTACCATTTGGGGTACAGTCTTTAATGCCATTTATACCAGAACTCATGGTATTCCATCATTAGCAGTGATACCAGATGTAATGAGACAAATTAGGCAGACAGTGTGGGTGGGAAAGCTTTAAAACCACCACTGATGGGCAGTCCTGAAAAGGACACTTCCAAGAAGACGCCTGCTTCAACAAAAAATAAGTGGGACAATAAAAAACAACAAAACTTTGAAGGAAACAGATCTCAATACAGAGGTAGATCTCCTCCACAGGAGCCCTCTGAAAAGAGGTACAACCTTAGGAATAGGGATAATATTAGGAAACCTGACATGTATCAGGATACTGATACACGTTCCTCTAGTTCGTTTCAGGGTTCATCGAAAAACTCCGAGAGGGAAGGAAGGTCAGACAGACAAGAAGAGCGTACAAAGTCCAGAGACATGCAGCACGCTCAAGATTACACTTCTAAAAAAGATGAGAAAGCAAAGCAAAAGCCACAGTTCAAAAAGAAGAAGGTTGTAGGTCTAAAGGTCAGACTGCCCAGAATTCTGAGGACTCGACTACTGAATGGGGAATGGGCTCTGACGATGCTAGACAGTGCAGCAGAAGTAACAATAGCTCACCAGAACCTGATGGAATTTCTGGTGACAGCAGACTTGAATGATTATATCATGGTGGAAACACCTGATACTAGGGTAAGTGTCCCACATAAGTTATATGAAATAACACTCCAAATGGAGGGGGACAAAGGTAGGACAGTTAGAGGTCTCTTTTGGGGGATTTGTCATTTGGCTATGGCATTTTGTTAGCTGAAAAAGATTAGCTGCCAGCATTTGTCATGGATTGCCCTAAAGGAGAAACGGTAATTTTACCACCATTCTCAGACCATATTCCCAGGCACATAAAACACACATATGTACAAGAGTGGGCAGCAGCCCAAGCGCTTGCATGATACAAAAACCATGTTGGATAAGATGAGTTTTCAACCCACCACATACTGCCTTTAAAAAATACTTCAACTGCACAAAGGCAGTATTCAATAAAGCAAGAAGCTAAAAAACAGGTCAGGGAGATCTTAGATCAACTTGAATACCATGGGGTGATCGAAAATTGCACCTCATCGATAAACGGTCCTTTGTTTCCGGTCATGAAACCTGACTATTCATATAGTTTAGTCTTAGATTGAAGTCATTTAAACACTTGCACTAAGACTTTTATAGTCCAAAATGCACACAGTGCCACATTAATGAATAAAATTGTGTGGAAAAAATATAAAACACTTGATATCTCAAATGGATTTTTCTGCCAGAATATAGCACCTGAAAGCAGGTATCTAACAGCATTCTTAGCGCTAGGGTCCCAGCATCAATTTTATCAACTCCCCCAGGGGTATAAGAACAGCCCTGGGTTGTTTTCGGCCAGAGTAACTGAGTTACTTAAAAATTTGGATGAAAAGGCATTGTCCTATGTGGATGATATTTATCTAATGGACAATGACCTAGAGGAGCACTTGAACAGAGTGAATACCATAATTTTGGGATTTGCATCTGTGGGCTGCAAATTAATCTTTAAAGAATCAAAAATTGCCCACCTAAGTGCCCTGTTTTTAGGACATGAGCTTTCAAGTGAAGGAAAAAGCCTGGCAGCCAATTATCTTTTTTGGCGCGCTGCTCCAACCTCCAAAATCATTAAAATATTTACAATCAATCCTGGGATTCCTAAATTTTGGTAGAACATACATTTTAGATTACGCAGAAAGAGTAAAACCTTTCTACGATTTAATAAAACCTTATTTTTCAGTAATACAATGGACACAGGAACACACAGATATCCTTCGTTCCTTACAAGCTGACATGATAGCTTCCAAACACTTACAGACACACGTAAACAGACGCAACCTGGTGATCCGTATAGTTGCGGGTCAATCTGGGTACACCTATCTAACATATAATGAAGGTGAAACAGTACCAATTGCATACAATCACATTTGTACACAATGCTGAGATGCGCTTTGCATCTACAGAAAAGATACTGACAGCAGTCCAAACTGCTGCAGTAAGAGAAAGAGCACTGGCACAGGAGAAACGAATAATAGTAGTGACTCTGGTTCCAGCCTTAGAGGCTGCGACAAAGGCGAGCGTTCCAAACGCTAAAGCCTTACATCCGAGATGGATACAATTGACTAATTCTCTCACTGCAACAGATGTAGAATACAGGTACAACCCAAATTTAAAGACACAAGCATTTCTGCAATACGAACAAGAATATCCTCTACCAAACGAAATAATGCCTCTAGATCAGTATGAATATATAATTTACACTGACGGATTTGCTCAACCGGCCATAGAAAGTAAGCAACAATATAGTGCGGCATGCGCAATCATTAAACGTCGCATGCGGGATGGAAAGTTCCACCCAAGTTGCACAAAAACGCGATCTCTAGGAGACTGCACGGCACAGCTGGCAGAGTTAAAAGCCTTGATACTGGCACTGATAAACACGGATCGAGAATTCCCCACATAATGAATATTTGCAGCACTGGGTTCAAAACTGGCTCAAAGATGTGAAAGGTGGCACAATTAAGCACAAAATGCTATGAAAACAGGTTGTGGAGTTGAAAACCGAACTACTGAGAGCTCACATGATACATACACTGAATCATCTGCGTGATGGCGTTCACGTTGAAGGGAATTCATTGGCTGATTAAGCCGCAAAGGGGGCTGTACGCACAGCTTCCGTAGCTGCAATCGCTCATTCAAAAATGAGATTAGACGGTGAGATTATGGTGGCTGTCATTGCTTCACGCAAAAACAGCAAAGCAGCACCAAAAAGGTTTCCACTCAAGTACTCCTACAAGTTAGGTGCCAATAACATTCCATTTGCTCAGATTCCTGGAGAGGGGGATAGAGTAATTCCAAACATGGATCATAGGTTAGGTTTAATTCTAGCAGCACACAAAGGTATAGGTTCTGCACATGAGGAGTTATGGCGACTGTTTCTTTATTGAAACCACGATATTGGTGGCCTAGACTAACAAAGCAGACTAAAGACTAGGTCTTGAAATGCGACATCTGCCAGCAGATGAAAGTTTCCACCGTAACACGTCCAGCACAGACACCTTTATTAATATCAGACAAACCACTAGCGTGTGTTTACTTGGACCACTGCGGCCCCTTACAAAGAGATGGGGCTTACAGGTATATCATGGTTGCAGTGAATTCCTGCTCAAGATTCCTATGAGTGTGGCCCCAACGCTCAGCTGACGCTCAAACACATTACATTCTGACCAGGGCCCTGCATTTAGCTCTCGGGCTTACAAGGAGGCCATGCGAGGATTGGGTATAGGTTGTGGAGAGGAAAAACCAAGACCTAAAGCAATCTTTAACAGCTAGAGTATTAGGCGTGAGAGTTGGGTAAAGCATCTGTATGGAGTACATCGAGCATTGAATAACATGCCAAGAAATTATCTAGGGGGTGGTCACTCCATATGAGGTCCTATTTGGGACAAGAATGTGGGTACCTGATCTTGATTGTGAAGGCGCAGTGGCGGATGAAAAGCCTTTTGACATCCATGATCGTTTGGCTGTTTTACAGGATCTAAATAAATCCAGGACACAACAAAGTAATGTGTATATGAAGCAGACTGGGGAAGTCAAATCAGTCACGGCAAGACCTGTCTGGTTCCCAAAAGTCGGGGATCTGGTGAGAGAGCAAATAGCGGACAAGAAAGAATTTGGGCCATCATACAGAAAGCCCGTACAGGTCCTAGCAGTTGAAGGAACAAGAACTGTACTTCTACCGCCTCTTGCCAGGAAAAAGGAGAAATGATTTGTCTCAATTGACCTAATCAACCCACACTATGTGATCGATACTGAGTAGTAGTCCACGTGGACTCCAAAGTAGCAGACGCCCTCCTCTTGCTACAATTCAAGAAGTTCAAACGGAAAGATCCATCACGTTCGAAAAGTCTCCTGCAGAGAATGAAGGACTATGCAATAATGCTATGGAACTCGTTCCCCTTGAACCTGAAGTTCAAATTCTGAATCAAAATGAAAGACAAAATTTCAATTCAACCAAATACAGATGTCTACATCAACATGCCTCAACAAAAGCAAACTACGATTTCCACAAATCCTGATGCAATACCAACAATTGATCGAACTGCTTCTGGCTACTTCATAAACTTTGATACGTTTTCTTTGGATCCAAGTGAACCTGAAATGGTGCCAGCCCAAAAATCACGCAAGCAGCAAGTTAAAGACTTTCTGAACTTTCTTAAAAAGACTTACCTGGTGTCACCTTGGGTAGAACTATGGGTAATCACCTGGATATTTTTCTTTCTTTTCTGGGTAGGCTTAGTAATAGTTTTTAGCATGCTTATTAATGGAAAACACCTTCAACAAATCTCTGCAGCCCAAAAGGTGAATTTAATTTGAAAACCACACCAATCATCTCATCAAGAACAAAGAGACCTGCCATCAGTGAACATTACAGCAGTTCCTAAACCTGATGGTATATTTTGGGACAAGGTTGATTTCGATATATTTGGTCCGACCGAACTTTTAAGAATTCCTCATTTATTTAAAATATAATTGAGTGATATCATTACCTCAAGTACATTTTACGATGATTGGGACTTTGAAACTGTAAATAACATTTTGTCTGATTTAGAAAAATCTGCTGCATTTTCTAACAGTGAAACAATGGAAAGCACATCAGATTTCGAAACAATATGTTGTTATCAACACTATGGTCATCATTTTCTGCATAAATCTGCTAATCCTAAAATGTGTTCGCATACCACCAGTGGGAACATTGTCCAACACTGCAGAAAGGCAGTTCAAAAACATTTACACAAAAGTTTCCATTTTTTTCAGGGTTTAATATGTCTGACCCAGCCTCGTAATATTATAACAAGGTTGCACCAACATCAGCACAAAAAAATATGTTAACAAACACCAAACAGATTTACTCTGCTTCCTTTATTGCCCAGCTGTCTGAACAAGGTTTCAACTTATGGAAATCAGTCTGGGGTACTAGAGAATGGCAAGTTCAAGGAACTGAAGCTTTGTTTAGAGCATGCCTTATCACTCAACAGATCATGTTTTTGAACAAGACAGTGCAACAGACGTCTTGCCTTGGACTAGCCAAGAACAAAGATTTGAACACACCTCGGCTGCCGATTCCATCACACACCGAGGGTAACATAACATCACAGAAAGAGATTACAGTAGATGACATCATACAATACAACAGATCAAACCCCGATTGGAAGAAATGGTTGATTTGGCCCACAGACACTAATAGTTGTCAGGCAAGATTCATGCATAAAACCGAAGGGTTTAGTATTCATATGCCAGATCCACGTTATGTACAGAGAACATCCAGGGGTAGTGACATCCTACAGTGTTGGGAAGTTGTGTCTTGATTGGCTAAAAACCTCAACACTCTCAAAGGTGAAACAACACTTAGCCTTACTGTCGCAGGATGTGGATCACAGGGATTTTTTCTAGGTCCCAGGAAGCCACGTCAGAAACGTTCCATTTATGCTGTCTACAATGAAATATGGAAAATAGCCCAATAAGAGGCCGCAGAGAGATTACGTGAAATAGACTGTATAAATCGAGAAAAATCTTTAGCAGTGGTTGACAATGGGTTAACTACATTGACCTCCAGGATATATTCCTTAGGCAACATTGAATCTTCTGCGATAGACATACTAGAACAAGATTTGGCCATATTACAACACGGGCAATCTCAATTACCTTCTATTAGGTTGTTAAGCTGGATGCTGTAATCTTTGCGTGCAGGCTATGTGCCTTGGCGTTATATTAACAGCACGTCTCGGTTCTCTGGATACAATCTAACAGATAAACAGATGGAAATGGCACAAATGGGCGCAAAATATACAATGCTGCGTATCGAAAAACTGGATAGATTAGCATTTACAGTGGCAAACTCACTGTCCACGGAATGGCAAATCCACGGCCACATAACTCTTCCAGTCACTACTTTTCAGTTTCAGTATTGTCTTAAAAAAAAAAGCAGGCAGGCAGATATGAAGAAATGGGTAAGGAATGCATTGAGGAATCATGGGTATTACCATACAGATTTCGATGCCGGAGTGGGGATCGAGAAGTGTTTCTAAGCGGTACAAATTGTGAGAACACTGCAAGTGGATTACTCATATGCCAGGCTATAATGCTGCATGGGGCTTGTAATGGCTCTGTAGCAAACTTGTCCTGCCGTTTGAGGCGTGCCCCAGCTGCAGTGATTACTCCAGCATTCAGGCTACTTTCAAATGGGAGTTACTTGATGCTAAACAGTCAAGGCTGCTGCGGAATGCTCCCGGGCATTGCATATCGGGTAACCGTGAGCTCCCGGGTTACTTGTTGTATGCAAGTATTGTTTCCACTGACACATACAGTCAAGGAGGTGCTGTTATGGCCTTCACTGAATGTTTCTTAAATACGGTTTGATACTTTAAGTAGAATGAAAGCCATGCTTTTACAGAAGTCTGTGCCCTTAACCTCCGCTCAAGAGACTTTTGATCTCCAGATTGCAAGGTCTTCGGCAGAGAGATAGGCGCTTAGCCATACACACTGCCCTTTCCATTTCACAGAAATGGTAAATTGTATCTTTAATATGTCTGATACGACAGGCATAGTCCACCTATTTAAAAACATAGGTTCTGGACTTCTGGGTTCCTTTCAGACAGTACTTGGAGTTATACCAAACTTCATACACTCTTTATTCGGAAGCATCTTTGGAGGGCTTTCGCTAATCCTGTTTCTAGTAGCAGGTATCCTGATTGTTTTCCATCTGCTACGCAATGGACGTCGCAGTCACCAAGGAGATGGAAAAAGCACTCCTGGAGCGTAAATACCGTGACCGCATGGTACAACATCTAGGCACACCTCGCCTAAGAGAACCTAGTGCATCTTGGTTCTTGTCATTTCACCCAGTCTGGATAGACTGCATCTTACCTGTCCTCCTATGCCTGTTTTGCGGAGAAGAATGCGTGTTAGACCTTTGTTTGACACTCCCATCATGTGCGCAAATGGACCTGAATGCTTTACTGGACCCGATAACGGCCCATGTTCTGCAGTGTCCTGAGCGTATTCCAATATTGATGGCAGCATTCCTTGAGCCACCGCAGGTAGTAACTGCACCTGTTGGTATCGACACCGGCTCCTCCACAGACACTCAGGCTTTGGACAGCACACAGGCTGCCCCAGCACCGGCTGCAGACAATGTGGAACATCATCTGTGCTCAATTGACAACCTCTGTGAGGTGCTACAGGGGCCGTCTACTGCGGAAGCAAGCAACTCAAATGTTGCGTCTACTAGCCAGGACAGAAACATTTGACTCATTAGGCTCGTCGTGTGCTGAAAGAAATTCGCCCTCCTTTAACCAAGCTCAAATGTGGAACTTGAAAACAAAATTGACATTCCTTCCATTTATTGGGCAAACATGGCTTCCTAATGCTTATAGTAGTTCGGACTATAAACTCCGCACACTTTAGAGCTATGGTTTGCAAACATTTTAACATTTTAAAAGTTTTTTAGACATTTTTTAGAAGTTTTAAACATTTTAGCAGAACAAATGTTTTTATAAACTTTGTGCATACCGATATCTAGTTAGGCTAGTAGTACGGTAATAAGTTACATATGTCGTCCATTCGGAAGAGGAGGGGGTACCCTATAAAGGCGCAGGTAACATTACAACCTTTCACCTATATTCTTCATACATAACGGATCTTATGGACTGACCTTTTACCTAGATATGACACCGCATTCAGAACGCGGGTTTCCTCTAGTTTGAATTTCATTTATTATGCATGAGGCTTCTTGGAAGCACAGCAGGACTAACAGCAGGACGAACATCTCCTGTATAATATCTCTGTATAAGGTCCAGGCCAGACATCATTCTTTAGGCCGCTACACAGTAACACAGCAAGTTAGGACCCCTGGGGAGACCTATGGGTATACATACATCACATCTTGCTTAGAAAGACTGAGGAGACCGAGACTTCCCGGCTGACACACTGACCAGAGACGCTCCAGCTCGCAGTGGTCTAACATCCCTTGTGGGATGCCAAACTCAAGACCAGGACGAGGTCCCAAATTCTCTCAATCTCAGGTAATGGGGTTGACTAGATCCTAGAGGGATTCTTGGCATAACACCTACACAGATGCTAGGTAGGTACATTTAAGGTACACCCAGTTAGGGAGGCATCATAGGAGTACGCACTTTTTATCATGTGTTTTATATACTTGTATGTATTCATGATCATTGCAAGATGGTAGAACCATACCATCCATTTACTTTCTTGGGGCCATATTATCAAGGAACGGCAATAACATTATCGCCGCTTTAGCGGCAGGAAACTGCCGCTAATGCGGCGATAATGGGCTTGATAATATGCACTTTTGAATTCCCATAGAAGGCCAGGTTCGGGTGTGAACATGGGCTTCTATGGGAATTCTCTAAGGCATATTATCAAGCCCATTATCGCTGCTTTAGTGGCAGTTTCCTGCCGCTAAAGCGGCGATAATGTTATCGCCGTTCCTTGATATTATGGCCCATAGCTCTTCTAATCATATATCTCTGCTACTGTTTAAGGGTTGTTGCAGCTCATCTATTCTACACTAGAATAACAACTGTTCAATAAATTCTTATTGAAAACGCCCACCCTGTTTATTCTGTGTACCTCTCTGAGACAACTAAGTGAGCACGAATGACTGAGCGAAAGGTAGTATATGGTTTCCACGATTCTGAGGGATCAGGGTTGTCATGTTCTGAGGTTGCCAAGAACTATTCTCTCCCCGATAAGAGGAGACTCTAGTGGCACTGTGTGCTAACTGATACAGAAAGTCTAACGTATCCAGTGGAGGTGCACAGAATTAGTTCGCCACCAGTCCCATTGTTTATGTTATCCAAACGCGCAGATCCTGTATAGGTTATATAGGAACTACATGACAAGGGGTGGCCTAAGATAGGACCCAAAGAAGGTTGAGGCCATTCGCAGTGCATCCAGACCCCAGAACGCGACAGAAGTAAGAAGCTTCCTGGACATGGTGACTTACTGTGGCCTGTTTATCCCGAACCTGGCCTCCCTGTCTAAAACACTGAGGGCCATGATGAAGGCAGATGCCCCGTGGGAGTAGGGACAGAAAGCAGACCAAACCTTCAGGCAGGTGAAGGAGACCCCCTTTACGACACCACTATGGCATACTTTAACCCACAGAGGAGGACAGAATCGGTGGAGGACGCCAGCCCCACAGGGCTGGAAGCAGTATTCCTACAAGAGAAAGCAGAAGGAAAATAGGTCTCCATTGTCTATCCGAGGAGGGCACTCTCCAACACAGAGACAGGCTACGCTCAGTTCAAGCGAGAAGCCCTGGCCATCCGGTGTCTGAATTGCTATTTCCACTTATACCTGCGTGGGAAGCAGTTCAGGGTGGTCACGGACGACAAGCCACTGGTCCCAATATTCGAAGAATCCACTCAAATGGCACCCTGAGGTTCAAGAGATGGGCTTTGCAGGTTCCACTGTACTCCTTCGAGATGAACTACCGCCCAGGTAGGGACAACCTGGTGAATTACCTGTCCAGACCCAGAGGACGTGAGCAAACAGACAAAGATGAATGAGCCAAAGAATATGTATGGATAAAGGTAGAAGAGGCATGCCTGAAAACCCTGTCAATCGAAGAACTCAAAGAAGTGACAGAGTGTTAGAAATGGGAATTCTGGTTGGCTAGGGCATGCGCCTAAGCCAGGCAGAAATCACCACTCTAGTCAGGGCAAGGGAGTTACACGCTGAAGATAACCCTTGCTCACCCCCTTGGTAGCTTAGCAGAGCAGTGAGGCTTATCCCACAGGCAATGTGTAAAGTGTTTGCGCAACACACTCACACAGCAGTGACACACTGGGTACACCACAAAAGACACTCCACACAAGTTTATATAAAAATAGCCTTTGTATTACTCATAAAACACATTAGAACGTAATCACATATGTACACTGTGCCATCTGGCACTTAGGTGTCACTTTACAGGGGATTATATACATTACAGGGCCAATCTGGCTACTGTCATAACCATTAGAACTCACAGTTAGAGAGGACAACCAGTAACTACTGGTAACATTGCATGTAGCATAAACACATTATGCATAAACCATATTAGGCATACATTCTACATTACCAGTGCATCACAGTAACACTAACAAGGTGCACACATCACCTCAGACCTACGCCCAACCAAAACATAAGGTGACCACCAGGCCGAGTGGCCTTCCTCGGGGGCCTGTCTTGGGCTTCCCTGCAATGCCCTTTGTCCCAAAGTCAGGGCTCTCCCAATTGTGTGTTCATCAAGCAGCTGCACGAGATCGTGCGGTGCAGCTACGAAACCCCGATTCTTGCCCTCAAACTCAGGGCAACACCAAAAAGCGACCCCGGGCAGCCTAGGTCCCCAAGGGGGAGGGAAGCTGACACCTTGCTCCCCTTCCTCTGCCCCAGCCCAGAATGGATAAGGCTTCCGCCCTCAAGGCGATCTGAGCTCAGTGATAAGAATGCCCGTGATACCAAGAGAGGGCGGGGGTGCAACTCATCCTGGACTTCCCCCAAGAATGCATGCTCCTTTAAGGTAGGGGGAGGGGAGACACTGCCTCGATCTCTCCTCCACCGGCAACAACCACCAGCTGGTTAACCCGTTGAGCCGCAGGCCTCCCAGAGCGATCTCCCTCGACTGGTTTGGAGATGGAAGGGATGAAGCTTCCTCCTTTCCGAGGCACACATGGAGCGAATCCTCAGTTGACCCTGGCTCCTTTCTGCCCAGATGCAACGACCGGAAGAGCACGGAGCGAAGTCTCCAGTGTCTCTGCCTTCTCCGGCCTCCCCTCAATCAGGCTTCACCTGCCTAGCTTCCTCTAGGGGTGCAATGCCCCACCCACAGTCAGGCAACAGCTGCCTGGCTTCTGGTCCTTCCCTCGGACTATGGAGCGGAGTATCCATCGGTTTGGGGCAATTTCCTCACGGCACCAAAAATGCGGGGTAGGCTCCCGCCAACAGGGTCTCTGCGGTGTCTTCCTGCTGGCTTCTCAGCTGGTGAGCCTGCTCCTCGGACTCCGGTGCTAATTTCGACCCTCAACCCTGTGTCTTTTCAATGAGGGGAGCCAGCAACACGCTCTCCTCTGCAGTGCCAGGAAATCAGTGAAAACAAGCAGCGTTCTACCTGTCTCCCTCTTGCAGACACCCGTAGGGAACAGGCAGTGCTTCTCTCTACGAAGTACACAAGCAGGCCAGCCTACCGGGTCTCCTGGTGAGACAGAAGATCCTTCAGCTACCAAGCAGGGCATCAGGTCAGTCCACCAGTGGCGGTTCCTCCTGGTAGTCAGGCAGCCTGCCAGCCCCAAGTAAGCACCACAACAAACAAATGATGGACGGAATGCTGACAATGCAGACATTCTCCCCCAGTCAAGAGATCTGGGTTAAATCCATCGTTCTTTTGCCCACTACACCACCCCAGTTTAGACATGGCCATATGCAAATCAGTCTTGACCCTGTGCCTCATGGGAACAGTCCAGCCCGAACTGCCAAGCCATGTCTTCCCTGGACCGGAATCAAGCATCCTAGGACCGGTTTCTGGCTATCAGCCGTCATCAGCCAGGATAGCTTGACTCCAGTGGCGTAGTGAGCACGGGTCCCACGTCTGGGAATACCCATCCCACTTAGGGCGAAAAGCGTTACAACAAACAAATGATGGACGGAATGCTGACAATGCAGACATTCTCCCCCAGTCAAGAGATCTGGGTTAAATCCATCGTTCTTTTGCCCACTACACCACCCCAGTTTAGACATGGCCATATGCAAATCAGTCTTGACCCTGTGCCTCATGGGAACAGTCCAGCCCGAACTGCCAAGCCATGTCTTCCCTGGACCGGAATCAAGCATCCTAGGACCGGTTTCTGGCTATCAGCCGTCATCAGCCAGGATAGCTTGACTCCAGTGGCGTAGTGAGCACGGGTCCCACGTCTGGGAATACCCATCCCACTTAGGGCGAAAAGCGTTACAACAAACAAATGATGGACGGAATGCTGACAATGCAGACATTCTCCCCCAGTCAAGAGATCTGGGTTAAATCCATCGTTCTTTTGCCCACTACACCACCCCAGTTTAGACATGGCCATATGCAAATCAGTCTTGACCCTGTGCCTCATGGGAACAGTCCAGCCCGAACTGCCAAGCCATGTCTTCCCTGGACCGGAATCAAGCATCCTAGGACCGGTTTCTGGCTATCAGCCAGGATAGCTTGACTCCAGTGGCGTAGTGAGCACGGGTCCCACGTCTGGGAATACCCATCCCACTTAGGGCAAAAAGCGTTACAACAAACAAATGATGGACGGAATGCTGACAATGCAGACATTCTCCCCCAGTCAAGAGATCTGGGTTAAATCCATCGTTCTTTTGCCCACTACACCACCCCAGTTTAGACATGGCCATATGCAAATCAGTCTTGACCCTGTGCCTCATGGGAACAGTCCAGCCCGAACTGCCAAGCCATGTCTTCCCTGGACCGGAATCAAGCATCCTAGGACCGGTTTCTGGCTATCAGCCGTCATCAGCCAGGATAGCTTGACTCCAGTGGCGTAGTGAGCACGGGTCCCACGTCTGGGAATACCCATCCCACTTAGGGCGAAAAGCGTTACAACAAACAAATGATGGACAGAATGCTGACAATGCAGACATTCTCCCCCAGTCAAGAGATCTGGGTTAAATCCATCGTTCTTTTGCCCACTACACCACCCCAGTTTAGACATGGCCATATGCAAATCAGTCTTGACCCTGTGCCTCATGGGAACAGTCCAGCCCGAACTGCCAAGCCATGTCTTCCCTGGACCGGAATCAAGCATCCTAGGACCGGTTTCTGGCTATCAGCCGTCATCAGCCAGGATAGCTTGACTCCAGTGGCGTAGTGAGCACGGGTCCCACGTCTGGGAATACCCATCCCACTTAGGGCGAAAAGCGTTACAACAAACAAATGATGGACGGAATGCTGACAATGCAGACATTCTCCCCCAGTCAAGAGATCTGGGTTAAATCCATCGTTCTTTTGCCCACTACACCACCCCAGTTTAGACATGGCCATATGCAAATCAGTCTTGACCCTGTGCCTCATGGGAACAGTCCAGCCCGAACTGCCAAGCCATGTCTTCCCTGGACCGGAATCAAGCATCCTAGGACCGGTTTCTGGCTATCAGCCGTCATCAGCCAGGATAGCTTGACTCCAGTGGCGTAGTGAGCACGGGTCCCACGTCTGGGAATACCCATCCCACTTAGGGCGAAAAGCGTTACAACAAACAAATGATGGACGGAATGCTGACAATGCAGACATTCTCCCCCAGTCAAGAGATCTGGGTTAAATCCATCGTTCTTTTGCCCACTACACCACCCCAGTTTAGACATGGCCATATGCAAATCAGTCTTGACCCTGTGCCTCATGGGAACAGTCCAGCCCGAACTGCCAAGCCATGTCTTCCCTGGACCGGAATCAAGCATCCTAGGACCGGTTTCTGGCTATCAGCCGTAATCAGCCAGGATAGCTTGACTCCAGTGGCGTAGTGAGCACGGGTCCCACGTCTGGGAATACCCATGCCACTTAGGGCGAAAAGCGTTACAACAAACAAATGATGGACGGAATGCTGACAATGCAGACATTCTACCCCAGTCAAGAGATCTGGGTTAAATCCATCGTTCTTTTGCCCACTACACCACCCCAGTTTAGACATGGCCATATGCAAATCAGTCTTGACCCTGTGCCTCATGGGAACAGTCCAGCCCGAACTGCCAAGCCATGTCTTCCCTGGACCGGAATCAAGCATCCTAGGACCGGTTTCTGGCTATCAGCCGTCATCAGCCAGGATAGCTTGACTCCAGTGGCGTAGTGAGCACGGGTCCCACGTCTGGGAATACCCATCCCACTTAGGGCGAAAAGCGTTACAACAAACAAATGATGGACGGAATGCTGACAATGACTGGGGGAGAATGTCTGCATTGTCAGCATTCCGTCCATCATTTGTTTGTTGTAACGCCAAGTAAGCACCAAGCAGCACACAAACATGGGGCCCCAATACTTGTCTTTGTTCTCCCCCTGGCACAGGGCTCTGTGCCTGGTCCAAACCAGTTCTGGGGGAACTCACACATTTCTTTAAATGTGCACGGACACCTCCTTTATCAGTGTAGGCTCTATCCCCAGACACCACAGGGGGGCAGAGCCAGCATTGTATAAGGCAGGCACAGACCTATTCAGGGTCAGGGGCTACTCCTCCCACTACTCCAAATGCAGATCAGGCCTATTCAGCCTAGCGCTGACTCACCCAGCCCCTCTGGAGTCACTGCACCTCCCAAGTCTCTGTCACTCAAAGCCAGACATGCAATACACAACCGGCAGGCACAAAGACACATAGCACACAGAAATGCCAACTTCTAATAGTGGCATTTCTAAAATAGTGATAATAAATCTGCGCACACCACCGCGCAGCATTTATCACCACTATTCCAAACATACGAAACTTGATCACGCTACTCCTCTCATATTAGTAAGTACCACTGAAACACATATCAGGGAATCCCCAATGCATTCCTATGAGAGGGCAGCCTCACAGCAGTGATGAACCAAAATGGCTGTTTGTCACTACCAGGACATGCTACGCAATTAAGGCACATGTCCTACCTTTTACCTACATTGCACCCTGTCCATAGGGCTAGCTAGGGCCTACCTTAGGGGTGACAGATTTGTCACCGACATGGCACCCACTTTATGTGCCACTTCACAGTGGAAGTAAACTGCGTGCGCAGGCCCTGCAATGGCAGAGGCCTGAGACATGTTTGAAAGGCTACTTCGGTGGGTGGCGCAAGCAGCGCTGCAAGTCCACCAGTAGCATTTAATTTACTGGCCCTGGGTATATGAGATACCCCTTTACAGGGAACTGATAGGTAAATTAAATACGCCAAACAGGTGTAGACCAATCTTACCACGTTTACCATAGAGAGCACATGCACTTTACACTAGACAGCAGTGATAAAGTGCCCAAAGTCCTAAAACCACCAACACCAGGTCAGAAAAAATACCAGGAGGAAGGCAAAAAGTTCATGGATGACCCTGCAAAAAGGGCCATGTCAAACACAGAGGCCGACAAAAGTCTCTTGATAGCTAAAGGGGCACTAACCACTAAGAAGTGGAAGAATTTCCTGGACAGATCCAAGTCCTTAACACCCCCAGAACAGATGACGAGAACCCAACTCGGGGGAGTTAGTCAAACTAAGGGCCAGAGAAGAAGGTCTACTGCTCAACGGCCAGCAGATTGTGGTACCCTGGAGTCTATGGGCCTGAGAAATCGATTTGGCCCACCATGGGGTGGTCAAAACGAAGCCAAGACTGCGGGACAAAGTAAAGGGTCCAGGGATTGACGCCCAGGTGGATGAGAAGGGTTGCAACTGCCATTTGTGTTTCACCATCAGTGGGGACCCTCCATCAGCCCCGGTAATCACTGAAGAACCTAGCCTAAAGCCATGAGCAAAAGTCAGCATGGACTTCAGGCACTTCCCGGACAACCACCTCACGACTATGCTAGTTGATTCCCACACCAAATTCCTGATGATTGAGTTTGTATCATCAATGGTGTTTTCAAACATCAAGCAACAAACACAGAAGTCCCTATAGCTTAATACACAAGAGGACAATTACCTCACCCTGGACCGAGTGTCTTGTTATGATGTATAGCAATTCTAACCTGAAACTAAATATATTTCCCCTAAAGGACAATGCCTTACTCAAAAACACTTGTGTTTCTGCCCATCCACAGTCTAAAAGTACAGCACACAATTCCTGTAAATATTTCTAAACTTGAAACACAAATTATATTAAAAAGATTTATTAAAAATAATTTAAAACGATTTGTCACATATTCATTCAAATGAAGCTATTTGCAGTCCTCCCAATACAGGTCACAATCTAATTTCATTACACATATAGATAAAACCATTTTTTAAAAACAGTAGACGCAGCGTTTCGGTGACAATTCGATATTTTCAAATCTAGGCAATTGTAGAAGAGTAGGATCTGCACTTATGTTGCCCCCACTTTTTTTCTGATGTTAACACTGGTTTCTGGCTATAGTCTGGCTGGGTCCCTGCTAATCAGGGCCCCAGTCTCTCTGTTCTCTCTAAACAACTTGGAGTGCATATTAGATGCACTAGTGATTGGATACTGTGGTACCTTATGAGCTCCTAGTATATGGTACCTTAGGTACCAAGGGCATAGGTACTTCACAGGCCTACCAGGGGCTGAAGCGTGTATTATGCCACCCCTGGAAAGCAGACTAAATCTGACACCACAGGCCTGCTACTGCAGCCTGGGTGAGGTAGTGTTAGCACTCCTCACTGAGGTATAGGTTCCTATATCTCACCTTACACACACACATACAAACCTATCAGTCACCCCTAAGGCAGGCCCAATCAATCCTGAGGGCAGGGTGCTTGGTTTACAATGTGAGGGGGTGCCTCTGCATGAGCAGGGCCCCTCTGCAGCTGGCAGAGTCTATTCTCTGTGGCTGTTTGTTGATGCGGTTAAACCATATACTCTTAAGTGCATTATAACCTAGCGGTAAATGCTAACTTTGGAATGACTGCATCAAAACATGTCGTGTTTGGTATCAAACAACTTGGAATCATACCCCCACACCAGTAACTGGTGTGGGAGTAGGATCCCACCCTTCTAGAGGGGAAGACATGTACCCACTGTGGAAACACTGTAGAAATCTGAAAGAGCCCTGGCATCACAAAATGGTTGCTACCAGCACAGACACTGGGCTGCCCTCCTGCTGCTGACTGAAACTCGCAGTGGAGGAGGCCCAAAAATAGGCATCCTGTCACAGGGAGGTGTCACCACCTTCCAGACAGGATTTAGTGTATTGGGGATGAGTGGGTGCACTCTTAGAGTGCTTTGAAGTCCTGCATTGGGGGAGCAGTAGGCTCCTCTGTGCATATGCCAGCTCAAACCGGTTCAGGGGCTACCTGCCTCTACTCTGGCGTGAAACTGGACAAAGGGAAGTGGGCGTAACCACCCACTCCCCTGACCCTCCCAGTGGAGTGGTCATAGAACTAGTCCCTCCCTTTCCTTTAGTATAAGATAGGGAAACCTTGCCATTGCAAATCAGATATCCCTGGACGACGCTCTACAAGAAGAATCCTGGCCCTTCGACGTTCCACTACCTTTGGAAGACTGAAGAATCTCCCATGGAGTCAAGGAGTGATTCCCCTGCTTGGCAGGCACCAAAAACTGGAATCAACGGTCGCAAACTTTCCCGCTCCCGCCAGAGTCCGAAATCCCTGCAGCCCCGGAAGTGGATTTCCTAACTTCTCGACGGCCATTGTGATTCCCCAGCAGAGCTGAGGCGAGTGGACCCCACGAGTGACGAGGAACAGCAATACCCGGGTACCGTGCACTATTGTCGAGTGCAACCCCTTCACGACGTTCTACAAACTGGTGCATTGGACCACGTGTGGTCCAAGCCTCCAGTAGGACTTCCCTTGAAAATCAGAGGCCTACCTCGTCCCAAGTGACCGTGGGATCCTCACGAGGCGTCTTCGCGATCCCTTGCCGGCTGGCTTGTGGATCCCCTGAAGACTTTCTCATCAAACCAAAGGGCTCCCCTGGTTGCTCCAGGCCTGCCTTGACTTACCCTCGGGTGAGTCCCTCCGACCTTGGTGGTCTGCACCGCTGACTTTCTTCAATTTCCACAAGACTTGCTGTTGCCAAGGCTTGTTGGCTCCAATCCGGTTGCGGACACCTCAGTAAGCTGCAGACTTCGTGGGACACTCCGAATCCAGCTCCTGGTTGTCGTCGACGCCTCCTGGACCTCGTGGCTGAAGAGTCAAAACACCCTTGATCACCTGAAATCTCCCGACTTCCGTGGGCATCCGTCTTCCTGGCCCCGGGTCACTGGCAAGTGACTGTGAACACTGTCCCTTCTGCTTTCAGGTCTTCTTCATCTTGAATCCAGCCTTGGATTCCACTGGACACTTCTCCAGTCTTCATAAGCAGCAAAACTTCTTCGGCTTCCTTTGAAAACAACGAAGCGACCCGACACCAAAAGACACCTATGCACCCGGCTTCCCTGGGTGAGGTAACTCGTGCACTCCGGTGCTCCTGTGGGTGTTGGCCCTCGAACTACTTACCTTATAAGTGGCTTGCTTGTAGACTCTCCAGAAGTACCCTAAAACTTAAAAAATCCAACCGCGACTTGCTCCATTGAAATCAATAGGGAACCCGCGGCTGTGTTCTCACACTGCACGCGTCTCCCGTGGGTCCTTTACTTACCTGCCTTGGGTGGATTAGTGAGGCCCCAGCAATTCTACAGGCCCAAGGCCTTGCATCCCTTGCAAGTCGACATTCCTTAACCTCTTTTTTAGTATATGGTCTGGTACGCCCCTAGGGCCCCAGCCATATTTGTGCTTAACTTATTGTGAAACGTTGATATTTGCATATGTTCCTGACTTCTAATCTCATAAAGCGATTAGTAGAGTGTGTCTAGTAATAAATACATATATATTTTACATATATTCCTGTGTGGTGTCCTTTCATTTGGTAATTCAAGAGATTATAAGGTAAAACAAGCTGCTTTACATTCCTATGAGACTTAGCCTGAAGGCTGCTCTCCACAGCTACCACTAGGATAGCTTTCTTTAAAAGGTTGTCTTAAACCTATCTACCATAAGAGTCGAATTGGACTGGTGCAAGGTGGCCACTATAACTAGTGACCAGCATATGCCAGGCCAACTTCTCACAGCAATAAAAATATTTAGTTTATAGACCTACACATTCCACTAATAAAGTATGCTGTAAAATCCTGATACTTAATTTAACAAAAAACGGTGGTTTTGTCTATTGCTACATTCTTTCAAATCTTATACAATCAGTGCCACTAGTATCTTAAAATAAGTAATCTTTTCATTAAGGATAGGAGATACAAAGATAATTAATGCTCTCTTTCCATTTAGTGGCTCTATCAGTGAAGCCCCAGCAGTGGCGAGATTTCTATCCCCCACAGATTATGCAATTGAAAACATAATCCAGCTAATGAGAAGGTATGGAACGAGTTCGTAGTGGCATCTATTAGAAAGCATGAGTCATTGAAGTGGGTCAATATTAAAAGAGACCATGAATTAAGGAACAGGATATAATCTCATTTAAATGTATAGTTCTATGGCAGTAAGTATGTAAAGAAATTCCGACTGTAACATAGAGGTAACTGGTGTTATAGATACGCTACAGTTTTTGGTATACCTTTGAGGGTCTGAGTGTTAAGTTACGGTAGTGGATGTATAGAACAAGAATGTCTTTTATGGAAATATAAAGAATGTAGCAATAGACAAAACCACAGTTTTTTTGTTAAATTAAGTATCAGGATTTTACAGCACGCTTTATTTGTGAAATGTGTAGGTCTCTAAACTAAAAAATGTTATAGCCTAGATTTGATGAAAACTTTTTGTCCTGAAGAAGGTGAAAATATCGAATTGTCACCGAAACGATGCTTCAACTGTTTTAAAAAAACTTTTTATCTATATGTGTAATGAAATTAGATTGTAACCTGTATTGGGAGGAATGCAAATAGCTTCATTTGAATGAATATTTGACAAATCATTTTTAATTATTTTTAATAAATCTTTTAAATATAATCTGTGTTTCAAGTTTAGAAATATTTACAGGAATTGTGTGCTGTACTTTTGGACTGTGGATGGGCAGAAATACATAAGTGTTTTTGAGAGAGGCATTGTCCTTTAGGGGAAATATATTTAGTTTCAGGTTAGAATTGCCATACATCATAACAAGACACTCGGTCCAGGGTGAGGTAATTGTTCTCTTGTGCATTAAGATATACGGACGTCTGTGTTTGTTGCTAATATGTACACCCTGTCCCTTTACAAAACATAGGGGTATCGCCCTCCTTTTTAAACTTTAAAGTTATCAAACATCAAGCCTGTTTTGAGAAGTTACTTTGCTTGCTTGGCCTCCCCAATGAAATAAAGACAGACAATGGGCCACCATTTTAGCGGCAAGAATTCCAAGAGCATCTGGCACATCTAGCCATTCGGCATAGGAAGGTAACTCCGCAATGGCACTAAGTAAATGGAGAGGCCGAACGTTTCATGAGGACCTTGAATTGAGCTCTCCGAACTGGGCTGGAATGGTGCGAGAATGCTGAATACTGCCTTCACCGATTCCTGCAGGCATACAGACAGACCCCCCATTGCACAACGAACTACGCATCAATGGGCCTCCTGTTT
This sequence comes from Triturus cristatus, assembly GCF_964204655.1. Classification (NCBI taxonomy): domain Eukaryota; kingdom Metazoa; phylum Chordata; class Amphibia; order Caudata; family Salamandridae; genus Triturus; species Triturus cristatus. The sequence continues at coordinate 1,152,731,332 of NC_140583.1, read as the reverse complement.
TAGATGCCCACTCGAGACAGCATCCCGGCTCAAATTACAGCCTGCCATCATGAACGTACAGGCCACACAAGCGAAAAGAACCAACAACTGGGCGAGTTTGGTGAGAGGAGCAGAAACCTGCCTGCTACAAGTGGGAAATCGGGTCACCATGCGGGACCGCCACCCCACGGTGGAAGTTCCGCATCCCGTTTATGGCCGAAATCTGGCAAATAGTGAAGATAGGAGAGACATTGGTTACCGTCCAGAGGGGATGCAAAACCGTGGCCAAAAAATGTGTTGTGGTTCAAAAGGGTGACCAACCCCACACAAGAATTCAATGATGAATTGAGAGGCGGAGATGATGCAAACTGGGAAGGGCCATCCAGTAGGAACTCCCCAGAGTAAGACCGCTCTGGGAGGCCCCATGACACCAACGCCCATCCCAGAAGTTGGGGGATCGCCACAAGCTGTACCTTGCCAGCAATCCAGCCCTCCAGCTCGAGGGAATCCAAGCAACTCCATCGGGACTAGCAAGAGTGATGAAGGGAACTAAAGTCAGAGGTATGATCTTCACCCCCACCCTGTGCTAATTCAGAATTTAAAGGACTATGTTTGTCCTGTGTAGTTGACTGAAGATGTGGGCATATCCCAGTAAAAGTTGGAAGGTATGTAGAGTGTCACCCGGCCTCTATAGTACATTGTATCAGCATTCACCGTGAGGGCCGGGCTTGGCCCGGAGGTATAACTAAAGGGGATGGTGGTCACTCATGGCCACTACAAAGAGATATGCAGTGAGAGTGTGTGGTTTCTCAGAGCACTCACACTGTGTGGATTTTTGAAGCCTAATATTGTGCCCGCCACACAGTGGACACATCACCAATGCCTTAAGACCCTCATGGGCGAGTTGATTGATTGAATGAATGTGAATGTAGTTAAATAGTATGATTTAGGACCTATGCTTTGAGAGAAATTTATTTGCTACATCTGTGGTGCTTTTGTATTTTTTTGTTTGCAAGCAAGTAGTGTAATTAATTTGTCACTATATGTATTTTCTACTGCATATGTTTTACAGTGTTGATTGACGCTCTGATAGACCAAAAGCAATCTTCAGGACCTGTCTGGTTTTAAAACCAGAAAAATAGCTGGGTTCATAAACAGTGGTTACTTAGTGATAATTCCTCGACTATTTCCTGACATTTCAGAGCATCTAAAATTCGCTTTGAAGCTTTTTTGCTTCTGGTTTCAATGGATACTGCTGTTGAAGCTGTGGGTCACCCCTCCAAGGAACTAAAAGTGGACCCACTTCCTTATCACAACCTGCTTGGGTTTTATATACCACTGCGGCCATTTCTATACCCATTTATTACCAAACCGGTCTTGGAGACTGATGTCTGTTATAATCCCATTTGAGAGCTATGCTGACTGGCTTAAGTAAAATAGGGATTGAAACAGGCAGACTGTTGTGAATGAAGCACATGAGGCAGAGCAAGAAGCTCTGTTTTAATTACTTTGTCATAGCTGTGAAGCCACAACCTGACAGATGCCAAGATGTTTGGCGGAGAACTGGAAAAGAAGGGAAACCCATACTGCTGGCAGGGCACCAAATAGTGAGGATGACAGACCTGTGCACCCAAAGTGAAAGTCGGATTTATGATTACCGAACGTTAAAAATGCTACTTTAGAAATTTGGCATTTTTCTGCTCTTAAGCCCTGTGTTCCTGCTGTCTGTGTCCAATTCACGTCTGGGTTGGGTGACTGCTGGGCTTTGTACATTCCCTCTAGACAGTCGCACACAAAGGGAGCTTAGGTGTGCCTGATGGGCTATTCACATTCTGATGGGACATCCTGGACAGGATGGAAGGGAAGAGCTGACACTTTCACCTGAATGGTCTATGCCTGTCCCCAAACAAAGAGCTGCATACCCCCTTTAGTGTGTCTGTAGCCAGGGCAGGAAAGGGAGTACATCTGTGCACTTCAAAGCCCCTCTTTGCAGTCACCCGCACTTAAAAAAACTGGACTTCTGACCCGACCAAATCAGTACACTTCTGGACCTGTTGATACTCTGCCAGGAAGAAAGACTGCTGTACTGCTGAAGGACTGCCACTTTGCTGGACAGCTGCCCTAGAAGAGCGGTTTTTCTGTTGTGCTGACCTGCCTGCTGCCTTCTCTGCCTGAGTGAAAAGGACTGGACCTACACCACTTGAACCTAAAGTGACTCCAAGGGCTTTTCTGCTTGCGTCCTGTTATGCAGTCTCAGGGACATCAAAGACTGCCTGCACCTCTCCAACCAGTCCTACCCTGCCAAGTGGTGCTATTCCAGTCCTGAGCCCTTGGAAGTGTATTTTTATTTGCTGCCGTAACAAAATCAATGCATCGTCGACTTTGCGCCAGTCAGAACCCACGCAATTCCCTTTGGCGCAACACATCGTTGCTTGGAGGACACCACATCACCAGCAGCGCGGCTCAATCGTGATGCATTGCCTGCTTTACAAGGGGTCCTATAGCGACGCATCTCCCAACTGTGTGAATTAGAACTTACGCATCGGCTACAATGATAAGGATCGACGCTGCTGCATCGCATCCGACCACTCCTTGCATCCTGCTCCTCGCCATCGGCGCTTCCTCGATGAAGGTACTGTTTGTAGTGTGCCCTACGTGGCTACCCTCCAGGGCTGTCGGGTCGTGCTTGCCCAGACAGCCTCGGTGCCACTTTATGTTTCTAAGCGCTATATTTCAAGATATTGTTTAAAAATTAATAACTTCTGTTCTACTAATTGGATTTTTGTAATTTGGTTCTTTTTGTGTTCATTAAGTTAAGCTCTATCCTTCTTACCTGGTGTGGATTATTTTTGTGTGGTGTTATCACTGTTGTACTGAATTAAGTGTGGCACAAATACTCTACACATTGCCCCTTAAGTTAAGCCTGCCTGCTTTGTGTCAAGCTACCAAAGGGTGAGCTCAGGTTAATTAAGGGTTTAAATCTGAGTAATCCTGACTAGGAGTGTGGCCTCTACTTGGACATGGTGCATATCTCTGACAACTACAGACCCAGTTCTAACATTGGTGATCAGCGGTGAAGATAGGACTTGTGTTTGTGCAGTACCTTACAGTAATTTGGTGTACACTACCATACTCATCTAAGACCAATTCAGATCAATTGTCTCTGATCCTCATTGGCATTTTTTCCTATTCTCCTTGATTGGCATTTTCAATTATTAAATTATTGCTTTTTAATTAAGTCATGTCTCTAACTGGAGATCCTACATCTGCACCTAAATGATGGAGTGTGAGCTGGCCCAGCTGGATAGTTACAGTTTGGCCGAGCTCAAAGTTTTCTGCAAAGGATTGTGGCTTTCTATGGAGATTTTTACCAAGAAGGTGAAGCTGGAATAGGTGCCGAGGGCCTCGCTAGATGCCCGGGGTGCACCTGTGACCCCAGAGAAACAGGATGTGATAATAGATGAGGATGATGTGGAGCTGGATTCACTGGATGATCTGGGACTCCCTATGGGCAGGAAGCCAATGGAGCGGAGGTTCCTACCATTGCAGGAAACAGCATCCCATCTAGAGACCAGTCCTCGGAGAAGCTGGAGGACAGGAGAGAGGAGAGGAAGTTAAAATTTGAGCTGTCAAAGCTCAGGTTGGAGAAAGAGAGAGCCTTGTAGGAGAAAAGGATAGTGAAAGAGGAGCAGGAAAAGAAAAGGAGTTTGGCACTGAAAGTGGAGGAAAGCAAAAGGTGTGAGGAGAAACAACTACTTCTGGCTCATGAACTGAGTCTGAAGAAGCTGGCAATTAGAGCCAGGCAGGCTGGGTCCAGCAGTGATGGTGACAGCATACCTAGAGTGTCTACTGGTAAAGAAAGGGTCCACATCCCAAAAGATTTGTGTGAGAAGGCGGGCGTAAGGACCGGACTCTTACGTGAGAACATGGAGCCCCTATCCCGACGCGCTGGTTCGCTACGAGTCAGCTGTCCACAGTTTGACAGTACGAAGGCAGGAATAAGGCAACAAAACACACCCACCTCTTCTATGTCCTTACAGCGGGATTCAAACGCAAGACCGGAAGTAGGAGGAGACACCCCAGAAATGATCGTCAACTTCCAATGAAAGAGGAGCGGAACGAGGGAGGCTGGTCTTTGACCGACATCGGAGTCGCGAACAGGAAGACACAGAACGGAGAGTATCAGAGGAGAGAAGACGGCAACCCCGCGGAAGAGAAACGGCGAGACGAGGACGTTGGTCGAGACGAAGAGGAGCCGGAGGAGCAGTGGAGCGAGGAGTGGTGGTATCCGCCAGAGGAGGCTGGAGAGCGGCCGCAACTCAGGAGAGTTGCGGCGGAGCCGGTGAGTTACTACGGCATCGGGGATAGTAAGGGAGGGTACGAGGGCGGCAGGAGGCGGCTGGACTAGCAAGGAAGGGACACCCCTAGTAACTTCCGTGTGGAGCACCTCTTGGTTCAGTTCCCTGACGCACCTCTTGGTTCAGTTCCCAGACGCACCTCCCAGTAATGCGAGCACCAAAGACACGCACCTGATAGACACCGTTTGCTTCTTAATCTTCCACCCCACCTTCCTTTTTAAAACCCCCCCGAGTTGGTCTGGAGTATTGTCCGCATTTACGAAATCTTAGACCTAAGAAACATCGTAACCCACCGGGTGTGGTGACGGGTATAAAGCGCACTTTCCCTCCTCACAGCAGCGACTGACGGCTGTTTTCTCTCCTCTCTTATGAGCCTCTGGGGTGCTACTGACGGAACAGACGAGCCGGAACCAGCCACCTACAACCTCCAGCCTAGCTCATCAAGAATGGACCAAAGAGAGGAAGAAGAAAAAGCCAGTGTCGCACCGCCTACCATTCCTGACAATAAAAAGAGCACCTTTGGAAAATATATTCAGCCTCCTCGTTTGTTTATCCGACCCACCCTCCCACAAGTGGTGTCAGAAGTGGGATTAAAAGGAGACATGGAGGCTGCACTCGCAAAAATGGCGGAGAACCAAGAACATCTGGGGAAAGTAATGGAACGCTTCTTGACAGTCGTGGAAGAGGACCGAGGCAAAATGCAACAAAGTCACGGAGCAGCCATGGACAAAATCACTGAGGCCCTTGGACACCAGAGAGGGCCCACCACTCTTCCCTCTGTTGTCCTGCAGAGGTACGTGAGTGGTGAAGTTCCCAATTATTTCTTAAATAACTTTGAGAGAATGGCCACTGCAGCATCCTGGCCCACCGACAAGTGGGGCCAATATTTGGGACCCCTTCTGTCCGCCGACTTACAGGCCGCCTATCAGGCCGCAACAGCTCAAGGGGTGGTTCCATATGCAGATATAAAACGCTGTATCATGGAGCGGCTGGGTGTGGATGATGAGACATACCGGATGAAGTTGTGACAAATGAAAGAGGGACCGCAAGAGATGCCACGAGCCCTGTACTTTAGGGTGAAAGACATGGCTGATGGTTGGTTGAAGCCCGCCACTACAGATAAAGATGGAATCATGGCCAAAATATATCTAGAATAATATCTCACCTCTCTTCATCCACCCATCCAGAGATGGGTGCTCCAACAGGCTCATCTTACATACACTCGAAACGGCGGTCGAGATAGCCAGTGAGTATAGCAGGGCTCAAGAGAGCCAAAAGGGCCGAGAAGACACAGCTGGGAGATCAGGGGGAACAGGGCTACAACGGCCACCCCGTCCGCCTGTGGTGAAGAAGCCAGAACCCGTCACAGTCATAACCGGGACACCAATCTTTCGACTCCCTCCTGCGGGACCCCAATGCTTTCAGTGCAGAGGAATGGGTCACATTGCCCGATTCTGTCCTCAAAGGGAAGAGCCAATGGAAATCGGTGTAGCCCGAAATTACTATTGTTCTCCCTCTGGGAAAAGACCACCGCCTTATCACTGCAGAGTGACAGTGAATGGACAACCAATTACCGCTCTGGCCGATACCGGTTGCCTACAAAGCGTAGTCCGACCACAAGATATTGGACCAGGACTAGGGCCGGTTGAGGGGACCGTGGCCATACGCTGTGTCCATGGTGATACGAAACCGTATCCCTCAGCACAAGTACGGATACAACACCCAAGTGACCCTGGAGCCACTCTGAAGGTTGGACTAATACCCTGTTTACCAGAACAAGTAATCCTCTGGAACGATTATCCAAACTTGTCACAAATGTTGCAGGAAACAAGCACCGAAGAAGAAGAATGGTGGTCCATGGCGCCCTTTTCCCAAGAGGAGGATCAAGACTGGCCGCCAGCAAAGAACCGGAAAAGCAGAAAGCAAAAGAGGACAGAAAAATGGAAAAACCCGACGGTTCTACCTGTCCTTCAGGACGAGAATCCCTGGGAAACAGACCGAAACTTTCATGCGGCACAAAGAGAAGACCCGGTGGTACAAGAAGCTTGGGACAAAGCCCTACCGGGTGAAGATCCCCTCCATGTAGATCCCTATTTCTTTATACACAATGGGTTGTTATATAGAAAGGGGAGTCCCACTCAAAAAGCCCAACTGATAATCCCAGGTCCCTTTAGAGAAAAGGTATTATATCTAGCTCACAGCCACCTCCTAGGGGGACACTTTGGTGCAGAAAAGACCGAAATGCAAATCACGGAACGCTTTTACTGGCCAGGTATATACCAACAAATAAAAAAATATTGCCGAGAATGCCCCATATGTCAGAAAAACACCAGGTATCATCCTCCCCGAGTACCCCTTCGCCCTCTCCCTATTATAAGTGAGCCCTTTAGCCAAATTGGGATGGATATTATAGGTCCGTTGTTACCTTCCCAAAGCGGGTGCCGTTATGTTCTTGTTATGGTAGACTATGCCACCCGTTTCCCGGAAGTCATACCCTTGCGTTGTCCGGATGCCCCTAACTTTGCGAAAGCCATGATCACTGTCTTTGCTAGGGTAGGATTCCCAAAAGAGATCCTGACAGATCAAGGGACCCCATTCGTATCCAGATTAATGAAGCAGGTATGTGTGCAGTTGGGAGTCAAGCAAATAAGGACTGCGGCTTATCATCCCCAGACGGATGGCTTGGTTGAACGTTATAATGCTACCATTAAGGCCACACTAAGGAAACTCCTGGCTCTTGAGTCTAGGAAATGGGAAGACATGTTGCCACTGGCATTGTTCGCCATCAGGTGCAAGGAACAAAAAAGCACAGGTTATTCCCCCTTTGAATTGTTATATGGGCATAAACCCCGTACATTTTTAGAGATGGCTCAGGAGAAATGGGAAGCTGAACCTGATGAGTCAAAGCCATTGGTTGAATATGTCTCCAATTTACGAACACACTTAGGGCAAATCAGGACGATAGTCAGGAACAGCTTAGAGGAGGCACAAACAGCACAAAAAGGCCAATATGATAAAAAAGCAAAAGAAAGGTCCTTTGACGTGGGTGATGCCGTACTACTAATGATGGCTACATCAGATCACAAATTACTGGGGCAATGGCAGGGTCCCTATACTGTAGTCGAGAAGGTGACCCCTGTGACCTATCACATCGAAACGGACCCGGTTAGACATACCTCCCAGATATATCACATTAATCTGTTGAAGAGATGGGAGGGACCTTTGCCGGTGCTTATGAGCGGAGGAGAGACACCAAATCCCTTGTTCAACCAATGTATAGACACTGACCTTCCTTCTAAATTAAGACAGGAGCTCGTAGAGACATTAAAACCCCTTCAGGAAAACTTTTCCACTAGCCCAGGCAGAACCACACTATTTGAACATGCCATAAAAACCCCTCCGGGAAAACGGGTGCGTCTTCGACCATACCGGATCCCTGAGGCCAGGCGACAGACCATTTAAGAGGAGGTGCAACAAATGCTACGGATGGACATCATCAAACCTTCCGTAAGCGAATGGAATTCTTCCATTGTCGTTGTACCAAAGCCGGACGGCTCGGTCCGATTTTGTATAGATTTCCGAGAGGTCAACAAAATTTCAGAGTTTGACACATATCCCCTTCCTAGGGTAGATGAAATGGTCGAAAGAATAGGGAGGGCTAAATACATCAGTACCCTAGATCTGTGTAAAGGATATTGGTAGATTCCTTTACGAGAACAAGATAGAGAAAAAACTGTGTTCTCTACGCCAGATGGCTTATACCAATTTAAAGTATTGCCCTTTGGGTTATATGGGGCCCGGCTACATTTCAGAGGGACATGAATGTGATACTATGACCCCATGAAGAGTATGCAGGGACTTACATAGATGATATAGTCATCTACCATGACTCGTGGGAACAACACTTACTCCATCTGTCCCAAGTGATACAGGCCTTAGGACAATATGGCCTTAGAATCAATCCCGCTAAAAGCCATTTAGCCGCACAGACGGTCCGTTACCTCGGATGCCTGTTAGGGGAAGGGGTCATAAGACCTCAAAACTCTAAACTGACTGCCATATCCCAAATTCCCTTACCCCGGACAAAGAAAGACCTACGTGCTTTTCTGGGCCTGCTGGGATATTACCGCTGCTTTATCCTCAGGTTCTCACAACTAGCAGCCCCCCTTACTAATCTACTCCAGAAAAACGTGAAAACCGAAGAGGTATTGAAACATCCTTCCTCCGATATTGTGCAAGCTTTTGAGTCCCTGAAAACATCCCTCACCTCCGATACAGTGCTAGCTAGTCCAGACTACTCTCTTCTTTTCGTTCTTCAAACCGATGCATCGGATCAGGGGTTAGGGGCCGTACTGTCCCAAGTCACAAACCAGGGAGAGAAACCCATACTGTACATCAGGCGGAAGTTATTCCCCAGGGAGAGGAATTATGCCACCATAGAAAAAGAACCTTTAGCGATCAAGTGGGCTATAGATACCTTACGATACTATCTTGAGGGACGGGAATTCACTTTATATACAGATCATGCTCCCCTGGAATGGTTAGCCCGGCATAAAGGGAACAACGAAAGAGTTCTTAGATGGTTCCTATCACTACAGCCCTATCGGTTCCACACGAAACATCGAAAAGGAACAGAACAAGGGAATGTGGACTACCTGTCTAGGTTTCCTCAGAACCAAAACCCTAGTAGTAAGACAGCAAGGGAAAGGGGATGTGAGAAGGCGGGCGTAAGGACCGGACTCTTACCTGAGAACATGGAGCCCCGATCCAGACGCGCTGGTTCGCTACGAGTCCACTGTCCACAGTTTGACAGTACGAAGGCGGGAATAAGGCAACGAAACAAACCCACCTCTTCTATGTCCTTACAGCGGGATTCAAACGCAAGACTAGAAGTAGGAGGAGATAACCCCGGAAATGATCGTCAACTTCCAATGAAAGACGAACGGAACGAGGGAGGATGGTCTTTGATCGACATCAGAGTGGCGAACAGGAAGACACAGAACAAAGAGTATCAGAGGAGTGAAGACGGAAACCCCGCAGAAGAGAAACGGCGAGACGAGGACGTTGGTCGAGACGAAGAGGAGCCGGAGGAGCAGTGGAGCGAGGAGTGGTGATATCTGCCGGAGGAGGCTGGAGAGCGGCGGAGCCGGTGAGTGACTACGGTATCGGGGATAGTAAGGGAGGGTACGAGGGCGGCGGGAGGCGGGTGGACTAGCAAAGAAGGGACACCCCTAGCAACCTCCGTGAGGAGCACCTCTTGGTTCAGTTCCCTGACGCACCTCTTGGTTCTGTTTCCTGACGCTCCTCCCAGTAATGCGAGCACCAAAGACACGCACCTGATAGACACCGTTTGCTTCTTAATCTTCCACCCCGCCATCCTTGTTAAACCTCCCCCCCCCCCGGAGTTGGTCTGGAGTATTGCCCGCATTTACGAAATCTTAGACCTAAGAAACATCGTAACCCACTGGGTGTGGTGACGGGTATAAAGCACACTTTCCCTCCTCACAGCAGCGACTGACGGCTGTTTTCTCTCCTCTCTTATGAGCCTCCGGGGTAATACTGACGGAACAGACCAGCCGGAACCAGCCACCTACAACCTCCAGTCTAGCTCATCAAGAACGGACCAAACAGAGGAAGAAGAAAAACCCAGTGTCGCACCACCTACCATTCCTGACAATAAAAAGAGCACTTTTGGAAAATATATTCAGCCTCATCGTCTGTTTATCCGACCTGCCCTCCCACAATTTGGTATCCAGTTATGTAGCAGGGGATGACATAACCAAATGGTTCACAGCCTATGAGGGGGCTGTAAGGGTTCGGTTCTGATGACTCCTGGGGGGGGTAGGGAGGGGACTATGGAGGTATATGCCAACGGTGGGGAGGGACACAAACTTAACACTAGAGGCAAGAGAACAGAGATGCTACACTGTAATGAAATCGAAAAAATAATAAGGGTTGTGTTGCACTCAATTCTATTCTACTAGTGTAAAATTTAAAACTTTTTTTGTTGGAGCTTTTTGAATCTTAGTGTGCACTCTGTGAAGGGGCTCCTCCCTGGCCCCAAACATTCAACCGATGGTCTAGACACAATGTGCACTACTGTGTCCCCGATCAGGGTTTAAGCATCATTTTACATTGATAAACATGATTAAACTAAATAAACAGGAAATTTAAAAAATGGAGCTCCACAAACAATGTTGGAATACTAGGTGAATCAAATTGCTTTAATCAAGTCGATTTAGTTTCAAAGACGAGATTCTTGTACATAATTAGTCCATATGGGATCCGGTAGTTACATTCTTGAGACTAACAATTCAATCCAACCCAATGCATTTCAGGAGGATATAGGAGTTCTTCATCAAGGGTATCTACAAACAAAAATACATTTATTTTTTTGTCATTGTGCAGCAGTTTCAGGTTCCCTGCTAGTTACTAATAGCCTCATGCCATGAGGAACATCTGACTGTGATATGTAAGAATGAAAGTAAAGTTTGTCACCAACCGGTTCACAAGAGAGTGGTTAGAGAAAGAATAAAGGGCGAAAATTCAAAGAAAAAAACGATTCCATCGTCCCAGTGCAACCCATTGTGAGTGTCAACCTGCAGTGGTAGTCGGCCTTTTAGTGAAAGCGAGAGAATGCATTATCCAATGTTACTGCGATAGGAGTGCGAAATGCAAGAGTAAAAGCCTCCCTCATTCCGTTCGTCTTTCATTGGCCTATTTATGAGCCCCTTATGCTGCCGGTGCGTCCAAACTTTTAGTATGGGAAAAAGTGACGTACCGCCAGCACAAATGGCTTGTAAATAAGCCCCAAATGTGTTATATTAGATTATTTCATCAAGTGTATTAATATGTTGCTTGTTTACCGATAAAAAGAGGGGAAAGAAACTGCATGTCCCAGAACTCTTTGTTCTCAACAAGTGAAGATGCATGCAACAAACTGTTACAATTGTGACATGTTCCCGATTAAAGTAATTAACTGGTGGCTCTAAACCTTAAAAGATCAGTTTCCAGCTTATGTAGTAAAGTTGTATCTATGGCTCAGTATGCTTTGTTAATAAACGCTGGATTCCCAACTGTTGGAAAAGAATATACTGCAATAAGGTTCTGGTATCTGTATGCCAGGTTGACAATAAGTTGACAATGCTACACAATTCTACAAATCCCATAAGTTTTTCTTACCGAAGTTACCGGATGTGATCTAGGCTGTAACCTCCATGATGAGACCGCGAGAATTCCGTTGTGATAAATTTACGTTTATGAACGCATTGCGAAGTGCGTGCGTCTACGTGGGCAGGTGAGTAAAAAGGAAAAACTGACTGTTGATATAATTGAAAATGTTCTTCTAGTGAAAGAACAATAAAGATTTTGAACAAGTGACAGCCCTGCAGAGGTATTGTGTGTTGCGCATACAGTATATACTAAGTTTATCTGTGAGAGTCCACTTTAATAGTCTTTGTTTCGTATTTAAGATAAAATTCAGATAAGTACATAGAATAAAATTCACTTCATACATATAGAGCAATAAAAGTATTACAATATTTTTGAAATATTTAAAACAAAATCATTTGATTTAAAATAAATGATAGAATTCTCTAAAACAACTTAACACTAATTTCATAATAGTGCCAGATTACCTATGCTGCCTTGTATCAACCACTTTAGATAAAAAGTTACAGATTAAAAATAGATCATAAAAACTGATTTTATCAAAGATTCATTGTAAGGTTTAGCAGTAGAATCACAATCTATATAAAACAAAATTCTAAAAACAAGAAATTACAAAAAGGATAAAATAGGCATCTTATTTGGAATTGGTTAAGAATCTTACAGGTACCACACATACAGTGCATAAACTCTTCATGGTCAGACTTTGTACTAAAGTTATCAGACTGATCCCCTTTTTAAATTTTTAATGTATTTGCGACCCCACAAGATTTTGTACCTGCTTATAAATAAGAGGCAGTTATGATGCATACATTAGGGGTTTCAAGTTGTTGGAGGACAAATAATGCCTACTTAGTGTGATGCAGATTCCATTTTCACAACAATGGGATAATTTACTTCTTCCTTTCTGTGGCCTAAAAGGAGCAGAAAAATAATATGTGCAGGGTAGATTGTCTTGACTTTTCATCACAGGGACAGAGGGAGCGGTGACTCAATGAAAATACATTTGAAGGGTGATCCAGCGGTAATTTCACGGTAATTTCTCAATGCAAAACCTCATTTACCTCTAATTTACCACTGTAAAGGTACTGGACCTTTGCCACTGTATATTACCTTCAGGAGACATTACATAAACATGAAAAAACATATATATATATTTAAGCCAATAAAGAGAGTAGTGAGTATTTTTGAAGGGTTTTATTTTCTAGTTAAAAGTTAAAGTTCTCTGACCCATTATTCATTAGTCAAATATCAATCGGGTTACAGAATTGAAAATAAGAAAAATAGAATTAATACAAAACATATTATAGGTTGCATACAAAACATTCCATAAAGGAAGGAAATGAGGCACCAAATGTCAATCAGAATTCTTTAAAGAGTTCAGGAAAATATAATTCAAGAGTGAGTTTTACAATGCTAATCAGTAATTGGCAAAACAATCTTCCATAAAGTGAAATAAATGCATAAGACAAATAAATCTTTTCAAAACTAATTAATTAGTCGAAGCATAAACTTAAAGTTTTAACATTTAAATCTAACCCCTTTCTATCAGCTGCATTTCTCTGCCCTGGTCTGTTCAAGTCTGCCTCTTTGTGCTTCACAGAGAGAGGCTGCTCCTGAAAAGGCCCCTCCTTCACAGACCACAGAGGAATGTGATCTGACTTGCCAAAAATATGACGTGCAAGGACTCTCTGAAAAATATGAGCAAAGGCGCCCCACCCACCTTCCTCTGTCTCTCCTCGGATGCAATCTCCTCCCAGTCTGCACCCGCGACGTTCATGTACCTAACCCATATGATGTCTGGCCTCATCTGCTGCCTCTCTTCTGTCCTCCTCCTAAAGGAAAAAAAAAGCACGCCTCCAAAGAGGTCATTATTTAGTTCAGTTCATAAAACTTTATTTCGACACATTTGGCCATTAAAGCACAATTTTAGGATAATATTAAAAATTGGGTAAAATACAATAGATAAAAAGCAAAATAAAAGCAAGACAAAAGGGTTTACATTCCACACGCTGGGAGAACCTTCCCAGGTATCAGCCATCTTATAGAGCAGGACATAAAGTGCAAGTGCATGAGCTTTTAGAGGCTAATAATTCCAAGTGATTATTTGCTCCGTTTTGTATTACAAGTTAAAAATTGCGCTGCACATAGAGCTAGTGATTAAAAAAAACTAAATAAGAAGAGAATTACACAGCTGGCATGCTTGCATCCAGTTATCAACACAGTGCATAAATAAAACCACTAAAATTCGGGGGGAATGGTCTATGCACATTCAGAGACAGGCATAATAAATTAATAATAGTTCAATTATCTCCGCAACAACTAAGTAAATACAATTTGTGCAAGGAACATCTGTAAAAACATATCATAGACAGTTGTCATTCCTATTTAGAGACTTATTCAAGATGGCTCTGCGCGTGCACCACATGGTAAATAAAAAGCGTGAGATTGAAAAACCAATGGGCATGCATGTGTCAGATTTTAGAATCCTCTACACGTTGCAGCAGTGTCTCGACCCCAAGTTCCTGCAAAGTTGTAGTAGCCATCGTGACCTGGCCTTCCTATATCCCTGGCAGAAAAATATCACATGGAGATCAGTCTCATCTACGTTAAGGCACGCAGGGCACTCTGCGTTTGTGTGTCCCTCCCACTTTTTTGTGAATGCGCGCAGCGGAAGGACTCTGTTGTGATCTCTGTAGAAAGACACCTGGATCCAGGAGGTATTCTTAAGCCATCTTTATTCATCTTCCAGTTCAGGTTACATTTGTCTCTACTCCAGCCAGCCTAGTGTGGTACCAGCCCCACCAGGAGCAGCCTCCCTAGCTGCTCAGCCCATCTTCAACTGCCAACACTCATCCACTCAGACACCCAGGCATTCCATGCATCACAGGCACACCAACATTCTATGACCATCTCACGCTCTGGCTGAGCAGCTAGTGGCAGCAGTGCTGGACTACAATGTTATTCAATTAAGTAGGATATAACATTATCCCTTTTTCTTCAACGAAAACGAAACTTGCAAATGATAAAACATGAAGGAAGAACTATCAACAAGAAAAATAAATAATAGTACAAGTCCCACGGATGCAAACATAAATCAAACATCGCAGGAGCATCAAGAAGAAAAATGAATAATAGTACAAGTCCCACGGATGCAAACTTAAATCAAACATCACAGGAGCAAGAACCATTAAAGCAAGAAAAGACGGATAAGATACATACATATGAACAGCAATATCTCCCATCCCTCCCTAAAAAGAATTAAAAAACCTTTTGAAGCAAGCATAACATTCCCTGAAATACATTTGAAGCATTTTGCATCAACCACTGTGACGTGATGCACTACAACGAAAAAGGGTAAAAGACCCCACAAAACCAATGCCCAAAAGTATAACTCAAAGTAACTCTAAAGATAGCATACCCTACAACTACAAACCCAAGAGAAAGGGAAACAAACCAGTATATGGATCGTCACCCATAACAACTCACGTGAAGGGATGTACATCAGTACTGCGCGCAACTATAACCCAACCCTGTGTGAGAGTTAACCATGAAACGATGTACATTAGTACTGCGCGCAACTATCTATGGACTAAGCCATAACTCTACCCTGTGTGAGGTTTAACCTAGGTACTCCAAACCCCTTATAGAGGTTACATACCCCCATGTAGGAGTAACCAAACAATAATACGAAAAGAGCTCTTGACCCCCTTGTGGGGGTTACGTACCCCATATGGGAGTAACAAACACAACTAATCACAGGGCTGTTACCCACAACCTTCCCTCGTGTATGGGAACCATGTGATGACCACCCACAGGACCTTAGACGCCCCATCCAAAATAAAACGAAAATCTGTGGCATCACGACAAAAGATGTGCTAATCTCACTATCTTAACCTCTGATAAATGAGAACAATGTGGCTTAATAAACTACACACTATACATATGCCTCTACAGAAAGTATTATGCCCACGTAAAACATGCTGGTGAGCGCCCACACACCCAAGTTGTGCATGGACAACACTTCTCCTCCGTAAGAGAACAAATACATAACCTGTGAGAGTCACAGGACACCTTTGTACCTGAAGCATAGTCAGCAAAAACAAACTGTGTGCAGAAAACTGGTTCTTCACCATTCCTCACAGCGTAATCCTCAACTTATCGTGCCGAATTCCAAACAGGTTCTACACCATTTCTCACGGTGAATTCCAAGCAGTCAGACGACCCTTCAGCAAGTATACTCTTAACAAACATCGCGTTGACGCCGGCCGTCCAGTCGATCTTCAGATCAGAAGTAGAAGTCATGCAGAAACCGCGTTGTCCCTGACCCTCATGCCGACTTGCAGAAAACTTTATTCAAAAGAAACGCTAACACCATGGTTGGCAGGAAGAAACTTGAGCTCGGCAGCTCTCCACTAATCAGGAACCATCAAAAGGAAAAGCAACAGCGGCCATAAGATGGCGGAACGCTGTTGACGTCGCTGCAGAGTGGCTCACGGTGCGTCAGTGCACACAGAACGTCCAAAAGCAGCTAGGAAGCACAACAGAAGAATCCACAATCGTCATAGAAAGACGTCAGCGAAGAAACAGCGCGAACCCCTAGATGAAGGTAAGTGTCCACGCGCTGATTGTAGCGCGCGCCTCAGCTTTTGAATTTCAAATGAGCAGCCAAACCAACTGTAAAGCGCTGCCAGTGACAGAAAACAAATGAAAGTCTCAACTCAAAAAAACGCCGAAAATTGTACCATTGTCATTTCCCACTGTATCTTGCCGCATATCAATAAAAGAACAGTACACCCACTCGGCACCGACGATGTCAAATGTAGCGAAGCATAGTATGTCACCACTGGGCAGTATGCACACTCCATATTCTCCCTCAACTGTGCGGCATCTTCAACATACTGGCATTACCGAACCAGCAAAGTCGTGCCCAAGACAGCGATCACGCACCTCGCCTCTAGTGGCAAAATCAGGGCAAGACCATTGTTTCTTCTTAGCAGAGAGTTGCATCGTAGCTCTTTGGTATAAAATACTTGTCGGGAATCAGACTTTGTCCATCTGTGGTACTCTTGCACAGAAATCGTTGTGATACACTGTGGTCATAAGAAATCTTGCAAGTGTCAATAAATCCTCCAAAGAAAATTCTCCATCTGTGCATCCACTGCACACTGTGCATTCTTACATCTTTATGATGAAAGATATTCTCCATGTGCGCAGCCATTTCACACTTTCCGTTTTGACAATTTTAAATTGACTTTTTCTTCTTTCTGTGGCTGGAACACCATATGCGGTTGTAGTTGAACTACTCTTCCAACTCACAGTAATTCTTTAGATATGACGTGGCTGGAACACCAGATATGGCTGTAGTTTGACTACTCCTCCAACTCACTGTAATCTTTTATATGACAAACGTTGTGGCTGGAACACTAGATGCAGTTGTAGCTTAGCTACTCCTCCAACTCACTGTAGTCCTTTTGTGACTGTAGCATTCCCAGGCTGTAGTGTCCTTTGGTGATGACACTTCTCTGTGGGCTGTCCGTTGATGAGAACACTGGTGGGGCTGGCGCTGGCTTTCCTGGGAATTCTTTGTTTGTAGATTGAAGTTGCTTGTAAGATCTCTTAGTTTCTCCTTTTTTTCTTTGTAGTTCCTTTGTTTCAGTGGTTCACCAAGAGTCTCTAGGGTTCAAGTCCGCTCGTCGCCAAAATAAATGTTGTGATCTCTGTAGAAAGACACCTGGAGCCAGGAGGTATTCTTAAGCCATCTTTATTCATCTTCCAGTTCAGGTTACATTTGTCTCTACTCCAGCCAGCCTAGTGTGGTACCAGCCCCACCAGGAGCAGCCTCCCTAGCTGCTCAGCCCATCTTCAACTGCCAACACTCATCCACTCAGACACCCAGGCATTCCATGCATCACAGGCACACCAACATTCTATGACCATCTCACGCTCTGGCTGAGCAGCTAGTGGCAGCAGTGCTGGACTACAATGTTATTCAATTAAGTAGGATATAACAGACTCCATGCCTAAATTGCAGATAAAGCTTCTTTGCCAGAAGCGGCTGTATGTCGTCCAACACTGGTTCTAGGCTATATGTAGTTTTAACTTCCAGGAACTCAGCCATCAGTCTCCTCACTGAGGTTCTCATCTCAAGCAGGGTGAGTTTATGGTCTCTATGATTCTCAATCAATGCTTTTCTGGAAGTTATTTGGGAAATTTCTTCCGCATTGTGCCACAAACTGCCCCTGCCCAAGTCCTCACATGTTTTCTTGACATATAACAGCCAAGGCAACTTCCCTGCACCTTGCAACCCCATGACATCGATCAGTTCTTCTCTATAAGAGGCTAATTCAGGGGTGGCCCACAGGCGCCGCCAGTATAATAATGGTTTAAGAGCAGCTTCTTCCTCGATGGGTCTGATTCCTAGATCCATACGTAGGGGTATTAATGGTGTACTCCCATAAGTTGTCTAGCGAATAGATTATCAGTACGGGCTAGCTGGACAGATGGACAATGCCCCCATAGTTTGGCTCCATAGAGTGCAGCCGTCCTAGCCTGGGCCTTGTAAATATCCACCGCAGGACTCACCCGTTTTTCAGAGCGTGTCCCATATAATTTTAAAATACCCCCGAAGTCTGGGATAATTTTAAGCCTATTTTACTGACTCCCCAAGCCATTCTTTCTGTCAATGTAATTCCTAGGTACTCAAATATAGATACCCTTTCTAGGGGACTTCCATCCAGAGAAGCGTTTGGGTGAGTGGTGTTACCTACATTAAAAGCCATGTACTTTGTTTTTTGTAGGTTGATTTCTAGTCCTCGATGTTTGCAGAAGGCGCTAAAGTTGTCCAGGGTTCTCTGACTTCCCATGGGGGATTTGGCAAGCAGGAGGGTATCATCTGCAAACATGAGGGCAGGTATAGTGCGTTTCGCCAACCTGGAAGCATCGATGTTTACCCCAGCATTCAATGATTCTATTAAGCTATTAATAAAAAGGAAGAAGAGAGTTGGGGCCAGGACACAGCCTTGCCGGATCCCTCTCTCAACAAGCAGGGGGGATGAGAGTTCACCATTTTTACCAAATCTAATTTGAGCAAAGTTGCCCTCATGTAAGCCTTTTAACTGGTGGCAGAGATACTCTGGGACACCCATGTCTAATAGAGTAGCCCAGAGTTTGTCCCTTGGTACCAGATCGAAAGCTGACTTAAGGTCTACAAATATAAGGTAGAGGCTGCCACCCTCTATACTAACTGTTTTCCAATAAATCATCTGTAGCCTTAGATCTGATCAGTTGTTGATATCCTTGCCCGAAAACCGTCCTGGAGGGGAGTAAGGATGTTATGTTCCTCCATCCAGTTTTGGAGACACCCCAGTAGGATATGTGCACATTGTTTTTGGCTTACATCTATCAAACTAATCGGATGATAGTTGACAGGTAAAAGCGGAGAGCCCTTTATAGAGATAGGTAATATTTCGGCCCCTGCCCAGGTGCTGGGAATTGCCATACCTTGGAGAATTTTTTGGCCATCGCAATAGCATTCTTATATTTTGCCCTCGCGTCTTTGATCGCTGGACTGGCATTGTTTTTAATGGCGGTGACAAGGCCATTTTTAGCCTCACGGCAGTTTGTATTAAACCATGGGTGTTGGGGTTTTTTGGTCGCCCTAGGCTTTTTATTTAGGTAGAAAAATGCGGCCATAGAAGTAAACACCTCTTGGTGATTATTAGAGATTATTGAATTATAAATAGAAGTGCCCTTTGTCTCAGTGGCTTGGTGTACAACTGAAAAATACGAGAGGATTTGTTGGTAGAGCATGGCCAGTTTTACTTCTGACTGGGAGAATTCGCCCCAGCGAACTCTCCTCCCTCCATTGGACTGGATCAGGCCTGTATCTGGAGCTGGCAATCTGACAGATGAATTCTTAGCAAAAGGTGTAGTTATTGCTAGAATGAGGGCATTATGGTCGCTATCATAGCGAGGACTGATTTTTAAATCTAACACTTTGTGCCATGATTTCACATCTACTATAATGTAATAATGGAAGGGTGCCCCTGTCTGTTAAAGGTATGTTTCCCAGGCGAGTCGGATATGGTGTGCCCATTACAAGCTCTCAGAGAAGGTTTAATGTGAGGGTGCTTATCTGTATTGCTAATGGAGTCTATGCCCTTATAGGAGGGATATTGGGCTCTGGGATGGACCAATAGCGATCCTCTTCACAGAAAGTACCGGGGACCAAGCCATTCAGGGGTTCAAATTGACAATTAAAGTCACCGCCAATGATTACCCTGAAATTTGCGGGGATGGTTGTGAGACAGATAATTAATTGGTCGAGCGTGGAGGACTCTTTCCCTCTAGGTACTGGTTGGGAATATACATTAATTAGAACTATGTTTAATCCCGTATGTGAGGTAAGGCGTACACAAAGGATGTCACGAGAAAAACTCTCTAGCTGTTTTGCCTCACAGCCCAGGTGTACTGCGACCCAGGTACACAGGCCTCCAGAAGGTCTGCCCTTCCCCACATGAGTAGCTGGAATGCTAAACGATGAGTAGCCCATCCTATATGTTTCATCTTTAGCCCATGTTTCTTGGAATATGCAGACTTCATGCTGCTCTATGAAGCGACCCCAGTCCGGACTATCCAGTTTAGACGGTTGTCCAGCTATGTTCCAAGAGAGGATTTGCAAACTAGCAGGGCCCATTTGGTTTATTGAGCAGGGGGGGGGGGTTGTGACTTCATTCTCTTGACTGCCCAAGGGGAGTTTGCGGTACTCCATTTGGTGTACTGTGCTGGTTCCATTAACTGGATCATAAGCGCCTTATGGAGTATGTGGGTTATATGTTACATCCCTCTGGGCTGTAATCGAGGTCTGTGTGTCCTGTTGTTTGGGATCAAGGGTTGGTAAATTAGTGATAGCTGTCTCGTGTGTGCTCCTAGTCAGCCTAAACTTTCCTTCCTCACTTTCCAGTACCAGCCCCAGGTTCTGCTTTGGAGATCTTTTCCTCTGAGCCCTGGTCCATCGTAGTGTCCCCGCCTCTCTGAATTGATTGGATACTTCAAATGGGGGTTCCTCACTCGTGAGTCAATCTACTGATTCCAGAGGGTTGAATCTAATTTTTACCGGGATGTTAAAAAATAGGGGGGTGGATGGCCCTGTCCTATTGGGGAGAAATGATTTTCCTGTGGCCAAGCTCCCCTCCAATGGCCATGTCTGCTTCTTACCGGTGAAATAAGGGCAGGGGGATAAAAGTAGCCTAATGGTAAGGAGCTAAAACGTCCCCTGTCCCTCTAGTAGAAATGATCCAAAAGGGATTCTACAAGCGCTGTGTTTTTAAAGTTTTTCACAACGCAATCACCAGCAATGTCTTTGGGTCTCCAGCCTACCCAGCCCACCCTACGGACCATGATGATTTGATTTATGTCTCTATAGGAGAGTTGTTTATGGCTGGCTAGCCATTGTGAGCATTTATTTTTTAAATCAGAATATGACTCTCTAACCCCCCTTTTGAACTCCGGGACACCTGCTAATATAACTACATAGGGGGTTGACTTCGGGGGAAGGTTTAGAGATGGAAAAATTGACCCTGGGACTTGTCTGTCCTCGTGTGAAACATTTTTTTCCCCTGGCCTCTCGCTACGAGCATTGCTTACTTGTGGTCTAGCTAAGGTTTGAACATTCTTTCTTCCTGCCTGTAACCCCTGTTTGGACACCTTGTGATTTAAACTAGATCCTTTTCCTAACCCCTCAGCATTCTTTAGACTGTTTCTCCCACCCTTCTAGTTAGAGTGGATTGTTAAATTGGGGGTTGGTGTGCAATCAGTCGCTAGGGGTTCAGGGTTTATAGCTAGGGGGGTCAAATTTGTGTTTGCAGGGTTAGCCGGTTCCTTTACCCTCAGGGCTGCGTCAGTCCTGTCCACCCATAGCTCGACTATGTTGGTAAGCTTATCCGCTCTTTCCCACAATTCTTTTAGCTCATCCTTCACAGTGGTCCTTACTTGAACCTGTAAGTCCACCATCACATCCATAACCCAGGCTGGCTGCTCAAGGTCTGTCTGTAATGGTGTTTCCAAACCAGCCTCCCTTGAGTCACCAGGAATTGCATGGGCCATAGGTTGATTTTTGTGCTTTTGGCCCAACGGAGCAGCATTTTTGGTTTTCTTGACTTTCAGGAGAGCACCCTCTCGATGAAGCACATTGACCGCCGCACGGGTCCTAGGGGGGAGGTTGGAGGTTCCTGGGGGATGGATACTTGGGAACCTGATACATCATGCAAGCTAATGGGTTGGGCAAGATCAGTAGTCAAAGACAGGCGTCTTTCAGTTAGTTTGATCTCGGTAGCAACTACTCCAATTGCTCTCTGTAGCATTCTGTCTATGGAAGTTGGTTGGAGTGAGGATGACAGTTGCGGGTGCGCTATGTTTGATTTCCCCCCACCAATCCGCCTACCCATGTTTATAGTCAGATTAGACTAATGCCAAACAGAAAATTCCTGGAACAGGGATCACTGACCTTGCAAGCTGTTTCAACTGGAATCATGGTCCAAAGCGCTGCGAAGGTCCCCGAAATAAAGTAAGACCAAGAGTGGTGGCCCAGCCCAGCCTCTTCCAGTCTCTGATGGGCGCAGACGGGCCTGGGCTTTGCCCGGGCCCGCCCATGCGTCCTGCGCTGCAGGAGGCCTTTTGGCCCGTCCGTGCGTCCTGCGCTGCGGGAGGCCTTTTTGCCCATAGCGTGCCTCCTGGCGCCGCAATGATGTTGCCAGAGAGCGTCTGCCAGCGCCTGCAGGCAGTTGTGATCCCTTGTGTCTGATGCAGTCCCCCTCACGGCGGGACCTACAGGACGATGAGCCGGTGAGCCGTTCCCCTCACTGCTGATGTGAAGGAAAAGAGGAGTGAAGAGAAGCCGTTCCCCTCACGGCAGTGTCTGCTGGCAGGTGAGCGCGTCATTATTTATACTCTAATTCTTGGCTGACTACACACATAATGTTGCAGTTTTCAGTATAGCTTGCACTGATTGCTTAGCATAGATGACATGAGGGTCTCCCCATCCTGTTCTCATTGCAAATTCCAAACCATACTGGTTTTAACAAAAGAAGCGTAAATGATTAATACAATTATGTTTTAGCAACATTTACTAGGAAAAAATGTTTCAGTCCAGTTTCCTGCCTCCTGTCACATCACACGCAGGATAAACACATTCCACAAACACTGGTACATTGGCAGGGTAACAAGAATTTATAGTTCATGGTGTCCTTGAACCAGGTCTTCACTCGAGGCATTTGGCAGTATGTAGCTCGTTCTGTGCATGCTCTCTCATTCAATACAATTAACAGCCTTGCTGGATTCACAGGCTGCCATTTTATCTTAGGCCCAAAAATAAAACAAACACAAAAATAGTATTAATTTAGAAAATAAAAACCCATTCTGTTTACCTCCCCCATACTAATCCCTTGTATTATTTATTACCTAGCAAAAGCTTATTAATTTAAAGCTTTTCTATTATTTGTGCACAACATGCAAAAATTTGCAATGTACAACATAGCATAAACATGCACCAGTGTAAATTTTCAAAGCACAAGCAGTTAATTCATACTTATAGCAACATGCTCTAATGTTTTAGATAGCTTTTCATGCAAAATGCTTTTGCTCCCGTGTAGTGTTGGTGCATGGTTAATTAATACACATTATAAAAAGATGTGTTATGAACTGAATATGTATTTGTCTAAATATGCAACAAAACCAAAGCCTCTTGAGACAGGGACCAGGAAGTGTAATTTGTAAGGGAAAGGAGCTGGGAAGAGAGAACACACATTCTATTTTATTTTCAAAACTAAAACATCCACTGAAATCACAAGTTTTCTCTACACTGCAAAAACACATGTTAATTCAGCACAAGCATTTCAGACTGACAGCATTGTGACCAGGCCTCTTTTCATGTTTCATGTGCCATGTGTTTTCTACTTGCACCAAAATCTGCGTCATTTTAAATGCAATCTGTCTGAAGCACAAAAATAAACCAATGCCTGACTCCAGATGAAATCTGAGCTACATCAGGGTGTCCCAGCATTAGTGGTATGTAATTGAGACGAAACCTCGTTATAATAAAACGGTGCCGCAATTTCTCTACAGGGGAGAGATATGAGAGGGAACCATGTTGTACTACCGGTAAATTCTGATATGTCAGTACTGTGCTTTTCCCTTTATATCTTTCCCATCTGTCCTTTATGCTTTTTGCCCTGAAGATTTCTTTCAACTTGCTTTTAGGAAAGCTTTTGCACAAAATTGGTGTAATATACAGGTCCTCTAAACCCAATGAAATAAAAGATTCTCTGACAGAAGATAACCACTGAATTTTAAGTGTTTAACTTCATAACATCTCTTAAAATCATTTGGTTTAGTGGTACCATTTTGCATCACCACAATAAAAGTGGAGCCATTTTGATCGTATAACAAATAAAAGGGAAATCCAATTCTTTATGAGTTATAAAATTTGAGCAAGCTCCTGGAACAGACAATAATCTTTTGGAAAATTTGTCCTGCAACACTTGGAGTCCCTCCATATCTACTGACCCCCAAGTTCCTGTCCCATATGTAGCTATCGCTCTTGCTTTTGCAAGGTAGATTTTAACCAGGGCCCGGTGAGTTCGAGCCAGTATAACAGCGTCATACGCATATAACAGGATCGGAAGGGGAATTAACTCTACACTTCGGGCGTCTTTTCAATCAGGGCCTCATTCAGTTTGTTCGTGTTGAGAGTAAATAAAAAGGGGGCAAGTACACAGCCCTGTCTAACTCCCTTCTCTATTTTGAAAGGTCTGGTGCACTCTTCTTCGATCCCGTAGTGGACTGAGGCAGTTGCACCTGTATAAAGTTGTCTTATGAAATCAATTATTGCTTGGTCTTTTCCCATGGCCTCCATGAGGACCTACAGTTTGCTATGTGCCACGCAATCAAATGCCGCAGACAGGTGCATGAATGCCATGTGAAGACAGCCTGTCTTTGCGATTGTATATTTCGCCGCTATTAAAGTCAGAATTAGGCATTGATCGAGGGTACTCCTACCCTTCCTGAACCCATACTGCACTGTGGCCAAAACCCTTTTCTCTTCAACCCAGTTCTCGAGCCTGTTCAGTTGAACCCTGCCCATGAGTTGTGCCATGCAATCTATCAGTGATATGGGACGATAATTAACAGGATTAGACGGTTCCCCTTTTTTATAGACTGTTATTATGAATGATTGTTTCCATGAGGGTAGTGGCCCTTTAATCGCTACTGAATTAAAAACAACAGTAAATAGGGAAGACCATCATAAAATATTCACAAGGAAAAGATCCATCGGGATCCCATCTGGACCAGCAGCTTTCAGGGGGGAAGACTGAGAAAGAGCGAGTTGAATTTCTTCTAGATTAAATTAGATAAATGTTTTCTTCTTAAAGGGGCAGATTGGCTCATTTTGGGAGGAGATTATTGACCTTTTGGAATATAGCTTGAACATAGGTGTCCCAATTTTCATCACTTATATGTCCATTTAAGGATTGGCCCTCCTTGTCCGACCATAAGGGGGAATTAATCACCGACCAAAAGGCATTGCTATCATTCTGAAGCGAAGCTTGCTTTAAGTTATCCTATGCCTCAGCCTTTAATTGCTTCAGCTTGTTTGCTCGGCCAATTTATAGTTTTGCCTTAAGGTGGGAATCAGATCTTTTTTCTTTGGTTGGCTTTTTAAGGCTTTACAAAAGTTAGCTGAGGCTTTTGAGCAGGTTTTATGGAACCAGCGGTGCTGAGGAACCAAATGGGTGGGCCTAGTGTGGCTTAGTTGTAACTTTAGATCTGCTAGAATTTTTTCAAATGCTTCAGCCACCTCTGTAACTTCGGCCATGGGGTCTAAACAGAGCAGGACATCATTATAATTTGAGGTTATGGTCTTGGTAATTAGTCACCTCATCAACTCTATCCCATTTTAGTGTATACCATTTTTTTTTGCAAGGATTGGGGGCCAATTTACTATTCTTTTTACCATCATTCCTCCAAACCATCGAGCAAGTGAGCATAGCATGGTCACTGAACTCTGTCATGCAAACCGTGTAAATGTAAATTGATACTTGTATAGCGCACTACTCACCCGCAAGGGTCTCAAGGCGCTTGTACGAATACCGCTGTGGAACCCATCCTGGCTTCCCCTGTGAGGCGTCCACTCATGGGCACCCCCAAGGTGGAGGCCAGGCATCCTTAGCGTTGTGGGGGCCGTTGTGGAGATTAAGCAAGCTATTGCCCAGAGTTGCAGAGTGGGACTCAATGATTGGAATGGCACCGAGGCGAGAATTATCAGGTCCATGGAATTTTGAGCCCAAGACCCGCCGAGGCGGGGAATTGAACCCTGGTTTGAACCCTGGTCCCGGGCTAGACCTCTGCATCAGAGTCTGCCGCTCTAATCATTGAGCCACACTTCTCCACCATTGAGCCACACTTCTCCACCTTAACCTTGATGATACTGTTTCCCAACTTATCATAAGTAATTTCATAATCAATCGTAGACCTTTGATGTTATCTTTGATGGGTAGAAGCAAATTGGAAAGTGGGCACCATTAAGGTAGGATCTTAAATATATGCCAATTCCTGAGAGTGAGGGAGTCCATTCCTGTCCTATTTAGCTGTGGTCTTAGGTTATAACTTGGTCAAGGACTTGTTCTATAAAAATATTCAAGAGGCAGAGGATATTTCTGAGACTCTAACAAAGGAGCTGGGGGAAGTTGTGCTTATAAATCTCTCATAATCTTATCGAAGTTAAGGACAATACAATCCCCATTACTAGTCTTAGGTGATTGGCCTACCCATGGTGTTCTCCTAGCCATAATCAGATGGTGTTGGATATAGTGCCCTATCCTGGCATGCTTGGTTAGGTAGTGCCACAATGTATTCAAGAGTTGGGCAATGTTCTGTCAAGTTTAGGACTGTGGCATTTACCAATATTATGACAAAAGGGCAGGCAGTGGAAGATGTAGGGCCAGATAAATGGGACCCCCCCCCCACCCCCCTGTGCTGAGAAGTAGGTCTCGGAAATTGCTCACTAACCAGGAAATTCCTTTCTCTCTGGGCAGATCTGACACCTGTCACCTCTGAGATGTTTTGACTGATAAGGAAATTAGCCTCAGACGTTACTCGTGCCCCTAAACCTCTGTTACTTTCAATTCCAGCCCCAGCCGAGGCAACTGTGCTCTGTACTGAGGGCAATGCCAGATGGGTAGGGTGACTCTTAGTGGTAATTGGCCCTTATTTTCCCTGGTTACTCATATTGGGTTCAGATACAGTCACTGGTACATTTGAGATGGAATTATGTAGTGGATTCTTTGATTTTGCATTAACCTCTAAATTTCTCAAAACAAGTGAGTCATTTCCCATTATCGCTTGAATCTTTGACTCAATAGAATTAGCCGTTGCCTTATGGGTTGTAATATTAAAATCAGTTTGTCCAATAAAATGTCTAAATTTGTGGGTGGGGTGTGCTGATTTCTGGGTTTCAATCTGCGAATTTGGAGTGGTCTGAATGGACGAGATCTTCCTTGGTCTCTTAGATTTCTTAAGTAGGCATTCTTTTGGAGGGTCTCTTTTACTTTTACCAAGTGTATCTTGATGTGAGGGGGTTAAATCTCTACCTACGGGGTGTATAGGGGGAGTTGAGTCTCTATGAGATATACTAGGACCTTCCCCGACTCCTTTACTGCCTTGTTTTCCCTGTGGAATGCTATCAATAGAGTCCCTCAATATATTAGCACTTGACAAAGTTCCTCAACCACCAAGGGAATACCTTCTTTTAGTCAATGCAGTCCCTTTGGAGATGGCAGTAGGTGCTTTAGCTGTAGTCACATTACCCCTTCAGAGTCCATCGTGTTGACCTTCTTTTTCTCCATTCAGAAACCTTTCCTGCAACAAAACGCCCTCAAAAGCCAAGTGTTAGAGGGGGGCCCAGCCCAGCCTCCTCCAGGCTCTGACAGGCGTGGATGGGCCCGCCCTTGGCCCGTGTGCATACCGCGCCGCAAGGCAAAGGTGTTCAATTTGAGCACCTCCTGGCACGAGGCTGGAGCCACTGGAGACCGGGGAGTCTGGGAGATGAAGTCCTCCGCTGGCCCAGTCCCAATCTCTTGTAATGCAAGAGCTGTCTGCTGTAGGTGTTGTGGCCGCTCTGGGCTGCGGGGCAATAATGTTAAATTTGAGCACCTCTTGGCGCGAGGCTGGCGTCACTGGGGACCTTGGAGTCTGGTAGATGAAGTCTTCCTCAGGTCCGGTCCCAATCTCTCGTGCTGCAAGGGCTGTCTGCGGTAGGTGCTTTGGCCTTTTGAGGCATTGGTGTTCAATTTAAGTGCCTGCTGGTGTGAGGCTGGCATCAGTTGGGATCGGGAAGTCTGGGAGATGAAGTCTTCCCCTGGCCCGGTCCTGATCTCTTATGCTGCATGGGCTGTCTGCGGTAGAAGCTGTGGCCTCTCAGTGCCGCAGGGCCGTGGTGTTCAATTTGAGCATCTCCTGGCACAAGGCTGGCATCACTGGAGACAGGGGAGTCTGGGAGATGAAGTCCTGCCCTGGCCCGTTCCCGATCTCTCTCGTGCTGCAAGGGCTGTCTGCGGTAGGTGCTGTGACCTTATCAATGGCTCTCTTCCCCAACCACGACAAAGGAGGGCTTATTGTTGGTTGAGTTCTGAAGTTGTTCCTGGGAAGTTTATCCCTTTTTGCCTCTCCATTGTGGTACTCTTTGATATGTAGTCCTGAAAGCTTCAGAATTTAAAGGGAAACCAGATGGGAGTAATTTCTCACACCTGACAAAGGCCGTTTTTTCCTATTTCATACATTGCAGTAGTGGCTAATGTGATAAGCACAGGAAGAAAACATTTGCCAAGAAGATGTCGTCGTCCGTGAGAGTAAATTGAAGGTGCGTCTTTGGCAACCTTAACTAAATGTACCAGAATTTACAGTCCAGGATTAAATGCTCATTGATAAAAGCAACACTTATTAGAAAACATCATCATGACTTAAAACCATGCATAATAAAATGAAGTCTTATGATAGCAACCATGTATGTGATGACAACTAATCATAAGCATAGCGCGATAACAAGGTCATGTATGTATGAAAAAACATCCATCCAATGAAAAATTACATGATGAAACAAGCCTTGCTGACTTATCCTTATTTCGAACAGTCAGAACTGCTCTTCACAGCATTGTACCATAAACATAAAATTGATACATTAACGTGAGTGTACGGAGAGTTGTAAACTTGAAGAATGATAATCATGCTAGCGGGTAATACAAATTTGCTGAAGGGCTAGAGATCATTTCTAATAACGGAGCAGTATTCCATCAATACTTCTAGGTGAGTGTACTGCATAACACATGATTACAACAAAAACTGATTAACCCATGGTTTGCATGTCTGTAAATTAACAATAAACATGATTTTAGCATAGTCAATGGCGGAACCGGAATCTGTGGGATTCTGAAGTGCTAGGACGTGGAATCTTAAAGCAACTAGCTGTAATGTAACAAAGGTACTATTGTGGAACGAACTGAATCTCAATAATGTGAGTGTAAGTGGTTGAAAATGAGATAACAAGACAACTTGCGATGGCTCAGTGGCTCACAGATAAGGAGATGGTGATCTGGGGTGTATGCTGCTGACGAGTAGTGATTGAATTCTTGGAGTTTAGAGGAAGCAGGATAATTCCAACTTATCATTCAAGCCTTTAGAATTAAGCGTGTCCAGAAATCTTATCCAGAAGGTTTCTCATTGTGCCAGTAATTCAGCCCCATCTCTGTCTGTCTGCTGAATGATTACTTCCAGAACCATGAAACGCAATTGCCCAATAGTGTGTCTATTCCCATTCCAGTGAATTGCCAACGAATAATTCGGAATCTTGGTTCTTATACGACTGTTGTGCTTAGTGATCCTTGTCCTGATTTTTCTTTCCATCTTGCCTACATAGAATAGCCACACGGGCACTTAATGGCATAAATCACAAATTGCATATTGCAATCCGCTGTGTGTCTGAAATTGATGTGTTTACCTGTCCACGGATGAAAGATGCTCTTCCCTACTAACACGTTGTTGCAGTGTGGACAGTTGTTGCATTTCACCATCCCTCTTTGGACCTCGTTGTCCGATTTTTTTTTTTGTCATTGATAGTAGTTCTCCTAGGTTGACGATTCCTTTGTATGCAAATAGAGGGGAATTAGAGAATGCTCCTCCTAAAGTCAGGTTATTTCTGGAATAGTTCCCACTGTTTTAGTACTATACTTTTGATGGTCGGCGATTTGGTAGAGAATGTGGAAACAAAAACATCCCTGTCCTTTATTACTGTCAATTGTTTTTCCATGAGTTTTGCCCCGTCTATCCTGTGTACACATTGTATGGCTTGATATAACACTTCTTCAGGGTATCCTCGTTGTAAAAATATTGTCTTGTTTTTGTGTATCGTCGAAATACATTCCTCTTTATTAGATGTGATGCGTTTGATCCTTGTGAATTGAGAGAGTGGTAATTGCTGTTTGAGGGTTGGTGGGTGAAAACTGCTGTAAAGTAACATATTTTTCCTATCAGTTTGCTTTCTTACAACTTTTATTTGAATGCCTGTAGCAGTAGTCATTTCCACATCCAAACAAGTGATGCTGGATTCTTCGATTTTATGTGTGAATTTTATTCTAGAATTCTTCTGGTTGAGATCTTCCAAATGTTCTTCTAGGTCCTGTTTTGTGCCTTTCCAAATGAGGAAAATATCATCAATGTATAGTCAGTACACAATGAGCCTCTGGGTCTAGGTCTCTTTGCATAAAATATGTTCAGTCTCACATTGACTGGGGGAGAATGTCTGCATTGTCAGCATTCCGTCCATCATTTGTTTGTTGTAACGCTTTTCGCCCTAAGTGGGATGGGTATGCCCAGACGTGGGTCCCGTGCTCACTACGCCACAGGAGTCAAGCTATCCTGGCTGATGACGGCTGATAGCCAGAAACCGGTCCTAGGATGCTTGATTCCGGTCCAGGGAAGACATGGCTTGGCAATTCGGGCTGGACTGTTCCCATGAGGCACAGGGTCAAGACTGATTTGCATATGGCCATGTCTGAACTGGGGTGGCGCAGTGGGCAAAAGAACGATGGATTTAACCCAGATCTCTTGACTGGGGGAGAATGTCTGCATTGTCAGCATTCCGTCCATCATTTGTTTGTTGTAACGCTTTTCGCCCTAAGTGGGATGGGTATGCCCAGACGTGGGTCCCGTGCTCACTACGCCACAGGAGTCAAGCTATCCTGGCTGATGACGGCTGATAGCCAGAAACCGGTCCTAGGATGCTTGATTCCGGTCCAGGGAAGACATGGCTTGGCAATTCGGGCTGGACTGTTCCCATGAGGCACAGGGTCAAGACTGATTTGCATATGGCCATGTCTGAACTGGGGTGGCGTAGTGGGCAAAAGAACGATGGATTTAACCCAGATCTCTTGACTGGGGGAGAATGTCTGCATTGTCAGCATTCCGTCCATCATTTGTTTGTTGTAACGCTTTTCGCCCTAAGTGGGATGGGTATGCCCAGACGTGGGTCCCGTGCTCACTACGCCACAGGAGTCAAGCTATCCTGGCTGATGACGGCTGATAGCCAGAAACCGGTCCTAGGATGCTTGATTCCGGTCCAGGGAAGACATGGCTTGGCAATTCGGGCTGGACTGTTCCCATGATGCACAGGGTCAAGACTGATTTGCATATGGCCATGTCTGAACTGGGGTGGCGTAGTGGGCAAAAGAACGATGGATTTAACCCAGATCTCTTGACTGGGGGAGAATGTCTGCATTGTCAGCATTCCGTCCATCATTTGTTTGTTGTAACGCTTTTCGCCCTAAGTGGGATGGGTATGCCCAGACGTGGGTCCCGTGCTCACTACGCCACAGGAGTCAAGCTATCCTGGCTGATGACGGCTGATAGCCAGAAACCGGTCCTAGGATGCTTGATTCCGGTCCAGGGAAGACCTGGCTTGGCAATTCGGGCTGGACTGTTCCCATGAGGCACAGGGTCAAGACTGATTTGCATATGGCCATGTCTGAACTGGGGTGGCGTAGTGGGCAAAAGAACAATGGATTTAACCCAGATCTCTTGACTGGGGGAGAATGTCTGCATTGTCAGCATTCCGTCCATCATTTGTTTGTTGTAACGCTTTTCGCCCTAAGTGGGATGGGTATGCCCAGACGTGGGTCCCGTGCTCACTACGCCACAGGAGTCAAGCTATCCTGGCTGATGACGGCTGATAGCCAGAAACCGGTCCTAGGATGCTTGATTCCGGTCCAGGGAAGACATGGCTTGGCAATTCGGGCTGGACTGTTCCCATGAGGCACAGGGTCAAGACTGATTTGCATATGGCCATGTCTGAACTGGGGTGGCGTAGTGGGCAAAAGAACGATGGATTTAACCCAGATCTCTTGACTGGGGGAGAATGTCTGCATTTTCAGCATTCCATCCATCATTTGTTTGTTGTAATGCTTTTCGCCCTAAGTGGGATGGGTATGCCCAGACGTGGGTCCCGTGCTCACTACGCCACAGGAGTCAAGCTATCCTGGCTGATGACGGCTGATAGCCAGAAACCGGTCCTAGGATGCTTGATTCCGGTCCAGAGAAGACATGGCTTGGCAATTCGGGCTGGACTGTTCCCATGAGGCACAGGGTCAAGACTGATTTGCATATGGCCATGTCTGAACTGGGGTGGCGTAGTGGGCAAAAGAACGATGGATTTAACCCAGATCTCTTGACTGGGGGAGAATGTCTGCATTGTCAGCATTCCATCCATCATTTGTTTGTTGTAACGCTTTTCGCCCTAAGTGGGATGGGTATGCCCAGACGTGGGTCCCGTGCTCACTACGCCACAGGAGTCAAGCTATCCTGGCTGATGACGGCTGATAGCCAGAAACCGGTCCTAGGATGCTTGATTCCGGTCCAGGGAAGACATGGCTTGGCAATTCGGGCTGGATTGTTCCCATGAGGCACAGGGTCAAGACTGATTTGCATATGGCCATGTCTGAACTGGGGTGGCGTAGTGGGCAAAAGAACGATGGATTTAACCCAGATCTCTTGACTGGGGGAGAATGTCTGCATTGTCAGCATTCCGTCCATCATTTGTTTGTTGTAACGCTTTTCGCCCTACGTGGGATGGGTATGCCCAGACGTGGGTCCCGTGCTCACTACGCCACAGGAGTCAATCTATCCTGGCTGATGACGGCTGATAGCCAGAAACCGGTCCTAGGATGCTTGATTCCGGTCCAGGGAAGACATGGCTTGGCAATTCGGGCTGGACTGTTCCCATGAGGCACAGGGTTAAGACTGATTTGCATATGGCCATGTCTGAACTGGGGTGGCGTAGTGGGCAAAAGAACGATGGATTTAACCCAGATCTCTTGACTGGGGGAGAATGTCTGCATTGTCAGCATTCCGTCCATCATTTGTTTGTTGTAACGCTTTTCGCCCTAAGTGGGATGGGTATGCCCAGACGTGGGTCCCGTGCTCACTACGCCACAGGAGTCAAGCTATCCTGGCTGATGACGGCTGATAGCCAGAAACCGGTCCTAGTATGCTTGATTCCGGTCCAGGGAAGACATGGCTTGGCAATTCGGGCTGGACTGTTCCCATGAGGCACAGGGTCAAGACTGATTTGCATATGGCCATGTCTGAACTGGGGTGGCGTAATGGGCAAAAGAACGATGGATTTAACCCAGATCTCTTGACTGGGGGAGAATGTCTGCATTGTCAGCATTCCGTCCATCATTTGTTTGTTGTAACAGTCTCACATTTAAGCATGAAAAGATTGGCATAGCTGGGGGCTCCTGAAAACCCCATTGATGTGCCATTGGCTTGAAAATAGCAGGTCTGATTTCATTTGAAGTAGCTTTAGTAAAGGCAAAAATGGAGTAATTCTAGTAGAAATATTTTACTCGCTTTCATTTCTTCTACCTCTATGCCTCCTTTGTGTGGAATTGAAGTGTAGAGAGTTACAACATCCACTGCACAGAGCCAGACTTCTTCATGGTTTGTGATGAGGACATGCGCTAGCAGTTTCAACAAGTGTTTGGTGTCATGCAAGTAAGAGGGACTTGCTTGTACCAGCGGATGTAAAAAGCTATCCAAATATTGCCCAAATGGTTTATGTATAGATCCACCCCCTGAGACGTTGGGTCTGAAAGTTGGGTCAAGAAGATTTTTATGTATCTTGGGAAGCATATATAGTGTAGGTCGTCTCGGGTGCTCTGTGTATAAGAAACATTTTGTTTTTTCACGAATCCATTCAATTTCTAAGGCTCTAGATAGTATGGAGGACAAACACTCAATAAATGCAGTTGTAGGCTCTTGTGGCTGCGGTAAATATATTAGATCATCCTTCACATTTTCTTCCACCTTACATTCATAGAAGCAGCGGTCCATGACTACTAGAGCCCCACCCTTATCCGCCGGTAGAAATGTCAACAATTGATTTTTCATGAGTGCTTTTAACGCAGATGTTTCGTGTTTGGACATATTGTTGTGTTTGGATGTGAAACTTGACAATTTTTGTAGATCCTTCCTGACCAATGTCTCAAAAGTGTCAATTGTTTTGTGAGAAATTGGAGAGATGAAAGAGGTCTCTGGTTTGAATTCTTGATACATAGGTTCCTCTTTGTCTATTTGCGTCTTGTCTAGATTCTCAAAAAAGTAGCGGAGATCCACCTTTCTGGCAAATTTATATAATGCTACATCTGTTGCGAGAGCATTTGTATGGAATGTGGGGACAAAAGACGTTCCTTTATTCAAAACAGACATCTGGGATGGTGTAATCACTAGTGTTTCTTCTGTTGTCTTCTTCTTGTTACTACATTTTTTGCTGTATCTGTGACCTCTCCAGGTTTTGTTTGTAGGGATGTTGGTGGTATGGGTGGATTGTTGGCCGCTGGGCTTATCTCTAAAAAATTCACCTTTGGGGTGGAAGAGCCGCTAGAAGCCGTGTTGATTATGTGTCTAGATTGAGAGTCGGCTGGTGGTTGGCGATTGAGTTGGGTTTCATTGGCTGATGCAATGCTTTCTTCCGATGACGTAGTGTTTGGCTTCCTGAATCCTCTCCTTTGTGCCATACTTGTTAGCAAATTGACCCCCGAGAAGGAGCAGCCCCAAGATCTCATCACAGACTTGGGTGGATTACCTAGATTATGCCAGTAAGGCACTGAAGTGAGGGGCAGCAAGGTTGATGATTATACTGGACTGTACAACTTAATTTTGGAAGGAGCACATGCTAGATAGTTCATTTCCAGAGCCGCGGCAACACAATCAATCAATCAGGGAATTGTAAGCACGCTACTCACCTGTGAGGGTCTCAAGGCGCTGAGGGGGGGGTCTGCAGATCTGTTTAGCCAAAGAGCTAGGTCTTGAGGGTCTTCCTGAAGGTGTTCAGGGAGGGGGCGCATCTGATGTCTGCCAGTAGTTTGTTGCAGGTCTTGGCTGCAATGTGAGAGAAGGATCTTCCGCCTGCTCTGGCTCTGTGGATGCGCGAGGTTTCAGCCAGTGGGAGGTTGGTAGAACAGAGGTTTCTTTTGGGTATTTGGAAGTTGATTCTGTAGTTGAGGTATTTGGGTCCGTTGTTGTGTAGGCATTTGTAGGCGTGAGTGAGGATTTTGACAGTGACTATTTTCTCCACGGGGAGCCAGTGGAGACTTCGTAGGTATTGACTGATGTGTTCGTGTCGGGGGATGCTGAGGACGAGTCTGGCGGCGTGTTCTGTATTGTCTGGAGTTTGCGGAGTAGGGACTTGTTGATGCCGGCATAGAGTGCGTTTCCATAGTCCAGTCTGCTGCTGATGAGTGCGTGGGTAACTGTCTTCCGTGACTCAGGGGGGATCCCCTTGAAGGTCTTGCGGAGGGTATTGAAGCCGCTGGAGGTGACCGCGTTGACCTGCCGGTCCATGGTGAGTGATGAGTCGAGTACGATGCTGAGGTTCTTGGCGAGGTCTGAGGGGATAGGTGGGCTTCCGAGGGCGGTCGGCCACCATGTGCTGTCCCATGCTGAAGGGGTGGTACAGAGGACGAGCACTTCTGTCTTCTTGGCGTTGAGCTTCAGGCAGCTGTTGGTCATCCCGACTGCGACGTCTTGCATTCCTTTCTGGTAGTTGAGTTTGGCAGTGGTGGGGTCTTTCGTGAGGGAGTGGATGAGCTGGGTGTCGTCGGCGTAGGATACAATGTTGAGGCTGTGTTGTCAGACGATGGCTGCGAGGGGGGCCATGTAGATGTTGAAGAGGGTGGGGCTCAGGGATGAACCCTGTGGGACTCCACAGGTGATTTTCGTGGGGTTGGATAGGAAGGGTTGGAGTCTGATCCTTTGGCTTCTTCCGGTGAGGAATGACTGGATCCAGTGCAGGGCTGTTCCTTGTATGCTTGCGTCGTGTAGTCTGGCGACTAGTGTGCGGTGGGAGACAGTGTCGAAGGCCGCTGATAGGTTGAGTCAGATGAGGGCCGCGGAGTGGCCTTGGTCCAGGAGGGTGCGGATGTCATCTGTGGCGGTGAGTCGGGCGGTCTCTGTGCTGTGGTTGCTTCAGAATCCGGATTGGGTCGGCTCGAGGTTGGCGTTCTCTTCAATGAATTGTGTCAGTTTCCTGTTGACTGTTTTCTCTGCAACTTTGGCTGTGAAGGGGAGGACGAGATGGGCCGATAGTTCTTGAGGTCGGTGGGGTCAGCTGTGGGCTTCTTGACCAGAGGTCTGACTTCTGCGCGCTTCCGGTCATCTGGGAAGGGGCCTGTTTTGAAGGTGGTGTTGATGGTGCATTGTAGTTTGGGTGTGATGACAGCCACGGCTCTGTGGTAGATGTGAGGGGGCAGGGGTTGGTGGGGGCCCCCGAGTGGATGCTGTTCATGGTCGAGGCGGTGTCTTCAGCCGTGATTGGTGTCCAGTTGGAGATGGTGGGCTGGCTGGTGTTTCTGGGGGGCGGGGAGCCATCTGTGGCACCTGGTGGATGGTCGATGAAGATGTCGTAGATGTTTTTGATCTTGAGGTGGAAATAGGTTCCAAGCTTGTCACAGACGTCTTGGGATGGGGTGATGGGTGGGTTGGTGAATTCTTGAATGACACTGTAAAGTTCCTTGGAGTTGTTGGAGTTGGCCAGGATTTTGTTGTGGATGAAGTTCCTCTTGGTGGCTCTGATCTGGTTGTGGTAGTCTGTCATGGCGTCCTTGTAGGTGGTGTAGTTTTCGGATGTCTTGGTGTTTCTCCAGTTCTTCTCCAGGCGTCTGCAGGTGCGTCTGGTTTCTTGGAGAGCAGTGGTGAACCAGGCGGCTTTCCTGGGGTGTTGTCTGTCGGGGTTGCATAGCCGGGTGAGCTCGTCTGTGCAGTCGGAGATCCAGGTGTGGAGTTCGCTGGCTGCGTGGTTGTTTCGAGTGAGGGTGGAGTTAAGTTGCTCATCGGTAACCTTGCTCCAGTTCCTTTGTGGTGGGCATGGGGCTGATTTGGGTGCCTTGGGTTTGATGATGGCGAAGTGTACGCAGTGGTGGTCGGTCCATGGCAGCTGCGTTGTGTGGCTGAATTGGATGCTGTTTCCTGCCGCGAAGATGGGGTCCAGGGTGTGTCCTGCTCTGTGGGTTGGTGTGTTGATGAGTTGTTTAAGTCCGATGCTGGTGAGGTTGTCACGAAGGATAGTGGAGTTGGGGTCGCTGGGGTTGTCGAGGTGGAGGTTCAGGTCTCCAATGAGTATGTAGTTTGTTGAGGCGATGGCGTGGGGTGCGAAGAAGTCGGTGATGGTAGTGGTGAAGGGTGTTCGGGGGCCGGGGGGTCTGTAGACGAGGGTTCCTCAGAATGTGGCTTTGGGGGTGGTCTGGATCTGGAAGTGCAGGTTTTTTGGCGGAGGGGAATGGTTTACTGGAGGTGGTAATGCAGAGGGTGCTCTTGTGGGCGATGGCTAGGTCCCCTCCTGGGTGGTTGGAGCGGTCTTTCCTCTGGATCTTGTATCCGTCTGGGAGAGTCGAGAAGGTTCCAGATTTCCATGGCGTGTTTGTGTACAGAGTGTACATTGAGGAGGATGCATTTTAGGGTGTTGTCAGTGCTGGCGTTGGCGGTGTTGGAGGCCGGGGTGGCGGTGAGGGTCTGGTGGCAGTGGAGGCAGGAGAACTGGGCGTGGGTCGTGTTCGGCAAGGCCTGTTGGCATTCTCTAAGTCTTCCAGGGGTAATTGCGAGGAGGGTGGTGGTGTCATAGCAACGGGTAGTAGGCGGTCCAGGGTTCCTGGCGGTAGCCGCGGTTGGGTCGCGAATGGGCACAGGCGGGCTTGCCTTTGGCGAGCCTTCGGCGCACCAGCAACTGGAGCCTGAATATTAGCAAACTGACTGACCCCAGGAAGCTTGCAGAAGAAAGGGGGGGGTTCCAAAAGGGTGGTCACGCTTCCCACGAGTAGACGGAGGGTGGAAGATAAAAAGAAAGAGATCTCACAAGCCCCCAAAATAGTTCTCAGAGAAAGGGGTCCCATTCCGGCCACCAGAAAAAGAGCTTTCCTGACAAAATGTAAGTGAAAACAACCCCCCTAAGTGCTATAAGTGCATTGAGTATGGGCATGTTGGGGGGATACAAAATGGTAAGACACCAGAGGTGGCATGTGAAGTGCTTGGGAGAGGAGTTTGTCCCAGTTAGTGGGGGGAGCTCAGTGAGGTTACCCTAGTGTCCCTGGGTGACGTGGAGATGGTCCCAAAGATCCATGTGACATGCAATACTGCAAAGTATAGGCAATGGTTTACCATCAATGGTCAAGGTGTTGAGGCTCTGAAGGACACATGCACCAGTATGACTATGGTCAGGAGTCAGCTGGAGCCCCCATGGCAGATTTACCCTCCATCAGGTTGTGGTAGCAGACAACCAGGAGTGTCACTACCCGTGGCCCTTTTTCATTTGAGTTAGGTGGGGTCGCAGGTATTATAAAGGTAGCTGTGAGCCCTGCCATGCCTGTGTAAAGTTTGCTAGGGAATGACCTAGAGCACACTGCCTGCAAGTAAGTGGAGCTCAGGTCACACCTGGAAATGTTGAGGGACCTTAGTTAGCTTGAGCTACCACCAAGTCCATGGCTGCCTTGGAAGGGAGTCAACAAGGCATGGAGCCTACAAAAATGGCCAAGACAGCGGCCAAGAAGAGAAAGGGCAAGGTGTTTGGGGAACCAGCCCCTGAGTGTCTCCCAACTGAGATGGATGGGGTGCCAGAGAAATCTCTGAAATCTCTGAGGTGACGAGAATTCCAATCTGCTCTCTGATTCTTTTCGCCTGCAAATGCGTTCTTCAAATCATTTACCCCTCTTCAAGCAATTTGTATGCAATAAACTCTCTTAGTTTTACCATCTTCCCCTTTTTTATATTGTTCGGCTGGCCCCTCCCCCACCCCAAAGAACTGGCATCTGTCTCTAATATAAATTCTGGCACATTTCCAAAAATAGCTTTGCCATTCCAACACTCTAGGCAGTTCAACCACCACTCAAGATCTGTTTGAGTTTCCGGGGATAAACTTATTGAATCAGCCTTTGCGCAACCCAACTTTCTTTAATCTCTGAAGGGCCTGTAAGCAGGGGGCCTGGAGAAATAGCTTGCATCGATAAGGACAGGAGACCACTAATCCTTGCTAAGTCCCTGAGTGTTTCAACCCCCTTTCCAAAAATATATCTCACCTCTTTGCTTATTTATTAAATATTGTTCTGAGGCAAAAGTAACTGACATCATAGAATACCTACCTGAAAGTCTAGAAACCCCCAAAACTGACTCAGTAGCAATACTGATTTTTCTATATTGACAACGAATCCCAGGTTCTCCAGGAATTCCCTTGTCATACATAAATGACCAAGTAATTCTGTTTTTACCTGACTAATCAACAGAATGTTATCCAAATATATTATTAACCAAACTCCTCTCTCCCTCAGAAAGGCTACTACAGAACTTAGAACTTTGGTAAAGAACCACAGTGAGGAGGAAAGCCAAAAGGGCAGACAGCAAAAACGAGTACACAACACCTCTCTATTTGAACTGGAGATACTTCTGCGAATTCTCTCACACAGGGATTGCGAAATACCCATCTTTAAGTCCAGTTTTACTAACCAATCTTTTTTCCTGCAGGATATCCCGTAAAAGATACTCCATCTTTTATGGGATATCCTGCAGTGAAACAGGAAAAAATATCTTGAAGTGACGGTTAACCAAATATTTGTTTACGTCTTTTTAAAAAAAAAAACTTTATTTGTCATTTTGTAACGTTACAATAAATTCAAGACAATTGTGCTCACTATAATCTCAGTAGATTGTAAACAAATACATAAAAAAAACACTTCCATAATCATTACCTAAGCAGTTCGAACCTGCACATGTCCGTCTTCCCAATCAACATCAATTGCCTGTATGGCAGCTCAGTTGTCCCCCCTGGACCCCATCGTAATTATGCATGATCGAGAAATTCAGATGGAGTCTAAAGCTAGAAGGAAGCACATATATCATAAACATCCCACACACACATTTATCCAACCCCTGTGGGCACAAGTCCATGTTCCTGTTGTGAATCAGATGTCGTAGAAGTGGATGCCACGTAAGTCCTAAAGGGACCCCAGATATCTTTTGGGCGTGAGGTGCGAGGAAGTGTGGAAGCATATGTCTCGCTGTGTGTGTTGCAGTATGGTAGGCTCCGTAACCATGCTTATAAAGTGGGAACCCATTTACCTCCCCAGTAAATAGCAATCTCCCTTTTGGTTAGGAGAAAGCAAGTAGCGACGAATCTGCCTCCCCCCGCCCCCCCTCGTGTCATCAATGACGTCAGTGCGCAAGGCGCGCTGACGTCATTGAGGGTTCCCTAGGATCACCGATGCGCAGGAAGCCATTTGCTTCCTGCGCGTCGGTGAACTCAGAGGTGAGTTTTGGGGCTGGGGAGGGGGGGGGGGGGGATTTTGTTAAAAGAGACATCGAGGGAAAGGAATGGGTATTCCTTTCCCTCGATGCCTCTTTTGTGCATTCCCGCTGCATGATCGTGCAATCGTGCAGCAGGAATGCCCACTAGGCGCCAGAGATTTTTTTTTTAAATGGCACCATGTTTTTCTGTTTTGGGGGAGCGGCCCCTTAGGCAAGGGTCGCTCCCCCTTTTGGGGGGCAATATTTACTTGCTTTGTCTGCCCCCCTGGGGGGGCAGACATTTTGTATTTAATTAAAATCGGCTTTAATTGTAATGTAGTGGGGAGTGGCCCCTTAGGCAAGGGTCACTCCCCTTTGGGGGGCAATATTTACTTGCTTTGTCTGCCCCTCTGGGGGGGCAGACATTTTGTATTTAATTAAAATCGGCTTTAATTGTAATGTAGTGGGGAGTGGCCCCTTGGGCAAGGGTCACTCCCCTTTGGGGGCCATTTTTAAAAAAAAGTTTATTTATTTTAATTATTTCAAAAGTTTTATATAGCGCTAGCTTGACCCGTAGGTAGGTATAGTGCTTTACATACATACTATAAAGAAAAACAGACTGAAATTGCATTACATAGTAAGGAAGCAAAACCAGGGATAAAAAAGATTTTTTGTTTTTTTGGGGGGAGCGGCCCTTTAGGCAAGGGTCGCTCCCCTTTTTGGGGGCAATGCAATTTAAGCTGTGTCTGCCCCCCTGGGGGGGGGGGCAGATTTTCTTTATGTAAAAAAAAATTCCCACTGGACCACCAGGGAGTGTTTAGTGGGGAGTGGCCCCTTGGGCAAGGGTCACTCCCCTTGGGGGGGGGGGTAGATTTCGCCATTTTGCATTCGAGACCTCTTGTATATACTTTAGAATATACTTATATGTTTATATG
Source organism: Triturus cristatus (assembly GCF_964204655.1). Classification (NCBI taxonomy): domain Eukaryota; kingdom Metazoa; phylum Chordata; class Amphibia; order Caudata; family Salamandridae; genus Triturus; species Triturus cristatus. Next base: position 1,152,690,024 of record NC_140583.1, on the reverse strand, counting down.
GTTTGTGGGCTTTGGAGGAGCCCTAGGACTTGTCTGCTTCCGCTTAGGGACTTTTTTTTCTGATCAACAGAGGTCAGTAAAATACCAGAATCACTTCAGCATTCTCTAGTTTTCAGTCCATAGAAATTGTCTTCCACGAGCACCCATAGACAATAATATTTTTTTTAAATCTTGTATTTTCAGTGGTATGACCACCGAAGGCCCAGATTTTATATTAAAAACAGAGCTTTGGACTAAACCATTTCCAGCTGAAAGCCAATATTTCTCCCTGTGTGTTCCAATACTTGGCGTGTCACGCAGTTTGGTGCTTGCTTTTCCTCCATGTCAAAGAACAGCAGATGTTTCAGGGCGCAGGCTAATGTGCTGCATAGCTAAGTACATATAAGGTCCCAAAGGCGAGACCGATTGCATTGCAAATGCTTGTTTAAGGTAGGGCCCACTAGGCCACCAGGGAGTTATTTGTGGAGAGCGACCCCTTGGGCAAGGGTCACTCTCCTTTGGGGTCAATATTTGTGGCTGTGACTGCCCCGCAGGGGGCCAGATCGCCATGTTTAAAAAAAAAATTGGGCCCACTAGACCACCAGGGATTTTTTTGTGGGGCGTGGCCCCTTGGGCAAGGGTTGCTCCAATTTGGTAAGCATTAATTTGGCCGTTTCTGCCACCCTGAGTGGCAGATCGGCTGATTTGTTTTTTGTAGGTCCACTAGGCCACCCTGTTTTTTTTTTTTTTTACGTTGGTGAGCGGCCCCTTGGACAAGGATCGCTCCCCTTTATGGGAGGATGATTGTGGTCATTTCTGCCCTCTTTGGGTGGCAGAAAAGCAGTATGTTTTTAGGCCCATCTGCCATCTAGGGGGGCAGAAGCCACTAGACACCTATTTTATTTTTTATTTTTGTGTTTGGGAGTGGCCTCAAGGGCAAGGGTTGCTCCCCTTTTACGGGGGTGAATATTTTATTTATACTCTTAGGCCCACCTACCACTTAGCTTGGCTGGTGGATTGTGTGTGGACTGGTGCATTATTTGCATATGTGATTGTAATGTTTTATTCTCCTTTTCATTCTAGTGTAAAGCTTTTGATTCCTGTTTGCGATTTCGACAGTGGTGCTCTGCAGTTTTGCGCAGTTGCATTTTTTTGGGGTAAGAAAAACATTTTTGTTGTATTTTCTCCAAATGAGTATTTTTGTCATGTATGGATGAATTTTTTTGTAAGTGGTGTCATAATGGCAGCCTATTTAGTTAGTGTTTTGTGCATGGAATTCATCTTTGCGATGTTTTTTTGCGTTGTCTTATGTGTAATTTTCTTTTCTCTTTCTTTTTTAGTGGGATATTGTTGATCCATACTGTGTCTGTGCAGAGTAGGTGGTGGTGAATTTATCTGCTTCTGGCAAGTGAGTGGTATCGTTTTGGAGCATTTAGGTATTTCTGATAAAGGTGCATTTTGTTTATTGCTTATTTTACAAAGTGTTTGTTGTTGTTGACTTGTTTGACAAGTTACTGTTATTAGTAAGCAGTATGGCTAGCCGTAGAATGACTGCTCAGCAGGTGGTTGGTATGCTTCTTGAATCTTCCTCTGAGCAGGATTATGAAGACTGACAGTGCGTCTGAGGGGGGGGAAGATTCAGGCAGTGAGTTTTCTCTCCACATGGAATCATCGGATGATGAAGGTACTCTCAGTGCAGATTAAGCTACTCTCAGTGCGGATGAAGTGCCTGTTTTAGAGGTGGATACTGCTGTGCCGATGGTGCAAGAGGCATCGGGATTGCAGCCTGAGGCTGCTAAGCTTCCTACTGGAAGTGCTGGACTCTGGGTTGATCCAAACATGGTGCAGCCGGTGTTGCCTGCCTTTAGTGGTGATGCAGGGTGTAGAGTGGATTGTGAACATTTTTTGCCTATACAGTTTTTTCAGTTGTTTATGGATGATGTATTTTTGGGTGAGATTGTTGAGCAGACTAATTTGTATGCTGAACAGTTTTTGAGGGACAACAGTGACAAACTTAGGCCCCACTCTAGAGCTACCCGGTGGACTCCCACAAATTTGGAAGAGATGAAGAAGTTTTTGGGTTTGACTTTATTGATGGGTTTGATAAGGAAGCCGTCCATGGCTTCATATTGGTCTACCAGTCCCTTGATGGCAACGGCCATATTTCCTGCAGTTATGACTCGTGATCGGTATTTGCTTTTGCTCTGGATGCTGCATTTTGTTGATAATTCTTTGGCATTGCCACGAGATCACCCTGACTGTGACTGTCTTTTTAAGATTCGGCCTGTTCTTGATCACTTTGTAGATCGATTTTTAGAGATCTCTACTCCAGGGAAAGAAATATCTATTGATGAGTCTTTGGTCTTGTTCAAGGGCCGTTTGGTTTTTAGGCAGTACATCCCTAGCAAGAGGGCACGCTATGGAATTAAGCTGTATATGTTGTCTGAGAGTAGGACAGGATATGTTTTTAATTTCCGTGTGTACACTGGTAGGGATTCCACTATTGACCCCCCTGGTTGTCCGTCCACTTTTGGAGTTTCTGAGAAAATTGTGTGGGATCTTGCTAGAGGACTATTTAACAGAGGCCACCATTTGTACCTTGATAACTTCTACACTGTTGCGCAATTGTTTAAGGAATTGTTCAAAGTGGACGCTTTTGCTTGTGGCCCAATCCGCTCTAACCGTAAAGGTTATCCAAAAGAGCTTGTTTCCAAAAACCTTCAGAGGGGACAGTGCAGTTCCTTGCGTAGTGATGAACTACTAGCTGTGAAATTTGTGGACAGGAGGGATGTGTACATGCTGACTACCATCCATGATGAGAGTACTTCACCTGTGGCTGTTTGGGGTCAGATTTCTGAAGTGCGCAAACCTGTGTGCATTTTAGAGTACAATAAGCACATGGGTGGTGTTGATAGAGTAGATCAGAGGTTGGAACCTTACACTGCTATTCGTAAGGCTTATGTTTGATATAAGAAGTTGCCATCTATCTCTTTAATTTAGCAACTTTCAATGCTTTTGTTGTGTTCAAGGAGTGTTCTCCTGCATCAAAGTTGACTTTTGTTCAGTTTCAGCAATCTGTGATAGGCAGCCTTGTTGTTGTGGAACAGGCAAGTGTTCCTAGAGTTGGAGTGGTGGAGGATGTGGCTCGATTGAAAGATAGCCACTTTCCTGATTTCATTCCTCCCACATCCTCAAAAGACTTTCCCACCAGGAGATGTAGAGTCTGTTGGCGAAGAGGTACGCGGAAGGAGACTCGTATGTACTGCCACGAGTGTCCTTCTAACACTGGGCTGTGTGTCCCTGCTTGTTTTAGAGCGTACCACACGCAAAATAATTTTTGGGAGCATCCATGAGTGGTAAAGTGAACTGCCTGGTCTGTATTCTTTAAAACATTTTATTCTGTTTCAAGCTTGGCAGTAGTGCAATGCATTTTGTTTCAGATTTTGTGTTAGTAGATTTGTATCTATTTGCAATTTGTTTGTGTTTTTATTTTTGTCTAAAAAAAAAATCCAAAATGTGATGGCGGTGTGTGTAGGCTGGCGCTTGACTGGTGGTGTGCGTGGACTGGTGCTTGGCTGGCGGTGTGCGTGGACTGGCGCTTGGCTGACGGTGTGTGTGGACTGGCGCTTGGCTGGCGGTGTGCGTGGACTAGTGCTTGACTGGTGGTGTGCCTGGAATGGCGCTTGACTGGTGGTGTGCGTGGACTGGTGCTTGGCTGGCGGTGTGCGTGGACTGGCGCTTGGCTGACGGTGTGTGTGGACTGGCGCTTGGCTGGCGGTGTGCGTGGACTAGTGCTTGACTGGTGGTGTGCCTGGAATGGCGCTTGACTGGTGGTGTGTGTGGACTGGTGCTTGGCTGGTGGTGTGCGTGGACTGGCGCTTGGCTGGCAGTGTGTGTGGATTGGCGCTTGGCTGGCGGTGTGCGTGGATTGGCGATTGGCTGGCGGTGTGCGTGGATTGGTGATTGGATGGCGGTGTGCATGGTTTGGCGATTGGCTGGCGTTGGGCCTGGACTGGCGATTGGCTGGCGGTGTGCCTGGACTGGCGCTTGGCTGGCGGTGTGCATGGACTGGCGCTCGGCTAGCGGTGTGCGTGGACTGGCACTCTGCTGGCGGTGTGTGAGTAGTGACTTGCTGCTGGTCACTACACACACTGCTAGCTGAGTGCCACTCCACGCAATCCATCAACTTGTGTGGTTGCTGTATCAAGAATGTGGGTTTGTGAAAGTGATGGGCCCTTGAATGGCGCCGTCTGCTGGTGTGAGTGTTGTAATGTGATGGGCCCGCGGCTGGCGGTGTGAATGGTTTTGTATGTGTCACACGTATGAAAGGTGTATGAATGGCCTATAAAGAGGTTGGTGCCTTGTCGTGGCTTTACAGCTCACGAGCTGTGAGTCAATGGTTCAGTTTCTCGCCCTTTCAATTATTAACAGTGCATTTCATTTTTTTTAAATCACTTGCTTATACATTGTATATACTGAACCATCACTCACCCTCGTGCCAAATCCAACCAGTATGTGTGTGTGCTTGAGGATTAGATGGCTGTGCAGTAATATTTGTCTTTCTGAAGCAGGGTGTACCTTGTCCCTTTTTGTGAATGTTGTAATGTGTTGTTTTTGTGCCTGGTGGTGTGAATGATCTTGTGTGTATCACGTATCAAAGGTGTGTGAATGGCCTGTAAAGCGGTTGGTGCCTTGCCGTGGCTTTACAGCTCACGAGCTGCGAGTCATTGGTTAGTTTTTTTGTCCATTTAATTATTGACAGTGCATTTCATTTTTGTGACATCTCTTGTTAATAAAATTTAATATACTGAACCATCACTCGCCCTCGTGCCAAATCCAACCAGTATGTGTGTGTGTTTGAGGAATAGATGGCTGTGCAGGAATCATTGTCTTTTTAGTTTCTCTGCCAAGGTGTACGTTCCATGTAAGAATAACCCACCAACTGTAGATATTGTCGTAAACCCATAGGAGTTCATGGTGATGTCTCTCTTGTGAATTCCAAAAAGTTATTTTGTTATGTTATGTTAAAGGTTTCTTATAAAGCGCACAACTCACCCTGGGGCATCTAGGCGCTGACTGGGAGAACTAACCTGAGGGGAGGGAAGAAGTTAGCTCCGAGAGTGGTTAAATTTGGAACAAGAAGGCTTTTAGATGTTTCCTAAAGGTGGTTAGTGAAGGGATTTTTCGGACAGCTATAGGAAGCTTATTCCAGTAGCTCGGAGCTAAATATGAAAAAGCTCTTCCTCCCGTGCGCGTAAGACAAATTCTGGGGACTTGAAGGTCTAAGGAGCTGGATCTAAGTTTCCTACCTGGGCAATATTTAACTAGTTTTTTCCGAAGGTAGAGAGGACCACTTTCCCTCAGAGCATAGTAAGTAAGGCAACAGATCTTGAAAAAGGATCTGTTCTTTATATTTAGCCAGTGCAGCTCTCTCAGAAGAGGGGTTGAAGCTGAGCCTGCCGGGCGATTCAAAATCAGACATGCTGCCGTGTTCTGAATCACTTGTAGTTTCGCCAGCTGAATTTGCCCCACTTCAGCCAGCAAACCATTCCCATAGTCCAGACGGCTAATAACCATCGCCTGGACTAGGGTTCTGCGCTGAGAGGAAGGCAGATAGGGAAAGATTTTCCTAAGCAGCCTTAAACCATAATAACATGAGCTAGTTGTCGCCGCTACATGATCTTTCATGGTCAGGGCCTGATCCAGTTTTAGGCCGAGATTTTTTACGGACTGTTTAGGGGTGGGGGGGTGACCCAATTGAATAGGCCACCAGTCGTCGGACCAGCTATTTATGGCTTTGCCCACCAGCATAACCTCTGTTTTTCCTGGATTGAGCTGGAGGCAATTACTTGTCATCCAGTCAAAGATGGTAAGCATTCCGGAGGCAAAACGAAGTTTGTCGAGTACTGGGTTTGGTCCGATGGTATACATAAGCTGAGTATCATCAGCATATGAGATAATTTCAAAACCCAGATGCTCGACTATTTGTGCCAACAGAGCCATATATAGATTGAAAAGAGTGGGGCTCAAGCACGAGCCTTGCGGAACTCCCCTATCCAGCAGCATTTTGCCTGAGGCATTCGGTCCCAACATAACAGTTTGAGCTCTTCCAGACAGATAATGTTCTAGCCATTTCAGGGCTGTCCCTTTTATGCCACAATCCCGGAGTCTCTCCAATAGCTTCGAGTGTGAAATAGTATCAAAAGCTGCGGAGAGATCAAGGAGGATCAGAATGGCTGAACCTCCCCTGTCGACAGTTAGTCTAAGCGCGTCCGTTACCGCCAAGACTGCAGTTTCTGTACTAAAGCCTGGTCGAAAACCAGACTGTGAGGGATCCAGAATGTGATTGTCCTCCAGATACAAGCTTAGCTGTCGATTGATGGAGCTTTCCAGGATTTTTAATAGCAGAGGTAACAGGGAGATGGGGCGGTAGTTACCCAGGACCGAAGGGTCTGCAGATGATTTTTTTAATATGGGGCGAACAATCGCCTCTTTCCAGGAGGCCGGAATAGTACCCGAGAGGATGGAATGATTGAATATGTCACGGATAGCCGAGGCACAGATCGGTGCCAGAGATGCCATGATTTTCGGTGGACAGATATCCAGCTGCGATCCTGATTTGGCCCCCGTAAGGTCTTTGATGACCTCCTCTACTGTAACTAATTCAAAGCAATTTAGGGAACACGCTGCCATCTTATTTTGTTACTCGGTTATTTGTGGAAGAGCCACAACAGGATTAGTAGAGGGAGGAAAATTAGCATAGATATTTAGTATCTTTTCGCGAAAGTAAATGGCCAGGGAGTCACATAGCTCCTGAGATTCCTGGGGCGTCTGTCTGCAGGCTTTAGGGGAGACAAAGTCCCGAACAATACTAAACAATGTTTTCTGAGAATTACTTGCATTGTCGATATGGCTGATGATAAATTGTCATCTAGCGGCTTTTAAGTTCAGATGGTAATTAAACAATGCCTTCCTGTACAGACCTCTATTTTCCTCGGTCTTGCTGGTACGCCATCTCCTTTCCAGTCACCGACAGCTGGCCCTTTCTAGCGTCAATTCCCCTGAATACCAGGGGGTTGAAACTCTTTGAGAGGCAGAATTCACTTGTTTTTTAGGTATCATTGCATCGAAGGCTACTTCCAACGCGGTATTAAAAGTCTCCAAGTGTTTGGTCACATCCATAGTATAGACTGATTAATCAAGGGAAAAAACCTCATTAAATGCCACAGGAGTGAGATTGCACCACATCCTCCGTTGGTCATGAGGGTCCGCTTTACACAGCTTTGGACTAACAGCGTGTGACAGGGGGGTCCCGACCCGTGACACCTCTGCGGGTACAAAGGACTGGTGGTCTACATCTTTACCCTCAAACCCTCTGTTTCCTCCCCATCAGGAAGATTGGCGAGAAAGCCTGGACGACTGGGAGCCTGCAGCGCCAACCAGGAGGACTCAAGGCCCCTTTAAACAGAGTCCGAGCCTGCATGAGGCCCCGCCTTTACACAACGTCATGTCACTTTCATTGGACAAATACCCGGGATTCATGACGGAGGAGGGGCATGCGACCAGCGCGAGCAACACGGAAGAGACTACCACAGAGGAGCAGCGGTTTCGGCGAGCGGAGGAACAGCGGTCTTCGGAGCAGAGGAAGACGGGAACCAACTCGGAGGAAGAGGCAACAGAAGGCGAGCCAGGAGGCCAACGACCCGGCGAATCCCCGAGCCACGTACCAAGGGGTGCGTGGCTTCTACAGGTACGGGAGCGGCTGTCAAGGGCTTTGGGAAGGCGGGAGAGGGCACAGGTGTAGACACGGTGTTTTTGCCAACAGAGTCGTGAATTCCTACCTACCGCCACCGCGTTGTCCCTTCTCCCCCCCCCCTTCGTTGAACGCACCCTGCACCAATCCTTCACTGAGTGCATGGTTACAAAAGCACTATTTTGTTTTGGTGTACTCCTTCACTCCCGGTCCCATGGGATACCCTCCGTATATTGTTAAAGAAGAACTGACCCCTTCCCTCTCAATCCCTTTCTTTCACGCACGAGTGAACTGCGGAGGATAAGACCAGCCCCGAAGAAAGTAGAGAGAGAGAGACGCCGACCCCTACACCAGACGAGAGGACTTCACTCACCCTGGAAAAGAACAGACCTGATACACCCCGTGGGAAGGCAAGGAAGACGGACCCCTCGAAAAAACTATTAACACGAAGCCCTTTGTATGGGAAAAGTAAATACAGAGGAATAAAGCCTTATACAAGTAGACCTGGTCTCCGGCTTCTCACTACCCCATCCCGACACAGCGGTATATGGATCATGATCATATAATAGTCTGTCCAAAAAAGAGGGACTGGGAGATCACATTGAATCCGGTCAGAGTTAGAAAATACAAGGTCCAATAAATGCCCCGCATTATGGGTAGGACCTATAATTCTTTGGGTAAGGCCCATAAGTTTGAGGGAGGAAAATAGTTTATTTACTTCCGGGTCATCCACTTTTTCCCCATGGAAATTAAAGTCTCCCAACAGGAGAAAGGTATTTGCTGCCAATACATGAAGTGCAAGGTATTCCACTAAAATATCTGCAAATTTCGTTTTTGGACCTGGGGGCCGATGTACTAAGGCTCCATACCAGGTATCGGAAGGGGAAACAGAGACTTTGAAAATCCCTAGTTCTAAACAGTCATTGCTAACCTAGAAAACCCATGTCACCTCTAGGTCTTTTTTAAAAGCAATGGCAATTCCTCCTCCTTTTTTATTATCCCGGTCCAGATGAATACATTTATAATTCTCTGGAATCGCCAGAGTAATCATAGCGTTGTTAGTGGGGGCAAGCCATGTTTCTGTGAAGAAACACAAGGAGGGGTCATATAAGGTCATCATGTCCCATATTTCAAAAGGATGTTTCGCTAGAGATCTAACGTTGCATAGAATGTTTTTGTGGGACATAGCTCCTGGCTTTACTGTATCTCGACGAGGAGTGGATGCTTCACCAGATACTGTCATTTGAAATTTACAGTTGTTGCAGGTGACCGGGCCTTCTAACATAGAGGAACACGTCTGCGTACAATTGGTAAATGGACATTTATTCACTTGGGCCTGTTTATTTACTTGACGTAGGGCATCTGCAGAGTAGCTAACCAGGGGGACATACGCCCTGGGAATGGCAGTGTTTCTGGCCTCTGGTCTCGTTTGGGCGCGGACGGGGGCAGACGGGCTTGCCTTTGGCGCACCTTCGGCGCGCCGCTGCGCGTTCGCGTCTGCATCCTCTAGAAATAGAGCGAGGAACCAAACACTAGTGCGCAACCACCAATTCCCCCCAAGATGTCCGCCCGCTCCCGGGAAACAAATGAGTGCGTGCCCTGCCCTGCTCCACCCTGCACCTATGTGCCACAATCAAAGTTTACAGGCAAAGGTAAGAATTTAAAAAGCGTCTATATCAAGTTTTGCTTTAAAATACACACAGTTAAAAGCGATCAATTTTCATGCAGCGCGAAGCAGATAAGACTCCCGGCTTCCGCCTCAGGAGTGAACTACCCAGTGTAAGGCGCCCGCGTCTACCTCCTCTAAAAATAGAGCGAGGAACCAAACACAGTGCACAACCACTGATTCCCCCCAAGATATCCGCCCGCTCCCGGGAAACAGATGAGTGCGTGCCCTGCCCTGCTCCACCCCGCACCTATGTGCCACAATCAAAGTGTACAGGCAAAGGTAAGAATTTAAAAAGCGTCTATATCAAGTTTTGCTTTAAAATACACACAGTTAAAAGCGATCAATTTTCGTGCAGCGCGAAGCAGATAAGACTCCCGGCTTCCACCTCAGGAGTGAACTACCCAGTGTAAGGCGCCCGCGTCTACCTCCTCTAGAAATAGAGCGAGGAACCAAACACTAGTGCGCAACCACCGATTCCCCCCAAGATGTCCGCCCGCTCCCGGCAAACAAATGAGTGCGTGCCCTGCTCCACCCCGCACCTATGTGCCACAATCAAAGTTTACAGGCAAAGGTAAGAATTTAAAAAGCGTCTATATCAAGTTTTGCTTTAAAATACACACAGTTAAAAGCGATCAATTTTCGTGCAGCGCGAAGCAGATAAGACTCCCGGCTTCCGCCTCAGGAGTGAACTACCCCTTTACGCCGTGTGACCTGACATCGGAAGAACTTGGAGAGGTAAGGGGGATATTTGTATTATTTATTTTAAAAAAAAGGGATGAGGGGGTTTGTGTAGAAAAGGGATAAAATATTAGGGTTAAAGGGAGGGGTATTTAAAAAAAGGGTTTGGGGTGGGAATCGGAGCGGTATATGGAGAAGGGGAAGGGATCGGAGATAACCTTCAGCAAGAAAATACAATTAACATGCATGGTTTAACAACGAAAAACATTTATCCACAGTGTCCTGCAAACCTCAAAATGTCTGTCACATTTTCCTTGCAATATTACAACTAATTATGTCAAAACGATCTGTTTTGCAAGCGGGGTCAACTGTGTTTTTGGCCCCGTGCTCGGCGTCCATCTAGGGAAACCTACCAAACCCACACATTTTTGAAAAGTAGACTCCGGGGGCTTCCAGGGAGGTATGGCTTGTGTGGATCCCCCAATGTTTCCTTACCCAGAATCCTCTGCAAACCTCATTTTTAGTTGAAAAAAATCACTTTTTTCACACATTTTTGTGTGGGAAAGTTGTGGCATCACCGGGCTCACTCAAATTTCCCACCACCCAGCGTTCCCCCAGGTCTCCAGGTAAAAATGGTGCCCCACTTGTGTAGGAGGCCCAAGTACCCGCGACAGGCAAGGGCCCAAACGTAGTGAGGCGACATCAAAATTGCCTATCTCAAAACCACCTGGTTTTGCAAGGGGGGTCACCTGGGTTTTTGGCCCGTGCTCGGCGGCCATCTAGGGAAACCTATCAAAACCACACATTTCTGAAAACTAGAGACCTGGAGGCTTCCAGGGAGGTATGGCTTGCGTGGATCCCCCAACGTTTCCTTACCCAGAATCCCCTGCAAACCTCAATTTTAGCTGAAAAAATCACTTTTTTCACACATTTTTATGTGGGAAAGTTGTGGCATCACCAGGCTCACACAAATTTCCCACCACCCAGCATTCCTCCAGGTCTCCTGGTAAAAAAGGTGCCTCACTTGTGTGGGAGGCCCAAGTACCCGCGACAGGCAAGGGCCCAAAATGTAGTGTATATCCTAGTACTGGTCGACTATGCGACCCGGTACCCGGAGGCCATCACCCTTACCAGCATGTCCACAAATAGCGTCGCTCAGGCCATGTTGACCTTTTTCAGCAGGGTGGGGTTCCCTAAAGAGCTTCTCACTGACCGGGGGGCCCCGTTTATGTCAAAATTGATGGCCCAGATCTGCTCCCTGCTAGGGGTGCGCCAAATCCGCACCTCTGTCTACCACCCCCAAACAGACGGCCTTGTAGAACGGTACAACCAGACCATTAAAACAATACTTTAAAAAACTGTGTCAGAGACCGGACGGGACTGGAACCGACAACTACCTCTGACGTTTTTCGCCATCCGAACACACACCCAGTCTTCTACCGGTTTTAGTCCCTTTGAATTGGTTTTCGGGAGGAAGCCCCGGACGTTAGTGGATATGGCAGCTGAAAGGTGGAAAGAAGAGGAGGACGAAAACAGGGCTCTACTTGACTATGCGACGCAACTGAAAGATAGGCTTTCTTCTCTCTGGGACAAGGTGAGGTGCAACTTAGATGCAGCACAACAGAAACAGAAAAAACTATACGACTGACAGACCGTTCTTCGACAGTTCACGGTGGGAGACAAGGTCTTACTCCTCCTTCCCTCTTCTGACAACAAACTCCTGGCCCGCTGGCAGGGCCTTATGTTGTGCTTGCACAAATCACACCCGTCACGTATCGCATAGCCGTACCCCACTCAGGGAAAAAAGGACAGATGTACCATGTCAACTTGTTAAAAAAGTGGACCACTGATCCCGAAGACAGGACTACGAATCTGTTTCTCACTGACAGCAAACCACTAGAGATACCCTTTCCCCAGGTAGACGACACCAAGGTCATCAGAGACGTCCCCAAAGGGTCCTGCTTGACACCAGTACAGATAACCGACCTCCGGTCCCTCCTCGATTCCTATTCTGACGAGTTTTCGGCCAGGCCCGGGAAAACCCCCCTCGTTCAACATGAAATCTTAACAGACGGGGCTAGCCCGATTAGACAAAGGCCATATAGGATCCCTGAGGCCAGGCGACAAATAGTGGAAAAGGAGGTAGCAGACATGTTAGGGAACGGAATCATCGAACCTTCCCACAGTCCCTGGTATTCCCCTATTGTACTGGTCCCGAAACCCCACTGTACGCTTCTGTGTGGACTTTAGGCGCCTCAGCAGCGTCTCCCGCTTTGACTCATATCCCATGCCCCGGGTCGACAAACTAGTAGATAGGTTAGGGACAGCTCGATATATCAGCACACTGGACTTAACCAAGGGATATTGGCAAATAGCACTCACCCCTCAAGCCCAAGAGAAAACGGCTTTCGCCACCCCCTCAGGCTTGTATCACTTCCGGGTCCTCCCCTTCGGCCTGCATGGAGCCCCTGCCACCTTCCAGCGCCTCATGGACATCGTGCTTAGACCCCATCAAAACTATGCTGCCGCTTACTCGGACGACATAGTCGTTTTCAGTAACACTTGGGGGGAACACCTTAAACATCTGCAGGCCATCTTTTCCAGTCTCCGGGAGGCGGATCTGACTGCCAACCCTGAAAAATGCATGTGAGCCACCGACAACGTTCGTTATTTAGATTATCATATACAAAACGGACAGATTTGACCCCAGATAGATAAGGTCAAGGCCATCTCAACACTAGAGAAACCAACCACAAAAAAGGGCATTAGGGTGTTCCTGGGGTTAGTAGGCCACTACAGGAGGTTCATCCCCCACTTCACTGAAGAAGCGGCCCCTCTCACGGACATATTAAAAAAGTCAGTCCCCAACTCCTTCACCACATGGACCCCGAAACAAACCCACAGCTTTGAACGCCTCAAAACGAGACTTTGTAGCGACCCGGTGCTCACGTGCCCTGACTTCAAAAGCCCATTCACATTACAGACAGACGCATCAGACCGCGGTCTTGGGGTGGTCCTATCGCACCCAACCCAACCCCGTTGGGTGAGCTCCATCCAGTGGTGTACCTCAGCCGCAAACTAGTACCCAGGGAACTCAGGTACTCCACCATAGAAAAAGAATGCCTGGCCATCCGCTGGGCGGTCCAAGCCCTACAATACTATCTTCTGGGCCGTCCATTTACCCTACTGACAGACCATGCCCCCCTTGTCTGGCTGGCCAGACATAAAGACACCAACCCTCGCATCCTCCGATGGTTCTTAGCCTTACAGCCTTTTTCTTTCCAGATGTCACATCGACCCGGAGTGTTGCAGACAAACGTGGACTTCCTCTCCCGCAGCCCTGTAGATACATGGCCCGATCGGCCATGCCTGGAGGGGAGGCACTGTGACGAGGGGGAGCTGCCGAAGGACCCCGGGGGCACCAGGTCGTTACTACCAGTACTGACTCTCACACCCAAGGGGAGGGGCTTGGAGGACTCAAAACCACCGGAAGCAGACACAGAGGTCGAGGGATGTCAGAAGAGCGAGGAGCGGAGCGAGGAGCAGAACGAGGAGCGGAGCGAGGAGCAGAACGAGGAGAGGAGCGAGGAGCAGAGCAAGGAGCAGGGCGAGGAGAGGAGTGAGGAGCAGAGCGAGGAGAGGAGCGAGGAGCGGAACGAGAAGCAGAACCAGAGAGAGACGACGGCGGAAACCCGAGGACACGCCGGGACATGCCCCGAGGAAGGACCAGAGGACGAGGCAGCCGGGACCCCTGTACCGGGCCCCGGCTTCGGGCAAGTGGTCGGGGAAACAGGGAGGTCTCTCGTGGGCTGGTGGCGCTCATTAGTCCTACTCTGGCCTATAGACAACCACCCCTAGGGTAAAGAAGGGGTGGGCGAATGGGCGGGCTCTAACCCATCTCCAGCGGGACTCACCTGAAAATAAGGGCCCGGGGATGACAGAACAGGAAAGCCCACGCCATAAAGGAAGTAAGGGGTTGGGTATCCACAAACGATCCTAAAACAAAAGGGGAGGGAAAACAACGGGAAGTTAAAGACGGGTAATAATTGCCTCGGTGTTTCTGTTTATTCCGAGGGGAAGACTGGCTGGATCACGCCCGAGGAAACGACCGCCATCAACGCCGGGAGCAAAGAAACCAGAAGAGCCCAACAGCGACCCCTCCCTTTCAGCAACCTCCTTTGTGATCCCTCTTCCCTATACCCCTAGACACGTGCCTGTGAAAACAATAAAACAGGAACAGAACATACTCAATAGACTCCTCTGATCTGTGGGGCGGGGCGTGACAGCGGGCTAGGTGGAAATTTGTGAATCCAATCAGATTCCAGAATTTTCCACCACAGAGATGTGGGGAAAATGTGTTTTTTTGGACAATTTTTTAGGTTTGCAAGGGATTCTGGGTAACAGACCATGGTGGGAGGCAGTCAAGTCACCCCATCCTGAATTCCCCCGGGTGTCTAGTTTTCAAAAATGTATAGGTTTTGTAGGTTTCCCAAGGTGCCCGCAGAGCTAGGGTTAAAAAACTACAGCTTGGCACTTTACCAAAAAAGGGTCGTTTTTCACTGCGAAATTGAGGTGTGACCAAGTTGCGTTTTGCACCATTTCCTGTCGCGGGCACTAGGCCGACCCGCACAAGTGAGGTACCATTTTTCTCGTAAGACTTTGGGGAACGCGGGGTGTGTGGAAATTTGTGGATCCACGCAGATTCCGGAACTTTCCACCACAGAAACGTGGGGAAAATGTGTTTTTTTCGACAATTTTTTAGGTTTGCGAGGGATTCTGGGTAACAGAACCTGGTGGGAGGCAGTCAAGTCACCCCATCCTGGATTCCCATGGGTGTCTAGTTTTCAAAGATGTATAGGTTTGCTACGTTTCCCTAGGTGCCAGCAGAGCTAGTGTTCAAAAACTACAGTTAGACACTTCACAAAAAAAGGGTAAATTTTCATTGTGAAAATGCGGTGTGTTCACGTTGGGTTTTGAGCCATTTCCTGTCGTGGGCACTATGCCTACCCACACAAATGAGGTACCATTTTTATCGGGAGACTTAGGGTAATTCAGATTTGTAAAGCAACTGTTATTACCTATTGACTTTTGATGCATTTCTGCCTTCCAAATGAAAGACTTTGTGTAAAAAAGAAGTCATTTTGAAAAATGACCGATAATTCTCATGCTAGTATGACTATTCCGAATTTCGAAAATGTGCAAATATGTACTGTTTCTAAACTCTATAATTTGTTTCCATTTCAGAAATACATAGGTGTCTCTCATACCGATTTTTCCATGTATACATTTTCCCACAATAATTGCTATATATCCAGAACATAATAAAAAACCATTGCAAATTGCTGCTCAGTTTTTGACTCTGGGTTCGTCGGGTTCTTGGTGAACCTACAAGTCCTATATATCCCCACAACCAGGAAGGTCCAGCGGATGTAACGGTATATTGCTTTCAAAGAGCTGTCATAATTAGAAGAAGTTACAGATAAAAACGTTGACACAAAAAGCTGTTTTTTCAACTAATTTTCAATTTTTCCTATATTTACCTGTTAGTTTCTAAAAAGAAACCTTGATGGATCTACAAAAATGACCCCTTGCTGAATTCAGAATTTTATCTACTTTTCTAAAATGTATAGCTTTCCAGGATCCATTATTGCTTTCACACCCATTTCTACCATTAACTGGAAGTCGGTTGAAAGCATAAAAATAGCAAAAATAGGCTATGTCCCAGAAAAATGCAAAAACTGTGTAAAAAATGTTGGTTTTCTGACAAAAGTCTGTCATTCCCTAAAAGCTGGGAAATTGGTGATTTCAGCCCCACAAACCGTTTTTTGATACCATTTGCAGAGAAAAACCCAGACGCTTTCATTTGCAGCCTGTTTTCCCCATTTTTCCCCAAAAATAATTTGCTGTATTTTGGCTAATTTCTGGTACCCCTCCAGGGGAATCCACAAACCCTGGGTACCTTTAGAATCCCCATGATGTTGGAAGAAAAGGACGCAAATTTGGCGTGGATACCTTATGTGGTCAAAAAGTTACAGGGGCCTAAGCACGAACTGCCCCAACTAGCCCAAAAAAGGCTTCGCACGGGGGGGGGGAAAGGCCTAGCAGCGAAGGGGCTAACCAGTGCTTCTGCCATTATAGGGAGGCAGAGGGAGTTAGGAATAGGCAGAGCCGGTGAATATAACAGGGGAGTCTCCAGTAGGCGACGCAGTCTATCCCAGGCCCAGCTGGCGGTAGATACAGTTTGAATGTCCACGGGGTCTCTAGAAATTCCCCTGGGTAGCACTACCGCTGGGGTGTCAGGAAGTACAAAGTCCGCTTCCGGTCGGAGGAATGGAAACCTAGCATCCGGGTGATACCAGGCATGGGCATAACTGCACTGGGCAACGAGAAATATAGTCTGAAATCCGGCGGGACGCCAAACCCCCCTCTGTCGTAGGGTAAGGTAAGTATCTGCCACCTAACTCGGGGGGGATATTTGTTTATGTCGCTTAGATTTAATACTGGGTGCCACCCCTCGTCTTTCTTTTTCATCAGAAAAAGTGCTCTCACAGACCCCTTGTTGAGTCTACCATTTTTATCATTGCACCTTCCTGCAACTTTTGAGAAACCTCCACATCCACCAAATCCATTCTCTCTTTGTTGAAGACAGTCTCTCGGGGTTGAGAAGCCTGAATACGGTTTTCCCAGAAATCTATCCCGAAAGCTGATACAGGTTCCAAAACCCAGGGGTCGTTTGTCACCTCTCTCCATTTGTGAACAAAATGTTTTAGCCTTCTGGCAACCTTTAATACGAAAGAACCAGCACAAGGTGTTTTACTTAACTTTAAAAGGTGATCCATGAGATCTAGTTCCTCCTCCTCTCATTCTAGATCTTCCCCTCTGCGGGTAGAAACCTGATGAGGTTCAGAAACCTCTGCTATAACGCCTCAAACCTGGTTTCGAGTATAAAAATGGGGCCTTCTGACTCATTGGCCGGCAGCCAGTCCCGTCTTGTTGGCCCTTCCAAATACTCATGTTCTGCTTACACATCTCAAGTTATATTGGGCTTTACTTAACCCCTTCTGCGCCCATGACGTGCTGGACTCGTCATGGAGCACAGTCGCGCTGTGCCCATGACGAGTCCAGCACGTCATGAGGCATTCCCTGGGTAATCCCTCTGGTGCGGGCACCAGAGGGATTCCCTTTAATTAAAAATAGCCTCAGGAGCTGGGGAAGCTTCCTCAGCTCCCGAGCCCCCCCCCCCCCATTTCAGTGTAATGACGATCGGCGCGCATGTCGCGCCGACGTCATTGCACTGAAAGTGAAACTGAAATGAGCCAAGAGGCTCATTTCAGTTTCACTTTGTACGTGCTCAGGGGGCTATCTCAGCCCCCTGAGCACGTAGAAAGACGGGAGAGGTATAGTTGGAAAGGGGAGCAGGGATCCACCCACTAGACACCAGGGAGGGGGGAGCGGCCCCTTGGGCAAGGGCCTTTGCTCCCCCCAAATAATTTTGGCATTATTTAGTCTTTTTGACCCCCTGTGGGGCAGATGGGGGCAGTAGCACCCAATCTGCCCCCCGGGGGGGGGCAAAAAGCCCACTAGACACCAGGGAATTTTCAAAAAAATAAAAATAGGGGTGGGGGTGCCCAAAACGGGCAGGCCCATGCCCCCACCGCCCAATAATCACAGTCTTTCTGCCCCCCCCGGGGGGCAGATGGGGCATTGGCCCCTAATCTGCCCCTTCGGGGGGGCATTATGCCCCCTATACACCAGGGATTTCTTTTCAGTTTTTTTTAGGGTGGGGGCTGCCCGAAACGGGCACACCAATGCCCCCACCCACCCACCACCCTTACAGCCTTTCTGCCCCCACCTGGGGGCAGATGGGGCATTGGCCCCCAATCTGCCCTCCCGGGGGGCAAAAAGACCACTAGACACCAGGGAATTAAAAAAAAAAAAAAATAGGGGTGGGGGCTGCCCAAAACGGGCTGGCCCATGCCCCCACCCCACCCCCCAATTACTACAGTCTTTCTGCCCCGCCGGGGGGCAGATGGGGCATTGGCCCCTAATCTGCCCCTCCGGGGAGGGGGCAGAAAGCCCACTAAACACCAGGGATTTTTTTTGCGCAATTGTTTTTAGGGTGTGGGCTGCCCGAAACGGGCACGCCAATGCCCCCACCCTACCCCCCCACAAAAATGACAGTCTTTCTGCCCCCCAGGAGGCAGATGGGAGCTGTAGCCCCCAATCTGGCCCCCTCTGGGTGCGCAGAATGCCCACTAGAAACCATCGATTTTTTTGTTTTATTAGTGTAGGGGTAGAGGCTCCCCAAAATGGGCATGACAATACCCCACCCCACCCCCAGAGAAATTCCAGTCTTTCTGCCCTCCCCTGGAGGGCAGATGGCGGCAGTGGCCCCTGATCTGCCCCCTGTGGGGGCAGAAAGCCCACTAAGCGCCAGCGAGTACGCAGGCTTTTTTATGCGTGGGGGTGGGGGCTGCCCAAAATGGTCATACCAATGCCCACACCCCCACAAAAAACAGCCACAGTCTTTCTGCCCCTTTAGGGGCATATCAGGATGAAACCCCCTTCCCCGATTCCCCCCCAGGGCGGCAGAAAGGCCACTGGGCTCCGGATTTTTTTTAGCAATGTGCATACCTGTGGATTTTGGGCCCTAGCGCAGTTGGCACATAGGCAAACCTAGCAAACCTGTACATTCTTTAAAACTAGACACCGAGGGGAATCCTGGATGGGGTGACTTCACTGGCTCTCACCAGGTTCTGTTACCCAGAATCCATTGCAAACCTAAAAATGTGTCCAAAATAACACATTTTCCTCACATTTCTGTGGTGGAAAGTTCTGGAATCTGCGTGGGTCCACAAAATTCCACCCACCCTGCGCTCCCCAAAGTCTTCAGAGAAAAATGGTACCTCACTTGCATGGGTAGGCCTAGTGCCCGCGTCAGGCAAGGGCCCAAAACCTATTGAGGAGACATCAAAATTACCTATCACAAAACAACCTGGATTTGCAAAGGGGGTCCTATGAGTTTTTGGCCCCTGGCTTGGCGGCCACCTAGGGAAACCTACCAAACCCACACATTTCTGAAACCTAGACACCCAGGGGATTCCAGGGAGGTATGGCTTGCGTGGATCCCCCAACGTTTCCTTACCCAGGATGCCCTGCAAACCTCAAATTTAGCTGAAAAAATCACCTTTTTCACACATTTGTGTGTGGGAAAGTTGTGGCATCACCGGGCTGACACAAATTTCCTACCACCCAGCGTTCCCCCGGGCCTTCCGATAAAAACGGTGCCTCACTCGTGTGGGAGGCCCAAGTACCCGCGACAGGCAAGGGCCCAAAACGTATTGAGGCGACATGAAAATTGCCTACCTCAAAACAACCTGGTTTTGCAGGGGGGGTCACCTGGGTTTTTAGCCCAGTGCTCAGCGGCGACCTAGGGGAACCTACCAAACCCACACATTTATGAAAACTAGACACCCAGGGGATTCCAGGGAGGTATGGCTTGCGTGGATCCCCCAATGTTTCCTTACCCAGAATACCCTGCAAACCTCAAATTTAGCTGAAAAATTCACCTTTTTCACAAATGTTTGTGTGGGAAAGTTGTGGCATCACCGGGCTGACACAAATTTCCTACCACCCAGCGTTCCCCCGGGTCTCCCGATAAAAACTGTGCCTCACTCGTGTGGGAGGCCCAAGTACCCGCGACAGGCAAGGGCTCACAACGTAGTGAGGCAACATGAAAATTGCCTACCTCAAAACGACCTGGTTTTGCAAGGGGGGTCACCTGGGTTTTTGGCCCGGTGCTCGGCGGCCACCTAGGGGAACCTACCAAACCCACACATTTCTGAAAACTAGACACCCGGGGGATTCCAGGGAGGTATGGCTTGCGTGGATCCCCCAACGTTTCCTTACCCAGAATGCCCTGCATACCTCAAATTTAGCTGAAAAAATCACCTTTTTCACACATTTTTGTGTGAGAAAGTTGTGGCATCACCGGGCTGACACAAATTTCCTACCACTTAGCGTTCCCCCGGGTCTCCCGATAAAAACTGTGCCTCACTCGTGTGGGAGGCCCAAGTACCCGCGACAGGCAAGGGCCCACAACGTAGTGAGGCGACATGAAAATTGTCTACCTCAAAACGAACTGATTTTGCAAGGGTGGTCACCTGGGTTTTTGGCCCAGGGCTCGGCGGCCACCTAGGGGAACCTACCAAACCTACCAACCCATTTTTATGTCGCCTCACTATGTTGTGGGCCCTTGCCTGTCGCGGGTACTTGGGCCTCCCACACGAGTGAGGCACCGTTTTTATCGGGAGACCCGGGGGAACGCTGGGTGGTAGGAAATTTGTGTCAGCCCGGTGATGCCACAACTTTCCCACACAAAAATGTGTGAAAAAGGTGATTTTTTCAGCTAAATTTGAGGTTTGCAGGGCATTCTGGGTAAGGAAATGTTGGGGGATCCACTCAAGCCATACCTCCCTGGAATCCCCCGGGTGTCTAGTTTTCAGAAATGTGTGGGTTTGGTAGGTTTCCCTAGGTGCCGGCAGAGCTAGGGTTCAAAAACCACAGCTAGGCACTTTGCCAAAAAAGGTTCATTTTTCACTGCGAAATTGAGGTGTGTCCACGATGTGTTTTGCGCCGTTTCCTGTTGCGGGCACTAGGCCGACCCACACAAGTGAGGTACCATTTTTATCGGACGACTTTGGGGAACACGGGGTGGGTGGAAATTTGTGGATCCACGCAGAGTCCAGAACTTTCCACCACAGAAATGTGGGGAAAATGTGTTTTTTTTGGCAATTTTTTAGGTTTGCAAGGGATTCTGGGTTGCAGAACCTGGTGGGAGGCAGTCAAGTCACCCCATCCTGGATTCCCCTGGGTGTCTAGTTTTCAGAAATTTATAGGTTTGCTAGGTTTCCCTAGGTGCCGGCAGAGCTATGGTTCAAAAACTACAGCTAGGCACTTTGCCAAAAAAGGGTGATTTTATCACAGCGAAATTGAGGTGTTTCCACGTTGCGTTTTGCGCCGTTTCCTGTCGCGGGCACTAGGCTGACCCACACAAGTGAGATACCATTTTTCTCGGAAGACTTTGGGGAACGCGGGGTGGTTGGAAATTTGTGGATCCACGCAGATTCCAGAACTTTCCACCAGAGAAATGTGGAGATAATGTGTTTTTTTTGGCAATTTTTTAGGTTTACAAGGGATTCTGGGTAACAGAACCTGGTGGGAGGCAGTCAAGTCACCCCATCCTGGATTCCCCTGGGTGTCTAGGTTTCAAAAATGTATAGGTTTGCTAGGTTTCCCTAGGTGACGGCAGAGCTATGGTTCAAAAACTACAGCTAGGCACTTTGCCTAAAAAGGGTCATTTTTCGCTACAAAATTGAGGTGTGTCCACGTTACGTTTTGCGCCGTTTCCTGTCGCGGGCACTAGGCTGACCCACACAAGTGAGGTACCATTTTTCTTGGAAGACTTTGGGGAACGCGGGGTGGGTGGAAATTTGTGGATCCATGCAGATTCCAGAACTTTCCACCAGAGAAATGTGGGGAAAAAGTGGTTTTTTTGGCAATTTTTTAGGTTTGCAAGGGATTCTGGGTAACAGAACCTGGTGGGAGGCAGTCAAGTCACCCCATCCTGCATTCCCCTGGGTGTCTAGTTTTCAAAAATGTATAGGTTTGCTAGGTTTCCCTAGGTGCCGGCAGAGCTAGGGTTAAAAAACTACAGCTAGGCAGTTTGCTAAAAAAGGGTAATTTTGCATTGTGAAAATGTGGTATGTTCACGTTGGGTATTGAGCCATTTCCTGTCGTGGGCACTATGCCTACCCCTACAAGTGAGGTACCATTTTTATCGGGAGACTTAGGGTAATTCAGATTTGTAAAGGAGCTGTTATTACCTATTGACTTTCGATGCATTTCTGATTTCCAAATGAAAGACATTGTGTAAAAAAGAAGTCATTCTAAAACATTGCTGATAATTCTCATGCTAGTATGAGTATTCCCAAATTCGGAAATGTGCAAATATCTACTGTTTCTAAACTCTATATTTTGTTTCCATTTCAGAAATACATAGGTGTCTTTCATACCGATTTTTCCATGTACACATTTTTACAGAATAATTACTATATACCCGGTACATAATAAAAAACCGTTGCAAGTTGCTGCTCAGTTTTTGGCTCTGGGTTAGTCGGGTTCTTGGTGAACCTACAAGTGCTATATATCCCCACAACCAGTAATGTCCAGCGGATGTAACGGTACATTGCTTTCAAAGAGCTGTCATAATTAGAAGAAGTTACAGGTGAAAACGTTGACACAAAAGGCGCTTTTTTTCAACAAATTTTCAATGTATCCTATATTTAACTGTTAGTTTCTATAAAGAAACCTTGATGGATCTACACAAATGACCCCTTGCTGAATTCAGAATTTTGTCTACATCTCTAAAATGTATAGCTTTCCAGGATCCATTATTGCTTTTGTACCCATTTCTACCATTAACTGGGAGGAGGTCGAAAGCACAAAAAATAGGCTATGTCCCAGAAAAATGGTATCCCCTAAAAGCTGGGAAAATGGTGATTTCAGCCCCACAAACCCTTTTTTGATAACACTTGCAGGGAAAAACCCAGATGCTTTCATTTGCAGCCCGTTTTTCCCATTTTCCCCCCAAAAAACTAAATTTTGCTGTATTTTGGCTCATTTCTGTGACCCCTCCAGGGGAATCCATAAACCCTGAATACCTTCAGAATCCCCATGATGTTGGAAGAAAAGGACGCAAATTTGGCGTGGATACCTTATGTGGTCAAAAAGTTACAGGGGCCTCAGCGCGCACTACCCCAAATAGCCAAAAAAGGGCGTGGCACAGGAGGGGGAAAAGGCCTGGCAGCGAAGGGGTTAAGGTTGTAAAGGTGGACACATATTTCTCCAATGACTTAATAAAATTGTGTCTGAAGACAAGGCCCCATGGTCGCTTTCTGATTTCCTTACTGGCTAACTCAGCGACTTTAGGACTCATTTCCATAAGAATAGACTTCTTTCTTTCAGTTTGAGGCCTAGGTTGGCATTATCCAATGTGCAGATCGCTCTTTGGCTCCAACCTCTTAGGAGCTCTAGGTCTACTTCAGTGTCATTAATATGTGCTTCTTCAGCCATGTCCAGTGTTCAAGCTCTAAGGCTAAGACATCCAAGAGACAGTCCTGACACTGTTTTAGGCACCGTTCTAGCCCCTTTTTTGGGTCTTGATTTAAACAGGATTGTTATTAACTCTATGTCCAGGTTTGGTGTCTGATATGCCTAGTCATCTATCACTGGCCTGGGACATCCAGCCCGCATCAGAT
The DNA here is from genome assembly GCF_964204655.1 of Triturus cristatus. Taxonomy (NCBI): domain Eukaryota; kingdom Metazoa; phylum Chordata; class Amphibia; order Caudata; family Salamandridae; genus Triturus; species Triturus cristatus. Next base: position 1,152,666,626 of record NC_140583.1, on the reverse strand, counting down.
TTCGATGTTGCCTCTCAAAAGAGCTTCTCACCAACTTCTTTATACATTTTGCCACATACATAAGTGGCCACCACTCAGAACTGTGTGGGTGTTTTATAGCGTTTGGGCTGAACATCTCTTTCCCCAAAGGGTCCTTAATTGGCCTAGTGGGCGAAGTGCCCAGTAAATCATCGTCTAGACTCTCAAAGGTGTCATCTAATCTCTCATCAGGGTCCAAAAACAAATTAATCAAATCCTTTAATATCACTATTGACATTGAACATATCGTCCAGGCTGAGTCCTGGTTGTCTATTGTGCCGTTGAGGACACCGCTCCCTCTTGTGCCACGGGGAACACCATTGCCTCTAGTAGCACTAAGGCTACTCCAGTCTTTTGTAGCGCAAAAGCTACCATTCATGGAGGACAGGGATTCATCCCTCTTGGAATTCCATGAATGTCCCCCCAGTTTCGCATCCCAGTTCTATATAGCAATCACTTAACATAAGACCTTAATAATGACAAGATACACATCTTATTAATGTGTGGAAAGCAATGTACCAGGTGCACTGGGCCTGTAAATGAAATCAACCTACACTCTCTTGCTTTAGTCAACATGTTTCATCCCTATTACCAAAAGCTCATTGAGTCCAGGGCTTTCATCAGGACTACAAAGACTGCCCCTGAATCTCTGCTGTATAATGTTAAAGGGAAGTTTGTCAACACTTTCTCTTTATTCCTATAGCAAACAGAATCCTGTCAGCCTGATGTGGGGTTAAGACTTCTAAAATTTCATGTGAAACCACATTATTGTTCTGAGCACCTTGAAGGTATTTCATACACAGTCATGCAATTTTCAAAATGTGACATGAATGTTGCTGCTGTACGCAACATACACAAGTCAACACATAAAAGCACAAAAAGTGAGGACGTACTGTGGCAAATCACTGCAAACCAAGCATTGCAATTCAGTATAGGGTGTTCACAGCCAATGTAAACTCTTACCCTAGTTCAGACACATTCTGTGAGACGGGGAGAAGAGGGGACATGCCCCTGAAGTCACACACTACCGTAAAAAAATCAATGGTCATTTTTGGTCAAATCTGCCCGGGCCACGAGAGGAGGGAGAATGCACAAAAGCAATTTGTTATAGGAGATGTCCCATTAAAATACACTTTCAAATTTGCAGTTCCTGTTCCAAGCAGGTGTCTGCTCACATCATGAAGCATGCCATGTCACCTTTAGAATCTATTAGCACCCTGTTCTCCTTCTGACTCCTTGTATTTTTTCACGGAGGGGCCCTGTATAAGATGCCAGGCAGCATGTACTGGAAGTGCTCGGAGATGAGTAACCCAGATGACAACATCACGTCCGCTGATATAGTACAGATAACATAAAGGTTATCCAGTTAGTCATTACTCACGGGTTGCAGTTAGTTTTTAAAGGATACTCGGAAAAAGAGCAGGTGTAAGTGGGATCAAGGGTTATTGTACAACATGAGCGTGCCCAGTCATGTAAGTTCATTTAATGAGATTTTGCTATTCAGTCCAGAACAGAAGGTACGTACCCTATAGACTAGGGTGACCACCTGGCATGGAGGCAAATTTCAGGACAGGACTGTCAAAAATTCTGGACAAAGGGTCAAAATTCAGGACAAAAATTCAGGACAAAATGTGAATTTCATGGACACATCCGAGGTGCGGCCATACACCCCTACCTTATCAATGCATTTATTTACTATTTTTTGATATTGCGCTTATTTACCATTTTTATTCACTGTGCTATATGAGATTGCCTCTAGGTCTGCTACACTAAGACGGTGCATTATGTCCTTGTTCAATTGTACATTGATGCCCTTAACCATTGTGTCAAGGGCGTCACCCCATCCCAAATCTACCCAATCTTTTTGGAGAGAAAGTAACAGCAACATTTTGATTATGTTTCTAAACATTTCAATACCCATGGCAAACAGTTTTGGAAACATTAAGGTAACTGACTTTTTCACATTTTGCTCACCTTACCCATCACTAGATGTCAAACCTGAAAAAAGTAATGAGGCAGAGCAGATGTTATTGGTGACAGTCTAACACCTAATGTCAGGATGTGAGGTACCCAGAAGTTGTCTGTACTCTCACAGCATCATGAAGACCGGACTGATACATTACAGTGTGTGTACAGACTCTACATGTATCTCAGAAATGGGAGCCAGATCTCCAGACAGAGAAATTAAAAGCAGGATGAAACCAAGAACGGATGGGAGATCTATAGCAACTGATTCAAATGGTCATTGCTAAGAACTAGACAAGTAAGGGAAAGAAGAACAAGGCAGATCAATTGCTAAAATCAGGTTGGCCCTCAATGATTATCGGAAAGTATTGCGTACATGAGAGTAATCTCTGCAGATTGACCAGAAACAGAAGAAGCACTGTCAAGTGGTGGAATAAGCAGTGCCTATCTGTTGGAAAGGCGTTCGCCGGAGGGGGGTTCGATGCCCGTCTTGCCCACCCCTTTGACCCACCTCTCCCACGTAGGCCGAACCAGGCACGCACACCCTGGGCTAACACTACGAACAGAGTGACACCACACGTATTCTTTGTAGGACGATAGGTTCTTTTATCGATGATTTCAAGGGATCTTTATGATCCAAGGTGCAAGCAGTACAGCAGTGGCACAAGGTACCACCAATCGGTCGTGGGGAATGGGGGTAGCGGGACAGTCTTTAAAGATAGTGTCTCTGCGAAATACCCTGCGGATAGCTCACAATCCTCGAGCTGGAGGGTGTCGTGTCTCTGGGCGATCTCTTACCGAGTCATCCTCAAGGGGAGCGCCGCGAGTCTCTCAGCAGGCACAGGTGGTCGGGGTTCGGGAGCCGCGATTCCGTCAGCCAGGCTCAGATGGTTCAATAGCTGGGGGCCGCGAGTCACTCAGCAGGCCCAGGTAGTTCAGTGTTCGGGAGCCGCGACCTCGTCAGCAGGGCTCAGATGGTTCAATAGCGAGAGGCCGCGAGTCACTCAGCAGGCCCAGGTGACTTCAGCGTTCAGGAGCCGCGACAGCGTCAGCAGGCTCGGATGGTTCCAGGTCTTCTCTGCATTCGTTCCTCCGGCACCCCTTGTTATACTCCGCTGGCTCTTTGAAGTCCGGAGTCCTCGCAGAGGGGGGACTGGGGTGACGGAGGGGGTTCGGCGGGATTTCCTGCCGCTCACTTCTTTGGTCTTTTCAGGTGGGTCTGGGAGGGACCCCAGACGCTCGGCAGGGGAGGCGCCTGCTCCCCAGGGGCCTGGTGGCCGATCGAGTCTTCCCGGGGAAGGCGACCCGAGGTGTGACTGGGTTGGCGCCTCTGGGTCTGGCTCGAGGGTTCCCGCTCCCTCGGTCGGACATGCGTGGTAGGGTGTCGAGTCTGTCAGGGCTCTGGCCGGCCCTCGGATCTGGGTGGCTGGGGCGGCCGGAGTCAGAGATGTCGTGTCTTGAGGGTGGTTGCAGGGTGGCTGGATGATTGGGAGGGCAACGCCGTGAGGCCGGTCTCACACGCGTCCCCCCCAGCTGAAAGGCGTGGAGAACTACCCATCCACTGGGGGGTTCTCCTCGCCGAAGCGGAAGAACCGGGACAGGCCGTCGGCGTTGGCATGATCCGTCCCGGGGCGATGTTCGACAGTGAAGTCCATCCCTTGGAGAGAGATGGACCATCGTAGTAGCTTGGGGTTCTCCCCCCTCATCTGCATTAGCCACCGCAAGGGCCGGTGGTCCGTCTGCACTCGGAAATGGGTTCCGAACAATTAGGGCCGTAGTTTCTTGAGGGCCCAGACCACGGCGAAGGTCTCTCGTTCTATAGTACTCCAACGCTGCTCTCGCGGCAGCAGCCTTCGGCTGATGAAGGCTATGGTCTGATCGATGCCCTTGTCGTTGAACTGCGAGAGGACGGCCCCGATGCCGTGTTCGGATGCGTCGGTCTGAACCACAAACTCTTGGGAGTAGTCGGGGGCCTTGAGTACGGGGGCGGTGCACATGGCGGTTTTCAAGGCGTCGAACGCCTGCTGGCACTGGGGGGTCCACTGCACCTTCTTCGGGAGCTTTTTGGAGGTCAAATCCGTGAGGGGCCCCGCGATGCTACCATAGTTTTTAATGAACCTCTGGTAGTACCCTGTAAGGCCCAGGAAGGCCCGGACCTCCGTCTGCGTGGTGGGGGGCTCCCAGGACTTGATGGCGTCGATCTTCGGTTGGAGGGGGGCGACCTGGCCGCTGCCCACCTGATGCCCCAGGTAGACCACGGAGCCTTGCCCGAGCTGGCATTTGCTGGCCTTCACGGTTAGTCCGGCTTGGCGCAGGGCCATTAGTACTTGTCGGAGGTGCTGGAGATGCTCGTGCCATTGAGAGCTGAATACGGCGATGTCGTCAAGGTACGCTGCGCTGAACTCCTCGAGTCCGGCCAGGACCTTGTTCACCAACCGCTGGAACGTGGCTGGGGCGTTCTTCATCCCGAACGGCATGACCCTGAAGCGGTAGTGTCCATCTGGTGTGGAGAAGGCAGAGCGTTCTTTCGCTCCCTCCGTGAGAGCAATCTGCCAGTATCCGCAGGTCAGGTCGAAAGTGCTGAGGAACCGGGCGGCCCCAAGGCGGTCGATGAGCTCGTCGGCGTGGGGAATAGGGTGAGCGTCTGCTCGGGTGACCGCATTGAGCCCCCGGTAGTCCACACAGAATCTTAGTTCGGGGGCGACCCCAGGGGAAGCCGCTTTTGGGACCAGAACCACCGGTCTGGCCCAGGGGCTGTCGGAGGGTTCGATTACTCCAAGGGTGAGCATCTTCTGTACCTCGGTCTCGATGCAGGTGCGGACCCGGTCAGGCACCCGGTAGGCTCGGTGTCTCACAGGCGGGCTGTCGCCGGTGTCCACGTCGTGGACACACCAGTCGGTGACCCTTGGAATGAGGGAGAAGAGGTCTGCGAATTGTCTGAGCAGCTGGCGGCAGTCGTCGGACTGTTGGGGAGTGAGGGTGGTTGAAAGTCTCACTCCCTCCACGGAACCATCCAGGTCTTTAGCGCACAGGGGTTCGGGCAGGGGTTCGGTGTCTTCTTCCGCCCCATCATCGGTGGCCAGTAGCAAACTTAATTCCGTTCTCACAAAGTGGGGCTTGAGACGGTTCACGTGGAGGACCCGGAGGGGGTTCCGTGGGGACTGTACATCGACCAGGTACGTGACGTGACTCTTCCGCTCGATCACCTTGAAGGGACCAGTCCATTTGTCTTGTAGGGCGCAGGGCTTCACCGGGGCCATGACCCAAACCTGCTGGCCCGGCTGGAACTCGACCAGGGTTGTGTTCTGGTCATACCAGCGCTTCATTTCTTCTTGGCTGGCCTCGAGGTTAGCCTTTGCGAGTTCTCTGAACTTCCTCGTCTCGTTGCGGAGCGCCAGGATGTAGCGGAACACATCAGGGGGTGTCCCCCGGGGGCTTGTCTCCCAGCCCTCTTTGACCAGGCTCAGGGGCCCTCGGACGGGGTGTCCGTATAGCAGTTCGAAGGGGCTGAACCCCAGAGACTTTTGGGGAACTTCTCGGTACGCGAACAGGAGGCAAGGGAGGAGGACGTCCCATCTCCGGCGCAGGGGCTCTTCGAGGCCCAGGATCATTCCCTTCAGGGTTCGGTTGAAGCGTTCCACTAGGCCGTTGCCCTGGGGGTGGTAGGGGGTCGTGAACTTATATGTGACTCCGCACTGCTGCCACAGGGACTTCATGTTGCGGGATATGAAGTTAGTGCCGCGATCACTCACAACCTCGCGGGGAAATCCGACATGGGAGAAGATCCCCATGAGAGCCCGGCCCACCACGGGAGCCGTCGCGGTGCGGAGGGGAATGGCCTCGGGGTAGCGGGTGGCATGGTCCACCAGGACAAGGATGAAGCGGTGGCCCTGGGCGGTCTTTGGATCCAGGGGTCCCACGATGTCGATGCCGACCCGCTCGAACGGGGTACTCACAACGGGGAACGGTTGTAAGGGAGCTTTGCGTTTTCCGCCACTCTTCCCACTGCCCTGGCACGTGAGGCAGGATTTGCAGTGTACTTCTACATTCGCTCGCATCTTGGGCCAATAGAAGTGGGTAACCAATCGCTGATATGTTTTGTCTTGGCCTAAGTGTCCTGCCAAGGGTACATCGTGGGCCAGGCCCAGGAGGAAGCTTCGGAAACGCAGGGGTACCACCAGTACTCGGGCTGCGCCTAGCTCGGCTGACTTTTGTTCGCTGTATAGGAGGCCATTGTCCCAATAGATCCAATGGGTTCCGGTTCGGTCACCGGCGGCCTGGGCTTCGGCTTGTTGTCTGAGTCCCACGAGGGAGGGGCAGGTGGCCTGTTCCTGGCAGAACTCTTCACGGGAGGGCCCTCCCTCACAGCGCCATTGGGCCATCTCGGGCAGTTCTCCGAGCTCAGTCAGGGCCTCAGGGGCGGAAGGTTCCGGCCCTTCTCCCGGGTTAGTGTCTTCTTCTCCCTCCGAAGGAGGGTTGTCCGCTTCTGGTAGGGTGTCCCGGTTCTCGGGGACAGTGTTCGGTGGGAGGGCCTCACCGCCCTCGGAGAGAGGCAATCGCGCGGTCATGGAGAGCGTGGTGGCGCAGACCCATTCGGGGAGGCCCATCATCTCGAGATGGGCTCTTCGCTCTACTTGCCCCCACGGGGAACTCTCCAGGTCGTTGCCCAGGAGGCTGTCTACGGGCTGTGATGTTCGGACCGCTACCTTCAATTCTCCGGAGACCCCTCCCCACTCGAAAGGCACCAGCGCCATCTGGCAGAGGCTCTCAGAATTGTCGGAGGATACGACCGGACAGAGGGCACCGGTTAGGATCTGGTCTTCTGAAATTAGGCTGCGGTGGACCGCGGTGACACTCGCCCCGGTGTCGTGGAGGCCCTCGACTCGGTGGCCGTTGATGGTCACCTGCTGTCGGTATTTCTTTGTGTTGGCGGGCAAGGGTGTCCCGGGGACCATTTCTCGATCACCAAGGGAGACCAGGGTCATGGCCGCTGGTTCCCATTCTTCGGAGTCCTCCATCTCTTCCCCCAGAGCCACGGAGGCCATCTGCCGGGCCGGGGGGTTGGTCGTTGCGGTTCGCTGATACTGGGGACACTGGGGGTCATTGGCGTAGTGTCCGGGCTGTTGGCAGCGGAAGCAGGTGATCCTAGCTCGTGGACCTAGCCGTCCTGGGGCTCCGGTGCTGGCTGGGGACGGGGCTGAACCTGCCGCTGGTGGGCTGCTGGGGGGGCTGTGTGAGGACCCCCCGGGGAAGTCTCTTGGTCGGCCGTGGTTTCCTCTGCCCCTCTGGCGGGGGGGGCCTTGACTGTGGCGGCCGTAGTCCCCCACGGGGCCCCGGGTGGCCCGGGTATTCACCCAACGATCAGCCTCAGCGGCCAGCTTCCGAGGGTCGGTGAGTTTACTGTCCAGGAGATGTTGGCGCAGTTCTACAAAGCAATTGGCCGCTAAATGTTCCCAGGCATTCAGATCAAACAGTTCTTCGAAGGTGGAGACCTTGCTGCCCTTGATCCACCCGTCCAAGGCTCGGCTGTAAAAGTTCATGTATTCTACCCACGTGGTGCCCGGTATCTTCTTGCAATCTCGGAACCGTTGTCGGTACATTTCGGGGGTGAGTCCATACCGGCCCACGAGGGCTTCCTTCATGTGGCTGTAGGAGTTCATGACCGTGGAGGGCAGATCTAGCAGGGTGTCTCTTCCTTCGCTTAAGAACCGGCCCCATAGGCCAGCCCCCCAATCCTTCTGCGGGACTCGGTGAGAGGTCATGGCAACTTCGTAGGCCTTAAACCACTGCTGGATATCGTCATTTTTGTAATACTCTTTTACCACATCCTTGGGGATGTGGACTTTGGTTTCCCCGGTGGGAGCGGACGGTGGATTCCCGGGCGGCTGTGACTTTTCGTTTTTGGCCCGCCACTCGATCTCCTTCAGGCTGCGTCATGTTCCAGCTGGAGTTTTTTTTCGTCGTGCTCTCTTTGGCGTCTCTTCTCCTTGAGTTCCCCTTGTAGCCGTAACTGCTCGACGGCCAACTTTTTCTCTGCCAGTTTTATTTCTCCCTCGATTTTTAGCTTTGCCAGTTCAAGTTCGTGGTTGCGGCTTCTCTCTCGGTCCGCTAGCTCCTCTAGGGACAGGTTCCCCTCTGGCCCGTTGTTTCTCACCGGGATGCTTGGTGGTTCATGGGCAGAGTCTCCTTCCGTTTGTGTCGGGGGCGCCCCCGTCTCGACCCAGGTTTTCAGTACTTTCTGGAAGTCTTCCTTTGTGCTTAATCCGGTGGTAGCGATGCCAAGGTCCTTGCAAAACTGTTTTAATTCTCTATGTGTGTAATAGTCCAATTGATCCTCTTGGAACGGTGAGCTTATTTCGGTACCTGCGGCACCCAGGGAGGTTTCTCCTTCCATCTCTGTTTGGTAGTGCGTCAGTCGTTCACTGCACGCTCTCTTTCGGTGTCGGCTCGGATCCCGTCGTCTGCCACCAAATGTTGGAAAGGCGTTCGCCGGAGGGGGGTTCGATGCCCGTCTTGCCCACCCCTTTGACCCACCTCTCCCACGTAGGCCGAACCAGGCGCGCACACCCTGGGCTAACACTACGAACAGAGTGACACCACACGTATTCTTTGTAGGACGATAGGTTCTTTTATCGATGATTTCAAGGGATCTTTATGATCCAAGGTGCAAGCAGTATAGCAGTGGCACAAGGTACCACCAATCGGTCGTGGGGAATGGGGGTAGCGGGACAGTCTTTAAAGATAGTGTCTCTGCGAAATACCCTGCAGGTAGCTCACAATCCTCGAGCTGGAGGGTGTCGTGTCTCTGGGCGATCTCTTACCGAGTCGTCCTCAAGGGGAGCGCCGCGAGTCTCTCAGCAGGCACAGGTGGTCGGCGTTCGGGAGCCGCGATTCCGTCAGCCAGGCTCAGATGGTTCAATAGCTGGGGGCCGCGAGTCACTCAGCAGGCCCAGGTGGTTCAGTGTTCGGGAGCCGCGACCTCGTCAGCAGGGCTCAGATGGTTCAATAGCGAGAGGCCGCGAGTCACTCAGCAGGCCCAGGTGACTTCAGCGTTCAGGAGCCGCGACAGCGTCAGCAGGCTCGGATGGTTCCAGGTCTTCTCTGCATTCGTTCCTCCGGCACCCCTTGTTATACTCCGCTGGCTCTTTGAAGTCCGGAGTCCTCGCAGAGGGGGGACTGGGGTGACGGAGGGGGTTCGGCGGGATTTCCTGCCGCTCACTTCTTTGGTCTTTTCATGTGGGTCTGGGAGGGACCCCAGACGCTCGGCAGGGGAGGCGCCTGCTCCCCAGGGGCCTGGTGGCCGATCGAGTCTTCCCGGGGAAGGCGACCCGAGGTGTGACTGGGTTGGCGCCTCTGGTTCTGGCTCGAGGGTTCCCGCTCCCTCGGTCGGACATGCGTGGTAGGGTGTCGAGTCTGTCAGGGCTCTGGCCGGCCCTCGGATCTGGGTGGCTGGGGCGGCCGGAGTCGGAGATGTCGTGTCTTGAGGGTGGTTGCAGGGTGGCTGGATGATTGGGAGGGCAACGCCGTGAGGCCGGTCTCACACTATCCACCCTGGCAAATTCTGCCTGTGCGATGGTCCATTGGTGGTGCTTCTAGAGGGCAGGCAGGGGCTACCCCCTTCGGAAAATTGGGCCCTGAGCAATAGTCCACTTTGCCCATGTCTTGAAATGGCTCTGCAGTTGAGCCAACACCCAACCAATGAGCTGGCTTATCCCTAAATGACAACGAACATGCGAATCTTCGGAATATTTGAGATGCAAATTACACAACAAAAAATATAAGAGCATGATAAAGATTTCAATATCTAGAAAGTCTTTCTTTAACACATGGAAGTGTATCAATTTAGCAAATTAGATCACAACATTGCATTGATATTTGAAGTGGAAGTTTCTAAATATGAACTTTGAAAACATTTATTACCCCTCCCTTCTGACAAAGGCAAGAGTGAATAACTTGAACCAATTGTCTGGTGTACCTTATATCATGGACAATAATATTTGCATGGTCTGTGGAACATTGTTAACATGGAAATCAATGCATTCATCAATGAAATTGAAATCTCGTCCGTTAGACCTGACCCTTTTTGCAGGGTTGATCCCAAACTCTTTGCCTTCCTCCTGTATTTTTTCTGACCTATTTGTGTTGGTTCTATGGCTCTCGGCACTTTACCACTGCTGATCAGTGCTAATGTGCATGTGTTCTCTCCTGTAAACGTGGTAAGATTGGTCTACACATGTTTGACATATTTAATTTGCCTGTAAGTCTTTTGTACAGTGGTATCCGATATACCCATGGCCTGTAAATTAAATGCTACTAGTGGGCCTGCAGCGCTGCTTGCTCCACCCACGGAAGTAGCCTTTCAAACCTGTCTCAGACCTCTGGCACAGCAGGGCCTGCGTGCGTAGTTTACTGCCGCAGTGACTTAGCATTTAAAGTGCTTTCCACATCTGAAACTCCAATTTTACTACATACAGGTCACCCCTAAAGAAGGCCCTAGGTAGCCCTATGGGCAGGGTGCTGGGTATGTAAAAGATACAACATGTGCCGTTGTTGTGTGGCATGTCCTGGTACTGACGAATAGCCTATCTATGTTTCTCAATGCTGTGAGGCTGCTCTTCTCATATGTTTGCATTGGGAATTCCCTGATATGTGTTTCAGTGGTAATTTCTAATCTAGAAGGAGTAGCGTTACCATGTTTTGTAAAGTGGTGATTAATCCTGCTTATTGGTAAAAGCAGATTTTTTATTAATATTTTAGAAATGCCACTTTTAGAAGCGGTCATTTCTGTGTGCTTATGACTCTTTGTGCTTTGCAGCCTGACTCCAATCAACATCTGGTTTAGACTGACAGAGGCCTGTTTTGCACATTCACTCTAGACAGTCACAAAGGGAGCTGAGGTGTGACCTGCACATCCTGATGAGTTTCCCTGGGCTAGAGTGGTAGAAGGAGTTGTCACCTGCACCTGATTAGGGCTGTACCTGCCTTTCACAATACTGTACTTCCCCATGTAGTGTGTCTGGAGCCAGGACTGGGGATTGAATGGGGGTTTTGTGCACTTCAAATTTGTTTTGCAGTAACCTCCAGATCAAAGACATTTTGGGTATGAGTACAGGGGCTCTAAACCCCATGATTTTAGACACTGTGTGTGACTTGTAACCAGACGCTGCTGGCTCTACAGACTGCACCTTGCCAGATGTAACAGTTATGCTGCCAGGAGAAACCACCATTTAACTCTCTTGTGTGTTGTGCTGACCTGTGGCCTGCTAGGCTGCAACAAGGACTCTCTGTTCTGGTCTGCTGCATCTACTCCTGCTGGGTGCCCACTGTGATCTCCCAGGGCTTGGCGGCCTGCTCCGGTGTTTGTGAAAACACAGAGCGTGTTGGACATTGTTATTTTCATCCCTGATTGCCTTTCCTCATGAATATGTGTGGAACACTTCTTGATGTAGCCTGATTCGTGTTAAGGTTGTGCACTCTGGGCAGTGAGGCTCTCGCCTTTAGGGGAAGAGCTGCCCTGGATCGGTGTAGCTTTCTGGTAACATGCGCTGCACCAGCAGTGCAGACGTGAGCTGAAGAGCCGGCAAGAGGACAAACCTGTCAGCATGGGTCTCAGCAAAGCCAGCTACACCCACCTGTAATTTGGGAGTCCCGGACCCTGCATACGGCTGCACGCCTGGTAAAGCCACCTCTACCTTTACAGCCCTGCGAGGTACTGCGGGGGCTGAGCCGGAGGTGCCATTGTCTCGCGTTGCTTTGCAGGCAGCTCCTGCCTCATCTGAGAAGGCCAATGCAGTGCTATGGGCATTAGTGACTCCTTCACAGCATTACCTGACACACCAGAGTGCTCCTGACACACTGCAACATTGCCCTCAATATTTTCGTAAGGCCGCCTTGTTCAGCAGCTGCACCGCACGTTTATGGGCTGCTGCACTTTGCTCAGTTTTCACATTGGGCAACCAAGTGAGGTCTCCCGCCCTCATCTACTGTGTGTGCCCCCCCCCACCTTCCCCCTTCGTGTTGGTGCCATGCTGCTGAGGTTGTAGTGGCACGGGGTGAACCTCGATGGAGGCCCCTAGTCCCCAAAGTGAGGAAAAATGTCCTTGGAATTACCATATTCACCATAGCAGGCGCTCAGCTGCTTCTGCTCCCTGCTTGGTGAATAGACAGTAATAGGAGTGCGTATGGGCTGCATCCCATACTCCTAAGGGGAGATGTCATGAAACCAGTTGGTATTGCTACATGTGGCCTTCTTTTTCATTCCAGTCTGCAGGTTATGTTTTATGGTAATATGGTGATTTCTATGTGTGTGTGCTGAACCTAACTGCTCATATTCATGCCCTGATGTTGTGATTTATGTCCTTTTCTACCTTGCAATGATAGGATAATGAGTATAATTTCAGGACCTGCTTAACATGTACAGTGATTGTGCGTAGTGTTTTTATGATGTGTGCAGAATATAAGTATTTACTTTATGGTGCTAACTCTGATGTGATGCAATTGCCTAGTTGGCAAAGGGATTTATGGTTCATGTGATTGTGGTCTTGGGTGGCGTGCTGTGTAGCTGCCCGAATCAGTGCTGGCCCATCTGACAATTTGAGCAGCGTGCACGGAGCTCCCGCCGTCAGCCTAAGAAGATAGGCCTTGCATGACTGCTGGTGGAGGGGACGCGCGTGGTCCTGCTGATGGAGAGGGAGCTGCGAGGGCAATACAGTAAAATAGTCTTGGGGCCACAGCAGCGCTCTCCACTACACAAACTGGTGCGCTGCAGGCCCGTTGGCCTGGACCTACCTGGGAGAGCACCTAGAGAGTGGGCGAGATCTTCACCTTGCCCCCCCCTACAGACCAGGGCAGATTTCATATGTTGTGGTAAACTGCTGTGAGTCCCCTCCCAAGATCAAAATAGAACCAGGCTAGACCCGAGGAGACCCCAGATGGTAGGCTCTACACAACCATTGTTGGAGGGGATTTTACTGATCCCACCTGCGGGAGTGTAACCGTGTGTTCAGCGCAGCGGAGTGAGAATTGAGGTAGGGGATGCGGCACAACTGTGAGACCTGAGGAACTACATGCGCCCTGACCCTGCGGCCTGTAGGTAGACGAGGCCTGAGTGCTGCCCCTCGTAGACCTGGCTGTTGGGCAATGTTGATGCAACCTGCTGCATAGGAAATTACAGTGACAAGTCTGGAACAACCTGAGTGCTGTGCCTGCTGCAGCGATCTGTGTCTTGCGTTCTCTACTCACCCTGCGCTTCCCTGATGCCAGCCCAGCCCAGCTAGCCGTCACAGGTGCACAGACCCAGCGTTGACCGCCCTGTGTTGCGGGGTTGGACTAAAAACACTATTGAATTTGAGACCTCACCGACTGTGGCGCGTGCCTTGTGGTGGATCAGAAGGGCCCCCCACTTGAATGTAAGCTGCCCATCCTGACGCTAGACCCATCTGTAGAGAGCTGGTGAAGTGGGCACTTTAGAGGTAACTCATTTCCTTCACCTCGAAGCTGCAGTGCCATAGGTGGATTTGTAGCAGTAGCAAATTAACGCAGGTCCTTTAGTTCTACTGCACTCTGCATGGGACACCCATAACACTTCGTTACGCCGTAGCACTGAGTGTTGTTCACACTGCAACACACACAGCTAACTGGAGCAACTGTGCACCCACACCCTGCCTTGACACCTATTGATGCACCGTCGCTCAGTGTTCAAGGTCAGTGCTCTCTGCACAAAAACTATCAATGGGCCGTGTCCCCAACAATGTGCAGCAGAACGCAGTAGACGCAGCCACCCTGGGACTACCAAACGCTGTAGATGGTGCGTCTAAGGATAATCCAAATGCAGCACCAGCGGCAAAATTAGATTCGGTGCAGGCGGCGGTCGAGAGAATCAGGGCTGCGTTGGAACAGATGCAGATGTCGCTTGAGGACCGGATTGACAAAGTAGCATCTGATTTCACACTCTTGAAGGCAGATCACCATAATCTGGCGGAGAAGGTGCAAGTGCAAGCCCAGTCACTGTCGGAACTGAAACCTGTTACCCACAGCCACGCTGCGGACCTGCAAGATGTCCTGGACCGCGTACACGCTCTGGAAGATAGAGTCGAAGATGCAGAAGGATGCTTTCGCCACAACAATGTCCGTGGGGTGGGCCTTCTGGAGGGAGTGGAAGGCCAGACCCCAGGCCAATATGTGGAGCATTGGCTGCAAGACGTTCCACCTCCGGGATCATTGTCGCCGCAATTCGTAGTGGAAAGAGCGCACCGCATGCCGGCCCAGAAGCCCTCCCCCAGGGATCCGACCAAGGCCCTTCCTTTTCAAGCTCTTGAACTATAGAGACAGGGACACGGTTCTGCACAAAACATGCAAGCTATTGAATCTTAAAGTTGGTGGCACTCCGATCATGGTGTTCCCGGACTACACTTCACAGGGGCAGAGGCGATGAAGCACCTTCGCTGCAGTGAAACGCCAGTTGCGGGAATTGGCACTCCCATACTCCCTACTGTTCCCAGCCAGATTGAGGGTGGTAGCAAACGACACTACCTGCTTCTTCGTCTCACCAGACGAGGCATGGGACTGGATGGAGGATGCAGGTCTTTGGATGTGGACCTGCCCCTCGGATGCGGAGGCAGCCCGACCAGGCAATAGGAGGACCCGACGTTGTGGGAAGCGAAGGAGAGCAGGAGACATTCCCCTGAAGGCAGCAGCACTACGACCGGAGCAGAGCAAGTAGGAGCGCCGCCACGCCCTGGAAGCAGTTGCAACACTAGGGTCTCAGTCACATCGCAAAACTCGAGAAATCAGCTCCTCTGAATCGGCGATTGCCAGCGGTTCATCTACCCCCACACCTGAAGACTCAGATGGGGTGACACTACCTGATGTCACCCCGCTGACCGCTGATGACATTATCTAAGAGACTTCCACCACTCAAAGGAACGAAAAGGGACTAAGCACGCAAGTACAGACCAATGTGACACTGTCTGCTACTGATGTTGTTGTTTTGTTTACTACTGCATAGCATGTCACCCCCGATCGCGTCAGTCTTATATGCACATGCTGTGCACTGGCCGCAAACACCGCACCGTGCACTTAGTATACCGAACACGTAGCCCCCGGGCTGGGGAACCGGGTGACATACCCCCGACATAGAGGGACACATAATACACGTGGATTGACACATACTACCCACACTTCTATTATCTTGGTATTAGCTCATGCCACGCACCCCATACTATACCATACGTTAGTTCGACACAGTTCAACCCTGACTGGGCATTAAAGTTTGGACAAATACCGATTCGGAACTCGCCCTCCTAGTTATGCACGGTTTAGTTTATATCATCACCCTGTTGTTAGACACACTGAGCTGGAGTACGTTTGCACAGATTCAAGCTTCCAGTGCCTGTGACCCCCCTGCACAGGTCCAGGCAGGGCACATGGAAACCATGGCACAGGTTAACATAGTCACATGGAATGAGCGCGGTCTGCATACACCGTCACGTAGATACTCGATCTATGCATACCTACGATGCAGAGCTGCAGACATGGCCCTACTTAAAGAGACACACATGACTCACGTAGAATTGGGGCACTTACGCCACAGGTGGAGAGGCCAGGTACACGGCACTGGCTACTCAGCTCATGCGCGAGGGGTGCTCATCTGGGTCAGAGCTGGGGTCCCATTAACAAGCGATGAGGTTCTAGTTGACTCCGAAGGATGATACACGCTAGTAAGCGGGCGACTAAATGGCCAACCAGTCCACCTCGGCTTCATCTATGCCTGAACGTCAATCAGCCCTCCTTCTTAGAAAACCTCTCACAGACTCCAGCTGGCTGGAGCAGGAAACCCTGGCTCCTGGGGGGGGGGGGGGGGGGACGACTTTAATTCGGTGCTTAGCGTAGAACTGGTGTTAGAAGGTGAGCTCAGAGGGGCCCGGAGGGGGCCCTGACTGTCCTGAGACCCACCCTCGAGGTATCGTAGCCGGGCACTGGCGGGAGACTCCTCAGGGGAGAAATCTCGTATCTAGGATCGTACACTCGGCACCACACGACAAAGAGACACCACACCGAGAGTTCTTAAGAATAAATCTTTATCAGATCGGAGTTGTAGGATCTTTATGATTAGCAAGGCAAATATGTACAAGTGGAGCGCGGGCTCACAAAGTCTTGGAGGGGGGTAGGAGGTAGCGGGACAGTCTTTGGGGATATGGATCAGATGCAGGAGCGTACCCGGCGCACAGCTCACAATCCTCGAGCTGGGGGATATGCTTGTCGTCGTGGGGTCCGGCGGGACCAAGAGAGTCTGTGGGAGCCGCGAGTCACTCAGCAGGGCTCAGGTGCAAGTTCGGAGGTCTTACGATCTTCAGGGAGCCGCGAGTCACTCAGCAAGGCTCAAGCACGAGTTCGGAGGTCTTACGATCTTCAGGGAGCCGCGAGTCACTCAGCAGGGCTCAAGCACAAGTTCGGAGGTCTTACGATCTTCAGGGAGCCGCGAGTCACTCAGCAGGGCTCAGGTGTTTCCAAGGCGAAACTGCCGGACAGTCCCAGAGCACCCCTTGTTATAGGGCGACTCCTCTTTGATGTCCGGAGTCTGTGCAGGCAGGGGTCTTGTCACCTGGGGGTCGCTTGTTGGGGTTTCCTGCCATTGTCCTTTGATCCTTTCAGGGCCGGGTCGGGAGGAGTCCCAGACACCCAGCAGGCGTGGAGCCAGCCCTCAGGGAGGCCGGCGGGTCGATCGAAACCCACCTTCCCAGGGAAGCGCAGAGGTGTGATGGAAACTGCTCCTCCCTTCCTCATCCCAAGGGGAGCGCGATGTCCTCCAGCCGGAGTGGCGCCTCTAGGCCAGGGTCGCGCTGGGGCCGGGCGGCCATCTTGGTGCATGAAGTGGGCACGCGGGCCCGGTGTGGCCGAAAGGAGGAAGGCCACGGACGGGGAAGTCCGGGTCGGGTGTGTGTGTTCTGGTGGGAAGGATCGGCTAGGCCGTGGGCTCGGGGGCTGGTGTGAGGTGCAGGGGTCAGGTCTGACTATGCTAAGAGGGCCGGGTCTAACACGCGTCCCCCCCAGCTGAAAGCCGGAGAGAACTACCCATCCTCTTGGGGGTTCTCTTTGCTGAGGCGGAAGAACCGGGAGAGGCCATCGGCGTTGGCGTGGTCCGTACCAGGGCGATGTTCCACGGTGAAATCCATCCCCTGGAGGGAGATTGACCACCGCAGTAGCTTGGGGTTTTCTCCTCGCATCTGCATGAGCCATCGCAAGGGGCGATGGTCGGTTTGGACCTTGAAATGGGTGCCGAACAGGTAAGGGCGTAACTTCTTGAGGGCCCAGACTACGGCGAACGCCTCGCGCTCGATGGTGCTCCATCTCTGCTCCCTGGGCAACAGCCTTCAGCTGAGGAAGGCTACGGGCTGGTCTAGGCCTTGGTCATTCACCTGGGAGAGGACTGCCCCGATGCCATGCTCGGAGGCATCAGTTTGTACCACAAACTCCTTGGAGTAGTCGGGGGCCTGGAGGACGGGGGCAGTGCACATGGCCGCTTTCAGGGCATCGAACGCCTCTTGGCAGGCAGGGGACCACTGCACTTTCTTGGGCTGTTTCTTGGACGTGAGTCCCGTGAGGGGACCGACCAGGCTGCCGTAATTCCGGATGAATCTCCGGTAGTAGCCCGTGAGGCCCAGAAATGCTCGGACCTCCGTTTGGGTAGTGGGGGGTTCCCAGGCTAGGATGGCGTCGATTTTGGGCTGTAGAGGGGCGACCTGCTCGCTTCCGACCTGGTGCCCCAGGTAGGTTACCGAACCTTGCCCAATCTGGCACTTGCTGGCTTTCACGGTGAGGCCTGCCTGGTGCAGGGCGGTCAGCACCCTCCGGAGGTGCTGGAGGTGCTCACTCCATTCAGAGCTAAAAACTGCGATATCGTCGAGATATGCAGCACTGAATTTTCCCAGCCCGGCCAGGACTCTATTTACCAGTCGCTGGAAGGTGGCCGGGGCATTTTTCATCCCGAAGGGCATTACGCGAAAGCGATAGTGCCCATCCGGGGTGGAGAAGGCGGACCGCTCCTTGGCTCCTTCTGTGAGCGCAATTTGCCAGTAGCCGCAGGTGAGATCGAAGGTGCTGAGGAACCGAGCAGCCCCGAGCCGGTCAATGAGCTCGTCGGCTCGGGGAATGGGGTGGGCATCGGCTCGGGTGACTTCATTGAGTCCCCGGTAGTCCACGCAGAAGCGGAGTTCTGGGGCGACACCGGGGGCAGATGCTTTTGGGACCAGGACCACGGGGCTGGCCCAGGGGCTGTCTGAGGGTTCGATCACTCCTAGGGTCAACATTTTCGAGACCTCGGCTTGAATACAGGACCGGACCCGATCAGGGACTCGGTAGGCTCGGTGTCTCACCGGTGGGCTGTCCCCGGTATCCACGTCATGGACACACCAGTCGGTGACTTTGGGGACCAGGGAGAAGAGGTCAGAAAACTGCCCTAGGAGCTGGCGGCAATCCTCACGTTGCTGGGGAGTGAGGGAGGGGGAGAGGTTCACTCCCTCTACGGAGCCGTCCTTCTCTTTGGTGCACAGGAGATCAGGGAGGGGATCCGACTCCTCCTCGGCCCCGTCATCAGTGGCCAGTAGGAGGCTCAGCTCCATCCGCACAAAGTGGGGCTTGAGGCGGTTCACGTGGAGGACCCGGAGGGGGCCCCGGGGTGACTGGACGTCCACCAAGTACGTGACCTGGCTCTTCCGCTCAACCACTTTGAAGGGCCCGGTCCATTTATCCTGGAGGGCGCAGGGCGGTCAGCACCCTCCGGAGGTGCTGGAGGTGCTCACTCCATTCAGAGCTAAAAACTGCGATATCGTCGAGATATGCAGCACTGAATTTTCCCAGCCCGGCCAGGACTCTATTTACCAGTCGCTGGAAGGTGGCCGGGGCATTTTTCATCCCGAAGGGCATTACGCGAAAGCGATAGTGCCCATCCGGGGTGGAGAAGGCGGACCGCTCCTTGGCTCCTTCTGTGAGCGCAATTTGCCAGTAGCCGCAGGTGAGATCGAAGGTGCTGAGGAACCGAGCAGCCCCGAGCTTGGTCAATGAGCTCGTCTGCTCGGGGAATGGGGTGGGCATCGGCTCGGGTGACTTCATTGAGTCCCCGGTAGTCCACGCAGAAGCGGAGTTCTGGGGCGACACCGGGGGCAGATGCTTTTGGGACCAGGACCACGGGGCTGGCCCAGGGGCTGTCTGAGGGTTCGATCACTCCTAGGGTCAACATTTTCGAGACCTCGGCTTGAATACAGGACCGGACCCGATCAGGGACTCGGTAGGCTCGGTGTCTCACCGGTGGGCTGTCCCCGGTATCCACGTCATGGACACACCAGTCGGTGACTTTGGGGACCAGGGAGAAGAGGTCAGAAAACTGCCCTAGGAGCTGGCGGCAATCCTCACGTTGCTGGGGAGTGAGGGAGGGGGAGAGGTTCACTCCCTCTACGGAGCCGTCCTTCTCTTTGGTGCACAGGAGATCAGGGAGGGGATCCGACTCCTCCTCGGCCCCGTCATCAGTGGCCAGTAGGAGGCTCAGCTCCATCCGCACAAAGTGGGGCTTGAGGCGGTTCACGTGGAGGACCCGGAGGGGGCCCCGGGGTGACTGGACGTCCACCAAGTACGTGACCTGGCTCTTCCGCTCAACCACTTTGAAGGGCCCGGTCCATTTATCCTGGAGGGCGCAGGGTTTCACGGGGGCCATGACCCATACCTGCTGGCCCGGCTGAAACTCGACCAGAGTGGCGTTCTGGTCGTACCAGCGCTTCATCTCTTCCTGGCTCACCTCCAGGTTGGCCTCGGCCATCTCTCGGAACCTCCTAGTCTGGTTTCGGAGGGTCAGGACGTAACGGAACACATCTCGGGGGGGGCCTCGTGGTGCCGCCTCCCACCCTTCCTTGACCAGGCTGAGGGGCCCCCTGACGGGGTGTCCGTAGAGTAACTCAAAGGGGCTGAACCCCAAGGATTTCTGGGGAACTTCTCGGTAGGCGAATAGGAGGCAGGGGAGCAGGACGTCCCACTTACGCCGGAGGGGCTCTTCCAAGCCCGTGATCATCCCCTTCAGAGTCCGGTTAAACCGCTCTACCAGGCCGTTTCCTTGGGGGTGGTACGGGGTGGTGAATTTATAGGACACCCCGCATTGTTGCCATAAGGACTTCATGTATCGGGAGATAAAGTTGGTACCGCGGTCGCTCACGACCTCGCGGGGAAAACCCATGCGGGAGAAGATGCCCATCAACGCCCGGCCCACCACGGGGGCTGTGACGGTGCGCAGGGGGATGGCTTCAGGGTATCGGGTGGCATGGTCCACCAGGACGAGGATAAAACGGTGCCCTTGGGAGGTTGGGGGGTCCAGAGGCCCCACGATGTCGATCCCGACCCGCTCAAAAGGGGTACTGACGACAGGGAAGGGTTGGAGGGGAGCCTTGCGCTTTCTTCCGCTCTTCCCACTGGCCTGGCACGTGGGACAGGACTTGCAGTGGGCTTCTACATCTGCTTTCATTCTGGGCCAGTAGAAGTGAGTCACGAGGCGACTGTAGGTTTTGTCCTGGCCCAAGTGGCCTGCGAGGGGAACGTCGTGGGCCAAGCCCAGGAGGAGGTTTCGGAAGCGTAGGTGTACCACCAGCACCCGGCCGGACCCTAGCTCCACCGACTTCTGCTCGCTGTACAACAGGTCATTCTCCCAATACACCCGGTGCATCCCAGTCTGGTCGCCTGCGGCCTGGGCCTCTGCCTGTTGCCGGGGCCCGACCAGGAAAGGACAGGTAGCCTGCTCTCTGCAGAACTCCTCTCGGGAGGGGCCCCCCTCGTGGCGCCACTGGGCCAATTCGGGCAGATCGCCTAACTCGGTGACCTGGGCGGAGTCGGAAGGCGGGGGTTCGTCACTGGTGACCGACCCTTCTGGTGGGGGGATGTGGGGACCCTCGGCGGGGACCATCCTATCTTCAGTGGTCGGGGCGTCGTCGACTTCCCTCAGGGGGGTCAGTCGGGCCACCATGGATCGAGTGGTGGCGCACACCCACTCAGGGAGGCCCATCATCCCTAGGTGGGTCTTGCGCTCGACTTGTCTCCAGGGGGAACTTTCCAGGTCGTTCCCCAGGAGACAGTCGACTGGCTGGGAGGTTCTCACTGCGACTTTCAGTTTACCGACCACCCCTCCCCACTCAAAAGGCACCAGGGCTACCTTACATAGGCTTTCCGTGTTGTCGTCGGAAATGACCGGGCAAAAGACGTTGGGGAGGACCTGGTCTTCGTGGACTAAATGACTGAGGACACCGGTGATGCTAGCCCCGGTGTCATGGAGGGCTTCTACTTGGTGGCCATTGATCGTTACGAGCTGCCCATATTTCTTCGTGTTGGAGGGCAGGAGGCTTCCATGGACCATTTCTCTATCTCCTAAGGATACTAGGGCCATGGCTGCGGGTTCCCACTCTTCGGTCTCCTCAACCTCTTCCCCCAGTGCTACATTGGCTATCTGTCTAGCGGGGGGTGCTGCCTGGGTGGTGTGTGGGGCCATGGGGCATTCAGGGTCGTTGGCGTAATGCCCGGGCTTCTGACAACGGAAACAAGTGATGGTCACCCGATGCCCCCGTCTCAGGGGGGGGCCGGATACAGCTGGTGGGGGTGCCGGGAAAGGCGGAGGTTGGGACTTCGGGGGACTAGACTGGGACTCTCTCTGCCCTCCCTGGTTCCCCCCCCCCTCTCTGGCGGGGTGGTCCCTGACTGGCTCGGGGGTACTCTCCTACAGGGCCCCGGGAGACCCGGGTGTTGGTCCAGCGATCCGCCTCGACGGCCAGCTTTCTCAGATCCGTGAGCTTGCTGTCGAGCAGATGCTGGCGCAGTTCCACAAAGCAGTTCGCAGCCAGGTGTTCCCACAACATAAGGTCTGTTAGTTCTTCCAGGGTGGTTACCTTGCTGCCCTTGATCCACCCATCGAAGGCGCGGCTGAAGAAATTCACATACTCCACCCAGGTGGTACCCGGGATCTTCCTGCAGTCCCGGAACCGCTGGCGGTACATCTCCGGGGTGAGGCCGTACCTTGTGAGGAGGGCCGCTTTCATGTGGTCATAGGAGGTCTGCATGGAGGTTGGTAGGTCGAGCAGGGTGTCTCTCCCTTCGCTCAGGAATCGTCCCCACAACCCGGCCCCCCAATCCTTCTGCGGGACCCGATGGGAGGTCATGGCGACCTCGTAGGCCCGGAACCACTGTTGAATGTCATCGTTTTTGTAATATTCTTTGACCACATCCTTGGGGATGTGGACCTTCTGCTCCGCCGGGGCGGCCGCCTCTCGGTTCCCCGGGGGCCGCGCTTCTTCGCTTCTTGCTTTCAGCTCCATTTCCTTCAAGCTGCGTTCATGTTCCAGTTGAAGTCTCCTTCCTTCGTGTTCCCGTTGGAGTTTCTTCTCTTCTAGTTCTCCCTGCACTCGCAGCTGTTCCACTGCTAGCTTTTTCTCGGCTAATTTCAACTCGCCCTCAATTTTGAGTTTGGCTAATTCGAGTTTGTGATGGCGACTTCTTTCTCTGTCTGCGAGTTCCTCCGGGGATAGGCCCCCGTCTGGTACGAAGCCTAGCACCTGGTTGCTGCTGCGTTCTCCTTGGGAGGGTCCAGCTTCGTCGTGGGGCTCCCCCGCTCCTTCTGGGCGGGAGGCTCCAGAATCCACCCAAGCTTTCAGTGCCTTTTGCATATCTTCTTTGGTGTTGAGACCAGTGGTAGCGATTTTGAGTTCCTTACAGAATTGCTTCAGTTCTTTGTGTGTGTACTCTTCCAGCTGTTCCACCTGGAACACGGTACTGGTGTCGTTTTCTGTGAGAACCACGGCGTTTCCTTCTGCCATCTTTGTCGGTAGTGCGTCAGCCGTTCACGGTACGATCTCTAGATTATGGGCCCGAATCCCGTCGCTTGCCACCAATGTTAGAAGGCGAGCTCAGAGGGGCCCGGAGGGGGCCCTGACTGTCCTGAGACCCACCCTCGAGGTATCGTAGCCGGGCACTGGCGGGAGACTCCTCAGGGGAGAAATCTCGTATCTAGGATCGTACACTCGGCACCACACGACAAAGAGACACCACACCGGGAGTTCTTAAGAATAAATCTTTATCAGATCGGAGTTGTAGGATCTCTATGATTAGCAAGGCAAATATGTACAAGTGGAGCGCGGGCTCACAAAGTCTTGGAGGGGGGTAGGAGGTAGCGGGACAGTCTTTGGGGATATGGATCAGATGCAGGAGCGTACCCGGCGCACAGGTCACAATCCTCGAGCTGGGGGATATGCTTGTCGTCGTGGGGTCCGGCGGGACCAAGAGAGTCTGTGGGAGCCGCGAGTCACTCAGCAGGGCTCAGGTGCAAGTTCGGAGGTCTTACGATCTTCAGGGAGCCGCGAGTCACTCAGCAAGGCTCAAGCACGAGTTTGGAGGTCTTACGATCTTCAGGGAGCCACGAGTCACTCAGCAGGGCTCAGGTGCAAGTTCGGAGGTCTTACGATCTTCAGGGAGCCGCGAGTCACTCAGCAAGGCTCAAGCACGAGTTCGGAGGTCTTACGATCTTCAGGGAGCCGCGAGTCACTCAGCAGGGCTCAAGCACAAGTTCGGAGGTCTTACGATCTTCAGGGAGCCGCGAGTCACTCAGCAGGGCTCAGGTGTTTCCAAGGCGAAACTGCCGGACAGTCCCAGAGCACCCCTTGTTATAGGGCGACTCCTCTTTGATGTCCGGAGTCTGTGCAGGCAGGGGTCTTGTCACCTGGGGGTCGCTTGTTGGGGTTTCCTGCCATTGTCCTTTGATCCTTTCAGGGCCGGGTCGGGAGGAGTCCCAGACACCCAGCAGGCGTGGAGCCAGCCCTCAGGGAGGCCGGCGGGTCGATCGAAACCCACCTTCCCAGGGAAGCGCAGAGGTGTGATGGAAACTGCTCCTCCCTTCCTCATCCCAAGGAGAGCGCGATGTCCTCCAGCCGGAGTGGCGCCTCTAGGCCAGGGTCGCGCTGGGGCCGGGCGGCCATCTTGGTGCATGAAGTGGGCACGCGGGCCCGGTGTGGCCGAAAGGAGGAAGGCCACGGACGGGGAAGTCCGGGTCGGGTGTGTGTGTTCTGGTGGGAAGGATCGGCTAGGCCGTGGGCTCGGGGGCTGGTGTGAGGTGCAGGGGTCAGGTCTGACTATGCTACGAGGGCCGGGTCTAACAACTGGACAGATCCTTCCCGTCTCTTACTAGGGCCACAGCAGTGTCCAACGCGCAGGCTCTCAAAGACTGGCTCACCCACTGGGCGCTATTAGATATATGGTGTTCCAACAACCCTGATGCCCGGGTCTACTCACACTATTCGGTGGTACACAGATTACAAGTGTGACTGAACAGAATAGTGGGATCCCCTGTGCTACTCCCCCTGGTCCACCGTATTGAATATTTGAGCTGCACGCACTCTGATCATAATCCCCTACTGCTCCAACTCACATGGGACACTGAACGCCCTCCTGCTCCCACATGGAGACTCCAAACAGCGGCACTAGAAGATTCCCCATTCCGATCCTCTCTGGGCACGGCGATTCTTGAATTTTTTTAGCTCAATGAGGGTACAGCAGGGGACACACTAGTGGAATTGAATGCCTTTAAAGTTACGACGAGGGGACATTGCATGGGTGCGGCCTGGAACATCCAAAAGACACTAACTTCTGCCCTGAGCAAAATAGAAAAGTGACTCCTGCAGCACGAGGCGGAGGGGGAGGGAGGAGGTGGGAACGGGCAACAGCTAGATACACTACGTACGCAGTATGCTGAATTACTGGAGCGCCTCCGCTTCCGCAACTACGCGGCACACACTGCCTGCACCCATTCCACAGCCGATCGTGCTGGCCACCTTCTGGCCTGGCTGATCTGCCAAGAACATACCCGGAAACCAATTGCGACGCTGCAAGATGAAACGGGACTCCTGGCATGCACGCAGCTCGATATCCACACGGCTTTGACGCAACACTACCCTTGGCTATACGAAAGTCAAGGTCACCAAGAGCAGCACACCCTCCCAGCCTTTTTGGGCCAGATTCTGTTACCTGAGGCATCGCCAACACAAAATGAACTCCTGGGCGAGCAGATCTCGCCAGAGGAGATCAGGGCAGCAATCACATCCCTAGCTACAGGGAAAACCCCGGGCCCTGATGGGCTCCTGGCGGAATTCTACAAAGTATACCAAGTGTCGCTGGTGCTGCGGCTCCGCACTCTCTACGTGGCCGCTGTAGAGGAGGAGCCGCTTCCCCCTTTACTGTGCGAGGCCCACCTTATTTCCTTGCCCAACCCGACAGAGATCCCTCTGATATGAGCTCCTATAGACCCCTTCGCCCTGCTCAATACCGACTATAAAGTATTAGCAAAGCACCTAGCCGACAGACTGGCGCAAGTGGTCGCCACCCTCGTGCACTTGGACCAAAATGGCTTCATGCCATCCAGAAACACCTCCCTCAATTTGCGTCATTTTTTTCGTATAGCAACTTACTCTCCACGCGAATGGCCGAGAGCAGGCTGTCTCATTCTAGACCTTGAGAAAGCTGTCGACTCCCTCGAATGGGGTTACATGTTCGCAACCCTCGAGAGAAATAAGCTAGACCCTGCCTTCCTGCAGCTGACCCATCTACTTTATGCCAACCCAGAGGTGAGGGTGAAGGTGGGACCATACGTCTCGGGGGGGATTCAAGTGCTACGTGGGACGAGACAGGGCTGCCCCCTGTCCCCCCTCCTTTTCCCGTTTGCGATGGAACCACTGGCTAAGGTGTTGAGAATGCAGCTGCTAGATGGTATACCGCTGGGCGATGGCACACACACAGTGTCACTGTACGCCAATGACCTGTTAATCTACCTAAGAGACGTCCACCAGGTGCCTGGACATTTGGCTCACATCCTGGAGGAATTCGAGTCCTATTCAGGTTTAAAAGTGAACGTAGCCAAATCTAAGCTATACGCCTTTCGAGAGGGATTCCACGACCCAGCACTTACGCTCAATGGCACACGAGTGCAGTGGTGCGAGGGCACATTACTCTATTTAGTCATACAGGTGTACCGCCAACCGTTAGACCTCTTCGATGGTAATTTGGGCAGGGCACTGGTGGCAGTGAAATCCCAGATGCAGTTCTGGACCACACTCCCGCTTGCAGTGGTGGGTAGAGTGGTGTTGGTTAAATTGGTAGCCCTCCCTAGCTTTCTGTACTACTTCGCCAATCTGCCTTTCTATGTGCCCAGGTCCTTCTTCACGGCGCTGGAAAAAGCGGCTCCCTCATCCCCTACACAACATTGATGGAAAGAGATGGACTCCCCGCAGGGCAGTTCCTCCTGCACAGATCTCTGGTTGCTACGCTCATGCTGAAGTGGGGAGATCTGGCGGTCGAGCCACAAAAGCACCTAAATGTAACCCCCTCATACGCATGCTTGAAGACGCTCTGTACTCGCATGGGCTAGAGCTGAAAGTGTAGCAATACATCGAGAGGAAGTGATAGGCCTCCGGAAAATACCTATCTCTACATACTGGGACGTAATCCTTGGAGTGTTTCAGCTAGACGCAGACCAGCTTAGTCAGCCCACGCAACCACCTGACTCGACGGTATAGACCTGTGCAAGCGCCCACCACCCTCAAACTACCCACAGACACCAGGCCGGATTTTCCTGTATGACTACTGACGTTTCAACATGCATACCCACTGTGCAAGCGGGCCGCACCGGGCGGCATTTGAACATGCCATCAGGTGCAGATACACAACTTCACTCCAGCACAGCTCCAAGTTCCGCTCCCTACCCCCCAGTTACTGTTGAATGACTGATACACCATGCACGCTGCAACGCAACAGCTTGTTCGCCACACAATTCACAAGCAGAGAAGCTGTTGGGCTGTATACGCAAGGCATGGCCAATCAAAGACAACAGATGCTCCCTGCTCAGTCACCATCGACCCAATACGTATGCAGATATATCCTTTTGCAATACAAGAAAAGCAGATGATGTTATTGCTTTATGTTGCAGCGAAATGTATTGATAACTGATGATAAGAATGTAAAAATTAATAAAATCAATAAAAAACATTTTTTTTTAAATGGTGGTCTGACCATGTGACTGGAGTAATCCTTTGAAAGGTAACTAGTTCTGGATTTTCAAAAATGACATCTAGGATGTGTCCAGTGATGTGTGTGGGTTTGGGCGTGATCTGATGTAGTTTCAGTGCGACTAGGCGAGTGACAATAGTTTTTAGGTGGGGCATATTGGGTTTTTCAAACCAAATGTTTAGGTCACCAAGAATGTATAGGATGGAGTGTAGTGTTATAAGGTTTTAGACTGTGTCTAGAAATGTGTCTGGGAATGTTGCATTGCTAGGTGGTGGTCTGTGAATGAGGAGGAAGTTACAATAGGAAGTTGGTGTAGGGAAGGAAGTGAGAGGCAAGATGGCGTCCACTGGCTGGATGCAGGTGTGAGTGGCTACCGATTAGCTCACTCATCCGCTGGTGGTGAGAAGCGGAGGAGAAATTGCTGATGGATTCAAGCAGCGAGAAGGAGTAGTCAAAGAAAAAGAGGAAAAACGAAAGACAGCGTGAAATCAGGCTTTAACAAGACAAATTTCAGGACGTGTGGAGGCTGTATTCAGCAGGGGAAAGCACGCTCGCCTGAGCATTGAGATGTGAGCGAGCGAGTGAGGCACGTTTGGCAGCCGGAGGCGGAGGGAGTGGAAATGGTACGGCTGCTGAGGTGCAGGTACTCCCGGTAGCTTGCCGAGCGACAAACAGCAAGCGGCATTGTAACAGCCCGTGGAGGACCATGAACACGAGCTGCGGAGTTGTGATCGCCAGGAGCCGAGAGTCGAAGGTGTCCAGATGCCAGTGAGTGGCTGATATCGGCAAGTCATGCGATACAGGGCTCCTTAATAAACTGTTTTGTGGACTCGGCAGTTGCCAGGCAGCAACGCACAGGTACGGAGTAGGAACTATAAGCCGAGCAGAGTTGCTGGTGTTGGTGGAGTCAGGGGTGGAAGGGTTGCTGGCAGTGAATACACCGGGCAGGAGTTAGACTGTTGGCTGATGTTTGATGTTGATGGACTGTGGTTCTGCAGGAAGTACAGGAGTAGCGGCTCTTCAATCATTGTTGTGGCTGAATATCGTATATATAATAATTAATAATGCTGCCCAAAACCACCCAAGAAAACAAGAGCGGTTGGCGAAACTTTGGTGGGAACCAGAGCTGCGCTAGTTGGGAAATGTCTCAAAGAACCCACAAGTGATGGGGAATGGGATAACAGCGCACAAAGTAAGGAGCAAAATCTGGAGGTCGGTAAGATCCCACAGATTTTCCCAGCGGCGGCCAGGAAAAAATCGATATTGACACAAAAGACCACCAGACCAATGGAGGAACAAGGTATAATAAATGAGGAACAAGAAATGAGTGCTGGTAAAGCTGCTCAAGAACCGGTCATGATAGGAAAGGATATAACTTCGTATGTTTTGGAATCTGACCAGACAATTATGGATAGTGCTGCAGGTGTGGGAGAAATGGTAGATATAAACAAAGATAAGGGGAGTTTAGAATTAGCAGAAGAAACTGCTGGAGTAAGTGACGACAAGGAATTAGCAAGGAAAGTATTGGCAAGAAAAGTGAGTTTTATTCTCTTTCTGAACATTTGGATGCGTCGGACGAGGAGGATTACCAAGAATATGAGAATGGCTTCCCACAAGGCTCCCTAACTAATTATGGCAACGATTCAGATAGCACTGCTCTAGGGATAGGAAATATAGAAACACTTACAGTAAACCTTACAGTAAACCCTCGGCTGACCCTAGCGTGCCAGCCAACTATCGCCCTATCTCCTTGCTTCCCTATTTTGGGAAGGTCCTGGAGTTTCTAGTCAATAAACGCCTCACGACCTATCTCGAAACCCACAGGCTCCTCGACCCTTCCCAATCTGGCTTCCGTGCGGCTCATAGCACGGAGACCGCAGTCATTGAGGTAGTGGACAATATTAGACTGGCCCTGGATCGCCGAGAGTCGGCAATTCTGGTCCTTTTGAACCTGTCGGCAGCATTTGACACAATCTCCCACAGTATTCTCAAACATCGTTTGTGGGAGATTGGAGTCAGAGGGAGGGCCCTGGACTGGTTTGCGAGTTATCTGGCAGATCGTTTTACTAAGGTTTCTGTGGACGGGATCACTTCTTGTTCCTACCCAGTAACGGTCGGGGTCCCGCAGGGCTCGATCCTCAGCCCAATGCTGTTTAATGTTTACCTAGCCCCGCTGGCCGACATCATCAGGTCTTATGGTTTTGACACACTATCATATGCCGATGATACCCAGCTGTTAGTGACTTGTGATCCTGACCAGTCTGATGTCCAAACTCGTTTCAAGAGCTGTTTGACTAAGATCAATGACTGGATGCACTTAAACAGGCTTCAGCTCAACGGTGGGAAGACCGAGGTAATCCTATTTGGGAAGGCCGAACAGTTTTGGACCTGTGACTGGTGGCCTCCAGAGCTGGGCACCTGCCCTTCGCCCAAGCTCGCAGTCCGCAACTTGGGTATCACAATTGATAACTCTTTATCCCTGAAGACCCACATAAATCAAGTGCTGGGGACCTGTTTCGGCATCATGCGTCTGCTACGCAAGATTTTCAAATGGCTACCCATAGAAGCCAGGAAACCGCTGGTCCAGAGTCTGATCATTAGTCGATTAGATTATGGCAATGCTTTATTTACTGCACTCAACCAGGATCAACTTTCCAAACTTCAGATTCTCCAGAACACGGCCGCGAGACTTGTTCTGGATCTCCCTCCACGCACTCCCTCTGCCCCCATTTTGAACACCCTACATTGGCTGTCAATTCGCCAAAGAGGGCGCTTTAAAATCCTATGCCTTACGCACAAACTAATGCAGGGCACTGGCCCGCTATATCTAGCGAAAAAACTTCAAAGGTACGTCCCAGGACGCTCGCTGCGGTCTAGCTCTAGACCTCTACTTGTTCAACCCCATGTCCTGACCGCCCGTAATGGAGGTCGCTCCTTTTCATACCAGGCTCCCATGCTATGGAATAGACTTCCATTGGATTTACTTTCCATAACTGACCATCCACTCTTCCGTAGAAAGCTGAAAACCTGGCTCTTTTCTCAAAAAGCTTAGGCACATCAATATCATGTTACTGCCCGGTTTCTTTGTCTTGGTTGCTAGCGCCCTGCGACCTTTGGTGATTTGTGCGCTATACAAAAATCTTTGACATTGACATTGACAGTACGTAAGCCAATTAAAGGAGGAGGGCTAGGTATAGAAGGGATGAAGTTTCCTCAATGGGACTTCTCCTCCTCAGGAGAAATGACTCCTGATGGAATGAATTCCTTTGACCAGGCTGCAGGAAGCATGGCTGAAAAAGTACAGGGAGAAATATTGCTGAAGTCAATTTATAGATGTCTGTCGGAGCATAGATTGGAAACGCGGTCAGGGAATCTGAAAACTCATATGGCATGCCGGAAGCTTCAAAACACGGTTAGAAGACTAGTTAAAACATGCAACGACTTCACAGAGAGAATGTCGGAAGCAGAGACACGAATCTCGGCGCTTGAAGATCATATGGAGACACAAAAAGGAATCACAGAAGGCCAATAAAGATGACGTACAAATTAAACTTCTAGATATGGAAAATCGGTTGCGTCGAAACAATCTTAGAATTCTGGAGATACCGGAGGGGACAAGACGCCCGTAAATTTGTGGTGGAAATGTTTGAAGAGGCTTTTCCAGAACTAAAAGAGTGGAATTGGACACTGGAAGTGCAAAGGGCGCATAGATTCCCATTTAGGCAACGGGCAGCGAAAGCAGGACAATCTTAACAGCGATCACGGGCGATCTTGATATCCCTGAACAATTTTTTGGCGCGACAGGCAGTATATGATCTGGCACGGCCTGACAGGAAGAGGACTGGGAAAGGTACACAATTTTTTGTCGGACCGGACTACTGTCATTATACAGTGGAGAAAAGGTGGCAGATGCGTCAATTGATTAATCCGCTTCAAGCGAAGGGGGCACAAGTGTTTTTGTTAAATCCGGCCACACTTAAGGTTGTAAGTAAGGGGCAAACACGGTTCTTCACTTCGCAGATTGCAGCCAAGGAATATCTCCAGTCTTTATGATTAAGATTGCTGATTTTGTAATGGTTTGATTTGACCATATATCATTTTTTCTCCTGTGGGTCAATAAGATTTGATAGAGGAGGTTATACTCATCTATTAGGCATTATGGAAGGGTAGTAAGGGTATCCTCTCAACGAAGCAAAGATGGTAAGCTTGGGAGTAGGATTATGTTGAGGGATGGGTGAACACTAGGTGGGCTATTGACCGAACATCACAAGGGCGATTGGCCCTAAGGCCTCTATAGTAGGGGAGGGACACTAGGGGGGGGGGAGGGGTCTGGGGGGCAGGTGGTGGGGAAGAGTGGGTTGGTCACTTAGGGGTAAGGGGAGGGGGGAGGTTGGGCAAAAGATAAAGGAAAAAAATCAATTAATCGCATGTACAATAGGTTTAATATGATTTATATAGAGATCTCCAAGGTAATGATATGCAATTGAGAAACTTCTAGGACAAATGGCAGCTAAGGGGAATGATGGGGGTCAACGTATATGCTCATTTAACGTATGTGGATTAAATACTGTAAACAAAAGGCAACGAGTAGCGGCCGACTTATGGGTGATAAATCCAGATATTTTCTATGTACAAGAGACACACCTGCCCTGGAGCAAATGCAAGGTATTGAATGAGCTCGGTTATACACTGATTACAGCAACTAGACAATCTACCATGAATAGGGGTGTTGCGATTTTAGCTAGACAAGGAATTTTTGGGACGGGAAGAAAGCTGGCTGATAATTTAGGGAGGTGGGCTATAGCAGAGTGCACTGTAGGGGACAGTAAGATAGTCATCTGTACAGTATATGGATCGAATTTAGATGAGGCTGAAACATTGGAACATCTAAATGTGGAATTGGCCTTATGGAACACTCTGCTGATATTATGTGGGGATTTTAACATCCACAGGGAAGGCAAGATGTGGGATATAGACTATGAGAAATATACAGGGCGTAAACCAAAAGTTTTTAGGGCGCTGCAACAACTCTTAAAGAGCCATGGGCTCGTTGATGTGTGGAGAGCTGTAAATCATGGTGATCCAGGCTATACGTTTAATTCATATCCCCACAATAAACTAGTTAGGCTGGATTATATCTTCATGTCTAGGTTACTTATTATTGGGGCAAAGATGCAGATATGGCCTAGGATTACTTGGAATCATGGCCCTGTAGTTCTTGATCTCCTTAGTATAAGTCAAGTAAGAAATTATAGGTCATTTACTTTTAATAGGAAACTTCTTGGGGATAGTCAGTTTAACGACCACATTAAAATCTGGGCATCACAATTTTTAGAGAGTAATAGAGGCTCTACTACCCAATCGATGGTTTGGGATGCATTGAACGCGGGGCTTGGAGGCGAAACGCTTAGTTATGGGCTGGCTAAACAAAGGCAACAGAAGATCTACATGCAGGATCTTTTAGAGGACTTAAAGACAGGCGAGTGGGGGCTTATACAAGCGATAAGAAAGGGAGAGGATGTCAAGGAGATACAAACTAAGATCGCATGTTGTAAAGCTAAGATCAATAGGGTCTGGAGTCAGGAAATCGAAGGTCAATATAAAATTCATAAAGAAGAAAGGTATGAATATGGGGAAGCTACAGGTCGGTGTCTGGCTCAAAGGCTAAGAGGTAGGCAATCCTCACAGAAAATAGCATCGCTGGATGATGGTAAGGGGAATGCAGTAGAAAATATGGAAGGAATATTGGGGGTATTTCATACTTTCTATAAAGAGTTGTATGCACAAGATATAGTCGATAAGGATAATATAGAAGTTTTTTTTTTACAACAGGTGGATTTAGTGGGTTTTGGACAGGAAGAGCAGGGAGCCTTAGATGCTCCGATTACTATGGTAGAACTGGAGGAAGCATTGGGCTCATTGGCTAGTGGTAAAGCGGCTGGGCCAGATAAACTACCACTGGAGTTATATTGAATGCTCTTTCAAGTAATAAAGGGCGTCATGTTGGCTACATTTCAAGAAGCCCAAGTTGGGAACCTGCCACCATCTTGGGACGAAGCCAATATTGTGGTTTTTAAAAAGAAAAATAAGCCTGCAAAACTGATAGGATCGTATAGACCAATAGCTTTGATAAACGCGGACAGCAAGGTCTATTCAAAAAGTTTGGCAACCAGGTTAGCTCAAGTAATTACCCCATTGGTCTCTATGCACCAACAAGGTTTTATACCGGGCAGGAGCACGGTCAATCATGTAAATATAGTGATTGCAATGATTGATTACCCTAATTTTGTAGGCTGTCATGCGTTAGATAGGGTTTGGGGCCCGATACATTAGGGCTATACAAACCATGTATAAATCTCCTCGGGCAAAAATGTGTGCAATGGGTACAGAATCAGCCCCGGTATGTATCAGCAGGGGGACAAGACAGGGGTGTCCTTGCTCGCCCTCATTATTCGCCATATATATTAACCCGCTTTTAGTGTTGTTGGAAACAACTAATAGGATAAAGTCTATGACCTGTGGGCAACACCATGTCCGTGTATTAGCCTATGCGGACGATATTGCGGTGGCAACATCTGATCCAGAGCGAGCAGTGGTGGAGATAGAGAACTTGACTCAGGTATTTGGGGAAGTGGCTGGATATAAGTTGAATTCATCCAAAACCCAGATTTTATGTTCTGAAGGAGCATGCCCAGGAGAGGGACGGGTTACGGATGAAGTCGTCTATTTGGGTATTAAAATTAGGATGTCATTGCAGTATTTAATAGATGTGATTTGGGGAGATATAGTCTCTGCAGCCAAACGACAATTGGATACGGTTGAATGTTTACATCTATCGATGGTAGGGAGGTGTAATGTGCTTAAAATGTCTATTCTTCCCAAGGCCATGTACTATTTTAGGGCAGTCCCATTGGAGCTGACTCATTTACAATTAATGAAACTACAATCTCTATGTGACAGGTTTATATGGGGACAAAAGAAAGCTCACCCAGCCTCAAAATACATGACGTTGCCACAAGATCGGGGTGGATGAGCAGTACCGAATTTTACATTTTATTATTATGTATGTTTATTACAAAATATGCGGTTTCTATTGACTGGAGAGGAAGGACAGTTGGCAGAAACACCAAATATATATCAAATGCTGATGGGGGCAGAGGTTAGAAACACTTTATTTACATTTTTGGAACCTAATTACTTTAAGAGAGAACAGTTTAAGGTTATGATTTCGGCATACAAGGTTTGGAAAACAGTACGTGGGATGTTAGTGTTAACTCGGATATGTTATTATACACCTTTGAACTCTATGACTATATTCCCGGCTATCTTTTGGGATGTAAGGATGGAAAGTTGGCGAGCTAAGGAATTAAGCAATTAGGGGAAATATATTGCGGCGGGGTCCTTCTTTCCTTTTCTGATTTAATGGATCGTTATAAATTGCATAAAAATGATTTTTTTAAATATTTACAAATACGGGATTTTCTATGTAAACATTACAAGTGTTTAGAGATAGCTCCTAATTCTCTAGTGGAGGCAGTTAAAAAAAGAGCTAAGATAGGGATATTATATGGAGTGTTGATTGAAACACAGCTGGATTATATAGAGAATCAGGATAGTAAATGGAGGCATATATGTGCAACAATCAATTGATACGGCTGGTAGAATTCTTTTGACAGCAAGTTTGCGAACTCAACATTACAAGACTTTATTTAATTTATATCATACCCCTGCAAAAACGATGAAGTGGGGTGGGGTACACGACGGGAATTTTTTAGATGTGCTATGGAAAGAGCTGATATTGTACATATATTCTACAAATGTATAGGTCTTTTTCAGTTTAGAAATCATATTAAGCAGTTTTTATCGGAAATTACGGGGGAGGATGTACATATTTCTAAAGAGGTAATGTTAACAGGAGTTGAAGAGGCCATCAAAACAGGTCAAGTTTGTTATCCATTTAGGCACCTTGTATTTATAGCAGCCGCAGTAGCACGACTATGTGTTGCTTCAGCATGGCTGCAGCCTGATGCCCCATTGTTTGAGATGTGGCGAGCGAAGTTCTACAATATACTTAATTTGGAATATGTTATGTTATGTTAGTAAGACTTGTATAGCGCGCAGCTACCCTAGGGTGTCCCGGCGCTTGCTGCAGTCCTCCCAACAACCAAAACAGAAAGGAGAATCAGAAAAGCCCTGTTTTGAGCGCTTTCCTAAATGACAGTAGATCCTTAGAGTTTCTCAAACTAAAAGGAAGCTCATTCCAGGCCTTGGCTGCCCCTGCGACAAAGCTTCTACCACCCCATCTAGCTTTCTTTATGATGGGAAGTACAATTTGTTTTGCTCCTAGGGAGCGCAGAGATCTTGCCGGCACATACCACCGAAACTGTTGTTTCAAATGAAGTGGACCTGTGTCCTGAAGTGCACGGAAAACTAAACAGAGAGATTTAAAAAGAATTTGCTTCTTTACCGGCAACAAATGAAGTTTTTTAATTGAGCCGGCAATAGAGGCAAATTTTGAAGTTCCCATGAGCAGCCTAGCTGCTGAGTTCTGGAGCATTTGAAGTTTTCTTAGATTACCCTCCTGCATGTTAAGATAAAGGCTATTACAGTAGTCAAGTTGTGACATAATCAAGGCCGTAACCGCTGTAAGCTTACAGTCTGCCCGCAAAAGACGTAACACCTTCCTTAGAGTCCTAAGGATATAGGAGGTGGCAGAGACCACAGCATTCACTTGATTATGCATGGTGAGACGTTCGTCCAGTACTACACCCAAGTTCTTGACTTTTCTGGAAGAATATAGTCTGTACTGTTTGAAATCATTGAAGAGGAAAAAATTGGGGATTCAGATCTGGGGTCCTATGCTTGATTACATGGAGAGAACTGTTTGAATATAATTAATTTCTATACTGTGGAATTTAATCTTGTATTGGATTGCTTAAATGAGGGAATTTGATGTATATGCTATGAATTGAACAATACAAAAAAAATGTTTAAAAGGAAGTTGGTGTAGGGTTGCATCCATTGATGAGGGTCTCAGAACTGTGTTTGGAAATATCATCAATTTTTGTGAGATTTATTTTTGCTTGTATATAACAGCTCGTCCACCTCCTCTTTTGTCTATACGATTTTGTGTAATAGCCAGACAGCTTTATAAAGCAACGACTTTATGCAACACTGGAGTCATGTCATCTCCCAACCATGATCCAGTTATGAAGAGTAAGTCAGGTTGTGTGTCAGTGAGTAGGTCATAGACGTAGTGCTTGTTTTTCAAGAGTGATCAAGCATTTATTTGTAGGGAGATATGAGATTGTGTTTTGGTGGACAATTTATTTTTAACTTGAAGCAGGTGTGTTATTAGTGCTGGTATTAACTGTATGAGGGTAGCAATAGTGTTATTTTTCTATATCATATTAGTCATTCAGCAGGCTAAGATGGCATTTTGTTGGATCTGCATGTGCAGGTGTTGGAGTTGATAGTTGAGAGGGAGAGGGTGAGCTGCATTGTTCTGTAGAGTAGCCTTGTTGTGTACTAGACCCAGAGATGCGAAGTTGTTAAGTGTGACAAGTTGTTTATTTTGTGTGCGTCTATTTAGGGTGGAAGGTGTATGGGTTCGGGCGGTGGTGGAACATGTTGGTCATGTTTTAAGGCTCTAAATTGTGCAATTGATGATAGGCGGGTGAATGAGAGCTGTTGTTTTGGCGTATTTGTGGTAGGTGTTGGTTAAGATAGAACATTTGGGAGTAAAGATTGTTTAGGGTGTATGTTTCTGGTTTGTGACAGATTGTATTATGGATTGATTAGTCTGATAGACTCATTTTATGACCTATGGCAAATTGCAACTCCAACAACAACAGATTTAATTAATCTGTTCAATGATTCGTAGCACCTTTAAACAGATCTTAACTCTTAATTTTATAGCAAAGTGTTGACAAATTGAAAATGATTCGATCCAGAGACATCGAACTAGTAATCCTTCTCTTTTCTCTTTATTTGTCATTTAGGATTGAAGTTAAGCTTATTGGTATTTTTGCTCTGATATTGAAACTTACTGTATTCTCACTAAGGCAAACTGTGGTAAAATAAAGTACTAGCTAAATAACAAAGTTATCTCCCTTCTCTTTGGAGAATAGTGTGTCCCCACAACATATGATAAGGGAAGATAAGCTGGAGTTCTGAGCTTAGGCCCAAAAGGTAGGTCTGTTTAAACCCTACAACAACATGCTCTTGTATCCCATAAGGCTCCATATGATGGTCATACTTAGTTCTGGGTATCAGCGGCACTAGATAAACAAGCATTTTCAGTGCAAGAGGTCTTGCATTTGAGAGAGTTTAACCTATTGGCATTGTACATGACAATGCCTTTTATTTATGTTTTCTTAAAAGCAACACATATATAAAAGGCATTGGTATTTTTAATGCCAGAGCTCAAACTCTCGCAAATGCGAGACCACTTTGATGGTGGCTGCGCCCCTTTATTTAGATGCTGCTCGCATATTCAGTTTACAGTGAGCAGCTTCTAAACAAAGGGGGGCAGCCAACATTAAAGTGAAAGCACGGATGGCACTTTCACCCAACGTGAAAAAAATAGATAATTCCAAAAGCTTCCGTAGCGCGGCCGCTGAAGTGAAAGTGACCCGCGCTGGTAATTAAATAATTAAATAGGTGCGGCCGCTCAAGTGAAAGCGGACCACTCCATAAAGTAAATAATTAAATAAGCGCGGCTGCTTTAATTAAAGCGGACCGCGAGGTAATTTGAATAAATATATTACTATTAAAATAAAAGCAGGTGGGTGCTGCGATGTCGTGGGTGGAATGGGGGAAGAGCATTAAAGAAAATAGTGCTCACCGACTTATAAAGCAGACCATGTAACAACACCAGTAAAAGGTCCAGTCATAATTGGAGTTAACAAATGCAGACAAGACGGTACCTCGGAGCGTCTGACAAGCCTATTCACACATGAAAAGCAACCATTTAGCAAGGACAGTAACAGGAGACAATTAAAAAGATGGCTGGGGAAATGGGTGGAGCATGTGTGCCGTACCTCAATACATCATGCCGCAGAGCAGTATATACGCTGCCCAGGCTCAACCTAAAAATACCCAACATCATTTTTCATCCTCGACTTTATGCTAATCAAAAATTTGTGGTCCTCTCCTGGACATTGTTGAGCTTCTCTCTAACCCATGGAAAATCTTTGTTAGATGAATATAAGGCTGGAATGATCTGTTTACAAGAAACTTGGGTCACCAAGGACTTTCAGTTAGTTAATAGGTGCTTCATTTCGCAGCAAGAAGCTCATGTAGAGGAGACTCATGCTGGAGAATCATCATATTGCTGTCTGTGAACTATATGTGGTCCTATACAATCTTTAACCAACCAAGTAATGTACTCCAATGCTTAAAACTGGATTCTAGTTCACCCAGTCCATTGCTAGCTCATTTAAAGCTACTCTAATATATACGTACACCGTGGACTGCATTATCATTTATAAAGCACTGTGTTGTGGTCTATTTTACAGAGTTTCCCAAACTGTGGGTTGGTCGTGAGACGATTTTTGGTGTGGCCAGGCTATGTCCTCTGACAAATTGCTGCTTATTCTTTTAACATGGGGATTGGTGTTTACTTTTTTTTCTCTGATTGCAGAGTGAGGGGAGTTTTAAAGCAAATTAAGTGAAAATTTTACTGAAGCAGTGCTGGAATTAGAAACAAAATGTTCTTTGGGGACCCGTATATTGGGGGTCAAAGTGCGGCAGAGGAAAGGGTTGGAGTCATGTAGAGCAGAGCTTGAAAAGCAGAATCGGACAGTCGATGTATGCATTTTTTTTTTTATTGCAAAGAGATTGGCAATAAGGACATACGTAGCAGTAAATCTGTTCTAGATTACTAGAAAATTACAGGATTAAAACACCTGCTGCAGAGATCATTATGTGAAGGGATTATAATAGTGGTAAAATAGCACTAGTGGTTAACACAGTTCTGGGAGAGCTCTCTGTTTTGTCTCGTCACAGCTTTGACTCACAAAGTAGCATACAGGGTTAATGTGCCTTTACATCATATAACATGTAGATCGCAGATTTGTTATTTTATTTAAAGAGGTAAGTGGGCTACTGATTTTGATGCAGAGATCATTTTGTTACTTCCAGTTCATAAGCTGTAAGCATTCTAATATAGAACAGTGAACAATTTATTGGCATTGAGGAACTGCATGCAAACTGTAAGTCATAGGATTGGATCCATCTTATTTTTATTCCCAATATTATATTAGATTGCAAATACAGGTTCCTTTGTTTAGTAATAAAGTCTTGTTAGCACAGACAACCACGATCATTGTGTTACGTTTCATATCCTGGGTTTGTGTTTCTCCTGACCATTCACTCTTAACATATAAAGTCTTCAAGTATGTGATTCCTACACCTTATAACCCTCATTCTTTAATGAAACAATTGCTGCACATTTATGTACGCACTTGTATGATTTATTGTGCCTCTGTGTGTGCTATACAGCGCTCCGACACTTAACACTGGAATGAGTAGCGTTATAAAAGAATCAAATAAAAAATATTAGGCGATGCCAGTTAAATCAATATTTGTGTAATTATTCAGACAGATGAAACTTCCATTCTTACAATGCAAGTACACCTTTTACATTGGAAGTTAAATTTTTTTAAAAAAAAATATGTTTTAATAAATAAGTTTGTATTAATAAAAAAAGACAACTAAATAGTTTCTCTTAAGTACTTGTGAAGTGGTAATAAGTTGTGCACCTTTGTTTCCTTCAATTGCATCAGTGTCCAGGTATTAGCTGAAGATGGCTCCCAGCCAGGATGATACGTGAACATAAAGAGATCTGATGGCTATTTAAATCAGGACTTTTTTTGGGGCCCTGATGAAATCTAAAATCAGAAATCCCCCTCTCTGCCTGCACGTTGCTGCTCCAAACTGAATGTGGATAACGCGAGGGCGCTGATGAATTACGTTCCGTTGTCAGAAAATAACACCAGGACAAATTCAGCATGTTTCTCTGGTTCAGCTGGAACCCAGAATTGGTCTAGAAATAGCTGTCGGAACTGGGATCCAGTAGAATCCCTCTACTTTCCAGCACTGTGCTGGAGTAGAGGGAGTGTGAAAGGAAAGGCTGTAGAATGTTGTTTTTTGCATCACACAACATGTTCATACCTGTGAATGAACTGACTGCATTCAGCAGTTAAGGATAAAAATGAAGCATATTTTTGTGTAATTCTGAAAATAGCTGGAAACAGATTTTTTGATAGGATCAAAACAAAGTAAGACACCTGGTGCACAAATGATAAATATTCACAGATACCCGATTTCCACACATTATCATTTATGTGCTATGCAGTTTTATCAATAAAACTATATATCTGGGCAAATTTTGTGACGATTTCAATGGAAGAATTGTTGTCTGTAAATGACAATGCGCTACAACACAATGCTTTAGTTACATTAAAAAATGACCTCACCTCCTGCCCAAGGTAGGTGGGTTGTGAAAGTTTGTTGTTTCAAAAGTTGGGTCGTGGTATTAAAAAGTTTGGGAAGCACTGGCATTAGATAAAGAACAAGTTAGTTAAAGTGGGCTGATTGTGACGGGATTTTTAGAATGCAAATGGCCCAGAGAGCCAATAATGACAAAATGTTGACCGCAGCTAGGGAATGGGTGGTGATGGTAGACTTACTCAAGAACCCGACAAACGACAATGAGTGATCCCCTGCGTGAGGAGACTTGCGCATACGAACTGCAGCATTGCCCTTCTTGATCGTGTGGCTTGGTCGATGGGCAGCGGGCAATACGTGGTGGTTCCCCCCTTTTGCTCCCTAGCACTGCGATACCAGTTGTCCAACAAGTGTGACTCACTCTCAACACTGAGAGATGAAGGATGGAGCGACATGTCTGACGAAGGGAGGGGGGTGGGTGAAGTTGGAGGGGAGGAGGCAGGGTAGGGGGTGTTTTGTTAACCCGTTAACTGCTGATATAGATCAGAGCGAGGCCTAGCAGAGATGCTTATTGCCCTCTAGGTAGGGATATAGATCATGACTATCCTAGACCTGCTGTCCAGGTGGATGGTCGCAGGTATGGTGTGGGAGGCGGAAACATCAAAGGAGAAGTTGCCCCCAAGAATATATAATAATCCATGTAAAAGATGCGAAGTCACTCATTGATGTATGGGCAATGATTCTGTCTAATGATAATACTGATGGATGTGTTATAAATCAATAAAATATGTTTACAAAAAAAAAATAAAGAAAGAACAAGTTAGTCACATCTTAATCGTAACAATGTAGATTCTAAGGTTTCCAATTAGGTACTAGAAATCTATAGAGACACCGAGAGGAAAGAAGCATGAAACGTCCCTGTTCCTAAGTCCCCCCAGTGAATCTGAGCAGATAAACGAGGTATATCAATCTTGGAGCATCTGTGGGCACCCGGGAGTGTGATTGTAAATTGCCGGCTGTATAATGATCTACCAGCAAATCCAACCTGTACAGATCCCCAAGGTTCCTCTATAATCGACTATTCTATATTTTCATTTGAGTCTTTCCAATGCCTCTCCTATTTTATTGAATGAGAAAATGAACTAAGTGACCACCAGATTCTCTCTCTCCTGAAATCATTGCCGGCTGAAACCCAGAAGAAAGCGCTTTCTTGATTTACAAGTTGTGGCTGAAAACACTGGAGCAGCAGAACTATATTACATCTACAAGTTGTATTATCAAAAGCAGTTGAAAATATCTCTAACTCCAACAGTAATATCATTGAGGAATTTGGGCCACATATAGAATTGGGTGAACCCCAGCAAAGAGAGGGGGAAATGACAACAGAAATAAATCGCCTAATCTCCTAATCTCCAGACAGTATACCCTATATATTCAGCAAACCGTACAAGAATAATTAGTGTATATTGTAGAAGGGGAGCCAAGTACTGGGCTCCTCTTAAAAATATTACACAGACCATTCATGGGTAGACTTATGCAAAGTGTCTGTATCTAGAAAGATGACACAATTCTGAAGCATAATTGCACATAAATATGGAACTAAGGCATTATCCAGCCATCCCTAATCAGCTTATATCCATCCCTTATCAAGAGTGGATACATTATTTATCAGATCTTTTCTGTGCCAATGTTAGACCCGGCCTCGTAGCATAGCCATCCCTGTCCCCGCACCACATAACCTGACCCATGCACCTCACGCAGCCCCCGAGCCCACGGCCTAGCCGATCCTTCCCACCAGAACACACACACACCCGACCCGGACTTCCCCGTCCGTGGCCTTCCTCCTTTCGGCCACACCGGGCCCGCGTGCCCACTTCATGCACCATGATGGCCGCCCGGCCCCAGCGCGACCCTGGCCTATAGGCGCCACTCTGGCTGGGGGACATCGCGCTCCCATTGGGATGAGAAAGGGAGGAGCAGTTTCCATCGCACCTCTGAGCTCCCCTGGGAAGGTGGGTTTCGATCGGCCCGCCGGCCTCCCTGAGGGCTGGCTCCACGCCTGCTGGGTGTCTGGGACTCCTCCCGACCCGGCCCTGAAAGGATCAAAAGACAATGGCAGGAAACCCCGACAAGCGACCCCCAGGTGACAAGACCCCTGCCTGCACAGACTCCGGACATCAAAGAGGAGTCGACCTATAACAAGGGGTGCCCTGGGACTGTCCGGCAGATTCGCCTTTGGAAACACCTGAGCCCTGCTGAGTGACTCACGGCTCCCTGAAGATCGTAAGACCTCCGAACTTGTGCTTGAGCCCTGCTGAGTGACTCGCGGCTCCCTGAAGATCGTAAGACCTCCGAACTTGTGCTTGAGCCCTGCTGAGTGACTCGCGGCTCCCTGAAGATCGTAAGACCTCCAAACCTGTGCTTGAGCCCTGCTGGGTGACTCGCGGCTCCCCGAAAAGATCGTAACACCTCCGACTTGTGCTTGAGCCCTGCTGAGTGACTCGCGGCTCCCACAGACACTCTTGGTCCCGCCGGACCCCGGCGACGACAAGCGTATCCCCCAGCTCGAGGATTGTGAGCTGTGCGCCGGGTACGCCCATGCATTTGATCCATATCCCCAAAGACTGTCCCGCTACCTCCTACCCCCTCCAAGACTCTGTGAGCCCGCGCTCCACTTGTATATATTTGCCTTGCTGATCATAAAGATCCTACAACTCCGATCTGATAAAGATTTGTTCTTAAGAACTCCCGGTGTGGTGTCTCTTTGTCGTGTGGTGCCGAGTGTACGATCCTAGATACGAGATTCCTCCCCTGAGGAGTCTCCCGCCAGTGCCCGGCTACGATACCTCAAGGGTTGGTCTCAGGATAGTCAGGGCACCCTCCGGGCTCCTCTGAGGTCGCCTTCTAACAGCCAATATGTTAAAAATCTTCCCGAACGATGCTGAATACAAATCTCCATCAAATCAGGTAATTGACTAAGACTAATGGAACTAGATACTCAGGAGCTATGGACCCCGATCGGTAAGTGTGAAAAAAAAGGAAACCAGTCTCCGGACATAATATTT
This sequence comes from Triturus cristatus, assembly GCF_964204655.1. Lineage (NCBI taxonomy): Eukaryota > Metazoa > Chordata > Amphibia > Caudata > Salamandridae > Triturus > Triturus cristatus. The sequence continues at coordinate 1,152,623,055 of NC_140583.1, read as the reverse complement.
ATCACCTTTGTTCTCATGTTGCCATGAATCAGGAAACATTTCAGATTTCTGGTCAGGTAGTGTCTTACTTCCTATGTATCAATAAAAAAGGGTCCTATAAGTTTCCAAGCATCTATAGACAAATAGTCTTTTAGACTTTTTTTGATAAAATATTTAGCAAAAAGTGATTTGGACCACCTACAACCCTGAGTTCTAGACAATGGTACAATCCTAATTGAGCAATCTGGTTTTTAAGCAAACTGCTCAGCTCTTGATGATATTGGCATGGTACAAGCCATACTAGATGAATACGTGGACGAGAGGGATCACCCAGTATATTCACTTTTCATTGAGTCCTCTGTGGCCTTTGGCCGAGTCGACAGACCGAAGTTGTGGAAAAAATGGCAGCTCTTATGATTCATCATACAAAATTGAGCTTTTGAGCTTTCATAGCCATCATCCAAGATCTCTTGGGGAAAATCTACCCATTGGACAGTTCCTGCGCATCCGCAGAAACTGTTCTGACTTAACTACTTTCAATCAACATGCAGAAGATCTATCTAACCAATTACAAGACAGACAATACCCAAAACGTCTGGTCAGACGCGCTTGGAAAAGAGCCTCCAACAATCATCGGGGAGCCCTTTTAGAACCTCTAGTACCGAAGCCTCCCCTGTCTAGAATGACCTTTGTTAATACATTCAGTACGTGGTCCAATCATGTACAAAAAACGGTCCGGAAACATTGGCGGATACTGAATGTAGGGAATGAGGTTTTACCACCTCCTCTTTTTTCTTTTAAAAGAGGTACTAACCTCAGAGATAGTCTAGTGCATACAAGACCACGGGCCAAACCTCCCACCATCACTAACACCCTGTGGAGTTTACCACCAGTACAGGGGCATTTCCCGTGTGGCCAGTGTTCTGCATGTCCACAGACCCAGCCAACCAAAACCATTGACATAGGCACTAATACACCATGGATTGTAAAAAAACATACCAACTGCAACACAGAAAGAGTAATCTACCTCATAACCTGCCCATGTTCATTGCGATATGTGGGCATGACCACACGAAAGATCAAGACACGCATCAATGAACATAAGAGCACTATTAGATGGAACAAACAAGCGACCAAACTTACCAATCACTTTTTGTCGCTAAGACACAAACCAGAAGATTTGAGATGGGTGATTTTAGAACAGCCTTTCATCCCTATATATGTGACAGACATCAGCAAATTTCTGTTCATCAAAGAACAGAAATGGGTGTTTAAACTCAAGAGTGATCAATTTGGCCTAAACGATGATATTCCATGGTCATCTCTTTAATTCTTGAGGTACCCACGCTTTGTGTACTCAATAAAGTTTCACTTCTCATTCATTTCCTGTTAAGACTACCATTTCAGTCCATAGAGCTCTCACACCTCGAAGCACACTATTTATTCAAACTAGAGCGCACTTTAGTGTCCACGAGTCTAGCATTACCATACAGATCCCACTATGTCAGTAACATCTTAGAAAGTGGTGTCCTCTTCCCGTTTCTTCCATTATTCTATCAACACTAACGGAGAACCATACATGGCACTACATTTTCCAACTTTCGAGATTCAAGTGACATCACACGTGATATTCTGTTCCGTTTAGCGCCACTATGGTGATAACACGATGATACGCTTTTTAGAGCGAGTAACGATATATCAATGTGCCATTAACCCTAATCCTGCTCGTTTCAGGACAAGTACATTATGAACTTTCGTAACGATCGGACCTTGTTAGTAGACGCTTCAATATGTCGCCCGAGATCCTTTCAGACTCCGCTCACTATAGGAGGAAACCACACAGTATACTACATTTCCCAGGTTTCCTTACTACGTGACATCACAGAAGGTATCTTGTACCTTCGAGCGCCCCGTAGCAAACAGCATGGAAGGACGCTCATTGGGGCTTATAGGGAGACTCCTCCTGTCGGTTCGCCACCTCCCCTTCCAGCTCAGTTGCCAGAGCGGAGTACCGACGGAGAGGTGAGTCTCGTACTTTGTTCCTCCGTTGTTTTTATGGGTTTCTGTATAGGCGCTTCTCCTAGACGCCGCGCTGCACGCACTGTGACTTTCACTTTGTCCAAATTTATGAGACATTCTTTAAACCTCGTGACAAGCACTGTTCTAACACAGCGCGAAGCTTGAGCCCCCTCCACCATGGGTTTCCCGAGTCAGCGAGCACTCTAGACGTATCCGTCCAGGCTTGAACGCAAAGTTGTGCTATCTGGCTCCTTTATGCTGTTGAATGGTATACTAACTCCAGATCCTCTACTAGAGGTTCAGTAATTTCTGACCAAACTAGTATATCTACATCTGAACATCGTGATTTTTAAGAGATTTTAGATTTTTTTAGACTGTTTGATCCTGCCATGTTCCCATAACTGCTTAATCAAACGACACTGTTTGGAAGTTTCTTCCTCCCCCCTCCTTGAACTAAACAGGGTAAATCACCTTGGGGTAATTTTGCTGTTTGATATTCTCTTCTTTGTAGAGCGGTGCCTCATGTCCTGAGCGGATGCCAGGCGAGGCGAGGTGCGTACCCTAAAATTTTCGGGTAAGTGCACGAGTTGAATGCTGATAAGAATATCACTCTGTAAAACAATACATCATGTAGTATTGTGTTGACGTTTGCTAGCACATTTTATCTAGCTCTGTTCTGTGATTAACACTGATATGTTCATATAAATGAGCTGATTTCCTTCTTTTATTGTTACTAGGTCTCTTTCCCTGTAAAAACCTGATGGGAACGTACTTGAACAATCAGGTTGTATTGGGTATTTACCCTAAACCTTTTTTATGTATATAAGTTTCCTTTTTACACGTTTTTGCAGTAGCGTCATTATGGTCCTGATGAGAGCTTGGACTCCCTAGTCCAGTAGCCGAAACATGTAGACCGACACCCTGACAGTTATTTGTTAAGCTGTCCACGCACTGTTTTTAAAGTGGCACCAAGACAGCACCAGAATAAAATTGATTGTGTCTTGATAGCCATTTTTAATAGCACTTTTTCCTTTCATACTCTTTGCACTGCAAACCATCACCCCATCCTTGGCACCCACGACTGGGACTACCACACAACCACCACAATCACCTATGTGGTTGGCTTCTATGGTTAAGTCCACAGTTCCCAGATGATGATTAGCCACCTCTGGTGGGTGATGGGAACTTAACTTTTTGGGTAAGCCCCAGATGGTTTTCTGCTTCACTCTACTTAATATATCAGTTTTTGTTACACAGAACTCTAGACCCACAGTATTTTTTGTATGATGTTTGTTGATTGGGGATTTATACTGTAGCTGGTCTTTAAACCTATCCCTCGGACCCCCCTCCCACACTCTCCCTTCATGTGTAGGGTCCTTTTGTATTGAGCTCTTCTGATTCCCCTATGTCTGCTGAAATTGGTCATTACACTGCGGGGTATATTCACAAGAACGTGTGATAACTACCGCAAGAGTAGCTTAACGCAACTCTCAACATCGTAGCCAATCACGGTAAAATTACGCCGTTCCAACCAAATATTCACAAGGCAGCGGTAGCAAGCGATAGTCACCAGATAACGCATCAAATGTCAACGGTAAAATCAACGCCGTGCTGCAAAAATGTGAAACATGAATGCAAAAATCATGCGTTGAGGCCAATCGCGGTACAAAAATCAGCAAAAAACAGTCACAGGCCTGCAAATCCCACTCGTCTGGCGGGAAAATGCGCAATAAAAGAAAGAAAAAAAAACACCTAAACCAATTCAAACTGCGTAGCACCATGGATGCACCCGGAACGAGTGCAGAGGACAAGCTGAACTCCACAAGACCCACTGAGGACCAGCCAGGAACCCCGTGTTCGGGGAAGGGCAAGGAGTAGAGGAAGAAGAAGACGGGGTTCAGTCCGCAGGAAGACCGGATCATCGTCACGGAGGTGATAGAACACCATCAACAACTGTTTAGCACCTTCTCTGGACGAGAGTGGCAACCCAAACGGAAATATTGCTGGCCATCGTCATCAATATCAATGCAGTCGGAGTGGCGAGGAGGTCACTGGAGGATGTCAAAAGGCGCTGGCATGAAGTGCACAGCCCAACCAAACAGAAACTCGCTGCCAACAGCAAGGCAGCACCGGCGACTGGAGGTGGGAGTCCAGCGACACAGGAGGAGCTTGATGAGCTGGAGGAAATGGCGGCCACAGTTAGCAGTGTGGAGACGGTGGCAGGATTTGGGGGCCTGGACACAGTTTGATACGACCTGACCCAACAGCAACAGGGTGAGTAACGACCAGGGACTGTGGGGACAGGGGGAGATGGGCACAATGACACACATGCACAATTATGTGTAGCATACTGCACACCCACAATGATCGTGGAACATGTCCCTGATAGCCTTGGCACACTGCAGCACACATAGAAACACCAAGTAGGGCCCCGTCCACAATGTGCACAAAAGGGCCCCCCTCCCTATCACCAATATCACAACCGGCCCATGCACATGTGCTGAATCCAGCAAAGCAGCGGCTCTGTGACCCACTCTGACTATGCAAGTGACACTGCATGCCCGATAGCATGGCAGCAGCCAAAAAACATGACATGGCCCACGAATTGACATGGCAGTGGCCCAGTGCGGATCACATCCGTAAAGGAGCAGGTCACACTCTGACATATCCACGTGCACCCACAACCCATGCCGTACAATACACGCAGCAGACGAACAATGCACCAGGGCACAAAATCTGTCCGAGAGCACATATGACCCAAGTCAAAAACAATTCAGCCCCCGAAAAGTAGAGAATTCAAAGGCACCCCGCCTCAAAGGGAGAAGGCAACACAAAATCAGAGCTGCAGGGGCAACTCCCCCACAATGCAGCACACACACATAGCAATCACAGAACATCAGCAATGATGGCAATGTGGTACAAAGTGCAACACCAACACCACAGGACAGGGCTCACAACAGGTTCCGCACGTGCGTAGTAACTGTCCACTCACATCTGGCATTGCCTGACACTGTGTGATGATAATGTACGGGTACTACCACATGTAGGAGAGTAGGATATGCTTCTTATGGTTACTTCAACTTTTTGCTGATGTTTCACTGTTTTTCGACTTTAGTCTGGCTAGGACCCTGCTATTCAGGGCCCCAGCCTAGCTGCTTCCTCTCTAAATTGATTGCATATACTTTAGGTACACTCCAAAGTGGATTCTGGGGTACCCTTATAAGTCCCTAGTATGTGGTATACTAGGTACCCAGGGCATAGGTACCCCAGAGGCCTACCAGGGGCTGCAGTATGTATTATGCCACCCCTGGGAAGCCATGAAAAATGACACAACAAGGTCTGCTACAGCAGCCTGTGCAAGGTGGTGTATGCACCCCTTACTCAGATATACGTTCCCTATATCTATCCACATCACTGCACATATAAAACTGTCAGTCAACCCCATAGCAGGTCTTACCAATCCTGAAGGCAGGGTGCCCATGCATGAGCAGAGCCCCTCTGCAACCTTCGGAACCTTTATTCAGGGGTTGTTTGTGATGCAGCCAAACCATATACTCTTAAGTGCATTATAACCTTGCGGTAAATGCTAACTTTGGAATGGCTGCATGGAAACATGGCGTGTTTGGTGTCAAACACCTTGGAATCATACCTCCCCATCAGTAACTGGCGAGGGAGTTATGATTCCACCCTACCAGAGGGAGAACCATGACTTCACCGGTACACCCGGTACCAGCTTCACAGACCCTGGCATCACAAAATGGATGCTGCCAGCCACAGACACGAGTCTGCCCTCCTGCTGCTGGAAGAAATTCCAGCAGAGGAGGCCTGGACAATAGGTTTCCTGTCACAGAGAGGTGTTACCGCCTCCCAGACAGGCTTTAGTGTATTGGGGCTGGGTGGGTGCACTCCAAGAGTGCTTTGATGTCTGCACTGGGGGCGAATTTGGTGTCCCTGTGCATAGTCCAGCTCAAACCGGTTGCAGGGGCACTCAGCCCCTGCTTTGGCGCGAAACTGGATAAAGGATATGGGTGTAGCCACCCCTCTGTCCTGACCCTCTCATAGGTGGGTCCCCAGAGTTTGTCCCACCCCTTCCTTCGGTATAAAGTAGGAACCCCTGACTACAGGACTTTAGATTTACCTGGACGAAACTCTGCTACAGAATCCCAGAACTTCTACTATCTACATGACGTTGGATGACTGAAAAATCTCCCTTGGCGTAAACGAGTTACTCCCCTGCAAGGCAGGCACCAAAGTCGCATCTGTCTGGTTTGCATCGACACTGCTCCCGAAGGACACTGACAATTTTGCAACACAGGAGGTGGGTTTCTAAGCTTCCCCGAGGCCGATCCGTCCTCTCAGCAAACCTGAGATCCAAAGCCCTCGTGGGGACAGTGCAACCCGAACCCCTGGACACCGCGACCATTTGCAGCAGCAGATGCTTCTTGGCAATCCCTGAGGCTGTGCTTTGGGATACTTGTAGTCCAGACCCCGAGCAGTGATTCCACTGAAGATTGCTGGCCTACACTCCTCGAGTGACCCGTGGGTTGGTATCTAGTGATTCCTCTTGAGGTCCCTTCACGATCCCTTGTCCACCGACTTGTGGGTCCCTGAGAAGGGTACTTTGACTTTCAATGGGCTTACCTGGTTGCTCCAGATGTGCCCTGACTCTACATTGCTTGGGGAGTCCACAGGGCCTTGCTGGTCCACACCGAACCCATTTTTCTCTCACCGCATGGGTTGCCGTTGCCAAGGCTTGTTGGTCTCCAATCCGGAAACTGACACCTCAGCACTCGACATCCTTTGTGGGACAGCTCGCCTGTGGACTGTGGTTGTCGTCGACGCCTCCTGGTCCCCGTGGCAGTGGAGTCAAGCTTCACCTCTTCGCACCTGAAACACCAGACATCGGTGAGCATTTGTCTATCGTGCCCCTGGTCACTGGCAAGTGACCCAGCCTCTGTCCCCTCTGCTTTCAGGTTCTTCACATCTTCGATCTAGACTTGGATCACACCGGACACTTCTCCTTTCCACAGCAGCAGCACTTTGCAGCACATCGCCATTGAAATCAACAACGATTCCTGACACCATTTGACACCTATGCACCTGGCTTCCCTGGGTGAGGTAACACGAGTACTCCGGTGCTCCTGTGCGTGCTGGCCCTAGAACCCTATAAGTCTAAAAGGGTTTGCTCAAAGTCCTCTCCCAAGTGTCCTTATTCTTTAAAATTCCAACCGTGACTGATATGTTCATATAAATGAGCTGATTTCCTTCTTTTATTGTTACTAGGTCTCTTTCCCTGTAAAAACCTGATGAGAACGTACTTGAACAATCAGGTTGTATTGGGTATTTACCCTAAACCTTTTTTGTGTATATAAGTTTCCTTTTTACACGTTTTTGCAGTAGCGTCATTATGGTCCTGATGAGAGCTTGGACTCCCTAGTCCAGTAGCCGAAACATGTAGACCGACACCCTGACAGTTATTTGTTAAGCTGTCCACGCACTGTTTTTAAAGTGGCACCAAGACAGCACCAGAATAAAATTGATTGTGTCTTGATAGCCATTTTTAATAGCACTTTTTCCTTTCATACTCTTTGCACTGCAAACCATCACCCCATCCTTGGCACCCACGACTGGGACTACCACACAACCACCACAATCACCTATGTGGTTGGCTTCTATGGTTAAGTCCACAGTTCCCAGATGATGATTAGCCACCTCTGGTGGGTGATGGGAACTTAACTTTTTGGGTAAGCCCCAGATGGTTTTCTGCTTCACTCTACTTAATATATCAGTTTTTGTTACACAGAACTCTAGACCCACAGTATTTTTTGTATGATGTTTGTTGATTGGGGATTTATACTGTAGCTGGTCTTTAAACCTATCCCTCGGACCCCCCTCCCACACTCTCCCTTCATGTGTAGGGTCCTTTTGTATTGAGCTCTTCTGATTCCCCTATGTCTGCTGAAATTGGTCATTACACTGCGGGGTATATTCACAAGAACGTGTGATAACTACCGCAAGAGTAGCTTAACGCAACTCTCAACATCGTAGCCAATCACGGTAAAATTACGCCGTTCCAACCAAATATTCACAAGGCAGCGGTAGCAAGCGATAGTCACCAGATAACGCATCAAATGTCAACGGTAAAATCAACGCCGCGCTGCAAAAATGTGAAACATGAATGCAAAAATCATGCGTTGAGGCCAATCGCGGTACAAAAATCAGCAAAAAACAGTCACAGGCCTGCAAATCCCACTCGTCTGGCGGGAAAATGCGCAATAAAAGAAAGAAAAAAAAACACCTAAACCAATTCAAACTGCGTAGCACCATGGATGCACCCGGAACGAGTGCAGAGGACAAGCTGAACTCCACAAGCCCCACTGAGGACCAGCCAGGAACCCCGTGTTCGGGGAAGGGCAAGGAGTAGAGGAAGAAGAAGACGGGGTTCAGTCCGCAGGAAGACCGGATCATCGTCACGGAGGTGATAGAACACCATCAACAACTGTTTAGCACCTCCTCTGGACGAGAGTGGCAACCCAAACGGAAATATTGCTGGCCATCGTCATCAATATCAATGCAGTCGGAGTGGCGAGGAGGTCACTGGAGGATGTCAAAAGGCGCTGGCATGAAGTGCACAGCCCAACCAAACAGAAACTCGCTGCCAACAGCAAGGCAGCACCGGCGACTGGAGGTGGGAGTCCAGCAACACAGGAGGAGCTTGATGAGCTGGAGGAAATGGCGGCCACAGTTAGCAGTGTGGAGACGGTGGCAGGATTTGGGGGCCTGGACACAGTTTGATACGACCTGACCCAACAGCAACAGGGTGAGTAACGACCAGGGACTGTGGGGACAGGGGGAGATGGGCACAATGACACACATGCACAATTATGTGTAGCATACAGCACACCCACAATGATCGTGGAACATGTCCCTGATAGCCTTGGCACACTGCAGCACACATAGAAACACCAAGTAGGGCCCCGTCCACAATGTGCACAAAAGGGCCCCCCTCCCTATCACCAATATCACAACCGGCCCATGCACATGTGCTGAATCCAGCAAAGCAGCGGCTCTGTGACCCACTCTGACTATGCAAGTGACACTGCATGCCCGATAGCATGGCAGCAGCCAAAAAACATGACATGGCCCACGAATTGACATGGCAGTGGCCCAGTGCGGATCACATCCGTAAAGGAGCAGGTCACACTCTGACATATCCACGTGCACCCACAACCCATGCCGTACAATACACGCAGCAGACGAACAATGCACCAGGGCACAAAATCTGTCCGAGAGCACATATGACCCAAGTCAAAAACAATTCAGCCCCCGAAAAGTAGAGAATTCAAAGGCACCCCGCCTCAAAGGGAGAAGGCAACACAAAATCAGAGCTGCAGGGGCAACTCCCCCACAATGCAGCACACACACATAGCAATCACAGAACATCAGCAATGATGGCAATGTGGTACAAAGTGCAACACCAACACCACAGGACAGGGCTCACAACAGGTTCCGCACGTGCGTAGTAACTGTCCACTCACATCTGGCATTGCCTGACACTGTGTGATGATAATGTACGGGTACTACCACATGTAGGAGAGTAGGATATGCTTCTTATGGTTACTTCAACTTTTTGCTGATGTTTCACTGTTTTTCGACTTTAGTCTGGCTAGGACCCTGCTATTCAGGGCCCCAGCCTAGCTGCTTCCTCTCTAAATTGATTGCATATACTTTAGGTACACTCCAAAGTGGATTCTGGGGTACCCTTATAAGTCCCTAGTATGTGGTATACTAGGTACCCAGGGCATAGGTACCCCAGAGGCCTACCAGGGGCTGCAGTATGTATTATGCCACCCCTGGGAAGCCATGAAAAATGACACAACAAGGTCTGCTACAGCAGCCTGTGCAAGGTGGTGTATGCACCCCTTACTCAGATATACGTTCCCTATATCTATCCACATCACTGCACATATAAAACTGTCAGTCAACCCCATAGCAGGTCTTACCAATCCTGAAGGCAGGGTGCCCATGCATGAGCAGAGCCCCTCTGCAACCTTCGGAACCTTTATTCAGGGGTTGTTTGTGATGCAGCCAAACCATATACTCTTAAGTGCATTATAACCTTGCGGTAAATGCTAACTTTGGAATGGCTGCATGGAAACATGGCGTGTTTGGTGTCAAACACCTTGGAATCATACCTCCCCATCAGTAACTGGCGAGGGAGTTATGATTCCACCCTACCAGAGGGAGAACCATGACTTCACCGGTACACCCGGTACCAGCTTCACAGACCCTGGCATCACAAAATGGATGCTGCCAGCCACAGACACGAGTCTGCTCTCCTGCTGCTGGAAGAAATTCCAGCAGAGGAGGCCTGGACAATAGGTTTCCTGTCACAGAGAGGTGTTACCGCCTCCCAGACAGGCTTTAGTGTATTGGGGCTGGGTGGGTGCACTCCAAGAGTGCTTTGATGTCTGCACTGGGGGCAAATTTGGTGTCCCTGTGCATAGTCCAGCTCAAACCGGTTGCAGGGGCACTCAGCCCCTGCTTTGGCGCGAAACTGGATAAAGGATATGGGTGTAGCCACCCCTCTGTCCTGACCCTCTCATAGGTGGGTCCCCAGAGTTTGTCCCACCCCTTCCTTCGGTATAAAGTAGGAACCCCTGACTACAGGACTTTAGATTTACCTGGACGAAACTCTGCTACAGAATCCCAGAATTTCTACTATCTACATGACGTTGGATGACTGAAAAATCTCCCTTGGCGTAAACGAGTTACTCCCCTGCAAGGCAGGCACCAAAGTCGCATCTGTCTGGTTTGCATCGACACTGCTCCCGAAGGACACTGACAATTTTGCAACACAGGAGGTGGGTTTCTAAGCTTCCCCGAGGCCGATCCGTCCTCTCAGCAAACCTGAGATCCAAAGCCCTCGTGGGGACAGTGCAACCCGAACCCCTGGACACCGCGACCATTTGCAGCAGCAGATGCTTCTTGGCAATCCCTGAGGCTGTGCTTTGGGATACTTGTAGTCCAGACCCCGAGCAGTGATTCCACTGAAGATTGCTGGCCTACACTCCTCGAGTGACCCGTGGGTTGGTATCTAGTGATTCCTCTTGAGGTCCCTTCACGATCCCTTGTCCACCGACTTGTGGGTCCCTGAGAAGGGTACTTTGACTTTCAATGGGCTTACCTGGTTGCTCCAGATGTGCCCTGACTCTACATTGCTTGGGGAGTCCACAGGGCCTTGCTGGTCCACACCGAACCCATTTTTCTCTCACCGCATGGGTTGCCGTTGCCAAGGCTTGTTGGTCTCCAATCCGGAAACTGACACCTCAGCACTCGACATCCTTTATGGGACAGCTCGCCTGTGGACTGTGGTTGTCGTCGACGCCTCCTGGTCCCCGTGGCAGTGGAGTCAAGCTTCACCTCTTCGCACCTGAAACACCAGACATCGGTGAGCATTTGTCTATCGTGCCCCTGGTCACTGGCAAGTGACCCAGCCTCTGTCCCCTCTGCTTTCAGGTTCTTCACATCTTCGATCTAGACTTGGATCACACCGGACACTTCTCCTTTCCACAGCAGCAGCACTTTGCAGCACATCGCCATTGAAATCAACAACGATTCCTGACACCATTTGACACCTATGCACCTGGCTTCCCTGGGTGAGGTAACACGAGTACTCCGGTGCTCCTGTGCGTGCTGGCCCTAGAACCCTATAAGTCTAAAAGGGTTTGCTCAAAGTCCTCTCCCAAGTGTCCTTATTCTTTAAAATTCCAACCGTGACTTTCTCATTGAATTGTACAGGGCTCGCTGCTGTGTCTCACACTGCACATGTTCCCCGTGGGGCCACTGTGTCACTGCCTCTGGTGGTTAGTTGGGGTCCTAGCGATTCCACGTGCTCTAGGCACTGTGTCTAGTCAAGTCATGGTTTTTATACCACTTTCTTAATATATGGTTTGGTCTCCTCCTTAGGCCCATTGTGTATTGTGCTATTTACTGTCGTTTAATAACTGTATTATTGTGTGCCTTGCTCTCTAACTTCATAAAGAGGTTAGTAGAGAATGTTTAGAAATAAATACATATATTTTATATATATACCTTGTGTGGTTCTCCTTTCATTTAGTTATTCAAGAGGTTATAATCTGGTAAACCAAGCTGCTTTACACTCCTTCAAAACTTAGCCTGAAGGCTGCTCTCCATAGCTACCACTAGGATAGCTTTCAATAAAGGTTGTCTTAAACCTAATCATCAATAAGGGTTGTTTGGACTGGTGCAAGGTGCCCACTAAAACTAGTGGACATCATATGCCAGGCCAACTTCTCACACCACACATCCGTCATGTAGTCGAAAAACACACTGACTGCCATCAAATAGCCAGCTCCACCAAAACAGTCACAATGTACATTGGCATGCAGTCTGAAGGTAAACATCTGCAAATCTTTAACATACATGTGTAACTCTGTTACCCTGCATCTCCCCCTAACATTGCAGAGGGACAAATAACACCTCCTGCAGAGCACACCACACTTCCCATCATTAATGATGAAGAGGACAACCTGCACATACGTCAGGACACCCTTCAACGGATAATGGACAGCCTCCGCACCCCATCACGAGGAGCAGGGCAGGCCAGCTGCCCCAAGGTGACCCCACCATCTGCACAGACCACACAACAGGAAACACACACCACCAGGGCTGTCTCCCTGGATCCCCCGACCAATACATGGAGTTCCAACAGCGTGTGTGGGGTTGCCAGGTGGAGTTGGCTGAATGGCTGCGGGTGGGTTTCGAGCTCGTGGCAGCCAAACTCGATGCCTCATGTGGGTGTCTGAGTCCCATCAGGGATCACATACAGTCCCTATCGGACACCCCTGTATGCACCATGCTCCACCACAGACCTTGGCTGACCTCGCTGGGGCCCTTGATTGAATACAAGAACTGTCTGGTCAGACAGGCACTAGTGATGACAGCACAGAATTGGCACAGATGCGGAGGTCAATGGAGACCATGGAGCAGATGCAGGCTGGAAGTATGGCTGCCACGGCTGGACACTAGCGAGTAGTAGCTGGGAACTTCAATGCCCTGCAGTTCATCATCTTGCTATTGCAGCCACTGAGCCTGTCCCAGATGACTTAAGCGAGAACATCGACAATCACAGCTCCGACCCCTGATGTGTCAGTGGCACACAGTGATGCTGCCCCATAACCTTCGCAGTCTGATGTGTCAGTGGCACACAGTGATGCAGCCATTACCCCGCCACACACACCGGACACACCGGACACAGAACCTGTATCAGGGGAGTAAGATGGGGATGGTAATTACTGTGTGAGGAAGGAGGCAGTAGCATCCATCGCCACCATATGGCCTGTCCCTGCCTGGTTCTGACCTATGCATCATGCCCTGGGACAATACCTCCCGCTGACCCCCGGAACACTCTCCGACATTCACCCGGACCCCAACATGGACTGCCATATCTTCACTGCTGGACAATTACATGGCAATCCTGCTGCGGTCTGCATTCCCTCTCTTCCTAATCACTTTTCAATCCCCAAAGGACTCTGGTTGTCCCACCACTGGGCTTCCATGTAATGTGGGCTTGGATGGCCATGTACAGCTTCAGCTCCAGCTCCGTCAATGACCTGAATGTGAATAATAAAATATTCTAAATCACACAGATGTGTCATGACTATGTTCACTCACGTATTGAAGTATGGCTGGATGTAGGGACAATGATTGCACATAAAGGTACACCCTGGTAACTGACATCTATGCGCATGTGTATCCCCGAGACACATGGCCAATTGGATGATTGTGAAGGTGAGTACTAGCTGTGTCCCCATTGCACATCAACAACAATCTCACAGCCCCCCAACGTAGGCACACGTCCATGTATTGAATAGGGCTGTGTGTAGGAATGACCGAATCGGTAGCAGGCCAGGAGTGGTGTCCTACATCACATGTGACAACACAACTTCACGTCGCATACCTACTCACACACATCTGTGTGGACACATTCTGTTATATGACATTGCTCCACATGGTCAGAGGTTAGACACCATACTCACATTGCTGAAGTCACGTAAGTGCACAGGTCGGCCAGCACCTATCCCAAAACAATGTCTGGCTCACAGAGGTGGAGCTTGCAAAAGTGAGCCACCCCCATTGCACATGTGTCAGTCAGTTCCTCCCTGTGTAGGGGCGATGTTCATTGTGGCACACAAGTGGACAATCTAATCAACACACATCACAGTTAGACACCAGTGGAGTGGCATAGACTTTATTGGCATGTGCGTCTCAGTACGGATGAGGCAATGGCCACAACAGGCAGGGACATGCTTAAGACACTTACACACAGCATGGGAACATGTCGAGGTTCAGAAAATGGTAAGGCAAAAATGGACAACAATCATCACGGATGGCAACGGTCTCAGCCCACCTTGCCTTGCTGGATGAGTCATGTGTTGTTTGACGTCTGCCCATTGCCCCGTGTGAGTGGGCACGACTCACTGTCCATGGCATCTACATAGTGCTCTGCCACCGGAGTGCGCCGATTGTCTGCTCTGCTGACAGTGATCAGGTGAAAGGGTCCGACAGGTTCACATGTCGTGCTACATTGCCATGTGTGTACTCTCCCCCCAGCAGTGTGTCCGAATTGGCAACGTTGCCAGACGACGCTGTGTTGCTCCGAACATGGACCTGCATCACCTTGCATAGGTGTGTGTACACACGTGTAGTTCCACGCACATGCACTCAGAGTCCTGACAAAGGCAGACATGTCCTCTGTTGTGGTGGGATATGTGAGCATTGCCCACGATGCAACAAGTTGTTGGGACCTGTGCTGTGGGTGACAATCGGATGTGGCTGCAGGACGTAGTTACTAGTCCATGAATGCCCGTGCAGCTTTGTGTGCAATGTGTTCCAATAGTACGTCGTTGTCGTGTTCAAGGAACACCAGGGTGAGCCAATCCATTAAATGGTCCAGGCAGGTGTGCTCAGCCCACGCAGTTTCACCAATCCGCAACACAGACTAATAGGGGAGTGTGAGAAGTTGGCCTGGCATATGCTAGTCACTAGTTATAGTGGCCACCTTGCACCAGTCCTATTCGACTCTTATGGTAGATAGGTTTAAGACAACCTTTTAAAGAAAGCTATCCTAGTGGTAGCTGTGGAGAGCAGCCTTCAGGCTAAGTCTCTGAGGAATGTAAAGCAGCTTGTTTTACCTTCTAACCTCCTGAATTACCCAATGAAAGGACACCACACAAGTATATATATCAAATATATATGTATTTATTTCTAGACACACTCTACTAATTTCTTTATGAGATTAGAAGCCAGGAACACATTCAAATACCAACGTTTCACAATAAGTTAAGCACAAATATGGCTGAAGCCCTCGGGGCGTACCAGACCATATACTAAAACAATGGGTTAAGAAGGTCGACTTGCTAAAAGGCAAGGCCTAGGCCCTGGGGAATCGCTGGGGCTTCACTACTGCAGTGATAGCAGGTAAGTAACAGGCCCACGGGAGATGCGTGCAGTGTGTGAACACAGCCGCGGGTTCCCTATAGATTACAATGGAGCAAGTCGCGGTTTGATTTTTAAAGTTTTAGGGTACTTCGAGGAAGTCTACAAGCAAGCCACTTACAAGGTAAGTAATTCAAGGGCCAACACGCACTTGGGCACTGGAGTGCACGAGTT
This sequence comes from Triturus cristatus, assembly GCF_964204655.1. NCBI lineage: Eukaryota > Metazoa > Chordata > Amphibia > Caudata > Salamandridae > Triturus > Triturus cristatus. The sequence goes on along the minus strand of NC_140583.1, from coordinate 1,152,607,362 downwards.
ACCTCACCCAGGGAAGCAGGGTGCATAGGTGTCTTTTGGTGTCGGGTCGCGTCGCTGTTTTCTATGGAGACCAAAGAAGACTTACTGCTTGCGTCAACTGAAGAAGTGTCCGGTGGAATCCAAGGGTGGATTCAAGATGGAGATGACCTGAAAATTGAAGGGACAGTGTTCAAAGTCACTTGCCAGTGACCGGTGGCCAGGAAGATGGCTGACCACGGATGTCGGGTGATTTCAGGTCGTCGATGGTGTTTTGACTCTTCGCTCACGAGGTCCAGGAAGGATCGACAATGACCAGCAGCTGGATTCAGAGTATCACACAACGTCTGCAGCTTACTGAGGTGTCTGCAACCAGATTGGAGCCAACAAGCCTTGGCAACAGCAAGTCTTGTGGAAAGTGAATAAAGTCAGCGTTGCAGACCAGCAAGGTCTGAGGGACTCACCCAGCAAGGGTGAGTGAGGGCAGGTCTGGAGCAGCCAGGGGAGCCCTTTGAGTTGATAAGAAAGTCTTCGGGGGACCCACAAGCTAACGGGCAAGGGATCGCAAAGACACCTCTTCAGGAAATGCTTCACAGGAGCCCACGGTAACTCAGGACGAGATAGGCCTCTAATTTTCACTGCAAAACCTGCTGGAGGCTTGGGCCACAAATGGTCCAATGCACAAGTTCATAGAATGTCGTGAAGGGGTTGCACTTGACAATAGTGCACGGTACCCGGGTATTGCTGTTCCTCGTCACTCGTGGGGGTCACTCGCCTCCGCTCTGCTGGGGACTCACAATGGCTGTCGAGAAGTCAGGAAATCTACTTCTGGGGCTGCAGGGACTTCGAACTCCGGCGGGAGCGGGAAAGTTTGCGACCATTGATTAAGGTTTTTGGTGCCTGCCAAGCAGGGGAGTCACTCCTTGACTCCAAGGGAGATTCTTCTGTCTTCCAAAGGTAGTGGAACGTCGAAGGGCCAGGATTCTTCATTGTAGAGCGTCGTCCAGGGTTATCTGTTTTGCAATGGCAAGGTTTGCTATCTTATACTGAAGATAGGGGAGGGACTAGCTCTATGACCACTCCTCTGGGAGGGTCAGGGTAGGGGGTGGTTACACCCACTTCCCATTGTCCAGTTTCATGCCAGAGCAGGGACAGGTAGCCCCTGAACCAGTTTGAGCTGGCATATGCACAGAGGAGCCTACTGCTCCCCCAGTGCAGGACTTCAAAGCGCTCTAGAAGTGCACCCACCCAGCTCCAATACACTAAATCCTGTCTGGAAGGTAGTGACAACTCCCTGTGACAGGATGCCTATTGTTGGGCCTCCTCCACTGTGAGTTTCAGTCAGCAGCAGGAGGGCAGCCCAGTGTCTGTACTGGTGGCATCCATTTTGTGATGCCAAGGCTCTTTCAGATTTCTACCGTGTAACCACAGTAGGTACATGCCGTCCCCTCTAGAAGGGTGAGATCATACTCCCACACCAGTTACTGGTGTGGGGGTATGATTCCAAGTTGTTTGACACCAAACTCAACATGTTTTGATGCAGTCATTCCAAAGTTAGCATTTACCGTTGGGTTATAATGCACTTAAGAGTATATGGTTTAAATGCATTCACAAACAGCCACAGAGAATAGACTCTGCCAGCTGCAGATGGGTCCTGCTCATGCAAAGGCACCCCCTCACATAGGATTGATAGGGCCTGCCATAGGGGTGGCTGATAGGTTTATATGTGTGTGTATGGTGAGATATAGAAACCTATACCTCTGTGAGGAGTGCTAACACTACCTCACCCAGGCTGCAGTAGCAGGCCTGTGGTGTCAGATTGAGTCTGCTTCCCAGGGGTGGCATAATACATCCTCCAGCCCCTGGTAGGCCTGTGAAGTGCCTATGCCCTAGGTACCTAAGGTACCATATACTAGGGGCTCATAAGGTACCACAGTATCCAATCACTAGTGCATCTAATATGCACACCAAGTCGTTTAGAGAGAACAGAGAGACTGGGGCCCTTATTAGCAGGGACCCAGCCAGACTATAGCCAGAAACCAGTGTATACATCAGAAAAAATGTGGGGGCAACATAAGTGCAGATCCTACTCTCCTACAGGGAGCATCTCAATGTGGTCACTGCACACGAGTAATTGTGCAATCTCTCATGCACAACTGCCAATACATGCGCAGTATTCAAGGCATCCCATGCACGGCTGTCTCGGTTACACTCCTGTTCGTGATCAAACAGGGGGCGCAGACACAAGTCATAGTCCAATTCATTACGGTTGTGTTGGATAGGTAGACATCCATGGGACACTCGAATGTTCATGTTCGGCAGTGGAACCAGGGTTGGACGCAGGTGAGTTAGGCAAGGTCGGAAGCTCAGCTGGTAACTGATCCGCAGCACTGCCAGAGACAGTGCGCCCAGTACATGCAGCATACGTGCACGGTACTGTTCCACGTGACGGAGGTTGTGCATGTGCCCGAGATGGCCTGCCATTGCATTGGTGCATCTCGTGGAACCGGCACTCTTCTGAACTACGGGAGTTGTGTGGAGGATATGCCACAGCTCTGAGCAATGATTCGAATGTGTGTGCAACGTTGGGGAGAATGGGTTGCTGTTTCTGTAAGTGTCAAGGGTATCCCATGCGGGGGTACCTCAGGCAGGGGCTTCTGTGTGTGGGGTGTGGATAAGTTGGATAGTTAATTTGCACAATGCATGGTGTGGGAGTCGTCCCCATCTGCCATGGCATCTCTCTCAGGGTGTTCCAGCTGCGTTCTGGACCAAGGTTAGTGGTGCAGGTGCCCTCCTGCCTTCTGCATTGAAACAATGGAGCTTTCATCCCTGATGTTTGTCTGACTACTACTTGCGTTTTTGGAATGTGATGTGGCTTTATGCATGTTGATTTTCCTGCTGGTGCGACATCAGGCAAAATGTTTGTTTTGGGATTCGTGGTGTTGGTGTGCAGTTTCTTTGTCCGGGGTTGGGTGTGGGCCCAGGGGGCGGTATTGCAGGCGTGGGTGTGATGTCGGTTGGTGTTGTGGCCCTCTTGGGTGTCCGTGCTGCATGTTCAGTTGCTCGGGAGCATCTGTTGTTCTTCATATGTGGCTATGGGCTGTGCTCCCTTGTCTGGTGCAGGTTGTGGCCCGACTTTGCACCAGGTCTGAGCAGGTGTTAATTTCCTGCTGCTAACGCGCCTTATCGCCTGTTTTGTGTTCTTATCGCAGATCTGGCTGGTCTTTGAGAATGTTGTGGAGTGGTGTTGTCGCGGCTTTTTGCTCGGGAACGCCTACTCTGCATCTCATTAGTGATAGTTGCTGGGGTCATCCGTGGCGCTGTTTGTTGCGGATGCTAACGCAGAAAAAGTGGTGCTGTAGGCTGTTTGCACCGGCTTGTGAATGGGGAGGTAAATTTATCACGACTTTGGCTGCGCTAAAGTGCCGTTAAATCAGAGATAGCTCCTTGAGAATATGGCCCTACGTGTCTCCACTTGGTGCCAGGTACTCCTGGGAGGGGAGGGGAAGTCTTTCTCTAAGAATACATACAAAGAATGCCCCTTTTCTTATTTTTCTTCTATATACACAATCTGTCTCTGAAGCTTAATCAGAAAATACAAGACTATCCCTACTTCCAAAACAGGTAACCGTTTATTACGAACCTAATAAATGCCGATTTTGTGTCTTCAAGTTAACACCTAAATGTCTTGGAAAATGTCTAGACAACCTACAACGGTATAAATCTGATAATGTTTTGCATACATTCCTCTGAAAGAGGAAAGTATGTGTGTGTGGGAGGGGGAGCACAAAAACAAGCACCACAAATGTCAATTAGGAGGTAAGGGTCAGACCCACTGAGAGAGGCTGTGGCCTTTTACAATACAGCAGACTACATGCATTATAAACATTTGAACTGTCAGCCTCGTTCACTTCCTGGTCATTCCTTCATCAAACAGAGGGAAATATTTTACGTATTTTGAGGCTCTGTTCTTCGAATGATTTAGTCCCAATTCAAGCCACGAGGCTAGAAGTTATCATCTGTAGTGCACACGTTGCAGGGCTTGCCAGCCACAGTGATCCTCTTGGGCCTCACTTCCACAAGGGCTTCCTTACAGGACCTACATATAGAGATTTTTCAGCAGAAGGGGACCTACAATTCCTTTCGCAAGAATTTCTCCTAGGCACTGCAGCTCTTCAGGCTCTGTCATGAAACCATCACCAACTGGTGCCAAGTCAAGGAAAATTAACTTTTAAACCCTTAGTTCCTCTATTACTAAAGTCCATGCAGACTACGATTCTTACCCCCATAAGTATTACATGATCCCTTCCTCTGCACTGGCTAAAAAGTTATAAATGTCTCATGAATTGTCCCTTGATCACAAGGTATGGCGTATGTTTGTATTACCAAGAGCAAGGGCCCACCCTTTAAGATTGGTAACGAGAGCTTGGGAAAAGTTAGCCTATATGAATCGCACCTGCACCTTATGTGATTATGTAATGCAATATTTAAATCATATCATGTTTGTTGCCAGACTTTAAATCAACCCAGAAAGATTTCCAATCCACTTTTCCTTATTTTTTCCCCTGCAACTGAAACATGCTCCTTTGCATTATTTTCCCTCTAAAAATAGCTCATTGTTTTTGATATTTTTAATTTTTTAGAAAGTATTTTACCTTGGTCCCAGGTTATAACTCTGTGTGTGAAAAACAAGCTTGATCATTCTTTTATCCTAGCTTTGACTCTGATGAAAGTAATTCTGATGTGCTGCCCTCTGTCGAGGTGTCAAACAATAACCAAGGTTTGCTATGACTAGCCTGCAATGTGTGCTGAACACTCGATTGCTGATGGGTGCACTTCCTGTCCGTCCCTAGAAGGAGTGTGTTAATCACTGTCCTCCGACAGAAGACGATGACTATGTGCAGACAGTAATCCGGTCAGATCCTGATCCAGGGATGACTGCAGAAAGGGCACGGCAGCCCTAAATGCGTTTAGAGATTAGAAACGAATTCTAAGAACCAATGAGCCATTAAGTGTGTCAGGAGCGTCTGCCTTCAGAAGTCTCTGTGTTTGCAGACAAGTCCGAGGACTTCAGCATGAAGGCGACTCGTCCGCTTACACCCTCGCCACCCCCCCCCCCCCCCCCCGCCCCCCTTTCTGCTCTTCATTTCTCTTCTTCTCTTTGTTTATCATAAGGGTTTCCATTGTTCCAATCCTGTTTATTTAGCGTTTCCCTTTGCGGAGATTTCGAGTAATTTTTCATGCTACTTGGTAAGAGAAAGAGAGTGGGTACAGCGCATGCACATGCTAAGACAGAGGGAGTGGGTACAGAGCATGCACATGATAGGAGAATGGGAGTGGGTATTGAGCATGCACATGATAAGAGAATGGGAGTGGGTGCAGAGCATGCACATGGTGAGAGAAAGGGAGTGGGTATAGAGCATGCACACGTTAAGAGAAAGGGAGCAGGTATAGAGCATGCACATGGTAAGAGAAAGGGAGTGAGTATAGAGCATGCATATGGTATGAAAAAGTAAATGGGTATAGAGCATGCTCATGGTAAGAGAATGGGAGTGGCTATAGAGCATACACATGGTAAGAGAAAGGGAGTGGGTATAGAGCATGCAAATGGTAAGAGAAAGGGAGTGGGTATAGAGCATAGACATGGTAAGAGAAATGGAGTGGGTACAGAGCATGCACATGGTAAGAGAATGGGAGTGAGTGTAGAGCATGCATATGATATGAAAAAGGAAATGGGTATAGAGCATGCTCATGGTAAGAGAATGGGAGTTGCTATAGAGCATACACATGGTAAGAGAAAGGGAGTGGGTATAGAGCATGCACATGGTAAGAGAAAGGGAGTGGGTTTAGAGCATGCACATGGTAAGAGAAGGGGAGTGAGTACAGAGCATGCACATGGTAAGAGAAAGAGAGTGGGTACAGAGCATGCACATGCTACGAGAAAGGGAGTGGGTACAGAGCATGCACATGGTAAGAGAAAGGGAGTGGGTACATAGATTGCACATGGTAAGAGAAAGGGTGTGGGTGTAGAGCATGCACATGGTAAGAGAAGGGGAGTGGGTGTACAACATGCACATGGTAAGAGAAATGGAGTGGGTGTAGAGCAAGCAAATGGCAAGAGAAAAGGAATGGGTATAGGGCATGCACATGGTAAGAGAAAGAGAGTGGGTACAAAGCATGCATATGCTAAGACAAAGGGAGTGAGTACAGAGCAAGCACATGGTAAGAGAAAGGGAATGGGTACATAGCATGCACATGGTCAGAGAATGGGAGTGGGTATATAGCATGCACATGGTAAGAGAATGGGAGTGGGTATTGAGCATGCACATGATAAGAGAATGGGAGTGGGTACAGAGCATGCACATGGTAAGAGAAAGGGAGTGGGAATAGAGCATGTACATGGTAAAAGAAAGGGAGTGGGTATAGAGCATGCACATGATAAGAGAATGGGAGTGAGTGTAGATCATGCATATGGTAAGAAAAAGTAAGTGGGTATAGAGCATGCTCACGGTAAGAGACTGGGAGTGCCTATAGAGCATACACATGGTAAGAGAAAGGGAGTGGGTATGGAGCATGCACATAGTAAGTGAAAGGGCGTGGGTATAGAGCATGCTCATGCTAAAATAATGTAAGTGGCTATAGAGGATGCACATGGTAAGAGAAAGGGAGTGGGTATAGAGCAAGCACATGGCAAGAAAAAGGGAATGAGTATAGAGCATGCACATGGTAAGAAAAAGTAAGTGGGTGTAGAGCATGCACATGGTAAGAGAAGGGGAGTGGGTACAGAGCATGCACATGGTAAGAGAAAGAGAGTGGGTACAGAGCATGCACATGCAAAGAGAAAGGGAGTGGGCACAGAGCATGCACATGGTAAGAGAAAGGGAGTGGGTACATAGCATGCACATTGTAAGAGAAAGGGAGTGGGTGTAGAGCATGCACATGGTAAGAGAAGGGGAGTGGGTGCACAACATGCACATGGTAAGAGAAAGGGAGTGGGTGTAGAGCAAGCACATGGCAAGAGAAAGGAAATGGGTATAGGGCATGCACATGGTAAGAGAAAGAGAGTGGGTACAAAGCATGCATATGCTAAGAGAAAGGGAGTGAGTACAGAGCATGCACATGGTAACAGAAAGGGAATGGGTACAGAGCATGCACATGGTCAGTGAATGGGAGTTGGGATATAGCATGCACATGGTAAGACAATGGGAGTGGGTATAGAGCATAGACACGGTAAGAGAAATAAAGTGGGTACAGAGCATGCACATGGTAAGATAATGGGAGTGGGTATTGAGCATGCACATGATAAGAGAATGGGAGTGGGTACAGAGCATGCACATGGTAAGAGAAAGGGAGTGGGTATAGAGCATGCACATGTTAAAAGAAAGGAAGTGGGTATAGAGCATGCACATGATAAGAGAATGGGAGTGAGTGTAGAGCATGCATATGGTAAGAAAAAGGAAGTTGGTATAGAGCATGCTCATGGTAAGAGAATGGGAGTGGCTATAGAGCATACACATGGTAAGAGAAAGTGAGTGGGTATGGAGCATGCACATGGTAAGAGAAAAGGCGTGGGTATAGAGCATGCTCATGCTAAAAGAATGTAAGTGGCTATAGAGCATGCACATGTTAAGAGAAAGGGAGTGGGTATAGAGCAAGCACATGGCAAGAGAAAGGGAGTGGGTGTACAACAAGCACATGGTAAGAGAAAGGGAGTGGGTGTAGAGCAAGAACATGGGAAGGGGAAGGGAATGGGTATAGAGCATGCACATGGTAAGAGAAAGAGAGTGGGTACAGAGCATGCACATGGTAAGAGAAACGGAATGGGTACAGAGCATGCACATGGTAAGAGAAAGGGAGTGGGTACAGAACATGCATGTGGTAAGAGAATGGGAGTAGGCATATAGCATGCACATGGTACGAGAATGGGAGTGGGTATAGAGCATAGACATGGTAAGAGAAATGGAGTGGGTACAGAGCATGCACATGGTAAGAGAATGGGAGTGAGTGTAGGGCATGCATATGGTATGAAAAAGGAAATGGGTATAGAGCATGCTCATGGTAAGAGAATGGGAGTGGCTATAGAGCATACACATGGTAAGAGAAAGGGAGTGGGTATAGAGCATGCACATGGTAAGAGAAAAGGAGTGGGTATAGAGCATGCACATGGTAAGAGAAGGGGAGTAGGTACAGAGCATGCACATGGTAAGAGAAAGAGAGTGGGTACAGAGCATGCACATGCTAAAAGAAAGGGAGTGGGTACAGAGCATGCGCATGGTAAGAGAAGGGGAGTGGGTACATAGCATGCACATGGTAATAGAAGGGGAGTGGGTAAAGAGCATGCACATGGTAAGAGAAGGCGAGTGGGTGTACAACATGCACATGGTAAGAGAAAGGGAGTGGGTGTAGAGCAAGCAAATTGCAAGAGAAAGGTGAATGGGTATAGGGCATGCACATGGTAAGAGAAAGAGAGTGGGTACAAAGCATGCATATGCTCTGAGAAAGGGAGTGAGTACAGAGCATGCACATAGTAAGAGAAAGGGAATGGGTACATAGCATGCACATGGTCAGAGAATGGGAGTGGGTATATAGCATGCACATGGTAAGAGAATGGGAGTGGGTATTGAGCATGCACATGATAAGGGAGTGGGTACAGAGCATGCACATCTTAAGAGAAAGGGAGTGGGTATGGAGCATGCACATGGTAAAAGAAAGGGAGTGGGTATAGAGCATGCACATGATAAGAGAATGGGAGTGAGTGTAGAGCATGCATATGGTAAGAAAAAGGAAGTGGGTAGAGAGCATGCTCACGGTAAGAGACTGGGAGTGCCTATAGAGCATACACATGGTAAGAGAAAGGGAGTCAGTATGGAGCATGCACATAGTAAGAGAAAGGGCGTGGGTAGAGAGCATGCTCATGCTAAAAGAATGTAAGTGGCTATAGAGGATGCACATGGTAAGAGAAAGGGAGTGGGTACAGAGCATGCGCATGGTAAGAGAAGGGGAGTGGGTACATAGCATGCACATGGTAATAGAAGGGGAGTGGGTAAAGAGCATGCACATGGTAAGAGAAGGCGAGTGGGTGTACAACATGCACATGGTAAGAGAAAGGGAGTGGGTGTAGAGCAAGCAAATTGCAAGAGAAAGGTGAATGGGTATAGGGCATGCACATGGTAAGAGAAAGAGAGTGGGTACAAAGCATGCATATGCTCTGAGAAAGGGAGTGAGTACAGAGCATGCACATAGTAAGAGAAAGGGAATGGGTACATAGCATGCACATGGTCAGAGAATGGGAGTGGGTATATAGCATGCACATGGTAAGAGAATGGGAGTGGGTATTGAGCATGCACATGATAAGGGAGTGGGTACAGAGCATGCACATCTTAAGAGAAAGGGAGTGGGTATGGAGCATGCACATGGTAAAAGAAAGGGAGTGGGTATAGAGCATGCACATGATAAGAGAATGGGAGTGAGTGTAGAGCATGCATATGGTAAGAAAAAGGAAGTGGGTAGAGAGCATGCTCACGGTAAGAGACTGGGAGTGCCTATAGAGCATACACATGGTAAGAGAAAGGGAGTCGGTATGGAGCATGCACATAGTAAGAGAAAGGGCGTGGGTAGAGAGCATGCTCATGCTAAAAGAATGTAAGTGGCTATAGAGGATGCACATGGTAAGAGAAAGGGAGTGGGTATAGAGCAAGCACATGGCAAGAAAAAGGGAATGAGTATAGAGCATGCACATGGTAAGAGAAATAGAGTGGGTACAGAGCATGCATATGCTAAGAGAATGAGAGTGGGTATTGAGCATGCACATGATAAGAGAATGGGAGTGGGTACAGAGCATGCACATGGTGAGAGAAAGGGAGTGGGTATAGAGCATGCTCATGGTAAAAGAAAGGGAGTGGGTATAGAGCATGCACATGATAAGGGAATGGGAGTGAGTGTAGAGCATGCATATGGTAAGAAAAAGGAAGTGGGTATAGAGCATGCTCATGGTAAGAGAATGGGAGTGGCTATAGAGCATGCACATGGTAAGAGAAAGGAGTGGGAATAGAGCATGCACATGGTAAGAGAAAGGGAGTGGGTACAGAGCATGCACATGGTAAGAGAAAGGGAGTGGGTATATACAGAGCAAAGGTGATTAGGGGGAAGTGAGACCAATAGGGAAAGCACCCCATAGGACATGGGGAAAGGAAGAGCAGTTGAATGTCTGAAGACACTTTATATAAGTCAGTGAGTAAATGGAGCAATTTCAAACGTCACATAGACTGCGAGGTATGAAGAGGAGCCAGACACAATGCCTTGTAGAGTCCTGCATGAAAGAATATGAATACACACCTTTTTCAAGCGATCCAACCAGACCAAAACCTGGAGACAGTGGATCTATGTCTCCTCCTATTCCACACATACTTCTGAGCTAAATATATGAATGGCAGGATGTACCACATCCAAAGCCAAGAAAATAGTAACCGAGTTACAGGGTAAATATGTGCTTGAGACAGTGGAATTGAATGAACGTGTTCGGAGCTTTAAAAGCACATATTCACCTGATGTTGTTAATTCCGTTTTTTCCCAGATTATATGGGCAAGAAGAAAGTTACTTACCTTCAATACAAATATTTGTGGAATGAGTTCAAATAAATCTTTTTTGTACTGACCACTAAACTTTGCTATCCAAGAGATAGCACACACTGCACAATATTGAAAAGGCAGGTCTGAAAGGGGCCTACACCTTCGGGGTCGCAAAGTTCCACTCACCTATTCCAAGATGACATCAGCCACTTCTGCAGCTACACAGAAGAACTCTAACTGGCCCACTCAATCTCCATTCATGTAGCTGCAGCATTTGAGGATTGGAATGAAGGACCCCACCACCCTGCAGAGATTGCAATTGTGTCCTATGCTGGAGAGGAAGGGGGGGCCGAGTGCTGTGTGACAACAGTTTGTTGTAACAATCCTCCTCGCCCAGGCTGGGGAAATCAGAGTTAGATCTGCCAAATCCTTCCTCACTTTTTACAGGACCCTTAAGTGAGGGTTGACAGATATGTGTAAATAGGGCTTGTGACCAGTAGAATCTGGAGACATCCACCAAGGAATCCTTCAGAGCAGAGATGTTTTATGGCATGGGCAATGTGGGCTCTGGCCCGGGGCCCCAGCCTTTCAGGGGGGCCCTTGATAAAGCCAACTCTGTTCTACAGTCTCTTTCCCTGATAACCGTCAATAATTCTTAAACAGATTGTTTTAAATACTGTTTCCCTTTCATTTATTTTAATATGGGTGCTGTGTGAGTGTCTATTACAGACATTTTACGGAGTAACTTTGTGGTTATGTTTTATGCTAAATCCATAAAAATATATCTTTTAGATCAAAACAGGACCTCTCATATGAGGAATGGGAGGGTGTTTGAGAGATTATTTGCAGTAATGTTAGTGAGCTGCTGCTGTGTTACAATACTGTCACTATCCCTGAATATTAGATATAAAAACAATTTAGAATCTGGGCGAGTGCGCTGGTGCACTCAGGGACCTAGTCAGAGGGCAGTGAAAGAGGTGAAATCAGATTACAGATTAAAAGATGGCCCGAACAGGGACCCCCAAAATACGTTTGGTTTAGGGCCCCCAAAATCCTTATGATGTCCCTGCTTCATAGGGAATTGTAGGGAACCAAATTGAGGACATTTCCTGATCAGGCTGTGGACAAATGGTCCATGCATGACACCACACTCTGGAAAATATCACTTCTGTCACTTGTCGTGAAGCTCTTACTCAGGGTCCTTTAAGGAAAGACAGCTCAGAGCAGTCTCCTCTCATTGAGGGTCTCTATGAGGTAGGCTGCCATTGAGAAGATGCCCATTGCTGACCCTAACACCACAGCCCTAACGTCTACTGACATAGGGTTCAAGACACCACACTATGCAGTCTGTTGATATAATGGACAGTGTTCATGGCGTCTGAGAGAACTTGAATGGTGCTCCCTGAGATGGAACGGAGGCAGCCAGACTGCCCGCAACTCCAGCACAATCGTATGCAGGCACAGCTCGAATGCCCCTTGCTGTTATATTGCTCACATAGGTGCTCAGCCAAACAAAAGACTGAATGGACAACCCACCAAAATACTGAATGGGAACATCCACCAGAGCAGATCCAGAAGAACACAGTTGTTAATCTGCACCAGAGCAGAGAGACTCTCTTGATGCTGGAGTCCCTGGCTACTCAATCAGCACTGAAGGGACTTGGAGAATTGGGATCAGAGTTTTAGCCAAAGATATCAGAATATCCTGAAGACATGTAAAGCACTGAGGAGAAGAAAAGGTTTTAGTACAGGTTGAGTGCAGCACTGCACCAGTGAAGACCAACCTCTGTATGGGAACAGATGAGACCTCTAGAAGCTGATGGTAAATCTCATGTCACGCAGAAGAATAACTACGCAGCTGATATTCCATTACTAGCACCGTAGACCACCACCTTCAGAAGATAGTCATCCAAGATCAGAAACGTGTAGACTCTGAACCTCCTTACTAAGATGACACCAGCACTTTAGTGAATACTTATAGTGCAGTTGTCATACAAATTGGTAGAACTGCAAATTGATAGTGGTCAGACCCGACAATGAGCCTTAGCTAATTACCTGTTGGGGTAGGATTGACAGAAGAAAGTAGGCGTCCTTGAGTCCTAGGGACACAACGCAAGCTGCTGTTTTGAGGAGCTACAGAGCCCAACACAGTCACATTTTGAAGAGGTGAAGGTCCAGGATGTTTCTTAGGCCTCCATCCCTCGTGGTAAAAAAGAAGTTAAAAAAAAGTAAAGGCCTATGTCCTTTAGCTTCAGTGGAACTATCTATATTGCCCACTCATTGGGTAGAGGTTCACTAAACATGACATGAAGATGCACGCACAGAAGAAAATTAGGCAATTAGGTTTCACAATATTGGAAAATGGGTACTTCCCGAAGTGGAGACAGTTGTAAAAGAGGCACTGCTCATGAAAGAAAATCTGCCTGTAGAAATAAATATCTGCTTCCTTCCATTTGTTTACAGAAAACAGCAGCCGTGGTACCTCCATGAGGGCAAAGGATCATTGCACCGCCGCTGAAAGTGAAGGGGAACATGACAAATAAAATGGTAATAAAACAAACGTATTATAATTTTATTTTTCATTCCGGCAACCAGCCGAGTCTGAGAGGGTGGCTGCAGGGAGGAACAGCGGGCACAGTGTACTTCAATTTAAGTGTGCATGTCACCTTGGCTGGCTGTCTTGTGACAGCCAGCCTGACATGCACACTTCAAACACTCCAACCTGAGCTGTCTTATACAGCTGGGTGGAGAGCAAGCACAGGCCTTCAGGGTCTGAAGGAACGCTGTACCAGGGCGCTCCAACCAATCATGGTGCTGCTCTCATACTGCCTGAGCAGCATGAGAGCAACACCAGGATTGGTAGAAGGAAGTTGGACGAGGCTCTGGAAGCTTCCTGCCTGTGCTGGAGGAACCGCCAAGTGTCGAAACAGGTAAGGAAATCTTTATTTCTTTATTTTAATTTAAATTAACACACTGACAGGCACTGTGAGAAGCTCCCAGTGCCATCAGCCTCAACTCCAAGCTCTTAATCGTGGCCCGTTATATACACTGTTTAAAAAAGGCCATGATTGAGAGTCCAAGGGCACTGCTGCTTTTTTTTCACCAGTGCCTGTCAGTCTGTTAAATAATCACCCCACCAGTTTTGTTTGCTGTTGCCCAACACAGACAATAGGCTGAGCCATTGTGCTGTGATTAGGTGGTGGTGTAGGGGATGTATGTGTGGAAGGAATGTTAACACTCAGATCTCAGAAACGTGTTAAAATAGGTTTTGAGATTCTTTTGATAGAAGGAGAGCAGGATAAAAGTGCTCAATTAGTACAAAGCCACATCCAAAATGTATGCAGAAGAATGTTTAGGTTAAATGACTTGGTGAAAGCATGTTTATACATTTTTTTAATTAGGAATCCTCAGTGATTAAGGTGCCTTGCTTGTGAGTATTATTCCTCTAGAGATATTTTTTTTCTGCTTTATTGCGTATCACCCGAGGCATCAGACTGCAATTTTAAGGGAGGAATTATCTCCCTGGATGTCAGGTGTCCTACGGTGTGGTATACACCTATTCTAGAAATGTGGTAATCAAAGCATTTCCCTCATCCTTATTCTCAACTCCATAAAATGATGGTAGCCACTATCCTGAAGTCTGCATGAGAAAACCATTTCTAAGGAGCTGATAGTTAAAAGACTTGAAAAGTGATGATGGTATGTTTGGACATGGAAAAGTCTGGATCCAGGGTGAAATTGAAAGACTTGGCAGAAGACTCCAATGAGACCATAGCCCCAAAGAGAGAGAGAGAGCTTGTACATCAATGTACTGATTAGTAAGTTAGGATCTCTGCCCTTTATGAATGGAACCTCAGTCTTCTGTGTGGTCTGAGAGTCACACACAAATAATGGCTGACATTTTTGAGATTTCAAAAGTTCTTCATGGTGGATACTCTCAGGTATCACTTGTTGTCTGGTGCTCTGGGATTCCAAACTACTTTATCGAAATGACCAGCAGCTCTGTATACAAAATAAACAATACAGGTGACAGTAACCTTGCAACATCCCTAAAAGAGATATGAGTGGGAATGGGTGCTTCCTCTCCAATCCTTCCCCAGGGAATGTGATTGGCAAAAAAGAGGAGAACCAGCCAATGCTGTTACACCCAAACCGGTATTGGTGATCAAGATGGAAACAAGGATATCGGTCAACCTAATGAAACGTTGCAAAGCGATCAAGACCACGCAAAAACAAGTCCTCTGTTATCAGGTAAGTAGGGAAACACATTTAACATGGACTGAGAGTCAGTTTGGGTTTTGAATCTAAGAGATAAAAACATAGTTTAGGCAACATTGTCCACTCAGTTCTTTGATGCTTTTTATCGCCTTCAAATTAAGTTTTAATGTTATTCTCTGGGTCACATGTTCAGAGCTGGAGAATAATATTTAGAATGTTTCATGCTATAATTTTCCTCTTTGATTTTATCAACTAAAGGTAACTGCTCGAACTGCATTTTGTTAAGCATTTTGAGACAATCAAATGAAAAGGGCACTTTTCCATTTGGAACTCAGCATTCCTTGATATTTGACGTTCTCCTCAGCAGTAGGAAACTGTACCTTGATATCTTTAATCCACTGCTCAATGCCTCCAATAAATTATATAGGTGTCTGGTGTTGGGCAGATACCAGGCAACGGATACATAGATTTACGAGTTATTCACATAGAACATCTGGTGCCCAAAGATGCCAAAAAGAGACATATAAACTATAACTGAGATAAAGGATATCTGCAAATCATGCATTGGTCAGAGATAAGACAGGCGCACGTTTTCCTATTTTGCATATTTGCTGGTCTGGAGCTCTAAATATGAGCTTAGATGATGGCTGCTTTTGGATAAAGGTGGCATGAGCACAGGGAGGTAGTGGCAGCAGACCAGGGCAGCACCTCCAACAGAACAGGGTCAAACATGCTGGAAAGCAGCCTTGTGTCCATGGCCCGATCTAATATGGAGTCCATAATCCAAAGTGGTGGTCAAAATTCCCTTGTAAAAGCCAAATGAGTCACCTTGGTCAACTTCCATGAAAAAAATCTGGGAAATATGAATGCGCCTTACAACCCTGTTTTTCTTCTTGACATCTTGATCTAGAAAACCTGCCTATGGGAAACCACTTGTCCTAAATCTCCTAATTCATTTGTAGGCTAGGCCAGAGCAGGTTAGGGTTCTACATAATATGCAGTAAAGGATCACCCACAGAGAACAGAGGTCCATTCATTATATAAGGAAATGCAAATAGTGAAATTCCCCATACACTATTGTTAAGAAAGTAAACTATGCAGAAATGAAACTATCCTTATGTTGCCCAGTGCTCCAGTTAGGTGAGCATTTGATGACCCTGGCGGGTTCCAGCAACCTTCTGTGAGCTCAAGAACACCATCAATACATGTGATTGAGATGGAGACAGTAAACACAGCAGACTATAAGAAGAAGATAGTCAGAAAACCACAATACTATATAGTCTGCAAAGGCACTTACAACGGAGGAGCATGTAAAGAAAAGAGGGAAAACACAACAAAAATGCAGAATTGGTAGAAGGGTGCTAAAACCAAGGAGCAATGGTGACCCTACTGGCAAGGAAGTTGAGAGACAAATGAACCCTGGAAGCACTCACTCGAGATAATTCTAGTGTCCTGATTTGTCCAAGATGCCGGTCTGATCCAGAAGGCATTCGTCTTTTTCCCATGCTGCACAGATCGCTACTCTACACTCTATAACATCCCCGTCTCAGCCACTGTTATCTCTGCCTAGCTGGTCTTTTGCACATCATGGGAAGGTGAGTACCAAGATGCTCAGTATTCTGATTGTCTCACTCACCTGTCCCATTTTTTATTCTCCTTTTGCTGTCCTGACACTGTGGTTAACTCGAGTGGAGTCCTGCTTGCCCAGGTGCCATATGCAGCCTAGTCTTGTTCCAACCTTAGCGTGGTTGTGGGCGCAGCTGCACTGGTTTTTGCTGGTGGTGTCCACTCATCCTAAGCTATTTCTGAGTCATCCTTCTGCAACCTGATCAGACATCTGAGAGACTGGAAGACCTTTGCATTTGGCTCCAGTTCTGGTTATGGATATACATATTTAGGCTACGGAGGTAGCTATGCAGAATATTGCCCAGAAATAAATGCTGCTCAAAAGGTTAGCACAACCTTGTGCAAAAAGTAATTTGAGTCAATCAATCAATCAATCAATATATATCTTTATTCAGTCTGATTGGAGATAGATCATAAAAGTGCATAGAAATATATATTGCACATAGTCATAAACACACATAAAATGTAAAATTGATCTTGCATTAAAAAGATTAAAAAAGATATATGTACATAAACAGCTTTAAAATTCCTCAAGTGCACGTTGAAATCAAATTTTAATCACCATTACACTCATACAGAGAATGGCTGAGATTTTAAAGGAATGATGGGGCAGGAGAGAGAACAAAAACCTCTCACGGGTCCACCATGCGCTCCTACCATCCCCCAAAATTAAGCCAAAACATCTCAGCCAAGCTTCATATATTAAACCATAATTCTAGCGGATTCGCCTAACATGGTTTTTCGAGCCCTATTGGCTGCCTTCAAAAAAGCACAGACACTGAAAACAACTTCAGGCAAACTCACAGATTGTAAATGAAGGAGAGCTGGTCTACAACGTCGGAAACCTAGCCTCAGTAGCAAAGGTTTTAAAAATTGCTTTCGTGCTAGGCTGTGCAAATTGCAGAAAAACATAAAGTGCAATAGTGATTGTGCAGAGTTATTATTACAAGGAAAAGTGCAAACTATATTTCCCTTTGGGTCTCAAAAAAACGAGTCTCAATATAAAGTGTAAAATACCACTAAAGTCATATTTAAGGGACATGTGATATTTCAGCCCCAAGGTTTAGGGTCTGGTATTCTTCTGTTTCTTCACGGAAGTGTTGGAACTTCTACCCTACCTATGTTGGGGCTCAACTACAGTCACTTCCTTTACTGATTCAATACACGTGGGTACCCAGACAGTTTCATTGCTTCTTTAACTAGTGTAAATTACATTTTATGAACCATCTCTACAGATACTTGGGTTGCTTTTCTACAATTGATTCTTGAGGGTAATTCACTGGTTTTAGGCAACCCGAGCGACTAATCACAATAATCTCCTGCTTCAAATCGATTATTTATTTTGCTTGAGTTTTAAGCCATGTTTGAAAGGGGAAACATCGTTTACAATGCACGTGTTACATCGCATGTCATTACAACCAATGTTTTACAACACGAAATCCATTACAACGCTGTCATTACATCGTATAATCCATTAGAACGCATTCCCCAAAGGAACGCGCCAGTGGAGTTAGAATAGTAATTGCGTTGTAATGGATTATGCGTTGTAATGACATGCGCTGTAACGACATGCTTTGTAATGGATTTTGCGATGAAAACAATTTGTTGTAATGACACGCGTTTTAACGAGTGCGTTGTAACGTGTCATATTCGTTTAAGAGACATTATGAAAAACACGTTGTATGGAATGAGTTCTTGGACCTAAAGCAGGGGAGCTGTGATCCTATTTCCTGCATAGCCCAGTTCAAGAATTTAGCAGAGGCTAGGCTCACCTATTCGAAAGCTATCTCACAGTTAACACAGTTATCTCCACAGCATGGTGCAGCTCTTGTGCTAGATTTGTGGTTGACATCTTTGATGCTGTTCATTGGATGACTCAAACACATTGGCAGGTACCAATGCACATTGATCAGAAAGTGAAAGAACTTCAGTGTTTACAGGTCACGACATATTAGAAGCAGTAAAAGGCCTGACTCTGTGGGTGTTCCCGATCATTTTAGTGCCAGCAAAAACATCTACAAAGTAAGAATTTATGTTGACATGCATCCTGATTTCCGCCATTGAAATAGAGACACCCCAGTACCCCAATGCATGGCATTATTAGTTTAGTTTATTAGTTTAAATAGCACCACATTTTCTAACCTTGACTTACACTAGGGATGTCATAATCTCTCTATATTACAACATTCTCCACTCAAGGGCTCCACGTACAAGTGCAGCTCAGTTTTTGTGAACTTCTCTGTGGCTGAGATCTATCACAAGACCATCAGAGAAATCATTTGCCCTGTTATTAATTGCTTCAATTATAGAGACGATATCCTCATGTTTGGTCGAAGTAAGGAAGAACACGATCAATCATTGTAGAAGTGCTGTTAGCACTTGGACCTATGTATTGTGAAATACTGGGACACTTTTTGTGTCTTTAAAAGACGGCAGAGGTGGGCCTGATTGGGATTACGACAACCCTCCAACTTCCCGAATTGGCCACCAGCCTCCTGGAAGTCCTGTCTTGGTTCCTATTTCATCATGGGCGCCTGATATGAAGGGTCAGTGATGCATCAATGCACAAAGGGCATAGTACTTTGCATCTAAATATAATGAGATGCAGTTAGAGCAAAAGTATTACACCTATTGGTTCCCACTCTGAGATAGAAGCTTTAGTCTTCGTTCCCCTAAAAAACAATATAAGAACATCATCAGCCATCTCAAAACCTGGCAGCGGACCTTTCACATCCCGAGCCCTATGGCAGTCTAAAGAGCACCACCGCAGAGGGTGAGAAAAACAAGGTCACATCTTAGTAGATATGGTGCTGTTTTTCTCTCACCCTTTGATGCAACGCAGTACAGCACTGCAACTCTGACTGGGCTGAGGCAGACCCAACTTTGTAATTCATCCAAATGGAGAACACAGCGGTTGTATGTTATCTGTCCGGGCAGCACAATATCAAAGAGTATCCAGATCACATCCAGCCGTGCGGATTACAACTTTTTCAGAATGCCGGACGTGTAAAATGGCTTATAAAATCTGTTTTAAAGGCATGTGTTTACATTTTAGTGCATTCTAGTTCAAGGATGAGGGGGAGATAGAGGTGGAGTGTGGAGAAGGAACACCAGGGCTCGGTTCAAAAAGGCTGATTTTATTACACAATCATGGCTAAACCTTTGTTGGAGCCCTCACTCAAGGGAGTTCATGCTTTTTTCCCATGGTAGGGGCTTCTACACAAGTGTCTTGGCAGAGTCTCCCTTATTTTCAAAGTGAGACAAAATCCCTACATGCGCTGGTAAAAGAAAAAAAGAGACCAGCAAGCCAAACAACTAAACCAAGATCTTCAACTATGTTTGTTATGACACAAGACAATACTTTGGGTTCCATTCTCCATGTCTCTTCACACTGGGAGCAGGTAAAGTTAGCTGGCATTCTCTTACTGATTAGAATGCTCACCCACAACGAGA
Organism: Triturus cristatus; assembly: GCF_964204655.1. Lineage (NCBI taxonomy): Eukaryota > Metazoa > Chordata > Amphibia > Caudata > Salamandridae > Triturus > Triturus cristatus. The sequence goes on along the minus strand of NC_140583.1, from coordinate 1,152,587,520 downwards.
ATTTAAGCACACTTATGTCATTTCCTGCATGGGATCTTCTAGGCCATTTCAGTATTTTGTTGACAACTCTTGCCACAAAAAAAGAAAGAAAAACAAATATCACCACTCACAGTTAGTATGTGAAAATCCATAGGCTTCTGTATTTGCCCTAAGATACTTTAGATTCCCACTATACAGGGATGAGGAAACTTTGAAAACATCTTTAAAAACATTATTTTTTAAAAATCTAATATTTTGTACACTCAATACAAAAATGTAAGCATGACAGAATAAGTAAACACAGTGTTCTCGAGTCACATTTTACGATTTCGTTCCTAAGTGGTTGTATTGTGAAGCAAAACTAATCCTGGTTGAAAGAATGGAACCTGAACACTAGGATTGCTTGCTCACTAGTCTGCCAATTGCATTCGGCCTTACGGTCAGTAAAAAGTCGTCCAACCGCACACACATGGAGACATAAATGCTCTTCCCCATCTAGGGCCAAAGTCTAGGATTCCTTGTGACCCCCCACAAGCTCTGTGAGAGCACACTATGGGATTCAGTATCTGAACATATGAGAATCTGATGTCCTCTACTGACCAAAAGGCTGCATACATCTGGTAAACTACTGAGCAAGCAGACATAATTTTTCAGGGCACGCCCCACAAAATATATATGTTGACTTGAAAGGATATGTTGTTTCGGGATTCCCAATTCCTTTCACTTTCTATCTGTAGTTTCCCTGAAACAGTACAATCATACTTTGGTCTGAAAAAACATATGTGGCAGACTAACCTGAAGTAGCACTTACAATTATGCTCAAACTCCAAAGCCAAGATTCCACTTTCTCAATGTACAAAAGAAATGCAGTTATTCACCACAGTACATAGATGCTGCTCTGAGCTGAGAAGAGGCATCTCCACTTGGAGATAACATTTTGTCCAATTAAAATTACTCAAGTATAGGATTCTGACCAAAATGTGAGCGACATTCTGGAGCTGTTTAGCCAACACCTCTTCAATTACATGGTGCCTAGAGAACGTCCATGTACAAGTACACCAGCCTAGCTCGGAAAACCTAATTTCAATGTAAGGTGCAAGCAAGTCACAAGATAGTTGAAGAATGCTCTTCTTTGCCTTGCAGAGTCACTCTTACAAATACAGACATCAGATTCCTCCTGAATGGCTAAACTTAGAGATGAGCTGGGGTTCACTACTTATTCATGTGAACTCTTGTCTTTAGCACCCTTGGAAGGACTTGGTTTACTTACTGATGATCTTTGGAGTTACACAACAAACATGCCTCCTGCGGAACTTACCCTTGAAGATAAAAAAAGCTATCCTTGTGCAGAGCAATAGGAGCGCATCAGGTGAACCCCTAGAGAACAATTGCTCATAAGAGCCAAGTACTCTTTGTTCTCAGTTCAGAAATGTGACTGCTACATTGATTCCGGTCTACTTCAGTTGGAGGAAAAGAGAAGGGTGTACTGTCAGATGTTCGATGGATGGGCAGACGGTAGTAGAGGGCATTGGGCTTGCAAGAGAGCTATATAATGGGCCTCTAGTTTCAATTTACACAAAATAAACTGCCAATGTACTTTTATTCTAATCCATAGGAGGTAGATTATCCATATCATTTTTGATGGAAGGGAATGGGCCAAGCAAGGGCTGTGGTAGTGACCTACATCAGGAGTGCAAAAGCCATTAACTACATAAACAGATCAGCTTTATTCAGGATGTTACCACACATACTGCCCTTCAATAAAATCACTAAGGTGGCCTTAATGCATTCCCTACATCAGTATGTGGGCAACAATGTGTTACAAAACAATGACAAAAACTGCTTTTTAAAACAACAACATATGATTGCTCTGGCACATCTCCAAGGAATGGATATCAAAAGATATTAACCCCCGCTTGGAATAGTCCCATGTCAGATTCTATATACAAGTGTTTGCAGATACTCATCTTTATCACCATACAGTCTAAAGAAACGTGCAATTTAATTTCCTAACTCTGACGTTCTAAAATCCTACAGCTATACATAAACAGCCTATTTATAATTAAAATAAATGAACAAGTAATGTCTTGTGATTTCATCTAGAATGATTTCCAGATTTGCGGAAGGGAAGTCCGAGCATCCTTTCAGTGGAGCAGAGCTCTGGCAGATCCTTGGCAAGTCAGTGTAGGACCCCAGCTTACAGCAGGCCACTAAAATGTTTGAAGGCATCAGTCTCACTTCCGGTCACAGAACCTCACGTTGATGGAATCACCAGGGGCTAGAAGTCCGTGGGTTTTTGCCTTAACTTCTTTTGTTTTTGGAGAAGTCTTGATCTCAAATTTCTGGAGCAGCTGAAAAAAGTAACAAATGCTTTTGTTGAACCAAAGGGTACAAAATGGATGGTGCTAAGATTTCCCTATAATACCTTTTTTTAGATTTAATGTTTTATGAGTTCTAATGTAACCAGCGAAAGTGTTGGATAAATAGTAGTCTGAAACCATTATGTAAGTAAGTAGTAAGTAAAACTTTATTCGATAAAAAAATCATCATAAAAGTGTACAATTTTTACAATACAGTAAAAATAAAAACAGAAACCCACCAATCCTTAAATACAAGCAACAACACATGTTTCACTTTTACTAATTTAGTAAAATGTACATAAAAACACTATCAGATATCATGGGGACTTCCTACCAGGGTGCCTTCTAGCGATTAGGTGGGATAAAGGAGGGCCTTGGTCCTCCTCATGCGTGTCAACCATGCACTGCCCAAGTATTTAGCTACTCCGCACACCATGGCAGTGGAGGTCGTGTTGGTGCAAAGAACCCGCAGGGCCATTTTGTGACATCTAAGGCCCAGCCCCTTACATAGTGGCTTTAACCATGTCCTCCTGGCTACCCTGTATGCTTGACAGGCAAAGAAGAAATGCGCCACGGACTCATTAGGGGCTGCACAGCCCGGGCAAGCTTTCAATGAGCCACCCTGGTTATTCCACCCAGAGGTGAAATCATTCACCGGAAGAGTCCCAAACCTAACCTTTAGGTAGAGTGATCTATCCAGGGGTTTCTCTATAAAATCCAAAAATGGTTCAAGCTTCCTTGTCCATTTGAACACCAAGAACCGCTCAGTTAGAGGGCCCCCTACACCTCTACATGAGGTCTCCATCTGGACCCAGTCCCAATACAGCTTCTTAATCACTAGCTTGGGAGGCGGAGTTTGGCTCTGCCATGATTCGCTCAAACCCAATAGCACAACCAACTGCCTCAGATTGCTCAACCACTTAATCTTATTACCTGTATTAAGCAAAATAAGTTCGTCTAAAGCAGCTGCATAATTTTGAAGCTCCCGGGTCCTTCGTAAACGAACCCAAAAGAGTAATGGGCGCAGGCGCACTAGGTCTTTAAAAGGGCGCCTGCCCAAATCTAACCGTAATGGGATTAACGGAGTAGAAGCAGGAAGGGCTACCAGATCTCTCAAGAATTTATTTTCAGATGTGACTAGCTCCGATGTATTCTCGGACCCCCATAGTGCGGAGCCGTATAGGGCGGACGGTAATACTTGGCCCTCATAAATTGCGAGAGTCGGTGCCACAGGTTTACTCATGGACTCCCGGTGTTCTCTCAGGACCGCCCCTGAGACTATTTTATAGTTTAGTAACATTTTGGCCAAGTGGTCTTTCCAACTCATCCGACTATTAACCCTAACGCCCAAATAATCAAAGGAATCTTCCAACTCCAAAGGCTCACCATTGAGCAAGAGATTATTCCTGAATCTATTAGAGGGTGATAAGGCCATAAGCTTTGTTTTAGAGGTATTGATGGTAAGACCTCTGTCGGTACAGAACGCACTAAAACGGTTCAGGAGCTTTTGGAGGCCTGCGGGGGTTTTAGAGATCAAAATGGTGTCATCCGCGAAGAGTAGGGTAGGTGTTTTTTCCCCTGCCAGGGATGGCGCATCTGCCGAATCCTCTCTCAGATGGTCCACCACTCCGTTCACAAAGAGAGAGAACAGGGTCGGTGCCATAACACATCCCTGGCGTACTCCCCTCCTCACAGGTACCCTCTCTGTCAGTTGTCCTTGGGTGCCCCATCTGATCCTCGCATAATTCCCCTCGTGGAGTTTCACAATAAAACACAAAAGTGGTCCTGGGATGCCCATCTTCTCTAAAATGTCCCACAGCCTTGCATGGGGGACCAAGTCGAACGCCATCCTGAGATCTATGAAAGCCAGGTATAGACTACCTTTATTGATGGTTACTGACTTCCAATAGATCGCAAAGAAGCGGAAGACCTGGTCCATCGTGCCCACCTTTTGTCGAAACCCAGCTTGGAAGTGAGAAAGAACGTGCTCCTCTTCCATCCAGGCACCCACCCGCATGATAATGACCCTGCCAACCACCTTCTGGATCACGTCAATTAGACTGATCGGTCTGTAGTTGGCAGGGTCGTCTATGGCACCCTTCTTGAACACAGTTATCACCTCTGCTCCCTTCCACGAGTCTGGCACGGGATATCCCTTAGAAATCAGATTCATTATTTGGGCAATAAGTTTAGCCCATGCTACGGGTTCTTCCAGAAGGAGATCCCCTGGTATCCCATCAGGGCCAGCAGCCTTCTTCGGGGTCAAGTGTCTAATAGCCAATACCACCTCGGAAGCCAAAAAAGGTTCTTCAAACATCAATAAAGAAGGGGCCCTACTAACTGGATCAGGGGGAGAAGAGCGGGTCGCGTCTATCCCACCATACAGTGCAGAAAAATGGCAATACCATTGTTGGCTTGTTACATGATTAACTATTGGTGGCGTGTTACGCTGCCTCGCCTTATTAATCAATTCCCAGAACAACGATGAATTCTTCCTTTTAGAAGCACATTTAAGATCCTGCCAGTATTGTTCCTCCCACTCTTGTTTGGCCAGCACCAGTGCCTTTGCATAATCCTTCCTGGCTGCTCTAACTAGGGATTGACTCTTTTTACGCAGAGCAACTGTTATCTCTTTCCTTTTTACCTTGCACTGGTCCGAGTACCAAGGGCTGCTGGTTTTGGGCATTTTTATTTTCAAACTGCCGTTTTTACCCTGGATTAAAAAGTATTTCCCTACTTCCTCTATTGTATTTTTGTAAGCCAGTGCGAATGGTGGTCCCTGGGTACTACCTGTTCCCAATTCAAGATCCGTCACCTCCATGGTCAGATCTACTACATGCGCCCGAATCCTTGCCAGATTATCAACCTGGGATTGAACCTTGTCCCATTTCAGCCTACGATTACCATTATATGGGACAACCTCGTTGGTTGTCCTCAGGGGGGCGTTCTTCTCACAACCTTTTCGGTTGCCCCACCTTAACTTCATACATAGGGGGTTATGATCGCTATCCTGCGAAGGTACCACCTCCATATCTATTAGATCACACCATGTGACATCCAATAGAATATAATCAATTCTAGACGGACCACTAAGCCTATTAAAGGTCATAGCTCCAGCACGGTCAGAAGATGACCTGCCATTTAGTGCTCTTAGATTATGTTCCGCTGTAAGGGCATTGATCTGAATTACCTTTGATGACCATTTTTTAATTGGGGCTAGTGTCAGGGCCAGGATGGACCATCTAGAGTCCTCCTCCTCAGTACCCAAAGGGTCATCCCCACCAAGGGGTTCAAATGTACAATTAAAATCCCCACCCACAATAATTTTGGAGGTTGGGGGGCAGTTGGCTAGTGCCTGTTCTAAAGTCGTTACTGTACTTGAGGTTGTATCCCCCGGGGTCCCTCTAGAATAGATATTAAATAAATCTATCCTGCTGCCCTTTTTTTGTCCTGCGAATGAGAGGTGTTGAATGTCCCTACTTGCTGAATCATGGGTAGAAACATCTCAGTTCAATTCAATTTTTACCCAAACATGTAAACCCCCTGCTGGTCTGCCCTTCCCACAACATTGAGCGGGCAGGAAAAAGGTTGCGTAACCGGAGAAGTGTGGCTCACTGGTTAGAGTAGGCAGACCTGGAAGCAGAGGTCACCCCGGGACCAGGGTTCAATTCCCGGCTCGGCTGGGTCTTGAGTCCATAAATTGTCCATGGACTCGATAATTCTCGCTCCAGTGCATACTCGATTCATGGGTTCACACTCTGCGACTCTGGGCAATAGCTTGCTTAATCTCCACAATGGCCCCTCGCGGCGGGATGCCTGGCTTTCACCTTGTGGATGCCCTGCTGGGTTATCTCACAGGGGAATACCAGGACGGGTTCCCTAAGCAAGCGCTTAGAGACCAGTTGGTGATTTGCGCTATATAAATATCTGCACATTTACATTTACTGGAAGCAAACTCCAAGTTTCTTGGAACATACATACATCGAACTTCTCGATGAAGGTATTCCATTCTGGGAGAACCATCTTTTTTTGCAATCCAGCCACATTCCAAGATACCAAATGGATAGCCTCATTACCTGTTGCAAACAGGTCAGGATTAACCCCCTTGTTCCCACCCAGCACACATGGGATAGGATCGTTAGTAGCTTCTAATGGGCATATTGATTTTGGCGGTAGACAGCCATCGACACTGCACCCCAAAGACTGAGGTTGAGTGGTGGTTGCGATCCCGCCAATATCAAATCTATTGGCTACCGTTGGAACCTTGTTCCCAATATCAGAACTAATGGCCTCTATATGAATCTCACAATCACTGCCCACTGGGCTAGCGGCGCCTGTACGGCCCACCATGCCCAGCATTGACTGTAATCTTCAATCGCATTCATCCATTCCGGTGAACGCATCAAACCTGTTCTCTACCTCCAAGGGAGTAAAGGGTCTCAGATGGTCCATTCTCCTGTTGGTATTTCTGTTAAGTCTAGGGGGTACGATGTTCCACCCAAAGGTATCAACAGCAGGAGCTGTGTAGGGGCCGTGTGCCAATTGCCTAGTAATGGGTGCTATTGGGAAGTTTGTATAAATTGGAGCCTGTTTACTTATATGGGATAAAGGGAACACCAGGGATCTAGGATAGAAATATGTCAAGGCACGGGGGATGATACAGTTGTTACCATTTCCCGTAGGCCAGTTCAGTATATAATCAACTGCACGTGGGTCTCTAAAACTAACTACAACTATATCTCCCTCGATGTCTTTACATCTACCACCCAACCAGGGGAGACGCCTAACATGCATTATCTCACCATTGATGTTCTTTGTGATTGGTCTATGTATACTGAGCCAATGCATAATTTTGTTTTTCAACTGGGTGAACCCTTCTCTTTTGTTATCTACCAGATTGGCACCCCCGTCAAAACAACCACAAGGGGCACAGCTTCTGGGGGTAGTTCTACTTGTGGCCCATTGTTCACTAAAGCCCTGTTGTAACTATTACTTCCCCACTCTTCCCACTTGTTCCCAGTGGGTGCCTTTGCTCTTCCCCCCAAGAGGTCACTAGCTGGGTTCCCGACCGAAGTATTTACAATCATAGGGGGCAATAACCTTTGATGGTTAAGAGCTATTTGATTGGTGGGCTGGGGTGTAGCTTTAATGAATTGGGGTGTGACTTTGGGTGCATCAATAGTAGGTAGTGGGTCAATGGGGGTAGGGGGGACAGCCACATTCACCTGAGCCTTGACCGGATCGACCTTCCTGCTTATAACGGATTCTATATCCGCAAGTCTTTTCTCCACCCTCTTCAAACTCTCAATAATGGGCAAGATGAGAGACCTAATCAAATGGCCCAAATTGTCTTGTTGAGCAGCAGAGGGGGCTGCCATCAGCAGCGATTCAGCGGGGGTAGAAAGTAACTCGGTGATGTTCACATCCGATTCTTGGCCTACAAATGGAGAAGGGAGTGCCGAATTAGGCATAATTGCTGGTACAACCACTTTCCCCAGTACAGTACTAGCAGCCGACTTTGTATGCTTCCCAAAATCAGAGTGGCTAATCTTAGATTTAACCAGCCCCCCTCCCTTCTTACGTCTTATTTTACTTGGTGGTGGGCCATGAATCTTAACCACTTCAGATTTCTTAGGGTTCTTCGTAGCCGGTTTACCACAGATAGGGATATGTGTATTTGAGACAACGGGTATACTAATAGAACTGTGAAGGGGAGTATCGCTGATATCCTGGTCAATAGGCGCACAATTGTAGGAGTGCAATCCCGTAACAAAAATGGAACACTCTCCTGCGAAGGAGGATCATCATTATCATTAGGTCTACCTCCATCCCGGGGAAGTGCCTGGAGTGTGGAGACTTCGGGAGCCCTAAGTTTTAAACTTTCAACTGAGCGATGACGCTCTGTCCTGCGCTCGGCCAGTATTTTTTCCCTGACCTCATCCGGCTGGACCCTTGTAAAATATTTGTCGAGAGAACCATTTATCAAACCCCCCGGCTTTTCCAGAGTGGCTTTATCGGGACTCTGAGCCATAACAGCAATGATGTCGGGGAGTACGGATGAACGCAGGAATATAAATAACAATTGAGAATGACCGGGCCCTGCCCGGCCTCACTCGGCCTCTGAGGGCCTTAGAGGGCTTCGTCCCGGTCTGCGCCCCGCTCGCGTCCCGCTTACGCGTATGTGGGCGTATCAAGATATAGAAGTCAGGGGGAGGTGTCGGGAAGAGGCCCCAGCTGCAGGCAGTGATTGAGCGCAAGCCCCGCTGGTCCTCGCAGTCCCGCGAGCAGAATTGACGATGAGGAAGAAAACACTCGTCCCTCTGATTCCCCACGGTAAGCTCCTCCGGGCAGATCACAAGGTTTCAGGCAGTGGCAAAAGGAATGTCCAAGCCTCCGAGCTGCTCCCGCGAAGCGGGGGCCGCGAGGCGTTATGTTCCGCAGGGGTGAGGTGTCGGGAAGAGGCCCCAGCTGCAGGCAGTGATTGAGCGCAAGGCCCGCTGGTCCTCGCAGTCCCGCGAGCAGAATTGACGATGAGGAAGAAAACACTTGTCCCTCTGATTCCCCACGGTAAGCTCCTCCGGGCAGATCACAAGGTTACAGGCAGTGGCAAAAGGAATGTCCGAGCGGCTCCCGCGAAGCGGGGGCTGCGAGGCATTATGCTCCGCAGGGGGGAGGTGTCGGGAAGAGGCCCCAGCTGCAGGCAGTGATTGAGCGCAAGGCCCGCTGGTCCTTGCAGTCCCGCAAGCAGAATTGACGATGAGGAAGAAAACACTCGTCCCTCTGATTCCCCACGGTAAGCTCCTCCGGGCAGATCACAAGGTTTCAGGCAGTGGCAAAAGAAATGTCCAAGCCTCCGAGCGGCACCCCCATTATGTCCATCACAAATTTGTGGCTCTATACCTGTTCAGATGTACAATTTATGTCACCTGTTTCTATTAATTCACAAGGGCCCTAATATTAAGCTATCAACACTAGATTAATGTACATACAATGAATACAAATTAGATGGTTTTATATTGTTAGCAGTTATCATTAAATTCTCTCTCTTGTGCAAACGATGACAACCACATACCCTCTCTGAGTAACAAATAGTATTGCTAGAAATCCAACTTCAGCATGTATGGCTTCAACATTAACATTTACAAATATCATCATACCCAAAAATGATGTTACTATTTTACAAGTATCTGTTTCCCACCATGATCATTCTCAATCCCAGCAATGCCTATATTAAGGCTCACATTAGTCATAACAAAAAATCTAAAATCAAGTGGGATAAAAAACATACATACTTGTAATTCACTACTGATTATGAGTTTCTTCTTTGAGTATCAGAATAAATCTGTTTGCATGATCTCAAAACAGATTTTCATACCTAGAATTTTAAACTTTGGAAATCACCTATTGAAATACCCTTCCAAGTAGAGAAACAATTTGTAAAGGTATCAGCTATCAGTTGGACAATCTGGCACTGCTCCTTTCAATTCAACTGCCCCAGAATGCCCAGGAGTATCAGTCAAAAATACCATTTTACCATTTTAACTATAAGCCTCAAGTAACAATCTCACATGGCTGTTTATGAATTCAAAAAGGACACCCATAATGGAGAAGGAAAATGTGAATTCTAATCAGTTTTTTGCAGCTTGCTGTATTGTAGATTGACATGTATTGTAGATCGACATGCCGTGCTTTGTCCTCAAATGCGGTCTTGGGTTTAAAATATTAGAAATTCTTTAGTTAGATTATTGTAAGTGTCCCATCCCAATAAGTGTGCCAGCATAAGCAAGTGAAGTAAAGTAAAAAAGGCTTAGTAAAGCCCACTATCAAGTATTTTTTACCATTCACATGGCAGGTGGGTGGCTACATCTCGCCAAGCTACAAACACTGGTTAAAGGTAGGTAACATTTTGTGTCTACAGGATGTATTGATTTGGGTCACTTGGACATCTTTTATTGCATGAATCTCCCCAAAGTAGTGTTTAGTGAATTATGAGCAGACAATCAAGTTGTAGCTATGAAAATGTCCACAAGTGTGATATTGCCAGGGAAAATCTTGGTGACTCCTTTTTTCTATGTTATACAAACCTTAAATGTCTACGAGTTCTCTGTTTGCATGCATAGCAGTGCATTGCGCAATCCATCTCACTGTGCTCCCTTGCAAATAGCTGTGGAAGGGGGGTGGGAACAAAGGAGTCAAATAACTATTTTGGTTTTCATAAAAGCTTAAGTTGTGAATGTACCACGTGCATGCACTTATCATAATTAGTGAATGCAATATTCTTTTTGCACTCTTCGTAAGCTTGCAAGGGAAAGGTGTAAATTTAACAATTGGATTGAGAAAAAAAAGGTAATAAAACCTTTGGAAAGAACCATGGACTTGTACATAAAGCTCCATTGTCTTTGTGGACTTAGATGAAATGTTCTTCTAGGGGCAGCAGATTGATCCTATTACCGGTAGGTATAGAAGTGATTGATAAAACAACTACCACTTTCCATGTTAAGGCATGTAATAAGCAAAAGCATAATTGCTCAAAAAGTGTACTTTGTCTTGTTAAGACTGATATCCCAAGTTAGCATAAGGGGATCATTAGGTGGGATAACTCTCCTTAACCTTTTAATGGAAACTTTAATGATTGTAATTTTCAAAAGTAAAATGAATTACATTTTGCAAATATGCAGCTAGTGCCACAAAATACATACGGATGTAAGTGTAGGCAAGGCCTACTTCTTTAACAGAAAAAAGGAGTGAGCGATATGCGATAAATATGCAGTGAGTGAAGGTACATTAGTTTATTTACTGCAAAGCACAAAGCATTCCATCTGTGTGCAGAGCCGGCCCATATTGTTGGGTGGTGTGTTTCCTTGGAATGAACCAGATGTCAGAAAAAAACATAATCTATTTTGGAATCCACGTGCTGATGCCTTGTGGATTTTAACAAAGTGAGAAAGAATAATTTTCAAAACGAAAACTCCTGAACTAAACAACTTGTGATAGTCTGGGCCCAACACTAGATGGCAGGAAAGTGAGCAGTCTGTGATCCACAACAGCACGCACTGAAAGGAAGGTCTACAAGTAACATTTCCTTCTCCATCATGGAACAGTCCAAACATTAGGAGAATAGAAACATATCCCTTAAACCTAGACATGGGTAAACCAAGAGAACAGTAAGGAAACAGTGACGCTCCAATCACACAGCAAGTGATAAATCTGCAAATCTTAGCGCAACATTCATCATGAAAGCAGCAGTCTCTGTTCTGGAATGAGCTTTTACTTATTAAAGAACGGAGATGTCATTTTCACGATAATATGCAGCAATCAAAATCACTATCCATCTAGCAATGGGCTATTTTTGAAGTCACTAAACCACTGTAGATAGATTCATGATTCACAAAAACATTTTTTGCAGCGATATATATGTATATATATATATATATATATATATATATATATATATATAACCTATTGGCAGTCGCCAGTGGGTAGTTATAGTTAGGACCTATTTTCCATAGGAAATCCGCAACATTCTATTTGGAATAACGTTGGCGCCAATTGACGAATCTTCGCAAATTTTTTGAAACTTTTGGCCAGCTCCGGTCCGCTCCTATCCTGAAAATTTCACAGTGATTCGTCATGCGGGGGCCGAGAAAAAAGGGGGGTCCCAAAACGCGTTTTCAACATTCTGAATTTATGGCAAATGTGTGACACATCTGAATGCCTTCTTGATGGAATCAAAGTAAAAAACTGAAAGTATTTCCTACTGAGGAGACTGCAGTAAATGAGTAAATCAGGAGACTTCATAACAAATAAATCTCCCAAGATGGCCACCAGAGACAAAAGAGCCCAAATGTAGCCCAAATATCACCCAGATGTAGCCCAAGTATAGCCCAATGACAGAATGTCCCAGAGTGTTCTAATGAACAACTAGAGCGCTAACAGTCTTACTTATGACAAAAGTATGGCACACCTGAAGCCATCTTGATTGGAATAAAGTGGTAACACTTAAAACATTTAATTTACAAAGGAACAAAATGAGGGGGTCATTTTGCCATAGACATTATGATTAGTGCTGCAGAAAGAAGAATTAGGGCACATTTTGACTTCTCAAATCCTCTTCTATTTCATAAAAAAATTCTGACATGCAGACTGAAACATGCACTTTGAATACCAGCAGCAGACTTCCCTGGTGAGCAGTAGCTTTACTACAGTGATCTAATGAGCAACTAGAGTGCTAACATTCAGAATTTATGACAAATGTGTGACACATCTGAATGCCTTCTTGATGGAACCAAAGTAAAAAACTGAAAGTATTTCCTACTGAGGAGACTGCAGTAAAAGAGGAAATTAGGAAACTTCATAACAAATAAATCTCCCAAGATGGCCACCAGAGACAAAAGAGCCCAAATGTAGCCCAAATATCACCCAGATGTAGCCCAAGTATAGCCCAGTGACAGAATGTCCCAGAGTGTTCTTAAAAACAACTAGAGCGCTTACTGTCTTACTTATGACAAAAGTATGGCACACCTGAAGCCATCTTGATTGGAATAAACTAGTAACACTTAAAACATTTAATTTAAAAAGGAACACAATGAGGGGGTTCATTTTGCCATAGAAATTATGATTAGTGCTGAAGAAAGAAAAATTAGGGCACATTTTGAGTGTCTTCTCAAATCCTCTTCTATTCCATTAAAAAATTCTGATATGCAGACTGAAACATGCACTTTTAATACCAGCAGCAGACTTCCGTGGTGAGCAGTAGCTTTACTACAATGATCTAATGAGCAACTGGAGTGCTAACATTCAGAATTTATGGCAAATGTGTGACATATCTGAATACCTTCTTGATGGAATCAACGTAAAAAACTTAAAGCATTTCCTACTGAGGAGACTGCAGTAAATGAGGAAATTAGGAAACTTCATAACAAATAAATCTCCCAAGATGGCCACCAGAGACAAAAGAGCCCAAATGCAGCACAAATATCACCCAGATGTAGTCCACATGTTGCCCAATGACAGAAGTGTGCAAAACACTTATTTTTTGTGTATTTGCAGTTTTATATAGTGCAGACTTGTCAGGTATTGGAGTGCTTTACATGAGCATTGGTTACATCACACAAGATCAAATTCATTTTTTTTGTAGACATGGGGAGATTAAGTGATTTGACCAGAATCACAGAATGTTGAGCTGAAGCAGAAACTCCAACCTGGTTCCCAGTCGCAAAGTCTGCAGCTCTGGAAGTAACACCACATCCTCTCCCCTAAGTGCAACATTTAATCAAGTGGTCAACTGGATAAAAAAACATTAAGATTACAAATAATTTAAGAGTTCTTTGTCGCTATTTGAAAACACAGAAAATATGTCCTCATTTTAGTTTTTTAGAGCACTAACCATAATTTTGATGCAAATAAGACCCTCTCATATATGTAATTTCTAAAGGAAATGCTCTAGGTATTACAGTTTTGATTACATCAAGATGACGTCAGGCGTTCCACACTTTTGTAATAAATATAGAATGTTAGTAATCTAGTTGTTCATTGGGATACTGTTGAGAGGCAGAGGCCAGGGGCACGGACTCTGAAAATTGAAGGCAGGTAGGAGAGTGCAGAGGCAACAATTTGACCACACTGGGCAGGCAGGAAGGGCAGTGGCAGCACAACAGACTATGGAGGGCAGTGGAAAGGGGGGCAGGGGCAACAAACCAACCATACAGGACTGGCAAGAGAGGCTGTGGCAATATAATAGACCATTGTGGGCAGAAGGAAGAGGCAGTGGTAGTATAACCATACGTGCCAACAGACCCGTTTCAGCCAGGAAACGTCCAATATTTTAAAGCTCAAATGGGCTTTATTTGATCTGTCTCCTGTCTACAATCTTCTCTTTTTCAATGTAACTCAAAGGGGAAAATCAATACCCCAGTTTTTTTTCAAAATCTCCCTCTTACCAAGTTCAAAATGTTCGCAAGTATGGTACATTGGATCATGGTAGGCAGGAGGAATTGGGGTAGGGACATGGACTCGGATAACAGAGGACAGGAGGGACATGGAGAGGTGCACCAAACTGACCCTACAGGGCAGGCTTCAGGGTTTGCAGCTGCACAATACACCACACAGGGCATGCGGGACGGGAGTGCAGCACAACAATCCATAGAAAGCAATAGGGAGGGGACAGGACCATGCACATGGACAACAGAGAACAGAGGGGAAAGAGGCAATGGTAGCTAGCTGACCATAATGGACAGACAGGAGAGAACGATGCAGCATAACAGACCATAAAGGTCAGGAGGGACGGATCAGGGGCATTACAATGGAACAGACAAGCCAGGAGGGAGGGAATAGGGGTCTGCACAGGGAAACAGAGGGCTGGGGGCAAGGGGGCAGGGCAGGAGCAGCAAGATGACCATGGAGGTCAGGCAGGATGGGCACTAGAAACAAGACACACCATGGAGAGCAACAGTGAGACTATGATGGCATACACACAGACCATGGAGGGAAGGTGGGAGGGGGTCAGGGGCAGCTAGCTGACCACACAGGGAAGGTAGGAGGGGCCATGGCAGCACAGAAGACCATGCATGGCAAGCGGGAGGGTTAGTGGCAGCACAATGGCTATGATGGGCAAGAAGGAGGGTGCAGGGGCATGCACAAAGGACCATGGAGGATAGAAGGGAGGGTCAGGACCTGGGCACAGACAAGAGAGTTCAGGGGAAGGGGCCTCACAACAGACCGCGCGGGGCAGGCAGGAGGAGCAGTTGCAGCACAACAGACCAGGGAGGGCAGAAGGGTGTGGCAGTAAAATGGACCATGGAGGACAGGAGGAAGGGGATAGGGGCATGGCATGTGGACAGGCAGGGTGGAGGTGGCTGGGACAGGTTACAGTCATCTGAGAATGCTAGGCAGGTGGGAGGGGAGTGGCAGCTCAACAGAACACTCAGAGTAGATAGGAGTGGCAGGTCCATGGAACATGGTGGGCAAAAAGGGTGGAGCAGGGGCATGCACAAAGACATCGGAGAGCAGGGGGAAGGAGAATAGGGGCAGCAAGCTAAGCACAGAGGCTAAGCAGGAGGTCAATGATGGGCATATAACTGGGCAATGGAGGGCAGGAGGAGTGGACTGGTACATCATGCTAAATGGAGGGCAGTGGCAGCACATCAGGCCATGCATGGCAGGATGGAGGAGGCTAGTCCATGGATTCAGACAACAGAGGATAGGGAGGAGGTGGATGGGGCAGCAAGCTAACTGTTCAGAGAAGGTGGGTATTAGGAACTTTATTGTTTTTAAAATATGTGTCTGTGCGAACTACTTACAATTTGAACAAGTATGCATCATAATCTCACTTTTATTCAGGAAGAAGAGGACGTTTGTGACTGTGACTCTGGGCTCACTTGGCAGAAACACCCCCTGACCCTCCACCCCCATCGCAAAATGTAATGCCCGTGAAAAGGGTAGGTGGACGCAGTGTTATATAGAACATAGTCTTGAGAGCACGATTGAAAATGAAAACTAGATATAGTATATGGTATAAACTATGCACCAAAAAGTGTGATATAAGATGAACCGGGGCGAGAAATATAATATGCAATACATTGTGCGCAATGACAGATTCATTGGAGAGCGCAAGATAGCACAGGGCACTAGCGCGTGCTATGCGATATGCGCCTTGGAGTGTAATATGCACAGGGCAGTGTTGTGTAACCTAACTAGTCTCTAAAGTTGTAATATAAAATATGTGCTGGGGAGTGTAACGTTGCATATGCACTGTGACAAAGATATGGATCCCAGATTGTAATATGTATGGCATAGCGCTCAGCGTGATAACATAGGCATCGAGGAAGGCAGGTTAGATGGGGCAATATAACCCATGCGAAGGCAAGTGTGGCATGACATATTCACAGGGTGGTGTTACAGTGCACATGGGCTAGAGAGTGTCATAGCATACGCACTAGCTGGTGGAATACAACACAGAGGTGTGTGGCACTCGGCGGGCACTGGTGGGTGTAACACAGCATTGGGCTTAGCCAGGAGCACGCTGTGACTCTCAAGTGAGGATCGTCTCCTTTCCAGAGAGTAAAATAAAAAGTATTACACATCCGGCGTTGGATGTGTGTTTTATTAACCGTGAGAGGGGTTTCTTGCATAGTTTGGTCGAATTTCTGTCGAATCCCCTTTCAATGGCTTGGTGTGCGTGTGTATTAAATGTGCCCGTCAATAGCTACCCATGTTTGTATAAATAAACGACAAGGATGTCTACTTGGAGAGTACCCACCGGCGGGGGCGCCGGGATTAGGCACGGTAGGGCGTCAGACACGTCAGAGCTTCACTAGCGGTGTAAATACATTCCACGTGGGTTCATTGTCTGCATAGTCGCCTTTTAATGAATATCACGCAAATCGTCATGGTGATAGGTACATACGGTTTGTCCAGCATGTCCTAGTTGTTTCTATAAATATATATTTTAAAAAATAACAAAAAACAAAGGCCGGCCCCGGGGGATGGGGTCCCCAGGGCCATAAGTGGCCTGAGGAGGGGGGCAACGCAGCCCCCCTCCTAAAGAATTTTTTTAAAAAAAGGCCATGACCTGGGGGTCGGGGTCCCCGGGGCCGATTAAGGCCTTGGGAGGGGGGCCACGCAGCCCCCTTCCAAATTTATTTTTTTCAACAAAACAAATTAGGGTGCAGGCCCTGGGGGATGGGGTCCCCAGGGCCAATAAATTAGAAAAAGAAGGGGGGCCACACAGCCCTCCTTCTTAAAAACAATAAAATAAATAAAAGACCGGCATCGCGCCGGAGGCCACACCCCCTCCTTTCAGCACTCTGCAAACGCCCCCCCTGGCCAGTTGTAAGTTGGGGAATTAATTCCCCTTCAATACTGAGGGTCCCTGAGGGCCAACTAGCCCAACAGGTATCTCCAGTATGCGCCAGGGAGCTGTGTTGCAGACTGGTGTTCTGAGGCCACGTCCCTTTTTACACCTCTATGCAACGCAGCTCTGTGGTGCTTACTGGAGGTACCTAGTGGGCTAGTTTGACCCTAGGGACCCTTAGGATTCAAGGGGACTTAATCTCTCAACTTAGAACGGCCACAGGGCGCGTTTACACAGTGGTGAAGGGAGGGGACGGGGCCTGAGGTGACATGTGCAAACACACCCTGTGGCGCTTTTTAAGTTGGGGAAATAATTCCCTTTCAATCCTGAGGGACCCTGGGGGCCAACTAGCCCACCAGGTGCTTCCAGTAAGCGCCACTACTCTGCGTTGCAGAGAGGTGGTGCAGGCCGTGCCCCTTTTTACACCTCTCTGCAATGGCGCTTACTGGACGTACCTAGTGGGCTATTTTGCCCCTAGGGACCCCCAGGATTCAAGGAGACTTAATCTCCCAACTTAAAACGGCCACAGGGCGTGTTTACACAGTGGGGAAGGGAGGGGACGGGGCCTGAGGTGACGTGTGCAAACACGCCCTATGGCGCGTTTTAAGTTGGGGAAATAATTCCCCTTCAATCCTGAGGGTCCCTGGGGGCTAACTAGCCCACCAGGTGCTTCCAGTAAGCGCCACTGAGCTGCGTTGGAGAGAGGTGGTCCAGGCCGGGCCACTTTTTACACCTCTCTGCAACGCAGCTCTGTGGCGCTTACTGGAGGTACCCAGTGGGCTAGTTGGAACCTAGGGACCCTCAGGATTCAAATGAACTTAATCTCCCAACTAAAAACGGCCACAGGGCGTGTTTACACAGTGGTGAAGAGAGGGGACGGGGCCTGAGTTAACGTGTGCGAACACGCCCTGTGGCGCGTTTTAAGTTGGGGAAATGATTACCCTTCAATCCTGAGGGACCCTGGGGGCCAACTAGCCCACCTGGTGCTTCCAATCAGCGCCACTGCGCTGCGTTGCAGAGAGGTGGTCTAGGCCTGCCACTTTTTACGTCTCTCTGCAACGCAGCTCTGTGGCGCTTACTGGAGGTACCTAGTAGTCTATTTGGACCCTAGGGACCCTCAGGATTCAAGGAGACCTAATCTCCCAACTTAAAATGGCCACAGGGCGTGTTTACACAGTGGGGAAGGGAGGGGACGGGGCCTGAGGTGACGTGTGCAAACACACCCTGTGGCCCGTTTTAAGAGGTAGTTTTAATCCCTTGCCCTATTATCTACTTGGGGCTTACAGAGGAGGTCATGCTAATCACAGGGGGACCCCAACGCATAGTGTTCCCTAGTGTATGTAGGTGTTTTCACTGTATTCTGAGTGTCTTTTAACATAGCACTGGCTCTAGGACTGGTTAGTCAGACTCAGTTACCACCAGTATCCGTCTGAAAAAGTTGAGGGTACAGGATGATTTTGCAACAAGGCTTCTTTCTGCTCTTCTGTTTGTTCTTTCTGCACGTTATCCTTCTTCCTGCACTTTTCTTCGTCTTTGAGGACTTCTGTTGCTTCTTTCTGCATTTTTTTTTCTTTCTGTGTGTTTTTTCTTCTTTTTTCAAATGTTCTATCTCTGTAGGCATAGTTAGAAATTAGCATTTAAAAAACCTTTGAAATTCACTGAAAGAACCATAGGTTTCAGGCACATTATAGTAAAGAATTAGTATTTAAAAAACCTTAAAAATGTCATTTGAGATGTCATCAGTGATGTCATGAGTGATGTCACTGACCATGTCATGAGTGATGTAATATGTGACGTCATCAGCAGTGCATTGCGGGCACGTGAGTTATAGTTAGCTGAACTAACTATAACGGGGGAATTTCAATGGTTTTGTACGAGTGAAAAGTCCAGCTAACTATAACGCCCCTGAAACCTATGTTTTTTTCAGTGAATATATATATATATAGATATAGATAGATATAGATAGATATATATATATGCCACGTTTTGTAGAAAACTACATAGGGCTTTTTTTCACAGTGAGGCTGGATTCAAGAATTAATTTAATGAAATGCGCCAAAAGAATGCAAAATGCGAACCTGTGTGCCCCCCTCTGTGCACTCACCAGGTACAGGGCATAACAGCCAGCCAGGACAACCAGGTTCAACTTGCACTTCTAGACTCTATCACCTCCTGTCTCTTAGTTGGACTTCTACTACTACGGTAGGACCAGTTTGTGAATTGCAACTTTCTTTTTGCAGACCACTTTTATTTATCCTGTGCCTAATTCCTGTTTCACAAACTTCATCCTTTATCCTGCTCCCCTAAAAACCTCCAGGACAAAAGCTGTGATCCTGGCTGCCATCCTATTCTGTAACTATATCTGCATGTGCAATGCCTGCTGGGACTCCCATCTACTCTCAGAGTCACAGTTCTCAATCTCACATTACCTATACTCTCTTGAACCCATGCTCTCTCCGTACACATGCGGGGAAAGATCTTGATCTCATACTAGACAATGAACTCGATGCAATGTTTTTTCACATGGCTAACAGATAATTCTGCACTAACTTTGATGAGGTTATCCCTCAGAGCTGCAACATTTTATGCAAGGATAGACCATAACGCTCTGGTGGTGGCATAGCAGAGTGATCTGTAAAATGGCTGTTCACATTTCAATTCTTTCATTGGATATTATTTAACCAATCGTGCTTCTTGCATTCAATATCGTCACCAGCCCCATTTTTAATATCAAAACTATTTTAATGTATATTCCCCATGATTCTTCCAGGCTCTTGCACTGTGTCTCTACTTGAAATAATTTCTGCTACCTGCTTACAGTTATGTAATGTGTTACTCTTGAGTGACTTTAACATCTGGGGAAATGATCCGATTGCCCAAGATGACAATTTTCTAGACCCACCCATATTGACGATCATATATTCGATAAAAAAAATTCTGGCTGTTGTTGTACCGTGGTTCAGGATACCTTTCAACTTGTGGAAATACCACTACATGATTGCTTTCCACATCTGGCTTCCCCTCTGCTTACGCTTAAAAGCAAGCCGTCCAAGAGCATGGGAAGGTTGAACCTAGGCTCATCACCACACGAAAAGGTATTCCATCTTTACTTGCATCATCTGCTGTGGTTCGAAATGTTGATCCTGATACCCGTGCATTATATTTTTAATAACATGATCAACTCAACTTTAAATACTACCATTCCTATAAAACCTCAGAATGGTTGTCATCGTGCATATCCATCGGCTCCTTGTTTTTTTTACGTGAGTAAAGGAAGTAAAAAAATAAATACATTGCATGCAGTTGGAACACACATGGCTCAGCAACTATATGACCAATAACAAATTAAGATATCTTACACAGATAAAAAGCTAAATGAAGCGCATATGACTTTTCAAGCAGATAGAATTGGCCAAAAAAAACTAGAAAGGTGTTTTCTATTTTCAGGAAAATTCCTACAGAAACCCCCTATTCTTGTGACTCATCGGTAACTCATTCTCTTCAACTCTGCTCTCGCCTATCTGAATTCTTTCATGCAAAAATTAGGAAAATGTTTCACTCTTTACAGGTCAGTACCCTTTATTCGCCACATCTACCTACTCAAACTGCAACTACAATACCCACTATTATTTGTGATTTTGAACTTTTACAGAGAATCAAATGAAATAAACATTTGTTATTATTTCATCTGGCTGAACTTTCAATCGCTGTCTTTTTTTAAATGAATAAAGAACTCAGCTAGACATTCATTAGGCCTGTAAATATACTCTATAATGTCTCCATCCCCATTGGAAATGTTGCTAGTACTGGTAATCATCCATAGTCGTACATCACTTGAAAAAGCCAACAGCTGATCCTTCCATTTTAGAGATTTCTAAGTCTATCTTGCTCCCCCCATTTCTCGAAAAAATCATAGAAATATTTGTAAATTCCCAGCCTTCAGCTCACACTCAAAATATTCTAAACCTTGTTCCGTCTTGTTTTCGTGCCTCTTTCAACATTGACAACATTTTGGCCTCTGCTGTTAATGATATCTGCATGATCTTGGATGTTGGCGAAAAGGCCACTCTTACTTTTTGAGCTCTCTAATTTTGTTAAGGTCTCTCATTACATTCTTCCAGATTGTTTAAAGTCTGTTGCTCTTCAAGGCAAAGTGTTAGACTGGTTCTCTTCTGTTATGAAGGGCCGATCCCAAGCACTCTCTCTTACCCCCTTCAATTTACAGAGCTGATCACTTCATCAAGTTTGATCATTTATTCTTTTAGGATTTCACTTGATGTTTCTTGGATGATGATCTGCAAATAGGTCCAAGAAGTCCCAGAGTGCCTGACCGTGGTGACCAATAAGGGATGTTGAAACTTACACTAGAATGAAGTAGCCACTGTGTGGCATACCTTCTTGCCTAGACACTATATATGTCTGCTTTCTTTAGCAGGTGGATGGATAAGATGGAACAACTTGTGAACTGGGAAAATAATTAACTAATCCACAGAGGGATTCTCCCCCAAGAAGATATGTTCATGATATGAAGGCTTGGATTTGAACTGTTATCTTTGTGGTCTCTTCTCTTCTATGATCCGATAGGATGCAGTGTGAAAACATCCTCTATGGTGGGAATCATGCAGCCAAGCACAAGAGGCAGTACTACTTTCAAAAGGTTTCAATGGACATGAACTTAAAAAGGATAAATGCTCCAAGAATATGGAATGCTCTTCCTCCTGAGATCAGAGCCAACCAATCTACTGCATCTTTCAAAAAACATGTCAAATGGGTAAATTTTGAATGACCATCAACAGCATTAACCCTGTTACCTTCTCATTCTCCTTTCTTTCTGGTTTTTATACTCTTTTATACCATTTGTTCAAATTGTAATTTGTTTTCTTTTCATGTACCATTTTGATCTATTGACCTGCTGAAACTGTACAGGTCCTTCTAGACTAGCTGACTCCCTGTGCCCCCTTTGACCTTGTGTGTTCTACCTTTTTTTACCTTGTGGATGTTAACATACCTCATTGGTTCCATTTTGTTGTTTTACTCATGCTTTCGCCACTTTGTACAGCGCTCTGATACCCGTAAAGGTCATGTTCGCACTGTATAAAACTTTTCAAATAAATAAATAAATGCTTGTACTTGCAGATCAGATTAAACAACTGAGCTGGAATACACTCTTGAAACTCAGACTCAATAGTGATCTATCCTTTTTTCAGGTTTGATAAGCCTGTGCACTTTCTTCAACCTTGACTTATGGAACAGTCTGTGATGATGAGATCTGTCTCTGAACTGAACCTACCATACAAGGTCTTTCATGTTCGTGCTCTAAGGTGTCTACCCTAGGCCATACTTGTAGTTGAGGTACTCCTAGGGGTTGTGGTGGTGGTGGAAGTACCACTAAATGCTTCAGCTGAGGAGGTGAAGCGAGAGGTCATCTTCATTAGGCAGAAGCAGCCCAATGCCTTCCTCTGCTTGAGATTCTCTCTGCCCTGAGGACTTGGATTCCACATTCTCCTTCACTCGTTGCTACACGTTATGTCATAGTTAGTTTGGTTGTTGGATATCTGGATGTCAAGCAATGAATAAATACCAGAGGGCTGAGTGTATGGTTAATACCTCACAGTGGGTGAGACCACCGTGGTCTAAGAGTTGATTGCTTTTGTATTGAACAGGAACTGCAATTATAGCAATTGAGCTGATTATGTGAGGGACTTCAAGAGTCTCACTCACTTCTTAGCTGATTGATTTTCCCTTTTGCTGGGATACAATCCTAAGGCAGATTGTTCCCTCGCCTTCCACAAAAGGTCCCGCTGAGCCCTTAAGAGAGCTCAATTTCGGTCATTTAACCTCCTGTATGACATCCCTTGATATTTGCCATAGTCTTCAATGGTGTGAGAGTTTAGAAAATAAATCACACAGTCTGTGCTTTTGCTTTTCCAAGACTTTTCTACGTCACAGCAATGACAGTTTCGAAGAGAACCAGCAGTAGTGTAAGAACGGGCAGTTAAGGAAAGACTCGTACTGATACATAGAAAAAATAAACCCAATGTCTTCAGAAACAGTATTAATTAGGATAGTTGGCATCCTCAGACATTGAGAGAAGCCAAAAATGCACTTCAAAAAGTGATTTTGAGTGAACAATCAGTAAACGAATGCATAGCTGTGTTTAGAACTCCCTATTCCAATGAGAGAAAAACAAACTGCCTTTTCAACATTGCCTAGAATTCGGGAAAGTGAAGATCTCTGATTTCTTTAAGTAACTTCCTCACATTTCTCTTTTTAGGTCGAGCGTAAGCGGACAACCTCTCGTATACTTTAGTATACTTCTCTTGTGGGCTTATATTCATCCCCAGCTTTTAATTTGTTTGTTTCAGTGTTCTTTAAAAATCATTGCTTGCTCGTGGTCAGTTCTGGCTCTTTGACCCTCTTTTTCTCTTTCGTTCCACCCAGGGGCAGGGACTAACCACAGTTTCATTACGCTTTATCATGTTTATCTGTTCTTTGGGGGACATTTTTTCCTGTGTTTCCTGCTCATGTTTGGCAAAGCTTACCTTTTCATTAGCAGGGCATTCTTGCTCTGAGCTTAGCTTTGCTGCAAATCTGTTTCTGTAAACAGAGCTGTAAATTATGCTATCTCAGTCATATTTACAATTCCTTTACCCCACTTGTGTTTTCTCCGTGGTCCAGGTCCTACCTTCCTGGCCTCTGTCGTGTGTCTGTGTGATATGTTTGTGTGTGCACGTTTGCATATGTTTAAGCTTCTGTTGTGTGTTTGTGTGCATGTTACCATGTGTGTTTGCGCACCCGCCTGTGTGTATCGGCATGCGTGTGTCTGTTTATATGTTTGTGTGTATGCGTTTGTCTGTAGCTGCTGGCAGTAACCTTACGGGTAGGCAGAAGCAGTGACAGACATGATGAAGAGCAGAGGTGATTGACAAGCCTGCGGGCCGTGAAGGAGCTGGCTGCCAAAGAGGCTGAGCACAGAGTAAAAACACTAGGAGCTGCTGCAGAGCCCTCAACCTGAGACATCCTGCATTCTTGTGTAATGGGCGATTAATGCAGCCCCCTCACGCCTGTGAACGTGTCCCATCCAAAGTTAATCGCCATGCACTTCAGGACTTCATGTCGCGCTTTTGGCGCACCTCTGACACTATGCGACTTCTTTAAAAATATATATATACGGTTTGACCCTTCGCCCTCCTATACACTTTTTTCATTTTACTTTCTAATGCTACCTATTTATTCTATTTCATTCCTTGTTTACCTGTCAACCTGTAATATTTGTTAAATTGCCGTGCAGAGATTTTTTAAGTTTGTCTCTTTAGATATGCAGATTTTGTTACTTTCTTATTTGTAATCAAGAAGCACCTCATCTTCCTTGTACAGCTGGAGCAGCAAAATAGTATACTGATTTAATCAGGTTTTGTCATTTCCAAGATAGCCCCTGAAGCGAGTTGCTCCGTCACACTTACTATGCTACCCACTAGATTCCATCTTTATATTATGAAATACGAGCTCCCTGTTTTACGTTGGAAGCGTTTTTCATTGATCTGTTTATGAGCTGCATTCTTTTCCTCCCTTTCTGACTGGTTTGACCTAAGTAGATGATCAAGTATTCCCTCATGCTGACATGTGGATCGCAGCTGTGACAAGTCCACCTTTACCAGCCCCCCTTGTATAACTTCATAACGTAAGCTATTGCATATTGTTTTCAGGACATTTTTTACACAGTCTTTAAATTATTTATACATGTGTCCTTCTTTGGGCTGTTTCTTTCCCAGCGTGTTGGTACAGTGAGAATGCACCAGTAAGATTAAACAAGTACTAAAAAGCTCCTGAAGCATCCTGGCACTTAGTTATAGCTTTTGCCTGCTCCACACATCTTCGTGGTGTTTTGAAAAGAAGTGTGCCAACTACGGTTTCTGATCCTGCTTCTTTTCCACCAAAAACTCATTAAAAAAAAACAATGCATTTTTCTCTTCTCTCTTTTTGAATTGTCTTGCTATTGCACATACAACAAATGATCTTTCATTAAGGTGAGCATGAGAAATTGGTATAATACAGCATATGCTTTGCTGAAAATAGGCAGACAGGGCCACCATTAATGAACTACATAACAGCACATACATCCAATCCATACCACACAATTCCACATCATACCACAAACAGCACACCATATAATTAGACCTCACTACATACCACTCCACAACACAACCATTCCACATAATTACACTTCATGACACACCGTCCCACTCCACGTAATTCCAGTACACTCACAACCACATAATTGCTATCCATATAATTCCACGGCACAACATGCCACATACTTCCTACACAAATACACTGCATACCACACAATTCACCCCACACAATTCCAGAGCTAACAATTTCAATTCAACCCACATAATTCCACTCCAAACCACCTACATCCAATCCACTCCAAACCAAAACACATATATAAAAGGCATCACCATCTACAATGCCAATAGCTCTAACTCTCGCATATGCGAGATTTATTACATTACAAACGATTGTTTATTTGTGATGTCTACATACCAATTACTGCTACTTCGTTTTATTAGTTTGAAGGGGAATTCAAACAAGCTTTTTCTGCAAAATGTATTTTATACTGCAGAACTGCAAATCTAATTGGCTTAAAAAGTCAGAAAAGTTGTTTTCTTTATGAGAATAGTTTTATACATGAAAATAAAATGCAGAAAAATGTGTGTGGCTGTCCCGAACATAGGCAGAGATATTCTACTAATTTTGATAATGAACGAAAATTCAATTTTGAAAATGCTGTGCCGAAATGAAACGCTTCCCCTTTTTAGACTGAAATAATGCACAGACATATTGACACTGCAATGTGCCAAACCACACAACTTATGTGTAAAAGCACAGCGGTCGTTTGTAGGTGTGCGCCTGCTTACTTACACTACAAATGCTGGGAGTGAGTTCGCGATTGTAGAATACATATGGTGATTGTCTTTTCATTCCACAACTTGTTTGTGTGTCCACCTAATTCTGCTTGATAAAAGTTAACTTTAGAACACTAAAGAAGAGCAAATATATGATTTTTATGTTATAAAATGAATGAATTGTAGCGGTTAAGCCAGACACTAGAACCATCTGTTCTGACTCCTTGTGGAATCCGGGGAAACAATGTATTTAGGCTGATGGGAGCAGCGCCTCCACTGTTGTGGAATTTACAGAATACAGCCCTTTATTCCTGGACCACCTTCGGCGTAGACTCACCTGTATCAGTGCGAGATGAATTTCCAGCTCTGCAATTCTCCTTCCTATACAACTGCGGAGACCATAACCAAAAGGGATGGATCCAAAGTTGTCCACTCGGTCCATGTTGCCCTTCCTCAGCCAGCGTTCTGGTCTGAACTCTTGTGCTGCTGAGAAATACTCTTCCTCAAAGGATGTAGAATAGTGGCACATAGCAAGCTGGGTCTGGGGCGTGAGAAAGTGACAGGAAAGAAGAAACCATACAAAAATGACAGTGAATTCATTGTGCTCAGAAAAGAGGGCAATACAGCTCACATGGATTTCCAATATGGGAAGATTTACGACATTTGTAGTCTCATCTATGATTTCACTGCTTATGAAGCAGTACAAAAAAACCATGACCCCTACACGCTGTTCCCTTTGGAAGAGGTTCTCATCAGACAGTCAAGGAACACACACAGGCAGTAATGGTGTGCATTTTTAATCAGATGTGCTACTGTTGAATGCCATATAGCTCCAGGCATCAGCTCAAAGTAACAATCTCCTAAATAAGTTGGGCATCGCTGGAAGATGCTTCCGTTGCCGCACATTTCACTTTTGAAGAGGCTTTGGGGTATTAGTGCTGTGACAAGCTAGAAAGGTACAGTGTAAAGAACAAATATTGAATTAGCTTGGCATTAGCTTGGCTTGCTGTCGCTGTCATGGGGCCTCAGTACTAGCAGTGTGCAAGTCCAATAAAGTTAGGACAGTCCGCAAGAGGACACAATGCAGCGCACATATTCTTTCTGTTATGTTATGAGGCTTCAGACAGCATAGATTATGTTACATAACAATCTAAACTCACCTTGGAACATAAAGCAATGCACCGCCATTTCAAGAAAGAGGTGATTTGCACCGCCAAACTCTGGGCTGAGGATGTCAATTAAAGCTAGCAACGAAGTAGCCAATATTTTATTGTAGCGCCTCCCAAGTGTTGGCATTATAGCAGCACACTTGATGTTTGAACCACAAATTACAATGTCCATTAACTGTCTAAGAAGAAAACACAATCCAACAATACGTTCTACCAATCTCTTTCCATAAACCTCCATGTACATTTTATTTGTGTTAGAAAAATGTAAATGTTGCTGAAGGCAAATTGTTTTGGGGAATGCTACGTTTTTTTGGTTGTAGAGTTAATTGTAGACGTTTTACTGGCAGGTGCAGCCCTTTTTCCTGTTTTTCATAAGGACTGAGCCAAGTTCGTGCCTTTATCAGCTCTTGTCATGGTCTGAATTAGGGTGCAACGGTGTTCAATTGGGTGAATTTAAATGTCAGTTTCCAAGTGTTGTTCACTAGCATCAAATGCTTTCTATTTGCCTTATTGTTTTGTCCGATACACAATATGATCGTAGTTGGTGTTTTGATATTTTCTTATACGATCATCCACCTCCCCACTTTGGTCATTTCAGTTGTGATGGCAGAGCAGCACACGTGATTGCGGCCACTGTGGGCTTCGCCACAGCAACACAGACACAACTAATAGACAAAGAAGTACTAAAATGCAGCTGAGAGCTTTGGGAAAGTCTTACATTCATAAAATGTTTGGCACCCTAAAATGTATAGAAACAATGTTGTGCTTATCTACATGCTGTGATATGCCCTCAATCTCTAATCATTTTCAGCCTTTACCTGTCGCAGGCACTTGGCCCACCCACACAAGTGAGGTATCATTTTACTCAGGAGACCAAGGGCAACGCTGATTGGTAAGGAATATGTACCGGCATGGTGATACCACACAGAAATGCCACACCTCCGTGGACTTCCCCAGGTGTCCAGTTTTCAGAAATGTCTAGGTTTGGTAGGTTTCCCTAGATGGCCGCCGAGTCCGGAACCAAAACGCTGGTTACTCCCATGCAAAACTAGGCCATTTTGTGATAGATAATTTTGATGTCCACAAAATATGTTTGGGGCCTTGTCTGTCGCGGGCACTTGGCCCACCCACACAAGTGAGGTAGCATGTTTATCGGGAGACTTGCGGGAACGCTGGGTGGTAGGAAATTTGTGCCAGCGCAGTGATCCCACAACTTTCCCACACAGAAATGTGAGGAAATGTATTTCTTTCA
Source organism: Triturus cristatus (assembly GCF_964204655.1). Classification (NCBI taxonomy): domain Eukaryota; kingdom Metazoa; phylum Chordata; class Amphibia; order Caudata; family Salamandridae; genus Triturus; species Triturus cristatus. The sequence goes on along the minus strand of NC_140583.1, from coordinate 1,152,559,000 downwards.
GCTAAATTTGAGGTATGCAGGGGATTCTTGGTATGAAAACGCTCGGGGATCCAGGCAATCCACACCTGCCTGGACTCCCTCGGGTGTCCAGTTTTTAAGAAATGTCTGCATTTGGTAGGTTTCTCTAGATGGCCTCTGTGCCCGGGACAATAAATGCAGGCTACCCCTTGCCAAACTAGGTCGTTTTGTGATAGATCATTTTGAAGTCTCCAAAATACGTTTTGGGCCGTTTCCAGTCACAGGAACTAGGCATACCCACACAATTGAGGTACTATTTTTATCAAGAGCATTGGGTTGAAGTTTGTGGCTCCTAACAGATTCCAGGACTTTCCATCACAGAAATGTAAGGGATTCTTGGTAGCAGAACCTAGTGAGAGCCATACAAGTCACCCCATCCTGTATTCCCTGGGTGTCTAGTTTTAAAAAATGTACATGTTTGCTAGGTTTCCTCAGGTTCCAACTGAGCTAGGGGCCAAAATCCACAGAGAGGCACATTGCAATAAAAGGGTCCGCTTTCAGTGGAAAAATGTGATGTGTCCATGTTGCGTTTTGGGTCATTTCGTGTTGCGGGCACTAAGCCTACCCACACAAGTGAGGTGCCATTTTTATCAGGAGACTTGGGAGAATGCTGGATGGGTGTAGGTTTGTGGCTCTCCACAGATTCCAGAACTTTACATCACAGACATCCAAGGAAAATGTGTTTTATTTTTACAAAGTTTGAGGGTTGCAAGCGATTCCTGGTAACAGACCCTGGTGAGGGTCAGACAAGTCACCCATCCTTGATTCCCCTCAGTTTCTAGGTTTAAAAAATATGCAGGTTTGCTAGGTTTCTCCTGGTTCCGACTGATCTAGGGCCCAAATTTCACAGTGAGGCATTCATTGGAAAAATGTGATGTGTTGGGGGGCAAGATGGTGCCTGAGTAGCATCTTTCTCAAGCCTCCTCTGGTCGGATCCTGAGACACCCAAATGCTGTGATTAGAACACCGCCCTGAAGATGCCACCGTCAACTTACTTGTAACCAGAGATCTGTGGACTACACCGACGCAATCCCTTCCGCACTCGTAAGGCTGTTTGGTCCGTGATGGAGCTCAGGTCATTCCCGTTGACCGCTCGGGCTTCTACAGTGTCTCTCTACCTGTGCCCCTCTGTCATGCATCAGCTGCTTCATCCTATACGCTCGGTGCTCCCGGCAGACCTGCGGCGCAAGGATGCACTAAACCAAGACTCTAGCAATAATATACTTGTCCTCATTTTGCCAGAGGGCTTGTGCCACAGACAAAAGGAGGTCTCTGTGGGAATTTTGACATTTACACAACAACATACTTTAAAGTTAGGTATGTCAGGACGTGGGGCCAAAGCTGCTAAAACCAGGAGTAACCAACTCAACGCGGCCATAGTGAGGTGCCATTTTTATCGGGAGACTTGGGGTACTGTTGGGTGGAAGGGAGTTTGTGGCTGCCCACAGATTCTAGAACTTTCCATCACAGAAATGGGAGGGAAATGTGTCTTTTAGGCAAAGTTTGAGGTTTGCAAGGGATTCTGGATAACAGAACCTGGTAAAAGCGACACAAGTCACCCCATCCTGGATAGCTAGTTTTAGAAAATGTACAGGTTTGCTAGGTTTCCCAAGGTGCCCACCAAGGTGCCCACTGAGCAAGGGCCCAAAATCCACAGGTAGGCATATTGCAAAAAAGGGTCAGTTTTTAGTGGAAAAATGTGATGTGTCCATGTTGTGTTTTGGGCCATTTCCTGTAGCGGGCACTAGGCCTACCCACACAAATGAGGTATCATTTTTATCAGGAGACTTGGGGGAATGCTGGGAGGGTGGAAGTTTGTGGCTCCCCACAGATTCCAGGACTTTCCATCAGACAAATTTTAAGGTTTGCAAGGGATTCTGGATAAAAAATGTTGGAGAGAGCCATGCAAGTCAACCAATCCTGGATTGCCCCAGGTGGCTACTTTAAAACAAATTATAGGTTTCCCAAGATGCCCACAGAGCTAGGGCCCAAATTCTACAGCAAGTCACATTGAAAAAAAGGGTCTCCCCACACATGTAAGGTACCATTTTTATCAGGAAACGTAGAGGAATACAGAATAGTAGAAGTGTTATTAGCAATTGTCTTTCTCTGCATTTGTGCCTTCCAAATGTAAGACAGTGTGGAAAAAAGAAGACATTTTGAAAAATTACCTCTAATTCACATGCTGGTATAGGTGACCACATTTTCCATTGTCTTTGTATCACAGGGGTACATAAATCGTAAAGCAGATTTGGGGATTGTGAGAATACCTGTGACTCTTGGTAAGAGGACAATGAAAAACATTACCAAGAGTTGAAGATAGAAAACATCAACAGCTACCAACCGAGGCCAGGACTCCAGCGCCAGAAACCATTGGGGCAGCCAGCCAGCACTTCACCGCTAAGTGGCAGGAGGTGCTTAATACCGCAGCAGGGCTCCCGCAGCGCGGGATGCCCATTTTGCACTTTGTGTTTTCCCTGCCACAGCCACCAACCGAGGCCAGGACTCCAGCGCCAGAAACCCTTGGGGAAGCCAGCCAGCACGTTACCGCTAGGCACTAGTAGGTGGTTCATACCAATGCAGGGCTCCCGCAGCACGGGACGTGCACAGGCGTGCCCGGGCACAGCCCAGGCCAAGGGAGGGCCCATCTGTGCCCATCAGCAACAGGAGGAGGCAGGGCAGGGCCACATCCATTGGCTTTTGGATTCTGCATTTCTGTTTTTTGGTTGAGACTCTTTGGAACTTGAGGCTTGAGGCTTGAAGCCAGTATCATCTTACAAACTGTGAGTTGAAAGTCTATATTTTTAGTTGCCCAAACTACCATCTCCTCCCAGCTCCACAATTTGTCATTGGGGTACCCTCACTCAGCTGTTGCGATAGTGCCCCTGGATAAGGATTTGTAATCACCGGTATTAAGTGGTCACCTTGTTACTATACGATATACATCTGTCTAGCATTATAGTGTTGTCCCTCATTGATTTATTACCATGGGGAAAAGGAAATCTATTGATAAAGATGGAGGCGGCAAGACTAAAGGGCCATGCAGGAAAGTCAGCAAAACCAAGACGACTCGTGAATCTGGTCCTAATAATTGTGTTCTTGAGCGCATTGACGATTACTTGGTAGAATGTCATGACATCTTAGCTTCCGCTCCGAACCCAGCCACTTCAGATAACTTGCAACCTTCTGATGAACCAGTCCCTCCCCCTAGTCCAAACCCCAATCTCAATAAACAAATCCCGTCCATATTTACTAAGCGCACTACACGAAGCACTATGACTAAGGCCCCAGTACCAAATATCACCACCCAAAACGAACCAGTAAAAGCTTCTAGGGAAGTAGGGACCTCTTCCTCACCTATCGAAGTGGCAGATAAAAGCTTAGCTGAATGCACAACTGATACAGCTGAAATAATTGACAATGTCACTACCTTTAATGTACCTGTAACCATTCGTTATTCTACACTTCATGATTTGCCTGAAAGTATAACGGGAAGACAGGAAGAAGCAGGTAGGGCTTCTTCATCAGTAAGCCCAACGGTAGTAAACAAAGATACAGAGAAAGAGCCTCTAGAGAGAAGGGTGGAGGGTCATCTAACCGAGTGACCGAGTACCCAATAGCAGGGATGGACACTTGTAGGGTCATCACCGAACTCAGGGACAAAGTCACTAATTAAAATTGCTAATTGTAGTGCTTACTAAACAGGTTAAGATACTTGTGGATAAAGGTCAATCTAGAGTAGACATACCTATCCAGCCATTAAGCTCGTTATTGAGACAGGCCTCCTCACAAGGAACCAGTGCAACCCCGAAGCCTATGAACACTATAGTGACACTCATGCCACTTATGAACATTCATATGTGACATTCCAAACAACCAAACACAAAGCTCATTGACCAAGTGGGAACTAATGAAACCAACTCAGCTGTTACTGAGTGCCGTTATAGTCCAAGATGTGAACAAGACCAACGCCCTTCTAGGAGCATCTTTATGTTCAACGTACCAAAATCCTCGTCTCCCTATGCTAAATATGAAGAATACAATTCCTTGGTTAACAAATCGATCCATTGGATTAAAAAAATAAGGGGATGCAGATCAATCATCAGGGAAGATATCCTTTGGGCAAAACGACTAACCCACAACGCCTCTCCAACTGATTCAATTGAAATGCATTTAATAGATGAGACCTTAGCACACAACCTTATAGCTCTAGAGGCAATATCGAGTCCGCCCATTGCCACAACCCTACAGATGAAGTATAGCCCCCCTGCCATGCTCCAGCCTCAAGCACGTACAATACATCCCATCCTGATGAGTTTCGATTCATCCCTGGCTTTAAATAATTGACTGCATTGTCAAGATTATGCAACCCTTAAGATCTCATGCCATCTAGCCAAGGTCATACCACCAACTCTTAACACTAACTTGGCCGGGGAACCATTACGCAACCTGCCACCTATGATCCAGCCCACTACTAGGGAGACGTTTGATTCTACGCAAGACACAAGCCTGCAGTGGTCCAAAGGAATCGGCACCTAAACTATGTATACTAAAGTGGAACATGGCAGGACTAAGGTCCAAGGTGGAACTTCCTCATTGGATTCAGTATATAGAGCAGTTCGACATCTGTATCCTTCAGGAAACGTGGGTTACCGCACCTGTTTTTATCCCCGGTCACGTCACGATAAGCTGTCCAGCTGTCACTACTAGACCAGGCGGACTGGCAGAAGGTTTGTTGACCTGGATTAAGATTGATTTGCAATGTGCAGTCAGAGAGATTAAGACCAAGCGCTTGCTTTAATATCCTTGCAATCAACCTTAAGGGCAGAAACGGCAGGGAGGTGGACATTTATAACGTTTATGCCCGTGGAGTCAAGGCGGGTTCCAGCTCACCAACCATAGAAGAGTTGGAAGACTGCCTTGAGAGTCCTCATATCCCTTAATATTAGCAGGAGACTTTAATATGACTTATGAACCTTTGGGCTCAGAAGATCTAACAGACAGTGGTAAGGTAGACTAACTGTGGCAAGTTCCTCCACTCGACTTGCAACCAATCAAAAAATGGACGCAAGCTTCAAGCTTTAACCTTCGAGTATGGCCTTAGGGCAGCTAATGGCTGCACTACACCTGACAAGATGGAGGCTAATACCTTCAACAGAACTGCCAGTATGAGCCGAATCGATTATGTGCTAATAGACCTGAGACTATGGCCCGAAGTATTGGACATGATAGTGGAAGTAACGACAGATAGCGACCACAACCCTCTTAAGCTCACCATGATCATTTTTTGGACTATGTCCACCAGCAGCTCTGGCGCAAAGCGTTTGATGAAGGAGGTATGACCAACAAACAATAACAGGCGCCTTAGGTTGGCGCGTGTAGTTATTGACGCTAGTAAGCTTGAAGCAATGAAGCAAGCAGTCCTGGAAAGTACCAACAAGCTTAACGATATACTAGCTCGGCGGGATGAGCTTTCAGTGGTCATGACTATCCATATGTCTTTCTTTACCCAGTTAGCCTCTTACTTTAGCCTCCAGAGGTCCCATGGTAAGACGTCACCTGACAATTCCCAATTTTCCTGGCTTAATTGGTAATGCAACAAACTGCGGTCAGAATTGGCAGTTGCAATTAGAGCAAATAAGGTGGAAGAAATACGACTGGCCAGGAAGTCCTACAAGCTAGCACAGGTAAAAGCAAAAAAAGAGTGGATCAAGAACTGCTGGATCCAGATTCATGACGCCTGCCAAAAGAAGGATTCCCAGCACTTCTGGGTGCTGGTCACCAGAGGTGATGCTGAAAAACCTAAAAAATATCTCCGAGGATGCCTGGCTTGATCATTTTTCAGCAGTATACACGAGTTCTGGACTGACAGCCATTGAAGGTTCCCCCAAGGAATACACTAGTATTTAGCCTAATAGTAACCTATTTTCCCCAAAGCATCAACTCCATAGTCAAAAGCAAAGCCTCCGGATCCAACGGTGTGCTGGGAGATGTCTTTCTGAATGACACTTTGAACTGGACCAATTACATCCTAATACAAGCAAATGGAATTGCTGCTGGGGTCCCGATACCTCCGTCATGGAAGGGAGCTGAGGTTATCTCGGTCTTCAAGAAGGGGCACCGCTCACTGCCCTCCAATTATAGGCCGATTAGCCTAATTGATGGTGTACAGAAGGTTTTCTCCCGTACCCTCCTCATCAAAATCACTGACTGGATCAAAGAAAATAACATACTATCCCCTTCCAAGCGGGTTTCAGGAGGAAAGTCAGCACCATTGATCAGGTCTTCTTATACACATTGCTGGCCTGGAAGACGGTGGTATTAGAACAAGGCAGTCTTTACCACCGCCTTTATTGATCTCAAGTCAGCCTTCGATCTTATTTCCAGGCCTAAACTATGGCAGGTCCTACATGATATGGGACTCCCGTATGACATCCTGGAACTTGTAATCAGATTGCATGAGAAATATGCAGGGGTGCACTGCAGGGACCAAGGGCAGTTATTGTATCCAATTAAATTTGTTGGATGGGTACGGCAGGGCTGTGTCTTAGCCCCCACTCTATTTTTGCTTTTTATAAACAGAGTGGTGAAGTACCTAGCAGAGGTCCAAGCAGATGCCCCCACAATGGGAGGAATAGAAATAACAACTTTACTGTTCGTGGACGACACTCCACTGGTTTACAAAACCCCTAGTGGCCTCCAGTTGCTACTTGACCATTTTATGGCCTTTTGTGGATTGAGAGGATTGGAGATCAACACCTCAAAAACAAAGCTCTTGCTGATGAACCTCCACAATTTGTTCAGGGGCAAATTGCTGCTAGGGGGGACCCCCTGGAGAGAGTGGACACATTCAAATATTTGTGAGTGCCCCTTACGGAAAAACTGTCCTGGAAACAACACATCTCTAAACGAACCCTACAGCCGAGGAAAACCACAGGGGCATTGATCATTGAACATAGGGCCTCGCAAACAAGGCCGATAGCAGCCCCGCTCCAGATTTATGATCAGAAGGTGGTGCTCTAAATGGGGCTGAAATCTAGAGGTTCGACAATTTAGAGGGCCTTCTCCGCACAGAAAAAACATTTTTGAGGGCTCTCTGCTCTTTCCCCCATAGTAACCCCCTCCTTCCCCTAAGATTTGTCATGGGCAGAAACTGCTATAGTGGATAAAGCAAAACCCCCTTACTTTTTTGGCTGCATCTAAAACAAACACCTGAGCTTGTCCACTACATGGCCGCCCTTGAAGAAGTCCATAAGTTAGATCGGTTCAAAACAATTGGGTGGTTTAATAATATTATTTCATTGCTTTCTGCTATAGGCTTGTTAATACGTGGGTCGAGTCTGATGTTAGCTTGCTCCCTAGTAGAGACAGTGTTAAGACCTGTTATTGGAACTGGGTGGATCAGAGAAATGCCACACATAAAACAGGAGGCTGTCTTACATCTGAATTTTTAGAGTTTAAGTTACTAGGCTTGTACAAGCAGTATATGGAGGTTATCACTGTTCCGTGTGATAAGAAAGTTGTGTATCCAATTTAGATTTGGCACCATCCCTCTGAAATTGTTTACAGTGGCATGGCAGCGGGGAGCCACGGATGCATTGTGTTGCTGTCCCCGTTACCCAGGGGTCCATGAGACGATTAAACACGTTCTATTCGCATGTCCACTTTATAAAACCCTGAGGCAAAAATGATTAGCCCGTGTGTGCAGGCAGATGGGTACTCCATGTCATCAGGAGGCGCTACGCATTCTAAAAACAGACTACAGGCCACTGATAGCTTGCGCAGTAGCCAAATTCCTATGGAGAATGTGGCCCTTTAGGAGTTTTGCACTGAAGGTCGGCTGAACCATACCATACCATTCAAAATTGAGATCGTCTCATTGTGAGAATGTGCAAGGGTTATCAGCATAACATCACTCGGATTTCTTTTGCACAATGGCAACGCTACCGAATTATATTGTACACATTGTTGCTTCACTTATGCGATGTATTGCTTCATCCTAATGGCGCTAAGTGACCAACAATGTAAGTTGTGCTCCCATCAGTTTTCCTAATATGTATGCATTATGGTGCCCTTGCACTAAATGCACTTGCACTTTCTCAAATCTACTTATGAGGTTCAACCTGTGAGAGCAATCTACTCAGTGTAATTCTGTTCAGGTTTTGTTGTACTTGTATGAAGACTTTTATTATTGCATTGTTTTTATAAATCATAGTTTTTAGCTGTCAGTCTAGCTGTAAACTGATGGATCCTCCCACTGATGGGGTTCAATCCATTAGAGCAATCTCCTTATTGTACTCTGTCTAGGTTTTGTTGTACTTGTATGAAGACTTTTATTATTGCATTGTTTTGATAAATCATAGTTTTTTTAACTGTCGTTCTAGCTGTAAACTGATGGATCCACCTTACAGAATTTTGGATGTTGCATTTATAATGCATTTATGCCATGCCTCCAATAATGTATCCTCATAATATATGCACATGCACATTTGAGTAATCTTCCTAGGGATCCACTATGTGTGAGCCTCTAATTTGGCTTACTCGTTACCCTATGTTTTATCTTCTATTGTTTTTTATGGAGCTGATACATTTTAATCAGTTAATTAATTTCTGTCTGTAGAATGAATTATGGCAATGTTTGAGATGGTGAATTCCTTTGTTTTGTACTTCATTGCACTTTGATGGTTGTAATGACCGAATAAAGTTCTTTGACTAACTGGTACCCACAATTTCAGAGACGTGCAAATAACCACTGTTTATAAACTCCATATCTTGTTCTCATTTCCGAAATTCATAGGTTTCCTTGACACCGATTTTTCTCTCTTTATATTTGATCAAATGAATAACTGTATACCCGGTGCACAATGAAAAACCATTGCAAGATGCAGCTCAGTTATTGGCTTTGGGTACCTAAGGGTCTTGGTGAACTTACAATCCCCAGAAGGGTCCAGCGAACGTAATGGTATACTGCCATAGTTAGACATAGTTACAGTTGAAAACGTAGGCACAAATGGCTCTTTTTTTCAGCTCAATTTCAATATTTTTTATACTTTCTATAGGAAAAACCTTGAAGGATCTACACAAATATCCCTTGCTGAATTCAGAATTCTGTCTACATTTCAGAAATCTATAGCTTTCCAGGATCCATTATCTGGTTCCTACCCATTTCTACCACTAAGTGACAGGAGGTTGAAAGCACAAAAAATAGGAAAAATAGGCTATGTCTCTGTAAAATGCCAAAACAGTGCAGAAATATTTGGTTTTCTGACAAAAGTCTGCCTGTTCCTGAAAGCTGGTGATTTTAGCACCACAAGCCCTTCACAAATACCATTTTTTTTTTTACAGTGTTTTATATAGCGCAAACTTGACCCGGTATCGGGTATCAGAGCGCTTTACATAGCACCAGTTACGTTACATGAGGACACATTAATTTTTGTTAGGCACGGGGAGATTAAGTGATTTGCCTAGAATCACAAGATGTTCAGCGTCATTGCCAAGACTTGAACCAGGTTCCTCAGAGTCAAGGTCGACAGCCCTAGCCATTAAGCCAACTCCTCTCACCAGTTACATGGAAAAAACAGATGCTTTCTTCTGCAGTGCTTTTTTTCCCATTTTTCCCCCAAAACCCCAAATTTAGCAGTATTTTAGCTAATTTCTCGGTTCCTTCCAGGGAAACCACAAGCCTTGGGTATCTTTTGAAACCTAAGGATGTTGGAAAAAAAAGGATGCAAATTTGGCGTAGATACCTTATGTGGGCAAAAAGTTACGGGGCCTAAGTGCGAACTACCTCAAATAGCCAAAAAAGGCTTAGCAGAGAGGAGGGGAATGGCCTAGCAGCGAGGGGGTTAAGAGTTAAATTCCTCAATGCTTCATTTCTTCACCTCTGTGCCCTGGGTCATAAACCTGACTCCAGCACTGCTCATTATCAGGCTCCATTATCTCCAGCCTGAAGATAATAATATAAAATAAATACAGTCTTTCCTTAACTTTAAAAGAACAATTTGACCATGTGCTTTTTCAAAAACGAACTTAAGGCTGTGAGCTACTAGTAGCTTGATCAGATGGTCAGAGGTACCTGGTCTAAAGTAATAACAAGGGAACAATACGTAATCTTGTAGTAAAGAACGTAGAAGGGAGACAATGCTATTTTCTTCAAGTTACAGCTAACAATGGCCATCATTTGAAATTAAAAAGATTGAGTTCTATTTATCTTTCATTAATATACTGATGACAAAACAGTGGACAATGGCCAGGGCATCATAATTATGTGATCTTGTGGCTCTACTGTTTACTGCATAGTTATAGATTTACCACTCTTGACACATATTTTTCCACATAATGTTCTAATCAAAATAATGCTGCCAGTGAGCAGGTCTATATATTTTGCTTTTCATGCCAGATAAATGTATGTATATGTTCCCAATCCTTTTCCTCCGATTCTCTCTAGTTTGGAGTCTTACAGACTGCAGGTAACAGCAAAACTCTTCTGGATTTAACTAGGATTGAGGGATGGGTTGTGATTGTCCCTTGAAGGTGTGGGTACCTCTCTTTATGACTTAGTAGCAGTAAAGAGAAAGCCTACCTTCGATGTTCATCCTAAGCAAATGTCATCACTTTCACATGGTTAACATTCTAACTTTTTGCACACGCCAGCAGTGGTCAATCAAGATCAACATAAACTCTTAAACTGTCTAAAATGTTTAACATTTTTAAGACAGTGCAAATATTATTATCTTTATCGCTGTGGTCTTTTCCCCAATTGACTCGAAGAAATCTTTACCGAAATAGAACAATTTTGACAATCATTAATCCAAAAAGGAAAAACCCTGAGTCAACAGCATGTACAACAGTGTAGAAAGAAAGGGGATTTGAAGAGATCTGGTCTAGTGTGGAAATTGCTGGCTTCGTAACTTGGAAACTGGGGTTAATCCAATCTTTTGCATTTGACCAAAAATCATGTGATTTTAAACACTTTACTTAAACATCATGCCTAAAATAATTGTAAATATACAAAATGTAATGTACATATATGTAAAGCACACGTGTGCGAACACTGCTTGATGTGTGGCCTTCTTGAATCCTCTCTCAGTAACCCATTGATCTATACTGCTGTCTTACTCCCCAGCTAGACCTGTCCCATATACATACCATCACATGCGTATTATGTCCAACGTACAAACTCCACAAGGCACTGAGGTTGTGCACATAAATAGGCAGATTCTTAAAACCTGAAATCATTTTTCTAGTCAACTAATATCATTTGGTACGCAACAGCAAATTTACAATACATGGTATTTTAGAAAATGGCACTAGTTCCCCCAACCTCAAAACTATTTAGATGGGTTTAGGTTGCCAGAGAGGTATAGGATTTCTTCTGGGGCTTATAATGTTTAATTTCTATTTTGCTTTATTATTGTGCTAGTTGATATGCAATTTGTTTGCATTAACTCTGATGTCTTAATGCAGGGTAGTCCAGCTACAGCAACTGAAATTATAAAGCTATTGATAAATAAAATAAATATAAAATAAAGCTAGAAATAACATTCTCACAGAAGGCTGTCATCTGTAGTGTTAGTCAGTGACCTCTAACACCATTCTGATGGACTACTCCATACAATGGGCAATTAGTGTGTGTGCTTGTTGGAAATGCACAATTTAAGCACCACCTGTATATGTTTCGGAAGAACAATACTCACATGCATTAGCAAAAAATATTTATTGTGTGCCTCAACCCTATTAATGTAAAGAGCAGCACCGAACATACTGCTGGAGAGTATTGACTGTAGAATAGTCATTCATATAGATGTGTGCTTTAACCGTTTCATTAGAATGTTACAAATTGTAGTTCTCATGCACATTTACACTTGCATTTTGAGTTATACTGCTTTTACTGGAATTTCATTCTTATGTACTTATGTATTCATTTATTAATGTTTTGCATTTATTCTATGACTGTAGGTGCACCTATAATTATGTATACTGGTTGTATTACTATGTTAGCGTAACCAAAGGCCTTAAACATTTAGTCCCTAATGTTTAACTTTCAACGTGAAAGTTTTTCTTGGGCTGTAATGTTCGTCCTCTGCAGATGTATTCACATGATTTTCCTAGTCAGTGAAAGATATATTGTGTATTAGAGATAGTGAGGTATGGGAGGAGAACTTTTGGCAAGAACGAGAAGACTCCTTTCTGGTAAAGTCGCATCAGGAGTGTGTAGACATCCAAGGTTGTCCTGATGTTCAACCCGTATGATGGGAATATTGACTGAAGTTGCCAATTTCTAATTTGAGACGGTGGAAAACTACTGCTGTTGATGACATGGATTTCTCAAATGTTTTGTGGGATTAATTGGTGTTTGCACTTTGATCTTTAGAGAAGATGTTCTTGGACTTTGAGGGTTACAGACCTCTCTGCTTTTATTCTCCTTGTGTGGCTTTAAGCTCTGCATTACCTAGATTTGGAGAACTTTAGGCAACTTTAGATTTATTCATGCATAGACAGGAGGATTGAAACATGGGTCCTCCTATTTCTTATCTTTTGTATTGCAACAACTGAATTTCTTGTATGCTTTATGCTACTAAGACTTACTTTCATTCAACACTTTGACATACTGGTGGCGATTTTGTAACTTTACAATGTGTTTTTGAGATTTCTATACATCCACTTGGTCCTTCATTTGTAATAAAACCTACTTAACCTTACTTACTGCGTCCTGGGCCTTAATGTGTGGACAAATGGGCTACCCTGTAAATTGAATTGTTTGATTGATATTTACTGCCCTTTACCTCTCAGGCAACTAAAAAGCTTCATAGCAGGATAAAGGGTAAGACCAGTCCAGTGCCCTAGCAGAGTCATAATGTCTTCAAAAGCTGCACATCTAAGTTCAGTTAAACATCACTGCTGGGAATGCCCATTGCTTATCTCAAAAGATAGTCAGTACAAATCGATGTCGAAGGACGCAGAAACTGGTGCTCATCTATCATTAAGTGAGGTTGAGGGAACATTGCAAGGAATGACCAAAAATTACTTAAATTAACAGTGTTCAAAAATTAAATTCATGCAAAATCCCAACAATGAGGAATACATTTAAGGTACTTTTAGACATGTTTGGCAGGACCATTGCATTGATAGGATACATGAAAATGAAGGAGACATCTAATTGTGTCTACTTTCAATCTCATCACTGCATATTGCTTAGAAACAGAAAACAACAATATCATTAGACTGGAAAATATTATATTGATGCTTATTCCAACTTTATCATCACCATTTTCCTTTATTTTATATCTGTTTTATCTTGTTTGCCTCCATTGACAAATGTTAGAGAGTAGGAGATAAGAACACTTGGCAATGGTGAATGTATATCTGAAATACAGGTGCTGTAAAAGAGACACTGGTTTCTGCAAATGATCACCTCTTATAATTACCTGTGAGTCCAATCAAACCCTAGCATACAATTATTACCATCCATCAAACCCAGAAATTATTTGATTTTAGACTTCACAAAACATAGGCAATACTCACTCCTTTGGGAATGAAATACCCCCCAACGATCAAATCATCTTGAGTTACTCTTCCATTTCCAGGCAATACTGGAAACAACCTGCAAATAAGCAAATCACAATAGTAAGAAAAGAGTATTTATAACTATGCTCAGATCCAAATGATGCTTAAATTTTTAGATTTGCGTTATGAATGCCGCTTGTAGCATTTATTAATACAAATTATTTTGTAGAAATATGCAACCGGGGTTTCTGTATGTTTTGGAGAATTGCAGGCTTTGAGATTTTGGCAGTGAGAGAAGAATATAAGTGTTAAGATGTAGAAATTGAGTTTAGCCACTCAATTTGGTAATGTAACATCTGCTGTTTTTTATGGCACTCATAGAAAGAAATCCTGTGCACATAGCCATTAAGTCAGGCATACGTCTGTGTGCACTTTGGTTAACATTATTAAAGCTAAAGACTGAATACATGTTATTTTGTGTATATGGGACAATGTGAAATTTCTATATATGGCATGTTAGTAAACTCACATCTCTGCCTGTATTTCTGCAGTCGAGTCTTGCATGTGCGCCCACTTCTTTAAATGTAACCCCAAAAATGTGAAATTCTCTTTTATTTAGTCTCATATATCTCTCCACCCCCTGCTATTATATTTCCTCCATCTCTACTACACTTCTCTACATCTGCACCTGATTTGGAGCGGAGTTTTCCTCTTTCCTCAACGCTCTTCACCAAACAGCCTATTTCTAGAACTTGTCACTTTCAGTAATACAATAAATGAAATTCCATTCACATATTCCCATTTCTTCTTTGAAACTTCTGCTTTAAATTTTGTTCTGCTGCATCTTAATACTGTTCTCTCTATGGAGGCGCCCGAAATATATAATACCTCCACTTCAGTTTATTGTTAACTCCTCTGCTTACATTTTATTCTCTATTTCTGCATCTCACACATCTTACTTCATCTTGCACAGCTTTATTGGCTACATATGTTTACCAATTAGGTATCAGTTTTTTTGTGTATCGGTGTCAGTGGATGGATACAAAATGTACAGATAAGGCTGGTGAGTAATGTGCCTGAAAGAGCGATCGGAGTTTACTTAAGTTGCAGTTTAGGGGTGTAACGAAGGGCCACAGCAGCCCCTGCAGTGACAGGGAGGCAATCTGCAACCACACTGCGGGCCCCCGCAGTCCTAGTTGTCCTTATGAGAAAATTTAAAAAATGCAGCCTAACAGTTGTCGCTTCTGCAGAGAGGCTGGCTGGGTTGGGGTGGGTTCACTGCACAGCCTTGTATATCCAGGCCTTACATAGTGGGTGAGGCCCCTTCGGTGGCTCGTGAAGCCGGTGAAATAAAATCCATCGCAGCCATCGTCCCAAGAGCAGAGAAACCCATCGGAGGATGAGCCCAGGCAGAAGATACATGGGAAGAGCGTACTTGGAAGCTTCACAGCTTTCTATTTCATTTTTATAACTTTATTTTTAGTTTTTTGCTTATTCAAACAATCAACATTACAGCATTCAATAGTCCATTGGCACCTTGCTCATGACCCCAGAGGCAAACAGGGCAACGGTGCAGATTGAGCTACATTATAATCGACAATGGGATCACATTATGGACATCACGATAGTGCGCTGTAATTACCAGGGGGCATTCATCACACTCAATCCCCAGAGTCTGCCCCATTATGGTTTTCCCCTCCTTCTGAGTCGGTCCCACTAGATGTTGAATCACTCTGAATACCATCTTCCCCTTCCGGGTTGAGGGCCGCACCACATAACTGGCGCCACTCCATGAGGTCTCCCTGTAAGTTATCATCTTTGCGGGTTAACTGCATGTGTGTTTCTTTGGCTAGGGCCCACTCTCTAACATCCCGTAACCATGTGGAGATATCCAGGCATCTGTGTCTCATCCAATTTATCGCTATTCTGCGACTGGCCAGAATCAGCATGAGCTGCAACAATTTATACACTATTTTTCGTATTTTAGGTTTGCGTCCATGGGCCAACAAACATTGGATTGGTTCTTCTCGAATGGGTAGACCCGTACTCGTTTGCACCCTCTCCACGACTTGCGACCAGAACTGTCGCCTCTCAGGGCACGCCCACGCCAAGTGCAGAAAGTCTGCGTCGTCTACCCTCCAACTAGGGCACTTGCCGTCATTAGTGCGCGAGATACGTCGCAGCTTCACCGGGGTGAGATAAGTGTGGTGTAAGAAATTATAGTGCATCAATTTAAACCTGGTGTTACATGATACTGTGTGAGTTCACACATAGACAACCAAGTTATATCCTCTATTTCAATATTAAGGTCTCTCCCATGCTGCCCCTGACAAGGGGGACCGAGTGACAGAGTCCCGTCTCATACCCTTATACAAAAGCAATAGCCCAGAGCCACAGGTAAGGAGCAGATCCAGGGTGCTTGTCGGCTGGGGGATATCTGGGTATTGGGGCCAGGTAATTCTTACTACTTCCTGGATCCCTCTGTATTGAAGGAAGTGACCCTGCCCAAGTGTAAAACTCTCACACGCTTGCTCAAAGGTTAAGAACGACTCATTGGGATATAGATCCGCAAGAACCTCACACCCGCCCTCCCTCCAGGCCTGAAAAGACATATGAGTACTAATGTCCCTAAGCGGGGCCAATATCCAGATGGGTAGTTCTCTATGGAAAGGCGCATGTCTCAGTTCTCGTTCCACAAATTGCTGCCAAATAGCCGCAGTGTGACGTACCAGATGCGGTAAAGCCCTATCGGCTGCTCTTCCTTTCATCAATGCCAACGGCAGGTCTTCTATTTCACCATTTTTTTACAACGTAATATGTGCTCGTAGCCAGTTCAGAAAATGCCTTGCTCTGTTATAAGGGCACATGGTAAGGTATTGCTGAGTGGGGTCACAGACGTCCCATCTACTCCCCTGACCTGGCTGAGGGTTTGCAGTAGGGCTCAATTCCTTCTCTCCCCTCCTTTGTATCCCAGCAATAAAGTTGTTGAAACCACAAGGTCCACTGTGCACTCGGGCCACATTTAAAGACTGAGTACAATAAGCTTTAATGTTAAGCAAAACTCAGCTGAACCTGGTAAATGCACCAGAGATCAAAGGGCCTCTTTATTTCCTAGTATGACCTGTCTAGGAAAGTAATGGGACCCTCAAAGTATGTCCCCTACACAGCTCCGATCTCAGCACTCGGACAGATGAATATAACCGGAGGAAGAGGGGAGCAAATCACTCAACATATTGATAGCATAAGATAGTGGGAAGGAAAGAGAGAACGTACGTAATGGTGAACCAAAGGAACAATAAAGGACAGAGAGGGAGACAGATTGAGGAACTATAGAGGGTAGGGAAAGAATGAATGTGAGAGTAAAATACAGGGAATGAAAAGAAAGGGAAAGATAAAAGGGAAGAAAGGGAAAGAAAGAACAAAGAAGGGATATAAAAGAAAGAAAAGGCAATGGAGGAGAACTACAAGATGGGAGGTAACGAAGAAATTGGCCCAAAGGCTCCAAAAAAGAAGATGTTATAGACAACACAAATAAGATGAGGGCAAGGAAAAGAATTGAATGGGCATGTTAGAAATGAAAGAGAAAATAATGAAAGAGATGAAAATGAGACAGGAACAGAGAACAAGTGAAGAAAAGAGAAGGAACAAAATGACAGAAAAATACATGAAAAACAAAAGGCAAAGAGGAAGCACAAAGGAAATTGAGAGAAAGGGAAGGGGACAGAAGGGGATGAATGACGTAGTAAGATAAAGATGGAAGAATGTGGGAGAAGGCATGAGAGGGACCGTAGAAGGAAGAGTGCAGAGAGCAGGGGCCGACAAAGAGGGAGAGAACTACCCACTGCAAAGTTTAGGAGGTAACAGATGGTAGCCCTATGTCCAGCATAGTGGGCCTTCAACATTTCACCACAGATTGCTTCTCTGAGGTTAAGTATGCATTTCAAGCTGACCCAGAATATTAAGGCTAGTTGCACCTCTATATGTCTGTGTTGTGTCTTTGGCTGAAACTATATGAATGCGGTGCGATGTCATTGCCCTAAACCATGTTGAGCGCATGTTGTAGCACTGTGGGAAAATGGATGGGGATTAAATGGAAGTATTTGTGGTATTGGGTGATGCACAACATAGGGGCTGATTCTGTTCCAGGTCAGAAGGGCACCGAACGCGATCCGGCCGGAAAAACTACGAGCCGTACGTGTGTTTCCCGGCCGACTCGTACAGCTGTACGAGCGAGCAAGTATGATGCGAGCTACATGAAATTCAACAACCGAGTCGTTTCCAGGTCCGAACCACTCCGTACATCTCGGTCGTAAGCTAACCGTGGCGTGCAATGGATGCGATTCACGACCGAGCCAGTACGATGCACGCGTCATACAGCCTGTGCGAGCCGGAGTGTCCGGCTCGCAAATTGTCCGGGTGGTTGCCTTTGGGGGTCCGCGTCGGACCCCCTGTCACCCACAGCCCTACGACCACTCTAAATGTCTCCCAGGCAGACCAGATCTTTTCCCATTTGGCTGGGCATCTTCTACTTTGATAAACAGTTTTTTCAGCCTGGTGACACCAATCGAGGTCATCCCACCAGTCTTCAATTCGTGGAGGGTGAGTGCTCCCCCCGTTTTTAGCAATGTTCCTTTTGGCCACTCCGTCACCAACATCAGCCATGCTTTGGTATGTGTGGGCCAGTTCATTTCTCCCGTCACCACCAAAATGAGCCACAGTGCATCCATAGAAACTTTTGTCCCACTTCCTCTGTCATGATCTGAGTCACCCTACTCCAGTAGCTCTGTAGTTCAGGACAGGACCAGAGTATATAGAAAAATGTTCCTTTCTCTCTAAACACTCTGATGCAATGATCAGTATCAATCCAGTCCAACCTATGCTGAAGCGTTCTAGAGATGTAGGACCTATGCAAGATCAGAAGCTGGACCAACCTGAACCTTGCCCTTATTGCAATTTCCCTGGGACTTTGGATGGCCATTCTCCAATCCTCGTCTTCTAAGAGTCCGAGGTTCGACTCCCATGCCTCCCTCAAATGGACCAATGGGTCCGGGGAATAATTTTCCAGTAGGTAAGGGACACTGCCTTGTCTATCATCGGGTCTAATATTAGTCTGTCCTCGAGCGGGGAGTATTCCAGCAGTAAATCCCCCTCTCCTATCTGTTTCTTCAGGGCATGTCTAAGCTGGAGATAATTAAACCTTTCGGATTCCGCCAGTTGATATTCTGTTTGTAGCCCTTCAAAGTTAATAATAGAGCCCTTCTTCCATATGTACGCCAGCCGCGCTATCCCTATTAGATTCCATTTCCGGAATCCCTATAGCTGCCCCACTTCCCTAAGCATATCACTTTCCTAGAGTAGGGTCTGTTCGGTCAGTTTTGCTTCCCACCCTACTCTTTTCATGGTCTACCACTAAGCCCATCTTACTGTCTGTGTATGCGATGGAAAGGGTGTCCCTGATTTCTTACCATACAAGGCAGCCCTGTAACTCCCTTTCCCCATAGCTTGCCTATCTAACTGGTATGCCGGCTCTGATACCGGCGAGAAGACCCAGCCGTTGATGTTGATTAGTTGGTACACCAGATAGCAGCCCCTGACGTCGGGGATTGCCAGAGCACCATCATATACACCTTGTTGTAGTTTTTCAGCGCAATGCGCTGTATCCCCCCTTCCCAAAATACACTTTGAAGTTCTCCATCGATTGTCTCGAAGACAGTGTTTTGGATACGATATGGAGTGTTTTGCAACACGTACAGCAGGCAGGGGACCACCATCATTTTAAATAACACTGCCCGTCCCATTAGTGAGACTGGAAGTCGCCGCCAATGAATCACATCCTCTCGCAGTCTCTCGAGCTGTGGGTTTAAGTTCAGGGCCATGAAGTCGTCTTCCGACTTAGTTATTTGTATTCCCAAATATTTGAATTCGACCCTCTGGTTCAACTCCGCACAAGCCGATGTCAAGGGTGGAAATTCCGGCGTTAGCAGGAATATCAGTGATTCGTCCCAGTTGATCTGGTAACCAGAGTAGCTACCAAATAGCTGAGATATGTGGATAAGTCTGTGCAGTGTCTTTCTGTGTTTATGGGCGTAAAGAAGCACATCGTCTGCATAGATGGCGATTAGCTCTTCCCACCCACATCCCATGTCAATGCCATATATAATCGGGTCGTTGCGCACACATGCTGCGAGCGGTTCCAATGCCATCGTAAAGATCAGGGGAGAGAGTGGACACCCCTGACGTGTAACTTAAAGGGTCTAGATCCTGTTCCGTTTACTCTTACTCGTGCTATTGGGTCCCTATACAGAAGGGCGATCCACACCCAAAATTGGGTCCCGAAACCCAACCTGGATCATTTCTCGAATAAGTATGGCCACTCAATGCTGTCAAACGCCAAAATGGGCATCCAGTGCTAATACTTCCGCTGCCGTTTCTGGTCGTAGCGCTGTTTCATGTATTACTCTGAATAACCTTCTAAGGTTTATCCTTGTCCTTCTGTGTGGTAAAAAACCGGACTAATCAGGGTGAATTATTGTAGAAATTATCGGTTGTATCCTATTTGCTGGGCCTTAGCTAGCACCTTTGCTTCGAAGTTTATTAGCGATATGGGCCGATATGAAAAACACTGTTCCGGGGGCTTGCCTTCTTTGGGTATTACTACTATTGTAGCTAGTCTTAGATCCTCAGGTGTGTGGAACATGTCCAGCATCGGTTGTGCTACCTTATCTGCTACACATTTAAACAGTTCAGCGGGTAGCCCATTGGGTCCAGACGCTTTTCCAGACTGCAAGTCTTGCATGGCTCCTGCTATTTCCTCCACTGTCAGCTCCCTGTCTATATCATTTCTGTGTTCTGGGGAGAGATCCGTTAGTCTGATGTTTCTCAAAAGCTCAGCACTATTGCCCGCTGTTCTGGTTGTGGTCGACTGATATATTTTTTCGTAGTGAGTTGCAAAGGCTTCAGCTATTTCACCATTCGACTTGCCCATCAGGCCATCTGTCTTCTGAATTTCTAGTACCCAACTTCAATTAGCATCTCTCTTTTCCAGCCATGCAATTAACTTGTTTGATTTGTCCCCTATACCGTACAAACACCCTTGTGTGGCTCTTGCCTGGGACCTAGCAGTGCTCTCTTCCAAAATCTCCAAATTCAGATTGCCGTAATCTCAAATTGTGCCCCAGGGTGGGATTAAGGTCGCCACTCGCCCTATTAGTTCCTCCATGTCAGCTATCTCCTGCTCCAGATCCTCATATTTAGCCAGTCTTTCTGTATTTTGGCCCCCACCAATGCCTGGGCGTGTCCTCTAGCCACCGCCTTGTATGCTTCCCATAAATTAGATGGCAAACTAACTGTTCCTGTGTTTTCCTTGAAATATTGTTCCGCCCCTTCCCTAAACTTGTCCACAAATTCTTTGTTTCTGAAGTGCCAGGATTGAACACGTGGCAGGAGAGTATAGTGCTTTACAGGGCCCCAAAGCACCACCTCTACCGGCGAGTGATTCAATATACCTCTAGCAGCTTAAAATAAAAAAAGTTTATACTCTGTCTGAATATGTAATCCAGGCGAACTCCACTAGCGTGCGCAGCTGAAATGTGTGTGAACTGTCTTGCTGTGGGGTTATGAGCTCTCCCATTGGTATCGTACACGCTCGCAACAGACCTGGTCCAACCGTTTCCCCTGGTTTCACACTTCTATCTACCTATGGGGACATAACCGCATTCATGTCACCTCCCAGTATATGAAGCCCTTGTGGCATTTCTAATAGTACTCTGTTAATCTCTGGGAAGGTTTCTAAGTAGAGTTTTGGCAGCACGTAGATAGAGCACACATTAATAGTTCTGCCATCCCATGTCCTGGACAGGGCTACTTATCTGCCCTCAGGATCCATCCAAACTCGGCCCGACACAAAAGGGGTTGTGTTTCTACTTAGTATTGCCACCCCTCTAGAACAGGTTGTGAAACCTGAATGAGCTAGAAGCGTGTAGCCGTATCGGTTCAACTCTAAATAGTGGTTACCTTTTAAATGAGTCTCTTGGAGCAGCACCAAGTCAGGGGACTGCCTATGCAAGTACTGCAGGACCATTGTTCGTTTGATTTTATTACCTAGACCATTGACCTTCCAGGACAGGATCGTCATGTTGCTAACCGTTCCTGATGTTTGTGTTCCGTCTACCCTCCCATCGATCCCGTACCTCGGCCCACTGTGTCTGCGAATTGTGTACTATGTCCATTGGTGCGCCAAAGTCTACCCTAAATGTTGCGAAAATAATGCATTTCAAACAAATATAAAAATGACACAAACACTCCTCCATTCCCAAAACCTCCCTCCCTGTTACTCCACACTGTAGGTATAAAACTACCCACTGCCCCAATTTGCAGAGTGCCTGTCGCCCCTTCTTGGTCATTCTACTGAATGGGGTTGGTTGACTTTGTGTCTCTTGTTTCCGTCCAGCGCCTCCCCTCCCACCCATCACTCGTATGATATTGTGCAGGTCCCATCTTTTGTCCCTTTGTGCCTGGCACTTACAGTTCTCTGCATGGAGGGGGACCGTCAGGCCGGGACTCCGTCCTTTCCCCTTTCCAATGCTCTCCTCAGACCAAAGTTTGTCCAGTGTTCCATTGTAGTCCCAGTTCCAGTTATCAACAGTCTCACTGTCTCAATCTTCATTTGGTGGCTGGTTGTGGTTGTTGTTCTGCCTTGCCTGTTGCTTCCTGCCTCTGTTCTGCAGCCATCGTGTTTTGCTGCTCCTGCCTCTTTCAAGCCAGTCCCATACTTCTGGGGAAGTAAAGTTCCAAGATTTGCCATTCTCCATCAACCTTAGTTTAGCCAGGAACAACATTGCATATCTGATGTTTTCCTCCCTTAGCATTCTTTTGATCTCATCAAAGGTCCGTCTTTGCCGCTGCACCAGTGCATTCTCATAGAGCAGATCTCCTCTGTTCCGGGCCGCCTGCTAGATGGAGTCCTGGTCTCGATAGTTCAGTATCCGGGCTATTATTGTTCGTAGCGGCACACCTGGTTTATGCAGAGGTACCCTTTGCCCTGTGGGCCCTCTTGACGGTGAAGAATCTAGAGAGACGCTTGGGTTTCAATTGATTCATTACTAATCCTCCAGGAAGAGGACCATCGAAAGCACCTCCATTCCCTCTGGCACCTCCACCACCCTGATGTTGTTTCTTCGGGCCCTCCCTTCCTGATCTTCCAGCTTCGTAGCCATAGCTTTCTGTTGCTGTGATAGTCATTTCACTTGCTCTTCTAACTTCTAGTGATGGCCTGAAGGCTCCCAATGCTAATTTCTGCAATCTTTACCTTCTCCAAGGTTTTGTTCATGTCTGTCCGGAGCAGATTTACATCTATATTGACCTTGTCGATTTTGGTCTCCAATGTTGCTCCCAGGCTGTGGATTGCTTCCATTATGGCTTCCAGTGAGCACATTTAATTGATCAGCACTGCTTTGATCCATGAGGGTTGTTTGGCTGCTTTGAGATTTCGATTTTTAGACACCCTATATTGGTGCAGAGAAAGAATATCGATGTAAAAATACCGACTTGCACAAATATCGAGGTAAAAATTTCAGTGGGTCAGAAATATCGACAGTCAAAATATTGTGGTCAAGAATATCGATTTTAAGTAAGTAATATCGAAGTGTTTAATATCGTTTGCAAATATATAGTTGTTAAAAATATAGATTTTTTAATAATGTTATGTATTTTAGTATATAATTTATATGTATGTGATGTATGTTTTTTTGGTTGTATTTTTATTACATGTGTTGGAATAGGGTTGGAAGTAATTTAATTATATAAAATGTATAGATTATTTTTAGTTGTTATTAATATTTGATTTCATTTTAATTTTGCGTTCTTAGTTCCGTAGCGGGTTGTGGGTTTATAGGGGAATGGGGTGGGAAGTATTTAATTATATTACATTTATTGAATATTTATTCATATTTGTTTAATTGAGATGTTATAGTGTTAAATGTGGAAAGTAATTTATTATGAGTTAATTAATAATTTGTTGTTAATTGTCAATTAATTATGGTAGTTGTGTAATTTGTTTTAGGTGTGTATTGTGGTGTTTAAAGGTATAAATGATGTGAAGTAATTTATTTTTAATTGATGAATTAATAATTAGTTGTTGATTAATTTTAAATAGTTAATCAGTAATTCATTATGGTTATTGTGTAATTAGTTTTAGGTGTGTTTTGTGGTGTTCATAGGTGTGAAGGGTGGGACATAATTTATTTTTAATTGATGAATTAATAATTATTTGTAAATTAATTTAAATTAATTAATTAAAATTAATTATGGTAAGTGTGTAATTAATTTTAGGTTTGTATTATTGATATTAGGGGTCCGATTCCGATCCTGGAAAAATATTCCCCGTACGAATCGTATCTGGATTTTTTTCCGTACGAATCGTACAAGTCCCGTACAAACTGGCAAGTACGATTCGTATGTGAAAAAGTCCATACGAATCGCATTGGGTAAATTCCCCGACACGTCCTCGGGTCAGGAAAAGTGTCCGACACGTCCCCGGACAGTTTTACGTACGAATCGGAAAACTGAAGTCCGAGCGTGCAAGTACGATCCGTACCGTCCGTCCGATTGTACAACCGTATGGAAAAAAGACCGTCCGGAGTGAACTCCTATAGCAACCATGGAGACGTCCAAACAAGTGCCCGGTACGCGCGAACACCCCCCAGCCCCCCATATGTACGCGCCGTACCCCCAGGCCCCCCGCGGATGTACGCGCTGTACCCCCAGCCCCCCCGCGGATGGACGCGCCGTACCCCCAGCCCCCGTAGGTACGGCGCGTACTCCCACCCCCCGTAGGTACGGCGCGTACCCCCACCCATGTATGTACGGCGCGTACCCCCACCCCCGTATGTACGGCGCGTACCCCCACCCCCCGTATGTACAGCGCGTACCCCCACCCCCATAGGTACAGCGCGTACCTCCACCCCCTGTATGTACTGCGCGTACCCCCACCCCCTGTAGGTACGGCGCGTACCCCCACCCATGTATGTACGGCGCGTACCCCCACCCCCATAGGTACGGTGCTTACCCCGCGGGGGGTGGGTACGTGCCGTACATACACGGGTGGGGGTACGCGCCGTACCTATGGGGGGTGGGGGTACGCGCCGTACCTACGGTGGTGGGGGTACGCGCCGTACATACATGGGTGGGGGTACGCGCCATACCTACGGGGGGTGGGGGTACGTGCCGTACCTACAGGGGCTGGGGGTACGGCGCGTCCATCCGCGGGGGGGGCTGGGGGTACGGTGTGTTCATCCGCGGGGGGGCTGGGGGTACGGCGCATACATACGGGGGCTAGGGGGGGACGGCGCGTACCGGGCCCCCTATTCTGCTCACATCGCGGCGTACTTCGCTTTTCCGGCACTTTTTGGGTGCCGTAAAAATATTGCCGTCCGGACTGCTGTCGTAACGAATCGTACTTGCTGGAACATAAAAACATGCCTAACTCCGTCCGGACGTCACGTCCGCGGTGTCCCGGATCACATTCGTATGTATTTTGCTGTCGGTCGGTGTTTTTTCCGACTCGTACGGAAATGGTGTTTCCGTACGAATCGTACTTGCAAGTTTGTATGGTTTTTTTACCGGGTACGAGTCGGACGGAGAAAACGCTCCGACCGACGGTTCGTACCCGGTTTTTCCAGGATCGGAATCGGCCCCAGAGTGTTAAAACATGTGTATTTAATGAATTTGTATTATTTTGTTAATAATATTAATTTTTAATATATTTTTCATTATACTAAATATGGATTTTCTTTATTGGTGTGATGTTATAGGGTAGGAAATAAAATAAATAAATGTATGTTTTAAAAAAAAAATTGTTTAATAATATTTGCTCCTCTTAAAAGATTATTGTTTATAAATGTATTTATTAATTTCTTTTATGTAATATTTGTAGCTTTTTTTAAATATGTAATTTATATTATGATTGCGTTCTTTTAATATGTTTAATATATTTAATGGTTTTTTTTAATATTGTTTATTTATTTTTATGATTTAAAAAAAAAAATCAATTGTTTAAATGTTATTAGTAATTTTTACTTCTCTGCTATCCAACACTTTCCCTACTGTTGCACTCACTGGAGTGGGAATAGTAATTTTAACCCCTCCAATATCCAGCACTTTCCCTACTGTTGCACTCACTGGAGTGGGAATAGTAATGTTTACCCCTCCGCTATCCAGCACTTTACCTACTGTTGAATAGTAATTTTGACCCCTGTGCTATCCAATACTTTCCCTACTTTTGCACTCTTTGAAGTGGGAATAGTAATTTGTTCCTCTCCGCTATCCAACACTTTCCCTACTGTTTGTCTTACTGGAGTAGGAATATTAATTTTTACCACTCCACTATCCAACACTTTCCCTACTGTTGCACTCACTGGAGTTGGAATAGTAAATTTAATTATTTTGCTATCCAACATTTTCCCTACTGTTGCATATATTGTATTGTGAAATTTTTATTTTTTATTTTAAATTATTGATATATATATATTATATTATATATATTAACACACAGCTAAAAGAATATAAAAACTCTATTCTTCAAACCAAGGCAGCTTATCTCTCCTCAAAGATTATGAACTCGGCTAATAAGTCCAAGGACATTGTTTCTATAGTCGAGGAGCTCGCACAACCGGATAGAGTGATGGCAAAACCTGCCCCTTCGCAATCCCTATGTGATTCTCTCAACTCCTACTTCATTGAGAAAATCGCCACAATTTAAGCTAGTATCCCTACCCCTACCCCTTCTTCAATCGTTCCTATCACATATAAAAACCTTCTCCTACTTGAACAAATTCCCTCAATCTCAAGGTAAGAATTCCTTGTTTTACTCAAAAAAGTTGGATCTGGCTCCCCCAGTGACTGCTGTCCTCCTACAGGAGGCCCCCCTCGCCTGTCCAGATCCGCCCCTCTCACTTTTGAATAATTCTCTTAAACTAGGCATTGTTCACGACACTTTCAAAAGCGCAGAAATTGTCCCGTTCTTGAAGAAATCCAATTCTGATCCATTGGTCCTCAGTAACTTTCGTCCCATCTCCCTACTCCCCTATTTAGGCAAAAGTCTAGAAGCCCACATAGCAAACTGTCTTAGCTCATTTATTGAACACTCCCACTACCTTAACCCCCACCCCGCAGGATTTAGACCAGCACACTCCACGGAGTCAGTTATCCTAGCAGTCATGGACGAGCTTAGGATAGGGGACGACAAAGGCCTCAACCAGGCCCTGGTACTCCTGGACTTGTCAGCTGCTTTTGACACGGTAGATCATGGGCTCCTAATCGATCATGTCAGCAATGCCAGAATCCAGGGTCTGGTGTTGAAGTAGATTTCTTCTTTTCTCTGTGACAGATTTCAAGCAGTCCGCCTTGCCAATTTCTCTTCCGAGAAAATGAAACTGACTTGTGGGGTCCCCAGGGCTCTTCCCACTCGCCCCTTCTCTTCAATTTGTATAGGCTACCATTGATTTGTTCTCTGCGTAAAATAAGGGTTGAAACCTTTAACTACGCTGATGACCTTCAGCTGGTGTTTGAAATCTACTCTTCAGTATCCAATTTTCAATCTACCATGAGCTTTATTAGCGAATGGATGTACGCCAATCAATTGAAATGAAACCCTGTCAAAACCGAGCTGATTCTCACAGGAGGAACTGCCAACCCATGGAACTCTACTTTCTAGCCCCCGCTGCTGGGCAGTCCTCCACACCCAGCAGGCTCTGTAAAGAGCTTAATAGTTATAATTAGCAGCGACCTGTCCATGAAAGCCCATATCGGCTCAGTGGTCTCCACTTGTTTTTTCCACCTACGTAGAATCCGTAAGATCAGTATATACTTGACCACTGAGGCCATGACTCTAGTCACCTTAGCCTTGGTAATCTACCGAATTTATTATGCCAAATCACTATATGTTGGCATTTCTGCATGTCAACTTCATTGCTTGCAGTTGATACAAAACCAAGTGGCTAGGCTAATCCATCGTCAACCCAGACACCATCATGTCAACCCTCTCATGAAGAGTCTTCATTGGCTTCCGGAGGCCAAACGCTGTGCCTTTAAGCTGGGTTGTACCATCTTTAAAGCCCTTGCCGGGAATGGCCCAGAACTCATCTCTTCAAGGATTCAGTGCTATATCCCTTTTTGGGATACTCCTGCTTTCAAACGTATAAAACATGGAGGACTCAGATTCTCAGTCTTGGCCCCACAATTCTGGAACTCGCTTCCTGCGGGACTGAGGTCTGCGACTTCCTACACTCAGTTCAGAACACAACTTAAGACCATGCTTTTTTCCCAGGCACACGAGTAAGCTAACTGTCCTGTCGACGCCGCCTCCTCTCTTATTCTTAGCACCATGAAACTGTCTGGTGTACGCGCTTAATAAATAATTTTAACATAACATAACAATTTTGTCTGCAAGTAAATAACACCACCAGGTTTTCTACTATTCTATTAGAAAAACAGCAGTATGTGTGGTGCTTTACTTTCCAGCAGCAAGGTAACTGTCGTGGTGGAATATATACTGTTTGAAGATGTACAAGGAGTTCTGGGAATATAGAGACATCGAACTTCCTTCAAATAGATTTGAAATTGCAAAATTAAGATATCAACGATATCTTTTAAGAAAAGAAAGAAAAAGAGGAAAGAATAAGGACTGCTGTTCCTCAAGTAGTCCTGCAAATTTTACCAGAGGGCACATATCATGTGCACCTATATACATACATATGAGTGGATCGGTAACAATACCCTATTGTGGGTTTCGTCCCGCTCATTGGAAGCTTATCTCTCCCTATTGTATTTTTTGGTTATATCTGTGTTATTTCTGAGGAATGTGCTCTGGGCGGCGAAACACGTGTTGACACGATCCTACCAAGAATTGGCCACGATCTAAGCCAATATATTGTTGTTTTTTTCTTTTGTCCGTCATTGTGAGAGTATAATTTCTGTGACCTGTTGATATTATTCCCATATCCTTTCATAATAAGCTGATGGAACAAGATGATCTAGATAACTAATAGAATAGGACATACTATATGGAGTCATTAGTAATTTGTTCCTTTTCTCAAATCTATATTTTTTATGAGCTTGGCTCTTTTTATAATATTTTTAAGTGAAATATTAAGCTGCCTAAGGTCTTTATATACAGTATATTTTCCCTGCCTTGGGAGTGTCGATCATTAGCAGGGGGTCCTTGTTGTTTCCAATTACTTTCCACCACATCATACATTTTATGAGCTTATACAGGATTTGCTGATATGAAGAAGGAAAATGCTACTTACCAGTATGCATCTGTTCTTGGCATGTAGAGCTGCAGATTTGTATACTTTTGCATAGATCGCCATCTGGTGTTGGGCTCAGATGTTTGCACTTTGTTTTTGTCTTGGATGAAGTCTTTGTAGTCACAAGGTAGGTGACTCTTCCCTAGGACGATAGTGCGTATGGGCATCACCTCCATCCTTAGAAATTTTTTGCCATGCAGGGTTACGATGGAGTAGAAAGAAGTAGAAAGAGATGTCCATGTATAATGTATCTAAGTAAGATAGTACTGGAACAGATAGAGGTATCCGGGGAGGCGGGTGGGCGTATGCAAATCTGAAGCTCTACATGCCAAGAACAGATGTATACTGGTAGTAGCATTTTCCGTTCGAGGCATATGAGCTGCAGATTGTACACTTTTGCATAGACTATACAGCAGTTACCTCCTTAGCGGTGGCTACCTGTTCTTAATACAGCCTGGCCCACAGTAGTTTGTTGTTTTGCCTGCACATCTACACAATAGTGCTTTGTGAAGGTGTGTGGTGTAGCCCAAGTTGCTGCTTTGCAGATGTCATCTAGGGGAATGTTCCCTAAGAATGCCATGGAAACCCCTAGTTTGCGTGTGGAATGAGCTCTAGGGGGAATGGTTAGTGTGCGCTTGGTTTGATATAGCATATTTGTATGCATTTAACAATCCACCTTGCAATTCCTGCTTTTGAGATGGGATTGCCTTTATGAGGTGGGGAGAAAGCCACACAGAGTTGTTCGGTCTTTCTAAAGGATTTTGTCCTTTCAATGTAGTAGAGTATTGCTCTTTTAACGTCTAACGTGTGAAGAGCTTGTTCTGCCACTGAGTCTGGTTGAGGGAAAAACACTGGGAGTTCAACAGACTGGTTGAGATGGAAGGCAGATTCGACTTTGGGTAAAACTTTTGGGTTAGTCCTAAGAACCACTTTGTTATGATGGATTTGTAAAAATGGTTCTTTTATGGTTAATGCCTGGAGTTCACTAACTCTCCTTAGAGATGTGATGGTTTGGAGGGGGAATTCCTAGCGCGACGGCAGCATAAGGGGGGAGAGAGAGTAACCACTGCCCGCTCAATCCAATCCGTAAAGCAGGCCAAAGCCCCACTCAAATCAGCAGGAAGAGCGGTCTTAGAGGTTACTAGGATATCCTTGAAGGCAGCCGGATTGATTTTAGCGGTAGCGGGGCTAGAATTAGCCTGATGGTCTGCGGCCTCTTCTCCCACTAGTGAAACAAGAAAGGAAGTGATCTGACCAAGGGACTGGAAGAGGATTCTCAATGCAGCTAGGGAAGTTGGAGCAGATGGGGTCCAAGATGTGGCCCCCACAGTGAGTCGGGAGACTGACCCATTGGGTGAGCTGGGCTAGATTCAAGAAATCTAAAAGAGACTGAGTATTTCCCAAATCCGTCTGATCCAGATGGATATTAAGGTCTCCCAGAAAGAGATATTGGGAAAAGCGCAAGGCTCGAGGAACGATAACCTCCTCAAGACCACTAAGAAAATGGCCCGCAAAGCCGGGCGGCCTATACACCAGCGTCCCACCCAACGTAGAATGGGCCGAAAAAGCAATGGTAAAATCCAAGAATTCGCCCTGCCCCATACAATGTTAGATCCTTGAGTGACCTCCCACACATCCCTATACACAATAGCAACACCAACCCCCTGCCACAAGGGCGGTCCACCCGCGAGATTCTGAAACCCACTGGAATAGCCATCTGAACAATAGGGTTGGAGGAATCATTCAGTCAGGTCTCAGTAATGAACAGGGAGGTGTTCTGCAAGGAGATATATGTTTTGCGGAATGGCCCATCTCCATATACTCTGAGCTAGGTGTGAAAGCTGCAGAGAGTGTGTTCCCCTTTGTTTCTGTATTTAGTACATTGCTGTCATGTTGTCTGTACGTATCAGGACAGCTTTGCCTAGGAGGTAGAGTTGAAAAGATTTTTACCCTAGGAAGATTGTTAACAATTCCTGGTAGTTTATGTGGAATTGTCTTTGTTGTGGGGTCCATATGCCCTGGATGGTATGGGTCTGAAGATGAGCTCCCCAGCCGGAGAGCGATGCATCTGCTGTTAGCACTGTCTGTGGAACCGGGTCGAGGAATGGCCACCCTTTCGAAAGGTTTTGTGTGTTCCACCACTGCAGAGAGCAATGGGTGCGGGCGTCTACCAACACCAGATCTGTTAGCTGACCTTGAGCCTGGTTCCACTGACGTGCCACACATTCCTTTAAGGGACGCATTTGGAGTCTTGTATAAGGGACGAGGAGAATGCAGGAGGCCATCATCCCAATTAACTGCATGAACACTGGCGCTGGTAGTGAGTGTTGAGGCTGAAATTTCGGATTAGAGCCTAGAGCCTTTATGGCGCTTATCCTGACTGGATTCGGATATGCTAGAGCTTTTGAAGTGTCTATTGTAGCCCCTAGGTATTGTTGTATGCTGGACGGTTGGAGATGGGATTTGGCGAGGTTTATTGTGAATCCCAAGCTGTGAAACAGCTGAATTGTGACCATCTGCCACATACCTGAGATATTTCCTGTGAGCGGGGTGAATGGGAATATGGAAGTAGGCGTCCTTAGATCCAGAGTTGAGAGAAAGTCGCCTTGTTGAAGTAGTGGGAGCACCTGATGTAGAGTGACCATGTGAAAGTGGTCTGGCTGAACGTAGAGGTTTAGCGGTCTGAGGTCCAGTATGGGCCTGAGGGAGCCGTCCTTTTTTGGGATTAGGAAATACAGGGAGTAAACCTCTTGGCCTTGATGAGGCAAGGGGACTGGTTCTATTGCATGTTTTTGTAATAGAGAGAGAACCTCTTGTTTGAGAGGTTTCAGATGTTCCGAGGACATGGGACGCTGTCTGGGAGGAATGTTTGGGGGGTAGATGTGAGGCAATGATCATACTGGATAATTTGTCTTACCCATTTGTCTGTTGTGATGGAATTCCAGACAGGTAGAAACAGGGTAGTCACTGTTTAGTGGTGGGAGGGTACAGCTATTGTTGCTACGTCCTCTCCCTTTATTATTGTTGCCTCTGTAGCCTCCGTGAAAGTATGCTTCCGGGGATGTTTGAGTGGGGCTCTTGTAGGAGGAAGAGGGATATACTGAACCCATGGTTTTGGGGCCGGCTCTGTAGAAGGAGTGGCGAAAAGAGCCTCTAGGGGAAGGAAACTGTAAGGCCCCCATAGATTTAGCAGTTTCGGTATCCTTCTTCATCTTTTCTAGGAATGTGTCAACTGCGGGGGCGAAAAGATGTTCCTGATCAAATGGTTGATTTAAAATAGCAGTTTGAACCTCCTGCTTAAATCCGGAAACCCGGAGCCAAGCGTGTCTACGCAATAAGATGCTAGTGTTAATTGCACGAGATGCTGTATCTGCCGCATCTAGCGCACATTTTATTGAGGTGTTGGTAATCAGTTTGCCCTCCTGGATAAGGTCGTTGGCTTTTTGTTTGTACTGGTCAGGAAGGTGTTCCATGAGCTTTTCAAGCTTGTCGTAATGAGCCCTGTCGTACCTGGCCAATAAAGCTTGGGCATTGGTGATCTGCCAGTGGTTTGCAGCCTGCGACGCAATACGTTTCCCGGATGCGTCAATTAATTTGGATTTCTTATCAGAAGGGGGGGTGTCGCCTGTACTTTGTGAGATTGCGCGCTTGCGTGCGTTAGTTACCACAAGGGAATCTAAGGGAATCTGACCTTTAATGTAAATTGGGTCATTGGGAGCTGCCTTGTATTTTTTATCCACCCTGGGATTGAGAACCTTGGTTCTGACTGGGTCCTTAAAAACCTCTGGGGCATGCTTTAGCAAGCCTTTTAACATTGGCAGGGTGCTTGTTGATTTTTGCCAGGGTGCGAAGGTTTCTAGCGAAAAATCTTCATCTAAGGGGTCGGAATGTAAGGGGACCCTGTGGTATTGGGCAGCCCTGTTGATTAGTTGCGCAAACCCAGTGTTATCATCTGGTGGTGACGGCTTAGATGGATAGAGATCCGGATCATTATGTGGGTCGGGATCTGTATTGTAGTCACCCCAAATGTCTACGTCATGTGGGATGTTATGTGAATGATCATCCCCATGTGGGTCTATATCTCTACCTGTGTCATCCTCACTATCTGATGGTTGAGGTGAAAATATAGGTTGTGGGGTGTGTGGTGGAGAAATCAATAGATGTGGATTAATTGAAGGGGAAGAAGGAGGTGGGGACGTGTTAGTGCCCATGTCCTGTCATTCGAGAGGTGTAGCAGGTTCTTCTGCAGTGTCCAGTTTCCTCTTTTTGGAGGCTTGATGACTAGTTTGCCTGTGTTTGGGTCAAAAAACAAAGTTTTTGCTTTGGATCTGCCAAATCAGGTGCAGGCTGCGTGGGCAAAATGTTTTTGTTCGGTGTCGAAGATTTTGGATCCGAACCTTCTTTGGAGGGAGTCTGTGAGGCTTTCCGTGGGGTCTTACACTCTTTAGGTTTTTGCGGCTCCGATACTTTTTTTAGTTCCGATGATTTTTGGTAGTTAGAAGCCTTTCTCGGCTCCGAAGATTTCTTCGGTTCTGAGGGTTTGTCCTTGCTATGCTTCGATACCGAGGGCTCTGGCGTCGAGGCTGTCTTTGGCGTGGACAAGTGTTTGACTTGCTGCTTCGGTGCCGTGGAGGACTTTCCAGCGTCGGAATGGGTTTAGGTTTCGTAGCCAGGCCCGAGGGCGGGGCATCTGAAACATGTTGCCGGTGTCGACCCGAGCCAGAGGGCGAGGGTATTACCGGGGCCTTTGGTTTATTTTTCGGGAGGGGGGTTTCGGTACTCACGGACCTCTGAGCCGGGGTGACTGTCTCTTGTTCAGCGTCGGAGTCGCCGGCCACGGAGACGGAGACTTGTTCTTCATCACCTGATTGTTCTGGCTGGATATCAGGGTCTGCGTCGAAGATGTCCGGAATCAAACTGCTTCCGCAAGACATTTCGTGACGTCGAGCCTGACGATCACGGATGGTTTTCTTTGACCTGAACGATGCACAGGCCTTGCAGTTTTTATCTTCATGCTCCGGGGAGAGGCAGAGATTGCACACCTCGTGCAAGTTTGTGTGTGGGAGCTTAGCAGCACCAATCCTGGGGCATTTCTTGAAAGTAGTCCTTTCCATTGACTGCAGGTGTGGTTAGCGCGGAGAGGCCCAATGGCCCGCGTCGAGGAGTTAATTTTAAGATGCACGTCGGAAAGGGAAACGCGATCGAGACAATACCGTCGAGTGGAGAGGGATTGCGCGTCGAAGGGAGATTCGAAACCGATATCGACCCGGAGCGCAGCAATTCACATCCAAGCCCGATGGCGGAAAAGAACAATCTAAGGATGGAGTTGATGCCCATGTGCACTATCGTCCTAGGGAGGAGTCACCTACCTTGTGACTACAAAGACTTCTTCCAAGTCAAAAACAAAGTCAAAAACAAAGTGCAAACATCTGAGCCCAACACCAGATGGCGATCTATGCAAAAGTATACAATCTGCAGCTCATATGCCTCGAACTTAGGGGGTCATTATGATAGCGGGCGGATCGCCACTGCATTTATGGCTGTGGCGATCCACCCGCTAAAATCCACCGCCGGCATTACTTTTACCCCCGCCACATTACGATGGCGGGGGGGACCCCTGGGGATGGGAAGACCATCCGCTGGTTTTCCGCCCGGTAGGCAAGCTGCCTGATTGCCTACCGGGCGGAAAAGCCCAGGAAAATGGTGGCGGTGCCTTGCAGGCACGGCCATCCATATTATCATCGTGGCGGTGAACTGCCTTTCCATTGCGGAGACTCCACCATGGAAAGGCAGGCGGTTTTGTCTATGGGGGCCCGTTGCGGGCCCCCAGGGTGTTCGGGGGTGGGGGGTGCACGGGGGGTACCCCCCTGCATTTGCATGCACAAGGTGGCAGGCACCGCGGTGCCTGTCACGTTGTGCATTCAAATGCACAACATGCATTGTACACATTGCGGTGGTTGTTGCTTGCAGCATCGCCCGCCTCAATGTTTAAAATTTAGGATGTGCCTGCCAGTCTGGCGGGCGCATCCGAATGCCACTTGCGGGACTGCCGCAACAATGGCGGGCGTCCCTTTTCCCGATACGGTGGCAGGCGGACAAAGTCCGCCCGCCATCGTAATAGCCCCCATAATGTTTCTGCAGTGGATTTAATTTCCATTTCCACATGCTTTATAGAATAACCTGCTAAATACCCTTTGGATGTCTGTGGATTTAAGTTTCTGTAATAACTGGGACACAAGCAGTCCACACTTTAACCCCACTGTGATAAACAAGAACACTGAAACTGTTTTTTATTACTTTGCTTGCTCTCACTCTGACTACAGTGTATATTGATCACTCAGGATTATCAGTATTTCTTTTATGAGTAGTGATGTAAAACTGATGAAGTTGAGTTCTATGTGGCATGAAATGGGGCTTGACTGGTGTCAGAATGAGGGTATGGACCCCTCACCATAGCTTGCAGGGAGGGGAGGTGGGGGCAAGGTCTTTGGGTACGGTCAGGATATGTAAAATGGTGACGGTGCCTAGCAGGCACTGTCCGCCTAATTACAATGCTGGCTGCAGCCAGCCTTTCCATGGCGTGGAAACCGCCATGGAAAGACTGGCAAGGATTGGATTTTTAGTCCTGTTGCGGGCCCTCCTTGTGTTGGGGGGGTGGTGCACTGGTGGGTACCTATGGTACCCCCTACATTTCACTGCACTAAGTGGCAGGCAACGCGTGGAGTCTGCCACGTAGTGCAGGGAAATGCACGACATGCTATTTTAGCAATGCGGCGGGTGCTGCAACCAGTAGCACCCACCGCAATGTTAACCTAGCATGATGCGACCACCACGGCGTCGGTGGAATCATAATACGTGGTGCAGGACAGCCACCTTCCAGGCAGCTGGTCCCAGGCACTACTACGATGAGCCATCATAATCGGCCCCTTATTACAGCACAGTTGCAGTTTTGACTCATCCTACTGTGGGGAGCAGGATTAATGTGTCTTCTGCAAAGCCACACCATGTAACATGGAGAGGATGTGGTGTAAAGGCCATAGCTGCTGACTTTGCAGCTGGAGAGTGAGGTTTGAGTCTGGGTGTCAGCTCAACACATCCTGTGATTCTGGGCAAATCATTTAATTTCCCTGTGCCTACTAAGCACTCCCATGCCTTCGGCTCGAGTTTGCACTATATAAAACTGCAAAAAAACTTTCGGTCACATAACTGTATTTTATGTGGATAGCTCATTTGGTTATTACTGCTTTTGTCACAGAGAGCATTTTGTTACCTGCAGTTCATAAGTTACAGTCCTAGCATAGCACAGTCAGCTATGAGCTATCATCAAACAGATAGATACAAAGCACAGGTTCAGAACCTTATAGCTTTTTCCCACAACTTTTGATTAGTCTAGGACAGCTAAAAAAAAAAAAGAGTATAAATGTAATACATTCTTATTAGTGAAGGCAACCCCTGTCACTGTGTTATGCTTTAAATCCCAATCACTGCGTTATATTTTAAATCCCAAGTTTTCATTTCTCCAGGCCATGCACTCAACTTTCAATGGCATGTGACTCACACACCTTGTAGTCCTTATTTTCTTGTGTAACATTTCCTATATTAGTTTACACACTTACATGATTCATTGTCTCTGTAAGTTGTGTATTATGGAATGCTCTTTGGCACCCGATATTGGGATACGTAGTGTTATCAAAGAAATTAAACACATGTGAGAGAAGGTCTATAGAGTGGTGCATTTATAAGTATGTAAGGGCACTGAGGGGTATGCACTGCACTGGAGTGTACCTCATTTTGCAAGCAGACCAGTTTGAGCATTAGGCACATTTTTGACTTGTTTTTAATGTTTTGTACACACTTGCGCTTTAAAATGCGTTATTTGGATCCTCTTTTTTCAACAATTTGCAGCAAATGTGTGGTGTAAAATCCACCATTTGATCTTCAGGCTCGCTCCATATACTTGGTTAAAAGGTTTCCTCCCAACCACTTTGAAAATCCACAAGTTGCCACTGTTCTGACAGGATCTTGCTGCTTTCATACCTCCTTTCTTATTTGAAGTTATTGAATTTGTCACTTAAAATAAATCATTTATTAATTGAGAATGGCACTGTAACATAATTCTAGGGTTGAAGATACAGGGTGCATCATTTTTATCTCAAATGGAGGGCAAGCCATTCGTGTACTTGGACATAAATTGTTCCTGTTATGCTATTGCTGACTATTTGTTGATAGTCGATGAATAGAAAAAGTGCATGGCAATCAGCTGGTGGAAAACGAAAAGAATTTTTTGAGCCCAAGAGAATCAAAAGGCAGGCTCTGATAGTCATACTCAGATTTTTTTTTTTTTAGAACAACAAAGAAACGTTCAAATGTCTTGTTAACCTGAATCTATTTTAGAGCCACAGAGGGGTTCATTTACAACCCAGTACACCATATGCGCACAAAAAGCTAGAAATTCAATTTTTATCAAGGAAAGAATTCTAAAAAAGTTCTTATCACAGGCATAAATATTCTCAGGGATATAGCGCATGTGAGGGCTGAATTTAAATGCCATAAACATTTGAAAATTCTGCCAAAAAACTATTATTCACAAGGAACTCATAATATAAAAAATGGAAATATGCTAGGAGCAATAGTTCCTTCGACTAAATAAGAAATGCAGTTAGATTCAATAAGTATAACATTACACCACTGTTATTTCATTAGTAATGGTAATGAATTAATCATAAGAATTTTCCATGTTGTAACTGTTTGACACAACTTTGACTTTCACCCGAGGAGAATGATTGCCCGCAGTAGATTATTTGGAATTCCCCAGTTCTGTAGGTTCCACCACAGTTTGTTCCTTTCCACTGAGTCGAAGGCGAATGAGTAATCAATAAAGCATGCATATAAGGGATGTGAGTACTGGCTTAGAGCTTGTTGGATTAAAAAGGATATAGCCACGATATTGTCAATGGTTGACGAGTTAGCCCTAAAGCTGGTTTGACCAAACGGAATCAGTTTGTTTTCTTCCACCCAAGACTCTAGTTCTTTAGGAGGATGGCGGTGTATCCCTTGGCTTCAATTTCGAGAAGTGCAATGAGATGATAATTGCCTGGATACAGTCTATCGCCCTTCTTAAATATTGGATATAGGATGGAACCTATCCAACTTTCCGGAACCTGTCCAGTGACTGAGCAAGTATGGCGGTCCATAGTTGGACTAGGTTCATTACAAGTTCCACTGGATTGGTTATTAGTGCTTGTTTGGGTTGCACTAACTTGCTCACTTGAAGGGATACTAGGAGTGATAGAATTGCTTATTTGAGTGCCTCCATTTTTACTAAAAGTCCAATAGGACTGCCATCTAGGGGTGCTGTGGATTCAGGTTTTTGATTTTTTTGCACGCTTGTGTTATTATCTGGCTGCAATCCTGAACGTTCACTTCGGTTGACAATTGATTGTCGTGTAGGGGCTGGTAGAGCATGCAACAAAGGGGATGTCAATAGTGAACTTTGCACATTAGAGGAACCTGCTCCATAGTCGACTGAAGGGCATCCAAAAGCAACTTTCTTAGCTACTCCCCTTGCCTTAAAAAGAAGGTATGTGTTGTTAGCCTCATAGTCATTTGCCCCTTGAGCATTGGTTATTCATTTGATCTTAAACTGCTTTATTTTTAGCCTTTTTCAATCGTTTTTTGGATCTTTTTGAGAGTACCCATGTCCACTAGTTATCCTTTTGTATAGTATTAGTTTCCTTGGTGTTAGTTTACTGAGAGGTGTAGATCCATGGGGTTTATCTTTATGAACGGCTGTTCTAGGAATATCAGGGCAATTAGTTGTTGGCTTCTGTTTTGATGAAAAAGGCGGGAGAGATGTATTTGACGCTATGTCTGCATGGCCATCTGTCAAAGAGTCTAGAGATTAACTGATTTCTCTAGGAATAGATTTAAAGGATCCATCAGGCCTATTGTAACAGAGGCTTGATTAGCTGTTTTTTCTGGTAGTAGGCTTACCGGATCCAAAGTTGCAGGAAATGTATGAGAGCCCAGTTTGTCTAGGTGTTGGAAGGCGAGTTTCCACTCTGAAATCATAGAAGCTAATACCTCTGGTAAAGTGCATAATTTTTCAACTATTTTGTGGCTGTTGCATGATGGCTTTTCATTTCCTGCTAGGCTGGTGCATTGCACCCTTTACACCAGGTTAGTAAAGTTGGCCCCATCCTAGCAGTTGAAGTGGCTACAGCTTGACTCAGATCTAGTTGCAATTCTAGTTTCTCCGATTGCCTTGTGAAGGCATTTATTGTAGCCACCACAGACATATTAATGGTAGCCAATAGCTCATTGTGTGGTTGGCGTGCTGGCAGGACTGACCTGTTATAGATGTTCTCATCCCATAGAGGGCTATCATCCTGTAGCCCTGAGGGCAGTGTGCGACATGTTTAGATTTGTGGAAAGTTTTCAGGTCCCTCGGGATCTCTGTTGAATCTGTCAAGCCAGTGGTGCTCTTACTCTTACTTTCCCCTGGCATAAGGATGCCTTCTTCCTGCGTTCTGTCATTGTGGATTCGAGCAGTAGTTGTAATTAACTTCTTTAAAGGTGGAGTTGAGGAATGATGGTGGACTTGGTGCTGTTGGGCTTTAGCCAGAGAGGTTTCAGTACTGGCACACAATATATTTCCTTCTGACTTCAATATAAAGTTCAGTTCAGCTAGATACATGTCTGACAGACTTTCAGAGGAAATTTCAATGATGGGAATAGCCACATTTTGTTCCTCCATGTTGGATGGGATTATATTGTATTTTTGGTTATGGTTGACATAATACTTAGGAGTTGAGTCTGCCTCATTTATCGTGTTTGATTCAGCTCCTATAACAACAGGGCTTGTACAGAGAACACGATGAAGGGGTGAAGTAGTGGATTTTTTAACTAAAAAAATAATCAATCAATACTTTCTTGCTGGTTGCAACCTTGCTACTGGTTTGCTTATTGCTAAGTCCAGGTGTGGATATCGACTGTGAGCCACCCAGAGGCTTACTGACGATGACTCTGGGTTGCCTATGGGCTGTGCCTCCATTTTGGCTGACAGCACTTGTGGATTGGGAGTCCATATGAGCTAGGGGTGACATTAGTCCTGCAGGGGCTGCAGTGGCCCTGAGATTAATATCGTAGCAGTCAGTGCCTGATCGAATATGAACGTGATGGCCGGTCTCCTTTCTTTTGACCATTTTGTAATTGTTGTAGTGGAAGAGCTTCTCTTTAGTGTGGCCAGCAGCTCCTGCACCTGCCAGGGTGGCTCAGCCACAGGTTTTGCCCTCCTCATTTTCCTAACACTATTTGGTCGGACCGTGGGTTCAGATCATAGCAAAGGCAATGCCCATCCATAGCATGCCAGTGTTTGCAAGTTCTTTTTTTGCGGAATGCAATAAAATATCCTCATATTCGTCTGCTCCTCTCAGGTACATGAAGTTAAATTCTGCAGTTATATGTGTAGTGACAAAGTCTTAATCCTGTCAACCAGCAATACTCCTGCTGGTTTTTCTGGCATGTCATTTGATATAAAGGGAGTTATAATTTTTTAAGCTGAAAGACACATCAAGGAAAATGAAACAGCAGTAGAAACATAACATATGACGGCAGATTAGGACAGCTGTGACCATCTAGACTGACTGCTTTCCCCTTACCTGAGGGTTTCCTTGAGAACGGCTCGGATCAGAGGCAGTTTTGGAACATCCTCTGCATTGGGAACTTGGCTTTTCCCCAGGTTTGTGACAATTTCCTCGTACACCCTTAGTTGAACATCTGGATGCTTGGCCAAAAGTAATGCTGCCCAGGACAAAGTGAACGAGGTCTAAGAAAAGAATCAAACACCATCAAGAGGAGGAAAATCTTTGCAGCAACAATGAAAGCTATGACATGTCACTTGGTTATAGTTGCTTGCAAGTTATATTTTGACTTAATGCATAGATTAACTAAAATTCCTTAAAAAACGAAATCCCAAGGCACTTCAAATCCCTGTGCCGTGTGCCAATGACTGTCACTTGGTTATAGTTACTTGTAAGTTTTATTTTGACTTAATGCATAGATTAACTGAAATTCCTTAAAAAGCTCAATCCCAAGGCACTTCAAATCACTGCGCCGTGGGCCAATGACTCCCAAGTACCATATATCTCCTCTGACCCTAGTGAGGGTTATGGTATCACACAGTTCAACAGACCACCTAAACAGAAACAAAAAAGAGACAATGCCATGCTCATCATAAAACAATGTACATAAACGTCAATTTTACAGTGTTGACTAAGGTTGAGATGCCAAGCAGGTGCTGCTCGAAAAGCTTGTTATTACCCTACCCCTAAATTCAAGAAGAAAGATTGAGAAATGTTAGCAATCGATGCAAGAGAATGCCAGAGAAATGTAAAGTTCCCAAGCCAGTCTCTATGACACTTGTTTCTCCTGGGAATTGGAGGTGAAAACATACAAATCTGGTAATCAAGAGAACGAGACACCTTAAATTCAACAGCTTGCATGAAAATGATTTATTTATAATCTTAAGTGGTATATGTTTTGTATGGGGGTAACAGTATGGTATTCAGATAAGAGGGATGTAAATAAAACTACCAACAGGGAGTGCTGTGTTTCACCTCTCACCTCTCCCCTGGCTTTTTTCTTGTGTGTGCTTGAAGAGACAAAGTAAGAGAATAGTGTTTTTTCGGGAATCACAGAACCCTTCTCAACCTAAAATTAATTAACGTGAGCACTCACCTCAGTAGGTAAAAAAAAAATAAGATAACTGTCTGGATTGTGCACGTAATCAGGTTCCAAGGGGGGCAGCTTTTGACAAAGTTCTGTGCACAGTTTCAGGAATGGTGTTGTAACAGATGCAGTACATCCATACAGAGCCCCCAGAGTATACTACAGTGCTATGGCAACTGCAGGAAGCTAGGCCATCTTCAATGATAACATAGACAGACAAAGATACTTTCACCTTGTCCTGGGTACTTTTTATTTTACCGTGCTCAAGTACGAGTCTAATCTTAGATTTAAAACTGGCCACGTTATATTAGTTGGAAGAATCCCACAAAGAACGGTGAGCTCGTAATGTTCAATGGACCAAATTCTGTCTGTAAAAAGTTACCCAAATAATGGGAATAGGGTTGATGAGAGGTAACACAGGACAGTAACGCTAGTAAACCATATGCTTCTTTAGGGTTTTCACATGAACATTATTACTTTTATCATTTTCGTATGCTGCAATGAAGTTCCATTTTTGTAGGGTCTTCCCAAAAAAGTCAGCGGGTATTTCTTATGAGAATGCAGATCTGAGATTCTGCGTATGAACCAAGGCCAAGGAGCTTGAATTTCCTCTCATCAAATTATAATGCATGGCATTGCAAACCAATAAACCACAGACTTTTCCTCCCTGCTCTCCTAAAACATGTGCTCAACAAAACAGTCTTAATGAAAATAGTTGTGAACTCTAGCAGACTAGCAAAAGCTACAATCACTGAGCAAGGCTCAATGCTGGCAGTGAAATTGGATAGTTGCAGAATACTTCCATATGTTAGGCCAGTGCCGAGAGTAGTATATCTGAGAGACAATGGGCCCGATTCACAGAACTAACTTAAGACAAAATCCTAAACTTACTACCATTTTGGTATTCACAGAAGGCACTTACTCATTTTGGTATTCACAGAAGGCACTTACTCATTTCGGTATTCACAGAAGTTAGGAGTCCTAACTTTAGGACTCCTAAATGCCTTCTGTGAATACCGAAAGTCTTAAAATTAGGATTTTTCTCAATTTAGTAGTCCTAAATTTAGGACTCCTAACTTTAGGACTCCTAAATGCCTTCTGTGACTACCGAAAGCCTTAAAATTAGGATTTTTCTCAGTTTAGTAGTAGTATAGTTAGGACTCCTAACTTTAGGACTCCTAAATGCCTTCTGTGAATACCGAAAGTCTTAAAATTAGGATTTTTCTCAATTTAGTAGTCCTAAATCTAAATTTAGGACTACTAAATTGAGAAAAATCCTAATTTTAAGACTTTCGGTATTCACAGAAGGCATTTAGGAGTCCTAAAGTTAGGAGTCCTAACTATACTACTACTAAACTGCGAAAAATCCTAATTTTAAGACTTTCGGTATTCACAGAAGGCATTTAGGAGTCCTAAAGTTAGGACTCCTAACTTCTGTGAATACCGAAATGAGTAAGTGCCTTCTGTGAA
Organism: Triturus cristatus; assembly: GCF_964204655.1. Taxonomy (NCBI): domain Eukaryota; kingdom Metazoa; phylum Chordata; class Amphibia; order Caudata; family Salamandridae; genus Triturus; species Triturus cristatus. The sequence continues at coordinate 1,152,515,972 of NC_140583.1, read as the reverse complement.
TACCAAAATGAGTAAGTGCCTTCTGTGAATACCAAAATGGTAGTAAGTTTAGGATTTTGTCTTAAGTTAGTTCTGTGAATCGGGCCCAGAATATATTCATTCTAATGAATAGGACTTTGAAAAAAGATGTATTGTCCGAACATAGCCTGGTAATTCTGAAAGATCCACCTCATCAGTCAATATGAATAACACTGTACTTATGTTTCTTATTGAGAAATCTACTCAGGACTAACAGCACCTTTAAGAACACACCAACCTTGAGAAAGCCCAGACTGCCACAAAGAGTGAAGCAAGTATTGGCATGAATCAATTGAAGTGTGCTATATTAGATGAATCTACTCTCTCTGAATAATAATGGACGATATCCAAATTAAGATTATTGCACCACAAGAATTCACTGCGGTCTTGAAGATTAAAGATTCCAATGAAATGTATACATATATATATATTCACTTAAAAAACCATAGGTTTCACACATGTTATAGTTAGCTGGACATTTCCCTCGTAAAAAAACCAATGAAATTCCCCCGTTATAGTTAGTGCAGGCAACTATAACTCACGCGACCTCAATCCTCTGCTGATGACGTCAGTTATTACATCACTGTATTTAGACACCTATTTACCCATGTCTTCTTCCATTAATCTTTAGCTATACATATATTACAAATATTTATTTTTCAGAAAGACACATATGTAATCAGTGATGTAATATCTGACGTCATCAGCAGAGGATTGCGGTCACGTGAGTTATAGTTGCCTGCACTAACTATAACGGGGGAATTTCATTGGTTTTTTACGAGGGAAATGTCCAGCTAACTATAACATGGGTGAAACCTATGGTTTTTTAAGTGAATTTGCAAGGTTTTTTAAATGCTAATTCCTAACTATAACGTGTGTGAAGCCTATGGTTTTTTAAGTGAATTTGTAAGTTTTTTTAAATGCTAAGTTATGTATTTATTAATACATTTTTTTTTCAGGTTTTTCACCGTGCGCGCATGGTGCGCGCACGGTGCGCTTCGCGTTGTGCGTGCCGTGCGCGTACGGTGCGCGCACCTCGCGCTTTTTCGAAAAAAAAAAAAAAATGTTTTTTTCACCCTGGTGGTTCCTTCAGTGACCCCCTGACAAAGGCTAGGGGGTCAGGAACTGTCCACCCTGCCCCCTTTTCACGTTCTCCACCTTTGTCTTTCACTGCCTCAGACTGCGAGAGACAAAATGGCGGCCGACACTTCCTGATTTCGACCGATTCGAATGTTTACTGACATCTAACAACCAATCAGAATTGCGCTCGCGCACGGCAGTGTGCGCGTACGGTATGCTTACCGTACGCGCACGGTGCGCGCCTATAGATATTTATGTACTTCTAACTGCAATTTTCTCAGGAACTAATGAACAGATTGACTCCAGATATGCACATCCCTGACCTGAGGACTACCTCTTTGCCAAATTTAAAGTAATTCTGTTCAGCCGATTGGGCTGTACCTTGGACTAAAGGTCCCTATGGAAAATTGCATGGGAAAAATGCGTTTTGGGACCCCCCTTTTTTCTCAGCCCCTGCTTGACGAATCCCCCCGAGACTTTCAGGGTAGGAGCAGAGCGGAGCGCCCCACCTATTTTGAAAATTTCGCGAGGATTCATCAATCGGCGCCAAAGTTATTCCAAATAGAATGTTGCGGATTTCCTATGGAAACACGGTCCTAACTATAACTATCTACTGGCGACTGCCAGTAGATAATATATATATATATATATATATATATATATATATATATATATATATATATATATATATATATATATATATATATATATATATATATATATATATATATATATATGCCACAGAACTTCCTTCCATCAAAAAGAAGAGAGGGACACAGCGGTGCTCGTCATCAAGACATTTATTTGAAAAGCGATCTGCATGACCGGTTTCGGCGTTGAGCCTTCTTCAAATGCCACAGTTTGCCCAAAATGTTCCCATCTGGTCTATATAGGGCTCCTCCTACACAGTGGTGAAAGGCCCAGCTGCAGCTAATTATCGTGCCGACTCCTCAGCAGCCTCTGCCACGGACTGCTGATCCCATCATGCACCTTGGTGGTATTCAGTATGCTGCAGTGGGAAAAGTCTTGCGAAAATACTGGGAATAAATGTCCTTGGGTCCCCAACTTCCCAGCCTCCTTGCCCTGAGTCTCCAAGACTGGAGGTGCAGTAACTGTGCATGCGCCTCTCCGACGAGTCTCAGACCGCCTACTTGAAGAACACAGGCAGGCGGGCGGGCTATGCAGATCCGATACCTCGGGTATATATATATATATATAATACAAACGTTATATTATAGTCAGTACTATGTTTCCATAGGAAAAAGTTTTTTGACTTGGCTATATCTTTGGCGCCAGTTGCCAAATCTTCACAACATTACCCCAAAATATTCAACACTCACTTCAGCTGCTGTCTGAAAATGTTTCAGGTTGAATCATGAAGAGGGGCCGAGTAAAAGGGGGGGGGGGGTGCAAAAACACATTTTCCCCTTGTTAATTCCCATAGTGATTTTGAACACAACTACAGCCCCAACTACTGGAAGGAATTACACTTAGTTTGGCATAAAGCTAGCTCTTGGTCTAAAACGCACACTTTTTGTGATTTGGTGTAAATCTGTTAATTAGCTTTAGAGATATTAACTAAAACCCAATCTGTATATTTGGGGGAGCAGATCTGCTCTGGATCCCCCCCACAGTGGATCCCCATGTTCACGCGCCACAGCAGGGCCATGATTGGCTGGCCGCAACCTGTCTGGGAAGTTGCAGCTATTTTATGTATCGAGAAACGTCCCCCGGGCTGAAAATGTCTGAGCAAATTGAATAAAGGAGTCAGGGTAGAGGTACCCTGACTCTATGTGTCTGTTAGAGTGGTCCCAAAGGGACTAATAAAGGGTAAAAAATTGCCTTACATGTTTTTTTCTCAACACGTGGGAATCGCCGTATACCCCACAGTGCTCAGTGGACCCGTGTCCCCTGTTGAACTGTAAATCCTGACATAGCTTATCAGAGGCCTCGTAGGACTGCTGAGAGCTGATCAGAGACCCCGCTCCCTTTGTCCACCACTCTGCAAACATGCCTCCTGGTGCACTACTGGTTGGGGGATGAAGTCCCCTTGGATGCTGAGGGTCCTTGGGGGCCAAGAACCCCTTCTGGTCCCACCTGTAAGTCGCACACAGCAAGATTGCTGAGAGGTCATCAGTGACCCCGCCCCCTTTCTCCAGCACACTGCAAACACACCTCCTGGCCCCCTGTAGTACAATTATAATCCCTGGGGAGGTGGTGACCCCCATGGCTAATCTAAACCCTAGGAGGGGGGCCCCATGCACCCCTCCTTTTAAAAAAAAAAAAAGCCTGCATGCCCCTGGGACCTGACCCACCCAGGGGCTATAATGTAAACAAGCACAGGAGCCCACTTTTTTTTTTTTAATTCTCGCTTGAGTCACAGATCCACTGCAAAATTTGGCGAAGATTTAAAAAAAAAAATGCTTTTTGGCTCTGTCAGGGTCCCAGGGGGACTCCATGGCCAGAACTGGGGGATTAGGGTATTCCTACCCTGCCCTTTTTTCTTTTTTTAAACAGTTTTTTCAGGGTCTCGGCGGAAGCTGAGTCCCAAGATGGCTGCCAACACTTCCTGGTTGAAGTGTTGGCAGCTAATCAGATCTCAGCAGGAGATCGGGAGGGTTCGCGGAGCCTTCGTATCCCTATATATTCAAATAAGAATTACAGTTAATATCTGTAAAACTACTGTAAGGATTACACCAAATCAGAAAAAGGCACTTCTCTGGACCAATATCTACCTTTCTGCCAAATTTGGAGAAATTCCGTTCAGCGGTTCGGACTGTAGTGTCTAAAATCCCTATGGGAAATTGAATGGGGAAAGCACGTTTGGGACCCCATCCCCGTTTTCTCAGCCCCTGCTAGACGGATCACCTCACAACTTTCAAGACAGCAGCTGAAGTCAGTGGAAAGAAGTTTTGAAAATTTTGTGAGGATTCATCAAATGGCGCCAAAGTTACAATAATGCTTTTTCGATGGAAAATAGGACCTAACTATAACTACCTACTGGCAACCACCATATATATATATATATATTATCTACTGGCGGTCGCCAGTAGATAGTTATAGATAGGACCTATTTTCCATAGGAAATCTGCAACATTCTATTGGGAATATCTTTGGCGCCGATTGACGAATCTTCGTGAAATTCTCCAAACTTTTGGCCAGCTCCGCTCCGCTCCTACCCTGAAAGTTTCGTGGTGATTCGTCAAGCAGGGGCCGAGAAAAAAGGGGGGGGTCCCAAAACACGTTTTCCCCATGCAATTTCCAATAGGATCTGTTGTCACAGCTACAGCCCGAACGGCTGAACGGAATGACACCAAATTTGGCAAAGAGGTAGTCCTCAGTTCGGACTCGTGCCTTTTGCATATATGGTGTGAATCTGTTCAGTAGTTCCTGAGAAAATTAAGGTAAAAAAGTTAGTGATATCTATGGCCGCACCGTAAGCGCACCCCCCCGAATCGAGCGCGCACCCTCCCGATCGCGCGCTGAATGCTAATTGGCTGTCGAGCGTCTCTCTACATTCGAAACCAGCAACTGTTGGCGGCCATTTTCTGCCTCGGTAGAAGCGAGGCTGAAGAAGCAAGGGGAATAAGTGTGTAAAAGATATAAAGGGGGCAGAGTGGAAATACTGTGACCCTCTAGAGGTGCTTAGGGGGTCCCAGAAGGACCCCCTGGGGCCCCCTTTTTTTAAAAAAAGCGGTGAAATGCGCGCACGGTGCGCGCATCCTATCGCGTCGGATGCACAGATTCTCTCGTGGTGGGTTCGCGGATCCAAGGGAAAAAAAAATGAAATTGTTGAGAGATAAAGATTAAGCTTAAGTGTTTTGTTCTTGAGTGGCTCTAAAAAGAGCCGTTGTGTTCATTGAGAGTTTTTGGTACTTATAAGTAAGCACCTATACAGAGTCTAAAGTTGTTGAGGAAGACTCTGTTTCCTTCATCAGTAAAGTGTACTCCATCTCTCCTATACATCTCTTGCATATGAAAGCGCAGATTGTTGTTGTAAATGGACCCCATTCTGTAGTCTCGGAGAAAAGCAGAAACAGATTTATTCACATGTTTCCTAGCTTTCTCAATCTGTGGACAAAAATGATTGGACCAGTTCCATTTCTGCCTTTGGCATATGTTAGAATACACAAAGGCAGTTTTAGGGAAAAGTGAAATCAGTTCTGCAAAGGTGTCCTTCATAAGCATTTCCAGACCTACCCCAGTCAAAGTGCCACCACAGTGCACTATTATGAGGTCAGGGTGTTGGATTTGCATGAAGAATTTCACCAATGGCATCAATTGGTGCCACTTTAACCCTCTCTGTCCAATCCATTTAATGTCTACATTTGGCAAACCTAGGTCTTTGTGAATGCCTTTGTTTTCTGCATACCTTTCGCTCCAGAAAATGTAGCTGTGCCCAACAATGCACACTGTAAGCATCTTGTAAGGAGGTCTGGATGCACTCAAATGGTCTCTGTAAATGAAATGGCAGTTTGGAAAGTAAGATGTTTCTAAAATGGTGGCTAAGATGCAATTTTGAAAAAAGACAAGAAATTATTGGTTGTTTGACAACCTTCTACACTGAAAGGTAGGGTGCATATTTCTGTTTTTTAAACGCTTGATTCTTATTGGTTAACAAAAACAGATTGTAAGGAACATTATATATGATAAGATGATATGTTGAGAAGTCAAGGACACTTGCTGTTTTGATTAGCAACATTGTGTGTGCTGAACTTGTGACCTGTGTGCTCAGTACAGTGTTCTATGACCTGTTTCTATGGTAACGGGCAGAAGGCAGATTGGGGGAAGGGTTGAAGTTTATGTCATTTGGAAAGGGTTGAAATGTTTAACCAATAGAAATGTGTGTTTGCTTTTGAATTTATGTGGGAAGGAATGTGATTTGATGTTTGCATGTATATGTGTGGAAAATGAGAGGGAAACTTTGCCATTCTTTCGTTTTGCTGACAGGTGCACAGTGCAGAGATTCTGTATAAGAAAATCTGGTGTGTGACTGATATCTGGTGTGTGACTGATATACTTCTTAATCTACAAAACATCTTGAAAGGTGAGTTATTTAATTGTGGGGGGATGTATGTAGACTATTTTTATTTTAATCAGACTAATGTATTTCTTCTGCTAAAGTGTAGGGAGGATTTTTTTTTCTCTACAATCTATAAACATTGACAGTGTGTGTGGTATAGTGCAAGGCATAGTGTTGTTTGTCTAGAATCACACAGAGAGCCTGTGTGCATTTGGGAACCACTGTGGAGAAGCGTTTGGTAACATCGTGCATTTGCTGACAGATAACTGTTTTGAAACCTGTCATGTTGTCAAGTTTTAGTAGCATTAGAAGACAGTCATGGCTTCTGCTTTCATTAAATGAGTTAGGTATTGACAGTAAAGTGTAGTCGTGAAATATGTAGATTGGGTGCAGTTCCCTTATCATTTCCACTGTAGTGAATGAGTGTTGGTAAACTCCTAGGGATAGTGGTGTTTGTCTAGAATCAAACTGTGAGTCTGTGTGCATTTGGGAACCACTGTGAGAGAAGCATTTGGTAACATCGTGAATTTTCTGACAGAAAACTGTTTTGAAACCTGTCATGTCATGTTGTCAAGTTTTAGTAGCATTAGAAGCCAGTGTTTGCTTATGTGTTGATTAAATGAGTCAGGCATTGACACTAAAGTGCAGTCGTGAAATATGTAGATTGTGTGCAGTTCCCTTATCACTTCCACTGTAGTGAATGAGTTTTGGTAAACTCCTAGGAATACTGGTGCTTCTCTAGAATCAAACTGTGAGTCTGTGTGCATTTGGGAACCACTGTGAGAGAAGCATTTGGTAACATCGTGAATTTTCTGACAGAAAACTGTTTTGAAACCTGTCATGTCATGTTGTCAAGTTTTAGTAGCATTAGAAGCCAGTGTTTGCTTATGTGTTGATTAAATGAGTCAGGCATTGACACTAAAGTGCAGTCGTGAAATATGTAGATTGTGTGCAGTTCCCTTATCTCTTCCACTGTAGTGAATGAGTTTTGGTAAACTCCTAGGGATAGTGGTGCTTGTCTAGAATCACACTGTGAGTCTGTGTATATTTGGGAACCACTGTGAGAGAAGCGTTTGGTAACATCGTGCATTTGCTGACAGATAACTGTTTTAAAACATGTCATGTTGTGAAGTTTTAGTAGCATTAGAAGACAGTTATGGCTTATGCTTTCATTAAATGAGTTAGGTATTGACAGTAAAGTGTAGTCGTGAAATATGTAGGTTGTGTGCAGTTCCCTTACCACTTCCAGTGTAGTGAATGAGTTTTGGTAAACTCCTAGGGATAGTGGTGCTTGTCTAGAATCAAACTTTGAGTCTGTGTACATTTGGGAACCACTGTGAGAGAAGCGTTTGGTAACATTGTGTATTTGCTGACAGATAACTGTTATAAAACGTGTCATGTTGTCAAGTTTTAGTAGCATAGAAGCCAGTGTTTGCTTATGCATTGATAAAATGAGTCATGCTTTGACACTAAAGTACAGTACCATGTAGTATTGTCTTTACTGGCCCAGAACTGAAAATTTACATTTTTTACCCAGGCACTGTCCTAGAAGTAGTCTGATGATTTAGTCAGTTTCTAAGTACTTATGTTGTGAACCATTCATTACCAAATAGACTACTTCAAATGTCTATGCAGTATGCATGTAGTTCTCTAACCACCTACACAGTTGTTTTCACACCTTCAATTCCCTAGTCAGTATCCATACACTTCTAGGAAACACCCTGTCAGTCCCTTTGCAGTACTCTAGTGACCCATTCAGCACCATATACTAATCCATTCACTGTGCCAAAACCCAAACAATTATAAATTCACCAAGACAGTCTCTTTCCAGTACTCTAATGATTCAGTCACTGCCTAAGTATTCATACACTGAGCCAGGCCTTAGCACATGGACTGCTTCAAACCCCTATGCACTATGCATGCAGTCTTCTAACCACCTAGACACTTGTCTTTCACACTTTCAATTCCCTAGTCAGTATCCATACAGTCCAGCAAACATCCTGTCACTCCCTTTGCACTCTTCTGGTGACCCATTCAGTACCAAGTACTAATCCATTCCCTGCGCCAAAAGCCTACCACTTATAAATTCACCCAGGCACTCTCCTTGCTGTGGTCTAATCATTCAGTCAGTACCCAAGTACTCATGCAGTGAGCCAGGCCTTAGCACATGGACTGCTTTAAATGCCTATCCACTATGCATTCAGTTCTCTAATCAGCTACACAGTTGTCTTTCGCAGCTTCAATTCCCCAGTTAGTATTCATACACTTCTAGCAAACACCCTGTTACTCACCCAGTGTGTCTCTTTTTAGTACTGTAATCATTCAGTTAGTTAGCATGTAGTCTTTTAGTGAGGTAGGCTTTAGGGCATGAACTGCTTCAAAGTAGTATGCATTATGTATGTAGTGTTTTAATCATCGTCACACTTGTGGTTCAGGGCTATAGTTTTTTAGTCTGTTTTTATATAAAATGTGTTTGTACAGTAATGGAATATTGTAAATTTGAAAGTTATTAATATATATTTATTTGTGACTCTTTTTTGCAGATACTGTTTTTCAACGTTAAAATCGAGAAAGTATGCCAGAAAAAAAAAGAAAAAGAAAAGAACAGAGACAGGAGGATTATTTGAAGAAACATCAACTACAAGAATTGAATGAAAAAGATAATGTGGCTAAAAGGAAAAAATCTTCTGGTAAGATCACGAAGCAATTTATTAAAAATGTTTGTAGGAGCAAACAGAATGTAGAGAATGCTGCAACTTCAAATAATTTTTTAAGTAAGAAAAAAAATCAAAATAAGAGGAAAAGTAAAAAAGCAAATGTTCAGTCAAAGGAGATAAAGTATGGTAAAATAAGACAAAATCAGTATAAGGAATTACGCAAAAAAATATTTTACATGAGAGTAGTGCATAATTTGCTGAAAGATGTGAAGAAATATAAAAAGAGAGCTTTATTTTATAAAAAGAAGAAGCATATTGAAAGCATTGTGGAAAAGGCTTTTGAAGTAAAAAGGAAACTGTTTATTTTAGTGTTAAACAGAATTCGATCACTAGATAAACCAATATATGTAATGAAGGTCAAAAGTAGGAGGAAAAGAGTTATTAATAAAAAAAAATTGTGATTTTTTTTGGGAGAATGGAAACACAGTTCTAGTTCAGAGCCTTTTTTTAATGAAGAGAGTTATTCACTAAGTGAAAAATTATTGTATGCAGTTGACACCAGTGGTAGAGGTTATGAGGTTAGTGATGGTTGTCCAATGGAGAAAGAGAAAATGGTTGAAAGAAATGCAGAAGAAGTGATAGCTGATGAAGTTTTAGGGAGACGTGCTAAAAACACTGCGTACACTTGGGATTGCAGTAGTGTTTGTAGTGTACGACAGGAATCTATTGAAAAATTATGTAGTTTTTTACGAGTCTATACTAAAAAAAGTGTAAAACAAAAGATTAAGCTGTTGCAAAGACTAGACTCTTGCAGAGTGAGAAAACATACTGGTTTGCAAGGTCATTCTCTGGCTTGTCTTTCTAGGAAAGTTTGTGAAAGTGTTTTTCACCATTTCAGAATGCTGGCAGTACATCATACTCAAATGCGGAAGTTAGTGAGAAGGTTGTATTATGCCCAAAACAAATATAGGAACTTCAGAAAAATCGACATTTTCAAAACATTACCCCTTCCATATAAGGAAAGATGCAGTCGATTTAGTCGCTCCAAGGTTTTATTTGATGAGACAATCATCGGCTCCGCATTTATCCTTGGAATATTTTAAATTTGGGGTGAAATAATTATGCCTAAATACATTGCCTCTGTGGCTACCTCCACCTCCAAAGGTAATCCAACTTCCGTATGCAGCACTTGCGTCTTCTCTAAATTTAATTTGTAACCAGACACTGCACCAAAATTCTTAGTAATAGCCTCGATTCTCTTCAAAGCCTTATTCATGTCTATAGATAGAACCGCAAGATCATCGGCATATGCCAGGACTTTAACTGAATATGAGTGCACAGTTACCGGACGAATTTCCATATCAGTCTCTAGCCTAGTGATAAGAGGATCTATAAATAGAGCAAACAGAAGTGGGGAGCAAGGGCACCCCTGCCGGGTGCCCCTGTTAACCATAAACCTCTGTGACTCTTCTCCCCCCAACCGGACTATTGCGCTCGGAGTAAGATACATTGACTGTATTGCCCGTATAAAGCCATTAGGAAATGACTTCCACCTCATTACTGCCCATAAAAACTCCCAGGAGACCCTGTCGAATGCCTTTTCGGCATCCAACAGGGCCACCCCTACAGGGGCCCCCCCTCGCCTAGGCCCAGTCAAATACGGAAATAAGTCGCCGAACATGATCCGTAGTCCCTCTCCCAGCAATGAACCCATGTTGTTGTAGTGAGACTAGAGGGGTAATGACTCCCCCTAATCTCCTTGCCAAGCATTTCGAGTTAATTTTATTGTCAGCATTTATGAGAGAGATTGGCTGGTATGAGGAAAGCTCATGGGGATCCTTTCCTTTTTTCCTAAAAACTACTATAACTGTTTGCGACCAGGAGGCCGGAGGGACCCCATCGAACGCCCCTTGAAATACTGAGGTCATTATCCCCTCTAAAGTCTTCCTAAACTTAATATAAAACTCTAAAGGGATCGAACCCGAACCCATCGCCTTCCCTGAGGCTAGCGACAGCATAGCAGTTTCGATCTCTACCCAAGAGACCCCTTCCAATAATGCGTCTTTATCCAGCTCCTCTAACCCCGAGCAGACCATTTCCTCTAGATACCTCTCAGCTCTTGCAACCGGCTCTGCCGTATATAATTTTTCGTAATACTTTTTAAAAGAATCATGGATCAGAGAGGGGGACTCTAACAGATTCCCATCCATATCTTTAATCTTAGCTATCCTAGAGTAGGCCTCTTTTTGACGAAGCCTTTTGGCAAGTACACTCCCTACCTTCTCTCCATACTCATAAAGGTCACTCCTATGTACTTGATACTTAGCAGCTGCTACATCTGCATATCCTTGATATATATTTGCTCGAAAGGCAGCGACTTCCGCCTGGACCTCCCTGACCCTCCCTGCACAATTTATTTCCTGAACTAATTTTTGCTCGAGCCGAGAGAGGGCCGCTAAATCATTTGTAGATTTCAGACGCTCAGTTTTTCGTTTCCTTGCAACAAATCTCACTGTCTCACCTCTTATCCCAGCCTTAAGTGTGTCCCAAACAACATCCGTCCTGGCAGACTCTATATTCGCCTGGATAAATTCGGGGATCCATTTCTCCATCCAGCTACAATAATCTTCATTAAACAATAACTTTCTATCAAAAGTCCATTTTGTAGTCCTAGCCATTAACCCGGTGCACTCAAACTCAAGTACTACTGGATTATGATCCGATATAATTTTGGGGAGTACCTCAATAGAGGCCCTTGATAGAATAACATCAGAGACCAAAAAGAAGTCTAACCGTGCCATCTTCCCATGTGGGGCAGAAAAGTATGTATACCCATCTTGACCTGGATTAAGTTCCACCCACACATCATATAAACCTTGGTCTTGAACTAACGACTGCAGGATCTTAAAACCTCTCAGTTTCCTGCCTGTATAAGATTCTGCTGTTCTTATATTTAACTGCGAGTGGAGATGAATATTTAGATCACCACAGACTATCATAGGCTGCGAATATAATGATAATTCTGTATTAATTGCTTGAAAAATACCTGGATCATCCAAATTTGGCGCATATATTAAACATAATGTAATAACTTGCTGAGAAACCACTACCTCCATCATGACCCAACGACCAAACTTATCAGCTTTATGCTTTTTAACCTCGAATAACCCCTTTTTAGCAAGTATCGCGACTCCTTTAACATTGACTGACTGGGATGTACATGCCAACAATTCAAGCCCTAAAGAACTAAACCAAGCCCTATTGGACCATGCTATATGCGTCTCCTGTAAGAAAAGCAAATCCCATGAGCTTGAATATATAATTCTAGCTAACACACGTCTTTTCCTAAAATAATTCAAACCACAGATATTAAGTGTGCAGCAAATTAATTTCCCCATCCAAAATCAATATCAAATTCCAGATTTATTTTCAGAAACTTAACATTGTAGGGTTTCCCCCACCAAACAGTTTTAACCCAGCAGCTTACTAGCTTCATATGCACCTGGTACAGCTGAAATCTTTTAAGAGCTAACAACAATTTTTTAATCCTACCCTGCATATCTGCTAGTTTTAACTGAAGCACCCTAATAAGCAATATATAGTCTTTGTGCCTCGCTGAATCATTTACACCCTGCCCCGACAACTCCCCATCCCCATCCCCACCCCCACTTCCCAACCCCCCCCCGTGCCCACCCCCTACACGACCAGCCCTTCCCTCCCCGCCCCCCCCTCTTTACCCCCCTCATAGAGCATTGGGAAAATCTTCCCTTATGATGGTAAAGCCCAGTGCCCAACCTCCACCTCTACGACCTTCCCAGCGATTACAAGAAACATGAAACCAGGGACGTAATTCACCACATAGCAACCTTACAACTCAAAATCACGTTCCTTTCATATTATTTTTTTTTCCCACCTTCATTTACTATCATACCCCAAGGCCCCAAGCTAAATAAACGAATAGAGGCCAGCACCCATTGATTACAGTAACCCCTCCTGATTGAGCTTCATATACCCAGCATCAGAATACATCCAGATCCTATGAACATAAAGCCCTATAAAGTAATAATCAAATTGACTGAAGGTATTCATTTGCCTTAATTTCAGATGTAAAAAACTGGCTGTGACCACCCTTAACCACCTTCAATTTAGCTGGATTCTGAAGAAACACCTGAGCCCCCTTAGCTTGAAACCCTGGGATAAGCTGTCTTAGCTTCCAACGTTGCTCAACTGTATCCTGACAATAGTCTGGTCGAACAAAGAACTTTTATTCTGGCGTGCTAGATCATAGAGTTCCTCTCTCGCCCTAAAGTTATTCAATGAAATCAAAATAGCCCTAGGGAAGGCTGACACTTGCCCCTTCTTCTGTACAAATGGGAATCTATGCGCCCTTTGTACCTCCTTTTGCCACTCCCAGTGCCCCAGCTCCGGAAAAGCCTCTGACAATAACTCCACCATAAATCTTAACGAGTCAGACCCTTCCTTTCCCTCCGGAATCCCAAGCACTCTCAGATTGTTACGTCTAGACCTATTTTCAAGGTCAGTCACTTTCCAGTGGACATCATCCCGATATGCCTTGAGAGACTCCGCTGATTTCTTCTGAACCCCTAATTCATCCTCCAATGTGGAGATCCTTGTCTTAGCCTCAGTCATCCTCGTAGAAACATCCGAGCAGGTCTTAGCAACTCGTCTAACAGCATTCTGGAGGCGTTTACATGCGTTCTGAGTGCGTATTAAGCCGGCCTGGGTCTCTGCCCTGTGAGTCATAATTAAGTCATAGATGGTGGCTAAAGTTATCTCTCCCGGGGCTGGGTCTTTTCCCATTGGTTGAGCTTGAACGGCCGGAACGGCTTCACCCGATATGCCAGATATAACAAAGTTTGGCGAACTCTGTTCATCCCACGTAGAGGAGGCCTCTGAGCCTCTCGTGACCCCTCTTCTAGCCGTCTGATCACTTCGCCCCGGAGGATCTACGGAATCCTCAAGATTCTCCTCCTCTCCTCCCGTGCTAGCCCCCTCCAACCAGTCCTGTACCACACTATCCACTGAAGACCTATCGGATAGTGAGAAAAAGTCCTCCGTAGTTGAAGCTTTGTCCGGCAAATCAAGTGGGCCTGTCGGCAACTCTATACCTCCAGACTTTAGATTTAACGACTTAGCTAAGGTTCCAGACCCATTGGGTATAATACTAGGCATCTTCCCCTTCTCATAATGCGACTTCAGTGCCTGTTGTGCTGCTTGCTGCGCTACCACCTCCAACTCTGCATAAAATTGTTCTAGTCCTGCCTGGACTACATCTCCCAGAGTTCCCCTGTCAGGGCTGATCAAAATCAGGACGGCCGGAGTTGCTTGTATATCTTGTTGCAGCTCCTGTTCATTTATACCATGCTGTACCCCCCCTTCACCAGAACAACGTTCACCAGGTGGGGCAGAATCTCTAAGTGTTTAACTCTTTAACTTGAACATTGCAGGAATGTGATGTACTGTGTCCAATTCAATCTCCGCTACCACTGGCACTGACTGAGAAATTTCATGCGGATTACTTACTTCCTGCCGATTAACTGGAGCCTTACCAAGCTTTTCTGCCAACTTCTCGGCCGATTTTTCCCCAGCGGCCATCTGCCGCGTTCCCACCGGGGTACAAACTGAATGACCAGTCCCTCTGTTACGGCTCCTCCCTACCATGCTTCTTCCGGAGGTGCAGCCACCAACAGGTCCTGAAACGCGGTGCCGTCGGCACAGCAGGCTCCTCAGCTCACACCAGGCAGCCGCAGCACACGAAAATCTCCAAAGCATAGGCAATAAATTCAGCGTCAAGAAACTCCGAGATCTAAGCTCCAGAAGCGGGAATCCGAACAGTAGCAATACGGGCTCTACTGTGCTAGAACTGATTCCAACATCCTAGCAACCCAAACCATGGGTATTAGGTGAGTGAAAACGCCATTAATTGCATCGAGTACACCAGGAGGCTTGCGAGGTGGAGAGCACTCGCTTAACCGGCCACTGCTGCAGCCGCCATCTTGCTCCCTAGGCCAGGCAGTTTCTCCGAAGTTCCTATATTTGTTTCGGGCTATCCCAATTCTGTTTCCCAATCTTATATTTAAGAAAATAGAACGAATGTGATCACGTTTTCTGTGGGGCTATCGCCGCTCGAGAAGGGCAATTAAATGGCTCTATTTGCCGGTAGAGCGAGGAGGCTTGGCTCTCCCAAATTTTTATTTATATTACTGTGCTACGCTACTCCAATTTATGGGTGTTTTGGTTTGTGGTAAGATGGCGGTTTTGGATCCCGCTTTTTCTCCATCTATATACGAGTGGTGTTTGGGGGAATCGGCGTGAGGGCTACTTCTAAAAATTGTGGAGCCAAGTTACTATAAAAAGACTAGGTTTAAAATTATCCAGACAGCACACTTAGTCTGGAAGAGGCTTAGTAAACAACTACTTATTCCTAGTATTACTTGGTATACACCCTTAGACTCGACTGCCTTCTTACCTGCTGTGTTTCATGACTCGGTCATGCGGAGGTGGTCACAGTATGGTATTAGAGTAATTGGGGACCTGCTGGAGCAGGGTGAGATTGTCTCCTTCTTAACACTGCAAGAGAAATTTGGGGTTGGAAAGTCTGATTTTTTTAAATACTTGCAATTGAGAAGCTTCTTGCAGGCCGCAATTGTGGGGGGGAGATGCCAGTTTCTACGGATTCGAATGCTGGATCTGATAAAAGGGAAGTGCAAAATAGGGCAAATCTATAGGGAATTTATTTTAATACAATCTGATGATCTGTCTAGACAGGAAGCAATATGGGAGGAGAAACTGTCGCTAACCAACCTGGATTTTCAGCTGATAACGCGAACCGCCAGTTCTATTCTGCTCTCTGGTAGCTTAAGAAGTCAATCATATATGGCTATGTTAAATTTGTATTACACGCCAGCAAAGATTGCAAAATGGAAGGCGGGGAGGGGGGCTAATTGCTCAAGATGTGGACTCTATGCGGCAGATTTGATGCATATGTTTTTTTCATGCCCTGCACTTCAGCCACTATTGTTGGATATTGAACGTTTTATGTTAGTATCTTTGGGCATACCTATGTCTGTAACAGCATCTTTGGTTCTGTTTGGGATAGAATTTGGTACAGATTTGGGGAGGCAACCGATACCTCATAGAGGTTTTAAGTTTATTTGTATGTCGGTCTTGAGGTTATGTATAACGTCTCAGTGGCTCGATCCTGAGCCTCCGTCATTTGTTAATTGAAGGGCTAAGGTTATTTCAATATATAATATGGAATCTGCACTGTATAAATTGAAAGGTATGGCAAAGAAAAAACTGGGTGCCTCAATATGGGAGCCGATAAGAACCTGGGTACAGTGATGTAACTTAGTAATGTCTTTTATATTGTCGTGAAGTCACAGATCAGTATATTCTGGTTCTCTTTATTTCTTTTTCTCTTTTGTATATTATGATTTGTTAAGAATTTAATGTGTCCTCGCTGAATCGCTAAAATTTAATGAAAAAATTTAAGAAAAAAAAAAGAGAAGGTTGTATTATGCAAAAAGTCCAGCACTAAAGTTAAGTGAGTTGAACAGTGCTCTTTTGCGTGGGTCAGTTTCAGATGTGAAGCAGGTCTGTGAGGATACTGAGTTTTGTTACTTTGGGCCTCAGCAAGAGAGTGAAGAAACTGACACATTAGTAGAACAAAATGTTGAAGACAATGTAGAACCTGTAATTACAGAAAAATTTGAGGATGAAATCACAAAGTTTAAGGTAATTTCAAGTGAAAGACCAAATGTTTCTTGTATTTGTTGTCAGTGAAGTCACTATAAAAATCAGACATGGGGTGTCAATCTGTATTTAAAAAGTGAAATAGAAGATAATGATAAGTGGATGGAATTTGCAACTTATTTGTTGGTAGAGGATTGTTTTGATTTGGGATATGAGCAGCGTATTTGCAAATATTGTTATAATAAATTAGATGAGAATAAAATGCCTGCTAGAGCTGTTCATAATAATCTAGAGTTGGTTGCTATTCCTCCAGAGCTGATAGATTTAAATACGTATGAGTCTATTCTGATACAATGTGATCACCCATTTCAGGCTATTGTTCGTATGGAGCCCAAAACAAGTAAATTACCTCCATCAGAGTTGCAAAGAGGATTGAAAGGAGGAGTTGTGTATTTACCATTAGATTTAAGGAAAAATGTTGAAACTATTGGTGTAGATCATGCAGAAAATGAGCCACTAGTCATTCTAGTTAATGGTGTTCCTACTAAGAATAAGAAAATCTGGCAAGAGTTAGTGGATGTTAGAAAAGTGCAAAAGGCATCATTGTATCTGATAAAAAATAATGAGTACTATAGAAATGTGTTTGTTGGAGAAGAAGAAATAGATTTAGCAGAAGATAGTGAAAAATGAAGTGGACAAATTGAAAAAGTGGACATGTCCAGACATGTCCAGATGTGAAGAGATCTATGAACATTACAGTGTACATCCACTTCATTCCAAAGAGGTGATGGGGAATACAATTGAGTTGTTTCAAATGAAAAAAGCAACAGGAAGTCCCATGAGTGTATGGGAAGAGAGTTTGGAAGCTCGTTGTTTCCCGCAGTTGTTTCCAACAGGAAAAGGTGGACGATATGATGAACGTCCTGTGCAGATTCCTGCATCTGAATATCGGACAACAAGATTATATGCAGAAGATCCAAGATTTCGACAATGTATCCCTTATATGTTTCATCTTCTGTTTGAAAGTGACTTGTCTGGACTTTCATATGCAGTAAATCACATTTTAAAAACTGGAATGCATCTTCAAAACGTTACTGCAAAGGATTTTATGGATAAAGTGCATCAGAGAGATGATCATTTAGAATCTCAGTTGCTTAATCTGATGGCATGTCAGCGTGGGACTAATGAATATTGGTACCGTCGACATGGAGAACTGAAATGCATGCTACGGAACTTGGGAACTCCTACATGGTTTGTTACACTAAGCTGTGCTGAGTATGCTTGGGATGATTTACTTGAATTTCTTCGAGAGGCAAATTCCAATATAAATAATATTGAATACAAGACACCTGGAGAATTGTGCTCTTTGGATCCTGTCAATGTATGCAGATATTTCAATCCTAGAATTGAAGCTATGATGTCTTTCATCTGCAATAAAAAGAATCCTCCTCTTGGAGAAGTTGTGGATTTCTTTTGGAGAAAGGAGTATCAAGCAAGAGGTGCTCCTCACATACATATGTTGTTATGGGTCAAGGATGTCCCCAAAATTTGTTACAGATTCAGATGAACTGTTTTGTCTTTCATTGAAGATCATGCTACATGTGCTGTAACAAATACCAGAGAAGACAAAAACTTAAAAGAACAAGTCTTACGATTTCAAAGCCATAGGTGTGGAAAATACTGTCTACGAAAGTACAAGTCAAAGGATAAGTTCTATACCAAATGTCGTTTTGGATTTCCACGTCCTGTATTAGCCAAAGGAAGAGTGAACAGTTTTATGTCAGCTGTACGACATACCATCGCAAGAAAGTCTCCGAAAAACACCTACAACTTAAGAAGAAGCGAAGAATCAAAATACATAAATGACTACAATCCAGTTATTTTATCCATGTGGAACGCTAACATGGATATTCAGTATGTTGCGGACAATTCCATTGCTGTTGCTTGATATGTAACGTCCTACATTACTAAATCAGAAAAGACGGAATTGAAAGAAATGTGCAAAGAGATTTCTCACGAGAAGACTCTAAGTAAGAAATTCTACAGTTTCAGTTTGAAAATGTTATCGCATCGTGAAATTGGAGCATATGAATGTTCAGATCGGTTATCATCTGCAAGTCTATATTCCAAAAGTAGAAGAATCATTTGGGTGAGTCTAGGTCTTGCAGGAATGCGAAATCGGGTACTGAAATCTGTTCAAGAAATTGAATATTTAGCAGAAAATGACCCTGAAAGTACAGATATTTTGAAAACCAATATGTTGGTCACATTCTATCCAAAGAGAAGTCATCATCTTGAAAACATGTGTCTCTATGAAGTGTTGCAAAACTACTCTTTTAAACGGAATATTACAGAGAACATCAACGATGGAAAATATGGAGTGATTGGCTCTGAAGGATGTCTGGTGAAACAAAGGAAAGGAAATGTAATTAATCACAGAAAACTGAGTTGCGACACTGCTGACAAAAGGGAATTTTACTATTTAGCCCTTTTGCAAATGTTCAAACCATGGCGTTCTGAACTGGAATTACTTGGAGATTTTCCCAGCTATGAAGATTCATTTAATGCATGTAAAGATAGCATACAATGCAGTGCTTTCGCAAATTATGTGAAAATGTTGAATGACGAAATTGATCAAGAAGCTACAATTGCATCTGAGATTGTTAGAGACAGTTCTCAAGACAGTCAAAGTTCTGCTGCACTGAGTCAAGATCCACTAGGACAACCAATTGTTGAAAATGAAGCAGCGATTGCCATGAATGAGGTGGAAACAGCAATGTATCAAGCACAAGAAGATGCAATACAGTTAGGAAACTTGGAAGAGCAGCTAAATGTTGAACAGAAACAAATATATCAGCAAGTCAAAGAGCAGATTGACCATGGATTACTTCATGAAAAGAGAGTGTGCTCATGTACATCATTTCAACCTATCCGAATGTATGTGAGTGGTCAAGCTGGAACAGGAAAGAGTTTCTTAATTAAAGTAATCACAAGTTATCTGCAAAAAACAACTGAGTCGCATTTGTCTTGTGTTGTCACTGCTCCAACTGGGTTGGCAGCACATAACATTAAAGGAATTACTTTACATCATTTACTAATGCTGCCAATAGAGCATGAGAACAAATTGGAATACCACAAGCTATCTGGAGAAGCTTGTTGTGAAGTTTCAAGAGTGCTGAAGAAAATGAAACTTTTCATTATTGATGAGGTGAGCATGGTTTCAAACTTGATGCTTGCCTTTGTGCATTTAAGAATGCAGCAAATTCTTAAAACAGAGTATGACGTGTTATTTGGAGGAAAACACGTCATAGTTTTTGGAGATCTACTGCAACTGACACCGGTAAAAGGACAACCGGTATTTAAAACACTTGCCCATGAAGATACTAGAAAGTCTCCTGGCAGTGTTGGTAATGTGAACATTTGGAGTAATTTTGAATACAAAGAACTGACAACAAATATGCGACAGGCAAATTATGCTGAATATGGAAGTATTCTTCAAGATATAAGAATTGGAATTCTTTCAAAAAAAGAGAAAGAAGCTTTGGAGAGTCGATTACTTTGCAATGTCTTTCCAAATGAAAATGCAGTTGCTGCAAAAGTGTACGTGGAAATTGCTAAAAACAAGTCAGTGATTTGCTTAATGCCGACACAGCGTGAGTGTTCAATATTCAACGAAGAATTATTAAAATTGGAAAATGAAGAAATTGTCAAAATGGCAGCCATCGATAAAATACTACATGAAGGAATCACTATTATTTTAACGGGTAAGTTGAGATCAAAACTAGATTGTTTAGGAAAAAAAATATCTAAAACTGCTGGTTTGGAAAAGACACTGTATGTGTGTGTAAACTGTCGGGTAATTTTAAGGCATAATTTGGATGTAGAGAAAGGTTTAGTTAATGGTGCAATGGGCAAAGTGGTGGATTTTGTGAATTATAAGAAAAAAGAAGGAATTGAATTTTTAAAAATTAAATTTGATCAGATTGATGAAGTTAAAGAAATTGGTCGTTTTTCAGTTCGTTTTTTGCTTGTGAAAGATTTATATGTCCGTAGGAAACAATTTCCATTTTCACTGGCATATGCAGTGACTATTCATAAATCTCAAGGATTAAGTGTAGACAGTGCATTGGTGAACATTGGATCTACTGTATTTAAAGAGGGTATGGCATATGTTGCTTTGTCGTGAGTCAGAACATTATCTGGTTTGTTTTTGATTGATTTTGATGAGACAAATGTTACTGCAGATGCAAATTGTGTAAAAGAGTATAATAGGTTAAGAAGGGTGTATGCTCCAAATTTAGGTCAATATCCTGTATTTGAAAAGCGTGTGGTCGGTCGAAAAAGAAGGTTAGAGAATATCTGTTCTGAAGGTATCAAGAAAAGAAAAGAACAAGATAATGTTGTGATTGCAGGTAAAAAGAATTTGGACACTGTTGAAGAGATTGTTGGTTATCAGTTTGAAAATAGTTCTGGTGTCAACTGCTATGCTAATGTAGTGGTCAATGTTGTTTTTTATCTGGAAGATTTGCAAGAACAAATTATGCAGAATTGGGAAAAAAGATTTTGTTCTCTGTTGCATTCTGTTTATGAAAAATTGACAACAGATAGAAGTAAAATACAATCTGTTTCAGATGTTCGTAATCTTTTGGATGTGTGTTCTGGTTCTACACAATTTACACAAAATATCCAACAAGATGCTCAGGAATTTTTAATGTATATGCTTACAATTTTTGAAAATGAAGGTGTATAAATAGAAAATATTTTTGGCCTTTCTTACAAATGGGAACATTATTGTGAAAATGGCATGTATACATGTAGCACCAATGTAGACACTAAGAGATTTCTGTATTTAACATTACCAGACTGTAAATCAATGGCTTTCAATAAATTAGTGAAAGGTGCAATTCAAAACATGGAGTGTAGCCAATGTAAATCAGAAATGTTATCCACATTATTCTTAACAAAATATGGAAAATACATAATTTTAATGATGCAACGTTGTACAGCTGATGGAAGAAAATTGGATACTTTAATAAAACAATTTGTAGCAGCACAAATATCAATATCAGGAAGGACTTTTGTAGCAATTGCAATAATTTTCCCTGATGGTCCTTCCACCACATCTGGACATTACACTGCCTATCTAAAATGTGACAAAGGCTGGACACTTTGTAATGATGCCCAGTTGGTTTTCAAACAACGTTTGCCTAGGGAATTACAAAATTCCTACCTAATATTTTTGAAGCCAAAGTTTTAGGAAGATAATTCACTCTCTGAGGAATTTATTATTATAATTTAATAGAACTTCCATTGGACAGTTTACATAAAGAAGAAGTTCAAAAATACCATTTGGCCTCAAGGAAAGGTATATTTTTGAATTATGGACTTTTTGGTGGTCATTTATTCGGTGATTATTTTAATGTGGCAACATTTACAGTTTTTATAAGTTAAAGTTATAAAATTTTGTAATCTGTAAGCATTTCATATACGTATGATTTGTATTTTCCGGTATTTTACTGAGAATAGTATGTTGGTTTTTTTTTCACAATCTTTCTGATTGTTTTTTTTTTGCCTGCTGTTAAGTGATGAGTACCATTGAAATCACTATTTCGAGTGAAATTCAATATATTCTGAGAACAGCAAAAAAGGCAACCAAATGACTTTGTGGAAATTATGTTCTGTTGTAAAAAATGTATTATTATATGTTATAATTTTTATTTTATTTTCTTTCACAGATCCAAATTTTAAAATGAGCAATTTTTAAGAATTTATATTTGAATGAAAAATAGGCAAAAATGAATAACATTTTTTATTCCTATTACTGTGAAGGTAAGTTTAACTAAGTCTCAATATGCAGAATGAAGAGGCCTGCAAGAATCTACAAAGTTGAAACACGTTTCTAAAAACACTTTGTTTATGTAGTTTTGAAATCTGACCATAATCAGATATCAAGTGACCTGCAAAAAAAGAGATTTGAGGGGTTCATAATATTTCATCTTTTTAGCTGTTGAAGGACCGCAATCATTTCAATCATTCTTCTTTGAACATCTTTGCAGTCAAAATTCTGTGCTTACCTTCTATCATTTGCAAGGAAATTTAAAAACGGAAATATATTCACTTTTTGTAACATAGTTATTGTGTAAGATACTCTTTCATATTTTCAAAGAGAGGAAAAGGCACTCTGTGCACTTTTTATACTCCATGAAAATATAACCTCATCATGCAGACCACTTTCGGTTGAAAGGGTGTTCTATAAGTGTTGTTGTGCATGATTGCACTTAATACTCATAGAACAAGACACATGTCTAGATTTATCAGAAATCATAAATCTTGATATGTGTGTGAATGGTGCACCATTGTAAAATTGGTGTAGGAAAGCACAACAAGGAGAATTGTTTTAATTTCTCCACATTTTTATATCTTCAATGCATGCTGAAATGTTCAGCATACATTGAAGGTGAAAAATGTGTTTTCTCATTGTTTTTGTGCAGGAAGGTGTGTCTTCCTGTAGAAAAACAAACAGCACATGACACAGATATGCTTGCATTATGGTGCAAGGGTGCCTGTGTCACCACATGGCTGCAGCTTAAGCAGCCGTGCAGAGAGAAGCATAGATTTGCAACATATTTATGTACATATGTTGCATCCCTGTGCTCCGGAAGTACTACAGCACACTGCAATTAAAGAGGTTACTGTGTGATGCTGCAGCACTTCCTTATAGTTCTGCACTTATACATTCACCATACGCTACTAATGCATTCATTCAGTCAATTACGTACTACACATACATTCATCTAAACTTTCACACACTAACAAAGAAATGTAGCTCTTTTTTAAACCAGTAAAGTTAGTTCTTACAAGAACTTTTTTTTTTCTTCTTTCTTCTTTTATAATTTTTTGGGGGTTTTCTGAACAATTTTGTGATTTTTTTGGTTTTTCTGAAAAAAAAACAAAAAAAAAACAGGAGAAACCAAACAATGAACTTCAGGGAACAGTAAAAAACAAAACAAAAAACTAGCAAATATGACTTTCCTGCTGGCGGCAGATCAGATTGATCGACTGCTCACCATAGCACAAAGTCTTATTGCACTTAGTGCAGAGCACTTTTAAAAATTGAAATTGAAAACGGATGTCCAAGGTTTGGTCTGATGGATGCACTCTTGACGTGCTCAGCTGCGATGAGGTGGATGGCGCAGGAGCAGGAGTGTCTCTCATCCGTCAGCACTCTTCGCGTGCAAGATTGTTTGGATGAAGGGTACTCATGTGCTTCATCATACTTGCCGTGCCGCAAGAGTATTTCTTGTTAGGATCCCCTCTCGATAAGACTCTTTTGCAAATCTTACATGTGACCAAGATGGCATTGGTCTTATTCTGTCCTTCGGGAAAAGTAAAAAATGTCCACACCACTGAAGCAAAACGTTTTTTGTGTGGTTCCTCCGGGAAAAATTCATCCTCTAAGGTTTGAGGTGATGCAGGTGATGCCTGCTGCCCTGAAGCCATTTTTGGTTGCAAAAAGTTAGAGCTAAGTGTATATTTAGTCTAAAAAAATCTTCTTCTCTCCAAAGAGATGGTTCTCCAAAGAAGCTCAAAGAAGAATGATTGAAATGGGTGGGGTCTTTCAGTAGTTAGTACAGGAAGTGTAATGAACCAATCAAATCTCTTGTTTTGCTGGTCACATGGGATCCGCGCACCCTGCGCTTACGCAGCACGCACCCAGCACGCATCCGCGAAATTGAATTAAAAAAAATTATAGCATTATAGCATATAGCAAAAATGTATTAGTTTTAAGACTAGTTTACAGTTTGTCTTGAATTAATATGCACATAAAATACATATATATATGTTTTTTTAAATGTTAAATATTTCGCGGGATTTGCGCACCTACCGCGTCATGGACGCATATGACGCATCGCGGAAGCGCGTAAACTTCGCGTTACGTACATCGAACGTATCGTGTATAGGCTGGGAGTCGCGTACCGGTCGCATAGCGATCGTGCACTAAACACGTACCCAACGCATACCATGCGCGGATGCTATCGCGTAGGGATCGAGAACGGTGCGCTTAGGGTGCGCGGATCCAAAAACATTGAAAAAATATATATCTAAAATGAAGTTTTGCACATTTAGTTAAAAAAATATTTTGAAAAATATACAAAAATATGTTTGAAAAACCCATTAAGTTCAAATAATTTTTTTTAATTTTTAAAAGAATTAATTGAAAAAATATTTTAAAAAAATGGTGATAAAAAAGTATTTAAAAAAAATAATAATAATTAATGAAATTGACACACTGAATTTGAAAAATATAGAAATCCAATCAAAATCATTAAACATGATATCTTTAGAGATAAGTTATAGATAGGAATTAGCATTTATAAAACCTTTGAAATTCACTGAAAAAACCATAGGTTTCATGCACGTTATAGTTAGGAATTGGCATTTAAAAAACCTTTGAAATTCACTGAAAAAACCAAAGGTTTCAGGGGCGTTATAGTTAGGAATTGGCATTTAAAAAACCTTAGAAATTCACTGAAAAAACCATAGGTTTCAGGGGCGTTATAGTTGGCTGGACATTTCCCTCGTACAAAACCCTAGAAATTCCCCTGTTATAGTTAGTTCAGCTAACTATAACTCGCGCCCCCGCAATGCACTGCTGATGACGTCACATATTACATCACTCATGACATGGTCAGTGACATCACTGATGACATCACTGATGATATCTCAAATGACATCACTGATGACATCACTGATGACATCACTGATGACATCATCCATGTGATAAATTAGTACACCTTCTCACACCCTAATATAACTTTTGATACACCAACTCAAAATTTCAGACGGCCATTTTGAAAACCATAGATACTCCAATACCAATAACTACATACCCACTCATTGACTCTTAGGTCTACATGCACCTCCACTCACTCACCTGTACAGTCACTCATACTTACAGTCACTCCGTACAAGACTATCATATGCATTTATACACACATATAGAAACTCACACACTGCCAATCATCCATTGAGGTACTCACACACCTAGTCAGTTGTGCAAATAATTAAACACAGTCCAATTGACTCACCTATACAGTGAAACACACTCAAGTTCACTTACTCACAAAAATACTAAAACATTTTGACACTCTTATTCAATTACTAGTACAAGCACACACTCATCCATACAGCCAGTCCCGCAATCACACACCCTCACATATAGATAGTTATATACTCTTATACACATATACACTGTGTTTCACATATGTAGTTACTGACACATGTACAATTGATATATACATTCAATCACTAACACACCGTTACATACACTCACCCAACCATACAGTCCATCACAGTTGCACTCTTAAAACCATGCACCCATAGAATCACCCACTCACACATCTATGCACAGAGTCACACACACCCCACCCACACATACATTCAGGCACCCATACAGATACTCAGACAACCAATCAATAACCCATAGAGACACTCATATTGCTATTCACAAAACCATGCAGCCGCTTATACACCAACAGACAGACAGATACAGACATTAACACAGTTTAGTCACTAGTCTGCAGTAAGATACATTTAATGACTCACTTATAGAGTCAGTTACGCACCTAGAAAATCACCCATTCACACACTTGTACACCCACTTATTCTTCAACAGGCCTTTCCCTATATATATTAAACATATTAAAACTGTTCAGAAACACATACTCAATGGATGATGTCATCAGTCATGTCATCAGTGATGTCATTTGAGATGTCATCAGTGATGTCATCAGTGATGTCACTGACCATGTCATGAGTGATGTAATATGTGACGTCATCAGCAGTGCATTGCGGGGGTGCGAGTTATAGTTAGCTGAACTAACTATAACAGGGGAATTTCTAGGGTTTTGTACGAGGGAAATGTCCAGCTAACTATAACGCCCCTGAAACCTATGGTTTTTTCAGTGAATATATATATATATATATATAGATATAGATATATATATGTATATTACCTACTGGCGGTCGCCAGTACGTAGTTATAGTTAGGACCTAGTTTCCATAGGAAAAGCGTTTTTTGTTTTCCCAATAACTTAGGCGCCAGATGACAAATCATCGTGAAATTTTCAAAACTAGTGGGGCGCTCCGGTCAGCTCCTGTTTTGAAAGTTTCGGGATGATTCGGCAAGCGGGGGCCGACAAAAAAGGGGGGTCCCCAAATGTGTTTTCTCCATGTTAATTTCCGTAGGAAACTTTAGACACGGCTACAGCCCGAACTGCAGAACGGAATTACACCAAATTTGGCAAAAAGTTAGTGCTTGGTTCAGAAAGTGCCCTTTTTTTAAATGGTGTAAATCCGTTCAGTAGTTGCGGAGAAAATCAAAAAATAGAGGTAAAAAAATCCATTTCCCATAGGAAACTTTAGACACGGTTACAGCCTAAACTGCTGAATGGAATGACACTAAATTTGGCAAAAAGGTGGTGCCTGGTTCAGAAAGCGCCCTTTTTTTTAAATGGTGTAAATCCATTCAGTTGTTGCTGAGAAAATAAAAAAATAAAAGTTTCGATATATAGAGGCATGGTGGATCCGCGAACCCCCCGACCATGAGCTTTATTTTAATTGGCTGTCAACACTCCAAACCAGGAAGTGTTGGCAGCCATCTTGTGCCTCGGTAACCGAGGCACAAGAAAACAGAAAAACTAAGGCACAAAACAAGAAAAGGGGGCAGGGTAGAAACACCCTGACCCACTAGGCCTGCTCAGGGGGTCCCACAAGGACACCCAAGTCCAAAAAAAGCATTTTTTTAAAAAAACAAATCGCGAAATGCAGGGAGGATACGCGGATCCGGCCGCGAATTAGCTCCCAAGTGGGCCAAGTCTCGGGGGAATGCACAAAAAATAATTGCGGGGGCCCAGGGGGATCCCCGCAGCCCCGGTGACCGCCACCCCCGGGGCTTTCTATAAATATTTGCGCGGGGCTCCCAGCCCCCCGCAGCCCTGGGGACCGCCACCCCCTGGGGGTTTGATTAATTATTTGCGAGGGGGTACACTGCCCCCCCGCAGCCCCTGCGACCGCCACTCCCGGGGCTTCTTTAAAAAAAAAAAATACCTGTGTGGGGGGCTTGAGCCCCCCCCATATGCCCCGGGGACCACCACCTTCCCGGGGCACTAATATGTAAATTTGGGGGTCCGTTAAGGACCCCCGAGCCCCAGGGACCACCACCTCCCTGGGACTTTGTACAGATTGGGAGGGGGACTGCGCGCCCCCCTTCCTGGAGCCTGTGAAGGCCCTGGAGACCACCAACCCACAGGGCTGGCTCCTGCAGTGTCCTGGGGTGCCCACCCCGGGACACTGCTGTTTGCAATGACAGGCTCCTCGCGGCTCCCACCCTGTCATTGCAAACTGCTTTGCTTCATTGAAGCGAGAGCAGGGAAACCTGCTCTCACTTCAATGAAGCAAAGCAGATTGCTTTTCCGCAAGGGGAGCTGCATGTTAGCAGCTCCCTATGTGGAAAAGCAATGCTGGCTCCCGCAGGACGTGGGGAGCCGTCAGGTACCGTGGGGGCATTGGGGCTTACCCCACGGTCCCGAAAGGAGAGGGCCAGCCCCGGGGGATGGGGTCCCCAGGGCTAGGAGGTGTAAAAAGGGGCGTGGCCTGAACCTCCTCTCTGCAACGCAGCCCTGTAGCACTTACTGGAGGTACCTGGTGAGCTAGTTGGCCCCCAAGGACCCCCAGTATTGAAGGGGAATTAATTCCCCAATTTAAAACGCGCCACAGGGCCCGTTTGCAGAGTGTTTCTGGAAGGGTGCGGGGCCTCTGGCACGATCGCAGTCTTTTTTTTCCTTTTTTTTTTTAGAAGGGGGGCTGTGTGGCCCCCCTTTCCCCCCTTTTTTTGGGCCCTGGGGACCCCAGGATTCAAGGAGACTTAATCTCCCAACTTAAAACGGCCACAGGGCGTGTTTGCACACATGTCACCTCAGGACCCCCCTCCCTTCACCACTGTGCAAACGCGCCACGTGGCGTGTTGTAAGAGTTAGTTTTAATCCCCCTGCCCTATTATGTACTTTGGACTTACAGAGCAGGTCATGCTAATCACAGGGGTACCCCAACACATAGTGTTTCCTAGTGTATGTAGGTGTTTTCACTGTATTCTAAGTGTCTTTTAGCATAGCACTGGCTCTAGGCCTGGTTACCACCAGTACCCGTCTGAAAAAGTTGTGGGTACAGGATGATTTTGCAACAAGGCCTCTCTCTGCTCCTCTGTTGGTTCTTTCTGGACATGTTTAGCTTTTTCCTGCACTTTTCTTCGTCTTTGTGGACTTCTGTTGCCTCTTCCTGCATTTCTTTTGCTTCTTTCTGTATGGTTTTTCTTCTTTCTTCAGATGTCCAACCTCTGTAGGAATATTTAGAAACTAGCATTTAAAAAACCTTTGAAATTCACTTAAAAAACCATAGGTTTCAGGCACGTTATAGTTATAAATTAGCATTTAAAAAACCTTTGAAATTCACTGAAAAAACCATAGGTTTCAGGCACGTTATAGTTAGAAATTAGCAGTTAAAAAACCTTAGAAATTCACTGAAAAACCCATAGGTTTTAGGGAAAGTTATAGTTAGTTGGACATTTCACTGGTACAAAACCATAGAAATTCCCCCGTTATAGTTAGTTCAGCTAGTGGAGAAGTGTGGCTCAATGGTTAGAGCGGCAGACCCTGATGCAGAGGTCTGGCCCGGGACCAGGGTTCAATTCCCGCCTCGGCGGCTGTTGGATTCAATTTCCCTAGACCTGATAATTCTCGCCTCGGTGCCTATTCTAATCATGGGTCCCACTGTGCAACTCTGGGCAATAGCTTGCTTATCTCCACAACGGCCCCCACAGCGCTAGGATGCCTGGCTTCACCTTGGGGGGTGCCCAGGAGTGGACATCTCACAGGAAAACCAGGAAGGGTTCCACAGCGGTATGAATACAGTGCTACGAGACCTCTGGGTAGAAGTGCGCTATATAAGTACAAATATATACATACATACATAACTATAACTCGCGCCCCCGCAATGCACTGCTAATGACGTCACATATTACATCACTCATGACATGGTCAGTGACATCACTGATGACATCTCAAATGACATCACTGATGACATCACTGATGACATCATCCATGTGATAAATTGATGCATCTTCTCACACCCTAATATAACCTTTGATACACCCACTCAAAATTACAGACGGCCATTCTCAAAACCATTGACACTCCAACACCAATAACTACATACCCACTCACTGATTCTTAGGTCTACACACATCCACTCAGTCATCCGTACAGTCACTCATACTTATGGTCAGTCAGTACAGGACTATCATATGCACTCACACACCTATATAGACACTCACACACCACCACTCATCCATAGAGGTACTCACACATCTAGTCAGTCATGCAATTAAATAATCGCACACCCATTTACTCACCTATACAGTTATACACACACTCATCCATACAGCCACTCTCACAATCATACACTCTCACTTATAGCCATTTAAATACTCTAACACACATATATACTGCCTTTTACATATGTAGTTACTTGCACATGTACCACTGAGATATACTTTCACTCACTAACATACCCATACACACACTCACCCACCCATGCAGTCCATCACAGATGCACTCTTGAAACCATGCACCCAGTGAATCACCCACTCACATATCTATGCACAGTCACACACACCCCACCCACACAAACACTCAGGCACCCATACAGATACTCAGACAACCAATCAATAACTCATATAGACACTCATGCAGCCGCTTACACACCATCAGACAGACGGATACAGACATTCACACAGTTTAGTCACTAACCCATGCATTCAGTAAGATACGTTTAAACACTCATTTATAGACTCAGTCACGCACCTACTAAATCATCCATTCAGACACTTATACACCCACTCATTCTTCAATACGCCTTTCCCTATATATGTTAAACATATTTAAACTTTACAGAAACACACAGTCAATGGATGAGGTCTTCAGTGATGTCATTTGAGATGTCATCAGTGATGTCATGAGTGATGTCACTAACCATGTCATGAGTGAAGTAATATGTGACGTCATCAGCAGTGCATTACGGGGGGCGAGTTATAGTTAGCTGAACTAACTATAACGGGGGAATTTCTATGGTTTTGTACGAGTGAAATGTCCAACTAACTATAACTTTCCCTAAAACCTATGTTTTTTTCAATGAATTTCTAAGGTTTTTTAAATGCTAATTTCTAACTATAACGTGCCTGAAACCTATGGTTTTTTCAGTGAAAAAATAATAATATATATATATATATATGTATGTATATATATATATATATATATATATATATATATATATATCTCCAGCCACCAAAAGAATAACGCTGCACTTAAAATACGATGTAGCCAGAAACTTTATTGAGTCATAGAGTAACTCAGCCCAACTCCCCCAACTCAGGTGGGAGAGTTGGGCTGAGTTACTCTATGACTCAATAAAGTATCTTGCTACATCGTATGGCGAGTGCAGCATTATTCTTTTTGTGGCAGACTAATTTGTGGGGGTAGTCTTCCCCCCGAGAGTGCACCAACTGTGAAATAGCGCGCCCTTTGGTTTGGACTAATTTGTTGGTTACAGATATATACACACACACGCACACGCACACACACACACACACACACACACAACGACACACACACACACACACACAACGACACACACACACACACACACACACACACACACACACATGTATATGTATCACCTAATACCACAGTTGTCCACTTCAAGTGCTGCAAAATCAACTATTACTATCACCTCGCTGCAAATATATCTTCTGGCATAATGTCACAAGAGATATCTGCACTGAACATTAACTCATCCTGCCATCTTGCCAACCTTTTTCCTTCTTTTTTACACAATTCCTCAACGCACTCTATCATTTTACAGTCAAGTGAAAGAATGTATAGAGTTTAATTATGTATTGTACCCCACCCCCCACCAGGGGAAGAGACTATGCAAGAGTCACCCTTGGAGAGATGGCTGCTGGACAGGTATATGACCACCAAGGCAATCTCTCTAACCTATGGCACACTAATGGTGAACACACAGGGTGATCTGAGCAAACCAAGAGAACGCTGGCAGGAAGATCCGGGAGACATAGATGAAAAGGACTGGAGGGACGCCCCACAATTCCATCAATAGGCAGTGATATAGACGCACCTCTACCTGATGTAACTTAAAATATTACACAGAATCTACTACACAAGGACACTTCTACACAAAATAGAACCGGTGGAACATGATAAGTGCCTGTGTGCGTGCGGGAAGCAGGGGTTCCTTCCTTCACATGATATGGGTCTGCCCAACGCAGGCGCAATTCTGGACGGGTGAGCAGACCAGGTTGGAGGCTGCAGTGGGCACATGAATAGACGGGTAAGAATCTCTAATACTACTAGTAGTGTAGAGGGGTTCAGATATTACATCATACCAGAAGATACTGGTCAATCTGGGGTTAATGATAGCCGAAAGAGAAATTGTAAGAAAGTGGGGAAGGGGAGACCCACCATGAGTGCATGACTCAGTGCCAGAAATGTAGAGGTGCTGAGAAATAGAAAAGTTAGTATATGAGGGTAGAGGATGTCCCAAAAAGTTTGGAAAAATCTGGTATTGCTGGGAGGCAGGGAAAGACTAGCTCAGACCACCAAGAAGGCAGTATGTTACCAGCTGACATCGGCGATGTACGGCACCAAGGCTTGAGATAACCTATTGGCAGTTGTCAATCTACCTTATGAAGAAACTGCCAGGAAATACACTTGAAGGGACAGTAGAGACAGTGTGGTAACAAGTGTCAGGGAGGGTGAACAAGGAGGGGACGAGACTGTGCATGGATCTATGTTGGAGTGTTTTTGATTCAACAGGATAGAAATGATTAAGCTTAAGGAGAGCCACTCGGCCACTGATACTCTAATACTTGCATAATAAATAACATTTGTTAAAGAAAAAATATATGATTTAGAAACCAATAGGAATATAACATCTTGCCCTATAAAGGATTTCATAATTTCTGCACTCGCTGAAACAGATTATCTGTATTATGATTTGCTGTATTCCTCTACTCAAATCCACATTTTTGGGGATTCCGTGTTCAATCTCATAGTGCTCTTACCGATCTTTTCGAAATGATATCGTATTTCTGTGTTTGCAGCTTTAGTCATTAGTTTGGCGTGTATTTCAACAATAATGCTGATGGCACTTGAATCCTATTCAAACTGCACCCATCTACAGTTTGCTGGCCATCCAAAATTTAATGGTGAGAAACAATAACAAGCATTGAAAATGCAGTAGGTCTCGCATTTGTTTGAGTTAGAGCTATTGGTATTGTACATGACAATGTGCTTTAATTATGTGTTCGAAAATCTACTTATGTGGTGTGCAGTGGAAGTTTGTGTGTTTTATTGGATTAGTTAGTTGTATAATTGTTTGTTATGCAATTTTGTGGTGTGTGTATTGTATTTGTGTAGTGGGATTATGTGGCATGGTGTTGTGTGTAATTATATGGATGGCAAATATGTGATATTGAGGGTATTGTTGTATATGGAGTGGAGTGGGATTGTGTGTTATGGAGTGGAATTATGTTGAGTGGAATTATGTGGTATGGTTTGTAGTGTTTTTATGTTGAATGTTATATGGAATAGAGTGGATTTTTATGTGGGGTAAACAACCTTTGCAACGCAACTTTTACAACGCACTACCATTACAACGAAACTTTTACAACGCAAGTGGATTTACAACGCATGCTTTTACAACGCAAGTCTTTACATCGACTTGCGCTAGATGGCGTGCTAACATTACAAATAGTGTAGTTTACTATCCCACCACCTTCCCTACTGTTAAGTGGACTGGAGTTGGAATAGTAAATTACACTTTTCTAATGTTAGCACGCCATCTAGCGCAAGTCGATGTAAAGACTTGCGTTGTAAAAGCATGCGTTGTAAATCCACTTGCGTTGTAAAAGTTTCGTTGTAACAGCACACGTTGTAACAGCACGCGTTGTAACGTCATACATCCTTTATGTGGTATTGAGTAGTGTATAAATAGGTGGAGTTGAGTTATGTTTGGTGAGTGGTAATATGTTAAATGTAAATATGTTGTGTGCTGCTTTGTTATGTATTGGTATTGTTTTGAGTGGTGTTCCGTTGAGTGGTGTTGCCCAGAGTAGTGGGGTGTTGGGTGGTGTGTAGTTGTGTATTATTGTGCCGATTATAGTTGGTTGGAGTGGTGTTGCATTGAATAGAATGGTATTCTGTGTAGAGGAGTGGGGCTATGTGGAGAAGAGTTGTGTTTAGTGGTATAGTAGAGAGGTGTTTTATGGATTTGTATTGTATTGGGTAGTGTTGTTTGCAGTGGAATTGTGTAGAGTTGAGTTGTATGGAGTGGGGTGGTATAGAGTGGAGTGGAGTTGTGTATAGTGCGTTTGCGTGGTGTTGTGTGGAGTGCGGTGGTGTCGAATGTGGTGGTGTGGAGTTTGGTGGTGTGGAGTAAAACAGAGTTATGTGAAGTAGGGTCGAGTAAAATAGAGTTGTTTTGAATAAAAAAGAGTGGCGTGGAGTAAAATGGAGTTGAGTAAAGGAGAGAGGTGTGGAGTAAGGTAAAATGGAGTTGAGTGGAGCGGAGTGGATTAAAGTAGAGTGGATATTTGTGTACTGGAGTAAAGGTAATTGGAGGAGAGTGGAGTGGAGTAAAGTTGATTGGAGCAGACTAAAGGCGAGTGGCGTGTAGTAAAGTATTTTAATATAGTAATGATTATTGGTGTGTTGTAAAGTAAAGTAGAGTGGAGTAAAGTAGAGTGAAGTGGATTTAAGTAGAGTGGTATGGAGTAAAGAAGAGACGTGTGGAGCAAAGTAGAATAATGTAGTAAATTAGAGTGGATTAAAGTAGAGTGGTGTGGAATAAAGCTGAGTTATGTTGAGTGAAGTGGAGTGGAGAAAAGTAGAGTGGTGTATAGTAAAGTAAAGTGATGTTGAGTAAAGTAAAGTTGAGTAAAGTAGATTGGAGTGGAGTTGCCTAAATTAGTGTTTAGAGTGGTATGGAGTAAAGTTGAGTGGTGTGGAGTAAAGAAGGGGTATGAAGTAATGTAGAGTGGAGTGTAATAAAGTAGAGTTGGGTGGAGTAATATAGAGTGAAGAGGAGTAAATTATAGTGATGTGGAGTAAAGAGGAGTTTTGTTGAGGGGAGTTGATTAAATATGAGTAGCATGGAGTAAAGGAGAGTGGAGTAAAGTAGAGTTGCATGGAATAAGGTAGAGTGGAGTGGAGTAAATAGAGTGGTGTGTAGTAAAGTAGAATGGAGTTGAGAGGAGTGAAGTGGAGTAAAGTATAGTCGTTTTTTATTAATCAAGAAGGCAAGGGCTGCAGGCCCCTGACAAACCAGGGGAACTGCCACATAGTGAATAGCAACAGCTCTTGACATTTTATCGTATAGAGGAACAATGGAGAGCTATTCATACAGCATCTATCAAGAAACCCCCCCCTCCCTTCCCAACGCCCAACCCCCTCCCCCCGACCGCACCACCGCCAGACACCACCAGAACCATCGCTATACAGTTAGTATGCAGTACCACGCTTGGCATTCAAGTAGGCGCCAAATCTCCATCCGCAGGGACCGGTGCAAGGAAAATGCCCCTATAATCAGCCCACCGCTTCCAGATCTTGAAGTGTTTCCGAGGGCACCCACGCGCCCTAAAGATCGGTAACTCCAGACCCATATTGAAATTCAGACTCCGTTTCCAAACATTGAGAGAGGGAGCCACCGGGGCCTTCCACGCATGAGCTAGATCCCTCTTGGCTGTCATTAGGCCCAGAAGCAGCAAGTGGCGCTTATAAATATTGCCCCCAATATCAGCCATAACATGGACCCAATCGGGGGTCTACAGGGAGATCCCAGCCCAACACTTCGGATAAGCACCCTAACACTCTCCCCCAAAACCGATACACTGCAGGGCAGTGCCAGACTGTGTGCACCAAAGACCCCACCTCTCGTCCACACCTAAGGCAGTCCGGGGAGGCAATAAGACCCGCCCGCCACAGCCGCTGTCGCGTGTAATAGGTCCTGTGCAAATACCGAAATTGGACGACACGCAGGCAGATCGCTATACAAGCCTCACGGGGGGAGGCCAGCGCCTCCCTCCAGTCCGTCTCGTCAAACGGCCCGACATCCGTCTCCCACCGTTCACGCAGACCCTGCAGGGATGGGGCACTATGAATCACCAAGGACCGATATATTTTAGAAACTTTCTTCTCCTGGAGATCCCCCATAAACACCTGAGCCTCAAGGGGACTGAATTCAGGGATGGATTGGAGACCCTCCAGTCTAGGGGCGAGGGCATGGCGCAGCTGGAGGTATTTAAAGAACTGCGTCCGTGGCATTTGATACTCATGCTGTAAGACCTCAAAGGATTTCATAACACAGCCCTGAACCACCGATGCCAACGTAGAGATACCAATTCTGTCCCAGTCCCTGAACCCAGAGAGGGTCGCCAACGGTGGGAGCAGCCCGTTCTGCCACAACGGGGTCTCCCGGGTAAGCCTACCCCACCAGCCAATATGACGCAGAGCCTGGCTCCACACCCGAAACACCACTTGAGTGACCGGTGGCAGTGCCACCCGCAACGCAGCCGCGTAGAGTAGGGTATGTACCATATGTGGGTCCATGAGGCGCCTCTCCACCGCATACGCCGGGTCCCCCCTATCTCCATACCACCATTCGTTGAGGACCAAGTATAGTCGTTTTTTGCATAGTAGAGTAAAGGTAATTGGAGGAGAGTGTACTAGAGTAAAGGTGATTGCAACAGAGTAAATTCAAGTGGTGTGGAGTAATATAGTGTAATGTAGTACTGAAGATTGGTGTGGTGTAAAGTAGAGTGGAGTAAATTTGAGTGGAGTGGAGTAAAGTACAGTGGTATGGAGTAAAGTAGAGTTGTGGAGTAAAGCAGACTGGTATGGAGTAAAGTTGAGAGGCGTGGATTAAAGTATATTGGAGTAAATTAAAGTGACGTGGAGTAGATTTGAGCTGTGCTGAGTGGAGTGAAGAAAAGTAGAGTGGTATGTAGTAAAGGTGAGTGATGTGGAGTGAAGTGAAGTAGAGAAGAGTAGAGTGGAGTGTTGTTGAGTAATTTAGTGTGTAGTTTGGTATGGAGTTAAGTTGATTGTTGTGGTGCAAAGTAGTGGAATGGAGTAATGTAGTGTGTTGTGGAGTGAAGTAGAGTGTAGTAAAGCATACTATAGTAAAGTATAGGGGTATGGAGTAGAGTGGAGTGGAGTAAATTGAAATGGTATGGAGTAGATTTGAGTAGAGGGGCGGAGTGAAGTTGAGTGGAGTAAAGGTGAGTGGTTTGGAGTAAAGTAGAGTTGTGTTTTTTAATGTGGAGTAAAGTAGAGTGTTTTTAGTAAAGTTGAGTGGTGTTGAGTAAAGTGAAGTGGAGTAAAGTATAGTGAATTGGAGTACAGTATAGATGGGGTGAGGTTAAGTAGAGTTTTTTTAAGGAGAGTTGAATAAAGTTGAGTGGTGTGTAGTAAAGTAGAGTGTAATAGAGTGGTATGGAGTTTTAGTATCATCATAGCTTTGCAACGTTAATACAATTACATGGTCTACTGTATGAAGTCTCCTCTCATGTTGGGAGTTGGAGTGCCAACATGCCACCATGTGAATCCTAGGAAGAAAGTGTGTCCTAACTCAAATTCTTTAATGGGGAAAGAACTCCCAAATGACTTTGCCAAACCTAACAGGGGTTTATTTAGGTTTAGCACGTCCCTAAGGTAAAAGTAAAATATGCCTGGTCCTTCCTGAAACTGAATGCCAAACGATGTTGCAGAAGATCCGACCAACCCATATGCACTGACAGTACCTTTACAGACCATGTCCCACCTCTTGAGTACTGGGCACTTTGTAGTGGTAGTTAATGTAATGTAAAGGACTTTTTGTGGCATCAGAGTTAAAAATAAGAAATCTGCACACAATAGCAACATCCCTATGTGCGGGTTAGAAAACAAAGGAAATTAAATTAAAAGTTAAATTTTAAACAGTTGCATGGAGTTGTTTAATTGGGTCGCTTTGCACAGAACCCAAAGACAGGAATTAATTGTGTGGGAAGTATCACTGCTGTTTTCCCTGCAAAGGTGGCCTGTAGACCAGTGTTTACAATTTGATAAGCACTGTAATTAGTTACAGAATGTGGTTTGAAGAACAGAACACTTAGCTTTGAGCTGCCAATTCCTGTTTAGCTAAAGCTGGTGACAGAGATAACCATGAAAGGAATATAGCACGTTACTACGCGTGCTATTACCATGCAGTAGGTTATAACATGGTCATTACAACGACCGCGTTGTTACCATGCTTGGCTTTACATCGCAAGTCGTTTCTACGACTTGCGCTAGGTGGCGCGCTTGATTTAGGAATAGTATAAATTACAAATCCTACTCCAGTTAGCACAACAGCAGGGAATGTGTTGGATTTAAAATCCAACACATTCCCTGGTGTTGCACGCCACCTAGCGCAAGTCGTAGAAACGGCTTGCGATGTAAAGCCACGTGTGGTAACAACGCGGTCGTTGTAATGACCGGTTGTTACCTACCAGCGTGGTAATAGCAGCGTTGTAAACGCTGTTTCCCCCATGAAAGGCTTGCCTAGGAGACAGTGGAACGAATTGCTTGAGCACATGTGTCTGTTCTGTGTAGAAGTGTATGTTTAAGCAATTGTTAAACAGATGGTGACCCTGGTGCATTTACTGAACCCCCAAAAATAATTGTATTTGTATGCTCTGAGATTAACTTTTTAGAAGGCTCATATAGAAGTTTATGTTAATAAATATGTAGTGTTATAAGGAGCTTTAAAGAATGGTCCCAGAATGCTTGTTTCCAGTCCAGGGAGGGCCTAGCCTGGCAGTTAGGGCTGGATTGTTCCCATGGGGAACAGGTTCAAAACTGATTCTCATATGGCTGGGTCTGAACTTGAATGGCATGGGGAGCAAAAAAACAATGGATTGAGGCCCAGATCTCTGTACTGGGGTGCATGTATGACATTGTTTTGCATTCTGTCCATCAATTGCTCTTTTTGCATTGTTTTAAGCTATAGCATGGGAAGCAAAGATGGCGACTTTGGACCCCCCAAAAAAGTTTGAGTCTTGGTGTAGGACCATCATTCTGTGATCCTGGGTAAATTACTTAATATTCTGTTTTGTACCAAAATTAACAAATTTTCATTAGTGGTGTCAGAAAAAAGCACTGCAATATGTGTAGATCCAGTTTAGTGTATAAGCAAAGTTTTTAATAATTAATTTCCATGGTGAGTCCTGGAAACCAGTGTCGCAAATTAAGCATTGTTGTTTATACATATGCAAAATGGGTTTAACGTGTGCAAGTAAGACATGCAAAATATGATGTTATTAATAGCATCAACATATATAAATAATAGTGGTGGTTGATTAAATACTGCGGAAATTCCAGTTGATATGAAGCAGCATTATTGATGGAAAGTACCATTATATATAGCATAGCAGGCAAAGTCGATGACTTTGCAGCTGGGGAACAAAGTCCAAGCTTTGGCGTGAAATTGTGATCTTGGGCAAAATTCTTAAGCTTCAAATACTCTAGAAAGTTCTGGAACACGCCAGCTAAAAAATGGAAATGTTATTATGTAAAGCTATAGCTTAAGAGGCAAACATAGCGACTTTGGAGTGAAGGAAGACAATTATAGTCTAGGGATAGGACCAACATCTTGTGAGCATGTAAAAGTACAAATAAACCAGGGGGAAATGCAGAAGGCAAACAGCATATTGTGGCATCATGGTTTACAGGTTTGTCAAACAAAATTAGGCACAATTAAAATAAAGGGTTAGGGACGGTGCATGGAGTTTTTGCTATAGAAGTAAAATATCATTTTGCTAATAGAGCACTCCCTGCATCCTAATTACAACACAAATATTAAGCTATAATGCATTGATCCAGGCCAAAATCCTTAATCTTCCTGGAAAATTATGAAAAAACTGCCTAAATGAAGTAGTAGTATACATTGGAATTCTATTGTGTAAAGCTATTGTGTAGAAGGCAAAACAGGGATTTTGGAGCTAAGGAGCAAAGTTAAAGTATTGGCGTAGGACCAACATCTTGTGATAAAAAGCAAAATCCTTAAACTATAGTTTTATAACAGAAAATACCATATGGTTAAGTGGTGCATTTAAAAAGCAATGCAATATGTTTAGATGCTAGAAGTAAAATAGTATTTTGCTGTTCGAGCACTCCCTGCATTGATCCATGCTAAAATCCTTGATTTTTAAATACTGTGGAAAGTTGTGGAAAACACAGGGTAAAATTAAGCAGTAGTATAGAAGGAAATGCTATTGTCTAAAGCTATTTATAGCACAGGAGGCAAAAATGGTGACTAATGCCATTGTTATATAGCATAACAGGCAAAAATGGCAACATTGCAACTAGGGAACAAATGTTGAGCTTTGGGGTCAGATTGTGATTGTGGGCAAAATCCTTAATCTTGAAGTACTTTACCGGCTGAAATAAAGCAGTGGAAAATATGAAATGCTGGTGCGTAAAGCTTTAGCATAGGCAGCAAAGATGGTGACTTTGGACCAAAAAAACTAAGTTTGAATCTAGGTGTCAGACAAACATCCTGTGTTACCGGGCAAATTACTTAATGTTCAGTTTTGTATCGAAATGATTATGTCTTTTAGTGGTGCTTGTAAAAAACACTGCAATATGTGTACATGCTTTAAAGCTAAAATTCAAAGTTAGAGACTTGACATAGGTACAACATCCTGTGAATTTAAGCAAACATATTAAACTATAATTTTTTTAATAAAAATTAGCATTTTGTTTAGTGATGCTTGTAAAAAGCACTGCAATATATGTAAATGCAGTTTGGCGTTTAAGCAAAGTTGTTAATAATTAATTTCCGTGGAGAGTCACGGAAACCAGCAGCACAAATTAAGCATTATTGTTTATACAAATGTGAGGTGTGTTTAACTTGTAGAAGTTAGAAAAGTTAAAGATGATGTGAATAAAAACATCAACTTATATAAATGATATTTGTAGTTAATTAAATACTATGAACATTTTGGATCAAATAAAGCAGTATTATTGATGGAAATTCCATTGTTATATAGCGAAGCAGGGAAAGATGACGACTTTGCAGCTGGGAAACAAAATTCAAGCTTTGGCGTCAAACTGAGCTCATGGGCAAAATTCTTAATTTTCAAATACTCTGAAAAGTTCTGGGAAATTGCCGGCTAAAATGAAGCAGGAATATGTATAGAAATGCTAATGTGTAAATCTATAGCATAAGAGGCAAACATGGTGACTCTCATGGCATCACAGTTTACGGGTTAGAAATAAGAAATACGAACACAATAGCAGCATCACCAACTTCAGGATAGAAAAATAAAACAAAGCATATAAAGGTGCAAACAACTCAGGGAGACTTGCAGTAGGAAAACAGCATATCGTGGCATGTCAGTGCCTGGGTTAGAAAAAAGAAATGCGCGCACGAGAGCAACATTACGATATCCTAATTAAAAAAAGGAGTCCAAAGCATGTAAAACTACAACTAACCCAGGAGACTTGCAAAAGGCAAACAGCATGTCGTGGATTGAAAGTGTACTGGTTAGAAATAAGAAACACGTGCACAATAGCAACTTTACAATATGTGGGTTTGAAAATGTTTACAAAATCATGTAAAAGTACAAACAAACCAGGGCGAAATGCAGAAGGCAAACAGCATATCGTGGCATCATAGCTTACAGGTTTCTAAAAAAAAAACACGTGGGCACAAATAAAATAAGGGTTTAGGGACGCTGCAGTTTTTGCTATTGAAGCTAAATATCATTTTGCTGTTAAAACACTCCCTGTATCCTAATTACAATAAAGGTTTTAAGCTATAGTGCATTGATCCAAGCCAAAATCCTTAATCTTCATGGAACATTATAGAAAACACTGCCTAAATTAAGCAGTGGTGGTATAGATGGTAATGCTATTGTGTAAAGCTATTGCGTAGAAGGGAAAAAGAGGGACTTTGGAGCTGAAGAACAAAGTTAAAGTATTGGTGTAGGACCAACTTCTTGCGATCGAAAGCAAAATCCTTAAACTATAGTTTTTTAACAGTAAATAACATACGGTTAAGTGGTGCTTTTAAAAAGCAATGCAATATGTTTGATGCTAGAAGTAAAATAGTATTTTGCTGTTTGAGTTCTCCCTGCACTCTAATTGGGATAACAATTTTAAGCTATAATGCTTTGATCCTGGTTAAATCCTTAATTTTTCTATACTGTGGAAAGTTGTGGAAAACACGGGGTAAAATTAAGCAGTATTATACATTCAATTCAATTCAAAATGTCTTTATTCAGTTTCATATAGTGCAATATATAAAATACAGAACAAAAAGTTGTGTAATACAGTATGTACAATTACAGGAGCATACCAGTTATAACAGCTTAACAACTGATTTTATGTCTACTTATTGCCACTAGTATCCCAAGTCCCTAGGTCAAACAAACACACCTACTAAAAAAGAATACATAAAAACCCCTTTAGGTGAATCAGGCTGTTGGCCAGAGAAATGTGTGGAGCCAAGAATAGTAAATAAAAGACGAGTGGGTTAATCACAACTTGCCCCAAGCCTAATGGCAGATTTAAAAAAACGTAACTCATAAAAGACCGTATTACTCGTCAACATCTGAAGAAATAAAAAAGCGGGCTGAACTTGTCTAAAATTGGCCTGTTTCAAGATGGGGATTAAAAAGGATTTCCTGGGTGTGTCGTAAAATGGGCAGAACATTGTAAAATGAACCATGTTTTACGGAGATGAACCATCGCAGTCACAGGACAAAAAGGGGTTGGCCTCTATTTGTTCCCCTGGGATAAGCGAGAAGTAAATAAAAAAGATCCAGCCGATTCCTAGTCAAAAGCAATTGATCGTAGGAGTTTGCAAAACCCAGTAAGTACGGCTCTGCCATCACTGTAAATGTCCTCAACATGACAAAATGGTGTACGCTGGGCTTCACAAGCTCCCTCTCCTCCCTTAACATGGTCTGGCGTGCGGTAAACGTAGTCTTAAGGAGGGCTAGATCTTCCTTTCGCGTTCCTTCGGGAATGGAAAAAAGATCTGCTCTTCCCAAGGTCATCAGGCTCCTTTCTATATATTTAAGCCACGGTACCTTGGATACGTGTTCCATGGGCAGACAGTCTTTAAGGATTGCCTTATTTAATGAGTCCCCCTCTTTAGCCCATGTTTTTAACCAAAGGGAGACTGGACAGAAGCCTATCAGATCTGTAATGTAAGGCATTCCTAACTCCTCATGAGCAATAACTGAGGGGGTACCCTGAGGGACAGATAGCAGTCTTCTCATGAATTAGTTTTCTGCCATTTGAATGTCCTTTATTTCGATGTACCCCCAAATTTTGCTGCTATAGTGAGCCTTTGCCATACATTTAGCCCTATAAAGCTCTATAAGAGACCCCACTGGTCTTTTCCCCAATCTTGTGGCAAAATAAAAAATTGCTGCTGACTCCCTATTAAGGTTGTTTCTCTTGCGTAAAAGGTGTGGCACTCATTTCATGTTATCATCCAGAAGCACCCCCAGGTAGGAGAACGTGGACATCTTAGGGATTGGGGTAAGCCCTACCTTGAAGGTGTATGAGCTACTGGGTCGCATCCCCAGCTGTATAATATATGATTTCGAGTTATTAATCTTCAAATCCAGGTCTCCCATAAACTGCCCAAATGTGGACAAAAGGATTTGCAGGCCTCTCTCGGTCCTTGCCATCAAGACGGCATCGTCTGCGTATAATAGGACTGAGAGACCTCGCCGGCCTGCCTGGAGGTAGTCTGCCTTGGTCTCCAGAAGGATTTTCTCGAAGTTGTTAATATAGAGATTAAAAAGAAGTGGGCCAAGATACAACCTTGTCGGACACCACCCCTAACCAGGAACGAGCGTGATACCTTCAAGTCAGCCGAGTAGCGCACGACCGCCCTGGTGTCTCGATGAAGGTCATATAGAAAGGAAACTATCTCTTTGTCCACACCTAGGGAGGAGAGGATCTGCCATTATTTGCCTCTGTTCATGCAGTTGAATGCAGATGACAAATCCATAAAGGCTAAAAAGATGGTACCCCGGTGGGCAACTGTGTATTTTTTTGGTATCAGGAATATGTTCAAACATTTGATCAATTGTAGAGCAACCAGGGTGAAAGCCATATTGGGCCTACGACAAAACATTATTGTCAGTAGCCCAGGTTGATAACCTACCCAACAATATCCTATCTACCACTTT
Organism: Triturus cristatus; assembly: GCF_964204655.1. NCBI lineage: Eukaryota > Metazoa > Chordata > Amphibia > Caudata > Salamandridae > Triturus > Triturus cristatus. The sequence goes on along the minus strand of NC_140583.1, from coordinate 1,152,472,117 downwards.
TACCACAGAGTCTAACAGGGATATGGGCCTATTACAAGTAGTACTGCCCGTATCCCCCTTTTTAAAGACTGGCACAATAATAGAGGTCGAGCAAGAGTCAGGGGTACCTTACCTAGCGACTGCAATAATTACAGAGGCAAGCACTTTGACCCATTGCCCCATATTCGACAAGTAAAGGTCAAGAGGGATCCCGTCGGGGACCAGGCCTCATTACGTGTCATGCCAATAATACCTTGCCTTACTTCATCCTCCGTTACTACTAGCGTTGTGGGTATACCACAACATTCGGGTAAAGGCGACTTGTCCGGGGCTCCCTTAAACATGCCCTCGAAGTGACTAACCCAATCATCCTCTGTAATATGTGAATCAAGGACATTGGCGGCCTCTACTCCTAAAAAGGAGCTGGTAATGATGCTCCAAAACATGGCATTGCACTTATAAGTTGTTGCTTCCATGAGTTTACCTCAGGCTTCCTCCTTCAAAGCCTCCCTACGCTTACTGAGGGCTTGTTTATACTGTTTTCTTCTAGTTTTAACTAGCACAGTATTCCTGGGGGAAGCATGCAGGGCTAATTTAAGCCTCCAGGCAGCAAGCAAGCATTCTGGTTTAAACCATCAGGGTGCCCTTTCCCTCACTTGTTCTGTCTGGAAGGACCGTTAGAACTTAACAACAGATCTGGAGATAGATTCGAAGGCATGGAAGACAGACTCATCTGGTTCGGCCTCCACGTTCTGGCAAACCTAAAACTCCCTCTGACATGACTCTAAAAGGGACTTGCGCAGAGAGTCTGAAGAGATCTGTCCTCATTTAAGCCGTCTCCCGCCATCCGAAGCCCGCAAAACCCCTCCTCCAGTACTCTGTCTTTTTAAATCAAATATAGGCCAATGAGCTTTAATACACAGGGTATAGATGGAAATGCTATTGTCTAAAGCTATTTATAGCATAGGGGGCAAAAATGGCGACTAATACAATTGTTATATAGCTTAGTAGGCAAAAAATGCCAAGTTGCAACTGGGGAAGAAATTTTTAGATTTGGTGTCAGATTGTGATTGTGGGCAAAATCTTTAATAGTGAAGTACTGTAGAAAGTTCTGGGAAAACACTGGCTGAAATAAAGCATTAGTATAAATAGAAATGCTGTTGTGTAAAGCTATGTGACATTGGACGAAAAAAACAAAGTTTGAACCTAGGTGTTGGACCAACATCCTGTGATCCTGGGAAAATTACTTAATGTTCAGTTTTGTATCAAAACTATTACGTTTTGTAATGGTGCTTGTAAAAAATACAGCAATATGTGTAGATGATTTGAAGCTAAAATACAAAGTTAGAGACTTGGTGTAGGTCCAACATCCTGTGAATTTGAGCAAAAACATTAAACTATAGTTTTTTAACAAAAATACGTATGTCGTTTAGAGGTGCTCGTAAAAAGCACTGCAATATATGTAAATGCAGTTTGGTGTTTAAGCAATGTTGCTAATAATTAATTTCCATTGTGAGTCACGGAAACCAGCAGCACAAATTAAGCATTATTGTTTATAGAAATGTGAGATGCATTTAACTTGTACAAGTTAGAAAAGTGAAAGATGATGTGAATAATAACATCAAAGTATATAAATAATAGTTGTAGTTAAATAAATACTATGAAAATTCTGCATCAAATGAAGCAGTATTATTGATGGAAATTCCATTGTTATATAGCGTAGCAGGAAAAGATGACGACTTTGCAGCTGGGGAACAAAATTCAAGCTTTGGCGTCAAACTGTGATCTTGGGCAAAATTCTTAATTTTCAAATACTCTGAAAAGTTCTGGAAAACTCCAGCTAAAATTAAGCAGTAGTATATATAGGAATGCTATTGTGCAAAGCTATAGCATAAGAGGCGAACATGGTGACTTGCATGGCATCACAGTCAACGGGTTAGAAATAAGAAATAGGCGCACAATAGCAACATCACGATCTATAGGTTAGAAAATAAAACAAAAGCATATGAAGTTACAATCAACTCAGGGAGACTTGCAGTAGGCAAACAGCATATTGTGGCATCAGAGTGTATGGGTTAGAAAAAGAAATACACGCACAATAGCAACATTACGATATCCTAATTAAAAAAGGAAACCAAAGCATGTAGAACTACAAACGTCCCAGGTAGACTTGCAAAAGGCAAACAGAATGTCGTGGATTTAAAGTGTATGGGTTAGAAATAAGAAATACGCACACAATAGCAACATCACTAAATGCAAGTTTGAAACTAAAACAAAAGCATATATGAGTACAAACAACTCAGGGAGAATTGCCGTAGGCAAGCAGGATGTCGTGGCATACCAGTGTATGGGTTAGAAAAAAGAAATATACGCACAATAGCAACATCATGATTTTAGAATTTGAAAATAAAACATAAGCATGTAAAAGCACAAACAAACCATGGTGAAATGCAGAAGGCAAACAGAATATCGTGGCATCATGGTGCTCAGGTTTGTCAAATGAAAATTACGCACAAATAGAATAAAGGGTTCGGGACAATGCATGGAGTTTTTGCAATTGAAGCAAAATATCATTTTGCTGTTAGAGCACTCCCCGCATCCTAATTACAATAAAAATATTAAGCTATAATGCATTTATATGGGCCAAAATCTTTAATCTTAAGAAAGGTTTTAGAAAACACAAGCTAAGATTAAGCAGAAGTATAGATGGAAATGCTATTGTGTAAAGCTATTGCATAGGAGGCAAAAATAGAGACTTTGGAGCTAAGGAACAAAGTTAAAGTATTGGCGTAGGACCAACATCTTGTTATCTAAAGCAAAATCCTTAAACTATAGTTTTTTAACAGAAGATAACATACGGTTAAGTGGTGCTTTTAAAAAGCAATGCAATATGTTTAGATGCTAGAAGTAAAATAGTATTTTGCTGTTTGAGTGCTCCCTGCACTCTAATTTTAATAACAATTTTAAGCTATAATGCTTTGATCCTGGTTAAATCCTTAATTTTTAAATACTGTGGAAAATTGTGGAAAGCACGCGGTATATGGTTAAGTGATGCTTTTAAAAAGCAAAGCAATATTTTTAGATTCTAGAATCAAAATATTATTTAAAGATGGAACACTCCCTGCATTCTAAGTTTAATACAATGTTTAAGCTATACTGCATTGATCCTGTCTAAAATCGTAAATTTTTAAATAATTTGGAAAGTTGTGGAAAACACAGGTTAAAATTAAGCAGTAGTATAGATGGAAATCTTATTGTCTAAATTTATATATAGCATAGGAGGCAAAAATGGCGACTAATACCTTTGCAACTGGGGAATAAATGTTGAGCTTTGGTGTCAGATTGTGATTGTGGGCAGAATCCTTAATCTTGAAGTACTGTAGAAAGTTCTGGGAAAACACTTGCTGAGATAAAGCAGTAGAATAAATGGAAAAGCTGTTGTGTAAAGCTATAGCATAGGAAGCAAAGATGATGACCTTGGACCAAAAAAACAAAGTTTGAATCTTCACGTCGGATCAACATCCTGTGCAAATTACTTTAATGTTCAGTTTTGTATCGAAATTATTATGTCTTTTAGAGGTGCTTGTAAAAAACACTGCAATATGTGCAGATGCTTTGAAGCTAAAAAACAAAGTTAGAGTCTTGGCGTAGGTCCAACACCCTGTGATTTTGAGTAAAATTATTAAACTATAGTTTTTAACGACAATTAGTATGTCGTTTGGTGGTGCTTGTAAAAATCAAAGCAATATATTAAATGTAGTTTGGTGCTTAAGCAATGTTGTTAATAATTATTTTTCATGGTGAGTCTCGGAAATCAGCAGCACAAATTAAGCATTATTGTTTATACAAATTTGAGATGTGTCTAACTTGTACAAGTTAGATGAGGTGAAAGGTGATGTGAATAATAACATCAACCTATATAAATAAAAGTTGTAGTTAATTTAATACTATGGAATTTCCAGATTAAATGTAGCAGTATTATTGATGGAAATATCACTGTTATATATAGCATAGCAGGCAAAGATGGCGACTTTGCAGCTGTTGAACAAACTTCAAGCTTTGGCGTGAAACTGTGATCTTGGGCAAAATTCTTAATTTTCAAATAATCTGAAAAGTTCGGGAAAACTACGGCTAAAGTTGAGCAGTAGTATATATATAAATGCTAATGTGTAAAGCTATTGCATAATAGGCAAACCTGGTGACTCTGATGGCATCACAGTCTACGGGTTAGAAAAAAGAAATATGCCCACAATAGCAACATTAGGATATCCGAATTAAAAAAGGAAACCAAAGTCTGTTAAACTGCAAACAAATCATTGAGACTTGCAAAAGGCAAACAGCATGAGGTGGATTCAAAGTGTTCTGGTTAGAAACAGGAAATATGCGCACAATAGCAACTTCACTATATGCGGGTTTGAAACTAAAAACAAAAACATATATAATTACAAACAACTCAGGGAGAATTGCAATAGGCAAACAGCATATTGTGACATCACAGTGTATTGGATAGAAAAAAGAAATATGCGCACAATAGCAACATCATGATTTGCGGATTTGAAAATAAAACAAAAACATGTAAAAGTATAAACAAACTAGGGTGAAATGCAGAAGGCAAACAGCATATCGTGGCATCACAGTGTACGGGTTAGAAAAAAATTGAAAAACATGCACAATAGCACCATAACGATATCCGGGATAAAAAAGGAATCCAAAGCATGTAAAACTACAAACAAACTAGGGAGAATTGCAGAAGGCAAACATCATGTTGTTACTGTGCCTTTTGCATTGTTAGAAAATTAAAAAGTACACGCACAATAGCAACAATCCAACATTTGAGATAAAAAAGGAAACCAAAGCATGTAAAAGTATAAACAAACCAGGGCAAATTGCAGAAGGCAAACAGCCTGTCGTGGCATCACATTGTATAGGTTAGAGAAAAGGAATACGTGCACAAAAGCAACATCATGATCTGCAGATTTTAAAATAAAACAAAAGCATGTAAAAGTACAAACAAACTATGGCAAATTGCAGAAGGCAAACAGCCTGTCGTGGCATCACAGTGTATAGATTAGAAAAAATAAATATGTGCACAAAAGCAACATCACAGCCCTACCTCTCTATTTGCCTATCTCAGCTGCTATCAAGCAGGCTAGGCCAAAGCCTGCTCACTAATTATGAGGGGGAGAAAGAATAAAAAAGAAGAATTCAAAAGCGGCTGCTTCTGCAGCTAAACAAAGAACCCATTAATTAAGTAAATAGTCTTCACTAACTGGTAATAAAAGCTGCTGAGTAACAACACAAGTAAAAGATCCAGTCCTCATGGAAGGTTACAAATGCAGACAAGACGATACTAAGGAGGGACTAACAAGCCTAGTCATGAATCAAAAGCAAGCATTTAGAAAGGACAGTAACAGGAGCCAATTGAAAAGATGGGCGGGAAATGGGCCTGAGCTTCTATTCCATACCTCGATACAGCGCAGTGCATGCGCTGCCGAGGCTCGACCTAAAAATGAAAGCATCAACGATAGAGGTTATGGCCACTGGACCTAGTAATGAGTTGGGTGAAGAAAATGGTACTGTCTCTTAAATCTTACAGCAGTTATCTAGAAAATATGCTATCTCTAGAATGATAACCTTAGAATAATTCCAGGCCACCAATTGCCAAAAGCTTTAGTAGAAAACGAAAAGTGTTTCTTGCAACCTACTCGCTGAAACAATTGACTGAGCTTGCAGTTTCTAACCTAGTTAGCTGATAAGAAGGTAAAAAGAAAACATATGTGAACTATTCGGAATCACAGCAAAACAGGTTTTAAGCTTTCAACATTTTGCTTCTATATCTCCTTAAGCGGAAAGCATATTAACGAGTTGGTATGAGAATCAATGGCCAATCGGGGACCGCACCTATTTCTGAGACTAGATTGATTTTAACCAGTTTTAATCAAACCTAATTTTAATTTATTGGTATAGTCAACAAAGTTAAACTGACAAATAATAGATCTGTGATGTCAACCTTGCCTGTCTATTTTCAGGTCGTTCTACCACTGACAATCTTTTGCCGACTACTAACATCATATGCAGCTAGTTGGGTGTGCGCTATGTTTTACTTTTTGAAGCTAAATATTGAAACTGCCTTTCTAGGAAGACTAACCTTTGTTCTAATAATTCAGCAGTTCTTCTGTTTCAATCGGTTCCACGACACCCTTTTAGGGTGTCAGCTGCACCCTACAGATTCTGTAACATAGCATAGCTTAACAAAACATAGCGCTCTCACCATGATTTTAGGTGATGATAAGACCACTTGCTGGGCAACGCATGGTAGGCAGTGCGGAGGTTCTATACATACAAAACATTTAATTTAAACACAGCTTACTGTATCAACACCAGCCAGGAACATTTCTGTCATGTTGGCATAGATCTCTTCCACTGACATCTCTTTACTCATAAGGAGGTAAGTCAGAAGTCCACCCTTAACTTCTTCTCCTCGTTCCAGTCCTGCCTCGATTTCTCTGAACTTGTTGTCTATATTGATTTGACCTTTTGAAGCAAAGGAAAGAATGTTAAGTTTCAAAACCCAAATAGCCCTGGTTCTAATATGCTTCCTTTCATGCCAGAGATGGCCACATGCAAGGTAGAAATCAAAAGCTACATGGTCATGGTCATGGTGAGCACAGCCAGATATACAAAATGTGAATGGCGCCTAGCTAGTTATTTTGGTGTAGGTACTGGTTAAAGGGGCCTTCACATGTTCCACTTCTTCAAAGCTCAAGCCAAGTTAGAAGATGGCAAACTGTGCAAGACAATTAAAAGAAATGGCATTCCTTTGTTCATTTGGATAGCACTTTCTGCTCTGTTTTTCCCTATGCCTGCCGGTGGACCTCTTTGTTTATTCTAGATAAAGATTTAGTTTAACAATGTGCATCTGGAGCAGAGTTCAAGAATAAAAGTTCATGTTTTTAATGAAAAAAAAGCCTACACAATAAAAGTATCACTGATATGCAACCCTATCAGGGATCATGGAGGTCCTCAAAATAGGAGTACCAAAAATCCTGGCAATGAAATAGGCATGCTTATGCTTGGCCAGGACCTTGGCCACCTAGAGCAGCAATTTTGAAACTAAAATTGAAAAAATCTTATACCAACAGACTTAACCAGCTAGCACCCAATATCAGAGCTACCCATCCTAAGGTAAATCCATGAGAAAGGTATATTCATATAACCCTGAAAAAATATTTCACAGATTGTTGGGCTTAAGTCCATTCAAAAATATAATACAGGAATGCCTTTTAGTTGGCCTTCCTGAACATCAACGAATATAATTTCTACATGTGCGAAATGCCACCGTTCGGCTTATTTTGGAATAAGCAACAAAGATAGAGTTTTGCATTTGAAGCAGTCCTTACACTGGCAACCGGTGAATGCAAGAGTGGAGTTCAAGATCTTGTTATTGATCAACAAATGCCCCCATTGTTATGTGCCTAAATATCTGACCAAAATGATTCCCTGGCACTGTCCCAATTATACTTTATGCTCTCAGGGCCGCTCTCTTATAACGTTTCCTACAACCAACTGAAAGTCTTGAAGAGATCAGAGATTTTTTTCTTTTTAGGACTAAACTCTGGACCCGTCTTCTGCTCCAGGAGAGTACGTTCTGGCTGACTTCAAAATCCCTGGAAATCTTTGGCTGTAGATCATCAAGCAGCCTTAATAGTCTTTGACCTGTAAATTGCACAGAAGATAAGAATCTCATCAGAGCTCTCAGTGAATGGGCATGTAAGGCGCTGAAAATAGTTTAATTCTTTCTTGAAAATCAAGCACGTGGATTAAAATTGGACTGCCAAGTTCTAGCAGTTTGTAACTTATGGCACTGGATTACTAAATAGAGTACATAAACCAAATGAAACACATCATCTAGACCTTGAAAGGCCGGCCATAACTATGAGTGTCAAGACCGCATGAAAGGAAGACTTTAAATGGCGGGTTTCAGTTCACTGCAAAGCTAAAGCCCAGTTAGCAACCAAGTCAGAGTTCACTGCATTCACCAATATATTTAGTCTTTGAATGAGGACAGTGTGTTCAATATTCCCATAGTCCATCTGTTAGTTGAAGGCAATCGTTGCTCAGATTTTAGAAAGCAACACCCTGTCTGCTTCACCAGTATACCTGTGGGTCGCAAAGTGGAATAATGTTTATCAGTGTTTCACACTCAACCCCCAGCAAAGAAGAAAAACCAAGAATCCTTCCTTGTTTAACATTTCAATAGGTCACTCCAAACTAGCTTTTAGACCTTTTCTGGGCAGTTTAAATGATTTCTGTGCAGCCTTGGTAATAGGAAATCTGCAAACCATCAACCAATTTCAATTACTTTAATGTGTTTAAGTACAGCAGTATTTGCAAATTCAAACTACTGTTGTCTAAATTCACATTTTCTACTCAAGATAAAAATTCAGAAACAGCAAAAAATCTGCACACTTTTTAAATTATACAATAGTACATATTTCCAGAAAAAGTGACATAGAACGAAATATACATCTTGAAACCTGTAAATATCACATGCAGTATACCATGGAACTCTTACTGAATTTGAACAATCCATCCCAGGATCGGCAAAACTCTTTCCACGGTTTAGGAAGAATTGGACGAAGCCATTTGGGAATTGCACCAGCATACATTGTGGTCTTAAACATGCTAAACATCAGCTCCAGTGCCTCAATATATTCCAGTGTCTTCTGGGGCACCTCGTTTTCTAAGCAGCCCATGCGGCACTCATAGAGTATGGTGGCCACACCTAAGACATCACAAAGAAACAATGAGAGGATATTTGTTTTCTTTAATCGCTATAAGGCAATTCTGATCTCCCACGTTAGCAAAAAATATAGTTAAAATATAATGATTAGGTGAATCCTGATATGAAAATATGAATCGACCTTTTACATTCAAAGTCCATTAAGCATCCAGACTCCTGGGCCTTTGTGCACGAAAATTAATACAAACAATAAAACTAGTTTCTTACAATGATGTAAGAGTTTAGATGGAGAAAAGGTAAAGTACAGACCCATGAAATAAATGGGCTGGGAAAGGGGTGTACAGAGGTAAAAAAGAGCTTTAGAACATCACCACTCAAGATCGCATTGGGAAGTGAGCCATTCCATAATTCATGCTTAGACTCCTCGCCAGAGAATGTCCATGTCAACTCATTCCTTAGTATTTACACCTCCCACCCCTTCATACAACAGGAGCACATGTGTATTTTCAGCCACCAGTGTGTTTGCAGACAGCAGAGTGTAAGTGATGTAAACTGTTTCCCTTCTTGATAGTTTGGACTGAATGGCTGATCCTGTCATCATCTTTCTTGCTAATATTTAGGCTCAGTGAGCAAGGTGTCTGGGATGAGAACTATCAATATCTCTTGCTGGTTTGGACTTAAAAGCAGATCCTGACATAATCTTTCCTACAAATATTTAGGCTGTCGTAAAGGCACCCACATCATGTTGAACCAATCAAGATTTATTAATTCAATCTCTAGGGTAATGTACCACTTGCAAATGAACAATCATTTTTCATGTTTGCTGGCTTTATCGAGTTGCTTCCTCCTCAGGCAGAGTTACGAATGAATCGAAAGTACTGACATGCTACCTTTTCCTCAGCTTCAGTGTGTTTAGAGATAAGAGGTGATATTGCATTTGATATTGGAAACCACAGAAGATACTCGTTCTGTATGAGGGCAGTTTCCATCATCTGCCCTAAGATGATTGACATTTTCATTGATCTTGTCAATTGATCTTGCATCACAGACACATTTATCATCTTGAGTCCATTGCCTCCTTAATGTATATAGCTAGCAAATTCACTCAAGACGAAGCAAAGGTTCCTCATTGATCTCTGCTTTGCAGACTGGTTAGATATTTTTGCATTTCAAGTTGTAATTCTGATATCTCGGACGAGGGTCCCTTTTACACATCCTTGGCTAGATTGAACAATGCCAAATAATCGATCTGTTCATATTTTCATTGGATGGTACATTTAAAGCCATGTTGGACAGACAGGTTTCTCCATGATAGAAGCCTCTATGTCAAGAGCTTCAAATCTGTAGCTTCTCCTTCAATGAATAATCTTTCAAAGCTTTTAATGTTAATATCTAAAAACTGTCCCTGCCCTGCTGAATCAGTACATTAGAGCCAAAGAAACATCTTTGTTTAGAGAAGCACAGTGTTTTTTTTTACAACATTGCAGTCCCACTAAAGAAAACTCTGCAGTCAGCTTGCTGTGTCACAGTTACTGAAGTTTTGAAGCAAATAGAGTTATTTTTTTTTTTAATTTGCTTTGTGGGATTCGGGTATTTTTTTGGAGATCTTCACATCTTAGATCCATATATTATAATAAACTAAATTCTCACTTGAACTATTGTTATAAGAATAAAATCCCTCCTCAGGCAAATATGATTAGATGAGGTGATTTCGAGCTGAGCAAAACTTGACATCATGTCAAAAGTTATACCATAACTTTGGATCTCTAAGTATTTAGCTTGTCCTTATTCGTTCAGAATGGAAACATAAATATTTTGCATTTCTGGAGTTCCCTCAGCTAATTCTTCAGCTTAGTAATCAGCACAGCTGTTAAAAAGAAAAGGTCCTGATGTTTCTGTTGGACTACTGGGCAATATTGGACCTGGTTTCCTTACTGCAAAATTGGTTACTATCCAATCACACAAATCCTTGAACCAGCATTACGGTAGTGCTAGATTACAAAAATTATTTCCTGTAATACGGTCCTGATGAATTGCCAGAAGACCTGTTAGGGGCTATTCCTGGCATGAAACATGTCGACCTTATGCACCACACAGGCCCTGTATGATCATTATATCCAGCCGGGGCTCACTTCTTTTAGTTAGGCTAGTACCCCCTAGGAATAAAAGTATCAGAAAGGGCTGCTCTAGACCTATTTTAATTTTCACACTCACCGCATTACCAAGCCCACACACCCGCAGTCACCCCACGGCTTCATTAACAAAAGATCTCCACCAAAGAGCCCCTTTGCAGGTGCCCGTCGGGCATTGCAGTGCCAGCCCGATGAGGAACATGCCCAATGATGAAGCATGACATCATTTGGGTGTGGGAGGGCACTTTTTAGGAAGACCTGAACCTACCCTCACACCTAGGAACTGCATACCCCCCATTTTCTCATACTACTTAGGAGCCTGTATGCAGGACCTGTTTCAAAAGCTTCCGGTTCCTCTTGTTAAAAAGACGATCCTGCACTGCGGCTCAGCCGTGGAACCAACTCCTCACTGACCTAGTTTTGGAGAGAAGCCTCTCCAAACTATGTGAGCAACTCTTTGTGCTCTTACTTCCCCAAACTAATCACTTCTAGTTACACCATGGAGAAAATGGGAAATACTTAGGACTTCCTCACTGTTAGAACCAGACGGAAGGGCAGTGTCAGAACCAGCTCTCTCTTGCTGGCAGTTGACACAGGAGCAGGATGACGCAAGCTCCCAATTCCTCCTCAGAACTCCCCGGCCTCCACAATATCTAAATGCGTAGCCAGAAGAGCCCCAAGGGGGAAAGGGGAATTGGACAGAGAAGAGAATGCACACACTGGTGGTCTTCCTTTCTGCTTCTTCTTATGTAGTCTATCTTTTCTCTGGCTCTTGCTGTAGTTCGTGAGCTGTAAATAAACAATTACATGTAAATCACTTTCTACTTCCCTTTTCTTCCTACCTATGTCTTTCCTTATTCTCTATTGTACCCACCCTGATGCTGTGTGCCTTTGCTTCTCTTCTATGCTACTCGTTCTTCTGTTCTTATGTGTTTTCTCTGTAAGATAAATAACTTGTGTTATTATATTTCCTTCTCCCTTCCTGACCTCTCTTAGTCTTTTTCCCTAAACTCACTTACTGGACAGAGAACGGAAGCCTTGGTTTATTTTCTTATTCTTCTTCACCTTTTATTGGTTGTTCTAACTACTGTGGCTTCACTGTAGTTTTGTTCTTACTTTTCTGTGTCATTTGTATTCTGCCCTCAAGAGTTTTTTCTACTCCCTATGGTTTCTTATTGACAGGAATCGGAACTCACTCGGAACTACTTAGTGTACCTTAAACCTTTTATATACTAGACTTGAGCTGACTCAACTCGCACCAAAAACTAACGCTACATCAAAACTTGTGTTGACTTTTTAGAACGCTGTAATTTCATTCACTAGAACCTGTGCTTCAGTTTAACTTCCGCTGCTGCGAAGTTCGGAACTATTTCTTTGGTAGAAAAATGGAACAGTCTTACTTGGGGTCGCTGGCTACTTCCAAACTCAAAATTCTCCTCAGAATTCTCGCGACGCGTAGCTTCTTTTCCCTGACTAACGCGACGCGTTGAGGTAACCTCCTACTCCTCTCACAGTTCAGGTGAAGTGCGCAGCTCTCCGCGCGCCTCACCGTTATCACGCAAATCTGCCAAATCAACTAGAGCGCTAACCCGTTTCGGATTAAGGAACGCTCTGCCGCCATGTTGCATTCGACCTCGCACCAAATGCTGTTTACACAGTTTTGACAACACAGCCACCATCATTCCTTTCTTCTTATACTGGATACCTCTCTTGACATGTGACCTCTTTGTTGGGGACCTGACAGTACCCTCCCTCAAAGATCTTCCTTCCTTCCGGACCTTGCTTGGAAATCTTCTGTGGAATTCTGCTACTAGTCGTGGAGCATTTACTTCAGACTCTGGCTCCAAGGATCTTTCCTCCGGACCATAACCCTTCCAATCTAATAAGTAGTACAACTTTCCATTCTGTAGTTTAGAGTCTAAAATTTGTTGAACTTCAAACTCATTTCCTTTCTCAGTCTGAATTGGCTTTGGGGTCTTACTCAATCTAACTTCTGGTTCTGCCTTCTTTAATAAAGAAACATGAAAAACTGGGTGTATCCGCAACCTCTTAGGTAATTTTAGCTGATAATTTAAGGTGCTCAACTTTTTCGCAATTGGATAAGGTCCAATGTATCGTGGTTGGAACTTCCTAACCCCTTTTAATCTGATATTTTTTGTACTTAACCAAACCTTGACTCCTACCAACAATTTTGGTTCTTTTCTTCTCTTTTTGTCTGCGTAGTGTTTATATTTTGCCTTTGCTACTGTTAGATTCTTGATAGCTCTACTATGGGCTTGTGTCAGTTGTTCTACCCAATTGGATACTGCTGGAACACCCACTTCTTGGAAGTTTAAGGAATGTTGTGGATGTCTACCTGTATTCAGAAAGAATGGAGTGTATCCAGTTGATGCATTTGTAGTGTTATTATGTGCAAATTCTGCTGCCCATAAATAATCGGGCCAATCTCCCTCCTGTTCTAAAAGACACAATCTCAGATATTGCTCCAGTTCCTGATTTGTGCGTTCTGTTTGCCCATCTGACTCTGGGTGGAAGCTAGTGGAGTATCGATTCTCTATGTTTAAACGCTTGGTGAATGCCTTCCAGAAATGAGACAGAAACTGAGAGCCCCTATCTGACACCAAAACCTTAGGTATGCCATGTGCACGAACTACATGCTGGCTGAAAGCATCCGCTAACTCCTGGGCAGATGGTACCCCCTTCAAGGGCACAAAATGCGCCATCTTTGTAAAGGCGTCCACACACACTAGAATGGAATCATAACCATGACTAGAGGGTAAATCTACTATGAGATCTAAGGTCACAGTGTGCCAGGGAAAAGGAGGGGTGGGCAAGGGCTGTAACAGGCCTTGTGGACGTTTCCTTTCTGATTTTCCTCTTGCACAAGTCTCACAAGTCGCCACATACTGATGTATATCCTTGATCATGTTTGGCCACCAGAATCGTCTGCGCACCAATTCCTTAGTCTTGTTAATTCCCTTGTGTCCTGATAAGATGCTATCATGACATTCTTTTAAAGCCTTTAACTGCATCTCTGGAGTGGGCAAGTATAATGCTCCATGGTGATAGGGTAGTCCTTCTCGAATTTCTCTTTTGGAATCTTCTTTTAACCAACTCCTCATCTCTTCGCAACCCAAAGGATCTTCTTTCTCTTGATTTTCTACGGTTTCTTGCAAGACGGCATTGATCACCCTTTCCGCTGGAATTATTGCCTGATCCAAAACCTTTTCCGTGACTCCTTCCGTCTCTAATCTAGATAGGGCATCCGCCTTTCCATTCTGGGCTCCAGGTCGAAAGGTGATTACAAAATCATATTCAGAGAAATACAAGGACCAGCGTAGCTGTCTGGGAGTTAAAGTTCGGGCTGATTTTAAAAACTTCAAATTTCGGTGATCAGTATACACTGTTACTACATGTCGAGCTCCCATCAAATAATGCCTCCACTCCTTGAAAGCATCCTTTATGGCCAGTAATTCTTTTTCAGTGATTGTGTAATTAATTTCTGGAGGTGTTAATTTTCGAGAGCGGAAGGCCACTGGATGGAGCTGACCTGTAGTCTTGTGTCTCTGCGATAACACTCCTCCCAAGGCCAGATTCGACGCATCCGTTTCAACAAAGAATGGTTCTGCAGGATCTGGATGCAACAAAATAGGCGCTGTGGTGAAATCCTTCTTTAATTGCTCAAATGCTGCCTCTGCTTCCGCATCCCACTGGAAAGGAACTCCCTTCTTCAATAAACGTGTGATTGGGATTAACTTTTTTGAGAAAGCCTGAATGAACCTTCTATAGAAGTTGGCAAATCCTATGAAACTTTGGATTTCTTTAACTGAGGTAGGGGATTTCCACTCAGTCACTGCCTTTATCTTATGTTCATCCATGGTGATCCCTCCTGGAGCAAGTACAAATCCCAAGAACTCGACTGTGGTTACATCAAATGCACATTTGTCCAATTTGACAAATAACCCATTCTCACGAAGTCTTTGTAGTACCTTCTTGACATGTTCTTCATGTGTCTCTACTTCTGTCGAGTAAATCAATATGTCGTCAATATACACAATTGCTATTTGGTCTATGCAATCCTTCAATACATCATTAATAAAATGTTGAAATGCAGCTGGCGCGTTGCATAGCCCATATGGCATCACCTGGTATTCGAATAGACCTTGCTTCGTTCTAAACGCTGTCTTCCACTCATCACCTTCTCTGATTCGAACCAGGTGATAAGCTCCTCGCAGATCAAGCTTGGTATAGATTTTAGCTTCTTTCACCTGGTCCAGAAGAGTGGAAATCAGAGGTAAAGGGTAACGATTCTTGATTGTTATTCGATTTATTGCCCTGTAGTCTATGCACGTGCGTAATTCTCCATTTTTCTTTGGAATGAAAAACAAAGGGGAGGATACTGGAGACTGCGAAGGTCGAATGAATCCATTCTCTAAGTATTCCGCCAGATACTTCTTTAAATGTTTATCCTCTTGTTCGGTCAAAGCATAGATTCTACTGCAGGGTAAGTTCACTCCAGGTTCCAGGTCTATTTTACAATCATACTCCCTGTGAGGAGGTAATTTCTTTGCTTCAACTTCATTAAAGACATCCTGATATTCTCCATATTTCTTTGGTAAGGTTACCGTGTCTATCAAACAAACTGAATTTCCGTTTTCACTTAAATGATAAGCAGGAGATTCTTTTATTCCAATTTTGCAGTCTTTGAAACAATTTTCCTTGCAGTAATCCGAGTTCAAGGTTATTGTTCTTGCGGCCCAATCTATGGTGGGGTTATGCTCCATGAGCCATGGTAACCCTAAGATCAATTGAAACTGCGGGGCGTCTATTAGATTGAATTGTAATATTTCATGATGACCTTCTGTGGTTTCTAGATGCACTGGCTCTGTGTGACTAACAATGGGGCCTGATGACAGATTGGTACCGTCCACTGCTCTGACGGGCTCACTCTTCTCCTTTCGGATTGCTTGTAATCCAATTCTCCTTGCGAATTGTAAATCGCAGAAATTACCTGTCGCTCCCGAGTCTATCATCACAGCTATCTGATTTCTCTTTTGTTCTCGATAGCTCAGAGTGACAGATATCACCAAATGAGGAGCGTCTGCTTGTAAAGTATTTGCCAAAGCATGATTCATTGGAGCTGACTTTGTTTCTGCAACCACCAGTCCAACTCCAACTACTGGTGGCGCGTGGCGTTTTCCGCCGACTGCGTCTTGGGCTTCTTGGGGCAATCTCGAACAAAATGCCCACTTCCTCCACAATAGAGACACAATTTATTATTCCGCCTCTTTTCCTTCTCCTCCTTTGTAAGAGGTCCACGGATAGTTCCTATTTGCATAGGCTCGGTTCCGCGATTTGTATCTTGCTCCTTGTGAGGCTCATATCTGGCTCTATCAAAACGCGGTACACTAGGTCGATAATCTCGTTTCTTCTCGCCTCTTCTCTCGCTCTGTCGAAAATCGATCTCCAACACTAGATCCACCAAAGCAGAGATGTCTGTGGGACGATTGGGAACTTGCGCTAAGGCATCTTTTAACTCATCCTTTAGCCCCCGATAAAATACTGCGGCTCGTTTGTTCTCTGGCCATTCCGTCTCTAACACCAACTTGTTGAATTGTGCCAAATATGCTACTAACTCTCTGTTTCCTTGTCGGATCTCTAAAAGTTCATTGTCGGTAGCTTGAGACACCTTCCGACGGTCAAAAATTCGCATGAACTCTTTCTTGAAGTCTTCTAAATTGAATAACACAGGGTCGTTTCTGGTGACCAAAGGCATTGACCAAGCTGCGGCATCCCCACTTAAGTAGGAAAGGATAAATGCCACTCGAGACTGCGCATCTGGAAACAAGGCTGGTCTGCACATAAAGTGCAAGGAACATTGGGTTAAAAAGACTTGGGCCTTCTGGGGATCTCCACTAAAGCGTTCTGGGGGTGCTAAGGGAATCACCGGGGATAAAGAATGTATTACTTGTGTGCTAACCCTTGACTGGGACGGAGCTGCTTCCTCAAATGAACCCAAAACTGGGGAAGATATCTTATACTCATCTCCCGCAACCAAACTCCCTATTCTTTGCGCCAATTCTGTGGTGTCCTTTTTGAGTTCCCTGTTTTCTTCTCTAACGGTAATTAGTTCTCTTTGTATCTCATCCAAAATGTTTCCTAGCTTCTTTAAATCCAAACCTTCCGCCATTCTGCTCAGGTGCCAATACCTCGTGGGCACTTCACTCTGTCAGAACCAGCTCTCTCTTGCTGGCGGTTGACACAGGAGCAGGATGACGCAAGCTCCCAATTCCTCCTCAGAACTCCCCGACCTCCACAATATCTAAATGCGTAGCCAGAAGAGCCCCAAGGGGGAAAGGGGAATTGGACAGAGAAGAGAATGCACACACTGGTGGTCTTCCTTTCTGCTTCTTCTTATGTAGTCTATCTTTTCTCTGGCTCTTGCTGTAGTTCGTGAGCTGTAAATAAACAATTACATGTAAATCACTTTCTACTTCCCTTTTCTTCCTACCTATGTCTTTCCTTATTCTCTATTGTACCCACCCTGATGCTGTGTGCCTTTGCTTCTCTTCTATGCTACTCGTTCTTCTGTTCTTATGTGTTTTCTCTGTAAGATAAATAACTTGTGTTATTATATTTCCTTCTCCCTTCCTGACCTCTCTTAGTCTTTTTCCCTAAACTCACTTACTGGACAGAGAACGGAAGCCTTGGTTTATTTTCTTATTCTTCTTCACCTTTTATTGGTTGTTCTAACTACTGTGGCTTCACTGTAGTTTTGTTCTTACTTTTCTGTGTCATTTGTATTCTGCCCTCAAGAGTTTTTTCTACTCCCTATGGTTTCTTATTGACAGGAATCGGAACTCACTCGGAACTACTTAGTGTACCTTAAACCTTTTATATACTAGACTTGAGCTGACTCAACTCGCACCAAAAACTAACGCTACATCAAAACTTGTGTTGACTTTTTAGAACGCTGTAATTTCATTCACTAGAACCTGTGCTTCAGTTTAACTTCCGCTGCTGCGAAGTTCGGAACGTTTTCTTTGGTAGAAAAATGGAACAGTCTTACTTGGGGTCGCTGGCTACTTCCAAACTCAAAATTCTCCTCAGAATTCTCGCGACGCGTAGCTTCTTTTCCCTGACTAACGCGACGCGTTGAGGTAACCTCCTACTCCTCTCACAGTTCAGGTGAAGTGCGCAGCTCTCCGCGCGCCTCACCGTTATCACGCAAATCTGCCAAATCAACTAGAGCGCTAACCCCGTTTCGGATTAAGGAACGCTCTGCCGCCATGTTGCATTCGACCTCGCACCAAATGCTGTTTACACAGTTTTGACAACACAGCCACCATCATTCCTTTCTTCTTATACTGGATACCTCTCTTGACATGTGACCTCTTTGTTGGGGACCTGACAGGCAGCATCCAGCAGCCAAGTTAGTGATTGGAATACCATTACTACAATGAAGAGACAACTTATGAAAATCATTATGCATGGTGCCATATGACTGAATATTTGCGCGTGAACATTACTCCCAACGGTCTCATTGTGACCAACACACCAAGGATATTCCTAGAAGACAAACAATTCAAGGAGGAATAGTCCCTGGTCGCTTGGAAGTGTACCAGGGACTGGTTGGTACTGATTTTAAAAACAGTCAAACGCCTAGCTGATGATCTAATTATTAAAATCAAGGTGGAAGAAGGAGCTCTAAAGGCCAGTATTACCATCACGGCGTTCAAAACTGAACTGGCGGATATCAACAGCGAGATAGCGGAGAACAAAGACTACTTGATGAGACAGAAGGTCACAAAACTGCAAAAAGACATCTCCAAGTTCAGCAAGGAGAAAATCTACCCCTACCTCAAGGAGGATTACTGCCAGACAGGGGATGACAACTCGTCGGATGACAGTCATTCCTCCCAAAGAAGGAACTTCTCAAGCAGTAGCAATTTGAGCACTGACAGCTAGGGTGGACAACAACAACACCAACGAGGACCAGTGAACCCGATGTACTGATACAGAATGCCCCCCTACCAAGGACCAGCATTGTGGCAATACCCGAGTTTTCCGCAGGGCCAACAGCCACCGTCCGACCCCTTCCAACCAACACCTTTTTTAGGCAGAGGCTGTGGCAAAGGGAGAGGCAGAAAAAGAAGAGGCGCCTTCAACAAACGGAAGCAGGTGCAGTGGCAGGACCAATCCCAACAACAGCACATGGAGCTGAGGAGTCACACGGGGAAGAGAAAATAATTGTTAACCTGTCTGAGAGACATCTCAACGATGTGGAAAAGACAGTCTTAAAAAGAGGCTTGGGCTTTGTCCCCACCCCCAAAATTGACAACTTCAGAACCAACTCCATAATTCTTTCAGAAAAGTACGGCTAAAAGCCTTCTTTGCCAATCAAACTGAGTCACAGCTGGTGGACTCAGGCCTACGGAAGCCATCCACCTTTACTCCTAATACTAGCATGGTACCACCAGAGATTCTCACCAGTACTAAAAGAAATCTCAGACAAATACACTAATGCAGCATTCCATAACACATCTAGACTGTAAAATGAGGCTATCCAAAACTTGGAAAATGACACTGCCATTACCATCAAAGAAGCTGATAATGGAGATGTGATGGTGATTATGTCAACTACTAACTACAGCACGGAATGTCTACGTCAACTCCATCAAGGAAGGTATTACACCCCTCTCCTGGAGGAACCAACCACACACCTGATCACGTGGATAAAATCACTTGTGACAATGCCGTTAAACCAGGGATGGATAACAAAGAATGAGGCTGAATTCCTCATCAACGACAACCCAAGACTCCCCTACTTCTACACCCTCCGTAGGATACACAAGGGAACACGATCACAACCAGGAAGGCCTATTGTATCAGGCATAAGGTCAATTCTAGAACCACTATCCAAATTCTGCAACCATTTCTTCCGACCACTGGTCAAAGAAACCCCCACATTCCTCCAAGACACAAGAGAAGTCTTGAACCTGATTGAAGCCACTAACATGGAGGGCATACAGCCGGACGTCATAGTCACTTTAGACGTCGAAGTCCTCTACACGAACATCCCTCAACTAATAACACTTGAGGTTGTAGAGGAGACCTAAGAGCCACCATTTGGACATCTCCAACTCCCATAAGCTTCATTTTGGAGTGTGCTAATATTGCCTTAACGGAGAATTTCTTTCAGTTTGAGGACCGTCCATACCATCAGACCCAGGGGACATTGATGGGCAGTAACTTCACCCCTAGCCTGGCATGTCTTTACATGTCAGACTTCGAGGCGAAACATGTGCTAACTATCACTAACTATCATTGAAGCTGACATGGGCAAGTGATAAAATATATGCAATTTCGTGCATTACAGTTTGTATGTTTGTTTTGTGTCCACTTAAGGGTATTGGTCAGTGTGACTGTCTTAGTTGCGCTTCTCAGAGGACAGACAACACATTGTCCACAAGGGAAGTGGCCGGTTACTGGTGGTAAGTTCCACAGTGCGTTCCGCGGTGGAGGTGTCTTTTTTCTAAGCCTAGTGCTGATCAACAAGTCTTTTAGATCTCCAGTTCTTTTAAACGCAAACCTCGGTGGGCTTAGGGCTTAGGGCATGGTCACCCATCTGGAGGATTCTCCAATGTTTTCTTATGATCATTAATTTCTAGATCTGTACACACACAATCACCGTGCTGTGTTCTTTTTAAACCGTATATCTGGTTTTCCACATAGGAATGTCTTCAGGGGGGACACACATAGGCATATTGTCAGGGACTACTCACAATTTGGCCTACAACAATAATTAGAACGAATCCCGGCATATACGTACTCTGTCTATTTTGAAGGTGTTAATGATATGTTCTACAAAGATGGCAGACGCAGTTAATGGTCTAGACCCACCATGCATAGGAGTTACATCAAATAACATTAATTAAATCACGTACCCAGAAGTATTCCCTACGGGGACAAGAGACAGGGTAGGATCAGAGCTAATTGCCACACCTCCCTGTTGTGAGTATGACTGTTCTTTTCAGAGCAAAAGCCGCTTGACTGCAATCAACGTTACAGGTAAGAAAAACGCTGTACCACTGGTGATGATAATACACTCGGCATATTTAATTCTGTTACGGATCAGAGCAACGAAGTGCTCTGTCACACGCCCCCATCAACTCAGACCTACTTGTCTAGGGGTGAGTTTACTAGGCTATACTGCGTGCTGTACCAGGGTGCGTTTCTGCACTTTTAGCTACTTTTTGTCGTGATTATCACGATTAATGGATTACCACCATGCCCATAGTTGGTCTATTCTATGTGTGCACCGGCATAGGAATTATCTAGGTTTCTGGCACCTGCACACCCCTTTGCTAAGGTGAACATGGACTATAGTCTAACTCCGGGTGATTGATGACATATATATTTTTGTATTTTTGTGTGTTTGTCACTTTTGTTTGTATGCTCCCTTCACAATCCCGAAGGATTGCCACTATATAGGGAAATGATTTGTGCTATGGAATATCCCAAAATGTGAGTATGGAGCGTCGCACTATGGTAACATCAATTACCCATAGCACTGGTGCGGTCATATCACACTAGACCCCCGCTGGTGTAATAAAAGACCCGACGAGGAGCAGGCCCAATGATGAAGCATGACATCCTTCGGGGTGTGTGAGGGCACTTTTTAGAGAGACCTGAACCTTCCCTCACACCTAGGGACTGCATACCCCTCTTTTTTCTCAAGACTTTGAGCAACTCATTGTGCAAAAGGTTAGGTCCCAGGACTTAATTATTCCTAAATTGCTTTTTACCCACACCATTTCTTCCATCTTACTAAAATACCATACAGGGCTTTTTATTCTTGCTTTTACTTATTGCATAACATAAAGACAAAGATTTGAATCAGTACAAATTCCCTTCATAATGGACCACTACTGCTCTTCCTTTAAGAGCCTCCTTCAGTTAACCCTCTGTAATTGCAAAGCTGACAGTCCTGATTATATATGGCTGTTGCTACTAAACTTAGTTTCAAATACAAAAAGGTGTAGGGCCCAGTTAACTCCAACGTTCTCATTCTAAGATGGTTGGTAACAACAGGTGGTAATACTGGGTCTGCTGTTACTGATGCAAGTTGGAATCAGTACCCCAATTTCCAGCCATTATGAGTTTTTCCCCTTGCAATATGGAATAGCTGGTGGGTCCTGAATTGCTGGGTACTTTACTGTACTGCATGAGATTCACTAATTCAGGGCCCTTTCCCCTCACATTTCCCACTTGATTTAGCAGGTGCAAAATGTGGGCAGAAAAGAATTTAGTTGTACCGAGTGCAGGTCCACGCCAAGTAAAGCTTAGAGTTGTCCGGGGTGGCTATTCAGCAATTAACATGAACATGTGGGATTACCACTGTACACAACTCAGACCGATGGCCAACTGTTCATCTGCCTTGGTGCCTGGATCACATCCCCAGTTTGTGATACTTTGTCCTGAAATAGCATCACTGGCTTACCCAATATGCTAAACAAGTTCAAATCAAACAGTTCTAAAGTCTCTTTTCAAGGAATATCTTATACTATATTTATGGACCATCAGACTGCCCAAACTCACATGGAATCTCTGTTTTCTAAAGAAAATGTTGTCCCAGGGAGGAAATACTCATGTGAGGGTTGAGGGAATACTTCTCTTTATTTCCACCAAAGCATTATTTAACTGTCAGCCCCTATATGAAGGAGTGAGGTCAATGATGTATCAGTAATATCTCACTGACCGTACCCCTTTAACCTTCACACATTCTTTGAATGTGAGAGAAAAGAGGGATAAAAACAAGCTGTGATAGAGGTGATGTAGTGTCATCTGCCAGTTCATTTTATTTTTAAGATGAATTTCTCCTCTCCTCAAACAAAAGAAATGTGGAAAAGGTCCTGGGATGCTATTGTGCTAGCACAGCCATGTCATATCAGATAAACATGCAACTGGTCTTTGTTTTGAAATCTTATTGTGATAGACACACTTCCAATGTAAGGGACTGTAAGAACCAATTTATTGGGTCGTACCTTCCATAGAGTACTTGAAGAAAAGATTGTTGACATCTGTCACCGTCTCACCATCTCCTTCTTGGCTCCTGAGAGTCTGAATTCTTTTAATCAAATCAGCAATTACTTCATTGATTCCTGCTGAGTAAATAGCCACGTCCTTGGGCTTGAGGATTTTCTGTCTAAGTACACTCCTCATCTTTAACCACTTCTCTCCTTCCCTGGAATGGAAAACAATGAGACCTCCCTTAAATATTTCTAGCACTTACATTTAGAAGATCATGTGAGTGGTTTAGCTATGTGCATTGCTAGAGAAGTGCCAGACCACTTTCTTGGTGTCACCCTGACATCATTGAGTTGATAATAACATAAGTATTTTACAGTTATGTATCATTGTCATCTATCCTCACCCTTGTGCTTCACTCATTTCTCATTATGTGTTTAATTTGGCTAACTAGTAATCTCTATGTACTCTGCTTTTTATCCCATGACTTGCTCATCCTCTTGTGGTACAACCTGTTGTGGTAACTGCAATGTGATTCTCTTTACAGTGCCTCCTCATCAACACTGACACAGCCTTTGCCTATTTCCTGTAGTGTTGCCCGTCTATTCTGTGCGGCTTCACATCAGCTGACTGTCTGTTTTTCTGTGGATGATCCTATTCCATGTTCCTTTGTGTTGACAATGAAACATAAAGTGCATTATAATGACTATCCCAAATAAGACCAGACCATTCACAAAAGACAGTCCCTCCAGCTGTCAGCATCCTATTGGTGAGAATGCAGAACTCCCGCTAAAAACCGTGTCACATTAAAACAGATAGTGCTCAATGATAAAAAGCTGCAAATATAAAAATGCAGCTCAAGCTAGTCTGAAGTGCATAGGAAGTAAAAGAGCTCTAACAAATCTATGTCTAAGAGAATTGAATATCGGGCAAATAAGTGTAATGTGCAAAGTAGTACATGCATAGAGGTTGTCGCACACACTGTCGAGAGGTCTGAACTTTTGCACTAGGCCTTGTTAGTAAACATCAGCTGATGAAAAATACCCAGCCAGAAATAGGCCATTAAGCGTTGATAATAAATAGACATCCCCAATTGCAAATATGGTTTAATACCGGGTACTGACTTGACTAGGACGTACTGGTGGACAGATTGCCTGGTTAGCACTGAGGCCTCGCTCTTACTATTTGTGAACAATACGACTGAACCCTGTAGCATCTGAATTTTCCTAATCACCAAGGATACACGTCAACCCAGGTATTTCAAGCAATGCCAGGGTAACCTCTCCGCAGATGCAACCTCTTCTACAGTGCTTTCCTGGAAAGAATGCCATGTTTCTCGGATATGGAAATTCAGTGGCACCTAGAGAAAAATGGCCACCTGATGTATCCCCTGATAAATAGTGGATGTAGATTTAACCTTGAACATCATTCTACATCATGAATGGAGGCGTCACGTCAGAGTAGAGTAGTCATCCTAATCATAACTCCAAAAATGAAGGGGCTGATTCTGAGTTTGGCGGTCCTTGGACCGCCAAACCTGCAGTTGCAGTTTGACCGCCACGACCTCGGTGGTCGGACTGCCCAATTCTGCCCCGTTCGGTCAGACCACCACAAGCTGGCACAATCCAGCAGGCAACCTGCCACCTTTGCCAGAATTGTAGATCTCGGTGGCAGGAAATGGTGGCAGTGCCTATGCCAGCACCCCCGAGCAATTTACAACATGCCTTTCCATCTGCCGTTTCATGGCGGGTTCCTCGGGTAACTCAGCTCATGTGGTTCCAAGCAAAGGGGTCACATGTTGTACGCCCCAAGAAGTGCACTGTTGTGCGTGCAGTGTGTGTTATGCGTGTTATGGTGTGTGCCACATAGAGCACCTGATGTGGCAGCAGTCCTATGGCGGCGGCAGGTTGGTCTCCTCAGCCAAACCATGCCACCTTGGTTGGGACTGTAGAAATAACACCGGCTGCACAATGGCGTTGTTGTAATACGGTGGTGGAGAAGACGCAGGCTATGTAGCTTTCACCCGCTTGCGGCATTGACAGTCGCAATCAGCCCCTATCTCTTTTACAAGCACAATCTCATTTTTAGAACTTAGAAAAGAATCCTTTCTTTATGCATTATTTTTTCTACCCATCTTATATTTCTCTTTCTACTAATAGATTTCTTTGGGCTGCAGCATGTCCCTCTTTTTGATCGGTCTACTTTTGGAAGATGCGGAGAAAAATAATTGACAAGATTAAGTCAGGTCCAAACAGAAAATAAAAGCTGCTTACTCACGCAGAAATCAGCCCAGTAGACCTCCCTCGCAGGTCTCTGTACTCCTTCCAGGACTCCATATTGGCTCTCTGTGGTGCTGACTTCTCTGATCTGAGGACATGGGCAACCATATCTCGATCGGCAATGGACACGACAAACTGGGGACCGAAATGAGACTTGAAGATTCGCCCATATTCTTGGGCATGTTTTTGCTAAATCACCCAAAAATAGACAAGTAGTATAGTATAAGAAAATAGAAATAACATGTCAATATTAACGAATCAAGTCAAAGGGCAGAGAGTGAGAACATAAATAAAAACAGCATGTTAAGGGTGATAAGTCCTAAACTTTGCCTTCAAATTGCACCTTTTACATTCTACAAATGGTAAACCACAGATAAAAAGAAAAGAATACATTCAGCCAACTAATATGGTAATCATCTGCATACGTACTTTTGCACACCATTTAGAATTCATATAGTTCTTTGTATGTATGTGGTATATGTATTATGTGAACCTAGCAGAAGGCAGTGGAGTGCTGTACAATGTCAAAGGCAGGTTCAGAGTCAACGAGTGATAGGGGTAGCTGGTTATTGGACAGTTACTGCATTATGATGCTGTGCTCTTTAATAAGGTGTGTCTTACATGGTGGCCAGATAGGAACGCCGGTCGGGAGCTCCCTGCAGAGATGGGCAGGCACTCGTTATAACTTACAAAATGCCTAAGTAATACATGGAAATCTACCTCTGATGGGTCCATTGTCGGTTCGGGAGTCTGGAAGAGCCGTCGCGCTGCTTCGGCGATTGAATCGCTCCTTTGGTTCTCAGGACGTGGTGCGGGGTGTGTGGAACTTTGGTGCCACTGGCATCGCCAGCCGTGGGTTCGGCTTCTTTGATGTACCGGTTCCCTGCGGGTGCGGTCGGGCGATCTTCGTGGAGCAGGGCGCTGCTGTGAGCCCTGCAGTGAGCCCCCTGAGCCCCTCTAAGCCCTTGAAGTCTGCGAGGCTCGCAGATTCGTCCTGGGCAAAGGCGGGGCGGTATTTTGGCAAAACAGGGAAGCAGAAGCGAGAGTTTCTTTTAGAACAAAGGTTACTCTCAGCCCCAGCAGCAAAGGGATTGCTGGGGAAAGTGAACTGGCAGGCACTGGAGGACGAACAGGAGGCAGCAGGGCTAATACCTCCTTAAAAAAAAGGCGGAATATCATTTTGGAAAGAACAGGGAGGAAGCACCCGGACATTCAAGTAAGTGAGAGGCTGGAGGCAAAATCTGTGTACACTGTAACAAAACCTCAGGAGTTGGCACCAAGTAAGGATTCGGGGGAACTCAGAAATACAGCTATTGATATTACAAATACTGAGCCATTTAAGAGAGGGATAAGATATTGCCCAAGAAGCAGGAACTTTCTAGGAAACCCTTTAAACACTGAGACACTACAAAGGGATAAGAAAAAAATTTAAGAAAAAGTTAAAATACTGTCTCCACTACAAACACTGGAGCCTAATATTGTTTTCATATGGCCTAAAACCGCAACTAAAAAGGTTAAAATTACTCCCTCCCTTCGTACATATTTTAAGGTAAAACATACTCTCCCCAAAGAGGTGACTCCAGAGGAGGAGGGCAACATTATTTACACAAAGGGAAGCTCACCCCATCCTGAAATGGCTGGGAAAAATCTAACGGCAGGTATTCCTCATAGCCCCAATCGCTTTAAAGAGCTGGTAGTTTTAGAGCAGGATGGAGAAACTGAAGAATTGGAAAATGGTTTATGTACTCCACCGGAGGCTGTAGCAGAAAATGGTATGGCTATTAAACTAAAAGAAGGGGTTAAAACGTCCGACCATTTAATGGAAATCCTGATCACGGAGATGAGATCAAGTTTTGCCATATCCGAAAAAAACCAGCTTAGAATTCAAGGGGTTTGTGAGGCACTGGAGACCAAGATAAACACAATAATGGAAAGGGTTACCACTCTGGAGTCTAATATGGAAGAACTAGATAAACGGCTCACCACTAATGAAAAAGCAACGGGGAGCCTGCAAGCCAGCGAGAGGGATCTAAGAGGAAAAATCGAGTCTCTAGAAAACCAGGCTAGGCGAAATAACCTGAGACTTTTAAATATTCCAGAAGGTCAGGAGGCTGGGGACATAAAAGTATTTGTAGTACATCTCTTGAAGGAATTTTTTCATTGGATTGAAACCGACGTCCTCTCGGATGATATACAAAGGGTCCATAGAGATCCTTTTGTGAAAAATAAAAATAGGCTGAATCCTAGGAAGATCCTTGTTAATTTTAAGACCTATGCACTAAAGGAGAGGATTCTAAAAGAGGCAATAACTGCGGGCGCCCATAAAAAGGGAGATTGGTCATTCTGAGTAATCGTCAATGGCACCTAGGCCAATACATGCTGGAATTAAAATCTCTGGGAGCAAATGTACAAATGAAGATTCCGGCACTCCTGAGAATTATGTGGGATAACCACATGTATAACTTGAAGGAACCCCAGGAGGTAGAGGCACTGATAAGTACGATTAAGGCACATAAAGTCTGAAATTGCCCAGGGCAGGGACCTCAAATAGGCAGGATAGACCTGTCAATTAATAAAGGGAGGGTTCTCTGTGGGAGGGGCGAGAACTGGGAGGGGGGGGTCACGGGTTTTTGTTCAAATATTGCACATACGGTGTGAGAGCATTATGGGAAAAAAAAACAAAAAAATGTTGTCCGAATCATGCAAGTTAAAAGAAAAAGTGAACTTACCATTTTAAAATATGAGAACTAAAGTTCTTACATGGAATGTGAATGGCTTGAGAGTTAGAGCAAGAAGGCGAAGGATTCTTGACTATCTTAAATGTAAGGATAGGGATATAATAATCATTCAAGAAACCCACCTCCTAAAATCCGAATGGAAAGTCATAATGAAAACCCAAGGCTGGGTGGATTTTTATATTTGTACTGAGCAAACTTGCTGTGTTAAGGGGGTAATCATTATCTTAAAAAAATCGGCAAAAGCTATTCTAGATTCTTATAAATCTGATATAAAAGGGAGATGGGTTGTCGGAAATATCCATTTAAGTGGTAGATCCTTAGTTATAGCAGGGTATTATGGGCCAAATGTTAATGATCCTTCAGCCTTGCAGGCTCTCTATGCGCAACTTTTGGATGCCTCTGGACACATTATTCTGGGCGGAGACTTTAATATATTATTGAATCCTGAACTAGACAGGAGTCCTCCCAAAAAATCACCGACTTTGTAAGAAATGAGGAGATGGCTTAAAATGTATCTTGAAGATCTAGGATTAACAAATATATGGAGAAGTAAGGGTAATAAAAATCACTTGTTTACTATTAAGAACAAAAAATAGGGACACTCCTCCAGAATTGATTATTTTTTCATTGATAAATCACTAACAGGGGAAGTAAAAGAGGTCATCCATCTACCTGAACACCTATCTGATCACTCTGAAGTTTTAATGGAGTTTGAATTACATAATTACTACAATCGTTCAAGGTGGACTCTAGATAAAACCCTACGCCTGGATGTTAAAGTAATCGAGGTTCTTAGAGAAGAAACAGCGTCTTATTTCCACCTAAACTTGGGTCAGACCTCTAGTCAGAATAGGTGGAAGGCCTTCAAGTTGGTACTTAGGGGGAAGTTGATTAGTATAGCAGCCCATATAAATAAACTGAATAAGGAGGAGCTGGAAAGCGTAGAGAGTGAAATTCATAGATTGGAAAAGAACATTACTAGAGAAACTTCGGCTGCGAAGGTGGAAACTTTCAGGAGGGAACTCATCAAGGAAAAAAAAATTTGGTTAATATATTAGATACTCGAATTAAGAAGAAATGGGAGGTCAGTAAACTTGCTCATTACCAATACGGCAAGTGGTGCGGCAAGCTGTTGGCTTGGAAAAGAAAAACTGACCTAAATAGGAATAAGATCTCAAGTATCCAAGAGGCGAACAGGAGTCATCCCCTCACGGAGGAGGCAGATGTAGGAGAGTGGCATCGACTGCATAGTTGCCCCCAACTTTTTGCTGATGTTTTTACTGTTTTATGACTCTAGCCAGGCTGTGGCCCTCCTATCCAGGACCCCAGCCTATCTGCTTCCTCTCTTAAACGATGTGAGTACCCTAGGTACAACTCAATTGGATACTGAGGATACCCTGGCAGTCCCTTTTAGATGGTTCCCTAGGTACCCAGGGCATGGGTCCCTCAGTAGGCCTACCAGGGCTGCAGCACTTATTGTGCCACCCTGGGACAGCCATACAAACTGACACCACCAGACCACTACTGTAGTAGGGGTAAGGTGGTGCTAGCACCCCTTACAGGGATATAGGTACCCTATATCCCACCCCATTACAACACATATACTCTCATAGGTCACCCCTATAGCAGGCCTTGCTATTCCTACAAGGCAGGGTGCTTATGTATGTGTGAGGGGGGACCCCTACCTGAGTAGGGCCTCTCTGCAACCTTTGTAAAATCATTGCTGGGTTGTTTGTAGTGTAGCCATACCATATACTCTTAACCGCATTATGAGTCTATCGCGATAGCGTGATAACTTGAGAATGGCTACACAGAACCATATCGTGTTTGGTGTCAAACATGTAGGAATCCTACCCCCAGTCCAGCCATGGGCATGAGGGCACGATTCCCCCCTGCTAGAGGGGCGATATGGGAAAAGCGGCAGAATTTAGACACCAATTAAAAGTGCACACGTAGTACAAAATGGCTACTACCCGCCACCCACCCGACTCTGGCTGGCTGTTGCTGGGGAAAATCCCAGCCTCGCCAGCTGGACAATAGGGCTCTGTGGCAGGGAGGTGCTAGCACCTCCCCAGACAGGGTATGTGGATTGGAACTGGGTGGGTGCACCATATGTTGCCTTTCAGAGTTGCACGTAGGCTGCTACAGCGCCTACATTCTGCATACACCGCCTGGAACCGGTTCAGGGGCATCCTGCCCATCGCCCAGGCGGGAAACACACAAAGGGGCGTGGGTGTAGCCACCCTTTCACGCCTCAACTCTCATTGGTAGGCTCCGATCTGGACCCTCCCCTAATCTTGGGGATAAAGGTGAATACTGTGTCCCCAGAGCCTCAGATTAATCTTGGACTTCACAGACTTGACCTTCGACGAGCTGCTGCCCAGCTGACTGAAGAAATCTCCCTTGGGGTAAAGGAGTTACCCCCCTGCTTGGCAGGCACCTGAAACACTGCAAGTGACCCGGTTGGAACTTCGCTGCTCCTACGGACTTCGTCAACTCCCAGCAACCTTAAGGTGGGTTTCCTAAGCATCGCAGAGGCCAGTGAGTGTGCACCGCAAGTTTGAGCACCATGGACCGCGTGGGTTCCCGAGATTCCCAATACCCCAGGACACAGGCCACCTCTTGCATAGCACATGACCCTGACCAGTGGGGAAGTTGTGCTTTGGCTCATTATCGAGCCAACCACCCAGCAGCAATTGTGCCAAAGATCAGCACCCTAGCCCCCTCCGGTGGCCCGTGGGCTCCCTTTTACGCACTCCATTTTGCTGCCTTCCGCGGTCCCTTTTCTGTTGACTTGTGGGCCCTAGCAGAGGATAATCTCGACTTCCAAGAGTTCCCCTGGTTGCTCCAGGCCTGCTCTACAGTTTCTCCAAAGTAGACTTCTCACAAACCTCGTGGGTCTGCACCAGTAGCTGATTTGTTTATCTTGTGTGGGTTGCGGTTGCCAAGGCTTAGTGGATCCAATCCAGACACTAACACTGCAGCGACCCTCATCCGATGTGGAATAGTAGCCCTCCAGAAGCTGGCCTTCCTTGAAGCCTCCTGGAGCCCGTGGCTGCAGATCCAAGCTACACCTCTTTCCACTTGAAGCACCCAACATTGAAGGGCTCTTTCCTTTGAGCACACTGGTCACTGTGCCGTGACCCAGACTCTGTACCCTCTGCTTTCAGGTTCTTCTCTACAAGATCTACAACTTCAATCTTCACGGCATCGACGCTTTTGGCTAGCAGCAGTTTTGTACATTTTCCCATTGAAAATCAGCCCGCGACCCGACATCGAAAACGACCTATGCACCCGGCTTCCCTGGGGCAGGTAACAGTGGTACCTCGGTACTCCCGTGGTAGTGGGCTCCTCAAAAGCTTAACTCTAAGTTTTTAACTTTGAACTCCTGCTAGAAGTGTCTTTAATCTGTTTAAATCAAACCGCGACATTCTCCATAGGCTTTAATAGAGATCCCGATAGCAGCTATTTCCACTGCACGCGCCTCCCGTGGGTCCCCTTCCTCATAACCTGTGGTGGATTCTTAAGGGGCCAGCGATCCTAAATGCCCTAGGCATTGTCTGTAGAATTGTCGTGGTTCTTATACCACTTTTTTAATATATGGTTTGGTCACCCCCTGGGGCCCTATGATTCCAGTGCTATTTATTGTATCTAACAATGCTTGTTTGAATTGTGACTTTGCCTCAGCCTCATAAAGAGACTTGTGGGATTCTGTCTAGAATAAATACATATATTTTATATATATACGTGTGTGGACTACTCTTTCATTTGGTCATTCAAGAGGTTATCTATGGTAAAACAATAAGCTTAACACTCCTTCAAGACTTAGCCTGAAGGCTGCTCTCCACAGCTACCACTAGGATATCTTTCTTTAAAGGTTGTCTTAAACCTATCAATAAGAGTCGAATTGGACTGGTGCAAGGTATCCCCTATAACTAGGAGACAGCATATGCCAGGCCAACTTCTCACAGCAGATATTAAAAAGGCCTTTTTCGATTTCTTCTCAGATTTATATAAAGAGGATATGAACAATTGTGAGGCCCCAACCCAAGAATATCTCAATCACTGGGTTAAGCAAACCTTGTCAGAAGAGCAAAGGAAAGAAATCAACGCTGAATTCACTGAATTTGAAGTTAATGAGGTAACTTCAAGGCCGCTGGGCCTGACGCCTTGCCCAATGAGATTTATAAGGTCCTGAGAGAAGAACTTGTTCCTGAACTTACAAATCTGTTTAATGATATATTTATAAGAGGACAACTACCTCCTAAATCATGGAGTGAAGCCACTTTATGTATTTTATTAAAAGCAGGGAAAAACTCCAAACATTGTGAATCCTACAGACCAATCTCTGCTAAATTGTGACTATAAAATCTTTACGCAATTATTAGCAAGGAGATTGGGAAAATGGGTAGGAGATTTAATTCATATAGATCAGAAAGGCTTCATAAAGGGTAGACAGATCCAGGAACTTACACACGAACTAATAGCTGCAATAGATCTGGCAGATGAGGAAAAACTCCCCTTATCGGTCATTACCTTTGATGCCGCTAAGGCCTTCGATAGGGTTAATTGGAGTTTCTTACACAACTCTCTGGAGGCTTATAAACTGGGTAGTAATTTCATTAGAGCAGTGAGAGTGTTATATTGCTCCCCGACTTCATGTGTGTTGATTAATGGGTCCTTGACAGAGCAATTGCACATAGAAAGAGGTACCAGACAGGGGTGTCCGTTATCTCCTATACTGTTTAATCTCTATATAGAGCCCCTGGCCTGTGCTTTAAGATCCAACTCTTCTATATTCCTCTTTAGATGTAGGAACTGGGAAAAGAAAGTTGCACTTTATGCTGACGACCTAATGATATTTACTAATGACCTGATGGGTTCCCTTCCTAAAATAATAGCAACACTGCAGCAGTTTGGAAGTCTATCAGGCTACCAAATTAATCAAGAAAAGACCGAGATGATGTGCTGGAATACACAGAGCAATGACCCCTTGGTAAAACATCAAATACGATATTTAGGAATACTAATTGTGGGTGAGGCTAAGAAGATCGCTCAAACAAACTTTAATAAAGTACAATCAGAATCCAAAAAATTGCTTAATGCGTGGAAATGCCTCCCTCTCTCATTCATAGGTCGCTCTAACCTGGTCAAAATGATGATCTTGCCCAAATTTACATACCTGTTTAACTCGATACCATTAGAATTTAAAAGAGATTGGATCAGTAAAATGCAGGGTGAAATTATGACTTTTATTTGGGCTTCAAAGGGAGCTAGAATCTCTTGGAAGAAGCTAAGAAGGAAACAGGAACATGAAGGGATAGCCTGCCCGGACTTATTCCAGTATTATAGGGCATTCCATTTTAAGAATATAAGAGTACTTTTTTTTAAAATACAGCTCCCTCCCAACTTTCATGCAAGCAATGATAGGTCTGGAGGGTGACCATTTTCTATACAAATTTGGTCATATGAAGTACTTTAAGAAAATTAAATAAAACATTTTGGGAGCTGCTGTTAAATTGTGGGTCCAGATAAGGCGTTTATGGAAGCTCCCTTATTATAGTTATTCTGCCCCTATTTAGGACTCGCGTGGCACGCCTGAATGTTTAAAAGAAGTGTTATCGGTCCCGTTGAGAGAAAGCGGAGTGCTGGAATGGAGACAACTATTATCTGGATCTAACATTGTTGATTGGGACCGTCTGGTAGAACAAACAAATGGGGGTTTACCCAAATTCAAGAATTATCAGCTAATGAGCTGGACCAAAACATTAAAAAAAGACTGGATAGGAAATATAGAGCAGGAGGCAACACTCCAAGGGAGATTCGAGAAGAAAGAAGTAGCCTTCTGGTATTGGGCGCTTATTGATGAAGGACGTGAGGAATTTATGCTACCGAATGAGATCTGGGGGAAGGCGCTGCCGTCGCTGGATGTATCAGCACTATGGCAAGTGTCTGCGGCTGCATTTGGGGATGTTATCAAATCTGCACCTTTGAAGAAAAACTTTCTATTTACTCTGCACAGAGCATATTGGACGCCCAAGAGGTTGTCAAAAATGAATAAAGGGAGTGCCAGGTGCTGCCCCAAATGTGGCGAGGAGCAAGCCGATGACATCCATATGTTCTGGCAGTGTACGCACCTTCAATCCTATTGGGAAGATGTAGGTAAGATTCTCTCAGACGTTCTCCATCAAGAAATTCAGGTAAGTGCCCAATTGATACTGTTTGGGGTAAAATTGGATGATAATGGGAGGTCCAGTCTCATTAAAAGACAGGGGAATTTGTTATTTTTGTTGATATTAGTCGCCAGACGTGAGATTTGCATAAAGTGGGTCAATCATTTTCCTCCTAGCGTAGAAGAGTGGTTGAATTCAGTCCTTAGAATAAACTTATTGGATAGAGCTGGACCACATAGTAAAAGATTAGATTTTTGGAATGATTGGGAACAGCACTGGGTACGGAAATCGTAGCATTTTGAGATTCTGGCGATCATCTGAAGTCCAATGATTAAG
This sequence comes from Triturus cristatus, assembly GCF_964204655.1. Taxonomy (NCBI): domain Eukaryota; kingdom Metazoa; phylum Chordata; class Amphibia; order Caudata; family Salamandridae; genus Triturus; species Triturus cristatus. Next base: position 1,152,437,707 of record NC_140583.1, on the reverse strand, counting down.
CGCATTAATAGTTTTGAATGTTGGTTACAGAGAGTTCACCAATAGAAAGAGTGGGCAAGCCGCGTTGGAGAGATTTAATGGGCTGTTAGGATACCCCTTCGCAGGATATGGAATGATCCAAGCGATGGGTAAGGGTCATGGAAGATATAGCCCAAGAGGAAAACCTCTCCTTAAAGTGGATACGTTTGCCATAAACACTCTATTTCTCAAAACTTTGCGTGATGAGGACAAAAAAAATAAAAATAAAAAATAAGGTGTGTCTTCAACTCTTTTCTAAACTGGAGCAACGGAGGGGCAGTACACGGTCCTTAAGGATACAGATCCAGCATTCACGCCCCATTGAAGAGTAAAGGTGAGGGACGTATGTGCATCCTTTACAGTGCTAATTATCTAAGAATATTGACTACTCATCAACCAGATCACAACACACAAACTTTGAAAACTCTTCCATTCCAGACAACAATACACTTCCCTCCTAACTCTACTAAAAACTCTTAAATCAAACAGACCTTCAAAGAATATGATATACACATTAATAATTACAGATTATTTTGTCTCTTCATTCACCACAGACATACCCCATAGTTTCCTTGCCCCCCTGGCCTTTTCTTGTTTCCCTACTTATAACCACACTTCATATGTGAACATGCAATTTATCTCTTCCTTCTCCAAGCACTGCATCCTTCCAACATTTCAGGGCCTTTGCCGGTTCAGAGAATGCATTTGTCCTTCTTTTCCCTTTCATAAATTGTATTTTCACCATATCATCCTCCTTTACACGTTTCACCTGTACTGACTTCCTACAGGCACCCTCTCAACTCACTTTTAGACAAAATTTCCTCCTCTTCAGTTTGAGATGTTTTCAAATTGAATAACTTTTTTCATGTTCAGCCGTTATTCATGGAGGCAGACCTCTGCATTTACTAACCTTGCAAGAAAAAAATTGTACTTTTATGATTAACCGCGGACAAAGTAGGTGCATATATTCTGTCAATGGGCTGAGCAAATGTTGTCAGGGCCTTTGAATTGGAGATTACCTCAAGAATGGATAGAATGCGTAGCATCAAGAATGTAAAAAAACAACACAGAAATGGTTTAATGAAAATAAAAGGGTAGGTAATATATCAGGTTACTGTTTGACTGGGGTGTGAGACCTGGTCCAGCAGCAACCACAGACTTTGTCAGGGGGAGGCACAAGCCAACCCTAATTTATTCTGTGCTCAACCCTCTGGTAGCTTGGCACAGAGAAACCAGGCTTAATTTAGAGGCAATGTGTAAAGTTTGTGTGTAACAATTCGTACAGTCCCGGTGAGTGGTCAATGCTACAGTGCGAATAGTCAGGCTGACAGCACTTCGCACTGATTTGCAGAACGAGCATCGTGGTTTTGTGCGAACTGGCCCGTTTGCAGTCAGAAAGACCCATACTGCTTGATTTTCGCACCCACGCGCCACACTAAGGGTCCAGGACCGGAGAGGCACCACTTCGGGTTAGAAACTTGGTCAGCTGGGTCAGTGAGCTGGTGCAGGATGTCTGGGAGCCTTTTATGTCCCTGAGTGGCAGTCCTTGTAGCAGTACAGCAGTCCTTCTACATGGTACAGTATCCATATGTCCAGAAGTATAATGAAGAGTTGGTGTCTGAGGTCCAGTATTTACACACAGTTGTGCCCGTGAAGTGGGGAGAAGCTTCTAGAAGCATGCATTTGAAATGCACAGACGCCCTGCATACCTGGCACTGACTGCATACTAACTACAGGGGGTATAAGACCCCTTGTGTGAAGATAGGGTTTAGCCTCTTCAGGTGTTAGTGGGCTGGGCCCAGCTCCTCCAACACATGCTGCCAGTGATGGCCCATCTAGACACACTCAAGCGCCCCACTGTATGTGGCTGTCTAAGAGGAATTTACAAAGCCCAAATATTAACTACACCCAGTCATGTGACCCAGAGACAGGCTGCAAGCACCAAATGGCTAAGGCAAGAAAATGCCATCTTTCTAAAAGTGGAATTTTTTATTGCAATTTAAAATCCAACTTTACCATAAAATAGGATTTTAGATTGTGATTACAGAGAAGCCAAAAATGAACTGGTTACCTATTCCCATTTGGAAATTGTACATATAAAATGCAGTACTTTATTATTTCGTGACTATAATTATTGCAGAACTCGTGCACTCTAAGGATAGGATTCTGAGGGGGAGGCAGCATTTGGCAGTATTTCTTACAGTCTTCTTGGTGTGAACTGCTTGTGAATAGTCAAAGTGATGTTTTTTACATGAATATCTCAGGCTGAGATAAGAGCATAAGCTCAGCAGCGGCCGGGATTGAAAAGGGCTAAACGCAGACTGCCGCTTCTCACCTCTCCGATGACACAGCAGAACACTCCGAGCCCGAAAACGGTATAGTGCATCCACGGAGGTACACAGCCTCACAGCTCGCCTCAGGCCGTCAAAAGTCAGCCAGAAAGGAGGGCATTAATCCCTGGAATCCCTGGAATCACTCTCCGCCATTCCACCTCCGCAGCAGCCTCTTTGCCGTGGCGACCGGTGGTTGCTGGCGGCTCTGCAGCTGCATCGGGACCGGCGAGCTCCACTTCCAGGTCACGGGAGGCAGCTTCAGAACAAGTCCCCGGGTGCGTGTACCACTACTGGAAATCCAGGCACCCTATCCTATGTGCCCCAAAAGGACGCCTCATACTGCTACAAGGGGAAAAGGACTGGGGAAAACAACAAAGGCCGACAAAGCTGGACAGACCCCAGACACATAACTGAAACCCCCAGGTATTTCAAGACATACTCTGAGGAACTCAAAGGTAGATTTCAAACTAGGTTTACTCAGGGTGGATCCTCTCCAAATAATTTTCCCTATCAGTGCATCCGCACCGGCTGGCGTCAAATCTCCCAGTCTACTGCCTCACATTAGCGATTCTAGCGAACCAACCCCAACACCTAAAGTGCCGCTCGCAGGCTTGCCACTGTTGCCACTGTTGCTGGACCATTGTGGGCTCTGCCCGAGGACGCTGTGATGCTTGGGGGGTGCTACTTACCTGGACCATTCTAAACCGGGACTGCGAGGACCAGGCTGCTTGGCGGCGATCGCAGCTGTCTCCTCTTCCCGACTCCTCCCTCAGCAGGTACTTGACGCCTCGCGGCCCCCGCTTCGCGGGAGCCGCTCGCAGGCTTGCCACTGTTGCTGGACCATTGTGGGCTCTGCCCGAGGATGCTGTGCTGCTTGGGGGGTGTTACTTACCTGGACTATTCTAAACCGGGACTGCGAGGACCAGGCTGCTTGGCGGCGATCGCAGCTGTCTCCTCTTCCCGACTCCTCCCTCAGCAGGTACTTGGCGCCTCGCGGCCCCCGCTTCGCGGGAGCCGCTCGCAGGCTTGCTACTGTTGCTGGACCATTGTGGGCTCTGCCCGAGGACGCTGTGCTGCTTGGGGGGTGCTACTTACCTGGACTATTCTAAACCGGGACTGCGAGGACCAGGCTGCTTGGCGGCGATCGCAGCTGTCTCCTCTTCCCGACTCCTCCCTTTCCGCCCCCCTGCCTCTATAGCACAGCCCTGTTTTTGCGCGCAAGCGGGACGCGCGCCGGACCTAGCCCGGGGCGAAGACCGTGCAAAGAGCGGGCCGTTTGAGGCCGTTCGAGCACGGGCGAGCTAGGCCCAGGCCCCACTACTTTCACTCATTGCGGAAAGCCTAGGGCTCCTTGAGGTTCCCTGCCTGATCCCTACCATGTCTGCTAGAGAAACTAGAAGTAAATCTGCGCTAGCTGTTGGAGCTGCCTCCGGCACTTTGGATAGGTGTTTCGCTAAGGCCGGCTCTTTGCTGATTGACGAAATTACTATCTTAGAAAGACGCATCTCTCAGGAGATTGATTGGGTAAGGAGATCTTCCCTGGGACCTCTTGCACAGGCTATTTCTCCAGCTCACGCCCATGATTTCACGACACCTAATGCAGCCCCTGAACCCGGTACCTCTGAACCAGATTTGCTGATTTCTTCTGTTACTGATTACGACATTTCAGCCCCAACTGAGCTAAGTATTTCTTCCCTTCCCCCACCTAGATTGCACCCCTCACAACATAATTTAAATCTTCTCATCCCTGATCAGGCTAATACCCTTTGTAGCAATTCTTCAACTAAACAACCCAGCCAGGGGGAGCGGGAAGGTGCAATCTCGAAGAGGAAAAGAAAGGCGCAAACTATTAGAGGGCAAAAGCCCAAAATTGCCAAGCCTAACCCGAGGAGTGTATCTAATCAATTAAGATCAACTGAAACAGGGTCAGATCTACTAGATATACCTGCCTATACACTCCAGAATCATAACCCAACACCAAGTGTGGCTGGCTTCTCTTTCTTGGATCTAAGCTCACTCCTGAAGAAATCACTCATTCCACTACTAGACCGTTTGGCTCTAATAGAAACATCTCTAGTGAACCTTCAGAGGGGAATTCAATCACTCCTAGAAGTATCCAGATCAGATAGCCAACAGGCAAACACCACCCAAACACTTTCAGGAAAAGAAGGCTGTCCTCCATCTAAGCTTTCCCAGCCACGCAACCCTAGTGCACCTATCCCTCACATAACTGAACCCTCGACCGCACCTTGCACTACTGACTCCAGCTCTCACGGGTTGGCACTGGAATCTATAGCAGGGACGCAAGATACTGATATTGGACACAGGCCAATCCACCTACCGCCGGAGGCTGCCCCCTACACTGTCATTTTAACCGGCATTCCCGAACTACGACCTTTTGCTAAAGAACCAGTTGACGCTTTAAAAAACATGATCATCCACTGGCTCTCTCTAAATAGACCCCTCCCCCAGGGTATTCATAGTGAGGTTCTCATGGTGAGGAGGGCCCCCTGGCTGGGAAATACCAGCAAATCCATCAAAGGAGACTGTGTACTGATTAATTTCAGGGACCCCCGCATGGTTTCTCATATTTGCAGGTGGCCTCAAATCACCCAGGGATCCCCTATCCAACCCTACCCACTGTCATTTTTCTACATGGACACGACGTCCGACCAGGAGGTAGAACGCTGGGTACTGGTTGGCAGGAGAGGGAAACGGGGTGGCCAAGGGTTCAGAAGGGACCACCCTTCCATGGTTCCTCCTCGTTATGACTATTTCCCCACTTACAATAGGTTCAGTTCTTTAGATATGGTGGATTGACCGCCCGCTTGGGGGGGTGGTGCAGTCCTGCATCAAACCATGTCTTGCATTTCACCTGCCCACCTCGATACTTTAACTGTGCAGGAGCATTCGACCCACTTGGATTGTAATCACCCAAATACAGAAGGTCCCGTGGGGGTTATCTGCTCTCCGCTTAACTCGGCCATGGCTATGAATCTTTATATCCCCAATTCCTCTTCTAACTCACACAAGGGCCTGAGCCCCGAACCGGCTCATATCCCAGTTGCACATCCCGCGACGGATGCTTTGTCTCCTCTCAAGATTTTATCTTGGAACGTCGCGGGCCTAGCCACTAAATGGATCAATCCGGCCTGGAGCTCCTTCATTGGGGACAAAGATATTTGCTTGCTCCAGGTGTTATGGTGGTCGAACCACTCACCTGAAATCCAGGTAGCTGGCAGGGGCGATGAAGATGACTATGCCCCAGCCCGTCCAGACTATGTCCCAGCCTCACTGATTATAAACAATGATTCTGGCAAATACTCTGAAAGGGAAGGAGACCTGGGCAAGGGAGGAAATCTCCCATATTGGCTTCGCTGTATTTTCTGAACACGCGACCTGGGGGGGAAAGGCCGCCCGTCCGGAGGCCTAGCCATATGGGTGGCTATTGATTTGGGGTGTAAGGCCTCCATTTTCCCGACAGATTCCGCAGATATTTTAGCCGTACTGTTGGAATGGCCCAACTCTCATAATCTTCTACTGATCAACATTTATGCTAGGCCAGTAAACATTGCACAGGAATCGTCTACAATTGCGGAACTAGTGACGGTCCTGGAAGCAATCCCGGAGGGCACCCCCTTTATAATCGGTGGCGATCTAAACTGCCAGTACGAGCCCCTCCCAGGTATATTGGAGGGGCTGACCTCGGAAGAAGATCTCCTGTGGTCTATCCCTCCCCCACAGGCCCCGGCTGCTAGAGCATGCTCCCCCCTAGCCTTACAAATCACTTCCCTGTCCCTGCAATTTGGCCTTCGGGCCTGCAATGGAAGGTTCAAGTCAGACATCCCTTCCAGATGTACTTTTAATCGAATGGGCAGTGAATCACGTTTAGACTATGTTATGGTTCCCCTGTCTTTATGGACACACATAAGGGATTTTAGTGTCTTAGCCAGGGAGGACAGCGACCACAATGCCCTTCAACTAGTCTATGATCACCCTGGGTTGGAGGTTAGAGACATTCCAAGGACTAATGCGGAGAACTCCTTGGATCTCGCTAATAATAGGCGTAGAATAAGATGGGAGCATCTAGCCTCACATCATGGGAAGATACCTTTACTATACGCTCAGGTTGTTCCCATATTCGAAAAGCTTGAGGCACTCAAAATGGAAGAAACTTCCCAGAACACTTTTACGCAATTGGGGCAGATTCACGAGGATTTGATCAAACATCTTTCCAAATGTCTAACTCAAAACATAAATAGGCTTGGCAGGAAAATTTCCCTTCCCTTCTGGTTTAATAATGCTTGTCGGAAGGCAAAAACCGAACTTTTGCTCCACATTAAAGAGGGAAAGGGTAAAGACGAAATCAGGGCAAGTAGAGCAGCCTATAAATCCCTGATTACTAATGCTAAAAGTGAATGGGAGCATGACAAATGGGCAAGATTGACTTCCTTCCTGGCCAGTGGAGACTCACGCAAATTCTGGTGTTGTGTCAACTCTGGCCTGGAGGAGCTGACCCCGGCCACACTATCTAACATATCACCAAAGGTCTGGCAGGACCACTTCGAGTCTCTTTATAAATTACCGCAGGACGCCCCGACTAGTACCACTTCCATTTTACAGCAAGGAGGGACGGGGGAACTCTTCAAGGTGGGCGAGGTGCGCGCGGCTGTAGTCGGCCTGGCATCTGGAAAGGCACCAGGGTTGGATGGTATGCCTGGTGATTTATTCAAACAGGAGCCGGATGTTTGGGCGCCCTATCTTATGATCCTCTTTAATGCTATCCTTGAAGGCATGGCTTTTCCGGGTACTTGGCTGGGCGCAGAGATTGTCCCAATCTTTAAGAAGGGTTCTCCTCTGCTCCCAGCCAACTACAGACCTATTAGCCTTATTGATGTCCCACAAAAGATCTTTGGTAGACTCATGTTAAATCGCCTCCAGGATTGGATCGAAACAAATGAGATCTTGAGCCCATATCAGGCAGGTTTCCAAAGGGGCATCTCGACTACTGATCAAATCTTCCGCTTGCACCTCATCTACTGGAAGACGGTTCTCTCCGAGGGCGGCAGTTTATACACGGTTTTCGTGGATTTACGTGCTGCCTTCGATTTGGTCCCAAGGGACAAACTGTGGGCAGTCCTTTTGGACCTAGGGGTCCCGGCTGACATCCTAACGATTCTAAGGAGACTGCACCAGGGGAACTTCGCCAGGGTAAGGTGTGGCAGGGATGGTTCCCTCTCTGAGGCATTCCCCGTTGACAGGGGGGTCAGACAGGGGTGCGTTCTTGCACCCACCCTCTTCTGCCTCTTTGTCAACGGGGTCATAAGCTTTCTCCAAGAGCTGAGTAACATCGACGCCCCCAAGCTTGACGGCAGCAGGGTTCCCGCAATTATGTTTGCGGATGATACCCTGCTGCTTTCTAAATCCCCCATGGGTTTGCAGAGGGTCTTGGACGGGTTCGCGTGTTTCTGTGCGGACCGAGGATTGGAGATCAATGCCGCAAAAACAAAATACATGATCTTCAATCCCCCCCCCCAGGACCCGAGCACCCCCCTCAATAGGGACATCAAGTTTAGAACGGGTGTATACGTTTGAATACTTGGGGTTGGTATTAAATCAGTCCATGTCATGGGACCCTCACTTAACTAAGATGAATATGAAACTCTCCCAGCTTGTGGGGGGCATTGCAAGGATGGCGAAAGGATTAACGTATAGGCCATTCGCGCCCCGCTTGCAGATTTACAAAACCCAAGCCAGAGCATCAGCGATATATGGAGCTGAATTATGGGGCCATACTTTGGGACCGAAGCTCCAGACCACGGAAAACAATTTCCTCAGACAACTGACAGTCTTACCAATTAGCACCCCACTCTTGCCGCTAAGATTGGATCTGGGTTTAAGACCGATTTCAGAGGTCCTGGGTCTCAAACCCTTGACCTTCTGGTGTAAAATCTGGTCTTCCCCGGATCTTGTGAAATATAGAGCTGAGCTGGTGGAGATTCTGCGTTTGTGCAAAAGCACTCCAATCCCATGGCTCAGCTATATTAAACGCATCTGTGAAGCACTTGGCAGACCAGAATTGTGGTCTGATCCGGCATCGGCCTGTCCTAAGGTCTCCCGAAGGTTCATTTCCAAAGTTTATTATGAGTATTATCTGAGTCTGGCCATTATGAGCGCACGAGAGGGCTCACAAACAGCACATTTTTTAGGATTCAAAGATTTTTTCCATCTCGAGCTCACTTATGATGATATGGGCCCGCCTTTAACGAGGAAACTCTTTATGCAATGGCGTTATAACACATTGCCCCTAAGGGCCTACACGGCTCGGTGGGCACACTCAAACCACACTGCTCAATGCCCCACATGTTCACTCCCTGAGGAAACAGATCTACACATTATATTTTTCTGCCCGGCCTACCGCAGAGCAAGGAATTACTGGCTCCGCCCCCTTCTCACTAACATGGGTTTTAGACATTATGCCCCTGCCTTCAGAATACTGAAATCAGATCTCTCCCCTCCAATAGTATTTGCGGTGGCAAAATTTTTAACTTCAATGTGGTTTACTCGCATGCGTTACCTCAAGTCTTTCCCATTGAGACCAATACCCTGATGATCTTAATTTATTGCTTATGAACTGTTTTTATTGTCTTTTAATTTGTCTAAGTAATGATGTATACTTGTACTCTTTTATGGCCCTGGTGGCCGAAATAAAGACTTGATGATGATGACATATAAAATGCAATAAGGTAATTCCAATGTTATCCTGTGGGAGAGGTTAGTCTTCCAGTAGGGGAAAACGGATTTATGAGTTTTTCACTACCAGTACATGTAAGAATTAAAAGTAAATGTCCAACTTTTTAAATACACTGCACTTTGCCCTTGGCACTATCTAGGACCTACCCCGAGGTGTCTTATATGCATGAAACATGAAGGGCTGACACTGGCAAAAGGTCTACTTTGCCAAGTCGAACTGGCAGTTCAAAAATGCACACGCAGGCTGTGATAGCAGGCCTGAGACATGTTTAAAGTGCCACTTAAGTGGGTGGCACAATCAGTGCTGCAGGCCCACTAGCAGCATTTAATGTATAGGCCCTGGGAATATGTAGTGCTACATTACTGGGGAATTACAAGTAAATGTAATATGCCAATTGGGAATATGTCAATCTTACCATGTTTTAGGTGGAGAGCACACGCACTTTAGTTCTAGTTAGTAGTTGTAAAGTGTGCAGAGTCCTAAACCCAATAGAAACAAATTCAGCAAAAGTGATTGGCAGAGGCAAAAAGACTGGGGATGACCCTCCAGAAAGGATGAAGTCCAACAGGTATAAACTTGCTTTAGGGAAATACTTTCATGCTAGTGAGGGGTCACGATGATATGAATCTTGATAACTGACTATTTTAGGATAGAGTGGCATGATGAAATATTTATTGATGTGGCCCCTAAGACTCATGAGTGCATATATATTGTGGGTTTTTATATAGGACTGCATTGCCACGAGCAGTACTGCCAAGTACCACGCATCAGGCGTTAGACTAACGCATTTCAGTGTGGTACTCTGCATCACTGCGCTGAAATGCATTGTCACGCATTATGCAAAGCATGTCAGCTGTCAAGACAAGCTGTTTATAGCGCTACCTAAATAAAACTGTGGTGTGGCAGCGTGCACTGTGCACACGCTGCTCCTGCAGGCTTTGTGCACTGCTCGCTCTGCTGCTTAATGCTACAATGTATTTAATACTATTACGAAGCGATACGAGGACCGGACGTCACGTCCTGCCGCAGGTGTTAACTTGTGGGAGGCTGCAGAATTCTGACGGGCTTGTGTATATTCAGACATGTGTATTAATTGATATGTGTGCACACTCAGACATTCACCAATGTACCCGACGCCAGACTGACTGGAGTCACCGGCGTTGCAGGGCAGCCAGAGTGGCGCTCCAAGTGAAGTTGGTGAGATACAGGGCAGCCTAGATAATTTCCTTCAGACTGGGAAACGGGGGCTCTGTTCTCCCAGGAGCCGCATACGCACACTCTCACCATTAAAAACCAAGCAGTGAGTGGAAAGGATGTAGGTGGATTGTGCCTGCTGATGTGTTGCCTGTGTGCATTTCTGCAAATGGGAAGCATTTTTTCACGGCCTGCCGCACACATTAAAGCTTGGGTGGAGCACGCGTCGGGTCAGAGTACTTTAGGGGCCTGGCGCTTGTGACAAGCATCGTCTTGCATTGAAATGTGGACCAGTGTGTCCTTGCCACTGGAATGCACTGGGCTGATATAATACTTTAGAGGTTTCGTTGCAGCCACAGGGGTTTTAACAAACACCTTTAGTGCAAAATCCAACGGCATTCAACAATAAAAAATCACTGCATATACATGTCTAGCATTGCTCCAACACAACCTTAAAGGGGAGTGTCGCATTTGCAATTTCAGAATTCAATGAGAAATGCTATTAATGGAAAAAGTTATATTTTTAGGAATTGTAATGGAATCATGCCATAGCTTTTACTTTCAACATAAAATAGGGAAACCTTCCCCCGTGGAAGAACCCCTCTGATGCCTAAGTGACACATTCTCCAGGCTTCTCTCAACTTCACTGATGCTCTCATATACCTTGATAATATTGAGAATAAACTGAATACAACTGTCAAAACAAGACCATATATGCAGGCAGATAAACACAAGAACATTAACTAATGCCTCCCAATCACTTTTGTAGAGTTGCTGCCTGGCTGAGAGATTGTTCTCTCTTAAAAGGGGATCCTGTGAAGAGAAAGCAACAAGTCTCTTCTGCACCACTAACAGACACCACCTGTAAGCATTCCAAAATGTTCTCTCTTTGATGACGTCTGCTTGGATGTTGATACCTATTGTGATATCATTCACTAGATGGCCCAAACCCTTTAATGAATGGTCTTGGGTAGCACACACATTATAATTCAGGCGATCTCCACACGCAAATGGGTGAAATGTCTGATATTTACATGTTTCCCTCGTCTTCAATGATTGATTTTCATCTCCAGAAAGTGTCACTCATAGTCGTTGAATTGTCACACATAAGTACACTGAAATTATGAAAATGCCACATATACGAATCTGAAACTTTGGCAGCTGTGCACCAGTCACCTGTTTCGAAGCAAGAATGTATAGGAAGGGAGGAAAAAAAGACAGGGGTCTGGTCTAAACCTAATGGGTTTAGGCAGTGGTGCAGGAGAGAAAGGGAGGATTTGTCTTTTGTGTGATTGGCACTAAATGATGTTTAAAAGAGATGGGTCAGACTTCAGTCTCTTGAATGTGGTCTCCCACCTCTTCATGAGAGTGGGAACAAACTAACTGCATTTTTACAGGTAACTAGTACCATTCATTTTTAGAACCGCGTTTGCACTTCTGGTGTTTTCTTACCCCCTTTGTGTCACCCCTGCACTTGCCATTCTCCTTGAAGATAATTGTTTAATCTATACTTCTGATGAACTGTGCGGCATACAATCCTCCCCTGCACCAACACCACCGTTTACAGTTCCACTACTTTTTTTCTTCGGTTAAGCCGTTATTGCCCATCACAAGTGACTGTCATTATTAGTTTATTTATTTATTGTTATTTATTAATCACATTTGTTAGGCGCACGACTCATCCCCGAAGGGATCTCTAGGCACCGTTATAGTATGGGAGCAAAGTGGAGTTAGACTACTGAGAGAAGAGCCAGGTTTTCAAAAGTTTGTGAATTTATGACGTAGTTTGAAAAAATAAAGAATAAGAAAGCATTAGAATCGTATTTAATGAATACCGTGAAACCTATTGAATGAGAATGGAAAACTGAGATGTGCACTTTGCCTCTTTGCTATAAAAATATGCACAGAAAACACCAGGTTGTGCACGTATATCTAAGGGGAATGAAAGTGCCAACCAAGCAAAACACTGGCTGGGTCAAAAGCTGAGACTCAAACGAAGAGCACAAATGATTTACACTGATAATATTGCGAAATGTTACAGGAGCTTGTTACATAAGCAGACCTTTGCCCAAGAGGCGTGCCAGACCAGGGACGGGGCTGACTGCACCGCCGCCTCCAAAGAGGCCGAGGCTGATCTTTCAGCCTCTGTTTACCCTACGGGAACACTGGCGTATACAGCTGCAGTGCACGCTCACGCAAAGCCCTCCACAAGGAAGAAGAAATGAAACATGCCAAGTTCAATGTTGTGTCCAACAGCCTCTAGATTCTGATCGACCATTTTCCCACTATGTGAATAAATACAAGAATTTTACACAACATTCCAACACTCACTTTTTTTTTATTTTACCATTGTCTTTGCTCAAAAAGTTTTCGAAATATTGTGTTCCCACTTAAGAAAATACCTCTCCTGCGCATTAATATGAAAGAGGTTAATTTAAATGTGCCCCCTCACGTCTAAATTAGCACATGTCTCCATTGACCTAGAATGCAAAGTTTTATTCTTTGGTTTACCAACTCTTTGCTTGGAGGAATGTTAGATTGAATAAAGCTACTGCTGCATAATTTGAACTGGAAGATACACAAGATATCTTGGTATCTGGACAAGGACTCTATGAGGAAGCATACCACTGAGAACCCCAGTGGGCGAGAGCCATTTTAAAACCACACGGTGATCCCCTTGGGTGGGAACATAGTGATAGGCTAAGCATGGTAGGGGTTTCCTTCTGTTGTTTTTGAATGACATACATAAGATAGGCGTGCCTATGGCTTTTAAGCAGCTAAAACACTAATGAGCACCTCAGTTTTCAGTAGGCTGCACTATTTTATTAGCTTTCTAGTTGGTCTCCCTTTTAACTCCTTCACACCAATTAACAAAGTCATAAACATTGTCACCCGGACGTGATACAGTTTACACAAGCATATCCCAACTTCAAAATATCACCACCAAGACAACTAGCTCACTTTCAAAACCTGGGCCCGATACAAGTTCCTGACACTGGTGCTGCAAGGAATAACTAGTCCGGCTCCAAGCTACCTGTCTGTCATACAATCACAATATAACCTACTTGTGACCTAGGATCCACAAGCAAAAACCTTTTCTCTAAACCAAATTCCAGACCTGCTACCTTATAGGCCTTCTGCAGTCGAATATGCTAAGACCACCACTCTGCTGAGAATGTGTACGTCATGCCTTTACATTCCCTTAGATATATTCTGTTGCCTTAGCAATGTATTTGTCTCCGCCATTTTGAATCACAGAACTGGTGCGACATTACACATACAAATTTTACTTACTAAAACTTGTTAGCCATCCTGCCCCCCCAATGGTCTACTTGTCCCGTCAATGTGCCATTCCTAATTTAAATGTCACAGATGTCACTGCTGTATAGAAATGATCACCTCCACACATTAAGGGGGTGCAACAGAGATAGAAAAGGGGATCACAGAGAGAGGAAAGCTTAGGCATTGAGTGTTCTTCCCCAAAATCGGTAAGAGCAAAAATATGTTGAAGGTAGGTGGAGCTGGGTATCTGGGCAGCAAGGAGAGAGGGGAGAGGAAAAGCCTTGCAATCTCAAGGTGACACTGCTGCTTCTGAGTCACACAAAAAGTCTGCCTTTAACACAGACTCAACTTAGCTAGACTTAGCTTGTTAGCACGGTGGTGACGAAGCAGGCTGTTTTGCCTTGTTCTAGGCTGCCAGGGAATCCAGGATTCTCTCACCAAACAAAAATCAGATCTCGTGCACATAAAAAAATAAATACCTCTGACATCCAGTGTGACATTTGTCAACAGTGTATGCTCTGCATCTGACATGGTTGAAATGCCTGAACTACATCGCGGTCAGAATTCTTGAGTCTTAGCTAGTTCGGGCTGTGAAGCACATTGCAGAAGTAGGCCAGAAAACACACCAGACACAGAGGAATGCTGTAATGTGTCAAACTGCAGTCCGGTGGCCCTTTTTAAGTTGAAGACTACCAGACAGCACAGCAGTCTGTTTTGCTAATGACATCTTGGGGGCATTCTGAAAGCGCTCCTAGGGAATGCATTCTCCCCATTGCTTACCACTGGCTTTGTGTTTTGTAACTCACATTTTCTTGCTTTCTATTTGCTGGCTTTATTTGTTTTAGAATTTCCATCTTGAGTTTATCCCTCCTGTGGAGCATAGCCTATTTACTGTACTCTTCCATGAGTGCTCACTTTCTGTACACAGGGCTTTAAATCTTGTTCTATCTTGTGTACATTCGAAGACAGATGTCAAATGTCAGGATTTGTCTTCCAAGGGAGCTTAGTGTAAACTTTTCTTTCTCTGACTTCAAAGTCAGAGCATTTATGGGGCAATCTTGCTGTGAAAACAAAGGCTTTTTCTACCACACACCAGAATTTAAATATCTGTAAACGAACTGTGCAGATTATTCAGAATAAATCAGAATTAGGAAACAAAAAATTAGTCAATTTTTTTGTAATTCTGAAGTGTAGTGGAAACAAATATTTTAATACGATCAAAACAACGTAATACACTAGGTGACATTCTCACATATTATTGTTTGCGGGCTGTATACTATTATCTGTAAAACTGTATGTTTCTGCAAATGTAATGGTCATTTCAATTGAAAATGTGTTGTCTGTAATGGCAGTGCGCTAACACACCATGCATACTCCACTCTACAGCACTCCACACGACTTTACTCTACTCCACTTTGTGCCCCTCTATTCTACGACATGCCACTCCATTCTACGATACGCCACTTCATTCTATGCCACGCCACTTCATTCTATGACGCTCCACTCCACGATGCACCACTCCACTCTACTTCACTCAACTCTATTAGACTAAACTCCACTCTGTGCCACTGCACTCCACTCTACGCCACCTCACTCGACTCTATGACACTCCACTCTACTGTATGACATCGTACTCCACTTTACGCCACTCCACTGTAGGCCCGTCCACTGTACGACACTCCACAGCTCTCTACAACATGACACTCTGTGACACAACACTCTACTCCACTCTATGCAACTCTACTCTATGACAATCCACTCAATGACACTTTAGTCCATTCTATGCTATGCCACTCCACTCTACTCCATTCTAAGACAATTTACTCCACTTTACGACACTCCACTCTTTGCTAATACACTCATTGCTACACTATGACACTCTGCTCCTCTGTATGACACTCTACGACTCTCCACTTTGACACTCTACTCCACTCTATGCCACTCCACACTACAACAGTCTACTCCGCTCTGTGCCGTTCTGTACACTCTACTTGACACTATGACACTCTACGCAACTCCCACTGCGCCACTTTTCTCCACTCTACTCTATGATACACTACTCCATTCTACTCCTCTATGCTACTCTACTCCACTCTGTGCCACTCCACACCACTCTACTGTACGACACTCCACTCTACATCACTTCACTTCACTCCAAAACACTCCACTGTACTCTAGTCTACTTTACGGCACTCCGTGACACTCCATGCCACTCCACTCCACTCTATTTTATGACATTCTAAGACACTCGATGCAACTCCACTGTACGACACTCTACGCCCTTGCACTCCACTCCACTCCCTCCATGACGCACCATGCCCTCTCTGCCACCCCCACTGCTCCATGACATTCCACAAAACTCCACTCTGCGTCACTCCACTTCATGCCCCTCTCTTCTATGCCACTAACTTTTAGCCATTCAGAACAGCCGCCACTCTAGTGTACAACATGGCTGAAACACTTTGCCAATAGCTCTTGAAGCGATTCCTACTGGATTTGCCAATCCTTAGTCATGGGTTGTTCCATGATTAACCTAGTATGACGTATCCCTGTTCTCACACATGCCCTGCATGCATGATCCTAGAAGCCTCATTGTTTTGGAGAATGACCTCACTCTTGTCCCAACTGACTCCATTGATTTTAGTTGGGTTTCAGACCTGAGACCATAATATTTTTTTAAACATAAACTTTCCCCCAAACCCATCAAATCTCACTCCCGAGACTTCGCTGTGCTTGCACAATACCCACACATCGTGCCAGCTCACAGCATGTTTCCCTCTGCAGAGCGTTACACCTGCTTGGCGCGACAGAAGGAAGACATGGCGCTCAGTCCACGCACATTTTACACGTGCAACTGTCAGGTGCTGGCTCTAGCTTGAAGTCGAGCCTCTTGCAGTAGCATCCTACTGCGTTTCAGTTGCACCACACACAATTTATCGCAGCCTCACTGTTGAGGGAGGTCAGAGGCCGCCATTCCTGTTACATAATGGTAATCTCCACAGCAACAGGTGACGGTAAAGCAGGGGGCGGCGGGCACGAAGACAAACGGTCGCAATTAAAGGCCTTCTCCATCCTGGTAATATGTGATGGATGGGGCAGAAAGGTGGCAGAGAACGGTTGCTACACTCTAAATTGTATTTGAAATGACAGGCTGCGAAGGTCTTTTGAGGCCCAAACAAGATATAATTGCCTTTCAGTTTTTGAACAGACTTGGCGGTGCAGCGGTGGCAGAAGCCCAAGAATGGTCTGTGGCCTTTTTAAAAGGAAGCCTGATTTATTGCCACGCTCATGGTTAACTGTTCAGCGACCCAAACATTATATAAATAGCTCGTTTGCAAAATTAACAACTGGCACAAGGTGCTTGGTGAGGCGCAACACTTTAGGCAAGGGCAGGGGCTTGGTGAAAGACATATTTACGTTTTTAATTTAAGCGTGTGCGGCGAAAGTTTCACACTTCATATAAACAATATCAATGCACTTCCATGGGTTGTGGCACGTGCCATGGAAATTATCTTGAGTACACGGCATGCACTGTGTAACTTGTTGGCATCCTTGTACATTTCCAGATGAACTTCGAGCATGCCCCAGACCCTAATACCCTCTTCACTATCAATAAAAGCCACGAGCGCCGTCCAAGAAAGAAACTGTTAACTGCGTCCAATCCGTCCAATCCACTCACTCGTCATTGGATATATAACACAGTAGAACTTTCCTTTACCGCAACATGGACCATGTACGTTTCTAAAACATCCTGAGGCTCGCTTAAATAAATCTATGGTTTAATACTAGCAACTTGCACCAGCATCTACATTTACAAACCCAGTAAGTTTTTATTGCTTTATTTATTTATAACAAAACCGCCTAACATTATGCGGACAGACAGTACGGTTTATGTGCAGGTTAGCCTAAAACAATAGCGTGTGCAGAACTTGAATGACAGCTGGAAATACATTTTTATTTGTCAACAGCCCATCCCATTCTAATTGTAAATCGGCGGGGTTCGGGGTGATAAAATTACACCATCTACAGGAATCCGAATACACTACTGTATCACGTATCTATGCATAAATGGTTTCCCATGTATGACACATAGCACAAAACCACAAATTCGCATTAGAAAATACAACTTTAAAAAGTTGTTTTCTCCGGCACCCTTACCTGAATCTCGTGAATGCGACTGAAGCCATCTCTGTAAAAAAATTCCACCAGGTTGGTGAGGGTGCTTGGTCCTGGCATATCCCGGAGGCTCTTCACCCGGTTTCTTAACAGAGCCTGGGCCGAGCCCTGCATGTTCAGTGCTGGCTGCTGCGGGGTCTGCCCGTGCTCTTCAGGTAGCAGCTGCCTGTGTTGAGACCGCAGCAGTATCCCGGTTACCTGCTCATCTCCTTTCCCGTTTTCCAGAGGCAACGCTTTGGGAAGCTGGTGGATGGCTGCAGCAAACACGCGCCCCCAGCAAACACCGGGTTCAGCAGCGGGCAGCCAGCAGGAGGAGTTCCTCGAGATGTGGGAGAAAAAAGCCATTTCCAAACGCTGACAAACTTCAGGATTTGGTTCCTCTAGCTGCTTGGCTTTAATCTCTCTTATATGACCAGGCCAGACTAATGCAAGCACTTCCTCCAAACACCACTGCCTTGCCAGGGCATCAGTTTACACACCATTAACACTCCCAGGGCTTTAAGTGGGGAAAAAACTGGGGGTGGTCTAAAAGGGGCGTGGTAAACCTATGAAAGGGGTGTGGCCTATTCAATTAGGGCCATGGTCTATCATGGCTGAAACTCATTGCCAAATCCAATAGCTCTAGCATGGGTGGGAGCTATTGGCTTTGCCACTGCTTGTTTGTTATACTACCATACCACCATGTGTTTTAGACCATGCTCGTGTGTACAGTGAGCTTGCATGCTTATTTGGACTCTTTCTAGGAAGATTTTGTAGCAATCTGGGAGTTCAGCCAAATGGCACGTGTCCCGTATTCCTTGAAATGAATGATTTGTGTTTGCCAGGCGAAGTCAGTGGCTCAACTAGAGCCAAAGTTCAGGTGGGTGCGAGGGGGCTAATACTTCCAGCAGTGTTTCCTTGTATAATGTAACTGGTGCGGATGCAAAGTGCCTCAATACCTTCGGTGGAGTTCGAGCTATATAAATCCTGCAAAGAAATAAAGTCTAAGGTTACTTTTCAGGAAATGCATTCTCACACTGTGGCAGCAAAAGTAATGTGCAACTTTAAGGAACAGGCAGAGTGAAGATGCAGAGGCTCTAGGAACAGGTAAAAAGACAACAAAGCCTGATTATCAAGTAAAATGGTCTTTTAAAGACCTGTGAAATACTCTGGTGTGGCTGCCATAAGACGCCAGACCAGCCAGCCTACAGCAGCTCAAGAACTGTGTGTGTGTGTGGAAGCTGTCTCAGCCTGTCCTGACACAAATGATGGGGGCGGGGGGCAGCTGGGGGCTGAAGCCCTTTGAGCCCATGGGCGTTGTGCACCTGCCGTGCTCTATTATCAGTGTAAATCGTTTGTGTCTCAACTTTTGACCCAGCCAGTATTTTGCTTGGTTGGCACTTTCATTCCCCTTAGATATACGTGCACAACGTGGTGTCTTTCTGCATATATTTTTATTGCAGGAGGCAAAGTGCACATCTCAGATTTCCATATTCATTCAATAGGTTTCACTGTATTCATTAAATATGATTCTAATGCTTTCCTATTCTTTATTTTTTCAAACTACGTCATAAATTCATGAACTAATAATAACAGTCACTTGTGATGGGCAATAACCAGCTTAAGCAAAACAATAAAGTAGTAAAACTGCAAATAGTGTTAATGGATCCATTTAGTTTGTTACGTACAGGGAACCATGGGATAGTGCATCAATTTGAATGCGCCAGAGTCAATTTCACTAAATTCTAATAACGCTAGCAGGATTTACTTAACCCATGCACAGTTCAATAGGTTAACATCTACATTTGATCTGTTACATACAGGGTCCATTGGGATATTGGGTTAGTGGGGCCAGCAGTAATGCGCAATGGGCCTGCAGAATATGAGCTCCCCCCCCCTTTTTAATAAGGGTAGTGTTGAGGCTTTTCAGGCATATAGCACATACCAGAACTACTCGCGCAGCATCTGAATTCTTCATACGGCTTAAGCAGTCAAGGACATTTTCCATCATGCAGACGTAATAGTTCAGCTTCGGGAACATTACTACACTTGATTGCCAGGTACAGCCGGCATTAACAGGTTATATATGGGGTTGTTCGTAACATAACAGACACATGGAACTTGCCTCGGGATGGTAGTAGCTTTGATTACCAAGAGTGGCAGTTGAGGTGCTGGTCTGGTAACCTATGAATATATGGGGAATAGTTGGTGGGGTCCAGTCAGAGGGCACGGTCACAGTCAACACTAATGACTCCAAGCTGGAAGGCAGGACAGCTTTATCCAGGCTTTCCCAGGCGGTACAGGGGGCTAATAAAAAAAAAAGGAAACAAAAGTCAGCGTCTGGGGGGGCGGAGGACGAGTGCGCCAGGGAGCTTCTCGCCCTGTGGCAGAGCGCTGACAGTTAACAGTAAAGTATGGTGTTTCAGCTACTGAATGGACACCTTGAGGGGGTAGTTTCCATGTGTAAACAGGGTAGGCGGGGAGGGGACCGGCCTGCTGGTGGTCCTGGACTCTTCTGCCCTAACCCAACACGGCTGGAGTGGAGTAGAATATTGGGGGGGCTGCCGCTGTGCAAGTACCCCGGTGGGCAGGTGCGGTATGCAGTGCCCTGGATTTCAAGTTGTGCCGCTGCTGGCTGTAGTCCGTTGCAGCCTGCTGGTGCAATGGACGCAGCCGGGTGGGCACTGGGTGGGCCGAGTAGGCCAAGTTCAAGTGTACGGCAACTTCAAGTGTACGGCCAAGTTCAAGCGTATGGCCCAAGTTCAAGTGTACGGTCAAGTAAAATGTACGACCAAGTTGGCGATAAAGTGCAATGTCATAAATAAAAGTTCTTACTGCTTGACACATGTTCTATTTGATAAACTGTGATGCTTTGAATATTTTGATATATACCAGGAGGATAAGTTTAATATGGTAATGGACTGTGGTCAAGTACCGGATTCATGTGAATAAAGAAAAGGCTACGCCCTTGAACAACCTATCTGAGTCGAGAGTTCTTGGGCACAGTGGGATGGAAGGGTGACAAGAATGTGGGGAGGAATGAATGTCATGTGTGCGCGCACTAAGAAGTTGTTAACTGCGTCCAATCCACTCACTCGTAGGAGCACAACGTCATTGGATATATAACACAGTAGAACTTTCCTTCACCGCAACACGGACCATGTACGTTTCTAAAACATCCTGAGGCTCGCTTAAATAAATCTATGGTTTAATACTAGCAACTTTATTGAAAAAGTATCGTTCAGCACCAGCATCTACATTTACAAACCCAGTAAGTTTTTATTGCTTTATTTATTTTTAACAAAACCGCCAAGCGTTATGTGGACAGTACGGTTTATGTGCAGGTTAGCCGAAAACAATAGCGTGAGCAGAACTTGAATGACAGCTGGAAATACATCTTTTTTTTGTCAACAGCCCATCCCATTCTAATTGTAATTCAGCAGGGTTTGGGGTGATAAAATGACACCATCTGCAGGAATCCGAATACACCTCTGTATGCCTTGCTAGTGGCTATTCCAAAAAGCATCACTAATCTATGCATAAATGGTTTACCATGTATGGCACATAGCACAAAACCACAAATTCGCATAAGAAAATACAACATAAAAAAGTTGTTTTCTCGGGCACCCTTACCTGAATCTCGTGAATGCGACTGAAGCCATCTCTGTAAAAAAACTTCAACCAGGTTGGTGAGGGTGCTTGGTCCTGGCATATCCCGGAGGCTCTTCACCCGGTTTCTTAACAGAGCCTGGGCCGAGCCCTGCATGTTCAGTGCTGGCTGCTGCGGGGTCTGCCCGTGCTCTTCAGGTAGCAGCTGCCTGTGTTGAGACCGCAGCAGTATCCCGGTTACCTGCTTATCTCCTTTCCTGCTTTCCAAAGGGAACACTTTGGGAAGCTGGTGGATGGCTGCAGCAAGCACACGCCACCAGCAAACACCGGGTTCAGCAGCGGACAGCCAGCAGGAGGAGTTCCTCGAGATGTGGGAGAAAAAAGCCATTTCCAAACACTCACAAACTTCAGGATTTGGTTCCTCTAGCTGCTTGGCTTTAATCTCTCTCTCTCTCTTATATGACCAGGCCAGACTAATGCAAGCACTTCCTCCAAACACCACTGCCTTGCCAGGGCATCAGTTTACACACCATTAACACTCCCAGGGCATTAAGTGGGGAAAAACTGGGGGTGGTCTAAAAGGGGCATGGCAAACCTATGAAAGGGGTGTGGCCTATTCAATTAGGGCCATGGTCTAAATCATGGCTGAAACTCATTGCCAAATCCAATAGCTCTAGCATGGGTGGGAGCTATTGGCTTTGCCAATGCTTGTTTGTTATACTACCATACCACCATGTAAGCTTGTGTGTACAGTGTGCTTGCATGCTTATTTTTGACTCTTTCTAGGAAGATATTGTAGCAATCTGGGAGTTCAGCCAAATGGCACAAGTCCCGTATTCCTTGAAATGACTGATTTGTGTTTGCCAGGCGAAGTCAGTGGCTCAACTAGAGCCAAAGATCAGGTGGGTGCGAGAGGGCTAATACTTCCAGCAAAGTAGAGCCAGATTTCGGGGGTAGGGCTAATACTTCCAGCAATGTTTCTTTGTATAATGTAACTAGTGCTCATGCAAAGTGCCTCAATACCTTCGGTGGAGTTCGAGCTCTGTAAAACTGTAAAGAAACAAAGTCTAAGGTTACTTTTCAGGAAATGCATTCTCACACTGTGGCAGCAAAAGTAATTTACAACTTTAAGGAACAGGCAGAGTGAAGATGCAGAGGCTCTAGGAACAGGTAAAAAGACAACAAAGCCTCATTATCAAGTAAAATGGTCTTTTAACCCCTTGTGTGCCACGCCCTTTCCCCGCCCTGTGCCGGCCGTTGCATTAGCGGGCGGGGTTCATGACGAGCTGGACTCGTCATGGGCACAGCGCAACCGCGGCCCATGACGAGTCCAGCTCGTCATGGGCACACAAGGGGTTAAAGACCTGTGAAATACTCTGGTGCACCTGCGATAAGATGCCAGACCAGCCAGCCTACAGCAGCTCAAGAACTGTGTGTGTGTGTGTGTGGAAGCTGTCTCAGCCTGTCCTGATACAAATGATGGGGGGGTAGCTGGGGGCTGAAGCCCTTTGAGCCCTATGGGCGTTGTGCACCTGCCGCGCTCTATTATCAGTGTAAATCGTTTGTGTCTCAACTTTTGACCCAGCCAGTGTTTTGCTTGGTTGGCACTTTAATCCCCCTTTCTGCGCATATTTTTATTGCAGGAGGCAAAGTGCACATCTCAGTTTTCCATATTCATTCAATAGGTTTCACTGTATTCATTAAAAATGATTCTAATGCTTTCCTATTCTTTATTTTTTCAAACTACGTCATAAATTCATGAACTAATAATAACAGTCACTTGTGATGGGCAATAACCGGCTTAAGCGAAACAAAAAAGTAGTAAAACTGCAACTGGTGGCGATGTTGGTGCAGGGGAGGATTCTATGCCGCACAGTTCATCAGTAGTATAGGTGAAACAATAATCCTCAAAGAGAATGGCAAGTGCATGGGTGAGACAAAGAGGTAAGAAAACACCGGCAGTACAAACGCAGTTCTAAAAATTCATGGAACTAGTTACCTGTAAAAATGCAGTTAGTTTGTTCCCACTCACATGAAGAGGTGGGAGACCACATTCGAGAAGAGATTGAAGTCTGACACATCTCTTTCAACAATCCTTTACTGGCAATCACACAAAAGACAAATCCCCCCTTTCTCTCCTGCACCACAACCTAAACCTATGAGGAGGTTGAGACCATGCCTCTGTCTTCTTTTCCTCCCTTCCTATACATTCAAAACAGGTGACTGGTGCACAGCTGCCAAGGTTTCAGATTCGTATGTGTGACATTTTCGTAATTTCAGTGTACTTATGAGTGACAATCCAATGACTATGAGTGACACTTTCTGGAGAACAAAATCAAGCATTGAAGACGAGGGAAACATGTAAATATCAGACATTTCACCTATTTGCGAGTCGAAATCGTCTGAATCATTATGTGTGTGCTACCCGTGACCATTCATTAAAGGGCGTGGGCCATCTAGTGAATGATATCACAATAGGTATCAACATCCAAGCAGACTTCATCAAAGAAAGAACATTTTGGAATGCTTACAGGTGGTGTCTGTTAGTGGTGCAGAAGAGACTTGTTGCTCTCTCTTCACAGGATCCCCTTTTAAGAGAGAACAATCTCTCAGCCAGGCAGCAACTCTACAAAAGTGATTAGGAGGCATTAGTTAATGTTCTTGTGTTTATCTGCCTGCATATATGGTCTTATTTTGACAGTTGTATTAAGTTTATTCTCAATATTATCAAGGTCTATGAGAGCATCAGTGAAGTTGAGAGAAGCCTGGAGAATGTGTCACTTAGGCATCAGAGGGGTTCTTCCACGGGGGAAGGTTTCCCTATTTTATGTTGAAAGTAAAAGCTATGGCATGATTCCATTACAATTCCTAAAAATACACGAGATCGAGTATTGAAATCTCTACAAGAAAGTGAATACTTAGCATTGAATGAACAAGAAAGTACAGATATTGTTAAAACTAATATGTTGGATAAGTACTATCCAAAAAGGAGTCCACATCTGGAAAACATATGTCTCTATGAAGTACTGCAACATTACAGTTTTAAGAGAAATGTTACAGAAAATATAAATGAAGAAAATTATGCAGTAATTGGATGTGATGGATGTTTGGTAAAACATGCCAAAGGAAATCTTATTAACCACAAGAAACTCAGTTGTGAAACTCCAGATAAAAGGGAATTTTTCTATTTAGCACTTCTGTAACTCTTCAAGCCTTGGCGTAGTGAAATGGAATTACTTGGAGATTTTGACTGCTATGAAGATTCTTTGAATGCATGTAAAGATGGCATTCAATGCCCAATTTTTCCAACCTATCTACAAATGTTAAATTAAGAGATTGAACAAGAAACTATGATTGCAGCTGAAATAGCTAGAGACAGTTCGCAAGATAGCAAAGTTCTGCTCCTCTAAGTCAAGATCCACTAGGACAACCAATTCTTGAAAATGAAGCAGCAATAGCCATGAATGATGTAGAAACAGCAATGCAACAAGCACAACAGAATATTATTGAGTTGGGAAACTTAGAAGAAAAACTAAATATTGAAGAAAAAGAAATGTACCAGCAAGTGACACAACAGATACAGCATAGTTTACTGCATGAAAAAAAGAATGCCAATGCACATCATTTACACCGATTCGAATGTACATCAGTGGGCAAGCTGGAACAGGAAAATATCTCTTAATCAAAGTTTTGACCAGTTATCTACACAAAAACACTGAATCACATTTATCTTGTGTTGTAACCGCTCCAACTGGGTTAGCAGCACAAAACATTAAAGAGATTACAATACATTGATTACTCATGCTACCAGTTGAACATGAAAATAAGTTGGAATATCACAAGCTATTTGGAGAAGCTTGTTATGAAGTTTCAAGAGTACTCAAGAAAATGAAACTTCTAATCATTTATGAGGTGAGCATGGTGTCAAACTTAATGCTTGCCTTTGTACATTTAGGAATGCAACAGAAAAAATGTATTTCTATTCGGCGACCTACTACAGCTTACTCCTGTAAAAGGACAACCTGTTTTTAAAACACTTCTCTATGAGGACACTAAGAAATCTTTGGGAAGTATTGGAAATGTCAACATTTGGTCTTATTTTGAATATAAAGAACTTATTAAGAATATGCGACAAGCAAGTGATGAACATTATGGAAACATTCTTCCTGATATAAGAATTAGTATTTTAACAAAACATGGAAAACAAGCTTTACAAAGTCGGCCTTTAATGAACTTGTTTCCAAATGAAAACATAGCACCTAAAATAATATACCAAAAAACTGGAGAAAATAAGTCTATAGTTTGCCTAATGCCTACATATGCTAGAGTGTTCTACATTCAATCAAGAACGTTTGAAATTGGAAAAACAATCAACACTGAAAATGGAAGCTATTGATAAAATAGAAGACAAAGGAGTTACTATTCTACTCTCAGAGAAATTACAGTCAAAATTCGATTCTTTGGAAAAGTCGGTGTCTAAGACTGCATGTTTAAAAAAGACTTTATATAATTGTGTGAACTGTCAGGTAATTTTAGGGCCTAATTTGAATGTAGAAGGTTTAGTAAACAGAGCAATGGGAAAAGTTGTTCAATTCAATTCAATTCAAATAGACTTTATTCGGATTTCAAAAAACCATCCATAAAAGCACAGAACAAAAAATTAAAATGCACAATTTATCGCTTACAGTTTGGAGTCGCAAATTAGAATAACAAATAGTATATCTTGAAAAAGCAACAATTAAAATACAATTATATAATCTTACTAAACTGTACGTTAAGCCATCATATGTGCAATATACAGAAATGTAATCACTAACTTTGTAAAGGTAAAACAAATGCAATGCATCCAATTTGTACAGATTGGCTTTAAAGTGCATAATGCATATGTAAACTAAAATTAAGTTCGTGCAAATTGGTTTTAAAGTGCACAATGCATATGTAAACTGACATAAAGTTTGTGAAGAATAAGCTTCAATGTGCAAAATACATATAAAAACAAGATCACTCAATTTTCAGGGACCTGCGTGAACGTACAATTGCTTTAAGAAACCCGCTAACTCTAAAGATTAGTTCGTCCGATCCAAGCGTTAAAAATTGACTATAAGCATGATTGTGGTCAATCAAATCATGTTTCCTGCAAAAGGGATTAGGTAATATTTTGTATATTTCCTATAAAAACCACAGCCAAAAATAAAATGGAGCATACTCTGAGTTCCACCAAGATCACAAGGACAATGTAATTTATCCAAATTTTTAGTGTAACCTAGTGGAAAACAAATAAGATTTACAATGCTCCCATCTCTAAATCTAAATAGTAAACTCCTGTTCCACCTGCCCAATTTTTTGCATAAATAGGGCTGAGGTGACGTCGGAGATACAATATATGATTCCCGGATCATTAAATAATTTGTTGTGGATAATTTCAGTGAGTCCACTCTTTCCCTCTCATTATGAAAATGTTGATGGAGGGCCCTTCTCACCAAATTTTTATGGGAGGGGTCGATCTGGTCAGGGTCTGTGAAAAGGTGACCATAATTGACACTCACAAGGCTCCTTTCCACCGCATTTATCCAGGGGATTAAACCCGAGTTCTCACTTTTCATACAATCCATAATGATCTCACGGGAAAGGGAAGCTGCTGGGTTTTGCCAAATCCTTAACCAAAATAATGCAGGTCTGGCCCTTATAAAATCCTCAATGTATTGTAATTTTAATTCTTTATGACATACAAAGGTCGGTGTACTGATGACCCCCCCCAGGATCTTCCGACAGAATCTATTCTCTTCTCTTTGTAATTCTGAGCAGTTCGAGAACCCCCAAACTTCTGCTCCATACGTTCCAGTTGGGAGACATTGAGTCCGGTAAATTTGTAATAGACTGGAAACCACATCAGCCCATCGTGGTTGACGAAGTGAGGTAACAGAATTAATAGATTTAGAAAGTTTGTTCCTCCCCATCGCAACATGTGGTTGCCATGAGCCGCTGTTAGAGAATAGTAGACCCAAATAAGGGAAAGTGCAAGTGCTTTTTAAGGTGTTTTGACCTATTGTAATCTTTGAGATTTTATAATTTTTAGGGCCGCAGGTAATTATAAAAGATTTGCTAAAATTAGTGCACAAACCTAGATCAGACATGTAGTTAGCGAATCCCGATATTAAAATGCGCAGAGCGTTCGGGGTGCGGCCCATAAGGACCGCATCATCTACGTAAAGTAACGCCGGGATAGGTCTCTGATTGATGATGGGGACGTCCTTTGTCAGGTTGCATAAAGAGTTAGTTAATTCATTAATGTATAATATAAAAAGCAAGGGGGCCAAGACGCAGCCTTGTCTCACCCCCTTGCCAATTAAAATATCATTTGAAACCTCACCTTCATTGTTTATTCGTACTCTAGCTTTCAAGTTACGATGGAGGTTAGCTAAAAAGTGAACTAAAGGTTCATCTAAACCATATTTTAAAAGAATAGCCCAAAGACGAGAGCGGTTTACAAAATCAAAAGCTGAACTTAAATCCATAAAACCAAAATATAGGGGGGATTGTTTGGCTCTTGTATATTTAGCCATTAAAAGATTGAGGTTCAAGCATTGTTCCACCGTACCAAGTTTACTCCTAAAGCCCAACTGGCAGCGATGGATGATAGAGTTCTCATCGGCCCAGGTACTGATTTTATTAAATAGAACCCTTCCAAGGACCTTCAGGGTGTTATCAAGCAAAGATATTGGTCGATAACACCCCGGGTCCATTCTATTTCCCTTTTTAAAAATGGGCACGATGGTACTGTTGGACCATGTCGAGGGGATGGAGTTCTTACTCAAATTATTAAAGAGATTGCAGAGTAAGGGGGCCCAGAAACAGATGTTAGATTTTATTTGGTCAATGGACAAGCCGTCAGGGCCAGGAGCCTTATTGCCGGCACTGTTATTAATGGCTTCCTCCACCTCCTCTAATGTTATAACTATGGTGCTATCAGGGAAAATGTCCTCGGTTGAATCTCCAGCCGCGGCATAGAGCTTAGAGAAATGGTTGACCCATGAATCTCCTGTAATGTTGCAATTTATCGGGGTAATATTACTACCCAGGGCTCTCAAAACCTTTACTTCACTCCAAAACCCTGTCGAGTCTTTTAGAGCAGCAGTTTTAGTTAAATTTATATTTAAGACGTAGTGATCTGACGAGGGACACATCTCGGGGATTAGCTTCCAGGGCCCTTCTGAGCTCTCTATTAGCCCTCAAACAATTGGTATCAAACCATCTATGGTTGTTTATTTTGTTCTCTTTTATAGGTTTGGAGATTGCCCTTTTTATAGCTACACACAAATCGCAAAAAGACTTAATTATAGCAATGCCACCAAATGTTAAACAATTAGCAATCAATAGAGGGTGATTCCTAATCACATTAGCTAAGATTCCTTGATTATCAATCCCTCTCCATACGATCCTTAGCCTATCTGTGGATGTAGTAATGTTTGAGGCCCCAATCTCGTGTGGGCCTATAGGTTTTTTAATGGATTTAAGATGAATTACTATTGGCAGATGATCACTATATGAACTGCTAACAACCTCAGCTTTGAGTAACACACTACTGAGGAGGGAGGAAGTAAATATATAGTCAATAGTTGTTGAACTGCCTCGGCCAATATAGGTGGGAGCCGGTGCTTTTTCCTCAGCAATTCCACCGTATCCCATTACATCATCTAGATCCCTGCTATATAATAAATCCAATAGTTCGGATCCTCGTCTACAAAGCGGGGATGTTGAATGGATGTGAGCATTGAAATCTCCGCCTACACAAATACCATCAAATTGGCCATACTTTTCACCATTAGCAATTTCATCGATAAAATTAAACAATTCTAAAAACATAGGATTTGGATGGTTAACGAAATCATTATTATAAAAATTTATAAAACAAATCTTTAACCTTGCAGCATATTTCACGGCTATCAAGTGTTTACTGACCACATTTAATTGTTCAATCTTAACATCCTTAGAAATTTTTGCCCATATAGATAGACCGCCACTAGGTCGTCCCATAGCAGGAGATGGTGCAGTAAGGTTATGACAGAAAAAGCCCTCCAATAGTTGAGCACTGGTGCACCAAGTTTCCTGCAACATTACCACATCAAAGTTACTTATCCAAGTAACCCATTCTTTAATTTTCATCTTTCCTGGAAGCCCAGCGATGTTCCAACTAATGATACTCAAGGTATCAACTGGTAAAATAATGGGAGAAGAAAGAAGAGCGGTGGGAAAATCGGGGCATACTACATGAGGAGGTACTAATCTACCTGGGCGTGTCTTATCGATGCATGTAAGATTTGGTTCTTCCAAAAGGACAGTACTAGTAACCTCATTGGATATGCTAGAGGATGTTGGTGGTAGTCAATCTAGATTTCCTAAATCAGATAGGGCGGAAAATCTATTAAATAAAGGGAAAATAGTGTGGGCGGTTGGAGGTGATCTATGGGGGGGCCTATAGAAATAACCGAGTGGAAGGAGAGTTATTGCAGTGGCGAAACTGACGTGAGTATTTTGGTTATCCATGAAAAATCGAACGGAGTTTGGGTGTCTAAAGTTAATCACTATACAGTCCCCACTAATATTTTTGTACTGTGGGCCCACCCAACACACCCGACAGGTTGATATAATTTCATTTGAAATGTCCCATCTTGCCCCTTTGTGTTTGGTCAACCAATCAATACATTTATTGTGTAGTTGAGCCCAAGACTCATTTTGACCTTCTTTAAGGGGTGGGACACCTGCTAAAACTAGGACATATGGGCTAGCTTCTGGGGGTAAGTGGAGTGGTGGCCCTTGATTATTAGTGGGTCTATTTTTTGCAGGTACCCCTCCACTATTACTTGCACCATCCATGGTGATGCCTGTCCTGACTAGTGAAGTGACTGATGGAATAGTAATAGCCTTGACATTTGAACTTACAGATTTGGCCGTTACAGTTCCTGCTACTTCAGAGAGGTCATGAATTGGACCAATATTCCGTACGGGTGGTGTATTAGCTAGGCTACAGTTAGAGGAAGCATTTTTGGAAATAGTTGGGCCTATGATTTTACTAGGTCCATGGTCAGCAATAGGGGCCGAGCCCCCCTCCCTCATACCGTTACATAATAATTCTAGCTCCTTCATGAATTTCTCGCCCCGAAGAACATCTAGGCTGATAATACCTTTCCTTTTAGTATCCTCTTTTTTAACAAGGTTTTCGATTTTATCTAGTCTCTTAAAAATAGTATTAAATTGTTTAGCTATTTGAATTTCAACTTTTTTAAAAACAGTATCTACAATAGTTTCAATCAAGTTGCCATTGGGTTTAGATTGAGTATTTCGATCAGAGAACTCAGTCTGCGTACAGACAGAGTTGTCGATTCCCTCAAACGGCAACATGTAGTCCCCACAATTGCCTTTGTCCAAAACTGGATGCTGTAGAATGCATGCAGAAACAGGCAGTCTCTCAAGGCCTTTATCCGAAAATGATGGTATGGGCAATAAATCCTCAGTGTCAGTTGATGTTACTATTTCACAGTTTTTATCTTTGTGCCACATACTCTGTGGGGTGGGTTGATTTCTGCAGCGACTTGGTTGTTTCTTTTTATTTACAACATTTTTGGCAGGGCCTCTCTTACGTTTTTCCCCTGCTGTTTTATTAGTAGATGGCGCTGTATCTGTTTCAGGTTCCAATGAGATAACCGTGACAGGGACACTCGCCAAACTAATAGCTCCAGGGGTGGGGGCTAGTATGTCAGCTTGAACAGATGGTTTGATGACAATTACTGCAGGGGAGAGGGGAGGGCCATGATTAGAAGTAGCCGTTACAGATTGAGAACATGGGGGTATAATAGTGGATTGGCCAATGGACATCCTTCTTTCAGTGTCTGCAATCTCATTGGTAACCATAGTAAGAGCATTGGTCAGCAGTGTATCAAATGATATAGGCAACTCAATGGGGACAACAGGAGCAACAGGTGCGATCGTGTTAGTACGTTTCCCCATAGTATGTTTAGTTACCTGCGCAGCCTGATGTCGGAAGAGGGATGGCCCGCCCGACCACTGGTGACCACTGAGGGCCAAAGAGGGCCCGCCCTTTGCCCGGGCTTAGCCCGGCGCCGCCCGCGCGCGTCCCGCGACGCGGAGGGAGCCTCGCTCTATGTAGCGCCTCCGGGCGCGTTGTCCGGCGGATGTGGGCGTGGCGGGGAGGGATGCTGGGTCCTGTAGTTTCCTCCCAACTGCGGCCTCGGGTGGTGGGAGGCGGCGGGGAAAACTTGCGGCCAGAAGAATGTGCAGGCTGCTGTCGTGAGCCCAGGTAGGAGCAACGCTGTGTCCGTAATGTTTGTCGTCGCTGGAATGACCCCCCGCTCCACCGAGGGAGCCTCGCTCTATGTAGCGCCTCCGGGCGCGTTGTCCGGCGGATGTGGGCGTGGCGGGGAGGGATGCTGGGTCCTGTAGTTTCCTCCCAACTGCGGCCTCGGGTGGTGGGAGGCGGCGGGGAAAACTTGCGGCCAGAAGAATGTGCAGGCTGCTGTCGTGAGCCCAGGTAGGTGCAACGCTGTGTCCGTAATGTTTGTCGTCGCTGGAATGACCCCCCATTGTTGATTATGTAAATTTTCAGCACAGAGATTGAATTGAATTTTTTAAGATTCAATATGATCAGATTGAAGAGGTAAAACAGATTGGACATTGTAGTGTTAGTTTCTTGTTTGTAAATGACTTGTATGTTCGTAGAAAACAGTTTCCTCTTTCTTAAGCATGTGCCGTAAGCATTCATAAATCTCAAAGTTTAAGTGTAGGCATTACACACAATATACAAAAGGTACCCCCTACAGGTAATTTGTAGGTCTGGGAGAAGGTGGAGAAGACAAAAAATATATAGGCTGCAAGAGAACTCCCACTCAACCTGTATCTATTCAGCAATGGCTAGAAGAGCTCACTGGGCTGCCCTTTGCTGCGTCAATACAGTGAGAACAACAGTGCTTTTATTCATATAAATACTTATTTATTAGATTAATTTTTTCAAAAGGTAAAAACATTGTTTTTTTATAAATACATAAACATTTCTTTTTTTTGTCTTTTATACACAATATATGTTGTGTGTCATTCAGCATTTCACATTAACCCCTTCCCTGCTCATGACGGAACCACTCCGTCATGAGCCACGGTTGCGCTGTGCTCATGACGGAGTGGTTCCGTCATGCTGCGGCCGTTGGCCGCCGCTCCGCCGCTCCGCCCACGCGGCGCTAATTCCCCGCCTGTGCGGGCGATTAGCGCAGTGGGCGGAGACGTGACGGAACCACTCCGTCATGAGCACAGCTCAACCGTGGCTCGTGACGGAGCGGTTCCGTCACGAGCACAGCGCCACCGCGCTGCCCCCAAACCCCCCCAGCGCCGCGGTGGAATTCCTGCCGCGGCGAAGGGGTTAATGAACATTATGAACATTGTTTGTACAGAAACCCCATACTGTGATCAACCTCACACCACAACTACCTCACATCACATCACAGCCTTGCATTCCATACTCATACATTCACACCTCACACACATACCACGCCCAGCTTCAAAGGCAGACACATTTCAAGTCATGGAAAAAACACTTCATTTAATATCCATGATTATATTGCCAGCTGGGGGCCCATTAGGTCAACGTATGTTTCGGTGGGTAAAGGTTATTTGCATCCACCTTCTTCAGGACCTCTCCTAATGAGTAATATTTATGCCAGAGGGTAGTGGGGAATCTGGAAGCAAAGGGAATATTTTAAGAAAAGGCCCCAAGAAATGTTTTTTTTAATGAAATAAAATGGAGATAACTACTACTCCTATTTGGAAGAAAGAAGAGACAATAAAGGAAACACTCCTTTACCATGCCACCCGATTCACTAGAGATAGTCATTTTTTAGAAAAGAAAAAATTATTATTTAAAAAAAAAAGAATGAGAAAATGGAAAAATGGAAAAAAGAAGAAACACTCCACTGATACTTGCGGGTTTAAATAAGAATATAGTTGGTGTACAGCATGCTAGAAAGGTGATCGATGAGTTTACACCTGATATCCCTTCATCTCCTATTGAGATGTGGAAACCTCATGCTATGTCCATGGTGTCTAAAATAATGCAAATGCATCACTGACCCAGATTATTATTATTATTATATTATTAATAAACTTATAAAGCGCATGGTTACACTAGAACAGTGTGTCACCGCGCTGGTGAAAAGGTAGCAGAGCAGGTACTGACGTCTATACGAGAGGAAATAGGTGGGTCTTCAATTTCTTCCTAAAGGAGCCTTCCACGGGTTCCATACGAAGGCAAACTGGCAGTTTGTTCCAGAGCTGGGCCGCCAAGAACCTAAAGGAGCGGCCCCCCATCCTGGCACTCTTCACCCTCGGGATACAAACCAAACACAAACCCTCAGACCTGAGCCAGCGGGTGGGAGTGTAAGGTGTGAGGAGGTTCCGCAAATAGGCTGGAGAGGTCCCATGCATAATGCGGTGACACACACATAGGGCCTTAAAGCGAGCACGTTCACGGATAGGGAGCCAGTGCAAGGAGGAGAGAGCCGGTTTAGAAGGGGCTCTCCTCGTACGCTTCAGAACAAGTGGGGCCGCTGCGTTCTGCACGCATTGGAGTCTTTGTATGCATCTTTCAGTAGTACCCAGATAGAGGACATTCCCATAATCGAGACGGGAGGTCACGAGTGCATGAACCAGGGTCTTCCTGGCCGCAGCGGGCAGTATGTCCAGAGTCTTCCTTAGTCATTGAGAATTCCGAAACAAGTGCCCGCAACCCGTCTGGTGTGATAATCAAATGAGAGGTGGGAATCCATCCATACCCCAAGGTTTTTAGCCTGGGCACAGGGAACAGGAGTAGGACCCAGAGTCTGCGGCCACCACGCGGACGACCAGACAGAAGGCGCTTTACCCACCACCAGTACCTCAGTCTTATTGCCGTTAAGTTTTAAACAATTTGTGTCCATCCAGGCAGCAAGTTCTTGGAGGCACGTCACCAAGTTGGGAGCCGCTGATTGTTGATCCTGAGTCAGGGACACCACCAACTTGGTGTCATCGGCGTAGGATACCACTCCAATCCCAAAGCCTTCAGCAATCTCAGCCAAGGGAGCCACATAAAGATTAAAAAGGGTGGGGCTCAGAATTGAGCCCTGGGGGACCCCCTGCTGCAATGCCATCACCTTCAAGTAGAACTTACCCTGCCTCACCTGAAAGCTACGATTATCCAAAAAAAAGGTGAGCCAGCCTAAGGCCCTTCCAGACACACCTCCCTTCTTCAAACGGTCGACCAATATCTGATGGGCCACCGTATCAAAGGCCGCACTGAGATCCAAAAAAATCAGGGCCGCAGTTTGACCTGCGTCCACGAATTGACGGATGGTCTCAGTGGCCAGAAGAAGGGCCGACTCGGTCGAATGACCTGCACGGAAGCCTGATTGGGTCGGGTGAAGAAGATGATATTTCCCAATGTGAGTCGTAAGCTGCTGGTTGACCACTTTCTCAGCGATCTTGGCAAAATACGGAAGAAGAGAGATGGGCCGCAGATTATCAAGGCGTTCAAGGCCAAGGTGCGGTTTTTTTGGGATGGGGAGAACAACAGCCTCCTTCCAGCCGCTAGGGACTGTACTGGTCTTGAATGAGACCTCCAGGAGGTGCCTAATAAAAGGTTCCAGAGTTTCTAAACACCCTTCGAGTCTTCTCGGGGAGGCCTGATCTTTGGGAGACCCTGATTTTACGCTCCGACAGATATTAATCAAAATTTCAGGGGGGGGAGTGAAAAAGTTCTCAAGCCTTTCCTCCTCAGCTAGAGTAACACAACGTACCCTGGCCCCCACATCTTGGTCAGTAAGGACCACATCAGGGAAAGAGGAGTAGATCGTCCTCACCTTCTCAGAGAAGAATTCCGCAATTTCATTACAGCGTTCAGCTGAACCTTCAGCGGGCGCAGCTAAAGAGTCTAGAGAGGAGATCTCTTTATAGACCCTAAATAATTCTCTGGTAGAATTTTCTGCCAGCCCAATTCTTACACAATAATGTTCGGCCTTGGATTTCCTAATAAGCCTATGGTAGGCTTTCAGCGCTGCTTTATATTCATTTTTCCCTTGCATAGAGAAGTCCTTCCTCCATTGTCTTTCAACACGTTTACAATCTGCCTTAGCCGTTCTCAGCAAATTGTTAAACCATGGGGCAGATTGTTTGGTTCTGGTTAGTGTTTTCCACGACCAGGGGGCAGTCTTGTTAAGAGCTTCGCCTATCCTCCCATCCAACTCAAGACAGGCACTGACGGCGTCATCACCCCCAGGCGGACCCCCCATCAGGAGGGCATTCTTAAACTTGTCCGGGGAGAAGCCAGACCATTTCCGGCAGGCTATACCCTCAGTCGAGAGTTCCTGCACCTTCGACATGGGGAACCGCAACCTGAAAGGGACTAAGTAGTGGTCTGTCCAGATCAGAGGCTGGGGGGTACCAACCACAGCCTCTTTCCAGTTGGTGAAAATAGGGTCAAGCAAGTGGCCCTTCTGGTGGGTTGGGCTCGTAGCGCTGAGTTGTAGTTGGAGTGTTGCTAATTCCTGGCGCAAGGCTTGTGCCATAGTGCAGCCAGCATCTTCCAGGTGAAGATTAAGATCGCCTAGCACAATAAGCTTACTATAGCGCAGTGCAGGTTGGGTGAGGTAATCAACCAAGCTTAATGTAAATCGGGAAGGATACCCCGGAGGCCTGTAGACCAGGAGGCCTTTCACGATACATTTGCTATCAAACGTGATCGTGAATAGGCCAGCCTCACAGTCAGTGATGGTGATATCCTCAAGTTGGCACTGGATATCGTGCTTAAAGATCATCGCCACACCACCACCCCTACTAGAGACCCTATCAATGCGGCTGATGGTATACCCAATAGGCAGTGCCTCGAGGAGCTCCGGTACGGAGTCCTCGTCCAACCAGGTTTCAGTTAGAAACATAATATCCACCTGATTGTCAATCAAAAGGTCATAGACCTCAAGTCTGTGTTTTCTGAGAGAGCGGCAGTTCAGTAGGCCGCAGATTAGCGTCCGCAGGCCAGCCTTCTCCTCAAGCACAGATTTAAATTTAAAGGTACAGTGATTACAGGCTCTAGTGCGGCCGGCCGCATGCAAGGTGTGGGAGCAAACTTCGGCAGTTTTAGGTCGAAGAGCAAGGAGGGCCTGACTATTATAACATAATGCCCTACCCAAACCACCAGGGGGACTGGCCCCGGGCCCCGGACCGCCGCGGACGGGCGCAGACGGGCTTGCCTCAGGCGCGCCCTCGGCGCACCAGCGGCGCGCCCGCTGCGCGGCCGCCGTAGCATGCGTTTATATGCCTCCCCACAGCCGTCTAAGCCCCGGAAGTGCTTAGCCCTGACCTTCTCCGCCCTCCGCGCAACGGTACTAGCTACCGCGTCGGACCGGGGCGAGAAGGAAGGCGGAAGGGACAAAGCACACAGATCTCTCACAGGTGAGCTCCCTCACGGAGGCTTTCAGTGTAAAAATTCTTTAAAATGCGTAAAAGCTGCAAGATGCTTAAAAACAAAACATAGCAATTACACGGTTAAAAGAGCAGTTACACGTTTAAAATAGATAAAAGATTCAGCGTATTTACACTCGGATCAGCAGCGCCAACCAAGGGCTCAGGGTACTGCCACTGCCCTGATCACCGCGGGCGGCCGCCGTAGCATGCATTTATATGCCTCCCCACAGCCGTCTAAGCCCCGGAAGTGCTTAGCCCTGACCTTCTCCGCCCTCCGCGCAACGGTACTAGCTACCGCGTCGGACCGGGGCGAGAAGGAAGGCGGAAGGGACAAAGCACACAGATCTCTCACAGGTGAGCTCCCTCACGGAGGCTTTCAGTGTAAAAATGCTTTAAAATGCGTAAAAGCTGCAAGATGCTTAAAAACAAAACATAGCAATTACACGGTTAAAAGAGCAGTTACACGTTTAAAATAGATAAAAGATTCAGCGAAACAAGTAGACTGCATTCATAATCATAACTGTGGGCTGGTACGTTGTTAAAGGAAGCCCTTTTCACCAAGAGTGGAACTTCGTCATCCTTTCAGTGGCTATCTGGTTGTCTGTCACCATAACTGTAAAGAAGTGAGTGTATGTTTACATTTACCATACCTTCTGTACTTTTCTTATTGTTATTGCCTCTACTACATGCAGGTACTTGATATCATTACCTTTTATTTAGTTAATTTGATGATGGGTACGGCTTGATAACAAAATAGATCAATGGATCCAGTGGTTTTAGTTTGTTATGCCACATTAGGGCATGGCGAGGTCTTTTATTGTTTCTCAGTATCTGCTAGTGGGTATTTAAATGGTCGGTATCTTTAAAAAAGGAGGGAAAATATTAAAGTATATGGTGCATACTGGGAAATCACTTTGCATTGAGTAAGCTATACTAAGATGTCTCACATACTAGGGAGTCATGTTTACCAAAGACTTAGTCAGTACATTTATTCCCTCTAAAGAACGACTAATGTGCTTATCTTGCAGACGCCCCTAAAATGGATAGTTCAAAACGGACCTTGCACCCGATGTCGGCGCATTTTTTTCTGCCCGATATTTAAATGCAAAATGGTATGGCTGGCATTAGAGTGAATAGCTCAAAAACACATCAGGTGCCTTTTCCTCCCTTATAGACGCTGCCCTCGGCTCTTCCCAATGCGCTTACCTTAATGCAGATGCTCTTGCTTTTCACCAGCGTCTCCAGCCATTCCCGTCCTGCTATGCAGATGGACGCTAAGATGTGGAAGCAGAAAACCGTTAGAAATACGTGGCGTGGGAGGAGGAGCCTAGCGTGCAACCAAGATGGCCGCATAGGTGCGAGGCTCCCGAGGACCTCCGCAACCTCCTACATTTATCCTGAATTCATCCTGCCTCGGTTGAGGGGACTGTGTTGGTGAGCCTGAGCTGAGGTGGTACCCGTTTCTCGTTCTCAAATCGGACCTCGGGTGCCAGAGTGAGCACCGATTGAAGTTTGCGGCCTTCTCCTCGCCGGACCCCGGATTTGCGCTGGGGGGTGACCTGGTGGCAAAGTGAACAACAACGGCGGGCTGGGCCTGGCGGGTCGCGTACCCCGCACTTTCGCTTTCACTTTCGCACCCCCTCGCCTTCTCTGCGAGTGAGATCGCGGAGCTCTTTGCGTTGGTGTGGCCTCGCTGGGGGACCCTGCCTGCCTGCCGGCTGTGACCCACCCCGCTGATCTGGGGTGGCCCCCCCCGGAGCTCGTGGCCCCGATTGCCTGCCCTCTGCGGCATCGCTGGTGCGAGTGTGAGAACTGCGGTGATGGCCACGAAACAAGATGGAGATCGATCAAAGACCAAGTCGACCCGGCGTGGCGCCGTACATCAGGCCAACATCATGGACCGCTATACCCTCCAGAGAGGATCTCCTGGCGGACCACACAAGTCCTCTGAGGGCCCTTCTGATGCCCCGGACTTGCCCACGGATCTGACTCTGCAAGACGTCATGGGCGCCATTGCCGAGATGAAGGCCTCGGTGGGCCAGCGGTTCGATACCCTGGCACATAAGATCGACGCGGTCCTCGTGGATGTTGGCCTGGTGAGGGCTGATCTCTCTAAGACCAACGACCGGGTTGATTCTTTGGCCCAAACCGCATCGGGCCTCACGACTGAGGTGGCGGCCCTACAAACGGAGGTGCGCCGACTTCGTCAGGCGAGTGCACTTATGGATCGGCGCCTTGAGGATTCCGAGAGTCGGGCCCGGAGGAACAACATCCGCATCATCGGGGTACCCGAGGGACGAGAGGAAGCGGCGGCGGATCTATTTGTGGAAGACCTGATCGCTACCCATCTCCAGCCTCGGGGACTGAGTAAATTTTTTGCCGTGGAGAGGGCCCACAGAGTTCCCGGGGGAAGGCCGAGGGTCGGAGCCCCTCCGCGACCTCTCATTGCCCGGATTTTTAACTTTCGGGACAGGGACGCGATCTTGCAAGCCTCCAGACTGCAAGGGCCGATTAAGCTGGAAAATATGGAGGTGAACTTTTACCCTGATTTTACCCAAGCGGTCCAAAAGCAGAGACTGAGCTTCCTGGGCGTCAAGCGCCGACTTCGGGACATGAACCTAAAATATGCCATGCTCTTCCCGGCCAAGCTGCGAGTGGAGGTGGATGGCCGCACGCACTTTTTTGATCGTCCCGAAGCGGCCGGGCACTGGCTGGATACTCTGTCTGGGGATCGTGATCGAGATGGCGGGGGGGGGCGGCGGGAGGAGACGGCCCACTGGATCGGGACTGAGGGGTTGATATTGGTCCTCACTCTGGACGACTATGATGCCACTTTCGATCAAGCTTCTGTCTTTGTTCTTTCCTCTCCCATGGAGGTTGGGTGGGGTCTGGAAGGGATACTCTTTCCTCCTCTAGGGGGTCTAGCTAGTTTCATTATATAGGGGCGACAGGCACACTGCAAGTTGGGGGGGCTGTTCGGGCTCGTGCAGGGGTGCAGGGAGGGGGGAGTTTTGTTGGGGCGGGTGGGTTGGGGTGGGGTGTTGTTCGTTTACACCACAAGGCAAATGTATCATTGTGTTATCTCTAAAGTGCTCTCTGGGGGACGAGTGATGGCTTCTGTTTATGATGGGGGGTAGGGGACTGAGTTTGTTGTCCTGGAATGTTAATGGACTGGGGGACAGGATAAAACGAGGTGTGGT
Source organism: Triturus cristatus (assembly GCF_964204655.1). Taxonomy (NCBI): domain Eukaryota; kingdom Metazoa; phylum Chordata; class Amphibia; order Caudata; family Salamandridae; genus Triturus; species Triturus cristatus. The sequence continues at coordinate 1,152,397,667 of NC_140583.1, read as the reverse complement.
CCTGCAGTTCTTGAAGCGAATTTCGCCCGATATAGTTTTTCTGCAGGAGACACACCTCATTGGCAACTCCTTTCGTGCGATGAATCGACGGGGCTATCGCCTTGTGGCCCATTCGAGCTTCACGTCTGGTTCAAGGGGTGTGGGCATTATGGTTAAGAACTTGCTCCCGTTGGAGATTGATGAGGTGCTCCATGACGACAGGGGACGTTACACGGTTTTGGTGGGCAGAATGGAGGGCAGAGTGGTCGTTTTTGTGTCCGTATATATCCCGCCGGGGCTGCAGACGACCACCTTTGCGGACCTAGGGCGCCTCCTCCTTGGCCTTCCGGAGGGGATTCTAGTGGTGGGGGGGGATTTTAATGCTGTGGTTTCCGGAACGGCGGACCGTCACCCCCCTAGGGATCTCCCCCGGGCCCAGGCGTGGTTGCCTGGCCTCTTGGATACCTTGGGGCTGGTGGATTGTTGGCGTTTGCAACATCCCACGCAGATACAGTACACCTTCCATTCCGGGGCTCATGGTAGTCTCTCACGGCTAGATTATGTCCTGGTTCCTGCGGCTCATGTGGGGAGGGTGGGGGAGGTGAGCCATTTGGCACGGGGTATCTCGGACCACTCCCCGCTCTTGTTGCGCTTTGATATTCTTCCGAGGGGAGAGGGTAGGGTGGCCCCGATTAATCCCTGGTACCTGCGTGACCCCACCATTCGCGCGGAGCTGGTTAAATCCCTTAAGCGCTACTTTGACGAGAATGTGGGGTCTGTGTCGTCGGCGGTCTCACTGTGGGAGGCGTTCAAAACGGTACTCCGGGGAGAGGCCCTGTCCCTTATTTCCCACTCCCGGAGGCGTGAGCAGGAGGAGGTGACCCGTGTTGAAGCTGAGATAACCGAGTTGGAGGGTGATCTAGAATATGGGGTGACGGATGATAAATTACATGTTCTCCGACTCAAGCAAGCGGCCTATAAGGCCCTAGTCACGGAGGCGGCCAGGGGCCTCAGTAGAGAGCAACAGGGGAGACTGTACGATGTGGGTGATAAGGCTGGTAAATTGATTGCGTGGCTGGACAAAAAGGAGAGAGCGAGTCGAGTTGTCCCTTTGATTGAGAAACAGAATGGTGTGTGTGTCACTGAACCGGAAGAAATTGTTTCTTGCTTTGCAGACTATTTCCGTGGGGTGTATTCCCCGGTGTCCTCCCGCTCTGAAGAGGATTCCCATGCCCTGCTCAGAGATATCGCGCTGCCTTCCCTTTAGGAGGAGGACAGAGTGTCGTTGGACGCCGCTCCAACTTCTGAAGAAATTGCCCTCGCCATACGCTCGGTCGCTTCCGGCAAGGCCATGGGTCCTAATGGTCTTCCCATCGAGTTGTATAAATTGCGACCGGATACGCTGGCACCACATCTCCGTGCTAAGTTCCTTGCGGCCCACTCGACGGGTTCCCTCCCGCTAGACCAGCGTCTGGCTACAATTGTGGTTATCCACAAGGAGGGGAGGCCGCGGGACCGAGTTACATCCTATCGGCCCATTTCATTATTGAATGCGGAGCCCAAAATTCTTGCCAAGGTGTTGGCCAATCGGCTGGTCGGCGTAGTGTGTGACTTGATTCACCAGGATCAGTCCGGCTTCATCCCCCACCGCAACACAGCGCTTAACCTGCGGCGTCTGCATGGGGTGCTCGCACGTGTCCCGTACATACGGGAGCCGGCCATCTTGGCGTCCTTAGACGCCACTATGGCGTTTGACACACTGGAATGGCCATATATTTGGGCGACGCTCGCAAAATTTGGGTTTGGCCCTGGGTTTATCAGTTGGGTTAAATTGTTGTACTCTGGCCCGCTGGCACAGGTGGTCGTGAACGGTAGAGTATCGGCTCCGTTCGAGCTGGGCAGAGGCACGCGGCAGGGTTGCCCATTATCGCCGCTCCTTTTCGCGCTCGCCTTGGAGCCCCTGGCGGAGTGGCTGCGGTGGGAACCTTCTATTCGTGGTCTCCGCTGGACCCCCGAGTATGAGGACCGCGTATCTCTATACGCTGACGATATTCTCCTGTACCTGGCTTCCCCACGTAAATCACTGATAGTACTGGTTGATGTATTGCATTCATTTGGTCTTAACTCCGGCCTTGTCATCAACTGGGCTAAATCGTGCGTCCATGTTCTCTCTGGGGAGGATCCTATCCTTCCGCGGGGCTGTCCTATCCAGATCGCCCCGCGGGGATTTCGGTACCTGGGTGTCTTCATTACCCTGGATGCGGAGGCCCGATATAGTCAGAACTTGCTTCCCCCCCTCCAGCGCCTGAAGGAGGATGTGGCACGTTGGAGGCGCTTGCCGCTCTCGCCTCTCGGCCGGGCGGCATTGTTTAAGATGATGTCGCTGCCGCGTTTCCTGTACGCTCTGCAGAACACAATGGACGTCGTCCCGGCGCGCTACTTCCGCGAAGTGGAGAGTTTGCAGCGCCGCCTGATCTGGGAGGGGAGACCGCGTATCGCCCTGGCGAAGCTGACGCTCCCGTGGTATGACGGGGGGATTGCCCTCCCGGATATCAAACGGTATTATTGGGCCTCCCAGCTGGCTGCGATTAATCACGGCATGTACGGGCCCGCTCTAAACCCGGCCTTTGAAATGGATAAGATGTTACTGCCGGGTGGTGATTATAACCGAGCGCTTTACTCCAGCTCGCTCGACGCACGTCTGACGGGCCCCACGCGTGTCATGGTACGAGTGTGGCACGCGGCTAATGTAGCGATGGGGTGGAAAGATCGTTTGACCCGGGCGTCGCCACTATACGCATCTGAGCAGTTGGGCACCCTGTGGACTTCGAAGGGCTCCGAGAGGTGGGACATGATAGGCATCAGCAGGGTGGGTGATCTCTGGACTAGGGGGGGATTCAAAACGTTCGAGATGCTGCAGACGGAATTCCAGTTGCAGGACAAGGAGTACTTTCGGTATATGCAGATCCGTCATGCGCTAGGTTCCGTTTTCCCGGATGTTGCCTCCATCCCGGAGTATTCCCCTCTGGAGGACAGAGTGCTAGACGGACATGTACCGGAAAGCACGATTTCACTAATCTATAAAAAACTTATTAATGACCGCGCGGGATTGCTAGCTAGCCTTCGTGAGGCATGGGTTGCCGATGGATTGGAGCTGGACGACGAGGACTGGGTCTCTGCGGTGGCCTCCCCGAAAGAGGTGGCCATACCGGCCCGCCTTCGCTTCGTCCAGCTCAAGATACTCCATAGGGTCTACGTCACGGGGCCAAGGCTATTGCGTATGGGCTATGCTGTGGACGGGCTGTGTAAGCATGGGTGTGGTTCTTTGGGGACCTTTCTTCATATTTTGTGGGACTGCCCGGAGGTGGAGCGATTCTGGCGTGGTGTGCATGAGGTCCTGCGGGTGGTTACGCGTGTGTCGCTGCTGCCTGAAGCGAGGAGATGCCTTCTGAATGTGTGGGAACCAACCGACTACTCGGCGCCACAGACGTGGTGGGTGACTCTGGGATATATGGTGGCCAAACGCGACATTGCCCAACTGTGGGGTTCCCAGAGGTCGCCGACCGTCTCGGCCTGGAAGGACAACATGGACTGGTGCATGTTTCGGGAAAAGGTGGTGTATGTTGCGAGAGGTAAGCCTGGGACATGGGTGAAAGTATGGGGCCCCTGGAACGCCTACCGCGGGGGAATCTGTACCCCGCCGTTATTGCCCGATCCGTCTCCGGCCCCGTCCCCTTAGCCGGTTTATCGCCCCGGTACCGGGCACTGAGTCCACCTAGTCCCTGTCCTGACCTTTTCCCCCCCTTGATACTCCTATGGATTGGTAGGGTCCCCCCTCTAGGGGAGCACATGTTGCTGTTTCCGATTGTGGGTTGCCTTGTGGATTTGTTTTCTGTTGTTATTTATATCAAAAAGAAACCGTTATATGGGGTCCGGATGGTGTGGCTATCAACGCTGCTAACTCCTGTGCATTTCCCGTTGCCGCAGCATGCGCGCTATTGTTTGTACCATATGCTCCTTCTGTTTGCTAGCGGCCGGCCTGAAGGTTGTAGGCCCATCTTTGTATATTTTTTTAATTCTGTAATAAACGGTTTCCTAAAAAAAAAAAAAAAAAAAAAAAGAAATACGTAGCGTGTGGCGTCCACGTGGTCTAAATCAGATCGCTGTATTATTTCGTTCCTAGAGGTAGCGAAATCTATAAATAACTGCCCATCATATTGTTTCTTAAGGTTCCCAATTGTGAGGGTGATTATGAGGGCAGTGTACTTGTTAGAGGTATAGTTACCTACTCAGCAACATATATTGGTAGCGCTAAGAACCAAATAAAACTATTTTTAAAAAGTAGTCTATAAGGATAGGCTGGAGAGTATTCATGATAAAAATAAACGTTAAAGAAACATCGTAATGCACTTATTGATGTATGTCTGAGAGCTCAATCTAGTGATCTTGAAAGGTTTTATTCAGGGAATTAACTGAATTGGCCATTAGTTGACTACTGTTTTTGGCGATCGTGAGGTAGACGTTTGCAGAAGATGCAATAAAATATATGCACCATGTTGGAATGGTTCCTTATGTCTACTAATACTCATAAGTTTTAGTGTACAAAGTGTACTTGAAAAGATGACTATGACATAACTTGAAATATCATTGGTTTTTCAAAATGGGAAGTTAGTTAAAAAATAATTTTACGTCATAGGCAACTAGGCTACATCTCATGACCTACCATCTAATGGTCATGGGTGGTATGCAGGTGTCCTGTTTTTTAATTCTGGAACAAATTACATAATTTTTATGAGTCTCGGGTCTCCTAGGGGAAATTCGTAGGGTTAACGAATAGATGCAGGAACCATTATGGGTGCAGATAATGTGATCTGATGCAAGGGGTAATACCTATGCCGTACTCTATTCTTACCAGTGTACAGTGTCCACTTACGTGATCCTCCAGATTATTTTCCCATTGGGGCCATCCTTAACAGTGTTGAGGGTAAAAATCCAGTATGTTTCTCTGCCTTTTTGTGTATCTGTCTCATTGCACCCTGTCTTGGTTTTGACCTTTTCCAGAATCAAACAGCGCAGGTCTTTTTCTGTGTGTGCATGTTCATGACAGTGCTGCACCATTGGTGATGTGATTATTTTATTTTTAATAGCGGATTTGTGCTCAGAGTAACCCACTCTGAACTCTCTGCCTGTTTCTCCAACATACCCTTGCTTACAGGGACATACAATGAGATAGATTAAGTTACTACTCCTGCAGTTTGTCATATCCCTTAGCATGCCAAATTGACCTTAATATTCCCATCGGTCTGTTACAATCGTTGTATCACAAGCAATACATGTACCGCATCTATGATTGCCTTTGATGACGGGCAGACCTGTTAATGTCCTATCTCTAAGGGTCTTAGATGGATGATCCCTAGTGAGAACTAACTTGTCTTTTAGATTGGCATTTCTGCAATATGCTAGTATGGGTTTCTCCAGGATGTTATTATCTTAGGTGGCATTGAGGATATTCCAATTTTTCTCCAGTATCTTTTTAACTTTAAAGTTAAGTGAAGTGTGGTTGATGACACATACTAGTTTGTCTATTTTTTTACCTTTTGATACTAATAGCAGAGCCTCCCGATTATATAATTTTGCTCGCTTGTAGGCTGTCGTTACTAACCATTTAGGATACCCTCTGTCTATCAATCTTTGTTTCAAATGCGCTCCATGGATATCAAATTCTGAGATAATTGAGCAGTTATGCCTAACTCTCAAGAACTCACCAAAAGGGATGGAGTCCTTTTCGGAGTTGGGGTGGAAGCTAGCATGTTTCAGAACTGTGTTCTTAGCTGTCGGCGTCCTATAAAAACTGACTTCTAAGTAGCCAATACTAGCTGAGATGACTATATCCAGGAATTCCACTTGCTGATTACTGTAGTTCGCTGTGAATTTGAGGTTTGCATCACAAATTCAGCCAGGAAATACAATTGAGGAGTGTCTTTTCTTGCCCCTCCCAAATCAGAAAGATTTCATCTATAAATCTGTGCCATACTTTTACATTTTCAAAATATGGTGCTACTTCATTGAAAATGTGTTTTTGCTTAAACTCCCCCATAAAGATTTTAGCAATGCTGGGAGCGCATGAAGCTCCCATGCTGGTCCCCTTTATTTGCTGGTACAGGTCATTATTGAATTAAAAAAAGTTGTTATATAAAACTAGTTTGCGACACTCGAAAATGAAGCCATCCGGTCTTTCTCTTGCAGTTCTACCGCTTCTATGGCTCTTCCTTGAGGTATGATCGTATACAGTGCCTCTATATCTAGTGTTACTAAGAATTCTCAGTTTGGTTCAAACAACATGTTCTCTATCTCGTTAATGATGTCCTCTGCGTCCTTAATGTACGATTGATAGGTAAAGGTTAAAGGACACAAGAAAGAATCCACATATTTTGATATGGGTTCTGTACTCAAATTAATCGAGGAGATAATTGGGTGCATTGGTGGATTATTAATGTATTTGTGTGTCTTTAGCACTCCATAGAGAGCAGGGATTACTGGGTTGTCTTTATTTAGGAAGTTGTATTTCTTACGACAAATGTCACCTTCTTCCAGAGCCTTTTTTGTAATCGTTCTCATTTGTGTGTTTAGGCTGGTTAGCTTTGCTCAATTTACTGGCCTGTAGTGTTCGCGGACTGCTAAAATTTCTTGGATCTTGGTGGTATAATCATTCCTGTCTATCACCACTAACCCACTCCCTTTGTCACAGGGTTTGACAATGATATCTCTACTATCTTGTAGAGTCTTTAGGGCTGCGTTTTCTTTTTTTGTCAAATTGTAGTTACCTTGATGGTTGTATTAGCTAAGCTTTTGCAGTTCTTTCAGTACTGTTTGTTCATAGATGGCCACTTCTGGTCCTACCATGTCTAGAGTAGGGGCGAAGGTAGATCTTGGTTTACAACCTCACCTATTGGTTTCCATATCCTCTCCACTATTCTCAAGAAAGAATTTTTTTAACCTAATCTTCCTGAAGAAGGAAAAGATGTCTAGATTCAGTTGGAACTTGTTACACGGAGTACCAGGAACAAATGACAGGCCCTTACTTAATATTTCCACTTCTTCTTTACTGAGTTGATGTTTTGATAGGTCGAAAATAGGAATAGTATCTTTGGAAGGGCCTAATGTGTCATGACTCACCTCCAATACTGTTGGTTTCTGGTTCTCAGGTATGGTTGTGGAGGTGGAGGGTCTGTTTTGTAATAATTACCCTGTTCGGTCTCTGATACCTTGGTCTGCCTCAGCTGTAACCTCTCCCTGAAAAAGGAGGCTGCTGTTGGTAGTATTGGTTTTGTTCAGCTTGTGTGCCTCCTCTAGGTCTGTAGTTGGCGCTGGCTTTCTCTAGTGTGTAAGAATTATCTCCTTCTGAGTCAGATGAGTTGGTATCTGAAAAAGTTAGTATCTTTCTTCTTGGTCTATACTGATTTGGATTTGTTTGTTCTTGTTGCCATTCTTGGTAATAGTTAGAATTCAGATATGGATATGCCTTTTCCTGGGTATACCATCTTGTATCCTTTTTAAGTTTGTCAGTTTTCTTTTTTATCCGGTATTCGTCAAAGTCGTGTAGTTCACTACTCAAATTCTCTAACTTCGTTTTTGCCTCCTCTAGCGCTGTCATGCTCTTTAGTTTTTCTTCCAGATCCAGTATTTCCTGATTGAAGACGACCACCACTTCTCTGGCCGTCTCCACAATCAGGATCATCCAGTCTCTGGAACATCTGTGAGATATATGTGACCGTCTTTCTAGAAACTTCCATATTTCCGTGAACAGGGCTGAAACATTACAAACTCTCAAACCAGATGGAATTACCCAGATCTGGCCATCTACGAACAAACAGTACTGAAAGAACTGCAAAAGGTTACCAAATACAACCATCAAGGTAACTACACTCTGACAAAAAAAGAAAACGCAGCCCTAAAGACTCTACAAGATAGTAGACATATCATTGTCAAACCCTATGACAAAGGGGGTGGGATAGTGGTGATGGACAGGAATGATTATACCACCAAGATCCAACAAATGTTAGCAGTCCACGAACACTATAGGCTAGTAAATCAGGCAAAGCTAATCAGCCTAAAAAACACAAATTACAATGATTACAAAACTGGCTCTGGAAGAAGGCGACATTTGTCGTAAGGAATACTAATTCCTGAATAAAGAGAACTCAGTGATCCCTGCTCTCTATGGAGTGCCAAAGACACACAAATACATTAATAATCCACCAATGCACCCCATTATCTCCTCTATTATTTCGAATACAGAACCCATATCAAAATATGTGGATGCTTTCTTGATTCATTTAACCTTTACCTATCAATCGTACATTAAGGACACAGGGGACATCATTATTAAGATAGAGAACATGTCCTTTGAACCAAACAGAGAATTCTTAGTAACACTAGACATAGAGGCACTCGATACGAACATACCTCGAGGAAGAGCCATAGAAGCGGTAGCATCGCTATTTAGTAGAACTGCGGGAGAAAGACTGGATGGCTTCATTTTAGAGTGTCTTGAACTAGCTTCATATAACAACGTTTTGGAGTTCAATAATTACCTGTACCATCAAATAAAGGGGACCAGCATGGGAGCTTCATGCGCTCTCAGCATTGCTAACATCTTTATGGGGAGTTTGAGCAAAAACACATTTTCAATGAAGTAACACCATATTTTGAAAATGTAAAGTATGGCACAGATTTATAGATGAAATCTTTCTGATTTGGGAGGTGGACAAACAGACTCTCCGTGATTTTATTTCCTGGCTGAATTTGGGTGATGCAAACCTCAAATTCACAGCGAACTACAGTAATCAGCAAGTGGAATTCCTGGATATAGTCATCTCAGGTAGTAATGGCTACTTAGAAGTCATATTTTATAGGAAGCCGACAGCTAAGAACACAACTCTGAAACATGACAGCTTCCACCCCAACTCCCAAGGGACTCCATCCCTTTTGGGGAGTTCTTAAGAGTTAGGCGTAGCTGCTCAAATATCTCATAATTTGATATCAATGGAGGGCATTTGAAACAAAGATTGATAGACAGAGGGTATCCTAAAAAATTAGTAAGGACATCCTACAAGAGAACAAGATTCTATAATTGGGAGGCTCTGCTATCAGGAGCAAAATGTGAAAAAACAGACAAACTAGTATGTGTAATCAACCACTCTTCACTTAACTTTAAAGGTAAAAAGATACTGGAGAAAAATTGGAATATCCTCAATGCCACCGAGGATAATAACATCCTGGAGAAACCCATACTAGCGTATTGCAGAAATGCCAATCTAAAAGACAAGTTAGTTCTCACTAGGGATCATCCATCTAAGACCCTTAGAGATAGGACATTAACAGGTCTGCCCGTCATCAAAGGTAATCACAGATGCAGGACATGTATTGCCTGTGTTACAGCGGTTGTAAAAGACCGATGGGAATATCAAGGTCGGTTTGGCAAGCTAAAGGATATGACAAACTGCAGGAGTAGTAACATTATCTATCTCATTTTATGTCCCTGTAAGCAAGGGTATGTTGGAGAAACAGGCAGAGAGTTCAGGGTACGTTACTCTGAACACAAATCTGCTAATAAAAATAAAAAAATCACATCACCTTTGTTGCAGCACTGTCATGAACATGCACACACAGAAAAAGACCTGTGCTGGTTGATTCTGGAAAAGGTCAAAACCAAGCCAGGGTGCAATGAGACAGATTCACGAAAAGGAAGAGAAACATACTGGATTTTTAACCTCAACACTGTTAAGGATGGCCTCAATGAGGAAATAATCTGGATGATCACATGAGTCGACACTGTACACTGGTAAGTATAGAGTACAACATAGGTATTACTCCTTGCATCAGATCACATTATCTGCACCCATAACGGTTCCTGCATTTACTAGTTAACTCCACAAATTTCCCCTAGGAGATACGAGACTCATATCAATTATGGAAATAGTTCCAGAATTACCAAACAGGACACCTGCATACCACCCATGACCATTAGATGGGAGGTTATGAGATATAGCCTAGTAGCCTATGACATAGAATTATTTTTAAACAAACTTCCCATTTTGAATACCAAGGATATAGCAAGTTATGTCAAAGTCATTCTTACAAGTAGGCTATGTACACTAAAACGTAAAAGTATTAGTAGATATAAGGAACCATTCCAATATGGCGCATATATTTTATTGTATCTTCTGCAAACGTCTACCTCACGATCGCCAAAAACAGTAGTCAACTAATGGTCGATTCAGTTAATGCCCTGAATAAAACCTTCCAACATCCCTAGATGAAGCTTTCAGACATACATCGATAAGTGCATTACGATGTTTCTTTTACGTTTATTTTTGTCATAAATACTCTCCAGCCTATCCATACAGACTACTTTTTTTAAATAGTTTTAATTTGGTTCTTAGCGCTACCAATATATGTTAATGAGTAGGTAAATATACCTCTAACAAGTACACTGACCCAATAATCACCCTCACAACTGGAAACCTTAAGAAACAATATGATGAGCAGTTATTTAAAGATGGTGTTACCTCTAGGAACGAAATAACACAGTGATCTGATTTAGAACACATGGACGCCACACGCCACGTATTTCTAACGGTTTTTTGCTTCCGCGTCTTAGCGTCCGTCTGCATAGCAGGACGGGAATGACTGGAGATGCTGGCGAAAAGCAAGAGCATCTGCATTAAGGTAAGCGCGTTGCGAAGAGTCGAGGGCAGCGACTATAAGGGAGGAAAAGGCACCTGATGTGTTTTTGAGCTATTTACTCTAATGCCAGCCATACCATTTCCCATTCAAATATCGGGCATAAAAAATGCACCGACATCAGGTGCAAGGTCCATTTTGAACTGGCCATTATAGAGGGCGTCTCCAAGATAAGCATATTGGTCGTTCTTTAGAGGAAATACATTTACTAAGTCTTTGGTAAACATGACTCCTGAGTATGTGAGACATCTGAGTATTGCTTACTCAATGCAAAGTGATTTCCCAATATGCACCATATACTTTAATATTTTTTCCTCCTTTTCTGAAGATACTGACCGTGTAAATACTTACTAGCAAATACTGAGAAACAATAAAAGACTTCGCCTTGCCCTAATGTGGCATAAGGAACCCAAACCACAGGATCCATTGATCTATTTTGTTATCAAGCCGTACCCATCATCAAAATAAACACAATAAAAGGTAATGATATCACGTACCTGTATGTAGTAGAGGCAATAACAATAAGAAAAGTAGAGAAGGTATAGTAAATGTAAACACACATCATCACTTCTTTACAGTTATGGTGACAGACAACCAGATAGCCACTGAAAGGATGACGAAGTTCCACTCTTGGTGGAAAGGGCTTCCTTTAACAACGTACCAGCCCACAGTTATGATTATGAATGCAGTCTAACTGCTCTGGATCAGTGATGCATTTGCGTTATTTTAGACACCATAGACTTAGCATGAGGTTTCCACATCTCAATAGGAGAAGAAGGGATATTAGGTATAAACTCATCGATCACCTTTTTAGCCTGCTGTACACCAACTATATTCTTATTTAAACCCCGCAATTATCAGTGAGGTGTTTCTTCTTTTTTCCATTTTCCAAATTTCTCATTCTTTTTCTAGTGCACCGGGTGGCGTGGTGAAGGAATGTTTCCTTTTTTGTCTCTTCTTTCTTCCAAATAGGAGTAGTAGTTATCTCCATTTAATTTTATTTAAAAAAATCTTGGGCGCCTTTTCTTAAAATATTCCCTTTGCTTCCAGATTCCTCACTACCCTCTGGTATAAATATTACTCATAAGGAGAGGTCCTGAAGAAGGTGGATGCAAATTACTTTTAACCACCACAACGTACGTCGACCTAATGGACCCCAGCTGGCAACATAATCATGGATATTAAATGAAGTGTTCTTTCCATGACTTCAAGTGTGTATGCTTTTGAAGCTGGGAGTGGTATGTGTGTGAGGTGTGAATGTATGAGTATGGCATGGAAGGCTGTGATGTGATATGAGGTAGTTGTGGTGTGAGGTTGATCACAGTATGGGGGTCCTGTACAAAAAATGTTCATAATGTACATTAATGTGAAATGCTGAATGACACAAAAAATATTGTGTATAAAAGACCAAAAAAGAAATGTTTGTGTACTTATAAAAAATTTTTTTTTACCTTTTGAAAAAATGAATTTAATAAATACGTATGTATATGAATAAAAACACTGTTGTTCTCACTGTATTGACACAGCAAAGGGCAGCCCAGTGAGCTCTTCTAGTCATTGTTGAATAGATACAGGTCAATTGGGAGTGCTCTTGCAGCCTATATATTTTAAGTGTAGGCAGTGCTTTGGTAAATATTGGAAGTACAATGTTTAAAGAAGGCATGGCATACGTTGCATTGTCTCGAGTAAGAACATTATCTGGTTTGTATTTGATTGATTTTGATGAGAAAAAGATTAGTGCTGATGTAAATTGTGTAAGAGAGTACAATCAGTTAAGTAGACTTTATGCTCCTAACTTAGGTGAATATCCTGTATATGAGAAACTTGTAGTTTGTCCAAAATGGAAATATGACAAATATTCCACTAAGTTTAAAAAAAAGAAAACAATTCTAGAGAATGATGAAACTGCAAAGAAAATGAAAATGGACACAGTTGATGATATCGTAGGATACCAGTTAGAAATAGTTCAGGTATCAACTGCTATGCTAATGTAATTGTGAATGTTGTGTTTAATCTAGAGGATCTTCATCAAGAAATTATGGAAAATCAAGAAAAAAGGTCTGTTCTTTAATACATTATATTTTTCAAAAGTTGGTAACTGATAGAACTAAAATCCATACTGCTTCTGGCATTAGGCATCTTTTGGATATATGTACTGGTTCTTCGCAATGTACACTTAATATACAGCAAGATGCACAAGAATTTCTTATGTTTATGCTTGGAATATTGGAAGATGAATTAATAGAAGTAGAAAATTTGTTTGGACTAAGATGGGATCATAAATGTGTAGAGTGTTCATCTTCTTCTACCACTGAAATAGACACTGAACGATTCATATATTTGACAATACCAGATTGGAAACCTGTGTCTTTTAACAAATTAGTAAAAACAGCTAATCAAGATATGAAATGTTCTCATTGTAAATCAAAAATGTTGTCAACATTATTTATAGAAAGATTTGGACAGTATGTAATTTTAATGCTACAACGTTGTAGAGCAAATGGAAGAAAATTGGAAACCAAAATTAAAAATTCTGTGGCAAGTCAAGTATCAATTTCAGGTAGAACTTTTAAAGCAGTGGCTATTATTTTCCATGATGGACCTACTACAACATCTGTACACTATACTGGGTATTGAAAGTGCAAGGATGGACACATTGCAATGAATCCTATTTGGAATTCAAATATAGGTTGCCTTACGAATTACCAAATTCATATCTGAAATTTTTGATGGCAAAGTTTTGAAAACATCATTCGGCCTATTGGGAAGATGTGAAAACGAATTAACAAGTTTATTTTGGAAATTTTCAATGCAAATGGATTTGGAAACATCATTCAGTCTATTGGGAAGATGTGAACAATTACTGTTTGAATTATTGTTTGTGCTAATTCTTACTGCATTTGCAAAATTGTGTTTGAAAGAAGTAGTTTATATATTTGATCTTTATATTATACGCAATGTAAATGAGAGTGTATATTTTACAAAAATGCAGTTGAGAGAAATAAAAGACTTAATGTAGTTGCAGAATGTAATTTAGAAACTTTAGATAGGTAAACAGATAGTTACACTTGTAAATATTTTCAACGCAGATTTGTTTGTTTTTTACCATCTCATTGATTGTTTTTCCCCCCCCCCCGCTGTTGTATGATGATCTACATTGAAATCACTGTGTATGGTGAAATTCAGTAGAAGCTGAGAACAGCAAAAAAGGGAAACTGAATATGTGATGTAATTCTAAAATTGTGTTGTGTTCTTCAAACTATAATATTGTTTTTACAGAAGGAAATGGTAAAGTTTGAAAAGATTTTAAATTCAGTTTACAACAAAACTACTGTAAAATAGTTCCACTGAGTTTATCTTCTTTAGTAAAAAAGGTAAGATAAAATAATGTAAAAAGCATGATAATGTGAACTAATGTTTACAGTCACATTTACTGCACTCATCCATTTTTTCAAACACTACGCATGCACTCATCTATACAGTTAGGCACTATACCCACACTCCTCCAATCACCCAGGCGCTATCCATGCACTTCTCCAATCACCTAGCCAGTAGCCATACACTTATAATATCTCCCAGACACTACCTATGTACTCCTCCGATCACCCAGACACTACCTGTACACTTCTGCAATCAGCTAGACATTACTTGTACACTCTTGCAATCACCTAGGTATTATCTATGCACTTCTCCAATCCCCAAACATTACCCCTGCACTCATGCAATCACCCAGACACTACCCTTGTACTCTTTCAATCACCCAGGCAGTATCTATGCGCACCTCTAATCACTCAGCCAGTACCATGCACCTATAAAATAAACCTAGACACTACCTATGCACTACTCCAATCATCCAGGCACTACCACTACACTCATGCAACCACCTGGACTTTAACTCTGCACTCATGCAATCACCCAGACTTTACTCATGCACTCCTCCAATTACCCAGACATTACCTCTGCACACATGCAATCACCCAGGCATTACCCAAGCATTCCTTCAATCACCCAGGCACTACCCTTGCACTCTTCCAATAACCCAGGCACTATCTCTGTACTCATACAATTAACCAGGCAATACCCATGCAGCTATAAAATAACCCAGGCACTACCCCTACACTCATGCAATCCCCTTGACATTACCCCTGCGCTCATGCCATCACTTAGTCATTAGCCATGCACTACTCTAATTATCTACACATTACCCCCACACTCATGCAATCACTTACTCATTACCTATGCATTTCTGCAATGATCCAGACATTACCCCTGCACTCATGCAATCACCTAGGTATATGCAGTCCTTCAATCACTCAAACAGTACTTATGCACTCCTGCAATCACCCAGGAACTACTTACACACTTTTCCAATCATCCAGGCACTACCACCACAGTTATGCAACGACCGAGACATTAATTTTGCACACATGCACTCAACCAGGCACTAGCTATGCACTCGGAGAAAACCCCAGGCAGTACTCATGCACTGCTGCTATCACCCAGGCAGTATCCATGCTCTCCTCCAATCATCCAGCCAGTAGCCATGCACTTAAAAAATCATCCAGGCACTACTTATACACTTTTCATATCACCCAGGCACTACCACTACAGTCATGCAACGACCTAGCCATTACTCTTGCACTGATGCAATCAGCCAGACATTGCTCATGCACACCTTGAATTGCCTACACATTACCCCTGCACTCATGCAATCACTTAGGCATTACACATGCACTCATCCAATTACCTTAACATTACCCCTGCACTCATGCAATCACCTAGCTATTACCTTTGCAGTCTTACAATCACTCAGGCAGTACCCAGGCACCTATAAAATCATTCAGGCACTACCTATGCACTCATGCAATCATCCAGGCACTACCTATGCACTCATGCAATCACACAGGCACTACTGATGCACTCCTCGGTGCACCTAGGCATTAGCCATGCACTCCTCCAATCAGCCATGCACTATCCCTGTACTCCTTCAATCACCCATGCACTACTCTTTCACTCCTGCAACAACTCAGGCACTACCCCTGTACTCATATAATTACCCAGGCAATACCCATGCACTTATAAATCACCCAGGCAGTACCTCTACACTCATGCAATTAGCTAGACATTACCCCTACACTCATGCAATTACCCATGTATTACCTAGGGACTCCTCTAATCCTCTAGACATTACCCCTGCACTCATGGAATCACCAATGCATTAGCTATCCACTGCTCCAGTCACCCAGGCACTAACCTTGTACTCCTCCAATCACCCAGACACTACTTATGCAACCGTGAAATCACCCAGGAACTACCACTACACTCATACAACTACCCAGACATTACTGTTGCACTCATTCAATGTCCCAGGCACCAGCTATACACTCATAGAATAACCCAGGCACTACTCTTGCACTGCTGCAATCATCCTGGCACTATCCATGCACTCATCCAATCATCCAGCCAGTACACATGCAGTTATAAAATCGCCCAGGCACTACTTATGCATTCTTCCAATCACCCAGGTGCTACCACTACATACATGCAACCACCTAGACATTACCCCTGCACTTATGCAATCACTTAGGCATTACCTATGCATTCTCCAGTGACCCTGACATTACCCCTGCACTCATACAATCACCCAGATATTACCCATGAAGTCCTTCAATAACTCAGGCAGTACCCATGCACTTATAAAATCACCTAGGCACTACCTATGCACTCATGCAATCACACAGACACTACTGATGCACTCCTTGATGCACCTAGGCATTGCCCATGCACTCTTCCAATCAGCCATGCATTATCCATGTACTCCTTCAATAACCCAGGCACTACACTTGCACTTGTCCAATAACTCAGGCACTACTGCTGTACTCATATAATTACCCAGGTAATACAAATGTACTTATAAAATCACCCAGGTACTACTTACACACTCATGAAATTAGCTAGACATT
The DNA here is from genome assembly GCF_964204655.1 of Triturus cristatus. Classification (NCBI taxonomy): domain Eukaryota; kingdom Metazoa; phylum Chordata; class Amphibia; order Caudata; family Salamandridae; genus Triturus; species Triturus cristatus. The sequence continues at coordinate 1,152,380,979 of NC_140583.1, read as the reverse complement.
ATCCCTACACTCATGCAATTACCCAGGCATTACCTATGCACTCCTCTAATCCCCCAGACATTACCCCTGCACTCATGCAATCACCTAGCTATTACCCATGCAGTCCTTCAATCACTCAGGCAGTACCCATGCACTTATAAAATCACCCAGGCACTACCTATGCACTCATGCATTAACCCAGGCACTACTTATGCACTCCTGCAATCACCCAGGAACTACCACTACACTCATGCAACCACCCAGACATTACTCTTGCACTCATGCAATCACCCAGGCAGTAGGTATGCACTCATAGAATAACCTAGGCACTACTTTTGAACTGCTGCAATCACCCAGGCAGTATACATGCTCTCTTCCAATCATCCAGCCGTTACCCATGCACCTAGAAAATCACCCAGGCACACTTTTTCTTTCACCCAGGCACTACCACTAGAGTCCTGCAATGACCCAGACATTCCTCTTGCATTCATGCACTCAAGCAGACATTACTCATGCACTCCTCCACTTACCTACACATTTCCCGCTGCACTCATGCAATCACTTAGGCATTGCCCATGCACTCCTTCAATGACCCAAACATTTACCCTGCACTCATGCAATCACCTAGCTATTACCCATGCAGTCCTTCAATCCCTCAGGAAGTACTCTTGCACTTATGCAATCACCCAGGCACCAGCTATGCAGTCTTAAAATAATACAGGCACTACTCTTATACCGCTGCAATCTTCCTGGCACTATCTATGTACTCCTCCAATCATTCAGCCAGTACCCATGCACTTAAAAAATCACCCAGGCACTACGTAAACACTTTTCCAATAACTACCGCTATACTCATATAATTACCCAGGTAATACCCATGTACTTATAAAATCACCTAGACACTACCTCCACACTCATGGAATTAGCTAGACATTACTCCTACATTCATGCAATTACCCAGGCATTACCTATGCACTCCTCTAATCCCCCACACAATATCCCTGCACTCATGCAATCATCTGGCTATTACCCATGCACTCCTCCAATTACCTTCACATTACCCCTGCACTCATGGTTGCAGAAAGAAATGATGAACTCACCCCAGTTTTCTCATTTTACTTCATCAATACCCGGCAGGTATCACACAAGGAATTTCCCTATGTACTGTGTGGGTTGTAGGTTAAAAGAAAAGGAGATTAGAGCACATCACATATAATGTTGTAGGTATGTGATTAGGTATATGGAGCAGTGAGGAAGTTGTTAAAACTATCAACAGTTAACGAGAGGCAACCGTTAATATATGTTCTGTAAACGGACTCGCCCAGATCATATGGTGGTCAAATAGACATGAGCTGGGTGTAAAACGTGTTTGTTTAAAGTTGCGTGTGTCCTGTCAGGACAGGTATTTGTGTAAATGCCACATGTCAGTTTACAATAGTCTAGAAACATTTGGTCTGTGGCGGGGGTACCAAAAATTGTTTGGTGTGGTACAACAACTGCATAGATTAGGGTCACCGCTAGGTGGACAAAAGCTCTTGTTGTTTTGGTAAACTGTGCATAATGATAACCAAACTAACGTTAGATGAGCTTGCGTGTTGCAGAGTAACTAAGAAAACCCCACCATTCAGTAGAATTACGAAGGCTCTGGGCAAAGTGTACCCCAAGAAGCACAGCGTTATCGGACACAAGGTACTCAAGTTTGCTGAATCAGCAACAGGCTCTCTGACCTACCCACTTCTGCCGGTATCGGGAGGTACTGGGAAGGATTGCGGACCTGTTTGAAGACTGGAAGTGACTCAGCCTGAATTGGTGGGAAACTCCCAGTTGACTCGCAGTCTGCACTAGACCGCTGAAGTCATAGGAGGGAAACCGGTATTCAGTGGGGGCCATCTTGGAAGACGTGAAATCTTGATCATGGGAACCACCATATTGGAGTGAGTTAGGGCTTCTCTCGTGGTGTGGAGTTGCTATTATGCTCCAACTAAGTCTAGTGGCGATAACTCACGTGTTGCCCTATATATATTTAAAAGGAAGTTGCAATCCATTAGCCAAGCCATATTTAAAGAGGTTTGGTAAAATGATAGTAACAGAGTGCACTCGGTATGTGATTAACCTCCAAGGTCTCATAGGTAGTCATGGTGAGGTTAGGTAAAATGTACCAGGACTCCAAGATGATTCCTGTGGGTTTCTGTATGATGATAACTGAGAGAACTCGGTATGTGATAAACCTCCAAGGTGTCATAAGGAGTTATGGTGATCTCCGTGGAAGAGAGGTTATCTAACCCTCGCTCATACATGCTAAGATGTTAGTTTGGATGTTGTAAAGTGAATGGGGATTCTGCAGTATTGGCCTATGGGAGTGTCAAGTATTAAGTGTACACCAAGGAATTTCCTCATTCAACCCTTGTGTATTGGTTGACAGATGGTAAACCCGTCTCTAGTTTTTCTTAAACAGGACCCCTTACTAATCTTAGGATGTGCCTCTAGTATTACCCATTATAGGGCATCAGGTGAATGCTGCAGTAGGTTAAAATGTGTACACATTTTCGTGTTAGGTTTATGACACCAGAAATTACTGGGGTGTTCCGTAATGCGCGTTTTCACAGGTCTGGTGGTCATACCTATATACCTGAGGTCACATGTCCAGGTAATCGTATAGATACAATTGGATGAATTGCAGTTCATGTGAATGCGTACTTCCCATGTGAAGGAGTCTGAGAAATGTATTGTTTTAATCACTTTGGTAAATGCACATACTGTGCAGGTCCCGCAAGGGAAATGGCCCTGAACTGGCGGCAAGTCCCACAATTGCCGTTGTGAAGTCACTTTCTGTGGCTTAGGTCTCATATATATTAGCATATCTTTGAGATTTCTTGTGCGCTTAAATGCAAATCTAGGAATGTCAAGCTCCAGAGACCCTGTGTTCAAAATACCCCAAAGTGTTTTTGATCACATTCCTGATTCTATTTGAATCAGGTGTATAGGTGGTTACACATGTGAGTGTCCGTTTTTTCTTTCTCTCTAGGTTCGAGTAGAGACTCGCAGTTATTATTCCTATTTTTTTTTTTGGAGAGTGCAATGTTGCATTGTGGGTATTCACATCTGCTCAAATTGTTAGCCAGCAAATCTGCCTCAGTTTTATAGTCCTCTAAACTGCTACAATTTCTTCGCAGCCTCAAAAATTGACCAAAAGGCAGGTTCTCCTTTAATGCTTGTGGATAATGGCTATTAAACAACAACAGGCCATTGCGGTCTGTAGGTTTTCTATAGATAGTTGTGCTTAGGTTTCCATCTTCGAGTTTAATGGTGAGGTCAAGGAAAGGGATCTCAGAGTGAGATATAGAACTGGTGAACCTCAGGTAGGGGTTCAAGGTATTAATCCAGTTGCAGAATTCTTCGCAAGTCATCAAGTCACCTGACCAAAAAATGACAATATCATCAATAAACCTCTTCCACAGGAGAAGATTAGTGCGGTAGGGGTTTGAGTCATTGAAGATCAAACTCTCTTCAATAGCTGTCATGTATAAACAGGCGTGTGAATCCAGTCCAGCTCATGCGATCCGCCGTTTAGCCGTCTGTGTGCGAGAAGTGAACCTCCGAACGCAGCCGAAAACGCCGCTGCTACTGCCGCTGCTGCTGCCGCCAAATTGAGGGTCGGGTTAGCCCCGTACATGGCTCTTGCTCCCTCCTTGCTCCGCCCGCAAGTCCGCCATTCGTAAGTGGCTGCGGAGGGTTGAGCGAGGCAGAGAGTGGCGGTGAATACGCAGCAAACAGCGCCGTGGGAAGCCTGCATGATAGCAAGCTTGGAGAATGCTTGGCAGCGCAGAATTTGAACAAAATTGCGCGCAGTTGCGTGGACTTGCAGCGGAGGCACTGAGGTCAAGCCGCAAGTTCGAGGGAGCACGGCGAGCCTGCTTCCACCCGCCACCCATGAAATTGGGCTTAGAACTGGACTCACATATTTCGACTATCTGCCTCTGGACTTCTGACACCGACACTTAGATCTGGCTGGAAGCTGCATTTAACCGTTACTCAGCCCTACATCGCCAGACGTAATTTGACGTAAGCAGATTAAGTGATAAAGCGAGTGGAGGTAGGAGCCACGCAAGCTCATAAACTGGAGCGAGATGACCACCAGAAAATTGCGCTCAGGGCGCGTGCTCTCTTTATCACCAAGCCGTCCTTGTAAATTAAGAAGATCATTTAGCGGCACTAGACAATTAAAGCATCTCTGCTATAAATCCCACCCTGTTATAACTGGCTTTTTCCAAAAGATACCCCGAACAACTACTGAGGTGGTAGCAGCGGTCCAAGAGGGCCAGACCTTTAATTTCCTGCCTGCATTGTCCTCTTTGTTGCCTCCTGCGGAATCACAGGTGATGTCTTGCAAAGGGACCCGGGCCTCGGCTCAAATCTCTGAAAGAGTAGAGGATGGTCCCAGTGAGCAATCACTTGACGTATCCCCCTGTGCACATGCGGACTCCAATTCTCTTGTCATCCAGCAGAGTCAGCCAATCACTCTATTAAATAGGACAAAGCAGTCAATGCAGTCAAGGAAAGACTGTACGTCCGAGGTTACACCGGTTGTTTCACCAGCTATGGGGGGAATCTATAAGGGATTTTGCGGGGATGGCGGCTCGGTCGATCGCCCGGACGATATTTCCATGGTAGAGAAAGTAAAGTTCTGTGAAGAACCAATGCCAGGGGAAGACTTTACACTCCCGGATATTGATAGAGAAGCACAAACAAGGAACTGGGCAGACCATTCCTGACTTAACGCATAATGATGATGAGCAAACGAGCGGACTCAAGGAAAAACCTCCTCTCCTAGGCACCTTTCTATGCCTTTGTTATACTGTAGCACAAGTCATTTGTTAGGTACTTCTATGGAGTCTGCTCATGACGTATTCGTGCCTGGATCACAAGTGAAATGGGGAAATGAGAGGGAGGGTATGCCTTCAGAATATTGAATTGAACAGGGATTTATAATGCGCTACTTTGCCCGAAGGCGTCAAGGCGCAAATGATGGAAAACAATCAGCCAAATCTAGAGAAAAAAGAGCTTTAGGGGTAGGCTTCAGAGAAAAGGAAGGTTTTGAGAGCTCGGCGAAACAGGAAAAAGGAATCCTGATTCCTGAGATCAGGGGGAAGCTCATTCCAGAGTCTAGGGGCGAGGGCAAAAAAGGCCCTGCCTCTCCACCTTGCTTTGGCAAAACGGGGAACCGTGAGCAATTTCATACTGGAGGATCGCAGGGCTCTACCTGGGGTGTAGTACGACACCAGAGACCTAATGACCTCTGCCCCTGCGTCATGAAGAGCCCGATAGATGATAATCAGGGTTTTGAATTTTATCCTGGCATGGACCGGGAGCCAGTGAAGATGTTTCCTAATGGCAGTCCCAGAGGAGCGTCTAGGGGCGTTAACGACAAACCTTGCTGCCGCGTTCTGAACAACTTGCAGCCGATGAACCAGGTTGTTGCTCATCCCAAGATAGAGGGCATTACAATAGTCCAGGCGCGAGGATAGAAGGGCAACCGAGACTTGTTTCCGAGCATCAGGGGAAAGGTAGTGGGTGAGCTTTCTCAACACCCTCAGCACCCCACAGCAGGTGGAGACAGTCCTGTTCACTTGCTTGTCAAAGGCCAGAGAGGTATCAAATAGGACTCCCAAGTTACGGGCAACAGAAGAAGGTTGTGGGCAGACTCCCAGAGCCGACGGCCACCAGTCGGCTGACCAGACCTCTTTGTTTCCCCCAAAGACAAGAATTTCGGTCTTCTCCCCGTTCAACTTTAAGAAGTTTGACGTCATCAAACCTGCCACAGCCCCCATGCAGTTCCTAAAGTTGAGGGCCGTAGACCCGACTGATTGTGACAGGGAGACCATAATTTGGGTGTCGTCGGCATACGAAAGAACTTCCAATCCAAAAGATCTAACAAGCCTGGCAAGAGGGGCCACATAAACGTTGAAAAGAGTAGGGCTCAAAGAAGAGCCCTGGGGGACCCCACAGCGCAATGGCTTGGCAGTGGAGAGGAAGTCGCCCAATTTTATCTTTTGCTCCCTGTTATTGAGAAAGGAGGTGAGGAGACTGAGAGCCAGCCCCTCCACCCCCATCTCGCCAAGTCGGGAAGCCAAGATGGTGGGAGACAGGGTGTCAAATGCGGCTGTAAGGTCGAGCAGGATCAGAAGCGTAGTCTGACCCCTGTCGACCTTAGCACGGATGTTATTGACCACTACTGTGAGGGCTGACTCGGTGTTGTGCTCCTTTCTGAAACCATGCTGGGATGGATCAAGCAGGCAGGTTTTTTCAAGAAAGGAGCTGAGATGAAAATTCAGGTGAGCCTCCAACATCTTGGCGGGAGCAGGGAGGAGGGAGATGGGACGAAAGTTCTTTAGGGTCCCAGGGTCCAAGGTGGCCTTTTTTAGGAGGGGCTTCACAATAGCAGTTTTCCAGGAGGCTGGGAAAGTCCCACTGGAGATAGCCCTATTCATAACCACCAACATAGGGGGAATTAAGGTAGCCCTGCAGTTTTTTAAGATCTTAAGCGGACAGGGATCAAGAGGAGAGCCTGATCTAAGGGAGTCCAACAGTCTCTCAAGGTCAAAGGCCGTAAGAAGAGGAAAGCTAGGAAGAGTTTCACTAGGGGGGGTCATATTCACCGGGTCAGAAGGATAAGGGTGAGTAAGGTTGTCCACTTGGAGGGATGTATAAATATTTAGTATTTTGGTATAGAAAAAAGAAGAAATCTGATCACAGAGAACTTGTGAGGGGACTATGGGGTCAGGGTGATGGATGAGGGATAAGGTTTCCACAATTTTAAACAAATCACCGGAGGAGGTAAGGGAGGATGTAAGATTGGAGAAGTATGTTTGTTTTTCGGCCAGAAATGCCGCTTTGTAGTTCTTAAGGAGGGTTTTGTGATTGGACCGGCCTTCAGCATCGGGCTGAGCTCTCCAAAGCCTTTCTTGCCTCCTACATACCTGCCTCTGAGTTCTCAGGGAGTCAGAGTACCAGGGTGCTGAGGGACGTTTCCTGGCACTGTACACCAAATATCTTTCCTGTATCGAAAAATCTTAAATTCTATATTGTCTTTACTAGAGAAATCCGTACTGAGCTCTGATCACATATTGGAAATGATTTCTCTAATGCTTTTTGAAGTGCAAAAGGTAAATAAGTCTGTCACTACACCTATCTCCACGACTCATCCCCAGATGGGAGAGCGGCCAAATGTGATGCCAGTACCATACGCCCCCCCCCCCTGGGAGAGTCGAGAGATGCCTCCGTACAGGCAGGAACCCCTCTTTTCCTGGTGCCCCCAATAGTTCCTCTGTGTAACCTCGAAGAGAAAGAGCTTTGCTTAAGCACACTATTCGAGGAGGTCGAGCTGAGCCTCCCTTCGGAAAAGTCTACCTTGAAAATCTTTCCTCTGTTCAAGAAGGACAGAAAGGGGGGCACCGAAAAAGTCAAGAAAATTAGGGGACTTACCGGGCAAACCAAGCTGGTAGGGAGGGTAAGAGGGAAGGGGAAGGCCTCAATCCCCCCCTCCACCCAGGTACATTCCCCTTTATTTACAGGGAGGGAGGACAGAAAGTACGTAAGAGGGATAATCCAGCAATAAATCATAAGGGGGAAAACATGAAAAAGAAACATAAAAAAAGAGACGATTCTCTAAACGAAAAGCGTCAAAATTGCATTTTTCCCAGATTCTGGAAGGCCAGAGTAATAATCATTTAATAATGAAGAAAGAAGACCCCAAGTCACCATTAGCAGACGGTAACCCAAGAGAACCCTCCAGTGCGCTTGTGGTACCAGCGGGGAGATTAGGGGACCCCGGACCGATAGTTCCTCCATCTACCTGTTTGTCACAGCCCCTTCAGCCAACCCACCCCTCTTGATTAATGAGATTGCTGATCTATCGGTAGGGGAGACACGAATTGGACATGGGGTTCCCTCAAAACAAACCAGGTTAGGGGACACATATTCCAGGGTGGATGGTAACTCTGAGGGAGGGCCCCAATTTCCAAGTATTACACAGGCTGGGCTGAATAGAACCCCCACAGAGACCACATCCTCATTCATCAGAAACATCGAAGCATCAACTTACAATATTGTCTCACATTTGAACATTCAACCACATGGTGTTATACAAGCCGTCAGCTCTATCAATAGGGTCCCTTTATAGATCCCTTGGAGGGACGCTCCAAAGAAAATTAGTGGGGTACTGACCGGCTTATCTCCAATCGTGGATTTTACCTGGCTATTTGATAATGAATCCACTCCGGTAAACAGAGGATTTATCCTCAGTTTATGCTCGGAACTAGAAGCATTCAAGTTGGTAGCAAGTAAGGACATTCTAATGATCAATGTATACGACACTACTCCTTATTCTAGTGTCACTTTTGGTTCCCTGATAGTGGCCAATCTGGTTTTGTAGAATTGTGAGCATTTTTTAAAATGAGAGGGCTCGACATAACACCTGTTAGAGAATATGATGAATACCAAACTGTGGGCTCTACAACTCATCATTTGAAAGCTCCTAGGGCTACTAATTCAGTGGCACTAGATGCGCTGGGCCCTGACACTGACTACTCTGTGGGTAATACCAAAGATATAGTGGTCTCATTGGACAGGAGGGGACGCTCAATAAATTGGGTGTCTGATTTGGTAGTCTCCAGATTTAGAGGAAGAATCTGCCCGGTGGAGCTGGATGTCAAGAGCTCTGAATAATACTCATCCGGTAGTATAAAGGAGCGCTCCGTTGAGGTAGCCTGGCTGGGCTACTTCTGTCCTGAAATATGGCTGGGCTGGGACCCAATGAAAATAAACTAAACTCATTGAAAACTATAAACCCCTTAATCATATGTTTACAAGAAACATGGTCCTGCAAAGAGTTTGAATGCAATGGCTAATTTGTTTATTCCTGCCAAGCTAAGCGCACTGAAAGGGGACACGCTAGTGGAGGGGGTCTCCATTCTGCTGAAAAACTCCATTAATTGGAACCAGGAGATTTTCTGTCACCCCTCAAACCTTTGCATATGTGTGAAGCTCGCTTGTTTGGGAGATTCTGGCAGGTCCACCTCCTTCCTTGTGGTCAACTTGTATATCCCTCCTGGGAGAAATTTTGATAATTTCTTGAGCGTATTTTTTTTTTTTATTCAGGATATAGCCTTTAGGGAAGAATGCCCCCTAGTGACAATAGTGGGGGATCTAAATGCCAAAATCTTGAATTCTGCTTCAAGGATTTATGGCAATTCTGACAAAGAGGAAATCTGGCACATTCCCGAGATTCTATTACCAAATAAAATAAAAACAGACAAACGGGGGTTCCTACTGCTTGATAGCATCAGAAGTTTAGATTTGGTTATTCTCAATGGGAGAGTGCCTGCTGACAAAATAGCACATTTTACTTTTCACTATCAACACACTCAGAGCCTTTTAGACTACGTGATTGTCTCCTATCAAATGTTTGGGGCTTGTGATAATTGTTTTTTCGATATGGAGTGATCATAGTATAGTGGGTATGAAAGTGGCTTTTGATCTACCCAAACTGGATCCGGGGAATTTTTGTCAGGGCATGGCTACTTTTAATAAAGCAAATAGTCGGTCCTTCTGGACGCAAAAAAACACCCTTAAAGTAGGCTTGATTGTGAAGAAGGCTTATGTAGAAAAGCAGTGTCTTGCTCATGCCAATATTATTCACTATTTTGAGGCTCAAATGGAGAAGATATGTATTTAAGTTCCTTATCTTCTGGACCTCGTTTGCCCAAACAGGGTACGTCCCTTTTGATGCCTCTAAATCAAGCCATTAACCGTCTTGTCTGGAAACAGTATATACATTTCCTTCTAGATCGGCAGCAGGAAATTAATCGCCTTAAGTGAGTAAGAAAACTCTGTATGCTTAGTGGAGGAAGGAGGGAGTTTGACGCTAAGTGGATTGGGCTGAGGGAAGCTGAAAGGGCAAAAAACTCAAGAAAGTACTGGCACCTGATCGCGGAATATTGTGATTCTTTTCAAAGGGCTCCACCCATACCAATCCCAGAGAAGGACTGGGTGGACTACATCTCCCTATTATATAAAAATAACAGTCCAGTTTCTACCGTGATGATTGACGGCGTCAAATCCACTTTTATTGAATTTGCTAAAGTTGGCCCCCCATCAGGAGAGGAAGTGGTAAGATACATAAAGAATGCTAGAACATCTGGTGCCTAAGGGCCGGATGGAATCCCGATTGTATTGATCAAAAAGGAGCCAGAGGCATGGGGTGATCTTTTAGAGCCACTGTTTAACTATTGTTTTTTTACGAATAAAATCCCCCTCTCTTGGAAGGGGAGTATTATAGTCCCTTTGTATAAAAAGGGACCGAAAACCCTGCCGGCCAGTTTTAGACAAATTGCCCTTTTGGACGCCTCAGGTAAACTATTCGCAAAAAATATATTATATATATATAGGTTCTGATATGAGATTCACGGGGCTTATCATGCAAAATTAGGACACACAATGGGCTTAAGCAGGGTTACTTATTAGCACCTCTCTTGTTTTCCTTGTATATTGCTGATCTCCCCAGAGTATTGAACTCAGTGAGGGGAGATGCCCCTAGAATCGGCGCAGAGTCCGTTGGCCCTCTATTATACGCAGATGATGTTGCAATATTTGATCTAACACTCATTGGCTTGCAATGTCGTCTGGATGCCCTAAGTAAATATGCAGAGGCCCATTTCCTGAAAATTAATATTGCAAAGAGCAAGATTTTGGTCTTCCTTAAGAAGGGGCTTAGAATAAAGAGATGTCTAAAATGGATGTTTGGCTTCGAAAAATTAGAATTAGTCGATTTGTACTTATATTTGGGGAAAGTTTTCTCAAAAACAGGCCGAGATTTGGATCACACTAAATACTGTGTTAGTAAGGCTGTCTCCCAGGCGAGTGCATTAAACAGATTTTACAAAACTTGCGGTAGACGCCATTTCGGCCATGTTTTATCAGTTTTCAAGGTAAAAATCCCTGCCTCACTAATATATGCTGCCGAGGTATTAGATATGAATTATTGGCTCTCCTTTGATAAGGCAGAAGGACGAATCCTGCGTCAAATTTGCAATTTAAATTCTTTGGCCGCTTCATATGTACTAGGCCTCGAATTTGGTTTAGTTTCGTCTTTTTTTTATCCTTGGCAATGGCTCTGCGGTGGGGAAATTCCCTCTTCTGGGGGGAGGACGGTACACTTAGGGCTGCCCTGAGAACAGGAATTTTTGACACACTAAAAGATCAATCAACGTTTTTTAGATCTTTTGTTGTTGCAAATGAAACATTTGGTCTTGGTTTGAACCCCGCTTCTCCTATGCCCAAGTCTACATTGAAACAGCTTTTAAGGAAGTCCATACCCTCTGTCAGTTTGGCTAGAGATGTTGCCAGTCCAGGCCCAGTAATGAGGTGGTCAGTGGGTGTGCCTTGGGGAATAAACCACAGCCTTATTTATCTTGGAATATCCCTCACGGGACTAGAAGGCTGATACTCCTACTGAGACTTAACTTGCTGCCTCTAAGAGAAGTTATTCGTATCTGGGATAAAATACCAAGAGAGAAAAGGATCTGCGAAATGTCCCAATTACAAATTCAAGATCTAAATCATGTTTTATTTGTATGTACGAAGTTGCAAAGTGCTAGGCATGTGTTCCTCAAGCCATTTTTTATCAAATTTAATATTCACTCTGCCCAGGAAGCGCGATCTCTGGTTCTGTCTCCCCCGAATAAAATGGTTTGTCATAAGATATATCAATTTTTTAATTTTTTTTTGTCTATTTATTAGGAATGTTTGATAGTAGTTTTATTCCTATGTTATAATATGTGAGTAGGTTGGATACTTGATTGTCTTATGTATTTATTGCACTATTTGCACATTATAGAGCACGCCCGATATAAGGATCATCCATGGGAGGTAGCAATGTATAAGGAAGAATTTTGTATTGTATGTAAAGTTTGTCTTTTTTAATTTATTAGATGTGTTTTTGTGGACCTTCATCGGAGTTCCAAACCAAAATAAACAAATTGAATTAGAATTGAAATTGGATATAAACAGGCTACACTTGGGGCAAAGGTACTACCAATGGAAGTACCCTGGATTTGGTGGTAAAGTTGGCCCTTGAACTCCAAAACGTTTTCCGTGAGTGTTGCACATTCAAGGACAAAACTGCTTGGAGTGGAAGAGTCCCAGTCGGTTCTGTTGAAGATCTCCTCTATCACACCCAAGGTGTCTCTCTGGGGGATGTTGGTATAGCGGTCCTCCACATCAAGGGTAACTAACAGGTTGATGTCATTAATGTATTGAACCTCTGTAATAAGACGTAAAACGCCAGCCGTATCCTTCAAGAAGAAGGGGGTTTGTTTGACTAGTGGCTCAATTCCTGAGACTGTAGGTCTGCCCGGGACAAGTGAGGTGCCTTTGTGTATTTTCGGCAAGATGTAAAAATAGGGCACTTTAGGATCTTTTTTAATACGGAAGTCTGCCTCCTTTTGCTCAACCAGCTCTGGCTTTCTGCTGTAAAGACTATAGCTGTAATGGTCTTGGTCAGTCGTGTCATTGGGCTACTGGCAATCGGTGTATAGTATTGGTGGTTACTGAGTTGCCTCTGGCATTCCGTGTCATAGTCTAAGGTAGACATGATCACGGTTGCGCCGCCTTTGTCAGCTTGTTTAATAGTGATGGTCGTGTTTTTGACAAGGGAACTGACAGCTGTCAATTCTGCTGTAGAGATATTGCAAAATTGTCTTGGGGTAGTGCTCTTGGCTAAGTCCTTAAGTACAGCCTGTTCAAAGGTGAGCACCTCATTAGAAACCATACTACTGTTGGGAGTGAAAGTCAAAAAGATGCGTAAACCTGAATCTCTTGTCTCGGGCGTTGGTGTCTCATGAAAGAAGGCCTTGAGGCATACTTTGTGGAAGAAATTAAGAATTTCACATTGCTTGCGAAATGTATCTATTCTCGGAGTCGGTTCATAACCTCGGGCTTTCTGTAGAACTCTTTTTTTAATGGCTGTCAGAACTCTTTGAGAAAGATTGACTATCAAATTCTCCTCTTGGTGTGGCTTCGAGTCTCTACTACATTCTGTTGTGGTTCTTCCCATTGTACTCTTTTTTGTTGCTGGTTGCCTCTTCTTCGCCCATGCCCTCTGCCCCAGCCTCTGTATAAAAAAGGTTGGCTATTGCCAGGTGGGTAGAACTGGGGGGGCCTTGGGGGAACATTGAGTACTGCCAAAAGGCCGGTCCCTGGTACTGTGGCACCTGGAACCCTAAGAACCCTTGGTGACCTCCCCTTCTTGGGTTGTTCCTGGTCCAACTCTCAGAACTTGAGTCACTGTTGGATGATGAGCCCATCCTTGTGGTGTATGAGCATTCATCGGAAGAGTTGTTTGTTCCAGAGGGAACAAAGTCTGGTTTAAGGTATGGTACACCTTTTCTTTGTCAAACTTGCGAATATCTTTCTGTAATTTCGCAATTTTTTTCTTCATTAAGTACTCCTTGTGCTCAGCAATCTCATTATTTATCTCTGTCAACATTGATTTGAAAGCGGTGATTCGAATCGTGGTCTTAAGCGCGCCTTCTGCTATTTGGATCCTTATTAGCAGGGCATCGGCTATCCTTTTAGCTGTGTTAATTTTAAGAATTCAAAAATCCCTAGTGCATTTTCATGCCACTAGGGTCCATTCTTTTTTGAAAACGTAATCCTCAAGGAATAGACGTGGGAAGTTTTTTACCAGTAGACCATTGGGGGCTATATTAGCCCCTAGATATTCTGTCATCAAGTCGCCGTGTAGTGTGATTTTTACCCATTCCCGTTTCATGGATGTCAGGGATTGTCAGTCTTCTGACTGACTGCCTGTCGCTGCACCACTTTCTGCTCCTAGAAGTGAAGGTGCTCTTAAAATTTCTGCAACTATTTCATCCCCGAAAGGTAAGACCTTGGTTCTCCTCCATAGTATAAAGGTCAAGGACTCCGGGATCAGGAGAATTTCAGTCGTAGTAAGGGTAGGCAAGACCGGCGATTGCTGGGGTGGCAAGTGAGGTGTAAGAGGAAGGTGAAAGTACCTGCCCTCAATTACATGAGGAAAGTCCCATGGGGGTTGCCCGTGCTTATAACCAATCATAAAGGAGGGACTCTAGGCTTTTTGGACAGGTGCAGCATACGTGCCCAAACTTGGTAAAGATACAGAAAGTATGCTGTTCCTAATTACGAAACAAGGGAAAACTAGGGGAACCAGTTTTGCATGGTCATGAGAAGTAGGAGGACGGGAATTTCTCCTCTTGGAATTTGAGGCCTCACACACTCGGCTTCATCATAGGGCTGCTCCTCATCAGGTCGGCACTCCAATACCTGATGGGCTCCCTATGAGGGCCTCTTTGGCGGAGATCTTTTATTCCAAATTGCCGTTTGGTGCCGTGTGGGTGAGGGGCCTAACCAGTGTAGATGAGTGAGTGGTGGTGTGTAACCTGAAGGAAGTTTAAAACAGGTTTGGAAGTACCAACGAAAACAATTTTAATCAATAGGTCTCCCAACCTGATTGAAAGAAACAAAGGCGCATGTCTGAGATTATATCTCAGGTAGGGCGCTCTATTGTGTGGTCAACATGTTTCTCGCCTGGTAGTCAATCAATCTGGTGGCGATTCGTCAGGACCTTCTAAAATCAAATCTATCTACACATGGGTGGTTATATGGTATAATCTACCTCTTTAGACCTGCCTAACACATTCTATGTGTAGTACCTGATAGTGATGTCATCAGTGCTGTCACTGACCATTTCATGAGTGATGTAATATGTGATGTCATCAGCAGTGCATTGCAGGGGCGCAAGTTATATTTAGCTCAACTAACTATAACGGCCGAATTTCTCTGGTTTTGTACAAGTGAAATGTCCAACTAACTATAACGTCTCTGAAACCTGTTTTTTTTTTGTGAAAATATATATATAGGACCCCCTCCTCGTTTCAAGGTCGATGCCAAAAGTGGAGCACCATTTCCAGGGCAACCCGGAAGCATCTTTGGATCCAGAGAGGATACAGAGCGTCGGACCCCCTGCAACCGCCGGAGAAGCCGCGAGAGACCTGCGGGATTCAGCGGACGTCGAGTCGGAGGACTCAGTGAAAGCAAAAACACCCAGCAGGTAGGAGCAAACCGGAATAGAGCGGGGTGAGGAGGTGTGCAATACGCTGCTCAGCATCCAATAGTAATACAACGCTGTGAGCAACGCTGATATTTGCCATATTTTCCTCATGTCGGCCGACGTGGTAAGAGCGCGGGAGATGACAGCTATGGAGATGTTCTCCGACACCCTCCCAACAACCAGTAAAGTTATGCAATTAAATAAAGAAAACCCACAGTGCAACAACACAGTTAAAGATCTGTTTAAAAAGCTCGAGAAAAAAATGAAATCAGAACAGAACAAATGGTGGGAATCAAGATCATTGCAAAAATATATATCGATCGGCGGCACACCAGAAACCCATACCTTCGCCAGGGGAAGAATTGAATTTTTTATGCGAAGAGAGACGCGAAACTTTACGACCAAGGCCGTCAAAGAATCTCGAAGCACAAACTTCAAACGGCGGCAGAGGCGCAAGGCAAATACAAGGAGAACAAAATCCATCCAGAAAAAGAGGAAGGGGGTATTGGAAGAACAAACCTCAGAATTAGATGACAATCATAATACTATCGTCAATCTTGCCAATATTAACTTGACAAAACAGGAAGAGAGGATTTTAAAATTAGGACTATCATATGCTCCACAAACTGACTTTGATTATACTTCTGTGAGATTAGATCTCTATAAAGGGGTACGAAAATTAAAATTAAAAAAACATTTTATTGTCAATAAAACCACTATAGAAAGTACATCAAACATAATATCGCCATCTAGTGGGACATTGGAGCTATCACAGTCTGATCAAGTGTGCTTATAAGCAATGCAAGATATTTACGAGGAAAATATGGTTGAATCAAATCTGGGAAATCCCAAGCCCTCATATAATCCTATTGCAATTCGAGACTCAATTGACATTTTACACGAGATAGTGATTGAACAAATGAAAAATCTTAATAAAACAGTACAAAACCAAACAAAAGGTTGGAATAAAAGTAATCAACAGTACAGAAATTTGATTACAAAATTACAAAAAAATAAAGACATTGTAATCCGCAACAGTGATAAAGGAGGGAATATCGTCATTTGGCCTCTAATTGACTACAATAAGGATATAGGAGTGAGGAGGAGCACCATCGCCGATAAAGCTGGAGGAGAAATCCACACACCAGCAGGGTGAGGCTGTTGTTTTGCGCGAATCAAGACAGTATCAGCACAGTGCCTAAATATGCTAAATCAAGCCTGCCAAATGCTCTATACCTACTATAGGATTAAAATGTGCCTTTACATTTAATGAGACAATTGAACTTACTGCAAGAAAATAATGACGCTCGCATTCAGGACTCCATGTTCCAGCACACATCAATAGCTGCACTGAGCATACGCCCACTGGGGGGGCGGCGATGTAATCTATTAAAGCTGCAAAGTGAAAGGAGTGCGAGGTTCAGTGTTTCATTGCTGGCAGCCCGAGAAGAAGGGGTTTTCCTCGAAACGCGTTGGCATTTGGAATGATTAAAGAGCAGGAAGGCAGACTGCAATAAGGAGCCGCATGGCGAGGCTCTGTCGAGTGACCTCCTAAAACGCTTCAGGGCACTTTGGATTACATATATATATATATATATATATATTCACTGAAAAAACCATAGGTTTCACACACGTTATAGTTAGGAATTAGCATTTAAAAAACCTTAGAAATTCAGTGAAAAAACCATAGGTTTCACACATGTTATAGTTAGCTGGACATTTTACTCGTAAAAAACCAATGAAATTGCCCCGTTATAGTTAGTTCAGCTAACTATAACTCGCGCGCCCGCAATGCACTGCTGATGACGTCACATATTACATCACTCATGACATGGTCAGTGACATCACTCATGACATCACTGATGACATCTCAAATGACATCACTGATGACATCACTGATGACATCATCCAGTGAATGTGTGTTTTTCTGAAAATTAAATATGTTTTATATATGTGTATCTCAAGGTCGATGGAAGAATAAATGGGTATATA
The DNA here is from genome assembly GCF_964204655.1 of Triturus cristatus. NCBI lineage: Eukaryota > Metazoa > Chordata > Amphibia > Caudata > Salamandridae > Triturus > Triturus cristatus. The sequence goes on along the minus strand of NC_140583.1, from coordinate 1,152,363,863 downwards.
AGTGTCTAAATGGATGATTTGTTTTTGAAAAATTGATTGTGTTACTGACTGATTAAGTGTATCTCTCACTTTGTGTATAAGTGGCTGCATGGGTTGGTGAGTAGCTACATGGGTGTCTATATAGGTTATTAGTTGTTTTTTTGAGTATCAGTCTGAGTGTCTGTATGGTACGGTGGGGGGTATTACGTAGTGCATAGATGCATGAATGAGTGACTCACTGTTTGTATGTGTTGAAGACAGCATGTGTGCAGGACTGTATGGGTGGATGAGTGTGTGTATGGGTGTGTTAGTGAGTGAATGACTGTCTCAATAGTGTCTTCAGGAGTAACTACATATGTTTTTAACTAGTATATGTGACTATTGGTGTATATATGTGAGTATATGTGAGAGGGAGAGATTGAAAGAGTTCCTGTATGAATAAGTATGTGTTTCTATAAGTGATTGTTTAAAAGACTAAGTATGTGTAAGTTTCCGTAGAAGTAAGTATGGTGGTGTGTGTATTACTGTATATGCAAGTAAATGTATGTTTTATTCTTTATTAGCATGAGTGACTATGTGTGTGAGTAACTCTATGGATGAGTGGCATTGTGTAACAGGATGTATAGATGTATGAGTACATATGATGAGTGAGTACATGTATGAGTGACTGTATAGGACTGTTGGTGAATGAGTGGATGTGTATGTGGATCTTAGAATTACTGAAGAGGTTGTTGTAACTGGTATTGGTATGTCCATTGTTTTGAAATTTTTAGTCTCTATTTCTGAATGTGTGTATCAAAGCTTATATTAAGGTGAGAGGAGGTCTGCCACTCTATCACAAGGATGATGTCATCAGTGATGTCATTTGAGATGTCATCAGTGATGTCATGAGTGATGTCACTGACCATGTCATGAGTGATGTAATATGTGACGTCATCAGCAGTGCATTGCGGGCGCGCGAGTTATAGTTAGCTGAACTAACTATAACGGGGCAATTTCATTGGTTTTTTACGAGTAAAATGTCCAGCTAACTATAACATGTGTGAAACCTATGGTTTTTTCACTGAATTTCTAAGGTTTTTTAAATGCTAATTCCTAACTATAACGTGTGTGAAACCCATGGTTTTTTCAGTGAATTTGAAAGGTTTTTTAAATGCTAATTCCTAAATATAACGTGTGTGAAACCTATGGTTTTTTCAGTGAATTTCTAAGGTTTTTTAAATGCTAATTCCTAACTATAACGTGTGTGAAACCCATGGTTTTTTCAGTGAATTTGAAAGGTTTTTTAAATGCTAATTCCTAAATATAACGTGTGTGAAACCCATGGTTTTTTCAGTGAATTTGCAAGGTTTTTTAAATGCTATTTTTTTTTTTATTCTTCATTTTTTTCAAACATATTTTTAATTTAATTTTCTTATCTTTTATAAAGACTATGCTTAAATTTTTAAAATCCTTAAATATTTTTTTTATATATATTTTTTAAAATAAACATGTAAAATTTATTTCCAGTTTTTTTTTTTTTTTTTTTTTTTTTTTTTATAGTACGCGTACCGTAAGCTCACGGTAAGCGTACGGTTTACGCAACGCCCGTAATCTATCTACGCTGCTTGCGTATAGTTACGTACTTTGCGTAGCCGCGCGTACTGCGCGTGGGACGCGTGCGCGCTTACGCAACACGCGCACGTTACGCGGAAGTGCCGGGGAGTGACTGTTATGCGCATGCGCGCAAGCGCGTGTCTTTTTTACGCGCACGCGTACTTTTTGCCGTAAGCGTACCGTAAGCGTACCGTAAGCGTACGGTAGGTCATGTGATCTTGAAACACAACTTTTGATTGGTTGAAACTACTTTCAGTTCTAGAACTCTCCTACACCACATCCATTCCCCTCATTTCTGCTTGTGATCCCTTGGGAGAAGGAGCTGGTTTGTCTTTGGGATACGATGGCAGAACAGCAGAGCTCTTCTGAGAGTGAGGCTAGCACCAGCAGCACTGTCTTGAGGCAGAGAGCGAGGAAAGTAAAGCCTTCTTACGTTTGGGAGTATTTTACTTTTCCAGAAGGCCAGCAAAAGGTGAATGCACCCTTAGTTACTTGCAAGCTGTGTAAGCGTGTACTTTCTAGAGGTAATCCTAACAGGAAGTATTCCTTTGGGAATCACACCATGAAGAGACACCTCCAGGAAGTACACAGAAGGACACATGGTCATCTTTTTGGAGGTAACTCTTCAGAAAGACGAGCCAGTACATCCACAGCAGCTCAGCCTGGACAATCATCTGCAGGGCAGACTCCTTCTTCTGCAGGTCAGGTGAGCCCTTCATCTGTGGGGGGAGAATCTCCTTTTGCTGGCCCTCTGGAAATTAACCCTCGGTTTGCGAGGGTTGAAGTACGGTGCGCCACTTGTCACGATCTAATTACTTATAGGGAGACCAGTGTTTCCCTGGTGAACAGTAAAATAGATCAGCACACTTGTCGTACCGTCTAATATTCCCAATCTTTCTTTCCTCTGTCCCTGCATGAACACAACGGTTCTTTTAAGAGCCAACCTTATCTTTCATCTTTTTTTTTCTTTTTTTTTAAAAACTATTTTTTTTTTTTTTTACCGTACGCGTACGGTAAGCGTACCTTTTTTTTATTTTTTAAAAAAAACCACTAAAAATCATTTATCTCATTACAAAGTCCTTGAGAGACTACAATTTTTATTTTTAACTTACCATACTCACTCAAAAAAATATTTATTCATTTGTTTTTTTAAAAAATAGTTTTTAAAATGGTTGTAGTTTCCGAAAATTTTCTATATCGATCTGAAAATAAAGAAAAAAGTATTAATATTTTTTATCCATTTTATAATACAATACACATATTTACATTTTTTACAAAAAAATATTTTTGCCTTATTTTTGCTGTTTTCAGAATATATTGCATTTCACTATTAATTGTGAAAGCAATTGCATTCATCATTTTACAGCGGGCAAAAAAAATTAACAATCACAAAGATTGTATTAAAAAAGCCCAGAATGTCTTCTCACTTAAACTTATCATTACAGAAATGCATATTATTCTAAAAAAATATCATCTAAAAACAATACTTTTTTCTTTAAAATACCGTCTGATATGTTTGTTTCAGAAGTATAATCACAATATTATATCTCAAATAACTCCAAAATACATCTGATTTTATTTCCTTTAGGCCAAATAGTATTTTTTTTTTTTCCTGGAATAAATTTCCAAGGGAAAACCATTAAAATTCTAAAGTTTAATCTGTCCAGATCTCACCAATTCTCTGTAACATTTTGGTTCACGAAAATTTTTTGAATAATTTATTTAGTCCACAATAGAATTGCTTACTTTTCCACATGGCCAAATAGTAATTTTTTAAATCATTTTTGAAAAAATTTCCAATGGCAGTCCAATAGCATTCCATAATTTAAAATGTGCAGAAGTTACCGATTATCTCTAAATTATTGGTTTTTGAAAATTGCATTAAAATTTAAAAAAGTCCACATTACAATTGGTTATCTTTCCTTTAGGCCAAATGATAATTTTAAAAATCTTTTTTCTACAAAATTGCAATGGTAATCCAGTAAAATGGTAAAATTATTTTGTCCAGATCTTGCCAAATCTCTCTAAAATTTAGGTTTCAGGAAGATTAGATAGGAATTTGCTAAATCAAAAGGCAAACGTTGTTTGAAAATCAATTTGGAATCATTACACAGTGTCCAGCCTTTTTCACATTTTAGATAAACTGTGTAATGTCCAGAAGTAACAGTAGGTCCATCATGGAAAATTATTGCAACAGTTACAAAAGTTTTTCCTGAAATTGATAATTGCTGTCCTGTAAACTTCTTTATTAAAGTATCCAATTTTGATCCATCAGCTCTACATCGTTGCATCATTAAAATTACATACTGTCCGTATTCCCTTAAAATTAATGTTGAAAACATGTCAGAATTACACTCACCACATTTCATGCTATGATTAGCATCTTTAACTAATTTTGCAAAAGTGACTGTTTTACTCTCTGGCAATGTCAAATAAATAAACCTTTCATTATCAACAATAGAGCCACATATATTATAACAATTATCACAACTATGTTCCCATTTATAAGAGAGACCAAAAAAAATGTCAATGGGAACTCCTTCTTCTTCCACTACCTGAAGAAAATACATCAAAAATTCGTGTGCATCTTGCTGTTCATTTTGAGAAAACTGTGTTCGTCCTGAACATACATCTAAAAGTTTTCTAATTTCAGTAGCACTTTCTATTTGAGTTTTATCTTTACTCAGCTTTTGAAAAAGGAGACTGAGCTCTGAACAGAATCTTTTTCCCTGATTTACTATTATCTGCTCTTGCAAACTTTCCAGATAAAATGCAACATTCAGCACTACATTAGCGTAGCAGTTGACACCAGAGCTATTTTCAAAATGACATCCTACAACCTGTTCTTCATTTTCCTTATTCTTTTTGCTTACAATTACATCACTCCTCTTTTTTTTCCTCTTCTCTACATCTTCATTACAGATATTCTCATTTCTCCTTTTACGAGAAACTACACGTTTCTCCAACACAGGATACTGACCTAAATGAGGAGCATAGCTTCTTCTTAATCTATTATACTCCTTTACACAGTTTGTATCAGCACTAACTTTTGAGTCATCAAAGTCTATCATGAATAAACCTGATAATGTTTTGACTCGTGACAAAGCAACATATGCCATACCTTCTTTGAACACAGTTGAACCAATGTTCACAAATGCACAATCTACAGTCAATCCTTGAGACTTGTGGATAGTTACAGCATATGCTAGCGAAAACGGTAACTGCTTCCTACGTACATATAAGTCTTTCACAAGCATGAAACGAACTGAACAACGACAAATGTCTTTAACTTCCTCTATCTGATCAAATTTTATCTGTAAACATTCAATTCCTTCTTTTTTCTGATAATTAATAAAACCCACAACTCTTCCCATCGCTCCATTCACTAAGCCTTTCTCAACATCCAAATTTCTCCTTAAAAACACTCTACAGTTCATGCAAACATAAAGATTTTTTTCTAATCCTGCTGTTTTGGAGATGTTCTTCTCTAGTGAGTCCAATTTATTTTTCAGTTTGCCTGTTACTGTGACTGTAATTCTTCCATCCTCAATTTTTTCCACTGCTTCCAATTTCCTGATGTCTTCCTTTTCCAATTTCAAAAGCTCCTCATTAAATATTGAGCATTCACGTAGAGTTGGCATTAAGCAGATGACACTTTTGTTTTCTGCAATATTCTTGTATATTTTCTCTGCAACTATTTCTTCCTTTGGAAATAAATTATGTAGCAGCCGACTCTGTAATGCTTTTTTCCCAACATCTGTGAGTAGTCCAATCCTGATATCTTTCAGAATACTTCCATATTCTTCATCGTTTGCTTGCCTCATATTAGTTGTAAGTTCCTTGTACTCAAAGAAGGACCAAATATTTGTATTTCCAATGCTTCCCAATGACTTCTTTGTGTCTTCATGTGTCACAGTATTAAACACTGGTTGTCCTTTAACTGGAGTAAGTTGCAAAAGATCCCCAAAAACTATGACGTGTTTTCCACCAAATAACACGTCATAGTCTGTCTTCAAAATTTGCTGCATTCTTAAATGCACAAAGGCAAGCATTAAGTTTGATACCATGCTCACCTCATCAATAATGAGAACTTGCATCTTCTTCAATACTCGTGAAACTTCCAAGGATGCTTCTCCAGTTAGCTTGTTGAATTGTATTTTGTTCTCATGCTCCACTGGTAACATTAGCAAACGATGTAAGGTGATTCCTTTTATGTTATATGCTGCTAACCCAGTTGGAGCAGTAACCACACAAGACAAAGTAGAATCCGTTTTTTGCTTTAGGTAGCTTCTGATGACTTTAATTAGGAAACTTTTTCCAGTGCCAGCTTGTCCGCTTACATACATCCTGATTGGATGAAATGATGTGCATGAGCACTCTTTTTTGATATGTAGAAATCCGTGATCAATTTTGTTTTTGATCTCTTCATAACTTTGTTGCTGCTCTTGATTCAGTTGTCTTTCCAAATTTTCTAAGTCTATAAATTCTTCTTGAGCTTGATTCATAGCCGTTTCCACTTCATTCATGGCTATTGATGCTTCATTTTCAACGATTGGTTGTCCTAGGGGATCTTGACTGTGTGTTCCTGAACTTTGGCTGTCCTGAGAACTGTCTCTAGCTATTTCTGCTGCAATTGTAGTTTCCTGTTCAATTTCTTCATTTAACATTTGCAGATAAGTTGAGAATGTACTGCATTGTATGCTGTCTTTGCAAGCATTAAAAGAATCTTCATAGCTCTGGAATTCTCCCAGTAGTTCATCCTCTGTACGCCATGGTTTAAACAACTGTAAAAGAGCCAAGTAGTAAAATTCTTTCTTGTCGGTAGTGTCGCAACTCAGCTTCCGGTGATTTATCAAACTTCCTTTGGTTTGCTTCACCAAACATCCTTCTTCACCAACAACTTTATATTTTCCACTGTTGATGTCTTCTGCAGCTTTCCGTGAATAAATGTAGTTCTGTAACACTTCATAGAGACACATGTTCTCCAGATGATGACTTCTCTTGGGATAATATGTGTCCAACATGTTTGTTTTCAATATGTCTGTACTTTCTGGGTCATTCTCAGCCAAATATTCAATTTCTCCAACAGATTTCAGTACCCGATTTCTCATTGCTGCAAGGCCTAAACTTGCCCAAATTATTCTTCTTGACTTCGAGTAGAGACTTGCAGAAGATAACCTATCTGAACATTCGTAGGATCCAATTTCTCGATGCGATAACATCTTCAAACTGAAACTGTACAGCTTCTTACTGACAGTCTTCTCGTGAGAAATCTCTTCCCACATTTCCTTCAATTCTGTTTTTTCTGATTTCGTAATGTAAGACGTTACATATCGAGCAACAGCAATGGAATTGTCAGCAACATACTGTATATCCATGTTAGCGTTCCACATGGATAAAATGACTGGGTTGTAGTCATTTATATTTTTTGATTCTTCTTTTCTTTTAAGGTTGTAGGTATTCTTAGGTGATTTTCTTGTGATAGTATGTCTCACAGCTGACATAAAACTGTTGACTCTTCCATTTGTAAGAACAGGTCTAGGAAATCCAAATCGACATTTAGTGTAGTATTTTTCTTTGCTCTTGTATTTCCGTCGACAGTATTTTCCACACCGATGACTTTGGAAACGTAGAACTTGCTCCTTTAACTTGTTCTCTTCTGTGCTTTTAGGTATAGCACATGTTGCATATTCTTCAATGTAAGATAACACTGCTTCATCAGTATCTGTTCCAAACTTTGGGGCATCCTTGATCCACAGCAGCATATGAATATGAGGAGCACCTCTTGCCTGGTACTCTTTTCTCCAAAAGAAATCCACTACTTCTCCAAGGGGTGGATTTTTTTTATTGCAGATGAAGGACATCATAGCCTCAAATCTATGATTGAAATATCTGCAAACATTAACCGGATCCAATGAGCACAGTTCTCCTGCTGTCTTGTATTCGATGTTTTTAATGTTTGAATTGGCCTCTCGTAGAAAATCCAGTAAATCATCCCAAGCGTACTCGGCACAGCTTAGGGTAAGGAACCATGTTGGTGTTCCTAAATTGCGTAACATGCATTTTAGTTCACCATGGCGTCGGTACCAATATTCATTTGTCCCACGCTGACAAGCCATCAGATTGATCAGTTGTGTTTCCAAATGATCATCTCGGTGCTGCACTTTCTCCATAAAATCCTTAGCAGACACATTTTGTAAATGTACTCCACTTTTTAAAATGTGATTTACTGCATAAGACAGTGCAGACAAGTCGCTTTCAAATAAAAGATGGAACAAATAAGGAATACTTTGTCGAAATCTGGGATCTTCAGCATATAGTCTTGTAGTTCGATACTCTGAAGCTGGAATCTGTTCTGGACGTTCATCGTATCGTCCTCCTTTTCCTTTAGGAAACAGCTGGGGAAAACATCGAGCTTCCAAGCTCTCCTCCCATACACTCACGGGATTTCCTTTTGCTTTCTTCATCTGAAAGAGATCAATATTGTCTCCCATAACTTCTTTCGAATGGAGAGGATGTATGCTAAAATGTTCATAAATTTCTTCTTCCTTTGACTTGTCCACTTTTTCAATTTGTCCAGTTGGTGTTTCTGTGTCTCCTTGTAAATCTTCTTCTTCTTCTTCTTCTTCTTCTATATAAATTGATTCATACCATTTGTTATTTTTTTTCAAATACAAATTTGCTCTTTGTACTTTCCGCACATCTACCAGCTCCTGCCAAATCTTCTTATTCTTTGTAGGTACACCATTAACCAGAATAATTAATGGTTCAGTTTCCAAAGTATCCGCATCAATAGTTTCCATATTTTTTTTCAAATCCAAGGGCAAATACACCACTCTACCTTTTAAACCTCTCAGTAAATCTGAAGGAGGTAATTTACCAGTTTTGGGCTCCATACGTACTATGGTCTGGAACGGATGAACACATTGAATGAGTATAGACTCATATGTATTTAATTCAGAAAGTTCAGCAGGAATAGCATCCAATTCTAAATTATTATGTACAGCTCTGGTCGGCATTCTATTTTCCTCTAACTTGTTGTAGCAGTATTTACAAATACGCTGATCTTCACCCAATTCAAAACAATTTTCAAGAAATATATATGTGGCAAAATCCATCCACTTATAATTATCTTCATTTTCACTCTTTCTGTAGAGATCAACATTCCTAGTTTGTTTTCTATAATGAGTTCTGCGGCAACAAATACAAGTAACATTTGGTCTTTCATTAGAGATTATTGCAAATTTTGTTATGTGATCATTAAATGTCTTACTTACACAAGGTTCTACATTCTCTTCCACTTCTGCCTCATTTACTGTGTCCTTCTCTGCACTGTTTTGTTCAGGACCAAAGTAACAAAACTGAATTTCATCAACAACCTTCTCTACATCTGATACCGTTCCTCGGAACAGAGCCCTATTCAATTCATTTAACTTTATTGCTGGACTTTTGGCAAAATACAACCGTCTCACAAACTTTCTCATTTCAGTATGATGAACAGCCAGCATCCTAAAATGATGGAAAACACTATTGCACACTTTTCTAGATAGACAAGCAAGAGAATGACCCTGCAAACCAGTATTCTCTCTCACTCTGCATGGATCCAGACTTTGAAGCACCTTAATCTTTTGTTTTACACTTTTTTTACTATATTCTCTTAGAAACTCTCGAAATCTGTCAATAGATTCCTGACGCACAGTGCAAATACTACTACAATTCCAAGTGTACACTGGGGCTTTAGGACGTCTCCCCATTGCCTCATCTGCCATCACTTGTACCTCATCTCTTGGAACCATTATCTCCTTCTCCATTATGCAACCATTTTTTACTTCGTATGAACGACCTCTGGTGTCAACTGCATGCAGCAAACTATTACTTTGAAAATAGCTCTCTTCATTAAAAAAAGGTTCACTACTTGAACTATGCATCCACTTTCCTAAAAACACTTTACAAAAGTTTGTTCTGTTCACTACTCTTTTGCTTTTGCTTTGTGATTTCAGTACATTAACCATTTTATCTAATGTACGCATCCTATTCAAAATTAAAATGAATAGTTTCCTTTTTAATTCTAATGCCTTTGCTGCAATGGCTTCAATTTCTTTTTTTCTCTTGTAATATTTTGCCTTTTGCTTATATTTCTTTATATCCTTTATCAAATTGGACATAACTCTTCTCTGAAACATTTTTCTACGTATCTCTTTAAATGCTGTTTTTCTGTTTATGTTAAACTTTTCAATTGCAGAAGGTATATTTGCATTAACTAAATTCTCAATTTTTTGCTGTTCTCTATTTTTTGTTACATTTTTCCGAGAACAGACATTTTGTACATTTTTCTTTGTTTTGAATATTTTGTTTAGAAATTGTTTTTTTTGCTTACCAGAAGATTTTTTCTTTTTCCCAACATCAGCATCTTCTACTAACTTTGGTCCTCCAGTTGTCTTCAAATATAGTTTTTTTTTTAGCGTTTTTTGAACTCGAGATTTTGTAGGCATCTTAAATTTTGTTCACTGTTCTTCAGCAATACCTGAAAAAAACTAAAAAAAAAATCCGTTATTGTATTTAAATATATTACTAAATTTCTTTTCACAATAGTCACAAAACGAAATTTCTTTGCCAATTTGAATGCACACAAACTGCTCTTTTTTTTGGGCAAGTGAAAATCTCTTTTACAAACTGTCACATTATGAAACCCCTTTTCAGATTTTTTAAAAAGCCCATGTCCACAGTGCTACACTCCACCAAGGGCAACCAGCCTTAGTGATGCTGAATGTATTTGCATTACAGACTTAAACCTGAAAACCCCACTGGCTTGTACATACTGTGCATGACTATACACGGCAAGGACATGGGTGTGGGCTAAGCCTCTGCTTCTTCCCCCAAAAATTCGCTCCCCCTTTCCATCTAATGCAACTGTGAAATCACCAGAGCAAGACGCAATAAATCTCTGTCTATAATTCTTCTATGCACACAGAGTCATGTTTTCACATTAGTGCCAAAACGAAATTTCTTTGCCAATTTCAAAGCACACTTACTGCTCTTTTATTTTTTCAGGGGCAAGTGAAAATCTCTTTTTACAATTTGAAATCACTTTTACAGACTGACACATTATGAATCCACTATTTTTGCTTTATTTAATTGCACGTGTCCAAGCTGTTTTTTTTTCAGACCACCACCATGTGCATTCTCTGTGACTGCCTACACTCCACCAAGGGCAACCAGCCTTAGTGATGCTGAATGTATTTGCATTACAGACTTAAACCTGAAAACCCCACTGGCTTGTACATACTGTGCATGACTATACACGGCAAGGACATGGGTGTGTGCTAAGCCTCTGCTTCTTCCCCCAAAAATTCGCTCCCCCTTTCCATCTAATGCAACTGTGAAATCACCAGAGCAAGACGCAATAAATCTCTGTCTATAATTCTTCTATGCACACAGAGTCATGTTTTCACATTAGTGCCAAAACGAAATTTCTTTGCCAATTTCAAAGCACACTTACTGCTCTTTTATTTTTTCAGGGGCAAGTGAAAATCTCTTTTTACAATTTGAAATCACTTTTACAGACTGACACATTATGAAACCACTATTTTTGCTTTATTTAATTGCACGTGTCCAAGCTGTTTTTTTTTCAGACCACCACCATGTGCATTCTCTGTGACTGCCTACACTCCACCAAGGGCAACCAGCCTTAGTGATGCTGAATGTATTTGCATTACAGACTTAAACCTGAAAACCCCACTGGCTTGTACATACTGTGCATGACTATACACGGCAAGGACATGGGTGTGTGCTAAGCCTCTGCTTCTTCCCCCAAAAATTCGCTCCCCCTTTCCATCTAATGCAACTGTGAAATCACCAGAGCAAGACGCAATAAATCTCTGTCTATAATTCTTCTATGCACACAGAGTCATGTTTTCACATTAGTGCCAAAACGAAATTTCTTTGCCAATTTCAAAGCACACTTACTGCTCTTTTATTTTTCCAGGGGCAAGTGAAAATCTCTTTTTACAATTTGAAATCACTTTTACAGACTGACACATTATGAAACCACTATTTTTGCTTTATTTAATTGCACGTGACCAAGCTGTTTTTTTTTCAGACCACCACCATGTGCATTCTCTGTGACTGCCTACACTCCACCAAGGGCAACCAGCCTTAGTGATGCTGAATGTATTTGCATTACAGACTTAAACCTGAAAACCCCACTGGCTTGTACATACTGTGCATGACTATACACGGCAAGGACATGGGTGTGGGCTAAGCCTCTGCTTCTTCCCCCAAAAATTCGCTCCCCCTTTCCATCTAATGCAACTGTGAAATCACCAGAGCAAGACGCAATAAATCTCTGTCTATAATTCTTCTATGCACACAGAGTCATGTTTTCACATTAGTGCCAAAACGAAATTTCTTTGCCAATTTCAAAGCACACTTACTGCTCTTTTATTTTTTCAGGGGCAAGTGAAAATCTCTTTTTACAATTTGAAATCACTTTTACAGACTGACACATTATGAAACCACTATTTTTGCTTTATTTAATTGCACGTGTCCAAGCTGTTTTTTTTTCAGACCACCACCATGTGCATTCTCTGTGACTGCCTACACTCCACCAAGGGCAACCAGCCTTAGTGATGCTGAATGTATTTGCATTACAGACTTAAACCTGAAAACCCCACTGGCTTGTACATACTGTGCATGACTATACACGGCAAGGACATGGGTGTGGGCTAAGCCTCTGCTTCTTCCCCCAAAAATTCGCTCCCCCTTTCCATCTAATGCAACTGTGAAATCACCAGAGCAAGACGCAATAAATCTCTGTCTATAATTCTTCTATGCACACAGAGTCATGTTTTCACATTAGTGCCAAAACGAAATTTCTTTGCCAATTTCAAAGCACACTTACTGCTCTTTTATTTTTTCAGGGGCAAGTGAAAATCTCTTTTTACAATTTGAAATCACTTTTACAGACTGACACATTATGAAACCACTATTTTTGCTTTATTTAATTGCACGTGTCCAAGCTGTTTTTTTTTCAGACCACCACCATGTGCATTCTCTGTGACTGCCTACACTCCACCAAGGGCAACCAGCCTTAGTGATGCTGAATGTATTTGCATTACAGACTTAAACCTGAAAACCCCACTGGCTTGTACATACTGTGCATGACTATACACGGCAAGGACATGGGTGTGTGCTAAGCCTCTGCTTCTTCCCCCAAAAATTCGCTCCCCCTTTCCATCTAATGCAACTGTGAAATCACCAGAGCAAGACGCAATAAATCTCTGTCTATAATTCTTCTATGCACACAGAGTCATGTTTTCACATTAGTGCCAAAACGAAATTTCTTTGCCAATTTCAAAGCACACTTACTGCTCTTTTATTTTTTCAGGGGCAAGTGAAAATCTCTTTTTACAATTTGAAATCACTTTTACAGACTGACACATTATGAAACCACTATTTTTGCTTTATTTAATTGCACGTGTCCAAGCTGTTTTTTTTTCAGACCACCACCATGTGCATTCTCTGTGACTGCCTACACTCCACCAAGGGCAACCAGCCTTAGTGATGCTGAATGTATTTGCATTACAGACTTAAACCTGAAAACCCCACTGGCTTGTACATACTGTGCATGACTATACACGGCAAGGACATGGGTGTGGGCTAAGCCTCTGCTTCTTCCCCCAAAAATTCGCTCCCCCTTTCCATCTAATGCAACTGTGAAATCACCAGAGCAAGACGCAATAAATCTCTGTCTATAATTCTTCTATGCACACAGAGTCATGTTTTCACATTAGTGCCAAAACGAAATTTCTTTGCCAATTTCAAAGCACACTTACTGCTCTTTTATTTTTTCAGGGGCAAGTGAAAATCTCTTTTTACAATTTGAAATCACTTTTACAGACTGACACATTATGAAACCACTATTTTTGCTTTATTTAATTGCACGTGTCCAAGCTGTTTTTTTTTCAGACCACCACCATGTGCATTCTCTGTGACTGCCTACACTCCACCAAGGGCAACCAGCCTTAGTGATGCTGAATGTATTTGCATTACAGACTTAAACCTGAAAACCCCACTGGCTTGTACATACTGTGCATGACTATACACGGCAAGGACATGGGTGTGTGCTAAGCCTCTGCTTCTTCCCCCAAAAATTCGCTCCCCCTTTCCATCTAATGCAACTGTGAAATCACCAGAGCAAGACGCAATAAATCTCTGTCTATAATTCTTCTATGCACACAGAGTCATGTTTTCACATTAGTGCCAAAACGAAATTTCTTTGCCAATTTCAAAGCACACTTACTGCTCTTTTATTTTTTCAGGGGCAAGTGAAAATCTCTTTTTACAATTTGAAATCACTTTTACAGACTGACACATTATGAAACCACTATTTTTGCTTTATTTAATTGCACGTGACCAAGCTGTTTTTTTTTCAGACCACCACCATGTGCATTCTCTGTGACTGCCTACACTCCACCAAGGGCAACCAGCCTTAGTGATGCTGAATGTATTTGCATTACAGACTTAAACCTGAAAACCCCACTGGCTTGTACATACTGTGCATGACTATACACGGCAAGGACATGGGTGTGTGCTAAGCCTCTGCTTCTTCCCCCAAAAATTCGCTCCCCCTTTCCATCTAATGCAACTGTGAAATCACCAGAGCAAGACGCAATAAATCTCTGTCTATAATTCTTCTATGCACACAGAGTCATGTTTTCACATTAGTGCCAAAACGAAATTTCTTTGCCAATTTCAAAGCACACTTACTGCTCTTTTATTTTTTCAGGGGCAAATGTAAATCACTTTTACACACTGACACATTATGAAACCACCATGTGTAACTACAACAAAAACAATTCCCATTTCTATTATTCATTTCTTAAGTTACCACATACATACCCTCTCAAACTGTAAACTCACCTTTAAAATTAGTTAGTTCTGAAAGAAATGTGACACTCAAACAGCAGATTATCAGAGCCAGGATCTCTGTTCTCTACACCTCTCTCCTCTCAGCAGAACCAGATAATGGCAAACTTTCCCTCTATTTTTCCACACATATACATGTAAGTTTCAAATCTCAGTGCTTCCCCCTTTTTTTCAAATGTAATGACACATTTCTATTGGTTGAAAACCAACCCTTTTCCAAAAGTACCCTGCCCCCAACTTGACTTCTGCCTAGTACCCTTCCCCCAACTTGACTTCTGCCTGCTACCATAGCAACAGCTCATGGAACACTGCTGTGTGCAGTTAGGTCAGAAGTTCGACACACAATGTTTCAATTCCACAGAGCAAGAGTGCTTGACTTTTCAAACCTAACAGCAAATCCATAGTACTGTTCTTTGGTTACACATTTTTTTGTACCAATACAAAACATGCTTCTTTTAATTTTCACATACAGCCTAGTTTTTTTTCTAGAATGGTATGAAACAGCCAATCAGTTCTTTTTGTTTTGTAAAAAATATGTATGCCTCCATTTCCAAACTGTCTTTCTTTTCATATTGCCATTCTACTGAAAGACACCTCCTGAGTGCATCCAGTTCTCCTTTGAAGATGTTCACAGTGTGGATTGTAGGGCACAGCTATGTCTTCTGGAGTGAAAAGTTTGCAGAGAAAACAGATATGGTGAGAGACCTTGCTTTGCCAAATGTAGACATTAAATGGATTGGTCAGAGAGGGTTAAAGTGGCACCAATTGATGCCATTGGTGAAATCCTTCATTCAAATCCAACACCCTGACCTCATAATAGTGCACTGTGGTGGCAATGACCTAGGCACTTTGACTGGGGTAGGTCTGGAAATGCTTATGAAGGACACCTTTGCACAACTGTTTACACTTTTCCCTAAAACTGCCTTTGTGTTTTCCAACATATGCCAAAGGCAAAAATGGAACTGGTCCAATCATTTCTGTCCGCAGATTGACAAAGCAAGAAAGCACGTCAACAAATCTGTTTCTGCTTTCCTCCGTGACTATGGTATGGGTGCCATTTACCACAACAACTTGCGTTATGACATGCAAGACATTTATAGAGGAGATGGTGTGCACTTCAATGATGAAGGGAACAGAGTCTTCCTCTTGAACCTTAGACTCTGCATCGGTACTTACTTGTAGGTACCACTAAAAAAATGACTTCATAAACACAACAGCTCTTTTTAGAGCTCCCTAATTTCTAAACTCTTAAATCTGCTTTTCATTTATTTTTTTTTATTTTTTTTACCGTACGCTTACCGTAAGCTTACCGTACGCGTACCCCGTGATTTTTTTTAAAATCAATAAATGTTTTTTTTGTACTTTTCTGTCCTTCTTTGACCCCCTTACAATTGTTAGGGGGTCTGTAACTCTCCTCATTGCCCCCTTTCCTTGTTTTCACTCTTTTTTTTCAGAGTGAAATACACAAAATGGCGGCCGCCGCTTCCTGGTTTCGGCCGATTCGAATGTTTACTAAGATCTAAGAGCCAATCAGAATCGCGCTCGCGCACGCCACCGTACGCTTACCGTAAGCGTACGGTAAGCGTACCGTAAGCGGGCTCAGATATATATATTGATTTAAAGGCTATTTTCTCAGAATCTACTGAACAGATTTACACCAAACCTACAAAAGGCACTTCCTTGACCTAGGGACTACCTCTCTGCCAAATTTTGAGTCATTCTGTTCAGCCGTTCGGGCTGTAGCTCGTTCTAAAGGTCCTATGGAAAAATGCATGGGAAAAACGCGTTTTGGGACCCCCCTTTTATCTCAGCCCCCGCTTGACGGATCCCCCCGAGACTTTCAGGGTAGGAGCGGAGCGTAGCGCCCCACCTATTTTGAGAAATTCGCGAGGATTCGTCGACCGGCGCCAAAGTTATTCAAAATAGAATGTTGAGGTTTTCCTATGGAAACGTGGTCCTAACTATAACTACCTACTGGCGACCGCCAGTAGGTAATATATATATATATATATATATATATATGTGTAAAAAAAAAAAAAATATATATATATATATATTATTCACTGAAAAAACCATAGGTTTCAGGGGTGTTATAGTTGGCTGGACATTTCCCTCATACAAAACCCTAGAAATTCCCCCGTTATAGTTAGTTCAGCTAACTATAACTCACGCGCCCCCTCAATGCACTGCTGATGACGTCACATATTACATCACTCATGACATGGTCAGTGACATCACTGATAACATCACTGATGACATCTCAAATGACATCACTGATAACATCATCCATGTAATAAATTAGTGCATCTTCTCACACCCTAATATAACCTTTGATACACCGACTCAAAATTTCAGACGGCCATTCTCAAAACCATAGATACTCCAATACCAATAACTACATACCCACTCTTTGACTCTTAGGTCTAAAACACCTCCACTCACTCACCTGTAGAGTCACTCATACTTACAGTCAATCAGTACAGGACTATCATATGCATTTATACACCTATATAGACACTCAGACACCGCCAATCATCCATAGACATACTCACACACCTAGTCAATCATGCAAATAATTAATCACACTCCAATTTACTCACCTATACAGTTATACATACACAAGTTCACTTACTCATGAAAATACTACCACATTCTTACGCTCTTATACAAATACTGATACAAGCACACACTAATCCATACAGCCACTCTCACAATCACACACTCTCACATATACCCAGTTATATACTCTTACACACATATACCCTGCCTTTCACATATGTAGTTACTCACACATGTACCACTGAGATATACATTCAATCAATAACACACCCATACATACACTCACCCAACCATACACTCCATCACAGATGCACTCTTAAAACCATGCACCCATAGAATCACCCACTCACACATCTATGCACAGAGTCCCACACACCCTACCCACACAAACACTCAGGCACCCATACAGATACTCAGGCAGCCAATCAATAACCCATATAAACACTCATATAGCTATTCACAAAACCACGCAGCCACTTAAACACCAACAGACAGACAGATACAGACATTCACACAATTTAGTCACTAGTCTGCAGTAAGATACATTTAATGACCCACTTATAGAGTCAGTCACGCACCTAGAAAATCATCCATTCACACACTCATTCTTCCATAGGCCTTTCCCTATATATTATAAACATATTACAACTTTACAGAAACACAGACTCACTGGATGATGTCATCAGTGATGTCAATTGAGATGTCATCAGTGATGTCATCAGGGATGTCACTGACCATGTCATGAGTGATGTAATATGTGACGTCATCAGCAGTGCATTGCAGGGGCGCGCGAGTTATAGTTAGCTGAACTAACCATACTGGGGGAATTTCTAGGGTTTTGTACGAGGGAAATGTCCAGCTAACTATAACACCCCTGAAACCTATGGTTTTTTCAGTGAATTTCTAAGGTTTTTAAATGCCAATTCCTAACTATAATGTGCATGAAACCTATGGTTTTTTCAGTGAATTTCAAAGGTTTTTTAAATGCTAATTCCTATCTATAATTTATCTCTAAAGCTATGATGTTTAATGATTTTCATTGAATTTCTAAATTTTTCAATTTCAGTGTGTCAATTCCTTTAATTATGTTTTTTTAAAATACTTTTTTATCACCTTTTTTTCAACTTATTTTTTCAATTAATTCTTTTAAAAATTAAAAAATATGATTTGTTTTTATTGGGTCATTGTAAAAAAATTGTTAATGTTTTAAAATATATTTTTATATGTTTTAAAATATTTGTTAAACTATATTTTCAAAACTTTTTTTTCCCATTTTTTTGGGATCCGCGCACCCTATGCGCACCGTTCACGATCCCTACGCGAAAGCATACGCGTACGGTAAGCGTTGGGTATGTGTTTGGTGCGCAATTGCAATGCGACCGGTACTCGACTCCAAGCCTATACGCGACACGTACGATGCACGTTACGCGACGCTTGCGCGGTTCCGCGATGCGTCATGTGCGTGCAAGACGTGGTGGGTGCGTGAATCCAACGCGAGAGAAACCATGCACCCAACGCGTTAGGATGCGCGACTCCTAATTTTACCGTAAAAAAAAAATAGCCTCTATCACTCATTTTTATTATCCCGAGGACCCCATCCCCCGGGGTTTATAAAAAAATGTTGGAGAACGAGGGGGGAGCCCTAATGCCCCCACGGTCCCAGCCGGCTCCCCGCGTCCTTCGAGAGCCGGCATTGCTTTTCCACATGGGGAGCTGCTGACATGCAGCTCCCCGTGTGGAAAAGCAATATCGTTTGGATTTTGAAAGAGAGAGCAGGTTTCCCTGCTCTCTCTTTCAAAATCCAAACGAAGTTTGCTATGGGAGGGCGGGAGACTCCCGCCCTCTCATAGCAAACAACAGTGTCTTGAGGGTGGGCACCCCAGGACACTGTAGGAGCCGGCCCTGGGGGGTGGCAGTCCCCAGGGCCCTCGATGGCTCCAGGAGGGGGGCCACGCAGCCCCCCTCCCCCTATTAATTTATAACAATTTGCCCCTGGGATTTGGCCCACCCGGGGGCTAATTATTAACGAAGCCCGGAAGCCCGCGCTTCGGGGTTTTTTTTTCCGTCCGGATCTGCGCACCCTGCGCGCATTTCGCCGTTTAAAAAAAAAAAAAAAGGGAGCCCCAGCAACACTAGAGGGTCAGAGTATTTCTACCCTACCCCTTTACATCTTTCACACACTTATTTCCCTTACTTAATCAGCCTCGCTTCTACCGAGGCACAAAATGGCTGCCAACAGTTCCTGGTTTCGAATGTACACAGACACTTGACAGCCAATTAGCATTCAGCACGTGATCGGGAGGGTGCGCGCTCGGTTTGGGGAGGGTGCGCATCGGGTGCGCGGATCCTCCTAGGCCATAGATATATCTATCTTTTTACTCTAATTTTCTCAGGAACTACTGAACGGATTTACACCATTTATGCAAAAGGCACGAGTCTGAACTGAGGACTACCTCTTTGCCAAATTTGGTGTAATTCCGTTCAGCAGTTTGGGCTGTAGCTGCGTCAACAGGTCCTATGGGAAAATGCATGGGGAAAATGCGTTTTGGGACCCCCCTTTTTTCTCGGCCCCCGCTTGACGAATCACCACAAAACTTTCAGGATAGGAGCGGACTGGAGCTGGCCAAAAGTTTGGAAAATTTTGCGAAGATTCGTCAACCGGCGCCAGACTTATTGGGAATAGAAGGTTGCGGATTTCCTATAAATAGGTCCTAACTATAACTACCTACTGGCGACTGCCAGTAGGTAAAATATGCACGCACGGTGCGCGCATGGTGAAAAACCTTAAAAAAAAAAAACTTAGCATTTAAAAAACTGTACAAATTCACTGAAAAAACCATAGGTTTCACACACGTTATAGTTAGGAATTAGCATTTAAAAAACCTTGCAAATTCACTTAAAAAACCATAGGTTTCACACATGTTATAGTTAGCTGGACATTTCACTCGTGAAAAACCATTGAAATTCCCCCGTTATAGTTAGTGCAGGCAACTATAACTCACGCGACCTCAATCCTCTGCTGATGCTAATACTGTATTTAGACACTTATTTACCCATGTTAGCTTCCATTAATTTTTAGCTATACATATATTACAAATATTTTTTTTTCAGAAAGACACATATGTCATCAGTGATGTAATATCTGACGTCATCAGCAGAGGATTGCGGTCGCGTGAGTTATAGTTGCCTGCACTAACTATAACGGGGGAATTTCAATGGTTTTTCACGAGTGAAATGTCCAGCTAACTATAACATGTGTGAAACCTATGGTTTTTTAAGTGAATATATATATACATATATATATATATACATATATACACACATATATATATGTATACATACACATATATATATTACCTACTGGCAGTTGCCAGTAGGTAGTTATAGTTGGTACCTATTTTCCACAGTGAAAGTATTTTGTTTTTCTAATAACTTTGGCGCCATTTTATGAATTCTCACAAACGTTTCTAAACTAGTTTGCCACTGACTTCAGGTGCTGCCTTGAAAGTTTCAGGGAGATTCGTCTAGCGGGGGCTGAGAAAATGGGGGGGTCTCAAAACGTGTTTCTCTTAGGAATTTTAGACACAACGGAATTTCACCAAATTTGGCAGGAAAGTTTATAGTGGTCCAGAGGAGTGCCTTTTTTTTGATTTGATGTAAATCCATTCAGTAGTTTTAGAGATGTTAACTGAAATTCAAATTTGTATATATAAGGATACGAAGGCTCCGCAAACCCTACCAATCTCCTGCTGAGATCTGATTGCCTGCCAATACTTCAACACAAGGCAAAGAAGTAAAGTTTCATAAAATCGCAATTTTTTTCATCAATTATCCGTTTACAATAAGGTGCATCAAAAGCACATTTACTTTGTAAAAACTGCTCTCACCCACAATATATTGTGGCACGCTTCATCATAGGTCTGCTGCAACGCGTCAGGGCAGACCAACGCTTGAGGCGAAGCAATAGGGTGGGGGAGACAGTACAAACAAACAAAGGAAAAAGAAGGATACCACTAAAATGTGAACATAGTGAATCTTAAAACTAACTAAGGGATATCCAAATAACAATTTTATTCCTGGATTCCCTTGTCAGGGTTAAAAAGTTAATTCATACCCTAGGATGGTGGTGAAGGGAGTGTTTTATGCACCCTACACCCCTCCGTTCTGCATGAAGGTCAACATGTTTCTGCCAGAATCCGTGCCTCTACCAGCTTTTGTCGGATCCCTATGCTAAGTTCCCTTCCTGCTCTACATACAATATAAAAACGTTATTTAAAGTGCTAAGTGCATATAGGACAAACTCAAAATTTTAGGATGATCTCTAAAATCTTAACACATTATGGGTCTCCATATAAAAACAGATTTTAAGCCTTAATATCAGTTTTAAAAAACTTTTTTTTCCTACGCCTAATGGCTCCAGTTAGGAAGCTTGCTACTCCAAAACAGACCAAGGGGGATGCTAACATCTGAAGATACAGTAGGGCTGGCTTGACTTGGACAAAGTGACAATCTCTAAGCAGTGGTAGTATACATTTCTTGTGTAAAAGGACATAATAATCACAAAAAAAGACAAAATGAATAATATCCTATTCTGAAAAATTGTCACACTGACATGGTTTCATAGTCCCAGGTTTAGAAAAACCCTCAGGTACAGATAAAAACCAATGAGCCATCTGCAGACGAAATCTTGTTAGGATAAAACGATGGAAAGGTTTGCCAATACTTAGTAAGTAAGGTTGGACTTGAGTGTTCATAGATAATGTAACATAGCGTCTTACAGATGGTTTTTGCAGCTGCTCTTCTTCCCTCAAACCTTGGCGCTTAGACAAAAACTGCAGTCTAATATTTTTAATTAAAAGTTTATCCATGGGTTTGGGGCTTAAAACTAAATCAGAGCGACCTAGCCAAGTTGTAAGTTCCTTTAGATACCTAAACCAGAGGATGTGGCTCTCTATAATGCTAAACAGTCAGTAATTATTATTTGATTTAAGGTTTTAGTGGGATTTGCCCAAATTCTCAACCATCGCATCAGTGGAGCTACTACAATCTGATCTGTGATGTACCCCATCCCTAGTTCTTCATGTATTATATAAGTGGGCGTAGAAAACGGAACTGCCAAGACCTCACATAGAAATTTGTTTTCCTCCTGCTGAATACCTCTCCCTTCTTTGTATCCCCAGATGTCACTACCATAGGTTGCCATTGAAATGCATTTCTCCTTGTATATCTTCATCAGGGCTACGACAGGTTTGGTCCCTAGTTTTTTAGCAAAATTTAGTGTAGCCCCTGTAGCCCTTGCAAGAGTATTCTTTTTTTCGTCAAAAAGTACCCCTAAATAAGGATAAAATGGGACCTTTGTTAGCTCTATCCCTTTACAATAAAACATTTTCTTTTTTTGGGACTTTTCAGGGCCAATGGACATAGTATGGGATTTTTTTTAAATGTATTGATAAATCTAAAGAATCCATAAAGACTATAAAAGCATTTAAAGTGATTGGAGGCCCATTGCTGTTCTTGCTAATATAACCTTATCACCTGCATATAATAATGCAGGAATCATCTTGTCGCCAAATCTAGGAATGTCTCTACAGCTGCCTGTTAGGGAATCTCCCAGATTGTTTCTGTATAGGGTGAATAAGAGAGGGGCCAGGATACAACCTTGGCGTACCACTCTTTTCACATCCCAGGTAGTTGTCAAGTCCCCATTACTATTATACCTAACAGCCGCTGTATTATTTTTGTGGATGGCATTTAAAAAGTCCACCAACTCTGGTTCGAGGCCCATATCCCTCAAAATGGACCACAACTTTGATCTGTTGACACAGTCAAACGCTTGCGTTAGATCCATAAATGCCAAATGGATTGTTCCTTTTTTGCAATGGTGTACTTGCCTACCACTAAGTGTAGATTTAGACATTGGTCGAAAGTCCCTTTACCTGGGCTAAAGCCATATTGCAGGTTGGAAATAGTTATAAGGTCAACCAAAAATAGTGATTCAAGTGACTAAAGTGCTATATCAGCTACCTTTATTGTTACTAAATCATTTTGGTGTGACGCGGGCGTTCATATCGTTATACGCCACCACTAGTGAGGGAACATTGCCCTTATATAAATTGTGCACACTAAAATGCAAGTTTCAATATTGCAAGTGTTATGTGTCTTCATCCTAACATAAATGAACACACCTACTTAAAACAATTATGTTGGCAAACATGCCCCCAACAGTACTTTTATCGACAATTCTATGAACTATTGTGCTTAAGGTCACACACATAGCCAAACACTCAGTGCATCTTACAGAGTTTACTGTATCATTCTCTAAAACTGGCACGAGAGAAGAGGGCGATCCCCTGTAGTCACACACTGGTTTGGAAAAATTGCAATCAGGTAAGTATCGTAAGTATCAAGCAAAGCTCGCGCTCATAGAAATTCTCACTTTGTTCATCTGGCCATCCTGGTCTGATGGGGCGTGTAAAGTTCCTCATAGGCCATTGGAAAGCCCTCCGGCTCTTAACACTTATTGCGTGCTCCCCTAACGTGGGCTCTCATAATGTACAATTAGCCATCCCTCTTCCCCAGTTCCTTAAGTCGTCAAGGGTGGTGCACAGCCACAATTATGGTATTTCCTGGTGCCGTGCAGGTACCCGGCTTCAGGACCTTGCCGGCCCTTCTATGCTGATCGGCTTCCCGTCATGTGTGCCGCGTCCCAATTACTGCCCGTGACCCATCCACCCTGGGCAGTGAATCCTGGGACAGGGTGTCTCTTGCAGGTGAAAGGCAGCAGCTACTACTGCTACTGCTCAAATCCACAATGACAGAAATCAGGAAGAAGGAATCCTTATGCCAGGGGAAAGTAAGAGTAAGAGCACCACTGTCTTGACAGATTCAACAGAGATCGTGGGGACCTGAAAACTTTCCACTAATCTAAACCTGTCGCATTCTGCCCTCAGGGCTACAATCAGCTAAGCCGCAGCAATGCCATGCCTAGCCTACGATGCCTCAGGATCATAGCCCTATATGGGAAGAGAACATCTATAACAGGTCAGTCCCGCCAACACACCAACCACACAATGAGCTATTGGCCACAATTAGGCTGTCCGGTTTTAGGTTTAAACCTATAATAGCTGATAAAATCCTACCGGAAGGGAAATAGCTCTCACCAGTGTAAACATATAAACACTGAAAAAAAAACTGCACAACCACAAACTAAATGCCATTCAAAGAAAGGAAAAGGAGAGCGAAAGACTCATTTGTATTTGTTCTTGAAGGGGCCAATACAATGTAACTTTGTTATATAAGGTAGCAGTAAGAAAGACTGGGCTAACATTATTCTGCTTGAGTTTTGTTGTTTAGGGATGTCACTAAAATATTGTTTCTTCATCCTTTTTTTAGTTTTGTGGTCTTTGGTCTAAAGATATAGGGGTCAGACGCATGTTTTAGGTGTTGTTTATTTATTTTATAAACTGTAGAGAATCAGGAAATATCAAAATCATATTTGATTTTTTTGGCTACGTTTGAGTTTTTCACTGATAGGAAAAATATAGGTTTTATAAGAATCTTTCCCAATATGAACCATCACACTTGCCCACAGAGAATGGGTAAAAACCCTTGATACATCAGCCCCTTTTCTAGTGAGTCAGTATTGATAGTACGTGAATTGCCAAACACCCCAGGCTTTAAACATTCAATGCAAGGTATAGTGACAGGTATATGTGAAAAGTGTGCAGTCACAAAGCATCTGGGATACTGGTGAAAACATGACACCAGACTTTTGGAAAACATGGAACACAGTGTCACTTGGAATGCTGCTGCAAAAAGTCCTGACCTGAAGTGCTTCCCTGTAAGAGATCCTTAAAACTTGTTAAATGGTATGCTGAAAGCATCTTTACACTCTTCGGAGTTAATGAAGAATGATATTGACTTTTTAGTCCATTCTGGTGCACTGTTTTGTTATGCACGGTAACTAAAACGCAAATATCTCTCATTTTGTGCTTTGTGCGGCATCAACGAAAGAGTCATCCCAACTG
The DNA here is from genome assembly GCF_964204655.1 of Triturus cristatus. Taxonomy (NCBI): domain Eukaryota; kingdom Metazoa; phylum Chordata; class Amphibia; order Caudata; family Salamandridae; genus Triturus; species Triturus cristatus. The sequence goes on along the minus strand of NC_140583.1, from coordinate 1,152,338,775 downwards.
TGTCACTTAGCTAGTGGTTCTCAGTCCTAGAGGCCATGAATGCTATATTATCCATGTGGCAACCGTTTACAGAACTTTTGCTGAGTGAGGATGCCAAAGGCAAGAAGTGTGAGGATCTTTGGTCACATATTGACGGTGATTTGAAATAAAGTACACTCTACTGCATACTTAGATTTTTACAGGAAAGCATGACTGCTGTAGTGGACATAATAAAAAAACTAGAATTTGAAAACACCCTTGTCTACCAAGTGTTCAGCATAATTGGTGTAGATGTGAAACATCTCCTTGAGAGTAGGCTGGGTAACACTTTTAGTGACTTTGGCACTGCAACATATTCCATGTTAGAGTGCTTGCCACTTGGTAAGCCAATATATGTTGAAGAGAAATTCAGGAACTTTTATTTTACAATGTATTTAGAAATAGCCCTTCACCAACCATGGCATTTGAAGTCAATGAAGCCTCACTGTGGTATTCTGTACAAGTTATAGATCCCTTCTGTAAAGGGAAATTTTCTCTGGAGTTTCAAAAGTACTGCCTCATTTTGACCGCTTCAATAACTCTGAGGGCATATGTGCCCAGTCCAACGCATATGTTGCAGAACCTGTCACAGAGAATCACAATCTTCAGGTGCACCAGTATTGGCATGGAAAGCTATGTCAGTTAGCAAATTGTATACTGGCTACTTTGGCTTTGCCTGTCTCAAGTGCCAATGCTGAGAGGGCCTTTTCACAGAAAAAAATGTTTACATGGGAAGGAAAGAGAGATCGTGCATGACCAAAGACTCACTGAAGAAGTATTGTATGGTGTACTACGATAACTTTGATTTGTAAAAATGTATTTAAACCTCATTTACACTGTACGTACACTGTCTATATGCCATGCACTATCAGTGCTGAAAGCAAGCAATAATGAAAACAAAAAGTTCCACGGAAAAACACTGTTTCTGTTGTTTTTAATGGCACAAAAATGTGTAACCACTGATAACCACTGTAAGGTATCGAAATCACTTGAAAACACTGAAAAAAACCCACCAGAATTACCAAAAATAGAAACTGAAAACAGGAAAGCCTAGCTACAATTAATATGTCTTTGGTGGCTACAATAAATGCCCTCACATGGCAGTCAGAGAAACTAGAATTGCAACTAGATCTGATTCAAGTTCTAGCCACCTCAATTGCTAAGATGGAGGCCATATTAACTAACCTGGAGAAAAGGGAGCAATGCACCAACCTCACAGGAAATGAACAGCCATCATGCAACTGCCACAAAATAGTTGAAAAATTATGCACTTTAACGGAGTTAAAAGCTTCTATGATTTCAGAGTGGAAACTCGCTTCCAACACCTACACAAACAAGGCTCACATACATTTCCTGCAACTTTGGATGCGGTAAGCCTACTACCAGAAAAAACTGTTACAAGAGGTCTGATGGATCCTTTAAATCTATTTCTAGAGAAATCCGTTAATCTCTAGACTCTTTGGCAGAGGGCTCATCAGACATAGCATCGAATACATCTCTCCCGCCTCTTGCCTCAAAACAGAAGCCAACAACTAATTGTCCTGATATTCCTAGAACAGCTGTTCACAAAGTTGATTCCCATGGATCTACACCTCTCAATAAGCCAACAGCTGAAAAAACCCTTCCTAACACCAACAATGATAATACTACACAAAAGGATAACCAATGGACAAGGGTACTCTCAAAAAGATCCCAAAAACTATTTAAAAAGGACGCCTGCCTCTGGTTGCCGCTGCCTGTCACCTGAAAGAGACTCCATGTCCCAGGATTAACTGCTCAAGGAGGAGGGACCGAGGGCAGCAGTCTTGCGCTTTTAAACGCTCCACTACTACCGCGCCTCGGGATGCCTGACTCTGGTTGCCGCTGCCTGTCACCTGCACAGGCCTCCCTGTCCCAGGATTCACTGCCCCAGGAGGAGGGGCCACGGGCAGCAGTCTTGCGCTTTTAAGTGCTGCACTACTCCCCCGTCGCGGACGTGTGCAGGCTGCACCAATCGTAGCTCGGAAGAGGCTGGGCTGGGCCACCCCTTTAAGGTTTGGCTCTGCAGACTGCAAATTAAGGTACTGCGTGTTCTGAAGTGCCATGGGTCAGATTGTTTAAGGGCAAAAGAACATCATACATTTGAAGGGGGTTGTGGCTGGTGGGTTTCCTCTTCCTTTTCCTTTATTCAACTCAAGGGTTGCCAGGGGTAGTATGGGCAAAAGGAAAGTGGCGGAGGGGGGGGCAGGTAGACCCCACAAGACATCTAAAAAATCCCAGAAAGCTCTACTGATCGAGTGCGAAGAATTTCTAGTCCCACATGCTGATGATACAGCCCCTAAACCAAAGGCTCCCACAGTATGCGGTAGCCTTCCAATAACTGGTCGCATTCACAGTATGTTTAGGAAAGCAAATGCATACAACCAGCCCTCTGAAGCCGCAGTTACATCTACTAAGCTAGTGACCCTTCCACAACTATTCCTGAGCTCACATTTAGTAATAGATTTGTATCCCTATTATAGCTACCAGAAGCTACTAATGCTCTAGACGAACAGGTTGGTGGGAAGGCAAACACTCCTGTGTCGGCTGGAGTTACATTTTACGGTCCAGAGACTGCCAATTCCATACTAGATCTACAAATGGAAATTACAGCCCTCAAATCTACAATAGGAGTGCTAACTGAGCTCATGCACAAGTTGCTTGACAGAATTGGTAGGACGAGTGATCCAGATATCGCATCTGCTATCGAGTATTTGCGAGTAGCAGATAAGTGGAAGCAATCTTTGAACAGAGTACCTTATGCCACCCTTCCAACCATGGCCAATAGAATATATGTTCATACCAGGCCAATATGTAGGCTACAACAGTCCCCACGAGCAAGCTCAGGCCCTCTAGTCTATGCGAGGACACCTACGGACTGCCCACCTCCTCTTAGAAAAAGCTTGGGCACAGAGGGAATAGTAAGCCAGCATGGAAATAAGAGCCGAATAGGCCTGCAAAAACCATCCACTCTTTGACAACATAAGATCTATACGACCAACATACCTAAATGTAGTAATGCTGTAAGACACGAGGGTGAGGAATCCCTTAAGAAGAAATCTATTTATTGGATCAGACATGTAAGAGGGTGTGGATCCAAAATTAGGGATGATATCTTAGGAGCCAGAAGGTGCGTTTTATTTAACAGCCCAGTAGATTCAATCAAATTAACCTTGGTGGATAAGAGTCTTGGGCACAATTTATTAGCTTTAGAAGTTAGGACGTGTCCCTCAGCAACATAGAATATTCAATTTAAGCAACACTTTGCTAACAATTTACCCCAATGATTGACTACAGATTAGAATTGCACCCACAACTATTGAAGCTAGTGTACCTAATCTCCCACTGAATTTAGGTTGAATACCATCTAGTGCATCATTATTACTTGAAATACCTAATGTTGGCCCAAACCTAACTGCTCCATTGGTAGCGCAGCATATAGGCGGGGAAGTTCTCTGCCTAACCTAAAAAAATATGTCTTTCAGTTCTATATTTTCCAAAGAAGACGAGTCACAGGATGTTGTCCTTCATCCCAAGCCCCCATTGACTTTAGGTGCTCACACGCTTAAATTAAATTGATTTCATGGAATGTGGCTGGGGCTAGAAGAAAATTGAGCCTTCTGCACTGGGGAAGCTCGTTAATTCTTATGACATATGCATTCTACAAGAAACTTTGAGCGTAACTCCAATCTTCATGCCAGGCTATGTAACATTCTATTTGCCCGATATTGCATCTAAGCCGGGTCGTCCATCGGGCGGAATGCTGATTTGGATCAGTATTGTGCTAAATTTTAGAACTGATGAGTTGCCTACCAACAGCCCAGACATTCTAGCGGTCCGACTGAAGGGCAAGACAGGCTCTAATTTACATATTGATAATGTCTACGGTAGAGTTACTAAAGGGAGGGGAACAAATCATCTACTATACAAACCCTTTGATTGTAGGGGGCTATTCTCATGTGACCCTTGAGCCCTTAGACAAGAACAACTTCCATGCTGTTAATGAGGAGGATACACTGTGGTCTGTTCCACCTCTTGAACTGCCCCCAATCAAGAAATAGTCACAATCAGCTATTCAACTAAATGCGTTGGCACTAGTATATAGGCTGAGAGCCGCTAATGGGAGTACAAATTTAGGCAGAGGAGGAGAGTTGACCTTTTTTGGCCCAACTGCGGCAAGTTGTATCAACTACATCAGGCTGTGGCCAACCTTAATTGACATGACTGTAGCCAAAAGTATTGATAGCGACCACAACCCACTCAGTTTAAGTTTAGTTTCCCCATGGGGTGGTCCACCAGATGTCCCAAAGAGTATAATGATCTCAAAGGAGCTATTAACTACTAATGATAAACGTCGTCTCAAATGGCCTATGGTCCTGGGGCATGAGAATAAATTTAACAAAATTAGCTTCAATCTAGCCCAGATCACACAAGAGGCAAGGAAGGTTTTAGTGAGCTTCACACAAAGTACTTTAAACAGCTAGCTGCTAACTTTGTTGTTCATTTTCAGTTTTCAAAATGTAGGCTGGGGGTAATCAAACAGAATCCCTGGTACTCATGTGACTGCAGATCATTAAAACACCAACTTGCAAATGCAATTAAAATTAAGAATATGACCCTGGTGCGAGTGCTAAGGAGGTCCTATAAAGTAGCTCTAGTCAGGGCCAAGAGGGATTAAGAGAAGAACAAGTGGAGGCAAATTGGTGAGGCAAGCTCCCATAAAAATCTTTAAACATTTGGGGCCCTCATCGGGAGGAGGGATATGGACAATCAGCCCCCACTAGCTAATAACTTCTCAGCTATTGCCTGGCAAGAGCACTTCGGTGTTCTTTGTTCTACTCCCATCTGCCCTACCACGCTGACTTCCCCTGTTGATCGACAATTAATTAAAAATAAGGTTCTTTTTACTGAGAATGAAATTCTGTGTTCAATTGAGGCAATTGTTCCAGCTAAAGCCCCTGGACCTGACGGAATCCCAGGGGATCTATTTTGTTACGGCAAAGATAACTGGTCTGATTATATACTGGCTCTTTCAAATACCATCGCAGGAGGTGCCCCCATTCTTGATTCATGGAAGGGAGCAGAAGGTATTCCTGTTTTCAAAAAAGGTGACAGGAATAATCCGATCAACTATAGGCCCATTACCCTTATAGTCTGTATCCAGATGGTATTCTGCCATACCCTCCTGGTGTGAAATGTAAAAAGAACAATTGATGGACAGAATGCAGAACAATGTAATACATTCACCCCAGTACAGAGATCTGGGCCAAAATCCATAATTTTTGTGCTCACCATGCCATTCCAGTTTGGACTGAGCCATATGCAAATCAGTTTTGATCCTGTGCCCAATGGGAACATTCCAGCCTGAACTGCCAGGCCAGCTCCTCCCTGGACTGGAAACAAGCATTCTAGGACCGGTTTTGGGCTTTCAGCCCTCATCAGCCAGGATAGCTTGACTCCAGTGCCATGGAGAGCACAGGACCCACGTCTGGGCACACCCGTCCCACTCAGGGTAACAGATGCAAAATCCTGGTGAGGATGCAGGAATGGATGGCTGATATTAATATACTGTCTCGCTACCAGGCGGGATTCCGGCAGAAAACAAGAACAATTGATCAGGTTTGCGATTCATCCTCCTTTATTGGAAGGTGGTGATACTGGGTAAAGGGAGTCTTATACGTAGCTTTCGTAGATATGAAGTCAGCCTTCGACCTTGTGCCTCGTAACATGCTTTGGCAGGTACTGAAGGACATGGGGATGTCATTAGAAATGTTGTCATTAGTTGTTCGCCTCCATGAAGATAAGCATGTCAGGGTAAGATGAGGCGATCAGGGCCGAGTCACTGATCCCATTAAAATCAATAGGGGGTCCGTCAAGGATGCGTCTTGGCCCCAACGCTATTTTCCTTATATATTAACCAAGTTGTTGACCATCTAGCTAGGATCCCAGCAGATGCACTTACATTAGAGCAGAAAAAAATTCCAACACTTCTCTTTGCGGATGACACCCTCCTTGTCTCAAAAACACCTAGGGGCCTTCAGATGCTACTAAACTAGTTCAAGGTTTTCTGTGATGGGAGAGGCCTAGAAATTATTACCACCAAGACAAAGCATATCATGCTGAATCCCCATAAATCATACAAAGGGCATCTCACCTTCAATAATATTCCATTGGAAAGGGTGAATAGCTTTGAAAAACTTGGCATCAAATCGTCCGAAGACATGTCCTGGAAGCAACATCAAAGTAAGGCAGACCTACAGTTCAAGCAAATAGCTGGGGCGTTAAGGAAGGAACACTGACACTCGCACACTAAACCCATTGCCCCTGCCTTAGAGATTTATAAAAGCAAGGCCGTAAACTGTGCCCTTTACGGGGTCAAGCTGTGGGGCAACAAAAGATTAACCGATCTGACAACGGTGAACAAGTTTCTAAGGAAATTAGTGTCACTTCCCCAAAGCACACCGTTACATCCCATCAAACTGGACATGGGTGTCAAACCCATCAAAGATTTAGCAAAGCTTTGTACACTTCTCTTCTGGCAGAGATTGGTTTTGACTCCCAAACTGTCTTCGTATGCTTCGACTCTTGAAGAAGTTTGAACCTTAGATAGATTCAACAAGACAGGTCGGATCAGAAATGTCAAAAGTCTACTCAATAGTATTAGGGTAAAGGGACAGTGGGGTAGCACCAATCATTTAAGCCCGCCCACAAAGAAGCAAGTTAAAGCTATGTATTAGGACTAGGTAGCTCAGAATGTGATTAGGGACAGTAAGTTGTGCAGATTAACGGAGGAGTTTGTTGTTTTTAAATCGCAGTGCCACTTAGAAAGTTATCTTGATATTATTCAGTCACCTACAGACAGAAATCTCTATATCCAATCAAGGCATGGTTCACTTCCCTTGAACTGTTTCTGAAACGCATGGTTGTGTAACGCATCTCAGAGCAAGGTTTGCCCCTGTTGCCCTGCTCCCACTGAATCAATGGCCCACTTCCTCTTTGGCTGCAATGCATATTCTGTCCTGAGAAGAATGTGGATAACTCCTGTCTGCAGACAGTGGGGAACCAGAGAACATGGTGTAGCCTTACGCATCTTATGATCTGATGCAAGACCCCTGTTCATTTGTGAGCTCGCAAAATTCCTGGGCCAAATGTGGAGAAAAAGAACGAAGGCCCAAAGTTCATTTTACACCTCGCCCAACTTGCTCATTTGAAGGGATACTAGAAGTGAGAGCACTGCTTATTTGAGTCCCTCCTCTTTACTAAAAGTGCAACCCAAACAAGCACTAATAACCAATCCAGTGGAACTTGTAATGAACCTAGTCCAACCAAATTGGTGCTCACACCACAATGCTCTGCAGAGGGCAATCATTACAGCCTTAATCACTTCATTTTACTATGCCTATTCAAGTCTATCCCAAACCTGACTAATATAACCTCAGAAGACATTATGAGTGTAGAATTTAAATGTTGCCTGAGTTCACTAAGAGAAGAGAGTCAACAATAGTAACACTGCATTCACTCTCATTCGTGAATCATGAGTAACAAATCCACCTTTGAAGGTTGGGGTATAGGGATTTCAAGACTCATGATACCTAAATTTTTCTTTTCTCTGAATAATCAAAAAGAGCCACAAAACTCACAAACATTCATTTATAGTGTTTTAAGAGATGCAGGGGACTTACAAACTATTCCAACTCAGTACAAACTGAGCAGGTCACGATAGTACATAAATACATGGGGACCAATTAGAAAAGCCGCCATGGGACATGTCGAGGGAAATAGTAAAATGGATTGGATTTGTGTAGCTCCAATCCTATCTAGCAACTTCCAAAACTGCTCCGAGCATCAGCAAACAACCTGCAAAATACAAAAAAGATTTAAAGATTTATCATGGTACGTACCGGGTTGTCTAGAATACTCAAAGGTCACTGATTGCATCTTAAGACTAACTCTGTCTACAGGAAACTTGGTCACTAAGTTCCATAACCACACCGGACTTCCATGAAATTCATCATGCCACAAATAAAAGTAATATATTTGGCGGGCCCTCTGGTGGCCTCTCAATGTATCTTAATATTGGCCTGGAGCTAAAATTAAAACAGTTCCAGAAGAGGACGACATGATACAAGCGATCACACTGGTACAAAAATTAAGAGCAGCAGGACAAGGCTCTTATTTTTTTTTTTTTTTTTTTTATCCTCATATGCCTCGAGAAAAGAGAACCAGATTCCATTTGCACACCTAACTGGACATAGCCGTGGCCCTCTGTGCTTGTGTGCTGGAAAAACCGGAAACAGGGAAGGGGAGGAGAGGATGCTCGGCTCTATCGTTTTATTGCCCGGGGTTTTTGGGAGCATCGCAATCCACCTCACCTTCTCGCTTTTCCCTCCACCGCATTCCCCCAAGCGTCTAAGCGCTGAATGGGAAGCATCAAATGGAGACATGCCGAGTTAGCCGGACGAGGCTTTGCAGGCGTAATCATTGGATATTCAAATGTGTTTGCTGCTCGCACCACTCCAACGCAGGAGACCAAAAATGGTGATTCTTAAAAGCTCTCATATCCAGCCCAGCCACATATTTAATGGAAAGCACCCAATCAGAAAAATTAGGAGGGAGCACAGCTATCCATTGCTTACAAATCTCTCTGCGAGCCAATAGTATGGCATAGAAGAACAGCTTAGAATTATTAACCGTAGCCTTTTCTAAGGAGTCCATACATCCAAAGATGACCATCGGGATGCTTACCTTAATGTTGATATCTAGCATCTTGAACAGTGAATTACTCACGTCTTTCCAGAATACCTGGATTTCGGGACATTCTAAGAACATGTGAACATCATCTTCTTTCAGGCTCCCACACTTAGGGCATGCCACATCACCTCCTCTTCCAAACTTAGACAGCCTCTGTGGGGTCCAATATGCTCTATGGATGGAGAAAAGGTGATTTCTTCTTAGATGCGCAGATTTAACAATTTTAAAAAGCATAGACATAGATACTTGCCACATATTTTCCAGCGACGACCCCGGCAAGCATCTTCCCCATAGCTCTATTGGGAGAGTGAAAACTTCATCTTCCAATTCAACCATCAACCAATACATCAAGGACAGCTCTTTTTTAATAGTTTCTTCTTTTATAAGTACGTCTTCCAGATCGTTCTGTTTTCCTATCACAGTGATAGGATCTTGGCACCAGCTTTGTATTTGAATATACTTGAATCTAGATATCTGTTGGTTCGTTAACTGATTACAAGTATCCCAGCTTATTAATTGTGCTTCTGGCAAAATGTGATTCCATCTGGTTAGGCCTGCCTCTTTCAGTGGTCTGGCTAGATTATCTTTGGCCCATCCCGGTGAGCCTGGTGAGTCCCAGATAGGGGCCATGGAGCTATAGTAAGGTATCTTCAAGGCCTTTCTGACCCTGTACCAAGTCTCTGCCAGGCCTTTCAAGATCTTCAGCCTAACTTTCTTGAAGTATTTGGGGTCAGAGTACTTAAACAAAAAACCCTGGCTGGCACCAGTTTCCTGACCTGCCATAACATCAAACATCCTTCCAAGTTCCGATATTGTAGGAGTGTTAAAGAGCATCTTTCCATTTTTTAATAGAAATGCCCATGAATAAAATTGCAAATCTGGCAAAGCTAAGCCTCCTTTGTCCACCCTCCGTCTCAGTTTTTTCCAGGCTATTCTTGGGCCTTTACTTGCCCAAATGAAAGAATTTATTTGACTCTGCAATTTTTTAAGTGCTTCTTTATCAAATGGTAGGGGGACGGCATCAAACAAAAAAGATAGTTTTGGGAGCACCATCATTTTTATTAAATTGACGCGGCCAAGCAAAGTAAGTTGAAGGTGCGCCCAGATTTTTAAAAACCCATTAATCTCTTTCTTTGCCTTCTCAAAATTCATTTTTGTTAATTTGGAAAGATCTTGTGGGATCAGAACGCCCAAGTATCTCATTACCGCCTTTTGTCCTCCTTCTCCCCCTTCTAGGTTCCAAGACATAATTTCCGTCTTAGTTCTATTTACATTGTAGCCTGATGCCTTCCCAAAATCCTCTGTTAATGTGTTAATCTTACCCATAGTTCTATGTAAGTTGGTGGTATAAATGAGAATATCATCCGCGTAGAGGCCCAGTTTCTTGTTCCAGCCTTGGAAATGGAAAGGTTTGATCTCAGGATCTTCCCTGATTCTTCTGGCCAGAGGCTCTATATAAAGATTAAATAAAAGCGGTGATAGAGGACACCCCTGTCGCGTGCCTCTACTTATACAAATTGAGTCTGTTAAAGAATCGTTAACCAACAATCTGGCTTTCGGATGGCTGTATATAGCCCCCAATATTCTACAAAAGTTTGAACCCAGGTTTGCTGACTTTGCTGCTACTTGTAGGAAGGACCAATTAACTCGGTCAAAAGCCTTAGTGGCATCCAAAGCAATTACCGCCAATGGGAGCTCGTAAGTGGTTGCAAGATCTATTGAACCTATTAGTGAGTGAGTTAGTTCCTTTAGGAACCTTCCACGAATAAATCCTTTCTGGTCCGTATGGATCAGCTCAACCATAGGACCGTTCAATCTGTCAGCCAGTATTTTTGTGAAGATCTTGTAGTCACAATTCAATAAGGAAATTGGCCGATATGAGTCGCAGTTAGTTGGGTTTTTTCCAGGCTTTAGAATCAAGGAGATATTAGCTTCGTTCCATGAGGCTGGCATTTCAGCGCCCTTAATAAAAAGATCATTAAAAACCTCTAAGAGGAAGGGTATTAGTGTGTTCGCCAAAGCTTTGTAAACCTCAGAAGGTAACCCGTCCGGGCCCGGGGCTTTGGCCTTCTTCCCTTTGGACAAGGCTCTTATTGATTAATTTATATTTTTAAGAGTTTTGGGCCAGAACGGGCCAAAAGGGTGACAGAGTTATGCGACTAGATGCTGCTCTCTGTGACCAAGCTAACCTTAGATGATAATATTTGCGGTGACTTCAATCTCCACCAACGTGGAGCTCCAATGCCTGAATACACTCCAGTGAGTACGCCGCTTAACCTACTAAGCAGCATGCTCAATAAATGCTCACTTAAATCTATCCAACATACACTGGAACACATTACAGCAGATGTACGATTTCCTAAAACCTATAAAAGAATAAGTACACTTGATTGCATGTTTACTATGGATAACATTGTGGAACAACTGGAGAGCTTCAAAATTCCCTTACAAAAGGGTCCTGTAATATTAAGTAAGCAAAAGATCGCCAGTATGCGGAAATTACTTCACAAAACTCAAAACCAGCAACTTCAAATAGACCTGCAACAAAAATTGAAGGGTCAATTAAAAGTACTCAAGCAGCTGATCTGGTCTACTAAGCATGAACAAATGAAGAAAGAATGGCCACACACATACTTACTATTAGGTAAACATAGCCACACCGAGCTGCGGAGCTATATTAAAAACAAAATGTCCCAAGATAGTCCAAGAACCATTGTAATAGACGAGGCTCTGTGGACGCAGCATATAAACAAACTGTATGTAGCTAAAACAACCTGCCCTCTTTTTAATAATAATTTCAGCACAGAGTCTGAGATTTTTCATAAAGATATAATTTTTACAGCACAATCAATTTCAAAAACTTTGCCAAAAATCTGAACAATGGGTGCTTCAGGTCCAAACGGCATCAGAGCTCAAGTTTTTAAAGATGATGTAGATCTATGGACCTCCATACTTGTTCAGTCACTGGGCAGGTTCCGGAAAGTTGGAGAGGTTCCATCATACATCGAATATTTAAGAAGGGTGACAGACTGGATCCAGGCAATTGTCATCTCCTTACACTTCTCAATATTGAAGCCAAGGGATACGTCTCCATCCTCCTGAAAGAACTGGAGTCTTGGGGGAAGAAATCAAATTGATTTAGTTTTGGCAAACCAGCTTTAGTGCCAACTCGTCAACTATGGACAATATTGTAGTGTCCTGGAAGTGGACACTAGGACCTGGGGATGGGCGATGGCCAGGAAGGTCATCGGGGACCACATCCGGTCGGGGGGCGTGGACACACACACACGGACAAAACGAGGGCAGTGGGACAACAGGAAGGTCAGCGGACACGCGAGCTGTATCACCAAGTAAATAATAAAGAAGTACGAAACTTACCGGTGTCGTGATCCTTTATTGTGGGGAGACACGACAACTGGCCGACGAAGGCGGGATCGGCGTTGCGGCGACTGACGGAGCCCACCCTGGTCCGGAGTGCCGGCTGGAAAACATCGTTGCCACCCGGTCGCTAGTCGCGACGACGAACATGGAGCCAGGAGCCCACCCTGGTCCGGAGTGCCAGCAGAGAGAAGAATAGATGCGGGAGCCCACCCCGGCGCTAAGGAACTGAAGTAAGAGGAGCGCGCGAGGCGGTTGAAAAAGCTGAGGGAGATAAGAATCTCGCGCGCGTGAGTTAGACGAACTCTCGCGAGAAGAGGCGGCCATCTTGAAGTCAGGCAAAACGAGCCAATAGGCTTTCAAGATAGACGGCGGCCATTTTTAAGGCAGGCAATAGTGAAAAAGCCTGAAAAACGAAGAAAAGAAAAGGAAACAAGAGGAATAAAGGGCAAAGAAGGTACAATAAAGGAAAAATAACAAAGGGAAGCACATAAAATGTATTTGAAGACAGAAAAAATAAATAAATAAATAAATAAAAAGAAAAGAGATGAGTGACGAAGACTCAAAGAGCACACAAGCTGTGTTCCGCAGGCCGCTACCATTCAGCACATCGGAACCTCAAGCAGGCATCAGATGGGAGAGATGGATACGGAAACTGGAACGCTACATGCGCGCAACAGATGTCGTAGAAAGCAAACAGCTAGATCTGCTTATAAACCTTGCGGGGGACGAGTGACAGAACAACAGACTACAAAGGCGCAAAAGCATGCCTCACAGAGAAATTTGACCCCCAACGCAATATCGACTTTGAGAGGTACACGTTCAACATGGCGTGCCAACAAACAGAAGAAAGCATGGATGATTTTGCGACAAGACTGCGGAAGTTGGTAACGTATTGCGAATTCGGAAAGTTCGACAACGAAGAAGCAATACGTATATGCCTCATCGAAGGTTATCAGTCGGTAGACTTCAGAGCACGCATTCTAAAGGAACCGACAACACTTGAGAAAATATTGACGATGGCTCACACAGAAGCACGGGCCACTGAACATGCCAAGCAAATACAGATAGGCAAAGAGAAAGGAATGGCAATGGCGCATCGTGTCACGGAAAAATTCAAAAGAAATGACAACAAGGAGCAGCCACCTACATGAAAAACTAACAACACGTGCTACAGGTGTGGCCTTGAGTTTCCGCACATCGGTACCTGCCCAGCCATGGGCCAGAAATGCAGAAAATGCAATAGAGACAACCCTTTTGCAAGTACGTGCATGAGCAGGCAGTTCAGGAGTGAGAGGGGACGAACAGCCAGACCAAGGATGACAAGCACAAGACACGCCCGACACATGGAGATGGCGGAGAGAGGATCATCCGAGGAGTCATACGGAATGACAGCGTCAGGGAGAGAAGAGAGGCTATACCTCATGTCCGACGCGCCCAAAGAAGGAAGACAACAAGAACACATCCAGCTGGCGGAGAAACAGCAAATAAAAAAGACAGCCACAGTAGACATTGAGGTCGGACGCCATAAAGCGAAATTCGTGCTCGACAGTAGAGCAACATGCAACATAATGTGCATGTCAGAATACATGAAAATGGAAACAAAGTCAACACTGTCACCATCGACTGTAGATATGTTCACGTGGGGATCAAAGAAACCGGTCGAAAACATGGGAAAATTCACAGAGACTCTCACATATAAAAATATGGCATACCAAGAAGAGATACACGTGCTGAAAGGGGACATTCCAGCACCGTGCTTGCTGAGCAATGTCACAGCACAGGTCATGGGGCTACTGGCCATGACGTATCACATGACGGGAAAAGGAAACATACTACAAGAATATCAAGGAATACTTAAAGGTCTGGGAAAACTAAAAGGCAAGCAGATCACGCTACACATAAATGAAGCAGTCAGACCTGTGGCACAGCACCACAGGAGTGTGCCAATTCATCTACAGCCGCAAGTGGAGGAAGAGATAAACAACCTACCACATCAAGATATCATAGAGCCTGCAGACGGTCCGACACCGTGGGTGGCACCGATAGTGGCGGTTCCGAAAAAGAACACCTCCAAAATACGGATTTGTGTGGACATGAGAATACCGAACACCGCCATCTTGAGAAAACGTCACCCAGGGCCACATCTGAACGACATGATAAGCCGTCTGACAGGGGCGTGCAGGTTCTCAAAGCTAGACCTGTGCAAAGGCTATCACCAACTAGAACTGGATCCCCAGTCGAGATACATAACAACTTTCTCCACACACCTAGGACTGTGCAGGTACAAAAGACTAAGTTTTGGTATCTCGTCAGCGGCTGAAATATTCCAAGAAACAATAAGACAGGTGATACGGCCAGTACACAACAGTTTTAACTGCAGCGATGACATCCTAGTATTCGGGAAGTCTGAAGAAGAACATGATGGTGCCCTAAGGCAAGTGTGCAAACAGCTGGAGCAGGCAGGGCTGACACTGAACGGGGAAAAGTGCGAACTAGGGAGAAAAGAACTTGTATTCTTCGGACACATATTTTCAAAAAAAGGGATGAGGCCAGATCCCAGCAAAGTAGAGACACTACAAAACACAAAGTCACCGACAGATGTAGCAGAAATAAGATCATTCCTGGGCCTGGCAAGCTACTGTGCCCGATACATACAAGACTTTGCCACGGTGAGCACACCGCTAAGAGAACTAACAAAACAAGGACAGAAGTTCATCTGGTCTCAACAATGCAATGAAGCGTTCGAGGAAATTAGGAATGCAGTGATGACTGTGGAGCACCACGCATACTTCGACCCTCTGCTCTGCACCGAACTGACGGTTGATGCAAGCCCAGTAGGGCTAGGAGCGATACTAGCACAACACCTGCCAGGAAAAGAGTCACCAAGAAAAATTGTTGCCTACGATAGCAAAAGCCTGACAGACATCGAGAAGGCGTATTCACAGCCAGAGAAAGAAAGCTTAGCGGTGGTATGGGCATGTGAGCACTACCACATGTTCGTGTACGGGAAGCGGTTTACCATCATTACAGACCACCAAGCGTTGGTAACAATATATGGCAACCCAGCGGCAAAGATGCCGCCAAGGATTAAGCGCTGGGGCATCAGACTAATGGACTACGATTTCACAATTGTCCACAAACCAGGGAAAGAACATAATCCGGCAGACTACATGTCGAGACATCCACTACCACATGCCGAGGAAAAGGCCTCAGTGGCAGAGGAATACCTAAACTTCCTGCTCAAACAAAATACACCGGCACCAATAACATTAGCAGAGATAGAGAGAGGAACTGAGGATGATGTCACTCTCCAAGTGGCCAGAGAAACAATGAGACAACAAAGGTGGAGACATGTCAACAACAACTGCACGTGGAAAGGAGGAGTAAACAAAGAAGAGATACTGGCACTGCAGAAGATAAGTGGGGAACTGTCAGAGACAAATAACGGAATAAGAATGCGAGGCACCAGGATAGTGATGCCAAGTTCACTACAGTGCCAAGTAGTTAGTATCGCACATGAATCGCACAGGGGCATCGTCGCAACAAAGAAGCTGCTGAGAGAGAAGATGTGGTTCCCTGGACTAGATCGTCTAGTAGAAAACACGATTGCAGCCTGCCACCTCTGTCAAACAACAGGCCAGCCAGCAAGACAAGAGCCTCTGCACATGTCGGAGCTGCCAAGGACTGTATGGACGACATTAGCAGCTGACTTCTTCGGACCGCTAGACACAGGAACTTACTTACTGGTGATAATGGACGAGTACTCCAGGTTCCCAAATGTGAGGCCAGTATCATCAACGTCAGCAGCAGCTACTCTGCCAATAATAGACGAGATATTTGCGGCATGGGGCTCACCAGAAACGTTGAAGACAGACAATGGTCCTCCGTTCGCAGGAGACGAATTCCGCAAGTTCATGGCCTACCTTGGAATACAGCACAGGAAGATAACGTCACTGTGGCCACAGGCAAATGCCATGGTCGAACGGTTCATGAGAAATATCAAGAAGGCAGTTCAGAGAGCAAAGCTGTCACAGATATCGTTGGGCCAAGCGCTATGCTAAATGCTGAGAGACTACAGAAACATGCCACATGGGTCCACAGGAAAATGCCCGGCGGAGCAGGTGGTGCAGATTGGAGCTTCCGAATCCCCTCTACTTCCACGAACGGAGTGATTTCACAGTCACACGCACATACATACATCACACGCTGGTGGGGCCCATTACACCAACATTCATTCTACCACTCTATTCGTGCCATGTATAAGGAGAAACACTTTTCTAAATACCTAACCAATCTGCATATAGCCTGAGGTCAATGCGATCAACTGATTGCTATAAATCTGGTGAAACAATTTAAACACTCTGAATTTTCAATAAAACATAACAATAAAATAACCACCCGACACAGTAATTCAAACAAAGTATTGTTTATCTAAATCAATTTGTAAGAAAAGCCCATTTAAATGCAAGATCATCATTTTCCATATTTACCTATTCTGGCTAAAAGTCGTTTTCTAAGTCAAAACTGGTCCTTCAGCAAAAATTAAAGTTTCTAGCCGCCTTGTAGAGTCACCGTCCTCTCTGTCAGCGTCGGGACCTCTGATCATTGGTTCAGGAAGAAGTGACATTAGACCTCTCTAGTCTACCAATATTTATACTAAAATTCACATTCTACAAGTTACAAACAGAGCTTTCAAACATCCGTCAGGCAGGAAAAGATGTCGTCTTGATACCTTAAGGAATTTTCTCATGTATTGATAACTCCAAATTCTGAATAGGAAATTAGAAGTCCATAACTGATTTGTTACTTCTACGGATGCCTTCTTTCTGTTAAAAGTATCTTTTCTATGCGACCACTATAAGTTCGTCTAATCGGATTGTTCATTTGCAACAAAAGTTCACTTCCAGGGGTAATTGGCAGTTGTCCTGGATTTGTCATCATATTCATGGCTTTTCGGTTCATGTAGAGGCCAGGGTCACAGTCAGCGCAAAGCCTCTTTTCATATTACATCTACTCAAATGCAGGCTGTAGATGGTGGCCATTTTTCAGCAGGCCACAATGGTCAACTTAATTAAAAGAAACACAAAACAATATTATTACATTGAAATGACTATACAGTGTTATTCCCCCGCTAATACCCTTATGTGTGTGTATTTATCTAGCCATTTGCGACTTCAAAAGCCATTAATGCATATTAATTTAAAGCACAAAAACATAATAACATCACATAAGCAACATTTATTCAGTTAATTTGCTCACCAACTTAATTCACTTATTATTTTAGCCATGCAATTGCACTCCCACGTATAATTCTTTTGTTAATAAGGTTGGTAATCAAGACTCGACAAATTTCTAGTAATTAATAATTAATCAATAGTAATTTTAATAATGACATACAAAAATGAAACTAGTATTTGGGTTTAAAAAGGAAACCCTGCTCCAGCAATCCCCCCCACCACAAAAATCCAAAACCCCAAAAATGTAATTCCCCTTTTAGAAGAAATTCAAATGTCTTCTTGTTCATTTTCTAAACTCTTGTTTCTCTTTCATCATCTCTTTTTGTTTCTATATACATGCTTTCCCTAAGTTCTTCTAATTCTATTTCTTGTGGATCTCTTTCTAGTTTCTTTTGTCTCTTTTTAACATTTTGTCTTGTTATTTTCTTCTTATTTCTCCTATATCTACAACACAAGCATCCTAATCTAAGAATTAATAAAGCAACAATTATACATGTTAATGGAAATAATACCTTACCAAAAATGGTACTACCTATCTTAGCTATAAAATTCTTAATAGCTATCATCTTATTAGCCATTTTAGTCCAGATACTTTCAGCTTCCAGTGGTACTAATTCTTCATGCAAATCAGTAATATTTTTGATATAGACTTTTAGATCTTTGCTTTCATCAGGAATGTAAGTGCAACAATGTTGAACTTTCAGCATTCCACAGACTCCGCCCTCTTTTGCCAATAGAATGTCAAGGGCAAGTCGATTTTGCATCGCCATAGCGCGTAAAGCAACCATTTCAGTATATACCAATAGAAAGCCTCCAGCGGTGCTTGTTGACAAGCGATCCACCACTGTTGACAGCTTCCAAATACCATATGCATTTAATGAAATTCCCACTGCTGGTATTAAAGCTCCAAAAATATCTACTACAATTTCTGTCCATGTTTCTCTTCTATAGCGTGTTAATGGATTAGTTTGTTCCACATCTTCTACTCTATCCATGTGAAAAATCTTTGGAAAGACCAGGCCAACATAACATGTGCCATACCAATGGTCAGGTAACCTGTAATAAGCCTTGTTCCCACAAATATAATACACTCGCGGAAAAACTGGATCTTCTCCTCCTCTAAATCCCCATCCAGTTGCAATGAAATATGTATCATGGCACTCACTAGTCCCAATAAAATAATAATCATACTGGGATTTCCTTCTGGTAATGCATAGTTTGCCTTTCTGTGATGCATCTATAGCCATAGTTGGACTGGCTCCATTTTTCAACTCCTTTTCCATCTCAATGTCCCACATTGTTTCACTTATTTTATGTCCTTCTGCCTTTTTATGCATATTCAACCTTCTTTTCTCAACCATGTCTAGGAAAGTTTTCTCCTCTTCCTTCAAACTGCAGGTTAAATTATTTCTAAAAATATAATCTAATGTTAATTCTTTAGTTTCAATAAAAATCTCACCTAAAGTGTTAGCTTCTTTAGCAGGATTCAGTTCTTTATTCATAGGCAACTGCCAAAGAATATTAGCCTTATTAGACATGTCATAATCTAACTTCCCTAATAAATAAAATATACTAATCAACACACTACATGAAATTCCATACGTAGCCGGAAGGTGATGATAAGTTACTCCCTCTGAAACAGATGCAGGCAATTGCATGCAGACGTAGCAATCCCTTACTTCCATTGTCTTTACGTATTCATACAATAATTTTGAAAATACATTGCTAGAAAAATCATTAATAGACCTATCCTTGTGTATATGTATATTGCTAATTCTAATTGGTACTACTTTCTGTGAACTCTTCCCTATGTTAGTCATATTTTCAGTATGTCCTCCTAAAGTGTCTATTGTAACTCTAAAAGAAATTAGTAGAGCAAGCACACTCCACAGTAGCATTAATAGTCCTGTACAGCAGCAGCACATTTTGCACCATCTTTTCATGAAGGTACATCTACTTTGATTATTCTCAGTGTTAGCCATCCTATTACTTTGACTGTGTCTTTTGACTTAGCCTCTTCTACTCCACTACTGAACTTTTAGGGCAGCAAGTACCCACTAGATTATTACAATCTTTTAATTCTTAATTTTTACTTCTTCACTTTCTTCTTCAAGTGACCTCTTTGGATTTACGCAATTTGGATTTTCATCACTCTTTACTCTTTCTTCATCATCATCAAATTGTATTAGATCCCGATCATCCGTTTCTTCTCCAATGTCGGACAAGATAACTCTCAGGATTCCAACGGTTTCTTCTTCCTCAACCACTTTCAGCAAAGTCTCCTCTGGATTTCTTTGACTATATGCCTCTTCTTCTTCAGGCAGTGCCACATACGTCCATTCCGGTGACTTATACTGCTGGTTGGGCTTTCTGATTCTTTTTTGTTTCTTCCGATTCCTTTGTTTTCTCTCCTTTCGTTTGGTTTTGACTTGACACTTCGTTCACCTGTTCAGCTTTCGATGGGTTAACTCGTGTCAGTCGATATCTTAGCCTCTTAATCTTGTTGGGCCAAAGATCTCCTTTCGCATTTCTTTTCTGTTTCCCTCTTTATTGTTTCTTTCTCCAATCCAAGTTCTCTTTCTCAGAACTCGACCTTCAGGTATCTCATTCTCACTTTCATCAGATTCTGTCTCATTTGCCTCTTGCTCATCAGCAATTTTTCCTTCTTCCACAGTCTCTTTTTCCACCAATTGAGATTTTCCTACTTCTGTCCCTCCTCGGGTCTCCGACACGCAATCTTCTTGCTGTCTACTTGTCCCTTCACCTAGCTTTTTGTGGATGTTCCCTACACCTCCTCGGGGTTTTTCCGCAATCTGTCCCTCTCTATCTTTTCCTGTCCCTTCTTCTTCAAAAATTATCTCAGGTGGATCTTTCCTAACTTCCTCATTTAACTCAGGTGTTATCTCTGTGGAAATGTTCTTTTCTTTTCTTTCTTTCTTTCTGTTTTCCTCACTGTTAGTTGGAACTTCAGGCACTTTTTCAGAATCTGGACTCTTTTCTGAGGTTTGCAATGTTCTTTTTAGAACTTCTTCTGGTGAGAAAAAAGAATCTTCTGACTCTCTTTCCCCCTTTCAGGATTCTTTTTTCTTTTTACTGTTTCACTGTCTGCATCATCACTGGAATCTGATTCTTCAAAGTATTCTTTTCCAGTACCACCTTTTGGATTTGGAACTCTCAAAGTGTGACTCGCATGTATCCAGTTCTTCACTCCAGCACACTTTACAGCAGTCGTTGTAGTCAGAATGACTTGTCTTGGCCTTCCCCACCTTGGAACCAGGCAATTTCTTCTTCTGTGGACTTTTATTCTTACCCAGTCCCCTGGTACTACTTTCTGTGAACTCTTCCCTATGTTAGTCATATTTTCAGTATGTCCTCCTAAAGTGTCTATTGTAACTCTAAAAGAAATTAGTAGAGCAAGCACACTCCACAGTAGCATTAATAGTCCTGTACAGCAGCAGCACATTTTGCACCATCTTTTCATGAAGGTACATCTACTTTGATTATTCTCAGTGTTAGCCATCTTATTACTTTGACTGTGTCTTTTGACTTAGCCTCTTCTACTCCACTACTGAACTTTTAGGGCAGCAAGTACCCACTAGATTATTACAATCTGTTAGTTCTTAATTTTTACTTCTTCACTTTCTTCTTCAAGTGACCTCTTTGGATTTACTCAATTTGGATTTTCATCACTCTTTACTCTTTCTTCATCATCATCAAATTGTATTAGATCCCGATCATCCGTTTCTTCTCCAATGTCAGACAAGATAACTCTCAGGATTCCAACGGTTTCTTCTTCCTCAACCACTTTCAGCAAAGTCTCCTCTGGATTTCTTTGACTATCTGCCTCTTCTTCTTCGGGCAGTGCCACATACGTCCATTCCGGTGACTTATACTTCTGGTTGGGCTTTCTGATTCTTTTATTTTCTTCCGATTCCTTTGTTTCCTCTCCTTTCGTTTGGTTTTGACTTGACACTTCGTTCACCTGTTCAGCTTTCGATGGGTTAACTCGTGTCAGTCGATATCTTAGCCTCTTTATCTTGTTGGGCCAAAGATCTCCTTTCGCATTTCTTTTCTGTTTCCCTCTTTATTGTTTCTTTCTCCAATCCAAGTTCTCTTTCTCAGAACTCGACCTTCAGGTATCTCATTCTCACTTTCATCAGATTCTGTCTCATTTGCCTCTTGTTCATCAGCAATTTTTCCTTCTTCCACAGTCTCTTTTTCCACCAATTGAGATTTCCCTACTTCTGTCCCTCCTCGGGTCTCCGACACGCAATCTTCTTGCTGTCTACTTGTCCCTTCACCTAGCTTTTTGTGGATGTTCCCTACACCTCCTCGGGGTTTTTCCGAAATCTGTCCCTCTCTATCTTTTCCTGTCCCTTCTTCTTCAAAAATTATCTCAGGTGGATCTTTCCCAACTTCCTCATTTAACTCAGGTGTTATCTCTGTGGAAATGTTCTTTTCTTTTCTTTCTTTCTTTCTGTTTTCCTCACTGTTAGTTGGAACTTCAGGCACTTTTTCAGAATCTGGACTCTTTTCTGAGGTTTGCAATGTTCTTTTTAGAACTTCTTCTGGTGAGAAAAAAGAATCTTCTGACTCTCTTTCCCCCCTTTCAGGATTCTTTTTTCTTTTTACTGTTTCACTGTCTGCATCATCACTGGAATCTGATTCTTCAAAGTATTCTTTTCCAGTACCACCTTTTGGATTTGGAACTCTCAAAGTGTGACTCGCATGTATCCAGTTCTTCACTCCAGCACACTTTACAGCAGTCGTTGTAGTCAGAATGACTTGTCTTGGCCTTCCCCACCTTGGAACCAGGCAATTTCTTCTTCTGTGGACTTTTATTCTTACCCAGTCCCCTGGTAATACTTTCTGTGAACTCTTCCCTATGTTAGTCATATTTTCAGTATGTCCTCCTAAAGTGTCTATTGTAACTCTAAAAGAAATTAGTAGAGCAAGCACACTCCACAGTAGCATTAATAGTCCTGTACAGCAGCAGCACATTTTGCACCATCTTTTCATGAAGGTACATCTACTTTGATTATTCTCAGTGTTAGCCATCTTATTACTTTGACTGTGTCTTTTGACTTAGCCTCTTCTACTCCACTACTGAACTTTTAGGGCAGCAAGTACTAGGCCTGGGCGGTAAATTCCGTTCCGTTCGCAGAATTTGCGGAATTTGGGTAATTTCGCGTTCCGCGGAGAACGCGAAATTACCCAAAAATCTGCGTTCCGCAACTTCGCGAAATTTTTTGCTTGTTCGCGTTCTCAATATGCGTGTTTGCGAGATATTTCACCCCGAGCACGCAAGCAGCGATCGCTAACAGGAAAAAAGTATCGCGAACAAGCAATTCCGCGTGTTCGCGGAATTTCTGCATGTTCGCGGAGATTTTTTACCGTTTCGCGGAGATTTGCGTAACGCGATTCCGCAAATTCCGCCCACCCCTAGCAAGTACCCACTAGATTATTACAATCTGTTAGTTCTTAATTTTTACTTCTTCACTTTCTTCTTCAAGTGACCTCTTTGGATTTACTCAATTTGGATTTTCATCACTCTTTACTCTTTCTTCATTATCATCAAATTGTATTAGATCCCGATCATCCGTTTCTTCTCCAATGTCGGACAAGATAACTCTCAGGATTCCAACGGTTTCTTCTTCCTCAACCACTTTCAGCAAAGTCTCCTCTGAATTTCTTTGACTATCTGCCTCTTCTTCTATGGGCAGTGCCACATACGTCCATTCCGGTGACTTATACTTCTGGTTGGGCTTTCTGATTCTTTTATTTTCTTCCGATTCCTTTGTTTCCTCTCCTTTCGTTTGGTTTTGACTTGACACTTCGTTCACCTGTTCAGCTTTCGATGGGTTAACTCGTGTCAGTCGATATCTTAGCCTCTTTATCTTGTTGGGCCAAAGATCTCCTTTCGGATTTCTTTTCTGTTTTCCCTCTTTATTGTTTCTTTCTCCAATCCAAGTTCTCTTTCTCAGAACTCGACCTTCAGGTATCTCATTCTCACTTTCATCAGATTCTGTCTCATTTGCCTCTTGTTCATCAGCAATTTTTCCTTCTTCCACAGTCTCTTTTTCCACCAATTGAGATTTCCCTACTTCTGTCCCTCCTCGGGTCTTCGACACGCAATCTTCTTGCTGTCTACTTGTCCCTTCACCTAGCTTGTTGTGGATGTTCCCTACACCTCCTCTGGGTTTTTCCGCAATCTGTCCCTCTCTATCTTTTCCTGTCTCTTCTTCTTCAAAAATTATCTCAGGTGTATCTTTCCCAACTTCCTCATTTAACTCAGGTGTTATCTCTGTGGAAATGTTCTTTTCTTTTCTTTCTTTCTTTCTGTTTTCCTCACTGTTAGTTGGAACTTCAGGCACTTTTTCAGAATCTGGACTCTTTTCTGAGGTTTGCAATGTTCTTTTTAGAACTTCTTCTGGTGAGAAAAAAGAATCTTCTGACTCTCTTTCCCCCCTTTCAGGATTCTTTTTACTGTTTCACTGTCTGCATCATCACTGGAATCTGATTCTTCAAAGTATTCTTTTCCAGTACCACCTTTTGGATTTGGAACTCTCAAAGTGTGACTCGCATGTATCCAGTTCTTCACTCCAGCACACTTTACAGCAGTCGTTGTAGTCAGAATGACTTGTCTTGGCCTTCCCCACCTTGGAACCAGGCAATTTCTTCTTCTGTGGACTTTTATTCTTACCCAGTCCCCTGGGCTCAGATCATGGGCTGCTTTCTTTTCAAGTGTGGTGGCGTCTTCTCCAACCTGGTGAAACACAGAATGGACTGCGTCAGCCAGGCCTTTACAGTAATCCAAAATCATGTCATCAGTTATAGTCATCAGCTTGTTGACTGGTACAAACGCATGTCTCATTGCACGTCCCATGATTATTTAATGTGGACTCAACCCTGTTGTTCTATCTGGAGTAGACCTAATGGTCATCAGGACTAGAGGCAAGGCATCAGGCCATTTCATTCCAGTGGCTAGGCACATTTTGCCAATTCTGTTTTTGATGGTACCATTCATTTGTTCAACCACACCAGAAGCCTCTGGTCGGTAAGCACAATGTAGCTTCTGCTGTATACTTAATGCTTCACAGATTAAACCCATGATTTCATTATAGAAGTGTCCTCCTCTGTCTGATTCAATTGTCACTGGGAACCCATACCTTGGGATGAACTCTCTTAACAGTAGCTTGGCCACTGTTATTCCATCATTTCTTCTGGTTGGATATGCTTCCACCCACCTTGAAAACAAACAGACCACCACCAGTACATACCTCAATCTATTGACTTGGGGAATTTCAATGAAGTCTACTTGCATTCTGGAGAAGGGTCCTCCCTCCTTGCCTATTGTACCTAGGCTCACCACTGTTTACTTTCCAGGATTGAATTGCTGACATATCAGACATCTTTGGCAGATGCTTTCTGCTATCAGCCTGAATTTCGCATTGTACCAAGTCTGCTTAAAAGCTCTTATCATAGCATCCCTTCCCAGATGTCCCTGGCCATGATACATCCTTGCCATTGTTCACAACATGGCATTTGGCATGACTAGTCTTCCATCTCTATAGACCCATACATGGTCTTTTTCTCTTGGTGCACAGCCTGCTTTTATCCAATCCTTCATTTCCTCATCTCCTGCTTCATCCTGCAACTGCCTCACTTCCTCCCATGTTCCCATCACATTAGTAAACATCAAGGAACAAGAAGACATTTCCTTCTCTTTTCCCCTGTTAATGGAATGATTTTTCCTTGCACAATACTGTGCTATGTCATTGGCAAATTTATTCCCAAGGGTAACAAAATCATCACCTTGACCATGAGCAGCACATTTTACAACTGCTAACTCCTTAGGCAGCTGTATCGCCTCAAGCAATTTTCCAATCACCTCAGCATTCTTTATGGGAGTTCCACTTGAGGTCAGGAAACATCTTTGTAGCCATAACTGGCCAAAATCATGGACAACTCCGAAGCCATACTGGCTATCAGTCATTACAGTCACTCTCACATTTCTTCCAATCTTGCAAGCTTTCGTTAATGCCACCAATTCTGCCACTTGAGCGGATTTAACTCCTTTCAAAGGTGACGCTTCCACAACTCCTGAAACTGTACACACAGCATATGCAGCACTCAGCATTCCTTCCTCCGTTCTCAGACACGATCCATCCACAAACAACACATGATCACTCTCAGGCAGTGGCAGATCTCTTATGTCTGGTCTTGGTTTTGTACAATAATCAAGCACATCCAGGCAATCATGATCAACATCATCTCTCACACTCACATTCTCAGCATCTGGCAACAGTGTTGCTGGGTTCACATTCACACATCTCTCAAGAGTCACATTTGATGCTCCAAGAATGACTTTCTCATATTTAGTCAGCCGACTATGAGACATAAATTGTGTCCTGCTCCTTGTCAAAAGAATTGCCACATCATGAGGTACGAATACCCGTACAGGATATCCCATTAGTATACCTTCACTTTGTTCTAGACTTCTGCATGTAGCAGCTACTGCTTTCAGACAACCTGGTAAACCCACAGCTATTGGGTCAAGTGTTGATGAGAAGTACGCAATTGGCCTCCTCAGACGTCCATGTTTCTGGATTAATACTGAAAGTGCACATCCATTCCTCTCACTACAGTACAGCTCAAATTCTTTTTCGTAATCTGGCATTCCTAGGGCAGGGGCTTCACATAATCTGTTCTTTAATTCTTTGAATGCTGCCATTTCTTCTGCGTTCAATTCCAATGGGTCTTTCACCTCACTCTTAGTCAATTTAATCAGTGGTTTTGCTATCAAGGAAAAATTACTTATCCACTGACGACAATAACCTACCATTCCCAGAAACATTCTTACTTCTCTTTGTGTCATTGGGGCTCTCATTCCTCTGATAATTTTGATCCTGTCAATGGTCACTTTCCTTAGACCTTTCTCAATATTATGTCCCAGATAATGGACCTCTTTCTTGCAGAATTGCAATTTTGCTGGAGACACTTTTAATCCTCCATCAGCCAAGTGATTCAGTAAAGCAATAGTATCTACTTCACAAGCTTCACGTGTTTTTGATGCCACAAGCAGGTCATCAATATACTGGACCAAAACTGAATTTTCAGGCATTGTCAAACTTTCCAGAGATTTCTTCAGCAATTGATTAAATATCGAAGGGCTCTCTGTATACCCCTGTGGAATTCGGCACCATGCCAAAATTCGCTGTCCAAACCGAAATGCAAAAATCGGCTGGCTGTCATGATGCAACGGGATTGAAAAGAAAGCATGGCACAAATCAATTACTGTGTACCATTCCACATTATGAGGAATCTGATACAAAATCACTGATGGATTTGGCACAATAGGACAGCATGATACAACAATTTTGTTAACCTTTCTCAAATCCTGTACTATTCTGAACTTCCCATTAGGTTTCTTCAGTCCCATTATAGGTGAATTACATGGGCTGCTCAATATCTCCCTCAGCACCCCCTGCTGAATCATTTTGTCAATTATGGGCGTTATTCCTTCAATTATTTCTGGTGTCAGTCTGTATTGTGGGATGTTAGGGTAAACTATTCCTTCTTTTACAGTAATCTTTACTGGATCTACATTTCTCATCAGGCCCACATCTTCTCCAGTAAAATCCCAAACTGCTGCTTTTACTGTCTGTTTCAATTCTGGGGGTAATTCATCTGGATTGAACACAGCATATGTTCCAATAGCCTCACTTTCCCTATTATCTAGGGTCACTCTGTACAGGACATCCTCATCTGATGTCTCAAAGGCTATTCCATCTGGAGTACAAAAGATTGTGCAATTCATTTTGCACAGCAAATCCCTTCCTAACAAGTTTACTGGACTGGTGTCACACACCACGAACCTGTGCATGTCTGAAAATTTCCCTATCATAACCCTTACTGGTTCAGTAAGATGGGTCTTAATCTGTGTGTTGGATACACCAACCACTTGCATTGCTTCGTCCGAGAGAGGAAGATTCTTTATATCAGCTGACCTGACAGTCGATCTCGTAGCTCCTGTGTCAACTAAAAAAGTAACACTTTCACCATTTATTTTCCAATCTACAGATGGTCCTGCCTGGTCTATTTCTAGAGTTGCTCCAATTAGGCACTCTTCCCCCTCTCTTCGGCACATTCAGAAGTCCCCTTCAGAATCACTTCCCTCATTCCTTAGCCAATATTGTGACACAGCATTTACACGTTTTGGCTTGTTTACCTGTTCATCGTTGTAGAATCCCGAATCCTGGCTGTATTTTTGGGATCCTCTGTTTTGCGGCAAGGGCGGTTTTGGCTCCTGATTCTGCTGCTTAACAGCCTTCGGCTGTTGCTGCTGATGATTACACCCCTCGTTCTGCACCTGTGAATTCAAGGATGAACTGTCATTATTAACAGACGGTGGATTCTTACACTCGGATTTCCAGTGCCCCAATTTTCCGCAGTTGTGACACGGAAATTTCCTCTTTGCTTCTTCAATATTACCCTTCCCTTTTCCTGAACCATATCTGGGTCTGTTTCCTGGATTATTTGCTTGTTCAACCAACTGTGCTTCCTGTCTTTCTGCAACCTTCACCTGTGCCAACATTGCCTTTTCCTTCAGTTTTCTTTGCTTCGCCTCAATTTCATCACTGAAGTATTTTGCATGTCTCAAGATCTCATCAATCTTTTTACTCTGCCAGTCTACAGTATGCTCCCTGATCATTTCACTGATTTCAGGTCGTAAACCATACACAAATCTATATACAAAATGGCTCAGATCCTTGTCACCCAGATGTTCATCTCCACTGAACTGTTTGAAAGCCAGTATCAGTCTTTCATAATAAGCATGGACTGATTCTTTCGCTTCTTGATGTGTTCGATCTATCTTAACCCAATCTGTCTCTTTAGGAGGTACTTTGTTCTTCAAGAACACCATGACCTGTTCGTACTTTCTCATTACCTCCGGATCTGGAGCTCCTGTCTTGGGATCTCTCGGGTATTCTTTAGTGGGCCAGTCTATGACTATCTTACATTCCGCCCACAAGTCTGCTGGTACAATTATATCAAACAGACTATTCAGGTCAATCCACAGCACTTTTGACAATTTCACAAATCTGTCAACCTGCCTATACCACTCGACAGGCTTCTCTCTCAGTCGAGGGAAATCATTCGTAAATGACAAAATATCCTGTCTGGTCCATGGGACATGTACCAGAGGAGAGGTGTGGCTCACTGGTTAGAGGCGGCAGACCCGTAAGCAGAGAATCAGCCAGGGACCAGGGTTCAATTCCCGACGCGGCAGGGTCGTGGACCAGGGTCAAAACGGACTCGATAATTCTTGCCTCGGTACCTACTCTAACCAGGAACACACTCGGCAACTCTGGGCATTAAGCTTGCCTCATCTCTACAACGGCCCCCCACAGACGCCGGGGATGCCTGGTTTCACCTTGGAGATACCCAGAAAGGGACCATCTCACAGGGATAGCCAGGACGGGTTCCCCAGTGGTCTACAGCGCCGGGACGCCCTGTTGCTGGGGCAGCTGTGCGCTTTACAAGTCTACAACATTTACAACATTTATGTACATATCCTCCTCCTGGAATCTCTCTCATGGGATAAGCAGCCACAGTTTCTCTTTTTCTCTCATGGGGAATGTTGAATAAGTCCTGTCCACTGCATCTTCCCTTTTTTTATACCATCTATCTTTCCATTTTTCTACATCTCCCCATTTTCGCAGTAATCCAATCATTTCTTTAATCTGCCCTGTTCGGCCAACATCATTCAGATTCTCAATGTCCTTATCTGTAAAATCCACTCGGTAAGTCTTCTGTAAAGCTTTTACCTTGTCCATGTCAATTCCCATTTCACTCGCTATTCCTTTCTGCCTGTCATGTGTGTTCCTTGCCCTCCATGTGATACTTTTACACATGAATAACAGTTCCCCATCATGATGATCTTTCAGTGTTTCTGTAGGAATTGTTCCCATTATAAGCTCTTCCAATTCTATACGTAGTCTAGCTACATCAATTGCCTGGGAATCCTTTTCCTTCCTTTGCAAAACTCTCAACCAGTCATTCAAATCCTCAGCCGTTATTCCCGTAGATTTTTCTGTACTCACTGGTTCTGCCATTCTTTGTGGTTCTAGGATTGATCCTCCAATCATACTGGTCCCTTCCACACAACCAGAATTCAAACCTGAGTTAGACTGCACATTCAACTCTCCACCACATATGGTATGTCTCCACTGATTTTCTCCTGATTTCCACTGATTCTTTCCCGTTCTCATTTCCGACTGTTCTGGAGGAAAAACCAATCTGTTACCCACATACGGAACCGTTAAACCACTTTCACCCGTCCTCTGTTTATCAAAAACAGCTTCTAAATTCTTAGTCAGTTCTCTGATTTTCTCCGTCAATTCAAATGTAGTTCTTGCTAGTTCTCTTGTCTTTTCATCCTCAATTTCGTTCTCCCTTTTTCTCTCTCGCTCTCTTTCTCTTTCTGCGAAAGAGCTACTGCTTTTTAATTCAGGGGTCATAACTTCTGTCTTTATGATCCGCAGGGTATCTCTCATTGGGGTAACTGGTGTTCCTACTTCTGGTTCTCGTCTATATGGGGGTGGTCTTTTATAGAACATGTCATCTAAGACTTCGTCCTTAGACTCATTTGCCCCATACCTCCTTGTTTCCACATTATGTACTTTTTCTGTACATTTTCTCCCTTCTGTTTCCTCGGCTGTTCTTACAGGATATAACCCCTCAGTCATACTGGCATCTCGCCATCTTCTCATTCGATCATGATGAGTTTCACGATCATATTTTCTCCCGAACATATATCGGTAGTTACCTCCACTCCTCTGCTTTTCTCGTTCATGCACTTCATCTTCCCATTCTACCAATGCCTCGAACTGCGTCGGCCTAGGCCGAGGCTCTAGATTCATCATCTTTTCCCGTAAATTTCTTAACACGGCCAGATTAAATGAACCATGTTCCGGGAAAGCTAAAACTCCATCTTCCTTAGTGTACTTTGCCCAATTGTCTAACCAAATACAGGTATGATACCCATATTTCGCAACCATGAAGGATGCGGGGGTTCTTGTCGGAGGAAGTAACTCTCCTTCTCTAGTTACTATATCCTCATCCTTGTCAAACCAGGTCTTTACTTTACTGAACAAGGATTTCTTTTTCTTTTCTCCGTTATGATAATACATTTTCTTATTTTCCACAACCTTCAGTCCTTTCTACAACTGTACGATGTCCTGTCCAATTGCAGCGCGACTCACACTAACACACCAATCTGGAGCGTTTACGTCACTGTCTCAGTCCACGAATCCCAGCGCGACTCACACTAACGCACCAATCCTGGAGCGTCTACGTCACCCTGTATTTCTCCAATCCCTGCGCGGCACACACCAACGCACCAATCACAGCGCTTTTACTGTTCTAACCCACTGTCCAATCACAGCGCGGTCTTTCTGACGTCAGCAGTCGCTGCAGCAGCTTCTGCTCCTGTCTTCTGTCTCCAGTCTACCCCTCCTGTACAAAACCTTCTTGGTAGACTTTGTTTCAATTTCTACGAGTCTATTAGTTACAACATATAAACATCTCCATTGTCTGTTCCGCTAACCATAGAATAGTAAAAGACCTTTCCCACGAGAATCCCGCCTTTCCCTAGAACAGCGCTTACCTCTGCTCCACTACGGAATTGTTACTTTCGTTGACACAATAGCACATCCCTCTACTCTGCCCTTCTAACATGCATCCATTAACTGTTTCCTCCCGGAATGCTCCTAGGAGTTTCACAATCAACCAAATGCCTATACATTCACACTAGAAAATGTAGCACATTCACACAGAATTCTGCCTTTCCCGAGAACAGCGAACAGTCTGTCCTGCTACAGAATTATATCATACGTTAACAAAGCAGCGCTTACCTCTGCTCTGTCCTTCAAACAAGCTTAGAGAATACCTATTACCTTCCTAGTGATAAGCGTTATTGGAAATCCCAAAAGGATTCCTGATACTTAAGACCAGAACTTCACAGATAACCTATGCTATCATACACACTTTTCTTGCACACAGAGAATATATTTCTAGTGGTAGCACACGACGATGCTATCGAATCGAACCCAGACAATGTGACGCGCAACTTCAATTGTTACACGTTTTCCCCTGCATGCGTACCGGGCCAACAATTCCGCCTTTCCCGAGAGCAGCACTTCCCTCTGCCCTACTACGGAACCGTCACCGACTCCCTACTTCCCGGAAGCCGTAGACACTACATAAAACTCAATACAACTTCAACATATAGTGTTAGTACATATATCAACATCAATCAATAATCAAAAAGCTTATGTACACGCAATTTACCAGATCAAGACAATAGTTTAAACCATCATTCTGCTACCAAGAAACTGGTGCAGATTGGAGCTTCCGAATCCCCTCTACTTCCACGAACGGAGTGATTTCACAGTTACACGCACATACATACATCACACGCTGGTGGGGCCCATTACACCAACATTCATTCTACCACTCTATTCGAGCCATGTATAAGGAGAAACACTTTTCTAAATACCTAACCAATCTGCATATACCCTGAGGTCAATGCGATCAACTGATTGCTATAAATCTGGTGAAACAATTTAAACACTCTGAATTTTCAATAAAACATAACAATAAAATAACCACCCGACACAGTAATTCAAACAAAGTATTGTTTATCTAAATCAATTTGTAAGAAAAGCCAATTTAAATGCAAGATCAACATTTTCCATATTTACCTATTCTGGCTAAAAGTCGTTTTCTAAGTCAAAACTGGTCCTTCAGCAAAAATTAAAGTTTCTAGCCGTCATGTAGAGTCACCGTCCTCTCTGTCAGCGTCGGGACCTCTGATCATTGGTTCAGGAAGAAGTGACACTAGACCTCTCTAGTCTACCAATATTTATACTAAAATTCACATTCTACAAGTTACAAACAGAGCTTTCAAACATCCGTCAGGCAGGAAAAGATGTCGTCTTGATACATTAAGGAATTTTCTCATGTATTGATAACTCCAAATTCTGAATAGGAAATTAGAAGTCCATAACTAATTTGTTACTTCTACGGATGTCTTCTTTCTGTTAAAAGTATCTTTTCTATGCAACCACTATAAGTTCGTCTAATCGGATTGTTCATTTGCAACAAAAGTTCACTTCCAGGGGTAATTGGCAGTTGTCCTGGATTTGTCATCATATTCATGGCTTTTCGGTTCATGTAGAGGCCAGGGTCACAGTCAGCGCAAAGCCTCTTTTCATATTACATCTACTGAAATGCAGGCTGTAGATGGTGGCCATTTTTCAGCAGGCCACAATGGTCAACTTAATTAAAAGAAACACAAAACAATATTATTACATTGAAATGACTATACAGTGTTATTCCCCCGCTAATACCCTTATGTGTGTGTATTTATCTAGCCATTTGCAACATCAAAAGCCATTAATGCATATTAATTTAAAGCGCAAAAACATAATACCATCACATAAGCAACATTTATTCAGTTAATTTGCTCACCAACTTAATTCACTTATTATTTTAGCCATGCAATTGCACTCCCACGTATAATTCTTTTGTTAATAAGGTTGGTTAATCAAGACTCGACAAATTTCTAGTAATTAATAATTAATCAATAGTAATTTTAATAATCACATACAAAAATGAAACTAGTATTTGGGTTTAAAAAGGAAACCCTGCTCCAGCACAGGTACTGGGGAGGAGAAGCAGAACGAGGCTGCCGCAAGTAGAAGGACAGACAGCATCAGGGCACGAGAAAATAGCAAACAAAGACAAGGAGGCAAAGAGAAAAATGAAGGAATATGCAGACAGCAAACGACACGCCACCAGGTCGCAACTACAAGAAGGAGACACTGTAGTAGTGCGACAGAAGCAGCAACGGAAATCTGACAGCATGTTCGCCCAAGAACCATTGGCGATAACAAAGAAAAAGGGAACAATGATTACAGCAGAATCGGAGAGCAAACGAATAACGAGAAACAGTTCACACTTCAAAGGTCTAAAGGAAGAACTAGACGAAGAGCAAGCATCAGGCACCGAAGAGACGAAGAAACTGGAGCGCTATGGAATGGGTTCAGCAGGCAACACAGGGCCAAAGGAAGAGACAGAACTGGAGACAAGGCCGAGAAGAGACATAACGAGAATAAAGAGACTGATAGAAGAAATGTGATACATCTCTGTGGGTACCATTCCATGTGTCACATCTGTACATATCACTTTACATTACGAATAACTATAGCTCATCAAAGTGACACATGTCTGAGAGTTGGCTAGTATTTGTCATCACATTTTTGTGACAAAGGGGGGAGATGTAGTGTCCTGGAAGTGGACACTAGGACCTGGGGATGGGCGATGGCCAGGGAGGCCATCAGGGACCACATCCGGTCGGGGGGCGTGGACACACACACATGGACACAACAAGGGCAGTGGGACAACAGGAAGGTCAGCGGACACGCGAGCTGGTGGAAACTACAGAACTGAGGCATTCCAAATAATCTACTGTGGGCAGTCATGTCATTATATACTTCTACTTGGGTCAAAGTCAAGTTATTTCAAATAGTTACAACAGGGAAAATTCAGACAGATAGCGGATTAAGACAAGGGTGCGTTCTGACCCCTCTTTTATTTAACCTGTATACTGCAGACATTTTTTCGGCCCTAAAAGACGCAAATTTGAGGCCACTAAAAATCAGGGCTCTTGAGATCACACTTCTGCAATATGCAGATGATATAGTCTTATTAGACTGCTCGAAAATGGAAATCCAAGAGGCCCTGAATGTCCTTCATAAATATAATGAAATAAATAAAATGACTGTAAACAAGTCAAAGACAAGTCGTAGTGTTTGAACGAACAACCTCGAAAACAAACTGTGCCTGGAGTCTGGGTCTCTTAAAATTCCAAAAGGCAATCTCTTATAACTACCTGGGTGTGTGACTGACAGCAAATGGAGGAATCAAAACCCACCCGTGCCATCTGAAAACCAAGGCTGCATTGATCATCATGAGACTAAGCCAACTCAATCTAATTTTAAAAAGCCCTTCTAAAACTCCAATTTCATTGGGATTTTCAGGCCTCCCTTTCGCCTGCACTCAATTCCGGGCATGAAGCCTTTCCAGGTAACCTCACTAAAACAATTTTTTTTATTTTTTAAACATACTTTATTGATTTTATAAAGTGCTGCATGCGAGCTTTGATACATAGACAACTCAGCAGAAAACGGGTTAACATAAGCATCTCTGTGCATACTAGTTACTTTCGGAACAAGATTGCCGACTCGTGTGGAATATTGTTATTTTAGTACCAGCATATTACAGTAAATCTATTACAAGCAAATTGTCAATCATGGTCAGTATAAACAGTAAACAACCCCTGTCAGCCCTCCCCCTCCCTCTTGTCTGGCTCACCCCCAGCTAGGCTGATTCAAGCCACTAAAACACTCATTTAATTGTAACGTCAGGCATATAAGAGATTTTTTAGGCTGCCACAATATACAAGCTGCATGATCAGATTAGGAGGCACAAACGTTGCCTAACATGGGTGAATTATTAAAGTATTACTCTAGGATTATCAAGGCCCCATCTAGTACCTTGAAATCTGCTCTTCAACAGATCTTTATTCAAGAGAATAATTCATGTCGAATTAATTAAATAAATCAGTGGACACTTTTCAAATAGAGAGGTCTGTGCTAAGTAAAAAATATTTTTCGCATTCAGCACTCAAAATGATCCTGAAAAGACAGATAAAATCACAGCCGATGCTAATTGATTTGGCCAAATTAAAATGCACTCCACTATTTAAAGGAGTGGCTACATCATATGCTAATCAACGCCCGCCTTGTGAGACCACAGCCATAACTCCGGCGTTCCGTCGGAAAGATATGTTTAAGACAAATCATGGCAGCAAGATTGATGTGCCTCCAGACTAAAGACATGAACCCAAAATGGCATTCCCTCTCCGTGAAGTGTAGACTCTGCGGATAATGAAAGGAAACGTTTAGCCACCTTCTTTGTTGCTGCCCTGCACCATTGAATGCCTGTCGCTCCCTGTTAAAATCATTGTTCCTCACACACAGTGTACGAACCTGCAAAGAGGCAATGAACCTCGTTTTTCAGTTCTCGCCTACACAGCGCGCATGCGCTGCATAGGAGACCTTTAGCCGTCATACAGCTCTTTTTCCAAGCACATTCTCGTTCTTGTGGCGGCATACAGCTTGCAGAAATGCGCAGCGGCACGCCACAAGCACGAGTGTGTGCTTTGAAAAAGAGCAAACAGCTGCTGCTTAGCGTGCGTGCGCGTGCACTCCCCTCACCCCTCCCACTTGTTTACTTCTTCAAGGCTCCAGCCCGCCCAGCTGCAAGAGTTGTCTCCTGTGTCTGCGCGCGTGCACTCCCCCCACCCCTCCCACTTGTTTACTTCTTCAAGCCTCAAGCCCGCCCAGCTGCAAGAGTTGTCTCCTGTACCGATATTCCATTTTGCAACTTATATAATCGCGCAAGAACCACACTCCACGCTGTTACTTGAAGCGTAAAAGGCCATTTTATTAGGACATGGTTGCAATCATTTAGACTTTATTCGACAGTACATAAATGCAATAAATATCCTTTCCCCAACCCATACCGACTCATTCTCCTTTCATCCACTCTCAAAACCATCTCACCTGTTAGACTCTTCCCCCATTCACTCGGTGACCTCCTTCCTCTCCCCATCACTTGCCCTCCAAGCATCCTCAGTGTAATTTCCTTCATTGGTCATTGCTTCCCGCACCCGCTATCAGTCACCTGTGTACCGTTCTCCCCTCCCGAGGGGTGGATCCGCCCGTATGTGACTACCCACCCCTCCAAAGTACCGTGACGCCTCTACTCTGCAACCCTGCCCTAAACTGGCACGCTCATCCCAAAATCTATCCCCACCCTTCGCCTAATGTCTGTAGGGTGGGTGGGCGGACAAACTTTTCCCTCCCCGGTGGTGCTCAGGTGTCAGGAAGAGGCCGGATACTCCTCTCCTGACACCTATATACCCTCCCAACTCCCGCCCCTCTCCTTCCTATGATCCCACCCCCACCATGTCCTTCCGGTCGTTGCGCGAATTCCCCGGGGGAAGACTGGTCTGCGACCTTCACTTCCCCCGGGGCCCGCCTCGCGCAAGAACCACACTCCACGCTGTTACTTGAAGCGTAAAAGGCCATTTTATTAGGACATGGTTGCAATCATTTAGACTTTATTCGACAGTACATAAATGCAATAAATATCCTTTCCCCAACCCATACCGACTCATTCTCCTTTCATCCACTCTCAAAACCATCTCACCTGTTAGACTCTTCCCCCATTCACTCGGTGACCTCCTCCCTCTCCCCATCACTTGCCCTCCAAGCATCCTCAGTGTAATTTCCTTCATTGGTCATTGCTTCCCGCGCCCGCTATCAGTCACCTGTGTACCGTTCTCCCCTCCCGAGGGGTGGATCCGCCCGTATGTGACTACCCACCCCTCCAAAGTACCGCCAACCAGGGAAACCCCCGGAGGGCGGTTCCCTGCCCCACCCCCAGCTCTAATGCGCCTTTCGCCTCCATCCCGTCTACCGTGCGGCACCCCGTGGATGACCCCCCATCCCCTAAAACCTACATCCTGTCCAACATTCTCTCTCGCCAGGACACCCCAGACTGCGAAAGGCGCACCTAGTCGAAGTAGGACCACCGGTCCCCCCAGGTTGCCCATCCTAACGCTCCAGACAGCAGGTGGATGCCCATCCATCCCTGAAACTATGTCCTGCGGCCTCCAGCAGCCTTTCCACACGAAACCCCGCCCGTGCAAATCGTACCATCGCAAACAACCACCTCGCTGTTTTCCCTCCGGCTCCTTAACCGTGGACCGTCCCCCTGTAATCCTGGTCCAACGCCCCCTAACTCCCTTCTTGGCAAGGCCCCGTTGGTGGATGACCATCCACCCGTACAGCCAATATCCGTTGTAATCCAGTAACCTTCCCGCCAAGCCCCCCAACCCTGAAGAGTGTCCCAGCCCCCAACAAGACCGCCTGTGCCTCGTCCAATAGTCCCATTACCTGCGGGCCGTACCCCCGTAAGCAATTTCGACAGCCCTCAAAATCCGTCCTCTGCCAGGCACCCTCGGTGGCCTACCATGCACCCATACAGCCAGCGCAACTTTCTGACAAGGTACATTTCCATGGCAATCCAGCCATAACAAATGCTCCATCCCAAAACCAACCGTCCCCTCAAACAGTCCCCCTGACCAGTGGGCTAGTAGCCGTAAAGCATGTTTAAACCGCCCCCACAAAAGTTGCTCCTCTGCAATGCACCATCGGTGGATGCCCATCCACCCTTACTCCAGTGTCCCTCGTAACCCCAGAAACATGTCCAGGAGCCTCCCCATCCATGAAAGGGCCCCCCTCCCCACCAGGCCACCCGCGTCCCCCAGACAGCCTCATCCATTGCAGCCTGACTCCTTGGAATCATGCTCGACGTCCCCCAGAGACCCTTCATTGCACTGCGCAATGCTGCTTCCTAACCCGCTTCCCAAGTTCCTCGTCATCGAACCATTTCCCATGCCAAGTCTCTTGGAATAAATCAGACCTGCCCTGTTCCGAAGAACCGTCTCCCCAATGTTTTTCGCTTGTAGTGGAGTCACTCCCCATATCGTATGGCACAGTCACCCACTGGCCGCCACGCTCACCCCGAGTCAATCCCCCCGTTCCCCCACAATCAACATACGTCCCAAATGACTACATTTCCCCTGCCAGATGACATCCGTACACCCGCCATGTCGCCTTTGTTGCTGCCCAACGTTCGGGAGAGTGTCCGCCTGTCCATGCGACCACACTGGCTCCCAGGCCACTCCCCCCACCTGCAGTAGAAAAAGAATAATTAGTCCCGCAGTATCATGTTCCTATCCTTTCCATCCCCAAACTCTCCAAAACCCTCGCCCAAACCCTTCTATTCCCTACCACGGCACCACACACCCTCCTAGGCCGCCATCTCCCCAATCTCCGACTTCCCCCCCGGCCCCCCCCCCCCCGAACAGCCCTCCTGCTGACACCTCCGTGCCCGCCCAACAGGCGTAAGATTCGTGCCACTCCGCAAAGGAGCCACTTCCCCTCGGCCCCAGTCCTCGTACGGAGCTCGTACTGTGAAAATATCAGGTACTAATCCTGACGAAGTCCATCTGAAGTGACATTGGAACTTCTACATGTAATTGATAAAAAAAAAATTCAATTTTCTTTATTCACCTGAGGTCCTGAAGAAAGCTCCCTGACCCTCCTCTGGGCTTTACAAGAGCTGAAACATGTCGACCGATCACTACGTTTAATATCGCAGAGGATTCATTACACATCCTATCTGCAATTTGACCTTTTTAACGCTTCCCCAGCACCTATCAGAATAAAGACTTTTTTATAGGTAGCATGAGGAACACTTCTTTTTAATCACTCACTTGAGCACTCCTCACTTTTTTATTTTATCATTTTTTTCCCTGATCACTACTGGAGAATTCAGTGGTGCCCTCCGGGTTGGAGGATGCATGGAATAAACCCAATGATGATGCTATCACGTATTCAAAGGCGGAGAACCAAGATATACCGCCCATACATATCTTGACGTGATTGAGGGTTTTCTACCTATATCAGATACAACCACCTGAACCCTGGTGCCAGCAACAAGTGATCCATTCTCCCTTCATTATTTATGACTAGCTGGAAGCCGTTTGGATCACAGCTTCTTTTTCCCTACTTTGATTGTATCATCACCACAACTACCTCCACCAGTCCCCCTGCAAGTCCCCATCAGCAGAACACTGCCCTCGTCACGCCTCGCAACCCTCGCGCGCCAGATACTGAGGCCCTCAGGCCCCTGTCTAACCCCACATGTATCACCCCCGAACTCCCCTGCCGCCTCCGCTGCGCGTCAGTCGGGCCCCGAGTTCACCAGGCCCCCAGCATCGTCCCCACCTTACTGAAGGACTACCCTTGCAGACCCTGAGGAATGAGCACCCGGTGCCAACCAGGGCGTGAAACCTAAGCTTCCAAGTGCAACTCCAAGACCTTCAACCACCCAATTCATTTACCTGAGCATCCGTCCAGGACCTCCTTCGCCAAAACGGAGACGCCTTTGGATCTCCTTGCCCCCCGCTCCGACTGCGGCCGCACTCGCCTGAAACAGACAACAAAATGGACTGGTTACCTGCCCACACACCCCCCCCCTTTCAGGGCAATCCCCCACTCCACGGTCCATTGGCGACATACCAACCCTTGCATGTATCACCCCCGACCATCCCTGCGGACCAGCTATGAGTCACGTGGGCCCTGGGTTCCCCAGGCCTCCAGCATTGTCCTTACCTCATTGTAGGAAATACCATTGCATAACCTGAAAAATGGAGCACCCGGTGCCAACCAGGGCGTGGACACGGTATCGGCCAAGTACGACACCAAGGCTGAAAACCCCCCCCAGTCATTTACCTGAGCGTCCGTCCAGGACCTCCACCTCCAGCCCGGGGCTCCTTGCCCCCGCCCCATCCGAGGCCGCATTCGCCTGAAACAAACAACAGAATGGACTGGTTACCTGCACACCCCCCCCCCCCCTCCAGGGCAATCCCCCGCTCCCAGGCCCCATTGGCGCCGTACCAATCCTTGTATGCATCACCACCGAACTCCCCCGCTGACCAGCTGTGCGTCACGTGGGCCCTGGGTTCCCCAGGCCTCCAGCATTGTCCTTACCTCATTGTAGGAAATACCATTGCATAAACTGAGAAATGGAGCACCCGGTGCCAACCAGGGCGTAGACACGGTATCGGCCAAGTACGACACCAAGGCTGAAAACCCCCCCCAGTCATTTACCTGAGCGTCCATCCAGGACCTCCCCTTCCAGACCGGAGCTCCTTGCCCCTGCGCCGTCGAATGGCCACAAACGCCTGAAACAAATAAATGGACTGGTTACCTTGCTCCCCCCTCCCTCCAGAGCAATTCCCCACTCCAAGGCCCCATTGGCGACGTACCAATCCTTGCAGGTATCACCACCGATTGCATAACTCAGAAATTGAGCACCCGGTGACAACCAGGGCATGGACCGGTATCGGCAAAGTACGACACCAAGATTTAAAAACCCCCCCCACAGTCATGTACCTGAGCGTCCGTCCAGGACCTCCTCTTCCAGACCGGAGCTCCTTGTCCCTGCGCCGTCTGAGGCCGCAATCGCCTGAAACAAATAACACAATGGACCGGTTACCTGCACTCCCTCCCCCCCCCCCCGCCCCTGGCAATCCCCCTCTCCAAAGCCCCATTGGAGATGCCAGTCGCTCCTTGCACCGACCTAAACATTAGCACCCGGTGCCCACCAGGGCATGAACACCTAAACCTCACAATATAACGCCACGCCATCGGACACCCTGCCCATCGCACTGCATCCGGCACACCAACACCTCTACCGTCGCACACCGTCACAGGCTTCCATCCGCACCCCCAACCCCAGTCATACCACCCATCACACCGCACATAATCGGAACTCGGTAGTATTCACAAAAATTGCGATGCTCAATGCGCGAATCCCTCGAAGGAGGGCAGGCCGCCGCGGACCCCCCTACTGCTTCTGGCCAGCGTCTCAGAGCCGTCGTGCGCCCCGCTGGCAACACCCCTCATCTGCCGGCCTTCTCCGCCGGTCCTGGATCCCCCCCCCACTCAGTTGCTAAACTGAGTGGGTCCCCAGCACCACCGGGTCTCATGCCGTCCTGGCAGTCCCTCATCTGGACTCCGATGACCCCCGCCACCACTGCCTGCTGCTCCCTGACTCCCCTTGCACCGCCTACCCCCGCTGCAGCACCTACGCAACACCCTGCCTCACTGCGCCTCCACTGCCCCTGCCCCCGCCTCCCCCCCCCGGAACCTGTGCCGAACCCTGCCTAGCTGTGGGTGTGAATTGCAGCGCCCCACACAGGCAATGTAATTAACAGAATACTCTTCCAAAGGCCAGCAAGTAGCAGCTCCGCAACCGCCCACTAGAAGGAAAAGAATTGGAGCAAGTAAAGGAGCCACTTGAAATGACCATTTTTCGCGCCGCTCACATTTTAAAAGCGGCGGCGCGAACGGTCTCAATGCGCTTTGTGTGGTATGTGCGCGCTAAAATTGGGCCCCCGCTTGCTTGTGGGGACATTGGGGCCCGCGCGCCGTATTGGGAACAGTGCCTGGGACGCGTAGTCCAGACCCGCTCCCGACAGAGTACCGAGGGCAGTGACGGCAACGTCCTGATGAGCTTCAATCGATGCATTACATGCCCTATGCTGACCCCGGTTATGGATAGACAGCTTCTGCCTGATGGGACCTACGTCAAAGCGCTCTATGTGAAGTCGGCAAGTGCTAAGCAGGGGGGGGGGGGGGGTCGCGACCGCGAGGCTCGAACCCAAGAGGACTGCGCGCCGGGCGACACACGCATACCCCGCCGTCCCGCGCCTCAGTCCCGCCATGCGCCGCCTGACCAGGTCGCGCTGCCGAGCGAGCCGTCCCAGCCCCCAAACCCCCTCCCGCATGGACCGCAAAGTACGCACGCGCAGACGACAGGCGCGCCCACATGCAGGGCCCTCCCCCGCCACCCCGCATCCCGGACACCGCAATCGGGCAGCCCCCCCCTCCCCCCCTACCTGAAGCGAACGGTCGCCTCCGCCAGCCACGCCGCCCCAGGACGTATAGTATCCGCCCGGCCGGCCCAGCCAAGCCTCCATGCCGCTCCAACGTCCGCCGCACCGAAATCACCATGCCGTCAAGACAGTTGTGGAAAACTTCACGGTCCCCCCAGTGTCAGCCCCCCCGCCGATCGACAAAGTGGCAGATGGCCTAACCCTATAATAATCTCCACAAACTTTTCCCTCCCCGGTGGTGCTCAGGTGTCAGGAAGAGGCCGGATACTCCTCTCCTGACACCTATATACCCTCCCAACTCCCGCCCCTCTCCTTCCTATGATCCCACCCCCACCATGTCCTTCCGGTCGTTGCGCGAATTTCCCGGGGGAAGACTGGTCTGCGACCTTCACTTCCCCCGGGGCCCGCCTTGTGCTATGTGCTGCGAAATGGTGTAACGCAAAATAATTAACTACAGAAATATACTTAAACATCAAGTTGTTAAGCCTTCTCTTCCAGGACCAAATGGCTCAGTGCGCTTTAAAATGCACTGTTTCCCGGAAAATGACCCTGCAGGCTGTGTATTGTTCCAGTCCAGAACAGTAAAGGGAGTTCCCATGGGTAATTCTGACTAGGATCTAAAGATGCCTGTGCCTACATTCTTCGAAAGAGTATACCAACGCCCCTTCCGCTCACCCTCCTTTCCCACCCGAAGTTTGGTTTTAGGTGCGCATCTGCTGACTTTAATCCCATTCCGGAATTAAAACGCAGCTGCTTAGCAACATTGACACTGTAAACATTTCTTCTATGGCGTTTTAGAGCTGAGATGATGCTCGACCCTGACTCAGCAAGGTGGGCTCTGAGAGACGTCTCTTCTCCGATCCTCTGGTCCACCCTTCCCTTTCTTCTCCCCCTCATCGCTGACCCGCTCCCTTTAACGGGCTTCCTTTTCGTCCACCCCTTTTCTTTCCCTCTTATCTTCGTTTCCCTTTTCAATCCCCGTTCCACTCCTCTTGCCTGCAGGGCAGTTTAGGTGTTAGGGGTGTCTTCCGGGAGGTTGTGCCGTGGGCGTGACCGAGGAACAAACCAGCCTGGGGAGAGGAAGCAGACAGACAGAATTTTGGCAACTGCGAAACATTAAACTGTTGCTTGGCTAATAGAATTTTGTTGTGCTACTTACAGTGAGCCTGTTCTCTACATATTGGCACATTCTTGATGCTCATTTGGCTTTTCCTCCTTCACGGTGGCCCATATTTACGTGCATTGAGCTTGATATGGTGAATTTTGATTCTTCTTTCTTTATGGCCATAATTAACGCATATTGATTTCACTTCCTCAATCATTAGTGGACCTACTTATTGTGAAGCGATTTCTACTTCTTTACTTGTAGAATCCACTATCCCTCAGTGGATCCTCTGAGCAACTACCTGGGTGGCTCACCCCTGGCACCCTTAATTTTTGCGTACTTCCTACCTCTGGGTGAGACCCTATGCCATTTCCTGGACCCGTACACACACGTGCTTCCTCCACCCTCTCTCTCTCTTCCTCCACCCTCTCTCGCTCTACCTCTCTCTCTCTACCTCTCTCTCTCTTCCTCCACCCTCTCTCGCTCTACCTCTCTCTCTCTACCTCTCTCTCTCTTCCTCCACCCTCTCTCTCTACATCTCTCTACCTCTCTCTCTCTACCTCTCTCTCTCTGCCTCTCTACCTCTCTCTCTCCCTCTCTCTCTCTACCTCTCTCTCTCTACCTCACACTACCTCTCTCTCTACCTCTCTCTCTCTACCTCTACCTCTCTACCTCTCTCTCTACCTCTACCTCTATACCTCTCTCTCTCTCTACCTCTCTTCCTCTACCTCTTCCTCTCTACCGCTCTACCTCTCTCTACCTCTCTACCTTTCTCTCTCTACCTCTCTCTATCGCTCTCTCTCTCTACCTCTTTCTACCTCTCTCTCCACCCCTCTCTCTACACACCTCTCTACACACCTCTCTCTACTAACCTCTCTCTCTCTCTACACACACCTCTCTCTCTCTCTCTACCTCTACCTCTCTACCTCTACCTCTCTAGCTCTACCTCTCTCTCCACCTCTACCTCTATACCCCTCTCTCTCTCTACTGCTCCCTCTCTACCGCTCTACCTCCCTCTACCTCTCTCTCTACCTCTCTCTACCTCTCTCTCTCTACCTCTCTCTCTCTCTACCTCTCTACCTCTCTCTACCTCTCTACACCCCTCTCTCTACCCCTCTCTCTCTACCCCTCTCTCCACCCCTCTCTCTACACACCTCTCTACACACCTCTCTCTACTAACCTCTCTCTACTAACCTCTCTCTACACACCTCTCTCTCTCTCTACACACCTCTCTCTCTCTCTCTGTCTCTAAGTAGCAGCCGGAGCCTGATAGCCCTGCTTGTCCTTTAAAAAAAAAAACAAGCATTGGCATAGCCAATAGGTCTCGCCTTTGGGGCCTTATAAGTGTTTAATCATGCAACAGTTAATGTTTTTGCACCAAGGATATTGTGCTGCATAGCTAAATACTGATAAGGTCCCAAAAGGCGAGACCTATTGGCTATGCCAATGCTTGTTAATATATTGGGGCCGTGTGACCTGGCGAAATTTGGCAAATACATCAGCCTACTACAAGTATTACTTGAAAACACTAACAAGCCTGATTATCGCTCTTACTAAAACACCAAATCAGAGATTTTTTATGTTTTATATGACTGTTTGTAAAAATGCGCTTGTCTGGATCTTTTTACCGTTTTTAATACTTTCGCCTTCAGTACATGATGAGACAATTCCTTGCTTTATGGTTTTTAGTCTATGTGCACTGTTGGCATACCTAAGCCATTTTG
The DNA here is from genome assembly GCF_964204655.1 of Triturus cristatus. Taxonomy (NCBI): domain Eukaryota; kingdom Metazoa; phylum Chordata; class Amphibia; order Caudata; family Salamandridae; genus Triturus; species Triturus cristatus. The sequence continues at coordinate 1,152,293,874 of NC_140583.1, read as the reverse complement.
CACAGTAATGAGCTGGTTTGTAGCCAATGGTTTTATTTTGGATTCTCACGTTTTTATGGTACTTATTTGAAATCGGTCGCCACCTGCGTTATATCACTGAGATTGTCTATGCTTGTGTTTAAGGCTATATGCACAGCACGTACAGTTTGCACAGCGAAGCTATTTTGCACAACGATGAGCTGGTTCCGAGCTATAGGCTGTTCATGATTTTCAAATTGTCATGGCATTTTAATTCAGCCCTCACACGTGCTATATCCCTGAGAATATTTATGCCTGTGATAAGAACTTTTTTAGAATTCTTTCCTTGTTAAAACTTGAATTTCCAGCTTTTTTTGCAAATGTATTGTAATGATTTAAATGTATTATACAATAAAGGAATATTGACTATGTATGGAATCAGGATCAGAACCACTGCCTTTTGAAACCAAACTGTTCAGCTTAACAGCTCGACAGTATCTTCTATCCCGTAATAGGCTTTTATATATAATTGACTTCCCAAATCCTTCTCTTCCTCGCTACCCCTTTCAAAAATGCTTATGTCCACGCTATATTTTTGCTAAGACTTTTTAATTCTCATTTTATGTAATAGTCATCGTATCTTTCTTTCAGGTGAGTCAATTTTTTCCGAATTAAGATAATTATAATAAAAGAAATTGAGTAGTTGAAGATATATTTGATTTCATCCCTGTCCTGTTTTAAAATATCCACTTCTGTTTCCTCATTTTTGGACTAACTAAATTCCCATTGCTTGATAGATGGAATTAACCATCTTCCAGCTGACCTTGAGAAGTATGAACCATAAGAAAAGGCTGCATGTATGCCACAAGGGTGATGCGTACGGCAGAACCCAAAAGTATTCTCGAAATAAGACTTTTTGTTCTTGACCATGATACAGAAGTGGAGAAAAAACTAGTCGATTTCTTAATAAAATATTGGGAAACAACATTCTCACATGAAAATGTTATGTGCATTTTGAATACTACTACAATTTACAAGTGATGTGAAATGCATTGAAAAATAAATGTACATCTTGCTTACATAAGAGCATAAAAGAGAGAAAATGATTTGTTATTCATCATGCTCATTCCTTAATCCATTCCTATCTTTAATCTCCTCTGGTTCTCCTTAATGTCCAATATCCCCTACCCCATCCCATAACGATGGCCATTGCATAGCCATCTTCAGGATTTTGAGCCCATACGTGAGAGCTATTTTGGTATCCTTTGTTTGGAGCAACTTTGATTTTCTTGAAATTAAGGGGCGGATGTACAAAGCTTTTTTACATTCGCAAACGGCCCAATTCACAGAATTGGGACATTTGTGATCATAAAACCTTGTCAGTAGGTAGCTCCCCTCGCCGCACAGCTCTGCCTGGTAGCTGTTGCCCCCGACCCTTCCAGGTCCTAAGTTTGAGGCCCTCCTCCACCTGCAGGCACCCGCCTGAGCCTCATCTCTGGTGGTCCAGTGGGGAGCATCTCTGACCTGCTGCTACTCTGCCATCTGTCTCTCGTCTTTCTGCCTTTTCTCCTCTGATCTCTTTTTTCCTCCTTTCATCTTTTCTGCTTTTCTGTCACTTTCTTTCACTTCCTGCACTTTTCTGTCACTTTTTCACTTGTGCCCCTTTTCCTCGCCCTGTCCCCGCTGCTGCTTTTTCCCCGCGGCCCTGCCCCCCCAGCACTGCTTTCCCATTAACCACTTTTCCCACCTTCCAGCTGTCCAGCCCTCCCTCTCAGGCTATTTATTGGTGGCCGCTGTGCAGTCATGCCTCTGGCACCAAAGGCACACCAAAGGCAAGCCCATCCTCATTTGAACCGCGCCCAGCACCAAGGATCCCTAGGTCTGGGCCATCCACCGTTACAACACCAGCACCATCCATGCCGACAACGCCCGACCCCACTCCACCTGCCACCTTGCGTCACCGAAGAACACCCAAGGCCCGTTCACCTGCTGCACCTGCAACTGCACCTTCGCCGGCCTCTGCACACCAAGACCTACCGATCACACGACCATCAAGAACCGGACCCGAGCACCTCAGATGTATCGTATTGAAAAACATGCTCTCTCAAAACACATGCCGTAGAGATCTGGAACCTGCTCAACTCCACCTCCCCCGACGTTGCCTTCTTCACAGAAACCTGGATGAATTCCAGCTCAACTTCCCACCTAGCAACCGCCATCCCAGATGGATACAAAATCATCCACAAGAACTGCGTCAACTGACCAGGAGGAGGCATCGCCATCATACACAAAGACACCCTCCACCTCACAACCAGCTCTGACGACCACTCACCCGACATGGAGCACCTCCACTTCCAGATCCAGACCAAACCGAATGCCACACTCTTGCCTCAGCAGACCACTGTTGTGGCTCACCGTAGAGCACTGACAGCCCGAGGGCGACATGCCCGTAGGAGACGGGCGTAATGAACTACATATCCCAGCGCGCTTTGCGAGATGACGCTCCGACGTCATCGCGCACGGCGCGAAGACGATGAAAAGGAACTTCCGGCATCAAGCGGGTGCCGGTTATTTTGGATTTCCAGGTTCGAGTGCGGACGAGATCGAGTGCGGACGATAAGTGGCGTTCTGGTAGGGGTGCTTCGCACCAGCCTTGACTTCTCGCTGCCTTTGTCGCGCACTAGTGTGTGTGCGGTCCGTGCTAAAAATCCGAGGGTGAAATAGAACCGCTGCGGTTCCGTTGGACGCCTTTCCAAGGCATTGCGGGATCGCCCGAGTGGTGAGACATTGCACTGTGCTTATGGTAATTGCATACCAGCGACTCCAAGGATTGGAGCCTTTTCCTATTTTTCCTCCTGTCAGAGGGAAACCTTCTCGGAGAACGATAGTAGGCCCACCCGCTGGGGTTCTCTTTAGTTCACGCTATCCCAGGAGTATGGGAGTAGCGTTCTGAGTTTGTACAGAAGCTGGTGACGGAGCTGCAGGCACCGAACAGGGCTTAAGCTTCGCTGCACCTCAATTGTTTATTTGTATCCAACAGGGGCGGAGAGGACTTCGGACATACGTCATTCCCCACCCCCTGTTATACCCGAGGTTCAGGAATTGTGGTAGGTCCGTTTGTTCTGGGGATAAAGGAGAAGGAGGGAAAAAGCAAGTAGGGGTATCTTGTGGCTAAACCATGTCCTTTCTATAGGTCACGAACTGCTTTGTTCCTCGGCTCTCCAGGTCTCCCAGTCAGGAGTGCTTTCTTTCCTTTACAGGTACAGCAGGGGAAAATAGGGGAAACATTGAGTACGGGAATCTAGGGGTTGTCCTAACCATATTGCCTTGTGCTTTTTCTTTCAGATCTCCCTCCCCGCAGTCCCCTTCCTTTCCTTCCCTCGCCTGATCACCCTTTTGTGTCTGTCATATACATACCAGACCAAGGGGCTATCGGGAGGTGGACCCCTTACAGCATCGTGCGACCCTGAGGACGTTGGACTGCGACAAAATAACCGGCCCACGAATAGCAGTCCTCCCAGTCGCACGGTGGGATGGCCACCTTAGAGGACGTGTTGGCTGCTTTGGCCCTGTTACAGGCCGAGGTAGTCACCTCTAGAACAGAAACTGCCACACTACAGGCGCAGGTAGACCGCTTGGAGCGTAACCCCTTTGACGCTGGCACCCCCCGCGCTATCCCAGCTGCTCCTGTGGTGGTAGAAATCCCCACGCCTGTTCCGTTAGCCACTCCCGAAAGATATAACGGGGATAGCGGGAAATTACAGGTCTTTCTCACACAGGTAATGCTACACTTCACCTGTAAGGCCCGGGCATTTAACACCAACCATTCGAAAGTCGCCTTCTTGCTCTCCTATTTATCCGGGGACGCTGCACAATGGGCCGTTCCATTGGTGAGAAGAGACGATCATATCTTGTATGATTGGAACGCCTTTTTGATAGAATTTGAGAAGACCTTTAATCGACGAGCGGCCACGCTCTCAGCCGACAGAGATCTCCTGGAGTTGCGTCAGGGCAATCGGGACGTCATCTCCTATCTCAACGATTTTAGGCGACTGATTACGGAAACTGAGTGGCCTGAAGGGAAACATGCGGCAATCTTCCACCAGGGTCTGAGTGAAGACATGAAAGATGTGTTGGCTCAGATCGACCCGCAACCCTCCTCCTGTGAAGATCTCATTAGTTTGGTCCTAAGGCTGGACCATCGCATGAGCGAACGTAAAGGGGAGCACCGAAAGAGGGAGAAACCCGTGCCAAGCGTGGAATACTCTCGATCTACGAACTCCGGGGTACAGAACAAGACAGAGCCCATGGAAATAGGCGCACTTGCTCTTGGAGAACGTGGTACGCTTACACGGATTGCCTAGAAAGATTATTTCCGATAGAGGCGGCCAGTTCACTGCTCATTTCTGGAAGGCCTGGTGTTCAGCCTTGGGAATCGAATCCAACATATCCACCAGCTTCCACCCCCAGACGGATGGGCAGACAGAGCGGGTTAACCAAACCCTTAAACAATACCTTCGGTGTTACTCCAACGCTTCTGATAACGAGTGGGTGGATTTCCTATGGTTGGCGGAGGTAGCATATAACAGCGCTACGCACACGTCCACCAAACTTACACCTTTTTATTGCTCTTATGGGTTCCATCCTTGGTTTTCCCCTTTCCTGAATCCAGCGGAGGTTACCAAGATCCCCGAGGCGCAGAGTAGGATAGAACGCATACAGGCAAACTTACTCGTAGCAAAAAGCAATCTAAGGGCTGCGAAGCGCAACTACAAGGCATCCGCGGACAAGCACAGAAGGTCAGGGCCTGTCTATAAAGTAGGTGACTACGTGTGGTTGTCCACAAGACACATACGTTTTAAACGCTTCAGCATTTTTAATCCCAAATTCATCGGTCCTTATCGGGTGCTTCAATTGGTAAACCCTGTGGTAGTGAAGTTATCCCTACCTTCAACGTTACGCATCCATCCTGCATTTCATGTATCCCTAGTGAAGCCCGCACGGGTAGGGCCCGATCGAAAGCCTGCACCAGTGGTAGTACAGAGCGAGGCAGAGTACGAGGTGAGGGGTGTGTTGGACTCCAAGATTTACCGCAACAGGTTGTGGTACCTCCTTGCGTGGGAGGGTTACGGGGAGGAGGAAAATTCTTGGGAACCTGCCTCCCAGGTCCACGCTCCTAAACTCGTTGCCCTGTTCCACAAGAAACATCCCACGAAAGCGTGCTTATGTCAGTGCTCTTCGGGGGAGGGATGTACTGTTGTGGCTCACCGTAGAGCACTGACAGCCCGAGGGCGACATGCCCGTAGGAGACGGGCGTAATGAACTACATATCCCAGCGCGCTTTGCGAGATGACGCTCCGACGTCATCGCGCACGGCGCGAAGACGATGAAAAGGAACTTCCGGCATCAAGCGGGTGCCGGTTATTTTGGATTTCCAGGTTCGAGTGCGGACGAGATCGAGTGCGGACGATAAGTGGCGTTCTGGTAGGGGTGCTTCGCACCAGCCTTGACTTATCGCTGCCTTTGTCGCGCACTAGTGTGTGTGCGGTCCGTGCTAAAAATCCGAGGGTGAAATAGAACCGCTGCGGTTCCGTTGGACGCCTTTCCAAGGCATTGCGGGATCGCCCGAGCGGTGAGACATTGCACTGTGCTTATGGTAATTGCATACCAGCGACTCCAAGGATTGGAGCCTTTTCCTATTTTTCCTCCTGTCAGAGGGAAACCTTCTCGGAGAACGATAGTAGGCCCACCCGCTGGGGTTCTCTTTAGTTCACGCTATCCCAGGAGTATGGGAGTAGCGTTCTGAGTTTGTACAGAAGCTGGTGACGGAGCTGCAGGCACCGAACAGGGCTTAAGCTTCGCTGCACCTCAATTGTTTATTTGTATCCAACAGGGGCGGAGAGGACTTCGGACATACGTCCTTCCCCACCCCCTGTTATACCCGAGGTTCAGGAATTGTGGTAGGTCCGTTTGTTCTGGGGATAAAGGAGAAGGAGGGAAAAAGCAAGTAGGGGTATCTTGTGGCTAAACCATGTCCTTTCTATAGGTCACAAACTGCTTTGTTCCTCGGCTCTCCAGGTCTCCCAGTCAGGAGTGCTTTCTTTCCTTTACAGGTACAGCAGGGGAAAATAGGGGAAACATTGAGTACGGGAATCTAGGGGTTGTCCTAACCATATTGCCTTGTGCTTTTTCTTTCAGATCTCCCTCCCCGCAGTCCCCTTCCTTTCCTTCCCTCGCCTGATCACCCTTTTGTGTCTGTCATATACATACCAGACCAAGGGGCTATCGGGAGGTGGACCCCTTACAGCATCGTGCGACCCTGAGGACGTTGGACTGCGACAACCACATCCTCCTCGGTTACCTCAATTTCCACCTAGACAACCTCGAAGACCACAACACCTCATCCCTACTGGAGAACCTCCCCACCATCAGACCCAAACAACTGATCACAATGCCAACCCACTCAGCACGGCACACGCTCAACCCCATCTTCTCCGCAAGCAACAAGATCTCCATCAGCCACACCACTGAGCCACACTGGACCGACCACCACTGCGTCCACTTCTCCTTCACTAAACCCACTGTACGCCACCATGCGTACCGCGACACTCACAGAAGCTGGAACAAGGTCACCGAACACCAGCTCACCATCCACCAAAGACGTCCACGGATGCCAACACCGCAGCACGCAACCTCCACGGCTGGATCTCCAACTGTACCAACACACTGGCCCCCCTCAGAGACCCTCTGGCAAACAGCCCTCAAAGAAGGCCAGCGGCTTCTCCTCTGCCCTCTAAAACACCATACGCTCCTGCAGACGTCGCAAGAAAAGATGGAAGAGCAGCAAGATCATGACAGACCATGCAGCCTTCAAATCTGCCGTCATCGCACAGAACAACTAAGAAGGCAGCCATCGAGGAACGCATCAATGCCAACGCACACAACAGCAAAGAACTCTTCACCATAGTCAAAGAAGTCACCAAACCCAGCACAGAAAAAGCAGACATCCCTCCGTCCCAAGACCTCTGTGCAACCTTGCCCCTTTCTTCCACCACAAGATCATGGAGATTTACGACAGCTTCGCAACCCAAGACCCATCCACCTCACCGCAACCACCTCACTCAATGAATCCCCCCCAGCAGACCTTGACAAACTGGACTACCCTCACCTCTGATGACACCCTAAGGATTATGAAGAGCATCCACTCCGGATACCCCTTGAATCCGTGCCCTCACCACATCCTCAACAGAGCCAGCACCTTCATTGCTCCTGAACTCTGCTGCACCATCAACTGCTCCATCGAGTCAGCACCTTTCCTGGAAGACTGAAAGCCCGCAGATATCAAACCCCCTGCTGAAGACACCTTCTGCCGACCCAACGGACTTCAAGAACTGCAGACCCATCTCTCTGTTCCCCCTCCCAGCCAAAGTCATTGAGAAAGCCATTAACGTCCAACTCTCCAAATTCGCCGAAAAGAACATCATCCTGGACCTCTCCCAATTGGGCTTCAGAAGCAACCAAAGCACTGAGGCCACTCTCCCCGCTGCTACAGATGACATCCGCACCCTCCTCGACCGAGGCGAGACTCCAGCCCTCATCCAACAGGACCACTCAGCCTCCTTCGACACCGTCTCCCACCACACCCTTTGCGCAAGACTCCACAATGCCGGTATCCATGACAAAGCCCTCAAAAGGATTTGCTCCTTCCTCCCCGGCTGAATGCAGAGAATCAGACTTCCTCCGTTCAAAACTGAACACACAGAGATCAGCTGCGGAGTGCCTAAGGGATACTCCCTGAGTCCCACCCTCTTTAACATCTACATGGCCCCCCTTGCAGCCATCGTTAGAAGCCCACAAACTCAACATTGTCTCCTATCCCGCTGACACCCAGCTGATTCTCTCCCTCACAAACGAACCCAAAGCCGCCAAGAGCAACTTCCATGACGGCTTGATGTTGCAGCTGCCACCTGGATGAGGGACAGCTGCCTCAAGCTTAACTCAGACAAGACCGAAGTCCTCATCCTGGTCTCCTCCCTCTCCGCCTGGGATGACTCTCGGTGGCCAGCAGCATTCAGAATACCCCCCACACTCATGGACAAAGCATGAAACGTCTGCATCATCCTGGACTTCTCACTGTGAATGAACCATCAAATCAACGCCGTCACGTCCACCTTCTTCCTCATGCTCCACCTCCTTCGTATGATCTTCATGTGGATCCGCACCGAGTCCAGTAAAACAGTCATCCATGCACTTGTCAGCAACAGACCAGACTACGGTAATGCACTATATGCCCCAGAAACTCCAAAAGAAACTGAAGACCATCCAGAATGCCTTCGCCAGATTTATCCTGAACATCCCCCTCAGGAACCACATCACCGGCCACCTGAGAGACCTTCACTGGCTACCTGTCAACAAGAGAATCACCTTTAAGATTCTCATGCATGCCTACAAAGCCCTCCACCATGCTCGACCTCCATACCTCAACAACCACCTCTCCTTCTACACCCCCACTAGACATATCTGCTCCACCCAACTGACTCTGGCCACCATCCAAAGGATCCGCAAGACCACAGTTGGAGGAAGATCCTTCTCCTACCTTGCTGCAAAGACCTGGAACTCCCTGCCTCTCACCTCAGGCAATCACCATCGCTGCCTCAATTCAGGAAGGATCTCAAGACCTTGCTCCTCGACTGAACTGCAGACCCAGCCCCCACCCCCCCCCCCAGCACCTTGAGACCCTGACGAGTGAGTAGTCGTGCTTTATAAGCCCCTAATTGATTGTTAGAAAAATGCATTTTTAAATGTACACATCCCTATTTGCGATTCAATTGCCTATTAAAAAAAAAAGATTGCTTTATTTAACAGTGGACTGATGACCCCAGCAGGCCACCATCCCTGTGATTTTTGCGATTCCCTGTGGGTCGCAGCCGGGACCTATGTCATTAATAATCAGGACGTTGGTCTATTTGCGACCCAGAGGGAATTGCAAAATGTGTAAACCGTACATGGGTGTTTGCAATTACCATACAGCAAATCGCAAATTTTCGTGATTTGGAAGCCGCAAATGATTACCTACGTACTTCTGACCTTTAAGCCACAATGATGGCCAACTGTATTGAATTTTGTGTTAAACTGTCAGATGCAGGGCATGCAAAAACAGCTGAAAACTGAGAGATGTAGGGTTAGGTAGACAGAATGAGAAAGGAAAAGAGAAGAGTGAGGTAGCAGAAGTAAAGTAAGAAGAGTGTCACGATACAGAAAGATTATTTTATAATTTATTTTGTCTCCTATCCTATCCTGTCTGAGAGCACATGGGTTAAGGTTCGACAGGTCTGGTATGACACTAGCTTATGTGAAGTGCCCATTCCCAGCTAAACACTATAAATATATGACTATAAAGATCACTTTACAAGTGCGCCCCTTGAAAGGTTGGGGCCCTGGGCCATTGCCCACTTTGCCCATGCCTTGAAGCCTCACTGCCCCATTCACATTTATGGTGGCTGAATGGCTAAGCCTTGTTAGCTTTTTTGGGGCGATTACATTCTGAACCATTACTAATTTAAACAGCAGTTTTTCCTGTCAATGTCAATCCGTTAACAGTCATATATACATTAGCACAACTAACTATGGGCTCGCGCTTGAGTGAGTAGAGCAGTACCCCTGAGGGATACTGCCTCTCCCAATTCCATCGGGCCCAGTTTGTCCTTACCCAGGATTACTGGGGTCAGGAGCACTGTGGCCCGGTTTTACCAGGTGCAAAACTGCAGGTTTTAGATGGGAGCAGTAAAGTGCTTGGAATGTGGGATAACCTTAGGGAAAATGACCTGGTAGTCCCAGATCTGCTTGATTAATCCACATTCCATGAACTAAAATGAGGGGGAGGGGTTTAATTCACAGGACTGGCGATTCCAGCCCCAGTAATTCCAGAACCCTTAATCTGTGCAACTCATAATGAGTCCCTCTGCAGGTAAAGACACAGAGGCCTCCCCATTATCAAGGTCAAATATAAAATCTTCACTTGAAACCATTATGGAAAACTAAGAGCATACATTTCTTCTTTCCATTATCTCAAGGCATATCTAACCTTAAGCAATACTTTTGAGTCCAAATGCACGTATTAGTGAATCATTTGGTTATTTTCATGTATGTTTTAAAGTGTTTAATGTTTTAATTCTATTACAGGTGATATGGAACCTACTCAAAAAATGTGAATAATGTTCTTTCCCATTTCCCTCCTATGTGAAACCATGTGCGCCCCTCAGTTTTCCTATATGACGCGCTGTTTCCAAACATAGAGTTGCTCATAAGTTCTTAAGTTAGATGTCTGTGTCCCATAAGAGGAATACACTTTTTTAGGCCTGACCTAAAGACAACTTTAGATGGATGGTGAGTGCCACTGTGATCAACCACTATGCAATAAGCCACACAACACAGAACCTCTCTATCCTGTTGTATCAGATATCACCTCATTGTTTGACTTTCTAATGTAAGCTATTCAATTCATAGTGACGAAATTCCATATATTTCATAATTGCACACTCATGACCTCATTTTCAATATTTTGACGCACAGCAGCGCATCAAGCCTTCCTGCTGTGACTCCGTGCATCAAAAGAAAAAGGGAGGAATGCGTTGTATCTACAAGATACGGTGCATTCCTGTACTTTACCCCTGCACTGGCCCACAATGGGCTGCAATGCGCCAACGCAGGCACCCTTGCGCCATGATGCAAGGGTGTCTGCGTTGTAGGAGTGATTGTTTTTGTGTGGGAAAAGACACCTCGCTGCACAAAAACAGTCCAGAGGGTTGTTTCCCTGTTTCTATGAGCAAACACAGAAGGAAAAACGAGGCGAAATAAAGGTATTTCTCCTACTTGTGCCTCTCTTATGCCTCCCCTGGGGAGGCGTTCGAATTTGACACATTCCCAGGTTCAATTGATGTTCTGTGGGAACACCCACAGCAACACCCAGGGAACGCCCCTTTCACGCAGAGTAATTCGTTAAAGAGGGCCACACTTACAAGGCCATGAAAAGCCACACAGGCGGTCTTTACGTGGCCTTGTAAATATGGGCATGCACACTGCACCACCTGTGCGACTAAAAACGTAACGCACCCGGCGGCGCAATGGGTTGTAAACGGGGCCCTCTGTTGCTCTAAAATTGGTTCAGGTTAACAAGACATTTAAATGCTTTTTTTTTTTTTGCTTTTTTTAAACATTTTTGTGAGTGTGACTGTCAGAGCCTGCCTTTTGATTCTCTTTGGGCTCACAAAATTCCTTTCGTTTTCCACCAGCTGATTCTCAAGCAGTCCTTCTATTCATCGACTATAAAGAAACAGTCAGCAACTGGATTCGATGGCTGCAACATCTTTGGGTGTTCTAACTTGCAGGATTCTGAGGCATTCCTTCACTGTAGGTTAGGTAAGAGGGGCTGGTCCTCTCCGTGTGGTGAAACACGTCTTTCAATTGTCTGTCAACTTTGGGCCAAAAATCTTCCCTTTTAGCTCATTCAGACCTTTTTGCCATCTTACTGGGGGAGCCATCACTTCGGACCTCAAACTAAATAAAAACAACCTAGAAAAGAGCAGTCGGCATCGGATATATATATTTTTTTGTACATCATTGTTCTGAGCTGTTGGGTTGGGTGTCAACGGATGAGTGATGGAGCAGCCAAGAATTGGCAGGTTCTGGCTCCCGGTATCATGGCCAAGAGCATGCAGTTTGCAATGGCTTCTTCTTTGAAGCTGGTTCACTGATTCCAAAGACTACAAGGCTTAGGCCTTAGGTTGTTCACCCAGAACCCAGTTATGAAAATATTGTTTGTGGAGATTTACTGTCCTAGTTGCTCGTATATGGTCAGAAGGCTGCTTGTGAGCTGGAACTATGCTCTTTCTTGATTCATGAGTATGTATCCTCATACTGGTCATGTGTAGTTTCTAAGGGTCCCTGGAATTCGGTGAGAGCATTTGTGGGAGGGCCACCCGTGAACACCACACAACCTGGTGCAGGGAAGCCAACTCAGGAGCCCCTGCTGCAGACTGTTCAACACAGAAACACAAAAGTTTCATGAGAAAGTTGAAAGACACAGCTCTACAATCTGCAGTGGCCATCTTAGCCCTGCATGATAATCTTCTGTCATGACGTCACATATCACGCTATGACAACCCACTCAAAGGTGTCGCCTTAGGCACTCTGTTCAAAATGGTATACTTTTTTCTGCTGACTATAAGGTAGTGCATGCTACATGTATTCCTCTGTCCTTGCTTGTTAGGTCTCGCTTGTGGTGTTGGGCCCTAGGCCCACATGCTAGGTAAAGAATGACACTGCACACATAGTTGGGGATAGTGGGAATGGCCACGAGCACGTGCGCTCGGCCCTTTTATTGACAGCGTCACCTGACACAGTGACGTCTGTGGTGGGTGGGTGTACAGTGTAGTACAGCAGGTTAGAACACTAGAACGTGTCCATGCATGGACACTACATCCCTCCCAATTTTTAATAGCAAAACCCAAAGTCAAAGTTCAACCTGGGGGAGAAAGAAAGATATACACAGTTGTAATACAGTGTAACGCCCTGAACGTCTCAGGATCGTTTAACAGACACGACAATGAGGACGCAACCACTTGTGAAGGGTTAGTTCTTTTAATGAAGGCAAATAAAATACAAAGAACAAACAAAAGTTATAGTCACTGGAATCCTCCAGGCTAAGTACGTTACCAGCCCACAGCACGGATGGTCCTAACCGTCCTCTGCATATACGCCGATCCCGGCGTATGCCAACAGAGGGCAGAAATGAAATGGCCGACAATGCCAATCGGTAGGCTGTGAGGGGCACGAAGAGTGTTGGGGAGAATCGAGGAGTCAGGGAAACACCCAGCCGGGGTCTCTACCTGAAGGGAGCAGCCGCTCAACCTCTTCCTCAGACTGCACCGGGACGCGGAGTCACCTCCTGGTGATGCGTCACCGATACCCCAATCTCAAGCAAGAAGACTGAACCGAGAGCAGCCGCTCGATCGATCCTGTGGACTTCCGAGTCTGTAACGCGGCAAACACCTCCTGGTGTGCGTTACAGCTGGCAGTCCCTGTGTCTCTGGTCGGGCTGGGAGTTACGACTCCAACCAGCAAAAGCGCCACTGCGCTTGGACTCAGCCGAGTCAAAAAGCGAAGCTCAATGGTTGACCGGTAGAGCTTCCGGGTCCTTCACAGGTGACGATGGGGCAAGACACGGCCCAGGGAGTAACGACTCGACCTACCTCCGTTCTTGCCTTACTGGAGCACCACTCCGGAACACTGCTCTTCACGAAGCAGGTACGTCGGTGTAAACACAATATCCGACAGCCTTGTACCTCCCGGTTCCTCCCTTTATAGGGCGTGTTTTCCTTGAGTTATGTAACAGCTCTCCTGTTTACATAAGGGCGTGTTTCCCTTGAGTTATGTAACAGCTCTCCTGTTTACATAAGGGCGTGTTTCCCTTGAGTTATGTAACAGCTCTCCTGTTTACATAAGGGCGTGTTTCCCTTGAGTTATGTAACAGCTCTCCTGTTTACATAAGGGCGTGTTTCCCTTGTATGACAGGAATTCTTGACAGTACATCCTCCCTCTCAGCGGCTCCCCACGGGTCCAGCGCTGGCAGGAAAACGCCGATGGAACAAGGAGACCAAGCGCGGAGCATGAACCCCTTCAGCCGGTTCCCATGAATGCTCCTCCGGGCCATAGCCTTTCCACGCAACCAGGTACCACAGCTTCCCCCTGCGCCATTTGGACGCCCGTATGCCCGACACTTCATACTCCACCTCCGACTCCACGCATACCGGCCTAGGTGTCCCAGACGGCTTGGAGGGTGCTGGTTTGAGCAATGATACATGAAAGACAGGGTGTATCCGCAATGACTGGGGCAAGCACACCTTCACGTTCACGGGACCCATACACTTGGTAATTCGATAGGGGCCCATGTACTTGGGATGGAACACACTGTTCTTTCGAAACCTCATGTTTCTTGTGGATATCCAGACGTAGTCTCCAGTGCGGTACAGTGGCCCGGGCCTTCTCTTCCTATCTGCCGCAGCCTTGTATCTTCTCTTGGCCTCTATTAGGACAGCCCTTGAGCGCATCAACGTGTCTTTTATGTGTGCCACCCTGTCCGCTGTGGCGGGAATCCTGTCCTCTCTGAACGGATGTAGAAATGGCAAGAACCTGGGATGTTGGCCATAGTTGCTATAGAACGGAGATGACTGTGTGGAGCTGTGAGTGGCGTTGTTATAGGCTATCTCTGCAACCCATAGCAAGTCGACCCATTCTTCCCTGCCCTGGTCCACAAAACATCGCAGATACTGTTTGAGCGTTTGGTTCAGGCGCTCGGTTTGGCCGTCCGTTTGAGGGTGGTAGCTGGTGGACAGGGCGGTCTTAACATGCAGCGCAGTGCACCAAGTCTTCCAGAATTGCGCAGTAAACTGCGACCCCCGGTCCGACACGATCACCCCAGGTAATCCATGCAGTCGTACCACATTCTTTAGGAGTAGTGACGCCAATTCCCGGCCGTAGGGACTCTCTTGCAGGGGATGAAGTGCCCCATTTTCGTCAAGTAATCCACCACCACCAGTATTGCCGTCATCCCCTGGTCTACTGGTAGGCCCACCACGAAGTCCAGTGATATGCTATCCCATGGTCTATCCGGGGTCGGAAGTGGATGTAAGAGCCCTTGGGTTCGGCCATGGTCGGCCTTCATGGTAGCACACGTAGGACACTCCTGTCCCCACCTCCTGACATCCACTCTCATGGTTGGCCACCAGAAATGCCGTCCCATGCTAGCCACCGTTTTTTCAAAGCCCAAATGACCTGCGCATGGAGAGTCATGGCACCAGATGAATGCTTGTTTCCTTAGCCTAGGCGTGGTGATCAATAGGCACCTGCCCTTCAGGGGTATCCCGTCCTTCAGCTGCCATTCTCTGTGACTGAGGAGCCACCTCCGCCATGCGAATGACCTGATCCCTCTCTTTATTCCCCTCAGGAAAGTATCCGGTTGGATAACCCCCAATACCATCCTCGGGGAAATGATGGAACGCTCGGTTGCAGGCAATGGTTCCTTAACTGCAGATTGACGGGACAGGGCGTCCGCCTTCCGGTTTTCCGTCCCCGGCCGATATGTGATGCGGAAGTTGAACCCCGCAAAGAAGATCATCCACCGCAGCTGCCTGGGAGAAAGGTGTCTTGTGGCCGTCATGAACTGTAGGTTCCGATGGTCCGTGTACACCGATACCACATGTCTTGCCCCCATCAACCAATGCCTCCATTCGGTGAAGGCGTCCTTGATTGCGAGAAGCTCCTTCTCCGCAATATGGTAGTTGCGTTCGGCGTCGTTGAGTTTGCGGGACATGTACGCAACGGGATGAAGCACCCCTGTGTCGTGGTTGCGTTGGGACAAGATAGCCCCCAGCGCCACATCCGACGCGTCCGCTTCCACCACGTAGGGGAGATCCGGATCGGGGTGAGCCAACACCGGCGCCTTACCAAAGGCGCTTTTCAGGGCCTCAAAGGCTTTGTTCGCTTCAGGGGACCAGACAAACTCCTTGGACTTCCTCAGTAGCTGTGTGATTGGGGCCACCACTCCTGAAAATCCATCTATAAACCGCCTGTAAAAGTTGGCGAAGCCAATGAAACTTTGGACGTCCTTCACGCTTTGGGGCACCGGCCATTCTTTCACCGCCTTGATCTTTCGTTCTGCCATCTCCTGTCCCTCTGGACTCAGCATCACTCCGAGGAATTCCACGGATGTGACGTGGAAGTCACACTTGCTGAGTTTACAAAACAGCATGTTTTCCCTCAGCTTTTGGAGCACAGCTTTGACGTGGTGTACGTGCTCCTCCACACTGGACGAATAGATGAGGATGTCGTCGATATATACGACCACGTAGATATCCAACTCCTCTCTGAATACCTCATTCAAAAAGTACTGAAAGGCTGCCGGGGCGTTGCACAGACCGAACGGCATGACGAGGTACTCAAAAAGGCCGAACCTGGTCTTAAAGGCGGTCTTCCACTCGTCTCGGTCCCTCATGCGCACCAGATGGTATGCCCCTTTCAAATCCAACTTGGTGTAGATACGAGCTTTCTTGACCTGTTCCAGAAGTACACTGATGAGAGGCAAGGGGTACCGATTTTTTATGGTTATCGCATTCAATGCCCTAAAGTCCACACAGGCTCTCAGCTCCCCATTAGCCTTCGGGATGAAGAAGAGTGGCGAGGCGGCCGGAGACTTGGACGGGCGGATGAATCCTAGCTTGAGGAGTTTATCCAGGTACCCCCGGAGATGCACGTTTTCAGGCTCCGTCAGGGCATACAGCCTGCCGCTGGGAACGCTGGCCCCTGGCACCAGGTCGATCTGGCAGTCAAACTGTCTATGTGGTGGTAGCACTTCCGCCTTCACCTCATCAAATACATCCTCAAAACTGTGATAAGCCTGGGGGAGAGCCACATCTTTTTCTGCCGCTGTAGCCACCGTCTGACTCCCGCTCTCATCTGCGTCAAGGGATTCCGTTTTTATTCCACAATGCAGGATGCAATACGGTGACGTCATTTCGATGCGATGTGTTGGCCAATCCACAAAGGGGTTGTGTTTCTGTAGCCACGGCAATCCCAATATGACGCCATATTGGGGCTCTCGGATGATGTTAAAATCGATTTGTTCCAAATGGTTCCTCCCATATCTCATCGGAAGGACCCCCGTGTGCTGTCCGATGGGCCCCGTCACCAATCGCCTTCCGTCTACCGCATAGACGTCTTCGGGTACTGCTTTGGGAAGAAGTACTAGCCCTAGCCTGCATGCCTCGTTGTGGTCCATAAACATGCCAGTGGCCCCTGAATCCACCATGGCCACAACGGGTATCCACTGGTCATGCACTCCCACGTGCACCGTGATAAACAGGTGTCGTTGTCCCTTAGTGACCGAGTTGGAAAGTGAAGGGATGGATGAGTGACTCCGAGATGCCCCTTCTCTGGTCTTGGAGTCCTCGAGTTTTCCGCCGGTATGTCCACCACGGCTGTTACCGACCGGTTGGCCCGATAACGTGACGTCTTCGGTTTGGCAGGGCATTCACGTACGTAGTGGCCTTTTTTGCCACAATATAGGCACAATCCTTGTTTACGGCGTGACTCTTTCTCCGTGGCTGTGAGGCTCGCTCGTATTGCGCTGATGTCCATGGGTTCTCCCTTGGATGCGGTGGAAGTTTCAGGACTTCCCACCGTCACATAGGATGGAAGGGATTTTCCTTTTCTCCCATGATCCCCCTTTCTTTCACTTAGCCTATGTTCCAGCCGTAATACCAGGTTGATAAGGCCCTCACATGTCTTGGGTTGAGGGTCAATATGAGCCACGGCGTCCTTGAGCTCATCGCACAGCCCTTGATGGAAGAGCGCCGTCTGTTTAGCAACAGGCCACTTGGTTTCCGCAACCAGCCTTCGGAACGCGTTGAGATACTGCACCAGGTCGTTGGATCCCTGTCTCAACTCAAGCATTTCACGGTCCGCCGTGTACGAGTCAGCCCTTCTGTCGAATACCTTCAGGAATTCCTCGCGAAAAGCACCCCAATCACATAAGAGGGGGTCGTCCCTGCTCACCAGAGGTACGGCCCATTGTGCCGCGTTTCCAGCCAAATAGGATATAAGGAAAGCCACACGAGCCTGACTCGTGGGGAACGCCTTTGGTTTGCACGATAAATGTAGCGCCACTTGTGTGAGGAATACCTGCACTGTGTTAGGATCCCCACTGTACCTCTCTGGTGTTGCCAAGGGGATGGCTACCGGCATTTCCACTACTACCGCAGGGGTCTGGTTCGTGAGGGAGGTGCTGGGCGTGAGCGGGTCCAATTGGATAGCATCCAGTCTGGCTTTTACATCGGCTGTTTCTTGCCTAGAGGCAGCCACTTCAACTTGCATGGCCGCTAAAGCAGCCAGCACATCATCAAGTGTTGCCATGTCTGTTATCGACCGGGAGACAGTTAGTGTTATTAAGGTCGGATATTTTGTAACGCCCTGAACGTCTCAGGATCGTTTAACAGACACGACAATGAGGACGCAACCACTTGTGAAGGGTTAGTTCTTTTAATGAAGGCAAATAAAATACAAAGAACAAACAAAAGTTATAGTCACTGGAATCCTCCAGGCTAAGTACGTTACCAGCCCACAGCACGGATGGTCCTAACCGTCCTCTGCATATACGCCGATCCCGGCGTATGCCAACAGAGGGCAGAAATGAAATGGCCGACAATGCCAATCGGTAGGCTGTGAGGGGCACGAAGAGTGTTGGGGAGAATCGAGGAGTCAGGGAAACACCCAGCCGGGGTCTCTACCTGAAGGGAGGAGCCGCTCAACCTCTTCCTCAGACTGCACCGGGACGCGGAGTCACCTCCTGGTGATGCGTCACCGATACCCCAATCTCAAGCAAGAAGACTGAACCGAGAGCAGCCGCTCGATCGATCCTGTGGACTTCCGAGTCTGTAACGCGGCAAACACCTCCTGGTGTGCGTTACAGCTGGCAGTCCCTGTGTCTCTGGTCGGGCTGGGAGTTACGACTCCAACCAGCAAAAGCGCCACTGCGCTTGGACTCAGCCGAGTCAAAAAGCGAAGCTCAATGGTTGACCGGTAGAGCTTCCGGGTCCTTCACAGGTGACGATGGGGCAAGACACGGCCCAGGGAGTAACGACTCGACCTACCTCCGTTCTTGCCTTACTGGAGCACCACTCCGGAACACTGCTCTTCACGAAGCAGGTACGTCGGTGTAAACACAATATCCGACAGCCTTGTACCTCCCGGTTCCTCCCTTTATAGGGCGTGTTTTCCTTGAGTTATGTAACAGCTCTCCTGTTTACATAAGGGCGTGTTTCCCTTGAGTTATGTAACAGCTCTCCTGTTTACATAAGGGCGTGTTTCCCTTGAGTTATGTAACAGCTCTCCTGTTTACATAAGGGCGTGTTTCCCTTGAGTTATGTAACAGCTCTCCTGTTTACATAAGGGCGTGTTTCCCTTGTATGACAGGAATTCTTGACATACAGTGACCAAACTTCTGCAGAATCGCTCACGCTTCAGCTGCTTGGAGTCGCAGAAGATGTTCTTCCTGTCGCGGACGATGCTCTTCCTGTCGCAGACGATCACCAGTTCACTGTGGCACCAGTCATGGGTGCTCGATGGATCTAGTCTGTTTGACGGCTCTGCCTTGAAGTTGTTCTCACAGTCTTTTCTTCGCTTTACTTTCTTGGCGACAAACGCAGTTGAGTTCTTGTGGTTCACCACTCGATGTTGCCGTTCATCTTTCCGTCCAGTCCTTTTCTTTATCTGTGGCGTGTGTTCTGTTTTGCAAAAGACGGATTGGTTGCAAGACACCCCTCTCACCATGATGCCTCTCTCGCAGGTGTTCCCCTGCCACGGGATATCCCTGAGGCCCTCTGACTTGTCCTGAGCTGGGTGTACTGTGCCGTGTTACTCGCACGCCGATCCGTGTGGGTGCAGAGGAGACGACAAGTCTCACCTCGGGTTCTGCAGTCGTGCCTGGAGGGTAGCTGTTGGCTCCTGTCTTCGCACACAATGTCTTCATCCTCCTGGGACCTTTGCTGAAGGGCGGCTGACGACCATCTCTCGTCGCGGGGACACTCTCTCTCACCGGCATCCCTGAGGCCTTTGCCCCTGAGTCACCACGGCTGGCATTGACCAGTGTCCGTGTAACCCCAAAGGTGGGTGTTTCGAATGGTCCGGCCTGCTCACCTCTGCAGATCCCAGGTGTGCTGAAAACATCATCAAACAGATGGTCTTTTCTCCGTGCCACGGGTGTTCTTCAGGACTTGCGCACTGTGTTCTGACGCTTGTCACCTTCCTTGTCTTTGAGGTGTGAGTAGTCTTGCCACACTCTTCTCTCTTTCCTCTATTTCTTTCTCCGTGAGGATGTCATGTCACTCTGACTTCTTCTTTTGTTGCAGTGGCAACCGTGCCACTCAGATCTCTTCCTTTCCCCTTTTCTTTTGGTGGCAGACGTGCCACTCCGATGTCATCTTCCTTCTTTTCTTGTAGTGGCAAACGTGCCACTCCGATATCTTCATTCTTCTTTTCTTGTAGTGGCAAACGTGCCACTGCGATATCTTCTTTCTTCGTAGTGGCGGACGTGCCACTCTGGTCTCTTCATCTCTTCGCTTCACGACCTACTCTGGACCGTTTCTGTTCTCTTATCTGGCCAGGCTTCTCCATGCAGCGCGCGCACTCTGCACGTGTTCCCCCTGGTCTTGTCCTCGTCCGAGAACTCTCTCTTCATCTTCCTCAGCATTCCGAGTTAGGGTCGTGACCTTCTCTTCATCTTCTCCATTTCACAAGTTACTTTGGTTGAAGTTCGTGGGGCCGTACTCTTGGTCCGCTTCGTTCTTCTCCTTTTCACCAGTTACTTTGGTTCTTCTTGAGCTTCTTGGACCACTTGACGGTCCGCGCTGCCGATCACTGGCAGGATATCTTCGGTCTTGTCGTCAGACCTCTTGCTTTGTAGCTTCATTGACCCGTGCGTCGGTCACCTCCTTGTGCAACTCCTGGCGAGTCGGCTTCTGTGGTGCGACCATTTGGCTGGTCGGCTTGACCTTTGTGGTGCGACCGTTTGGCAGGTCGGCTGGGCCTTTGTGGTGCGACCATTTGGCTGGTCGGCTTCACGAGGTGTCGCGTCATGTGACTACCTTTGTCCGCTGCCTTGTCAGGCGCTGGTGCGTGCTACTCTTCGTACCGTTGTGGTACATCTTCAGTGTAGCGTTGCTCCTTGTACCATGATCACTTGATGTGGTGGCTTCTTGGCGCCACTGGGTGTGGCTCAACATCCTTGCCTGCCAGTGTTGGATACTTGCTGTGCCCATCCTCTTCAGTGGGTTCCTCTCCTGTAGGCGCTGCGGGGTACAACTGCGCTGAGTCCGTTTGTTCTCTCGAGGGTTCGCTCCACTTGATGCGGCGACAGCGCAGTCCTCGCTGGGGTGGATGTGGCTTGACACCATTTCCTTTTCTTCCTCCTTGTCGCTGCGGGATGGCGCTGCATCCCTGTGGCACACCGTCTCTTCTTCCTGTGCTTCCGTCGCGTTCCTGCGCTTCTGGCACATTCCTGTGCGCCTCCGTCGCATTCCCGTGCGCTCACCATCGTGCATCCGTCTGCCCTTGCGGTACATGCCTTGCTGCCTCTTCTTCCTTGCGCTGCGATCCGTCGGTCTCCTGTAGCTGCTGGACTTCCTTGGCTTGCTGTAGGCTTGTTGATTTTCCCCTTTTCTTGCAGTACCACCAGTGGCCGCTAGATGGCAGTGTTGCTTTAACCTTCTTTGCTGTTAGACTTTCTTTCCCGTGTTGTTTTTTTTTCAGGTTTTGGCAGAGTGCAGACGGGCCAGAGTGCAGACGGGCCAGAGCCACAGCAGAGCAGTGGAGGGCAGGACACGTGGCAGCAGGTAAGTCTTTTAGCACGTATTTATTTCTTTTGGAGGCAGGAGGGCACAGGCATTGACAGGGAGCTGCCCTGAACGTCAGGCATCCCTCTGGTGTGCGGATTGGAAGTTTATTTCTGCGGCGCTGGCCGCGTACCTTCATTCTCGAATGCCGCTGGGGGTCCTATGAGGTGGGGGCATGTCTTCGTGGCCGGCAGCGGCCATCCCTTATCCTCGAGTCGCCCTCCCTGCCCGCGGCAGCTTCCTGCAGTCCTCGCGCGGCAGGGGGGGGGGATTGTCGACATGCTTGTCTCTATGCGGGGTAGGCACCCGCGGGCTCCATTTGTCTCGCTGCTCCTTCGCGAGTGGGCTCCGCTTTTACCTTCAGTTCGTCCCGCCCCCGCAGCAGGTCTCAGCGCTTCACCGACCGCGCGGGGGGGCTGCTGGTGCCGCTTCTGTTTTCCGTCGCGGGTGGGCTCCGCTTGACACTTCTGTTCGTCCCGCCCCCGCAGCAGGTCTCTTATCGTCACGGACCGCGCGGGGGGGCTGCTGGTGCCGCTTCGCTATCGCGGCGGGGTAGGCTCCCGTCCGCTTCAATTGGTCCGGCGCTCCAGGGCTCACCTTATGCCGGCTGGGCTTTTCACGCGGGTGGGCTCCGCTTTTACTTTCAGTTGGCGGGCCTCCTTCTTTCCGCGGGTGGGCACCGCGTGTTACACGCCTCTTGCGGGGGTCGCAGCCGATGCGGGTGGGCTCCGCTCGGCTTGCTCTTCTCCTCCTTCACCGGGAAGCACAGCGGCAGGCTCCCGGTCCCTACGGGACATGCTGCGTGCCTCGCCTAGCCCCGGAGGCTCCTCGGCGCGTTGCGCCTTACTGCAGAGGAGGGGTCCTCGCCGGGGGTAGTCCTCTCCCCCTCATTGATGTTCGGTGCGCAGATCGGACTGCACACGCGGGGTAGATTACCCGCCTCGTCGCCAGTGTGGTGTTGGGCCCTAGGCCCACATGCTAGGTAAAGAATGACACTGCACACATAGTTGGGGATAGTAGGAATGGCCACGAGCACGTGCGCTCGGCCCTTTTATTGACAGCGTCACCTGACACAGTGACGTCTGTGGTGGGTGGGTGTACAGTGTAGTACAGCAGGTTAGAACACTAGAACGTGTCCATGCATGGACACTACATCGCTGAGCCCAGCGCATGCGCTGGCTCGGAGAGACATTTTGTAGTCAGGAATTTTTAAGTGCTGCCTGTGGCCTAAAGCTTCAGTGCACATAAGCGCGCGCACCACTCACGTGCTTGCCACACAGCGCTCCCGTCCAAGCGATCGCGATCACTTTCGCTTTGATCGCGATCGCTATTACTTTCGTTTTGCATAGTCATTCCTTTCGTCCTCGGTATAACTGTCAAGAGTATCTAACAATGAGAGTTTAATGTGGTAAATGACCTCTGACTAAAAACCTTGGTGAGCACGCAGACTATATTATGCAAATGAGAAAGGCATCTCTCAATTGTAGTGGGCACTATATGTTCTCTCCCGTCTTTTTATTCCCCCCACCCCCCTTTTCTCGCATACAATTATGTGTTTTCGGCTCTTTCCGTCTCCCTCTGTTGCTTATTCTGTCACTCACTTTGCTCACCACTCTGTCTCTTACTCTTTGTATCTATCCAGCTCTTTCCATTCTTCTTTCGCTATCTATTTGTACTGATCTGGCTTGCCGTCTTTTTCATCAGCACCTGCCGTTATTTCTATCGCTCTTTATCCACTCTCCCCCTTGACTAGTCTGTCTCTTTGGCGGTTTTCTTTTAAGATACTCTCTCTCTCCTTCTACCCCCTCTGTCAATCATCTCTTTGAATATGTCTCGACTCAATAATGTTTCTTTATCTGACTCTACTGTAAGCAGTCTCATATCTCTGCCTATGCCACACTCCCTGCTCACTCTTCCTTGTCCTGCAGCTGTCTCTCTCCGGTGCTGACACTCTCACACCCTCTGAACGTAAATGAAAGGGGGTCTGCAGGAAAGAGGCACCCCCCACCCCCTCTCCTTCGCCCCCTTACCTATATCTCTTAATTTACATCGTTCATTGCATTGGCCCCCCCGCCCGCATCATATCTTATGTGGATAGGGCCCATCCTTGGCTCTACAACCACGTGTCTCTTTCTATTGTCCTGCCCCTTCCTGTCACTTGCTCTGGGCAGCCTGGCGTCAGAGGACGGCCAAGTGTTGGCTTCGGGCCTGCCAGGCTCCGAAGTGCCCTGGTGCCCTACATATGCCATGTGGCTTGCCCAAATCTCGTGTGGCTGGTTTTATGTGAGTGTGCAGCTCACATGAAAAAATCTAATTTGCAACAAAAAATGACTCTGCTGAGACACTTTCTGGTCAGAGCAATATCTAATGGGCAACAATGACATGAAATTGCCAATCACGAAAATCAGCAAATTTCGCGTAAGTTGAAATTTAAGAATTTCGCTAGCGCAAATAGAATATCGCCCAGGCCTAGCACGGGCGAGGTCGTTCTGGGAGAGTTGTCACCAGCTGTGTGTCGGTTACACGAGGGCTTTAGGGACAAGGGTGGAGAAAGACATCTGGCGGAGGCTCCCTGCTCCAGCCCGACAGGCCTTTCAGAGGCCGCTTCTCAGTCTCTCTGGCACAGTCCATCAGTACCCAGGCCTTTTTGCAAAGTTTATTTTGAACTGCACCCTTCGGCAGGTCCACATTGGCACATCTTACTTGGCAACATTTTCTTGAGTAAAACTGTGAGCTCCTAGCTGTCAGCTAGCTTCATGTGACACCGATGACTTTCAGCGGGTTTTAGTTCTCAGACCGCTGTACTAAGAATGCTGGGACTTGTAGTATTACCTCTTCCATTTATATGACCAGTGCATTAACCAATTGAGTGATTTTACCCTGGATTCATACACAGATTATCGCAGTGAGTGGCCAAATGTCACCTGTGCAAGTTTTATCTAGCCGTGGTGTTCATCTGACATCACTAAGCATGCTAGGACGTATAGGTCCCAGCATGCTTAGTTTCTATTTATTGAATGAAGAGGATTGGTTGAAAGTTACTTTAGCCAATAGGTGGGGGCGATATTCTAAAACGTCCCACTGGCTAGTGCATCTTCTTTGAAAGTCTCTAAGGAGGAGACCTCTGTTACTTAATTTTGCTTGGAACAGAAGTCCGGGCTTTACGTCGATGAGACGTAAGGCATATGTCGCTGCTGTCTTGGTATTGTCTGTGGTGGGAGTTAGATCATCGCATTGTGGATGTCCAAGCTTGAAATGTTCTATTTTTGTGCATTGCCCCTCTTTAAAAAAAAAGTACATTTTTATACAGTTCATTTTAAAGCAAAATTGATGCCTGTTCCATTGACTGGTAGAATGCAGCAATTGTCCTGTTGGACTCCTGTGTAACAAAACCTCTCTGTGACTCGTATGCAACGTCATTGAATTCTTCAGTACTTATTAAATAATGACACTTTTTTTCTTTACTCAGATCCTCAATATACTTTATAGGAACTCGGAGCAATATATACAGTGTAATTATTAATAGTGCTGGGAAAAGCTGCCTTCTTGTGAGGGTTCAGTGCACCGAAGCATAACTTGGGGCTAGTAGTAATTTGTGATCTAAAATGAAGTTTAAGATGGTAAAGTGCTCTTCCAGTGGAGGAAAACCGAGAGTATGCTCGATTTTACGCAGTGTTTACTTAACCAAAAACACGCAAGTCCAGAGGCGCAAAGTTTTTCTTCAGAGCACGCTGCTGATGCTGCTGAAGGCTGCGGTTGCAGTACACCAAGCCTGCCTAGTCCAGATTGCACTTCATGGTTTCAATGACTCTTTCTTTGACCCTACGCCTCCTGGCTCCTAATGTCACTTGCAGGTTTTTATCCATTCTTTATATCTTTCAATGCTTCCTATGCTTTGGTTTCCTCTTGATTGTCCCTTTCTTTCTTGCTTTTGGTCAGAGTGCATTGATGAAAGAACACACGCTCGCTAGAAAACCCAGCAAAAATTAAGCACTAGATTTTTACAGCACTGTGAATTGAGGATTAAGGATGGGGAAACTGGTGTTTCCAGGATAAGGGCAGATAAGTGGACCTTGAAGTGTAAATAACAGGTCGAAATTTTGTGGATGTTCACAACTATTCCCAGTGGAGCATTCCACATATAAAATTACTCTCAACTAAGGATGTACCAACCTGAAAAGAAATGTAAAACAGGCAAATCTTAGGTTCACACAAAAGGAAAATAAAAAAATGTGACAAACTATAACCGCACACCAAAAGGTAGGCGAGAAACATAAAAGTAGATTTAAAAAATAACTCCATTGCCACACTGAAAACCCCTTTAAATAGAAGGAGAAATCTTGTAAACATCAACACTTATCAGAGGAAAGAGAGTTTTAATGCAACAAAGAGGTACTGGGCAGGCTCTGGCTGTGATATCCTATAAGCAATGAGCAGATATACCATTTTGTCTCCAATAAATTGTCTTTATAGTTGCCACCTACAGCAAGTACCCAATCAAAAATGAGAATATGCCTTTAGAATGCCAGTAGGTCTGGGTTGAAAGTGCTGATACAAGGTGAAAGAGTGTTAGCACTTTAGAGATAGACACTCTACGAATCAAACATTGTCTCCAAAGTCTTTGTAAGATCACGACTACATTCTTGGTGTAAGACGTCTCAAATTATAAAAAAAAAAACCTAATGGGATGGTAAGGACTGTCTCATGCTGTCGAGCGCTGTCAAGGGATACAAAAAAGCATGCACTGTTACAAGAGGCAACAAATCCTGACTTAGGTATGTAATGCAGGTGTGAGGTGAAGAATTCAATATGCAAATAGTGTTATGCACCAAGTGTATTTACTCTTTGTTTGTGATTCTCCCCCGGCCCCCAATGCAATAGGTCTCGCAATATAAAAGTGTGAGCAGTTGGCATTGCTAATAATAATGCAACACTAGCTATTGGCATTGTAAATGATAATTGCATTTATTTATGTGTTTGTTTTATAAAATAGATTTAAAAAAAAGGCATTGTCATGAACAATGCCAATAGCTTAAACTTTTGCAAATGCGAGACCTATTGCATTGCAAATGCTTGTTTTTCTTTGTCTTCAATCTGTTGGGTGTATGAGGTTTGTCGTGAGTAGCCTGGGGATTTCACTTGAGCCACGGCAGTGC
Source organism: Triturus cristatus (assembly GCF_964204655.1). Lineage (NCBI taxonomy): Eukaryota > Metazoa > Chordata > Amphibia > Caudata > Salamandridae > Triturus > Triturus cristatus. The sequence continues at coordinate 1,152,267,317 of NC_140583.1, read as the reverse complement.
TGCTGATGTACTCTGTGTTGGTGGTGTTAGTTCAGTCTTTGCCATGATGTGTGATATCCTTGGCTGTATCCCCTGCGCACCCCATGGCACCTGCCTCGTCTGGCCTATGCTAGTTCAGCAGGCCTGGTATATCATTTTTTGTGTGATTTATGCAGATTTATATAGCGGGAACTCGACCCGAAGGTATTAGAGCGCTTTACACGAGCACCGGTTACGTTACACAAGGACACATTCAGGCGCGGGGAGAGTAGGTGATTTGCCCAGAATCACAGGATGTGGACGAGACCCCGAGGCTCGAACCCTGGTTTCCAGCACCTAAGTCGGCAGTCTAGCCGTCAAACCACATCCTCTCCCCTTTGTGGCGGGGCTGACTGTATCAAGCACCTCATAAGCTCTATCTTGTTGGCAATTTGAACATCTAAGGAGATCACTGCAGTTGTTTCTTCTCAGTTAATTTCTGCTGTTTATAACCCCACTGACTTGGCTGATCAACCACTGACTTGCGGTTGCGGGTATTGGTCACGTTTTTTAATAACTTATTTGAATAGATTTGGGATGAGTTCTACTGTCTTGCTAATTTTGGAGCCGGTTACAGCTTTCTGCTACTTCAAGTGGTTGGTACGTACAAAATAGTGTCTGAATATCTCTTTACTAAAGTAGTGCATTTTGTGATCATTGTGGCTTTCAAAAACGTAAGCTTTTCTAAAAATAATACTTTTTAAAATGTAGGTACTTGCTGGAGTCTATTGGGTTGCTCATTACATACTGCTCAATTGCATGTCTTCTAGCACACCAATTCAGTAGTTGAAGTGTTTAAGACTCAAACCTCGCCAAAGTGTACTTCTTTTGTTACCTTGGTGTATGTTCGCACAATTTGGTCTCTTGCGCCACCTTCTGGTGAACCGCAGTATAGTATTTTGTGTGTATCATGGTGCTTTCCCCCCCACCAAAACGATACTCTGGCAACCGTTCCGGCCATTTGCCTTGAGCCTGCATTTTACATGGGCAGCTGTATTTGGACAACGGTTCTAGGTTGTGGAAGATGTTTTCTGCCTCTTTGTCTATGTTTTATAAGAGCTTCTGGACTGGTTCTAACAGAGACATTTCACAAACAGAAAGTATGTGGTTTTAATTAGAAAATATTTTGTGAATGGTATATCTCTGAAGGTTATGGCCTGATACTTGCTTTCACAGTGGGATGGACATTGCCTTAAAGCACCCATGTGCCTAAGTTCACAAATAATGGCTGCTTCATCCCATCATCATTTACCAGTCCACTGTGGGTGGTAGGGGTTCCTTGTCTCTTGGGACTTGGTTATGAGACACCTCTTCCACATACTCTTACTGGTTTTTTTTCTATGAAGGTTCAGCAAGTGTACAAATAACATTCAAAGTTGGTTGTCTAGTGCTGTTGGCGTTGCTGAGACTGGCATCAACAGTCATTGGCTAAGCGAAGGTAGTTGGCTTTGCCAATGGTTATCTCAACTTTTGCTTCAATCTATGGGAAATTGCTAATCTTATGCGAGTCCTTCTTTGTTATTGTAGCCAGTTTAAAAAGGCAGAATATTTTGTTCTTATTAGTTAATTTGAGCAATTCTAGTACCTTCAGAAGAATGATGAGCTAGAAGCTGTACCAAGAGATTGAAAACTTTAAACAGCATTAACAATCATATTTAAACTAAGTGAAATAGACACTTGAATCTTTGAAGGAACGTTAACTGGTGTCCCAGAGTCTCTTGTAATCATTGGTGCCCGTTCCTCTATATTTCCCCCAAACTTTACTACAGCCATTTTAACTATGTAATGTAATGTAAATTGGAACATATAGAGTGCGCAGCTATCCCACAGAGTGTCCCGGCGCTGAAACACCTCGAGACTGACAACGGCACTATATCAGAAAGGAGCGAAAGGCCCCTGGCTATTGCTGGAATAGCCACGTTTTCAGCTGCTTCCTGAAGGTGAGTAAATCCTGCACCCGCCTGAGTAGCAATGGTAGACAGTTCCATAGACGGGAGGCCAGCACTTGGAAGGAGCGACCGCCCATGTGGGAGCGGGAAATCTGGGGATAATCACCTGTAGCTGCGATGCGGATTTGAGAGTCCTTCGCGGTGCATAGTGCTGAATCCTTTTCCTAATATTGAAGGCACCAGTATCATGTAGAGCCTTGAAAGTCAGGACCAGGGCTTTAAACCGCATTCTCTTCTGGACCGGCAGCCAGCGCAGGGACTTCAGGTGGGCAGACATCCACGTTCTTGGTCCTAACATGAGATTTACCCTAGCCGCAGCATTCTGGACCACCTGCAGGCGGTTTAGTAAATATTCAGGAAGGCCATGGTACAAGACGTTGACGTAGTCCAGCCTCAATTCAATCAGGGCTTGGACTACAGTCTTCCTGTGCGTAACTGGAAGTGGGGGAAGAAAGTTCTTTAACATTTTTAGCAGGCCAAAATAGGAACCAGCTACTGTTTGGATCTGAGCCTTCATAGATAAATTAGCATCTAGCATGACCCCTAAGTTCTTCACCATGCTTACTGAAGTTGCAGGGGGGGGGGACAAGTCCAGCGGCCACCATTGGCGCCACACTTCGCATGGTGAGGGACCAAAGAAAATGATCTCAGATGTTTCCGGATTTCACTTTAATTGGTTCCGTCTTAGCCAGGAGAATACCTCCGTCAAGCAGATGTTGATCTCATCACCTCTAAAATCGGTGCACTTCTCACATGTGAACAGCAACTAAGTATCATCTGCGTATGATGCTATTTTTTGCGTCATGTTCCTCAGCCAGGTGTGCGAGGGGGGCCTTATATAAATTGAAGAGTGTTGGGCTCAGGATCAAGCCCTGCAGAACCCCTACCTTCATGGGGGGATGGGGGCAGCAAAGGGAGGGGACCAGATCGTTTGCTGTCAGTCTTTCAGAAAGGAAGAAAAACACTTGATTACCGTGCCACCGAGGCCTCACTCCTTAAGTCTCTGCACGAGCCGGTCGTGGGGCACGGTATCAAAGGCCGCAGAGAGGTCCAGCAGTATCAGCACTGCTCTGCCGCCTCTATCCAGTGTCTTCTTGATGATCGTGCCCTTCGCCCGGGACGGATCCTCAAAGGAGTCTTGAATAATTTTGATTTTATCATGAAAATAAGACGCAAGATGGCTGATCCATTCACTAGTGGGGGTAAACGGACTGTCAACCGCACTCGAGGACGAAAAATCTTTTACAATTATGAAGATTTCTTTGCTAGTATTCCCCGCTGACTCGATTTTTGAAGAGAAGACATTTTTCTTTTCCTCACAAATTTTATTATAGTGTACTTTCAGGGCATGTTTGTAGATTATTTTGTCCTTGGGATTGAAAGTATTCCGCCAAGCTCTCTTCAAACGTTTGCAGGCAATTTTGCTCATTCTAAGGGCTTCTGTAAACCAAGGGGCAGAGGCTCGGGCGGACTTTGCAGAGCGAGGGGTGGGGGGGGGGGGGGGGGCAAGCTCCCTCGAGCGGAGCTGTAGCCAATTCCCCAAGCAGAGCACATCACTCTTGAGGTTGCTACTGAAGGGAATCGGTTCCTGCCTAAGTGCGACACTAAGGGCTTCCGGGGTAATCTGATGAAAAGGTCTAAAACTACTGGGATGGGACTTCCCCTGAAATTGAGGGAAATACGGCACCTTACAGACTCTAAAACCTATAAGAAAGTGGTCAGACCATACTGTCAGGAGAGGGGTGTCTGTTTCTATCTTTACATTAGAGAAAATCTGATCCAAAATATGTCCCTTCTCGTGGGTGGGAAGGTGGACGTAAGGGACCATATTGAAAATATCTAGAGATTCCCGCAGCCTGATAGACACCTGCTCGGCTGGTTTGTTCATGTGAATGTTAAAATCTCCTAGCACCAGACAATGCTTGTATTTAGAGGCAATGGGAGAAATGACGTCGCTAATAGACTCAGTGAACTTTCCGGCAGGACCAGGGGGCCTATAGATTAGTACACCTGAGAAAGTTTGATGTGCACACACAACAAAATGAAAACCGAGGCCTTCAGCCCCATCTATCTCCTCTGTGGGTACTATGGAGCAGGAAAAAGTTAAAAAATAAAAAATTCTAGCAACGCCTCCCCCTCTACCCATTAGCCGATCCCTCCTTAAGATGTGGTAACTGGGAGGAATGGCACTTGCAATGATGGGGTTAGAGCCTTCATTTAACCATGTTTCAGTTAGAAACATTATGTCAGGGTTTGTGTCCAGCAGCAGATCATAAAGGTATAATTCATGTATTTTTAAGGACCGGGATTGAGGAGCAGGGCCTTTAGATGGCCGCCCTGACGATGATGCAGGTCTACTTGGGGGCCCGGGGTACCCTTAGCCTCCCTCCTCGAAATGATATCACTGTAGGGGGGAAAAGCCACCCAGTTGAAGTGCATGCAGGCGAGGATATGAACATCGGGGTTGAGTGCAAAGTGGGAGCAGCAGCTCGCACACTTACCAATGTCCTGTAACCTTGCCCTGCTGTAGCACAAGCACTTTTCATATGTGAGAGGCCGACTGGCTTCAAATACTAAGAGAGCTATGAAAGCAGCAAGATCCTCTCAGACCAGTGGCGGCTGGTGAAATTTCAAAGTGGTGAGGAAGGAAATTTTAAAACAGAGTATAATGAGCGAGCCTTAAGTGCAAGAAAACCTTGGAAAAAATGGATTCAAATGGTGGATTTTACACCACATATTTACTGCAAATAGTTGAATAAAGAGGATCCAAATATAGAATTTTTAAAGCAAAAGTGTGTAGAAAACATTAGAAACAAGTCAAATATGTGCCCAATGCTCAAACTGGTCTGCTTGCAAAACGACCACCGAACCAAGCACATCCAACCAATGGAAATAGGCAAGGTAAGTGTTTCCTGCCTGTAACACATTTCTGCCTTTTTACAGTATCGGTTGATCAAATCATCAAGGCCCAGTTCGTTGGTAACAGAATACATGGCAAATAGAAATAATATTTCAGCAAAATGTCTTTAGTTTGTAAAATATAACATTTATGTACTATATATTTACACACATAGAAGATCCATATTACAACACAAATTGAGATGGAAAACATGTAAAAACCTGACCGGCTTTTGGGTGGAAAGCAGAGATGAATTAAAAGTGACTGATGTGGTTTACAAAAGCATGAAAAGGCAACAAGGTTTATGCACTCCAATGCATACCCCTCGGTGCCCTTACATTCTGATGTAAAGGCCCTGAGAAGTATGCAGTGCACTCCCTTACCTAAGTATTTAAGGGCCCGAGGGCCCTCATATACAGATGTAAGGGCACTAAGAGGCATGCAGTGTATTCCAGGCCAGTGCATAACCCTCTGTGCCCCTAAATAAACATGTAAGGGCACTGGGGGGGGGTGTGATGATGTGCATACCCCTTGGTGCCCTTACATACTTTTGTAAACGCACTGAGGGGTATGAGGTACACTCTGGTGCAGTGCATACCTCTCAGTGCCCTTACATACTTATACATGCACCACTCTATAGCCCCTGTCTAACATGTGTTTAATTTCTTTGATAGCGCTACTCATCCCAATATAGGGTGCCAAAGAGAATTACATAATACACAAATTACAGAGATAATGAATCATGTAAGTGTGTAACTCAATATAGGAAATGTTACAAACGAAAAGGAGGACTACAAGGTATGTGAGTCACATGCCATCCATGGCAGTGGGCACTGAAAGTTGAGTGCATGGCCATAAGCAAATAAAAAGACTTATTATGCTTTGTGAAAAAAGAAGGGAGCTTGATGACAAGTGGATTGGACTGAGGGAAGCCGCAAGGGACAAAGACACAAGAAAGTATTGGTGCTTGATCGCGCAATACTGCGGTTCAAGGCAGAGGGCACTACCCATACCAATTCCAGAAAAAGACTGGGTGGATTACATCTCCCTATTTTATGGAAACAACAGCCCAGTTTCTTCTGTGATGACAGATGGGGTTAAACCCGCGTCTATTGAATTTATGGAATTTGGCCCCCCGTCAGGAAAAGAAGAGGTAAGTTAGATAAAGAATGCAAGAACCTCCGGCGCACAAGGGCCAGATGGAATCCCGATTGCACTAATTAAAAAGCAACCAGAAGTGTGGGGTGATTTTTTTAGAGCCACTTTTTAAACATAATTTTTTTATTAATACAATCCCCCCCGTCTTGGAAGGGGAGCATTATAGTCCCCCTGTATAAAAAAGGGCCGAAAACGGTATCGACTAGTTTTAGACAGATTGCCCTTCTGGATGCCTCAGGTAAATTATTTGCAAAAAGCATATTAAGCCATCTTCAACACTGGGTTTATGATCAGAATATCCTTCCCCCAGGACAAGCTGGTTTTAGAAAGAACCATGGTACCTTGGATAACATAGCGGTTGTTCAGACAATTGTAGAGAAATATGTTTTTGTCCGAGGAATAACAATATATACAGCTTTTATTGATTTCTCCACAGAGTTTGACAAAGTGGACCGCCAAACGCTGTGGAGAAAACTTGTTCTCCTTGGCATACCAGATCATCTTTTGGGTCTGATTATGGAATTGCATACAGATACGTGGTGCTGGGTTCTGATGGGAGGTTCACAGGGGCTATCATGTAAAAATAGAATGCACAATTGGCTCAAACAGGGTTGACTATAGGCACAACTTTTATTTTCTCTGTATGTTGCTGATCTCCCCGGCACTCTGAACATAGTAAGGGGGGATGCCCCAAAAATTGGTACAATGTCCATTGGCTTTCTATTATACGCAGACAGTGTTGCAATATTAGTAAATATGCAGAGGCTCACTTCTTGAAAATCAATACGGCAAAAGGCAAGATTTTGGTATTTTTTAAGAAGGGGCTTAGAATAAGGAGTAGTTTAGGATGGATGGTTGGTTCCGAAAAACTGGAACTGGTTGACTCGTACCTATATTTGGGGAAGGTTTTTTCCAAAACTGGCCGAGATTTGGGGCATATTAAACATTGTGTCAGTAAAGCGGTCTCCCAGACAAGTGCATTAAACAGATTTTATAAAACTTGCGGGAGACGCCACTTTGGCCATGTTTTATCTGTTTTTCAGGTCAAAATCCCTCCCTCGTTAATATATGGTTCCGAGGTGCTGGACATGAATTATTGGCTTTCTTTCGATAAGGCGGAAGGGCGAATTCTGCGTCAAATTTGCTATTTAAACTCCTTGGCAGACCCACATGTACTGCGCCTCGAATTTGGATTAGTCTCGTCCTTTACCCTATCCTTGGCTGCAGTTCTTAGGTGGGGTAATTCCCTCCTTTTGGGGGAGGAGGGCACACTTAGGGCCACCCTAAGAATAGACATTTTTGACACGCAAACAGAACAATCAACGTTTTTTAGGTCATTTGTAAGTGCAAATGATACATTTGGCCTTAGTTTGAATTCTGCTTCTCCTATGTCCAAATCTGTACTGAGACAACTTCTAAAGAAGTTTAGATCCCCTATTAGTTTGGCGAGAGACGTGGCCTCCAGCCAGTCCAGGTCCAGTAATGAGGCAGTTATAGGGAGTGCTTTGGGGAATAAATCCCAGCCTTATCTAACTTGGAATATCCCTCACGGGATCAGAAGGCTGATACTCCTACTGAGACTTAACTTGATGCCGCTAAGAAATGTTACTGGTATCTGGGATAAAACACCTAGAGAGAAGAGAATTTGTGAATTATGCCAGCTGCAAATCCAAGATCTTAATCATGTGCTTTTTGTATGCCCAAAGCTGCAAAGTGCTAGGCGATCGTTTTTAAAGCCAGTTTTCATTAAATATAATATCCACTCTGCCCAGGATGCACGATCTTTGGTTCTGTCACCTCCAAATGAAATGGTTTGTTTTAAGATATATCAATTTTTTAAAATATTTTTGCATATTTATTAGGAATTCCTTTTATTGCCTTATGTATTTATAGCACTATTTGTAAAAAAAAATGTATGTCGATAACTTAAATCTACTGGTTGGTTACTTGTCTGTATCATGTATTTTTGCACTAATTGCACATCTCTCAGTATGTTTGATATAAGAACTTTCATAGCAATGTGTAAGGAAGAATGTTGTATTGTACATAAAGTTTTTATCTGATGATGTGTTTTTGTGGACTTTTGAAAACTGAATTGAGTGCATGGCCTGGAGAAATACAAACTTGGGGTTTAAAACCTAAAGCAGTGATTGGGATTTAAAGCATAACACAGTGACTGGGGTTGCCTTCACTAATAAGAATGAATTAAATGTTCACCCTTTTTATAGCAATACTTGGCTAATGAAAAGTTGTGAAAAAAGCTATAAGTTTCTGATCCTGTGCTTTGTATGCAGCTGTTTGATGACAGCTCATAGCTCACTGTGCTATGCCAGAACTGTAGCCTAAGAACTTCAGTTAACAAAAGGCTCTCTGTGACAAAAGCAGTAACCCACCGAGCTATCCACATAAAATACAGTTATGTGACCTAAAGTTTTTTTGTTGCAGTTTTATATAGTGCAATCTTGAGCCAAAGACATTGGAGTGCTTAGTAGGCACAGAGAGATTAAACGATTTGCCCAGAATCACAGGATGTTGAGCTGACACCCAGACTCAAACCTGGCTCCCCAGCTGCAAAGTCAGCCGCTCTGGCCTTTACACCACATCCTCTCCATCTAACATGGTGTCGCTCTGCAGTAGGCACATTAATCCTTCTCTCCACTGTATGATGAGTCAAAACTACACCAGTGCCGTAACAAAGTCTTTGCCCCCCTGCAAGATATGGTGAGGGATTCCATACCCTCATTCTGGCACCAGTCAAGCCCCATTTCATGCTGCACAGAACTCGACTTCCTCAGTTTTATGCCACTATTCTCATAAAAGAAATACTGATAATCCTGAGTGATCAACATACACTGTAGTAGGAGTGACAGCAAGCACAGTAATCAAAACCAGTTTCAGGGTTCTTGATTTTCACAGTGGGGTTTAAGTGCTGACAGCGTGTGTCCCATTTATTACAGAAACTTCAATCAACAGGTTATTCTATAAAGCATGTGGAAATGGAAATAAAATCCCCTGCAGAAACATTATTTCTTTGTATCAGCAAATCCTGAATAAGCTCATAAAATGTATGTGCTGGAAAGTAATTGGAAACAACAAGGACCCCCTGCTAATAATCAACGCTCCCAAGGCAGGGAAAATATACTGTATATAAACCCCTTAGGCAGCTAATTATTTCACTTAAAAATATTATAACATAAGAAGAGCCAAGCAATACAAATAAAATTTAGCATCACTTTTTATTATCAAAAATATAGACTTAGGAATCCGAACAAATTACTAATGACTCCATATAGTATGTCCTAGTCTATGAGTAAACGCGATCATCTTGTTCCATCAGCTTATCATGATAGGATATGGGAATAATATCAACAGGACATAGAAATTATATTCTCACAATGACAGACAAAACAAAACACAAGAATATATTGACTTAGATCGTGGCTAATTCTTGGTATGAGCGTGTCAACGTGTGTTTCGGCGACCAGAGCGCCTTCATCAGGAACGCCACAAATATAACCCAAAAATACGATAGTGAGAGATAAGCTTCCACGGAGTGGGACGAAACCCACAATGAGGTATTGTTACAGAGCCACACAAAGAAATGTATGTATATAGATGCACATGTTATGTTTTCTCGGATAAAATTAGCAGGGCTAATTGAGGAACAGCAGTCCTTATTCTTTCCTCTTTTTTCTTTCTCTTCTTAAAAAGATATTGTTGATATCTTAATTTTGCAAGTTCAAATCTATTTATAGAATGTTGGATGTCTCTACATTCACGGACCTCCTTGTACGTCTTCAAAAAATATATGTCCCACCACGACAGTCACCTTGCTGCCGGAAAGTAAAGCACCACACATACTTCTGATTTTATAATAGAATTGTAGCAAACCTGGTGGTGTTATTTACTGGCAGACAGAACTGTGCGTTAAATGTGCTGCCACACAGTGGAAGATTCCTTCAAATATAAACTCTTCTTGGATATTTTAGGGTGCTGTATACTCACTTACAGCACCCTAAAATATCTAAAAATTGAAATCTCAGGAGCCAAACAACCTTCATGGATCAAAGCGGTGCTGATCAATTAAGAAATGAATCTGCAATGTACTATTGGTTTTGGTTGGTAACATATTATTCTTATGACAATGCAAAGTACTTTGTCTAATGTCTGCTAGAGAGTGCCCGTATTTAATAATCTTGCAGTTTCAGTTATCTGGTTACAGATAATGCGATGACACTATGTTGTGCATCACCCAATCCCACAAATACTGCCATTTAATCTCCATCCATTTTCCCACAGTACTACAACATGCACTCAGTATGGTTTAAAGCAATGACAGTGCACCATATTCATATAGTTTACAGCCAAAGAGAAAACGCAGATATACAGAAGTGCAACTAGCCTTAATATTCTGGGTCAGCTTGAAATGCATACTTAAACTCAGAGAAGCAATCTGTGGTGAAATGTTGAAGGCACCCGACTGGGACCAGAGGCTGGTACCCCTGCTCCTCCTAAACCCGACCACAGTTGTTATCATCAGTACTCCAGAGACACACTCCTGGCACTATTCAAACTCGTACTAGGCAACAAAGCACCCTGTATGAAAGCCTATCCAGGGTATATGGAGGGCTCCTTTTCCTGTCTCAGCTGCAAATGGTGCAGCCAAGCACAGTCAGATTGGTCACATAGAGAAACTGATGACCAGTCCAAACTGAACTGCATTTACTTTAATGCTAGGTCTGTACCCAAACACTCCCTTGAGATCTGGGACACTCTAAACGAGATGAATCCCGACTCGGTTTTTATCACTGAAACTTGGGTGGACGATAACAATTCCCCTGATTTTGCCAATGCCTTACCTATTGAATATAAACTACCAAAACAAGATAGGCAGGGACGGAAGGGAAGGGGTCTTGCCGTTCTGTTGAAGGACTGCTTCACCTGCCTCCCTGTCACAGTGGCACAACTGGGAGAACATGAAATATTATCATTTCAGGTATCCAGGGGTGGCCACAAAATACTTGGTGGAGCAGTAATTTACAATCCACCCGGATATCAATCAGAATATAGTGCTAAATTACTCACCCAATTATTCGCCGCATGCTTAAATCACAAACACTATATAGTAATAGGGGAATTCAATGTTCATTTCGAAAAAATAAACAATCCTGTGGCAGTACATCTGGAAAACGACATGCAGATTCTACAACTAAACCAGTGGGTTAAGGGTCCCACACATACCGCAGGACATTCACGGGACCTACTGTCCTCTAATATAGAATCTACCCTTGTCCAAGAGGTTAGACCTCTCTCCTGGACTGACCACTCATTAATTTCTTTCTTGTTCAGCCTGCTGGCAACCCCAACACACACTCATATGCCCCTATCAGTGTCAAATAGAGCCTGGAAGCTGGTCACTCCTGACTTATTTCAACTCCACTCCTTCCTCAACGATCCAAAGGCTCTAGGTGCACTCCCCTTCAACATGGGAGTAGTAAGCTTTGAAATCGAGATCTTAAACATACTGGACCAGTGCACACTTACATTAAAACCCAAACCCAAAAAGAGAACACCATCTGAGAAACAGTATTTGCCTGAACTCAGGGCACTAAAAAGAAGGTGCAAAACAATGGAACACAAATGGAGATTGTCTAAACAAGATAAGGTAGAGTCGAGAAGTTACTACAATCCTATCAAGAAGGCTAAGAAAACCTACTTCGCAAAGCGAATAAACAAGAACAGCAACTGTATAAAATAGTAAAAGAACTCTGCAAACCAGCAAGTATGTCCCATACCCTGCCTCCTTCAGAAGAATGCTGTGAGATTAGCAAATTCTTCTCTGATAAACTCAGCATGATATATTCGTCATTTAATATTAAACCCTCATTAGACATTACCAATTGGGAATACTTGGATCCTCACCCTGATGCCCTAGCCCGACTGGGAAATTTTTCCCCTTTTACAGAGGAACATGTTGCAAAGGCAATGGGGGAAGTCGAATCGGAGTCCCCACTTGACCCATGCCCTCATTTTCTCCCGGATTATACCGGCATTATGCCCATATGTAACCCAACTATTCAACCAATCTCTGGACACTGCAGTTTTCCCAGAAACTTGGAAGAAGGCTATTGTGACCGCTTTGCTGAAAAAGGCAGGCACGGACGTTCACAACCCAGCTAATTATCGGCCAATCTCCCAACTCCCTTACCTACCTAAAGTTATGGAGAAGCTGGTTAATACACAACTATCTTGAAACCAACGAATTGCTAGACCCTTCTCAAACCGGCTTCAGAGCCACCAATAGCACTTTCGAGTGGCATTATTAACAAAAAAGAACACGATTTTTTTAATAGCCCATTCCCTAGAACACCGGTAATTTACACCTTACCGAAAGTCCATAAGAATTCATCGACCCCTCCGGGGCGCCCGATAGTATCTGGGTGCGGATCTGTGTTGGAACCCCTGGGAAAATATATTGACTCTATCCTTAAGGTTTTTGTCCCCTTGACTGACACCTTTGTCAAGGACAGCACACATCTAATCAACATCATAGATGACCTTCCTTTCAACCCTGAATCTGATTTTATGGTCGGTTTAGACATTGAGTCTTTATATACTAATATTCCCCAGGCTAATGGACTTATGGTCATGGAGGTCATATTGAATACTCGCCCTCGTCCTACACGCATCCCTACAGAATTTGTAGTTCAACTGTTGCACATAGCCTTGACCAACAACTATTTTCTGTATAAAGATACATATTACCTTCTGGTTAAAGGCGTATCGATGGGTGCTTGTTTTGCACCGAATTTTGCAGTACTCTATGTTCACCATTTAGAGTCCACCATTTTTCTGAATAGCAGTAATCCTTTTCTGACCAACATTACCCTATGGCGCAGGTACATAGACGACATTCTGTTGCTATGGCATGGCACACATGAGAATCTTCTGTCGTTTATTACTTGGTTGAATTCCATCCAAAACCATTTAAAATTTACTTCAGATGTGCGTAACAATGACCTCCCTTTTTTGGATCTCACATTACATGCAGAGGATGGTCTAATTGGGACATCCCTATATCGAAAACCTACAGAGCGTAATACTCTTTTGGCCTATTCTAGTTACCATCCTCGAGGGCTTAGAGACGGCTTGCCTTACGGACAGTTCCTCCGGATACGGCGGAATTGTAAGTGGAGAAAAGATTATTTTCGAGAGGCAGCTATCCTCTCGGCAAAACTGATCGACAGGGGCTACCCCAAACATTTGGTTAGAAGATCTCTAAAAAGAGCTTGGTATAACCATAGGGAAATTATTTTGGCACCTTCCACCAAACGTGTCAATACACGTATCCCTTTTGTCTCTACTTTTAGCCCCAGCAGTAACAAGGTTTCTAAGATAATTAAGAACAATTGGAAATTGCTACGCTCTTTTCCACACTTCACAGACCCCCCCCTTTTATCATATAAGAGGGGCAATAATTTGAATGACAAACTTGTCCATGCCATTACCTGGCCTGTCAAAGAAAAATCTGTAAATACTACTTTATGGAATTTACCACCTGTAATAGGCCACTTCAAGTGCCTAAATTGTAATGTGTGTGATTTGACTATCAATACTAAAGTCTTTGTTACTCCTTCACACACCTATAAATTGAAACATTTTTCCAATTGTCGTACTACCAACGTTATTTATGTGATACGCTGTCCGTGTAATTTATTTTACATTGGACAGACTACACAGATGGTTAAACAACGCATCTCCCAACACAAAAGTCGCATTAGATGTAACGTCGTTACTGCTCCACTTGTGATGCACTATAAGGAGCATAACCACTCTGAAACTGATATGACTTGGCAAGTCATAGATTGTCCACAATTGCCGATCCGTGGTGGCAATTTACAGACCTTACTAAATAAATGCGAATGTCGTTGGATTACACGCTGTAACTCTGTATCACATGGGTTGAATTCCTTAGACGAATGGAACACAGTCATCATGAGTGGCTAGTATTCTGGTTTCCCATGTTGTTGTTCATTTTTACCAGAGATGCCCTATTGATGTGCAGACTGTAGTATTTTTTGGCAGTGTGTGTAAATTTCTAACTGCTTGGGTCTTTTTACTGTATTTTGTTATACTTTGCTAAAATTGTTGTGCTATTCCCCTACCCTCCGCCCACCCCCTGTTGTCTTCCACCACCCCCCCCCCTCTCCGCCTCCCGTCCCCCCTCCCCACCCCCCCTTTTTCCTTTCCCCCCCCCCTTTCTCCGTACCCTCCCCTTGTTGCCCTTCATTTCCCCCCCCTCCCCGTTTTTTCCCCCTGTCTTCCCTGCCCTTCAATTGTTTAATAGATAATGTTTATTGAGTGACTTTGTAACGATCTCTCTGTTTATTTGAGTTTTTCATAATTTGCCATTGGTATTGTGATGTTTTCATGCTTTCCAATTAATTATCATTTCGGCCAATTTTTCATTTAACTATTGTTGCAGTTCTGTAAAGTGTTTTGTCTTCAATCATAGGTCCATACCGAACTTACGAGTTGTAGTTGGTAATATTTGTAATTATTTAAGATGCTTCTTTAGAAATTCAATTAATTTTGCTGGTCATCACACTGATCGGGTGTCCCTCTTCACTCTTACCCGTTCTGTCCTCTTTCCTCTCTCCCTCTCCATGTCCGGACCTTTGTAGTCCTTCCCTTGTGTCCTTGATGCGGTCACATGACCCGGATAGTCTATTTCCGGTGTCCGCGTCTCACACACGCTAGACGTCTTACTCGTTTAGACTGTGTGGCCCTGCTTGGACTGATCCCGCTATTTGGCGATTGACAAGCCTATCTCAGTAAGTCATTTAATATTTTTTCCTTCCACTGGCCAGGTTATTCTGCTCTCGTTATGTTCGGCGGAGTCATTACACGCCTTTCATACAGCCCGTTCTCTGTTTTTTCCTCAGAGTGTTGATTCTTTCAAACGCTGCGGATTATTCACCGCTGGATGTCTTGTGCCTTTTTCCCACACTTGATTAATTGATTCACCATTAGAATCCCGGTAAGCGTCTCTGCCCCTTTCACCACTATACATTGCCGTCATGTATTCAAGCACGGTTTTTTTCTTTTCCGTATTCCTTTTTCATGATAGATTGCCGATTCCAAAGCGCAACTCGCATGCTTTAAGGTATTCCTGTGGGCCTCCTTAGTTCTTGTGTCCTTTATAGGTAAGCGCCCTCCACCGTGCGTGATTTGGTTACATGCATTGAAATAGTGGGCTACCCCTATAGTCTCCTTTTATTATCATTTCAGACACCTGAAGATACCCTTCTAAATGTGACGGACTTGATTTATTTGTTCTACATTATCCTGCAATTAACTATGAGGTGGTGATTAAATTAACCAGGTACACAGGTACGATTATCCCCTTGTTTGTTCTTGATTCATTCATTATGCTTTCACTCTCTGTGTTGTATGTTATTGGCTTCCCTGGGCTTCTCTATTTATTATCCTCCTCCCTTTTTTTCTTCTCTTACACATAGGTATTTTAAAATATTTCAATAACCATAGTCCTGATGATGACCTCAACGCAAGGAGGTTGAAACGTCGTCGACCGGACAGCATTATTCGCGGCTAATTACAGGGTCCTGTGAGACCTTTAAGATTATGTGTAAATTATTCATTGTATATATTTCTCCTCGACCTTGAATTTATTTGAATTATTTTGCCGTACCTTGTTGTCATTCTCACACTTATGTCACTGCGCCGTTCACTTTTTCACTTCACTGTCAGTGCACATATGTTTGTTATGGTTATTTTGAATTGTATATACCAATTGTGTATCTAATTATAAAATCTGTTTCCTTTTCTACCCCTTGGTCTCTCTTGTCCCTCCTTGTTTTTGATTGAATTGTGTATTGATTGGTCCTCTCATTTATTTCCCCTGTTGAGACATTGTTTTTTGTTACTACCAATAGTACGAAGGCAACTCTCCTGGCTGTCCTGGACAATATAAGATCTTTAATCGATCAGGGGAAAGCTGCAGCCTTGATCCTGTTGGACCTGTTGGCGGCGTTTAACACGGTCTCACATGGACTGCTGCTGAGAACCCTACATGAAAAAGGTATACACGCCAAAGCCCTTTAGTGGTTCAGTTCATTTTTGAGCAACAGAATGCAAACTGTACAAATGGGTGCTTTCTCCTCAAGCCTAAAATCCATCAGCTATGGTATCCAACAGGGAGCCTCCCTGAGCCCCACGCTCTTTAACGCCTATGAATTATCTTTGGCTAAAAATAGTGAGAAATGGGGTTTCAGCATCTGCTTCTATGCGGATGACACACAACTGATGATAGCCCTCAGAGAAAGGCATGAGGACACCAGGATCAAACTGAACAACTGCCTCTCAGAGATGGCGACCTGGATGTCAGAGCACTGTTTGAAAATGAATGCCGAAAAATCAGAGATCCTGCTCTTTGGAGAAGCCCACTTAATCTGGGATGCATCATGGTGGCCCCAATCGCTGGGAGCCACCCTAGCACCCAAACAGGTCGCAAAAAACCTTGGTGTCCTTATTGATAACACATTAACCATGCAGGACCATGTCCGGGCCCTGTGTGGAAAAAGCTTCGCCACTCTGAAGCTCCTAAAAAGGCTTTTTCCTTGGATTCCTATGGAATGTAGAAAAACAATCACACAAGTCCCTATCATTAGCAACCTGGATTAAGGGAACGCACTGTTCATGGGCATGGCTGACTATCTCTACATACGCCTGCAGGTGATACAGAATGCAGCCGCCAAACTGGTGTGCAATAAAAGTAGATATAGCTCAGCATCAGAATGCATGAGACAGCTCCATTGGCTGCCCGTGGGAAACAACCTTTACAACGCATGTCACTACAATGCAGGCATTACATCGCAAGTCATTACAACGCATACCGTTACAACGCATAGTACCCTTACACTATCCAACATTTACCCTACTGTTGCACTCACTGGAGTTAGAATAGTAATTTTTACCCCCACACTATCCAACACTTACCCTACTGTTGCACTCACTGGAGTTAGAATAATAATTATTACTCCTATACTATCCAACACTTACCTTAAATGCGATCTAATGGTATGCATTGTAATGGTATGCATTGTAAAGGTATAATGCGATGTAATGGAATGCGTTGTAAAGGTAGTTTCTGAAAATGCGATGTAATGGCATGCGATGTAAAAGAATGCATTGTAAAGGATGTTGCGATGTAAAAACTGCGTTGTAAGGGCATGCATTGTAAATGTATGCATTGTAACATCATACATTCGCTGCCCGTACGTCAAAGAGCTAGATTCAAGCTTCTAAGCCATGCACACAAGGCTCTACACCAACACGGTTACAGAATTCTTCAAAACAAAGTCCAATTCTGTTCCCCTACAAGGTGTCTGAGGTCATGCTATCAGGCGCAGGCCAAGACAAAACATATCAACAAAGCAAGGGCAGGAGGCCGCACCTTTTCCCACCTGGCTACAACTCAATGGAATGAACTACCACTAGATCCACGTCTCACTGATGACTATATGGCATTTAGAAAAAAGCTGAAAACCCATATGTTTCCTAAGGCATAATGTTGGATATATTGGCAACACCCTTCATCCCACCTCACCCCTTCCATTGGATCTCGCTCCTCTAGCACCCTGATATCCTTTTCGGATGAATGTTGCGCTCTATAAATAAATAAATAAAAATTAAATTAAATAAAAGAGGCCCACGATGCTGGACATAGGGCTACAATCTTTTACCTCCTAAACCTTGCATTGGATAGTTCTCTCCTTCTTTTACTGTCTGCCTCTGCTCTCTTCCTCCTCCAGTCCCTCTCATGCCTTCTCCCACATTCTTCAATCTTTATCTTACTCTGTCATTCATCCCTTTCTGCCTCCTTTCCTTTCTCTAAATTCCCTTTGCTCTTCCTCTTTGCCTCTTGTTTTTCATGTACTTTTCTGTCATTTTATTTTTCTTTCCTCCTATTTTCTTTATTTGTTCTCTGTTACGGTCTCATTTTTCTCTCTTTCATTATTTTTTCTTTCAAGTGTAACATTCCCATTCAATTCTTTTCCTAGCCCTCATCTCATTTGTATTGTCTATAAAAGTTCCTTTTTTGTGGCCAATTTCTTCGTTACTTTCCCTCTCGTCGTTCTCCTCTATTGCCTTCTCCTTCTTTTATATCCCTTCTTTGTTCTTTCCCTTTCTTCTCTTTTACCTTTCCCTTTCTTTTCATTGCCTTTCTTTTCCTTTCTCATTCTTTCCCTACCCTCTATTGTTCCTCACTGTGTCTCCCTCACTGTCACTTATTGTTCTTTTGTTCACCATTACTTACATTATCTCTTTCCTTCCCACTGTCTTATGCTATCAATATGTTGTGTAATTTGCTCCCCTGATCAATCTGCCTCTTACTTCGGTTATAATCATCTTTCCGAGTGCTGAGATCGGAGCTGTGTGGGGGACATACTTTGAAGGTCCCATTACTTTCCTAGCTAGGTCATACTAGGGAATAAAGAGGCTCATTGATCTCTGGTGCGTTTAGCAGGTTCAGCTGAGTTTATCTTAACATTAAAGCTTATTTTGCTCACTCACTAAATGTGACCCATGTGCACAGATGACCTTGTGGTTTCAACAACTTTGTTGCTGGGATACAAAGGAGGGGAGAGAAAGAATTGAGCCCTACTGTAAACCCTCAGCCAGGTCAGGGGAGTAGATGGGGCCGCCTGTGACCCCACTCAGCACACCTTATCATGTGCTCTTATTAAAGAGTAAGGCATTTTCTGAACTGGCTACGAACACATATTGTAAACAATCATTGGCATAGCCAATAGGTCTCGCCTTTGGGACCTTTTAAGTGTTTAGCCATGCAACAGTTGATTTTGTTGCACCAAGGATATTGTGCCAGATAACTAAACACATATAAGGTCCCAAAGGCGAGACCTATTGGCTATGCCAATGCTTGTTTCCATAATCCTGCCACTAACATTTGATAATTATTGTAAGAGCAAAGTGGGATCTGTCCTGGTGTGCACATATTGTGATGAGTGCCTCAAATTTGTAATCTTTTAAAAAAAAATCAATGTGCACAGATAATCTGTGCAAGTACTAGTTTAGTTGCTCCAAAATAATAAACTAATCAAGAAAAAAATAGCAGGTTAATTGTAAAGCTTGTGGGTATACAAACGGAAAAGTGGTATGTCGTCTGAGGTGACTGGCTAATGTGGGATAACAGCAGAATACCAACAAATATCCAAGTTCTTGACAAATGTCATAGGGTAAGTGAAGCAACTATTACGGAGATATGCAAAAGTTAATATATTATGTTCTATTTGTATTGCGATGTAAGAAATTTTGTATTTTATAAATGTTGTTCATTGTAAGTTTGTATTATCAATTTGCGAATTACTGTAGTACTGTTGCAGGTATTTAGTGCTTCAATCCACTAGGTGTGGTGCCAAAAAGCAGGTTCAAAGGTGGCCTGACAGCTGCTGCTTCCGCAATGTCACAGAATACCTTAAAACCTAACTCTGACAAAAAGTAAGATCCTCCGACATCTGGTCTATGAATTGGTGGCCTACACAGCTTGGATCATCACCCATCCGGTCAAGGAGTTTTATAAAAAAAAAAAAAGTGGGACTTTAGTTAATTTGCTGTTGAAAGCACAAAATCGTTTCAGTCTGCTACCATCATTTGCGGCTACTGGTCAAACAGTGTTAGTTTCTATTGGTTCCGGCTAGAAGACAGTGGTACAAGCAATCATCTTAACTAGGTTAGAAGCATCAGCATCCCATTTATGAGAAGGTGCTTTACAAAAACTTGCGTTATTCAGAGCATTCACACAAAGCCTAATGTATTTACAAACTGAATTGTTGTATTACTGTCCACCATGAAGCTTTTGCTTCTCTACAGCACAGCTAGCCGAAAGTGGCAACATTTAAAAAGTAGGTAAAGTGGTTCCGTATTCTGGTAAGAAAGACATGGAATTAAAGGCCTTCTAGCTTAGCAGCCAAAATAAACCATTCTGTGTTCAGAAGGGACTCTAGACCTGGCTCTTCCTTTGATTTTCATGCTCCCTCTGGTTTTAATTCAGTCTACTTACTAGACTGCACTAGGACACTCAGGGGTAGCAGTGCATTTTCTTAAATTCATTAACATAACATGTTGGAACAGATAGTGTGTTACTTCAAGTGGGGGGGGGGATATTTGAGTAATCTACTTTTATTAGACAACGGGAGGGTGTCCTGAAGCAGACTATACCAAGGCCTTGCAATGGGTGCATATTTTAATCAACTCGTTCCATCAACTATTTGTGCAGAGAATTGGATGCATATTTAAATCAGCTTCATGTTTGCCGACAACGTACTACCTCACACTGCATGCATATCTAAATCAGCTTTGTTTTGCCCACTTGAAGCTGCTGTCCTAGCTGAAACAACGGAAGCAGGTCAAGTCTCTTTTCAAGAGCTTGTCTTTTTATCCTGAAATGTCTCTCCCTCATAGAAGTGGAAGTTGTGTGGGAGAAAATTCTACATGGGCAGAAATGTATCAGGTAAAATTAGAAAAAGCAGGGGCCACTGGGATTTAAGAAACGTATTGATCTCCCATAGTGTTAAGACAAAAGGGTGAGTTGGGCTGGCTGATTCATCTGTGCGCTGTCATGGCAACAATCTACCAAACGATTAATATCTAATCCTCGCAAGGGCACAGTGCTACCGTAGAATTGTTTCTATGGTTTAAATAAACTGTCAAACTTCAATAATTCAGCCACTGCTGTCTTGTTAGCCATTGCACTTTTGTTTCTGGGACTTTTAGTTTCACCTTGAGGATTAAATGTAGGACCTTAAACATTCAAGCTGGCAAGGGGTAGTTGGATTTACAGCCAGACTTTAATTAAAGGGTCACAAAAAACGAAACTCCTGTATACAACAATGGTCAAACCGATGGCAGGAAGAAGTCTGTGTGAGAGGCAGCAACATTACAGCATATAGGGCTCCTATGGAGAGACCCCGCCATCCCCCTCCACAGCGCCTTGAGACCCTAACGTTTGAGTAGTCACGCTTTACAAGAACTCTAATTGATTGAGAGACCAGTGCTCATCACAATGACCTTTACAGGATGACCACTACGGGAACTTAGCATGTATACAACGTCACTTCTAGATAGCAGCCATGAAATCTTAACCCACTGACATTTAACGTATGTGCAGTATAACAAAAGAAACATGAAGAAACCTCAGCAGGAGATGTACAAAGCTAGCCCTCTCTAGATGCCTGGACAGAATGCTCCATTCACAGGCTGATAGACCAATGCAGTACCGCGAAAAATAGAACAGACGCACTCCAAATAACGACAAGGCCAGGGTAGGTCAAATGTGATGGCGACATCACTTTCAGACAGACACATGACTGGCATTGCAATTAATACGCCACTGTCCCTGCCTTTCACATCCCGATTATTACTTTGTAATACGTGCCCCGTGTTCAAGTGAACGAGATAGCGTAGCTTACATTGTTGAGAACAACCAACAATAATGAAGGGAATCTGGGCAATAATATCGAAGCCATTCAGAGTCGGTAACGATTTTGGTGCTTCTTTCCAAATATGACATTTCAGTCCCCATCACACGAGCGCTGATACAAAGTCAAACTACTGCTTTACATGCCACAAAGGAATGCACAGTGAGTGGATTACCAGCGCAGAAACAATCGAAACTGGACAGCAAACAGAGGGGTTACATGCCGGAAGCGAGTGCGGTGCATGCCACATGACCTCTGCCATGGCACTCTGAAGGATTTAAGGACGTGGCTGAAAGCCTTGCCTGCGGTTTACGAGCGTGGAGCAGTGACTTAATGGCACGCAGCCGACCAAGCGAGAGCAGAGTGAGCATTTTCGCACTCAGCATTAGCAAAAGGCTAATACATGGTTGGAACTCTGATTAATTTAATGGAGCCTGACAACATATTTCAAGCTGAGGCTCTCCTCGCCTTGAAATCACAATTACAACGGAAATTAAGCTCCTCGATAGCAGCGCGAGCTAAATGAAACAGTAAATCTTGCTATAAACCACAAAGCTGGAGTTTGGCCAGCTCACTCTCGTCCCCTTCACACTAACGAAAACGGGCCAAGCACATGGGACCGAAGCATTTATTTTCAGCAACAAGTCTTCTTTGACGACCAGAGCAAACAGAGCGTTACTTCGTACCTTTTGAGCGTTGAAGTGTTTCATCGTCGTATCTCCTCGCCCAAGTTAGTTGGAGGTTTTCTCTATTATTATTACCAAGTAATACAAGCGCTGAAACACAAGAGTGGCCCCGCTGCCGCGAAAGTGAAACCGACTCCGTGTTAACAAGTGGGAGGGGTAGGGGGGAGTGCGATTCCCTTGCGTGAGCGAGCCTTGGGCACCATCTGTTTGGAACTTAATTACAAACAGATGTTGCCAAAGCTCGCTCCCGCAAGGGAATCTCCAAACGTGCACGCGTTGCCATTCAAAGCAATGCAACGCGTTCACATTTTTGGGGACAAAAGCGGATCGATTACATGAGGTCCCCTCCTATGCAGTGCATGCGCACTGCGTAGGCGAGACCTAAAAAAGATGAAGGAGAAAGTTGGGAAGCTTCCAAGTACGCACTTCCCATGTATCTTGTGCCTAGGCTCCATCCTCCGATGGGTTTCTCTGCTCTTGGGATGATGGCTGCGATGGATTTTATTTCATTGGCTTCACGAGCCACCAAAGGGGCCTCACCCACTATGTAAGGCCTGGATATACAAGGCTGTGCAGTGAACCCACTCCAACTCAGCCAGCCTCTCTGCAGAAGCGACAACTGTTAGGCTGCATTTTTTTTAAATTTCTTGAGGCCAGCTGGAACGGGGGGGGGGGGTGGGGGGCCGGCAGTGTAGTTGACGATTGCCCACCTGTCCCTGCAGGGGCTGCTGTGGGTCTTCGTTACACCCCTCTGAACTGCAACTAAAGAAAACTCCGATCTCTCTTTCAGGCACATAATTCATAAGCCTTATCTTTACATTTTTTTTTATTCATCCACTGACACTGAGACACAAAGAAACAGAAACCAAATTGTTAATCACAGGTAGCCAATAAAGTTGTGCAAGGGAAGGTAAGATGTGTGAGATGCGGAAATAGAGAATAAAATGTAAGCAGAAGAGTTAACAATAAACTGAAGTGGAGGTATTATATATTTCGGGCGCCTCCATAGAGAGAACAGTATTAAGATGCAGCGGAACAACATCTAAAGCAGAAGTTTCAAAGAAGAAAAGGGAATATGTGAATGAAATTTGCATTTATTGTATTAATGAAAGCGACAAGTTCTAGAAATAGGCTGTTTGGTGAAGAGCGTTTAGGGTAGAGGCAAACTCCGCTCCAAATCAGGTGCAGACGTAGCGAAAGGTAGTCGAGATGGAGGAAGTATAAATAGCAGGGGGTGGAGAGATATATGAGACTAAATAAAAGAGAATTTCACATTTTTGGGGTTACAGTTTGGGGAACTGGGTGCGCATGTAAGCCTCAACTGCAGAAAATACAGGCAGAGATTTGAGTTTACTAGCACGTCATATATAGTAGTTTCAGATTGTCCCATATACACAAAATAACATGTATTCAGTCTTTAGCTTTGATACTGTTAACTAAAGTGCACACAGACTAATGCCTGACTTAATAATGGCTATGTGCACAGGATTTCTTTCTATGAGTGTCATAAAAAAACAGCAGATGTTACATTACCAAATTGCGTGGCTAAACTCTTTTTCTACATCTTAACACATATACTTCTCTCACTGCAAAAATCTCAAAGCCTGCAATTATCCAAAGCATACAGAAACCCCGTTTACATATTTCTACAAAATAATTTGCATTAAAAAAATGCTGCAAATATCATTTGTAAAGCAAATCTAAAAATGTAAGCCTAATTTGGATCAGAGCATAGTTATAAATACTCTTTTCTTACTTTTGTGATTTGCTTATTTGCAGGTTGTTTCCAGTATTGCCTGGAAAGGGAAGAGTAACCCAAGATGATTTGATAATTGGGGGGTATTTATTTCCCAAAGGAGTGAGTATTGCCTATGTTGGTAAATTCGAACACCAAATAATTTCTGGGTTGGATGGATGGTAATAATGGTATGCTAGGGTTTGAATGGACTCACAGGTAATTATAAGAGGTGATCACTTGCAGAAACCTGTGTGTCTTTTACAGCACCTGTATTTCAGATATAATTTCACCATTGCCAAGTGTTCTTATCTCCTACTCTCTAACATTTGTCAAGATAAAACAGATACAAAATAAAGGAAAATGGTGAATATAAAGTTGGAATAGGCATCAATTTAGTATTTTCTAGACTAATGGTATTGTTGTTTTCTGTTTCTAAGCACTATGATGTGATGACGTTGGAAGTAGACACAATTAGATGTCTCCTTCATTTTGATGTATCCTATTGATGCAATGGTCCTGTCAAACATGTTTAAAAGTACCTTAAATGTATTCCTCATTGTTGGGATTTTGCTTGAATTTTATTTTTGAACACTGTTATTTAAGTAATTTTTGGTCATTCCTTGCAATGTCTCCCGACCTCACTTAAGGATAGATGAGCACCATTTTCTGCGTCCTTTGACATCGATTTGTACTGACTATCTTTTGAGATAAGCAATGGACATTCCCAGCAGTGATGTTTAACTGAACTTAGATGTGCAGCTTTTGAAGACATTATGACTTTGCTAGGGCACTGGACTGGTCTTACCCTTTATCCTGCTATGAAGCTTTTTTAGTTGCCTGAGAGGTAAAGGGCAGTTAATATCAATAAAACAATTCAATTTACAAGGTAGCCGTTTGTCCAAACATTAAGGACCAGGTTGCAGTAAGTAAGGTTAAGGTGGTTTTATAACAAATTAAGGGCCAAATTGATGTATAGAAATCTCAAAAACATATTGTAGATTCACAAAATCACCACGAGTGTGCCATAGCGTTGAATGAAATTAAGTCTTAGTAACATAAAGCATACAAGAAATTCAGTTGCGGCAATACAGAAGATAAGAAATAGGATATGATGATCCGTGTACAGGTTTCAATCCTCCTGTCTATGCATGAATAAATCTAAAGTCGCCTAAACCAGTCTTAAACCAAAGTTGGCAAAATTGGCGAAAACTAGTTAAATCAAGCATAGAAGGAAGGTGTCAGCAAAGTGGAGACTTCAGTAGAAGTTCTCCAAATCTAGGCAATGCAGAGCATAAAGCAACACAAAGAGAATAAACGTAAAGGAGTCTGTAACCCTCCAAGTCCAAGAAATTCTGCTCTAAAGACCAAAGTGTAAACAACAATTAATCCCACAAAACATTTGAGAATTCCACGTGATTGACTGCAGTATTTTTCCACGTTCTCACAGTAGAAATTGGCAACTTCACTCGATTTTCTCATCATATGTGTTGAACATCAGGACAACCTTGGATGTCTCCATGCTCCTGATACAACATGAATAGGAAGAAGTCTTCTCTAACTTCATTAATGCCTCTCATTCTTGCCAAACGTTCTCCTCCCGGGCCTCACTATCTCTAATAAAAAATATGCCTTTCACTGTCTATGAAATCAAGTGAACACACCTGCAGAGAAAGAACATTGCAACCCAAGCAACACTTTCACTATGAAGGTTAAACGTTAGGGACCAAATGTTTAAGGCCTTTGGTTAAGCTAACTTAGTAAGACAGCCAGTGTACACTTTAAATACATGATTATGGGTGCACCTACAGTCATAGAATAAATGCAAAACATTAATAAATGAATACATAAGTACATAAGAACAAACTTCCATTAAAAGTAGTATAACTCAAAATGCACAAGTGTAAATGTGAACTAGAACTACAATTTGTAACATTATAATGAAACGATTAAAGCACACACCTACCTATATGACTGACTACTCTACAGTCAATACACACCAGCAGTATGTTTGGTGCTTCTCTTCAAATAATAGGGTTAATGCACCCAATACATATATTGTGCTAATGCATTTAAGTATTGCTCTTTTTTTATTGCTCTTTTTTAACATATAGAGTGTAGCTTAAATTGTGCATTACCAACAAGTACACACACTAATAACCCAGGGTATGGGGTAGTCCATCAGAATGGTGTAAGAGGTCACTGACAGTACCACTACAGATGAAAGCCTTCTCTGGGAAAGGTAGTTCTAGTTTTATTTTAAATTTATTTTATTTTTCAAAAGCTTTATAATTTCAGTTGCTGTAGCGGGACTACCCTGCATTAAGACATCAGAGTTAATGCCAACAACTGCATATCAATTAGCACAACAATAAAGCAAAATAGGAATTAAACATTATAAGCCCCAGAAGAAATTCCATACCTCTCTGGCAACCTAAACCCATATAAATAGTTTAGAGGTTGGGGGAACTAGTGCCATCTTCTAAAATACCATGTATTGTAATTTTGCTGTTGACTAGAAATATGATTTCAGGTTTTAATAGTCTCCCTATTCATGAACACCACCTCAGTGCCTTGTAGAGTTGTGTACGTTGGACACATGAAGCATGTGATGGTATGTATATGGCACAGGCCTAGCTGGGGAGTAAGACAGCAGTATACATCAATGAGTTACTGGGAGAAGATTTAAGGAGGCCACACATCAAGAAGTGTTCTTACACATTTATTTTACATATATTTACCTTACATTTTGTATATTTACAATTATTTTAGGCATGATGTTTAAGTAAAGTGTCTAAAATTACATGATTTTAGGTAGACTGCCAAAGAAGGGATTAACCCCAGTGTCCAAGTTACAATGCCAGCAATTTCCCCAGTAGACCAGATCTCTTCAAATTCGCTTTCTTTCTACACCGTTAGACATGCTATTGACTACGGGTTTTTCTTTTTTGGATTAATGATTGTAAAAAAAATTCTATTTTGATAAAGCTAAAGATTTCTTCGAGTCAATTCGAGAAAAGACCACAGCGATAAGGATAATAATATTTGCACTGTCTTAATAAATTTAAAACATTTGAGAAGGTTTAAAGGTTTATGTTGATCTTGATTGACCACTGCCGGCAGGGCAAGACGTTAGAATGTTAAGCATGTGAAAGGGATGACATTTGCTTGGGATGAACCTAGAAGGTAGGATTCCTCTTTACTGCTACTAAGGCATATAGAGAGTTACCACACCTTCAAGAGACAATTCCAACTCATCCCTCAATCCTACTTAAATCCAGAGGGGTTTTGCTGTTACCTGCAGTCTGTAAGAACCCAAACCCAAACTAAAGAGAATTAACGGAAATGGAAGGGGAATATATACATATGTTTAAGGACCAAATTATTTCTCTAAGTTATCTAGCATGAAAAGCAATGTATATAGCACGCTCATAGGCAGCATTGTTTTGTTAAATTTGTGGTAAAAGCAACATTTTTATTGGAACCAGAAAATTATGTGGCAAAAAATGTGGAAAGAGTGAAAAATCCATAACTTTGCAGTAAACAGTAGAACCACAAAATCACATAATTCTACCGGCCCTGACCATAATCCACTGTTTTGTCTTCAGTTTACTCATGAAAGATAAATAGAAACAAATCCTTTTAATTCCAAACAATGCCCATTGTTAGCTGTAACTTGAAGAAAACAGCATTGTCTCCCTTCTACGTTCTTTACTACAAAATTAAGTATTGTTCCCTTGTTATTACTTTAGACCAGGTGTCTCCAACCAGCTGATCAAGCTACCAGTAGCTCATTGACACCTTCAGAGTAGCTCACAGCCTTAACTTCATTTATAAACAGGCATTTACAATGCAATAGGTCTCGCAATTGCAAGATTTTGCGCTATTGCCATTGTAAATGGCAATGCCTTTTATAATATGAAAAGGGATTGTCATTTACAATACCAATAGTTCAAACTTTGGCAAAAGCGATACCTATTGTATTGCAGAGCGTGGTGTCTGTGAAGCGGGTGCGCTCCACGTGAAAGGAAAAAAAAGATTTGAAACAGAGCGGTGTCGCTAAAGCGAGCGCCGCGCTCAGCAGAGGAAGGCTTAGAGGAAGGCAGTAGGACACAACTGCACTGGTTCTTATTTTATGTGTGTTACGCAAAGCTATTTGTTTTAAACTTATCGGGGGAAATTGTTACCGGGGATTGTTTTAATTGTACCCCAGCGTTTTGCACAACGTTTTAAATGCGTTTAAAGCTGACCTGCACAACTTTCCAGACCGCTCCTTTAATTGCCACAGCTCGCTAGCTCATCAAGCTGCTGTCTCCTTGCTGCTCTCCCTAGTCCACCTCAGGACTTGTGCTGATCGCATGGAGGGAGAGCCTGGGCCTCATGTTCCCTAATTTCCTAGTTGACATTAGCGGGTGCTATTTTGGGGAGAAAGTCGGTCTAGTCTATCGGCAGAGCACCTCCCTGCTGATATTTAAATTAGGGATGGCGCTGATGAGCAGCGGACGCGTGCAGCGGGTGTGCCGCTGGCGCGCCAAAGGTGCACCAGACGCAAGCCTGTCTGTGCCCGTCCGCGCCTGGACGTCGCCAGACGCCAGAACCCCTGGGTCCGGAGTGTCCCACAGGTAAAGGTACACAAGAGAAGTACTGCTTGCTTTACAATCTACTACCACCTGTGGGGAACATACCTGGAATCCGGTTTTCCCCCTGCCACAGTGCAACATCTGCGGTTTTGGGGCAGATACCTGCTCCCGTTCGCCGCCTTCGACCCCTAGGTTGAAAGGCTTTGCCATCAGCAGCCTTAACTGTAGATCCCTTGTAAAACACCACGCAGAGGTATCAGATCTCATACAAGAAACAGCACCAGACATCTTAGTCCTTACGGAAACATGGCTCACTACTGACTCGGTGGCCATCCCAGCCCTGGCCGCACCTGCAGGCCATTCTATGTACACCCAGAATAGACCAGTTGGACGGGGAGGGGGGCTTGCTATCATACTCAAGTCAGGGTACTTGTGTAGCCTCCTTCCTCAAAATATCCCTGACTGTTAAAACGCTCTTTTTAAGATAGCACTGACACATAACTTTACACTATCTGGGTTGCTTATATACCGCCCACCGGGCGCCTCAAAAGCATTCCAGGAAGCTTTAGCTACTACTGTTGCTACGTTAACTTTGGACACCGCCAATTTTAGCATTTCGGAGACCTTAATTTACATTTAAACTGCAAAGAATGGCAGGAGATCATCAGCTTGCTGGGAGATCTGGATGCATGCCAGCTGGGGCAGCTGATCGAGGGGCCAACCCATGTAGCTGGCCACCTTCTTGACCCCGTATTCACGAACCTAGAGTCTAT
Source organism: Triturus cristatus (assembly GCF_964204655.1). NCBI lineage: Eukaryota > Metazoa > Chordata > Amphibia > Caudata > Salamandridae > Triturus > Triturus cristatus. Next base: position 1,152,237,998 of record NC_140583.1, on the reverse strand, counting down.
GGAGGCCGATCCTCCGCTTCCGATGCTCTGGACGGACCACTCTTTTATCTCACTATGCCTCTGTGCGGAATGTTCCCCGCTACAACTCTACTGCCCGCCTTCTATGAAGCGCCCATGGTAGAAACTAAACCCCACGACTTTTACAGCCTGTCTCATTTTGCAACACCCAGTCTGGCCTACAGATTTAGAGCCAGAAGATGCTGTCTTTAGAGGATGGGTCAACAATGCACTAGATTGCTGCATTCCGAAAAAAAAGTATCGGGCAAAGCGCACTCAAACCCACGCATGGTATAATGAATCTTTGACGCTTGAAAAGAAAAAATTTAAAATTCTGGAAAGGTCATGGAGGAGTTCTTATGATCCCAGAGCAAAATCTACTTCTAGGAATGCAGTTAAACTGTATCATAAACTGGTTCGGCATACCAAAGCTAAGTTCTATGCTAATGTAATCGCTACCAGCAGCAATCCAACCAAATCCATTTTCTCCATTCTGAAGGAACTGGTAAAACCCCTACATACTGCCCATAATGTTATATCTTCCAATCTACAATGTGAGACACTTGCAAAAAAAATTTATCAGCAAGGTGGATCACATTTATAGTACCTTCTGTGCGGAGAAGCCTTCTTCAACTTATCAGAGGAACACCCTCCCGGCAGCTACGCCCTACTCCCTCCAGGACCTTCTGCCCATGTCCTCCAAAGACATGGAGACCCTATCAGCCAAGGTAAAATCAGGTTCTCCTGAGGATACACTTAATCCTGATCTTTTTAGTAAATTTCCTGATTGCCTCCTCTCGGAAGGCCGAGAGCTGATCAACAGGTCCTTATCGGTCGCAGGGATCCCTAAGTCATGGAAGCATTCCAAAGTAATCCCCCTGTTAAAGAAACCTACACCGGATGCATCTTTGCCTGAAAATTACTGCCCAATATCTTTGCTCCCATAGCTTGCCAAAATCATGGAGTCTCATGTCAATTGCATCCTAACACAATACTTAGAAGCCAATCAGATTCTTAAACAGTCGCAAAATGGCTTTCGCTCTAAACATAGCACGGAATCGGCGCTACTGGCAGTCACAGAACAACTGCGGTCTGCTATGGATGAGGGCAGAACCTCGGCATTGATCCTGCTGGACCTCAGTGTGGCCTTCGACGCGGTCTCCTACAGGATCTTGGTGTACCGTCTTGAGGAGATCGGGGTACCTGCATGGCTCTCTCCAACATTTTTTACCCAGAATCCCTTGCAAACCTGAAATTCTGGCTGAAAAAAACACATATTCCTCACATTTCTGTGACAAGAACTCCTGGAATCTGTGGGGAGCCACAAACTTTCAAACTCACAGCATTCCCCCAAGTCTCCTGATATAAATGGTACCTCATTTGTGTGGGTAGGCTCAGTGCCTGTGACAGGAAAGGGACCTAAACACAACGTGGACACATCACATTTTTCAACTGAAAACGGACCCTTTTTTTGCAATGTGCCTAGCTGTAAATTTTAGGCCCTAGCTCAGCTGGCATCTAGGGACACCTAGCAAGCCTGTCCCTTTATTAAAACTGGACAAGCCATGGGAATCCAGGATGGGGTGACTTCTGTGGCTGCCATCAGGTTCTGTTACCCTGAATCCCTTGCAAACCTCAAAATGTGTCAAAAAACACATTTTCCTCATACTTCTATAATGGAAAGTTCTGGAATCGGCGGGGAGCCACAAACATCCTCCCACCCAGCATTCCCCCAAGTCTCCTGATAAAAATGGTACCTAACTTGTGTGGGTAGGCCTAGTGCCCGCGACAGGAAACAGCCCAAAACACTAAGTGGACACTTCAAATTTTTCAACAAAAAAATGACTCTTTTTTTGCAATGTGCCTTGCTGTGGATAATCGGCCCTTGCTCGACGGGCACCTAGGGAAACCTAGCAGACCTGTACATTTTTTTAAAACTAGCCATCCAGGACGGGGTGGATTGTGTGGCTCTCACCAGGTTCTGTTACCCAGAATCCCTTGCAAACCTCAAAATTTGCATCAAAAAACACATTTTCCTCACATTTCTGTGATGGAAGATCTGAAATCTGTGGGCATCCACAAAATTCTTCCACCCAAAATTCCCCAAGTCTCCCGATAAAAATGGCACTTCACTTGTGTGGGTTGGAACAGGAAATGACCCAAAACGCAACGAGGACACATCACATTTTTCCACTGAAAATGGATCCCTTTTTGCAATGTGCCTCGCTGTGGAATTTGGGCCCTAGCTCAGTTGGAACCTGTGGAAACCTACCTAACCTGTATATATTTTTGAAAACTAGACACCCAGGGAAATCGAGGATGGGTGACTTTTGTGATCGTCACCAGGGTCCGTTACCCAAAATCGCTTACAAACCTCAAACTTTGTAAAGAAAAACACACTTTCCTCACATTTCTGTGATGGAAAGTTCTGGAATCTGTGGGGAGTCACAAACCTACGCCCAAACCAGCGTTCCCCCAAGTCTCCTGATAAAAATGGCATCTCAATTTGTGGGTAGGCCTAGTGCCCGTGACAGGAACTGACCCAAAATGCAAAATGGACACATCACATTTTCCCACTGAAAACGGGCCCTCTTTTTGCAATGTGCCTCGCTGTGGATTTTGGGGCCCAGCTCAGTTGGAACCTTGGAAACCTAGCAAATCTGTACATTTGTAAGCACTAGAGACCCAGGGGAATCCAGGATGGGGTGACTTGTATGGCCTCTCTAGGTTCTGTCACCCAGAATCCCTTGCAAACCTCAAAATGTGTTTAAAAATACATTTTCCTTACATTTCTGTGATGGAAAGTTCTGGAATCTGTGGGGAGCCACAAACTTCATTCCAACCAACATTCCCCCAAGTCTCCCGATAAAAAGGAGTGGGTAGGCCTAGTGCCCGCGACAGGAAATGGCCCAAAACGCAACATGTACACATAACCTTTTTCCACTGAAAAGGGACCCTTTTTAGGTCGAGCCTAGGGCAGCGCGAATTCGCCGCACTAGGAGAGTTCCACTTGGAATCACTCCAGACTTCCAAGAGACTTCTCCATGTTTGTCGGCCTCCTTCCACACATTCCATTGGACTTTGCGTGTGGCTTTCAATAATGAAAGCACGCAAATGGCCAAAGATGGGCGCATGTCCCGCCTTTCCTCTGAACTTTCACTTCCATGGCCTAGAGGTCTCGGAAGCGAGCAGCGGCGTGCATTGTGCCAGCTGCATTCCTCCCTTATCGTTATCTTGGCTCATGTTACTAATTAAACAAAGTACGGTCGCTTTCGCGGACACGCTTGTTTATGTTTCTTGCATTTACAACTTTGCGTGTTGCTAATTGACAGTTTATATTTGTTTTTTAATTTATATATTTATGCCTATAATGAGGATTTTATTACTGTATATGGCATATTGTATGGCTTATGTCTATAAGCTGACACAATAAATTAAATTAAAGCTATATGGTTAAATTAGAAAAGGTGACTTGGCCAAGTAGTAACATTCATCGAGCGAGGCAAAGTTTCAGGATCCCGGCTCTCTCATGACCAAGACTGTGTGATCCTGTGCTAACTCCCATTCCTCTGTTCTATATCGCAGCAGGAGGTGCCTAGAAACGGACTGCCGCTCAGTACTACGCACACCTAAAGACTGGATACTGGGTAGAAAGGCAGGAGGAATCAATCTGGGCTCACAGGAGACCCTGTTTGTCGAGAAAAGAATGCAGTATCACGAGGGACTATTTATCAAGAACAATTCCTTCCCGCTTCCCATAGCTGCGCTTTCTGCCCTCAGGCTTTCGATGCTCAGTTCTCGCATTGGGCAACAGAGGGTCGGGAAGCTGAGTGGCCTCGCCCAAGATCACGCCTTGCAGTGCCAAGGGGAGCCAACACCCGAATTCTTTCTTTGACCTGCAGCATAACCAGGACTTTTCACTAGACAAATGACATCCTTAATTCATTTTTTTACCCAGATTTTGGGTTCTTTGCCCAACTCAGACCCCTGGGACAGTCTGCCTCTGTGACACGCCCAGTCGGTTACCAGATCCCCTATCCCCTGGGACTTGAGCCATATCTTGGAAAAACTACAGACTGCAAACATTGCACAGAAGATGTCAAATTGTCTCACCTCCTGCAGAAACGATTGGGGTAGCCTATCTTTACCAGAAAACAAGGCATCGCCAATAGGTCTCGCTTTTGGGACCTTATAGTTATGCAGCACAATATCCTTGGTGCAACAACATCAACTGTTGCATGGCTAAACACTTATAAGGTCCCAAAGGCGAGACCTATTGGTTATGCCAATGCTTGTTTTGCAATGTGACTTGCTGTGGACTTTGGGCCCTAGATCAGGTGGCACCTAGAGAAACCTAGCAACCCTGCACATTTTTTTAAATTAGACATCCAGAGGACTTGCGTGCTCTTCCACACTGTTTTACCCAGAATCCCTTTCAAACCTCAAAAACACTTTTCCTCACATTTCTGTGTGGGAAGGTTGTGGGATCACTGTGCTGGCACAAATTTCCTATCACCAAGCGTTCCCGCAAGACTCCAGATAAAAATGCTAGCATACTTGTGTGGGTAGGCCAAGTGCCAGCGACAGGGAAGGGCCCAAAACATATTGTGGAGGCATCAAAATGATCTATCACAAAATGATCTGGTTTTGCAAGGGGGTAACCAGCGTTTTGATCCTGGACTCGGCAGCCATCTAGGGAAACCTACAAAACCTAGACATTTCTGAAAACTAGACACCTGGGGGAGTCCAGGGAGGTGTGGCATTTCTGTGTGGTATCCCCGTGCCGGTATACATTTCCTACAAATCATCGTTGTCCTTGGGCTCCCGAGTAAAATGATACCTCACTTGTGTGGGTGGGCCAAGTGCCTGCGATTGGTAAGGGCCGAAAATGAGTATAGATTGAGGGGATATCACAGCGTGTTGATAAGTGCAATTTGTTTTCTCTACGTTTTTAGGCTGACTTTGCTTTGGGACAAGTGAGGTATCATTTTTATTGGTAGACCAAGAAGAACCATTGTTGGTGGGAAAGATTGTGCTGATGTGTTGATACCAGACAGAAATGTCAGGAAAATAAATAGCTAAATTTGAGGTGTGCAGGAGATTATGGGTAAGAACATTTTGAGAGATCCATGCAAGTTACACCTCACTGGACTCCCCCAGGGATCTAGTTTTCAGAAATGTCTGGATTTGGTAGTTTTCCCTAGGTGGCTGCCGAGCATAGGACCAAAAGGCAGGAGTCCCCCTTTGCATAAGCAGATTGTTTTGTGATAGCTGGGTGGGGGGGGGACAACTGTGTTTTTGTTCTCCTGTGTGCTTCGGTGCTCAGGGTGCTGAGAAAGCGCCGCGAGCACCGAAGCAGTGAAAGTGAATTGAGCTGATTGACTAAATTCACTTTCAGTGTAATGACATCAGCACAGCATGCGAGCCAATCATCATTACACTGAATGCCTCAGGCTCTCCCAAGGCTGGGAAATACAAAAAGGAAACCCCTCTGCTTGGAGTTTCCTAGTCGTTTGCAGAGTACAGAATGGTTGAATCCTCTGCTCACGACCACCGTAGCTGAAGAAGGAACTGCTGCGTCTTCAGCTCCGAACTGGTTGAATAAGTCCTTGTCAACTCAATATTGAAGTGTGAGAACAAAATTACATTTCGGAATGCTTTCAAATGGTAAAAAATTCAAATAAAAAGTAACCTTAATGATTATGTTAACACTTCACTTTTTTTTTCTTCCATTTCAAAGTGTCACATTTACAAACAGCCGGCCTGTTGCTCCCGGTAGCTTGTAGACAATGTGCCATCGTTATAACTGAAATATACAGTCCTCTTTTTTAAAAGGTAGGAATTTAAAGGAAGAACAATATTTCTATGAGAGAGTAAGTTTTAATGTTTTTCTCCACTTTCAATCAAGCCAAATATGTCTTAATGTTTTATGAAGCATGTTTCTTCACTTAAAATTCCTCCCATTTAAACAAGTGTATTTTTCTGTTTTAAATATGGCACCTTGTCTACAGGACACTGGGAGCGAGATTCCTGTTGTTCGTAAATGTGACACTTGGAAATGGGATTACATTTAAATGATGTGTTTGATGGAAACCATATACACGTAAAGTTAACTCTTTTACTTTTCCCTAATTTCAAAGCAAACCTTTACACACAGCAGGCATCTTGCTCTCAATGGCTATTAGACATGGTTCCATAGTTATAACTGAAAAATACAGCCATTATTTTTAAGTGGGAGAAATTTGAAGGGCAAGAAAATGTTCCATATCATGAACATTTTTGCCGAACATTTTCTGTACTTAAAATGTCTCCCATTTACAAAAAAATGTTATATATTTGAATTATACATGTAACAATGCCACCTATGACGAAAGGTAGTCCAGTGGCACAGGTACATAGGACATAGACTCTCAGTAACCCAAACACATTTATCCCATTCATACGCACACATGTTCATACATCCCCAAAGACCACACTGTCACACATGGCAGTCCTGTCATAATGCCCCTAGTCAAAGTATTTTCTTCAATCCATAGTATCTGGTTCTGTGGACATTAGGCTTAAAGTCAATGAAGCTGGGCGTGAGGGTATCTGGTAACAATGTGCAAGTTGCTTAGCCTTCAGTATCCCACAATTATTTTCACTGATCAGAAGTAGCTCTCACTACAGAAAAGGTTGGAGACCCCTGCTTTAGACAAACAGTACAGTCTATTTCATTTACTATTCACGATACTATGTCCCTGTTAAAACCACATTTTCAAGCTAATTTTATAAAAAATAAGCATGTAACATGAAAATACGTAATGGGCAACATATAATATGGTTTTATATTCCCATCTCAGGGATCTGATAACATTTACAAACCACTCGGCCATTGGCCTCATGGTTGATGTTATCAAAACCACTCAATGGCAACATTAGACCGGATTACACAGGTACCTGTTATGTTTCCTCTCAATATAGTAAGACACACATGCATATGCACATAATGAACTATGCTATTCTCTCTGAAAGTATATGTACCATTTGAAGAAAGTCCCCTTGTAAACAAGAGTCAGTTACCCGGTTCATTTAGATGAAAAGGTTTAAATTTATTGCCGAAAGGAGGTTACTGGTTGCACAGTGGAACGCCCCACCAGGAACTACTTCCCCTCTGCAGAGTCCACTTTCGCTATGTGTCAGCACAGCCCAGCAGTGACTCCTCCGCAACTCTCTCCGAAATCATAAGCTTCGCTGAGCAGGGAGGGCATGACAAAGATAGGGGATCACCCCAATATTTTGTTCTAAGTAAGTCATGGTTCCCCACTAATGTTAATTTGGTGCCTTATTAGGTGTATGAAATGCTACATATATGGCAGTGCAATACAATCACAAACCAGCAAATCTTATAAAAATACAGAAACCCTCTGCAAAAACAGATGATGAATGAACGTTATAGTTAAAATCCAAAACCTAAACAAATATTCTGCATTCATGGTCACCTATACTTTCATAATGACCACTCACCGACCCTCATGATATTGGATTTGACATCACAGATTGCAACATTGATGACCTCGCTCATACCATTACTGTGGCATCACTGATGTGGTCTAATATTAAATGTAGATCTAAGACTGAAGTTCCACTGACAGCTAAACAGAGGGTCACATAAATATTCCATACAGAACAAAGGTACGAGTTCTCTGATAAACAATAGATGTCTTCACTTACACTCAATAGAAAACAAAGGCTGCACTCTGCAGATGCATTCACAACCAACAGATATCCTCTCAGATATCTCACCAAAATATACTCTGCATTTCCTGTGACACCCAGTAAATGCCCTCACATATAAATAGATATAACTGGAAATCTTCAGGAATTTTTAGGGTTTGGTTTGCAACCACAAGATCCCTCTAACTGAAGCTCTATCCTTGATATGTATTAATGTAACATAGAGACCTACAAATATAAATGCATGTGGAATTTTATAGATTCATATCTGCTTCCTAGAGACTGTTCCATTGCTTTACTAGTAGATAAGTTTGCTTCCAGATTTTACACAAAGTGCACTTCTGTCTTAAACTTGCAGGAGGCTCCTCGCCTTCTGTTGTGAGGTACTTCAAGCAGCTTGCCAGGTCACCAGAGTTCCTGGCCGCACGCCCCTGGCAGGGCACTGCTTGCCATAATTAGAGATCCTGCTTGCCTGGCAGCCGTCTCTGATCCTTGGGTACATTGTATGTAAATTGGACGTTCTGGGCATTGGTGAATGTCGAGTGGGTACCATGGGTATTTTTACTCACAGCGTTAATGTTTTGTTTCACTGAAGCAGACTCCTGAAGTGGGTGCATATTTCAGCAAAACCAAACCCAAATGCCCCTGCTGCATAGTGATTTTTTCCATGCTTGTTTTGCCAAATGTCAGCTTTTCCTGCTCAGGACCCTCATGCCTCATAGTGCCAATATCGGCAACAGTTATCACAAAACACATAATTACATAAATAAAACACACGACACTGTATTGTAAGTGGAGAAATATTGCTGCAGGTTTATTAGCATAACCAATATGCAAACATGGTGGGTTATCTTACGGGCGATCCCAGGGCAGGCCAGCCCCTATGCCGCCTGCCCGTCTGATAAGCCTAGAGTCACCATGGCAATGCCAAATGGTGTATACCAAATATTGGGAGGGGCCACCCCTCCCAACCGTGGACCCCCAGTCCACTTGCTTCACACGCCCCCGCCCAGTGAGGGGTGGGCGGAGCATACATGGCAGCCCCCGGTTGCTCAGACCCACAACCGCCTGTCGGCTAACGGGGCGCCGTCGTTCTTCCAGGGGACAACGCTAAACATCCCTGGGTATCCTGGCTTAGCACCCCGCGGTGCTGCTGCAGGATGTACCCCTTGGTATGTGCAGACCCTGGATCACCCTGTAACTCCTCCACAGCCTTGGGAGTGGCCACCGTCACTACCAGGGCCCCCACCAAGGTAGACCTATTTCCCTACAACCTGCTGCAGCCAAAGCTTCCCCTAGGTGCAGTAGGAAAAGACAGAGAACCAACAAGAGAGGAAGGGATCTACACGACTAGTCCCCTCAATGATTTATTCAAAATCAACAGAGCCAGTGTAAATTAAGTCAATATAAGGGGGCACTACTAATAGGAAGAGCACTGGTCCACAAATTCCAAGCAAGACGATGTGTTGTTGAAAAGAGTGTAGACCTCAATGAAAATACCCATTTGGTATGAAAAGCCCTCACTCGCCAACCTGGTTGGTGACATGCTTCATCATCGGGCTCCACTGGGATGACCGAATGTCATCCCAGTGTGCTGCAACGCCAGGTTACTGCGGAGCGGGGTTCTTGTGTGGTGATAGTGAATTTAAAATATCCAATTAAGTCAAAAAATAAAACTTTAATAATTTTGCTAATTGGGAAAGGACTAAAAGGGAGTGAAGGTCAAAAAATAGAAGACCTGGTTCACTCCACGGCGGTCAACATGTTTCTGCCTCTATGAGTGTTCGTCAGGCTTTCTTCAGGACCAGAGTGGATGTGCGGAGCCCCGGTGGTATGAACGCGCTAAGGTTCACCCTACCGTGGACTGCTGTGTGAAAAATTATTTACAATGAAAAAATCCGCCAAAATATATTTATTTATTCTGGGGGAGAGGAACGAGTTTATTCTGACAATGAGAAAGACATACAAACAAAAAAGACAAAACATAGGAAGAGTCATCAGTGTTTGTCGCAAACTCGTACTCTTATACTCTAGGGTTAAGAACAATGGTGCTCAGAGAACGGATGAGTGCCACTAGGTCTACCTCAGGTGCCAAAATGGTGAGAAAATGTGCACCTAGGTGTATCCAAGTATCAGTGTAGGATAAAGCCAATGGCTCGATATCCTATCGGATGTGACTAAAGTCAAATATCGGAACGCACGTGAAATATATGCGGCGTGCCACTCAGAGTACGGAGAAATAGGGAGGGCTAGGGATTGACTCAGCAGCCCCCGATGCTCAATGTACAAGAATTTAGGTAAAATCTTACAAAGAGGCCAATCCGTTTGATGCCTCAAGGATCCCGGGAGGGGGGTGGGAGCAAAATGGCACACCCTGCATAAAGAAGAAAGGAGATAAAAAGAGAAAGAAAAAGAGGGCGGGTCACTACCTCGAATGGAGAAGAGCGATCCCGCTTACCTTCTGGCGCAGGGAGCAGTGTGAATAACTTACGCCCTTGGATTGTTTTGGCTGTATGAGTGTCCAACACGGAGCCTGTCAATAAAGCATTGTGCCCCAAGCGAATGGGAACAACTCTCTGAGTTAAAGAAAAATCGGATTCGCACGATACTTCATGGCACAATCCTAACGGAATACTTAAGGACCAATACAGCCCCAAGGGGCCTACTAGTAACCAATGCTCCACGTATCTTTCTGGAGGATGCCACCTTCAGAAAAGATTGGGCAATGATAGCATGGCATTGTACTCGAGACTGGCTAGTCTTAATTATTAAAACAGCCGTCCGACTGTCTGAGGCAATTATGATCGAGATTACTCAGACAGAGACACAATTTAAAACCACACTCACGGGTTTTAAAAAACGACTTGACGAACTCAACAAAGACATCAACGAATACAAAGAAAATCTCACACAAAGCAAGGTGAATCAATTTCAGAAAGACCTGAAAAAATTCGAATTTAATAAAATCTACCCTTATGCTGACCCTACCTTCGTTGCCTTACGCAGAACTGAAACCAACTCCTATGGCACAGATGACGACTCTTATAACAGCAGTGGCTCCAGCAACAATAGTTTCAGACAAGCAAGAAGAGGCAAGCAAAGAGGAAGAACACGCCCCCCTTCTAACCAAGCACCTTGGTCAAACTTTCCCCCACAACAAGGGGTTATGGGCCCACACCCCATGCAATTCCATTATCCATTTAACCCACATCTGGGTTGGAATCCGGGATATGCGTCCCCAATGTACCCTCCTAATCCCTTTACACAGAACCCTTTTTTAGAAAGGGGCCAAAGGGGAAAAGGTCGGCGGAGAGGGTCCAACCAAAGAGTACACTGGGTACAAGACGACCCAGTGGGCAATCACACCCGGAGCAAGCAAGCACAGGAACAATCGGCCGCGGGACCGAGCATCTCGACAGCTTGATCGTCAATCTATCGAACAAAATACTGACAGATCAAGAGAGGTCCATACTAGAAAAGGGATTGGGCTTTGTTCCATCAGCCCGTCCCGACAAATTCCGACTTCATTGTGAACTTGCATCATTCTTCAGGAAGTTGAAACTGAAGGCTTTCTTCGAGGATCGCACCATAGACGAAACTGATTCTGACGTAGGGGATACCCCCCTACGCCCACTATCCACGTTTATCCCCCCTCCACATACCATCCCAGTGGAAATCACAACTTTTGAACGAGCTGTGTTTGCAGAAATTGAGAATTTAGACATTCCCACTACCTTTAAGAACCTGAGGGCAGACGAATACAGAGCCATCACCTCTCTTCGTGCGGACCCCAATCTCACCATAAAACCTGCAGATAAGGGGGGTGCAGTTGTATTACTGAACACCGCCGACTACAACCAAGAGTGCCTCCGACTGCTAAGCGACCGTCGGAATTATACACCACTCCTTAGTGATCCCTCCGGCGATCTAAAGGTTCAGATCATGAGTCTTGTTGAAGATGCACTGACACAAGGTGTCATCACCAGGGCTGAAGCACGATTCCTTACCGAAGGCCCAGGCAACATCCCTTACTTTTACACACTCCCAAAGATCCATAAAGAGAGATTCCCTCCCCCTGGACGTCCCATAGTCTCGGGTATCGGCTCTCTTTTGGAACCCCTATCACGTTTCTGCGACCACTTCCTGAAACCTTTGGTGCAACAATCCACTACTTACCTTAAGGACACTAAGGACTTACTGAAACTACTTAACAACATCACGTGCTCAGAAAACACCATACTGGTGACATTAGACATAGAAAGTCTATACACGAGCATCCCCCAGGACGAAACCATCAGGGTCCTGGAGGAATCTCTTGACTCCACTCCTTGGGAGTATAGAACTACAAAGGAGTTCATAATTCAATGTGCCTCTTTGGCCTTAAAAAAGAATTTTTTTGAATACCAGGGACATCTCTATCTCCAATCCACAGGTACTTCCATGGGGAGTACCTTTGCTCCCAGTGTGGCTGGACTGTACGTGTATGCCTTTGAGCAAGAGTTTATCCTCCCTGCTTCGAATCCACATCGTTCTTCCATAGGCTTATGGAAGCGATACATAGACGATGTGCTATTGATCTGGCATGGCAATAACAACGCCCTCCAGACTTTCCTCACGTGGATCAATACCCTGAATCCAAACCTGAACTTCACATACACCTATGACCAGTCTGAAGTTGTATTCCTGGATGTAGTGATCACTAAGACACAAGGCTCGCTTCAGACTAGGACTTATTACAAGCCTACTTCGAGGAACAATCTCCTCGATTTCACTAGTTTCCATCCACGCACTCTGAGGGAGAATTTGCCCTACGGACAATTTCTCCGCCTACGACGGAACTGCACTGCCTTGAGTGATTTCAAGGCCCAATCTCATGATCTGACTACCAAATTGATAGCCAGAGGGTACCCTTCCCCTCTCCTCTCCAGAAGCTATAAGCGTGCGAGAAATCAACCCAGGGATGTACTCCTAACTGACTATGTGAAAGATACTGCTTCCATTCCACTAACATGTGTTACCACCTATAGCACCTTATCCAACCAACTGAAGAAAACTATCAACAAACATTGGGGGATAATTAACAGCATCAATCGCAAGTGGGAAAAACCGCTCTTTTCATTTAAACGCGCTCAGAGCCTACGCAACAGTCTCGTACACACACGCCCTTTGATGCTTTCTGACACTTCACAAAGAACTATAACTGAAGCATGGGGCCTCCCCAAGGTAACGGGACATTTTCCTTGCTCTGACTGTAGCATATGCCATCTGACCTCACACACTAAAACCCTTAATCTTGAACCCAACAAGGTCTGGACCAAAAGAGGCCATACGAACTGTAATACACCTAATGTAATTTACCTAATTACATGTCCTTGCGGTCTACGGTACGTAGGGATGACGACGAGGAAGGTCAAACTCCGGATATGCGAGCACAGGAGCAATGTCAGGTGTAAACGTGCTACCACTAAACTGAGCGAACATTTTCTATCCGTCAACCACACAACTAATGACTTAAAATGGACTGTTATTGAAGAGATATCGACAGGCAGAAACATCCCCAAGACACTCTTTGAAAAAGAGCAGAGATGGGTTTACCGTCTGGGTACGAACCTTCATGGCTTAAATGATAATGTACCTTGGACTAACATTTTATAATCCACTTATGGTCAACTGGAGGGGTAGCGTCGACTTTTGCACTTGACGTACTTATGTGACCGGAGACCCTATCGGCTTTTATTGAATAATGCAATCTTGCCGAATAAACGTTCCCAGCTATTCTGATACACTGCTTATAAATATAGCTCGAATTATTACCACATATTATATCTGAGACATTTGGGGTAACAGCGTGCTTTTCCTGACCCCTGTCCTTTATTTGCTTACGCATTTGTTAGGCACCACTAGAACACGCTAGTGTGCCGATTAATTGCTTAGAGCAGAGCCAACATCATAACACTCCATTTGAGCACATTTGCACAGCACTTTGTCTATACCCATATGCGGTCAGGTTTTTAACAACACGCTCAACGTGTGGATTGTTTGGCTGTATGAGTGTCCAACACGGAGCCTGTCAATAAAGCATTGTGCCCCTTTTTTTCTACTTGACGCGTCGTTCAGTACTAGGAACGACTCCTTTCCTTTCTACATTCCCATTGGATGTCCTCACATCCAATCAACAACGGAGTTTGGTGATTCTGCCCAATCCCGTCCAAGCTTTCACTGTCAGCCCAACCGGGGACGCTTCGAATCTCTTCTTATACGCACCTCTGGTCACGGATCACCACTATCCGGACCCGGCAGCGAGAGGCTGTTTAGGTGACACACGGGTGCTGAGCAGCAAGGGCGTAAGTTATTCACACTGCTCCCTGCCCCAGAAGGTAAGCGGGATCGCTCTTCTCCATTCGAGGTAGTGACCCGCCCTCTTTTTCTTTTTTTTTCTTTCTCTTTTTATCTCCTTTCTTCTTTATGCAGGGTGTGCCATTTTGCTCCCACCCCCCTCCCGGGATCCTTGAGGCATCAAACGGATTGGCCTCTTTGTAAGATTTTACCTAAATTCTTGTACATTGAGCATCGGGGGCTGCTGAGTCAATCCCTAGCCCTCCCTATTTCTCTGTACTCTGAGTGGCACGCCGCATATATTTCACGTGTGTTCCGATATTTGACTTTAGTCACATCCGATAGGATATCGAGCCATTGGCTTTATCCTACACTGATACTTGGATACACCTAGGTGCACATTTTCTCACCATTTTGGCACCTGAGGTAGACCTAGTGGCACTCATCCGTTCTCTGAGCACCATTGTTCTTAACCCTAGAGTATAAGAGTACGAGTTTGCGACAAACACTGATGACTCTTCCTATGTTTTGTCTTTTTTGTTTGTATGTCTTTCTCATTGTCAGAATAAACTCGTTCCTCTCCCCCAGAATAAATAAATATATTTTGGCGGATTTTTTCATTGTAAATAATTCTTCACACAGCAGTCCACGGTAGGGTGAACCTTAGCGCGTTCATATCACCGGGGCTCCGCACATCCACTCTGGTCCTGAAGAAAGCCTGACGAACACTCATAGAGGCAGAAACATGTTGACCGCCGTGGAGTGAACCAGGTCTTCTATTTTTTGACCTTCACTCCCTTTTAGTCCTTTCCCAATTAGCAAAATTATTAAAGTTTTATTTTTTGACTTAATTGGATATTTTAAATTCACTATCACCACACAAGAACCCCGCTCCGCAGTAACCTGGCGTTGCAGCACACTGGGATGACATTCGGTCATCCCAGTGGAGCCCGATGATGAAGCATGTCACCAACCAGGTTGGCGAGTGAGGGCTTTTCATACCAAATGGGTATTTTCATTGAGGTCTACACTCTTTTCAACAACACATCGTCTTGCTTGGAATTTGTGGACCAGTGCTCTTCCTATTAGTAGTGCCCCCTTATATTGACTTAATTTACACTGGCTCTGTTGATTTTGAAGCAGTAGGAAAAGATCCATGCCTAAACTAGAGAGGAGCACCCCATCTCCCTCTAGGCACCCTGTGGACTTGCGTGCATAAGACCATGCCTGATGAGGCCAAGACCTCTTTGCTCTGCGCAACCGCGCATGGCTCCAGGTAGTCCTTTTTACCTACCGCATGCTGATACCGGGCTTCTCCCAGGTCCAGCCAAAACAAGTCTACGCCCAACCGGGCCGGCGGCCAGCATGCACCATCAGTACAGGTTCCTCCATCCTTTCTAAATTCCCCCGTGGATTTGACTGAAATGACCTTAAACCTAAAATAGGCGATGGTCCAAAGTTGCCTTTGCATGGCTAAAGAACAATCCCTTTGACAAGACACTCCTGCCTGGCAGTGCCAATGCGGGAGGAGGTAAGAGTTGACAAGCCCGCCTTACTTCCTTTTTCACTCCGTTGGAGTACGCCCATCGTATTCCATCAGTCACCACCAAATGTAAAGCCTTGCCCTCCCAAAATTCTGCTAGTATACCAGGGAGAGACAGGACAGAGTGACCACGGAGGAGAACAACGTGTAAAATTCTTCTCTATTTGAATACTGGGAAAGCCAATTGTTCTCCTGCTGATTTGTAGCCCAAAAGTGTTACCCCGGTGTTTCCCTTAATCATATGGACCATAAGCCCCCGTTGGAAGGCCACTTCCACAACCTGCATAGCTGCCAGCCAGTGCTGGAGGGCGGGAGAAGTTACCCGGTACCGATACTCGCATCAAAGGTACCTGTTTCGTCGAACTCAAGGGCGGGCTACTAAGTGAGCAACCATGCTCCGCCCTAGTATCCAGAGGTCAAACCCAAGCCCCTCCAAGTTCTGCTGCTTCACCTGCCTGTTAACACGAATCCCAGGGCAGACCACCAGCCTATAACCCATGCTTGGCCATGCCTGAGCTAAAATACCTCTGAACAGCATGACAACAGGCTAACCACCAGCATTGCGTTCTGAATGTTTCTGACACTGCCAAGAAACATGCGCATAACTAAAGCAACTGGCACCATGCCATAAAAGTATCAATTCAGCCTTCTATGAAACAAAACGTGCCCTTGTGGCGATCCGAGTAGTGCCCCCTCCAAGCCAGCAGCCCTACCCAGGCAACCCGCACCCTCTTGGCACTGGCACACCCCCGCCCCAGCTGCCCTAGAGTGCCTGGTCGTGTGTAGCCACAACCTATGTTTCATCACTGACGTTATATTGGGGTATGATGACACATCTAACTCTACTGCTGAGTGCCCGTTGCACCATCGCAAGTATGCCTTTGCCTGCTCAGAGTCTGGCTGCAAAGTTGGATGACATTGACACCCCAGCCCAGGGCGAAAATGGCAGCTTTACAGTATCTGGTGTTATAGACGGTCCCCGTACCCTGATGGAACAGAATGCAATTCCCTTGCTCCTGTTGCGCACGAACCCAAAACCAATTGCTCACCATGGTTCAATACCTTCCTGCTGCTAATCATTCCCTAGCCGAATGTTGACAAATCTATGTTCTGCAATGGCTCTACTTCGCAGCCTGCACCATTCTGCCAGTGCCGAAAAGACCTTTGTCATGCTGCCTGGCCTAATCAATCTTGCCCTGTTCTAGAAGCGCCCGCTTCAGCCGTAGAGCAAACAATTCGCCAGTAACCCCAAACTGGCCCTGATGCGAGACAAACCGAGCCAAGGCACAACAGTGAGTGTACTAACTAGTAGCAGGTCTAACAGCGTCAACAGGCCTCCTCAGCTTACAATAGGCGTGATGGAGTAAGGGTATCCAGTGAGAATCAAGATGACAGCTTCCCATCTGACGGACCGTGGTGGGAACCACTCCTGATATTCTAGTACACATGGTCCCTGTTCACCTGTCACTGCCTGATGTACGTGACCTAGGTACATGGTCCCCTTGCATGGCGGCATGCCATTGAGACCAACATCCAGTCCCCGATAAGTACCACTATCTGCCTACGCTACAATCTTGCCTGGCGTTCCTTCATGCCCAGATATACCACGCGATGATTGCTCTCCTCCGTCACTTGACCCGACCACACCTAGAAGAACAAACACAGCGAGAGGAAGCAGCCTGTGACCTGCCCCAAAAACCACCATCCCGCATCAAACCGACCCGATGGAAAGACAACCAGCGCCTACAGCTCTACACCCGCGGATGACCCAGGAAATAACCAATCGTTTAACAATCGAGTAAATAACAACGGACATCCTTTCAGCATCTGAAGGCCTAGCCCTTCAGAAGAAACCTGGGACCCCAGTGCCAGGCACACCTGTGGTGTGAGTGATCTTAGCCCACTTCCGTGTGAGCCAGGGCCCGCGATGCATCGTTTTTTCATGATCGCTGAGCACACGTAAACCACTCTAGCTGTTCCTTGCCGCTAGGTCATCCTACCCTAAGGAGCCCCAATGAACGACCAGGTAACCTTAACACTCACTCAACACTGGGCGTAACTCTTTGCTTGGCCTAGGTGCTGGATGCAAAGTAACACCTCCCCCTGCTCCCGACCATAGTGGTGAAGTGTCCCAGGAGTGCTCGGTTAATATAAAAGACCTCGACATAACCGAGGGAGCCCTGCGCAGCTACAGACGCCTGACAGATGTCCCGCTCCGTGGAAGCCTGCATGATCACCATTCATAGCGTTACTCTAATGCGCATAGGGAAATACATTTTGTTTATAATAATGTCTGTATGTGAGCGCAAAGGTGTTGAAACGATAAACATGAGCTCCAGATACCTGACATACTGCGCACCTGGCATCGCATCTCTGTATGTACTACGCGAAGGGCACCACCTAGCCAGCCCATCTATCGGCTGATCAGTGCTTATGATTGCGTGTAGAGAAATAAATCCCCATCATAGCTCAGTTGCAAGGGCCACCAGGAGCTATTCTACCTCATGTCAGCCTGCCTGCGAGTACGACCGCTGGGCTGTCCCCCCAAACGTGTAAGCAGCCAATTCTCTAGGAAAGACACCACTAGCGCAGAGTGCGCCCTGCGCATGCTTCAAATAGTGAAAAAGAGCGAAAAACTGGCCTGCAGGGCTCCTCTACTAGCTCAGGCAATGCCGTGGCATGCTGCCCGGCCACCATCCACCGTACGTTCGTGAGGTGACCCGCTCGATGCAAGGCCTGACTGCTCACCATTCAGAGCGTTAATCTAACGCGCATAGGGAATTGCATCTCAGTTATGCAAGTAAATGTGTGTGCACTCATGGTGTAGAAACGTTACAACGTGAGCTCCTGTTGCATGCCATACTGAGCACGTGTCACTGCCTCCCTATATTTACTACAAACAGCACCACCTTCCACAAGGCCACTAATGACTAACCCGCTGAGACCCGCAGAAGCGAATGAAGAACAGGGACACAGTGCGCGAGCCCGCACTAGAAAGCAGCAGCCATAATGGAGCCGGAGTGGCGATGTGCCAGCGCTGGCGAAGAAGCCGACCACCTTCTAGCCGGCTGCCGCTAAGAGACCCTTCCCAGCCTGGGCGACCCTGAAGCACCGGCTTCCTTACACCACAAGGATCCAGGCTGGCTGTGCGTTACTGCGCCCATATTTATATTGCGCGAACTCAAACCGAAGTGCTATACATCGCTAATTAAATTACACACTCATGCACGAGGAGAAATAAGTGATGTGCCCAGACTGACGGGATGTGTACGCAAGCTCGAGGCTCGAGCCCTGGTTTCCTGCACCAGAAGCGGCAGCGTCGCCCACGAACCACATCCTCTCCCAAATTCGGCCGCCTAATATTAGTCAAGACGGAGGAGCACTCGAAGGCCTACGTAATGTTCCCAATGCGCAGCACTACCTCCCAGTGGCCTAATTACCAAAGGCACAAGTCCTGTGCCGACCCCCAGGAAAGGGAACAGAAGTAGTGTGTTCTTGTGCTGACGGGCTATCCGCCTAGCGCCTGCAAACTACAGTGACACGTCCAGCAGCCAACAAAGGGAGGCAAATTGGGGCCCCGTGAGCAACACCTTCCCCTCTGTGCCGGAGAAACGCTCCCCAACACTGTGTCCCCGGTTTTAGATTTACATTTACCAGCGACTTCAAGATGCTTCAAATGAGTGATAGAGTCATCCTCGGCGGATTTGCAAGGGAACCTAACTCTTAATTTTAAAACACCGTGCTCCGAACCAAGTTGGATTCACAGCCGACTGTGAAGAGAAATGCACGTGGCCTCTCCAAGGGACAAAGCCCGCCTCAACTCATTCCAAAATCGTGAAACATAACAGTGGTGCAGGGCAGGAGGATTGTGCACCCGAACCCCGTTTATCCTTAGTCCCCGCAACACGGTTGCATGTCCATTCTCTATCTGCTGCAAATGCTCTGTCAGGTTTCTCAGTTCGGGGGGACAAATAGGCCTCACGCAATTAGTGTGAAATGGGAGATCTGGGTGCCCCACAATATGTCCTTGAGAGAGATTGGGGTGGGGCGCATCGATGTGCGTTACCTAGCTGAGGCACGGTGCCGTAGCGTAATGTCTTTGTGTCTGGTAACTTAGCCACTTTAACCCCAGCCACCATCTGTACCTGAAATGGCACACAGTTGCTTCTGACTGATGTACCTCCGTGAGGGCTCTCCACTCACCTGGCCTTTAGCGTGCCGTGGCCATATTCTCTGGAAACTTGTGCCGCAGTGTTCTTTCTGTGCTAGTAATGTTGAAAACGGTGAAGCAGCACCACCCGGTGGCCTGAATGACTCCAGGTGCAATGCTGGGCTCGAACTACGTGGTGAACAAACTCGAGAGTTGTTCCTCCGGCCCAAGCTGATATGTACTGATAAGTACTATTCTCAATTTGTGCTGCGAGGTACCCTCCCTACCCATAGGTTTTCCATCGTTCGGTGGGACTTGCTTAAAGTGTTTGGATACGACCTCACAGGGCCCATGTGTCACTCTGCTGGGGGGAACGTGTTCAATTAACAACATGGGATAGTCCCGCCATAAGTCCAGTATCTGCAGGCCGGGAGCTTACTTTCCGTGTCCCCCCGTCCCCTGGTGAACTTACACCTCTGTCCAGCAACACGCAAGTTCCACCGCTCAGGCGGACACCAGGCACGGCACGATCTAAGGGGGGGGAATGGAGAGGTTATTAACTTTTTTTTTTTTTGCTTTAGTGGCCGGCAGGCCTTCCCCCGTGCCCCCACAGCGCGGCGGAGGGGAGCTGAAGGTGTTGCCGGCTTCTGGCACTGTAACGCACTAGCGGCACACGAAACCTGGGACCCAGGGCACGACAACCGAGGGGGCGCGGACCAAGTGAGTCTGGTCCACGCCCGGCATAGCAGGCTCGGGAATGCAAGTGGCCTGCCTCCCCTCTCCCGCTGTATCATGGTTTGGACACACACTGCGCTCAGGGGATCCTGGCGCTTAGCATGACCCCCCGAGGACCCGTTCAGAGTCAGTTAGGCACGGCCGGTGAAAGATTTGCCCAGGGCGTCCGGTGTAGGCACCGCTGCAAAGTCCGACCCGGTGTTCCCACCTCCATGGTCCGCTCCAGCTACGACCCGCGCCCTGTGCAAGCCATGCTCGCAGGAGGAGGCACGCAGACGGCCGCATGCATGGAGCTCGGTCGAGGCTGGGCAGAGGCGCTGTGCACTCTCCAGGCCGCTGTCCTCCTGACTGGAGCTCTGAAGCTCCGTGACTTACGCGATCACCTTCCCCGTGTGGACGCAGGACGGTGGCGCGAACTCGGGGCCCACCTCTGAACTGCACGACGGCAGTAACGGCGGCGGACCCCTCCTGCCTATCACGCAAAACCTTCATGGGGGAGAGGGCGCGCTGGCCTCAGGGCGGCCCGCTTCCCCCCTGGCCGGGAACTCGTGCACCCGGGGGACATGGAGAAACTCACACGTGCCGCGATAAAACAGATTATGCGCCATAATCTGCTAGTATATGTACCCCTGGAATGCGCGCACGGAGGCTTTCCCGGGGGGGGGGGGGCGTAATTGGAATAATTGCAATGCGCGGGCAATGGTGGCGCTGTGCGTGGACCCGCACTACTTTCCCTAGTCAGGCCGAGGGGGGTGGTGCATGAACCCGGGGCAAGTAATCAATGCCAGAACCATGTCACACGCAGCACCTGCCCTTCTCTGTCCCATAAAACTATTTTGCACCAGTTGTGTTACCAGAGGACACATTCCTATTTATTGGGCGCGGGGGGGGGGGGGGGGGGGGGGGGGAAGTGGTTTGCCCAGAATCACCGGATGTTCAGCCTCGTTACCGAGACTCGAACCCACTTCCTCAGGTCCGAGGACGAGCGCCCTAGCCGTTGGCCCTCCGCTCCCCTCTGGCCCCTCCCCCACGCCGTGCTCAGGCCGGAGGGGGGGGGTGGGAGCCCGGGGGGCCTGCCAGCAAGGCGCCCGGGGCCCGCAGGGAGATTCCCCCACCACGAGGAACACTGCCCATACTAGGCCCTAGCAGTATTCCTTGCTCATGTACTGCCTCTCAGACCATCCAGTCTGCGAAGCCGGGTAAACGCGTGCCCCCGTCCCTTCTGTGTCTGCGCCCTACATCCCTGCCGTTCAGGAGCGTGAACCCAACCCGCAGGCCTCGTGCACCGGCCCCTCCCCCGCGTCGCGATCAGGCAGGGGGGGGGGTGGGGGGGAGCCTGCCAGCGGGGTGTCCGGGGCCCGAAGGGAGATCCCCCACTGCGCGAAACACTGGCCAAAAACTAGGCCCAAAGCAGGGTTAGCGTGGGCACACCATCACCCCTGTGTCTGCGCCTAGTACCCTCACCGCCCCGGAAGCGCGAAACCCGACCCGCAGGCCTCGCGCACCAGCCCCTCGTCGTGCCCAGGCAGCAGGGGGGGGGGAGAGACCGGAGGGCCTGCCAGCGAGGCCTGCAGAGAGATCCCCCACCACGCGAGACACTGGCCAGCACCAGGCCCGGAGCAGGCCCCGCGTGTGCACACCATCAACCCCCACGTGCAAGTCCCCGGCGCGCCCAGCCAGGGTACCAGCCGCGTTGCGGACTGGCTCCACCACACAAGGCACGTGGAGTGAGGGTGACCTGCCCGGAGGCACCGGACGCCCGAGCAGACGCACAGACCCGACCCCGCAGCCCCAGCTGCAAAGACGGCCTCTCTGGATTTTTGGACCACATCCTCTCGGCGTACCCACTCACACAAAAGAAATCGGAGCTGCTGCGCCACCCCTGTCTAGCTGCACCTCCCCAGCTAAGCCGTCGGGGAGATTTAAGCGAGCTATTCCCCAGATGGGCAGGTCTGCCGCCGGAAGGCGGAGAATGCCCCCCAACAACGCGACACAGCCAGCCATCAAGCGCCGCCACCACCCCCCCCCCCGCCTGTGGTACACCGACCACAGGGCCCCGTCTCCTGGTACTGCCCAGGGACGAGGCCGGGGCGAGAGGAAGGAGGCCGGCAAACTCACCGAGAGGATGGAGGGGGGAGGCCACGACAATTCCCGCGATGACGAACGGGCAAGGCGAACGAGCGGACAAGAGGACGAGGAGGGGGCGGAGACAGTATATGTACCCCTGTCTCCTCCCCGCCCCCGCCGGAAGCAGCTATCTGCTGGGGTCTCCCCTGGAATAGCCCAGGGACTCGACCTCCCACCCCTGTGCCTTCCTGTGGCACTAAGGCGGCCGCCCTCTAAGGGGCGGGCCGCTACGCAACCCCCCCCCCCGGGCAGCCTTACACATTCCCTCCTAGGCAGGGACATCAAGTAACAGTCACACCCCCCTTGAAAGGGCTGGGCAGCCATCACTGTGGCCTGGCGGAACGGTGATTGAGAGGCCGCCAGGTCAAAATGCTAAAATGCTAAAATGTTACTTGTTACCCAAGAGCTGCAACTCTCGCAGCTTTTTCTTTTTCCTGATTCCACGAGTGTTGGATTTTTAGAAATCGACACACTTTATTGATTCTAAAGTCCTCGCGAATGAAGGCAATTTTCTAAGGCTATTAATGTGACCCCTCACGTCTCTGTACTGAAAGCAGCTCATGATTTAGCAATGTGAAAACAGGGAAAGGAATGCCCTGTTTTATTTGTATCCAATGAAAATGTCGCAGTCAGTGGAAAACCATATTTTTGGCGACGTAAAGGAATAGTGACACAAGCACATCCGAATTGTCAGTCTGAAGGGGAATTTAAAGACTAGTCAGGCCTTTGACATCTCCTTGCGTTCAGAAAGGTGAACATTGTCGTTGCAGAGGAGAGCCGCGGTAGGCAGTAATGTATGGTTGGTTTCCTCACAAATTAGAGCGAAGTGAAGCTCAAGCCAGGCCTCAGACCTAGAGTACTTTTTAAAAAAGATCTCATTCTTGCGAGGTAGCTTTGCATATCAAGCCTAGTACAATGCATTTTCCTGTAGGATTGGAATGATTCCAAGCGCCATTCAGAACAAGCATTGAAAATGCACTAGGTCTCGCCTTTGATTACATTAAAGCCATTTGCTTTGCTAATGGTATTGTATAGCAAAGCAAATGGCTTTAACTTAATGAAAGGAGAGACCTATTGCATTTTTAATACTTGTTTCTTAACTGCTGAAGGACTAGTGTCTATGTAACATGGACACGTATTGCTTTAGCATCTAAAATCAAAGCGTCCCTCTGTTGAGACGTATTCTGATTTGGAGGAGCGTTTCAGGGTTTCTTGTAAGTACAGAATCCGGGTATCACAAGAGAGAACACTTCGCTTTTGCTACCCACTGACTGGCGCGTGACAAACTTAACAGTAAGTGTTTTTGTATAGTGCTCACTGCCACCCATTTTGTCTTTTCATACCATAATATGAAAGCATTACTGTAGTATCGTTTAGAGGAACTCCGCGGAAGGATGAGAGGCTAAACTGACACTGTCGGGACTCAAACTGTGGGTCGTAGCAGATGCCAGGCGCCCGTGCAACTCGCTGAGCCATCTTCCCGGTGTGACTCATTTACGACGGGAAGGGATATCCCACAGGGCATTTTATGGTCAGGATATTAAAGTATGATGTAAGACGGTCTGTATGGGTGAAAAGTTTAATACAACACCCTTATCAGATGCCAGTCAAAGTGCAAAACGAGGAAGGTACCCTTGTGTAGGGGTCGTGTCAGTCCTTAGGGCAGTTTGGTGCACGACCGATGTGCTCTCGGTTTAACACCGTGTTCTGATGTCCTGTACCGCCCACTCTTCCAGCGACTCCCCGCAACCCTTTTTACAGGCCCATTAAGGCAGATGCCCTACCTGGCTGCCCTCTCTTTAAGCCGGATTCGCCTCCCTCCTCAGGTGCAGTCCCCGGGCAGTCCGTATCCCGCCCGGCTGCTTACCTTCTTCCGGCTCCGTTCCCTTGCTCCTGCCTCCTGGCGCTGCAGACTCAGCGGTTTCCCAGCACTTTCTGCAGAGCACGACGCCGCACTATGGTGAACTTTTCCTCCAGGATGAGTCCGGGGTTCCAGTTGCTGACTGAGGACCGACCCTCCTCCCCACTCCTGCCACGAGCGGGAGGAGGTGGCTGCAACCTCGGACCTGAGCTCCAGTGGATGCCTCTCCTGTCCACTGCCTGCCCCGCTGGCCAATCTGGAATTAGTGAATGTTTGTTGGCAGTAAAGGCTGCCTGTGATCAACCAGTCTGAAGGTGTCTCTTCTGGCGAGCATCGAACGGAGCCAGTACACCACCCAGAAACAACAGCAAAGCAAGTTCTGCTCTGACAAAATAAAAACACTCCTGCCATGTCCAGTAGGTATCGTAAAGAAAGAAGGGTAAGACATGCCAGAGCCCAGGACTTGAGGAAGCACCAAATAAAACAAATACAATATTTTTAAGGATCTCACAAAGTTGGGCTTTTAAACGTTCTAGTTGTTTTTGTTTTTCCTTTTGTGTTTTTCCCCCAATAACCCGAGGGTTTGCAAAGCCATCTCGACTTTGTTCGCCGTAAACGAAAGTGTGTTTTTGACAAATCGCCATGTCGGAGCGCATGCGCTTGCCCTTCAGATTATACACTGGCCCCCAACCGCTGAGCTAAAAACCACAAAACAGCTTGGGCGGCGGGCCACTTCAAACGTCACACTCGAAGGACCTGCTTTCGTGGCATTTCAAGTGTACCTCATTCTGTTAGTTGTCTGCAGCAAACAATAAATGGGCAAAACTCGGATTTACAAATTTAAAGCGCTTGGGAAATCCATGTTCACTTTTCATAAAAACAGAGCCATGGTGGCTAAACATCCCTAAGAAAGTGCTACATCATGTTTGATGTTTTTGTTACCACGGGAGGACTATGCATTCTGCCTTAATTTATTTTCAGTTTTAAAGCTTGGAGAGAAAACCCTATAGAAGTGAAACATTGTCAGCGTGTTTTAAACATTACCATATGCCCAAGAGGTCAAAATCACAGGAAGTTGGAATGGGGAAGGCAAGAGAGTGTAAGCAACAACAACAACACAGGGTGCATCACACCCAGCACGCGTGTCTGAAGACGACCGCGCTTGTGTGATTACATAATTAATTAAATACACAAGCGCTGGCGAATCGGACCGCGCTGCTGCGATTAAATAATTAATTAAATACACAAACGCAGCCGAAACGGACCGCACTTGTGCGATAATATGATATAAAACAACGAGGGGTGGGGGGGCTGAAGCAGGAGAGGGTGTTGGTGCGGCCAATACGAGCATGTGGGCGGCGCAGCAAATGAAAAGAAAAAAGTGCTAACTGTCCTATAAAGGAGAGCGTGTAAATCTGCTTGTAAAAGATCTAGTCCCGGTGGACAGGGCCAAAAGTGGACAGGGTGGTAACCAGGAGGGACTAAAAAGCCTCCTGGACAATCAGTACATGCCGTTTAGCATAATTGGTGACGTCAAATGATGCACACCAATGAAAATTACGTCCGGAACCGAAAGTCAACTTCGCAAACAGGATCGATTCCAAGAAGCCTCGCATGGAGAGCGCAGCGCATGCGCAGGTAACGCCAGGCGAGACCTAAAAACGAAATGCAACAAGACGGCCATTGTACCAGGCCTTTTCCCGTTGTTGAGTCCGGAGAGGCATGAAAGGGCTTTGATCAGTGTATGCAGCTGGCTTCGCTTAGCAGCATTCTGAACTTGTGTGCGCGACATGAAGCTGCACCTGGAGTGCTGACGGGACCCGAAGTACGCGCGAGGTGAAGTTGCATCTGGATTGCTGACAGGACCTGAAGTGCGCGCGACGTGAAGCTGCACCTGGAGTACTGACGGGACCCGAAGTGCGCATGACATGAAGCTGCACCTGGAGTGCTGACAGTACCCGAAGTGTGCACGACATGAAGCTGGACCTGGAGTGCTGATGGGACCCAAAGTGCACACGACATGAAGCTGCACCTGGAGTGCTGACGGTACCCGAGTGGACCTGAAAAAAAAGGATCACAGCTTTGTCCTGGAGGTTTTTAGGGGGCAGGATACAGAATGAAGCTTTTGCGAACAGAAATGAGGCTCAGGGTAAATAAAAGTGGTCTGGCAAAAGTAGAAGTCCAACTAAAAGACAGGAGGGACATAGATATGCTGGTGGAAATTGTTAATATGTTGATCCGTCTGCATGAATGACATTTTTCCAGGGTACATTGGGGTTCTCCAGGCCAGCTCACTGACCCAATCCTTGTTAACAGGGTTGTGCGCCAAGGCTGTGTCTTGTCTCCAATACGTTTCTCCTTATTTATTAACAATGTTGTAGAATTAGTCACAGCAAATCCGGCTGATGCTCCTATGCTAGGAGGAGTGGAGTAGTAACTCTCCTCTTTGCAGATGACACATTGCTTGTGCCTAAAACACTGAGTGGGTTACAGCATCTTCTCAATCATTTTTAAGAATTCTGTGACATTAAGGGTTTAGTAATACACACAACTAAAACCAAGTTCATGGCCCTGAACCCACAAAAATCTTACCGGGGCTTTACCTACCTTGGAGGAACACCGTTCGAGACAGTTAGCGATTTTGATTATCTAGGCCTAAAACTGTCGGACAACCTGTTATGGAAACCCCATATTTCAACAGCGGTTTTGAAACACAAGCAGCTGACTGGGGCCTTGGGGAAAGAACATCGTTTATCCCACTCTAAGCCGATTGGGCCGGCTTTACAAGTATATGATACCAAAGTGATGAGTTCTGTAATGTACGGGGCAGAACTGTGGGGCCTGAAGCATTAAGAGGAGCTTAGTAGCTCTGACAACATATTCCTTAGGAGCTTCCGAATGTTACCCCAGAGTACTCCTCTGCTTCCCCTTATGTTAGACATGGGTAGACATTCTTTCATCTCGAAAGCAAGACTACGCCCTTTGCTGTTCTGTTTAAGGATTAAGTCGACCCCCAAACATTTGCCCATGCCCTGGAGGATGTTAAATGCAGTGACACTGCTATTAAAATCAGCTGGCTAAGAGGCGTTAAAAATATGATCATAGCCATTGGGTTGGGCGATATCTGGGAAGCCAATGACCCCTCTTTGCTCCCCTGGAAATGTGAAGTAAAGGACGCCTACTGGGAGTGGGCAATCCAGGGGGAACTTGGGAGTAGCTTTTTCTAGACTGATCTACACACGGGGGCCTCTATTTGTTTTATTAATTTCTATAATATTGATTTCTTAAGTACACCAAATGTTAATTTTGTTAATCTTTTTAACTTTATTCAGGATCTGGATAATTTATTGGGAAAGTACAAACTGGCAGGGATATGCCTGGGGGTGATTTTAATGCAAAGATAGGAGAAGGAATTACTGGGTGTTCTTCCCAATTTATTCCACCCAACCCATGCAAGAGAGGACACGAGCTATTAGACCACCTATCAAGTAGCAGTCTCTTAAACGTGATGGATATTGCAGCTGCAAACACTAATGATAATCCATTACCCACTTATAGAGGCCTAGGACGAGCCTCAACTATAGACTATGTCTTCATAACTACATCATTAGAAGATTACTTAGTTGAGGCAGAGGTCAGGGCCTCCATTTTTGGTGATCATAATCCTATTACGGTCTCATTAAGGGTAGCCCCGCGCCCAAATATTCGAAGAGAATTGGGAGCGGGAAACTTAGAACTCTCAACTGTTAGTCTAAGAGTTAAATGGAAGGGTATGGATTGTAGGGAGATCTTCCAGAAGATGGGAAAAACGTATCCATCTCTCTGTGAGACTTGTCTCACTTTGGCTGACCCCAACCCAGAGGCAGTTTCTGCTTTTACTCTATTATGTGTAGGCATTAAGGAACTGATCTCCAGACCTGCAGCCCTACACAAATTTGACCCCAGGTGGTTTGATAACACCTGCTCTAGGGCTATTAGGGATATCAGAGCAACTTTATCAGTTTCCCCTAGAGATCCCACTCTTATAAGAACCCTAAGGCACAATTATAAAAGTGTAATAACAATAAGGCGAGACGTGGTCTTAAACGAGTATTGGAATAACCTGGCTTGTGCTGCCAAACGTAATAATATACAAATTTTTGGTCTGCCACTAAGTCCCTGAGAGCTTTTGGGAATACATCTACCCCCCTAAGTTGCAATATAACTAGTGAAGTGTGGGTTGCTCATTTCTCGAAAATATATGCCTCCCCGCCCCAATGCGAAGACACTCTGGAAAATGTTATGCCTACCCAAATTCAAATTTCTTTGATTGAGGTCGAGGAGGCAATATTCCAGAGTGCGGGAAATAAAGCCCCAGGCCCGGATGGGCTGCTTATTGACCTTATAAAATCAAGGTCAGAGTTCTCGGCTCCTCTGCTACTTTACGTTTGTAACAATTTAATCACAACAACAATCCCAAATACATGGTCCACATCTGTAATTATCCCCATTTTTAAAAAAGGAGATAGATCGAACTCAAGCTGTTACAGACCCATTTCCCTAATCGATAACACCCTTAAAATATTGGGGGTAGTTCTATTTAACAAGATCAGAACTTGGGCAGAGGATGAAAATATAATAAATAAATGTCAGTTGGGTTTTCGTAGTCATCTTGGTACTGTGGAACAGTGTTTGAACCTTAATTTAATCATAGGGAAATACACTATCGCCCGACACAGTCCTCTATACCTGGCATTTATGGACGTTTCTTCCGCTTTTGATTTTGTTAATAGATCCAGGCTCTGGCAATGCCTTCTAGATTATGGGTTAGATAAAGATTTGGTGTATTTTTTAGCATATCTGCATGGGGACTTAAAGGCCCGGGTAAGGATAAGTATGGATGGGGCAGTGTCAGGAGGCATAGTGGTTGGGAGAGGCGTTAGACAAGGGTGCGTTCTCGCCCCACTCTTATTTATTTTATATATTAATGAACTTTATAACGTCCTGTCTAACCAAACCACCGATGTCCCTATAATTAATGGTAACAAACTGCCCGCCTTACTATATGCAGATGATGCTGTTTTAATGGGCCGAACACCTAATGCCTTGAGAATTTTAGTTAGGGGATTTGCAGTTTTTATGAATAATCTGGATCTTTGCACAAATTTTAAAAAAATGTTTTGATGCGTTGTGGTCCTAAGAAACGTTTCATTAATACTATTACCTTGGGCCCTGATTCTTTGATATGCACTCGCACTTTCCCTTATTTGGCCTTACAATTTGCTGATAATGGGTCCTGGACACCACATTTGGCCTATGGACGGACTACATTTTCAAGAGCCATAAACTCAGTAATAAATCTCCCCCAACCGAAAAGATTTGAGGTGGTACTGTCCCTACTTAAAATCTATAGGACACAATGTGTACCAATTATGACCTATGGGGCTGAAATTTGGGGCCATATAAATTTGGCCAGGCCGAAGAAAACAGATTTTGCAGGAGACTTTTGGGCCTACCAATTTCATCGTCCACCTTTGTATGCCAAAGCGAGTTAAGAATGCCATACTTGGAAGAATACATTAGGTCCCGCCCTGTTTTATTTTGGCTAAAGATTTGGAAAAATCCAGCAGCTTTATTAACAAGGGAGATTCTAGCAGATTGTCTAAAATGTGATAAGGGCGGTGATATCCCTTGGCCGGCCCAAGTACTGGCAAATTTGACTGCGGTCAATCTAGAGCATAGTTTTTATAATCCTGAGCAACTAGATGGAATTGATGGAAAGACTATCCGCAAAGTTTTATATCAATATTACGGGGATGCGAGATATGCCCAGGAATCCGCCAAAGTATCTGTGAAACAATATATTTTAATGACAGGCGAGGGTGGATCTCCTTTATGCTCTCCTATTAGTTATCTCTCAAGAGATATTATTCGCTGGGAGCGAAGCCTTCTTTTTCGTCTTAGATTGGGCTCAATAAAGTATCTGTTGTGCTTCCCTATAGGTTATCAACCTAATATTGAGAACTTGGTTTGCCCATGTGGTAAGTTAGGGAAACAGTCTATGTTACACTTTCTGTTCTTTTGCTCTTTTTATCAAAAATATAGTATGCCGTTATTGATACCGTTTTTCAGGGCAAAGGGCACAACGGATTTTAAGGTTGCATACAAAATTATTTTCCAGCTTAAAGATGATGATATAACATATCGAGTGTGCACCTTCCTGAAAATGGCCATCCGCTCACGTTTTTCTATGAATTGATGATTGCTGGATTAGGCTGTACAATATGTATTTTTGGACTTTGTATTGCTTGTATTTACATTTTGTACTGTGCACACCTGCACTTTCATTTAATGCTGCTAACTGTAACCTTTCTGAGATTTAAGGATTTGCCCGTCTTTAGTTGCTCTTCCGTGAAATATTTGCACTTTGCACACTGTTATTTTAACATCGTCGATGATATCAAGTTATGGATAATTTAGTAATATTTTAACTGATTAGTTTTAATGATGAGTTTTATTTTTTATATTTTAATGATGATGGACTATGTATGTGATTATGAGTAATGTTTGTACTTTTATGGATAATGCATATCCGAATAAAGATAATGATGATGATGGCTTTTTCTAGACTTTATGGCCCATAAACTGGATCATTCTCTAGAAGGCTATTTAGACCTCATAGAATACCCTATGGACATAAAATTGTATATACAGTTTAGGTTTGGCACCTTGCCCTTGTATGACTTCACTGGAAAATAGAACAGCTGCTCTGAGCCCACACACAGTTGCCCTGGTTCTTAAAACCATCAAGAGACTTTTGCCCATGTAATGTTTGCTTGTTTACAGTATGTGTTGCCACGGAAAAACTGGCTGACCCCGATTTGCAAGCAGTTGGGAATTGACAACTATTGGATTGCATTGAGAATCTTCAAGTCCAATGGCAGGCCATTGTTTGCGTGATCGGTGACAAAGTTCCTGGGCCAAATGTGGGCAAATAGAAATAGGGCCCAGAGGGTGAATGATAATTGATTTTATATGACCATTGTAGTCGGTCTAAAGACCTTCTGTATCCAAGGAAGGTTACTTACACAGTCTTATTGAACGTCTTCTGCTGTAGCACTTTTTGTATATAATACTATTGATCACCATCAAGTAACACTGCAGGGTGTCATTAAGGAGTGGAGGTTGATAAGGGTAAAACCCATTGTATTTATTGTAAATATTTTATTGTATGAATGTATATTGTATGAATGGCCACTCCCCCAACCAACACTGTTGGCCACCTTTTATTGATTTTATTAGGCTTGTGACTAATGCATGTATTTTACTGTACTATTTAATGTCATAATTTGTACATCGTAGTTGAACTTTTATGACATGATGTTGAAATAAAGTAAATATAACTTCAAAAAAGTCCATTGCTAGATGGATAGTGATTTTGATTGCTGCATATCATCGTAAAAGTGACATCTCAATTCCTTAATAATTAAAAGCTCATTCCAGAATAGAGAAGGCTGCTTTCATGATGACCGTCACAATCGCTAAGATTTGCAGATTTCTCACTTGCTGTGTGATAGGAGGGTCACTGTTTCCTTACTATTCTGTTGGTTTACCCATGTCCAGGTTTGAGGGATATTTTTCTATTCTCTCAATGTTTTGACTGTTCCATGATGGAGAAGGAAATGTTACTTGTAGACCTTCCTTTCAGTGCGTGCTGTTGTGGATCACAGACTGCTCACTTTCCTGCCATCTAGTGTTGGGCTCAGACTATTACAAGTTGTTTAGTTCAGGAGCTTTAGTTTTGGTTTCGAAAATGACTCTTTCTCACTTTGTTAAAACCCACAAGGCATCAGCACGCAGATTCCACCATAGATTATGTTTTTTTCTGACAAACTAATGTACCTTAACTCACTGTATATTTATCACATATCGCTCACTCCTTTTTTCTGTTAAAGAAGTAGGCCTTGCCTACTCTTACATCTGTTTGCATTTGTTGGCACTAGATGCATAGTTACAAGCGTGGAGTGGCCGTATCGGTTTAGGGTCTTGCAGGAGTTTGGCTTGGGGGATGGGTTCGTGCGCTGGACGAGGTTGCTCTATACCAATTCGGTGGCTAGGGTGCGAACGGGGACCACGATCTCGGCTCCCTATCCCGTACGTCGGGGAACGAGGCAGGGCTGCTCGTTATCGCCGCTGCTGTTTGCCCTGGCAATCGAGCCTCTGGCGGCTCATGCTCGAATGGGACGCGCGTATGCTGGGCTGCTCCTGCGGGGGGAGACCCATTATATTTCCCTCTACGCGGACGA
The DNA here is from genome assembly GCF_964204655.1 of Triturus cristatus. Taxonomy (NCBI): domain Eukaryota; kingdom Metazoa; phylum Chordata; class Amphibia; order Caudata; family Salamandridae; genus Triturus; species Triturus cristatus. Next base: position 1,152,205,248 of record NC_140583.1, on the reverse strand, counting down.
TTTATTGCTTTTCCTGGCTGACGCGGAGGGGGCCCTCCAGGGCGCTAGGGTGCTACTGGAGGACTTTAGGCGCCTCTCGGGCCTAAGAGTCAACTGGGACAAGACTTGTGTCTACCCCATTACTCAGTGGGAGCGGATCCCCCCCCTTCCTGGGGGCGATCCGCTGTGCGGATAGTTGTCTGCCGTATTTGGGAGTGCGCGTTTACCGCACCCAGCGCGACCTGTTGGAGGGGAATGTGGGGAGGGCGATCGCGGGCCTGGCGGGCAGTATCGGATTCTGGAGCACTCTCCCACTCTCGGTGGCTAGGCGGGTGGCGCTGCTGAAGATGGTGGCGCTCCCACGCCTGTTGTATTTTTTCCGCACGTTCCCTGTCTGGGTGCCGGTGTCACTCTTCCGCAAACTTACGGCCATGGTCACGGGCTTTATCTGGGGGGCTGGCAGACGGCGGGTGGCGCTGGCCACGCTGCGCCGGCCCAGAGCCGAGGGAGGGCTCGCGGTACCTGATTGTGAGTGGTACTATTTGGCTGCCCAGCTACAATGGCTCACGCAGGCAGTGGCTCGGGAATTTAGAGGCCCCGAGGGTCCGCAGGGTAGAATGATCCCGCGACACGTGCTTTCCTTTATCGTTTTCCAACAGCGGCTCGAGCTGTCACAACTAACGCTCGAAGAGCGAACGCTCCGGCTGTGTTGGAACCGGAGCCTGCGGAGGGCCGGCACTGCTCGCCCTTACGCCCCGGAGATCCCCTTGGGTATGTGCACGGCCCTCCCCCACGGCGGGGACTAGTCGGGGCTGGCCCGCTGGGAAGACCTAGGGATACAGATGGTGGGGGACCTGTATCTGAATGGAGAGCTTCAGCCATTCCAGGGGCTGCAGGACTCCTTCGGGATCCCGAGGGGCGACTATCTCCTCCACGCGGCCTTGGTGGCGGCGCTACAGAAGTACTTGAGCGTGGGGCTCTCGGAACCGCGGACGGCGGCCGGCTGTCAGTATGTGGTCATGGCGGCGGGCACACTCAAGGCCATTACTTGCCTCTATCAGAGAATGGCCACGGAACATCTAGCTCCTTTGACTGCATTGAAGGATAAGTGGGAAACCGATATCGGGAAACCTATCCCGGAACTGACGTGGCCTACACTACAGAGATGGGCCTGGAAGAGCACGCGTAACGCCCGGTTTCAACTGGTGCAGTACTTCACCCTGCATAGGGCATACCTGACGCCAGCTAAATTGTTTCAGTATTTTGGGGGCCCCACACCGCAATGCCCTCGTTGTGGGGAGGAGGGGGCTGACTTTAAGCACATGTTTTGGTCCTGCGATGCTTTAAGCGGCTACTGGGAAGAGGTCATCGACTGCTTGGCCCAAGTGACAGGGCGGGAATTGCGGGTGGAGATGGGAGTTTGTTTGCTGCTATGGTTTCCACACACGCCGCGCACGAAAATCACGAGCAAGTTTTGCGACCTGGGGCTGGTGGTGGCCAAACGAGAAATTACCCTCCAATGGAAGTCGAGGACGGGTCCCAGCTTCACGAGGTGGAGAGCGACATTTACCAAGTGGGCGGGTAGCGAGGGCACGCTCCGGCTGCAGCTTGCGCTTAGGGGAAGCGATGACAAGGCTCTGGCCATGACTCGGGCATGAGAAGCACTAGTGGTTGATCTCCAGGGGTGGGGAATAGCGTGGGGGTGGCGAATAGCGTGGGAGGGGGGCCCTGCGGCACCGGAGCACCCGGCAGGAACCTAGGGGTGGGGGAGGCTAGCTGATTAGCTCATGGGGGCCGGGGGCTTTCCTTTTCCTTTCTGCTTGGGGCCTGTCTGTGGTGGTGGGGGGTGGCTCGTGGCTCCTAACACGGCTACTTCTGAGAGAGGTTTATCCTGGTAGTTGTCATCTCAGCACACTGACATGTGGGTGGGGGGGATGTATGCGTTCAGGGGAGGGTTTGGGGACAGCGCATTGGTAGGTGAAAGTGGCCCAGATTGTACTTGGACGTGGTTTTATATGCGGATGGCGGCCACTGGCCAGATGAACATTGTGGATGTCAACTGTGTCTGAGTAATGCAATAAAAATTGTTTTTGCAAAAAAAAGATGCATAGTTACAAAACACGTAATTCATTTGACTTTTGAAAATTACAATCATTAAAGTTTCCCTTGAAGGGTTAATACGAGTTATCCCACCTAATGATCCCCTTGTGCTAACTTGGGATCTCAGTCTTAACAGGACAAAGCACATGTTTTGGTCAATTATGATTCTGCTTAGTACATGCCTTAAGATGGAAAGTGGTAGTTCTTGTATCAATCACTTCTATACCTACCGGTAATAAGATCAATCTGCTGCCCCTAGAAGAACATTTCATCCAAGTCCACAAAAACAATGAAGGCTTATGTACACATCCATGGTCCTTTCCAAAGGTTTTATTACCTTTTTCTTCTCAGTCTGATTGTTAAATTTACACCTTTACCCTGCAATCTTACAAAGCATCCAAAAAGAATACTGCATTCACTAATTATAAGTGCATTCACATGGTACATTAACAAAAATAAAGCTTTTCAGCAAAACAAAAGTTGCTTGACTCATTTGTTCCCACCCACCTTGCACAGCTATTTTTAAAGGGAGCATAGTGAGATGGATTGTGCAATACACTGCTATGCATGCAATCAGAGAACTCATTAACATTTAACATTTGTATAACAGAAAAAAGGCGCCACCAAGATTTTCCTAGGCAATATCCCACGTGTAGAAGTTTTTAAAGCTGCAACTTGATTGTCTACTCATAACTTCACTAAACACTTCTGTGGGGACATTCATGCAATAAAGGATGTCCAAGTGACCTAAATTAATACATCTTGTAGACAGAAAATGTTACTTACCTGTACCCACTATTTGTAGGTTGGCGAGGTATAGCCACCCACCTGCCATGTGAATGGTAAAAAAGACTTGAAAGTGGGCTTTACTAAGCCTTTCTTACTTTACATCACTTGCTTAAGCTGGCACACTGATTGGGATGGGACACATACAATAATCTAACTAAAGAATTTCTAATATTCTGAACCTAAGACATCATTGGAGGACAGTGCACAACATGTCAATCTACAATACGACAAGCTGTAAAAAAATGATTAGAGTTAACATTTTCCTTCTCTATTACGGGTGTCCTTTTTGAATTCACAAACAGCAACGTTAGACAAAGGGTATATTTTTGTAAATTGGTTGATTAGATTGTTACTTGGGGCTTATAATAGAAATGGTATTTTTGACTAATACTCCTGAGCATTCTGGGGTACTTGAATTTAAATGATCAGTGCCAGATCATCAAATTAATAGCTGAAACCTTTATGAATTGTTTCAATCCCGTTTTTTCTACTTGGAAGGGTATTTCAATAGGTGATTTCCAAATTTTAAAATTCTAGCTATGAAAATGTGTTTTGAGATCATGCAAATAGATATATTCTGATGCTCAAAGAGAAACTCATGATCAATAACGAATTACAAGTATGTAAGGTTTCATCCCACTTGATTTTAGATTTTTTGTTATGACTAATGTGAGCCTTAATATAGGCATTGCTGGGATTGAGAATGACCATGGTGGGAAGCAGATACTTGTAAAATAGTAATATCATAACCACGTCCAGGGCAATTACCCCAGCACTGGAAGTCTATAAGGCAAGGGCCCAATCTGCTGCGCTGTATGGCTCAGAGCTTTGGGGGGGGGGCCCCGCTTAATGCCTTAACTAAGGGGGAAAATAAGATACTGAGGAGATTTGTTACACTCCCACAAAACACACCATTAACCCCCCTTATGATGGATTTAGGTATTAAACGCCTGGGCCACAGAGCTGTGTGGATGTCCCTGTCTTACTGGATTAGAATTTGGACGACAGAGGAACTCTACATGTATAGACAATCACTAACCGAACTCCTGGCCCTAGACAATAACCTTAGTTTCCCGTGGTTGGGACATATTCGTAAATGGCTGCTGGATTTGGGCTTGAGCAGGTTCTGGGCTAACCCGAGCCTGCTCAATTCTGACTCAAAACAGGAAATAAAAAGTATTTATTGGAACTTTATCACGCACAATGTTGTCTTGAACTGTGATGCTGGACCCCTCACCTCCCAATTCATAATGTTTAAAACAATCCCCCGTTTTGAGCAATTTTTGGACGAGATCGAGCCACAGCTCGCTAAAGTGCTATACCTTAAATTTAGGTATTGAACTCTCCAAATTAAGGCGTTCACATCTAAATGGGGGCCTGTCCAGAGAGAGAGAGGAGAAGCGGAAGATAGGTGTTCTCAATGCAATGCAGGGACTAAAGAGGATGATGCACATGTTTTATTTTTTTGCCCTCTTTACAGAATACCTAGAACCAAATGGATAAAACCCCTGGCCAGGAAACTATGTGTTGGAAGATACCTCGAAATGCTGCGTATTTTAAAAACTGACTCATCAAGACTCATTGTGTTTGGTATTAGCAGATTTTTATTGTCAGCCTACTTTATTAGGACTAAAAAGGGACTTAGGGCCTCATGTAGGTGGGCTGGCATTTACCACTTCATAAATACCGAATCATACCGATTTGGTATTTATGAAGTGGTAAATGCTATGTAGGTATTTATGCGGTAAAAATTACCGATTCGTAGAACTTCGGTAATTACCGAATCGGTATTTACCGATTCGGTAATGAGGCATACCTTCCCATTGATGGGAAGGTATGCCTCATTACCGATTCGGTAAATACCGATTCGGTAATGAGGGGAGCACATGCAAGGGTGGCAGGGTGTCACATTGACACCCTGTTGCACCCCTGATTCGGCCATGTGTGCACATGTGGCGCACATACATGCCCATGTATGTCTGCCACATTGCACACTTAAACGTGCACAAAAATGGTTTTATACACCTATTCGTTATTTACCACCAACCTTTAGTTGGTGGTAAATAACGAATCCCCACACCCACCACACACTCCCCCTACATCTCATTTCATGATTCGGTATTTACCGAATCGGTAAAATTACCGATTCGGTAATTTTACCGATTCGGTAAATACCGAATCATGAAATGATCCCCCTACATCTCAAAAGCCTAAATACCGGTCGGTAACGGTATATTTACCGAAAATCGGCCGTTACCGACCGGTATTAGGCTTCCTACATGAGGCCCTTGGATTTAAAAAAAATTTTTATTGAGATCTGTGGGATTTTTAAAATTTTGTAATTAGTGTGCATTTAAAGTTTTTGATTGAATGTAACTATTTTTAGGGAAGTCATGTTTACACTCTTTAAAAAAAAACTTAGCACTTTATGATAAAGCACTTTGCACTTCGCACTCTATGAAAGTTAATCCTGTTTATATATTAGCACTAAGCCTAGAAGCAGGTAACAAGTATCCTATAAGTCATGTTAGGGTCCCAGTACATTGTATCTTGTATTATCATGGGCTTTTAAATTGTTAATAGGCGTATTTCCACGAAGGATCTCCCCAATTATTGTAAATAGATCTTACATATTTTACTTTTTTTGCTTGTGTAATGCTTTTATGATTCTGTGAATCGAATAAAGATCTATTGAATTGAATTGAATAATATCATTTTTGTGTATAACAATAGTTGTAAATGTTAATGTTAAAGCCATACATGCGGAGGTTGGATTTCTAGCGATACTATTTGTTACTTAGAGAGGGCATGTGGTTGTCATCGTTTGCACAAGAGGGAGAATTTAAGGATAACTGCTAACAATATAAAACCTTTGTTGTATTCATTGTATGTACATGAATCTCCCTTTGATAGCTTACAATTAGGGCCCTTGTGAATTAGTGTGAAACAGGTGACATAAATTGTACTGCTGAACAACAATAGATCCACAAATTTGGTGATGGACATAAGTTTTTTCCGGCTACAATTAATCCAACACATTAGCTGGTTACATTAGAACTCATAAACACATTAACTCTAAAAAAAAAGGTATTACAGGGCAATCTCAACACCATCCATTTTGTACCCTTTGGTTTAATAAAAGCATCCATCACTTTTTTCAGCTGCTACAGAAATTTGAGATCAAGACTTCTCCAAAAACAAAAGATGTTAAGGCAAAAACCCACAGACTTCTAGCCCCTGGTGAGTCCATCAACGTGAGGTTTTGTGACCGGAAGTGAGACTGATGCCTTCGAATATTTTAATTACCTGCTGTAAGCTGGGGTCCTTCACTGAACTGCCAAGGCTCTTCCAGAGCTCTGCTCCACTGGAAAGATGTGCGGACTTGACTTCCGCAAACCTGGAACTCATTCTAGATGAAGTCACAAAACATTACTTGTTTTTTAAAATTATAAATAACGCTGTGTATGTATAGCTGTAGGATGTTAGAGTGTCTGAGTTAGGAAATTAGACTTGCACTTTTTTTTAGACTGTGTGGTAATAAAGATCAGTATCAACAAACACTTGTATATAGAATCTAACATTGGACTGTTTGAAGCGGGGGTTAATATCTTTTGATATTCATTCCTTGGAGATGTGCCAGAGCAATCATATTTTGTTGTTTTAAAAAGCCTTTTTTGTCATTGCTTTGTCACAAATTGGTGTCCATATACTGATGTAGGGAATACATTAAGGCCACCTTAGTGATTTTATTCAAGGGCAGTCTGTGTGGTAACATCCTGAAAAAAACTGATCTGTTTATATAGTTAATGGCTTTCGCACTCCTGCTGTAGATCACTACCACAGTCATTGCTTGGCCCATTCAGTTCCTTCAAGGTCAAAAATGATGTGGAAACGCTACCTCCAAGGGATTAAAATAAAAGTACATTGCCTATATATTTTGTGTAAATTGAGACTAGAGGCCCATTATATATCTCTCTTGCAAGCCCAATGCCCTCTACTACCGTCTACCCATCCATCGAACATCTGACAGTACACCCTTCTCTTTTCCTCCAACTGAAGTAGACCGGAATCAATGTAGCAGTCACATTTCTGAACTGAGAACAAAGAGTACTTGGCTCTTATGAGCAATTGTTCTCTAGGGGTTCACCTGATGCGCTCCTATTACTCTGCACAAGGATAGCTTTTTTTATCTTCAAGGGTAAGTTCCGCAGGAGGCATGTTTGATGTGTAACTCCAAAGATCATCAGTAAGTAAACCAAGTCCTCCCAAGGGTGCTAAAGACAAGAGTTCACATGAATAAGTAGTGAACCCCAGCTAATCTCTAAGTTTAGCCATTCAGGGGGAATCTGATGTCTGTATTTGTAAGAGTGACTCTGCAAGGCAAAGAAGAGCATTCTTCAACTATCTTGTGACTTGCTTGCACCTTACATTGAACTGAGGTTTTCCGAGCTAGGCTGGTGTACTTGTACATGGACGTTCTCTAGACACCATGTAATTGATGAGGTGTTGGCTTAACAGCTCCAGAATGTCGCTCACATTTCGGTCAGAATCCTATACTTGAGTAATTTTGATTGGACAAAATGTTATCTCGAAGTTGAGATGCCTCTTCTCAGCTCAGAGCAGCATCTATGTACTGTGGTGAATAACTTCATTTCTTTTGTACATTGAGAAAGTGGAATCTTGGCTTTGGAGTTTGAGCATAATTGTAAGTGCTACTTCAGGTTAGTCTGCCACATATTTTTTTTCAGACCAAAGTATGATTGTACTGTTTCAGGGACACTACAGATAGGAAGTGAAAGGAATCGGGAATTCTGAAACAACATATCCTTTCAAGTCAACATATATTTTGTGGGGCGTGTCCTGAAAACTTATGTCTGCTTGCTCAGTAGTTTACCAGATGTATGCAGCCTTTTGGTCAGTAGAGGACATCAGATTCTCATATGTTCAGATACTGAATCCCATAGTGTGCTCTCACAGACCTTGTGGGGGGTCACAAGGAATCCTAGACTTTGGCCCTGGATGGGGAAGAGCATTTATGCCACCATTTCTTTGAGAGAGTTCCTCCATGTGTGTGCTGGTTGGACGTCTTTTTACTGACCGTAAGGCCGAATGCAATTGGCAGACTACTGAGCAAGCAATCCTAGTTTTTATGTTCCATTCTTTCAGCCAGGATTAGTTTTGTTTCACAATACAACCACTGAGAAACAAAATCTTAAAATGTGATTTGAGAACACAGTGTTTACTTATTCTGTCATGCTTACTTTTTTGTACTGAGTGTACAAAATAGTAGATTTAAAAAACAAATGTTTTTAAAGATGTTTTCAAAGTTTTCTCAGCCCTGTATAGTGGGAATCTAATGTATCTTAGGGAAAATAGAGAAACCATTGGATTTTCACATACTAACTGTGAGTAGTGACATTTGTTTTTCTTTCTTTTTTTGTGGCAAGATTTATCAACAAAATACTGAAATGGCCTAGAAGATCGCATACAGGAAATGACATAAGTGTGCTTACATTCTCGTTGTGGGTGAGCATTCTAATCAGTAAGAGAATGCCAGCTAACTTTACCTGCTCCCAGTGTGAAGAGACATGGAGAACGGAACCCAAAGTGTCGTGTCTTGTGTCATAACAAACATAATTGAACATCTTGGTTTAGTTGTTTGGCTTGCTGGTCACCCAGCCTCCCTTTGCCCATCCAAACTCCTCTTTGCCGCGCCTGCCCGGACAGCTAATTGCGCACGCTCAGGTCGTCTTCCACCTTGTTATGACTCGGCTCGTGCACGGGCTCTTAGAACCCAGTTAGACATTTGGACCGGTTCCCCCTGTTAATTTGTTGGCTCGCCCACCCGGTTCCCTTACACGCGCACACGGCTCCTCGGAATGCGCCTTTCTAACCCCTCAAGCAGTTTCCGGGCCTTCCGGCAGCCTCTGCCCCGCACTGTGATGTGACAGTTGAAATTAAAAACAAGAATGATGACCTTTGCGTTTTTATAAAAACACATCCGAGCAGCGTGTACTCCCGCGACCCCGCCGCTGCTCCCCGACTGACGGCAGCAGGGCATCAATATTGCACAGCACTTTTTTGGTTTTAAATGATTTGGGAGGGAAAAGGCGTGCAAGCCACACCGACAACCATTTGTGTGTGTAAAAGGCCGCTTTATTGAAACAGGTGCATATCACAATTTTATTAACACTGGCACTTTACCTTACAAAACTAATTCCTCTATACATAAAATACCTGACCCCTTGTTCCCCCCCCCACCCCTACGATCCCCACATCATAAGACCCCCACCCTGCAACATACAATAAATAACTTTCCATAACAAGATTACACAATCTTACAATATTGCATTTATAAATCCTAACCTCCCATGACCTAAAAAACCTAAAAAAGCGACAAGTCTACAATATAAACGCCCTTATGAACCTGTTGCAATAAAAACCCCTCCAGAAAAAACCTGCCCTAACTGCCTCCCACAAAAACTCCCAAGCCCAGGGAGGGAGGGCGGGGACAAAAACCTACTCTACAGCGCTTCCAGCCACCAGGTCACCAAACCTAAAAAGGTGGCTGGGAAAGCGCCAAACACCCCTAAATACTTTGGGCTATTTCTAAAACTTGGGCTACAATTTGGGCTAGTCCCAATGTAGCCCAAATGCCACAAAATGGCCGCACCCGGCTGGCCCCACCCCCTCCCAATCTGCCCGGGGGCAGACCTCGCGTTGCTCGGCTGCCCCGAAAATCCCCCTTGGGAGGAAAAGGGGGGCAAGCCACACCGACAACCATTTTGTGTGTGTAAAAGGCCGCTTTATTGAAACAGGTGCATATCACAATTTTATTAACACTGGCACTTTGCCTTACAAAACTAAAACCTCTCTATACATAACATACCTGACCCCTTGTTCCCCCCCGCCCCTACAATCCCCACATCATAAGACCCCCACCCTGCAACCTACAATAAATAACTTTCCATAACAATATTACACAATCTTACAATATAGCATTTATAAATCCTAACCTCCTATGACCTAAAATCCTACCTGCCTTTATGCAACTGTAACTAACGAACCTGTAATGTATACTTCCTGCCTGTTTAACCTTTCCCTGCTCCTGTTCACAAACTCCCCAAACTTAACAAGAAACTACAAAACTCCAGCCAAACTTGGCCAACTTTCCAACAACCTCGCCACCCAGGAAAAGGCGGGAGAGTAGGCAGAAACGCCGCCTCCCCTTTTTCCTGCCCCCCGCCTCCTAGTCCTGACCCCCCGCCCCCTATTCCCTGCCTAGACCCCTAACCCCCCATGGCCCCTCCAGACAATTTCCCCGTCAGCTTCTACGCACGCCCAACATCCTGGCCAGTACTTCCCTCAACTCCAACAAATACAAGTCCATGCCTAGCCTGGACAGATGGACCCCGTCCCCCCAGAAAAATTCCGGCGTGTCGTACCTGATGTCTGTGTGTCAAATTCTGGCAAAACCCAACTGGCAGCAAAAGCGGACCATTTCTACATTTACCTTTCTCCTGGCCTTGTCCACAGCCCCTGGGTTTACAGCACCCCTCCAAACCCTACACGGCACAAACTCCGTCCACACTACTGCGCACACCGACCACTGCCGCTTGATCACGTCCAAATCTCGCTTCATACACCTCATCAGAGCCAATCCCGTCTCCTTAACCATATCATTTTCGCCGAGGTGAATGACCAGTACGTCGGGGCACCTACCACCCACCAACATCTTATTCAACACATGCAAGAGCTCTTTCCAGAGCATACCCCCTTTCCCTTCCCAACAAACCCTGAACAGTTCTGTATTAAAGCCAAGAGTCTCTCCGAAATAGCTGGAGCGGGCCTGGACCTGAGCCCATTTCACAAAAGAATGGCCCACCATCCATATGGACATCTCCCTGGCGACGGGACCCATCTCCGAACCTGAAACGAGAAACATGAATGAACACAGGGAAAACACATAACCGCGCTACAACGGGCCGGGAGCGCTGCGCACATACCGCTGATAACAGTCTGATGACCATCTGCCCAATCTCATGATATTCCCCTGCCCCCAACCCCTATTATTCGCTTTGGACGCTGCTCTAATCCTCAAGGAATGAGTCCCAAAACCCCTGCCATTTAATCCCAGCTGGGCCAAAGCCTTCCTCAACACAGACAGGAGCTGTGACCCCTTCGCCACCCGCCCATCAGAATGCCTGAATACTACTCCCGACGTGTCTGAATCCAAGGATCTCCATCCCGTCCCCCACCTATACGGGCGAGACAAGCCTGAGCCCACTTCCTGTAAGGAGACCCATCGCCCCCGCGATCCGTTTTCGATTTCCTCAGCCACAAGCAGACCCTGTTCCCCTGTAGTGAAACCTCGGTCCATAACAATCCGTCCCCCCATTTGGAACCCAACAACTCCGAAACCCGAAGAGCCCCAAAAAACATCCACGACATCAGAGTGGAAAACAGGCACAGCTCCGAGTCATCTCTGCACACCCTTGGCAAAACCTGCAACACCCTCTCCAGAAGCTCCCAAGACAGGGGGTTCCTGACCCGAGCCATTCGACCGCCCACCCTTCCAAAATGCGCGACCCTATTTCCCCTGCGGAAGGCGTGTAACCCCACAACAGCTTTGCCATAAAAGCGATCCCTGCCAATTTACCTGCTATTGTCACCCTCGGGAGCCCCTTTTCGACCAAAGACAGGATAAATTGTATTACATCTTCCTGCCGGCCCGCCAGTGAAGCCTGCCATCTCGCTCCCGAGCCTAAGAATTCTGCCCATGCCGTCATGTACGCCACCTTCGTCGATTGCGCCAGCAAACCTAGAACCAGCTGCAACATCCTGTGTTGCCTACATACCACAAATGCTGCGGCATGCTGGTCGGGGTCCGGTCCGCGTCCTTGGCTAGCTGACGGAATCTCCCCCACTGTGAACGAGACAAAGCATCGTCTATGTTGTTGTCCACCCCTCGTACGTGTACTGCGCGAAAAGCAATATCATGCCGCAAACAGCCCAGCACAAACACTCGTAGCAGCTTCAAAACTTGCGCGTCCCTTGCAGACTGCCTGTTCACAATTTCCACTACTGCCATGTTGTCTATTCTGAACGTCACCCGCCTGTGAGTCAGCAGTTCCCCCCACAGCGAGATCGCTACCACCAGCGGGAAAAACTCCAGAAAGGCTATGCTTCGTCCCCCGCCCGCCAACTCAGGGGGCCAGTGTTCTGCGCACCATTTCCCCTGCCAGTATAGCCCAAAACCCTCGCTACCTGCCGCGTCTGAAAAAATCTGCACATCCCAGACCATATCGGCATCCCGCATCATTGGTACGCCATTGAAGTTCTGTAAAAAGAACTACCACATCCTCAGGTCCTCCCGCACCCCTGCTGGCAGTCGCACATGATGATGCGGCGGTTTCCGACCCTCCAGTGACCTGCCCAGTCGCCTACAAAAAGTCCTCCCTACTCTCACAACCCTACATGCAAAGTTCAGGTGACCCAAAAGCACCTGGATGTCCGTCACTGTGACTTTGTGTCGTGCCAACATAGGTGCCAGCAGTCCCAACATCTGCTGTTTTTTGTCTGCTGGTAGGCGTGCCTCCATCGCCTCAGAGTCCAATTCAATTCCTAGAAATGACAGCGCCGTACAGGGCCCCACCGTCTTTTCCGGTGGCAGCGGCACGCCCAACTCCCCCATGATCTCTTGGAACCTGTCCAGCGTATCCTGGCAGTCCGCGGAGCCTGGGGTGCCCACAAAGAAAAAGTAATCCAGGTAGTGTGTTGCTCCGTGGTGACCTGTCTGTTCCCTGAACCACCATTGCAGGGACGTACTAAAACATTCAAACAGTGCGCAGGACATAGAGCAGCCCATCGGCAGTGCTTTGTCCATGTACCAACGCCTGTTAAACTGGATCCCCAGTAGGTCCCAATCATCTGGGTGGACTGGAAGCAGCCAGAAAGCCGACTTAATGTTACACTTTGCCATCATCGCCGTTGCGCCCGCAGTCACAACGAGTGACATGGCTGCGTTAACTGATGAATTCGATACCAAGGTCTCCTGCTCATCAATGAAATCATTTACAGAGCCACCTTCGGGCCACGACAGATGCTGAATGAGGTGAAACTGTCCTTGCTCCTTTTTGGCACCACTCCGATGTGTGACACAATCAAATTGTTCAGAGGCCAATCCTCAAAGGGTCCAACCATGCGGCCCTCACTCACTTCCTTGTTCAGTTTGTCTTGCACCACCTCAGGGTGCTCCTTTGCCGACTTCAAATTGTCAGCCCAATGTCTTGTCTGCGGTCCTTTGTACCCCTCTAGAAACCCCACCTGCAAACGTTCTGCCGCCCCGCGTCTGGGTATCCCCGCAGGGCTGCAACCAACTTGTCCCCTCTAACCGGTGTACGAGCCCTTGGGCCCAGGCCCCTTGACCCCTCGCCCACCCGCAAGCTGTTGTTGACTCCCTGACCTGGACCCCCCGGCCCATGCCTGCTGATTCACTTGCTGCTGACCTGAACCCCCCCAACATTTAACCAAGGCATGCCCACTCTTTCCACAGCCCGAGCATTCGTGCCTGAACCTGCAAAATTCCCGCGTGCACAACCCTTTATTATAATCCCAGCAGGTCCCTTTGGATCCCAACTGTCCCCTCCCTGCTCCCCCCACCCCGCCTCAGGTGGGGCGGCCCTGAAAGGGCTGGTATACTATGGGTAGCCCGCTGGCCGTAAAAATGGTCTTCCCTGACCCAGCTAACCCCATCGTATGCTGCCACAGGTCTGAGTCCAACTCGCCCCACTTCCCTTCCGGGTCCCACGCCATGTGAGCCCGGAACTCCTCGTCATATTGGGCCCAGGCATATCCCCCCCCAGTAATCTGGGCCTTCCTAATCACGTCCATGTATTTAAACATGGCCACAGACCTCTCAGGGAACTTCTCACAGTATACGCTGGCATATATAAGGAAAGCCGCTGTCCAGTTCTCTATCGTAAGCAGCACCTTCGGCCGTTTTTGTAACTCGTATTCCTAATCCTTCGACCCTTCCTTGGCCCTGGCCTCTCTATGAAGGAGCTTCAGTATCTCTACATACTCTCCCTTCCAAATATGCTCCTTGGTGGACAGCATTAGATGCGCCCCCAACGGTTTTGTGACACCCATGTACGGTAAACGCTTTATCTTCAGCTCCTTACTTTCCAATTTTACTCCCTCCTCCTTGGGCGACGCGCTGCCCGACCCAGTCTTGTCCACTCCGGACCCATCAGCCCCTTTGTCACCTGCAGTCACCTTGTCCTCAGGCCCCTTACCTGGGCCCTTCTTCCCCCTGGACGCCTTACCTGCGTCCTCCTGTGCCCCTGTGTCTGTGTCCTCTGTCCCCACTCCAACGTCCATCACGTATGTCACTTTCTTTAACCTCCCCCCCACCTTTCGCACCCCGCCCTCCACTCCCACGGATACCATAAAAGTGGCCGCACAAGCCGCCCGTTTACCTGGAGCTAGAGATTCCGCTCTCCGTTCGCTTGTTCTTTCCTCCAGAGGGGCCGATCGTCCCTCCCAGCGCGATGTCCGACCCGTGGGCTCCGCCGGGCGTCGTGACACCTGCAACACACTATGCACAACGTTACTCGGCCCCTCCTCTCCCTCTCCTTCTCTCATCTCTCCCTCCTCCATGCTATCCTCATCATACACCAAATCCTCATCCTGAGAGCAACCAGCCCTGACGGCCGGCGGCGCCGACTGCACCCTCTTAACAACATTTAAATCAATTTTCACGTCGCTCCTCCTCCGAAGATGCTCCCCGGGGCCGGCGAGCCCGCTGTGGGCCTACGTCTGCCGGCCTCGACGGGATCCCCTGCCGGTACCTGGCCCACCGCCCGAGGCTCAACCCTCCCTTCTCCTTGGCGCCATTAGGCCGTTCCCAGCCCTGCCAAGTCTGGTACCCCGCGTCGGTCCGCCTTCTGCAAAATAAAAGCATAGTCTGATGTGCTGGACCCCACTCTCTGCCCTCTACCGCCCCAGCTCCGCTTTCTACCCACACCCAAAGTGCTAGCCGCGCACGCCCGACCCACCACGCTAAGGTCAACCACCTCCTCCTCGTCCGCCAAGTCCCCCTCCTCCTCGCTCCACTCCAGCGCCTCTGCCCCCAGACCACCCCTCCTGAACTCCACTTCCCCCACCAATAATCCCCCTCCCGCTCCCCCAACACACCCTCCTCCACCACCTCTCCCCTGTACCCCATGACCAAGCCCCCCTCCCCATGCGAACCCACTACCCCCTCCGCCCATGAGTCAAAGACATCTAAACCCTCCCAGTCCCTCTCACTCCCCTCCCAGTCCAACAACAAAGGGGACATGTCCCCCACCCCTTTGTGCCAGGGCTCATTTCCCCCGGCGGTCTCTGCCCCTTGTGGGGTCCCCTTTAGTGGGGGCCCTCCCAACGACTGCTCCAGGCCCCGAGTGCCTCCCGCTACCTCCCCCCCTCCGACCAGCTCCCCCCCTGCCTGACAACTGTGGCAGCAGTCACCTGTGTTGCCCGCCTAGCCCTCTTTTTCCCTGGAGCCCCTTGTGCAGGCGGGGCCCTGGAGGGCTGCACCACACTGCTGGGAGCAACAGGGGCCGCCCTCTTTGCATACGTGCAGCCCCTCTCCACCTGCGTGCGAACCGGCGATGTCCCCCCCGGGCTTCCCTGACGCACTGCCTTCCTGCTACCTCAAGGCCCAGACACGAGCACCTGGGCCTCAAAATCACCCGCTTTGCGCCCCAGAGCCCCGCCCCTCCCCCTCGGTGCTGCACTCCATATGCCATAGCGGCCTCGTCCCATGAGTGGCCCAGGCGGGGAAACGCGAGCTGCGCTCTCCCGCCGGGCCTTACCGCCACGCTGCCCCCGGTCTCCCTCCCTGCCCGCCCGCCCGCCGCCTCCCGCTCCCCACCACGAGAACCCGGGGCCACACTTCTGACATCCGCGCGGCCCAGGCCACTCACCGTCTTCTGCCCCGCTTTCCGGGGGGAGGAGCAGGCCATAACGGCGGCCACCACCCCCACCGACGCGCGTCTCACCGGGTATGGTCTGCCCGAGGTCCCGGGCAGCAGCAAGTCCATGCGGCCTCTTTCACTGAGGAGGCGGATGGCCTCCAACACCCGAAAATCCTCACTTGCCATCACCACAGCCAGAATTCGCCGCAAAGCAGCAAATATCGCGACCACGAACCCCCTACACCTAAGGCCTCACAACCTGACAAAAACCTACTCTACAGCGCTCCCAGCCACCAGGTCACCAAACCTAAAATGGTGGCTGGGAAAGCGCCAAACACCCCTAAATACTTTGGGCTATTTCTAAAACTTGGGCTACAATTGGGCTAGTTCCAATGTAGCCCAAAAGCCACAAAATGGCCGCGCCTGGCTGGCCCCACCAACTCCCAATCTGCCCGGGGGGCAGACCTCGCAGTGCTCGGCTGCCCCCCAAATCCCCCTTCTCCGCTCCGAGAGCTGAGCAGGGCTGATGCATTGCAGAGGTGCGTGTAAGCTGATCGCAGACCGGGGTCCTGACAGGCTAGTCTGGCGGGATAGCTCCTCGAGTCACGTGGCTGAGTTGTGTTTGGGGCCTCGCAAATAGCAGGTGGTTCTCGCCAAGTCACATGTGGTCCTTGTGTCCGTGATTGTGGTCAACTTCCACTTGAGACCCCGCAGCATATTGAAGGCGGCATGGTGGGCTACTGCACCTAATGCACGGGGCTGTATGCGCTCTGCTGAGCGCCGACTTGCATCGTGACAGGGCTGACCACGACTTTCTCAGTACAAGGGTTGATCAAAAAAGTAATGTTGAGGGGGGCAGCACACCAGTCGCTGAACAGCTGAGGCACAGTTGGGGTTGTGGTGTGCGCGCCGTGTAAATGGTGCATTTTCTTGATGAATAAATGTTAATTTTTTAAGTCCGCGCCTGTGGTTTGTGCAGCGGGTCTTGGGTTTTCCCCAGGAGTGCTGGGGACGCCAGTGCGGCAGCGGCGCAGTGCGAGTCGTGTCCATGAACAGACAGGCTTCTGTGTTCAGGCACTCGAGGGAGCTGGGGGGGGGCTGAAATGATGACATTGCCCGTGTTTGGCAGCAGTGTAGAGGGAACCTGTTTCTCCGGAATATGGTGGAGCATAGATGCCATCCTTTGGTTTCCGCTTTTCAAGGGCAGACATGGTGCCTTAAGGCACCGGACAGTTCTAAGATTGAATTTTTTCATTATTTCCTGCGGTATATATTTCTTTCTCTCACTTCCCCACTCACTGTTTTATTTACTTTTGACACCCCTACAGCCTTTATTTTAATTGTATTTCTGTTACTTTGTTCATATATTTTTCTTTTTTGATCTCTATCTTCGTTTTCTTGCTATACCTCTTTTTCCCTGACCCATTTCTCGTTTAAACCAGACGTGCTCTGAAGCCCCTCGTGTCAGCATTTTTAAAGTTATGATATCGATGGTTCCCAGTGAAGTTTCCCTCCCCGTTGAATTTGCAAGGTAGCAGAAAACACACATTATCTCCAGATGCAGAAGGGAGTTTATTTTCTGTTCGCGCTTCGCCCACTGAAGTCTGCACTCTGGTGCAAGGGCAGCCATGTAACAAAATACAAACATGCTCAGAAGACACTGCCCCATGCTGGCCCCACCGAACATATCTGTATGTCCCACGCATGCATGACTGATCTCCGGTATACATACACAGACCAGAGGATGTCACCCTTGTGCCCGCTTTTATTGTATTTAATGCTCTTATTACAGTCCTGTGCACATGCTTCTGAGAATCTCGACGTGCCCTGTGTGTAAATTTGTTTTGAACCCCTCCTACACGTGACGTGGCGTGTCGCGAGGAAGATCGCCTGTGCCTTTCCCTAGCAGCATTGTAAATAGTATTTCAATGATGTACACAGGGTTACTGATAAACCAAGTTGCCCGATACTATAGTTCTGCGGGATTATGCACCTGCGGCATAGTATAGATTTCTGCCGTATCTGCTGTTGACAGGTTTGAAACAGCACAAGCCGAGCCAGCATTTAATCTGTCAGATGCGGAGTATGTCTGAGTGGTTTGAAACAGCGCAGGCCAACACAGATGCCAGATGCTGAGTATGACTGAGAGTGGTTTGAATCTGCAGAGGGCTGACCTCAGCCTTTCATCTGTTAGACTTTGAGTACTTTTTTTTTTTTTTTTTTTTTTTTTTTTTTAAGAAACCTTTATTACACAATAAAGATACATACAAGGGCCTACAACGACCAAGGCCGGCCGCTACAGAGCCCGAGGGCCCGCAATGCAACGCCATACATTCATATGAGCCAGAGGCGAAGCTCCCGGCAGTTCGTGAGCACATGCAACAGGCCGTGGCCATAGGCCAAGAGCAATCGGAAAAAACGGTTTTATTTTCTATTAAAATACAAATAAGAACACACAATCAAGGCAATGAGAGTCCGAAATAGCAGCGTGCGCTTCCCAGGACGGGGGAAAATGTACAGTGTCCGAAGCAGTTCTTGACAGGAAGTGGTAGTGGGGGGCGACGGGAAGACAAAGCATGGAACACACTTTACACAATCACGCAGAATGTGTGGCTAGGGGGACAAAGCAATATCAACCTCTAACGGCAGAGGCGGGGCGCAGATATGTCCACGATATGAATTCCATGGACCCCATACCTTATTCCATTTCCCAGGCTTGCCACTCGCCACATACACCGTCTTTTCCCTAAACATACACCAGTCCATATTCTCCTTCCATACCGAGATCGTGGGTGGCCTCGGGGAACCCCACAGCTGTGCAATATTACGCTTAGCCACCATGTATCCCAAAGTCACCCACTGCGTCTGTGCCACATTATAGTCATTCGGTTCCCGGACATTCAACAAACACCTCCTGGCCTCTGGCAACAGAGCAACGTGCGTGACCTCCTCCATTACGGTGTGGATACCGTTCCAAAATCGCACAACCTCCGAACATTCCCATAGGATATGAAGGAAGGTACCCGACAGGCCACAACCACGCTTACACATTCCATCCCTCGAGTAACCCATACGTAGCAGAACGGGCCCCGTGACATACACTCTATGGAGGATCTTCAGCTGTACGAATCGTAGGCG
Source organism: Triturus cristatus (assembly GCF_964204655.1). Lineage (NCBI taxonomy): Eukaryota > Metazoa > Chordata > Amphibia > Caudata > Salamandridae > Triturus > Triturus cristatus. The sequence continues at coordinate 1,152,186,280 of NC_140583.1, read as the reverse complement.
GGCCGGGATCACCACCTCTTTCGGGGAGGCCACCGCCGATACCCAGTCCTCATCGTCCAGTTCCAAGCCGTCACCTGTCCATTCCTCCCGCAGACGGGTCAGCAAGTCCGCGCGATCATTAATACGTTTTTTGTAGATCAGAGAAATAGTGCTGTCGGGCACATAGCCATCCAACACTCTATCCTCCAGCGGGGAATATTCTGGGATAGCAGCAACATCCGGAAAGACCGAACACAGCGCATGGTAGACCTGTGCATACCGGAAGTACTCTCTATCATTTAAGTTGTGTTCAGTTTCAAGCATTTCAAACGTTTTGAAAGACCCCTTCGCCCAAAGATCACCCACCTTACATATACCAATCATATCCCATTTCTCAAAGCCTTTCGTTTTCCACAGACAACCCAGCCGCTGGGAGGCATACAACGGCGTCGCCCGAGTCAAACGATCCCTCCACCCCATTGCAGCATTCGCCGCATGCCACACACGTACCGCAACTTGCGTGGGACCTGTCAACCGTGCATCCGGGGTCGCCGAATACAGCGCCCTATTGTAGTCCCCACCCGGGAGCAGTAATTTATCCATCTCGAAGGCCGGGTTCAAGGCAGGACCGTATATCCCGTGGTTCAACGCCGCCAATTGAGACGCCCAATAGTATCTTTTAATATCGGGGAGGGCGACCCCCCCATCGTACCAAGGGAGCGTCAACTTGGCGAGAGCGATCCGCGGCCGCCCGTCCCAAAACAGTTGGCGCTGAAGACCCTCCACCTCACGGAAATAACGGGCCGGCACGACATCTAGAGTATTTTGCAAAGCGTACAAGAAGCGAGGCAGCGACATCATTTTAAACAATGCCGCCCGTCCGAGCGGCGAGAGCGGAAGTCGTCGCCACCTCGCGACGTCGGCCTTCAATCGCTGGAGTGGAGGGAGAAGGTTTCGCTCATAGCGGACCGCGGGATCCAGTGATATAAAGATTCCCAAATATTTGAACCCCAGTGTAGCAATCTGGATGGGGCAACCCCGCGGCAGGAGGGGGGCCTCGCCCGAGAGGACGTAAACACATGACTTGGCCCAGTTGATAACCAGGCCAGAGTTACGACCAAAGGAATTCAATACGTCTACCAATACCATTAGCGACTTTCGAGGAGAGGTGAGATACAGAAGGATGTCATCCGCATAAAGGGAGACACGGTCCTCAAACTCCGGCGTCCATCTAATGCCACGCAGCGACGGCTCCCAACGCAACCAGGCAGCGAGAGGCTCTAAAGAAAGTGCAAAGAGAAGGGGTGATAACGGACAGCCCTGCCGCGTACCTCTTCCCCAGTGCGAGGGGAGCCGACACCCTACCATTCACCACAACCTGTGCCAATGGGTCAGCGTATAACAATTTTACCCAACCAATAAACTCAGGGCCAAACCCGAATTTCGCCAACGCGGCCCAAATATACGGCCACTCTAAAGTGTCGAACGCCATGGTAGCGTCTAAGGATGCCAAGATGGCCGGCTCACGTATAAACTCCGCTCTAGCAAGCACGCCGTGCAACCGCCTCAGATTCAGGGCGGTATTCCAATGGGGTATAAAACCGGACTGATCCTGATGAATCAAGTCGCCCACGACCCGAACCAGCCGATTAGCCAATGCCTTAGCCAGAATTTTGGGTTCTGCGTTCAATAGCGAAATAGGCCTATAGGAGGCGCAGCGATCTCGCGGCTTCCCCTCTTTGTGTATCACAACTATGGTGGCAAGACGTTGATCAGGGGGGAGGAAGCCCGCCGCACGTGCCGCGAAAAACATGTCCCGGAGATACGGCGCTATCTTATCTGGACGCAACTTATATAGTTCAATGGGAAGACCATTAGGACCCATGGCCTTACCAGAAGCGATCGAGCGAATGGCCAAAGCGATCTCATCCGACGATAACTTCGCCTCCATCAATATTGCATCAGCCTCCGGTAGGGTTGGCAATGCAATGTCTCTAAGCAACAGATAAGAATCCTCCTCCGAACGCACAGAAACCGGAGAATATACCCCGCGGAAATAATCCGCGAAGCAGTCAACAATCTCCACAGGGTCAGTCACACACACTCCATCCATTCTCTCCACAACGGGCACCACTCTGCTCGCTCTCTCCTTCTTATCCAACCAAGCAATCAACTTTCCGGCCTTATCCCCCACATCATACAGTTGTCCTTGCTGCTCTCTACTCATCCCTTTAGCAGCATCCGTGACTAGCGCTCTATAATCTGATTGTTTGTGGCCGAGAACGTGCAATTTCTCATCAGTAACACCCCGCTCCAAGTCCTCCTCCATTTCAGCTATATCAGTTTCCAGGCGAACCACCTCTTCTCTCCCGCACCTGTTAGCATGGGAGATAAGGGACAAGGCCTGCCCCCTGATCACCACTTTGTAACCCTACCATAGGGAGACAGCCGACGACACCGACCCCACATTATCATTGAAGTAGTGATCGATGGACTTAACCAGTTCCGCGCGGATCTTAGGGTTACGTAAATACCAGGGGTTAATGGGCGCTACTCTCCCCTCTGCCCCAGGGACAACCTTCAGTTGCAACCATATAGGGGAATGGTTAGAAATACCTCGGGCCAAATGACGCACCTCCCCAATCATCCCGGCCTGGATCGCCGGCATAAGCATGTAATCAAGTCTCGAGAGACTCCCATGGGCCCCCGAGTGAAAGGTATATTGCGCCTGTCCCGGGTGCATCAATCTCCAGCAATCTACAAGTCCCAAAGTGTCTAGAAAGCCACCCAACCAGGCCTGAGCCCTAGGGAGATCCCTGGGGGGGCCACGGTCCTCCAACCCGGATACAACAGTGTTAAAGTCACCCCCCAACACCAGAACCCCCCCAGGGAGTCCCAGGACCAGACGCCCCAAATCAGCAAATGTAGCCGTCTGCAATCCCGGAGGCACATAAACAGCAACGAGCGAAACAGTCCTACCCTCCCATCTCCCCACCAGTGCCACATAGCGCCCCCTATCATCGTGAAGCACCTCGTCCACCTCCAACGGGAGAGAGGCCCTAACCAAAATGCCCACTCCCCTTGAGCCAGAAGTGAAACCAGAGTGAGCGGCAAGGCGATAGCCCCGCCTATTCAGGGCATGGAAGGAGTTCCCAATCAAATGTGTCTCCTGCAGGAAAACAATGTCGGGCGAGATCCGTTTCAAAAACTGCAACACCACCCCGCGCTTGATCCTGTCCCCCAATCCATTCACATTCCACGAAAGGATTCTCAATCCCTTACCCCCCACCCCACTCCCGTGCATGATATCCACATCCCGGAGAGCACAACCCGGACAAGAACTTCACATTGCCTTGCGAAACAAACAAACAGTCCCCAACACCCCCCCTCCCCCACAATACCCCAACCACAACTCCCCCCTCCCTGCACCCCTGCTTGAGCCCAAACAGCCCCCCCAACTTGCAGTGTGCCTGTCGCCCTAACATATACCACAAAAAGAACCCCAGAAGGAGGAAAGGGCCCCAATAAGCTCCCCACAACCTCCAAGCATTTGAAGGGCATATTGTGCCAAACTAGAATCCAGTTGAGCCAAGGTACAAAACGTCACCAGTCCAATCCATCACCAGGAACCAAGTTCTAGTCCTGCTCCGCCAAACCCTCTCCGCTCTCCGCCGTCCGACCATCCCGATCCCGACCCCGAGGCAGGGTATCCAACCAGTCTCCAACCGCCTCCAGCCGGTCGAAGAAGTGCGAGCGACCCCCGAACTCAACCCGCAGCCCAGCCGGGAATAGCATCGCATATTTCAGCTCCATGTCCCTCAAGCGCCGTTTGACGCCCAAAAATCCCAGCCGTTGTTTTTGGACCGCGTGCGTAAAGTCCGGGTAAAAGCTGACATTAGAGTTCTCAAACTTCAGCGGCCCAGCCACCCTCGACGCCTGAAGGATAGCATCCCTATCCCGAAAGTTAAAGAGTCGGGCGATTATAGGCCGCGGGGGAGCACCCACTTTGGGCGCACCACCCGGAATCCTGTGGGCCCGCTCCACCACGAAGAACTTGCTCAGTCCCTTGGGCGCGAGATGATTGATCACCAGATCCTCCACAAAAAGATCAGCAGCAGAGTCCTCCGATCGTTCCGGCACTCCAATGATACGAACATTGTTCCGTCTAGCCCTGCTTTCGGAGTCCTCAAGTCGACGGTCCGTCAGGTCACTGGCTAGCCGCAACCTACGGACCTCCGTCTGCAGGGCGGCCACGTCCACAGTTAGGCTCGACGCAGCCTGAGCCAAGGAGTCGACCCGCTCTTTAGTTTTGGAGAGGTCTGCCCTGACCAAATTCACATCGATCAGGACCGCGTCCAATTTATGAGCCAGGGTATCAAACTGCTGACCCACAGCAGCCTTCATCTCCTCAATGGCGCCCATGACGTCCAGCAGAGTCAATTCGGAAGATGGGCCCGAGACCTCTTTAGACCTCTCAGGCGATTTATGCGAGCCACTAGGGGATCCCTTTGTCTGCGCATAACGATCCATGTTATTGGCCTGAGTATAGGCTCCCCTCCGGGTAGACTTGGATTTCAACTTGTCTCTGTCTAGTCTCGCCGCCATCGTCCGGAGACCACCAAGGTTGGCACCCGCCAGCACCAGGAATAAGGACCAGACAGCTAATTCAATGGACCACAGCCGTCGCAGACAGTTGGCCCGTGTAGAGTCCGAGAGTCAGGCCAGACACTCCTCCATCCGCGCTCCTCTGGAACACCAAAGTCCCTCAGCCGATATCAGCAAACAAGCTTGAAAACGAAAGTGAAAGTGCGGGGCACGCGGCAGGTCAAGCCCGGCATGCCGCTGTTGTTCACTTCGTACCCGGGCACCTCACCAACTCGAGTTCGGGACCAAGGCAGGAGCAGGCCGCAAACTTCGGATCGCAACCATTCCGGTTCCCGGAGTCCGACTTGAATTTGGAAAACGGGTGGCACCTTAGCGCAAGTTCATCAGCAAAAGCCCGTCAATAAAACCAGGATTAAGTCAGGATAGACGTGGGAGGTTGCGGAGGCCCTCGAGAGCCGTAAGCCTACGCGGCCATCTTGGTTGCGCGCTAGGCTCCTCCTGGCTTTGAGTACTTTGAGGTTGCTTGTAGTGCCACGTTTCCTTGAAGTAGCCGGTTTTCAATACTGTTTAAACTTATAGTCCTTGCTTATTAGAAGCAAGGCTGTCAGTAAAAGAGGTGTAGTTACTGCCAGACTAGCCTCTCCTAAGCAAAGACTATATGTACAAAGTGGGTGTTTACGCACCACTTGCAGGTTTGCAAAACACATAAATAAAAGGCATTGTCAATTTACAATGCTAATAGTTCAAATTTTCGCAAATGCGAGATCTATTGTATTGCAAATGCTTGTTTCTTTTACCAACGGATGTAAGGATTCTGGCGGACTTTGAAAATAAGGGAGACTGTGCCAAGACACTTGTGTAGAAGCCCCGACCGTGGAAAAAAAGCATGAACACCCTTGAGTGAGGCCTCCAACAAAGGTTTTGCCTTGATTGTGTAATATATTCAGCCTTTTTGAACCGTGCACGGGTGTTCCTTCTCCACACTCCACCTCTATCTCTCCCTCATCCTTGAACTACAATGCATTAAAATGTAAACAAATGCCTTTAATACAGATTTTATAAGCCATTTTACACATCAGGCATTCTGAAAAAGTTGGAATGAGCACTGTTGCATGTGATCTGGATACTCTTTGATATTGTGCTCCTTGGACAGATAACATACAACCGCTGTGTACTCCATTTGGATAAATTACAAAGTTGGGTCTGCCTCAGCCCAGTCAAAGTTGCTGTGCTGTACTGCGTTGCATCAAAGGGTGAGAGGAAAACAGCACCATATATACTAAGATGTGACACTGTTTTTCTCACCCTCAGCGGTGGTGCTCTTTAGGCTGCCATAGGCCTCGGGATGTGAAAGGCCCGCTACCAGGTTTTGAGATGGCTGATGATGTTCTTATATTGTTTTTTAGGGGACCGAAGACTAAAGCTTCTATCTCAGAGTGGGAACCAATAGGTGTAATACTTTTGCTCTAACTGCATCTCATTATATTTAGATGCAAAGTACTAAGGGATGGTTTGTTTATTCGTGGTTTGTTTTTACTAAGTATCAAAGTTCGAGGGAGGCTGTTGCGGAGACATGCTAATAATGGTTAAAGGGCCACTTATTGGGTTTTTTAGAGTGGCAAAATCCTTATGTTAGTAGTAGCCTCTTATCAATTTATGCAATAATAAAATCCAATAAAAAATCTATTAAATCTAGTAAAAAAAATACAGAGCATTAAAACAATTGAATATTATAATAAAGCCACTAGGTTTTCTGTCTCCCTCCTTTGGCTGCAAGGCCTCTCAGCCTGTAGCCCAAGCACATTGTGCCCTTTGTGCATTGATGCATCACTGACCATTCATATCAGGTGACCATGATGAAATAGGAACCAAGGGAGAACTTTTCTGAATCCAAGAGGCTGGTGGCCAGTTTGGGAAGTTGGAGGGTTGTCGATGTCCCAATCAGGCCCGCCTCTGCAGTCTATTAAAGACACACAAAAGTGTCCCAGTATTTCAAAATACATAGGATCAAGTGCTAACAGCACTTCTACAATGATTGATCGTGTTCTTCCTTACTTCGACCAAACACTAGGATATCATCTCTATAATTGAAGCAATTAATAACAGGGCAAATGATTTCTCTGCTGGTCTTGTGATAGATCTCAGCCACAGATAAGATCCCAAAAACTGAGCTGACTGCACTTGAACAGCCCTTGAACGCGGAGCCCTTGAGTGGAGAATGTTGTATTTCAAGCTTATGACATCCGTTGTGTAAGTCAAGGTTAGAAAGGAGAATAAAAAATGGGACAGGTGAGTGGGACAATCAGAATACTGAGCATCTTAGTACTTACCTTACCCTGATGTGCAGAAGACCTGTTAGGCAGCGAGAACAGAGGCTGAGAGGGATTGTTATAGCGTGTAGAGTAGCTGTCTATGGTGGCTGAGAACAAGACGAATGCCTTCTCGATCAGACAGCCATCTTGGACAAATCAGGACACTAGAACTATATAGAGTGGGTGCTTCCAGGGTTCATTTGCCTTACAACTTCCTTGGCAGTAGGGTTACCATTGCTGCTTGGTTTGAGCACGCCTGAATGCCGCATTTTTGTTGTGTTTTCCCTCTTTTCTTTTCATGCTCCTTATGTTGTGGAGTGCCTTTGCAGACTATACAGTATTGTGGTTTTCTGAATATCTTCTTCCTAATAGTCTGCTGTGTTCACTGTCTTCATCTCGATCACATGTATTGATGGTGTTCTTGAGCTCACAGAGGGTTGCTGGAAGCCTCCAGGGTCATCAAAGGTCTGCCTACCAGGTACACTGGGTAACACAAGGATTGTTTCATTTCTGCATAGTTTAGTTTCTTAACAATAGTGTAAGGGGAATTTCACTATTTGCATTTCCTTATATAATCAATAGACCTTTGCATGTACTCTTGTCTCTGTGGGTAATTCTTTACTGCATATTATGTAGAACCCTAACCTGCTATGGCCTAGCCTACAAATGAATTAGGAGATGTAGGACAAGTGGTTTCCCATAGGCAGGTTTTCTGGATCAAGATGTCCAGAAGACACATTCCTATTTCCAAGTTTTTTTTTGTGGAAGTTGACCAAGGTGACTTATTTGGCTTTTACAAGGGAATATTGACCACCACCTTGGATTATGTACTCCGTATTGGATTGGGGCAGGGACACAAGGCTGGTTTCCAGCATGTTTGACCCTGTTCTGTGGCATGTGCTGTCCTAGATTGCTGCCACTACCTCCCTGTGTTCATGCCACCTTTATCTAACAGCCACCGTCATCTAATCTCATATCAAGGGCTCTAGGCCAGCCAATATGCGAAATAGGTAAACGTGCCCCTGTCTTATCTCTGACCAATGCATGAATTACAGATATCCTTTATCACAGTAATAGTTTATATGTCTCTTGTTGGCATCTTCGAGCACCATATGTTGTTCTATGTGAATAACTTTCAAATGTATGCATCCATTGACTGGTATCTGCCCAACACCAGGCCCCTATTTAACTCAATGGAAGCATTGAGCTGTGGATTAAAGATATCAAGGTACAGTTTCCTACTGCTGAGGAGAAAGTCAAATATCAAGGAATGCTGAGTTACATATGTAAAAGTGCCATTTTCATCAGATTGTCTCAAAATGCTTAACAAAATGCAGTTCAAGCAGTTCCCTTTAGTTGATAAAATCAAAGTGGAAAACATTCTAATTATTATTCTCCAGCTTTGAACATGTGACCCAAGAATAGCATTAAAACTTAATTTGAAGGCGATAAAAAGCACCAAAAAACTGAGTGGACAATGTTGCCTAAATTATAGTTTTATCTCTTTGTTTCAATACCCAAACTGCCTCTCAGTCCATGTTAAATGTGTTTCCCCACATACCTGATTACAGAGGACTTGTTTTTTGCGTGGTCTTGATCGCTTTGGGTGTAACAGCATTGGTTGGTTCTCCTCTTTTCTTGCTAGTCGCATTCATTGGGGAAGGATTGGAGAGGAAGCATCCATTCTCACTCATATGTCTTTTAGGGTTGTTACATGGTTCCAGTCACCTATGTTGTTTATTTTGTATACAGAGCTGCTGGTCATTTCGACAAAGTAGTTTGGAATCTCAGAGCACCACAAAAACAAATGGTTCTGAGCGATACCTGAGAGTATCCACCATGAAGAACATTTGAAACTTCAAAAATATCAGCCATTATTTGTGTATGATTCTCAGACCACACAGAAGGCTGAGGTTCCATTCATAAAGGGCAGAAATTCTAACATCCCAATCAGTTCATTGATGTACAAGCTCTCTCTCTTTGGGGCTATAGTCTCATCGGAGTCTTCTGCCAAGCCTTTCAATTTCACCCTGGATCGAGACTTTTCCATGTCCAAACATACCATCATCACTTTTCAAGTCTTTTAATTATCAGCTCTTTAAAAATGTTATTTCTCATGCAGACTTCAGGATAGTGGCTACATTCATTTTCTGGAGTTGAGAATAAGAATGAGGGAAATGCTTTGATTACCATCTTTCTAAAATAGGTGTATCCCCCGCAGTAGCACAGCTGACATCCAGGGAGATAATTCATCCCTTAGATGGCATTCTGATGCTTAGGGTAATATGCAGTAAAGCAAAAAAAAAAGATATCTCAGGCCGTGGCCAAGCAAATGGCCACACGGACGTGATCCGTGTTAGCTCTGTCCGGTCCCACTGCTCCGAAGCGTGTTTTGAGCCCTAACATCGCCAATAACCACTACTGAGGGGCTGGGAAGATGTGCGGAGAATGAGGGAGTAAAAAGTGTGAGCGGAGAATGCACATATTTTGAGGACGACCCGGACGAGCTGCGGAGGCGAGGTAAACCAAGATGGCGCCGGTATAACTAGCGCGCCGGTCCGAGTTGTGAGAGGTGGCGGGAGGCCGAATTACGCCACAGCGAGGAGCAGTCTGCAACCTATCAGCCGAGGAGACGGTTGGCAGCAGAGACAGTAAGATCCAGGCAGCCGGGAGAGAGCTTGGATACGTGCTCCATGGTGTCGGCCCGGCTCACGCAGGGCAGCAGCAGGGGGCGGTGGCTGTTACCTGGGAGGCCCCCCGGGTCCCTGATTCCTTGGAGAGACGTGGCGGGGTTAAGGGGTCCCACGTGATGCTTGCCTGACTGAGTGAGGAGGGAAACCAAGGGTGTCCCACCTGTCTTTAAAATGGCAGCCGTCTCTCCCTCTTGTAGCTACAACACGGTATACTTCCCATAAGTACCTTGGAAAAGGTGTAGCTCTTCCAGAGGGGTACCAGGTCCAGGCATACCACAAAGGGTTTAGAACACAGCAGAATGACGACAAAGGGATGACCACCTGATGCCTGACCCTAAGATGGCCGCCAGAAGAAGCCTCCTTCACTGTTGAGTCTCAATTCAGCAAGCCTTAAGGGCAGGACGCATTGAGAAAGTTTCAGGTGGCAGCAAGACAACCCTCAAGGGCTCGCTACGAACCGCCACGAAGGAGAGATAAGACCTGGGGCGAGTCAAGGGGAAGGAGATGCCCGCATTAATGCCACCTAATAAAGCCCTGCCCAAAGTATCTAATTACTTTAACCTGGCAGAGAAGAAACAGCCAGACGAGCAGAGGGGTGCCGACTTGGGAATGGCGCTGACTAAGGAAGACCTGTTGGCTTCCTTGAAAGACTTTAAGGTTAAACTGCGCAATGAGTTAAAGGGAGACCTCCAGGCCTCAATGGTAACAAATGAAAACAGACCCATCAGAAAAAATGGCTAAGTTGCAACAAGATGTAGACTCTATAGGGTCAAGATTGCTAGAAACGGAGACCCAAACGCAAGACCTGGATAAAAGAACGACCGATACGCAAGACAAAGTCCACCACCTGCAAGCGCAACTTAAGGGGGCAATACTAAAGATTGAAGATTTCGAATATTGGTCCAGGAGAGAAAATATACGTATCAGAGATCTGGAGGTGGGGGCGGAAGGCCCCCACCTGGAGGAATTTATTGAAGGGCTTTTCGCAGAAATGTTGGTGCCGAAGCAGGTCCAAATAGACAGGGCACACAGGGTCGGACCGGCGAGTCCTGGGCAGAGACGACACACTAGAGACATACTGGTCAAACTTCATTCGTTCAAGGTCAAAGAGGCTATATTAAAAGAAGCCAGGAAAAAAGATGTCATCTCCTTCCAGGGGTTTAAATGCTCACTTTTTCAAGATCTATCGCAGGCAACTTTACGACGACGCCATGACTTCAGAGCGCTTATAGAGAAACTACTCAAAGATCAGGTACGATATCGTTGGACTTTCCCCTTCGGCCTCGCCTTTGAATATCGGAACAAACAATTCCACATTACAGAACTCGGAGAAGGTCTGGAAATCATGGGTCTGCCGCCGCCTAAGGAGGACATCGGTAACATGAGGGGGAAAGCAGGAGAGTCGTCTCACCCAAAAATAACACAGTGGACAGCAGTCTCGAAAGGTCGCCAAACAAAGACTTGAACTCAGAGATAGAAATACATTCTTCGGATCACTAGAGGGGCCTTGGAGTGATGTCCTGCTACAAGAGGTCAAGAGAGGCGTTCAATTGGTCAATTTGTAGACTCGTCTTTTGAGACTTTTAGAGCACAAAGATATACCGGCTACACGTCCTGGCGCGTTCTGGACAGGTTGGGTGCTATAGAACTGCAGCTGGGTCAGCGGGCGATGGCCATGGCTACAGCAGACACCCATTGGCCTGATCGCTGCTAAAGCGGGTAGTGAGTAATCCCGCGTATCAGGTTTCAGTTTTTCTGAGTTTGATGTTATTTGGTTTTAAAAGGAGGTTTCTTTTTTGAGGGGTGGGGGTGGAGAAGCGCGACTGGGGAGACATGGGATATTGCCTCCGGGAGCGGTGTGGGGTCTTTGAAGGAAGGGAACGGGGCCCAGGTACAGGTAGTTCCTGGAGGGCAGGGATCACGGGCTCGATAGGTGCCACATTCGGCAGATAAGAAGCACAGTCCAGCGTTATGATAACTATTGCTTCATGGAACGGTAAAGGGCTGAATTCTCCACTTAGGTGTCAAAAGATATGGAAATACCTGCTGGACTCCCAATTCGAAGTGGTGGCACTACAGGAAACACACCTTAAAGACTGAATGAAATGAGGCTCAAACATAAGCACTACCCACTGATATATAGATCCTCTGCCAGAACCAAACATAATGAGGTGGCTCTAATGTTTCAAAACTGCACCAAATTTCAACCAGAGGGGTTAAAGACAGATAAGGAGGGGTGTGTGGTAATGGTAAAAGGAGGGAAGCTCAGGGAGGTTACTTTAGTTTCGGCCTATGTTCCTGACCCTGGCAAGGCGGCATTTGTGCATACACTATTGGACCTAATAGGGGGGTTTGCGTCTGGCCAGATAATCCTGCTGGGGGACTTTAATCTCACTTGGCATCCAACAGAAGACAGCATGCACTTCCACAGAGCGACAGGGGGCTTCTTCCCTGACACACTGAAACGGGCTTTTATTGATATGGGGCTCATAGACACTTGAAGGGAGCTGCACCCGACCACTAAGGATTATACATTCTTCTCACATGCTCATCAATCCTATTCTCAGTTGAATTACATTTTCATGTCGCAGGGATGCTAAAATCCTCCCTTTATCCTTGTCCGATCACAGCCCAGAGGCCATTTGTTTGCTTTGGGGAGGGAAACCACAGGGTCCTCCGAGGTGGTATTTTCCAGCTTCACTGATTCGAGATAGATTGTTCAGAGATGAATTTAGAGAAGCGATTAATGAATACTTCCAAATAAATGTCCTACAAGATACATCTCCTCAAGTCAACTGGGACGCTTTTAACGCAGTCCTGCGGGAGAAATGCATTACATTGAGTTCCGCGTTAAACAAGCAGAGAGCAAAAGAAAGGTGTGACCTAGAAGCCTCTCTCTCCCAGATAGAAGGTGAATACAAAAATACTCCCAGGCACCCTCTGAAGCGTCAGCTGTGCGCTTTGAAAGGGAAATTAGGTGCAATTTATACCAACAGCAGAACTCACATTGCTTCGACTGCGGAACAATGCACACGCCCAAGTAAACAAAGTGGGTACTCAACTTGTGCGTTAACTCCGGGAGAAAAGAGAAAAAGAGCATATAAGGGGGATCTTGGGAGATAATGGGGAAATAGTACATGAAGATCAGACTAAGGCAAACATATTCGGTACGTTTTACCAGCAGCTCTATACGGCAGCCCACTACGACAGCCAAATCCAGACAGACTATCTAAACTCATTGACGCTCCCACAAATCCCGGCTGCATGGTAGGAACAATTAGATGCCCCAATATCAGAGGATGAAGTGAGACTAGCCATTAAAGCACTAAAGGTCCATAAATTGCCAGGGACTGATGGTCTGACTGCTTATTTCTATAAAACATACTCGCCCGAACTGATACCACATATGACCGCCCTATTCAATGACATTGCATCGGGTTGAGGGGTGTCTGCATACATGTCGGAAGCTCTAATTACTGTTATCCCAAAACCGGGGAAAGATCCCCATACTGTGCGTCCTACAGGCCGATAGCGTTGCTCAACCTGGATGCCAAATTATACTCAGCTATCCTTGCATCACGCCTAGAGGAGTTACTGCCCAAGAATATTCACCCGGATCAATCCGGATTCATAAAAGGGAGGCAGATGCACGACAATATACATAGAACATTACACCTAGTGGAAAAGGTTTCCAGATTTAGAATCCCAGCAGTGTTGGTAGGGTTGGACGCAGAAAAAGCATTTGACAGGGTTAACTGGCAGTTCCTATTCCTTATGCTAAAACGCTTCGGGTTCGGAGATAGGTTCATTCAAATGATTAGAGTTAATTATGTGAGCCCGAGTTCCCGAGTCCAGGTAAATGGGATAAGCTCTAACACTTTCAGGCTGGCACGGGGAACACGCCAGGGGTGCTCTCTCTCTCCCCTCCTGTTCGCCCTGAGTATTGAGCCACTGACGGCGCAACTACGGGCATCACAGGACATACAAAGCATCAGGTTTGGGGGGACGAACATAAGGTTTCGATATTTGCAGACGATGTCCTTTTGACACTCACCCTTCCCAAGAAATTCATTGCGAGCCCTCCAAAGGGAATTGCAGAGTTTCGAGGCCATTGCGGACTTTAAAGTCAACTTGACTAAAACGGCGGTGTTAAATTTGGCAGTGAAGGAGGTGTCAAGACTTCTAATTCAAGGGGAATCCCCTTTTGCCTGGGCCAAACGCAAGATAAAATATCTAGGGATCCAGGTTACCCCACGTTTAGAAGATCTGTTTAAGGTGAACTTCCTGCCATTGGTCTCCCACATACAGAATGAACTTAGGAGATGGAAGCCTCTGTTCATTTCATGGCTGGGACGGATAAATGCAGTTAAAGTGACTGTGCTCCCTAAGTTACTGTACCTATTTCAAGCGCTCCCGATATAATTGGAGAAGGATTTCCTCCATGGGATTCGCTCCATGATTTTGCAATATATCTGGCACAATGGAAGGGCCCGTCTGCCTTTTCAGGTGCTGAGAAAACCGCGGTCGGAGGGGGGAACAGCTTTACCAGACTTTAGGCTGTACTACAAGGCGTCGCAACTGCGAGTGATTTCAGGATGGTCCAAGCGGGGATCGGATAAGCATTGGCTCCACATGGATCAGGCTATTGTTGGGAGGACCATTTGGCACGTGCTGTGGAAACCTATGAAAGATAGGCCCCCTAATGCTTATTTAAGTACCCCACTAGAACCACTCTCAGGATATGGGCCTAGGTGACACGCGGGCAGGGATGGACCTCCTTTCTATCGCCATACACCCCCATACACTTCAACCCAGTATTCCCGCCGGCAGTGAGGGAGGGTCCATTTGATGCTTGGAGACTGGGAGGATGCTTGATGCTCTCTGATTTGTTTCACAATCAAGATGTTCTCACTTTTGAAAACTGCCAGAGAGACTGTAATATCCCACCCTCTGAACACTTCCATTATATACAGCTGAAACACTGGGTATTGCATCCACAGGTGTGGGAGGCGGCTACCTGGGAATTGACTCCAATAAAATCCTTCGTCAAGAAGGCAGGTAACACAAGGGGGTTATCTCCCACCTATACGGTCTTCAGGTCTCTACAACCCCAACATCGAGGTACATGTCTTCCTGGGAGTGGACACTGGGGAGAGAAATAATGTAGGGGGAATGGAAATACCTGTGGGCGGACATAGCTAAACACAACCATTCTTTAGAATTAAGGGAAGCACACTACAAAACATTATTCGATTGGTAGTTATACCCAACGAAATTCAAAAAGATCTTCCCCCATTCCTTGGATCTCTGTTGGAGGGAGTATGGAGTGCTGGGGGACTTCCGCCATATTTGGTGGGATTGCCCGACCATTAAAACCTTTTGCGAGGAGATTCTGGCTCAGATGAAAGATATGGTGACATGCACTCTACAAGACTCCATGGAAGTGACCCTCTTAGGCCTAAGAGATCCCACCCTGGAACACCAGACTAGGGCAGACAAGACGATTATGTGGGCTTGTTTTGGGGCGGCGAAAAAGGCCATAGCTATGAATTGGAAGAAGAGGAAGGTGCCAGTTCTGGCACAGTGGCATTCCCGGCTATGGAAAATTATTACGCTGGAGCATATGGCAGACATCTTCAGAGATGATTACAAGAACTTCGATTATAAATGGGGCCCTTTGGTGAGCTACCTTACGAAAGGCCTCCTATTAGTGGTGTGCCCTCCCACACTGAGAGGCCTTCATCTCTTCCAGTTCTAGAATTCTTGAAGGAGGTCCCACATCACACCAGGGGCCTACAGAAGGAAGGGTTACCATAGGCGACAAATAGTCTGCTCTATCTTAGTTCGCCAGCTCAACACGGAGGGAGATCATAGGGTAAGCGTCTTCTCCACCACAGGGGAGGGGGCCTGAGGGTGGGAAGGGGTTGGGTTGTTTCTTAAGTTTTTCACTGTTTTATTTTTTCAGTGTTCGGTTATTGTGCTGTAGGCACAACAAAGGCCCACATAAATATTGATAAGCCAGATCGCCTGCATGTGAAGAAGCTGTATACACTGTACAGGAAGTGATTTAGACGGGACATGTTGAGCGGCCAATTGTTGGAATGTATGATGTTTTACAACCAAAAACAACACTCTTCAATAAACAGATGTTTGACAAAAAAAAAGATATCTCAAGAGGAATAACACTCACAAGCAAGGCACCTTAATCACTAAGGATTCCTAAATGTATAAACATGCTTTCACTAAGTCAAATAACCTAAACATTCTTCTGCACAGATTTTGGATGTGGCTTTGTGCTAATTTAGCGCTTTTATTCTGCTCTCCTTCTATAGGAACTGGTTTTAATTTCCATGTGCCAGTGGCAGGACCAAAAAGAAGAATCTCAAAAACTATTTTAACACGTTTCTGAGACCCGGATGTGAACATTCCTTCCACACATACATCTCCTACACAACCATCTGATCAAGCACACTGGCTTAGCCTAGTGTATGTTTTCCAGTGGCAGGCAACAGCAAACAAAACTGATAGGGTGAATATTGAACCCACTGACAGGCACTGGTAAAAAAACAGCAGTGCCTTTAGGCTCAGGGCCAAAGCTCCCAAACATGGTTCTTTTTAAACAGTGTTTATAACGGGCCACGATTGAGATCTTGGAGTTGAGGTTGAAGGCACTGCAAGTTTCTCACAGTGACTGTCACTGTCTTAATTTAAATTGAAAGTCAGAAATAATGATTTACTTACCTGTTTCGGCACTTGATCACTCCCCCAGCACAGGCAGCAAGCTCCCAGAGGCTCGTACAGCTCCCCCCTGTCATCTTAGTCAGGATGTTCTGAGTCTACACGTTTCTGATCTTGGATGACTATCTTGTGAAGGTGATGGTCAACTGTGCTAGTAATGGAATATCACAAGTGCAGTTATCCTTCCACGTAACATGAGATTTCCCATCAGCTTCCAAAGGTCTCGTCTTGTCCCTATACAGAGGTTGGTCTTCCCTGGTGCAGTGCTGCACTCAACCTGTACTAGACCCTTTCTCCTCCTCAGTGCTTTACAGGTATTCAGGATATTCTGATATTTTTGGCTAAAACTCTGATCCCAGTTTCTCTCCTCTGGTTCAGATTAACAACTGTGTTCTTCTGGATCTGCTCTGGTGGTAGTTCCCATTCAGTATTTTGGTGGGTTGTCCATTCAGTCTTTTGTTTGGCTGGGCACCTATGTGAGCAACATAACAGCAAGGGTCCTCTGATCTGCATTCGAGCTGTGCCTGCATATGATTGTGCTGGAGTAGCGGGCAATCTAGCTGCCTCCCTTCGAGAGCACCACTCAAGCTCTCTAACACACCATGAACACTGTCCATCTTACCAACAGACTGCATAGTGTGGGGTCTTGAACCTTGTGTCGGCAGACATTAGGGCTGTGGTGTTAGGGTCAGCAATGGGCATCTTCCCAGTTGCAGCCCACCTCATAGAGACCCTCAATGAGAGGGGACTGCTCTGAGCCGTCTTTCCTTAAAGGACCCTGAGTAAGAGCTTCACGACAAGTGACAGAAATGATCTTTTCCAGAGTGTGGTGTCATGCATGGACCATTTGTCTACAGCCTGATCAGGAAATGCCCTCAATTTTGTTCCCTACACTTCCCTCTGAAGGCTTCCCTGGTGGATGTCTTTAGATTCAACTGGACACCAGGCCTATTCGACACATATCGATCAACCCTCACGTAAGCGTCCTGTAAAACATGAGGGAGGATTTCCCCGGCCTGGGCAAGGAGGATTGTTACACCAAACTGTTGGCACACAACCCTCGGCCCCCCTTCCTCTCCAGCATAGGGCACAATTGCACTCTCTATGGGGAGGTGGAGTCCTTCAGTCCAATCCTCAAATGCTGCAGCTACATGAATGGAGATTGAGTGGGACAGTTAGAGTCCTTCTGTGTAGCTGCAGGAGTGGCTGATGTAATCTTGGAATAGGTGAGTGGAACTGTGTGACCCCGAAGGTGTAAGCCCCTTTCCGTCCTGGCTTTTCAATATTGTGCAGTGTGTGCTATCTCTTGGATAGCCGAGTTTTGTGGTCAGTACAAAAAAAGAGTTATTTGAACTCCTTCCACAAATATGGGTATTGAAGGTAAGTAACTTTCTTCTTGCCCATATATCCTGAAAAAAACTATCAGGTGAATATGTGCTTTTAAAGCTCAGAGCACGTTCAACCAGTTCCACTGTCGCAAGCGCATATTTACCCTGTAACTCAGTTACTATTTTCTTGGCTTTGGATGTGGTACATCCTGCCATTCATATATCTAGCTCAGAAGCATGTGTGGAATAGGAGGAGACATGGATTCACTGTCTCCAGGTTTTCGTCTGTTTGGATCGCTTGAAAAAGATTATGTGTACTCATATTCTTTCATGCAGGACTCCACAAGGCATTGTGTCTCGCTCCTCTTCATACCTCACAGTCTATGGGATGATTTGAAATTCCTCCATTTACTCATTGACTTATATAAAGTGTCTTCAGACATTCAACTGCTCTTCCTTTCGCCTTGTCTCCCTAGGGGTGCTTTCCCTATTGGTCTCACTTCCCCTACTCGCCTTTGCTCTGTATATACCCACTCCCTTTCTTTTACCATGTGCATGATCTATACCTGCTCCCTTTCTCTTATCGTATGCATGGTCTATACCGCTTCCTTTCTCTTACCGTGTGCATGCTCTATACCTGCTCCCTTTCTCTTAACGTGTGCATGCTCTATACCCACTCCCTTTCTCTTACCGTATGCATGCTCTATACCCACTCCCTTTCTCTTACAGTGTGCATGCTCTTTACCCACTCCCTTTCTCTTACTGTGTGCATGCTCTTTACCCACTCCCTTTCTCTTACCGTGTGCTTGCTCTAGACCCACACCCTTTCTCTTACCGTGTGCGCGCTCCTACCCACTCCCTTTCTCTTACCATGTGCATGCTCTATACCCACTCTCTTTCTCTTACCATGAGCATGCTCTATACCCACTCCCTTTCTCTTACCATGTGCATGCTCTATAGCCACTCTCTTTCTCTTACCATGAGCATGCTCTATACCCACTCCCTTTCTTTTACCATGTGCATGCTCTATACCCACTACCATTCTCTTATCATGTGCATGATCTATACCCACTCCCTTTCTCTTACCATGTGCATGTTCTATATCCAGTCCCTTTCTCTTACCATGAGCATGCTCTATACCCACTCCCTTTCTCTTACCATGTGCATGCTCTATACCCACTACCATGCTCTTATCATGTGCATGATCTATACCCACTCCCTTTCTCTTACTATGTGCATGCTCTATACCCACTCCCTTTATCTTTACCATGAGCATGCTCTATACCCACTCTCTTACTCTTACCATGTGCATGCTCTATTCTATCTGTTCCTTTACTGTACATTTCATAAAGCCCCACCTCCCTGACCTCTAATTGTTACAGAATTCGCCAACCATTAAAATCCATTTCCTCTCTAGAAAACTCTACCCTTTGGACACCCAACTCTGGCACACTCTTTCCCTCCTTGCTCAAAGACAGGTCTTTCTTTGCCATGTTGCAAACTTTCATTTCTCATCCCTCCGGGGGATGCTTGTTGTTTCTCTGGGGGTAGTATCTTCTGCCTGACCTTTAAACATCACATACAGTGTGAGGGCTCTAAGGGCCCTAGCTCAATAAATAATGTATGTATATCTTTCAATTATTTTCTATCCCCACCCTATACGTCTCATCTGTTGCTGTTATCTCATCCCAAGCTCCAGTTCCTCTCTTTATGCCATGATTTAAGTGTTTTTATTTTTATTCAAATACTGTCAAACGAACAGACTTTGGCAAAGCATATGATGTAGCATGACAACTTACAAGAAATCTCCGTGAAGGGAAACGCTAAAGCAACAGGATTAGAACAATGGAAACCCTTATGATAAACAAAGAGAAGGAGAGAAATGACGAGCAGAAAGGGGGCGGGGGGAGGGGGGGGCGGTGTAAGCGGACGAGTCGCCTCCATGCTGAAGTCCTCGGACTTGTCTGCAAACACAGAGACTTCTGAAGGCAGACGCTCCTGACACACTTAATGGCTCATTGGTTCTTAGAATTCGTTTCTAATCTCTAAACGCACTTAGGGCTGCCTTGTCCTTTCTGCAGTCATCCCTGGATCAGGATCTGACCGGATTATTGTCTGCACATAGTCATCGTCATCGTCTTCTGTCTGAGGACTGTGATTAACACACTCTTTCTAGGGGCGGATAGGAAATGCACCCATCAGCAAACGAGTGTTCAGCACACATTGCAGGCTAGTCATAGCAAACCTTGGTTATTGTTTGACACCTCGACAGAGGGCAACACATCAGAATTACTTTCATCAGAGTCAAAGCTAGGATAAAAGAATGATCAAGCTTGTTTTTCACACACATAATTATAACCTGGTATAAAGGTAAAATACTTTCTAGAAAAGTAAAAATATCAAAAACAATGAACTATTTTTTAGGGGGAAAATAATGCAAAGGCGCATGTTTCAGTTGCAGGGGAAAAAAATAAGGAAAAGTGGATTGGAAATCTTTCTCGGTTTTTTTAAAGTCTGGCAACAAACGTTATGATTCAAATATTGTATTACATTATCACACACGGTGCAGGTACGATTCATATAGGCTAACTTTTCCCAAGCTCCCGTTACCAATCTTAAAGGGTGGACACATGCTCTTAGTAATAAAAACAGACGCCATACCTTGTGATCAAGGGACCGTTCATGAGACATTTATACACATGTGCTGAACCCAGAAAAGCTGCGGGTCCATGAGCCACACTGACAATGCAAGTGACACTGCATGACGATTAGCATGGCTGCAGTCCAATTATCATGACATGGTGCACACCACGACACTGAGGTAGCTGAGTGTGGACCATATCCGTAAAGCAGCAGGTCACACTCTGACACAGCCACGTGCACAAACAACCCCTGACGTCATCCCCCTTATGTCCATGTTGCTCATGTTGTGGGACTTGAGTCACAGGGTGCATCTCTGCATCAGGATGGTTCATATTTGACCCCAAATGACACCCGCAATTACATATCTGACCCCAAATGACACCCTGTTGTCTTTTTATGAACACCAATGACATATTTTTGTACACATGTGATACGCTAATGAGTGGGATTACGTACCACATTTGACACTCTGAAATGACATTTCGAATACGTGACACCCTAAACAGCCTGTCTGCATAGAGGTGACATCCCAACCATCTATTTGCTATTTGTGAGATTGTCAGCACTTAATGTTGCACTTACACTTGTCAGAGTGATGTGCTAATGCAGAGGACTGACATGCACACAGGGAATGTGTGTTGCAATGAATTTACTAGCACATGCTGTTCATGTGGTCATTTTGTACTGTTCCATGATTGCTAAGGACAGTCACAATGTGACATGCTAATGCAAAGAAATTGTTAATGATTGTGTTCCTTCGGGTAATCCCTGCTGCAGCTGCAGTGGGGTGTGGTCCACCTGCCTCATCTTCCTCATCATCGTCCGGTGCATCTGGCACTTGGATCCATGGGGCATTGGTGCCTACACATATGTTGTGCAATACACAACATGCAATGATCATCTTGCACACTATTTCTGGGCTGTACAGGAGTCTTCCACCTGTCATGTCCAGGCACCTGAAACAAGACTTTAACATGCCAAATGTGCGCTCAACAATGCCCCTGGTGCGTTTGTGGGCCACATTGTACTGCCTCTGGGCCAGGGTGTTCGGGGCTCGGTGGGGTGTCATCATCCACGGGCAGAGTGCATATCCTTGATCACCTGTGAGAGGAAAGTGATGATTAGTGTAAATTGGTGGCTCTGCATGCTGTGTTGGCAGACTCACAAGTTGTGTGGCGTGTGATTTGTGAGAATTTGGGATTCATGTTTGCCCTGTATTGCTTCTGGCAAATGTGCGGGATCAATGTGTATTACATAGCCTCAGAGCTGCTCCTCCCTCCCCCCGAGCCTATTTACTTGTGTGCGCTGCACAGTTGCATCACTTGCACTTCTACGCCACACCATTGTCATGCCTGTCTGTGAATGTCCGCAAGCCTGACAACAACACTGTAAGTTGGGCTGCCACGTGTGTATAGGCCTATGGTAAGGATAGGGACACAGATGTAGAGCTCAGGCCTGGCTGAACTCGCGCTGCGATTGAGGCTAGGCCTTTGGCTTATGCTGCGGCAATGAAGATACACACACAACAGTTGGCATGTATGAGCCAAGACCCCGAGCGATCTTGCGCTCTTTTATGTATCCATTCGGGCGAGCCCGCCCTCTGGGTGCATGCTACATTGCAACACTGTCGATTAAGGGCCGGGTGGCGCCGACAACAGAGACACACGCCATAGTCACTTTTGTGGCCAGCCCGGAACTGAACCACGCCCTGAGCCCAGAACTGAACCACACCCAGAGCCTAGAACTGAACCACGACCAGAGCCCTGGGCCATTTCTTCACACTCCTCACACGCCTACTTGTGGTCTCCAGACGTTCCACCCAGATGTTCCAGCAGCCTTTCTGGGACAGGGGTGGCCCTGTGACTGTGAAGGGCTCCAGTGGCGTTACCGAGGACATGCTGTTGGCTGCTGGAGGCGGACTTGTCGGGTAGCCCCACGGGACGATGACTTGAGGTGCACTGAGTTAGTCCCACCGGAAAAGATGAGCTGAGTTGATGCAGTGGCCTGGAGCCTGGACGATGACTTGTGGTGCACTGAAGTAGTGGCACCTGAGGCACTGCGTCTGGCACGGGCCTACCGCCACGTGGCGATGACTTGTGGTGCACTGAGGTAGGCCCACCTGAAGAGCTGAGTGGGTGTGCAGCATGCAATGATGCAGTAGGCCTGTTGGGGCGCACCAGAATGGATTTGTCTGAGACCTTCAGGACCGCAGTGTAGGCCGAAGGAGCAGTCAGCACACACAGAACTCCGCGATGCAGTGCCGCTGGGTGCGCTGGGGGTTGGTGTGCGGAAGCCAGCGATCGGCTGAGGAGGCTGCCAAGCTCACGGGCCTCGGGCTTGAAGATTGCACCTGCACTTGTTGGGCCCTCTTGGAGACACGCCAGTGGGGGCAGGTGAGCAGTGAGGCCTGGGTGCCCAGGGGCGGGCACTAACCGCTGGGCGCCGGACGGGTCTAGGACCAGCGGGCTGGGGTGCAGCAGGCGCACAGGATAGCACAGGTACCACTGGTCACGGCGGCAGCATCGTGGCAGGGTGAGGGGCGCTGCCCTGGCAGACACGCCCCTGCAGGCGATGACAAGATGTGCGCCAGGAGGCATGTGACGTAGCCACCTCGTCGCCAGTGTAGATTTGTCCCTTGAAGGTGGTCGGCCACATGTGTGTATGCCTACGGTCAGGATATGGCGGACACAGAGACACACGCAAAAGTTACTTTGGTGGCCGTCCCGGAAGTGAACCACGCCCAGAGCCCTGGGATATTTATTCACACTCCTACGTTGGACTGGCGTACGCTGGACCAGCCCACTACACTTACGGGGGGGGGGGGCGACATAGCTACATGTCCAAGGTCTTCCCCACTGCCTGAGGTAACATGGTTGCATCCACTGTCCACAACACATCAAACACCAGCAGTATATGTCCACATGGACATGTCTGTGCTCTGCATACTCAAGACTGTCCAGTACATCACTGCCACACTTGGCATTGTGTACATTCTTATTCATGGGTCACTTGCCTCCTTCGCACATTCCTGGTTCCCACGTCTCCCCACATTATGCAATTGCGTGGCAGAGGGGCTATGCCTTTGTGGATGATTTGTCTACATGTCTGGCCCCTGTTACCACAGTTACTTGTGTTGTTGTGTCTGGTAGGTGGGCATGTTGTTTGGCATGTTGTATGTGATTTTGTTACGTGTGCATTCCCACAGTTGTGAGTTGTATGATTGTGGAGTTGAGGTGTGTAGTGTGTTCCATTGGTTCCTACCAATGAGCAGTCCATTTCCATAGGTGCCATCCTGGAAGCGCTGGTTGATGATGGGCTGTCGGAAGATGTAGGAATCATGCACACTGCCTGGGAAGTTGGCAACGACATTGGTGAACAGTTCCCGGTGGTCTACTATTGCCTGCGCATTGATGGAATGCGCGTACTTTCTGTTGTGGTAATTGTGTGCAGTGTCGGCAGGGGGCACAAGTAGGACATGTGTGCAGTCAATTGCCACCAACAAGTGCGGGAAGCCAGCTATGGCGTAGAAGCCTTGCTTGGTCTCGAGCTGTTCCTGCACATAGTGGGAGAAGTGAAGGTGCTGGGGTATCAAGCTGATGATGGCATCCAAGACAGATGTGAGGAACTTTGATAGGGCTGGCTGTGAGACTCCTCCGACTCTGGCAGTTGTTGGTTGGAAGGTACCAGAGGCCAACAAGTGCAGACCAGCCAGCAGTTTTGTCTGCAGAGGGATGTTGGTTGTCCGCTGTGACTGTACTGTCCGCCTGTGGCCAATGTGGGTCAGGATGCGGAGGATGGTTGTCCTTTTGAGCCTGTAGTGGGCAATGACATCCTCTGCCGTTAAGTCTCTGAGGCTGGTGCGTTTTCGGAAGGTCCGCTGTCTTGTTCTGCGCTGCCTCGGTGGTAGTCCGGGGGGGTGGTCTTGGGGATGGGGGGGGGGGTCCTGGGGGTGGTGGCAGTGGGTGTTGTGGCCCTCTTGGGTCTCCGAGCTGCAAGATTAGTAGCTCCATGGCATATGTTGGTCTTCAGATGTGGCTCTGGGCTGGGCTCCCTTTCTACTGCAAGTTTTCGTCCTACTTAAGACCAGAAAAAGCAGGCCTTAAGTTCCTGCTGCTAACGTGCCTTATCGCCTGTTTTTGGCCTGCATCGCCGATCTAGCTGGTCGTTGAGAATATTGCAAAGTGGTGTTATCGTGAGTTTTTGGACGGGAACGCCTACTCTGCATATGATTAGTGTTAGTTGTCGCTGTCAGCCTTGCCGATGTTTTTAACGGCAGCTATTGCAGGTAAACTGACGATGTCGGCTGTTAGCGCAGGCTTGTGAATAGGGAGATAAATCTATTGCCACTTTCGTGGCGGAAAAGTGCTGCTAAATCGGCGATGAGTCCTTGAGAATATGCCCCTAAGAGTTTAAAGGTTAATTTTACTTGACTTAAGGACCAGTTGGTTAAGGTTGCATGACAGAGCCTGAAGAGCTGCAGTGCCTAGGAGAAATTCTTGCAAAAGGAATTGTACGCCCCCTTTCTGCTGAAAAATCTCTGTATGTAGGTTCTGTAAGGAAGCCCTTGTGGAAGTGAGGCCCAAGAGGATCACTGTGGCAAGCCCTGCATCTTGTGCACTAGAGATAATAAATTCTAGCCTCATGGCTTGAATTGGGATTAAATCATTCGAAGAACAGAGCCTCAAAATACGTAAAATATTTCCCTCTGTTTGATGAAGGAATGACGAGGAAGTGAACGAGGCTGACAGTTCCAATGGGGTAGGTCAGTGTAGGAGATATTTATATTTTGTCAATAGCTATCAAATGTTTAAAATGCATGTAGTCTGCTGAATTGTAAAAAGACCACGGACTCTTTTGGTGGGTTTGACCCTTACCTCCTAATTGAGATTTGTGGTGCTTGTTTTTGTGCTCCCCCTCCCACACACACATACTTTCCTCTTTCAGAGGAATGTATGCAAAAAATTATCAGATTTATACCATTGTAGGTTGTCTAGACATTTTCTAAGACATTTAGGTGTTAACTTGAAGACTATAAAATAATCGGCATTTATTAGGTTAGTAATGAACATTACCTCTTTTGGGGGAGGGATAGTCTTGTATTGTCTGATTTAGCCAAAGAGACAGATTGTGTATTGTTGGAGAGTAGGATCTGCACTTATGTTGCCCCCACTTTTTTTCTGATGTATACACTGGTTTCTGGCTATAGTGTGGCTGGGTCCCTGCTAATCAGGGCCCCAGTCTCCCTGTTCTCTCTAAACGACTTGGAGTGCATATTAGATGCACTAGTGATTGGATACTGTGGTACCTTATGAGCCCCTAGTATATGGTACCCTAGGTGCCAAGGGCATAGGTACTCCACAGGCCTACCAGGGGCTGAAGCATGTATTATGCCACCCCTGGGAAGCAGACTAAATCTGACACCACAGGCCTGCTACTGCAGCCCGGGTGAGGTAGTGTTAGCACTCCTCACTGAGGTATAGGTTCCTATATCTCACCTTACACACACATATAAACAGTCACCCCTAAGGCAGGCCCTATCAATCCTGAGGGCAGGCTGCTTGGTTTACAATGTGAGGGGGTGCCTCTGCCTGAGTAGGGCCCCTCTACAGCTGGCAGGGTCTATTCCCTGTGGCTGTCTGTGGATGCGGTTAAACCATATACTCTTAAGTGCATTATAAATGCTATCTTTGGAATGACTGTCGTGTTTGGTGTCAAACAACTTGGAATCATACCCCCACATCAGTCCATGATGTGGGAGTATGATCCCACCCTTCTAGAGGGGACAACATGTGCCTACTGTGGAAACACAGTAGAAATCAAAAAGAGCCCTGGCATCACAAAATGGATGCCACCGGCACAGACACTGGGCTGCCCTCCTGCTGCTGACAGAAACTCTCAGTGGAGGAGGCCCAACAATAGGCATCCTGTCACAGGGAGGTGTCACCACCTTCCAGACAGGATTTAGTGTATTGGGGCTGGGTGGGTGCACTCCTAGAGTGCTTTGAAGTCCTGCACTGGGGGAGCAGTAGGCTCCTCTGTGCATATGCCAGCTCAAACCGATTCAGGGGCTACCTGTCCCTGCTCTGGCACGAAACTGGACAAAGGGAAGTGGGTGTAACCACCCCCTACCCTGACCCTCCCAGAGGAGTGGTCCTAGAGCTAATCCCTCCCCTATCTTCAGTATAAGATAGGAAACCTTGCCATTGCAAAGTAGATAACCCTGGACAATGCTTTACAAGAAGAATCCTGGTCCTTCGACGTTCCACTACCTTTGGAAGACGGAAGAATCTCCTTTGGAGTCAAGGAGTGACTCCCCTGCTTGGCAGGCACCAAAAACGTGAATCAACGGTCGCAAACTTTCCCACTTACGGCGGAGTCTGAAGTCCCTGCAGCCCTGGAAGTGGATTTCCTGACTTCTCGACAGCCATTGTGAATCCCCAGCAGAGCTGAGGCGAGTGGACCCCACGAGTGATGAGGAACAGCAATACCCGGGTACCGTGCACTATTGTCACGTGCAACCCCTTCACGACATTCTACGAACTTGTGCTTTGGAGCACTTATGGCCCAAGCCTCCAGTAGGTTTTGCAGTGAAAATCAGAGGCCTACCCCATCCCGAGTGACCGTGGGCTCCTGTGAAGCATTTACTCAAGAGGCGTCTTCACAATCCCTTGCCCGTTGGCTTGTGGGTCCTCCGAAGACTTTCTTATCAACTCAAAGGGCTCCCCTGGTTGCTCCAGGCCTTCCCTCTCTCACCCTTGCTGGGTGAGTCTCTCAGACCTTGCTGGTCTGCACCATTGACTAAATTCACTTTCCACAAGACTTGCTGTTGCCAAGGCTTGTTGGCTCCAATCCGGTTGCCGACACTGCAGTCAGCTGCAGACCTTGTGGGACACTCGGAATCCAGCTGCTGGTCATCATCGATCTCTCCTGGACCTCGTGAGCGAAGAGTCAAAACACCCGTGATCACCTGAAATCATCCGACATCCGTGGGTATCCATCTTCCTGGCCCCGGGTCACTGGCAAGTGACTGTGAACACTGTCCCTTCAATTTTCAGGTCATCTACATCTTGAATCCAGCCTTGGATTCCACCGGACACTTCTTCAGTCTTCGCAAGCAGCAAATCTTCTTTGGTCTCCATAGAAAACAGCGACGCGACCCGACACCAAAAGACACCTATGCACCCGGCTTCCCTGGGTGAGGTAACTCGTGCACTCCAGTGCCCTAGTGTGTGTTGGCCCTCGAATTACTTACCTTGTAAGTGGCTTGCTTGTAGACTTCCTCGAAGTATCTTAAAACTTTAAAAATCCAACCGCGACTTGCTCCATTGAAATCAATAGGGAACCCGCGGCTGTGTTCTCACACTGCATGCGTCTCCCGTGGGTCTGTTACTTACCTGCTTTTACTGCATTAGTGAAGCCCCAGCGATTCTACAAGCCCTAGGCCTTGTCATTCTGGAAGTCGACTTTCCTAAACCTCTTTTTTAGTATATGGCCTGGTACGCCCCTAGGGCCCCAGCATTATTTGTGCTTAACTTATTGCGAAACATTGATATTTGAATGTGTTCCTGACTTCTAATCTCATAAAGAGATTAGTAGAGTGTGTCTAGAAATAAATACATATATATTTGATATATATACCTGTGTGGTGTCCTTTCATTTGATAATTCAAGAGATTATAAGGTAAAACAAGCTGCTTTACATTCCTCTGAGACTTAGCCTGTAGGCTGCTCTCCACAGTTACCACTAGGATAGCTTTCTTTAAAAGGTTGTCTTAAACCTATCTACCATAAGAGTCGAATTGGACTGGTGCAAGGTGGCCACTATAACTACTGACAAGCATATGCCAGGCCAACTTCTCACATTTATATAGAAGCAAAATAAGAAAAGGGTCAGCAGGCAACCCTGCCTTAGGCCATTCTTTGTACGTATTCTTAGAGAAAAACTGCACCTCCCCTCCCAGGAGTACCTGCCACCAAGTGGATACACGTAGTGCAATGACAACCTTTAGCTGACATAGGGGACTCATAAGGTCTGTCTTTCTTTTCCACAAGTTTGGTCTGTCAACTCGGTCAAAGGCCATAGAGGAATCAGTGAAAGGCGAATATACTGGGTGACCCCTCTCGTCCACATATTCATCCAGTATGGCTTGTGCCATGCCAATATCATCAAGAGTTGTGCAGTTTGCTTCAAAACCAGATTGCTCAATTAGGATTGTACCATTATGTAGAACCCAGGGTTGTAGGTGGTCCAAATCACTTTTTACTAAATATTTTATCAAAAGAGTCTAAAAGAATATTTGTCTATAGATGCTTGGTAGTTTATAGGACCCTTTTTTATTTATACATAGGGAGTATGACACTACCTGACCAGAAATCTGGAATGATCACTGATTCATGGCAACAGGAGAACAAATTTTGTCCGGAGAGTGGTTTCCTTTTTATCACAGTTACTGATTTCTGATCGGGGTCCATAGCCCCTGAGTATCTAGCTCCATTAGTCAATTACCTGATTTGATGTAGACTTGTATTCAGCATCGTTCGGGAAGATGTTAAGCATATTGTCGCTGAAAATCTATCCACTGTTGATTAGGGATGGATAATAGCTGATTAGGGATGGGCGGATAATGCCTTATTTCCATATTTTTGGGTAATTATGCTTCAGAATTTTGTCATGTTTCTAGATACAGACGTTTTGCATAACTCTACCCATGACTGGTCTGTATAATATTTTTAAGAGGAGCCCAGTATCTTGCTCATCTTCTACAATATACGCTATTTAATATTGCCCGGCTTGCTGAATATTGGGTATACTGTCTGGACATTAGGCGATTTATTTCTGTGGTCATTTTTCCCTCTATCCTATCCCTGACAAGGATCTTTCAGGAAGTGGACTTATTGTGCTGGGGTTCACCCATTCTCACAAATGATTCTATATGTGGCCCAAATTCCTCAATGGTATTACTGTTGGAGTTAGATATATTGTCAACTACTTTTGATAATACAACTTGTAGATGTAATATAATTATGGTGCGCCAGTGTTTTCAGCCACAACTTTTGAATCAAGAAAGCGCATTCTTTTAGGTTTCAGCCAGCAATGATTTCAGGAGAGAGAGAATTTGGTGGTTACTTAGATAATTTTCTCATTCAATAAAATAGGAGAGGCATTGGAAAGATTTGTATGAAGATATGACATAGTTGATTATAGAGGAACCATGGGGATCTGTACAGGTTGGATTCGCTGGTAGATCATTATACAGCCAGCAATTTACAATCACACTCCCGGGTGTCCAGAGATGCTCCAAGACAGCTATACCTCGTTTATCTGCTCAGAATCACTGGGGGGACTGAGCAGCAGTGACGTTTCATGCTTCTACCCTATAGATTTCTAGTACCTAATTGGAAACCTTGGAATCTAGATCGCCAATGACTAAGAAGCAACTAACTTGTTCTTTATCTAATGCCAGTGTGTACAAGACTAATACAGCAGTGCTTCCCAAACTTTTTAATACCACTACCCAACTTTTGAAAGAACAAACTTTCACAACCCACCTACCTTGGGCCTGAGGTGAGGTAATTTTTTTATGTAACTAAAACATTGTGTTGTAGCGCATTGTCATTTATAGAGAGGAAATTTTCCATTGAAATTATCACTACATTTGCTCAGATAGTTTTATTGATAACACTGCAGATCGCACAAATGATAATGTGTGGAAAGCGGGTTTCTGTGATATTTATCATGGGTGCACCAAGTGTCTTGCTTTGTTTTGATCCTATGAAATAATCTGTTTCCAGCAATTTACAGAATAACCCAAAAATATGCTTCATTTTTGCATTCCTAACTGCTGAATGCAGTCAGTTCATTCACAGGTATGTACATGGTGTGTGTTGCAAAAACACATGATTCTACAGCCTTTCCTTTCACACTTCCTGTACTCCAGAACAGTGCTGGAAAGTAGAGGGATTCTGCTGGATCCCGGTTCTGGCAGCTATTTTTGGGCCACTTCTGGGATCCAGTCGACCCACAGAAACATGTTGAATTTGTCCTGGTGTCATTTTCTGACACAGGAACATAATTCATCAGCGCCCTCAACTTATCCACATTCTGTTTGGAGCGGCAACCTGCAGGAAGCGAGGGGGCTTTTTGATTTTAGATTTCATCTGGGCCCAAAACAAAGGCTTGATTTAAATAGCCATCAGCTCTCTTTTTGTTCACGTATCATCCTGGCTGGGAGCTATCTTGAGCTGACACCTGGACACTGATGCAATGTAAGGAAACAAAGGTTCACAACTTGTTACCACTTCACAAGTACCTAAGAGAAACTATTGAAGGCATTATTTTTTACTTAGTCCAACTCCCAATGTAAGAGGTGTGCTTGCACTGTAAGAATGCAAGATGTATCTGTTTGTGTGAATAATTACACAAATATTAATCTAACTTGCACCTCCTAATATTTTTTATTTGATTCATTTATAGCGCTACTCATTCCAGTGTAAAGTGCCACATCGCTGTACATCACACACAGAGGCACAATAAATCATACAAGTGTGTAAATTAATTTACAGGAAATGTTACATAAAGAATGAGGGTTATATGGTGTAGGAATCACATATCATCCATACTTGAAGACTTTATATGTCAGGAGTGAATGGTCGGAAGAAACACAAAGCCAGGATATGAAATGTAACACAACGATCGTGGTTGTCCATACTAACACAACATTATTACTTCTCAAAGGAACCCATGTTTGAAACCTTAGAATAACAATATTTTTTAAATAAAAACAAGACAGATCCAATCCTATGACTTACTGTTTGCATGCACCTCGATGCCAATAAATGGATCATTGTTCTATATTAGAAGGCTTGCAGCTTATGAACTGGAAGTAACAAAATGATCTCAGCATCAAAATCAGTAGCACGCTTACCTCTTTAAATAAAATACCAATCTGTGCTCTACATGTTACATGATGTACAGGCACATTAACCTTGTATGCTACTTTGTGAGTCAAAACTGTGATGAGACAAAACAAAGAACTCTCCCAGAACTGTGTGAACCACTAGTGTTATCTTACCACTATTATAATCCCTTCAAAATTGCTGGGCACACAATGATCTCTGCAACAAGTGTCTTAATCCTGTAATGTTCTAGTAATCTAGAACAGATTTACTGTCACATATGTCCTTGTAGCCAATTTCTTTGTAACTTAAAATATATATATATCTATAAGTCGACTGTCAGATTCTGCCTTTCAAGCTCTGCTCTGTATGACTCCAAACCTTTCC
Source organism: Triturus cristatus (assembly GCF_964204655.1). NCBI lineage: Eukaryota > Metazoa > Chordata > Amphibia > Caudata > Salamandridae > Triturus > Triturus cristatus. The sequence goes on along the minus strand of NC_140583.1, from coordinate 1,152,154,700 downwards.
TCTGCCATACCTTGACTCCCAATATACAGGTTTAAAAACTCCTCTCACATTGAAGTCAGAGAAAGAAAGGTAAACACCAATCCCCATATTAAAAAAAGGAGCAATTTGTCAGATGGCATAGCGTGGCATTTGACCTCTGGCTTTGAAGCACCAGAAAATGTGAGAAGAGAAGCACACAATTTAAAGGAATCTTTATATATTGCAAAATTTTCCAACCTACAAAAAGATCATCTCACGAACAACCCACAGTCTGGGAAACACTGTAATATAGACCTAAAAAAAAGGAGTTATACATTATAATGCAGTCCACGGTGTATGTATATATTAAAGAATAGCTATAAATGAGCTAGCAATGGACTGGCTGAACTAGAATTGAGTTTTAAGCATTTGACGACATTACTTGGGTGTTTGAAGATTGTATAGGACTACATATAGTTCACAGACAGAAATATGATGATTACCCAGTATGCATCTCCTCTCCGTGAGCTTCTTGCTGGGAAATGAAGCACCTACTAATGGAAAGTCCTTGGTGAGTGAAGTTTCTTGTAAGCATACGATTTCAGCGTTAGATTCATCCAACAATAATTTTTCCATGCGTTAGAGAGAAGCCCAGCAACGTCCAGGAGAAGACCACAAATTTTTGATTAGCATAAAGTTGGGAATGAAATATGATGCTGGGTATTTTTTATCTAGTGCCGCTGATAGCCAGGACCGAGCCAAATGACCATCATATGTGGCCTTATGGGATACAAGAGCATGCTGGTGTAGGATTGAAACAGACCTACATGTAGGGCCTAAGCTCAGAACTCTTGCTTGTCCCTTTTATCATATGTTGTGGGGTCACACTATTCTCCAAAGAGAAGGGAGATAACTTTGCTCTTTAGTTAGAACTGCATTTTACCACAGTTGCATTTGAACTGGTGAGGTGACAGGAAGTTTTAATATCAGAGCAAAAATAACATTAAGCTTAAATGCAATCCTAAATGGCAAATAAAGAGTAAAGGATGGGATTACGCCCCGGATGTGAGGTACCGAATCCAGTGCCCAGAATCCATGTTTTGCCGGAGGACGGCGGCACCATCAATGCAGTTGTGAGCCGGGGGACCTGAGGGGAGAGCTGCGAAAGCGCCGGCGGGCCTAGAATGCAGACATAGCGGCCCCATGAAGCAGGCGATGACTTGGGCATGCCGCACCTTGCTGGGAGGGAGCCAGTGAGGTCCTTGGGCCGGTGTTGATTGACACGTCAGCGGAGTAGCCTTGCCCCCCGTCCTTGGTCGAGGACGAATCCTCTTTAGCCCATTGAGGTCACATTGAAGCCTGAGAAGAGGGCCTAGGAGGAAAATAAGCCCGACAGTACGCAGCCTCCCTCCCTGGGACAAAGTGGACCTTCCTGGAGACTGGTTCCAAGACGTGGTAAGTGGCATGCCTGAGACTGTCTGGACCCTCAAGGACGGGCCGGTGGTGGTGGGCCTGCGGCAGTCACCTGGTGTACATTGTGGGGGGTTCCCCGACATGGGAGATTGGTGCGCCGGGCCTGGATCTTGGCATCCCCCGTCTCACACTTTTCTGGCATGAGTGGACGGCTTTGATCGAGGTGCACCCATTGAGGCCTAAGGTGAAGGACACTGCAGTTACCTGGGTGGCGTGGAATCCTTCGGCTTGTTATATCACAGGTATTCGGACAGGGAGTGCAGAGTAGTTCGGACACCACCCCCGTTGGCCCATGCCTTCCCGTGGCCCAGCCATAGATTGAACATCGGAGAGGGGTTGGGGAGTTACTGGGAGTTGGTGGTCCTACGGGCGAGATCCTCTTATAGGGTCTGCCTGCGGTCAGTCTTTGGGTGGAGGAAGCAGCCATGATAGCCCCAGTGGGGCTTGCTGCTCAGGACAGGCCGAGTCTGTGAGTTCGACTCCCGGTTTCCTTTCCCCTCACACTTGGGTGACCTCACCTGAAGACCATTGCCCGGGTAGGCTAACTGCTGGTCGCCAGGGCCTACCTTCACCGCCAACATGACAAAGGAGAAGGCCTCCACACGCTCAACGAAACAGAGCACCCTAGACCAATATACAACCGCCCCTACACGCGCAACAGGTGGCACAGACAGGGGAGGCCCAATTCCGGATAATTCGGCCCTGTTGGTGGTGATCACACAGTCCTATGATATGTTGGACGCCACAATCGGTGCAGTGGGCATAGAGGTTTCCTTTCTCCGCCAGGATCTTTGCAAAGCGGTGTACCAGATCACTGAAGCAGAGACCCGAGTGTCAGTCGTAGAAGACACAGTTACGACACTGCAACAGAAAGTCAATCGCCTCACTGAACTCGCCACACATGTGGAAGATGCGGAGGGCCGCGCACATCGAAACAACCTACGTGTCATGGGATTTCCCGAGGGTTGTGAGGGGGCTTCTGTGATAGAATTCATTACATAATGGTTGCGTTCTCTTATGCCGAAGGGATCCCTCTCCTCCAGCTTCGTCGTGGAGCAAGCCCATAGAGCCCTGGCGGCGAAGCCTCCTCCTGGGGCGTGGCCCCATCCAGTCATCGCCAAACTCTTAAATTACATGGACAGGGATGCAGTCCTTCAGTTTGCCCGGAACCACAGTGATAAACTGATCAATGACTCGCAAAACATCATGATCTTCCCGGACTACACACGCCTTGTACAACAGCACCGCCAATCCTTTGTGGCCGCCAAGCGCAAATTGAGAGATCTCAACATTCAACATATGTTGTTGTACCCCGCTCAGATACGGGTAATCTACAAGTCCAAAACATTATTGTTAGGTACTCCAGAAGAGATTTCAAATGGACTGATGAGACTACCTTACTCAAGTCCAATACTCCGCCACTGCTGGAGTCGGACTCCTCCCAAAATACTAGACAGAATCATCCAAAAAAGCATTCATCAAAGCGAAGGCACTGATCAAGAGCCAACTGGCACTGCCAGGAGCAAGTAGAAGATGCATAATTAATATGCTCAGAGTTTCTCATTTTCCTCCTTTTCTCATTTCTTTCTATACCTTTTACTTCTCTCATGTCAGAGATTGATACAAGGAATGTGGCTTGAATGTTCTCGGAACCAGGTTCATGCCGGTAACTAAATGCCACAGCTGGTCCTCACAAATCCCACCCAAACCCTTTAAAAGACAATGGTTGGGGGGATGGGGTTTTTGGGGCTCCATTGGTGTGTGGCCACCCAGACCCCCCGTTGGGGTTTCGGGACTGCCCCCACCACGTATTCAAGTTTTCTGAGGTATAGGGGTGTGGGAGGGGGGTTGGGATGTTCATTTCAATTAGGGATTGCTCATTGTTAATTAGGCACAGACATACGCGCCCACCTGATCACACACACCTTGCTCATACATACCACTGCCCCTAAGTAATAATCAATGGCAGACACACAGATTACTCATTCTGGTGAGATCCACAATATGGCCTGGAATGTGCAGGGGATGTTAGATAAAATCAAGCGGGGAGCAGTGTTAAACAAAGCTAAAGGACTAGCAGTAGATGTATTGCTGATGCAAGAGACGCACATGTTGGGACGTGGCCAGCACCCAACCGTAATGGCTGCTACCTAGAGAGGCTCCAGGAACTGACCGACATCACCGACGATCCGGCATATAATCCATCCAAGCAACGCAACGAGACACCACGATCCAGGCGTCGCAAGTACTGGGGCACCCCATGATCCTTCCTTGAGACTCGAGAAGTGTGGGGACCCTGTGTCGTGTCTCCGAGACGCGGCCTGAGCCAGAGAGTGAGACCGGGACCTAGAATGGTACTGGGATCCATCGAAGGAGGACGCGAGACGGCGACGCCCACAGGGTGGCGGTGGGGCGCTCGAGCGCTCTGCGCAACACTCTGTAGAGTGGAATTGGGCTATTTGGCGCATCAAGGTGCGGCGCTGCTGTGTGTTACCCTCTGAAACCCATGGGGCGGAGGGTGCAATTCGGAGCCCGCGCCGCACTTGGTCTGTGAGTGCGGTGATTACAAAGCGAGACCCCTGATCCGTGGCGGCGGCAGAGGGATGAGCCCGCTGTGACACGTCTGGTGGAGTGCCGCCCCTGCCGTGACGACCCGCAGAGGACCTCGACCTTCCACAAAACATCACCGGGAGTGTGCGCAGCTCCACAGAAGCTGCATAGGTGTTGTCGCGCGGGACCCGCCATAGTTCAGACACACTTTGGGCCCCGGCAGTGCTCAGAGACATTGATGCGACGAGGTAGCACCTTGGCTGCCAGAGTATTGGAATTGCCGTAAACCAGCTACAATAGAGGTGTGGGAAACTGCGCAGTGGGTGCATCCGCTGCCCGTGACTGGTGTCTGAGGTACTTGAACTCTGGAGGTCCTTAATGGGTAGTGAAAGTGCCTGGAAATTAATCACCGACCTGCCTCGTCAGCTCCCCATTTGGGTCTGGGCACTGCAGAGACACCACCTCTCACCGCACCTGGGGACGCGTGGCAGGAAACCCGAAAGGCCGCACGTGGCTTACAGTCAGAAAGACAGGCAGCGGCGACTACTGCCATGTACGCATCCCACTCCCCCCGAGACGCCCCTGCGGACCGGCCACCATGGGGGCCGGGGCTAGTGCACGGCGCAACAACTAAAGTTTGACAAGTACGCCTATGCCAAAGACCAGCCGGACCTGGCAGAAAGGAACGACGCACGAGAAAAGACCCAGACGCCCGAGGGCCAGGCGGAGGTCACACAGCAGGATATAATGTCCGCTCTTAACAAAGTCCAGACCACCGTACCATCGCTTTCTACAGATATCTCGCTCCTGAGAGCCGACTTCCAGAAATTGTCCGCGAGAGTGACTGAAGTCGAAAATACCATGACAACCCTTTCAGCTGACACTGCTTTCCTACAGCGACAAGTGCACCAACTTGAAACAGAAAACAAATTGATAATGGCTAAGCTGGAAGATCAGGAAGGCTTCTCCCGACACAATAATGTCCAAATTATATGCGTGCCAGAAAGTAAAGGGGGTCCCGCAATGTATTAATTTGTTGAAGATCTTATTAAAACCGATCTCCAGCCTCAAGGACTCTCCAGTTTTTCCTCAGTGGAAAGAGCCCATCATGTACCGGGCGGCAGACCCAGACCAGGGGCCCACCCCCCAGGCCCATACTAGCCCGCATCTTTAACTTCCGTGACCGCGACGCCATACTACAAACGGCGCAAGTGGCCCCTCCGCTGCGTTTAGAGAACTCTGTCATTTCATTCTTCCCGGACTACACGGCAGCGGTCACCAAACAACGACAAAGCTTTCTGGAGGTGAAGAAGGAACTCCGGCGCCGAGAACTCTCCTACTCCATGCTCTTCCGGGCAAAGTTGCGAGTATTGGCGGATGGTAAAACGTGGTTCTTTGAGATGCCTTGGGAGGCCCAGGACTGGCTGGAGGGATGGAGACAGGCTTCGGGCCGCGACGAACAAGCAAGAATCAACTTCAACATCAACGTCTGCAGGAAGTGGCACCGCAGTGCTCGAGAGACACAGGCTACACGACTGACTCCACTCAGCCGGAGACCGAAAAATGAGGGCACCTTGAATCCTCGTGCTCCTGGCTTGCAGCAACGCTGAGGGCCGCAGAGGAGAAAGTACTGAGACTTAAACTCGAACTCATCGGGGTGTATTTTTTGAACGACCAGCCCCGAATCGCTGCCCCACCGGGCGCCCGGACACTGATGTTTTTCTTTCTAAACTTGGACGGACCTGAGCGCACAGCTATGGTATTGATAGAGGGGATGGCTCGGGGAGATCACCGGACTACTCTCCCCCCGCACGCAAGTACAAGTTAATGGGGACTAAGCACTCTGCGAAGTTGGGGTGGCGGGTAGTTATGTGTCCGTCTTGCAGGGAGGGGGGTGGGAACCAGTTAAAGTTCATATTCAGTTTTTTCACACAGGTACACCGAATGCTGCTTAAGTCTATGCCCAGTTTATGTTCACTAACCATATCGCATTGCCCTCCATGCACCAGCGTCATTGATACACCCACTGACGTGAGGGGATGACTTGACCAACCTCATGCAAGCACAACCCGAGACCCTTGATACGCTGGGCCCCCCTTTGTAATTATATCCTGGAATGTAAATGGATTATCTGACAAGATAAAGAGGGGGCTGGTATTGCAGTATCTTAAACGTCAGGCCCCAGCAGTGGCCCTCATCCAGGAGTCGCATTTAATGGGTTCAGCCTGTAAGGCTTTGGACAGGTGGAGATTTAAAATGACGGCACACTCTGAAATCACCTCGGGGTCGAGGGGGGTGGGGATCCTTGTTCGCAAAAACTTCCCACTCGTCATAAATGGGTCCTTGATGGATGATCAGGGGCGATTCGCAGCTATCTCATGTCAATGGGAGGGGCGGGCATACAATTTAGTCTCTGTATATATCCCGCCGGCTCTGCAGAATCTTGCCCTCCCTGCCCTTGGTAAATTCCTGCTCACACTCCCGCAGGGTGAACTGGTCATAGGGGGCGACTTTAATGCCACACTCGACGCTACACTTGACAGACACCCACCTAGGGAACACTGCGGGGCTCAGCTTTGTCTGACTGAGTTCCTTGACACTTTCGGCCTGATAGACGTCTGGCGCCTGCGTTTCCCTCAGGTACGACAGTATACCTTCCACTCGGGTGCCCATAATAGCTCTTCCAGGATAGACTATAGCCTAGCACTCTCATCTGCCTTGGAGGGAGTGTCGGAGGTTTTACACCTCCCCAGAGGTATCTCCGATAATTCCCCTGTTATGATAAAATACACATCTCACTTTTCGGGGAGGCGAAGCATATATCCCATATACCCGGGTTTTTTGAATGACCCAGCTATTTGGAAAGGCCTGCACAGCACCACGAGACAATACTTCCAGGAAAACGAACACTCAGTAGCTTCCCCGATGACTCTGTGGGAGGCCTATAAGGCAATCCTGCGTAAGCAAGCAATATCTTTAATTTCCTCTCACAAACGTGACACAGTGTGACATGTGCAGACCCTGGAACAGGCGGTGAGCAAAGCTGAAACCGAACACTCCTTAGATCCCAACGACAAAACAACTCATAAACTCAGCCTAGTAAAACAGGAATACAGTGACTACATGTGGGAGGAGGCTAAGGCCAAAGTCACCAAAACACAACACAATTTATATGAAGTTGGCGACAAAGCCGGCAAGCTTTTAGCTTGGCTGGACAGGAGGGAGTGAGCGGGTCGCTGGGTGCCGCAATTAAACTTGCACACCGGGGGGGTAATTACAGACCCACAGGAAATAGTAAAAGCGTTCACAACTCGCTATGAGAAAATCTACACTCCAGAGGCCACGCTGGATGAGAATCTTGCATTCCTCCACGATATACAGATGCCCAAACTCACGCCACATGAGGCTCAGGCCCTGGAGGCAGACCTGACACCAGAAGAACTAACACTGGCCATAAGTGGGCTCCAATCGGGGAAAGCTCTAGGACCGAATGGCATCCCCATCGAACTTTACAAAAAAGCTGCAAGTATACTGGCGCCCCACCTACTCAAAATGCATGAAGCTAGCCTTGAGGCGGAAGTTCTGCCTAGAGATCAGCACATTGAGACAATCGTAGCAATTCCAAAGCCCGGCAAACCCCCTCAGGACTGCTCATTATATCGACCAATTTCGCTGCTTAATGCAGAAGCCAAAATATTAGCAAAGACACTGGCCGCTAGGCTCCAACCATACCTTACAGCCCTAGTGCACCCCGACCAATCAGGTTTTATGCCGGGCCGCAATACAGCGCTCAACCTAAGATGACTTCATAGTGTAATGGCCCGCATCCCCACTATCCAGGAAGAGGCGGTTATACTCTTCTTGGATGCACGTATGGCTTGCGATCTAGTTGAATGGCTCTTACTTTTTGCAGTGCTGCAGCACTTGGGCTTTAGGCCCAAATTTTGTGCCTGGATCCACCTTCTTTACACACAACCTCTGGCACATGTGGTGATAAATGGGCGAGTCTCTGCCAACTTTCCCCTAGGTCGCGGGACAAGGCAGGGCTGTCCGCTATCTCCCCTTCTGTTTGCTCTAGTATTGGAACCATTGGCGGCCTGGATTAGGAGGGATCCCATCATACTCGGGCTAAAATGGACGGAGGGCTGGGAGGATCGCATTTCCCTATATGCGGACGACATCCTCCTCTGTATGGCATCCCCCAACGATCAATCATTAGTCTGTTGAACATTTGTGCATCCTACGGTAGGGTTTCCAGCTACACTATAAACTGGGCCAAGTCTGTTCTTTATGTGCTTAGTGGCCCGCCTCCATGGTTGCCGCCAGATTGCCCGCTACAAGTTACGGACAGAGGGTTTAAGTACCTAGGAATATATATCACTTCCCTACCTGCACAATTAATTGGAAAGAACCTCTCGGAGCCTCTGAAAAGACTCCGGCGCGATGTTAAATACTGGCACTCCCTACCGCTGACTCTCTTGGGTCGAGCCGCCCTATTCAAAATGATGGCACTCCCCAGGTTTCTATACACCCTGCAGAACACTCCATTCCCGGCTCTCACTCCTACTTTAAAGCGATTGACGCTGAAGTTAGTCATCTCCTCTGGGAGGGGAAACCTGCTCGCTTAGCCCAGCTTAAACTGGTACGGGGCTGGTACGACAGCGGAATCGCCCTACCCAATATCAGTGGATTCATGCCCCACAGGACGAACCTGCATTTCGTATGGACAGACACACTCTCGGGACCGAGGGCGTTTTGGGTGCACTATACAACAAATCTCGTAAACACACACTAATGGGACCCACTGCACACACCGTCCACATTTGGTTCACGGTGCTCCGAGCGCTCGGCTGGGAGGGGGTCTTAATGCAACATACATCACTTTGGACCACCCGGCACTTAGGAAGACTCTGTAATAGCAAAGGCTTTGCCAGGTGGGACCTAATAGGTATATCGAGGGTGGGGGACCTGTGGAGACAAGGAGCGATCATCTCGTTCTCCCAATTGCAAGAAACCTACGAGATGGCTTCACCGGAACACTTTCGCTACCTACAGATCAAACATGCGCTCACAAAAGCTATTCTACAAGGCACCGACCTCCCCGAGTCCTCACCACTTGAGGACAGACTACTGACAGGTACAAAAGGGGGGGGTGATGGATGGAGCATCAGAACCAATCAAACACTCACACCCAGTCAATAGATCTGGGTTTGATCCATCACCGTTCTTTAGCCCACTCTGCCACCCCAGTTCAGACATGGCCATATGCAAATCAGTCTGACCCTGTGCCTCATGGGAACAGTCCAGCCCGAACTGCCAAGACATGCCTTCCCTGGACCGGAAACAAGCTTCCTAGGACCGGTTTCTGGCATTTCAGCCGTCTTCAGCCAGGCTTGCTTGAATCCAGTGGCAAAGTGAGCAAGGGACTCACGTATGAGCATACCCTGCCAACTTATGGCGAACAAAGCGGTACAAAAGGGGGGGGTGATGGATGGAGCATCAGAACCAATCAAACACTCACACCCAGTCAATAGATCTGGGTTTGATCCATCACCGTTCAGATTGCCCGCTACAAGTTACGGACAGAGGGTTTAAGTACCTAGGAATATATATCACTTCCCTACCTGCACAATTAATTGGAAAGAACCTCTCGGAGCCTCTGAAAAGACTCCGGCGCGATGTTAAATACTGACACTCCCTACCGCTGACTCTCTTGGGTCGAGCCGCCCTATTCAAAATGATGGCACTCCCCAGGTTTCTATACACCCTGCAGAACACTCCATTCCCGGCTCTCACTCCTACTTTAAAGCGATTGACGCTGAAGTTAGTCATCTCCTCTGGGAGGGGAAACCTGCTCGCTTAGCCCAGCTTAAACTGGTACGGGGCTGGTACGACAGCGGAATCGCCCTACCCAATATCAGTGGATTCATGCCCCACAGGACGAACCTGCATTTCGTATGGACAGACACACTCTCGGGACCGAGGGCGTTTTGGGTGCACTATACAACAAATCTCGTAAACACACACTAATGGGACCCACTGCACACACCGTCCACATTTGGTTCACGGTGCTCCGAGCACTCGGCTGGGAGGGGGTCTTAATGCAACATACATCACTTTGGACCACCCGGCACTTAGGAAGACTCTGTAATAGCAAAGGCTTTGCCAGGTGGGACCTAATAGGTATATCGAGGGTGGGGGACCTGTGGAGACAAGGAGCGATCATCTCGTTCTCCCAATTGCAAGAAACCTACGAGATGGCTTCACCGGAACACTTTCGCTACCTACAGATCAAACATGCGCTCACAAAAGCTATTCTACAAGGCACCGACCTCCCAGAGTCCTCACCACTTGAGGACAGACTACTGACAGACCACCTAACCAAAAAGGCAATTTTCCTGACGTATTGGAAAATAATTAATAACTGGCGGGATCCTACGATCGGCCTCCGTGAGAAGGGGCAGGCTGAGCTGAGGGAGCTGGGTGAAACGGACTGGCAGGTGGCCTTTGAGTCCCCACTAGAAGTAGCCATACCCTCCAAATTACAACTAGTGCAACTCAAGATACTGCACAGAACATACCACACACGATTGACACTATACAGGGTGTGAAGAGCTGACATTCCAATGTGCCTGAGGGGTTGCGTGTCACCGGGTACTTTCTACCTTACCTTGTGGGAATGCCCCAAAATGATGCAATACTGGGAGGCTATCATGAATACTATCACACAGGTTTGTGGCCCTACTGTCCCCCCAGATCCCAAGAGATGTCTCCTCAACATTTGGGAGCCGACAGACCTCAATCATGTGGCTCAGCACTGGGCGACCTTGGGTATGATGCTGGCTAAACGTAATATAGCTCAGCATTGAAGTTCGTAGACAGACCCCACGCATAGGCAGTGGTGTGGAGACATGGATAGACCAATGGTGGCAGAGAAGGTAGTTTTTATCCACAGAAAATGCCCAAAGAAATGGACACAGGTGTGGGGCAAGTGGAATGCCTACAGAGAGAATATTTGTACCCAGCCGCTCGAAGAATCGGACCCAGACCTGAGTGACTAATGGACACTCTCACCATCGGCGTAACTTAAGAGAACGATGTATTTATAGTGTATATAGGAGGCAGGGGCATGCAGACAATGTGTAATTATGATGCCGTTATTTCTGTGTTGGCGCGGCTGTGCTCACTGTGTGTATTTACGATCTTTGGATTTTCGTAATCAGTACCAGTTTATGAAAAATAAAAATAAAAATGTTTTTTTTTTTTTAAAGAGACCCACATGACGGGGAATCGACCCCCTTGCCTGGCACCGAATGGATTCGATCAAATATACCATTCTGGATTCATTTGGGGCTCACGGGGCACAGATATCCATATTCATCGCAGGATAACCTTTAAATGCAACCAAACCTGGTTAGAGCCGGGAGGACGGTATACTATGGTAGCAGGTACACTATATGGGGAGCCCCTAGTTTTGGGCAGTTTCTATTCCGCCCACACTGAGACACACCTTTGCAGAGAGAGTCATACGTCTATGGGGAGTGCTACCGGATGGTCTCTCTGTGATGGGAGGAGACTGGAATGATACCATTCAACCCATGGATATATGGCACAATGGCGAACACGATCGCACCATGAGTGAATCAAAGCTACATTTCCTTGCATCCTCATTGGGATGGTCTGATGCGTGGAGGGTATATCACCCATACAACACCAAATACACCTTCTTTTCGCCAACAAATGGGTCCCTATTCCGGCTAGACTACATGTTCCTTCCATTGTCACACATCCACAGGGTCGCGTCCGCCTCTATCCTTCCACAGGGACTCTCTGATCATTCCCCCATGACACTCAAACTACACATAGGACCTCAGCGATCCCGATGGAGAATATCACCCTGGTATTTGAGGGACCCCAAGTATGTGACAACCCGCCACCAAGCTGTCACAGAGTACTATGCACAAAATACAGAGTCTGTGCCCTCGGGTATAATCCTATGAGAGGCCTTCAAGCCCACTATACGCCGAGTTATTAGCTACCGTGCCAGGGCAAAACGGCGTTGCCTTGCGCAGATTGCAGATCTAGAGTTTCATCAGCGATCTCTCAAGGACGAGATACGGCAGGTGGTGGAGACCAGGCCCACTGCCGGCTCCACTTCTCACAACAAAAGATCAGCCAACTACTCACAAATGAGGCCCAGCAGGTGTGGCAGGCAACCCAGCACAGAATCCGCCAATGGGGCAAGACTCTACACCACCTATGTCAAGCAACGCAGTCACAGACCCCAACACCAGTACTTCAGGCAGCCGACGGCACCTTATGCACAAATCCTTAGGCGTTGGCCCAAGTATTTGCCATGTACTACACAGATTGGAGAATTTCTACGTGATATACCGCCGAAGCCGGTCTTAAACGAAATGCGCAATCAAATGTATGCCCCCATCACGATGGAATTGCCTACCACCACTCTCCATGCTATCTGCCTGGCAGGGAGCCTGGTCCAAATGGAATGAATTACTCAGAGGATGCATTTCCCAGACGGGTCCTCACATGCGTAGGGCTCTCCAGGAGACCCTTGAACAGGGGCTTCTCCCGCCTGATTGGCGTCATGCCGAAATTGTAGTATTCCTCAAACCGGGATTCCCCCCGACGACCCATCTTCTTATCGCCCCATTTCATTATTGAATTTGAACTCCTAGATAAGATCCTTGCAAATCGCCTCCTACCATACATATCAGAACTCGTTCACCCTGACCAGTCCGGCTTCATGCCACAACGGTCCACACGTCATAACATCAGGTGAGTGCACAAAGCTCTTGCCATGATATCAAGGCTTGGGCGTCCTGCGGTGATCCTACCCGCAGACATCGATAAAGCTTTCGACTCGTTGGACTGGGAATATCTATTCCTACTTTTACAAGCGCTTAACCTCGGCCCGAGAGTCCTAGTTTACCTTCGCCTCCTATACACCGACATTTCTGCCTCTGTGCGAGTGGCCGGAGCATTGTCGGCCCCATTTCCCTTCGGCAGGGGCACCCGACAGGTGCACTCCCCATCCCTGCTCCTTTTTGCATTTGCTATAGAACCTCTGGCGACATGGGTGCGACGGGACACCCTGGTCCAGGGCTTTAATTGGTCCCAGGAGGTGTCGGACAAGATTGCATTATATGCAGACGACATCCTGTTTCTCCTTATGGACCCAAGGTTGACAGGCCCACAGATATTGCAGATCCTTAGAGTGTTTGTGGAAACGTCGGGTCTCTGCACAAATCCAACTAAATCCATATTATTCCCAGTTCGAGGCAATCAGGGATGGGACACGTGGGCATCACAGTTGACACACGCATCCAATGGTTTTAAATACTTGGGTGCTTTTATATCACCCGACCAGACAGTTCCTGTATGAGCAACATAAATCCCCTAATACCCAAGACCAAAGATGAAGTGCGGGCTTGGTCCCCCCTGCCCCTATCCCTATATTGTAGTTCCGCCATCTTCAAGATGGTCTCACTACCGTGGATTCTATATATCGGCTACAGAATTATCCTTCTAATATCCCTCAATTGTGGTTTACACAAATCAACGCAATTCTCAACAGCTTTTTATGGCGTAGTAGGGCTACACGAGTCGCACTATGAACATGCACACAATCCACCTGTTGCGGCAGGATCGCGGCTTCTGATATATTCGGCTATTACTCAGCTTCCCACCTCCTCATTATTAATGAATGGCAGTACAATTCCCAAACCGATCCCGCCTTTGCAGTTGAGAGAAGCATGAAGGAGGGCCAACCGTTGCTTGGCTTGTTGTATAGTCGCAGCCGTTTGAACCAATTACCTCCCACTACCAGTTATGGAGACATGTGGTTCGTCAGATGGAATGGGAGGGGTAGTTAACACTGACAACCCCAGTATGGCAGGGATCGTACGACCGACAAGTTGGGACATTACCCGGGTTTTGTATGTGGGACCTTATTGGTATTTCCCTCCTAGGAGATGTAAGAAGGGGACAGTCCTTAAATCCTTCCAGCACCTGCAGGAGGAATTTCACCTCCATCACAACCAATTCTACAAATATCTGCAACGGAGACATGCCCTGACCCCATACATTGCAACACTTACAGACCTCCCAGAATTCCATCCATTGGAAGGGTGATTATTAATGGCAAACATAGGCACACACAAGATCAGACCAATATATCAAACAATTGGAATGCATAACCATACCACATTAGGCACACTTCGACAGACTTGGGAAAGCGACATTCCTGATCAATCAGATGATGATTGGGCGGAGGCACTAGTGAGCCCTTGCGGTGCCGCTATAGCATCTCACTACCGCCTAATCCAATTCAAATTCCTCCACTAAGCCTACTACACCAGATACCGCCTTTGGCGCATGGGTGCAATTTTGTTGCCAGTGTGCCTTAGGTGCAACCGAGAAATGGGTACTTTCCTGCATAGAGTATGGAGTTGCAGCGCTCTCCAACCCTTCTGGTATCAAATATTGACCTGTCTTGGTAAGGTGCTATCGTGGCATATCCCGGTAGATCCCAAATTAGTATTACTCCACAGCACAGAAGAAATTGGCGGCAATAGGTATAAACAACACCTCTTGTTCCTAGGGCTTACACTTGCTAAACAGGATATTGTCCAACACTGGAAGAGTGCCGCTCCACCACCCTTAGAAAAGTGGAAAAAAGCCTTGGACTGGTGTATTGGAATGGAATTGGCTGTGTTTCAGGCACAGGGATGCCCACAGAAGCATGGGAAAATATGGCAACGATGGGCAGACTGTAGAGGTATAGACCTGCCAGTGGTAGAGTCCCCTGAATCCCTCATAATATGGGTAGCAATCTAATCATGTCTCCGTAAATTTATATAATTATCTAGCTAGACATGATGCGTAAATGATCGAGTGGGGTGGGGGGGGAAAGTGGTGGGGGCCGAATCTGTGCTCAGTTTAGTAACGGTTAACTGTTTATTTTAACTTCCTTCCTTTCCTTTCAGTATTATTCTCATTTGGTCCATAGTGACATTTATTTTGGAATCTATTAGTGTATGGGCCATTCGGACCGCTATGGTGCCAAATATAAAAATCTGAATAAAATGTGTTTTAAAAAAAAAGAAAAAGTATTACTAGTTTGATATCTCTGGATCCAATAATTTTCAGTTTGTCAAGACTTTGCAATACATTTAAGAGTTGAGATCTGTTTAAAGGTGCTGCCAATCATTAAACAGATTATTGAAATCTGTTGTTGTTTGAGTTGCATTTTGCTATAGTTCATAAAATGAGTCTGTCAGACTAATCAGCCCATAATACATTCTGTTACAAATTAGAAACATACATCCACGACCACCCTCATGACTACACAAATCTTAAACATCCTAAACCATCTTTACGCCCAAATTTTCTATCTTCCACCAACACCTACCACAAATACGCCAACACAATAGCTTTCACATTCACCTACTTCTCATCCATTGCACAATTTAGAGCCTTAAAACATGACCCACATGCTCCACCATCACCCCAAACCAATGCACCCTCCACCCTAAAAAGACACAAACAAAATAAACAAGATGCCACTCTTAACAACTTTGCATCTCCATGTCTAGTACACAACAAGGCTACTCTACAAAACAACACTGCTCACCATCTCACTCTCAACCACCATGTCCAACACCTACACATGCAGACCCAACAAAATTCCATTTAAGCCTGCCTAAATGACGGATATGATAGAGAAAAACAACACTATTGCTACCCTCATACAGTTAATACCAGCACTAATTACACACATGCTACAAGTTCAAAATATACTGCTCACTCTTCTAGAAAACAAAGTCCCACCACCAGCAAAACACATTCTCTTATCTGCCTACTAATAAATGCTCAATCACTCTCGAAAACAAGAACCATATCTATGACCTACTCACTGACACACAACCTGACTTACTCTTCATAACTGGATCATGGTTGAGAGAAGACATGACTCCAGTGTTGCATAAAGCTGTTTCTTTATTAAGACGTCTAACTATCACACAAAATCGTATAGACAAAAGAGGAGGTGGACTAGCTATTACATACAAGCAAATAATAAATCTCACAAAAACTGACAATATTTCCATAAACAATTGTGAGGGCCTCATCACTGGGTGCAACCCTACACCAACTTCCTACTGGAACTTCCTCCTCCTTTACAGACCACTACCTAGCAATGCAACATTACCAGACATTATATCACTACACTCCAACCTATGCATTCTTGGTGACCTAAACTTTTGGTTTGAGGAACCCAATATGCCCTATCCAAAAACTATTGTCACTCGCCTAGTCACAATGTACCTACACACACACACACATCACTGGACACATCCTAGATGTCGTTTTTGCAAATCCAGAACTAGTTACCTTTCAAAGGATTACTCCAGTCACATGGTCAAACCACCATTTGGTAGCTTTCCAACATAAAACACCACAAGTCATCTCACCCAAGACCACCTTAGATGCATTCACCTATCGACCATGGAACAAACTTAATTTTCCATACTTAGAAACACAACTAACATTCAACACAGTTCTAGACAGAATACTTTTAGTTCAAAACTTTGAGTGGCTACAAGAAGCTTTTGATATCCTAACACCACTAAGAGCAACAAAACAGGGCTAAGGAAAACAAGCACCTTGGAGAAATACAGAACTAAAAAAGAAAGAACAACAAATTAGAAGGCTGCAACAAACCTGGTTCAAAACAAACAGCAGTTAAGACAAACTTAACAGGATGTACAAATCAGCAATCAAAAGCTATCAAAATGCTACATGTGCAAATAAAGAATTTTATAAAATTGGCACTGAATTTCGTAAACTTCAATGCAAAAAAGGAACTCATCTCATTACTTAAGAGTTTACGGACAAACTGGCAAATCATTACACAACCAAAGCAGACACTTTGGAATCCTATTTAAAACAAAGGAAAACCACCAGCACCAACCCATTTCCAACAATCCCTTCCTTCAAACAAATATCACAAAGTGAATTTAGAGATCTGGTCAAAGCAAGCAGGCTAGCTGGCTATCCTTCTGACCCTTGTTTAACACAAATTCTAAAGAGCATTCTTTTATCTACCTCTGCTGCCACAGCAGTAAGAAGAGTCATCGATAATTCTTTAACTAACAGAATCTTTTCAGAAGGCCGAAAAAGCGCATACATACACCCATTATTAAAGAAAACAAACCTGAACCTGCATGACCCCAACAACTACAGACCAATTACAAATGGACCTCTCCTGGGCAAACTGATAGAAAGAGCAGCATTCGCCCAGATGTCACATTTCAGTGAAGATAACTCCATACTTTCATAATACCAAACTGGATTTCGTCCAAGAAGAGGCACAGAATGTGCCCTCATCGCCATCTGGGATGACCTAAGAGCAGCAGACCAGAACAGGGATGCTGCACTACTTCTCTTGAACATCTCAGCTGCCTTCGACGCAGTTGACCATGACACCCTGATACATAGACTCTAAGAAGCCGGCATGGAGAGGACTGCTCTCTACTGGATCACATCCTACCTTCAAAGCAGAAAAAATTGTATATATTCTTCCCTTCTCATCCAAACCGTACTTTCCAAAAACAGGGGTCCCTCAAGGCTCTATCATCTCACCCATGCTTTTTAACATCTACATGAAATCTTGACTAGCACCGATCAAAAAATTTCAGTTGACATGCTATAACTAAGCAGATGATACAAATACTCCTTAAAATGGAAAGCCCCGACATTAGAAACTCCAAAATCTTCAGTTACCTCAGAGCCATTGATCAGTGGATGACATGGAGCCATCTCAAATTGAGTGCTTCCAAAACGGAAGTGGAGATTAGAAAAATTATGGCCCACTCTGCTCCTGTTCTGACCTTCTAAAGGATCTAAAGAAGCAAGAAACCTTGGAATTACCATGGACTCCAAGTTATCAATGAAGGCACAAGTGGACAAATTAGCAAGATCAAGCTTCCTCACCATGATAGCTCTGCAATGCATTTCTCCCCACCTGGGATGTCCACACAAGGTCCAGGCTACTATCTCTCTTGTACTGTCTAAACCTGATTACGCCAATGGCCTCCAGGGCCAGACTGCCCGTAGCGGGCACCGGGCAATCCCCCGCTGCGCCACACGGGTGGGGGTCGGTTTTGGGCCCCTGGGGGCCGTTTTTGTTACAGGGCCGTTTTTGCAGCATAGCTGCAAACTCGGCCCTGTAACAAAATCGTCCGAATACCGGCCCTGACAAAGAGCTCGGCGGCACCCCCAACCCCAGGGGGGCCGGCCGAGCACTTTGCCAGGGCCGGTTTTGGTTCCGAGTCCGGCCCTGATGGCCTCCACCATGGATTATCTTTATCAACTATAAGACTGCAATGTATTCAGAACTCTGCGACCAGACGTCTCCTAAATGTAAAGCCACAAGCTCACATCTCCCCTGCCTTTAGGGCCCTACATTTGTTACTGGTTGTCAGAAGATCCACCTTCAAGCTGCTTTGTATCACCCAAAAAGCAATGCATGGAAAAGGACCACTTGTTATCAGAAATAAAATCACCAAATACCTTCAACAAAGGAACCTCCGCTCAAGAGTGGCATCTCGCCTCAAAACCCCACCATACAAGAAAAAGATCATAGATGGTACATCTTTCTCTGTTCAAGCAGCTAAACTATCGAATTCATTCTCCCCAAACATAAGATCCATGGATAACTATCTTATCTTCAGAGTTTGCTCATTCCTACATAAACACAATGCTGAAACACCAATGTACAGCATATCCCTGTGTTTGTATACATTTATAACTTGATTATATGTATGTAACTAGATATGTGTATTTCTTTGTTCAAATATGTATAATGACTATGGTTTTTAAAATCTATAACAATTCTTTAGGTCTGCTTAACAAATGTATATATTACTTCTGGTTAAATATATATATATACATATATATATTCACTTAAAAAACCATAGGTTTCACACATGTTATAGTTAGCTGGACATTTCACTCGTAAAAAACCAATGAAATTCCCCCGTTATAGTTACTGCAGGCAACTATAACTCACGCGACCGCAATCCTCTGCTGATGACGTCATATATTACATCACTGTATTTAGACACTTATTTACCCATGTCTCCTTCCATTAATCTTTAGCTATACATATATTACAAATATTTATTTTTCATAAAGACACATATGTCGTCAGTGATGTAATATCTGACGTCATCAGCAGAGGATTGCGGTCGCGTGAGTTATAGTTGCCTGCAGTAACTATAACGGGGGAATTTCATTGTTTTTTTACGAGTGAAATGTCCAGCTAACTAGAACATGTGTGAAACCTATGGTTTTTTAAGTGAATTTGCAAGGTTTTTTAAATGCTAATTCGTAACTATAACGTGTGTGAAACCTATGGTTTTTTCAGTGAATTTGTACGGTTTTTTAAATGCTAAGTTATGTATTCATAATTTTTTTTTTTCAGGTTTTTCACCGTGGGCGCACCGTGAATTATTATTTTTTTTTAAAAATCGAGAGGTGCGCGCACCCTGCGCACACGGTGCGCTTCGCGCACCGTGCGTGCGCTGTGGGCGCACGGTGTATCAGCTAACTATAACTCGCGCCCCCGCAATGCACTGCTGATGACGTCACATATTACATCACTCATGACATGGTCAGTGACATCACTGATGACATCACTGATGACATCTGAAATGACATCACTGATGACATCACTGATGACATCATCCAGTGAATGTGTATTTTTCTGAAAAGTTTAAATATGTTTTATATATTTATAGTGAAAGGCCTATGGAAGAATGAGAGGGTGTATAAGTGTGTGAATGGGTGATTTTCTAGGTGCGTAACTGACTCTATAAGTGAGTCATTAAATATATCTTACTGCAGACTAGTGACTAAACTGTGTGAATGTCTGTATGTGTCTGTGTGTTGGTGTATAAGTGGCTGCATGGTTTTGTGAATAGCTATATGAGTGTCTATATGGGTTATTGATTGGTTGTCTGAGTATCTGTATGGGTGCCTGAGTGTTTGTGTGGGTAGGGGTGTGTGACTCTGTGCATAGATGTGTGAGAGGGTGATTCAGTGGGTGCATGGTTTTAAGAGTGCAATTGTGATGGACTGTATGGTTGGGTGAGTGTATGTATGGGTGTGTTAGTGATTGAATATATATCTCAGTTGTACATGTGTCAGTAACTACATATGTGAAACGCAATGTATATGTGTGTAAGAGTATATAACTATCTATATGTGAGAGTGTGTGATTGCGGGAGTGGCTGTATGGATGAGTGTGTGCTTGTATTAGTAATTGTATAAGAGCGTCAGAATTTGTTAGTATTTTTATGAGTAAGTGAACTTGAGTGTGTTTAACTGTACAGGTGAGTAAATTGGACTGTGTTTAATTATTTGCATGACTGACTAGGTGCGTCAGTACCTCAATGGATGATTGGTGGTGTGTGAGTGTCTATATAGGTGTATAAATGCATATGATAGTCTTGTACGGAGTGACTGTAAGTATGAGTGACTGTACAGGTGAGTGAGTGGAGCTGTATGTAGACCTAAGAGTCAATGAGTGGGTATGTAGTTATTGGTATTGGAGTATCTATGGTTTTGAGAATGGCCGTCTGAAATTTTGAGTCGGTGTATCAAAGGTTATATTAGGGTGTGAGAATATGCACTAATTTATCACGTGGATGATGTCATCAGTGATGTAATCAGTGATGTCATCAGTGATGTCATCAGTGATGTCACTGACCATATCATGAGTGATGTAATATGTGACGTCATCAGCAGTGCATTGCGGGGGCGCGAGTTATAGTTAGCAGAACTAACTATAACAGGGGAATTTCTAGGGTTTTGTACGAGGGAAATGTCCAGCTAACTATAACGCCCCTGAAACCTATGTTTTTTTTAGTGAATTTCTAAGGTTTTTTAAATGCCAATTCCTAACTATAACGCCCCTGAAACCTTTGGTTTTTTCAGTGAAATGCAAAGGTTTTTTAAATGCCAATTCCTAACTATAACGTGCATGAAACCTATGGTTTTTTTCTGTGAATTTCAAAGGTTTTTTAAATGCTAATTCCTATCTATAACTTATCTCTAAAGATATCATGTTTAATGATTTTCATTGGATTTCTATATTTTTCAAATTCAGTGTGTCAATTTCATTAATTATGTTTTTTTTAAATTCTTTTTTATCACCATTTTTAAAAAAAGATTTTTTAATTAATTCTTTTAAAAATTAAAAAATATTCTTTGTTTTTATTGGGTTTTTCAAACATATTTTTTTATATTTTTAAAAATATTTCATTAACTATATGTTCAAAACTTTATTTTATATATTTTTTTTCCATGTTTTTGGATCCGCGCACCCTATGCGCACCGTTCTCGATCCCTACGCGTTAGCATCCGCGCATGGTATGTGTTGGGTACGTGTTTAGTGCGCGATCGCAATGCGACAGGTACGCGACTCCCAGCCTATACGCGACACGTTCGATGTACGTAACGCGACGATAACGCGCTTCCGCGATCCGTCATCTGAGTCTATGACGCGGTAGGTGCGCTGATCCCAAGAAATATTTAACATTTTAAAAAACATATTTATATGTATTTCATGTGAATATTAATTGAAGACAAACTCTAAACTAGTCTTAAAAGTAATATATTTTTACATCTAATCCTATAATTTTTTTAATTCAAATTCGCGGATGCGCGCTGGGTGCGTGCTGCGTATGCGCAGGGTGCGCGGATCCCATGTGACCTGCAAAAAAAGAGATTTGATTGGTTCATTACACTTCCTCTTCTAACTATTGAAAGACCCCACCCAATTCAATCACTCTTCTTTGACCTTCTTTGGAGGAGCATCTCTTTGCAGAGAAGAAGATTTTTTTAGACTAAGTTTACCCTTAGCTCTAACTTTTTTCAACTAAAAATGGTTTCAGGGCAGCAGGCATCACCTGCATCTCCTCATACATCTGAGGATGAATTTTTGGAGGAGGCACCACGCACAGAACGTTTTTCTTCAGTGGTGTGGAAATGTTTTACTTTTCCCGAGGGGCAGAATAAGACCAATGCCACCTTGGTCACATGCAAGATTTGCAAAAGAGTGCTGTCGCGAGGGGATCCTAACAAGAAATACTCGTGCGGCACGGCTAGTATGAGAAAGCACCTAAGGACCCTTCATCCAAACAATCTTGCAAGAAGAGTGCAAACGGATGAGAAACACTCCTGCTCCTGCGCCTTCCACCTCATCACAGCCGACCACTTCAAGAGTGCATCCATCAGCCCAAAATTTGGACATCCGTCCTCAATTAACGTGCTCTGCACTAAGTGCAATGCGACTTTGTGCTACGGTGAGCAGTCGATCGATCTGATCTGCCGCCGGCAAGAAAGTCAAATTTTCTAGTTTTTTTTTTTTTTTTTTTTTTTTGTTCCCTTAAGTTCATTGTTTGGTTCCTCCTGTTTTGTTTTTTGGTTTTGTTTTCTCCAAAAAATCCAAAAAAATCACAAATTGTTGGACAAAACCCCCCAAAAAATAAGAAAAAAAAAAAAAGTTTTTGTAAGAACTAACTTTCCTGATTTAAAAAAAGAGCTACATTTCTTTGTTAGTGTGTGAAAGTTTAGATGAATGTATGTGTAGTATGTAATTGACTGAATGAATGCATTGGTAGCGTATGGTGAATGTATAAGTGCAGAACTATGAGGAAGTGCTGCAGCATCACACAGTAACCTGTTTAACTGAAGGGCTGTAGTACTTCTGAAGCACAGGGATGCAACATATGTACATAAATATGTTGCAAATCTATGCTTCTCTCTGCACGGCTGCTTAAACTGCAGCCATGTGGTGACACAGGCACCCTTGCATCATAGTGCAAGGATATCTGTGTCATGTGCTGTTTGTTTTTGTGCAGGAAGACACACCTTCCTGCACAAAAACAATCAGTAAAGGCATTTTTCTCTTTCAATGTATGCTGAATATTGTAGCATGCATTGAAGATATAAAAATGTGGAGAAATGAAAACAATTCTCCTTGTTGTGCTTTCCTACACCAATTTTAGAATGGTGCAGCATTCACACACATATCGAGATTTATGATTTCTGATAAATCTAGACATGTGTCTTGTTCTATGAGTATTCAGTGCAATCATGCACAAGAATACTTATAGAACACCCTTTCAACGCAAACTGGTGTGCATAATGAGGTTGTATTTACATGGAGTATAAAAAGTGGACAGAGTGCCTTTTCCTCTCTTTGTAAATATGAAAGTGTCTTGCGCAATAACTATGTTACAAAAAGTAACATATTTCCGGTTTTAAAATTCCTTGCGAATGATAGAAGGTAAGCACAGACTTTTGGCTGCAAAGATGTTCAAAGAAGAATGATTGAAATGATTGTGGTCCTTCAATAGGTACAATGGGAAATATTATGAACCCCCTCAAATCTCTTTTTTTGCAGGTCACATGATATCTGATTATGGTCAGATTTCATAACTACATAGGTATAAACAGAGTGTTTTTAGAAACGTGTTTCAACTTTGTAGCTTCTTGCAGACCTCCTCATTCTGCATATTGAGACTTAGTTAAACTTACCTTCACAGTAAAAGAAATAAAAATTGGTATACATTTTTTTCAGATTTTCATTGCAATCTAAATTCATATAAATTGCTTATTTTAAAATTTGGATCTGTGAAAGAAAACGAAAAAAATATATAACATGTAATAATACATGTTTTACAACACAGCATTATTTCCACAAAGTAATTTGTTTGCCTTTTTTGCTGTTCTCAGAATATATTGAATTTCACTCAAAATAGTGATTTCAATCGTACTCATCACTTAACAGCGGGCAAAAAAAAACAATCAGAAAGATTGTTAAAAAAAGCCCATCATGCTATTCTCAGCAAAATACCACATGATACAAATCACAGATATATAAAAAGCTTACGGCTAACAAAATTTTATAAGTTTAACTTACAAAAACTGTAAATGTTGTCGCTTTAAAATATTCACCGAATCTGAGGATACATTTTTGGAGAAGGCACCACGCCCACAACGTTTTTCTTCAGTGGTGTGGAAATGTTTTACTTTTCCCGAGGGGCAAACAAAGACCAATGCCACCTTGGTCACGTGCAAAATTTGCAAAAGAGTTCTGTCGCGAGGGGATTCTAACAAGAAATACTCGTACGGCACGGCAAGTATGATGAAACACCTAAGGACCCTTCATCCGAACAATCTTGCACGAGAAGAGTGCAAACGGATGAGAAACACTCCTGCGCCTTTCTGAGTTTCTTTTCTTTTTCTGGCATGATTTCTCTATTTTTACGTTGAAAAACAGTATCTGTATAAAAGAATCACAAATAAATGTATATTAATAACTTTCAAATTTATACTATTCCATTACTGTACAAACACATTTTATATAAAAACTGACTAAGAAACTATAGCCCTGAACCACAAGTGTGATGATGGTTAAAACACTACATGCATAGTGCATACTACTTTGAAGCAGATCATGCCCTAAAGCCTACCTCACTAAAAGACTACATGCTCACAGATTGAATGATTACAGTACTATAAGGAGACACACTGGGTGAGTGACAGGGTGTTTGCTCGAAGTGTATAAAAACTGATTGTGGAATTGAAGGTGTGAAAGACAACTGTGTAGGTGATTAGAGGACTGCATCCATAGTGAATAGGCATTTGAAGCAGTCTATGTGCTAAGGCCTGGCTCTCTGCATGAGTACTTGGGTACTGACGTAATGATTAGAGTACAGCAAGGAGAGTGCCTGGGTGAATTTATAAGTGGTTGGCTTTTGACACAGTGAATGGATTAGTACTTGGTACTGAATGGGTCACTAGAGGAGTGCAAAGGGAGTGACAGGATGTTTGCTGGACTGTATGGATACTTACTAGGGAATTGAAGGTGTGAAAGACAAGTGTATAGTATGTCAGAAGACTGCATGCATACTGCATAGACATTTGAAGCAGTCTATGTGGTAATGTATGGTTCACAACATGAGTACTTGCAAACTGACTAAATCATCAGACTACTGCTAGGACACTGCCTGGGTAAAACTTTTAAATTTTCAGTTTTGGCACAGTGAAGAGAATAGTACATGGTACTGCACTTTAGTGTCAAACCCTGACCCATTGTATCAATGCATAAGCAAAGAATAGCTTCTAAAGCTACTAAAACTTGACAACATGAGCGGTTTTAAAACAGTTATCTGTCAGCAAATACACAATGTTACCAAATGCTTCTATCACAATCCTTACCCAAATGCACACACACTCACAGTGTGATTTTAGACAAGCAACACTATCCTAGGAGTTTACCAAAACTCATTCACTAGTCTAGGAGAGGTAAGGGTACTGCACACAATCTACATATTTAAGTACAGCACATTAGTGTCAAAGCATGACTCATTTAATCAACGCATAAGCAAAGACTGGCTTCTAATGCTACTAAAACTTGACAACATGACAGGTTTTAAAAGAGTTATCTGCCAGAAAATACACGATGTTACCAAATGCTTCTCTCACAGTGGTTCCCAAATGCACACAGACTTACAGTGTGATTCTAGACAACAACCACTATACCTAGGAGTTTACCAAAAAGCATTCACTACTGTGGAAGTGGTAAGGGAACTGCACACAATCTACATATTTCAGGACTGCACTTTTGTGTCACAGCCTAACTCATTTAATCAACGCATAAGCAAAGACTGGCTTCTAATGCTACTAAAACTTGTCAACATGACAGGTTTAAAAAAAGTTATCTGTCAGAAAATACACGATGTTACCAAATGCTTCTCTCACAGTGGTTCCCAAATGCACACAGACTCACAGTGTGATTCTAGACAAGCACCACTATCCCTAGGAGCTTACCAAAACTCATTCACTACAGTGGAAGTGATAAGGGAATTGCACACAATCTACATATTTCAGGACTGCACTTTTGTGTCAAAGCCTGACTCATTTAATCAAAGCATAAGCAAAAACTGCCTTCTAATGCTACTAAAACTTGACAACAAGACAGGTTTTAAAACAGTTATCTGTCAGCAAATACACAATGTTTCCAAACACTTCTCTCACAGTGGTTCCCAAATGCACACAGACTCACAGTGTGATTCTAGACAAGCAACACTATCCCTACTAGCTTACAAAAACTCATTCACTACTGTGCAAGGGGTAAGGAGACTACACACAATCTACATATTAAAGTACAGCACATTAGTGTCAAAGCATGACTTATTTTATCAATGCATAAGCAAAGACTGGCTTCTAATGCTACTAAAACTTGACAACATGACAGGTTTTAAAACAGTTATCTGTCAGCAAATACACGATATAACTAAATGCTTCTCTCACAGTGGTTCCCAAATGCACACATACTCACTGTGTGATTCTAGACAAACAACACTATCCCTTGCACTATACCAAAACACATTTCTTCATCTAGAAGGAGTACTACATTTTAGTATAGAAACATAACTCATTTCACAAATTCATAAACAATGACTGGTTTCTAATTCTACCAAAATATAAAAACAGCACAGTTATCTGTCTGCAAACACATGAAAAACACAAATGCTTATCACAGAATGGTTTCTACATGCACACACACTGTCAATAAGATTGTAGAGAAAAAAAGTACTCCCTACACTTTAACAGGAGAAATACATTAGTCTGATTAAAATCAAAATAGTCTACATACATCCCCTCACAATTAAATAACTCACCTTTCAAGTTGTTTTGTAGATTAAGAAGTATATCAGTCACACACCAGATATCAGTCACACACCAAATTTTCTTATACAGAATCTCTGCACTGTGCACCTCTCAGCAAAAACAAAGAATGGCAAAGTTTCCCTTTCATTTTCCACACATATACATGTAAACATCAAATCACAATCCTTCACACATAAATTCAAGAGCAAACACACATTTCTATTGGTTAAACATTTCAACCCTTTCCAAATGAAATACATTTCAACCCTTCCCCCAATCTGCCTTCTGCCTGTTACCATAGAAACAGATCATGGAACACTGCACTGAGCACACAGGTCACAAGTTCAGCACACAATGTTGCTAAACAAGACAGCAAGTGTGCTTGACTTTTCAACATATCAGCTTATCATATATAATGTTCCTTACAATCAGTTTTTGTTAACCAATAAGAATCATACGTTTAAAAAACAGAAATATACACCCTACCTTTCAGTGTAGAAAGTTGTCATACAACCAATGATTTCTTGTCTTTTTAAAAAAAAAATTTCCTTGGATCCGCGCACCCAACGCGAGAGGATCTGTGCACCAAACGCAATAGGATGTGCGCACCCTGCGCGCATTTCGCTGTTTTTTTTTTTTAAAAAGGGGGCCCAGGCGGTCCTTCTGGGACCCCCTAAGCACCTCTAGAGGGTCAGAGTATTTCCACTCTGCCCCCTTTATATGTTTTACACACTTATTCCCCTTGCTTCTTCAGCCTCGCTTCTACCAAGGCAGAAAATGGCCGCCAACAGTTCCTGGTTTCGAATGTAGACAGACACTCGACAGCCAATTAGCATTCAGCGTGCGATCGGGAGGGTGCGCGCTCGATTCGGGGAGGGTGCGCATATGATGCGGGTAGGGTCCGCGGATCCTCCCAGGCCATAGATATCACTAACTTTTTTACCCTAATTTTCTCAGGAACTAATGAACAGATTCACACCATTTATGCAAAAGGCATGAGTCTGAACTGAGGACTACCTCTTTGCCAAATTTGGTGTCATTCCGTTCAGCGGTTCGGGCTGTAGCTGCGACAACAGATCCTATGGGAAATTGCATGGGGAACCCCCCCTTTTTTCTCGGCCCCCGCTTTACGAATCACCACGAAACTTTCAGGGTAGGAGCGGAGCTGACCAAAAGTTTGGAAAATTTTGCGAGGATTCGTCAACCGGCGCCAGACTTATTGGGAATAGAATGTTGCGGATTTCCTATGGAAAATAGGTCCTAACTATAACTATCTACTGGCGAACGCCAGTAGATAATATAGACATAGATATATATAGATCTATATCTATATACATATAGATATATATTATTCTATGCTTAACATGTTTATAGGTCACTGCAATGTTTTTATATGTTATTTGATTAGATTAGATGCTCATGGGTCTCTGTTTTATGTATCTATAACAATATTTAAATATTATCATAACTATTTTATCTAAAAGTGCTTCACTGTTAAAATATTGAGCAACATTTGTTTTAAAACAATTAAGTAATAAAAAATACACAAATAAGTTAGCTTTAACTACAGCAACACTTGAAAGTCTAATTTTATACAATACAACTTTAAATCTCGATATATTATCTTCCTTCTACATGTGTACCCTTGCTATGTAGTCATGTGTCTTTACAATTATTACTTTACTCCTACTGTAGGAGAAACAAATGAACAAAATACAGTTTTCTCTCTTCAATGCACTATTCTGTCCCACCCTATACCTCTCTCAATATATCCGCTCTGACTCATCCCAGACTTCATTCTACTACTATAATCTCCAAAATATCCCTTTCTAGACTCTTCTCTGCTCTATCTGTCCTGACTCACCCCAAATCTCATGTTGCTACTATGATCTCCCAAACAACCCTTTCTGAATTCTTCCCTCATGTATCCCTCCTTTGCCTCATCCAAACCTCATTTTAAAACGAATGATCTCCCTAATCACTTTAAAGAGACTCTTCTCCCCCACAGCTCTCCTATACTCATCCCAAATCTCAACCTATTACTAGGATCTACCAAATAACTCTTTTGAGACTCTTCCCTCTTCTATCCCTCCATTATCCTTTTCAATCCAGCTAACAGACTGACGTGTCCACCTCTCAAATTAACTCATATTTTCCTATGCTAATCCACCATGAATGAGTTTTTTGAGTAGCGTGCTACACGCAGAAAATCATTTCCGCACCTCATATGATGTAGCAAGTGCTATATAAATACAATTACAATCAATTTCTTATGGAGTTTGATATCATTATTACCATGATTTTGTTGAGCTGTTAGAGACAGTGGTTTAAATTCTGCTGCTTGGGATTTAGGACTAAGTCAAAACACAGTTTATGTCGTGAAGATACCTGAAGGTATTGCTTCCAAGGCAGAAACCTGGTAATAGAGTGGTGGGGTGGATCTGGTGCCGTAGTCAGGTTGACTGCAAGTTCTATAGCTGAGGATAATAATACCAAAGCGGGCAGCGTGAGAGTTTGAGATCCTGTGCCTTTTGCGCTTTCCTTTTTTCTCTTTCCATTTTCTTTCAACGTTCTTACCTTGGTATTGTTCTCTTTCTTACCACACATTTATGAAATCAGATAGCATGGAATCAAATTGTGTGTCTTTGCTATTCAGATGTTGGTTAGCAGCTCAGATCACCTTGTGGAACAGTTTGATTAATGAAAATATATGATCAAGACCCTCCTTTTTCATTTTTGTTCCCTTAAGCCATTTTTGTTCTACTGGAGGGCAACCTGATTGAGTTGCAAGAGAAAACAGGGATCCAGTGGAGCCCTCATGTCCTATGTCTGGAGCATCAGGACCGGTTACAGAACACGTCTGGGTAACAGGAAAATTAGACTCATCAGGTACAATAAAATTCTCTACTTTTTTGACAATGTCCCACTGCTTACTAAATTGTGAAGACTTTCCCATAACGTTTTTAGTAAGTGTTGTGAAATAATAGTGTTTTTTTACTGATATTATTGACACGGCCCTATGCAGCACTTGAATGGCGTATGAGTATTGAAAATAATGGCTTGGTAGGTTGCAGGAACTTCAAGCAGTTAAGAGGGAGTGATGGATAGATCAGGGTCTGTTGCAAATGTGCTGCTTGGTGAACTGCTGAACTAATTTATGGTTCCTTTTTGCATCCTTCCAGCTATTTGGACTGCTGCGAAGATTCATCTTCGATATCTTGAAGTGTGAGTTGCAGTGGGATTGAATAGCTAGGACATGCGTAAACATAGGCATTTTGATGGGAGTCAGACTTCCTCATATTTTGTTAGAATTGGGGATCTCTGGTTGGCACAGGTAGGTACTTGTGAAAAGCAGGGACCCTCTCCTCTAGTCAGGGTAAGGGGTTACACTCCTAAAATAACCCCTGCTCACCCTCTAGGTAGCTTGGCGCGAGCAGACAAGGCTTATCTCAGAGCGTTATAGGTTAAGCATTTGTGACCACATACAGTAACCCAGTGACAACACCACAAATGGACACCACACTAGATTTATATCAAAAATAGTGATATTTTATATAAAGGCTTAGCACAAGACCAAATAACGACAAAAATGACATACACAGTTCAAGAATATGATTTCAGAAAGAGTTCTTAGGTTAGCGACAAAATCATTCACCTTAGCGTCCGTTTTAACCCACAGTACCTTATGAGGCGATAAAAAGTTCCTAGCGGCACTTCAGCGTTCAAAATTAAGGTGTAGCTTATCCGGTAGAAATTTACTCGCTAAGGCACAATGCGACAAAATTCGGCCCGCTAACGAGCGGGGCGACAATTTCACCAGCGGTTATCTTGGTTGAGTCTGCGACGATTTTCGCAGCAATAAATTATTCACGCTAACGAGCGGTGCGATGATCTTGGCTTGTTCTGCGACGATTTCACACAGCAGTGGCAGGCTCTGCGACGAAGTTCGCAGCGATAGAATTCTTCCCGCTAACAGGCGAAGCGTGGATCTTGGGCTGGTAGCGATCAAATTCGGTCCGCTAACGAGCGGTGCGATGATTTTCCCAGCGCTGATCGGGTTCAGCGGCAGCAGGCTCTGCGACGATGTTCGCAGCGATAGAATTCTGCCCGCTAACAGGCGGAGCGCGGATCTTGGGCTGGTAGCGATCAAATTCGGTCCGCTAACGAGCGGTGCGATGATTTTCCCAGCTCTGAACGGGCTCAGCGGCAGCAGGCTCTGCGACGATGTCCTCAGCGATAAAATTCTGCACGCTAACGAGCAGTGCGACGGAAATTTTCTCGCTAGGCCGGCTGTGCGTGAAAAAGTGGAGATCTTTGATTTTTTTCTTCTTGGCCAGCTTCCCAACAGCAGGCACAGCTCCCAGAGGCCCCAAAACTGGTTCCAGCACTGTAGGAGGGGCCGAACTCACACAGCAGAGTTCAGGGGGAAGCTGGGGGTGAAGTCCTTTTCTTCCTGGGACTTCTTAACAGGAGGCCAGCTCTACTCAGGCCCTTGGAGATCTTTTAAAGCACAAGTTGAAATAAAGTTTTGTAGTCTTTCTCCTCTCCTTCAGCAGCAAGGCAACCACTGCAGGCCAATCCCCCAGGTCAGGGACAGTACTCCTCCTTACAGCTTTCCCAGTTCCTTCTCCTCAGGCAGAGGTTCTTCTTGTCAAGCAGGATCTAATTTCTTGGGAGCAGGGTCCCAATACTTATACCCCTAAATCCTTTGTTCCTCTGGGGTAGAGGGGCCTTTGCCCAGTCCAAACCAGTTCCTGAGCACTTTGTTGACATGACTCTGACTTTCTATTCAGGGTGCAGGGCAGAGACATCAGCCGCTCCACAGGAGGTGGAGCCAGCATTGTGGTGGCAGAGCACAGCCCTATTCAGAGTCCAGGTGCACTCCTCCCACCCATCTGGATGTCAATCTCTCTATTCACCACCAGGCTACCTAGCCCTGCCCCTCTGGGTTTCCCCAGCCCTGTCACTCACACAACCAGACAGGCAGATACACATCATAGCAGAGGCGGGCTGAAATGGTTAGGCAAGCAAATACCAACTTTCTAAAAGTGGCATTTGCAATCACAGAATATTAAAATAACCTTTACTAAAAGATGTATTTTATTATTCTGAGTTCAGGCATACCAAACTCGAATTTCTACCATGTTCTCTGGGTCTGTTAGGATCATAGAATGTAACAATTCTAACAGCCCATTCTGGCCTATTGAGAACAGGTAGCCTTACAATAATGAAAAACGAAAATGGCTGTAATTCACTATTAGGACATGCCACACACATCAGGGCTTGTCCTACCTTATGCTTACAATGCACCCTGCCCTTGGGCCTACCATAGGGGTGACTAATATGAAGTTAAGGGAAGGTTTAGGGACTGGCAAGTGGGTGCTCTTGCCCAGTCAGCATGACAGTACCAGACTGCATGCAGGTTCTGCAATGGCACACCTTAGACACATTTTACTAGACCGCTTCTGTGGGTGGCACAACCAGTGCTGCAAGCCCACCAGCAGCATTTGTATTTACAAGCCCTGGGCACTCCTGGTGCACTTTACTGGGGTCTGACAGTAAACCAAATAAGTCAATCATGGAATCCAACCAACATATACCTTTTAAATTAGGGAGCACTTGCACTGTGGCACTGGTTGGCAGTGGCACGGTGCTCTGAGCAGCTAACACCAGCAAAACACATGAGGCACAGCGACAGAAAGTGGAAGGGAGACTCACGCCAAGGTGTCAGGTCTAACACGTGTCCCCTCCAGCTGAAATGTGGGGAGAACTACCCTACCCCAGGGAGTTCCTCATCACTAAGGCGGAAAAATCTGGACAGACCGTCAGCATTGGCGTGATCTGTACCAGGGCGATGTTCCACCGTGAAATCCATACCCTGTAGGGAAATGGACCACATCAACAGCTTTGGATTCTCACCCCTCATATGCATCAACCATCTGAGGGGCCTGTGGTCTGTCTGAACCCGGGAGTGAGACCCAAACAGGTAGGGTCTTAGCTTCTTCAGTGCCCAGACCACAGCAAATGCCTCACGCTCAATAGCACTCCATCTCTGTTCCCGTGGAAGTAAAATCCTGCTAAGGAAGGCTACAGGTTGATCTAGGCCCTCTTCATTAATCTGTGAAAGAACAGCTCCCACACCATGCTCTGAAGCGTCTGTCTGAACGATAAACTCTTTAGAGAAGTTGGGAGCCAAGAGCACGGGTGCCGAGCACATAGCAGCTTTCAGGGCCTCAAAGGCTTTCTGACAGGTGTCAGTCCAAATCACTTTCCTGGGCTGCTTCCTAGAAGTCAGCGCTGTCAAGGGGGCAACAATATTGCCATGCCCCTTGACAAACCTCCTGTAGTACCCGGTGAGACCTAGGAAAGCTCTCACCTCTGTCTGGGTTTTGGGCGACTCCCAATTCAGGATGGTTTCTATCTTGGGTTGAAGGGGCGCCACCTGGCCGCTCCGAACCTGGTGCCCCAAGTACACCACGGAACCCTGCCCGATCTGGCACTTACTCGCCTTGATCATGAGGCCTGCCCTCCGCAGCGCCATCAACACTTCCCAGAGGTGGTGCAGGTGTTCTTCCCAAGTGGAGCTGAACACTGCGATGTCATCCAGGTAGGCAGCACTGAACGAATCCAGTCCAGCCAACACCTGGTTGACCAACCTCTGGAAGGTGGCAGGGGCATTCTTCATCCTAAAGGGCATAACCCGGAACTGGTAGTGCCCATCTGGGGTGGAAAATGCTGACCTCTCTTTGGCCCCCTCGGTCAAGGCGATCTGCCAGTACCCAGACGTTAAATCAAACGTGCTGAGGTAGTTGGCAGCACCTAGCCGATCTATGAGCTCCTCAGCTCTGGGGATGGGGTGTGCGTCAGTCCTGGTGACTGAATTGAGTCCTCTGTAGTCCACACAGAACCGGAGTTCGGGTGTGGCTCCCGGCGCTGCAGCCTTTGGGACCAAGACCACTGGGCTGGCCCAAGGACTGCTGGAGGACTCAATTACCCCGAGTGCAAACATCTTGGAGACCTCCTCCTTGATGCATGCCCTCACCCTGATAGTCACCCTGTAGGCCTTGTGCCTCACAGGTGTACTATCCCCAGTGTCCACATCATGGACGCACCAATCAGTGACACCTGGAACCAGGGAAAACTGATCAGAAAATTGTCCCAGCAGCTGGCGACAATCATTCTGTTGCTGAGGGGTCAGGGCGGAAGAGAAGATGACACCATCCACTGACCCATCTTGCTCCTGGGCTGAAGAGCCTTGGTCTCCTCTTCCATCCCAGCATCTGTTGCCAAGAGCATGCCCACTTGGGACCTCTCCAAGTGGGGCTTGAGGCGGTTGACATGAAGGACCCTTAAGGGGTTCCTTGGAGACCGCAAGTCCCCCAAATAGGTAACAGGACTCTTGCGCTCCACAACCTCAAAGGGACCGGTCCACTTATCCTGGAGCGCACAAGGCTCCACGGGTGCCAAGACCCACACCTTCTGTCTAGGCTGAATCTCTACCAGAGTGGCATTCTGGTCGTACCATCGCTTCATCTCCTCCTGGCTGGCTTCCAGATTTGCCTCAGCAAGTTGCCTGAATCGCCTAGTCTGATTCCTGAAGGCCAGCATGTAGCTATACACATTCTGGGGAGGTTTCCTGGGAGATTGCTCCCAGCCTTTCTTGACCAGACTTAGAGGTCCTCTCACTGGGTGGCCATACAGGAACTCAAAGGGGCTGAACCCTAGAGACTTCTGTGGCACCTCACGGTACGCAAAGAGAAGGCATGGCAAGAGGACGTCCCACTTACGCCTCATGGGTTCTTCCAGACCCATTATCATGCCCTTGAGGGTACGGTTGAATCTCTCAACCAACCTGCTTCCTTGGGGGTGGTAAGGTGTGGTGAACTTGTAGGTTACACCACACTCTTGCCAAAGGGATTTCATATATTTGAATATGAAATTGGTACCCCGGTCAGACACCACCTCTAGAGGGAATCCCACTCTGGGGAAAATTCCCATCAGTGCGCGTCTCACCACGGGGGCCGTCACTGTCCTCAGAGGGATGGCTTCCGGGTACCGGGTGGCATGGTCCACCAGGCCCAGGATAAACCTGTTGCCCATGGCTGTCCTGGGGTCCAGTGGCCCCACAATGTCAATCCCCACTCACTGGAATGGGGTACCGACCACAGGGAATGGCTGGAGAGGAGTCTTCTGCTTCCTCCCACTCTTTCCACTTGCCTGGCAAGTCTGACAGGTCCTGCAGTGAGTGTCTGAACTCCTGCGCATTTGGGGCCAATAAAAGTGGGTGACAAGCCTTTCAAAGGTCTTGTCCTGCCCCAAATGTCCTGTCAATGGCACATAGTGAGCCAGCCCCAGTAGGAAGGCTCTGAAGTCCTGGGATACCACCAGCGCACGGGCTGACCCAGGCTCAGCAACCTTAGGCTCTGTATATAGGAAGTCGTTCTCCCAGTAAATGAAATGTGACCCAGACTGATCACCTGCGGCCTGGTCTGCAGCCTGCTGCCGCATACCCACGAGAGAAGGGCATTCTTTCTGTGCCTTACAAAAGTCCTCCCTGGAGGGGCCTCCTTCCTGCTGCCAATGGGTCACCTCAGGCAGGTCCTCCAGTTCAGCTATCTGTTCCCCGGTAGGCTCCAGGGCATCCCCCTCAAGGTCTGCTTCCTCCTGGGCCGTGGGAACTTCAGGGGCCGGTTTCCCGCGCCCCCTGCCTCTTCTCTCTAAGGCCGGTCCCTGGGCCTCCCTCTCAGGCTCCAGGACCTCTTGAGCACCTCTACTTGCTGCCATGGACCGTGTGGTGACACACGCCCAATCCGGCATACCCAACATCTCCAGGTGAGCACTCTGCTCCACCTTAGCCCAAGGTGAGCTCTCCAAATCGTTCCCTAACAGACAGTCTACAGGCATGGCGGGCCTCACAGCTACCTGAAGAGTACCAGAGACCCCCCCCCCACTCAAAGGGAACCTGAGCCACCTTGCAGTGACTCTCTGTGTTGTCAGTGGCAGCAACTGGATAGAATGCTCCTGGGACCACCTGCTCTTGAGACACCAGCTGACACTTGACAGCTGTCACACTGGCTCCTGTATCTCTCAGAGCTTCCACCCTACGGCCATTGATGGTCACCCACTGCCTGTATTTCTTAGTGTTATCAGGCAGCTGGGTTTGGGGGACCATCTCACAGTCTCCTAATGAGACAAGGGACATCTCTGCAGGACCCCACCCACCTTGGACTGCAATCTCCTCCCCCAAGGCTACACTAGCCATCTGCCAGAGTGAAGCACCAGTGGGTGCTGGTTTACCACACAAAGGACACTTTAAATCAGAGGCAAAATGCCCCATGGTACCATGGAGGAGTGTGGCTCAATGGTTAGAGCGGCAGACCCTGAAGCAGAGTTCTGGCCAGGGACCAGGGTTCGATTCGCGCCTCGGCGGGGCTCGGGCTCAATTTTCTCGGACCTGTCTATTCTCGCCTCGGTGCCTATTCTAATCACGGGCCCCACGCTGCAACTCTGGGCAATAGCTTGCTTAGCCTCCACACCGGCCCCAACAGCGCTAAGGATGCCTGGCTTCATCCTGGTTGTGCCCAGGAGTGGACACTTCACAGGGAAAGCCAGGAGGGGTTCCACAGGGGTATGAGTATCAGCGCCAGGAAACCGCAAAGGCGAAACCGCAAGGTGGCCGTCTGGTGACAGTGCGCTCTATAAGTACCTTGACATTTACCACACTTGTAACATTTTAGGGGCCCCTTCTGAACAGGGGGACCTGTTGGGCCCCGGTCGGCTTCTGGGGTGGGGGAGGCTGAGCACCTTTCCCTTGGTTCCCTTGGGGATTGCTTTGGGGCCTTCTTGGGAACTCCCTCTGTTTACCCTTGTCCCCCCCACTCTTCTGCTGGGGACCCTGCCAACCTTTAGCGGAGTGTCCCACTGGACCCTTGTGGACCCTGGTACTGACCCAGCGGTCCGCCTCCTCAGCAAGCTTTCTAGGGTTAGTCAGCCTACTATCAATCAGGTGCTGGCGTAGCTCAGGAAAACAATTACTGGACAAGTGCTCCCATGCCATTAAATCAAGAAACCCTTGAAAATCATCAACCTTGCTATCCTTCACCCAACCATCCAGTGCTCTGCAAAAAAAGTTACATACTCAACATACGTACTGTTTGGAATCTTTGTGCAACCCCTGAACCTTTGCCTATACAACTCAGGGGTCAACCCATACATAGTCATCAAAGCCTCCTTCATATGGGGATAAGAATTATAAACATCTGAAGGCAAGTCTAGCAGTGTGTCCCGCCCCTCACTCAGGAACCGTCCCCACAACCCCGCTCCCCAATCCTTCTCAGGGACCTGGTGGGAAGACATGGCTACCTCATAGGCTTTGAACCACTACCCTATGTCATAATTTAAAAAAAAATCCTTTACCACATCTTTTGGTATGTACACCCTTGATTCTACCTGCACTGGCGATGTGCTGCCACCAGAGGGAGTGAGTTCTATACTCCTAGCCTTCAGCTCTATCTCCCTCAACTTTGTTTCATGCTCCAGTTGAATTCTTCTCTCTTCCAGAGTCAGCTTTTTGCTTTCCAACTCCCCACTCAATTTTGCCATCTCCATTTCATGTGCTCGGGTTTCTTTCCTGTCCGCCAACTCCTCTGGCGACAGGCCTCTGCCAAAACTCTGGACGCTTACTGCTGGTTCAATTATGTCTGCCTCCTCCTGTGATCTGGACTCAATCTAGGCCCTAAGCGCCTTTTGGAATTGGGACTTGTTTCTGCACCCAGTCGGGGAAACTCCAAACTTTCTGCAGAAGGCCTTCAGCTGGGCTAATGTGTAGTCCTCTAATTTTTCCTCTTCCCATTCTACTCCTCCAAGGTCAGAGATCACAGATGCTGCCTTTTCCACAACGACTGAACCAGGCATGACTTAAAAAACTGGAGATTTCTTGGTAACCAAAAACTAAAATTATGTAGCTGCGTTATGGTCTGAACTCACTAAGTGGAGTTCACCAATCACTGTACATGAATCACAAATGCAAATACAGGATCCTCACCGCTGACCACCAATGTTAGAATTGGGGATCTCTGGTTGGCACAGGTAGGTACTTGTGACAAGCAGGGACCCTCTCCTCTAGTCAGGGTAAAGGGTTACACTCCTAAAATAACCCCATCTCACCCTCTAGGTAGCTTGGCGCGAGCAGACAAGGCTTATCTCAGGGCGTTATAGGTGAAGCATTTGTGACCACATACAGTAACCCAGTGACAACACCACAAATGGACACCACACTAGATTTATATAAAAAATATAAAGGCTTAGCACAAGACCAAATAACGACAAAAATGACATACACAGTTCAAGAATATGATTTCAGAAAGAGTTCTTAGGTTAGCGACAAAATCATTCACCTTAGCGTCAGTTTTAACCCACAGTACCTTATGAGGCGATAAAAAGTTCCTAGCGGCACTTCAGCGTTGAAAATCAAGGTGTAGCTTATCCGGTAGAAATTTACTCGCTAAGGCACAATGCGACAAAATTCGGCCCGCTAACGAGCGGGGCGACAATTTCACCAGCGGTTATCTTGGTTGAGTCTGCGATGATTTTCGCAGCGATAAAATTACTCACGCTAACGAGCGGTGCGATGCTCTTGGCTTGTTCTGCGACGATTTCACACAGCAGCGGCAGGCTCTGCGACGAAGTTCGCAGCGATAGAATTCTTCCCGATAACAGGCGAAGCGTGGATCTTGGGCTGGTAGCGATCAAATTCGGTCCGCTAACGAGCGGTGCGATGATTTTCCCAGCGCTGATCGGGCTCAGCGGCAGCAGGCTCTGCGACGATGTCCTCAGCGATAAAATTCTGCACGCTAATGAGCGGTGCAACGGAAAAGTGGAGATCTTTGATTTCTTTCTTCTTGGCCAGCTTCCCAACAGCAGGCACAGATCCCAGAGGTTTCAAAACTGGTTCCAGCACTCTAGGAGGGGCCGAACTCACACAGCAGAGTTCAGGGGGAATCTGGGGATGAAGTCCTTTTGTTCCTGGGACTTCTTAACAGGAGGCCAGCTCTACTCAGGCCCTTGGAGATCTTTTAAAGCACAAGTTGAAATAAAGTCTTTGTAGTCTTTCTCCTCTCCTTCAGCAGCAAGGCAACCATTGCAGGCCAATCCCCCAGGTCAGGGACAGTACTCCTCCTTACAGCTTTCCCAGTTCCTTCTCCTCAGGCAGAGGTTCTTCTTGTCAAGCAGGATCTAATTTCTTGGGAGCAGGGTCCCAATACTTATACCCCTAAATCCTTTGGTTCTCTGGGGTAGAGGGGCCTTTGCCCAGTCCAAACCAGTTCCTGAGCACTTTGTTGACATGACTCTGACTTTCTATTCAGGGAGCAGGGCAGAGACATCAGCCGCTCCACAGGAGGTGGAGCCAGCATTGTGGTGGCAGAGCACAGCCCTATTCAGAGTCCAGATGCACTCCTCCCACCCATCTGGATGTCAATCTCTCTATTCACCACCAGACTACCTAGCCCTGCCCCTCTGGGTTTCCCCAGCCCTGTAACTCACACAACCAGACAGGCAGATACACATCATAGCAGAGGCGGGCTGAAATGGTTAGGCAAGCAAATACCAACTTTCTAAAAGTGGCATTTGCAAACACAGAATATTAAAATAACCTGTACTAAAAGATGTATTTTATTATTCTGAGTTCAGGCATACCAAACTCGAATTTCTACCATGTTCTCTGGGTCTGTTAGGATCATAGAATGTAACAAATCTAACAGCCCATTCTGGCCTATGGAGAACAGGTAGCCTTACAATAGTGAAAAACGAAAATGGCTGTAATTCACTATTAGGACATGCCACACACATCAGGGCTTGTCCTACCTTATGCTTACAATGCACCCTGCCCTTGGGCCTACCATAGGGGTGACTAATATGAAGTTAAGGGAAGAGGGAGTGGCAAGTGGGTGCACTTGCCAGTCAGCTTGACAGTACCAGACTGCATGCAGGTTCTGCAATGGCAGACCTTAGACACATTTTACTAGGCCGCTTCTGTGGGTGGCACAACCAGTGCTGCAAGCCCACCAGCAGCATTTGTATTTACAAGCCCTGGGCACTCCTGGTGCACTTTACTGGGGTCTGACAGTAAACCAAATAAGCCAATCATGGAATCCAGCCAACATATACCTTTTAAATTAGGGAGCACTTGCACTGTGGCACTGGTTGGCAGTGGCACAGTGCTCTGAGCAGCTAACACCAGCAAAACACATGAGGCACAGCGACAAAAAGTGGAAGGGAGACTCACGCCAAGGTGCCAGGTCTAACATATTTCATTTGAGCTGGTGTTTTCATCTTCTTAAGTATGGCATGTAGCTTAGTCAAAGGATCCTTTCAGCAGAAAGTAAGTCTCTGCAGGTTTCAGTGTCGACGTTTGCTGTTCCCTCACAGGAAAAATATGAGAATAGGTACAAATTCTTGGAGGGGTCTGACATAAAATGATCTCCATCTGGAAGCATTAGCTTTTAATTGGGCAACTGTTTTTCTTTGGATTAACTTCACGGACCTTTGTTTCCTGACAGTCATTTTTATGTGTAAATATACAGATTCAGGAAAAGATACACCTGGCAAATCCAGGTTTATTTTGTGTAGAGTACATTGGCAGGTCGGTGTAATGGGATTTATATAGGACAGTACTAGTTCCCTGTGAAGTGCAAGTGCAGAGATGCTCTATACTCTGATAATGTTAACTTAACTACACCTTTATTTAGCTGGAAAATCATATAGAATTATGTGACATCACTTTGCTGAAGGAGTTTACAATCAGATTGTGGTAAATATATAGTGTGTAGATTGCGTGAATACGCAGCCTTTCTTATAACACTATGAAGGTAGCACCATTATTGCTGTGAGAGTGTAGACAAGGTGGAATACATATTTAATGTGTAGATGAAAAAGATACTGGGCAGTCTGTCTGTCCACTACACACTTCTCTTTGTCAAAAGCATATTGAATCGGGGGAAGGTGTATTTATACTTTAAAGAGTCATACTGCCTGTGGCGGTATCGCACCTCATATGTAATCATCAGAATCAGAAAGTATGGGCTCAGAGTAATAGAATTACTGATGAGTAATTTAGGCATTGCACATACATATTTCAAAAGATGACCAACCTTGAAGATTGATGATCGTGTAACTACTTGAACTCATTGCAATTCTAATGTTATCCTTCGAGTTGCTCTCATTTTCTGCTACCGTCTATCTGATGTCATTTCCTGTTATAGTGTAAAGCAAACTAACACCACTGGGCATAGGTGCACTCATTTCTAGCAGCTTCCTTCCTTCAAATGCTTATTGTACAGGTACCCAGTATCGGTCCAGGAGAAACATGATCCATACCAGATTTTCAGGATATCCTCATAAGATAAATTAGCATGCAACGGCTTTGAATGGAAGTTATATAAATAGTTGGAGGTTAGACCAGAAATATGGCATTGTTCTCGTCATCCTGGATCTGTGTGGATACTCCTGTGTGTTTCTGCCACAAGTGTATCATTTTCCACGTGTACTAGACTAGGGATTGTTTTACTCATTACAATTACCTCACGTAGCCAATACTTCACTTTGAGAGGGTTGTAGATGCAGTTCCGATTTCACAGTGTTCATTTTAAGGATTATCCTCCAGTATTTTAAGGTAGTCCGTTTGAGTGAAGGTCACTGTTCTTCTTACTTTTGCCAGAAAGATCTTCTCCATGGAATGAATATGCTTGTTAGAACCCCATTTAGAGGGCCATGGGGCAAGTGGGAGCTACTGGGCCCAACCATTGGGGTTGAAGCATTTTGTTCCTGATGTCCGAGGGACCGACCTACTATGGATCCTGAGCATCCAGGCCAAGTGCCACTTCAGGATTTGACTCTCAGAGGTAGCACAGGTTGAGCAGTCCAAGGTTTCTTGGGAGGAGGTAGACACAGGGGGATGAACACAGGCTCACAACTCAAAATACGTTCAGTAGCAGAAACAAATGATTGTTCAAATAAATACTTGCTTTTAGGAAACAAGGAGTATTTATATATCAATACAAAAGGGCTCTCCTCTTTCAATGGGCAGGATCCTGAGTCCACCCTCCCCTCTTATAACAGTAATGGTTATTCCCCCATCCCCTATAGGTGACATTCAGGTTAAGTCCCACTAATAGTTTGAGTCTCAGAAGTCCAACTCCAACTTTTAGTACAAGTAAAAAGTGTTCCAGCGCCGAACGCTATATAGCAGACATGTTCCCGCAGGGCCTTCCAACCCGTCAAACAGTCTTACCAGCATCAGCAGTACCTGCATGACTGGAGTCTTTGAGTGTGACTCATCATGGGCAGAGAGGCTCCAGCAGCTGTGTCCAGCAAGTATTGCCCATGTGGCATTGCAGGGGTAGTGGTAGGATATCCTCAAGTTCTTCACACACAGCCCTTCAAGGACAGTGGTTAGGTGTCCTCAATACTCCTCCGATACTGGTACATTTCCGTGCATCTTCCGCACTGGTAGGAGGAGGGGGGATTCAATGCTCTTGGCACAGGTCCTCAGTCAGGGCCTGGGCTCTTACAGATTACTATGACGGCCTCCTCCTCTCGATGACGGTCTTGACCAGGCATACGGGGTCACCGTCCTCACCCCGCACCAGGGCTATGGCCTGATCGCCATATCAGCAATCTTCACGGCTGCCCCACCTGGCATGTAGGGTCACCGACTCCCCTCCGCACAGGGGATACAGCCCAATCAGCACAGCAGCAATCTTCACAGCATCCCCACTTGGCATGTGGGGTCGCTGAATCCACTCTGCACACAGACTATGGCCAGATCGGCACAGCAGTAATCTTCACTGTGGCCCCACCTGGCATACGGCATTGTTGACTTCACTCTGCACACCAGTTACAGCCACATTGGCATCGCAGTAATCTTCACTGTGGGCCCCACCAGGTACTCTGCACACGGGCTACAACCAAGTACAGACACTGTCTCCTCACACCTCATTTTAGAGATCCCATTACCAGCATCTACCACTGGACCTCGCTCCTCCAGCGCTCAACTCTTCCCTACAGGACGCCCTTGTCTTGGCAAGCAGGCAGGTGCTCCAGGGCCAGGTGGTTTTCAATTCCCTGGGCGATGACACTCATGCAGCTGGTAGACTCCCAAGCCTAAGTCTCCAGTCCTGGTCCCAGGCAGACGTCATACTGAGCTTCTCTTCCATGCACAGCTCAACAGGCTGCTTCACAGTTGACAATTTTGGAGGCCTAGAGCTTCCCTTCTTATAGTCCATTCCCAGACACCAAATGTGATTTAGGGTTTGTGTCTTTGAAGTTTATGTTGGAGGTCTGCTTGCTTTTGAAGTGCCCTCTCCTCTGGCTTGCACTTCCTCCAGAAAGATGTCTGTCACATCAGGAATGACTCCAGATCTGATAGCCCAACAACACAAGCCATGGGAGTGACTAGAGGTTCACACCTGAAAGTCTGCCACAGTGATATTTGTATCAAAACGTTACCCTAGGGCCTAACTCCTACTCTTTATGATTCTCTCATCAGCCCCATCTCTTTCCTAAGAAGTGCCCTGGTCCCTGGCCTCTTTCCAATGACTTCTCTGATTCAAAGAGCACCCTTTGAAGTGCACTGAAGAGCAAGGTCCTTCCTTCCTTCAGTGTGTCCCTGCCCGGTTCACAGAAATGCAGCAATCCACAAATGTGTCGGAGGAGGGATTCCTTTATCTCCTCATGCTCCTCCAGTCAGCCCTGGGTCCACCAAAAGGGAAACTCAAATCTTCTGATTATTGTACCATTCACAGGCACACTTACACCCAGCACATACATATAACACACACACACTGCACAGTACTACATCTTTCATGTGTTGAACCATTCACAGACATACATACACCCAGCTCATGCATAGACCACACAAATACTGCATAGTACTACATCTACCATTTATTTGCTATTCACATGCACGCATACACCCAGCAAGTGCATATAACACACACACACTGCTCAGCACTACATACTAACCTGATGTAGGCCAAAGGTAACTTAAGCACACAACAGCTAAACTTTAATTGAATGAGCATGTAGGCCTCACTCCAGTGACACAGGTAAAAAGGCATGTTCAGGTCTATTGACCGCTAGAGAGTATGCTGCCTCCCCCGCGCTTGTGCAGCTTAATTTTTGGCAAAAGCAGTAGCCTTTCAATACTATGAGAAAGTGCTTTGGCTGGCCCCTCCTGGTCCAACAAGACTGTAATCCATGATACAGACCTATGTCATGGTGCATGATCCATGTTTGCTCATGACAACAAAAATCAGCACCAGGGATCCAGACATCTTTGCAATTGGGGCACTCAGCGCAGCGGTACACATCCATCACCATGTGAGAGACTCTTCTGTTCCAACACATGCTCCTCTTAGATCAGAACACCCAGAGCCAACTCCTAACCCGGCAAGGTTGGGTGTTCAGATCGGTAATACCAGCAGGATAGTTCATCAGCATTGCCATGGGTCAATCCGGCACTGTGCTCCACTAAAAGGTCTAACCTTTGAAAAGAAATAGACCATCTCAACAACTTGCGTTTATATCATTATAGCCATCAAGCATTTTAGTGGCTTATGATCCACTTGCACCACAAACTTAGTGCCAAACAAGTAAGGACAGCATTTAAGCGAGGCCCATGCTCTGGCAAAACACTCCTTCTCACTAGCCATCCACTTGTTTTCTCTGGGTAGTAACCTCCTACTAATAAAGGCTACCAGACCTCTCTACCATTGTCATCCAGTTGAGCTCACACCACTCCAACTTCCTTGATAGAGGCACTTTTTTGTACAATGAAAGGCTGACTATTGTCAGGTGTTTTCTGTGCAGGTGCAGTGCTTAGTGGCTTTTTCAGTTCCTCACATGTTTTCTGACACTTCTCATTCCATATACTTTCCTGGGCTGCTTCTTGGAGATCATTTCATTTAATGGCACACCTATACTCCCAAAGGTTGCCACAAATGTCAAGTAGTACCCTCACCACAGTTGGGTGGTAGGCACCTTCCACTCCATCATAGACTGAATATTGACATCCAATGGGCGAACTCAC
This sequence comes from Triturus cristatus, assembly GCF_964204655.1. NCBI lineage: Eukaryota > Metazoa > Chordata > Amphibia > Caudata > Salamandridae > Triturus > Triturus cristatus. The sequence goes on along the minus strand of NC_140583.1, from coordinate 1,152,109,861 downwards.
TAGTCAGAGCGGAGGTGCTCAAGTACTTTGCAGCACTTAAACGTATCTGCTCTTGGATTTGAATGGGCATCAGTGTTGGTTATCTCATTGAGGGCTCAGTAGTCCACAAAGAACCACAAATCAGTAGACCCTTGCTTTGAGACTAGCATCACAGGACTATACCATGTACTATGAAATCGCTCAATTACCCCATGTCCAACATATGGCAAATTCTGCCTTAATGCATCCCCCCTGAACCCAGACAGACATTCTGTACATCCTACCCTTCACTAGCAGACTGTTTCCTGTCTGTTTGTCATGCACATAGGAGGGTGTGCACCCTGGAGCCAGCAGAAAAAGGATGGCAAACTATCCCAACACATCTCTACTCTCTCCCTCTCTGCTGCTCAGGCGTTAACTCAGGGGCTAACTGACCTCCTTCCACAATGCCATCTCTCATACCACTATGCAGCAAGTCAGGAAGAGGCTCACTGTCTTCCTCTACTTCCTCTGCTATAGACATGACATTCACTGTGTAATCTCTATGAAGGTAAGGCTTCAGCCTGATCACATATATCAACTTCTTGGTTTCCGAAGTGACACCAGTGTCTACCAAGTTGTTAAGCTCAGAAATCTTCTGCACTACCTTATATGGCCCACGCCATTTGTCTTGCAAAGCCCTTGGACAAATATACTTTAGCACCAACACCTCCTGACCTTCCTGATACCCAGTCAGTGTACCTTTCTGGTCATACTACTCCTGCATCAATGCTTAGCTGGCCTGAAGGGTTTCCTTTGCCTGACTCTTGTATTGTGCCATCAACTTCCTAAAGCCAATCACATAGTACACCACATCCTTCTGTGGAGACTGTGAGGTTCCTTCCCAGCCCTCTCTGACTAAGGTGAGTTATCCCTGCACCAGGTGTCCATGCAGAAGCTCAAAGGAACTGAACCCAACCCCCTTCTGCAGATTCTCTCTGTAGGCAAACAAGAGACATGGCAGGATAAGATCCCTATTCCTCCTGAGGTTCTCAGACAAAGCTCCCATCATGATCCTCAGTATCTTGTTAATGTTAAACCACTCCACCAAACCATTGCTTTGTGGGTGATATGCTGTGGAGAAGTTGTATGTCACACCAGTTTGCTCCCACATCTCTCTCGTGTAAGAGGAGATGAAACCATTTTCCTGGTCAGAAATTACAGTTCTCAGAAATCCAACCCTGGAAGAGATCCTCAGGAGAGCCCTCGCTACCACCTGGGCAGTCATACTCCTCAGAGGTAGAGCTTCCGGGTGCCTAATGGATTTACCCACCACAACCAAGATATGCTTGTTTCCTGACTGTGGCAGGCTCAACTAGACCAGTAATTTCTTTTCCCATTCGTTCAATGGAACACTTGCAACTGGCAGAGGCAATAACGGTGTCTTTGTCCTCCTTCCAGTCTTACCACTAATCTGGCAAGTGGAACAGGTTCTACAGAACCTCTCAATGTCTCTGCTCATCCTTGACCAACAGAAAAGAGAATCCAACCTATCATAGGTTTTTCTGATGCACAAGTGTCCTGACAATGGCACTTCATGGGCCAGTGACAATTGGAAATGAGTGTGCACTAACTGCACCAGTAGTCTGTTGCTAGTTTCTGGCCCAGGATTCACTGGCTTTGGTCAACATAGATAACATGGTCCAAGCCATAAAGGCTTCCAGTCCTGGCACCAAGCAAGAGGCAATCAAGTCTTTGCTTACGGGACATACAGCACCTTCCTTTTCCCTTACTCTGACATCTCCCATGGCTGTCAAGCAATTGAGGCCAATCTCAATCCTGGCAATCGGATATTCCATGCTCTATTCACTGGCTACCAAACTGTATGCTTGGTCCCAAGGAGCATCTCCTCAGGATTAAGGTGCATCCTCTCAACCATAGTGCGGAAGTCTACAGTGTCCCCCAGGGCAGACATTTTCCTACTATTGACACTAACTTTGTGCATAAACCCCATTGTGTTAGGATGAATGCACTTCAGTGTTTAGGGGTCTCCCTCCCAGATCTCCTTAGGTACTAGGTTGAGGGCAACTGGGCCCTTTTGGGTCCCTTCACCCACGTGTAACATTCTTGCTATCACGGGTGTTGCTGGGTCACGGTCATTCACCTGACAAGCTTTCTTGAAGTGTCACATTTGGTGGCATGGTAGCAAGTCACCACCTTGGACTTGGAAGAATTTCCCTGTCCTCCCTTCTCATGATACTCCTTCCCAGACACACCATCACTATTCCCATTTTTGCCTGAGCCCTCCTAGTCCTTACCTTCCAGTTTGGAACCAGTCTGAGGAGAGTTCCTACCTCCTTTTGGCTTAGAACCATGCTGTTCTAGCCTCTTGTGAACCTTGTGAGCTATCCGCTTGTCAACCAGCACTGCAAGCTTCTCTGGGTCACTCTCAGACAGATATAGTCTAAGTGGGGTAGAGCACTCTTTACTTGAGCCGCTCTGTCACCATCAACTGATTAAAGGACTGAAAAACCTTGACCCCATCCCTCTCACCAGTCATGCAATACATATTGAATCCTAGACTCAAACAGAACACCATCCGCTCTCTTGGAGTCCCGGTATTTCTGAAGTTACAGAGCTGGCTTTAACCCCAACCATTCAATCAAATCCTCCTTCCTTCACTTGTAGACCATCTGGTTTGCCACAGGCAACTTTCTGATGAAGGCTGTCCCTTCCAATGGCATGGGCCCTTTTAAGGCAGCCGCCTTAGACACCTCATTCAAGGCCTGTGCCTCAAAAACGATGTCAAAGCTCACCAACCGTTCCAGGATACCCTGGCCTTCCACATACATATGCACAATATCTCTTGGAACCCTGGCCACAATCTGCCCTAAACTGGCTATATAGCCACTTATACCCGATAGCGTTATCAATGCCGCCATTCTACGTTTCTCTCTCTCAAGCAGGGGTGGCTCCACCTAGTGCAGGGGTACTCATAGTACGGCCCGCGGGCCGCCAGCGGCCCGGCAAGCCTTCCTTGGCGGCCCGCAGGGGCTCTCAGTTGTGCATACTTAATTCAGAGAGGTAATCGAATTGATTTCCGAGGCCCGCGTTTCAAGAGACTGCGCGAGCGCAGACGTTCAAGTGGTGGCACTAATAGAATTATGTGACTGGGAGGGAAAGTGCGAGCACTTTGGAGCAGCTGTCGAAAATCACATGGTGCTTCGAGTTACCACCCGGGATAGCCTTCTTTCGTGCCATGAGGCCTCCTCGAAGGCAAGCAATCTTGCCTCTTGGCTGACCGTGGCATGCACGGAAACCCCTCGAAGCTGTCAGAAATGGACTCGCCCAAAGGCCTCTTCGCAATAAACCACCTTCCCTAAATGTATTCAGGTCATATCTACTATCGGTGTGCTGCCACATGTTTTTTGTGGCATTAAAAGCAAAACGCGTGCAGATTCCATCAAAAATCTACCCCAGTTTATTTATTTGCCCCTTAAAAATACACAGTGCAAATTTTGCAGATAAACCCTGATAAATTCACAAAGCAGGTTTTCTATAATTCTCCCAGGACTTGATGATCATCATTGACTCGACCTGACGGTATTAAAGTGCTTTACATGAGCACCAGCTGCATTACAGATTAACACTTGCATTTTGTTAGGCACGGGGAGATTAGGTGATTTGCCCAGAATTACAGGATGCCGAGCGCTCCCTGCCGTGTAAGATTACAGTTTCACGACGTTTTTCACCCAGCATACAGTTAATATCAAATTCTTCTGATATTAAACATTGTACTTTTGTTGAATTCAGGCGCGCAACACCCATTGGACTCAAAGGGCTTCAGCCCCCCCCTCGTGTGTGGCAGCCCGGGATGAGACAGCTTCCCCGGCCACACACAGCCGCCCCCGAGCACTTCACAGGTCTTTAAAAGACCATTTGCATGTTAATGAGGCCTTGCTGTTGTTTCACCCCTTCTAAGAGCCCCTGCAGCTCCACTCTGCCTATTTCTTAAAGATTCAGCCCCCCCCCCAAAAACTTTTCTTAGCCCCCCCCCCCCCCCGAAATTTGGCTCTAGTTGCGCCTCTGGTTGTATTTATTGAAAAACAGCTTTTTTCAAATGTACCAACCAAATGTACGCCCCCTTCGGTTTAACAGGTTCTCACTGTGAGGAACATATTAAGTCAACGGCGTGTTAATATGTGGAAAATATACATGAGATTTGTAATTGGTGGAACAACTTTTCGTTTTCGCTTCGCGTTTGCGTGCTTTTGATGTCCCAGACTGCTCACACCAGCAGAGGAGACTTCTGCAAACACACTTAGCACATGAAAGGGTGTTTGGTGCAGTCACACTGCCCAGTGCCAGGGGGGGCAGGGCCGCTAGAAGCACCTTTTGTTTCCCTGGTAATCAGATTGTCAGTCTGTTGTTGTGACAACTGCTTTACATTCTCGGCTCTAATCTTTGCTGAGTGGCTCAGACAGGGGACAGGTGATGTCTCAATGACCAAAACTACTGACTGCAGGGCAATGTCAGCATGGCTGAGGAAAGTCAGTAGGATTTCTTATAGCGTTTCCTGTCCCAATTCTGCACAGATAGAGACAGAGAGGCAGGGACAGATAGAGGCAGGGACAGATAGAGGCAGAGAAAGATAGAGGCAGGGACAGATAGAGGCAGGGACAGATAGAGGCAGGGACAGACAGAGGCAGGGACAGACAGGGAGAGAGAGAGAGAGAACACGAGAGAGAGAGAGAGAGAGAGAGAGAGAGAATGAGAGAGAGAGAGAGAGAGAGAGAGAGAGAGAGAGAGAGAGAGAGATGTGCATGCCGGGTCTGGTGGCTCAGTGGACGAAGGCATCCGCTGCAGGGGCCTGTGTTCAAGCTCAAGCTCATAGTTTTTTTTCTCTAGCCCCGCCCCCTCCCCTACTGGCCCCGCCCCCTCCCCCACTGACCCCGCCCCCACCGGTGCGGCCCTCGGCCACAAACCACACTCTAAATTTGGCCCCCCGAGAGAAAGTTTGTGAGTACCCCTGACCTAGTGGGTGTTTGAGCGCCACCCATCTTTATTTTCAGGTTAAAAAAAACATTACATGCACACACATGTTTATATCATCACTCTTAGAAGGGGTGAAACAACAGCAAGGCCTCATTAACATGCAAATGGTCTTTGAAAGACCTGTGAAGTGCTCGGGTGCGGCTGAGTGCGTGCCCGGGAAGCCCTTGGAGTCCAATGGGTGTTGCGCCCCTGCCTCCAACACAGCACGGGAGTATCGACCAGCAAAATCAGGACGGACCCTGAGAGCCGGTGCGGACCTCCTGCTGCCACCGCAAGGAAAGGGACTGCTTTGCCCATGACCCCCTCCAGAAGGGCTCACATCCCGTGAGAGTGCAAGGAAGTGGAGATAGCGGTATCTGCAGGACATGGAGGCAGCAAGCCCGACACTTGCAGGTATGACCGCCCGCCCCCTAATACTCATGCCGCAACCGGGTGAGGTCAAGAAGAGGAGCGACTTCTCAGTAAAGCACACACACACAAAAAAATACAATCCCCAATGAGGCCCGTATCCAAGCACTACCAGAGTGCCCCGCCATCAACACATTTTAAAGGTAAGCCACCCTGCCATACTTTGCAAGGAGTGTATCCCCGCACCGGAATCCCCAGCACGCCTGTGAAGCGCTATAAAACACGTATGAGGCCCATCACGAGCAACAGCACATCAGTACTATGTGTATAAGGAAATACGGTCGTGCGGTGTGTGGCACCCTGGTGAGGGACCGAGGACACCCCCATGGCGAGGGGAAGAGCGAGGCGGCAGCCTGACATCGACTGAAGCCCCGCCTGCCGAGAGCCAACACGCCAACCGGCTGGAGAAAGAGGCCCACACTATCGGACCTGCGTCATCCATTATTGCCCCAAGGAAAGAAGAAGCGAGCCAGTGGCCCTGCTAAATATAAACAAGGCCGACAAACCGGCCGGAGCAACCCTGTCTGCCCGGTGGTGAACTACACATGGCAGTAGAGAGAGAAACGACCCAAAGTATGAGGCAGACTCCATGGCCTCCAATGTTAAAGTAGCAGCACAACTCACCGGGGAAAATACTGTGTGAGCCAACCCTGACTAGGAGTGCATCCAGCGAGGACTGGGTCCATGCCAATACTACAAACGGGTGAAACAGCCTGCATCCGCATCTCCACTTCGGCGCGATTCCAAGCTTCAGCCAAGACTGCCACAGCCGGTATAAAATTGCACTGCAGTGCCTCTTAGTGGCCAGCTGCGGTTACTGCGCCCCTGAAAAGCGAGCTCTTAACAACGAAAAGGCCTACAGCCTCAGAGGAGTTGCGCCAGCCTAAGCGAATAGCAACATCTGAACAAATGAAAAAGTGATGGAACAACGGAATAGCAGCATCTGAAAAACATCTGAGCAAGTGATATAAAAACTGTCCCTTCAAAAGGCCAGCCCCGGGGAAACGTGTGCACAGCATGAACATCTCTGCGCCACTGGACAAAGCAGAAGACAGATAGCATGACCAGCAGTTCCCCTGTTACAACTGCTTTGCTGTAGGAGAAGGGAAGAGACTGCTAACCCCTCCCCCCCCCTCCAGAGAGCCATAGGAAGCCCAAAAGCTGCCTCAACCACGGTAGAGACATTAATGAAAACTGAAATCAAAGCAGTAATGTCAAATGAAAAGCAACGCCCAATGAGAAAAGGAGGTGAGCAGCCTGAGCTGCAGTATGATAGAGAAGGCTTAAGGGACATGAGACAAAAGGCCAGAGACTGTAACCCAACCAGAGAGCATTCAAGTAGCCCAAAACTGCCCCATCCAAGTAGCAAAGCGAAGGAGAAAGTGTGCTGCATGCATGCGGTGGTGAACGGACACCACTACAAGCCACAGAACTGGCACACCAAGTGCCAGAAAAAGGCGCCCGGAAGAATGACCAAGAGCACGGAGTCTGAGGTGCGCCGACATATACACCCAGAAGAGCGACAGCCCAGGTAGGCGCCCAGGAGAGAGACACCTCTCCACAGAGGAGAAGCAATGCTGAAGGCAGCAAGGAGAGCCTGTACATCTCCACTGCACCAGCGAAGCCCTGCAGTGGACCAAAAGACAGCACAGAGTGTCCTCCCTCACACTGCCTCAAGACAGAGTTGCCAGTGGCCCAAGACAAGCAAAAGGAGAGTCACACACTCCACGTGGCAAGCTGCCACTACAACATATGCTCCAACGACAGGCGGCAAGTGGCCATACGCCACATCGCACCGCAAGCAAGGAGCATGTCACACAAAGTGACCAACCCCTCCAAGCATGCCCAAATGGAGGCAGGAGCAACTGCCACGACGGCGCAGGCTCGAGGTGCAAGCACGATGACCTTGAGCGAAGAGGTAACCTGCCATCCTGGCAGAGAAGCACCGCAAAAATCCCTGAAGAGGGGATGGGGACTGCAAGAGGTCCACAAGGAGAAGAAGCATGTCATAGCGACAGGACAGACCTGCCACAGGTCCACAGCAAGTAAAGACAGTCCTAAGAATTGGACAAGACCAGCGACATGTCCATGTGGTGCAAAGATGAGACATGTGGCAGGGCGCCACTCTGCGAAGGAGTAAAGGAGAATGGCACGATGCCACAGGGCAAACAACCACCACAGGCATGCAAGAGGGAAAAGGAGAAAAGCAACAGGACAAAGGACTCGTGCCAACATGGATAAGGTGTTCATCAGCACAAGCCAGTCACCGGAGTGCAGGGATGTCACTGGAGACAGCTTGGCGGGAGGACCAACCATAAGCCGCTAGCAGGCGAGATCTGCATCCACGCCCCACGCTTCACAGTGGGACTGTCCACTCACCTGTCACCCATTGCTTGGCATCAATGGCACCTCATTTAGCAAGTAAACCTGCCAGAAGACAACTGTAAATGGCCAAGAAGTCCCTCCAGTCCTCCTCACTCCATGAGGTCACCTAAAGCAAAAGATCGCCACCCGTTGCCCAACTGAAAGGAAATTATTGTGTTCATTATCCAGGTGCATCATCGCCATCGAAAACATCTAAGGAGCATCACACCACCAGAGTCGATCCAAACGCTCAAGACATCTGGAGTTCAACAAGGCTAGCCACCCATGAACCTTCTGTGTGCTCCCGTAAACCTGAAGCCTGCAGAAGAAGAGCATTCCTGACAATTAGACTATCCACCCTTGGGGTTACACAAAGCTTGGCTGTGGCCTTGTTGGGAGTTCCGCAGCAACCCCGCAGTGTGGCCTACAAGAGGCCCGCACAACCCATGCAGTCACATGGCAATCCAGGGGCAAGGGCCTCAAAGGAGTTCCTGTGAGAGGGGAATCCCAATTGGAGAGATGCGTTGGCAGTAGCTCCACGACAGGCACCCGGAAGCATGGAGGCCGCAGATAGAGACGGGTCACCCAAAGACCATCTGAGGAAGGCGTGGAACCTGAGTCCTGATGGCGAGAACACACAGACTCTGAGACACTGTAATGATTGCCAGTTCCGTTCCACAGGAGCGTCAGGAACCTGAAGAAGAGTCCTCAGTCTTCCCCTACGGCCTTCCGACTCTATCAGACTCTAGAGTAGCAGATGACACGTCAGGGGAAAACAGGGAAAACAAAACAAGGATAGGCGGGGAGAAAAGCAGGATGTGTTGATGAACCACGACAGGGGGGTCGTTGGCACGATTTGGACACAATGGCCAGCGTCTTTGTGCTTACCAGCTGTGCCCCTGTGGTTCTTGGGGCAGCCTCTCCTGTTGGCCTCTGTTTCTCCCTCCCGCCGTCGCCGGACAACGCGACCGCCGTGTGGGGGGAGAGCGTTGGGACTACACTACCCAGGATCCTTTGCACCCCGGAAGCACCGCATTTTCGCGCCCGAAGGCGCTACAAAACTGACTCCGTCCTCGGCAGAGCGGGGGTCGTTGGCACGATTTGGACACAATCGCCAGCGTCTTTGTGCTTACCTGCTGTGCCCCTGTGGTTCTTGGGGCAGCCTCTCCTGTTGGCCTCTGTTTGCACCCCGGAAGCGCCGGATTTTCGCGCCCGAAGGCACTACAAAACTGACTCCATCCTCGGCAGAGCGGGGGTCGTTGGCACGATTTGGACACAATCGCCAGCGTCTTTGTGCTTACCTGCTGTGCCCCTGTGGTTCTTGGGGCAGCCTCTCCTGTTGGCCTCTGTTTCTCCCTCCTGCCGTCGCCGGACAACGCGACCGCCGTGTGGGGGGAGAGCGTTGGGACTACACTACCCAGGATCCTTTGCACCCCGGAAGCGCCGCATTTTCGCGCCCGAAGGCGCTACAAAACTGACTCTGTCCTCGGCAGAGCGGGGGTCGTTGGCACGATTTGGACACAATCGCCAGCGTCTTTGTGCTTACCTGCTGTGCCCCTGTGGTTCTTGGGGCAGCCTCTCCTGTTGGCCTCTGTTTCTCCCTCCCGCCGTCGCCGGACAACGCGACCACCATGTGGGGGGAGAGTGTTGGGACTACACTACCCAGGATCCTTTGCACCCCGGAAGCGCCGCATTTTCACGCCCGAAGGCGCTACAAAACTGACTCCGTCCTCGGCAGAGCGGGGGTCGTTGGCACGATTTGGACACGATCGCCAGCGTCTTTGTGCTTACCTGCTGTGCCCCTGTGGTTCTTGGGGCAGCCTCTCCTGTTGGCCTCTGTTTCTCCCTCCCGCCGTCGCCGGACAACGCGACCGCCGTGTGGGGGGAGAGCGTTGGGACTACACTACCCAGGATCCTTTGCACCCCGGAAGCGCCGCATTTTCGCGCCCGAAGGCGCTACAAAACTGACTCCGTCCTCGGCAGAGCGGGGGTCGTTGGCACGATTTGGACACAATCGCCAGCGTCTTTGTGCTTACCTGCTGTGCCCCTGTGGTTCTTGGGGCAGCCTCTCCTGTTGGCCTCTGTTTCTCCCTCCCGCCGTCGCCGGACAACGCGACCGCCGTGTGGGGGGAGAGCGTTGGGACTACACTACCCAGGATCCTTTGCACCCCGGAAGTGCTGCATTTTCGCGCCCGAAGGCGCTACAAAACTGACTCCGTCCCCCGCGACGCGGGACCGCGCGCGGGCTAATCCCGGGCAAAGGGCGGGCTGTCTGTGGCCGTCCGGGGCCAGACGAGGCCGGGCCGGGCCACATCTCTTGGTCTACATCATCAAGACTAAAAGTAAGACTCTCATTTCTGTGATCCAGACATATTAACTATTCTGAAAACTCCATAGTAACACCATACTACTGTCTCCCCACTAGCTGTGTGGCCAAAATGTCTGAAACTTCGTCCACACGCCCAACTAAAGGCAAGAATTCATTGGCGGGAGGTCACCGTAAAGGGACGTTATTTCACTTTCTGGCCAAAGCTGTTTCGAAGTTAGACCATGAGATAGCTGACACTGAACGCCGCCTGTCTTCGGGCCTACATTCTAATAAACGCTCATCCTTGAGCTCTATTCAAACAGTGCTTTCTCCTACATTACAACCCACGGAAAATACTTCTATCAGTGACCCGGGCTTTCCCCTACTCCTACAAGATCAGTTGCTGACAGCGGATCTCTCAAGGGGATCCGACATCACCATTCCCAACTTGGACCCTTCTCTAGACTCTATCTTGGAAGGGGTCCCACCAAACATGTCATCTAAACCCAAACTAAGGACTAAAAAAATAGTAATCTACATAAAACTTCAAGACCTGGGGCTACATTAAAGAGAAAGCGGGGTGGAGAGGGCAATAAAGGCAGTCGCACTAAAACACCTAGACTACACTTAAGTCCTCTACAAGACAAAAATACCCAATTACCACTTGCGCCTGATTCGACTCACGGACTGATAGAGAGAATAGAACATCTTGTTAAATCTCTATTATTGCCTCTCTCTGAGAGAATTAAGAGATTAAGTGAACAATTAGATTCCCTAGCAGTCGTATCCTCATCGAACAGTAAGCTACTGAAGGATTTGGCAACTTCTCAAACTACTGGAGGCCAGAAATCCTCTAATACTACTACTATAGGGGATGTTTTATCGCCATCTAAAGTTAACTTACAGCTCCCGGTTAATGCCGTAAGCGCACCTATTTCAACAGGCACTGGGAGTAAATCAGCCCCCTCTAACACATTAGGACGCAAAAATACTATTACCATCAGGGCACCTTCCTCGAATAGGCCTATGAAAGGAAAGGATCATCATATCGACCTGCCACCTGAGGCGGCACCATATGTTATTATACTTACAGGAGTACCAGAACTGACACCGGGAAAGAAGGAGGGGTTCATAGAACTCAAAAATAAAGCAATCTACTGGCTAAGCAAGAATAGACCTTTGCCCCCTAATATTAATGGTGAGATTCTATTTGTGAGAAGACTGGCCTGGCTAGGGTGCAGACCCAAAGACATAGAAGGTGACATTCTAATTATAAATTTTAAAGATCGAAGGGTAGTTACTCACATAGCAGATTGGTACCTTGAGAGAGGAGGGGCAGGAATATCAACCCGCGACTTGAGTTACTTCTACCCCCAATCTCTCTTTACGCCTTGTAACAACAGATCCACCTGCGAGATACCTAGAAATACTAGACATGTCCCACCGATTCAACATTCTAGACCAATCAGTCGTTGGATGGATTCCCTTTCTTTTCCACCCCATTTAGACAGGCCTCATCCCTACCAACAGCAGCACACACACAATACTCTCCAGTACCCATTATGGTCTGTTCCTCTAACCAATCACTTTGAGGTATTAACAGACCTAGATGACCTGGATTGACAGATGAAAAACAATCCGGAAGTTTACTCCCACGGAACTACTACCGTGGTACCCAACGCTCATTCTAGAACTGTATGTTCAGGTAGGGATGCCCACAAATACTGTGATGAGGGAATTTTAATCCAAGAGGTAGCCAACGACCAGGATCACATTGATCCCAATAAATCATACACGGACTCTACCTCCCAATCTGACTGTCTAATCAACTCCATCTCTCCTTCCCCCCCAATTGTTACACTTAGAGACAGAATTATAAATGACCCCCCGCCTAGGAGGACATTGGCTGCCCAAAGTATTATATCATGGAACGTTGCAGGCCTTCTAAACAAAGTGTCGCATCAACCCTGGCTAGATATAGCCACCAGCTATAGCATCATCTGTCTCCAGGAAACGTGGGCTGCAGACGAATTGCATATACCTGGATACCAGACCTTTCATGCACCCGCATTAATAAGCCCACAGGGGAGAAACAAAGGAGGTTTGTCCATATATGTTTCCATCACGCAGGGCATAAAAGTCATAAGACATTTATTTACTGAGCATTATCAGATTTTAACAATTAATTGGGGTCATGTAAAATCTCTGACCCTTATAAACTTTTATAACAACATTCCAACAAATAGTTTAGAAAGCGAGATCGATAAACTTATGCATAGTGTTAACATTATTAAGACCCAGAAAGAAGACGAGATGGCTCTGATCTGGTTGGGTGATTTTAATTGTACTGTTTGCCCACACGGTTCCAAGGGCATTTGCGGCCGTGGCGAATACAAGGACGATAATCCAACCCACTTCATCCATTCGAAATTGGGAAATATTCTTAACAACATGCTTTGTCATTTTAACTTGTCTTATAGTAACGAGTTATGCATTCCAAATATACCTTTCCAGCCAACTTTTCATGGGCGGGGATGCAGCTCAATAATTGATTTTACCCTTATATCCTCAACAAACGCAGGGTTAGTACTCGCATGGGAAACACATGATGTCATTTTCAGCGATCACTACCCAATTTCTTTTAATTTAAAAATTAAAGGGACTCATCAGACCTCTGTAGACAAGTTTACGTATCAACCTACTATTAACCTAGCTACAAAAAATGGTTATTCTATAAAATGGGACAGGGTAAACCCTGTAGATTTCCTACACAACTTAATGGGAATTTCTCAAGCGGACATACTTGCCTGTCTGACAGAAACAGAGGAGTCATCAGAAATTATGACCTCCTTCCTAAAAATACAATTTGAACTTAAAAAACTGTTAACTAGAGAGTACCGACCTAATACTAATAATAGCTTTGGTTGGTTTGATAAAAGTTGAACAGGGAACTCAAAGCTCTCAAAAGGGCATTGCACGCAACAACAAAATCCCCTGTTGAGATTCGTAAAGCCAGAAAATTGTACTACTCGGCTGTAAAAACGAGGAAACAAGCATTAAGGAAAGAGGCCTGGTCGGCCCTCTCGAAGCTTCCAAATCCAAGGACAATACAGCTTTTTGGAAAGCGGCAAACGCCCCTTACTTACAGAACAAACAGACAGACATCGTAGACACAGCTATTAACGGGGAAACCTGGGTAAACCATTTTAAACATTTATATGATAAAGTCAAAAATCTTGATCATGGTAATCCCACGATTGATGGGATAGGTACTCAACAATCTACAACTTTATTGAACATATTTCCGCTAGGTATAATTTTTACTTGCCAGGAGGTCACCAACGCAATCAAAGACAGCCCTTCAGGCAAAGCACCGGGCTCGGACGGAGTCCCGATAGACGTCTACAAAGCTGAGATTGATCTTTGGGCTCCCTTGCTAACAAATGTTTTAAACCACTCTAACCGACATGGGTTTTTACCGTCCTGGTCCGAAGCTATAGTCGTCCCAATTTTTAAAAAAGGAGACATAAATGACCCCATCTGCTACCGGCCAATATCACTTTTAGACGCATTAATGAAGGTAGCTGCCCGGGCAATTTTAAACAGGATACAACTTTGGGCAGAAGAAAATAATGTAGTATCAAATTTACAGTATGGATTTAGTTCAGGCAAAGGCACCATAGAACAGAGCCTAAATTTGGCCTTAGTTTTATCAAAATACACTCAGGCAAAAAAGGGAAATCTTTTTGTTACTTTCGTGGACCTGAGCTCCGCTTTTGATTGTGTGAACCATGAGATACTATGGTCCACATTATCTGAAATGGGCATAGATTTTAACATTCTCCAATTTATAAAAGCATTGTATAGGGATGCAGGTGCCAGGGTACGTTTTGGAAACAAGGGCGAATGTTCTGATAAATTCCCTATCAAGAGAGGGGTGCGACAGGGGTGCATCTTAGCGCCCTTTCTCTTCACCCTATACATAAATTCCATCGGTCAACATCTAAAGGAGTCACAGTATGACTACCCAACTATCTTGGGAACCTCGGCACCACTATTCCTTTATGCTGATGATGCTGCTATCATGCCCCGAACCAGGATTGGCCTCCAGAGGGCTGTCCAGAAATTTGCAAATTACATGAGAGAAAGAGGGCTAAAAATTAATATCACAAAAACATACACGATGGCCTGCGGTCCCGGAACAAAGAAAGCGCCTTGTCCAATCTTTTTAGATGACAAGAGGATCGAGACCACAGATCAATTCTCCTACCTTGGAATAAATTTCGATAGGAAGGGAAATTGGCATGCAGCTATTAATGCCAGACATTTAGCCTTCACTCGAGCAATAGGCGCCCTGAAAAATTTTGCGGCCAAATTAGGCGGAAGACCTGTGAAAGAGTTGATTGCAATTTATAAAGCAAAATGTATCTCCACTGCCACTTATGGAGCTGGCCTCTGGGGCATTGAAAACCAACAACTGATACAAAAAAACGAAAATCAGTTTCTACGCTATTTATTAGGAGTTCCCAAATCAACAGCAACTTATTTCATACATATTGAGCTGGGTCTATTGTACATTTCAGACGTTATTAAAATTGCGCCTATATTATTGTGGCATAAAATTTGTGTTACCCCTGAGACCTCACTAAACCGAGATTTAATTACAGATTGTCTTAAACTTGATGGAATAAGCAATATTAAATGGCTCACCTACATAAAAAACATGTTAATGGACCTTGGACACCCCGAGTTTTTTGCGAGGCCATCAAGTATGGAAATGGTGTCCAGAAAGTCGTTAAGAGAGCTGGCTCTCAACCATCTAACAAATAATAGATGGAATCTGGAAAAAATTATAAACACAGTCACTGATTTCCAACAAATAACTGTATATGAAGGGCTTCAAGGGTACCTGTCGATCCAGCCAAATTGTTATGCTCGAATGTTACTGACCCGTCTCAGATTTGGTAATTTTTTTCGTATGATTACCCTGTGATGATATCTCTGCTCAATCAAACATCCACTGTGTTTTAGTTTGCAAATTCTACCAGTTGCCTAGGGGGGTTTTCCTGAAACCAATTTTAAAGGCTTGGGGTATCCGCACTTGTAGACCAGCTATGATTAGGTTATTACAGCTAGAAAACGAACTTATCATCTCTGCAGTAACTAGCTTCCTAAAACTGGCCATCAAGTTTCGGAATTCAATGCAATCACCCTAAAATGCACTTTATGATCATTTATGATAATTATATTGATAATATCTTCAACTGGGGTGACTGTTTTGATTGTCTTTGATTGTTTTTAATTGTTTTTTAACTGTTTTTATCTGCACATAATTTTTACTGTATTTTTTAATGTATGCTTTTATGATTTTGATCTGAAAATCGAATAAAGCTTTCTTGACTGACTGGCCAAGAAGTCCCTCCAGTCCTCCTCACTCCATGAGGTCACCTAAAGCAAAAGATCGCCACCCGTTGCCCAACTGAAAGGAAATTATTGTGTTCATTATCCAGGTGCATCATCGCCATCGAAAACATCTAAGGAGCATCACACCACCAGAGTCGATCCAAACGCTCAAGACATCTGGAGTTCAACAAGGCTAGCCACCCATGAACCTTCTGTGTGCCCCCGTAAACCTGAAGGCTGCAGAAGAAGAGCATTCCTGACAATTAGACTATCCACCCTTGGGGTTACACGAGGCTTGGCTGTGGCCTTGTTGGGAGTTCCGCAGCAACCCCGCAGTGTGGCCTACAATAGGCCCGCACAGCCCATGCAGTCACATGGCAATCCAGGGGCAAGGAGTTCCTTTGAGAGGGTAATCCCAATTGGAGAGATGCGTTGGCAGCAGCTCCACGACAGGCACCCGGAAGCATGGAGGCCGCAGATAGAGACGGGTCACCCAAAGACCATCTGAGTAAGGCGTGGAACCTGAGTCCTGATGGCGAGAGCACACAGACTCTGAGACACTGTAATGATTGCCAGTTCCGTTCCACAGGAGCGTCAGTAACCTGAAGAAGAGTCCTCAGTCTTCCCCTACGGCCTTCCGACTCTATCAGACTCTAGAGTAGCAGATGACACGTCAGGGGAAAACAGGGAAAACAAAACAAGGATAGGCGGGGAGAAAAGCAGGATGTGTTGATGAAACACGACAGGGATAGTTGTAGGAGTACCCAGCTGTAAAACAAAAGAAGGTATTATACTCTGTCTTCACCCTACAACCCCAGTGTAGGAACTACACCCCTCTATGGCACCTACCACGTCTATTGGTCACGACTAGTAGTCTAAGATGGTGGCGGATATGTATCGGAGTAACCAGCGCGTCTATTGGTCACGACTAGTAGTCTAGGAGGGTGGCAGATATGTATCTCAGTCTCTCTAATCCCCTACAACATAAGAACAGAGGTTAGGTAAGTAACTCAACCATTAGTACAACATACGCTAAGAATACACAAGGCTCACCCCGTAGTCTTCCAATAGGACTATGAGTTATTCCGGATCGTAATCCTCCCTATGTTTCTTTAAAAAGAGAGGAGCGTGCTTGTTCTTCTAGAGGGTATGGTGCTCATCTGCCAAGGAAGTCAATCAGATTACTTATCTCCAAATTAAATTTAAACGACAATATGTAAAAATAAGGCAGCGCTATGCGCTGTTACCGTGATTCTGGTGAGATGCACCGTCACATGAATGCTGCACAGTGGTCTACGCTAGTACCCCAAATGAAAGAAGGGAACAGGGTCTTTACAGGGAAGACGAGAGAACCTCTCCCGTCTGAAGGCAAGGAATAATTAGCATTGCCTGGAATGAGCAACGGGAACGAGACTTGCCGCGAAACTGAGTAACCGGTCAGGGAGTACAGCAGGGGAATTCAGCGCCCGGCCAAACACCGGGAACTAGACTGGTCGCGGGGCGGAGCACCCGGTCAGGGAATACTGCAGGGAAACTCAAATCAGATCTCAACTTGCTCTAGGAACAGTACACTACGGAATAAAGTATACAGGGAAAAAAGATAACCGCTTTAACCAACTGTTTTAACCGAGCCGCCGATGTGTCAAACAGGGAATATCACAGCCAACTGCACCCGTCAACCACGGAACAGACGTCAACGGAAACAGGAACTTCTGAAGCGGAAGTCAGGCAATAGCAACAAGGACGGAAATGGGGCTAGGAGCAAGAACGCTAAGCGGCGTTCGAGTGCACCTATGTTCCTTAAATACTAGAACCGTCTTGGGGCAGGACCGCGGGGCATGACAGACACCATCCCTTGCGGCTGCATGAGTGACTTGTCTGTGGTCCTGTTAGCAGTTTCTCAGCGACGCCTCTGCGTGGCCTACACGACGCCCACACAGCCCACACGGTCCCATGGCAGCCCGGTCGGCAGGCCCTCCAGGAGACTCCTGTGAGAGAGGAGTCCAGGCAGCAGAGGCAAGTCTTAAGCTGCTTGGGCAGTGGGAACTGAAAACCATCATTGCCTCCAAGAAAGGTTATCATCGACCAAGGTCATCCTCCTTATTTGCAGGTTTGCCGGCCACCGGAGTCTGAGCGCCTGCAAGAAGTTCTCTAAAGTGAACTCCACCACCACTCCGGATGCACCGCTATTGTAACTATGTATATAGACTTCAACACCGTGAAACCAGGTCAGTCTGAACTGCACTACATCGCTGAGGTGGGCTAAAGCCTCCTGACCGAGCGGGTCAGAGCTCCAGCATCGCCCGGCAGAGGGCCTAAAGAGACTCATTGGTGCTATATTTCATGATGTTGTTTTTCCCACAGGTTTGACTTTTGTTTGTTATTTTTTCATTAAAATTTGGGAGGGATGTAGTGTCCTGCTGGACATGTTCTAGTGTTTCGCCTAGTGCTAACTCACACTGTACACCCACCACAAGCGTCACCTGTCAGGTGACCCTGCCAATAAAATGGGCCGGGCGTACGTGCCCTGGGCCAGTTACAGTACCCTACCGCTCGGTGTCTGTGTCCATCATTGTAAGCATGTGGGCCTAGGGCCCCGGACACCACATGAATCACAAGGCTTTTTGAAAAATCGGTGCTTCAATTTTGCTGTAAACAAAAGGGTTTAACCTCATATCTCTGGTCTGCCTCGAATTTGTGGTACTGATGGAGATCAATAAGTAAAAGGTTGTCTTCCTCTGAGCATAAGTCTGCCCCCATTATGCCACTCTGCCACATTTGTATGTGTTGCCACACAGAAAGAAACACATTTTCTAGTTGATTAAAATTGCACCTGAAGAATATCTGCTAGAAATTGTGTGATGTTAGATGAGCACTTGGTTGTCTACAGGCCACATAGGTATGCCCAGTTCAAGGTACTTCCGGTATCTATTGTCACAGTACTGGGTTTAGTCCACATTAGTATTGAATTGTCTGCTGTGTGTCTATGCCTCGGGACCACAGCCTCCGTGAGCATGTGCACCTTCCCAGAGCCGCAGCATGGTGCTTCATTGACTGCCTGCATTGGGAACTCTTTTTACTGTAAATATATATGGGGCCAATACTTTTCCAAAAGTCCCCGCCCTATAGGTTTTACTATGAAAAATCTGAATACGTCTGAAAACAAACACTATGGTACTAATATTGATCGCGGCATTGCACCGTCTTCATTGTTTCTCCAAATAACTGTCACCAACTGTTAAAAACGCAATGCCTGAGCTTAATTTAAAAGCTTAATATCAATTTCTGTCACCACTGGCGTCAGCACTCGTCTCCTGCATGTGTCGCACTCCAGCCACCTAACCGTCCCCGCTACTGCCCTGATGACAATGCTAATACTGAACTAACAGCTAAGTCATTTGTCATACAACATTATAGGCTATTAATTGAAACACTTCGGCCCCACTTTGGCCACAGGGCAGGAATCCAAATGATGGACAAGCTGCATTGCTGAAACCTGAAGGTCAGGCTGACGCCATGACATTATGTCTGTCCTAGTGTGGACCCTGAATCAGAGAGACTTGGTGCTGATGATATCTGTGGAGTGAATCTCTCAATACCTGTTGCCAGAACCCACTCCTGAAAGATACCCTCTCCTCTCAGACTCTGCACTGTCAGTCTGTCAGTCAACAATAGCTTTATTCGGTTAAAAATTAAAACCATCAAAGCATACAGAAAATTTCATTTGCAAATAGTTACATATAAAGTTAGTTAACAAAGAAAATTCAAACAAAGCACTGGACATGGAGGGCTACAAAGAAGGACACCACCCTCACTGCATCCTGTTCAAATCGCCTAACAAGCCAGCTCTCGAAGGAGAACTATCTCCTCAGAATGCAGGTTCTAGATACTGGGGCAAAGAACGTAGACTTGGACACTAATGATGACCAGTAAGTAATCGAAACATTACCTCTTCATTCCCTTCCTCGTTCCAATACTTACACAGCTGCACATATGTAAACCAGGCTGAGATTCATGATCGTCCAAGGATCATGACATGAAGCACCCTTGATGACTGTGACAAAAAAAAAAAGTGACACATTAGAAGTTGGCCCTGAAATAACTGAACAAGACCCCCTCTATGTCTCTTGTTACCATCCCCAGCTAGCCCCAGAAGAGATATTTCTGCCATCACTGAAGGCCATCTCACTGACTCAGTTGTTTATGGCATTTTAAGAGAACTTTTATTCAAATGCCAATACTCCTAAAACACGGATAAACTATCTTGATCAACCTAATTTACACCCAGGCAATCCAGCCAAACTAGTCTCTAGCTATCCAATCCACAATAGAGAAACAAAAGGTGACCCATCTCTTACACTCCTGGCAAGGCAGGCTGTGTCCTAAGAGGGCTCCTGCATCAAGGAGGAACACCAAAGCCTCTGTTCCATATGGCACCTGTCAGGAAGAACATCACGTGATCGACATAGTACAGTTAACTCAAACACAAGAGAGGTTTTTGTACAACGCACAATCTGAACAGACATATATTGGAAGATGCTCTCATATGCGATCATGTACAAAAAGAAAAATTGCTGAAATAAGTTATTTGCCGAGGCTTTCACAATTCTTTCAAGCATGAAAGCCAGGATTGACCTCTGATTTTCCAGGTTCACACTGTGCGGTTATCCCACTAGAAGGTTATCTCTTTCTGAAATCAAAGATTAAATAATACTTTATCCTGGAGGATGAGATTAGAGCCTGAGTGACAGGTAGGATCCTAGCCGGATTTGAACCTGTGAAAAGCTGGTTACTAAGGCACCTCAGAAAATACTGCACTAACTCACCAAACTTTTGCGCTTCCATATACACGTATTACCTGCTGGTTACACTAATAAATGTATAGATGGCTTTATAACAATACAAGCTACTTTATTGTTTTCAAACTTGTACCCTGCAGCTCACACAGAAATCTCTACAGTAAGTGCATCAACCACCAGAGCTTGCTTATTTTATACCTTGAGACCTGATGAATGCAACTCCCTTAGCTATCTTAGCATATGGCCAATTTTTGGCCAATAAAGTTAATTGGATCAACATTGCTATGCAGCATGGCTAAGGGAGTTAAAGGTTTGCTGCTGACATATGGAGTGATAACAGCACAAACGTTTAAATCGCAGCAAGGCCAACACTGCCGTTCCTGCATACGCTACATCAACATTTGTTAATTGTAGCACCCTTCATTTTGAAGTGCTCAGAAAAACTGTAAGAGTGTGTTTTGAAGCTCTATAGAATAAGTTAAAATCATTGTATTTTGCCTTATTGTCTAAATTTGGAATCTGAGTTTCAAAAAAGCTATGTGCACATACTAAATGATCATAAACTAATCCTGACTAACTCCACCCCCAAACTCCACCAGTGCCTTCCAAATCTGTTGGTTCTGGAGTATTTGTTTCTGTTTCTAGTAATGCACTAAAATGTTGCACGAAATAAAAATGTCACAAGTAGAAACTGCTCTTAATAGAGGCATTGTTTCATGGTTGAATTATTTTGTGTGGTATTTAACCTCTAAGTCCTGCTGCACATACTCAAACAACCATCAGTTTGACAGCTAATGCCCTTATAGTGTGTTGTGCTTCATCCTCGCGCTGCACTCTGGCGCGAGGATGTCTCACGAGGTTGATGTATTGTTTGAATGATGTTCCGTGATCGGACTCTACTCGATGCGTTCCAGGGTTCTGACAACGTTAAGTCAGTTGTCTGGAGTCCTGGTGCGCAGCGGGAGCGTCTGGTTGTGGGTGCTTGAAGAAATTGGAATAAACGTCAAGTTCACAGCCTTAAGAAGTCTCTGAATCTCATTTTATAACATTGGCAACGAGCGGACGAAGAATCCACCCTAGCACCCACCAGCCAAGCTGTACTCACTTCGCCACCTCCTGATTCACTCTCGCTCCTGCCTTGCTGGCCTCATCCCACTTCCTCAAGATTCTACCCTCGACTTGAATTTGGGTTCGACTCCTCCCCTTCGCCGATCTGTGCTGATTTGGCCTTTCGCGGATCTCACGATGACGTCAGCTGCCCTCTGCTGGTTGTCATAACCACGGGACCACACATCGCTACACGGATTGGAGCGTCAAGGGAACATCACCGCGCAAGCGTCGAGCGGCCATTTTGAATACTCCCAGTCACTTAGCAACGAGGGTACACACTTCCACCGGAGCACGAAGACACGCATTTATACGTGACTTCGTTCCTTCGCACCTCTATGAAGGTAGGATATAGCCTGCATTCTTCTGCTGTGACAGGCACACCTTAAACATTAGATTTTAAAGGAATTCTTAACAGGACACTATATTCAGTTTGTACAATCTAACGGTGACAGGCACACCTTTCACCTTAATTTTATTTTTAAGCCTGCACCTTTCAAATTTTTGGATCAATATTCATCAACAATTTACACTTATTAATTTGTTTATTCTTACATTTTACTGCGTTGGCATTCATAAAAAGTGTTATTTTCGAATTTTAATGCTGTGGTAACTTTTTAAGGTTAAAGATATACAATACTTTCGGCCCGATTCACAGAATTAACTTAAGACTAAATCCTAAACTTACTACTTTGTGGTATTCACAGAATGCACTTACTACTTTTGGTATTCACAGAATGCACTTACTACTTATGGTATTCACAGAATGGATTTACGACTACTAACTTTACGTCCGCACTCGGGCCGGAAATTCCGGGCCGGAAATTCCGGGCCGGAGGCGGAGCTTCCTGGCCGGAGGCGGAGCTTCCGGGCCAGAGGTGGAGATTTCGGCCATGGCTAAATCCCTGCCACCGGCCGGAATCCCCACGTCCGGGCCGGAAGCTCCGCCTCCGGGCCGGAAGCTCCGCCTCCGGGCCGGAATTTCCAGCCCGAGTGCGGATGTAAAGTTAGTAGTCGTAAATCCATTCTGTGAATACCAAAAGTAGTAAGTGCATTCTGTGAATACCAAAAGTAGTAAGTGCATTCTGTGAATACCAAAAGTAGTAAGTTTAGGATTTTGTCTTAAGTTAATTCTGTGAATCGGGCCCTGTGTCTTTCTTCCATGGCGTCTTCACAACAGTTTGCGCAACCTCCTCCCTTTTTACAGAATCCTGGAAAACCAAGCATTCCATGGCGTCAGTGGGTAAAGGCATTTGAAAACCATATTGTTGCTATCGATGCTGTCAAGTTTTCTCCTGTACTCAAAGTTGCAATTTTGTATGGTTGCCTAGGTGTTGCAGCACAACATGTATTTGAGAATTTACCCAAATTTCCAACTCCGTCTGGAGAGGCTGGTGATGCAGATCATTGGAATTCTTATAATGAGGCATTATCTCGTCTCGCAAATCATTATGATGAAGAGCCAAACATAATGCTAGAAAGACACAATTTCTTTAGGAGAAAACAACGTGAAGATGAGACAGTTGAAGAATATATTGCACAATTGAGAGTGTTAGCTTCAACTTGCACATAGTCGTTGGATTATTTGGGTCATACCTTGTCCCCGGAAGGTATTAAACCCTAAGTATCTCTTATCAAAGCCATCAGTCATGCTACCCCTCCAAAAGACAAAGATTCACTTCGATCCTTCTTGGGCCCGTTTTGTCAAAGGATATGCTCAAACAGTTGAGCCATTACGTGCCCTTTTATGAAAAGGCTCCAAGTTTGACTGGTCTGAAGAAATTGCGTCTTCATTTGATCAAGTCAAAAAACTCATAATTGCAGCGCCGGCTCTACATCCCTTTCATGACTCCTCTAGATGTTTCATAATGGTTGATGCCAGTCTCACGGGTTTGGGGGCTGTCTTGGGTCAATGGGTATCAGGAAAGGAGCACACCATAGCTTTTTCGTCCAGAATGCTCAAACCTTACGAAACACATTATAGCACCATTGAACGTGAGTCACTCGCATGCGTTTGGGCTATCGATAAATTCAAAAATTACATTTGGGGACGCGAGTTTGATTTATTCACGGGTCATAAACCACTCACGCAATTGCTCAATGGTGATGGGCTTGGAAAAGCCTCAGCCAGATTGGTCAGACTTCTGTCCAAGTTACATGAATTTCATTTTTCTATTAAACACATTTCAGGGGAAAAAAATTTCAGGGCGGATTGCCTTTCGCGCATGGCGTTTCAGGATCCTTCTGAAGTTGAGGCTATTGAGGACATTGAATGTGTTGTTGCTGCTCTTGATGCAACCAAATTATGCCCCTGCATTTCTGAACAGTCCTGGTTTGAAGCTCATAATCAGGATGAAAATTTGAAATTAGTAACTGAATATATTGTCAAGGGTTGGCCAGAAAATAGGAAACTTTCTAGTGAGTTGAGAGCATTTGCCATGGTTGCATCAGAATTCTCTTTGGTTAATGGTTTAGTAATGAGACATAATTCCTTTGTACCTCCCTCCAGTCTCAGAAATGATATCATTCAATTTGCACACCATGGTCATCTTGGAATTTCAAAGAATTCACAACTCATTAAGTCTCACTATTGGTGGCCATCTCTTGAATCTCAGGTCAAATTTCACATTGACTCATGCCCTGAGTGTCTGTTATCTGACAAAAAGTGGAAAGTCATGAGCACGCCCTACATCCTGTTCCTTTTCCCGATAAACCTTGTGAGAAAGTCGGGCTAGACTTCTCTGGTCCTTATGATGTTCTTCCCCATGACCTAAGATATCTCAGTTTGCTGATTGACTATCATTCCAAGTGGGTTTACCATATGTTCTGTGATTCAGCCAATTCCACTAATGCTGTTAAGTTTCTAAAAAATATATTTTTGGTAGAAGGTTCACCTTCTGTCATGGTTACAGACAATGGCACTCATTTCATTTCTGAGAAATTTAGTTCATTCTTGGCTGAACGAGATGTTAAACATTTTAAAGTTGCTCTATATTCACCGACTTCGATTTAGTAGAAAGAGCACACAGATTAGTTAAAGATGCCATTCAAGCGGCCATTTCTTCTCATCAAGATGTACAAGATTTTCTTGAGGCTAAGTTGTGGTCTTATAACATTTCTCCACATTGCACCACAGGTGTTTCTCCGTTTTCACTATTAAGGAACAGGACTGCTCACACCAGTTTATGTCCCAATTGGTTACATAGTAAGAACAACAAGAGGAGTGTTGGAAATCAAAAATTGGCTTCCAAAGTTTTAAAAAAACAAGATCTGAAGAAGTCGGTGTTTGATTCTAAAAATTTTTTTGATTTACTTGAATTAAAAATTGGCGATTGGGTTCTCATCAAAAATCCTAAAAAAGTAACCAAGGGTTTGTCGAAATTTTCCCCTCCAGTACAGGTCACCGGTGTCAGCAGAGGTTCAGCCTTACTTGGCTTCAAAGGATGGTGGAACAAAAGATCTTTAGTACATCTTTCTGTCTCACAGGCTCGCTCCTTACTTAATTTAACCAAAAAGTAGTTTGAAAATTGTGACTGGTCTTTTTGGTTAAAAACCCCAACATCTGAATTTGCAAGTTCTTCCACATCCTGCATCCCAATTACACATTCCACATCATGTACTTTAGGTACACGTTCCAACTTGTCTGGTCCATCCACTTCTGACACTGATGTGGTTAATGCTGACACCTATTCTTTACCACCAGAATTAGGCATTAGCAATAGAAAATTACCTGCCAAATTGAATGATTACGTGTTATCATGATTTGATATGTCATTTCATGTTATTGCATTTTTCTTGTTTTACTTCCTGCATTATTTCTTGTTACATTTTTATTTGTCCTTATCTCCTTAAGTTGTTGCTTTTCTTCCTTGTGAAGAGGGAGAAGTTATAGTGTGTTGTGCTTCATCCTCGCGCTGCACTCTGGTGCGAGGATGACTCACAAGGTTGATGTATTGTTTGAATGATGTTCCGTGATCGGACGCTACTCGATGCGTTCCAGGGTTTTGACAACGTTAAGTCAGTTGTCTGGAGTCCTGGTGCGCAGCGGGAGCGTCTGGTTGTGGGTGCTTGAAGAAATTGGAATAAACGTCAAGTTCACAGCCTTAAGAAGTCTCCGAATCTCATTTTATAACAGCCCTTTAGGCATTAAAACCTAGTACTCTGCAGGTACCTCGAATAAAGAAGGTTGTTTAGAGTGTCTGGCAGCCTGTAGGCCAGTTGGATACATTTTTCTACCCCAAGCAGAGAAATCGTGTTGTCCAAAACTCCTGTATTTAGGCACAGTTGCCATGAGAGCCCCACGCTATGGTTTGAACTGTGGCCTTACTCTGCTATCTCTGTTTTGTGCTATTTACCTCCCTCACCTTCTTCCACCACCCCACCTCTCTTTCCTGCCCTCACTTTTTAGGCACCCACTCAGTTTCACCCTTGCTGGGGTTATTTCTCTAATCCATGCAGTGTTGTATTCTTTCTGAGGCACTTGTGGCTTACACAAAGACCTTGATCAGTGGGACCATGAAGGGCACACCTTGAGCAGTTGTTTCTGTAGAAATACCTGTGAAAACTATGGCTTTTGGTCATATTCTTAAAGAAATTGTGCTGCAAAATGAATATCTTTTATAAACATTTCTCATGGGGAGTACCCCCGAACCCCTTCGAGGATAATAATCCTCAAGCAAAGTCATGCTGTTATTTTTTTATGCCTCACCATTTTCAAACGTTACCACCTGCCGCTGCTCTCAAAGGCTATCCTTTTCCTCTTCAGCTATCTTTCCTTTTCTTTCTATTTCTCCTCCCTTTCTCTCTGTTTCTCTTCCCTCTCTCGCAATTTATCTTCCCAGGCGCATTCCTCAGGTCTCTCACGCCTCTTCTCCTCCTGTTCCTGATGAGCTAGTCTTAGCTTCTCCTTCTGAAACTCTGGCCATCTCCTCTTCCTCAGCCTTAACCTTCTCGAAAGCCAACTGCCAATTATCAGAACCCCATTCAAAGGGTCACAGGGCAGGCAGGCTTTACTGGATCCAATTGCAAGGATTGAGACCTTGTGCTCCTGTTGTCCCAGGGCTCGTCCTACTATGAATACTGGGCAATGGGACAAAGTACCCCTTGAGCATTTGACTCTCAGTGGTAGGGTGAGTTGAGCAGTCCAAAGCTTCTCGTAGGGCAGGTAGACACAGGGGGCGAACATCGGCTCACAATTAAAAATACATTCAATAGCAGCATTAAATGATTATCCAGACAAATACTTGCTCTTATGACAAAAGGAGTTTTTATATACCAACACAAAGTAAAATACAGCATTCACAAACAATGCACACAGTCCCCTGACATCAGGGCTCTAGTGTTTCAATAGGCAGGTTCTTTAACACACTCCCCTCTCGCTAGTGGTAGTAGGCATTGCTCATTCATTATAGGCGACAGCCAGGTAAAGCCCCACTAGTGGTCTGAGTTTCAGAAGTCCCACTCTAACTCTAATTAAAGTCAAAAGTGTTCCATCACCAAAGCACTATATTTAAAGCATTTTCCCCCGGTGTCTTCCTGCCTGCCAATCAGTCTTACCCCCATCAGCAGGACTTGCATGACCAGTCTTCGAGATCATCCCCCTCGTGGGTACGGAGAGTTCAGCAGCTGTTGCTGTTGCTAGTAAGTATCGCACACGCTGCCTTGCAGGGGCAATTGTCAGGTATCTTTGTTTTCCTCACACGCAGTCCTGTGGGGACAGCAGCCTGGTGTCTTTGATGCTCCTTCTTTGGCAGTAAGTTTCCTTGGATCCTTCCCACAGGCGCGGGGGAAATGCAACGCTCCTGGTGCAGATCCTCAGGCAGGGATCGGGAGTGCACGAACCACGCTCATTTTCTTTTTCCCCACCTGACATATGGGGTAACTGTCCTTATTCTGCACACAGGCTATGTCCCGATCAGCAAGGCAGCAATCTTCACGGCTGCCCAATATGGCATGCAGGGTCACCCACTCCCCTCCACACAAGGGTTACTGCTCATTCGTCATGTCAGCAATCATCATGGTGGCTCCACTTGTCATGCTTGGTCGCTGACTCCACTCCTCAAATGGGCTATGGTCTAATCAGCACAGGAGTTATTTTCACAGCAGTCTCACCTGGCATATGGGTTGTTGACTCTACTCTGCACATGGGCTATGGCCCGATCGGCACAGCAGTAATCTTCACGGCAGCCCCATCTGGCATACGGGGTTGCTGACTTCCCTCTGCACACTGGCTACGAACGACTGCAGATGCCATCTCCTCATACCTTGCTTCAGCGGTCCAATCACCAGCATCTCCCACTGTACCTCTTTCCCACCAGCTCTATTCTCTTCCCCACAGGGCCAACAGGTTTTGGCAAGCACGCAGGCACTGGTGCTCCAGGGGCATGTGGTCTTGGGTACCCTGGGTTATGTCTCCTCACCCAGCTGGGAGACTGGCAGGCCATAACTTCCAGTCCTGGTCACAGGCAGGAGTATTGCAGAGCTTCTCCTTCTCACTCAGCCTGACTGACTGCTTCAAAGTTGACAGAATTGGGGACATTGAACTCCCCTTCTTTTAGTCAATTTCTAGACACTAAATGTGATTGGAAGGTTTGAGTCTTTGAAGTTTATGTTGCGGTCTCGTTCCTTTAGAAGTGCTCTCTCCTCTGCCTTGCCTCCAGTGAGCAGTCTGTCACAGCAGGAGGGACTCCAAATCTAACAGCCCAACAGCACAGGCCATGGGAGTGACGAGAGGTTCACACCTGGACATCCGCCACTGTGACTTGTCTATCAAAAGGTTACCCCAGGGCCTCAACCTTACTCTTTAGGACTCTCTTTTCAGCCTCATCTCCTTCCTGAGATGTGCCCAGGCCCCTTTTCCAGTTACCTCTCTCTGAATCGGCGAGCATACTTTGAAGAGTTCTGAAGAGCCTGGCTCTCCCTTCCTCCAGTGTGTTCTACCGACCTCACAGGAATGCATCAATCCACAAATCTGTCTTGGGGGCAGCAGGGAGGATTCCTCTACTTCCTCATGCTCCACCTGTCAGTCCTGGATCTCCCAAAATGGAGCCCAGAATCTTCCTTCTATTGTATAATTCATAGGCACACATACACCCAACACATGCATATAACACACAAGCACTGTACAGAACTACATCTTCTGTGTATTTTACAAGGCACACATACACCCTGCACATGTGTACAACACACACACACACACTGTACAACATTACATATTTTGTGTATTATGCCATTCACACACATACACCCATCACATGCATATAACAAACACACACTGCTCAGCACTACATCCTAACTTGATGTAGGCGGGTGTAGGCTAAGCACACAGCAGTGGAACTGTACATGAGTTAGCCTATAGGCCCCACTTCCTGCCTGTTCACTTCCATTGATCACTACATGGTCTGCTGCCACCACCACATTTGTGCTGCTTGAGTCTGTGCAAAGGCAGGAGCCTTTCACCTCTAAGGGTAGCGCTTTGGGAGACCCTACCAGTCCAGCAAGTGAATACGTGAGACAGGCCTAGGTCATGGTGCACATGCATTATCTGTGTTTGCCCATAACAAAATTCAACACCAAGGTTTCAGATATTATTGCAGTTGGGGACATTCAGGGCAGGGATACACGTTCATCAACATGCAAGGGATTTTTCTGTCACAACAATGCTCTTAGTAGAGATGTCAGAAAGCCCAGTATTGTCTTTTCAGTGATTTCGGATTTTCTGATATGTGATTTTGAGGGGGGCTATGGCACTAAAGCAGAATGTCTGGTCTTTTCAACCCTTTGAAATTGTTTTTGTTTACTTACATACCACTCCTGGGGCTTAATGTCATTATTTTAGTTTTCTGATGTTTTGTCTTCAGACAGTTTAGCATTAATAGTTTAGTAGCACATAAGTTGCATCTAGAAGTTGTTCCCTATCTTGGCAAAATACCATTAAATCTCTAGGTATTTCAGGAATATGTGAGTAAGTATCTTCCTAGAGTGGAGTGTATTTCTGATTATGTGTCCTCAAGAAGGTTTGTGATGGTACAGAGAAGAAATTTGGCCAATCAAAGGTTTCTCTAGTTTCGACGATATAGAGCTTCAGTCCACCAAAATGATTGCCAATGTCTATGTCAAAAAAGGCAGCAGGGAAGGGATGGGTGGCATTATGGCTATGTTTGTGCAAAAGGTGCTGAGCACTGAAGATCTTCTCACTCATTATAATAATAGGCTGTCGTTGGACCATCTCCGGATCTGCTTGCACATGGATGAGATGTTCTCTTGTTCTTCTTGTGAAAATCTGTATGACATTAGTTTCAACTTGCATTTTTGTGTGGGGGAAGTACAGGGATAACTTGCAATTCCAATCCAATCCAATAAGTCTTTATTCGATCTCTTTAAAACAGATCATAAAAGCACAATTTCATCAAACACCCCATAAAATACAATAATACAAACAATATTTAAAAACTTTTAAAATCATTTAAAATCTTGACGAGCTTTAAGTGACTCTTACACCGGGTCCAGTTAATAAATGTACATTTATGTCTTGCTTATACCATTTAGACCATCTAGCAGCCTCACACCTTTCTTTTTCTCATACATGCCCACAAAACTACGGTGCCACCCTACATTGGTTAAAGTTGTATTGCCTTAAAATTGGGAGAATAAAGGCTTCTCTTTCTGCCTGATACATCTTGCAGAATAGTACTAAGTGTAGGTCCGACTGGGGCCATTGGTTATCGCAGGGTCATGAGATCAGGTCTGAATGTTTACATTTCCTCTCTGGATACCCAAACATCAAAGGGATGAGGTTGAGGTGAAATCACAGTAGGATGTATCTATGTTGCGCTATTGTGGTGCGAGCTAGGTGGGAGTATCCTTCCTCTAATCTAGAGGAGATAAGATAATAGGCGAGGGACCCCTTTTGTCAATGATTCTTTTCTCTAAGAGCACGGTCAACCTTCTGCATATTTGCCTCAATTAATTTCTGTTTAGAGAGCCTCCTACAGGCTGTTTGGTCCCTAAATAATTCTCCCAAACCAATAACGTTTAGTTCTGCCTCTACATATCGAAGCCATCCAATCTTTTTGTAGTGATCCAGCTCCAGACAGTCTAGTTATACGTCAGGTTATATTGGCCGTGGTTCTACACCATATGGAGAGCCATACATTAATTGGCTCTGTTAGAAATGGGATTTCTGGTTGGCTAGGGCATGCACCTAAGCCAGGCAGAAATCACCACTCTAGTCAGGGCAAGGGAGTTACACGCTGAAGATAACCCCTGCTCACCCCCTTGGTAGCTTGGCACGAGCAGTCAGGCTTATCCCAGAGGCAATGTGTAAAGCGTTTGCGCAACACACACACACACACAGTAGCAGCGCACTAGGCACACCACAAAAGAAACTCCACACAAGGTTATATAAAAAAATAGCCTTTGTATTATCCAAAACACATTGGAATCATAATCATACATATACACTCTGCCAACTGGCCCTAGGCAATAATTTACAGGGGATTATATACACATGACAGGGCCAATCGGGCCACTGTCAGAACCTTTAGAAAGCACTAGTAGCAAAAATAAAACACCACCAGTAACTACTGGCACAATAATGACCTCAGCATTATCACCTGTAACATAAACGCATTATGTCTGCATCAAAACATGGGATAAAACACATTATGCATAACCTTTGGCATAAATACTGGGCATAAACACATCCTGCATAACATTAGGCATACACACTTGGCATAAACACATTATGCAATCCCTTAGGGCCTTGCACCCTACCAGTACACACAGGTACCACCATGGAAATGACCCCAGGCCAACTGGCCTTTCTAGGGGGCCCAATGCCCTTTGTCTCAAATGTCAGGGTTTGTAACTGGGGCCTTCCACTGGTTCCTTTGGCTGCCACTGCAGCAAAAGCAAAGTGTGCAAGGCACTGGGGGCGAGGGTGCACCTCACCCCTTTCTCTTCTCAAGCCACGAAAAATGCCACCGTTGCAGCTGCCCGCGCTCTTGCGGTGCAGCTGTAGAAAATTGCCTTGGCATAACCGTGCCTCGTGAGCCCCCACTGGGACTCTACAACCATTATTGCCCCCAAACTTAGAGCACATACCATAAGTGATTCCTGCAAGGGCAGCTGCCCACTACCACTCGGGGCAGCTGCTCTATGTGGCCAAAGTGGTTTCCTCAATGTTGCAGCTGCCTGCAATCCGGCGGTGCATCTGGGACACAATTAGGCGCCAACAGCGTACTTCTCAGACCTCACTCACCGACCTGCACAGACGCCGGCCCCCAGGGACCTCAGGAGTTCTTGCACCGGCACGTCTGGTCTCCTGATCCCAGCAGGGATTCTTCTCTTCTTGTGAGGAACCGTGTAGAGCAGGCGACCATTTCCGGGCTCTTCTCCTCCGCTCTTCGACTCTCGGAGCCCGTGAGGCGCAGGCTCCATCCTCTGCCGGGCCTCGCACACAACCAGGCGAGCTCCTGCCTGACTTCCAGTTTTGCGGGCAGGTTCAGCACTTGGAACAAGGTGGCATCAAGCGTCTGCCACCGGCTCGCATAGGCACAGTGGGAGCCCTCTTCCTGGGGCAACACGGAGTGAATCTCCTCCTGGCACTACACACGGGGCTCTCACTTCCACACGGGAGCCCAGCTTGACTTTCAGTGTTGGCGCGGCTCCTCCCACAACCAGGCAGCTTGCCTGGCTTCCGGGTTGCCGCTCGCAGCGGCCGCGGCTCCTTTTCTCGGCGGCTCCTCTTCTTTTCGGGGCAAAGTGTGGGGTAGGCTCCCGCCGTAAAACAAACATTAAATGAGGGGTGGGAACCCGCTCTTCACAAACACCAATGAGGGGTGGGCACCCGCTAACAGGAGCATACAACAGCAGGGTGGGCTCCCACTCTTCAATAATTAAAACTCCAATGCGGGGTGGGCTCCCGCTTTGCTCTTGAAGTATGGGGGAATCCCCACATGCCGCAGCCTCGTGCTGCAGTATACCAGCACTCCTCCTGGAGTAAGAATATAGTGCCCACGAGGTGCTAGCAGCCAGAAATGTAGAGTGGTACAGCTGGGCCCAGGCAGGCCAGCTCACAGGGCCCTCCAGCAGAGAGGCAGTCCCTCGTGGCAGTTCCTCCTGGAGCCCAGCAGCAGCAAGCCCCCAAGTCACCAAGAAGCACAACCTTTACATGGGGTCACAGCCCCAATATATATAGTACATTTCGTTGTCTGCCCAAGGCACAGGACTTGAGTGGTTTTGGAGCACTTTGTTTACAAGACTCCTCTTCCCCTTTGTCAGGTGGGGGCTCGGTGATCAGACACACCACAGGGGGGCGGAGCCAACATTCACCCAGGCAGGCACAGACCTATTCAGGGTCAGTGAACTACTCCTCCCACTACTCCAAATGCAGATCCCCTATTCAGCCTAGCGCTGACTCACCTTGCCCTCCCTGGAGCCACACACGCCTCACCAGCCCCTGTCACTCCAAAGCCAGACATGCAATCCACATCAGGCAGGCAGACACATAGCACGCAGAAATGCCAACTTCTAAAATAGGTATAATAAATCTGTGCACACCATTGCGTAGCATTTATTATCACTATTCCAAATATACCAAACTTGACCACGCTGCTCCTCTCATATCAGGAATTACCACTGAAACACTTATCAGGGAATCCCCAATGCATTCCTAGGGGAGGGCAGCCCCATGGCAGTGAGAAACCAAAATGGCTGTTTGTCACTACCAGGACATGTCATACACGTAAGGTACATGTCATACCTTTTACCTAAAATGCACCCTGCCCATAGGGCTAGCTAGAGCCTACCTTAGGGGTGACTGACCTGTAGTAAAAGGGGGGTCACAGATATGGCACACACTTTAGGTGCCATGTCACAGCGGCAGTAACACTGTGCGCACAGGCCCTGCAATGGCAGAGGCCTGAGACAGGTTTGAAAGGCTACTTTGGTGGGTGGGGCAATCAGCGCTGCAAGCTCATCAGTAGCATTTAATTTACCGGCCGAGATACCACTTTACAAGGGACTGGCAGGTAAATTAAATATGCCAAACAGGTGTAGACCAATCTTACCATGTTTACCACAGAGAGCACACGCACTTACACTGGACAGCAGTGCTAAAGTGCCCAGAGTCCTAAAACCACCAACACCATGTCAGAAAAAAGGCTAGGAGAAAGGCAAAAAAGTTTAGGGATGACCCTGGAAAAAGGGCCAAGTCCAACAGGCACCATTCTAATAGTGTCTATCATATGAGGTAACCCTAATTCGAGGTGTAAAATATAATTAGAAAACGATGAGGGTAACGATACCAGAGATGTAAAGAAACTGTCTTCCAGAATTTGGAGTTGGTCAATGTGCGCATACCCCTGACTCCCGCCCCATATGTTACCGCTGCCTTTGTCTTAGCGTGGTAAATGTTCTTAATTTCGTCCAGTGGACTGGCTCCTAGCTTCTTGACAAAGCCCTTGATGGCTACAAGACTTCTTTCCATGCCTAACACTTTTGCCGCCACCAAATTGGCCCATGAATGGTTTTTGTCAAAAAAGACTTCCAGATATGGGAAGGACTCTACCACTTCTACTTTCTTTGAGTCCAGGTGAAAGTGCGCGGATTTTGCACCTTTTTTGGTTCCTGCTATAATAATGAAGGATTTTGTTTCATTCACTTTGAGATCTAAGGAATCCATGAAATATGCATATGAAGTTATAAGGCTTTGGAGTGCTACCCCCGTCCTAGCAATTAGGACTGCGTTTTCAGCATACACTAGTATCGGTAGGGGGGTGTTATCAAATGTGGGGACATCTAGAGGAGAGCCAGTCAGGGCAGCCTCTACCCCATTTGTGTAGATGGAAAAAAGAAAGGGGGCGAGGACACATCCCTGCCTGACTCCTCTTTCAGTCTTAAATGAGCGTGTGCATTCCCCATTTATGCCATACCAGACATAAGCCATGGCGTTAGTGTATTGTTGACGAATAAAGCTAATTATAGCGGGGGTCAATCCCCATCCCCTCCATCAGGAGCCACAGCTTCTGATGGGAAACACAGTCGGACGCCACTGTCAGGTCCATAAAGGCCATATAGATTTTCCCGCCTTTTGCTTTTGTATATTTCTCTATACAGAGTGAGAGATTAAGGCATTGGTCTACAGTACCCTTTCACCTCTGGAAACCATATTGTCAGAATGTTGTGTTTTTTTGGGCCATTCCTCCAACCTGAATAGTAGGAGCCGTCCCATGAGCTTGGCAGTTGTGTCCAGTAGGGAGATGGGCCTGTAGTTCTTTGGGTGGCCCCTGTCCCCTTTCTTGTATATTGGGACTATAACGCTATGCTTCCAGGATGAGGGGGGCCCTTTTAACGCTATGTTATTAAAAACGTTAGTTAGTAGGGGAGCCCACAGGTCATAATTTTCTTGAAAAAGGTTGATCAGCACCTCGTCAGGCCTGGAGCCTTCCCTGGGACACATGCTACCAGTCCTCGTCTAACTTCAGAGAGTGAAAAATTAAGGCTGTTGCTGAGGGGTCGGTCTCGAGTAGAGGCGTAACAGTAAAGGTAATGGAACCGAAGATGCTTTCAAAGTGGCCCACCCATGACTCTTCGTCTACATGTACATCCAGGGATGGGTCCTTGAGATGTTTAAAGTGAGGAGCATTTATTACTTTCCAAAAATCGCTACTGTTACCTGCTTGCTTGAGACCATCCCAAGCTTTCTCCTTAATGTTCTTATCTCTTTTTCTTCTAGCGGATTTATAGTCGCTACCTAGTGATCTTATTAATGTGGGATTTCTAGGATAGATTTTTAATGCATTGACAAGGGCTCTTCTTGCTTTAGTGCATGGGGAGTCAAACCAGCTTTTGGCAGATAAACTACTTGTTGAATTGTAGCGGGTAAGGGCAACTTTTATTTTTGCCATAAGGTCTCTAAACTGAGATACTAAAAATGGTGGAGAGGTCTCCTCGACCAAATAGTATATAATATCATCCTGTATATGTGCTATAATTGCAGGAACCAGATTCCGTTTCTCAACTTGTGCCCACTTTAATTGGTACCCATTTTACCTTGTTAGAGAGATGTTTGCGATTTCCAGGTGGTATTTTACTTTCATACAGGGAATCCCTAGCTGGGTGAATAGAATGGCGTGGTCACTATAACATGTGAATAAATGATCTCTATGGGACACTTTTTCACTGGATGGAAGTGAAGCTAGGATAAAATCGATCATAAACTCATAGTTACCCCGCCTGAATGTTTTCCCTATGTGGCCTGCCTTCGTATTATTAATTATTCCCATATTCCTAGTATATAGGAGTCTGTTAAGGCTATCTCCATATTCATTATGGATAAATTGGGGGAAGGGATTACCCTGGGGATCGTCCAAACCACATATCATAACCTCATTATACTTGCATAGGTGAATATTAAAATCACCCACTCACATTATGTTAACAGGGCCCTTTTTCGTGAGCAAATTAATTTCATCTAGCTCGCTTTTTCATTCCTCTACCACTAACTTTATATATCCACCAAATTCATTGGTATATTAGGAGACAGACTCCATTGTTCTTAGTCTTTAACAAGAGTAAGTGGAAATGGGTATACCGGGTGTCAACCATCCTTACATGTAATGGTGGAGTGTTGGAGATCAATCTTAAAAGTCCCCCTTCTCTCTGCCTGACACTGAGGGCATTGCTGCTGTGTAGAAAAAGCGAAAACAAGAGACAAAAACGGGTTCATTGGCCCATGTTTCCTGGAAACAGATAATCTCCTGTGATTGCCAGAGATCATGCCCTTGTTCATTGCCTATCTTTGATGCAATGCCCGCCACATTCCAGGACTCTAAGCTAATCTTATTTATGTTGACTACACTTCGAGAGGGAGGGATCTCAGGGCTTCCCTGTATTACTGGCACTAGATTAACTGAAGTGATTACTCCCCCATCACCAAGAAGGACATCAGGTATTAGTCAATCACAGATTTCCAGGTCTGACAGATCAAAGTATCGGTTGTGAAGTCTTACCCACTGGATGCTGCTAGGTCCCTCTCTGTAACTCACTGGTCGACTTGACCTTGCCCTGTCCCTATGATCAATTCCAAACATGACGTGCTGGTTATAAAAATGCTCTATCGATAGAGGGATGATCTGAGTGCTCTTAGTAGAAATTCTATGGTGATGGCTTAAAAGTAAGTTTCCTACATATGCGTTGTTAAAATTTACCACCACACAGTCTCCGGCAGTAGATTTAGTAGAAGTGCCCAGCCACTCCACTCTCCTGGCCATAATAATTTGTTTGGATAGCGGTTGACTCCTCATCCCTTAATCAATTAGGTGGCATTATAGCCAGTACAGGCACTTCGCCTGCACCCGCTGCCAGACTCCTGAGGGGGACTTCAAACACATGTTTTGGGACTGCGCCACTATCCAACAGTACTGGGACAGAATACACCGGACACTCCAAGTGACGACCAGCATATGACCATGTCCACATGGGAAGCCTGTGCCCTAGGAATCTTCCGCAGGCGGAAGACCGAAAAGGTGCAATGCCGCTTTGCCTCCCTAGCCATTCTCTTAGCAAAAAGGGGTATAGCCATGCATTGGCAGGCCCCAGCGGGACCCCCCCTCCCCCGAAGCAGCCTGGATAGGCGCCATGAAAAAGGGGGGTGCGGCGGAAGAGGAGGTACTGGGGGATGAGGAAGTGAAGGGAGTACGTAAATATCCCATATCTCTGTAGTGGGCACAATTATTATACCAATTCACGCACGAAACAACGCAAGCAGAATCACCGGTAGCCTCTCAATCTCAGACTCCACCCCTATCCCCCATGGGACCGGCAGAAGACAGTGCAAGGCCAAACCCAGACGCCTAAGGCTGGAGATGTGATAGTGGATGGGATCACCTGGTGTGGCCCTATGTCAGGACAGCCCGTCACGGCCCCCCCCACACGCACGGCGCCGCACCGTGTAATGGAAACACAACCAACCACACAATCTTTTTTTTTACAAGTATACATTCCTGCAGCTCCCCAACAGCTTTCCCAGTTCACCCCCAGGGTTGGTAGTTTTACATCTACATCGGCTGTTCCGAAACCGATGACTTTTAAATGGAAACGCATTCATTAAATATTATATGAGATAACACAAAAAGGTAATTGTGGGGATAAAAAAACAATCCACGATCTTGGGAAACTCACTCAGCCAGATTCTAGCAAGAATACTAGTACAGAACCAAAATTTAG
This sequence comes from Triturus cristatus, assembly GCF_964204655.1. Classification (NCBI taxonomy): domain Eukaryota; kingdom Metazoa; phylum Chordata; class Amphibia; order Caudata; family Salamandridae; genus Triturus; species Triturus cristatus. The sequence goes on along the minus strand of NC_140583.1, from coordinate 1,152,072,229 downwards.
GCAAGAGGGTATCTCCCAGAATGTTTTACTGTACCTTGTTTAATGTGTTGGATATGCAATAAGGTTGTGAATTCTGTTCTCCACAGTTATTTCTCCACTGTCTACAGATACATCTTAATATATCATAATGATATTATGTCAACTTGTAAAATGAAATGCTAGATCCCAATAAACACATTTAAACAAAAATAAATTATAGCCAGTACAGGCATTTGTCCATTAGCCCGGTCGTTGATTCAAACTGATTATTCCGCAGAGAATTTACATTTGCCAGGACCAGTACTAGTGGGGAGGCCGCTGGTGGAAGGCGGGGAACTTGGTCTGAGCAATAATCTATATCCGCCGTGAGACTATCTGGTCTCCCCAGCGGCCGAGAGTCAGTTCTTGTATCCCCCAATGCTGGTTGTGCCTGGTGAGTCAAGTCCCTTGAGCCTGGTGGCAATAAAGTTGGATCCTTCGGCAACAAGTTTGAATGACTTGAGTAGGGGAATTATCATTAAGTAAACCCCCTAAAGAAGTCCTCAGCAGGTGGGGCAGAGGTTCCATTGATAGATGCCTCTCAGTTAACTCTATCTCATGGTTGAGTACGTTTGCTGCTCTGGACAGAAATGCGTCACGCGTTGCTACGGTCCCTCCACCTGCTTTCTCACTAGTTCCTTTCCTCTTCACCATTTTTGTAAGCAAAATAAATAAATAGACAGTACCTTAGGTCAGGCGTTGGATGTTAGAGGGGGGGCCCAGCTCAGCCTCCTCTGGGCTCCGACGGGCATGCACGGGCCAGCCCTTGGCCCGGGCTTTGCCCGTGGCGTACCCAAGCACGACCAGCGCCCTGGGACTCCTGGCGCCTTTTCCAGGCATGTAGTATCGCAGTGAGGCAGGAAAGCGAGCACTGATGCTGCCTCCAGTATCGTTGGCGGTTGCAATTAGATGAGATGAACCTGGATGGTCACAATGTTCGTGCGATTTGTCTGGAACATGTTTGCCCACCATTCCTGGTGTGTTTTTGCTTTCTGCTGGGAGCATCCAGTGTTTAACTGAATTTGGGGCTCTCTGGCACTGCAGTTGAGCGGGCTTGAAAGGCACACCATGTGGGCTGTTGTTTTTTGGTCCAAACACGGCCCATTGGATGGAAAAAAACATCTCACACACTAGCCAATTCAAGCTGGCAGCGTCCTGAGGCCTAGGTCCTTGCAGATGCTTAATCTTCTCAGAGCATTGCTGGGCGTCATCTCATGATAAATTCTGCTGAGGTGTGCGCTCTAGTCTGCCTCGCTGCTGTGGACCACAGAACACCATGTTATTGTTATTCGCCGTTTATCTAGTTCACAATCTGCCACTGTAGTCGAGGGGTGGCTGCCCAAATGGCTCCGGGCTTCCATCACATACCCAAGTTTGATTTGGAAGGTACTATTATGAGCTCGTGATTCTGTTCTTCTGAATATTGTGCGTTGCTTCAGGAACTTTTCCCTTGGTGCTGCCTTATGTAAATTAAAAGAGCTTAAAAAATCAATAAGCAAATACTGAACGTCCACACAGGTTTCCCTAAACCCCGCCTGTTTTAAGGCGCCTCTATTTGCTGTCACGGATTGTTAGTAGCCATTTAGTAGCTCTACACATCACCTCAGCATAGCTTCAAGCACAGGAAGACATCTTTAGGTCTCGCCTAGGCAGCGCGCATACGTTACTCTAGGAGGACCTTCAACCATCAGTCTTCACTTTTCAAGCACTGCACTCGTGCTTGTGGAGGCATCCACCTTGCGGGAGCAAGCAGCGGCGTGGCCACGTTAATTACAAACATATGGCAGCTGCTCGCTCCCGCAAGGTGGATGCCCCCACAAGCATGAGTGCCGTACTTGAAAAGTGAAGACCGCCGATTGCGATGCTGCTTGCGTGGTTTGTTGTTGCTAGAGGAACTACACGGATCAGGTAGAGTGTTTTTGTCCCCCATTTAACCTTCATTTGTGTGTTTTTAGTAGCCCGTGCACAGTCATGCATTACTCTACCCTTTGCCCGAGCTGTTTGCCTATGCCTCCTGACTGTTATACCTAAACTCTAGTCTAGAGGCTTTCAGCTTTGTGGCACCATTCTTGTGGGTTTTAGACTAAAAAAGATATATGGCACTCAGTCCTCTGAACCTCTTGATGTCTGGTTTACATCCCTACTTATCTTGATAAACCTCAATCGTCCCTCTCTCCCCGCGGCTCAGCTGAATGCATCCCTTCTGTATTTTGCTTTTCCAACATCTAGTCAGTTTCCTGCATAAATGTCAGGCAACATAAAACCTTTAAAAATATTTTTTAACGAGACCTGCATCCTCCCTTGGTTCCTGGGTGCCTATTCTGTCGGTGAGGAGCTGATGGTACCTTTGAGAAGTTCGACACGGTGAGCCTTCCGGGCGTTCTCAGTTCTAACAAGCATTGGCAAAGCCAACAGTTCTAAGGCATGCCAGTGAAGGCTCACTCAAGCGATGTTTGTGGGTATTAGAACAGTAAATGCCAACTTGCTAATTGCAGTACTAATGTTTGTAATGTACAGTTATTTATTTGCAACATTTGTTCACTAAAATTTGCAGCGCAAACTCTGACAAATATCTTGATCACCCGATATAATTTTGAATGCAGAGATAGCCAGCCTTATCACTCCATGTTCAACATTGCTCATCCCGAAGTCTGACACGTGCTCGTGACTTGCTGTTTGATTAGCGCTGCCCACGGCTCTTCCTATCAGACAAAGGAATCTGTTTCATTACAGTGTTGTTTCGCTGCTTTTTACATGGCTATAAATACCATATGGGTTTTAATCTTTCAAATGGGTGTGCTTTAAAAGATGGTCTATGACAGTTTAAAGTGTGAAATTGTCAAAGGGAACTGGAGGAACAGTTTAGCTTCAGAACATAATAACCTTAACTTTCAGAGGTGCCTGCGAGAACTCATTAAGATGAACTATTGTGCCTGAGAAAGATGAAGCGGGGTAGCGGCGGTGACTGCTGACACTCAAGCAGGCGAGGACATGCACGTATACACGCACACAACACACATGAGCACATGCACACAAGCACATGCACTAATGCTTCACTATTGGATTACAAAAACAAACAAGCATTGGCATAGCCAATAGTGTTTAGCCATGCAACAGTTGCTGTTGTTGCACCAAGGACATTGTGCTGAATAACTAAATACTTATAAGGTCCCAAAGCGAGACCTATTGGCTATGCCAATGCTTGTTCTTAAATTTCAATAGGTTTTACCCAAACATACCCCACACTTACTGCTCAATGGTCAAAAACTAATCAGATGTTTAGTACTATAGCTGAACCCTGGGCATATTCACCCAAATGTTTTATTTTGCACCCACTTGCTGCATTTCAAATACTTCCACGTATCATACTGTAGGTACGTATGTGAGGTTTAGTGTAGTAGATACAGGGTGTTATGGGGTCTAATGCAAGCCCACCTGATCGGTGTTGGGTGTTAAAATACACCAATAATCAGGATGCAGTGGGCCCCACACACACCTAGTTTCTGCTGCCACTGCACCTGTTGCGCCATTGATAGTTGCTTCTCTGCTAGTAGAGAGATCTAAACTGAAAGAGTAGCCGTGGATAATCAGTATGCCTTTGCTACTGACGATCTAGATAAATACTAATCAATGGCTTTGGAAATCACGAGTAGAGACAGCCGCTGCCCGTGCAGGTAAGATCGGTGGGGTAAGGGGTGGGGGGGCATTTCAACGGACGATGACAAATAAATAATTCATTTTCCCTCGTCGTCGTCTGTCGAAATCCGCCCCCGCCACCCAGCCCCACCGCTGAGTAGAGATCATGTAGTGGGTAGCCACGGCTCATTTTCGGATGGCCATAACTGGCGTCTGACCATCCAGTGTTTCCAAATTGTTCTGTCTGGTTGCTTAGGTTTTAATGATATGGTTTAGTTTTTCCCAGTTACCTGAAGAGTCGCAGTGTACAGCTATCCACTGCCTTGTGCCTAGGTTTGCAGTATAAAAATTCCATAGACGTACATAAAGAATTCAATTGTACCCTCAAGACTGTGTGCGGGTATTCTAAAGCTCTGGTCATTCTAGGAATCTGCTCCCTGCCTCTTTGAATTTTTGAATTGTTGCTGTCTTGTGGTTTGCACGTTGGCATGTCTAGATGCTGATTGGAGCATAATGGGCGGCCAGCCTCTGCATGTATGGGATGTTTGGCATGGTGCAAACTTCTTTGAATGTAATCCTGCTTCCAGTGGTAGCCAATGCAGTGCTGTCGAGGCAGATTTGGTTTGCTTGCACTCTTTAAACTTGAGAGCTAAAATAGTTTTAATTCAGCTGGACTCACTTTAGCAATAGGTTTGGAGGAGGAGTGGGATCTTAAGGAGCAATGACAGATGGAAATGTATCCCGTTACCATCGAGTTTGCCTAGGGGATGAATGATACGAGGTCTGGCTGACTGTGCCCCTTAAGAAGCCTTCCCCAAAGACATAGGGAGAGAACCTTCTGGATATTAGAGAGGGGAGAAGCGGACGTCCATCTGTTGTACAACAGGTGGTTGAGGAGACTTGTGGACTGTGGGGCTCATTTATGAACTTGTGACAGTGCAGCGCAGCAAGTCACCTAGCTGGGCTGCACTGCATGACAGGGAAAGGGCAGGAATGTGCCATATTTAAGATGACCGGAGAAATAGAGATATTTCTCCTCGTTAAGCGTCCCCTGGGAAAGTGTTTTGATTTGGAGCATCCTCAGGTTTACACGCTCTTCCAAATCTGGGAATTCATCTAAATCCATAGGAGTTTGTGTGGGACACTCACGCAACGCCCATGGAATGCCTTCCCAGGGCAGAGTAACGCAACGCAGCGATTTGTGCAGTGTTGCATTACTCCAGATTTTTTAAGCCACTCAGAGCCACACAAAGTGGTTTTGCGTGTCTTCAAAAATCTGACTTAGAGGTTTGTGTCAGGCATGTGCAACGATGCGGCATGCAGATATGACCCAACCTTCTCATAAATATGCCCCCTTTTGTTCCTTCATGCTTAACCTCCCAGCCTCGGCCCCAGGGCCACTAGGTCTGCTGACTGTGTGGAGAACTTGCAAATTCTTTGGAGAAACTGACCTGGAACCCTGAAATGTGTGCCTAGGGAGCGAGGCCCCTTTCAGGCACGGAATGTCCTGCACAGGAAGGACCCTTCGACCGGATTGGTCCATGCCTCCTGCAGTTCAGAGAGAAACCGGAAACCCACCTCTTCAAGGAACATAATCCCGCACACACTAGAATCCTGTTACATGCCTCTGTAATATTATTGTACCAGATGATCTAAAAGGAGGTCATCAGAACAACATGCATTTTGAAGTATACCTTTCATGCAAGGGACACAAGTATGAGAACAGTAAAAGTAATTGTTCCTACAAACTACTGATCATTTTGCATCCATGCAGATCTGTAGTTAGGTTTATCTTTATGTAAAGTATGGGCCTTTTACTAAGTGACTCCATTGTCAATGATACTTGAATTTAGGAAAAGGAGGAGGCTAACGCCATGGGTAAATAAGGTATCCTATTAGCAGGGCTACTGGAATTATGGGGTCAGGTGAGGAACCAATTATCCAGGGTTGACTAAATTATACGGCAAGAATAGGCAAATTATACAGGATAATACAGCAAATTTAGTTAAGTGCTACTTCATTACTTTGTCATATTTGTCCTGTTAATACTGACATGATAATGGTTGCACTTCTTTTGTTCCAGTTCAACGCCCAAATGTAGCAATTAGCAACTAAAAGGTGGCTAGTCAACCTTTGTGACGGGGTTTCCACTGTTGAGCCACACCCTGCTGTGTTTTTAGTAACCTTTGATCCTCGTAAACTTGAAACAACTGTTTTTTGGTTGGAATTTGCAGATTATGCAGCAAATGATTGATTATGCGGCAAACGCGGCAGATACATACTTAGTAGCAAATCCCGCGGCTCTGTCTATGAGACATGAAAAAGTATTTACTATTTTACCTCGAAGAGTGTACAAACGCCTGCAACTATTTGACCAGCATTGGAAGTACACCGAAGGTGCATTTACTCTCCTAAGAGAAGAGTTCTAGTAGTGTCAAATAAAAAGAAAACACATTTTATATATTTACAAGCACGAGTCAAACAAAACGCGTTTTAAATTACATTTACTTTGGATCATTAGAAGCTGTCGTTCCCTTCTCATTTGATTTCACTGGCCTGCGCCCCCACTCCCATTCAGCACCTGTAGCTAGGTGTTTTTCCCCCTTATTCAGCGGTATTTTGTTTCCAAGATCGCAAATACTTGCATACATGATACACACAAGTTGAGGCTGCCTGCAGCCAAAGGCTTTTGCCGAGCAATAAAATGCGAAACATCCTTTGCAGGTGGGTTAAAACATTTTCCTTTCATCTGGGATATTTGTATTTGTGGCAACTCTATCATCTTCGTAGGGTACCCTAAAAGAAACTCCGATTTTAATATAGTTCCCGTGCCATCCTTACAACAAAAACAAAGTTCATAAGGTTCCCCATAGAGCGGTAGTATGCAGCCTCATGAAAAAAGAATTCAAGCCCGACGTACAGTGTGTGAACACTGGGGCTGGCTCGGTATAATGTGGTGCAACACTGCCATCGTGTGGATACTTTCTAGAGCTCTGTGAATTGGGCAAAGCATTTTTTTGGCTGCTTGCTTGTATGGTTTACTAACGACATCTAGGGGACATTTGGAAATTCCGTCCATTGCTTACCATTGGCTTGTGATTTTTAACGCACATTTGCTTGCTTTCTATTTGGTGGCTTTATTTGTTTTAGGATGTCCAGCTTGAGTTAGTCCCTTCCCTTGTCCAGATCCATTTAATGTATTCTTCCACCAGTGCTGAATTTCTGTGAACAGGCCTTTACATCTTTGTTATTATTTTGTCACATTTGCTGTGCATTCAAAGACACAGGGCAAATGTCAGACTCTGTCTTCCAGGGATCTTGGTACTTACTTTTCTTTCTCTGACTTCAAAGTGAGGGGATTTATGTGGCAATCACGCTGGCTACTGGGGTGTACTATACAATGTTATTTTCTTTTCTAGCACAAAATAAAATTAAAATCTCTGAAAATGAACTGTGCAGATATTTCAGAATATATCAGAATAAGGAATGAACAAATGACGTACAGTTTTTGGTAACTTTGCAGTGTAGTGGAAACAAATATTTGAATACAATCAAAACAAATCAATACGCTAGGTGATGGCATTTCCACACATTATCTTTTATGTGCTGTATACTTTTTTCAGTAAAGCTAAATGTTTGGGCAAATGTAATGGTAATTTCAATTGAAGATGTAATGTCTGTAAGGCAAGTGTGCTACCATGCCATGCATATTCTACTTTACCCCACTCCATTCTACTATGCACCACTGCACTTCACTCCGCGCAACTCCACACTGCGTCACTGCAATATACTCTGCACAACTCCACTCTGCACCACTTCACTCTATGCCAATGTACGCTACCGCACCATACTCTACTGTACACCACTGTACTCTTCGTCACTGCATTCCACAACATTCCACTCTAGGCCACTCTGATCTACTCTGCACCACTGCACTCTAGGACACTCAACTCTATGCTCCACTGCACTCTACATAAATTCATCCTACTCTAAAACAATCTATTCTGTGCCACTATACTCTACGCCACTCTATTCCACGCAACTCTATTCTACGTCACTGCACTGTACTCCAATGCACTCTTCACCACTTTACTCAAAACCAATGCACTCTGCGCCGCTGCACTAGATGCTAATCTACTATGTATCACTGCACTGTTCTCCACTACACTCTACTCTGCAACACTCTATGTCACTCCACTCAAAACCACTCGACGTTACACCATTGCACTCTACATCACTTTACTCTGCACCACTTTACGCCACTGCACTCTACACCAATGCACTTTACAACACCACTTCACTGTTAAACACTCTACTCTGCAACACTGTACTCTCTGCCACTGAACTCTGCACCAGTCTACTCTGCGCCACTCTACTCTACACCACTGCACTCTATGCCACTGCACTCTACTCTGCACCGCTCAACTTTACGCCACTCTCCCGTATTCTATGCCAATGCACTCTACGCCACTACACTCTACACCAATCCACTCTGCCACTCTAATCTACTGTGCACCATTGCACTCTGACACTGCACTCTACGCCATTTCACTCTACGCCTATCTACTCTACTCTGCACCACTTTACTCTATGCAAGTGCACTCTACCACACTCTACTATGTACAACTGCACTCTTCACCACTGCACCACTGTCTTGTGTACCACTGTACTCTATGCCAATGCACTCTGTGCCACTGCACTCTACGAAACTGCACTTTGACACTCTACTCTGCAAGAATGCACTCTCCACCACTCAACTTTATACCACTCTGCTACACTTCAAGCCACTGCACTCTATGCCATTCCACTCTAGGCCACTCTAATCTATTCTGCATCACGACACTCCATGCCATTGCACTCTACACCACTCTATTCTATGCTACTGCAATCTGTGCACTCAACTCTACTCCTTTGCACTCTACCCTGCACCACTCAACTCTACCCTGCACCACTCCACTCTGAGCTACTTCACTCTACGCCATTGTATTTTCCACCACTGCAATCTACTCTGTACTACTCTACGTCACTGCACTCTATACCAATGGACTCTACACCACATTACTCAAAATCGATGCACTCTACGTCAATCTACTTTGCACCACTATACATTATGCTACTTTACTCTAGTCCACTCTACTACACTATACAACAATCCACACTGCGACACTCCACTGGACTCCACAATACTTCACTCTATGGCTCTCTACTACAAGTAAACTCTACTGCAGTCTATGAAACTCTATTCAACCATATTCCACTCCACTTTACAACACTCTGCTCCACTCTGTGCCACTCTACGACACTACTTCACTCTAGGACACTCTATGCAACTCCCTCTAACCCACTCCAGTCTAGTCTATACTACACCACTCTATTCCACTCTACTCCACTCCACTGTTCCACTTTGCACCACTCCACTCCACTCAACTCTGATACTCTATGCCACTCCATTCTACTCTACACCACTTGACTCTACAACATTCGACTGCACTTCACTCTCCTACACTACTCCATGCTATGCCACTCCACTCTACGACAATCTACTCCACTCTACAACACTCTACTCCACTCTACGCAACACCCTCTATGCCCCTCCACTCTACTCTACACCACTCTATGCCACTCCACTCTATGACACCATACTCCACACTGACACTCAACAGCTCTCTACACCACTCAACTCTATTCCACTCTACGCCCTTTCACTCTATGACATTCTACTCTTTCGACCAAACTCCACAACACTTCACTCTATACTATTCAATGATACTGCACTTCACTGGATTCCACGGCAGTCACTCTACGCTACTCCACTCTACTCCACTCTTTGCCACTATATGCCACTCCACGACACTCTACACCACTCCTTAACACTCCACTGTACTCCACTTTATTACACTCAACTCCACTCTCCTTTACTCCACTAATATTTAGCCATGCTGAACAGCAGCCACGCTGGTGTACAACATGGCTAAACATATTGGCAAATACAATAGTTATTTCATAGGCGAGACTTATTGGTTTTTGCCAATGCTTGGTATTTGTTTTATTTATACTGGCCCTGTGGGAAAAGCGTTTTCCATTTCTCATTGTTTCCTATGTACAGAGTTTACCTTTAAATAATGGTTCACCCTTAAGTCAGGTTGTAATTATTGTTTTTGGAAATTGTGTTAATAAATACCCTTTTCTTTATAAATAACTCTTCTGTAGTCAGTTGAATTCTTTTTTCTTGCCACTTCTGTACTCGAGTTGATTAAGCACTGCACCACATGCATTTTCTTTGGGGAATTAGAGTGAGTGTTCTAGCCACGTTACCAAAGGTGCCTTGGGGAAACCTATTTTTCTCTGTGGGCCAGGTAGACAATGACCCAATTTTCCACAGAAACATATATCACCACTTCGCCCATCTTCCCTGCCACAGTACAGACAATATGAGGGCAGTCCCGTCTCGCGATACATCTACCCTACCAAAGCACAGGTCAGGTTCTAGGATTTGTGGGACCCTGGACAAAATAGGAACATGCTAGGCCCCTGTAAAATGTAACATCAAAGGAAGTGACATCAAGGAAGTGACGTCAATTGAGCATTCATTTTATGACAGTATTGAAGCAGCTTTTCAAGAAGCTGCTTACCTCGTGCAGATATCAGTAACCTGGCTTAAATATAAGTAATAATCCTAATAAAATAGGTGCAAATATTTAAAGCTGTATGTAAGTCAAAATACATTACATTAATCAATATGGGTGAAAAAGCTAGGCCTAGGTCTCTCCCAAATTGATATGATTACTCCAGTGTTCATTAATTATTTCCAGATTAGTGCATGATTAAAAGTGCAGGACAGGTTGTCCCAGAGCTAAACAGCAGGACTTCAAGTGACTCCCCAGCCCTCACTTTAACCTAGTGAACTTCAAGATAAGGCATTTGGTTTCCAGCAGGCATGGGGAGACAATCACAAAGGTATACATGCAGGTGAGTGACCTGTAAGTACTACAGCAAACCATAGAGCACAGAGTGCAAAAGATAAGATGAGACAGCACAAATGTCAGACAGCAGTGGAGTGGCTATTCGTTTGGCAGGCAGAAGCACCAGAGGTTGGCCCGCAGTTGCACACTGAGCACCTTAACACAGCAATTGCTCGCAAACTCCATTATTAATTGACGCAAAGAGATTAACTAACTTAAAGCTATATAGAAGAGATGACTAAAAGGGGACAAATTAGTGTGGGCATGGAAAAAAATACAGCGAAATGCTACACTGGGAGCCAGACACTAAAGAGACAAGTAGTATATCAAAGCAACAAAACAAGAGGTCCTTACTATAGTACACTGTGCAGTTTATACCTATAAGGAAAGGAAATGTAGTCATGTGGAATAGCTAGTTTGAGGGAGGGGGTATTTGACTTGCAAAATAAAGCTAAGGTAAAACCATAGAATTGCAATTAAAAATTGAAGTCACATATCCCTAATATCTGAGAAGACACTTGTCAAACTCACAGGGACTAGAACCATGCCCCTCAACTCATATTTAGCCTAAGAAGTAATATTCATATTGCACCTGCCCTCAGTTAAATTAATTGGATCTTGGTTAAAGAGATAATTGAATGCAAGACCCTTGAAGAACCATGTCCATCATCAACAAGTTAGTCCAGTCATGCCCCAGGCTACCTAACCAAACACTTTTGGTATTCCAACCCACAATGCAAGATCTTCCCCTCTGTACATGCTTGTTTCCTACTTGCATAGGATGAATGACTTGCAGATCACTCCATGTGCATTGATGTACTTTATGAAATTCCCCCCTCACTCCTGAGTGCCCTACCACAGCCTCCTGCTCTTGTATAGCCCCTTCTTCCCCCCACCTCCCCAAGGAGACCAATTTTACTGTGCTCCTGAAAAGCAGCAATTTCCCCAGTCCTCGCTATCACTCTCTGAGTTTTGAGATCATGTGTTGTGGCACATCATGCTGTGCTTGCACAGGCCGGCCCATTATCATTCTGTACATGACTATGAGCTGGCTGGCTTTGTGTGCACTTCCTGACTGACTCTGTGCACACCAACCCTAAGGCTGCAGCCGCTTTTTGGGTTGTACACCAAAGGCCACGTCAGCCTCATCTAGGAGCCCAGTTTATCCACAGCGATAATAACAAAAGAAATTGTCCCGCCAGCTCGCCCCAGCCATAGGCCCACCAGTCAACTGTTGATTCTCCGCCTTTCCTATCTGATCCAAGTCCCTTCCCTCGATCTCATAGAACATATGTCTTGCGGGGTGGCATACTGTTCATTATCACTTATCAGGATACTTTGCGCACACAGACACTGAAAGCCATTTGTTGGGTATTAGAAGACCATTAGTCACAGAACACAAGTTTCAGTGTTTCATTCCATAACCACATTCTCTAAATTAGTTTCTTTGAGAAGTCATTGCTTGGCTGATTGGGTATGATTAATGTGACATGCTGCATTTGAGTTCCAGTACATTTAGCACCTCCTGAAGTAAGCTTTGACTAGTCGCTATTGCCCCCTTTGGAGAGATAATTTTCCAAAAGAAATAGCTCTTATCCAAATAAAATGAAATAGTCTTATGTTCTGAATGGTAAACAATTGTATCCACCACAGACTCTGCCAATCAATCACCTATTGCCCCTGACCCACAGTAAAGGTCTCACAGTATACTTATGCCATTTTCCTATTACATAAAAATATTTTGGAATTTTATTTTTAAGAAAAAAGCAACAAAGAGATGTCAGAAGATGGTAGGAAGTTTAGAGCCTATTATAGATTTTTTGAGCAGAGGAACGACCACAGTTATTTTAGTTTTTACATTCATAGAAACTGGTGATGAGGCAAGCGAGATGTTGTGAATGGAGGTCAGGGCAGGAGCTATGATCTCTAGATGTCCAGTCAGGGCATGGGCGGGAAAGGGTCCCATTGGGAGCTAGATTTTAAAAAAGGGCCAAGAGGAGTATTAGAATACACAGGGAGCGTGTTGAGATTCCGAGGACAAATTGAGGATGGTTCAAGATCATAACCCTTTTTGAAGGACGACACATGCATCTCAAAACGAAGACTAGTTTCAAATTTCTTACATGAAAAATAAAGAGATATTGAATGGAAAATCTCAGCAGAACACTGGTTCAAACTGGTTCCAAGACAGTTTTGCCCCCTTCTCCAGTCTCTTACCTTTTTTGCTGATTCTGCCCACCTAGGTCCGCCCCTCCCTTCCATGCTGTACTTTTCACTTCATCTCTCACCCAGCCTATTACCGACTCTTGCCAGTTCAGCCATGTTGGACTTGATCCCCTCTGCAGGTTCCACCCTAAACTATTTGTCTTCTGCCCTTCTATTTTTTTGTATTCGTTTTTGTTGGCCATAGGACTCTGTGAACTTTACTACTGCTAACCAGTGCTTGTGCTCACTCCCTAAAACATGGCAAAATTAGCTTACACCTGATTGGCATATTTAGTTTACTTGTAATTCCCTAGCAAAGTGGTACTTCATATACCCAGAGCCTGTAAATGAAATCCTACTAGTGGACCTTCAGCACTTATTATGCCTTTTAAAATGTCTTAGGCTGCAATTGCATCCTGTTAGCAGTTTTAAACTACCATTTTGACTCAGCAAAATAATTCCCTTCCCAAACCTTAAACACTCTTTTTATTACATAGAACACCTCCACTTATTACATATAACATATAAGTCACCCCTAAAGTAGCATCTGGGGTGCATTGTAATTAAAAAGTTGGACATATGCCATTAAGTGTTACATTTCCTGGTAGTGAAAAACTCACAAATTAATTTTTCACTACTATGAGACTTACCTCTCCCATAGGATAACATTGAGTTACCTTATTTTTTATTAAGGGCAAACTTTTGATTGGGCCATTTACTGTAATGAGGTAACCTGTATTCCCCAGACCCTGGGTATGTACAATAGTTGCTAAAATGTGTTCTGTCTTGCATTCACTGCCTGAACTTCGGAAGGGTCGTGCTGCGGCCGATTAAATGAGCCTCAACCATTCATGAATATATTTTTTCGACATTGAATGCCATACAATGGACAGATGAGGTGATATAATCACTCTAAAACTAGGATAGAACTGCACTCTGTTATTCAGTGCACAGGCGGCATTCCTTGCCGACACTGCAGCAGGGTCACGCTGAGTCGGATCATATAAACCCAGACCTTACAGAATTGTTAATTCAGCATTAAACTCTACACTAAGGACACTTTGACCATACTATCGGATTGACTCAAGGACAGATCTGAATCACACTCGTCCTTATATATGAAGAGGAGTCTATATTACTGGCATTTTGGATTTGCTTGGCAGTTCACGGGACGCACACTAGTCCTGAGGAAGACTCCCTGTGATGCTTTTCAAATGACACATACATCCTGGGTCAAAACGTTGACGCTTACTCACACCATGTCCTAAGTCGCTACACCTTATAAATCATTGTTATGAGTAAACAGAGTGGTAGATGAACGCTAGATAGTAGAACCGGACGGGTGCTTTTTAAAAAAAGTCCCCCATATGTTTTCTTGACTCTTGTATTGGTTAATTGTTGTAAATATGTAAGTAACACTGTCACACTCTATGTAATATTAGTTCTTTTTAAGTTATGTGGTTGCCCTGTGATTTAACTGTGATTTAATTGTGTAACAGGTTTATATACCATGAACCAATCAATGGTAACATAAAATATAACATATTAATTATCTTCTCTTGTTAGGTTGGTGTGTTTGGACTTATCCCTTTATCTTTAATGATTATTTGATGCACTTTGAACTAAGTATCTTTTTGATTAGGAGCAGGTAGGAAAGTCAAGTTTGGTGTTGTAATTGAAAACCCTCACGGCTCTAAAAATGGCACTTTTAGAAAGTTATAATATTGATTGGGTAACCTGATATACCCTTGTAGTTTGGGTAACAAAATCTATTATCTGGTACCGGTACCTTCAAGGGAATCTACTTTGCTATGAAGAAACAATATGTTATAATATCACTTTTAAATCCCCCAGATAGTGGATTCCAACATACGAATGTAAATAACTTTGTGTAATCAAAAATGAGTAAATCATATACAAACGGGTGTATTCTTTTTAAGTAAAAAATGTACAAGACAGTCTTTATATAAACAAAAGTGACAGAGATTGACAATCTTTCAAATGAAAAACATCTACAAGTCACTTGAGTACAATACCCATTTCTGATGGGTACACCATGCCAGTTCGCTGAATGACTACAGTGCCTTTCACCGCTTACAACGATTCATACGCCAAACTTTGACGGCGTTAAGGTTTATGGAAGACTCTTGTTCTAACACGCTCGATTTTAAGCAGTCTGCATTGATTGACTGGTGAGAAAAATTTCGAAATTTGTTGTGGATCATTTACCTGTAAATCCAAACCAGATACATTTCTTGATAAAGGGTCTTCTCTCTACAAAAGAATGTTTCTGTCCTCAAGATGGTCTTATAGATGCATAACGTGAGATCGAAACATCGACAGATATACTCATTTCCTTTTATAAAACAATAACGTTGTATGTTATTCTTTACCTAATATGTAGGAAGAATTCGTTTATGGAAATAGGTATTAGTGTCTGGTTATGTCTCACCAAAACAAGCTCTCCAAATTGATAATGTCTTGCTTGATGTTTCCTTTGATTTGCATATTGTTTTATTTTTACTTTAACCATCTCATCTCTCTTTGTTCATGTTCCTTGGGGATTTCAGAGTCCCTTGCGGCAAACACGTTTGTCTGGGTTGTCCAAATAACAACTCTGATGGACATTTTTCAGTCAACCCATGAGGTGTATTTCTGTAATCACATAGAACCTGACATAACACTTGATTTACTGAAATTTGTGACAATTTGGATCTTTGAAGAGATATTTTAATAGTAACCATTATCCTTTCTACTATTTCTTTAGCCTGTGGCCACACTGGAGCAATTTTCCTATGTATCACCCCCATATACTCAAGACATTTGTCAAATTCACTTCCACTAAATGGTGGACCATTGTCTGTCTTTAACACTATTGCTATACGCCATGTAGGAAAAATATCACCAAGGACAGAGAGAATCACAGATGTGGACTTAGATGACACAATTTTCTTGAGTACTCATTAATTACGACAAACAGATTTAGTACAAAATCTAGAGGCCCATAGAAATCGCATGCCAGCTCAGACCATATAGCATCTGGCAGTTTGGACATATGTAACTTATCAACATTCCTTTCCTTGGTAGTACATTGACATAGACGACACTCTTGAACACCTTCTTTCACTTGGCTGTCAAGTCCTCGGAACCACACTTTTCCTCATAATAGAGATTTGTTGCTGATATTACTCTGTGTCTTTCATGAGCCAGATTCATTATATGTTTTTGCAAAGAATGTGGGATAATTATTCTATTTCCTCTTAGAAAAATGCCAGAAGAATGTCTTGTCAGCTCGGTTTGTATGTTCTTGAATGCACGTATATCTCTCCTATATACTTCAGGTTGAAATTTTGTCATGACACTGATATGCTGCCATTTATTATTCATTTCACTTCTGTAAGAGTGTTATCTTTGTTAGATTCGTGGACTAATTCTTGCTCTGAAATTGCCTCCGGAACCATTGATTTGATTACAAAATTCACATATTTTTTAACTTCAGATGTTTGTTTCTTACGTATATTAACAAGATTGCTTGACAAATAATCAGTTGGGTTGTTTTCAGGCTTGTGAACAATCTTAAAATCGTATTCCATGGGGTGTGGCCAAGATGGCGGAGCGGTAGGATGCGTTCTCCGTCTCTCCACTCCCGCCGGGCAGAGCTGGTCGATTAACCGGCGCTCGGAGGGGGCCTGGCAGCAAAATACCCTTTGGGAACGACAGGCGAAGTGAGGAGCCCCTCCCGGATAATCAATCCTGGATCCCAGAGTCAGCGTGGCCCCTGAAGCGAGACGGGCGATTTGGTGTTGGAGCAGGGCCGCGAATGCATGGTGACCGCTGATTAAGATAGAAGGCCGCAAAGTGGCAAGAGAGGTCTGGCAAGGCCCCAGGGGGCTCCGGAGTGGAGGGGGGATGCCCTGGGGTGGATTTCTCTCCCCCAGCACCTGAAGGCACCGCAGAGGACCCGGCCGCGCGACAACGGAAAGCGGCAGCAGCGGCCGAGATTGGGCTGCAGTGGAGAGCCCTGGAGACCCTGGCCTGAACGGAGTATCATTGCAGGTCCCCCTGGAGGCACCCGTGGAGGTCGCCACCCCCTCTCCCTCTGGTGCTCTCCTGCAGTGACACTCACACAACACCGAGACCGGGGCCCGCTCGGAATCAAGGGTGCAGCCTTAAGCAGAGGTCTACAGCAGTGGAGGGTGGTGCTGGTGGGGCTGTAGGAAGGTATGATATGACTGCATGGTTACACCCACTTTTTGCATGGTATTTTGCTGGTTTTTGACTAGTCCGACTGGGATCCTGCTAATCAGGACCCCAGTCTAGCTGCTTTCTCCTTTAAATTGTCATACATGTACTTTGGTACACTACAGATTGGATACTGGGGTACCCTTATCAGTCCCTAGTATATGGTACTAATGTACCCAGGGCATAGGTACCCAGAGGCCTCCCATGGACTGAAGCATGTATTATGCCATTCATGAAAGGCCATGCAAAATGGAACTACAGATCTGCTACTGCAACCTGTGTAAGCTGGTGCTTGCACCACTTACATTAGATATAGGTTCACTACATCTATAGGTCACTACACTTAAAACTTATAAGTCACCCCTATAGCAGGCTTTAACAATCCTGAAGGCAGGGTGCTGGGTTTTACGTCAGAGGGTGCCCCTGCATGAGCAGAGCCCCTCTTCAGCCTTCGGAGACCATTCCCCCGAGTTGTCTGTGACTCAGCCGGACATATAGGTAGAGGTGCATTATAACCTCGCGGTAAATGCTATCTCGAAAACGGCTGTATAGAAACATATCGTGTTTGGTATCAAACACCCTGGAATCATACCTCCACACCGGTAACCGTTATGGGAGGTATGATTCCACCCTTCTGAAGCAAGCTTCGGGGGGGTCACTGGTCTATCCGGTGACAGCCTTCTCGACCCGGTCAGCACAAAATGGATGTTGCCAACCAGAGGCACATTTCTGCCCTTCTGCTGAGCCAAGCTCGAGCAAAGGACGGCAGAACAACAGGCAAACCCTTTCACAGGGAGGTGTGACCACCCTCCCAGACAGGATTTAGTGTATTGGGGCTGGGTGGGTGCACTCTGAGAGTGCCTGAAAGTCTGCACCTGGGGCACATTTGGTGTCCCTGTGCATAGTCCAGCTCAAACCAGTTCTGGGAGCCGTTGGCTCCTGCTCTGGGGCAAAAGTGGACAAAGAACATGGGTATAACCACCCCTCTGTCCTTACTCTTCCCTAGGAGGTACAAAAGGGCTTACCTGACTGTAGCTCTTTAGATTTTATGTGGACAAGATTCTACAAGAAGAAACCACTGACCTTCTACTGTCTGGACACTCTGGACTTCGCTGGACTTCAACTGGGCCCGACTTCGTCTCCCTCTCCGTCCAAAGCTTTGTCTGTGCCCTTGCTCCTTAAAGGCTCCGTGCAGGACCTGTGGTGCACTAAGGACAACCAAAGAATCTCTCTTGGGGTGAGGGAGTCACTCCCCTGTATTCGCAGGAACCTCAACGCAACTGACTGGTCTGCTGCTCCCAAGCTCCTGCAGACTCTGAAGACTCCAGCAACACAAGAGGTGGGTTTCGAAGGTCCCTGAGGTTGATCTGGCCTCTCAGCAAGTTTGAGGCCAGTATCCCTTGTGGGGACTGCATAACTTGAACCCCTGTGTACCGCGTCCATTTGCAAGGGCATATGCTTATTGGCAATTCCCAACCTTGCGCATTAGACTCCATGTAGTCCTGACTCTGAGCAGTATTTTCACCAAAGAACTCCAGCCTCCTTGCATCGAGTGCTCCTTGGGCTGGTACTTTGTGATCTTGCTTGTGGTCCCCTTGCGACTCCTGGTAATTCGGCCTATGGGTCCTCATGAGGGTCATCTTGAATTCTGTTAGGCTTTCCTGGTTGCTCCAGATGTGCCCTGGCTCTCCATTGCTTGGTGATTCCCCTGGACCTTGCTGGTCCACACCGTAACCTGCTTGACCTTCCTGCATGGGTTGCTTTTGCCAAGGCTTGTTGGTGCTCCAGCCGGACACCCACCCTTCAACACTCAACATCCTTCGTGGAATAGCTCGCATCTGGCTCCTGGTTGTCGTTGACATCTCCTGGTCCTCGTGGCTGCAGCGTCAAGCATCCCTTGTTCACACCTGAAGCACCCGCCATCGGTGGGCATTCGTCTCCCGAGCCCCTGGTCACCCTGAAGTGACCCAGACTCTGTCCCCTCTCCTTTCAGGTTCCTTTCTTCCTGAATATCGGCTGGGATCCCACCGGACCCTTTTCACCTTCATGGCAGCAGTACTTCTTCGCAGCCCTCCATTGAGATCGACAGCGGTTTCCGACACCACTCCAGACCTATGCACCCGGCTCCTCTGGGATAGGTAACTCAGATACTACAGTATCCACGGGTGTGGTGGCTCTCCAACCACTTAAGTTCCAAAGGGTTTCCTCGAAGTCCTCCTAGAAGGGTCCTTAAACTGTAAAATTGCAACAGCGACTTCCCCATAGAATTGTACGGAGCCCACGGTCGTGTTAGGACACTGCACCCATCCTCCACGGGGTCCCTATCTACTCACCTTGGGTGTGTCCTTGGGGTTTCAAGGATTCTACGTGCTCCAGACCTTGTGTTGACCCGAGTTGTTATACCACTATTTTAGTATATGGTTTGGCCTCCCCCTGGAGCCCACTGTGTATTGTGCTACTTACACTGTTCTATTGATCCCGTATTGTGTGCTTGGTGTTCTATCCTTGGTTAGAGAATACTAGAAAGTGTTATATTAATAAATACATATTTTTTATATTGTGTGGTTCTCCTTTCATTTAATTAATTCAGGAGGTGATATTCTGGTAAAACAATCTGCTTTACATTCCTTCAAGATTAGGCTTGAAGGCTGTTCTCCACAGCTACCACTAGGATAGCTTCCTAAAGGTTATCTTTGATCTCATACATCATAAGGGTCGTTTAGACTGGTGCAAGGTGCCCACTTTAATTAGTGGACATCATATACCAGGCCAACTTCTCACAGGGGCCCCCTCTCCTCCCTTCCGCCTTGGGGTGTTATTAGCGGTCCGCCCATTGCCTGTAGCGGGTGGAGGATGGCGGCCGGAGTCAGGGGCCCCCCGGTGAACTCAGGCAGTCTGGAGTGGCAAGTGGGCTGCCGCAGAGTGTGGGGCCCGGATGCTGCGGAGATGGCCCGGTTAGACCGGGTGCGGTTTATGGCTACCCTGGTGCTCCCTGCTTGCTTGTTCGCGTGCATCCAACTGCTCCCCTCCTCCAGAGGTGTGCCCTCCGACAGCAAATTGGGCGAGGCCCTTAGGCGACCTGGCGGTAGACGGGGCCCAACTCCCGCTTTGGGTCGGGCCTTTCAGCTGAGAACTGGGGAGGACCCCCTTCAGGAGCAGCAGAGGGGCGACTGTAAAGACCACATTGAGTATGCTCCACCACGCAGGATCAGTTTGCTGCTGACAGCTCACCGAGGACTAGAGGGGACAAGGCCTACATAATTTAGAGCGCGTTTACACCGCAGCGAGCTGCGTTGGCACCATCAGTGCAGCTGGAGCTCCGGGTATACACCCTTGAGATAATAGAGTGGAAGCGGACTGACTTGGCTGCGAAGGAGCATTGTCCCTAGCAAGATCGCTCCAGGGACTGGGCCCTGATCACAACACCTAGAGCCCTACCAAAACTGCAAGTTAAGCCACCAGCCCGGAAGCCAGGTGAGGTGGTGGGAAAGAGACTCCTGCCTAGCATATAGCAGTCCTCCCCTCCTAGACTGGACATGTGACAGTCAGGTATATAAAGGCCATGTCCATAGTATATTGAGTGAACCCCGCGACCTGCGCCTATAGAGACCAAGGGAGGTGAGAGGTGACCCCAGAGGTGCCCCCGGGAATGGCAGCAGGCAGACCAAAGAAGGACAGATCAGTCAAAGACATGCTCCTAAAAATGCCCCAATCCGAGAACCCACCCATTCAGGGGCCCTTGACAGAGACAGAGGGGGTGGAGATGCAGAGGGACCAGTCAGTCACTCCTTTCTGGAGTCCCTCTTCTTCTCCTTTAGGGAAGACCTCTCCACCATGAAATGAGAGCTATCTGCAGACTTAAGAGAGGTACGACCCGACATAGACTCCCTGGGAGAGAGGGTCAGCTCCCTAGAGGACCAAGAGTCGAACACGGTGGAAGAGCTTGCAAGCCTCCAACAGGAAGTCATCTGCTTACAGGAGCAAAATCTGGATCTTCAAGCGCACACGGAAGACCTGGATAACAGGTCTCTTCGCAACAACATCCAATATGCGGCATTGCATCAGGGTTGGAGGATACCAACATCGAAGCCATGGTGGTGGAAATGTTCTGCATGCTTCTTGGCGAGTCAGAAGGGTTCTCTATCAAGCTTGACCGTACGCACAGAGTAGGACCTCGAAGAAGCAACTCGGCCCCTCCAGCAGATCATTTAACCTGCTTCCAGGATTACAAGTTGAAGGAATGGATTTTGCGCGTGGCTAGAGATGCCCCCACCTTCAAATATAAAGATCAGAAATCTACTTTCTACTAAGACCTGGCTGCCTCAAACCTACTGAAAAGAAAGGCTTTTTGACTCATCACCACACACCTACGATCTATTGGAGTGGCATACTCGTGGGGTCACCCATTTAGACTGATATTCTCTCATAATGGTGAACTTCACCAACTTCGCTCGGTTGCTGAGGCCAGCAAGCTCCTGGGCATTGCGGATCCTACAGAAGAGGAGACACCGCCGAGGAAAACCAACCAGGAATAGGAGAAGCGGCTACGGATGGTCACGGATCAAATCCCCTTCTAGCTCACTGAAACCGTACTTAGCCACCATTATCAAAGAGCGCCAAGCAGTCTTTGAGTCCCTCACTGGGGGAAGATCAGGCGACGGACGTTCAGAGTAACAAGAGCTAACAAGCAAACTGTGCATCCACCTCTGCTTGATTCACATAATGACGCCTGGTACGTCCAGGGAGGGCGCGGAGAGAAACTGGCCACGGACACCCCATCCAACTCCCCTTTCCCCATCAGGAGTCAGGGCACAGGTCTCTGACCACACACATTCCACGATGTTGGACATTTCGTCCTTTAAGACTTTGATGTAGAAGTTTCTTTGTTGGGGTTCTTTACTTTTTCTTTTTCAAATTCGTTTTCTCTCCTCGGTCATGGAGCCTTATTGTCTTGCTTGAGGCAGTGGTCGCCCGCGATAGGAATGCACCGTACGTCCTGGGGGCGCTAGATGGAAACACTTGAGGGACCACCAGACCACTCCGCAGGACCTTTTAGGGCTCTACAGGCGCGCTAGATGAGATTAAAATCCTCACCCTGATGTGAAGGGACTAAATAGCCCGATTAAAAGGAGGGCCGTCCTGTCCTATCTAGAACACTCAACAGCACAAATTTGCTTATTACAAGAAACATAACTCTGAGCCAAAGACACCCACCGACTTAGTTCGCGGGCATTCCCTCAACAATATTTCTCCTCACACACTGCCATAACGGCAGGCGTGGTTATTTTTCTCTCGCGCTCTTTCAGGGCCAAAGAGAGGGCGAAGCAGGCAGAGATAAAAGAAAGGCTCCTAGCTCTCACAATCACTGTTAACGAAGGCGGCTACACACTTGGCTCCATATATGCGCCCAGTGAGGGTCAAGAGGCATTCTTAAGAAGGGCGGTGATGGATCTTGCTGCCTCCCATGACCAATTGCTCCTACTAGGCGGTGACATTATTCCAGTGTTCGATAACCAGCTAGATCTCTCTGCACGACGTCATGGGGTGACTGGGGCTCTGACAAAAGCGGGGTGGAAATGGCTGCAGGACCTAGGTTTAGGAGATATGTGGCGTTCCATGCACCACAACTATCAAGACTACACCTTTTATTCACATGCACACAAAACGTATGCTAAGATTGATTATTTTATTGTTCGCGCTCCCTACTTTCCCATACGCAAACTTCAGACATCGAGCCGCGATCACACTCTGACCACGCGGCGCTTCCCCTCACGCTCAAACTCCTCCCCCCAGAAAGACCATTGTTCACCTGGCGACTGCGTGATACCTTATTGCATCGCCCGTAGGTGATAAAACGCCTGTACAATGCCATAAAGGAATTCCTTACATTCAACGATACCCCTGATACTTCAATCATCACATTATGGGAAACACTTCAGGTATGCGCTAGAGGGGAACTCATAGCTATCTCCACAGCTGACAATAGAATTAGGAAGGAGAGATGAAGGGATCTCACTGATCAGGTACAAGAATTAGAAAGCATTCATAAGCAGACTGGAGCCCCACGGGCGTGGCGACAGCTGGAGGCGGCTCGCCGACAGCTCGCGGGCATTGACTTAGATGGAGCAGAATATGCTGCACTCAGGTTGCGTCACTCTTTTTAGTTGTGTGGTAATCGGTGCGGCCGCTTCTTGGCCAACAAACTCCGGGCACAACGCCAGTCGACTGAAGTTAACTTGGTATGTGATGAGGCTGGTAACAAGTGTACGGAAGACAGTGCTATAACCCAGGTGTTTAGGGATTTCTATGCCAAACTGTACTCCGCACAACAATTAACAGAGCAGGACTGACTCTCTTACGTACAAGGAGCTAACCTCCCAAGGCTTACCCCAGAGCAGGCGGCTAGTCTGGACAATCCCATCCGAATTAAGGAGGTGATCTCAGCCATATCTCGCCTAAAATTGCATCAATCTCTTGGCCCGGATGGCTTCTATAATATCTTTTACAAGGCCTTCTGCGCATCTCTGGCCCCCAGCCTCACTAGATTATTCAATGCAATAGGGGACAAGGGGGTCATCCCTCCCACAATGCTTGGAGCTTCAATTGTAGTAATCCCAAAACCAGGAAAGGATGTTAGGTTCTGTGCCTCCTATAGACCAATATCCCTCTTAAACATCGATCTGAAGCTCCTCACGGACTTATTAGCAGCACGCCCAGGCCCAATGATGCCAGGGTTAATAGACCCCAACCAGTCCAGTTTTGTAGCTATCAGACAGTGTAGTGACAACACAAGAAGGTTACTTCAACTCCTAGATAAAGCGCAGCATCAAAACACAGAACGGGTCATGGTATCGATTGACACCTAAAAGGCTTTCGATCGGGTGGATTGGAGATATTTGAAGATTGTCCTGGCGCGGTTCGGGGTGGGAGGCCACTTCTTAAGATGGGTGCTCAGGGGCTACAGCCAGCCAACGGCCAAGGTGTGAATTAACGGGCGCTCTTCTGAACCCTTCTAAATCTCCCATGGCACCAGACAGGGGTGCCCGCTCTCCCCGTTTCTCTAAGCGCTCTACATGGAGCCGATGGCCCTGAGAGTGCAAGAGGACCCACAGATCTTTGGGGTGCGATTCGGGTGGGATTCTCATGCCATTGGCCTATATGCCGATGATTTGGTCGCCACGTTAGAAGAACCTCAGATTTCCATTCCCGCCTTCTTTGCCGAGCTGGAGAGATCTGCAGCAGCTTCTGCTTTTAAAATCATTGTGGCGAAGTCTCAGACTATGGGGTTCCCACTCCATCTGTCCACCACGGACGTTTTGGCACGTTCAATCCCGCTCCAGTGGTACACAGGATCCATCCCATATTTGGGGATTCAACTTACGAAATCTACCCACAACACCGCAGCCTTGAACTATAAACGGCTCCTGTCCCAGGTGCTTGGAGAGCTGGGCAGATGGGGACCCTTCAGTTTCTCCTGGTTGGGAAGAGTGGCAGCGATCAAAATGAACATCTTACCCAAAATCTTATACATCTTTCAAAATCTCCCTGTAGAGCCCCCTCCCGGAATTCTCACACAATTGCAGAAAGAAATCAGTGTGTTCATCTGGGCTAACAAGAAGCCCCGAATGTGTAGGGAGCAGAGTTATAGGCCACCTAGAGAGGGGGGACTGGGGGTCCCCAAGACTTTCTGGCCACCGAGTTGCTTGTCCTTTTGGAGTGGTCACGTAGCGAGGCAGAGAAACACTGGCTCTTCATGGAACGGGCGCTTGCAGGTCGGGCTCTGTGGGGGTCCCTCTTTTACGCAAATCACAGAATCCAGAAGGCATATATAACTCACCAATCATTCGCATGACTCTGAGAGCGTGGGACTACACGGCGGTCGAGTACGACCTAACCTCATTTCCGTCTCCCCTCACCCCCATAACTGGGAATGAGGACTTCTCCCTCAGACTGGATTGGAGGGTGTTCCATCACTGGGAGATCCGGGGTTGTCGGTCCATTGGACATATGTTCAATGCAGAGGGCACCCTGACGTTTGACGATTTCAGATCCGCATTTGCTCTGCCAGAGACTTAACGATACCGTTTCCACCAAGTGAGACACTGGGTGATGCACCCTCAGGTATGCTCAGGGTCCCAGACACGGTTAACACCATACGAGAAGTGGCTTCACACAAAAACAACCAATGCACACCTTATCACTGACTCTATCATATGTTGCGGCCTCCAGAACAGGCGGCCTCTATTCCAGGGCAATGAAGGTGGGAGACCGAATTGGGCCAAACACTTTTGCAGGAAGAAGGGGGGGATAACTATTGTCGTGTGCGCCACACAGCACAGAACGTCTCTAGTATTGAAACTGCGACTAAAATAGCTACCTACTGGTACCTTACCCCACCTAGAATACATAGATACAGTCCCAACTGCCCCTCACACTTCTGGAGACAGTGTGGAGAGGAGGGCACTCTAACTCACTTATTGTGTGGGTTTGCACGCCTCTCCAAGTATTGGGAACAAGTCCTATCAGATATTGATAATCATTTTAATACGCAAATCCCACGCTTCCCAGCATATATTCTTTTAGGCTTACCTAACCAGCTTATCTTCCCTCTTAAATCTCACGGAGGCAAGGAGATGAGATTGCCGTTGGGAGCAGTACTCCAGAACATACTGGCCCACTGGGGCACCGACAGGATTTCAACACACCAAGGCTGGTTAGGTAGGTTATGGACTGTGCTGGGCATAGAGCGCATTACACTCACACTACAGGGCGAGAGGGCCTCATTTTCAGACTACTGGCACCCATTCTTATCTATTCTTAGTACAGAGATGAGGGAACTAACCTGCCCTAAGTATCTGCGACTGCTGCGACTTGTAGAAACCCCACCAGACCCTACCCCATCCGCCACCCCAGACACAGAGGCGGAGAAGCCACAAACTACCATCTGAGCCTCAAAGATAGGGGGGCGGTGCGTAGGAGTGGAGAGGAGGTAGTGACGACACGTAACAGAATAGTACCCAGGAGAATTTTTCCTTTTTCCTTTTGATTTTTATTTTGCCTGTCAGGGGGGAGGTCGGGAGGGTGGGAGTTGGGACTCCTATTGTAAAATTTATTTTGTAATTTCGTTAGTTGCCATGCATTGTTTCATTGCTGCTTCTGCTCTGTTATCAACAGCACTGTTTGATTATAATAACTTCAATAAAAATTATTTAAACCTAAAATCATAATCCATTAATCTTATACCCCATCTTTCAAGGTGTCTTTTTGCCTTTGGAGTTCCAAAATGTGTTGTTAGTGCTTGGTGATCAGTAACTATCACAAATGGTTTTTCGGCACTGCCGCCGGAGCCATACAACTACTGCCAATCCACTGGACACCAGCGCACCCAAAGCCCTGAGCTGCATCCTCCTCAACATACTCTCCCTGCACAGACACGCAGTAGAAGTTTGGGACCTCCTCAACACCCTCTCACCCAACGTCGCTTTCCTCACAGAGACCTGGATCAACACCAGCTACACTCATGACATTGCAACCGCTATCCCCGATGGATACAAGATCCTAAGGAAAAACAGCCCCAACCGCCCCAGAGGATGCCTCAACATTGTCCACAAAAGCTCCCTACGACTGACAACCTCCATCTCAAACGACGCC
The DNA here is from genome assembly GCF_964204655.1 of Triturus cristatus. Taxonomy (NCBI): domain Eukaryota; kingdom Metazoa; phylum Chordata; class Amphibia; order Caudata; family Salamandridae; genus Triturus; species Triturus cristatus. Next base: position 1,152,045,515 of record NC_140583.1, on the reverse strand, counting down.
TCGCCCCCCCATGGAACACATCCATTTCCAGATCCAGTTTGACTCCAGAATGACACTCTGCGGAACACTCACCTACAGACCTCCGGGACCTTGCTCCCCTTTCACCAACACCATCGCAAACTACATTGCGCCCCATACCCTCATCTCCACAGACTACGTACTGCTCGGAGACCTGAATGTTCACCTTGACAAACTCAGCGACTCGAACTCCACCGCCCTCCTATAGAACCTCACTAACATTGAACTGAAACAACTCATCTCCACCCCACCCACGTGGTGGGACACACTCTACCCAATCATCGCCGGAGGAGACAACATTTGCTTCAGTCACACTACGGAACCTCTCTAGACGGACCACCACTGAGTCCACTTCTCATTGTCAAAACTCACCACACACAAGCCCACACTATGCCTCCCACACAGAAACTGGAGCAAGATCACCGTAGAGCACCTCACCTCTGCCCTGAGTCAAACTCCTCCCCTACCATGGCACAGGCCAATACTGCAGCCAACGACCTACACCAATGGATCGTGGACTGCACCAACACACTCGCCCCCTCCAGAAATCCATCAGAGGACACAACACGAAAGCCACCTGGTTCACCACAGACCTCCGAGTGCCGATGACTAGAGAAAGCATGAAGAAAGAGCAAAACCCCAGAAGCATGCACAACTTACAGAGCCGCCACCACGGCACACAACCAACTCATCAAATCTATGTAGAGAAACTCATTCAGGACAGAATCCTCTCCAAATCCCACAACTCCAAGGAACTCTTCAACATCATACAAGAACTCACCAGACCCCACAGCAAAACCACCGATGTCCCTCTCTCCCAGGACCTCTGCAACAAACTCAGCCCCTTCTTCCACCACAATATCAGGACACTCTATGACAACTTCGACGACCTTGACCAAGACCAAAGCACCGACCCAACACCTTCCACCTGCAACGCCACCCAGCCGACCCTCCTATGCTGGACCCCTGCCACCACAGAAGACACCTCAAAGACTATGGAGAGCATCCACTCCGGATCACCCACTGACCCCTGCCCGCCACACATATTCCACAGGGCCGCCTCCACCATTGCACCAGAACTACGTTGAAAAATCAACTGCACCCTCGAAACAGGCACATTTCCCGATGACTGGAAACACTCCGAAGTCAAACCACTCCTCAAGAAGTCCTCCGCAGACCCGGCAGACCTCAAGAACTACAGGTCAATCTCTCTCCTCCACTTTGCCGCCAAAGTCATCAAAACAATCATCAACACCCAGCTGACACACTTCATAGAAACCAACAACACTTCATAGAAACCAACAACATCCTCGACTCATCTCAATCTGGATTCAGCTGCAACCACAGCACCGAGACCACCCTCCTAGCCGCCACGGACGACATCCGCACCCTCCTCAATCAAGGCCACACTGCAGCCCTCATTCTACTAGACCTCTCAGCAGCTTTCGACACCGTCTCCCAATGCACACTAGCCACCAGGCTCCACGACACTGGCATACAGGGAACTGCCTTAGACTGGATCCGCTCTTTCTTCTGCAGCAGAACACAAAGAATAAGACTCCCGCCCTTCTTCTCCGAACTCACAGAGATCAGATTCAGTGTACCCCATGAGCCCCACACTCTTCAGCTTCTACATGGCATCCCTTGCAACTGAAAACATGGACTCAGCATAGTATCCTATGCCGACGACACCCAGCTAATCCTCTCCCTCACCAAGGAACCCAACATCGCCAGGCACAGTTTCTAGGAAGGAATGAAGAAGGTAGCATCCTGGATGAGCAGCAACTGCCTGAAGCTCAACTCGGAGAAAACAGAAGTCCTCATCCTTGGACACAGCCCGCCGCGTGGGACAACACCCGGTAGCCCCCCCGCCCTCAGAAACCCTCCCACCCCCACAGACCACGCCCACAACCTCAGCATCATTCTCGATTCCTCAATCACCATGAACCGACAAATCAACGCTGTGTCCTCCACATGCTTCAACACCCTCCGCATACTCTGTAAGACCTTCAAATAGATCCCCCCTACTACATGAAGGGTGTCACCCACGCACTCATCACCAGTAAGCTGGACTGCGGAAACGCTCGCTATGCCGGAATCAAAAATCACTCCTTCACAAACTCCAAACCGTCCGGAATGACTCGGCCGGACTCGTACTCAATATCCCACGACACAACCACATCACCCAGCACCTCCGCTGGCTCCTTGTCGAAAAGCGAGTTTCCTCCTACCTGCTCACCCATGCCTACAAATCCCTCCACAACACCGGACCCCAGTACTTCAACAAAAGAATCTCCTTCCATGCCCCCAAGAGAAACCTCCGCTCCGCTGACCTAGCCCTTGCTGAAATCCCTCACATCCACAGAGCGAGAGCGGGGTCAGATCCTTCTCCTACATTGCGGCCAAGACCTGGAACAAATGCCCCCTTCGCATCAGCTGAAGCCCTACACTGGAAGTCTTCAGAAAGGACCTCAAGACCTAGCTCTTCGGATGACCTCGGAGCTGCCTGAACCCCCCCCCCCCCAGCACCTTGAGACCCTTACGGGTGAGTAGTGCAGTCTATAAATCTCTTGATTGATTGAAATAAGAAATCATGGTAGTGCTTTCATGCCCAGACTACTGGCAAGCTTTCCTTCTCTGGCTGTAAGTATTTCTTTTCAATATCTGTTAAGCTTTTACTGTCATGGGACACTACAAACCTCAGGGTATTTTTACAAAGCTTCTGCTGCTCTAAAATGGCACCTAGTCCCACCGGACTAGCATCTACAATTAGTTCAGTGTTTAGATCTGGGTCAAAATATTTAAAATTTGTCGCTGATGCTACATCATCCAGAATATTTTTCAACACATTTTCACACTTCACATCCCTGTTAAACGTTCTTGCTTTTTTTGTTAATTCTCAAAGAGGCATAACATTTGATATAACGTGAGTGATAACTAACCATTCCCAAAAAAGAGCGTAACTCTGTTATATCTTTTGGACTGGTTGTTGACTTTAGGGAAGACACTGTCATGGGGTCTGGTCTCATCCATTTTCTTGAAAATATGTGACCATAAAATGGTTATTCTGGTTTGCCATTCTCCCATTTATCTGGATAGAGCATCAAACCAGTTTTCATGAGCTCTTGAAATACTTTCCTTAATGCATGGTCATGTTCACTTTCTGTTTTTTCAAACACAAGAATGTCATCACTGTAGTTCATTGAGTTTTTAACAGGTCTGATGACGTTTTGTATGATCTCTTGAAAGATTTCTGCCACTGAACATATCCCAAAGTTGTCTTTTTGTTAGCAAAATAGCCCCAAATGCATTGGAAAAGTTGTGATATATCTTGAGCATTCATCCATCTCCATTTGATGATAACCCATACAACTTTGAAAAACTGTTGCTCCATTTAAAAAATACTAATCATGTCATTCAAATATGGTCCTGGGTGCCTTTCCCTCCCAGTTGCAGTGTTTGGTACTCTCATATCTAGACAGATTCGAATTTCCCTTGTATATTGGTACTACTTCTATTGGGGACACCCATGGTCTTGGACCAGTTGCACGTTCAATAATATCTTGCTTGAGCAATAGATTTATTTCTGCATTCACTTTGTCTTACATATGAAGTGGAACTCTCCTATGTATCTGTGCCACAGGTTTCACCTTTTCATTTATGTGCAGAATTATAGTCTTGTCTTTAAGTTTGCCCAGACCCTTAGTCAAAAGTCCCATTAGTTGAGCAGTTACATTGCTCAGTAAACAAGAACCAGAAGTTCCTCCCTTTAGAATATGCACTTCCTCTTTGACTTCCTCTAGATTCTCTTCAAATTTTCCTAAACAAGTGACAAGATGTTTTGCTCCCCCACTAAAAACACATTGACATTTCATGAAACAAGTGATGGTTTCTCCTGCATCTTATCATTCTCATTACATACATAATGTTTCATGTCATTCCACTGCCAAGAACAAAAGGAAAATTTGAGATCCCACTAATATGTCGACAGACACTGTTGTCTCAATATTTTCTTTCTTTAGCATATTAATTGTTTCATCTAACATTAAGTACAATCGTTCCTGATCAAATTATTCTGCGGATGAGTCTTCAAAGCTTTCCATTTGCCTAATGTGTTTAATATTTCCTTTATGCTGTTGTTTCCATGTTCTTTCATTGTCTCTTTGATTTAACTTGTTCACACTTGCAAAATGATTCATTCTTCCACATTCTTTACATTGCTGCCCTAATGCTGGACATGTGGATGTATGTGGGAACTGTTGTCCATATATATATATATATATATATCAGGTTCTTCTGTCTTTCCTTATGAAAATTGTTCTATCAGTATTTCTGTCAGCTTTGATGTGTTTCTAAGTTCCTTCAGCTTTATCTTTTTTGATCATTTGTCTAACTTGTTCTAAAGCTTTTATCCTTCCTTGCTCCATGTTGGTGGCATGTTTCATGGCTTCTGTTTTTAGTTTGTGTCATACGAAGAATTGTTTGCACGTCATATGTTTTTTCCAATATTTTTTCTTGAATTCTAATGGCTAACTTCCTTAACTTAGTCATGGATTCAGCAATGGTCTCATTGTCTTGCTGGCCAGCTATGTTGAAATTATTTCTCTTGAAATCTAAATATCTTTGCGGATTGAACCTTTTTTTAGGCATTTCATAAGCCCTTTATATGTATTCTTTTCCATGTCAGGAAATGTAACAATTATATTGTGCACTTCATCACCTACTAAATTAAGTAATAAGTCTCTAGCCTGGTCATCGGTGTGCTTCTTACATGTGGCTTTAAAAAGAAATAAAATCTCCGTCTTCATTTTTTCCATCCTTGCGGAACAGTTTGCTGATCCATTAGGTCAAAGGGTAAAGTTCTCCTAAATATCATACATTAAACATTTTCTTGCTCATGAATGTATAGATCATCCATATGTGTATCTGCTGTTGTACTTTCACCTTTTTCCAGCATTGTGTTGTATATTTTCTTATTATTTAAAACTATTTTTTTTTTATTTTCTTGTATTTTTCTTAATATTAACAATCACTTCTCAGCATAATATGGCTGCCAGGACTTTTCTCATGAATATCCTAATAGCTCGCATGATTCAAAGATAGCCACCGAGATTTTGAAATCTCAGGTTGAAGCTGCCTGCTTTCGAAATGGCTGCTGAATGAGACAGATCGTGTGAGATTTCAACGCGCATGCTCCATTGAACAGTTGCATTGCGAGCTATGAGCACATGGTGGCAAGATGGGAAGCGCTTTCACTTAAATGGTATATATGCCAATTTCCAGTCAAACCACAGCAAATACACTGGCCGCAACAAAGCTATCCATGCTGCTTTACACTTTCCTTTAAAAGATTTTGCTTTAGACGTGCTCTTACCAGGAAGAAGGTAGCGAAGCACGGCTGGTGTGGGCTGAATTGGCACTCGTCGCCAATCTGTGACAACACAGAGCCAGATTTTTGCTTCAAAATCTGTTTATTATCTGCACACTAGAGCAGCTCCTTCTGCTCTGCTCCAGAGCGTCAGTTGTCTAACCCCTTTCTTATTTTATATGCGATTATGACTACATGCCACATTCAAAACTCTATATGAGAACATGACATTGCTGCACCCCTATCAACATTTGCCTCTTTTGCTTAGTATTATAGGTGGGTGAGCCATTGGAAGCTCTTTCCAAAGGTCTGGCTCTGACTCAGCTTAAGGTCTTCTTGGAACCTCAAGCCCAAAATGAGCTGACCATTCGCCCTGACAAAGTGGCCTATTGACTAAAGCTGGCCAACATGCATCATGGGGAGACTCAAACCTGGCCTCAGCTCAGCATCCTGTGAACACAGGCAACTCTCTTTGTGCTGGAACAAACAAATGTTGAACATAGACTTTGTCTGTTGTGAAGTGCTTCTATGTCCATAGGCAAGGTTTTTGCTATGTAAAACTGCCAAAAAGGCAGTATGGACCCTGCTTCTCACCCACTCTCCAGCCTCATCCTCTAAGAATTAAAGACGAAGCATTAAGCTTTATGTCATAAAGCGATACCCATCTAGTGGCTGAACTGCACAGTGAGAAACTGGAAAATCTAAGATCAATCCCAGCTTCCCTGCTTGAACACATTGTGCGATTCTAGGCAAATGCATTACTTCACTGAGCCTCAATTTTGTCAGCAGAGCACTTTCAAATACGTGAATTCATAAAGTGCACTGTACAGACACCGCTTGTTTATGGTGTGGCCTAACAGCTAGAGTGGTTGACCTCGGAGCTGGGGAACCGCGTTTGAGTCTTGGCAGTGACACTCAACATCCTGTGATTCTGGACAAATCACTTAATCTCCCTGTGCCTAACAAAAATGAATGCGACCATTTGCAGTGCAACTGGTGCTCATGTAAAGCATTCTGATACCTTCGGGTCTAGTTTGCACTATATAAAACTCAAATAAATAAATGTGATAGACTATAATTTTGCTCCATGTACAAATAAGAATGTAGCCCACATGCAGGGTACAAATGAACCCTTAGTTCACCAACACCACCATCATCAGGATGGTGGCAAGAATGTTTCCCATTTCATGTTTAAAAACTATTACTTTTAATGAATACTCTCTCCAAGGCTGTCCATTTACTAAAAGGTCATGCAATGCGGCACAGCAACCAAAAATGTGGTGCTGTTTTGCGTGAGAAGGAGAAAACAGGACAGTGCCACATCTACAAAGATATGGTGCACTCTCTTTGCTCCCCATTGCTGGCGCACAATTAGGCTATCAGCATTGCACATGCAGCTTTGCACCTTAGTGAAAAAGTGTCAGTGTCAAGTCCAGCATAGGTCTTGTACTGGAATGTTACCCTTCCAATAGAAAATGCACTGCTTAGACTAACTTTCACATTTTCCCTACTTTGCCTGTGTGCTGCACAGTGCAGCACACAGGCAAAGTCAGAAAAGATTGGAGAAACAAAATAATTTCTCCTTGATAATGCCAATTTCAAAAGGGCATTACTTTTTTATGCAAAATCCTCTCTACTTTTACAAGTACTCATCTATTCGCTGTTCTCATGCAGAGGTAGCAATTAGATTCTGAAGCCCTTTCAGCTCTTGGCTGTGTGGGCCTGGGGTTGGGGCCTTCTCCCTTGAGCCTCACAGCACTGCACCGCACCATGATGCTGCCAGAGCCTCGTAACCAAGGTCCTGATTTACAAAGAGCCTCCGCACTCGTGGTGGAGGCTTCGCAGTCATGGCGGGATCTCCGCGTTGCAGTTTGTCATTGTGGAGATCCCGCCATGAGTGCGGGATCCCTCGACAACGGCGTGATGTTACTTCCTGTGCAGATGGAAATTGATCTCAGCCGACACCTACATTTCTAATAATAAGCTTCCCGCAGCCCCGATTCACCAGGCAATTCCATACCACATGGAGAAAGTCCCTTGGTTGCCATAAACATCTAGGACATGATCTGAGTCACCACCAAAGATCTCCCTGATTTTCTTGAGGGAGAGGTCTGTTTGGTTAATTAAACTGTGTGAACTTCAGTCTCGTGATCTGGGGCCCCCGTTGTGTTTGAGTCAGTATCCTGTCCCATTCCTTATCCGTTACTTCATGTCCTAGATCTACTTCACATCTACCCATGACCTTCAGTAGAACTTTCCACACCATACCACTAAGTGCCCTGTAAAGCCATATTATCAGGTGTCCACTGCTCCCTAACATTATGAGCAGGTGCAAACCAGCATGCTGTGTGGGTTCTTTGTTCCAGAGTCTCATAAGTGTGCAAATGTACTGATCAAGGCCCCATAGGTTCAAAATAGCACGGCAGCTAGATTATAGTCTAAAATCAACTGATCCAAAGGCACACATTGCCATTTGTTTAGCAATCGTCTACCGTGCGAAGGCCAGTCTCCATCTATGGTACTCATAGGCGAGCTTTAAAAATGAGGAATTGTTCCCCCCACATGGTAATCCGATCATTGGTAGCACAAGGTAATATAAGGGGAAGTGCACCATCCTTTTAGCACATTTTCTCCAGCACCGCAAGACTATTGATAGTAAAATTGGTGGCTTCTTCGGTCTAGCCTGTCCCTCTCTCAAGAATGCTATCTTTAGACCTTAGTTAGGTTCATCTTCTATCAGCGCTTAATTTGTACGAAAATAAGTGCCAGGACCCATGTTATTTCGTAGGAGACCACTGCAGCTTGCACACCCTGCCAGTGCTGCCAAATGCTGTGTATAGTGAAGTTTTAAACCATCTGCTCATTTGCGCTTTGGAAAAATAGACAGACCGTGCCGCCATGTGGTTTACTGTCAGGAATAAGTGCTGGAGTTGACACATAAGTGCCAGAGCCGAGCACCGGCACAAACTAAACAAAACCTCCAATAACGCCATCTCCCCAACACTATCCCTATCTAACCACCTTGCTATCCATTGTAATTGTGCTGCCAGGGAGTAGAATTCGAAATCAGGAACACTCAGGCCCCCAAAGGTGATGGTATTTTAAAATGTGTATCCGGGGCAACCTTCTAGCTTCCTGTGTCTCATATCAAATGCTTAATCAGTGAGTCCAGATGTCTGAATCACCAGGTCGGGGTCCAATCTGGCATGTTGACAAAGAAAAAAAAATCGTCTAGACAGTATGATCATTTTCATTAGGACTATTGATGCAATCATCGGTAATCAAAGCAACCACCAGAATGGCACAGAACCTTTCAGGGCCCTAAACCCCATCCCCAGATTCCCATCCGGTAGGTCAGCAGGGTTATGATATATATTTACTCCTATGTATCTGAAAGTGAGAGCGGCCCATATCAGCCCCAGCGCTCAAGTTTGGCACCCCTCCCTCTGGGATCACCCGGAACAAGCTCGTCTTGGAGACATTGAACTATAGACCAGTCACTCTGCCAAGTCCTCCAACAGTTGTTGTGTCTGTACTAGGTTACATTCCCCATTCCTAACATAAAATAACACATCATCCGTATACAGGGATATAATATGAGTGTCATCCCAGAGTGGTATACCGCTGTCCCCGCCCTCCACTGTAGCCGCTGCAGACAGTGGTTCAATCGCTATGGTAAATAGGAGCTGGGAGGGGGTATAGTCCAGTCTGGAGCCATGACAAATGGTATTTTAGGGCGATATGTGGTAGCCTGTTTTAACATGTGCCACTGCTTTAGTATAAAAAGTCTTAATCCAGTGGAACCATTGATCTCCAAGTCCCATATGGGCCATGGTGGCATTGAGGAAGGTTCATCATACTGTGTCAAATGCTTTCTCCAAGTCTAAAGAGGCCACCAGTGTTTGGGGTTAGGCAGCAACATCCATCTCATCTAACACTCTGTGCAGTCTCCTCAGGTTATATGAGGTATTGTGGGTTGGCATAAACTCATTTTGTTTTTTGTGAATCAGGGCTGATCAGGGTGATATAGCGGATTTGCCAGCACCTTGCTGAGAATTTTTTAATCTAAATTCAACATAGGATACGAGAGGACTGAGTCCTTAGGTTTACTTGGTTTGGGTAGGGAAATCACCAAGACCTCTCTATATGACTGGGAGCTCTCCTTTTTCCAAGGCCGTTGCATAAACCTTTACTAACTGGGGGATTAGGGGTTTGAAGTAAGTGTGATAAAAGTGGCTGGTAGCCTGTGCATTCCAGGCCTCATTCCCCTGGGAAACAGCGTTTACAATGCTGGTAATACCATGCGGGTAGGTTACAACGCGGACGTTGCATCATCCGCATGGTTATCACGCATGGCATTACATCGCAAGTCGTTTCTACGACTTGCGCTAGATGGCGCACAACACCAGGGAATGTGTTGGATTTTAAATCCAACACATTCCCTGCTGTTGCGCTACCTGGAGTAGGAATAGTAATTTATACCATTCCTAAATCCAGCGTGCCATCTAGCGCAAGTCGTAGAAATGACTTGCGATGTAAAGCCCTGCGTGGTAACAACGGGGACGATGTAACGTCCGCGTTGTAACCTACTGCGGGGTAATGGATGGCGTAGTAACATCATACATTCCTTTCCCCAAGCCAGTTCTTTGATAGCCCCTCTGAGCTCATTCTAAGTAACTGGGCCATCAAGTTTTTTTCTAGCATCTTGATTCAGCATATCAAGTGGTGCCCTGTGTAGGAAAGCTTTTACCTCCTCTGCAGGGACCTCGTTCTGGGAAGCCATATTGGTCCTTATAGTAGTTATAAAAGGAGTCGTTAATTTGCCCCTGTTCCTACACTTGTACACTATTAAGTAATTTGTAGTTTAGACATAGGGGATCAGAATGCCCCTGTCTCAGGAAGTATGAGTCAAGTGAATAGCCTCCAAGGCTTACCCTCCCCTTTATGCACTCTTGCAAGATATTCACGATAATGGCAGCTCCTGAGTTTTTCAATAGTTTGTGCAAGTGGTTTTACTTTCATTCAGCCTCTACCTCACAGCCAGATTCACTGTCACCTCTATTTCTAATTCGTGGATCAACTTGTCTAACACTACCAATTTGGCATCCAGCTCTTTCTAAATCCCTACCACCTGACGGAGGCAGTGGCTTCTCACCACTGAATTTAGAACCTTACATCGCATGCGTTTACAACACATGCAATTACAACGCGGTCGTTAGAACGACCACGTTGTTACATTGCAGTATATCACAACGCAAGTCGTTACATCGACTTGCTGTAGGGGGTGCGCAGAATTTAGAAATAGTATAATTTATTATTCCAACTCCAGTCTACAGAACAGTAGGGAAGGTGTTGGAATAGTAAATTGTAATATTCCTAAGGTTAGCGCGCCTCCTACAGCAGTCGATGTAATGACTTGCGTTGTAATGTACTACGATGTAACAACGCGGTCATTGTAACATACCCGTTATAATCGCATGAGTTGTAACGCATGTGATGTAATGGCTGTTTCCCCGCAATGCCACCTTAAGAGCCTCCCTTTCGATTAGGGCATTGGAAGCTGTACCTTCGTTATGCTAAAAAAATTCAGAGGTTACCGCTCTAAGTGAGTCACAGAAAGGGAGGTCAGTCGGAGCATTGGGATGTAATCTGCAGGTAGGTACTAAAGGTGCAGGCCTACCTACCCATGCCGTCCCACAGTATCAACCCTGATGTGTGTGGGTGAGAACAGGACTCTGGGCATCACCAAATCAATGCCCATCTTTCAAATAAAGAGTATGTCTTTAGGAACAATTGACCACTCCATCTGCGTTCTGGAGCGAAGAGATGTGTTTCTTGGAGACATGCAATTTGTACCCTTCTCCGTTTAAGGTAGGGAACAACTTTGTGGGCCTGATTTACAAAGGGCCTCCACACTCGTGGCTGAAGCCTGCAGTCTTGCGGGAGTCCCTGCACTGAAGGTGGAATCTCCACAGGGAGAATTCTCATTGTGGACATTTTGCCAGAGTGTGGAGACTCCCCCATGACTGTGGGGCCCCCACCACAAGTGTGGAGGCCCTTTTTGACTCAGGTCCTTAGTCTCTTAACTACGGAGGCCAGACTACTTACATTCCAAGTGATAAGAGAGTAGATGTTCAATCACCATTCCATGATGTCTCTGATGGTAAGGAACCATGTTATTCCCATCCCACAGTGCATCTCCTCCTCACAGCAGAGGTCCTCCCATAGCACCCCTCCCCCCCCCCAACCCCCCAATGAAACTCTGTTTTCAGGCCTGTTAGCAACTCTATATCCGGCAGTGTGTGTAAAGATCACATGTTTAAACATTTGAGCCCAACTCCCACACCTCAGAGTGGAAAGGCAGCGTCCTCCCGTGCAAAGTTAGTAACTCCAAACAGGCTCATGGAGTGATGGCACCCAATAAACGATTGGGTCACATCAGTGGGTTGCTTAAATTGTGGCAGTCAAGCCTCCTAGGCAAAGGGCCCTCCCATCTCCCATTACCTTGAAATAAAGACAATGCATATATATAGTACAGAAGTTAAGGGAGTCTCAACAGCCTGTGTGGGTGGCATTCATATTAAAGTTGGTCAGTGCAAGCGCTTTGATTTAGCTAGCATAACATCTCTCAGGCAACTTTCAGAATCATTACACCCATTTACTCAGTCAATTATTATAATAAATCATCAGCCATTCTGGGGGTGATCTGAGGAAGGGCTTCTCCAGTCATGGATACTGCATCAAATTACTTACTTCTTCAGACTGTTGCTTACTTTCTATCTCGCCTGCTGCCAACACTGTGGCATCTGTGTCCTTCTACAGCTGAAGCCTGGAATGCCTATGCAGGCTTGCCGGAATGTGTCTCGTCCTTCATTTCTTCCTCCGTGATGGTGAACTAGGTGGGAGCTGTGCAGCAAGGCTGTCTGCCCTGTTTCTGTGCACCTCAAGTCAGTCCCAAGCCTCACTGGCTTAGTAAAAAAAACAAAGGGCCCGATTCACAGAACTAACTTAAGACAAAATCCTAAACTTACTACCATTTTCGTATTCACAGAAGGCACTTACTCATTTTGGTATTCAAAGAAGACACTTACTCATTTCGGTATTCACAGAAGTTAGGAATCCTAACTTTAGGACTCCTAAATGCCTTCTGTGAATACCAAAAGTCTTAAAATTTGGATTTTTTCTCAGTTTAGGAGTCCTAAAGTTAGGACTCCTAACTTTACTACTACTAAACTGAGAAAAATCCTAATTTTAAGGCTTTCGGTATCCACAGAAGGCTTTTAGGAGTCCTAAAGTTAGGAGTCCTAACTTTACTACTACTAAATTGAGAAAAATCCTAATATTTAGACTTTCGGTATTCACAGAAGGCATTTAGGAGTCCTAAAGTTAGGAGTCCTAACTATGCTACTACTAAACTGAGAAAAATCCTAATTTTAAGACTTTCGGTATCCACAGAAGGCATTTAGGAGTCTTAAAGTTAGGACTCCTAACTTCTGTGAATACCGAAATGAGTAAGTGCCTTCTGTGAATACCAAAATGAGTAAGTGCCTTCTGTGAATACCAAAATGGTAGTAAGTTTAGGATTTTGTCTTAAGTTAGTTCTGTGAATCGGGCCCAATGAGTCACCCTCTATCAAAACCTTTCATTTGGCTGGGAACATAAGGGTATATTGTAAATTTGCTTACCTGAGCGCCCTTTCCATTGCAAGGAAGGAGACCCTATTGGTTTGCACAGCCATAGTATAGTCAGGAAACAGAGGGGCATATTTGCAAGGAAATGGCCAACGCTGCGACAATATTTTGCAGTGCTGCGTCATTTAAAAATTGGATTTCTCTTCTCAATTGAAAGATTCTAGCATATCTAAGATTTTGATTGGTTCATCTGATCTAGGAATAAAATAAAAAATAGAACTAATGTGGAAAACGGATCTTCACCAAGAGTTCTCTTTCCAAGCCTGGAAGTCCGTGTGGGCTAAGAGCCACACTTCTTCCCGTTCATCAAGCACTACCCAATCATGATATTATTTATATAATAGATTATTCTTAACCCCGATGAGCCGCCATAAATTCAAGCTTTCTAACAATGCTAAGCATTGGTCTTGTACCAATGATAAAAGGGACTTTCTGCATATGTTTTTTGATTGTCCTGTGGTAAAAATGATTTGGTTATTCATATGGGATAAATTGAATGAAATTTTGACCACAAATATTCCTTTTGATATTTTGCACAGTTTTTTTAGAAGGTACCTCTCCTTTATGGCATTCTCAAGGTATGGTATGGAAGTTTATTGATTTAATAATTGCTATTGCTTTACAAATAATTACAACGGATTGGAAAGATACTACTATAATTACTTTTATTGGTTGGGGGAATCTTTTTTTTTTTTTTACCAAGTATTTTTATTAGCATTTTCTTAAGTGAAACACGTTACATGAATGTACATGTGAATAAGCATTGTTATATGTGCTTCCGATCTGCAGAACCATAGTCACAACTTCAACTTGAAAGTTTTCTAATACATAGTTTAATTGTTGCTATACACGATGTCACCCAACATTACATGTCTATTCACATGAGGATATATCTCCATCCCTTTTATTGCCAGTATGGTCACCACTGGTTATGGTATTGAACTACTAACTGGAGGGGCCTAACTGGGGTAGGGTTCTTATATTGAGGGGTATATGTATCAGACAGGGTTTCAAGGCTACTGCGCACAATGAAAATTTCCATCTCCTGGACCAGCACCGATCTGGCTTTCGTAGTGGGCACTGAATCGGCTCTCACTCATGTGATGGATGACATTTTAATAATGCTTGACCGAAATGAATCTTGCCTCCTTATCCTCCTTGACCTTTCCTCTGCATCTGACACTGTCAATCACGACAACCTCCTGGTCATTCTGGTGCATAGGATGGGACTCTCTGGTCAGGTGCTGCAATGGTTCTCGTCCTTCCTCCAGCACAGATCCCAAAGAGTTAAGGCAAACCACTCTCTCTCACAGCCATCACCAGTCACCATAGGGGTTCCCCAAGGGTCCACTTCATCTCCCATTCTCTTCAACCTGTTCCTGGAACCATTAGCTAATGAACTAAAATCCATGGGCATTCTCTTCCATATGTATGCAGACGACACACAACTCTATCTGAAAATCTCCTCCCCGGATAACATCACTTCACTCAACTCCACCCGGCTGACTACTCAAATCTGGTTAACTGAGAACCACCTCCTCTGGCCGCCATATAGGAGAAACCTATACGCAGCAAGGCCAGGTCCCCGTACCGGAATTGTGCCGACTGCTACTTCCAGGCTCCAAACCGCGACGCACTTACCCACTTCAGGTCTCCGTGGCCAGACGCTGTATGTTGCGGATTCACCGAAAGGTGCCTGACGCGCCGGCCTACTCTCCCAAGCTACCCCTGGTTGGCTGGCCCTTTCGGGAGAACTACTTCCTGTCGGCCCGGCTCGGCCCCTGGACCGCGTGCGACATCACAGAGGCCGAGGCGTTATTTACCGACAGCCAGCTTGCGCCCTTTACTCACCTCACCGACTTTTATGGTCTGCCGCCGGGGAAATTCCTACTCCACAGGCAGTTGATAGCACAATTCCAGCCCTATGCGGACCTCTCCAAAGGGGAGCCGGAGACGCATCCGATCATTCACACGATCCTCCACATGGGCTCTGGTCGCCACCTCGTTCGTTGGTTGTACAAGGCTATTAGACAACTTCTTAATCAACCACTGGTCGCCCTTCGCTCCCAATGGGAGGAGGACATCGGGAGACAATTGCATGATACAGAATGGGAGAAAGCCCTCGAGTTCCCCAAAAAGGTGTCCCGCAACGCGCGCTTCAAAAACGTCCAATATAATATCTTACATAGGGCGTATCAAACCCCTGCACGCCTGCAACGTTTTTATCCGGATGTACCTATCTTGTGCCCCCGATGCCGATTCCCGGATGCCCGGCTCCAGCATATGTTCTGGAGCTGCCTGTCACTGGGTCAGTATTGGATGGCCGTCCTCACATCCATCACTGCGATAACTAAGCTCCCAGACCTGCGCTCCTGGGAGGCGGTAGCCCTGGGACTGTTCCGCAAACCTAAGCCGCTCAAAGCCCACACCCGCTTTGCTTCCCTCGCATTGTTGCTAGCTAAACGGGCCATCACCATGAAATGGCGAGACCCCCAAGGGCCATCTAGAGAGGCGTGGGCAGGGGCGGTGAGGAAATGGGCAGCAGCGGAGGAGGAGGCAATTAGAGAGGAGGAAACGCGGGGGCGCAGAAAGTACCCGCTTGCAATGGAATGGACCCAACTACTCTTTCAATTCACCCAAGCCTGGCCACCCACAGGGACACGCTTGACGCCACCATCACCACACACGCCCCCCCCCTTAAATCCCGTTTCGGAAGGTAATAACTCCCATGGACTCTGATACTCTACCCACAGCACCTAATGGATTACACTTATCCTTCGCACTGACCAGGTGCGCCCCTAGCACTGGGGCGGAGTCTAGGCCCACCATAGTAGACGCAACGTGATCACATGAGCAACGACGTCCCCGGTTCACCCCCATCCCTGCTGCGTATTCTAACACGGTCTGTCGCGACTCACATCCTCTAGCACACACTTCGATGATAGTGGTTTCCCTTCCCTAGTTCTTTCTCAGTTATATAATTGTTTTAAAAGGAAAAAATAACAAAAAACGAGATCTAAGTCACCTTGTGTTGTCACCGCTGCCCCCCCCTGACGCGGCCGGCACCTCATGGGGTTGTAGGCGGCTTGCTGTGTATTCTACCTCCCCCTACATACCACCTAGCACTGGTACTTTGGCCCTGCCGGCCCGACGGGATGTAGGAAGTGGATGAGTTGTATGGCCTACGATAATAATAAAGATCTTGTTTATTTAAAAAAAACAACAAAAAAACTGAGAACCACCTCCTGCTAAACACCTCCAAAACAGAATTCCTCCTAATTTCTCCCCCGAAACACACTCCTAATATCGACCTCTGGATGAACCAACTCACCGCCTTCAACTGCTCCCCACGCATTATTGACTCAGCTAAATCTTTAGGAATCGCCCTGGACAAGCACTTGAATATGAAGACTCATATCATCAATGTGTGCAAGGGAGCTAACCACCTTCTGAGGACACTCAGGAATCTCAAACCTTTCCTACCTCAAGCGAACTTCAAGCAAGTGGTCCAAGCGCTTGTTTTGCCGAGGCTTGACTATGGCAGTGCTACGCTTTGTGGCCTCCCCAAATATACCCTGGCACCACTAAGGGCATCATTGAACGTGGCGGCCAGATTGGTTACACAGAGACGTTTTAATGCATGGGCAAAGTGGGCTCTGACCCAGGGCCCCAGCCTTTCAGGGGGCCCCCTGACAGAGTCAGCTCCGTTCTCTAGAGTTTTGCCCTAATGACCTTGATTATTTCTTAAACGGATTGTTTTAAATACAGTTTTCCTTTAATTTATGTTTTATGTGCCTGATGTGTGAGAGTTTAGTACAGCCATTTTGCTGAGAAATGTTGTGTTTATGTTTCATGCAGTATACAGAAAAAAAGTTTCTTTTAGATCAAAACAAGGCCTAACACATAAGAAATGGGAGGGCGTCAGAGAGATTATTTGCAGTAATATTGGTGTGCTGCTGCTGTGTTACAATATTGAAAACACACATACCTATCCCTGAAATAGTAAATACATTTAGGGCCTTATTTACGAGAAGTGATGCATCGCTGTGTGAAAACAGGGATGCCTCACTTCTTAGTGCTCCCTCCTTGCGACGTCACGTATGCGTCATATTTACTGTATGTCGCAAGGAGTTACAGATACGTCAGTATTTCTGGCGTATCTGTAGGCGCAAAAGTGATGCATTGCTGGGGTGTGTCTGAAAATAGACGCAAGTCCAGCAATGTGTCCTTTCACATGGGGCAAGCCCCACATGAAAGGGCCTGCATCAGTCTTACACCTGCTGTGAGGCAGGTGTAAGATATTGACGCAATGGCCTCCTAGAAGTGGCGCACTGAGTTCTCATAGATTTCAATGTGTCACTTCTACAAGGCTTTTTGTGGGGGAACACCCACCCTGCATACATTATACCTGGCACAGGTATAATGTGGTGCAGGGGTTTACAAAGTGACGCATCTGCCTAGATGGGTCACTTTGTAAATAGGGCGCAACATGGCACATTTTTTTCGCTGCCGGTGCGTCACAAAAAGTGACGCACCGGCGGCATAAAAGTGAAACTAGGCCTCATAAATAAGGCCCTTAGAATTTGGACGAGTGTTCCTTTGCACTGTCAGGGACCAAATGAAATTAAATGAAATAATGTATTCAATAAAGAGCGCAGCCACTCAGACTAGAGTGTCCTGGCACATGACAGCGGGAGGAAAACGTGCGTAAAAGACCCATCAGTTATTAAAAAGTCAGGTTTTTAAGTCCTTCCTGAAAGAGAGTAGGTCTGTGGTTAGTCTCAGAGACTCAGGGAGTCTATTCCACAATTTAGCGCCTAGAAAGCCGAGGGATCTGCCTCCAGTGCGGGCACGGCATATTTTAGGCACGATGGCCAGGTTACCATTGGAAGATCTTAGGGGTCTAGATGTTGTGCAGCGATTAACGCGCTTATTTAGGTAGCCGGATCCTAAGCTGTGGAAAGCTTTAAAGAAGATGGTCATCGCTTTGAAGTTGATCCGTTCTTTTATGCGGAGCCAGTGTAGAGACTTAAGAATAGGGTTCATACTAGATCTGGGTTTAGGTCTCAGGATGGCTCTGGTCACGTTTTGTACTACTTGTAGGCACTGGATAAGGGCTTTGGGAAGACCGAGGTACAAGCTGTTGACATAGTCAAGCTTTGATGTCACCAGAGCCTGCACCACGATCTTTCTACTTTCATGCGGTAACAGTGGCAGGAATTATTTTAGCATCCGGAGTATGCCAAAGCAAGCTTCAGTTAGATTTTGGATTGGAAAGCGCATGGAGAGTGTCTTGTCTATGACAATTCCTACGTTTTTGACTTTCTCCTTTTCCGCGGGCGGGGGCAGCAGATCTTTTGGCCACCAAGAGCTCCAGTCAGGCATTTCTGGATTACCAAAGATAATAACTTCAGTTTTGTCAGGATTGCACTTCGGCTGATTGATCTAAAGCCAGTTAAAAACCTTTGTGAGGCAAGGCCTAATCATTGCACCGTCAAAGTCGGTTCCTTTTTCACATGTAAAAATCAGCTGAGTGTCATCAGCATAGGAACCAATTTTGACGCTCTCTTCCTCTACCAGAAATGCAAGGGGGGATAGATACATATTAAAAAGGGTAGGACTGAGAATGGAGCCCTGAGGGACACCTACATTCATGGCCGGAACCGGGGATGAGAAAGGTGGGAGCCAGATGTCCTGAGATCTATTTGCCAAGAAGGATGACATCCATGTTAAGGCGCCCTCCCAGGTCGATGTTAGCAAGTCTCTCCAGGAGCCTCTCATGTGGGACCGTATTGAAGGCCGCCGACAGATCGAGCACTATCAGAACAGCCTTGCCTACCTGGTCCAGCATACCCTTGAGAAATTTAGACACATCCGGGAGAGCGGACTCCGTACTGTAGTTAGCCCTAAAACCAGATTGGGACTCATGAAGGAGCTTCCCATCATCAATGTGTTTTTGGAGGGCCTTGTTTACATGCTTTTCTAATACTTTGGAGAGGGCAGGAAGAAGGGAGATTGGCCTGTAGTTGGCAGGGTCCGTCAGTTTGGCGTTAGCCTTTTTTATCAGTGGAAGAATCTTAGCATTCTTCCATAATTTCCGCATGTTGCCTGAGGAGAGGGAAGCATTAAAGAGCTGGTTTACCGTGGGGTTTATGGTGGGAGCTAATAGGTTCAGGATATTCACTGGACATGGGTCGGTAGGAGAGCCAGACGTAATAGTTTGGAGAAGGGTCAGTGACTCTTCAAGCTAAAACTCAGGGAAAACTAGTAAAGATGGAGGACCAAGAGGTGAAATTTGCTATTGGAACTAAGGTAGAAGGTCAGTTCTTCCTCTGAAATATTACTGAAGTCTTGTTGGATCACGGAGATCTTTTTGTGGAAGAATTGAGCTATTTGCTTAGACCATTCTTCCGTACATGGCCCTTCTATTGTGCCTACTTTCGGGACGGTAAAGGATTTAACTATGCTAAAGATGTACTTACTCTTATTTTGGGCATTTTCTATTTTGGTTTTAAAGAGGTTTTTCTTGGTTGCCTTCACAAGAATGTAATGAGCTTTTAAGGTGTCTTTATACACCTTCCTGTCCTCAGGTAGATAGGATTTACGCCATTTCCGTTCCATTTTTCTACAATTTCTTTTGCTAGATCTGAGGGAACCGTTAAACCATGGTGCTGGTGAGGCCGACCTCTTTGAGGAGCGGGAAACAACCGGTACCACTGTACCAATGTTGGTAAGGAGCCATGAATCTATTGAGAGGGTGTCCGAGTCGGGGCAGCCAGACAGCTCCGGTGAGGAACAACCAAGGGCATCTGCTAACATCGGGATGGATATTTTATGGACCGTCCTGTAATTAGGGACCCTCTGCCCTGTGTTAGCCCGAGGGGCTGTGGCAGAGTTGGGAATGACCCATTTTAATAGGAGGTGGTCAGACCATGTAATGGGAAGAGGTAGGCTTGCTTATATGTCAACGTTGTGAAAGATTTGGTCTAGGGTATGGCCCTTCTCATGGGTGGCCGAAGAAATAGATGGAAACATGTTGCAGGCCTGCAGCGTCTCAAACAAGGAAATTGTTTGAGGGTCTTTTCCATTGTCCATATACATATTGAAATCTCCCAGAATAAGGCAGTTGTTGTATTTTAAGGCCAGGGAGGTGGTGGCTGTATTAAGTGTAGTAATAACATTTCCAATCGCACCGAGAGGTCTATAAATCAGAAAAACAGCTATGCTATGATGGTGGGATAAGGTACAGCAGAAGCCTAAGGACTCTGCACCCTCGATGTTTTCCATTGGTATGGGAGAGCAGTCTAGTTTTTAATTGTAAATTATGGTGACACCGGTCCCCTTCCGACTTTGTCGGTCTCTCCTAAGGGTTTTATAACCCGTAGGGATGGCCAAAGTGATAGTAGGGTTGGAGGCTACAGACAGCCAGGTTTCAGTGAGAAATAAAAGATCAGGCTGTTCGTCTAAAAGTAGGTCATAAATGTGTGGTTCATGCATTTGCATTGAACGACAATTTAAAAGGGTGGCCTTTAAGTCCTCTGTTTTCTTATTGTTTTTACACTCATTGTTGCGTGGGAGGATCTTGGGTGCGAGTTTCCTAGGCTGGAGGAGAGACCAGTTGCACTTATTAAATTGAAAGTCTACCTCCAAGCTCGGATCAGCGGCTGTACACTGACATAATGGTAGCCGTCTAAGGCTAAGCAGTTTTTCCCTATTGTAATGTAGTGGAAGAAACTCACCGGAGGGGAACTGGGCAGCATGGCCAGAGCCAGACGCCTCCGGGATGCTGACGGGCGCAGAGGGCCTTGCCTTTGGCACACCAGCGGCGCGCCGAAGGCACGCGTCCGTTTGCATCGGAAATATATAGGCTAATGCCTTTGATGAAACTGGACCGCTAACGCAGCTGAGGAAGCGGAAACTACGTGGGCGGAAGGGAGGAGCCCGATAGTAGCCCCAGCCCTCCGCACAATCGGCGTATCAGCCACGGCGGAACAGGACTGGAGAAAAAGCGAGATGCGAATCGGAGCAGCTAAGGAGGTGCAGGCAAGCAGAATCAAGTAAAGTGCAAGTGCGCGTAGGTAGAGGAAATTGTTAAAAAGCACAGAGTAATTCAGCCACAATATAAAATTTAAAAAGTATTAAAAACCTAGGAGCAGGTCAGGAAACACTAAATCCTGCTGCTGTCAGCTGCACGCGTCTGTTTGCATCAGGAATATATAGGCTAATGCCTATGATGCAAACTGGATCGCTAATGCAGCTGAGGAAGCGGAAACTGCGCAGGAAACAGGGGCTCAAATTGGATCATAAATTCAAAGCTGTTCTGAACAGGGGCCCCCAAAATATGTTTGGCCCAGGGCCCCCAAAATCCTTAAGATGTCCCTGTGGTTACATGCACCAAGCGAAACGCCCACATCTCCCCTGTCTTAAAATCTCTAAACTGACAGCCCTATGAAGCTAGAATTCAGCTAAAGATTGCCTGCCCATCTCACAAAGCCCTCCACTTAAAAACCCTAACTATCTTGCGCAAAAGCTAGAACTATCCGGAGGGGGTAGACCGTCTAGGAGTGCTAACACTCTCCTCCTGAAACCTCAGATCTTTCTTAAAAAGAGAACATGCCAACGAGCCTTCTCCGGCTCTGCACCAAAAATCTGGAACTCTCTTCCACCTGAAATTCGTAGAATCTCCTCCAAGGTTGCTTTCAAATTGGAAGTAAAAAGATTCCTCATAATTAAGTCCTTACCTTAATAAGATGTGCGACTGTCTGCTCTAATTGCATTGGACATACTCCAGAATTTGTTTTTAATCTTGTATATTATTATTGTTTTTTTCCCCCTCTCCTTCCTCTCTTGTTGTCTCATTTGCGCCCCTTCTATGTCGATATGTATCAGCGACTAGCCTATTCTTTGCTGACCCCAGGATTTGTTAACGGCCTGTTATGTAAGCCCTATTTGAATCATTGTCTGTGTATTTTCCTTATTTGACTCATGTACTGAACTGTTACCTTCCTTTCCTTCAAATTGTAAAGCACTCTGATATCCCTCGGGATCAAGTTCGCGCTATATGAAACTTTATAAATAAATAAATACTGAGTATCCTTCTCATGCATATGGGTGATGTCATCGGGTCGGGAACCTGCCCAGCCGTCGCCGTCTATCTGGTGATCTATTATGTGGGTGATTACGTCGTTGTGCCCTTCTATGTCCTTGTAGCTGTGTGGGAACTATTGTGTGTGTTGCCAATCGGGGTTTGTGGTTGCAAGCTTATTGGGGTTTGTGGCCGGGTATCGGATTTGCCTGGTGTTGTTTGCTGTTTGAAATGAAATACCTCCTCCTCCCGTAGCACTTCCTCTTCCCCTGCTGCCCATTTGTTCACTGCACCCACCCAGGCTGCTATCGGGGATCCCCCAGGAGCACGCCAGTGCATAGCTATGCCTCCTTTTGCTAATAGTGTGGCTAGCGAGGTGAAGCAAATTGAAACTTTGTGCTGTTTCCTTTGCCAGAAGATACCAAGTACGCAGGCCTCCCATGTGTCCATGTTAGGCAGACCCGTTAGTTCCTGAAGTGTCTTGTGGATAGTGTGCCAATAAGGACCTATTGTAGGGCAGGCCCAGAACATATGGTAAAAGTCTGCATCTAGTATTTGACACCTGGGGCAAAGAAACTGAGTGGATGGATAAAATCACTGGAGTCGCGCTGGCATTTGATACGCTCTGTGGAAAATGTAAAACTGTATGTTCTTAAAGCGCGTGTTTCGGGAAACCTTTCTGGGATATTTGACCGCCTGTACCCATTCCCTGTCGTGTAACTGGCACCCAATTTCGTCCTCCCACATTTCCCACAGCGCATTCAATGGTTTATTGAGAACCTCCCTTATGGCTTTATAGAGCCATGTGACCAGGTGTTGACCCGCCCCCATGTGCATGATTGCGTGAAGGACCGGCTGTGTTATTGGTTCTCCCTCTGTAAGATCATGTATTGAGCGGTAGCTTTCTATGATTTGTCTCTGAAGTAGAAATTGGCCGGGAGGAAGGTCATAGCCTTCCACCAGCTGGTGGAACGGTCGCATTTGCCCGTCCTCGAAGAAGGATTCGATCTCAGTGAGGGAGTGTTCTGTCCATATGCGGAGCATATTAGACGTATAGTACTGCTCTCGTCTGGGCAAGCCTACCAACGGCAGTAAGGGAGAATACAGAGGCACCCCCACAGACATTCTGTCAAGCAATAAATCAATCAAACATTTGTAAAGCGCACTACATACCCGCGAGGGTCTCAAGGCGCTGGGGGGGGGAGGCTGCTACTGATCGAAGAGCCAGGTCTTGAGTGTTCTCCTGAAGGTCAGCAGGTCTTGGGTCTGTCGTAGGCTCAGCGGTAGGGTGTTCCATGGTGTGGCGGCGAGGTGGGAGAAGGATCTCCCGCCGGTGGTAGTTCTTCAGATGTGCGGAACGGTGGCAAGTGCGAGGTCGGCGGAACGTAGCTGGCGGTTGGGGATGTAGAAGGAGATTCGACTGTTGAGGTAGGCGGGGCCGGTCTTGTGGAGTGCCTTGTTTGCGTGGATGAGGAGCTTGAAGGATATCCTCTTGTTGACGGGGAGCCAGTGCAGGTTTCTCAGGTGGGGGGTGATGTGGCTGTGGCCTGGTATGTCGAGGATCAGTCGTGCTGAGGCTCCCGCATAGAGGGCGTTTCCGTAGTCGAGTCTGCTGCTGACGAGGTCTTGGGTGACTATCTTTCTTGTGTCCATTGGGATCCATTTGTAGATTTTGCGGAGCGTGCGGAGGGTGTTGAAGCAGGAGGAGGAGACAGCGTTGACTTGCTTGGTCATTGTGAGCGTTGAGTCGAGGATGATTCCCAGGTTGCTTGCGTGGTCTGTGGGTGTCGGGGCTGTCCCTAGTGCTGTTGGCCACCAGGAGTCGTCCCAGGCTGAGGGGGCGGAGCCGAGGATGAGGACCTCCGTCTTGTCTGAGTTCAGCTTCAGGCAGCTGACCCTCATCCAGTCGGCGATGGCCCTCATTCCTTCGTGGAGGTTGGCTTTGGCGGTGAGGGAGAGGATCAGCTGGGTGTCGTCGGCGTAGGAGATTATGTTGAGGTTGTGTTGTCGGGCGATGTGTGCAAGCGGGGCCATGTAGATGTTGAACAGTGTCGGGCTGAGGGAGGAGCCCTGGGGTACGCCGCAGATGATCTCGGAGGCTTCGGATCAGAATGGGGGAAGGCGGACGCTCTGGGTTCTGCCTGAGAGGAAGGATGTTGTCCATTCCAGAGCCTTGTCTCGGGTCCCTGCAGCGTGGAGTCGTGCGCGTAGTGTGCGGTGGCAGACGGTGTGGAAGGCAGCGGAGAGCTCTAGGAGGATGAGTGATGCGGTCTCACCGTTGTCCAGCAGGGTCCTGATGTCGTTAGTGGCAGCGATGAGGGCGGTCTCGGTGCTGTGGTTGCTGCGGAACCCTGACTGAGAAGGGTCCAGGATTCTGTTTTCTTCGAGGTATTGGGTCAGCTGTTTGTTGATGATCTTCTCGATGACCTTTGCCAGGAATGGGAGCAGAGAGATGGGCCGGAAGTTCTTGAGGTCTCTTGGGTCTGCCTTGGGTTTTTTGAGGAGAGCGTTGATCTCGGCGTGTTTCCAGCTTTCTGGGAAGGTCACGGTCTCGAGGGAGAGGTTGATGACGTTGCGCAGGTGGGGTGCGATAGAGCTGCTTGCTTTGTTGAAGACGTGGTGCGGGAATGGGTCTGACGGAGAGCCGGAGTGGATTGTGCTCATGGTCTTGATGGTGTCATAGATGCTCACGCTGGCCCAGGCTAGCAGGGGGTCGTAGTTGATGATGTGAGGAGAGTTTGTTGTCTTGCTGTAGGTTGGGGCGGTCTGGGTGTTGAAGCTGTCGTGGATGCTTGCTATCTTTCGGTGGAAGAAAGTGGCGAGGGAGTCACACAGGGCTTGTGACGGCGGGATGTCGTTGGTGTTGGAGCTGGGGTTGGAGAGTTCCTTCACGATGTTGAAAAGCTCCTTGCTGTTGTGTGCGTTGTTTTCGAGGTGGTCTTTAAAGGAGGTCCTCTTGGCAGCCTTGATGAGGTGGTGGTGGTTGCGGATGGCGTCCTTGTGTGCTGCGAGGCTGACCGGGGTCTGTTCGCTGTGCTGTTTCTTCTCTAGCTTCCGGCAGGCTTGATTGGAGGCTAGGAGTTCTGGGGTGAACCAGCTGGCCCTCTTGCTGGTGTCTCTGTGGGGGGGTTTCTTCAGTGGGGCGAGGGTGTTGGCGCAGTCCTCGATCCAGCGTCTGAGGCTGAGGGCAGCGTCGTCGGCGTTGGAGGGTTCGGTGGGTGGGCTGAGAGTGAGGTTTGCATGAAGTTGATCTTCTGTGATTTTGCTCCAGCAGCGGCGGGGGATCTGTTGGGTGCGGTGGTGTGTGGTGGGTTTCTGGAAGGTGAAGTGGATGCAGCGGTGGTCGGTCCAGGGGAGTTCGGTGGTGTGGTTGAAGGAGACGTGCGGGCTTGAGGAAAATATGGGGTCGAGCGTGTGGCCGGCGGAGTGGGTGGGCATGGTGACGAGTTGCCTCAGTCCGAGGTTGGCGAGGTTATCGATCAGCGTTGTGGTGTTGCTGTCGTTGTTGTTCTCAAGGTGAAAGTTCAGGTCTCCGAGGAGGATATAGTCAGTGGAGGTCAGGGCGTGCGTGCTGAGTCGGTGATGGAGCAGCTGAACTGGGGGCGTGGTCCGGGCGGTCAGTAGACGAGGGTGCCTCTGAGGGTGGAGTTGGGGCCTGTGTGGATCTGGAAATGCATGTGTTCGGCGGTGCTGAGAGTGTCATTGGTGCTAGTCGAGACCCTGATGCTGTTCTTGTGGACGATGGCGATTCCTCCTCCGACTCTGGTGCGGTCTCTCCCTGTGCATCCTCTGCATGCATTTGGGAGCTGAAGTACTGGGTATTTTAAGCCCAGCGGTGCAGGGGAACACACCCTATGACTTCGGGGTTCTTCCTGTTTCAGACCTACAGAAACACAGAGTCTTCTGGGTGAAGTCAAAGATCAGTTTATTGGCTGCAGACCAATTACAGGCGTCCTAGAAGTACAACAGCGTGTATGTTCTCAGGAGACTGCTGCCTATCACAGAAACGGGCTTCTCCTTAAATACAGAATTTCCTGCCTCAGGCATACATTCTTTAGTTTATGGTATGGTCATTCAAAGTATACATTACAAAACGAAAAGGCAGAGTCATGATGACCATCCCACATTCCAGTTAAACAAGCCCGTAATTATTTACCCAGCAAGGCTCAGATCCCACATCAGATATCGATAGACCCCAATAAACATGAGCATCTCCTGTTTTGGGAAACAAGCCATAAAGCAGGAACAGTCAGGTGTGAAAGAGATTAGCCGGAGGCTCGTGTAGGATGAAAAGACTTTATGGTGTGTCAAGCCCTGATGCTAATCACAGGTGGCCAGAGGACGGGGAACTCGTGAGACCAGTTTGACCTGGGGCAGCGGAGCCAAGCTGCTCAGGTCACAGAAAAGTCAAGGAAAGGCACATGTGCTCTAAAAGGCCCGTTTTCGCTTCATGCTATATAGCCTATGTGAGGGCATTCATAAGATGGCCACCGCTACAAAATGGAACCCACGTAGTGATGTGAAATAGCGTATACATAGTGCATTCATAGCTAAAACGTTACAAAAAGCACTTGTACATACCGCATTAACCATTCGCGGTTCACTAATACCGGGATAGACAGGAGTAGGGCCCTGCCTCCTACACGGTCCCAAATTCTAAAGTACGACAGACCCTCCTTTTGCCCTTACATAGGCAATAACTATGCTCATTTCAATCCGAGTCTAGGTCAATATTCATGAAGTCATGGAGATGTTGCTGTAGCATCATCCTATTACTTAGCTCGTCCCTCGATACAGGTTTCCTTACACATAATGTAGCACAAAGGCCACATATCGCAGGAGCACACTGTATGCACAGACAGAACAGGAAAAGGATGGCTAAGATCATTCCAATGACCATCAGAATTTTCCAACCCCAGGCAGATATCAGTTCCCAGAACCACTCCATCAGTGACCAATCTCCTTTATCCACGTGTATGGACTCAGATATTTTATGTAATTTGGAGATGGCTTGATAAACTGTTGGAGCATTGTCTGGTATGAAAATGCAACAACTGGATTGGATAACCTTACATACCCCACCACGGTCTGCAAGTATAACGTCTAGAACCATGCGGTTCTGCAAAGTCATGAGGCGATCCGCTTGGAGCTCAGCTGTCAAATTACCAAGGGCACCAGCCGTTACATTAACAGTGGATTCAACCACACAAGTCAGCTGTCTCAGGTTCCTACTATTGACCATAGGTCCCCAAAACGGCAGGAAACCCAAAAAGAAATCTCCCGCTTCCTGACCGGCAGTATCCTCTTTACTAATCACGCCTCTCACAACTCTGGTCTTGTGATAGTCGGAGGCGGCAGTAAATGTTGGCGGTAGCAGATTTGCAATATAACATGTGCCCGAGAAATCAGGGGGCAACCATGTATATGCTCGGTCATTGCAGATAAAATATGTACCCTTGGTAGCCAAAAACGCAGGGGAAAACTGTGACGGAAAAGTGTACGTTTCAGTACAGTCACTTCTTCCCAGTTGAGCCCTAGGATTCTGACCATTACCTTGCAAACAGAACCGACCTATGTGGGGTACGACCCAGATTGGGGATGAGATTTTCCGCTGTCTTTCACCCAGACTAATACTATACCCCGTTGCGTTCCACCCTACATAAGCTCTCAACTCTTCTTTGGGAATGGATGAGTATGCGTCGATATCTCTGCTCATATCGGCAACTCCTTTCACTAAAGCTTTGTTATTGGTGCTAGGTCTGATGGAACGCGGTTGTCGCGGGGAGTAGGCGTCTAGTGCATAGAGAAACATGGTCTGGAATGCCCATGACGATCCATTGTAACTATACGGCAGCACTAGATAGGGAATACCCTTATTAATGGTATGTGGCATTAAACCGCGCACCCAACAATTTGTTGTATTCATGACTAGTTGGTGCTGGTGCAGGAGCTGAATAAACGAGTTGTTCACAAACTCTGATCGTCTAGCTTGTTCATGTTCAGGCAGAGGGTGAAAAGAGTGTGAGGAGGTAGTAGGAGGAGGTATAGGCTGTACAGTGGGGGCAATGGGCTCTTGAGAGGAGAAGAATACAAATCCTACAGTAAATATTACCATACTACATAATACAAACAGGCATAAAAACACAAAACGTTTGGTTTTCATTATTTTACATATTCTTGCTTTAAAGTTCATTTCCTCAGTGAGTCTCTCCATCTTACAAAACTCCCTCCTCTAATCGTGCCGCTCGCGGCGGGTGAGTATCTTATGCTAAGGAGTACACCTGTCAGTCCAGGGAACGCCCTAGACCAACCAGAACCGTCGACCTAACGTCTTCGGCCTGTACCCCAGAGTCTTGGCACCGCGACCCTGCGGCTGAACCCGGATGGTGGTTCGAAAAACAAAAATCAAGAAAGTCCTTCAGATGGGAGAGCTCTGGTTATCAAAAAATAAAAAGGTAAAAGAAAAAGAATATTTATTTGTCCGTGGGCCTTGGCCTCAGATTGTAACGAAAACGGCCAGGCACTGTTTGATCTTGAAACAAGAGTTCAGGCTCTGTGGTGTCCAATCGAATTGACGGTGGCACAGCTTCTTGCAAAATATCGTCACTTTCCTGCGCTGAAGCTGTGCCTTTTATGCGTGCATCACTGAACGGCACAAAACGAGGTACAGTGTCTGTTTCAGAGTCTGCGATACCCTCCTAGACCCACTGGTCATACGGCAGAGGCAAAGGAATCCTTTTGATGTGGGCGCCGTGGATCCAGTTTTTCTTCCCCTTCACTCGAACAGCTGATCTTGTAGACAGTAGTACGAGGTGAGGGCCAATCCAGCGGGGCTCCTCATTGGTTTTCCGCTGAAAGTTTTTCACCAAGACCCACGTGCCAGGGTCGATAGGGTGTCCTGGAGCCTCAGAAGCCGGAGGGAGAGTATTGTGCACCTGTTGGTGTAAAACACGCAGTTTAACCGTCAAATCATACAAGTAATCAAGCAGCACTGGATGTTCGATTTCACTGAATTTCGTCGGTCTTGGCACACCCCATACATTGGCCGGGCGGCCAAAAACGACCTCTTAGGGACTAAGTCCCACCCGTGAATGCACGGTCATTCTAGTGGACAGGAGTGCTAAAGGCAGGGCGTCAGGCCATTTAAGACCTGAGCTCGCTTGGATTTTGGCCAGTTTAAGTTTTAGAGCGCCAATGTAGCGCTCCACTAGTCCAGCTGATTGGGGGTGGTTTGTAGCGTGAAACTTCTGCCTTATACCTAGTCCCTCACACACATTCTTCATCACTTTACCCACAAACTCACTTCCATTATCACTCCACACCATTCTTGGCATTCCAAACCTAGGGAAAAATTCCTTCACAAGGGCTTTGGCTGTGGACAGAGCAGTGTTATCTTTTAGAGGATAGGCCTCTATCCATTTTGAGAAAGCGCAAACAACCACGAACACATATTTCAGGTTGTTGCATCTTTCCATGTGGATGAAATCTAGCTGCAAAACTTCAAATGGATATGATGGAGGCACAAAATGACCAGCTGGAGTTGGGGTCCACCTACCAGGGTTGTACTTCAAGCATACCATACAATTCTTGATCACGTTCTCTGCACACTTAGGAATTCCAGCATTCTGCCATACTGGAGCCAACAACTTACAGATTCCTTTCGTACTGATATGTGCCATTCCATGTGCCATAGTAACCACTGGAAGCACATATGCATCAGGTAACAACCATCGCCTATGTTCTGACAAATC
Organism: Triturus cristatus; assembly: GCF_964204655.1. Lineage (NCBI taxonomy): Eukaryota > Metazoa > Chordata > Amphibia > Caudata > Salamandridae > Triturus > Triturus cristatus. The sequence goes on along the minus strand of NC_140583.1, from coordinate 1,152,015,602 downwards.
AATCCAACAACCATTCTCATCCAACTTACCTATACTTTCTCTCCACTTGCTTAACTCTTTCTCTGTGGCTTCAGCTTGAAGGGACTTTACACTCTCTATTGTGTTTTCACACATTCCAACATCACCAACCCATCTGGCAGGGCCTGCAACATACATTCGAGTCTTTACATCTTTTGCTGTTTCTTTCGCGACTTCATCATCAAACGCGTTACCACGACCAACATCATCAGTGATTTTCTTGTGCGCACTGCAATTCATAATCACAACTTGCAACGGTAGGGTCAGCGACTCAAGGAGATCATTCACCAACTTGCCATTCTGAATCTTAGCTCCATGCGAAGTCAGGAACCCACGTTCCTTCCACAATCGCCCAAAACTATGAGCCACGCCAAAGGCGTACTGGCTATCTGTGTATAAGTTCACTTTCATTCCTTCAGACAACACGCATGCTCTCGTAAGGGCAATCAATTCTGCTGCTTGAGCCGAATTTTGTGGCACACGCGCAGTTTCCACAATCGTGTGCAAAGTCGTGATAGCATATGCAGCAGTCGTATCACCATTTGGAAGCTTGAAACACGAACCATCCACCCATAAAGTACCATCACACTCAGTCAGGGGAGTATCTTTGAGATCTACTCTTCCTTTCGTCTCTTCTTCTGTTCTGAACAGACAATCATGTTGCTCAATCTCATCTAGGTCTGCTGGGATTGGTAATAGTGTAGCTGGATTCAACGTGTTGCATCTCTTTATGTGTATATGGTTTGCTAACAGTGTCAGCTCATAACCAGATTCTCGTGCACTAGTTAAGTGTTGTGTCTTGGTCCTGTTTAACAATGTGTCCACAGCATGTGGAACCATGACAATCAATGTATTATCCATTACTAGTCCAGCAGACTGTCGAATAGACATAGCTGCGGCGGCTGTGGCTTTCAGACATCTTGGCAATGCCCTCGCTACCGGGTCCAAGGTTGATGAAAAATACGCGCATGGACGCGGTCTGTCGCCTAAAGGCTGTGTTAACACTGATAATGCGCACCCATCTTTCTCATGAACATACAATGTAAAAGGCTTGCTGTAGTCAGGGGTACCCAACACAGGGGCTGAACACAATGCCTTACGCAATTCCCAAAAACTTTTCTGACACTCTTCAGACCATGGGATAGGATTCGGTGTGTCTTTACATGTTAATGCTAACAAAGGTTTTGCCAACAAGGAAAAATTAGGAATCCAATGCCTACAGTATGAAGTAATGCCCAAGAAAGCACGCACTTCTCTCTGTGTTCTTGGCACACTCAACTGTGCAATGGCTTGAATTCTTTCTGGGGTCAGTTTCCTTCCCTCCTTCGATAAGAGATGACCTAAGTAGGTCACCTCTTGTCGACAATATTGCAGCTTTGAGAGAGACACTTTGTGATGGGAGGCAGACAAATGACGCAACAATGACAAGGTAGCGTGTTTGCAAATCTTTTCAGTATCCGCGGCGATCAGTAAATCGTCGACGTACTGAATGAGGATAGCGCCACTGGGTAAAACCAGTGCATCAAGCTGCGCTTTTAAAGCCTGACTGTATATTGATGGACTTTCACAGTAGCCCTGGGGAGCGCGTTTAAAGCGGAAGCTGCGACCTCCTAAACTGAAGCCAAAAATGTCTCTGCTCTCCTCTGCAATTGGGATGCTAAAGAAAGCATTCTTTAGATCGATTACTGAGAACCATGCAGCGGAGGCTGGAATCATGGTTAACAAGGCAGTTATATCAGGGACAACTGGAAACTGTGGTACAACAATCTTATTAACCTCTCTAAGATCAATCACAAATCTGTAAACAGGTGGCTGTGAAGGGTCCGTTCGTTTTAAGACAGGTAAAACAGGACTATTGCAAACGTTGCCTCTTGTCTCTTCAATTACACCCTTTTTAATCAAATCACTGACAATTGCTAATAATGCTTTCTGACCTTCATTGGAGATCTTGTACTGGGGAATGCGTGGCAATCTGACATTGGCTTTTAAAGTGACCACATATGGCGGTATTTCCAAAAGACCCACATCATTGGGACCAGTAGCCCAAAGGACATCCGGAAGGGATGACAATTCAGGTGGCATTGCGTTTTTAGACAAATACATTGGAGAAATCACTTTCTTACCTAATGTAAGTTGTACTCCTGAGGGAGAACAATATAGTGTTGCATGCAATCTTTTTAGCAAATCTAAGCCTAGCAAATTTTCACCACAACCTGTCGTTAGAATGAGGGGTGCTTTTAGCTCACAAGGTCCAACAGAAAGTGACATAGGACTAGAAATCGGGTTCCTAACTGGGGCGCCAGAAAAACCTACTGAGACATTTATTTCGCCAGACAAAGGCGCGCCAGGGAGTTTTGAATGCATGATTGAACTCTTTGCAGCACCAGTATCCAGCAGAAAGGGCTCCGTTACATTTGCTCTAGTTACTTTAACATAAGGTCCACTCTGATCCACTGGCACTGAAACAACTCCCTCTCTCTGTCTACGGCTGTCCTAGTAATCATTATCTTCTACATTGTCATCTTCTGCATAATAATCGTTATTGTAGTACTGAGCTGTATTACCAGTCGCGTTGGCTTGCTGATCAAAGCTATTTATTGTATTTTGTGGTGGAAGAGGACGCGCGTTCTGGGGAGCATTTCCACGCCCTCTGCCTCTAGGAGCTTGCTGACCACCTCTACCTCTTGCGCCATACGCATTACTGTTACGCTGCATTAATTTAGGGCAACTATATTTAAAATGACCTTCCTCTTTGCAATATGAACATTGGTTGGGACCTACAGGGATTCGTGGTTGATAATACCTGTTCATTGGCTGATTACTCTGAAACTGTTGGGGCTGCTGATAGATACCTTGTGTTTGCCTATAATTATTCTGTCCTCCACGTGGCGGATAGGCCTGCTGCAAAAGGACCTTTGTCTTTAGTTCTTTCGTTTTCTTATCTGTTCTGTCCTTCTCATCTTTGTCTCTATTCTCATAATACTGTGCAGTAGCCAGTATTTGCGCTGAAGAGGAAACAGCCCAGGAACTTTCTGAGTCTTTTAATTTCTTACACAACTCGGGAAGTAGATTCTGCACAAATTTATCAACAAATAACCGTTGGCCACCTTCAGTGCTCATGTCTTGACCACTGTGGTCGATAAACGTTTCTTCAAACCTGGTAAAGAAATCAGACACTGTCTCATCTTTCTTCTGCTTACATGCGGATAGTTTATCCCAATTTACGCGCATCGCAGGCATTATAGTTTTCATGTAGGTAATAATTCGACCAGGAAGCTCTGCTACCAAAGGCTCAGGTTTCGCACCACCAACTTGTCTAGCGTCTGCAGCAACAATATTAGCCCATGTATCACCCAATTCTGCAGCGTGATCTACATTACGAATGGATCCCCATAAAGGCTGTGGAACAACATTCCCGAATAGCATATCTATGTCAGCCAAATTCATGACACACGATTCTGCAGTTTGTGATAGCTCCTTATAATATCCTGCAGGGTTTTTACGGGGATCAGGCAATGTCTGCTTGAGCGCTAACACCTCAGATCGTTTCCATGGGACATGCACCCAAACACGCTGAAAATGTGCTGGAGCAGCAGCAATACCTTGAGCGGCATTAGCCGCAACGGCTTCTTTCCATACCGGAGGGACTTCTCTCATAGGGTATTGTCGCGCTTTTCCCTTCTTCCCCCCAGGGAATTCCTGTTCGAACAATGATTGCTGACAATCCCCATTTCTGAGGGACAGTAAAGTCGCAACTGCTTTATCTACCTTGGGGCCCACAATTACACCCGTTTCGAAATCAAATCGCACTCGACACAATTCCTGTGGGTTTGGGTTTGCACCATTATCCTCCAATTCCTCACAGAGGAATTCACACATTTTATCAAAGACATACCTCTGTTTTGGGGCATCCCATTGGTGAAAAACATTAACAACCGATTCCACATCATAGAGTGAAGGGAAAGCAATCCACCTACGCGCCAGATGATCTAACACCTCTTTCTCTTCGGGACCAGGTAGCTGACTGCGCAATTGCTTACGTTGTAAACCAGGAGTCGCACTAGATGACCCAAAGAGAGGCAACATTAAACTAGTAACTACATTAGCCAGTCGTTGTCGTGCTGAAGGAGAAGTTGAGGCGAAAACGGGGGGATAAACAGAGGGAAGAAAAACAGATTCAGATACAGGTACCTGGGTAGTGTAAGAAGGAGCGCCAGGGGAAACCGCTGGCGTGTTAGACAAAGTCGCAGGAAGCGCGGGGGTAACAGGTAACAAACCCGGCGGCCCTTGAGAGGGCTGCACTGCAGGGATAGGAGCCAGCTGAGGAGGAGCTGGCGGCTGCGGGAAGGCTTGCGGACGCATCACTAGAGGCTGTACATTTACAAGCTGTGGAGGTGCTGTGGCATTTTGCGCATATGGGGGTGGCGAACTTAACAAATGGGACATTAGGGAATCTTTCTCATTCTCTTTTGTGTCATCTTGCACAAGGGGTGACAAAACAGGGTAACATTTATCAATCCCTAGTTTGCGCTGTCTGTGCAATTGCTCATTCATTTGTTCCTCCTCATTATCTTTAAATTGCACAGCTGCTTGCATCACTGACATACCTCTTTCTCTCTTATTTCTTTTCGCTAGCTTAATTTCCTTCTGTTTGGCTTCCTTTCGCCATAGGCGGAAAGAATCAAACATCGCCGGCCGGGCTTTCTTTTTAAACAATTTCACTTCCAAATTATCTAAGATATCTGTATCGAAACTACCATTTTGGGGCCATTTTAAAACACCGTCCTTTCTGGTGTATCGGATCCATATTTCATTATATGCAATGGGGCCCACGCCATGTTTTACATAGAGCTCATAAGTTGGAGTTCCAATTGGAGGAACCAGACATGAATCCTCCAACTGGAAATCCCTTCCACAACCCAAACAAAATAATCTTCCAAATACACTAGCACCAGGCATCTTTGCTCACTAGTCTAGTTCCCAACTTCAAAGGATTATCGATTACGATAGTCTCGTGAATACACGAGTCCTCTGGCTTTGGGGTTTGCAAACTCCAAATAAACCAAAAATTATCCCGAAGGATACCAAACAAATTGGGAGACGCTCCACTTATACTTAACTGAATATCGATGATCAATGGCGTCACCAGAAGACTCTCTCGATTGTTTCGCTCTACCAAAATCGTCAAGGGTCCAAAACAGGGCGATTAATCAGGGCAGCAGTCCTTCGTAGCCGTCGGGACGCGGAGAACCTCGCAGAAAAGACCTTCGGACCACGTCGACATGCAGGGGTCGATGAAGTGGCGGCCTTCCTCCAGAATTTCCACACGAAGCTCCTCACGAACCTCTGGCTTGGACCGGTACCGCTGAAATCGCGCCGAGTTGGGCGCCAACTGAAGTACTGGGTATTTTAAGCCCAGCGGTGCAGGGGAACACACCCTATGACTTCGGGGTTCTTCCTGTTTCAGACCTACAGAAACACAGAGTCTTCTGGGTGAAGTCAAAGATCAGTTTATTGGCTGCAGACCAATTACAGGCGTCCTAGAAGTACAACAGCGTGTATGTTCTCAGGAGACTGCTGCCTATCACAGAAACGGGCTTCTCCTTAAATACAGAATTTCCTGCCTCAGGCATACATTCTTTAGTTTATGGTATGGTCATTCAAAGTATACATTACAAAACGAAAAGGCAGAGTCATGATGACCATCCCACATTCCAGTTAAACAAGCCCGTAATTATTTACCCAGCAAGGCTCAGATCCCACATCAGATATCGATAGGCCCCAATAAACATGAGCATCTCCTGTTTTGGGAAACAAGCCATAAAGCAGGAACAGTCAGGTGTGAAAGAGATTAGCCGGAGGCTCGTGTAGGATGAAAAGACTTTATGGTGTGTCAAGCCCTGATGCTAATCACAGGTGGCCAGAGGACGGGGAACTCGTGAGACCAGTTTGACCTGGGGCAGCGGAGCCAAGCTGCTCAGGTCACAGAAAAGTCAAGGAAAGGCACATGTGCTCTAAAAGGCCCGTTTTCGCTTCATGCTATATAGCCTATGTGAGGGCAACCATAAGCTGGCCACCGCTACAAAATGGAACCCACGTAGTGATGTGAAATAGCGTATACATAGTGCATTCATAGCTAAAACGTTACAAAAAGCACTTGTACATACCGCATTAACCATTCGCGGTTCACTAATACCGGGATAGACAAGGATAGGGCCCTGCCTCCTACGCGGTCCCAAATTCTAAAGTACGACAGAGCCACCGACACCCGTATCGGGTGTGTCCGTCGCGGTTTCGTGCCAGGCAGCAGCAAGCGGCAGAGTTCTGGTGTGAGCATGGGGCCTGTCACTACGTGAGTCTCCCCCATGTATCTACCCACCGTCCAATAGGACAGCCACTGCAGTTGCGCTGCCAGAAAGTATGACTCGAAGGTGGGTGCGCCCAGTCCTCCCTGAGTAGTAGGCAGTTGCAACTTGGCCAGTGCTATCCTATGTCTGCTCGTTCCCCAGATTAGTGAGCGAAGTAACGAGTCTAAGTCCTTGAAAAAAGCTTGGGTGGGATGACTGGTAAGTTCGTAAAGTGACACAAGAGACGTGGGACTATGATCATTTTTGCTAGGGCCAAATGTCCTATTGGGGCTAAAGGAAGGGTCTTCCAGAATCCTACTGCTGACCTTATCCCGGTCAGTACTTTACGGTGATTGCCATCGAACAGGTCAGATGGGGAGTGATATAGGTGAATCCCGAGGTATCGGGGGGCGCTCACGCTCCATGTTATGCTCTGTTCCCCTATCTTAACGTCCTGAGGGGGAAGGTCTGGGTGCAGCGGGTAGACCGTGGACTTATCTCAGTTCACTCAGAGCCCGGATGCCTCCGCGAACTCTTCTAGTGTTGTCCAAATGGACGTCAGATCCACGGTGATGTTGTGGAAATATGAATTTTCATGATCCATTATGTCCCCTATCTTAGACCCCAACGGTTCCATGTATATGCTACAAGTACATGTATGTTCCTTCCAGTTCCAGTTATGAAGACGCAAACACATGTGCGTCCACCGTCAACATGTCCTCTTTCAGATCCGCCATGAATGGGCCGGATATTCCATTCCTAAGTATGAAAGGCCACCGACTTTGTATGGCTCAGTTACTCTATTTTGCAGTTCAGGCGAGTAGGCCCTGAATGCTACCATCAAGCCTTTCCCTGCTTTCTAGTTCTGACAGCTCCAGTCTGAGCTCGCATCTGTATCCATGAACTTTGTCCTACTCCCTGCGCGGCTAACGGTGCCTGACTTCGGCCTGTCTGCCTGCCAAAAACTGTATTTCACCTTCAAAGATTATCTGCTTCACTCCCCATCCAATGCATTCCTGTCTAGTAGTTTAAGTAAACATTCTTCCAGCTACCGAGCAAAGGGCCCGGCTTCTCTGTCTTTATGCAAGTAATTCATAAGCCCTGTTATCATGAAAGATTTCTGCCCTCGCATCTAGTGTAGACACTTAGACGCTTGTACATGCACACACAGTCAGTATAGAATAAGATTCTATCCTAAGAAACCTTCCTTTAGGGATAACATAGTTCTTTAAACATAGGATGTTAGATATGATTTGGGATTAGGTTGACTTGACCCCCCAGACTTCTTGTCTCCACATGTAGAGCTAAATGTCAAGTCCCCTTCACCCCCTAGTTGCACGTCAATCACACGTCATGCTGCTGCGCGCGCATCTCTGCCAAGTATTTCTGCTGACATTGCGAAATCATCTCATAAGATCCACCCATTTGTGACATCACACCTAAATGACGTTTTCTAGTTACACCCAGTTACACCCATTTTTATTACGCATGTATGATTTTATCTTCACTATCAATTGTTACGCCTCCTGCATTTGTTTCACTGTAATGTTTCTTCTATAAAACTAATTACTTGTCAATGATGTATTGCTCTTCACTTCCTGAACCTTCGTGGTGATGGAACATGAGATCCCCGATTCGAATCGGCATTGGAATAAAGCCCATTCCGAACCTCTAATACCACGGATTCTGCCTCTTATTTTACTGAGCTATTTTTGTTATCTTTCCGTATCAAATTAAGTCCCGGTAATTAAATTATTTACCACATGAATGGCGCCCGAACAGGGACACTTTCTCATCTCACGCGCCGGTGGTGCGTTGCAGGCCCGGTCTCCTGCCACAGCTGGACGGACAACAACGCATACCAGCAGGATTTCCTGTATCTCCCTCCGGTCAAGCGGGGGCGACTGAGGCTGCGATCAACACCCAGACGAGGCGGTGAGAAGTGCGAAGTATCCCGACCAGAGCCTAGCTGAGAGAGCAAGATCCGAGGTATGCAGAGGCCCACCAAATCCCGAAGTTTCAAGTCGAGCCCGAAGTTTCAAGTCGAGTCCAGTCCGGTAGTCCGGTCCAGTTCAAGTTCAGTTCCGTTCCGAGGCCTTCTGTTCCGAGCTACCCGGTGAGTACCATTACCGGGGAGGCGTTTCTGACGTGCACATAGGTTGTGCCGGTCAAGACGGGTTTGGGTACACAAATCCGGTCTGCACTGTTTCAGCAGTGTATCTGTACTGTTTAGCAGTATATCTAGTATGTCAAGTATGCTAAGTAACTAGTTTCCTAATGGCCATCATTATTGTTCGTTAACTGTTAAAATGTTAAATGTTAAATGTTAAATGTTTTAGATACGTTCTGCATATTGTGGGGTGAATGACTGTTCATTATTGTTCATTATTTTTGTTTAGTTGTATTAAGTGTGTTTAAGATTAAGTATCAGATCAGTTCTCAATATGCCGCTCTTTTCAAAGTTAAGACAGATCAAAACTAGAAAAGGGGTACTCGAAGAAGCTGTTCCCATTCCTCCTAGGGACACTCCAGGGTACTTCATGTATCATAAACATGGCCTAGATGCCGTATTATTTCTTGATTTATGGGTAGACTATACCAAGGAATTACCAGAAAATCAGAGATGGCCCGCAGCTGGGACCTGGGATGCAGATTGCATCATGAAAGTAGAGGAAGAGTTATGGAAAAAGAAAGCTAGACAATCACAGAAAGATGCCATTGAATTATGGCGTAAAGAATCTTATAGACGTACAGAAAAAGCGCTCAGACTAGAAGAGAAGAGTAAGGAGAATTCAAATAAAGCCCAAGAAAATCTCTTAATTGAGGAAGGTACACGAGTAAAGTCAGAACAAGTAGACAGACAAAGAAATGCCCTTATGAACGGTATGTATCCCCTATTGGCCGAAGGATTACCTAAGACTACCCCAGAGATACCAAAAGACTTGCCAACCCCGTTGTTTCCAATAAAAGTACACCCCAAAGGGCATCCCCGAACCGCAGAAGATGTTTTTCTTTCTTCATATTTAGACGACGCAGTTCCCGAATATGCTAACCCCGCACCACATAGAGCGTCTGCCTTGGTTCAACGCCAAGACCCTGTGTCTGTACCTCAGCAACCACAAATTCCGACACAAGTTCCGGCAAGCACATCTGTTTCTACATCTGTTCCCACAGCCGTTTCTACAGCTGTGCCCACACCTATGGTTGCTGTATCAGGTTCAACGAATCCTTTCGCGCCTAGTACCCCAGACGGGGCTACCGGAGGTGCTATCAACGATTTTTCTACGCCGCCCAGAATAAATAAACTTACCTTTCAAGAATCAGCACATCCACGTACGCCCAAACTTATAAATTCCCGCACGCTTAAGGAACTTCTTGTAGATTGTAGATATGACCCTGTGCCCGGCAAAGAGGACGAAATGATCTTGGCATCATTACGTATCCGACGAGCTGCGATGTATTTAGGGAAACTACCAGGAATGACTATGCACCTAGATAATATATATCATTTTGTCCAAACAGGGCGAGATTTTGAATGTATTAACAGAGCTATGGAATATCAGAAAGTAGAGATACAAGGGGAACTGTTACGTTTCCTCATAAATTGTGTGATCAGAAATCAAGACCGACCGGGGGTAAATCCGGAAGCAATGCAAATTCTTACGAGATGGAGCCAGAATATATCAGAGGGGAAACATGATAGGCAATCATGTATAGTAGCCATGTGCCGAAAGATCCGTAAAGAAATAGAACGAATACATGAAGAGAGATTAGAGATAGACGAGCCTGAACAAGCCAGAATAGAAGAGGAAGAGACAGGACCGCCAACAGGATACGTAGACACGGTGGCTTATGTAGGTAGAGGAAGATTTTCTAATAATACTAGATGCTGTAATGATTCGATACGTCCGACACGTCCAGAAAGTAGCAGACATTACCAAACTCCTATAATAAATATAAGATCCCCCGAACATTTATTCCAAGCCGCTGACAACCTACTTCGAGAACGAAGAGGACATCATTTACTTGATTCTTTGGACGAACAAGAATTAGCCAGATCAGCAGTACTATGGGCTGACAGTCCCGGAAAATACAGTGATGATACACTAGCACACACGTTTTTAAACCTTACCCCAGACGAACAGCGTTTAGCTGGTATATACATGATTCAACATCTCCTTATATTATATAAAAGCCAACACTCTGATCCTGGTCCTTTACCTGATATATTGACTGAATTACTCACGAATAAATGGAGAGGTTCAGGTACTGATTTAATCAAAGAAATACTAGAATTCAGAAACCAGTATATTCTTTTTGTATGCCCAGAACATGTCTCACTACCCATCAAGGAAAGAACGACGTATTATATGGATAGACAGAATCCCTTACGCGAAGTACACCCAATAAAGGGTGAAGACAATCAGTTTAAACGTGTATTTGTATACGCACCCATATCTAAAATAGAATTATTAGAAATGAAGAAGGTGGTACCCAGTCATGACAAAGACCCAGCGGGTTTCCACCGGGAAATTAAAGATATGTTGCTCATGGGAGAGTATACCTACCCCGACATTATGAAAATATTAAAGGTTCTAATGCCAGCTGGCATTTACGAGAAACTCAAAGAAAAAGATTGGGAGGTGGGAGACCAAAAGATAGATTGGACAGCATTAGAAACCGAAGAAAGAGCCCGAGGTCCAGGTTCAGGGCTCGGGCCAAAGACTAAAACACTACCAGGTTTACTAGTACAGGTATTGCCACGTTTATTAACTACGAAAAAGGAAGACTGGGGTGCAATCTCAGCCTGTAAACAAAAGCAAGATGAAGACACTAGTGATTTCTACGCCCGATTCGAAAAATGTTTTGGTATAAATAGTGGTATAAAAGCAAATAGCGAATCATACCCACATCTGTTTGTGACAAAGTTAGTTGAAATCTCCCTGCCCCAAGTTAAGAATAGAGTATTGAAATTTGAGAGTACCTGGCAAGGTAACACTCCGTCACAAATGTTACAAATGTTACAGTACCATCACAATAGAATTAGGGAGGAACAAGAACATGAACAAAGACGAATGAAAGACACGAAAATGAAAATGTTAGTCTCCCAGACAGTTCCAGCTGACGGTCATAAAAAGGGTATGACACAGCCCAGTGACTCAGCAGGTCCTGTGAAAGGGACATGCAACTATTGTAAACAACCAGGTCATTATGTACACGATTGTCCAGTCTTAAAATACAATATCGCCAGAGGTGCAACAAAGGAAAGACCACGTCCGCTTAGACAGGATCAGAACCAACAAGGAGCCCTACAGCATGCACAATCCATGCCAGCTCCGCAACAGTCTATGCCAGCTACACCACCGCAGCCCATTACTACTACACAATCAACGACACGACAGATGTACCAGACCGTACAGTATGACTATCCTGATTATCAACGATACTCATGAAACAGCCTGGAGAGGGAAGTTGACTTACCCCTTATCGAGGTTCCTGTCGATCAAGAGGGACCTTATGTACACAGTGAATTATTAGGCCAAGACAGAAATTTTTTACTCGATACAGGGGCAAGCCGAACAACAATAAAACGTAGTGAAGTTCCAGGGGTACCCCTCTCAGGCTCACAGAATATTTCCCTTGGGTTTTCAGGAAAACCTATCATTAACGAAGTATCACAGCCTCTTCCACTTACGATTGGTCCCTTGACACGAACTACAGATTTATTGCTTACTAAATCATGTCCAGAAAACTTGTTAGGTATAAAAACACTGAAAGCTCTAGGAGCTATAATATGCTGCTCTCCGGAAGGAGTACGATTGTTTTTACGTGATTTCAAAGGGCACTATGTGTCTCGAGACATGGATTCCCGACTGCAGAATTTACCTGTACACTTATGGGCACAAGGCCCTACTGATGTTGGTTGCATGAACATTACACCATATCAAGTCACATTAAAGACAGGAGTAGTATTACCACGAATACGACAATACAGGTTACCCCCAGATGCTGTAGTGGTTTTACTGCAAATCATTGACGAGCTTATTGCCCAAGGAGTGGTTGTGGAAACCGACTCCAATGTATGTAATTCTCCGATAATTCCGATTCTTAAACGAACTGATCCAAAGGCTCCGCCAGTATATCGATTAGTTATTGATCTGCGCGAATTAAATAAATGCATTGTGCCACAATTTCCTGTGGTCCCAGATATCTCGTCATTACTGACAGCCATTGATTCCGAAGCAACGTTCTTTACTGTAATTGATCTCAAAAATGCCTTTTTCAGCGTCCCAATAGATCCGGAAAGCCAATACTTGTTCGGATTTAGTTTAAATGGACGAAGTTTTAAATTCACACGCGCACCTCAAGGATTTACAGAAAGCCCCAGCATCTATAGCCAAGCACTGAAACGAGAACTTGACAGTATACACATGCCAGTCAACACTGCACTGCTCCAGTATGTTGATGATCTGCTGATCACCGCTCGAAGCGAACCTGAATGTGAAAAAGCATCACTGACGGTTTTACAATTTCTGGCCGACAAGGGGCACAAGGTGTCCCCTTCTAAGCTGCAATTCTGTGTCCAGCGAGTTGTTTACCTTGGTCACTCGCTGTCCAAGGAGGGAAGGCAGCTTACACCCGACCGCATTCAGTTAATAGCTAACATGCCAATACCCAAGACACAAAAGGAGGTGCGGGCTTTTATAGGCCTCACTTCATATTGTAGGCAGTGGATCCCTCAATATGCATTTCGAGCGAAACCACTCATTCAGTTGACAACACAGGAGGCGGCCACATCGACTGTCCTCCCTTGGACTCAGGAACACACACTAGCTTTTGAAAGCTTAAAGACAGCTTTATGTCAAGCACCAGTTTTAGCAACACCATGTTACAGCAAACATTTTACACTCTTTGTTACAGAACGCGAAGGTACTGCCTTGTCGGTACTCACACAGGAACAAGCAGGATCACACAAACCGTGTGCTTATTTTTCTAGTACATTAGATCCCGTAGCTCAAGCTCTGCCTGCGTGCCTGAAATCAGTGGCAGCAACAGCTTTAGCAATCAGACAAAGTGATGCCATAGTGTTAGGACATCCATTGACAGTACAAGTACCACATGCAGTAGAGGTTCTTCTGAACCGAACGCAAACACAACACTTGACCATAGCAAGACTTACAGGGTACGAATTAACATTGTTTCAGCCACATATAGAGATTAGACGTTGTAAAACATTGAATCCTGCCACACTTCTGCCAGTAAACGGAACAGACCCACTAGCACATGACTGTATTGATGTTATTACTATCACGACGAAACCTAGACAAGACTTGACAGATATCCCATTGTCAGATCCAGACCTAACGTTGTATGTAGATGGTTCATGTATGAGAACCAGTAAAGGAGAGTTAGTGGCCGCGTATGCAGTCACAACAGAAACTGAAGTTATTGAAACAAATTGTATTAGCACTTTGTCAGCTCAAGCAGCAGAGCTCATCGCTCTGACACAAGCCTGTATTCAAGCCACAAATAAGAAAGTCAACATATACACAGATTCACGTTATGCATTCGGAGTTGTTCATGACTTCGGCGTGCTGTGGCGAGAGAGAGGTTATTTAACTTCTCACGGTGCCCACATTCAGCACGGACCCCTTATTCATGCTCTGTTAGACGCAATTCATCTACCCACTGCAATATCGATTATGAAATGCAAATCTCATACGAAAGTTACTGATATCATTTCTCAAGGCAATGATCTAGCTGACAGAACAGCTAAACAGACTGCTCAAATTCACACATCTGACGTGACAAAGACTATAGTTCCGACAGCAACACATTACATGACAGTTAAGGATCCCGCTCTTGATGTAATTGACATACAGACACATGCTACACCAGACGAGATAAAGAAATGGACTGAATCAGGAGGGATCCAGACGGACCAGGGATGGATGACGAAGGAGAAATCTGTATGGTTTCTTCCTGATTCAATGGTTCAAGTCGTCATAAATACCATACATAGTCCAGCACATCTAGGAGAGAAAGCTATGCTAGACAGCATTCAACACATTTGGTTCAACAAACATTTACGAGCAGCAGCTAAGCAAAAAGTCCGTACCTGTATGATATGTTGCCAGTTTAATCCAGGTAAAAGCATCCCCGTAGAGCAGGGTGGATTTCAGCCCCCTGATCACCCTTTTGAAGTCCTCCAGATGGATTATATCCAGATGGAACGTTGTCGAGGATTCAAATATGTTCTCGTAGTTGTATGCGCTCTTTCCCGTTGGACAGAGGCGTATCCCGTCTCAGATTACACTGCCCCGACTACTGCCAAACAGTTAGTTCGAGAATTCTTCCCACGGTATGGTTTACCACGTGTCGTCTACTCAGATAACGGCCAGCCGTTCTCATCCGAACTAATGAAACATGTCTCACTTTTGCTAGGATATAAATGGAAGTTTCATTGTGTCCGACACCCCGAGGCAGCAGGTCTCGTGGAACGACATAATCAAACTCTGAAAATCAGATTGTCCAAAATATGTAGAGAGAAAGGTGTCGACTGGGTAGTAGCTCTACCAGTTGCACTCTTTTACATGAGAATGGTAGCGCACTCTCGAACAGGGCTATCCCCTTATGAGGTGATCTTTGGCAGACCACCAAATATGTGGGGGACGCCTATACCTCGTAAAATAACTGATGTTGAGTGTAATATGCTGACAGATTACCTGGCTTCCTTGATGTCTGCACTACAATCTTGTTGTTCACAGGTAGCTGCAGCCTTTCCTGACAACACCGAGGTGAAACCCCATGACGTAGTTCCGGGGGATCTCGTATTTGTGAGGAACTTTGATCGGAAGACTCAGCTGGATCCTAGGTGGAAGTCGCCACAATTAGTTTTGCTTACCACAAGGACAGCCGTGAAGATCGAGGGCCGGAAAGGCTGGGTGCATTCAAGTCATATCAAGAAATTTCATGGACTATCCTCAGATGTAGACATTGTGCCCTGCATTCCCTCACAGACTGATTCAAAACTCCCTTTGGTTGAAAAGACTGAAACCGAACTCTATAAAGTAAAACTGAGGCCTAGAACGTCAGACAATTTGATTGTTTAAGTCCTCTCCAAGGTGAAGCGGTTGAATTTGTCTCTGACATGTATCCTCTAGACCTGAATAGGGAAACCGATGGAAAAATGTTGAAACGACATGCGTACTGCAAATCACTGCGTAGTCATTGTACAGTGACGTTATTAATTTTGTTTTTCTTAAGTCTTTTAATAATCGCTGCAAGTATATTGTTGCACATATATTATCCTATTTCTAAACATGTTTACAATGTTACTGCCGAACATTCTTTTAGTGAATTACCACCGCATGAATTGTCCTATAGAGTTGCGCTGCGCAATAACACTTTCATTAGTATGTTACATCATTCCCATCAGACCAGCAATGCTACCAATTGTTGGATATGTGGCCAACTCCCTCCCTATCAGGATTATAAAGGAGTTTTGCCTCTCTTTCCATATCCATTCACACACAATGGCTCCTGTGGAGCATGGTTCAGTTTAATCAATTCCTTAGATTCAAATTCAGTAGTTCATCAAGAAAATTGGGTATGGGGAAACCTGAACCTAGTTTTGCTCAAAGTCTGCTACCCTAACAAGGAGGGACTCCCCAAAAGAACAGGAACTGATCTAGAAAATGAAGTATACGGATTAGGTAATTTTACACTTAATCTCATGATCCTGAACGTTGAATCCGAACCTACACCAATCTTGCCCGCCATGTCAGTATTCCCAGTAAAAGGGGAATTATGTGTAAGAAAGAATGGTTCCGTACACATGGGCCATAGTAAATGCGCCACTGTGATAAAATTCAGTGATCAAGGCAAATCTACATTTAGAGCTTCTCGTCATTCCTACTTTATATGTGGTCATATCGCATATATACGCTTACCTCTAGATTGGGATGGTACCTGCTACATAGCATTCCTTCTGCCACCTGTTTTTCTAGCCCCACCTGATTATCATAGGAATATCCATTTAGTACACAATAGAGAACGGAGAGATCTCCCAATTGTCGATTATACTGAAACAGCATGGGAAAAATACACAGATTTCAATAAAGGACTCTTCCCCTATATAGGTATAGTTACTAATAGTAAGCTGATACGTAGATTAACCAGGACCCTTGAAGCCGTAGTGAATGAAACTATCTCCGCCTTAGGCAACTTGACAGAGGAGCAGTCTGCGATGAGGATTGTTGTTCTTCAAAATCGTCTTGTCCTTGACGTCATCCTGGCCGATAGGGGTGGAGCTTGTAGGGTCATCGGATCAAGTTGCTGCATATTCATTCCAGAAAATTCGCCATCTGTATATAAAGCTATAACTCGCCTTCATAAGATTGTAAGCCAGATACACCAGAATCCAGGCACCTGGACTTGGTCCAGTTGGTTCTGGAGCGTGTTGTCAGCCTGGGGATGGAGAATACTATCCTTCCTAGGTATTGGCTTTCTCATACTATTCAGTTGCTGCTTATGTCTACAATGTGGGCCAGCGATTTGTGGTCTGTGTGCCACATCGTGTATTCCACATTCAAGTTTTCGTTCAAAATCCCGGATAAAGAAAGAAGAACAAATGATACTATATGAACAGATCGATGGATTGATGAAGATCGATATTTCTTGAGGTCAGTAGGGGACAAGGAGGGAATGTGGAAATATGAATTTTCATGATCCATTATGTCCCCTATCTTAGACCCCGACGGTTCCATGTATATGCTACAAGTACATGTATGTTCCTTCCAGTTCCAGTTATGAAGACGCAAACACATGTGCGTCCACCGTCAACATGTCCTCTTTCAGATCCGCCATGAATGGGCCGGATATTCCATTCCTAAGTATGAAAGGCCACCGACTTTGTATGGCTCAGTTACTCTATTTTGCAGTTCAGGCGAGTAGGCCCTGAATGCTACCATCAAGCCTTTCCCTGCTTTCTAGTTCTGACAGCTCCAGTCTGAGCTCGCATCTGTATCCATGAACTTTGTCCTACTCCCTGCGCGGCTAACGGTGCCTGACTTCGGCCTGTCTGCCTGCCAAAAACTGTATTTCACCTTCAAAGATTATCTGCTTCACTCCCCATCCAATGCATTCCTGTCTAGTAGTTTAAGTAAACATTCTTCCAGCTACCGAGCAAAGGGCCCGGCTTCTCTGTCTTTATGCAAGTAATTCATAAGCCCTGTTATCATGAAAGATTTCTGCCCTCGCATCTAGTGTAGACACTTAGACGCTTGTACATGCACACACAGTCAGTATAGAATAAGATTCTATCCTAAGAAACCTTCCTTTAGGGATAACATAGTTCTTTAAACATAGGATGTTAGATATGATTTGGGATTAGGTTGACTTGACCCCCCAGACTTCTTGTCTCCACATGTAGAGCTAAATGTCAAGTCCCCTTCACCCCCTAGTTGCACGTCAATCACACGTCATGCTGCTGCGCGCGCATCTCTGCCAAGTATTTCTGCTGACATTGCGAAATCATCTCATAAGATCCACCCATTTGTGACATCACACCTAAATGACGTTTTCTAGTTACACCCAGTTACACCCATTTTTATTACGCATGTATGATTTTATCTTCACTATCAATTGTTACGCCTCCTGCATTTGTTTCACTGTAATGTTTCTTCTATAAAACTAATTACTTGTCAATGATGTATTGCTCTTCACTTCCTGAACCTTCGTGGTGATGGAACATGAGATCCCCGATTCGAATCGGCATTGGAATAAAGCCCATTCCGAACCTCTAATACCACGGATTCTGCCTCTTATTTTACTGAGCTATTTTTGTTATCTTTCCGTATCAAATTAAGTCCCGGTAATTAAATTATTTACCACAATGTCATGCACATATATTAAAAGATCATCCGCGTACATGGAGACACTATGTGTGGTGCCCGCTATGGGGATGCCCCACTCCTCCCCCTCCTGGTGTAACCGTATGGCAAGGGGCTCTACCGCTAGGGCGAACAGTAGGGGTGAGAGTGGGCAGCCTTGTCTCGTGCCTCTCTCCACTTGAAACACGGATGATATGTATCGTCCCATGCGTACATGCGAAGTAAGCTTAGTGTACAAGAGACGTGTACATGCTAAAAGTGTCAGGCCTATCCCTGTTCTGTGCAGGACCGTGAATAAGTATGGCCACGTAAGCGTATCAAAGGCCTTCTCGAGATCTAAAATGAGACAGGCCGCTCTGGGGAACGTGGCCCTCGTCTGATCCTGTACACGGAACAATCAGCGCAGATTTTGGGAAGTGTTCCTCCCCGGGACGAATCCGCATTGGTCGGGATGCACCAGTGGTTGTAGGATTTGCGTGTAGTGGTCCGCTAATATATTCCCCAGTATCTTACAGTCGGCGGATAGCAATGTGATAGGACGATACAAGGCCATCTGTAGTGGGTCCCGGTTTGGTTTCGGGAATGTAACTAAGACCGACTCCCTAAGGGATCCCGGGAGCTCACCCTTCTCCAACGCGTCTGCGAACACCTCCACGAGGCGGGGGACCAGCTGGGGGGAGAAGGTTGCATAATACTGTAAGGGGAAACCATCTAGCCCTGGTGCTTTGTTACGGGCCAGAGCATGGATTGCTTGGGTAATGTCTGTAGATTTGATCTCCGTGTCCAGTGCAGTTTTCTCTTCCGCGTCTATTTGTGGCAATGTCAATGGGTCGAGAAAGTCATTAACTGCTCCCAGCCCAGCCCGTACTGGATGTCTATATACTTTAGCATTGTACTGTTAGAATGTCTGAAGTATCTCTACCTGGGAGCGTACTAAAATACCGGTAGGGTCAAGGATTTCCATAATGGGTTTGATTTCAGTATCCTGTCGGGCTAGCCATGCTATTAATGTGCCTGTTTTATCCTTCTCCTTGTGTACCCTGGTTGCGTATGCCCTGAAGTTGTACTTGCGTAAGTCTGAGGTGGCTGCTGCAGGGGCTGTTTTTGCTTCCGCTACCTGAGCTATGGTCGCCCTGCTCGCGTCCTCCTTTTTTGTTAGGGTCGCTTGTGTCTGTTCTGCTTGTGCCATTGCGCATTCCAGTGTCCTCTTTACCCCTGCTATTTATTTTATGCATTCTCCCCGGGCTACTACCTTGAATGCATCCCATTCGATCAATTTGGATGTCGCGGTTCCCGCATTTGTAGAGAAATACTCTTGTATGCTGTGTCCCTGGTCGTGTTTAAAAACATGGTCCGTTAGGCAGTCCCGTGGCAACCTCCAGGTGGGCACTGGAGGGTGGGGTGGTCTCCAGTGTAACCTTAACACATGGGCATCGTGGTCAGATAGGACCCAGCCTAGGTAATCTACATATTGAATCTTGGGGATTACCGATGTTGTGCATAGGAATATATCTAGTCTTACCAGTAGATCGTGTGGGATGGAGTGAAAGGAGTATAGTCTGTCCTGCGGGTGGCGGTCTCTCCTTGCGTCCGTGAGTGCCCAATGATTTACCCATGTTTGATAACGTTCCGTCTGCTTATAAGCAGGTGAGTGTGTGGCGGAGGGTGGGAGCGATCTAGTGTAAGATTCAGCACGCAGTTATAGTCGCCCCCCAATATCTATGGTATAGATGCGAATTGGGCTAGAATGGTTTTGTTCGGTGTTTGGGGCATATATGCTGCTCAACAGTACCGGCTGCCCATCAAGGAGGCCCTCTAAAAGTGCGTATGTCCCCTCTTTGTCAACCGCCCGTCGGAGTTCCTGGAATGGGGTCCCTGGTCTGATCCAAATCAATGCCCCTCGCACATAAGCAGAATATGAGGTGGCACATATGGTTCCCCGCCATCTAGCTCGTAGCTTGTCTATCTCCCGTATGGTTAAGTGTATCTCTTGCAAGAGAACGATCTGTGCGTGCTGGCGTTTGACGTAGGAATAAACCGCATAGCATTTACTTGGTGTATGAAGTCCTCTAACATTCAATGTCTGGAGGCTAATATCTGTAGTCGTTACTCTGGGTCTCATGTCGTGGCTTCTGTGGGGACCAGTCCCGGCTGGGTCAGGGTGTCCGGTGTTTACCAGTCAGCGTAGTGTACCTGTAGATCGCGCAGAGCTACCTGTCTGTGTGATGTTGTGAGCCAGTAATGTAGGGGATTGTAGGGAGGGGAGGGTGAACTGAACCTGGGGATCGTGTCCCAACTTTGGGGGCCTACCGCACATGGCGGCACGTCCAAACTAGATATACTATGTCAACGTTAATTAGTTGTAACCAAGGGGGACCCTGGTCTGATCCAAATCAATGCCCCTCGCGCATAAGCAGAATATGAGGTGGCACATATGGTCCCCCGCCATCTAGCTCGTAGCTTGTCTATCTCCCGTATGGTTAAGTGTATCTCTTGCAAGAGAACGATCTGTGCGTGCTGGCGTTTGACGTAGTAATAAACCGCATAGCATTTGCTTGGTGTGTGAAGTCCTCTAACATTCAATGTCTGGAGGCTAATTTCTGTAGTCGTTACTCTGGGTCTCATGTCGTGGCTTCTGTGGGAGCCAGTCCCGGCTGGGTCAGGGTGTCCGGTGTTTACCAGTCAGCGTAGTGTACCTGTAGATCACGCAGAGCTACCTGTCTGTGTGATGTTGTGAGCCAGTAATGTAGGGGATTGTAGGGAGGGGAGGGTGAACTGAACCTGGGGATTGTGTCCCAAATTTGGGGGCCTACCGCACATGGCGGCACGTCCAAAGTAGATATACTATGTCAACGTTAATTAGTTGTAACCAAGGGGGGGATCGCAGCCTCTGGCGCCGGTGATATATATTCTGGTCCGTCTTGAGTGATCAATGTGTCATGTACATATGGTGCCGGCTATTCTCGCCATCAATGTGTGTTGGAGCCCCTCTGTAAGGTTATGGTGGGCTATCCTGAGTCCGCTTGGAATGGTACGGGGGATTCCGCGTGTGTGCTCTATCTCTCCCCTGAACTGTGATAGGGTGCGTACGGTGTGTTACAAATCTTACCACAGCCTAACAAGCTACTTAAATGAAAGTGTCTGCAGTCTGTGGGGTCACATCTGGTGGGGTAACCGAGCCGTCCCTGGATGTGGCGGTGTCGTCGACTTCGTCTTCGGAGGTGAAGATGTGAGGGACCCTCTCTCCGTCTGAGCTTCCCCCTGTTGGCCCTATTTCCGCCGCCGCTTGTAGGGCTCTCCGACATTCCTCAATGATTTGTTCAGGGCTTGGGGGGGCCCCTCCTGGATGTCTCCGAGCGGGAAGCGGTCTGTCCTTGGATCACTCTGTTCAATTGATGAAGTCTGCTTTTGGGGCCTCGGTTGTCATGATGATTGGCTCGGAGTTTAAACGTTTGTAGATGCTGTTCTGCCCAGTCATAAGCATCCTTGGGAGACGTAAAGAAGCTGGTGTGTCCATCATGCATTATTTTAAGCTGTGCTGGAAAGAGGAGGGAATGTTGTATCCCCTTTTTTCGAAGCGACCGCTTAACCTCCAGGAACGTTGCTCGTTGCCGTTACACTGTGCGGGAATAATCCGGGAACAACATGACTTTTATCTTCGACCTGTATGGGTCCTTTTTGTCGGGCCGCTCGGAGCACCGCATCCCTATCACGAAAGTGCAGGAGTTTTAGCATGAGTGGCTGAGGTGGATTTCCAGGCAGAGGCCTCCGGGCTGGCACCCTATGTGCCCTTTCCACAGAGAAGTATGGAGTTTGGTCTGTGAACGGGGTGAAGGATTTGAGCCTTGACTCCACATACTCAACAGGGTTAGGATCTTCCACTCCTTCTGGCAGGTTGACCACCCGAATGTTGCAGCACCGGGATCGGCCTTCTAAGTCGTCCGTCTTTTCCTCCAGGGTATTGACGCTGCGTTGAAGTTCAGTCAGGGTTTCCTGGTGAGATTTTATTTGAGGTTCTACGTTATTGAGAGCCTGGTCTCCTTGCATCACTTTGTCCAACAATTTCCGAAGGTCATCTCTAGGCCTTTTTGGTGATCTAGCGGTTGGGCGTGAAGTGGCCCCCCAGCGACGCGGGGCGCAGGGAACACCACTGCTTCTGTGTCAGCTTGAGGGGTCCTGTGCTCTTGTAGTAGTGTAGGGCCCTCGCCTTCTTAGCTTATGCCACCCGCTCCTGGGTGGGGATACTCCTATTGCCTCCAGAGCGGACTATGCGCTCTGCGGTGTCTTCCTCATCATCAGGCCCCTTTCCTGTGCTCCGTGCATTGGGGCATCGAGTAGATGGGCCAGAAGCTCCGGTGTCTTCACTGTACGCGGGCTCGCAGCCCGTTTGTGAGAGTCCGCTTACGTTGTGTGGTTGGGGGCTGTTGCTCGCTATCACGCGTAGGTAGTGTGCAATCCCCTTAACCAGCAATCTTCCATCCTCACCTTGACTCACGGTGGTGGGCCGTCGCCATTTCCTCCACCTCGGGATCCCTTAAGTTGCAGCAGGGGTGTCACAGCTCCGGTCCTGCACCTCCAGGCGCCGCCATCTTGAGGGTCGGACCTCTACTGCCTCCGGGCTGCTCGCCGCGTGGTACTTGCTGCCATTACCGGGTGGTTCCCCAGCGATCTGCTGACATTGCTCCGCTCCTGCCCTCAAGGCCGGCGCTGTCTACCTACCGTGTGGGTTAAGGGGCTTTTTGTCGCTGTGGTGGGGATCTAGTTGCTGGGCACCGCCATTTTGTCATGGTCCGCCCGCTAGGCAGTCCCGTTCCCGGGCCGATTCTGCGCCCTCGCTGCTCCGATCTGGCGCTGGTAAGTGCAGGGGGCTCCTCGTCGCCTCCGAGACCGCCCTGTCCCGGCAAACTGGGGTTGCCGGCACCTAGAACTGTCTCTTGCTCGGGCCGTCGGACAAAGCTCTATTCGAACACGTCCGCCATCGCGGCTGCCTAAGCCATCGGTTGGTGTAATCTGTTATGTCATCATCACAGATTGGATCGAGCTCATGTCATCCCTATTCTCTTAGTGATTAAAAAAGATTTATTATGACTGCCACTCACCTCATTCTTATCCAGGCAATCTGCTCAAACCACATCTAATGTTTTAGTTACAAACCCTCATAAAGATTGAAGTGTTTATTAGGTTGATATTATTACTGCATTGCTGTTAACGTTTGCTCTCTTCTTCCCCTCTCCTGTTTTCCTTTCCCCCGTCTTCTCTTCTCCTTCTCGTCTTTTCTCAAGATTGTTAAAATGCATATGGTTTTGTGATTAACTCTTTTAATTCAAGCATTTTGGTTCCCAGTTCACTAGTTCACGCTTTATTAATTGTGGCTGTTGTTTTTATTTACCTTTTCCTTCTTTTGTTTACAGAAATGTGCAGTTGTTTCATACTACATTATTTCTTTCTGCATGCTTGGATTGATTTGATTGTGTAATTTTACCTTCTGTAATTGCTTTTTTGCATTCCCTTTAATAAAGCATTTCTAAACTCAAAAACAAATGCAGGGATGTACTGTATTTCCAACAACAGGGCAACAGACACCCTTGTGCCATGGTGCAAGGGTGCCTGAGTTGCAGGCAATGGTTGTTTATGTGCAGGATGGTGTCCCTTTCTGCATGTAAACAATATAAAAATGTTGATTTGCTACTTCTATGTGTGCTACCTTATGCAGCACACATAGAAGTAGCAAATTGCCATTACTTAAAGATTGTTTATGAGCAGGGAGGGACACCTTCCTGCACATAAAACATCATTAAAGGCGTTTAGCTCTTTTTATGTGTTCTGCACTTCTCAGCACACATACAAAAAGACAAAACGAGAAGAAATAAAAATATTTCTCCTCATTATGCCTACTTTTGCATGCCGTTAGTTTTTGGTACTGCCTCAGATTCATGGATTCTTGTGATTCTGGGGCAGCTTAAAAAAGCAGTGGGTGTTGCGGTGGAACACCCACAGCAACACCTATTGCACACCCTTTTGACGCAGAAAACTGCGTGAAAGGGTATCATATTTACAAAGCGGCATTAAACCATATAAAGTTGCTGAACAGCTATTTGTAAATATGGTGCAGGGCATTGCATCACCAACACATCAAAAAAGAGACATTCTGGTGGGCGCAGTCTCCTTGTAAATATGCCCCAGACTCACTCCCGCATTCCCCACTTTGAATGGGCCCTGTTCTCTGGCTTTCTGCAGGAGGATATCACGATCCAGTTGATGCAGGAGTTTAGCTACTACTGTTCTGGGGGGGGGCTAAAAGGGGGGAGGCCACCAAGTCGGTACTCTGTGAGCTCTTTGGAGTGCAAAGAACTGGGTCAGAACTGGGTCAATCCCTGGGATGCTACCTCTCTGCGCATCCAGTGTTCCAGGTCAGCAACCATGTCCAGGACTTCTACTTCTTTCGGGAAGCCCACTACTTGTATGTTATTCTTCTGCTATCTCTCTTCATCATCATCTGCTCTGCATTCCAATTGTGAGACGCGGTGTGTGAGTGCCCTCAGCTGTACCTGTGGTGCCTTGCTTTCGAGGCACTCCTCATTGGCTGTCAACTTCTCCGCTAACCTTTGGTGATCTGCACGGAAGACAGACACCCTCAGTTCCACAGTGTCTATTTAGAAGCAGTAATTGTAGCCAGAATTGTATTGATATGTATTTGGAGAAGTTCCAAAGCACTGCTTACTCCAGCGTGGAGCCTTCCCCTTTCTCTAAACCATCTATGGTGTCTCCAGCTCACTCCAGGGAGTCGCGGTCCCTGGGTGGTTTAGGTTTAATCACTGTGTGCATGAGATGGCTGTCCAGCAAGATGTCCCCACAACAATCCGCCCTTTGTCACCTCGGTCACCCCAGACACCACGCCTGTTCTGCTAGTTCTGAAGTGACACAGAGGTCCACCCTGCGCAGTACCTTAGATCGTTAGATCACAGGGCATTTTTCTGGTTAGGTTAGCTGGCTGCTATTTGCTATTACACCTTTCTCTGACCGCCCCTGCTCCCCCACCAGATCCAGGAACACCCCACCAGTCTGCCTCGGAGCTACACTTTAACCAAGCAGCTTACGCCTGCCCAAACTCGGCAGTCCTGGCCCCCGGGTCAAGTTCTCTCTTAGGTCATGTATCGAAGGTAACTGCTTAAGTCTTACCAGACTCCTTGGTGGGCAAGGCTCAAAGATCACGGAACCACAGAAGAAGCACAGCTCTCACTGGCTCTCCCTTCATTCAAGTTACCAACATTGGACCAGCAGTCTGCGAGTTTATGTGAATAGTTACTAGTAGTTCTACTCCTCTTTAAATGTACCTGTGTGGTGTTTGATGACTTTACACCGACTGTAGCTTTCTCAACCTCGCTTTTCCCTTTGAGTATTCCAAGTTGGCTGGTTAACAGAGTGCACTGATTCATTCATGATGGCATCGTCAAAGGACAAGACAAAAAAGTACTTTGATAACAGTATTTCTGGTAGAGAGATAATCTTCTCACAGATTCCTCACCTTATGAATTATGATTCAAGGCTATCGCCCAGCTTGGAAAAGTTTTCCCCAGCAGTATACTCCAATGCCACCAGGTGGCGCCATGTGGCCTCAGCCACATCACCACCACCGGTTGTAGCAATATGATACTGTGGTTTATGTACATGGTGAGTTTGCATCATCAATTTGTCCTTTTATTTAGAAGTAACTCCTTAGTGATTCCCAAGTCAGTCACTGAAACAGAGTAGAGCATGCACATGACGTCTGCCACAGAATGGCAGAGAGGATGTGGTCTGAGGCTAGTTGCCAACTTTGGAGCTGGGAAACCAAGGTTTGAGCCTCGGGGCCACGTCCACATCCTGTGATTCTGGGCAAATCACTTAATCTCCCCGTGCCTACCAAAAAAATGAATGTGTCCTTGTGTAACGTAGCCGGTGCTCATGTAAAGCGCTCCAATACCTTCGGGTCGAGTTTGTGCTATATAAATCTGCAATAAAAAAAAAGAGACTGATTCACTAGAAAGTACGGTGTGCATTTCTTGATCGGCCTGTTGAGGAATTACTTGGTAACTAACTGAAACACATGTCAGAGTTTGAACGAATGGAGTGCTCCTGAACACTTTAATATGTCTCGCTGTACACTTGAATCTGGTAGATTACAATTGATTTATTACCCCCTGTTCTCTCAGACCAATATCTGCTGGTGTTTGTAGATGAGTATTCTAGATTCCTGTTGCGGCGCATCTGTTGGCCGCCGTGGAACACTGCAGACACGAACCGGCACTGCCTCTGTCGAACGTATCTGATGAACCACAAGTCCCTTGAGGCCTTGGGAAAGTGACGCCTGTGACGTCACTGCGTTGAGGAAGCCGTGAATAAGCAAGTTTCTGGGGCACCGGTCGGGTGCGGTTGATTTCCGAT
This sequence comes from Triturus cristatus, assembly GCF_964204655.1. NCBI lineage: Eukaryota > Metazoa > Chordata > Amphibia > Caudata > Salamandridae > Triturus > Triturus cristatus. Next base: position 1,151,988,919 of record NC_140583.1, on the reverse strand, counting down.
CCCAGGCAGACAAGAAGAAGGACGCAAAGATGACCGCGAGGGGTGCTAAATGCACCGTTTTCCCCTTTATCCTTCTTCATCTGACATTGTGTGGGCTCCGCTGTATGCTACAAGCGGAAGTCGGTCCGGCTGCTGGTTAGCCCTGTTGGATGAGCCGAGCACTGGCTCTTGTGGGGCTGATTGAGCAGCCTTCTGAGTAAACCTAATAGAGGGTTGGAACTTCGATATGCTTTCAACCGAAATCTGTATTCATTTACCATTGGTTATATTTTCGTTTTACGCAGCTATCTGTTCCCCAGCACCAGCTGAGGCGGATTGCTTGGCATAACGCTGGGAACAGGATTACTAACCTGAAGGCATATGCCTTAGAGTTCTTCCAAGGAGCATGGCGTTTTGTTTTTTATTGCTACAGTACATTGTGCACATGGAACATGGTTGGTTTTACGAAAAGCTTCCAAGGAGTATTGGAGTTTTCTAAATGCTTTTCATGTGTATGAATATGTACAAAGGGGTAACTAAATCCCAGACGCATTCACTAACCCGACAGTTGTCTTGGCTTGTTTGTTTTATATCCAACAGCAGGGGCTTGTTGAACATATCAAGAGGCCAGCTCTGCTCCTCCCCTGCTTAAAGCTAATTGAGATACAGTTGGTACGTTGCTCTTATTTCGTATCCCACTATGATTGAGGGGCAGTAGTATAACTGGATAATAATTATGTTGTTCTATTCATAGATTAATAGTGGCTTCACTTCGCTAGGGACACCAGTTCAAAAAGAGAACAGTTATCTTCCTTTACAGGTATTAGTACCAGAGATAATGTGTGGTACAGTGTTATCGTGCCTCATGGTGTATGTGCTCTGACCTTATAGTTGTTTACTCTCGTTGCAGATCTCCCTCCCTGCTGACCCCATCCTTCCCTTCTCTCACTTGATCACCCCATTGAGTCTGTTGTATCACTCAGACCTCGGGGCTATCAGGAGGTGGACCCCATTGAGCATCGTACGAATCCGAGGATTCAAGGCCTTGACAATTCACTGAGGTTGTGCTACTCCCCAAAATTGCTTCTGTAGCTGTTACTGGTTCTGAATTGTATATGCTCTAAGAAGTTTGTTTCCTTAGTTCTGAAGCCGTTCAATAGGAATCTGTTGAACTAAAAACACTTCTGTAATGTTGCTGAATGCTTTCTGCCAATGTAGATAAAATCCACAATGGCCTCAAACGGATGCCAAAGTGGAACAATTCATGGCAACACTGAACAAGGCCATGTCAATTGTCAAACTCCCCACGAGGACCATCTCTAATGTGCTATCTTGAACTTTGAGAAATTTCAGGACATTTTTCAAAATGCCACTGGCAAATCCCCAAATGAACTGCTGTTCAGAAGAAAGATAAGGACCCCAACTCAGTAGTGTTCTTTGTTACCTCCTTAGAGTCATTCAAATGCACAACATAGAGATTTGCTTAGAGAGCAGCACATGAATGACTATGCTGACAAGAGAAGACGACCTAAGCATGCCTAATTTTGTCAGTGAGATATGGTCACAGTTCCCTCAAAAAGGTGAGTCCCACTTTGACTTCGATCCCTGTCGCATCACGTACATCAAAAGACCTGTGTTCATTGTGTTAGCACCCTATGACTTGGAACTTTTCACCCTTCTGCACTCTAAACAAAGAGCCTTGGCTGCTGTAATCAGATGAGAACAATATAGGCCATGGAGACAAGTCATGCCTACAGACCACAAATGCTATGATGCTGAAGTACCTGATTCCCCATCACAGGACATCTCACGCTCCCTTTCTTCAACCAGCCCTTCCACTCAAGGTTCGCCATTTCCTTCATCTCCTGCTGTTTCAATCTACTGCGAGTGGCAACAGCAAATTCGGCCTCTGGACAGACTTATCACGATCAGTAACTGAATAGTACTATACGCTATTGATGTAGCGCAAAATTTAATTTTCATTTGTAGGGGTGCTTCATAATCACTAGTAGTCTGCGCCATCATATATTCCTTTGCTGTATTAACCTGAGACAGTAAAACGCAAATTGCAATAATATGAATTATGGTGTATTAGGGACATTTCAGTGTAAACATGAAGAGATTAACATTGGAACTAGATGTGATTAGCATTAACGTATAGAATTGTGTATGTTGTTGACAATTATTCACATTTTTGAAGTGCTTAGTAAAGAGTGTTCATTTTACATGTAATTTCATGACGCCCTTTGTGCCATTTTCTTATGTTGGCCGAATTCTGCAGGCTTGAAATGCATTCTTCCTGTAAGCTCTCTCATTAGATTTAATAGTAGAATTTAATGTGCACATTGGATTTTTTCTTTCTCATGTTTTTGTTGCAGGTGGAAGAATCATCCTCAGTAGTTAGAATAATGTCTTTGTTTTAGGAGTTAAATTAGAGAGAAGATGATACATTAAGCATTGATACTGATAGTAGAGAACTGTTGTACTTTCTCCTCAGAGTGAGCCTGGGAATCAAGGTCATCTCACCAAGCAGCTTGGGAGCATTGCTGTCTGCTGGAAAGTTACCTATGAGGACGTGGCCTGATTGGATGGCGTAATCTGCAAATGACCCTGGGATACTGCCTGTTGTATTGATGCATTGTAACTAGGGAAAGTGTACGGGGACATCTGTCTTGCCTTGAGAGAGAGAGAGAGAGAGAGAGAGAGAGAGTATCTTAGAACGAACTCTGTTTTAGTAGTTTTATGCTGCTTGACCCCAACTAATGTGGGGAGACTTCTTAGGAAGGCTTCATACGCCGACACCTTAACTGATCTTGCCTGGGAAATGCTATGTAGGGATGTCACATTAGTGGTAGTGTAGGGACAGATTAATGCTTTATACCCACAAACGTCTGATGAAAAGGAACCTGGACATCTGTTCCATAATCTTTTGAATCCTGATACTCAAACTAATCATTTTGTGCATGTTGCACCGTCTTAACTTCATCCATAGATTTGGCTTTACATTAGTTCCAATGTATTTCTACACCCTCATTTTGAGGTGCCTGTACGTCCAGTTATTCTTGCCTTTCTAATAAACCAACTAATTTTATTTGGTAGTCTGTGATTCTTAAGAGTCATTATGAATTGGAACTGAAATTATTGATCTGGTAACGATTCCCCCCCCCACGCTTTTATTCTGAGAAAAAGTACTATTGACTCGAGGTTCTAGAGTGAATCTAGAACATGTAACTCAGCTCCTTCAATTGGTAGCAGAGGATGGTTCTCACATGAAGGGGTGGGAGAATCCAGAAAAATCTAGAACAGACCTAGACCCCCAGAGCCCCAAAATAGAGCCCAATGATCGAGAACGGAGAGCGACGGACTTTGATGGAGACCGACGGAGTTTGACGTTGTGGCAAGAACAGCGACAAACTGAGTAGTGAGTATCAATAGGGAAGCGTCTTGTGTTAGATTGCAGGAGTGATGTGATTGTGTGATGTCTGGTAGAGTTTGTGTGAAGGTCGAGTGAATGTGATTTCGAGCCGGACGTGGTCCAAGGATTGAGATTTGAGTTTCAGGTCCCGAAGTGGCCTAAGATCCCGGGATATATTAAATGGTGCAGAAGACACTGAGTTATTGTGATTGACTGACCGCAGAATTGAGGAGTTGTCGTGAGACGTCATCGGCAGTTCCACCTAAGACAGAGAACTTTGGACATGTTTTCTAAACTGACAGTGGATGACATGCCGCTGGATCTGAGAGACATGGTCCCTCCAGTGGTGTGGAAATCCACGGCTGAAGAGATAGGGCTGATTCAAGACGTTTAGGCAGTCTGTATACAACTCAAACCAAATTCAGAAGTTCCGAGAATGCCCCAGTACAACCTGAGCCCAGAGACCGTAGCAGGGATTACACCTGTGATTTATTCCATGATTGTGCAGGGTATATTGAAGGAGATAATAGAAAGCCCATGCATTTAACCTATCATGGGGTTGCAGACGCTGACAAAAAATATTGCATAGTTCAGGATCTTAGAAAGATAAATACAATTGTGATTCCTTGTTGTCCTGTGGTACCGAATCCATCTGTGATCCTGTTTCAGATCCCTTGTGAAGCTGTTTGGTTCACTGTAATTGATCTGTACCAAGCATTTTTCTCCATCCCATTGCATGAGGAAAGCCAATTTTTTTATTCTGGCTGCTCATGCAGTACATTGATGGTCTCTAATTGCGTCAGAGACAGAAGATGCTTGCAGGGATGATACCATTGCCTTACATAACCATTTAGCTGAAAATGGATACAAGGTGTCGCCGAACAAGCTTGAGTACTGCTTAACAGAAGTTCAGTACTTGGGTTACGGCATTGAAAAAGGCAAGAGAAAGGTATCACCAAACCACATTGAGGCGATCATGAAAATGAATGCACCTACCACTCAAAAGGAAGTCAGGATGTTTTTGGGAAGGGTTGGCTACTGCCGACAATGGATCCTGGATTTCTCTTACAGCGGCTGAAACACAGGGATGTAAGTGATTCAGTACCCTCGGATGTTGATTGCTTGGTGGCCTTCTTAGAGCTGAGAGAGTGCCTTTGACGTGCTCCAGCTTGGGCAATGCCTGATTAAAACAAAGTGTTTTTGCTATTCTGCTGCTCTATTTATACTCACCCAGACACATGGAGCCGTCAGTAGACCAGTGTCCTACATCTCAGCTACATTAGATCCTGTTGCTTCAGCGTTGCCCTGATGCCTATGATCTGTTGCTGCAACAGGTGTCAACATTGAAAGATGTGAAAGTATTGTAATGGGTCATCCACTTACTGTACATGTTCCACACTCAGTTGAGCTTCTGATGACGAGAACCAAACTCAGCATTTGATGAATAATAGTCTAACAAGGTATGAGCAAATCTTGTTGCCAGCTAAAAATGTGACCCTGAAGCGATGTTCTGTGTTAAATCCTGCAACCTTGTTGCCTACTCCAAATGCTGATGGGGATGATTGTGAGGACCATGACTGTCTGGATGTAACTGAACTTTGCGCCAAACCTAGACCTGACATTGTCGATGAACCACTTACCACTTACTGACTCAGATCAAATTCTGTTTGTTGATGGTTCATGTTTAAGAGACTTACTTGTCCATGCCTTGTTTCTGAGAAAATCCGAGTCACCATCTATACCGATAGCCAGTACGGGTTCGGGGTAGTCCATGGCTTTGGACAGCTATGGTCACAGAGGAGGTTCTTAACGTCATCAGGATCTACCATGAGAAACGGAGATTATGTGAGACAACTGTTGGAAGCCTTGCAGCAACCAAAAGTAGTGGCAGTCAAAAAATGCACTGCACACGGAAAAGAGTTTGTGACTATGAGCAACCGAAACGCAGATGAAGTCGCCCGCGTTTGCACCACCCATGCATGTATTTTTAATGGGGAATATTCTGGCGAGATTAAAGAGAGAATCATGCTCAGCATGATCCTAGCCATTGTAAATACCTGGGATGAGGTCAGGCATGCAAGGAGAAGGGTCAGATCAGGAACTGGCCAGTTGGATTAAAGCAGGATGCAAAAAGGGAAGATGATTTGGGGTTCAACTGATGGTAGAATAATGTTGGCGAATTGTTTGCTGAGTTCCATGGTGAGACAGATTCATGGAGCAGTTCACATAGGGAGAGATGCAATGGTGAGATTGTTCAGGCAAACGTGGTTCAACCCGAGATTCTGTTTGATTGCTGATGCATTGTTCCAGCGATGTGTCATGTGTCAACAGATGAATGCTGGAAAGGAAACTGTGGTTGCTTTGAGTCACATTGGAAGGTCGGGAGGGCCTTTCAACCAAATATAATTGGACTTTGTCGAGATGCCTATGTCTATTGGTTTAGAATACATTCTGGTTGTTGTGTGCATCTTTTCATGGTGGAAGGAAGCTTATCTGACTAGAAGGTGTGATAGCCTCACAGTAGCAAAGTTATTGTTGAAGGAGTTTATCCCGTGCTCTGGGTTTCCAACTACATTGGAGTCAGAGAGAGGGACGCATTTCCATAGTGATATCATGAAGCTATTGTGTACTACCTTAAACGCCGATCAGAGACTGCACTGTAGTTACAGACCAGAGGCGTCAGGAGTGGTGGAGCAGATTAATGGAAATCTAAAGATGAGAATAGCAAAGGTGTGTGCCTCGACATCTCTGAAATGGCCTGATGCGCCGCCTTTGGTCTAGATGAGTTTGTGCAGCATTCCAGAAAGAAGGACAGGGCTATTCCCTCACGAGATCATCATGGAGAGAGCGATGCGCTTACCTGCAGTGCTATTTACAGTGCTAATTACCATCACTGATGATTTGTTCTTGATTACTGCAAAGGATTGGCTGATGTGGTTTATTCTGTGTCTCATCAGGTTGAGCTATGACTGCATCAACCTCGAATGACCTCTGCCATGACTTGGGTCTGGAAGATTGGGTCCTGGTCCGAAAGCATGTAAGGAAGAACTGTCTTGATTCACGGTGGCGTGGTCCGTACCAGGTGATCTTAGTGATGAAAACTGCTGTGAATGGTGGAGGTTTGCCAAACTGGATACATGCCTCACACACCCATAGAGTCTCAGGACCTTCAGAAGAAACAGCTGTTCTCCCAGAAGTGACTCCAGCCGTGGTTGCAAGACCACCGTAGAGGACAAGCCAAGCTGGGGGGGTCCTGAAGAGGCTGGATATCCATCAACTTGAGCTGTGGGGGGTCAAGCTACACAAGGCCCAGGTATAGACTCTGGGGGAGATGGTAATGTTGCGAGTGGTATAGAGTCTGACTCAACTGAAGAGGCTGGTGTGAAAAGTGGTCGCGTGCTGCCAAAGAAGACAGGGGTTGCAAGAGAATCGTGGCTGGTGAGACAGAGAAGGTACAACTTGAGACTTGCATCCGAGAGAGATCTTACTCCCATAACTGAATCATCTGAATCCAATCAAAGTGAGTCAGAACAAGCTCAGGGGGGCATGAGAAGATTGAGAAAGGCAGGGTGCCATGCCAGAGATACGCCTCTCTGGAGTGGACTTACCTTGCTATAAATGCCAGGGAGAGTGAGGTCCAGGACATCGACACTGATAATTGAGATTGAGTTGAAAGTTTCTGGAGTAGAGGATAATAGTGTTCTGACATTGACTGTACAATATCCACCAAGACTGAGTGGCTTACGGAGTTTGATTACGGAAAATCTCACATTTCCAACCTTTGGAAATCAGCCATCACCTCAGGAGATTGCAGCATTTCGAATTTAACTTTTGCAGTGAGACATCGACGAAGTTGGCTCTGATCTGATAAGGGATGTAAATTGAACTTTGAACTGTAAATAAAAATTATTTTTGCTTAAGAAGATAACCTAGGGCTGAGTGGAAGAAAAATAAAAACCGGGACTTTTCCGTAAAAGAAGAAAGAGGGCTAGGGAAGTCTTTCAAGCTGTGTAAATATTGTGCCAGAGACTAATAACTGTTTTCCATGATTTCAAGAAACTGTTTACAAACTTTATTGTGCAACAGTAAGAGACCGAGAAAGAGACATTGCAACAATCCTCTTACAGCTACAATCCAAACTTATTTGAAAATGGAGTCTGGCAAACTGAACCATAGGCACAAATGTATAATAGGTACACTTACTGTAGGAGTAATTATCGTAAAAGCTGTAGTCATCATTATGTCCACTATATGTTCACACGAAGCTGAGGTCAAGGGAGTGGGAGTACATGGGACATCCACACCTACCACCTCTATCACAAAAGAGGGTAAATTAGGATCCAATAGTATTTTAATAGAGCAAACTAGTCGCTTATTGCATGTAGATTTGTCTAAGGTAATTATCCACTGAATGCTTATGCAAAATAGTTGTGTGAATATGTGGATACCATGGATGTGAGAGATTGCTATGTGTGCATGCAATTGCCTGACTCGGTTGAGGAGCGTATTCGGTACCATCACCTGCCCTTGACGTTTGGCATTAGTTGCAGTTTGCTTCTTAGTATGTTTCATAGAAAGGATCATTAGGAGTACTATTTTTCGAATTATGATCTGGTGCTTTTAGAAGTTCCAGTTTACAAACATCTGAACAAATACGATTATTATAAACAGAAGTAGAGAATGGAAAAGTATTTAGTACCTACTATTATACTAGACACAGCTTATGCACATAGACACAATTTAACCTGCACGCTTCCTGAGAGAGAGAGAGAAAAAGTTTGTAGATCAAGTAGAAGATAGGCATAGGGGATTGAGAGTTAAACTTGATAGTAGAGAGGACGTTTTTAAGTGGACCAAGGAAGAGTTAGCTCACAAGGCTAAGTAAAGTTATGGTCCGATAGCTCGAGATTGGGAACAACGAGGCAAGCTTTGTATTCAGCAGGTACAGATGTGTTATGACACCATTTTGTGGGACAAAGTGCTTGTGAACACACAATTCTGATCGATGCTTCATTGAAGAAGTTCTTGCAGGAAGCGGTACAAGTGGTGCCAAATGTGTACTTTGTACGTGGGAGAAATGCATATGTCAGACTGCCGAACAAATGGTATGGTACTTGTTATGAGGCTGTTGTATTTACCAAGATATATCACATAGAAGATGTGAAGAGTTTGAAAGGGAAGGCATCACATAGTGAGAAATGTGGAAGCAGTGCAGGGGAGATGATACCTAGTTTGGGAGTGGCCTTAAATGATGTCAAGATTAGAAAGCTGTCAACTATAGTAGATAATTTGTCAGTCAATACTGCCATGGTTGCTTGTAGATGGAGAGATGATTTCGATAAGAGCTATGGTGATGCAAAACCATCTTGCTTTAGATGTGTTATTAGCAAAAGAGGGCGGAGTCTGTAAAATGTTGACGGTCCAACCATGCTGTACTTATATCCCAGACCATAGTAAGGATCTGAGGAAGTACTTAAGTAACATCACTGAACTACATCATGAGATACATGACTTGCCAACTGAGGAAATCTGGGATAAGGCCGTCCGAACGAGGCATGGGGGTACTCCAGTGGTGCTAGCACTTTGACGAATGTGTGACTATAAGGCAGCACCAACTGCCTGATCCACATGTTGCCTAATAAATACATCCAGTAGAAAATCTACTGAGGACACAGTGAAGACAGGTGAGCGCATTAGGCCTCTCTATAGTGCATGTAATGTGTGCATCTTTCAGAAGCAGGGACACAAAGTAGTAGATATAATTAGCCCTGACAAAGGCCCCAGACCCAAGTGGGCACCTAATGCGGGCCAAAACATGTTGGCACTTTACAAGAGGTACATGTGAACAATTCGACTCAGAAAACCCCAAACTTTTCACATTTGTATTCATGCCCCAGGTACCCTACTAATAAACTTATCGTTGGGGTATACCTGTAAGTATTTTTACCATCACTAATCTGGTTTCCTGCATGACCAGTACTTGCTTTATATAAGAACTCCCATCACATCTTTGGTTGAGTCCGCCCAGGTAGTATCATCTTACCTCGGTGTGGATAGACGCATATGAAGAAGAATGTCACGATAAGTGAGTGAGGCGTCTACTCCAATATCTTTGGATACCCCATTGCCCAAAGATCAAGCAGAGGGTGCTGTTTTACCTCCTTTTCCTTCTTCTCCGGTAGGAAAAGCTTGATATCCCAACAGAATTTCAGGCAGCAGCGGTTGCTCATATGTGATACGATTGTACTAGGGAGTTTGCAACTGACCTGCTTTTCTCTCACTCTCTATTGTGAAAAAGTGTTTATATTGCATGCCTGTTTTAATTTAGTCTTTTGAGAAAAAGTGGGGCACTTCGCTCACCTCACCACTTTCAAATGTTACCAGCTGCCTCTGCAATATCCTCTAGAGATTTTGAACTGGACACTGAAGATAACATCCTGGCAGACAGAGCATGTTAGTCTGAAGCTAGGCTGTTCATCGCCTAGGTCTCATTGAGGCTCTGTAACCTGAGGAGCAAACACTGTGGGGGCTCCAATACATCTTTGTTTTTTAAACTATTTAATTGTATGAGGTGTTGAGCCTCTCCTAAATCGGGCTGTTTGTCAAGCCTAGCAAGTCAGCAAATAAAGGGAAGTCGTGAGATGCTATTTTATTGAGTTAATGTTGGTGCTGGCTAGGCTAACTTGAGAACAGGTTTTAGGAGAGGTTGAACAATTCAAACAACTGCAATTAAATAGTTACCAAAAAGCGACGAGGTCTCCCACACCCTTTGGCCTTTGGGTTACAGCTCTTCAAAGAAAAGCTTGTGAAGTTCAGCATGATTTTAGACATGCATATTCTGTCACTGTGTTTGATCTTCAGTGACTGGGAACATTCCAAACAAAACATTCCAAACTGACCAGCACACTGTTTCACCTTATGACTGCACCCGTGTATACATTAGTGTATGGCGTCAATTTAATTTAAGGTGTGATAAGGAGTATGTACTGAACTCCATATATTAACTCTAATTGAATGACAATAATTGAATAACTGAGCTAAAAACACTGGTGTATGTTGCTAAATGGAGGAGAGAAAGATGTAACCCTACCGTCTCTGAACTTCACAATCCTGACTCAAGTCCCTGCATTCCTACTTTACCAAACTGTGTGATCCCTGGCCCATCGCTTTGCTTCACTAGATATCATTCTCCTTAACCAATCAGTGTGAACGCACCATTCGGGTCAGAATCTTGACAATTGCTTCGCTTATTCACAGCTATTGTAAAATAATATTCCGTCACACATAACAACAATATAAGCTATACAAATAGAAAACATGACATACACACACATCTAACTTGCGGCAACGTTATCAGGGGGCATGTTTCATATTTAAAAAATATATAACTTTCAATAATTGTCAGTTCCGTAATGTAATGATATGTATTTAATTAAGTCATTGAGAAATGTTGAAGAACACTTTTTGTTCATTTCATGGTCTTTATCATATTTTTCATGACATGTTCCTTGATTAAGATTTTTTGATGCTTTGACTGGTGCTCTGGCTCTCAGAGCCAAGCCAGACCGCTGGCTCAGCTCTCCCAAATACTGTTCTGGTCGTCCCCCACCCCGCTCTCCCCTCCCAGGGATTTAGTGTCTCCTACGCCTTTGGGGCACAGAGTTTTCTTGGGATCAGAGCCACAGAACCGCACAGCAGAGTGGAAGTGATCTGACTGTGCCCTTCATCGTGCAAGTTATTCAGCTTGGCCAAGCAAGCTGCTAGTTTAAATAGTTAGGTAATGTTCTGTTCTGGTTTGACTGTGCCTGGTGTTCATAATGGTTGTTTATGGTTGTTTATGGATTTGTAGAGCGCATGGCTGCCCATGGGCTTCCCAGCGCCAGGAGAAAAGTGGCAGTCAGGCAAGGGGGATGTATGTCGTTACAACGCACACTTTTACAACGCATGCACTTACAAAGCATTTTTTACAACGCAACATCCACTACAACGCATTCCATTACATAGCATGACACTACAACGCATTTTTAAAAACTACCTTTACAACGCATTCCATTACATCGCATACTACCTTTACAACGCATACCATTACAACGCATATTATTAAATTGCATTTAAGGTAAGTGTTGGATAGTATAGGGGTAAAAATTGCTATTCTAACTCCAGGGGGTGCAACAGTAGGGTAAGTGTTGGATAGTATAGGGGTAAAAATTACTATTCTAACTCCAGGGGGTGCAACAGTAGGGTAAGTGTTGGATAGTATAGGGGTAAAAATTACTATTCTAACTCCAGGGGGTGCAACAGTAGGGTAAGTGTTGGATAGTATAGGGATACAAATTACTATTCTAATTCCAGGGGGTGCAACAGTAGGGTAAGTGTTGGATAGTATAGGGGTAAAAATTGCTATTCTAACTCCAGGGGGTGCAACAGTAGGGTAAGTGTTGGATAGTATAGGGGTAAAAATTACTATTCTAACTCCAGGGGGTGCAACAGTAGGGTAAGTGTTGGATAGTATAGGGGTAAAAATTACTATTCTAACTCCAGGGGGTGCAACAGTAGGGTAAGTGTTGGATAGTATAGGGGTAAAAATTACTATTCTAACTCCAGGGGGTGCAACAGTAGGGTAAGTGTTGGATAGTATAGGGGTAAAAATTACTATTCTAACTCCAGGGGGTGCAACAGTAGGGTAAGTGTTGGATAGTGTAGTGTAATATTATGCGTTGTAATGGTATGCGTTGTAAAGGTAGTATGCGATGTAATGGAATGCGTTGTAAAGGTAGTTTTTAAAATGCGTTGTAGTGTCATGCTATGTAATGGAATGCGTTGTAGTGGATGTTGCGTTGTAAAAAATGCGTTGTAAGTGTAGTGCGTTGTAAAAGTTGCGTTGTAAAGGTTGTTCCCCGGCAAGGGTGTTGAGGGAAGAGCCAGGTTTCAAGTTTTCTCCTGAATGCCAGTTCGTTGGTCACCAGGCGCAGTTCCATAGGCAGGGCGTTCCATAGGTTAGGGGCCAAGTGCAAGAAGGATCTACCTCCCCACCTGGACCTCTTTATCCTAGTCTGTTTCATGAGTAGGTCTGCTGAGGATCTTAGGTTTCTGTCTGGGATATAGTGTGTGACAAGTATTTTAATTAAGGCCGTGCCTTTGTCATTCATAGCTCTATGGGCAATACATACTGCCTTAAACTTGATCCTGGCCTGGACAGGGAGCCAGTGTAACGTTTTCAGGGCTGCCCTGGTTGACAGTTGTCTTGGGATTCGAAGCAATATCCTTGCTGCGGCATTCTGAACCACTTGCAGCCGGTTTATGACGTATTTGGGTGTGCATTTGGTGTGGGGAGAGTTGCCGTAATCCAGCTGCGACATCACTAAGGCCTGGACCACGGTTCTGCGAGTATGTTCAGGTATGAGAGGAAGGATTTTCCGAAGCATACGCAATAATCCAAAGCATATGCCTGATAGTTTCCTGGCTTGGGTTTCCATGGACAAACTTTCGTCTAGCCAGATTCCCAAGTTTTTTATTGCGGTCTTTGGGACTGGGGTTTCTCCCAATTCTGGAGGCCATCTGATAATATTTCTTGGGACTGTCTTGTTTCCCAGGAACATAAGCTCTGTTTTAACCCCATTCAGCTTTAGGCTGCACCTATTCATCCAATCTGCTACCTGTATCATGCATGGTCCCAGATTGTTATGTATGGATTGGGGACCTTCCATCACTGATAGTATCAGATGGGTGTCATCAGCATATGATACTATGGATAGTCCAAATTCTTGTACTATCTCTGCCAGTGGTTGCATGTACAAGTTAAATAGTGTTGGGCTTAGTGCAGATCCCTGTGGGACTCCGCACGAGATTTGGAGGATGTCAGATAGATGCTCCCCTTCCAATAGTTGGAAAGACCTGTCTTCTAAGAATGGGGTCAACCACTTTAGTGCATGGCCTGTGATACCCGCTTCCTTTAGCCTACGGATAATTGTACGGTGATCCACCGTATTAAATGCGGCGCTGAGATCTAAGAACAGGATAGCTGCTGTACACCCCTTGTTAGAATTGGGAATCTCTGGTTGGCACAGGTATGCACTTGTGACAAGCAGGGACTCTTACTTCTAAGTCAGGATAAGGGGATCACCCTTTCAAATAACCCCTGCTCACCCTTTAGGTAGTGTGGCGCAAGCAGTCAAGACTATTCTCAGGGCGTCATAGGTTAAGCATTTGTGAACACATACATAGAGCGCACGCGCTTTCCACTGGGACACAGTGTGAAAGCGCCTAGAGGCCTAAAACCACTAGTACAACACAGGAAAAAGGCTAGGATACTGCAAAAAGTTCTAGGGGTGAACTTGCCAGAAGGGCCAAGTCCAACACCCCTGGTCTAGAATTCCCTTTAATTCCTCTGTAACCACCAGCAGGGCTATGTTGGGGTCGGAATCCCATTTGGGTGGTATGCAACACCCGATTGTCTTCTAGGTATTGGGACAGGGTTTGATTCACATGTTTTTCAGCTATTTTAACTAGCAGTGGCAGAAGTGAAATTGGTCAGTATTTTCCTGGCTCTGCAGGATCTAACTGGGGTTTTTTCAGCAATGGCCGTATTATAGCATGTTTCCATGTTTTGGGGAGCACCCCTTGCGTGAGGGAGAGTGATATGAGTGCTGCAGTGATAGACTTAGGTTTTTTACCTCCCTGTAGCAAGATGTCTGGTGGAATCGGATCTTGTGGAGATCCGGATTTGATCTTCTGCAGGATTGAGATCAAATCTTCTTCACTTAAATCTGGGAGGTGATCTAGTCTAACTCCTGTTTTGATTCTCAAGTTTTTGTTGATGCTTGGGTGAATCTCAGCATTATTTATACTGCTATTTTGTTGCAGGTTGATATATAGTTTTCCAGTTTTATTTTTGAAAACATTTTGCCATCTGGTTACATCTTTCTTTGGAGGAGGGGTTATTATTTATTTCTTGATCAGTGGAGGTTAAGGAGCGCACTACTTTGAATAACTCTTTTGAGGAGTTACATGCTGAGTTGATTTTTTCTTCAAAATATTTGGCCTGGACTTGAGTCATCTCACTATGGTACTGTCTAATAGCCAGCTTGTATTGACTTTTGATGGAGGGATCGTAGTTTTTCCTCCATTGCCTTTCTAGCTCGTCACAGGATTTTTTCATAATTATTCATTTATCGTTGAACCAAGCCGCTCTTTTCCTAGCTGGTAAGTTACTTAGTCTGATTTTTTGAGGGTGCTGTGCTGCTACTTTGTTAATCCTGTCTGCCCACATCTTGTCTGCCTCTTCTATATTATCTGTCAGGCCTGGGGCTTGAGCTTCCAGTTCATTCACCATGCTGCCCTGTAAGGTTCCTGGCCATTTATTCCTAATCCTGGTAATGTTATGACATAAAGGTAGGGCCTGGGGGTTATCTAATGTGAAAGGTATGAAATAATGATCAGACCAGGGCACTGGTATCGATTAGGTTCGTTGAAGAAGATGGTATCCAATAGGGGTTTTTCATGCATGCCTGCACTTATCATGTCAGTCTCTACTGGAACTGATAAATTTTTTATCTCTCGCCTACACAGTGCATGTCCTGTGCTGCGCGACGTACTGTTTACAAAGCACCCACATCGTACCATTATTTGGTTTTCTTCACAATCTCATTTGCAATCTTTCGATTGTTTAGCTCCTGTACGATTCTCTTGCATTCCTGTGTTAGCTACTTTTTTTAGTGCATTATTTTTTTATTTTCTATGTGTTTCAATATTAATTTTAGACATGCACTGTACTTTCCTACTTTTAACACAGGCATATAGCTTATTTATGTTGCTTTCACCCTATCTGACCTCTCTATTGATGCTTTAGTTACTTACACCCACAACTATACTACTCTACGCCACCCTACTCTATGCTACTCCACTCTATGCCACTCCACTCCACTCTAGGGCACTCTACACCACTCCATTCTCGCCACTCTATACCACTCCACTCTACACCACTGTACTCCAAGCCACTCCACTCTACGCCACTCCACTCTAGTCTATGCTACTCCACTCTACGCCACTCCATTCTACTCTACACCATTTTATTTTACATCAGTCCATGCCACTTCACTGTAAAACACTCCATGCTGCACCACTTCATCCAGGCCACTCTACTCTACGCCACGCCACATGACACCAATACCCTCTACTTTACTTTACATCATTCTACTCCACAGCACACCACTGTACTCAACTCCACCCCACTCTCTGCTACTTTACTCTTTGCCACTCTCCACCACTCCACTCTACGCCACCCTACTCACTCCATTTTTACTCTATGCCACTCTACTCGACTCTTTGTGACACTACTCTACCCCACTCTACATCAGTTCACTCCACTCTATGCCACTCTACTCTACGCCACTCCACTTCACTCTATGCCACTTTGCTCTAAGCCACTCCTCTCTACACCACTTCACTCTATAACCACTCCACTTCATTCTACACCACTGTACTTCAATCTATCACACTTATCGCCCTATGCACTCTACTCAGTGCCACTCTATTCTAGCAACTCTGCTCCACGTCACTCTACTCCACTCCACTCTGTGTCACTTTACTTCACTCATGTCTACGCATCTCTCCTCTATGCTGCTGTGCTCTGCACATGGCACTAACTTTTAGCCATGCTGAACAGCAGCCACAGTGCTGTACAATGTTGGTCAAATACATTGCTGCTTGTGTAGAAATGTTAGTAGTTTTTCTACGGTTTCTGGAGTAAGTGGAAAATTTCACAAAATATTTGCATCACTCTACTCTACACCACTCTATGCTACTCCACTCCGCTCCAAGCCACTTAACTCCACGCCACACTACTCTACTGGAGTCCTCTCTATGCCACTCCACACTACTTGTGGAGAGGTGTGGCTCACTAGTTAGAGGCGGCAGACCCGTAAGCAGAGAATCGGCCAGGGACCAGGGTTCAATTCCCGACGCGGCAGGGTCGTGGACCAGGGTCAAAACGGACTCGATAATTCTCGCCTCGGTACCTACTCTAACCAGGAACACACTCGGCAACTCTGGGCATTAAGCTTGCCTCATCTCTACAACGGCCCCCCACAGACGCCGGGGATGCCTGGTTTCACCTTGGAGATACCCAAAAAGGGACCATCTCACAGGGATAGCCAGGACGGGTTCCCCAGTGGTCTACAGCGCCGGGACGCCCCGTTGCTGGGGTAGCTGTGCGCTTTACAAGTCTACAACATTTACATTTACATTTACTATGCCACTCCACCCACTCTATGCTACTGTACTCCACAGCACTCTATAGCACTCTACGCCACTTCATTCCACACCAATCAACTCTACACACCTCTAGTTCATGCCACTCCTCTCTGCACCACTCCATACCGCTGTACTGCACTCTGCACAATGCCACTCTACTCTATGCCACTTTCCTCTCCAATATACTACTCTCCCCTATGCCACTCTATGCCACACCACTCTACTCTAAACCACTCCATTCCCCTCTATGCCACTCCATTCCAATCTACAAATGTTGTGACGGAAAAGTCCTCTGTGTGGTAATGAGTTTGTACTCCTGCCCTAAGTGCCCAACTTGTTAGAAATTGGGTTTCTGGTTGGCAGAGGTATACACCCTGTCCAAACAGGAACCACAATCCTATTCAGGGTAAGTCACTAACACATTTTAAATTAACCTGTGCTAACCCTCTGGTAGCTTTTCACAGAGCAGTCAGCCTTAAGAGGCAATGTGTAAAGTATTTGTGCAATACTTCAAACAGTAACACAGTGAAAACACCACAAAAGACATCAGTCCAGTGTAGAACAAAAGAGAATACTTTTATAAATGAAATAAGACCAGAATGACAAAATCCAATGAGTAGAAGTTGAGATATGAATTTTTAAAGATTAAATCCCAAAATAGAGCATGAAAGCAGTAAGCGCTAATTGTTCGCTCTGGATCGGAACAAAGTCAAGAGCTCAGGCTGACTGCGATAGAGCGTGGGCCTGATACAGGACACACCCATGGCCTTCCAAGCAAAAGCACCTTGATCCTGGGCGCCAGCAATGCGATCTGATGGTGATCCCTTCACAGTTGGGGTGACGTGCCGGAATTCTCCACACAATGGTGGTGATGTGTTGGTTCCATGAGCAAGGCACCAGTACTGAGGTGCAGTGGTCCTGAATGCGATGTGCCAGGTTTCTCAAAGTTGTAGAAGTGATGCGTCGATTTTATCCATGCAGTGGCAGCGATGCGTCAGTTTCGATCAGGACAACGATGTTGATGTGTGGGTTCTGGCAGATGCAGCACTTTATACTCACTTCCAAGCGCCCAGGACTGTATTGGCACCACTTAGCAGAACATGACTCACAGCAGACATAGTCCAGGTGCTGTTTGCAGGTTGAAGAGAGAAGTCTTTAATATCCCTGAGACTTCTGAAAACAGGAGGCAGGCCAACAAGCCCTTGAAGATATTTAGGTTCAGGGATGTAGAGATGCAGGTCCAGTCCATCTCACTCTCAGGCATGAGGGCAGCAAGCAACAGGCCAACACAACAAAGACATTCAGCAAAGTGGCATTCCCTCCAGGAGCACAGAGTTCCTACTTCCTGGCAGAATGCCCTCAGTTCCAGAAGTCTTCTGATTTGGTGGCGTCAGAGGTCCAGTATCTGTAGCCAGATGGACCTTTGAAGTGGGGGAAACTTCAAGGAGATGCTTCTTTCCTGCCCTGGCTCCTGACTCACTAAAGGGGGTATGTAACCCTTTGTGTGGGGACAGGACACAGTTCTTTCAGGCGTAAGTGTAAGCTCCTATCTCCCATTCTGCTCAGGATGACCCATAAGCATGCAGATGGCCACTCAGTCACACCAACCCTTCCTTTCTGTGTGGCTGTTTAGAGGGAATGCAGGAAGCTAGCTCTCACCCACCACAGATGTGTATTCTAGAGACAGGCAGAAGGCACCAAATGGCTACAGTAAGAAAATTGCACCTTTCTAAAAGTGGCATTTTCAGAATTTCAATTTAAAAACCAACTCCACCATAAGGTTTGTTCTTAAATTGTGATTCAAGAGACCCCAGCTTTGGGGGTTCCCATCTTTTCCCAATTGGAAATTACACTTATAAAATGTAATAATGCAATTCCAATGTTATCTTAAGGGGGAAGAGATTGGCATTGCACTAGTGAAGAATGAATGTAAGAGTATTTCACTACCAGGACATGTAAAAGTTAAAAGTCCATGTCCTACTTTTTAAGTATACTGCACCCTGTCCATATGCTTTCCAGGGCCTACCTTAGCAGTGACCAAAATGAAGTTTTTAGCCTGGCAAGTAGGTTAACTTTCCAGGCCGATATGGCAGTTTAAAATTGCACACACAGGCTCTGCAGTGGCAGGCCTGAGTCCTGTTTAAAGAGCTACTTAAGTGGGTGGCACCATCAACTGCTGCAGGTCCACTAGTAGCATTTGATTTACAGGCCCTGGGCATATGTGGTGCACTTTACTAGGGACTTATCAGTAAATCAAATATGCCAATTGTGGATAAACCAATGTTACCATGTTTTAAGTAAAGAGCATATGCACTTTAGCGCTGGTTAGAGGTGGTAAAGTGGCCAAATTTCTAGAGCCAGTAAAAGCGAAGTCACCAAAAGCAGTCAAAACAGGAGGATAGAAGGCAAAAAGCTAGGGTAAACCACGCCAAGGATGCTAGGTCTAACACAATTGTAGTGTTGTCTGGATCCTTGATGTAAATGTGTGTTAGCATAGGCAAAGACACATCATGCATCTGCACCGTGACATAGGCTTGTCTCATGGATCGGGGTCTTGTTGGAGTGGGAGGGGTGCCAAAAGCACTACCCTCATAATGGTGGAAGGCTACTGCCTTCACAAAGTGTTAAGTAGCCCGTGCGTGGTGGTGGCAGCATACCCTGTAGAGATCAGTAGGAGTGAACAGATACTTTTTAACCTGTCACTAGAATGAGGCCTTCAAGTTCACTCATCTTTTTTAAAGTTCCACTGCTGTGTGCTTAACTCACCCTTGACCTGCATCAGTTAGATGTAAAGTGGTGCGGTGCGCATGAGGCAAAGTTTGAAGTTTGCAGGACAATGGGATAAAATCCTCATGGGCTCCACTCAAGTCACTCCATTCTGGATTTTCCTAGGTGTCTAGTTTTTATAAATATGCAAGCTTGCTAGGTTTTTCAAGGGCCAAAATCCATAGCTACCCATTTTGCAAATAATGGGTCAGGATTGACTCTAAAAATATGATGTATCCATGTTGCGCTTTGGGACATTTCCTGTCGCGGGTACTAGCCTACCAACACAAGTGAGGTACAATTTTTATTGGAAGACTTAGGGGAATGCTAGGTAGAAGGAGATTTGTGGCTCCCCGCAGGTTCGAGAACTTTATATCACAGAAATATGAGAAAAATATGTTTTTTTAGTCAAAGTTTGAGGTTTGCAAGGGATTCAAGGTAAAACAACCTCATGTCAAGCAAGTCATCCCATCCTGGATATCCCTTGGTGTCAAGTTTTAAACAATTTACAGGATTTCTAGATTTCCTTAGGTGCCGGCTGAGCTAGGGCCAAAATACACAGCTACCTACTTTGCAAAAAACGTGTCAGTTTGGAATGGAAAAATATGATGTATCCATATTGTGTTTTGGGCCGTTGTGGTCACTAGGCCTACCCACACAAGTGAGATACAATTTTTATCAGAAGACCAAGGGGAATGCTGGGTGGAAGGAAGTTTGTTGCTCCCTGAAGATTCCAGAACTTTCCATCACAGAAATATGAGGAAAATGTGTTTGCTTTAGTCACATTTTTAGGTTTGCAAAGGATGCTGGGAAAAACAACCTGGTGAGAGCCACACAAGTCACTCCATCCTGGATTCCCATATGTGTCTTGTGTTAAAAAATGTACACACTTGCTAGGTTTCCCTAGGTGCCAGATGAGCTATGGCCCAAAATACACAACTACCTACTTTGCAAAAAACGGGTCAGTTTTGAGTGGAAAAATGTGATGTACCTATGTTGTGTCTTGGCCCGTTTGCTGTTGTTTGGTACTAGGCCAATCCACACAAGTAAGGTACGTTTTCTATCCAAAGACGTAAGGAAATGCTGGTTGGAAGGAAGTTTGTGACTCCCCACAGATTCCAGAACATTCCGTCACAGAAACTTGAGGAAAATGCATTTTTTTGTTTAGGTAAAAGTTTACGGTTTGCAGGGGATTTTGGGTAAAACAACCTGGTGAGAGCCACGCAAGTCACCCATTTTGGATTCCCCTAAGTGTCTAGTTTTTGAAAATGTACAGTTTTGCTAGGTATCCCTAAATTAGGGGCCAAAATCCATAACTACCCACTTTGCAAAAATTGGTCCCTTTTGGAGTGGAAAAATGTGATGTATTCATGTTGCATTTTTGTCCGCTCCCTGTGGTGGGCGGCAGGCCCACCCACACAAGTGACATACAATTTTTATAAAACAACTGAGGGAAATGCTGGTTGGAAGGAAGTTAGGGCTCTATGCAGATTCCAGAACTTTCCATCAATGAATGTGAAGAAAATTTATTGTTTTAGTCAAAGTTTACGGTTTGCAAGTGATTATGGGTAAAACAACCAAGTGAGAGCCATGGAAGTCATCCTGTCCTGGATTCCCCTAGGTATCTAGTTTTCAAAAATGTACAGGTTAGCTAGGTTTCCCTAAATGAAGGCTTAACTAGGGTCTAAAATACACAGCTATCCACTTTGCATAAATCGGGTCAGCTTTGAGTGCAAAAAAGTGATGTATCCATGTTGCATTTTTGGCCATTTCCTGTTGCAGGCACTAGGCCTACCTGCACAAGTGAGGTAGCATTTTTATCAAAAAGATATGTGGGAACATACAATAGTAGGATATTTGTTATTACCAATTGGATTTCACAGCATTTGTGCCTTTCAAATGTTAGCCAGTCTGTAAGAAACAATACATTTTGAAAAGACGCTCAATTTTTTTTTTTAAATAGTTTTTTACAGTTATGGGTAACTATTCACGCCCAATATTATTTATAAAAAATGTTCAGAAGTCATTAATAATCATTTCATATCCCATATTGCAATAAAATACACCTCCAAAATTAAATAAAGCACCATCATATAAAAACAGCTCTGTATCAGAACATACAATAAGAGGGGTTGAGATAGCGACATATAGTACAATAATCATAAGGCAATATAATAGTGATAAAACAACTCCCCAAGTTTAAATTCTCCTAATATAAAGTGTTTGGAGGACAATAAAGTGCATATAGTGATTGCCATTGGCCCTCTGAGTGTTATCCAACCTGTGCAAGAGGTTAGTTTAGTAGCAGAGAGTACCATGATACTAAGCTATTTTACAGTGACATATTATCCCCATAGAGCTCAACTTTGCTGGAGTTAAGGGCATATAAAAACCCTCACATACATAAAGTGTGAGGACTTTGTATATCTTCTGAGGTGTTAACGTGACAAATGCATACGTATAACCACTAAGACCCCTCAAAGCTCTGGATGCATATCTTGTTTAAGCCCTATCCGTCCGTTATTCCAGAGTTAGTTGGTACATCACCACTCATTCCTTCCTTCCAGTACTTCACCGGAGTTCAAATCAATCTACCCCACTTTGGTGCCCTCCTCCCTTTTTGTTCGCAGAGATTTTTTCCATATTGTACTTACCCAAGAATCGTGATCTCCACTCCACAAATGTTGGGGGATCCTGCCTAATCCATCCGGATGCCAGACATATTCGTACCATGGCCATTAAATAGACCTCCCCCCTCTGGGTAATCCCTCATCTTCACTGACCCCCAGGAGGATTACCAGGAAGATCATGTTCACCCGCTGCTACAAAATCGGGCCCATGAAGAGTGCTACCTCTTGTATAAAATTTGCCAGCCGGGGCAAGAACTAAACTTATGTACTAGATCAGCCCCTTCCATGTCACATCTATGGCATTTTGAGTCTGCCCTCTTTCCCCATTTAAAAAACTTCTTAGGTGTAGAATATAAATCAAACACTGTCTTAAAATGTTGGCTCCTAAGAATTGTGTTCAGGGTTACCTCATTACACAGCTCCAAAGAGGTCTCCAGCATTGGTCCCTTTACCCCCCAGCCCCCACTCCCACTTATCACTCCGAAGTTCCATATCATCTGGAAGATCCTCCATCATGGTCTTATATATCTGCCCAATTCGACCCCCACTGATCCACTATATCTACTACTAGGTATTTGACAGCTGACAATGGTTTCCATCTAGCTTGTCACAGCAATCCCGGATCTGCAGGCATTACTAGAACTTCTCTTTGGTTAGCCCAATTTTTTCCTGCATCCGTACAAAAGAACACAATTGGCCATTATTAAAGAAATCTCGTAGTTTCAAAACTCCACAGGCTTTATATCGACTGCACATACTATCATGAAATATGCCCAGTAGGAAAGGGGATTCCCACAGGGGGTTATGCCAGTTTATTTTAGTGATATGAAGTCTCTTTTTAATCTGGCACTAGATCTTGAAGACCCCCTTCACTATCTTAAATTTAGTCTTTTTAAAATAGCTCTTCTCTAGGTTCCTTAGCAAACACCCCTTCGCATCAGAACCTACCGTTGATATATAGACGGTACTACAGCCATATTCCCTTCTTGAGGTTTACCGGTTAGCAATACGGCAAAAGTTTGAAACATGCATGCCCAATTGTTTAATGCAATACCAGGAACCCCCCGTCCTACTCAATTTTTTGGTAAGATCATATATTTTGAGGCCCGCCTAGATTTCTTAAACATAAAGCTGTTACATAAACTATCCAGTTTAGTCAGCCAGCTCTTATGTATCTCAAGTGGGATGGTGGTTCAAAATAGATACAATAACTTCGACAGTACGATCATTTTCAATACATTGCATCTCCCATCTAACGTCAGATGTAGATTATCTATTCTATACAAATCCAACTTGATTTTACTAAAGAGTGGGACTAGATTTAATTCCACTATCTTCCCAACATCTGGTGTGATAACTAGGGGTGGGCGGAATTTGCGAAATTCACTTTCGCAAACTATCGCGAAAATGTTAAAAATCTCCGCAAACACGCGGAAATATCGCGAAGACGCAGAAGATTTTTTCCCGTCCGTTCACGGTATTTTCTGCGTGATCGCGGCTCGCCAACTTACCCATGCGGTTGCTCACGGGCACGTGATCTCAATCATCTCACACTCTCGCGGTGCATGATCGCGAGAAGAAAGATGTGATCGCGCGACAAATGACGTGATCGCGTGACAAATTACGTTAATGCGGGCGCGAACTGTCGCGAGACAGCGCAAATGACTACCAACAATCCAACATCTCGTGGAGAACGCGACCGGATCGGGAAAACTTGTCGGCGAACGCGGGGATTCAGGTAAGGCGATTGCGCGCAAGCGAGAATGTATGTTTTTACAGAGCGAGCAAGAAAAACAATTCCGGTAAGATGCGGATTGCGGAAATTTTGACATTTTCGCGCTCTCCGCGGAACGCGAAAATGTCAAATTATCGCAATTTCCGCAAGCAGAACGGAATTTTAGCCCAGGCCTAGTGATAACCATCCGGAGATAGGTCACCTCCTTTACCCAGGGATGGTCACCAGAATCATTGTCTTCCATACTTATCACTTGAGTCTTTCCCTCATTGAGATGATATCCTGAGATAACCCCAAACCCCGCAGTTCCTCCTCGATATATTTTAAAGCCTTTTTAGGGTCAGGGGTTATAATGACCACATCATTGGACTGAGTCCCTTCCACCTCAATACCTCCCAAAGGTAATCCCCGTGACTCAGTCAAAGACTTTTTCTGCATCCAAAAACACCGGCTCCAGCAGTGACTTATCGACTTCTGCTACATTCTATAGTGTGATCACTCTACGTGCATGATCATCAGTACCCCTCCCCGGAATAAAGTGGTTGGGAGACACAAGTTTTGAGATGACCTTACTGAGTCTCATTGCTGGAAGTTTTGAATACATTTTAGCAGCAGTATTTAGCAGAGATATTGGTCTATATGACCTCGGGTTCAGAGGGGGTTTACCATTTTATTTTAATATCACAATATTAGTGTCCTCCCACGATGGCGGAATTACCCCTTCTAGCTGCGCTGCTGAGAATATAAGGAATATAGCCACTTTGAGCTCGGGAAGGAATATTGCATAAAATTCCAACTGAATTTTGTTTGGCCCAGCAGCTTTCCTCCTTGCCATAGTTTTAACTGTAGTACCAAGCTCTTCAGCTAATATATGCCTACGCTTTATCCACTTCCTCTATTGGGTTTCCCTCGATTGTGCTGAGAAAGTTAGAACACCAGTTTGTCTGTGGATCTATATCTTCTAGACAAACACAAGGAGAAGATGGATGGAGCGCTGAAACTTTTCAGACACTCACCCCCAGTCACAGATCTGGCTTGAATCCATCATCGTTCTTTAGCTCACTTCGCCACCCCAGTTCGGACACAGCTATATGCAAATCAGTCTTGACCCTGTGCCTCATGGGAACAGTCCAGCACGAACTGCCAAGCCATATCTTCCCTGGACCAGAAACAAGCATCCTGGGACCGGTCTTCTAGATACAGCTCCGCATAATACGTGTGGAAAACTTCTAAAATCTCAACCGCCACTGCAGTTCTACTCCCCTATTTATCGCAGATAGTCTCAATCCCTCTTGCTGTCTCCTTCTAATACGATGTGCTAACAACCTGCCCGTGCTATGCCCGTATTCGTAGCACTCTGCCCTGTAATTCTGATATCTGGCAGCCACCTCCTTACTGTAATATTCATTAATCTTGGCCTTAATTACAGCTAATGTCTGCACAATATCTCCACTATCCATCCCCTGCCTAAATACCTTAGCCAGATCAAGCTAATGTTTAGAGAGTATATCACACAATTCCTGTATCTGTCTCCTATTTTGCTGTTGTTTGGATAAGCTATAACTCAATGTCTCTCCCCTTACACCCGCTTTGAAGGAATCCCAGACCATCCCTGGGGCAGCTGTGCCCTGATGTACTAAAAGAAACCCCTTCAACCACTCAAGCATATGGACCAGTTAGTGCTCATCCTTTAATAGCTTCCTATGGAACGTCCGGGGTCTGAGTTGTCTCTCAAGGCCTGTGATTGCACATTCTAATATAAGAGCGCTGTGATCTGACATCACCCTGGGGAACGATTAAATCCCAATCTGTCCCCCAAGGGGGGCCTAGATAAAGAAGTAATCCAGACGGGCCAGCTTATTGTGAGGGTGAGAGAAAAAAGTATAGCCCGGATCTGGGTATTTCAATTCCCCCTCTACATCAATCAGACCATGATCCTTAACCAGTTGTTGCACAGCTTTGTAAACTAAAGGTTTTCTACCCGAATACTGGTAGCCTCTTCCCAATTTCTACCCTACTCCTAAATGTATATTGAAATTTCCACAAAGAATAAGAGAGCTTGGCCAAGTTGATAGTTTCGCAATAAGTAAATTGTACATCTCTGGATCATCCAGATAGGGACCATATATAGAGCATATTGTTGCCCTCCCTATGCCTATACACATGCTTGCGATAGCCCACCTTCCTGCCTTACCCTCTTTAGTTTTAATCATCGAACCCACAGACTGATTGGTCATTATAGTAACCCCTCTTGTAGTGGTCCCCTGCATCGTCCAGCTTAATAATGTATATCCTAGTTCCTCTGGTATTTTCCTATTATCCCACGGGACATGCGTCTCTTGTAGGCTTATAACATCCGGTCTCATAGCCGTTAAACCCATTGCCATACTACCTCTTTTACCCTTGTCATTCAGGCCACAAACATTTATTGTGCAAATGCGAAGTTTACCCAGCATCATAGTCTTCTCTGATTGTATTCCAGATTACATAGACCCCCTCTTTTAACACATAAAGATTATTCAACTTTGTAGGAAAGTAGGATCTACTTCTATGGTTACCCCCACTTTTTGCCTGGTGCTAAGCTGTATTTTGATGAGTCTGACTGGGATCCTGCTAATCAGGACCCCGGTCTATCTTCTTTGTCCCTAAATTGTTGTGTTGAGTACTTAGGTACACTCCAGATTGGATATTGGGGTACCCTGATCAGTCCCTAGTATATGGTACTATGCCACCCATGCGAGACCATGCAAAATGGAACTACAGGCCTGCCATTGCAGCCTGTGTACGTTGGTACATGCACCACTTACTGAAGATTTAGGTTTACTATATCTAAGGGTCACTTCACTTAAAACCTATATCACCCCTACAGCAGACCTTTGTAATCCTCAAGGTAGGGTGCTGGTTCTAAGTGAGAGGGTGCCCCTGCATAAGCAGGACACCCCTGCAGCCTAAGTAGTCAATTCTCCTGGGTTGTCAGTGAAGCAGCCATATAGTATATAGCGGGGCACCGCGTAATTACACAATGACCATCTCGAAAACGGCTGCTACGAATCCTATCATGTTTGGTATCAAATAAGTTGGAATCATACCCACACACCATAAACGGTGTGGACCGTATGATTACAAGCACTGGATTAGCCTTCCGTTATGCTCTCAGTGTTCCCGGTACCTGTCTTCTAGACCCGGACAGCACAAAATGGTTGCTGCTGACCAGAGACACATTTCTGCCCTCCTGCTGCTGGGCCAAGCTTGAGCAAAGGAAGGTGGAACAATAGGCATCCTGTCACAGGGAGGTGTGACCACCTCCCAGACAGGATTTAGTGTATTGGGACCAGGTGGGTGCGCTTGCCAGCACCAGAAAATCTGCATGAGGAGCACACTTGGTATCCCTGTGCATAGTCTTGTTCAAACCAGTTCTGGGAGCCGGTGGCTCCCAGTCTGCCGCATAATTGGACAAAGGACATGGGAGTAACCTCCCTCCTGCCCAGACCCTCCCCTGTGAGGGTCCCTGAATGTTCCCAACCCTTTTCCCTAGGGTACTTAAGGGCTTACCTGGTTGTAAGTTCCTAGATTCGTCGTGGAATAAGGTTCAGATCAGACACCACTGCACTTTTACCGATTGGGCACTCTGGGCTTCGTTTGGCCCTGACTTCGTCTCCCTTCCAGTCTGCTGCATTGTCTGTGACTGTGCATCATACAGGAACTTTCCAAGGCCTGTGAAGCATCCAAGACACCTGAAGTAATCTCCCTTGGAGGGAAGGAGTCACTCCCCTGCATTTGCAGGCACCGCAACTAAGTTGACTGGTCTGCAGATCCTGAGCTCCTCCAGACTCAGTGGGCTCTGCAACACAGGTGGTGGTTTTCCACAGCTTCCGAGGACTGCCCTCTCACCAAGTTTGAGGCCAGTATCCCTTGCGGGGGTTGCAATAACCGAACACCTGTGAACCGCGTCCAACTTGCAGTTGCAAAAGCTTGTTGGCTTCTTTGCAATAAGATCTTCGGGCTCCAAGTAGCCCCAACCTTTTGCATGAGGTCCTCTTGCGACTCCAGTGCCTCCGGCCTGTGGGTCCACTTGAGGGTCACACTTGTTACTTTTGGGCTCCCCTGATTGCTCGGGCCTGCCGTGACTCCCCTGCCTTTGGTGAGTCCCCTGGACTTTGGTGAGTTCCCTGGACCTTTCTGGTCCCGACATTGCTCCTTCTTTGATTCCTTCGTGGCTTGCCTTTGTCAAGGCTTGTTGGTACTCCCGCCGGACACCAACCCCTCAGCAATCTTCGTGGGACAGCTCATGCATGGCTCCTGGTCCTCCTCAGCATCGCCTGGTCGTCACAGCTGCAGAGTCAAGGTCATCGTCATCCATCCTGCAACACCTGACATCGGAGGGCATTCGTCTTCCAAGTCTCCTGGTCAATCCTGAGTGACAGACTCTGTCCCCTCTGCTTGCAGGTGCCGCTCATCTAGAATATATCCTTGGATTCCACCGGACACTTTCTCCTTCTTCACCAACGGCACTTTCCTGAAGTCCTCCATTGGGTTTGACTGTGGTTTCCGACACCACTTCACACGTATGCACCCAGCTTCCCTGGTGTAGGTAACGTGGGTACTAGGGTATCCACAGGTGGCGTGGCTTCCACGGGGTTTCTTCAGGGTCTACTGGGAAGGGTCCTTAATCTTTCAAAATCCAACCACGACTTGCACATAGAGTTGTACGGCGCATGTGTTTGTGTTTCCTCACTGACCTTGGAACGGACAGTGGTATTGAGCTAGGTGAAACGGCGCCACTCAGGAAAATCGCACATATATTAGTTTCAATAGATCCTGAATTCTGGACGGTGCTGTAAGGTGAGGAGAACCACCAACCTCCCCCAAAATTGCGGCCGAGGCCACTGCATACGCAAAGGAAATCCTCACCACACATCTGTAATGTATCTAAACATTTATCTGCACATTGTATGCATAAATATTAACACGCTATTTTGAGTTTCTTGTTTTTCTTTCTTTATTCTTATAGTTTCTCTTCAGCCGACACGTGTTTCTTCGCATACACTGGGAAATCGTCCCGTGACTTTCTCAAGGCTGTATAAACACAAACAAACGACTGATGTAACACCATACATACACTGGTGTACATTATCACATTAGAAGTTCCCCATGTCTAGAGGTATAATTATACACCTCTAAGGAGAAACATGTAATAAACACGCATAAGGTAGAACAAATGAACATGGCCCAACCTAACTATTGAGCCAAACTATAGGGGGTGAAAAAGTGACATCCCTGATCACCTGCTGATTGGTGATGGAGGAAATAATTTGTGACAACAAAGTGAAAGAGCCAATTACCAATCTGTGATACACTACAGACGTGTGCTGAGGATTTCCTTTGTGTTTCCACACTGCACACGCTCTCCGTGAGGGTCCCTATCTACTTACCTTGGGTTGTTCCTTGGGGTCCCAGCACTTCTACATCCTCTTGACACTGTCTTGTCGAGTCGTGGTTCTTATACCACTTTCTTAGTATATGGTCTGGTGCCCCCCTGGGGTCACTGTGTATTTCGTGCTATTTACTTTGTTGTTTTGCTAAAGTAGTATGTGCATTGCGTTTATCTCCGTGTTGGAGGTATTGGAACGTACTAGAGAGTATTATTTATTAAATACATATTTTTATAAATACTTGGTGTGGCTCTTTTTCACTTAATCTATACTATAAGATTGAATTCTGGTAAAACAAGCTGCTTTACACTACTTCTGGACTAAGCCTGAAGGCTGCTCTCCACAGCTATCACGTAGAGAACTTTCTAAGGTTGTCTAAGACTTCTTTAATCACCACAAGTGTTGTCTGGATTGGTGCAAGGTGCCCACTTACATTAGTGGACATTATACACCAGGCCAGCTTCTCATATTGGTGTGCAGCGGTTGGGATTCAAGCTTGCATCATTAAATCTTTGTATTGATTAATTGAAAAACCATCACTACTGCTAGGCAAGTATAATATAAGCTTAGAATAAGTAAGATTTACTGAACTTGCGGTTGGGTAAGTCAAAAGTCTAGCACACCCTTTCTCCAACCTAAGAGAGTTTAGTTCCCACTAGATTAGGTAGATGCAGCATCACACCACACTTAGTATGTCTTCCAAAGGAGATGCCAGTGGCTCTCTGACTGCTAGATACAGTGAACTTTTGTTCCAAGAACTGAAAGCACTGTGTGCCTCTAGAGAGTTAAAGACAGGGAAAGGAGCCATTACTCAAGGCCCCTTTGAGGTGTTACTGTTAGATGACCTCAGAAAAAGCCTCAGGGTCAGATGAACAGGAGAGAGTGGGTGGGGCAGGGACAGAAGATAGGCCAGGAGGGGGACACCTCTTTGACCTAGAATCTAACCCTGGCCAGGTGCAGCCTGATGACTTACACCTGGACAATTCAGACCTTCCAGAGGAGAACACAGAGGGCTTAGATGATGCACCCTTTGAACCTCCTGGGAAGGTGCAGAATAGACCAAGGAGGTCTAGGTCCTCCCCTGCAGAATCAGGAAAAGTCAGTAGGGACCTCCATTACTCAGAGAAGAGGGAACTCTTTGGCTAGGGAGTGCCAACTCCTTGAACTTGAGAAAACAAGGCTTAGGCTCAGGCAAAAGCAGTTGGCCCTTGACAGAGAGTTTCCTAGAAGTCCAGAGAGCTAGGCAAAAGTTGGGACTAGAGTCCCATGGTGGCAGCAACAGTGTCCCTAGAGTTAAGGAACATTCCTTTGAACATATGAACCTGAACAAGATTGTCCCTCCCTACCATGTTGGAGATGACATCCACAAATGGATAACTGCCTTGGAGAGGGCCTGTAAGGTACTGAAGGTCCCCCAAGAGCAGTGGGTAGCTATCTTGTGGCTTTCCTTTGCTGACAAAGGTAGAGATAAGCTCCTCACTGTCAAAGAAGAGGATGCTGATAATTATTCGGTTCTGAAGAGTGCTCTCATTGAAAGGTTTGGCTTAACCGCTGAACGATACAGGATTACGTTCAGAGACACCCAGAAAGCACAGACCCAGGACTGGGTTGACTTTGTGGATAGTGCTATTAATGCTCTGGAATGTTGGTTGATTGTCAGCAAGGTGCATGACTACCAAGGATTGTACAATTTGATTATGAGGGAGCAGATCCTTAATAATTGTCAGAACCAGCTTTTGCATCCCTACCTGGTGGACTCAGATATGACTTCTCCCTAAGAATTGGGAAAGAAGGCAGATAAGTGGGTAAAGACCAGGGTGAAGCAGAAAAATCAGAACAATAGTGGTCACCAGAAGAAGCAAAATTCTTCAAAAACTCAAGATAAGGGTGGGGGCAAGGACAAGAAAGAGTCTTCTCAAGGGCCCCAAAAACCTGCATCGGGGGGGGGGGGGCGGGGAGTCACAATCCAACAAGAAAGGCAAAAAGAAACCTTGGTGTTATCGCAGTAAACAGAAGACCCATTGGACAAGGGATGCTGATTTTCCAAAGGCCAAGGAAACTACTACTACCACTGCTCCTAAGGCAACTGCACCCCCTAGCTCCAGTACAAGTGGTAGTACAGCAACCAAGGGATTAGTAGGGCTAACCATGGGTTCTGAGGTGGGTTCTGACTTAGTCAGAACTCCAGCTCAGGCTGTTCTAGTCTGTGATGGTGGCATACTTCTTACCACCTTACTTGTCAGTCCCAGTAAAATGGACAAGTACAGACAACAGCCTTTAATCAATGGACAAGAGACCATGGCCTACAGGGACACAGGGGCCAGTGTCACAATGGTGCCGGAGAAACGTGTGTCTCCTGACCAGATTATACTTGGACAGATGTACCAAGTGACCAATGCTAGCAATGTCAGGACTGATCATTCCTTGGCAGTTGTTAATTTCAGATGGGGAGGGGTAACTGGACCTAAAAAGGTTGTGGTATCTTCAGACCTCCTTGTGGATTGCTTGTTGGGCAATGATTTGGAAACTTCAGCCTGGGCTGAAGTGGAGCTAAGGACTCATGCAGAAATGCTGGGCATCTCTGCAAGTGTGTTTGCTGTGACCAGGTCACAAGCAGAACAGCTGTCCACTGAACAGGCCCTGGATCCTGGAACAATGGACCAGATGCCTTCCAAGAAGAGGAGCAAGGCTGGGCCTACCCCTCAGACTCCGAGTGAGGGTCAGCCTCTTAAGGTAGATGATCTTGGGCACTGTCGAGGAATTGCCCCAGATGTACTTTAACCTCATCAGGTTGAGTTCTTGGGGGCAGGGGGCCCTTCCAGAGCAGATCTGAGTTTGGAACAGCAGACCTGCCCCTCTCTTTAACCCCTCAGACAGCAAGCTGCTGCCGAGGCTGCTGAGAATGACAGTTGGTCCCTTAGGATCTACTGGGAGGAAGGACTTCTGTACTCTGGGGGTAGAGACCCCAAGCCTGGTGCCACCAGGAGGTTGGTTATACCCCATACGTTTAGAGGTTTCCTGCTCACCCTTGCACATGACATTCCCCTAGCAGGACACCTAGGGCAAAGTAAGACTTGGGACAGGCTTGTCCCTCACTTTCACTGGCCCCAGTGAGGACACAAAGGAGTTTTGTTGCTCCTGTGCCACCTGCCAAGCCAGTGGCAATTCAGGTAGCATCCCAAATGCCACCTTGATCCCACTTCCAGTGGTTTGGGTTCTTTTTGAGAGGGTTGGGATTGATATCATTGGTCCCATGAACCCTCCAACTGCATCTGGGCACAGTTACATTCTAGTGGTGCTGTACCATGCCGCTAAGTACCCAGAGTCCATGCACCATAGCTCCTGTGGTGGTAAGGGTCCTCTTAGGATTATTTCCAGAATGGGCTTCCCTAAGGAGGTCTTAACTGACAGAGGTGCAAACTTCATGTCAAGTTATATTACTGCAATGTGGAAAAAGTGTGGAGTGAATTACAAATTCACCACACCCTACCATCCTCAATGCAATGGGTTAGTTGGAAGATTCAACAAAACCCTAAAGAGTATGATCATGGGCTTCCCAGAAAAGCTTAGGCGAAAATGGGATGTCCTTCTGCCCTGCCTTCTTTTTGCCTACAGAGAGGTCCCTCAGAAGTGGGTTGGCTACAGCCCGTTTGAACCTCTGTTTGGGGTCCCTTGTGTTTGGTGAAGGAGGGATGGGAGTTACCTCTCAAACCTCCCAAACAGGACAGGGTGGACTATGTACTTGGTCTGCTCTCTCGCATGGCTGAGTAAATGAAGAAGGCTAGCAAAATCCTGGAGGCAAGCCAAGAACTTCAAAAAGCTTGGCATGACCAAAAGGCTGTCTTGACTGTTTATCAGCCAGGCCAGAAGGTGTGGGTGGTGGAGCCTGTGGCCCCAATAGCTCTCCAAGACAAATGGAATGGACCCCACACCATACTTGAACAAAAGGGTGAGGTCACCTATCTGGTAGACCTTGGCACTCCCAGAAGTCCCCATAGGGTACTTCATGTGAACAGGCTAATACCTTTTGTTAATAGGGCTGACATGGGCTTACTCATGGCAACTGATGAGGGACAGGAAGAAGAGAGCGACCCTCTCCCTGATCTCCTCTCACAAAATCCTGATGATGGATCAGTTGATTGAGTAGCCTTGGCAGGCAGCCTCACTGATCAGCAGCAGATTGATTGCAGGAAGGTCCTCAATCAATTCAGGTATATGTTCTCTCTGACTCCAAGTCAATCTACCTGGTGCTCTCATGAAGTGGACACAGGTGAGAGTCTACCTGTCAAAAATAAAATCTCCAGGCAGCCTGACCATGTCGGAGATTGCATCAGGACAGAGGTCCAAAAGATGCTAGAGTTGGAAGTAATCAGTGCTTAATTTGTGCCGGTGCTTTCCGGTGCATAGCACCAGCACTTATTTATTAGGGCCGGGTCTATACCATGCGTCTGCACGTCTATGGCAAAGTAAACATAATTACCTCACTCATCTGCAGACAGTGTTGTTCATCTCCCGAGTCCCCAGTGAAGAGTTTTGCTGTGCTGTGAAAGCTGACAAAAATCCAACCATTTCCATGCAAGCTTGCCTTTGGCCCTTAGTTCAGTGTTGCCGTGGGCAGGACACTGATTGGGCTGGATTTGGGCCTGCAGGGGTAGGGGCTGTGGCAGCATACACACACACACCGCACGAGTCACCAGCAGCTCAGCACGACGTTGATTGCGGCAGCAGAAGCAGACCAATTAGTAAAGGCAGTGCACCCACCAGTAACCAAGTAAGTAGCCAAACCAATGCTGCTTTTTCTTTGAGCATGGCGATGGTCACCATGGTGGTTGTAACTTGTAACAGGCTTGGTATGAAGTGAACCGAGGCCCGAGCAATCTTGCCTCCGGTGCTGCCAAAAAGCTTCCTGCAAGCGAACAGCCCCCTGAGAATGGGAGGCAATTGTTTGGAATGCATCTGCTTGATTATGAGGTGTCGGGGCCCTGGTCCAGGACTCCGTTGGACATAATGACTCCCTGTTCCCCGAGCTGCGGTGCTTCTCAGGTGATTCTCGGGTCATGGAGGTGTGCAGTTTGTGTGATTGGCCATCTGGTTCTCGAAGGAAGAGTCCTGGCCTGAAAGGTTTGGCTTTAATGTCAAGTTAGTTCATGGCAAAGCTATTGATTTGCAATTTGAGAGGCTCTGACTCAATTACACCTGCATTATCAGCATTGAATTGACTGTCAGTAAAAGCTAGACTTGTATTTATCTAAGTTTAGTTTACAAGACACTTCGCTGCCATTATTTGAATCTTCTTTCACGTAAAATTACCCAGAATGTACCAATTCACGACCGAAGATCAAAAACCACCCACATACTGGTTGCCCCTAAAGTGTGCTCACATGTAGTATGTGCTCCGTGGAGCTCTCAAAGCTCCTTTTAACCTTTAGCAGACTTCTGCCCTCCCTTCTATTTTCATCTGCAGGATGAGTTTTGAGTGGAGTATTTTGCTAAGTAATTGTTTAGTAATCCAAGTGAATTGGAATAAATGGAGACATTCTCAAGATGCAGTAGGCAGAGAACCCCTCCTCCCCAGAGAAGCATGTCATTGACGCCGCTAGCGGCACAGGCAATTCGCACTCTGACAGCAGGCACCCTCTGTAGACAAATAAATACACAGTGTATTCGCACCGGCAGCACAGGCAGGGGCATGCCTGGGAAAGCAATAAACTCATTATTATGTGCTTCATGCAAAAAGAACATTTGATGGACAGAATGCAGAACAATGTCATACATTCACCTCAGTACAGAGATCTGGGCCTAAATCCATCGTTTTTTTGCTCAGCATGCCATTCCAGTTTGGACCAAGCCATATGCAAATCAGTGTTGACCTTGCTCCCCAATGGGAACAGTCCAGCCCGAACTTCCAGGCCAGATCCTCCTTGGACTGGAAACAAGCATCATAGGAGTGGTTTTGGGCTTTCAGCCCTCATCAGCCAGGATAGCTTGACTCCAGTGGCATGGAGAGCATGAGACCCACGTCTAGGCACACCCGTCCCACTCGAGGTGACAAATGCAAAAAGAACAATTGATGACAGAATGCAGAACAATGTCATACATTCACCCCAGTACAGAGATCTGGACCTAAATCCATCGTTTTTTTGCTCACCATGCCATTCCAGTTTGGACCCAGCCATATGCAAATCAGTCTTGACCCTGCGCCCCAATGGGAACAGTCCAGCCCGAACTGCCAGGCCAGGTCCTCCCTGGACTGGAAACAAGCATCCTAGGACTGGTTTCGGGCTTTCAGCCCTCATAAGCCAGGATAGCTTGACTCCAGTGGCATGGAGAGCACGGGACCCACGTCTGGGCATACCCGTCCCATTCAGGGTGACAAATGCAAAAAGAACAATTGATGGACAGAATGCGGAACAATGTCATACATTCACCCCAGTACATCAATTGTGTGTCTTTTGCTTTCTTGCCCTAAGTGCGCCAGGTATGCCCAGACAGGGGTCCTGGGCTCACTGTGCCACTGGAATCAAGCTATCCTGGCTGAAGAGGGGTGAAACCCTGAAACCGGTCCTAGGATGCCTGTTTCCGGTCCAGGGAGGACCTGGCTTGGCAGTTCGGGCTGGACTGTTCCCATGAGGCACAGGGTCAAGACTGATTTCCATATGGCCCGGTCTAAACTGGGGTGGCATGGTGAGCAAAAGAATGATCGATTTAACCCAGATCTCTTGACTGGGGGTGAATGTTTTCATTTGTTCTGCATTCCGTCCATCAATTGTCTGTCTTTTGCATTATTATGTGCTTGACACACCAACCACAGATACTGCACTGCATTGCGACAACTTTAGACACCCTTGTGCAAGAATCTTTGAGGTACTAAATGTTGCTCTGCCTGTGCTGTGAAATGTTTTTCATACAGCGCTCTAGGGTAGCATCGGTGCACAAATAGGAGACCCTTTCTCTGAAATATCTTAAACTGCAGGACATGCTTTACATTCACATGCATCAGGCAATTCAATACCAAACAGGTCAAATATTTTTCAATCATTGAATCACTGTCCAAAAGCCAGGCAACACGTTGGGCGTCTTGATTGACATCAAATTATCAATGTGTATTCAGTCACAGGTTACAGCTTGGAAAAGTCACACAAAAGTAAAGTGCAAGTAGACATGGCTGTTCGACAACCAACTAGTCCTCCCCTTCCAAGCTGACCCCGAGCTGTCCGCAAGCGCCATGAGACTTTCGGGTGATTTGTGCGCTTTATAAATGCCCCTTGATTTGATTTGATTTGAAGTATGGCGTGTCACCTTCTTTGCGAGTCACTACATCAGCTAACAATGGATTGCCACTGCAATTTTGGGAGCGAACCATTGATTTATTACTAACATGAAAAACATGGGTGTTAGCAAGTCACAATAGGTAGTCAAGCTTTTTCAAACACCAGAGGAAGCTCCAGTGATGCTTCATCATCTATGGCGAGATACCATCATCTCCAAACTGCAGCTGATAACATCGCCCATGTCCTTGAGCATTGATGGAGCTACCTGAATGAGTTGTGCTTGTTACAAATTTACCCTATGATCAAATGGAGGAGGGTGCACTACAGCCAGCGCTCTACTCCCAGGCCCCGCCTGACTTTACAGAAGTACTAAGGCTCTGATTATGTGAGACCCAAAAATCTTTGTGTTGTTTTTAAGCGTTTTTTTTATCCATTTATATTTATTAAGGCCAACTGTTCGGAATGCGTCTGCTTGATTATGATGTGTTGGGGCCCCGGTCCAGGACTCTGCTGGCCGTAATGATTTCCTGTCCCCCAAGCTGCAGTGCTTCTCAGGTGATTCTCGGGACATGGAAGTGTGCAACTGGTGTGATTGGCTGTCTGGTGATCGAAAGAAGAGTCTTGGCCTTAAAGGTTAGGCTTTAATGTCAAGTTAGCAGCGTTCATGCCAAAGCTACTTTCAGTGCAAAAAGTAAGACTAGCTGTCGGGAAAGGGTACGGAAAGGAAGAGCAGGTTTGTTTCGGTGTTAATTGATTCATTGCTTCGTGGATTTCTGCTTGGTGGCATTTAATGCTACGCCGTGTGGGCATCAACGTTACAAAATAAGTCCATGTCGTGTAAACATCCTACATTAGAACGTGGACTGCAATGTTCTATGTTTTGCCTTAGCTTTGTGCATAACATCGTACCCTGATACATGCAATATTTGTTTTTAATAAAGAGTTCAGTCCTCTTTTTAGTCATGGCCTTGTGTATTTTAAAGTCTAGGATTACTGTTACTCCTAGCTAAAAAAATCAACCATGGCAAAGCCACTAGGTTTGTTTTATTTGAAACAATGTAGTGTTGTATAATGATGCATATCGTACCAGGCACCATGAGGGTGTGGCTTGCCTGGGGATTTTGGCGGACGCGTGAGCGAGGAGCTCCGCATCGGTCGATTAATTCTCCTGGAAAATGCGACGACTAGGGCCAGTTTCAGACGCCCTGCTGCCGCCTGATAGTTTGCGGAACGGAGGAGAGCAATTGGGCCGACTCTGAAGGATACCGGTGGCGGGACCCGGGAACGGTGATATCTGACCTGATCCGGGGAGCAGTGGCCGCACGTCAGGACGACTGGGATGGCATTGCTGGTAATCCACACCCTGGCTTGAGAGCGCTGCGAAGGCCTGCGGTTTGGCTGCGGTGGGTCCCCGGGGTCTCTGGAGGTCGAAGAGCAGGCGCACCATGTACGGGTGTACCTGACGTCACTGGCGCACAGCCGATTGCGGTGGTGGTGCCGCCTAGGGAGAGTGAAGCCGATGTGCGCCAGTTTTGAGGCCATCCTGAGACAGCTGGAGCCGGTCCGGACGGCGCTCTGAGACGCCACTGCCTGTGCTGCAGCGTCGGGGATTGGGGGACCTGCAGGGACAGTGGAGTAACCCCTGGGGCTCCAGAGTGAGCGCTGATCGTGGGGACGGCTGGAGGCCATCGGGGAAACGTGAGTAGTGCGGCCTGATACCAGAGGCACGGCTGCCATTTTGGATGCAGACCTATGGGACTCAAGCTGTGTCTGGCTGGGGCATTGTGAGTCGCACTATTCGTAGGGGATGGTTTGGACCCATATGCCTGGAACCAGTGGTGATTTGAAACGAGGTAACTAACTGGCGGCCGGGGCGCCCGGACTGGAACTGTGACTGGCGGCCTTGCACTGATCCCCGTGCTGAGGGGGCAGCATACGTGAGAAGCAGTCATTCCACTGCACAGTACCTATATCCATTGCAAAGACATAGCACCTGACTGGGTTCCTCTTTGATGGTGAAGCGCCGAAGGTGGGGTGAGTGATCGGAGCGACGTTGGGCTTGGCAGGTGGGCTACTTCCGGTACACGAGACGAGACGGCCCGTAGTGCATCACACTGGAACTGGGCTCACCCACAGCGAGATCGGATTTTCCCCTGCAGTGTCCTGGAGTAATATCATGGGAAAACCTAGAGCCAGGGCCAAAGGAGCCATGCCAGATCCTGAAAAGAGCGAGACTGAACATTCGCAGCAGGACCCGGAAAATCCAGTACGGCAACAGCTGAAACGAATACTTGACGCTATTGGTGACACTAAAGCCACCCTCCATCAGGACATCAGCACGGTGGCGGTTGGTTTGGGTCTGGTACACAAGGAGCACCAGAAACCTTCGACGAGGGTTACGTACGCCGAGACCAATCTTGCAGAAATGATGCCAGCGCAGAAAGCAATGGACCAGCAGTTGAGTGCCCTGGCAAGCAGAGTGAATGTGTTGGAACGCAGAGCAGAAGATGCGGAAGGGCGTAACCAGAGGAACAACGTTAGAGTGGTTGGGCTCCTGGAGGGAACGGAAGGGGATGACATGGTGTCCTATCTTAAGAATTGGTTCAAGTCCGTGGTGGCCCCGGAGGGGCTATCCGCCTTTTACACATTGGAACGGGCTCATAGAGTTTCAGCTAGGCCGTTGGCCCCGGGAAGGCCTCCGAGGCCGGTGGTGGCCCGTCTTCTTCATTTCCGGGACAGAGACTTTCTACTGCAGAGAGCAAGAGCTGATGGCCCTTTTACAGTGGGCAATAGTAGATTCACCCTGTTTCCGGATTAAACTTTGGAGGTGCAGCGGAGGTGAGCTTCCTAACTGGAGGTTAAGAAAGCACTGAGAGCTGAGGGACTGCGGTACTCTCTGATGTTCCCGGCCCACCTGCGAATAGCCCTTGAGGGTGCCACTCATTATTTTGACTCTGCTGCAGACACGTGGGACTGGCTGGAAGGCTATAAGGGTGGTTTGACGAGTGGTGTTAACTGGGAGGGGTGGGGGCTGAGGTCCGGGACCGCCGGGACACGTCTCCCTCACAGGATACGGAGAAGGGCCCCTAGGACACCCTCCTCGGTGCAGGCTGAGGAGGAGCGAGTCGCGGCGCTACAAGCGGTGGTGTCCCTATCGCAGAACCGGGGTCCACCTCCATTAGATGATGATGCTGGGTCTACCAAAGAGTCGGCTGCTAATGACTCGGTCACATCTCACAGTGCCAGTGTGGAGATGCCTGTGGTAACGCCTCAGAGTGTTGATGACATAGTGTGATTTGTAATGGTAGGCTGTGATGATTGCGACACTCTAAGGGAAATTGGTAACACATTGGTTATGAGGGCCCTGGGCTAGCTTGTTTTAGTACGGCTGATGCGCTGGGACCTGGGAATGCATTCCTAGACAGCTGCGCTCAGTTGTAACTCTGAACTAGTCAGAGGCTTCTTTGTAGTTTAATATAGCTTGGATGGGAGCTCGTTTGATAGTAACTGTCCTAGGGAGGGGGTGTTGAGGAGTTGGGACTGTTGTGTTGAGGCCTTGGCATGGCACTTCTAGGAATTCACTAGGGACTGGGCACAGTTCTTGCCATGGGATCGTTGATTGAATTGAAGTGCATATCGTGGAATGTCAGGGGCATGCACACTATGGAGCGTCGACACAAGGTACATGCTTACTTGGTGCGCAGGGGGATCCAAATTGCTTTCCTTCAGGAGACGCATGTCACAGGCTGTGAGGGCCACGCCCTACAGCGTAGATGGCAGGGGCAGGTTTTTTGCACAGCTTATTCTGCCTTTGCAATGGTGTATTGATATGGATTAGGGCGGGGGTCCCTTTCCAACTTGTACGTCAGATCGTAGACTCCGAGGGGAGGTATGTGATGGTTGCGGGCAGGCTCAATGGCAGGGAAGTCTCGCTGGCCAGTGCATATGCGCCCAATGTCGACCAACCGGCTTTCTTTACTCTACTGTCTAGGAGGTTGGCGCCCTTTTTGACTGGTACTGTGATGCTGGGTGGGGACTTTAACTCTGTTACTGATGTCCTTCTAGATAGGTCACACCCGCCTCTCCTTGCTGAACCAATTCATAGGATCTCTAAGGAAAGGAGGGAGTGGCAGGATCAGTGGGGACTGATTGATACGTGGCAAGTGCATCACCCGGGGAAGCGCGATTATTCTTTCTTTTCAGCGCTGCATGAGCTTCATGTTCGGTTAGATGCTATACTGTGCTCCCCAGACTTACATGCTACAGTTAAACACAGCGAATACCTCACCAGGACGCTTTCAGATCATAATCCACTGCTTTTGGGTGTGTCATGGTCC
The DNA here is from genome assembly GCF_964204655.1 of Triturus cristatus. Classification (NCBI taxonomy): domain Eukaryota; kingdom Metazoa; phylum Chordata; class Amphibia; order Caudata; family Salamandridae; genus Triturus; species Triturus cristatus. The sequence goes on along the minus strand of NC_140583.1, from coordinate 1,151,948,103 downwards.
CCGTGCACCCTTCAATTCCAACTTGGCGGTTAAACCCCGAGCCCTTGGAGGATCAAGTTTTTGCGGAGGCGGTTGGAACTGGGGTAACCCAATATCTCCTAGAAAACACAGGCACAGCGTCCTCGACCACAGTGGCGCGGGATGCATTTGAGGTAGTGGTGAGAGGTCTCTTCATTACCAACATGCTGGGGGTGCGTTAGACACTATTGCAGGATATAGAGAAAGCGGACAAGCGTCTAGCACCCCGCCTGCTTCCCCATATGGTCCATTTGGTGCACGAGGAGCAGGCGGGATTTATCCCGAAGCGAAACACTGCCATTAATGTGCGGCGTTTGCTTAGCATATTGGAGGCTGATACATATCCGAAGCCGTCCGCTGCCATTTTTTCGGTGGACATCGAAAAAGCTTTCGACAGTTTGTAATGGCCTTACTTGTTTCAGGCCATGCGTACTTTTGGTTGTGGCGATGAGTTTGTGGCTTGGACGGCACTGTTATACCGAAATTCCACGGCTCGGGTCAAAACGGGTGGTCTGATTTCGGAGGCGTGCGATGTGAGCCAAGGGACACGGCAGGGGTGCCCATTCTCCCCTCTTTTATTTGGCCTGGCCATAGAACCGCTAGCGGCACAGGCCTGACTGGGGAGGAGGTATTCGGGCCTTGGAGTGAATGGTATCACTCACTATATTGCATTGTATGCTGATGATCTTCTTATGTTTCTAGCGGACACGGATGCTGCTATCGCCGGAGCGCACCGCTTACTCCACGTTCTTGAGGTTGTGGCAGGACTCAGAGTGAACTGGGCAATGTCGTCCCTGTTCCCCACGACCCCAATTGACAGGGGCCCCTTAAGCACTGCTGGAGTGCAATAGGAATATAGTTGCTTGACGTACCTGGGGACTCGTATTTATCACACACAGGCTGATATGCTAGAGGGCAATGTGGGCAGAGCTATTCGAGGCCTTCAGGGAAGCATGGAATTTTGGGGGACCTTGCCGCTCTCGTTAGCGGGCTGAGTGGCTCTTCTTAAAATGGTAGCACTTCCTAGGCTCTTGTAATAGTTCCGAACTCTCCCCATTTGGATTCCGGCATCTATTTTTAAACGACTACGGATGATGGTCACGGGTTTTCTCTGGACTGCTGGAAGGCGACGGGTGGCCTTGCAGACCCTTATGCGTCCGAGTGGGGTTGGCTGTACCTGATTTTGAGACCTATTACTTAGCGTCTCAGCTGTAATGGCTTACCCAAGCAGTAGCACTGGAATATTGAGGAGTGGGTGCGCGGGAGGGTGGCCGGATACCTGGGCAAATATTGGCTCACATTATTTTACAACTGCCACTGTGGCTTCAGACACTTCCTACTGAATTGAGAACGTTTCGGCTTTGTTGGAACAGGAGTCAGAGGAGAGCGCAGATTGCGCGTCCCTATGCGCCCGAGATCCCTTTGACCATGTGCATGGCTTTACCACACGGGGCAACTGGACGACGTTGACTGATAGGGGAGAGAGGGGCTTGATTGCAATAGCGGACCTATATGAAGATAATGCCCTGTTGCCTTTTGATGCACTGCGGGATCGGTACAATCTGCCCCGGGGGGACTATCTACTCCATGGCTTGCCAATATTTAGCACTAGCGGCGGAAACTATTAAAGCATTTACTTGTTTATACCGGCGAATGACGCAAGAGAAGCTGACTCCGCTGTCGGAGTTAAAGCAGAAGTGGGAGGAGGACTTGGGCCTTGAGGTCCCTGAGAAGGTGTGGGCCGTGCTGGTTGAACGGGCGTGGAAAAGCACTAGGAATGCTCGTTTTCAGCTGGTACACTTTTTTATTTTACATAGGGCGTATCTTACCCCAGTGAAGATTCGGCCATATTTCAACACGACCACAGCTCTCTGTCCACGATGCTGCATGGAGGGTGCAGACGTCCTCCACATGATGTGGGATTGCCCCAGCTGGGAACATATTGGGAGAAGGTAGTGGCACTGTTATGTGAGGTCACAGAGAGAGAGATAGAGCCCACTATAGGCCCATGCTTGCTACACTGGTTCCCCCACACCTCCAAGAACAAGATAACTAGCAAGTTCTTGGATCTAGGCCTCCTGTTGGGCAAAAGAGATATTACAGAACATTGGAAGGCCCTGAGGGGTCCGAGCGCTCGGAGGTGGAGAACTGATTTCATTAAATGGGCGGAATGTGAGGGCACTATTAGACTACAACCTGCTAGCCACGCATGCAGCGAAAAAAGCCTTGGAGGCTGCAAAGGCTAGGGAAGCATTGGTGGTCCTACTAAAAGCTTCGGAGGCTGACTCGGAGGTGGAGTCCTCGACTAGCGATCTGGCTGGCTTGGCTTGATGGAGATAGGTCCTGCACCTACCTAATTGACCCTGACAGGTCCCCGACTGTATTTAGCTTTATAGTTATAGAATTTCCTGGTCCGTACAGTATTATATCTGTATAGCGAGCGGATGCACTGTACCATTCTTTGTTACAGTTTTCTGATCTATGTGCCATGCCGGGAAGGGGAGGGGGGAGTAGCAGGGTGGGGAGGGTTATTTGTTTTGTTTTGTTTCATTTCAATTTGTGGGGAGAGTGCCTTTCTTATTGTCCTCATTGATTCTGGTCTGCTATTATTGTGTCTGACTCACAACCACAAAGGGGCTGCTACGGAGATCTGCTTTGGTGAACTGCAGCGCAGTTTAATGTAGTCCACAAATCTCTCACTTGTTTATGGGAGTGGTCAGAGCATATTGTTCATGGATGGGCACCTGCAGGAATTTGTAAATGGAAAGTGTCGAACTATTTATGTTTTAAAACTAATAAAAATATGTTTAAAAAAAATCATAACAGGCACCATCTAGTGCCTAATTTGAGCCAGTGGTTTCCGGTTAATCATCAACACCAGCGCTTTCCAGGAGCTCCAGTTAATGACACATTAATTTATGCACGGGAAAATTAGGTGATTTGTCCAGAATCACTTGATTCTGTCTTAGGTGGCGCTTATAGGAGAAATGGGCTGGTGCAAGTTGCCTCCTGACGAGAGCCCTGGCACTCATTCTTTTACAAATTAACCACTGGGAGTAATTGATCCCTCAGATAGCCCTTGGGCTAGCCCAGTAGTCCTGGTACTTAAACCTCACACCAAAGGTGGAAAAAGAGAAATGAGGTTTTGTGTGGATTACAGGGGACTCAATGCAGTCCCTAGGACTGATGCTCATCCAATTCCAAGGGCAGATGAGCTTATTGACGATTTGGTCTCAGCCAAGTTCTTAAGCACATTTGACCTTACTGCTGGCTATTGGCAAATCAGACTAGCTGAGGATTCCAAACCAAAAACCGCATTTTCAACCCCTGGTGGGCATTGTCAATGTATTGTGATGCCCTTTGGCTTGATGAATGCACCTGCCACATTCCAAATGCCGGTGAATAAAGTTCTCACAGGCCTGGAAGCCTATAGTGCAGCATGTCTTGATGATATAGCTGTCTTAAGCTCCACCTGGTAGAATCACCTGGTCCACCTGAAGAATGTTTTGGAAGCTCTGCAAAAAGCAGGTCTCACTATCAAAACTACTAAGTGCCAGATAGGGCAAAGTAAGGTTGTGTACCTGGGCCATCTTGTGGGTGGAGGCCAGGTTCGACCACTTCAGAGCAAAATCCGGACCATAATCAAATGGTTGCTCCAACTACCCAGACTCAGGTCGGAGTTTTCTTGGTCCTGACTGGGTATTACAGAAGATTTGTCAAGGGATATGGATCCATAGTGACTCCCTTAAATGATATTATATCAAAGAAAATACCCAAGAAAGTTCAGTGGACAGTTAGCTGTCAGAAGGCAAGCAGGCCATGTGTACTGATCCCATTCTGCAAAGTCCTGACTACTCTAAAACATTAATTGTCCAAACAGATGCATCTGAGTTGGGGGTAGGGGCTGTGTTGTCACAACTTAATGCAGAGGGTCAGGATCAACCAGTAGTTTTTATCAGCAGAAGGGTGACCCCCAGAGAGAACTGTTTGTCAGCTATAGAGAGGGAGGCTTTTGCTGTGCTCTGGGCCCTGACGAAGTTGAGGCCATACCTGTTTGGCACTGACTTCATTGTTTAGACAGACCATAAGCCCCTCTTATGGCTTAAACAGATGAAGGGTAAAAACCTCAAACTTTTGAGGTCATTGATTTCCCTACAGGGGATGGACTATACAGTGGAAAGTAGACCTGAGGACTTTCCAGATATTTCCACTTAGAAAATGAAGACTCAACTGGGCAAGGTTAGTCTCATCTCCTTACGTTTGGGGGCGGGTTGTGTAGGAAAGTAGGATCTACATCTATGGTTACCCCCTTTGCCTCGGGCCAAGCTCTTTTTTTGACTTGTCTGACTGGGATCCTGCTAATCAGGACCCCAGTCTATCTGCTTTCTCCTTAACTTGTTGTGTTGAGCACTTAGGTACACTTCAAATTGGATACTGGTGTACCCTTCAAATTGGATACTGGTGTACCCTTATCAGTCCCTAGTACTAGGGTGCCCAGGGCATAGGTACCCCATAGGTCTCCAATGGGCTGAAGCATGCATTATGCCACCCATGGGAGACCATGCAAAATGGAGCTAAAGGCCTGCCATTGCAGCCTGTGTAAGTTGGTGCATGCTCCACTTACTGAAGATATAGGTTTACTATATCTTAGGGTCACTGGTCGTAAAACCTATGTCGCCCCTATAGCAGGCATTTGCAATCCTGAAGGCAGGGTGCTTGGTTCTAAGTGAGAGGGTGCCCCTGCATGAGCAGGAGACCACTGCAGCATACAGAGTCCATTCTCCCGGGTTGTCAGTGAAGCAGCTATATACTAAATAGAGGGGCATCCTGTAATTACAGGATCTAAAAAATGGCTGCAGAGAGGTATGATTCCAAGCACTGGAAGAGTCCTCCGTTAGGCTCTCAGTGTTCCTGGTACCAGTCTTCTAGACCCAGACAGCACAAAATGGTTGCTACTGACCAGAGACACATTTCTGCCCTCCTGCTGCGGAGCCAAGCTCGAGCAGAGGAAGGTGGAACAATAGGCATCCTGTTACATGGAGGTGTGATAACCTCCCAGACAAGATTTAGTGTATTGGGACCAGGTGGGTGCGCTTGCCTGCGCCAGAAAGTCTGCATGAGGGGCACACTTGGGGGCATATGTACAAGCCCTAATCGCCACCACAACGTCACTTTTACCGATGTTGTGGTGGAGATAGGGGCTGCACCTTATGTACAAGGCAGAGTTAAGCCACTAAACATGGCTTAACACTGCCTTGTACATAACGCCCCCTTTCACGCTATGGTTAGCGTGAAAGGGGCGTGCAGTGGGTGTTGTGGTGGGAGTTCCACCGCAACACCCATTGTATTTGACGCTGCCCCCTATGTACAAGGGTGGCGTACATAGGAGGCAGTGCCAAAATTAAGTCCAGGAAAACCCTGGTCTTAAATTGGTGAAAAGAGTAGAAATGCATTATTTCTCCTCGTTTTTGCTTTTTCCATGTGTGCTGCCTTGTGCAGCACACATGGAAAAAGCAAAATGCCATAGTTTGTTTATGTACAGGAAGGTGTCCCTTCATGTACATAAACAAACCTTTAAAAATATGCCATTTTGTCACTTTCATATGTGCTGCATGAAGCAGCACACATGAAAATGACAGAATGGCATTTTAGTATTGTTTATGTGCAGGAAGGGACACTTCCCTACACATAAACAGTCCTCCCCTGCACCCAGACACCCTTGCACTCTGGTGCAAAGGTGCCTGCGTTGGCGCTAAGTTGCAAAACTTAGCACCATCGCAGGGGGAAATGCAAGGCTGCACCACATTCTTGAAAATATGGTGCAGCCTTGCGTTTCAGAAGTGGTGGAGCGTGTCGTTAAGCCAAGGAGGCTAACAGCATGCTCCACCACTTCCTTGTACATATCCTCCTTGGTGTCCCTGTGCATAGTCCAGTTCAAACCAGTTCTGGGAGTCGTTGGCTCCCGCACTGGTGCAAAACTGGACAAAGGACATGGGAGTAACCTCCCTCCTGCCCAGACCCTCCCCTGCATCTTCCCAACCCTTTTTCCTAGGGTACTTAAGGACTTACCTGGGTGTATGTCCCTAGATTTATTGTGGGATAAGATTCAGATCAGACACCACTGCACTTCTACCATCTGGGCACTCTGCAACTTCTCCAAGTAGTCCTAACCTCGAGCACCCACAGTGACTAGAATCTTCAACCACACCACATTGTGTGCATCGTGGCCTGCATCTTTTGGTGAGCTGCTTGAGGTCCTCTCACGGCTCCAGTGCCTCCGGCCTGTGGGTCCACTTGAAGGTCACACTTGTTACTTTTGGGCTCCCCTGATTGCTCGGGCCTGGCCTGATTCCCCTGCCTTTGTTTAGTTCCCTGGACCTTGCTGGTCCCAACTTTGCTCCTTCTTTGATTCCTGTGTGACTTGCCTTTGCCAATCTTGTTGGTGCTACCGCCGGACACCTACCCCTCAGCTCTCGACAATCTTCGCGGGACAGCTTGTGTATGGCTCCTGGTCCTCCTCAGCATCGCCTGGTCCTCACAGCTGTAGAGTCAAGTTCCTTGTGCATATTCAGTCATCATTTTCTTAATCCTCTCCTACCGCCCTCCTTAACTGATAAATAAGGTGATACATCCATGATCTCAAAAGGTTCAATACCAGAATTGACTAGAATTACCAGGGCACCTAATATCTTTCTTTCTCTATTCCTTTTTTTTCCATTTCGTGATACCCTAACGTATAATGTACTGATACTGCCAAAAAGTCTTGCACATAAAATTATTTCCTTGGTCTCCTGTAAAATCCAAGATTAGCCTAATCCATCAAGGAACTATTTTGCTTTAATTTCTGATGTGAAATAATATGTATGGTCTCTTGAGATGACCGAGTTTGGCCTGGTTACGTAGATAAGCCTGTGTCCCCTTAGACTGCATGGGTTGTATTAGCTACCGAAGCCGCCACCATCTCTCCACTGTAGCGTCCAAAAAGAATCGTCCACCACCCGCTTCGCGGTTCACGGCCGCAGCACAAACTCCCGTAGGGAAATGGGAGTATGCAACCGCTCCATGTGCGGTTACATTGTAATGGCGGTGTTGAGCCCGCCGACCAGAGACACCTGCTCGCTCTAACAGGCGAGTCTAAAGTTCCCCCAAATCATGAAAGTGACACAGTGCAGAGAAACAAAATGAATAAAAACTGTTAAAATATCCCCTTCTTTCTGCGAATTAGCAGGTAGGGCGTCGGAGCGTGGAAAAGGATGAAAGCACAAAAAGTAGGAAAAATGGACTTCCTCTCTGAAAAATGCCAAAACTGTGGTAAAAAATGCAGTTATTTGACTTAGCTCTGCATGCTCCTGATAGATGGTGACTGCAGCACAGAAAACCGTTTGTTGATTACATTTTTCTGAAAAAAACTGACACTTTTATCCAGAGCACATTTTTCCTATTTTGCCCCAAAAACTCAAAATGTAACTGTATTTTTACTATTTTCTCATTCTCCTCCAGGGGAATCCACAAACCTTGGGTACCTTTAGAATCCCCAGGATGTTGGAAAAACGGTCTCAAATTTGGCGTGGATACCTTATGTGGACAAAATGTTATAGAGGCCTTAGCACAAACTACCCCAAGTAGCCAAAAAAGGGCTCCACACGGTGGGGGATGGGAAGGTTCTGCAGTTCAGGGATTTAAAAAAAACCTTGTTCCATGCGACAAAAATAGGAGATTTGAAAAGCTGCTGGATTTCTCACTGATGTCTGTGGGTGCAAAGAGCACTTGGAAGTTGGAACTCGATACCTTTGTGTTTTTAACGTTCCTTCCAAAAAGAAATTGGCTGAGTTTCATTGCACACGTTTCTGTCTGAAAGAATTTCTAATGTGATGTTTTCCCAGCTGTGGTAATTCTATAGTGTGTGGTAGACACTCGGGGTGAAGATAAGACAGGGCTGTAAAGATAAAGCTGGACGGTGCACACCGACCCCGCCCTTTTACATCCCCGAGCCATCAGATGAAAAATAACAGCTGAGCCCTGAATGTCCTGCAAGTGTAGGCTTTCATCGACCTGCACTCGAGAGTTAGTGAGTTAACTTCAGAGAGGGGGCTCTGCTCGAGCATCTCAAGTATTGCACTAAAAGCGCCACTGAGATTCCACAGAACATACTCAAGCAGTTTCGGAGTGTGCGTGTATCCTCTCCTTTCCACCTGTGCTCTTCCCCAGTGTGCAATGTGCACAAAGCTTCTTGTCAGAGGCGGCCCTCAAATGTTCATAAGGTGCAGCACTGAGGCTGGCATTGGTCAGCGCCAGGTGCGCGCGCATTCCAACCTTTGCAAAGAAGTTGGCAATGGTGTGCCTGGGTGGAGCATAGTTACTTAGGCTGCAGCTGGGCGACTTCAAGTAATAGTTACCTAGTAGGTTACGGCTGTTTCTAAATATGTGGAAAACCAAAGAATTAACACAAACTCCAGCAATTTGTAAATGCCCTAAACCTTCGCTTCATTTCCACACCTAAATATCCATGTTTCATCCTGAAATCACCACGACGCTGATTTAGGTCTATAATCCTGTGTATGATTCTCTCTTCAGACCTCATCAGCACAGCCTTTAAATGAATATTGCTTAATTGTGGAACTCTGCTTTGTTTTCACTAGTTACATTAATTTTTTTAAATGGTCATTTAATATTTTCACTGCTGATAGGAAGCATAAAAATACAACCACCCTTGAGTGTGCACACCTGTGTAAACCAGAGAGTGAAAAACTGAAAGTGCTTGTATAAAACAGGATGTGAAAAAAGAGGAATATGAACAAAAGAAGTCACAGCGTAAGGGGTTGGGTGGTGAGAAGGGCCAGTAATTGAGAAGGTGTAACAAGGGTGGAAGGGCCAGCTCCACCACCTTTTTTCAATGCACGGAGAGTGCCTGTCCGGGTGAGCAAAGGTCAGCCTGACAGCCACTATTCATGTGTAGATCAGGCTGCTAGGTATTGTACATGCGCTAAATGCACAGGCGTCTGGCTGCCTGAAAAGAAATTTCCAGGGCTGAAGATCTTACAGCTCGGAGGCTGTGACCTTCTCAGGCCAGCAAAGTCTTCTGTGAGCCTTCCCTTCATGATGAAGGGAACCTGGTCACTTCAGCTATAAGGTCTGAATTGCCCCGTGCTGACTGTCCATTAGTGACGCTTGTCACAGAGTGTGGTGGGTGCAGCAGCTCTCACTGACCCCATCCCACTCTGTGATGAGGAAAGGGGGGTTCTCCTTTCACTGGTTGACCCATGACAAAGTCAGCCAATGAGAAAAGGAGGCGAATCTTCCTTTCGTCCCTTCCTTACCCGAAACCTCAAGGTAACTAGCAAGGCGACTGCTTCGCCCTCCCGCCACCCGATGTCACCGCTGTGGCAAGTAAGTCTTTTAATGAATGTTGAAGACATGCGTGAATGTATGAATGCATCTATATACCTGCATGTGTGATGTGAATTGATGTGTGCGTGTGCATGTTCTAGTGAATAGTGGGTGTATGTGTGCGCTTGTGAATGGATCTGAGTGTGCGTGTGGAAGGGTGTGAGCATGTGTGTGTGCATGCGGAAGAGTGTGTGTGTGTGTCACGCCTCACCATTTGCTGCACAGTACGGGCTGCAACTGGGTCAGGAAGAGTGGTGTGTGGTAAGCTCGAGGAAAATGAGAAGGATAGAGAGAGCAGCATATCAGAAGGTGGACAGAAATAGGTATGTGAGTGAAGAGTGGAAAACTGAAAGGAGTGACTGAGATAGAGAAAGGGAGGCGGAGAAGTGTAAAGGAAATGTGTGAGGATCATGTGTTTAGGAGGATGAGGGGTAATACATGATTTAAGAAGTATAGGAGAGTTTCCGAGAAGAGGGGATTGTGGAAGAATCAATATAGAATGATTCTCTACTAAGCTGCTGACTTCTCCCTCTTCAAGTTCTGAATCTCTAGCTCTCCAAAATTTGGAGTAATAAATAAGGAAAACATGGATGTTGAATTATCCATTAGGATTTAGGCCATTTGAAGACCCAGTGACACCATACTTATGCAGTTCTCTTAGTCTGTCATACAGGCAAATGAAAGATGAACAATAAATGGACCTTCAGATGGCTTGTCACGGGCAGTTAAACAACACACCTCGGTCTGCAAGGCTGGTTTATGATACTAAAATGCTGCCAATTACTAAGTAAGTGTCCTACCCCTGGCCACCTATGCACTCCCACTCCCCCATTGCTCAAGGTCTGCAGGGTCCTCACCTTTTTTTCCCCTCAACTTTTAATGCTAAGGGTCCTCACCTTTCTTTTTCTCAACGTTTAATGCTTGGTGGAGAGTGAAAAGCCCATATAGCAATTGCTTATTTTTATCGCCCAAACCAAATGACCTTCACCCAGACCACATGTCCAATGTTCACTTCACACAACATATGGCTGTGTGCAACTGTATTATAGGTTCTCTGTTTTCAATCATTTCAAAAATACGCGGCCATTTTGTGAGCCCAAGACAGATTCACTGTTTTCATTATGAGGATTTCCTGACCCACAGATCCTCTGCACCCACAAATCCAATGCAAAATGTCAGCTGATGGAGGCATGGCCTGGTGCGCAAGATGGCGGATGCACCTTAAGTGAGCACCTGGCACTCGATCCACCATCCGACAACTATCCTGCCCATTCTGCTGTCCAGGACAGCAACTCAACCCCCTGGGGCTCCAGGATTGTGGCGACAGCAGATACTTAAAATTCTGATTGCATGGGTCGCCGGGGGAGCTGCGGAACGTGGTGCAGCCTGGTCTCGCTTACTGGGCCTGTCTGGTGGGCAGAGCCGCTGCTGTGGCCATGGCCCCATTGGGGCTGTTGGTGATGCCTCGAAGACTCCCTGGCCTGCAGATCAGGAACATCGGTGAGTGGAGGAAGCCGTGTGACTGGCCCGGGTCTCGCAGCCTCACCACTCTGGCATCCTGTGGAGAAACTTGCTTACTGTGGAGGGGATGTGCAGCGCCCTTGTAAAACTTGGGGCCTCTTGACCGATGCCAGCAGTGGATGGGGGTGCCAGCTGGGTGCTAAATAAAGGGTGGAGACAGGCTGCAGAATCCTCCAAGGACGTTGGTGGAGCCAGTGGCTGTGGTGCGTCAGGCCTGCCTAGCTGGGAGCTCGTCGACGCGGTCAGGGCTGTAGCCCCCACCTCGGAAGATATCGGCACATCTGGCACATCTGGCACATACCGCAGGCCCCCCCCAGGGATCAGCAACAGCCTGGAAATCAGAGCAGGTCTCGGTGGCCTCCCACATCTAGTCATGGATCTCATTTTGGGGGCCCGGATTGGAGGTGGGTGAGGCGTATGGATTGAGCAGCTGGATGTTGGCAGCACTTTGGAGGGAAAGCTCCGATCCTGAGAGGTAGTGCCTAGTGGGGGTGTGTGCAGCCGTGGTAGGCCTGTGTGTTCCGATGTACAGGCCCCCCCCCCCCCTTTTGGGCCTTGACTCTCCCCACTAGGTGAAGGTGGCAGTGCAACCAACCGTGTGGGTGATAGGGGGTGGTGCTCTATTAGGGGGTACAGCACTGTGACTCACCCCTCGCTGTGGAAGCGGCCTGGCCAGGTCCTGGTGCGGTGTCAGGCTGGGGCGGACCATGCATACTGCAAGATCAAGGACTTGCTGCCACTGTGGACCAGAAGCCCTGGGTGCAGAGGGTGGCCAGCTGTCTGTCCATGGATTGAAGCATCCATCAGGTTATCACAATGTCTAAAGATAAACCTCCACCAACATCAGCCAAAGAGAACAGAGTACTATGGACCAGTACACAAGTGCTAACTCTGGCAGTATGGATCATGCGAGGCACCCATCAAGTTGTCCCGATAATGCTACTTGTGGCCATTATTCAATCCCAAGAGGCCTTAGAGGCTAAGATTGGGGTGGTGGGCTCCATTGTAAACTTGTTGCGCCAAGATCTGAGGAAGGCTGTTGATCACATCACAGAGGCAGAAAAGAGAGTGTCTGGGGTCGAGGACTAAGTGGCAACCTTGCAGCAGAATGTCACAACTTTAACAGCCACAACCAGAGAACTGGCCATACGGGTGGAAGACGGAAAGGGCATGTGCGACACAACAACCTACTTTTCGTGGGCTTTCCTGAGGGGTGCGAAGGCTCCTCTGTTGAACAATGTCTGATGCAGTGGTTTAAATCTGTGGTACCGCCAGGCAGCCTGTCATCTTGCTTTGTGGTTGAATGAGCTTATCAGGCCTTGGTGAGGAAGCCTCCACCTGGCACGAGGCCACGGCCTATCATTGGGAAACTCCTGAACTACCTAGACCGGGACGCTGTCCTGCGATATGCCCGTAGCCAAGAGAAAATTGTGTACAAATCAGTCCAAATCATTAATTTCCCTGACTACACCAGGATGATTCAACAACAGATGCACTGCTTCCTTGGCACCAAACCAAATTTTTGAAACCTCAAGATTCAATATATGGCTGAGAGTAGTCTATAATTCCCAGACAGTGTTTTTCGATACTCCAGAGACGATTTTCAGTGGATAGACAAATCAGTGGTGATCAAACCTCATACTCTGCTTAGAATAGATTCTGATTCATCACAGAGCGATCGGCGCAGCCATCCTAAGAAGTCCACCTCCAAGCTCCACAACAGATCTCGATCGTCCTGGAGAAACTCACGTGCAGATGATGAACACAATTGTAAATCCGTATTTGTAAAGCGCGAACAACTCACCCTTACGGGTCTCAAGGCACTGGGGGCCATTGTGGAAATTAAGTGAGCTATTGCCCAGAGTCACATGGTGCTGAGCTGAGCTGCTGCCGGAGCCGGGGATCGAACCGTGAGCCCTGGCAGCTACACCACACCTCTCCACAGTTTTGTGTGAGACTGGTGTTCTGATCACTATATTTACCTTTGACTGTCTTAATGTTTCTAATCTCCTGTCCTGCAGAGATCGCCCACCCTCTCCTCCTCTATTTATAATGCCTCTGCATGAGGTGTACATTAAGTGGGCTTATTGCACGGAGGGAGGTTGGTGTCTTTGCCAGACATGGGCAGGGCGCACGGGTCATCCTTTATGAACTGCCGCTTTAGAGAGTCATTCCTAGGAATTCCCTCTAGAGGCCATGTTCTTCAGGCATTGGGATAGTAGGATCCATTGGTGGTGTTCTACCCCATTCCCCCAGTTGGGGTTCGGCGGGTAAACAAACCACGACAGATGCTTCCAGTTCCGTGAAGTATGGTGGTGGGGCAGGGGGATTACTTGTTGCATTTATGTTTTGCTTGTTCATGAACAGCTGCAGTCCCGTTGCCCATACCACATTTGATACACACGTTGAGTATTATTTTCTGCTACTGATATACATGACTAGCTGTACACCAGTGGGTACGGGAAGCCAACTTCACATTTTAACATGGAATGTGAAAGGGGTACTGGACAAAATTAAACGAGGACAAATTTACAAGAGACCCACCTTATGGGGATAAAAACCCCTTGCCTAGCCTGCTATGGCTGCATACAGGTATTTTACTTGGGATTCACACAGGGCTCCCGGTGTACAGCCATTTTAATCCATCACAGGGTTCCCTTTGCCTCTCAGAAGGAGTGGGTGGATGCTTCTGGTCGCTATATTGTGGTGGTGGGCGACCTTCATGATGTGCTCATGCTCAGTAGTGTTTACGCCCCTCCTCCGCTATGGGCTGCCTTCATTGAATGCCTCCTATGGCTGTGGGGCGAGATGCCTAGTGGCCTTTGCCTGGTGGGGGGACTAGAATGATGTCATTCACCCTGGGGCAGACAGATGGCGACCACAGGGCGGGAGAGATGCCCAACACGACTCTAGGCTGTCTACTCTCGTGACCACCATCGGTTGGGCAGGCACATGGTTGGCTTATCACACCACCAAGACTGGATATAAATACTACTTGTTGGTCACTGGTCTTTTTCCCGCATAGATTATATGTTTATCCCAACCACGAACCTTCACAGGGTTTCATCACCCCATATTCACCCATGGGGGCTCTCAGGTTATTCCCCTGTGACCTTGGAGCTTCATATTGGCACCATTCACCCTAGATTTCAATGGCGGATGTCGCCATGGCAACTGCAGAACCTGGCCTATAGGACTACCATACAAAAGGAAAAAACCAAATACTTTACACTTAATTAATCCACAAAGGCGGTTTTATGGGAGGCACTTAAGCCAACTATTAGAGGGATAGACATCAGCTTTTGCACAGGAGACCATAGACGTAGAGCACAGGAGCGGGTAGACCTCGAAATACAGATTGAGAACTTGAAGGGTGACTATCGTGGTCCAGGAAATAAGGCGGCGAGATTACAGTTTAGTCTGACCCAACAATTATACCATTAGCACTTGTTAAATTAGGCGTAGACAGCATGGCAGACCACACAGCAACAAATATATTAATGGGTGGATAAGTCTAGCCATATGTTGCAAAGATTGTGTCAGACTACAGGAGCCGTGCCACTGGTGTCGGTGTTGCAGGGATTCTGCAGAGTTACAAAACTATGATTGGGATTATAGAACCTTAGTAGGCAGGGACTGAGTCAGCCTACCACCCGAGTACCCATGAGCCCAGGACCAACTAGCTATAGTGTCTCACTTGTCCTCCTACCCTCTCACAGAGGAACAAGTGATTAGACATGCCAAAACACAACACTCCCGACCCTCTCAGGAATCGCGGTTGCAGGACACACCCTTTCACTCACACACTCGTACTAGTCCACAAGTTATGACAGAAACACGAGGAAAGTTTAAAATGTTTATTTTAACTATCGTGCTATAGTATGCAGTATAACTTGTAACAGTGTTGGAATGTGGGTAACGTGGATCAGGTCTGTTGAATGTATATTCTGAAGTAGCGTTCACTAATTGAGAATGACAAATATTTCTGTTCAGAGGCCATAATGACCATCCAGACAGGGATATAGCTGTGTAGTTAAATGTATGATTTAGTTGGTCTTCAGTATAATTGGTACAAGATTGTCAATTGTCAACGAGGGCCAAGGAAGGAATAGTAGGAATATTCAATTCTTAGCCAACCCCAGACAAGTAGTCTGTTGGAACATGTCATTAAGAAAAATAATTGGAGCAGGTATCAAACATGCACAGAATAAAGATTCAATACCTTGGACCTGCCAGGGCCTAGTACCCCATACCGATTTTAAATCGATGTTGTTTGCCCAATAAACATATCCGTTCAATGCTGAGTTCTCAATAAAATGAGAAGCATAAATTAACTTAGTCTGAGTGAACATGTATCTTTTCAAAACATTGGAAATCAATTTAAAATAATATGATACCGGATCTGAAAGATTATAACCGGCAAAATAGGTGTGCTTTATTTTTTGGGTGTTAGAACTGCCTTGAGAAGAAGTCGAGCAATGTTCCCATTGAGTGTAGGTAAAATGTGACGCTGACCATTTGATCTATGCAGGAAGTGTGAAGTAGAGACAAACATACTGAGAAGGAAGACGTGCCTCTCTCAACAGGGGCCAGATACCAACTGCAATGTCTGGAATGCCGTGGTAACAGGCATTCCTTGACATAGCTGCATTCCATTATACACTTCACCCCAAAGTGATGAACATAATGCTGATAAAATAAATTGGCATAGTCAGCAGAATTCAAATATAAGTCCTCAGTATCTAAAACAGTGTTTTATTTCAATTTGGAAAACATTGAATTAACAGTCTTTACATCCCAATCGTCTGAAAGCACCCTCAGGTTTTATGACATCACCCATAGAAACACGGAATACATGTGGAATCTGTAAGGTCTCCGTAGGACCGAAGACACTGAAGGGTACTTGATCCCACATAATTCCGTCAGTGATAGGGACCGCTGAAATGTTCACAAGGGACTGATCTCTTTTAATTTTATGCGAGAATGAATGTGGAGCCAACAATCAATTGACAAGTTCTGCAGCAGAATGTTCCGGGAGGTAGTGACTTTTAAATTAAAAGGAAAAAAACTGTCACAAATCCAATCCACATGAACAGAAATACCATGGAAAACACGATTCAGACATATGTTCATGGCCGAAACAGATAAGAATGTTTTAACCACGATATGAACACACCAATCCTTGCTGGTGGTGTAGATAATAAAACGGAAGACTGCGAAGAATTGTTCGAAGAAAAAGTGTCTTGATTGATATAGTAAAAAGAAGAACTCAGCTGAAACAATGGAGGCTGGGAAGCTGAATTTGAATTTGAGGCTGGTATTCCCATAGAGGACTCAATGGGTGGATCAGAATAAACGATTTCCACTGTGGAGGGTGTAGAAGGTAAAACAGATACCATGTCAACTGAAGGCTCGACATTCCCCTCCGGGGAGAATCAGAAAAATCAGAGCTCACAGGCTGTAAAGGAATATCCATACTGGGAAACTCCGAGGCATAATATTCAGTATCGGCCATATGGTGTAACTTGACATGGTCAACAGAAATGAAGTGATTATCTTTGCAACCAGGTAGAGGTGGCAAAATCACAGTCTGGGTACTCCGGAGACCAAGGACTGGCACAGGAGCACAGTGCGATGGGCCAAATTCTTTCTTCATGGCCACTTTTTCACTAACCAAATAGCCCACTTTAGGGAGCCAATCTGTAACAGGAATCATAACAGCAGCTTCTTCAGGCATAGCTGATGGCAAATGTCATTTTGCCAGTGTATCACAACACTTTTGTAGATCCTGTAAGACAGCACAGTGGTTATCTACATCAAATGTTTCGGCAGCCCCCACAAAGTCTAGACCGTCAAGGTCTGGAACACACATCTTGATACCAAACAACATTTCGTACGGGGTCCGCCCACTTAGAGATCTTCTTGGGAGATATTAAGAGAACATTGAACCCCACAGAGGTAGGTTAACCAACCACGGCCCATACCTAGTACCTTTGATGATAAGTCATGGTTCATCCGCTCCACAACAAAATTGCCCTCAGGTCGATATGGGGGCGAGAAATGTACCTGCACTCCCATAGACTTTAAAGAATCACAGTAAGCCTTAGAGGCAAAAGCCGGACCTTGGTCAAAATGGAAAGTGCCACAGGCATAAATCCAGATGAAGACATGAAAATCCTTTATAACAGTGCGAGTGTCAGCAGAGCGCTGCGACCAAAACCAGAGGATCCTAGTGCAAGAATCCACTGCAACCAAGAGATACTTAAAGGCAGTGTCAGGTGACAAAGGACCGTAATGATTGGGGTAAAAACAGCCAAAAGGATGATTAGAAATAAAGAGATGAGTTTGTGGTGAACATAGCACAGTGAAACTCGTAAAGTTTTGACATACATGGCAACAAAGAACATATTTGGGAATCTGCTGGTATAAAGCATGGCACCAATAGTGTTGTTGTAAAATAGAAACAGTAGCCGCAACACCAGCGTGAGCAGAAGCCATGCCTTCATGTGCGCCCACAATGAGAGAATGTATGCGGTCGAGGTTGGATCACTAACCGTAGGAATATAAGTAAAAGGAACTTTGTCACTAGTTAAATTATTAAGTATAGCGTGAAGGGAATCCTTGGGGTAAAGGAGTACCCTCCTTACTTGCGGTAATAGCTGCCAAAATGTCATCATCAATTTTAGTCATAGAATGAGTAACAGCCGCTACTCTAACCGTGGCTATTGCAGATTTGGCAGCTTCTTCAGCCAATGAATTTCTAACAATGTGCCTTCCCGCACATTGATGTCCCAACCTATGAACAACATGTGTAAAGGGCAAGCGTGCCTTAAGGACAGCCACCCGAACTCAAAGCATTTTATGCTTGATTGTGCAACCTTTAGAATCCCAGAAACCGTCTTGTTCCCCAAAAAACAAATTGCCATTAAATTATTAAAGACTGTACACAGTTAAAAGAATCCCACACAACAAGGGTGGACAATCCAGGATCAGCTTATTCAAGAGCTATAGGGAGAGCACATAACTCAGCCAACTGGGCAGTGCAGTCTCCAAGAGACAGTGTGTGCACCAAAGAGGACGTAAAAACTCCATCCTTCATTGAACCTACGACAATTGCACAAGTGGCTGAATAAGCCTGCTTGGAACCAATGGCTGGTTGAGCTGAACCATCAGAGTAAATGAGACATTCATACTCATCCAGAGGAAGAACCGAAAAAGGCAGAGAGTGAACATGTTTATACTGAAGAAATTCTTGTTTGCAAAGAAGGGTCAAAAACAAAAGTGACATCAGCCGTTGTCAACGATGTAGCCCATTGAATCCAACAAGGTGAAGGGCTTTAGAATTGGGTACACTGGCTTTCGTGATCACCTCCAGAGCGGGCACAGGAGAGATGACAAAAATGCGTTTACCTCATGCCAGAGGCGGTCTTTTAGGACAGCCTTCTACACAGCTGTGAGAAGTTTTTCAGTAGAAGAGCAACGCAACTCGGCAGGAGTATACACATGTGATTTATACGGGATTTAATTGTATCACCCTCATTAAAAGTCCCATAAGTGAAACCGATTGCTCCGGGAATATTCCGGATGACCAAATTCATAGTTTTCAATCTAGTTTGTAAGTTCTGTGTCGCAAGCAAGTCAGACTGCAAGGCGCAGCACCGAGGTGTGTTCCGGAAGCTAAGAAGAAGTATAAAGAGGTTTGATATGCTGAGCATAGTCAGGAATGTATGTCCAACCGAAGTTCAAAAACCAACAGTGACTGCAATTTCTTGTGAGTAGATGGAGGTTGCAATTGAGCACACTTCTCCCAAAAATGGGGGGCCAAACCCCTTCCCTCATTGTTCAATTCATAACCAAGAAAGAGAACTGCTAAAAACGCAATGTGTGATTTCCCAAAATTAAACTTGTAGCCCAAAGTCGCAAAGCGTGTAACGATGCGATCTACCCTCGCAAGAGGAGGATTTAATTTATCGTCCGTCAGCTATATGTCACCAACATATGAAAACATATCAGGGTCAATCTCATTTAATAGTGACATAATACAGGCCAAAAAGATAACGGGGCTAATCTGATACCCCATAGGCAATCTCCTATAGCGCCTCTGAGTGTCGAGTGTGCTGAATGCGGACAAGTCCAGGCTCTCAGGAGCCAGGTCATAACTAAAGAAGCCATTGGAAATATGCAAAGTGGTTTTAAATATTTTACATATGATATTATTGATCAATGATGTACTATGTGTATTTTGCACTGCATATGTATGGGTATGACTATTCAATTGTCTATAATCCAGAACAATGTGCTATGCACCATCAGGTTTTAAAACCGGAAAAAGAGGGTAGTTCATCGCAGAGACACAGGGTTTCGATTACACCCTGATACTCCAATTTAGTTAGAATTTCTTTAACGGATGAGTTCATGTCATGTTTAATTGGATATTGAGGCTGTGACGGAGGATGAGAGCGAACAGGCAAAACATGTGTAGGAGAATCCCTAACCCAACCAACCTGGTTGCGATATTAGGCAGGAGCTAAAGCAAGAGCCCACTCCAAAGCATAAGCATGCCTAGTCTCATCCGGGACATATTGCGAGAAGGAAGGAATTATCACAGCCTCACCATGCGGACAAGCAAGAACAAAGGGAGGATACCAATCGAACTTCGCTAATAAAATGTCATATGAAGACATCAAGTTTTAATTTGTTTGTTTTATTGGTGAAGAATAAAGACAATCAGAACAGTTGACTGGACATAGCACACTAGTTTGTTTAGCATCCCTTGCTACATCTTGCTTTTCATCTCTTTACACTGTGACACATAATCCATGCTTTACTTTGTAATCTAATGCACTGTATGCACATATTTACACCCACTTATACAGTATCAACTTTTGGTTCTGTGTACTGAGTGAGGCCACAGTGTCTCAGGCGTCCTTGCCTAAGTGGAGAATATCAGAGACTCAACCTTTGCCCTATTGTGTATGTTCGGTGAACAATTGCTGACCCTGCATCTGCAACATCCTGTGTTATTCCATATATTTTTAGGTCGACTGCATAGCGGGAGCAGGTCATTGTATGCCTCTGATTGTGTATTGCAATAAGTCATGTCTCTGTGCCACATCTCAGTCGTGGGGACCGGGTCCTTGGCCCAACGCATTGCTGCACAACACGTGGCCAACAACAGCCCCATTTCTATTAATTAGTGGTGTGGTTTTTCAATGTCTTTAGTATATCCCAGCAGGGCTATAAATGGATCTTCCTCTAATGTAATCCCCGTTATCTGCTCCAGTTCTCAAAAAATGGCCTCCCAAAAGGACAACACTCCGGGGCAAAGCCAGGCCACATGTATGAAATTATCTAGTGGGTCAGCACACCTAGGGCATTCTGCCGAACTCAGGAGCCCGTACCTGTGTAACCACTCCGGAGTGTAGTAGATCCTGTTAATGTATTTGAATTGTATTAGCCTGTGCCGGCCATTTTGTGACACAGCCTTCTCCATTTCGCAGCAGTATTGCCAGCTTTTGTCATAGATGATTCTGCCTATCTCTCTTTGCCAGTCTTGCCTGGCTTTTGTCATAAGCGGTCTCTGGGCTTCCTGAGCTGCCGAGGAGAGCCTGGTGATTAGTTTGTGAGACTCACTCTCTTTTAGTATAGTATTTAATGCAGGCATGTCTATGGCCTCTAGCATGTCTACTCCTAGCATGGGCCTCAGCGTCTGCCTGAGTCTGTGGAAATGAAAATGCATCATATTCGTTGGGGCCTCAATGTCGGTTACTATCTCCTCCCAACGTTTCACCGTGCCCTCGTTGAATAAATCTCCCATATTTGTAATATTCAGCGTCTTCAAGGTCACAGCCATTTACCATTCCTGTCCAATCTTAACCCGCGAACACCAATCTATTGGAATAAGAGGGGAGTACAGAAGTGCCCCCACCTGTTTTTCAAGGAGGCTCCACCAAGCATATGTGGTGGTGCTCAGAGTGTCGAAACAACCATAACGCCTCTTCAATGGGGAGAATAGTGTTTGGGGGAGAGTCCCAGGTACAGCCGCAAATCCTTCTATGTGGAGTTATGGGAGTTCAGGAGGTCCATGGAACCAGTAGTGTGCAAAGGAGCTTTGTGCTGCTTTATAATAAATCTCAAAGTCTGGTGCGCCTAGTCCTCCCATGCCATAAGACAAGGTGTGGGTCTCCCATTTTGCTCACGGCTGCTTACCAGCCCATGCCAGTTTGATTAAGGTAGAGCGCAATGTTGCAAAAAATGATTTAGTCAACAGAATAGGGATGTTTTGAAATAAAAACAGGAATCTAGGTAAAACCACCATTTTCATGATGGCTATACGTTCCGTCAGGGTCAGTGGGAGCTTCATCCAGCGGTCAGTGTCTTTTTCTAGCTTGTGCATTGCCTTCCTACAATTATCTTGGATTACTGTCTTTGGGTCTGTATGTATTCGTATACCCAGATACCTAACCAAATCTGTTGACCAATTTAATGGAAACTCAATGGGAATCTGCTACATAGCAGGGGTGATGGGAAAGATAATGTATTTTCTCCAGTTGACGCAGAGGTCAGATAACACCCTGTACTGTTCCAACTCCCTGACCACCGGAGCAAGGTTCTCATCTGGGTCGCGGATATATAGAAGCGTGTCATCGCATATGCGGAGACAATGAGATTATATCCATGGAAGCGAACACCTCTGTTGCCATGGTATTTATGTATAGCACTCACCAGAGGTTCAGCCACCAGGGCATATAGTAAGGGCAAAAGGGGGCATCCCTGCCTTGTACCTCTTGTTATCTGTAATTGCAAAGATACCGCGTCCCCAACACGCACTCTAGCCACTGGGCTATTATACAAGATATTAACTAACATCAAGAATATATCACCCACTCTGATGCGGTGAAGAGCAGAAAGGCCCATTCGTCAAAGACCTTCTCCGTGTCTAAAAAGACCACAGCTGCCTTTACTTCCGGGTTGATCTGTTGTATAGTTGCAAAGAGAGTGCAGAGGTTGGATGTGATGCTTCGCCCCAGGACAAACCCCGTCTGCTCCTGTTTGATCACTTCAGGTAACAGTGGCGATAGCCTATTGGCTAGGATATTACCATACAACTTGGTATCTACATTCAATAGGGAAAAGGGGTCTGTAGGAGGCACATTCCGAGGGGTCCTTACCTAGCTTTAGCAGTGTGACAATCATTGCTTCACGCATTGCAGGGGGCATGATACCATCTCCTCAAAGAGAGTCACCAAGTGTGGTATGAGGAGATCCTGGAATGCCTTATAGAAAGCCAGTTAGACCGTCAGACCCTGGAGCTTTGCCAGCTTGCATGCCTGCCAATGCTTGTCTGACTTTGTCTAAGCTTAATAGAGCTATCAAATGCTCCCTGTGTTCGTTGGTGAGCCATGTCATGGCAATGTGCTCAAGGTATTTCTTCATTGCTTCATCATCTGCAACAATTCTAGTTGTGTACAAATTTGTGCAGTATTGATGGTATCTCTCCGCAACCAGGGCTTCCTCCAGTATCGTCTCCCCTTGCTCGACCACTAGCATAGTGTTATGTCGTCACTACATTAACGCTGCTAGAGTTGCTCCAGGCCTCTCCCCCTCCCCGTAGTGTACTTCCCCATATGGAGCACCTCACTGTCAGTCAATTAGTTTGGCTTTGAGCTCGCCTAGTATCTGTTGGTTCCCTGTATCTCTATGTCTCATCTCTAATGCTGCTATTTCCTTTTCTAGTGTTGAGAGTCTGCCTCGAAGAGAACAAAGGACACCTGAGTGCTTAGCCATCATTATACCTCTAATGTAGACCTTAAATGCCTCCCAGACTGTGGCAAAGCTTTCCACGAACCGACATTATGTACGAAAAAATCTGTTATTACTGACTCTAGTTCGGCTTGAAACACCTGACCCTGTAACAGGTACGGAGGAAATCGCCATGTGAACGGGACTGGTTTTTGCCTTCGTATTTTAAGATCAAGTACTATTGGGGATTGATCAACGTAGGTGCGCATCTCCTAACTTGAGGTGCTAAGTCTCTTGAAAGGAACCAGTAATCTATTCTGGTGTGTATATCATGTGCTGCTGAGTAGTGCGTGTAACCGGCGCCCCTCGGCAAGGGCAGCAGCTGATGGGCGACGGGAAGGGCTTTTGGATCTATCCAGTGCTAGATCTAAAGTGCAATTGAAATCACCGCCCCAAATCTGCTGAAGCACTAAGCGCGATCCTAACGCCTTATAGAACTGTGGATCATTAAAATTCAGTCCATACACCCCAACCTAGGACCGCTTCCCATTTCGATTTGCTGCAGCGTGATATGACAAATCTGCCCCCTGGGTCTGTGTACACTTCTTGTATCTGCTGTCTACCCAGACCAACACTCCCCATGCACGCAACTTGAAACCTGCACAGTACTGGCCACGCAGTTTCTGCGGGGATAACGTATCGCTATTGCTTGCCAAATGCGTCTCCTGCAAAAACACAACTTGCACCAAATGCCTCTTGAGGTATGCAACCTCTTTGCAAACCTTACCCTGATCATTAAGCCCCCTAATGTTCCATGTGAGGAACCGTATCTGCGTGCAGTTCTGTTAGGTGCCAGTCACAGTCATTTCGATATTGGTTTCACGTTTTTAACTAAATAAAAACCCCAAGTACATCCCTCCCACACCAGTAGCAATAACCTCTTGCTTGGCTGAACTTTGACCCCCCCTCCCTTCCCAACGAGTCCTTAAGGAAACTTATACCAATCCCAAGGTAATATTTGTGGCAAACACTCAGGGGTGAAAGTCGCCCGCCACGCGCCCCACCCCAGCGTGTATCAAATAATTGCATAATTGTTAACAATTCTAGCCACTTCTGCCTGTCTTTAATCTCAGGGCTCACCAAATCAACCCTTGTGAGTGGCAGCCCTCTCGCATAGAACAAAATGTTCACAGGAGTCCTTATTCAGAGTTGTTGGGGTACATCTTCATTGCGTTTTTTCTTAGCTCAGTGACAGGGCCATAGGTTAAGCAGGAACAGTCTTACCAAATGTCTGGCGTCGAGTTCCGAGACCCCCTTAGATGCCTAGGACTTCTAGCATCATGATCTGCACTCTTACCACAGTCTCTGAATTTAGGTAGTCCATTATTATGTGTAGCGCCCTGGACTCCATGGGAATCCACTCTCAGTCACACCTATATATCACTGCTTCTCGTCATCCTGGAGTGCTTCTTCAGCCACAGCATTGTGTTGTGGGGAAATCCGTTGCGACCCTGCTTTCCCGCTTTGTTTGATGAAATTAATCACTTGCTTGGGTTCCGTGAAATAGTGGGTTTTCCATCCCCTAGAATGCATAGCTCGGCGGGATATATCATGCTGTTTTCCAGCTGTAGTTCTAGCAATTGTCTTTTAGCTATTAGCAAGAGTCGACAGGCGTCCTGGACTTGTTGTGTAAAGTCTGGGTATAGCAAGATTTCTGAGCCTTCATATTGGAGGGATTTTAGTTTGTGCGCCTTGCCAATTGCAGCATCACGGTCCATTAGTTCAACAGGCATGCAATTATTGGTCCTGTGGTAGCTCCAGCGACCCGGCGTGGAGTCAGGGACCTGTGCTTATGCTCTACTATGAATATTTCAGAGAATGTGTTCTTACCCAATGTGGCACAGAGCAGAATCTCTACAAATCTCTCCCTGTTGTCGATGTTGGAGGTCTCGGCTACTCCTATAATTCAGATTTTGTTCCTCTTGGATCGGGATTCTAAATTCTCTGTTTTGAGCTGTAGCGCTTAAATTAGTTTCTCTGCCTTTTTTGCGCTCATTGCTTCAGTCGATACTGTGTCTTCCACATTGGAGACCCTGTGCTCCATTGTGTCGAGCCTTTCTGTATGCTTGTCTAGGTGCTCTGTCATCCGGTACATTTGGAAAGTTAATGCATCAATCTTCCCGTCAATTTTAGTTGAGCTTTTCTGCATGGCAGAGAGTATTTGTTTCAGGTCAGGATCTAGTGTAGTCTCCGCGTTTTCCGGCGCCGAATGCACCTCTGGGTCCCTCCGCTTCGGAGTCTCGCGAAAACCAAATTGCAATTTGGTTTGTACCTTGTCTGCTTTGCCCACAATTGGTTCCTATCCCGTGTGGCCACCTTGTGGTCAAATTGCGCTCACTCCGCCCATCTCCACAAGCTACACCACTCACCGGGAGGAGGCGAAACCGCAGAGAATCAATGCACCTGTTGAGCTGCCCACATCAGTTCTGTTCCAGGTTCCAGAGTGTAATTGTGACGGAGTAGGCCTATGTAGTGGCCTTAATAGGGTACTTGTAATGAGGGGCACTTTCACAGGGGCGTTAGTTCAGTTGAGGCCAGCACTGATCAGGTCTCTACAAAAATGCTGTGCTATCATTGTGTAGGCTGAGTTCTTATTATCAGCAACTTCATATCCTATATCAAAATGAGGGCCCCCACTGCCAGGCCACATGTCCCCAATCACACCAGGCCCACTCCACGACCATGGGGAAGGGGCAGTCAGCCCGACACGTGCTGCGGCACATTGTAGCCCAGCAGGGAGCGGCCTCATGATGCACCCTGGCCAAGAGAGGCCAGATTTGGCAATCCCCAGTTGGCAGCACGGGCCGGCAGGCAGTCTGCAAGCACACAAGGTTTAGGAGCAGTCAAGACTTGCCCCCCACCACGGGGGTCTCGAAGCGGACGAATGGAGCAGCCGCTCCCGAATCAGGGCAGAGATCCCGAATCCCAGGCACAGAGCCGCTTTGCAGCTCTATGGTTCGCCTCCCTCGACCAGACCCACAAACGCGATGGAAAGCACGCATGTATCTCTGGCTCTCTGCTTTGTTTTTGCAACTAATGGAGGGACCGCGGTGACCTCACGAGATCGGCAGTGGTTGCGCAGGTAAGATGTCGAGGTTTATGTAGGATTATTGTGAATTGCTGGCTGGGTTGAGCAGAGCCCCAGTGCTATGCGGCTATCTCGTAGTCAATCAAGCTCCGCCCTTGAAGATGTCAAGTTGTCCCACATTTATGGGGCGCTTAATGTCACCTTCAATTTGATCGTAAATTTGATAAAGTCTATCAGGGGGAGCTACACGGGTATCTGCCGTTTCAACTGTGACAAATGTATCAGTTGCTTTCACCTCCAGAAACAGTTGGTGTGTCTGGTGCACTATGATAACTTCCACCGCGCTCCCAAGGAAAGTCATCGCCCAACTCCTGTCCAGGAAGAGGGTTCTCACCATCTGGGGCATTTATGCTGTCAATGCTGCAGCTTTTTTCTTCTGGAACAAGTCTCTGTATGGACGTGGCTCCTCCCTCTTGACTTTCACATCAAAAGAGCACTGCGGATCCCGCTGCAGTTGGGCGGACTTGCCTTGTCTGCAATCTTGCCATCCTCCTCTGTCGTACTGTTGATCAGACGAGTACTGAGAGGAAGGAGGATCAAGAACCTGAAACCTCTCAGGAGTTTTAATCTTAGAACAATTTACATGATAGAACGACCATGTAAATTATATCTACGTTGAGAAGCGTCAGGCGGTGGCGAACCACCACAAGACCTAGGCTTCTGTTGTTGCTTATTTTTGTCCCATGTTTTTTAGGGAAAAACTGTGTTTCCCCCCTTTGCAAGAGGGGGCTTGCCCTGAGACTGTGGAGAAGGTCCAACCCCCAAATTATTACGTCCTGAGGACGTATAAACATCTGCAATAATAATCAGCAACTCACGTTTAACATTAGAAAGAATTATACCAGAGACTATCAGAAAAATGGCCAACGATTTCATCCCCAGATCTAGGACAGGACCTGCCACATGTTCATCCTGTACCTGTTTAAGACAGCTAGGAAGAACGCTCATGGAGGGGGTGCCATAACAAAATGTATCCTCAGAGGCAAACACCGTCCCCCAGGTGTTGCAGTCAGCCAAAGGAGGAATTAGACCACTAGGCAAGAACATAGTAAGGATTCTATGCTTCTCAACAGGACCTGTAAGAGGGAAAACCGAATCAAGCTGTTCAATTTTCTGAGCAATCCAAAACGGCAAGTCCTCATGATTTTGAAGACGTTTGTCCATCATCGAATTAATCACAATGGGGCTAATCACAAGCCTGGCACCGTTCACAGCCTGCACCGGGGGTGCAGCCCCAGGGGGAGCCACTAGAAAAGCATGGGCAATAAATTGGATCAGGCGTCTTTAAAGAAGAACAATCAGAGCATATAGCAAACAAACCTCCGCTACATTTGCATTAAGATAATTAGGATAAGGAGGAAAGCCAGCCAATACAGGCCAAGTGGCCCCACACTAATAAAGGAAAGAGGATGGGGTAGGGTGCCATTAAACCAAATCTAATGCTCCCAGGCTGTAGAGGGACTTCAGCAACCGCATAAGGGCGATAAGCAGCCGGAGCTGGGGCCAGAGTATAAGCATGGAAAGAATTATCATTCGCATCCACTGCAGGAAACTTAACCGAAGAGCAAAACACTGCGAAGCGGTGCGCTGGATCTGCCTCAACTACAACGACTACTGGAGACCCCACATTGGGGACCCCATGCTGCAACAAATGTTGAGTGAGGGCAGCATGACAATGAGCTGAAATCGTAATCGGCTGCACCTTCACTGGAAGGCAAAAGGAAATAAATGGTAGCACAAAAAGGGTTAAAAACCTTTGAAAAGTTAAAGCTTGAAAACCTATAGCAATAGGGTAACCCTAAAAACTGAGGAGGCAAAGCCCTCCCAATATAGATTCCTCCGGAAAGAGGTGCAAAGGTATTGTGGACAAGCATGAGTGCTAATCAGGGGTCCTGTGAATAAGTACCAGACCAAACGTTGGCAGCGCCATGTTGCAGGTATTCTGCAGAGTCACAGAACTATGCTTGGGATTATGGGACCTTAGTAGGCAGGGACTGAATGATCCTACCACCTGAGTACCCATGAGCCCGGGCCCGACTAGCTATAGTGTCTCACTTGTCCTCCTAGTTACTCACAGAGGAACAAGTGATTAGACACCCTAGAACACAACACTCCCAACCCTCTCAGGAATTGCGGTTGTAGGACACCCTTTTGCTCACACACTCGTACTAGTCCACAATATGTTCTGACAGAGACACAAGTACATTTTAAAACAGAACAGAATGACAAGGGGCATTGTTATTTGACCTTGTCTACAAGTTCAGAGTAAATCCCAGGAAAAGAACAGAGCACAAAACAAAAGTGTGTTTTGCATGAAAGAACAATGTGGCATAAAACAAAATATATCTGTAAAGTAACGTGTGCAAAGCAGAGGACAGTTTGCAACGTGCTCATGGTAACATAGGGAAAACAACAATGGGCCTGCACAGGACTTATGACCCCGGTAGTGCGGGACCCACAAGGGAGCTTGGTGTCGGGCGGGTGGAAGTCACCCAAAGCTTTGCAGATTATTATAAGGCTCTATTCCCCCCAAATGACTATATCAGCGTCAAATTAGTTGAGGTTATACAGGAGGCATCATATAGCGCCATACTCCCCCAAGAATGGAGACACTCGGAGATCGTTGTATTTCTGAAGCCGGGGCAACGGCCAGATTTACACTCGTGCTATCGACCGATTTCTCTTCTCAATTCTGAAGTGAAGCTTTTAGCTAAGACTTTGGCCAATAGACTACTAAAATACATGCCCGACCTCGTACACCTGGACCATGCAGGCTCTATGCCCCATAGATCTCCACGCCATAATATCAGGTGCATCTATAATGCCCTGGCTATGGTAGACGCCCTAGCACTAGCGGCGGCGGTGTTGTTAGCAGATATGAACAAAGCGTTTGAATCTGTCAGCTGGCAATACTTATTTGCATTGGTCCAGAGCATCAACTTTGGCCTGTGCTTTCTAAATTATGTGTAACTCTTGTACACTGGCTTGACAGCCTCAGTTCAGGTCGCGGGAGCGGTATTAGCTCCCTTCAAGGTGGGCTGAGATGCCCGACAGGGATATCCACTGTCCCGGCTACTGTTTGCCCTGGCAATAGAACCTTTGCCTGTGTGGGTACGTTCAGACCCTTTGCTGAGGAGATTTGAGTGGTTGCAGGAACTGTCAGATCGGGTCGCCCTTTATGCTTATTATGCGCTATTTGTTCTCACTTATCCATGATCTTCCGGCCCACGACTGGTACACATTTTGCGCGAGAGACGTTGGGATTACACACGAGCGCGGGGAAATCAGTGGTGTTTTTCATTAGGGAAGCAGCGAAAAACAGGACATGGGTCTCCGGTTTGACCATAGCAAACCCCGGTTTTAAGTACTTAGGGCTATATATTGCCCAAGACCCCGCAACGTCTTGGGCCCACAATATTGCTTCGATCTTGGCCTGAGTAAAGGACGAGATCAACGTGTGATCCCCACTGCCCCTCTCTCTCTATTAGGCAGCTCAATGATTTTTAAAATGGTCTCAATGCCGCAAATATTATATCAACTATAGAGCTATCCCTTTACCATCCCCCCCACATGGTTTAAGCAGGTCAATGTGGCCCTTACACAGTTTCTCTGGGATGAGGGCAGTCTTTATTGCTCTGCAAACTTGCTTCCAGCCCACTTTCAACGGGAGCATTGCTGCCCCAGATATCTCCTCCTATTACGCTGCGTCCCATCTCCTACTTATTATTGAACAGTGGTATGTGCAATGGTCGGATACAGCTAATGCTCTTACACCTACTCTGTGGTGGAAAGATAGGGAGTCATATCCCATATGCAACCCAGAGAGTATTCTGACCGTGGAGACGGATGCTAACATGGATGGGGTGGTGGGCACCACTGACTCAGATGATACCACTGTGGGGTGGGAGCTTCCTGGGCCAGGTAACATCTTTGTTGGGGTTTTGGCAATGGGATGCAAAAGGCATCTCAACATTTGGAGATGTCATGCATGGCTTAGCTCTTAATTCCTTTCAAGAACTACAGACAGATTTCCAGCTGCAAAGACACCAATTCTATAGATATCTCTAGCTACGCACTCAGGGGGATTTGGAAGGGGTGGTAACATGCCTGGAGAGAGGTCTGTCCTGGGAGATCCCATTCCACCCAATGCAGATATTACTCCATAGCACTGAAGGAGTTTGTGGCAATAGGAATAAAAGACATTTACTTTTCCTGGGGTTAACTCTAGCTAAACGTGACATTGCACAGCTATGGAAGGATGTGTTGCCGCCCACAGTGGGTACATGGAAGCAAGGAATGGATCATTGTATGGGCATGGAAATAGCAGTGTATCATGCTAGGGGGTGCCCGCTGAAACAAGCAAAGATATGACAACAGTGGGAGCACCATAGGGCATGGTTTTGGCACCGGTCACTATGGTGGACTCCCTTCTTGGAACAGAGATATGGCAATATGACGGTGGTCCATGAGGCTCCTAGTTCCCTACTACATTCACGTATCTCCCACACAGAGACCTTTAGAATGTTGTTCATGAGAAGGATGGTGGATTTGATCTTGGTAATACATGGGTGTACCATTGGGGGTGGGTGACGGGCTGTTATTGCACTGCAGGTTTGGAAAGGCCATGTTGGCCATCATGTAACGTCAAAACTAAAATCAATAAAATGTGTTGTGAAAAAAAAAGTCAGCTGACTAGATCAATGCATCCAGAAAGCCGATTCACCAGTCCTGTGACAAACATCGGGGTTTTTTAACAAACAAAAAAACTTTTGAGAACTGTATCTGCCTGCCTAGCACCCCTCAAACATCCACTCTGGTTTTCCAGGGATATTGCCCTGCCACTTCATGTGTCAGTTGAACCTTTGTTCAAGGGCTCCAGCTTTATTTATCTCCTCTTAGATAAAGTAAGTGGGTTAGAACACCAAGGTCTGCCCAGTGGATACCACTTAAATAAAGTACTCCTCCCTACTCCCTGCTGTAGGAACTCCCTTCCTGATTCAGTGACTTCCATTATGGCTAAATAGTGTCTCTCACTTCCAATTCAGTTTAGAGACTCCTATTCAGCCCAGGTACTCCCATTGAAATTAAGCTTCACCTAGTTCTAGCCCAGTGACCTAGCCCAGCCCACTTGACTTACCATGCAGTCCTGTGACCTCCCCAGCTCAGACTGGCAATTCCCATTGAGGACTTTACATCCTCTGGTCTAACCCAGGGTCTAAAATGTAAAGTACTATGATCAAAATGCAGAGTTATGTTTTCAAGACAACATGTTGTCCTGTTTATGCCAACCTTCACATCTATTCATTCATGCGTTTACTACTACTTACATTTATTCTTCTTACTTACTCCTTGCTTCCTATAGTTGCACCTTACTCAGCACCTTTTGTATCTGTCATTTTGTCTCTATCCCTCTCTGTGCCTACTGCTCTTGACCTCTGTTCCCATTCCTCTGTTACTCTGTCCTTGGTTCTATCGCCGTTCCTGTTCCTCTCTATGTTTGTCTGTACTGGTCCCCGCCCCCCCTCTCTCTCTCTCCCTCTCTCTCTCTTTTTCTGACCATGTCATCTTTATGTTCCCCTGTCTCTCGCTCTCTCTATGTCTCTCTCTGTCTCTCTCTATGTCTCTCTCTCACTCTTACTCTTACTCTGTGTCCATCTTCCCTCTGTTCCTGTCTGCTGTCCACGTCCATCTGCTGGTTCCCTTGTCCTTGGTCCTTTCTCTGTCCCATCTCTTTCAATCCCGCTTTCTCTCTGATGCTTTCCCCGTTCTCTATCCTCTGTGTATGTCCCTGCCCCACTGTTTCTCTCCCTCTGTTATGTCAGTCATTTCCTATCCCTATGTGCCTGTCCCTCTGCCTTTGTGTCCACCCTGTTAGTGTAGAAATGTCATGGTAATCTCGCTTTGGAAAATATAGTAAATGGGGCAGAACTACCTTTAATTACCATTACCCTTTTTCCATCCCAATATATATTCTTGAGGTGATGAATCTTTGCCACTGCATTTCGACCAAAAGAGCTCCTTCATAAACACAAACAAGCAATTCAAAAACAAATTAATATTTTTGACAATAATAGGAGTATGTGAGTAGTTTAAAGGGTTTTATTTTATAATTCAGAGTCTGTATTGATTAGTCAAATATCAGTCAGGTTACAGAATTGATAAAAGAAAAGCTTATTCAGTGCAGATCATATTATAATAATCATACAGCACGTTCCATTAAGGAAAAAATCCCTATTCTAAGAATTGGGCACAAATTATGTCAGTCAGAACCCATGAAGAGTTCCAAAATAAAGATAAGAGTGAGATAAGCATGAAGCTAATCAATCAACAATGAATAATTACAGAGTTTCCCATAAAGAGAAAATAAAGTATAGAGCAAATGAGCATTGATAAAGCCAACCAGTCAAAGCATAAAGCTAAGGGGTTTGTTAAACTTCACAGGGACACAAAGCCTGTCGTTCTGTTCTGCAGCCTTGCCTCCCTTCTCTCCAGTTGCTGAATCAAAGTCTGCCCTCTCCTCCTTTGCATCTGTTCTTTGCTCTCGCCTCTCTGCTCCCCTCCGTCTCGATCTGTTCTGCGAATCACCTGAAAGTCTGTTCTGTTCTCCTAAACTAGGAACACGTTTATAAGCAATAAAAGGTTACAAAACATGTGGTGTGTTCTTGTCTTCTCCGATTGAAATCCAGCATTCTCCGGAACGCGCATCTTCTCCTTCTTCCTATCCACACGAAATTCATCAGGCACTGGCTATCGCTTTATTCTTATTTAAAATTATCTCATTCCCTAACCTTCTCATAGAAAAACGTATTATTCTAACTAAACACATTACATTTGCTGCAAGAGAAAATGAGACTTTAAGACAGTTCATGAATAGAGCTCTTGTTTAAATTAACTTTCTACCAGCACCTAACACGATAACAGTAAGGATTCTGAGGTCATTCTGAGTGTCTCTATTTCACAGCACATTCTGTTGTTATCTACAAGGTAACATGAAGCTTCTTCCGACCAAGCTGCAAGCCATTAATTCTATGTAGCTGTCACTGCTCTGGCACAATTTCTGTTAAAAAGGTGAGTTAAATTAACGCAAACTACACCCTACAACACCATACATGTTTAATAATTATTGTAAGTTAAGAAAACACATTCTATAATTAAAACAAAATCTAAATCAGTCACATTAGCTATGAATTATACTTGCTCATGTTATAACATTTGAAAAGAGCATGATTTATAATGGAAAAGTGTCTGATTAAAGGCCTCTGAAGCCTCGTGTTTTCCTTTTCTCAGCGCTAAATGTCTGCATGTCACATTTTAAAATGCATTTTATGTTTGAAGCCGAAGGCAAATTGCCATTTTAATTTATTCTGGAAGTTGACAATTCTCTCCTTTTTGATGATTTTAAATCATCACGCTAACTTTATTTCTCATGTTAAATCGTTTAAAGAGCAATCTTATCATTACTTAACTCATATAATTTTTTTAAATTGTAAATTCTAGAATATTGCTAATCTGTGGTGTATGTAAATGTGTTAATTTCATTAGTAGACTTAATTTCTATCAGGTGTGTAAAGAACCATACTAACACTAGTATGATCAGATTCACTGTTATTACAAAAATAAATGGAGCACATAATAATTTTACATCTCTTTCTAAGGCAACGCAATTTTTGTCTGTAATCAGATCATATATAGCCAAGCTCAAAAGATAATTGCAAAGTTCTGTGTGTAGCTTCTTAGAAAGGTTAGTTTTCAGGTGTTTAGGTTTCCAATTAGTCAATCCTTAAACCTACTCCATGTTCTTCTAAAATGTTATCCCTAACACTTCTTGTAGCTTTTCACTCAGGCTTAGCTTGATCTTCTGTAAAAATGTATGACTAAAATAATAATGGTGTAGCATGACCGTTTTTTTCATTGATCAATTATTGTTTTATTTTAGGCTGTTGATAGTTCTCAGTTATTTGTTTCAGCTTTTCTCTATTCTTTTTGTTTCAAGCTTGAAATCAGGGTGGCTTGTACAGTTCAAATTTCACAACGCACTGTTCATCTAATGTGACATCCAGTAGTACTTTGTCTACGTAATATGACCACTCAGGTGCTGCATACCTTTGACAAGGCACTATTACTCTCCGTGATCTTCTTTGTTTCTGTCGATCTTCTTCCATGTCACTTTCACCACGCAATTCTTTTTCTTCAGCAAAAGCCTTTGATAAATGATAAACTGATGCACTTGGTTTCGGTCTTTTTTTGCACATTATTTTGTGGAATGATCACAAAAACTTCACATGTGACTCTTCTTGTTTCAGTGCTTGTTTCTTCTCCTAAGAAATCTTTAGTTCAAACTGATGCTGTCTCAGTAGTCTTTTCAGCTTCAAGTGTCTTTTCTTCTTCTTTAGAGACTACAATGCCACTTCGTGCAATCACAGGAGCTTGGATTGGTGCAACCAGTTGCAAATCTTCACCCCTTATTTCATCTTGCTGTAGTGATCTTTTGATCACTGCTTATTTCTGCTTAACTTGTAACGAACCAGTGCTCTCCATTCAGGCTCTGAGAACATTTCTTCTTTATGCAGATTTCTTACTCTCCTTCTGTACAATGCATACCCCCAGTTTGGCACTCCAGCACACTTAACAACAGTACTCATGACCAGAATAATCTTGAAGGGGCTGTTCCATCTTGGTTTCAGACAAGTCTTTAGAACGTGCTTCTTGATCTCAAACGCCATCTATCAGATCTATATTGTGGCACAGTACACTGCGGATCTTACGTAGCTGCTACAACTTGGTGAGAAACTGTACGCTCCACATCAGCCAACCCTTCATCGTTATCCGGTACCTTCTCATATCTGTGATTTTGAGAAGTGCATACAGCAACAAACCAGTTATTTTCTCAGGAATACTTGAACGTTCATCTGCACCAAAGGCAAGGCATCAGGACACTTTGGTGATATTGAGACACAGACTTTTGTTAGGCAAGACTTTATACTTGAAACTTCAGGTCGACAGCCGCAGAGCAATCTTAGTTCAATCTGTAGTTCTGCACACATCATCTTCAGGACCTCATTGATAGAGTAGGTCTTTTGATCTTATTTCAGAGAAACTGGAAAACTATACCTAGGGATGATTTTTTGCAATAACATAATTTCTACTGTGTGGTTTTCATTTCTTCTGGTTGTGTAGGCTTTCACCCATTTTGTGAAGATGCACACTATTACCAGGACAATCTCAGATCATTGTAATCAGGCATTTTGATGATTTTTTTGCATCCTATTAAAAGGACCTTCTGATCTCCCTCTGTGATTCCTTGTAACATGTGTTAGTTTCTCTGCATTCATTTGTTGACATGTCACATATCGATGACACTCTTCGTCTGCAAGCTTCCTAAGCTTTGGTTTGTACTTATTCTGTCTAAAGTGATGTTTCATTGAATCCCTCTGTAAGTGTGTGTGTCCATGCATGTACTGTGTCCTTGAAAATGACAAACTATCCAGCATCACTGGTGTCTCATCAGCTGATATTTGGATGCCATTTGTATTTTTCCCAAATCCCTCTAGGATCCAAAATTGTAGTTCTGTCTTAAAAACATTTCTTTGTACCCCTTCTAACTCTTCCCAGGTGTAAGTTATTGACATCAACATCGAATAGACAGTGTCTTTCTCATGTTCACATGTGAAAATTCCATTAAATGTATAGGCTAACAGGATATTATATTGGGCAATTAAATTAGCATCTCCATTTCCCATGCCAATAGTGACTCCCATTAGAACAGTTAGGCTGCATGCTATGGTAAAGGCAGTCGATTTTGTATCTTGTGCTCAGACAACCTCTTGAAACCATGAAGCTTCAACAACATAAGTTATAATGTACACAGCATATGCTGCTTCTAATGTGCCATTGTTACCTCTTAACCATGGCCATCTACAAAATGGATATCGTAGGGCTCAATCAGGGGTTCATCATTAGTGTCTAACCTTCGCTTCATGCATTGATTCATGACACCTAGACATTCATGTTCAACTTCATTACAAACAATTTCATTCGCTGGCAGTAGACTTAATACGTTTGAAATCAGGTATCATTTGATCAAAACATTTTGCAGTAGCAACTACACAAAGTAAGGGACCATTTCACTTATTGGATATTCCTTAACTATTTTCTTACTCTTTTTGTGACTGACATCAACTGCAGCTACTAATTTAAAGCAACCGGGCATTTCTGTGGTGACGGGGTCAAGGGTTGTTGCAACATATGCCACAGACATTTGAACATCTTCACGTACTTGTATAGGCACTGAGAGAGCACAGCCCTCCCTCTCTCTGCAAACTTGAATATTTTTTTTTAATAATCTGGCATTCCTAGTGCTGAGGCACAACACAATTCTTTCATTTCCAGGCACACTTTTGTGCAATTGTTGTCCAATTGAAGGGGATCAGACACATCCGTATGTTTAGAGCCTCAGTAAAGGCTTAGCCACTAGGGAAAGGTTTGGTATCCACTGTCTACAGTAGCCGACTATTCCTAAAAGCATCCTTACTCCTCTCTGAGTTTGAGGTGGATTCATCTGATGTACTGCTCCACTCTCTCTGGTGAGACCTTTCTAGATCCTTTTTCAATTATATGTCCCAGATATTGAACTTCTTTTTGTCAGTATGCCTTACTATTCTCATGTACCGCCACTGAGAAATGAAGATGACAAAAATCAATAAGAGTAAGCTTCAGCATAGAATTTGAAAAAGTAAGTTGGCCGAATTTGGTACCATAGCACAACATGGAACAATTATTCTAAGGTTGTGTTCTATTTTATAGTTCTCATTGGGTTTCTGTAAATCCCTGATCAGAGAGTTACATAAACTTCCAATCCATTACCTCAAAAATCCTTTGCTTAGTTTATCTTCAATTACCATCTGGTTCTAATGTGACTTGGATTGGTTCGGCACTTTGTATTAATTTAATAGCTTTCTCTATAAAGCCCCATACTTCTGGATTCACAGTTTCTTTCAAATCAGAGGGTAATTCTTCAATTGCCATTACTGGAAACAATCCTACAGTTGTCTCTTGTTGGGTCACTTTGCTCTGTGCATCCTCATCAAATGTCTGAAATTTTAAAACTCCTACAAATTGGACCTTCTTTCCTACGTGGGGTAGGTCTGGAACTTCCACTGTTCTCACAATGGATCTGGCAATGACAAATGTTGAGGCTAAAACTGACATTAACGAATACAG
This sequence comes from Triturus cristatus, assembly GCF_964204655.1. Classification (NCBI taxonomy): domain Eukaryota; kingdom Metazoa; phylum Chordata; class Amphibia; order Caudata; family Salamandridae; genus Triturus; species Triturus cristatus. The sequence goes on along the minus strand of NC_140583.1, from coordinate 1,151,911,067 downwards.
CATACTGCTGAAACAAGTTTTGGTTTTGGTTCTGAAAAGATTCAAATTTACTTTAGTCAACTGATTTAATCTAGTTTTAGGGTTTCCCATATTTTGTGGGACCATCTGGGCTTGTGGAACCTGTATCATTGAGACCCGTCTCTAAATTGACATTTGCATTTGCTGACCTGGCACATTTTCATCTGCATTTCTCCCTGTATATGCACATTTCCATTTATTGCATCACAATTAAGTTTCATCCTTCTCTTCCAATGGTCAAACCTGTGACAAAGATAGCAACAGGTCATTTTCTTCCGCATTACGACATCCATCTCTAAATTTTGACTAACCATAAAACCTCTTCATCTATCCTGTAAAACACCAAATCCTCCTTGAGTGGATGTATGACGTTACAACGCACACTATTACAACGCATGCACTTACAACGCATTTTTTACAACGCATAATCCATTACAACGCATGACATTACAACGCATGACACTACAACGCATTTTTAAAAAATACCTTTACAACGCACTACCATTACAACGCATACTACCTTTACAACGCATACCATTACAACGCATAATATTAAATTACATTTAAGGTAAGTATTAGATAGTATAGGGGTAAAAATTACTATTCTAACTCCAGGGGGTGCAACAGTAGGGTAAGTGTTGGATAGTGTAGGGGTAAAAATTACTATTCTAACTCCAGGAGGTGCAACAGTAGGGTAAGTGTTGGATAGTGTAGGGGTAAAAATTACTATTCTAACTCCAGGGGGTGCAACAGTAGGGTAAGTGTTGGATAGTGTAGGGGTAAAAATTACTATTCTAACTCCAGGGGGTGCAACAGTAGGGAAAGTGTTGGATAGTATAGGGGTAAAAATTACTATTCTAACTCCAGGGGGTGCAACAGTAGGGTAAGTGTTGGATAGTATAGGGGTAAAAATTACTATTCTAACTCCAGGGGGTGCATCAGTAGGGTAAGTGTTGGATAGTATAGGGGTAAAAATTACTATTCTAACTCCAGGGGGTGCATCAGTAGGGTAAGTGTTGGATAGTATAGGGGTAAAAATTACTATTCTAACTCCAGGGGGTGCATCAGTAGGGTAAGTGTTGGATAGTATAGGGGTAAAAATTACTATTCTAACTCCAGGGGGTGCATCAGTAGGGTAAGTGTTGGATAGTATAGGGGTAAAAATTACTATTCTAACTCCAGGGGGTGCATCAGTAGGGTAAGTGTTGGATAGTATAGGGGTAAAAATTACTATTCTAACTCCAGGGGGTGCATCAGTAGGGTAAGTGTTGGATAGTATAGTGTAATATTATGCGTTGTAATGGTATGCGTTGTAATGGTAGTATGCGTTGTAATGGAATGCGTTGTAAAGGTAGTTTTTAAAAATGCGTTGTAGTGTCATGCGTTGTAATATCATGCGTTGTAATGGATTATGCGTTGTAAAAAATGCGTTGTAATGGTAGTGCGTTGTAAAAGTTGCGTTGTAAAGGTTGTTCCCCTCCTTGAGTACCTTGTATTTCTGCTTGCGGAACAAGACCTTGCATATCAACGTCATTCCCTGAAAACAACTAATTCTGAAATCCTTTCTGAGCAAACTTCCTCTGAGCCATCATAAGTTTCTCGTTAAACCCTTTCTGCTTCTGCAGTAGCAGCTCCCCCTCCCTTTTAGCGCCTTGAGACCCTCACGGGTGAGTAGTGCGCTCTACAAATGCTTGATTGATTGATTTCTTGTCCATCAATACAGGACACTATATACATCAGAATCCGAACCAATGACTTCCTTCAACCAAACAAATCACACTTAGCAGTATATGTATACTGATGTGACCAGAGATCATGCATCCAGTAACAAACTGAGACACAAAGAATCTCCTGTTACTGGCATCAGGACATTCTCTTCCACTATTTTGTTAAAACTCCTGAAACAATCTTTCATTGAATTCACAAACCGATTCCTTTCGTTCGTGGGTCATTCGATAAATCTGAAACCAATCTAAATCTTTTGAAGGCATACGGCCCTTCAGAAAAGTAATCACTTTTTCATTTTTTCCATAATACAAATGATAGTGCATTAGTGCAAGCACCTCTTGTTGTCTCCTCACTCGGACACTGCACAACAACCTTACATTCAGAATACAAATCAGTTGGCATTGCAGTATCAAAGAACATATTGAAATCATTGCACAACACCTTTGAAATTTCAACAAATTTGTCAAATTGTGGGTACCACTATACAGGCTTGTCTCTCAAATTTGGAAATTTGTTCGCAAATGCTGCAAGTTCACCTCTGTTCCATGGAACAAGACATACACTTCTCCCACTATTTCTCTCAATGGATAAGCCAACGCTTCTTGATCATCCTATGGATTATTTTACCAAACTAGGTCTGGTGGTTTCTTTTTCTTCTCATGTTTCCTTGCCCACTTGCTTCCTAATTTCTAGAAACCATTCTATTTACAAATGTATTTCACGAATTCTGTAAGTTGTAATCGCATTCTTGAAGAACGCATTGTCTCAATTGCTTCATCATCCATCTGTACCCTGAAATTTTCCCGAAATTTCTTCCACTGCTGCCAAGATCAGCGAAGGAAACAGTGGTTTGGGCTTTGATCCTCTCCCGGGTTGACTATGCCAATGGGCTGTATCTGGGCCTCCCCGACTACATTTTCAAAAAGCTACAGGTGGTCCAGTATGCGGATGCCCGGTTGGTGCTGAACATTCCGGCGAGGATGAGTATGAGGCATCATCTCTGCACGCTACACTGGCTCCCGATGAGGAAGCGTGTTGAGTTTAAGGCCTTGGTCATAGCTCATCGCACCCTTTATGCTGGTGATCCGCCCTATCTCAGGAAACACTTTGCTTTCTATGTGCCTACTAGGCATCTGAGATCGCCCTCTCAGCTGCTTGCAAAAATTTCTCGAGTGCGCCTTCAAAGATTAGGGGGTAGATCACTTGCTGTCAGGGCTGCGATGGCCTGGAACTTGCTTCTCGTCTCTCTGCGCGCTATTAAAGAACTAAGTCAGTTTAAGAATCAGCTCAAAACTTTCTTGTTTTAATTTTCTCCTTTCTGGAACCTTACAGGCTCGTGCCGGTACACTCCTAGGAGTAGCTGTGCGCGTTATAAAACTCAATAACATAACATAACATAACAAATGGAAGACTTTTTTAAACATCGATTTCATATTTTCGGTCCGAATCAGTCAGTCTATCATGTGTAGTTGCTGCAAATCTCGTAATTTCCTTACTCAGGTAAAATAATTCTTTTCCTCAAGATTTAAGCATCCCTTAACAATTTTTTCAAGTCCAATTTCTAACTTTGAAACATTAAGTGGTCTCTCTTTTTCGGGTTTTGGGTTAACTTGCTTTACCCCACTCTCTATTTTAGTAATCCCTGTTGCTTCTTCAACCAATGGTCAAAAAATCCCATGTCCAAACAAACCTGTATCCACCTGAGCTATTGGCATTGTAAAGATAATTCTTCCCCATCTCTCAATGCTTGAATTGTCTGGGGCAGTTTCCGTTCAATAATCTGTGAATTCTGAACTGTCGGTATAAACCCTGATGTAGGTACTTCTCCTACAGCTCTTTGAGCTTCCTGAGTCGGGACCATAGTAATTAGGACAGTCTCAATTTGTTTATGCACTATTTGTGCAGCTACAGTTTGTAGTATTTGTACTGGATCAGTCACAATTGGAGCAGTGACACTTGAAGGTATCCCTGTCGATGTTGAGTCAACAGGTGTTGGGGGCAATCTGAAATGTATCTAAAGGTCTCTCAATCTGTATTTCTCTTGGGTCAACAAAAGCAATGGCCACTGTAGTACTTGTTGGTACATTATTATCAGTATTTGTAGTGGGGACCACATAAGGTGGTGGACACTCAGTTAACAATGCATCTAATATTTCATGCACTGAAACACTATCGGTTTGAGGCTTTTTGTCATCCTTAATTTCCTCCTCTTGTATCTGTTGCTTTTCCTGCTTCTCAGGTTTTCCAGTAGTAATGGCTCTGTATAATCTGCTTCCCTCAACTATAACTTTCCTCCATCTCTGTAGCTCCCCATCCCAATGAGTATCTGCATAATGTTGCTCTGCTCCACTAGTCTCACTCTGATCTTTCTCTCTTTTCTTGTCTCTTGCTGCCTTTTCCCACAAATTGTGTAGGTCTAGATGGTGACTATATCTCACATAAAAGTTCCCTTAATCGGTCAATAATATTCAATTCAAAGGTACCATATTTTAGAAAACTCAAAGAATCCTCTTTTTTTTAATTTTTTTTTTTATTTGTCCTCATTTGCCATTAACCCTCTTATAAGAATCACCAGCCACCTAGTGTGTCGCGAGCTGAGAGAACAACTCAGGTTCTCGGGCTAACTCGCATACCAGGACACAATTCACAAAATGGCGGAAGATAACTCCATGGTGAGGGAAGCTAGTTAGCTTAATTACTCCCTCGAAGAATCTGTTCAGCCTGGTGGGGCGAATCGTTGAACAATGAGACCGGCGTTCAACATCCGAAGAGTAACCAAGGCATAATCATAGGACCCGGGGAAAAAAAAAACCCCGGCGTTCCTATGACCAGTTTAACAGAAGGTCCCAAAAGGCCACATTTTTTTTGTTGACACGTCATGCCAGGTCCAACTTAGATGTATTGTATAAGGATGTAAGCCAATCGCCGTATGATGGAGGTACGGCATCTACCCAAAACCTACATATTTGATGCCTTGCCAGGAGAATAGCATAAAAAAGGGAAGATCTTGCCTGAATCAATATGTTTTCGTCTATGTCAAAGATAACCAATGACAGAGTAATGCGCACGGAGCAATTGAGTATAGAGTCCAGTGTGTCCTTTATTTTCTCCCAGAAAGTACAGATAGAAGGGCAATCCTTAAACATACGTGTATCTGAAGCATCCAAGAGGTTACACTTGTTACATCTCTTTCCTGGCTGGAATTTTGATAGTCTTAAAGGAGAGAGATAAGCACGGTGAACGGTGAATAGATGGTTACGCCTCAACACGCAGGTTTGACTATTCTATGTAGGATGGTAAGTGAAGTAAGCCATATTTGCTCACACTGTCGCCCCATCTCCTCTCCCCATAGTTGGTCAGGGAGGCTAAAATCCCCATCCACCTCCTCCAAAATGCTCCAATACCAAAAAGCCACCTCTTTGCCGCCCGCTTCCTAACGACAAGCAGTTGTTCCAAATTACTAAATTTAACCAGCGGGACAGCTTTCCTAGCTAGAGCCCGAGCCCAACTCTCAAGCTGCATATATTTAAATCTTGAAAGCTCAGGGCCGACCTTATCGCTTAGTTCATCCCATGTCAGCAGTGCATCGTTTACCAACAACTCTCCCCACCTTACAATACCGGCATGTTTCAGGGGGGACGCCAACCCATCCCTCAAACACATTGGTAAACCCGGGGAGTCCCACACCGGGGTATAGTTTGAAAAGTAAGACAGCCCTATTTTCTTTTTAATCTGAGCCCAGATACTGGCCATAGATTGAAGAGACTTTAATTTAACCTTCTTAAAAAACTTTTGGTCTCCAAACTTAAACATAAATCCCTGAGAGGGTAAATCCGCCCCAGCCAACATGGCTTTAAACATTAGACCTGTCGAGGAGTTAGATGGCACTTTCAGAAGCATTCGGGAATAAGATAGTTGGAAAGCCCAAGCATAGTACTGTAAATCAGGTAGTGCCAACCCACCCTTTTCCCTCCTCCTTCGTAATTTTTTCCACGCCAATCTAGTGGCTTTGTACTTCCAGATGAAGGAGCTAATTTCCCGCTGAAATGTGTCTATTTGTTTAGGGTCAAAAGCTAGGGGGAATAGAATTACATAAAAAAGTAAACTTGGGGAGGATAGCCATTTTAACTAAATTAGTTCTACCAAGTATAGAAAGTGGAAGATAGGACCACGCTTTAAATTTTTTTTGGCAAGCTTTAAAGACCCGATCCAAATTAAGCTGTGCAATATTCCCCACGTCTTGAGTGATGTGGATACCGAGATATCTCATTGAGGGTGTCACATTAAGATATGTATTGTTTATATTCCACACCATAATTTCGGTTTTGCTGGCGTTAATCTCATATCCAGAGATCCGCCCGAATTCTTCTGCATACTTAATTAAGGTTGGAAAAGCTAAGATCGGGTCTACTGTAAAAATGAGAATGTCGTCCGCGTAAAGAGCTACCCTCCTTTCCCACCCCTCATATTTAAAAGAGGGGATATTAACTTCCTCCCGTAGAACTTGAGCGAAGGGCTCAATATACAAATTGAAAAGAAGGGGAGAAAGAGGGCAGCCCTGTCTTGTCCCCCTTGTAATATTTACAGGTTCCGACAGGGTGTTATTTACCAAAAGTCTAGCAGATGGAGCCTTGTACAAAAGAGAGATCACTTGACAGAAATTCTCACCAAAATTGAATTTATTTAATACCGCAGTCAAATAAGGCCAACTCACCCTGTCAAAGGCCTTTGTTGCGTCTAACGTGAAAGTGGCTAACGGCAGAGAGAGGCTAGAGGCAATATCAATTGCCCCGACTAAATCATGCGTAAGGTCAACCAACTGGCGGCCCTTTATGTACCCTTTTTGGTCTTGATTGATTATTCCCCAATCTGGCTGACATAATGGCCGCAAAAATTTTATAGTCGTTGTTGAGAAGTGATATCGGACGGTATGATCCGCATTCAGTCAGGTCTTTCCCCGGTTTAAGTATCAGGACTATGATGGCATCGTTCCATGATTTGGGAGGGTCGTTCCCTTTTAACAGAATACTAGTGAACAGAACCGTCAACGTTGGAATTATACCTTCGGAAAAGGCACGATAAAGTTCTGCTGGTAAGCCATCTGTACCAGCTGCCTTCCCTTGCTTAAGTTGCCCAATAACTTCTCTCACCTCTGTTTCAGTTATTTCCGAATCCAAATAGCTGCTTTGAAGCTGGGTGAGACTTGGCAGGGATATTTTGTCTAACCAAGAGTTCCTTGCAGAAGGATCATCAGTAATATCGTCTTTGTAGATGGCCTGAAAAAATTCCTGAAAGGCTCTGCCTAGATCAGAGGTGGCAGTACGAGGACATTGATCGCCTTCCAGCTTTATCTGTCTAATATATTCTTTTGCTTGGTCTGCTTTTATTTTCCACGCTAGCATCCTCCCAGCTGCTTCCCCGAACTCAAAATAGGAATTTTTACTTGCCTCCCATCTACTAGCAACCCTTGCCTGTAAAATACAGTCCAATTGTGTTTTTAAGTGGACTAATTTTTCTTGCTGTCTAATTGAGCCTATAGAGATACTGAGTTGCTATTCAATAGATTTCATTTCGACTTCTATATTTGTAATCTTTTCCCTGTATGACTTCCTTCTCTGGGAGGCTCTAGAGGTAATATTTCCTCTCCAAAATGCCTTCAGAGCATCCCATACAATGGGAATTGAGGTAGAATCTAGATTCACTTCAAGAAAAAACTTAGTTTCAGCTATTAGAAAACTAATTTCGTCCTCATCATGAAGGATGGACCGGTCGAATGACCAAGACACATGTCCTGACCGCTGGCCTAACTTCAAAGTAAAAGAAATAGCTGAATGATCGGAGAGGTGAGAGGGAAGATATGATATCTCCATTAATGAGTCTTTAAGGCAATAGCTGAACAGAGCATAATCAATTCTTGATCTGTGCTTGTATTTAAGATTCCGAAATGAAACTCCCAATTTGTTCCCCGCCCTCTCCCTCCATATGTCGGCTAAACCCAATTGTGCCATTATTGACAATAGGATTTGCCGAGAGTTAGAAGCCACACTGGCCCTCGAGTTAGGGGACTTATCGAGTTGTGGATTCAGCACTACGTTAAAATCGCCACACCAAATGATAGGGTCGTTTACATTTAGCAAGTGGTTTCGAATAAGGTCTAGATACGAGGGATCATCTTGGTTTGGGCCATAATAAGTGATCAATGAATATATACCTCCACCTAATGAGGCTCTTAACATAAGCCATCTACCACTGTGATCCTCCTTATTCTCTAATATTTTAACATTGACATTCTTTTTAAAAATACAAACAATCCCTCTTATATTTGCTGATTGGTCTGTGGCAACAAAATTATCAATACATTTCTGATTTTTTAAAATATCCGTGATCTCAGTTTTGAGAAGATGTGTCTCCTGTAAGGCAATGACCTGTGCGGGAGAGTCCCTTAAGTATTGTAAGATACGGTCTCTTCTAACCTTCACGCGCAGGCCATTGACATTCCAGGATAAGAAATGTAGTGAGCTCATATCAGACCTTTCGCCCCCTGTGACCACCCCAACCCGCTGGCCAAACCTACATCACAAATCCCTTCCTCAGAAGAAAGAATGGTCTGGAAGTAAAGTGATGACGCCTCCCCCTCGCCTACCCAAAAAGAACAGCCAAAGAAAGTTGGCTTTTGAGGCCGTTTTTACTTTTTTCCCATTTCCCCCTTACACCCAGTGCCCCCATCCCTCTGTCCCCTCCCTCACCACCCCTAGAGAACCCCTCCCAGCTTAGACTGGCAAGCTGTGTAGCCAATCCTCTTTCGTAGTAATCTTGCACCATTGACAAATCCACAAACATGAATTTGATCCCAAATGTTTCAACATAAAATGTGCAGGCGTCCCCTCAGGTGGTTACTCATCACAACCCCAAATTGAATTTGTCACATCACCTCCAAAAACATTCCAAAGCTTTTAAGCTATTTGATTTTTGCAATAATTCAAAGCAGTTTTTTTATTCAATTCCATAAACGTCAGATTTATTTTGTCTAATCCAGTTAAATTCTTGAAGTCTTTCAACCAATCTCAATATGGTAATCATACAAATGAACTATCACCACACAGCACCATACAATACCATTAACCAATCACAACTTAACAATACACCAACCAATCTCAACGTGAAACAATATGATGCATAAACTCCCTCCTCACAGCAGTCACCCTCCTTTACACTTTCTTCGCTATTTTCAAAACATCTTTTCTGACCAATCTTGTTTGCTTTAATTCTTCTTTTCTCAGGAAAAGGAAGTAACAATCACTCACAAGTACTTTACACAACTGCAAGTGAAATCTCAAACAGCGTGAAATTACCCTAGTCGATGTAGATTCGCCCTGTGAACAATCAGGTTCCACTAACACTAATGAATATTAGTCAATCACAACAGTTTGTCCCTATAGTTAAAAATGGAAGTGATGGTACCTCACAGTCTGCATCAACTGATCTCTTTACAAAACAAGATTAGTATGCCGGGACCTTTTGACTTCTTGGAGCCTGCAATCAACTTCTTCAGTTTATCAACTATTTATCAATCTCTTCGCCACTCACTTGCTTATTCATACCCATAATACTGCATTTTAACCCAATAAATTACCGCAGATGCAATTACCGCAAACACAATCACACATTCATACTTTTAACACCGCAATCGAACGTAACACAATTACCACAAATTGAATTACCGCAAACTTCTCCCGATTAATACTCACAACTTCTTTAGCAACCACCTTCTCATTTCGCCTTCTAATACCACTTTGCCAGTCTTCCAGTTCTGGGCATTGGAATCAGGAATCAGAACTTTTTGGGACTTGGACATTTATTTTGTAGCTCCATTCAGGGTGTTGACCTAATCTCTCCTCTGCTACCAAATTCCTAGTGTGGGAATCTCGCAGTTATCTCTCTTTGGAAAATTTAGTAAATGTGGCAGAATTACCTTTTATTGCTATTACCCTTTTTCCACATAAATATATATTCTCAAGGTGACGAATCTTTGCCACCGTATTTTGACCAAAAGGGCTCCTCAATAATCACAAACAAGCATTCAAATATAAATAAATAGTTTTGTCAAGAATGAGAGTTTACGAGTAGTTTAAAGAGTTTTATTTTATAATTAACGATAGAAGTTTCTCTGAGTCTTTATTGACTAGTCAAATATCAATCAGATTACAGAATTGATAATAGAAAAAAATAATTAGTGCAGAACATATTATAATAATCATACAGCACGTTCCATTAAGTGAAGAATCCTTATTCTAAGAATTGGGCACAAATGATGTCAGTCAGAACCCATGAAGTGTTCAATCATAAAGGTAGGAGTGAGATTAGTATGAAACTAATTAATAATTGCAGAGTTTCCCATAAAGAAAAAATAAGGCATAGAGCAAATAAACATTGGCATTAAGCTACGGGTTTTGTTAAATGTCACAGGGACACAAAGCCTTTTGTTCTGTTCTGCAGCCTTTCCTCGCCCTCTCCAGCTGCTGAATCAAAGTCTGCCATCTGCTCCAGTGCATCTGTTCTTTGCTCTCGCTTCTCTGCTCACCTCTGTATAGATCTGTTCTGTGAATCACCTCTGCTCTGCTCTCTTCAATTCTGCATCTAAGTCTGAAAGTCTGCTGTTCTGTTCTCCTAACCTAGGAACGTGTTTATAAACAGTAAAATGACACAAAACATGTGGGGTGTTTTTGTCTTCTCCAAATGAAATCCAGCATTCTCCTGAACTCACATCTCCTTCTTCCTATCCACACGTAATTCAGCAGGCGCTGGCTATTGTTTAGTTCCTATATAAAGTTATCTCATTTCCTAACCTTAGAGAGATGTGTTATTCTAACTAAACACATTACATTTGCTGCAAGAGACAATTATTATTTAAACAGGAAACATTAGAACTTATTTTGGCAATGCATTTTGAAATTCATGTGTGTTATACTCCTACAGTAAATAAATGAGGCTTTAAGTCAGTTCACGAATAGAGTTCTTCTTTAAAATAACAATCTACCAGCAACTAATACAATAGCTGTAAGGTTTCTGAGGTCATTCTGAGCGTCTCTACAAGGTCGAATGAAGCTTCTTCTGAGCTAGCTGCATGCCAAAAATTCTATTTAGCTGTCAATGCTCTGTTGCAATTTTCTTTTGGAAAGGCGAGTTAAGTTAATACTAACTATACACTACCACTGCACACATGTTTAATAATTATTTTAGGTTAAGAAAACATATCCTGTAATTAAAACTAAATCTAAACTTGTCATATTAACTATGAATTATACTTGAACATATTTTAACATTTGAAAAGAGCATGATTTATAACGGAAAGGTGTCTGATTAAAGGCCTCTAAAGCCTAATGTTTTCGTTTTCTCAGCACCAAATTTCTGCATGTCACATTTTAAAATGCATTTTATGTTTGAAGCCCAGGTAGATTGTAATGTTAATTTACTATGGAAGTCGAATTTTTATTTTGTAAGTTATTTTCTACAACCCCATCCCTTTGTCCCTCTATCTGACTTTATTCATTGCTGTGTCCTTCTGTTCCTGTTCCTGTCCCTCTCTCTGTTGCCCTGCCTCTGTCAATCTTTGTCCCTGCCCCTCAGCCTCTGTCATCCTTTGTTCACCTGACTCACTCTCTTCCCCTGTCCCATCCCCACTTTCTCTGAACTCTTCTGTTCTCCTGTCCACATTTCTTCCTCTACCCTAGCCTCTGTCCCTGAAACTCTGCCCCAACCCTTGTCCCTATCCTTGTCTCTGCCTTTCTACCTTTGTCAATGTCCCTCTGTTTGTGCTTGTCCCTCTAGCCATGTCCCTCTGTTTCACTATCTGTCTCTCTGTCCCTTTGTCTATGTAAATGTTCCTATTTTCCTGTTTGTCTACAACTGTGCATGTTCCTGACACTCTCCCTTAAGTTCCTCTGCCTCTCTGCATTGGTTTCTCTCTCTGTTTTTGTACCTATATATATATACACTCCCGTGTCTGTCCTAGTTCTTCTCTGCCAACGATTGTGAGATGTCTACAGAAATAGCAATATTGTAATGAAAACAGGCAGTTTTAAATGAGAAATGTCCCACCAACATGCATAGATTAGCGGGGCTCTTACACTTTCCACCATTCCTAAGGGCAGGAGGACTTAATAAAGTTGCATAGGTTGGAGATGGTGTGTATTAGTTCGCATCCTTTGATTTTCCCAGAGGTTGGTTTGGGCCTTCCTCAAGGGCAGGGGATTATAATGGTTAATCCCCCCACACCTTGCTCAAAGGCGGGAGGTTGGTATGTCTGAGGCTACTGGCACACCATTATCCTTGCTTTTTGTAAATCACTCCTGATGTTTGTAAACATCGGGGTGATAAAAAACCTTCTCGCCATTGAGCAAGCGAAAGAATGCCCAAAGTACTACCCTTTAATGGGTTATGTGTGAGTTGTCCCATCCATGCTGATCTTTTTTGCTACCCTTCTTCTCGCCCTTGGGCGAAATGGGGATTTGTGGAAATCAGTATCTCTCCCTGGCAGTTAAGCAAAGCTAGGGAGTTGATAAAAAATAAAGTAAACCCCCTGTGCTCAGGCTTGGTCGTGGATTTTGGTTAAGAGGCCAACTGCACTTTCCCTGCTGCTCAGCATAGATGTGGAGATTTAGCTTTTTTCCACACCTTTCCTAGGAGGCCAGAGTGTATGTTTAACTTCAATGATATTAGCCAGAAAAATGTGGTTGGGGTGAAGGCCTTTTTTAAATTCTTTAATCTTTACTTGTCTGGAAGATATTTGCATAAGTTCAACTCTGCCCTGAGTGCCCCAGCTGCAATGATGTCTCGATCTCTGGCGCTGATTTAGTTGCAATGGGTGAACACGGATCATGGGTGTGCACCATGACATCGGCCTGTCTCATGGATTGCGGGCTTTTGTGACTGCGGGGGTTCCCAAAGCATTGCCATCATAGTGGTGAAAGGCTACTGGCTTTGCCAGGAGTTCAGCAGCACGAGCGCTGTGTAGAGAACAGTAAGAAAGAACAGACCTTTTTTAACTGTGTCACTTGAATGAGATCTACAGGCTCACTTATTTATAGTTCAGCTGCAGTGTACCCAAGTCATTCTTGGCCTACATCGGTTTGGTGTGTGGTGCTCCTGCTGTGACAGACTGCTTTCTGGAGAAGGGCAGGTCAGAGGAGAGCCAGAGGTGTACCTTTGGGGGGGTGTTACACCCCCTAATAAATGTGTTATTTAATAAGTAGATGGGTGCAGAAGCTGCCAGTCGGGTATAGTAGGTGTCTGTCAGATAAAATACTCACTCAGAAAAAAACACACACACTCTTGTCTCTGTTTTGAAGGTCTTAAAGCATAGTTATTTTACAAAATACTGTTTTTAAGTACCCCTCACAAATTGCACTCTTTTCCTTTTCCACTGGCCCTTCAACCCTACTCATGCTCTGCTTCTCATATAATGAATAACATGATATGCCAGCGTGATTGTCGAAAAATCTGAAACTCACCCCCCTTCCCCCGTCTTACTGACCGAGCTATGCCCCTTAGGAGAGGGCACTTCAAAAGGAAGCAGACACCCAACATAAACTTAAAAGACTCTAAATCACATTTGGTGTCTAGAAATGGACTATAAAAAGGGGAATTTGTCAACTGTCAAGCAGCCCATCAGGCTGTGTGAGGATGAGAGGTTCTGCAAGATTTCTGCCTGTGACCAGGACTGTGGTACAAGGCCTGCCAGTCTCCCAGCTAGGTGAGGGGAAATCACCCGGGAAACCAAAGATCACCTGCCCCTGGAGCACGGAAAACAACCTTAACAACGCGGTCATAATATTACGTTATCCTTACAATGCGGTCGTTACAACGACCACGTTGTTAGATCGCAGTACCATTACAACGCAAGTTGTTACAACGACTTGCTCTAGATGGCGCTCTAAACTAAGAATAGTATAAGTTACTATTCCAACACCTTCCCTACTGTTGCACACACTGGAGTTGGAATAGTAAATTATACTATTCCTAAGTCCAGAGCGCCATCTAGAGCAAGTCGTTGTAACGACTTGCGTTGTAATGGTACTGCGATGTAACAACGCGGTCGTTGTAACAACCACGTTGTAATTGCATACGTTGTAAACGCATGCGATGCAATGGTATATATTCCTGGAGCACAAGTGCCTGCCTGCTTGCCAAGACCATTGTGCCTTGTGAAAAAGAGGAGAGTGCTGGAGGAAGCGAGGTCCAGTGAGGGAGCCTGGCAATTGGATACCAGTAGTGAAGTGTGAGGAAATGGCTGCTGAACCAATTGGGTTGTTGTCTGTGTGCAGGTTAAAGTCGGTGCTGCCCATATGCCAGAGCAGGGCTGCTGTGAAGTAAGCCATGACCATTGCTGCACCGATCAGGTTGTTGGTCGTGATAAGGAGTGAAGTTGCCAACCCCGTATGCCAGGTGGGGCCACCATAAAGATTACTGCTGTGGTGATCGGGCTATAGCCCCTGTCCTGAGTGAAGTCAGCAATCCTGTCTGTTGGGTAACGCCACCCTGAAGATTGGTGCTGTGCCATTCGGGCCGTACACTGTGTAGAGAGAGAGGATGGTGATGGTGAATGCCAGGGGGAGCACCGGAAAAAGGCATGGAATGGGGTCTGGTTGAGACCTTTCTTATGAGGAGGAGGCTGAGGTGGTGACCTGTTCAGCCAAACCCCAACTGAGGTCCAGGAGAACCTCCCCTCCCAACACCTTTGTGGAGGATTCCAGGAAATATGTCAGCATTGAGGACCCCAGGCTGCTACCATAGAAGGACCACATTTGTGGAACTTGAGGACACCCAACGGCTGCCTCTCTAAGGTTCCGTGTGAAGAACTCACCTGAGACAGCTGCTGCAGCTTCAGCTAAAGCGAAGGGGTGCGCGCTGGGAGACTCCAGTCATGCAGATCCTGCTGGTGCGAGTAAAACTCATTTACAAGGCAGGTAACCCTAGAGGAACTTCCTGCCATGTAGCTATTTGGCACTAGAACACTTTTTACTTTAATAATAGTTGGAGAGGGACCCCTGCCCTTCTAGTGGAGCTTAACCTGAATGTTGCCTCTAGTGAATGAGAAATAATCACTACCTTTCACGAGAGGAGCGTGGGAATCAGGAACCTGACTCCTAAAACACTAGACCCTTGACTTCAAGGGACTGTGTGCATTGTTTGTGAATGCCATATTTTACTTTTTTTTGCTATTCAGCATAGTTTACGCTTAGGCCCCCATAACGTTTTGTCCACAAAAGGTATCCATGCCAAATTTTAGTACTTTTTTTTTACAAAATACTGGGGATTCTAAAGTTATCCAGGGTTTGTGGATTCCCCTGGAGGGGACTAAGAAATTAGCGAAAATACAGCTACATGTGGGAACAATGGGGAAAAAGTGCTGCAGAAGAAAGTGTCTGTTTTTTTCCCTGCAAATGGCATCAACAAAGGGTTTGCAGCACTAAAATCACCATCTTCCCAGCTTTCATGAACAGGCAGATTTAATTCAGAAAAACAGATTTTGCAACACAATTTTGGCATTTTACTGGAACGTAACCCATTTTTCTTATTTTTTGTGCATTCAACCTTCTTCTAGTGAGTGGTAGAAATAGGTGTAAAACCAATGTTGGATCCTGGAAAGCTATACATTTATGAAAAGTAGACAACGTTCTAAATTCAGCAAGGGGTCACTGGTGTAAATCCTTCAAGGTTTTCCTATAGAAAGAAACAGCTGCAATAAAACAATATTGAGATAAAGGTGAAAGAAACCTTTTGTGTCTACATTTTCATCTGTAACTTCAACATATGGAAGATTCTCAAAAGCAATATACAGTTACGTCCACAGGTCCCTTCTGGTTGTGAGGATATATAGGGCGTGTAGGTTTACCAAGAACCCAAGGTACCCAGAGCCAATAACTGAGCTGCAAATTGCAATGGATTTTCATTGTGTACCAGGTATACATCAAATCATTTGGTAAAATATAAAGAGTAAAAAGTAGGTACCAAGGAAACCTATGTATTTCCATATTGGGCACAAGATATCGACTTTAGAAGTAGTGGCTATTTGCACATCTCAGAATTTGTGTGTACCCATAATAGCATGTTAAATAGAGGGCATTTCTCAAAATGACTTCTTCCTTACACACTATCTTACACATGAAAGGCACAATTGCAAAGAAGACAATTGTTAAGAACACTTGTTCTACTATTCTGTGTTCCCATAAGTCTCCCAATAAAAATAGTACCTAACTTATGTCGGTAGGCCTAGTGCCTGTGACAGGAAACGGCCAAAAATGCAATGTGGGTACATCACATTTTTCCACTGAAAACTGATCCTTTTTTTGCAATTTGGACCCTATCTCAGCCAGCAACTATGGAAACCTAGCCAACCTCTACATGTTTTTAAACTAGACTCATAGGGATATCCAGGGTGGGCTGCCTTGCATGGCTCTCACCTCATTATGTATCCAGAATTCCTAGCAAACCTCAAACTTTGACCAAAAAAACAGATTTTCCTCACATTTCTGTGATGGATAGTTCTGGAATCTGTGGGGAGCCACAAACTTCTAGGCACCTGGTATTCCCCCAAGTCGCTTGATAAAAATGGTACCTCAATTGTGTGGATAGCCCTAGTTGGCGCAACAGAAAACGGCCTAAAACACAACATGGATGCATTGCATTTTTCCACTGAAAAATGAGCCTTTTTTTCCAATGGGGTAGCTCTAGATTTTAGACCCTAGCTCTGCCAGCACATATGGAAACCTAGTCAACCTGTACTTTTTGTAAAACTAGGCATCTAAGAGTATCCAGGGTGGGCTGGCTTGCATGACTCTCACCAAGTTTGTTTTACCCAGAATCTCTCGCAAACCTCAAACTTTGAATAAAAAAAACACACATATTCCTCACATCTCTGTGATGGAAAGTACTGAAATATGTGGGGCTCCACAATCTTCCATCTACCTGGCATTCCCCCAAGTCTTCCAATAAACATGGTACCTCACTTGTGTGAGTAAGCCTAGTGGCTGCGACAGGAAACGGTCCAAAGTGCCACATTGACGCATCACATTTTTCCACCAAAACCCAGCAGATTTTTGCAAACTAGACACGGGGGAATTCAGGGGTGGGAAACTTATGTGGCTCTCGCCAAGGTTTTTTACCCAGAATCCCATGCAAAACTCAAACTTTACCTAAAGAAACTGATTTTTACGGCATTTCTGACAGGAAAGTCCTGGAATCTGCAGTCAGCTCAAATTTCCTACCACTCTGCTACCCCCCCAGGTCTGATAATACTGCTACCTCACTTGTGTGGGTGGGCCAGGTGCCTGCAACAGGAAAGGGCACAAATGTATTATGGAGACATAAAAATTATCTACCGCAAAACAACCTGTTTTTGCAAGGGGAGCACCTGCCTTTTTGGGCCCCGGATCGGAGGCCATCTAGGGAAACTCACCAAAAGCAGACATTTATGAAAACTAGACACCCGAGGGAATCCAGGAAGGTGTGGCTTGCATGGTTCCCCCAAGTTTTCTTGCTCAGAATCCCCTGCAAACCTCCCATTTAGCTAAAAAATCAAATTTTCCTCACATTTCTGTGTGGGAAAGCTGGGGAATCACTGGGCCAGCACAAATTTTCCACCACCCAGCGTTCCACCAGGTATTCCGATAAAAATTGTATCTCACTTGTGTGGGTAGGCCAATTACACGCACCAGGTAGGGGCCCAAAACATATATATAAATGATATATAAAACATATAAAAAATACATTCCCTGGTGTCTAGTGGGCTTCCGCCCCCCAGATGCCAAATTGGCCCTCTAGAGGGGACGTAATTCATTAAACAAAATCTTCAATGGGGATCGACCCTTGCCCAAGGGGTCACTTCTCTTAATCTTTGTAATAAAAAATTCCCTGCCTTCCAGTGGGTTTAGACCACCCAAGGAGCTAATGGGCCTAAATAAGACTCTATACAGACACAGGAGGAAAGGACAGAATGTATACATGAGAACCTCCCACCCATGGAGATGGAGTCACCTAAAATGTGCCCTTTCTCTGGAGGCGCTAGAAGCAAATGGCTTCCAGTGCATCCCCGGTTGCACTGTGTGCTCGCCAATGTCATCCGATCGCCGATGGGGTTTAGGGGTGGCAACGGAAGCTTTTCTGCCGCCATCCCAGGTGAGGGGATCACCAGTGATTCCCCCATGGGTATGTGCGAGAACGGAACGGTTCCGTTCTCAGCACATGCCTACTGTGACTAAGGATAAAACTATTCCATCCTCAGCACAGAATGGGTTAATTGCTGCTCATTCAAGTTGTGAGCCTATATTCCCCTCCTCTGTGTCTACTTCCCCAATAGAAGCCCTGGACTGCTTGACATACACTACCACTGAGAGTCAAGTGCTGAAGGGGTACTTGGCCCAGTTGCTTAGGACCCATAGTAGGTCGGGACTCTGGATACCCAGTGTAAAAGGCCTCAACCACCAGTTGGCCCTCTGCATGAGGTTCTGACACCCCCCACACCTTCCCCAAGGGTAGGAGGTTGATATGTCTGAGGGTACTGACACACCGTTATCTTGATTTTTGTAAATCACTCCTGATGTTTGGAAACATTGGGGGGCATTAAAAAAACCTTCTTGCCATTGTGCAAGATGAGGAGTGCTCAATATATAACCCTTTACTCAGGACTGGCGGTGGGGAAATTAAGAGCACCAGGGCAGGTGTAAGCTGCCCCATTCATGCTTATCTTTTTCGTTACCATTCCTCTCACCTTTGGGCGAAATGGGGGTTTGCAGAAATCAGTATCTCTCTGTTGTCTTTAAGCAAAGCTAAGGAGGTGTTGAAAAATACAGTAAACCCCTGCCCTTAGGCTAGGTAAGTGGATTTTGTGTAAGAGGACAACTGCACTTCTCCTGCCACTCAGCATAGCTGGGGAGGTTTAACATTTTTACACATCCATTCTAGGAGGTCAGAGTGTATGTTTAGCTACCCTGATCTTGGCCAGGCCAAGTCTGGTTGTGGTGAAGGCCTTTTTTGAATCTCTACTGATCAGGGAGAGTCTTGGATTCGTGGGTCTGCCTTTGCCAACTGAGTTATGTATAGAGCTGCCGAGCTAATTGTTTTTAGGTCTGGCCCAGAGATAGCTTTACTGTCTCGCCCCTTCATGGAATAAAAAAATATATAGTACCCCGAAATGGTCGCCACTGTGTTGTTATAGTTATGACCTCTTGCAATCGCAATTTAAGGAATTGCTATTTAGAGATTCCTTAAATTGCGATTTTTGCATTTGGGATGATGCATCCCAAATGCAAAAATACCGGTCGCAAAGGGGCAGATTCTGCTAATCTGCCAGTTTTCTCATTGATGCATGTGGCCCTAAGAGTGTTTCCCAAATTTCCCTCCCGTAGGTCCTCTAAGGAGTACTTCCTATTGCTTTAAGTAGGCAGGGACAGCTCAAAGCCAGGATGCGAGTTACAGAGATGCCCTAATGTGTTTGCTTCATAACTAAACCTGTTACAATCATGAACCTGATTGTCTGCTACAGAATATTGCTTTTGGAGTAGGGTAACAGAGAGCTTCCTCAGTAGAAAGATGCTGAGGACGTTGAGGCAGAAACAGCAGCAAGCAGCGAGCTGAGAGGGAGCGCTGTTACTCTCCTCAGCTCTCCCGAGCACCCTCGAGCACCCCGAGCTGATCCCAGTGACCCAGACCAGGGCCAGGTTTGGTACCAGAACCTTGTAACCGAGACCCCTGTCTCTCTCTTGGTGAGTGCAGCATATATTGGTTTGCTCATAACTTTGGAACCGTTTGACGAATCTTCATGAAACTTTCCATAAAAAGTCTCAACCACCACAGCTCCTCCCTGGAAAGTTTTGGAGATATCCGTCAAGTGGATGTGGTGGGGGAATGGGTCGAGAAAAAGGTGGGGTCCCAAAACACTTTTTTCCCATTCATTTTTCCATAAAAGAATTAAGCAGTGATAACGCAAAAACTGCTAAATGGAATGACACAAGATTTGGCAGAAAGGTACATCTTGGTCCAAAAAGTGTGATTTTTTGATGTGGTATAAATCCATTCACTATTTTGTAGAAATCAGGGCTCAAAAACATTGCATATTTCATGCCACGGAGTATCTGTAAAGCCGACAGATTGGAAGATAAGATCTGATTAGCTTCCACCACATCAACAAAGACCAGACCCTGAGCCCAACCTCATGCTACATGTGGCGATGGACATCTTACATTTTGAGCCCCTGAGTCGTGCAATAGCAGCCGTATTGCAGCGAGCCAATCAGAGCTCTCGGTCCTATCGGATTGATCAATCTGAATTCTCTCTTTTGTCGTTTTTTAATGCAGTACCCAACTCTACCACACCCTCCTTCCACCGTGGGGAACGTTTCTTGGGGTCCCCCACCATGGGAACCCCTGGGGTGTTACTACCCGGGGTAAAGAAACTTCCTGCCCCACCCTTCCAGTGGTTTTGGCCTGCGCCAATGGCAAGAAACATTCAGCGGGGGAAGGATATCTGGAGCCTATTCTGTGGACACCCTCCCTGCTCTTATAAAGCACTGGAATCTCCCAAGACCCCCTACCTCTCCTGTCCCCCATAAAGGTCAATCCACCCCTACACCCCCATCTGTGATGTAGGTATCAGTTGCTGTCCCTATCTCTTGAGGAGACAGCCTCCTCATGCAGGTGTAGTGCATGTAGTGTTAGGATTCAAAGGTGTACAATATGGCTTAGAACATTTGTATGCAATAATTTACTGGAAAGTACCATCCCACTAGCACCTGATTATCACTTTTACTCAGTCATATCAATACAGTTTGCATTTACACCATAATATCTTCACATGACATACATGTGCGTGGGACTTTCCTTTCCCATACTTATAGTTCACATAACCAAAACGTTGAACCCTTCTCAGAGCCTTGCGCTCTTCCATTTGCTCATTACTGTATAGGTAATGTGTGGCAAAACTGGACTTATCAAATGCTATAAATGCGCACCAGAAAGGGATACTATGTTTCCCGCAGCTAGACACCAATGTTGGAAAACGAGGCAGTATCTGTGAGGCCTGCACAAATAACATGACTACATTTGTCCTTCAGTGGGAACCAAACACCCAATTGTAGCGCCTGACTTTCAGAGGGTAGCGTTGCAGAGCAGTGTGAGGCTTACTCAAGGGAGGTGGTGTGGGCTAGTAATCGCCATTACAGGTGCACAGAAATAACACTCAATAATTAATTGTCCAGTCTGTACTTTGCTTTATAAAAGTAAGAGTACATTTATTAAAAACATACACTACTCAATACTATGCACCAATTTACAAATATCCATAAGCTGTTGGAATTACTTTGTGACACTGCATAACACCTCCACCCCTCCCGCAAGGGGTGGGGTCTAGTACCACTACTCCCATGTATGCACATCATCTTGCCCCCAAATGCAATTAGTTGTACATAACCTAGAATGAGGGCCCTGCGCACAAGCATCATATCAGTAGCGACCCACCCCATTACCTCAACAAGCATTTAAAATAGGTACACCTGCCCTGGTGATACACAACCCTGATGGACCATTTCCTACTGACCATGAAGTATA
Source organism: Triturus cristatus (assembly GCF_964204655.1). Lineage (NCBI taxonomy): Eukaryota > Metazoa > Chordata > Amphibia > Caudata > Salamandridae > Triturus > Triturus cristatus. Next base: position 1,151,889,720 of record NC_140583.1, on the reverse strand, counting down.
CACCTCTACATATTGAGGCTACCAGTCTGGGTTCTTCGCCTAAGTGCAGCAGCAAGAACACATGTTTAAGCATCACTTTAAAATGACAGTACTCATCACATTTGTAGATCATTAGAATGCATTGCAATTACAGCCCCTACAGGCATCACAGATGAAATCACAGGATTAAGTATATACAGCCAGACACCTTAGCAGGAATCTCTGGTAACATAACCCCACTTTGCTTATGACATCACCTTACACAGGTATTTCACATTGCACGTGACCTTCAGTCCCTCTGAAAGAAATAACGTGGTAAATGCATTTGTGGTGCAATTACTCCTCTTCACCTCCAGAGGATGCCCTTCTCCAGACATCCCCAGCTCACTCCCTCATCCCTTGGTGCACTTCGCAATACACCCCCAGCTGTAGGACAAAAGTCCCAGCCCGGGAGGATTTAAAATGCTGGCTTAGCCCTTGAGGGGCTATTCTTTTCATCTCCTCATGAGACTTGGGGGGGACTCCTCTTCTTCGGGCAGGGGGAGGCTACGTCCTCCTGCAGCTCCCCATGCACCTCATCACATCTGTGGGGGTGACCCCTTTCTCCTGGGGCCACCACAACCAGAGGAATCACAGTTTTTCCCTTGCAGGCCGGTCCAGACCTGCAAGGTATAATGAGCGCTCTTGAATATTAGAGCAGTGGCTCCCGCGCTGCTCCGGGGAGAGCCACGCTGCCCTTCTTCCTGGCGATTCACAACATCATTGGGGGTCCGGTCCCACCTGGACCCCATGCTTTTGGTGAGGGCTCCCGCGGCTCGGGGAGCCCACCCCCGGCCGATCCACGACATCGTTGGAGGTCCGGTACCACCTGGACCCCAAGCTGCCGGTGAGTTTTTCTTGAGGCTCGGGGAGCCCCCAACCAGCCGCTCCTCTCCTCATTGCTGGGGCCCGGTCCCACCTGGGCACCCCATGCTGGCAGATTAAAGGAGGACAGCCCGGGGTGCCCACCCCCGGCTGCCCCTGCCGGCTCCCTCCTGACCCGCACCCTCATGTGCGGCCGCAGGAGCCGATGTGTGCATTCTGGTCTGCCTGCCACCGTGGGGCCCGGAGATGGGGTCCCGGGCCCCCGGTGCCACCTTTATGGGGAGTGCACCGGCGCTCCCCATCTTGTGCTGTTCTGCGGGGGCCAGGGTGGACTCCTGGCACCCCGCGTGCAGGCTTTGCTTCGGCCCGGAGATTGGGTCCCGGGCCCCTAGAGACCTCTTTGTGGGGGGCGCGACGGCGCTGTCCGCCTTCTCCTCTTCTTCTTTGGGGCCCAGTGATGGGGTCCTGGGCCCCTTGGGCACATTTTCGCGGGGGCGCGACGGCGCTCCCCCATCTGTCATCTTCGATGGGGTGCAACGGCGCTCCCCCACCTCCTTCCTCACACGGGGCCCGGAGTTGGAATCCCGGTGGGATCCCGGGCACCTCCCTGACACATCTTCACGGGGAGCGCCAGTGCTCCCCGGCTTAATGTTCGGGAGGGGCCAGGGTGGGCTCCTGGCACCCCGTGGGGGTTCCTTTACGGGGTGCACGATGGCGCACCCCGACTTTACTTCTCTTGGTGGCAGCCCCTGGGACCTGACCCACCCCGGGGGCACATCATTGACCGGTGGCGGAGCCCCACATGCTTCGTTGTCAGTCCTTCCAGAGGTCAAAGGTCGCCTACCTTCTGGGGGCGTATCTCGGCCCCCAGGTGGCCGATTTTGGTGATCTTGGCCTCTTCTTGATCCTGGTGGCGCACCCAAGCCACTGGGAGCACTTTCCTTCGCCCTCCTGGTCACACAGAGGGTGGATTCAGCAGGGAGCAGTCTTCACTGGATACCTGCGCCAGCCTTTCACCTGGCTCTCCTCCTGGGCCTCTCTTCTCCCGGCGCATAGGCCCCTGCTTCTGCGCACTGGTCCTGGACTCTTCTCCTGCCGCTGTTCAGGATTCTGGGGCAGTCAGGTGGTTCCTCCTTTCAACTGCCCATTGCGCCAGGCTCCAGCACCCTCTGCCACAGCAGACCACACCCCAGAGAGGGCTCCTCTTCCTGTGCGAGTTATTTTAATGATTTGGGAGGGAGGCTGGCAGGAAGTCTCTGTTTTCCCTATCACACAGCGACACCTCACTTCTCTGCTCCTGCTCCCTACTTCCTGCCCAGGCCTCTGGCATGGTTGTTCAAAATGGCGTCATCCAGGGTCTCCTGCCACATGGTTTCTGAGAGCCCCTTCCCCCCAGTGCTGCCTTCTTCCTGGTGCAGCTTGGTGCCTGGCACCCAGTGACAGCTACTGATGATTTACCCTGTAACTCATCTTCTCTTCGTGGAGAGGAGGTCTTGGCTCTGGGAAGAGATGTCATTAATCCAGGCTGTTGGGGTCAGCCCCCAGCCAGGCCCTGGTTATGAGCTGACTGGAATTGCGTGTTTGGAATTTGTAGGCCCTAGGAAAGTGAAGCTAGCCCATGTGCTCCCTATCCTCATAAGAGAATAATGGAATAAACACTGTAAAGCATACTGACTTTCCCTGGCATGTTTCTTCCCACTGTATAGAGCCTATTCCATGTCACCACCCACTTCTGCATAAGTCCTGCCACACCATTCTCTTTGTATCTGCTCCTTGGCTGTGTACGCCAAGAATCTACCCTGCGCAGCCGAGACACGTGTGCACATGCATGTGCACAACCAGCCCGGTGCCCCTTACTTCATCTGCTGCGCAGCGGCCTAGTCAAGCTAGGGGGACATCAGTAAAATCCACATGCAGTCTCTTTCATCATGGGTTCGCTGTGGGTGAGTCCCAACTTATGAGGCTCTCCCACAGTAACAGCTCAACAAATAGGTACTCAAAAAGCGAAAAATCTGTGCGGCCTAGAGTGTCAGAACCACCTTCTAACAGAGCCTCTTTACCATCACATTTGATTGTCTGACTTGATTTTCATGCACTGCTTTTCAGTTAAAGAAACAACAAATATTCTCAACTGGTGTCATTCAACACAGACAGATAAATTACATGTACAAGACATTAGAGTTAGGATAAGGAAGACTCTGAAAAAATTAGATTGAGAAAAGTCATAATGTATTAGATCAAAAGGTTTACAAAGGGACATACAAAAATGTAAATGAACAAGATAATGGAACAGTTGTGACAGCACTGTACGCAAAATCAATGACGCATAAGAACAACCCGAACTTGTACTTGGTGCTTAAAGTGTACGTGACACGGAGACGGCGACGCAAGTGACAAGGTGAGATCAGCAGAGGACGGCGCAAAGTGAAGTGAAGGTGAAGTTTGGAATAATATATACAAAGGTTCTGAATTCAATTTCTTTACAGTAGAAGTAATTAAATATTCATTTTAAATAACCATAAGGCCATCAATTAAGCTGAGGAGTCGACGGCGTTTCGATCCGATCAAATTAGGATCATCATCAGGACTGGGCTGTAATATTCAAGACAGTGCTGTAGAAATGAATCGATCTTAAATAAGGGAAACCACTAGAGAGCACGGTTCAGTGAAAGTCTGGGCGTGGACCAATTGGACATGTTCCAGAGAAGGAAAAGCGACGTGATTAAGGGGTTCTGAACAAGCCGGGGGTAAAACTCGTGGTTAATGGGGGCAGCAAAAGCACACAGTTAAGCACACCATGAGAATTCATGTTTTTTCCTAGCTCTTTCCCTCATGTACTCCTCTACCCCTCTCTCCATGTTGCTCTGTTGTCTGTGCTTTTGCTCGCACCTCTCCTTGTGCTTTGCCCCTGCCCTCTTTGTTGCTCTCTTGCATGCTGCTTTTCCTCTCCATGCCTGCATTCTGTGTTGCTTCCCCGACCCATGCCCTTCTCTCTCTCGCCCATTGCTTCTCCTCCCCACCCTGTAGTCCTCATTGCCTGCTTGCCTGTGCACTTCTCTCCCGCTCCTTTCGTGGTGCTTCCTTGTGTTGCTTCCACTCCTCCCCATGTTGCTTCCACTCTCCCTTGTTGCTTTTGCCTCCCTTTGTGCTTTCACACCAGCCACTTTCTTTTTTTAAAAAAAAAGAGAACTGCTTTAGCTCAGTTTTTTATCTTTTTAGTTACCAATCCAACTCAGATCTGTAACTTAAAAAAACAACAGTTATTTTGTAGGTGTGTATGCATCAAAAACTATATTTTTTTAAATCTGTGCTGTGCAGCATGGCTAAGAATAGCCATAATCTAAAAAGCGGGACCTATTGACATTGCCTATGCATGTGTGTTTATCTGTTTTGCTTAGACCTTTTGAAGGATGCACCAATGAGTGTCCACTGGTGATTTCTTGGACTTCACAACTGATTAACTGCTTATTTCCGAACATCATAAACATTTAAAGAGCTATGCAGCACTTGCACATGCATGAATGGCTGGTTGAAAAATTCACCTAACTAATAACAGGGACTAATCGTCAGAAAGGTTGATATTTTGATGATTTGCCAAGTTGTTTAGGAATTTTGCACAACCAAAGTTTGAAATTCTGAGAAGTCTTTCTTCCAATGACAAACTAGGAAGCAGTAATTGCTCACACGTTCTGACTCTCGGAAGGGAGTTTGTAGGTTGAGCCTGAGCCAGCGCGCATGCGCTGCTCTGCGAGGCTTCTTGTAAGCACTCAAAACTTACTTTGTGTGGGTCTGACTCCCCCCACGCATTGGGTTGGCTGTTGCCGGTGTCAATTTCTTATTGTAGCCTGCAAATGGCTAAAAGGTGGGCGCATGTCCCACCTTTTTGTCAAATGTTCACTCCCACAGCGTTTTGCTTGCGGGAGCGAGCAGGGGCGGCGCGCAGGGTGGCAGCATTCCTTTCCTCGTGGGTCAAGTTACATAAGGCGCCATGCTTTCGCTTTTGCTTGTATACCTTCACCAACTCCTGACTTTCGCCTCCAGCCCATTTAATTGAAACTAATCTTTGCAGGCGAGTCCTGTCTCCCTAATCCTTCTCTGAGGAAGCTCACAATCTATCAATTACGAGGAAATCGGCTCACAGAAAGGCCCATTATGAAGAATGTGGCTGACCTTAGCGAGTTAACGAGGTTATAAGAAGGGGTGATAGTGTGCCTCAGTTTTCCAAACGCGAGGCCTGATCCGAAGGCAAACACTGACCAGGTAATGCCAAAACCCACAGGGATTTATTCAAATTTTACATTTCTTTCAAAATTCCATCCTCGGTTACAGGGCAGCTATCGCCCAAGCTTTGTCTTTTCGGAAGGAGGGTGATTTATTGTTCATGCTGAGAAAGTCTGTCTGAGTGAAGAGAGCATTAATCAGCCCCTCTCCGCTTCTTAGAGAAAAATCCCCCTTTCGTCTGCAGTTTTAAAATATGTTTATGAAGGCGACTGCAGCGCAGACCCGGCGAGCAAGAAAGCAATGTTTTCTTTCAAAAAAGGCACAAGTCTCACTGAGCGCTTTAAGTGCTCTGCTCCTCAGTTGCCTTTTGGGCTCTGCCGGTGGGGCCATTGGAGGAGGGGGTGGGGTGGAGCCAGGGATGCTGTCTTCTTTATTCAGGGAGATATCATGCAGCTGAAAGCAGCCCCGTCCTGTTAATACTTTCCAGAGGCGTCAGAAGCAGACCTGCTGGCTGAGACCCTCTTGGTTACTCAGAGAGTCTGTTTCATTTTTGCAACATTTCTTCCGCCAGCCTGTTAATTTATAAATGCATGAAGACCGGTGGAAGGTAAGATTCTTCCTGTTTCTCTTGTAAGCCATGGGCTGGACATTGGAAGAGGGGGCGGGGTAGAGCCGGCCAAAGCATTAGAAACAAGATTAATTTTACCTTCCCCCTGTCTTCATGCCTTTACAAATTAATAGGCTGACAGACGAAATGTTGCAAAAATGAAACAGACTCGCTGAGTAACCAAGTGTGTCTCAGCCAGCAGGTCTGCTTCTGAGCCTCTGGAAACTTTTAAGGCAGCTCTAATCACTGTGCCTCCTGGAGAGCCCCGAACTTGCATAGTAATTATCTGCTGAGTGCAGGAAGCATGAGTCACCCATAAAGCACTGTCTGGGAAGCCCTTAACAAAAAGAAACATTCTTAGTGGAGTGCCAGGACAAAAAGTAACAACCAGCATTTGCAATGCAACAGGTCTAGCATTTACACCAGTTTCGACTATTGGCATTGTAAATGGCAATGCCTTTTATTTATGTTTTGTTTTTTGAAACATAAATAAAACGCATTGTCATTTACAATGCCAATAGATTAAACTCGCATAAATGTGAGACCTATTGCATTGCAAATGCTTGTTTTCTTTGCGAGAAATTCCTTATCACTCAACATTTACGTACTGCCTGTTCGAATTTCACACATTTATGAATTAAAATAGATACATATCTCTTCAATTTGTCTTCCTATGATTAGCAAATATTGTACTTTAAACACATTAATATGTGTTTGTTTTTATACATAAACTATGTGCAGCATTTCTGATAGGCTATATAACAAATTAAGTATACACAAACTGTGAATTTTCTGAACATTTAGTATAGTAACTGGAAGCCATTGTTGTAGCTATTGACCTACACTACTAATCAAACAGACAAGTGTAATACATTGGGTTATAATTTGGGGTGAGTGACTTCCCACCAGAAGATATCAACATAACTCTTGTCAGGGTGAACCCTCAAAGTCACTAAATTAACCTGAGTTCAAACCCCTGGTAGCTATTGTACTGAGCACACAGGCTAACTCAGGGAATAGTGTAAAGTATTAGGCAGTTCCAAATCAGCAATAAAGTCAAAATACAAAACAGTAAAAATACCAAACCAAACTAGAAATCAGAGTAATATTTGATAAACAAAGTGACACCAAACATGACAAAAATTCAACACGGGGAACCGGAAATATGAATTTTTAAAGTCTCAAGTAGGAATAGCGCCAGCGTCAGTGATAGTCAATGGTTGTGGTAGACCAGGACCTAGGCACAATTTCAGGCTGGCCATGATGGAGTGTGGGTCAGATTCAACTACAAAGTTTGGCCTCCTCAAAGATTTTACCTTCTGACTTGGGGCCAATCTATATTCAGGTGGGTGGCTCATTTATCACTCAATTGACGTAATGGAGGTGCTGCCTGCCTAATTTAGAAATGACCGCCAAGCTGGCAGTAATTTCTAAAGCACTGGCAGGAACCGCCATTACAGTAGTTCCAGTCAATGCTTTTTAAAGTTTGGTTCAGTGCTCTGTCACTGTGTTTAGTGCAGGACAGTGTCAACATGACAGAGTCTTGCACCAAACTGTTTTCTTTAATTTTTCAAAAAGAAAATTTCAAAGTGGGATTTTCTTTATGAAAATAAAAAATAAAATGCTCCGCTCGCCTTGGGAGTTCTCTCCAATGATGAGGGGAGCATTTAGCAGTTTTCACTGTCTTTTATAGCCAGGGTTTTTCTGACAGTGACGGGCAGTAAAAACTCTAATTCTGCCCATCTAAATCAGTTGGGTGGAAGTAAAGGTCTGCCTCTGATGACCCTTAATCTACGGGGCTGTCAGAGGGGTTTAATCACTGGGGAGACTGAGTAGTCTCCGCTGTGATTAAACCTATGGTCCGTCTGCATTTAACCGATTAACAGGGGTGCAAATTCCGCAGCGGTGCGGCGCTTTGATCTAGTGGGTGGGGGTGTGTCGGCCAACGGACGTGCGCAGCACTACGGAGGTAGTGCTCGCGACGGCCATTGGCCGACAGAAGCAGCGAAGGGGTTAAATCAGGAGGGCGGACTTCTATGTTGAAGGGAAGAGAACACTGCTGCCGTTGTGATGGAGTTTCCTCTTTGCCAACATATATATTTATATGTATATATATTGGGCCCCTAAGTTTTTTAAGTTCCAGTCCCAAAAAGGAGTATACTTCTTAAAACCCAGGACCTCAGATGAGGCCCTTAAAGGCTCACAGGGTTTTAGGCCAAAGCCAACAGCAGGGTCCAGTCCAGGCCCAGTTTCCACTGGTCACCTGGGTAGTTGGAGGAACGGCCTCTTGTAGATTATTCTATGCATGTAGCTTGAACAAGAGGTCAGCCTTATGACCTTAGAAGTCCAGTGCTTTGTACTGGGTACATGAGGGATCTGCTCCAGTCATTCAGGGCACATCTCAGGACACAGTTAGCAAGTCCACCCTGATTCTGTTCATCCTCAGGTCCAGAGAGTATTCTAAATTGCGTGCTTAGAGGTACCACATTTATGCCTGGCACTAGCTAGTGAGTGGGAATGATCCCTGGACAAGCGCTAACCAATGAGGTATAAGTTTTAGGGGCCAACCCTACCCACTGTGGGCATTTTCAAGATAGAGAACGTCTATGGCCACACTAAACATGGACTCTGAGGGCAAGGGGTGTGTGTGGGGGGGTGTATACTATGATAATCCTGGTATCCTTTCCATCTAACACTAAAATCCAGTTTGGGACAGTCACTGTGCCCACAATAAACCCCAAAACAGACATCTAATAGAACAAAAACACGGTTCTACAGCAAGCAGGCAGTGGAAACAAAAGAATTGCTTTGGCATCCTGTTCGATTCCTTTCTAGTGCGGCCCACATGTTATATATAAAACCCAGAGACAGAAGTCCGGTAAGACAAAAGCAGAGTTATTCAGCAACCAGACATTGGGTTCACAACAATTGTATTGCTACCTTGTTCTCTCTATTTCAAGTATTATGTGGAGCAGACCTGTCAAGCAGGATTGACAATTTGCTGTCAAAAAGAGACCTGTAGCCCCACCCTGCATATTCTGACAAGCCCCCGAGGAGTAATCTATGTACATTCAGGTCAGTGTATTGTTTGCTCCTGGGATGCACTTCACACCTTTTTCACACCTAATTAAAGGTTAAACCGTGACTGGGAGCTGTGAGAGGATTATACCAATTAGCCTTCTGAGAGTTCAGGCAGGTAAAGAGTAACTTTCAGAAAGTTACTTTTCCTTGATTTTTATTAAAAATCAGACGTTGTATTGAACTTGTAAAGTTGTGTAATTATTTTTCTAGCTAGTCCAGTTCCTGAGATACAGTATTAGTCTTTAATATTGCCTCCCAGTGTTTCTCTGTGGACCAGCTAGCCTTCCTACAGTGAAAATCACTTTTAGGTGCTTGTCACAGTAAGTGCATTTTAGCTTTAAATTTCGGCATATCCAACTTTTAAATACCATGCAACCTGAGTTGTGGGCTACAAGACCTATATAAGAGTGACTTATTAATATTTAAAAGGAAGGTTTTTGCCTGTCGAAAGGGTTTACATTGACAGGTCACAGTAAATGTTTTGTATTGTGACAGTCAGGCTACACTGGTAGCTTCAAACATCCACTTCTCCTTTCAGGTATAAACTGTTCATGCACAACTCCCAGCACAGACGCGTGTATGCGGCTGCACTAGGAACAGCGCATATGCTGTCAAACGGTCCATTGTCCCAGTCTATGCTCGGAGCACACATTTAAAGGTGCGAGGAAGAGCAGACTACGGCTGCTTACCCTATATATAACACAGGTCCTACTGAATTGTCTAGTGACCTGAAATGGGTAGAAGTATTACTCTGCATGTGTTCCTCTGGGTATTTCTGAAGAGCAATGGAGGGCCAGGGACATTGAGGCCCTCTCCACTCTTCACTGCTATTTGACCGCTCAGTGCCTGCGGGTGCCCAGAGGTTGGAATTTCAGGGCTCACAGGTGTGCGATTTGATGAGTTTGGACCATAAGTTAATGCTGCGACAGAAGAACGGTAAGTCACAGCCAGTGGAGTCTTAGAGTCTTCCAACAGAGAGACACTACATCTATCCCTGAATGACCATTGAAGTTTCTGCAAGCCGCTCATGATGAAATAGACAGTTTCCTCTGTCTGCCACAGTTTTCCAGGGGTGGCTAAGACTGCCACATAGTGAATTCATGAGTTTTCACTCAGGCTAGCATAATGGTGAGCATTGCTTACTGACTGGGGCAACTGAAAAACGGTTGCTCAAGGAAAGTTAGATACGTCACTCAATGACTTGCCAACAGTGCCGGATTGAACCCTGTGGAGCCCCTACACAGTCAAAATTTCGGGGCACCCTCGCAAATGATCTCCTAATACCCAATGCACCAGGTTATTTTGCAAACTGACAGCTGTCAGGAGATGAGCTTTTAACAGACAAACTGTTATGTGAATCTGATGTCTCTGGTTTATGTACTTAAGATGTACAACAGTTGTTTGCAGTCGCAAACGGGAAATCAGCCTGTTTGTGACCGCAAAATAGGTCTATGCAATGTAGAAACCCAATTTTGTGAGTAGTAACCTATTACCGACTCGCAAAATAGGGTTTGCGACTCGCTATTACGAAGGGGTGTGCCAAGGGCGTCCCTTCCTATTAGCGAGTTTCACTTCTATGTACAATTGTTTTACAACCGCAATTGCGCTTGCAAAACATTTGCAGTTTACCACCTATTTCAAAAAGGTGGTAAGCCACTCACAAATGGGAAGGGGTCCCCTGGGGACCATTTCCCCTCTTGTGACCGGCAGCAAAAAACAATTTGCTTTATTTAAAAAACAGTCACAGACATGGTGGTCTGCTGACCCCAGGAGGCCACCATCTCTGTGAGTGCTGGCCATTCACAATGGGGTTGCAAATTGCAACCTGCCTCATGAATATTAATGAGGCAGGTCATTTGCGATCCCAGTGGCTGAAACACTGTTGTACATTCCATTTTGCAAGACGCAAAATGACGCAATTTGAGACTCGCAAAATGGAAGGGTGTACATCTGGCCCTTTAATTTGTATTTTGATCCGTTGTCACGGGCCCCTAAAAGAAGTGAGGCTCATATTGTCGGTGGCTACTTTGCCTTGTTGATAATCCGAAAGTGCTTGCCAAGCCTTATTACTACTCAACAACAAGAAACATTTGTGATATTTGCGACACAACGTCCTCCTGTCTCCTCCCCAGACTCCACCCCGGAAATGTTGATTGCTGGGATTCAGAGCTTAATTTGAGCTGATGGTTGCCAGTTAGGGCCACCAGCACTCATTTTTGGGGACAGACAGTTATCTTTCTGCATCACGCATTTAACGGACAAACAAAGCCGGAAGGCGGATGAATCTAAAGATGAAAAGCCGCCACAAAAGAAGAAAGCAAGATCCTGTAAGAGTGAGTTAAAGGAGCAGGGAGTGTTTGGTAGTGGATTAAAGAGGCATGAGGAGCATTTAAGACTAGCAGTCTTGGTATTCGGGGCACTGACATTTAATTCGCCAGCCATGGGCTTCTGAGAAGAACTTCAGGCACCAGCACTCATTCTTTCACAAATTAAGCGATGCTCTGGTTGCTTCTAGGGGCTGGTGACCTCAGCAGCTTGGTCTCGCCCATATAACTGTTATTAGGCACATCGTAAATCTCTGAACCACTCGTGTTGCTTACCTGTGACCTGTGGACCTGGGGCAGAGGTGCAGGGCCGTTGGGTGTCCGGAATCTCTTCTGCTCGATCCCGCCGACGCTGCTGTGGTTCCAGCTAGCAGCGCGCGGCGAGCGGAGCGCGAGGACTATAATCCCCAGAATTCCTGGCTCTGGAGCCCGCCCCCAATTGACCAGACTTCCGCGCCCGGAGGCGCTAAAAGCGAGCAAGCTCCCTCGGTGGAGCGGGAGCCACATCATAAATCTCTGAACCACTCGTGTTGCTTACCTGTGACCTGTGGACCTGGGGCAGAGGTGCAGGGCCGTTGGGTGTCCGGAATCTCTCCTGCTCGATCCCGCCGACGCTGTTGTGGTTCCAGCTAGCAGCGCCCGGCGAGCGGAGCGCGAGGACTACAATCCGCAGAATTCCTGGCTCTGGAGCCCGCCCCCAATTGACCAGACTTCCGCGCCCGGAGGCGCTAAAAGCGAGCAAGCTCCCTCGGTGGAGCGGGAGCCACATCGTAAATCTCTGAACCACTCGTGTTGCTTACCTGTGACCTGTGAACGTGGGGCAGAGGTGCAGGGCCGTTGGGTGTCCGGAATCTCTCCTGCTCGATCCCGCCGACGCTGCTGTGGTTCCAGCTAGCAGCGCGCGGCGAGCGGAGCGCGAGGACTACAATCCCCAGAATTCCTGGCTCTGGAGCCCACCCCCAATTGACCAGACTTCCGCGCCCGGAGGCGCTAAAAGCGAGCAAGCTCCCTCGGTGGAGCGGGACGCGCGCGGGACGTGCCGGGCGAAGCCCGGGCAAAGGGCGGGCCGTCTACGGCCGTCCAAGGCCGACAGAGGCTGGGCCGGGCCACCCCCCTTTACCGTTGGTTGCTGAGGCCTCTACAAGACTTATCTGTGAGAGCTTCATTTGAATTAGTTTTGTGTATATGTGGTCGGGCTTACCTCAAGTAATCTGCTCTGTTCTGTATTTGCCAAACATTAACAGTTGCTTATATTTCCTGTATTGTATTGGAGGTGACAGTGCGCTACCTGTTCTGTCACACAATGCCTATTCGCCTTAGTAAGACTAGGAATTCCTTGGTGGGGGGTTCTGTTAGGGGGACATTAGACCACTTCATTACCAGAGCTGCTACCGTCTTAGAGCAAGAGATAGCCATTACAGAGCGCCGTTTGTCTTTGGACCCTATGTACCATAAGCGCTCGTCCCTAGGTCATATTCAGCACGCACTTTCACCTCCGACCCCTAATACTGGCACTGATTTTGTACTTGACGCTGGCTCCTCTCCGCAGCTACATGATTTAACAGACATACCGGTTACATCAAAGGTTATCAATACACATATTTCAAACACACAATCTACAATGGATATTTCTTCTGAGGACTTGATTCCAATTAAAATTGTTAAAAATAATAAGAGAAAGGTTGTCAGAAACAAATCCACCGCTCCTAAGTCTTTAGTAAAGAAAACGTCGCACAAGAAAAAAGGGAGGAAAGATGCCCACCCTGAGCCTTCTAAAGTTATTTCTCAAACTCCGTTGATTTCAATACCTGTAAAGCCCTCACAAGATTCTACACAGTTACCTATGTCGCTTCCCTCTAATTTACTGGGCGACATAGAGCACCTAGTAAAATCATTACTCCTACCCTTGGTGGAGAGGGTCCAAAATATTGCAGCACAGCTATCGTCCCTGGAAGCATCAATTGCTTTAATTATTGCACCAGATCGGGAATTGAACACCTGTTTGTTAAAAAACTCTATCCCTACCCCCAATGCTTGGCCCCCCTCATTTAATCAAAAAGTCAGCCAGTCAATTCCACCGGCTGGAAAGGAGAATATACATGCTCCCACGTTTACATCAGAGGAAAGAACTAATGGCGAAAGAGACTGTAGAGGTGACCAAATACACAATTCTGTCGAGCCCCATCGCAACAATGTCAACATGCAGCCACCCCCGAATAACAGGAAGGGAACGACTCACCATATCGACCTGCCTCCAGTAGCAGCTCCTTATGTAGTGATACTCACAGGTGTCCCGGATCTGGTCCCGGGTAAAACAGAGAGACACCAAGAACTCAAAAACAAGGTAGTACATTGGCTGAGTCAAAATAGGCCACTTCCCCCTGATATTAATGGCGAAATACTCCATGTGAGAAGACTGAGATGGGTGGGACCCAGACCAAAGGATATCCAGGGAGATGTCATCATCGTAAATTTTAGAGATCGCAGGGCATTGCATCACATAGTGGACTGGTATACCTTGAGTAGGGCCACAGGCATCTCGACGCATGATCTAAGTTATTTTTATCCCCGTTCTCTTTTGTTAAACCCTCCAAAACCACATTTATTATCCACGATTAATACAGAGGCCCACCATTTTACTTTTCCTACTTCAAACCGATATACCACTCTCTCCGGCCTAGATGATTTAGACTGACTCTCAAACCCTGAGAGTGAGGCTGGCAATTTTTCCATTACGAGCCCTCTGCAAAACATTCTAGATTCTTATAATCCTAACCAGAAGATTAACTCTATGAGCTTTGGTAAGTCCGGGATGAAGTCAAATCACGCCACTGATTGTCACCCCTTAAATCCTGAACCTGATAGTTTAACCGGCAGTTTAACACCTAACTCTCTTTTGACCCACCACCCAATGAGTGATGTTTCACTCTTACTAATTCCCTCTCTATCTCAGGAAATTACTGAGACTCCGAATGATACCATGAATGGTAACACCTGTAATAAAAAATCCCTACCGGGGGACAGCCTATTGTCTTGGAACGTGGCAGGTCTCCTTGACAAATTGACCAACCCCTTATGGGTTCAAATTGTATCTCGCCATACTATCATTTGCTTGCAGGAAATCTGGACCATCAATGAACTTCACCTCTTAGGCTATAAGACCTTACACACACCAGCTTCTCCTAGTTCATATGGCAGAAATAAGGGTGGGCTCTCAACATACATATCTGTGGCATGTGGATTATTACAAACAAACTTTACTGGGACTGAAAATTACCAGATTATTTCCTTAACAAGTGGACATTTTAAAAACATAATTTTGGTTAATTTTTATAATAACATCCCAAGTTCCCATTATGAATCGGTTCTCAATGGTTTAAAGGCCGACTTAATAAAAATTGAGAACCACCTCAAAACTGATATGTTGCTTATCTGGGTGGGGGACTTTAATTGTCCACTGTGCACACAGAGTAATAAAGGCACCTGTGGTTTGGATACTATCACCAGTGATCCCTCTACCCATTTTTCGCACATCAAACTAGGAAACGTTTTAAACGGTCTAACATCTCATTTCAACTTATCATATGTGAATGAGTTGTATTCTCCACCAAAGTGCTTCAAACCAACTTATAATGGGAGAGGTTGTCACTCTACAATTGATTACACTTTATTATCCTCCAGGTACTCAGAGATCATATTCAATTGGGAGACTCTTGATACTGCCATTAGTGATCACTACCCTATTGTGGTGACCTTAAAATTAACCTTACTTGTTAATTCTGACGTAAGGAAGAACCCGTCCTATACCCCGCCACATAAGTTGGGAACCACTACTGGGCTTTATTTAAAATGGGATAAATTAGTCCCCCCTGCTTTTCTTAACTCATTGGTCAAAAATACCTACGAGCACATACAGATATGCTTGTCAACAACAGAAAGTCCCCAGGCAATCAGCCATTCTTTTTCCATAATTACGATGGAGATTAAAAGATTACTTACACGAGCCCCAAGGAAAACCTCATCATGCAGCCAAGGCTGGTTTAATAGGACCTGCTCTAAAGCTCTGAAACATTTAAAAACTGTCCTAAAATCTGATCCAAGAAACCAGTCAGAATTACGGCAAGCCAGACAAAATTACCGTGCAGTTCGACTGGCCAGAAAAAATCAGCTGAAATCAGAGACCTGGCTAGCTTTACAGGAAGCTTCCAGTAATAGGGATAATACCGCCTTTTGGAAGGCAGTAAATGCACCTTTCTTGCAGTGCACCCAGCCAACAAAAATTGATTTAGCTATAACCGCTGAAGCCTGGGTTAGTCACTTTGGCACTTTATATAATATACCAGACCCTAAAGAACATGTGGGCGCCTTGGAAAGTCATCCTAACCCTCAGACAGAGTCAAACTTCTCCAGTCCTTTTCCTCTGGACGTCTTTTTCGACTGTGGTGAGGTACTTGTGGCACTGAAAGAAAGCCCTTCTGGGAAGGCTCCTGGCCCGGACTGTGTACCAATTGATGTTTTTAAATCACAGCCGGATTTGTGGGCCCCCCTGCTGACCAATGTTCTAAATTCTCTGAATGCCACAGGCTTTATTGCCACATGGCCTGAGGCGCTTGTAGTGCCGATTTTTTAAAAAGGCGATAGGAATAATCCTTCTAACTATCGCCCAATCTCACTGCTCGACTCTTTAATGAAAGTCGCAGGGCGAATTATTTTAAATAGAATTCACGATTGGATAGGTGAGCAAGACATAATTTCCAATTTACAATATGGCTTTAGACAGGGTAGAGGCACTATTGAGCAAGGTTTGAATTTGACCCTCATAATTGCCAAATACACTCAGGCAAAAAAGGGAAACCTTTTTGTGACTTTCGTAGACCTCAGCTCCGCATTTGACTGCGTCGATCATGAGCTCCTCTGGGAATCTCTTGTCGAGATTGGACTAGAGCCCCCTATTCTCGCATTTATCAAAGAGCTCTATAGGGGAGCATCAGCCCGTGTTAGATATGGCAGACGGGGAGAATATTCTGATAGGTTTTATATTAGGAGAGTTGTAAGACAGGGATGCATATTAGCCCCTTTACTTTTTACCCTCTATATAAATTCTGTCGGCCACCATCGTAACAGAACTTACTATGACTACCCTACTATAAATGGGAAACCCCTACCCATACTTCTTTACGCGGACGACGCAGCAATAATGTCACAGACTCGCATGGGGCTTCAAAGGGCAGTAGGTGAATTTACCGATTTCATGTCACAGAGAGGTTTAAAAGTTAATGCCTCCAAAACCTTCACCATGTCTTGTGGCCTAGGAATTGGAAAGAAACAATGCTCCATCTTTTTAAATGGTAGTAAGCTGGAAAGCACCGATAGGTTCCCATACTTGGGCATTACTTTTGATAAGAGGGGCACCTGGCGGGCTGCCGCTCAAGCTAGGGGTGCCGCGTTTTCCAAAGCTATAGGCGCACTGATTAACTTCTCAAAAAAGCTGGGGGGACGTCCGATTAACCCCTTATTACAGATTTACAGGGTTAAGTGTGTTTCGACCGGCACTTACGGATCTGGGATCTGGGGAATCGACTACGCCGATCATATCCAGCGTTCTGAGAACTTATTTCTGCGCTATCTCCTGGCTGTCCCACGTGGTACATCAACATATGTGATGCATAATGAACTTGGCCTCACGCATATTAAGGACATTATAAATTCTTCCCCCATTATTTTATGGCACAAAGTCTGGACCAATCAAGAGACACATTTTAACAGGGAAATCATCACAGACTGCCTCAGCCTGAATGAGGTTGATAATATTAAGTGGCTGAAATACGTAAGAAACCTGTCATCCGACTTAGGGCATCCAGAATTTTTCTCTGACCCCTCAACTCTGAATAAAATACCGAGAATTACATTAAAACGATTAGTTTTAAGTCACCTGCCTAATCGACGTTGGTCTCTTCAAAAATCTAAGAGCACGGTAGTTGATCACCAACATCTACTACAACTAAAGGGATTCAGCAATATTTATTTTTAATACCATCCCCTTTCATTCGCATGCTCGTGACTCGTTTCCGTACTGATACCTTTTTCAGACTACTAACATTTCCCAATCAAAATTGTTGGTCCAGAAATTTGGAGAAATGCTCTTGTGATGGCCTGTCACTACAATCTAATATTCACTGCATCTTGTTCTGCAGGTTTTATCAACTGCCGAGGGTTACCTTTTTGAAACCACTGCTTAAATCATGGGGACTATGTTCCTGTAGAGCGGCCTATTATAAACTGAAAACACTGGACAATCCCTTAGCCATTGCTGTGGTTTCCTCTTACTTAAACGTGATTGTGAGAATAAGGGCATCAATGCAGCCCTAGATGATACAAGATCTTACGCTTGCTGTGTATCTCTTACTCAAATGATTTCATGATGGCTGCTATATTACTGTAATTATGCTTAGTGTACTCTTTGTAACGTTTTTATGACTTTTTGTGATATTTTAATATTGAACTTTATTGACTTTTTTAAATATGAATATTTGTACTTTTTATGACATTGTTTTTACATATCGAATAAAGTTTATAATTGAAAATTGAACTGTTCTTACTAGTACCCATTTCAGGGGCATCTAGATAATAAACGGCGGAGGAGATGCTACTAGTTGTACTCGAACCTGTGGCTTGTAAGTTACAAACAGGCCTCGCCAGGAAGGGGTAGCTTGCCTTGCTTAGCTATCTTACCCACTATTCAACAGCACATTTCTGCCTTCTCTGTGAGCAAAAAGAAGCCTTTCTAAACACTGCCATGTTTTTTTTCTAATTTAATTTCAAGGCATTTCTTGACTGCTTGAAAAAGGAAATAACCCATTGCTGTTTTGGTATTTAATCGAATAATGTACTCCCGACACCCATCAAGAGCTTTTTAAACATATTATAAATCATCTCTGGTTGTGACAAGGTGGCGGGCGCTTGCCCTGCGCTTTAAAATGCGCAGACCGCCTCTATGTCACAGACATCCTAGTGATGTACAGTTGGTGCCGGGGTCCATTATTTTGCATTAAAATAGTTACGACATTTGGGTGGTATCCCCGCCTCTCTGGTGTTGTGGCACTGGTGGTATTGTGTTATTCCTGGATGTTCAGCGTTCCATTCCTGGTCAGTGTACAGTCAGCAGGAGCAGAGCCTCTCACAGCTGAGGGTCAAAGGTCGCATTCGCCTGGTGTCTTCAGAAGACTGGCCGGAGGCAGCTGCCCCGGAAAGAATGTTCAAATAAATAAGCACAGCTGACACAGGGCCTGCGTTGACGGTGATGTACCGATGGATGGGCTTTTGTGGGCCCAGGCAGGGCCCGCTTTGAGACCAACACAAGCATACATTATAATAGCCATGGACATACCTCTGACCACAGCCTGAGTTCACCACTGGCACTTAAATGATAGGCGGGCTAAGTGCCTACTTCAATAGAGCGCTTCTGCTCCTTGGAAGTATAAAAGACTGCTTCGGCCTTGTAGTTGTGTTTATTTTTATTCAATCTTTATGTTAGAGTCAGTTTCTTTCTTAATGCTGGGGAGCCAATGTGATATGGCAAAGAATATATATATTTGTCAAGTTGGGAGTCCACTAAAGCATTGCTCATTGAATGTTCACTCCTTTAAAACCTTATCAAAAGAGGCTGATGAACTATACCCACTTGAGGTCCACCCGGAACAATGTTTGTTCATTACACAAGGTTCCCTTCCCCTTCCATGTTTGAACTCTAGGGGGCTTATTTACAAGCCCCTTGCGCCGACGGTGCGTCACTTTCCCATATAAAAAGTGGCGGACCGGCGGTGCTAGGGGCTTGTAAATAAGCCCCACGGTGTTCTGCCACTTCGGCCCTGATTACGTCGGACAGAGGTGAATTATCACATGGAATTCTGCTCTCTCCGACTATTAGATGGCAAGTGTTTCCACGCCAATATTTCCTGCCCGTAAATCCAGCTCATTGCCCGTTTTTTTCAGCCAGCGGGTGGCATACAATGCTCCTCCTGACAGAAATCATCTTCCCCTTTCCTCACCTCCACGCCACCCAGAAGTCGACACATACATTTACCATCTGCTCTGAGCTCAGTAACAGTAAATTCACATGCAATCTCACATTGCTTCAACTTGTCAGGACCACAGAAGGCTACAGTCGAGGGGGTGGGGGGGTGCTGCTTGGAGAAACCTGAGCGCCAGGGAACTGCAAGATATACTTCAAAGTGTTCCATCTAGTCTCTCTTCCGTAGCTACAAAACATGCATCTGTTTGGGCAGTTAGTTGCTTTGAATATGGAGCATTGCCTACAAGTCAGTTTATGCAACTTCTGAACCCCTTTGATGGGCTAACGAGAGTGAAACAGCAGTTGTGTTTGAGGCAATAGCAGCTATAACTTCAGAATTATAATATGAAAGATAAGTATGACGTGAACCGACGGGCTAGAATGCAGCGAGAGACTACAAAAAGATGCCTTCATGCATTGCGATTGACGATCCGGTCATATATATTATATAACATGCTTATTTCAGGATCAGAGCTGAAGACTAGTTCGGCCAGATGGAATGACGTTCACGCAGCGCAGCGCGGCTTGAATATGGAAAAGAGCGAGCACACATTTGTCACAGGTTTACTAATGTCACATTGCACAGGGTTGCCCAGCACTGGCATCTGTTGCACTGCGAATACAGGAGAAAATAGTGAAGCGCCACGTTTAGTAAGAGTTGTGCGTTAATGAGGTCATAGGCCACCCTTGTGCAAAAAAGTCATTTTTTTACAGTGGTTAATCATTGAGGTACCGTTCAAAGATGACCTCGGACGATTGTGCATTAAACCGATACTTAAGGTACACCTTTAAGAACAAATGTGACACATTTGAGGGCAAACCGCCTAAACTGAGTCAATATTGTTGCAAATGCCCATCTTCAATGCAGGACTCTCACACCATGTTCTGCGTGGGCCTTGTTTTGCCAGGTTTCATTTGGCCCTAATATTGCACAGAAAGCCAGATCACGGTATTTTGGTAGCTCTGAGGAAACGTGTGGGTGTTTGCCCTGTTCCCTCCTGTTTGGCCTCCTTTGCAAAGATCTGGGCGGGTGTGACAGTTGGGTTTGCCACTCTGTGACGCGCATCTGTTTTTCATTGCACCACATGATATTTTGCGCAGAAAGTTGATTGATCCTGTGATTTGTGCCACATTGTAATGCCGCTGAGCATCATGGGCCGCCCTCACAATCGTGTAGTACATCTGGGCCTTTGTACTTTGTGGCCTCTAGCCTCCTTTTTCACCTTGGAAGATGCTACCTGTCTCAACCAGATTTATGAAACTGGCCCAGCCTTGGGGGTCTTTTACAGGCAGTCATTCCCTAGTTGCCTCCCTTATTGGCCTCACAGGGCTGGTGGACCATTGTCCGCTTTTTGTGTCTGGTTGGGTTCTCTGTGTCATTAGACCCCAGAAGCAGTAAAGCTGAGAATCCTGCTATTAATAGAGAGGGCAGGGATCCGAGCAGATCTTGAAGCCATGAGCTGCACTAGAGCCCACAGCCGGTGCCAGTTCAATATGTTAAATAAAGCCCAGGCCTCATGCCGTACATTCCTTAAGATATAATTAGCAGATGCAGCCTGGTCTGCTCACCCGTCAATCAACAGAGCACAGATGCTCAGGTCAGCCTCTTAGGCAGGGTGCAGCCATTAATCACACCCCTCCCTGTCCTAGAACTCACAATACCTGCAAGGAGGTTCAAGGAAAGGGCACATCACTTGAGGCCAGGGGGACATCCTCTTTCCTATCCCAATCATCGGCCTGATTCTCAAAGGTAAGCTTGCACTTTTAAGTTAGTTTACTATTTTTTTTGCTATTCACAAACTACGAGTTAGTAGTAAGTTCTCGACTACGGAGATTCCGCAGTCTGGGTGGAGAACTCCGCACATAAAAAGAAAACTCTGTTGTGAATGGCAAAAATATAGCAAACTTTCACAAAGTTTAAGTTCACTTTTGTGAATCAGTCCCCATGTCTTAGAAGTCACCATAGCTGCAAAGCTGTGTAAAAATATGCCAATTAACCCCTTTAAGAATGGAGGCAGTGCTATTCACGTCACACACACTGTTTTAGTAGTCAGTTTAGCTGCTGAGTCACGTCAGCGCTCATTCATTCATTCACCCTCTGGGGCAGACTCACCCTCACTCAAATCACATGTCTTTTTTTTTTGGTGCTTGTAGAGCGCAACTATCACCCAACGGGTATCTTGGCGCTAGTACGTGAATCCTCATCAGGCAGTGGGGGGAAGAAACAAGCATAAACTGACAGGGCGGCTCCAGAATTTAACCAACTCTGGGAAACAACCATGTTTTAATCTTTTTCCTAAACTGTAGCAGATCGTGCATCTGTCTAAATTCCAAAGGGATGCTGTTCCAGAGCGTGGCCGCAGCCGAGCTAAACGCCCTTCCTCCTGATCTAGCTCTTTGGGTTTTCGGGACTTTCACCAGACATGCGGTGGCAGACCGAAGGCACCTTGATGGAGTATACCATGTAAAGATCCCCTGAAGAGGAACATTCGCTTGTGTTAGAACTCACCACAGCTGCTGGGCTGTGCAAGACTGTGCCAGACTGTGCCAAGGGATTCATTCTCATAACAGGGTTGATTCACATCACCCTCATGTCTTAAAATACACCATACCTGCAGAGCCGTGTTAGTACTAAGACAAGTCTTGAATCTGACTCTGCGTAATGGAACATGTGTACCATGCTTGGGTCAGGAGTTTCTTCTGCTAAAAATTTTTTTATGTCCTACTGTGATGTCCAACAAACTGTTAATTTTTCTTTTCTGTAAAACTACTGTATGGGAATTGATAGTGTTAAGGAATTTTTTATTTTTTTGCTTTTGTGTGTTATTAACAATGTGCAGCATGTGATTTTCCCTTCGATCATAAAGGTATACACTGATATAGTACTATTCTCTTTATATCAAATTTACTACGATATGTAGAACTGTATTTTCGAGATCCTTGTTAACTACGCCTCAATCTAGGCCTAGCAGCCATCTTGTTCAAAATGGATGTTTCCCTTGTCTTCCCCTTGCAGGTTCACTGTTTGTCATTATTGCAGTACACAGTCAATCAGAATCAAATATATTTAGTTCCATTGGCGTTGTTCATGCTGTTCTCAAAGAATCTTCTTTGGCTAAGTCACAAACCTGTAACTTTACTTTAAGGTGCATCTGCTAGCCTACTGTACCCTATTCATCCGTAATAGTTTGCTGTTTGTTGTTCATGTATCTAGTTTGTTCCACAATTTCTGGATGAAATTAGCATAGAGCGGGTAGAGTCAGTATATACTTAGGTGCTAAGACAGCATGACGCTTAAGAAAACAGTGGTCTGATTTGCCAAAAATGTAACATATTTGATCATACCACAATGACTATGCAGTTATACTTATTTCCTATGTGAAAATAATGTATAAAACCCCTCGATTTTTGGGTCAGCCAGAGACTTTTCTGAAGACTTAGGTGCTGCTATGGATGCTGTCTGGTTCTCCTTTGGTTTTGCTGCCAACTTGGAATATTTTCGATTTTGCACTTCTCTGTAATGCTCTATCTTCTGAGAGCCTTCTTGGCAAATGTTCTGATTTGCCTTTTTAATTCTTGGTAATAAATCCTTAAAACTATTCCACTGATCTAGAACTCAGTTATTGAGTAGGTCCTTTTACTTAATTCACTGCATTTCTGATATTTGTGATGTGTTGGGAGGTGCTTTACCTAAGTGTAGGAAGGTGGAATCTGACTATATGGTTGCCCCCAACTTTCTGCCTGGTATTTGAGTGGTTTTTGACTAGTCTGGCTGGGATCCTGCTATCCAGGACCCCAGTCTATCTGCTTTCTCCCTAAAACTAATGTGAGTACCCTAGGTACAAACCAATTGGATACTGAGGATACCCTGGCAGTCCCTTGTAGATGGTACCCTAGGTACCCAGGGCATTGGTCCCACAGTAGGCCTACCAGGGCTGCAGCTCTTATTGTGCCACCCTGGGACAGCCATACAAACTGACACCACCAGACCACTACTGTAGTCTGGGTAAGGTGGTGCTAGCACCCCTTACAGGGATATAGGTACCCTATATCCCACCCCATTACAACACATATACTCTCATAGGTCACCCCGATAGCAGGCCTTGGTAATCCTACAGGGCAGGGTGCTGAGGTATGTGTGAGGGGGTACCCCTACCTGAGTAGGGCCCCTATGCAACCTTCGTAAAATTATTGCTGGGTTGTTTGTAGTGTAGCCATACCATATACTCTTAACCGCATTATAAGTCTATCGCGATAACGCGATAACTTGAGAATGGCTACACAGAACCATATCGTGTTTGGTGTCAAACATGTAGGAATCATACCCCCAGTCCAGCCATGGGCAGGAGGGCACGATTCCCCCCTGCTAGAGGGGCGACATGGGAAAAGCGGCAGAATTTAGACACCAATTTAAAAGTGCACCCGTAGTACAAAATGGATGCTACCAGCCACCCACACGACTCTGGCTGCCTGTTGCTGGGGAAAATCCCAGCCTCGGCAGCTGGACAATAGGGATCCTGTTGCAGGGAGGTGCCAGCACCTCCCCAGACAGACTATGTGAATTGGAACTGGGTGGGTGCACCTTAGGATGCCTTTCAGAGTTGCACGTAGGCAGCTACAGCGTCTACATTCTGCATACACTGCCTGGAACCGGTTCAGGGGCATCCTGCTCCTCGCCCAGGCGGGAAACACACAAAGGGGAAAGGGTGTAGCCACCCTTTCCCGCCTCACCTCTCATTGGTGGACACTACTCTGGACACTCCCCTAATCTTGGGGATAAAGGTGAATAACGTGGCCCCAGAGCCTCAGATTAATCTTGGACTTTACAGACTTGACCTTCGACGAGCTGAAGCCCAGCTGACTGAAGAAATCTCCCTTGGGGTAAAGGAGTTACCCCCCTGCTTGGCAGGCACCTGAAACACTGCAAGTGACCCGGTTGGAACTTCGCTGCTCCTACGGACTTCGTCGACTCCCAGTGCCCTTGAGGTGGGTTTCCTGAGCATCCCAGAGGCCAGTGAGTGTGCACAGCAAGGCCGAGCACCGTGGACCGCGTGGGTGCCGAGATCCCCATTACCCCAGGACAACAGCCACCTCTTGCATAGCACACAACCCTTACCAGTGGGGAAGTTGTGCTTTGGCCCAAAATTGAGCCAACCTCTCTGCAGCAACTGTGCCAAAGATCAGCACCCTAGCTCATTCCGGTGGCCCGTGGGCTTCCTTTTACGCACTCCAAATTGCTGCCTTCCCCGGTCCCTTGTCTCTCAACTTGTGGGCCCGAGCGGAGGACAATCTTAACTTACAAGAGTTCCTCTGGTTGCTCCAGGCCTGCTCTACAGTCTCCTTGAAAGAGACCTCTCACAAACCTCGTGCGTCTGCACCAGTAGCTTATTTGTTATCTGGCATGGGTTGCGGTTGCCAAGGCTTAGTGGATCCAATCCGGACACTAACACCGCAGCGACCCTCATCCAATGTGGGACAGTTGCCCTCCAGAAGCTGGCCTTCCTTGAAGCCTCCCGGAGCCCGTGGCTGCAGATCCAAGCTGCACCTCTTTCAACTTGAAGCACCCGACATTGAAGGGCTTTTTCCTTTGAGCTCCCTGGTCACTGTGCTGTGACCCAGACTCTGTCCCCTCTGCTTTCAGGTTCTTCTCTACAAGATCTACAACTTCAATCTTTACGGTATAATCGACGCTTTTGGCTAGCAGCAGTTTTGGACATTTTCCCATTGAAAATCAGCCCGCGACCCGACATCGAAAACGACCTATGCACCCGGCTTCCCTGGGGCAGGTAACAGTGGTACCTTGGTACTCTCGTGGTAGTGGGCTCCTCAAAAGCTTAACTCTAAGTTTTCAACTTTGAACTCCTGCTAGAAGTGTCTTTAATCTGTTTAAATCAAACCGCGACATTCACCATAGGCTATAATAGAGATCCCAATAGCAGCTATTTCCACTGCACGCGCCTCCCGTGGGTCCCCTTCCTCATAACCTGGGGTGTATTCTTAAGGGGCCAGCGATCCTAAATGCCCTAGGCATTGTCTGTAGAATTCTCGTGGTTCTTATACCACTTTTTTAATATATAGTTTGGTCCCCCCCTGGGGCCCTATGATTCCAGTGCTATTTATTTGTATCTATCAATACTTGTTTGAATTGTAACTTTGCCTCTAGCCTCATAAAGAGACTATTGGGATTCTGTTTAGAATAAATATGTATATATATACCTGTGTGGACTACTCTTTTATTTGGTCATTCAAGAGGTTATCTATGGTAAAACAATAAGCTTAACACTCCTTCAAGACAGCCTGAAGGCTGCTCTCCACAGCTACCACTAGGATAGCTTTCTTTAAAGGTTGTCTTTAACCTATCACCATAAGAGTCGAATTGGACTGGTACAAGGTGTCCCCTATAACTAGAGGACAGCATATGCCAGGCCAACTTCTCACACTAAGAGACACAAAGCCTCATGAAATTAAAGTTTAGAACCACCTCCAATTAATTGAATTGTAGGTGTTCTATTGAGGTAACGTTTTGTGGTGTCAAATTGTGGGGTACCCCTGCAGCACAATGGGTAGGACAATAACATTGCTCAAGTGCGTGTCCCATATTTACTGACTGCAGTTTCCGCATCTTCCTCTGACCTTATAGCAAGAAATAGCAGGCTTTTAGGAGCTAATGTGAGACAAGGGACAACCCAGTGATGTCATCAGGAGCTTAGCGGTGGATGATGTCACTTCTGCTTCTCACAGCATTTTGGTAAACTTTCGGAATTACTAAACTCTCCTATTCAATATATAAAATATTTTTTTTCTGCTTTATTATCATGGCAGATGGAATTATTCACATGTCAGTGTGTTCATAATTTGGGCCTTGTCATGGCTATAGCGGTCTCTACCAGGCGCTTCCTAATATTCAGAGATAATAGCATCTAAACAGTTTTCTGCGGCTTGCATGGCCACTTTTCCTTAAAGGTAATCTCGATGGTCTCAGAGGACTCCAGGTTATGTGGGGGGTGCCAAATTTGAGAAACAAAAATCAGTTAAAAGAATGAAATTTAAAAAATAGAGAGGCCGCTGATTGCATGGTTCATATAGGATCCTGCGGGTTGGCAGGTAGACTAGGCTTGACTGTGTTTGCATAGTGCTGTCAAGGTATTGGAGGATTCACAGCAGGATGATTTCAAGACAATGAACTGCAGTGAAAACAGGGTTCTTGCCCTCAGAGGGAGATGTCTGTAATCATAGATACAAAATATTTGGCCTCAAATCCGAATGACCAGGTCTATGAAGTCTGCCCAAGCCTGATATTGATACACCGGATAAACATAGTACTCTACCCTACCCTTACTCTCAACAATTACAATAGAAATCTTGTGTTGCATCATAAGTTCATAACACCTCTTCCAGAGGGAAGTGATGATGAGTTTATCAAAGGAAATTTGCATGTGGAATATGTAGACAGATATCAGGAAGATGAACATGTGTTCCTATTTAAAGAAGTCACTGACATGATATTCCTGCCTATGAGCAGCTAGTAAAGGTTGCTGAGGAATATTGGATTGACTTATCTAAGAGTCAGACTCTGCAAAATAATTTCAGGCTGCATATAAAGGAAGACACTTTGACTAACTTGAGGATCCTTAGGTTGAAGGCAAATTTAAGGGAGGTAGAAGTGAGTATACAGAAATGGAGTAATCTGGAAAAAATCAAGGACAAGTGGATTCAGAGAGTTAAGAAAATTAAGGAAAGGAAAGATTCGGGTGGGACACTATGGAGAGTTAATTGGAGTGACTCCGAAGTGGGTGAGTTTACAATAAAGTAGGAGCATGGAGTGGGATATGTGAAGGTGCTTTGGCATCGAGGTGTTCTTGCAACATTTATGAATCAATTGCCAAACTCAAGAGAGAGCCCTCATTTGTGGTAAACACAAGCTGAGCTGTTTGAAGATTTGAACAGTTTTTTCATATTGTGGTTCCCAGTGGTTTATGGGTGCAATTTGAAGTGGCGGTATAGTGGCCAAATGCAGAGCTCTCAAGGGTAGCTCTGATGTATACTCCAGCCCCTGAGGTCAAGCAGAACAAGTAATACATTTCTTGAAAGGACAGGTCCGACAGAAAGATGTTGTTTGGTTGAAGATAACACAAACTAAACAGGAAGCTAAAGAGTCAGTTGATGCCTATTAAGAATGCCCCAACAGTGGAGTTGAAAACCCTAATTTTTTGTTCCACTTTGTGTTTGAGCTGCGTCTGGAAATTAGTTCCCACATTCAGCAGAATGCCATATGTTGGCAGGGTAAACCTCCAGTATTGCAGTGATTAATGAATTGGAAATGAAACAGAAAAATATTAAAGAAAAGTTCATGTTGGCCCAGATGAAGTAAGCACAGAGAAGATTTCAGAGAGGTTCCCACATGGGAGATGCAGGTTACACTAATGTTTTTGGTGGTGGAATACAGGGAGTTGGAATTCAAGGCAGAGGGCAGGTGGTGCATAAGGGGGGCGGTGTTCCACTAGGTAGAGGCCGCAGTTTTCCAATTGACCTGTGTACTGGAATAGATGTGGACACTCTTGAACGGTGTAATTTGAGTCATTATTGTAGTACGTCGGGCCATTGGAAGAAGGAGTGCCAGTTTAACCCTAACAGAATGTCAAGCGATGGAATTGCAACTTCGATGCAGATACAGAACATGCTACAATAGTAGTAGTAATTTTATTGTTTAGTTAGTTTAAACCGTAACTATTTTACATAAATCAACATCCTTCACTCAGCAATTTAAAATCGTTTCAGCGTTTTATGGGATAATAATTAACATGAACATGCAGATGCACAGACCTCAGAGCCTAATATGTCAAAGCCCCAATTACCCAGACATTCCAAGCTCTGATGGTGCAGGTGCCTTAAGTCTCAATGGTGCAGCAGAATCTAGTAAATCCATGGTTGAATATGAACCAAGCTCCAGAGACGATGAGTTTGATCAATCACAATGATTGTACCTTTGAAGGGGAGTAGGATTACATACTTGGCACAGTCTTGGAGGTAGACCAGAGTGGCCTATGCATGGAAGGTGAAGTGAATGGCCACCAAGTGTCATTTTTATGGACACCTGTGCTACCTGTTCCACTGTTAGGATAGTGCAAGTCCTAAACCTCTCCCTCTCAGGAAAGCAAGTCCAAGTTATAGAAGTTGGCAAAAAACATATCATAAACTGTGTGTCAGAGAAGGTTCCTGTAAAGATAGGAGCCTTTGAGGAGGATCCTCAGTTTGCAGTGTGCGATTCACATCCTGTCAATCTGTCGGGCATGGATTTACTCTGTAAGTTAAACTGTACAATATATTGTACACCCGGCGGTGTCGAATTTCAGACTAATGATGAAGATGTGAATTTCAAGGTGGCCCCAAACTTTTTGCCTTCTTCCTCCTCTTTTTCTGACCTTCTTCTTGTTGGTCTTAGGACTTTAATCACTTTACAACTGCTGACCAGTGCTAAAGTGCATGTGCTTCTCCCCTAAACATCGTAACATTGGTGTATAGAAAATTAGCATATTTAGTTTACTTGTAAGTCCCTTCTAAAATGGCATACCATTTAAACAGGGCCTGTAACCTAACTGCTACTGGTAGGCCTGCAGCACTGATTGTGCCACCCACACACGTAGCCTTTCAAACCTGTCTCAGGACAGACACTACAGGGTCCTTGTGTGCAGTTTATTGCCACTTCAATTTGGCTTTTAAAGCTAATTGCCAAGACAAACTCCCCTTTTGTTACACATAGGTCACCCCTAAATTAGGTCCTAGGAGCCCATAGGGCATAGTGCTGTTTATGTAAAAGGTAGGACATGTACTGTTAAGTTTTGCATGTCCTGGTAGTGACACACAACCAAATTAGTTTTTCACTACTGTGAGGCCTACCCCTCTCATAGGTTAACATTGGGAATTCCTTAATACACTTTTAAACTGTAACTCCTGATTAGAAAGGAGTAGTACTATATCCCTAAAACATCTTTATTCAGCAGAAAGCCATAAAAGTACATACAAAAAGCATATTATTATTGTTAAATCAAGGGGTGCGATACATTAATAGGTAAGTTAATAAAATCTGTACAGCAATACAATTTAATAGAAAATTTACATACAGGGTATATGCAAAATCAAACAACAATAAAAACTGGATCACTAAACCGTAGATTTGTGGACCTTTGGGACGGATTACGAATTTGGCGGTGCTGCACCAGCTCTCTGCCAACACAGCACTGCCAAAGCCATGCAAGGACTTTTGCTTTTCACATTGGCGTTGCCTGGAAAACAGGCACCTGGAAAACAGGCACCGCAATGGGAACAAAACAAAAGTTCCAGCATGCCATGGACAGTGACGTCCATGCTATGCTGGAACGTTAGGGCAATACAGACAGGGGGGGCACATGTTGTGCCCCTCCTGAATATATCCCCATAGCGGGTACCTGGCGACCTTTGTTCCTGCACCGCTAGCCTTTCCATGATGGGGCTTCCTCCATGAAATGGCTGGCGGTACAGGAACTTGTAATACGCTCTACAGGACTGCGCCAATCCCACTGAGCATTTTACATTGTGACGCAGTTCTGCCACCTCCAGGGAATGACTGTTCCCTGGTGCAGTCGGTGGTCCACTGCTGGTACTACTTTGAAAGTTGTAATCCGGCATTCAGTGGACCACCACTGTTGCGCGATCCCAAGTCTGGCTGTCGGAAAGGCCCCGCACTCGTAATCAGCCCCCTCGTCTTCACATACATAATCGAAATCATGAGACCGCAAACACTATAGATTGCCTTGTATCGTTTCTCAGTATCTTAATCACTACTGCATAATCTTGTACACCCAGATGATGACAAGCTGGAAGAATCCATTTTTTTCGATGTCCTGTATACACTGGGCAGACAAACAAAACATGTTCGATGGTCTCATTGAATCCAGCACAGAGATGTCAGGGCCTTTCCGGATCCCTTGATACACACTGCCATTTAGAAGTAAAAGAACATAGAGGAAGAGCGTCATAATGGAATTTCAAGTATAATGGCTTAGATAAAAGGGGCTCAACCTCATCAAGGAAGGGTTCCAGTTTAAAATTATGGTTTAAAAATTTTTTACAAAATGCAGAAGCTAAGGAGCCTGCTGCCACTTGCCCAACATATGTGGATAGCTTGTGGTGCAAAAACAAACTCTTTAAGGCAGTCTTGGTTTCCCCATTAAAATCTGTAGGGGTAGTCAAAAGACTATCAGCCTAGCTGAATAAAAGATTGCTTGATATACCTAACCCATGGTATTTTTAAAGCACCATGTGACCGAGGGACATCCTTTAGACCCTGCTGATAGGGGAGAAGCTTGGGGTCACCCAGATTCTGCCCCAGTACAAAAGGGGCCTAAGACCTATTTTTGCACTGAGCGCTCTCTGTCCCAAGTCTAAATGCAGGTGAATACGTGGGGTGCTACCAGGAAGATTGGTCAGTGAACACATAAAAAAGTTTTTGACTTTCTCCAACGAGCAGTAATCTTTGTGGCCCCAAAGTTCAGCACCATACGATGCAGCCTACGCAGCTTGCATATTGTAAATTTGAAGAGCTGGAGAAATAGGGCGAAATTGGGGGCCACTTTGGGACCTTGAAATTCCACCAGAGTATAGTTCAAGCTTCAGCCTGCATTTTACAATGTGTGGGACCCAATCAAATCGTTTGGATAGACTGACCCTTAAGAATAGTTGCATCATGTTTAAAATCTTTGGAGTGGTAATGACAAATCCCCTTTATTGGTAAAGTTGGATTTAACATTACTATTTTAGAAATGCCACAATTAGAAAGTGACATAGGGACAACTAGAATGGGCCTCTCTATTATGTAAACCAAAAATATGTTCTTGCTTTCTCTTTACAAAGATAAATGATTCCAAAACAGGTTCCAATAACTTAATTTTCTTGGGCCTTGTGTCATTCACTTTGGTTCCATGATTCATTTCAATATATATTACAGTTCATAACATGTCACAAAAGGACCCCTTTCTTCATTTTATATATACAATCAAAACTATTATACACGTATAACATAACCCACCGTGTCAAATTTTCAAAGAAAAAAATGCAAATAATAGTGACGTTTCATATCTACATTTTCAAAACAAGAACTTTTTAAACCAGTCATCTATTCATAGAATCAAACAGCGGAGGCAATGAGTCACTTAATCTAAAAGTTGTCTCCTACTGATGATAGATCTTGTGGACTGTTGACTTGACTTTGGTGTATAGTGGGATTGTGAATCTGCAAGTGTTCCCACTATTTAGTCCTTTTTCTGCAGGTTTGTTCCCAAAGAGATCATGTTAATGTGTTTCGTACCCCCTTATAAATAATGGGGTTCTCATCAGGACAAGGATTGGATCTGTTCTTTCGTTATCTGTTGCTCCTATACTCGTAACTTTAATTTCATTTTAAGTTCCGGACTTTAGTGCGTCACTTGGGTGGTTATTTTGCCAATTACTTGTCGTGAGGTAAGGTTATTGACCTGGTACCCCATGGATTAACTTACCAGTTTCTTATAGCATGCTTTACAACTCCAGGGCAGAGCTGGGTTGCCCCCTGTTCTGAAGTCCCAGGGACACCAAAGGCTTACTGCAACCCTTCAACAGCACCTGGACTCTGCCATCTGTGAGTCCCTGCCCTGCCAATCGGTGCCAACCCAGTCCCTGGCCCTTGGTAGTGAGGCTTTCTGTGCTGTAACTCTTGCAGCTGATTCATTGCTGCCATTGCGCCAATCGGAACAGGCACAGTGCACTCGATGGCAACACATTGCCAGTTCCTACGCTTCTCAACAACAAAGTCTACTCGAATACACAGCTCAACGACAATGCATCACCCATCTTCAGTACTGCTCGATGCCGAAGCATTACCCGAGTGTGCGGCTCAATGATGATACATTGCCTACGAACCCTTCAGATCGACGACGACGCTTAACCTCCCGTCTCATTGCCTCATGTCCTCGACGTCGACGCGGGTCCCTCAAAGGTTTTGTTTTCAGCTGTCCAAGGCTGGTCCCTGTATCCAACCCGTACTTCATCGCGGTGTGAAAAACGGGTTATATTTTACTTGGCATAAGCGGCAGCCATTTTGGCTATGGTGTCCATTTAAGTTTCCTTCGTAATTCTCCCGTCCTCTGCTGCTCGTCTTTTTCTGCCTGTGCTATCTATTTTAGTTGACTTCCTGACTCAGCTAAAAGCAATGTACGTGCTTGTAGCTGCCAGTGCACCTGGTCATAGATGTTAACAGTCAATCATTTACTGCTGCCATAAGCATTTCTGCTCCCCCTCCCACTTTGCTGACCATGTGGTTTTTCATCTGTCCTTGTTTGGGATAATTATTTCTAAAACGTGTTCTTCCTATTTCTGTTCACATGCTTACACCGCACAAAACCTGTATATAAGACCTGCGTTCTGTGAATTCAATGTACTACCTCCAGGCAGCACTTGAGAGTGTTGTGTGAACGTAGTCCTACTCATGAGTGATTAATAAACTTGTTATTTATTTCCAACTTCAGTGCTAATCTCTATTTTGTTGGTCTCTGGACCCGTGGACAAAAGGTGATCCTGCACCAGTGTATCCCTAAAAAGGTACATTTCCACAGTTGGTGCCCATTGTGGGATCCCATCGGAGACGCTGCCGCCCGAAGGAGTGGTCTTGACGGTAGATCAAAATTTCCCTGAGGAAGCGCACTGCACGAGGAGACCTTTGACTTTGCAGGCCAACGTGACTTTTCCAGTTTTCCCGATTTGACCCTCCAGGTGGTGCCGGTCTCGACTGGGGTTTTCTTTGAAGTAATTTTGCAGTGACCATTAGGTCAACCAGGGATCGGCAGATGGAAGCTAGAGACTTCTGTTTCGTAAGGTCGCTGAAGCGGCACTCTTGATTGGTTTAGCCTAGGTCTTTTGGTTTGGATTTGTCATTCACTTTTAGCAAAAATTGAAAGCAGGTAACGTGGAGATTTTTCTCCTTTTGAAGTATTTGAAATGATAATATTTTACAAATTTTTGGTGAAACATGCCTGTTCTCAGCACACTTCGTAGGTGGTGTTGCTGCTCTGGTGGTACCAAATTAAGTTTGAAAAGAAAAAAAAGTCAGCCGGCTCCCCCAGAGGGAACACCTAATAAAGACATATATGTCAAATATGGTCTTTCTTTCATAATGTACAGTACACTGTGGAACAAATACACAAAGAAAGATTCAGATCTACAATAGCCTGTGAACGGGTCATTTGATTTTAAAAAGGTTCAATATGTAGAGTAGTGTTTATTTGAAGTACGAGAGAGTGAAGAGAGCAGAAGTTATAGCAGAAAAAGAACAACAAAAAACGATATATTAAAAAAAGCTCCGTATAAATTCCCCACTCCAAGTGCCCCTGAGGATGAGGTTTTTGATAAGGAGCATTTGTCTTCAGATCCCAAAGAACAAGATAAACAAGATGGGCGACAGACTTGCTCTACTTTGACTAGAGCAGAAAAAGATAAATTAGAAACCGCTGCTAGGGAGGATGCGCGTCGGTCTCACGCTGCATCGCTCATTGTAACTATAGTTCAACAGTGGAAAAATACAGAGCAATTTAATTTTGTTGAAACATTTGTTTGGAGGTAATATTTGATAATAGACAAATTTCTCAGGAACTAGAGCCAGCTGATATAAATACTGATTACAAACGATTAACCAAGGGGACTTTTCCTTTTTCAAACCACAAAAAGTATATGCTCCGGTGGATGAGGTTGCACCTGTTAGTAGTACAGTTGCTATAAAACCTATGCGTGAAGCTGCACCCCTGTATGTTTCCTCCGACAGCTGCGAGAACCAATAATGATAAAACTTCGGATGAAGCAAAGGGATATTTTATATACAATTGGGTTTACACTCCTTGGAGTAGAGCTGATGTGATGGCTCTTAAAACTGATTTGCCCGACCCCGGGAAAAATCTTGCTGCCTTCTATGAGCAGGTGGAAGGAGCCATTCAGTGCTTAATTTGAGCCGGTGCTTTCCGGTGCTGAGCACCGGCACTTAATTTGTTTCCAGTGGTCGGCACCTGCACCTTATTGTCAACACCACACTTAGGGCAGTCTGCCACAAGGTGGCGCTGCTCATGTAATTTAGTGATGAGCAGTAGAACAAGGAAAACAATGTACATTAAAAAATTGCTCAGACCTGCCTCCCCAGCCATTCCTTTAGCTTTGGGAACCTGGAATAATCTGAACTGTCGCATTTACATGCGGGAGAGATAGTTAGTAGTTTTTTGGCAGCGATGACTGGGACGATGGAGGGTGCAAGCTGCAGTGGCCTCCTGGCCAGAGCCCTGGCACTTCATATTTTACAAATTAAGCACTGGAGCCATTAGCTCCTGCACTATGACCTTGCCAGATATTGATATGTTCTTTGGACTTATTTTTCCCCCTGATATGTGGAGAAGAATACGTAAAATAGATGACAATGTAGCATATGGTGATACCTGGGAACATTTAGAACAAATAGATACGGAAAGGGAGCCTGTGCAGAAACCTCAGAAGGAGATATTAGATCTTCCTAAAGCTATTGTGACTAAGTTGAAAACTCTCATACCCCCTAAGAAAATAGATTGGACTACGTTAGCGTCCTGTAAACAGAAAAAGGATGAGCCAATTTCTGATTTCTTTTCAAGGTTTGAGGAAACATGCCATGATTTTAGTGGTCAGTCATTGGCCGATGATACGGGTAAACATTTTTCAATAAATTTGTCGTTAATATGTTACCGGAAATAGCTAGTCGCTTAAAGGTCAGCGAGCGTTCTTGGACCACGTCTTCCCCAGTTTCCCTTTTGACCATGGCCCAATATTATGAGCGACAGGAACAGGAAGCAAAAAGCAGGGAGGATAAGAAGGTTAAAGAATTAAAGACAAAAGTTATGTTGGCTCAAGTATATGGTCCACCATTTAGGGGAGGTGGACATGCAATGTATACACCTGGGGTGCCCCCTCTCCCTCGAGCAAATTTGTCCCCTGATCAGTGTGCTTATTGTAAAGAGACTGGGCATTGACGTTCTGAGTGCCCCCTTTTGCGAGGTTAGCAGTATCAGTGGGGAAGGGGAAGTATGAGAGGACACCCAGGGAATTCAGGAAACAGGGGAGGTAGGAGCTTGCCCCAGATTTGAAGCAGTTGAACAAGGACCAAATTACTCTAATACTTTTGATAGATTTCCAATTTCAAGGGCCCCAGGTAATAAGGGACCCTGGGATTAGAAACAACTCTATGGAGCAAAAGACTAGTGGGCTAAAGTGTATACTATGCAACGTGAGATCACTCGCGAAGCATCCCTTCGAAATCTGGGATATGATTGCATCGCACTCCCCAGATATGTTTTCTCACGGAAACATGGTTAAACCCCACTGATTATGCACTGATAGTAATGACCATTCCAGAGATGTATACTCTGTTGCATCTGGACTGAGAGGGAAAGATAGGTGGTGGGATTGCTATAGCATATAAGAAGCACCTCAAAATAAATTGGATATCTACACTTAGAAATGACAACATGGAAATAGGAATTTTTAAAAATGTCATCTCCCCCACGGATAGTTTGAATGGAGCCCTATTATATCATCCACCGGGCTCGAAGACTGGGTTTGCAGACAAATTAATCAAACTAATTGCTATGCATGTACTCGCTGCAAACAAGTTCTATATAGGGAGATTTTAACTTCCATGGGGATGACCTTACGAGTCCGGAGGTGAATCACCTCATGTCTGCCCTTGATTTGCTTGGCCTGACCCAAAGAGTGACTGGTCCGACTCACAATGCTGGTCACATGTTAGATCTTATTTTTGCTAACATAAACAACCTAGCCTGTAGCCCTCCAGAGCCGCTTACATGGTCAGACCATGCGATGGTCTGTTTTGCTGTCGAGTTGTGCTGCCCTAAGCATACTGCCCCTAGCATGGCAAAGAAACAAATATTGCTTAGACCTTGGCGTAATCTCACAGTTGAACGCTTTGAGGAGGCCTTTCACCTAGAGAAAGGTAAAACGGAGATGGGAACTGAGCTAACGTTAGAGGATTTCAACAAGGTGTTTTCTACTGCCTTGGATGCAGTCATTCCCAAAAAGAACATGACCCTGCGGTCAAACCGCCCGTCAGTCCCCTGGTACACCACTGAGCTCATGACGGATAAGTCTAAATGTAAAAGATTAGAAAGAGTCTGGGGTGCTAGCAAAGAAATCCAAGATAGAAGGCTGTATAAACTTTCCTTGACCTCTTATCATCTCAACCTAAAACGGGCAAGACGCCAATTTATCTTCAATCAAATTGAAGGTGCGGCGAATACCCCTAAGGCGCTCTTTAGTATAGTTAAAGAATTTGTATCTCCTCAGGCCAGCAGTCAATCCCCTGTGGTAACACAGGATTTTTGTTACCAGTTAGCCAGTTATTTTCAAGACAAGATTGCCAGAATCTATGCAAATTTTCCATCTAAATATGTGCCACCCCCTGATGTTCTTGGTTGTAGGCAGCTGGAAAAAAGGACAGGCAGTACTCTGGAGTGTTTCGCTCCAATTACTCTTGAGGAAGTCTCCAAAGCACTTGCCTCAGCTAAATTTGGCTCACCAACCGATCTCTGCCCTCCCAAAACATTGGCTCTGTTAGCAGCCAGTTGTGCACCAGTTTTTCTCCAACAATATAACCTATCTATTCAATCTGGGAATATTCCAAGAACATGGAAGGAGGCATATGTGCGTCCCATCCTGAAGAAACCTACGGCAGACCCGCAAGAACTTGGTAATTACCGCCCGATCTCTCTTTTACCTTTATTGGAGAAAGTATTGGAAGGCATGGTAAATAAACAACTAAGCCAATATTTAGAACTAAATGAAAATATTGGACCGATCACAATCTGGGTTCTGACCGGGCTACAGCACCGAGACTGCAATTTTGGCAGTCACGGATTCACTTAGGCTACAAATGGATGTAGGGGGCTCGGCAATATTGATTCTGCTGGACCTCTCCGCAGCCTTCGATACCATCTCCCACGAAGTGCTAACGGAGAGATTGGAATCCTATGGTATCCAGGGTAGAGCCTTAAATTGGCTATGTAACTTTATGACTGGAAGATCTCAGACAATCATGCTCGGGCCACACTTGTCAGATTCAATCCCTCTAGATAAAGGCGTACCCCAGGGCTCGTGCCTTAGTCCGACCCTATTTAATATCTATATGTCCCCGTTAGCCGGTATAGCAGAAAAATCGGGCTTTGAAATCATTTCTTATGCTGATGATACTCAACTCATCTTCCCGGTTGGCTTGGACCCAGTAGCAGATAAAGCTTGATTTGCCGGTGGAATGCTTGAAATCTCAAATTGGATGTCTCGGAACTGCCTCAAGTTAAACCCCGGCAAAACCGAGCTAATGCTGATAGGTAAAGCAACTGTCAGCTGGTCAGATGACTGGTGGCCCGCCCAATTGGGAGTTGCCCCAACTCCGAATCTATGTGTTAAAAATCTGGGGCTAAAACTAGATCAGTCTCTATCTATGAGGGACCATATAGCTGTGACAACGAGCTCGTGCTATTACAGCCTGCGTCTGTTGCGTAAAGTTCTTCCCTTTCTGCCCACAATCCACCGTAAAACCTTGGTTCAGGCAATGGTCATCAGTCGCCTGGACTATGGCAATGCCCTACTCGCCGGGGTAGGAGAGACCTTGTTGAGTAAACTCCAGGTCATCCAAAATACGGCAGCTAGGATGGTAATGAACCACCCAGCAGGTTCCGCATTGGTCCCCCTGTTGCGAGAACTTTACTGGTTATCAGTGAGGAAAAGATCGTTTTTAAAGATCTGCTGTCTCACGTATT
Organism: Triturus cristatus; assembly: GCF_964204655.1. Classification (NCBI taxonomy): domain Eukaryota; kingdom Metazoa; phylum Chordata; class Amphibia; order Caudata; family Salamandridae; genus Triturus; species Triturus cristatus. The sequence goes on along the minus strand of NC_140583.1, from coordinate 1,151,851,722 downwards.
CGGCACTCAGCGGTAGAGGCCCCAGATATCTCCAAAAGAGACTTGTTAAGTATGCTCCTATCAGAAACCTGAGGTCCGGTGCGCGGGCTCTTCTACAAGTGCCACGTATAAGGCTATGCCATTCTGGACGAACATCCTTCTCATACTTGGCACCCAGATACTAGAATGAGCTTCCAGACTCTTTTCGCAGAATTACAGTGTATAGCCCTTTTAGGAAACAGCTAAAAGCCTTCCTTTTTTAAACAAAAAATGCCCTGTTCCTTCCAGTTTTGGGATAACTTTAGCAAAGCGCCAAGATGCCCCCGGGTGAGTCGTGCGCTATAGAAGTTCATCTAACATAACATAACATAACATAACATAACATAACATAACATAGACTAAATCAATATCAAATGTCTGATTATTCTGCTGATGCACTTTCAGATTCCGATTATGCATAGGGATGCCTAGGATGGGGTAAGGGACCAGTTGAGGTGCCAGTAGATCAAATGGGTCCTTTTGTTGATGCAAGTGTCTTGGGATCTACTGATGGGTTTTTGGTTGATATAGGGGCAACCTGTAGTGCTCTGCCTAAAAGATTGGTTCCTAGGGCTCCCCTGTCTGGCACAATGTAAATAAAATTGATACAATGATAACATCGATTGACACCTACACCTAGCCCACTTTCACAGCCACTTGAATTCAGGCTTGATAAATGCACTGCAGCATGTCCATTTTTGCTTTCCCCTACCACACCGGACAACATTGTGTGTATCGGTATGCTTAAATATTTTCGTGCCACAATACGTTTTTCTCCAGAACGTGTACATGTTACTTTAAACAACAATTATCCAATGGTTGAGAGATCTGGTCTTATCAATGAGGATGCCGCTCTGGCGTCCTTACCTAGTGTGAAGAAGGAACACGGTTATTGTTATAATTTCTTGCATCCCATCATCACAAAGTCTCGCAAAAGAAATAGCAATTTTGTAGACAGCAGGTTTCCTATTTAGGTCACCTCCTGTCTAAGGAGGGATGTGCACTTACACCAGACCGCATTCAGACTATTTTAGATACTCCTGTACCCCTCACTCAGAAGGATGTCCATGCACTGATTGGCCTCACTTCTTTTTGTAGGCAGTTTTTTCACACATTATTAAACCCTTGTTGGCCCTTTAGACTAAAGACACTCCGATGCCCCTCCCATGGACTGCTGAGTGCCAGAGCGCCTTCCAACAGTTACGCCAAGCCCTTTGTTCTGCATCAGTATTAGGTACTCCAGACATGTTGATGAGTGACTATTTGTCCCAGATTGTCTTCTATTTATCAGCAGGTGTGTGAAGCTCTTCCTTCGTGAGCCCTGCTGTGTTGACAGACCACCACGACATCCCAGTCACCGAGAAAGGACGAGCTGTGTCACCAGAAAGATCTGAGGAAGTCTTCCCGGACCACACGATCCCTGATACATCTAGATATCTGCTTCGATCCAGGAAGAAAGACATTTCATCACAGAAAGAGACTGTTTGAGCCACTGTCCTGGGCGGTTAATGACTGACTACAAAGGGGGTAAGCCTATTAGTGACTACTCGTCTCAACGTTAGTGAAGAAACCAACGCCTGCCCAGGACCTTAGGGCATCAGCTATTTTGTTGTTTGCCTATGAAAATGAGCTTGCCTAAGAAGAATGAGATCGCTGCTACAACATGCAATGGCTGTACAATCTACATCCTCGGTCTGACTTTGACTACTGCCATCATTGCTACTGTAATGTGGGTAGTGGAGGATGTAATGCCTGGATCCTCCTGACCTAACATTACTGTTACATCACTTGCTGCAAAGGAGCAACATCATTTTGATTTGCTGCAACATGAACAGGGATACCGGCAAAATCTGAGAAACAATTCATTTCTTCAAATGTTGCATCAGACTCACCAGATAAGTAATGCTACTAACTGTTGGGTTTGTGGCAAGATTCCTCCTCATCAGAACATTAAAGGAATCCAGTTGTCATCGCTGCCATTCTCTAACAATGGCTCATGCCCAGCGTGGTTCAAACTTCTATTTGCCTCTAATGAACAAAGTCTGTTACCCCAACGAAGATGGGGACACACAAGCAAAAGTGACTGCTTTAGAAATGGAAGAATATAGTAAAGGAAGTGCAGCAACAAACTATGTGTATCCAAATTCTAGGTCGGCTAAAGGAAACGGACCCCTTATTATCTCTGTTGCCATGACCACTGGCCCCCTTTGTGTACAAAGTACAGGCGATGTGCCAGTGGGCCACAGTAACTGTACTACAGTGATGCAGATGTCTACGAGAGGCCGAAGCAGCTTCCTTGCATCACGTCACACTTATTTTGTTTGTGGAACTAAGGAATACTACTTCCTACCTCAAGGCTGGTCTGGTACCTGTTACATAGCCTTCCTTCTACTAACTGTGTTTTTAGCTCCCCCAACCTACCATCAAGATGTGCACTTGTTCGATCACCATGCTGGTAGTAGGGGAAAATGGGCAATCGATGTATCTGTAGTCGACCAGACAAAGACCACATGGGAACAATATAGACTTTAACAGAGGATTCTTCTTCTTTGTTGGCCTAGTACAGAACAGTAAGCTGGTCCGTCACCTCACCCTTACAATGGATCCAGCTGTTGTGTCTTCACAACGGACAATTCACCTTCTGTATATGCGGTCATCTCCAAACTACACAAAATAGCCACTGAGATACATCAAGATTCAGGAACATGGACTTGGGCTGGATGGTTCTGGAGTGTATTTTCTGTATGGGGTTTAAAAATACTAATCGGCTTTGTTCATAATTATTACAATTCTCTTCTCTTGTTTATGTATCCAATGTGGGCCAATGCTTTGTTCCCTCTGTATTTCCACTTGTACTACTTGTCTACCATCTAAAACGAATGTCCAAAATGTAAATGCCCGTTTAGCAATAGACCGAAAAGTCAGCGATAGAATGCTGATTGATATACATAATGTTGATTGTACCCCTTTTTAAGCGTAAGGAAATGTCTTCGCTTATGTCAAAAGGGCCGTCTGTGGAAAACGTGTAATATTTTACTTGGCATGAGCGACAGCCATTTTGGCTATGGTGTCCATTTAAGTTTCCTTCGTAATTCTCCCGTCCTCTGCTGCTCTTCTTTTTCTGCCTGTGCGATCTATTTTAGTTGACTTCCTGACTCAGCTAAAAGCAATGTACATGCTTGTAGCTGCCAGTGCACCTGATCATAGATGTTGACTGTCAATCATTTACTGCTGCCATAAGCATTTCTGCTCCCCCTCCCACTTTGCTGACCATGTGGTTTTTTATCTGTCCTTGTTTGCTGATAACTATTATAAAACGTGTTCTTCCTATTTCTGATCACATGCTTACACTGCACAAAACCTGTATATAAGACCTGTGTTCTGTGAATTCAATGTACTACCTCCAGGCAGCACTTGAGAGTGTTGTGTGGACGTGGTCCCACTCATGAGTGATTAATAAACTTGTTATTTATTTCCAACTTCAGTGCCAATCTCTATTTTGATGGTCTCTGAACCCGTGGACAAAAGGGTGACCCTGCACCAGTGTACCCCTAAAAAGGTACATTTCCACAGTGGTTGGCCTGAACCTTTGGATTTACCCCGGTCTAGCATGACCAGATGTCCCCGGTTTGCGCATTATGACTTTAAGCACTATATGTTGATTTAATCTTTAAAATTCATACCTCCGGTTCTACTTTTGGATTTCTGTCATTTTAGTTTCTTTACTCATAAAAATATTATCTATTTTTCTAACCCTGCGTTGAGTATATTTGTGGTGTTTTTGTCGTGTTACTGTGTGTGTGTGTTGAACAAATACTTTACACATTGCCTCATTAGGTAAGCCTGACTGCTCCACGCCAAGCTACCGGAGGGTGAGCACAGGTTATCTTTTGGTGTGTATCTAGATTGCTCTGACTAGAGTGCTGGTTCCTGCTTGGACAGGGTGCATACCCCTGCCAACCAGAAATGCTATTTCTAACACTTCCCAATCATGGGGGTGCAAAAGCCTAGTGGAAAGTATCAAATCATCCAAGACCTGCGAAAGATTATTAACATTGTCCATGTTGTCTAGTGTGACCAAACCCTTCCGTAATATTGTTTCAGGTACCCTGTGAAGCAGAGTGGTTCACAGTGGTTTCCATCCCACTGCACGTCAGTTTCTCTTTGTGTTCCGGTTTCAAAGTAGAATTTTAGCATGTTGCCGAGTTCCACAAGGGTATACAGGAAGTCTCTCAATTTTCAACCAGATCTAGAAAAAGAATCTGGAAACCCTGAAGCTACAGTGCAATTCGGCCTTTGTTTAGTACATTGATGACCTGTTAGTGGCATCAGTATCACAAAAAGCATGCAAACAAGTCACTATTGCCCTACTGAACCATTTGGGTGAAAATGAACGTAATGTGCCCTTGAACAAATTGTAATACTGCCAGAAGGAAGTCCTCTGTCTAGGACACCATATCAAAAAAGGAGCAGGAAGGTGGTGCAGGAAAGGATATTTGCTATTCTGAAAATGATCCCTCCTACTATGCAGAGAGTAGGCAGAATGTTTCATGGAATGGTGGGCTACTGTTGCCAGTGGATACCCAACTTTTACCTAGTGGTCAAGCCTCTACAGAGGCTGCCACACAAGGATATGTCTGATCCACTAACCTGGGACAACAAAAGTATAAATGTCTTCCTCGAGTTGAGAGAAATTCTTTATCACACCCCTTCTCTAGGAATGGCAGATTACATTAAAGAGCTAATTTTAAATTGCAGTGAGAGAGAAAGGTTCACTCCCTCAGTGCTTATGCAAATGCATGGTGACTCCAAATGATCAGTCGTCTATTTTTCAGCTACTCTTGACCCAGTAGCCACAGGGTTGCTGGGTAGCCTAAAGGGGGTAGCAGTGGTAGGCATCAGTAAGCAGCAGAGTGAGGGCATAGTTATGGACTACCCCCTCACAGTGATAGTTCTGCACTTGGTGGAAGTGTTCCTTATGTGCATAAAGACATAACACATAACTAGTAGTTGCCTTACCAAATATGAGCAGAATATACTGGCGGGGGACAATATGACAACAGTGTTCTTGCTTAAATCCTGCTGCATTATTGCCATTAACTGAAACTGAAATGGATTGAGAGTAGGTCCAACATGATTGCCTAAATGTGACTGAATTGTTCCCCAAGTCAAGACATGATATAAAAGATGAACCCCTCATAGAGCCTGCTACGTATTGTTTGTGAGTGGTTTGTACTTGAGAGATGAAGGGGAAAGATTTGAGAGCTTTTTCTGCTGTCCGCAACATAAAGGATGTAATCAAAGCTTCCTGGTTACGTGACCTCTGTCGAAGTGGCTGGATTGGTCGCTCTTACTAGAGCTTGCTGTGTTTCAAGCTACCATTTACACTGATAGTCAGTATAGCTTTAGTGTTGTTAATGACTTTGGGCGTTTGTGGTCGCAGATGGGTTTCTTGTCATATTCTGGAGCTCCCCTTAGGAATGGGAGATATGTAATGAAACTGCTTGAGGCCATCAATTGCCTCTTGAGATAGCAGCCCTGAAGTGTGCAGAACACAGAAGCGGAAATGTTTAAGTCAGCGCCGGAAGTTGGTATAATGATCAAGTTGACCAATATTGCGCTCATGAGTCCTGTGCCTCCAGTAGAGAATATTCAAAGGAATCTGAAAGCTAGACTACCCTGAACCTATTGTTAACTGTTGCTGATACTTGGGACGAGGTCTAGAGATTGCAGGATGGAGCACAAGAGAGAGAGCCACATGGGTGGGTCAGAGCAGGTTGTTTGAAAAATGAGGATGAGATTTGGGTGTCTGCAGATGGAAACCTGTTTTACCAGACAGTTTATTGTAACTTATGGTCAAACATTTTCATGTACCCACAAACATAGGGAGAGATGCCATGGTGTGGTTGTTCAAGCAGAATTGGTTTAAACCATGTTTTCGGGTGATGGCTGAGAATCTTTGCCACTGGTGAGTAACATGCCACATGTTGAATGTGGGGAGGAGAACGCCTGTGACACTGAGTGATGTAGGGAGATCAGGAAGTCCCTTCAATTGCATACAGATAGACTTTATTGAAATGCCCATGTGCAATGGGCTGCTAGATGTTTTAGTTGTGGTGTTCATCATCTCTCACTGGGTGTAAGTTTACCCGACTAGGAGGACTGACAGTCTCACTGTAGCCAAGCCACTGCTGAGTGTACTGATTCCCCGCTTCATATGCCTGGTTTTTATTGAGATGCACCATAGAACTCATTTCAATAATGAAGTTGTGAGAATACTGTGTGTACTATTACAAGTGGAGTCATACCAAAACAATGTTCACAAGGAACTCATTTCTCAGAATCAATGAAAATACGCAACCAACATGATCGCTCAGATTCAATCATCGACAAAACAGCTTTTTGTATAAAAATAATGACCCTCTATCGAGTCAAATGATATCTGTATGAATTAGATGTCAATTAATCAACACCAGCCCATATACTTATTGTCAGCAAGACTACCGGACTTCAGCCGAAGTAGGTAATTTAATTACACAGTATCAAAAATTGTTTACACATAGATCAACATAATTCATTGCAATGTGCCCCAGTGAAGTGACCATAACCGTTTACGTGAATGTTCTGTGACAAAGTGAAAGAACAAGTGAAAAACAGGTCATTGGTAAGTATAAAAGGATGGACAACATGAATTTATGGTTATTTTCAGTTTTTTAGCTCTTTCTTTTGTCTTTAGTCGACGGCGTTTCAACCCTCTCTAGATACGGGGTCTCATCAGGACCTAGTTTTCTGGGGTATATGATGAAGAAGGTGATATCTTCTGTAGCACAGAGTAATAGTTATCCATGTAGGCAGTAATTTTATCACATCACAGCAGTATGCCTCCTAAGATAGTTGACAGCCAGACTTAATCAGGATGGGAGTCGATCGGGACCCATCCTAGCGGCGTGCTGTCAAAACACGGCCAGCCTTATTGAGTCCATCTGTTGCCACACGATACAATTGTCTGGGTTATCCTCCCTGAAATTCTTGGTTATGACCAGGATACCGCCTGATTAAGTCTGGCTGTCAACTATCTTAGGAGGGATACTGCTGTGATGTGATAAAATTACTGCCTACATGGATAACTATTACTCTATGCTACAGAAGATATCACCTTCTTCATCATATAACCCAGAAAACTTGGTCCTGATGAGACCCCGTATCTAGAAAGGGGCGAAACGCCGTCGACTATAGACAAAAGAAAGAGCTAAAAAACTGAAAATAACCATAAATTCATGTTGTCCATCCTTTTGTACTTACCAATGACCTGTTTTTCACTTGTTCTTTCACTTTGTCACAGAACATTCACGTAAACGGTTATGGTCACTTCACTGGGGCACATTGCAATGAATTATGTTGATCTATGTGTAACTAATTTTTGATACTGTGTAATTAAATTACCTACTTGAGCTGAAGTCAGGTAGTCTTGCTGACAATAAGTATATGGGCTGGTGTTGATTAATTGACATCTAATTCATACAGATATCATTTGACTCAATAGAGGGTCATTATTTTTATACAAAAACCTGTTTTGTCGATGATTGAATCTGAGCGATCATGTTGGTTGCGTATTTTCATTGATTCTGAGAAATGAGTTCCTTGTGAACATTGTTTTTGTACGACTGTACTTACCCAGCTCACAAGGACGTATGGGTTGCTCTTGTTATTTTGAATAATAATATACTATTACAAGTGGAGTAGAGGCTTTATTGTAGTTAGTGGCCTGAAGCATCCGGGATGGTTGAGCAGGTTAATAGCAAGCTAAAATCTCGCCTTGCCAAAGTGTGTGCATATACGTCTCTTAAGTGGCCGGATGCTCTGTCTGTAGTGTTGATGAGTCTCCTACATACCCCTGATCTGCAGACATGATTGTCGCCACATGAATTCCTCAGGTGGAGAGCCGCGAGACTGCCTGCTGTATCTGCTAATGCACTTGTGAACATTTCAGATGATATGATTCTTGGCTACTACAAGGGACTGGAATATAGTGCATTCTGTCCATGATCAGGTTGAAGCAACAACGTTCATTCCAAGCCAGGAACAGTGCTGTAACCTTAGTCAAAGAGACTAGGTTTTGGTGAAGAAGCATGTCAAAAAGGTCATACCTCAGAATCCCCTTTGGCAGGTCACCTTTCCGGTCATCCTGTTCACCAACTCAGTTGTCAAATATGTTGGACTGCCTAACTGGGTGCATGTCTACCACACTCAGTGAGTGAGACATATTGATTGCAGAGTTAACCTTCTGATTTCCCTGAAGGAGTAGAGGCGGAAGAGGAGTGCATCCAAGTGTCTAAAAGTTGACAAGTGCTTCAAAATCCAGAAACATCCCAGGGTCAAGCTGAGGCAAATGTGGTGAGTGAGTCAATTGTAACCACAGTGAACGAACTCAGTAAGCCTGTGAATGACAGTTCTGATCCAGTAGAATGACTGAGCAATGTGATCAGTCGTGACTGCAGAAGAGGAGGGTGGCAAAGAGTCATGAGGGGTTGAGACAGAGTATCTGCAGAATGCATTCCACAGACTGTCATAGAGGAGAATGAACTGAGTGAACAGAGTGATAATGAAGATAACCAATCAGTAATCAGAAGATCAAAGAGAACAAGGGTGTCTAGGTGAAGGCACTCAGCTTCCTGAGTGGACGAATTTTGCTGACAGTAAACTTGATACAATCTTTTATGAGCCTGGTGATCAATGGACAGTGCTTTCAGAACCACCATCAATAAGGCTGCCACAGTGGAGGCTGTAAAAATTTGATGATTCTGAACACACTCATTACAAATAGGTTATATCTATGAACTGAGCTTACTGATTACAAATAAACTGTACTTATGAACTGAATTTTATTGAATACTGAAGATTCCCTAGCGCTAAAGCTCCTGTGGAATAGTAGAGTTAATATTGTAGAAGAAGATAAAGTAGGGCTGGGGATAGCCCACAAAGACAACTGTACCTAAAGATATTTATTTGAAGCAACATCATTTTGCAATTTTGCACAAGTAAAAACGACAAGTTAAAATAATTTATTCGCTTCCAGCTAATCTTCCCTTAAGGTTTGACTGTGGAGAAAAAATTGTGATCCTTTCAAAGGACCAGTGTAAAGTAATGCGTAGTGCTCATTGTCATTATCATTTTTATGATTGCACCACTAATAAGGTTGAGTTCCCCTGTAAATACTAGTCCTATCAAGTCTAACCTCACACCCACTCCTACTGTTTCACACCCTGTAGAGCAGCATGAATTTGATTTTAGGATTTTGCATAAGGATGTTTCAGAGGGAGATTTTAACCTTCTTCAAATTGTTACATGAATATACCAACTCAATGGAGACCATGGGCTGCTATGTTTGCATTCACTTACATGTGTCTGTGAATGAAGGTATGACCTACCACCACATTTCACTCACCTATGCAATGCTGGCAGTATAAGATACATTGAAAATGTGGTGGACTAATTTGTCGAAATGTAATGGCCCGAATTTAACTGGTTGTCCTTGCAACTTGTAATTCAAAAGCTTCTTGAGCAAATATTAATGTTACATCTTTTTGAAACAATAGTTCTTTGAGTTAGCTTAGCTTGTTAAAGTCTACCTATTAAAACCTCTTTGAGTGGGAGTAAAGAGTACGTTATTAGAGCAGGTCACTATCTGGGAGACCAACAAAATATATATGGATCCCAGCCTTCATTCCACAACAATCCTGATTGCTTAACATTAAAACGCTTTAGTTTGACAGGACTTGGATGAGGTGGACAACTGAAGGCACTGGTATTCCTTTTAGAAAATAGGCCAAATTTGTTGCTGACACATTACATGCGGCATGAATGGTAAGATGTTTACAAACAAGTGAATATACAGCGGAAAATTCACATTCCTTTCCAGTAAGGAAGACTTCTTTTTTGGCATGCTTACAACGATAAGAAAATGGGAGTGACCATAACTTATAAATTAAATTGCCTCCGATGGGTTCATATCTACTGACAGGAAAACGTTTCATGCAAGCTGTAAACTGTAATGTCAAAATTGACAGAGATATTACACTGTGTATTAACCAGAGAGTGTAAGGTGTTTCTGCTATTGTGAATGGGAGCTGTGATGCAACATGGTATATGTGGCATCTTTCTTAGCCATGAGTCGTTGTGTACTTGTCAGGTTGAAAGGAAAGAATAGCTGGGTCTAATTAAGGTAACGCCAAGGAACTCTACTATTCTTAAGGGTTTGAAGTGTTCAGCTAAACTGCATATTAGATCTAAGCTGACTTTGCCCATGGTACACTGTAGAATATGTCACTTTGCATGATATCAATGAGAGATAACACAATGTTATTCAGATTGTAAATGCGCACAGACAGCGTATTAATACTATCAAAAGCAACACTTTATCCAAATTTTCTTGATCAATTGTCTTATACGTGAAACAACTTCCATGGGTGATAATTTCCAAATTTCCTTATATGTGGCATAAATACAACTTTTTGAAAGTGGAGATTTATGACTCAACAAGAAATCAGATTGATCCATGTCTTCCAACAGGAGAGAAGATATTGTTTTACTGCAGACGGTGTGGGATGTTCCAACCATTGTTGGCACAATTTCCCCACCGAATAGGTGGTGACAATACAGGACTGGTGAGAGTGGAAATAATGGGGGTTGGGTCGGCTTGCCTTAAACCCCGATGTGGAATTAAAAAACACAAACACAACAACCATTTGTGTCTACTGGCGACAATAACCACCTGTGAGGACATGAAAGTGTGGAATTAAATGTACCATTTCGTAACATAGTATGAGTTGTTCTTTAATGTAATTTGTCAAATATTGCCACTGGTGACATCAGGCAATTGATGGAATGTGTGGTGCATTCATGTCTTTATTTTTAGCCAATTCTAGACACGTATGGCCTAATTTATGAAAAGTGCATGAAAGCAGCGATGCAACACTTTTCAATGCACCCTACTTGCGACACAATGGAAGTGCCATATTAATTGTACGGCACACCATGTGGCAAGTAATGACAGATGCGTCAGGAATTCTGACGTATCTGTTGGCACAAAGCTCACACATTGCAGGAGCTGTGTCATAAGCATCACACAACTCCAGCAATGCATGGGGAGCCCTATTCCCATTGCACTGCATCACCCTTATGCCTGCTGTGAGGCAGGTGTAAGGTGATGATGCAGTAGCGTCCTAGAAGAGGTGCAACTATGCCACTTCTACAAGGCTTTTTCATGAGGGAACGCCTACCCTGCATACATTATACCTGAATCTGGTATAATGTAGCACAGGCATTTACAAAGTGACGTATCTGCTAGGATATGTCACTTTGTAAATATGGCACAATGTGGCGCATTATTTACGCCACCGCTGTGTCACAAAAAGGACACAACAGTGGTCTTAAAGTGACGCAAGCCTTCATAACTAAGGCCTGTAGTCTGCTGAACTGTGTCATTCCAAAAATAATTTGTGTTAGAATAAAAATGCTTGGAACAATATTTCCGTCCCCTGAACTTTTCAAGGTTTAGTATCCCAAATAGAGTTAATTTCAATTGCATCCTTCCAATAATCATAGCCTTTTACAGCTAATTGAGTAACAAATGAGTCTGCACACATTAGCTTAGTTGTTTAAACATATTTTTAAGGGAAGAGTTTGAAATATTATCATCTTAAAAAGTATGCATTGAACACTAGTTCTATGTAAATAGTGATCCATAATGATAGTAACAGAACATTTCACCATAGTTAGCAGAATTAAGGTACAGATCTTCTGATTCAAAAACGGTGTAATATTCCATCTCCGAGAGCATGGAGTTTACAATTTCAACATCCCAGTCACCAGTAGGTAACCCAAGTAAAATTACATCACCCATAGAAACCCTGAATACATAAGGTATCTGCAGAATTTCAGTAGGACCAAATATATCGTAAGGGACTTTATCCCAAACAATTCCATTAGTTACTGGAACAGCTGAAATGTTCACGAGGGACATGTATCTTTTTAGCTTATGTGAAGATGAGTAAGGCCTGAACACCTCATTGACCAGTTCTGTAGCAGAGCATTCTGGAAGATAATGGGCATTAACAGCCACAAATTTAATCCATAGGAAAATAAAAACCAAGGAAAGTCTTCTCCAAACATATATCCAATGAGAGACGAGATAAGTGTGTTTTAGTCATGAAAAGAAAACACAGATCCGTGTCGGAGGATAGTCCAACACAGAAGAATCATCAAAAGAGTCTGAAGAAAATTCATCTCAACCCATTTAGTAACCAGAAGCAGTTTGGCTAAAAACTGGTGCCACAGGTACATTAACAGAAATAAAAGAAAATCTAAAATTGGTGGACAACATCAACTGCAGAAGACACAGTAGTAAGAGCAGTACTCACTTGAGTTGTGTTGCTGGTAGTTGTAGAGGATGCAGGGATTAACTGTAGTGCATTTTATGCCCCCTGCGAGCTGGAGAGATACAGCTTTGGTGGTGCTCACTATCTGTAGAGGAATTTCGGGTATGGCAGCAAGAGGAGTTAGGGAAGTACCAAGGACTCCTCATGGCCTACTGTCTAAAATTGGTCACATGATGTAACTTGATGTGATCAATGGAGACAAAACGATGGTCTTTAGAACCAGGAACCGTTGGCAAGATTACAGTTCTTGTACTTTGAATGCCAAGGACTGGCATAGGTGCTCGGTATAATGGGCCATACTCTTCTTTACTGCCAACTTCTTTTGCACAAGATCCCCAACTTGTGAAATCCAGCCGGAAGGTTCTGGTTTCTCCTTCATTCCTGCAGAGACAGATGTCTTTAACTGCTCGTTGGATTGGGTGTCACAGAAGTTTTGTAGATCCTGTAAGACAACACAATGATCATTTATATCAAATGGTGTGGCTGCTGCCACAATGTGTGGAGCGTCAAGGGCTGGAACATACATTGTGATGCCAAAGAGGACCTTGTATGGGGTCCGGCCACCAAGAACTCTTTTAGGGAGATTGTTAAGTGCTCTTTTTACCCTATATAGGTGGTGGATCCAACTACACCCTGTGCCTACTTCTCTACCTGGTAAGGTCTGCTTTAAGTCATGGTTCATCCTCTCCACAATAGATTTGCCCTCAGGCCCATATGGAGAAAATAAATTTACCTGTATACCCAGGGAAGCCATAGTATCCCGATATGCTTTCAAGGTGAAAGCCGGGCCCTAGTCTGAGTAGATTGTACTGCATGCATGTGTCCCGATAAAGACTTGCATGTCTTGCATAACAGTGCGAGCGTCAGCCAAATGCTGTGGCCAAACCCAGAATAACCTTTAGCAAGAGTCAACGGCAACTAATAACAAATAAATGCAGTCGGAAGGTTTGTTGGAAATTAACAGGCGTGTCTGCAGTGGACTAGCCACGATGGAAGCTTTAATTTATTGACAAATGTCACAACAAAAGGGATATTTTTTGACCTGTTGATATAAGCCATGCCACCAATAACATTGCTGTAGCCGCGAAATTGTGGGCACCACATCCGCATGTGCAGAAGCAACACCTTCCTGCGCAGCTTTCACTAAAGCTAGTCTGCGTTATTGTTTGGGAATCATATGATCACCAACGCCTGGGATTGTTACAAAGGGAATATTTTGTTCACTTAATTGGTATGTATATTTAGATGGAAAGCCCAAAGGTAAAGGGGTGCTGTCTCTGTCAGCATTGACTTCAGCCAAGATATCTATGTCTATTTTTGATTTAGAACGAGTATTGCCACAACAGTAGCAGTCACAATTGCAGATTTGGCCGCTTCATCAGAGAGAATTTCCTACAATGTGTGCTCCCACACACCGATGACTTAACCCATCATTAACATGAATAAGTGTAACCTATCTTGAAGGTCCGCCATTTTTACCCAAAGCGTTTTTTGTTTGATTATGTTGCCTTTAGAATCTTTGAATCCATTTTGACACCAATAATACAAATCACACACTAGAGATGTGGGGAATTCAGGATCCGTATGTTCTAGTGCAAGAAGCGAAGCTTTCAGTTCAACCAACTGCACAGTACAGTCCCCTAAGGACTGAGTGCTAGTTCTTTGTTGTTGGATTTTGCCGCCCAAAATCACAACAACAACAATGGAACACGCCACTGAATTTTGCTGTTTAGAGCCTATAGCAGGCTGAGCTGAATCATCAGTATAAATAATATTCTGGTGAGTTTCTTGCACGGCCCCTTGTAATTTTCCTTATGTTAGCCTAATTGTGCACGGTGTAGCCCACGTTTGTTTTGCACACGTTACTATATAGCACTCTTGCCTTTGTGCCACATTGTATTTTTACACAGAACCTGCACATGTTATCGTATTTTATTTTTTTCTTGGGATTTAGTCTGGTCACCCTAGGCAAGGTCAAACAACATTGCCTCTTGTTATTCTCTCTGGTCAGACACTAGCACCTAGATCTCATAAGAGAATGTAGCTGCTGTTTGTGAGCACACATATCTTGTTATATAACTGAGGGCAAGGGTTCTGAAAAAGGGCACACACTGAGCAAAGTTCCTGAAGCAAGAGTGCTGCGTTAGCTGAGTTGTAGAACATCCAACTATGCATGCTAAGGTACAGCGTCCACAAGTGATTCCAGAGATCTATACTATATAATCGTTTAGCTTCAGTAGTTAGGGAGGGTTGGACTAATCTGTCTGATAAAATGACAGGGCTTTTTATGGTATAAGGTTTGTTAACCATGCTTATGATATTTTTGATAGGCATTTGATGTCTAATTCTGGGGCAAATACTGCATCCTAGAGCATGATTGTTTAAATAAACATTGCATACTTCTTTCATGTCTCTTTTTTTATCTTATTGTGGACAAGTACGAGTGGGAGAACGCAAGGGTGTGTCCTATTACCAAGATCCCTGAGAGGGTAGAGAGGGTTGTGCTCTGGGGTGCCACATCACTTGTTTCTCTGGAAAGGTTAGGAGGGCAAGTGAGGCACCATAGCTAGTCAGACTCTGGCTCATAGATACTGAGGTGGTATGGTGACTCAGTCCCTACATGCTATTGTTCTATGGTCCCAAGCATAGTTCTGTTCCCGAGCAGAATCCCTGCAAAAATATATTTATTTTGTTCAAGAGGTAAAACAGCACTGGGCATGGGATAGACATGCTCATATTGTAGAAATTTGTGTCTGTAAAGACAGGTCATCGACAAGGTCTACATCAACAGCTGTTAAAGATGTTGCCCACTGTATCTATCTGGGTCAGAGGGGTTTAGCGTTAGGAACGCTCTCTTTTGGGACAGCCTCCAAAGCTCACAGGTGTAACGACATGGATGCGTTTCCCTTGTGCAAGTTGCTGCTCCTTAAGGGTAGCCATCTGCACTGCAGTCAGTATTTTCTTAGTGGATGTAAAACACATTTCTGCACTGGAATATAAATGCAATTTGTATGCAATCTGCAGTGTTTTACCTTCATTGAAAGTGATATAGGTAAATCCAATTGCACGCGCGATGACACGGATGACCAGTTTTGTGGTATTTACACGAGTATGTAAATGACGTATTGCAAGAAAGTCAGATTGTAAGGATTTGTATGTTCTAATGTCAAATGTAAATTGGACAAATCAGGGTGAATTAATTCATAAAGTGATTTAATGTGAAGTACTGGGTATTTTAAGCCCAGCGGTGCAGGGGAACACACCCTATGACTACGGGGTTCTTCCTGTTTCAGACCTACAGAAACACAGAGTCTTCTGGGTGAAGTCAAAGATCAGTTTATTGGCTGCAGACCAATTACAGGCGTCCTAGAAGTACAACAGCGTGTATGTTCTCAGGAGACTGCTGAAAATCACAGAAACGGGCTTCTCCTTAAATACAGAATTTCCTGCCTCAGGCATACATTCTTTAGTTTATGATATGGCCATTACACGTATACATTACAAAACGAAAAGGCAGAGTCATGCTGACCATCCCACATTCCAGTTAAGCCAGCCCGTAATTATTTACCCAGCAAGGCTCAGATCCCACATCAGATATCGATAGGCCCCAATAAACATGAGCATCTCCTGTTTTGGGAAACAAGCCATAAAGCAGGAACAGTCAGGTGTGAAAGAGATTAGCTGGGGGCTTGTGTAGGATGAAAAGACTTTATGGTGTGTCAAGCCCTGATGCTAATCACAGGTGGCCAGAGGACGGGGAACTCGTGAGACCAGTTTGACCTGGGGCAGCGGAGCCAAGCTGCCCAGGTCACAGAAAAGTCAAGGAAAGGCACATGTGCTCAAAAAGGCCCGTTTTTCGCTTCATGCTATATAGCCTATGTGAGGGCAACCATAAGATGGCCACCGATACAAAATGGAACCCACGTAGTGATGTGAAATAGCGTATACACAGTGCATTCATAGCAAGAACGTTACACAAAGCACTTGTACATACCGCATTAACCATTCGCGGTTCACTAATACCGGGATAGACAGGGGTAGGGCCCTGCCTCCTACGCGGTCCCAAATTCTAAAGTACGACAGACCCTCCTTTTGCCCTTACATAGGCAATAACTACACTCATTTCAATCCGAGTCTAGGTCAATATTCACGAAGTCATGGAGATGTTGCTGTAGCATCATCCTATTACTTAGCTCGTCCCTCGATACAGGTTTCCTTACACATAATATAGCACAGAGGCCACATATCGCAGGAGCACACTGTATGCACAGACAGAACAGGAAAAGGATGGCTAAAATCATTCCAATGACCATCAGAACTTTCCAACCCCAGGCAGATATCAGTTCCCAGAACCATCCCACCAGTGACCAATCTCCTTTATCCACGTGTATGGACTCAGATATTTTATGTAGTTTGGAGATGGCTTGATAAACTGTTGGAGCATTGTCTGGTATGAAAATGCAACAACTGGATTGGATAAGCTTACATACCCCACCGCGGTCTGCAAGTATGACGTCTAGAACCATGCGGTTCTGCAAAGTCATGAGGCGATCCGCTTGGAGCTCAGCTGTCAAATTACCAAGGGCACCAGCCGTAACATTAACAATGGATTCAACCACACGAGTCAGTTGTCTCAGGTTCCTACTATTGACCATAGGTCCCCAAAACGGCAGGAAACCCAAAAAGAAATCTCCCGCTTCCTGACCGGCAGTATCCTCCTTACTAATCACGCCTCTCACAACTCTGGTCTTGTGATAGTCAGAGGCGGCAGTAAATGTTGGCGGTAGCAGATTTGCAATATAACATGTGCCCGAGAAATCAGGGGGCAACCATGTATATGCTCGGTCATTGCAGATAAAATATGTACCCTTGGCAGCCAAAAACGCAGGGGAAAACTGTGACGGAAAAGTGTACGTTTCAGTACAGTCACTTCTTCCCAGTTGAGCTCTAGGATTCTGACCATTACCTTGCAAACAGAACCGACCTATGTGGGGTACGACCCAGATTGGGGATGAGATTTTCCGCTGTCTTTCACCTAGACTAATACTATACCCCGTCGCGTTCCACCCTACATAAGCTCTCAGCTCTTCTTTGGGAATGGATGAGTATGCATCGATATCTCTACTCATATCGGCAACTCCTTTCACTAAAGCTTTGTTAATGGTGCTAGGTCTGATGGAACGCGGTTGTCGCGGGGAGTACGCATCTAGTGCATAGAGAAACATGGTCTGGAATGCCCATGACGATCCATTGTAACTATATGGCAGCACCAGATAGGGAATACCCTTATTAATGGTATGTGGCATTAAACCGCACACCCAACAATTTGTTGTATTCATGACTAGTTGGTGCTGGTGCAGGAGCTGAATAAACGAGTTATTCACAAATTCTGATCGTCTAGCTTGTTCATGTTCAGGCAGAGGGTGAAAAGAGTGTGAGGAGATAGTAGGAGGAGGTATAGGCTGTACAGTGGGGGCAATGGGCTCTTGAGAGGAGAAGAATACAAATCCTACAGTAAACACTACCATACTACATAATACAAACAGGCATAAAAATACAAAACGTTTGGTTTTCATTATTTTACATATTCTTGCTTTAAAGTTCATTTCCTCAGTGAGTCTCTCCATCTTACAAAACTCCATCCTCTAATCGTGCCGCTCGCGGCGGGTGAGTATCTTCTGCTAAGGAGTACGCCTGTCAGTCCAGGGAACGCCCTAGACCAACCAGAACCATCGACCTAACGTCTTCGGCCTGTACCCCAAAGTCTTGGCACTGCGACCCTGCGGCTGAACCCGGATGGTGGTTCGAAAAACAAAAATCAAGAAAGTCCTTCAGATGGGAGAGCTCTGGTTATTAAAAAATGAAAAGGTAAAAGAAAAAGAATATTTATTTGTCCATGGGCCTTGGCCTCAGATTGTAACGAAAACGGCCAGGCACTGTTTGATCTTGAAACAAGAGTTCAGGCTCCGTAGTGTCCAATCGAGCTGACGGTGGCACAGCTTCTTGCAAAATATCGTCACTTTCCTGCGCTGAAGCTGTGCCTTTTATGCGTGCATCACTGAACGGCACAAAACGAGGTACAGTGTCTGTTTCAGAGTCTGCGATACCCTCCTGGACCCACTGGTCATACGGCAGAGGCAAAGGGATCCTCTTCACGTGGGCGCCGTGGATCCAGTTTTTCTTCCCCTTCACTCGAACAGCTGATCTTGTCGACAGCAGCACGAGGTGAGGGCCAATCCAGCGGGGCTCCTCATTGGTTTTCCGCTGAAAGTTTTTCACAAGGACCCACGTGCCAGGTTCGATAGGGTGTCCAGGAGCCTCAGAAGCCGGAGGGAGAGTATCATGCACCTGTTCGTGTAAAACACGCAGTTTAACCGTCAAATCATACAAGTAATCAAGCAGTACTGGGTGTTCGATTTCACTGAATTTCGTCGGTCTTGGCACACCCCATACATTGGCCGGGCGGCCAAAAACGACCTCGTAGGGACTAAGTCCCACCCGTGAATGCACGGTCATTCTTGTGGATAGGAGTGCTAAAGGCAGGGCGTCAGGCCATTTAAGACCGGTGCTCGCCTGGATTTTGGCCAATTTTAGTTTTAGAGCGCCGTTGTAGCGCTCTACTAATCCAGCTGATTGGGGGTGATTTGCAGCGTGAAACTTCTGCCTTATACCTAGTCCCTCACACACATTCTTCATCACTTTACCCACAAACTCACTTCCGTTATCACTCCACACCATTCTTGGCATTCCAAACCTAGGGAAAAATTCCTTCACAAGGGCTTTGGCTGTGGATAGAGCAGTGTTATCTTTTAGAGGATAGGCCTCTATCCATTTTGAGAAAGCGCAAACAACCACCAATACATATTTCAGGTTGTGGCACCTTTCCATGTGGATAAAATCTAGCTGCAAAACTTCAAATGGATATGATGGAGGCGCAAAATGACCAGCTGGAGTTGGGGTTCCCCTACCAGGGTTGTACTTCAAGCATACCATACAATTCTTGACCACATTCTCTGCACACTTAGGAATTCCAGCATTCTGCCATACTGGAGCCAACAACTTAGAGATTTCTTTCGTACTGATGTGTGCCATTCCATGTGCCATAGTAACCACTGGAAGCACATATGCATCAGGTAACAACCATCGCCTATGTTCTGACAAATCAATCCAACAACCATTCTCATCCAACTTACCCATACTTTCTTTCCACTTGCTTAACTCTTTCTCTGTGGCTTCAGCTTGAAGGGACTTTACGCTTTCTATTGTGTTTTCACACATTCCAACATCACCAACCCATCTGGCAGGGCCTGCAACATACATTCGAGTCTTCACATCTTTTGCTGTTTCTTTCGCGACTTCATCAGCAAACGCATTACCACGACCAACATCATCAGTGATTTTCTTGTGCGCACTGCATTTCATAATCGCAACTTGCAACGGTAGGGTCAGCGACTCAAGGAGATCATTCACCAACTTGCCATAATGAATCTTAGCTCCATGCGAAGTCAGGAACCCACGTTCCTTCCACAATCGTCCAAAACTATGAGCCACGCCAAAGGCGTAATGGCTATCTGTGTATATATTCACTTTCATTCCTTCAGACAACACGCATGCTCTCATAAGGGCAATCAATTCTGCTGCTTGAGCCGAATTTTGTGGCACACGTGCAGTTTCAACAATCGTGTGCAAAGTCGTGATAGCATATGCAGCAGTCGTATCACCATTTGGAAGCTTAAAACACGAACCATCCACCCATAAGGTACCATCACACTCAGTCAGGGGAGTATCTTTAAGATCTACTCTCCCTTTCGTTTCTTCTTCTGTTCTGAACAGACAATCATGTTGCTCAATCTCATCTAGGTCTGCTGGAATTGGTAATAGTGTAGCTGGATTCAACGTGTTGCATCTCTTTATGTATATATGGTTTGCTAACAGTGTCAGCTCATAACCAGATAATCGCGCACTAGTTAAGTGCTGCGTCTTGGTCCTGTTTAACAATGTGTCCACAGCATGTGGAACCATAACAATCAATGTATTATCCATTACTAGTCCAGCAGACTGTCGAATAGACATAGCTGCAGCGGCTGTGGCTCTCAGACAACTTGGCAATGCCCTCGCTACAGGGTCCAAGGTTGATGAAAAATACGCGCATGGACGCGGTCTGTCGCCAAAAGGCTGTGTTAACACTGATAATGCGCAACCATCTTTCTCATGAACATACAATGTAAAAGGCTTGCTGTAGTCAGGGGTACCCAACACAGGAGCTGAACATAATGCATTACGCAATTCCAAAAAACTTTTCTGACACTCTTCAGACCATGGGATAGGATTCGGTGTGTCTTTACATGTTAATGCCAACAAAGGTTTTGCCAACAAGGAAAAATTAGGAATCCAATGCCTACAGTATGAAGTAATGCCCAAGAAAGCACGCACTTCTCTCTGTGTTCTTGGCACACTCAACTGTGCAATGGCTTGAATTCTTTCTGGGGTCAGTTTCCTTCCCTCCTTCGATAAGAGATGACCTAAGTAGGTCACCTCTTGTCGACAATATTGCAGCTTTGAGAGAGACACTTTGTGATGGAAGGCAGACAAATGACGCAACAATGACAAGGTAGCGTTTTTGCAAATCTTTTCAGTATCCGCGGCGATCAGTAAATCGTCGACGTACTGAATGAGGATAGCGCCATTAGGTAAAACAAGTGCATCAAGCTGCGCTTTTAAAGCCTGACTGTATATTGATGGACTCTCACAGTAGCCCTGGGGAGCGCGTTTAAAGCGGAAGCTTCGGCCTCCTAAACTAAAGCCAAAAATGTCTCTGCTCTCCTCTGCAATTGGGATGCTAAAGAAAGCATTCTTTAGATCGATTACTGAGAACCATGCAGCGGAGGCTGGAATCATAGTTAACAAGGCAGTTATATCAGGGACAACTGGAAACTGTGGTACAACAATCTTATTAACCTCTCTAAGATCAATCGCAAATCTGTAAACAGGTGGCTGTGAAGGGTCCGTTCGTTTTAAGACAGGTAAAACAGGACTATTGCAAACGTTGCCTCTTGTCTCTTCAATCACACCGTTTTTGATCAAATCGCTGACAATTTCTAACAACGCTTTCTGACCTTCATTGGAGATCTTATACTGGGGAATGCGTGGCAATCTGACATTGGCTTTTAAAGTGACCACATATGACGGTATTTCCAAGAGACCCACATCATTGGGACCAGTAGCCCAAAGGGCATCCGGAAGGGATGACAATTCAGGTGGCATTGCATTTTTAGACAAATACATTGGGGAAATCACTTTCTTGCCTAATGTAAGTTGTACTCCTGAGGGAGAACAATACAGCGTGGCATGCAATCTTTTTAGCAAATCTAATCCTAGTAAATTTTCACCACAACCTGTCGTTAGAATGAGGGGTGCTTTTAGCTCGCAAGGTCCAACAGAAAGTGACATAGGACTAGAAATCGGGTTCCTAACTGGGGCGCCAGAAAAACCTACTGAGACATTCATTTCGCTAGACAAAGGCGTGCCAGGGAGTTTTGAATGCATGATTGAACTCTTTGCAGCACCAGTATCTAGCAGAAAGGGCTCCGTTACATTTGCTGTAGTTACTGTAACATAAGGTCCGCTCTGATCCACTGGCACTGAAACAACTCCCTCTCTCTGTCTACGGCTGTCCTAGTAGTCATCATCTTCTACATTGTCGTCTTCTGCATAATAATCATTATTGTAGTACTGAGCTGTATTACCAGTCGCGTTGGCTTGCTGATCAAAGCTATTTATGGTATTTTGAGGCGGAAGAGGACGCGCGTTCTGGAGAACGTTTCCACGCCCTCTGCCTCTAGGAGCTTGTTGACCACCTCTACCTCTTGCGCCATACGCATTACTGTTACGCTGCATTAATTTAGGGCAACTATATTTAAAATGACCTTCCTCTTTGCAATATGAACATTGGTTAGGACCTACAGGGATTCGTGGTTGATAATACCCATTCATTTGCTGACTATTCTGAAACTGTTGGGGCTGGTGATAGACACCTTGTGTTTGCCTATAATTATTCTGTCCTCCACGTGGCGGATAGGCCTGCTGCAAGAGGACCTTTGTCTTTAGTTCTTTTGTTTTCTTATCTGTTCTATCCTTCTCATCTTTGTCCCTATTCTCATAATACTGTGCAGTAGCCAGTATTTGCGCTGAAGAGGAAACAGCCCAAGAACTTTCTGAGTCTTTTAGTTTCTTACACAACTCGTGAAGTAGATTCTGCACAAATTTATCAACGAATAACCGTTGGCCACCTTCAGTGCTCATGTCTTGACCACTGTGGTCGATAAACGTTTCTTCAAACCTGGTGAAGAAATCAGACACTGTCTCATCTTTCTTCTGTTTGCATGCGGATAGTTTATCCCAATTTACACGCATCGCGGGCATTATGGTCTTCATGTATGTAATAATTCTACCAGGGAGCTCTGCTACCAAAGGGTCAGGTTTTGCACCACCAACTTGTCTAGCGTCTGCAGCAACGATATTAGCCCATGTGTCACCCAATTCTGCAGCGTGATCTATATTACGAATGGATCCCCATAAAGGCTGTGGAACCACATTCCCAAACAGCATATCTATGTCGGCTAGATTCATGACACACGACTCTGCAGTTTGGGATAACTCCTTATAATATCCTGCAGGGTTTTTACGGGGATCAGGCAATGTCTGTTTAAGTGCTATTACTTCGGATCGTTTCAAAGGGACATGCACTCAAACACGCTGAAAATGTGCTGGAGCAGCAACAATACCTCGAACGGCATCAGCCGCAACAGCTTCCTTCCATACCGGAGGTACTTCTCTCATGGGGTATTGTCGCGTTTTTCCCTCCTTCCCCACAGGGAAATCCTGGTTAAACAGGATTGCTGACAATCGCCATTTCTGAGGGACAGTAAAGTCGCAACTGCTTTATCTACCTTGGGGCCCACAATTACACCTGTTTCGAAATCAAATCGCACTCGACACAATTCCTGTGGGTTTGGGTCTGCACCCTTATCCTCCAATTCCTCACAGAGGAATTCACACATTTTATCAAAGACATACCTCTGTTTTGGGGCATCCCATTGGTGAAAAACGTTAACAACCTGTTCCACATCATAGAGTGAAGGGAAACCAATCCACCTAAGCGCCAGATGATCTAACACCTCTTTCTCTTCGGGACCAGGTAGCTGACTACGCAATTGCTTACGCTGTAAACCAGGAGTCGCACTAGATGACCCAAAGAGAGGCAACATTAAACTAGTAACTACATTAGCTAGTCGTTGTCGTGCTGAAGGAGAAGTTGAGGCGAAAACAGGGGGATAGACAGAGGGAAGAAAAACAGATTCAGATACAGGTACCGGGGTAGTGTGAGAAGGAGCGGCAGAGGAAACCGCTGGCGTGCTAGGCAAAGTCGCAGGGGTAACAGGTAGCAAAACTGGCGGCCCTTGAGAGGGCTGCACTGCAGGGATAGGAGCCAGCTGAAGAGGAGCTGGCGGCTGCGGGAAGGCTTGCGGCATATTTACTAGAGGCTGTACATTTACAAGCTGTGGAGATGCGGTGGCATTTTGCGCATATGGGGGTGGCGAACTTAACAAATGGGACATTAGGGAATCTTTCTCATTCTCCTTTGTCTCATCTTGCACAAGGGGTGACAAAACAGGGTAACATTTATCAATCCCTAGTTTGCGCTGTCTGTGTAACTGTTCCTTCATTTGTTCCTCCTCATTATCTTTAAATTGCACAGCTGCTTGCATCACTGACATACCTCTCTCTCTCTTATCCCTTTTCGCTAGCTTTATTTCCTTCTATTTGGCTTCCTTTCGCCATAGGCGGAAAGAATCAAACATCGCCGGCCGGGCTTTCTTTTTAAACAATTTAACTTCCAAATTATCTAAGATATCTGTATCGAAACTACCATTTTGGGGCCATTTTAAAACACCGTCCTTTCTGGTGTATCGGATCCATATTTCATTATATGCAATGGGGCCCACGCCATGTTTTACATAAAGCTCATAAGTAGGAGTTCCAATTGGAGGAACCGGACATGAATCCTCTAACTGGAAATCCCTTCCACAACCCAAACAAAACAATCTACAAAATACACTAGAACCAGGCATCTTTGCTCACTAGTCTAGTTTCAAACGTCAAAGGATTATCGAATATGATAGTCTCGTGAATACACGAGTCCTCTGGCTTTGGGACTTGCAAGCACCAAATCAAAATGATCCCGAAGGATACCAAATTCAAACTGGGAGACGCTCCACTTATACTTAACTGAATATTGATGATCGATGGCGTCACCAGAAGACTCTCTCGATTGTTTCGCTCTACAAAAAATCGTCAAGGGTCCAAAACAGGGCGATTAATCAGGGCAGCAGTCCTTCGTAGCCGTCGGGACGCGGAGAACCTCGCAGAAAAGACCTTCAGACCACGTCGACATGCAGGGGTCGATGAAGTGGCGGCCTTCCTCCAGAATTTCCACACGAAGCTCCACACGAACCTCTGGCTTGGACCGGTACCGCTGAAATCGCGCCGAGTTGGGCGCCAACTGAAGTACTGGGTATTTTAAGCCCAGCGGTGCAGGGGAACACACCCTATGACTTCGGGGTTCTTCCTGTTTCAGACCTACAGAAACACAGAGTCTTCTGGGTGAAGTCAAAGATCAGTTTATTGGCTGCAGACCAATTACAGGCGTCCTAGAAGTACAACAGCGTGTATGTTCTCAGGAGACTGCTGAAAATCAGAGAAACGGGCTTCTCCTTAAATACAGAATTTCCTGCCTCAGGCATACATTCTTTAGTTTATGATATGGCCATTACACGTATACATTACAAAACGAAAAGGCAGAGTCATGCTGACCATCACACATTCCAGTTAAGCCAGCCCGTAATTATTTACCCAGCAAGGCTCAGATCCCACATCAGATATCGATAGGCCCCAATAAACATGAGCATCTCCTGTTTTGGGAAACAAGCCATAAAGCAGGAACAGTCAGGTGTGAAAGAGATTAGCTGGGGGCTTGTGTAGGATGAAAAGACTTTATGGTGTGTCAAGCCCTGATGCTAATCACAGGTGGCCAGAGGACGGGGAACTCGTGAGACCAGTTTGACCTGGGGCAGCGGAGCCAAGCTGCCCAGGTCACAGAAAAGTCAAGGAAAGGCACATGTGCTCAAAAAGGCCAGTTTTTCGCTTCATGCTATATAGCCTATGTGAGGGCAACCATAAGATGGCCACCGATACAAAATGGAACCCACGTAGTGATGTGAAATAGCGTATACACAGTGCATTCATAGCAAGAACGTTACACAAAGCACTTGTACATACCGCATTAACCATTCGCGGTTCACTAATACCGGGATAGACAG
The DNA here is from genome assembly GCF_964204655.1 of Triturus cristatus. Lineage (NCBI taxonomy): Eukaryota > Metazoa > Chordata > Amphibia > Caudata > Salamandridae > Triturus > Triturus cristatus. The sequence continues at coordinate 1,151,825,888 of NC_140583.1, read as the reverse complement.
GGGTAGGGCCCTGCCTCCTACGCGGTCCCAAATTCTAAAGTACGACAAATGCATTGTGCATAATCAGGTATGTAAGTCCCGCCAAAATTAAGGAATGCTTATAAGGATTCAGGGGCCATATGTATGAAGCCAAATTGCGATCGCAAACCCTGAAATTCACAGAATTTCAGCGTTTGTGATCGCAATTTAGGCAGTGCGCAATGTAGCACACAAAAGCCCACTCGCAAAATAAGGAATCGCAAAATTTGCGATTCCTTATTTTGCGAATGCATTTAAGGAATCCCAAATTGCCTTTCCTTAAATGCAATGTAGGAAGCCCCCCAAGTTGTGCGATTTTGGCTTAAGGAATCACAAATTACCACCAACTTCAGGTTGGTGGTAATTTCCGATTTCTTTGAAAAATTCACAATGTGGTGCACATACATGCCCTTAGGGCATGTATGTGTGCCACATGTGCACACATGCTTATTTCAGGGGTGCAACAGGGTGTCCTATTGACACCCTTGCAACCTTAAAATTGCATTCTCAATTTGCGATTCTCTAATTGGGAATCGCAAATTGAGAATGTCTTCTCATTCATTCCTATTGGCCTTCTAGCCCATAGGAATGAATAGGAAGGTATTCCTTATTTGCGAATCTCAATTTGCGATTCGCAAATAAGGAATATGTAGTTTTTCGCAAAATATTTAGCAAATCCTACATACATTGCATTATGGGATTCTCTAATTGCGATTCCATAAAAATCGCAATTTGCGAATCGCAAAACATGTTTTTCATACATATGGCCCATAGTTTCTTTAAAGTGTTTGGAGGTTGAAATAGTGCATGCTTTGCCAAAAAGTGAGGAGCCAGACTCTTTCCCTCATGTGAAGGTTCATATCACAAGAAAAGGACACTTAGAAATGCTATATGAGATTTCTTAAAGTCTAACTTATAGCCATATGCAGTGAATCCTAAACTTTTGCGATCCACTCTGGCCAAGTGTGGGTTTAACTCATCACCCGTGAGGTAGATGTCATCTACATAAGACAATGCATCAGGGTCATGTCATATCATGTAGAATAGACAGCAAATAGTCGTGGACTGTTTGTATAGTCCATGGCTAGTCATGCAAAGCGACGTTGAAAGCCAAGCACCGAGAACGCTGTCCAATCCCCGCTTTCAGATGCTAAATCTTGGCTGAAAAGACCCTTGGAAATATCTAGGTTGTTTTGTATTTTTTACGGACTACGGGGCATATTTACTAGGATTGTCGCTATGCTGTGTTGACGCTGCTTAGTGTCATTTTTTTACCTCTGCCGTACGGCAATTCCGAATGCCATGCTAGCACCGTATTTACAATAAAGTACTACGTGGCATTAGGAACATCTAGCAGCCGAAAAATATTACTCTAGGGTCAAGTCGTAAGAAAACTACACGTTAGCATGAAAAAAGTGACGGAAATATTGCGCAAATCGGTCTAACGTCACATTTCAGCTAATGGGAAACTTAACAAATACACCGCTAAGGAAGGGAAAAAATAACAAATCAAACATGAATGCAGAATGGAGCAGCCAGGACCAAGCTCAACCCAGGATAACAACCCCTCCCAACCTCCAAGATGACCAGCCAGAGTCCAAGGGGAAGAGCAAGAGGGAATGCAGATTCAGTCAAAAGGAGAATGATATCCTGATTGCGGAGGTGACAGAACATGAACACGAACACCAGCTCTTCTTCAGATCCAAGTTGTCATTAGGGACCAAAAACGCTATATGGCAGTCCATAGTGAACAAGATGAACTCCATCGCAGAAGTCTAGAGGACAGTGATGGACTGCAATAAGTGCTGGCATGATGCCAAGCGCAACACAAAGCAGAAACTGGCAAGCAATCGACAGGGAGCATTGCAGACTGGAGGTGGGAGTCCAGCGCCCCAGGAGGAGCTCGATCCCTTGGAGGAGCAGATCTCCGCAGTCATCTGTAAGGAGTCGGTGGTTGGTGTAGAGGGACAGGGCAGTGCTGACTATGACCAACTACATCAAGAACAGGGTAAGTACCAAGAAGGGACTTGGGTGGAAATATGTCATGCCATCCAGTCCAGGCAACTATGCCTCAGCGCTCTCCCACACTGTGTGCAGGTCAAACGGTAGCCACCTAGGTGCTTTGGGGCTTATTTGCAAGCTATTTGCACTGCCGGTTCATCACTTTTTCCAATATTAAAAGTAGCACAAGGGGCTTGTAAATATGCCCTTCATGCGTGGAAACAATCACAAGTCATGTGTTTTTAGGACAAATGTTTGCATAACGCAGGGTTGCAAGTCTCACAGTTAGCCTATATTAACACTCTTTGCAATAGCAGCCATTGTTGTCAAGATATGGTGCTTTCCCGAACTAACTATGGGGCATATATACCATAATCTAACAGAGCGCAGTATTACTCCAAAATTGGTGATGCGGTGCTCCTGTTGTGTAGTTCCTACAAATGTATATAGGATCTGGGTATTTGGACATCATAAATTAAAGGATTGGTGTCCAGACTGATTCCAGACACCCCCAAAGGATATGTTAGTCTGTAGAATAGCTAGCTCACATTGCCACTATGAGCCTCCCAACCTTAGCAAGGAGCGAATAGTTTCTGGCAACTATCAAACATGACAACCCTGACCCCTCAGGGATCGTGGAAACAGTACAGTATTTTCGCTCAGTCACTCGTGCTCACTTTGTCTCAGAGAGATATGCAGAATAAACAGTGGGGATATTTTCAATAAGTATTTATTGAACCAGCTTCATTCTAGTATAAAATACATGTGCTCCAACAACCATCAGAAAGGAACAGATATATACGATTACAAGCACCAACAGAGTAAATAAAAGGTAGAATTCTACCATAGTGCTAAAACAGTAGATATATGCAGGCATACGGATACATGACAGTAATAATGCGTACTCCTATGATGCACACCCTAACTAGATGTCCCTAAGTGCACCTAGCAAGTATGTAGGTGTATAGCCATGAATCCCCCTAGGAAAGAGCCAATCCCATTACCCGATGTGAGAGAGCGAAGGACTCCATCTTGGTCTCGAGTTGGACGCCCCGCAAGGGATGTCAGACCACTGTGTGCTGGAGTGTCTGCGTGCAGGGACTTCAGCGTCTTGTGTCAGCATGGAAGTTCTTTCTCCTCTCGCTTGCCCAGCAAAGAGCTGGTATTTATATACCCGAAAGGTACCCTCAGGGGTTCCACCTAGATGTGTCATGGTAATGTGGGCATGTCAGCCAAGGATGACGATAGTGGTGACCCTAATTCAGAGGTATTATGCAGAAGATGGTAATCCTGCTGTGATAGTGAGAATCTTCATTCAGAATAAATGAGGCTGGTTTTCCGAGAAAACCACACTACATTTATTCGCCACCTAACTAGGTAAAAGGTCAGAACCAGAGCCGTTATGAAGAGCAAGGTAGCATAAATGTAGGTAAAAGGTCGTGCAACTACCTAGGCCTATATTGGGGTACATTGGAGTTCATAACACCCACTCCTCATCTGAGTGGACGACAAATATATTATAGACAAATATGTGGTCTCAAAATCCCAGGTCATTTACGCCGTCTTTGTCGACTTTTCAACAGCGTTCAATAGAGTGGACAGACCGACACTCTGGAACAAACTTAGAAATCTGGGAATTCCGGAAACTCCTCTTCATTTAATCATTTCACTACATTCAGAAACCTGGTGTGAGCTACAAATGGGAAAAGAAAAAGGTCTAACTCGCCCGATAGCCACCTCTAACGGCCTTAGGCAAGGTTGCCTATTGGCTCTTCTCCTTTTTTCACTATACCTCAGTGACCTCCCAGGCAGTTTTCTAAAGGTTGTCAATTTCCCTCCGAAGATCGCAACACGTTACATACATATAATGATGTATGCTGACGACGTGGTAATTTTCGATCGCACCCCATTTGGACTACAAAGGAATTTAGACGTGTTAACCAGATACACAAAAGAAAACTACCTGGTTCCAAATATAACAAAAACAAAAGTAGTCCCACTGAGAGGGAAAAACCCGTATACAAAATATAACTGGACATTGGGAGGAGATACAATAGAAGTGGTAAAAGTATACATCTATCTGGGACGAATATTCACTGAATCATTAATGAACTCTTCTCATCTGCAGCATTTGAACCACAAAGCAGACATTCACACGGGGGCGCTTCTACTGCTATATTCTTCTTCAGGGCAAGGGCACTTTTGTTCCTTATTACAGGTCTACAGTTCCAAGATTCCCCCTACCTTATCTTATGCTCTGGAATATATTCCAATTACCCAGTGGCACCAAATTCAAACTAAAGAAGGGAAAATTCTCCGCAAAATGGCTAAGGTCCAACAAGCTGTCCCCGCACAAGCATTACGTTTGAAATTTTCTTTCGTTAGCTCCTTTACCAGATCCATCACCAATATATTAAGATGGGCTTACAATCTTTTACATGCTGATCAAGGCACCTTAAGATTTTTATTAAAAAAGGAAACATTCGAGCCCGAATCTACTAAAATATATTTTTTATCAGAATCTGACAACAGTTTTTAAATTAACAAAATGCACAACTGTACTTTTGAAATCATGGACTCCTGCCCATTTGAAGCATCTGGCGCCGAGGATCACCTTCGAATTGGACACTCTGCACTGCTCCAAATTGCACCATTACGAACTTTATGCAGAATCGATTGTATACAAACAGGTCCAACACTATACTCATTTTACCCTAAGGCATGGAAGTTGGCGTTGTATAATCTTACTTCGGCTTGGGTTACTCCCTCTAAATTCACTCTCCTCTAAATGGATAGGCAACGAAAATGCAACCAGCATTTGCGAACTTTGCAATGTTGGAGTGCAAAATCTGAAGCACGTGGTGTCGATATGCCCGAATTTGAAACTAGTCGAGGCTAGAAGGCACTACTTAAAAACAATCCAACTCAGTTACAATAGTGGAAGTGTGCAAAGTCTGATTTCGCTTTTTAAATTTCCCCCAGATGAACTCGTGTGTCATAACCTGTTTACATTTTTTAAAACTTTTTTAAATTTGTATTGAATGCTTTCAATTAATATAACGAATATTTTGACTGAAAATTTGTTGTTCTCGGTAGAGAACTAAATCAAATAAAACTTTGACTTTGAGTTGACGACAGAAGTACCAAATGTTAAAATATGCCTGGTTAAAAAGCATAAACACATAGCTAAAATAGGAGTATAAAAACATCTAAAAACATGGTATGTGAAAAATGAAGTAAAAGTCAAAACTCCATGAGTCATCTAAATAGTCAATATACTACCAGACTAAGTGAGCACGCCAAAAGCCATAGTGCTCAGTGAGAGCAAAAGAAGAAAAATAAAAACAAAACCACTGTTTTTGAATTCCAGTTTAGGTTGTTTTTGAAAAAGGCCAAATTGTTCCCAGCACACGGAGAGACAAATGTTTATGTGTCCTGTGTGGGAGACACATCATCACTGTTGCTTGCCTTCACAGACGAAGGTCCCTGTAACACCTGTTGGATCAGGTCAATGGAGCAATGGTGATCTCCTTCATTTCCAACAGCCATTGCTGAGGAAGCACTTAATGCCTGTAAGCCTGGTACAGAGCTGGTGTCCATTCCGACAGGAGCGGACGCATCCCGTGGTGGCTCTAAGAATGCTGACATCAGAATTGGAATAGGCTGAGGACACTGCACTACATGGGCCTTTAATGGGTGCAGCAGTACATCCACGTCCAGAGGCGCAACTGATGGAAGCATAAGGCAGATGTCCAACACGCATTTGTATCCGCAGAATAGGCAGCGGAGTACAGACAAGACGCAGTCAACCCAGACTGATCTGAATGACAGAAACCAATGCCCACTTAGCTCCCGAAGCCGAGGTGTGCCCAGATGGAGTACCATGCGTTCCCGGTAACATCGCTCCAAGTGCGCTTTTTACATCTCTTTGGAATTTGGGACATCCATTGCGCAGCAGGAAAATTAAAACCAGGGTACCCACTACAAGTAGTAAGACCAGTGAAAGCCCTACAAAAAAAAAACCTTCCCAATTTAGAGTGTATCAGTGATGGAATAACTCCGAAGTTTGTTTGAAAGGTGGTTAATAGACCAGAACCTAAGTTCTTAAATAGGTGTACTGTCCCACTCGTATTAGACCTGTTAAAGATACGATGTACCATTTCCCCGAAATGGAGCTTGCGGTTAGTTTGGACTAGTGCCTGTATCTCAGCTGAAGACCTTGCAACCTGGAGATCAAAAGTCTCTTGAGGAGTGGTTAAGGCCAACTCCTTCTGTAAAAGTATAGCTTTCAGTCTGCTCAGAGAATCAAACCGTATAAGGGGAACATTGAACAAAGGCCATAACGGCACCGTCCTGACTGTGTGGGTCAGTGGAAACAATACATTATACAACAAGTAACCCTGGAACTTACTGTAACCTGATATGCGATGCCTGGCAGCATCCCACCACAACCGGGATCATTCACATCAAATAACTCACATTCGAGAGTAGTTTGAACACCAGATGAATCACAGCAGCTGGAGATCGTTTCAAGTGACAAGATAGGTTTGCAACTGAAGCGTTACAAGCTCTGTGAAGCATAATATCCTGACAAATCAGAGACCCACTTAACGAATTCTAACAGTATGAACCACTGATATAGACTTCAGTGTCCCCATTCCTGCATCTAAATCTGCAAGGTAATTCCCAAGATTCATGTATGTATTCCTTACCCAACGCTTCATACCTGCCTACTTGATGGTTCTGTAGGCAATATTGAAATTGTAATGTTGTGACTGGCAACGTAATATCGCCATGAATTAACCATTCTGTGGAAGGTGACTCAGCCATGGTGAAAGGTAATTGGTCCAATTTTTCAATGGGCAGCATTGTATACTTTGCATCTCTTTGTGCCATTGATGTCTGCCTTTCTGTTAGATTATAAGCAGGAAACAAGGCGTGCTGTTGATATACTGTCAGGGCATGTGACCAGAGCGCAATGCATGTAGTGTCTAGCTTAATAATAGAATGGATCCCAACTGTGATTGCCCATGTTGAAGAATCGACGGAACCTGTTCCATTACATCTATTGCAGAAGACACAATGTTGCCCAGTGAATAAATCCTGGATGTTAGTGTGGTCATGCCATTGTCGACCACTGCCAGAGCCTTTTCCAAGTTAACCCTGTCAATTTCACGCAATCTCTCCTCAGCTTCCTGTTGAGAGATTTTCCATACTTCGTTGTAAATAGCGTATAAGAAGTGCTTGCAATGTGGTTTCCGAGGACCTAGCAAAAACTCCCTTAGATCCATGTCATCTGAAAGTAAGGACAAGTGTTGTTTCACCTGGGACAGTGTTGATTGAGGTTCTCAGCCACTCTAGACATAACTTCCCAACACTGTAAGATGTCACCTCTCCCGGATGTTCTCGTTGTACATAACGTTGGTCAGACTATGGATACAAAACCCTTGGTACCCATGAATCTTGAATGACACCCATTTGTGTTGATAGGCCAAACTAACCATCCCTTCCAATTGGGGTATGAAGAATCGTATGAACCCTCGTGTATAATGTCATCCTGCGTATCCTCACTGTGCTGTGTATAGTTTTGCCATCCCTAAAAGTGTGAAAGCGAGGGAATCCGAAGTGTGTTCAAGTCCTTGATGTTGGCTAGTTCAAGACAGGAAGTCTGTTACACTGTGTTGTTCAGGAAGATGATCTGTTGTGGTATGTGCCATGCTCTAAATAATGCCTCAGTTCCCTGCTCTTGACAATCTTTAGTCCCTCAGACAGATTTTGTGTCTATGGTGTCCCTCCAAAAGTCAAAACCTTGTAAAGACAGCTGGGAAATAAAGGAATCAGAGTATATCTGTTTCATATTAGTGAGCATGTTTTTCTTTGCAGGTGTAGGTGCAACCTTATAATAATATGAGACAGGGTCTGAAGTGTTAGACCCAGAGAAATGAGCAAACTTTTGTCCAAATGTTTGTGAACTACCTTTCGGTGGTGTTGGGCAATTTTCCCATTGGTGGTAAATAAAAACATTACGTGGGATACTTGCTTTGGGCAAGAAGTGATGAACATAGTGTTGGTAACATTACACTGTATCAAAATCAGATGTCTTGTCATACAATTAATTTTCAGAGAATGCAGCAGATTGTTCTAAATCAGACGGCATACTATTCACAGTTTCAAAGTACCAATCATCAGAGAATGTACTAAAGGTGATGATATCATTCAAAGACATTTTAAATACATGTGGTATTTTTCAAAGGTTCGGTGGGACCAAATATATCATATGAAACCCTATACCAAACTATTCCTTAAGGAATCAGAACTGCTGTAATGTTTACAAAGGACAAGTGTTTCGTTCACGATGAGATGATGTATGTGGTTTCAGGACCAAGATCACATGGTGTACCGCGGAGCGTTCTGGTTGATAATGTCCATTCATGACCAAGAAAAAAACAGTCACTACACCTATCCAAAGGACTAGGAAAAGTAGACCAATTGCCATCTAGAGCTGTAGCCAGGGCGAAACAAGGTAAGTCTTTTACAGCCAAAGGTAGAGTTTAATATTTTTTCTTTAAGGGAAACAGAAGCTGGTGGTGACTCAGGTTCACTAGGACACAGAGAATAGGTGTTAAAATCGATGAAGTAGCCAGACGCTGTTCGATTTATCTTTGGTAACTCAGCAGGTTTTGTTGAACTGGCAGATGATTTGTTGCGAGACATATTCACATAGATGTCATTATTTGGTCGAATTGAGATCTGTGTTTCATTTGTATTTTGTTGTTGTTCAGTTTCAACTGGTACGAGTCCCATTCCATTGTTGGCAACTCTAGTACTTCGTAAAGTAGAATCTTCAAACATTAGTAATCTTTCTGTCTGAACATCCTGTATGGTAGCGAGAGGAGATCGTCAGCTACCCAGGAGCCCACGCGGCCTAATATTAAGTATCGGCCACATAGTGTGGTTTGATTAGATCAATGGAGACAAATCTTTTGTCTTTCTTGCCAGCAAGAGGCGGTAGAAGTACTGTTCTTGTTCCTTCGAAAGCCAGGACAGGTATAGGTGCTCTGTAAGATGGCCCAAATTATTTTTTGTCCACAATCTTTTCTCTGACCAGGTCCCCGATCTTTGGGACCCAGGCAGGTCGTGCCGAAACTGCTCTCTATTCCCCAGTGGGGGTGCGTTTTACTTGGACATTGCTTTGTAGTGCCAGGAATTCATTGAGTTCCTGTAGAACAGCCAAACGATCATTGATGTCAAATGCTTTTTCATCTGCCACTGTTCTGCCACAATCGAGGTTGGGTACCGACATTCTCTTCCCAAACAGGACCTCATATGGTGTACAGCTCCTATGTAACTTCTTGGCATGTTATTAAGTGCCCTCTGGACCCTGAATAGGTGATTTACCCACCGAACCTAATGCCCTTGCTCTTAAGGATTGCTTTAAATCCTGGGTTTTCCTCTCCACAATCGGATTTCCCTCTGGATGATACAGAGAGGAGTACTGCATTGCAACACTCAAACTTCCCATGGCTTCTTTGTAAGCCAGAGAGCTAAGCACAGGGCCATGGTCAGAATCTAATTTGCCAATTGCATATGTCCCTATGAAAACTCACAAATCCTTTATAACAGTTTGAGCATCAGCCGAGCGCTGGGGCCAAACCCACAGGACTCTAGAGCATGAATACACTGCCACCGAGATGTACTTGTAAGCTCCATCGGATTGTAACAGGCTGCAGTTGTCCAAATAGACACATGCAAGAGGTCTGTCTGATATCAATAGTAGCATTTGTGGTGGACGTGATACGGTGGAACCCTCAACTGTTGATAGATGTCACACTTAAAGACAAACCCCTGTTCTGTTTGGTAGGACCTGGCCACCCTTACGTTGTTTCAGTAGTAAAACTGTCGCAGTACTACCTGCGTGTGCCGAGCCCAGACCCTCGTGTACAGCTAGAATTAAACCTAATCTGCGATCCGTATTTGGTATTACTCTATCCCCCACTCCTGAAATTTGAACATATGGGCTATTTTGCGCATCTACCTTGTAGGAGTAGTTGAGTGGAAAACGTTTTGGCAAGGCTGAGCTGTTTTTACACATAGCGATGACAGCTACCATTATCTGTCCATCTATCCTCATGCTAGGACGAGTGATTGCAGCAACGGCAGCAGTTCACACTGTCGCCTTAGCGGCTTCATCAGCCAATGAATTCCCTTCAAAGTGCACACCAAAATGCTGATGACTCAGCGTATGAATCATGTGAGCCAGTGGCGTGCCCTTTTTCAGCTCTGCCACTTGTTTCCAAAATAATTTGTGCTTTATTGTGCAGTCTTTTGAATCTTAAAACCCATTCTGGCCTCAGTAGTGAAGATATTCATTGTAAGACTGGACACAATAAAATTAATCATGCACAATTAGTGTGGGTAATTCTCGATCCGTATTTTAACGCCAGTATCAGGGCTTTTAGTTCTGCCAGCTGTGCCGTGCAACCTCCTAAAGACTACATCTGCGTATTGCTAGGACGGAACTTACCATCTTGCATACTTCCCTTTACAATAGCGCATGCGGTGCTGTATTGCTGTTTGCTTCCTATGGCAGGTTGTGCAGAAACATCAGTGTAAACTATATTTTCATACTGATCTAGAGGCATTATTTCATTCAGAAGAGGATAGTCTTGTTTGTACAGCAGGAATGCTTGTGTTTGTAATGTAGAATCAAATTTATTGTCTGCAGTGAGAGAATTTGCCCATTGTATCCATCGCGTATGCAGTGCTTCAGCGTTTGGAATGCTTGCTTTAGTAACAGCCTCTAAGGTTGGTGCCGGACTTACGACAATTATTCATTTCCCCTGAGCCAGTGCTCTCTCTTACTACAGCAGCCTGTGCTGCTGTCAAAACATTTTCTGTCGATTCAAAATGCATCTCAGCGTTCGTGTACAAATGTGATTTGTATGCAATGGGTACAGTTTCGCCTTCATTGAAGGTTAGGTAAGTGTACCCAGATTGACCCGGGATTTCATGGATCACCAAATTTGTATTATTTACACAAGTATGTAAATATTTGGAAGCTATAATCTCAGCTTGTAGGGACCAAAGAATTCTATTTTTTCTGCCTAATCCAAAATGTATGTTCTGCCAAAAGTCTTTGGAGGTTGGAGCAGCGCACATTTTTCTAAAAACAATTAGCAACTAGGCTTTTCCCTTCACTTGAGAGCTCATATCCTAAAAACAGGACATTGAGGTGGGCAATGTTTGATTTTTTAAAGTTACATTTATAGCTCCAGAGGTGAATCCCAAAATGATGTTGTTCACCCTGTTCAAATGATCCAATAGTTCATCGTCCGTCAGATAAATGTCATCTACGTAGGACAGTGCACCCTCATAACATTTTTAAAGTAATTCTGATACTCTTGCTGAGAATAATCCAGGGCTATTCTTATACCATTGGGGCAATCTACAGAATGGACATTGAGAGCCGAGGGCTGAAAATGCTGTCAAATATCTGCTCTCAGGCACTATATTTTGGCAAAAGAATCCATTTGAGATATCTAGTGTTGTTTGGTATTTTTTCCGCACAATGTTATTCATTAATATGACACTGTGTGCATTTTTTACTGCAAATGTTTTCGTGCATGTGTTCAAATGCCTGCAGTATAAAACTAGACGGTATGACTTGTCGGGTGTCATTATGGGAAACAAAGGATTATTCATTGAAGAGGTGCAATTCTCTATTACACCCTGGTATTCAAGTTGAAGTAAGATCGCCCAGACTTTTTTTTTACATCATGTTTTATCGGGTACCTTGTCTGTGGAGTTGGAGTAGTTTTAACTGGGATTTCCTTGTGAGGTGACTCAGCATCCCACCCTACATGATTGCTGTTTAATTCAGGAACTAGTGCTACCACCCACTCCTGTGTGTATGAATGTTTGAGTGATTCTGGAACGAGGTCGGAGAAAGCCGGTAAAATTACTGTTTCTCCTTTGGGGCAGTCCATAATGAACTCAAGTGGCCAATCTTTGTCAGCCGAAAGAATGACATAGCCATATGTCAAGTTCTCCAAAAAGAGACCTTTCACTTTCCTGGGTATGTCCCCCTCAATATGGAGTGTTATTTCATATAACTGATGTGAGACACATCCTAATATCAGGTGTCTCCATCGTGATATGCTCATTCAACGCTGCGGTCACCAGAAATTCCATCAGATTCTGGTGAGCTATTGTTACTTCTGCTGTGCTGTCTAGCATTGTCAGAGCCCATTCCCCGTTCACAAGTTGAATACTCAGTAGCCTAGGCCCACACCCTCTCAACTTTTTAGAAGGAGGGGTCCTCTGAACTCTTCCAATTTTCGAATGGTGCTGCCCTAGCCTCACTAGGCTTTGAGTGCTAAAACCACTACTCACACTCCCAATTTGCCGCACCGGGGGTGAGAGCCACACTTAGTGGGTGCACAGGACTCCACCTAAAAAGCTCCCTTGCTCCATTCCACAACCTCGTCACTACTGCAGCGCCCGGAGGCGCATTTAATCAACGGTGGACTCCCACAGTGCAGGATGCCATAATCTGCCCCACCGGGGGTGAGAGCCTCACGCAGCAGGTCCCCAGGACTCCACCTACTAGGCTCCCTCACTCCATTCCACCGCCTTGTCACTCCTACAGCGCCCAGAGGCACATTTAATCAACGGCGGATTTCCGCAGCACGGGACACCACAATCTGCCGCACCGGGGGTGAGAGCCACACGCAGCGGCTCCACAGAACTCCACCTACCAGGCTCCCTCGCTCCATTCCACTGCTCGTCACTCCTGCAGCGGCCGGAGGCCCAATTAATAAACGGCGGACTCCTGCAGCGCGGGACGTCACAATCTGCCACACCGGGGGTGAGAGTCACATGCAGCGGGTCCACAGGACTCCATCTATCAGGCTCCCTCAATCCAAAGCACCACCTCGTCACTCCTGCAGTGCCTTGAGGCTCATTTAATCAACAGCAGACTACCGCAGCACGGGACGCCACAATCTGCCGCACCGGGGATGAGAGTCCAACGCAGCGGGTCCACAGAACTCCACCTACCAGGCTCCCTCGCTCCATTCCACTGCCTCATCACTCCTGCAGTGCCTTGAGGCTCATTTAATCAACAGCGGACTACCGCAGCGCAGTACGCCACAATTTGCCACACCGGGGGTGAGAGTCCAACGCAGCGGGTCCACAGGACTCCACCTACCAGGCTCCCTCGATCCATTCCACCGCCTCGTCACTCCTGCAGTGCCCGGAGGCTCATTTAATCAACAGCAGACTTCCGCAGCGCGGGACACCACAATCTGCTGCACCGGGGGTGAGAGCCACACGCAGCGGGTCCACAGGACTCCACCTACCAGGGTCCCTCGCTCCATTCCACTGCCTCGTCACTCCTGCAGCGCCCGGAGGCGCATTTAATCAACAGCGGACTCCCCCAGCGCGGAAGGGTGGGCCTGTCTGCGCCCAACAGCGACAGGAAGAGGCAGGGCAGGGCCACCCCTCCTGGTTCCATCCTGCTGTGTTTGTGTAAGACTCCTGAACTAAAAACCTTGCACGGCTCTTCGCTTGGAACTGGCATCTATCTATGCACCTCGATGTAATTAATACAGCCATAAGTCAATAACTGTTCATGATTTCACTGGACGATAAGGGGGAAAACTCATTGTGGGATTACCAGTTTGTTTGGCTCCTCTCTTTTTCTCCTATTGCAAGAACTCTTGGCATTTTTATGCACATACTCGAAGAGATTTGGGGCTTGATTTAGACATTTAATCCCCACACGATTATCACAGAATTGTCTGCCTATAATTGGAATACTATATAAGCCTACTAAGATTTAGAGTGCAGTATAGTTACATGCTCGCTGGTCACCAAACACTAGCTTGTTCTCCTCCTTTTTTTTAATCCTTTATTTGGGTTATTTTCAATCATCTTTAAATAATCGTATAATTGATTGCATACGTTACATTCCAAAGTAGGCCTCCTCTGGGGAGTTTTTAGTGGGGCAGGTGGGGTTCAGGCTGAATCAGGTTGTATAATGTGGAAGCATACATGCCCGCCAAAGCCTGAAGCTACCACTTTACCCTCATTGCCACCAACTTCGATTGACAGGATGCTAAAGAGGGCTATAGGGGTGGTTAACACAGAAATAGAGCTCACGGAGAGGCGTCTGTCACTTACCCCTGACTTATGTATCTCAGTGTCCGACCTATCCACTCCGCAAACTGCCACTCAAGTCCCTCTAGCTGAACCACCTTCACCACCACCACCACCCCTAGAAGTTCCACCAAAAAAAGTAGCACGTAGAGGCAGGAATACCACCAGCATCCCAAAGAATGGGAAGCGAAAACAAGAACATGAGGCTGGATCTAAAAGAAAGAAAATGTGTGAGGATCCATTATCTAGTATAGAGGAGGGCGAAAAGCAGTACCAAAACACAAGCTCACTAGAGTTGACACAGATTTTCCTACCTGGGCACTGAATCTGTTGACTGACCTGCAGAATCAACTAAGAGCTATTGTAAGGGAAGAAGTGCCCCCCTACTCAATCGCCTAGATAAACTGGTAACAATGGGGGAAAGTAGGCAAACAAATTACAACACAAACATCACACATGCAACAGCAAGGAGGACTGACTGGCTGTCAGGTGGACACTCTAAACCTAATATCTCCGGATGGGTTGGGTGTACAGATCAACACAGATCCCACCACAACGCAAGAGATTAGGTATTCGAATGTCAATAATCACCAGGCAGGCATGAGCATCCATTGTGAGGCTGGCAGTAAAAATGCAGCACCCCCAAAGAGGGACATGGATAAAAACAGCCCCCGTTACATGGGCCTATTGGGACTTCGAGTGGGTAGACGAGGGAAGAATGCACTGTTACTAGGCCTGAAACAGCAAATCTACCGACCATAAACCTACCCCCTGCCGGTTCCCCGTATGTAATTATAATAGTCGGAATTCCCGAAATCAAAACAACCAGAGGGAAACACAACTTGACTTCAGGAATGAATGCCTGTTTTTGCTAGCAAGGCACAGGCCGTTTGATTATGGCAGGGCAGGGGAAATTCTAATGGCTTGTAGAGTAGGCTGGGTGGGAAATCGACAAAAGTCAGTGCAAGGGGATTGTGTAATTATAAACTTTAAAAATCCCCAAATTGTGAGTAAAGTACTTAATCAGTCAGCACGCTATCAGGAACCACCTACGGGAATTAGGCTTTTTCCACTGGACTTTTTCTATATCCAACACCAAATGCCACTTAGGGCCCATACTACCCCTAACATACCGAGATGGCCATTAAGCTGTTCAACTGAGGGCAGATAGGATGGCCCCCCCAGGCCGTTACTATTTACTATACCAGTAAATAATAGATATGGAGTTCTGGAGTAAGTAGATTGACAAGGGGTGACCCCAACTCCAGATGGGGAACCTGGAAGGCAGTGACTAGATATGGAATTAGATGAATGTAGTGGGGATTTTCTCATTCAGACATCAAGTCGTGGGCTGGGAGCAACAAGCAAGGACCAGCAATTAGACATATCCCACACCATTGGACCAGAAGGTGCAGGGTCACAACCAACAGGAGCACCTTGGGTAAGCTCACACTTGGGCTGTAGAGCCGAGCAGCTGACCACCCCCTCAAGCGACTTCCATTGTGTTGCACTTACCTTCTCTACAAAGATAAAAATTGCTTTTATCAATGTCTATTCTCAACCTGTTGTCATTAGCCAAGAATCTGTCACATTAGACCAACTGGGCCTTTTTGTTCCCACTATTGAACAAGCCATATGGTTGATCATTGGGGGTGATTTTAACTGTCAATTTGAACCCCTCATTGCTCTAAGTAATACCACCCCCAGTGAAGAAGATCTCCAATGGCTAATCCCAGATCCACAAATCCACCGTATTAAAGCTTAGTCCCCACTGGCACTCCAGATTAATTCAATCACATTAGCTCACTCACTAGGAGCCTGCAATGGCCGGAAAAAATCCGATACTCTGGGGCAGCTAACATTCAATAGAGTAGGTCAAGCATCCCTGCTGGATTACATCCTAGTGGATACCAGACTATGGCCAAGGGTTTGTGATTTTGCTGTCATAATGAGGCTGGACAATGATCACAATGCTTTAATCCTGGATCTGGAGTTGCCGAACTTGGGCCACATTAATTTTAAACCCATTTCCACATCCCAGAACAGTGGATTAACACTCTCAAACAACGGAAGGAAAATTAGGTGGAGGCAAATTCAACAGTCACCTCATAAACTGGCCACAGTTTACCAGTCAGTAATCCCAATATTTATAAAAATGTGGGAGGTCGCAATCGCAGAGGGTTCCCCTCAACCGCTGAGATGGTTGCAAAAACACATACAGAGTTAACATCAAAACTGGCAGATATATTTTACCCAGTGGTACCCCGTAGGGTGAAAAGTTGGCCTAAATGTACCTGGTTTAACATAAAATGTCGAAATTCCAAGCAGGCCTTGCTGGATGTCATCAAAGCAAAGGACAAGCATCAAACCAAACTTAATTGGGCGCTGTATAAAGACAGCATCCAGCAAGCAAAAAAGAATTGGGAATTGGGTAGATGGGAAACCCTTAAATCTGCATTATCTAATAAAGATTTGAAGACCTTCTGAATAATAGTTAGTTCAGGTGACATTGAAGGGAAGCCAGCTTTTGAGCCGAACATAGCATCTGAAGCATGGGAGAATCAATTCCAGGCCCTATACACTAATAAGGAAGAGGTGACTGTAAATGTCGAACCCCCAATAACATTCACGGAGTCTGCCCAGGAGGTGGCCATAGGATTACCATTTTTTAAATTTTATTTTACAAGGTTTTATATAGCGCGAACTTGACCCGAATCGGGTATCAGAGTGCTTTACATAGCACCAGTTCTACTACATGAGGACACATTCATTTTTGTTAGGCACGGGAGATTAAGTGATTTGCCCAGAATCACAGGAGGGTCAGCGTCATTGCCGAGACTCGAACCCAATTCCCCAGATTCGAGGTCGACCGTCCTAGCTGTTAGGCCAACTCCTCTCACCATGTCGAAATGCAATCAATAAGTTTCCTTCTAACAAAGCACAGGGCTTAAATAAATTACCGGGGGACCTTTTTCGGGGGGAACCGAAAATTTGGGGGCCATATTCATGGACCTTATTCAATGCCATCATGAATGGAATGGATCCCCTGACAGAACACCTGGAATGGTGAGATGACCAAAACAAACCTTAAGCTTGCTCAGACAGTGAGAGGACTTGTGAAATTATATAGAACTTCTACATTCAAACCAGCTGGGCCAATAGTTGAAATCTACAAAACTCAAGCAAGGGGTGCTCCATTGTACGGGGCAGAATTATGGGGGCACTGCTCCACTACCAGTCTGAACAAGGTAGAGAACAACTTTATGAGGCAGTTGCTAGGTCTCCCCCCCAGTACTCCCCTCACCCCCTATGCCTGGATTTGGGTATTAGGCCCATTAGCGAAGAGATCGCCCTTAGACCTGTAACCTTTTGGCGGAGGCTATGGGTGACCCTGGATTTGGCCACCTATGGATCTGAGTTTAAAGAGCTCCTGAGTCTACCAGGCACCAGAAAAACACCCTGGCTTATACACATAAAGAATCACTGTAACAAACTGGGTAAAGCAGGGCTATGGAGATCTCCCGATGAATCATGCCCTCTAATCTCACGGTTGGAACTGGTAAAATCCTTCAGAAGGTATAAACTTGCAGATATCCAGAAAAGCTCGTCCTGCGGCCGTTTGACAGACACATTTCTAAAAATCAAAGACGAGTATAGTATGGAACCTAATCTGGATGACATCCAACCAATTCTGGCAAGGAAACTGTATGTACAGTTTAGACTACAGACTCTACCGCTCTATGCCTTTTCAAACAAATGATCCAAAACCCAATCTATTTGATGCCCTGCCTGAAATTATAAGGAAGGAAGAGACAGAGCTACACGTCTTTTTCTTCTGCCTCATCTACACACTACCTCGGCAGTGCTGGCTTATTCAACTATGCAGGAATTTAGGCTTTGTACATTGTGCCGCAGCACTTAGAATCCTAAAGTATGACACTCATGCCCCCATTGTTTTCGCCGTATCTCGCTTTTTAAACTCAATGTGGCGTGTACGGCGGACCTTTATAAACTAGTAATCATGGTTCCAGTAATTCATATTCATTCCATTCTTTTTATCCTTGTATTACTCCCTCAATTTTAATTGTTTTATTGGCAATAGTTTTTGATGAATTTTGCTTTTTTAACATATAATTGAATTGTATTTTAACACAAGATCAGGACCAGGTCCTGAAAGAACTTAAAATGCACTTTATCATGGGCAACAGGTTTTTAATTGTACAGTTCTTTTTATTGGTATATGAATTAACTGTGTGGCTATGTACTATCTATGACTCACTTGTGTATATGCTTTGTGGTCTTTATGATTATGTATTCTTATGGTCCTTGAGACCGAAATAAAGTTATAAAATGGAATGGCATTTAATGCATGTGCAGTCTCATTTTGGATAGACATTTTTCAAGGAAGTTGTTTAGTATGGGAAAGAGATAAGGTTTTGCACAATAAGGAGAACTTATAATCCATCAAGCTTGAATAAACCTACAACTAATACATAGGGTATACCTACTCAGCTGTGGCAGATTTTCCCTCCCACTCCAGATGTCTCTAGGTAAATTTGAGTAGGGGTCTCTGAGAAAGCATGACTGAACTACTCAGATTTACCTTTAAATAAGAACCAAACCAACATTGGTGGCGTCATGTCTTGTAGTTCCTACAAATCTATTTAGAATCTGCTAGACCAAACTAAGGGATTGGTGTCTAGACTGATTCCAGACACCCCCAAAGTATATGTTAGTCTGTAGAACAGCTAGCTCACATTGCCACTATGAGCCTCCCAACCTTAGCAAGGAGCAAATAGTTTCTGGCAACTATTAAACATGACAACCCTGACCCCTCAGGGATCGTGGAAACAGTACAGTATTTTCACTCAGTTACTCGTGCTCACTTTGTCTCCGAGAGATACTCAGAATAAATGGTGGGGACGTTTTCAATAAGTATTTATTGAACCAGCGTCATTCTAGTATAAAATACATGTGCTGCAACAACCATAAGACAGAAACAGATATATACGATTACAAGCACCAATAGAGTAAATAAAAGGTAGAATTGTACCATAGTGCTAAAACAGTAGATATATGCAGGCATATAGATACATGACAGTAATAATGTGTACTCCTACGATGCAAACCCAAACTAGATGTACCTAAATGTACCTAGCATGCATGTAGGTGTATAGCCAGGAATTCCCCTAGGAAAGAGCCAGCCCCATTACCTGATGTGAGAGAGGGAAGGACCCCGTCTTGGTCTCAAGTTGGACACCCCACAAGGAATATAAGACCACTGCGCGCCTAAGAGTCTGTGTGCAGGGAATTCAGCGTCTTGTGTCAGTATGGAAATGTTTTCTCCTCTCTCTTGCCCTACGAAGAGGTGGTACTTATACACCCAAAAGGTACCCTCAGGGGTTCTACCTAGATGTGTAATGGTACTGTGGGCATGTCGGCCAAGGATGACGATAGTGGTGACTCTTATAAAGAGTTATAATGCAGAAGATGGTAATCCTGCTGCGATACTGAGGATCCTCATGCATAAGAAGAAACCACACAACATTTATTCGGCACCTAACTAGGTAAGAGGTCAGCACCAGAACGGTTATGGAGAGCAAGGTATGACAAATGTAGGTAAAAGGTCGTGCAACTACCTAGGCCTATATTGGGGTACAATGGGGTTCATAACTCTGACAGTATAGCAATGCAGGGATGCGCTGTATGCACAAATATATGATGCACCTCTGCATGTCCCCTAGTGCTGGTGTTTAAAAAAGTGCCTTGTGCCAGCGCAGCCACCCTTGTGCCATATTGCTAGGATATGTGTGTTGCAGTGGCACATGTTGATGTGCAGGAACAAACACATTCTTGCACATAAACAATCTTTACAGGTGATTTGCTGTTCTATATGTGCAGCAGAATGCAGCACACATAGAGAGCAAAATATGAGGAGAAATGTATATTTTTTTACATTTTGCTATCCTAAGAACAGAGCCCTTATTTTCAAGGCCCTTGCATTACAGGTGCATCACTTGAATACGTGAAAAAGTGACATAACAGCGGCGCAAGGGCTTGTAAAGAAGGTCCCATGTTTTATCTGGCCCTAGTTGGTGCCACTGCCCCAGCCTTGTAAATATGGGACAGTTAAAAAAAGCAATGGCTGTTGTAGTGGAACATTCACTGCAACACCCATTGCATGGCCCTTCCATGCTAAGTGAAGCGTAAAAGTGGGCTTCATTTACAAGGTAGTGTTAACCTACGTTAAGTGGCTTAACGGTGCATTGCAAATAAGGAGAAGGGGATTTAGCCAACAGAACGACACTAAAAGTGATGTTCTGGTGGTGATATCACCTTGTATTTAGGCCCCTGGGTTTGGGGATGAATGCAACCTTTGTACATGCGTGGAACATGGGCCATAGGTAAAGTCAAACGTGGCGGGATGCAAATGCATACAGATTAGTTTGTGTCAACATGCATCCTTGCACTAATGCATGGAACTGCCCTATACACTGGAGTATGTGTCGTCCCTGTGCATGTAGCTGTTAAAAGGTCAGCTGTGCAACAATGCAGCCATCATTGAACCCTGGCTCAAAGTTGGCTGTGATGCTGCTTGCCTGTCTTCATCATTGCCAGTGAAGGGGAAAACACAAGGGGAAGGCACACTCCTTCTGAGTATGGGGCTGTCCTATGTATGTGAAAATATGCTAGGTTGCAAAGATAAACTGCCTGCTGCATCATGTCTTGTCAAAACCTTGTCAAAAGGACCCTCTCATACATCTCACCATCCCCCCATGTCACCTCATAAGAGCTTGCAATATCAGTCTGTTGAGGATAGCCACACATGATATAAGTATAGTAGGTACCGGATAACTCACTTATGATCATGGTCGCATCCCTGTGTGGTAGTAAGTTGGTTGCCTGGACCTTTGCCTTGAGGGATAAATGCACAAATACAAGTGTGTCGAAGAAATACATAAGATGTCTCACACCCTGCAGATGACCAATTTTGCACATGATGAAATAGAATGGATGTCAGTAATTCCTATATAACAACTACGATAGGCCTTATCCACTCAGTGTTAGCACACAGTGATAATGTCATAACCCTGAACTCCTGATTTGTAACATTTATGGACAGTGTAAACTGCCAACCACAGTTTAGTGTAACAGATGTACAATGTATCACAAGAGAATGGAAAGTGTCATGCACTTTGAATGTCAAATGCTTAACAACATGTCAACATGTAGCAGACAGCAACAATAGTATTTGTCCTTTCCATTGCAGAGGATGAAACCTTACCTCCTGGTCAGCACCCTACCCACACATCACTGATGGTGGATGATGATGAAAACCTACCAACCATCGCCCACAACACCCTCCAAGAACTCCTGGACTCCATAGGAACACAATCTCTGGACCCAGGGTGGGTCAGCAGCTTCATGGCATCTCCACATACCCTCTGAAACAACCAACAGGCACCACCACAACCACCCCCTGGACTCTGAGGACCCACAGATCACTTTCCAACGGACTGTGGTAGGAGTCAAGCGGGAGTTGGCAGATCAAGTATAGGTGGGGTTGGATACCCTGACAGCCACAGTAGAGGGGGTCCGTGGGTACCTGAGTCCCAATAGGGACAACTCTGTTGCCATCAGAGGCACCTACTCTCTGCTCTGTGGCCTCCAGCGGTCTCTGGTTGACATCGCTGGTGTCATGAGGCAAAGGTATCAACAACTGCTCTGCCAAAGTGGCACCTGCGATGTGGCCAAAGAGATGGGGGAAATCTGAAATATCTTGGAGACCATGAAGTGGAAGCAGGACTCCGACATGGCTGCCTACCACTGCGACGTTGCTGCTGTGTTGCAAAACCAGCAGATCCTCCTCGCTGCAGTGATGACTCGTGTGTTGGCACAGATGAATGCTGCTGCAGCCACAGCTTTCACATCTTCTGGCCCTGATGTGTCTGTGTCTCCTTCGCCTGCAGCATGTATACCACTACCCTCACAGGAGACACCACACTCATAAGAGGAGGAAGATGTGGACGGTACATCTTTCCAAAGGGAAAGTCTCCAGTAGCATTCATCTGTGTCAAATGTCCAGTTTCTGCTTAGCCCTTTGCTCACCAACATACTTGGGGACATCATCCATCACTGTCCTTATCTTGATTTTGCCATGTTCACCCTGCACATTTGCGGACTGCCTATGTGGCCATTCCTCCCTAATGACACTGCAGTCATCCTCCTGAATGATAATTTCCAGTTTCTCTACACGTCACTTGACATGTTCCCCACTAGGACTATGTCTGGACACCCACTGGCTATATACATCCTTTGGGGTTGTTGTCAAATGAACTGTCCCTGTGTGAACAAGGGTGTGGTGCACGTGTAAATAAATGCACCTTTAAGTGCCAGATGTGTGTTGTCCGTCACCATGAAACAGGACAAGTGTCAACAATGGATAATCTGTGTAGCCACTACATGAAATACAGAATACATTTGAAATTTTGGTGTCTGCAGACTCTGGGATCTTGATATCAGTAAGATGTCAAAACATGTGCCAGATATACACGGAGTGCTAAATCAAAGTGGCCACAATAATGTTTAACTTGTAGCGTGCCCTCAAAGCAGAGAGTAAAATCATTCTATCAACAAGTGTCACATGCAACCATGGTAGCTAGTGAAACATACCTCATTGGGGTGACAAACAAATGTAGTGATTGCCATGGGTCATGAGGCAGCAAACAAGGAACCACTCCACATACCAACATTACGTACAGATGTCATAGGGCGCACCATTCCTCCAAGACCTATTGCTTTCGTAACACAATATTCTTGTATAGGTCAACTTATTTAGCACCCTATCCCCATGCAATGAGAAGAGGCACATATTGAATTCTACATTGTATGCATGTCAGATCATGCCAATCAATAGGCTGTAAGACAGCACCCTGTCCCTAGACCATGAATCCACTCACTCATGTTGTGCAACAATTGAAGCTAGGATAACAGATTAAATCCAGATAAATCTTACCTCAATACATCTCTGATACACATGAAACATTACTGACACCACAATGTAGAAAAAGGTGCAAGTTTATTTTAAGTAGTAACTACACAATGTTAAGCCTATCTACCCTATGCTAAAGTGCTAGCCTAACCTATACTACACTGCCTTATCCTAATTAGCCATAACACTACCCTAACAAACATTATCTTATCCTACACACTTAACAAAAATATTAAATATCAACCCTCCACCCACCTTAAGCCACATCAAAACACAGACAACATATACTATATCTAAACCTACCCTACACATGTAAGCTAAACTATATATATTTTTTTGTATTTTTTAATTGAAATTTATTTTCGTATACCTAACAACTGCTAAAACATCAATCCCCTACCCAAATGACAAGGAAACTTAACCCATTACACTATCAACAATCTACCCCTACCTAAAAGTAATATCTACAACTAACACTAATCTAAGTCTACCCTAACTATAACATCACACAACATTAAAACCCACTATACAACTATCTGCTTTTAAAAACAGGATTTGGGGGGTGGGTAAAGGCCTCCATTCAGATGATGAATCACAACGGGATGCCCATTGCTCCCTTAAGGCACTCCAAATGGGTGAGGACCTCATCCATTTTATGTTCAAGTGTAGTAATCCGCAATTGCATTATGAAAAGTTCTCTCCTGTTCTCCCTGCTGAAACCTGATGGCTTTGCTGGTGGTGCAGGTGGGGCAGGTGGAGTAGGTGCGGCAGGTGGGGCAGGTGTAGCAGGTGGGGCAGGTGCAGCAGGTGGGGCAGGTAGGGTAGGTGCAACAGGTGTGGCAGATGGTGCGGCAGGTCATGCAGCTGTGGCAGGTGAGGCAGGTGCGGCAGGTGCAGTAGGTGGTGCAGGGTGTTGGGTTACAGAGGTGCTTGGCACAGGTTCTGCTAAAGGGTGCTGCCCTGCATTGGCATACTTCCTTGCTGTGGCAGCTCTTGGGGCATCTTGTGGGAATCTGTGCCCTTTGCCAGCTGCCTTATCCTCCTCATAGCGTCTTTGTATTGCACGGTACCCCTTGACCACCCTCCGGACATGGCGATACCTGTCCTTTCTAGAGCGCTTTGGCTTCATTAGGTGTCATGTCTGTAAGAAAAAACATCACATGACCAGATATAAGAGACTGGACAAACACCAACTGGTAACAACTCCATCACGTCACAAGTTTACACCAACAGAAAGGTAATAGTTTGTAACATCTTTTTGCAGCTTGATGCTTAGTGGGACCACTCAAATGTGTACTCTACTCACATGTGTAGTCTATGTCAACTCACAACATCAAATGTAGAACTTTTGGGTAATGAAAGGAATTGCACATAGCATAGGCAGAGCTCTGCAGCATCAGTGTTTGGTCTCCTAAGTGAAATAGTAACTCAAACATATACTCAGAGTCTACCAAGGGAACATACACTAGGAGACTCATTTACAAGCCCCTTGCACCCCCGGCATAACATTTACCCATACAGTTAGGACTCATTGGGTGTTCTAGGGGAATACAACTAAGCACTAAAGTATTTAAACTGTACAAAAGTCACTCATCTGCCAACTGCAATGCGCTACATTGTCTGAATTGTCTCTACAGCTACATAGCCAGGGTTCATCCTGTACTCATCTACTCAATGCATGTGAGTACTTGTATGTCACAAGGCAGCTTGGCATCCCACATTGCTGAATAAACTATGTCAATGGGTAGTAAAACAGGGTGTAATGGTGGACAGGGGGGTTGGGAACATCAACCGGAATTGAGGTATGTAGAATTATGTTTAGATCACCTTATACAAGGTTCAATTGAGTTTGGTTGTTGGCGGATACATTACTTGCATTCTTTACCACAGGACTGAAAAGAAAGACTATCAGATTTGTATAGGTACCTGTAAACCTTTTGGTGATACACAAGATTAACCCTTGGGCTATTTAGATATTCGTTTCCAATTATCTGTCAAGCTAGTCACTTTCAATGGGATTTAAGGATTACTGAAGTCAAATATCTTCCCTCCCACCCGACCTACAGAAAATATAAAATTAAAAATTAAATTGCACATGTTACACAACCATATGAATGACTGGTGTAGGATATTCACTCGCTTCCCAAAAAAGTATCTTTAATTGCATTTACGATACAGGACATTCAGATTGGAAGGAGACAATTCCAATTCTCTAATGAAATGCATTAACAATCTGCACAATTTTACATAGAAATGTTTTGCCCATGGGTTTCCACAAATCAATAATTAATTTTATCTGTTAAAACAATGTTCAGAATTATGAGTAATACTATACACTACTGTCACTGAGAGAGGGGTTTTGAACTGTTTTGCATTTACATGAGTTCAAAGTACCCGAAGATAAACCTATAGATCAAGAAAAGAAATTCTCCTTGATCTTAAAACTGTATATTGTACTCATATTAGTGATATATTGGGTGTGCCTCATATTATCAAGCCTTGTTGGCCAATCCAAGGATTGCATTTGAGGATGTAGGGTATCTCTCCCCCTTTCGAGAGCACCGCTAGACATAACTTTTAGCATAAAAACAGTTGTGACTGTAATATGAGGGCCTGTATCCTATCTAACACCCATTTGTGTCAGTTAACTTCTGAAAACTAGACACCCGGGGGAGACCAGGGAGGTATGACTTGCATGGATACCCCAACATTTTCTTACCCCAAATCCCCTGCAAACCTCAAATTTTGCTAAAATGAAAAATCAAATTTTCCTCACATTTCTGTGTGGGAAAGTAGTGGGATCACCGGTCTAACACAAATTTTCATCCACCAAGAGTTCCCCCAGGTCTTCCTCACTTACCAAGTACCGGCGACAGGGAAGGGCCCAAAACGTATTGTGGAGGCATAAAAATTATCGATCACAAAACGACCTGGTTTTCCAAGGGGGCCACCTGCGTTTTTTATTCCAGGCTCAGCAGTCATCTAGGGGAACCCACCAACCTCCGACATTTCTGAAAACTATACACCCGGGGGAGTCCAGGGAGCTATGGCCTGCGTGGAACCCCCAAAGTGTTCCTACTCAGAATTCCCAGAAATGTATTTTGGGGGATCCACACCGGCCATACATCACTGGACTCACCCTAGTATCTAGTTTTCAGAAATAACTGAATTTTGTAGGTTAACCTACATGGCTGCTAAGCCTAGGACCAAAAAGACAGGTTACCCTCTTACAAAAGCAGGTCATTTTGTGATAGCTTATTT
This sequence comes from Triturus cristatus, assembly GCF_964204655.1. NCBI lineage: Eukaryota > Metazoa > Chordata > Amphibia > Caudata > Salamandridae > Triturus > Triturus cristatus. The sequence goes on along the minus strand of NC_140583.1, from coordinate 1,151,799,457 downwards.
CTTATTGAGCTTATTGAGCTGTTTCCTTTTGCGGGCACTAGGCAACAAGTGAGGTACCACTTTTATCAGGAGTCTTGAGGGAATGCTGGATGAGTGGAGGTTTGTGGCTGACGACAGATTCCAGAACTTTCCATCGAAGAAATGTGAGTGAAATGTGTTTTTTCCCCAAAGTTTGAGGTTTGAAAGTGATTCTCGGTAACAGACCTTGGTGAGAGTCACACAAGTCACCCCATCTTGGATTCCCTTGGGTGACTAGTTTTCAAAAAGGTACAGGTTTGCTAGGTTTCCCTAGATGCCGGCTGAGCTAGGGCCCAAAATCCACAGCTAAGCACGTTGCAATAAAAGGGTAAGTTTTGAGTGAAAAAATGGGTGCAGGGACAGAATATCCAGTAAAAAATATTGAGTTGGACAAATATCGAGTCATTAATATCGTGGTTCAGAAATATCGACAACAAGAATATCGTGGTCAAGAATATCAACTTAAGGTAAGTAATATCGATTTTAAAAATATCAGTGTTTAATATTGTTTGCAAAAATACAGTTGTTAAAAATATCATTTTTCATTAATGTTATGTATTTTAGTATATATTTAATATGTATGTGATGTATGTTTTTTTGTATAAGAATTGTTTGTATTTTTAATATATGTGTTAAATTTTTAGTAGTTATTAAAAATAATTTATTTGAATTTTGCGTATTTAGTTCCGTAGTGGGTTGTGGGTTTAAAGGGGAATAGGGTGGGAAGTAATTTAATTATATTAAATGTATTGAATATTTTTATTTATTGATATTTGTTTAATTGAGATGTTATAGCGTTCAATGTGTATTGTATTATTCATTAATTAATAATTGGTTAATTAATTACCAATTAATGAATTAAAATTATTTATGTTAATAGTGTAATTTATTTTAGGTTTGTATTGTCGTGTTTATAGGCGTATAGAGTGGGAAGTAATTTATTTTAAATTTATGCATTAATAATTGGTTGTTAATTTTAATTAATCAGTAGTTAATTATGGTAATTGTGTAATTAATTGTAGGTGTATGTTGTGGTGTTTATAGGTGTAAAGGACAAGAAGTAATTTATTTTCAATGATGAATAATTGGATGTTAATTAATTTTAATTAATTGGTAACTTAATATGGTAATTGTGTAATTAATTTTAGGTGTGTGTTGTGGCACTTATAGGAGTAAAGGGTGGGAAGTAATTTGTATTTATTTAATATACAGTTGTTAATTTTAATTTTTTTATATTATTTTTGAGTAATTTTTGTGTGTGCTGTTTTTAACTTTTAAAGGGGTAAAGGGTGGGTATTAAATACACTTTAATTACTTTAATATTAGATGTATAATTACTTTAATATTAGATGTTAAGAGTAATAGTTTTTAATTAAAAAATATATTTTAATTGTGTTTTATTACTTTATATCTTAATTTTGGTGTGTGTTGTGGATATTATAGTGTTTACATGATTATTAATTATGTCAATCATGGCAGAAAATGTAATAAAATATGTTGGCATTTTGTTATTTGTGTTGTGTTATAGGGTGGGAAATAAAATAAATACATATTTTGTAAATATTTTCTAGTTTACAATAAATACTTTTTATAAATGTATTTATTATTTTATTTTATATATTTATTTGTAGGTTTTTAATATGTAAATAATATTATAATATGTTACCTTTTTATATTTTTAATATTTTTGATTTTTCATTTTTGAAAGAGTTTATTTTTAGGATTTTTTTAATTTTTAATATTTTTAATTTTTGTTTTAACTGTTTGAGTGTGACTAGACATTTTTGGCTCTCCGCTATCCAACCCTTTCCCTAATGTTGCACTGACTGGAGTGGGAATAGTCATTTTTATCTCTCCACTATCCAGCACTTTCCCTACTGTTGCACTCACTGGAGTGGGAATAGTAATTTTTACCCCTTCACTATACAATACTTATCCAACTGTTGCACTCACTGGAGTGGGTATAGTAATCTTTACCCCTCCGCTATCCAACACTTTCCCTACTGTTGCACTCTTTGGAGTGGGAATAGTAATTTTTGTCCCCTCCGCTATTCAACACTTTCCCTACTGTTGCACTCACTGGAGTTGGAATAGTAAATTTTATTCCTCCGCTATCCAACACTTAACCTACTTTTGCACTCAGTGGAGTGGGAATAGTTATATTTACCCCTTTGCTATCCAACACTCTCCCTACTGTTGCACTGATTGTATTGTGAAATGTAAGTTTAAATATTTTTTAATAGTTTAATGTTTTAAGTTATTATAGATTTTAGTTTTTTTTATATTTTAAATCATTAATATATATTGTAATTTTGTATATTATTTTAAACATTTAACATTAATTAAGAATAATAGTTTATTAATTGTTTTAAAGTAAATATATATGGATAAATTATTATGTTTGTGTGTTTATTTGTTTAATTAAATTATGTGTTATATTTTATTAAATTAATTTTATTTTGTTAGAATTATATTTATATTTTAATATATATCATTTTATTTTATCTTTATGTAAAAGTCGATATTTTAATCATCTTAATTTTTTACATCGATAGTTTTTAGTCAACATTTTTGTACTTACCTGTTTAAGTATAGGAGTCAATATTTTTGTTGTCTATATTTTTTACATCGATATTTTTTACATCGCTATTGTGTCAGTTAACCAAAAAATGTTATGGGCATCATTAGGATGGTGGGCGGACTTTGTCCGCCCGCCATCCTGACGTAAAAAGGGACAGCCCGCCATAAGTGCGGTGGTCCCATGGGGGTGTTTAGGATTGCCCGCCACACTGGCGGGCTCATCCTGCATTTTTAACATGCGGCGGGCGGTGCTTTCAGCATCACCCGCAGCAATGCCAAAAATGCAGGTTGTGCATTTGCATGCATGCATGCACAACGTGGCAGGCACCGTGCGGTGCCTGCCATGTTGTGCATGCAAATGCAGGGAGGTACCATAGGTACCCCATGTGCACCCCCCCACCCCCAACATCCTGGGGGCCCGCAAAGGGCCCCTAACTTCAAAATCTGCATGCCTTTTTCATGGCAGAAGGCTGCCTCCCGCCTGCATCTTGATATGGATGGCGGTGTCTAGCAGACACCGACACCATATTAAACCCTTTCCCGCCCAGTCGACTCGTCGACCAGGTGGGAAAGCGGCGGACGGTCTTCCCGTCTGCCGCGGTACCCCCGCCATACTGATATGGCGGGGAGTAATGTGCATGCGGGCGGTGTTTCATGGCGGGCGGATCGCCACCGCCGTTTGGGCGGTGGCGATCCACCCGCCATACTAATAGGTGTCCACGTTACATTTTGGGTTGGTTCCTGTCAATGACAATAGGCCAAACCACAGAAGTAAGGTACAAATTTTATCGGGAGGCTTGGGGAATGCTACAGAGGTGGAAGTTTTTGGCTTCCTACAGATTCCAGACCTTTTTATTACAGAAATGTGAGGAAAATGTGTGTTTTTTCGACAAAGGTTTATTTCAACTGTTACTTTCTATATGAAAACCTTAAAGGATCGACACAAATGACCCCTTGATAAATTCGGAATTGTGTCTACTTTTCTGAAATGTATAGTTTTCCAGGATCCATTATCAGTTGCAAACCCAAAAAATAGGAAAAATAGTCTATGCCTCAGGAAAATGCCCAAACTATGCACAAAATGTTGGTTTTCTGACAAAAGTCAGCCTGTTCTTGAAAGAAGGGAAGATGGTGATTTTAGCACCCCAAACCCTTTATTTATATCATTTGGGGGAGGGGAGCACTCGGTTGCCATTTCCCCCCCAAAAAAAAAATTTAGCTGTGTTCTCGCTAATTTCTCAGGCTTCTCCAGGGGCATCCACAAACCCTGGGTACTTTTAGAATCCTCAGGATGCTGGGAAAAAGGGAATGCAAATTTGGCATGGTTACCTCATGTGTACAAAAGGTTATGGGAGCCTAAGTGCGACCTTTACCAAATAGCCAAAAAAAGGGTTGACACAGGGGGAGGCCTGGCAGAGGGGTTAAATCTCAAATCAAGCAAGCAGTAACACTTCATAGACATGTTCTACAGTACCGGATCCTACTACAACTACAGCACTGGAGTACAACCTTACAAACAAATAAAATATACCAATTGCAAATAAGGTAGCAAAACTATATATAGCACATAAAAATATTCACTAAACCAGCACAAACTATTTAATCATCTAATTAGAAATACATGCTGGAAAGGATAAGTTTTATTGCTGCTGAGTGTTTCATTATGCAATTATCTATCTATGATACTGTTTACATGTATATATCAATCACTATTCAAATAGATGACTAGTTCAACATCAACTACACTTTATCTATAAGCAACATTTTCAAATCCTTTACATTTAAGTCATACGTTATATAACTAATTTTAACTATCACTCATAACAGTATATATATATCAGGGATGTGGAAATCCTATCACCCGACGCCCAGGACATATTGTTTGGGGTCAAAGGCAACAAGTTTACCTGTGTTTTTAGTCCTTGGGACAAGTAAGGCCAACCCCCTGCAGCACAAACTCTTTGACTGCCAGTTTGCAGTGCTACATTATAGATCAGGGAAGGGGACTCTGCAGTTAAGGTAACATTTTTGTCCATGTTCAAGCTGCTCAAACTTGTATTTGTGGTTCATTAATTGAAAGCCTTTATTATTAGGGTGAGTGCTTTAAGTAAATGTTGTAAGCTCTGACTGCACTGACAGTGGTTCCAGTATAAAAATATGTATACACGTTTTCAAAGTTTAGCAATATGAAGCAATGTATAATGCTCCCAGAATGCTCTCCGGTTTGATGCAAATATTTGCAGAGGCTTGAAAGCAAGATTGATGATGCTTTGCTTTCAAAATAACATGTTGATAAAAATATGATAGCTGGAAAAAAAACATTTCGCTCAACTACTGTAAAATTTCAGGTACCCTTCTTTGCAGCATCATTCAGTAACTTGTTGATGCATGCTAATATTTCCCAAAAATATTCGTAATGGAAAGTCAGTGTTACCAGTTTCAATAAGGTTATGGGAAACAAAAGAAAACAAGCAGTGGCAAAGCCAGTAGGTCTGAAATTGGTGGTCAGCTTTTTAGTTTTGTCAGTGTGTGACTTGTTTTGGCAGGGTTTTTGTAGAACCTTATTGGTGTGGAAGCTGCCAGGCCCTCACCGTTACAACAAACAATGGCAAAATCAAAACTTGTTTTTGGTCTCAAAAAGCACACTCCCACAGTAGTTACTGGCACTGAAAAAAACTACTTTGTGTGCCGATATGCTCCTTCTGAAAGAGCAGAATGCGGTCACTCACCGTGAAGCCAGCCAATACAGAGAGAGACAATTTAAATAAACGCAAAAGGTCATGGTCAACGCAAGACCAAATTAGGGGCCAAATTATTAAAGAAGTTTCAAAAGTGCACCTATGGTATATGTCCTTGCATTAAGTGCAGCTATATGACTTTCATGAATGCCCAAAAATTTACAGAAGTAGGACAAGAAATATTACTCCTATAAAATATTTGTGAACTACATTTTAGCATGAGCCAATATGCATGTGTAGAGTTGCTCATGCAAAAATCTGAGTGTTTGCAAGTTTACTTTCCCTCCAACCACTTTTTTCACAACTCTGGAAGTAGGTTTAAGTCATCCATTGTCAGGAGTAAATTTCCAACATTTTAGTATGGGAAAATATTTGAGAAAAGTTGTTGAAAACCCTTAAAACATGCAAGTTTGTAGGTTTGCACAGACTCAAAAGGGCATTCTAACCCTGGAACTATTGCTTACCACTACCTTCATCCCCAGTATGTAGATCTGCAGAAACGAGGCAACATAAGGGGTTTGCAAGTATTCAAACACTATGGTATGAGCCCTGGCATAATCAGAGAGGCTATATCAGAGCTCTTACATAATGCTGCCATAATTTGTCACCACACTACATGGCATCAAAGGGACAAGTGGATTTTGTTACAGGACAAATAGATTTATTAAGCAAGCTGCCCCATGGACAAGTAGATATTTTATTAAATTCCACACCCCTGTATATGCACATATTCCCTCCAAAACCCGTTTAAACTAAAACAGGCTCCGACACAGCCCAAGATCCAATTTAAATTACAATATTTAATCCAGTAAGAACAACCATTGTGACTCTTTTCAGCCGAGGCACCGGCCTTTCTCACACAAGTTGAGCTCCAATTTGATTTTCTTATTTAAGCTCTACATAGAACACGTGATGCAACTATCCCGCCACCTCGATGACAACAACATCCTGGACCCGTCCCAGTCCGGGTTCTGACGAAACCACAGCACTAAAACAGCCCTCATCGCCACCACAGATGACATCATGCGCCAACTCGATAACGGCGAAACCTCAGCCCTCATCCTCCTGGACCTCTCGGCCACCTTTGATACGGTCTGCCATCGCACCCTAAAAACACGCCTTCAAGAAGCCGGGATCCACGGGAAAGCCCTCAGCTGGACCACATCCTTCCTCTCCGGCAGAACCCAGAGAGTCCGACTCCCACCCTTCCTATCCGAAGCCACCGACATCATCTGCTCAGCCCGACGCTGTTCAACATCTATATGACCCCCCTCGCACAAGTGGCCCGTCTGCACAACCTCAACATCATCTCCTACGCCGACGACACCCAGCTTATCCTTTCCCTCACCAAGGACCCATACACCGCCAAAATGAATCTCCACGAGGGAATGAAGGTCGTCACCGACTGGATGCAGAGCAGCCGTCTGAAACTGAATTCGGACAAGACGGAGGTCCTCATCCTCGGACCCACCCCCTCGGCCTGGGATGACTCATGGTGGCCGATAACGCTGGGAATGGCTCCCACCCCCACCGACCACGCACGCAACCTCGGATTCGTCCTCGACTCCTCCCTCTCCATGTCGAAGCAGATCAACGCCGTCACCCCCTCCTGCTACAACACCCTCCGCATGCTACGCAGGATCTACAAGTGGATCCCTCCTGAAACAAGGAGAACTGTTACACAGGCCCTCGTCAGCAGCAGGCTGGACTACGGCAACGCACTCTACGCAGGAATCCCAGCCAAGCACCTGCGTCAACTTCAGCGCATCCAAAACACCTCCGCACGACTGATCATCGACGTACCCCACCGCAGCCACCTCACCCCCCATCTGAAAGACCTGCACTGGCTCCCCGTCGAAAAGAGGATCACCTTCAAACTCCTCACCCACGCACACAAAGCACTCCACAACGCCGGACCAGCCTACCTGAATGCCAGACTCAACTTCTACACCCCCACATGCCAGCTCCGCTCAGCAAACCTCTCCCTCGCGGCTGACCCCCGCATCCAACGAAAGACCACCGGCGGAAGATCATTCTCCTACCTCACCGCCAAGACCTGGAACACCCTCCCCACCCACCTACAGCAGACCCAGGACCTGCTCACCTTCAGAAGACCCCTCAAGACCTGGCTCTTCGAGCAGTAGTGGCCCCCCTCAGCGCCTTGAGACCCTCACGGGTAGGTAGTGCACTTTACAAATTCAGTGATTAATTGTTATAGAAAACAGAGAAAATAAAACTACTTTCAACTTTTCTAACTACAGTATTCAAACAATTTTTATCTAAGCATAATTTTTTAATTCTTTTTCTCTTTATTAAAGCACAATATGCATACAAACAATGATACAAAGTCGATATGCAAACTGCGCTGTTGAGTTATACATTTACACAACAGAAGCGTCAATTTTCCAGAAGGTGGATAAACCCTAACCCCCACCCTCAACCCCAACAACACTGCAGACTTATATGATCAATGAGAAGCAATACACCTGTAAACAGATCAATGTGCAATAGCATAATATACAAAACAAGACATGTGTGTAGCGAAGACGCCACCAACAGGCCAGCATTTACAGGCTATAAAGATCAGGATGTTCAAGTAGATACACCGTAAGTGGCGCCCAGAAGTCTTTAGGTCTGGAGGCTGCAGGCAATTCATCAGCATATACATTTAATTGCTCCCTACAAAACACAAGATTGACAATCCATTTAACAATTGAAGGCACTACCTTGGAGTTCCAGTGCATTGCAACAGCCCGTTTAGCAAACAGGGTGGCGATAGCCACTATAGGTCTATTACAGGGTTTAATGTGTTTTAACAGACCCAGCAGGCACACCTGAGGTGTACAGCTAACCACATCCATTGTCATGTCCGAGAGGACTTCTGTTACCCTTTGCCAGAACTTTAATATACCAGGACAACTCCACGCCAGGTGGAATAAATCAGTTCCAGCTTGCCGACACCTAGGGCATCGATCCTCTACCCGTAGCCCAAACTTGAATAATTCCATAGGGGTATAGTAGATCTGGTGCAGGTATTTAAAATGGATAATTCGAAGATTGCAATTGGGTGTTAGACGCCCCGTTAGTTTGCAGCATTCAACCCAATCCTCTCGTGACAAGGGGGCTTCTAGAATAGCATTCCATGTTTCCCACGCGTGTGAGTTGACAAACTCGTTCTCTATCTGAGAGGCTATATATAGTTTAGATATGAGCCCACGGCTCTCCCTTCTTTTCAATACCACTTGTAAGGCTTTCAATCCACGTGGCTCCTGTGGGAAGTCTGAATATAGAGTGCGTATTGCAGCCTAGCATATATTAACCCATGCATAGCCTTATATGTTTGCCCGCCCTGAAACTCACTTAAGGAGAGAAAGGTGCCACTTCGATACATGTCCCCCAATTTCAGAACACCAACACTGTGTAAGATGTTCAAAGCTCCACGCTCACAGACCACAGAAACATCAGGATGATCAGCAATTGGCATGTCAAGTGCATAAATCTGCTCCAATTCCGCCCTCTTCACGAGCACACGCCATGCCCAGACCGTGCATGCAACCAGATCAATCTCTTTGACACGACAAACCGTATCCCTACTGAGAATCATAGCAGTCAGTGGTGTTGGGTGAGCATAGTCTGCTTCAACAGTCAGATGTGAATTGTGCCTGCGCACACAAGTAATATAACCTCAAGTCAGGAGCTTCAAAACCCCCATAATCAAATGGGAGTGCCAATGTGGCCCAACTGCACCTAGGTTGCCTGCCGGCTCAGACCAAGGACAACAGACAGGTCTGCAGAGTTTTAAAAAATGGCACATTCAATTTCAATGGGACATTGACGAATAGAGAAAGTAACTTGGGTAGTATGGACATCTTTACGACCGCAATTCTATCCGCTAATGATAAAGGCAATCGTGCCCAACGCGCAACCTGTTCAGTAATGTTGGAAACTACACAGCCGTAGTTCATAGTAAGCACCACCTCTGGATCCCTATGTACACAAACTCCTAAATATTTAACCGGTTCAATTGACCAGGAGAGAGGGAAATCAATCGCAAGTTCTTGTGTGCAATCTGTCAAGGGTATTATTGTAGATATGGCCCAATTGATGCCCAACCCCGATTCAAATGCGATATATTCTCGCAGAACAGATGCTAAATAGGCTGCAGGATTTTTGATTTATAATAACATATCATCGGCATACAATGATATAGCAAGAGGACGCTGTCTAAAACCCAAGGCTGCATCTGCATGTTTTTTGCTGCACTGAGGGAGAAAAAAGGTAGATTTCCTGTATATAAGGAGTATCGGACCTATATTATGTTAGCATGATGCATCTATATGTATACTCTCTGTTTGATATATATGCTTTTGCTTGGAGGAAACTCGTTTATTTCCTCCCTGTATATCCATTGCTAAAAGAGTAGGCCGAGAACCATACAGACGCCATCTTCTGATCACATGCTCGAGCACGGGCCGTGATCACGCGTTGATCACGTGCAGTTGTCAGGCCCCAGTTCATTTGAGTTACTGGTAGCAGCTGAAGGTAGGCTGTATACTAGACTGTTCTAAGACTCAAGGTCGCATCTGGCGTTGGGGGCGATAAGCGCATTCCTGGAGGCGCCGTGTCTACACTCCCAGGCACCAAGACGAAAGGGAGTCACCCCTCATGACCTCATCAGTAATAGATAGTCATGCCTTTGTACTGGTCTGATGTGTGCCATATATGGTCTTTTCCTGGAGCTCGAGGGCCAACTGGTGTTTTTCTTTTTACAGTGAGTGTATGTGTGCAACCAAAAAGTATATAACCTCATGTTTGAATACGAGCCAACAGTCTTCTCGGCGCACCTGATGGGTGAGGTTCGGAGAGGCTCCTCTATAGAGTATTTTGTTTAATAAACTATTGACTCTTCTTCACTGCCTACTGACTGATTATTTGGTAATGGTATTGGGACTATTGGTAGGTATAGTCCTTTAGTTTATTTTTATGGTACATCAGTTGGCGACTCCGACAGGACTCCGTGACTGGGTCGTCCTCCCCGTAAACGGGTGGTAAGGACAGGGGGTAATTCTGGTCGAGTGGGTGGACGGAAAAAGGATCCTTTGAAATTTAGCCATCTTTGGTATGAACTTACTCCGCTCTCACAATCAGAGTATCCCCAGCTGCTAGTGACCCTTTACTGGAGTCCTACGGGCGTGACCCAGGAGCTGACCGTGTTGGTCTTCAGGAGTTGACAGTCGAGAACACGCAATTGTACCTGTGTGCACCAAGTGAGTGAAATTGTTTTGATGTTCTTGGCATGCACTGTTGAGCAGTGCTTTTGAAGCAGTTAACTGCGTAAGTATTTGGTGGTCAGTGTACCACGGAGAATCTTGAGGGTTTGACGGGGCAGCATTGTGGTGGCTGCACGTACAGATGCTCCACGGACCTTTTTGTGAATAATAGAGACGCCGATCGGACGCTCTCGGAAAAGCCTGTGTCTGTACCTGGGTAGCCTTGGGAACACATCTGAAGCGGTGCTAATGAAGCGGGCTTAGTCAGAATAGTCCCAAGAGTGAACCAGGAAGGCTGCGGGTTGGTCTGTAGGTCAGTCTGTGGTTATACCTGTCTGACGGTCTCTTGGTAGTCTTCGGACTGCTTGATTTGGTATCTGTCGGTCTTGGAATCTGCATTTGATTGATTCTCCACGAACAGGAGTCGACGGGCTCTGTTCTTTGTTTGAAAAGACGTCATTTTGAATATCTTTGTATGTATATGTATATTATTGTCTTGTGTATGTTTGAATGAGCGTGAGGTTGTATGTTTTGCGAATGTTTGAACATGGCCATGTTTGGAAGTTTATTTTTATGATCGAATGAGGAACGCGAGACGACAATAACCATGCCGTGTTTTAGCAAATTGAGTTGTTTTGGATGTTGTTGCCGCCCTAATGATACGCGTTTGGCTGAAAGTCAACCTGCCCCGCCTGAGGGCAGCCCAAGTTATGATATGTATGTAAAGCATGGTATTACACCTCTTTTGTTTAATACACTATGGCATAAATATACTAAAGATAATGTGGAATTGCAATGGCCCTTAACCGGGTCTTTTGATGAAAAAAAGATACATTTTCTGCAGGATCGATTATTTTCTAAACATAGTCGACAGTCAATGTTTGACTCCCTAAGCATGCGGCAGAAGGAAGCAAAACGTAGGCGTATGCGGGAGGAGAAGTATGTAGGATGAAAGGAAATCAGACGATTACGCAGAAAGCTATAGCTTATAATAAAGCACAAACTGAACAAGGGATTGATCATGCAGACAGACGATTTAGATTGCAAGTGGATAAGACCTATGTGGCTAGGACCGAAGCGGAAGATGAGATAGAGGGTTTATTGGATACTCGTCCACCTCCACCTTATGCTCCGCAGCGTATATATCCCGTTGTTCCTCCGACTTTAGTACAGGCCCCTTCGGCTTCCGCCCCTGTTGTTTCCTCATCCCTTGCCTCTCCTGGAACATCCTCTGTTTTGTCTCCCTCAGTGTCTGAGACGGCTACTTTATGGTCTGTTACACTGCCGTCTTCCGTTATGTCCACAGCTATTTTGTCTCGCCCCACCCCTGTGTGGGCTTCCCTTTCCGCGAGCACAACCCCATCTCCAGCTGTTTCGACTCCATTTCGTGCTCCGGGGGATGTCGATGCATGGAAGTTGTTTACCCGTTCGGCTGTAGGACAGAATGAGAAACAGATGATTGAGAATCAGTCATCCCAGTGGATGCGACAGCCTATTTACACTATAACTGATATATGGAAAACGCTTCGAGACTATGAGCCTGTTATGCAGCAACATGCCTTGAAACACATGGCTGCACGTATTATTACTCTCTGGGAACAGTGTTTTCCAGGAGGGATGGCCCCCCAAGTGAAGTATGACATCCGGGACAGGGCTCATAAGTGTGAACTTAGCCCAGATGAAGTGTATAGAAATGTGGAGATTTTATTAAATTATCGAGAATGGATGCATCAAAAGTGTCCCTCGTGGGACACTCAGCATCCTATGCGAGAAGTTCATCCTATTTTTCATCCTGAAATACCGGAACTAAAGGATGAGCAAGGCATGGTGACTAGACCTCATGTAGAGGCCCGAGTGCAGGTGCAATGGGTTTACACCCCCTGCAAGAGGAGTGAAGTCCTCTCGCTAAAATCACAATTATCCGACCCCGTAAGAATCCCACGGCCTATTATAAAGATCTCACAGAAGCGGCCTCTTCGGCTGTCATGACCTTAGCTGACATAGAGCTATTTTTTGCATTGTTAGTTCCCGTTGACGTATGGCGTCAGGTGCATGATCAGGACCATGCTCAAGAATTAGGTGGAACATGGGAGCAGATAAAAGATTGGGACAAGGATCGTAAGCCTGGAAATAAGCGGAAACCTGAATTATTGGCATTACCTGGCCGCATTATCACTTACATGCATTTCTTAATTCCGCCTCGTAAGGTGGATTGGGACAAATTGACCGCATGTAAACAGAAGAAAGATGAAAGTGTTTCTGATTTTTTCACTAGATTTGAGGGCGTATTCATTGATTTTAGTGGACAGGATTTATCGTTGGAAGCCGGTATACGATTATTTGTTAATCGTTTTGTGACCAATTTGCTACCAGGAGTCTCTGCACGGCTACAAGCTCCTGAAAGTACCTGGACCACTTCCATGCCCTCGGTAATATTGAGTATGGCCCAATATTACGAACATAGAGAAAATGAGAGTAAGGATAAGACGGAAAAGAGAACGAAGAATCTTAAAACACGGGTGTTGTTCCAACAAGTTGATCAAAGACGGGGCAGAGAGAGAGGCGGTAGAGGGTTCACCCCGAGGAGGGCGGGAACTAGACGAGGCAGAGGGCCGGCTGTCGTTTTGGGAATAAATCAGTGTGCTTATTGTAAGGAGGAAGGGCATTGGCGATTTCAATGTACGTTATGCTGGCCAAGAATGAGGCTATGAGAAGTAGAGGAAGAGGTCGGGGAAGTGTGGATCGCAGTGATATGCGACGAGAGGAGGCGATGCAAGTTGGACAAGAAAAGAATTATTTTGATAATCCGAGAGGTAGGCACTATTATAATGAGGAATGTGCAATGGACGTGACCGAAGGGTATGCTTATACATAGGATAGCCATGGACAGACTAAAGACCAGGTGTCAGTACCCGTTGCTCAGCAAGGACCTTATGTAGAGGCGCATTTGATGGGGATATCTGAAACGTTTTTAGTTGATATGGGTGCAATGAATAGTTCTATTTCTCGTTCCCTGGTCCCAGGGGCTGCTCTGTCCGGGCACAATAATGTTTCGGTAGGATTCTCGGGAATTCCGGTGGTGAGCCCCATCTCCAAACCTATTCCTTTTACAATTGGTCCTGTTACGATAGACTCCCCGTTTCTTTTGACTTCCCATTGTGGCGAGAATTTGTTGAGCTTGGATTTGTTGAAGAAATGACATGCTAAGATTCATTGTTCACCTGATGGTGTTTATTTAACTATTAATTCCCTTGGTAAGCACACTTTGCAGGGTTTCACTAAAAATGAACCCCTCCCTCCTGAGTTTGCTGCTATTCCAGCAACATTTTGGGCCACTGGTGACACAGATGTAGGATTATTGAAGATTCCGCCCGTTTCCATTACTTTGAAGCAAAATGCTCGGCTTCCTCGTATACCTCAGTACAAAATTTCTCCGGCAGGCGAGAAGGCTTTGCTCTCCATCATACAAGATTTGGTTAAAAGGGGTGTGGTGGAAGAGACAGCTGCTAATGTATGCAATAGCCCCATTTTGCCTATCTTAAAAAAAGCCCCTGTTGGAAGCGATCCTGACTATGCTGATACCTATCGTTTTGTGATTGATTTGCGCGAAATTAATAAAATAGTGGTGCCCCAATACCTGTGGTTTCAGACATCACTACTATTCTCACTATGATTCCTCCTACTGCTAAATATTTCTCTGTGATTGATTTAAAAAATGCTTTCTTTAGCATTCCGATTCATCCTGATAGCCGCCATATTTTTGGCTTCTCATTGTCTGGTCGCAGCTTCCGGTTCTGCCGCACTCCCCAGGGGTACACAGAGAGTCCTAGTATTTATAGTCAAGCTTTGAAAACATTGTTGGATGACTTTGTCTTGTCCCCTGGTAATGTGTTTTTGCAATACGTAGATGATTTGTTAGTGGCCTCTGATACGGAGGAAGGTTGTAAGAAGGCCACTGTACATTTGTTGTCTCATTTGGCTTCTAATGGCAATAAAGTATCCCTTTCTAAATTTCAATATTGTCGACAGGAGGTGACCTATCTCGGTCATCTACTGTCGAAGGAGGGGAGGAGACTAACCCCTGAGCGTGTGACTACCATTTTTAATATGTCTGTACCTCGTTCTCAGCGTGATGATCGTGCATTTCTCGGCATAATTACTTACTGTCGCCAATGGATCCCTAATTTTTCCCTTCTTACTAAACCTCTTCTTTATTTAACCACTAAAGATGTGCATGAACCTTTACCCTGGACTGATGCTTGTCAAGATGCTTTTGACTCTTTGAAATCTGCGCTTTGTTCTGCACCTGTTCTTGGTACTTCTGATTACCGAAAACCTTTTGTGCTTTACGTACACGAGGTGGACGGTTGCTCGCTTTCTGTGTTAACACAAGGATTTGGTGGTAAGCAGAGACCTTGTGCCTATTTCTCGGTGGTGTTGGATAACGTCGCCAGAGCACTCCCTAGCTGTTTAAGTGCCACTGCTGCAGTCGCGGTGGCTATTCGACAGTCGGAAGGGCTCGTTCTGAACACTGACCTCACAGTGATGGTACCGCACGCTGTGGATACATTATTGAACAAAACAAAGACCCAGCACCTTACGAGTGCGTGTCTTACCGGATACGAATTGACTTTGTTTGCTCCACACATTACGATTAAACGATGTGCCACTCTGAACCCTGCTACGTTACTACCCCTCCCTTCGAATGAAAAGAACAATGATGTTCATGATTGTATATTTCGGACTGAGGAAGAAACGAAGGGACGAGTAGACCTGACTGACACTCCTCTATCTGACCCTCAAGGGGAGTTGTACGTCGATGGCTCTTGTTTCAAGTTACCAGATGGCACGACAACTGCTGCATATGCGATAACTACTCTTCACACTATAGTTGAGGCTTCACGAGTACCCTATCAGTCAGCACAGGCGGTTGAATTAGTGGCATTGTTTCGGGCCTGTGAGTTAAGTGAAGGACAGAGTAAATATTTACACCGACAGCCAGTACGCCTTTGGCGTGGCTCATAGTTTTGGTCGACTGTGGGCAGAAAGAGGTTTTCTTACTTCTCATGGTCAGGGAATACAGCATGGCCCTTTGATTTTGCGATTACTGACAGCATTGACGTTACCAGAAATAGTGGCTGTAGTCAAATGTAGTGCACACAAGGCAGTGGTTGATGCAGTGGGGGAGGGTAATGTCTTTGCCGATCAAGTAGCTAAGGAAGCTGCAAAATCCAAATTGACCCCAATGTTTGTGACTAGCTCTGCTAGGTGGGGGGCTGAAACAGTGATGTTTGATAATACCATGGAGAGTGTCCGAGAAATACAGAAAGAAGCTACCCCTATTGAACTGGCTCACTGGAAAGAGCGAATTGGGAGATTAGATGCAGATGGTTGTTGGATTGATCTGACAGAAAAGCAGCGGTGGCTGTTGCCTAATGCATTAGTGAATGCGGTGGTGACAATGGCACATGGTTCAGTTCATATTGGGGTGAAAGGTATTTGTGCCTTATTAGATCCTGTATGGTACAATCCCAATATTTCTAGGACCGCTGCTCATTTGGTACAATATTGCATGGTTTGTTTATGACAAAATCCAGGGGGCAGGGAGCCTGTTCTGAGTGGAAACTTTGCACCACCATCTTTGCCTTTTGAGGTGCTTCAAATGGATTATATCCAGCTGGAGCGCGTTAACAATTTGAAGTATGTCCTGGTCGTGGTATGCGCTTTCAGTAAATGGGTGGAAGCCTACCCGACATAAGAAAACACTGCTTTGGCAACGGCAAAGGCGTTGGCAAAGGAGTATTTCCCTCGCTACGGATTGCCTCGTGTGAACTGGAGTGATAACGGAAGACATTTTAATGCAGAACTCATCACACATATGTGTAATGGACTACAGATTAAACAGAAATTCCATGCGGCTCGACACCCCCAGTCTGCTGGGTTGGTCGAGAAGTATAATGGGATATTAAAGCTCAAATTAGCTAAAATTCAAGAAAGTACTGGATTGAGGTGGCCAGATGCTTACGTTGTCAATGTCAATACGAGTTACCTCACATTCTCGTTCTGGTTTGTCTCCGTATGAGGTCATTTTTGGGCGCCCTGCTAATGTTTGGGGCATCCCGAGACCCAGAACGTTTCGTGATATAGAGTATCCTATGCTGACAGACTATTTGTATGCTTTGACTAAAGATCTTCGTTCCATTCATCAACAGGTCTCAGCAGTTTTGCAGCCCCTGCCGGAGGGTCCTGGACATCGCTTGGAACCAGGACAGTGGGTTCTGGTCCGTAAGTATCAGCGAAAATCCAGCTTGGATCCTTGTTGGTCTGAACCTTTTCAAGTCTTGTTGGCCACACGGACGGCGGTAAAAGTGAACGGCAAGCGACACTGGATTCATGTGTCACATCTGAAAAAACTACCCCTCCCGCTTCCATATGATCAGCGAATCCAGGATGGGGTTCTGACTCAGGAAAGTGAGCGAGTTCCTCAATTCATCCCTTTTTCTGACGCCTAGGTAATTGGAGAAGGGCAAGGAGAAGGTGTACCGGGCTCGGAAGGGGCTCTGTCATCAGCACAATTGATCGCCCCAGATTCTGTTATTCCTACAGCTAACCCAGAGGCTCGCAGTACCCCTGTTTCGCTGGATTCGTCATCCTCTATTTTGTACTCGATACAACCTGCGGCACAGGAAACAACACGGTACACCAGGTGAACATGGTAGGAGATAGGGAGAGACTTGAGTGGTAGGGTACAGACCTGTGCTATGAATGTCTGTTAGATACGCTTCTGGTGTATTGAGCGAGACACTGGACTGAACGTGCTGAGAGCCTTTAACATTTGTTTTCTCTTTTCAGAAAGAAAGACTGAATTTCATGGTCAAAGGGGCCCAGGTTGTGTTTTCTTCAAGGGTTGTGTGAGAACATAACTCCAACGTGAGAAGTTTGTTTTGGTATTATCTGTGATGAACGATAGGAGCCTGCCTGTGAGGCTCTAAACGGACACAGGAAAGAAGCACCCTCTGGCAGGTTGGACTGCATTGCCCTAGTTTATTGTTGGACTTTTAGTTAGCATGTATCCCTTTGCTCGTTTTGTTCCTGAAGAGAAACGTCCTTTTGTACCACGCTATTTTTCTACATATATGCCTATTTTTTCTAGTTGGGCCAATCGTGTTAAAATTGCATTTATAGCTACTATAGCAATATTGCTAATTATATTACTGGGAGTATTCATATATTTAGAATTTCGCCACCCTATGCATACTGTTTTAGGAACAACTACCCCACTTCCGGAACATGTGTTTCATACTTTAGCCCCTCATAAGGAAAGGCATCGTCCGGCCTATGCGAGAAACGCATTCATTGAAATGCTTCATCAAGCACACAGTGCCACCAATACTACAAATTGTTGGGTTTGTGGTCTTTTACATCTGTTATGCACAAGCACGACTTATTTATATCCCTACCTTTGTCTCATCTGGGAAGTTGCGAGGCTTGGTTCAAATTGCTTTCTATGATGTATATGCATTACATTGTGGACGATCAAAGGTTTTCAGAGAGAGATTATGAAATGATTTTAGCATATATTGAGGTTCATCAAGTAGTGAACCCCGATGAGAATAATGGAGAGGGAACCTTATATACGAATGCCTGTATGAATATGTATATCACGCATGAAAATACCACTTGGTTGAAAAATGAAATTTTGGACTTTGTTGAATTCAATTTCACTCAATATTATCGGCACTTTCAGGACCGTAATATTACTGAAGATAGGGCTCTTCCAGTGCCTGTATTAAACAGTACCTCTACGTTTTGTGTTCAAGGAGTAGGGTACATATCAGTAGGAGAAAGCCGATGTAATTACACTAATCAATTGCGTACCTTTAGCAGCCCTCCGTTGTTAACCCCTCCTAATGTATATTTTGTCTGTGGAGGAAGTGCCTATACTTGGCTTCCATGAGGTTGGACTGGACGTTGCTACCGGTCCTTCCTGTACCCTCCAGTCTATATTGCCCCTTCTAATTATCACAAGGATCACCGACTAGATAAATGTGGCGTGCTTATTAGGAGAAATAAAAGGGTGATAGATACCACCGATATAGATCAGACCGATACTCCACTGCAGTATTTCACCGACATTATGAAGGGAGTATTACCCTTTTGGGGGCCTATGATTACTAGCCAAGAAATACGACGTTTGTCTAGAGTAGTTGAAGGGGTAGTTAACACTACTGCAGGAATACTGACCAATATAACAGTAGAGCTACAGGCGACGAGACTTGTTTCGCTTCAAAACCGGACGGTTTTGGACATTATCTTGGCAGATCAAGGAGGAGCATGCCGTGTGATCGGCAGCTCTTGCTGTGTTTATATTCCTGACTCCGCCCCCTCCGTTCATTTGGCCATACAGAAGCTACATCGTTTAGCTTCCGAGATACATGTAGAAACTGGTACGTGGTCTCTCTCTGGTTGGTTCTGGGGTTTGCTGTCTACTTGGGGATGGGAAATTTTGATGGTGCTGGCATGTATAGCCGGTATCATATTCACAGATTGTGTTTGTGTACAATGTGGACCTGCATGTTGCTCTTATTGCGTGACAAAACTCACTTCCTTTGTGTCTGGTCCATCTCCAACAGCGGTAAAAGCTCAGTTAGTTCAGCAGGAGCTCAAAGACCTAATGCAGATTGATGAGGGAATATTTGAAGATTGAACTGTTTTAGTTAGGTACATCATGCTAAAAGGGCCGTTCTGAGGGATAAAAAATGTAGATTTCCTGCATATAAGGAGTATTGGACCTATATTATGTTAGCATGATGCATCTAGATGTATACTCTCTGTTTGATATATATGCTTTTGCTTGGAGGAAACTCTGTTATTTCCTTCCTGTATATCCATTGCTAAAAGAGTAGGCCGAGAACCATACAGACGCCATCTTCTGATCACATGTTCGAGCACGGGCCGTGATCACGCATTGATCATGTGCAGTTGTCAGGCCCCAGTTCAGTTGAGTTACTGGTAGCAGCTGAAGGTAGGCTGTATACTAGACTGTTCTAAGACTCAAGGTCACATCTGGTTTTGGGGGCGATAAGCGCATTCCTGGAGGCGCCGTGTCTACACTCTTAGGAACCAAGACGAAAGGGAGTCACCCCTCCTGACCTCATCAGTAATAGATAGTTATGCCTTTGTACCGGTCTGATGTGTACCATATATGGTATTTTCCTGGAGCTCGAGGGCCAACTGGTGTTTTTCATTTTACAGTGAGTGTATGTGTTGAACCAAAAAGTATATAACCTCATGTTTGAATACGAGCCAACAGTCTTCTTGGCGCACCTGATGGGTGAGGTTCGGAGAGGCTCCTCTATAGAGTATTTTGTTTAATAAACAATTGACTCTTCTTCAGTGCCAACTGACTGATTATTTGGTAATGGTATTGGGACTATTAGTAGGTATAGTCCTTCAGTTTATTTTTATGGTACATCAGCACCTTACAAGCTAATGGTTCTAGTGTCAGAGAGAATAGCATGGGGGAAGAGGGGGCAGCCCTGCCGAGTACCTCTACAAATTGGAAAAGCATCTGACACCTAGCCATTTACCCGTACTCTCGTGACCGGTTGTGTATATAATAAATAAATCCACTTAAGGAAAAGCTGCAGCATCCCCATTCTCTGTAAAACCACGAACATGTATCCCCATTTCAGTGAAAAGAAGGCTTTGGCCGCGTCTAGTAGCACGGCCACAGCAGGTATCTCGGGGTCTAGCTGGTGTATTACCGCGAATATTGTATGCAGATTGTGTACTGTGGAGCGGTGTTTTGAAGATCGGATGCAAATACATCATGCAAGCACATCTAATCGCGTGATTGCACGCTTGATGCTTACTACCAATAAAGACCTCTGGTATAATACCCAGGACAAGTGTCGGATACTCATATTCAAAACACTAGTGTATGTAATACAACTCAGACCGTGCAGTTACATAATGTAAAATTACAAACCACAAATAGATTAACATTGTGCCTGTTGAGTTTTTAACTAATTCATAGTATTGTGGGCCCGCATAAACTACTTGCAACACAAAATGATAGATCACATACAGTTTGCAGTGCTGAATTGACTGTTGTTTGTGTGTAGAGACACTGTAATTGTAAAGTGCTTTTAGATTACTCTCAAGCAGAAAAGAAAACATTAGGCTCCCATCCAAAACTAAACTGCCCATCATAGTTAAAAAGGAGGGGGGGGGGGGGGGGGGGAGTTTAAAAGTACTGTGCTGCTGATCAATACAGATCACTGCGTCCCAAGTCTCGTAAGGCAATCCGCCTATATTATGAATCCCAGCTGTGGCAGCAGCCATGTCAATCAGGATTACAGCTCCTCTCCCAGCGATACGACTTAAAGATGTCAATTACACACTCAGGAGTTCAAATTAATTATACTTCGTCAGATGGAAACTACGATGAAATATTCTCCATCAGTGGCAAAGACCATTATTTGGGTAGTGCATAGAATTAATTCCTTCTCCAACAGGCTGGATGCACACACAGGTATAAATAGAATCCTTCACTCTGATCTTGCGAACTCGCTGCCAAAAAAAACAGAAATAAAATAAGTGTTGATGATGCCAACTAAGCAGCTTAAATGCTGCTAGCTCCTCCCCCATTTGCAATGATTGCAAGTGGCTGGCTCCACCTGCAGCCTCGGACACCTTCCGACGCCCAGGCCGCAGGAATCATGCATATCATAAAATCGCACAGTGGGCTCTGCGGAGTACTTGCATACACTGTCCATTTATCGTTGGCTAACCGCAGTGCTCCTGAGCGAGGAGGCGCGTCAGACTTCGATGCCAAAAATCGATCACATATTTTCCCTCCAAAACCCGTTCAAAATAAAACAGGCTCCGACCCAGCCCAGGATACAATTGAAATCACCATATTTAATCCGGTAAAAAGAGCCATTGAGACGCGTTTCGGCTGAGGCACTGGCCTGTCTCACACAAGTCAAGCGCCATATTGATTTCCATATTTAAGCTCTACACAGAGCACGTGATGCATAGATAAAGAACACAGAGAAAATACAACTGCTCTCAACTTTACTACCTACAGTATTTAAACAATCTTTATCTAAACCATGTTTTTAACGTTGAATAAAATTACATCACGCAAGTGCATCCAATCCTGTGACTGCATGCTTGATGCTTACTACCAATGAAGATCTCTCTCGTCTGGCCCCGAACCCTGTAAGGCGGCTGTGGCTGACGGGGGTGGAAAGTCCCGCTAATCAAAACAGCAAACTGAAGTGCCACAGCCCAGTTACAGACTTCACACAGACAGCATTTATTTAAATGTTGCAGGCTGCATATAGGTGAACCCCTGACACCTTTTGGGATGAATGCCTTAATCATAGGAAAAATTACTTCAAAAGCCACAGACAGGTGTTTATACATTCTTAGTCATGTGACCTACGGAAAAAACTTCATATCCCATAGTGCTCCTCAAACTGCATGGCAACGTTCGTCATGCAAACGGTTTCCACCTCTTGCAGTACTGATTTATTATAATGGTTGAGTCACAAATGTTGTAAGTCACGTATATTTTCAAATTTATACTTCCCTCAATGAAATCAGTGGTCACATATCTATTACTATAAAACATATGAAATCCATGCAAAGAGTCCGGTCCTTACCAAGAGGAGGTCATGCCTCTCTTGTCACCCTTTCCCACCTCCATCGTGGTAAGTATTTGGACAGTCCATTTTTTTTTCCTTTAGGAGGCAGGCGGGTTATGGCCCCCATAAACACAGCAACATAAACCTCCATGGTCGGGGAGCCCCCTCCCTGCAGGGCGGCCGTGACTGACTTTGAAAGGAAAGTCCCGTTATTCAAAACACCAAACAGAAGTGCCACAGCCCAGTTCCAGAATTCACAAAGCACTTATTTAAATGTTGCAGGCTGGATGTACGTGAACTACTGAAGCGTGTCAGCATGAATGCCTTAATCATAGGAATAACAACTTCACAAGCCACAGGTGTTCATACATTCTTAGTCACGTGACCTATTATAAAAACTGCATATCCCATAGTGCTCCTCAAACTGCAAGGCAATGTCCATTGTGCCAAATGCTGTTCACCTCTTGCAGTACTGATTTATAATGGTTGAATCAGGAATGTTGTAAGTCACAAATATTTTAAAATTCATACACCGCCTCGGTGAAGTCAGTGTTCACATAGCTGTTACCATAAAACATGTGAAATCCATGCAAAAAGTCCGGGCCTTACCAAGATGAGGTTGGTATATATATATATATATATATATATATATATATATATATATATATATATATATATATATATATATATATATATATATATATATATATATATATATATATATATATATATATATATATATATATATATATACACACTAGGACTAACCATTTGCACATATTCTCTTGACCATGGCTCTTCGATAATGCTGACTGAGCAGGTCTCACATTACTGATCCTTTATGTAAGAGGAGGTGGTAGACATGATGTAGAAATCAAAAAATGAAAAAATAGAATCAAATAAGGGTTGTCGTCATCAACATTTGTTACTTATCCCAGATATACCTAACATCTTAACAATTAGAACAAGCATTGGCATAGCCAATAGGTCTCGCCTTTGGGGCCTTATAAGTATTTTGTTATGCAGCACAATATCCTTCGTGTAACAACATCAAATGTTTCATGGCAAAACACTTATAAGGTCCCAAAGGCGAGACCTATTGGCTATGCCAATGCTTGTTTTCCTAGATGTTGTAACAGTATGTATGTGTCTTACGCCCTCAAATAGGGGCATCATGTAGCCCCCAAAACCAATGGCACAGCCGATGCTGCCGTTGCATAAATGTTTTTTCCACATTATATTCCGTTTCACTTGTACTCCATAATTTAATCCAGTCTTTCATTTCAAACCAGTTCAAATCCACATGCAAGGAATGCTATTTCCCAAATTTCTCATGTTCCAGATGGGCCATCCGAACCTCTATACAAGAACACGTACTGAAGCAAGATTCTTCAAAAGCAGTTTATTGAAACCTAATGCATTTCGGGCCACTGGGGCCCTTCGTCAGGGGTAACTGAAAATAACAATATTACACGCATTAATTTCCATTGTGTATACATCTCATTCAAATGTAACTAGAAGCGTATGCCTTTTTTAAAAAAAATTGCACCTCACTACTTCAGTAATTAACATTCGAAAGACAATCCATCATGTTTTATCCCAATAAATACCCTCCTCCCTCTTGCAGAACTCGGTCTCTTCATATTACATATTTTGAATGTGATTCTCAATTTCTCTCAAGCGATAACTCCCGTGTGATGATTGATATGTGTCTTACGCCCTGCCATTCGGAACGGTCTTCGTTGCATATGAATAAGCGGACTGCCAGGGGTTACACATAATGCTAGTGGTGTGTCAGGACTCAAAACAATTGTGTCCAACAATAGGCCTAAAACTACGTCAGAATAAGGAATGGGTGTAAATCGGTGCAGTGGTGTGTTTGAATTGCCTGTTTATGGCTATATCGTTCCTTTTGCTAACTGACTGCACAGAACAATATTTGGGTTAAAAGGACAATAAAAGAAGCACTTAACATGCTCTCGCGAATTAGCTCAAAAACCTCACTCTAGGGATCTATGGAAATACAATTTTAAAAAGTGGATGGAGACACGTATTAGCCCCGTGAGACGTGAGTCACAAGAAAACACGCAACAAATTACCTCAGCACAGAAAGACACAGACACAACAACCTGGACAATGTTTAATAGAATTTACACTACTTCAGTTAGGGCCTCACACTGCATGTCAGAGATCCGTGTAAGCAGAATTACGATTCCATCCTAACAGAGCAGTTGGTGTATTAATTGGGGCGGAGGTGTTCTAGAAAAAACAGAGGGCTGTGTTGCAAAGGGCGAGAATGAATCAGGGTGAAGAGTGACTGTATGCAAGTGGTGACCCTGAGTGAGAAACAAGGCGGAGGAATGCTGGGCCTTTCTCTGATGTGTACCTGTCCTAGAGTTCTCGAAGCCCAGCACTGTTTACGGTGTATACTTCAAGCGCGTGGGCCCTCACGTTACTTTTGCAATGGCCACACTATGTGAGGTCCAGTGCAAGGCCTGCACTGTGCTGGGTCCCAGCACAGTTTAATGTAATTCATAGTGTAACGGTCATCGCCGGCTTTTAGGTTGCAGTAAGTGAACTTCATCCGGGGTGTCTGCAGCGTATGTGGACAAGCCTTGTTATTGGTATTTATGCACCGTGTCTGGCTCATCACCGGCCACTAAAACGTGCAGTCTTAATGGTTGGTCCGTCGCTGCTTCTGGGATAATGCTCGTACCGCGTGAAGCTCAGCACTGTTTAAGGACCGGCACTGACACTGGGTAATACATGTTCGTCTTTTTTTGTGGTGCATGCCTGCAGTGGTAATGGGCCTGTACTGCCTCTAGTGTGAAACATGAGCTACATAAGGCTCACTACTGTCTCTGGTGAATACCTGCAGTGTTTAAGGACGGCCACTCTCTGGTGCAATGCCTGCCTTGCACGAGGCTCTGACAGCGCGAAGAGAATGCCAGCCGCAGCGAGAGATGGGGTACATAGGGTGGTCCCGGGGCACTGCACTCGTGGGGACGTTAGGGCTGCTTTCAAGCTCATCTCCTTCACAGGCACTCACCGAACCGAATCAGAGTAGTCCTGGTTGCAAAGAATACCGAAACTTTTCCATCCAAGTGTCTGATAAGTTGGGAGAAAAGAATAATTGCTACCAAACGCGCTTTCGTGCCTTTGAAACAAAATACATCACTTCGACGTGTGCTGTGATAACGGGTTGGGTTTACAAAGTAATGGTTTGAATTATCGCAGTGTGTACCTCTTGACATGCCCGCTGTCTCATTACCTCAGGTGGGCAAGGATGGGTCTGGGGATGCTGCAGTGATAACGTGGAATTCAGGGAGCAGATCTCCAAGCTGTTCGTTGACGCCTTAGAAACGGGCCAGGACTCCAGGGCTCTGATGAACCTGCAAAACAACGAAGCAGGCAGGCTGGTAAACACATCCTGATGTCAATAAAAAACAAGCATTCGGCCGCGCGGCCGTAAAAGTAACGGCCGCGCGGCCGTGAAAACGAAAGTAATCGCGATCAAAGCGAAAGTGATCGAGATCGCTTGGACGGGAGCGCTGTGTGGCAAGCACGCGAGTGGTGCGCGCGCAGAAGTGATTGGCAGCTGCGCGCGTGCACGCTCACGTGCACTCAAGCTTTAGGCCACAGGCAGCACTTTAAAAATCCCAACTACAAAATGTCTCTCCGAGCCAGCGCATGCGCTGGCCTCAGCGAGACCTAACAACGGGAAAAAAAGGAATTATATGTCAACAATTCCCACCACTCTATTGAAGAAGAAACAGATCAAATCTGAAAACTATATGCACGTTTATTTGGCCTATTTTGCACTAAAACACATGCACTTTATTTCACACATTGCACTTTTCTTTCGGGGATTTATCCACAAAGTAGCCTCAAATAAATATGATGTATAGGAAGACTAGACACAGCATCAAGGGATTTAACCCGTGATTGTATGCTCAAACACTTTCAACTAGCACAGAATAAATTGATATAACAGCATTATCTGAAGGTCACAATTTACACAAACAACTCGTGATTCAAATGTTTTGATGTTTAAATTTATCTATTTATTCATCTATATGCTCAGGAATGAATTGTATATAATATTGAAAATAATATGATGGCGATGAGAAAATCAAACTATATTGCCATTTTGAATAAGAATGTGTTTAGTCTGTCTTCCTGTTTTATTACAACAAGGCACATGTGATGAGTTCCAAATACGAGCACTAGCACTTTAAATACTGCACTGTTTTGAACCTACCATGTCATGTGATCAAGGCTCAAGTGAGCCGAAATGCGTAATGGCGACTGGTGAGGAGCAATAAATCATCGTTTCTGCACCGATTTTGGGTCCTTGTCCGTCTTTCTGAAGAGGATTATATCAATGCACGGAAGAGTGTGATATCAATGACCGATTTGTTCCACCCGGTCATACACGGACCCCCTTCTCGTTTTTTGGTCGACGCTATCAGTGGAGCACCACTTCCAGGGAAACCCGGAAGCATTTCAAGATCCGAAGAGGATACAGAGTGTCTGACCCCCTGCAAGCCCGTAGAAGCTGAGAGAGACCTGTGGGAGTCGGCGGACGCCGAGTCGGAGGACTCCGGGAAAGCGGAAAGCCCAGCAGGTAGGAGCAAACCGGGAAAAGTGTGGGGTGAGGAGGTGTGCAACACGCTGCTCAGCGTTGGAAAGTAACGTAACGCGGTGAGCAACGCGGACCTTTGCGGTATTTTTCTCATGTCGGCCGACGTGGTAAGAGCGTGGGAGATGGCGGCAATGGAGATGTTCTCCGATACTCTCCCAACAACAATTAGAGTTATGGAACCAAACAAAGACAATCCGCAATGCAATCACACAGCAAAAGATTTGTTTAAAAAACTCGAGACAAAAAAATGAAATCAGAACAAAATAAATGGTGGGAATCAAGATCGTTACAAAGGTATATTGATGTTGAAAGGATACCGAGAGGCTTGCGCATTTTAACTGCACCAAGTTATGATGATCCCAATCCTGAGCTTATGAAAGAATGGGCTGCATGCAATTTAGAATCATCCCGCAGACTGACACTCATCCTCATAAAATATACAGATATAGACAGAGCCAAACTATTGAAAGAGATTGAGGAGATCGAAGAGGAATTGGAAAAACTCAATCACAAAGAGGAACAAATAAAATTACGAAGTGACATGACTGCCCGATTAAAGAATGAAGAAGACAAAATCAAAACCCGAAAAACTTTTAAGTTCCAGAGAGATAAAAATGATTATGACCTGGGGCAGATATTTACGTTTGCCAAACGTTATGATGCAATCAGAAAATCGAAATTTCAACATGGTGGTGGTGTTACAAAAATACCCATAGTTGCCTCAACCTCACAATCAGAAATTCGTTCTGGGGGAAGTGAATCCGACTCAGAAATGCGCAATATAGCAGTGGCACGCCAGAAATCTATACCTTCGCCAGGAGAAGAGTTGCATTTTTTATGCGAAGAGCGACGCCAAACGCTATGACCAAGGCCACCAAGGAATCCAGAAGTGCAAACTTCAAACA
Source organism: Triturus cristatus (assembly GCF_964204655.1). Classification (NCBI taxonomy): domain Eukaryota; kingdom Metazoa; phylum Chordata; class Amphibia; order Caudata; family Salamandridae; genus Triturus; species Triturus cristatus. Next base: position 1,151,771,644 of record NC_140583.1, on the reverse strand, counting down.
GAGGCAGAGGCGCAAGGCAAACTCTAGGAGAAGAAAATCCACACAGAAAACGAGGAAGAGGGTATTGGAAGAACAAACCACAGAGCTAGACGATAATCATAACACCATTGTCAATCTTGCCAATATCAATTTTACAATACAGGAAGAGAACATCTTAGAATTAGGGCTATTGTATGCTTCACAAACTGATTTTGATTATGCTTCTGCAAGATTAGATCCTTACAAAGGGGTACGCAAATTAAAGTTGAAAAAACACTTTATAGTTAATAAACCTACCATGGAAAGAATATCGAATACAATTTCAACATCTAGTGGGATAGTGGAGCTATCGCAGTCCGATGAAGCATGTTTACAAACGATGCAAGATCTCTACGATGAGAATATGGTTTAACATAATCGGGACAATGCAATACCGACACATCTAGGATGTTCCAAAAATGGAACAGACAAACTATCAAGTCTGTTCAAACCAAAGTCTTCATTTAATCCCATTGCAATTTGAGATGCAATCGACATCTTTCATGAGGCAGTGACAGCACAAATGAAAAACCTTAACAAAACAGTGCAACAGAAAACAAAAGGTTGGAACAAAAGCAATCAACAATACAGAAATTTGATCACAAAACTGCAAAAAAATAAAAACATTGTAATCCGCAATAGTGATAAAGGCGGAAACATTGTCATTTGGCCCCTGATTGATTACAACAAAGAAGCTTTTCAACAATTAAACGTTCGCTCTTGTTATGTTCGCTCCAACATTGGCAGCCTTAAAGCATCATAGAAAGATTTCCACAAAAAACTCTCTGGGTGGAAACGCACAAACCTAATCAGCACAGATGAGTACAAATATATGAAGAATGACAATCCAACCACCCCGACCATGTACTTTATCCCTAAAGTCCATAAAAACCCAACAAATCCACCGGGGAGACCTATTATCAGCGCGAGGGATGGACTAGTGGAACATGCAACAAAATACATTGACTTTTATTTGCAGGACTTTGTTCAGGATTTGCCACCTTATGTTAAAGATACAAGTGACTTTTTAAGAAAAATGTCTTAGTTAGCATGGCAGGACGACTTCCTGTTAATAGCGTTAGACATCACCGCACTATACACGAGTATTGAACATACAGATGGTTTGACTGCTGTTGAATATTATTTAATGAAGAGACCAATAGAAAATAAGGAACATAGTAACATGCTAATCAAAATGATCAGAATTTGTCTATTCAATAATATATTTATGTTCAGCAGCCAACTATACCAACAAACCAGAGGCGTAGCCATGGGGGCCAGTTTCTCACCGAGCTATGCCTGTCTACACATGGGCATGAGGGAGGAACTGGTCCTCATGGAAAAACATGGTGACTGTATGCATAACAAGGTAAAGATGTGGTTACAATATATCGATGACCTGTTTGTGGTTTGGCATGGCACGATTGATGAAGCAAACAAATTTGTGGAGCAGATTAATGTTAACAATGTCAGCTTACAATTTACTACAACATTTAGCAAGACGAGTATAGAATTTTTAGATACTCAGGTTTACATTAACAATAACACAATTGAAACCCGTCTCTTTAGAAAGAAAACAGCAGGAAATTCTACATTACACACAAGGAGCTCTCATCCAAAACATTTAGTCAACAGCATCCCTTATGGGGAAATGCTGCGCTTGCGAAGTATTTGTAGTAATAGTGAAGATTTAAGGGTAGCACAACTTGATTGCAAGAAACAATTTCAACAGAGAGGCTATTCCATCAATGTAATCAACAAAGCTATTACCAAATCCATGCAACTAAGTAGAGACGAGGTATTGCAGGAAAAAATCATACAAACAAAACCAGTGACTGGCCAAACCAATTCAGACAGGGAAGACTTCCGATTAATAATGAAATACAGCAAGCAACACAAGTCTCTTGACAAGATCATCCAGCAAAACTGGCCCCTGATTCGCAGTGATCCGTTGATTGGACCCCTGCTTCCGCAGAGGGTGTCCATCACCTATAGCAAGGCTCCTTCAATGAAAGACATTCTAGTAAAAACTAGCGCAGAGGTTGTTGATGACAATAGCTGGATCAAAGCCAACAAAGGATTTTACAAATGCAAAACGTGTAAAGCATGTTCCCATGGAATAAATAAGAGTACATATCATACACCCTTCAGTGACAAAACATATAAAATTTCAAAGCTCATGACATGTAAAACCGAATTTGCTGTCTATGTCTTGTTCTGCCCATGTGGCCTTCAGTACATTGGCAGTACTAAATTACTGGTTCATAAACGGGTGCTGCAACATTTAAGAGCCATTACAAACCAAGACAACACCTATCCTGTGGCACGTCACTTCAGGGAATTTCATGATTCAAACAATTCGTACCTGAAGTACTATGTGATAGATGCAGTTCCCCCTAGTAGGAGAGGCGGCGATTGTGAAAACAAATTAAGACAACTAGAGACGCGCTACATTCTACAGTTAGATTCAAAATCTCCGGGGGGACTCAACGCCACAGAGGATTTGCATACTTGTCTCACATAATTATATGAAATTTGTATGTCGTAAGGAAACAGTAGGATCAACACAGAATGTCAGCCACAAATTTGACTGATTTTTACACCTTTATTTATACATTTTGACCTTTCCACTTTTAGATAATAATTTTAAGGAAATTTCAGTATAATGGTAGTGAGTTTTTTATTAAAATATTTATAAAAATCAGGAGATTATAAATGAATTATATAAATAAATCCTTGACAGTTATATGGATTAATCGTCATAATTTTATAGGTCATACCTTTTATCTTAAGTTTATAATATCTATTTAATTCATTTAATCATCTAATTAATTATATAGCTGTATATTGATTTATCTATTTATTTATTTATGCATTGGTAGTTAATGTATTTATACTAGGAATAACCATTTGCACATATTCTCTTGACCTTGGCTCTTCGATAATGCTGAATGAGCAGGTCTCACATTACTGATCCTTTATGTAAGTGGAGGTGGTAGACCTGATGTAGAAATGAAAAAATGAAAAAATAGAATCAAATAAGGGTTGTCGTCATCAACATTTGTTACTTATCCCAGATATACCTAACATCTTAACAATTAGAAAAACGGGGAAAAAAGGAATTATATGTCAACAATTCCCACCACTCTATTGAAGAAGAAACAGATCAAATCTGAAAGCCATATGCACATTTATTTGGCCTATTTTGCTCTATCACACACACATGCACTTTATTTCACACATTGCACTTTTCTTTCGGGGATTTATCCACAAAGTAGCCTCAAATAAATATGATATATAGGAAGACTAGACACAGCATCAAGGGATTTAACCCGTGATTGTATGCTCAAACACTTTCAACCAGAACAGAATAAATTGATATAACAGCATTATCTGTAGGTCATGATGTACACAAACAACTCGTGATTCGCATGTTTTGATGTTTAAATGTATCTATTTATTCATCTATATGCTCAGGAATGAATTGTATATAATTTTGAAAATAATATGATGGCGATGAGAAAATCAAACTATATTGTCATTTTGAATAAGAATGTGTTTAGTCTGTCTTCCTGTTTTATTACAACAAGGCACATTTGATGAGTTCCAAATACGAGCACTATCACTTTAAATACTGCACTGTTTCGAACCTCCCATGTAATGTGATCAAGGCTCAAACGAGCCGAAACGCGTAATGGCGACTGGTGAGGAGCAATAAATCATTGTTTCTACACCGATTTTGGGTCCGTGTCCGTCTTTCTGAAGAGGATTATATCAATGCACGGAAGAGTGTGATATATATACATATATATATATATATATTCACTGAAAAAAACAAAGGTTTCAGGCACATTATAGTTAGAAATTAGCATCTAAAAAAACATAGAAATTCACTGAAAAAACCATAGGTTTTAGGGTAAGTTATAGTTAGTTGGACATTTCACTCGTACAAAACCATAGAAATTCCCCCGTTATAGTTAGTTCAGCTAACTATAACTCACGCCCCCGCAATGCACTGCTGATGACGTTGATGGAGCGAGTAGTACAAAAATTTTGTATACACCCCTAATCTGCATGTTTATACTAATTAGAATAATCTATTAATTTAATAGTATTAATGTGTTTGCATGAAGTTTAATCAACAATTACTAATGTATGAAATACACGTGGGATTTGCATTTTGCATGCCTAAATAATTTGTGATTAACATATGTACGCATACTAACATTAGAAAAATAGAATATCGCATGGTATATGTTGCTTTTGTGACGTTTTTGTAATGTTGCACCAGATGACATCAATGGGTGAATATAAACGCTTTAAATGTCGCTACATGCTAGGTAATTACAAGCACATAGGGGAATTAGTGAGGGTTTAACAGTTTATTCATTATTTTTATGTATTAATTACTCTTTTGTGTTTGTTTCGCTTAAGTTGTCCTTTGGGCCTAAAACCAAGATGGCCGCCAAACTAACTCGACGCGATGGCCACCATTCCACGAGGTTTCGGGCAAAGTGCTCATGCATTACAACATGTACCAGTGGCCTCAACATGACCCCGCTCTCGTTGTACCCAAGCAAGGTCGCGATGGGAGGCCTGCCAAGTATCTTGACAAAGGACTTTTACAAAAACCGGAACCATCAAGAAAAATTACCTAACCTCTTGAACTGTGTGAAACCTCACCGGACGATCCTAACCGACCAATGGATGAAGCCCAAATTTTGTAAAATGTATCTTCTAGACCTTACTTTCATTATAAAATGACGGTAGAATAGAGAGGGTTGCTGCTTCCTTATAATTTCTTTTTGCTGACGGAGACAACGGTGACGCTGTGTTCCTGAATCTTTGACAGACTGAATTGCTGCCCATTTCTTTGATGAACTGAGGACTTCCTAAAATCTATGGGCACTGATAGATGCTTGCACGGCTCTGATCCTTGTCCATTCATGGGACTGTAGCGTGCTGCATGAAGAACTTTCGAATTCTGACTGATTGACGTCCAAATTTGATGACTTAGAGGACGACCAATAGCCAGATTAGGTAAATATGGTGTTCTGTGATTTGCGTAATGACTAATAAATTCACTAGATGGAACTCAATTCTTGCATTAATTAGATAAAAAAAATATTGATTAAATAAGCAAATGTGTTTTGGTCGTTTATTGAGAGAGGATAGATCAGGATCTTGAGTGTGTTAAGCCGGACTAAATCACCCTACCAATCCAACTAAATGATCCACTGATCACGTGGGAGGAGTATCTTAATGTTTAGGTTTACGATGGGTAGATATAAGGTTTAAAGTACAGATGTGTAAATAATTTTCTTCCTATAGGTTATAAGGTATTTCTTTCATGTCAGCGCTTGGAACATTCATCTCTCCTGAAAGTGCAGACCAGTGAAAAGTGAAGTGGGAATGTTGGTGTTATGGGCCCCACCAATGATTATAGAAGTGAATGTGTTAATGTGATATTTGGTCTGTGACAAAAGGAGGATATTAGGTACGGGGTTTTGCCTTGATTCCCGATACCCAGGTTTCCGCCCTGCATCAGTTTTTCTGGTTGCAGGATGATGGTTTCTATTGTTTTGGTTTGGTGATTATTGCTTATTGATTTGATTATCGCTTATTGATTTTTGAATTCTGCTTATTGGTTATTGATTGTGGATGTTTGGAAGAGTATTGGTTTATGTATTAACACTCTATGTTGAGTCACGTCGAGTTCTATGTTGTTTGACGGCTTCTGGGATGTAGGAAGTCGGAAGTTTGTAACGGTTCCATAGTAGAGCAGAGGTAAGCGATGCTCTCGGGAAAGACAGAATTGTTGTTGCCCTATAGGTACACAGGGGAAACGTGTAACGAGTGAAGTTGCACGACGCATTGTCTGGGTTCAGTTCGGCGACATCGTCATATGTTGCCATTAGAAATATCTCCTGTATGAAAGAGGTGTATGGTGTCGAAGGTCGCCTGTGAAAATTTGGTCTTAGGTACCAGGAGTCCAGAAGGAGCTCTGATAACGCTTATCACTGGAAAGGTAATTGGTGCTCCCTAAGCTTGCTAAAAGGATAAAGTAGAGGGAAGTGCTACTTTATTAACGTATGTCATAATTCTGTAGTAGGACAGACTATTCGCTGTTCTCGGGAAAGACAGAATTCTGTGTGAATGTACTACATTTTCTGTGTAAAAGTGAGTGAATGAAAAGGCATTCTGGTTGATTGTGAAACTGGTTTTATTTCTCAGGAGCACTGGGTCTCCAACTAGGTGTCTTAATTCTGGAGAAACGGTTAGCTAATGCTTGTTAGCAGGGTAAGGTAGAGGGATGTGCTACTTTATCAACGGAAGTAACGATTCCGTAGTAGGGCAGAGGTAAGCGCTGCTCTCGGGAAAGACGGAATTCTTGTGAAAAAGGTCAATAACTATACTTTGGTTAGCGAAGCGGACAATGGTGGCATTTTTATGTTGTTACCAACAGATTTGTAAATAAAAAGAACGTAAGAAAAGTTACCGATAAATTTTGTAAAGGAGGGGTCAGCAGGAGCAGGAGCTGCGATAGTGAGAAAGAGCTGACGTCAGAAAAGCCGCGCTGGGATTGGCTAGTCAAGTAATAAGCGTAGACGCCCCTGACTGATGTATTAGTGCATGCCGCGCTAGGATAGGAGAATTGAAGGGTGACGTAGACGCCGCTGATTGGTGCGTCGGTGTGAGACGCGCTGGGATTGGAGAATTGAAGAAGTGACGTTGACGCTCCGGATTGGTGCGTTAGTGTGAGTCATGCTACGATTAATTAAAATAACAGAACAGTCGTAAGGAAAAGACTAGCGATACACGAAAGACAAAATGATGTATTACGATCCACCTGAAAAGGAGAAAAAGTCCTGGTTTGGGAAAACCAAGCAATGGTTTAAAAAGGACAAACCGATTGTGACTAGGGAAGGACAGTTGCTTCCCCCACCGAAAACCCCTGCATCCTTCATGGTTGCGAAATACGGATATCATACTTGTATTTGGTTGGATAACTGGGTGACGTATACAAAAAATGATGGAGTTTTGGCATTTCCAGAGCATGGTTCGTTTAATTTAGCGGTTTTGAGAAATTTGAGAGAGAAAATGATGAATCTAGAACCAAGACCTAGACCAACACAGTTTGAAGCACTGAAAGAATGGGAAGATGAGATGCATGACAGAGAAAGACAGAGAAGTGGCGAAAGGTATAGATGCATGTTTGGTAGATATGGGCATGACACTCATGATGAAAGAATGAGAAGGTGGCGGAATGCAAGAATGACTGATGGGTTGTTTCCTGTAAGAAACGTTGAAGAAATTGGAGGTACAAAATGTATGGAAAAGAGACATTATATAGAACCAAGAGGGTATGGAGTGAATGAATCGGAGGACGATGTTCTTGATGACATGTTTTTTAAAAATCCACCTCCGTATCAACCAGAATCTGAAATGTTAACACCAAGTGCCCCAATGAGAGAAACTTTGCGAATCATTAAGACAGAACCAGTACCTCAAGAATTAGGAAAAAATTATTCCATGAGAGAGATAGAGAGAAAATCAGATGATAAAACGAGTGGTGAAAATTCGGCAGAATTAGCAAAAACAACTTTAGAATTAACTGAAAAGATAAGAGAATTGACCGAAAATTTAGAAGCTGTAACTGTTCCAGTGACTATAGGCCCTGTGATGCCTATTTTTGATAAACAGAAAGATAGTGAACATTGTTTAAAAGTTCCTTATAACAGTAATAAAAAGACTGAGAAGCCAAAGCAGAGCCTAAATGAAAATCCATGGAGACAGACAATGAGTACAATTGAGCCAAATACTTTGAATAACCCATTTTTAGGTTCAAATATATCAGAAAGACATACAATGACAATAGAGTCAGTATTAGAGACTCAAAGGGACTTAGAACGAAATAATGTAGAAAAACCAGTAGGCCCATCCTCAGAAGAATTGAGCGAATGGTTGAGAAGCTTGCAGAGAAAAGACAAAGAATCCCAATCAATAGATGTGGCCAAACTACGAATGGTACTGGAAGAATTAATAGTAGGAACTATCCCCACAGAAAAGTTAAAAACCTACCAGGATGAGGAGTTACTGTTTTTGTGTAAAAGCATAACTTGGAGAGCAAAAAAATCTGCATGAAAGATTAAAAGAAGTAGCAAATTAAATGGGTATAGATATTGAAAAGGTAAAGGCCCTACAGAAACCATATCGAATAGATTTTACTGAAAAAGACATTGAAAATTTGAATACCACAGGACGGATAAGTCAGATTAAGGAAATAATTATCTTGCTGAGAAAATGGGGAGATGTGGATAAATGGAGAAGCAGATGGTATCAAAAACAAGATGATGCCTCAGATAAAACTATTGCAGCTTTCCCTGTTAGAGGAAAGGAAAAGGTAGTAACAGAATGCCCCATGAGAGACATTCCAGGAGGAGGATATGTACATGTTCCATGGACTAGACAAGATATTTTGTCATTTACAAATGATTTCCCTCGACTACGCGAAAAGCCCGTCGAGTGGTATAGGCAAGTGGACAGATTTGTGAAATTATCTAAAGAATTATGAATTGACCTAAACAGCCTGTTTGACATAATAGTGCCAGCAGATTTATGGACAGAGTGCAAACTAATGATAAATTGGCCCACACAAGAATACCCCAGGGATCCAAAGACAGGAGCCCCAGACCCTGAGGTAAGGAAGAAATACGAACAGGTTATTGCCTTTTAGAGAAATAAAGTACCTCTGGGTGAAAATTGACAGAACTCATCAGGAAAGTAAGGAGTCGGTACATGCCTATTACGAAAGATTGATTATGGCTTTAAAAAGTTCAGTGGTGATGAAAATTTGAGTGAAAAAGATTTGAGTCATTTTGTATACAGATTTGTATATGGTTTACGTCCAGAAATTAGTGAAATGATTAAGCAACATACTGTAGACTGGCAAAATAAGAAAATAGATGAAGTGTTGAGACACGCAAAATATTTCAGTGATGAGATTGAAGCCAAACAGCGTAAATTAAAAGAGAAGGCTATGTGGGCACAAGTAAAAGTGGCAGAAAGACAGGAAGCCCAGCTAGCGGAACAAGCAAATAATACAGGCCCCAGAAAATTCACTCCTGGGAAAGGTAAGGGAAATTTTAACATAGAAGAAGCCAAAAAGAAATTCCAATGTCATAATTGCGGTAGAGTAGGGCATTGGAAATCCAAGTGTAAATTTCCCCCAAGTACTAATAATGAAAATGCATCATTGAATCCACAGGTGCAGAATGAGGTGAGTGGTCAACCGCAGCGACAGGAGCAGGTTGTTACCCAACAGAATCAGATGCCAAAACCGCCTTTTCCACAAAGCCGCATGCTAGCGCTGTTTCGCAGTATTGGCTACAACGCGATGAGAGCGATTCAGAAGAAGGTTATTGACGGTGCCGAAGGGAGGAAGAGGAGTGCGTACTTGGCGCAACTCTAGAAGTAGACCAGACAGGCCCATTTGTGGATGGGAAGATAAATAATGAAAATATTACTTTCCTAGTCGATACTGGTGCTACTCGATCAACTGTTTGGTCAGCTGATGTTAAGAATCTTCCTCTCTCGGATGAAACAATCCAAGTAGTTGGTGTATCCAATAGACAGATTAAAACGTATCTTACAGAACCAGTGAAAGTTAGCATATGGAAATTCTCTGAAATGCACCGCTTTGTCGTGTGCGACACAAGTCCTGTAAATTTGTTAGGTAGGGATCTGCTGTGCAAAATGAATTGCACTATTTTCTGTACTCCTGATGGTATAGCATTTTAGACCCCTGATGAAGATGTGCTGTATAAGATGACTATGGCAAACAGGGAAACTGAGGTTACTGAAGCCTGTGCTGTATTTAACCCTGATGAATTACCCAAAGAATTGAAACAGACTGTACAAGCAGAAGTCTGGGATTTCATGGGAGAAGATGTGGGACTAATGAGAAATGTGGATCCAGTAAAAATAACGGTGAAGGAAGGAGTAAGCTATCCAAATGTCCGTCAATATAAACTGACACCTGAAATAGTTGAAGGAGTTACTCCAATAATTGAGAAAATGATAAAACAAGGCATTTTGAGAGAATTAATGAGTAGTCCATGTAATTCCCCGATCATGGGACTGAAAAAGCCTAATGGAAAGTTCAGAATAGTGCAAGAATTGAGAAAGATAAACAAAATTGTTGTATCGTGTTGTCCCATTGTACAAAATCCATCTGTTATTTTGTATCAGATTCCCCATGATGCAGAATGGTATACTGTAATTGACTTATGCCATGCTTTCTTTTCCATTCCATTGCACCATGACAGCCAGCAAATTTTTGCGTTTCGTTTTGGCGAGTGTATTTTGGCTTGGTGCCGAATTCCACAGGGGTATAAAGAAAGCCCCTCGATCTTTAATCAGATATTGAAGAAATCCTTAGAAAGTCTAGAGATGCCTGAGAATTCAGTGTTAGTACATTATATCGACCTTCTTGTGGCGTCGAAGACCCGCAAAGCCTGTGTAATGGACACTACAGAAAACTACAAAAAGAACTGGTGGTCACAAGAATTAGTGCAAGGGAAAAATGGACACTACAGCCTTGCTGAATCATCTAGCAGATGGAGAACTTAAAGTGTCACCATCAAAATTGCAATTTTGCAAAAAAGAAGTACATTATTTAGGTCATAACATCGAAAAGGGACTGAGGAAAATAAGGATAGACCGAATCAGGATCATAAAAGGAATGAGACCCCCCATGATGCAAAGAGAGGTGAGAATGTTTCTTGGAATGGTTGGATATTGTCGCCTATGGATAAGCAATTTCTCCCTAATTGCAAAACCCTTGATACGCCTGACAAGAAGTGATGTGAGAGATCCCATTGATTTGAACAAAGAAGAACTGGCAGCATTTAAACGATTGAGAGATGGTTTGTGTGAAGCGCCAGCATTAGGAATGCCTGATTATGAGAAGGAGTTCGAGTTGTATTGCAGTGAGAGGAATGAATGTGCAATTTCTGTATTAATACAGAAGCATGGAAAACTGAGGAGACCAATTGAATACTTTTCATCAATGCTAGACCCAGTAGCTGTAGCCTTACCTGGGTGTTTGAAAGCAGTGGCTGCTACCTGTCGAAGTTTGGAACAGAGTGAAGGAATTGTGATGGGATATCTTGTGAAAGTGTTTGTACCTCATGATGTGGCAATCCTTTTAACAAGGAGTCGCACTCAGTACATGACACATAGTCGGCTGAGTATGAGAAAGTCATATTACGTGCAACGAATGTGAGTCTTGTGAGATGCTTGAATCCTTCAACGTTGTTGCCTGATGCTGAGAATGTGGAAGTTAGAGATGAAGCAGATCATGATTGTCTGGATGAACTCGATTTCTGTACCAAACCACGTCCTGACATAAAAGATGTACCATTGCCAGAAAGTGATTTTGTGATGTTTGTAGATGGTTCCTGCCTAAGAACAGATGATGGAATGTTGAGTGCAGCATATGCAGTATGCACGGTTGCAGCAGTAATGGAAGCATCCTACCTGACAGGAGTAAAATCAGCCCAAGTAGCTGAACTTGTTGCTTTGACTAGAGCATGCAAGATTGGGAAGAGTGTGAGAGAGACTGTGATCACCGACAATCAGTACGGATTTGGTGTGGTGCATGATTTCGGCCAAATATGGCTACAGAGAGGATTTTTTACATCAAGTGGAACTCCCATTAAGAATGCTGAAGTGGTTGGAAAATTGCTTGGGGCGATACAGCTGCCTAAGCAGTTGGCTGTTGTGAAGTGTGCTGCACATAGACAGTCTGGGGATTACATCGCCATCGGCAACAAATACGCCAATGATATGGCCCAATACTGTGCATATAATCAGAAATCAATTAACAGGGCAAAGGAGAAAGAAGTGACTTCTTGCACCTTAATGTTTACTAACATTATGGGTACCTGGGAGGAAGTAAGGCAGTTGCAGGAAGAAGCAGGAGATGAGGAAATGAAGCAGTGGGTAAAAGCAGGATGTGCACCAAGAGAGAAGGACCATGCGTGGGTCTATCGGGATGGAAGACCAGTTATGCCTGATAGCATGATGTCTGCCATGGCACGGATGTATCATGGTCAGGGACACATAGGGAGAGATGCCATGATCAGGTCATTTAAGCAGACCTGGTACAATGCAAAATTTAGACTTGTAGCAGAAAGTCTTTGTCAGAGATGCCTTATATGTCAGCAATACAATCCTGGAAGAAAGACAGTGGTGAGTCTAGGAACAATAGGTCGAGAAGGAGGACCTTTTACCAGAATGTAAGTAGATTTCATTGAAATGCCTCCTTGTAACAGGTTGAGGTATGTTCTAGTTATGGTCTGTTTGTTTTCTAGATGGGTGGAAGCATTCCCAATGAGAAGAAATGATGGAATCACAGTGGCAAAATTGCTATTGAGAGAATTTATTCCTAGATTTGGGTTCCCAGTAACAATTGAATCAGACCGAGGAAGACATTTCCATAATGAGATCATAAAATTGATTTGTGAAGCATTGAATGTACAGCAAAAACTACATTGTGCCTATCGCTCAGAGGCTTCTGGTGTGGTGGAACAAATTAATGGTACTATCAAAAACAGGATAGGGAAAATGTGTTTAGCCACGGGTATGAAATGGCCTGATGTCTTGCCTCTAGTATTCATGACTATTAGATCAATTCCAGACAGAACCACAGGGTTGAGCCCCCATGAAATTATCATGGGTAGAGCGATGCGTCATGTGTTCATACCAGTAAACAAGCTGTTGCCTATAACTGATGACATGGTGTTGGATTACTGTAAAAGCCTGGCTGACGCAGTTAATTCTGTGTTTCATCAGGTTGGAGTGGATGCCACCACCTTGAAAAGAAGCAAGCTCATGATCTGAGCCCAGGGGACTGGGTAAGAATAAAAGTACACAGAAGAAGAAACTGTTTGGTTCCAAGGTGGGGAAAACCACGACAAGTGATTTTGACTACAACGACAGCTGTGAAGTGTGCTGGAATCAAGAACTGGATTCATGCAAGTCACACATTAAGAATTCCAAATCCAGTGGATAGCACAGAAAGAGAATATTTTGATGAAACAGAATCTAGTACTGACTCAGATGAGGAAGAGACAGGAACGAAAGAAAACCCTGAAAGGGTGGAATCAGAAACAGATCTAACTTTTGTCCCAAGAAGTATTTCCCTGAGGAGAAGGTTACAGATTTCTGATACCAGCTCATACTCAGAGACTGAAAAAGGAACTCTAGGTTCGAGGAAAGAAAAGGACAGTGAAAGGACAATAAAATACATTGCTGAGAGAGAAGTTCCAGATGAAAAATTGAGAGAAATTCCACGTGAAACAACAAAATTAGATGAACAGGTGCCAGATACAGAGAGAGAGGGAAAGATTTTTGCATAAGACCCCCGAGGAGGTGTAGGGAACTCTAACATTCAGTTAGAGGAAGTGATAAGTATTCAGCAGGAAGATTGCGTGCCGGAGATTCGAGGAGGGACAGAAGTAGGGAAAACGAAAGAAGTGGTGGAAAGAAAAGTTGTTGAAAGTAAAAAGCAAGTTGAAACAGAGTCGGAGGAAAGCGAAGATGAAGTACCAGAAGGTAGAGTCTTCAGAAAGAGAGCTTGGAGAACTGAAAAGAATGATAAAAGAAGTAAACTGAAAAGATCAGCAAAAGATGAAGTCTGGCCAAATAAAATAAAAAGGCTGAGATATCGACTGACACGAGTAAATTCACCAAGAGCTGAACAGGTGAATGAAGTGACAAGTCAAGAGAAATCAAAAGACGAAGAAATAAGTGTAATAAAGGAAAGCAAAAGAACGAGAAAACCTAACCAGAAGTATTAGTCGCCGGAATGGACGTATGTGGCCCTGCCTGAACTAAAAGAAGAGGCGGATAGCCAAGGAAACCCAGAGGTGACTGTACCAGAAGTGGTTGAGGAAGACGAGGAATTGGAGAAGAGATGGATGTTCAGGACATTCTGTATTCAGATCACAAGGGAAAGGTGAAAGATGATGAAATGCCAAACTGAATGAGACAAGGAAGCTGCTAATGGAAAGACAATAAAATACGAGAAAAAGACAAAAACTGGTAGAACTAAGTAGGTGCTTAGAGCCTTGGGTTAGACAAACTAGTTGTGAAGTAGAATAGGCTAAGTCAAAAGACACTGTTCATTTTTACAAAAATGGCAAACACAGATAGTAGAAAAGGTAGATGTATATTTTTGAAGAGATGGTGTAAAATGTGTTGTTGTTGTACAGGATTACTAATGCTTCTGTGGAGTATACTAGCTCTGATGATCTCATTTAAGGTTACCATAGACACAATAGAAGGACATAGTGAAAACAAAACTAATGTAGAGAAGATTCAAAAGGTAGTTCCGACTAAAATAGATAGACATTATTTGCATAAAGGCAGGTCTATAACTGATTTTTCTAACAATGTATTTTCGAAATTACTGTATGAATATGTAAAGACAATGGACGTAAGGGACTGCTATGTCTGTATGCAGTTACCTGCATCTGTTTCGGAGGGAGTAACTTATCACCACCTTCCAATAACTTATGGAATAACATGTAGTGTAATAGCTAGTTTATTTTACCAAACAGGAAGGTTAGAATATTATTTCTCAGATGTAGATAACATATTTTCACAAGTGCCATCAATTAACAAGTTAAATAAGGTAAAACTTGCAAAGGTATTAGGTGAATTTTTCTTATAGACCAACGAACTAACATTAGAATATATATTTAGAAATAATTTGACTTGCAGTTTAAAAAAAGAAGAAAAGACGTTTTTATATATGGTTGAAGAAAGGAGATTGAAAATGCAAAGGAAGGCATCTGAGGGAAAAGTGGAAAAGACAGTTTGGGATGTAGAAACGGAAAAACACCTGAAGGGAGAAGCTAGTCCAACTATGGCTTTAGATTAGCCTCAGAAAGGAAAATTGTGTATTAGAAGGAATCAGACTGCATATGATAATTACTTTGTAGGTAACAGTGAGTGCCATGATACATACCGAATCATGGGTGGATGGGGATTTAAAGGAGAAAATGATCCAGTTTTTCCTGGGTTATACTTTATCTGCGGGAGCAAGGCGTATTATCGTTTGCCAGACCATTGGTATGGCACATGTTATGTAGGCCAGGTTTTCCCAAAGATTTATCATATGGGAAGAGGAGAAGATGGTGTAAATAAGTTAGGTAATTATTTAGCACGTAGAAAGAGAGAATCTTGGTCAGAAATTGTAGGTGACATCTTTGGAGCATTGATACCAGCAGTGGGATTATCTCTGAATGCGAACAAAATTAGAAAGCTATCAACAGTAGTGGATCGCTTGGAGGATTTTTATTGGTTAATACTGAAATGGTTGCCATGCGTGCCATGGATATGCAAAATCGACTTGCACTTGATATATTACTGGCAAAAGAGGGTGGAGTCTGTGGAATGCTGAAAGTTCAACATTGTTGTACTTACATTCCAGACGAAAGTAAAGATTTGAAAATTTATATTAAAAATATTACTGAACTGCATGATGAAATTGCACCACTGGAGGTTGAAAGTGTTTGGGAAAAGATTGGTAAGAAAATATCTTCTATTAAAAATTTCTTAGTAAACTTAGGTAGTACCTTCTTAGGTAAAATCTTATTTCCATTACCGTGTGTGATTTTCTTAGTATTAATATTAAGATTAGGATGCCTCTGTCATAAAAAGAAGAAAATTCAGAAAAAGTTAAAAAGGGAAAATTTAAGAAGAAAAGATAAGAAACAAGAGAGAGAATTTGAAGAAATAGAATTAGAAGAGGTAAAGGAAAGTATGTATAAGACAGCCAAAAGAGAAGATATTGGGGAAACTGAGATGTGAATAAAAGCAAGAACTCATTTCGACTCCATGAAAAGTGGTACAAAATTTTAATGGTGTGGTGATAAAATCACCAAAGGGGGGATTGATGGAGCGGGTAGTACAAAAATTTTGTATACCCCCCTAATCTGCATGTTTATACTAATTAAAATAATCTATTAATTTAATAGTATTAATGTGTTTGCATGAAGTTTAATCAACAATTACTAATGTATGAAATACACGTGGGATTTGCATTTTGCATGGCTAAATAATTTGTGATTAACATATGTACGCATACTAACATTAGAAAAATAGAATATCGCATGATATATGTTGCTTTTGTGACGTTTTTGTAATGTTGCATCAGATGACATCAATGGGTGAATATAAACGCTTTAAATGTCACTATACGCTAGGTAATTACAAGCACATAGGGGAATTAGTGAGGGTTTAACAGTTTATTCATTATTTTTATGTATTAATTACTCTTTTGTGTTTGTTTCGCTTAAGTTGTCCTTTGGGCCTAAAACCAAGCAGGCCGCCAAACTAACTCGACGCGATGGCCACCATTCCACGAGGTTTCGGGCGAAGTGTGCATGCGTTACAACATGTACCAGTGGCCTCAACATGACCCCGCTCTCGCAAGGTCGCGATGGGAGGCCTGCCAAGTATCTTGACAAAGGACTTTTACAAAAACCGGAACCATCGAGAAAAATGACCTAACCTCTTGAACTGTGTGAAACCTCACCGGACGATCCTAACCGACCAATGGATGAAGCCCACATTTTGTAAAATGTATCTTCTAGACCTTACTTTCATGATAAAATGACGGTAGAATAGAGAGGGTTGCTGCTTCCTTATAATTTTTTTTTGCTGACGGAGACAACGGTGAAGCTGTGTTCCTGAATCTTTGACAGGCTGAATTGCTGCCCATTTCTTTGATGAACTGAGGACTTCCTAAAATCTATGGGCACTGATAGATGCTTGCACGGCTCTGATCCTTGTCCATTCATGGGACTGTAGTGTGCTGCATCAAGAACTTTCGAATTCTGACTGATTGACGACCAAATTTGATGACTTAGAGGATGACCAATAGCCAGATTAGGTAAATATGGTGTTCTATGATTTGCGTAATGACTAATAAATTCACTAGATGGAACTAAATTCTTGCATTAATTAGATAAACAAAATATTGATTAAACAAGCAAATGTGTTTTGGTCATTTATTGAGAGAGGATAGATCAGGATCTTGAGTGTGTTTAGCCGGACTAAATCACCCTACCAATCCAACTAAATGATCCATTGATCAAGTGGGAGGAGTATCTTAATGTTTAGGTTTACGATGGGTAGATATAAGGTTTAATGTACAGATGTGTAAATAATGTTCTTCCTATAGGTTATAAGGTATTCCTTTCATGTCAGTGCTTGGAACATTCATCTCTCCTGAAAGTGCAGACCAGTGAAAAGTGAAGTGTGGATGTTGGTGTTATGGGCCCCACCAATGATTGTAGGAGTGAATGTGTTAATGTGATATTTGGTCTGTGACAAAAGGAGGATATTAGGTACGGGGTTTTGTGTTGATTCCCGATACCCAGGTTTCCACGCTGCATCAACATCACATATTACATCACTCATGACATGGTCAGAGACATTACTGATGACATCACTGATGACATCTCAAATTACATCACTGATCAGTACTGTGCTGGAGGTTACGGGCCTCTATACATTGTGAAAGAAGATATGGATAAGCGCACAACTAAAATTGTAACAGTTTGTAAAGCTGTGGCGTGCTACTGGGGTATCACTCTCTGATCCGGAGTGTTAAAACGATGAACCAAATGAAGCGTATCCTAGAGTTAGGAGACGTCCCCCTGTGCACAGCTCGAAACCCCTGAACACCGGGGTTGATCAAGTTAAATTGAATCATTAAATGTTTATGATTTGAAGAAAATAAGATGCAGCGAAGCTTTGGTCAGGTTTTTCAATTGATGTTTAGTAAATCATATCAAATGAATATTCATCCGTTTTACATCCAAACGTTAAACATTTCAAAAGTTAGCCCAATGCATTTCGGTCCCGGACGGACCTTCGTCAGGGGACATATCTATGAGTAATAACAAAACACTAGAGTCAGGAAGACATTGAAAACGAAAATAGCTTACATTGTACAAAAACGATGAGAGTGTTCACATGCGGGAAGCTTAATAAAATAGGCTAGGAACATGCATCGCAAAGACTGACAGTGCGTCGGTAAATCACAAAAATCTAAAAGCTGTCATATGAAAATTGTGCGAATTCAGAAACCAGATATTACAGGTGCTTTTATAGAAAAATGCTTTGAAATGTGATAGCTATCGTGAACAAAGTACAGGGTTGGTGAAAATACAAAACAACGAAAAGTAGAAATTCAGTGCAGATAAAAGGTGCCGGTTTGAGTTTAAAAACCAAGGAGAGTTGACAAATTGTGCCAGTGTAGCAAGCAGCGTGGCATTAAACATACCGAGTGTAAACAAAAAATTGCAACAAACTTACGAAACGCGAAGTGCTCTCTTAGTGCTCTGAATGTCTCATGGTTAACATGAACGTGAACGCCGAAATGCGCTTCTACGGTGTATTTGAATATCGCGCTTCATGGGTATGGAAAGCGGACAATGAGATAAAGAAAGTGCGAGCGCCATATTGCAGTGGCGAGTTGTATGGAAATTGACAAACAGTGACTATTGTGTGTGTGTTAATAGACATGGTTATCGAGAGGTAAGGGAATAATAAAATGTAAACAAAATACACAATTAAAGGGATGACATGAAAAACAGTAGCATGTTACAGGTAACACAAAAATTCCATACGATCATTGAGTCCGTTTGGTTTCATTGAATTCAACAATTTGATCCAGTGATTTTCCCTGCGGAGAAGCAGATTGTGAATGTCTCTTCCTTCTTTGGCTTCTATGGTTTCAAGTACCATGAATTTGAGCTGGCTGATGTTGTGATGAAACTCAGAAAAGTGTACTGCTATGGTAGATTTGATGTTCTTGGTTCGAATATTGCTCTTGTGTTCAAGAATCCTGGTCTTTATTTTTCTTTCGGTTTTACCAACGTATACAGATCCACAAGGACACTTAAGGAGGTAGATAACGTTCATGGTGTTGCACGTGGCGTTCACTTTCAGGTTGATTTTGTGACCTTTCATTGGGTGATTGATGACGGGACCAGTAATCACATTGTTACAATTACTGCAATTGTAACAAGGTCTCGTTCCTTTGTAAGTTGTGCAAGAAGTATCAGTGGGTTTGGTGAGAATTTCTTTGAGATTTTTGCCTCTGTTAAATGCGAAGATAGGTTTATCTTTGAATAGCCCTCTGAAATCTGGTTCAATGGACAATATTGGCCAATGTCTCAATATTAGCTTTTTGTAGTGGTTGCTCATTGTAGAAAATTTAGAAACTACAACTGCTCGTCGAGTGGTGGGTTTATCTGATTTTCTCAACAATTGATTGCGGGAGATGGTGGAACAACGTTGTGCTGCTTGTGTGAGGATTTGTTGTGGATATCCCCTCTGGGAAAATTTGTTGAGCATCTTTTCCATTTCTTGAGTGCAAGTATCCGTTTGAGAAACAATCCGTTTTACACGTAGTAATTGAGAATATGGTAAATGATTTTTGAGTGCTGGTTGATGGAAGCTGGTAAAATGTAACAGGTTGTTGCGGTCCGTTTTTTTTCGATGTATGGTAGTCTCAAGCTTGTTGTGAATCCGACTGATTTTGACGTCCAGAAATGTAGCAGAATCTTCATGCGTTTCAAAGGTAAATTGAATTCTTTCATCAATGGTATTCAAAGAATTAAGTGCTGTCATGAGTTCAGAATGTGCTCCTTGCCAAATAAAGAATATGTCATCAATGTATCTTAGAAAGATAGTGACGTGGTTTTGCCAGTTGGTGTTATTCAAAATGTTCTCATTTTCAAATTTTTCCATGAAGATATTGGCATATGCCGGGGCGGCACAATTGCCCATCGATGTACCTGTGAGCTGTAAGTACCATTGATCTTGCCATTTAAAATAACTGTGATACAGGGTGAAGTACAATAGTTCTAATAAAAATAGTTGTAGTTGAGGATCCAAGTTGGAATTGACCAAGGTATGTTCAATGGCAGAGATGCCTACATCATGTGGAATGGAAGTGTATAAGGATGTCACGTCCACAGTACATAACCAATATTCGTTGTTATCATCCAGAATGATACTGTTTATTTTGTTGATGAAATCGGTGGTGTCTCGTACATAACTACTCATGTTTAACACAAACGGTTGTAGATATCTATCCAACAGTTTTCCAATAGGTTCGTGTAAACTGCCTCTGGTGGAAACAATAGGTCGAAAAGGAGGTTTTTCGATGTTCTTATGTACCTTGGGTAACATATATAGAGAAGGTGACCGTGGGTAGCTTTTCAATAGAAATTTGTACGCCTTTTCTTGGATCACACCATCATTGAGAGCTTTCTGTAAAATGGCTTGAAGAATGGATGTGAATTCTTCTGTGGGATTCTGGGTCAATTTCATGTAGGTGTCAGTGTTGGATACATGGTTATATACTTGTTGGACGTAATATTCTGTGTCCATTATGACAAGTGCTCCTCCCTTGTCTGCGTTTTGACAAGTTATGTTGGTGTTGTTGGCAAGTTTCAAAAGGATGTTGTGCTCCTTAACCGAAAGGTTTCGGTGTTTGGATTTTTTGGTGAAAGGTAACATTTGTAAATCCTTTTTTACCAGTGTCTCGAAGGTGTCTAAGCTTTTGTGGCTCACGGGAGCCATGTAGGTGCTGGAGGATTTGAGGCCTTTTAGGAAATCACTTCTCTGGGTGTCATCAATTTGAGTTATGTTTTCAAAAAAGTTTTGTAGGCGAAGGTTGTGCATCAGTTTAAAAAAGCTGATTTCCAATTCAAGGGAGGTGGTGTGACAGGTCGGTACGAAAGATGTGCCTTTCTGTAGAGTTTTCAGTTCCATCGGATTCAAAGAATAGGAGGAAATGTTGATAACCAAATTGTTGTCATCTATGGTTTCCTGCTCCCTTTCTGACGTTTGCTGGTGGCCGGGATGGTCTTCGGTTCGGATGTTTCCTTGTCTTTTTCTTTTGCTCCTCCTGGGTCGTCTTTGTCCCCGGTTTCCTCTAAAAAAGAAGCCGAAGTGCTAGAAGTTGGTGCATCCGAATGAGTTGTAGTTGGAGGCGGTCGCATAGGTGGTTGAGTCGACGACCTTGTTCTGGTTTCACTTTCAGATGAAGAGGTATCCGTGTCAGTTTTATCAGATGGACGATTCTGTCTACGTCTTGCATATACTTCGGCCCATGTGTAGACCTCTCCCAATTTGTAGTCGATAGTATCGCGTTTATATTTGCGAATTTTTCTCTCATTGATTTCCACGGAATATTTGTCAAGTTGTATGTTTATATCTTCCAGCATTTTGGTGAAATCGTTGGGATCCATCATGTTGGTGAGTTCAGATTTGATGGTTGAAATATCTTTAGATAAGTCTTCCAACACCTTCGAGAGTTCTTCGATAATCAACAAAATCAGATCGAGGGAGCACTTATTTAAGATGGCGTACCACTTTTCTACGAATTTTGGACTGTGTCTGCAAAGAAGAGGTTTCAAGGCAATCCGTAATCCTCGGGGAATTCTCTGTGCACGATGGTATTTAATGAGGGTAGATGCATGTAGTCTTTGGTTAATTTCTCGCCTTGATAGGTATAGTAATTGTCGAATGTTGCTATCTTTGTTTTTGATGTTTACAGAAGGTGTGATTTCTTCCTGAATTAGTGCATAAATTTTAGAAACGTCGTCTTCAACAAAAGCAAATGTGTCAGCACGTAGTTCAGTCATATTCGAAATATCATCGAAAGCCATATTCAAAGGTGGATAGTGTGCCGCTTATCGGAACAGAATAAGAGCCAATGCAAAAGAAGATATGGATAAGCGCACAACTAAAATTGTAACAGTTTGTAAAGCTGTGGCGTGCTACTGGGGTATCACTCTCTGATCCGGAGTGTTAAAACGATGAACCAAATGAAGCGTATCCTAGAGTTAGGAGACGTCCCCCTGTGCACAGCTCGAAACCCCTGAACACCGGGGTTGATCAAGTTAAATTGAATCATTAAATGTTTATGATTTGAAGAAAATAAGATGCAGCGAAGCTTTGGTCAGGTTTTTCAATTGATGTTTAGTAAATCATATCAAATGAATATTCATCCGTTTTACATCCAAACGTTAAACATTTCAAAAGTTAGCCCAATGCATTTCGGTCCCGGACGGACCTTCGTCAGGGGACATATCTATGAGTAATAACAAAACACTAGAGTCAGGAAGACATTGAAAACGAAAATAGCTTACATTGTACAAAAACGATGAGAGTGTTCACATGCGGGAAGCTTAATAAAATAGGCTAGGAACATGCATCGCAAAGACTGACAGTGCGTCGGTAAATCACAAAAATCTAAAAGCTGTCATATGAAAATTGTGCGAATTCAGAAACCAGATATTACAGGTGCTTTTATAGAAAAATGCTTTGAAATGTGATAGCTATCGTGAACAAAGTACAGGGTTGGTGAAAATACAAAACAACGAAAAGTAGAAATTCAGTGCAGATAAAAGGTGCCGGTTTGAGTTTAAAAACCAAGGAGAGTTGACAAATTGTGCCAGTGTAGCAAGCAGCGTGGCATTAAACATACCGAGTGTAAACAAAAAATTGCAACAAACTTACGAAACGCGAAGTGCTCTCTTAGTGCTCTGAATGTCTCATGGTTAACATGAACGTGAACGCCGAAATGCGCTTCTACGGTGTATTTGAATATCGCGCTTCATGGGTATGGAAAGCGGACAATGAGATAAAGAAAGTGCGAGCGCCATATTGCAGTGGCGAGTTGTATGGAAATTGACAAACAGTGACTATTGTGTGTGTGTTAATAGACATGGTTATCGAGAGGTAAGGGAATAATAAAATGTAAACAAAATACACAATTAAAGGGATGACATGAAAAACAGTAGCATGTTACAGGTAACACAAAAATTCCATACGATCATTGAGTCCGTTTGGTTTCATTGAATTCAACAATTTGATCCAGTGATTTTCCCTGCGGAGAAGCAGATTGTGAATGTCTCTTCCTTCTTTGGCTTCTATGGTTTCAAGTACCATGAATTTGAGCTGGCTGATGTTGTGATGAAACTCAGAAAAGTGTACTGCTATGGTAGATTTGATGTTCTTGGTTCGAATATTGCTCTTGTGTTCAAGAATCCTGGTCTTTATTTTTCTTTCGGTTTTACCAACGTATACAGATCCACAAGGACACTTAAGGAGGTAGATAACGTTCATGGTGTTGCACGTGGCGTTCACTTTCAGGTTGATTTTGTGACCTTTCATTGGGTGATTGATGACGGGACCAGTAATCACATTGTTACAATTACTGCAATTGTAACAAGGTCTCGTTCCTTTGTAAGTTGTGCAAGAAGTATCAGTGGGTTTGGTGAGAATTTCTTTGAGATTTTTGCCTCTGTTAAATGCGAAGATAGGTTTATCTTTGAATAGCCCTCTGAAATCTGGTTCAATGGACAATATTGGCCAATGTCTCAATATTAGCTTTTTGTAGTGGTTGCTCATTGTAGAAAATTTAGAAACTACAACTGCTCGTCGAGTGGTGGGTTTATCTGATTTTCTCAACAATTGATTGCGGGAGATGGTGGAACAACGTTGTGCTGCTTGTGTGAGGATTTGTTGTGGATATCCCCTCTGGGAAAATTTGTTGAGCATCTTTTCCATTTCTTGAGTGCAAGTATCCGTTTGAGAAACAATCCGTTTTACACGTAGTAATTGAGAATATGGTAAATGATTTTTGAGTGCTGGTTGATGGAAGCTGGTAAAATGTAACAGGTTGTTGCGGTCCGTTTTTTTTCGATGTATGGTAGTCTCAAGCTTGTTGTGAATCCGACTGATTTTGACGTCCAGAAATGTAGCAGAATCTTCATGCGTTTCAAAGGTAAATTGAATTCTTTCATCAATGGTATTCAAAGAATTAAGTGCTGTCATGAGTTCAGAATGTGCTCCTTGCCAAATAAAGAATATGTCATCAATGTATCTTAGAAAGATAGTGACGTGGTTTTGCCAGTTGGTGTTATTCAAAATGTTCTCATTTTCAAATTTTTCCATGAAGATATTGGCATATGCCGGGGCGGCACAATTGCCCATCGATGTACCTGTGAGCTGTAAGTACCATTGATCTTGCCATTTAAAATAACTGTGATACAGGGTGAAGTACAATAGTTCTAATAAAAATAGTTGTAGTTGAGGATCCAAGTTGGAATTGACCAAGGTATGTTCAATGGCAGAGATGCCTACATCATGTGGAATGGAAGTGTATAAGGATGTCACGTCCACAGTACATAACCAATATTCGTTGTTATCATCCAGAATGATACTGTTTATTTTGTTGATGAAATCGGTGGTGTCTCGTACATAACTACTCATGTTTAACACAAACGGTTGTAGATATCTATCCAACAGTTTTCCAATAGGTTCGTGTAAACTGCCTCTGGTGGAAACAATAGGTCGAAAAGGAGGTTTTTCGATGTTCTTATGTACCTTGGGTAACATATATAGAGAAGGTGACCGTGGGTAGCTTTTCAATAGAAATTTGTACGCCTTTTCTTGGATCACACCATCATTGAGAGCTTTCTGTAAAATGGCTTGAAGAATGGATGTGAATTCTTCTGTGGGATTCTGGGTCAATTTCATGTAGGTGTCAGTGTTGGATACATGGTTATATACTTGTTGGACGTAATATTCTGTGTCCATTATGACAAGTGCTCCTCCCTTGTCTGCGTTTTGACAAGTTATGTTGGTGTTGTTGGCAAGTTTCAAAAGGATGTTGTGCTCCTTAACCGAAAGGTTTCGGTGTTTGGATTTTTTGGTGAAAGGTAACATTTGTAAATCCTTTTTTACCAGTGTCTCGAAGGTGTCTAAGCTTTTGTGGCTCACGGGAGCCATGTAGGTGCTGGAGGATTTGAGGCCTTTTAGGAAATCACTTCTCTGGGTGTCATCAATTTGAGTTATGTTTTCAAAAAAGTTTTGTAGGCGAAGGTTGTGCATCAGTTTAAAAAAGTGGGATCAAGTGGGAGGAGTATCTTAATGTTTAGGTTTACGATGGGTAGATATAAGGTTTAATGTACAGATGTGTAAATAATGTTCTTCCTATAGGTTATAAGGTATTCCTTTCATGTCAGTGCTTGGAACATTCATCTCTCCTGAAAGTGCAGACCAGTGAAAAGTGAAGTGTGGATGTTGGTGTTATGGGCCCCACCAATGATTGTAGGAGTGAATGTGTTAATGTGATATTTGGTCTGTGACAAAAGGAGGATATTAGGTACGGGGTTTTGTGTTGATTCCCGATACCCAGGTTTCCACGCTGCATCAACATCACATATTACATCACTCATGACATGGTCAGAGACATTACTGATGACATCACTGATGACATCTCAAATTACATCACTGATCAGTACTGTGCTGGAGGTTACGGGCCTCTATACATTGTGCACATTAGACTGTAGCACTGCTTGTCTTAACGCCTGAGTCGCTGTACAAGTGCATGGATAGTGACTGGATACTTACACTGTTGGTACTTCACTGCAGAGAGACTTTATAAGTGTTTGTGTGTTGGCACAGAGATTAGATAAGGACATGCTTCTGTCAGCATGATTGCAGGAGTGGACAAAGAATGACAGGTTGATTGGGGCACTGCATGAATACTACCTGGCTTATAGCATGGGTGAATAAGTACTCTGCTGGGGGTTAGAGGCCTGCATAGATTGCGCGCATTTGATTGTAACAATGTGTGTCTTAATACCTGAGTCATTCTACAAGTGCATGCATAGTGGCTGGATACTTACACTGCTGGTAGTTGACTGCAGGGAGACTTTATAAGTGCTTCTGTGTTGGCAGAGAGATTAGATAAGGACATGGTTCTGTCAGGATGATTGCAGGAGTGACCAGAGAGTGACAGTCTGATTGGGGCACTGCATGAATACTTCGTGTCTTAATAACTGAGTCATTGTGCAAATTAAGAATTAGGATCTGTAAAAGAGAAGAAAAATACAGTTATAATATATAATCTTATTTTTGCAACACAACATAAGTTTACCATTATATAAAGTATTTAGTTTGCCTTTTTTGCTGTTCTCAGAATATATTGAATTTCACTATTAATAGTGATTTCAATGTTACTCATCACATAACAGCGGGCAAAAAAAAACAACAATCGGTAAGATTGTTTAAAAAAAACAAATCTGTGTCAAAAATATTTTAAACATAGTCAACTATCTCTGCACATTGCATATAAATAACATCCTCAATAACATAGTGTATAATGCAACTCTCGTATATATAAAATGCTTCTTTCTAAGAGAATTTTGTAAATATAATATCAAAGAAGATAAACAATAATTCAATCAACAATTCTTTATAATTTCCATATACTCTAAATGATGTCATTTAAAATATTTGCTGACAGAACAGCTCTGAAAAACCGCTTAATTTACATTAATATCTTTCCTGTAGGCCAAATGATATTCCTGAAAGCCCTCATACTGAAATTGTCCAAAGTATTGGTATTAATACATATTAACATATTCCCAATAGGCCGAATTATGTTCTTAGAACTTTGGCTTTAAAAATATTAGGTAGGAATTTGGTAATTCCTTAGGCAAACGATATTTAAAAACCAAATGAGCATCATTACAATATGTCCAACCTTTATTGCATTTTAAATAGACTTCGTAATGTCCAGATGTTGTAGAAGGTCCATCATGGAAAATAATTGCTACTGCTACAAAAGTTCTTCCTGATATTGATAGTTGACTTGCTACAAAATTTTTAATTAAAGTTTCCAATGTTCTTCCATCAGCTGTACAACATATCATTAAAATTTTATATTCTCCTAATCTTTCTATAAATAATGTTGATAACATTTCTGATTTGCATTGGCTACACTCCATGTTTTGATTTGCTGCTTTACCTAATTTGTTGAAAGACACTGTTTTACAGTCTGGTATTGTCAAATATATGAATCTCTCAGTGTCTATGTTAGTGGTAGAAGTAAATCTACAATTTTCACATTCATGTTGCCATTTATAACGAAGTCCAAATAGATTTACAATTTGTATTCCTTCATCTTTCAATACTGCAAGCACATACATTAGAAATTCCTGAGCATCTTGTTGCATATTCTGGGGCCGATTCCGATCTCGGTCGGAAGGGCACCGAATCGGGTTCGGCCGTAGAGGATCCGATTCCGATGCTTCTTTTCTGACCGATCCGTACACGGGTCTGGACGACGAAGTACGATGCGAAGATGTGCGAATTCTCCAACCGACTCGTTCCCGGCTCCGACCCGATCCGTCCAACTCGGTTGCACGCAAACCGATGCGCCCAATGGAGACGATTCTCGACCAAACTAGTATGATGCTCGAATCGGACAGCTCGACCGAGTTGGAGCGTCCGGCTCGCAAAAGCTCCCAGAGTCAGAATTCGGGGGTCCGCGTCGGACCCGCCGACACCCGCAGCCGTACGACTCGCACACAGGGATGTACGGCACAGATGGCACCGATGAGTACCCACTGTAGGGGGCGCACTTGTTCGAGACGTACCCATTCAGTCAATGGGAGCGCATGTACGCGTAGTACAACTGGCTCCCATTGACTTCTATGAGAGTCCGACCGAACCGAGTCTGACAGCATACGTGCGCATCGTTCTCGTTCGGTCGGACTGTAGGAGTCCGGCTCGGTCGGAAAACACCCCGGATCCGGCTTGGTCGGAGTGCTTTCCGACCCAGATCGGAATCGGCCCCTATGTGTAAATTGTGTGGAACCACTACATATATCCAGAAGATTCTGAATATCAGAAACACTTTGTATTTTACATTTATCAGTTTTCCAGAAATAGAATGCAACAAAGAACAAAACAGTTTTTCTCGATGCTCCATAATTTGCTGTTGCAGATATTCTAAAGAAACTACAACATTTACCATTACATTTGCATAGCAGTTGATACCTGAACTATTTTCTAATTGATATCCAACAATCTCTTCAATAGTCTCCATGTGCTTTTTGCTTGGAATCTCAAAATTATCTTTAACTTCACTACAGATATTCTCATATCTCCGTTTTCGACCAACTACACGCTTTTCATATACAGGATATTCACCTAAATTGGGAGCATATAGTCTTATTAACCGATTATACTCTCTTACACAATTTGAATCTGCACTAATCTTTCTCTCATCAAAATCAATCAAATGCAATCCAGATAAAATTCTGACTCGGGACAAAGCAACATATGCCATACCCTCTTTAAATACGGTACTCCCAATGTTTACCAAAGCACTGTCTACACTTAAACCTTGAGATTTATGAATAGTCACCGCATATGCCAAACAAAGAGGAAACTGTTTCCTACAAACATACAAATCTTTAACTAGCAAAAAGCTAGCAGAACAACAACCAATTTGCTTTACTTCTTCAATCTGATCAAATTTGATTTTCAAAGATTCAATCCCATCTCTTTTTTGATATTGACAAATTCAACCACTTTTCCCATTGCTCCATTTACTAAACCTTTTTCCACATTCAAATTACACCGTAAAATGACCCGACAGTTTACACATACATATAATTTGTTTTCTAAACCAGCAGTTTTTTAGATATAGATTTTTCCAAATCATCCAATTTTGTTTGCAATTTTTCTGTTAAAATAATAGTAACTCCTTCATGCTCTATTTTATCAATCGCTTCAATTTTTTTTATTTGTTCATTTTCAAGCTTTAAAAGTTATTCATTGAATGTAGAGCACTCTCGCAGTGTTGGCATTAGGCAGATTACAGATTTTTTTTCTGCAATTTTCTTGCATATTTTTTCAGGAACTATATTTTCATTTGCAAACAAGGTAGTAAGTAGCTGACTTTCCAAAGAATGTTTGCCATGTTCTGTCAATACTCCAATTCTTATATCTTGAAGAATAGTTCCATAATCATTTGCCTGTCGCATATTTTTAATAAGTTCTTTGTATTCAAAATATGACCAAATGTTAACATTCCAATGCTTCCCAAAGACTTTCTGGTGTCTTCATGCAGAAGTGTTTTAAATACTGGTTGTCATTTTACAGGAGTAAGTTGAAGTAGATCACCAAAAACTATGACATGTTTTCCTCCAAATAACACATTGGATTCTGTTTTTAAAATTTGCTGCATTCTTAAATGCACAAAGGCAAGCATTAAGTTTGAGACCATGCTCACCTCATCAATAATTAGAAGTTCCCTTTTCTTTAGCACTCTTGAAGCTTCATAACAAGCTTCTCCAGATAACTTGTGATATTCCAAATTATTTTCATGCTCTTCCGGTAGCATTAGTAAACGATGCAATGCAATTCCTTTAATGTTGTGTGCTGCCAACCCAATTGGAGCAGTTGCGACACAAGACAAATCTGAGCCCATTGTTTTCTGTAGATAACCGGTCAAAACTTAAAATTAAGAAACTTTTTTCCTGTACCAGCTTGACCACTGACATACATTCGGATAGGTTAAATGATGTGCATGTGCATTCTTTCTTTTCATGAAGAAAACCATGGTCCATCTGTTGTTTCACTTGCTGGTATATTTCTTTCTGTTCAATATTTAGTTGTTCTTACAAGATTCCCAAGTCCATCATATCTTCTTTAGCTTGATGCATTGCTGTTTCCACTTCACTCATGGCGATGGCTGCTTCATTTTCAAGAATTGGTTCTCCTAGAGGATCCTGACTCAGTGGAGCAGAACTTTGACTATCTTGAGAACTGTCTCTAGCAATCTCAGCTGCAATAGTAGCTTTTTGATCGATTTCTTCATTCAACATTTTGAGATAATTTGTAAAACCTGTGCATTCAATGTTATCTTTACATGCATTGAAAGAATCTTCATAGCAAAATCTCCAAGTAATTCCAGTTCCGTACGCCAAGGTTTGAAGAGTTGTAAAAGTGCTAAATAGTAAAATTCTCTTTTATCAGGAGTATCACAGCTCAGTTTTCTATGATTAATGAGATTTCCTTTAGTATGTTTCACCAAACATCCTTCTGAACCAATCACTGCATATTTTCCATCATTTTTATTCTCTGTAGTATTTCTCTTAAAACTGTAATATTGCAGTACTTCATACAGACATATGTTCTCAAGATGAGGACTTCTATTTGGATAGTATGTATCCAACATGTTGGTTTTGACTATATCTGTGTTTACCAGTTCATTTAATGCTAAATATTCAATTTCCTGTATAGATTTAAGTACTCGATTTCGCGTTGCAGCAAGACCTAGACTAACCCAAATAATTCCTATTGACTTTGAATATAAACTTGCAGACGATAACCGATCCGAACATTCGTACGATCTAATTTCTCGATGTGACAACATCTTCAAACTAAAGCTGTACAATTTCTTACTGAGACTCTTCTTGTGGGAAATTTCTTCCCACATTTCTTTCAACTCCGTCTTTTCTGATTTTGTTATGTATGATGTTACATACCGAGCCACAGCAATGGAATTATCCGCAACATACTGGATATCCATATTAGCATTCCACATTGACAGAATAACTGCATAGTGCGCTGTTCAGGATGATTGCACAGTGCCGGATGCTTGTTCGCACTGTGCAATCATTGAAAACGGCATCTCGCACAGTGCGAGCTGTCGTTTTCTGCCGCTCGAGTAGATTTTTACTCGAGCGGCAGCTTTCTCAACGCGGACTAGTAGTTTCTCATTGTGAGCGGTCGCGAGCATACGCGACCACTTCCAATGAGAAACCTGACCTCCCCACGTTGAGAATCTCGCCGGGAGGTTTATTTTCCAGGCTCGCGATCGCCAACTTGATGTTGCTGATCGCGAACGAGGAAAAAGTCTCGCCAGGATGTCATTTCGCTCGCTCGCGGTCACCAACTTCACGTTGAGGACCACGAGCGAGCAAAAAATGGCAACTACGCTATGCTACGCATTTTTGCACTGTGCTACGTGCAATTTGCATAGCGTGAAGTAGCACAAACTACACAAACTACGCAAGCGTAGCGTAGTTGGCCGCCCAGGGTTAGTAAATATACAACTCTTCCTTTTAATCCTCTCTGTAAACCTGTGGAGGCTTGTGTGTTTGATTAGATAAGGACATGCTTCTATCAGGATGATTGCAGGAGTGCACCGAGAGCGACAGTCTGGGGCACTTCCTGAATACTACCTGGCTTATTCCAAGGGTGAGTCAGTAGTCTGCTGGTGGTTAGAGGGCTGCATAGATTGCGCACATTTGACTGTAGCACTGCTTGTCTTAATGCCTGAGTGCTCTACAAGTGCATGGATAGTGACTGGAAAGTTACACTGCTTGTCATGGACTGCAGGGAGAGTTTATAAGTGCTTCTATGTTGGCACAGACATTAGATAAGGATATGGTTCTGTCAGCATTATTGCAGGAGTGGACAGAGAGTGACAGTCTGATTGGGGCACTGCATGAATACTACCTGGCTTATTCCAAGGGTGAATCAGTAGTCTGCTGGGGGTTAGAGGCCTGCATAGATTGTGCACATTTCACTGTACCACTGCTTGTCTTAATACCTGAGTCATTCTACAAGTACATGAATACAGAGAGGATAGTTAAAGTGGTGGTAGCTGACAGCAGGGAGAGTTTATAAGTGCTTGTGTGTTGGCACAGCGATTAGATAAGGACATGCTTCTGTCAGGATAATTTCAGGAGTGGACAGAGACTGATAGGCTGATTGGGGCACTGCATGAATACTACCTGGCTTATTTACTGTAAATAATCTAGGGCAACTTCAACTCTATAAAACACAACCTAGAACATGTCAATTAACCCTTTGTGTGCTCATGACGAGTTGGACTCGTCATGGCACACAGTCGTCGTGTGCTCATGACGAGTCCAGCTCGTCATGACACCCACCCACGGGGGAAGCGCTGGTGCTCCCCCTGTGGGCGGTCGATCTGGGTTTCTTTATCGGGGAAGACTTTCCCCTGCCTCCCCCCGCCCTCCCCTCCGCGTCATCAATGACGCCAGCGCGCAAGGCGCGCTGACGTCATTGGAGGTTTCCCTTTCATCACCGACGCGCAGGAAGCCATTTGCTTCCTGCGCTTCGGTGAAGAAAGAGGTAAGTTTTGGGGCTGGGGAGGGGGGGGGAAAATCCCTGGCGTCTAGGAATACACAAAAGAGGCATCGAGGGAAAGGAAAGGGTTTTCCTTTCCCTCGATGCCTCTTTTGTGTATTCCTGTATTCGTGCGATCGTGCAGCAGGAATACCCACTAGACGCCAGGGATTTTTTTATTTTTTAAAGGGACAAGTCGGTACTGTTTGGGGGGAGCGGCCCCTTAGGCAAGGGTCGCTCCCCCTTTTGGGGGCAATGTACTCTCGCTTTGTCTGCCCCCCTGGGCCCACTGCCCATTTTAAACAAATGTAGTGGGGAGTGGCCTCTTGGGCAAGGGTCACTCCCCTTTGGGGGCCATTCATTTTTTTGGCAATGTTTGTTTGTTTTGTTTGGGAGAGCGACCCCTTAGGCAAGGGTCGCTCCCCTTATGGGGGGTATATTTTAGGCTTTGTCTGCCCCCCTGGGGGGGGGGACAGATTTTCTTTATAAAAAAAAATGCCCACTGGACCACCAGTAAGTGCTGGGCAAGATTTCACCATTTTTAGGTTGAGCATTTGAGATTTCTTGTATATACTTATATGTTTATATGGTTTGTGGGCTTTGGAGATCAGCCCTAGGACTTGTCTGCTTCCGCTCAGGGACTTTTTTTTCTGATCAACTGACTCTATTTAACTTTCTTGATAGAAAACGACCAGCAGAGGTCAGTAAAATACCAGAATCACTTCAGCATTCTCTAGTTTTCAGTCCATAGAAATTGTCTTCCACGAGCACCCATAGACAATAATATTTTTTTTAAATCTTGTATTTTCAGGGATATGACCACCGAAGGCCCAGATTTTATATTAAGAACAGAAATTTGGACTATAACATTTCCCACTGAAAGGCAATATTTCTCCCTGTGCGTTCCAATACTTGGTGTGTCACGCAGTTTGGTGCTTACTTTCCCTCCATGTCAAAGAACAGCAGATGTTTCAGGGCGCAGGCTAATGTGCTGTATAGCTAAGTACATATAAGGTCCCAAAGGCGAGACCGATTGCATTGCAAATGTTTGTTTAATGTAGGGCCCACTAGGCCACCAGGGAGTTATTTGTGGAGAGTGACCCCTTGGGCAAGGGTCACTCTCCTTTGGGGTCAAAATTTGTGGCTGTGTCTGCCCCGCAGGGGGCCAGATCGCCATGTGTTTTTAAAATTGGGCCCACAATTAAGCACCAGGGATTTTTTTGTGGGGCGTGGCGCCTTGGGCAAGGGTTGCTCCCATTTGGTGAGCATTAATTTGGCCGTTTCTGCCACCCTGAGGGGCAGATCGGCTGATTTGTTTTTTTGTAGGGCCACTAGGCCATCCGGGTTTTTTTTTATGTTGGGGAGCGGCCCCTTGGACAAGGGTCGCTCCCCTTGATGGGAGGATGATTGCGGTCATTTCTGCCCTCTTTGGGTGGCAGAATAGCAGTATGTTTAGGCCCATCTGCCCTCAAGGGGGGCAGAAGCCACTAGACACCTTTTTTTAAAAAAACATTGTGTTTGGGAGTGCCTCAAGGGCAAGGGTTGCTCCCCTTTTACGGGGGTGAATATTTTATTTATACTCTTAGGCCCACCTACCCCTTAGCTTGGCTGGTGGATTGTGTGTGGACTGGTGCATTATTTGCATATGTGATTGTAATGTTTTTTTCTACTTTTTATTCTAGTGTAAAGCTTTTGATTCCTGTTTGCGATTTCGACAGTGGTGTTCTGCAGTTTTGCATAGTTGCATTTCTTTGGTAAGAAACACTTTTTTTGTTGTATTTTCTCCAAATGAGTATTTTTGTCATGTATGAATGAATTTTTTTGAAAGTGGTGTCATAATGGCAGCTTATTTAGTTAGTGTTTTGTGCATGGAATTCTTTGCGATGTGTTTTGCATTGTCTTACGTGTAATTTTCTTTTTTCTTTCTTTTTTTAGTGGGATATTGTTGATCCATACTGTGTCTGTGCAGAGTAGGTGGTGGTGAATTTATCTGCTTCTGGCAAGTGAGTGGTATCGTTTTGGAGTATATAGGTATTTCTGATAAAGGTGCATTTTGTTTATTACTTATTTTACAAAGTGTTTGTTGTTGTTGACTTGTTTGACAAGTTACTTTTATTAGTAAGCAGTATGGCTAGCCGTAGAATGACTGCTCAGCAGGTGGTTGGTATGCTTCTTGAATCTTCCTCTGAGCAGGATTATGAGACTGACAGTGCGTCTGAGGGAGAGGAGGGAGGGGAAGATTCAGGCAGTGAGTTTTCTCTCCACATGGAATCATCGGATGATGAAGGTATTCTCAGTGCAGATGAAGCTACTCTTAGTGCGGATGAAGTGCCTGTTTTAGAGGAGGATACTGCTGTGCCGATGGTGCAAGAGGCATCTGGATTGCAGCCTGAGGCTGCTAGGCTTCCTACTGGAAGTGCTGGACTCTGGGTTGATCCAAACATGGTGCAGCCGGTGTTGCCTGCCTTTAGTGGTGATGCAGGGTGTAGAGTGTGAACATTTTTTGCCTATACAGTTTTTTAAGTTGTTTATGGATGATGTATTTTTGGGTGAGATGGTTGAGCAGACTAATTTGTATGCTGAACAGTTTTTGAGGGACAACAGTAACAAACTTAGGCCCCACTCTAGAGCTACCCGGTGGACTCCCACAAATTTGGAAGAGATGAAGAAGTTTTGGGGTTAGACTTTATTGATGGGTTTGATAAGAAAGCCGTCCATGGCTTCATATTGGTCTACCAGTCCCTTGATGGCAACGGCCATATTTCCTGCAGTTATGACTCGTGATCGGTATTTACTTTTGCTACGGATGCTGCATTTTGTTGATAATTCTATGGCGTTGCCACGAGATCACCCTGAATGTGACCGTCTTTTTAAGATTCGGCCTGTTCTTGATCACTTTGTAGATCGATTTTCAGAGATCTATACTCCAGGGAAAGAAATATCTATTGATGAGTCTTTGGTCTTGTTCAAGGGCCGTTTGGTTTTTAGGCAGTACATCCCTAGCAAGAGGGCACGCTATGGAATTAAGCTGTATATTTTGTCTGAGAGTAGGACAGGATATTCCGTGTGTACACTGGTAGGGATTCCACTATTGACCCCCCTGGTTGTCCGTCCACTTTTAGAGTTTCTGAGAAAATTGTGTGGGATCTTGCTAGAGGACTGTTTAACAGAGGCCACCATTTGTACCTTGATAACTTCTACACTGCTGTGCAATTGTTTAAGGAATTGTTCAAAGTGGACACTTTTGCTTGTGGTACAATCCGCTCTAGCCGTAAAAGTTATCCAAAAGAGCTTGTTTGCAGAAAACTTCAGAGGGGACAGTGCAGTTCCTTGCGTGGTGATGAACTACTAGCTGTGAAATTTGTGGACAGGAGGGATGTGTACATGCTGACTACCATCCATGATGAGAGTACTTCACCTGTGGCTGTTTGGGGTCAGATTTCTGAAGTGCACAAACCTGTGCGCATTTTTGACTACAATAAGCACATGGGTGGTGTTGATAGAGTAGATCAGAGGTTGGAACCTTACACTGCTATTCATAAGGCTTACGTTTGGTTTAAGAAGTTGGCCATCAATCTCTTTAATTTAGCAACTTTCAATGCTTTTGTTGTGTTCAAGGAGTGTTCTCCTGCATCAAAGTTGACTTTTGTTCAGTTTCAACATTCTGTGATAGGCAGCCTTGTTGTTGTGGAACAGGCAAGTGTTACTAGAGTTGGAGTGGTGGAGGATGTGGCTCGATTGAAAGATCGCCACTTTCCTGATTACATTCCTCCCACATCCTCAAAAGACTTTCCCACTAGGAGATATAGAGTCTGTTGGCGAAGAGGTACGCGGAAGGATACTCGTATGTATTGCCTGAGTGTCCTTCTAACCCTGGACTGTGTGTCCCTGCTTGTTTTAGAGCGTACCACACGCAAAAGAATTTTTGGGAGCATCCATGAGTGGTAAAGTGAACTGCCTGGTCTATATTCTTTAAAAAATGTGATTCTGTTTCAAGGTTGGCATTAGTGCAATGTATTTAGTTTCAGATTTTGTGTTAGTAGATTTGTATCTATTTGCAATTTGTTTGTGTTTTTATGTTTGTCTAAAAAAAATCCTAAATGTGATGGCAGTGTGTGTAGGCTGGCGCTTGGCTGGTGGTGTGCGTGGACTGGCGCTTGGCTGGTGGTGTGCGTGGACTGGTGCTTTTCTGGCGGTGTGCGTGGACTGGTGCTTGGCTGGTGGTGTGCCTGGACTGGCGCTTGACAGGTGGTGTGTGTGGACTGGCGCTTGGCTGGTGGTGTGCGTGGACTGGCACTTGGCTGGTGGTGTGCGTGGACTGGCGCTTGGCTGGCAGTGTGCGCAGACTGGCGCTTGGCTGGCGGTGTGCGTGGACTGGTGCTTGGCTGGCGGTGTGCATGGATTGGCTGGCAGTGTGCCTGGACTGGCGCTTGACTGGCAGTGTGCGTGGACTGGCACTTGGCTGGTGGTGTGCGTGGACTGATGCTTGGCTGGCAGTGTGCGTGGACTGGCGCTTGGCTGGCGGTGTGCGTGGATTGGCGCTTGGCTGGATGTGTGCGTGGATTGACGCTTGGCTGGCAGTGTGAGTGGACTGGTGTTTGGCTAGCGGTGTGCGTGGACTGGCGCTCGGCTGGCGGTGTGTGAGTAGTGACTTGCTGCTGGTCACTACACACACTGCTAGCTGAGTGCCACTCCACGCAATCCATCAGCTTGTGTGGTTGCTGTGTCAGGAATGTGGGCGTTTGAAAGTGATGGGCCCTTGAATGGCGCTGTCTGCTGTGTGAGTGTTGTAATGAGATGGACCCGCGGCTGGCGGTGTGAATGGTTTTGTATGTGTCACATGTATGAAAGGTGTATGAATGGTCTGTAAAGAGGTTGGTGCCTTGTTGTGGCTTTACCGCTCACAAGCTGTGAGTCAGTGGTTCAGTTTCTTGCCCTTTCAATGATTAACAGTGCATTTCAATTTTGTGAAATCACTTGCTAATACAATTGTATATACTGAACCATCACTCACCCTCGTGCCAAATCCAACCAGTATGTGTGTGTGCTTGAGGATTAGATGACTGTGCGGTAATATTTGTCTTCCGGAAGCAGGGTGTACCTTGTCCCTTTTTGTGAATGTTGTAATGTGTTTTTTTTGTGCCTGGTGGTGTGAATGGTCTTGTGTGTATCATGTATGAAAGGTGTGTGAATGGCCTGTAAAGCGGTTGGTGCCTTGCCGTGGCTTTACAGCTCACGAGCTGCGAGTCACTGGTTCGGTTTTTTGTCCATTGAATTATTGCCAGTGCATTTCATTTTTGTGAAATCTCTTGTTAATAAAATTTTATATACTGAACCATCATTCGCCCTTGTGCCAAATCTAACCAGTATGTGTGTGTGTTTGAGGAATAGATGGCTGTGCAGGAATCTTTGTCTTTTTAGTCTCTCTGCCAAGGTGTACATTCCATCTAAGAATAACCTACCAACTGTAGATATTGTTGTAAACCCATGGGAGTTCATGGTGATGTCTCTCTTGTGAATTCCAACAAGTTATTTTATCCACAATGTCCTGCAAACCTCAAAATGTCTGTCACATTTTCGTCGCAATATTGTGCCGAAATTCTCACGCTGTAGAAATAAACAGCTAATTATGTCAAAACCATCTGGTTTTGCAAGGGGGGTCACCTGTGTTTTTGGCCCTGTGCTCAGCGGCCATCTAAGGAAACCTACCAAACCCACACATTTTTTAAAAGTAGACACCGGGGGCTTCCAGGGAGGTATGGCTTGCGTGGACCCCCCAACATTTCCTTACCCAGAATTCCCTGCAAACCGCAATTTTAACTTGAAAAAATCACTTTTTTCACACATTTTTGTGTGGGAAAGTTGTGGCATCACCGGGCTCACTCAAATTTCCTACCACCCAGGGTTCCCCCAGGTCTCCCGGTAAAAATGGTGCCTCACTTGTGTGGGAGGTCCAAGTACCCGCGACAGGCAGTGGCCCAAAACGTAGTGAGGCGACATCAAAATTGCCTCTCTCAAAACCACCTGGTTTTGCAAGGGGGGTCACCTGTGTTTTTGGCCCCGTGCTCGGCGGCCATCTAGGAAAACCTACCAAACCCAAACATTTCTGAAAACTAGACACCCGGGGGCTTCCAGGGAGGTATGGCTTGCGTGGACCCCCCAACATTTCCTTACCTAGAATTCCCTGCAAACCGCAATTTTAACTTGAAAAAATCACTTTTTTCACACATTTTTGTGTGGGAAAGTTGTGGCATCACCGGGCTCACTCAAATTTCCTACCACCCAGCGTTCCCCCAGGTCTCCCGGTAAAAATGATGCCTCACTTGTGTGGGAGGCCCAAGTACCCGCGACAGGCAGTGGCCCAAAACGTAGTGAGGCGACATCAAAATTGCCTCTCTCAAAACCACCTGGTTTTGCAAGGGGGTTCACCTGTGTTTTTGGCCCCGTGCTCGGCGGCCATCTAGGAAAACCTACCAAACCCAAACATTTCTGAAAACTAGACACCCGGGGGCTTCCAGGGAGATATGGCTTGCGTTGATCCCCCAACGTTTCCTTACCCAGAATCTCCTGCAAACCTCAATTGTAGCTGAAGAAATCACTTTTTTCACACATTTTTTGTGGTAAAGTTGTGGCATCACCGGGCTCACACAAGTTTCCCACCAACCAGCGTTCCCCCAGGTCTCCCGGTAGAAATGGTGCCTCACTTGTGTGGGAGGCCCAAGTACCCGCGACAGGCAAGGGCCCAAAACGTAGTGAGGCGACATCAAAACCACCTGATTTTACAAGGGGGGTCACATGGGTTTTGGCCCCGTGCTCAACACACAAAAATGTGTGAAAAAAGTGTTTTTTTCATCTAAAACTGAGGTTTGCAGGGGATTCTGGGTAAGGAAACGTTGGGGGATCCACGCAAGCCATACCTCCCTGAAAGCCCTCGGGTGTCTAGTTTTCAGAAATGTGTGAGTTTGGTAGGTTTCCCTAGGTGCCGGCAGAGCTAGGGTTCACAAACTACAGCTAGGCACTTTGCAAAAAAATGGTCATTTTTCACTGCAAAATTGAGGTGTGACCACGTTGCATTTTGTAACGTTTCATGTCGCGGGCACTAGGCCGACCCACACAAGTGAGGTACCATTTTTCTCGTAAGACTTTGGGAAACGCGGGGTGGGTCGAGATTTGTGGATCCACACAGATTCCAGAACTTTCCACCACAGAAATGTGGGGAAATGTGTTTTGTTTGACAATTTTTTAGGTTTGCTACGGATTCTGGGTAACAGAACCTGGTGGGAGGCAGTCAAGTCACCCCATCCTGGATTCCCCTGGGTGTCTAGCTTTAAAAAATGTATAGGTTTGCTAGGTTTCCCTAGGTGCCAGCAGAGCTAGGGTTCACAAACTACAGCTAGGCACTTTGCTAAAAAAAGAGTCATTTTTCACTGCAAAATTGAGGTGTGACCACGTTGCGTTTTGCACCGTTTCCTATCGCTGACACTAGGCCGACCCACACAAGTGAAGTACCATTTTTTCGTAAGACTTTGGGGAACACGGGGTGGGTGGAAATTTGTGGATCCACGCAGATTCCAGAACTTTCCACCACAGAAATGTGGGGAAAAATGTTTTTTTTTACAATTGTTTAGGTTTGCAAGGGATTCTGGGTAACAGACCCTGGTGGGAGGCAGTCAAGTCACCACATCCTGGATTCCCCTGGGTGTCTAGTTTTAAAAAATGTATGGATTTGCTCGGTTTCCCTAGGTGCCGGCAGAGCTAAGGTTAAAAAACTACAGCTAGGCACCCTGCCAAAAAAGGGTCATGTTTCCCTGCGAAATTGAGGTGTGACAACGTTGCGTTTTGCACCGTTTCCTGTTGCGGGCACTAGGCCGACCCACACAAGTGAGGTACCATTTTTCTCGTAAGACTTTGGGGAACGCCGAGTGGGTGGAAATTTGTGGGTCCATACGAATTCCAGAACTTTCCACCACAGAAATGTGGGGAAAATGTGTTTTTATTGTCAATTTTTTAGGTTTGCTACGGATTCTGGGTAACAGAACCTGGTGGGAGGCAGTCAAGTCACCACATCCTGGATTCCCCTGTGTGTCTAGTTTTCCAAAATGTATAGGTTTGGTAGGTATCCCTAGGTGCCGGCTATATTGGCTATTTAGCATTTCTTTAATTTAAATTCAAGGTACCGGTTCTCTACTACCATACGTAGTTCAGTGGCTACTTTGAGCTTATTGTACCTATTTTCTTTGTAACTTTACATAGTTTATCGACACAGAGTTCATAAATGGCGCTTCTACTTTTAGCAACTTAACACGCATATTCCTTTGAGGGCAACATTTTTCAATTGGCGCATAAACATGTTTGCTCTGCGGATGTGTATCTCTTTAAATAACAATTTTAGGGGCTTTTCACCAGTGCAGTCCTTGAATCATTGATTTATGTTCATAATTCTACAATAATCATGTTGATTGATTATGACTTTGCACCACCTTAGTGCATATGGCTTTTTTAAACCCTATAAAGAGGATGTTTATTCTGCTCACAATAATGGATTATTATTATACACACTTATAAGTCCTATGTGTTTTTCTCTCTTTTTTGATACACACTTGAAGTGTCATTACCTAATGGATTGGCAGCTCATAAATTGATTTTCTATCGTTCTGTTTAAGGTAATGGCATTTTCTAGACATAGTCCAAAGAGTCCTTTTTTAGATTGTCTTTTTTCATGATATTCCTGTTTTTATATGTATAGCTCATTTGTGTAAATCTACAGAATGAGGAGCTTTGTGCCTCTCCTTTATCGCATTGCGCCCTCTACTTAAGGTTGAGTCTCTATTCCCTATCAATCTGAATATTGAAGAGATCTGCACCTTTAGTTTATTGTATCGCTCTTCTTTTATAAGGTAGAGTTAACAACTACTCAGTAGGTATACTTTTATACATTCAGCAAATTCCTTTTTAAGTGTCCTTATGGTTGGTTTCTTTTTTCTTATTTTTTTTTTCATCCTCAGTTGAGTCCGTTGCATTTAATTCCAGAAATTAAC
Source organism: Triturus cristatus (assembly GCF_964204655.1). NCBI lineage: Eukaryota > Metazoa > Chordata > Amphibia > Caudata > Salamandridae > Triturus > Triturus cristatus. The sequence goes on along the minus strand of NC_140583.1, from coordinate 1,151,730,524 downwards.
CTTGTATCCATACCATATCAAGACACTAATGGATTTCTCCTTTGCTTTACTCTCATCTTGACCACATCTAGTTTGACAGTGATATTGGTAAGCCATTATGTATCATTTGTACTCAGTATTGTAGCTGTATGCTCCTTGATATTTGTGTTCTATATCTTCTTGCATGTTTAGGTTTAGCTGTTCACTCTTTGCAGCACCTTTTCTAGGACATTTAAAATTCTTTTCAGTTATTGTTCTGACTCTTTTCATTATATAAGGCTCCCATATATTTTATATGGATGTGAACATTTAGATTGTGTTTTGATGTTTACCAAAAAGAGCAAAATTGTAATGTTCATAGTAGTGACACTATAGGTTTTATTTTAACACATTGTGGTGGCATATAATTATTTTTGCAGAACATACTATTTGGAGGTGGAACTCCTGAAGAAGGCAGTGGGCTGCCGAAACGCGCGTTGAGAAACTATTTGGAAAAACACCCGAAAATTCAATGTTCTAATGAAAAATTTAATTGTTAACCTACATATAGCTGAGTAATGAATTGTATTGTCATCAAAAACAGAACTGTATTTACAAAATAAATTAGAAGTGTAAATGCATGATGAATGATTGAAATAGGTATGCTGCACTCGCTATATATAAAAAATATTTTTTAGTGATTTATCATGACTATTTTTCTATATAAGATATGTGACTGTATATAATAAATACATGATATTGTATTTTTCCTTATTACAGTGTCACTACTTTTTATTTGACATGTTCTAGGTTGTGTTTTATACAGTTGAAGTTGCCCTAGATTATTTACAGTATGTATCTCCCTGTCTAGGTGAACTTCACATTAGTTTTCAGGGGACCCCTTGTCTTTGCAATTCTTATACCCGCAAGCTGTTTGTGTGGGGTGCTATATATTAATGAACGTTATATATTATTTAAGTATTTGATGTTCACAATCTTTTGGAGCCTTATATTTTATATATTATATCTTATTATTTTTTCACCTTTTTCTTTCTTTATAATGTTTTGGACTATCTAGACCTTTCTAGATTTTAATGGGTGCATCTCTGTAGTTACAATTATTTCAGATATTAGATATAAAGGACACTTTCTTCTCCTCAATCCCAATATGAACTCTCTTAAAACTTTTGGGTTCACAGAAGAACAGTATGCCTTATTAGTTGAAGACCAAGGTAGTTTTGGTCAAACATCAACTACCACGGCCCAGTCTGCTTACAATGATGATATACGGAAACTGTTAGAACTAAAAAAGAAAATAAAAAGAATGGAGATGCATGGATATTTTTATGCTGGAATATTTGAAGGCAGGTGTGATACCCCAAGGACTAAGAGTCCGCCATATTCCAGGGCTTTTTGTTCAAATAAAACAGTTCCTGGAAAAATGGTCATTAATTGCAAATAGGTGCTCACGAGATTGAATGATTTTAATAATCGAGAATGCAAAAGAAATCATCCAAGTATTAATAGAGGAAATGTCAATACTGGAGGATAAAATTAAACAATGCAACGCTGTAGAAGAAGGTAAGAAAAAACTTGAGGAAATTAATAGGGAGGTTGACTCCTACATTGAATACCTACTTAAACGTAAAACGGATAAACTGCGAAAAGATATAAGGTTTTACTCTCAAGAAAAGGCATAACTTAATGAGCACTTCTATTCTGATGCCCAGTATCAGGAATCAGATGTATATGGACCAGTACGACCACAACTTAAAATCACCACGTTTTCAGATACATCTGACTCAGATAATGAGTCAAGTCCACACAATACTAACTATGGCCCGGAAAGAAGAGGATATTTACAAGACCAATGAAGAGGTCAGACTTCCTCTTCTTCTTCTTCTTTTTTAGGGCGACGAGGCCCCCGCAGGGGCCCTTGGACACCACGATACCAGTCCAGGCTCCGAACAAATTACAATTACAACGAGTTTCCATCAAACAACTCCCAGTATCTAGTAACACGAAATGCCCAGTATTGGCGCACATAGAACCGATACCCATTTTCAACTTGTCTAAAAGAGTTCTCACTAAACCCGAAATCACGCTCCTCTCTAAAGGTTTATCGTTTGTACCGCACACAAAAGCTGACAAATTTGAAATCTTTCAGGATATTTCCACCTTTTTTCGTAAAATACGTTTAAGACAGTTTTTTACGAATAGACCAGAGTCAGCCCCATATGTTGACAACAAATCAGGGCTTCACCCAGTGTCAATTTTAACCCCCACCTTGGAACAGGTGGGGCCAGAAGTAGGCATTTTTGAGACAGTAGTAATGACTAAACTAAAAGAAATTACCAAATTCAATCCTAATCCTACCCCGAACTTAAAACAGAAAGAACTTAATGCATTAAAAGATCTAAAGGATTCTAAAAATATCACAGTAAAAAGCTGTGATAAAGGTGGTGAGATAGTGATTTTAGACACAGACATGTATATTGATCATATGTATACACTTTTAAACAACCCATGCACTATAGAAAGATCACTTCTGATCCTACCTCTAGAGTGCCACGAAAGATACAAACACTCACTAAAAATGCAATTGAACAAAATGACATTTGTCAGCAGGAGAGTGACTACATGAATGTATCGGCCCCACGTATGGCTACTGTCTATGGGGTTCCGAAAATTCATAAAGATGGACAAAATCCTCCCTATAGACCCATAGTCACTACAATAGGTTCTGCCACAGAGCATATTTCAAAATGTATAGACCAAATTTTACGCCCATATATACCTAACACTCCATCACATGTCAGAGACACCTAAGACATGATTCAACGGATAGAGGGACTTACATTCAACAGCCAAAGAGACACTCTGGCGTCTTTAGATATTGAGTCTCTGTATAGTAATATCGCCCAATTGGAAGCACTCACAGCTGTGGAGTGGTTTATTTTGACTTATTCCATTGACTGTAATGTACCTTTTATCATAGACCTTCTAACCATTGTCCTTGATGAAAACAATTTTGAATTTAATGGAGATTTATTTAAGCAGATTAAAGGTGTCAGCATGGGGGCATCATGTGCCCCTACGGTGGCAAATATATATATGGCGTATTTTGAACATCTTTATATATATAATGAGATAGCACCCTTTTTTGAGTCGATACATTACTGGTCACGATATATTGATGACATTTTGCTTATTTGGAAAGATGACTCTGAAAAACTTAAAGATTTCCTGGAATGGATTACTTTATGCGATACTAACCTGCATTTTACTGCCAACACTGGAGATCAGAGTATAGAATTATTAGACGTTGAAATAAAAGATGTAGATTCCACATTGGAAGTAGATCTCTACACTAAACCGACTGCAAGAAATACATTATTGCATTTCTCTAGTTATCACCCCAAATGCCAGAGAGAAAGCATCCCGATGGGACAGTTTTTACGTCTTTGACGTAACTGCACCAATGTAAAAGACTTTGACTTACGAGCAATAGTCATGAAACAAAAGTTTTTGAATCGTGGCTATCCAAATAGACTGGTCAAAGAAGCATATAAGAGGGCTCACTTCTATGACCGTGACTATTTACTACAAACTAATGTCAAGAAGGCACCACCAAAACTGCTTTGTGTCACTAGACATTCCACCTTTAATGAATAAATAAGGCAAGTCATTAATGATCAGTGGCATATTTTGAATGCAAACGCTGAACCTGATGCTATATTACCTCATCCAATGTATGCTCAGAAACAAAACAAAAATTTGAAAGACCTTAGGGTTCATTCTAGAATCAAAACGCAACCTGTTTTGTACAAAACACAATAGGTGGTAATTTCCCCATCACAGGTAACCATAAATGTGCTCACTGCAAAGCCTGTGAAGGAGCTATTATAACTGACCACTACACTTACCACCATAAACAAATAAAACTCAAATCGTTTACTAATTGTAAGACAGATAATGTAGTGTATCTGTTACTTTGTCCCTGTCACAAGGGATATGTTGGTGAGACTGCGCGACAGTTTTCCACACGTCTAACTGAACATCGGTCAGACATTAAGACAAACAAGATTATGGCACCCATGGTCAAACATTATAAAGAACTGAACCACAAAGAAAATGAAATTCGTTGGTTGATCCTGGAGAAAATTGAACGAAAAAACGAGTATGATTCTGAATCAGTTAGGAAGCGTAGCGAGGTCTATTTGATTTTCTCATTGGACACACATGTTAATGAATTAAATTCTGAAATTCCATGGGATCAAGCCATACATTATAACAACTAACTCCTCTCCATTCAGAAATGCACAGTACTTAGAGACTGTGTCTATGGCCTTCATCTGACTTTTGTCCATCAGCCTTAACCATGGTCCATTCCTACACCCAGCTATCTCGTACTATTTTATATATAATTATTATCTGCCTTGATTCTTTCATCAAGCCTTATATATAAATACCATCATGTTTTTTCATTGTTACGGTTTATTTATCGTAACACTGATACACTTAGTATATCATTACAATTACAGTAGATGTATTTGGTTTGTTGGGACTTTTTTGTCATTTGTCCCCTTAAGATCACAGTGAACAAGACAGCTCTGTTGTTTTATTGTATCTCAACAACAATAGTTAGTATGTTTAGACCACGTGACTGTTTACGTTTTTGCTTTAGCAATATTATTTGCAGCATTTCTTATATCTAATTAGGGAGTTTTTTATATTTCCCTCACATCTTTCCGTAGTTATAAACATCCATTATGCGAATCCCCTTTTAACACTTTCATCTGTTCACTATGGCCGCCGCATTTTACTAACGAGTTTCAGACTATATCATGTGGGTGTTATCCCTTACGATGTAAGTTATCTACTGGCATGCTTTCCTGTTTCAAAATGGCCGCCGCGTTACCCATCGAGTTTGAGGCTAGTTCTCGCAGACATTACCATCAGCTGATAGTCATGTGATCTATCAGCTTCCTATTTGAACATTGAGCGCGCGGCATTCAATCTTTTAATGGACACGAACCTCCGTCGGTCTATCCAGCTAGGCTGGCAGTAGGTCTTGAGCTGTCTGCACTTGGCGATCATTTCATTGATAAGCTGAGTGCCACAGATCTTCGTTATATTCGCATCGGTTGCTATATTGGTTATTTATCATTTCTTTAATTTAAATTCAAGGTACCGGTTCTCCACTACCATACGTAGTTCAGTGGCTACTTTGAGCTTATTGTGCCTATTTTCTTTGTAACTTTACATAGTTTATCGACACAGAGTTCATAAATAGCGCTTCTACTTTTAGCAACTTAACACGCATATTCCTTTGAGGGCCAACATTTTTCAATTGGCGCATAAACATGTTTGCTCTGCGGATCTGTATCTCTTTAAATAACAATTTTAGGGGCTTTTCACCAGTGCAGTCCTTGAATCATTGATGTATGTTCATAATTCTACAATAATCATGTTGATTGATTATGACTTTGCACCACCTTAGTGCATAGATAGTGGCTTTTTTAAACCCTATAAAGAGGATGTTTATTATGCTCACAATAATGGATTATTATTATACACACGTATAAGTCCTATGTGTTTTTCTCTCTTTTTTGATACACAGTTGAAGTCTCATTACCTAATGGATTGGCAGCTCATCCATTGATTTTCTATCGTTCTGTTTAAGGTAATGGCATTTTCATTTTCTGGACATAGTCCAAAGAGTCCTTTTTTAGATTGTCTTTTTTCATGATATTCCTGTTTTTATATTTATAGCTCATTTGTGGAAATCTACAGAATGAGGAGCTTTGTGCCTCTCCTTTATCGCATTGCCCCCTCTACTTAAGGTTGAGTCTCTATTCCCTATCAATCTCATCATCATCATCAAAAGCTTTATTTCGATAAAATTATATCATAAAAGCATGCAAACAAACATAAAAATGCAATAAACATCAGAGCGAGATTCAATGAAGGCGAGAGAGTGATACAAATATCAATAGACGGAATACTGGATAAAAATACATTACTACATCCTTTTTCCACTTCCCCCTCAAACTAACACATGACATCTAAAAACATTTTGAATAAATAGGTAAAAAAAACAGTCACAAGGTTAAAAAAGTATTAAATTACATTTGATACAAAAAAAGAATTGTATCCCCTGAGCATTTTGACATAAAGAAAAAAAGAAAAGGGGAGGCATTATATCATATTGTAAAGAGGCAAAAGAAGCATGTTACGACAGAGGACCCAGGAGCTTTAATCTAATCAACCAGGACCAGGCAAGAAATTTGGCCACCCCACATACAAGCAAAGCACTAGTATCCGATTGCAAAATTCTAAGCGCTACACGATGGTTCGCAGTGCCCAATTGTCTGCAGTTGGGACTCAACCATCTTGCCCTAGGATTTTTGTAGACTGGGCACTCGAATAAGAAGTGCGCTACAGTTTCCGCCTTCGCTTTGCAACATGGACAACTTGCAATCGTTTGATAGGGGGGTTTCCATTTACTTGTACGCTCTCGAATGGGCAGCGTACCAAATCTGAACTCAATATACAGTCTCCTGTCTCTAGGCTTCTGGATAAGGTCAAAGTAGAACTCCAACCTTGTCACTGGTTTGTGTAAATAAAAGGCCTCAGTTAATCTACCAATATTCACAGCAGTGTTCTCTTGGTTGTCAATCCAAATCCAATAAGCCTTCTTTAGATCGGCCTTGCTTAAGTGCATTCCAGACTCCCAGACTCCTCTTAAGCCCATTGCAAAGAAGGACTTTTTGATGTTAGACAGCCAAGTGATCCTATGGGAACCCGACGAGCTCATCACTTCTCTAAGACCCTCAACATATTTGGAGAGCTCGGGGGTACGCCATAGGCGGGTCCAAAAAAGCAAGGGGCGTAGTCTGGCAAGGTTCCTAAATGAGCGCCTGCCCATATCTCTCATAAGAGGCTTTAGCGGGGTGCCCATTGGGAGCGAGACCAGATCCCTGAGGAATTTGTTTTCCGACATTGAAATTTCGTTAACATTATCGAAGCCCCAGAGTTCGGCCCCATAAAGTGCAGAGCTTATAGCTTTTGCAGCATAAACCACCAGTGCGGGAGCGACGGGCCTGCTCTGGGATGAGCGATGTTCCTTCCCAATAGCCCCCGTAACATTGTTGTGGTTTAGGAGCATTTTATCGATGTGGGGTCTCCAACTAAGTTTGTCGGAAATCCTAATTCCAAGGTAATCAAAGATTTTTACAGACTCCAAGGAAGCTCCCTCTAGAGTAAAATTAATTTTAGAAGATCTTGAAGGATTAAACGAAAGGAGCTTAGTTTTTGAGGTGTTTATGGATAAGCCTCTCAGATTGCAAAAAAGGTTGAACCTTTCAAGAAGCTTTTGCAACCCTGCTGATGTTTTGGAAATTAGCAGGGTATCATCAGCAAAGAGAAAGGCTGGAATCTTATCGCCCGCCAGGGCCGGGCCATCAGCAGGAATCTCCCGTAAAAAGCTTACCACACCGTTCACAAATAAAGAGAATAGAGTGGGAGCCATGACACAGCCCTGGCGCACTCCCTTAATGACCTGAATTTTTGACGTTTTTTGATCCTGACAACCCCATCTTACCTGGGCAAAATTGCCCTCATGAAAGCGAATCAAGAGGTCTAAAATAGGTAGCGGGATTCCCAATTCCTTCAGCACCGACCAGAGACGGTCGCGAGGAACTAAATCGAAGGCAGTCTTCAGATCTATAAAGGCCAAATGGAGACTGCCCTTGCCAATCGAGACCACCTTCCAGTGGAGGAGAAGGAGCCGAAATACCTGGTCAATTGTTCCCACATTTGCCCTAAAGCCTGCCTGATAATCTGACAAAACGTCATTTTCAATAGTCCACGACAAAATTCTCTCTAACAAGACCCTGCCAATCACGTTCTGGCCAGCATCAATGAGGCTGATTGGTCGGTAGTTGGCACGATCTTCCCTAGAGCCCTTTTTAAAAATTGGGATCACCTCTGCCCCTTTCCATGATTCGGGGACAGGGGATCCTCTAAGGAGGGCATTAAGTAAGAGAGTAAAATACCTAGCCCAATTTTGAGGGTCTGCTCGAAACAGATCACCTGGCAAACCGTCCGGCCCTGGTGCCTTTCCTGGGACTATTTTATTAATGGCAAGCAAAACTTCGGGCTCCTCAAAAGGGGAATATGGTTGTACAGGAGAAAATAATAATGAAGGATCAACATGAACGCCTGTATTGTGAGAAACTACCACAGAGTAAAGCTTTTTAAAATGTTCGAACCACGCATGGTCCGTAATATGGTTAGGAATAATATCAGGATCCTGATCTTTAAACTTCCTCAATAGCTTCCAAAAGGTGTTCCCATCTTTAGCCAAGCTGGCGGCCTTTAGGTCTAACCAGAAGGCTTCTTCCCAATTACGTTTGGCTTCTAAGAGTGCCTTTTTATACTCCTTCCAGGCATTTTTCACCAGAAGACAATCCTGTTCCTTAACAGCAGCCATCAAAGTGCTCTTTTTACACCTATTCTCAGAGTTGTACCACGTCCCTGGCACCTTAAGGGGCTTATGTTTAGGGGGCGGGACGGAAACGAGAAGAAAGAACCCATCGTCTCTACTGTTTCAACGTAAATACTGTCAATATTGGGAGGCCCTTCCGTGACACTACATGCTTCCTGTAATTCTACTATTTTAGCCAGCAAGGATACTTTAATGGCATTCAGTTTTTGGTCGTTACAAACAATTTTCGGCCATTTCAAGTGCCTCTTGCAATTAGAAGGAACAACTTCCTTAGTAAGCATGGTTCGACCTGTGGCATGATTATGAGGGATAGGAGACCAGGGGTTCGTCATAGACAGATACAGGGAATTGTGATCACTATCAATGGATGGGACTATAATCAAGTCCACGGTATATTGCCACAATCTACGATCGACTAAAATATAGTCGATACGAGAGGGGCAAATTGCTCTGTTAAAAGTATTTGCGCCAAAAGAATCAGACGGCAATCTACCGTTTGCAGCTCTAAGACCAAATTCGAGTGAGAGAGCATTCAATTGGATGGCCAACTGGGACCACTTCTTGATTGGCAGCATGAACAGTGACGGAATACCCCACCTAGCGTCATCAGCCTCTATGTCGAGCAGGTCCTCTGCAGCTAGAGGTTCGAATGTGCAGTTTCATATCTCCTGCCACCAGAATTAAAGATTCCGGAGGGCAGGAGGTGATTTCCTCACTCAAGGCTGTGACAATTATCGACTTTGCGCCACCCTTCGTACCTCTTACATAAACATTAAAAAGCTCAACGGTAGGGCCACCTTTAACCCCATTAAGTGTTAGCCGCATTAAGTCTAATGATGTACACAGATGATGTTTTACCCTACAGTTAAGATTGAAACTTATCCAAATTATGAGGCCCCCTGACGGTCTCCCACGTCCATTGGAAGTAGCTGGTAAGAAAAAACAACTGAAACCTGATTTATGCAATGGCTCTAGGCTCCAGGTTTCTTGGAAGATGCATATATCTTGAGTGTCAATAAAGCTATTCCAGTCTGGTAACGAAAGCTTATTGCGTAAACCTGCAATGTTCCACGAAATTATCTTAAGACTAGTAATAGAAACTATGGAAGCAACATCAGCGGGAGTGGACATTTCGCATGATGTAGAATCACTTAATTCACCAAGATTATTACCGATGGAGCTAAGGGGAGATATAAATTTGTTTAAGAATTGAATATTGAAGAGATCTGAATATTGAAGAGATCCGTACCTTTAGTTTATTGCATCGCTCTTCTTTTATAAGGTAGAGTTAACAACTACTCAGTAGGGATACTTTTATACATTCAGCAAATTCCTTTTTAAGTGTCCTTATGGTTGGTTTCTTTTTTCTTATTTTTTTTTCATCCTCAGTTGAGTCCGTTGCATTTATTTCAAGAAATCAACCTTGTATCCATACCATATCAAGACACTATTGGATTTCTCCTTTGCTTTACTGTCATCTTGACCACATCTAGTTTGACAGTGATATTGGTAAGCCATTATGTATCATTTGTACTCAGTATTGTAGCTGTATGCTCCTTGATATTTGTGTTCTATATCTTCTTGCATGTTTAGGTTTAGCTGTTCACTCTTTGCAGCACCTTCACTAGGACATTTAAAATTCTTTTCAGTTATTGTTCTGACTCTTTTCATTATATAAGGCTCCCATATATTTTATATGGATGTGAACATTTAGATTGTGTTTTGATGTTTACCAAAAAGAGCAAAATTGTAATGTTCATAGTAGTTACACTATAGGTTTTATTTTAACACATTGTGGTGGCATATAATTATTTTTGCCGAACATACTATTTGGAGGTGGAACTCCTGAAGAAGGCAGTGGGCTGCCGAAACGCGCTTTGAGAAACTATTTGGAAAACCACCCGAAAATTCAATGTTCTAATGAAAAATGTAATTGTTACACTACATATAGCTAATGAATTGTATTGTCATCAAAAACAGAACTGTATTTACAAAATAAATTAGAAGTGTAAATGCATGATGAATGATTGAAATAGGTATGCTGCACTCGCTATATATAAAAAATATATTTTTTTATTTATCATGACTATTTTTCTATATAAGATATGTGACTGTATATAATAAATACATGATATTGTATTTTTCCTTATTACAGTGTCACTACTTTTTATTTGACATGTTCTAGGTTGTGTTTTATAGAGTTGAAGTTGCCCTAGATTATTTACAGTATGTATCTCCCTGTCTAGGTGAACTTCACATTAGTTTTCAGGGGACCCCTTGTATTACTTCCTGGCTTATTGCAAGGGTGAATCAGTAGTCTGCTGGGGGTTACAGGCCTGCATACATTGCGCATATTTCACTGTACACTATGTGTCTTAATGCCTGAAGCATTCTATAGGTGTATGCACAGTGACTAGATAGCAAAAGTGGTGGTAGTTGACAGGTGGGTGAGTTTTTAAGTGCTTGTGTGTTGGCACAGAAATTAGATAAGGACATGTTTCTGTCAGCATTTTTGCAGGAGTGGATAGAGAGTGACAATCTGATTGGGGCACTGCATGAATACTACCTGTCCTATACCAAGGGTGAATCAGTAGTCTGCTGGTGGTTAGAGGCCTGCATAGATTGCGCACATTTGACTGTAGCATTGCTTGTCTTAATGCCTGAGTCACTCTACAAGTGCATGGATAGTGACTGGAAATTTACACAGCTTGTCATTCACTACAGTGAGAGTTTATAAGTACTTGTATGTTGGCACAGACATTAGATAAGGACATGGTTCTGTCAGCATGAGTGCAGGAGTGGACAAAGAGTGACAGCCTGATTGGGGCACTAAATAATTACTACCTGGCTTATTGCAAGGGTGAATCAGTAGTCTGCAGGGGTTAGGAGCCTGCATACATTGCACACATTTCACTGTAGCACTATGTTTCTTAATGCCTGAGGCATTATACAGGTATATGGACAGTGACTAGATAGTAATAGTGCTGGTAGTTGGCAGGAGGGTGAGTTTTTAAGTGCTTGTGTGTTGGCACAGCGATTAGATAAGGACATGAATCTGTCAGGATAATTGCAGGAGTGGACAGAGACTGATAGGCTGATTGGTGCACTACATGAATGCTACCTGACTTATTGCAAGGGTGAATTAGTAGTCTGCTGGGGGTTACAGGACTACATACATTGCGCACATTTCACAGTAGCACTATGTGTCTTAATGCCTGAGGCATTCTATAGGTGTATGCACAGTGACTAGATAGTGAGAGTGCTGGTAGTTGACAGGAGGGTGAGTTTTTAAGTGCTTGTCTGTTGGCACAGAAATTAGATAAGGACATGCTTCTGTCAGGATGATTGCAGGAGTGGGCAGAGAGTGACAGTCTGATTGGGGCACAGCATAAATACTACCTGGCTTATTCCAAGGGTGAATCAGTAGTCTGCTGGGGGTTAGATGCCTGCATAGATTGTGCACATTTCACTGTACCACTGATTGTCTTAATGCCTGAGTCGTTCTACAAGTGCATAAATACGGAGAGGATAGTTAAAGTGGTGGTAGTTGACAGCAGGGAGAGTTTATAAGTGCTTGTGTGTTGGCACAGCGATTAGATAAGGACATGCTTCTGTCAGGATAATTGCAGGAGAGGACAGAGTCTAATAGGCTGATTGGGGCACTGCATGAATACCACATGGCTTATTGCAAGGATGAATCAGTAGTCTGCTGGGGGTTACAGGCCTGCATACATTGCGCATATTTCACTGTACACTATCTGGCACATGCATCAAAGCTTTTTTGCGAACGGAAATGGTGCGATTCACAAAAATCGGCCGTTTGCGATCAGAAATTTAGCTTTTGCGATGCATCAAGGGTCAAGGCCCTCGCAATTTGAGAATTCACAATTAATTGTGAGTTCTCAAATTGCGATTGCATTAAAGGAATCGCTTTTTGCGATTTCTTAAATGCAATGCAAGAACCACTCCGAAGTAGCGATTTCGCTACTAGGGGGCACAAATTACAATGAAGTTAAACTTCATGGTAATTTGCAAAAACTTTGAAAAATGCACTAAAGTGCATTTTCCAAAGTTGTAGGTTACACACACACATGTCCTTGGGACATGTGTGTGCGCAACATTTGTGCACAGATCAATTTCAGGGGTGCAACAGGGTGTCCTTTTGACACCCTTGCACCCTTGAAATTGCATGACCAATTTGCGAGTACCAATTGCTACTCGCAAATTGCGCTTGCAATTTCCCATTCATTCCTATGGGACTGTAGGTCCATAGGAATGAATGGGAAGCTATTCCTTATTTGCGACTCGCTATTTGCGAGTCACAAATAAGGAATGTGTAGGAATCGCTATTATTATAGCGATTCCTACATGCATAGGATTTTGTGAGTCCTTAATTGCGAATCCTTAATATTCGCAATTAAGGACTCGCAAAATCCTAGCTTGATGCATGTGCCTTTTTGTGTCTTAATGCCTGAAGCATTGTACAGGTGTATGCACAGTGACTAGATAGTAAGAGTGCTGGTAGTTGACAGGAGGGTGAGTTTTTAAGTGCTTGTGTGTTGGCACAGAAATTAGATAAGGACATGTTTCTGTCAGCATTATTGCAGGAGTGGACAGAGAGTGACAGTCTGATTGGGGCACTGCATGAATACTCCCTGGCTTATACCAAGGGTGAATCAGTAGTCTGCTGGTGGTTAGAGGCCTGCATAGATTGCGCACATTTGACTGTAGCACTGCTTGTCTTAATGCCTGAGTCACTCTACAAGTGCATGGATAGTGACTGGAAAGTTACACTGCTTGTCATTCACTACAGGGAGAGTTTATAAGTGCTTGTGTGTTGGCACAGACATTAGATAAGGATATGGTTCTGTCAGCATGATTGCAGGAGTGGACACAGAGTGACAGCCTGATTGGGGCACTACATTAATACTACCTGGCTTATTGCAAGGGTGAATCAGTAGTCTGCAGGGGGTTAGGAGCCTGCATACATTGCACACATTTCACTGTAGCACTATGTGTCTTAATGCCTGAGGCATTCTACAGGCATATGGACAGTGACTAGATAGTGAGAGTGCTGGTAGTTGACAGGAGGGGTTGAGTTTTTAAGTGTGTGTGTTTTGGCACAGCGTTTAGATAAGGACATGCTTCTGTCAGGATAATTGCAGGAGTGGACCGAGACTGATAGTCTGATTGGGGCACTACATGAATACTACCTGGCTAATTGCAAGGGTGAATTAGTAGTCTGCTGGGGTTACAGGCCTGCATACATTGCACACATTTCACAGTAGCACTATGTGTCTTAATGCCTGAGGCATTCTATAGGTGTATGCACAGTGACTGAACAGTGAGAGTGCTGGTAGTTGACAGGAGGGTGAATTTTTAAGTGCTTGTCTATTGGCACAGAAATTAGATAAGGACATGCTTCTGTCGGGATGATTACAGGAGTGGGCAGAGATTGACTGTCTGATTGGGGCACAACATGAATACTACCTGGCTTATTCCAAGGGTGAATCAGTAGTCTGCTGGGGGTTAGAGGCCTGCATAGATTGTGCACATTTCACTGTACCACTACTTGTCTTAATGCCTGAGTCATTCTACAAGTGCATGAATACGGAGAGGATAGTTAAAGTGGTGGTAGTTGACAGCAGGGAAAGTTTAGAAATGCTTGTGTGTTGGCACAGCGATTATATAAGGACATGCTTCTGTCAGGATAATTGCAGGAGTGGACTGAGTCTGATAGGCTGATTGGGGCACTGCATGAATACTACCTGGCTTATTGCAAGGATGAATCAGTAGTCTGCTGGGGGTTACAGGCGTGCATACATTGCGCATATTTCACTGTACACTATGTGTCTTAATGCCTGAAGCATTCTACAGGTGTATGCACAGTGACTAGATAATAAGAGTGGTGGTAGTTGACAGGAGGGTGAGTTTTTAAGTGCTTGTGTGTTGGCACAGAAATTAGATAAGGACATGTTTCTGTCAGCATTATTGCAGGAGTGGACAGAGAGTGACAGTTTGATTGGGGCACTGCATGATTACTACATGGCTTATGCCAATGGTGAATCAGTAGTCTGCTGGTGGTTAGAGGCCTGCATAGATTGCGCACATTCGACTGTAGCACTGCTTGTCTTAATGCCTGAGTCACTCTACAAGTGCATGGATAGTGACTGGAAATTTACACTGCTTGTCATTCACTACAGGGAGAGTTTATAAGTGCTTGTATGTTGGCACAGACATTAGATAAGGATATGGTTCTGTCAGCATGAGTGCAGGAGTGGACAAAGAGTGACAGCCTGATTGGGGCACTACATAACTACTACCTGGCTTATTGCAAGGGTGAATCAGTAGTCTGCAGGGGGTTAGGTGCCTGCATACATTGCTCACATTTCACTGTAGCACTATGTGTCTTAATGCCTGAGGTATTCTACAGGCATATGGACAGTGACTAGATAGTGAGAGTGCTGGTAGTTGACAGGAGGGGTTGAGTTTTTAAGTGTGTGTGTTTTGGCACAGCGATTAGATAAGGACATACTTCTGTCAGGATAATTGCAGGAGTGGACCGAGACTGATAGTCTGATTGGCGCACTACATGAATACTACCTGGCTTATTGCAAGGGTGAATTAGTAGTCTGCTGGGGTTGCAGGCCTGCATACATTGCGCACATTTCACAGTAGCACTATGTGTCTTAATGCCTGAGGCATTCTATAGGTGTATGCACAGTGACTAGATAGTAAGAGTGGTGGTAGTTGACAGGAGGGTGAGTTTTTAAGTGCTTGTGTGTTGGCACAGAAATTAGATAAGGACCTGTTTCTGTGAGCATTATTGCAGGAGTGGACACAGAGTGACAGCCTGATTGGGGCACTGCATGAATACTACCTGGCTTATTACAAGGGTGAATCAGTAGTCTGCAGGGGTTTAAGAGCCTGCATACATTGCGCACATTTCACTGTAGCACTATGTGTCTTAATGCCTGAGGCATTATACGGATATATGGACAGTGATTAGACAGTGAGAGTGCTGGTAGTTGACAGGAGGGTGAGTTTTTAAGTGCTTGGGTGTTGGCACAGCGATTAGATAAGGACATGCTTCTGTCAGGATAATTGCAGGCGTGGACAGAGTCTGATAGGCTGATTGGGGCACTGCATGAATACTACCTGGCTTATTGCAAGGGTGAATCAGTAGTCTGCTGGGGGTTACAAGCCTGCATTCATTGCACATATTTCACTGTACACTATGTGACTATGTGTCTTAATGCCTGAAGCATTCTATAGGTGTATGCACAGTGACTAGATAGTATGAGTGGTGGTAGTTGACAGAAGGGTGAGTTTTTAAGTGCTTGTGTTTCAGCACAGATAGTAGATACAGACATGGTGCTGTCAGGGTGATAGGAGGATTGGACAGGGAATGACAGTATGAATGCTTATCTGCATGGCTACTGTATGGATTTTTACAGGAGTGAATCATTAGTGGGCAGGGGTTAAGTCACCGCATAGATTGTGCACATTTACTTATATACTAACTACGAAATTACACATTATAGAACCACAAAATCACTTCTTATACACTTATAAAATCACATTTTTACCACCTTTGCGGTCTTCTAATATATTAGATACCTATCATTAATTCATACAAATATAAATATAATGTAAAAAAATACCTGACTCATGACATACTACTACATACCAGAAAGAATAAAATGTACTGACTTTCTTTGTAGCTACATATTGTCCCTTAAATCTACAAATATGCAGCTTCATCAAACTGTACCTCTCAACAGACTTAATGAAGAACAGTAATAAAGAACACTTTTTGTTATAAGGATTTTTAAAACTGCACAAACTGTACCAACTAATAACAGATTCATAATTATTAACACCTTATATGATCATCTTGCAAACAGCACAATTGTACCTCCTTTTACCACACTATCTATAATAATGCAATATTTTTAAACTATACCTTTTTACACAGAAGAAATAATCATGCCTAATAAACTACACCTTATATGAATATTTTAAAAAATACCCCTTCTTAGTACATTTTTAACCAATTAATAGTAAATAAGAGCCTTCATTCAACTATATCTTCCAACACACTTAAATAAATATATTACTGTACATACTGTTTTTTAAGCAAACTTCAAGTACAATCAAAATGATCCCAATACACATCTGTGCATTTTATAATATATTTCAAACAACACAGTTTCATAAAAATGTCAAATCTTTTTTAAATTATCCTAAAAAATGTGTAACTCACTTTTAAATAAATCTGTTGAATGAAAAATCTCACACACTCACTCAGGATTTTCTTTTTCACGCAGAGAATGTAGATCAACACACTCTGCAAGGGTGAACCAGTATTGGCAAATGTTCCCTCTATTTTTCCATACATATAGACATAAACAACATATGGCATTGCTTCCCAGTGTTTTTCAAATTGAAAAATGAATTTCCATTGGTCATAGAGAATAATGCTTTTCAACTGACATCTTCACCCCTTGTCCTTAATGTCAGTTTCCATAGCAACAGGTCATGCAACATTCAACTTAGCTGCCAGGTCACAAGTTCACCACACAATGTTACAAATGACAACAGCAGGTGTGGCTGGCTTTGCAATGCTTGCCCTTATCCTTTCTGCTGTACTTTTCCAACATTTGTTAGTAACAAATAAGAAACATGCTTTCTAAACAAAGTAAAATGCACCCTATTTTTGAATGTAGAGTGTTGTTAAACAGCCAATCAAATCTCTACTTTCTTAAAAACAGCATCTTGTCCACCATTTTAGATTTTATTCTTCCACCTGCCTATCTCAGCTGCAGACATTTTCTGATTACCTACGGAAATCCCTTCAAGATGCTTTCTGTGTGGATTATTGGACACAGCTATATTTTCTGGTACAAAAGGTATGCTGAAAGCAGAGGTATTGACAAAGACCTAGCTTTGCAAAATGTAGACATTAAATGGATTGGACAGAGATGATTAAAGTGGCACCAATTGATGCCATTGGTTAAATCCCTTTTGCATCTCCCACCACCTGACCTCAAGATTGTGCACTGTGGTGGCAATGACCTAGGCACATTGACTGGGTTAGCTCTGGAAATGCTAATGAAGGACACCTTTGCAGAATTGATGTTGCTTTTCCCCCAAACTGCCTTTGTGTACTCTAACATATGCCAAAGACAGAAATGGAACAGAGCCAATCAATTTTGTCCACAGATTGAGAAAGCTAGAAAAAATGTCAATAAAGCTGTTTCTGCTTATCTCAGAGACCATAGTGTGGGGTCCATATACAACAACAATCTGCGTTTTAATATGGATGGCATCTACAGGACTGATGGTGTACATTTCACAGATAAGGGAAACAGAGTCCTTCTCAACAACTTAAGACTCTGCATTGGCACTTACATGTAGCTACCAAAATCTCCCAATAAACACAAGGACTCTTTTTAGAGCCACCCAATATCCTAACATATAACCTAGGTTTTTATTAAATTTGTTTTTAATATTTTTGCTTGGAGTCACGCACCCAGCGCGAATTGGAGTTGCATACCCCTCGCGTGCAGACTAGGTGGCCGTGCTGAGCGCCGCGCTAGGTACGTGACTCCTTATTTTTCCGTAAAAAAAAAAACGGCTCCTACCATTAATTTTCATTCGCCCCTGAGACCCCATCCCCGGGGCCTATCTGATACGTTGGGGACCGTGGGGGGAGCCCCAATGCCCCCACGGTCCCGCCGGCTCCCTGCGACCTTCAGGAGCCGGCATAGCTTTTCACGGAAGGAGTCGTGTACCCCTCGCGTACACACTGGTGGGCCGCACTGAGCGCCACGCTAGGTACGCGACTCCTTATTTTTCCGTAAAAAAACCCCCGGCTCCTACCATTAATTTCTATTCGCCATTACGGACCCCCGTATTTAAATCTTAGTGCCCCGGGGAGGTGGCGGTCCCCGGGGCGTGTGGGGGGAGCTCGAGCCCCCCCCCTCAGGTATATTTTCTTTTTTTAAAAGCCCCGGGGTTGGCGGTCCCCGGGGCTGCGGGGGTCATCCTGGGCCCCCGCATTTATTTTTGCACATGCCCCCGGGAAGTGGCGCACCCGTGGGCTAATTAATAACGAAGCGCGGAAGTCCGTGCTTCGTTTTTTCATTTTCGAGGCTGGATCCGCGCACCCAGCGCGTATTCTTCTGATTTAAAAAAAAAGAAGCTTTTTTTGGCCCTGTGGGTCCTTGTGGGACCCCCTGAGCAGGCCTAGGGATCAGGGTGTTTCTACCCTGCCCCCTTTTCTTGTTTTTTGCCTTTGTTTTTCTGTTTTCTTGTGCCTCGGTTCAACCGAGGCACAAGATGGCTGCCAACACTTCCTGGTTTGGAGTGCTGACAGCCAATTACAATGCAGCTCGTGATCGGGAGGGTGCGTGGATCCACCACGGCCATAGATATCACTATCTTTATTTCTTTATTTCTCAAAAACTACTGAACGGATATACACCATTTTTAAAAAGGACGCTTTCTGAGCCAAGCAGTACCTTTTTGCCAAATTTGGTGTAATTCCGTACAGCAGTTTTTGATATAACTGTGTCTAAACTTTCCTATGGGAAATTGATTTTTTGACCTCTATTTTTTGATTTTCTCAGGAATTACTGAACGGATTTACACCATTTAAAAAAAAGGTCTCTTTCTGAGCCAAGGGCTACCTTTTTGCAAAATTTGGTGTAATTCCGTTTAGCAGTTCGGGCTGTAGCCTGTTCCAAAATTTCCTATGGGAAATAAGATGGAGAAAAAACATTTTGGGACCCCCCTTTTTTCTCGGCCCCCGCTTGACGATTCACCCCCAAACTTTCAGGATAGGAGCTGACCGGAGCGCCCCACCAGTTTTGGAAATTTCGCAAAGATTCGTCATCCAGCGCCAAAGTTAACTATACCTGCCTACTGGCGACCGCCAGTAGGTAATATATATATATATATTCACTGACAAAAACCATAGGTTTCAGGGGCGTTATAGTTTGCTGGACTTTTAACTCGTACAAAACCATTGAAATTCCCCCGTTATAGTTAGTTCAGCTAACTATAACTCGCGCGCCCGCAATGCACTGCTGATTTTTATTCTTTAGGAGTGGGCTGCGCTGCCCCCCTCCTCAGGCCACTTATGGCCCCGGGGACCCCATCCCCCGGGGCCGGCCTTTGTTTTTTATTATTTAAAAAAAATATATATTTATAGAAAAACCTAGGACATGCTGGACAAACCGTATGTACCTATCACCATGACGATTTGCGTGATATTCATTAAAAGGCGACTATGCATAGAATGAATCCACATGGAATGTATTTACACCGCTAGTGAAGCTCTGACGTGTATGACGTCCTACCGTGCCTAATACCGGCGCCCCCGACGGTGGGTACTCTCCAAGTAGACACCCTTGTCGTTTATTTATACAAACATGGGTAGCTATTGACGGGCACATTTAATATACACGAACACCAAGCCATTCAAAGGGGATTCGACAAAAATTCGACCAAACTGTGCAAGAAACCCCCCTCACGGTTAATAAAACACACATCCACAGCCGGATGTGTAATACTTTTTATTTTACTCTCTGGAAAGGAGACGAACCTCACTTGAGAGTCACAGCGTGCTCCTGGCTGCGCCCAATGCTGTGTTACACCCACCAGTGCCCGCCGAGTGCCTCACACCTCTGTGTTGTATTCCACCAGCTAGTGCGTATGCTATGACACTCTCTAGCCCATGTGCACTGTAACACCACCCCGTGAATATGTCATGCCACACTTGCCTTCGCACAGGTTATATTGCCCCATCTAACATGCCTTCCTCGATGCCTATGTTATAACGCACGTCATAAAGTAAAGTAATGCCTAGGGATCGATACAAAATGCTATTGAATGAAGAGGTAGTTTAGTTATCTCTTCCTAAACGTATTATTTTTGTAGAAAAATCTAAGTTTTCAAATCCAAAGTCAAAGAAAATACAGCACAATAATATATACACTGACTAATATGTGTCAAAAAAACTCACCACTATTTATTGTACCTTTTTACATAACATGTATTTCTTCTTTTCGTAATATATATAAACAAATTTTACATATATATACATATTTATATTTCAAATTTACATTTTACACTTTTTCTCCTTGCCCTACTAATCAATGAGGATGCTTTAAACACTTTTTCACACCAGCATTCCATTGAAATGAAGATTACTCTTCTAAAGAAACTCAAAGGTCTATCTATTCCACCATACACTTATTGAGTATTCTTTATATCTATTTAAACATATTTAAATTCATATGGGTGTCTTCAAATTATCTGTCGATGCGTTTCAGCCTTAATTATTTCAGGCCTCTTCAGGACTAGGGCAGTTAAATGTGCAACTTCGTAATTCAACTAAATGAAGAGCGGTTTATTCACTTTTAAACCCAATTTCTAAGGGGCTTCTCCTCGATCTCTTTTCCTTCTATCCAATTTCCACTCTCCTCCTTGCGCCTTTTTAAACGATCTCAAAGCAGTATTTTCTTTTCATGAAACCGACGAATTCTTTCTGGCAACATCACTTTTATCTCGAAGTGTAGAGCTCTTATTCCTCTCTCCTTCCACCGCGTACTCCACTCATGTAGCACAGCGCTATGCCATACATGTTACAATCTTGGATCCATATCTTTGTCACAGTGCATATGCAACGTTACACTCCCCAGCACATATTTTATATTACAACTTTAGAGACTAGTTAGGTTACACAACACTGCCCTGTGCATATTAAACTCCAAGGCGCATCGCATAGCACGTGCTAGTGCCTGTGCTATCTCGCGCTCTCCAATGAATCTGTCATTGCGCACAATGTATTGCATATTATATTTCACGCCCGGTTCATCTTATATCACACTTTTTGGTGCATAGTTTATACCATATACTATATCTAGTTTTCATTTTCAATCGTGCTCTCAGGACTATGTTCTATATAACACTGCGTCCACCTACCCTTTTCACAGGCATTACATTTTGCGATGGGGGGTGGAGGGTCAGGGGGTGTTTCTGCCAAGTGAGCCCGGAGTCACAGTCACAAACTTCCTCTTCTTCCTGAATAAAAGTGAGATTATGCTGCATACTTGTTCATATTTTAAGTGGTTCGCACAGACACACATTTTAAAAACAATAAAGTTCCTAATACCCACCTTCTCTGAACAGTTAGCTTGCTGCCCCATCCACCTCCTCCCTATCCTCTGTTGTCTGAATCCATGGACTAGCCTCCTCCCTCCTGCCATGCAGGGTCTGATGTGCTGCCACTGCCCTCCATTTAGCATGATGTACCAGTCCACTCCTCCTGCCCTCCATTGCCCAATTCTATGGCCCATCATTGACCTCCTGCTTAACCTCTGTCCTTAGCTTGCTGCCCCTATTCTCCTTCCCCCTGCCCTCCGATGTCTTTGTGCATGCCCCTGCTCCATCCTTTTTGCCCACCATGTTCCATGGACCTGCCACTCCTATCTACTCTGAGTGTTCTGTTGAGCTGCCACCCCCCTCCCACCTGCCTAGCATTGTCAGATGATTGTAACCTGTCCCTGCCACCTCCACCCTGCCTGTCCACATGCCATGCCCCTATCCCCTTCCTCCTGTCCTCCATGGTCTATTTTACTGCCACACCCTTCTGCCCTCCCTGGTCTGTTGTGCTGCAATTGCTCCTCCTGCCTGCCCCGCGCGGTCTGTTGTGAGGCCCCTTCCCCTGAACTCTCTTGTCTGTGCCCAGGTCCTGACCCTCCCTACTATCCTCCATGGTCATTTGTGCATGCCCCTGCACCCTCCTTCTTGCCCATCATAGCCATTGTGCTGCCACTAACCCTCCCGCTTGCCGTGCAAGGCCTTCTGTGCTGCCATAGCCCCTCCCACCTTCCCTGTGTGGTCCGCTAGCTGCCCCTGACCCCTTCCCACCTTCCCTCCATGGACTGTGTGTATGCCATCATAGTCTCATTGTTGCTCTCCATGGTGTGTCTTGTTTCTAGTGCCCATCCTCCCTGACCTCCATTGTCATCTTGCTGCTCCTGCCCTGCCCCCTTGCCCCCAGCCCTCTGTTTCCATGTGCAGACCCCTATTCCCTCCCTCCTGGCTTGTCTGTTCCATTGTAATACCCCTGATCCGTCCCTCCTGCCCTTTATGGTCTGTTATGCTGCAGCTTTCTCTCCTGTCTGTCCATTCTGGTCAGCTAGCTACCATTGCCTCTTTCCCCACTGTTCTCTGTTGTCCATGTGCATGGTCCTTTCCCCTCCCTATTGCTTTCTATGGATTGTTGTGCTGCACTCCCGTCCCGCATGCGCTGTGTGGTGTATTGTGCTGCTGCAAACCCTGATGCTTGCCCTGTAGGGTCAGTTTGGTGCACCTCTCCATGTCCCTCCTGTCCTCTGTTATCCGAGTCCATGTCCCTACCCCAATTCCTCCTGCCTACCATGATCCAATGTACCATACTTGCGAACATTTTGAACTTGGTAAGAGGGAGATTTTGAAAAAAAACTGGGGTATTGATTTTCCCCTTTGAGTTACATTGAAAAAGAGGAGATTGTAGATAGGAGACAGATCAAATAAAGCCCATTTGAGCTTAAAAACATTGGACGTTTCCTGGCTGAAACGGGTCTGTTGGCATGTATGGTTGTACTACCACTGCCTCTTCCTTCTGCCCACAATGGTCTATTATATTGCCACAGCCTCTCTTGCCAGTCCTGTATTGTTGGTTTGTTGCCCCGTCCCCCCTTTCCACTGCCCTCCATAGTCTGTTGTGCTGCCACTGCCCTTCCTGCCTGCCCAGTGTGGTCAAATTGTTGCATTTGCACTCTCCTACCTGCCTTCAATTTTCAGAGTCTGTGCCCCTGGCCTCTGCCTCTCAACAGTATCCCAATGAACAACTAGATTGCTAACATTCTATATTTATTACAAAAGTGTGGAACGCCTGACGTCATCTTGATGTAATCAAAACTGTAATACCTAGAGTATTTCCTTTAGAAATTACATATATGAGAGGGTCTTATTTGCATCAAAATTATGGTTAGTGCTCTAAAAAACTAAAATGAGGACATATTTTCTGAGTTTTCAAATAGCGACAAAGAACTTTTAAATTATTTGTAATCTTTATGTTTTTTTATCAAGTTGACCACTTGATTAAATGTTGCACCTAGGGGAGAGGATGTGGTGTTACTTCTAGAGCTGCAGACTTTGCAACTGGGCAATCAGGCTGGAGTTTCTGCTTCAGCTCAACATTCTGTGATTCTGGTCAAATCACAATGGCGCTGATCACGATCCTGTAAAAACCGGGTACGAACCGTCGGACGGAGCATATTCTCCGTCCGACGCGTACCCGGTCGTCAAAATCTACCAACATGGAATTACGATTCGCACGGAAACACCATTTCCGTACGAATCGTACAAAACCCCGACCGACGAAAATAAACCTACAAATGCGATCCGGGAAAGCGCTGACCTGACGTCGGGACGCTCGCAGCCTGCCATTCATGAACCAGGAATTACGATTCGCACCGACGTCATCCCGCACGGTGAATATTTTCCGGCTGCCAAAAACTGCCGGGAATCAGGACGACGCGAACAAGGAGTACCAGTACGCGACGGACAGACAGGACGACGCGAACAAGGAGTACCAGTACGCGACGGACAGACAGGACGACGCGAACAAGGAGTACCAGTACGCGACGGACAGACAGGACGACGCGAACAAGGAGTACCCGTACGCGACGGACAGACATGGACCCGAACCTACGTGTCATCCCGGCCCTCATAGCAGTCGACCTCCTCTACAGGTTACGACGCAGACGCCGCAGAAGGTCAGAACAACTAAGGGAGGGGGGAAAGGGGGGGAGAGGGGGGGGCAGGACCAGGGGCAGGCCACAAAACCCCCACCATAGTCACACAGCACACATGCCCTGGACATACCTGACTCCCAGGCCCTGGTCACTACGAGGGGGTGGGGCCGTGTCCAGCCAAGCCAGCGACCGCCACAACGGAAGTCCTTGACGACGCGAACCTGCAACACAACCAGACAGGTACGTCCCGTACCCACGCCTTAAGAGTGTGGGTACGAGTCGTACCACGCCCACACCTACGTCACCCCAACAATGGCGGGACGGCTCGTACCCACGTGGCAAAGGCCTGGGTACGGCCCGCACAAGCATCACATAGCGTGGGGACGGATATGTACGGACCGTACCCCCACCCCGTATGCATGGAGCGGACCCCCAACCCCAACATTGCAAGTACGACACGTACCCCCACCCAGCAGTGCCCAGAGACAGGAGGGGTGTGTGCAGAGTCCTCCCAGCAGTGCCCAGACACAGGAGGGGTGGGTTCCTATCACTCCCAGCAGTGCCCAGAGACAGGAGGGGTGTGTGCAGAGTCCTCCCAGCAGTGCCCTGAGACAGGAGGGGTGGGTGCAGAGTCCTCCCAGCAGTGCCCAGAGACAGGAGGGGTGGGTGCAGAGTCCTCCCAGCAGTGCCCAGAGACAGGAGGGGTGGGTGCCTATCACTCCCAGCAGTGCCCAGAGACAGGAGGGGTGGGTGCCTATCACTCCCAGCAGTGCCCAGAGACAGGAGGGGTGGGTGCAGAGTCCTCCCAGCAGTGCCCAGAGACAGGAGGGGTGGGTGCCTATCACTCCCAGCAATGCCCAGAGACAGGAGGGGTGGGTGCAGAGTCCTCCCAGCAGTGCCCAGACACAGGAGGGGTGGGTGCCCATCACTCCCAGCAGTGCCCATGGAACGCAAAGGGTGGAGTAGCCACAGATACCATGCCCACAAATGTCAGTCAGGTGCACAAAGACCCTGCAGTACATGTACCACATGTGTGCGAGGCTGGGAGTATACGCATGCATAGGGCCAAAAAGAAAACATGTCCACATGAAGTCATGTCAATAGTCCACATACACAAGTACAATGACTACCAAGGATGCCACGAATGATGCAGGTGGAGAATGGCTCAGCATGCATGTGCAAAGGTGAAGGACTACGTCACACACCCAGCTAATGTACACACAGCTCTGCGCTAAAGTCAGGGGACACCCTGCAGGGAAGAAGTCAGGGTACACAGAGGAAGGAATACACCTTGGGACAATTGCAACATGCAGCAACTGCTTACATGAATGGAGAAAGGTAGCTAACACCGTGTGATGGCACACAGATCCCAGGGTCCCCCCTATGAGCAGCACACTACTACATTTCCCACACACCCAACACATGACCAACACCCACAACCATGTAGCAGCCCCACCAACAGCAATGCCAGCAAAGCAGGAGTGTTCCAAGAGCAAACAATAAATAGCTTTATTCAGCATGAGCAAAAAACTAGTATGAAGTAAGTCCAATATTTACAAAGCCCATAGGGCAGTCCAGGAGTCACAGCTGGATGGGGGACACAGTGGGATGTGTGTCCCCTAGCTTGCCTGCACAGTTACAAGCCGTTGTCTTCCACAGGGGTCAGGGCATCATGTTGGGGGGAAGGAACAGGCACCGCAGGGACAGGAGGGCGAAGGGTAGGCGACGTGGGTGCAGGGATGGAGGACTCCACCACAGGGGGTGGGGCAGGGCCAAAGGTGGATTCTAGGAGCGCGCTGCACACCTCGGCAAGGTCCTCCAGGGACTCCCCTGCACCCGAAGGAACCACAGGCCCCAAGGAGGGGGGGGGGGTCAGAGGGATGGGTCGCAGCGCCACTGGGGGAGGGTGTGGACAGGGGGGGGACTCAAGCACCCTGACCGTGGACGCTTGCGGGGTGGTGTCACTGTGGGGCTCAGGGACAGAGCGGCCATGAAGGAGTCTTTGGGGGAGATGTGGCCAGGAGAGCTGAGGGGAGGGGATTTGGTGGGAGTGGATTGGGTGGAATGCGGACTCCCACTCTGGCTGCGTGTCACACGTTTGCCCCCCGACCCAGTGGGTGTGCCTACTTCACCCTGTGTGTGCGTGTCAGGAGGTGTGCGGCGGACCTTCCCTGCTGGTGTGGTGCCTGTGTCTGTTGTGGTGGGTGCATGCTTACGTCTGGGTGTATGTGGGACAGGCATGGGAGTGGGAAGTGTGGAAGGGGCAGGGGTAGGGGGTGGGACGTAGCGCTGCAGGAGACCCACTGCTGCAGTCAGTGTGGAGTCTATGGACCTCAGCAAGTTGCGTTGGTCAGCCTGCGATGAATGAATGCCCTCCAAGTATGCCTCCATGTTGTTGAGGACCTGGCTGTGGGCATGGAGGACATTAAGGATCGCAGTCTGACCAATCTGCAACTGCCGCTGGATGTCCACAGACTCAGCATTGGTGGCAGCAGTGGAGACAGGGGCAGGGGGTGCGGTGCCTGGCAGGAAGGAGACATGTGGTGACCGGGCACGTTGGGAAGGGACACGAGCACGTGGGAGGCGGCTGTGCCAATGGAGGGGGCGGTGCCAGATGTAGGGCTGCTGTCAGATGGTGGTGCAGCCACCGCCCACTCGGAGAGATCATCCTCGGACCCGTCAGCTTCATACTCTGTTGTGCCAGTCGACAGGTCCCCGGGTTCACTCTCCTCTGCCTCAGTCCCACTCGAAGTGCCAGCCCCGATGTCACCGCTGGCACTGGTGCTCGGTCCCTCCACGCCGTCTGTGTCCATGTCTCCCTCCGTGTCCCCCGACGATGCTGTGGGCAGGGTGAAGAGACAGAAATTAATCATACACCTGTATACATATGTCACATGAGTCAAATCTACTTAGGTTACAGTGCATAGCCTGAAACAAAGGAAGAGTTACAACTACAAAACAAGGTACAGATGTAGGCCCTGCAAGACACAGTTGTGTGACCCACCATGCCATGGAAAAACTATGGAGAGCATGACACAATAGCAAATGAGATGACATGGAATTTTGACTGAGGAGCAAGGCCCTGGGGACAATACAGCACTGCATCTGCACCACACAGCGTGGCAGGAAATTGGGATGAGCAGGGACCATATCCAGGAACTAGAGGCACATGCAGCATAGGTAATACTGATAACATGCCCACCCTGACTGGCACACTGCACCTTGAGTGTATGTCCAGACAAACATCACACACTGGCCAGTCCGAGCAAGGAGATTACAGGTCTTGACATGTAGGCCATGGCCGCACCACCCACCCCCTACATGAGACAAATCTGTGGAGACACAGGAAGCACTTACATCTCTTAGTCTGGGTGAAATACACATGGGATGCAATAATTCAAGATTGCACACCAAATACCCAAGGTGCGCCTGTCCAAATAATCATGTACAAATGGGCATCATCAGATGATTGCTACAAGACACACAGGCAATGGCCACCGTGAGTATGTACTTGGAAAATCAGGTCAGGCTGGACAGTGGACACTTGTAATACATCTCACGTCAATAAACATGGTGCCAGGGGACAATGGCACAGAGCACAACCTATGCTGTAGACACAGAGATTGTCGGCATTCTCGGATTACACACATGATACCTAGGAAAATATGCCCCTGGGGACAGTAGTGGCCACACAACTCCATGCTCCTGAATGGGAATGACTGCAGCACACGCTAACATCCCTGCACTATGCGTAACGCACACTCATGCACATCATGTCACAGGCCACCACATGGGACATGCCTGCTGGAAGGCCTGCCACTCGAGAGATTAACTCCCATGTCTGGACTCAGCATTAGTGCCAACTGACATGGAATCCACAAGTCCAGAACTGGACAGGGCACAGGCAAGGTCACAAAACCTGTTACACACCACCCCCACACATGATGCTGCAGGCATTGTACACTTGTAGAAGGTGTCAGGCTACATAACCTTGTGATGGAGTGACTACACACAGACCAGGGAACACATTGCAAGGAGGGGAAGGGAGGCAGGAGAGCACTGCAATACTGTGGGGAACAGGATCTGCACAGCACCATAAACCCTGGAAGTGTATCCATGGAACAGTGCACTTACAAATGCTGGTGAAACACAACAAACACACACATGTACCTACCCCCTTCCGGCTGCTGCATCTCCTGTAGACGCCTGTCCAAGTCTGGAAAGACCACCGCCAGCACACGTTTCTGGATGTGGGAGAGACGGCGGCGCCCGCGGTTCTTATGGCTCTCAGGTGAGTCCCCCAGCAGGACCCGTGCGATCCTCCGCGTCCAGCACCGGATATCCTGCCAGCGTTTCCTCACCTGGGACAGGTGCCGCCTCCGACCATCCGCACTCCTCACGGCGCTGACGGCGTCCAGCCATATCTGCTCCTTGGCAGAGGCGTCTACCTGTGAGGATGAACAAGTGACACTACATCAATACACCTGGCACATGTCACAGGGACACAGATTAGAACACATTTGCTGTTTACAACAAGGCATAGTGTGCATCCAACGCATTGCACCTTTGTCATAGGGACATGATCCTCTGGGGGAAGGCCAAAAGCAGTACGTGCCATTGAAAGGACACAGGTGGAATGAGGGCAACTACACAATCAATGAGCCAGGCTCACACTGTGCATCACACCCACCCCTCCTGTCTCAGGGCACTGCTGGGAGGACTCTGCACCCACCCCTCCTGTCTCTGGGCACTGCTGGGAGGACTCTGCACCCACCCCTCCTGTCTCTGGGCACTGCTGGGAGGACTCTGCACCCACCCCTCCTGTCTCAGGGCACTGCTGGGAGACATCAGGCATTCCCCCCCCTGGGACCCCCCCTACAGTACATAGCATGTGTGTCACACCTGGACACAATGGCAGAAGTCACAGTCACAAAAAAGGGACACAGTCTGTGCCAGTGGACACTGCACTCACCTGATAACCTGGTCGCCCATACAGCATGGGGTACCGTGGGAGGATCACATCCACCAAAGCCATGTTCTCCTCCAGGGTGAATGGCTGTGACCTCTCCACAGCCCTTGACATGGTTCCAGGGAATCAGTAGCAGCAGCTGGGTCGTGGAATACAGAGATGTGCAGGCAAGTGCTCCCTCATGGGACCTGGCTGCCTTATATCTGCCTTGCTGGCCCATCTCATGCACAGGAGTACAGAGTGATTGGTCACTCACATTTGCATCCTATGTTTCCTCCAATCCCTTCAAACCTAGCAGTCTGTGGGTTCTCAATCTGTTTTTTTCTCCTGCATGATGTCAGCCCCACAAACACATTGCAACAAAGTAGATTCATTCCAACTAACTTCTGCTGTGCACCTTCCTGAACAAATTCAAAATTTGAACTTGGTCTCCATGACAACCAGCATGCATGTAGGCCTTAATACTTGTCCCTCATGTGTCCCCTATGTAATTTGGAGCTTCACACACAGGTACGGTGCGTTCCGGGGCCCTAGGGCACCCCAAATGCATAGCAACGGCCCGTACACGCGTGCCTACGTTCACTATCACTATGGGTGTCCTCGCGTATGCGTACTCGTAGTGGTACGGGCCGTACACACGCCTGTACGCTCCCTGTCACTATGGGTGTCCTCGCGTATGCGTACTCGTAGTGGTACGGGCTGTACACACGCCTGTACGCTCACTATCACTACGTGTACGCATACGCGAGGACACCCATAGTGATAGGGAGCGTACAGGCGTGTGTACGGCCCTACCACTATGGGTGTTCTTGCGTATGCGTACTCGTACTGGTACGGGCCGTACACACGCCTGTACGCTCCCTGTCACTATGGGTGTCCTCGCGTATGCGTACTCGTAGTGGTACGGGCCGTACACACGCCTGTACGCTCACTATCACTACGTGTACGCATACGCGAGGACGCCCATAGTGACAGGGAGCGTACAGGCGTGTGTACGGCCCGTACCACTACGAGTACGCATACGCGAGGACACCCATAGTGATAGGGAGCGTACAGGCGTGTGTATGGTCCTACCACTACGAGTACGCATACGCGAGGACACCCATAGTGATAGGGAGCGTACAGGCGTGTGTACGGCCCTACCACTATGGGTGTTCTTGCGTATGCGTACTCGTAGTGGTACGGGCCGTACACACGCCTGTACGCTCACTATCACTACGTGTACGCATACGCGAGGACACCCATAGTGACAGGGAGCGTACAGGCGTGTGTACGGCCCGTACCACTACGAGTACGCATACGCGAGGACACCCATAGTGATAGGGAGCGTACAGGCGTGTGTACGGCCCTACCACTACGAGTACGCATACGCGAGGACACCCATAGTGATAGGGAGCGTACAGGCGTGTGTACGGCCCTACCACTATGGGTGTTCTTGCGTATGCGTACTCGTAGTGGTACGGGCCGTACACACGCCTGTACGCTCACTATCACTACGTGTACGCATACGCGAGGACACCCATAGTGACAGGGAGCGTACAGGCGTGTGTACGGCCCGTACCACTACGAGTACGCATACGCGAGGACACCCATAGTGATAGGGAGCGTACAGGCATGTGTACGGCCCGTACCACTACGAGTACGTATACGCGAGGACACCCATAGTGATAGGGAGCGTACAGGCGTGTGTACGGCCCTACCACTACGAGTACGCATACGCGAGGACACCCATAGTGATAGGGAGCGTACAGGCGTGTGTACGGCCCTACCACTATGGGTGTTCTTGCGTATGCGTACTCGTAGTGGTACGGACCGTACACATGCCTGTACGCTCGCCATCACGATGGGTACACATACGGCAGCACTCCCATAGTGATATGGGAAAGTACACAGGCCCTCTTAGCAGCAGTACGGCGGTTTTCACACATCACAGTGGTGACAGGCAGCACACAGGAAGGAATAGGGCGGACATACTTGTCCATGGATGGACATACTTGTCCATGAATGGACATCAAGGCATTGTCTGTGCATTACTACATGTGTGGGGCACAGGTGTGACAGGCTGTGATGTGGCACATTACTCCTGAGTCGAGAAGGCACCAGATGTATGATGAGATGTGTACAGATGTAATGTGTGACGGTGCAATGTGTGCCAGGCATGCCCTTGACTCCTTGGACATGTGTGCATGTCGTACTGCACACTTGGAATGACCGACACTGGCATGGCACGGACACCAACACACGGAAGTGTCCCCTGATGCCCGGTACAGGGGTTACCACACCTGACTTGTCACTACCCACGGTGCACGATGTGACTATGTCATGTATGTGTGGGGGCTTCCCATTTGGTTGATGTTGGAGCACCCTCAAAAGCTGCAGCTGTTGCAGCAACCAACATGTGTCTGTGTGTAGATTGACATTGCACACTGTTCCGCACACCATGCCACATGTGGTTTCGGATGTGAGGTGCGCATGTATGCATGGGACACGGAGTAGCGTGACAAGGACATGTCTGCATCCTCTCAATGAATGTGTGGTGAGTCATGACATGTGCACCTTCATGGCAAGGTGTGTGGGCTGTCCTAGTGTAATGTCATGTGACCTGTGGCTCTAGTGTTCCGCTACCAGTCTCTGCAATCGGCATCCTACTTCTGCTGATGTGTGGGTGTATGTCACTCCTGTCTTGCGTCTGGCAGTTCACTTGCACTGGGACACAGCTAATCCCATGGCATGGCATGGGGAGGTTCTCAATCTCCGTGTGTAGCTGGGTCTTGGTAGGAGTGTCACCTGGCAGCCATACGTGTCCAGGGCATGTGGCACATACCTCACTCCGTATGTAGCATATGTGTATAGACAGATTAACATGTGCTCAGTACAAATGATTTGTTGTTGTGGTGCACTCACTCTTCCTTGTCACTTCCAAATTACTGCAGAGCGCCGCCTCTTCCCCGAGCAATGCCGGACTTGGCTGCCATGCGGGAGAATGATCGGATCCGGTGCTACCGCTTCCCACAACGGTTGATTCTGGAGTTGACGGCGAGACTGGCACCACACCTGCAACCGCTGCACAGGTATCCTACGGCACTGACACCCAAGCTGAAGGTAATGGCAGCCCTACATTTTCTAGCCACGGGTACCTTTCAAAATACCATAGCTCATGTTGGTGGCATGTCCCAGAGCATGTTCTGCCGTGTGCCGCATGATTTCTTAGAGGCCATGTTGATTCACCTGGATGACTTCATCAAGTTCCCAACCCCTGAACAGTTGACTGGGGTCAAGCGTGGATTCTATGCCCTGGGAGGGATGCCCCATGTCATTGGGTCCATAGATGGGACACATGTAGCTTTGGTACCACCACACGCACGGGAGGTAGCGTACCGCAATCGGAAGTACTACCACTCCATCAATGCCCTTGTGGTGTGTCTGTCCAACATGGTGATTTCACATGTCTGTGCTCGTTTTCCAGGATCAGCACACGATGCCTACATCATGAGGCGTAGCAGGATGCCTGAAATGATGATGCAGCTGCGCAACGAACGAGCATGTGTTGTTGGTGGGTACAGTCTGTCTGTCCTGTATTTTGCATAGCCTACCAGCACGACCGCTTCACCAGTTCTAACGATGTCCATGTGCTTCCCATGTAGGGGACGCTGGCTATCCCAACATGCCATGGCTGATCACACCTTTCCGCAACCCCATCACGCCGGCCCAGCTCCGCT
This sequence comes from Triturus cristatus, assembly GCF_964204655.1. Lineage (NCBI taxonomy): Eukaryota > Metazoa > Chordata > Amphibia > Caudata > Salamandridae > Triturus > Triturus cristatus. Next base: position 1,151,697,551 of record NC_140583.1, on the reverse strand, counting down.
ACAACACCGCCCATGGCCGGACAAGGCGAGTGATAGAGAGGACGTTTGGCCTGCTGAAGAGCCGATTTCGGTGCCTCCACAAGACCGGCGGCGCGCTCCCATATGCCCCTGCGAAGGTCTGCAAAATCTTCATGGTCTGCTGCATGCTGCACACCATGGCAGTTGAGAAAGCTGTGCCACTCATCCTGGATCAACATGACGAGGACCATCCACCCGTGGAGGACGAAGGGCTTGGCAATGGGGCTAGTGATGTGGAGGATGTGGAGCCGCAAGAGGACATCCGGACTCAGCTCATACGCGACTTCTTTGCTTAGTGGTGAGTATCAGTGTCTGAGTGTGCACACATTGCTCCACGTGTGGCATGTGTTGTGATGTGTGTCTCCACCTGCATGTATGGCACGTGAGTCAGATGTGTGTGTGGGTGTGTCACTGGAGTGATGGTGGCAGTGATGGTTGTATTTCCCCAGTCATAATTGTGACCTAGCATGTTGTCATCCATACATGTGTCGAGTACATGCACATGCAAGTGGCTGTGCTTTTTGTGGCTGACTTCTTGTGTGTCTCTCATCCCCAGGTACTTGCGCATGCCGTCTGCTGGTTGCATTGTTGTGGCACTGCTATTCCTCATGGACACGTCATCGTGTGCTGACTCAGCGTTACACGCACGGACAAGTTTGGAAGTCTCCTTAGGGTAAGGGATGCATCAGGGGTGTATTGGGTGTGGCAGTTGTTCACGATGTATGCACACTGCCCCTGTCGATGTTTGGTTCCTCTGCAGCCATGTAGCATCACCATGGGACATGACATGCAGCTGTGTACACCTGAATAGATGGTCTGACTGGTTGACAGTCATCAGTGATGGGATAGTGGATTGTGATGATGGCATCAATGTGTGTAACAATGCCCTCGGACACATACAGTTTGCATTGGCTTGACATGGTGTGGGACTTCTACATCAGCGGATCAATGGTGTATGGCAGTCTCTCCGTGAGCAGCTGTGGGTGTTTAGCTGTTGGCCGACAATTGTGTGCCAGTTCCATTGCTATCACGCATTTGTGCTGCAGAAGGGGGGTGCCAGTGTTGGACCCACATGTTACTCCACATGAAGTGTTCATATGTACTTCAAGTTGCCTCTGCAATCCCGAAAACATGACTAATAAAGGTGTCCCTATGCCTCCAAGGTGCCTCTTCTCAGTCAATGCTGGTGTGTTGCCACGGTGCATCCAGCATGTCTGGCAGGGTTTCCCCTGATAGTGGCTATGTGTCTATGTGTCGAGTAGCAAGATGCAAGCTGTGTGTGTGGGCTGAGACTGTGTATTATGCATGATGTCCATGACTGTGTGGGTATTGTGACATGTGTCATCCCCATGCATCCAACGTTGGCCAGGCCCCCATTCTCTGCATCCACCGGACTCAAGCTTGCAGGACATGGATCTGCCACCTGTCTACACATACCTGGGTGCCCCCCAGGACACTGGACTGGATCCCTGACCTCTGCGCATGACTGTTGCTGTACTCAATGTGTCTGTCAGCACGGTTGTGCGGCCACCCCCTCAGCTGGTTGGGCCCATCACGGGTGTGTATGGTGCTCCATGTCTGTCTTGCCTAATACACTGTGGCCCGTGTGTCCTGTGCCAGACTCAGGCCCCAGGGTGTGGATGGTTGAAGTCAAAAGAGAACTCAGGCATGTTTAGACTTTACAAGACACATGTAAGGTAATAATGCAACCAGCAGGCATCTTCTCTTAATGGTGTGAATTTTGATTTTTGTGGGTGGGTGGGGGGGGGGGGGTATGACGTGAGGGGCTTTCCGGGAGTTTGGAATCCAAAGTTCAGTAGGGGAGTTGGTGTCCTTGCCATTGGAAATCCTCAGAGTCCATGCCACAGTCTTTGACCACATTGGTCAGACAGTGACCAGCAAGGCCATGTGGCAGAGAATGTCTCGTGATGCTGTGATGCTGTGATGCTGTTGCTCCAGTGGGCCAGGTGCCAGGCCAGGTGTCCTGGGAGATGGTGATGTAGCGCCGACCCTCACGGTCCTTTCCGTGGACGACCCGGCCTCCTGCGGGGACCCTCAGAAGCAGTCCGTGACGATGTTTGGGATGCTCCATCGGATGTTTCTTCCTCCTCCTGATCCCTCCCTGTGGGTGGTGATGTTCTACGCCTTCTGGCACAGGGAGGGTTGCCCATGTTGTCGGCCATCCGACGGATGTATCGTGAATCCCCTGGAACACCGTCACTTGCTCAGCCTGTCTGTCCTCCATCCTCCGTTGGTGTTGCAGTAGACAGGCATGTTGCTGGGCCTGCTGGGTCTTTATCTCATCGAGGGTCCCCTTGATCTCATTGAGGGTGGACACAACCTGGGCCATGCCCGTGGTGTCCTGCCGGTATGAGTCCAGGATGTTACGGACATGGGAATATACCGGTTCCCCAGCCAACTGGTCAGGCTGGCGCCTCCGCCGTCCTCCACTCCCACCACCCCTGCCCACTTGCACCTGGCCTGCCCTTGTCGGCACATCGGGTCTCCGGGACCCCTGAGGGGTGGCATTGGCGTTGTCGCCTGCCTCCTCCTGGGTGCCCGGGACACCGTGTCCCTCCTGGCCAGCCTGGCTGCTTGGTGGTGGTGGGGCAGGGATCCTGGGTGTCTCCTGGGATGTGGCAGGAGTGGGGGTGGTGGTTGGCCCCGTTGTACCTGACGCAGGTGCTGCAGGTGGTTGGACACCAGAGGTGCCAGGTTGGTCGGGGTCGTCCACAGAGTGGTGAGAGTCGTCGCTGCCGGTGGGCTCGAACACGGGGGTACGACACGTACAGGGGTGTACATACACGGTGGTACGACACGTACAGAGGTGCCAGGTTGGTCGGGGTCGTCCACAGAGTGGTGAGAGTCGTCGCTGCCGGTGGGATCGGGCTTCCGCAGATCCGGGTCCTGTGAGTCTTCCCCCCCAGTGTTGGGGGGTGAACCACAACGTTGACCTGTGTGTGAGAGAGACAATGTTAATTTTGGTCCATGCAACATCCATGTTTCATCAGTTTCAACGTTGGCACATTTCCTCTTGCAATTAGGATCTGTCTTGCATTCCACTCACAGTGCACTTGTGCATGGGTGTGTCCCTTGGGCACCACTTTGGCCCCTTTAACTATGTGTGGCACAGTCTTACTTGCAGTGTCAAGTGTGACTGCAGTCAGCAGTGGAGTGGGCAGGTGTGGCGAGCCATGCATTGGTGCCTTCCGTGTAGCACTGTACATGTGCACATGGAGTGGATCCACACACTTATATAATGCAGGTAGCTGTCGTTGTGCTCGTGAACAGGTTGTGACATGGCCCTGTGTTTTGCCATGGGGAAGAGGGGGGGTTCTGGCACTGGCCACCCTTGGCTACATGCACGCAGTCTACCTGCTGACGAGCAGACATTCCCACACACCACACGGCTGATTTGCTCTCCCTGTGTCTCCCTCCCTCTCTGTCCCCCTCTCCCTCACTCTGTGTGTCAGCCTCCTCCCTCTGTCCGTGTCCCTGTGTCTCACTCCCTCTCTGTCCCCCTCTCCCTCCCTCCGTGTGTCAGCCTCCTCCCTCTGTCCGTCTCCCTGTGTCTCCCTCCCTCTCTGTCCCCCTCTCCCTCCCTCTGTGTCCCCCTCTCCCTCCCTCTGTGTCCCCCTCTCCCTCCCTCTGTGTGTCCCCCTCTGTCACCTCAGCCCAGCTTCCTGGGCACACACTGTTAGCAGATCTTTGAATGGCCCTTGGCTTGTTGATGTGAGTTTGTTTCTGATCTCCAGGCACCCATTGGGTGTAGTGTCTGTCTCTGCGCTGCTGCTGTGGTGGTGTGTGCTGCCACTCTTTCACAATGTTGGCTGTTCATTAGGTGCTGTCATGTGCAAAACAGTGCCTTCACCCCCATGTGTTGATGCAAGGCGTCCACCATTTGCTGGCGAGTCTTTCCTGTGTGGGGACACAGTGTTTGTATGGCTGTGACCTAGGCCATATGGGCACAGGGCATTGTTGTCTGCTTCTGAGTTGCACTATGTGAATTTTGGGGCCCACCCTCCCGCCATCCGGGTTACCGTGTCATGTGTTGGTGTCTTCTGTGGCCTGTGACTTGACATTGTCCAGCTGGGTGCATGGGGCATGGTGGCGCGAGTGGCATGTGCGTGTTCATGGAGTGTGGTTGAGTCATGCGATAGCTTGGGGTGGTTGCGTGCCTGTTAGTGATTTTGGTTGTGGATGACGTTCCCCCCATGTGAGGTGCGTTGTTTGTGTACTCACCCGGGTCTCGGAGTCCTCCTAATCCTTCGACTGCCTCCACCGGCTGTATGGCCATCACCCTCTCCTCCCAGGGCTGGTAGTGTACGGGTCTGCGGGAGGGCCCTCCTCCAGTGGCGTTGGCCTGGTTGTGTTCCTCCAGCATCTTGGCTCGGACCCTCCTCCGCAGATCGTACCACCTGGCTTGGCATTCATGCCTGGTCCTTCTGGTGTCCGCAACAGCATTCACAGCATCGACGATGCTCTGCCACATGGCTGTTTTTGCTGCAATGCTGGTCTGTCTGACCAATGTTCCAAAGAGCTGTGGCTCGACTCTGAGGATTTCATCGACAAGGACCTCCAACTCTCGGTTACTGAACTTTGGATTCTTGTTAGTGGGCATGGTGAGGGGTGTGGGTGTGGATGGTGGGGGGGGTGTGTGGATGGTTGTGGGTGTGTGGGTGTGGTTGTGCAGGTGTGTGTGTGTGTGTGAATGTGATGAGGGTGTGTTTGTGAAGGTGGTTGTGTGAAGGTGTGCAAGTGTAAGGTGTGGTGAAGCTTGTAGTATGGTGCTGTAGGTTGTCTGTGGTGTCTGGCAGCAGTGAGTCTGTTGCAAAGGCTCATGGTTTGTGTGTGTGGGCCCTTTTTATTGGTCCATTGGTGGGTGTGGCTGTGTTTGAAGTTTGGGTGGGTGTGTTATAAGGAGTGGTGGTGTTTTGGGCCTCTGTTTGTTTTTGGCAGTTGCAGGTCAGTGAATGTGTTTTTTTAGTGTTTGTTGGACATGTTTTGTGGCTTTGTGCCATTCGAATGGTGTATCTACGTGCGTTTTTAGCGTGTGTACGGTGTGTACATGGGCCATTTGGTTGTACGGTGCTGTCCTTGTGTGTGGCTTGGTACGACTCGTACATGCGGTTGTGATGTTGGGGCCTGGGGTGCGCTCCGTACTTAGGAGGTTGTGGTGGGGGTGCGACTCTGACGTACACGGGTGTACATACAGGGGGGTACGACACGTACAGGGGTGTACATACACGGGGATAGGACACGTACAGGGGTGGGGGTACGACTCGAACGTACAGGGGTGTACATACACGGTGGTACGACACGTACAGGGGTGGGGGTACGACTTGAACATACTGGGGTGTACATACACGGTGGTACGACACGTACACGGGTGGGGGTACGACTCGAACGTACAGGGGTGTACATACACGGGGGTAGGACACGTACAGGGGTGTACATACACGGGGGTAGGACACGTACAGGGGTGGGGGTTCGACTCGAACGTACTGGGGTGTACATACACGGTGGTACGACACGTACACGGGTGGGGGTACGACTCGAACGTACAGGGGTGTACATACACGGGGGTAGGACACGTACAGGGGTGGGGGTACGACTCGAACGTACAGGGGTGTACATACACGAGGGTACGACACGTACAGGGGTGGGGGTACGACTCGAACGTACAGGGGTGTACATACACGGGGGTACGACACGTACAGGGGTGTACATACACGGTGGTACGACACGTACAGGGGTGGGGGTATGACTCGAACGTACAGGGGTGTACATACACGGGGGTACGACATGTACACGGGTGGGGGTAGGACTCGAACGTACAGGGGTGTACATACACGGGGGTACGACACGTACACGGGTGGGGGTACGACTCGAACGTACAGGGGTGTACATACACGGGGATACGACACGTACAGGGGTGGGGGTACGACTCGAACATACTGGGGTGTACATGCACGGTGGTACGACACGTACACGGGTGGGGGTACGACTCAAACGTACAGGGGTGTACATACACGGGGATACGACACGTACACGGGTGGGGGTACGACTCGAACGTACAGGGGTGTACATACACGGGGGTACGACACGTACAGGGGTGGGGGTACGACTCGAACGTACTGGGGTGTACATACACGGGGGTACGACACGTACAGGGGTGGGGGTACGACTCGAACGTACAGGGGTGTACATACACGGGGGTAGGACACGTACAGGGGTGTACATACACAGTGGTACGACACGTACAGGGGTGGGGGTACGACTCGAACGTACAGGGGTGTACATACACGGTGGTACGACACGTACAGGGGTGGGGGTACGACTTGAACATACTGGGGTGTACATACACGGGGGTAGGACACGTACAGGGGTGGGGGTACGACTCGAATGTACAGGGGTGTACATACACGGGGGTACGACACGTACAGGGGTGGGGGTACGACTCGAACGTACAGGGGTGTACATACACGGGGGTACGACACGTACAGGGGTGTACATACACGGTGGTACGACACGTACAGGGGTGGGGGTACGACTCGAACGTACAGGGGTGTACATACACGGTGGTACGACACGTACAGGGGTGGGGGTACGACTTGAACGTACTGGGGTGTACATACACGGTGGTACGACACGTACACGGGTGGGGGTACGACTCGAACGTACAGGGGTGTACATACACGGGGGTAGGACATGTACAGGGGTGGGGGTACGACTCGAACGTACTGGGGTGTACATACACGGTGGTACGACACGTACACGGGTGGGGGTACGACTCGAACGTACAGGGGTGTACATACACGGGGGTAGGACACGTACAGGGGTGTACATACACGGGGGTAGGACACGTACAGGGGTGGGGGTTCGACTCGAACGTACTGGGGTGTACATACATGGTGGTACGACACGTACACGGGTGGGGGTACGACTCGAACGTACAGGGGTGTACATACACGGGGGTAGGACACGTACAGGGGTGGGGGTACGACTCGAACGTACAGGGGTGTACATACACGAGGGTACGACACGTACAGGGGTGGGGGTACGACTCGAACGTACAGGGGTGTACATACACGGGGGTCGACACGTACAGGGGTGTACATACACGGTGGTACGACACGTACAGGGGTGGGGGTATGACTCGAACGTACAGGGGTGTACATACACGGGGGTACGACACGTACACGGGTGGGGGTAGGACTCGAACGTACAGGGGTGTACATACACGGGGGTACGACACGTACACGGGTGGGGGTACGACTCGAACGTACAGGGGTGTACATACACGGGGATACAACACGTACAGGGGTGGGGGTACGACTCGAACATACTGGGGTGTACATGCACGGTGGTAAGACACGTACACGGGTGGGGGTACGACTCAAACGTACAGGGGTGTACATACACGGGGATACGACACGTACACGGGTGGGGGTACGACTCGAACGTACAGGGGTGTACATACACGGGGGTACGACACGTACAGGGGTGGGGGTACGACTCGAACGTACTGGGGTGTACATACACGGGGGTACGACACGTACAGGGGTGGGGGTACGACTCGAACGTACAGGGGTGTACATACACGGGGGTAGGACACGTACAGGGGTGTACATACACAGTGGTACGACACGTACAGGGGTGGGGGTACGACTCGAACGTACAGGGGTGTACATACACAGTGGTACGACACGTACAGGGGTGGGGGTACGACTTGAACGTACTGGGGTGTACATACACGGTGGTACGACACGTACACGGGTGGGGGTACGACTCGAACGTACAGGGGTGTACATACACGGGGGTAGGACATGTACAGGGGTGGGGGTACGACTCGAACGTACTGGGGTGTACATACACGGTGGTACGACACGTACACGGGTGGGGGTACGACTCGAACATACAGCGGTGTACATACACGGGGATACGACACGTACACGGGTGGGGGTACGACTCGAACGTACAGGGGTGTACATACACGGGGGTACGACACGTACAGGGGTGGGGGTACGACTCGAATGTACTGGGGTGTACATACACGGGGGTACGACACGTACAGGGGTGGGGGTACGACTCGAACGTACAGGGGTGTACATACACGGGGGTAGGACACGTACAGGGGTGTACATACACAGTGGTACGACACGTACAGGGGTGGGGGTACGACTTGAACGTACTGGGGTGTACATACACGGGGGTAGGACACGTACAGGGGTGGGGGTACGACTCGAACGTACAGGGGTGTACATACACGGGGGTACGACACGTACAGGGGTGGGGGTATGACTCGAACGTACAGGGGTGTACATACACGGGGGTACGACACGTACAGGGGTGTACATACACGGTGGTACGACACGTATAGGGGTGGGGGTACGACTCGATCGTACAGGGGTGTACATACACGGTGGTACGACACGTACAGGGGTGGGGGTACGACTTGAACGTACTGGGGTGTACATACACGGGGGTAGGACACGTACAGGGGTGGGGGTACGACTCGAACGTACAGGGGTGTACATACACGGGGGTACGACACGTACAGGGGTGGGGGTATGACTCGAACGTACAGGGGTGTACATACACGGGGGTACGACACGTACAGGGGTGTACATACACGGTGGTACGACACGTATAGGGGTGGGGGTACGACTCAAACGTACAGGGGTGTACATACACGGTGGTACGACACGTACAGGGGTGGGGGTACGACTTGAACGTACTGGGGTGTACATACACGGTGGTACGACACGTACACGGGTGGGGGTACGACTCGAACGTACAGGGGTGTACATACACGGGGGTAGGACACGTACAGGGGTGTACATACACGGGGGTACGACACGTACAGGGGTGGGGGTACGACTCGAACGTACAGGGGTGTACATACACGGGGGTACGACACGTACAGGGGTGTACATACACGGGGGTAGGACACGTACAGGGGTGGGGGTACGACTCGAACGTACTGGGGTGTACATACACGGGGGTAGGACACGTACAGGGGTGGGGGTACGACTCGAACGTACAGGGGTGTACATACACGGGTGGGGGTTCGACACGTACACGGGTGTACATACAGGGGGGGTGTGTACATTAACGGGGAGTGCGACTCGAACGTATGGGTGCTGGGGGGAGTGTTGGGCGCGTATGCGGGGACATGTCTCCATGGTTGCAATGGGAGTTCGGTGCAGACGGTGTTTTTACCATACAGTTGTAACTTCTGACGCACGGGATGGATCGTGATTCCTCGGTCGGACTTCACTTTTCACATTTGTACGGTAAATCGTCCGAGGACGTGTCGGACACATTTTCCGACCCGAGGACGTGTGGGGAAATATTCCGAATGCGGTTCGTATGGACTTTTTACCATGCGAATCGTGATTGCCAGTTTGTACGGCACTAGTACGATTCGTACGGTAAAAAGACCGGATACGAGTCGTACGGGGTATTTTTTTACCGGATCGTAATTGGCACCTTAATCTCCCCATGTCTACAACCAAAATGAATTTGATCTTGTGTGATGCAACCAATGCTCATGTAAAGCACTCCAGTACCTGACAAGTCTGCACTATATAAAACTGCAAATACACAAAAAATAAGTGTTTTTGCACACTTCTGTCATTGGGCTACATGTGGGTTACATCTGGGTGATATTTGTGCTGCATTTGGGCTCTTTTGTCTCTGGTGGCCATCTTGGGAGGTTTATTTGTTATGAAGTTTCCTAATTTTCTCATTTACTGCAGTCTCCTCAATAGGAAAGGCTTTCAGTTTTTTACTTTGATTCCATCAAGAAGTTTAATGAAATAGAAGAGGATTTGAGAAGTCACTCAAAATGTGCCCTAATTTTTATTTCTTCGCACTAATCATAATTTCTATGGCAAAATGAACCCCCTCATTGTGTTCCTTTTTAAATTAAATGTTTTAAGTGTTACCAGTTTATTCCAATCAAGATGGCGTCAGGTGTGCCATACTTTTGTCATAAGTAAGACAGTAAGTGCTCTAGTTGTTCTTAAGAACACTCTGGGACATTCTGTCATTGGGCTATACTTGGGCTACATCTGGGTGATATTTGGGCTACATTTGGGCTCTTTTGTCTCTGATGGCTATCTTGGGAGATTTATTTGTTATGAAGTTTCCTAATTTCCTCATTTACTGCAGTCTCCTCAGTGGGAATACTTTCAGTTTTTTATTTTGGTTCCATCAAGAAGGCATTCCGATGTGTCACACATTTGCCATAAATTCTGAATGTTAGTACTCTAGTTGCTCATTAGATCACTGTAGTAAACCTACTGCTCACCAGGGAAGTCTGCTGCTGGTATTCAAAGTGCATGTTTCAGTCTGCATGTCAGAATTTTTTTATGAAATAGAAGAGGATTTGAGAAGTCAAAATGTGCCCTAATTTTTCTTTCTGCAGAACTAATCATAATTTCTATGGCAAAATGAACCCCCTCATTTTGTTCCTTTGTAAATTAAATCTTTTAAGTGTTACCACTTTATTCCAATCAAGATGGCTTCAGGTGTGCCATACTTTTGTCATAAGTAAGGCTGTTAGCGCTCTAGTTGTTCGTTAGAACACTCTGGGACATTCTGTCATTGGGCTATACTTGGGCTACATCTGGGTGATATTTGGGCTACATTTGGGCTCTTTTGTCTCTGGTGGCCATCTTGGGAGATTTATTTGTTATGAAGTGTCCTAATTTCCTCATTTACTGCAGTCTCCTCAGTAGGAAATACTTTCAGTTTTTTACTTTGGTTCCATCAAGAAGGCATTCAGATGTGTCACACATTTGCCATAAATTCTGAATGTTAGCACTCTAGTTGCTCATTAGATCACTGTAGTAAAGCTACTGCTCACCAGGGAAGTCTGCTGCTGGTATTCAAAGTGCATGTTTCAGTCTGCATGTCAGAATTTTTTAATGAAATAGAAGAGGATTTGAGAAGTCAAAATGTGCCCTAATTTTTCTTTCTGCAGCACTAATCATACTTTTTATGGCAAAATAAACCCCCTCATTTTGTTCCTTTTTAAATTAAATGTTTTAAGAGTTACCACTTTACTCCAACCAAGATGGCTTCAGGCGGCCATACGTTTGTCATAAGTAGGACTGTTAGCGCTCTAGTTGTTCTTTAGAACACTCTGGGAAGCTGCAGTAGAACACAAAGGAATCAACTGACAGTCTCTGCCCTTTTTGGATATACATGTATTACTGAGAATGTCAGACTTCATTCTCACATGACTGAGAAAGATAATGTGAATTTACAGAAAATATGCTCTCAGTTTAGCTTATAGATCACCTTCCAAACCTCTGTGGGAAAAGCATGAGAAAATAGTTTTCTCTCAAACATGATTCATGATATCACAGCAGAAGGCTTTTTCACATGGTAAAATCACCTTAGAACACACCACAATTCCTAAAATGAGTATGGTACCATCAACAAATGATTTATACTGTAACTAAAGTCTTAAAACCTTCTATTAACTGCAATGCTTTTTAATGAGGTGCTATCATGTATATTGGTCCCAAGATGGCTGCCAACACTTCTTGGATGAAGTGCTGACAGCCAATCAGATCTCACGATGAGATGTGTTGTTAGGCTCCGCCCAGATATATATGTGATTTTACTTTTGATTTTCTCAGGAACTACTGAACGGATTTACACCATTTAAGCAAAAGGCATGAGTCTGAACTGAGGACTACCTCTTTGCCAAATTTGGTGTAATTCCATTTGGCACTTCGGGCTGTAGCTGCGTCAACAGGTCCTATGGGAAAATGCATGGGGAAAACGTGTTTTGGGACCCCCCTTTTCTCTCGGCCCCCGCTTGACGAATCACCGGGAAATTTTCAGGATAGGAGCGGACCAGAGCTGGCCAAAAGTTTGGAAAATTTCGCGAAGATTCATCAATCGACGCCAACGTTATTCCAAATAAAATGTTACGGATTTCCTATGGAAAATAGGGCCTAACTATAACTACCTACTGGCGATTGCCAGTAGGTAATATATATATATATATATATATATATATATATATATATATATATATATATATATATATATATATATATATATATATATATATATATACTAACCATGCGTTTTTGTATTGAAGAATGAGTTGGTGCATAAGTGTGTGGGTGGAGGATTTAATAGGTGTGTGACTGACTGTATAAGTTAGTAACTAAATGTGTCTTACTGAATGCATGGGTTAGTGACTAAACTGTTTGAATGTCTGTATCAGTCTCTCAGTTGTTGTGTAAGCTGCTGCATGGGTTGATGATTAGGTACATGACTTTCTATATGGGTTACTTATTGGCTGCATGAGTATCTGTATGGGTGCCTCAGTATTTGTGTGTGTGGGTGGGTGTGCGGTGTGTGACTTTCTGCCTACATGTGTGAGTGGATAATTTACTGAGTGTATGGGTTCAATAGTCCATGTGGAAATAGCAGTATAGGTGAGTGAGTGTGTGTATCAGTGTGTTGGTGAGTGAATGTATGTCTCACTGATATATGTGTGAGTAACTACATATGTGAAAGGCAGTATATGTGAGTGTTGGAGTATATAAATGACTATATGTGAGAGTGAGTAATTGTGAGAGTGGCTGCATAAATGAGTGAGTGCTTGTGTCAGTGACACAAGTATAAGAGAGTAAGTATATGTTAGTATCTGTATGAATAGGTTAGATAGTGAATGTATAACTGTATAGGTGAGTAAATGGCAGTGTTCTTGATTCTTTACATGACTAGCTAGGTGTGTCAATAACTATAGATCAGTGACGGTGTATGAGTGTTTGTATAGGTGTATGAGTACATATAATAGTGCTGTATTGATGAGTGACTGCATGTATGAGTAACTGTATGGGTGAATGAATGAATGTGTGTGTATAGCTAGGAATTAGTCAGTGGGTATATAGTAACTGCTATTGATTTGTCTATGGTTTCGAAAATGGCAGTCTGTATTTTAGAGTGAAGGTATCAAAGGTTATATTAGGGTATGAGGAGGTGCATCAGATTATCACGTGGATGATGTCATCAGTGATGTCATTTGAGATGTCATCAGTGATGTCATCAGTGATGTCACTGGCCATGTCATGAGTGATGTAATATGTGACATCATCAGCAGTGCATTGCGGAGGCACGAGTTATAGTTAGCTCTACTAACTATAACGTTCGAATTTCTCTGGTTTTGTACGAGTGAAATGTCCAACTAACTATAACGTCCCTGAAACCTATGGTTTTTTCAGTGAATTTCTATGTTTTTTTAAATGCTCATTTCTAACTATAACGTCCCTGAAACCTATGGTTTTTTCAGTGAATTTCAAAGGTTTTTTAAATGCTAATTTCTAATTATAATGTTCATTAAACCTATAGTTTTTTCAGTGATTTTAAATTATCATTTCATTCTCAACCTGGTGAAAACAGCCGATATCGCCAGTTATCCAGCAATAGCTTCCGCAAAAAAAAATCGCCACAAATGAGAGCAACAACTAATGCTAATAATATGCAGAGTAGGCGTTCCTATGCAAAAATAACACAAAAACACCACTTCCCGATATTTTCAACGAGCAGCCAAATCTGCGGTGTGATCCAAAAACAGGCGATAAGCTGTGTTAGCAGTAGGAATGTAACATCTGCCTTTTACTGGTATAAAGTAGGACGACTACCTACAGTGTGAAAGGGAGCCCAGCCCAGAATCACATCTGCAGACCAACACATGTCATAGAGCTACTGATCATGCACCTCCCTCACCCAAGAAGGCCACAAAACCCACTGTCACCATCCTCAGGACCTCCCTCCGGACCACACCCCCCCTACTACCACCGAGGCAGTGCACAAGAGGACAGCGAACCTTCCAAAAATGGCATGGCCCCTCAGCCACACAATAGCTGAATGTTGTGAGATGTGGCAACCAAACATGTGTCAAGGACGCAAGTCACCCACCAATAATAATGCACACAATACCAAGTGTAGCGGTGATGTGCTGGACAGACCCCACTATGCAGAGCACAAACCTCTCAATGTGTACATATACTGCTGGTGCTTGTAGTGTTGTGGACAGTGGACACAACCATGTTACCTCAGGCAGTGGGGAAGATCTTGTTCATGTACCTGTGTCCTCGTCCCCTGTAAGTGGAAGCGCAGTGGGCTGGTCCAATGCACGCCACTCCAGCGTAGAAGTGTGAATAAATAGGCCGGGGCTCTCGACGTGGTTCACTTGTGTGAAGGCCAACGCATCTGCCAGAGCAGCGGCCCTCACCCTGCCACGTGGCTGCCGCCATGACCGCGGGCCTACTCAACACAGGCCCCCTGCGAACACAGCGGCACAGCACCGCAGAGTTATGTCTGTACACACTACTGCCTTCGATCTACACTACAGACAGCAGGGCTCACAATTCAGATGGAGTCGCGATTGCAGATGACGCAGCCCAGTAGGCAAGACACATTGCTCCCAGTGCAGCCCGCCCGGACTACGCATCATCGCAGGCAGCGTACACGCTGAGCGCCAGAGGTACCACTAACTCAGTGCACCACAAGTCAACGCCACGTGGCCTTCTTAAGGCAGAATTCATTAGACAAAAGACATTGCTACCAGTGCGGCCCGCCCAGACCACGCATCATCGCAGGGTGCGCACACACTGAGTGCTTCAGGTGCCACTAACTCAGTGCACCACAAGTCACCGCCACGTGGCCTTACTGAGGCAGAATTCATTAGACAAAAGACATTGCTACCAGTGTGGCCCACCCGGACCACGCATCATCGCAGGGTGCACACACGCTGGTTGCTTCAGGTGCCACTAACTCACTGCACCACAAGTCATTACCACGTAGCCTTATTAAGGCAGAATTCATTAGACAAAAGACATTGCTACCAATGCGGCCCGCCTGGACCACGCATCATCGCAGGCTCCGCACATGCTGAATACTTCTGATGCCACTAACTGTGCAGCTCAACTCAATGCCACGTTGCTGTGGGCCCTTGCGGACCGCTGCCTCTGGCCTACACAGCGGTCAGCACGGCTCACAATTAAAATTGAGTCTTGATTAACTAATTACAGAGTTCAGTAGGCAACTAACTACAACGTCCCTGAAACCTACACAATATCCTTTTAGTATCCTTGCTTCAAGAACTTTTTTGATATCAATTATAGCTTTAGTACAATGACCAAATTCATTGCAAGTCCAAAGGAACACTGAATGGCAGTCTACACTGCGGCCAGAAGAGCTCACAGTTCGAATTCAGTCTTGATTCATTAATTTCAGAATCCAGTAGGCAACTAACTATAACGTCCCCGAAACCTACACATTTCGACAATGTATTCCATACATATTTCGTCTTTTGTTACCTACACTGTGGTCAGCAGAGCTCACAATTTACATTGAGACATGATTTATTAATTGCAGACAGAATTGTACTCTATGTTCTCGAGTTTTGTCAAGAGGAAGTGACAAAAAGCATTCCTCGATGTCTGTGCTGACTACTGCCTTCCATCTACATTGCGAACTGCAGGACTCACAATTCAGATCGAGTTGCAATTGCAGATGACGCAGTCCAGTAGGCAACAGACATTGCTACCAGTGCAACACTCCCGGCGCACGCATCATCGCTAGCTATGCACACGCGGAATGCTTCTGATGTCCCTACCTCAGTGCACCACAACTCATGGACCCTTTATGATAGAATCTTTTGTGTATGATTTCAGATCTGCTGCCCCTACCTCAGTGTACCACAAGTCATGGACCATTTACGATAGAATCTTTTGTGTATTTTTTTCACATCTGGTGCCCCTAACTTAGTGCAGCACAAGTCATGGACCCTTTATGATTGAATCTCTGTGTGTGATCCAATGATTACTGTTGTACTTGTTGCCACCACCAACCATTCCCTGAGGGCTGGTTTACACTCCCCCCACACGCATCCAGCACAGACGTCACTGGACATGTGATCCTGGTAATAAAAAGGGGCCGAGCGCACGTGCCTGTACTCAGTTCCACTATCTATCTAACTGTATCCGTGTGTTCATTATGTATGCATGATGCTGCCCCTGGGCCCTACCACATTACATTCTTTTGTGGACAGCGCTTGCAACCATGTTACCTCTGGCAGTGGGGAAAACTTTGGTTATGTAACTTTGTCTCGGTCATTGTATAAGTACATAGGGAGAGACTGGATCATTAGAGTACTGCAAGGAGAGTGTATAGTGAATTTAAAAGTGCTCCGGAATTGGCGGAGTGATTCGATAAGTACATATGTTGGCGTAGCCTAACCCCCAAGCACGAGCTTGGCTGCACTCCATGTGCCAAAAACTGAAATTTGGGCTTTGCATGACCCTGTATTGCTACAGCTGCAACAATCCACTGAATGTGCAATAAACATTCATATCAAATATGGATGAATGTAGGGTCAGTGATTCCCCCTACCTTTCATGTTGGCCATGTTTTAGGTCTTGGGGCACAGGGTGACACATTGGCGCTTGCGGCCCGGGTGGCGGCAGCACTACAACAGGGACACCCGCATCAGTTGATTCCTCATACAGCCCAGGACGGAACCAAACCCAGAGCTCCGGAGTCATTGTTCACAGCCTCACTCAGGACTGGCATACGCCAGGCCAGCCCAATCCGCTTACGCATATAGGGAGGGACAACAACACTACATGGCCCAGATTTTCATTGTAGTGATCTGCTGCTCTCAGGTCTAGTTGTCA
This sequence comes from Triturus cristatus, assembly GCF_964204655.1. Lineage (NCBI taxonomy): Eukaryota > Metazoa > Chordata > Amphibia > Caudata > Salamandridae > Triturus > Triturus cristatus. The sequence continues at coordinate 1,151,680,815 of NC_140583.1, read as the reverse complement.
GTACGCCGCAGCCACTCTCTGACGGCTGGTTTACACCCACACCACACCCATCAAGCACAGGCGTCACAGGACACGTGACCATGCCAATAAAAAGGACTGGGCGCACGTGCTCCACGCCATTTCCATTTCAGACTTGGTGCACCGGATGCACTGTGGCCGGCACAGGCACACTGCCACGGGACGGTGACTTTCGGTGCACTGAGGTAGGGGCACAGTAAGTGCTGAGCGGGTGTGCAGCCTGCGATGATGTCCCGTCCCAGTGGTCCGGACTGGTCAGGTTTTGTGTGCCCTGCTGGACCGCAGTGTAGGCCTGAGCCATCGACCAGCGGGGGCCTACCGCCACGTGGCGTGGCCTCACTGGTCACAGAATTAGTGGCACCGCAAGGGCTGAGCGGTTGTGCAACCTGCGATGATGGCGGGTGCACTGGTATGTCCTCTGCCATGGTAAAATCAAGACGCAGCACCAAATGTGAGACCTGGTTGCCTGTGGAGCGGGGCTGCATGATGTGGAGGCTGCTCTGTCCGCGGAAAGGTGAGCAGTGAGGCCTGGGTGCGCAGGGGCGGGCAGACACCTCTGGGCGGAGGGAGTGGATGGGGTGAAGCAGCCTGGGTGCACAGCGGCGGCCAGGCACCTCTAGGCAGTGAAAGTGGATGGGGTGCAGCAGCCTGGATGCACAAAGGCGGGACAGCGATTTAGGTGTGCACAGTCGTATGTACTCTGCCATTACTGATTTTGTACCATGTTTCAGATGAGTGAGCTTCAGGGCTCCACTATGTCCCGGCACGTGGTTGGAGACACACCGGTGGCGGAAAGGTGAGCTGTGAGGGTTTTGTCCACAGTGTGGGCACTCACTGTTCCTCTCCATCTCTTCCTTTCTCTCCCTCACACTCTTTCTCTCTCTCTTCCTCTCTCTCACACTGTTTCTCTCTTTCTCTCTCTCTTCCTCTCTCACTCTTTCTGTCTTCCTCTCTCTCTCTTCCTCTCTCTCACTCTTTCTCTCTCTCTCTCTCTTTTGATGGATGCATGACGCACTATCTTAGCTTGCTTTTTGTAATGGCAGGCCTGCGATGATGCGTTGCCATCCTGGTAATCAACACCCACTCTGAATTGGGAGCTTGGCTTGACCACGTGTACGCAACGGCTGAGGAGGTTGCTTCGGCACTTGGTGGACCCTCTTACAGAAACACCGGTAGCGGAAGGTGAGCAGAGAGGCTTGTTTCCGCAGCAGCGTGCAGTCACCTCTGGGTGGTGGGAGTTGATAGTGTGCAGCAGCCTGGGTGCACAAGAGCGGGCAGACACCTCCGAGCAGTGGGAGTGGATGGGGTGCAGCAGCCTGGGTGCACAGGAGTGGGCAGACACCGCTAGACAGTGTGAGTGGATGAGGTGCAGCAGTCTGAGTGCACAGGAACGGGCAGTCACCTCCGGGCACTGGGAGTGGATGGGGTGCAGCAGCTTGGGTGCACAGCAATGGGCAGACACCTCTGGGCAGTGGGAGTGGATAGGGTACAGCAGCCTGGGTGCGCAGAGGCAGGCAGACACCTCTGGGTGGCAGGAGTCGATGGGGTGCAGCAGCCTGAGTGCGCAGGGCGGACAGACACCTCTGGGTGGCAGGAGTCGATGGGGTGCAGCAGCCTGGGTGTGCGGAGGCGAAACAGAGGATTACGCGTGTGCAGTTGTATGTACTCTGCCATTACTGATTCTATACTATGTTTCAGATGACTAAACTTGAGGTCTGCACTATGTCTCGGCACGTGGTTGGAGACACACCGGTGGCAGAAAGGTGAGCTGTGAGGATTTTCTCCTTGTCAACACTCACTCTACCTCTCCATCTCATCCTTTCTCTTTCTCACACTCTGTCTCTCTTTCTCTGTCTCTTCCTCTCTCTCTCATTCTTTCTTTCTCTCTCTCTTCCTCTCTGTCTCACTCTTTCTCTCTCTCTCTTCCTCTCTCTCACACTGTTTCTCTCTTTCTCTCTCTCTTCCTCTCTCTCTCACTCTTTCTCTCTTTCTCTGTCTTCCTCTCTCTCTCTCTTTCTTTCTTTCTCTCTCTCAATCTTTCTCTCTCTCTCCTTTGATGGACGCATGACGCACAAGCTTATCTTTCTGTTTGTCTTGCAGGCTGTGATTCACAAATTGTTGAGGGATGACACGCCATGCCTGTACCTACTTTTATTTTGTTGTTTTGTTTAAATAAAATGCTTTATATGTAAATCCATAGATGACTGAGATTCTTATTTGTCCAACCTCACATGCATGTTCTTAATTCTAATTCTGCGACATCAGCCAATTTGTTACGTTCCAGATTTCCTAAGGTTGCTCTCACATTTGTTTGTGGGGGGTGGCGGTGAGGGGGGATAGCGGACAAGGGGCTGGTGGTGGGGGGGTGTCAGATCAGCGTTGGGTGTCCGAGCTGCATGATCGTTGGCTCCATTTCATCTGTTGTCATTCAGGTGTGGCTCTGGGCTGGGCTCTCTTTCATGTTGCATGTTGTAGTCCGACTTTACACCAGCTCAGAGCAGGTGTAAACTTCCTACTACTAACACACCTTATCGCCTGTTTTGTACTCTCTTTGACGATCTTGTTGGTGGTTGAGAAACTTGCGAAGTGATGTGTTCACTGCTTTTTGCACAGGTACGCCTACTCTACATATCATTCGCAATATTTGCCGTGGTCATCTGTGATGATGCTTTTTGAGGCTGCTATCGCTGGTAAACTGGTGATATGGGCTGTTTGCTACAGCTTGTGAATGGTGCTTTAAATTTATCACCATTTTGGTTGCGATAAAGTGCCGTTAACTCGGCGATGTGTCCTTCAGAATAGCCCCAATCCCCCCAATATGCAGTTATAAACCGTGAAATGCTGTTAGAAAACATTACAAAAATTAATGAAGAACTCGACAAGAATCATGACCAAAAGGAACTCATAACCAAATCTCGTAAAGAAATCAGTGAACGGCTGCGCAAACATGAAGATCGGATCAAAACTCGTAAAGCGCATAAGTTTGCCCGGGATCAGGCAGATTACGAACAAGGACGAATATATACTTTTTCTCGGAAATTTGACAATGCTAAAAAACTGAAATTCAACAACAAGATTTCCGTGAACCCATTGGAGCGGCATCAAGACCACACTGAAGTCATATCAGGAAGTGAAGATGACACAGCATCAACTTCGAGTATGGTTAGCTCAGATCTCAGCAGTCACGAGGGAGGCAATTCCAAGATGGTGTTGAACTTGGGGGAAGAAATCGATTTTTTAGTGGGAGACCGAAGACAAACGCTCCGTCCGAGGAACCGTGGTACAGAAAGAAGCGGTAATTGATTTAACCATCACAAATCTATCCGACATTACATTAACAGCAGCAGAAAAACAACTTCTTGCTCTTGGCCTCAATTTCTGTCCTGAAAGTTCATTTAATTATGCCAGTACCAGGGTCGACATTTTTTGTTTTATCCGAAAACTGAAACTTAAAAAGTTTTTCACCATCAAATCAGGAAATGCAATCAACGACAAAGAAAAGGAAAATCAAAACAGTACTAGTTCATGCTCAGTCGTTCTAGCATCCGATGCTGAATTTTTTCTAACTCTTCATGACTTAGGGGCTCTATCCTCCAATCTGTCACAATCAGATGATAGGGAAGAAAACAGCATACAAAATCGATTGCAGAAAATCAACATACACCAGAAAGGAGCCGGAGAGAGTCCTTTCAAATCTAAAAGTACATTTATTCCTATCATGCCCAAAGATGCAATTGACATTTTTCATGAATGCGTAATTGAAGATTTGAAAAAACTGAATCGAACAGTTATCAAACAACGTCATCGTAAGAAAAACTACAACCTAACACAGTACATAAGGCTGATGAATAAACTGAGTAACAACCAAGAGGTGATCATAAATAAATCCAACAAGGGAGGAAACATTGTTCTATGGCCTAAAAAAGAATATATCAAAGAGGCAATGAGACAGCTAAACGACGAACAATGTTACTACAAATCCAATGGAAGTGATTACAAGAAGGCAAAAGAAGCGATCAAAAAATTACTACATCAATATAAGAGACAAGGTTTAATTTCGTCAGCCGAATTTGACCATCTCCACATTGAACACCCGGTAATTCCCATACTGTCTCTTATACCCAAGATTCATAAAATGGTCGCCCCAACACCAGGCAGACCAATAACATCTGCAATCAACAGCATGAGTGAGCATATTTCACAATACATTGATTTTATATACCCCTCGGTGTTTGAAAGACTTAAGAAGTACTCAAGTACCACGCTGAGAGCCACGTAAAAAACAAACTAGAAGAGGGTATGTCGGCCCCCCTCCCATGGCCAATTCCGGCCCTGAGGACCCCATCCCCCAGGGCCTGGCCTCACCGTTAGTGACTGTGGGGGGAGCCCCAATGCCCCCACGGTCCCACCGGCTCCCCACGTCCTGCAGGAGCCGGCATTGCTTTTCCACACGGGGAGCTGCTGACATGCAGCTCCCCGTGTGGAAAAGCAATCAGCTTTGGATTTTGGAAGCGAGAGCAGGTTTGCCTGCTCTCGCTTCCAAAATCCAAAGCAAGTTTGCTATGACAGGGCAGGAGCCGCGCGGCTCCTGCCCTTTCATAGCAAACAGCAGTGTCCCGGGGGTGGGTACCCCGGGACACTGCAGGAGCCGGCCCTGGGGGGTGGCGGTCCCCAGGGCCATCACGGGCTCCAGGAGGAGGTCCGTGTGCCCCCCTCCCAATATGAGTGAAGCCCCGGGGAGGTGGTGGTCCCCAGGGCTGTGGGGGCCTCAGCGGGCCCCCACTATTATTTTTTAAGAAATGCCCCCAGGACCTAGCCCACCCGGGGGTCTCATTAAAATAAAATGCGGGAACCCGCGCTTCATTGTTTTTTTAACAATTTCGGCGGAATTCACGACCCCAGCGCGTATTGCGCCGAATTTAAAAAAAAATTGTTTTTTTGGCCCTAGGGGTCCTTCTGGGACCCCTTGAGCAGGTCTAGGGGGTCAGAGTGTTTCTACCCTGCCCCCTTCTCTTGTTTTATATCTTTGTTTCTCTGTTTTCTGGTGACTCGCTTCTACCGAGTCACAAGATGGCTGCCAACACTTCCTGGTTTGGAGTGTCGACAGCCAATTAGAATGAAGCTCGTGATCGTGGCAGCCAATTAGAATGAAGCTCGTGGTCGGAAGGGTTCGCAACTCCACCGCTGCCCTAGATATCGAAACTTTTATTATTTTGAATTGCTCAGCAACTACTGAACGGATTTAAACCATTTTAAAAAAAAAGGTTGCTTACAAGCACTACCTTTTTGCCAAATTTGGGGTAATTCCGTTCAGCAGTTTTGGCTGTAGCCTTGCCCAAAGTTTCCTATGGGAAATTGATTTTTTGACTCTAATTTTTACAATGCTTTTTGTCACTTCCTCTTGACAAAATCCAAGAACATAGAGTACAATTCTCTCTGCAATTAATAAATCAAGACCCAATTCAAATTGTGAGCTCTGCTGACCGCAGTGTAGGCCAGAGGCAGCGGTCAGCAAGGGCCCAGAGACATGTGGCATAGAGTTGAGCTGCACAGTTAGTGGCACATGAAGCACTCAGCGTGTGCACAGCCTGCGATGAGCTGTGGTCTGACTCCCAGAGGGAGAGCAACGGGCCTGCTAGCAGACAACCTGAAGCTGTTCATCCGCACTTACATGTAGCTCCAACTAATAAACACAAGGGCTCTTTTTAGAGCCGCCTTATATTCTCAATATTGGCTTGCAGAGTGACAGCTGCGGTCCTGCTAGCAGAGAAAGACCTGCGGGCCGTCGAGCAGGCTCGCAGAGGGAGAGATGCGGCCCGTGGGCTCGGCTCGCAGAGGGAGACATGCGAGACGGCTCGCAAAGGCACAGCAGCGTACTAGCTTGCAGAGGGAGAGTGTTGTAATCAAAAGTAGGTCCACTCCAAGTAGTATCTTTAGATAACTTTATTTCAGGTTAAGATCTGTGTGGGTGTCGTAGGTACGTCACCCTGTGGGTGGTGTGTTTGAGTTGATTCTTGGGGTTAGGTCACTCTTTGTTACCACCTGAGTATGTGTTGTCAAGTTCACTTTTACACATGAAGTCCCTCGTGGTCATCCCCTGGTGTTGTTCTGAGAGTGTGTGTATCTCTCTGTTGGGGGTGTGTGTATGAGTTGTCTCTTAGGTTCTGAGCCACTCTAGCCTACCACTATTTTTGAAGTTGTGAGTGTAATTGGTGTGTTACCTTTGTGGGCAATGTTTCGTAATTGACCCCTTGTGGGTGTTGTGGGATTGTGTTTACCTCTCAGTGTTGTGGGGTGTATGTGAGAGGACTCTATGTTTTGGAGCCTCTCTGGCCTACCACTATTTTTTGTGGTTGTAGGTGGACTTAGGTTTGTCTCCCTTGTGGGATTTGGGTAGAGTTGACTATCTTTTTGAGTCACTCGTATCTACCACTTTTGTGTGCTTGGTAGATGAATGTCGCTTCACCTTCAGCTTTTCCGTTTCTGCGGAGCATTTTATTGTGTTTTTCTCCTACCTTTCCTGCTTGTCTTATGGCATGGATCTTTGTCCCGCATTGACTATGGGTTTTGTTGTGGTGTTTTCTCTTTTGCACCTCTTTTTGTGTGTGGAAAGGGAGTGGATGTGTATGGGTGTTGTCTGTTCCCTTTCTTTTGCGGGCTTATGTGTGAGAAAGTTATGCTTCAGAGAGCTGTGGTCTGACTCGCACAGGGAGAGCAACGGGCCGACGGGCTTGCTAGCAGACACACAGCTATGAGCTAATGGGCTGGCTCGCAGAGGTAGAGCTGCAGGCCAGAGAAGGTTGTTGGGGGCTATGCTTCAGAGAGCTGTGGTCTGAATCCCTGAGGGAGAACAATGGTCTGACGGGCCTGCTAGCAGACACATAGCTACTAGCTAATGGACTGGGTCGCAGACGAAGAGCTGAGAGCCGACCGGTGGTTCGCAGACAGAGACTTGCGAGCCGGCGGGCCGGCTCATAGAGGAAGAGCTGCGAGCCAACTGGCTGGCTCATAGAGGGAAAGCTGTGGCCCGTCAGCTCGCAGAGGGACAGCTGCAGGCCAGCTCGCAGAGGAAAAGCTGCAGGCCGACTGGCATAGGGAAAGGTGCGGGCCGTCGGCTTGCAAAGGGTTAGCTGCGGGACAGTGATGTGGGGAGAGGGAGCATGAAGGGGGTATCTCGCAGAGAGAGAGCTGCGGTATATTTCCAGTCAACTGCGGGCCCGAGAACTCGCACATGAAGAGCTGCGAGCCGACCGGTGGTTCGCAGAGGGAGAGTTGCGGTCCCGAGAAGGTTGTTGGGGGCTATGCTTCAGAGAGCTGTGGGCTAACTCGCACAGAGAGAGCAACGGGCCGACAGGCCTGCTAGCAAACACACAGCTACAAGCTAATGGGCTGGCTCGCAGAGGTAGAGCTGCGGGCCCGACGGCTCGCAGACGCAGAGCTGCGAGCCGACGGACTAGCTTCTAAAGGCATAGCTGCTAGCTGGTGATGTGGGGACAGGGAGCATGAAAGGGGTATCTCGCACAGACAGAGCTCCGGTATGTTTTCAGAGTTGCCTCGCAGAGGTAGAACTACGGACTCGATGTCTTGTAGACAGAGAGATGCGAGCTGACGTGAACTGAATCACAAAATGGCTGCCAACAGTTCCTAGTTTCAACAGTTTGCACGCAGGCTCTCAGAGGAAGAGCTGCGGCCCATGGGCTTGACTCGCAGAGGGAGAGCTACGGGCCGTCTGCTCGCAAAGGCACACCAGCATACTGGCTTGCAGAGGTAGAGAGCTGCGAGTCGATGCAGCAGCGTACTAGCTCGCAGAGGTAGAGAGCTGCGAGCCGACGGACTGGCTTCTAAAGGCATAGCTGTGAGCTGGTGATGTGGGGAGAGAGAGTGTGAAAGGGGTATCTCGCACAGACAGAGCTCCGGTATATTAAATTGCCCCCGGGACCTTTGTTTTATTTTCACTCGATGCGAGGCACAAGATGGCTGCTAACACTTCCTGGTTTGAAGTGTTAGCAGCCAATCACGCTCGTGCTCGTGAGTTAGGCTCCGCCCAGATATACATATAAAGTTATATCAAAGAAAGAAGCATATTGTTGCACAAAAGAAGGGATAAGCGCAATTTTAATTTGCAAAATTTTGCACATCTTGCCATAGTTTGCACAAATAAACTGTTTACATATTTATTTATTATGTTTACAAGTAGCAATGCCCTACAAAACAATTTGAAGTGGTTTTATATTCATACAAAAATATATTTTTTATACAGAAATTGTTTTAAAAATATTTTAATGTATTTAACATATTTATATAAACCACTGGAAATGTATTTTATAATATTGCATTAATGCAGTTTAAAATAACAGAATAATCGCAACAAGCAATTGTTTTACTTTATGAATGTAAACATCTACCTCTCAACATTACCTGTTATATTAAGCGAAGTATTTCTACTGTGTCTGTTGGTGATGGTCACGTGATTCATGACGTAATAGGTAAAAGCAATGGCGGATGTAATACTCTTTGTGTGATCAAGGGCACTCAGTGCTCGAAACGCGTCGCAGAGGGAGAGTCAGATGAAATAAAATCTTCCTGCCTGAGCCGTGAGGGTCCGTTTCTCCTTTTTTCCCGCTGTGTAAGCTGTGAAAGCAGAAGCTACGTGGATGTATGGAGAATGCACTATTCATAGTTACTACGGAAGCGGATTGTCTCCGACAACGGTACCCCTTCCTCACAAGTTGGCCGCCGCCTACAATCAAAAACCAAAAGAATTCCGGGGAGGAGTAACAAGTGGTGGCCCCCTACAGCAGCGCAATTCATCACGGAAGCCGAGAGGGATTACGAAGCTATCTAGGTCGGAGGACCCGGTAACAACGCAGTCCGGCGGTGAGTGATCTGAATGTCTGCACGTAGGTGAGGAGGTACGGCTCATTAGCAGATAGTGGTGGGATACAGCGGACGCTGACCCCAATACATATACAAAGACTCTCTCCCCGCTAAAGAAAATGTCAGCCAGCCTAGTGAATGAGCGGGAAGAAGCAGCCGAAGAATTGTTTGGCAGCCTGCCCAGAACTAACACCAACATAAGGAATACGGAGGGCAGTCAGAACATCAGTGACCAAGATGTTAAACAACTTTTGAGAAATTTGGAAAAAAAGATGAAAAGTGAAATAACCAAATGGTGGGAACATAAATCCCTTCCTAAGTATGAAGAAGTGGGACGAGTTCCCCGGGGACGGAGAATCCTTTTGGCGCAAAGTTTCGAGGAACCAAACCCCGCCATGCTGTTAGAATGGGGGGAAAGTAATTTGGTGGCATCCATGAACTTGGTCAAAATCTTGATAAAATATGCAGTTATAAACCGTGAAATGCTGTTAGAAAACATTACAAAAATTAATGAAGAACTCGACAAGAATCATGACCAAAAGGAACTCATAACCAAATCTCGTAAAGAAATCAGTGAACGGCTGCGCAAACATGAAGATCGGATCAAAACTCGTAAAGCGCATAAGTTTGCCCGGGATCAGGCAGATTACGAACAAGGACGAATATATACTTTTTCTCGGAAATTTGACAATGCTAAAAAACTGAAATTCAACAACAAGATTTCCGTGAACCCATTGGAGCGGCATCAAGACCACACTGAAGTCATATCAGGAAGTGAAGATGACACAGCATCAACTTCGAGTATGGTTAGCTCAGATCTCAGCAGTCACGAGGGAGGCAATTCCAAGATGGTGTTGAACTTGGGGGAAGAAATCGATTTTTTAGTGGGAGACCGAAGACAAACGCTCCGTCCGAGGAATCGTTACAATCAAACAGGAAAAGGAGGAACACAAGACGAAGAGCAAGGAGAAAGAAGCACAAAACCACAACAAAAGAAAAAACAGCAGTGGTACAGAAAGAAGCGGTAATTGATTTAACCATCACAAATCTATCCGACATTACATTAACAGCAGCAGAAAAACAACTTCTTGCTCTTGGCCTCAATTTCTGTCCTGAAAGTTCATTTAATGATGCCAGTACCAGGGTCGACATTTTTTGTTTTATCCGAAAACTGAAACTTAAAAAGTTTTTCACCATCAAATCAGGAAATGCAATCAACGACAAAGAAAAGGAAAATCAAAACAGTACTAGTTCATGCTCAGTCGTTCCAGCATCCGATGTTGAATTTTTTCTAACTCTTCATGACTTAGGGGCTCTATCCTCCAATCTGTCACAATCAGATGATAGGGAAGAAAACAGCATACAAAATCGATTGCAGAAAATCAACATACACCAGAAAGGAGCCGGAGAGAGTCCTTTCAAATCTAAAAGTACATTTATTCCTATCATGCCTAAAGATGCAATTGACATTTTTCATGAATGCGTAATTGAAGATTTGAAAAAACTGAATCGAACAGTTATCAAACAACGTCATCGTAAGAAAAACTACAACCTAACACAGTACATAAGGCTGATGAATAAACTGAGTAACAACCAAGAGGTGATCATAAATAAATCCAACAAGGGAGGAAACATTGTTCTATGGCCTAAAAAAGAATATATCAAAGAGGCAATGAGACAGCTAAACGACGAACAATGTTACTACAAATCCAATGGAAGTGATTACAAGAAGGCAAAAGAAGCGATCAAAAAATTACTACATCAATATAAGAGACAAGGTTTAATTTCGTCAGCCGAATTTGACCATCTCCACATTGAACACCCGGTAATTCCCATACTGTATCTTATACCCAAGATTCATAAAATGGTCACCCCAACACCAGGCAGACCAATAACATCTGCAATCAACAACATGAGTGAGCATATTTCACAATACATTGATTTTTATTTACAGGACTTGGATAAGAGTTTACCCAGCTATGTGAAAGATACTGGTGACTTTTTGAACAAGATAAATACAATTCACTGGAAAGATGGCTGGTGTCTACTAACATTAGACATTGAATCACTGTACACCAGCATTGACCATACAGCAGGACTAAAAGCTATCATATACTTTCTAAACACAAGACCGTGTGAATATCTCAGTCATAATGAAATGATATGCGAACTGACTGCCTGGTGCCTTAACAACAATTTCTTTATGTTTGATAAAGCTATTTGGAAACAAGAAAGGGGCGTGGCTATGGGGTCTTGTTTCTCCCCCAGCTATGCATGCTTGCATGTTGGCTGGTGGGAGGAACAAGTCTTGAGGAAAATATCTAGCATAGACCATGTCCATCATTGGCTAAGATTTATTGATGACGTTTTTTGCGTATGGGATGGTGATGAAGCAAGTGCACAAGATTTTGTCGTCACACTTAACAACAACTCTAGCAATCTCAAATTTACCTCAAACATTAGTAGAGATAAAGTAGATTTCTTAGATGTACAAGTATTAATTAGCAACGGTACATTAGAGACTACACTGTTCAGAAAACCAACAGCTGGAAACAGTATACTTCACACTAGCAGCAAACATCCCAGACACCTCATTGAAAGCATTCCATTTGGTGAGCTACTAAGACTCAAGCGTATCTGTAGCTCCCAACAGGAATATACAAAATGCTCTAAAGACATGATAGAGAGACTAAAATAGAGAGGATACAGTGATTCCACTCTCAATAAAGCCCTTAAAAAGACAGACGATAGACCCAGAGAATCTTTACTAGCCCCCAAAGAACCTACTGTTAGCAATGATGATGAATGTCCACGGTTTATTACTACATTTAGTAAACAAGTAAAGAAAGTAAAATCAATCATCAAAAAGAACTGGCCCATTATACTTACTGATGGGGTTCTAGGCAGTAGACTACCTGAATTACCCACCATCACATATAGAAAATCTAGATCCATGAGAACTGAATTAGTAAAAACAAGTCCAGAACTCAATATGGCGACTACATGGCTGAAACCCAAAACAGGTTTTTACAAATGCTTATCATGCCGCGCCTGTAAATTTGGCGCCAACACTACTCATTATAAAACTCCCTTCTCTGATATCCCTGTTGCGATTGAGGGTAGTTTTGGATGCAAGACTGAGTATGCGGTGTATGTTTTGACGTGCACTTGTGGCTTACGCTACGTTGGTAGCACTAAGCTGCAGGTGCACGTCAGAATTTTACAGCATCTCAGAGCCATTGTAAACAACGATAGTGCATACCCAGTCGCCAGACATTTCAGATTGATTCATAATAATGAGTTAAGCTGTCTCTCGTATTATGTCATCAATGCAGTAAGCCCTTTGCGAAGGGGAGGCAACAGAGAGAAACTTCTAAGAAAATTAGAAACACGCATGATTTTAGAACTGGACAGCAAAAGCCCGTATGGGTTGAATACCACTGAAGATATGTACAATTATTTGTAAGTTATGCACAAATAAAATACTGATGCAACTATTTCAACCCAATAAGACAACCAGATGAGTATTCAGTGTATCAGATAGTAAAAACTCTAGAATGAAAGAATTTTTTATCTCACTGTGAGCGTGGTGATTCAGCGGGCTGGAAAAGCAGGCAAGGAGGCCGTATATAGTGTGCAATAGTCTACTTTTATTGTGCCCAAGGCACTCCGTGCAACAGGAAAGTATACAGTTCCGAAACAGGAGGATAAACTAGTACCGATGAAGGGTCCGTCTGTCGCGGTCGTCTTCGCTGGAGCTCCCCTGACGTCCAGACCGTCGTCGTCGGCCGCAGGTAGGAGGGTGGATGGGCACCTCGGAGGGCAGTAAGACAAAAACACAGAGGGAGCCGTTAGTCCTGCTGGCGCACTATGTCGTTGCTGTAACCGTCACCGGGAGTGGTAAAGGAGAAAGAGAACGTGAGGAAAAAGGACGGGGAGAAGGGGGGGGGGGGGGTATGCTGAAGAAAAGAGGGGTGCTCGGAAAGGGGCGTGCAGGCTACTATTTACACTGTGTAAGATGCTATAAAATATTTACAACTGGGTCCTATCAGGGTGCAATGGCGTGCCTAAGATAGAGAGACTAGATATATCTATAAGGGAACTACTATACATACGGGCACCTAGGGTGCTATACCGAAGGAAGCTGGTACTCACGGGCTCCGCCGTAACTCTCATCCGAGTTACGGCCGCTCTTCAGCCACCTCCGGGGGATTCCACCAGTCTTCGGACCACTCTTCGGGTTCGCCGCTCTCGTCCTCTCCTTTCGCCGTGCCTCCTGCCGAAATCTCCTGCCACGATCCTCCGACGACTTCGGCCTCTCGTCTCCCTTCTTTTCTATCTCCGGCTGGGAACGGGGAGGAGGGACTTCCGGGAGCAAGAGGTAGTCCTTCCGGTGGGTCGTCGTTCGGGATAGGCTTCTGTAATAGAGAGTGGGGCGGGGTTCCTGTGGTCACGGACGCTGTGGTTGAAACCCCGGATCGCGCACCCTGGAAGGGAGGATTGCGGGGAAGTGATACCCCGGGCAGGGTGAGTAAGGGAGGCAGGACCCAAGGGAGGGAGTCTCCGTCACATTCCCTTCCCCTAGCTGTCTTTCTTGTAGCTGGTGTGGACAGTGGATAGCGTGAGAGAAAGTCCGCGTTACCCTGTTCTACACCCTTCCGATGTACTGTTGTGAAGTGGTAGGGTTGGCGGGCCAGAAACCACCGCAGGACACGGTCATTGTGCCCTTTGTTCCGAGCCATCCACTCAAGGGGGGCGTGATCGGTGAAGATGGTAAAGTCGCGCCCTTCTAGATAATAACGAAGGCTTTCCACAGCCCATTTAATTGCCAATGCTTCCTTCTTCACGACGGCATAGTTCTTTTCTCGTGGGAATAGTTTCCTGCTGAGGTAGAGGATGGGTTTTTCGTTCCCCTCGGGGTCTTTTTGTGATAGCACCGCCCCTAATCCCTGTTCTGAAGCGTCTGTCTGGAGTAAGAAGGGTTGTGAATAATCAGGGCTTACTAACACGGGACTGGAGGTCAGGGCGTTCTTCAGATCCGAAAAAGCATGCCATAATAAGGGCGTCGGGTTTTTCAGGATGGCCTCTGTTTTCGTGGATTTCTTTAATAGGTCAGTGAGCGGGGCTGCCCTTTGGGAGAAATTAGGCACAAACCTTCGATAGTATCCAAGGAGACCCAGAAAGGCACGTAGGTCCCTTCTGGTCTGGGGGAATGGGAGGGAACGTATTGCTTCTGTTTTGCTTCTCTGGGGCCGGATGAGGCCCTCACCCAGGAGGTATCCTAAATATTTAACGGTTTGAGCCGCTAGGGTGGTTTTGGCAGGGTTAATCCTAAAACCGTAAGAGCCCAAGGAGGTAATGACATTGTGAAGATGTTCCAAGTGTTGTGGCCAGGTATCGCTATAAATGACTATATCATCGAGATACGCTCCTGCATACTGAGTGTGAGGCCGTAAGATGTGATTCATAGCCCTTTGGAATGTGGCGGGTGCGCCATGGAGGCCAAACGGGAGGACGAGGAACTGTTATAATCCTTCTGGGGTCGAAAATGCTGTTTTCTTTCGGTCTTCTTTTCTGAGGGGTATCTGCCAATACCCCTTACAGAGGTCTAATGTGGAGATGTACTGGGCTTTCCCTATGCGCTTGACCATCTCGTCGACGCGGGGCAATGGATACGTGTCAAAGGAAGAAATCTTATTGACTTCCCAGAAATCGATGCAAAATCTAACAGACCCGTCGGGTTTGGGTACAAGCACTATTGGAGAATTCCAGTCGCTTACAGAGGGTTCTATAATGCCCATTTTTAACATTTGTTCTATTTCCTGGTGTATAATCGCCCTGCGGGCTTCAGGGACCCTATATGGCCTTTGTCGGACCACCTTCCCAGGACTCGTTTGTATGGCGTGTTCTGTGATGGTGGTATGACCGGGTAAAGACGAAAACACCTGTCGTAATGGATAGAGGCGATGCTTGAGCTCTGTACTCAGGGGTGTGGGTAGGACGGGGTCTATGCAAGGGGAAAAGGAGAGGGAGTCCCGACCCACAGAGCTGGCTAGGACGGGACGAGGACCTTCTCATTTTTTTAGTAAGTTGACATGATAAATCTGGGCGGTACCCCGTGTGGGGTCCAGTTGTACTTTGTAGGTGACAGGGGTTACTTGTCGATGGATGGTATAGGGGCCTTGCCACTGTCCTAGGAGTTTTTGGTCGGATGAAGGCATCATCAATAGCACTAAATCTCCCACGGAGAAGACCCGGTGTTTGGTGCCCCTATCGTACTGAGCCTTCTGTTTCTCCTGGGCCTGTGTTAGATTCTGGTGTACGATGTCCCTTATTAGAGACAAGTGTGTTTTGAGGTTCTCTGTGTATTCTGGGAGGGGACGAGTGCGATCTGGTTCTGTCTCCCAGGCTTCTTGGGCCATATCCAATAGGGACCGAGGGGATCGACCATACAACAATTCGTAGGGTGAATACCCTGTGCTGCTCTGAGTTTTACAACGGATTGCGAATAAGGCAAGGGGTAGCATTTCCTCCCACCTCTTCGCTTCCAGACCTAATAGTTTCTTTAGGGTTTGCTTTAAGGTGGCATTGTATCGCTCCACCAACCCATCGGTTTGCGGATGATACGCCGAGGTACGTATCTGTTTAATCCCCAATTGGGAGCAGACCTGTTTCATAAGGGCTGAGACGAAAGGAGTGCCCTGATCCGTCAGGATCTCCCTGGGAAATCCTACCCTTGAGAACACAGAGATGAGGGCTTTAGCAACGTTTTGGGTAGTGGGTTGCCGCAGTGGAAGGGCTTCAGGAAAACGGGTGGCGTAGTCCACGATAACGAGGGCGTATCGACAGCCACTTCGGGAGGGTATCAAGGGCCCTATGATGTCCATCCCTACCCTACTGAAAGGGACGTCAATAACGGGAAGGGGCTGTAGGGGTACCCTAGGGGGCCGGTATCTACTATGTTTTTGACAGACCGGGCACTCCCTGCAATAAGTTTTGACGGTTTGGTGTACCCCTGGCCAATAGAATCTATCTAAGATCGCTTGGCTGGTTTTCTCGTCTCCGAAATGTCCACCCAGGAGGTGGATGTGGGCAAGAAACAGGACCTTCTCTCGAAAGGGGCCGGGTATGAGAAGTTGTGGTTTTTGTTGGGTCCCTCCCTTCCGATACAGCAACCCATGTTTCTTAAAGAAGTAAGGACATACTATAAGGGGATCCTCGTGGTCTACTGCCTTGGCCCAAGCTTCCTGCAGCACAGGATCCTCTTGCTGGGCTGCCCTGAATTCTCTGTCGGTTTGCCATGGGTGTTCGTCGAGGATCACTGGGAAAACACCAGCGTACTCCCTTTTCTCCTTCTTTTTCTGTGCCTTGGTTTTCGGTGTTTTGGGTTCAATCCCAGGGGAGGAAGGCCCCTGAGGGTACGGGGCTTCTTCCCACCAACGGGTCAGGGAATCTGTTGTTTCTTGTAGAAGTCCTGGTAGGCCCATGTAGTCACTTCCCAGAATGGCCTGTTCCGGGAGAGTAGGGACAAGACGAACGGAGAGGGTGGTTCCGGGATCTTTGGGGTGTTGGACTCGTACTTGGGTGATGGGGTACTTTTTTGTATCTCCATGAACGCACTGAATGGCGACCATACCAGACGTAGGGCCCACAGGTTTAGGCAAGAGCTGGGGCCGGAGAACGCTCTGTCGACACCCCGAATCAGCCAAGGCCATAAGCGGTTGTCCATCGATGTTTACCGGACAGTGGAACGACGGAGGTGACATACCGGGGACCGAGCACACATAGTTCCTGGCGAGTCCCACCTCCATGGGTTCCTCCTTGTGGGGGCATACTCGAGCGATATGACCAAAGCCCCAACAACTGTAACACTGGGGTCCGGGGTTGTTAGGTCAGGCGGTAGAGGGTATGGAACCAGAGGGAAGGGTTCATGACGTTTCTGGAAAGAAGGACGGGGGGGTCGGAGGCTTATGGAGGGATGTAGTTTGTGGGACTGATCCTCCTTGCTTCGTGGCAGCTCCTGTGCCCGACTGTAGGCACTCGCGATTTCCACCGCGGTGTCCAGGGTAAGATGGGCATGTTGACGCACCCACCTTTGAGTGCCGGGAAGTAAAGACATCAGAAACTGTTCCAAATATATTTTTTGTAAGACGTCCTCCTTGGTGGAGGATTCCGGTCTCAACCATCGATTGGCCAGGTCCTTAATTCTGAATGATAGGGCTCTGGGGGTTTCTTGAGGCCCTTCCTTGACTTGACGTAGTTTCCTGCGATAGGTTTCGTCGTCGATGCCCAACCGTTCAAGGATGCATTTTTTTATGTCCGCATAGGGAGTGGTACCCTGTACGTTAGCCTGTTGATACGCCGCCTGCAAGTCGCCGGTCAACAAGGGACCCAGGTAGTGACCCCAACGTTCGGCAGGCCACGATGCAGCCTGCGCCAATCTCTCAAAATTGGTAAAGAAAAAATCGGGGTCCTCCCCGGGCACGTACTTTTGGAGTATCACTGATGGCAGGGAAGCCGTTGGTCTCTGGTGCTCCAACACAGAGGTCAGTTTCCCCATGGCTTGCTCATGGGTGTCCCCCTGTCCCCGTAATACATCGTGGAGTTGGCCTCGATCGTCTTCGGCGGTCTTCAAAAAATGCTCTATTAATTTCCCCCACTGCTTCTGGGATTCAGCCATTTTCTTTAACACTGCCTCCATGCTTCCAGCTGATCCCACTTCTGACACCAACTGTGAGCGTGGTGATTCAGCGGGCTGGAAAAGCAGGCAAGGAGGCCGTATATAGTGTGCAATAGTCTACTTTTATTGTGCCCAAGGCACTCCGTGCAACAGGAAAGTATACAGTTCCGAAACAGGAGGATAAACTAGAACCGATGAAGGGTCCGTCTGTCGTGGTCGTCTTCGCTGGAGCTCCCCTGACGTCCAGACCGTCGTCGTCGGCCGCAGGTAGGAGGGTGGATGGGCACCTAGGAGGGCAGTAAGACAAAAACACAGAGGGAGCCGTTAGTCCTGCTGGCGCACTATGTCGTTGCTGTAACCGTCACCGGGAGTGGTAAAGGAGAAAGAGAACGTGAGGAAAAAGGACGGGGAGAAGGGGGGTTATGCTGAAGAAAAGGGGTGCTCGGAAAGGGTCGTGCGGGCTACTATTTACACTGTGTAAGATGCTATACAATATTTACAACTGGGTCCTATCAGGGTGCAATGGCGTGCCTAAGATAGAGAGACTAGATATATCTACAAGGGAACTACTATACATACGGGCACCTAGGGTGCTATACCGAAGGAAGCTGGTACTCACGGGCTCCGCCGTAACTCTCATCCGAGTTACGGCCGCTCTTCAGCCACCTCCGGGGGATTCCACCAGTCTTCGGACCACTCTTCGGGTTCGCCGCTCTCGTCCTCTCCTTTCGCCGTGCCTCCTGCCGAAATCTCCTGCCACGATCCTCCGACGACTTCGGCCTCTCTTCTCCCTTCTTTTCTATCTCCGGCTGGGAACGGGGAGGAGGGACTTCCGGGAGCAAGAGGTAGTCCTTACGGTGGGTCGTCGTTCGGGATAGGCTACTGTAATAGAGAGAGGGGCGGGGTTCCTGTGGTCACGGACGCTGTGGTTGAAACCCCGGATTGCGCGCCCTGGAAGGGAGGATTGCGGGGAAGGGATACCCCGGGCAGGGTGAGTAGGGGAGGCAGGACCCGAGGGAGGGAGTCTCCGTCACACTCACTTATTCATTTATTTTCCCAATCTTTTCAGTAATTTCGTAAGTTTAATACTGTATCATTCTTCCCCGTTATTATAACAATCTCTTCACTTTTAAATTAATGGTTTTTATACAAATGAACACAATATTTTGTCTTTTGCACAGTGAGGAGTTTGGATTGCACGTATAACACCCCACGGTTTTGAGATAGTTAGAAGTAGCAAAAACAAATATGGACCAGAAAGTTGAATTCGCTACAATACATTGGTAAATGAGGTTTAAGGTGTTATGCATTTATGCAGGAATAAAGTTATATCAAAGAAAGAAGCATATTGTTGCACAAAAGAAGGGATAGGGGCAATTTTAATTTGCAAAATTTTGCACATCTTGCCATAGTTTGCACAAATAAACTGTTTACATATTTATTTATTATGTTTACAAGTAGCAATGCCCTACAAAACAATTTGAAGTGGTTTTATATTCATACAAAAATATATTTTTTATACAGAAATTGTTTTAAAAATATTTTAATGTATTTAACATATTTATATAAACCACTGGAAATGTATTTTATAATATTGCATTAATGCAGTTTAAAATAACAGAGAATAATCGCAACAAGCAATTGTTTTACTTTATGAATGTAAACATCTACCTCTCAACATTACCTGTTATATTAAGCAAAGTATTTCTACTGTGTCTGTTGGTGATGGTCACGTGATTCATGACGTAATAGGTAAAAGCAATGGAGGATGTAATACTCTTTGTGTGATCAAGGGCACTCAGTGCTCGAAACGCGTCGCAGAGGGAGAGTCAGATGAAATAAAATCTTCCTGCCTGAGCCGTGAGGGTCCGTTTCTCCTTTTTTCCCGCTGTGTAAGCTGTGAAAGCAGAAGCTACGTGGATGTGTGGAGAATGCACTATTCATATATGTATATATATATATATATATATATATATATATATATATATATATTTATATATATATATTTCCTTTAATATCTCAAGAACTATTGAACGGATTTACACCACGCGTGCTTTCTGGACCCAGACCTTTCTCCCTGCCAAATTTGGCTAAATTCCGTTCAGCAGTTTGACCTGTAGCCTTGTCTAAAGTTTCCTATGGAAATTGCATGGAGAAAACACGTTTTGGGACCCCCCTTTTTTCTCAGCCCCTCCTTGATGAATCACCCCCAAACTTTCAAGATAGGAGCTGATCTGAAAAGAGGAATTTTTTGAAAAATGTAATAAAGATTTGTCAAACGATGCCAAAGTTATAAGCAAGCACATTCCTATGGAAGCTAGGTTCTAACTATAACGATCTATGGGCAACCGCCAGTAGATTATATATATATATATATATATATATATATATATATATATATATATATATATATATATATATATATATATATATATATATATATATATATATATATATATATATTATCTACTGGCGGTCGCCAGTAGATAGTTATAGTTAGGACCGTGTTTCCATAGGAAATCCGCAACATTCTATTTGGAATAACTTTGGCGCCGGTCGACGAATCCTCGCGAAATTAATGGGGCGCTACGCTCCGCTCCTACCCTAAAAGTCTCGGGGGGATTCGTCAAGCGGGGGCTGAGAAAAAAGGGGGGTCCCAAAACGCGTTTTCCCCATGCATTTTCCCATAGGACCTTTAGTCCGAGCTACAGCCCGAACGGCTGAACAGAATTACTTGAAATTTGGCAGAGAGGTAGTCCTCAGATCAAGGATGTGCCTTTTGTAGGTCTGGTGTAAATCTGTTCAGTAGGTCCTGAGAAAATAGCATTTAAATCAATATATATATCTGTAAGTGCGCTCCGTGCGCTTACCGTAAGCTTACCGTACGCGTACGGTGCCGTGCGCGAGCTCAATTCTGATTGGTGGTTACATGACTGTAAACATTCGAATCGGTCGAAATCAGGAAGTGTCGGCCGCCATTTTCTGTCTCTCGCACTGACAAACAAAGGTGGGGAACGTGAAAAGGGGGCAACGAAGAGAGTTGCAGGCCCCCTAGTGTTTGTCAGGGGGTCCAAGAAGGACCCAAAAGTACAAAAAATACATTTAATAATTTTTTTTAAAAATCGCGGAGAGCGCGTACGGTAAGCTTACCGTACACGCACGGGAAAAAAAAATTAAAAAAAAATAAAGAAGTAACAATCACATTTATTAAATAAATTAAAGGACCCACAAGGGAGAAAAAAACAAATGTTACTGTGTAAAAAAAGGGGAGGCGCGCACGGCATGGACTGCGCAACGTGGGCGCTCGGTGCACGAAGCGCACCGAGCGCCCACAGCGCACGCACGGTGCGCGAAGAGCACCGTGCGCGCAGGGTGTGCGCACAGTGACAAGCAGAAAAAAAATAATAAATAAATACATAACTTAGCATTTAAAAAACCGTACAAATTCACTGAAAAAACCATAGGTTTCACACACGTTATAGTTAGGATTTATCATTTACAAAACCTTGCAAATTCACTTAAAAAACCATAGGTTTCACACATGTTATAGTTAGCTGTACATTTCACTCGTAAAAAACCAATGAAATTCCACGTTATAGTTAGATCAGGTAACTATAACTTGCGCGACCGCAATCCACAATGTGTAATTTCAGATGTCATCATTGATGTCATGAGTGATGTCACTGACCATGTCATGAGTGATGTAATATGTGACGTCATCAGCAGTTTATTGTGGGCGCGCACGTTATAGTTACCTGATCTAACTATAACGTGGAATTTCATTGGTTTTTTACGAGTGAAATGTACAGCTAACTATAACATGTGTGAAACCTATGGTTTTTTAAGTGAATATATATATATATATATATATATATATATATATATATATATATATATATATATATATATATATATATATATATATATATATATATATATATATTACTGAAAAAACCATAGGTTTCACACACGTTATAGTTAGGAATTAGCATTTAAAAAACCTTGCAAATTCACTGAAAAAACCATAGGTTTCACACATGTTATAGTTAGCTGGACATTTCACTTGTACAAAACCATTGAAATTCCCCCGTTATAGTTAGTTCAGCTAACTATAACTCGCGCGCCCGCAACCCACTGCTGAGGAGAAATGATCTCTCACCTGGCGATTATTCACGCTAGACTCCTTATTATAGGGGACTTCAATTATTGACCCTCAGATGCCAGGGAGAGCGCCAGCTCTATTGAACTTACAGATCTTTTGCTGGGTATGAACTGCACCCAACACGTGCAGGCACCTACCCACACTAAGGGACATATAGTAGACCAGGTTTGGACAACGAACATTACCCCCTCGTCCCTTTTGATCTATCCATGCACTTGGTCGGATCATCATTTTGTGTCCTTCACCCTTCCGGAAGTTCAATTCCCTAGACCTAAACCGACCCAAAACCTTAAGTCAAGGAGCTGGAAAAATGTCAACATTGACCTTTGCTCCCATCTTACTCTTACGTCCCCTTTTGACTCGGAGTCAATCCACGACCAGGCCACAAACCTTAAGTCCTGGCTTGAATCTGCAAGTGAGCACGTCGCCCCGCTCAAGTACACTAAAACCTGTAGACCACATGACGCTCAGCGGTGGTTTTCTGCGGACCTAAAAACTAAGAAACTTACTCTCAGACAAGCTGAGCGTAAGTGGAGACTTCACTATCACTTAGTAGACAAAAATCTCTACATCACCCTATTAAAGGAATATAAAAGCACCATCCTTCAAACAAAAACAGACTACTTTTCAAAAAAGGTGTTAGATTCAGCCAATAAAGCTAAAAACATTTTTTCTATAGTCAGTGAGCTGTCTAAACCTGACAGAATAGTGCCTAAGCTTATTCCCTCTCAATCTCTTTGCGATTCACTTAATTCCTACTTTATGGATAAGATTACTAATATTAAAGTCAGCATCCCGCCCTCTTGCACCCCTTTCATTCCCCCCAAAACCAAGGACCTGCCACCTCCGATGATCTAGCTTCCTCCCATCTCTTTGGAAACCTTCCTGGGGCTACTAAATAGAGTTAGCCCAGGGTCCCCAACAGACTGCTGCCCCCCTTACATCTTCCAGCAGATCCTCTCCAAGTGTCCTGACCATTCTCTCTCCCTCTTAAATAAATCACTCCAAGAGGGCATAGTCCCCAACCTTTTCAAGCATGCGGAAATTATCCCTATACTGAAGAAGCCAGGTGCCGACCCTTCCACCCCCGGCAACTACCGTCCCATATCGCTCCTACCATACCTTAGCAAAGTTCTTGAGGCCCACGTCTCCTTACAGCTAAGCTCTTTTATGGAGCTGCATCATATTTTAGACCCTCACCAAGCTGGCTTCCGCCCCTTTCACTCCACCGAATCTGTCATTCTGACAGTGATGGATGAGCTTAGAGGGAGTGCTGACAAAGGGCTTACTCAGGCTCTGGTCCTCCTGGATCTGTCTGCGGCTTTTGACACGGTAGATCATAACATCCTTTTAGACCGTGTCAATAATGCCGGGATCCAGGGGCGGGCTCTGGATTGGATTTCCTCTTTTCTTAGCGATAGATCTCAATCAGTTCGTCTTGCCAACTTTTCGTCTAAAAAGAGGAAACTCTCCTGTGGAGTCCCTCCGGGCTCCTCCCTTTCCCCGCTTTTGTTTAATCTCTATCTTCTCCCATTAATCTCCTCTCTTCGGGACAGGGAAGTTGTAACCTACAACTATGCGGATGACCTTCAGCTGATTTTCAATATTAGCATCCTCCCCTCTTCGTTAAACCATTTTCAGGATACTATAACATTCATCAGCGAATGGATGAATAGAAATCAGCTGAAACTTAACCCTGATAAAACGGAGTTAATTCTCACGGGTGGCCCGGCTAACCCATGGAACTCAAACTTTTGGCCTCCCACTTGGGTAGCCTCCCCTCTCCAGCTAGCTCCGCTAAGAGCCTTGGAATACTAATCAGCAACGATCTTTCGATGAAGGCCCAGATCAGCTCCGTGGTCTCAGCCGGCTTCATCCAACTGCGCCGAATTAAAAAGATTAGTAGATTCCTCTCTCAAGAAGCTTTGACCTTGGTAATTCTAGCTTTGGTCATTTCCCGACTGGACTTCTCCAACTGCCTTTATGTAGGCATCCCAGCTTATCAGCTTAGACGCCTCCAACTTGTCCAGAATCAGGCGGCCAGGTTGATCTTCCATCAGACTAGATGGCATCACATCCAGCCTCTCTTGAAGGAACTTCACTGGCTACCTGTGGCCAAACGAGGTCTTTTTAAATTGGGGTGCACCATTTTTAAATCTCTGTATGGAAGCTCACCAGCTTTCATCTCATCCAAAATAATACGCTATGTTCCCAACCGGCTTCTTCGGTCCCTCCATCACAACCTGCTAGTCATCCCCACCTTCAAGCGTAAAAAAACGGGCGGCGCTCGTCTTGGAGTACTGGCACCACAGTTCTGGAATTCACTCCCGTTGGAGATAAGAACTGCCCCCACCTATGCCTTATTTAGGAAACTTTTGAAGACTCGGCTCTTCTCCCAGGCTTATGACAACTAGCTCCTGTTTCTTTGCTGCCTCATGTTTCTTATAGCGCCAAGAAACCGTTGGTGAACGTGCGCTTTATAAATGCTTTGTAACATAACATAACATAACATATTACATCACTCATGACATGGTCAGTGACATCACTCATGACATCACTGATGACATCTCAAATGACATCACTGATGACATCACTGATGACGTCATCCATGTGATAAATTACCACATCTTCTCACACCCTAATATAACCTTTGAAACACCGACTCAAAATGTCAGAGTTCCATTCTCAAAACCATACATGCTGCAATATCAATAAACTACATACCCACTTATCAACTCTTACGTCTACATACACCTCCACTCATTCACCTGTACAGTCACTCATACTTACAGTCACTCCATACAAGACTATCATATGCATTTATACACCTATATAGACACTCACACACCACCAATCATCCATAGAGGTACTCTCACACCTAGTCAGTCATGCAAATAATCACACTCCCATTTACTCACCTATGCGGTTATACACACTCAAGTTCACTTACTCATAAAAACAGTACCACATTCTTACGCTCTTATAGAATCATTGATACAAGCACACACTCATCCATACAGCCACTCTCACAATCACACACTCTCACATCTACCCACTTATATACTCTTACACGCATATATACTGCCTTTCACATATGTAGTTAGTCACAAATGTACCACTGAGATATACATTCAATCCCTATCACACCCATACATACACTCACTCAACCATACATTCCATCACAGATGCACTCTCAAAACCATGCACCCATAGAATTACCCACTCACCCATCTATGCATAGAGTCACACACACCCTACCCACACAAACACTCAGGAACCCATACAGATACTGAGACAAGCAATCAATAACTCATATAGACACTCATATAGCTATTCACAAAACCATGCAGCCACTTATACACCAACATACAGACACATACAAACATTTACACAGTTTAGTCACTAGTCTGCAGTAAGATACATTTAATGACTCACTTATAGAGTCAGTTACGCACCACAGAAAATCATCCATTTACACACTTGTACACCCACTTATTCTTCAACAGGCCTTTCCCTATATATATTAAACATATTAAAATTGTTCAGAAACACAGACTCAATGGATGACGTCATCAGTGATGTCATCAGTGATGTCATTTGAGATGTCATCAGTGATGGCATGAGTGATGTCACTGACCATGTCATGAGTGATGTAATATGTGACGTCATCAGCAGTGGATTGCGGGCGCGCGAGTTATAGTTAGCTGAACTAACTATAACGGGGGAATTTCAATGGTTTTGTACGAGTGAAATGTCCAGCTAACTATAACATGTGTGAAACCTATGGTTTTTCAGTGAATATATATATATATATATCTGAAACGAAGGGTGTCCCCAGTGGAAAGGTCGCACACAGAAGGGTATCCGCACAGCACCTCCGGTAGTTGCCACCACCATGGGCATACGCAGCCTTCCTAATTGCAGTATGCCAAACGTTTCAAGCCGTAGCCCTTGATCACCGGCCTGCAATTAACACAAGGAGGCATCCACATAGAATAGGAACTTTTTACTTGCTAATAACAGTCCCGCCCAAGTGGGCGTAAGCAGGCAAGGCATTCTGGTAGATGCAGTCCATCTGCTAAAAACTGACGTTCCCTGTATACCCCAGTGGATTGGATGCCTCACAGTGTCACAAACAATATCAGTCCGGTTGGGTGAGGGCATGCATGAAGACCGTAGTGTAGCTCACCAATGTAATCCAGAAATGAGGCCCCTTCTATTCCCGATACGTGCCTGTGAAGACGAGCACCGGGATCCGCCACGATTCAGCAGCGGGACCTTTCCGCGGCCGGACGAGCCGCAAAACATCTGAAACGAAGGGTGTCCCCAGTGGCAAGGTCACACACAGAAGGGTATCCGCACAGCACCTCCGGTAGTTGCCACCACCATGGGTATACGCAGCCTTCCTAATTGCAGTATGCCAAACATTTCAAGCCGTAGCCCTTGATCACCGGCCTGCAATTGACACAAGGAGGCATCCACATAGAATAGAAACTTTTTATTTGCTAATAACAGTCCCGCCCAAGTGGGCGTAAGCAGGCATGGCATTCTGGTAGATGCAGTCCATCTGCTAAAAACTGACGTTCCCTGTATACCCCAGTGGATTGGATGCCTCACAGTGTCTCAAATAATATCAGCCCGGTTGGGTGAGGGCATGCGTGAAGACCGTAGTGTAGCTCACCAATGTAATCCAGAAATGAGGCCCCTTCTATTCCCGATACGTGCCCGTGAAGACGAGCACCGGGATCCGCCAAGATTCAGCAGCGGGACCTTTCCGCGGCCAGACAAGCCGCAAAACATCTGAAACGAAGGGGTCCCAGTGGAAAGGTCGCACACAGAAGGGTATCCGCACAGCACCTCTGATAGTTGCCACCGCCATGGGCATACGCAGCCTTCCTAATTGCAGTATGCCAAAAATTTCAAGCCGTAGCTCTTGATCACCGGCCTGCAATTAACACAAGGAGGCATCCACATAGAATAGGAACTTTTTATTTGCTAATAAAAGGTTGTTTTTTTTTAAACGAGAGGATGCGCGCTGGATGCATGGATTCTCCCGATAGAATAAAAAATTCAGCGCGGACTCCCGCGCTGAATATGATAAGTTGCCCCCGGGGGGCCCAAATCCCGGGAGCATAGTGAAAAAATAAGTGTGGGGGGGTCCCAATTCCCCCCACACTGCCCCGGGGACCATCACCCCCCAGGGCTTCGAAAAAATGGGTGGGGGGCTCTCAGGCCCCCCCAGCCTCGGGGACCGCCACCCCCCGGGGCAACTTTAAAATAGGTGGGGAGGCTCTCAGGCCCCCCCAGCCCCGGGGACCGCCACCCCCTGGGGCAACTTTAAAATGTGGGAGGGGGGCTGCGCGGCCCCCCTCCTTGAGCCTTGTACAGGCCCTGGGGACCGCCACCCCCCAGGGCCAGCTCCTGCAGTGTCCCGGGGTGCCCACCCCCGGGACACTGCTGTTTGCAATGGAAGGGCAGGAGCCTCGCGGCTCCCACCCTGCCATTGCAAACTGCTTTGCTTCATTGAAGCGAGAGCAGGGAAACCTGCCCTCGCTTCAATGAAGCAAAGCAGATTGCTTTTCCACATGGAGAGCAGCATGTGAGCTGCTCCCCATGTGGAAAAGCAATGCCGGCTCCCGCAGGAGGGGGGGAGCCGGCTAGAACCGTGGAGGGATTGGGACCCCTCCACCGTCCCCAACGAGGTGGCCAGGCCTGGGGATGATGTCCCCGGGGCCATAAGTGACCAGAGGAAGGGGGCTACGCAGCCCCCCTCCATAAAAAGTTTAAACAAGTTGGCCATGCCCCGGGGGATGGGGTCCCTGGGGCCCGGAATTGGCCACGGGAGGGGGCCACACGGCCCCCTTCCCATAAATGTTTTTGGGAAATTTGAGTTTGGGAATGAGGCCCTGGGGGATGGGGTCCCCAGGGCCACAAAAAATTAAAAGGAAGGGGGGGCCACACAGCCCCCCTTTCAAAATATATATATATTTTTTTAAAGGCGCGATCATCCCTAGGCCCCGCCCCATCAGAAGGACACTCTGCAAACGCACCCTGTGGCACGTTTTAAATTAGGGAATTGATTCCCCTTCAATACTGGGGGTACCTGGGGGCCAACTAGCCCACCAGGTACCTCCAGTAAGCGCCACAGGGCTGCGTTGCAGAGAGGTGTTCCAGGCCACGCCCCTTTTTACACCTCTCTGCAACGCAGCCTTGTGGTGCTTACTGGAGGTACCTGGTGGGCTAGTAGGACCCCAGCGACCCTCAGGATTCAAAGGGACTTAATCCCGCAACTTAAAACGCACCACGGGGCACGTTTGCACAATGGTGAAGGTAGGGGGCGGGGCCTGAGTTGATATGTGTGCAAACACGCCCTGTGGCGCGTTTTAAGTAGGGGAATTAATTCCTCTTCAATCCTGAGGTCCCTTGGGGGCCAACTAGCCCACCAGGTACCTCCAGTAAGCGCCACGGAGCTGCGTTGCAGAGTGTTGTAAAAAGGGGCATGGCCTCTGAACACCTCTCTGCAACCCAGCTCCCTGGCGCATACTGGAGGTACCTGGTGGACTAGTTGGGGCCCAGGGGACCTCAGGACTGAGGAGGAATTAATTCCCCAACTTAAAACGCGCCACAGGGCGTGTTTGCACACATATCACCTCAGGCCCCGCCCCCTTCCTTCACCATTGTGCAAATATTCCTCTAAAATCAGCCGAACTACAAATTCCGATTTACTCACCTGTTATCAGGAGAGAACCCAGGGCTGCATCTTTTAGCCCAGCACTGACCCTGAAAAGTAATTCTAAGCGTACTTACCAGTAACTTGTATTTCCTTCCATAGGAATCCATTGTGTGGTTTTCAGCAGAAAGTTTCTGTGTCCAATTTTGAAAAGTACAAATATTCCTCTAAAATCAGCCGAACTACGAATTACAATTTACTCACCTGTTATCAGGAGAGAACCCAGGGCTGCATCTTTTAGCCCAGCACTGACTCTGAAAAGTAATTCTAAGCGTACTTACCAGTAACTTGTATTTCCTTCCATAGGAATCAATTGTGTGGTTTTCAGCAGAAAAGTTTCTAAGTGTCTATTTTTACAAACTAAAAATATCCCTAAAAAATTGTTTGTATGACTTAAACACATTCTTTCAACTGTTTACAGGAGATTCACCAGTGCTGGATCCAGGTTTCAACACTGAGTAAGAAAAAGTAACGATAACACTACTTACCTGCTAAGTGAATTTTCTGCCATAGGATACCATTGGTGATTCTATGTGAAAAGATTTCTCTGTGTCAACTTTTAAAATACAATAATATTCCTTAAAAGTCACTACTGTAACCAAAACGCTTTTACTCAACTGTTTACAGGAGATGTACAAGGACTGAATCCAGGATCCAGTCCTGTGGTTAGAAAAGTAATCCATAAAGTAACTAATTGCATTTGACTAGAAATTCACATTGAGCTCAATGTTGCATTGTGTTTGAAATTGTGTTGCCCATTGCAACAACTGTAACTACTGTACTTAAAAGTCTATTGCCTATTTGCAAAGTATTTAAACTAAAGTAATTCATTCTGAGAAAGTATATTTTGTATTGTAATGTATAATGTAATTATACTCTAATTAAAAAAAAATCTAAAAATAAATAGTTTAAAAAATGTAGTAAATCAGTATCAAAAAAATCATTATAACAATTAATACATTAAAAATTGTCATTTACAAAACCTTTGAAATTCACTGAAAAAACCATAGGTTTCAGGCCTGATATAGTTAGGAATTAGCATTTTAAAAACCTTTGAAATTCATTGAAAAAACCATAGGTTTCAGGACTGATATAGTTAGGAATTAGCATTTATCAAACCTTTGAAATTCACTGAAAAAACCATAGGTTTCAGGCCTGGTATAGTTAGGAATTAGCATTTAAAAAACCTTAGAAATTCACTGAAAAAACAATAGGTTTTAGGGGTGTTATAGTTAGCTGGACATTTCACTCGAACAAAACCATTGAAATTCCTCCGATATAGTTAGTTGTACTAACTACATCTTGCGCGCCCGCAATCCACTGCTGATGATGTCACATATTACATCATTCATGACATGGTCAGTGACATCTCTGATGACATCTCAAATGACATCATTCATGACATCACTGATGACATCATCCAGTGAATTTGGTTTGGTTCGTTATTTAAATATGTATTATATATATATAGGAATTTGCATTGAAGAATCAGTGGATATATAAATATAAATATCTGGATAGAGGATTTAGTAGCAGTGTGATTGACTGTTTACTTTACTAATTTATAGTGTCTCACTAAATATATTGGATAGTGACTAAATTGTGTGAATATCTGTATCACTTTGTCAGTTGTTGTGTAAACTGCTGCACCAGTTGGTTACTAGCTACGTGAAAGTCTATATTAGTTATTGATTAGTTAACTGTGTATTTGTATGGGAGAGTGAATGTGTGTGTGCACCTGGATGCCTAATTTAAAAAAATGTATAGGTTTGCTAGGTTTCCTTAGGTGCCGGCAGAGCTAGGGTCAAAAATCCACAGCTAGGCACATTACAAAGAAAAGGTCAGTGTTCACTGGAAAAATGTGATGTGCCCATGTTGCGTTTTGGGACGTTTCCTGTCGCGGGCACTAGGCCTACCCACACAAGTGAGGTACAATTTT
Organism: Triturus cristatus; assembly: GCF_964204655.1. Classification (NCBI taxonomy): domain Eukaryota; kingdom Metazoa; phylum Chordata; class Amphibia; order Caudata; family Salamandridae; genus Triturus; species Triturus cristatus. The sequence continues at coordinate 1,151,650,409 of NC_140583.1, read as the reverse complement.
TATTGGGAGACTGTGGGGAATGCTGGGTGTGTGGAAGTTTGTGGATATACACAGATTCCAGAACTTTCCATCACAGAGATTTTAAGAATTTTTTTTTTTCAAAGTTTAAAGTGTGCAAGGGATTCTGGGTAACAGAACCTAGTGAAAGCCACATAAGTCACCCCATCCTGGATTACCCGGATGTCAGGTTTTAAAAAATGTGTAGGTTTGCTAGGTTTCCATAGGTGTCGGCAGAACTAGGGTTAAAAATCCACAACTAGGCACATTGCGAAAAAAGGGTCAGTTTTCATTGGAAAAATGTGATGTGTCCACGTTGCGTTTTGGGCCATTTCCTGTCGCGGTTACCATGCCAACCCACGCAAGTGAGGTACCATTTTTATAAGAAGACTTTGTGGCTGGAAGTTTGTGGCTTTCCACAGATTCTAGAACTTTGCATCACAGGAATGTGAGGAAAAGTAGTTTTTTTTACAAAGTTTTAGGTTTGCAAGGGATTCTGGGTAACAGAACATAGTGAGAGCCACACAAGTCACCCCATCCTGGATTTCCTTGGATGTCTAGTTTTCAAAAATGTATAGGTTCCGTAGTTTCCCTAGGCGTCGGCTGTGCAAGGGTTCAAAATCCACAGCTAGGACATTGCAAAAAAGGGTGAGTTTTCATTGGTAAAATATGATGTGTTCACATTGCGTTTTGGGCCATTTCCTGTCACGGGCACTAGGTCTTCCCACACAAGCTAGGTTCCATTTTTATCAGGAGACTTTGCGAAATGCTGGGTGGCTAGAACTTTGTTGCTCCCCGCAGATTCCAGAACTTTCCATCACAGAAATGTGAGGAAAATGTGTTTTTTTGAAAAACTTTGATGTCTGCAAGGGAATCTCTGTAACAGAACCTAGTGAGAGCCACACAAGTCCTGGATTTCTCTGGGTGTCTAGTTTTAAAAAATGTATAGGTTTGGCAAGTTTTCCTAGGTGCCGGCTGAGCTATGGTCCAAAATTCACAGCTAGGCACATTGCAAAAAAAGAGTGAGTTTTCAATGGAAAATGTGATAGGTCCACATTGCGTGTTGGGCCGTTTCCTGTCTCAGGCACTAGGCCTACCCATACAAGTGAGGTACCTTTTTTATCAGGAGAAATAGGCGAACACAGAATAGTAGAACAAGTGCTATTAGCAATTGACTTTCTTTGCATTTCTGTCTTCTAAATGTAAGACAATGTGTAACAAAGAAGTCATTTTGAAAAGTCACCTAATTCACATGCGTGTATGGGTACCCACAATTTCTGAGATGTGAAAATAACGACTGCTTCTAAAGTCTATATTTTGTTCCTATTTTGGAAATATATAGGTTTCCTTGATACCTATTTTTCACTCTTTATATTTTACCAAATGATTTGATATATACCTGGTACACAATGAAAAACCATTGCATGATGCAGCTCTGTTATTGGCTTTCGGTACCTCGGGTTCTTGAGGAACCTACAAGTCCTATATATCCGCACATCCAGAAGGATCCAATGGACTTAACAGTATATTGCTTTAAAAAATCTGCCATACTTATAAGAAGCTACAGGTGAAAACATTACCACAAATGGCTGTTTTTTCCAACTCAGTTTCAATATTTTTTTATTTCCATTGTTAATTTCTATAGAAAAACCTTGAAGGATTTACACAAATGACCCCTTGCTGAATTCAGAATTTTGTCTACTTTTCATAAATGTATAGTTCTCTGAGATCAATATTGCTTTCACACCCATTTCTACCACTAACTGGGAGGAGGGTGAAAGCAGAAAGAATAGGAATGATATGCTATGTCCCAGTAAAAGGCCAAACCTGTGTAGAAAAGTTTGGTTTTCTGACAAAAGTCTGCCTGTTATTGAAAGCTGGGAAGATAGTGATTTTAGCACTACAAACCCTTTGTTGATACCTTTTACAAGGAACAAAGCAGACTCTTTTTTCTGCTGCACTTTTTCCCATTTTGCTAAAAAAAAAAATGTTGCTGTATTTTGACCAAACCCTGGGTACCTTTAGAATCCTCAAGATTTTAGAAGAAAAGGACACACATTTGGTGTGGATACCTTATGTGGACAAAAAGTTACAGGGGCCTAAGTGTGAACTACTCAAAATAGCCCAAACAATGCTTAGCACGCTGGGAGGGGAGGCCTAGCAGCGAATGGGTTAATGAGCACTTGTAAACAGTGCCTGTGAAGGAGTGCAGAGATACTACCATTGGCCTCCACCCGCTGCTTGCACATGACTGGTTATCCCTGCGTGGTCCTGACTTCCAACGCTCTGCATCCAGTAGAGCCAAAAAGAATGCAATGCTGACTCCGCTCCCCCCCCCCCCGCCCCCTTGAGACTGAGGCGAGGTCTAGGAGGGACTAACAAATTGGAGAGAAAGTTGGAGAGTGACCAGGGTGCCCCTCTGGGACCTTGTATCTCTGGTGAGGAGTGCAGAGGCGGCAGGCGGGGCCAGAGGGGCATCCCTGAGCCAGGCTTAAGCAATTGGGGCACCCATTGGTGCTCAGCCCTAGCCTCCCTGTGAGCAGAAGTCTTTTTCATCTGGACGCATTACGCAAACATGTGGCCAGGCTGCTCCCACCTGTTGCTACTGCCACCATACTGGCTAGCTGTACACCTTATGGACATGGTGAAGCTGAGGACTGGACAACTCAGTGCCCAGTTGGGGACTGATTATCCCTTACTGCCTACTTCTGGGACTACTGAAAGGACTGAATAGCTGTCCCCTCCTCTGCAGCAGCAATTAGATAAGATATTAGTAGCTGTAGCAGACACTAAAACCACACTCCAACAGGATATTGGTACTGTATCTGTGGGACTCGGACTAATGAGAGCTGACCACCAGAAATTGGCAGACAGAGGGAAAGAAGTGGAGAATGGGGAGAAAGAAATGTGCCCTGAGAAAATGGCATTGCCACAGCAAGAAACAGTCCTGATGGCCAGAGTATGCATGCTAGAAAATCATGGTGAGTGCACAGAAGGCCACAGCCGGCAAAGCAATGTCGCACACTGGGTCTTCCGGAGGGTACGGAAGGAGGGTACATGGTAGCCTATGCTGAGCATTCATTGCGGACTGAAGTCACCCCAAACCTTTTGGCACCCTCCTTCGCTCTGAAACATGTGCATAAGCTGCCCGCCCACCCGCCGGTGCCTGGACAACCACCTCCCCGAAAGATGGCCAAGCTGCTCCATTCCAGAGAGGGGGACATACTCCTGCAAAGGGCCAGGACAGCGAGACCATATAACAAATGAAACGGGAAGGTCACACTGTTCCCAGACTATATTGCTGCAGTACAGACTAGAAGGGCCTGCTTCCTGTGGGTGAAGACAGCACTAAGAGAGGAGGGCCTTAAATACTCCCTGATCTTTCTAGACAAACTGAAGATTCTTCTGGATGGCACATACCATTTCTGTGATGACCCCCATATGGCATGGGACTGCCTGGATACGTACACAATGGGAATTACCCCGCCGGGCACTCAATGGGTGGAAGAATACACCAAATTCAATCCAGAAATAGTCCCTATAGGACCAGAAGCAGAGGCACCCTGACGAAGCCAACCACAACCCAAATGGCACTGGAGCAAGCAGGTGGCAACGGAAATCACAGTGCAGTCGGCGTTGACTTCAGAGTTGGGCTTACCATCGGAGAGACAGTCTGCTGCCCCAGAGTCAGAGGGATCAGTTTTGGAGGAAGAGGTCCTCCCTGACATGACCCCACAATCAGTTGATCTAATCTCACTTGCAGGTTAGTGCGGACCTTGCCATGCTGTCCCCTGGCCCCTTGACAGGTTATCTGCTGCAACTGGTACAATGCGAAAGTCACCTGCAAGTACTATTGGTTCCCTCAACAATAAAAACTGCCAAGAGTCATGTCAAATTAATCCATGTGGTAAGTAAAGTGGATGCCTGAACTGGGCTCCTCAAAAGACTGGAATGAAAACTCCCCACAGACCTCAGGAGAGGCCACAACTTGCCCCCAGTGATTGTACTGTACACAGGCTGGAGCGGTGAGGCTGATTTGGGGCTCATTCTGCCTACTGCACACCACTCAACCCCTCCTAGGAGTCTAGTCGAGCTTTGCTTATGACTGTTGATTAGTATTCATGAGTTTGGTCAGGCAGCCGCTGCTGATCCGTGCTTGGGTTGGATAGTTATAAGTTGGGCCACTTGTTATTGTTTGTCTCAGGGGACATAGTACTTGCTGGGGTGGGGAAGATGGGCCCAGGGTAGGTCGATTGGTGGATGTCTGGGGCTGTAAATTAGATTAACTAAATAGCTCTCAGAGAACCGGGGCTCTTTTGCATGCCATGGAACATCAGTGGGATGTGGTCAGCATCTAAACGATACAACATTCCCAGATATCTTTGATGCGGGGGTGCACATTGCCATGCTACGGGAGACACACCTTGCCTGGCCTTGTATAAGGAGAGGCCTTCAAGATGGAGATCTGTGTTCACTGCATGGGACAGTCAGTGAGGGCATGTAAGGAGCTAAATGGTGAGCGGTAAACATTAGATGCCACACTTCATAATCTAGATATTGATTTGGGGACAGACCCTGCCACACATCTGAGGCTCCTAATTGCAAAGGGATGCTATAATGCCATCCTGGAATGCCTACAATGTCATGACTACAAAATCTATGTAGCCAGGGAGGATAAGGAAGAGGGTAAATCAGGGAGGTTCCTAGCATGGCTCATTCACCATGAACTGCGAGGTACACCCATAACACACCGCTAATATGCTGCAGGGACACATATGTATTCCCAGGGGCCATTAATGAAAGAGTTTAGAATGTACTATGAGACCCTCTACCGCTGCCCAGAGGTGTTTCCGGAAAAGCTCAAAATATGACTTCATGGACTGTTTACTTCTCCCGACACTGCCGCCTGAGGAAAGGGGAGTCCACGGAGGCCCAGTCACAGTACAGGAGAGAAGACTTGCCCCAACGGACTCACAGCAGAGTTCAATGCTACATTTATAAGAGAGCTGGCCCCGAAACTGGAGTTGCTCTATGCGAAGTCCCTGAGAGTGGGTCGCCCTCCTGGCACCACAAGGAGAGTGACTATGGTACCCCTCCACAAAGCCAAGGTCTCTGGTGCACCTACGTTCACTATCCATGTTAAACATGGACTGCACGATCCTGAGTAAAGTGCTGGCATGCAGATTGCCCCCATATATGCCGGCCCTGATCCATAGGGATCAAAAATGTTTCATACCGATCTGCAGCACCTACCTTAACCTCAGGAGACTGTATCATGTTCTTTTCTATCCAATGGTGTGAACGCTTCCAGGGGCAATTCTTATGTCAGTAGACCTCGAGAAGGCCTTTAATTCTATACAGTGGGACTTCTTGATGAAAGCAATGCATAAGATGGGAATAGGGGAGGCCTGGATTAAATGGATCACACCTCCCTATACCAGGCTGACAGCACGAGTTAAGACTGGCAATGCGATTTTGGGCAAATATGAAATATTTTGAGGTACGAGACAGGGTTTCCCCCTATCTCCTCTTCTAGTTGCCGTAGCCATTGAACTCCCAGTAGAGTTATTTTGTCAGGAAGGTGGTGACAGTGGCATAATGACGGTGAGCAGTCTAAATATCGAGTTTTAAATTTCGACCTACAAGTATATCGAGTTGTAAATATCGTAGGTAAAGAATATCGAAGTCAAGAATATCGATGGACAGAATATCGACCCCAAGGTAAGTATTATCGAAGTCAATAATATCGAAGTCATTAATATAGATGTAAGTAATATCGTAATCAAAAATTTCGATGTCAAGAATCTCGATATTTTATTAGTGTAATGTATTTTAATATGTATTTTATTTGTATGTTAAAGATTATTGTAATGTATTTTAATACATTTAAAAATAAATGTTTAGAGATTAATAATTATTTAAAATATAATTTAGCGTTTTAGTATCAGAGCGGGTTGTGGGTTTATAGGGGAATAGGGTGGGAAGTAATTTAATTATAATTAATTAATATGTATTGTTTAATTGGTATTTATGATTAATTAATTGTTAATTAATTACTAATTGTTAATTAAATATATTAATTGATTAATTAATTGTTAATTAATTATTAATTGTAAATTAATTTTATTAATTGGTTAATTATATAAGTTATAATTAGTTTAATATTAATATTTATTTATTGGTATTGTTAATTAATTAATTGTTAATTAGTAATTAATTGGTGATTTAATTTTATTAAGTGATTAATTGATGATTAAATTAATTATGTGAATTTTTATGTGTAGTGGGTTGTGGGTTTATAGGGGAATAGGGTGGGATGTAATTAAATTCAAATAATTACTGATAATTTTTATTTATTTGTAATTAATAATAATTAATTGTTAATTAATTATTAATTGGTAATTAATTGTTATTAGTACGTTAAATATAGTAAATATAAATAATTTATTATTTCATGTTATTTGTTGTTATTGCTAATTAATGTATTGTTAATTAATAATTAATTTGTGAATAATTGTAATTTGGTAGTTAATATGTATACATTTGTAAATAATAAGTATATTAATTATAAAGAATGTATTATTAATTGTAAATAATAGATAAACTGATATTTAAATGTATTGTGTATTTTGTATGTGTAGTGTGTTGTGTGTTAAAGGGGGAATAGTGTGGGATGTAATTTAAAGTTATTTATATAAATATTTATTTTAAATAATTGGTATTTAATAATACATATTTTGTAAATTAATTATTAATATGCTATTTTGTTATAACTAATTATTTAATTGGTTATTATGTTTATAGAATCCCTATGCTATCCAGTGCTTTCCCAACTGTTTTACTATCTGGAGTTGGAATAGTAAATTTTAACCATACGCTATCCAGCGCTTTCCCTACTGTTTCACTTACTGGAGTGGGAATAGTAATTTTTAGCCCTACGCTATCCAGCGTTTTCACTACTGTTGCACTCTCTGGAGTGGGAATAGTAATTTTTACCCCTACGCTATCCAACGCTTTCCCTTCTGTTGGACTCACTGGAGTGGGAATAGTAATTTTTACTCCTACGCTATCCAATGTTTTCCCTACTATTGCACTCTCTGGAGTTGGAATAGTAATTTTTTTCCCTACGCTATCCAACACTTTCCCTACTGTTGCACTCTGTGGAGTGGGAATAGTAATTTTTACCCTTACGCTATCCAACGCTTTCCCTACTATTGCACTCTCTGGAGTTGGAATAGTAATTTTTACCCCTACGCTATCCAACGCTTTCCCTACTGTTGCACTCTTTGGAGTTGGAATAGTAATTTTTACCCCTACGCTATCCAGCGCTTTCCCTACTGTTTCACTTACTGGAGTGGGAATAGTAATTTGTACCCCTACGCTATCCAACGCTTTCCCTACTGTTGCACTCTCTGGAGTTGGAATAGTAATTTTTACCCCTAAGCTATCCAATGCTTTTCCTACTGTTGCACTCTCTGGAGTTGGAATAGTAATTTTTACCCCTACGCTATCCAGCGCTTTCCCTACTGTTTCACTTACTGGAGTGGGAATAGTAATTTTTACCCCTACGCTATCCAGCGCTTTTCCTACTGTTTCACTTACTGGAGTGGGAATAGTAATTTGTACCCCTACGCTATCCAGCGTTTTCACTACTGTTGCACTCTCTGGAGTGGGAGTAGTAATTTTTACCCCTACGCTATCCAACGCTTTCCCTACTGTTGGACTCACTGGAGTGGGAATAGTAATTTTTACTCCTACGCTATCCAACGTTTTCCCTACTATTGCACTCTCTGGAGTTGGAATAGTAATTCTTTTCCCTACGCTATCCAACACTTTCCCTACTGTTGCACTCTCTGGAGTGGGAATAGTAATTTTTACCCTTACGCTATCCAACGCTTTCCCTACTATTGCACTCTCTGGAGTTGGAATAGTAATTTTTACCCCTACGCTATCCAACGCTTTCCCTACTGTTGCACTCTTTGGAGTTGGAATAGTAATTTTTACCACTACGAGATCCAGCGCTTTCCCTACTGTTTCACTTACTGGAGTGGGAATAGTAATTTGTACCCCTACGCTATCCAACGCTTTCCCTACTGTTGCACTCTCTGGAGTTGGAATAGTAATTTTTACCCCTACGCTATCCAGCGCTTTTCCCACTGTTGCACTCTCTGGAGTTGAAATAGTAATTTTTACCCCTACGCTATCCAGCGCTTTCCCTACTGTTTCACTTACTGGAGTGGGAATAGTAATTTGTACCCCTACGCTATCCAGCGTTTTCACTGCTGTTGCACTCTCTGGTGTGGGAATAGTAATTTTTACCCCTATGCTATGCAATGTTTTCCCTACTGTTGCACTCATTGGAGTGGGAATAGTAATTTTTACTTCTAAGCTATCCAGCGTTTTCACTACTGTTGCACTCTCTGGAGTGGGAATAGTAATTTTTACCCCTACGCTATCCAACGCTTTCCCTACTGTTGGACTCACTGGAGTGGGAATATTAATTTTTACCACTATGCTATCCAGTGGTTTCCCTACTGTTGCATTCTCTGTAGTTGGAATAGTAATTTTTTTCCATACGCTATCCAACACTTTCCATACTGTTGCACTCTCTGGAATGGGAATAGTAATTTTTACCCTTACACTATCCAACGCTTTCCCTACTATTGCACTCTCTGGAGTTGGAATAGTAATTTTTACCCCTACGCTATCCAACGCTTTCCCTACTGTTGCACTCTTTGGAGTTGGAATAGTAATTTTTACCCCTACGCTATCCAACGTTTTCCCTACTGTTGCACTCTCTGGAGTGGGAATAGTAATTTTTACCTTTACGCTATCCAACGCTTTCCCTACTATTGCAGTCTCTGGAGTTAGAATAGTAATTTTAACCCTACGCTATCCAACGCTTTCCCTACTGTTGCACTCTTTGGAGTTGGAATAGTAATTTTTACCCCTACGGTATCCAACATTTTCCTTACTGTTGTTTTTGTTGGAGTTGGACTAGTAGTTTTATTGTGTCTGATATTTCATATGTTTTGTATTATTTTTGCTATTGTAATATATCATTAATAATAAAAATTATTCACATTAAAAATATTGATTATTATTTGCTATATGTAATTATTAAATATTTATTAATGTTATTATTTAATGTGTATAGATGTATTGGTAATTTTTAAAAACATTTAATAATTTATACGTTACAGAAATTATTATTAAAATTAATTATTAAGTAAGTATATATATATTATATATTATATGTATATGTTTAATTAGTTTTATTAAATTATATATATTAATTATACATTTTAAATATTATACAATATATTTAATTATGTTTTGTTTAATTTCTAAGTATAATTTGGTTTATTTTTCATATATTTTTAAAGTAAAAAAAAAAACGATATTTTTAATAACGATATTTTTGACATCGATATTTAATTTTCGATATTTTTGTACTTACCATGTTGTAGATAGGATGTCGATATTCTTGACATCGATATTTTTGTTGCGATATATTTGTAGGTCGATTTTCTGTCTGTCGAAATTATGTCATACAACCATAATGACAGACAGACATGAACACATGATCTCGCTTTATGCAGATGACCTCCTCCTGTATCTGTCTGACGACCCTACTGGATCTTCAGATTCAATCCAATGCCTGGAGGAGTTTGGGGCACTCTCAGGCCTACAGGTCAGCAGAATCAAAACCTGCCTATTCCCCTGTGAGCCAGAGGTACACAAACCGTTTGCCGTTTACCCTTTCCCCAGGACTTGCATGGGCACCCAGACCTTTAAATATCTGGGTGTTCAGATATACCAAATCCTGTGTCGCCTTTTGGAGATTCCTGAGATTACTCATCATGGCCCGACTATCAGTCTCCAAAATGGTCATGCTTCCTTGTTTTTTTGACAACCCTCCTGGTTAGGGGGCATTTAATATGGTTCAGGCAGCTGGATGCTCTGCTCAGGGAATTAATATGGGACAGGTGTTGCCAAAGGGTGTCACTCGAGATCCTAAGATGTCAACCGATGGAGAGAGGACACCAGATTTTAAGCTGTACTACCTGGCAGCATAGCTACAGTGGGTAGCCAGGTGGCTTGATGGGTCACAGAAATATGAGCTGGATCTCCTGGGCTTGACACCACACCAGGGAAGCTATTATTCTACACCTGAGCACCCTACTGTTGGTAGTCTTGCAATGCTGTCATCGCTGCACAGTACGGGCCCAGAGGCCACCACTTTATGCGCCCGCCCTGCCACTGGTGGGCCTGGCTCAAAGTGACACTTTCACTTGTATCTCTGCTGCCCAACTCTCAGGGTGGACGGAGGCCAGACTGATGACTGTGGGAGACTGCTACCAATTAGGCTCCCTGATTCCGCTAGAAGAGTTATCAGAGCAATACTCATTGCCCCGGGGAAATTTCTGAACTATGAAGAACTGATGTGGACATTTGCTCATCAGGGGGATAAGAGACAGGAGGAATCCACTGTCATGTCCCACCCTGCTCTGGGCCAGTATGTGTGCCGTATGCCTGATGGTTTCCTGAGAGGATCCGTTCCACGTCTTGCAGACGATCGCCACTGGAGATCAGGTGCGTCACGTCGCCACTTACTCTGGAAGTACTCCGTTGCTGCCAGATTGCACTGTCGGGTGGGACCGCATTTAAACCCGCGGTTCTCGGCCCGACAGTGCTTCGAGTACTAGCTACTTACTGGATGCATCCCGCTTCGTTCCTGAATCGCACTCACGCAGGAGCGTGAGTATCCCCTTGCTTTCCACGCGCTGAAGCGCTTGTCTCATCCTACCTTGTTCTTGCTGCGACACGTGCTGGAGCGCGTTGTCGCGTTCTTAATTACTTGCCAGGGTAAAGCGCGGAGCGCTTGCATTTTCTTTCATCTCGGTACACGCTGGAGCGTGTTACCGCTTGTTCTTCTTGCTTTGAGAGCGCAGGTGCGCTTTTGCATATTTCACCGTATGGCATATGCAGGAGCGTGCTGCCATCTGCCATACTGACTGCCCTCATAGCGCTAGAGCGCTTTTCTTTGCTTTGACTGCGACACACGCAAGAGCATGTTGTCATATTTCCTTTCCTTGGCCCACAGAGCGCAGGAGCGCTTTTTCTTGCTTTGACTGCGACACACGCAGGAGCGTGTTGTCGCTTTTCCTTTCCTTGGTCCACATAGCGCAGGACCGCTTTTCTTGCTTTGACTGCGACACACGCAGGAGCGTGTTGTCACATTTAATTTCTTTGGTCCACAGAGCACAGGAGCACTTTTCCTTGCTATAATTGCGACACTCGCAGGAATACGTGGTCGTGACTGCCTATTTCTCTGAAGAGCTGTCATTCCTGCTCTCCTTCCATCTCTCACGTGACTATATCTCTTGACAGTGCCTTGGTGTTGGTGTGCATGTTGTGTGTCTGTTCCCAGGGATAGGAAGGACAGACGATTAACCCATATGGTTTATTCCTTCCGGCTGGTGATTCCGGGAGAGTACCCACTACTTCAATAGGAGCACTTCACCAGGTCTTCACGATTTCACCCCGCTCTTCATTTTAGGAGAGCGGGGTTCCCCCCGGTTCCATCTTGCCCTGGTTAGCACACAATCCCTACTAGGAAAAGGTAGGGGACGGTGGAGGCTGTTCACGTCGTCTCTGCAAAACTACTCCGCAAGTATACCAGGTAAGACTTGTGGGGTTCTGACAACCACGGCCCATGCAGTGCTCCAGCTTTTGCTCTCTATGGATCGGAAAAGGCACCTGATGACATGGCTTTATAGGTTTTCTCTAAATGATGTAGGGAGGAGACTTTTGGTGACACTCAGAGATAAATGGGACAGAGTCTTAGGCTGAGAGGTCACATATAGGGAATGAGATCAAATATTGGGAAACCCTAAAAAAGTATCTTGCAATACGAGGCTGAAATATATACAATTGAACTTTCTTCATATGACCTATCTCACACCCCAAAGACTAATGGTCATATGTGGCAGGGAACCTCATGAATGTCCTAGATGTCGGCTATGTGACAAAGATTTTAGTCATATGATGTGGGGGTGCAATTCCCCACAATCGTGTTAGACTATAGTACTTTTCCAGTTGCATACCGTCATAGGCCGCTCTCTCCCTTACACGATAGAGACCTGCCTCTTAGGAAGGTTCCCCAGACCGAAAACAAGTACAGTGGGTCCTATATTCTTTGACCTGACTCTCATTCTGTCTAAACATAGAATAGCAATGGCAGTGAAATCAGGAACTAGACCAGTGTTCGAGGTGTTGATCAGAGACGTTACCACTTGGGCCAGAGCAGAAGAAAAGGCCTTCATTAGGGAGGATGCAAGACAAATTTGGAGACGCCCAATAGAAAGCTTGTGGAAGGAGGTGTGAGGGAACTGGGAGCATCCAGAGAGGGTTGTGCATTCAGAATAGAACTCACAAGAGGAGCAAGGAGAGGGGAGCCAGGATGGTGATTCAGATCGGAGGACGGTGGCTGCTCCTTCTGTAAGCGATTAGTGGACTTAAGAATATGAGAATAGTTCCTGGTGCTGGGTACCCTTGCTATGGCTTGACCTACAGCACAATTGTTTGTATTGATACCCAAATGCTAATAAAAATATACTTTAAAAAAAGAGAGGCTTTGTCGGTGCTGGAGAGTGTCCTCAATACAAGCGATGACATCCTAAAACACACCAAGATGATTGAAGAGCACCACCGGTATGTGAGTGCCACTCTAAAAATACTCTCAGATCACGGTCTCTCATTACAATGGAAGAAATGCAAGTGAATCGAAGACCACATCGAGTTATTTGGCTACATCTTCTCGAACAAAGCAGTGAAAATAGACCTGAAGAAGTCAGGCGACATCAAGAACACCCCGGCTGTAGGAAGGTAGAATCTGACTAAGGGTTGCCCCAAACTTTTTGCCTAGTATTTGAGTGGTTTTTGACTAGTCTGGCTGGGATCCTGCTATCCAGGTCCCCAGCCTATCTGCTTTCTCTGATTAAACGATGTGTGTACCCTAGGTACCAACCAATTGGATGCTGAGGATGCCCTGACAGTCCCTTGTAGATGGTACCCTAGGTACCCAGGGCATGGGTCCCTCAGTAGGCCTACCAGGGCTGCAGCACTTATTGTGCCACCCTGGGACAGCCATACAAAGTGACACCACCAGACCACTACTGTAGTCTGGGTAAGGTGGTGCTAGCACCCCTTACAGGAATATAGGTACCCTATATCCCACCCCATTACAACACATATGCTCTCATAGGTCACCCCTATAGCAGGCCCTGCTAATCCTACAGGGCAGGGTGCTGAGGTGTGTGTGAGGGGGGACCCCTACATGAGTAGGGCCTCTCTGCAACCTTCGTAAATCCTTACTGGGTTGTTTGTAGTGTAACCATACCATATACCCTTAACCGCATTATAAGTAAATTGCGACATCGCGATAACTTGGGAATGGCTACACAGAACCATATCGTGTTTGGTGTCAAACATGTAGGAATCATACCCCCAGTCCAGCCATGGGCATGAGGGTACGATTCCCCCCTGCTAGAGGGGCGATATGGGAAAAGCGGTAGAATTTAGACACCAATTTAAAAGTGCACTAGTAGTACAAAATGGCTACTGCCCGCCACCCACACGACTCTGACTGGCTGTTGCTGGGGAAAACCCCAGCCTCGCCAGCTAGACAATAGGGCTCCTGTGGCAGGGAGGTGCTAGCATCTCCCCAGACAGGATTATGTGAATTGGAACAGGGTGGGTGCACCAAATGTCCTTTCAGAGTTGCACGTAGGCAGCTGCAGAAGCCTCATTCTGCATACACCGCTTGGAACCGGTTCAGGGGCATCCTGCCCCTCGCCCAGGCGGGAAACACACAAAGGGGAGAGGGTGTAGCCACCCTTTCCCGCCTCACCAGCCATTGGTGGACACTACTCTGGACACTCCCCTAATCTTGGGGATAGAGGTGAATAACGTAGCCCCAGAGCCTCAGATTAATCTCGGACTTCAAAGACTTGACCTTCGACGAGCTGCTGCCCAGCTGACTGAAGAAATCTCCCTTGGGATAAAGGAGTTATCCCCCTGCTTGGCAGGCACCTGAAACACTGCAAGTGACCTGGTTGGAACTTCGCTGCTCTAACGATCTTCGACGACCTCCAGCTCCCTTGAGGTGGGTTTCCAGCACATCCCAGAGGCCAGTGAGTGTGCTCAACGAGTTTGGGCACCGTGGACCCCGTGGGTGCCGAGATCCCCGATACCCCAGGACACCGGCCACCTCTTGCGTAGCACACGACCCTGACCAGCGGGGAAGTCGGGCTTTGGCCCATTTCTGAGCCATCCACCAAGCAGCATCCGTGCCAAAGACCAGCACCCCAGCACCTTCCAGTGGCCCGTGGGCGTCCTTTTACGCACTCCATTTTGCTGCCTTCTGCGGTCCCTTGTCGCTTGACTTGTGGGCCCTAGCGGCGGACAATCTTGATTTTAAAGAGTTCCCCTGGTTGCTCCAAGCCTGCTCTACAGTCTTCCCAAAGGAGACCTCCCTCAGACCTCGTGGGTCTGCAACAGTAGCAGATTTGTGCATCTTGCATGGGATGCGGTTGCCAAGGCTTAGTGGATCCAATCCGGACACTAACACCGCAGCAACCCTCATCCGATGTGGGACAGTCGCCCTCCCGAAGCTGGCCTTCCTTGAAGCCTCCCGGAGCCCGTGGCTGCAGATCCAAGCTACACCACTTTCAACTTGAAGCACCCGACATCGAAGGGCTCTTTGCTTTGAGCCTCCTTGCCGTGATCCAGACTCGGTCCCCTCTGCTTTCAGGTTCTTCTCTACAATCTTCACATCTTTGATCTTCACGGAATCATCAACGCTTTTGGCTAGCAGAACTTTTGACTCTTTTTCCATTGAAAAGCAGCCCGCGACCCGACACCAGAAACGACCTATGCACCCGGCTTCCCTGGGGCAGGTAACAGTGGTACTACGGTACTCTCGGGGTAGTGGGCTCCTCAAAAGCTTAAATCCAAAGTCTTAACTTTGTACTACTGCTAGAAGTGTTTTTAATTGCTTTATTTCCAACCGCGACATTCTCCATAGACTTCAATAGAGATCCCGATAGCAGCTACTTCCACTGCACGCGCCTCCTGTGGGTCCCCTTCCTCATAACCAAGGGTGGATTCTTAAGGGGCCAGCGATCCTAAATGCCCTAGGCATTGTCTGCAGAATTGTCGTGGTTCTTATACCACTATTTTAGTATATGGTTTGGTCCCCCCCTGGGGCCCAATGTTAACAGTGCTATTTATTTGTATCTATCAATGCTTGTTTGATGTATAACTTTGCCTAAGCCTCATAAAGAGACTTGGGGATTCTGTCTAGAATAAATACATATATTTTATATATACACCTGTGTGGAATACTCTTTCATTTGGTCATTCAAGAGGTCATCTATGGTAAAACAATAAGCTTAACACTCCTTCAAGACTTAGCCTGAAGGCTGCTCTCCACAGCTACCACTAGGATAGCTTTCTTTAAAGGTTGTCTTTTAAACCTAACATCATAAGAGTCGAATTGGACTGGTGCAAGGTGGCCACTATAACTAGTGACCAGCATATGCCAGGCCAACTTCTCACACCGGCTCCCAGATGCACAATGGAAATCAGGACCTTCTTAGGTATGGGGAATTCCTGCGGTTGGTTCATTCCTAATCTGGAGACCTTGACAAAACCACTGCAAACCGTCGCAAAGATCCATGTAGATGGGAAGGAAGAGCCACCCACAAACATACCTTCAGTAAAATTAAAGAGGTGCTGTTTCATGATACAACCATGATACAACCATGGTCTGATTTAACTCCCAAAATAAGACTGAACTAACAGTTGATGCCAGCACAGTGGGATTAGGAGAGGTCTTAGTGCAGGAAAGAAACAAATGGTATTTTGTGAGCTAGGAGTTAACTCACATAGGGAATCGCTATGCCCAGGTCAAAAGAGACAGCCTGGCAGTCAAATTAAAATACACCCATTTTCACCTTTACCTATATGGCAGGAGTTTTATGGCAATTACAGACCACAAGCCTCTGATCAGTCTCTTCCAGGGCACATCTCAACACTCCCCATCAAGAATCGAAAATTGGGTGGTACATCTAGAACAATATAATTTAGATGTAATTTACCGGCCAGGAGCAGGCAAACCAACTGACATTGTGTAAAGACACCGGGAGGATGTAGTAAAAGCAGCCAACATGCATGCCTATGACACGGAAGAGTATGTGAGGATGACTGTTGGGCCGCATGCTTAAAGGCCCAGGGATCATCGACATCTCCTAGGAAACCCACCTGGACGAGTACCTGAAAAAAGTGAGATGAGTGCTACAGCTACAAAAGCACATGCACATGACATTCCTCACTCAGCTGAAAATGCAGGATGGCAAGTCCAGAGAGAATCTCAGTCAACTATGGAAAGTCCAACTGAATTCATTCTAGCAGTGAACGGTTCATTCTATTGTGGTGGCCTGAGTGAAGCAGGACCCCCACTCACCAAGGACACCAGGCGGTTGGCAAGACCAAAGACACACTGTGAGAAAAACTGTGATTCCAGGGGATGGATCATGCAGAAAAAGATGTAGTCTGAGAATGCTGAGCCTGCCATCTCAAAAATGAGGCTGAGCATATTGCCCCCATCATCGCAGAGGAACCCTGCAGCTCATTGTGGACCCAAATAAATGCAAACTTTGGGTGTTTTCCTGATTGGAGACACACATTAGTCCTCATTCATGCCCACATGAATTTCCCCATGATTGAGTTGGTGCACACCACTGCTTCTCAGCACATGAGACCAAAACTTGAGAAACTCTTCACCAGTTATAGGCTACCTCATAAGGTTAGGATGGACAATGGACGCCCTTTCCAGGGGAATGAATTTCAGATGTACCTTCGCCAAATAAACATTTACCAATGCAAGATCATGCCTCATTGACCACATGCAATCAGGTGCATAGAAAGCTCAACAAGGATCTGAGAATAGGGATCAACCAATTAGAAGATCTCAGATGAACACTTTAGAAATTCCACCATGCATATCAGAACACCCCTCATGCTTTGCTCAGTGCCCCCCAGCCACCCTCTTGTTTGTGTAGGCATTGAATGACAGTCTTATGCAGGCATCCCAATGGAAGCTTAGGCCCCTGGAGAACTAGGGGAACCGACAATGCTGAGAGAAAAATAACAACAACGCCACCAAGAGCCAGAGGGCCACTCGCAGGAAGCTGCTAGAAGGCGAGCGAACATAAGTCAGAGCCTGATACCATGTATGGAAGTTTTACACTCCAGATGGAAAGGGTCTTGTGACAGCAAAAGGAACAATGTTAACAACTCAAAGAGGAAGGGACAGGGTCACTGGTAATATCTCATGGTTCGTTCAAGAAGGTAACAAAGGTTGTGGACAATAGAAGCCAACAGCAGAAGAGACAGCTCAAGGGGAAAAGGAGGAATCTGAGAGGGTAATGAAAGGAAGAATGGTTCACCCACCGCTCATCCTCACCACTGATGATCCCTTTGAAGTGGCCTAATGTGGTACACCCTGGAGAGTTCTTTGGACAACCTTCTGAACCCCCAGCATCCAACACAGATCTAGAAGAGAAGAGATGTTCATGCCCCAGCCTGCAGCACAACCTGACACCAAATCCGACCCCCTGCCATAGACTATGTGACTATGTATGCTGCATTACCATCCCCCAGCACCAATGAAAGGGACTCAGGGAGATGGGGAGAAAGAGATGCAAGGAGTTATCCAAAGTGGGGAGAGATAGTGTGAGCAATCAGGCCACTATATTGGAGGCAACCTAGCGTCACATGCACCTGCGGATGGGCTTGGCCAAAGGCATAAATAAAAGGATCTCAAACCCATGTGAGTCCAGTCCACACCAAAACCACCTGTATGACTGTGAGTCACTAGGAGAACCTGGCTAGTCTGGCAACTGACCCCCACCGAGTACCTCTACAAGCAGGACTTGTGACCTGATCAATTAAGTAAAGATGGCCACCATGCACAAAACCTAAGTCCGGGAAGTGACTGTGCCCCCAAAACTAGATTAAAGGAACAACCATATATGTATAATTTGATGATCCTCCGACATATAAATTAAACACCCCACTTCAGTCCATGTAACTGCAACAAATTTTAGGTGAGAAACAAATGATTAAAATCAAGACAGTTCGAATCTTTTTACTCTTGCAACAAGAAACAACCAAGAGGACTGGTTCATTGTGTTGATATGGAGAGAAGTCCCCCATGAGCCCTCTCACAGGAAGACAGGACTGAGGCATTGCCAGCTAGGAGACACATCATAAACAGCCGGGCCAGCTCAGCGCAGAGCGAGGTGCCTGGTTATCTGCTTCTACACTGTCTAAAGTGCATCAATTTACCTTGACGTTCAACTAGTGAAAGCATGTAAAGTGGGGGCTACTCGGCCCTCACGCCCACATGGCGGTGCGGCGCCCCCCCCTCCCCCGGCCTTTCGGTGTTGGGGGTGTGTCGCGGGGCGATGACGCGCGCGGCGCGCCCCCAACACCGATAGGTTGATGCCTCCCCCGTGACCCGGAAGTAGCCTTTCAGCTTCCGGGGCAGGGGGGCGGGACGACCGGGGTGCGGGCCCCCTCGGCCGACGTGCAGCCCCCAATATAAGGCGCGGGGAGCGGGCTGGGCGCCCTCTTGCTCCTGGCTCGCTCCCCGCGTCTTCCGTGTGCCCCACACTCGGGACGTACTAATTATTTCCCTTTTGTTTTTGGCAGGTCGACGGTCGACTGAGAATTACGCCTGGGGGTGATCGGCAGCTTTGCGCCTACGGAAGAATCGGGCTGCGGGCGTTTTTTGGTTCAGGGGATAGACGCGTGAACAAAGGAGGAGTGGAGTGAACGGAGGAAGCAGAGAGGTTTCTGTAAGCTGGTGGAAGGACGCGCCGGTTATCTTTTCACGGAGCGCTGCAGGTGCCATTCGGGACCGGGGAGCATCGAGTACTTAAAAACGACCGGTAAGGTGTGGGAGCTGGTGCCGGTCGAGCGGCGAGATAGGCTGCAGGCAATTGATTTAAACGGAGACTGATTTAACAGGTGTCTGCTTGGTTTGTGCAGGTTGCGAAGCAGGATACAGCAGGGCAGCCACCGGAGGGGAGACTATTTAGTAAATGCTTGAATTTTAAATAGTTTGAAGCGGATTTTGAGTGATTTCTCCCGACCAGTGCTCATTTCAGTTCCCAGGAAGGTTTATTTGCAGTTCGGCTTGCGTTGAACAGTGTTAACCCGGTGTTGAGGTAATTTAATGAGCTTGGTGTGAATTGTGGGGCTCGAAAAGGGGTTTTGTTTTTTGATTGCTACGAATTTATTCCAGGCACTGGGATTGATTTCACAAAGTGTTTGTCCAGGCTAGTAATATTTGTTTTTCCGTAGGAAGCTTGACTCTGGTGCTTCTTTCCGGTGGCGGACAACAGATCACGGCAGAGTACAGCAACGGGCTGAGGACACACGGGTCTTCGGTGGTAAGGGGAGTGAGGCGGGCCTGCATTTCATTGCTTCTGGAGGGCCGCGGGGCTTGAGACCTTCCTACAAGGGGTTGGCGCTCGCCCACACGCTAAGACTAGCTTGGTGTGTTTTGCGGTCACAGTTGCTTGGTGCTTATGGCCATCTTCACATCCTACATCTGAAAGAGGTACAATCGCCGGTGTTTGGCTAGGTCTAGTTTGCATTACGATTGTGGAAATATGCCGGGGGCACGAGTTAATAGGAGTTCCCGCATGGAGCAAATGATGCAGGCTATGATGCGCAGGATGACAGCGATTGATAGGCGCTTGTGTAAGGTGGATGAGTTGGGTAGGAATGTGGCAGAGATTAATCAGAGGCTGGACGGGCCGCCGGGTCCACAAGGCAGGCCAAAAAGGATAGTCAACCCACCACAGCCTAGAGGGGAATTTGTCACCCCTCCTAAGAGGGGCAAGTCTAAGAAAACTGCGCGCGCAACGCCCAAACGTACAGCTGACGGGGAGGGTTTGCCAGGGGGAGTGCCTAAGGATGCCCCCGGTATGCCCCCATTGGCACCAGCGGGGCCAGCCCCGGTTATTCCAGCTTTGCCGGTCGCCCCTGTCGTGGTCATTCCCCCTGCCACCCCTGGGAGCATTGCCCCCGTTGGGGTTCCAACCCCCCCGAATAATGTTGTCCCGGTGGAATTGGCATCCCAGATAGCCGCTGTTTTGCCCTGGTTACAGTTGGGGGGGGTATTGCCATCCTCTCAGGATCATTCAGCAGAAGCATTGAAACTGGTTAAGATGATTAAGTTGGCCAGGGCGGGGGAAGGGGCACCATTGGCACCACTTACTCCCCCAACAGGTTCTACCAGCGGGCAAACTGCGAAGAAGGATGGGGCGACGTCGCAAGGTATTGACAATGGTAAGGAGGTGGCTTTGCCATTACTTAAAGATGGTGCTATGCCCTCAAGGAAGGATAATTTGGGGCAACATGTGTCTCAGGCTGTGAAAGAGATGATCTGGGCTGGCAAATATATCAACATTTTCTCCTTGCTGCTCGATAATAGGGAACTTGAATACGCCAAGTCACAAAAGGAATGGATGTTGCCCAGTGAATGGAGAACAGAGTTGGTTAAGTTCAGGGTTGAGGAGACATTTGTTAACTGGATGAGGGCCTTTTCCGTGTTTAGTGCCCTTACAGCTGAAAGGTCGCCCAATTTACAAGCTGAAATGGCCTGCTACCAGAGCAGGATTGCCATGTGGAGCGAGACACAAGTGGGGAATGGGTGGAAAGAGTATGACATTTCATTCAGGAAGGCTAAGGAATTCAATCCTTCTCTAGCGTGGGATGTGGTGGATTCCTTGTCATGGTACAATCAGATATCGGGGGGGGCAGCTGCGATGGGGGCAACCACTTCACAGAAAATTTACCCGGCCAAGCCGCAACAGCCCTTTCGGCATGCGCAGGGAAGTGAGGTTCCAGGAAAGGGCAAGGGTTGGGGGGAGAAAAAGGGCATATGTTGGGATTTCAACAAACGGTCCTGCACGAGGGCAGCGGGCACATGTAAGTTCAAGCACGCCTGTTCCTTGTGTGGACACCCCTCACACCCCGAGACCTCCTGCAGATTTAAGGGTGGCAACCAGGGCTCCAGGGGGAGAAGGAAACCTGAATAGACTAGAGGAGGGTTTAGTATCGCACACTCCCATTGATGTCGTGGCAATGATTCCCTGGCTGAACAGATACCCAGATCACGCAGCGGCTAAATTACTGCAGGAGGGATTTTCTTGGGGTTTCAGGATACCGGCGGGAGGGTACACAGGCAAGACTGAGTGCAGGAACCAACTGTCTGTAAAGCATAACCCAGGGGTAGTGGCTGCAAAAATTGAAAAAGAATTACGCCTGGGTAGGTTAGCAGGACCTTTTGACGAGGTGCCAGTGCCCAACTTTGTTTGTTCCCCACTTGGTGTGGTCCCTAAGAAAGAGAAAGGCGAATATAGACTCATTCATAATCTTTCAGCCCCAAGGGGGATATCCCTGAATGATGCGATAGATGAGAATGTCTGCAGTGTAAAATATGCCTCTTTTGACCACGCGGTGGTGTTGCTTAGGGGCCTGGGTCCAGGGGGATTGATGGCCAAGTCTGACATAGAGTCTGCATTCCGTCTTCTCCCCGTGCATCAGGGGGATCACCACCTTTTGGGGTTCAAGTTTGATGGGAAGTATTACATGGACAAATGCATGCCCATGGGTTGTTCGATCTCGTGTACCTATTTCGAGACGTTCAGTTCCCTCTTGGAATGGGTAATGAGGCAGGCAACCGGGCATCAGCAGGTCATGCACTACCTGGATGACTTTCTCTTCCTGGGTGCGGCGGGGTCTCAGAAGTGTGCACGGGCATTGCAGGAATTTTGCGTGCTCATGCGGGCTTTTGGGGTCCCGCTGGTGCCGGGGAAGACAGTGGGGCCAGCTACTTGCTTAGAATTTCTGGGCATTGAAATAGACTCTGTGGAGGGTTGTTTCAGGCTCCCAAAGGAGAAGGTATGTAAATTCAAGGCGGCATTACACGCGTGCCTGGCCAAAGAGAAGGTCTCGTTACAACAGCTTCAGGAAACAGTGGGCCAGTTGAATTTCGCGTTGAGGGTGATACCAAAGGCTCGCCCCATTTCTCTCTCAATTGCGCAGGCTATGAGGGGCCTGCGAGAAAAACACCACCGCACTAGACTGTCGCATGAGGTACACCAGGACATGCAGATATGGATGGCATTCCTAGAGGACTTCAACGGCAGGGTTGTGTGGTCCGGCCCCCCCATTACTTCAGCAGAGTTAGGTTTATGGACTGACGCTGCTGGGAGTGTTGGGTTTGGTGCCATTCTTGGAAACAAGTGGGTCACCCACAGGTGGCCGGACGAATGGGTGTACAGTGAGTTGACAACCAACATTGGTTTTCTGGGGCTGTTCCCCATTTGGGTTGCATTAATGGTCTGGCCAGACCTTCTGCGTAACAAATCAGTAATATTCTGGTCAGACAACATGACGGTGGTGAAGTGCATCAATCAGCAAGCGGCACGCTGTAAGTTCATACTCCGCCTCTTGAAGGAGATTGTGTTGAGATGCTTGCTATTGAATGTTGTATTTAGGGCAAAACATGTACCAGGTGTCCTTAATAATGCAGCTGATGCACTCTCTCGCCAAAAAATGCAGGTATTCAGGGAACATCTTCCATCAGCAGAGCCTACACCGACTCACTTCCCGTCAGCACTCTGGCAGATTGGTGCCCCAAATTACAGGACCTCGTGGCTGCTAGCTGAGCTCCCAAGACAAGGACAGCATATGAAGGGGCGTTTGGTTCATATTGGTCTTTCTTGGGGCGTGACTGGGAATCCAAATGGGCTTTGGAAAATAGCTTTACAGATTATCTGGGTAGTTTGCATCACGAGGGTTGCTCAGTGGCCACAGCTAACAGGCATAGGGCAGCTGTCTCCTTCTACGCACAGGCGAAGGGGGTAAAAGATCCGACTAACAGTTTTGCGGTGCGGAAGGGTCTGAGGGGTTGGCGCCGCTTACAGGGCAGCACGGCTGACACTAGGAAACCAATAGGCTTGGAGAGGATGACGGCATTACTGCCTGCATTACATGACGTCTGTAGCTCGGGCTTGGAGATACAATTGTTTAAAGCAGCGTTTACATTAGCCTTTTATGGGGCGTTGAGGCTGAGCGAGTTGGTGGCAGCCTCTAAGGCAGATAGGCAGGGGGGTATCCAATTCCTGAACACAACAATTCAGGGAGACACATTGTGGGTGACGATTCGGAGATCAAAACTGATCAGGAGTCCCGGGGGGAGACTGTGGTACTGCACAGGGCGAGGGCCAATCCTTGCTGCCCGGTACACCACGTGGAGACTTTCATCACGCAGCGAGGTGCACTGTTGGGTGGGCCGCTTCTATTACACGCGGACGGCACCCCGTTAACTAAATATCAGTTCAGAAGAGTCATGGAGTTGACTATTGCCAGGGTGGGCCTTGACCCGAAGGAATTTGGCACACACTCCTTTAGGATAGGTGCAGCCACTGAGGCAATCACAAGGGGTTTACATGTGAACAGTGTTAGAAGAATTGGGATATGGTCACCCAATTCCAATTGCTACAAACGGTATGTGCGGGTACACATGTTGTAAAGTACCTAGGGTATTACTGACATCAGGTTGTTCTTTTCTGGTTTTGCAGTTCCTTCGCTCTGTGACGCAGGCGGAGTGCTTGCTTCGGGTCATCATCAGGATTCATCGGCGACTCATCGTGGTGTGAACAGTCAGGAACACAGGACGCGGTCAGGCAGGGTTTGGATTGTTGGTCATTCTTATGTCAATCGTGCTAAAAATGTCTTTTTTGCAGGCAAGGGTAGAAGGGAGCTAGAGCGCGAAGGTTGGTCCATCTCCTTCTTTGGGAGGGGGGATCTCTGCCTCAGTCAGTTTAGGGGATTCTTTGCGGAGTTGGTCGCCCAACATACAGCCCCACCGGCGGTGGTGATTCTTCATCTGGGGGGGAATGACCTTGCTAGACTAGGTAGGAGGGTCCTCCTGGAAGAGATCATTTCAGCAGCGGGTTGGGTAAGGAGGGTGTGCCCTGACTGCACTGTAGTCTGGTCTCAGCTGATACCGCGGCTGCAATGGCATGGGGGTGAGTCTGTCAGGGCATTGAATCACTCGGTAAAGAGGATCAATACCAAGTTAGAAAAACTTTTCCGAACCACTCACTTACAGACCATCCCACATGGGACTATTTGGGGGGAGGATTTGTACGTACAGGATGGGGTCCATTTGACGGAGGCAGGGAATAGAATATGGTGTGATAATATCCTAGCTTGGTTGAAGGGCTCTCTGAGTTAAGGATGACCTTTAGGCAGGAGTTGTGGGGGGGGCCAGATCGTCGGGAAACAATGCTGGCCTGTGGCGGTAAGGTCCTGATCGGTGAGCAGCAATTTAAGGTCCTAAGGGGGGCGTCACCATCCACGGAGGGGGCGGCCCAGGGGGAGGGGCCACTGGTCCCTCCTAGAACTTCAGGGGCAGGAATATCCGCTAGCTGCTAAAAATGCGGGGGAGGGAGTCACGCTTTCCTTAGGCTGGTAGCCACCCCGCACATACACCATGACGTCAGCATATGACGCAAAGTGTAAGGGCCCTCCTTGTTGGTTAAATGGAGTTCACGATGCCGACGGGGTAGGCGGTCCCCTGTCGCGCATGCGCACCCCTAGGTAAGGGCGTGGTTAGTAGGACTTGACACCGGTTAGCGACCTTGCCGTCCGGCCAGAAATGTTAGAATGCAAAATTCAGGCAGGATGTTAGATTCGGATAGGAAACACGCTGTATTAGACGTTTGTTAAGGTTAGCCTTGGATATTTGTCTACGATACTGTAAATCTAATGTCATGAATTTTGCTTATTCTTACATAACTAATGTAATGTTGATATTCATCCTTTTATTGTTTTGTATAATAAATACGGCCGGGGGGTCCCTGACCCCCCCGCCTTCCAAAGATTATTTGCTTATGACAATTCTTCAAGGTGGTGTGGAAAGCTGGGAGGGGAGGGTAGCCAGTCACGGACCATGTGTAAAGTGGGGGCCACTCGGCCCTCACGCCCACATGGCGGTGCGGCGCCCCCCCTCCCCCGGCCTTTCGGTGTTGGGGGTGTGTCACGGGGCGATGACGCGCGCAGCGCGCCCCCAACACCGATAGGTTGATGCCTCCCCCGTGACCCGGAAGTAGCCTTTCAGCTTCCGGGGCAGGGGGGCGGGACGACCGGGGTGCGGGCCCCTCAGCCGACGTGCAGCCCCCAATATAAGGCGCGGGGAGCGGGCTGGGCGCCCTCTTGCTCCTGGCTCGCTCCCCGCGTCTTCCGTGTGCCCCACGCTCGGGCGTACTAATTATTTCCCCACCCACCAGCCCAAAACACAAGCTAATGAACAATGCTAGTCAGGGGTGCTAGTTAAGTTGGACATAGGCCTTTCTCCCGTTGAAAGGTAGGATTGGTTGTGGTTAGGTAGGAAGGTTGTCTGCACTTAGGCCTTTTTTCCCGTTATACAGGTGTGATTATGTTATTAAACAATGTTGTGGGTACCTAGGCCTTTTTCCCGTTATATAGCTGTGATTACGTTGTCATTAAAAAGGTAATATTGTGTGTACTTAGGCCTTTTTTCCCATTAGCACAGCATGCTTTGTATCTATATTGTTTGGTTTTAGTGTAGTGTAGTTGTCCTTTAGCGAGTTCTTTTCCCTAGGTTCATCGTCGTATTTATTAGGGTTGGTCAGGCGGTAAGGTCATGATCGGTGAGCAGCAATTTAAGGTCCTAAGGGGGGCGTCACCATCCACGGAGGGGGCGGCCCAGGGGGAGGGGCCACTGGTCCCTCCTAGAACTTCAGGGGCAGGAATATCCGCTAGCTGCTAAAAATGCGGGGAGGGAGTCACGCTTTCCTTAGGCTGGTAGCCACCCCGCACATACACCATGACGTCAGCATATGACGCAAAGTATAAGGGCCCTCCTTGTTGGTTAAATGGAGTTCACGATGCCGACGGGGTAGGCAGTCCCCTGTCGCGCATGCGCACCCCTAGGTAAGGGCGTGGTTAGTAGGACTTGAAACCGGTTAGCGACCTTGCCGTCCGGCCAGAAATGTTAGAATGCAAAATTCAGGCAGGATGTTAGATTCGGATAGGAAACACGCTGTATTAGACGTTTGTTAAGGATAGCCTTGGATATTTGTCTACTATACTGTAAATCTAATGTCATGAATTTTGCTTATTCTTACATAACTGATGTAATGTTGATATTCATCCTTTTATTGTTTTGTATAATAAATACGGCCGGGGGGTCCCTGACCCCCCTCCTTCCAAAGATAATTTGCTTATGACAATTCTTCAAGGTGGTGTGGAAAGCTGGGAGGGGAGGGTAGCAAGTCACGGACCATGTGTAAAGTGGGGGCCACTCGGCCCTCACGCCCACATGGCGGTGCGGCGCCCCCTCTCCCCCGGCCTTTCGGTGTTGGGGGTGTGTCGCGGGGCGATGACGCGCGCGGCGCGCCCCCAACACCGATAAGTTGATGCCTCCCCCGTGACCCGGAAGTAGCCTTCCAGCTTCCGGGGCAGGGGGGCGGGACGACCGGGGTGCGGGCCCCCTCGGCCAACGTGCAGCCCCCAATATAAGGCGCGGGGAGCGGGCTGGGCGCCCTCTTGCTCCTGGCTCGCTCCCCGCGTCTTCCATGTGCCCCACGCTCGGGGCGTACTAATTATTTCCCCACCCACCAGCCCAAAACACAAGCTAATGAACAATGCTAGTCAGGGGTGCTAGTTAAGTTGGACATCGGCCTTTCTCCCGTTGAAAGGTAGGATTGGTTGTGGTTAGGTAGGAAGATTGTCTGCACTTAGGCCTTTTTTCCCGTTATACAGGTGTGATTATGTTATTAAACAATGTTGTGGGTACCTAGGCCTTTTTCCCATTATATAGCTATGATTACGTTGTCATTAAAAAGGTAATATTGTGTGTACTTAGGCCTTTTTTCCCATTAGCACAGCATGCTTTGTATCTATATTGTTTGGTTTTAGTGTAGTGTAGTTGTCCTTTAGTGAGTTCTTTTCCCTAGGTTCATCGTCGTATTTATTAGGGTTGGTCAGGCGGTAAGGTCATGATCGGTGAGCAGCAATTTAAGGTCCTAGGGGGGGCGTCACCATCCACGGAGGGGGCGGCCCAGGGGGAGGGGCCACTGGTCCCTCCTAGAACTTCAGGGGCAGGAATATCCGCTAGCTGCTAAAAATGCGGGGGAGGGAGTCACGCTTTCCTTAGGCTGGTAGCCACCCCGCACATACACCATGACGTCAGCATATGACGCAAAGTGTAAGGGCCCTCCTTGTTGGTTAAATGGAGTTCACGATGCCGACGGGGTAGGCGGTTTCCTGTCGCGCATGCGCACCCCTAGGTAAGGGCGTGGTTAGTAGGACTTGACACCGGTTAGCGACCTTGCCGTCCGGCCAGAAATGTTAGAATGCAAAATTCAGGCAGGATGTTAGATTTGGATAGGAAACACGCTGTATTAGACGTTTGTTAAGGTTAGCCTTGGATATTTGTCTACGATACTGTAAATCTAATGTCATGAATTTTGCTTATTCTTACATAACTGATGTAATGTTGATATTCATCCTTTTATTGTTTTGTATAATAAATACGGCCGGGGGGTCCCTGACCCCCCGCCTTCCAAAGATAATTTGCTTATGACAATTCTTCAAGGTGGTGTGGAAAGCTGGGAGGGGAGGGTAGCCAGTCACGGACCATGTGATTTTCTGAAAGGACAGCATTGAAACAGTGAGCAGGGTTTGTCTCTTTCTATTCTGAGCTGTGCTGTCTGAAAATCATTCACTAGTTCATAGAAATGTTGAGTTAATTTAATTCTCTTGGGACAGTGCAAGTGGATACAAAAACTGTCCCTTGCGCCTTGTTTGAGGCAGTGCAAGTGTTCGATACAACCCCAGGCCTCCCTGATCGAGGATCACCAAGGAGAGCGCGCCCTCTTCCTTCTCGCTCCTTCATCTTTATCATGAGGGGCTTGGCAGACCCAGGGCACGAGTCGGGGGTACACGCGGGTGGACGACGCCCACCCACATTTTTGACAGGATGCACGCCGTCCACCCTGCCAAGAATTTGGGCCTCACTGAATAATGTGCTGAACTCGTCACGGTGTAATATTCAAACACATGCAACAAGCAACAACGTGCAGGCGGAGATGGGGATTTCTTATTTAAAACTCCTGGAAAGCCCATAACAAAGGGCGAATTTGAGGGGTCATCAGGCCTTCTTTTGAACGAGTCTCTTGGCTGGGAGCAGTCAGGAGCCTAACACCTGATGCAAATGAGGCGAAGGTGAAACAAAGGCTCACACCTTGTTAGCACTTCACACATACTTAAGAGAGGCAGCTTTTCACTTTGTTTAGTCCCTGTTTTGGAGATATGCATGCACTGTAAGAATGTCAGATGTGTTGGTCTTTCCCAGTATCTACACAAAGCACATTGCATTTATATAGAGCTTAACTCACCTGAAGAGGCGCTGAAATAATTTAAGTACCTCAATTTTTTCTTGTATAGCCCTACTCATCCCAATGCAGGGTGTCAGAGCGCTTTACATCAACACGTGCATATTACACGTACAATAAATTATATAAGTTTGTAAATGAATGTACAGGATGTGTTACATGAAACTGGGGGATTGCAAGGTGTAGAAGTCACATATCATCTTCCACAGCTCACTGTGCTATTACCCTCGCAATGCGCTCATACGTATACATGATAGACCTGGTAAACATATATGTGATGGCTTTAGATCTGATGTCACTTCTTGTGATGCCACTTCCTGTAAAGCCGTGGCTTAGTATGCCACTTTCTATGATGTCAATTCCTGTGATGCCATGTGTGATGTCATGAACCGTGATGTCGTGCGCCATGATGTCACATGGCTTGATGTCGCGTGATTTGATATCGCGCGCCGTAATATCGTGCGCCGTGATGTCGCGCACCGTGATGGCGCACACCGTGATGCCACTTGCATACTGCCCAACTAAGTTAGTCCCCCCACTTCTTTTTTTAGGACTTGTGCCCTGTGCAGACCCAAGCGTCTGTGTTTGTGCGCTTGCAGTGTGCAAAGTAAATTCATTGAACCCATTATTTCTCTGAGTTAATGCATTATTTTAGACAGCACAGCTCAGAAACAGAAATAGGCAAACCTTGCTCACTGTTTTCGAGCTGTACTATCTGAAAATCCAGCTCTAATTCGGGGGAGTACTTGGTTAAATGATTTTCCTCTACATGCTGAAGGTGCATAAAACAAGACCTGGGCTCTGAACTGAGCCCGAAGAGCCCATTACAATGCTCCCAGGGCCTTCCGGCAAAAGTCCTGTGTTAACTTGTATTCGCCATCTATTCATTTGCACGGCTTAAAGGCGATCTCATGATTAAAAACAGACTGAAGCAGTTCCACATTGGGCCATATATTCAGGTCCTGCGCTTTACAGGCAAAACACTGATTGATTTCTGCTAGAATATAAAAACCGTCCACGATCAATGGCAGCGATTTAGTTCCTGTTCACCTTTTCCTTAATCCTTCCTTCCCTTAGAGTGTTAGCTCTTTCCAGGAGGTTGTATTACTGCCTTTTTTTCGCGTAGCATATCACTCTTGTATAGTGCATACTCTAGCCTGAGATCCCCTTGGGGGTTAATAACTGGCTAGGATTGAAAGCTCAAGAGTTCAGGCTGAAGGCAGTGACAGTTTCTCACAGTGCCATCAGTGGGTCACAAAGGTGTTCAGAATACACTGTCATCCAATCCTTGGTCTCTTTGAAGAGCACATAGAGCAATGGTCTATGTTGCAATTTTGATTCTTTGAAAATGTGTGTGAAGGAGGTGCACAGTTGTTGATATATGGACAGGGTGAAAGTAAAATAATATGCAGAACTTGCAGTGTGTGTGTTGTGTGTATCAGGAGGTGAAGGGGAGGAGATGTAAGGAAGTGCATTCAGGAGAGAGAGAAATATATAGAGAAAAAAAGGTATACATGTGTAACAGAATAAACATAACAGGAGTGAGTGAGTGAGACACTCTGAAGACCACTACCCCTTTCACAGGCCTCAGTTTATCTTTAAGTCACCGTCTCACAATTTCAGAATTGAAAAGCATCAATATTATTTATAACAAAATCATGGTTCTTACTCATTAATCTTAAACAGGTAACCACCATTGACAAAGTCAATAGTCCTGGCTGGTTTTAGGTGCATGTCAGTTGTGTTAAATATCTGGATGTAATAACAGAAAGCTCAGAGAGGAACCAAAATATTGGTTGGGTGGCACACTATGGGAGTCAAAAATTGATTTAACATGTTTAAGCCAAACCGTTAATTATGTAGGCTACGCCCCTTTTAGAGACCCACCACTTTATTCATCCCACTTAAAGCTCTGACTGTTTGCTCTATGATAGATCTCCACCTACACATTGGTCAAATATTTTGTCTCCAATTGCTAGCATTCCCTCAATTATTGTTTAACACTGACATCCAAATATGCTCATTACAGGGTGAGTTGGTTTATTGCTAAAGTCAGTTAATGTGTTTATGCATTTCGGGCATTGCAATTAAAAAATTCCTGTGGGCCGGATGTATCAAACATTTTCCCAGAAAAATGTATTTTGGTATGCTTATTCCCAAATTGTGACATGCTACCGAACATGTTACCAAATCGCAATTTGGTATTAGGAAGGGGAGTGTTTAGGGCATCCCTTCCTAATACCAAATCGCAGTGGTCTGAAAGAATGTTTAGCGACCGAAATGCGGTCGCTAAATATTCACATTTTACCACCTACTTTAAGTAGGTGATAACCCATTCGCTAAGAGAAAGGGATACCAAAGGAACCACCTTCCCCTTTGTGAATGTTCGCAAAAACGTTTTTTAAAAGAGCAGGCAGTGGTCCCACGGACCACTGTCTGCTCTTAAAAAATTAAAAGAAAACTTTTCATTATTCTTTTTTAAATGCAACCCGTTTTCCTTTGAAGGACAGCAAGCTGCATTTAAAAAAAATAATTATTGTTTTATTTAAAAGCAATCACGGACATGGTGGTCTTCTGACCTCAGCAGGCCACCATCCCTGTGATTTAACGATTTCCAATGGGTCGCAAACTGCGACCTACCTCATTAATATTCATGAGATAGGTCGATTTGTGACGCACTAGGAACCGCTAAATGAAACTCTATTTTTTTATACATTAGGAATAGCAATTACCTAATTGTGATTCACGGAAAATGGCAATTAGGTCATCGCTATTCCTAATATTGATACATCCGGACCTAAATATTTAAATCATTCTCCTTTAACATCCTTTTATTGTCTGACTTATGTGATTATTTGTTTAATAATTAATTTTCACAAATTTCTGACTGGCTGAATCTACAAAACGATCAGTTTGTCACAGTGTTACCAGAAAACATAAAAAGATCCTAAATTCACCAATTAAAGTCAGTTTTTCCATCCTAGTTCCTCCCAACATTCACCTATAAGGGCCGAGTCTGACTAGTCCCCTGGAGTTTTTTCCACTGCTCAGTTATTACTTTTCAGGGGCCAAATCATGCTCCTTTTCTCTGCACGTACAATAACTCGAACCATCTCTAAATAAGCGCATAAGCTGATTACAGCAAAGACCGGAAGCAGGACTCTGCGAGCTCTGCTGTCTGCAGCCCATGCGCTCACTACCTCGAAGATGTTTCCAGTTAATCTAGTCGCTGCAGACAGAAAAGAGACATGCGCAGACTGGGCACAGCACGGAGAACGGGATCGTGATCTGTCTGGCCTGGTTATTATATAAGACCTTTAACCAGTGCTTAATTTGAGCTGGAGCTTTCCGGTGCTGAGCCAAGGCACTTAATTGGTTTCCGGTGCTCGGCACCGGCACCTAATTGCCAACACCACACTTAGGGCAGACTGCCACAAGGTGGCGCTGCTCATGTCATTTTGAGATGAGCAGTATACCAGTTGTTTAGGAAAACAATATACATTTAAAAATGACTAATACCTGTCTCCCCAGCCATTCCTTTAGCTTTTGGGACCTGAAATAATCTGAACTGTCACATTTACATGCGAGAAAGATGGTTAGTAGTTGTTTTGGCAGCGATGACGAGGGCGATGGGTGGTCCAAGCTGCAGTGGCCTCCTGGTCAGAGCCCTGGCACTTAATATTTTACAAATTAAGCACTGACCTTTACCCGGATGCAACACTACCCTTTGGCTGAGAAGGGTTTTTAGGCCCCTCCCATCACGTTCCTTGGCTCGGTTGGCTGGCTGTTGGCCTGACCCTCAGTTACAACATCAGTATGAAAGGACAACTGCAGCCCGGACAGTCCTCTGTGTGTCTTTATTGCTTTCCACAGTCCCCTCTGCCTGTCTCAGCATACACATGCTATCATTGTTTGAGATCCATAATAAAGAGTTGTGACTCGGATATTTAACGTGGACGGGTGAAATAGATCAAATCTACAACCATCGCATCCAGCATCCACCAATAAATAACAGCAGGGGCACCCAGCAACATGTCCACTCCAACCACAGAGCTAAAAAACATGTCTATTAAACGACAGTCAAAAGACACACTATATGCCACAAGAAATTTGCCTTTAAAAAAGAACATAACATTTGTCTGGTGTATTTGAGTATAACATACATACATCCATAAATTTAACAGTGCTATGTCTTGTTTGCTCGACTCTGTGAAGCCATTGATATTGTGCAGTATTATTTAAAGTGCACAAAGCAAATATACTTTAACATCAAGCAAAAAACAATGATTCTTTCTGTTTATTGCACATTATATGCAGCAGCATATCGATAGTAGTATCTACCATTAGTTGGCCATTTACTTGAAGTAAATAGCACTCATAGCTCACCCAAGAAATCCCCAGGAGTGGTGGAGGAATTAGGGAGAAGGCAGGTGGTAGATGGATGAAGAGAGCAAAAAGGTTTTCCAGCGGCGAAGAGGGGCGGAGGAAGGTCAGAAGTGAGACTAGGAGAAGAGACTGTGATGGAAGATGGGAAATCATGTAAGGTTAAAGGATGTGGACAGCGAAAGGATGAGCAGGTCTATGTGGAGAAGGGGGAGAAAAACTTCTGTGGTAGATCTGAAGAAGGAAGTATGAGTAGGCCAATTGCTAAGGGGAGAGGGATAAAGGGAGAGGACATGCTAAGTGGTTGGAGGATGAGGAGCAGAGGAGGGACTCAGAAAGATGGGGATGGGCTGGCTACTGTAGGACACACCACGAACATGCATTTAAAAAGCATGCCAATACAACGCATTTAAGGCAAGTTGGAGGGGCTCACCTCCCACAAATACAGTGTTTTAAATATAAAAACAATGCGTGGTAATGGCATGCATTTTAAATGCATTTTCGGGGTAAAAACATGCGCGCTAAAAAATGTGTGTAAAAGGCATGCAAAGTAATTGCATGTGATATACCATGGTACAACCAAAAGAGGGTACTTAAGAGAGAGATCTGGAAAAAGAGGCACAGAAAGAGAATCAAACAGAGTGAAGCAGAAAGACTAGAAAACAGTTAGAAATAGAAAGACAGAGAACGTTACAAAGACCAAGAGAAATTTTAAATTGATAAGAGAGATACTCAGAGAGAAACAGAGGGGGGAAGTGAGAAACATATTAGTGGTTCAAAGTAAAAAAAACTGTTAACTTATCATTTTAGAGCACAGGGACTTCAGTTATCTAAAGTTATTCGCGTAAATTTATACAGCTTTTTAAGCTCTCATAAGATCATCTGAAAGCCCACAGGAAGTGGCAGAGGGAAACCATGGGCAAGGCAGAGAGAATGAGAACTGAGACTTGTGGATGGAGCTAAGGCATTGATATCTCACTGGATAGGTGACAGTGCTTTACAGGTAATAAGCCTTAGGCACTCCAGGTAGTGAGTGAAGAAAATAAGACACAATGGGGTGGCAGGAGGGATGAGGGGATGTAAGAGGGTTTTTGTGGTGACAATAAGAAGAACCAGAGAGTGACAACACTTTGTAATTCATGTTGTACTATTAAATTGATGCTAAGTTCGGTCAGAGTGTGTCCCATTATAGCAGGAAACTGGAAAGGCAGATGGCATCAAGGTTGTTTAAAGGGTGGGAGTGAAAGGGTTAGGTAAGTAGGAGGAGCCATGCTCATTACTCATGTTTATCCCAAAAAAAATTCACAATTGTTCTGGTTTAGCACACATCACTGCAGCCAGAAGCCACTCTACCATTGTTCTAAAGGTACATGTTTATACTTCTAATGAGCATTACCCCAAAAAGTCATATTATATTAGCCTGTTGCACCTCACAGGGATTCCAGTTAAATATATGCACCATGCTATCTGTAAAACATTAAATCTACATAGCTACGTTTTTGATTTATAGCATTTCTTTCTATGCACTGTTGCTGCATATTTCTAGAGAACATTATTATTCAATCTCTCCTGATAATAATATCCATGTATGTGATACATGCCTGGGTAATGGTTCTGTGCTGCCATGGGCTTCACATGACTAAAATACCAAAGTGGAAGAGACATCTTTCACCACAAATGGCGATCCACAGTTTACACCTTCACCCATCCTGAGCTCCTCAACAGCCTCCCCCTGACTGCTCAGAATCTAGTTGGAAGCAAAGGAGTGTGAGCGGAAGGGCAGTTCAACTAGGTTTAATTTCAGAACCTGAAAATGTGTTGATAAACCCTAAAACCAGCAGCGGACAGTACAGTGCCACGTTAGCAAATGACCCAACAAGTTTTACCAGTTTATTCCCTGACTAATCCCAATTTGTGTTGTTCAAATCGATAAATGTATGATGGGAGCTGGGAATCAGTATTGCCATGCAGGACTACTTAATATAGCGTCAACATTTTGTGGGTTACAGTGCCTGAGCATGAGGTGTCCTAATGGACAGCAAAAGGAAAGAAGCTTGTAATTTACCTTAAACCTATTGTGTGATGAGAAATGTGCTATGAACATAACAATTACAAAAACAAATATGTTTATTCTGCACGTATTGCTACCTATTTTGAAAAATATCCTTTGTGAATATATATGCCTAACTATCTTATATTTTTTTAATTCCCAATAGTTTGAGACCAATTCAACTGGCCCAGTGAATTCGAAATTCACTATTTGCTGCTTATTGTTGCTGAATTTCATCATCCTACTTGGTCTATGCCAATGTTCATTAGATGCAGCATTTACCATTCATCCTGCAAAACTTCCTTGATGGAGAACCAAGGGAGTAGCCATAAAATTAAAATGCACCACACTTCGAACTAAACTTCTGATGACACCAAAGCAAGTAAGTAGGCTGGTCCCCATCCATCCATCCATCCATCCATCCTTCCTTCCTTCCTTCCTTCCTTCCTTCCTTCCTTCCTTCCTTCCCTCCTTCCTTCCTTCCTTCCTTCCTTCCTTCCTTCCTTCCTTCCTTCCTTCCTTCCTTCCTTCCTTCCCTCCTTCCTTCCTTCCTTCCTTCCTTCCTTCCTTCCTTCCTTCCTTCCCTCCTTCCTTCCTTCCTTCCTTCCTTCCTTCTTTTCCCCTTTCTATCCCTTTAGAATTTAGTTCACAAGTCGATCATCCATCCTTTCAGTGTTTCATCCATTCATCCTTTCACCCTTGCATCCTTTCAACTATCCATTCTTTCACCCATCCATTTTTTCACTTTTCTAAATATCCATCCATTTATAATTTAGTTCACAAGTTGATTATTCATATGTTCACTGTTCCATCCATTCATCATTTAACCCATCAATCCTTTCACCTTTCAATCCGTCCATACATGCAATCATACATCCAATGGTCTTTCATTTACAAGTCGATAATCCATCCTTTCACTGTTCTATCCAAATTCATAATCTTTATTCGATTTTATAGATAAAATCATAAAAGAAAGATCATTAAAAAACAGCTTAATGAATTTCAGTGCCGTAATCGTTCTTGTTTTAAAACTCCCATCAAAAAGCGTGCAAGAAAAAAACAAGTAGAAGGGGAGTTTAACAGCAGTAAAAACAGTAAGACTGGCCTGACTTGGATACATTTGGAGGTATTAAAATTGGGCGTATAAACTTGTATTGCAGATTGTTATATTTTGGGCAAAGCATAACCACGTGTAATGTATCATTAATCGACATATTGTCACAGTTGCAAAGGGGAAAATCCGAATACTTGAAACAACCTTGATTAAAAGGGACTAAACGGGGAAATAAATTTAACCTGAATGAAGTCAGCAATCGGCATTGGTGGCGAGACAAGTTCCAAGTCAAGTAAGGTTCAATATTGCTAACTGTTTTCGCTGTTCTATCCATTCATCCTTTCACCTTCCTGTGAATCCTTCCATCCACCGATCAATACATCCTTACGCCCTTTCTTCCATCATTTCACCTGGCCCTTTCACACTTCAATCCATCCTTTATTGTATCCTTCCTACTATGCAACCGTGCACCATTCCTTCATTTGTTATTTCCATACTACCTCCCTTCCACTTTTCATTTGACCTGTCCTTTCTTCAATATCTTCTACCTTTGACCCTTTCTTCCTTCGGCCTTCTTTTTCAGTGTCTTTCCTCACATTCTTCCCCATTGCTCTATTTGCAGCAGTCTGCTCTCATAAGGTGTTTTCCTCATTCATTGAACTTGGCTCATGTAGCTGCTGTTCCTTGCAGACTGCAGACAGGAGAGGGAACAGGCACGCAGAGAAGACCTTTAGCGGGCCACAGATCACAAACCAGGCCACCAGGAGCAGTGACTACACCCCCCCTTAAGCTGCTAAAGCGGGGTTCACGATGCCACGGTGGAGAACCCTTAAGCACCACTAAATGATATTAAAATATGACCAATGTTATTGCCCAACTATGCTTTAAAATGCAGTAATGGCCACAAAATTGTCCAGAAAAATGCTCTCCGCATTATGCAACATACAATAACAGTGACGGGAGTCCCAAAAACATTTTGACCCAGGTTCTGAAAATGGCGCCCCCATTGCTCGAAGTGTTCCCCCTACTGAAGTTTGAGTCTCGTTGCACCCCTGCCTCCACAACAGTTGATCTCCACATGCAGAGTACACATTCTTACTATGCTGAGGACACGCAACTGATTTTTTTCAGAATAGTGTCACTAAGCTTAAGAATTCTATGAGTTTTTCCAGCTCTTTAAAATGGTAGAAGGCAGCACCCTTCTAAAAAGTGTTGCCCAGCAAAACTGGAGCTCATTTTGGTCTAACAGGAATCTCCTATGTAGCATTTTGTTCTTTGGTTCACTTTCCTAGGCCCCTGCCATCAACCATTAAATACTGTGGCAACCTCGACACCCCGTTAGACGCAGACTTCACCTTAAGTGCTCAAATTGCAGCTTCCTAAAAAACGTCTCTTTCATCTCAGACAGCGCAGGTGTGTGCTCCCATTTTGGTCCCTTTAACTATACACACATCACATTTACCCTGCAGCAGTGGTACTTAGGTGGGATAGCCAGACCTCAGCGCATAAAGAGCACAGCAGCTAGTCTGCTAGTGAAATTGAAGGTATCTGACCATAGCTCCTCTGCCCTTCATCAGCTCCAAGGGCTTCCGGTGAAGAAGAGTATTACATTTAAGGAACAGCCTGGCGTCCACCGAGCCTTCTTGCATGGTGGCTCTTACATCCTTAGGAAGAGGTTTGTGGACTCACCCTCATTCGCACAGACGTTCATTCTTCTGATGCACAGCTCGACGCCCCCCACTATCCATCTGGACATTGGGCTGGTCGTGTTTCAGGTCTCAAGCTGTGCATTGCTAGAATCATCCATCTATCCGATCATCTTCATCCTTGCAAAGCTGCTGAGACTGCTCTAGAGCCAGCAATCTGCCAGACTCCGCCTCCAGCATAGTGCCAGAACACTAATATCCGGTGTCCACTGGGCGCTACAAATACTTGTCAACATAGCATAACTCGCTGGAAGTCACAAATTACATCATCAGTGACTTCACTGCCGACATGAGGCCTCTAATGGCATCGTGTAACACTCTAAAAACACTCTTCCATGCTTCCCTGCAGCATCACTCACTGAAAATATTAATAGTAAGGAAGTTATCGCTGGTTAGAATGCTCCTATATTAACATAATCTAAAGTTAATGGCATAGACTCCGCTATGACGTCATAGATGTCATAAACCACGTGCAGATGACATTTAAACCATCTCGATAAAGCAATAGGATTATATAGTTTTTGTGTGCTATGATGCTAGCAGTTTCCCAATGAAGAATTGCAAAATATACATTTAGGAACCCCTTTAACATGTGATCTCATGACCAGTAAGAACTTGCTTTTAGGTCTTGCTTGAGAACGCAGTTGTCTAATTAAGACGCACATTTAACAAACTTAAAAATACCTACAGTGCTCCTTGGTTTCACCAACAGGAGCATTGTACTTTCATGTCATACTATTGACTGTTTGGCTTATAATTCCACCTTAGGTGGAGAGCTTTTATTGTAATTCATGAGCGGCGATTTTACACACCCATTGAATTCTTCACCTCATAAATGTATTGGTCAAAGAACGCAATCTTTTTTTTTGTTTTGATTTTTTACTAAATTAGTCCTTTGTATTAATGTGTTTTGTGTTTTTTAGTCACGAATGGAGAGCCGGGCCTCGTTTGGCGCCTCAATAAACATAGCCCTCTTCTCCCTATCTCATTGGTCCCTCTCACTTACCCCCTACCTACCACACCTCTACAATTAACATCACACCATCTTCCCTGCCACCAGTAGCATCACTGCATCATTTCTGCAGGCCGGAAGCCAGACTCACTTCCTTTAAATGTAAATGTAAATTTGATACTTGTATAGCGCACTACTCACCCGCAAGGGTCTCAAGGCGCTTGTACGAATACCGCTGTGGAACCCATCCTGGCTTTCCCTGTGAGGTGTCCACTCCTGGACACCCCCAAGGTGGAGGCCAGGCATCCTTAGCGTTGTGGGGGCCGTTGCGGAGATTAAGCAAGCTATTGCCCAGAGTTGCAGAGTGGGACTCCATGATTGGAATAGGCACCGAGGTGAGAATTATCAGGTCCGTGGAATTTTTGAGCCCAAGACCCGCCGAGGCGGGGAATTGAACCCTGGTCCCGGGCTAGACCTCTGCATCAGGGTCTGCCGCTTTTTGCGAATGCTTCTTTACATAGCACTTCATATCGCACTTAGAGATATCAGATATTAATATTAACCTGTTTTAATGGTATGCAGTTTAGTGACCTCTGAAGGCGCCTTGATGGGTTTCGAAATTGTGACCAGCAGATGGACACATCGAAGGTTTCACATATCAGCTATCCTGTCAGCTTCGTGATTGTTCTTAGAAGAGTTTCCTGCAGCTTGCTCAGAGAGGGCTACTGTTATAAGCCTCAAAATTGTGCTCTTAATATTAGGAATAAAGCACGAACCATAACCACAGAATCTCTATTTCCTAGGTTGGACCGTTTCTTTTTTTTTGTTGTATATTTTTATTGAGAAGTACATGTCAATATATAAACAATGAGCCAAAAAAAGACAATTAAACAATAAATCAAATTATGGTTAGGCAGTAAAATGCCATGATGTGTTAACTACTCATATTTTTATGGTTTACATCTTTTTATTGAAGAAAAGAAAGAAGCAAGTCGTAATCTGCAGAGCATTAATCATGAGCATATGTGGGTCACGAACTTCTCAGATTTTTAAACACAAAAAACATAATGCAGATGTCAATAGACACAATATCGGAGATGTTAATCAAAAAACTTCCGGCTGTGAATTAGATTTTAGAAAGAAGGTCTGTTTCAATATTGATTTGTTTCTGCAATTAGATGGTTTACTTAGTACTAGACAAAGAGCAATGTCTGCACATTTATAGCTTTTTTAATGTAAAACTGCTCTTACTCAGGTCAAATGAGTGTTTGTTTAATCATTCCCTGGAGGGCCACCGACTGAATCAGCCTTGTCTGGATTCGAACTTGCAAAACGAAGACCGCTGACTTTAAAGCCGGGCTATTTTAAGGTTCAGTCGCTCAATCGGGAAATAATCCCCCAGAGGAACACTGCTCTTGAAAATCTGCCCACTACACAGATTTGCTAAAAAAGCGAAATATTGTTGCGTGTGCCGGCCCGACAGCTGGTCAGAGCCAGCCCTATTTTAACAGCTGACTCTCTCCGCAAAGGAATGGGGAGCAAACGTGCCAAGCCAGGGATTAAAATAGCGGAAATGAGCAGGCAGGTTTCTGAGATCAAATTGCTGCACAGACCTGGACCCCTTGCCACCCCTTCAGTCTTGAAAGAGATGGGTCACATGCTTCCCAGAAGGGACCCCTTAGGTAGCCTTAAATAAACTAGGTGTCTTACACTTTCTAGCTGCAGGGTTGTTTCCCGGCCTGACCATTCTGACATTTCCCGAGTAGGCTGCTGGTTAGTGAGATGCCTTCCTAGCAGGAAGTGCTGCAATTCACATAGTATAAAAAAAAGAACGAAAGTGGGTATGATGGAAACCTATGCATTTTTTTCAAATATGCCCACGATCTTGAATTTAGGAACAGTAGTTATTTGTACAACTCTGAATATGGTGGTAAGTTACTCTACTATTCCATGATTCAGAAGGTATACACAAAATAAGCTCTTTCTTTCACATTGGCTTACATTTAGAAGCAAAAACTTGATAGATATTCAATTGATTGTAATACGTTTTATAATTCTGTATTTCCACACCTCTGTCAATAAAACAGCACCCCACTTGTGTGACTGGGCCAGACAGAAAAGGCACTAAAATGCAACGTGAAAACATCTAGGGGTACATTAGGATGTAGGGCGGTGGCACCACCGCGGCGCTGGCGGTGCGGAAAATGCCTTGTTCCGCCCGCCAGCAGCGGACATCATGCCCGCCATATTAGTATGGACAAACATAGGCCAATTCTCGACAGCCGCGGTGCGACGCGCACCGCCATCAAAGTGCACCCACCACCGCGGCGGTGGGAGCCAATGGAGACTCACCGCCGTGCGGAATGACGTCCACCCCACTCCACAAATTAGGATGACTCAAGCAAGCAGACACACCGTAGCGGAGACACCGCCCAACCAGAGACGGCGGAAGCTCGACAGCGGAGCGCGAAACCAGAGTCCCAGTCACGACCGCCATGGACCCAGCTCTACACGTCTTTCCGGTGCTGTACCTACTACATCACCAGGAACTCATGGACCGCCGCAGACGCTGCCGCAGGTACGCAACAACACAAACACAACACACAACACACGGCCTGACACAGGGTCCAAATCCACATCAGACACCCTATGGGGGACAGGGACACATCCACAAGGGCACCCACACATCACCCACCTGCCACAAAGTCACCCCGCTGGATCCTGGACACACAGCTACCGCCACGATGCATCAATGTCCCGGTCACGTCACCGCAGGGGCGAACACAAGCAAATACCTGAGCACAATGCAGAAGGCAGGGCCAGTGCCAGGCATGGGCAGGGCACAAAGACCACAGGGGCACACCCACTCCCACCACACACTAGCACACTGTGACAAGGAGAGCCAACGAGGTGACACTGTGAACCCACTAGACAACGCTGCGAGCCCACCTTTAACGACTGACTGTGGGAATGTTTACCTCTCCCCTCTGTCTCTCCAGCATACGAACACTTGGAAGCCTGAGCCTTGTACCCGGAACCAGGTAGAACAAAGTGGACAGTGTTTCTTTAACTGGGCCGACGTATCGGCCGGATCCGCCCACCCGTATGACGACGACGGCAGGAGGAGTTCAAGTACCGGAAGAGCTGAGACGGAAGACGGCACAAACCCCGAGGAGGAAGTAGGAGAGACAAACGATTACACGGACGAGAGACCTGAGTTCGAGAGGAGTGAAGGAGGAGGCTACGGAGGGGAGACCCCAACAGATCCAGCGCCAGGAGGCCAACAACCCTGTGACCCGCCCCGCCACGTTTCCGGAGAAGCGTGGCACCAGCAGGTACGCGCTCGAATCTCTGCTTGGGGCTTTAAGAAAAGGCACTAAAACGTCTAGGAGCCGCTTCTCACATAACCCTTTTCCCTCACTTTCCGTCACCTAGGTCTAGTGTATATAGCACAGTGTGACTCCTCACTCCCTTGCCCTCGTAACAGTGTGAAGTGAATACTGTACTGACCCCAGTCTCCCTTCTCTTTTGTTTCGGTCTTCACCCTGAGGTTGGCCTGAGGGACCGTAGTCCCGGTGGGAACAACAGTCTGGAGCATCCCTGGCGACGAAAACCAACCCGGAGAGTACGGACGCCTACAGAACCGGAAACCGATGTTCCCTTGCCATACTATCGCCCTGTCAGGCATTTAAAGAAAGTTGCCCAATCATTAAAACAAGAGTATCACTACAAGCTTGCCTCCGTGTTTCCCTCGCACCCGCTACAAGTGGTGGAGAATGCCGGCACTTTAGAGAGTCCCATCTGTACAGCAAAGATGGATGAACTGTTACAACATATAGTGAAAGGACAGGAACAGCTAGGATGGGTGGTAGAGCAGCATCTGGCGTCCGCCCAAGCGGATCGAGAGACTTTCAAATCCACTATTGCCGCCCAACTGGAGGGGTTACAGACCCAGATTGGGGCACACCCCGCAGCTCCGATTCCTGCGATTCGGAACCCACTTCCTGGCCCTACCGGTATTTCACTCCAGAAATACGTGGCTGGGGAAGACCCGGATTCATTTCTACTTAACTTCGAGAGGGCCGCCTTGGCATGTGGTTGGCCCCTTGAGAAGTGGCCGTTCTTTCTGGCACCTCTGCTGTCGGGTGAGGCCCAGGCAGCATACCAAGTAGCCAACTCCACCGGTCAAGCCTCCTACGCCGACATAAAAATGATTATCTTGGACCACCTGGGGTTAGACGCGGAAGCATACCGAGTGAGGTTTCGCAAAGAGAGGGGTGCTGCTGGGGATAACCCAAAAACTCTGTTCTTCAAGCTGAAAATGGCTGCCGACAAATGGCTTGTCCCCGCCACTAGCACCAAGGAGGAAATACTGGACAAGATCTATCTTGAACAATACCTCGAGGCATTGCCCTTTAACACCCAAAGATGGCTTAGGCAGCACCCACGGCTAACAACCGCGCAAGCCATCGAACTGGCGTCCTCATATGCCCGGGCGCAGCCCCGAACCCTGCCCTGGGAGGCAGACAAACCCACCAGATCAGCCACATCTAAAGTCGAGAGAAAACCACGACCCCAGACTGCGACGTATACCCCCCGACCCCTGAAACCAGAAGTTCCTTCATTCAAGGGTCCGCAGTGCTTTGATTGTGGGACCTGGGGACATATTGCCCGATTATGCCCCCACAGAAGGCTGCCGGATGAACCCATGGAGGTCGGCTATGTTCCTAAACCTGTATTGTACACTGCCAAACTAGGGAGTGCCTACCATGTAAGTGTTCAGGTGAATGGGAGATCCATCCAAGCCCTCCTTGATTCGGGGTGTAAACAGTCCGTGATACACAGGGAGTGGGTTGATCCAAGACAAGTAATTCCTGAGAAAATCGTATACATCAAATGTGTCCATGGGGACGTACGACCCTACCCGATGGCTGTAGTCGGCCTTGAGATCCCTGGGGGCCCCAAGCATCTGGTTAGGGTAGGAATATTAGACACTCTGCCCGAAGAGCTCATAATAGGGACCGATAATCCTGAGTTTCTGGAGCTGTTCTCGCGCTACCTAAAGCTCCAGACTCCGGGGGAGTGGACAAAGAGGGAAGAGAGACAGACCCACCCTGCGTACATAACCCCAGAACCTTGGGTAGACGATAGGAATTTCAAGTTCGCCCAGTCTAACGATTCCACCCTGTACAACGCCTGGGAACAGGCCCACTATACACAGGATGACCCCAACCCCAGATTTCCTCGTTTTCTTATACAAAGAGGTCTTTTGTACCGACAGGGGACTCAGGAAGACCCTTTACAACTCTTGGTACCTATAGCCTTTCGGGAACAAATAATGTTTTATTCACATTCCCATTTACTGGCTGGACACATAGGCAGCGAAAAAACCACTCAAAACGTGTTGAGACACTTTTACTGGCCCGGAATCTATAAGGATATCAAACGACATTGCATGTCCTGCGACTTGTGCCAAAAGAAATCCTACACCGGCCACCTGTGGTGCCTCTACAACCTCTCCCCATCATAGGGACCCCTTTTGAGAGAGTAGGCCTAGACCTAATAGGGCCCTTGCCTAAGACAAGAAAAGGTAACCAATACGCCCTAGTGATTGTAGACTATGCCACCAGATTCCCCAAAGCCTTTCCCCTGAGAGTCCCTACCTCCCGAGCCATTGCTGATAAAATCATAGAGCTGTTTTCCCGAGTCGGTTTTCCGAAGGAAATCCTAACGGACCAAGGTACCCCTTTCGTTTCCCGGCTAATGAAAGAAGTGTGTCGCTTGGTGGATCTCCGACATATCAGAACATCAGTCTATCACCCACAAACCGACGGACTCGTGGAACGATACAACGGAACCCTAAAGAACACCCTCAAAAAATGCTAGCCGTCAGTGGGAAAGAGTGGGACCTAATGTTACCGTTGGCTCTCTACGTCATACGAGGACAAACACAGA
The DNA here is from genome assembly GCF_964204655.1 of Triturus cristatus. NCBI lineage: Eukaryota > Metazoa > Chordata > Amphibia > Caudata > Salamandridae > Triturus > Triturus cristatus. Next base: position 1,151,605,735 of record NC_140583.1, on the reverse strand, counting down.
GTAGCCTTGGCTGCTCCTCGTTCGAGATGCTGTACGGCCGACAACCACAAACTCTTCTGGAAATGACCAAGGAAGCCTGGGAAAACGATACAGGAGAAGAACAAAGTATCCTCGAATACACCCAAACTTTAAAAAACAAATTGGGAAAACTGAGAGCGTTGGCCTATGCCACGTTGGAACGGAGCCAGAAAAGACAACAACACTGTTACGATAAGGGTAAGAAATGGAGAACTCTGAGTGTCGACGAGTGGGCTTTAGTCCTACTGCCCTCCTCCACCCGAAGGTTTCAAACAGAGTGGGCAGGGCCTTACAGAGTCGTTGCAACTATCGGAAAGACCAGCTACAAGTTACAGATATTCCCGGGAAAGACACAGGTGTACCACATCAACCTTTTAAAGAAATGGATAGGCAAACCCCCACAGAACGCCCACCTAACTGTACCCACTTGGGGAGAAACTACCTCCACGTTAAACGACCTAGTGATCAATGACGAGCTCCGACAACAAGAAAGGGAAAGCCTGCGGGTGACCCTGATGCCGTTCTCTCCATTGTTCTCCGACATTCCGGGGCGAACAGTGATGGTCGAACATAGGATCGATACTCCCGCAGGGGCAGTTGTAAAGAAAAAGCCTTACAGGATACCCGCCGCCAAACGAACAGACGTTCAGAGGGAAGTCCAGGAAATGCTCCGGCTCGGGATAATCCGGCCATCAAGAAGCGAGTGGTCTTCTCCCATCGTCATGGTCCCGAAGCCTGATGGAAGCACGAGGTTCTGCATGGACTTACGGGCATTGAACCAAATATCATCATTCGATGCCTATCCGATTCCACGGATCGACGAATTAATTGAGAAACTCGGAGAAGCCAAATATATAACTACCCTGGACCTGACCAAAGGCTATTGGCAGGTTCCCTTAAGAGACGAAGACCGGAAGAAAACGGCGTTTGCTACACCCGATGGATTGTTCGAATTTAACGTGTTGCCTTTTGGACTTCATGGCGCTCCAGCGACTTTCCAACGCCTGATGAATGAGGTGTTAAGAGAACATCAACACTTTACATCGGCGTACTTAGATGACATCATCATCTTCAGCCCATGTTGGGAGAGCCACCTCACACACCTGTCCCTGGTACTGAAGGCCCTTAGAAAAGCAGGATTACATGTCAATGCCAAAAAGTCAAGAATAGGCTACCATAAAGTGAAGTACCTAGGGTACCTCTTGGGGCACGGGGTGATAGAGCCACAGATAAAAAAGGTGCGAGCCATCTCCGAGACCCCCTTCCCTGCTAATAAAAAGGACATGAGAGCCTTCTTAGGCCTCATAGGATATTATAGGAGGTTTATTCCCTCCTTCTAGGATATCGCAGCTCCCTTAACAGACACGTTAAAGAAAGACTCTCGACCCCAGACCTTTCACCATCCCTCTCCGGCCATGTGGAACGCCTTCCACACCTTGAAAAGGGTAATCACCACCAACCCGGTATTGGCCTCCCCCGATTACTCTAGACCGTTCATCCTACACACTGATGCATCGGACCATGGGGTAGGAGCGGTGTTGTCCCAGGTATCAGCAGACGGGATAGAACACCCTATCCTCTACATTAGTAGAAAACTATTCCCTAGGGAGGTTAAGTATCCCACAATTGAGAAGGAATGCCTAGCAATCAAGTGGGCCGTGGACAAGCTACGATATTATCTGGAGGGCCACCCCTTCATCCTTTATACCGACCATGCCCCACTTCAGTGGTTGAGCCGCAACAAGTCTCTCAATCCACAGGTCTTGCGGTGGTTTTTGACTCTCCAACCGTTTGCCTTTACCGTACAACACAGAAAAGGGGTAGACAATGGCAGTGCAGACTTTCTCTCACGATTTCCTCTCCGCGAGCGGGAGAATCCAGGGGGGGTGGTGTGTGACGAGGAGAGCCAACGAGGTGACACTGTGAACCCACTAGACAACGCTGCGAGCCCACCTTTAACGACTGACTGTGGGAATGTTTACCTCTCCCCTCTGTCTCTCCAGCATACGAACACTTGGAAGCCTGAGCCTTGTACCCGGAACCAGGTAGAACAAAGTGAACAGTGTTTCTTTAACTGGGCCGACGTATCGGCCGGATCCGCCCACCCGTATGACGACGACGGCAGGAGGAGTTCAAGTACCGGAAGAGCTGAGACGGAAGACGGCACGAACCCCGAGGAGGAAGTAGGAGAGACGAACGATTACACAGACAAGAGACCTGAGTTCGAGAGGAGTGAAGGAGGAGGCTACGGAGGGGAGACCCCAACAGATCCAGCGCCAGGAGGCCAACGACCCTGTGACCCGCCCCGCCGCATTTCCGGAGAAGCGTGGCACCAGCAGGTACGCGCTCGAATCTCTGCTTGGGGCTTTAAGAAAAGGCACTAAAACGTCTAGGAGCCGCTTCTCACATAACCCTTTTCCCTCACTTTCCGTCACCTAGGTCTAGTGTATATAGCACAGTGTGACTCCTCACTCCCTTGCCCTCGTAACAGTGTGAAGTGAACACTGTACTGACCCCAGTCTCCCTTCTCTTTTGTTTCGGTCTTCACCCTGAGGTTGCCCTGAGGGACCGTAGTCCCGGTGGGAACAACAGTCTGGAGCATCCCTGGCGACGAAAACCAACCTGGAGAGTACGGACGCCTACAGAACCGGAAACCGATGTTCCCTTGCCATACTATCGCCCTGTCCGGCATTTAAAGAAAGTTGCGCAATCATTAAAACAAGAGTATCACTACAAGCTTGCCTCCGTGTTTCCCTCGCACCCGCTACACACACCCTATGAAGGCACATGCCATGTGCCCCTCCTGTGCAGCCCATGCACAACAAGAAGGCAGGGCAATACACACCCTGTACCACACAACAAACAATCATGGTGACACACAATGCAGGAGTGGCTGCACAGGAACACACAACACACAGCACAGTAGCACAGGGCCAGGGAAACACACACAACACCACACTCAGGGAAATATAAATGAGGACAAGCAACAAATGAACACATACAAGGAATTAACATCCAAATGGACACACAGCCTGCACAGTCACACATACATACCACAGCCTGACACACACACACACACATACACACCCCACATGCCAACAGCAATGGAGCACAACAAATAGGGATACCAAAGTGGGCTGCACACAAATGGAAGGCCATGGAGACACACAACAAGCATGTGTACATCACATCAACACAAGGAACAGAGCACAACACCCTCACACCATCAAAGCACACATGGCTGGCACAGTCAGTGAACTCAAACCACAGACAGCTCAGTGCAACAACACAGGGAGACAGCAAGGCAAACCACGTATCGGCACAAGGATGAAAGGAAGGTCCTGAAGTCAAACTGTGAACAGCCACACATCCATACAACTACCCCACAGGAGCACACCAGCAGCACTACACACAGGGTCCATCTGCACACATCAGGACTGACAAACACCAATAAGAATCTACACACATACCCCCCTCACATCAGCAGCACACAACACCAGTGCCAAACACACTGAAGGCTGGCAATACTTGACAGTCAATACACACACAAACAACCACAAACCCTGGGCTCAGCCACAGACATCACACACACACACACTGGGATGTCACCACAAATGTGGAAACAAATACAACAGACAAACACATAGCCCAACAGAAACACACACAGAACCACAACAACAACAACAGACATGCACTGTGCAGCTAAACTGGGGAAAGGCAATGGGAGCACAGACAACAGGAGTGCACAACCTCGTCACTCAGGAACAATGCCCAGACAACATACCACAACACACACAAGAAGTGCACCATAACAGAATAACACAGCCACAGCAAACAAACAACAGATGCAAAGGCAGAACAATCACATAGCAAACACAGCACAACATCAGAGGATGCACACCAGGCAATCACAAGGCAACATACACACACAGCACTGCATGCACAACAAGCGGTGTGTGCACACCAAGCATACCATACACACACAGACATCAGTGAAAGAACAGCAACCCACCCAACACCATACAGCACAGCACAAAGACAACAGCACACCCAGGAAGTGAAGCATAAACACAAACAACACACATACATACAACACAACACCCAATAGATGCACAAGTCTGGGACACAATGGTGGAAACAACTTGACCACAGGACTGGGCAGCACACACAGTTGAACTGCATAGGAGCAACCATGACTGACAAACAGCACCAGAACATCACACATGAGCCAATGGGGAAATGCCCTGAGTGACACATTTACCCTGAAAAAGAACTGCACCACAAAGCACAGTGGCACAAATGAAGTCATGGGGAGAAACACACACATACAAACCAAGGGGAGAGCTCACACCAAAGTGAGGTGTACTGCATGTCAGTAGGGGACATGGCAGGAGTGTACCATACACAAAGAGAGGGAGTGCAGACCCACAATGGGTAGGCAGCTGAATGCACATATAGGGGAGGGCATGACAACACACACACCATGCCACACTTGAGGCAAGAATGCACCATGTGACAGCAAGGCATGAGAAAACACAACCACAATGGCAGTGTGGAGCAACAGGTCAGCACAGTCCCCACAAACAACAACAAGACACATGGATGTGCAACAAAACACAACACTGACTTGCCAGTAACACTCTCTGCATACTCACAAGTGACACAAACAACAAGTAGGAGTCAGACAGAACAGCAAGGACACACCAACACACTGCACAGTGCACAACATACAACTCACATATGGGCATACAACCACATCCACGGGGATGAACAATCAAAACAACAGGCACACAACTCCCGGGTGACATACGTGTGTAGTTGACATTGTAGAGGCATGCACACATCAACACTCCCCACAAACTCACCCCCTTCACACTGCACACTACCTGGCCATCCAAGAGCACAAACAATGGAAAGTAAGCCATGGGACTAGGATGACTGGCCATCACAAGATGACCACACACATACACCACTGGGCACACATAAAGGAAGAAAACACATACATGATGACCCTGAACAGCCTGCCTGCAATACTGTGTGCAGAAACCCACACTGTGCTGGCAGTGACCCCCCCGCCCCCTGACATGTGTACAATAGAGCCAACATGAACCAATCAAGTAAATGACTACAACTAACCATTCGAAATTGCCACCATTGCCACCACATGTATCTGGGTCAAAAATAAATGAAGTCCCTGTCACCCCTAAAAAAAAGAGAGTAAGTGAACCCAAACATTGACCATGTTGAAGTGCCACACAGACCATGTGGCACAGTAAACCATTTACACACAGCAAAATAACTTTATTCAGTAAGGACACTGACAAAATAGACAACTGGAGCAACTGTCTTTATTCACATATTGCACAGATAGGTACCATGAGAAGAGAAGAGCAAGGCACAATATGCAGAGCATGTCCATGAGAAGCAGCACAGGCAGGGGGCACACAGCAGTGAACGACAAGGCCAGTGGTCAGGACAAAGTGCAGACTGAGTCCATGAGAAGCTGCACAGTGAAGGGTCCAACACAGCAAAGTGCAACAGGGCCAGTGGCCAGTCCAGGGTGCAGACTGAGTCCATGAGAAGCTGCACAGGGAATGTGTGCGACTGTACATTTCCATGGTCAGCAACACAGTCATGAGGGTAACAATGTGCAGTACAGGCCCACCTGTGTGAGAGACAGGTGTGTGAGGGTGACTAACACTCAGACTTGGCTGTCAGGCAGACTGGGAGCTGGCTGTGTCTCGGGGACTGTCGTGGCACTTGACGGGGAGAGAGCGGAACAGCTGAGGTAGAGCTATCAGTGGCTTGGCAAGCCGGAGGGCTGCTTGGACCAGGTGGTATAGTGGCACGTGGAGGTGGAGTCATGCAGACGGGAGACACGGTGTAGCTGGGAGATTGTGGAGGGGTGCCCTTCCACTTCTTGGGGATCCTAAATGGCTTGCCTGACTTTGGATCAATGGGAAGTGGTGTGGGCACAACAGGCACATACACCACCACTGCTGCAGCAGGTGCAGGTGCTGGCAGCCTCTCCGGTGATGTGCTGGACCCAGCGGAACGCTTTGCCTTGCTTCGCCTCTGCCCCCCCCTTCCCCTGTTTACTAGGTGTTACCCCTACAGTGCCCTCCGGCCCCTGCTTCACTGGGCTTGGAATGGGAGTCAAGGTGGTTGGTCATACTGCCTTGGAGCCCTTCCTAGGTGTGCCCTTGGCATGCACCACCCCCTTGGTGGGCACAGACACTGTACGATTATCTTTGCGCGATGCTTTAGGGGCAGGAGAGTCCTTGGATGGGGATGCCACTGAGGCATGTGTGCCTGAGGTCTGCTGCTTTGCTATTTGTCCACTGATGTCGCCTGATGGGCTTTTCTCCCTGCGCTCTGGGGTGCCTTTGGTCTTCTGGGGGGATGGTGTCTGCGCCCGGGACTGCTTGGGTTGCTGCTGCTGTGTGCTCCATGTGCTGTATCGTGACTTTGACGTATGTGGACCGTGGTCACTATCGTCAGACGTGGCCACTGCTAGGGGGGTGGACAAAGGGACTGGAGCTGGATTGTGAGTATGTGCCTGTTGTAGGGCAGACGTCACTGTTGATGACAAAGCCTGGACTGTCCAGTGCAGCCCACCCACGTCGGAATGTATGCCCTCCATGAAAGCAACCACCTTGGCCAATTTCTTGTCGTGGTCAATGAAGGCATTGAAGAGAGCTGTCTGGCCTACACACAGCTGGCGCAAAAGGTCCACAGACTCAGCACTGATGGCAGCAGGGGGGACAGGGGCAGCGGTAGCGGTGCCAGGGGTGAAGGACACTCTTCCCCTCTTACTGAGGCGGACACAGGCAGCACCAGAGGAAGTGGCTGGGAGGGTGGGCAATGGCCGCTGTGTGGTGGAAGTCGATGCAGAGTCCCCGTTCCCTGTGCCCTCCAACATGGAGGCATCGGATGATGCAGTGCTTTGCGTCTCAGGCTGGGACTCCTCCAGCAGACTCCTGTCCACCTCTGAGGTGCTGGTGACATCTGTGTCACTGGGCTCCTGGGCAGCTGTGGTGCTATTTTCACCCCCACTGGTGTCCGTCTCCTGTCCCTCCGTAACCACAGGTGATGCTGCATGGGAGAGAGAGATGTAGGGTCAGGTCAGTGGCAGCAATAGAACAAACATATGCAAGCAATGCATGACAAAAGTTAATCAAATCTACATGTTGCACACCACCCCGTGCAATCACATCGTGCCAACTCACTACATAGACTCAAGCAGTGTGTGGAAACAGGAAACTCAGACATGAGCGAGCCATGTGATGACCACACAGCACAACACCCTGCTTGTGGCTCTGTTCAAACAGAACCACAACTAGCTCTGAGCACACCTAGGGACATGATGGGGGCACACTACTTGTTGCCAATGACAGAACTGGATGGAACAGGAGGGGACAACACAGACCCAGACTACAACATGACAGTCCACAATGGACATTAGCCCATGCCACCCACCATGTCGTACCTTGGGGACAATATAATGCTGCACATTGCTGTAAGATGTGTAGGCCTCCCCAATATGGGTGCATGCAATGGACGCATTGATGTACGCACAGTCAGATTGGGCACACTGCCGTTCCCTCCCATGGGATTCCCAAGACTACACCAACACAGAAGAAACCTGAAGAGCACAACTCAGAATGTAATGTGAAGGCACAGCATCCAAATCACCTTTGTAAGTACAGGTAGGGCAAATGCATGCCACAGGCACCCAGGCCAGCAACCACTTACATGCCACAGCATCACACTACCAACATCACAGAGGCCAGCGCTGGCACAGGCTCTGTACACATGCAGCCGCTCCCAGCCAAAGTCAGACTCCCCAAATGCTCACCCCTGGCTTGCTGCTGATGCTCCTTCAAACGTGCATCCAGCTCAGGCTGTGTCACCGCCAAGATGCGCCCCATTAATGGTGTCATACTGCGCCGTGCCAGACGCCCAGTGCAAGGAAGCAGCCCCAAGGTCATCTCCGCCACATTCTTTGCCAGCCGGCTGATGTCGTCCCATCTCTTGTGTCAGTGGGTGCGCCATCGGTTTGAGACCCCCAGGGCTAGCACCTTCGCTGCAATGGCCCTCCACACGGCTGTACGCTGTGTATGTTGAGCTGCAGGCATGGGAGACAAGAGGGGGAAATGATCAGTGACACAGTGCCATGTACAGACATCTATCAGTATAGCAGCAAGATACACAATCATCACATATCCAACGAAATTGGCAATCAGAGACTATAGTACAGCTCACATGGGACACCTGCATGGGAAAAGCAGATGTGAAAGCATGCAGGTGTGAGGGGGAACACAGTCCCTGCACATCTCACGCACATGCAGGATGCCAGCACTGAAACATCCATGTAGTCTGCCCACACTCCAGTCCATTGTTGGCTTGAGCAACACATAGATCACATGTCAACCTGTGTTTGGGGGTGGACTCACTGTCTCCAAGAATGCGCAGCCATCAATGTCCCTGTCCTGTGAATAGATGAATGTGTCATGGTGGTCACATTGAGGGACATGATCACACAAATACAAAATGCCATTCACAAGGGCAGTTGTGTGCAAAATACAGTGCTGAGATGGCCCATAGCTGGAGTGCAATGTGAAAAGACTGATGTCATACTCTGTAAGTTGAGTGAGGTGACCTTGTCTTTGTAGGTGGGGACTGTGCAGGCCAGCTGGGCTCACACTGAGAACACGGACTACAGGGGCACACACAGCCATCCAGCCAAGCAATCACTGTCCTGTCTACAGCATGAACAACCTTCTGTGTCACTGTATGGCTGACAAAACAATGCAGGTCACTCATACATACATGTGGAGGGAGGGAAAGCTGTGGCATTGGGCACACACACCCTCCCACTGGAGACAGCATGTCAGGCAGTGCATGACACTACCCCACACTCCCAGGCACATACTGCATCAGTCCAACTACACGTGTGGCCCCCCTGCACTACCTCACCACAGTTGAAGACTTACCACAACATTTGGGGCACCATATAGCCTTGGGTACTGTGTGAACACCTCGTCCACCAGGACCTCCAGCTCCTCGCTCGTGAAGGGACTGGCACAAATCTTCTCTGTCCTTGCCATCACTGTGGACGTGAGACAACAGCGGCCGAATTGGGTGGTGAGGGTTCTCAGGCAGCAGTCCCTGGAGGCAGCAGCAGGTATGGGGTCTCAGGCAGCAGTCCTTGGAAGCAGCAGCAGGTGAGGGGTCTCAGGCAGCAGTCCCTGGAAGCAGCAGCAGGCGAGGGCTCTCAGGCAGCAGACTCTTGGAGCAGTGGAAATGTGAGGCTCACTCCCACACATATATAGCCCCCTGAGGTCGTTTCAAAGGTGCCAAGCTGCAGCAATTGATGGTTCAGGTCTGTCTCTTTCAAATGCATCCAAAGACCGCCTCCGCGGTGGCGGAGCACGCCTACCGCGATCTTCAAAATTGCATCATGCCACTGCAATCATGGCTCCCATTGGCTGTAAGGGCATGCTCCATGGCGGTGACACAACGCAGGGGCCCAGGGTGCGCTACCACGATTTTAGTGGCAGAGCATGCCAACCACCATTTCCACATGTCTCCATGCCTCTCACTACCGCACTTGTGTGAATGGATGTGCTGGTGACACACCGCCGGGGCCAGCCGGTAGCTACCGCAATTTGGATGGCATACATTGACAACAGGCTCTGCCATTCAGGCGGCGGAGCATGCCAACTGCCATTTCAACATGCCTCCATGGCTCTCACTACCGCACTTGTGTGAATGGGTGTGCTGGTGACACACCGCGGGGGCCAGGCGGTAGCTACTGCGATTTGGGTGCCATACATTGACACGAGGCTCCGCAATTCAGGCGGCGGAGCATGCCAACCACCATTTCCACATGTCTCCATGCCTCTCACTACCGCACTTGTGTGAATGGGTGTGCTGGTGACACACCACTGGGGCCAGACGGTAGCTACCGCGATTTGGGTGCCATACATTGACACGAGGTTCTGCCATTCAGGCGGCGGACATTGCCAACTGCCATTTCCACATGTCTCCATGCCTCTCACTACCGCACTTGTGTGAATGGGTGTGCTGGTGACACACCGCCAGGGCCAGGCGGTAGCTACCACGATTTGGGTGCTATACAATGGCAATGGCCATCTGTCAAACATCAACAGTGCACAGTGCCAACATGTTCAATGGCACATCATTGTGCACACAATGCCAATGTTCAATTTACTCCACTGATGGCTACACATGCCATGTTTGTGTGTGTGTAACGTAGATTGGCCTGTACCCACTCACATGTCACTTATGGGTTTGATGTTGGTGTAGGCAGGACAGTGTTGTTCTGGACTGTACAATGTGTACACATGACAATGTGTTGAGGTCCAGTGACAATCACAGCGATGCTTATCTCAATGAATGATGATCTATTTAGCATTGCCTCTCATGTCTGCTCATGAACACATTCGTCATTCCAGCGCCGACTGTGGTCATTGTGTGGTGGATGTGTGCCAGGTTGTAATGATGCATTAAGGTGTGACAGGTACAGCAGCTAGGTATGAGACAGTGGTTTTGATTATTACACATATGCTGGATGCTATACTCCCAGGCGTGCCCATGTGAACTGTAGCCATATCCCTATGTGCATTCACATTGACCAAGGTGGTGTTTGAGGTACTTGTCTTGTGTAAGTTGACTCGTGTGCCCTTTGTGTAGCTAAAGGTGTCCCTCCATGTAAGCTGGTCTGTTAGTCAAGGTTGATATCAGTCATTGTTGTCGTTGTATCATCCAGAACGTGATGTGCTGTGCACATCTCATGATGTCTTGCATTGACACGTGTTCACTATCATCTCCACTAGGAGGAGGCCAAATTTGATTCGTCACTTGACGGTGCTTGAGGACATGGAGGATTTTGCGATCATACGGAAATACTGCCTGGACAGAGCCACGCTGAAAACCCTTTGTGATCTGTTGGAGCCCCACCTGCAGCCCCGCAGGACATATCCAACAGCTTTCACCCCTACTTATAAAGTGATGGCAGCCCTGCATTTTTTTGCCACTGGATCGTTCCAAGAGACAGTGGCCAGCGCTGGTGGGATGTCACAACCGATGTTCAGCATGGTGCTGCGTGATGTACTGTCCGCCATGATGCTATACAAGGACAGATACATCCATTTCCCCATGGGTGCTGAATTGCTAGCTGTGAAGGGAGAGTTCTATCCCCTTGGACACATCCCCAATGTTGTTGGGGCCATTGATTGCACCCATGTCAGTCTTGTGCCACCACAGGCAAGTGAGCACATTTACCGCAATCGCAAGCATTACCACTACATCAATGTGCAGGTGGTGTGCCTGGCAGATATGACCATCTCGCACGTGTGTGCCAAATTCCCAGGCTCGGCCCATGACTCCTACATCCTGCGGAACAGCATAGTGCCCCAGCTGATGGCAAATCTTTTTCCCGAACGTGCATGGATTGTGGGTGAGTATGCCTAGTCGTGTGGCGTGCTGTGTGTGTGAACTGCTGCCCTGAGCATCTGCGACGTTGCAATGTCTATTTGTGTTTGTCATACCTAGGTGACTCTGCATATCCCAACCGTCCCTGGTTGCCGAGCCCACTGCGGAATCCCAGGTCCCCGGCTGAAGTCCGCTACAATGAGGCCCATGGGAGGACACGTCGTGTGGTGGAGCGTACTTTTGGTCTGCTCAAGTCACGTTTCCGCTGCCTGGACAAGACCGGAGGTGCACTGTCATGCCCGCCCAGGAAGGTGTTTCAGATTGTAGTGGCATGCTGCATGCTCCACAACCTAGCCATTTGCAAGGAGATTCCCCTGCTCCTGGATGATGGTGAGGACCCAAGGCCCCAGCCTGCAAACCAGTGTCCAGTGATGAGGACAGTGGAGAGGAGGAAGGTGTTGACCTGCATGAACAGCTCATCATCTGCTACTTCACTTGACGGGGGGTGTCAATGTGCATCATACCCATTGTCTGATGATATTGCTGTTGTCGTGAAGGGGCATGTGAGAATTGTAGCATCAGCCAGTTGTAGACTCAGTGGTGGTTGGAAATGTTTCTGGGACATGTCATTTGGGAACATCAACAGGACGTGTATGTTGACACTTGGTGGCCATTGTGACATGTGCATGTTGGGTTATCCTGATGGTAGGGGTTGTGTGATGTATGGGATGCCACACCCAGACCAGTGACAGTTGTTCTGTTGTGTTTCCCTAGGTGCTTTCGACTTCTCCTTGCCTACATACAGCCCATGCTCCCGGTACATTGTGATCATGTTGAAGACTGTACATCCTGCAATAAAGACGGACCAGACACGACAACATGTGTGTGAGGATATTATATTTACAAACTGAGATGCGAGGGGAGTGTACATTTCCTTTGGGTGGTAGGGCGGAGCAATGAGTTGACAGTTGTGGTAGATGAGATAGTCGAGTAGTCACCACATTGCTGTGGTGACCCAGTCCAGGCAGACAGATGCCATTCACAAGGCAGTGTGGGGAAGGACAGTCCAAAAAGTCAATGCAGTGGTAGAGAGGGTTGCCATCATGGCTGGCTCCGTGACTGGCGTCTGGCAGGTGCTTGGCCTCCAGATACTCCCAGGGTCTTCTTGGGACGGCCCCATCATCGTTTGGCAGGGGGGGCCCTGCTGCAGGGCCAGTGGGGTCTGAGGACTCACCCCTCTCTGTGGGCGTAGGGGAGGATGGTGAACTGTCATTGTGCGGCCCACCAGAGGGAGGTGGAGGTGTTTTTTTAAAAAAAATTTTTTTTTTGTCCTCATTTGCCAAACCCTTATGTGTGAAGAAGGAAATCCGCCAACCACCATTTTGTGCTATCTTGTCCTGCCCACCAATCCCTTTAGTGTGCTATGGACAATTGCACAAAAAACAAAAGAAACAAATTGGCGGGAGAAGGAGCAAACAACACACAAAAAAGGACGACCTTCAGAAACTCCATCTAGGCATATTTCAACCTGTTTGGACCAGAAAGACGAACGAAGACCCTTGTTATAGATCCATGGAGCAGGGAAGCTGGCATAATCATAGGACCCGGGGAAAAAAAAAAAAAAAAAAAAAGAAAAAACCCCGGGAGACCTACTTCCACTGTATCAAATAGTCCCAAAAGGCAATTTTCTTTTTTTTCATACTACAGGGTCTAGCCAGGTCTACTTTAGAAACTTCATATAGGGACGATAACCATCCCATATATGTTGGAGGAGCTGTGTCCACCCAAAATCTGCAAATCTGTCTCCTAGCCAACAGGATTGAAAAAAACAGGAAGGATCTAGCAGGCCCTAGGATATTTTCGTCAAGCCCAAAGAAAATCAAAGGGAGAGTATTACTAAGAGTGATATTTAGCATAGAAGATAGTGCTTCTATCACCTCTTCCCAAAAACGACTAATGGCTGGGCACTCTTTAAACATATGAACATCCGAGGCCTCAACTAGGTCACATTTGTTGCATTTTTTTCCATGTTGAAATTTGGCTAACTTTTGGGGGGACAGATAAGCACGATGTAAAGTGAAAAGATGGTTTCGCCTCAACCAGGCTGGCTTCACGATTTTATATAGTAAACTAAATGAGTTTGACCACAGCTGCTGGCACTGTTCGCCGATGTTACTGCCCCATAACACCTCAGGGAGGGTTGTGTCGTCACCTATCTCCTCCAAGATCGCCCAATACCAACATGCGACCTCCTTTCCCCCCCCTGGCCTTGTCACCAATAGATTTTCTAAGTTGCTGTATTTTCCCAAGGAGACTCCCTTTCTTTTCAAGGCCTGAGCCCAGCTAGTCAGCTGTACATACTTGAAGTAAGATAGACCTGGCCCGACTTTCTCCCGCAAAGCCTCCCAAGGTAGCATTGAACCACCAGCTATCAGCTCTCCCCAGTTCAAAAAAACGGCTTCCTTTATTGGACCTGCCAGTCTGTCTTTAAGACATAAGGGAGTACCTGGTGAATCCCATATAGGTGCTAAGTTGGAAAAATAACACAACCCTGTTCTATTTCTGATTGTGGACCAACTCCTAGCCAAAGATTGTAGAGTTTTTAATTTTATTTTTTTAAAGAATTTCTGGTCTCCAAACTTAAAAAGAAAGCAGTCAGATGGAAGATCAGACCCCTCCAACATAGCTCGGAACATCCTCCCTCTAGAGTTGTCCTCTGATGTTTTTAGGAGCATTCTAGAGTAGGATAGTTGGAACGCCCAGGCATAGTATTGGATGTCTGGTGACGTAAGGCCTCCTTTCTCTCTCCTTCTCCTCAGCTTTTTCCAGGCCAATCTCGAAGCTCGATTCATCCAAATAAAAGAGTTAATACCTTGTTGACATTTAGATATTTGTTTAATGTCAAAAGCCATAGGGATAGAGTTAAACAAAAAGGTATATTTGGGTAGGATAGACATTTTTATAAGGTTTGTCCTCCCAAAGATGGATAAAGGGAGGTGATTCCATGCCTTTAGTTGTTTCTGGCATTGCTTATATACTCGGTCAAGATTAAAGGTGGTGATTTTGCTTATATCTTGGGTAATTCTAATTCCAAGATACCGCATGGAGGGCACTACCTCCACCTGTGTGTTGGGGGAATTCCAGGCCATAATTTCTGTTTTCTCTGAATTTATGTGGTACCCAGAGATTTTACCAAACTCCTCAGCTTTTCTAATCACAGAGGGGAGAGCCGAGTCGAGGTTTGATGTCATAATGAGTATGTCATCGGCATATAGGGCAACCCGCCTTTCCCACCCTCCAAAGCTAAATGATGGAATACTAGCCTCCTCTCTAAGAATCTGTGCAAAAGGTTCAATATAGAGGTTAAAAAGGAGAGGGGAAAGTGGGCAGCCCTGCCTTGTACCTCTCGAAATTCCAAAAGACTCTGTTAGAGAATTGTTTACATTGAGTCTTGCCGTCGGGGCCTTGTATATAAGTGAAATCATGCGGCAGAAATTTTCGGGCAAATTTAATTTCTTCAAAACTGCAGCCAGATAGGACCAGTTTACTCTATCAAAGGCCTTAGTCGCATCCAACGTAAAGGCAGCCAGAGGCAGAGAAAAAGTGGTGGCGATATCAATTGCCCCTACCAGATCGTGTGTGAGGTCAGCTAAGTGTCTGCCCTTTATAAAGCCCTTTTGGTCTTCATGAACTAAAGAGCTTATCGCCTTCCCCAACCTAGTTGTCATTATAGCCGCAAAGATTTTATAGTCGTTGTTGAGAAGCGAGATCGGGCGATATGACCCACAATCCTTCAAGTCTTTCCCTGGTTTAGGTATTAAGACCACCGTGGCATCATTCCAGGATTTTGGAAGGTCCCGGCCCTTCAAGAGGATGTTATTAAAAACAGAGGCCAAAACCGGGGTGATCTCGTCTATGAGGGCCTTATAGAATTCCCCTGGTAACCCATCAGGGCCTGCTGCCTTTCCCCGCTTTACCTGCCCCAAAGCCTTCCTGATTTCTTCAACGGAGATCTCATTCTCCAACATCTTACTATGCTCTGGGGATAACTTTGGCAGGGAAATTTGATCTAACCAGGCCTCCCTCTCTGCCTTGTCTTCCCGGATATCTTCCTTATAGATTTTCTGAAAGAAGTCCCGGAAAGCCCCGCCTATTTAATCCTTAGTAATACGGGTAACAGCTTCCCCCTCCACCTTAATCTCTCTGATATAGTTTCGAGCTTGGTCGGATTTGGTTTTCCAAGCTAGTATTTTTCCAGCAGCCTCACCAAACTCAAAATGAGAGATTTTACTCGCCTCCCACCTTCTAGAGACCCTAGTTTGTAATACATTTTCTAGGTCCAACTTTAACTCTCTATGTCTTTCGTATAGTGCCCCTGATCTAATTTGGGGGTCCAGGATGTTTTCAATGCTCTTCATTTCCCTCTCCAGATTGTCAATACCTTCCCTATATTTCTTCCTTCTATAGGAGGCTCTATGCGTGATACTCCCCCTCCAAAAAGCTTTTAAGGCATCCCACATAATATGCAGATCTGTTGAGCCTATATTTGCCTCCATAAAATGAAGTGTCTCTGATCGTAAAAAGTTGACTTCCTCATTTTCTAACAGAATAGTGCGGTCAAATGACCAGGAAGTATAGCACTGTTTGTGCTCAAGCTTCAATACAAAAGAGATGGCCGAATGGTCGGAAAGATGTGAGGGAAGGTAGGAAATGTCTACCAATAGCTCTTTCAAACTAAAACTAAAGAAAGCATAGTCTATCCTAGACACGTGATTGTATTTAAAATTCCGAAAAGAGACCCCCAGTGTGTCCCCAGCCTTTTCCCTCCAAACATCTGCGAGCCCCAATTGTGACATTGCTATTAGGAGGTCTTGTCTAGATCTTGATAAAACACAGGCTCTGGATTTGGGAGACTTATCTAGCTTTGGGTCTAAGACGATGTTGAAGTCACCCATCCAAATAACTGGGTCCTGGAAGGCCAATAGATTGTCTCGAATAGTATTTAGATGGGAGGAATCATCCTGATTGGGGCCGTAATACCCGGCCAGTGTGAGGAGAAAACCATCCAACGTTGCCCTTACAATGAGCCACCTACCACTCCTATCTTCCCTATACTCAATGATTTGAACCTTAGCTTGTTTTTTAAAAATAAAAAGCACCCCCCTAATATTTGCTGATTGATCTGTGCAAATAAAACTGTCTACCCATTTTTCCTTTTTCAAGAACTCTGTTGTTTCACCCTTGAGGAGGTGTGACTCCTGGATGACAATGACCTGCGCCGAGGAGTCCTTCAAATACTGAAAGATCTTTTTTCTCCTGCTCCCAGTACGCAGGCCATTGACATTCCAAGATAGAAAATTTAGCTGAGTCATTTCGTCCAGCAGTCACCACCCCCCCCCCTTCCTCTTTCAGGTTTCCTACAACTAAGTTGGCATAACTTTCCCTACCTTTATTTGGGCATGAGACAAGCAGTATCAAATTATTAAAGCTTTCCTTAGGCTTGGATTTTAGAGGATTATTTTTATTTTTACCCTTACCACCCCGTGCAACTCCCCCACCCCCGGAAAACCCTACCCAACCTATACTGGACAGGTGAAATGCCAGTTTTACGCCCTCTTTCTCCTCCACCCACCTTTCTCCTCCCCCTCCCCTCCACCAAACTCAAAAACTGCATGGTGTGTCCCAAACAGAACATATTTACAAATTCTGAAATATTTTCCCCTTCATTTCTTTTTCCTCTTTTTTTTTTTAACGCAAACAGTTTTATTATAATATTTTTTTTTTAATTCTTTAAAACCCCCCTACAGCTCATGTAAGACTGATTAGATTTGTAACCTGGTAGGGGTTTTACTGCCTCTTCATCTTTGTGACCCAAAAATAGCAGAGGGAAGACTCCAAAATGTTTTGGTTTTTTTTCACCTCTTCCTTCATTGACTTCTCAACCTTAAAGGGTTCCTGCACCTCCCCGAGGAAGATCTTTTAATGAGTTCAACATCTCGTCCGCCTCAAGAGGAGATCTAATATTGTGCATTTTGTTATTAAACATCACACGCAAAAAAGCAGGAAATCTCATCTGCACTGTTGCACCTAGGGCACGAAATTTTTCCATCCTTTGACCTAATTCCCACTGACGATCCAAGGTGGCTTTAGACAGGTCAGAACGGATCTCGAAAGGAAAGTCAGGACCTCTTAGAGACTTATTTTTTAAGGCCAAGGTTAAGATTTTTTCTTTAATTGAATAGGTAAGAAAGTTGACCAAAATCTTCCTGGGCTTTTCTCTGCCAGGTTTTAAGCGGAAGGGGTCCCTGTGGATCCTTTGGATATCGCTCCCCAAAGTAGCTAGTGATTCCTTTAGATTGAGTGAGTCCTTGAGCAGGTTTATGACGAAGCTTTTGATGTCGCTCCCCTCTTTTCCCTCGGGAACCTTCAGAAGTCGGAGGTTGTTTCTTCTCGAAAAATTTTCCAAGCTTTCCACCCTCTCACGAAACACATCCCCCTCTCTTTGCAAATTGTGGATTTTTGCTTGGGCTGAACTTAGGTTGGTTTTAAGCTCCTCCACAGTGCCTTCGAGGGTTTCTATCCTCTCATTGAGCCGATCTACTTTACGCTCCAATACATCGCAGGCAGCCCTTATCTCAGATTGGTTCTCTGCAGAGATCATAAACCCCTGCTTTATATCTGCTTTTAAAGAGTTTAGCAGAGATTCTATCGAAGAACAGGCTATGGCCGCCCCGTTGTCGCAAAACTCTCGCCTATCTAGAAGTCCAGGGGATTGATCGGGGCATGTAGTTTGCTTCACAAGAGCCTCAGTAGATGTTAATCTCTCTGGTTCTATCAATAAACCGTCCTGTGGGGTTAGGACAACTTGTGGACTAACACCCCCCTTAGGTGTCGTTTTCTCCGCTGCCCTGACATCTTCTGCAGCCTGCTTCTCGTGGTCCAATCCAGGCGCTGGTAAAATTATATCCGCTGAGGGAGAAGCTACCATTTGAGATGCCATTTTCTCGTGAAGACCTGGACATATAGGGCTGCAATCTTGATTGGAAAGGTGGGGTTTTGAAATGGACAGAACTTTGGGCAGGACAATAAAAAAAAGAGCGCAAGGAGGGTGTGATGCGAGATGGTTTAAGCTCTCCTTGTCTCCCCTTAACAGCCTCTCTCATAAGCCCTCTCTGGGGACCTAATGAATCAGCAGCAACATCACCCTCCTGCAATCTACTCTTGCTGCTACACTCAGCAAAAGATGCCTGAGTACCGTGCCTGCCCTTCGCCCCCCCTCCTCTGCCCCTAACCTTTCGTAATTTACCTTTAACAACTTTCTTTCTGCAGGAGGTTAGATCAGGGCTCTCAAGAAAAACAGATTCGCCCCCTCCGATACTCTGTCCGTGATCAGCAGCATTTCCTGACTCAGCTCCACATATCACCGGGGCTTCAGAAGGCTCCGATGAGGGGGGGGCCTGAAAGGAAAAGGTCCCAATCCCTCTACCCCCCGTCACCTTACCACAGACTCCCTGCACTGTTCTGCCACGGAGGAGACCTCGAGCCGCTGCGCTGCGGCCGCGTCGTAACTCCACGGCTGCAGCTTCCCAACGCCGCGGCAGGGAGAGCCCAGGGACAGAGGCGTAGGTGGGGGCGGGAGCCCGATCCAAGGCTCTCAAACTCATCCGCTGAAAAATCAAGCCAGTCTGGGAGAGGTGAGAAAACCCCTCGCTCCGAGACGCCGCATAAACTCAACACACTAGCAGAGGAGAGAGAGGAGCGGAGAGCTTCTCCGAGGACGCGCGCTACCGCTCAGCACGCGGGCGCCATGTTTTCCTCAAGGTTCTCCAGATGGATTTCATTGAAACGGAACGTGGAGGTGTTGTCTGTGGCGCATGCCTGTCCCTCAGTACCGCCAGTTGTTGGCCCAAGAGGACCACGATTTGTCCCATGCGGGTGACGATGTACCTCATCAGCAGGATGATCTCGTGCAACAGTTCGTCCGACCGGCCCGTTCGTCCCTGGGCCTGTTCGTATGCACCCAGGACTCTGGTGATGTGTCCCAGGGAGTGGGTCCCAGTCTCCTGTTGTCCCTGGGTGACCCTGCCCCTCCCACCTGCCCTGCTGCCACAGACCTGTTGCCTCACCACTGTGGGCACCCGCATCCTCTCCCTGCCCTCCTCCGTCGGTGGTGTGTGCTGGTCATCCTCTGGGACAGGGAGGGTGTTGCCAGCAGCACTGGGGGTGGTGGCAGTGGCCACACAGGCCATGACAGCAGGGGTCTGCTGTGGAGTTGTTGTTGGCGCAGATGTGGTGGGGGGATGATGGGGTCCTGGGACCTGTTGCTCCCTGGCACACCAGATGGGCTGGCCTCGAGCTCATCGTCCATGGAATCCTGGGAGTCAACATCCGAGAGTCCTTGTACCGGGGGTGGAGACTGGCTCTGCAGGTTGCTGGTGTTATCCTCTGCAGTGAGGTCTTGGTCACCTGTGGGTCAGACGGGAAATGGTCATTGCAGTGCACCCGGCAAGCTTTGTGTTAGCTGTGTGTCATTCACTTTGTGTACACTGCACAATTGACATATCATCAGATTGTTGACTATGTGCAGTACTGTGCTTCTTGACATGATGCAGTGGTACAGGCATTACTTGTCCATGGTGTGAGGTGTCAAGGCATACCATGCGACCCGTGCACAATTAAGGTTTACAGGCACTTGTTGCCATCTAGGGCCTGG
Source organism: Triturus cristatus (assembly GCF_964204655.1). Taxonomy (NCBI): domain Eukaryota; kingdom Metazoa; phylum Chordata; class Amphibia; order Caudata; family Salamandridae; genus Triturus; species Triturus cristatus. Next base: position 1,151,585,544 of record NC_140583.1, on the reverse strand, counting down.
CACAACATGTGTTGAATTGAGAACTCATTGTTTATTTGTCTCACCTAGCAAACATCACATCTGGCCAATTCTGGCCATTGTCATCTCCTGCATACCTTTGTCCTGTCATGTGCTTATCTTGATTTGTGCCACCACGCATGCTTTCATATTTTTCGAATGGTCCTTGTTGCACTTGCCCCATGGCAATGCACATGTAACTAGGTGCTGTGCATGATTTTGCCCTGACTTTCTTCTACTTGTGCATTGGTGTGTCACACTCTGGTGGCTGTGACAGGTTCCTTAGCTTACCTGTGTGCACACTGTGCTTGGCAATGAGGTAGGCATGCCTCTTTGTGCAATGAGAGGGCTGGTATTGTCGTATGGCACCATTTAATTTGTGAAAAATGTGTGGGTGCACGTACTGGCTACTTACCTGTAAGTTTGTTTGGTGTCCTGCAATGGCTTCCAACTGCTCCTGGGTGGGGGAGTGATCCATCCTGCTGAGGTGTGGGACAGAGGGAATGTTGGAGTAGTAGTGCAGGCCTCCCAGCCACAAACACCCTCCCAGGGAAGATGGCTACCTACCTGTGAGTTTGATGTGGGTTGTGTGATGGCTGACACATGCTTCTGGGTGGGGTGGGGGAGGGATCCATCTTGCTAGGCTGTGGGACAGGGGGTATGGTGGGAGTAGTGGTGCAGGCCCCCCACCCCCAGACACCCTTCCAGGGAAGATGGCTACCTACCTGTGAGTTTGATGTGAGTTGTGTAATGGCTGACACATGCTGCTGGGTGGGGTGGGGGGGGAGGGATCCATCTTGCTAGGCTGTGGAAAGGGGGTATGGTGGGAGTAGTGGTGCAGGCCCCCCAACCCCAGACACCCTCCCAGGGAAGATGGCTACCTACCTGTGAGTTTGATGTGGGTTGTGTAATGGCTGACACATGCTTCTGGGTGGGGTGGGGTGAGGGATCCATCTTGCTAGGCTGTGGGACAGGGGGTATGGTGGGAGTAGTAGTGTAGGCCCCCAACCTCCAGACACCCTCCCAGGGAAGATGGCTACCTACCTGTGAGTTTGATGTGGGTTGTGTAATGGCTGACACATGCTTCTGGGTGGGGTGGGGGAGGGATCCATCTTGCTAGGCTGTGGGACAGAGGGTGGGTGTGAGAAGTTGGCCTGGCATATGCTGGTCACTAGTTATTGTGGCCACCTTGTACCAGTCCAAATCGACTCTTATGGTAGATAGGTTTAAGACAACCTTTTAAAGAAAGCTATCCTAGTGGTAGCTGTGGAGAGCAGCCTTCAGGCTAAGTCTCCAAGTAATGTAAAGCAGCTTGTTTTACCTTATAATCTCTTGAATTACCAAATGAAAGGACACCAAACAGGTATATATATCAAATATATATGTATTTATTTCTAGACACACTCTACTAATCTCTTTATGAGATTAGAAGCCAGGAACACATTCAAATATCAACGTTTCACAATAAAGTAAGCACAAATATGGCTGGGGCCCTAGGGGCGTACCAGACCATATACTAAAAAAATGGGTTAGGAAAGTCGACTTGCAAACTGACAAGGCCTAGGGCCTGTAGAATCGTTGGGGCTTCACTACTGCAGTGAAAGCAGGTAAGTAACAGACCCATGGGAGATGCAGGCAGTGTGTGAACACAGCCGCGGGTTCCCTATTGATTACAATGGCGCAAGTCGCGTTTTGATTTGTAAAGTTTTAGGGTACTTCGAGGAAGTCTACAAGCAAGCCACTTACAAGGTAAGTAGTTCGAGGGCCAACACACACTAGGGCACTGGAGTGCACAAGTTACCTCACCCAGGGAAGCCGGGTGCATAGGTGTCTTTTGGTGTCGGGTTGCGTCGCTGTTTTCTATGGAGACCAAAGAAGACTTGCTGCTTGCGGCGACTGAAGAAGTGTCCGGTGGAATCCAAGGGTGGATTTGAGATGCTGAAGACCTGTAAATTGAAGGGACAGTGTTCAAAGTCACTTGCCAGTGACCCGGGGCCAGGAAGATGGATGCCCACGGATGTCGGGTGATTTCAGGTGATCAAGGGTGTTTTGGCTCTTTGCTCACGAGGTCCAGGAGAGATCGATGAGAATCAGCAGCTAGATTTGGAGTGTGCCACAACGTCTGCAGCTGATGGCGGTGTTGGCATCTGGATTTGAGCCAACAAGCCATGGCAACAGCAAGTCTTGTGAAGAGTGAAGAAAGTCGATGGTTCCAGACCAGCAAGGTCTGAGGGACTCACCCAGCAAGGGTGAGTGAGGGCAGGCCTGGTGCAACCAGGGGAGCCCTTTTAGTTGATAAGAAAGTCTTCGGGGGACCCACAAGCCAATGGGCAAGGGATCGTGAAGGTACCTCTTGAGGAAATGCTTCACAGGAGCCCACGGTCACTCGGGATGGGATAGGCCTCTGATTTGTGCTGCAAAACCTTCTGGAGGCTTGTGCCACAAGTGGTCCAAAGCACAAGTTCGTAATACGTCGTGAAGGGGTTGCACTTGACAATAGTGCATGGTACCCGGGTATTGCTGTTCCTCATCACTCGTGGGGTCCCCTTGCCTCAGCTCTGCTGGGGACTCACAATGGCCATTGAGAAGTCAGGAAATCCACATCTGGGGCTGCAGGGACTTCGGACTCCGGCGGGAGCGGGAAACTGTGTGACCGTTGATTCAAGTTTTTGGTGCCTGCCAAGCAGGGGAGTCACTCCTTGACTCCAAGGGAGATTCTTCTGTCTTCCAAAGGTAGTGGAACATCGAAGGGCCAGGATTCTTCTTTGTAGAGTGTCGTCCAGGGTTATCTACTTTGCAATGGCAAGGTTGGCTATCATATACTGAAGATAGGGGAGGGACTAGCTCTAGGACCACTCCTCTGGGAGGGTCAGGGTAGGTGGTGGTTACACCCACTTCCCTTTGTCCAGTTTCACTCCAGAGCAGGGGCAGGTAGCCCCTGAACCGGTTTAAGCTGGCATATGCACAGAGGAGCCTACTGCTTCCCCAGTGCAGGACTTCAAAGCACTCTAGAAATGCACCCACCCAGCCCCAATACACTAAATCCTGTAGGGAGGTAGCGACACCTCCCTGTGACAGGATGCCTGTTGTTAGGCCTCCTCCACTGCGAGTTTCAGTCAGCAGCAGGAGAGCAGCCCAGTGTCTGTGCTGGTGGAATCCATTTTGTGATGCCAGGGCTCTTTCAGATTTCTACCGTGTTACCACAGTAGGTACATGTCGTCCCCTCTAGAAGGGTGGGATCATACTCCCACACCAGATACTGGTGTGGGGGTATGATTCCAAGTTGTTTGACACCAAACACGACATGTTTTGATGCAGTCATTCCAAAGTTAACATTAACCGGGAGGTTATAATGCACTTAAGAGTATATGGTTTAACCACATCCACAAACAGCCACAGGGAATAGACTCTGCCAGCTGCAGAGGAGCCCTGCTCAGGCAGAGGCACCCCCTCACATTGTAAACCAAGCACCCTGCCCTCAGGATTGATAGGGCCTGCCTTAGGGGTGACTGATATGTTTATATGTGTGTGTATGGTGAGATATAGGAACCTATACCTCTGTGAGGAGTGCTACCACTACCTCACCCAGGCTGCAGTAGCAGGCCTGTGGTGTCGGATTTAGTCTGCTTCCCAGGAGAGGCATAATACATGCTTCAGCCCCTGGTAGGCCTGTGAAGTGCCTATGCCCTTGGTACCTAGGGTAGCATATACTAGGGGCTCATAAGGTACCACAGTATCCAATCACTTGTGCATCTAGTATGCACTCAAAGTTGTTTCGAGAGAACAGAGAGATGGGGGCCCTGATTAGCAGGGACCCAGCCAGACTATAGCCAGAAACCAGTGTATACATCAGACAAAAAGTGGGGGCAACATAAGTGCAGATCCTACTCTCCTACACAACCCCCCCCCCCCCCAAACTCAGAGACATTAAACTAACCTTGACCAGTTGAGTCTACATGTTCTAAGTGGGAATACCTTGAGAGTCCATCTGCATTGGCATGTTGGGTCCCAGGTCTATGTTCCACTGTATAGTCCATCCCCTGTAGGGAAATGGACCACCTGAGCAGTTTAGGATTTTCACCTTTCATCTGTTTGAGCCATAGGAGAGGCTTGTGGTCAGTCTGAACTATGAAGTGAGTGCCAAACAAGTATGACCTCAGCTTCTTCTGGGCCCACACCACAGCAAAGGCCTCCATCTCTATAGCTGACCAACGTTTCTCTTTAGGGGTCAGCCTTCTGCTTATAAAAGCTACTGGCTGGTCTTGACCTTCATCATTTAGTTGAGACAGTACAGCTCCCACACCCAGCTCTGAAGCATCTGTTTGGACAATGAACTTCTTTTTGTAGTCTGGACTCTGCAAGATGGGGGCAGTGCACTTGCCTGCTTTAGGTCATCAAATTCCTTTTGACAGCTAGCTGTCCACTGAACCTTTTTTGACATTTTCTTAGAGGTAAGACCATTTAAGGGGGTCACTATAGAAACATATCCCTTAACAAACCTCCTCTAGTATCCAGTCAGGCCTAAAAACGCTCTAACCTGTGTCTGGGTTGTTGGAGCTACCCATTCCATTATGGTCTGGATTTTGCTCTGCAATGGGTGAACCTGGCCTCCACCTACAAGGTGGCCCAGGTTTACAACCTGACTCTGCCCTATCTGGCACTTAGTGGCCTTGAAAGTGAGGCCTACTTTTTGCAGGGCCTCCAAAACATTCCTGAGGTGGACCAGGTGATCCTGCCAGGTGGAACTAAAGACAGCAATATCATCTAGATAAGCTGAGCAATAAGTTTCCACACCAGTCAGAACTTTATTCACCAACCTCTGAAAAGTGGCAGGTGCATTTTTCAAACCAAAGGGCATCACCACAAAGTGATAGTGCCCACCAGGGGTTGAGAATGCTGTTTGGGCCTTGGCATCATCAGCTAACTTGATTTGCCAGTAGCCAGCTGTTAGGTCAAATGTACTGAGGTACTTGGCTAAGGCCAAAGTATCTATTAGTTCATCTGCCCTTGGTATTGGATAGGCATCAGTCCTGGTGACTGCATTGAGGCCTCTGTAGTCAACACAAAACCTCATTTCTTTCTTACCACCCTGGATATGAGGTTTAAGCACAAGGACTACTGGGCTAGTCCAAGGGCTATCTGAAGGCTCAATAACACCTAGTTCCAACATTTTCTGGACTTCAGTCCTGATACAGTCCCTGACATGGTCAGGTTGCCTGTAGATTTTACTCTTGACAGGCAGACTGCCTCCAGTGTCCACCTCATGGGTGCAGCAGGAAGTCTGACTTGGGGTCAGGCTAAACATATGTTTGAACTCTTGCAGAACTTGTCTGCATTCAGTTTACTTATGATTAGTGAGGCTGCTTGCCAAAGCAACACCATCAACTGACCCATCATCAGGGTTCTGTGAGAGCAGGTCAGGGAGAGGGTCACTCTCCTCCTCCTGGTCGTCATCAGTTGCCATGAGCAAGCCCATGTCAGCCCTGTCCACATATGGCTTTAATCTGTTGACATTGAGCTCCCTAAGGGGGCTCCTGGGAGTTCCAAGATCCACCAAGTAGGTGACTTCTCCCTTTTTCTCAACAATTGTATGGGGGCCACTCCATTTGTCCTGGAGAGCTGCTGGGGCCACAGGCTCCAACACCCACACTTTCTGGCCTGGCTGATAAACAGTCAGGTGTCAGAACCAGCTCTTCTCTTGCTGGCGGTTGACACAGGAGCAGGATGACGTAAGCTCCCAATTCCTCCTCAGAACTCCCCGGCCTCCACAATATCTAAATGCGTAGCCAGAAGAGCCCCAAGGGGGAAAGGGGAATTGGACAGAGAAGAGAATGCACACACTGGTGGTCTTCCTTTCTGCTTCTTCTCATGTAGTCTATCTTTTCTCTGGCTCTTGCTGTAGTTCGTGAGCTGTAAATAGACAATTACATGTAAATCACTTTCTACTTCCCTTTTCTTCCTACCTATGTCTTTCCTTATTCTCTATTGTACCCACCCTGATGCTGTGTGCCTTTGCTTCTCTTCTATGCTACTCGTTCTTCTGTTCTTATGTGTTTTCACTGTAAGATAAATAACTTGTGTTATTATATTTCCTTCTCCCTTCCTGACCTCTCTTAGTCTTTTTCCTCTAAACTCACTTACTGGACAGAGAACGGAAGCCTTGGTTTATTTTCTTATTCTTCTTCACCTTTTATTGGTTGTTCTAACTACTGTGGCTTCACTGTAGTTTTGTTCTTACTTTTCTGTGTCATTTGTATTCTGCCCTCAAGAGTTTTTTCTACTCCCTATGGTTTCTTATTGACAGGAATCGGAACTCACTCGGAACTACTTAGTGTACCTTAAACCTTTTATATACTTGACTTGAGCTGACTCAACTCGCACCAAAAACTAACGCTACATCAAAACTTGTGTTGACTTTTTTAGAACGCTGTAATTTCATTCACTAGAACCAGTGCTTCAGTTTAACTTCCGCTGCTGCGAAGTTCGGAACGTTTTCTTTAGTTGAAAAATGGAACAGTCTTACTTGGGGTTGCTGGCTACTTCCAAACTCTAAATTCTCCTCAGAATTCTCGCGACGCGTAGCTTCTTTTTCCTGACTAACGCGACGCGTTGAGGTAACCTCCTACTCCTCTCACAGTTCAGGTGAAGTGCGCAGCTCTCCGCGCGCCTCACCGTTATCACGCAAATCTGCCAAATCAACTAGAGCGCTAACCCGTTTCGGATTAAGGAACGCTCTGCCGTCATGTTGCATTCGACCTCGCACCAAATGCTGTTTACACAGTTTTGACAACACAGCCACCATCATTCCTTTCTTCTTATACTGGATACCTTTCTTGACATGTGACTTCTTTGTTGGGGACCTGACATCAGGACAGCCTTTTGGTCATGCCAAGCTTTTTGTAATTCTTGGCTAGCCTCACGGTTTTTGGTTGCCTTCTTCATGTACTCTGCCATCCGGGAGCGGAGACCAAGTTCATAGTCCATCACATCCTGTTTGGGAGGTTTGAGAGGTAACTCCCAGCCCTCCTTCACCAAACATAATGGGCCTCTGACAGGGTGCCCAAACAGAAGTTCAAAAGGGCTGTAGCCAACTCCCTTCTGTGGGACCTCCCTGTATGCAAACAGAAGGCAGGGAAGTAAAAGGTCCCATTTTCGCCTAAGCTTTTCTGCGAGGCCTTTAATCATTCCCTTTTGGGTTTTGTTGAACCTTTCAACTAACCCATTGCATTGTGGGTGATAGGGAGTAGTGAATTTGTAGTTGACACCACACTCCTTCCACATTGCTTTTAGATACCCTGACATGAAGTGTGTATCTCTGTCAGATATAACTTCCTTAGGGAAACCCACTCTGGAGAAGACTCCAATGAGGGCTCTTGCCACTACAGGGGCTGTAGTGGTCCTGAGGGGAATTGCTTCTGGGTACCTGGTGGCATGATCCACTACCACCAGGATAAACCTGTGCCCAGATGCCGTTGGAGGGTCAAGGGGACCAACAATGTCAATCCCTGCCCTTTCAAAGGGAACCCCCACCACAGGTAGTGGTATCAGGGGGGCCTTTGTTGTGCCACCTGACTTACCACTGGCTTGGCAAGTGACACAGGAGCGACAAAACTCCTTGGTGTCCTCTGACATGTGTGGCCAATGAAAATGAGGAACAAGCCTGTCCCAGGTTTTGTTTTGGCCCAAGTGTCCTGCTAATGGGATGTCATGTGATAGGGTCAAGAGGAACCCCCTAGACTTCTGAGGTATTACCAACCTCCTGGTGGCTCCAGGGGTAGGATCTCCAGCCTCAGAATATAGGAGTCCCTCATCCCAATAAACTTTATGGGACCCACTAGCACTCCCAGCAGCCTCAGCAGCAGCTTGCTGTCTGAGGGGTTCAAGAGAGGGGCAGCACTGTTGCTCCTTACTCAGATCTTCCCTGGAAGGTCCCCCTGCCCCCAAGAACTCAACCTGATCAGGCTCATGTCCCTCTGGGGCAGTTCCTTCTTCAGGATATGCTTCTCCTCCCTCAGGAGGGGAATCTGAGATCTGAGACAGAGGGGAAGGCACTGCCTTAACCCTACTGATCCTCCTCTTGGGTAGTATCTGGTCCATAGTTTCAGGATCCAGAGCTGGTTCAGATTTATGCATTTTGGCCTGTGACCTGGTCACAGCAAATACCTCTGCAGGTATGCCCAACATCTCAGCATGAGTCCATAACTCCACTTCAGACCAGGCTGAAGTCTCCATATCATTGCCCAACAAACATTCGATAGGGAGGTCTGCACTGACTACTACCTTTTTGAGGCCAGTTACCCCTCTGCAGAAGAAATTCACAACTGCCAGACTATGGTTGGTCCTGACATTGCTTGCATTGGTTACCTGGTACATTTCACCCAGGATGATCTGTGCAGGGTCCACTAGATCCTCTGCCACCATGGTGACACTAGCAACTGTGTCCCTGAATGCCAAAGCCTGTTTGCCATTTATTATAGGCTGCTGTTTGTACTTGCCCAGATTACTGGGGCTCACTAGGAAGGACATATCAAGGTCTCCCTCACAAACTAGCAATGCCTGTGTTGGTACTCTGACTAGGCCAGAGTCCACATCAGAACCCAGGGTCAACCCTACTGCACCCTTATTCTGATTACCACCTCCACCAATGACTGCACTATGGGGAACATCTGCCTTAGGGGCTGGAGTGGTGGTGGTTTGGTCTTTGGACTTGGTACAATCAGACGTCCAGTGCCCTTTCTATTTACAGAATTTGCACCAGGGCTTCTTTGGGCCTTTTCCCTTTGTAGGCTGTGAATCCCCACCAGATGCCGATTTTTGGGGCCCTTGTGAAGACTTCTGGTCTTTTGCCTTATCCCCACCTTTATCTGAGCCTTTAGGATCCTGCTTCTTAGTGTCACCCCCTTGGTTCTGGGTTTTCTGCCTCACCCTGGTTCTGACCCATTTGTCTGCCTTCTTTCCCAATTTTTGGGGAGAGGTCAGATCAGAGTCCACCAGGTACTGATACAACAACTGGCTTTGGCAATTATTAAGGATCTGTTCTCTCATGATAAGATTATACAATCCCTTAAAATCAGTAACTCTACTACCAACCAGCCAACCTTCTAGAGCCTTGGTTGCACAATCAACAAAGTCAGTCCAATCCTGAGTCTGTGCTTTCTGGGTATCTCTGAACTTCAACCTGTACTGTTCAGTGGTTAAGCCAAACCCATCTATTAATGCACTCTTCAGGGCTTCATAATCATTAGCATCCTCCTCTCTAACAGGGAGAAGCTTGTCTCTACCTTTATCAGAAAAGGAGAGCCACAAGATTGCTGCCCACTGTTTCTGGGAGACCTGTTGAACTTTACAGGCCCTCTCCATAGCAGTTATCCATTTGTGGATATCATACCCATTCTGGTAGGGAGAAACAACCTTGGACAGGTTCCTATGGTCTAGAATGTAATCTCTGACTTTAGGGACACTGTTGCTGCCCCCAGGGGTATCTAAACCCTCTTTTCTAGAAGCTCTCTGGAGCTCAAAGGCTTCTCTATCTAAGGCCAATTGCTTGGTTCTGTGGGCAATCCTAGCTTCCTCATACTGGAGCATCTTGTACCTTCTTTCATAGGAGGTCTCTCTATGGAAGTATGAATTCCTCTGATGGACAGAATCCTTGTCAGAGTGATATGAGTGGTTAGATTCCTTTGAAGGGGACCTAGGCCTCTCTCCCACTCTGTCAACTCTCTTAGGGAGAATTCCTGTGTCCTTTTCAGGCCCTTCTGGGCCTCGCTCTTCAATCACAGACTCCAGGTCATCTTGATTTTCATCATCAGACCCAGAGACTATGGCTGACCCACCCCCTGATCCAGATCCACAAGCTTCTAGAGCCAGTCTAAGATCATCTGCTACTCGTAGATTTATCAGGTGTTGTGTGGAGGGACTCTGTCCTAATCCCAGGTGTCTTGCAACACACATGGCCTTCAAGTCAAAGAAGGTCATATCCTTATATTGGGGTTGGGTGGACCCACTGGCTCCATCCCTTGAGGACATTCTAGTGTTATGCAGTGCTGTACTACCTACACTAGTTTGTGGCCTACTGATCCTAGCTTGAGCTGTAGCAAGGGTGTGCTATCCCTTCACAAACAACTCTAAGTTCAGTAGAACTTATTGATACTAAGCTTGACTTTATATGTACCTTGAGTACCTTTAGTGGTTTTCAGTTAGTAATTCAAATAGAGATTTTCTGGTAAAACAATGGCAAGCTGGAATCCCACACGCTGCCCACCAATGTGAGAAGTTGGCCTGGCATATGCTGGTCACTAGTTATAGTGGCCACCTTGCACCAGTCCAAATCGACTCTTATGGTAGATAGGTTTAAGACAACCTTTTAAAGAAAGCTATCCTAGTGGTAGCTGTGGAGAGCAGCCTTCAGGCTAAGTCTCTGAGGAATGTTAAGCAGCTTGTTTTGAATCTCTTGAATTACCAAATGAAAGGACACCACACAGGTATATGTATCAAATATATATGTATTTATTTCTAGACCCACTCTAATAATCTCTTTATGAGATTAGAAGCCAGGAACACATTCAAATATCAACATTTCACAATAAGTTAAGCACAAATATGGCTGGGGCCCTAGGGGCGTACCAGACCATATACTAAAAAAATGGGTTAGGAAAGTCGACTTGCAAAATGACAAGGCCTAGGTCCTGTAGAATCGCTGGGGCTTCACTACTGCAGTGAAAGCAGGTAAGTAACAGACCCACGGGAGACGCATGCAGTGTGTGAACACAGCCGCGCGTTCTCTATTGATTACAATGGCGCAAGTCGCGGTTTGATTTTCAAAGTTTTAGGGTACTTCGAGGAAGTCTACAAGCAAGCCACTTACAAGGTAAGTAGTTTGAGGGCCAACACACACTAGGGCACCGGAGTGCACGAGTTACCTCACCCAGGGAAGCCGGGTGTATAGGTGTCTTTTGGTGTCGGGTTGCGTCGCTGTTTTCTATGGAGACCAAAGAAGACTTGCTGCTTGCTGCGACTGAAGAAGCGTCCGGTGGAATCCAAGGGTGGATTCGAGATGCTGAAGATCTGTAAATTGAAGGGACAGTGTTCACAGTCACTTGCCAGTGACCCGGGGCCAGGAAGATGGATGCCCACGGATGTCCGGTGATTTCAGGTGATCAAGGGTGTTTTGACTCTTTGCTCATGAGGTCCAGGAGAGATCAATGATGATCAGCAGCTGGATTCGGAGTGCGCCACAACGTCTGGAGCTGATGGCGGTGTCGGCATCTGGATTGGAGCCAACAAGCCATGGCAACAGCAAGTCTTGTGTAGAGTGAAGAAAGTCGATGGTGCAGACCAGCAAAGTCTGAGGGACTCACCCAGTGAGGGTGAGTGAGGGCAGGCCTGGTGCAACCAGGGGAGCCCTTTTAGTTGATAAGAAAGTCTTCGGGGGACCCACAAGCCAACGGGCAAGGGATCGTGAAGGCGCCTCTTGAGGAAATGCTTCACAGGAGCCCACGGTCACTCTGGATGGGATAGTCCTCTGATTTGTGCTGCAAAACCTGCTGGAGGCTTGTGCCACAAGTGGTCCAAAGCACAAGTTCGTACAGCGTCGTAAAGGGGTTGCACTCGACAATAGTGCACAGTACCCGGGTATTGCTGTTCCTCGTCACTCGTGGGGTCCACTTGCCTCAGCTCTGCTGGGTACTCACAATGGCCGTCGAGAAGTCAGGAAATCCACTTCTGGGGCTGCAGGGACTTCGGACTCCGCTGGGAGCGGGAAAGTTTGCGACCGTTAATTCAAATTTTTGGTGCCTGCCAAGCAGGGGAGTCACTCCTTGACTCCAAGGGAGATTCTTCTGTCTTCCAAAGGTAGTGGAACGTAAAAGGGCCAGGATTCTTCTTTGTAGAGCATCATCCAGGGTTATCTACTTTGCAATGGCAAGGTTGGCTATCTTATACTGAAGATAGGGGAGGGACTAGCTCTATGACCACTCCTCTGGGAGGGTCAGGGTAGGGGGTGGTTACACCCACTTCCCTTTGTCCAGTTTCATGGCAGAGCAAGGGCAGGTAGCCCATGAACCGGTTTGAGCTGGCTTATGCACACTACTGCTCCCCCAGTGCAGGACTTCAAAGCACTCTAGAAGTGCACCCACCCAGGCCCCAATACACTAAATCTTGTCTGGAAGGTGGTGACACCTCCCTGTGACAGGATGCCTATTGTTGGGTCTCCTCCACTGCGAGTTTCAGTCAGCAGCAGGAGGGCAGTCCAGTGTCTGTGCTGGTGGCATCCATTTTGTGATGCCAGGGCTCTTTCAGATTTCTACTGTGTTACCACAGTAGGTACATGTCGTCCCCTCTAGAAGGGTGGGATCATACTCCCACACCAGTTATGATTCCAAGTTGTTTGACACCAAACACAACATGTTTTGATGCAGTCATTCCAAAGTTAGCATTAACCGGGAGGTTATAATGCACTTAAGAGTATTTGGTTTAACCGCATCCACAAACAGCCACAGGGAATAGACCCTGCCAGCTGCAGAGGGGCCCTGCTCAGGCAGAGGCACCCCCTCACATTGTAAACCAAGCACCCTGCCCTCAGGATTGATAGGGCCTGCCTTAGGGGTGACTGATAGGTTTATATGTGTGTCTATGGTGAGATATAGGAACCTATACCTCTGTGAGGAGTGCTAACACTACCTCACCCAGGCTGCAGTAGCAGGCCTATGGTGTCAGATTTAGTCTGCTTCCCAGGGGTGGCATAATACATGCTTCAGCCCCTGGTAGGCCTGTGAAGTGCCTATGCCCTTGGTACCTAGGGTACCATATACTAGGGGGTCATAAGGTACCACAGTATCCAATCACTAGTGCATCTAGTATGCACTCAAAGTTGTTTAGAAAGAACAGAGAGACGGGGGCCCTGATTAGCAGGGACCCAGCCAGACAATAGCCAGAAACCAGTGTATACATCAGAAAAAAAGTGGGGGCAACATAAGTGCAGATCCTACTCTCCTACAGTGGTAGTAATGGTACAGGCCCCCCGCCCCCAGACCCCCCCCCCCGGGAAGATGGCTACCTACCTGTAAGATTGTTTGGTGTGCTGCAATGGCTTCCAACTGCCCCTGGGTGGGGGAGTGCTCCATCCTGCTGATGTGTGGGACAGAGGGAATGTTGGGAGTAGTAGTGCAGGCTTCCCAGCCACAAAAACCCTCCCAGGGTAGATGGCTACCTACCTGTGAGTTTGATGTGGGTTGTGTGGTGGCTGACACATGCTTCTGGGTGGGGTGGGGGAGGGATCCATCTTGCTAGGCTGTGGGACAGGGGGTATGGTGGGAGTAGTGGTGCAGGCCCCCCACCCCCAGACACCCCCCCGGAAGATGGCAACCTACCTGTATGTTTGTTTGGTGTACTGTAATGGCTTCCAACTGCTCCTGGGTGGGGTAGTGATCCATCCTGCTGAGGTGTGGGGCAGGGGGTATGGTGGGAGTAGGGGTGCAGGCCCCCACCTCCAGACACCCTCCCAGGGAAGATGGCTACCTACCTGTGAGTTTGATGTGGGTTGTATAATGGCTGACACATGCTCCTGGGTGGGGTGGGGGGAGGGATCCATCTTGCTGATGCTGTGGGCCAGGGGTCCTGGTGGGTGTTGTAGTGCTGTCTGTCTGTACACATGCCCCCATGGTAATGTTGGTAGTTACGTTTGGGGTGAATGGGAGTGGGTGAATGCTGGATCTGTGAGCCATGTTTTTGTGAGTGTGTGGTGCAGATGGATGTTATGTGTCCTAGGTGGTGTAGCTTTGTAGTTGTGCAAGACAGTACATAGCAGAGTGGTGGTAGTCATGTGTTTGTACTTACCAGCCTCCACTCCCCAACTACTCCTGTGAGACTCTCTGGATGCAGTATGGCAAGCACCTTCTCCTCCCATTGTGTAAATGGCTTTGGTGGAATGGGAGGGCCACCGCCAGTCCTCTGAGCCAGCTCATGGTTCTTGCTCCTCCTCTCCTTGACCACCCTCTTCAGATCACGCTACCGCTTCATGATCTCCTTTTTTGATCTTGGGGTGGTCCCTACTCCATTGACCCTTTAGACTATCCTTGCCCACATTTGTGTCCTTGTGGCTAATGGTGTCTGTTGGACCAGGCTACCAAAAAGCTGTGGTTCCACTCTGACTATCTCATCTACCATGACCTTCAACTCACTCTCAGTGAATTTGGGCATTTTCTGTGTGTGGTGTGCAAAGTGGTTGTGGGTGCAGGAGTGCGAGTGGTGGTTGTGGTTGTGCTGTGTATGGTGTGTGTTGTGCAGGGTGGTTAGTTGTGCTGGTGTGGAGGTGGTGCTGTGTGTGGTGTGGCTAGTGATGTTGTGTCCTTTGCCTCGCCTGTCAGCTGTGGTATGTGTCCCTTCTCTCCTGGAGTTTTGCAAGGGATTGTGGTCAGGGAAGGGGCTGGTTTTATACTCAGCTATGTGGGTGTGTCCAATTGGGGTGTTGCTGACAGGTGTGTTGTCCTGGGATTTGTATTTTTCGTTTTGCCATGTGGTTGTGTCATTGGGGTGTGTTTTGTGATTTGAGGGACATGGCTAGTTTTCTGTGTGCACTTTTTGGCCTTCTTGTGGGGTTTTGGTTTCGTCCACCATATTTTTTACGGTTCGTCCGCCGCGGTGGCTGTGCTTCAGCTCTTCCGCTCACTCCAAATAACAGGGGAACCCTACTCACAACGGAACCAGGGTAATGGCTATATATAGGAAAACATTGGTTCCAGTGGATAATACAAAATGATTTAAGCAATGAATACGCACAATGGCAATAAATTGAAGAGGACTTATAATGTCAAAGGATAAAGCAGAATCTCTACACAGTTGAATCAATACAATATTTTATATAAAGCAGTAAATAGTATATACATTTCTTTTAAACGCAAAAGATGAGCGATATTTCGGCGTTTCTCCCAACGGTTGGTCTTATCTATGTCCCACCGAAGCGTGCGTTGACCTACCTGTTACAGACGGGAATCCAGTTTGAGATATAAAAATAAAGAAGAAACTGCTGTGACATATCAGCACATTGTAGTCACAAAGTTACTGATCCTACTCACTGGACCCCACATATGTTTTAGAACATTTATATGTACTATTTGGTGGTGTAGTATGTATGATAGTATGGATGAGGTATGTGATGTGGCTGAATGAATGTTTGATGATTGAGTGTGGGGTTATTCTCATTTTTATCGCTATACTTAAGTTGATGTCATGATGTAATTATCTCGTTTTCATGTGTATGATTATTTGCTTATATTGAATCTGTGTTCTCTGTTATATCCAATCATGTTACAGTAATTGAGATACCTAGTCGTTAATGAAATTAAGTATATGAACTATACTGAGAAAGTGATATAACAGGACTATATTGATTGTGTCTACTTTCAATTTTTGTGCTAAGTTATAATAATGGGGAAAAAAATTGAAAAAGAAAAAAAAACCAAAACTTTTTTTAATAAATAATAAATATGGTTTTAGGAAATATCAATGAGCCTGAGTGGCCAGCTACTAAAGTGATATAGGTCAGCTTAGAGGTTTTTGCAGTTTTTAGAATGTAAAATGAAAGCCACAGCATTCAATGATACCATTTGCTCTACATTGCTAAAATATTTATTTATTGTTAACCATGATTGAATTAATTCATCCATCCACTCCTCACCATCCAACAATTCATTTGTTGAGCCACACAGCTCAGTCTCAAATCTCCATCCATCAATTCAATGAGTGAAGAAGTTTCAATAAGGAAACATATGTTATAAACACATCATAGCTGCAATTTGTTTCAAAACTTTGTCACCCCAAAATCTCCTCACACGCTTCAGGCAGTGGTCAGGCTTACTCATTACATGCAGTATTGTGTCTGGTCTGACCAAATTTTGCCAGGACTGCTTTTGGTTCCCAGTCTGGCCATGACCCAGGCTCTGCCTCCACTGAGAAAAACCTACTAGACCTAGACATTTCTGAAAACTAGCCATCCAAGAAGACTTGTGTGTGACTTGCACTGATTCCGCAGTGTTTTCTTATCCAGAATGCCCATCAAACCTTTGACTAAAATCACACATTTTTCTCACTTTTCTGGAAGGTAACATTGCGGAATCTGCAAGGATCCTCATAATTTCTACCACCCAGCTTTCTCACACTTCCTTTTATAAAAACAGTACCCCACTTGTGTGGCTGGGCCTATCGCCAGAGACAGGAAAGAAGAAAAACCGTGTCCATAAAAAGTCAAAGTGGTCTTCAGATGGTCCCTGGATTGGTACATTCTTGTCTCAGGTAGTTGGCCCAACCACACAAGTGGGGTATCATTTTTATTAGGATAAATGTGAAAATGCTAGGTGGTAGGAATCCTCACAGATTTTAGGAACGGGGTCTCTGGGTTTCAGAAATGTCCAGAATTCATGGGGTTCATGGTTGCCAGCTGATACAGAAACTAAAGAGGAAAGTTATTCATAGTGGAAAGTGAGAGGAAATTGGAATTAACCCCCTCTTCGCTGGCCAACATGCAAAAACTGTGCTTAAAAGAATCCTAGTTTCCTGTTGCTTGCTATGGGTATGCTCTAGGCCCAGAGTGGGAAGAAAGTCTGTTGGGGCACCTACAGGATGGGGGCACAGCACGATGACCAAAAGAATCCCAATTTCCTCTTGTTTGCCATGGGGATAGCGTACCCTGGGCCCCTAGTGGGAAGAAAGACTGTTGGGACACTTACAGGATGGGGTCACAGCATGATGCCAGGGTGGGCTGCCCCCTCTGCTTCTTTATTTTTTTGAATGGTGTCCAGTGGGCTTTCTGCTCCCCCCTCAGGAGAACAGATTAGGGAATGAACTAAAACTAAACATTTTTTAATTATTATTTTTCTTGGTCTCCTGTGAGCTTTTCAGCTTTTTGCCCTCTCTCCACTTTGGGGCAGATTGGGGGTAAAAAAACAACAACAATTTGTTCCCCAGTCGACAGAAAGACAGTAGGGGCTGTTTTTGGTGGGGGCACGGCCTGATTCCCAGGAGGGCTTCCCCCATGTATCCATTGTGGTCAAGCCCAACAATTAGACCACGGGGGGTCACATAGACTGTTGATTTTTAGGTGGAGCTCTTGCCGATGCCTGGGGGCCACATCTCCTTCCCTGATGCTAAGCGTGAGTGCATCCCTGCTTGGTAATTGTGGTCCTGAGGCGATCCCCAAGCAGTTACTCACTAGGGTGAAATGCAGCTGAAAATTTGACATTTTCCCCTTGCCAGCTGTAATTCTCTCACTTAGATCGGTGCTTGGAGGTAAAGGAATTCTCCTCAAGCCATTGATCCAAATGCAAGCGGACAACAACAAAAAAGTTGGGACCAGGGAGAAGCTTTTTTTCTCATGTCCCAGCTGTTTTTTTTATAACACATATCTTTCTGGTGCTGTACTAAAAGGATTTTCTTGTGCACTGCTGTGGGTGAACAGTTTATTTTCACCCTACTGACAACATGCTGCAGTGGACGTGAACGGTTCATCCACTGCAAATAAGTGATTTAGAGCTTGATGTACAAAGCCATTTTATGTCGCCAAACATTTTATATGCAAAAATACAGGGTGTTCAACAACTGAATAGCTTTCTGTTATTTACTAACCTCATTTTTGGATTCAGTAACACTTTATCTAATTGAAAAATGCATTAAAAAATGATAACACCGGTTTTGAGTGGGCCCAGGGACTGTTGGACCGCATTGACTTGTATGCCGACAATGTCCTGTTCTTTTTGACGGACATCAATAGGACGGGACCAAGGTTACTTCGGATTATAGAAATCTTTGGGGAATCATCGGGTTTGTTTATGAACCCCTGTAAATCTACCTTGTGGACCCTGAGGAAACAAATAGAACTGGGTACTTGGGCCTCAACAGTGCAGATAACCACGGTAGGGGTAAGGTACCTGGGGGTCTTCTTATCAGATTCCTTAAAGGTGTCTTGGGAACGTAATATTCTACCGGTGTGGGCGTGGGTGCAGGACAAGCTGAGGGCCTGGTCTCATATGCCCCTATCCCTCCCTGGTCTTTCGGCCATCTTCAAGATGGTATCACTACAGCGACTCCTGTATCAACTACAGAATTATCCCTTCCCTATCGCCCTTTGTGGTTTTGCCAAGTCAACTCGGCCTTGGGGCAGATTTTGTGGGCAGGAAAGGCATCTAGAGTGAGCGCTGTGGACAATTTTTTCAGTCAACCTATTGTGGCGGGCTGGCCACCTCAGATATCCAGTCATATTACATGGCCTTGCATCTACTGATATTGAATGATTTGTGGTACAGGGATAGGTCTGACCCCGCCTATGTGGTGGAGCGGAGATGCATGGGGGCCAACACTTTACACACTATCTTATACTCGGCCTCGGTTCGTAAGGCCCTGCCATCCGCCACTAGGGTGGCATTTCAGGTGTGGAAGCAGGCGCTGCGGAAGATAGGTTGGTGGGGCAGGTTGACGAAGGAGATCCCACTCTGGTCCAATGGAAGATTGTCACAATTGGCTAGTCTGGCCGGCTGCCGTGATTGGGATAATATAGGGATCTCTACCCTGGGGGGGCGGGTGATGCGAGGTATGGTCCTTAAGTCTTTTCAACAGCTCTAGCAAGATTTCCAGATGCCTAAGACTCAATTCTATAAATATCTTCAGTTTAGGCATGCAGTCCTCCCCAGTGTAACCGGTTTGGAGTCCCTCCCGGACTTTAGCCCTAGTGAAGCTAAATTGTTTATGGGTGGCCTACAAGACCAAAACATTTCCCAGATCTACCAGTCTCTGGTTAAGAATAGCCCCACTATGCTTGATAAACTCCGGGAAGTAGGGAGGAGGATCTTGGCCTATTGGAGAGAGAGGACTGGACGGAGGCACTGGCCTCCCCCAGGTATGCTGCAATCGCAATGTGTCCCTGGTTAATCCAATTCAACTATTTACACCGGGTATATTATACTCGTGTCAGGTTGTGGTCGGCGGGCCTGGTGGCATCCCCGCTTTGCCTGCGATGTGGTCAGGAGAACGGTACCCTATTTCATATGGTCTGGCAGTGTAGGGTGATTGCGAAGTTCTGGCGTGGGTTAGTGGCTTGTCTTGCGGAGGTTTTGGGTTAGGAACTCCCCTTCTCACCTAAGTTAGAGCTGCTACATATAATGGAGGGTGTGGGGGGAAATATATACAAGCGCCACCTGATGTTATTGGGATTTACATTAGCCAATCAAGATATTGCACGGAGATGGAAAGCAGAGGCACCGCCTTCTTTATCAGCATGGAAGAATGGTCTTGACTTTAACATGGGCTTGGAAATTTCTATCTTTAAAGCACGGCGGGCCCACAAAACCATTTTAAAATCTGGAAGAGGTGGGCGGACTATAGAGGCCTTTTCCTGGAGCCTGTTTCTACTGGAATCGCGGCAATTCGGGGATAAGGGGGCCGGACTGCGGTGCAGAAGACCAATGGTGCTGCGGGAATTGTCATTGATGCGGTGGGAGTGGAGCTGATGCTTAAGATGTGGTGCTAAGACAGTGCATTGGGGGGAGGGTTGTTAGTTACTTATTATTATTTCCATTTGCAAGATATATATATTAAATGTCAACACAATTTTTGTATTGTAAAATGTGGCAGTTGGCTTCTGGGTTACAGAGCTCTGCATGATATTTGTCGATTGACGAAATAAAAATTGTTTAAAAAAAAATGGTAACCACTTTTTTGGAAGGGGGACATTTAGAGTATTCTTTTAAAAAACAATTCGTTACAGTATATATCTATGTTTTGCGACCTAAATCTGGTAATAAAATGCTGATATTTTACAGCCACCTTAACCCATTTGCAAATGGGAAGGAGTCTCCTTGGGATGCCTTCACCTTTGTTAATGCCAAAAAGAAATTGTTGGTGTAGGAGAGTAGGATCTGCACTTATGTTGCCCTCACTTTTTTTCTGATGTATACACTGGTTTCTTGCTATAGTCTGGCTGGGTCCCTGCTAATCAGGGCCCCAGTCTCTCTGTTCTCTCTAAACAACTTTGAGTGCATACTAGATGCACTAGTGATTGGATACTGTGGTACCTTATGAGCCCCTAGTATATGGTACCCTAGGTACCAAGGGCATAGGTACTTCACAGGCCTACCAGGGGCTGAAGCATGTATTATGCCACCCCTGGGAAGCATACTAAAGCTGACACCACAGGCCTGCTACTGCAGCCTGGGTGAGGTAATGTTAGCACTCCTCACTGAGGTATAGGTTCCTATATCTCACCATACACACACATATAAAACCTATCAGTCACCCCTAAGGCAGGCCCTATCAATCCTGAGGGCAGGGTGCTTGGTTTACAATGTGAGGAGGTGCATCTGCCTGAGCAGGGCCCCTCTGCAGCTGGCAGGGTCTATTCCTTGTGGCTGTTTGTGGATGCGGTTAAACCATATACTCTTAAGTGCATTATAAATGCTAACTTTGGAATGACTGCATCATAACATGTTGTGTTTGGTGTCAAACAACTTGGAATCATACCCCCACATCAGTCCATGATGTGGGAGCATGATCCCACCCTTCTAGAGGGGACGACATGTGCCTACTGTGGTAACACGGTAGAAATCTGAAAGAGCCCTGGCATCACAAAATGGATGCCACCAGCACAGACACTGGGCTGCCCTCCTGCTGCTGACTGAAACTCGCAGTGGAGGAGGCCCAACAATAGGCATCCTGTCACAGGGAGGTGTCACCACCTTCCAGACAGGATTTAGTGTATTGGGGCTGGGTGGGTGCACTCCTAGAGTGCTTTGAAGTCCTGCACTGGGGGAGCAGTAGGCTCCTCTGTGCATATGCTAGCTCAAACCGGTTCAGGGGCTACCTGCCCCTGCTCTGGCATGAAACTGGACAAAGGGAATTGGGTGTAACCACCCCCTACCCTGACCCTCCCAGAGGAGTGGTCATAGAGCTAGTGCCTCCCCTATCTTCAGTATAAGATAGGAAACTTTGCCATTACAAAGTAGATAACCCTGGATGACGCTTTACAAGAAGGATCCTGGTCCTTCGATGTTCCACTACCTTTGGAAGATGGAAGAATCACCCTTGGTGTCAAGGAGTGACTCCCCTGCTTGGCAGGCACCAAAACTTGAATCAATGGTCGCAAACGTTCCCGCTCCCTGCAGAGTCCGAAGTCCCTGCAGCCCCGGAAGTGGATTTCCTGACTTCTCGATGGCCATTGTGAGTCCCCAGCAGAGCTGAGGCGAGTGGACCCCACGAGTGATGAGGAACAGCAATACCCAGGTACTGTGCACTATTGTCAAGTGCAATCCCTTCACGACGTTCTATGAACTTGTGCTTTGGGCCACTTGTGGCCCACGCCTACAGCAGGTTTTGCAGTGAAAATCAGAGGCCTACCCCATCCCGAGTGACCGTGGGCTCCTGTGAAGCATTTCCTCAAGAGGCACCTTCGCGATCCCTTGCCTGTTGGCTTGTGGGTCCTCCGAAGACTTTCTAATCAACTCAAAGGACTCCTCTGGTTGCTCCAGGCCTGCCCTCACTCTTGCTGGGTGAGTCCCTCAGACCTTGCTGGTCTGCACCATCGACTTTCTTCACTCTTCACAAGACTTGCTGTTGCCAAGGCTTGTTGGCTCCAATCCGGTAGCTGACACCGCCATCAGCTGCAGACATTGTGGTACACTCCGAATCCAGCTGCTGGTCATTGTCGATCTCTCCTGGAGCTCGTGAGCGAAGAGTCAAAACACCCTTAATCACCTGAAATCACCCGACATCCGTGGGCATCCATCTTCCTGGCCCCGGGTCACTGGCAAGTGACTGTGAACACTGTCTCTTCAATTTTCAGGTCATCTGCATCTTGAATCCAGCCTTGGATTCCACCGGACACTTCTTCAGTCTTCGCAAGCAGCAAATCTTCTTTGGTCTCCATAGAAAACAGCGACGCGACCCGACACCAAAAGACACCTATGCACCCGGCTTCCCTGGGTGACGTAACTCGTGCACTCTGGTGCCCTAGTGTGTGTTGGCCCTCGAATTACTTACCTTGTAAGTGGCTTGCTTGTAGACTTCCTCGAAGTACCCTAAAACTTTAAAAATCAAACCGCGACTTGCTCCATTGTAATCAATAGGGAACCCGCGGCTGTGTTCATACACTGCATGCGTCTCCCGTGGGTCTGATACTTACCTGCTTTCACTGCAGTAGTGAAGCCCCAGCGATTCTACAGGCCCTAGGCCTTGTCATTCTGCAAGTCGACTTTCCTAAACCTCTTTTTTAGTATATGGACTGGTACGCCCCTAGGGCCCCAGCCATATTTGTGCTTAACTTATTGTGAAACATTGATATTTGAATGTGTTCTTGGCTTCTAATCTCATAAAGAGATTAGTAGAGTGTGTCTAGAAATAAATACATATATATTTGATATATATATATACCTGTGTGGTGTCCTTTCATTTGGTAATTCAAGAGATTATAAGGTAAAACAAGCTGCTTTACATTCCTCTGAGACTTAGCCTGAATGCTGCTCTCCACAGCTACCACGTGTCTTAAACCTATCTACCATAAGAGTCGAATTGGACTGGTGTAAGGTGGCCACAATAACTAGTGACCAGCATATGCCAGGCCAACGTCTCACATTGGTGGGCAGCGTGTGGGATTCCAGCTTGCCATTGTTTTACCAGGAAATCTCTATTTGAATTACTAACTGAAAACCACTAAAGGTACTCAAGGTACATATAAAGTCAAGCTTAGTATCAATAAGTTCTACTGAACTTAGAGTTGTTTGTGAAGGGATAGTACACCCTTGCTACAGCTCATGCTAGGATCAGTAGGCCACAAACTAGTGTAGGTAGTACAACACTGCATACCACTAGAATGTCCTCAAGGGATGGACCCAGTGGATCCACCCAACCTCAGTATAAGGACATGACCTTCTTTGACTTGAAGGTCATGTGTGTTGCAAGACACCTGGGGTTACGACAGAGTCTTTCCACACAACACCTGATAAATTTACTTACAGCAGATGATCTTAGACTGGCTCTAGCAGCTGGTGGATCTGGATCAAGGGGTGGGTCAGCCATAGTCTCTGGGTCTGATGATGAAAATCAAGATGACCTGGAGTCTGTGATTGAAGGGCTAGACCCAGAAAGGTCTGAAAAGCACAGAGGAATTCTCCCTAAGAGAGCTGACAGAGTAGAAGAGAGGGTTAGGTTCCCTTCAAGGGAATCTGACCACTCAAATCACTCTGGCAGAGATTCTGTCCATCAGAGGAACTCATACTTCCATAGAGAGACGTTCTCTGAAAGAAGGTACAAGATGCTCCAGTATGAGGAAGCTAGGCTTGCCCTCAGAGCCAAGCAATTGGCCTTAGATAGAGAAGCCTTTGAGCTCCAGAGAGCTTCTAAAAAAGAGGGGTTAGATACCCCTGGTGGCAGAAACAGTGTCCCTAGAGGCAGAGATTACATTCCAGACCATAGGCACCTGTCCAAGGTTGTTCCTCCCTACCAGAGTGGGGATGATATCCACAAATGGATAACTGCTATGGAGAGGGTCTGTAAAGTTCAACAGGTCTCCCAGAAACAGTGGGCAGCAATCTTGTGGCTCTCCATTTCTGATAAAGGTAGAGACAAGCTCCTCCCTGTTAGAGAGGAGGATGCTAATGATTATGAAGCCCTGAAGAGTGCATTAATAGATGGGTTTGGCTTAACCACTGAACAGTACAGGTTGAAGTTCAGAGATACCCAGAAAGCACAGACTCAGGATTGGACTAACTTTGTTGATTGTGCAACCAAGGCTCTAGAAGGTTGGCTGGTTGGCAGTAGAGTTACTGATTTTAATGGATTGTATAATCTTATCATGAGAGAACAGATCCTTAATAATTGTCAAAACCAGTTGTTGTATCAGTACCTGATGGACTCTGATCTGACCTCTCCCCAAGAATTGGGAAAGAAGGCAGACAAATGGGTCAGAACCAGGGTGAGGCAGAAAACCCAGAACCAAGGGGGTGACACTAAGAAGCAGGATCCTAAAGGCTCAGATAAAGGTGGGGAAAAGGCAAAAGACCAGAAGTCTTCACAAGGGCCCCAAAAATCTGCATCTGGTGGGGATTCACAGTCTACAAAGGGAAAAGGCCCAAAGAAGCCCTGGTGCAGATTCTGTAAATAGAAAGGGCACTGGACTTCTGATTGTACCAAGTCCAAAGACCAAACCACCACCACTCCAGCCCCTAAGGCAGCTGTTCCCCCTAGTGCAGTCATTGGTGGAGTTGGTAATCAGAATAAGGGTGTAGTAGGGTTGACCCTGGGTTCTGATGTGGACTCTGGCCTAGTCAGAGTACCAACACAGGCATTGCTAGCTTGTGAGGGAGACCTTGATATGTCCTTCCTAGTGAGCCCCAGTAATCTGGGCAAGTACAAACAGCAGCCTATAATAAATGGCAAACAGGCTTCGGCATTCAGGGACACAGGTGCTAGTGTCACCATGGTGGCAGAGGATCTAGTGGACCCTGCACAGATCATCCTGGGTGAAATGTACCAGGTTACCAATGCAAGCAATGTCAGGACCAACCATAGTCTGGCAGTTGTAAATTTCTCCTGGGGACGGGTAACTGGCCTCAAGAAAGTAGTAGTCAGTGCTGACCTCCCTGTCGAATGTCTATTGGGCAATGATCTGGAGACTTCAGCCTGGTCTGAAGTGGAGTTATGGACTCATGCTGAGATGTTGGGCATACCTGCAGAGGTATTTGCTGTGACCAGGTCACAGGCCAAAATGCAAAAAGCTGAACCAGCTCTGGATCCTGAAACTATGGACCAGATGTTACCCAAGAGGAGGACCAGTAGGGTTAAGGCAGTGCCTTCCCCTCTGTCTCAGATCTCAGATTCCCCTCCTGAGCGAGGCGAAGCAGATCCTGAAGAAGGAATTGCCCCAGAGGGACTTGAGCCTGATCAGGTTGAGTTCTTGGGGGCAGAGGGACCTTCCAGGGAAGGTCTGAGTAAGGAGCAACAGTGGTGCCCCTCTCTTGAACCCCTCAGACAGCAATCTGCTGCTGAGAGTGCTAGTGGGTCCCATAAAGTTTATTGGGATGAGGGACTCCTATATTCTGAGGCTAGAGATCCTACCCCTGGAGCACCCAGGAGGTTGGTAGTACCTCAGAAGTTTAGGGGGTTCCTCTTGACCCTAGCACATGATATCCCATTGGCAGGACACTTGGGCCAGACCAAGACCTGGGATAGGCTTGTTTCCCATTTTCATTGGCCACACATGTCAGAGGACACCAAGGAGTTTTGTCGCTCCTGTGTCACTTGCCAAGCCAGTGGCAAGTCAGGTGGCACAACAAAGACCCCCTGATACCACTACCTGTGGTGGGGGTTCCCTTTGAAAGGGTAGGGATTGACATTGTTGGTCCCCTTGACCCTCCAACAGCATCTGGGCACAGGTTTATCCTGGTGGTAGTGGATCATACCACCAGGTACCCAGAAGCAATTCCCCTCAGGACCACCACAGCCCCTGTGGTGGCAAGAACCCTCATTGGAGTTTTCTCCAGAGTAGGTTTCCCTAAGGAGGTTATATCTGACAGAGATACACACTTCATGTCAGGGTATCGAAAAGCAATGTGGAAGGAGTGTGGTGTCAACTACAAATTCACTACTCCCTATCACCCACAATGCAATGGGTTAGTTGAAAGGTTCAACAAAACCCCAAAGGGAATGATTAAAGGCCTCCCAGAAAAGCTTAGGCGAAAATGGGACCTTTTACTTCCCTGCCTTCTGTTTGCATACAGGGAGGTCCCACAGAAGGGAGTTGGCTACAGCCCTTTTGAACTTCTGTTTGGGCACCCTGTCAGAGGCCGATTATGTTTGGTGAAGGAGGGCTGGGAGTTACCTCTCAAACCTCCCAAACAGGATGTGATGGACTATGAACTTGGTCTCCGCTCCCGGATGGCAGAGTACATGAAGAAGGCAACCAAAAACCGTGAGGCTAGCCAAGAATTACAAAAAGCTTGGCATGACCAAAAGGCTGTCCTGACTGTTTATCAGCCAGGCCAGAAAGTGTGGGTGTTGGAGCCTGTGGCCCCAGCAGCTCTCCAGGACAAATGGAGTGGCCCCCATACAATTGTTGAGAAAAAGGGAGAAGTCACCTACTTGGTGGATCTTGGAACTCCCAGGAGCCCCCTTAGGGAGCTCAATGTCAACAGATTAAAGCCATATGTGGACAGGACTGACATGGGCTTGCTCATGGCAACTGATGAGGACCAGGAGGAGGACAGTGACGCTCTCCCTGGCCTGCTCTCACAGAACCCTTATGATGGGTCAGTTGATGGTGTTGCTTTGGCAAGCAGCCTCACTGACCATGAGCAAACTGAGTGCAGACAACTTCGGCAGCAGTTCAGACATATGTTTAGCCTGACCCCAAGTCAGAATTCCTGGTGCACCCATGAGGTGGACACTGGAGACAGTCTGCCTGTCAAGAGTAAAATCTACAGGCAACCTGACCATGTCAGGGACTGTATCAGGACTGAAGTCCAGAAAATGTTGGAACTAGGTGTTATTGAGCCTTCAGATAGCCCTTGGGCTAGCCCAGTAGTACTTGTGCCTACATCTCATACCCAGGGTGGTAAGAAAGAAATGAGGTTTTGTGTTGACTACAGAGGCCTCAATGCAGTCACCAGGACTGATGCCTATCCAATACCCAGGGCAGATGAACTAATAGATACTTTGGCCTCAGCCAAGTACCTCAGTACATTTGACCTAACAGCTGGCTACTGGCAAATCAAGTTAGCTGATGATGCCAAGGCCAAAACAGCCTTTTCAACCCCTGGTGGCCACTATCACTTTGTGGTAATGCCCTTTGGTTTGAAAAATGCACCTGCACTTTGCAAAGGTTGGTGAATAAAGTTGTGACTGGTATGGAAACTTATCGCTCAGCTTATCTAGATGATATTGCTGTCTTTAGTTCCAGCTGCCAGGATCACCTGGTCCACCTCAGGAATGTTTTGGAGGCCCTGCAAAAAGCAGGCCTCACTATCAAGGCCACTAAGTGCCAGATAGGGCAGAGTCAGGTTGTGTACCTGGGCCACCTTGTAGGTGGAGACCAGGTTCAACCATTACAGAGCAAAATTCAGACCATGATGGAATGGGTAGCTCCAACAACCCAGACACAGGTTAGAGCCTTTTTAGGCCTGACTGAGTACTATAGGAGGTTTGTTAAGGGATATGGATCTATAGTGACCACCTTAAATGATCTAACCTCTAAGAAAATGCCATAAAAGTTTCAGTGGACAGCTAGCTGTCAAAAGGCATTGGATGACCTAAAGCAGGCAATGTGCACTGCCCCCATCTTGCAGAGTCCAGACTACAAAAAGAAGTTCATTGTCCAAACAGATGCTTCAGAGCTGGGTGTGGGAGCTGTACTGTCTCAACTAAATGATGAAGGTCAAGACCAGCCAGTAGCTTTCATAAGCAGAAGGCTGACGCCTAGAGAGAAACGTTGGTCAGCTATAGAGAGGGAGGTGTGGGCCCTGAAGAAGCTGAGGCCATAATTGTTTGGCACTCACTTCATAGTTCAGACTGACCACAAGCCCCTCCTATGGCTCAAACAGAAGAAAGGTGAAAATCCTAAACTGCTCAGGTGGTCCATTTCCCTGCAGGGGATGGACTATACAGTGGAACATAGACCTGGAACCCAACATGCCAATGCAGATGGTCTCTCAAGGTATTTCCAATCCAATCCAAAATTTCTTTATTTCGGCCGATTAGGCCATAAAAGATAAAATCACACAATACATTTAAAGCATCACTAAAAATACAAGCATGATAAAAGCAGTAAAATCAATGTACAAGTGTTACGGACATCTAGACAATGGAATTCATTAAACAACACAGTTCTTATTTATGTTAGACCTTATGTGCCACATAGCCGTTAAAAATTTTGCAACTGCAAACACTATATGCGGATCAGTGTTCGTTTTCAGTATTCTGTACACCTGCTGATGACTCCTAATGCCCAGATTTCTGCATAGTGGGACTAGCCAGTATCTTCTTGGTCTATTGTAAGCTGGGCAAAAGAACAAAATGTGGGTTTCTTCCTCATCATGGTTGCAACACCCTGGACAAATTTTGTCATTCTTTATTGTCCAGTTGTGGGTAAAAGTTTTAATAGGGAGAGTCCCTAGCCTCCATTGTATAAACAATTTTCTAGATAGGATGGGAAAAATAATGTCCATAAATCCCTCAAACTGATAATGGTCCTTGAAAGTCAAAAATCGGTCAGTCAAGGACCCTTTGTTAGATGCCGAGACCAGGGAGGCATAACGTTGTTCCCTATATATACCCACAAGGCGTTTGCGGGAGACCCCAAGGCAACCTTGCTCTGGCGAATCCCATAGTTCGGGGAGTCCCAGCCTATAGAGTTCTTTCTTTATCGAGGCTAGCCAGGTAATTTTGTCGCAGGAGTTCAGATTCATAACATGTACAAGCTCTTGCCTATAGTGTAGAAGCTCAACAGTGGACCAGAGCCTATGCCAGAACCTTAATGGCATAAGTTCCAGGTCCTCTTTTATAGAGGGTAAACCCATATCCATTCTTAGGGGAAGAAGGGGTGTGCCTCGGGGGAGGGCCAGGAGAAACCTTAAAAAATTGTTTTCTGCTTTAATAATTCCTGAACCCGCCTTGTAACCCCAGAGTTCTCCACCGTAGGATGCGGCTGCTTTAGCTTGTGACTTGTACATTACAACTGCCGGGCTAATTGGTTTGTAGGTGGAGGAATTTGCTACCTTCAGAATTCCCCCGGACAGTTGTGCAAGTTTCATACGACTGATTGCTACGTGAGGTTCCCATGATAGGTTCTCATGCAGCGTTACCCCTAGGTACTGGAAGGTTTTTACTCTCTCCAGTGTAACTGAACTCAGGGATGGGTTTGGTCTAGTTTTGGCTGAGGGGTTGAATATCATAAATTTGGTCTTCCCTGTGTTTATTTCCAGGCCATGTTGGCTACAGAAAAGGCCAAAGCCATCTAAAATCCGTTGTATCCCCATCGGGGATTTGGACAGCAGGAGGGTATCGTCCGCGAACATAATGGCCGGTACCCTCCTGCCGGCCAAAGACGGGGCGTCATTATCATGGACCTTGTTAAGATATGTAATTACATTGTTAACGTAGAGGCAGAACAGGGTCGGGGCAAGGACACAACCCTGTCTGACCCCTCTACGAACTGGGAATTTAGATGTCAGCGCACCCGTCCTTCCATACCTAACCTGTGCAAAGTTGTTTTCATGGAGCCTGATAATGGCATTTAAAAGATGGGGTGGAACTCCCAGCCCCGTTAGTGTCTCCCATAGTTTCTTCCTGGGGACCAAGTCAAAAGCTGACCTCAGGTCCACGAACACCATATACAGTCTTCCCCTCTCAATGGTCACAGTTTTCCAATATAGGAGTACGAGGCGGAAGATCTGATCCATGGTGGACGTGTTTTTCCGGAAGCCAGCTTGTAGAGGGCTGAGAATTTTATTTTCCTCCATCCACTCCATAAGGTGGTTTAGGAGTAGGCGCGAGTAAATTTTCTGGGGGACATCTATGAGGCTTATTGGCCTGTAGTTGGCTGGGAGCAGAGGCGAACCCTTTTTGAAAATGGGCACTATCTCAGCCCCCAGCCAAGTACAAGGAATCTCCATCCCACCCAAAATAGCATTAAAGAGTGTAAGGAGATAAGGACCCCATATGTCTGCGTATGAGCGAAAAAGATCGCCAGGCAACCTGTCAAGACCAGGGGCCTTCCCCCTCGAAAGGGCTAGAATGACATTGACCACCTCGGAAAGAGTAAATTCTAGGGCTGGTACTAAGGCAGGAGCAACAGTAGAGACCATGTCCCTCCCACCATCAGTTTGCGGTGGTTCCTGGTATAGTTGGCCAAAATGGGCCTCCCATACAGATGCTGCGATATTTGGCTCAATTGCAGCTTTGGGGTCTGGCATACCAGTATTTACCAGGGACCAAAATTTCCTCAGATCTTTCGCTTCCAGTGCTGATGTTAAATCCTGCCATTTATTCCAATCCCATTCGGCTCGTGCCGCTGCCATTGTTTTCTTGTAGATTCGTCTTAGCTCAGCAAGTTTGCTCTTATCCGATCCTTTTTTGACGCCCTTCAGGAGTTCGGACTTAGCCTTTTTACAAGATGCATTATACCAGGTTGGAGTTCGAGTTGTATTTTTCCTTGGGGGTAACACTGGGTAAAAGACCTCACCTAAAAGGGCCACCAGTTCCTCATGTATGTGGGCTAATTTCTTATTGAATTCCAAGTTTCTTGGCTGTGAAATTAGATTGTCCGTTTCTATTAGCTTCGGGAGTGCTAGCCGAAAAATCTTGCTTAGGGACTCTTCGGAGCTTGCCAATTTCCCCCATTTGATCCTGCGTCTATTGGAGCTAATTGTCAAATTCCCGGGGTCTTTGCTGGGCTTAGCGGCAAGTGATCGATCAGCACCTTTAGGGTGCGCCATAAACATTACAAGTGCGTTATGATCACTGTCCGTTCTTGGTATTATTCTAAAATCCTGAACCATAGGCCAGAGACTAATATCTACAAAGATGTAATCTAACCTGGATTCTTGGTTCACCCTGTTAAAAGTACATACAGAGGGTGTATCAGAGGTACTGCGGCCATTGCATGCCCTTAATGAAAAATTTAGCGTTAGAGACAGAATTTGTACTACTAGGGGCGACCAGATTTTGACATATGGCGATTGACAACGCGGTACGCCCCAGAGGTCGTCTTCCGCAACGAGGGCTCCTTCCTTAAGGCCTTCTAAGGGCTCAAAGTGGCAATTCAAGTCACCTCCCAAGACTATCTTAGAGTCATTAGGGAGGGTGGCCAGGAAGCTGGTAAGATCGTCAAGTGTGGGAGATTCCATGGCCAGCTTGGTGGGACGGGAGTATACATTGATTATTGCTAGACTCGAAGCGTTAGGCCACCTGAGTAGAACGCACTGGATGTCCTGCGAACGCGTCGGTAAACACTCCGCATTACACCCAATGTGACTAGCCACCCAGATCGCCAACCCTCCGGAGGGCCTCCCTCTTCCTGACCAAGTCGCGTTGATTTCGAACACAGCATACCCCACTCTAGATAGTGGCTCCCTTGCCCATGTCTCTTGAAAGAGGCAAATGTCGCTGTTAGCTATCAGGGACTCCCAGTCGCTCGTGTCAAGTTTATTTGCAATGCCAGCGACATTCCAGGAGAGAACCTTTAAGGCGATGTCAAGCGGGTCAGGGACACTTCCAGCACTTTTAAGCGGAGCAGCATCCAAAAATACAGTCGTGAGACTGGGCAGGAATGTTTCCACAGTAAATGGTTCCTTCGGGTCTGGTCTATGATGCGTTGGAACTGGCAATTTTAACTTATTGTTAGTACCACCCAAGACAATTTTAGTTTTAGATAATTCAGTTTCTTCACCGTGGGGGTTAATAGATGTCAAATTCACCCGTTGGGGGCGCCATATTCTTGAATGGCGATATCTATTTCACATGCGCCATGCCCCTGACCCTTAGAGAGTCAATCCGTCTGTTCAAGACAGCTGTATCTATTGGGATGAAAAAGGATACCAAAGTTTGTGCATGAAGCATTACGGGTGGGCCTGACTCTGCAGCCATCCGTGGACGGTCCAACCCTGGTCCAACCATTGTCAATGATCAAAATTGGCTTAAAAGTATTGGGATAAAAATATGACAGGTGGACCACTTCAATAGATGTAGACCCTTTGTTCCCGGTCCAATTGCAAATATAGGACACAATTTTGGGGTTCCTAAAATTTACAATTATACAGTCACCAACACATTTCTTATCGGTGCGGCCGATCCAAGGGACTCTTCTGACCATGAGAATTTCTCCCCTAATATTGGGTGGTAGTGGCCTGTGAGTATTAAGCCAACTAGTAACCTTGTTATGTAAAGCATCGTATGGTTCCTCCGCGGTTCCCTCAAGCGGGGGTACTCCCTTCAAGACAACAGAATGGGCAGCAGCCTCGGGAGGCAAATTAACCACTTTGCGCCGATCTTGTAAAATGTCTTGCCTATCTGTGGGGTTCCTTACGTCATTTGATGATTTTCCCTGATTAATACCAGAGGCCGTACCAGATAAGTTCAGCCTACTGGAAGATCCTGTGACGGGTAGTGCAGAGGCGGGTTTTGGCAAAGTAGCCGGCTGCACATTTTCCAATAAGGTGGCTGTCGGAGGTAGGGGGGACACGATGATGGAATCTGAAGGTAAGTTAGGTACATTGGGAACCCCTCTGGAGTGCCCGCCTACTGCATGCATACCTGCTCTTTGGTCTGATACTAAACCTAGTAGTCCCTTACGCAAATCTATTAGGCAGATTTCAATATTGGCCAAACGGTCTTCTAGGGGATTGAGCAGTTCCCTCAGTAGAGTGCGTAAATCAGAGAACATGCTATCATACATCCCGGCAGCGTTTTGTTTGCTAGGAGGATTTTTTTCCGGGGTGTGTTGGTGGATGGCTTCGTGTTTGCGGGATAAGACAGGCCCTTTGCTAGCTAAGTCCTGTTTAGTTCCCCTGACTCTAGGGTTAGGTTTAGTAGCTTTAGAAATACCCCCCCTAGTTTTGTGGGCCCTTTTATCCGTTTTCGGGATTGCTCCCTCCTTCTCCCGCTGTGTGGGCTGGGTCTGAACCTTGGTATTGCTTATAGACTGCTCAATGACAGCTAACTCAGCAGTGGTGTGTGTTAAGGGGCCCTTACAGTTTGGGAGAGGTAGGATGCTAAGCTCTGCGTGCTCAGAATTTTCACAGTCAATGGAGGAGGTAATGGAGCAGTTGGTAAGAGATAGGTCTAGAGGAGCAGGCAGCCCCGCTTCACCCCCTGCCGGAAGTGTTATGAGACTTGGTGGCTTGGCGGGGGTGGCAACATGTGCGATGGGTCCCAGGGAGGATCTCCTCACCCAGTCTATTTCTTGGGAGATACGTCTTTCAAGAATGGAAATCTCATCCACGAGAAGGGACCCAGCTTTAGCAAAGTACGTATCCAATGTACCTGTCGGCCGTCCCGTCGCCATAGCACTCTTGCTCCTGGTTTCTCTCGTGGTCATAATGTCACCGTCAGCACCTGGTATGTAGTAGATTGCAGACAGACTGAGGTGCCCCACGCCCTCCCTCGTCCGTACTCAAACGGCCTCAAACGGCCCGCTCTTTGCCCGGTCTTCGCCCCGGACTGCGACCCGCACGCGTCCCGCTCACGCGATGGAGGGCGTGGCTTTAGTAGGAGGAGAAGGAGGGGCCGGGAAGAGGCGCCAGGTGCGATGTCCGAGAGCACCCTGGTCCTCGCAGTCCCAGCGTCGGGTGACAGCCTTTCAGATAAGGAAGCGCTAAAAGTCCCGATATCCCCACAGCTCCTCGAGGGATCAGAGAGCTCCAGAACAGCAAACAGGTCACCAATTCCTCGCCTGCGAACGGCTCCCGCGAAGCGGGGGCCGTGAGGCGCTTTCAAAGAGAGTTAATGAGGGGAGGGGCCGGGAAGAGGCGCCAGGTGCGATGTCCGAGAGCACCCTGGGCCTCGCAGTCCCAGCGTCGGGTGACAGCCTTTCAGATAAGGAAGCGCTAAAAGTCCCGATATCCCCACAGCTCCTCGAGGGATCAGAGAGCTCCAGAACAGCAAACAGGTCACCAATTCCTCGCCTGCGAACGGCTCCCGCGAAGCGGGGGCCGTGAGGCGCTTTCAAAGAGAGTTAATGAGGGGAGGGGCCGGGAAGAGGCGCCAGGTGCGATGTCCGAGAGCACCCTGGGCCTCGCAGTCCCAGCGTCGGGTGACAGCCTTTCAGATAAGGAAGCGCTAAAAGTCCCGATATCCCCACAGCTCCTCGAGGGATCAGAGAGCTCCAGAACAGCAAACAGGTCACCAATTCCTCGCCTGCGAACGGCTCCCGCGAAGCGGGGGCCGTGAGGCGCTTTCAAAGAGAGTTAATGAGGGGAGGGGCCGGGAAGAGGCGCCAGGTGCGATGTCCGAGAGCACCCTGGGCCTCGCAGTCCCAGCGTCGGGTGACAGCCTTTCAGATAAGGAAGCGCTAAAAGTCCCGATATCCCCACAGCTCCTCGAGGGATCAGAGAGCTCCAGAACAGCAAACAGGTCACCAATTCCTCGCCTGCGAACGGCTCCAAGGTATTTCCACTTAGAACATGAAGACATGAAGACTCAACTGTTCAAGGTTAGTTTAATGTCCCTGCGTTTGGGGGGGGGGGGGGGGGAGGGTTGTGTAGAAGAGTAGGATCTGCACTTATGTTGCCCCCACTTTTTTTCTGATGTATACACTGGTTTCTGGCTATAGTCTGACTGGGTCCCTGCTAATCAGGGCCCCAGTCTCTCTGTTCTCTCTAAATAACTTTGAATGCATACTAGATGCACTAGTGATTGGATACTGTGGTACCTTATGAGCCCCTAGTATATGGTACCCTAGGTACCAAGGGCATAGGTACTTCACAGGTCTACCAGGGGCTGAAGCATGTATTATGCCACTCCTGGGAAGCAGACTAAATCTGACACCACAGGCCTGCTACTGCAGCCTGGGTGAGGTAGTGTTAGCACTCCTCACTGAGGTATAGGTTCCTATATCTCACCATACACACACATATAAACCTATCAGTCCCCCCTAAGGCAGGCCCTATCAATCCTGAGGGCAGGGTGCTTTGTTTACAATGTGAGGGGGTGCCTCTGCCTGAGCATGGCCCCTCTGCAGCTGGCAGGGTCTATTCCTTGTGGCTGTTTGTGGATGCGGTTAAACCATATACTCTTAAGTGCATTATAAATGCTAACTTTGGAATGACTGCATCAAAACATGTTGTGTTTGGTGTCAAACAACTTGGAATCATACATCCACATCAGTCCATGATGTGGAAGCATGATCCCACCCTTCTAGAGGGAATGACATGTGCCTACTGTGGTAACACGGTAGAAATCTGAAAGAGCCCTGGCATCACAAAATGGATGCCACCAGCACAGACACTGGGCTGCCCTCCTGCTGCTGACTGAAACTCGCAGTGGAGGAGGCCCAACAATAGGCATCCTGTCACCACTGAAGTACTGGGTATTTTAAGCCCAGCGGTGCAGGGGAACACACCCTATGACTTCGGGGTTCTTCCTGTTTCAGACCTACAGAAACACAGAGTCTTCTGGGTGAAGTCAAAGATCAGTTTATTGGCTGCAGACCAATTACAGGTATCCTAGAAGTACAACAGCGTGTATGTTCTCAGGAGACTGCTGAAAATCACAGAAACGGGCTTCTTCTTAAATACAGAATATCCTGCCTCAGGCATACATTCCTTAGTTTTATGGCATGGTCATATAAAGTATACATTACAAACGAAAAAGCAGAATCATGATGACCATCCCACATTCCAGTTAAGCCAGCCCGCAATTATTTACACAGCAAAGCTCAGATCCCACATCAGATATCGATAGGCCCCAATAAACATGAGCATCTCCTGTTTGGGAAAACAAGCCATAAAGCAGGAACAGTCAGGTGCGAAAGAGATTAGCTGGAGGCTCATGTAGGATGAAAAGACTTTATGGTGTGTCAAGCCCTGATGCTAATCACAGGTGGCCAGAGGACGGGGAACTCGTGAGACCAGTTTGACCTGGGGCAGCGCAGCCAAGCTGCCCAGGTCACAGAAAAGTCAAAGAAAGGCACATGTGCTCTAAAAGGCCCGTATTCGCTTCATGCTATATAGCCTATGTGAGGGCAACCACAAGATGGCCACCGATACAAAATGGAACCCACGTAGTGATGTGAAATAGCGAATACACAGTGCATCCACAACTAAAACGTTACAAAAAGCACTTGTACATAGCGCATTAACCATTCGCGGTTCACTATTACCGGGATAGACAGGGGTAGGGCCTTGCCTCCTACGCGGTCCCAAATTCTAAAGTACGACAGACCCTCCTTTTGCCCTTACATAGGCAATAACTATACTCATTTCAATCTGAGTCTAGGTCAATATTCACGAAGTCATGGAGATGTTGCTGTAGCATCATCCTATTACTTAGCTCGTCCCTCGATACAGGTTTCCTTACACATAATGTAGCACAGAGGCCACATATCGCAGGAGCACACTGTATGCACAGACAGAACAGGAAAAGGATGGCTAAGACCATTCCAATGACCATCAGAACTTTCCAACCCCAGGCAGATATCAGTTCCCAGAACCACCCCACCAGTGACCAATCTCCCTTATCCACGTGTATGGACTCAGATATTTTATGCAGTTTGGAGATGGCTTGATAAACTGTTGGAGCGTTGTCTGGTATGAAAATGCAACAACTGGATTGGATAACCTTACATACCCCA
Organism: Triturus cristatus; assembly: GCF_964204655.1. NCBI lineage: Eukaryota > Metazoa > Chordata > Amphibia > Caudata > Salamandridae > Triturus > Triturus cristatus. Next base: position 1,151,549,234 of record NC_140583.1, on the reverse strand, counting down.
CCTCGGTCTGCAAGTATGACGTCTAGAACCATGCGGTTCTGCAAAGTCATGAGACGATCCGCTTGGAGCTCAGCTGTCAAATTACCAAGGGCACCAGCCGTAACATTAACAGTGGATTCAACCACACGAGTCAGCTGTCTCAGGTTCCTACTATTAACCATAGGTCCCCAAAACGGCAGGAAACCCAAAAAGAAATCTCCCGCTTCCTGACCGGCAGTATCCTCCTTACTAATCACGCCTCTCACAACTCTGGTCTTGTGATAGTCAGAGGCGGCAGTAAATGTTGGCGGTAGCAGGTTTGCAATATAACATGTGCCCGAGAAGTCAGGGGTCAACCATGTATATGCTCGGTCATTGCAGATAAAATATGTACCCTTGGCAGCCAAAAACGCAGGGGAAAACTGTGACGGAAAAGTGTACGTTTCAGTACAGTCACTTCTTCCCAGTTGAGCTCTAGGATTCTGACCATTACCTTCCAAACAGAACCGACCTATGTGGGGTACGACCCAGATTGGGGATGAGATTTTCCGCTGTCTTTCACCTAGACTAATACTATACCCTGTCGCATTCCACCCTACATAAGCTCTCAACTCTTCTTTGGGAATGGATGAGTATGCATCGATATCTCTGCTCATATCAGCAACTCCTTTCATTAGAGCTTTGTTATTGGTGCTAGGTCTGATGGAACGCGGTTGTCGCGGGGAGTACACTTCTAGTGCATAGAGAAACATGGTCTGGAATGCCCATGACGATCCATTGTAACTATACGGCAGCACTAGATAAGGAATACCCTTGTTAATGGTATGTGGCATTAAACCACACACCCAACAATTGGTCGTATTCATGACTAGTTGGTGCTGGTGCAGGAGCTGAATAAACGAGTTGTTTACAAATTCGGACCGTCTAACTTGTTCATGTTCAGGTAGAGGGTGAAAAGAGTGTGAGGAGATAGTAGGAGGAGGTATAGGCTGTACAGTGGGTGCAATGGGCTCTTGAGAGGAGAAGAATACAAATCCTACAGTAAACACTACCATACTACATAATACAAACAGGCATAAAAACACAAAATGTTTGCTTTTCATTATTTTACATATTCTTGCTTTAAAGTTCATTTCCTCAGTGAGTCTCTCCATCTTACAAAACTCCATCCTCTAATCGTGCCGCTCGCGGCGGGTGAGTTTCTTCTGCTAAGGAGTACGCCTGTCAGTCCAGGGAACGCCCTAGACCTACCAGAACCGTCGACCTAACGTCTTCGGCCTGTACCCCAAAGTCTTGGCACCGCGACCCTGCGGCTGAACCCGGATGGTGGTTCGAAAAACAAAAAATCAAGAAAGTCCTTCAGATGGGAGAGCTCTGGTTATAAAAAAAAAACAGAAAGGTGAAAGAAAAAGAATATTTATTTGTCCATGGGCCTTAATCGTAGATTGTAACGAGAACGGCCAGGTACTGTTTGATCTTGGAACAAAAGTTCAGGCTCTGTAGTGTCCAATCGAATTGACGGTGGCACAGCTTCTTGCAAAATATAGTCACTTTCCTGCGCTGAAGTTGTGCCTTTTATGCGTGCATCACTGAACGGCACAAAACGAGGTACAGTGTCTGTTTCAGAGTCTGCGATACCCTCCTGGACCCACTGGTCGTACGGCAGAGGCAAAGGGATCCTCTTTACGTGGGCGCCGTGGATCCAGTTCCGTTTCCCCTTTACTCGAACAGCTGATCTTGTAGACAGTAGCACGAGATGAGGACCAATCCAGCGGGGCTCATCATTGGCTTTCCGCTGGAAGTTCTTCACAAGGACCCACGTGCCTGGTTCGATAGGGTGTCCAGGAGCTTCAGAAGCCGGGGGGAGAGTATCATGCACCTGTTGGTGTAAAACACGCAGTTTAGCTGTCAATTCGTGCAAGTAATCAAACAGTACTGGATGCTCGATTTCACTGAATTTCGTCGGTCTTGGCACACCCCATACATTGGCCGGGCGGCCAAAAACGACCTCGTAAGGACTAAGTCCCACTCGTGAGTGTATGGTCATTCTGGTGGACAGGAGTGCTAAAGGCAGAGCGTCAGGCCATTTAAGACCTGAGCTCGCTTGGATTTTGGCCAGTTTGAGTTTTAGAGCGCCATTGTAGCGTTCTACTAATCCAGCTGATTGGGGGTGATTTGCAGCGTGAAACTTCTGCCTTATCCCTACTCCCTCACACACATTCTTCATCACTTGACCCACAAACTCACTCCCATTATCGCTCCACACCATTCTTGGCATTCCAAACCTAGGGAAAAATTTCTTCACAAGGGCTTTGGCTGTGGATAGGGCAGTGTTATCCTTTAGAGGATAGGCCTCTATCCATTTTGAGAAAGCGCAAACAACCACCAATACATATTTCAGGTTGTTGCACCTTTCCATGTGGATAAAATCCAACTGCAAAACTTCAAATGGATATGATGGAGGCGTAAAATGACCAGCTGGAGTTGGGGTTCCCCTACCAGGGTTGTACTTCAAGCATACCATACAATTCTTGACCACATTCTCTGCACACTTAGGAATTCCAGCATTCTGCCATACTGGAGCCAACAACTTACAGATTCCTTTCGTACTGATGTGTGCCATTCCATGTGCCATAGTAACCACTGGAAGCACATATGCATCAGGTAACAACCATCGCCTATGTTCTGACAAATCAATCCAACAACCATTCTCATCCAACTTACCCATACTTTCTCTCCACTTGCTCAACTCTTTCTCTGTGGCTTCAGCTTGAAGGGACTTTACACTCTCTATTGTGTTTTCACACATTCCCACATCACCAACCCATCTGGCAGGGCCTGCAACATACATTCGAGTCTTCACATCTTTTGCTGTTTCTTTCGCTACTTCGTCAGCAAACGCATTACCACGACCAACATCATCAGTGATTTTCCTGTGCGCACTGCATTTCATAATTGCAACTTGCAACGGTAGGGTCAGCGACTCAAGGAGATCATTCACCAACTTGCCATTCTGAATCTTAGCTCCATGCGAAGTCAGGAACCCACGTTCCTTCCACAATCGCCCAAAACTATGAGCCACGCCAAAGGCGTACTGGCTATCTGTATATATATTCACTTTCATTCCTTCAGACAACACGCATGCTCTCGTAAGGGCAATCAATTCTGCTGCGTGAGCCGAATTTTGTGGCACACGTGCAGTTTCCACAATCGTATGCAAATTCGTGATGGCATATGCAGCAGTCGTATCACCATTCGGAAGTTTGAAGCATGAACCATCCACCCATAAAGTACCATCACACTCAGTCAGGGGAGTATCTTTGAGATCTACTCTCCCTTTCGTCTCTTCTTCTGTTCTGAACAGACAATCATGTTGCTCAATCTCGTCCAGGTCTGCTGGGATTGGTAATAGTGTAGCTGGATTCAACGTGTTGCATCTCTTTATGTGTATGTGATTTGCTAACAGTGTCAGCTCATAACCAGATAATCGTGCACTAGTTAAGTGCTGTGTCTTGGTCCTGTTTAACAATGTGTCCACAGCATGTGGAACCATAACAATCAATGTATTATCCATCACTAGGCCAGCAGATTGTCGAATAGACATAGCTGCAGCGGCTGTGGCTCTCAGACAGCTTGGCAATGCCCTCGCTACCGGGTCCAAGGTTGACGAAAAATACGCGCATGGACGCGGTCTGTCGCCAAAAGGCTGTGTTAACACTGACAATGCACAACCATCTTTCTCGTGAACATACAATGTAAAAGGCTTACTGTAGTCAGGGGTACCCAACACAGGAGCTGAACACAATGCATTACGCAATTCCAAAAAACTTTTCTGACACTCCTCAGACCATGGGATAGGATTCGGTGTGTCTTTGCATGTTAATGCTAACAAAGGTTTTGCCAACAAGGAAAAATTAGGAATCCAATGCCTACAGTATGAAGTAATGCCCAAGAAAGCACGCACTTCTCTCTGTGTTCTTGGCACACTCAACTGTGCAATGGCTTGAATTCTTTCTGGGGTCAGTTTCCTTCCCTCCTTCGATAAGAGATGACCTAAGTAGGTCACTTCTTGTCGACAATATTGCAGCTTTGAGAGAGACACTTTGTGATGGAAGGCAGACAAATGACGCAACAATGACAAGGTAGCTTCTTTGCAAATCTTTTCAGTATCCGCGGCGATTAGCAAATCGTCAACATACTGAATAAGGATAGCGCCACTGGGTAAAGCCAGTGCATCAAGCTGCGCTTTTAAAGCCTGACTGTATATTGATGGACTTTCACAGTAGCCCTGGGGAGCGCGTTTAAAGCGAAAACTGCGACCTCCTAAACTAAAACCAAAAATGTCTCTGCTCTCCTCTGCAATTGGGATGCTAAAGAAAGCATTCTTCAGATCGATCACTGAGAACCATGCAGCGGATGCGGGAATCATGGTTAACAAGGCAGTTATATCAGGGACAACTGGAAACTGTGGTACAACAATCTTATTAACCTCTCTAAGATCAATCACAAATCTGTAAACAGGTGGCTGTGAAGGGTCCGTTCGTTTTAAGACAGGTAAAACAGGGCTATTGCAAACGTTGCCTCTTGTCTCTTCAATTACACCCTTTTTAATCAAATCACTGACAATTGCTAACAATGCTTTCTGACCTTCATTGGAGATCTTGTACTGGGGAATACGTGGCAATCTGACGTTGGCTTTTAAAGTGACCACATATGGCGGTATTTCCAAAAGACCCACATCATTGGGACCAGTAGCCCAGAGGGCATCTGGAAGGGATGACACTTCAGGTGGCATTACATTTTTAGACAAATACATTGGGGAAATCACTTTCTTACCTAATGTAAGTTGTACTCCTGAGGGAGAACAATATAGCGTCGCGTGTAATCTTTTCAGCAAATCTAATCCTAGCAAATTTTCACCACAACCTGTTGTTAGAATGAGGGGTGCTTTCAACTCACAAGGTCCAACAGAAAGTGACATAGGACTAGAAATCGGGTTCCTAACTGGGGCGCCAGAAAAACCTACTGAAACATTCATTTCGCCAGACAAAGGCGCGCCAGGGAGTTTTGAATGCATGATTGAACTCTTTGCAGCACCAGTATCCAGCAGAAAGGGCTCCGTTACATTTGCTGTAGTTACTTTAACATAAGGTCCGCTCTGATCCACTGGCACTGAAACAACTCCCTCTCTCTGTCTACGGCGGTCCTAGTAATCATCATCTTCTACATTGTCGTCTTCCGCATAATAATCATTATTGTAGTACTGAGCTGTATTGCCAGTCGCATTGGCTTGCTGATCGAAGCTTTTTATGGTATTTTGAGGCGGAAGAGGACGCCCGTTCTGGGGAAGATTTCCACGCCCTCTGCCTCTAGGAGCTTGCTGACCACCTCTACCTCTTGCGCCATACGCATTACTGTTACGCTGCCTCAATCTAGGGCAACTATATTTAAAATGACCTTCCTCTTTGCAATATGAACATTGGTTGGGACCTACAGGGATTCGTGGTTGATAATACCCATTCATTTGCTCACTATTCTGAAACTGTTGGGGTTGCTGATAGATACCTTGTGTTTGCCTATAATTACTCTGTCCTCCACGTGGCGGATAAGCCTGCTGTAAAAGGACCTTTGTCTTTAGTTCCTTCGTTTTCTTATCTGTTCTATCTTTTTCGTCTTTGTCTCTATTCTCATAATACTGTGCAGTAGCCAGTATTTGCGCTGAAGAGGAAACAGCCCAAGAACTTTCTGAGTCTTTTAGTTTCTTACACAACTCGGGTAGCAGATTCTGCACAAATTTCTCAACAAATAACCGTTGGCCACCTTCAGTGCTCATGTCTTGACCACTGTGGTCGATAAATGTTTCTTCAAACCTGGTAAAGAAATCAGACACCGTCTCATCTTTCTTCTGCTTACATGCAGATAGTTTGTCCCAATTTACGCGCATCGCAGGCATTATAGTTTTCATGTAGGTAATAATTCTACCAGGGAGCGCTGCTATGAGGGGCTCAGGTTTTGCACCACCAACTTGTCTAGCGTCTGCAGCAACGATATTAGCCCATGTATCACCCAATTCTGCAGCGTGATCTACATTGCGAATGGATCCCCATAAAGGCTGTGGAACCACATTCCCAAACAGCATATCTATGTCAGCCAAATTCATTACACATGATTCTGCAGTTTGTGACAACTCCTTATAATATCCTGCAGGGTTTTTACGGGGATCAGGTAATGTCTGTTTAAGTGCTAACACCTCAGATCGCTTCCATGGGACGTGTACCCAAACACGTTGAAAATTCCATACCGGAGGGACTTCTCTCATGGGGTATTGTCGCGCTTTTCCCTTTCTCCCCACAGGGAAATCTGGTTCAAACAACGACTGTTGACAATCATCATTCCTCAAGGCTAATAAGATCGCAACTGCTCTATTGACATCGGGGCCCACAATCATACCTTTTCCAAAATCGAATCTCACTCGACATAACTCCTGCGGGCTTGGATCTCTACCATGATCATCCAATTCCTCACAAAGTATTTCACACATTTTTTCAAACACATACCTCTGTTTCAGGGCATCCCATTGATGAAAAACGTCAACAACTGATTCCACGTCATAAAGTGATGAAAAAATAATCCACCTACGCGCCATATGATCTAATGTCTTTTTCTCTTCAGGATCAGGCAGCTGACTGCGCAATTGCTTACGCTGTAAGCCAGGAGTCGCACTAGATGACCCAAAGAAAGGCGACATTAGACTAGTAACTACATTAGCTAGTCGTTGTCGTGCTGAAGGAGAAGTTGAGGCGGAAACAGGGGGATAGACAGAGGGAAGAAAAACAGGTTCAGATACAGGTACCGGGGTAGTGCAAGAAGGAGCGCCAGAGGAAACCGCTGGCGTGCTAGGCAAAGTCGCAGGAAGCGCAGGGGCAACAGGTAGCAAAACTGGCGGCCCTTGAGAGGGCTGCACTGCAGGGTTAGGAGCCAGCTGAGGAGGAGCTGGCGGCTGAGGGAAGACTTGCGGCATATTTACTGGAGGTTGCGCATTTACAAGCTGTGGAGGTGCGGTGGCATTTTGCGCATACGGGGTGGCGAACTTAGTAAATGGGACATTAGGGAATCTTTTTCTTTCTCTTTTGTCTCATCTTGCACGAGGGGTGACAAAACAGGGTAACATTTATCAATCCCTAGTTTGCGCTGTCTATGTAATTGCTCATTCCTTTGTTCCTCCTCATTGTCTTTAAATTGCACAGCTGCTTGCATCACTGACATACCTCTCTCTCTCTTATCTCTTTTCGCTAGCTTAATTTCCTTCTGTTTGGCTTCCTTTCGCCATAGGCGGAAAGCATCAAACATCGCCGGCCGGGCTTTCTTTTTAAACAATTTTACTTCCAAATTATCTAAGATATCTGTATCAAAACTACCATTCTGGGGCCATTTTAAAACACCGTCCTTTCTGGTGTATCGGATCCATACTTCATTATATGCAATGGGGCCTACGCCATGTTTTACATAAAGCTCCTAAGTTGGAGTTCCAATTGGAGGAACCGAACATGAATCCTCTAACTGGAAATCCCTTCTACAACTCAAACAAAACCAATTACCAAATACACTAGCACCAGGCATCTTCGCTCACTAGTCTAGTTTCAAACGTCAAAGGATTATCGAATACGATAGTCTCGTGAATACACGAGTCCTCTGGCTTTGGGACTTGCAAGCACCAAATCAAAATAATCCCGAAGGATACCAAATTCAAACTAGGAGACGCTCCACTTATACTTAACTGAATATTGATGATCGATGGCGTCACCAGAAGACTCTCTCGATTGTTTCGCTCTACCAAAATCGTCAAGGGTCCAAAACAGGGCGACTAATCAGGGCAGCAGTCCTTCGTAGCCGTCGGGACGCGGAGAACCTCGCAGAAAAGACTTTCGGACCACGTCGACATGCAGGGGTCGATGAAGTGGCGGCCTTCCTCCAGAATTTCCACACGAAGCTCCTCACGAACCTCTGGCTTGGACCGGTACCGCTGAAATCGCCCTACGTTGGGCGCCAACTGAAGTACTGGGTATTTTAAGCCCAGCGGTGCAGGGGAACACACCCTATGACTTCTGGGTTCTTCCTGTTTCAGACCTACAGAAACACAGAGTCTTCTGGGTGAAGTCAAAGATCAGTTTATTGGCTGCAGACCAATTACAGGCGTCCTAGAAGTACAACAGCGTGTATGTTCTCAGGAGACTGCTGAAAATCACAGAAACGGGCTTCTTCTTAAATACAGAATATCCTGCCTCAAGCATACATTCCTTAGTTTTATGGCATGGTCATATAAAGTATACATTACAAACGAAAAAGCAGGGTCATGATGACCATCCCACATTCCAGTTAAGCCAGCCCGCAATTATTTACACAGCAAGGCTCAGATCCCACATCAGATATCGATTGGCCCCAATAAACATGAGCATCTCCTGTTTTGGAAAACAAGCCATAAAGCAGGAACAGTCAGGTGCGAAAGAGATTAGCTGGAAGCTCGTGTAGGATGAAAAGACTTTATGGTGCGTCAAGCCCTGATGCTAATCACAGGTGGCCAGAGGACGGGGAACTCGTGAGACCAGTTTGACCTGGGGCAGAGGAGCCAAGCTGCCCAGGTCACAGAAAAGTCAGAGAAAGGCACGTGTGCTCTAAAAGGCCCGTATTCGCTTCATGCTATATAGCCTATGTGAGGGCAACCATAAGATGGCCACCGATACAAAATGGAACCCACGTAGTGAGGTGAAATAGCGAATACACAGTGCATCCACAACTAAAACGTTACAAAAAGCACTTGTACATACCGCATTGACCATTCGCGGTACACTATTACCGGGATAGACAGGGGTAGGGCCTTGCCTCCTACGCGGTCCCAAATTCTAAAGTACGACACTGGGTCACACAGTTAAGGCCGACATACTTAGGGTGGTTACACAGGTTGTGGCACATTTTAGGGACGGAAAGGATACAGGCATCTTTTACTAACTCCACAGCCAGCTTTACTGAAATTTGGCAGCCAATACTCTCTTTGTTAGCCACCGAAATGAATGAAATCACATGCCCAAGGTACCTCCGGCTCCTCCGCCTTACATCTCCGGATACACAGACACGACCTCATGATTAGCTTCCTCGCCCTTGCCCGATATTCTGCTCTACTTCAAAAAGGCCGTAAGCACTCCAGTTTGTGGGTGGGAGAGGGGGGGGATTATGTTCATGTTTTTTCCTCTGTTTCTGTTCTTTCTCCCTTTGGCATTGCTGTACAAGTACGATTTGTATGGTAATGGGACATACAGAGACTTTATGGATTACCTCATAGTTGTTGACGGACATGGACCGCACGATGCCCAAAAACCATCGAAAGGTCGCTATATGTATGGCCCAAACATGGCATTGATGACGAGGTGCTGTTTCATTATTGAGATATATGTTCTTTTATGGCTACAGAATATCAATAAAAACAAAGTTAAACCTAAAAGCCGTAGCTGCAACATGTGTGAGTTTGGAACAGTGTGAAAGCATTGTAATGGGTCATCGATTGAGAGTGCACGTGCCTCACTCTATTGAGATTTTGCTTACCCGTACACAAATGCAACATCTCACTAGCAGTCAATTGACTGGGTATGAGCAGGTGATCTTGGGTACTGAGAATGTGTCCTTGGTGAGATGCACATGTTTGAATCCTGCCACTCTGACGCCTTTGCCTGGAAATGAAATTGTGATTGATGAGCAGATCATTATTGTTTAAATGTGACTGAACTATGTACATAGCCACGACTGAAGATTCTGGATGTCCCATTACCTGAGTCAGATCATGTGCTGTATGTGGATGGATCATGCTTGCGAGATGCTGGAGGAAACTTGAGAGCTGCGTATGCCATTTGTACAGTTGTGGGAGTGGTCAAAGCTTTTTGGTTGCAGGGAGTGTATTCTACTCAGGTTGCAGAGTTGATTGCCTTGATGAGAGCTTGCAGCATTACTGAAAAATCGAGAGGTACCATTTTAACCGATAGTCAGTATGGCTTTGGGGTCGTATATGACTTCAAGGAGTTGTGGTCGCAGTGTGGGTTTATAACCTCTTTAGGGTCTCCCAAACAAAATGGAGTGAGCTTAAGTAACCTACTGCTGTCATTACAACTGCCCGCCCAAATTGCGGTGGTCAAGTGTCCTGCCAACCGACAGGGAAATGATTATCTTACAGCCGGCAAACAGCTATGTGGATGAGACTTTGCGCGATGGCACCCTAAATTCATACTTTTTAAAGGGGAACCTTTGAAAGAAAAAACTGATGTCAAAGAATGTAGGCTGATGTTGTCAACTGTAGAAATATGGGAAGAAATAAAAGCATTGCAAGATGAAGTACCGGACACCAAAAGAGAGGGTTGGATCCGAGCAGGGTGTACACAGAAACAAGAAGATGAGGTCTGGGTATACACAGATGGAAGACCAGTACTGCCAGATAGTCTGCTAATGCCTATGGCTCGCCTTTACCATGGCCCTGCACACATTAGAGAGATGCCATGATTCGTCTCTTTATCTAACATGGTTTAATCCCCGATGTAGAACAATTCTAGAAGTGTTGTGCCCGGAATGCATGGTGTGTCAGGAACAAAATGTGGGAAAGAAAACACAGGTTACCATGAGTCATGTAGGAAGATTTGTCTATGGCTTGCCATTACCATGGCCCTGCACACATTGGGAGAGATGCCGTGATGCGTCTCTTTTGTCAAACATCGTTTAATTCCCGATTTAGATCAATTGTAGAAGTGTTGTGGCAGAGATGCATGGTGTGTCAGCAACAAAATGCGGGAAAGAAAACACTGGTTACCATGAGTCATGTAGGAAGATCTGGAGGACCATTGAACCAGATGCAACTCAATTTTATTGTGATGCCTCCTTCCAATGGTCTTAAATGCGTTCTGGTAATTGTGTGTCTGTTTTCCTGTTGGGTGGTAGCATACCCAACCAGGAGAAATGACAGTTTAACTGTGGCAAAATTACTCCTTTGCCAAATCATATCGCGTTTTGAGATCGCGACACCTTTGGAATCAGATTGAGGGACTCACTTTAATAGTGAGGTCTTAAAGATATAATGTGCAGCCTTACAAATTGAGCAAAAGCGACACTGTGCTTATCGTCCAGAAGCATCTGGAGTGGTTGAACAGGTTAATGGACTGTTAAAGTCCAGACTGGTGAAAGGGAGTGTGTCAATGGCTCCAAATAGCCTAATGCTTTACCTCTGGTGTTGATGAGTTTGAGGAGTACCCCAGACAGAAGAACAGGACTGTCCCCACATTAAATTATTATGGGGAGGGCTATTAGACAGCTTGCAGTTCCTTCTAATCAGTTGGTGAACATCACTGATGATTACTGTAAAGGACTGGCTGATGTACTACCTTTTGTGTCTCAGCAGGTTAGGGGAAACTGCAACTTCGCCTCAACAGGAGCAGTGCCATGATCTCAGTCCTGGTGAAGAAATACATGCGTAAATCATGTCTGGAACCTTATTGGTGTGGGCCATTACAAGTGATATTGGTAACCACAACTGCTGTTAAATGTGATGGTCTACCTAATTGGGTGCACGCTGCCCATGTTCACCGAGTCCCATGTCCCCTTGAAGATGCAGCACCTGTAGCTGATGTAACGGTGGTTGCAGTGAGACACCTGACTCAGGTCAGTCAAACAGTAGAGGGGTCTCCAGCTACTGGGTCTCGAAGCACTGGTTCTAACAGGGGTCCGAGAGAGTCATCCCTTGTCGGCACCAAGGGTCACAGAAAGGAAGAGCTGACTAGGCTAGTTACTGACCCAGTCGAAGAGAACAGTGCGGTAGAAACGCAAGTAATAAATAAAGACCGTTGGCCCAAAAAAACAGTGAGATTGAGGCAAATTTTGACTGAAGGCAGAGTACCCCCCAACTGTTATCGTAGTCTCAAGTCAATCTGAACAGAGTGACACAGATGATGATGGACCATCAGTATGAAGGTCAAAAAGAGCCTAGGTATCAAATGGAAAATTTGCTGCAAATGAATGGACATATTTGGCAGCAACCAACGACTGGGAGAAAGCATATCAGAGTTTTTGTTTCAAAGACACAAGCTTACATAAACCACCTTGAGGAGTTGTTATGATGAACTGAAGAAATCAAAGCAAAAGAAACAAGAAACGTCTACAAAAATCTAAAGGGATTAAATTGCACTGATCTAAGCCATCAATGGACTAAGTCTGAAACTGTGAAACCTGTGAACTGTGACAACGAAAGAATCAACCAAACCACTTAAGAGTCTATATCTGGATCATTGCTACAAAACAGTAAATTAACATCTATAACATTTTGACAAGACTCATGACGACTAGTTCTGGAGAAGTCAAGAATTCAAACCTGGTATCGATAAGGCAGATGTGTGAGCCTATTTACTGCAATTATTATTGTGATTTCTGGATTTGTCATTATCCTACATTTACCTCATCATGTTTATGTAGAAAATACTAAACTTACATCTGTTTCTAAGTTGTTGAAAGGAAGAAAGAATGAGGTTGAATCAAACATGTTAACAGACAAACCTATACATGTAGATCATGGTTATGTGTGTATGCAGTTACCAACCTCCGTATCAGAAGGGGGGACTTACCATCACCTGCCTGTTACCTATGGAATTTCTTGTAGTGTAATAACTAGCTTGTTTTTTTATTGCAAAGGGCAATTTCAATATTATTCTAATTATGATTTTGTTTTCTCTGAAGTTCCTATAAGGAAAAATATAAATATTGAGCCTGACACACAAACAGCTGAAATGATGGGTGAATTTTTCCAATCCACCCAGAGTATAGACACTGCTTATGCACATCAACATAATTTAACCTGCCTCTTGCATAATGTAGAAAAGGATTTTATTAATTCTGTTGAAGATAGATGAGGAGAAAAAAAGTAATAGGCTGAAAGCCATTCAAAGAGTTTGCATTGGGCACATAGGGAAACTGAGCTTAAAAAGGGTTACATACAAGATGCAATATTTCTGGATTAGCCACATAAAGGAAAGCATTGTTTATTGCGATGCAAAACTGAATTTAATAACAAATTTGTTGGTTCTAAAATAAATCCTGTTTTTGTAAAGCGCAAACTACTCACCCTTACGGGTCTCAAGGCGCTGGGAGCAGTCGTGGAAATTAAGTGAGCTATTGCCCAGAGTCACATGGTGCTGAGCTGAACTGCCGTCGGAGCCAGGGATCGAACCGTGAGCCCTGTGCTCCGAAGTCAGCTGCCCTGGCCGCTGCACCACACCTCTCCACTCCTCTAGTGAATATGACCACAATTTCTAAATTGTGGGAGGATGTACCTTGCATTCTGGTGGTTTAGATCCTGTATTTCCTGGAATTTAGTATATCTGCGGGAAAATGCCTAATATAGATTACCAAAACACTGGTATGGATGCTGTTATATGGGTATAGTCTTTCCCCAAAAAATTCATGTTGGACAATCATATGAAGCCAATGAATTTAAACACACACCTAAAGGGAAGTGCTAATGCTGCTGAAATAATAGGAGACATATTTGGTGCAAAGATTCCATCTGTTGGGGTGATTCCCTCAAAATTCAAAAACTTTCCACTGTAGTTGATAGATTCTCAACTGATACAGCTGGAGGATTTCTTGCCATAGATACTGAAATGGTTGCTATCAGATCTATGGTGTTACAAAATAGACTTGCATTAAACGTTCTTCTTGCAAAAGAAGGTGGAGTTTGCCGGATGCTTAAAGTCCAACAATGTTGCACGTATATCCCTGACAAAAGATTTGCAGAGGTATATTTCCCAACATTACTCACTTTAGAAAATATTTGAGTAAACTAAATGCTGATGGTGCTTGGGAATCAATTGGGAAGGGTTTATCCTCTGTGGGAAAATGGTTCAAATATCTGGGAGGTGAGAAACAACCTTTACAATGCAGTCATTACATCGCACTACCTTTACATAGCAGTCATTACATCGCAACATCCTTTACATTGCATGTCATTACAACGCAGCCATTACATCGCATGTCACTACAACGCAGGAATTACATTGCAAGTCGTGACAATGCATACCATTACAACGCATAGTACCCTTAAACTATCCAACACTTACCCTACTGTTACACTCACTGGGGTTAGAATAGTCATTTTTACCCCTACACTATCCAATACTTACCCTACTGTTGCACTCACTGGAGTTAGAATAGTAATTATTACCCCTATTCAATACTTACCTTAGATGCGATGTAATGGTATGCATTGTAATGGTATGCGTTGTAAAGGTATAATGCAATGTAATGGAATGGGTTGTAAAGGTAGTTTCTGAAAATGGCATGTAATGGCATGCGATGTAAAAGAATGTGTTGTAAAGGATGTTGCAATGTAAAAGCTGTGTTGTAAAGTCATACATTCCTTGGACGTGGTTTGTGAGTAAAACATTAACACCCATACTAACAATTTCTATTTGCATACTAATTCTAGTTCTTTTCACAAAAATGTACAAACGCATAAAAGCAAAGAAAGAAGCGAGAGGAGTGAAATGAAAGAAGTCAGAAATAGAACTGGAAAAGAGACAATGTGGATATTATGACAAAATAAAAGCCCTAGAACAATCTAGCCTAAAGCATTTGAAAACATCAGCGCTATAATTGTGACAGAAGATAAGATAAAGATACGTTTGTGATGCCTTAATTCACCATCAGAGGGGGAATTGATAGAGCAGAGATAACATCAAACAATTTTACTGATAAAGGAAATGATTATGACTACTTTTACCCAAATGATGACTAATCGTGTGTTAAGTTCCACATTATAAAATGTTTACGCATATAATACAATTCAGATACTGCATCATAAAAGCATGCAGATAAAAAGATAGATTTGAGACATATTATATGTTCAATTAATATAGATGTGACTATTGATTATAAAAATAAACTTTTTACTTAAATTATATGTTAGAATAATGTTGGAGAAATCTCACCTTATGGATTTTAATACTAATGGATTTGATTTATGTGAAAAGTTCCAAAAACGTTCTTTCATTGTATAATATGTGCTCCGAAAATGACAACTGAAAAATAGATATTACATAAATATACTTAAAAATGCCCTCGTGAAACTCCATCAACATGTATTTTATATATGTAGTAGTGGGATAACACATACATTACAAAGATTAGTGTGCTTTTTCTTATATGTATAATGATGACACTTCCAAAAACTTTTATGAGTCCCTTATACATATATGTATTAATAATGATCAGATTGAAATGTTTATCAATGTATTCTGAAGTTATATGCTAGTGTGCAATTCACAATTCAACATGGTCATTGTGATATTGTAGCCAAATTTCATGTAGGCCTCATATTTTACTTCCCCTTTCCAGTGAAGTCATGAACTGAATATTCTAAAGCATATGGGAACTTTTTGAAATATGGCAAACAAACTATTAAAATGATAACTGTTTCCTTTGACATCTCCCGGACTGAATAATGCACTTGCAACAATGTTTGCTACACTCTGGAACAGCTGCTTGGGATAGAGTCCTTTTGAACCCACGTGCTTTCTTTTAAAATATCCCACTGTTCAATGTGTCTTATGCTTACACAACCTATGGACTGCGTAATCGATTTTTTCTGGATTTGTATTTTCTTTCCTGCTACATCACCCTCTCTTACTTGGACTGACCAATGGAACTGAGTGGCCTGACAATTTGGTTATGCCAGAGGGTGTCACCCCGGAAACCTGTTGAGTATAATTGCTCAAGTTTGGGAGAAGTGTGCACTGTGGCTGCCTTTCGAGACATGGGTTATTTAATGTTTGATCCAGATTTCATTTGTGCTATTGGGACTAGGACTCAGAGCTGCTGAAAGGAGTCCTGCCGCAGACTGTCAGATGAGGGGTTCTTGTCACGCTGCTGTAACTCTTGTGGTTACAGCGACAGACTGAGACAGACTGCTGTTTGAAGAACTGGAACTGGCTACTTGGTACTTTCCTGAGAGATTTTACAAGGCTCACTTGCCTTCCCAATTCTATCGATACCTTCGCTGTATGAGTCCAAATCTGCCTCAGCAGAGGGAGATGTTAATGTTCATCCATCAAATTCTCCCTGAACCTCAGAGGTTTGGTATATTTCATTAAATCCTTTACTAATTGATTATTTGGGCTGTATGCTTTTTTATGTGAATTCAAATGTTCTTAAGCTATTGAGTGAATAACTACATTTTAAATTCTTAAACTGACTATGCTGTTCTGATTAATCATTCCTTGAGAGGGATTTATTGGTTTGGGGATAGCCTATGATAATAGTCACTTTGAGTGCTTTATCTAATTGTAATGAATTTGAGTTGAAGATACAGTTATCCTATTCCTGGTCCTCATTGGGAAACTATCAATCCTCTGAATATCAAACCCCTTTCAGCACAAAGCAAAATCCATGGGAGGACCAATTGTATGTGCAAGGGGGCGAGAGGTTAACAGTATATTGTATTTTATGCAAAGGGCCCAGTAAAAGCTATAACAGTATGATATTGGTGTTCGAGCATGGTATGCCCATGGTCAGCAGTTGATCAGAATTGATGTCAAAACAGTTATTTGCAATAGTGTTAATAAAGTTTATGCTGTCTCTTAGTCCAAAATCTAGGCAAAGGAGGTTTTATGAAGAAATCTACATATGGACTGAGTGGCTCAAGAATAGAGCCACATCCAGACACTGTGGGTCTACCTGGAGGGTTCTGACAATTCTTATGCACTTTGAAAAAGGTATATAGAACAGGGATTCTGGGGTGTTGTTTGTTCACGTAGTCATGCTCATACTTACTTAGAAACCTAGTATCGAGACCTTTTTTGATTACCTCTGCAATGATTTCCTTAGTCTCCTTGATTAGATCATTCCTGATTTTTCGCTAACAGTCAGTGTCTGTCAATTGGTTGAGAATCTCTTTGAGATAGTCACTGGTGTTCTGTATTTCTATGCCACCACCTTTGTCTTCAAGCTTCATTCCAAACTCGGTATTGTTATTCAGAGATTGGGTGGCCATGCTTTCAGTTTTGGGAATATTGTAATGTCTTGATTAGTTACCGGTAATCCTCATTACTCTTAGTCCTACTCGTTCTCGACCCAGTCATAAACACTTGAGGTAGTATCCAATCCCAGACAGGAAACAAAACAGGACACGTTTGCTAACCCCACCCACCCTCCTGCTAAGGGCTATAATACACTAGCCACACCCTAGTACTTCCTGAAATAACAAGAACACAAAGGCCTGATACAAGTATGACTGCCTCGATGACAAGTAGGACTAAGAATACTGATGATTACTGGTAAGTAATCAGGATATTACCTCTATGTCTACGTCCTCGACCAGTCATAAACACATGAGGCATACCAAAGCAGACACCCAAAAGTGACGGCCTTTGAAACACAGTCTGAAAAAACAAAACAAACACCACACAAGATATATGCACATTCCATTGAATTTAATGTCATGTCCAAACATATCACACAGGAGCAGCAGGCTCCACAGCCCATAAAACACCACTCCCAAAATTCAAATGGTCAATCAGAGCGCAATTCAAACAGTAATGTCTGATAAGTGCAGACTCAGAAGCCCACGTCCCAGCTCAGCAGATTTCATACAATGTCACTGCTTTTAAAGTGGCCCAAGAAGCAGAGACACCTCGAGTGGACCTGGCCTTGACATTGGAAGCACATGGCAAACCAGAGCCCTAAATAAGCCAAAGAGATGGTGGCCTTAATCCAATGCCCAAGGGTCATCCGAGATGCAGCCTTACCACAAGACCAAAAGTCACAAACAGACTGTCAGAAGAACGAAACATAGCAGACCTAAGTGTGCAACAATTGTTCCTCAGGAGAAGAAGGAGAAAGACAAAAAGAAGGCAACACCAACTCCTGATAAGTATGGAATTTAGAATGAATATTATGAAGAAACCCTGAATACAAACGCAACACCACAGCATCCTCCATGAACCACAGAAAGGGAGGGAAACACCGCAAAGCAGAAAGTTCCCCCAACTTCCTGGCCGATGTGATAGCCACCTTAAAAGACAAGAACTATACATTTACAGTCAATAAAGGCTCAAAAGGAGAGGACTGAAGTGCACGCAGGACCAGAGAAAGATTCTATGAATGAACAGAAGAACGGGGAGTAGAGAGAGAAACTCTGAAATAATTGGACAACCAAAGGCTCATCCTCAGAGGAAAAGGAAGCAGAATCCCTCAATGCGCAGATAGCCGCCCACTGGCCCTTCAAAGTAAACAGTGCAAAGTCTTTTTTGAAACCGTCCAAAAAGAACTGAAGAACAGCAGACATAGAACAAGAAGTAGAAGACAGATCATGAAGAGAACACCACTTGTCGAAAGCAGACAAATATTTAAAATATGAAGACAGAGTAGAAACCCTACGGGAACCCTGCACCACAGATTTAATGTAGGCCGGCAAACCTTGCCCTTCTAGAGTCAACTGCTCAACCTCTAGACCGCTAAGGTGAAAGGGACCAGTGGGTGAGGAGTGGAAGACTGCAGAAGCAACGGACTCTGTGGCAAGATCCAAGGAGGACCCACAACCAAATTCTTTAACAGCGGAAACCATGACCTCTATGGCCAGTATAGCAAATCCTCCACCACCTGTGCCTTCACAGCTGAACCTTAAACAGAAATGCTTGGGGGGCGTGGTGTGGGTAGCCATCATGGTGGATGCAGCCTGACCGGGCTCCGTCCACCCACACCGTAAATCCACCGCAATCCTACATTAATCCTGCCCAGAGGAGTACCAGATTGCCGTGGCCGATGCCCTAACTGCCCGGGGGGTCGTGCTTTGCTCCTACCTGGGGTCGCTGTTCCTGAGTGGTGATCGCCGGCGAGAAGCGCCTCGGTGAGGCACGGGCTGAGCCTTCTTCCGATGACCCGTCCGGACTGCTGTGCTCCGATCTGCGGGCCGGGGGGCCAGCGGAGCGCACCGGCGGCTGCCTCAGGCCCCGTGTCAGAGCAGCGGCTGGGCTCGGGCCCGGGGTGGGGGCACCGCTGTCCCCTCCCCCTGCGTAGATCCACCATTTTGATCACCCACGTTGTTGGAGGTGCAGTCAGACCGGTTTACAACGCTCGCCACCGTTCATCGGATTGGCTGCCTACGCTGTGCGGATCCGAACGGTGCCCCCTGAGCCGCCGGGCCCGGCCGGACCCGCCTGAAGAGTGCAGCCAGTTCCTGGAGCCCTGGTGCGGCCGTACACCGCGAAGGGGCCGCATGTGAGGCCTTAGGAGACAAGTGCGGGGCTGGGGCCTGAGTCGGCCCGGGAGACTGCTGCTGGTGTACCGGAGCCTTACCCCCCTCCCATCGGTTAGTGAGGTGCCTGGGCATGGGGGCCAGAGGGGGGAGTGCCTCCACTTTCGAGACTGCAGTGCGGGACACCTGGGGCCTCCTGACTTAGTGGGGGAGTGCTGCCGCGCCCCCCTCCCTCTTCACGAGTCGCCATCTCACGACGCAGTGGACCAGAAACATGTCGCAGCCTACGCAGGACATACCCCACACTTCTCCTGACTACGCCGTTGGGGCGGCACCGGTACCTGCGGCTGGCTGGGCTGATCTGATTTGGTGTGGAGGGGCGCCGCTGCCGAGGGGTGGATGGAGTGTGTGGGAAACACTGACAGACACACGAGATGGGTGTTGGAGCCAGAGCTGACCCGCGCGTTGCTCCTCACTGCTGCTGCCACCCTCTCTTCGCCTGTCCCCCGACTGAGTGGCTGTGCGGATGCTGCCCCCGCGGTGTCCCGCTGCTGCTAGCGCCTATTGAAGATGGGGCCCGAAGCGCCTCTACCACCCTGGGCGTGATATGGACTGAACAAGTGTTGTGTGGGGTCGCTGCCCCGCCGGGACCCCGTTGAGAGATCCGCTGCCTGGCGAGGGCCCAGGGGGGCCCTGTGTGTGGACGAATACCCCATTCCAAGATCCTGGATTATCACAGGCTATTTGCGGCCATTGCAACCGTGCTGCGGGGATGATGGTTGGCGCCTTGGCTTGACTGGGCGCCCTCCATGCCTCGGTGTTGGGTGGTCTGGGCTGGCATACCCGAAAGGCTTGCTGTTCTTCTCCGTTGCTGGTACTGCCTGCCTTGTCATACACGCCAAATCCTGCACCGCAGTTCTCCTCTTCCACGTGTCCAGGGCTGCTTCCAAAGATGGGCAAGGACAAACCCGGGGGCGCAGGCCCCAAACAGGGCACCATCGATCAATTCACAGTGCCCACTGGGGGGGCCGCGGGTGGTGAAGCGGGCGGCACGGCTACAGATATTGCAGCCCTCCAGGCAGCTATCAATCATGCCAGAGACACCCTGGATGCCGAGATAGGTGCGGTGGGGACCAAGGTCTCATGTTACGACAAGACCTTTGCAAGGCTGTGGACCGCATCACTGAGGCTGAAACCCGAGTCTCGACGGTGGAGGACACGGTGTCCACCCTTCAAACAAAAGGTGAACAAATTCACGGTGGTTTCACAGGAGTTGATCTCCAGGGTGGAGGATGCGGAGGGTCGCGCAAGGCGAAACAACCTGCGCTTTGTGTGCATACTGGAGGGATGCGAAGGGGTTTCGATGACAAACTTCTTTGCCAAGTGGCTCACAGACATCATACCAAACGATCTCCTCTCCTCGACCTTCGTGGTGGAGCGGGCCCACCGCACCTTGATGCAAAAGCCTCCCCCTGGCACAGCTCCCAGGCCAGTCATTGCCAAAATCCTGAACTATGCCGATAGCGATGCAATCTTACGATTCGCCAGGACCCACAAGGATGGCTTTCAACATGACTCTCGCTCCATTATGGTATTCCCGGATTACACACGCCTTGGCCAGCAACAACGCCAATCCTTCACAGCTGCGAAGCGCAGGCTGCGTGAGCTGAACTTGCAATATATGCTGCTGTATCCAGCCAGGATGCGCGTTATCTACAACTCCAAATCATTCTTCTTTGATACGCCTGAGGCCGTGTTCGCATTGGACGGATGAGCGCCCTCAGCTTAGACCAAACTCTCCACCTGTGGTTGATTCGGACTCCTCTCACAGCTCACGCAGTCAACGGCCACAGCGAAAAAAAGTCCCAAAAAAGGCGTGGATTCGGATCAAATAGGAAGTCGGCGAGTCTGGAGCGGCCAACCCGGGGCTGTAGAAGATATCAAATCGCAAGTTAATTTGGGACTGGTTTGTTTAGGACCTCGATAATAATAGTCTCCTCTGGGTGGGCGTGGGGTACGACCATGGGACTGCGTAGCCATAGACTTATTGTGCCCCTTGTTTCATATGGTTGTGGGGTGGGATGGGATCCTTTGGTGTGGGTATGGGGGGGGTCTTCTGTTCCGCACACCGTGACAGATACTCCTATTTTGTGGCAGTGTCGGGTGGGGGTGGTGGGGTCTTGGGGAAATTTAGTTTTTATATGGTAGAGGTTTTATGTTTATTTTTACAGACAGCTCATTTTGGAAATGATCTCCATGCTCTCTTCACTCTAATTTCAAGAGGTGCTGATGTCAGGGGATGCTACTTTCGTTGGGGACCTAACAGTAGTATTTTGGAACGTCAGGGGTCTTGTTAAATTGAAACGGGGGGAAATTTTACGGCAGGCCAAAAGATACGGGGCTGATATCCTACTTTTACAGGAAACCCATTTATTGGGCACTAAGGCCCCCTGTCTAGCATGATTCGGTTTTCATCATGTATACCATGCTGGGTTTACTCGGGGTCCAGGGGTGTGGCTATTCTTATCCACCGTAGAGTTCAATTCCAATACATTGCACACAAGGCAGACCTGGGGGGGCCGCTTCCTCTTTGTTACATGCACAATTCTCGGGGAACAGGTAACCATAGGCAGTATCTATGCACCTCCTCCTCCAGGAACTACAATTATTGATAAACTGTTGGGGATCTGGGGCGACATACTTGAGGGCTTGACTCTGTTAGTGGGCAACTGGAACGATACCATGCGACGACTAGATCGCCAACGTAGTCCAGACAGTGCACCTTTACTGGGCCCAACTAAGCTATATACACTAGTTTACACCTTGGGATGGGCTGACATATGGCACTAATATAATCCCACCGAACACAACTTTACTTATCTCTCCACGGTGCATGGGTCACAATCGCGATTAGATTATTTTTTCGTTCCCCGGGTGCATCTTCATAGGTTCTCTCATGCGACCCATCTGCCCCACAGGTTATCTGACCATTCTCCGGTTAGTCTAAAGTTTCATACCCGCTCCCGGAAACCCCCCTTTTGGTGGCGTATGTCCCCATGGCACCTATGGGACCCCACATATCAGGATATGCTCCACAAAGCAGTCACTACATACTTAGAGGATAACTGCCCCACTACTCCCCTCTCAGACTATTTTGTGGAAACCTTTAAACCGACAATCCGCGGTGCTGCCATTAGCTATCGCACCAACGATAGGCAGGCAAGACGGGAGCAGTTGGAGGCTCTAGAGTCTCATCAAGTGTCGTTGGCCTCCCAGCTCAATTTCGATCCCAACCCTACTATCCGATGGAATCTGCTGCAGGTGCAACAGGATCTTAGGCAGCAACTTATGAGTGAAGCGAGGAAGATCTGGGTGGCGTCGCAACATCGGATTTATCAATGGGGCGATAAGTTCAGCAGGATGCTCCACAGACTCTGCCAAGCAGACACGTCCCCGGTGGTTACCCCTGCTATTCGTGGTATAGATGGGTCCCTGCACACAACGCCACAGGGTGTCACTGCAGAATTTGCGAGGCACTTTGCAACCCTATATACACAGCAAGAACAAATTTCGACAGAACTTATTGCCGAATTTCTCATAGACATCCCCCCTGACACCTCCTTGATCATCTCCGCGAACAACTAGATGCTCCTATCACAACAGATTAGCTGACTGGGGCCCGCAACGTGCATCATCCTGGTCGCGCTCCCGGATCTAACGGATTCCCAATGGAATTCCTGAGGCCGAACATACACACCTTGGGGCCTCATCTGCTGGCGGCCATTCAGGAGGCTACGGAACTCGCTATTCTGCCTAGGGACTGGCGCCATATAGAAATCCTGCTTTTCCATAAGCCCGGAAGACCTTTCATCTTACTGCCCCATTTCCCTTATAAACTTTGAACCCAAATTGTTGGGGAAGGTGTTGGCTGATCGCCTACGGAGCTGTATCACTGACCTGATCTATCCAGATCAATCAGGCTTTATGCCGCACAGGGCTACTCGTCATAATATTCGATGCGTTCATAATGCCATGGCAGCAGCCCCGGCGTTAGGCCGGCCAGCCGCCCTGCTTCTCGCAGACATAGATCAAGCTGTGTGTATTTATTTCAGCTACTTGAGGCGATAAACTTTGGGCTCTGTTTCTTGGCATACACACGCCTGCTATACACAGACCTGACGGCGTCGATCCGTGTTGAGGACACCGTTCACAGCCTTTTTCTGTCCAGCGAGGTACCCGGCAGGGCTGTCCCCTGTCCCCATTATTATTCGCTCTCGCAATTCAGCCCCTGGTGGCGTGGGTTAGGAGCGACCCGGTCCTTCTGGGTTTCGACTGGTCCTGGTCGCGCTCTGACCATATAGCATTATAAGCAGACTATGTCCTCTTCTTCATGACAGATCCCTGGTATTCGGGACCCCGCATATTGGAAATCCTCAGGGTGTTCGGGGGGACTACGGGCCTTCACGTTAACCCCGCCAAATCTATATTATTCCCGGTATGCGGACATCAAGGTCGCGACGCCTGGGCATCACAACTTTCCCGGGCGACAGATGGCTTCAAATATCTTGGCATATATATCTCCTCATGTCGGAAAGTCTCCTGGGCGCGCAATATCACTCCATTACTAGCTAGCCTCAACAGCGAAACCTCAATTTGGTCTTCACTCCCTCTCTCCCTGTATGGGCGCTCTGCGATTTTTAAGATGGTGTCGCTGCCCCGGATATTATATCGCCTCCAGAACTTCCCATATCCCATTCCACGGCCATGGTTTGCGCAAGTTGCTGCCATACAAAATACATTTATGTGGAACGGTGGCGCGCCGTACATGTACTCAATCCACATATTGCGGAGGGATCGCCACAGCAGATATTCATGCCTACTACGTTGCATCTCACATCCTGGTAATAAACGAATGGTGGTATAATTCCCCAACAGACCCCGAATATTCGGCTGAACATGAGGCGATGGACCAGGTCCCTCTCCTTCACCTGTTATACAGTTCCACCCGTCTAGATCACTTGCCGCTGGCTGGCAGGGTGGTGATAGAGCTTTGGCGGGTTAAGACCCGACAGATGGGATGGGAGGGGACACCTACTCGATTGACTTCCTTGTGGCAAGGCACATATCTTCGCTCTGTGGCGACCTTGAAGGGGTTCGGAGGGTGGGATCGAGTAGGGATATCGACCCTCGGGATGTGATACACGATACCACAATGAAGTCGTTCCAACAATTACCGACAGATTTTTATTTACATAAATCACAATTTTACAAATTCCTCTAACTCCGACACGCACTTATCCCTCAGATCCGAACATTAGGGGCCCTCCCTGAGTTTCATCCCCTAGAGGGCCGATTGCTTATGGCAGACCTCGGACTTCACAAGATAAAACAAATATATCAAACGGTGACAACCCATATGCCTACCAGACTAGACAAGACACGACTTGCATGGCAGGCTGATATACCCGAACTGACAGATGTGGACTGGGCCGAAGCCATCGCTAGCCCAAGGGGCGCAACGGTTTCCATGCGCTATGGGCTAATCCAGTTCAAGTATCTACACCGCGCATATTTCACAAGGGTGCGTCTGTGGCGGATGGGTGTTATCCCATCGCCCATATGTCTGAGGTGCGATAGGGAGGAGGGGACATTCTTACACACTGTCGGGAACGGCTCGGCATTACAACCCTTTTGGCATAGAATCAGATCATGTCTCCACGAGGTGTTGTCGTGGGACCTCCCACTATATCCACGACTCTTCCTATTACACTCGACAGATGATATTGGGGGAAATCAGTACAAACAGAACCTATTGTTTCTAGCTCTCACTGTGGCTAAGAGGGACATAGCGCAAATGTGGAAGGCAACGTCTCCCCCGACATTAGGCAAATGGAAAACGGAGCTCGATAAATGTATGAGGGCTGAGATTGCTGCTTTTGAGGCCCGAGGGTGTCCTGCGAAACATCGCAAAATATGGACTCTGGCGGATTATCGTGGAATCAACCTTCCCCCTTTGCCAGAGGTAGATCCCTGAGAATGGCCCTACTTTTCTTGAGCTTCAATGTTCCCAATGTATGTTTTAAATTGGTTGTATTGCTATGTTTTATAATGCACACTACAACAAATGCACCATTTGCTCAAATGTGGAGACCGGAGACTGTCTGTATGTTATATGTTTATTACACCTGTACGTTTAATGGGTGTTGTTATAAGCCAGAAATATGGTTGTTAGAGCAAATTATCCTTCCGCCTTTCATGCTTTGGAGGGGCTGTGACCCCTACGTGTTGCAAAATAACCAAATAAAATTTGTTATTAAAAAAAAAAACACAGAAACGCCTGAATGAGGGGAAAAGGAGGTAAGGGATACAGTAACCACAGAGGCCACGTGAGGGACAAGGCATCCACATCTCCGGAATTCTGGAGCAAAAGATGGTCAGGAGAGCCTTGGTCTTGGAGGCAAACAAATCCATCTCTGGACAGCCAAACATCTGGCAGATCAGGCAGAATATCGTGGGTGACAGACACAACATCTTAGAGAACGGAAACTTGCGGCACAGGGCATCCACCACCACATTGTCTGTGCCCCTGATGTGTTGAGCAGAAATGGCCTGGAAATGAAGCTCTGTCCAACTCGCCAAAGCACAGGCCACATGATTCAACGATTGACTGTGAGTGCTGCCCTGATGATTCACATACGTCACAGTTACCATATTGTCAGACTGCACCAGAAAACTGCAACAGGACAGATGAGACTGGAAGTACCGAAGGGCCCTCTCCACCGCTGACAGTTCCCTCCAGTTGGAGGAGCGCATGGTCTCCGATCTGTTCCAACGAACCTGAACAGACCACTGACCCAGAGTTGCAACCCAACCCAGAGTACTAGCATCCATCGTCAGCAGTGTCGGAGGTGAAGAATGCATCCACATGCCCTTGGTGAGAATCAAGGAGTTCAACCAGCACTGCAGGCTATGCACAATATCTGAAGACACTGGGTTCTCCAAGGCCCAATCGTGATGCGGGAAACAAACAAACCAGTAAAAGTGCCACAGTAAAGGCCGTTGGTGAAACTTGGCCCACGATACCTTGAAAACAGAGGCTGACATTTGCCCCAGCACCTCCATCCATTGAAGCAGAGGATCAGTCATCAAAGACAATAGAGCAACCACCAAGCCCTGCAAGCGCTGGATCCTGGGGAGAGGCAGAAACCCCTTGCCCAGAGCCAGGTGCAGCTGGCACAGGAAAGAGTGGTGGGGTGGGACGGAGGCAGGGTGGGGTGGGGTGGTGGAAGTCGACAGACGACAGGATAGGTAAAATACATTTAAAAATAAATAAAATAAGGTACTTTGCACTCACTGCATTGCCAACTCGGCAATAAGGCAAGCGTAAGAGAAATGGTTTTATTTAATTTTACCTATCCCTTCATCTGTCGACTCCTACAAATTTGTTGCATTGTCTCCATCTTTAAAGGGATCCTCCCACATACCGGTTCAAGGGCTTGAGGATTATCACTATCCAGAAACCCCGTAACCTTTGGGACCAGAAAGATAATTGAATATTTGTTCTCTCTGACTTCAGGACCGGGACAATTGCTTTCTTCTGGAGCAGCAACTGAACCCTATCCAACAACACCTTCCTCCTGAGAGCATCCTTTGGAGTCAGTGTTCAAACAGTTCTTGACAAAGGGGGAAAGGTCACAAACTAGAGTTGGTAACCCTTCTCCAGAATACCCACAATCCATTTGTCCGAGGTCATGTGCCACCAATTTGCCAGGAAATGATGCAGTCTCCTACCAACCTCTGATATGACGTCAGTTGGTACCCTGATAGCGTATAAAAACTAGGGAGCAACCCCACTGCCCAAGAGACAGGGTACCTCAAGTAAGTATGAAAAAGATATTCTCTTGGGTATCTATAAAGACCACCTTTCTTCAAATATATACTATTATGTCATACATAAATCTATCACCATTCTTCCTAATCAAAGCTGAAGGCACCACACTATCAATCCAGACTCAAGCTTCAATGTGAACCCCAACGAACAACCACATGTAGCAAAATGATAAGAACTTTAAATGATATAATGTATACACAATTTATTAAAAATTATACATCACATTGACAATTATCAACAGAGTCATACAATCGCAATGATAAAATAAATATAAAAATGTATGTTAAAAAAAGAAGAACTAGAGAGCAAAAACATTGTGTGAAATCATTACATTCATCGAAGAATGGTTATTTCCAGTGAGAATCAATATCTATAGAACCATCAGTCTATTATTTCATAATAGTTTTCGACATGAGGTAGTTCCTGGATCTAACCAATTCTAAAAACAAAAGCGTCGACGCGTTTCGGTGGTGGATACTTATTGGAATCCCACCTTCATCAGGACAAGAATAATAATATACTCTCTCCGTCTTTCATCAAAATTTTAAAACCTAATGAAACAAAAAAAAAATGATTAAGACAACAAACCTAAACATCTCTCTTAACATTAATAAATATACACATAATAAGATTCTTAACATTCCCCAACTGCACTGTCCATTTACACTGTCCAGTATGCAATGGAGCATTTCTAAATTTTGGAAACTCTCTAAGGAGTATGCCCATATAGGCAATTTAACAAACAAACTTGTTATCAAAAAGTCCACACAGTTGTTTGAGGGGTTCCACCAAGCAATCAATTCATTTATAACCTAATATCACAATCTGACTGTTTTATGAAAAATATATAATACACACAACCTAATCCATCACTCGAAGTACAAATCATAAGAGCCCTGTGCTTGTGCCCATAACAGTACATCCCTCCTTTAAACGAGAGCGCGTAAGGGGACCTGGTTTTTGCGGATGTTTCTTGTGGAAGAGGGCTACCAACC
The DNA here is from genome assembly GCF_964204655.1 of Triturus cristatus. Classification (NCBI taxonomy): domain Eukaryota; kingdom Metazoa; phylum Chordata; class Amphibia; order Caudata; family Salamandridae; genus Triturus; species Triturus cristatus. The sequence continues at coordinate 1,151,521,099 of NC_140583.1, read as the reverse complement.
GTGCAGCATGAACGTTGGACGCTGGTTCCCATGAATCTTCCTCCGATCCGTATCCTTTCCAGGCCACTAGGTACCATAATTTGCGTCCGTGTACCTTGGAGTCCCTGATCCCTTTCACCTCGTATTCCGGGATGTCGCCGACCAAGATAGGTGGAGGCCGCTTGAGAAGAGGAGAACAGGCAGGCTTCAAGAGGGATACATGAAAGACCGGGTGGATACGTCGGTGAAAAGGCAATTTCAGCCTTATCGCCACCGGGCTGAGGCATTTCTCGATCGTGTAGGGGCCGATATACTTGGGACTAAACACACTCTGCTTCCTGAAGTGTATATTACGGGTTGATAGCCAGACCTGGTCTCCTTTCTGATACAAAGGACCGGGTCTTCTGTGTTTATCCGCAGATGTTTTATACCGGCACTTTGCGGCTCTTAGGTGCTGTTGTGTCTTGACCAGTATTTCCCGGATATGGGCCGCTCTCCTCGATACCTCTGGTAAACTAGTAGTGTCGTTGGGGTGGATAAACGGGAGGAATCGGGGATGGTGTCCATAGGTGCAATAATACGGAGATACCTGCGTAGAGCTATGGGTGGCGTTATTGTAGGCTATTTCTGCTAGCCACAGGTAGTCCACCCACTTCTCGGTGCCCATGTTCACATAGCAACGCAGGTATTGTTTAAGCGTTTGGTTAAGGCGTTCGGTTTGCCCATCCGTTTGAGGGTGGTAACTCGTAGACAGGGCTGTGCTTATATGGACCGCCGAGCACCACTTTTTCCAGAACTGCGCAGTGAACTGAGAGCCCCTGTCAGAGACTATAGTTCTGGGCAGTCCATGTACCCTTACTACGTTTTTCAGTATCAGATGGGCTAGTTGCCCCTTCCGAGGGATGGATTTGCATGCCACGAAATGTCCCATCTTAGTCAAGTAGTCCACCACTACCAGGACGACGGTGTACCCGTTATCTGCCGGCAGCCCCACTATGAAATCCACAGATATGTTCTCCCACGGACGACTTGGAGTTGGAAGGGGTTGTAGTAGCCCTTGCGGGCGTTGATGGTCGGTCTTCATCTTAGCACAAGTTTCGCATGCCTTGATCCACTTTTTTACATCCACCCTTACATTCCCTATCGGCAGTATATGACGCAGCCCTTGTGCCTTCTGAACCCTGAAGGTATTCCTCTGTCTTGGAGAAGGCTGATTAAAGGATTTTGCTGAAGGAAAGAAAGATTGTTTATGTTGCTGTGGCTTTCTAAAGGAAAAGGAATGCTTCTGCTCTGTCACGTTGGTTCAGTCCTCGGGATCGAATTGTTGCTATTATGGGCCACCTCTCGATCTACCCAAGCCTGGTAACCGTAATGGCACAGGTCAGTGGGAGGATCAAGCGAGGGAAGGAAAGGAAGGGGACAGCAGGGAAGGAGACCTGCAAAACACAAGGAACAACATTAGCGCTCTTCCACCTATCCTAACCTCTTTACTCCACCCTCCTTGCTACAGGGAAAAGGAACACTGATTCTAGTGATGTACCTGTAAAGAAAAAGAACGGCCCCCATATAACCAGACCCTCTACATCTGGCGGGGATGCTTAGGCTTTCGTTGCGTTGTGTTTGGCTGCAATGGGGGGAATACATACAATAAACAAGAAAGACATCATAGGTTAATCTCACATTGAAATTTGTGCCTGCACAGTAATCTCGCTAATACAGTTAACACCTGGAACACAAGCTTTCTCCCCAGAAACTACCCTGAAATAGACTCCATTCTGCCTCACAGGGATAGAGCGTAGTCCGCTACCGCTCGGAAAACCCCTGTTAAAATAGAGTCACAAACACAACAACAAAACACCAAGAATGCCAGAGTTCATCATAGTATGAGCCTTATACTTTGTACGATCCAGGTTACATCACCATGGATTCCCTGGAGTGCTCAAAGGTATAGTTGTATCCTTGCATATAAGCCAAAACAAATGAAGTTCATGCCCAATGTAACCCTTATCCCGGTTCCAGTCTCACTGTGACTGGTACATCCATGAGTTGCCCTTAGGGGCACAACTATCGCTATTGCCCATTATACAGTCGTCTTTCTGACAGACAACAGCGCACAAGGAGCTATGCAGGTCGCTCCGGAAAGGAAACCAGCTGTGTGCCTGTTGATCCAAACAAATTAGAACAGTTACTGAGGACTGGAACCCTCCTGAGGCAACGTACTGTTCCAGTCAAGATCAACACCCCTCCCTTCCTCCGCACAAGCCAGAAGCGAGCTCACCAACGGAGAAGGGAGATGAAGCAGTATGTGTGAGCATGGGGGAGAGACTGGTGCACTGCACCCTTACCCGACCTTCCGCCGTATGATGCTCCACCAAGGTCTGCAACGCGAGGTTTGCCAAATCCAGGGGATTCTCCGAAGACCCCCGATTCTATGATGCTCCAAAGCGCCAGGACCTTCCTAGCGCGACCAGGTCTCCGGTAGCCGGGAAGAATTTCCGACGCGCGGTCTCGCAGCGCTTCCGCCTTTGTGGAAGACGCAACTGCGTGACGTGCGTGCGGGAATGTTGGGAAGTGTAGTTTTTAGCGGTCGCGTTAATGTTCCCTGATTAACGCGCTGTCGCGCTTGTGCCCGTAACATGCTCCTTGAAAACTTTATGCAACTTTTCCTCAACGTCTTTCCCCAAAACTCTTGAACCCGTAAAAGGGAACCTCAAAGCCATCCAACTTTTGTGTAGCATCCATGTTCCCCCCCTTCAGTACCAATTTGCTCCTGGTCGCAATGGAAGCACCACAGGGCAAGGCTGAAGGTCAGACTGAATCAAAAGCAATGTCCGAAAGAGACTCAGTCTGGCATTCCATGGACTCCAACAACTTCGGACAATGCCCACCTTCCTGCATAGCAGTGAACGAAGTCTTGAAGTCAGATAATAAAGACTGTGCAACATATGCTCCATAAACCACAGAACTAATGGAAAGGTTAGACCAAGCATAAGCCTTCTTCAAAGAGGAGTCCATTTTCTTTTCTGCTCTCTCTTTAAGGACGTTATCCTCTGCCATGGAGTGGCGGCCCACCAGACTAGCCACAATAGAGTCAACATTGACGGTTTCTGACATTGTATCCTCCATATCCCTCAATGGATACAGCTTGGACATGAGCGAGGCATCAAGATATACTCAGGGTCTTTCTATTTATTTAAAAGGACGTTCATCATGAAAGGATGAATGGGCAGTGCTTTTGTAGATTGCTTCCTAAATTGAGACAACACCATGGCTTTAGAGCTGCTGGCTACTTCAACATCACGGAATCCTATGTTGTCACTAACTTGGGTCAAAATGGTTGGCAACATATTTTTAGATATGTATTTTCCCTTATGTTCCATGGGACTCATCGAGGATGTCCAAATAAAGTTCATTGTCACAATCCCGCTCACCTGAAAACCAGTAACTGCGGAAACGGAGAAAGTCTCCCCTCTCACACCCAGGCCAACCCTCCACACTGCTTAGAACAGGATGGGCGAATGATCCCAAGGGGAAATGGCAGAGAGAAAAACCAACAATCCTTGGGAGAAAACGTCAGTGCAAGAGGGTAACGGGATTTCTTGTTGGTGACGGATGGGGAGAGAAGACGGGTTCTACTTCTTCTGTTTTGGGGTCACAAGGGAGAGCTACTGTCTGGAAGACACAAGCATATAAGAATAGGTAAATAAAAAGAAGTACCATGCAACAAGTGGAGAGAAACCTTACTCTTACTATTCTGAAAATATACAAGGCACTCACTCACCACAGAATAAGCGTTAAAGGTTCCCAATAGGACTGTCTTTGGAATGGCAATGTACAGGAATAATATTAGTCCATTAGGACAGTGCACTGAAACCAACATATAACATAAAAAGAAAATACCATAGGAACTGGAGAGTTCTTCAATCTAGTAGAGGGGAATCCACAGATTGCCAGGAAAGGCGGAGGAAAACGCAAAAGAAGAGTATGACAAAAAACGTATAATCCCCAACAGCGTGCCAAGAAGAAATGCTGTTGGAAGGGAGGATGTTTCCAAAGGAAAGTGCTGAGGAACCACTCCTGTGGTCCTGGTAACACTGTAGCAGTATTCACGGCAGCAGCCATACATCAGTGCAGCAATCAAGAAAGAGGAACCGCTTCAGCGGTCCTCATAACCCCTTGGCAGTGTTCACAGCAGCGGCAGTACAACGGAATGCAATTTAAGGAAGAGGAACCATTCCTGTGGTCCTCTCAATGGAGCAGCGGTGTTCACGGAAGCGGCCGTACACCGAAGAGAAAACAGGGAGGAGGAACTGCTCCTGCGGTCCTCACAAGTGCACAGCGGTGTTTACGGCAGCGGCCGTACACTGAAGAGAAAACAGGGAAGAGGAACAGCTCCTGTGGTTCTCACAAGTGCGTAGCAGTGTTCACCGCAGCGGCCGTACCCAGAGGGGAAAACAGGGAAGAGGAACCGCTCCTGCAGTCCTCACAAGTGTGTAGCAGTGTTCACGGCAGTGGCCCTACACCGAAGAGTCTTATTTGGTAAATAGGATGCGAGAACTGTAGTCTCCTAGTAGTGTGAATTTAAATAAATCTTTAAAGCCAAGCAACTCGATCTGTGTGTCTTGTTTTCGTCTGTCAGATGCCTTCTGACAGTGGGGAGTTTTTGGATACCGAGGCGATAGCCTCATTACTCCACATTAATTTTGAGTTTTTTAGTCGCTATTTAGGTTGTCTTATTGATGTGTGACACTTTGTCACAGTTGAGGTTGGATCACAAGGTCAGTGCTGTGATAGGATGCAACTCGATACTGCTTCCGGTGCCGTTTTATAGGAGCGCCTCCTTGTCACATGGTGTGTTTAGCCAAATTCGGAAGGAGAAGTAATCATTAAATTGAAAGCAGGGAGAAAGAAGGAGAAGGACATTCATACGGTTTAAGGGTGGTTGGGAACTCGAGTGGTAACACTCATGCCCACCTCCTGACTGAACCAGCCTTCTTCAAGGCAGACAAAGTTTCTAAAATCATCTTTTTCAGCTGCACCCCCTCCTAAACTTTCTTCTTTTTAGAGGGAGGGGCTGAATAAAGGCTCCCATGGAGGATAAAGATGATGAGGATGGGAAACAATGCCTCCGTTTACCAGCATGTTTCCCCATATTGAAGCCACAAGAGCTCTATCACGGCAAACCCAACTGAAATGAGAGCCACCAAAACAGGTTTCCAATATATAACCACTTCCAAAATGCATTATAAACCGCATCCGACCTGACCAAGTGCACGCTTGACAGCTCATTAACATGAAAATGCAGTTAATTACCACCCGGAACGTAAAGAACAGAGAGGGAGAGCAGTGCACGTCAGCGTGTACCAGCCAGCCGTTAACGCACTCGCTACGGACTGCTCGCCCAGCATGCAGCCGTAGCACAGAGGAAGGTAAGACGCTGCAAGGCAGCAAGATGCTGCCAACAAAAACATATGCTCCCCCTCCCCTTTCTCTATTGTAAGGGGCTCCTCAGAGAGAAAGAGAGAGACAACTCGGTTCCAGTAGGTCACAGGCCCAAGGGCCTTGCCAGCCCTCAGTCAGACCCAGTGCTGCACCTGAATATGTGCACATCCACAGCAGCCCACAACCGACCCATCACGGTCTCTGAGAGCCCACCGCCGAGTCTGTGAACAGAGCACCCAGCAGCAAGCTAAAAACAAGCATTTGTAATACAATAGGTCTCGCATTTATGTGAGTTGAAGCTATTGGCATTGGAAATGACAATGCCTTTTATTTATGATTTAAAAACAAAAACAAAAATAAAAGGCATTGTTATTTGCAATGTCAATAGCTCAAACTCACGTAAATGCGAGACCTATTGCATTGCAAATGCTTGTTTTAAAACTTGCACTGAATTATGGCTTGTGCCCTCTACCAAGCACACCACGGGCACACAGGGTCATCTTCACGAGTACATCAATAAAGCGTCAAAGTCAGAGAAGGACTCTTGGAGAGTCCGCAGCCGCCATAATATGAGAACAGAGCGGAGCGGCCCCCAGATGGCACAGCAGCGAACGAAAAAGAACGAAGATTACGTAATGCTGTCGGTTGATCGCGTAGTAACAGTGACGAAATCATCCTTTCCAGCACTTGCAGCTGAAAATGTTGCCTCACCAAAGAACATTTTTTAAATGGTGGTTTCCATAAACTGAAGCTTTTAAGTTAGGACACTGTGCGATAACGTATTGCAGAAATTGAGGCAGCATTGGTTAAGAAAGTTAAGTGATGAGGTTGGGCAGCAATTGTACTCTGATTTGCGTTTTACAGATTACAGTGTATGATTGTGTTGTCTTGCCTAAGTGAGCAACACAAACAAGTATCCTCAAAGACACCTATAAAACAGTGACGAGGACCCACAGACAATGTGTAATGTTGAAATTCAGCCAATCACTGCGCTGGAGAGGATGGGTAGTCCCGCCCTACATAAGTATTTCAGTTTTGAAGCGGTCTCGAGCCAGTCTGCGGGCTGTCGAAGCGAATGCCCTTATATGTGGCCAGTTGCCGGCACAGAGCAAGAACACTGACAAAACTACCTGCTACTATTGTATACGGAAGGCTGCCATGTTTGAAGGGACTTTAATCAGGGTAAAATTAAGCATGTATTGTAATTTAAAAATGAAAATCCTACTGCAATTGTAACTTTCTCCAGGTTGTCGGCAAAAATCTGACTCAATACTTGAATTTAAAGTACAGCTGCAGCCCGAGGAGATGAAGTGGGCGTTCGCAGTTGTACAGAATAAAAACACAAGCGGCGACCAGGGAGGGGTGGTGGGGGCGGGGAAGCAGCATTGTGGGAGGTGGATGCGTACAACCCCCCCCCCCCAAAAAAATGTCAGCTGAAACAAAGTTAAATAGTTTGAAGGGCACAAGTTCATGTTATAGGGCCAGTCGCCATTGGAGACACGAGGGCGGGAAAAATAAAGGCAAACCACCACTAAAAAGTAAGGCTTTCAGAGTGGCAGAAAAAAGAACAAATACAAAAATGATGGGTGTGTGAGAAAAAAAAGACAAGTACATTTGGGTGACAACAGGAAACTATGCACCCTCATGGTGTGCTTCTCCCAAAAGGAAATAAGAAACGTGAGTGGTGTGCGCACGTGCGCGTGCGAAAAGTGAAAGTAGGCTGGGTGCACGATAGTGAAAGTGATCGCGGCTGTACACATGGAAAGCTGCCAGCTGCGCACGTGATAAAAACCTCTGCCCCTCCCTCCTCACTCTCTGTCAGCCACGTCTACCCCAGTCTCAACCTAAAAAACACATTTGGTTCTAGGTACTAGGGTCTGGTGGGAAAGATGAGGAGCTAGTGCCTGGTGCACTATCTCAGTCTGAACAATCAGAGAATTCTATGTCAGGACCGGAGGCTCCGATTATGCTTCTCATTTCTTTACTAGAAATTCGCTCAGCAGCCAATCATATTACAATATAACAAAAAACTACAATACCCATGAACCCAATAGGTATGACGAAATAACCATAGAGTATGCACATATAAATAGTCAGCCAGAGAATGTCACATCCTCTTTCTTTGCTGCTCCGCAGCCAGTTAAGTGCATTTCTCTTTCTCTTTACAGCTATTTGTTTATTTATTTATACCGCTTGTTTGGTATTGCTCTGTTAGTTGCATTCTGCATTGGTTTACCTTCTCAGCGCTGTGCGCCGCTTGCGGACCTTGTTATGCTGTTGAATTTTCTTCTTTGCTTGGTATCGGTCCCGTCGTTGCAGGGAGCGCGTGTCTGCCTCCCCGGTTCGGGCGCTCTGCGCCCGCGTCTCATTTCAAGTGGAGCGGGAGTGAATTAAGGGGCTGAAAGGCTACGCGCGTGTCGCGTAGGTCTTTCCTCGTTTAATTTCAGGCGGCCGTTACCACGCATGCGCGGCGGCCATTTTTCCTGGGAAAAACTTACTGTTTCCTCAGGAGTTCAGCGCGAGAGCAGCGCTTCATTTGCTCATGCCCACTGCCTGATTTCTCTTGCCCCTGTTGACGTCCTGCTGCAGGTTTGAAGCAGTTGGGGCTGTATAATTTTGCATAGGCTTTGCCTAGAGTGGCTTTCATTTGGCAAGTCCTCCCTCCACATTTAAATAATTCATATTTCAGGTTCATTTTTTGACCTGTTTGTTTAAACTTGCCTTCGGGGTTTGTGCCGCTCCCCCTTTATTGTGCTTGGCATACCAGATTTACTGTTGTTTTTCCTTCCTCTTGTGGGCATTATTTGCGCCAGGTTCTGCCATGGCTGATTATTTTGAGGAAGACGACTACTATTATGATTATGAAGATGAGGACGCCTCTGGCTCTATGGAACAGGACTTGGTAGAGGCTCTGGATTTGGGTGTACAGTCATCTGTGAATAAAGCGCTGGTCCGCGCTATTACACCTCTAAAACGTCATTTATCGCACTATGCTGTGCAACAGGGTTGGTTGCCCTCGTCCTCTAAGTCTTCGAAATCTTCTCAGTCCTCCAAGTCCTCTAAATCTTCTAAATTGACTAATCCTCACAGGTCAGATTTTGTAAAGCTGGCTAAGGCCCTTTCCTCGGAACATTCTTATGGTCAACCTCCTAAGGAGCCTTCCTCCCCTTCAGTTCATCCAACAGACGATGACGGTACCTCTCCATCTTCTTCTGACCATGGGGTTTCTTCTCCTCCTCCTCGTAAAAAGGCTCGCAAGGAGCATTTTGTTGATGCGCCGTCGCATCCCCAGGTTCTCACGTTTGAACCTTCAGATATCATTCATCCCAATTCCTCTTCTTGGCTCCCGTCTCCTGAGGTGGCGGAGTACGTCCAGACGCATATTCGTCAACCTTTTGACAAGGAGGTGCGTTCCCGTCTTCGCTCTGAATGTCCCCGTCCTGACTTGGCTGATAAATTAGCGGACACCCCTGAGGTGGATCCCACTATGGTGACATATCTAAAAAAATATGCCAAGGACCCTAAAAGGGGCATTGACAGAGCATGGCGCTCTTGTCAAGATAAACTTTTGGATTTATTGGGACCCCTCACCAAAATTTTGGATTTAGGTTATCGGGCCAAGGAGTCTTCATCTGCCATTGACCCGGATGACCTTATTGGTTGGGCTCAAAGGGCAGTTTGTCAATTGGGTAACGCCAATTGTGCTATGTCTTCGGAACGTAGGCTTTCTATTTTACTGAAATTGGACCCAAAATTGGCCGAACTTTCTACTTCTGAATCTGGTCCTTTGGCACAGGGTTTGTTGTTTGGACAGTCTTTCCTCAAAGAGCTCACTAAATTTGTGGCCACTTTTAGTGGTCTTGATAAGGCGCAAGCATCGATCAGACGGGCTTTTCGCCCGGTTTTTGGAAGGGCCGGTCGATATAGGGGACGATCGTCCGGCCGAGGTTATAACCAATCTAACCAACGTGGTTTCCAGTCCCACCGTGGAGGAGGTCAGGACCCCAACTACTCCACCAACAAGCCTTCCTTCTACCCTTCCCGTCGAGGTCGACACCAATTCCGGAAGGGGCGTACCGGCGGCAATCAAGGAGGGCACCACGATTCCTCCGCTTCAGGTGAGTCTGATCTCTGCTTCAGAGGTCATGTTGGGGGGCAGAATTCAGTTTTTTCTTCCCAATTGGCGTTTGATCTCCAACGATGCATGGGTGTTGGAGACGGTCCAGGGTTTCAGGATAGAGTTTTTCAGTTGCCCAAGTCAACCCGTCCCTCCTTTACCCTTGGTTTTTCCCCTTCAGGATCAGGCGATTATTTCCGCAGAAATAGACTCCCTTCTGACAAAAGGGGCGGTTGTCCGGACTTCTCCTCACCCGCAGGGTTTTTCCAGCCACATTTTTCTCGTTCAGAAAAAAGGAGGCGGTTCCAGGTTGGTTCTCAACCTGAAAGAGTTCAACGGCTGGATTGTTTATCGCCACTTCAAGATGGAGGGCATCCATCTTTTGAGGGATCTTCTTCAGGAAGGGGACTGGATGGTTCGTCTGGATCTAAAGGATGCGTATTTGTCAATTCCCATTTACGGTCCTCATCGCCGGTTTCTCCAATTCCAATGGCAGGGTGTCTGGTACGAGTTCCAGGTTCTCCCGTTCGGCCTCTCGTCAGCACCCTGGTGCTTCACGAAACTTCTGAGGCCTGTGGTAGAGTCTCTACGATCTCGGGGAGTTCGTCTGATAATTTATCTGGACGACATTCTTATCATGGCGCACTGTCCGCGTCTGTTAATGCTCCATTTGGACTGGGCAATAGATCTTTTACAGTCACTCGGGTTTCTAGTCAATCCTCAGAAATCTATGTTCCGCCCTTCCCAGTCGATAGAATTTCTGGGTTTTCTGATCAATTCCCTCTCTTGCCAACTGTTCCTGCCTCTTCAGAAGATCAGGATGATCAAACGGGAGTTGCAATTGATTTTACACAAACAGCTTGTGTCATTGAGGTCTCTAGCTCGGATTGTCGGTCTGTTAGCTTCTTCAATTCAGGCCATCTTCCCGGGTCCCCTCCATTATCGGGCACTTCAGCGACTCAAAATCCGGCATCTCCAGAAAGGCCTCCGATACTCAGATCAGATTCCTCTTTCAGAGGAGGCGAGGTGGGAGATGTTGTGGTGGTTGGAACACATGGAGTCCTGGAATGGCAGAGCCCTGTTCGGAGTGTCTCCGGAGGTGGTGATCGAATCCGACGCCAGTCGGTGGGGATGGGGAGCCCGTTGCGGTCCAATGTCCACGGGCGGCCGGTGGTCCTCGGAGGAACTATCTCTCCATATCAATTGTCTGGAGCTCCTGGCGGGGTCGTTTGCGATCCGTTGTCTGTCTCCACGCATGACGAATTGTTGCATTCTCCTACGCATGGACAATGTCTCAGCGGTTCGATATGTCAACAAATTGGGGGGGACACGTTCCAAGATTCTGGCAGAAATTGCCAAGGATTTTTGGCACTTTTGCCTCCAGAGAAACATCACGGTGATTGCGGAGTACCTGCCGGGTCACAGCAATTTGATAGCAGACTGGAATTCTCGACATCTTCGCGACTTCAGCGACTGGAGACTTCACCCTCGAGTGTTCAGATCTCTGTCTCGAATGTGGGGCCCCTGCCAGATCGATCTTTTTGCCTCTCGCCTCAACACTCAACTTCCTCGGTTTTTCAGTTGGCGTCCGGATCCGGAGGCTCTTGCCACGGATGCATTTCTTCAGACCTGGCCGTCTCTTCTGTGTTATGCCTTTCCCCCGTTTGTCATGATATCCAGGGTTCTGGCACGCATGAAACTATATCAGACGGAGTTGATTCTGATCACCCCTCTCTGGAGGGCTCAAGCTTGGTTCCCTGTTCTCCTGCAGTTGTCTTGTGCAATTCCAGTTCTTCTTCCCCAATTGTGGAATCTGTTATTGGACCCACTCAACAATCCTCATCCTCTCATAGAGTCGGGTCAACTCTTTCTGGTGGCATGGCGGGTTTCGGGGATCGCTGGCAGATCCCAGGCCTTTCGCGAGACGCTTCCAGATTTATCGACGAAGCTTGGTCTCCCAACACACACAAACGTTATGCCGCAGCATGGAGACGTTGGTGTGATTGGTGCACTCAACGGCAAGTGGATCCCTCTTCTGCGGATGTCGCTTTGATTGTAAATTTTTTAGCTTCTCTGGCATCCTCCGGCCTTGCATATCGGACTGTCAACAATTTCCGTTCGGCTATCTCGGCGGGGCATATTCCTATTAATGGTAAACCTGCGGGTGAACACCCTTTGATTTCCAAATTACTCAGAGGCATCAGATTGGTAAAACCTCCTTCTCCAAAGTATGTTGCGTTATGGGATGTGTCTATTGTCTTACGTTTCTTGGAGGCTTGGCCTTCCAACGTCACTTTGTCCCGCAAACAGCTTTCAGCAAAGTTAACTATGCTGTTGTGTCTAGTCTCTTGTAAACGTGTGTCTGATGTTCGCGCGCTAGATCTTGCAGGTCGTACTTTTTCTCCTGAAGGGGTTACTTTTTCCATTTCCAGACGTACTAAGTCTAATACTACCTCCATCACTTACCCAAGTTTTCCCAATAATCCAAAACTCTGTGTAGTGCAATGTCTTAAGGATTATGAGGTAAGTACTGCTCCTTTTCGTCAAGATTTACATGGTCAATTGTTGATTGCGTTGCAAAAACCCTTTCGCCCTGTGACCCCGGCTACTTTAGCCAGATGGGTCAGATGGCTCATGGGTGAAGCTGGTATTGATGTTACTACTTTTGGTGCACATTCAACTCGTGGAGCTATGGCTTCCAAGGCCTTTTCTATGGGTGTGACCTTAATAGATATTATGAAAGCAGCTGATTGGTCAACTGATTCTATGTTTAAGACTTTTTATTATAAACCTATTCTGGATATTGCTTCTGTTGTGGTGGCTCAGCTTTGAACAAGCATAATCGGAGCCTCCGGTCCTGACATAGAATTAAAAATTTGCGAACATACGTGACAAGAATTTTCAATTCTATTAAGGACACGGAGGCGAGGATTATCCCACCCATTTTTTCTGATATGTATTTTGCATATGATAATTTTTCAATTATATATTTCTGGTATACTGTTATGATGTATTTGGATACAGTCCTTGTTTTTTCTCTTCCCTCCCTAAGTATTCTATGCTTTCTTTTCATTTCGGAATGGTATATTACCACTTTATATCTTTTTCAGGTTCTGATCCGAAGTGAGCTGCGCTTCTTTCTTTACCTTGGATTATTTTTTGGACGTCTGCTGGTTCCTGTTTTGGGGGATGTTGTTTCACGCATCAAATCAGCTGTTCTATCCTGTTGGTCTTCAGTTGAAGTGTTCGAGCTACGATTTTATCTTCCACGCCTTTTTTCCAGTTGTTGCACTTTTTATTCTTCTGACTGTTGCTATTTTCCAAAGAAAGAGGATGTGACATTCTCTGGCTGACTATTTATATGTGCATACTCTATGGTTATTTCGTCATACCCATTGGGTTCATGGGTATTGTAGTTTTTTGTTATATTGTAATATGATTGGCTGCTGAGCGAATTTCTAGTAAAGAAATGAGAAGCATAATCCTCGCCTCCGTGTCCTTAATAGAATTGAAAATTCTTGTCACGTATGTTCGCAAATTTTTAATTGTCGCTCAAATAAGGCTAGCTGTTGTAACTTATTCAAGGCAGCATAGTTGTTGTGACTTATTCAAGGCAGCATTCAAATAAATGTGATACCACATTAGGATCCATCGCTTCTTTGGAATCAGACCTCGCAACCTTTTTATGAATTTAGATTAGATGTTAATAGCATTAGCAACAAAAGTAAGTTCCAGGAAAATCGTTTCTTTCAAGACTTCAGTTACGTTATTCAACAGCACAGTTCACGCTTTCTTTAGTTTATAGAGAGAGGCTGAGGTTTCAATTTAATTGTAATATTCTTAAGTAGACTTGCAGACTTGTACTGCTGTAGCGCCACTGGACCCATTTACACTCTCACCTTATCTCCTTACTCTACACCTCAGAGTAATATACTTGGTCCGCCGATGGATCTTGAACTGTGCTGAGAGGGGTCGGATATAGGGGATTCAATCCAGTTATTCAATGAGGACAAATATTTGGGTAACTGACCTTCAAACTAGTAATTACATTCAAATATATAACCCTCAACACCACACTATACAAAAACAGAATTATCACAACTAGACTAAATCTTCTGAAGAAATTCAGTTGGACTAAAATCATGCAAACCAATAATTCGATTAGAGCTACGCAAAATAGTAACATTAGTTTCTGCTGACCAGAGATCTCTCTGTTAGAATCTGCATCTCTCATTAATGCTCAGATTGGAATGCACAATCAATTATTGGAGACAAGTCATAGAGAGACGGTAACAGGATTTAAGGATGGTTAGATTTTATCACTAAATTAAGAAAATAAATAAATCAATATCGGGCAATTGAATTTAGGAGTGGAGAGTATTTCAATAATTCTCTTTCGGGCCATCAATTACCAAAGTTTTAGAGGAAGAGTTCAGGAAAGGGCACGAGTCATATCAGCTCAAAGAGTCTCTCCCAAGAGCTAAAGAAGTCCGGGAAGTGTGCATACAGCATATGCGTCAGCCAAGAGCGTCAGCAAGTCCACAAAAGAGCATGATCTCTGAAGAGAAAGGAAGGGTCTCCAACAGCAACTGCTTTTTCTTTGTCACACAGCATATATTAATCCGCAAGTTCTGGGCTGACACCTCCTGGGTTACCTCATCTGGTGAGTATATTGTCCATCAGTTCATTGGTCAGTTCGTATAGGGGGATTGCCATGCAGCAAAAAGAGGAGACATTTTATTGCGTAAAGGTGGTGATCATCAAGTAAGCTGTCGAAGCCATTCAAAAATGCTAGTTGTGAAAAATAGTCTTTTAGCAAAGGCACATGAGTGAGTTCAAGAGGACAGTTTCTCACCACAGATGTTCCCAAAGTAGCAAATTGGTAGTGAGTAGTCCTAGTATGTGCATGGGAGCGCTTTCCATGAAACATAGTTTCATCTCACACTGCAAGTTATGAGACCTTTCCATGAGAACAGATGAAGCAAGAGAAAGAAAATGCAGGCCTAAATTGAATTTAGTTCATGAAATACAAAATATAAAATAAGGGAAATGTGCATTACATTTAGAATCTTTAGAACCTTTACCACTCATTAAACATTTTTAGTGTCATTGTGATTTACACGTGTAATTATAACACATTACTACATTTTAAAAATACCAATGTATGAAATAATTTCAAAATATAAGAAAGCAATCTTGTTTCTAATAATTCTCATTAGTACATGTATGAAGATTATTCTGCAGAAGTTTCAGAGAAATTTGAATTATTATAAATGTGCAGCACCCTTCTTTTTTTCACCACTTGGTGTACAATGTCATGTATGCACAACATGGAGTTCAAACATGAGACTCTTAAAATACACACATAATGTCATCTTGTTAGATTTGAGGGTCTCTAGTTGGCAATGGTTGGCACCTTTGTCCAAATAGGGACCCTTGCGCCTAGTCAGGGTAAGGGGCTTCACTCCTAAAATACCCCTGCTCACCCCCTTGGTAGCTTGGCACGAGCAGGCAGGCTTATCTCAGAGGCAGTGTGTGAGGAGTTCACCGCCGGTCCCGGGATTTCCAACATGGCGGCAAACCTCAACCAAACTGGAAGTCAGGGTAGCGTGCTAGTTGTTGATGCACGCCCTGACCAAGACGCAACGAGCGAGGGAGAGAGAAAAGGAACGCCAGGAAGAGAGACGGGCATTCTGCTACCGGAGTCCGGAGGAGGAGAAGAACCACGGCGCGAGAGGATGAGGCGGGACAGCGACGGAGGAAGCAGGGAGGCGGAGGAGAGAGGTATCAGGGAGCAATCAGCCACAGGAGAACCGGATGAGGAGGAGACGACGGGCAACCACGAGGAACACTCCCAGAGCACTACGCTTGAGACCAGTACTCCTGAGGTGAGTGGGGAGGCTGGATCTCCTTTCACCACGGCCCCGGAGGGTCGTGGTCACAGGCAACTGCAAGTAGCACGCTTCTTTTCTTTTAAGTGCTGGTGGGCAGAATTGAAGAAGGCACCCAGATAATCACCTAATTCCCTCACCTAGGCACCCCACTGTTAGGGCACTGGCGAAGGTGTACACAAAACCTACCCCCTTCCATTAAGCATCAAAGGCCAGCAGCCTAACCCTTGTTTTCTTGTTTTTTTTTCTCTTTCTGCTCCTATTTTGGCTTCTCAACTCCCCACCGGGAAAGCGAATCCCCAGGAAGATTACGGAAAAGATAACCCTGGACGAATTGGGACATTGGTGCAATACTTCCTGTTTCCTAGAGAACTGTTTGTACATAGTAACCGTCGTCTGTAATAAAGTGAGTTACAGAAAATAACCTAGCCTACGGCTGCCTAAGTTGGAGGGATTTAAGGGACACCAACACCCACCTATAGACCACACAGTGTGTAAAGCATTTGCGAAAATATACAGTAATACAGTGAAAACACTACAAATGGACACAACACCAGTTTAGAAAAATAAGTAATCTTTACTAGACTTAACACAAGACCAAACGACAAAAATCCACAATACCGTAATCAAAACAAGTCTTTAAAATGGTAGAAATAGCTTAGTTCACTTTAGATTGTAAATATGACACTTTACTCTCAAAGTACCTGGGATGCGTAACGCAAAACAAACAAAAGAGTCGCAGGGAAGGTGATGCACCGTTCCTTACACTCAGGGGAGTGGATACGTCGGTTCCTTACTGCTGCATAGGGGAGTTGAGGCTCACTTCCTTACTGAGTGGGGAGTTGACGCGCCGGAGTCTTACTGCGATCTGATGCGATGACGCTCCGGTACGATGCAACAAAATGGCGTCTTGGTTACGGTGCAATGGCCGTGCGGCGACTCGGTGAACTTCTGAGCAACGACAGGCCCTGCGACACGCTTCTCTGGTGATGCGATGACGACCTCTGCGGCGGCGGCACTCTTCTCCGGTGATGCAACGCTCCTCGGTGATGCGATGGTGACAGTGGCAGCGGCGGCACACTTACTCGGCGATGCGACGACAACTGCTGGAATGGCGACACGCTTCTTCTTTGTTGAGTCGTGCTTCCAGCTCCCAGCGACACGCAGTCTCTTAGAAGGCCCAGCACAACAGCAGGTACTTCAGTTCCCAGCAAGGGAATTCAGGGGGGGAGCTAGTGGTGAAGTCTTGTATCCCTGAGACTTCACGCAGGAGGGAAGCGCTGTTCAAGCCCTTGGAGATTCTTCTTCAGGATGAGGAAAGCACACTCAGTCCTTTTTCTCCTTTCTTTGGCAATGAAGCAGCCACTGCAGACCAACCCCCAAACAGCACACAGCACAGGGGTAGTCTCCTCCTTCAGCTTCCTGATTCTTCTCCTCAGCAAAGGTTTGTCTTGATTCCCAGAAGTGATCTGAAGTTCTGGGGTCTGGGTCCCCCTTTTTATACACACAAATCCTTTGTCTCTGAAGGCAGAGGGTGTCTGTACCTAGTCCAAACCAGTTCTGGGTGCACTCTGCCAGTGCACAACTTCTTCCTTTGTCAGGGTGGGCCAGGGTCGTCAGACGCACCACAGGAGGTAGAGCCAGCATTGTGGAAGGCAGGGACAGACCTATTCAGGCCCAGGTGCTACTCCTCCCACCACTTCCAATGCAGATAGGTCTATTCAGCCTAGTGCTGACTCACCCTTACTCCTGGAGCCACCCCAGCCCCTGTCACTCACAAACCTGACATGGAATACACAAACCTAGCAGAGGCAGGCTGGATGGTTGGGCAAGAAAATACCTACTTTCTAAAAGTGGTATTTTCAAACACAGAATGTAAAAACCATCTTCACTAAAAGATGTATTTCAACATTCTGAGTTCAGGCATACTAAACTTGAATTTCTACCTAATTCCCTGAGTCAGGATTATAAGATGTTATAATCAAACTGCCCATTCTGGCCTAAGGGAACAGGTAGCCTGGCGATAGTGAAAAACAAAATTGGCTGTAATTCACTATCAGGAAATGCCACACACATCAGGGCATGTCCTACCTTTCACATACCATGCACCGTACCCATGGGAGTATCTTGGACCTACCTTAGGGGTGGCTAACATGTAGAAAAGGGAAGGTTTGGGGACTGGCAAGTGTGTACACTGGCCAAGTTGACATGGCAGTCCCAGACTGTACACAGGCTCTGCGATGGCAGGCCTGAGCCATAGGTTACAAGCTGCTCCAGTGGGTGGCACAATCAGTGCTGCAAGCCCACCAGCAGCATTTGATTTGCAGGCCCTGGGCACACGCGGTACACTGTACTAGGGTCTGACAAGTAAACCAAATAAGCCAATCATGGAGTCACTAATCCATTACAATATTTTACAATAGGGAGCACTTGCACTTTGGCACTGAATATCAGTGGCACAGTGTCCAAAGCATCTATACCAGCAAAACATATAGCAAAAACACAGGCGGCAACAGCAAAAAATGGAAGAGAGACCCACGCCAATGGTGCCAGGTCCAACACGAGTCCCCTCCAGCTGAAATGTGGGGAGAACTACCCTACCTTTTGGGAGTTCTCATCACTAAGGCGGAAAAATCTGGACAGACCATCAGCATTGGCATGTTCTGTACCAGGGTGGTGTTCCACCCTGAAGTCTATTCCCTGTAGGGAAATGGACCACCCCAACAACTTTGGATTCTTACATCTTATCTGCATCAACCATCTGAGGGGCCTGTGGTCTGTCTGAACCCAGAAGTGAGTCTCAAACAAGTATGGTCTCAAATTCTTCAGCGCCCAGACCACAGCAAATGCCTCACGTTCAATCCCACTCCACCTCTGTTCCCGTGGAAGTAACCTCCTCCTGATGAAGGCTACAGGTTGGTCTAGGCCCTCCTCATTTTTCTGTGAAAGAACAGCCCCTACACCATGTTCTGAAGCGTCTGTTTGGACAATAAACTCTTTTGAGAAGTTGGGTGTCAGGAGCACGACGCCGTGCACATGGTAGTCTTCAGGGCACTTTCTTGGGCTGCTTCCTGGAAGTCAGCTCTGTCAAGGGTGCAACAATGCTGCCATACCCCTTGACAAACCTCCTGTAGTACCCAGTGAGTCCTGAGAAGGCTCTCACCTCTGTCTGGGTCTTGGGGGTTCCCAAGCCATGATGGTCTCAATCTTGGGCTGTAGGGGCGCCACCTGGCTGCTCCCAACCTGGTGTCCCAAGTACACCATGGAACCTTACCCGATCTTGCATTTACTCACCTTGATTGTGAGGCCTGCTCTCCGCAGTACCATCAACACTTCCCAGAGGTGACGCAGATGTTCTTCCCAACTGGTGCTAAACACTGCTATGTCATCCAGGTAGCCGGCACTGAAATCTTCCAGTCCAGCCAACGCCTGGTTGACCAACCTCTGAAAGGTGGCAGGGGCATTCTTCATTCCAAAGGCCATAATCCGGAATTGTTAGTGCCCATCTGGTGTGGAGAATGCTGACCTCTCCTTTGCCCCATCAGTCAAGGTGATCTGCCAGTACCCAGACGTCAAATCAAAAGTGCTGAGGTACCAGGCAGCCCCTAATCGATCAATGAGCTCATCTGCTCTGTGGATGGAGTGCGCGTCAGTCCTGGTGACTGAATTGAGTCCTTGGTAGTCCACACAGAACCGGAGTTCGGGCGTGGCACCAGGCGCAGCAGCCTTTGGGATCAAGACCACTGGGCTGGGCTAAGGGCTGTTAGAGAACTCAATCACCCCCACTGCAAACATCTTGGAGACCTCCTCCTTGAGGCAAGCTCTCACCCCGTCAGTCACTCTGTAAGTTTTGTGCTTAACAGGAGGACTGTCCCCAGTGTCCACATCATGGACGCACTGTTAGACCTGGCACCATTGGCGTGAGTCTCCCTTCCATTTTTTCGCTGTGCCTCCTCTGTTTTTTCTGGTGACAGATGCTCTGGGTGCTGCGCCACTGCCATTCAGTGCCACAGCGCGGATGCTCCCTGTGTAAAGATGACATATGAATTAATGTATCCCTGATTGGCTTATTTGGTCTACCTGTTAGTCCCTAGTAATGTGGCCTGTGTGTGCTCAGGGCTGGTAAACCAAATGCTGCTGGTGGGCCTGCAGCGCTGGTTTGTGCCACCCACAGAAGCAGCTTGCAAAGTGTGAATCAGACCTGCCACTGCAGTGTCTGTGTGCAGTCTAGAACTGCCATCTTGGCTGTGAAGTACACCCACTTCCCAGCCCCTGAACCTTCCCTTGGCATCATGTAAGCCACCACTATGGTAGGGTGCATTGTATGTGTAAGGTAGGACATGCTCTGATGTGTGTAGCATGTCCTGGTAGTGAATTACACCCAATTTCGTTTTTCACTACTGTAAGGCTACCTGTTCTCCTTAGGCCAGAATGGGAGGTTTGGCTATTACATTCTATAGTCCTAACTGACCCATAGAACATGGTAGAAAAACGAATTTAGTATGCCTGAGCTCAGATTATTTAAATACATCTTTTAGTGAAGTTTATTTTTATATTCCGTGTTTGAAAATACCACTTTTAGAAAGTAGGTATTTTCTTGCCTAAACCTTCCAGTGTGCTCTGCTGTTATGTGTATTGGCTGTCTGGTTTTGGAGGGACAGGGCAGGCTGAGTCAGACCTGGGTTGAATAGAGAGATCTGCATTGGAGTATGGGGAGGGGTAGCTCTGGACCTGAATAGGGTTGTGCCTGGCAAGGTGAATGCTGGCTCCACCTCCCACTGTGCGTCTGATGGCAGACCTCTTTCTGAAAGGAAGGATGCAGCCTGGGAAACAAAGTGCTCCAGGGCTGGGCAGAACTGGTTCTGGCTGGGTTCAGTGACTTGTAGCTTCTGAGAACAAAGACTTTTGGGGTATAAAAATCTGTGCTGAAACCCCTACAATTTGTATTGCCCCTGGATCTCAAGACCAACCTCTGTCCGTGGAACTGAAGGAAAACTGCAGGAGAGGACTGTCCTTGTGCTGTGTGCTGTTCCCTGGATTGGCCTGCAGTAGTCATCATTGGACTGGAAAGAAGAGGGAAAAGGAGCTGTAAGAGAACTTTTTAATCTTGAACCTGCAATCACCCAAGGGCTAGAGAGAGAACTAGCCTCCTGACTGAAGTCTCAGGCCCAGTAGACTTCATTTTGTCGCTAAAGCCCGTTAGCAAGCCGCCGCAGCCGAGGAGCATCAAGAAATCCGTCGCACAGCTGCCGCTGAGCGCTCGCTGATCAAATCATCAGCCCGCACGTTTGCGGGCCCCAAATTCACCGCTAAAGCCTGTTAGCGAGCCGCCGCAGCCGAGGAGCATCAAGAAATCCATCGCACGGCTGCCGCTGAGGGCTCGCTGATCAAATCATCGCCCTACACATTTGCGGGCCTCGAAACCATCGCGAAGGTCCGGTTGCGAGCCGCCGTGTCCACGAGCGTGAGGAAAAACATCGCTATCACACAGAAGCGGCATTTTGTGGGTTATTGACACCAACATCCAGAAACTGTGAGTAAAAGGGTCGCAGAGACCACCGCCCTGAGAGAGTATTATTTTTGTGGCTTCCTCGTTATTTGGTCTTGTGATAAGCCTATATATAAAGATAACTATATTTTTATACCTACCAGTGTTGTGTCCCTTTGTAGTGTTCCTCACTGTATTACTGTGTATGGTCATAGATGCTTAACGCACTGCCTCTGAGATTAGCCTAACTGCTCGTGCTACGTTACCACAGGGTGGAGCAGGGGTTGTCAAAAGGGTGCAGCCCTTCACTCTGACTTAGAAAGAAGGGTCCCTGCTTGGACACTGGCCATCCACTGCTAACCAGAGACCCCCATTTCTAACATTGGTGGTCATCGGTGAGGATCTGGACTTGCGTTTGTGACCGCATACAGTAATTATAGTGTACACTACTAGTGAGTGCAGACCATAACATACCACATACATATTTGAGTATTTTAAAAATCTATTTTTTAGTCTATTTTTGATTGAGTGTGCCAGTTATTGATAAAATGGCCAAGCCCAGAGTCGTTGACCCAGAAGAGTTCTCCTGGGAAGAGGAGAAGATAGATACCTACACTTCCAAGGAGCTCAACATTTTTTGCGAGAAATTTACAGTCCCTACCACAGGTTTCACCAGGAAAGAAGAGTTTTGCAAGGCACTGAAGGCCTGGCTAGCAGCCAGGGATGCCCCTAGGGATATGGGAGAGCCTGTGGTGGAGGGAGAAAATGTGGATGAAGTGATTGATGTAGTAGGTGGTAAAGTGCTTTCCAGCCCGGGCACGAGTGTGTCGGCGAGGGGTCTGTCCGTAGAG
The DNA here is from genome assembly GCF_964204655.1 of Triturus cristatus. Classification (NCBI taxonomy): domain Eukaryota; kingdom Metazoa; phylum Chordata; class Amphibia; order Caudata; family Salamandridae; genus Triturus; species Triturus cristatus. The sequence continues at coordinate 1,151,499,331 of NC_140583.1, read as the reverse complement.
GAGATGGAGGACAGGGAAAGAGAGAGACGCCATAATATGGAGATGGCTAAAATGAAACTAGAAGATCAGAGGGAGAGAGACCTTGACAACAAGAAGCTAGAGTTTGAAATGATGAAAATGAAGCTTGAGCATGAGAGAGCATTGAGGGAGCTGGAGATTAAGGCAAAGAGGCCCCCAGTCCCTCTGGTGACAGCATACCAGTAGTACAGACGGAGAGCAGAGTATACATTCCTAAATAAGTTATTAAAGATTTCCACAAGAGTGAGGAAATTGGGCAATGGTTTGCCGCTTATGAAATAGCCATGGTGTCCCACCGGGTCCCTGAAAAGGATTGGGGAGCGGGGTTGTGGGGACGGTTTGTGAGTGAGGGGAGAGACACCTTGTTGGATCTCCCCCCAGAAAGGAGAATGGTTTATGAACACATGAAAGAAGCGCTGATGACCCGCTGTGGGTTGACCCCTGAGATGTACAGACAAAGGTTTAGGTCCTGTAAGAAGTTGGAAGGTACCACATGGGTTGACTATGTGTCTTTTTTTTGCAGAGCAATGGAACGCTGGGTAAAGGGTAGCAAAGTAGAAACTTTTGAGCAACTGTATGATTTAATTGCATGGGGGCATCTATCTGATAACTGTTTTCCTGAGCTACGCCAGCACCTCATTGATTGCAGGCTGACTAACCCTAGAAAGCTTGCTGAGGAGGCGGACCGCTGGGTCAGCACCAGGGTTCGCCAGGGTCCAATGGGAGACTTCGCCAGAGGTAGGCAGGGTCCCCAGCAGAGAAGTAGGGGGGACAGGGGTCAACCAAGGGAGTTCCACCGAGGGCCCCAAAGTAATGCCCAAGGGAACCAAGAGGTGGTGTCCCAGCCTCCCCAGGAAAGGAAGCCAATGCCCCCGACAGGTAGGCTTGTTCACTGGGAGCCCCCTACTTGTTATCATTGTGGCCAAGTGGGCCACCGGTCCTTTGATCCCCAGTGTCCTCAGAGGACTACTGCCGCGCCCCCCCCGTGCGCCACCCCGCGCTAGTGTAGCCTTGGAAGGAGAAGAGATGGATGCCCAAGAGGGGTGGGACCCTGTACAGTTAACCCTGGTCTCCCTAGGAGACCGCGAGATGGTCTCTAAAACTGCACTGCCTGACAACACTAAGAAATACAGGCAGTGGGTGACCATCAATGGCCATAAAGTGGAGGCTCTCAGGGACACAGGAGCCAGTATAACTGCTGTCAGCTCCCGGTTGGTGTCCCAAGAGCAGATTATTCCCCATGCATTCTGCCCAGTATGTCAGCCGACAACTCAGAGAGCCAATGTGAGGTGGCTCAGGTTCCCTTCGAGTGGGGGGGGGGTCTCAGGAACTCTTCAGGTAGCTGTGAGGCCCACCATGCCTGTAGACTGTCTGTTGGGCAACAATTTGGAGAACTCCCCGTGGGCTATGGTGGAGAGGAGTTCTCACTTGGAAATGCTGGGTCTGTCAGAATGGGCGTGTGCCACCACTCGATCAATGGAAGCTAAAAAGGGTGTTGAGAAAAGTCTGGAGCCTGAAAGTATGGCCCATATCCCTGCCTTGGAGAGAAGGAGCGGGGGCGCGGGAAACCAGCCCCCTTAGTTCCCACAGCCCAGGAAGGAGCAGACCTTAAGGGGGATGCCCTGGAGCCTATCGGGGAGCCAAGCACCGACCTGGGGGACCTGCCTGAGCTGACCCATTGGCAGCAGGAGGGGGGCCCACCAGGGAGGAGCAGAAAATCTGCCCTTCTCTTGAGGGTATGCGGCGTCAGGCTGCAGCCCAGGCAGCATGTGATATGTCTGGTTTGCATCTGATCTATTGGGAGAACAGTCTCCTGTATAGTGAGCCTAAGGCTGCTGAGCCGGGGTCAGCCCGTGTGCTGGTGGTACCCGAGTGCTTCAGAGCCTTCCTACTGGGGTTGGCTCATGACATTCCGTTGGCACGACATCTGGGGTAGACCAAGACCTTTGAGAGGTTGGTCATCCACTTCTATTGGCCCCAGATGCGCAAAAGTACAGATACTTATTGCAGGACCTGTGAGACTTGCCAGGCAAGTGGGAAGAGTGGGGGGGAGATCAAGACCCCACTCCAACCCTTTTCAGTTGGGAGTACCTCATTCAAGCGAGTGGGAATTGACATTGTGGGGCCTCTGGACCCCAAGACAGCCATGGGCAACAGGTACATCCTGGTCATGGTGGACCATGCCACCCGGTACCCTGAAGCCATCCCACTCAGGACAGTGACGGCTCCCGTGGTGTGACATGCACTGTTGGGGATCTTCTCCCGTGTGGGGTTCCCCAGAGAGGTGGTGTCTGACAGGGGGACCAACTTCATCTCCCAGTAAATGAAGTCTCTATGGGAGGAGTGTGGGGTAACTTATAAGTTCACCACTCCTTACCACCCCCAAGGAAATGGCCTGGTTTAAAGGTTCAACCGGACCTTGAAAGGTATGATTATGGACCTAGAGGAGCCCCTGAGGCGTAAGTGGGACGTCCTCTTGCCATGCCTGTTGTTCGCCTACCATGAGGTGCACCAGAAGTCCTTAGGGTTCAGCCCCTTTGAACTATTCTATGGTCACCCGGTCAGAGGGCCTCTGAGTCTGGTCAGGGAAGGCTGGGAGCAATCTCCCAGGAAACCTCCCCAAGACGTATTTAGCTACATCTTGGCCTTCAGGAACCAGACTCGGCGTTTCAGAAAGATTGCTGAGGCAAATCTGGAAGCCAGCCAGGAGGAGATGAAACGTTGGCACGACCAGAATGCCACTCTGGTCGAGTTTCAACCTGGTCAGAAGGTTTGGGTACTGGCCCCAGTGGAGCCCTGTGCACTCCAAGTGGACCGGTCCATTTGAGGTGATGGAGCGCATAAGTTAAGTTACCTACTTAGTGGATTTTCAGTCGCCCAGGAACCCCCTGCGGGTCCTGCATGTGAACCGCCTGAATCCTCACTTTGCGAGGGCTGAAGTGGGCATGTTGCTTGCCACAGATGCTGGAAGGGAGGAGGAGAGTGAGCCTCTTCCTGACCTCCTGTGCGCAGAAGAGAAGGATGGGTCAGTTGAGGGTGTGGTCCTCTCTACCACACTGACCCCTGAGCAGCAGAGAGATTGTCACCAGCTGTTGGGACAATTCTCAGATTTGTTTTCCCTAGTGCCTGGTGTCACTGACTGGTGCGTCCATGAGGTAGACACCAGGGACAGCCCCCCTGTCAAGCATAAGGCTTACCGGGTGTCTGACAGGGTCAGGGCCTACATTAAGGAGGAAGTCTCCAAAATGTTTGCCCTAGGGGTAATTGAGTCCTCTAGCAGCCCTTGGTCCAGCCCAGTGGTCTTGGTACCAAAAGCTGCAACACCTGGTGAGGCCCCTGAACTAAGGTTCTGTGTGGACTACCGAGGTCTCAATTCAGTCACAAGGACCGACGCACACCCCATCCCCAGAGCAGATGAGCTCATTGATCGGCTAGGGGCTGCCCGGTACCTCAGCACGTTTGATCTGACGTCTGGGTACTGGCAGATCGCCTTGACTGATGGGGCAAAGGAGAGGTCAGCATTCTCCACACCAGATGGGCACTACCAGTTACATGTGATACCCTTTGGGATGAAGAATGCCCTTGCCACCTTTCAGAGGTTGGTCAACCAGGTGTTGGCTGGGCTGGAGGATTTCAGTGCCACCTACCTGGACGACATTGCAGTGATCAATTCCTCCTGGGAGGATCACTTGCGCCACCTCTGGGAAGTGTTGATGGCGCTGCGTAGAGCAGACCTCACAATCAAGGCCAGTAAGTGCCATATTTGGGCAGGGTTCTGTGGTGTCCCTAGGACACCAAGTGGGGAGTGGCCAGGTGGCACCCCTGCAGCCCAAGATTGAGACCATCCTGGCTTGGGAGCCCCCAAGGACCCAGATGCAGGTGAGGGCTTTCTTAGGACTCACATGGTACTACAGAAGGTTTGTCAAGGGGTATGGCAACATTGTTGCACCCTTGACTGAGCTGACTTCCAAGAAGCAGCCAAAGATTGTGAACTGGACAGACACCTATCAAAAAGCTTTTGATGGCCTCAAGACTGCCATGTGTCCAGCGCCCGTACTCCAGGCACCCAACTTTGCTAAAGAATTTATTGTCCAGACAGACGCTTCAGAGCATGGGGTGGGGGCTGTTCTGTCACAGATCAATGAGGAGGGACTAGACCAACCTGTAGCGTTCATCAGTTGGAGGTTACTGCCACGGGAACAGAGGTGGAGTGCAATTGAGTGGGAAGCATTTGCTGTGGTCTGGGCGCTGAAGAAGCTGAGACCATACCTGTTTGGGACTCATTTCCGGGATCAGACAGAGCACAGGCCCCTCAGATGGTTGATGCAAATGAGGGGTGAGAATCCCAAGATGTTGAGGTGGTCCATTTCCCTACAGGGGATGGACTTTACGGTGGAACACCGCCCTGGTACAGAGCACGCCAATGCTGACGGTCTGTCCAGATTTTTCCGCCTTAGTGATGAGAACTTCCCAGGGGATGGGTAGTTCTCCCCACATTTCAGATGGGGGGGGGACACGTGTTAGACCTGGCACCATTGGCGTGAGTCTCCCTTCAATTTTTTTGCTGTGCATCCTCTGTTTTTTCTGGTGATAGATGCTCTGGGCGCTGCACCACTGCCATTCAGTGCCGCAGCGCGGATGCTCCCTGTGTAAAGATGACATATGAATTAATGTATCCCTGATTGGGTTATTTGGTCTATATGTTAGTCCCTAGTAATGTGGCCTGTGTGTGCCCAGGGTTGGTAAACCAAATGCTGCTGGTGGGCCTGCAGCGCTGGTTTGTGCCACCCACTGAAGCAGCTTGTAAAGTGTGTCTCAGACCTGCCACTGCAGTGTCTGTGTGCAGTCTAGAACTGCCATCTTGGCTGTGAAGTACACCCACTTCCCAGCCCCTGAACCTTCCCTTGGCATCATGTAAGCCACCCCATGGTAGGGTGCATTGTATGTGTAAGGTAGGACATGCTCTGATGTGTGTAGCATGTTCTGGTAGTGAATTACGCCCAATTTCGTTTTTTACTACTGTAAGGCTACCTGTTCTCCATAGGCCAGAATGGGAGGTTTGGCTATTACATTCTATATTCCTAACTGACCCATAGAACATGGTAGAAAAACGAATTTAGTATGCCTGAGCTCAGAATATTAAAATACATCTTTTAGTGAAGTTTATTTTTATATTCTGTGTTTGAAAATACCACTTTTAGAAAGTAGGTATTTTCTTGCCTAATCCTTCCAGTGTGCTCTGCTGTTATGTGTATTGGCTGTCTGATTTTGGAGGGACAGGGCAGGCTGAGTCAGACCTGGGTTGAATAGAGAGATCTGTATTGGAGTATGGGGAGGGGTAGCTCCTGGACCTGAACAGGGTTGTGCCTGGCAAGGTGAATGCTGGCTCCACCTCCAACTGTGCGTCTGATGGCAGACCCCCTTTTTCTGAAAGGAAGGATGCAGCCTGGTAAACAAAGTGCTCCAGGGCTGGGCAGAACTGGTTCTGGCTGGGTTCAGTGACTTGTAGCTTCTGAGAACAAAGATTTTTGGGGTATAAATATCTGTGCTGAAACCCCTACAATTTGTATTGCCCCTGGATCTCAAGACCAACATCTGTCGGTGGAACTGAAGGAAAACTGCAGGAGAGGACTGTCCTTGTGCTGTGTGCTGTTCCCTGGATTGGCCTGCAGTAGTCATCATTGGACTGGAAAGAAGAGGGAAAAGGAGCTGTAAGAGAACGTTTTAATCTTGAACCTGCAATCACCCAAGGGCTAGAGAGAGAACTATAAACACAATCCAATGGTCCAGCACCCAAAATGCAATTCAAGTATTAAACATTGTTATGACACAAGTAATTGTCAACAGGTTATCTTCCATAAGAAAACATGGACTTTCAGCAGAGTTGGTTTTTTCTTCGATCCTTTATTCAGAAATTTCTTTCAAACATGTTAAAACAGACCATAGCCAACGCGTTTCATCCTCGCGGACTTCTTCAGGGCTATAAACAATACATATATATTTATAAAATTAATATACATTATTTACAAAAAATTATTTTTATAATACACTTTATACACTACAAACAGTCATTACATCTTGTTTTATAAAATAAGCAAACCATGTTGTTTCGAGTTTCTTAATTCTTTCTAACAAAGCAATAATTCAACAATTCTTTTAACATGTAAAATAAGGCAAAAAGGCTTCTAATATAGCTCCTTCTTTCGCCCATTCTTATTCGTCTTATATAGGATCTTGATCACTCTGCTGATTTCAATGTTAAAAAGGAACAGTTTTATACTACATTCCTAAGGCATATCATTTTCTTACATTTATGTATATTTTTTGCATGAATATTTTTAGTCATACTGGAGCATCACAAAACCTTTAGCCATTAACACAGTAGTATCAATTCCATATCGCTTACCATTAGTTAGTGACTTTATTTTTCTGTGGTCTGTGCTCTACCGATTAAAATTGCAGAATTCTTTCTTTATGGTCTTTTTGTGTACTCTTACGATATCTATCAAAAAAATCATTTATTTTTTTAGAGCACAACACATATATGGCTTGAGTGACATATTGTCATCCTCATGGATATTTGGTAAAGTTCACTATCCGTACCTGAGGGGGAGTTATGGCGATTAGATGCTTCGTATTCTTTATTTTCACAGTTCGTTAAATTATTCAATATCAGCCATCCCTCAATCAGTAGTTATCTATCCATTGAAACAAACAGCATTGAGTATGTAACTACTCATATCCATAAACATCACAATCTAATATACATAGGTCTCTTTACCGCATTAAAGAGCATAGTGATTTAAAAAAATACTTGTCTAATATACTCAGCTTTTATAACAATTTCTCAGATAGATAATGTTAATTATTTATCTACAGCGAGATAATTTTAAGTCCCAGTCCCATATTTTTATATGAATATAAGTTAAGCACACTCATAATAAGGCTGCCTGCTCATAAGGTGTCCCTCCATCCTGCTATTAGGTCCAATCTAGTACATATAAGATTCCTCATTATTTCATAAACATTTATTTTAAGTGAAAATGTCTTGTCTTACTTTTTTATCACACATATATTAGGGCTGTTAGCTTAGGCAGTGTACCTACTTCCTCCTGTCTTATTCACCCCCCACTAGGCTCAAATCTATTCCATCTGTAAATCCATAAACTTACTTGTCAATTTCAGTTTGCCGGCATAGTCGCGTGGCATCAGAGTAGCGAATTACAGCTTACTCTCCGAGTTTAAATACCCCGCTGATACTATCAGGATTCAAAACACCTGCACGAACTACGTCGTCTCGCCCATTTTTCTGCCTAATCTTGGCCGCCATCTTGGAATGGTTAATTCGTCGTGGATTGTATGCCTTTTACATCTTTTATTTTCATAAGAAATTTAAAATTGGACTCAATCATATTTACATAATTATTTTATTTAAAAACATGTTACAAACTCTAATAGTGTAAGTATATTTTGTTTTAGTTTTAGTATTCCAAATGCGCATATTATCGGCTCTATTTGTTTACCATAGTGCGCTATATAGTATGTCCTATTCGTTTAATTTGCAGATCTTTTTTTCTCCCAAGCATGATACGGTGAACCATCTTTCAAAAATTCCACATCGTCATTTTAGAGTAGAAGAGTTTTGTTTATATAAAAAGCGCACCGCCATTTTGGAATGGGAAGGTTTTAGTATGTTTCAAATCTTCTTGTTTTTCAAATGCACATATATTAGTGCCATATACTCATTTATGGATAATATAAAATTCCACATCAACATTTGATAGTGGAAGAGTTCTGTTAGTTTTATTCCGAATCTTCTCATATATGGAGTACACACCGCCATTTTGGAATGGGAAGGTTTATTTTGTTTCGAATTTTCTCGTTTTTCGAAATGCACATGTATTAGTGCAATATGCTCCCTTATGACTATTATTTAGTTCTCCCTTTTCACTTTTTTTTAACACAATATGTAATTTATCTTTGTGACGGAGATTTGTTGTGTATAATCGGTTGTTGCTACGAACTTAAATTTAGAGTCCCGCCTATTATTATATTTTCATTTCCGCCATCTTTGAATAGTAATTTTTCTAATTCGTTTATGCCAGCATCATTTTAAAAGATTTTATTTTGATACAATAATCTAATTATCACAGTACCATCCGATAAGCCTATGCACCTCTCGATGTTTTGTTGTTAATAACATCCGATCTGCATCGTGTGCAAAGCGTTCAGGAAAGGCGCTCAGGTTATTAGCTAAAAAATTCTTTTATTTGCATTACAAGCCACATGGAGAGAGACTATAGTCGTTTTATTCTAATCCTCTCCCAGTGGTATGCTTTTCCCAAACAATTCTTAGTAATCTATTTCAGAGACAAATCATTAAGGTTCAAGGGGCCAGCTTGTATTTATAAAGTACCCCTTGTTTATTTATCAGTTATCACATGATGGGCAAAAGATGGAATTATCCATCTGTGGTCATCCCAGGACATGCGGATTCACAGAAAATGATAGAGTTCATCATTTGTGTTTAGACCCAAAACTACAGATCTTAAGCGGCATATCCAACCGGCCTCCGCTTTTCTTAAGAGCACTTCTCTATTCCCACCTCTCTCTGGTATTTTTATATGTTCCAATGCATGAAACCATATATTTGTTTCCAAAGGGTGACATTCGTGTATGTGTACAGCCACTGGATAGCGTTCATCTCTGTTTTTTATAGCCCTTATATGTTCTTGGATCCTAATTTTCAAACTTCTAATACTACTGCCTATATAGATTTTATTACAGGCACATCCAAGGACATAAATTGTGTAAGTTGTATTACAATTAATAAAAGTATTAATTGTATATCCTTTCTGTGTATTATACTTGAAGTTCGTTTTTTTGTTACATCCAAATTTGCATATACTACACGATCCACATGTAAAAAACCCCGATAGTTTATTGGGCAGCCATGTGGTTGGTTTTGTATCAGTACTCCTAATGTAACTTGGACAGAGTATCTTTTTTAATGTTTCTCCCCTTTTATAAACCACTCTCGGTTTATTCGATACACTACCAGGAGGCATTTGTTCAGTGGCAATCATGTGCCAATTTTTTCGCAAAATATTATAAATGTGATCACTGTATGCATTATATTTTGTTATAAACAGGATTTCTTCAGATTTTACCCCTTTATTTTCCTTTTGTTGGCTTGATATTAATGTAGTTTTGCGATCTATTTTTGTTGCCCTTAATTCTGCTTGATTCAGACACTTTTTTGTGTATCCCCTATTCTTGAATTTATGTTTGATGTTTTTAATGCTATTTTTGAAATTACTTTCTTCACTACAAATCCGCCGTGCCCTAATCATTTCTCCAAAGGGTATAGCATTAATTGTAGACCTAGGGTGTGAGCTTTCAGCATGCAAGATACTATTGCATGCAGTTGGTTTTACAAACATTTCACTTTGTATTTTGTTGTTTGCTATATACAGTTTTAAATCAAGAAAGTCAATTGAATCCCTTGAATAATTGATGGTCAACTTCACATTGAATCTATTTTGATTAAGGTATTTGTGATAATCTAATAGTTCTTCCACCCCTCCATTCCATATTAGAAGCACATCGTCTATATATCTCCCATAGAAAATGATGTTATTGCTCCAATTTTTTGAGCCTGGGCCCCAGGCGTGCTCCGTCTCATACAAGCCCATAAAAAGGTTTGCATAAGACGGAGTAAACCTGGATCCCATGGCTGTGCCTTGTCTCTGTAGAAACCATTTGTTGTCATGTAGAAAAGCATTCATACTGAGAATCATGCGAGTCATTTCAAGGAGCATAAGAGTATGTTCCAAGTGACATGCATTTCGTTTGTATAGGAAATGTCTTAGAGCCTCCAATCCAACATCAGTTTTAATACATGTATACAGGCTCTCAACGTCTAAAGAGACAAATAGTAGATCACTACTGTCCCAGATAAAATCTTCCAGTTTGCAGAGTACATCCCTACTATCCTTAAGATACGATGGTAGATTCTTAACGAAGGGTTGTAAAAATCCATCTACATATTCAGAGAAGTGCACAGTTGGTCCCCCATTCCCCGATATAATTGGTCTTCCCGGGGGAAATCCCTCCCCTCCTTTATGTATTTTAGGGAGAATGTAGATGCATGGCTTTCTTGAGTCCTGTGCCAGTAGATATTTATATTCTTTATCTGACAAGAGACATGATTCGTGCCAGTCACGTAAACTAGCATTGATATTTTGTTCAATTAGCTTGGTTGGATCTTCCTTTAGTTGAGTATAACAATCACTATTTCCCAATTGTCTGTCAATTTCACCCAAGTAATCACATCTGTTCATTACCAAAATATTTCCTCCCTTATCTGCTTCTCTTATAACTATCTCTGGATCTTCCCTCAGTGATGTTAACAATTCCCTTTCTCTTTTGGTTATGTTATATGTGTGCTTGCAATAGGCATTAGCAGTATGTTTATCCTCCAACTGATGTAACTGTAGTGTCACCTTATTGTAAAACTCATCTATAAAGGTGTCATGTACTCTAGGTGGTTAGAATCTTGATCTGTCCTTTAGGCCACTGTCTACTGAGGTGTCTTCAAAAATTTCTAGCATACTTGCAGTATCAGTAATATCAATATTATCATCGTCATTTTCTAGGGTTGCCAAAAGATGTGTAGCATTTAGATCCGCAATAGTTAATGATGAGACATTTGGGTGAATAGCCAATACATTTTGCGTACACGGTCGATTTTCAAAAAACTTTTTTAATCTCAGTTTTCTTACAAACTTGAAGAGATCAATGTGAACATCAACAAAATTACATAAATTGGTAACACAAAAGCTTAGTCCTTTTCGTAGGATGCCTTTTTCACAATCGGTCAAAGTTCTTCCTGACAAATTGACAATATTCAACTCATTAGCACTTAGATCATTGTCAATAATTTCATCCTCATTATTACCTACATCCAATATACTGTTCATTTCCTCATTTGTGTTTTGCTTTGCATTCTGGTTTGTACGCCTGTTTTTGTATTTCTTCCCTCCCCTCCTAGTTCTTGGTTTGGGATTTTCTTTTTGTTTCCCAGTCTGTAACGTTGTACCTCCCTTAAAAAATGGGACGAGGTAGAGGTTTCTAGATTGCTCACTCCTTCCCCCGGTTCACTATCAATGGAAGAAAGAGAAGTACTATTGTTGGAAGACACACTTTCTGCCTTTTCAGTAGATCCTTGGTTTCTAATCACTTTAGATGAAACATCGTCATACTTTTTAGAAAAAGTAAAGATGCGGCCGCTTGCATAATCTGCCTCATCTCTTATTATTTTTTTCTGTTTTTTGTCTTTCAAATAGATCTGATATGCCACCAATTCCTTTTTCAGGATTTCATAGTTCTTAGCAATGGCATCCTTGAGGTTTATGTCAGCAATTTCCCTTTCTATTTTCATAATCTCTTCTTTTATTTTACTAACTTTTCTTTCAGAATTAGTAATGAGGATCCTCATCATGCGATAAGATGCATCATAAAGGCCTTCTTCCCAATCATCTAAGAGGTCTTGTTCCAAGTACTCATAGTTGGGGAAAATTAAAATTCTTAGGCCCCGTAGGATTTTCTTGTTTTCAATGTATTTACGCAGTGTCGCCCCATCCCACCATTTGGCGAGTTCCTGCTTTTTCAGTTTTTCAAGCCTAAAATTTTTTTCTCTCAAGCCCTCATTTTTTGGAGAAGTTATTATGGGAATATTAGTATTGGGTCCTTTTGATTTAAACAGGTCCCCTAACATTGCTTCCCGATTATCATCAAAATCCATGATGCGTATAGCTCAAATAACAAAAGGATAGTGCTAATTAGCCCAATTAGACAATTTATTTAAGCGAAAAAAGAAAGGGTTTGGGGCAAAGCACAATTGCACCTATCCCTAGTAGAGTTTTATATAAATATGGTGCTAGTGACCGGAGATCCAAAACCCCTAAATCTCCTGAAGCTAAACGCTTCAAATAACCATAAACACAATCCAATGGTCCAGCACCCAAAATGCAATTCAAGTATTAAACATTGTTATGACACAAGTAATTGTCAACAGGTTATCTTCCATAAGAAAACATGGACTTTCAGCAGAGTTGGTTTTTTCTTCAATCCTTTATTCAGAAATTTCTTTCAAACATGTTAAAACAGACCATAGCCAACGCGTTTCATCCTCGCGGACTTCTTCAGGGCTATAAACAATACATATATATTTATAAAATTAATATACATTATTTACAAAAAAATATTTTTATAATACACTTTATACACTACAAACAGTCACTACATCTTGTTTTATAAAATAAGCAAACCATGTTGTTTCGAGTTTCTTAATTCTTTCTAACAAAGCAATAATTCAACAATTCTTTTAACATGTAAAATAAGGCAAAAAGGCTTCTAATATAGCTCCTTCTTTCGCCCATTCTTATTCGTCTTATATAGGATCTTGATCACTCTGCTGATTTCAATGTTAAAAAGGAACAGTTTTATACTACATTCCTAAGGCATATCATTTTCTTACATTTATGTATATTTTTTGCATGAATATTTTTAGTCATACTGGAGCATCACAAAACCTTTAGCCATTAACACAGTAGTATCAATTCCATATCGCTTACCATTAGTTAGTGACTTTATTTTTCTGTGGTCTGTGCTCTACCGATTAAAATTGCAGAATTCTTTCTTTATGGTCTTTTTGTGTACTCTTACGATATCTATCAAAAAAATCATATATTTTTTTAGAGCACAACACATATATGGCTTGAGTGACATATTGTCATCCTCATGGATATTTGGTAAAGTTCACTATCCGTACCTGAGGGGGAGTTATGGCGATTAGATGCTTCGTATTCTTTATTTTCACAGTTCGTTAAATTATTCAATATCAGCCATCCCTCAATCAGTAGTTATCTATCCATTGAAACAAACAGCATTGAGTATGTAACTACTCATATCCATAAACATCACAATCTAATATACATAGGTCTCTTTACCGCATTAAAGAGCATAGTGATTTAAAAAAATACTTGTCTAATATACTCAGCTTTTATAACAATTTCTCAGATAGATAATGTTAATTATTTATCTACAGCGAGATAATTTTAAGTCCCAGTCCCATATTTTTATATGAATATAAGTTAAGCACACTCATAATAAGGCTGCCAGCTCATAAGGGGTCCCTCCATCCTGCTATTAGGTCCAATCTAGTACATATAAGATTCCTCATTATTTCATAAACATTTATTTTAAGTGAAAATGTCTTGTCTTACGTTTTTTATCACACATATATTAGGGCTGTTAGCTTAGGCAGTGTACCTACTTCCTCCTGTCTTATTCACCCCCCACTAGGCTCAAATCTATTCCATCTGTAAATCCATAAACTTACTTGTCAATTTCAGTTTGCCGGCATAGTCGCGTGGCATCAGAGTAGCGAATTACAGCTTACTCTCCGAGTTTAAATACCCCGCTGATACTATCAGGATTCAAAACACCTGCACGAACTACGTCGTCTCGCCCATTTTTCTGCCTAATCTTGGCCGCCATCTTGGAATGGTTAATTCGTCGTGGATTGTTTGCCTTTTACATCTTTTATTTTCATAAGAAATTTAAAATTGGACTCAATCATATTTACATAATTATTTTATTTAAAAACATGTTACAAACTCTAATAGTGTAAGTATATTTTGTTTGAGTTTTAGTATTCCAAATGCGCATATTATCGGCGCTATTTGTTTACCATAGTGCGCTATATAGTATGTCTTATTCGTTTAATTTGCAGATCTTTTTTTCTCCCAAGCATGATACGGTGAACCATCTTTCAAAAATTCCACATCGTCATTTTAGAGTAGAAGAGTTTTGTTTATATAAAAAGCGCACCACCATTTTGGAATGGGAAGGTTTTAGTATGTTTCAAATCTTCTCGTTTTTCAAATGCACATATATTAGTGCCATATACTCATTTATGGATAATATAAAATTCCACATCAACATTTGATAGTGGAAGAGTTCTGTTAGTTTTATTCCGAATCTTCTCATATATGGAGTACACACCGCCATTTTGGAATGGGAAGGTTTATTTTGTTTCGAATTTTCTCGTTTTTCGAAATGCACATGTATTAGTGCAATATGCTCCCTTATGACTATTATTTAGTTCTCCCTTTTCACTTTTTTTTAACACAATATGTAATTTATCTTTGTGACGGAGATTTGTTGTGTATAATCGGTTGTTGCTACGAACTTAAATTTAGAGTCCCGCCTATTATTATATTTTCATTTCCGCCATCTTTGAATAGTAATTTTTCTAATTCGTTTATGCCAGCATCATTTTAAAAGATTTTATTTTGATACAATAATCTAATTATCACAGTACCATCCGATAAGCCTATGCACCTCTCGATGTTTTGTTGTTAATACCATCCGATCTGCATCGTGTGCAAAGCGTTCAGGAAAGGCGCTCAGGTTATTAGCTAAAAAATTCTTTTATTTGCATTACAAGCCACATGGAGAGAGACTATAGTCGTTTTATTCTAATCCTCTCCCAGTGGTATGCTTTTCCCAAACAATTCTTAGTAATCTATTTCAGAGACAAATCATTAAGGTTCAAGGGGCCAGCTTGTATTTATAAAGTACCCCTTGTTTATTTATCAGTTATCACATGATTGACAAGTAAGTTTATGGATTTACAGATGGAATAGATTTGAGCCTAGTGGGGGGTGAATAAGACAGGAGGAAGTAGGTACACTGCCTAAGCTAACAGCCCTAATATATGTGTGATAAAAAAGTAAGACAAGACATTTTCACTTGAAATAAATGTTTATGAAATAATGAGGAATCTTATATGTACTATATTGGACCTAATAGCAGGATGGAGGGACACCTTATGAGCTGGCAGCCTTATTATGAGTGTGCTTAACTTATATTCATATAAAAATATGGGACTGGGACTTAAAATTATCTCGCTGTAGATAAATAATTAACATTATCTATCTGAGAAATTGTTATAAAAGCTGAGTATATTAGACAAGTATTTTTTTAAATCACTATGCTCTTTAATGCAGTAAAGAGACCTATGTATATTAGATTGTGATGTTTATGGATATGAGTAGTTACATACTCAATGCTGTTTGTTTCAATGGATAGATAACTACTGATTGAGGGATGGCTGATATTGAATAATTTAACGAACTGTGAAAATAAAGAATACGGAGCATCTAATCGCCATAACTCCCCCTCAGGTACGGATAGTGAACTTTACCAAATACATTGAAAACAAGAAAATCCCACGGGGCCTAAGAATTTTAATTTTCCCCAACTATGAGGACTTGGAACAAGACCTCTTAGATGATTGGGAAGAAGGCCTTTATGATGCATCGTATCGCATGATGAGGATCCTCATTACTAATTCTGAAAGAAAAGTTAGTAAAATAAAAGAAGAGATTATGAAAATAGAAAGGGAAATTGCTGACATAAACCTCAAGGATGCCATTGCTAAGAACTATGAAATCCTGAAAAAGGAATTGGTGGCATATCAGATCTATTTGAAAGACAAAAAACAGAAAAAAATTATAAGAGATGAGGCAGATTATGCAAGCGGCCGCATCTTTACTTTTTCTAAAAAGTATGACGATGTTTCATCTAAAATGATTAGAAACCAAGGAACTACTGAAAAGGCAGAAAGTGTGTCTTCCAACAATAGTACTTCTCTTTCTTCCATTGATAGTGAACCGGGGGAAGGAGTGAGCAATCTAGAAACCTCTACCTCGTCCCATTTTTTAAGGGAGGTACAACGTTACAGACTGGGAAACAAAAAGAAAATCCCAAACCAAGAACTAGGAGGGGAGGGAAGAAATACAAAAACAGGCGTACAAACCAGAATGCAAAGCAAAACACAAATGAGGAAATGAACAGTATATTGGATGTAGGTAATAATGAGGATGAAATTATTGACAATGATCTAAGTGCTAATGAGTTGAATATTGTCAATTTGTCAGGAAGAACTTTGACCGATTGTGAAAAAGGCATCCTACGAAAAGGACTAAGCTTTTGTGTTACCAATTTATGTAATTTTGTTGATGTTCACATTGATCTCTTCAAGTTTGTAAGAAAACTGAGATTAAAAAAGTTTTTTGAAAATCGACCGTGTACGCAAAATGTATTGGCTATTCACCCAAATGTCTCATCATTAACTATTGCGGATCTAAATGCTACACATCTTTTGGCAACCCTAGATAATGACGATGATAATATTGATATTACTGATACTGCAAGTATGCTAGAAATATTTTTGAAGACACCTCAGTAGACAGTGGCCTAAAGGACAGATCAAGATTCTTACCACCTAGAGTACATGACACCTTTATAGATGAGTTTTACAATAAGGTGACACTTCAGTTACATCAGTTGGAGGATAAACATACTGCTAATGCCTATTGCAAGCACACATATAACATAACCAAAAGAGAAAGGGAATTGTTAACATCACTGAGGGAAGATCCAGAGATAGTTATAAGAGAAGCAGATAAGGGAGGAAATATTGTGGTAATGAACAGATGTGATTACTTGGGTGAAATCGACAGACAATTGGGAAATAGTGATTGTTATACTCAACTAAAGGAAGATCCAACCAAGCTAATTGAACAAAATATCAATGCTAGTTTACGTGACTGGCACGAATCATGTCTCTTGTCAGATAAAGAATATAAATATCTACTGGCACAGGACTCAAGAAAGCCATGCATCTACATTCTCCCTAAAATACATAAAGGAGGGGAGGGATTTCCCCCGGGAAGACCAATTATATCGGGGAATGGGGGACCAACTGAGCACCTCTCTGAATATGTAGATGGATTTTTACAACCCTTTGTTAAGAATCTGCCATCGTATCTTAAGGATAGTAGGGATGTACTCTGCAAACTGGAAGATTTTATCTGGGACAGTAGTGATCTACTATTTGTCTCTTTAGACGTTGAGAGCCTGTATACATGTATTAAAACTGATGTTGGATTGGAGGCTCTAAGACATTTCCTATACAAACGAAATGCATGTCACTTGGAACATACTCTTATGCTCCTTGAAATGACTCGCATGATTCTCAGTATGAATGCTTTTCTACATGACAACAAATGGTTTCTACAGAGACAAGGCACAGCCATGGGATCCAGGTTTGCTCCGTCTTATGCAAACCTTTTTATGGGCTTGTATGAGACGGAGCACGCCTGGGGCCCAGGCTCAAAAAATTGGAGCAATAACATCATTTTCTATGGGAGATATATAGACGATGTGCTTCTAATATGGAATGGAGGGGTGGAAGAACTATTAGATTATCACAAATACCTTAATCAAAATAGATTCAATGTGAAGTTGACCATCAATTATTCAAGGGATTCAATTGACTTTCTTGATTTAAAACTGTATATAGCAAACAACAAAATACAAAGTGAAATGTTTGGAAAACCAACTGCATGCAATAGTATCTTGCATGCTGAAAGCTCACACCCTAGGTCTACAATTAATGCTATACCCTTTGGAGAAATGATTAGGGCACGGCGGATTTGTAGTGAAGAAAGTAATTTCAAAAATAGCATTAAAAACATCAAACATAAATTCAAGAATAGGGGATACACAAAAAAGTGTCTGAATCAAGCAGAATTAAGGGCAACAAAAATAGATCGCAAAACTACATTAATATCAAGCCAACAAAAGGAAAATAAAGGGGTAAAATCTGAAGAAATCCTGTTTATAACAAAATATAATGCATACAGTGATCACATTTATAATATTTTGCGAAAAAATTGGCACATGATTGCCACTGAACAAATGCCTCCTGGTAGTGTATCGAAAAAACCGAGAGTGGTTTATAAAAAGGGAGAAACATTAAAAAAGATACTCTGTCCAAGTTACATTAGGAGTACTGATACAAAACCAACCACATGGCTGCCCAATAAACTATCGGGGTTTTTTACATGTGGATCGTGTAGTATATGCAAATTTGGATGTAACAAAAAAACGAACTTCAAGTATAATACACAGAAAGGATATACAATTAATACTTTTATTAATTGTAATACAACTTACACAATTTATGTCCTTGGATGTGCCTGTAATAAAATCTATATAGGCAGTAGTATTAGAAGTTTGAAAATTAGGATCCAAGAACATATAAGGGCTATAAAAACCAGAGATGAACGCTATGCAGTGGCTGTACACATACACGAATGTCACCCTTTGGAAACAAATATATGGTTTCATGCATTGGAACATATAAAAATACCAGAGAGAGGTGGGAATAGAGAAGTGCTCTTAAGAAAAGCGGAGGCCGGTTGGATATGCCGCTTAAGATCTGTAGTTTTGGGTCTAAACACAAATGATGAACTCTATCATTTTCTGTGAATCCGCATGTCCTGGGATGACCACAGATGGATAATTCCATCTTTTGCCCATCATGTGATAACTGATAAATAAACAAGGGGTACTTTATAAATACAAGCTGGCCCCTTGAACCTTAATGATTTGTCTCTGAAATAGATTACTAAGAATTGTTTGGGAAAAGCATACCACTGGGAGAGGATTAGAATAAAACGACTATAGTCTCTCTCCATGTGGCTTGTAATGCAAATAAAAGAATTTTTTAGCTAATAACCTGAGCGCCTTTCCTGAACGCTTTGCACACGATGCAGATCGGATGTTATTAACAACAAAACATCGAGAGGTGCATCAGCTTATCGGATGGTACTGTGATAATTAGATTATTGTATCAAAATAAAATCTTTTAAAATGATGCTGGCATAAACGAATTAGAAAAATTACTATTCAAAGATGGCGGAAATGAAAATATAATAATAGGCTGGACTCTAAATTTAAGTTCGTAGCAACAACCGATTATACACAACAAATCTCCGTCACAAAGATAAATTACATATTGTGTTAAAAAAAAGTGAAAAGGGAGAACTAAATAATAGTCATAAGGAAGCATATTGCACTAATACATGTGCATTTCGAAAAACGAGAAAATTCGAAACAAAATAAACCTTCCCATTCCAAAATGGCGGTGTGTACTCCATATATGAGAAGATTCGGAATAAAACTAACAGAACTCTTCCACTATCAAATGTTGATGTGGAATTTTATATTATCCATAAATGAGTATATGGCACTAATATATGTGCATTTGAAAAACGAGAAGATTTGAAACATACTAAAACCTTCCCATTCCAAAATGGCGGTGCGCTTTTTATATAAACAAAACTCTTCTACTCTAAAATGACGATGTGGAATTTTTGAAAGATGGTTCACCGTATCATGCTTGGGAGAAAAAAAGATCTGCAAATTAAACGAATAAGACATACTATATAGTGCACTATGGTAAACAAATAGCGCCGATAATATGCGCATTTGGAATACTAAAACTAAAACAAAATATACTTACACTATTAGAGTTTGTAACATGTTTTTAAATAAAATAATTATGTAAATATGATTGAGTCCAATTTTAAATTTCTTATGAAAATAAAAGATGTAAAAGGCATACAATCCACGACGAATTAACCATTCCAAGATGGCGGCCAAGATTAGGCAGAAAAATGGGCGAGACGACGTAGTTCGTGCAGGTGTTTTGAATCCTGATAGTATCAGCGGGGTATTTAAACTCGGCGAGTAAGCTGTAATTCGCTACTCTGATGCCACGCGACTATGCCGGCAAACTGAAATTGACAAGTACGTTTATGGATTTACAGATGGAATAGATTTGAGCCTAGTGGGGGGTGAATAAGACAGGAGGAAGTAGGTACACTGCCTAAGCTAACAGCCCTAATATATGTGTGATAAAAAAGTAAGACAAGACATTTTCACTTAAAATAAATGTTTATGAAATAATGAGGAATCTTATATGTACTAGATTGGACCTAATAGCAGGATGGAGGGACACCTTATGAGCTGGCAGCCTTATTATGAGTGTGCTTAACATATTCATATAAAAATATGGGACTGGGACTTAAAATTATCTCGCTGTAGATAAATAATTAACATTATCTATCTGAGAAATTGCTATAAAAGCTGAGTATATTAGACAAGTATTTTTTTAAATCACTATGCTCTTTAATGCGGTAAAGAGACCTATGTATATTAGATTGTGATGTTTATGGATATGAGTAGTTACATACTCAATGCTGTTTGTTTCAATGGATAGATAACTACTGATTGAGGGATGGCTGATATTGAATAATTTAACGAACTGTGAAAATAAAGAATACGAAGCATCTAATCGCCATAACTCCCCCTCAGGTACGGATAGTGAACTTTACCAAATATCCATGAGGATGACAATATGTCACTCAAGCCATATATGTGTTGTGCTCTAAAAAAAAAAATGATTTTTTTGATAGATATCGTAAGAGTACACAAAAAGACCATAAAGAAAGAATTCTGCAATTTTAATCGGTAGAGCACAGACCACAGAAAAATAAAGTCACTAACTAATGGTAAGCGATATGGAATTGATACTACTGTGTTAATGGCTAAAGGTTTTGTGATGTTCCAGTATGACTAAAAATATTCATGCAAAAAATATACATAAATGTAAGAAAATGATATGCCTTAGGAATGTAGTATAAAACTGTTCCTTTTTAACATTGAAATCAGCAGAGTGATCAAGATCCTATATAAGACGAATAAGAATGGGCGAAAGAAGGAGCTATATTAGAAGCCTTTTTGCCTTATTTTACATGTTAAAAGAATTGTTGAATTATTGCTTTGTTAGAAAGAATTAAGAAACTCGAAACAACATGGTTTGCTTATTTTATAAAACAAGATGTAATGACTGTTTGTAGTGTATAAAGTGTATTATAAAAATAATTTTTTGTAAATAATGTATATTAATTTTATAAATATATATGTATTGTTTATAGCCCTGAAGAAGTCCGCGAGGATGAAACGCGTTGGCTATGGTCTGTTTTAACATGTTTGAAAGAAATTTCTGAATAAAGGATCGAAGAAAAAACCAACTCTGCTGAAAGTCCATGTTTTCTTATGGAAGATAACCTGTTGACAATTACTTGTGTCATAACAATGTTTAATACTTGAATTGCATTTTGGGTGCTGGACCATTGGATTGTGTTTATGGTTATTTGAAGCGTTTAGCTTCAGGAGATTTAGGGGTTTTGGATCTCCGGTCACTAGCACCATATTTATATAAAACTCTACTAGGGATAGGTGCAATTGTGCTTTGCCCCAAACCCTTTCTTTTTTCGCTTAAATAAACTAGAGAGAGAACTAGCCTCCTGACTGAAGTCTCAGGCCCAGTAGACTTCATTTCATCGCTAAAGCCCATTAGCCAGCCGCTGCAGCCGAGGAGCGTCAAGAAATCCGTCGCACGGCTGTCGCTGAGCGTTTGCTGATCAAGTCATCGCCCTGCACCTTTGCGGGCCCCGAAATCATCGCTAAGGCCTGTTAGCGAGCCGCCGCAGCCGAGGAGCGTCAAGAAATCCGTCGCACGGCTGCCGCTGAGGGCTCGCTGATCAAATCATCGCCCCGCATGTTTGCGGGCCTCGAAACCATCGCTAAGGTCCGGTTGCGAGCCGCTGTGTCCATGAGCGTGAGGAAAAACATCGCTATCACACTGTAGCGGCATTTTGTGGGTTATTGACACCAACATCCAGGAACTGGGAGTAAAAGGGTCGCAGAGACCACCGCCCTGAGCTGAACTTCGCATTCCCCATTTGAACTATTTTTGCAGCATCAAGAGAGTAATATTTTTGTACAATATTGTGGCTTCCTCGTTATTAGGTCTTGTGATAAGTAAAGATAACTATTTTTTGATACCTACCAGTGTTGTGTCCCTTTGTAGTGTTCCTCACTGTCTATGGTCATAGATGCTTAACGCACTGCCTCCGAGATTAGCCTAACTGCTCGTGCTACGTTACCACAGGGTGGAGCAGGGGTTGTCAAAAGGGTGCAGCCCTTCACTCTGACTTAGAAAGAAGGGTCCCTGCTTGGATAGTGGCCATCCACTGACAACCAGACCCCCATTTCTAACACGCACCAATCAGTTACACTAGGGGTCAGGGAGAACAGGTCAGGAAACTCTCCCAACAGTTGACGACAATTCTGTTGCTCATGGGTCAGGGAGTTAGAGAGGTTCACACCCTCCACTGACCCATCTTGCTCCTTGACACACAGGAGGTCAGGAAGAGGCTCAGTTTCCTCCTCCATTCCAGCATTTGTGGCTAGCAGCATGCCCACTTCGGACCTCTCCAAGTGGGGCTTCAGGCGGTTTACATGGACCCGCAAAGAGTTCCTAGGAGACCGCAAGTCCACCAAGTAGGTGACATCACTCTTGCGCTCCACCACCTCAAAGGGTCCGGTCCACTTATCTTGGAACGCACAGGGCTCCACTGGGGCCATGACCCATACTTTCTCACCAGGCTAAAGCTCAATCAGAGTGGCATTCTGATTGTACCACCACTTCATCTCCTCTTGGCTGGCTTCCAGATTCGCCTGAGCGAGTTGCCTGAAACGCCGGGTTTGGTTTCTGAAGGCCGGCATGTAGCTATATACATCCTGGGGAGGTTTCCTGGGAGCTTCCTCCCAGCCTTCATTTACCAAACTCAGAGGTCCTCTTACCGGGTGTCCATAGAGAAGTTCAAAGGGGCTGAACCCTAGGGATTTCTGTGGCACCTCTTGGTAAGTAAAGAGAAGGCATGGCAAGAGGACCATAATCATGCCTTTAAGGGTCTGGTTGAATCTCCCAACCAGCCCATTATCTTGGCGGTGGTAAGGAGTGGTGAACTTGTACGTTACACCACACTCCTGCCACAGGGACTTCATATACTTGGAAATGAAATTTGTACCACGGTCTGACAACACCTCTCTGTGGAACCCCACATGGGAGAACATCCCCATCAACGCCCGACCCACCACGGGGGCCGTCACCGACCGGAGAGGGATGGATTCCGGGTACCGCGTAGCAAGGTCCACCAAGACCACGATGAACCTGTTGCCCATGGCTGTCTTGGGATCCAGAGGCCCCACAATGTCAATGCCCACCCTTTCAAAGGGGGTGCTGACCACAGGGAATGGCTGGAGAGGAGCCTTGTGCTTCCCCCCACTCTTTCCACTTGCCTGCAAGTCTGGCAGGTCCTTCAATGAGTGTCTGAACTCTTGCACATCTGGGGCCAATAAAAATGGGTGACAAGCCGTTCAAAGGTCTTGTCCTGCCCCAAATGTCCTGCTAAAGACACATCATGAGCCAGCCCCAGTAGGAAGGCTCTGAAGCGCTGGGGTACCACCAGCACACTGGCTGACCCAGGCTCAGCTACCTTAGGCTCAGTATACAGGAGACCATTTTCCCAGTAGATCCATTGTGATCCAGACTGATCACCTGCTGCCTGGTTTGTGGCCTGTTGCCGCAAAACCACAAGAGAAGGGCACTTTTTCTGCTCCTGGAGGAACCTCCTTCTTGCTGCAAATGGGTCAGCTCAGGCAGGTCTCCCAGTTCAGCAACTTGTTCCCCTGTTGGTTCCAGGGCATCCCCCTCAAGGTCTGCCTCCTCCTGGACAGTGGGAACTTCAGGGGCTGGATTCCCGTGTCCCCTACCTCTTATCTTTAAGGCAGGTACCTGGGCCACTCTCTCAGGCTCCAGGCCCTCTTGAACACCCTTACTGGCTGTCATTGACCGGCTGGTCACACACGCCCACTCAGGCAGACCCAACATCTTCAAATGAGCACTTCGCTCCACCTTAGCCCAATGGGAGCTCTCCAAATCGTTACCCAACTGACAGCCAACAGGCATGGCTTGCCTCACAGCTACTTGAAGAGTACCAGAGACCGCCCCCCTCCCCCACTCGAAGGGAACCTGAGCCACCTTGCAGTGGCTCTCTGTGTTGTCAGCGGCAACAACTGGGTTAAATGCATCAGGGACCACCTGCTCTTCAGACACCAGCCGACAACTGACAGCTGTCACACTGTTCTGGTGTTTCTAAGAGCCTCCACTCTATGGCCATTGATGGTCACCCAATGCATGTACTTTTTAGTGTTATCAGGCAGCTGGGTCCTGGGGACCACCTCACAGTCTCCTAAAGAGACAAGGGACATCTCTGCGGGACCCTACCCACCTTGGGCACCCATTTCCTCCCCAGGGTTACACTAGCCATCTGCCGGGCGGTGCACTCATGGGTGTGGTTTTCCCATATAGGGGACATCTAGTATCATAAGAGCAGTGGCCCACTTGACCACACTTAAAACAGGTCTTGGGCCCCCTGTGAACAGGCTTATCTGTCGGGCCCCTGCCTTCTTCTCAGGGGAGGCTGGGAACCCTTCCCTTGGTTCCCTTGGGGATTACTTTGGGGCCCTTTCTGGAACTCCCTCTGTTTACCCTTGTCACCCTGACTCCTCTGCTGGGGACCCTGCCCACCTTTGGCGCAGTCTCACACATGACCCTTGTGGGCCCGGGTGCTCACACAGCCGTCCACTTCCTCAGCAAGCTTCCTAGGATTAGTCAGCTACTATCAATCAGGTGCTGGCGTAGCTCTGGAAAACAATTATTGGACAAGTGCTCTCATGCAAACAAATCATAGAGCGTCTCAAAGTTATCCACTTTGTTACCTTTTACCTAACCATCCAATGCTCTGCAAAAGAAAGACACATATTCCACCCATGTGGTAGACTCCAGTTTCTTGCAATTCCTAAACCGTTGTATGTACAACTCTGGGGTCAAACCATATCTGGACATTAGGGTTCCCTTCATGTGGGCATAGGACACCTGCTCCTCTGTAGGCAAATCTAACAAGGTGTCCCGCCCATCACTAACAAAGCGGCCCTACAACGCCGCTCCCCAATCCTTCTCAGGGACCTGGTGGGCAAACATTGCAGAGCTTCATACACCCTAAACCATTGACCAATATCCTCATGTTTGTGGAAATCCTTAACTACTTCTTTGTGGATGTAGACCCTTGCTTTTACAGGCACTGGTGGTGCGCTGCCACCAGAGGGAGGAACCTCTAAACTTTTGGCTTTGAGTTCCAATTCCCTCAACACTCTCTCATGTTCAAAATGCATTTTCTTTTCCTCTAAGGCTAACTTCTTCATTTCTAATTCCATCCCAACTTCTATTTTCTTGTTCTCTATGTCCTTCTGACCATCTATTTTGAGCTTGGATAGCTCCAACTTATGCACCCTCTCCCTGTCCTCCAGCTCTCCTGGGGACAGGCCCTTGGAAGAAACACTGCTGCCCACCCTGTAAGGTACTTTCTCCCCTGTTTGGCCCAATGTCCCCTCAAGCTGCCCATCTAAATTATCTGCCTCCTCCACAGGCTCTTCGGGATGCTCACTGGCATTCCTAGATTTTACCCAGGCCCTCAGCGCTTTTTGGTATACCTCTTTCCTGGTGAGGCCTTTCAAAGAGATTTTAAAATTCTTGCACAGAGCCTTGAGGTTTGGCACAGTGTAGGTATGAATCCTCTCTTCTTCCAATTCAATGTCTACAGATGCAATGGATGCTGGCTTGCTCATGGTAGAAAGACTGGCAGTTCTCAAGAATCAAAAAATAGAAAAGAAGTTCCAAGGAAAAAACATTCTACCAAAATGTATGTGGTTGCGTTATGGTCTGCACTCACTAGTAGTGTAAACCAATCACTGTATATGAGTCACAAATGCAAGTCCAAATCCCCACCGCTGACCACCAATTGTGATTTGGGGGTCTCTAGTTGGCAATGGTTGCCACCTTTGTCCAAACAGGGACCCTTGCGACTACTCAGGGTAAGTGGCTACACTCCTAAAATAACCCCTGCTCACCCCCTTGGTAGCTTGGCACAAGCAGGCAGGCTCATCTCAGAGGCAGTGTGTAAAGCAGTTGTGAACACATACAGTAATAAAGGGAAAACACTTCAAATGGACACCACACCAGTTTAGAAAAATAAGTAATCTTTACTAGACTTAACACAAGACCAAATGACAAAAATCCACAATACCGTAATCAAAACAAGTCTTTAAAATGGTAGAAATAGCTTAGTTCACTTTAGATTGTAAATGTGACACTTTACTCTCAAAGTACCTGGGATGCGTAACGCAAAACAAACAAAAGGGTCGCAGGGAAGGTGATGCGCCGTTCTTTACACTCAGGGAAGTGGATGCGTCGGTTCCTTACTGCTGCGCAGGGGATTTGAGGCTCGCTTCTTTACTGTGTGGGGAGTTGACGCGCTGGTTTCTTACTGCGATCTGGTGCGATGCGACAAAATGGCGTCTTGGTTACGGTGCGACGGCCGTGTGGCGACTTGGTGAACTTCTGAGCCGCGACAGGCCCTGCGACACGCTCTCCGGTGATGCAACGACGTCCTCTGCGACGACGACCTCTGCAGCGGCGGCGGCACGCTTCTCCGGTGATTCAATGCGCCTTGGTGATGCGATGATGACAGCGGCAGCGGTAACACACTTACTCGGCGATTCGATGACAACTGCTGCGGTGGCAACACGCTTCTTCATTGTTGAGTCACGCTTCCAGCGACACACAGTCTCTTAGAAGGCCCA
Source organism: Triturus cristatus (assembly GCF_964204655.1). Taxonomy (NCBI): domain Eukaryota; kingdom Metazoa; phylum Chordata; class Amphibia; order Caudata; family Salamandridae; genus Triturus; species Triturus cristatus. Next base: position 1,151,472,778 of record NC_140583.1, on the reverse strand, counting down.
GCACAACAGCAGGCACTTTAATTCCCAGCAAGGGAATTCAGGAGGGAGCTGGTGGTGAATTCTTGTATCCCTGAGACTTCATGCAGGAGGTAAGCACAGTTCAAGACCTTGGAGATTCTTCTTCAAGATGATGAAAGCACACTCAGTCCTTTTACTCCTTTCTTTAGGAATGAGGCAATCACTGCAGGCCATCCCCAAACAGCACACAGCATGGGGTAGTCTCTTCCTTCAGCTTCCTGGTTCTTCTCCTCAGCAAAGGTTAGTCTTGATTCCCAGAAGTGATCTGAAGTTCTGGGGTCTGGGTCGCCCTTTTTATACACACAAATCCTTTGTCTCTGAAGGCAGAGAGTGTCTGTACCTAGTCAAAACCAGTTCTGGGTGCACTCTGCCAGTGCACAACTTCTTCCTTTGTCAGGGTGGGCCAGGGTCGTCAGACGCACCACAGGAGGTGGAGCCAGCATTGTGGAAGGCAGGCACAGCCCTATTCAGGCCCAGGTGCTACTCCTCCCACCACTCCCAATTCAGATAGGTCTATTCAGCCTAGTGCTGACTCACCCTGACTCCTGGAGCCACCCCAGCCCGGTCACTAACAAACCAGACATGAAATACACAAACCTAGCAGAGGCAGGATGGATGGTTAGGCAAGAAAATACCTACTTTCTAAAAATCGTATTTTCAAACACAGAATGTAAAATCCATCTTCACTAAAAGATGTATTTCAACATTCTGAGTTCAGGCATACTAAACTTGAATTTCTACCTAATTCCCTGAGTCAGTTAGGATTATAAGATGTTATAATCAAACTGCCCATTTTGGCCTATGGGAACAGGTAGCCTGGAAATAGTGAAAAACACAATTGGCAATAATTCACTATCAGGACATGCCACACATATCGGGGCATGTCCTACCTTTCACATACAATGCACCCTGCCCATGGGAGTACCTTGTGTCGCAAGGAGACCGATTCCCCAGGCAGAAGTACCAGTTCCCCAGGAGCGAAGAGTGAGCCCCTCGTCTCCTGCAAGATAGCGCCACCCCGTGCAATGCTAACACACCAAGGTAAGACAGATATCTCCAGGGAGCAAAGAGACCAAGAAGGACAACCAGAGAATTCCTCAGTCGCGACCAGCAGGGAGAATGACCAACCCGATAGACCCTGGAGCCCTACAGAAGAAAGGACAAGGAGGCAAAAGGGAAAACAGATAAACAGCGCTGTTCTCTACTAAATTACACACACAAAAGAACAGAGCCAGGGATACAGGTTGTGTACTCTCCCAGACTTACTTGGATCAATGCTTGTTTAGTTCCATAACATGGTCTCTTTGAAGAAATGAAATAAGGAGGAAAATAATTGCCGGAGGGCAGTCTTTCAACAGTCCAGTTCTCAGACAATCAAAAATGATTCTGGGGCATACGTCTGCCCATAGAGCAAGTTCCAGGTAGAAGATAGGGAAAGTAACAGAAGCAAAATAATGGGAACATGGTGTACCAATTCAAGATAACAGTACACTAATGGAATCCAGGTGCTTGTTGACAACGTGTGGAAGCAATAAAAACAAAATATATAAAGCGCAACCTCACGCTCTCTACTGAAAACCGGCTTTAGGCAAAAACTTCTGAAAACAAAAATGCGTTCAAAAGCACCAAGCCAATATTGAAAATGTTGACACAGCGCATCTTCGCGCTGGGAAGGCAGGGAATGGGGACGCGTCCCGTGCTGGAAAATGCTCAGTGTGTCCTTGCGCTATGACAATGGGTTACAGGCAGCACGTTCAGCGCAGAGGGAGAAACAGCTGGGAAAGCTTCAGCGCGTCCTCGCGCTGTGGGGGCAGGAAGGAGGGAGATGGAGGCGCGTCCTCGCACTGAGGCTAAATGGGTACCGGCAATGCTGCAGAACAAAGCCACCACTTTAGAAGGCTCCGTATTGCCAAAATCCAGTAAGCTATTCCTCTTCAAAGCAGCTCTACGTCAGATTCGGGAGAGTAGGTCAAACAAGGGTTAGTCTAGGAGAAGGTATGGGCAAGGTTCTAGACGAAGGAAAGCCAAGCACTGGGATACAGGATCTGTGGGCTTAAGAACCTCCCAGTCACATGACTAGCTCAAAGCAGCATGGGACAGCACACAACCAGCAACTCCTTCATTGCATTCTGGGAGATGTAGTTTTATCAGGGTACACGAAGCCTGGCGCCTAACACCTTGAGCCTACCTAAGGGGTGCCTAACATGTAGAAAAGGGAAGGTTTGGGGACTGGCAAGTGTGTACACTGGCCAAGTCGACATGGCAGCCCCAGACTGCACACAGGCTCTGGGATGGAAGGCCTGAGTCATAGGTTACAAGCTGCTCCGGTGGGTGGCACAATCAGTGCTGCAAGCCCACCAGCAGCATTTAATTTACAGGCCCTGGGCACACGCGGTGCACTGTACTAGGGTCTGACAAGTAAACAAAATAAGCCAATCATGGAGTCACTAATCCATTACAATACTTTACAATAGGGAGCACTTGCACTTTGGCACTGAATAGCAGTAGCACAGTGCCCAAAGCATCTAGACCAGCAAAACCTATAGCAAAAACACAGGAGGCAACGGCAAAAAATGGAAGGGAGACCCACGCCAATGGTGCCAGGTCTAACACATCTAAATTACATTAGTTTTATTAATTCTTCACACACGTTGTTATTTAAAGGAGGGTGGTTCATAACCTATCTATAACATGTGAGTCATCACAACCACATTTCTATTCCACGTTAAAAGAATACAGCATTGCAATTTAGTAAACATGAACCTATGTTAGTCAAAGAGCATTTACATCTAATCTAAACTCTTCTGCATGCTTTTACGATGCAGTAACTTAGGGGTTGATTACGACTGCGGACGGACCGCCACCGCCAGCCGGGCGGTGGAGTCCCTCCGCCTTCTGAATGCCTATTTCCACCGCCACATTAGGATGGCGGGGGGATGCGTTCCGCAAGCGTGGCGGGTGCAAAGACAGCCTGCCACGCTTCCGACACAGGCAATCGTTACGATTGCCTGGCGGAGCAGATAAGAAGAGGGTTATGGCAGCAGTGCCTAGCAGGCACCACCCGCCCGATTACAATGCCGGCTTCGGCCAGCCTTTCCATGGCATGGAACCGCCATGGAAAGGCTGGCGGACGCAGGACTCAGGCAACTGGCCCCCTCTGTGCTGAGAGAGCCAGTTGTGTAAGGGGATACCCATGGGACCCCCTACATTTCCATGCTCAAGGTGGCAGGCACCACGTGGTGTCTGCCACGTTGTGCAGGGAAATGCACAACATAGCCATTTAACATTGCGGCGGGTGCTGCAGCCAGCAGCACCCGCCGCAATATTAAATTGCTGGATGCGACCGCCACAGTGGCATCCTAATTAAGGGTGCCGGACCGCTGCCTTACAGGCTGGCGGTCCCAATCATGCTACGATGGCGGGCGGACTCAAGCCTGCCCACCATCGTAATCGGCCCCTAAGTCTTTTATACAATCTATTTCTTATGATTCTCCAAATTATAGTGAGCACAAATATGCATGTTTGTTATTTTTCTCTCAAAATTTGTCAAAAGTAGGTTTATATGTCAACTAGGGTTTCAGCAGTGTCTCTGCTTCATCAATCCCCCACTTGAAGGTAAATTAAGCCATCACAAAAATTATTTTCGGATGTCTCACGTTACAATTCTGTAGTCTTCAACATTTTTATCTCAAGAAATTACCACATTGTCTATCTTCCAATTCTATTTCAGAGCTTTTCCTTTTTATTCCTCTATTTGTTTCTTAGTTTTCAAATGTCTATAGACCTTAAAGATGACAACCAAGGTCAGTACACGAAATGCAATCGTCAAGATGAGCTTCAAGATTTTCCCCAACAATTCAATTCCCAGATTTGCAAAACATCTACCTATAGAAGAAAATCCTTTACCAATTGATTCCCAAGTACCATCAGCTTTTAAATCTTTGAAGTCCTTTGCAAGGTGTGTGATGTTCTGAATGTAGCCTTTGAATGTATTACTTTTGTCTGTAATATACGTGCAACAATGTTGCACCTTCACTATTCGACAGACTTCGAGAAGGATGTCTAACGCAAGTCGATTTTGAAGAACCATAGATCTCGTGGCAATCATTTCAGTATCTATTGCTAAGAATCCTCCAGCAGTATCAGTAGACAGTTTATCTACCACAGTAGACACTTTTTGTATTTTGTGAGAATTCAATATCACCCCAACAGATGGCACCATGGCTCCAAAAATATCTCCCACTATCTCTCCTGCACTTGCGCCTCTCTTAAGGCTCCTATGAGAACCTCAATTGGTTCCATCAGATTGACCCACATGATATATTTTGGGGGAAACTATCCCCATGTGACAGAATCTATACCACTTTTTAGGTAGATTATAATAGGCACTTTTTCCCCAGATATAACAAACGATCAACACCGCCCAAAAACAGTCCCAATTTTTTCAGAACTTGGAAGGTGTTGTCACATTCACTGGAACCAACAAATTTAGTATCAGCTTCAGTCCTACGCTTCAATATTCATAGCTTTCCTCTATGTTGCCAATCTAGTGCAATAGCAGTTTGGTTTCCCATTGCTTTGAGATCTGTTTCCCTATGTGCCCAAGATGGTATCCTAGAATCATTTGCAGCTTTAGCCATGATCTCTCTTCATCTACCTTTTATCGATTCTACAAATTCTTTTTCTACATTATGCAGAAGGCATGTTAGATTGTGTTGGTGTGCATAAGCCATGTTTAAACTTTGAGTAGGTTTAAATAATTCTCCCATCATTCCAGCTTTTTTAGTATCAGGCACAGGATGTAAATGTTTCCCCACAGGCACTTCAGAAAAGATTAGATCATAGTTAGGTTAATAGTACTGAAATTGATCCTTGCCATAAAATAAGCTTGTTAGCACACTACAAATACAAGGAATACCATATGTTACAGGAAGATGATGGTAGGTCACCCCTCAGAAACTGATGTAGGCAATGTAAACACACATAACAATATATAGTATCCATGGTGTCAATGTATTCGTACAACAATTTTATAAACACATTTGTTGAAAAATCCCCAATAGACAGATCTCCGTGTAATATTTTGTTATCTGTGGTACTTAATTCATTATGGTTCACCAAATTATTTTTAGGCACAGAAGAAGGTGCAGGCTTGCTCGTATGAATATGATGAGGTAAATGTAAAACTATAAGCAGATGTGAGGAGGCCGCCTCCCTGGACACCCTACCCCTTCTTCCTTTTCTTCCCGTAGAGCAGACACGAAGGAACGGCGAACCACGAAGACAGGGAGAGAAAGGGTTAACATCTTCCACTGCCTCTTGCGTACAGGGAAGTATCTCGGCGAGGAATGACAGCAGCCAATGGGACGTCGGAGAGGCGGGGCTAAGGCCGGATGAAGAGAAGGCGGAAGAGGAGGCTCGTTGTCGAGGACCGGAGGAACGAGGAGAACAGACCTGGAGCAAGGAGGCGAGCGATGAGGAAAAGGAGCGTGTACCTGAAGAAGACCCCATGGAAAGGTGAGCATGGACGTCAACCCCAACCCCATACAGGACATGGAAGAAGGAGCGGATTCCTGGACGGAGGAGTGGTGGACGCCCCCGGAGGAAACCTATGAGCCGCAGCAACTCAGGAGAGTTGCGACTGACACAGTACGTGAAGCGGGAGGGGGGAGGGAGTAAAGGGGGGCAGGGGAAAGTGTACCACAGCACTGGGCACTGTAAATATTGTACACTTGTGTGTATTCTGCATTGCTTCTCCCCACACCCTGTGCACCAACCCCGACCACAGAGCATGTCTGTTCTAATTTTTTCCTTATCTATCAATAGCACCGATAGTTTTCTGACATAAGGAGGCTGGGTTTAGGTGCTTTCCTTCGACCACTCATAGTTTTGCGTTATGCTGCAAATAAAAACACCACAAAGTACTAGTCCCTTGTCCAGCAGGGCGGGTGTACGTCAACGTTGGAGGGTTCTTTTCCATTAGGGTAGGGAGGACAATAGATAAACCTACCGCCATTTCTTTCTTTCCTTCTCGAGCCTCCTGGGGTGCCCTACCAAAGAAAAGAAGTCTGAAACACGAGAAAGAAGAGCACGACCACCAGCCCAAGGGACTGAGAAAACGCTTCTACCTTTCCCTGACCTGCCCTGTTGGTTGACTGTACTTTCCTCAATAAAAAAGAATCAAAATTGATCCCTGAATTCGGCCTCCTTGTTTTCCCTTCTGCCCAACCCTCTCACAGCAATGTTACAAATAAAACAGAAAATATAGCAAGTATACAGGCACTTATACATTTGCATTTTGATGATACCGCATTAGGATCTGTCGCTTCTTTGGAATCAGACCTTGTGACCTGTTTATGAATTTAGATTAGATGTTAATAGCATTAGCAACAAAAGTAAGTTCCAGGAAAATCACTCCTTTCAAGTCTTCAGCTACATTATTCCACAGCACAGTTTACGCTTTCTTTACTTTATTAGTGCAGGTTCTTTAGCTATTGCACAGTTCTCAAAGTTGCAAATTTCTTCAGCACAAATTGACTCAGTTCTTTTTGTTTGACAAATTGATTTCAGATACTTTCAACTAGAACACAGAGTTTTCTCATGGTAGCTCATGCAAGCTTAGATTGTTGTAGCAAAAGGTGTGATATGCTTTTTTCTAGTCGTTTAGTACCAGATAAGTTCATTCAGGTGGAGCATATTTATGACTTGGTACTCTACTCTTTTGGACCTCCTCACTGATGGTCCCTCATCACCACTGTCGCTTTGCTCTTACTGACTAGAGGCTTCATCAATGGTTCGGGACACTCTTCTTTCTGTTAAAATGTGTCTCAATCCATCTTGTCTTCTGAGCCAACAGTCTCCAGGTGCTACTCGCATCTGTTCCATTTGGCAAGATCAAAATTATGCCTGGTCAGCTTTTCCTCCTGTGGCTCTTGGACCTTCCTCGGAATCAGTGCACAGTGTCCCAGTAGCTGGAGCCCTCTCTACGGTATCGCTAACCTGAGACAGCTATCTCTCTGCAACCACCTGAACATCTGAAACAGGTACTGTATCATCAAGAGGACATGGGATCCTGCAAGTGTGGGCAACGTGCACCCAATTTGAATACCACCACACACTTCACAGCAGTTGTGGTTACCAGGATCACCTGGAACTGCACACGCCAACGCGGTTCCAAACACAACTTGCGCAAGTGTTTATTCACCAGGTCCCAGTCACCTGGACTAAGGCCATGGCACTGCTCCTGTTGAGGTGAAGTAGCAGCTTCCCCAATCTGCTGAGACACAGAACATACTATGTCAGCCAGACCTTTACAATAATCAAGCACCTAATCATCTTCAATATATAGCCAATGAATTGGCTGGAACTGCAGGCTGTCTCATAGCCCTCCCCATAACAATTTTATGAGCAAATAGTCCTGCTCTTCTGTCCGGGGTACTTCTCAAACTCATCTCAAACTCATCAACAAAAGAGGCAATGCATCAGGCCATCTCAGTGAAGTCGAAGCACACACATTTGCCAATCTGGATTTCAGTGTTCCGTTTATTTTCTCCACAATTCCAGAGACTTCTGGACAATATGCACAATGTAGCTTCTGGTCAATTTGGAATGTTGCACACAACAGCCTTAAGACCTCATTATTAAAGTGTGTCCCTGGGTCTGATTCCAAAGAAGATGGAAATCCAAAATGCAGTATTAACTCCCTCAGCAGTAACTTAGCTAAAGTGAAACTGTCATTTCGTCTTGTTGGGTAGGCCTCTACCTTGGGAACACACGCACAATCACAAGAATGTATTCAAACCATTATATGTGTTTGAAAGATTGAGAGGGACCCCTTAACAACCAAGGGAGATAGGGTACTTAACCCAGATAAAAGAAAATGTTCCCTTGATCCACCAATTAAGAGAGCATAAAGTATTATGTCAGAAAGGAAGTTTTGTTTGGGAGATAAATTTTTTCTTTATTTTATAAAAACATATTCATCCTTGTAGATCATACAAATTCATTAAACATTTCATAAACATCAAATTATTAAAAACCTCCTAAAAGACCTCCCCCGGGCACAGGCGTGGCTGCCCGGCCTTTTAGACACGCTGGGCCTGGTGGACTGCTGGCGCTTAAAGCATCCTGGATTGCAACAGTACACCTTCCACTCGGGGGCCCTTGGTAGCCTCTCGCGGCTTGATTACATCCTTGTCCCGGCGGCCCATGCAGGGAGGGTGGGGGAGGTGCGCCATTTGGCACGGGGTATCTCAGACCACTCCCCATTGTTGTTGCATTTCGATGTTTTCCCGAGGGGGGATGGCAGGGTGGCTCCGATTAATGCATGGTATTTGCGCGACCCCACCATTCGTGCCGACTTGATCAAATCCTTACAGCGCTATTTCGATGAGAATGTGGGGTCGGTCCCGTCTGCCATCTCCCTGTGGGAGGCTTTCAAGGTGGTTCTTAGAGGGGAGGCTCTCTCCTTTATTTCCAATGCCCGGCGGCGCGAGCGGGAGGAGGTGACCCGGGTTGAGGCCGAGATTGCAGAACTGGAGGGTGACCTGGGGAGCGGGGTAACAGACGCCAAGTTGCATGTTTTGCATTTAAAGCAGGCGGCCTATCGGGCCCTCGTCACGGAGGCGGCCAGGGGCCTCGGTAGAGAGCAGCAGGGGCGATTGTATGATGTGGGTGACAAGGCTGGCAAATTGATTGCGTGGTTGGATAAGAGGGAGAGAGCGAGCCGCGTGGTGCCTTTGATTGAGAGCGTGGATGGTGTGTGTGTCACCGAGCCGGAAGCCATTGTCTCCTGCTTCGCGGACTATTTCCGCGAAGTCTACTCCCCGGTTTCTCCCTGCTCGGAGGAAGATTCCCATGCCTTGCTTCGGGACATCGCACTGCCCTCCCTTACGGTGGAGGACAGGGATTCGCTGGACGCCCCGCCCACCTCGGACGAAATTGCCTCGGCTATTCGCTCGGTTGCATCCGGCAAGGCCATGGGCCCCAATGGTATTCCCATTGAGCTATACAAACTACGCCCGGATGTGTTGGCGCCCCACCTGCGCGCGATGTTCCTTGCGGCCCACTCGCGGGGCTCCCTCCCGCCGGACCAGCGTCTGGCTACAATTGTGGTGATCCATAAGGAGGGGAAGCCCCGTGAACGGGTCACATCCTATAGGCCGATCTCGCTTTTGAACGCGGAGCCCAAAATCCTCGCCAAGGTGTTGGCCAACCGGTTGGTTGGCGTGGTGGGCGATTTGGTCCACCAAGACCAATCGGGCTTTATACCACACCGCAACACGGCGCTTAATCTGCGGCGCTTACACGGGGTGCTCGCGCGTGTCCCATTTGTGCGGGAGCCGGCCATCTTGGCGTCCTTGGACGCCACCATGGCGTTTGATACGCTCGAATGGCCATATATCTGGGCGATGCTGGCGAAGTTTGGGTTCGGCCCGGGTTTCGTCAGCTGGGTCAAATTGCTATATTCGGGCCCGTTGGCGCAAGTGGTGGTGAATGGGCGAGTATCGGCCCCGTTCGCGCTGGGGCGGGGCACGCGACAGGGTTGTCCCCTGTCGCCTCTCCTGTTCGCCCTGGCCATGGAGCCCCTGGCGGAGTGGCTGCGGTGGCACCCTTCTATCCGTGGTCTCCGCTGGACCCCCGAGCATGAGGACCGCGTGTCCCTCTATGCTGACGATATCCTTTTGTACCTCGCCTCCCCGCGCAAATCACTGATCGTCCTGGTTGATGTTCTGCGCTCCTTCGGTCGCAACTCAGGCCTGGTCATCAACTGGGCGAAATCCTGTGTCTATGTGCTTTCCGGGGAGGCTCCGGTCCTGCCACGGGACTGTCCGATCCAGATTGCCTCCCAGGGTTTCCGGTACCTGGGTATATATATCACTCTTGACCCGGAGGCCCGCTATGAGCGGAACTTGCTGCCCCCCCTCCAGCGTTTGAAGGAGGACGTGGTGCGCTGGCGGCGTCTGCCGCTCTCGCCGCTCGGCCGAGCGGCCTTATTTAAGATGATGTCCCTGCCGCGCTTCCTCTACGCCCTCCAGAATACCATGGACTTGGTCCCGGCACGCTACTTTCGTGAGGTGGAGGGCCTCCAGCGGCGCCTGTTCTGGGACGGGAGGCCGCGTATTGCTCTGGCTAAATTGACGCTCCCGTGGTACGATGGAGGGGTCGCCCTCCCGGACATTAAACGGTATTACTGGGCCTCCCAACTAGCTGCAATTAATCATGGCCTTTACGGACCCGCCTTGAACCCGGCATTTGAGATGGACAGGATGCTCCTGCCCGGTGGCGACTATAATCGAGCGCTCTACTCTGGCGCGCCCGACTCCCGTCTGACGGGACCGACGCGTGTCATGGTGCGTGTCTGGCACGCGGCTAATGCAGCTATGGGGTGGAAGGACCGTTTGACCCGAGCGTCTCCGCTGTATGCATCTGAGAGGTTGGGCTCCCTGTGGACGTCGAAGGGCTTCGAGAAGTGGGACACGATCGGAATCAGCACGGTGGGAGATCTCTGGACGAGGGGGGGATTCAAAACTTTTGAGACGCTGCAGGCGGAGTTTCAGCTGCAGGGCAGTGAGTACTTTCGGTACCTACAGGTCCGCCATGCGCTGGGCTCCGTCTTCCCGGATGTTGCATCCATTCCGGAGTCTTCCCCCCTGGAGGACAGAGTGCTAGATGGCCATGTTCCGGACAGCACGATCTCCCTCATATACAAAAAATTGATCAACGATAGATCGTGCCTGCTGACTAGTCTCCGCGAGGCTTGGGTTGCCGACGGGCTGGAGCTGGACGACGAGGATTGGATTTCCGCGGTGGCCTCTCCGAAAGAGGTGGCCATCCCGGCTCGCCTTCGTTTCGTCCAGCTCAAGATCCTTCACCGGGTCTACGTGACGGGGCCAAGGCTTCTACGTATGGGTTTTGCCGGTGATGGAATGTGTAAGCGTGGCTGTGGTGCGTTGGCGACTTTCATACATATACTGTGGGAGTGCCCGAAGGTGGAGCGATTCTGGCGTGGTGTGCATGAGGTTCTACGAGTGGTTACGCGTGTCGCGCTGCTGCCTGAAGCGAGGAGATGCTTGCTGAATGTCTGGGAACCTAATGACTATTCGGTCCCGCAGACGCGGTGGGTGACTCTGGGATACATGATAGCTAAGCGTGATATTGCTCAATTGTGGGGATCCCAGAGGCCCCCTGCGGTGTCGGCCTGGAAAGAGCATATGGACTGGTGTATGTTTCGTGAAAAGGTGGTGTATGTGGCGAGGGGTAAGCCTGGGGCGTGGATGAAACTCTGGGGCCCCTGGAACGCCTACCGCGGGGGTATTTGTGAGCCGCCACTGCTACCGGCTGCCTCGCCTGCTCCGTCTCCCTAGATGGCCCCCCTCCCTCGGCCGCGGGCGCGTGGTCCCCCAGTCCCTGATTCACTCCCGTCCCCCTCTTCAGAGTTTTGCTGCTGTTTGGATCCCCCACTTATGGAGCACGTGTTGTCACTTTGGATCGCGGGTTGCCTTGCGGTTGTGGTTTGTTGATGTTGTTTTGTGTTAAGAAAATGGAACCGTACTGTGGGCATGGAGCTATGAGGCCTGCACCATAGATTACCCCTGTTTTCCTACGGTGCACCGCTGAGAGACTTCTTGCTGTATGTATGTAATATGCTTTTGATGCTCTAGCGGCCGGCCGTGTGGTTGTAGGCCCATACCTGTAACTTTTATAAACTGTAATAAACGGTTTCAAAAAAAAAAAAAAAAAAAAAAAAAAACCTCCTAAAATACAATACAGTTCAATTACAATCACATAAAAATATGTAACACAATTATGACCAGCATAACGTGGAGACAAAATACAAATTGTAAGATTCAAATACTCCTCTTTACGAGTGCACATCAGATTCAATCTTTAAAAATACAGTACATTATACATTTAAAAATCTGTATATACGTAATCTGTATTTGTTCTCTGATTGCGCTATCCACAGCGTCGACGCGCTTCGATGGTTTCAGAATGATAATACCATCTTTATCAAGACCACATAATTTCGTCTCCCACCCCAGTAATTATTTTCCTTTGTGATAGGGTCTCTATCTGCGCTCCTTATTCCTTTTGTAGTTCAGAGAACCCACATTCCTCTTCTTTCACCCTCTTAGTGATTTTGAGTGACGTGTTATATCTTTTCTTTTCGTGGTAAATGTGGGCTCGCTGGTTGCAAAGAGCTTCTTTCTATGGTTATGTTTTCCGAATTCCTGCACTGCGGGGTATTTTAAAATCCTCTTCTTACATCAGCGAGTCTGATTCCTCGCTGTGTTACAACCGTCATGTTACTTTCCGGATCGGAGCCAAATCTATGGTAATTTTCCGAATTCCTGCACTGCGGAGTATTTTAAAAGCCTCTTCTTACATCAGCGAGTCTGATTTCTAGCTGTATTACAACCGTCCTGTTAGTTTCCTGGCTCCGATCCGGAAACTAACAGGACGGTTGTAATACAGCGAGAAATCAGACTCGCTGATGTAAGACACACAATGCAATGGTGACACAAAGCTTCGCCACTGATCTGAAACTTGGTTCAAACCATGTCTGACAAAAGAGAGAAATCATAGCATCCCTCCCGACATGTGCAGGACCAGGATAGTATCACGCGGCAGGAGGCAGCAAACTATCTGGTAGTACAGGTCTCCCATCAGTGTACACCCCCACCTAATCTCCCTGCCTTTTAGATTACCCTGCTCTGACCATCCTTGTTTTTCAGTTTCTGGTACCTCATTCTGTAATGCCTTTACTTCCTCCCAAGTCTCTACATTGGACAACACCAGTTTGCAATCTGTTACATCAGTGTTCTCTCTCAGAGGATCTCCATTGAAGGCGTAAGAATTTAGGGCACAATAGTGCGCAGTCTCATCCGCAAAGCGGTTTTCAACTGTGACATACTCATTCCAGTGCAGACGGGCTGCACACTTCGCGACAGCAATTAGAGCAGGCAATGGCAATGACAACAAGAAGCTCCTCACACTCTCTCCAGTCTGGATAGGGGACCCTGACGAGGATATGAACCCTCGCTGTGACCACAGTTGCCCTAAGTCATGTACAATGCCAAATCTGTGCTGACTGTCGGTGAAGATGGTAACTCGCAATTTTTAGAAAAATTACAGGCTTGTGTCAAGGCAACCAGTTCAGCTACTTGCAAACAGGAAGCTTCAATTACACCTGCAACTGTACATACAGCATGAGCAGCTTTCAAATTCCCTTCTGAATCACGCAAATAGGATCCGTCAACAAACAGCACATGATCTGATTTCAGGCAAAGGGATATTGAGCATATAGGGACAGGGCTTAGTGCATAACTCAGTCACATCCAGGCAACCACGATCAGCCTCCTCAATCCCCACCTCATTTCCAGGAAAGGGCATCAAGATTGCAGGATTTAAACTTGTGCATCGCATAAAAGTTACGTTCTCAATTTACAGGATGATTTGCTCAGACCTGATGAGGCATCTGTTTGTGTGGTGTTGCATTTGAGTATGAGTTAGCAAGACCTCAACTGAGTGGAGTACGTACACCTTAACCCCTTCAGTGCCCATGACGAGCTGGACTCGTCATGGGCTGCGGTGGCGCTGTGCCCATGACGAGTCCAGCTCGTCATGAACTCCGCCCGCTAATACAAAGCGCGGCACTGGGCGGGGAAAGGGGCGGGCATGCAAGGGGTTAAGTGAAAGTCCCAATCACAATGCACCCACTCTGCTCCAAACTCACGCATGCTGCTGCAACTGATTTCAGACATCCAGGCAATGCGGCGTCAACAGGATCAAGAGTTGCCCAAAAGTATGCTAAAGGTCTGCGTGCCATACTATGCATTTGAGCTAGGACTGATAAAGCGCATCCCTCGTGCTCACTATAAAACAGAGTAAAGCTTTTGCATTCCCAGAGCTGGGGCTCAACAAAGACTCTCTCGCAGTTCAGTAAAAAAGCTCATGCAATCACCACAGGGTACTGGGTCTGACACGATTTTGTGTGTCAGCCTCTGAAGAGGTTTGGCTGTCAAAAGAGAAATTGGGAATCCATTGTCAACAATCCCCAACCATTCACAAAAACATGCGGAATTCTTTTTGAGTACTTGGATGATTTATATTCAGAATCGCAGTGATCCTGCCATGAAACACTTTCCTTGCACCTTTCGAAATATGTGTCCAAGGTACAGAATGTTCCTTTTGCAAAACTGCAGTTTAGACAGTGATACTTTATGTCATTTTACAGCCAAGTGATTAAGTAAAGAAATGGTATTGTGCGTGCAAGCCTCCTTTTTTTAATTCAAAATCTGATTGAATATGGAGGGGCTCTCCGTATACCCTAGTGGAACTTGGCACCATGCCAAAACACGACTGCCGAACCAGCAAATAAACACTGGAAGGCCTCATGCAATGGAATTAGGAGAGAAGGCTTGACACAAATCAATGACCACAAATCATTCAGGGGGGCGTGGTCAAGATGGCGACCAGGCAAGACATGCCTTAATCATCTCCCCAGTCCCACTCGCCCGCCGCGGTGCCAACCGCAGACACAGCGACACAAGCAGCCCCCAGTTAGCCCCACAGCCCGCAGGAGGCCCCGGGGGTGAGTTTGGAGTGGCAATTTCAGCGGAGAAGCCATCCGTGGCTGCCCAGAGACCGCACGTACGGGAGAGCGAGATGGTGGCGCTGGCCTGAGCGAGTGATGTGACTCCTGATCGAAGCGAGCTAATCCCACTAGAGGCACCACAAGCCTCGCAGAAGCTGCGGAAGGTGACCGGTTGCGCGACCTGCCCTTGGGGAGCCTGGTAGTCCTTGGCATACGAGATCGGGGCAGGAGGAGACGACACAGCGATAGGCCCCTGGAATGAGAGCGCAGAGTAGGAGGACGGCCTGAGGCATCGGGTGAGCCCCCAATAACAAGGATGAGGCAGCAGCCCTCGACGGCCGCATAGCTAGCAGGAAGGCCCCGAGACTGGTTGGGAGCAGCGTGTGGGACAGCGATATCCCGGGTCCCAAAGAGGCGCCATAGAGAGCCTGCAGACACTGCAAACAGAATAGAAGGCGCAGTTTACAAGTAGGGCCTGTCCGGGGCCCAGCAGAAGGGATAAGCTGCGCAGGGCATGAGCGGCTGCAGGAGGGGGACGGCGGAGTGGTGCGGGGGCGGTCAAGTCCCTGAGAGTTGGCAGCACATTTGGAGAAGCAGCGAGGGATACACTACCCACAGGCCCCGCATCAAGAGAGGCACTGCTGCCGTTCCTCGAGGCCGCGTGAGTGGAGCTCTTCCAGATTGGCCTAGGCCGAGGGTCTGGAACAAGAACAGAGGCGCCAGTGGTGGGGATCTGACATATCAGAGTGGAAGAGGACACTCATCTGACTCCAAAAGGCCAACATCTGGGGGGAAAGGAGTGAATATGGTGCAGAGAACACCCGAAAGAGGCCTTCCAAAGCACTCACATTTTGGCAGACGAGAAGCCATTCCGGGGCTAGGCCCCAGAACTAGTAGGCCGCACACGGGACAACACACAAGCTGGTGATTGCCATGGCGTCAGCAAGGGTGAAGAAAGACAGGACCCTAAAAGACATGCTGGGCAAACCTGTAGTGTCGTATGTTGGCGACGAATGTTGACACCCACCACACTGGCGGGACACGACTCAGAAGGCGTTGAAGAGCCGGTCACTCGCTCCTTTCTGGAGACGCTGTTCAACACACTGCGCGACGACCTCCAGTCTCTCAAGGGGGAATTTGCAAGAGAGCTGAAGAAGATTAGAAGAGATGTGGACGCCGTAGGGGAGAGAGTGGCCAGCATGGAGGAACACGAACAGTCCAGCGACGAGGAGGTGGGGCAGCTCCAACAAGAAGTGATCTGGTTGAGGGCCCAACAAATCGTTCTTCAAGCACATACGGAAGATTTGGAGAACTGGTCTCGATGGAACAACATTCGGGTGGAGGTGTTCCATCCAAAGAAGAAGGCTCGGATATCAAGCTCTATCTACAGGAATTATTCAGGGACATACTGGAGGAAGCATCGGACTTTGAAAACAGAATACAGCGAGCACACAGGGCAGCCCCAGCCCCAACACCGGATATACTTGCCTATCTACCGGACTTCCCCCTGAAGGAGCTTATCCTTAAAAAAGCCAGAGACAAGCCACAGCTTAAGTTCCGAGGCCATCCAATTGCACTCTTTCTGGACTTGGCGATGGTTACGCGCCAAAAGAGAAGAGATTTTCGCTCTGTGACGTCCCACTTATGCAGCCAAGGGATTGCATATTCCTGGGGGCATCCCTTCAGGCTGATAGTTCGGTGGGAGGGTGTCAGGTTCAGCCAGACGAAGTCCTCGGGATCGTGCCGATGCTCAAAGGAGTCCACCTCTAAACTGCCCCAAGTACGAAGAGCAACAAACTCGGACTGGTGGGATAGTTAAGTGGGGGAAGGAAAGGATGGGAACTGCAGGGAGGGAGACCTGAGGAGACACAAGAACAATGATTAATCCCAACTGACCATCCACTACACCCCCTTTCCTGCCCCGTCCCTCTACCTCGCTTTCATCTGATGGGGACCACTCTCCCTACCTGAAATAAAAGGTTTGAAGGCTGAGACCGGAAGAGAGGCGAGGGTGAATGCACATGTCCAGCCCAGATGCTCTGAGACAGAAGAGAAAATATACGGTAATTACAGTTCCTAGGTACATATTAGGTCTTACTATTCTGTGTCCTAGCACCCTTTCCCTGTAACCTACCCCTGGGTGAGGACGGCTGGTTGAGTAGTGCAGACAATCGACTGTCGTCACACCCTCCAAAGACTCTCTCCTAGTGAAAGAATAAAACACAACGAATAACTCAAATCAAGGTTCCTTCACCGGATAAGCACAATCTGTGAGAAACATAACGATACTCCCCATTAGAATTGGGATGACGGTGGGTTATAGCCCCTGAGGGGAGCAGTGTACTGTCTTGTCAAAGTTGCTGTATGGGGAATTTCAGAGACCTCCTATAAGTGGGGTGAGACACACGTCCCTCAACTCCGAACCGATACAGCCATACCAAGAAAAGGGGTCCGGGTCCCCCCCTGTAGTCTTCTAAGTATTTGATCGGTGGAGGTGGTATTAGAGGCTAGCTGGAGGTTCCCATCCTAGCACCATGGGAGTTAGTGTACTTGATTCTAGGGATAAACTTCTCCCGTATTCAGAGAGTCCTTCTCTGCACGAGCTCTTAAAGTACTGGCTCTCCACTAGAGAAAAGGCTTGCAACCACAACTTGCTCGCGCTGAACACGCTCCCCTGCACGAGATGCCCGTCGGCACTCTCACCAACAGAGGGGCGATAGCAGCGTCTGAGCAAAGAGCGGTCCGGCCGCCTCCAACACCAACAATATACTCTGGGTAGGTTTCTCCGCACGAGATGCACGACCGCTATCTCACCAACGGAGAAACACACAGCAAAACAAAGGCAGAAGCAGGCACGATACTCTGTGGTGGAGGATGAGCCTCGTTATTGTCCCTCTGCATGAGACGCGAGGCTGCAGTCTCTCCAACAGAGGAACACTCGACAAAGCCTGCTCTCCCCACGTACTACTAGACCAAAGTAGCGCGTACTCATGGTACCGCTTGAAGCCAGGAAGTCTCAATCCACCGAAGGATCTCCAGGGTCTGCAAAATCCGAACGCCATCCGGAGCTCGAATCAACGGCACCGCTGAGTTAGAGAGGAACTCCTATATCCGGGTCCGTGCATAGCGTGGATCACGTGGAACGTGATGACGCTGAGCATGTAGGGAACTGTAGCTCTTTCAGAGAGCGCTATACTTAATGGTAGCGCCGTCTCCGTGATGCCGTCAGTGTTTACCGTGATCGCGTTATGACAGAGGGTAAATTGCTCCAACTACGATCACTCCAAGACGCATCCTGGGTCCTGGGCATAGGTAACCTACAGCAAGAAGAGCCGGGGGAAACGGGATCTCCAGCTCCTTGAGATCGATGGCAGTGGGCAGGCAGAGACCGCAACAAGGAGCGCGCTAAAAGGCAGGACCCAGAGACAATGGCGCAAGAAAGACAAGCGGTTATAGAATCACTGGCCTCCGAGAGATCTCCGCTGAAGCCAGAACAGTCTGAAGGGGACAGATATGTGCATGAAAAGAGATGTGGTGGGCGGTGGGTGGCAGAACCGGGACCTGGGGCAGGGGGTCGCACGGCCACAACATGCGCCCAACTTTGAATCCTTTCAGAGACACGCGGATTCGACCTGTGGGTCTCAGACTAATGTGGGCTATTTTTTATTTTCTTGTTGGGGTTAGGGAGGGACGGTAGGAGGGAGGTATTCACAGACAGGTAACTACAGAAGAGGCCTGTGAGTAATCAAGGGACAGGTAGGGTCTTACGTGAAGGGGAAGACGAAGGATCCAACCCACTTCCTCATCCAATGTCACATAACATGTTAAAAGTCTTCACACTTAATGTGAAAGGGCTAAATAATCCTATTAAGAGGAGAGCCATCCTCCCATTCCTAGAAAACTCAGAAGCAGCCATCTGTCTCCTACAGGAGACTCACCAGCTGTCCAAAGATTGGCACTGTCTTAGGGCACCTCATTAATTTTTCTCTTGCACCACGGATAAGAAAGCGGGGTGGCCTTATTAGTCGCTAGGAGCTTTAGAGGAGAAGTTTGAGACAGGGTGGCAGAGGTTAAAGGGAGATTACTAGCCTACACCTTCATGGTTGGGGGCAACCCTATCATGATAGGGTCAATCTATGCACCTACCTCAGGTCATGAAAGGTTTCTGAAGTCCGCAATCTCTGAAGTTATGATTACCCCATCTAGGATGGTAGTAGTGGGGGGCGACCTGAACATCGTCAGGGACGCAGCCAAAGACAGATCCGGGAGTCGTTTCAGCCACACAGGGGTGATGTCAAACGAAGGGAAAGAGTGGTACAGTCCATGGGGCTGGTAGGTCTGTGGAGGGAGGGGTACCCACAGTCCTCGCAATATAAATTCTACTCACATGCGCACAAGACCTACGCACAGCTAGACCACCTCTTAGTAACAATCGAAGTCAAGAGAGCAGTCTGAGAAATGGAAATCTAGCTGGCTGCACTTTCCGACATTGACACAGTGAGGGTCACCATACAGCTTCCACCACAAAGAAAACACTCAAGGACATGGCGATTGAGAGACAGCATGCTCCACAAGCCGGCAGTGCAAACCCAAGTCACTAAATGCATATCTGAATACCTAGAGCCAAATGATTCCCCTGAGATATCTCTCTCTACATTATGGGAGGCTCCGAAAGTGGTAGTGCGAGGGGTGCTTATAGCCATCTCAGCTGCAGAGAGCAAAGAGCGCAGGGAGAAAAGGGAGCAGCTAGCAGCTCAGATTAAAGAGCTGGAGAGGGTTCACAGTCGCACTGGGTCACCGAGAGTCTGGTGGCAACTAAATGCTGTGAGGGCACAAATGGCTAGATTAGACCTGGATAGGGCAGAGTATGCAGCACTGCGTTTGAGATACTCCTACTATGTGGGGGGAGATAGACCGGGACGCCTGCTGGCTAGCAAACTCAGAGCGAGATGCCAACAGACAAAAATTCAATGAATCATAGGAGAAAGGGGGAAAAATACACGAAAGACGACGACATCGCAAAATTATTCCGAGACTTCTACGCAGCTCTTTACAAAGGGGCAACCGGGCAGACCACCACGCGACATTGTATTTGGAGGGGGTACACACCGCTAGATTAACAATGAGCCAGGTGGACACCCTGGACGCCTCAATACGAATCGAAGAAGTGATAGGGGCGATATAGCGCCTCAAACTCCGCAAGTCCCCGGGCCCAGATGGATTCTAGGGCTATCTTCTATAGAACATTTTGCCAACTCCTAGCCCCAGTGTTAACTAGACTTTTCAATTCTTTTGGGGGTACGGGCTCTGTTCCTGCCAGTATGTTAACAGCAACCATTGCGGTGCTTCCGAAACCCGGGAAGGACAAAACACTATGCGGGTCATACTGCCCTATCTCCCTACTCAATGTGGCTTAAAATTGTTCACGAGTAATTTAGCTATGAGATTGGGCCTGATGATGCCAGGCATAATTGAACCGGACCAAGCAGGTTTCATTCAGACCCGCCAAGGCGGCGATAATACCAAAAGGATCCTGCACCTGATCGATAAGGCGCACCGGACAACTAGAGACGCGATTCTGCTGACGGTCGATGCTGAGAAGGCATTCGATCACGTGGACTGGGGATATCTGACTAAAATATTAGTCCACTTCAGCATAGGGGAGCATTTCCGGTCGTGGGTGGAGAGCTGCTATAGTTCTCCAACAGCTACGATCAGGGTGAACAGAGTATCCTCCCGCCCTTTCTCCATTCGAAGAGGCACCAGGCAGGGGTGTCCGCTATCGCCCCTCCTGTTTGTTCTGTACATTGAACCACTGGGCCAAAGAGTGAGAGACAACCCTAACATTAAAGGCGTCCCATTTGATAAGGTTATATGCTGACGATATATTAGTATCCCTTGAGTCGCCAGAGAGCTTGCTACCAGCCTTCCTAGCAGAACTGGAGACCTTTAGCAAGGCCTCGGGATTCAGGGTGAATGTCTTCAAATCATAAATGCTCAATCTATCTGGGACCTCTAGGGGGCTGACGTTTGGGGGACAGAAACTCCCGGTAGTGTTGGCAGGTTATTCAATTCCATATTTAGGTATAGCGCTGGCCCCTAGCATCGAGCAAACGGTCAATCTAAATTACACCCAACTGGCCTGACAGATTAGGAGGGAGCTGGATAGCTGGAGACACCATCGCCTTTCACTTCTAGGTCGTATTGCAGCCGTCAAAATGTCCACCCTACCCAAAATACTATATATGTTCCAAACGATCCCGACATCTCCACCTAAGGGAACAATAGCGTCACTGCAGAAGGACATTCTCCACTTTATTTGGGCGGGTTCACGCCCACGGCTATGCAAGGATCTGGGATACATGTCTCCAGACTAGGGAGGGCTGGGGATCTCAAGCCTCATGGAGTACTACCATGCCGCTCAGATGAGGTATCTGGTGGAGTGGAGCAGAGAAGAGCCGGAAAAAAGATGGTTATTCCAGGACAGGGCAATTGCGGGTCTCTCACTGGGGAAGATACTCTTCCTACAGAAAGCAGACAGACCACAAAGTCTTCAGGGGTCACCCACCACAAAGTCTGTGATGGAGGTATGGGACAGGACAGCAATTAAAAGGTGGCTGACTTCGTTTCCCTCCTCAATGACACCATTATTTTGGAATAAAGACTTGTCCCCAGGGCTCGAAAGTGCGGCATTCACGGCATGGCAAACCACACCTTGCAAGGCGGCGGGACACATGTTTGAGGTAGAGGGGATCATACCGTTCACACAGTCACAGCAACATTACACACTGCCGGAGGCTGAGCGGCTCCGATATTTGCAACTGCGGCACTGGTTGCTCCAACCTAGTGTATACCCTCAGGTCAGTTCGAAACTGACGAGGTATGAAAAATGGTTAGTTACCAAAAGCAATGATAAGAAATTGATTTCGGAATTATACCGCATAACCCACCCCGAGCCAGAAAAAATTGGGCAATGGAGCTAGGAAGAGATCTATCATGTAAGGAATGGTGAGAAATGTACTTCAGGGCTAGACACACCGCACGAAACGCATCCGGAATAGAGACCACTACAAAAATAGTGACGTATTGGTATTTGACGCCAATGCAGCGAAATAAAGGAAATCCATACCCAAGTCCCACATGCTGGCGGGGATGTGGGGAAGATGGCACTTTATATGGTGGGACTGTCAAATATTAACATCCTACTGGTCTAAAATATTAGATGAAATTGACCGGCAATTTGACACACAGATACCAAGATTTCCGGCCTATGTGATTCTGGGCTTACTTAATCCACTGACTTTCCCATTAAAATCCCAGAGGGGCGACAGATGGGCATCGCACTGGGTGCAGCAATCCAGAACGTATTGTCGCACTGGGGAACGCGAACACCACCAACGTTCCTAGGGTGGCTACACAGACTGTGGTTTGTCCTGGGGATGGAACGAATCAATGTCACATTGACAAATTCAGAAGACGCATTTAAAGAGGTGTGGAAGCTGTTTCTTAACCTTCTGGCTTCGGAATTCAACAAAATCACATGCCCGAAATACCTTCGCCTACTTAGGCTAACAAGCACAAACTGAACCTTATGATCCCACTTGGTCCCCAACTACGATACACTTCTGTACACCTTGCTGTAACGATGAAGAGAACTGTGAATACCAGGGGGAGGGGGAGTGAGGAGATAAGTGAGGGAGGGACTGTTTAAAAGTTTATGTTTGGGGAAGAAGGTTAATGATTACAACACCTACAAAGCAAAGGACATCACACGTTAACTGCTAAATTTGTTATACGGTGGCCATAGCTAATTGCGGCAATGGATGAGGCAGTATGTATTGCTATATTCAGTGAATTGTGATGTATCTAAATGCGTTTGTATACATGATAACAAATCAATAAAAAAGATTTAAACCTAAAAAAATATATATTTAAAAAACAGTCAGCTTAAGATGGAATTTGGAATAGAATCACTGCTGGATTTGGTACCACAGGCCAACATGGGACAACAATCTAATTAATTTTGTGCAATCCTGAATAATATGGTATTTGCCATTGGGTTTCTGCAAACCCATCATTAGAGAGTTACATGGACTCTACATTATTTATTTCAGGATTTCATGCTCAATCATTGAATCAATTAAGGGAGTAATTCCTGCAATAGTTTCTGGATTCAAATTGTGTTATGGGATTCGTGGAAAATCAGCATTGGGCTTCCCAGTAATTTTTACTGGAGCCACATCTTTGACCAGACCTCTGGAAATAGGCTGTCTCTAACTTATAAAGGCAGGTCATCTCTCTTTAGCAGGTGAAATCATTCTGTACTTTCTATCTTTTGCTTAGTCTATTCAAAGACAACATCCTCATCATTTGTGTTGAACTCAATTCCCTTTGGAGTGAAATAGATGGAGCAATTTAATTTGCACAGCAAGTCTCGTCCCCAATAAGTTTACTGGGCTTGAATCACACACAACAAATTTGTGGAAATACTGAAAAGAACCAATTTTCACAGGTGCAGGTTCCGTAACTGAGTTTGACTTCAGTCAGTTTGCGACTCCCACAACTAGAATTCTTTCTCCCGTGATGGGTAGGCTTGGGACTTCCGCTGTTCTTACAGTGAAACAGGTAGCACCAGTGTTGACAAGAAATGAGATAGCTGTCCCATTCACCTTGCCATCCACATAAGGACCACTCTGGTCTACCTCTAAGGATGCGCCATGTATGCATTCCTCCTCCCCTCTCAGGCACCATCATTGTGACAGGCCTGAGTCGGTGTCATCTAGTTGGATCAAAGAATATTGTTGGAACCCATTCTGATTTTCATTAGATCCTGCATCTGTGTCAAATCCTATATTTGAATTGTATTTCTGAATCTGGCCATTCATTCGAGTCATCGGGGATTGAGGTACATTTTGATTTCTTTGTCTGTGAAGCTGTTGAGTCTGTTTCATGCCATCTCTCTGTGATTGTGCATTAACAACATTCTAGGTCTGTCCCCATTTCCTTGGTTAAGCTGATTAAACCAACACTCGCGCTTCTAATGCTCCAACTTGCAGCAACCATGACACGGATTGGTCCTTTTTAACACATCAATTGGAACACTCCGACCTCTACCTTGAGGCTGCATACCCTGCTGTTGTCCTACGCTCATTCCTCGCATCCTCAGGGGTTGCTGATAACCTCTCTGAACAATGAACATGGGATCAACACCTGTTCCACCCTGGCCATTCTAAACAGCTTTCATCTGAGCAACCATCAACTTTTACTTGAGTTTCTTGTGTTTTGAGTCAATTTAATCTCCACAATACTTCGCATAACAAAGTATTTTGTTTATGGGTTTACTTTGCTAGCAAATTAAATGCTGCTGAAACATGCTGCTAATCTCAGGCTACAATCCGTACACAAACAGATGAACAAAATGTCCCATTTACCTTTCTGACACATTTTCCATTTGAGTATAATGCTGAAATGCCTGCAAAAACCTTTCATAGTAAGCATTAACTGTTTCTTCATCTCCTGTGTTGTTCTGTCAATCTTTACCAAATCAATTTCTTTAGGAGAAATCTTCCCTTTCAAATAGATGATGGCTTGGTTATATTTCTTCATCGCCTCAGGAGAAGGGGCACCTATGTGAGCATTCCTTGCTGGTTCTGTTTCAGGACAATCAACAGCAATTTTACATTTTGGCCACAAATCACTCAGGACCACAATGTTTAATAAGGTATCTAAATGCTTCAGCAAAACCATTGAAACCTTCACAAATCGCCCAATTTGCTTGTACCATTTGACGGGATTCTCTCTCAATTTTGGGAAATCATTTGTAAAGGACAATATGTCTGGTCTGGTCCAAGGGACATGCACATATCCTCCCCAAGGCACTTCTATCATAGGAATCATCCTCACTACCTCGCTCCCATCATCCTTAATAACCGGAAACATTTGCATATTCACCCTCTTTGTTTCCTTCCTTTTGGCTCATCGACCGTCCCATTTTTGTAGCTCTCCCTAGTTCCTGAGGATAGCCAGTAACTTTTTAACCTATAATCTCATTCCTGAAGGTCTCATGTGCTCGATGTCCTTGTCACTAAAATCTATTCTATAGGATTTCTGCAATGTTTCTGACCATTGTACATACTGAAGGAAGTGTCCCGATTAGGGCTACCTGGGTCACTCATGACCACCTCTCAGCCTTCCATACAAATGAAGAGTCGGTCAGACAGTAGAGCATACAAACCAAAGTTATTTTATTATTATTGCGATCGAGTAGGGTCCGGTCTGACCACCCTCCCTAGATGACTGCCGAGGGACTGACCCCGTCCACAAGGTAAAGTTAGATATACATTTTCAACACCTCTAAGACCCGCCCAGACTGGAATTTTCCAGCCTGGGCACAGATGAGCAAAGAAGGATGAGCTACCAACCTGAGACCGGGGACACACTATCTTAGCTTCAAGGTTACTCAGCCCGTGCCCGTCTCTCTGAGAGTAGGAGCAAGGCTACATACAAGAAAAGGCATGCAAACACAGAACAAGCTATTCATTAGTGCAACGAAGCTCAACCTTGAATAATAAAAAGAAACAATTGAGGCTGCTTGTTGCTGAGGCAGACAGTATGAGACAGAAGCTTCATTTTGATCATGGCACAAAATGGCGGCTGAATACAAAATGGTGCCACAACTGCTAACTGAACTCGCACAATGCTAGAAGGAGTCAGATAGACATATTTTCAGTCCAACAGACATATTTTCAGTCCAACAGCATTTGCTAACAATTTTGTCTAATGCATAGGGGATAGTAATAAGTGATCTTGTCAAAAGACTACTGGTACTCTTTGTATTCACCCATTTATCAGTACTCAAAAATGCCTTCGTCGATGGCCATTAAATCATGGACAGCTTGCATCATCATAGTCGAAGACTTAACATCATGCACGGTGGCCTTTGGTGTAGGTGTTAACTTCCCAATACAGTAAGCACAACAAGCAGGAAGGCAATGGATGCATAAGCAACAAGTGAAAATAACACCAGTAATTACTAATAGAAAGATAAGGATCTTCCAACCCCAGGATGCTACTAAACCTCACAATCAACCAGAAAGGGTCTAAGTACCATTCTCTTGGTGAATGTCGGATGCAAGCATGTGCACCTTCTGTATCACAACGTATACATTCGGAGTGTTGTCCGGTACGTATACACAGCAGCTACTACCGATAACGTGACAGCCCCTACCCCGATCAGCAAGGATGATGTCTAACACCATCCTGTTCTGAAGAGCAACAAGCCTTTTAGCCTGGAGCGCAGCCATAATATTTGTTAATATCCCAGCTGTGGCGTTAATGACCCATTCCACCACCCTAGTGAGGCGACGGATATTAAGGCTATTGGACGTAGGGCCCCAGAAAGGAACAATACCTTTCATAGCATAAGGGAACTGCTGTAGGGTAGTATCTGTCTGATCAATGTCTTCTGTATTGATGACCCTTCTAATACGGTATAGGTGGACACCCTTAAGCTGCAATCGGTGATCCCTATGGTAGTTGGATGGAGCTATATATACCGGGGGAAAGAGGAAAGAGACATAGCATATGCCAGACCACCCCCTAGGAATCCACACATAAGCCTGAGACCCACAAACGAAATAAACAATATGGGGTCGAAGTAAAGGTGTGCTGCTTGTTGTGCTCAACCCATAGGTATAGTTGCAATTACTCTGTCCCACTTGAACATTTCCAGAACCTTGAACACAAAAACTAGCTGTGGTGTTAACTACCGGCACTGGCATTGCTTCATCCTGAGTAATATTGCGCATCTGGAAAGACCTGAAATATTCAGTGACGTTAAATCCCTGGAAATCCAATATTTCATTTTGAAGCCATGTTACATTTTTTTCGTTCTCATATACATTCATGCAGGCTGTTGGAGACATTGTATCAGGGGCCCCTCCCTCTCCTGGAGTCAACCCTTGGTGAACACATATATATTCTAACACTGTATCATAATCAGCATAAGTCACATTCATGGCATCAGCATGGAAATGGGTATACACCATGGTAAACAGTTGAAACAAGGCCTCGCACCTTCCCAGATATGAAAACAGCAGGGACAGCAATATATAATTTTTATGTGTCACAGAAGGGAGCAGGCCACAAATTCAGCAATTAGTAGCGTTCAAGGTATGGTGCGCCTCTTGGAGCATCTGCAGGAAGACCTTATCTACGTATGTTTTTCTGTGCTCACCCTTGTGAGGGGCTAAAGTAACAAACATGTGCTTGGGGGGGTGGGTATTGTACCAATCAAAGAGTGCACAGGATATTTCTCTTCAAGGAACCACGCTATTCCAAGTATTGTTATCAGAAAGATCAAGATAATTACTATGAACATGTTTTACTCTTAACAGACCAACTAGACCAACCAGACCCATTCTGCCCGAAACACAAGGCTGCAAAGGGCTGTTCTCCCTCCATAATGGTGCGACCAAATGGGTACATTTTTAATCAGAGGAAAGGACATGCAGTGCAGCCAATCGATGATAAAGCAAGAAAGGGGCAAAGTTCCCAGCATCCGTCAGAGTCTCACTGGCAGACTCCTATTGATCATCTACAGTGGTGCTGTTGAGCACTTTCGGTGGAGCTACGCAATCGCAGCCCTTTCTGAAGAAATCCCACGTCGTTCATGGTAATGTACCCCCCTTCTTTCCGGGGGAGCATGTCAAATTCACCCTGTTCAATGTCTGAACAATGCACCAATCTCACTTTCTGTAAACTACTGTTTGTACCAGAGGCAAGGTACACCCTATTATTTTTCCTCGCAGTCCATCCCTACTAGTCTGACTTCTCCTTTGGTGCACTATTCTTCCATTAGGGGCACAGATTGTATCTAACTACTCCAGGGACAGAGGGGTCTGCAAACAGGGGCTCAGACTCAGAGGGACCAATGGGCAGGGGCTCAAACACAGATGATCCAGCAGGCTGGGGCCCAATAGACTGGGGCTCAAACACAGATGGGCCAACAGGCTGGGGCTCCTGGATGGCCTTAATCTCAGGTGGCACTGCCTCGTTCAACACGGTGTTGCTCTCCTCCGCGGTGGGTGCCCACGTCAGTCATGCATCTGAGAAGGGAACGAAACGAGGTATATGCTCCGTTTCAGTGTCGCCAATCCCATCGAGCACCCAGCGGTCGTAGGGCAACGGAAGGGGCACTCTCCAGCAGTGGGTAGAATGAATCCAATTCTTTTGGCCTTCCACCTTCACTGCCATCTGAGTTGTGAGGAGGACTTGAAGAGGCCCCTTCCAGCGTGGCTTCATACTGCCTTTCCTCTGAAAGTTCCTCACCAGGACATAGTCGCCAGGCGGGATATCGTGGCCTGGCCCCTCGGGAGCTGGCGGCAAAGCTTCGTGAATCTGTTGGTGAATAGAATGCAAGCTTCAGGCAACTCATATAAATAATCGACAAGTATAGGGTATTCTTTCTCGGAGAACCGGCGAGGTCGCGGGATGCCCCAAACATTCGCCGGGCAGCCAAACACAACCTCGTATGGTGCCAATCCTGTCCTAGAGTGAGCCGTAGCTCTTGTAGACAACAGAGCTAATGGTAAAGCATCTGGCCATTGCAATCCTGTACTCTTTGATCTTTGCCAGCTTCAGTTTGAGAGTACCATTGTACTTCTCAACCAAACCTGCTGACTGGAGGTGGTTCGCAGCATGAAATCTCTGCTTGATGTGCAAATCATCTCACACCAGCTGGATAACCTTTGAGTTGAAGTGACTTCCGTTGTCACTCCAAATCAAACAGGGCAAACCAAAACGCGGGAAGAATTTTTTTAAGAGTGCCTTCACCGTCACCATGGCTTTGTTCTCTTTAGCGGGGTAAGCTTCAATCCATTTACTGAATGCACAAACAACTACCAACACGTATTTCAGATTGTTGACTCGTTCCGTTTCAATGAAATCCATCTGGAGAACCTTGAAAGGGAAGGAAGGTGGTGCAAAATTACCAGGAGGTGTAGGGGTGCCTTTTCCAGGATTATACATCATGCATACCATAGAGTACTTCACTAAGTGAGCAGCAACTCTGGGAATGCTGTCATACTGCCATACAGAGTCTAACAGTTCACACATTCCCTTCGCACTAATGTGGGCTGGCCCGTGCACCATAGTAACCACAAGGAGGACATATGCATCCGGTAACATCCATCTCTGCTTTACTGACTTGTCAGTCCAGTGCCCATCCTCATCCAAACGTGCCGTACTTTCCTGCCATACTGCTGACTCCTCAATCGTTGCCTCACTCTGGATCTCTTTGGCATTGTCCAGAGTTTCCTCAAACATGGTGGCCTCTGGTACCTACCTGCAAATACCGTTCCCCTCCCCACATAATCAGTGATTGCCTTGTGGGCACTGCACTTCACTATAGCCAACTTCTTAGAGAGTGTCAGGGCAGACAAAAGACTATGTATAAGGGGTCCATTCTAAATGTGCGTCCCATGGGATGTGAGAAACCCTCTCTCTGCCTAGAGCCCCAAAACATTATGAGCAACCCCGAAGGCGTACTGGCTGTCAGTGTAGATATTGACGGCCAGTCCCTCGCTCAACTCACAGGCTCTAATAGGGGCGACTAACTCAGCTGCCTGGGAGGACTGATAAGAAACTTGTGATGTCTCAACTACCGTGTGCAATGTAGTGAGTGCATATGCTGCGGTGGTAGTGTCATCTGATAATTTGAAACAAGAGCCATCGATATATAGTTCCCTTTGGGGGTCAGAGAAGGTAACATCAGTCAGGTCTACCTGTCCCTTCATGACCTCCTCCGTCCGAAACAGACAATCATGTACGTCTATTTCTTCACTCTCGGAAGGAAGGGGAAGTAATGTGGCAGAGTTCAGAGTGGCACATATTTTTATAGTAATATGCGGGGCGAGTAGAGTTCACTCATAACCGGTCAGACATGCACTGGTAAGGTGCTGCATCTTGGTTTTGTTAAAAAGTGGGTCCACAGCATCTGGTACCATGACTGAAAGCACACAATCGTCCATCTCGTCTACATACAGCACGAACGGCTGCCCATAGTCGGGGGCCCCAAAGACCAGTAGCATAGCAAAGCGCAACTTTTAATTGCTCAAAAGACTGCTGACATTCATGTGTCCAAGGCAAGGGCTAATGCCTATCTTTAGTTGTTAGAGCAAGCAAACACTGAATAATTAGGGATCCAATGTCGACAGTAGGAAGTGAGGCCAATGAAGCCGCATACATCCCTCTGAGTTTTAGGGATGGGCATTTTTAACAATGGCACTAATGCGCTCAGGTGTCAATCTCCTACCCTCCTTCGACACTAGGTGACCTAAATAGATGACCTCCTGTCGGCAATATTGAAATTTAGAAAGGGACACTTTATGTCCATGGTGAGCCAAATGTAGCAACAGCTTAACCGAACTGTCTTTGCATCCCTGTTCAGTGTCAGAAGCAATCAAGATGTCAACCACATACTGAAGCAATACATTACCTGAGGGAAGCGTGAGGGAGTCCAATTGGGCTTTCAAGGCTTGACTATATATACTAGGGCTCTCAGTATAGCCCTGAAGAGCACGGCAGAATCTAAAGCTTCTGCCAGCTAGTGTAAAACCAAACAGATGACGACTATCAGGATGAATTGGGATACTGAAGAACTCATTTTTTGAATCAATGACAGAGAAGAATTGGGCACAGGAAGGAATCATTGTGAGTAGGGCAGTAATGTCAGGGACCAACAGGACCTCCGGAACCACTATTTTGTTAATTGCGAGCAAAGCAATCACAAAACGATAAACATCTGTTTTGTCATCAGGGGAGTATGGAGATGTCTTTTTTTAAATAGGAAGAATAGGGCTGTTACAAACATTCAATGCTGTCTCCTCAACTACCCCCGACTCAATCAGATCCTGTATAATGCGTAATAAAGCTCGCTCCCCCGCTTGTGGTATTTTGTACTGAGGAATATGGGGCAAAACAGCGTTGTCCTTAACTTTGATGGAAACTGGGAGAATTTGTAAGAGTCCAACATCCGTATTACCCGTGGCACACAAAGTGGGTGGCACATATTTAAACTCAGCAGTAAGGGGCGCATCTTTGGACAGATACAGCTTGGAACTCGTTACATTTGACCCCATTGTCATATGGGCACCTCCCAGAGAACAAAAAACGGTTGCATGCAACTCATTCAATAAATGTAAACCCATTAAATTTTCCTCACAGTTGGATGTCAATAGAAAGGGCGAATCCACAGTAAAGGGACCGATAGTCAAGGCAAGTGGCTTGGAAATGGGGCTCACAACCGGTACACTTGAAAAGCCTACCGAAATTTTTTTTTAAAAAGACAGAGCTGCCCCAGGAACCAGCGAACGAGAAACAGAGCTATTCATTGCACCTGTGTCCACTAAGAATTTCTTAACTGAGCCTTGCAAATCTGCGGTGACATATGGACCACACTGATCTACAGGCATCTGAATTGGTCCCTCACCCTGTCCCTGGCTGTCCTAGCTGTGAGACATCCCTGTCACCTCATCCAAATCATAATCATTGTGGTATTACTGTTTCACTCAAGGATCATTGTAGGAGAGTAGGATCTGCACTTATGTTGCCCCCACTTTTTTTCTGATGTTAACAGTGGTTTCTGGCTATAGTATGGCTGGGTCCCTGCTAATCAGGGCCCCAGTCTCTCTGTTCTCTCTAAACAACTTGGAGTACATATTAGATGCACTAGTGATTGGATACTGTGTTACCTTATGAGCCCCTAGTGTATGGTACCCTAGGTACCAAGGGCATAGGTACTTCACAGGCCTACCAGGGGCTGAAGCATGTATTATGCCACCCCTGGGAAGCAGACTAAATCTGACACCACAGGCCTGCTACTGCAGCCTGGGTGAGGTAGTGTTAGCACTCCTCACTGAGGTATAGGTTCCTATATCTCACCTTACACACACATATAAACCTATCAGTCACCCCTAAGGCAGGCCCTATCAATCCTGAGGGCAGGGTGCTTGGTTTACAATGTGAGGGGGTGCCTCTGCCTGAGCAGGGCCCCTCTGCATCTGGCAGAGTCTATTCTCTGTGGCTGTTTGTGGATGCGGTTAAACCATATACTCTTAAGTGCATTATAACCTACTGGTAAATGCTAACTTTGGAATGACTGCATCAAAACATGTTGTGTTTGGTGTCAAACAACTTGGAATCATACCCCCACACCAGTAACTGGTGTGGGAGTATGATCCCACCCTTCTAGAGGGGACAACATGTACCTACTGTGGAAACACGGTAGAAATCTGAAAGAGCCCTGGCATCACAAAATGGATTCCACCAGCACAGACACTGGACTGCCCTCCGGCTGCTGACTGAAACTCGCAGTGGAGGAGGCCCAACAATAGGCATCCTGTCACAGGGAGGTGTCACCACCTTCCAGACAGGATTTAGTGCATTGGGGCTGGGTGGGTGCACTCCTAGAGTGCTTTGAAGTCCTGCACTGGGGGAGCAGTAGGCTCCTCTGTGCATATGCCAGCTCAAACCGGTTCAGGGGCTACCTGCCCCTGCTCTGGCACGAACCTGGACAAAGGGAAGTGGGTGTAACCACCCACTCCCTGACCCTCCCAGAGGAGTGGTCATAGAGCTAGTCCCTCTCTTCCTTTAGTATAAATTAGGGAACCCTTGCCATTGCAAGTTAGATATCCCTGGGCGACGCTTTACAAGAAGAATCCTGGTCCTTCGACGTTCCACTACCTTTGGAAGATGGAAGAATCTCCCTTGGAGTCAAGAAGTGACTCCCCTGCTTGGCAGGCACCAAAAACTTGAATCAACGGTCGCAAACTTTCCCGCTCCCGCTGGAGTCCGAAGTCCCTGCAGCCCCGGAAGTAGATTTCCTGACTTCTCGCCAGCCATTGTGAGTCCCCAGCAAAGCTGAGGTGAGTGGACCCCACGAGTGATGGGGAACAGCAATACTCAGGTACCGTGCACTATTGTCGAGTACAACCCCTTCACGACGTTCTACAAACTTGTGCTTTGGACCATTTGTGGCCCAAGCCTCCATCAGCTTGTACACCGAAAATCAGAGGCCTACCCCATCCCGAGTGACCGTGGGCTTCTGTAAAGCATTTCCTCACGAGGCGTCTTCGCGATCCCTTGCCTGTTGGCTTGTGGGTCCCCTGAAGACTTTATTATCAAACCAAAGGGCTCCCCTGGTTGCTCCAGGCCTGCCCTCACTCACCCTCGCTGGGTGAGTCCCTCAGACCTTGCTGGTCTGCACCATTGACTTTATTCACTTTTCACAAGACTTGCTGTTGGCAAGGCTTGTTGGCTCCAATCTGGTTGCCGACACCTCAGTCAACTGCAGACGTCATGGGACACTCCGAATCCAGCTGTTGGTCATCATCGATCTCTCCTGGACCTCGTGGGGGAAGAGTCATAACACCCTTGATCACCTGAAATCACCCAACATCCGTGGGCATCCATCTTCCTGGCCCCGGGTCACTGGCAAATGACTGTGAACACTGTCCCTTCTGCTTTCAGGTCTTCTTCATCTTGAATCCAGCTTTGGATTCCATCGGACACTTCTTCAGTCTTCACAAGCAGCAAATCTTATTTGGCTTCCATAGAAAACAGCGACGCGACCCGACACCAAAAGACACCTATGCACCTGGCTTCCCTGGGTGAGGTAACTCGTGCACTCCGGTGCCCTAGTGTGAGTTGGCCCTCGTATTACTTACCTTGTAAGTGGCTTGCTTGTAGAATTCCTCGAAGTACCCTTAAACTTTAAAAATCCAACCGCGACTTGCTCCATTGAAATCAATAGGAAACCCGCGGCTGTGTTCTCACACTGCACGCGTCTCCCGTGGGTCTCTTACTTACCTGCCTTGGGTGGATTAGTGAAGCCCCAGCGATTCTACAGGCCGTAGGCCTTCTGCCCTTGCAAGTCGACTTTCCTAAACCTCTTTTTTAGTATATGGTCTGGTACGCTCCTAGGGCCCGTCGCGTTCGTTTGGCAGAAACGAGGACACCGAACTCTCAGCAGGCATCCTCCTTCCTATCGACACTTCAGAGGCCCGTGAATGCATGCGCGGTGAGTAGCTGGCCACTAGAGGGCCGTTCAAGGGACAGGAACAACACTTCCCAGACTTGTGAACGGCACCGGGCCGGAAGTCGGCGCCGGCGCTCTGACACCACGCCACTGCAAAGCCCCTCCTCATCCGAGGATCGGGGCTTGTCAAACTTTCCCAAACGAAGACACGGAAGGATTCAGCGCTTTCTCCTGAGCGTGTATCGCTACGAGAATCGAAGTACCGTCTGCACGGAGATATTAACCCCCGAGGTCCTGTACCCTTTTTTGCCGCCTGACAAGCCCCGCAGCGGAGACTCAGCCAGCGGATGGTATTCCTCGCAGGAGTGCTGTGCCTCCGCGTTTCCTGGTAACGGGAGCTTCGTTGGCGCAACCAGGGATTCCTCCCGTTCTAAAACTCTCGAAGGACCAGAGTCTCTTCAGTGAAGGTAACTGAGGAGAAGTCGGACCCAGTTCTGTTCCGGCTACCGCAACACGACCTCCAAACACCATTCAGGTATTTAGGAAACTACGAGAATTGCGCTTGGAGGTTAATACCCATGTGAAGGCAACAGGGTTGTTTTTCCTTTCGGTCGTTTTCCGATGATTTTGGTGTGCTATCTCCTCATTCTACTACTGGGGGAAACTTTACTCATTACTGGTAGTGGTATGCTACTCCCCTACAGGGCGGCCATGCTTGAATGATTGCCCTATGGTGGAGTCATCGTATTAATTGCTGATGTGACGCCTGTGAGTATAATTACTACGCTTTGTTGTTCAAAGGAGGAATTCTCAGCATCCCGTTCACTAACTCCCTTTCTCTTGTATCCCCCTCCTCTGCAGATTGCTTCTGCTGTTCCCCTCCACGTCCATACTGGTGCTGGTCGAACTGACAAGGACGTTGATACAGAAGTGTTTATTGTTTTATCCCTTTCCCTTGTTCCCCGTGGTGCGTCCTTTTCATAGGGGTGTTTGTTCCGCCCTGTGTGGGGTTGCGTCAAGGGGAGTAAGGGGACATTCTGCATGCCATCGTTCCTGCTGACTCTCTCCCGAGGTTAGTGGCCACTGTCTCACATTGCTACTGACATCGTGACAGGGCCCAAGCCATATTTGTGCTTAACTTATTGTGAAATGTTGATATTTGAATGTGATCCTGGCTTCTAATCTCATAAAGAGATTAGCAGAGTGTGTCTAGAAATAAATATATATATATTTGATATATATACCTGTGTGGTGGCCTTTCATTTGGTAATTCAAGAGATTATAAGGTAAAACAAGCTGCTTTACGTTCCTCTGAGACTTAGCCTGAAGGCTGATCTCCACAGCTACCACTAGGATAGCTTTCTTTAAAAGGGTTGTCTTAAACCTATCTACCATAAGATTCGAATTGGACTGGCGCAAGGTGGCCACTATAACTAGTGACCAGCATATGCCAGGTCAACTTCTCACAATCATCAAAATAGTTCTGATCAGAGCGACCCGGCGATGTCCCATCCTTTGTGAGCCTTGTCCCGATCACTTACTCCACGACTCCGTCCCTGAGAACCCTGTCCTCGATGGGCCGTGACTTTCTGCAATAACACCGGACACTCGCTACACCAGTGCGCCTCCTCTTTGCAGTACGCGCCCTGATTCAGCCCTACAGGCGCAGCATTCCTGCTAGTACGGGGAAGCTGCTCCTTATGCGTCTTCTCCACCTTCTCCTTCTCCTCTTTTCCCTGTGTTCATAATACTATGCCATACTCAGAATTAGGGGATGATGTCGTCCAAGTGGTCTCCGAAGCCTGCAGCCGAGTCACAATATCTGGGAGCAGATTTGTGACAAATCTATGACAAACAACCGGACAACTCCCTTCTACTGACAAATCCTGTCCACTGAAATCCCAAAACACACCCTCGAACCGTGTGAAAAAAATCAAACGCACTCTTATCTTTCTTCTGACGATATGTCGCTCACTTGTCCGAATCTACCCTTCTCGGAGGAATAAGGGAGTGCATATAGGTAATAATTTGGCCATATAAAGATAAAATCTCGGGCTTTGGCTTTTCTCCAGGCTTCCTTTCCTTATCCCATGCTTTATTCTGATCCCATGTACCACCCAATTCCACAGTGTGTTCCTGCATGTGCACCTGCCTCCAAATGTCAACGGGCACCAGCAGACCAAAGAACATTTCAATATCTGCAATTGCTATTACTGTTGACGAAGCGGTTTCCGTCAATTCCTTATAAAGTGCAGTAAGATTTTTCCTAGGGTCAGGTAACTGAGTCTTAAGGGATAACACCTCACTCCTCTTCCATGGGGTACAGACCCACTGTTCCTAGAATCGTGCCTCTACCTTTGGTCTAATGACAGCATCATGCTGATCTCAAAGCTCTGGCAACTCAGGGTGATATATGGGGTGGACTTCCCTCATCGGAAACTGGGACACTGTTTTCGGGCTCCTATCAAACAGCCTCCCTCGATAAGCTACCAATGTCGCAACATTTCCGAAAACCTCCTCAGGTGCCATACCAGCTACGTATACGTTATCTCTGATATCATAAATAATCTGGGGCGCTATAGCATTGAAGCACTGTTCCCACAATCCGCTCAGTGTAGCTGACATGTGCTTAAGGGCCTGCTGCTACACAAACGGCTCATAATCTCTCTTCACACTCCACACATCTTCAGTACTATAGATGGTATGACGGGCCCACTGAGCGGCCTGATTCGCTACCACCTTTTTTTCTTCCTCCCCCACATCAGATTGCATTAAAATTCATCCCAACCGCTCCCTAGCTGTCGCCCAGCTCCCGTCCCCCAGGCCACCTACAGGTGATCCACTACCTAGTACTGTCGGGGAGTGGGGGAAGAGGGAAGGGGTAGTAACCGAGTGGGTAGGCACCAATGTTGTTAATGCCTGTGTTGGGGCATAAGGGCTGGAGAAAGAGAACACATGGACACAATAGGCATAGCTGAGAGGCCAGCAGTTATCGGAGGCACGGAGGGCGAAGCCACAGATTTGACAGGAGGCGCAGCAGCTGAAGCAACTTAATCAATGACAGAGACAGAAACAGCGGAGGCAGAAGAGACAGACGCCTGGGGCTGCTGGGGCACAGCAGGTTATGCTCTCTGCGGGGCATATGGAGGTAGAGGGCGGGTGTCTAACAA
Organism: Triturus cristatus; assembly: GCF_964204655.1. Classification (NCBI taxonomy): domain Eukaryota; kingdom Metazoa; phylum Chordata; class Amphibia; order Caudata; family Salamandridae; genus Triturus; species Triturus cristatus. The sequence goes on along the minus strand of NC_140583.1, from coordinate 1,151,435,955 downwards.
CTTCTCCACAAATCTATCACCTTCCTCTCTGGCAACATAGAATTTGTTACATTACGATCGAAACTTCCTATCAGCACACTCTATACCCTTTTCTACTTTCTCTCTATCATACGCTACTGCCTTCTGCGTCACTGACTGCATTCTCCCTTTTTGGGCCTCTTTTTCTGCCTTCATTTGTCTCCGCTTAGCTTTCTTCTGCCATACCTGGAGGTAATCAAACATCGACTGCCTACTCCATTTTGCAAACAATGTATCCTGCAGGAAATTCAGTTTTTGTTCATCAAAGGTACCCGTTAACAGCCACTGTAACTCGGCATTGTCCCTTGTATATGTGTGCCATAATGTACTAAACATAATCAGGCCAAGGCCATGTTTGATATACATGTCGAAATTCGGGGTGCCCTCTGGAGGCGCAGGCTGCCTTTCCTCTAATCCAGCAACAGTAGAACAACAACGACAACTCACACAACATAGCCTACTAAAACAAGGCATCTTGAAACAAAAACGTTTTCACTAACAATGCCTTGTAGACATTTGCAAATATCTTGCCAAAATTGGTTCACATACCTCACCAAACCCAGATCAAAACAATACCATCTTCACAAAGAACTCAAACAAATTCAAGTGCTTGTCCAAAAACGATCCTCAGACCGTACCAAACTTAAACAAAAGCGGCGCCATGGCCCAAAGCAAACTCACCTCATGCACTCAGGTCAAACAAAGGTATTCTCCACTGCAGACTCCTCAGACCAAACGTTCAGATCCAAGGGTTTTGCCGTTTAGGACCCCAGCTGGGATGACCACTGACCGAGGCCCCGCCCGGTCAGACAGACGGGGCAGCTGCGAGTACTAGATTCTCTCATGCAGGGATCCCCAGTCCGCCCATCCAACCCGACGTGGCTCCGTCCTCCTCATCCGTCCGTGGGCAAAGATGGGTCACTCACCCGATGGGGACCCTGTTTGGGCACCAACTGAAGGAAGTGACCCGATTAGGGCCACCCGGGTCATTCACGGCCACCTCTCAGCCTTCCATACAAATGAAGAGTCGGTCAGACAGTAGAGAATACAAACCAAAGTTATTTTATTAGTATGGGGCTTGAGCGGAGTCCGGTCTGACCAGCCTCAGTAGATGGCTGCCAAGGGGCTGACCCCCGACCATAATGTAAAGTTAGATATACATTTATTTATTTTTTAAATCTCTTTTATTGAGTTTGAAAACAAAGAGAAGATATACATTTTTAACACCTCTAAGACACGCCTAGACTGGAATGTTCCAGCCTGGGCACGGATGAACAAAGGAGGTACAGAAGGATGAGCTACCATCCTGAGACCGGGTACACACTATCTTAGCTTCAAGGTTACACAGCCCGTGCCCGTCTCTCTGAGAGTGGGAGCAAGGCTACATACAAGGAAAGGCATGCAAACACAGAACAAGCTATTCATTAGTGCAATGGAGCTCAGCCTTGAATAATAAAAATAAATAATCTAGGCTGCTTTTTGCTGAGGCAGACAGTATGAGACAGAAGCTTCATTTCGATCATAGCACAAAATGGCGGCTGAATACAAAATGGTGCCGCAAATGCTAACTTAACTCACAAAATGCTAGAAGGAGTCAGCTAGACATATTTTCCGTCCAACAATCCACTACATATTTTTGTGTGGTTTGAGCGTGTATGGTAATGTGTTTACAGACGAACAGTAATTCATCATCCTGATGTGCAACTATCCTAGCAGGGCTTGTGGATCCTATAATCATTTCTTCCAATTCCACCTTGAGCCTTGCAACATCAAGGGACCTATCTGTTTTCGTCCTCGAAGCAGTTGTTCCATTAACTCCTGCACCAGTATCATTTATAAGAGTAGCTATACCAATCGGAAGTTTCTTGGGAACATGCAACATTCCCCAAAATATCCTCATCCTGACCTTCCGTTCTGACAATACGTGTGGACTGGAGAAGGGACATGTCAGGATCTGGTATTTCCATCTGGAGCATGTCTTCTATAATACTCTGTGTCACCCTTGATGGAGTTACCATATCACTATCATGTACATGAAAGGTTCGGCTCTGTTCCGCCCTTCCATTGGAAGAATTTAATTGAGTGGAATGTACACTTGAACCAGTGCTGGCTCTACGTGGAACGTCAGCTTGAGTCTGAATTGAAGGCTTCTAAGTAGGCTGTCTTGGTCTCACATCTGCAAATGAAATCTATGAACCATTTATCCCATTAGGGACAGCCAATGTGTGACATGTTTCCCTTTATTCCCGGACTGATATAGGGGAACAACAGGACCTATAGTCACTGGAACACTCAAAGCATCTGGTGCACTTAAAACAGTCTCATTGTTAGCATCAGGTACCCCTGTATTATCACCCACTGGTGTAAAAGGAGTGTGTGGAACAGGATCTATGGGCACAGCAGGTGCATCTGGAACTATCCCCGAATAAGAGTTTGTTAAACTCTGGGGTTGGTCTTCATTATAAGGTAGTGGACGATTCTGTAATAATTCATTTAAAAATTGTCATCAAATTCATGATCACTATCTGCAGCCGGATCTAGTGTTTTTGACTCAAGATCCTTTTTTATCCTTACAATTCCCTCCATCCTCCTTTGCTGCCACTATTACAGGATACACTCTAGTTCCCTCTGCTATATCTGTTCTCCAAGCCCTCTGCTGAGCCTCCCATCTAGCCTCGACATATAGATTTAAAGTATTCTTGTATATTCCCTGACATTTCTGATTCTCTTTTTCTTGAGCTATGTGCTTCCATTCACAAAGCGCCTCAAATTGCATAGGTCTAGGAGACGGTTTAGTCTCCTATAATTGTCTCCTTAAATTTTCAAGAATCTGCACAATAAATGTTCCATTTTGTGGGAAATCTAATGCTCCATAATTTTTTGTGAACTCCATCCAAATTTCAAGCCATATGCATGTGTGATATCCTCCTGCTTGAATCAAAGACAATGCTGGTGTGCCCTCAGGTGGTATGGGTACCCCTCCCTGAGTGGGTATAGGTGCATTGTCCTGCATCTTACTCTTCATTTCTCAAAACTTTCATTTTTCCCTAGATTTAAAAGGTTGCCCTCCACAATTAATTCTCTCCAATGAATTCCTTACACTTTTTTTTTAAACCTTTATTAAAAGTATAAGACATTGTCCACAGCAAACTGCCTACATCCCGATAGGGCCGGCACAGCAGAGCGACATGTTAAAAATGAGACTAATAGGGTGAGATAACACAGCAAGTCGCCTACAACCACATCGGGCCGGCTGCGTCAGTTAGGGCATGCAGCTATTACAGCAGCGCATAATGCTCCGCAAGTACATGAGTTTGGACACATCTTAAGAGACAACAACAATAACAGTTCCACTTCCGCGTTGTGTATAATTAAAACCTATATTATTTTTAGGTATCATATTTTGATCATGATGGTATGGAGTATTGTATTAGGGAGTACCAGAGCCTCTTGTGTGTGGTGTGTGTCACACTGGGTGGGAGTTCCTCTCACTTCAGGCCGTTGGGGTTGCGTTAAAAGGGGTTGTGGGGCTCGCGTCAGCAGAGGGTTCTAGTAAATATGTTTGCAACGGCGCCCATATGTCTCGAGGGTGGGAGGAGGGGGGCAGGAGTTCCGCGTATATGTGTAACTGGTCTTGACAATAGATAAGGTCCTGCAGCCAGTCTTTAAACTTCAGAGCTCTCCCTCTTCCCCATCTGCAAGCGACCCTTCTCTTGGCTAAAAGAAGTGCAAGGGATGCATATCTGCTGACTTAGGCAGTTAAGGGCTCAGTATAGCCTAATAGCGCCGTCAGGGGATCTTCGGGAATATACAGTCCCGTCATTGGTTCAATGCTGTGATTACGTCCGTCAAAAATCGACGAACGGGTGGACAATCCCAGGCTGTTTGTTGAAAGTCGGCTCCCTTGCTACCGCATCGGTCACAGCTATCGCTGTCACGGAGTCGTAGGCGCGCTGGCATATAATAAAGATGGTGAATACATATATAATGAATAATGCGGAATTTGCTGTTGGCGGAGATTTCTCCTGTGTGCCTATAACAAAAGGACCATTGTTTTTCAGTCAGAGGATGTCCCAGTTCTGCCTCCCATCGGGCCTTGTCTAAAGGTGATTCATAGTCCCTACGTTTCTGTACTGTGCGGTTTAATAGGGATATTACATGGGAGGGGGCGGCTTGTTGTAGAAGGGCGTGTAGGGAAGGCATGACGGGGGGCTCCGTGGGGAAACTGGGGCTGAGGGCCTTCACATCTTGGCGCAGCCTGAGATAGTAGAACCGTTCTAATGGGGAGGGAGTGGTGGTGCCAAAAAATTCAGCACTCAAGCGGAATTTGCCCTTATCATATAATTGTCCCCAGGTTTGTATGGACAATTTGCAGAGAAGTCTGCGGCAGCCACCCCCTTGCGTAACCGGGATGTCTTGTCGGCTGGATATGGGTAGAAGGGGGAGTATAGCAGGGCACATTGTGTAATGTTCGCCAGATCTCGCCATGCGCTGGTGGTACATTGGACCGTGGTAGAGGCCAGATGCCGCGGGATTGCGGGGGAACTCAGGAAGGCAGTGCTTGGGATCGGGTTCATATATCTGTCTTCAATTGCCAGGTGTGGCATATAGGGTGGGAAGTTAATCCATCGCGCAAGAACCACACTCCACACTCCACGCTGTTACTTGAAGCGTAAAAGGCCATTTTATTAGGACATGGTTGCAATCATTTAGACTTTTGTGGCGGGGTGATAGGGACAGAGTCGACAACCAGGTTAGGGCGATGTAAAGATGGCTTTATTTTTGACAAAGTTCTCTTTTGGCGCAATGTCCTTCTGCTAGCTATAGACAGCGGAGAGTCAGATGGTTTTTTCCCCGACGCCTCCAGGCTTCTGGTAGGGGTACGCTTCTCCTGTTTTCCCTGGTCTTGATCCGCACCCCTTGGATGGATCCGGTGGCCTCGCAGCAGTGATAACGGCAACCGTAAACAAAACAACAAGGAAAACCAAGGATTAGGACAACGTCCTGCTCAGCTCGTATTAAGGGACCGGGAGTGAGGGACACCGAGTGCTCTAGTGCGCTTTTACCGGCCGGCGAGTGCAATGGACAGGGTGTCGAGTGAGGGGAGGGGGTTGTGACTGCATTCAACGGGCACTCTACAGTAACGGCGGCGGCTTCCGTCCCACCCAGCCCGCTACTTTCCCCCGTACCTGCTCAAGCCACGCTCCTCCCGTGGGAACGTGGCGGGGCGACTCGAGGGGTCGGTGGCCTCCTGGCTTGCAGCGGTCTTCTCTGCTCGGCTCTGTGCTCCTGTCGTCACGTCCTTCGCTTCCTCGATCTCTCTCCTGTCTCCTCGTACTCCTTGGCTCGGTCTCTCCTTCTTCCTCCTGGGAAACGCCGTCCGTCGTCTTCCGGGTATCCGCAGCCTTTATCCGCCCCTCTGCGATGACGTCCTCGGTGGGCGGGGTTTCGTCCAAGTGGAAGGCCGCGTTAAAGGAGCCCTGTCCCCGTTCCAGAGTCCAGTCCTGTGTGGGAAAGGAATACCACTCTGAAGCGCTGTGGTCCGCTGGTGGCTGTAGGGGAAGAGAAGGTGATGAGTCCCACGGGTACCCTGCTGTCGGGGCGTAACTCTCTTCCCCGTCACACACCTCCCCCCCTGGATTCTCCCGTTCGGGGAGAGGAAAGACCCTGGACAGATAGTCCGCATTCCCATTGTCCTTCCCCTTCCGGTGCATCACTGAAAAGGCATAAGGCTGGAGGGAGAGGAACCATCGGAGAATTCTAGGGTTCTGGCTCCGGTTCTGATACATCCATCTAAGAGGGGCGTGATCTGTGAAAAGAATGAACGGTTTGCCCTCCAGATAGTAATGCAATTTCTCGATGGCCCATTTTATGGCTAGGCATTCCCTCTCTATCGTGGGGTACTTGGATTCCCTAGGAAACAATTTACGACTGATGAACAACACCGGGTGTTCCAGCCCCCCCTGGTCGACTTGTGACAATACTGCCCCTATACCTATGTCTGAGGCATCTGTGGCCAGGACAAATGGTTTATTGAAATCCGGGGACACCAGTACCGGATGGGTGGTGATGACTGTTTTAAGGTCGTTGAATGCTCTCACTGCCTCCGGATTGGGTGTCTGTAATTCCCGGGGTCTGGACCCTTTTCGTAGAAGGTCCGTGAGGGGAGCCGCTAAATCGGCGAATCTGGGGATGAACCTGCGGTAGTACCCTATCAGACCGAGAAATGCCCTTAAATCTCTTTTGGAAGCAGGAAAGGGGGTTCCCTCAATAGCCCTCACTTTGTTGATTTGAGGAGTGATGGTCCCGTCCCCCAATACAAAACCCAAGTAATTCACTCGGTGATATGCGGCTCGGGACTTCTTTGCGTTAATATGTAAACCTGCCCGTTGTAACGCTGAGAGGATGGTACGCAGGTGAGTCAAGTGATCGGACCAAGTTTTGCTGTAGATGACTATGTCATCCAGGTAGGCTGAACTAAACTGTTGGTAGGGCTGTAGTATGGTGTTCATCAGGCGTTGAAATGTTGCTGGAGCCCCATGGAGTCCGAAAGGCAGCACAGTAAATTCAAACAGGCCTTCATCCGTTATGAAGGCCGTTTTCTTCCTGTCCTCCTCTCGGAGGGGTACCTGCCAGTACCCCTTTGTTAGGTCCAATGTGGTTATATACACCGCTTCCCCCAGTTTCTCGATCAGCTCGTCCACCCTTGGAATAGGATAGGCGTCAAAAGATGAGATAGCGTTCAGGGCCCGAAAGTCCATACAGAACCGTCTTGACCCATCCGGCTTGGGGACCATTACAATGGGCGATGCCCAATCGCTTTTGGAAGGCCGGATGACACCTAGCCGCAGCATGTCGTCTACTTCTTTTTTTATGGCTTCTCTACGGGCTGCTGGTATTCGGTAAGGCTTTTGTTTTACCCGTTTTCCTGGGTGGGTCTCGATGCTGTGTTCCACCAGCGTCGTTTTTCCGGGTAGATCCGAAAATATATCATCGTAAGGTACTAGCGTTTTCTCTAGCTCCTCTTTTTGTTGTGGCGTGAGCTCTTCGTTGACAACCAACTTCTTCAATGTTGACGTTTCTGTTTTTGAGGTGGGAATGAGTAAGTTCACTCTCTTTGGCGGGGGCCCAATCCACTTTTTTAGTAAGTTGATGTGGTACGACTGTACTTTGGTGGATGTCATCTTCAGGCGGTAAGTCGTGTCTCCTATGACATCCACCACCTCATACGGTCCCTTCCATTCAGATTTACCTTTACAGGCTATGGGCGGGAGCAGTAGAAGCGCCCAGTCTCCTCTGTTCAATCTGCGGAGTCTTGTCCCTCTATCGTAGTATTTCTTTTGCTTTTCTCTTGTTTGTTCTAGATTGGAACACGCCAGATTTTGCAGTTTTCCCAGTTTGGATCGGAGCTGCTGGGTATAGTCCAGCATGGACAGCTGTTCTTGCTCTTCTTCTTTCTCCCACGCCTCTTTCGTGATTTCCAATAATGACCTTGGGTGTCTCCCGTATAACAGCTCGAACGCCGAACATCCTAAACTGCTCTGTTTCTGGGACCGTAGGACGTAGAGAGCCAGGGGCAACAGCCGATCCCAATCGCCTCCTTCCGTCGAGAGCATCTTTTTCAGAGTGGTTTTCAATGTCTGATTGTACCTCTCCACCAAACCATCGGTTTGGGGGTGGTACACTGATGTACGCAGGTGATGGATGTTCAGTGTTTTACAGACCTCCCTCATCAATTTCGACGTGAAGGGTGTCCCCTGGTCGGTTAGAACCTCTTTCGGGAAACCAACTCTGGAACAGAGCTCGACAAATTTTTCTGCGATATGTGCCGTTGTCGGTGTTCTTAGCGGAAAAGCCTCAACAAACCGTGTTGCATAGTCCACGATGACAAGAGCGTAGAGGTGGCCTCTCGAAGACTTGGGCAATGGTCCGATCAGATCCATACCGACCCTCTCAAAGGGCCGTCCGATGGTTGGTAACGGTTGCAGTGGCGCCGCAGGGGGCCGGTGTACATTCTGTCTTTGACATATGTCACATTTTCTGCAGTACTCTTGAACGTCTCTGTAGATGCCTGGCCAGTAGAAATGCCGTAGAATACTATCGGTGGTTTTTTCCTTCCCACTATGTCCTGCTGTGAGGTGTGTGTGTGCAAAGAAGAGCACTTGCTCCCGGAATGAAACTGGCACTAACAACTGAGAGTCTCCTCCCTCCACTCCTTCCCTATATAGAAGATTGTTGTAGATCCGAAACCTAGGGTATCTCTGGGTTTCCTGATCCTGGGTGACATGTGCACTTTCCCAAGCGTTACCCAGTGTAGGATCACTAGCCTGTGCAAAGCGGAAACTGCGGTCTAATACCCACGGTTCCGCAGAGGTGAGCGCTGCAACAGGCTCGGACTTGCATGAAGGGGGAAGGGACAACGACGTTTAAATAGAGCTAGGAACTCTGGATTATCCACCCCTAGTATCACATCCTCTGGAAGGGAATCCACCACCCCCAGTCTTACTGTACAGGGATCTTTACCAAGGGGGGTCAGGGTCACTTGGGCGAGGGGGTAGGGCTTTATATCCCCGTGTACACACCTTATATGGACCTTTGCCCCTACTACGTACTGTTTTGGCAGTACGAGTCTCCTACGTATCACTGATTGTCCTCACCCTGAATCTAATAGGGCCTGTACCGTCAAACCATTCATCCTTAAACTCACATAGTAAGACGCTCCCATTTCTGCTGAGTAGAGTACAGTCCTGGGTAAATACCCGACCTCCATGGGCTCGTCTACTGGTCTTTTCCGGGGACAGAGTCTTGCAATATGGCCCCATTCACCACAGTCGAAGCACTGGGGCCCACGTATTGGTGGTCCCTCCATCCTAGGTCTTAGTCGGGTAGGTTCGGGAGTAGGTTTCCCTCTTCGTTCTGGTTTTACTGACGGTTGGCCCTTTGTGTTTTTCTCTGTGTCCCACCCTAGGGTTTTCGGTTGGGCTCGGGCATAATTGGCCGCCATTTCGATGGCTTGTTCTGGGGTAAGGCCGGGATGCTGTTTCAGCCATCGCTGGGTAGCATATGGTAGCGCTTCCATGAACTGTTCCAAATATATTCTGTTCATGACTTCCTCCTTTGTACTGGAGGCCGGTCGGAGCCATTTATCTGCTGCCATCTTCAAGCGAAAGAATAGGGTCTTGGGGTTTTCTCCCGGTATGCCCCTTTCCTTCCTGAACCTTAGCCGATATGCCTCCCCATCTAGACCTAGGTGATCCAAAATGACTTCCTTGATCGCCGGGTATGGTGTGATTCCCATGGGGTTGGCCACTTGGTAGGCGAATTGCGCCTCGCCTGATAACAGTGGGGCCAGAAAGAAAGGCCATTTTTCCTCGGGCCAGCCCAAGGCCCTAGCAGCCCTCTCAAAGTTCATGAGGAAGACGTCCGGATCATCCCCCGCTGCATATTTCTGCAAAGCGATCCCGGATGGGTTTTGAACGTTCAGGGGTCTGTTCTCCAAGGGAGTAGGGGTCACCGTGACAGTGCCGGATTTCTGCAGGCTCTCGATTTGTGCCGTAATGGTGGTTTGGAATTGTTCCCGATCTGCTTGGGCCGACGTCATCTGCCTCTGCACCGCCCATTCTAACTTCTCTTGTCCCTTGATGAGATGTTGAATAAGTGCGTCCATCTCAGTACTACAGACGGACTTTGTTGGCAATCCCACTTCTGACACCAGTTGTGGCGGGGTGATAGGGACAGAGTCGACAACCAGGTTAGGGCGATGTAAAGATGGCTTTATTTTTGACAAAGTTCTCTTTTGGCGCAATGTCCTTCTGCTAGCTATAGACAGCAGAGAGTCAGATGGTTTTTTCCCCGACGCCTCCAGGCTTCTGGTAGGGGTACGCTTCTCCTGTTTTCCCTGGTCTTGATCCGCACCCCTTGGATGGATCCGGTGGCCTCGCAGCAGTGATAACGGCAACCGTAAACAAAACAACAAGGAAAACCAAGGATTAGGACAACGTCCTGCTCAGCTCGTATTAAGGGACCGGGAGTGAGGGACACCGAGTGCTCTAGTGCGCTTTTACCGGCCGGCGAGTGCAATGGACAGGGTGTCGAGTGAGGGGAGGGGGTTGTGACTGCATTCAACGGGCACTCTACAGTAACGGCGGCGGCTTCCGTCCCACCCAGCCCGCTACTTTCCCCCGTACCTACTCAAGCCACGCTCCTCCCGTGGGAACGTGGCGGGGCGACTCGAGGGGTCGGTGGCCTCCTGGCTTGCAGCGGTCTTCTCTGCTCGGCTCTGTGCTCCTGTCGTCACGTCCTTCGCTTCCTCGATCTCTCTCCTGTCTCCTCGTACTCCTTGGCTCGGTCTCTCCTTCTTCCTCCTGGGAAACGCCGTCCGTCATCTTGCGGGTATCCGCAGCCTTTATCCGCCCCTCTGCGATGACGTCCTCGGTGGGCGGGGTTTCGTCCAAGTGGAAGGCCGCGTTAAAGGAGCCCTGTCCCCGTTCCAGAGTCCAGTCCTGTGCGGGAAAGGAATGCCACTCTGAAGCGCTGTGGTCCGCTGGTGGCTGTAGGGGAAGAGAAGGTGATGAGTCCCACGGGTACCCTGCTGTCGGGGCGTAACTCTCTTCCCCGTCACAACTTTATTCAACAGTACATAACTGCAATAAATATACTTTCCCCATCCCATACCGACTCATTCTCCTTTCATCCATTCTCAAAACTATCTCAAAACCATCTCACCTGTTAGACTCTTCCCCCATTCACTCGGTGACCTCCTTCCTCTCCCCATTCTCACCTTCACTTGCCCTCCTCTGTGTAATTTCCTTCATTGGTCATTGCTTCCCGCGCCCGCTATCAGTCACCTGTGTACCGTTCTCCCCCCCCGAGGGGTGGATCCGCCCGTATGTGACTACCCACCCCTCCAAAGTACCGCCAACCAGGGAGACCCCCGGAGGGCGGTTCCCTGCCCCACCCCCAGTGCTAGTGCACCTTTCGCCTCCATCCAGTCTACCTTGCGGCCCCTGTGGACGACCCTCCATCCCCTAAACCTGCGTCCCCTATAAAGTTCACTATTGCCGGGACACCCCAGACTGCGAAAGGTGCACCTATTCGAAATAGGACTACCTGTCCCCCCAGGTTGCGTTCCTAATGCCTCCCCCCCCCCCTCAAGGCACCAGGTGGATGACCATCCACCCTTGAAAACTGTGTCCTGCGTCACTGAGCAGCAGTTACCAAACAAACCCAGTCCGTGACAAAATTGTACCAGTGCACACACCATAGCATGGGTGTAGGACCCTGAAACAAAACTGTTTTCACTGTCTTCCTCCCTCCGTCTCCTCAACCGCGGACCATCCCCCTGTAATCCTGGTCCATCGCCCCCAAACTCCCTTCTCGGCAAAGCCCCCCCCAGGGGATGACCATCCACCCTTACAGCCAGTATCCGTTGCAATCCAGTAACCTTCCAGGCCAATCCCCAATCCCTGAAGAGCGTCCCAGCCCCAGACAAGACCACCTGTGCCTCCTCCAATAGCCCATTAACTGCGGGCCATTCCCCTGTAAGCATGTTCGACAGCCCTCAAAGTCCATTCTCTGCAAGGCACCATCGGTGGACGACCATCCACCCATAAGCCATTGTCCCTTTCAACCAAGCTACATTTCCAGGGCAATCCCCATCCATGAAAAGTGTTCCATCCCCCAAACCAAGACCAAAATCGCCACGTGTCCCTTCAAACATTCCCCAGTACCTGAGAACTATTAGCTGTGAAGCGCGCTCAACATCCCCCAAAAATCCCTCCTCTGCAAGGCACCATTGGTGGATGACCCTCCACCCCTACTCCATTCTCTGCAAGGCACCAACGGTGGACGACCATCCACCCATAAGCCATTGTCCCTTTCACCCAAGCTATATTTCCAGGGCAATCCCCATCCATGAAAGTCTTCCATCCCCCAAACCAAGACCAAAATCGCCACGTGTCCCTTTAAACAGTCCCCAGTACCTGAGAGCTATGAGCTGTGAAGCGCGCTCAACATCCCCCAAAAAATCCCTCCTCTGCAAGGCCCCCATCGGTGGATGACCATCCACCCCTACTCCCTTCTCTGCAAGGCACCATCGGTGGACGACCATCCACCCATAAAGCCAGTGTCCCTTTCAAACAAGCTACAATTCCAGGGCAAACCCCATCCCTGAAAAGTGTTCCATCCCCAAACCAAAACCAAAATCGCCCCGTGTCCCCTCAAACAGTCCCCATCACCTGAACACTATTAGCCGTGCAGCGTGTTCAACAGCCCCCAATAATTCCCTCCTCTGCAAGGCAACATTGGTGGATGACCATCCACCCTTACTCCATTCTCTGCAAGGCACCATCGGTGGACGACCATCCACCCAACAAAGCCAGTGTCCCCGTCAAACAAGAAACGTGTCCAGGACCATCCCTCAGCCCTGAAAGTGCCCCATCCCCAACCAGGCCACCAGTTCCCCCTCAAACCGTCCCCCTCGCTGCAGGCCATTTCCTTGTAAGCATGCTAGACGTCCTCAGAGACCATTCATTGCAAGGCGCAGTGCCTCCCCATACCCACTTCCGAAATTCCGAGTCATTGAAACATATCCCTTGCCATGCCACTCGGATAAAACCAGACCTGCCATTTTCCAGAGTACCGTCTCTCCAGCGCCTTTGCTGGTCTTGGAGCCATTTCCCATATCGTATAACACAGACACTCTCACTGGCCGCACCCCTCACCCTGAGTCAATGCAACTGTTCCCCCTCCATCACCAAACATCCCAAATGACTGCGTTCTCCGCGTGAAGACAGGCGTACACCCGCCATGTCGCCTCTGTGGCTGCCCAGCGTTCGGGAGAATGTCCGCCTGTCCATGTGACCACACTGGATCCCAGGCCACTCCCCTTACCTGTAGTAGAAAAAGAAAGATTAGTCCCGTTTGGATTATGTCTCTTTCCCGTCCATCCCCAGTCTCTCCAAAAAACACCCCCCCAACCCCCACTTTGACCTACAACGGCACCACACACCCTACTATACTGCCAGCTCCCCACTCACCGACTTCCCCCCCCATCCCCGAACAGCCCTCCTGATGACACCTATGTGCCAGCCCTCAGGCGGAAGAATCGCGCCTCTCTTTAAGGGAGCCACTTCCCATCGGCCCAGCCCTCGAACGAAACCTGAATAGCCTGTAGCACCGCTACACTACCTTCTCCACTACGCCGCAAGCCCCACGCTGCCCTATTTCGAAAATGTCGTGTCCCCGTTGCACCCAGACAAGCCATGCACAAACGCCCGTCACCCCCAGTCCCTGCACCAGTGGCCCCACCGGTACCATAGCAGTGCGGCTCCTGTGTCCTGCACTTCCACATTCCCAGATGCCCTTGACGACATCGCCACATTGTCAGCAGTGTCACTGTGTTGGCTCCTTACTCCCGACACACAACACATTTCCACGCCCCCGACTAACTGCATCCTGTCAGTCAGAATCCCTGCTTTCGAATTACTGCCCACTACAACCCCGGTGACCATCTCCACCCCAAATGCATCGTGCCGTGCCCGAAAGCCCCCTAACCCTGTCTGGGTCCCCCAAGCAGCGGCCCAAGCCGTCTCCGTCTCACCAGCACCCCCTCCGGCGCATCCCCTCAACCTCGTTTACTGCGATGCCTACCGAACGGTGATCATCTTGTCCCGTGGCCAGCAAACTACCTCTACCAGTCCCGCTCCCCAGCAAGTCCCCCCTGTATAACACTGCCCCCCGGCATGCTTCGCGACGCTCGCGCTCCAGATACCGCGGCCTCGGCGCCCCGCATTTCTTCCAGACCTCAGCCCCCACCCAGTGTGCACCGTCAGTCCGGCAATCCCGTTGCCTCCGCATATTCGCCTCATGTGAGTCAAATGGTGCCATGGGCCCATGGCCTCCAACTTATCGATAAGGACCTCCAGGCCCCTGCCTACCCCCAAGGGCTTCGTGACCTGTCCGTTAGACAATTCCCCCGAAAAAACCCACGCCCCCTCCCTCCAGGTCCACCCCTCGTCTGAGTACTTGCCCATCAACGGAAGTGCCGAGAAAATTCTCCTGCCTGCCTTCCCAGCTGTGGGTAGCGGCTGAATATTACGTCGAAGAAAGACCATCCCAAGTCGAGCTACGTTCGGGCTGACCGTAAACCTGTCCACCACCGTACCAGCCCGGCACCCCCATCCATCTGATAAAGACCCCCAGCGCCCTTCAACATGCTGCCCCATGCGTCCGGGACCGATATCCACAACTTGCGTCAATTGGCACCCTCAGCTCAAAGTCAACCTCCAAGCATGGCAAACAGCCGCTAAAACACGGCAAATAGGGACAAGCCACCCTTTGGCAGCCAGCCTTCCGTTCGCCTGATATCCCCATCGGCCATTCGAAACCCAAACCTTCTCGCTTGGCCCCCAAAGTTCCCACCGTCTGACGTAATGCCCTCTCCTTGCTGGTACCACCACGAACTCCCCAGCTGACCCGCTGTGCGTCATTTGGGCCTTGGGTTTCCCAGGCCCCCAGCATTGTCCCCACCTTACTGAAGGAAATAACATTGCATACACTGATAAATGTGCACCCGGTGACAACCCGGGCGTGAACCTAATCTTCCAAGTCCAACTCCAAGATTTGACCCCCAATTCAACCTGACTGAAGGATACACCATTGCATACACTTACACAGGAGCACCCGGTGACAACCAGGGCGTGAACACCTAACCTTCCCAGTACAACTCCAAGACTTTAACCCCCAATTCATGTACCTGAGTGTCCGTCCGGGACCTCCTCTTCCTGAGCGAATCTGCCATCCCCCATTGAGTTCCGTCGTAGGTGCACTCGCCTGAAACAAAGAACAAATGGGACTGGTTACCTGAACACCCCCCCCCCCCGCACTCCAAGGCCCCATCGGACACCCTCCTTCCATCGCACTGCATCCGGCCCGCCAACTCCCACTCCGTAGCACACCGTCACATTCCCCCTGTCTCACCCCCAACACCATCCATGCCACCCTTCACACAGCACATACTCAACCTTGGTAACATTCACAAGGTTGTAGTCCTCAATGCGCGAATCCCTCGAAGGAGGGCAGGCCGCCGCGGACCCCCCTACTGCTTCTGGCCAGCGTCTGGGAGCCGTTGTGCGCCCCGCTGGCATCCCCCCCCACCGGGTCGCCGCAACCAGGTGGGCCCAAGCACCACCGGGCCTCATGCCGTGCTGGCAGTCACTCACCCCTGTCCTAGCTATCCCTTGCCGCACGCCCGACACAGACAGCAACCTGTCACCTGCCCCCCCCACCTCCCTCCTAAGCCGAAACCTCCGGGTGGCCCCAGTGCACCATGGAAATGGTGCAGGTCCCAGAATAGCTCGCCAATAAAAGATACTCACAAACCCATGCCTGCCGAAAGTTACACGATGCCTACTATGCAGAATGTGCCCCAGATGGAATGCCCCCGAAAGTGCGGCACCGCCGAAAAGCTGTATTTTTTATTTTTTTTTTGCATAATTACACAGCGCGAACTCGACCGAAGGTATTGGAGCGCTGTACATAGCTCCATGTATACATCACACATGCATGCATGGGGGGTTAAGTGATTCGCCCAGACACCGGATGTAGACGTGAGCGCGAACTCGACCCGAAGGTATTGGAGCGCTGTACATAGCTCCGTGGTTTACATTACCCCTTCAGGCATGGGGGTTAAGAATTTGCCCAGAATCACATATGCAGACGCGAGCGCGAACTCGACCCGAAGGCATTGGAGCGCTTCACAGAGCTCCGCATGCACGTTTCACATTCCAGCATGGGGGGTTAAGTGATTAGCCCAGGACCGTACGATGGGAACGCGACCTCGAGGCTCGAACCCTGGCTCCCTGCAACAGATGCGGCATCGCAGCCGATATCACCGTCCCCGCCCCAAACCCGCCCCAAACCCGCCCGTCGCCACTACGGGGCCCACAGCAGACGCGCACACTGGCTCCCAACCCCCCCCCCCCATCCTGCGGGCGAAGCACTACCCCACACCGGCCGGCGGGCACGCGGCAGGACTCCGGCTCCCGCTCCCCTGCTCAGGATGCCCCCCCCTACCTGCCACATTCCACGTTCCGGCCGCAGCAGATCTGGTCCTCGCACGTGCACACCACCCACATCGCGACACTCCAGGCCTGCGCCTGCCGGACACGCCCGGCCGCAACGCCTCACCCGGCCGACGTGCCGTATTTCCTCCTAGGGGCATCGCAACCGAGCCGCTCTCCCTAGCCCAGCCAGGACATCTCCGAAACCCCGACCACCAGCCGATCAATCAATCGGCCTCCGCTACTAATTTCCTCACAACAAACTTTTTTCCCCTCCCGGTGGTGCTCAGGTGTCAGGAAGAGGCCGGATACTCCTCTCCTGACACCTATATACCCTCCCAACTCCCGCCCCCTTCCTTCCTATAATCCCACCCCCACCATGTCCTTCCGGTCGTTGCGCGAATACCCCGGGGGAAGACTGGTCTGCGACCTTCACTTCCCCCGGGGCCCGCAATATGAGGCAAAATGAGCTTGGGCGCAACTAAAGTATAGTTCTAGATCAGGTATTTCGAATCCACCCTCATTGAAGGGGCGCGTTAAAATGTCCCAGCGAAGCCTAGCCTGCTTTCCTCCTCAGACAAGTCTGATGAGTTGTCTCTTGACGGCCGGAAAAAAATGTCGGCTGGGGGCATAGGGAATGTTTACAAACAAATATAATAATTTGGGCAGTATTACCATTTTTATGAGAGCAGCTCTACCCGCCATAGGCAGTGGCAGTGCAATCCACCGTGTAATTCTGTCAGTCAATGAGTCTAATGTGCGCCCATAGTTGGCCCTCATTAGTTCTTCGCGGTTACGGGATATGACTATGCTGAGGTAAGTGAGTGTGTCCTCGCACCACGTTAGGGGATAGTCCGGTACAAATCTGGGAGTGGCATCGGTGAGGGGGTAGATTTGAGATTTTCCCCAATTAATATTGACTCCAGAAAGACGTCCGAAGAGAATGAACAACCTGAGAATGGGATTCAGGCTCACTTCCGGGTTCCGTAAGTAAAGGGTGAGGTCATCTGCATATAAAGAGATCAATATTTGTATTTCTGGGTAGATGATGGCATGGTCATGGAACTGTTGGCGGATCTTGGCGGCCAGGGGTTCGATAGCCAGGGCAAACAAAAGTGGGGACAGGGGGCATCCCTGCCTCGTGCCTCTGGCTATAGTGAAGGAGGATGATCGCTTGCCGTTGACTAATACCATGGCTTGCAGGTCCGTGTATAGGAGATTTATCCAGGCTAGGAATGGTATAGGGAATCCCATGCGGTGCAATACAAAGGCTAGATAGTCCCATTCCAGGGAATCAAACGCCTTTGCGGCGTCTAAAAAAATGGCAGCAGCGTTTGTGTCAGGGTCTATATCCTGAAGGATTGCGAATAGCGTACGCAAATTATGGGAAGTGCTTCTGGTTGGCACAAAACCTGATTGGTCGGTGTGAGAAGTTGGCCTGGCATATGCTGGCACTAGCTATAGGGGACACCTTGCGCCAGTCCAATTTGACTCTTAGGGTGATAGGTTAAAAGACAACCTTTAAAGAAAGCTATCCTAGTGGTAGCTGTGGAGAGCAGCCTTCAGGCTAAGTCTTGAAGGAGTGTTAAGCTTATTGTTTTACCATGGATAACCTCTTGAATGACCAAATGAAAGAGTAGTCCACACAGGTATATATTCAAAATATATGTATTTATTCTAAGAACAAATCCCACTAGTCTCTTGAGAGGCTGGAGGTAAAGATACAATTCAATAAAACATTTATAATAACAATAAATAGCATTGGAATCACAGGGCCCCGGGGGGGGACCAAACCATATATTAAAAAAGTGGTATAAGAACCACGACAGTTCTGCAGACAGTGCCTAGGGCACTTAAGATCGCTGGCCCCTTACGAAACCACCCAAGGTAGTGAGGAAGGGGACCCACGGGAAGCGTGTGCAGTGTTTAAACCACAGTCGGGAGCCCTATTAAACCCTATGGGAAATGTCACGGTTGGAAATTACAAGAATCTGGACACTTCTAGCAGGAGTTCAAGTTCAGGAGTTTAGAGTTAAGCTCTTGGAGGGCCCACACCCACGATAGTACCGAGGTACCACTGTTACCTGCCCCAGGGAAGCCGGGTGCATAGGTCGTTTTTGGTGTCGGGTCGATGTCTCGTTTTCAATGGAAAAACGTGAAGAACTGCTGCTGGCGTGAAGCGTTGTCGATGTCGTGCAGATCGAAGATGTAGATCTTGAAGGAAAGGACCTGAAAGCAGAGGGGACAGAGTCTGGGTCACTAGCCAGTGACCAGGGGCCTTAGGAGAAAGAGCCCTTCAATGTCGGTTGTTTTCAGGTTGAAGACGGGTAGCTTGGATCAGCAGCCACGGGGTCCAGGAGGCTTCAAGGAAGGCCAGCTGCTGGAGGGCGACTCTCCCACGAAGGATGAAGGCCGCTGCGGTGTTAGTGTCCGGATTGGATCCACTAAGCCTTGGCAACCGCAACCCACGCAAGAATCAAGAAACAGCTACGGTGCAGACCCACGAGGTCTGAGCGAGGTCTCCAGCGAGGAGACTGTAGAGCAGGCCTGGAGCAACCAGGGGAACTCTTGGAAGTGAAGGTTGACCTCCGCTAGGGCCCACCAGTCAAGAGACTAGGGACTGCAGGAGGCAGCAATTTGGAGTGCGTAAAGATGTGCCCACGGGTCGCCGTAGCAGGCTGGAGCGTCGTCCTTTGGCACAGGTGATGCTGAGAGGTTGGCTCAATGATTGGCCAAAGCACAACTTCCCAACTCGTCGGGTTCGTGTGCTGTGCAAGAGGTGGCCGGTGTCCTGGGGTATTGGGTATCTCGGCACCCACGGGGTCCACGGTGCTCAGATTTGCTGTGAACTCTCACTGGCCTATGGGATGCTTAGGGGCCCACCTCAGGGTAGGCAGAAGTCTTCGTTGTCCGTAGGAGCAGCGGAGTTCCAACCGGGTCACTTGCAGTGTTTCAGGTGCCTGCCAAGCAGGGGGGTAACTCCTTTACCCCAAGGGAGATTTCTTCATTCAGCTGAGCGGCAGCTCGTTGAAGTTTCAAGTCTTTGAAGCAAAGTTCTCGTCCAAGATTAATCTGAGGCTCTGGGGACCCTGCACCCACCTTTATCCAGGGATTAGGGGAGTGTCTAAATCAGAGCCCACCAATGGGATTTCAGGCAGGAAAGGGTGGCTACACCCTCTCCCCTTTGTGTGTTTCCCGCCTGGGCAGGGGACAGGATGCCCCTGAATCGGTTTCAGGCAGTGATGCAGAAGTAAGCACTGGAGAAGCCTACGTGCAAGTTTGAAAGACATCCTAAGGTGCACCCACCCAGTTCCAATCCACATAGTCTGTCTGGGGAGGTGGGGACACCTCCCTGCAACAAGATCCCTATTGTCCAGCTGCCGTGGCTGGAGTTCTGCCCAGCAACAGGCATCCAGAATCGTGTGGGTGGCGGGTAGCATTCATTTTGTACTACGTGTGCTCTTTTAAATTGGTGTCTAAAATCTGCTGCTTTTACCATATCACCCCTCTAGCAGGGGGGATTCATGCCCTCACTCCCATGGCTGGATTGGGGGCATGATTCCACGATGTTTGACACTAAACATGACATGGTTCTGTGCAGCCACTCTCAAGTTATCACGCTATCGCGATTACTTATAATGCGGTTAAGAGTATATGGTATGGCTGCACTACAAACAACCTCGCAATAGTTTTAACAAAGGCTGCAGAGGGGCCCTACTCAGGCATGGGTTCCCCCTCACACTTATCTCAGCACCCTGCCTTGTAGGATTAGCAAGGCCTGCCTTAGGGGTGACCTATGAGGATATATGTGTTGTATTTAAGTGGGATACAGGATACCTATATCCCTGTAAGGGGTGCAAGCACCACCTTACCCAGACTACAGTAGTGGTCTGGTGGTGTCAGTTTGTATTGCTGTCCCAGGGGTGGCACAATAAGTGCTGCAGCCCCTGGTAGGCCTCTGAGGGACCCATGCCCTGGGTACCTAGGGTACCATCTACAAGGGGCTCACAGGGTGTCCTCAGTATCCAATTGGTATGTACCTATAGTACTCACATCAGTTTAGAGAAGAAGCAGATAGGCTTGGGTCCTGGATAGCAGGGCCACAGCCTGGCTAGAGTCAAAAAACAGTCAAAACATCAGCAAAAAGTTGGGGGCAACTATGCAGTCGATGCCACTCTCCTACAGTCGGGGAAGACCAGGACAGGCTTGAGAGGACCAATGCGGTTGGCGATTAATTTAGCTAATATTTTGGCGTTAACATTAATGAGGGACAGGGGCCTATACGAGTCCAATTGTGTAGTTGACTTTCCAGGTTTAGACAGGCAGATGATTAACGCTTCGCGCATTGATGGTGGCAGGATGCCAGATTCTCACGCTTCCTCAAACACATGACACAGTACTGGAATGAGGAAATGTCGGAATATTTTATAAAATTCAGCTGGGAGGCCGTCAGGCCCCAGGGCCCTGCCAGATTGCAATTGCATTATTGCGGATATAATTTCCTCATCTTCATGGTGTGCAAGAAGGAACTCCCTCTGACCATTCCCCAGCCAAGCAATAGCGGTGTCCTCAAAGAATGGAGTGAAGTCCATGGCTTGGTTTCTATGTGTTTTATACAGGCGTTTATAAAATAGTTTAAAGGCGTCTACTATGTCAGAAGTATTTCTGTGTACCTGGCCATTTTCATCCTCTATCTCTAATACAGTATTGGCAAAGTGAGGAGGGTGAACCACAGAGGCTAGTGCCCTTCCCGGCCTTTCTCCCTCACCATACCTATGCGTCTGATGGTATTTCCCTCTGACTCAGTGAGGAGATCGCGCAGTTGCAATGTCAGTTCAGGTGCGGGTGAGGTCTGAAGAGACAGTTCTATCCCCTTGATGTCCTGCTCTAATTTGCGCAGTGTATTTCGGATATCCCGTAAAATCCAACCACTTTTGTCAATGCAGATACCTCGTATGGTATCCTTAAAGGCCTCCCATACCGTAGAATAATGCGGGACCGAGTTAGCATTGCGGGGGAAAAAGTCTGATATCTCTTGCTCAAGTTCGTCTTTGAAGACGGGATCCAGCAATGATTGTGGGTTAAGGCGCCAAGAGATGTAGGGTGGGCCTTCGTGAGGCGGTGTGAGAGAAAGGATTACGGGCGAGTGATCCGAATATGTACGGGAGAGATGAGCTTTGTGTGTCAACCAAGTGGCTAACCCTTTATCCAACAGCCAGTTATCTATGCGAGACCAGGAGGAGTGGGCAGTGGAGTAACAAGTCCCCTCTCGGGCCTGCGGGTGAAGTGCCCTTCAAGCGTCTATTATGTCATGTTCCTCCACAATGCTTTTGAGGGTCGAATAATGGTGGGACTGTGGGTGCGATCTGTCGAAGGCTGGGTTTATGGTCACGTTGAAGTCTACCCCCCATATCAGGTGTGTAGAACCGATGTCCAGTATTTTACCCCAAAGGATCCTGAAAACTTTCGGGTCATCGGTGTTGGGCCCATAGCAGGAGACAAGTGTAATGGAATGTGTGAATAGTCTTCCCCAAAGAATGCAGTATCGGCTCTGTGGATCTCCATAAGAGCCAATGGGGGTGTAAGGTAGCGAGCGTTTCACCAAAATGAGGGTTCCTCGGGTGTATGTAGACTAGGACGAGAAGCATTTACTGGACTGCGAAGGTAGGGGATGGGACGGGAGCGAGATGCGTTTCTTGAAGCATGGCACAGTGAATTTTATGGCGATCTAAATAGGAAAGGATATGACGGCGTTTTCGGGGTCCCCCAACCCTCGAACATTCCAGGTCAAAAAATTATATTTAAGGGAGACGGGTCGTGACTCCATTACCTGTGTAAATAGTATGTGAATAAAGCGTGTATGATAGAAACCCAGGATTAGCAGCGTCAATACCTCGGGATGAAGTAGAACCATAGAACTTGCCGTAAAAACTTTCCTCAATCCCTCCCTCCACCCACAACAGCGACCCAATCTCATCAAAGTAGTTGGTTGAAAACCGGCCACATAGGCCAGGCGGTGGTCTCCCATCTCCTTCAGCTATGACAGACGAGTGGCAGGAATGTCCTGTAATCAGGCATTTGTAATGCGGGCACAAGGGCTATGTCTGCCTTATCTCCTTGCGCGGAAGCAGCAATACCCGCTCAGACTTATTTACAGTGCATGTGTGTTAGCCACTGCGCAACCTCCAGTCAAAAGGGACATATACGGAATGCTCCGGATTAATGCGAAACCCGCCATGTGTCGGGGGGGTGTTAAGCGCTTGCGTAGAATCTTAGTGTTTCCACCGCCTTCAGGGCGGCGCACAGGGGACACTTGACCTGCGGGTGTTTTGGGCAGAGTTTTGAGAAAGTCCTGGGCGTGCTGCGGGTTGGTAAAGAAGTGATGCTTCCCCTGATGTGTTACCTTAAGGTGGGCCGGAAATAGCATTGCGTAAGGTATGTTTAATTGTTGCAATATTTTCTTTACCTGTAGGAATTTACGTCATTGGTCTTGTACAGCCATGGTGAAGTTGGCATATATTGATATCTCCATTCCCTCATGCTTTAGTTGACCTTTTTCCCGAGAAAGGCGGGGGGTAGTGTCCCTATCCCGATAGTTAAGTTGTTTGGCTATTACAGGCCTGGGAGGCATACCGGGGGCCGGCCGGGTTGTCAAGGAACGGTGTGCTCGCTCGACCACAAAAACCGGAGAAAATTCCTCCCTGCCAAATAGGGTGATTAGAAGCCGCTCTACATATTCCTCCCTCTTTCCGGTGGCTGTCGATTCCAGTATTCTGATCCGGAGGTTATTCCTCCTCGAGCGAGATTCCAAATCCTCGTTCTTAGCGGCAATCATTTTCAGAGCCTTCTCCATCTTAATAGTGCGGCTTGTGGTAGCGGTAGTTGTATCTTCCAGGTCGGATATTCTGCGCTCCACCTCAACGATGCAGTCATCATTTTTGTCCACCCTGTGCATAAGCCCATCCAGTCTGGCATTCATAGAGTCCATTTTTGACTCGATGGAGGTTAGACTCGATTGCATCACCAGTAGTAGTTCCTTTAGCTCTGTGATAGAAGTAGTCGGAGCTTCCTGTTGGTCTCCATCGGGGTCTGTCTGGGATCGGGTCAGCCTGCGGGCATCAAAGTTGAGTTTTGCCTGCCGCCCATCTGACTTCTCCATGGCTGCAGACTCGGGAGGACTGTGAAGAAGTAGTGGTAGTGGATGGTATTCAGCGCGGGGTTGCGAACAGCGCCCCGTGTCCCGCAGTGTATAGAGCAATGACCATACGTGGAGAGGCGTCAGCAGCGGGGGCCGGTGACGGTGACCGATATCCCTTCACTGGGTATGCGCTGTACGTGAAGTCCTGACGACGATCACAGGGATCCGCCATCTACCCTATGGGCTACCTCAGCGATCTGGACCAGCCTCCGCTCAGGTGGTGTCGACAATGGGTGTTGATTTTATGGGTAACCAGGTGAAAGCCAAGGTCCCCCAGATCCAGCCTAGTTCCAAACATGTGGGCCTATATGCTAGTATAGGATTTAGGAGACACAGCTTAGTACCACTCTAGTCAGCAGCACAATCTAGCAGCAAAGCCCTGGGTCCTCAGGCGTGGCGGGCACCGGGAGCCATACAGTTCTGTACCTTCACAGTCCAAAGCGTAATGACAGTAACAGGGGTCCCACAGGTCCAGTGGAGCTGTATTTGGGTGACTGCTCTTCCCTCTACTTTGCACAAGGATCAGGGGGGGCCGATTGCAGCAGAACTCCACTTGGATATGTTCTATGTGGCAGGATGTAGTGGGACAAAAGAGCAGGCCGCAGTCCGGGAGCGTAGCGTCTCTGCATGCAACTCCGGTAAATTAGGCCCATCGAGCAGCTGCAGCAGCAGAGGGAGATCGCAGGGGCCCACCACAGCACAAGTCTCCCCGCCTGAACCGCCGGAGTGCAACCGCGGCCCCCTCCTACCTCCTGGGTGGCAGCAAGAACGCCGCAGATGCCGTCCACGGTCACACGGGCTCCACGGGTCCCTCCACTAGGCTGCAGATGTCCTCGCCCAGGGCAGCGATGACTCACTGCTCCTGCGGGGCCAGACCAGGCAGACCAGGCAGCGGGGCCGCACAGGTTCCTCAGCAGCTCCGCTATCGCAGGTAAAGGAAAGCCGCTCGCCCGTAGTTCATTCCCGCCGCAGTTCCCCATGGCAGCGCCAGCCGTCACTCACAGCTCTGCCTACCAGCCAATCGCGGGAGGCCGCAGGGCCGCGTCGGAGGTCTCCGGATGCAGGTTCCACAGGAGACGACGACAGTCGCTCCAGCCAGCAGCAGGGCAGGGTTATCCAAGGCAGCAGCGATATCTAAATGGTGAAGCGGGCTGACAGTCTCTCCCGTCTCGAGGGCAGCGAGTCTCCGTTGCAGAGAACAGCCGTATTTCAGTCCGATCGTCTGGGAGGTGAGCCCGCCATTTCAATCCCTCCTCTGAGTAAGGGGACAGTTCGCCATTCTCCGGTTCCTGACAATGAATCCCGTGGCAAAGCAGCGTTATCGGCTCCCCAGGATGTCAGCAATCCGATGCAGCCGGTAAGTACCAGGATATGTGGGAGATGAGAAGGATATTTTAGGGATAGAAGCCCGAGCAGCAAGAGCCACACAGGAGTGTGGCCCTCTTGCTTGGCGCCCTCTAGCGTCCCCAGAATTCTCTTACACTTCTTTGTTTAGCTCTCATACAACCAATACCAGCACAGCTCACAGTGACATAGTCACCCTATCACAGTGCGGCATTACACCACCCGATCAATACCAGTGCGACACCATATGACCCCTCTGTGAGAAATGGGGGTCTCTACTTGGCAAGGGTTTGCACTTTTATCCAAGGAGGGACCCTTCTTCCTAGTCAGGGTAAGGGAGTTACACTCCTAAAATAACCCCTAGAGTACTTTAAAATATATACTTTGCAAGATATCCTTAAAATTGCAGAAATACCTCAAAGACAAAGGTCGTACGAGTCAGTAGCTCTGTCCAGGGCTACCTTGATGCTGAAAACAACAGAGTCTAACAGTTCCAGCGGACCGCATTGGTACCGGCCAGCGAAAGCGTGGACAGACTTGTGAACAGTACCTTTCTTGTTGCAGCTGGCACGTTGGTGCGAGCCAGTCGTGGCAACCATCACAGTTGCCTTGCAAAATGGAAGCGGTGCAGGGTGTGGTGCCCTCTCGATGCGGTGCAGGCAGCGGCTTGGTGAAGATTGTCCAGACGGCATCGGTGAGACCAAGGCATACGGTGCAGGGCGAGGCAGTGCTCGATGCAATGCTGGCAGGTTGCGACGCAAATAACAGAGCTGGTTAGCGGGTACTGGCATTGGTCCGCCCAGACAGCTGTGTGGGATGAGGCGGTGCATCGTGAAACTTACGAGCGGTGACCCCCAACCGTGATGCGGTCACGGGTGTCGAAGTCTGCAGCAGCGATGGCATTGGTGAGACCAGGGTGGCGAAGTGAAGTACGGCGATGCGGTGTGCGGTGCCCACAAGCCACAGTGCTAGCAGCAGCTCAGTGGCGGCGGAGTTGGTCGTCGTCGGTGAGACCAGGGTTTCAGTGGGAGATGCGGACAGTGCCTTCTGCGGTGCCGTTAGGACACAAAGCCAGCAACGGAGTCTGTAACGGAGTTGGTTGCATTTTCCCTTCTCTGTGGCAGCTTTAACAGCAGTACCATAAGCGGTACCCAGAGGTTGGTGAAGTCTTTGCAGTCCCTGAGACTTCAGAAGAGGAGGCAAACTCTACTTCAGGCCCTTGGAGATACTCAGCACAAGTACAGAAAGTTCAGTCCAGTCCTTTCACTGCCCAAAGCAGAAGCAGCAACTGCAGGCCAACCCAACAAAGCAACAACACAGCAATGGGGCAGTACTCCTCCTGGCAGCTCTTCCAGCTCTTCTACTTGGCCAGTTCCTTGATTCCAGTGAGTTCTAAAGGTCTGGGGCCTGGGTCCCAATATCTATACTCAGAATTCCTTTGTTCTCTCAGGCAGTGAGTGTCTGTGCTTAATCCAAACCAGTTCTGTCCTCTCTGGCCCAGCTTCCTGGCAGGAGATGTAGACAGCATTGTTCAAGGTAGATCAGGCCCATTCAGGTACCAGGAGATCTCCTCTCACTACTCTAAATGCAGTCCAGGTATATTCAGCCCAGCCCTGACTCATACAGGAAAGGCAGGACACACCTCGACAACCCCCACCGTCAGTGGCTGTCTGAAGAGAATGCACATCCCCAGCCCCTGTCACTCCAAAGCCAGACAGTCAATCCACAAACCCAGTAGAGGCACACCGGATGGCTAAGCAAGAAGATACCTACTTTCTAAAAGTGGTATTTTCAAACACAGAACATAGAAATCATCTTTACTAAAAGATGCATTTTTACAATCTGAGTCCAGGCATACTAAACTCCATTTCCCTATCTTGTCCAAATGGGAAGTTATGCTTATAAGATGTTATAAGTAAAACTCCCAATCTTTCCTATGGGACAGATAGCCTTGCAGTGATGAAAAACGAAATACACTGGAATTCCCCACCAGGACATGTCACACACACCAGAACATGTCCTACCTTTAACATACACAGCACCCTGCCCACAAGGGTACCTTGGGCCTACCTTAGGGGTGACTTATATGTAGGAAAAGAGAAGGTTAGGACCTGTCAAATGGGTGCATTTGCCAGGTCGACATGGCAATTACAAACTGCGCGCAG
The DNA here is from genome assembly GCF_964204655.1 of Triturus cristatus. Taxonomy (NCBI): domain Eukaryota; kingdom Metazoa; phylum Chordata; class Amphibia; order Caudata; family Salamandridae; genus Triturus; species Triturus cristatus. Next base: position 1,151,409,169 of record NC_140583.1, on the reverse strand, counting down.
ACCATGCAGTGGGCGGTCTGAGATACCTTTTCAGGGTTACTCATGTGGGTGGCACAATCGGTGCTGCAGGTCCACTAGTAGCATTTGATTTACAGGCCCTGGCACACTCAGTGCACTTTACTAGGGTCCTACCAGTAAATCAGATAGGCCAATTATGGAAATACCAATCCATAATAACAATTTACAACAGGAGCACTTGCACTTTAACACTGAACAGCTAAAGTGCGCAGAGATACTAAACCAGCAAAAACAGAGTCAAAACCGAGAGGTCAGAAAGCAAAAAGACAGGGGAAACACGCCAAAAGATGCCAGGTCTAACACATGTCCCCTCCAGCTGAAAGTAGGGAGAACTACCTGACCACCTGGGAGTTCTCTTCACTAAGGCGGAAGAACCTGAAGAGACCATTAGCGTTGGCATGTTCTGTGCCAGGACGGTGTTCCACTGTAAAGTCCATTCCCTGTAGAGAAATGGACTACCTCAACAGTTTTGGATCCGCACCCCTGATTTGCATCAACCATCTGAGGGGCCTGTGGTCTGTCTGAACTCAGAAGTGAGTCCCAAACAGGTAGGGTTGTAGCTTCTTCAGTGCCCAGACCACAGCAAAAGCTTCTCTTTCTATGGCACTCCACCTCTGTTTTCTAGGGAGTAGTCTCCGGCTAAGGAGGGCTACACACTGGTCTAGGCCCTCTTTGTTCAGTTGTGAGAGCACCGCTCCCACACCATGCTCTGAAGCGTCAGTCTTCACCACGAATTCCTTGGAGACGTCGGGTGCCTTGAGCACGGACGCCGTGCGCATGGCTGACTTCAAGGCATCAAAATCTTTCTGGCAGGCCTAAGTCCAGATCACCTTCCTTGATGTCAGCTCTGTTAAGGGGGAAGCAATGGTGCCATACCCCTTAACAAATCTCCTGTAGTAACTGGTATGACCTAAAAAAAAAGGCTCCCACCTCCGTCTGGGTCTTAGGGGGGCTCCCAAGCCAGAATGGTGTCAATCTTGCGCTGTAGGGGCGCCACCTGGCCGCTTCGTATCTGTTGTACCAAGTACACCACAGAGCCCTGCCCGATCTGGCACTTACTGGCCTTGACCATGAGGCCTGCCCTCTGAAGAGCCTTCAACACTTCCCAGAGGTCCTGCAAGTGTTCTTTCCAGCTGTAACTGAACACTGCAATGTCCTCTAGGTAGACTGCACTGAAATCCTCCAGTCTAGCCAACACCTGGTTGACCAACCGATGAAAGGTGGCAGGGGTATTCTTCAACCCAAAGGGCATCACACTGAATTGGTAATGCCCCTCTGGGGTTGAGAATGCTGACCTCTCCTTGGCCCCATTGGTTAAGGCAATCTGCCAGTACCCAGACGTCAAATCAAACATGCTGAGGAACTTGGCAGTTCCCAGCCGATCAATTAGCTCATCAGCTCTGGGGATGGGGTGTGCATCAGTCCTGGTGATGGCACTGAGCCCACAGTAGTCCACACAGAACCGCAGTTCTGGAGTGGCTCCGGGTGCAGCAGCCTTTGGGACCAAGACCACTGGGTTCGCCCAAGGACTGTTGGAGGGCTTTATCACCTCTAATGCCAACATCTTAGAGACCTCCTCTTTGCTGGTGGCCCGACCAGGTCAGTCAACTTGTAAATCTTGTATTTTACAGGAGGGCTGTCCCCAGTGTCCACGTCATGAGTACACCAGTGGGTAACACTTGGTGTCAGAGAGAATAGTGTGGCGAACTGTTCTAACAACTGGTGACAGTCAACCTGCTGCTCTGGGGTCAGTGTAGGGGAGAGGATCATACCTTACACTGACCCATTGTGGTCCTTCATGGACAAGGGGACAGAGAGAGGTTCACTTTCCTCTTCCACCCCATCATCTGTCACCAAGAGCATGCTCACTTCGGAACTCTCAAAGTGCGTCTTGAGACGGTTCACATGGAGGTCCCTTAAAGACTTCCTAGGAGTCTGCTAATTCATCAGGTAGGTGACATCACTTTTGCGCTCCACCACCTCAAAAGCTTCAGTCCACTTGTCCTGCAAGGCACAAGGTTCCACTGGGTCCATGACCCACACTTTCTGGCCCGACTGAAACTCTGCCATAGTGGCATTCTGGTCGTACCAGTGTTTCATCTCCTCCTGGCTTGCTTCCAGGTTCGCCTGAGCAAATTTCCTGAAGCGGGCAGTTTAGTTGCTGAAGGCCAGCATGTAGCTAAATACATCCTGGGAAATTTTCCTGGGAGCTGCCTCCCAGCCTTCCTTGACAAACTAAGAGGTCCTCTCACAGGGTGCCCATACAGAAGCTCAAAGGGACTGAACCCTAGAGACTTTTGTGGTACCTCCCGGTATACAAAGAAAAGGCATGGCAAGAGGATGTCCCACTTAGACCTCATAGGCTCTGTTAGACCCTTGATCATGCCCTTCAAGGTTTGGTTGAAACTACCGTTACCTTGTGGGTAGTAAGGAGTGGTGAACTTGTAGGTTACACCACACTCATTCCACAGGGATGTCATATACTTAAATATGAAATTGGTCCCATGGTCGGAAACCACCTCTCTGGGGAAACCCACGCAGGCAAAAATCCCCATTAACGCCCGGCCCACTACTGGGGCCGTTGTTGCCCTGAGAGGGATTGCCTCCGGGTACCGGATTGCATTGGTCCACCAAGACCTGTTGCCCGTGGCTGTCTTGGAAACCAGTGGCCCCAAAATGTCCATCCTAAGGGGTTCCAACAACTGGAAAGGGTTGGAGAGGAGCCCTACACTTCCTCCCACTCTTACCACTTGTCTGGCAAGTTTGGCAAGACCTGCAATGTCCATCTGACCCCCTTCGCATTTGTGGCCAAAAGAAGTGGGTGACAAGCTTGTCAAAGGTCTTGTCCCACCCCAAATGTCCTCCAAAGGCACATCGTGAGCCAGACCGAGTAGAAAGATCCTGAAGCGCTGGGGTACCACCAGCACATGGGCTGACCCAGGCTCAGCGACCTTAGGCTCGCTGTACAGGAGACCATTCTCCCAGTAGAACCAATGTGATCCAGACTGATCACCAGTTGCCTGGTTTGCAGCCTGCTGCCGCAAACCTTCTAGAGAAGGGCATTCTTTCTGCTCCCTGTAGAATTCCTCCCTGGTAGGACCACCTTCTTGCTGCCAATGGGTCAGCTCAGATAAGTCCCCCAGTTCAGCTTCCTGCTCCTCTGTAGGTACCTGGGCGTCCCTCTCAAGGTTAGCCTCCTCCCGGACCGTGAGAACTTCAGTGGCGGGTTTCCCATGCCCCCTGCCCTTTCTCTTGGCAGGAACCTGGGCCACAGTTTCAGGCTCCAGGTCCTTCTGATCACCTTTCTGGCTGCCATTGACCGAGTGGTAATGCATGCCCGCTCTGGCAATCCAAGCCTCCCCAAGTGAGACCTGAGCTCAACATCCTTCCACAAGGACTGCTCCAGGTCATTCCCTAGCAGACAATCTACAGACATGGTAGGGCTCACAACCAATCTCAAGGGACCTGAGACCCCCCATTCAAAGGGAACCTGCGCTACCATACACTGGCGCTCTGAGTTGTCCACAGAAACTACTTGGTGGAATGCCCCGGGGACTCTTTGCTCCTCAGAGACCAGGTGACACCGGACTGATGTCACTCTGGGTCCAGTATCTCTGAGAGCCTCTACCCTTTTCCTATTGATGATCACCCATGTGAGAAGTTGGCCTGGCATATGCTGTTCCTAGTTATAGGGACACCTTGCACCAGTCCAATTCGACTCTTATTGATGATAGGTTTAAGACAACCTTTAAAGAAAGCTATCCTAGTGGTAGCTGTGGAGAGCAGCCTTCAGGCTAAGTCTTGAAGGAGTGTTAAGCTTATTGTTTTACCATAATAACCTCTTGAATAACCAAATGAAAGAGTAGCTCACACAGGTATATATATAAAATATATGTATTTATTCTAGACAGAATCTCACAGTCACTTTATGTGGCTAGTGGCAAAGTTACACTTCAATCAAGCATTTATAAACACAATAAATAGCACAGAAATCAATGGGCCCCAGGGGGGGACCAAACCATATACTAAAATAGTGGTATAAGAACCACGACAATTCTACAGACAATCCCTAGAGCATTTAGGATCGCTTGCCCCTTCAGAATCCACCCACTGTTATGAGGAAGGTGACCCACGGGAGACGCGTGCAGCACAAGAAGTTGCTATCGGGATCCCTATGTTAGTCTATGGAGAATGTCGCGGTTGAATATTTAAAGATTAAAGACACTTCTAGCAGGAGTACAAAGTTAAGGCTTGAGACTTAAGGCTTTGGAGAGCCCACTACCACGGGAGTACCGAAGTACCACTGTTACCTGCCCCAGGGAAGCCGGGTGCATAGGTCGATTCTGGTGTCGGGTCGCGGGCTGATTTTCAATGGAAAAGTAGTCCAAACTGCTGCTAGCCAAAAGCGTCGATGATGTCGTGAAGATCTAAGATGTAGAAAATGTAGAGAAGGACCTGAAAGCAGAGGGGACAGAGTCTGGGTCACGGCACAGTGACCAGGGAGCTCACAGGAAGGAGCTCGTGGATGTCGGGTGCTTCAGGTAGAGATGGGTGCAGCTTGGCTCTGCAGTCACGGGCTCCGGGAGGCTTCAAGGAAGGCCAGCTTCTGGAGGGCGACTGTCCCACGTCGGATGAGGGTCACTGCGGTGTTAGTGTCCCGATTGGATCCACTAAGCCTTGGCAACCGCAACCCACGCAAGATGAACAAAGCAGCTGCTGGAGCAGGCCCACGAGGTCTGAGGGTGCTCTCCATTGGAGAGAGCGTAGAGCAGGCCTGGAGTAACCAGGGGAACTCTTGTTTTCAAAGATAGAGCTCCGCTAGGGCCCACAAGTCAAGAGACAAGGGACCGCGGGAGGCGGCAATTTGGAGTGCGTAAAAGGGCACCCACGGGCCACCGGAGGGGGCTAGGGCGCTGGTCTTTGGCACAATTGCTGTAGAGTGGTTGGCTCGTAAACGGGCCAAAGCACAACTTCGTGTATAAACACAACAGAATAGGGGGTCTATTGGTAGACAGCACAAGATTGAAGTAAATGAAAAGTAGTGTGTGAAAATATCAAACCCATGCAGAGTCAGAGCAGAGCACGGAAAACCATCAAACCGACTCAACCAAAGAGACCAAAGTTGAGAGCAAAGTCACCTCTCACAATCAGTTCATATCATATGGTCTCCACCAAGAGCCGAGGTGTGTCTCTTAGTCATAGAGACTTCCTCATTGGTGTAAGGCTCTCTTGCTCATCTGGGTTGATAAAGAAAAGTCCAAAGGTCATGTGACAGACTATGACCACCAGACAGAAAGAGTGCAGTGCAAAGAAAGATGTGAAGTTTAAAAAGAGATTGTGTGAAGAGTATGATATAATTCACTCATTTCTACACATCTCAATTAAAAGGGTGCGTGAACAAAAAAATAATAATATATATCAAGCAGTGCCAGCTAGTCACTGTTGAATGAGGGTCAACATGTTTCAGCCTGCGCGGGATTATGGCCCAAGGCTTTCTTCAGGACCTATATAACTTAGTGCTACTGCATTCGAAAAGATGGATTCCAAAAGGTGAAAATATAAAGTGTGAAACCTTAGCATAAGAAGAGGTAATCAATACAACCTCACTTGTGTCCTAATCCTCTATATCACAAGGTGCTAGCGTCACCTGAGGAGAAAGGACAGTTAACACACATAGTAAGTTCATTTTAGAAATAATGTGCCGTCTATATACAAGCAAAATTAAACATAAAAGTGCCTGGTTCATTGCTATGAAAGATAAAGCGCAATGCTTACCCAACGTGATCAGGGATTGCACCTCACCTACCCCGGAACCTGGCTCAGGTTAATGAGGCCCCGCTCTGCATCGTGGGTGAAGAAAGACAAAAACGACTTTTTTTGGTATATATTCATTTTGTAATTAATTAAAACTACATGGGGACAGCTAAAAGCCAAAATGTACTCCTAGCTGTTCGAATGTGCTACGTGAAAACGTAGCGAACTCCTAACCCCCAAAAAAGTGTACTCCCATAAGTGCCAATAACCCCTCTAGTGAATCAACTCCTTGAAATGGTGTTGTTATTAAAAATACAAAATATATAGGCTGGTTAGTGTCCCTAGCTAGTAAGAGGCCAGAGCCAATCGTCATCTGTCTCTTTAAAAACTATGGAAAAGAAGAGGCAACCATTCTGCTAAGTTATCTCTGTTCTAGATAGTAAGGCGCGCTTGTAAGTATACCTCATATCAACTCTCCTCAACAAACTAGTGAATGAAAAGGAAAAGCCCGAGATTAGCGCGCTCGATTTAAATACAGTACAGCTCACCTGTCCGTCGTTGCCCCCAGCTTTCCTAAGCAGGGTGGGAGGCAACGTACCGGAACGGGGAACGTGTACAAATACTCTCGTCACGTAGGACACACCTTACGCTAATTGGCAAAAGACTACGGCGGCCGCCGTGTCCAAATAGATAAAACTACAGCGAAAATAGCATGCCTCATGGGAAATGTAGTCTAAAGTTTCGCGCCTTCCGCTGCATGTCTGGAAGTTGCGATAGGCAGCAAGTCTGAGTTAGTGAAACTACAGAAAACGGCATGCCTTATGGGGGATGTAGTTGATCTCTGTAAACGCGCTTGGAGGTTGACTGCGTGCAAAGCCTGAAAAATGCAGACTACTGTGGGTGTGGGGTAGCCTTTTTATTTAACCCTCAATCCACCATCCAAACTGCAGTTTTACTCTGTATTTGTTCCAAAATCGAGTGGATCCGAGGGACCCAAATCACTACCATCACCTGCTCGGTTATAAGGTCCCTGATAGCGTTACAGTGTGAAAAAAGTTCGTTAAATATACTCTGCTTTTGGGTGATGTCCTTAATGCTCACCATATTTAATTAACCACTTGCTTTCATGCTGGTATCACGCAAGGGTATAAATAAGCTCCTCTCTGCTAATTTAAATAGTTAACATCTAGTGTTTCTCATTTTCTGGTTATTAGGTAGTATAGTATATTGTAAAAGACTCATTTACATACTATTGTCCCGCAGAAATCAAAGATTCGTGGGCCCCCCGGTGTTACTATTGCAGTGGTTCACAGCTAGTGTTCCCTGTCAAAGTCCCAGTGGTAAACACCATGATTTTGCGACTAGCCGGGGTTGATTCTTTATCCAATTTGACAAAAGAGAAACATTGGAACTGGAAAGCCACGAGGCATCATACCAATACACCGCAAAGTGGTATGCCGCCACTCCTCACTGTTGGATGCTCGTCCATGGGATTTCATCATTTAAGCCCAAGGTGTCACAACATAGCCTATACACCCATCTTTGCTCTTTGGTGAATAGAAACCTGGAGACATCACTGGCGTGTTGTGGAATGATCGGTTTCTCCAGTATTGTCCAGTGAAAATCATCAGCAGAGTGATTGGCTTCTGTGAAATGTCTGGTGAGTTTTGTGTTGGTTTTACGGCACCTAAAGGTGCTCTTATGCTCTGACATACGTAGTCTCACCTTTCGGGTGGTCATACCCACATACCTCATCTTGCACGGGCATGTAAGTAAATAGATAACATTACTGCTGTTGCAGTTTGTGAACTGAGTCTGCAACCAGGGTCTGTCGGTCCCAATATCAACCGAAGAACTCTTGGTAGTCTGTGGACACACTGAACAAACCCCACAAGGATGGTGTCCCGTCACTGCAGGAAGGTCCCATAAAGTACCTAGTGGTCTACTGGGCCCAGTTGGTGGTCGTGTATGGACCAATCTGTCCTTGATACTGCCTGATCTTTTGAAAGCAAAGAGGGGCATCGCTATTTTCTCCTGGCAACTATTTAATATCCTCCAGTGTTTTTTGATGCTTCTCTTTATGTCGTTGGATAGTGTGCAGAAAGTGCTGACCATCGTGAGGCGTTCCAGTGGTGGCTTAGGTACAGGTGGTTCCAACAGAGCTTCCCGATTGTTATTCGAGGCCCTTTTAAGAGATCGTTTGACCAACTTGCGGGGATAGTTTCTCTCCATAAGTTGCTCTGAAAGTGAATTGGCATGTTTGGTAAAGCCATCTGTTGTTGAACAGTTCCTACGTACCCTTAGAAACTGGCCATAGGGTAGATTATCCCTAAGGGCCTTAGGGTGCTGACTGTCGTAACGCAAAAGTGAATTGCGTGCCATCGGCTTGCGGTATAGTTCACTGCCTAGGCCCTCAGGGGTTACAAAAATCGATAGGTCCAGAAATGCCAAACGGCTCTTGTTTACTTCTACCGTGAACTTCAGGTATTCATTTCGTGAGTTAAGCCACTGATGAAAATGGCCGATGGACTGTTGGTCTCCTCTCCATACCACCAAAACATCATCAATATACCGCTTCCATAAGCGGATTGATGAAAAAAAGGGGTTGGTGGGAGAAAGGACGTGTTCCTGCTCAAACGCATGGACGTATAGATTCGCTAAGCTGGGCGCGAAAACACTGCCCATGCTGGTCCCCGACGTTTGCAGATAGATGGTATTCTCGAATTTGAAGAAATTCTCCTTCATCGCCATTCTGGCCAGCGTCATAATGAAGGGTACAGGTGTGATAGACTGCAAGTCGGTACCCTCAAGAATAGATCGTATTGTGTCCAGTGTCTCGTCTTGGGGAATAGATGTATATAGAGATTCGACATCGAAAGAGACTAAAAAGTCTTGTTCCGTGTCGAACTCTACCGTAGGGAGCAGTCGCAGGACATCCTTGGTATCCTGCAGATACGTTGGCATCTTCTGGACAATAGGTCTAAGGAAGTGGTCCACAAACGTGGAAAGTGGTTCCAGAAGGGAACCCTGTCCCGAGATGATTGGTCGCCCAGGTGGAGGTCTCTGGGCCTTGTGTACCTTGGGCAGTACATAAAAATAAGGAATGACGGGAAATTTGGTCTGAAGGAATTGTGCTTCATGGTTGGTGATCCACCCTTCACAGAGAGCTTCTTCAGTGATTTCACCGATAGATTTAAGCAGTCTATCAGTAGGATCATGGCTTAGAGCCCTGTAAGAGCGCTCATCGCCCAATTGGCGGAGGCATTCTGCTCTGTATTCAACGGTATCCAAGATAACAATGGACCCCCCCTTGTCTGCAGGTTTGATAGTAATTTCCTCTGCTCTAGACAAGGAGGTAAGTGCTTGCCTCTCAACTCGTGGTAGGTTAATAAACCTCTCTCTCCTTGTGTTGCACATGGCACTGATCTCACACGTGACCGCTTTTTCAAACGTAAGAACTTGTGGGGGAACCAGGTGTGTAGGAGGGTTAAATGTAGACTTAACTCTAAGCCCCGTGTTCTGTTCGTTCTCTTCAGGATCAATAGTAGTTTTGTCCTTGAAAAAATGATGTAGCCTCAATTTCCTAAAAAACTGCGCCAATTCGCATTGAATCTGGAACGAGTCACCTATGGAGGTGGTGACGAAGCCAAGGCCCCTGTTGAGAACAGACAACTCGTCTGTTGACAGATTACGCTTGCTGAGATTCACTACGAGGTTTGGTTGGCACTGCCCGTGGATGGAGCAGAGTTCTTCCTCGTGTTGCTCCGCGTCCCGGCATGGGGACCTGAGGAAGGGCCTGAAGTTAGATCCCAGTGAACTTGGGCTTGTGTGTTTCTTCGCCTGCCTCGACTTCTTGGGGGGCCATACCCTAAAAAAGACTGGTTGTCAAATTCTGGTTGGTATGCTGTCATGTGAGGTGGAAAAGCTTGTGGTGGAAAGGCTTGTGGTGAAAAACCCCAAGGGGTGGGTGGCCACCACTGTTGGAATTGTGGAGTGCCATAACCCCTTTGGTGGTAGGGTCTAGTGTATCTACCTCTACCTCTGGAGCGTTGTGTAGGTCTCTCAGTGTCACTAGATGTTTCATCAGAGCTAGAGCCTGAATAGGAAGAACCATATCTTCTCCCATTGCTCTTAAACTCGGGTGGTGTATAATCCTCACTAGTATAAGGATAAACCTTTTCATGTTTGAACTTGGCCAAATCTTTTTTAAATTTTTCAATTTTAGAAAGGAGAATAGAGTCCTTAAATTCCTTGTTGTTTTTATTCGATTCGTCCAAGTTCTTTTTAAATAGAGTGGCAGTGATGGTAGTTTTGATTTGGGCCTCCAAGGCCTGTATCTCTATGAGAATGGAATCAGCCACTCTCTTCGCTGTGCTGATAATTAAAATCAGCCAGTCGCGCGTACAGCGCCATGCTATAAGTGACCAGTCTTTGAGAAACGCTCTATCATCCAGAAAAAGCCTTGGAACATTGGTTACTATCAAACCAGGAGGCGCACAATTCGCTCTCAAATATTCAGCCATAATGGCGCCATGAATAGAGGAGCGTGAATGGGATTTTTTCAGAATGAGGACTCTCCCCCAGTCATTACCTGTCTCTGTGATGGGAGCATTCGAACCCTCAAGTATGCTAGGTGTATTGTCAAGAATAGATTGGAATATTGCGTCATCATACGCCAAACCACTGAATTCAGCCATTTTGTGACAAGAGTTGAGAAACCGAAAAAAGGGCTAAAAGCTACCAAAAAGGAGATCACTACTTGGTGTAGGCTATGCAGTCAAAATAATCTGCATTGAAAAAGGGATTATCCGCCAGAGCAGTATAATCTTCGTGAAAGACCCGCAGCCAGAAAGCTGCTCAAAAACATCAAAACTAACACCTGAATAAAGGGTCTAAGGGAAAGATTTAAAGACCTGCCCAAATTCTAATCCCCATAACAAAACTGTATAAACACAACAGAATAGGGGGTCTATTGGTAGACAGCACAAGATTGAAGTAAATGAAAAGTAGTGTGTGAAAATATCAAACCCATGCAGAGTCAGAGCAGAGCACGGAAAACCATCAAACCGACTCAACCAAAGAGACCAAAGTTGAGAGCAAAGTCACCTCTCACAATCAGTTCATATCATATGGTCTCCACCAAGAGCCGAGGTGTGTCTCTTAGTCATAGAGACTTCCTCATTGGTGTAAGGCTCTCTTGCTCATCTGGGTTGATAAAGAAAAGTCCAAAGGTCATGTGACAGACTATGACCACCAGACAGAAAGAGTGCAGTGCAAAGAAAGATGTGAAGTTTAAAAAGAGATTGTGTGAAGAGTATGATATAATTCACTCATTTCTACACATCTCAATTAAAAGGGTGCGTGAACAAAAAAATAATAATATATATCAAGCAGTGCCAGCTAGTCACTGTTGAATGAGGGTCAACATGTTTCAGCCTGCGCGGGATTATGGCCCAAGGCTTTCTTCAGGACCTATATAACTTAGTGCTACTGCATTCGAAAAGATGGATTCCAAAAGGTGAAAATATAAAGTGTGAAACCTTAGCATAAGAAGAGGTAATCAATACAACCTCACTTGTGTCCTAATCCTCTATATCACAAGGTGCTAGCGTCACCTGAGGAGAAAGGACAGTTAACACACATAGTAAGTTCATTTTAGAAATAATGTGCCGTCTATATACAAGCAAAATTAAACATAAAAGTGCCTGGTTCATTGCTATGAAAGATAAAGCGCAATGCTTACCCAACGTGATCAGGGATTGCACCTCACCTACCCCGGAACCTGGCTCAGGTTAATGAGGCCCCGCTCTGCATCGTGGGTGAAGAAAGACAAAAACGACTTTTTTTGGTATATATTCATTTTGTAATTAATTAAAACTACATGGGGACAGCTAAAAGCCAAAATGTACTCCTAGCTGTTCGAATGTGCTACCCACTGGTCAGGGTCGTGTGCTATGCAAGTAGAGGCCGGGGTCTCGGTGTATTGGGGATCTCGGTACCCACGCGGTCCACGGTGCCCAAACTCGTTGAGCACACTCACTGGCCTCTGGGATGCGCTGGAAACCCACCTCAAGGGTTCTGGAAGTCGTCGAAGTTCGTGAGAGCAGCGAAGTTCCAACCGGGTCACTTGCAGTGTTTCAGGTGCCTGCCAAGCAGGGGGATAACTCCTTTATCCCAAGGGAGATTTCTTCAGTCAGCTGGGCAGCAGCTCGTCAAAGGTCGGTTCTGTAAAGTTCCAAAGTAATCTGAGCTCTGGGGCCACGTTATTCACCTTTATCCCCAAGATTAGGGGAGTGTCCAGAGTAGTGTCCACCAATGGCTGGTGAGGCGGGAAAGGGTGGCTACACCCTCTCCCCTTTGTGTGTTTCCCGCCTGGGCGAGGGGCAGGATGCCCCTGAACTGGTTCCAAGCGGTGTATGCAGAATTAGGTCTCTGCAGCTGCCTACGTGCAACTCTGAAAGGACATTTGGTGCACCCACCCTGTTCCAATCCACATTATCCTGTCTGGGGAGATGCTAGCACCTCCCTGCCACAGGAGCCCTATTGTCCAGCTGGCGAGGCTGGGGTTTTCCCCAGCAACAGCCAGCCAGGGTCGTGTAGGTGGCGGGCAGTAGCCATTTTGTGTAACTTGTGCACTTTTAAATTGGTGTCTAAATTCTACCGCTTTTCCCATATTGCCCTTCTAGCAAGGGGGAATCGTACCCTCATGCCCATGGCTGGACTGGGGGTATGATTCCTACATGTTTGACACCAAACACGATATGGTTCTGTGTAGCCATTCTCAAGTTATCGCGATGACGCGATTTACTTATAATGCGGTTAAGAGTATATGGTATGGCTACACTACAAACAACCCAGTAACGATTTTACGAAGGTTGCAGAGAGGCCCTACTCACGTAGGGGTCCCCCCTCACACATACCTCAGCACCCAGCCCTGTAGGATTACCAGGGCCTGCCATAGGGGTGACCTATGAGAGTATATGTGTTGTAATGGTGTGGGATATAGGGTACCTACATCCCTGTAAGGGGTGCTAGCACCACCTTACCCAGACTACAGTAGTGGTCTGGTGGTGTCAGTTTGTATGGCTGTCCCAGGGTGGCACAATAAGTGCTGCAGCCCTGGTAGGCCTACTGGGGGACCCATGCCCTGGGTACCTAGGGTACCATCTACAAGGGACTGGTAGGGCATGCCCAGCATCCAATTAGGGTTGTACCTAGAGTACTCACATCGGTTTTAGGGAGAAAGCAGATAGGCTGGGGTCCTGGATAGCAGGATCCCAGCCAGACTAGTCAAAAACCACTCAAATACCAGGCAAAAAGTTGGGGGCAACCATTAGTCAGATTCCACTCTCCTACAACCCAGGTTCTGTATTTTTTATTGTATGCAGGCACCTGGTTTCCTGAGACCATCTCACTGTCCCCTAGTGAGACGAGGTTCATTTCTGCGGGATCCACACCATCCTGTGGACACCCCTCCTCCCCAAGCGTTACACTAGCCAACACCTTGGTCTGCCCACCGGTGGGTGGCTGTGCCCTCTCGGGACACTTGGGGTCCACCTTAAAGTGATCCTCCTGCTCACAGGCATAGCACTTGTGGGGACCGGTCTTCGCAGGCTTTCCTGAAGAGACCACTGCTTTCTTGTCTCCTTGCGGATGGAAACCTTTACCCTGGGTATTAGTTTGGGGCCCTTTAGAGAACTCTGGCACTTTACCCTTGTCCCCCCCCCCACTCTTCTGCTGGGGACCCTGCCCACCTTTGGCTGAGTCTCCCACAAACGCTTTCTTGTGGACCCTGGTACTCACCCAGCGGTCCGCCTCCATAGGTAGCTTCCTGGGGTCAGTCAGCTTACTATCAACGAAGTGCTGGCGCAGCTATGCAAAACATAGACTAGACAAGTTCTCCCATGCAATCAAATTGTAGAGCCCCTGAAATTCTGTCACATTACTGCCCTTCACCCAGCTATTCAGTGACCTGCAAAATGAATCCACACATTCCAATCAAGTGTTGGCACCAGATTTCTTACTGTACCTAAGCTGATCCCCGTAATTTTCAGGAGAAAGACCATACCTGATGAGAAGGGCCTCCTTCATGTCAGAATAGGTGAGGTTACATCCCTTACCCAAAGCCACTTACGTATCCCTTGCTTCTTCTGGGAAAAGAGTCCACAATCCTGCCCCCAATTCTTCTCAGGGACCCCATTTATGTGGATAGATGCCTCATAACCCTGAAACCACCTTTGTGTGTCACCCCCCTTCTTGAATTATTTGCCTAAATTCTTGGAGATGTGCACAATCTAATCTGCCAGCACTGATGAATTGCTGCCACCATCTGAGCTGGGCCTACTCCTTACCTCCAGCTCCTTAAGACTATGTTCATGATCTAAGATTATCTTCCTTTCTTCCATGGCTATTCTTTTGTCTTCCCTTTCATTCTCTATCCTGAGTTTTTCCAACTCAAACTTCAATGCTTCCTGTCTGTCCTCCAGCTCTTCTGGGGACAAGCCACTGCTGCCTGGCCTGGAGGGTTCCCCCCCTCCAAAAAGCACATTCATCCTAGGAATAGGCTCCTCCGCCTATCCATTGAGATCTCCAGACTGCCCACTGGAATGTTTGGCAGCTACCCAGGCCCTCAGTGCCTTTTGTAGCTCCTCCTTCCTGGTGAGGCCTCTGACTTAGACATTTAGGTTTTAGCAAATAGCCTTCAACTCTTTAACATTGTAGGATTCCAACCTGTCCTCCTCAAAGGCAACTTCCAAGGATGCAACAGATGATTCTCTTGATTCAGGCATGATGAAGTAGCAATTCCAAACTGGCAAGATCAAAAATAGTCCAAAAAGAAAAAGAACCAGTATGTGGCACATAATGGTCTGCGATATGGCAGTAGTGTACACCAATCACTGTAAGTCAAGTGCAAACACAAGTCCTATCCTCACCGCTGCCAACCAATGTTAGAAATGGGGGTCTCTAGTTGGCAAGGGTTTGTACCTTTGTCCAAGTAGGGACCCTTCTTCCTAGTCAGGGTAAGGGAGATACACTCCTAAAATAACCCCTGCTCACCACCTTGGTAACCTGGCACGAGCAGCCAGGCTTAATTCAGAGGCAGTGTGTAAAGCATTTGCACATACCCAACAGTAATACAGTGAAAACACTACAAAAGGACACCACACCAGTTTAGAAAAATATCTAATATTTGTATATATCCATAACAAGACCAAAACGATAAGAATCCAACATACAGTACTTAAAAATATATACTTTGCAAGAAATCCTTAAAATTACAGAAATACCTCAAAAACACAGTTTGCACGACTCGTTAGCTCCATCCACGGCTACCTCGATGCTGAAAACCAACAGAGTCTAACAGCTCAAGCCGACCTGTTGGTACAGGCAATCCAAAGCATGGACAGACTTGTGAACATTAAATTTCTCGTTGCGGCTGGCACGTTGGTGCGAGCAGATGGTGGCAACCGTTGCGGTTGCGTTGCAAAATGGAATTGGTGCAGGGTGCGGGACACTCTGGATGCGGTGCAGGCAGCGGCTCAGTGACGATTGTCCAGGCGGCGTCGGTGAGACCAAGGCTTATGTGCAGGGCGAGGCAGTGGTCAATGCGGTGCTATCAGATTGATGTGCAAGCGACAGAGCCGGTTAGCGGGAGCTGGCATTAGTCAGCCCAGACGGCTGTGTGGGATGAGGCAGTGCGTCATGAAACTTACGAGTGGTGCCCCCAACCACGATGTCGTCACAGGTGTTGAAGTCAGCAGCAGCGACGGCATCAATGAGACCAGGATGGCGAAGTGAAGCGAGGCGGTGCAGAGTGCAGTGCCCACAGGTCATGGTGTAAGCAGCGGCTCACCTTATCTCCTTACTCTACATCTCAGAGTCATTTACTTCAAATTCAGTCGGACTAGAATCATGCAAACCAATAATTTGGTTAGAGTAATTCAAAATAGTAACATTAGTATCTGCTGATCTGAGATCTCTCTATTAGAATCCTCATCCCTCATGAATGCTCAGATTGGAATGCACAATCAATTATTGGAGGCATGTCATAGAGAGACGGAAACAGGATTCAAGGATGTTTAGATTTGATCACTAAATTAAGAAAGTAAATACACCAGTATCAGGCATTTGAATTTAGGAATGGAGAATAGACAAATTAAACTCTTTCAGGCCATAAATTACCAAAGTTCTAGAGGAAGAGTTCAGGAAAGGGCATATGCCATATCACCTCAAAGATTCTCTCCAAAGAGGGAAAGAAGTCGAGGGTCGCGCACACAAGTATGTGTCAGCCAAGAAAGTCCACAAAAGAGCAAGATTTCCGATGTGAAAGGAAGGGTCTCCGACAGCAACTGCTGCATTGTTTTCATGCAGCGTATATTAATCCATAAATTCCAGGGTTACACCTCCTGCGTCACCTCATCTGGTCAGACCACTCAGTCCATTGGTCGGTTTGTATAGGATGATTGTCATGCAGCATAAAGAAGACACATATTATGGCAGAAATGTGGTGATCATAACGTAAGCTGTCGAGCCATTCAAAAATGCAAGTTGTGAAACAATTCTCTTTTAGCAAAGGCACATGAGTGATTTCAAGAGGACAGATTCTCGCTGCAAGTTCCCAAAGTAGCAAATTAGTAGCGAGAAGTCCTAGTATGTGCATGGGAGCACTTTCTATGAAACATAGTTTCATCTCACACTGCAAGTTATGAGAACAGAAAGAAGCAAGATAAAGGAAATGCAGGCCAAAGTTGAATCTAGATCATGAAATACAAAATATGAAATAATGGAAATGTGCATTACGTTTAGAATCTTTAGAACCTTTACATATTACTTTCAATTCATTGCACTCATGAAGCATTTTCAGTGTCATTGTGATTTACATGTGTAATTATAACATATTACTACATTTCAAGCATACTAATGTATAGAATAATTTCAAAATATAAGAAAGCAATCTCGTTTCTAAAAATTCTCATTAATACATGTATGAAGATTAGTCTGTAGAAGTTTCAGAGAAATTTGAATTATTATAAACGTGCAGCACCCTTCTTTCTATCACTTGGTGTACAATTTCACGTATGCAAAACATGGAGTTCAAACATGAGACTCCTAAAATACACACACAATGTCATCTAAATTACATTCGTTTTTATTAATTCTTCACACAAGTTGTTAGTTAAAGAAGGGTGGTTAATGAACTCTCTCGAACAAGCGTCATCACAATCACACTTCTATTCCACGTGAAAAAGATACAGCATTGCAATTTAGAAAACATGAACCTATGCTATTCAAAGAGCATCTACACTCTTCTGCATGCTTTTAAAATGCAGTAACTAGTCTTTTTCATGATCTCTCATGATTTTCCAACATATAGTGAGTACAAATTCTGCATGGTTGTCTTTTTTCTTTCAAAAGGTGTCAAAATCGGTTTTATGTGTCAACTGGGGATTCATAAATTTCTCTGCTCCATCAGTACTAATAAAGTGGGCTCTTAAGATATTTACTTCGGTCTATAGTTTATGGTTGAGCACCACTGAAATTATATTGATGAATATCCAAGCGGCTGCAGCACAAATAAAATTATGAGACTACCAAAAAAATCACTAGCCTACCACCATTACATACAGGACACTGTCATGTTAGAATTTGACTCTTGGAGCAATTGCTAGGCTATTGGTGAAATTAAGAAAATAATGGCAAAGTCAGGTGACAGACAAGTTCATTCGGTTGTTCACTGATTGTGAGGCAATCAGTAAAAGCAAGCAAGCTAGAAAGTTCCAGAAGGTATGGTCTACATAATGTCATGAAGCGCTTCGACGCCTCGTCAGGGGTAGTAAGCGCTATATAAATGCAATTACAATACAATTACAATGATGTGGTTTATCACACACGTGGCTGTGCCAACCCAGACGGTTGGTCTACCTCTTAAGGGTATCTGTGCTCTCGGCACGTCTCTGTCATGAACCGTAGGTGGAGGATGTCCTTAAGCACGGCCTGTCAGTAAAGCTCTAAAGGCAGGCGTGCATAATATTACCTTCATAACTCCGCCCACCACCGCACCGCTCCCCTGGGAGGCGTAACTTGTCATGTAAAGCTTTTGCTGGTTGGCGAGCACGTGAAAAGGTCCTACCCGCTGGGGGTGCGGCGTAAGCATTGCAAGTAGGATGAGAGGTGTGGTCTTTTAGTAAAAACTCTATGAGTGGGTGCGCACTCTAGTTTCAGTCCAAGCTATGGACTTGGCCTTTGAATTAAACCCTGAGAGTGGGCGTGGCCCTCAGTTAATGCCCCTCCCCACGACAAGCGCAGCAGATCAATTTTTCTCTCTGTCCCTTTAAAGGCTGTGTCCTGCTGGCGGAGGCGGTGCTCTGCGGCTCATTGTTTTCTCTCCATTGGGCTCCTCTTCCCGTGTCTCCCCTTCTCCTTGCCTGCCCCGCGCCCCTCAGGTCCCCCCCCCTAACTCAGCGTCTCTTAGGACTCTCCATCTTCAGTGCGCTGTGACACGGACGGCAAGATGGCTGAGATGGGCGGAAAGGGAGTGAGTGCGGGCAAGATCGCCAGCAACGTGCAGAAGAAGCTTACTCGAGCGCAAGAGAAGGTGAGGGGCAGGGAGTATGGCCGGGGCCTGGAGCGGTTGGTAGCAGAGCGGCTGGGGAGAGCGCAGGGGACAGCTGGCAGTGACAGCTCAGTGCGTGCGGCGCTCGCTCAGCTGCTGCTTGAGAGGGCGTAGATACCTCAGCTAGACAGCTGCGCTTGATGTGAATTAAAGGCGCTGCTTGTGCGTGAGGGTTGGTGCGAAATGGGACGACAACCCTGATCTATGTTGTATCTACTAAGAGGCGAATCCTCTAATCCGTGGTTGTAAAATACCTGCTTCTATTTTTAGTGAGGAGTGGTAGGTGGTGTCGTTGAATTGTTTAATGTATTAAATAGCATATAAAATGAAAGGTGTTTTAAACATTTTTTTTTAGCGAAGTAGGCATTACTAGACCACATCTGAGGGAATGGCAGTCTTCCGTTCAGGGCTTCGAGGACCCTGTTGTTTGTGGTTTTTCAGACTGCTCTGTTGGCACGTAATTAATGGTACAGTGCTTGGGGGATGCTCGTTAAAGTGCTGCTGCTCGAGGG
Source organism: Triturus cristatus (assembly GCF_964204655.1). Classification (NCBI taxonomy): domain Eukaryota; kingdom Metazoa; phylum Chordata; class Amphibia; order Caudata; family Salamandridae; genus Triturus; species Triturus cristatus. The sequence continues at coordinate 1,151,390,272 of NC_140583.1, read as the reverse complement.
ATGGGGGTGGTAGGAGAGTTTGAGTGTCATGCCCCTCCTGTGTGAGAGGAAGCCCTAGATAAAGTGTGTCGGATACAAATACACTCTTTTTTTATGTTGCGTTACACAGTGCTACTTTTTAATGTCTGTGTAATGTTAAGTAAATCCCCTGCTGCTGGGTGTGGAGGTAGGATGCCATGTAGCCTTTTTTGAAGAGGCCACATTGCCATAATGGTGTGTTTATAAATCCCTTCATAACAGCGCCGCCCAGGGCCATACGTCCTCTGTTACTTCTCAGCCGTCTAAATGTCCAGATCTAGGAATGAATTGAAATGTGCTGTCCTTTATGGCGCTTTGCGGGTAATATGTCGTATCGAGGCTCGGCGGTTACAACAGAACAGGACGGCACTGGTCAGCGAGCTGTCGAGGCTGACCCAAGCTCCGACTGATGGACAGGGACCTCGTGCATCCCCCCCCCCCCCCCCCTAGGCGTTCAAGCCAAGTACCTAGTATGAATATGCTCCATTACTCCGGGGCCGATCGTCAGATGCCCATTGGCATAACGGAGCTGTGACAGTGCGGTCGGAAGGGTAGGGGGTGACGCACTGGAATGCCATAAAGTGAAATATTGGTCCCCCCCGTAATCACTTTACTATGGTTGGTGGTAAGACCCTTCAGCTCATCATGGACGACTTTGACAGCTGTAGATATGGACAGTGAAGCCTAGATAGCAACTGTGCCCCGCCCACTCTCCAATCCGCGAGGAGAGCAGTGAAAAGCTGTAGCACTGGGCATCGTGGACGTCTCCGCATCGACTCTTCTTAAAATGAACGGCATCATGTTATGTGACATTGCGGAATTCCTCTGTGACGTGTGAGCTCTCGGATGAGGGGAGGGGCTTGCTTTCTGTATGTGTAGTGTATTTTGGTTGTCTCAGCCTATGTAAGGCTGATTTGCGTTCGATGTCCTTGGTAACGCGGTGGATCTCTGCTTGTTGCCGAGATAGTTGTCTGCATGATGAGGGTAGCATAGCTTCCCTTGGGTACATGCGAGGGATGCTGTTTTTTATAAAGAGTAAGGCTAGGTTTATGTACAGCTGTGTTACCCTATCCTTGGGGCAGGAAATGAAGGGGATCCACTCCGATCCGGCAGCTATTATTGAGCGAGATCCAGTACCCGACTGCCCCGAGTGAAATATGCTGAGTTTGTCTCGGTGTAAACCTGCAGATTCCACTGCACAAGTACTACGAGAAACTGTGATTTGAAGGCAGGTTTTTGACTTTTTCAAGCCCTGGATGTAGAAGATATGCATGCACGTTTAAGGACGTCAGATGTATCTGCCTCTGAGTAATTAAAAACATGATTTAAATAGCTCTTACTCATTTTATTTTATTTTATTCTTTTGTAGCGCTACTCACCCCAGGGTAGGATTTCAGATTGCTTTCCATCTCACACACGCTCCACATTGGCAATGGATCATGCAGTAGTGTAAACCAATGCACCACAGAAATGCTGCATAAGACCATGAGTCTTATGAATGAGCCACATATAATGTATACTGATGGCCATTATATGTTAAGAGCACATAACCTAATGCAGTGGTTGGGGTTCTCTCGTATTATTAAGACTTCACTTACCTGTCAAAACAAAACATAAAATCAGTGATGTGCATGTTACACAATGTGCTTTGCAGCAGGCACCATTAACCTCTATGGTTCTTTGAGTCAAAATTGTGACTAAGCAAAAGACAGCTGTCTAGGAAATGCATTATCCACCAGAATTATCTTGCCGTTATTATTATCCCCTGAAAACTGCTGAGGACACGCATGCAAATGTGTGTGATGTGTGTGTGTGTGTGTGTGTATATATGTATGTATATATATATATTACCTACTGGCGGTCGCCAGTAGGTAGTTATAGTTAGGACCCCTTTTCCATAGGAAAACCTCAACATTCTATTTTGAATAACTTTGGCGCCGGTCGATGAATCCTCGCGAATTTCTTAAAATAGGTGGGGCGCTCCGCTCCGCTCCTACCCTGAAAGTCTCGGGGGGGATCCGTCAAGCGGGGGCTGAGATAAAAGGGGGGTCCCAAAACGCGTTTTCCCCATGCATTTTTCCATAGGACCTTTAGAACGAGCTACAGCCCGAACGGCTGAACAGAATTACTCGAAATTTGGCAGAGAGGTAGTCCCTAGGTCAAGGAAGTGCCTTTTGTAGGTTTGGTGTAAATCTGTTCAGTAGATTCTGAGAAAATAGCCTTTAAATCAATATATATATCTGAGCCCGCTTACGGTACGCTTACCGTAAGCGTACGGTGGCGTGCGCGAGCGCGATTCTGATTGGCTCTTAGATCTTAGTAAACATTCGAATCGGCCGAAACCAGGAAGCGGCGGCCGCCATTTTGTGTATTTCACTCAGAAAAAAAAGAGTGAAAACAAGAAAAGGGGGCAATGAGGAGAGTTACAGACCCCCTTACATTTGTGAGGGGGTCAAAGAAGGACTGTAAAGTACAAAGAAAACATTTATTGATTTTAAAAAAAATCACGGGGTACGCGTACGGTAAGCTTACGGTAAGCGTACGGTAGAAAAAAAAAAAAAAATGAAAATCAGATTTAAGTGTTTAGATATTAGGGGGCTCTAAAAAGAGCCGTTGTGTTTATGAAATGATTTTTTAGTGGTACCTACAAGTAAGTACCGATGCAGAGTCTAAGGTTCAAGAGGAAGACTCTGTTCCCTTCATCATTGAAGTGCACACCATCTCCTCTATAAATGTCTTGCATGTCATAACGCAAGTTGTTGTGGTAAATGGCACCCATACCATAGTCACGGAGGAAAGCAGAAACAGATTTGTTGACGTGCTTTCTTGCTTTGTCATCGCACCGCGTGCCCACCGTGCGTGCACGGCACTAACTGCGTAAAGTGGGCGCGCGGTGCGCGAAGCGCACCGCGTGCTCACTGTGCGCGCACGGTGCGCGAAGCGCACCGTGCACGCACGGAACGAACTGCGTTAAGTGGGCGCGCACGCCACGAATGGCGTAAAGTAACTTAGCATTTAAAAAACCGTACAAATTCACTGAAAAAACCATAGGTTTCACACACGTTATAGTTAGGAATTAGCATTTAAAAAACCTTGCAAATTCACTGAAAAAACCATAGGTTTCACACATGTTATAGTTAGCGGAAATTTTACTGATAAAAAACCAATGAAATTCCCCCGTTATAGTTAGTGCAGGCAACTATAACTCACGCGACCGCAATCTTCTGCTGATGACATATGTGTCTTTATGAAAAAAAAATATTTGTAATATATGTATAGCTAAAAATGTATGGAAGAAGACATGGGCAAATAAGTGTCTAAATACAGTATTAGCATCAGCAGAGGATTGCGGTCGCGTGAGTTATAGTTGCCTGCACTAACTATAACGGGGGAATTTCATTGGTTTTTTATCAGTAAAATTTCCGCTAACTATAACATGTGTGAAACCTATGGTTTTTTCAGTGAATATATATATATATATATATGTGCCTTTATCCAGTAATATATTGTAAAATGCTCCCTCTTTATGACCAATTAAGTAAGACAGAACAGAGTTACTGTCGCATTGGTTAACAGTTTCTTTGCGGTACCCTCTTTACAAGATACATGTATATTTTTACTGTCCCATTCCACTTATGACTACCCTCCTTCTAACTCAACCCCTTTTAGCCGCCACACCTTTACCCCCAATTATTGGGATTCCAGAGTAACTATTTTCTATTTCCAACACTACCTATCTGTGTGTTGTGGCAAATATGCCAGGACTTCAAATTGACTCCGTTTACTTAAGCTACTCTATATTACCATGGATATGGGAGCCCTTCTTGCCAGCTGCTATGCCTTGTGTATTTCAAAGGATGTAGCAGCACTTGTGTACATGTGGGATCCATTCTTCTGTATTTTCTGAAGTATACGACCAAATGTATGTACAGATGTTGTATGCGATTCTATAGCTCACGAAAAACCTGGCAGTACTTTTAAACGCCAACCTTTAAAAGCATGGATAATGACTGTCCTAGTGTGCACACGGCTCGCTCCTTATATGTTCTACACCCTGTAGATGGGACCATCCTTTTTAACGCTTTCATATCAGATCTGTGTTCTTTTCCCCAAGTCCATTTTGTTTCTCAAGTTAAGCTTCATCTATGCTAACTTAACTTTGTTCGCAGTTATGTTTTAATCTGTCGCTGTGAATTCTACTTTTTTTTTTTTTTGTTTTTTTTTTTTTTTGTATTCCTTCCTAATATCCCCCGTTGTCGTGTTGGAGGACGTTGTATTTGTGGCATCTTTATGTGCAGTAACGCTGAAAAATAAACTGTCCTCCATATGGGCCGCATTCTTCCTCCTTGGATTCTCTTCCTCAGCTTAACACATGATTGCTTCCGTATGGGCATACATTTGGTTTACATTAGAAGATTCTGAGCAGGCTTGCTACAGAGGTTTAAAAGGAGAATGGAAAGTTTGTTTTTTCACAATTGGGAACAATTTAACAGCAAACCTACCCTCAAGGGAAAAACTGTGCACATACCAATTTGATGAAAATCAATCAGAAGGGTTGCTTTTTACATGCATCATGTTCTAAGAGAGCTCCTCATTTTCGTATATAAGATGAATAGAGACTAGATGTGCATAGGGAGCTGCATATTTGCACACCCCTATAGACTGCAGGCAAAGGGCTGACATGTAGTTATTTCCCCTGCAATCCTACATAGAGCCTGCTGCTGGTTAGGCTAATTCTTCACCATGATCCCTCCTTGGTGTTCAGTAGGTTAGCTGTTCCATAGAGAAGCAAGGTAACTGTTTCCCCCACTGCAGATTTGGCCAGATGGTGTGGTCAAGAAGAGTTTTCCTGAGTGCATGGCGTACATAAGGAGTGGTTCATAGGAGACCATTGCTGGATTTGATTTGTTTTGGCTAGGGAGGAGATGGTAACGAATAGCAATGTGCTCAGTACTGACAAGTTTACTGCTGGTAGGACCTGGAGGCCCCGTGGCCCATGATGGGAACACTTTATTCCCAGTGCATGCAGGATTGTGCGGTGACCTTGGGACTCTCGAGGCGATTGGCTATGGAGGGCCAGTAGGCGTTTGGAAAAGACAAGAATATCTTTTAGCTTTGGCATGGTAACATTTTGATTCCTGAGCTGATACAGTAGGTGTGAGAGGCAGTTCCTGTCAGTAGGGTGCTCCGGATGGGTGGGCACAAGAAAATGTGATTGGGAGGTGTATAAGAGCGAAGATGGATGGTTATGTCCAGGGTGGTACAAGGTGTTTGTTTGCGTGCAGGATGTTGAATGTGGACTGTGCTGTCCAGGGTGATAAATGAGACAGTTAAGCCTAACAGGGACAAAGAGGACTGCTAGTCCTCCTGACAGCTAATGGAGAACCATTGGGTCCAGGATGAATCCTGGTAGGCCTCTACTTGTGTCGATTGCAGCAATCCATAAAATTCTACTTAAATAAACGTAAACAAATCGGACTCTGTTATAGCTACACTTAACAAGCCGTATTGCACATAATTCCAAGAAGCAACTGAAATGTTCCTTTGGGCTCAACGCATAAACAGCATAGTGGGCTGTTTTTTTCACAGGATCCCTTGATATATATTTATTTTCTATCCACCTTCCCACCAGGCTTTTTCCCCCACACACTTTCTGATAGGACAGCACAAGTTCGACAGACATCAATATGGTGTGTAAAATACCGGCTTAATAAGAGTAGGTCTTCCGGCCTCACAAAATTCCCAGCTTAATGCCTCCTGTCTGACTGTTACATACACCACCTCCTAACTTCCGCTCACTCTAATAACTTCAGTTTCCGCAAATGCCCTAGCCTGTCCAAACCTAAACCTTCCTCTTCTTAGATCCTTCAGCCTCATGGATCACTTCTGCCCGCCTCCTCAGCATCCTAGAGCTGACTAGTTCATTCTAGAATCTAGCCAACACCCTTTTACCTGCCCCTAAAAGTGCTCGCCTCCCTCCTTTTGGCATATAGTACAAACTCATGACCTGCGACAGTAGCCAACAAAAATGGCCACCTGTCCTAAGCAAAGCAGCAACAATCACAATATGTATGTGTGAGTGAAATATCTATCTCATGGGTGGCGGGAGGTTGGCCCTGTGGCCAACCTACATGGAGGCAGGGGGCTCCTCCTCGAGCTTCCAGGGGATACATTCCACCGGGTCAAGTACATTTAAAAAGGGGAGGGGCAGCACACCGCTCCTTCTCGAGACTCATTAGGCCCTGTAGACCCCATCCCCAGAGAAGTATCACATTTAAAAGGGCAGCCCCCCCCTACCCAAGCCATCTTGTGCTCTGGGGACCCCATCCCCATGGCCAAATAAACTTAGGAAGGAGAGAGGGGCCCCACGGCATCAGTGCGGGCAGGGAAGCAGAATAAAAGTCTGCCGGACGGTCTGAGCCTTAATGGCTGCATCGATAGCGGCCTCTCGGTTTACTTTCCGACTGCCTAATTATGATTTAGGAGGTCGGAAAGTAAACCGTCCGGTCATTCCGGCTGGCTTCCGACGGGCTCCAGGAGCCAGTCGAGGCCGACCTGTAATCTTGAGGGCAGGCCTTTCTGCCCTTGAGATTACGATGCAGTTTCCAGCATGGATTCTATGCCAGCCTGTCCGACATGGAAAGCATGTCAGAAAGCGTGTTTGGGGGGCCACCTTTGGTACGTACCAAAGGAAATGATGGACGGAGTGTTGAACATTGCAAGCACTCACCCCCAGTCAACTGATCTGGGTTTAATCCATCACCGTTCTTTAGCCCACTCTGCCACCCCAGTTCAGACATGGCCATATCTAAATCAGTCTGACCCTGTGCCTCATGGGAACAGTCCAGCCAGAACTGCCAAGCCATGTCTTCCCTGGACCGGAAACAAGCTTCCTAGGACCGGTTTCTGGCATTTCAGCCGTCTTCAGCCAGGCTTGCTTGAATCCAGTGGCAAAGTGAGCAAGGGAACTGGGGTGGCAGAGTGGGCTAAAGAACGGTGATGGATTAAACCCAGATCAGTTGACTGGGGGTGAGTGCTTGCAATGTTCAACACTCCGTCCATCATTTCCTTCGGTTTTGCTTTGTTTGCCATAAGTTGGCAGGGTATGCTCAGACGTGAGTCCCTTGTTAACTTTGCCACTGGATTCAAGCAAGCCTGGCTGAAGACGGCTGAAATGCCAGAAACCGGTCCTAGGAAGCTTGTTTCCGGTCCAGGGAAGACATGGCTTGGCAGTTCGGGCTGGACTGTTCCCATGAGGCACAGGGTCAGACTGATTTGCATATGGCCATGTCTGAACTGGGGTGGCAGAGTGGGCTAAAGAACGGTGATGGATTAAACCCAGATCAGTTGACTGGGGGTGAGTGCTTGCAATGTTCAACACTCCGTCCATCATTTCCTTTGGTTTTACCTTTGGTACGTGGCCTACGGTTGGGGGGCGATAATTGACCCCCTGTGGATTCCTGCACACGGTGGCAGGCACCTTGACTGCAGGGATGAACCAAACCCCCCATTTCCCTATGGGAGCATGCATTACGTCCATAATGCATGCTCCCATAGTGAAAAGTAGGAATGGGACCGAACAGTGTTCGGGCACATCCTAATTAGGCATGCGGGACCGCCAACCGGGTGTCGGTCGGTCCCAGGACTGAGTCGGTATCTGGCGGAAGGAATTCCGCCTGACATCAAAATCAACTCCTTAGTGTTTGCTCCCATTAGGCAGGACATTTAAAAATGCTTCTGCAAGACAGGAAGAAACACGTTTCCAAGCCTGTGGTAGTGTGGACAGAGAAACTACGGTGTCCCGGGGGGCACTCCCTTGGACACAGTAAGTGAGCTGGCCTGGTAACATGGGGTCCCTCAGGCCATTTTAATCCTATTTACACTGTCTGCTGTACAAAGTTCACAGTGATCTTTTGACCTCAGTTGTCCTGTTAGCCCGTTTAAGATATACTGGAGATGTCCTATCATTTGAGATGCTGATCTTAGTACAGCAGATAGTGCAAATAAGGATTTTTGCTATACCAGAATGCTTCAAGGAATATTGTTGTGGCAAAGGCCTCTTGTCTTTTCTCTTTGGTCATGGGGAGGCCTTAAATCGCCAAGGCTGAAACGAGTTGACTATTTATAGAGGAGCCTTCTGAAATGAACTTACTTGTACCAATGTTTTTTGGATGACCAGGAGAAAGATACTAATGATGGATTTTCTGGATTCTCCTGGTCAGATCAACTACCTTTGGTGGACTATTTAAAGGACTTATTATTTAGGCACCTGTAGTGAAACTATTCAGGAGAGACCAGAAAATCGGAATTATTTTTAAAGATGCACATAATACGTTTTGTTTATGTTGTCAATTAATTGTACATTTATATGTATCCAGGGATTGTGGGGTCCTCTTGATGTGAAGAGTGATGGAACTTTAATAATGTAATTGATTGTAATAATGAGTTTGATTAAATCTAGGTCCCAATGAGAAATGGGTGTCTTATTGTGTGGAATTGATAATTTGTAATTGATTCCTATTATATACCTCTTTCCCATTTTTGGGATTGACTTAATCCGCTATGATTGAATAATCTCTGTTTTCTTTAGGGGGTTTTCTACTTTATTTTTTGCAGGTTGGGGTGGTGGGTAGGGAGAAGTCGCCACCCTTGGTTGCATAACAACCCATCTATGTTGGTAGGGAGTGGGGAGGGTCTGCCTCGCAAGCGGGCAGGGGCAAGGAGATGAGCAGGTGGGGAGGGAGAAGGGAGATTGATGAGGGGCAGAAGATAAATGGAAAGGTGACTCTGAGGTATCAGAGTGGAGGGGACATGAGGATGTAGATTAAGAGGCTTGGCAACAGCTTCTCTTTCTAATCCAGTGGGTTCAATCTAAAGATTATGTCCGGGGGTCGGTTGTCTGGGGTGGTAGGGTATGTGTTAAGGGCCCTACAGAAATGCTGAGATGCTTGTTTAGTCAATGGCTAATTTAACATTGATTAGATTCAGTGCTAATTGTCTCAATAAAATAGGGTTAAGAGGGCAGCCGCGTTTGCGTGGCTGAAACGATTTAAGTCCAGTATCTTATTAAAGGGGACTCATTGGGTGTTGGGAAGGGAGAAGGAGAAAGTAAGACATTTAGGTGAATTGGATGCATTATTTTCTTCAGCTAGCACACCACAGAGAAGTGTTGCTATCTTGGTAAGGAAAGGCCTACATACGATATATCGGGCAGTTGAGGTCCTGATGGGACATTGGGCCATTCTCCCTATAGAGGTGGGGACACGTAAGATCAATGTTGGACATTATTATGGCCCAGTTAGTTATGACCCTAGCCATCTTCAGAAACTGGCATATTCCTTATGTACCCTAACTGGGTAAAAACAGATGGAAATGTATTAAGGAAATTAGTATACTCTGTAACCCTGGGTCAGCATGTTTCCGTCGTAACACAAATGCTTCACCGCTCTAGCTGGCTCTCGTCAGGACCTCACAAGGATCCTGTTCTCGACATATTTGTGTGCATTTGATTGTGAAACTTTTATTCACCATACTCATACATACCGACTCATTTGGTCTCTAGGATATAATTTCTTTAGTAGCATCCTATTTAGAACTCCATGAGAGTAAGGAGGTAGGTGGATCTTGTAATCCAACTTTTGAAAGTTTGAACACCTATTTTGTACTCCGTCAGGGTTCCCTTTGACCATAAAATTAATCATCAGGACACACAAGACTATTTTAAATCCAGGAGCCCACTCAATAACTAAGAGCTGCTTCGGCTACCAAGGTTCAGCCCGTCCTCATACACTAGACATCTGGACGAAGACTCTATGATGAAGCATGCCACTTGGAATCCCAGCGGGTGAAAATCCTTTTAATACCATAGAGTGATCCCCTTGGGGGATACAGAGAGAGAGGCTAAGCACGGTAGGGGTTCCCTCCTGTTGTTTTCTAATAGATTTATTATAAGGTGCTCAAACCCTGTATCGCTTCTCAGTTCCTCCTTCTTGGAATATAGTATTGTTCACAAACACCAGTCTGTGAAACTCATTTTATTGATAGTCTGGGTCCTAATTGAGCATGTCTTTAATTGGAAGAGGTGGACTGGAAGGGGGAAGGGTTGGGTTGTCTAGCAAGAGGTGAAAGTAGAAAACAGATGGTTTGACAATTGTATTTTAGCTAAAAGTTCACAAATCGTATATTGTGGTCTATTGAGGACTAGTGGCCTGTGTGTGTGCTGACCTGAGGCTTGTTGATGTCGCGGATTGTTACCTACTCTGCCATATAAGAATAAAATTAACTGTTATTTTATCTAGTGATTCATACCACACTTCTGTCTTTTTTAAGTATGCATAATAACTGATGTTTCTATTACCCAATTTATTATACACAATTGATCACCCTTTGGAAGGATAAAATGCTGAGTAAGCCTTGGCAGTATTCAAACTTGCGACCTGGTGATCCCTGTTTTGTCCAATCAGTAACCGTTCAGCTCATTGAGCCTTGAGACCTTTTTAAGGCCTCATGGATGGTTGCTTTTCTATGCCCTGAAACCTGTAGTTGGCGTAGTGGATGACTGACCCACTGTCATTTCAAGACCGTTGTTGCTGGATCTGTGGACAGTTGACCTGCAGTTCTTAAGGCTTTTTGTTGGTTCTTGGGAATGGTTGACTAAGAAGTATGTGAGACCAGCCAGTTATTGGCATCATGGATGGTTTATCAACCGTTCCTAGAGGTCTTGTGTTGACCCTGTAAATGGCTGGCCTACAGGTACTTGAGGCTCAGTGGATGGCCCACCTACAGTGCTTTGACGTCTGCTGTTGTTTTCATTGGCAGACCGTGCTGAGCTTTGTTGCTGGGCCCACGGATGGTTGACCTATAGTACATTGAGACCTGTCTGCATTGTAGACGTTTTAATCCACTATGCCTCGCGGTGGTGTGTGCTGTACCTCGAGGGAGCAGGGTGAATAGTGTTAAGAGAACACATATGCAGTGAAGTTGTTCAATTCTCTTTATTGCATCCACCATGTAAATGCACAGTCACCATTAGGGCAGCTCAGCAATTACCGATACCACTGTTGCCATGGTTGTATAACCTTCATATGATGTACACAAAGACCCAAGAGGCTGCATCACAGTTAGTCATGAACATAACTGTTACAACTATAGACCACAACACCCCACACACACAACACCCCACACACACAATAAAACAAGAAAAACGAATAAAACTCTAGAAAAGAAATACAACTGTGTGGTACATACCACAAGAACCTGGAAAGAGACACAGGGCAACTGTTAAGACACATCTCAGTTTCATATAGCACAAAGGCCACTACAAAACTCCAAGGATGTGAACGTATTAATTGTTTTCCCATTACCCTTCCACAAAAAGGTTGGTTACACATAATCCTTGAGGTAGGTGCGTCTCCTCCTAGTGCTTGCTTCCACAGATGGCAACCTTGGTTAAGATTCCAGTTCCACCTCCCCTTTGTATTCAGAGTTGCTATCACAGTTACTCACATAGCGCTTGGAAACTCCCCTCTCCCCACTACACAAGAGGTGCACTTTGCCAAGTATGACATGGTCCACATCTCACCATTTTCCAACAGCACCACATTTTTCTTGATCTCATCAATGCGCAAAGGCCCCATAAACTTGGATCCTCCCTTGACAAACCATCTTGGCCGTTTGACATGAACATACTCTCCCACCTGCCAAACTCTATGAATAGCACCATGTTTGGCATCAAAACGCACCTTACACCCCATTTGATGAACCACCACTCTGTCTTTTACAGGACTCCCTATTTATCTCTTTCACTTCAACCATTTGGGGTTGAGTTTGGAACCAGCCATACGTCTTTTCAAGCTGTGAAACAGAGAGATCTTCGTTAAAGTCTTGGGACTGGTGCAGTGTGCCCATAGTGTTCTCTTAAACGTTTCCTGAGTGATCCTCTGTTTGCCACAGCAGCTTGGGCTCAATTTCTCAGTACGTTGTGCGTTTTTTCCACAGGACATTGACCGGGGGGGGGGGGGGGGGGGGGAAATACAGTGCAGTATGCTGATGTTCAATTGACGAATATGCCTCTTTTTTCCTGCTGTCCCTCACCCCGCATGTTGTTATAACACGGTTGTTACAACTGCACTGTACTCTTTCCCCCCCCCCCCCCCCCCACCGTGGATTTGTCACTTCCCGCACACAACCAACAGCCTCGCACTAGGTCTTCCATCTGTGTGTCAAGGCCTGGCCACCAGTAACTCTCCCTTACACGTGCCTTGGGGAGATTCAGCCACAAGTGTCCTTCATACGCCAAGTTAATTATCTTCTTTTTTAACCCTTATGGTGGGAACAAAGGAGTTTACCATCCAATATGCACACTTCCAACACATCAACATACATCCTCCACTCCCCATAATTTCTTACCTCTTCTGACAAGAACCTGCAATCAAGCCATCCCTCTACAATATGTTTCATGTCTTCCACCCAAGTAGCATCCTTCTTACATTCTTTCACTCCATTCCACTTCACTCAAAGCCTGCTCCATCACCCACATCACTGGGATGTCTGTCTCGGAGAGTACACTGTCCACCAGGGACAGTATAGAGAGACAGTCTGCCGCAGCATTACGAAACCCAGGTTAGTACCCCACCTTGAAATTAAAATCAAGTACACTCTCTACCCATCTCTTGATTCTGGGAGTGGCCCCCTTCGAACCCTTGTATGTAACAACTTTTACTAAAGGTTTGTGGTCAGACGTCAATTGTGAAGGGTAGTACCCCAGAGAAATAATTTAAAATGATCGACAGCACACACACATATGGAAGTGCCTCACACTCGATGACAGAGTATCTTTCCTCCGCTCCCAAGATATAGTGTGAGGCAAATAGTAAGTAAGTAAGTAAGTAATGGGGTTTTTATAAAGCGCAGGTTGCACTCCAGGGAGCATCTTTGCGCTGTAGAGAAAAATCAGATCCTGATGATGATCCAGGCGGAAGGTAATTAGACTACTGCTATGACTTTTTCCTCGCCATCGACAATTTAGGCTAAAACTGCTTCCAAACCTCTGAGGCTGGCATCAGTTGTCAAAATCATCCTTCTTGTAACATCAAAATGTCCCAAACTGGGCATGCTTCCAGTTATCTTCTTAACTTCCAAGAACTTCACACCTTTCTTCAACATGGCTCTTAGAGTCATCACTATGCTGGCAAATTCTTGTATACATTTTGAATAATATTCTGCCGGTCCAAGGAATGACCGAACACCATCCTTGTCCATAGGAGCCGTGGCTTTCGTGCTGGACTCTGTTAAATTCACCTTGGGCCCTATGCCCTCCCCTGAAATAGTATGCCCAAGGTACGATACCATCTCCACTCTGAGTTTGCACTTTTCACACTTTAACATGAGTCCACTGTCCCTTAACCTCAGGATGACATCATGGGCTGCTTTGTCCTTGCCGTAAACCAGAATATCATCCTGGAAAGATAGCACATTGCTTACCCCATCCAGAACTCCCTTCATCAGTCTCTGAAAACACACAGCAGCTGAAGCTAGGTCAAAAGGCATCCTCTTGAACCAGTGCTCCTATAGGTGTTATAAAAGACATGGGCTACCTGGAATCTTTGTGCAACATCACCTGGTGGTAAGCCGCTGAACGATCCATCACACTAAACACATGGGCCTCGTTCAACATAGCCAATGTTTGTGCTATATTCGGAAGGGGCTGTCGGTCCACCTTGAATGCACTGGTTAAAGTCCCTGAGGTCCACACACATTCTAAATTGGACCCATTGTCCTTCGGTGGGGGGACCACCAGGGCCAACCCCTAGGATGACTCAAATTCACCCAACCTTTTCATTCTGTTCAGTTCTTCTTTCAAGGGGTCTATCATAAGGTTAAGGACCTTCTAAACCTTATGAACACTGGTTTGACGTTGTTGAGGACAATCTTGTACTCCTATCCCCACAGTAAATTGCTGTGACTGCGGTGAGTGTGTCCACAAGTGCTTCAGTAGAGTTCAACTGCTTCCGTATGCATGAGTGGCGGCTGGTGATGTTTCAAAGTGGTAGGGCGGCAGGGGAAGAGGCTCAGGGACACATTAAAAAAATCAACACAACCGCATACAAACTCACAAAAGCACACTAACCATAGATCTGTTAAACATAAAATCTCACTATGAACATATTAAACAAAGCCAGACCTAAAAACAGCTACACATGGAAAACAAGCACAGGGACATGCTGTCCTTCACAATCACACTATGGGTGAAGTGTCCCCAGTCACTTAAGCCAGCACTTTCAAAAATATACCTGCCTTGTGTCATAGCAAACACACCAACAGCCCTCTCACAAACATACAAGATTAACCCATACACACAGTACCCCTAGTCTTTACACGCAACCTTTGTCTCTCAGATGCACATATCCAACACTGCAGTTACTCCAAGAAACAGTAATACACTTAAGCCCTCTTATGGCAGAAACGTTCATGTATTCCACACCCTCCCTCATCTGCACCCAACTTGTGAGTCTGTAGGGCATCAGTTCATGTTCCCCATCGTGAACAAGGGGAAAAATATTCTTCCCTGACAAGAAGCGGTCACAATCTCTAATATAATTCCTAGGAATCATCAGTGGCTTTATCTTTCCATGGCTGTAGCTGTCCTCCAGTGCAGGAGGTGCAGTGACACAGAGGTTCGGACCCTACTGCACGCCAATTGACCACCACATCTTGAATAATTAAAACAGTTGAGTGATAAATTACATACACCCGAAAAACATTTTACCACTAAATCGCTCCCTCTCTATCCTTTCCTGTGTGGCCTTCTCCGACAACACAACTCAGCACCCTACAGATATGCAGATATACAGATATGAAGCTGAACTTCCCGACTGATATCTGTGTTTAAACTGAAGGTTACATTTTCTCGCTTGACTCAGCCTTTTATTATCCCAAGGTCAATAAATTAAGTTCAATTAATTTGCATAATGCCATTAATCCTGCGACGAAACTTCCTACAGAGTGGGAGCAAGTGTTATAGCAAAACAAATCATTATTTATTCTTATAACACATATTGGTGATGTAGTAACCAGACGAAAATGAATGCATTTAAATAACATTGAAAAAGTATGATTAACTAAAAGAAAATACGGAATGTACATAACTTTCCTAGGGCATAACGCAGTAGTAATATCCCGTGAACCATGTTTAATATTTAATTCTAATAATGCATATTAAGGACATTGTTAACATGCCGACGTCAGCATCTTCAAATCACGGTTCTGACTTCACATTTTTGTCTTTGAATAATACGCAATTAATTTCTATATGGCCTAATTTTCTCGCTGGCAATCAAGGGATTGGTACAATTAATTCCAACACGCACGACGGTCCATGCACTACTTTCCTTGCTGCTCGGTGCAGATCATGAAATCATTTACAATGTGCCAGAAAATGTCTCCTTTCTACCTTCGTATAGGGAATGGTTCAGTCTTTGACCCGTTCCACAGACATGCCCCTTCTATCAGTTCAGTTGGATGTCTCTTCTATGTTTATTGCCTGTGGAATGTATCCCTCGCTATCGTGTATTGGAAGAATATTATTTCTATTGCGCCCTTTCGGTGGAATTTTCCCCATGCTTTGCATTGAGGCCAAGACAACTGTACTTGATTATGGCTTTACTCATACAACTTGGAAAACTCTAGCTATAAAACACAGCGGGAGCCGGCATGCTCGAGGGGAGGGGGGGTCGCGGGGGGGGGGGGCGGGGATAAGGTAACAATAAAATTATAAAATCAGAGATTAAACCTACCTACCTGAGTGGGTGCCGGGGTACCACACCGCCTCCGCTCCAGGCCGGTCACTGGTGAGTCCTCGTGTTCCTGCTGCAGGAAGCAGGCAGCTTCCTGCTTCCCTCCGCTACGCAACGGACGCACTACGCACACCAATCTAAATGCCGATAGGCGCAGCAGGCGAGCGCCCCGGCCGGAACCTTTTCTCTGCATAGAGAAAAAGGGAGAGTGGGTGGTCCTGCTCGAGGGCAGGGGGGGGGTGGCTTACCCACTATTGTGGGTATTGACTGTTTGTTCGGCTCAGGGCCGACGGCCAAACAGTCAGTACCCACAACAGTGGGTAAGCCACTCCCCCCCCCCTGCCCGCGAGAAGGACCGCCCACCCTCGCGCCCCCAACCAAGCACAGAGGCACTTCTGCTTTCTCGCAATGCGAGAAGGCAGAAACATAAATAGTCGTTTTTACCGTTTATGTTTCTGTCTTCTCGCACCGCGAGAAAGCAGTGGGGCGACGCCCCCACGCCCTAATGGGGGAGCCGCCACTGCGCTTCCATGTATGTACACTGTCATAAATAACACCGCTCAGCAGGCTCCGTATCGCTAGTTAGCTTTCTAGTGTTCCTGAGCATTTGTGTACCGGAGAACTGCTTCCTGATCCTGCTCCAGTGCAGACAGCTGTGCGGTCACTCCACACGCCGGCGACTAACCCTGGGTGTAGTGGGCGTAGCGGGGCTACGAGGAGGTCCACGGAGTTGCAAACAAACTCTGTGGAGCTCCACTACCCCCCCCCCGCCTGCCCCCCCCGCTAACAACTAACTAAACATTAATTAAAAATAAATGTAAAAGTTTTAAAACCACTTACCTTTGTACTGCAGCGTCCCTGGGCTGCCCTCCTCCTCTTCCTCACCGTATCGGTAATCCTTGTGAAAACTGCGCATGCGCATTTCTTGCTTCACCAGGCGCCTTTGAACCCTGTGGCTTCCAATGACATCACACGTGCTTCTTAGTTTTCTGATATGACCAGAAGGACTTCAGGCCCTGTGGCACTCCATTGACATCACAAGTCCTCTTATGTATTCTAATAATAAAACCAAAATGCCATGAGCCCTAGTGGCGCTACAGTGACATTACACCGAAATGTCATACTCAAGTGAAGTTATACTCGGCCTTTTGGATGGTGTTGTGAGACTTTTTCTCCGAAGCTTTATACCTATGTCAGTTCTGTGCCGCTAAGTTTTTTGAAAGTGATTTATTGCAGCCATTGGTTTTTTTTCTGGCATAGAAACCAAGTTAAAAGTGTATTTGAAAAACGAAACGAGAAAAAAGTGAACTATCTTTGTTTGGGGGAAAAGGACTGTAACAACTGTTTGAGTGCAAGAAAGGGTTGGGTGAAATTTGATAGTAATAGAAACCAAGTATAAAAAAAAAAGACAGGTTCACCTCACTAGAGGAGCGAGGTTACTGAAAGGACTCGAACATTCAGTGTCAGCTGTCGGAGTGTGAGGGAGGCATGTGGTGGCTCTAAAATCAGCCCGAGGGCCCACGTATACAGTTCCAGAGGGAGGGAGGGAGGGAGGTAGGGCTGTGCAGACAAGGGCACAGAAGATAAGGGCAGGGAATATGTGTGCACAGTGGTATATAGGGGAAGAGTACTCCGAGCAAGCAGAGGCTAAAGTGGCTAAGTGCAGTGGGCGTGTTGGAATGCAGTAGCACAGAACATGTCAGCATAGATTGCGCTATGCCTGGTTGTGTACTCGAAGGATTAGGATGTAGTTTTGCGATGTGCGTGATGAACAGGGTAGGGTATGTACAGCGGAGGTGCAGAGAATATAAAGGCAGGGCATAGAAGTCTAGTTTGTAGGGGGCTTAGATTATTGTGTGGGTAGACAGGTGACCTGTCTACAGCGAGTGTGCTGCAGAGAGGGGGTTTAGCATTGTACATTTCTAAAGCTAGTGCCATTGAAAGACAGGAGAAATATTATCGAAACTTTTTTTTCTTCTATTTTTAAACTACCACTGGTGTTTTGAAGAGTGCGTGGAATTGATGCGGAATTCTCTCCCTTTTGTAGTTACTTTTCTGTCGTGATTGATATCTGTATTTGTGTAAGTGTGAGCATGTGAGAAGTAGGGAGGTGTAAGAGTTGATGGACTGAAGAAGGGAGGTACAGTGGCATTGTTGGTGGCAGCGAGTACTTGGCTGGAGAATGGCATGATTGACAATGCTGTGGAAACCCGATTGGTTTGAGTGCTGATGAGCGTCTGTGCATGAAGTAAGAATGTGTTTGATCAGCTTAGGCAGAGCATGGGCAGTATGACCGAGAGGATCCATTGAACGAAAGTGTCCCATGAAGAAGAACTTTATCCCAGAACTTCCTTGGTAGCAGGCGGCAGACCAAGAAATTACTCCTGGGAGCTCTGAAAGATACAACTGGCACCACGGTCTGGCTCAGCAGTTCTGTATGCAGTGCAGTTTAGAAACAGTGCATTAATAGCATCACGTCGTTTTAAGCTGGTAAACTTCCCTGTGTTGTGGGTAGCTCATACCGGTGACTTGCTGTACAGTTGCCACTTGCTTCCTAGGTAAGGAATTGATGAGTGCAGCAACTTTTCCTCAATCTCCACTCTTTACGGGGATGGGTTAGTTGCTTGACATTGAGAACCTCAGGAAACCTACCCTTCAAGAAATCAATATGGCCTAATTCCTAACCAGGTGCTTTGTCATGCGAGGGCACTGGTCTAAGAGGGTCCTTTACTCCACAAATGCTATTGGGTTCATGCCACCAATACTGGGCTTGGCAAGTCTAAGAGCCCTGCAGGGTCATTCTGGGCACCGCACCCACGAGTGGCACTATCATCGGAGATCAGCTATTGACTCCCCATTCTCTGGAAAGTAATGCTTGCTTGCACACTTCCATATGCACATAGCCGTCAGTGATGAAGCGGCGTTCATTTCGATCATCCAGCAACCAGCCCATTTCATTGCCGCTGCTTACAGCTGCAGTGCTTCTCGAAGGAGATAAAATGTCTGCTTCCCTGGGGACTCTAAACCACGCCTCGTACATTGTACAGCTAGCACTGCACCATCAGCAGTCACATAGCTGCACTGCCATATGTGCACTCACACATACCTGTAGTGAAGGTGTGCATTGCCATGGTTTGCATGCCAAGCGTTAGGGAGAGACAGTTTAGCATGGAGTAGTAGGAGTTTTCTCTCATAAGACATTAAGGCTCATACTACAGAATAAAGTTGGAGAATTATCAGTGTTATAGCAGACTTGGGCCTTCTTTGGGCCTTTTGCCTTAAAAGTCCGCAGTCAGTTGCTTCTATGTATAATGTAATTTAAGTAATGTTAAATCCTTTGTGTAGCCCTGAAATATACAAAATGATGTTCCCACGGGCACAGCCCTTTCTCGATGGAATATTTCTTTAAAATTAGTCCTCGTAGAACTAATTTATGCATAGAAGCTCGTCTTCTGTTAGAAGACCTTACTAGGAAACTTGAGAGAAGTTGGAAATGCTTCAACCAGGTCGATCGCAAGATGGCCTGCAGGCAGTGAGCAAGAATTTGACACAGTTCAGTCATGGAGGAGACGAGCACAATTGGAGTCTCCTATTAAAAATGGAATACAAAAAGTCAGAAACGAGTTTGGACCAGTTTCTGATATTACAATTACTGATTTTGCCAAATTCTTCCCTCGCGCATCAACAGCATGGTGTTTCTGTAGGCAAACAATTGAATTGATGAAAAACCCAGCACTACGACACACAATTGCTCTCCGTCTCAGCAATCCATGGGATCAATTGGAGTAACAAACTATAAAAAGGGAGCTGATCCTTTATTATTTGGCTGGTCTCTGCTGGGTCTTCATTTTAGTGTTTGTTTTTATTTTTATATAAACGAAACTTCTGGTCGCTGGTTCTGACCCAGGATAATAAATGACGGATTAGCTATGTGGGGCTTTGTAGCCCTGAAATATACAAAATGATGTTCCCACGGGCACAGCCCTTTCTCAATGGAATATTTCTTTAAAATTAGTCCTCGTAGAACTAATTTATGCATAGAAGCTCGTCTTCTGTTAGAAGACCTTACTAGGAAACTTGAGAGAAGTTGGAAAGGCTTCAACCAGGTCGATCGCAAGATGGCCTGCAGGCAGTGAGCAAGAATTTGACACAGTTCAGTCATGGAGGAGACAAGCACAATTGGAGTCTCCTATTAAAAATGGAATACAAAAAGTCAGAAACGAGTTTGGACCAGTTTCTGATATTACAATTACTGATTTTGCCAAATTCTTCCCTCCCGCATCAACAGCATGGTGTTTCTGTAGGCAAACAATTGAATTGATGAAAAACCCAGCACTACGACACACAATTGCTCTCCGTCTCAGCAATCCATGGGATCAATTGGAGTAACAAACTATAAAAAGGGAGCTGATCCTTTATTATTTGGCTGGTCTCTGCTGGATCTTCGTTTTAGTGTTTGTTTTTATTTTTATATAAACGAAACTTCTGGTCGCTGGTTCTGACCCAGGATAATAAATGACGGATTAGCTATGTGGGGCTTTGAAGCAGACTTCTTCCTGCTATTTGTCTCAGGCCAACCAATCCAGCGCCTCTGCCGTTGACCGCGGACCCCACAGGGGGCCACTAGAGCGGTCGGCGCCCTAGTGTCGCCTGGGCACCGGTCACCCCTCCCCGACCCCCCCCCCCCCCCCCCCACCTCCTTCCTGGGCAGGGACTCCGGCCGGTGTCCCCCTCCTCTTTCCTGCCCGGAAGTGATGCGAGGGGAGTCACTTCCGGGGCTCCTTTGTGCGAAGGGGGAGGCTATATAACCATCCCCCACCATGCTGGCGACCTCTTGTTCGCCTTGCACGCCGCATCCCTCCCTACCGCTTACCATGCGTGGTGATGGCAGGTGGTGGTGAGAATATTGTAATGTTTCCTTGCCAGAGCCAAATCCGAGGAGCCTCATGGGAGGGTCCTGGAAGCCGTGTCGGCGCCCCGCTAGTCCTTCGGGCGGTTGTGGGCCTGAACAACCGGGGGTTTGCTATGCGACGCTCCGCCCCGGGAAGGGGCGTGTGTAGAAGTTACCAACGGTCAAGTGATCCTGTAAGAGAATCACTTGGACGGCAGCAAAGGCGGGGTTCGCCCAAGTGCTGCCCGGCTCATCAGGCGGGCAGGCGGCCCAGTTGGTTGCCTGCCCTTGGATCGCCCGCAAGATAACCCACCTATTACATAACTGTGTATGTAATAAACCTGCAGCATTTGTACCCAATCAAACAGTTTGTGTGTGCGTTATTAATGGGTAATGTATTTTGTTGGAGGGGGGACTGAGGGGTGCCAATGGCGATACTATGTTGCAGCTTCTTTTAGGAACACGGTGACTAAAAATGTTGAGTGGGGAATGTGGAGGGGGGGGGGTCACCCCGTGCTCTTTTGAGTGGGGGAGAGATGCACTGAGGTTGATGTACCCACCCACACCTCGGTCCCGGAGTCGGGATTGTTTCACTGTTGTGCTGCCCCCGGGGGGGGGGGGGGGGGGGTTTGGGAAGGGAAGGATTGACCTATCAGGATAGATGATAGATGTATATCTTGAATTGTGATGACTGAAGACATCTGGCAGGTCAGATGCACTGAATCTTGGAGAGCCAGTTGCCGTTCTCTACGTCCGTACGTCATCTGTGTTTCCACCGTGGTGCTTTCTCCTTCTCTGTCGGCAGCGATGCCTGCAAATTTGATGTCCTCGAACCTTGAAACATAATTTACTGAGACTGTGGCCTGTTGATCGATAAAGTGCCCACTTTCGCCTCTTGAATGATCTGCTCATTGCTTCGCAAGTAGTTTGCTACTCTCCAGAACAAAACATGCCTCGTCTGTAAACTCCCACATTTGTTTATCCTCTTCTCATAAAATGTGTTGCGGCAGATCGCAACTGGTAAATAAACCTATCCGGATCGCTAAAAATAAAGACGTTTCAGAAAATGGCTTTACATTGGTGTGCGTGCTAAGAACCATAGCTCTATCTTTTGGGGGGGGGGGGGGGGGGGGGGTTGAGGGGGGTGGGGGTTGAGGGGGGGGGGGGGGGGTCTTTTGATACTGTTGACAATGAAGTCCTCCTGCATTGCCTGAAATCAATTCCAAGCATTTGTACTTTTTCTCTTGAATGTTTTAAGCAACTCCACCCGGGAGTACAGAGGTTTTATTTCAGCTCCTTTTTAATGTGTTTTAACGGTGACTCATATTTTGTTCATACTGTTGCTTTGAAAGATACGATATGAGATGCACGTTTGTAAAGGTTTTAATTAACTGTGCAATAAATTCATACCATACCACCTAACATCAAAGTCTCGAGGATGCCATGCTAATGTGTGCCAAGTCCCCAGGTTCTGTACACACTGGATAGATCTGTCTCATTTGCTATCAGTCAATTTCGGAATAAAATGTCAGGTTCCTAAAACGTTGTCTGTCATCTGTCCCTATGGTGCTTAGCTTGCAAGGGTCTTGGATGTGTACAGCTTAGGTTTTCACATAAATGTCACAGGGACGAATGTTTTACCTCCACTCCACACCTGAATGCATCAAAACTAGAAATGCTGCCAGTACTGACGTTCTAGTCATTGAGCCCACACACTCTTCGGCCATTCCTTCTGCCCAACCTTCCCTCTTGGCGCCCTTTTTAGCCGCAAAGCAGTTACATGTAATCTGAGTCCTATTCAACTCATGCTCGCTATCCTTTATCCTGCAGGTTGGATAACCATTTTCCAATTCAGCCAATAACACTATTTATGTTTCTCTTGAAGATGCTACTTCAACAGTTTGCATTTGTCAGTATGGTGTGTCCCTGATGGATAATGCTGATGGCTTCTGCATAGTCAGTTCGGCTAAAATACTGCGTGACGCACACCCTGCAGAGGCAACTCCTCTGCAGCACAATTTATTCCCATGAAATACAAGATATTAATACCTTTTAAAACATTGTAACATGTTTGCAGAGGGAGTGCTAGACATTCCTGGTTGATGAATCGGCATCCCTTCGGGACATGATGGAAGAGGTTATTTTCCCTGCGAACTCTTTTTGAAATCTGCTGGATTATTAAGATGTTTTGCCAATTTATACTGCATTGTCCAATCAGTCTCCTGGATTGAACATGGCCTGTACATTCTGAGCTGCCTAGGACACTGCAGTTGGATAGGAATTTGTCTCTTTTGGTGTGAGGGAGGACATATGGGTTTATTTGACAGGACCTTTGACGATTAGTGCCATGCATTGTAGGAAAGGGGGCCATCTTACCCCTAGGCTACAGAAAATGCCATTTTGTATTTCTGATTCTGGTACTTTTTCTTCACCAGAGATCCATAGATTTCAGTGTTGGGCAGCTGAGTCTATTCTGTTGCATGCGTGTGGAACTAGGGACCTGCTCACGACAATAGAAATTCAGTACAGGCGGAGTCAAAATACCAGCGAGTGCTTGTGGAAGGCCTGGACGAATGAGCCCTCTACTAGGAACAGTTTGCTGTCACCAGCAGGCCTGCAACACCCATTGGACTCAAAGGGCTTCAGCCCCCCCCCCCCCCCGTCGTGTGTGGCAGCCCGGGATGAGACCGCTTCCCGGGTACACACACAGCCGCACCCA
Source organism: Triturus cristatus (assembly GCF_964204655.1). Classification (NCBI taxonomy): domain Eukaryota; kingdom Metazoa; phylum Chordata; class Amphibia; order Caudata; family Salamandridae; genus Triturus; species Triturus cristatus. The sequence goes on along the minus strand of NC_140583.1, from coordinate 1,151,366,850 downwards.
AACACTTCACAGGTCTTTAAAAGACCATTTGCATGTTAATGAGGCCTTGCTGTTGTTTCACCCCTTCTAAGAGCCCCTGCAGCTCCACTCTGACTATTGCTTAAAGATTCAGACCCCCCCCATCCCCCCGAAATCAGCTCCACTCTGCCTATTGCTTAAAGATTCAGCCCCCCCCCCCCCGAAATTTTTTCTTAGCCCCCCCAAACATTTGGCTCTAGTTGCGCCTCTGGTCACCAGCGTAAGAAATACATACAAATGCATCTGCTCTGCCACCTGTGAATGTTGGAATTGTTACCTACCATGAAACAGGTTTTTAACCTGTTTCGGCATCAGGGGGCCTGCCTTGTGCTCAGGCAGACCTAGTATAAATAATCAATGCCAGCTTGTCAGCACTAAGACAACATTGTGGCGGCCTCATATAAGTCATCACAGCTCTCTTGGGGGTTTGTATTGCTTAGATGGGGTTACATTCTGCTTGTGATGAATAGCATGCAGTTATAATAGATAAACGAAACGTTTCTAAAACACAAATACCTTCTTTAAGAGGGCGAACGCTTTTGCATTAGTATGACCGACTGGGTGACTGCCGGAGTAATTAATTTTGCTTACTATATTGACGAGACCCTTGACAACGTGAAGAGGGGGAGATGTGAATCAATCTTGTAAACGTCTAGCAATGGCCATCTATCTATGTGCTTGCTGGAGTTAAATCAGTAGGGCGAGCTTTCTGGATGAATAGTGAGTCGTGATGGTGTCGGATGAAAAGAATAGAGTCAGATGGGGTGTATGGTGCTCTGGAGCAGTGAACTAGGGGATCTTGGTTTTGTAGGAAATCTGCGTGAGCAAAAAGCTAGTTAACGGCACACTGTGGTTATGCAGTCTAGTAAGAGCTGCAGAGTGGGCCTAGTTGCAGTCCCCTTAAGATGAAAGTTCTCTGGGGCTCCTGGAGAATCTCCCTTTAGGTCCGTTATCTCTACCCCATGTATGTCTCTCATTTCTTGAAGTACAAAATCTGAGCTGCGTAACCTGTGTGCGACTGTTACACTGGTACTGGAGCATTGATGGACTGGTAGAAATTTAGATCCTCACTAAAGATCATCTTCTTTGATTCCATTGGGTTGTGATCAATTAAGTTGGAGTATTAGTTGACCACATGATTATGGTTCAGAAAGAGTTACGCAACCAGATTCTGCCTAAGGAGAATGTATATTACATCAATCGCATAAAGGAAATGTTTGATGGATACTGTCTGACGGAGGCGGAGTACTAATTAAAAACTTTGTTATTTGATGGTTTCTCTCACATTCAGACATGACTGTGTGGGAAATATTAGTTCAGGTATTGCTGTTAATGGCGATTTGCCAAAGGAACACCCAAGGAGTTGTGCGCCTAGAGGTGCCCCTATCGGAGAGCTATAAAAATGGACATCTTGAGCACACTTTGTAATTGGACATTCAATAAAAAAAATTGTCTTCAGGAATTAACTAATAGGCCGCAAATGTGGGTAAGCTGTAAGATTTATATGATGGGTAACTCTCCGGTAAATGGGGGAAAAAAACTCAAGCTGAGGACTGAAAGCATTTTAATCCAAAGGGATCTAAGGCGAAAACAGTTGCTTTATTAATTGCGTTAACGAGTTGCATGGAGGCTTTGGGAAGGTAGATTCCGTATGCCACAGGAGCAGTACTGTGTAATTTTACCCTCTTCTTTTGTGTCATTTTTACCCTGCACTTAAAAGATGTAATTTTATTCAATGTAAGTTTGCATTTTATTTCCTGCGCACTCTGATACCCGTTGGTATGCTCGGCAATTGGAAGTTTTCTGAATGGTGCAGTTTCACACCAGAAATATGTTGGGTAATGCTATGTATTTAATTGTAGATACATGAATTTTGCTTTTAGTGCTCTTTTATGATTATTTTTTAATAATCGCACAAAAGAATTTGACTGACTACTGCTTATGTGCTTCATTAATTGCACTTAAGTTCTTCTGTTAGAATAAATAAACAAGCATTTGCAATGCAATAGGTCTCGCATTTACGCGAGTTTGAGCTATTGACATTGCAAATAACAATGACTTTTATTTTTGTTTTAGTTTTTAAAACATAAATAAAATGCATTGTCATTAACAATGCCAATAGCTTAAACTCGCGTAAATGCGAGACTTATTGCATTGCAAATGCTCGTTGAAACATTATTAGTTCCAACAAAAAGGCATTGGCACACTGTGCTGTTTTGTGTTTGGTTGCAGCTGTGAACGCCTATGCCAGGGTAAACACGAGAATGTGAGCAAGATAAAGAGCATGCAGAGCACATATGTAGAATGAAACATCATGTTTGGAGTGAGGTTTACATGGTCAGATAAAAATTAAACACATTCCCTTCCACAATGTTACAGGTTGTGTTTAATGAAGAGCCCCAAGGAGCTGGGTTGCTGGCTTTCCTGTTGCCCTTTTAAACCTGTTGCTTGTACATATTAGTACTAAGAAGAGTATTGCTGGCAATACTATATCCAGGAAAAGGGCCACATATATCTGTATGCCCCATGCTTACCGATACGGTGAACTCTGGAGTTTAAGTCACTGGGTGTTACACATGACAAAAGTAGGGCTGGGTGGAGAATTCTACGGAGTTATCAGAAAATTCTGCCCAATTCCACGGAGTTCCGCAAGTAGGCGGAGTTGTATTTTTGTGTCAATCAAAAAAGTATGCGAGCTGGATGTGTGCTCACCTCCAATACTTCAAATCCAACAGCATTGAACACTTCTGCCTGAGTCTCCTATCCCTAAAACACTTTCAGCGGAGCAGGGAAATGCACGTCACACATCAATAGTGGTTTTTGTTTTTGGCATCATCAATCATGTGTACACAAACAATGCAATTTGCGGGTGGAGTTTTTTTATGAGGCATATAAATGAAAATATTTGAGGAAGCGCACTGCTCTCCTTGATCCAGACAGAACTGGCCACACTAACATGAATGTGATTACTCATGATTGCAGTCTTCTTGCTTTCTATCACATATGTCACAGCCACAGCTGCAGTGCTAATTGCTGTATAATGCCCTCTTCTCAACAGGGCTGCACATTTCAAAATTCCTCTTCTTTATTGGAATGATTTTGTGCAGTCGTCAGGGCGCGCGCCCCTGCCGATGAATACTGCTCATTTTGCTCTGGAAGAGGAATACTGCTCATTTTGCTCTGGAAGAGGTAGTACAGCATAACTAATGAGCCGCTAACCCAGGCAAAACGCGTCGTCCCTGATCGTCCGTTTAATTGTAGCATTGCACTGTTTGGAGAATTCCGTGCCCTATAATGTGTGGCCTATAGTAATCAGTAAGACACGCTCGAAAGCATGAAGATGCTGTGGAAGCAAGTGCACAGAGAAGGCTTCCTCTTACAGATAATGCATGTTTGCACAGAGACTGACTCGCGTGCACGTTGAGCTCTAAATGAAGCTGCTGCAGGATTAAGGCATTTCTGCCTTAGAGAGAGAAAAAGCACATAGGAATATCGAAGCTTAGATCTAGAAGAACAAGTCCGAGGAGTTGTGTGCGCGCGGCGGAAAAAATGAAAGCGGCTGCAGCGTCTCGCGTGTAAGGATGCCCGCGAGCGATGCGCTTAATGAGCCATGATGAGAGAGGAAAGCCAGATGGCGCCTGTGCGCGTAACCACATGCTTTAGGCTACACAAATAACGTGTGGTCGGATTTTTAAAAGGCCACTTACTAAAAGTCTCGCCAGAGCAGCACATGCGCTGGCTCAGGCGAGACCTAAAAATATGCTATGCACCCTAGTGCGCTCTGTAGACCAAGTTTCTGAGAGCTGACTATGTGCATTTCGATGTGAGTAATATATGTTGAGTCCATCATGCATATTAACTCTACAGCATGGTTCTAGTGTTTAGATGACCGAGCCACTATCCTTAGTAGAGGATAACATCGTACCACCCTGAAAGGCTATCAGGTAAACACTTGTACACAGTAGCCCTGTTAATGGGGCTGCGTAAGACTCAGATGAACTTGGCCTTCTATATGCTAAGAGAGAGACATATCTATCTATCTATCTCTCGCTTTATCTCTCTCTCTCTCGCTCGCTTGTGCTCTCGCTTTATGCCGCTCACTCGCTCTCTCGCTTTATGCCGCTCGCTCGCTCTCTCGCTTTATGCCACTCTCTCTCTCGCTTTATGCCGCTCGCTCTCTCGCTCTCTCGCTTTATGCCGCTCGCTCGCTCTCTCTTGCTTTATGCCGCTCGCTCTCTCGCTTTATGCTGCTCGCTCTCTCGCTTTATGCCGCTCGCTCTCTTGCTTTATGCCGCTCGCTCTCGCTTTATGCCGCTCGCTCGCGCTCTCGCTTTATGCCACGCTCGCGTTCTCTCGCTTTATGCCACTCTCGCATTATGCCGCTTGCTCGCTCTCTCTCGCATTATGCCGCTTGCTCGCTCTCTCTCGCATTATGCCGCTTGCTCGCTCTCTCTCGCATTATGCCGCTTGCTCGCTCTCTCTCGCATTATGCCGCTTGCTCGCTCTCTCTCGCATTATGCCGCTTGCTCGCTCTCTCTCGCATTATGCCGCTTGCTCGCTCTCTCTCGCATTATGCCGCTTGCTCTCTCTCTCTCGCATTATGCCGCTTGCTCGCTCTCTCTCGCATTATGCCGCTTGCTCGCTCTCTCTCGCATTATGCCGCTTGCTCGCTCTCTCTCGCATTATGCCGCTTGCTCGCTCTCTCTCGCATTATGCCGCTTGCTCTCTCTCTCTCGCATTATGCCGCTTGCTCTCTCTCTCTCGCATTATGCCGCTTGCTCTCTCTCTCTCGCATTATGCCGCTTGCTCGCTCTCTCTCGCATTATGCCGCTTGCTCGCTCTCTCTCGCATTATGCCGCTTGCTCGCTCTCTCTCGCATTATGCCGCTTGCTCGCTCTCTCTCGCATTATGCCGCTCGCTCGCTCTCTCTCGCATTATGCCGCTCGCTCGCTCTCGCTTTATGCCGCTCGCTCGCTCTCGCTTTATGCTGCTCGCTCGCTCTCGCTTTATGCCGCTCGCTCTCTCTCGCTTTATGCCGCTCGCTCTCTCGCTTTATGCCACTCGCTCGCTCTCCCTCTTCTCCCCCAAAAGGTGCGTGCTTGATTAAGAGGGCTCACTAGGAAGGGACCTGGGCACATGCCAGGAAGTAGATGGGGCTAGGAGAATCATAAAGAGTAGGGCTGAGGCCCTAGAATAACCTTTTGATACACATCACTGGTGACATCCTGGTGTAAATCTCTAGCCACTCCCATGGCTTCTGTTGTGGAATATTAGATTTGAAGTTGCTCCTTCTGTGACAGACTGCTTTCTGGATCCAAAGAAGGGCACAGGAGAGATCACTTCAAAAGGAAGCCGACCCCCAACATAAACTCCAGATACTCCGGCTCTAACTCGCATATGGTGTCTGGAAACTGACAATAGGAAGGGGAGCTGAGGCCCCCAAAATTGTCAGCTATCGAGCAGCCTGTTGGGCTGTGTGTGGAGGAAAAGTTCCGCAACACTCCTGCTTGTGACCTGGACTGGGGGTCAATGACTCCCAGTTTCCACTAAACTACCTGTCCCTGGAGCACCAGTGACTGCCTGCTTACTAAGATCAGTGTGCCCTCCGAGGAGGAGAGTGTTGGAAGTAGCAAGGTCCAGTGTGGGCATCCTGGCAGTTGAATTTCTGTATTGAGGTGTAAGACAGCTGCTGCAACAATCAAATAATTGCCTGTGTGCAGGTTAAAGTCTGCGACTCCCCCACTGTATGCCAGGGGAGTGCTGATGTGAACTTTGCTGCACTGATGGAGTCATTGTCCATGTGCTGGTTTGAAGTTGGGGAGCCCGTATGCCAGTGGGGCCATCGTGAAGATTGCTGCCATGCAGATTGGGTCATAACGTATTTGTGAGTAATTGTAGGTGTAGGTGCATTCAAAGACCGAGGTCAAATGTCAGGCTGTTTTTTCAAGGGTACTTGGTGTTTACTTTTCTTTCTCTGACTTCAAAGCGAGAGTATTGAAGTGACAATCATGCTGGCTACTCGGGGGGTGTGCTGTACAATGTGTTTTTTTTTTCTAGCTCAAAACAATATTTAAATGTCTGTAAATTCACTGTGCAGATATTTCAGATTATAGAAAGCACAAATGAAGCACATTGTTTGGTAATTCTGAAGTGTGCTGAAAACAAATATTTTAATACGATCAAATCAACACACTAGGTGATGACATTTTAACACAGTATTGTTTGTGCTCTGTATACTTTTATCAGTAAATCTGTATGTCTGTGCAAATGTAATGGCCATTTCAATTGAAGATGTGTTGTCTGTTAGGCAGTGCTCTACCACACCAGGCATACTCCACTTTACTCCACTCTGCATCACTTCACACTATACCATTGCACACTGAGTCACTGCATTCTACTCTGCACCACTTCAACCTATGCCACTTCACTTAACGCCTCTCTACTCTGCCAGTGTACTCTACCCCACATTACTCTACTATGCAGTACTGCACACTTCGCCACAGCAAGCTATGCCAATCCACTCAAAGCTACTCTAATCTTCTGTGTGCCACTGCACTCTACGACACTTGACTCTACTCTGAAACAATCATTGTACCACTGCACTCTACCCCAATATACTCTGCACAGTACGCCACTATACTATACTCTACTCTGTAAAGCTCTACCCTGCCACTACACTCTGTGCCACTCTACGCCACTGCACTGTATGCCAGTGCACTCTTCACTACTTTTCTCGAAGCCAATGCACTCTACGCCACTGCACTCAATGCTAATCTACTATGGACCACCGCACTGTTCGCCACTATACTCTGCAACACTCTGTTACTGCACTCAGTGCCACTCTACTCTGCATCACTCTATGCCACTGCACAGTACGCCACTCTACTATGCATCACTCCACTCTATGCTACTCTGCACCACTGCACTCTATGACACACTATTCTGCAGCACTGCACTCTCTGCTACTCAAATCTGTGCCACTCCACGCAAATCCACTCTGCCTTTCTACTGTACTCTGCACCAGTCTACTCTAGTCCAGTGCATTCTAACCCACTTTACTATGGACCCCTGCAATCTACCCCACTGTACTCTGCCACTCTACTTTGCAGGAGTGCAATCTATCCCACTATAACACCACTATACTCCACTCTACAGTCTACCCTCCACCCCTCCACTCTACCTCGCTACACTTCACTCTATGCCACTTCACTCTATTCTGTAACAATCTACTCTATGCCACTGCGCACTATGCCACTGCAATCTACTCTGCACCATTTTTCTCTACGCCAGTGTGCTCTACTCCAGTGTGCTCTACTCCACTTTACTCAAAAGCAATGCACTCAATGCCAATGTACTCTGCACCACTATACTTTATGCCACTGCACCCTATGACACTCAACCCCACTCACAGATACTTCACTCTTATCAAGCTATACTACATTAAATTCTACTCCACTTTGACACTGTATGCAACTCCCTCTATGCCACTCCATTCCACTTAACTCCACTCCCCTGCTCGACTTTACTCCACTCTGATACTCTGTGCCTCTTCACTCTATGCCACTGTATTCCGCTCTATGCCATTCCACTCTACGACAATCTATACAGAGCTACATATTTCGACTCTACAACCTTCTACTCCACTCTACACCCTCTATGCCACTCTGCTCCCTCTATGCCACTCTGCTGTACTCCACGACATTCGGTTACTCCACTCTACAACAGTAAGTTCCCTCCCCGACACTCTACGTTCCCTCCCCGACACTCTACGTTCCCTCCCCGACCTCTCTATGTCCCCTCCCCGCATACCTGATGAACAAGATAATACGTTGTCCTGGAACAAACTGTTGCACCACATCTACCCATGATACCAAGGTATATACCAGAAACTGCAAAGTTAACTGCTGCCAATCTTGTTTTTACTTTTATTTTTCTTTTATTTAGATAGTTATGCATACTTATTGACAAGATGTAATGTTCGTTGTAAACAAGAAAATAGGAATATGTAACCTCATTCAGATTTGCCTATGTTCTGTGTTTCTTAGCATACAGTGGGAAATAAAGCTGTCGTAACAAGAGAAAAATGTATGCATGTTACACTATTAAAAGTATACTCAAGATGTAAACCAATGCCATGTAAATCCTGCAATAAAGATTGATTTAGAAAAGAAATTGGGGATTCTGGTTGGCAGAGATATGCACCCTATCACAGCAGGAACCACAATCCTAGCCGGAGTAGGTCACAACACAACCTAAATTATCCTGTGCTCAACCTTCGGTAGCTTAGCACAGAGCAGTCTGGCTTAATTTAATAGGCATTGTGTAAAGTAGTTTTTGCAACATTTCATCTAACAACACAGTGAAATCACCACAAAGACTCCACACCAGGTTAGAAAAATAGATTGATTTTATAAATAAAACCAGACCAAAACAGCAAAAATCCAATGTGCAGAAGTCGAGATATGAAGGTTTAAAGAATAAAGTCAAAATATCAGATTGTGCTAAACAGGGGCAAAGTCAAAAGTTCAGGCTAACTGTGATGGACCGCAGGCCGGATACAGGGACCCACTTGAACCAAAGTAACTTGATCCTGGATGCGTCGTCGACAAGAATGTGCGGTGATGCATCTGTGTCAAGCCACGCAGTGGACGAGATGTGTAGATTTTCTCCAAGCAACTGTGGTGATGCATCAGTTCAGAGTGCGAGCCCTGGTTCTGGATGTGATGCGTGGCTGCTGCACCCACAGTAGACCATGCTGAAGACGATGTGCTGTTTCGGAAGATGATGTGCCATGTCCGCTCTACGAAACAATGAGGCACTGGTTCTGAGGGCGATGCGCCGGGTCTGCTCCCCACAATTGTGAGGATGCGCTGGTTCAGACACTTGCGCAAAGGCAAAGATGCGCTAGTTCTAATGAGGATGCTTGGGTTATAAATGAAGAAGCACCTTAGGCCTCACTTCCAAGGGTCCAGGACTCTGGTTGCACCACTTGGCAGGGCAGTTTTACAGCTTGCATAGTCCAGGTTCCGATGAAGGTGGTTCCAGTCTTTGAAATCTCTAAGACTTGGGAACAGGAGGCAAGCCAGCAAGTTCTTGGAGTCTCTCTGGGTTCAAGTGATGCAGGTCCAGTCCTTCTCACCCAGGCAGGAGAACAGCAGGCAGCAAGTTAACTCAGCAAGGCAAGAGCACAGCAAGGCAGAGTTCAGCAAAGCAGCAGTCAAGCAGAGTAGCAGTCCAGCTGAGTAGCAGTCCTTTCAGCAGCACAGCAGCTCTTCTTTCTGGCAGATTTGTAACAGGTCCCAAAATGTACTGATTTTTTTTTTTTTTACTGCCTGAGGTCCAGTACTTGCACCCAGTGGTGCCTTTGATGTGGGAGAGGCTTCGAAAGAAAGCTTTGAAGTGCACAGAAGTTCTCCCTTCCTGCCCTGGCTCAAGACACACTACATGGGGGCAATCAATTGTTTTTGTGGGGACAAGACACAGCCTTTCCAGGTGTAAGTGTCATCTCCCACCCATCCTTCTCAGGATGGCCCAATTGCATGGAGATGACCACTCAGGCACACCTATCCTTCCTTTGTGTGATTACAGGAAGCCATCTGTCACCACACCTCAGCCGTGTGTTCCAGAGAGGCAGAAGGCACCAAGTGGCTAAAGAATATGACAACTTAAGAGTGGCATTTGCTAAACTGGCGTTTAATATCCATCTTCACCATAAGTTGTGATTTTAAATTGTGAGTTCAATGCCACTAAACTTAAAGTCTATATCTTCACAAAAGGGAATTACACTATTAAAATGTAATAAGGTAATCCCAATGTTATCCTATGGGAGAGATAGGCCTTGCAGTAGTGTAACAAAATTGGGAGTTCTTCAGTAACAGGGCATGTAAAGTTTAAAAGAACATGTTCTGCCTTTCAAAAACACTTCACACTGCCCTGTGGGTTATATAGAGCCTAACGTAGGGGTGACTTGTATGTAATAAAAAGGAAGGTTTAGGCCGGACATAAAGGTTTACTTGCTAGGTCGACATGGCAGTTAAAAACTGCACACCCAAGGTCTGCAGTGGCAGGCCTGAGACATGATTAAGGGGCTACTTATGTGGGTGGGACATGAAGTTCTGCAGACCCCCTAGTAATATTTAATTTACAGGTCCTGGGCACCTGCAGTGAGCTTTACTAGAAACTTATAAGTAAATTAAATGTGCCTATTGGGTATTAACCAATATTACCATGTTTAGGGGAGCAAGCACTAGCACTGGTTAGCAGTTTTAAAGTGCGCAGAATCCAAAAGCCAGTAAAAATGAGGTCAGAACAAGCATTTGCAATGCAATCGGTCTCGTCTTTGGGACCTTATATGTATTAAGCTATGCAGCACATTAACCTGGGTCCTGAAACATCTACTGTTCTTTAACATGATGGAAAGTAGGAACCAAACTGCGTGACACATCAAGTATGGGAACACTTGGAGAGAAATATTGCCTTTCAGCGGGAAATAGTACAGTCCAAAGCTCTGTTTTTAATATAAAATCAGGGCCTTTGGTGGTCATATCACTGAAAATACATGATTTGAAAACCATATTATTGACTATGGGTGCTCGTGGAAGACCATTTCTATGGACTGAAATCTATAGAATGCTAAAGTGATTCTGGTATTTTACCGACCTCTGCTGGTAGGTTTCTCTCCAGAAAGTTAAATAGAGGCAGTTGCCAGAAAAATTAAAAAAAGAAAGTCCCTCCACAGAAAGCAATTCTGGTATTTTACTGACCTCTACTGGTCCTTTTTTATTAAGACTGTTAAATAGAGGTAGTTGAACAGGAAAAAAAAAGCCCCACAGCGGAAGCAGACCAGTCATAGGGCTGATCTCCAGAGCCCACAAAGTACTTACTCATATAAGTATATACCAATATATAAGTATATACTAAAGTATACACAAGAGGTCTCGAATGCTCGACCTAAAAATGGAAGAAAGCAGGCAGAAAGTTGGGGGAAGACCCCCTCCTAAGGTTGTCAGGTCTAACGGACTAGTATTGACTTGACATTGCTCTCCATTTACTGCTCCATATTTAACACCCTCAATCTCCTGTCTGCCACCTCTGGACTATCGCATGGCCCAGTATCAGTTTTCTGTTCTGTTGTTGTTTTCTGTGGTATTACTGGGTACGGCGTTTGTATTGTAAATACTTTTTCATCATAATAAACACAAATACGGTTTGAGATTTTGACTGGGAAGGTCTTCATGAAAAAGCATAGTGAAAGCCATGATGAACCTCCCAACTGAAGCAGTGGGAACGATAAGTGATTACGCAAGACAGCATAGGAAATAAAAAATGGCAGCAGTTGCACTGATGACTTGGCATCAGTGAAGTAGGTGGTGGTATGACGAGAGTGGGCAAACAAATGGGCTGACTTAGTCTATTTAGTAGTCTGGTCAGTATCTACCATTTTAAATGTATTTGGTGTTTCACAGCACTTCAAGAACCGGTGTCTTTTAAGCAAGTGTTTGAGGAACGTATTTTAAAATGAACTGACTTAAAACTTCGAGGTAGCTCTGTGATTCATATACTTCAGGACTAAAAAAGTGTAACTACATGGGGAAGTGCAGCTCTAGCACCAGATAATGATGGTAAATATTCTTGTAGCACTGCACAATGCCAACCTGACTTGTGACCAATCCTGAGGTCTGTCAGATGCAGTAGCAGCTGCTACCGGATGGGGGTGGTGGGTTGGGGTTGGAAATTAAGAAATAAAACACATTTATTGGAACGGCCGACAGCTGCCTTTCCCCGTCCTCTTCCTCTTCCTTCTTCCTGTCCCCAGTCCTGGCAGCAGGAAGCTCCCAGGCACCCTAAGCCAATCACAATGCTGCAGTGCAGCGTTGTGATTGGTCTGAGAGTTGTGGTTCAGCTCTAAAATGGGGACAGGGAGCCTTTGCAAGTTCCCCACCAGGCTCTGCATTACAGCCCGGTGGGGAACATGCAAAGTGCGCATGAAGTGTTTGACTGGCCCAAGAGGGCCTGCCAAACAGTAATGCGTACTGCTCTGGCCAACCCTGCCCACCCCACATTGAACAAGGCCACTGACTGCAATAGGAAAAGTAAAATGATAATAAAGATACATTATTGTCTTTTTTTTTTTTTTTTCTTCCGTTGAGCAGTGGGGCGACGCTCCTCTGCCTTAGTGGAGGAGTTGCCACTGGTCAGATTTCTCGGCCTCTTTGTGGCCTCGCCAGGAAGTGGAAATTTGCAGAAACCGGTCAGCCATCTTTACAACGAAAGGAGAAGACACGGAAAAAGAAAGCAGCCTGTGCTAAAATAATCTGGTGTTACAAGAGGGCACATCTGGAAGTAGGGGTGCTGCAGCACCCCCAGAGATAATCATGCTGTGTTCAGAAGGTGAATGAGCAATAAAAATGCCTTTATGTGTTCTGTGTATCCTGTCATGTTTGCTGCCTGTTGAAAGACAAAGGTCAAATATCCGGCTATATCTTGGCAAATAACTGCTCACTCGTTAAGTGGAGTGAACTTTTATTTCTTTGAACGCCAAGAGAGAGGATTTGCAAAAGTGATCTAAGTGACAATCTAACTGGGATACAGGAAAGGAAAGGCTGGTTGTATTATGTAGTAGCATGTCAGTTTTTTTTATCACACATTTGAATATTGTGAAAGGAACAATACACATCTCAAATTATATCAGCAATTAGGAAAGCACTTAATAATTCTGAAGTGTGATGGAAACAAAGATTTTAATAGGATCAAAATAAATCAAGACACTTAACTCTGTGAAGCACAAGTGATAAATATTCACTCAAGCCTGCTCGCCACACGTTCGTCTTTGTGCCATATATTTTTTACTAATAAACGTGCATGTCTGTTCAAATCTAGTGGCCATTTCAACTGAAAATGTGCTGTCTGTGATGGACAGTGCGTTATCTCACCAGCGCTCCAAAATGCACCACCAGTTACATACCGCACTCTACCACTCTCCTGCTGAGAGGACGTGGCACATCTGATAAACTTATGTTGTTTGTTTGACGTCCGAAACTTTAACAATCCCCCATTCTAAAAATTGTTCCAGCTGCACTGGGGCACATACAGATCAGCCGAATTAATTCATTGGAATCTTACCTAGCCGAGAACAAATCTCTGTATATGAGCGAGTTAGTTAGCTAGTTAATCAAGAACAAATTATGGCCCACAGAGCAAAAATCACGTGAAAATCTGTGACTGTAGGACATCCCTAGCGCTGGTACAAAGTTACCTTTGCCACCTGCCCGTGCAACGGATCGTGGGGCCTGCCCGAAGCCAGCACAAAGCCCAACATGTTAAGTGAGCCTTTATCGACCTGTTGCATCATACTATACAGTTCCAATGGGGCCGCCCTGAGGAAACACACTGCATATTTCAGCAGTCCTTTTTAGGTCTCGCGTGCATTGCAGCACAAAGCGCTGCTCCACCTCCGCAAGAGATTTTGTAAGAGAGGACTTTGAGAAGAGGGTTTTAAGCCCTGCCCCTCATTTCCATTGGCTGGCGTCACCGTTTATGCTAAACGGTGGCCTGCCATAGGAAATGAGGGTTTTCTGTTCATGCCCTTTGTCTCCGAGCGGGACTGGCTCACCTGCTTTGCTGCTGTCGCAAAGCAGTTTCTTATCTTTATGGGGACAAACACTTGGCCCCATAAAGATAAGAGACCCCCATGCTCCGGCTGTAGCGCGGTCCTCTTTCACTTTCGGGACCGCGCTTGTTTTTTAGGAGTCTCTGTGACGGGACGTATGAGTTGCTTGTTAGTTTGTATAAACGTCATGGAGCCCAGCAAATGCTACATGCTACGGGTGGAGGTTGTTGAAACCAGAGACCCTTGTCCAGATGCGTGACTATATTTCCATGCTGCCAATAAATAAAAGAGAGGTGACTGCTGGAATGCTAACATTGTAGCCAGAGAAATGTGCGAAGTGTTAACGGGGTTTATGATGAAAGCTGGCGTCCTCATTGCTGTCGCGTTGCCAGTGTTTAATATGTACCCATCTCTCATAGGGTTCATCCAGATGGGAGAAAAATAACCTAAAAGGAATCTATGCTGGCATGGGCTTTGCCACGAAGAACAGTAGTACGATGAACGCTGTGATTTACGTGATAAAAACATACACGGACAGAGCTTCTCAAATGGGCCCCCGCTGCTCTCCTGGCACGTGCGCAACTATGGGCCTCGCGGAAGCGCCTGTGATCCGCCACATCACGGTCTGAATCGCTTCATTATCCCGCCTGTCCGGCTTCACTTCTAAATCACGTTGTGGCACGGTATTCCCACGGTGTGCATGTGGCACTCAGAAGCCCTGCCCTTATGCACGTGGACACCAGCTGAGGCTGAGCTCTCCGTCTTCAAGATGTGAAAGGTGGGAGGAGGTTATGAACTTGTTTTTCTGCACATGGAGTGGCATGAGGGCCATATTGTTCAATCTACATTTGGGTCGGCTTCAAAGGGTGGAAAGTCCAGTACTTTAAATGGGCCGGTACCGAGTACCGGCACTTTTTTATTTTGAGCGGGAGAGTACTTGCACTTCCCAAGAGTGACATAATACGTTTAATTGGAGCACTACAGGCTTTTAATTACTTTCAACATGCTGCGCTACTTTAAAGCCGATTTTTAATCCCAATCCGACCCTGTCCATGCCCCTTTATTTCTTTCTCTTTCTCTTTCTCTTTCTCTCCTCGACCCCCGACCTCACCAGACACCCCCCTGGCTCCGGTCCCAGCGCTGACAGGAAAATGAAACTGAAAGAGAAGGAGTGTCCCTCCTCCCTCCCGGGCTCTGCCCGCCTTGGGTTTCCCCTTCAGCCATCAAACACCGCGAAGCACAGGAGCTGGTGAGCAGTGAGGGGCTGTAGATACCCCGGAGCGGGTGAGAAGTGAGGGGCTCTCTCCCACAATTATTGTTCCCCCTACTGTTGTCACCTCTGCCCCACTCGTCTCTATCCATCCTGTGCTCCGATAGTGCTTCCGCCCTGTCTACCCACAGTCTTCTGTCCTTTGTGCTCTCCCTCTCCACCCACGTTCACTTCTACCCCTCACTTTTCTGTGCTCTCTGCCCTATCCTGACTTCTTGCAGTACTCTCTGCCCTTCTGCTACCTGCCCTTTATCGTTTGTGCGCCCTCTGCTCCTTGCCTACTGTCACATTCACCCTCACGCCATCTGTCTCCTTAGATCTCTGCTGCCCCTTCTCTCTGCCCGCTCCTCCCTGTTCTCCTTGTTTATTCTGCCCTCTGACTCTCTTGCATCTTCTCTCTCTGCTCACTGTCCCTGTCCTATCTGCCCTTCCCCCTGTCCTACTGTCCTGTTCTACCCTCGGAGTCTCTTCCACCTCTCTGCCTCCACACTTTATACCCTCGGGCAGGACCGGCTTTAGGGCGGTATGACCGGTGCCACCGCACCGGGTGCGGACTCTTCGAGGGGGCGCCGTCCTTGGAAGTATTTTATAGCTTTAGAAGCACCTGCTGCTGCATTGCTAACCTCTGGCAATTCTCATACAGCAATAAAAATGTCAAGATAACTACAGTGATTCGTGTTCTTCCTGGAGAGAGAAGGAGTTTTTCTAGTGGAAGTTTAAACTCATTTCATGGTAGCACAGAGGGTTTATATGCCTGCTGCCTAGAATGTATACCATGCAGATCAGAAAGTGCATATATTTTAAATCAGTCAGTGCTTTTGACAGAGAGATCCTTTTGTTACCGGGAGTGTAGATGTTAAAATCCTAACATGGAACAGTGAGCTAATAACTATCAAAGAGCTGCATGCAAAGATATTGATTAGAGCATTATGATTTATCCTCTGTCTTTCATTATTCTAATGTTTCAAAAAGGGTTCATTTTGGTAAGAATAAAAAACCTCTATTAAATGTAACACCAAACCATGGGGATATGTTTTCAATTATGAGTCTGTGCTTCTCCAGACCAAACTAAAATGTCTACCAGTACGGATGACGTGTGACTCCTACACCTTGTAGTCGTCTGGCTTATGTAACATTTTCTATACGAGTGTGTGTGTGTGTGTGTGTGTGTGTGTGTGTGTGTGTGTGTGTGAAGTGCTCTGACACCCTAAGGGTGGTAGTGAGGGAGTCTGTGGGGGGCGCCAACAAACATTGTCGCACAGGGTGCCACCGGTGCTAAAGCCAGCCCTGCCCTCGGGGTTCACTGTCCCTTCACGTGCTCTCTGCTCCCTGTCCTGTCTGTCGTCCTCCGTGCCTGTTCTACCCTTGGGGTCTCTTCCACCTTTCCTCTCTGCCTCTACCCTTAATACCCTCGGGGTTCATTGTGCACTGTCCCTTCTCATGCTCTCTGCTTCCTGCACTTCCTGTCACATTCACCTTCACGCTTCCCTATGTTTCTGCTTCCTTTCCTCCCTGCTCTCTGCCCCGACCCCTCTCTGGCACCAGTGGTACTTTGGGGCCCTGGCGCATTGGGGGCCTCGGGGGGAGCAGAGCGGAGCGGTCTCCCCCCGGGGTCATTCGCCCAAATGGTACGGGCACAGCGCGAGGTAGGCGGCGTAGGTGTAGCGCGCAGCGCGAGGCGTAGGTTATATAGGGAGGGCAGGGGGCGCGAGCGTGGAGTGGCGCAGCGCTTTTACAGGCAGTTAGGTGGGGGAAGTTTGTTTTCTCCCACCCTCCCACCCAAAAAAAAAAAAAATAGATATATATAGATACAAGAAGGGACCATGCGGGTTGAATTTGGGGAGGTGGGTATCGCCACATTTGGACAGGTACTCGCTTAGGCATGTATAGTTGTGTAGGCAAGATGGGGAGGGTAAATTTGGAGCGGATTTTACCCAACCCTCGTTATTGGTAAGTCGTTAAAGAAAAAGGAAGAAAAAGGATTGAAAACAAAATATGGAAATGCAAAAGTAAACATTGGTTTTGCTTGGAAAATATACAGTTTGTTAGGCATAGTGATAATAAAATGGTTTTGGCCCAAATTGTGAAATTGTTCTAGGAAATTAAGTTGCCCGAAGTAAATATGAGTTACCTCGTCCAATAAAGTGGCCTTTTCTGCTATTGAATTACATGTGTGGTGTCCGTTATTTTGGGCGAATCTTCCTCATCCTCATAGTTTGACTCTCTTCAAGAGAGAGACCAAGCATTTGCAATGCAATAGATCTCGCATTTATGCGCATTTAAGCTATTGACATTGCAAATGACAATGCCTTTTATTTATGTTTTAAAAACGAAAACAAAAATAAAAGGCATTGTCATTTGCAATGTCAATAGCTCAAACTCTCCTAAATGCGAGGCCTTTTGCATTGCAAATGCTTGCTCAGATTTCATGCGGGTCCTTGCCTGGCAATTCAGTGCAGTTTTCGTTTTCGCGCACGTTTTAGTGAGATATTATAAAATGTTACATTTATTATGAGCATTTATGTAATTTTATTGGTATGACTTCCTGTGACGCGATCAGAGTAAAAAGATTGCCCGACATAAATCTCTTCCTGTGATCATAGGTTTACGTCTGCTTACGTCATGCGCCGCGGCTTGTATAGACTGCACTTGTATCTGTAAACACTGTAGTATTTGTATCCCGTGCTTTGAGGAGATAGGTTACTAATTGTGCAGTTCCTGTGCGCCTATTTCAAGCCCTAAAGGCGATTGGACCTTGTGATTTACAGGTCGAGTTTTACAATTCGCTTGGTGATTTCACAGTCTAGAACCACCGCTTGGTTAAATTAGTTTTGACGTCCCTTCTTCTCGGTGACTGGCTCAACTATAAAGCAGGTGTCTGTTTTCCGACAGATGATCCCGCGCAGTCCCTCTTGGGTTTAAATAGCATGCCGTGGGAGAGGTTTGGGAAACTTGGCACCGAGCTGAACATGCCAGCAGCTGTCTTTGGAACACTTGGGCACATCACTTCGGAAGCGGCAAAAAAAGCGAGCTAATTCCAAATTAGACTCTGGTCGGCTGTCTTTCAGCGTTTAAACAATTTTACCACAGTGTTTGGCACCTACCGGCTCCTTTAAAAACTGAATACACCTATGACCGGGTCTTGGATTGCCAGCTGGGAGGGGCACCATGTGTAGCCAATAGAAAGTACCAGAGAGAGCGAAATCTCTGACGGCATTGATTTCTAGGCTCCTTGGGGGTGTCGTCGGTGCTTAATTTATAAATAAAAAATAAAATAAGTGTCGGGGCACTGGTCAGGAGGCCACTGCAGCTTGCACCACACATTGCCCCTGCCATGCTGCCAATGATGGTACAAACACAAATACTAACAATCTCATTCCTACAAATGTCACAATTCTGACTATTTCGGGCCCCCAGAGCTATAAGATTTGCTTGGGCAGCAGATAATATTGATCTTTAATGTATTTTGAATTAACTGTTGTAGTCCTATCCAAAGTAACCAGAAAGCGCCACCTTGGGGCAGGCTGTCACAGCGCTGGTGTTGACAATTAAGTGCCAGGATCTAGCACCAGAAACCACTGGCTCAAATAAAGCACTGGGTGTGGGAAGTACAGCCATAAGTAGATTATATAATGTAGGAGGACCAGACGTCCTAGATTTGCCTGGACAGTCCCAGTTTTTCACCAGGTGTCCCAGCAGATTTCGGCAATTTTGGCTCATGTCACGGTTTTTAGAGGGGGTCGACTGATAACAGCGAGAGGCACATTTTGGGGTGTTCTAAAGCAGTGTTAATTTGCACCTGTTAGAAGTAAGCACTTTAAATTTAATAGGTATGTTGTTGGTGGTAGAAATGACTTTTTTTTTTGATGGTCAATTTTGTAAAGATGGTGATAGAAACATAAGTTTTATTTATTTTCTTACTGCATCTTCTGTGATCCTATGTTGATGAGAGCTGCCATTCTGTGGATAAAAAATTGTAGTCCTATTTTTCCAAAATGTCCCGGTTTTTGGTTCTCAAGATTTGGTCACCCTAGTTTAATGTGCTTAAGGGACTGCAAAGAACATTTTCTCGAAGTAAATGTATTAATTTCTGTGTCGCCACGTAACTGAAGGCTTCTCGCCTAGCTGCTACACATTAACTCGTACATCCTGGTTCCTCTGTGTTAAAATGCACATATCTGGGGCGATTTGAAGAATTTCAAGTAGAATATAGTCAATAAGGTCCAAGTTGTGTGTGTGTGTGTATGTATGTTTGTGTGTGTATGTGTGTGTGTATATATATATTCACTGAAAAAACCATAGGTTTCACACATGTTATAGTTAGCTGGACATTTTACTGATAAAAAACCAATGAAATTCCCCCGTTATAGTTAGTACAGGCAACTATAACTCACGCGACCGCAATCCTCTGCTGATGCTAATACTGTATTTAGACAATTATTTGCCCATGTCTTCTTCCATTAAATTTTAGCTATACATATATTACAAATATTTTTTTTTCATAAAGACACATATGTCATCAGCAGAGGATTGCGGTCGCGTGAGTTATAGTTGCCTGCACTAACTATAACGGGGGAATTTCATTGGTTTTTTATCAGTAAAATGTCCAGCTAACTATAACATGTGTGAAACCTATGGTTTTTTCAGTGAATTTGCAAGGTTTTTTAAATGCTAATTCCTAACTATAACGTGTGTGAAACCTATGGTTTTTTCAGTGAATTTGTACGGTTTTTTAAATGCTAAGTTACTTTACGCCATTCGTGGCGTGCGCGCCCACTTAACGCAGTTCGTTCCGTGCGCGCACGGTTCGCTTCGCGTAGCGCCCCACCTATTTTGAAAATTTCGCGAGGATTCGTCGACCGGCGCCAAAGTTATTCCAAATAGAATGTTGCGGATTTCCTATGGAAACAGGGTCCTAACTATAACTACCTACTGGCGACCGCCAATAGGTAATATATATATATATATATATATATATATATAATGACTCTTGCCAAAGAGTAACTATAACTCGCGCCCCCCCCCCCATAAACAATCTATCAGGGGTTTGTAAAGCACAACTATTCACCTGAGAGGGTCTCAAGGCACCAAAAGGAGTTGGTGGGTGGGGGGGGGGGATCCATTGAGTGCTGGGATCATCCTAAGAGCCAGGTCTTTAGGTCCTTCCCAAACTAGGGCAGTGCTGGGTTTGCTGGAGGTGGAGGGGGAGGCCATTCCAGGCCTTGGCTGCGAGGTTGGAGAAGGAATTTCCTCCCGTTCTGGTCTTGTGGTATGGGGGCCAGAGAGAGGTCAGCTTTTCGGAGGTGTCTCTTGGGTGCGTGGAAGGAGAGGCGGTCATTAGGGTATGCTGGTCTGATGTTGTGGAGGGCATTGTAAGCCTAAGTGAGGAACTTAAAAGTTATTCTTCTTTCAGTGGGGTGCCAGTGGAAATCGTGGAGGTGTTGGGTGATGTGGTGGTGGCAGGGGATGTCTGGGATCATTCTGGCTGCAGTGTTCTGGATGGTCTGGAGCTTGCAAAGTAGTTTCTTGTTGACTCCGGCATAGAGAGCATTGTTAAAGTCCAGTCCGCTACTGATGAGAGCACGCTTGACCATTTTCCTGGATTCGGTGGGATCCATCTGAACGTTTTTCGGAGTGTGCGGAGGGTGTTGAGGCAGGCCGAGGATATGGCGTTGATTTGGTGGTTCATCGTGAGCGATGAGTCTAGTATGATGCTGAGGTTTTATGTGTGGTCTGTCGGGGTGGGGGGGGGGGGTCCGCAGGAGGGGGGTCTCCATGTGTTGTCCCAGGCAGATGGGGTGGAGCCAAGGATGAGGACTTCTGTTTTCTCAGAGTTGAGTTTCAGGCAGCTCTTCTTCATCCAGGTGGTGACGCTTTCATCCCTTCTTGGAAGTTGTGCCTGGTGATGTTGGGTTCTTTGGTGAGGGAGAGAATGAGCTGGGTGTCGTCGGCGTAGGAGACTATGTTCAGCCTGTGGTTTCTGACGATGCTTGCGAGGGGAGTCATTTAGCTATTGAAGAGGGTGGGGCTGAGCGAAGATCCCTGGGGCACTCAACATCTGGTCTCTGAGTATATCCAGTCAAGGGCCTTTCTGTGAATGCCGGTGTTGTGTAATATAGTGGCTAGTGTGCAGTGGGAGACGGTGTCAAAGGCTGCTGAGAGGTTCAGGAGGATGAGGGTTGCCATATGGCCCTGGTCGAGGAGGGAGCACATGCCGTCTGTGCCGAAGAGGAGGGTGGTCTCGATGCTGTGGTTGCTGCGTAATCCAGATTGGGAGGTGTCTAGGACGTTGTTTGCTTTGATGAAGTTTGTTAGCTGGGTGTTGATGGCATTTTCGATAAACCTACTGGATCTATGGAAACTAGATCCAGTAGGTTTATATATATTAAAATATATATATAATACCAATAGTTACAGGGACGTTATAGCTTTCTAGTTGTGCTCAGATTTCACTCCTACAAAACCTGTGAAATTCAGCAGTTCTAGTTACCTGGGCTAGCTATAACGTACACACCTGAAAAGCACTGCTTATGACCTCACATATTACATCACTCAGGACCTGGTCAGTGGCATCACTGATGAAATCTGAGCCTAACTATAATTTGCCTGTAACCGTTGTTTTTTTTTTTTAAGTGCATTGCTATGTTGTTTTTTTTTAACTAGTAGTCACGTTTGCAGAGGGGTGGAGAAAGAGGGTGGGGCCTCCGACCAGCTCTCTGGAATCCTGCCTTGTCAGACTTACTGGAGGTAACAGGAGGACTTGTGGGCCCCCAAGAACCCTCAGCATCCAAGAGGACTTCATCCTAAACATTTAGCTCCTTGGATCTCAAAGCATTTTGTCTGTTTCCCTGCTCACTTGACAGCGGGCAGAGAAACGGACAAAATCTCCACTTTCAGCAAGCAAGAGTGTTTTTAAGCTCTTGCTTGCTGAAAGCGGAGCCGCGTTTGCTGTGGCTTTGCGGGAGCAGTGAAGCTCCCGCGAACCACAGCAAACTGCAATATCCTGGGGTTGGACACCCGGGACATTGTAGGAGCCGGCCCTGGGGGGTTTGCGGTCCCCAGGGCCATGTACGTCTCCGGGGGATGGGCGGTTGCGGCCCACTTCCCTTCTTCAATTTCTCCCCTGGGAGGTGGTGGTCCCCGGGGCCCTGATTTCTTAGCAGAAAATTCCTGGGGAGGTGGCGGTCACTAGGGCTGCGTGAGGGGGGGTTTGTGTGCTCCCTACTTTCTAAAAACGTAAGGCCCCGGGGAGGTGGAGTTTCCCGGGGCAGCCGAAGAGTCCATACGAGTCTTCCCTTAATTTTTTTTTTTTTTTTTTTTTTAAACCTTCCTAGGGATGTGGTGGTCTTCGGGGCATCAATGTGCCGGTGTCGGGTTCGCGGCGATTGCCGTTCCCCGACATTTCCGCTAGGACACACACAAAGCGCCGGGATACTCACTTCCGGGCGGAAGTGGAGCCCCGGTCTAGTTCTCCCAGTCACTACAGGTCAATGAAGCACTTCCGGGGGAAACACTTATAACTCGCGTTCCCCGCCGGATCGGTGCTTCGAATTCCTTCTATCGAGGCTTGCAGCGAAGGAAGTTCCGGAGGACCGCTGTTACCCAGGTGGCTGTTGGTTTTCAAACTTGTTTCCTTTCCGCTGTGGTGTCCGCGCTGGAGCGCCATCCCCCGTGGGTTCCTTACACCCCCTGTTCGCATCAGCGCAGGAGAGCGCTACCTTCTTCTGTGGCGTCCGCGCTGGAGCGCCATCCCCCGTGGGTTCCTTACACCCCTTGTTCGCATCAGCGCAGGAGAGCGCTACCTTCTTCTGTGGCGTCCGCGCTGGAGCGCCATCCCCCGTGGGTTCCTTACACCCTTGTTTGCATCAGCGCAGGAGAGCGCTACCTTCTTCTGTGGCGTCCGCGCTGGAGCGCCATCCCTTGGTTTCTCTGTTCTTTGGCTTCCACGCTCAAAGCACCTTTTTCTTTGGTCCCTTTGTTTTGGGATATCTGCGCAGAAGCGCTACCTTCTTTGTTACTGGGGAGAGCAATGCAGCCAGCACACTGGGTGCTGATCCAGAGGCGCTGTATCTCACCACAAACCTTTGTTTTCATCGCCCTTGCTGAAGCAGATCCCTGATCGACCGGAATCCCTGATTGAACCAGAGACCACAGAAACACTGGTGAGTCCTGGCAATTGTGTGTGTTTTAGGGAATAGAGGTAGGGCATTCGTGGGGGTTGTTCCCAATTGGAATCTCCTTTGTTTCCCCAGTGGCCCACGAGATCTCCTGTCCGCTTCAGACCACAACACTACGCCCTCATCTGGCTGCTACCCCGGCGTCCATCTCATCCCTGTTGGGTTTATGTCCTAGGGGGGTCAGGTGGGTACTAGGGTGGGTGCTCCTGTCGTCTCTGCGGAATCGCTTCACAAGCAGAGGTAAGTCTTGTGGGGCCCCTGACAGAATTCGAAGCCCACGTTTCTTATTCCACCCAGACGACATGGGCGACCCGGAGGTTACCTTGCAGGACATAGCGGTCATGCTGGCAACCATGCAAGCCGAGAACCGCAGTCTACGCCATGATATGACGACCCTACAGGGCCAAATGGCATCCAGGGTCACCAGTCCCTGGGGAACCACCTCTAGTCCTAGAGTCATGCATGAGGGGTTGTTGCGACCACCGACCTTCACATTTGGGGGGCCCTCCGCTGCCACCGATCAGAGCCCTGCCATCCAAGTCATCGCACCCCATCCGGTACAATTGGCGCCACCTGAACGATTCTACGGCGACAGCACCAAGTATGGGATCTTCATCCATCAATGTCACCTCCACTTCATGGCGAGACACGCGGCTTTTCCCGATGATGCATCGAAGGTCGCTTACATTTTATCGTACATGGGAGGAGACGCCGCTCAGTGGTCTATCTCTTTTGTGGAAAACGATGATCCCATGCTCCACCACTTGCCGACGTTCAAGGAAGCCATGCGGCGTATGTTCGCTCGCCACACCTTTGTGCAGGCCGCAGACAACGAGCTGCTTAATCTCAAGCAAGGCAGCCAAGACCTACTGCATTACATCACCCGTTTCAGCCGGCTTGTCATCGAGGCAAATTGGCCAGAGGACAAAAAGGTGTCTGTATTCTACCGAGGCCTGCGTGATGATCTGAAGGATCTCATCTCCCAGTTGCCCAACCCACCGGAGGAAATAGGCCCTTTCATCGATTTAGTGGTAAAAATGAACTTCCGACTACAGGAAAGGAGGACCGATAAAGGGAGAAACAGGGACAACCGTTTCTTGTCGATTGGTGACAAGGGCGCCGAAAAGGCCAAAGACGAAGCCGCTCCTCCAGGCGACATCCCCGAACCCATGCAGATCGGGGGCATAAGAGGGCCGTTGACCATTCAAGAGCGAGAAAAAAGGAGGAAGCAGAACCAGTGTTTATATTGTGGGAAGAGCGGACACTTCGTCAGGGAATGTCCGGTGAAGCCCTCCAGAACAAGGGGCAGGAGGCCGTTTGCGTTACCCATCACCAAAAGCGAACCGATGGGAAACGAGACAACCCAGTAGACAAGGGGATCCGTCCTCTGGGTTCT
Organism: Triturus cristatus; assembly: GCF_964204655.1. Lineage (NCBI taxonomy): Eukaryota > Metazoa > Chordata > Amphibia > Caudata > Salamandridae > Triturus > Triturus cristatus. The sequence continues at coordinate 1,151,342,380 of NC_140583.1, read as the reverse complement.
TCGTATAACGTTTCAGCGATCCCTGCAGTGATGGACGGCAGTCATCACGTAGGAATGGATGTCACCTTACTTAATCAAGAGGGCAGAACCTGGTCGGTAACCGCCATGCTGGATTCCGGGGCGACAGGCAGTTTTATTGACACCGAGTTTTTACGAACCTTGGGCATAGCCACCGTGCCAAAGGAGCAACCCGAAACGGTCAAGGCTGTGGATGGTACAGACTTGACTTCCGGCCCTATCAGGCATAAAACCGAGAACATGACCATGTCCTTTGCCAACCAGCATGCTGAGGCTATTTGTTTCGACGACATCGACGCTCCTCAATTTAAGGTGATACTAGGGTTGCCATGGTTAGTGAAGCACAATCCCCGAATCGATTGGATAACCAGAACAGTGCACATGGATTCGGAATACTGCTGTACCACCTGTTATACGACGGACGATCCCATGGGTACTAGCTTCATACAGGCTCGATCCCTACCAGCAGAAGGCATGGGGATGATTTCCCAAACCATCATACCGGAGGAGTATCAAGACCTAGCAGAAGTGTTCGACAAGAAGGGGGCCAACACCCTGCCTCCTCACCGATCGTTCGACTGCCGCATCGATCTGATCCCTGGCTCCACGTTACCATGTAGTCGCATATACTCTCTCACTGAGAAAGAGAACCTCCACCTTCGTTCCTATTTGGATGAGTATTTGGACAACGGTTTTATTCGCCATTCCAGATCTCCGGTTTCTTCTCCTCTTTTCTTCGTATCCAAGAAGGAGGGTGACCTGAGGACTTGCATTGACTTTCGGGCGATGAACGCCATCACCGTAAAAAACCGGTACCCCCTACCGTTGATCTCCAACCTCTTGGACCAAGTAAAAGACGCCTCGGTATATACAAAGCTCGACTTGCGGGGTGCTTACCACCTAGTCAGAGTCCGGAAGGGAGATGAATGGAAGACCGCCTTCCGGACGAAGTTCGGACTCTTCGAATATCAGGTCATGCCTTTCGGACTCTGCAACGCCCCCGCAGCGTTCCAGTACTTCATTGATGAAGTACTGAGGGACTACATCGACGTTTTCTGTATTGTCTATATAGACGATATCCTGATCTATTCTCGTAACATCACCGACCATGTGCATCATGTGCGTTCAGTCCTCCAACAATTAGGGAAACATCGGTTATACGTCAAGCTGGAGAAGAGTGTTTTCCACGTCACATCCGTTGAGTTCTTGGGGCATATCATCACTCCAGCTGGTATCCACATGGATAACAAGAAAGTGGAAGCCATTCTGACGTGGCCTTCTCCGGAATCTGTGAAGGGGGTCCAGCGGTTCATAGGTTTTGCTAACTACTACCGACGGTTCATCACAGGCTTCTCCGCGCTGGTAGCTCCTATCACACGCTTACTACGAAAAGGGGTGCCGTTCGAGTGGGATCTGAGCGCAAATAGCGCCTTTCAGGAATTAAAAAGACGATTCACCATAGCCCCCGTGCTGGCGCACCCTGATACTGAGCAGCCCTTCATCGTAGAAGCAGATGCCTCCAAAGAAGCCATAGGGGGTGTGTTATCCCAACGAAACACCAGCACAGGACAACTGCATCCGGTGGCTTTTTATTCTAAAAAACTGCAACCCGCGGAACGCAATTACACGGTGTCTGACCGTGAACTATTGGCCATAAAAACGGCGTTTGAGGAATGGCGCCACTTCCTGAAGGATGCAAAACATACGGTGACCATCTACACCGACCACCGGAACCTTCAGTTCCTCCGCTCGGCCCGTGCTCTCACTGCCAGACAGTTGAGATGGACGTTATTCTTCAATGAATACAACTTCTTGATCACGTTCCGACCCGGAAAGGACAACGCCAAAGCGGACGCCCTTTCTCGGTTAGACGAACAGGACGGGAAGACCGAGACCCCCGAGCCGGGGCCCATTATCGCAGAAGACCACTTCCAGGGGGCTATTACATCCTCAGGCTTCTTATCTCTGGTTAAACGCGAGATGGAACACGCCGATCCGGTGATCCTGGCTCAAGACCACGAAGGGACGACCCGTGTGAACGGCTTGCTGTTTAAAGGAGACCGGTTGTACTTACCTGGAGCACCTAGCCAACAAGGTGCAGTCCGCATGTGCCATGACCACGTTCTCGCGGGCCACCCTGGTTATCAGAAAACCCTCGAGCTCTTACAAAGGCAATTCTGGTGGCCAACCCTGGTGTCCGACACAAGAACCCATGTAAAGAACTGCACCATTTGTCTCTTGGGTAAAAACAGGTCTGAACCGTCTGTTGGGTTACTACGTTCCATACCAGTTCCACCCTTTCCCTGGCACACCATCTCAATGGATTTCGTGGTGGAGCTTCCCATCACCAAGACCGGGCATACCACTGTTCTCACCATAGTCGACCACCTTTCCAAGATGGCGCACTTCGTGCCCTTGGTGAAGTTACCCACGGCTGCGGAGCTGGCCTTGGTTTTCGTGCACGAGGTGGTTCGTCTCCATGGAATTCCATCCGTGGTCATTACGGACCGAGGCTCTCAATTCGTGTCCCGTTTCTGGAAGGAAGTATGCAGGCTCCTTGAGATCGATGCACGTTTATCATCGGCGTACCACCCACAGACCGACGGTCAGGCCGAGAGGACGAACCACACCATGGAGCAATATCTCCGTTGTCTGTTACTGATGGTGGAGAAGGAATGGTCTGAGGTGATCTGGTTGGCGGAATACGCATATAACAACAGCAAGCATTCGGCCATTGGCATGTCTCCCTTCTTTTGTCTCCACGGTCGTCACCCGCGCACCTCTGCCTGGGAGGTGCCCCGGGACAGTCAGTTGCCTACGGTGCGTGCTTATCATGACTCCCTACACCGACTCTGGCAGCAAGCACGATTTGAGTTGGCCAAGGCTAAGGACACCTACAAGGCGCATGCCGACGCTCATAGACAGAAGGAGCCGGAATACCACTTGGGCGACAAGGTGTGGCTCTCCATTCGGCACCTCAACGTGCATGGTCCCAAAAAACTTTTGCCTCGCTTTGTGGGTCCTTTTGTCATAGAGAAGGTGGTTAACCCAGTGGCCATGAGACTCTCGCTCCCTCCGCGGATGCGGATCCACCCAGTCTTCCATGTCTCCCTTCTGCGGGCGGTCTGCCCTGGGGCTTCCATCCCCTCTCCTCCTGCTCCGGTGGTGGTGGAGGGCCATGTGGAGTATGAGGTCAGGGCCATCCTGGGGTCCCGCCGGGTCCGGGGTAAGCTGTTCTACCTGGTGGACTGGAAGGGGTACGGTCCTGACGAGCGTTCTTGGGAGCCTTTGTCCCATGTACGCCATGCCCCCGCGCTAGTCCGTGCCTTTCACCTGCAACACCCCCTGAGCCCTCGCCCTGCTTACCCTGTCTGAGGTTCGGGGTTGCGGGAGGGGGGGGGGCCTGTTTTGGGAGGGGGTTCTGTCGGGTTCGCGGCGATTGCCGTTCCCCGACATTTCCGCTAGGACACACACAAAGCGCCGGGATACTCACTTCCGGGCGGAAGTGGAGCCCCGGTCTAGTTCTCCCAGTCACTACAGGTCAATGAAGCACTTCCGGGGGAAACACTTATAACTCGCGTTCCCCGCCGGATCGGTGCTTCGAATTCCTTCTATCGAGGCTTGCAGCGAAGGAAGTTCCGGAGGACCGCTGTTACCCAGGTGGCTGTTGGTTTTCAAACTTGTTTCCTTTCCGCTGTGGTGTCCGCGCTGGAGCGCCATCCCCCGTGGGTTCCTTACACCCCCTGTTCGCATCAGCGCAGGAGAGCGCTACCTTCTTCTGTGGCGTCCGCGCTGGAGCGCCATCCCCCGTGGGTTCCTTACACCCCTTGTTCGCATCAGCGCAGGAGAGCGCTACCTTCTTCTGTGGCGTCCGCGCTGGAGCGCCATCCCCCGTGGGTTCCTTACACCCTTGTTTGCATCAGCGCAGGAGAGCGCTACCTTCTTCTGTGGCGTCCGCGCTGGAGCGCCATCCCTTGGTTTCTCTGTTCTTTGGCTTCCACGCTCAAAGCACCTTTTTCTTTGGTCCCTTTGTTTTGGGATATCTGCGCAGAAGCGCTACCTTCTTTGTTACTGGGGAGAGCAATGCAGCCAGCACACTGGGTGCTGATCCAGAGGCGCTGTATCTCACCACAAACCTTTGTTTTCATCGCCCTTGCTGAAGCAGATCCCTGATCGACCGGAATCCCTGATTGAACCAGAGACCACAGAAACACTGGTGAGTCCTGGCAATTGTGTGTGTTTTAGGGAATAGAGGTAGGGCATTCGTGGGGGTTGTTCCCAATTGGAATCTCCTTTGTTTCCCCAGTGGCCCACGAGATCTCCTGTCCGCTTCAGACCACAACACTACGCCCTCATCTGGCTGCTACCCCGGCGTCCATCTCATCCCTGTTGGGTTTATGTCCTAGGGGGTCAGGTGGGTACTAGGGTGGGTGCTCCTGTCGTCTCTGCGGAATCGCTTCACAAGCAGAGGTAAGTCTTGTGGGGCCCCTGACAGCCGGGGGGTGGTGGGCAGTGCACCCCCCCTCCTCCTTTATTGCAATGCCCGTGGGACCTGACCCACCGGGGTGGGGCTCATTAAAAAAAAATGTAGGCTGGATCCACGTATCTTCGTGAAAAGTTTCAAAAGATGCTTTTTTTCTGGCCTTGGGAGGTGCCCCCCCCCCCCAAGAGTTCTAAGGTGTCAGGGTATTTCTACATTCCTCCCTTTTTCTTTTTTCTCTTTTTAATTTTTCGGGGGTGGGGGGGGGGACTCTGCTTGAAGTCGAGTCCAAAGGTGGCTGGCAACAATTTCTGGTTAAAGTGTTGCCAGACAATCAAATTTCAGTGGGCTACCAGATATCTACATTTTTTTAAATTTAAATATTTCAAACCAATGAACAGATTTACACATCTCAAAAAGCATGCTTTCTGGACCAACATATAGCTTTCTGCCAAATTTGGTGTAATTCTGTTAATCGGTTCTGGATGTAGTTGTGTTCAAAAAATGAAAAATCTCCATAGACCTGGGAAAAACGTTTTTTGTTACACCCCCACCCCCTTTTTTTCTTGGCCCTCGCTTGACGGATCACCCTGAAACATTCAACACAACAGCTGAACCAAAGGGGAGACGCTTTGTGAAAATTTGGTGATGATTCGTCAAACTGTGCCAAAGTTATCTGTATAACAAAACTCCTTTCCTATGGAAACTTTGATCCTAACTATAACTACCTACTGGCTATCACTAGTTGATAGATATATATATATTCCCTTCTTCTGATCCAGGGCAATGTCCCCACCTTCAACATAGGAATTTTCTTTGATTTCTTTAACCTTTACTTTGTTTGTATGCAGCTCTTTCAGGGTAAAGTTGATCACAGCAAAGCATCTTTGAATCTGCTTTTTCTATAATTTTGGGGCATTTTCAAGGCTGTTTAGGGTTGAGCATGCACGGGCGCATGCGTCTCTCATGCGAGACACTGTTATATACATAAAAGGGCTTTGAGCCCACCCATTCCTTACCATTTGTTGGCTTGCGTTGCACTCTTCTTTACTGCCTCGTAATTCTTCAAGGCAGGCCTTACCTAATTTCCGTTCCTCTGTGGAGCAGGGACCAAGCACTGATTTATTCAACTTAATCAGTGCTTGTTTGCTACTCCCATAGTGAGTGAGGTACTATTTTGTTCATTAAACTTTTAGTGCCCTGCAAACAGAAGGTGTGTGACTGGCAAAAAGGTGCCCAGCAGGACAAACAAAATTGCATAGATGTATTTTCTATAGTTAAGTTTCTTTTATTTTGCCAAGTCTTCTTTTCTCAATTTGTATTCATCTTTTCTTTTTGTTTTACCTCTTGGGCAATTATCTTATTGCAAAGTGACATTGTTTCTTATGTGACATTTCTGAAATGATACTTTAACACATAATCATGCAGTACACCCCACTTCAATCCGCCCCACTCTAATCCACCCTATCTCACCCCACACCAATCTGCCCTCCTCAATCCTATCCACCCCAGACCAATCCACTCCAACCCAGTTCAGTCCAACCCACTTGAATCCAATACATCCAACCCACCCCTTTCCAAATCACCCCTCCCCACCCCACCCCAGTCCACTTGTCAGAACGTGTTGCTGAACCGGCCACCATCCAACAAGGGTCGTTACCTACCTGTTGTGGGGGTAGCATGGAGCAGCATGGATCGATACTCTCTCACAGCCACTCTGCCACCTACTGGATAGAAATATAAACAGTGGTGTCTGTATGAGCAAAAGGGAAAGGGGTCTGGAACAAACAATAAACTAAAATAATAAAAGGATGTCCTACGGAACTCCCACCAAGTAGCCTCAACTTCACTCGACTTACTTCACATCCCAATGACATATGAATTGTTCGGTCAAGTTCCAAATTCCACACAAATACCTAGGCAACGTTGCACCCAAGTTGGACGGTGTTGTCTACTACCTTACTGTCTTTGCCAACGGCTTCTCGTAATTTGGGTAGCACCAGGTTACTTTACCTGGAACACAGGACATACAAGTGTGGTCACTTCACACTTACCTTACAGGGGAAGTCCAGGTTACTTCACCTAGAAATAAGGACACACACATGTCATGTAACACACTGACATGGGACGCTATAGCTGTATAGTCTCCAGTAGCCATGTCCAAACTTTACATTGCTGAAATACGCATACACATTCACCATTGAGATGGCATAACACGGAATATACAGAGGCTCAATGCAAGTTACATCGGTATAGCAACTCTAGTCGGATTGTTATGCCTCCCGCAAAGTCTCTTTACTCAAAGCTAAAATAAGGCTCTCGCATTGTCCATAGTTCGTAGGGCTCGATAAAAGCACCCTGTTCCCTCTCAGGGCTAGCAGATGAGGAAAATGCTCAGTTCTGCCATCTCCGTGGAAGGAGCAAGTGCACCCCCCCCCCTCCCCAGCAACCTAGAATAGTAGCTGTACTCGTCAGCGAAGTCTGGGAGACCAAAGAGGGATGACGTCTGAGGCAAACAGAGTGCTCCGCAGGCTGGAACGTTGTCCCAGGAATTCTTGATGGGAAGAACCCAAGAATACAAGAACCCTGTATGTGTACTGGGGGAAACCAAAGCTGGGTGCAGAGACTGCAACTCTCGCAATGTTATGGGGGAAAGCAGTCAGTATGTGCTGGGACCTCTACCGCACATCGGGAGCCCCCAGGAGTCTGAGATGCAGAGTTAAGAGTGCAGGACACTACTAATCACACAGCACGCTGCCAATGTGACAGGATCCCTTGTAAATGATGGTAAGCTTGCCCCTTAATGTTCCCTCCACCAGCGATGCCCGAGAGGTGAGTATACGGGGACCCAGGGGATTATGGGTGTAGTGTATTGCCATGTTGCCAGACAAGACCACAGGAGAACTGGAGACCAGCACATAACGGCCACCTGGCGTCCCCTGGCATGGACATCAGACTTGGGGTGTCCTGACACCACCCCACTCCAGTGCACCTCGCCCCATTTCTGTCCACCTCGCCCCATTTCTGTCCAATCCACCCACTCCGATCCACTACACTCAATCCAACACACCCTGCCCCAGTCCAATCCACCCCAATGTACTCCAATCCACCCCACTACCTCAATCCACCCCACTCTATGCCACCCTACCCCACCCTATGCCACCCTACCCCACCCTATGCCACCCCACCGCACTCTATGACACTGCACTCCCTGACACTCTCTGCAACTGAAACACAACTCTTCTCAATTCTGCGACTCTACTCCCCCCGCCCCCTACTCCACTCCAACAAATCTAGCCTACAACATTCTGCTCACTCCAATTTAGGATACTCCACGCCACTAACGTTTACCCATGCTGAACAGTATCACAACCAATGCTCGTTCCCCCCCCACCCCACCCCCCCCCGTAAGTGGATGAGAACTAGATCTGGCATGTCCAGAGGTTGAGACCAAGTCTAAACCAGTATCTTAACACCCCCTCCCCCTCCTCGCCACTGACTCGCCTTCCTCCTTTTTCTGTTTCGTAACTTGATAAACACACTTCTCTAACATGTTACCCGCTCTGCTGCCACACAAAAAACCTCAAAATGTGTTTAAAAGTGAACTTGCTGACGTGTGCACAGATGTGTGAACTTCTTCCTCATAAGATGGTGGTGGTTGAGCAAAAAGCAAGCCGCAAATGCAGCTTCATGTTGGGTCTCACACCCGTACATAGTCAAATGAGTCTTTGGGTGGATTTCTGTGGTAGCCTTGTATCACAAGCATGGTCAGTGAAACCATCAGTGCTTTACGACTTCTATCACGCAAAGGCTTCATATCCAGGCTAAGGATGGATTGTTTAATGTAAAGATTAGCAGTCTGATGTCGAGCGTAGGAATATGGAAGGCATTACTGTAGAACTTCACTCTTCATAGGACTGGCTTCTCCCTTTTCTGCAGTGGAAAATCCCTTCCACCAACAGCACAATCATGGTTCAGTCCTCCAGGGCAAGAACGCTGGGACCCTCCAGAACAAAAACAGCGAGAGATGGGGCATTCATTCCCACAAGAGTGCTGCAGTCTGAGACATCTGGTTTGCTTACTAACTCTAATAGGATACTTTGACTTTTTCTGTTCTTCCAAGTCTATCTGGACTCTGCACTCATGCGACCCAGTTATTGCAGATCTTTGGCAGGTAGTTGTAGGAAGCGGCTGACTGCTAGGACAGCCTCCATCATCGCCTCAGAAGATGAAAGCAGAGTGAGCAAGCTCTGCTTAGATAGTCTTGGATCCTTTTTAGACGGGTCACAATTGAGGCAGAGCTCTTATTTCTGGCCACCTCAAGGTGGGAGATTCAGAGTTCTCATCTTCTTGTACCCAGTGCCCATGGCTGCCTTTAGGAGGTGTGGTGCCCTGCTGGAAAAGCTTCAGTTGTGTTTCCTCTAAGGTCCTAGCTCACTGGATTTATGTACCTGTTGCAAAGGTACTTTCAGCTTGTAGTTCACTGGACCGGGTGCTTGTCGAGGTGGCTCTGTCTTCATTCACTTTATTGGCAATAAAATGGGAGCATAGTCCATGTAATGGTATGATTTGAGCAGCACCTCGTTGGCCAATCCCTGTGGATCGCTTGGCACTGGTTGGAGAGTCCATGGGCAGACTTGTGAACTTTCCCACAGCAGAGGCCCTGGTAGGTTAAGATTGTAGTGTTGGTTTATCCAGTGTGCTTTATTGGCTGGATAATGGGAGTTATATTGCAAACTAGGCTTGTCATTCGGCAGCTTTATTGTGAATTACAGAGCTGCGGCTGCTAAAATGAAGACCTTGTGTATCTCAGTTGCAGTTCTTGGCGTTACAGTAAATATTCACAACCCACCGGGGGCTCCAGCACACAACACAAATCATGTAGGCAGGCATTTGTGCTGGCTGCCTGCTTGGGATCCTGAAGGTGAATGGCTTTGGCTAACATTTAGGAAAATGGTGTCTTGCAGCGAATTCGGCTCCACTGGGCGAGTTGCCCTTGCTCTCCGACCAGCATCAGTTGCTGGGTGGACCCTAGTCGTGGGCGAGCTTGACAGGTGCAGTCCAATTTTGGTCCTGTTGAAGCTGCTGGCTGCGCATTTGATCCTGGGACTAAGGACGGCTCTGGTGGCGGCAGAAGGTGGCACCCAAAGCTGCAGGGGGAGGGGCGTCTGTTTTTAGATGTGAAGTAATTCAGCGCGCAGTGCCAAGGATGACTCGGGGTTCGGAGGGGCAGTTTGGCCGTGTTCTCCGTCCGCAGGAGCGCACAGCAGATGCCCAACGTTTCTCCCTGCAAGAAGCACTGTTGCGTTTTCATCAGCTTACTTTTTCTACCTGACCTTTAACCCTCTCACTAGTTGGCAGAGCATGCGCATTGCTGATGTCACCTGGGCTTCCGTTTACGAGTGAGGGTGATGAGTTGGAGCTGCAGTAATCGTGGTCTCGGATATTACTGACGTTAGGACAGTCAGCTATTCCTGAAACCATTCTGTCAGCACGTACCCCTGTGCTAAGCGCTTTACAGCACCTGATACAGGTCGGGCCCTGCATCTATGCAGATCGAGGGATATCTGTGATAGCTCTGAACAGGAGCAGCTGTGAAGGGAGGGAGAGCTGTCAAGGGAAGTTTGAAGTGAAATGTTAGACGAATGGAATCAATATAAATACGGCACAAGTCATATGGGATGCACGTTTTGCATTAAACAGTGGCGGGGCATACAAGGTTTTGTCTAAAGTAACGGTTGCAGCAAATTAAGCGTGATTAATGTGGTTATCTTTCTTGTTGGGGTGATGGTGTTCACATTCTCTGTGATCTGTGTGTGTGTTGTAAGTTATATTGAACTTGGAATGGGCCTATTTAATGCGCTATTTTATAAAAATTAAGCTTTTATTATTGGACTTTAGCTTTATGCGGTCTATTGTATGGTAAACCGCCTTGGATTTCTTAGTCAGTGTAGATTGCTTTTTGAATGCCATTTCTCTGTGCCCTGACAAGAAGACTGCTGTTGGCGTGGAATTAGTAGTGTTACCATTAAAAATTTCAAAGATACTTTGTCCAAAATCCACTGTCACTAGAGCAGTGATAGTTGGAACAGCAGTAAATTCCCCCATGAGTTTCACACATGCAGTATTGTTGGTAATCTCCAAGAACAGCCGTATTGCTAAAGTGACATGTCTCGAAGGCGAGTTGCGCTGGTAGTCCGATTCAGTTTCTAGCAGCGTTCATTTCATGCATTATCCCATCCATACAGTGGATCCTCGCAAGCTCTGCTGGAACATGATTTCAGTATTCTCCAAATCGGACCTTCCTACCTGTGAGCTGGTATCAGCACAAGGCTGTATAATGAGGTTGCTTGGCGGGCTATTTCTATCAACTTCAAGTCCAAGCCAAGTTGGTGGAGTTCAAAATGAAGGTAGCAGTCTGTGCTTTCAAGTTTCAGTCGCTAAAGAAAAATTTGCCAGTGTCGGTGAAAACCTGCAGAATCTGTCGCTACAAGAGAATGGTGATTCAGTGAGAGAACCCAGGCACCCTTTAGACCTCCTTGCTGCCCTTTCTTCTCAAGGAAGAAGTCTGATTTTTAGAGCAAGATCAGGGACCTCCTTGAACCTCCGCATCTAAGCAGTCCTACCTGTTCCTTCATTCAAAATTGCTTTGCAGCATGAAGGCATAGAGTTGGTTATCATGGCAGAGTGCAGAGTGCATTTTGCATTTATAGATTAATGGCAGTGGTATGCGTTTTTATGTGAGACAAGCTTGTGGGCATTCCCTCCTCAGGACAATGTCCCTGTAGTATTGTTGTTATCCTGAAAATCACAGCACCCACTTCACCCAACTAATTATACACAACCGTTTAGCTTAAATTGCAGAATTCTCAAGATGGAGCATCATCCCACAGTTAGGATTTCTTCTAAAATTGAGAGAGATTTTAGCATTGTAAAATACAAAATATGTTGCTTTTTAAGAAAAAATAGTTGATACTCTGCTTTTATACATTGGTGTAAATTGGCTATTTAGAAGATGTGGGTGCTAATTTCGACTTTTCATGTAGCATTCGTATGAAAATCGTCCTAGAGAGGTTTTAATGTGCATTAAGCAGAAGTGTCAGTCTTCAAATTCTTCCTTCTGCTTTTCTATTTCTGGCTCTGTTGCAGTTCTCGCTCCAAGACTGGTTTGTAAAGTTCTTGTGCAAACCGAGAGAGATGCGTGCAGAAGAAAAGAGAATTTTGAGAGTGGCTGGTTTACAGGAGTAGTTCAGTTACATCATATTAGTTTAGTTTTATATTTTGAAACCAGAAAATATTGGACTCCAGGTCCAGGCTCTTGACAGATTGTACTCAAGAAGCCTTTGCACTTATCCATGTTAACTTTTGCCTTTAAGTTTCCTAGATCTCTCGTGGAGACCGAAAGAAGAAGTCCTTGTTTAAGCTACTTTCGATGGTTTCCACCCACTTGGGAGGAGATAGAAACTTGTGAAAAACTTCTTATTGCTGAACAAGGCATTGCTATTTTTTTGCACAGTCAGGTCTTCTGGTTAAAGGTTTTGGTACAGAATTGCAATGTATCAACACCTAATGGAATGAAAAGGCTTATTCTTTACTTGTGTTCTCTGATGTGCCAGACCCAGAAGACTCTTCCGAGCGACCCCGACTTTATGCTAGCTTGAAATCTGAACGTACCTGCTCCCTTTCGCCCCCCCTAGCCATATGAGGCACTAGTCTCTCTGGAAGGGAAGGTTCATCCGTTAATTGGAGGCAAGCTTGGTCTTGCGCCCTCTGATTGCACTATAGTTTTGAATCTCACTTCTCCGACGAGCCTAGTGACATCATGAGTTGTCCTCAGTGAAATGTGGTCTACATCTTACATCTTAACTTTTTTATTGAGATTTAGACAGTTGATGCCAAATGGTGCCCACTTAAACCTTTGGGATTATTCACACACATTACTGTACACATTCAAGCTCTTATTGCTCAAGTGCTGTCTTGCCTCTAGAAGCAGTCTCACCGTGATCCTTCACATCGAAACTCATTCACTCGCACAAACGGATTCAGATTCATGCCCGCCACTATTCTGTGAACGTGAGCAACAACTTTGCTGTAGGAATCAAAAAGTATAACTGTTGAAATGATAAATATGTGAATTAAAAAGAAAGCAAACTTCTGGTAGTTTGCAAAACTGTGGTTCTGGTTGTGGTTCATTTTCTCGCAATAAAACCCAAATAACCTTTTTTCTTTGAACCAAAGGTGGTGTGAACATAATGTGTTCGTGCCAATGTCCTAAGCAGTATCCCATACAATCTGACCGCTACAACATATATTATTCATCTTTACAAGAGAGGGGGTGATTACAATAAAGGGGAAGTTAGGAAAAGTTGAGTGATCGGGGCTGGGGAGGGTGACATTCCACAACTAAGATGCCATTCTAACAACTGCACGGTCATGTATGTGGTGTGGAGAGACCTTGGAGTGCAGTGGGATATGGGAAGGGGTACTAGAGGCCAAAACCTCGAGAGTTAGGCGATATACATGTTTTGCAAGCAGTGTACATGGACATCCAAACTGCTCTGCCTTTTTTCTTTTTTTTACGACCTGTTCTGGGTCCTCAGACAGGAAAGTGGGCCAAATGTCGGCCTGAATTCCCACAGCTGTTAATGGACAACTGCAGGGTTCAGTGACCAGTAGCCGCCCTGCCTATCTAGTACAGGCAACCCATACTCTCCTGAGCTTCAAAGAAGTACAGGAAAGTTTGGGCTACACAGGATTTCTGATTGGTTGCCATGCAGGCAGTCCAAATATTCTAAATGTGGTCCTATTTGGAATGGTTGAGCGGCGGTTAGTCAGAATTGGTCTTTGTAGCTGGAATATTCTAATTAGCTTCACGTCCGCCAGTCAGAATAGTTGTGACAGACTGCACATTCGTTGACTGTCTGTGGTCCACGTGCAGTAGGCAGTTCAGAGCGTGTGGTTTTCTTGCAGAACCGGTGTTTACTACCCTAAAAGAAAAATCGACTGCACGGTAAAGCAAGACAAAAAGTGGATTCTATCATATACACATTTTGTTTTATGTTTTGCTCTCCATTGCCATTACACAGCAGAGGAAGCTCTGTGTTGTACATTTCTTCGTTTGTATTTAACTGGATTACATTCTTTTCTTGTCCGAGAATGTGTCCAAAATATGTTATTTTGCACAGTGTTTCCTTAAGTACCTTACCAAACCTCTGAAACCATCCATCATTGGAGCTAACATTGAGTAATGACACGGGAACCTTTTCGTCTGCCACAAATATGCCTGGTGGCACCATCCTAGCACTTTTTTTTTTTTCTCGCTTTTTTTCTATTTTTCTGTGCCATAGATTTTCCCTTTCATCTTCTTATTCCTGAAACTAATCTTAGTCAAAAGAAATACCCATGAAGGTCAATCTAGCCCTCCTCAAATGCTGTGAAGATGTGATTTGGAGGCAACATAAACGTACGACAAAATGTTTTAATATTTTTCTACAGAAATATTGATGCTCCTAGACCTAGACTCTACTAGTAATTCAATATTGATACCATCAATACTGACTGGAATACGCCCATCAACACAGGTTCTCCCTTGTTCTTGGACGTTTCCAGCTTTGTAATACACAGACTGAACCAGCGTATTAACCTTTTGCTGCACGTTATCAACTTGGCTTTGGTTGCTTATATTTCTGATCTTTATGTGGTTCTCTCCTTTACACACCTTTCCAAAGGGGCCTGTTTTGTTACAACTCCAGCACTCCTGTCCTATGGCTCAACTATATTTGTGGGTTGGTGAGAGTAGGTTGAATCAGACATATTGTTACATAACCCTTTTAAAGTTGTGTGCTAATTGTTTGACTTTACCTGGTTGTGGTGCGGTCTTTTGAAACACTGGTGTTTGGAAAAAAAAGAAATTTGGCCAGAGTCCTAGTAGGGATGGAACCTTCAGTTGTTTGTCATCTTTTTTGCAAATTCTTTATGGTCCTGGGAGTACCTTTGCATGGCTGAAGTTCTTGAACGTTTTGGTAATTACACGTGGTGTATAAATTTACATTTGAAACCCCCATAATCCCTGTAAATTGCTAATAATTTCAATGCTATAACATATGTGTCAACTGACCCATTGCGACTTAGTATTCTATTGAAAAATGTGTCCAACACATCACCCTGAGTAGGTGTATAATGAGGCACATGTTGACACATTTTGATGTACTCCTAAGTAATAGAACAAGAACTAATGTTATCATCCGGTCTATACTGGTGGCTATCAATAGAACCTAAGTGCACATTAAAGGATCTCCTACAAAAACACCACTTCATTGGTACCTTCCCAGGGTCTTAAAAGATGGTGAGTGAGGTGTAAATGATTGTAAGTTAACTTAAGAGTGAAATATACCATACAGATACCAAAAAATACTACTAAGAACATCTGTGAAAACTGGTATCTAAAAGTGTGCAGATGACTGAGGCATCATAGTAAAACTGTTAAAGTATGGAGATTGCTGTAGTGTACTATACAGAAGCATAAAAATAGCTAGCTGAATCCCAAGGTGCAACGGTGTGCAAATCGCTGTCAAGCATAGATGCAGTGTGGTTTGAGTTGCATAGAATACAAATTAAAAGGTCAGCACACTTGTAATCATACAGATAAATTATTTGCACAGACAATTCTCCAAGCTGAATTGTGGATGCCAATTACAATTTAAAATAAAAAGTACAGGTGGTGGTGGAGCTAGAAGACCTAGGCTTGTAGGGACATCTATGTTGAGGCCTGAAGCTGTAATTGACTGGTCCAACAAGAGGAGTGCAACTGCATCAGTGCTTAATTTGTAAAATATGAAGTGCCAGGGCTCTGGCCAGAAGGCCACTGCAGCTTGCACCCAACATCGCCCCAGTCATCGCTGCCAAAAAACTACTAACCATCTCTCCCGCATGTAAATGCGACAGTTCAGATTATTCCAGGTTCCCAAAGCTAAAGGAATGGCTGGGGAGGCAGGTCTGAGCAATTTTTAAATGTACATTGTTTTCCTGAACAACTGTTCTACTGCTCATCTCTAAATTACATGAGCAGCGCCACCTTGTGGCAGACTGCCCTAAGTGTGGTGTTGACAATAAGGTGCAGGTGCCGACCACCGGAAACCAATTAAGTGCCGGTGCTCCGCACCGGCTCAAATTAAGCACTGAACTGCATGTATTAGAGTGCTACTATGGATGGCTCAGCTCGCAGAAGCAGATCTTGCATGTTGCAGAAGAATGAGATAAAGTAGGGTACTGGTAGAATGTGCACCACTACAGAGGGAGCCATCACACGCAAGTCTGAACGGTCACAGACACCGCTGAACAATGGCGAATGTGGGTCGGAGGCAATGCAGCAGCATCTTTGAGCCTCACAGTGACCACAAGATTATGGTAGTAAAGGGTTCTCAAATGCTGCGGGGCCTCCAAACAAATGAGAAATGTACACTCATAATAGACACCTGTGGCCATATTCTACATCCAGCACACTTTCCCTGATTGCACCACGGTGCACCTTTTTAAAAAGTGCGGCACGCGGATATGGGTGCTGTGCCCCATATTCCAAAGAATCTGCCAGCCCCCAGGCAGCCGTGAACTCTTGCTGCCATCGGGCAGTTCATTTGTGTGAAATGCGTAGCAGCTGCTTCAAAGTCTCTCTGGGTTTCACAGTGCAGGCAGCATGCTGCCTGCACTTTGAAGAGGGGAGCGAGATTCCCCTTGCAGGGTGTTCCAGTAAGTGACTGCACCCGCCTGCAAGGGGATATCTGGGGGGATGTATGGGACCCCCTTTCTCCCCTCCAGAGGCCCGCCTTTAGGAGGAGCACTGAATGTGCACCACCCTTTTGGGACGCACTTTTAACGTGCCTCTTACGGGCGTGTTTGCCACTGCACCTGAATCCATAATACACAAATGAAGGAACACCCTCACATGATAGTGCTGGCACTACTTGTGTGCCAGCGGTCTCAGTATTACGGAAGGGGATGCACAAGCTTCTGCAGCCATTTCTGTAATACCGTTGTGCCCCAGGGGCGCACAAAGTGGCAGCACTTGCCCCTTGGCTCCGCAGCACATGCCCCTTGGCTCCGCAGCACATTGTATAATATGGCTCAGATCACACAAAAGCAAAGAGCGGTTGAGTGCACAATCCTAAGGATACCACATACGTAACCCAGGATGATAAATTCCTGACCTCCAAAGAAATAACTTGAAGCAAGCCTCAAGCCCACATAGATACTACCTTTGGCCGTGAATAAGGCAACAGAAGAACTCGTCACAAAAGAACAATACCTGAGAGTACTCTGGCAAAAAAGACTCTCTAGAAGCCCCTCCGTAAACAGAATTGTTGTATAAATGAAATCTAAACCAGTACAATATAAAGAAATGTTTATTTTATCAAACATGAGTGAAGTACAAGGTGGCCCACTCTCAACTGACTTGCTTCGCGGTACCTTAAATAACCTCAGCTGGATTTCATAACAGAATTGCCTCCGTCCCACCCATCCTTTGCCGAGATAGCAATCAATCATAGTAATACCAAAGCTTTCTGGAACTGTAAGCCCCCCTGACTGAGGGCAATCTTCCCTCCCAACAGCGCTGAAAAAAACTGACACGGCACTCCGCGGGCTCATGCGCTCTGTCTCTTATGGTATGTGAAGCGTAAAAAAAACCCAGCATTATTCAGCTGTGAATCATTGCTTTTAATCAAAGTAAATACTTATTTGGCTTTTTTGGGTCACCTGTGAGCTGCTTAAAAAAGCAGCAGCAGCAGCCCTGCCAAGTACCACGTATTAGAAGTTAGATTAATGCATTGTAATACCGGTGTCCGCATCACCGCTTTAAAATGCATTGGTTACGCATACATGGCTCCCTGACACCCTTTGGGGATCATGAGGCATCAAACAACAGTATTGTGTGCAGCACTGCCAATCTGCCTGCGTTGGAATTTAGATTTTCTGCACCTGGCCTGAAGGGCTCGTTTTCATGGTAACATGGCGCACACACACAGGAAAACATTGTTTCTTTGTGCAATAAACAATTGTGCTCCCTCTGTCAACTCTGCCCAACCAGGCTTCTCTGAGACCCATGTGTGGCTGTTGGATCTCCCAGCGTGAGCGTGGCTGCTAATTGTGTGTCTTGAAACCCCTGCCAGCAGGAACCCGTGAACAGCTGAATGGGACAGTTTACTGCCAGCCTGCCCTGTACATCTTGTCTTTGGCAGCCGCCGAATGACTCAACCAGGAGCAGCCCGAGGCGAGCGCTTCGTGAGCACTGCGAGAATGTGAGGATTGACTCACATGAATTCAGTCATCACTGAAGGTAAAACAGGGCGTTAGGGTTGGTGTGAAGGACAAATAAATTAGAAAGGGGATCTGAATTTGACATGTGAGGTAATCGTGTTTTGCATGTTTTGATTTTTACTGTCACAATTAGTTTTGTTTTCAGGGTGTAAAAGCAGAACACGAGTTTCAGACGACACGTGTAGATGTGTTTCTCTGCCTTTTTGAAAAGCTGGTTTTAGGTCGAGCCTAGCGTTGCAGCATGCATGCGCTGCTCGCCCTGCAAGGCATATTGTAGGAGGGTATGTTTTAAAAGTGGAGTGGAAGCCCCGCCCATCTTTTTCATTGGCTGGTGTCATTGTCTGTGGTAAATGCTGGCTTCCAATTGATAATGAGGCTTCTTAGTCCCTCCTTGTTACCGCCCTGTCTCCTTTTGTGACAGCCCATCAAGACTGGATCTTTTACGTGCAGCGTTACACTGTCTCCTTCATTAGTCTGTAAGCACTTTTTTTTTCCATTAGGCGGCTGCTTCGCATTTTTCTGTAATAGTAAGTGAACTCAAGACGGTGTTACCAGGCAGATGGGTGGCTTGCAATGAAGGCTAGGTCAAATGTCACTCTTCAACATCATTTTTATCAATTTCTGTGCAGTTTTGCATGTACTAAATACAACCCTGAGTGCATCGAGATACAAGCCACGGACTGGTGTGCCATTTCTTTGAGCAGGGAGGGACAGGGGTGCATAAGCCTGGGCAGCAGAGGACAGCACATGCCACGCTTTGATGACATGATCTACGCATACCAGGATGTGCTCGGGTCTTTTTCAACACTGCAGGTGCCACGCAGTGCAGAGGCAGGTCCAGGCCGTGTCGGTCCAGGAGCGTGGGCATAAAAAGTGCAGCAGGTGCAGTGTAATACCATTACTTGGAGCAGCAATGTGGTGCACTGACGGATCGGTCTGTACCCTCGGCACGGAGGCACCCTGCGGATGGAGGATTTAAAACGTACCCGGTCGATTAACCATTCATTTGCCAGACTGCACTGCCCGCCTCTCCTGGGCGGAGCAGGCTTAATTTGAAAAAGCTGCTCTTTCTGAACCGTCTGATTCGGCACCTCTTGATGTAACTTTCGCTATTGGGCACTTTGATTTCAGTATTTCAGAAAAAAGAATCGATTTTTGAAAGTATCTGGTTATGTCATTTGTACAATGGTATGTTGGTATATTATACATGTTCTTTAAAAGATGCACTAGGGTAGCTAGGATTTTCTTTCTTTCTATTATTTTCTTGTATTTACTGGTTTGTTTTAAGTTATTTTGAGTTTGCGCAGTATGAAATCACATATCACAAGAGTAAACAAGACAGTACAGCAATATCGATTGCTTAAAAATTACTCCAATAGAAAAGTGCAAGTTTAGTCCGTCCATAATTCCAGCAAGCAGTGGGCCTAGCGAGACTTGTCTACCATCCCTGCTGAAGAGTATACAGACGACTCTCGTATGTGTATATACATGGAGCCATGTTTATTACAAAGCAAATAATTATATACAAAAGTCAAAAATTTAACTGAAGGTCAGCATTCGTATTTCTCAGAGCAATGCATAATATTCATATATGTTAACTGACAACCATCTGGTAACAACTGTATCATAACATTTGTGCTCTACCTACCAACCCCCTACGCACCCGTTATGGCAGTGGCCATCTTGGGCAACCATCTAAGACCACCATCCCATACCCGCTTAGGGTTGCCCCCAAAGAGTCATGAGCAAGAGTGTGCTGCCCCAAAAATAAACTCTAGAGCCGGAGAACCAGGTCAGCAGAGCTGCTGTAGAGCCGGAGAACCAGGTCAGCAGAGCTGCTGTAGAGCCGGAGAACCAGGTCAGCAGAGCTGCTGTAGAGCCGGAGAACCAGGTCAGCAGAGCTGCTGTAGAGCCGGAGAACCAGGTCAGCAGAGCTGCTGTAGAGCCGGAGAACCAGGTCCGCAGAGCTGCTGTAGAGCCGGAGAACCAGGTCCGCAGAGCTGCTGTAGAGCCGGAGAACCAGGTCCGCAGAGCTGCTGTAGAGCCAGAGAACCAGGTCAGCCAGAGAACCAGGTCCGCAGAGCTGCTGTAGAGCCAGAGAACCAGGTCAGCCAGAGAACCAGGTCAGCAGAGCTGCTGTAGAGGCTTAGACCCAGGTCAGCAGAGCCGCTCTAGAGCCTTAGACCCAGGTCAGCAGAGCCGCTCTAGAGCCTTAGACCCAGGTCAGCAGAGCCGCTCTGGCTTTAGAGCAGCTCTGCTGACCCAATTCTCTGGCTCTAGAGCAGCTCTGCTGACCTCTGGCTTTAGAGCAGCTCTGCTGACCCAATTCTCTGGCTCTAGAGGTCAGCAGAGCTGCTGTAGAGCCAGAGAACCAGGTCAGCGGAGCTGCTGTAGAGCCAGAGAACCAGGTCAGCGGAGCTGCTGTAGAGCCAGAGAACCAGGTCAGCGGAGCCGCTGTAGAGCCAGAGAACCAGGTCAGCGGAGCCGCTGTAGAGCCAGAGAACCAGGTCAGCGGAGCCGCTGTAGAGCCAGGGAACCAGGTCAGCAGAGCCGCTCTCGAGCCAGAGAACCGGGTCAGCAGAGCCGCTCTCGAGCCAGAGAACCGGGTCAGCAGAGCCGCTCTCGAGCCAGAGAACCGGGTCTGCAGAGCCGCTCTCGAGCCAGAGAACCGGGTCAGCAGAGCCGCTCTCGAGCCAGAGAACCGGGTCAGCAGAGCCGCTCTCGAGCCAGAGAACCGGGTCAGCAGAGCCGCTCTCGAGCCAGAGAACCGGGTCAGCAGAGCCGCTCTCGAGCCAGAGAACCGGGTCAGCAGAGCCGCTCTCGAGCCAGAGAACCGGGTCAGCAGAGCCGCTCTCGAGCCAGAGAACCGGGTCAGCAGAGCCTCTCTCGAGCCAGAGAACCGGGTTAGCAGAGCCGCTGTAGAGCCCGAGAACCAGGTCAGCAGAGCCGCTGTAGAGCCCGAGAACCAGGTCAGCAGAGCCGCTGTAGAGCCCGAGAACCAGGTCAGCAGAGCCGCTGTAGAGCCTGAGGACCAGGTCAGCAGAGCCGCTGTAGAGCCTGAGAACCAGGTCAGCAGAGCCGCTGTAGAGCCTGAGAACCAGGTCAGCAGAGCCGCTGTAGAGCCTGAGAACCAGGTCAGCAGAGCCGCTGTAGAGCCTGAGAACCAGGTCAGCAGAGCCGCTGTAGAGCCTGAGAACCAGGTCAGCAGAGCCGCTGTAGAGCCTGAGAACCAGGTCAGCAGAGCTGCTGTAGAGCCTGAGAACCAGGTCAGCAGATCCGCTGTAGAGCCATAGAACCGAGTCAGCAGAGCCGCTGTAGAACCAGAGAACCAGGTCAGCAGAGCTGTTGTAGAGCCTGAGACCCAGGTCAGAACAGGTGCTGCAGGGAATGGAAAGGTACAGACGTAATCAGACACAGAAGCGGTGCAATGATGCAGCATATGGCACATTCTGTCGCAATATTTTGCTATTTTCTCATTTTACAACACAGTAGTTCTGTCTGGGCAAAAGTTTCTCCTCATTAGCAGCACTCTAACAGCCGTCAGCAACGAAATTGTGACAGTTCATCTTTGAAAAGCGTCTGTCCCCCCGGGGGACCACGGCGAATGCTTTTTAAAGCCTCTTTTGATCCATCTGAGCTGGATTCAATTTTTGCAACTGATACAGAAGATCTGAATCATGCGGCAAGTGTGGAAAATATGTAAATACTCTGAGAATGCGGCGGCGGCAATATTGCGTTATTTCAGTGGTCCTGCCTATGAGCAAAGACCTGTAGTGTAATGACCTTGATTTACTGACTGTGTTGTAAATCCATGGTACTGTCCCCCAGAAGAATATTTGGGTAAAAAATAACCTCCAAGTACTGATAAAGTAAGGGTTAAAGTGGAGGCCATGCAAGGTCACTGAAGTCAAGAAGGAATGGACAGTTCTGGACAGCATTGTCGTTCTCCAGGTAGGAATTCCCATGAAGAACTGCGCCAAGTAGGGGGATGAAAAGAGCATTTGCAATGCAATGGGTCTCATTTACACGAGTATTGGCATTGTAAATGACCATGTCTTTTATTTATGTTTTAAAAACCAAAACATAAATAAAAGGCATTGTCGTTTACAATGCCAGTAGCGCAAACTTTCGTGAATGCGAGACCTATTGCATTGAAAATGCTTGTTCTGTACTTCAGTGGAGGTAGACCCGCTGTAGGGAGTGCATCCATTGTCCCCTGGCTGTTCACACAGGGCTTTCTCTCCTGCTCGTATATACTGCCAAGAGGAGCTTGCTGGATTTTGGAAAGTGCATCACAGTGTGAGATTTTTTTTTTTAAACGCCCTGCAAGGATCTTTCTTCTCATGAGAGCGCGTGCGGGCCCAGGGACACATCGGCAACATATGGCATGTGGACAGCATCGTATAGGTGCGGTGACGGCACACATAATCCTGTAATTCTGTCCAGGGAAAATGGGGCTTATGCAGATGCAGTGTCTGAGCAGTTGGTGGAGGGGGAAGGGGGGGTGGAGGGGGGGGGGTGGTGTGTGTGTGTGTGTGTGTGTGTGTGTGTGTGTGTGCGCACACAGAGTACACCGACAAAGAGGAGATATAAACAGTATTGACAAAGCTAAAAGGTCTTCCCTCTGGGAGAGCTTTTGACTTTGGCAACCAAGTGGGGGGTAGCTAACGGGGGAGGAGGGTTGGATAATGGAATGATTGATTAGGAAAAGCACTAGAAAGTGGACAGCGCTTTTAGGTCCAGATCGCAGAGAACGGGGATGCAGTGGTGGGAGGGGGTAAGAAAAAGTACAAGAGAAATGAGACAGTGGGAAGGAAGGAAAAAGAGAGAAAGGGGCGAAAGAGAGAAATAATATGAACCACACATATTCGCAAAACTGTATTTTATGAGGATTAGCTGCAAATTACTACTTTTTACTAGGTTAGTGCCCTTCCATTTCTGGTGTTATACAGCAGTTCTAAGATCTTCTTAGAATTTCTCGTTGCTTATATGGGTATAATATCTGATATTTATGTTTTCCCTAGTTTTCTTTGCTTGATTTTGCTTGTGAGAAAGTGTCACTCTTAGTCGTTGAATGTCCCTGATAATTACACTGAAATTATGAAAATGTCACACATAAGCAATCTGAAACCTTGGCAGCTATGCATCAGCACAGTGATTGCATTATCCATATTTAGAACTAAAGGGATCTAGTCAATGTAACCAAAGTTAAGCCTGTACCCACTGGCTCTCATTAGAGTAGTGCTTCCTAAGATTTATAACAAATGTATTTCAGTTTTCTAATCAGGAAATGGTTGTTGCTTCAAAAGGCGAACCTTTTTCTTGCAAACTAGGGAGCCAGGTTCGGACTGGTCTAAAGGCAGTCTGACAGTGACCGAAGGGCTGGTCTCACAGATGAGTGTATGGGCTGTTTTTTGGCTATTTGTTGGCCTATTTTATGGTATAGAGGGCAGTGGCGTAGCAGTCTTGCGGGCAGGCCTACGAAGCAGCACACCCTAGAGCAACAGTGATCCAGTCACTGTGACTCTGACACTGAGGTCACATGAACCTTGAGCAGGTTAGGATGGTGGGAACGGTGTGACCGCACTGGGTACCTATTTCAGGTGGGT
This sequence comes from Triturus cristatus, assembly GCF_964204655.1. Classification (NCBI taxonomy): domain Eukaryota; kingdom Metazoa; phylum Chordata; class Amphibia; order Caudata; family Salamandridae; genus Triturus; species Triturus cristatus. The sequence goes on along the minus strand of NC_140583.1, from coordinate 1,151,318,962 downwards.
GCGTAGTGTTTGCAAGTATATTATAGTTTAAAAAAAACTTGCTGCCTCCTTCCTGGCCTCCAGCAATAAAAATGTCATGATAACTTCGGTGATTAATGTTCTTCCTAAAGAGAGATCCGAGTTTTGTCTAGTGGAAGGATTGACTCCTGGAAAGGTAGCACAGAGGGTTAATGTGCCTGCTGCAAAGAACATGTACCATGCAGATCACAAAGTGCACTGCTTTAATGGGGGGACCATAAGGAATGGTCATTTAATGTCCGCTGTGGATGATGGATCCCTGAACAGTGTCATGTATGTGCATGTTTGCATTGTGCTGAGGGGATTACCAGGTAATCGTTCACGCAGCTCTCTGATGGATGTCACATGCGGTTTTTCTGAGTCCCCAGATAGATCATGCAGTCTGTGTGTTCTCTTTTGTACTGCCAGTCACTGGTGTATTTAACTGTGTAGCCTTGGACCGTGTCATGTATGTGCATGTAACTTGCTTGATCGAGGTAACTATTAGCGGCGATACTACGTGCCTCTCGGTCCTCTTTCAAGTGCTTGCCGTCCTTTTTCCCCAGCCCCCCCCCCCCCTAGGGGCGGCAATCTGAGGAATATCCCCGGGCGCCACAAGCTCTAGCTACGCCTCTGATAGAGGGACGGTTTTTGCTGTTGATTTCTCTGATTTTCCCTTTAAACCTTGCCTACTGCAGGGCACAAATGCACGCTGCCTCCTATACCTTGCAAACCTTTATATAGGTTGCCTTTAAGAGTTTAAAACTTCCCTGATTCGCAAATGTGCACCACTTTGTTAACTGCCTGTTTCGCCTACAGAAGCCACTTTAAATTCTGTGCCTGGGCCTATTTTCTGTCCCGGCCCAACCCTGTAGGCACCACTCACCATTGTGTAGTTCAAGACGGCACTTTGCCCTGAAATGTAAGTATATATGAGTGCTTTGTAAGCGGCAACTAAAACATGTTTTGAGTACAGTTGATGCCCCCAAATTACTTCTTGTACCCTTTGTTGCAGTTAACGAGATATAAATGCTGTCGTAATTTATTGGGTACTCTCTTTTTGAATTTAGGAGGACTGAGTTACTAAAATGTGAAGAATAAATTGAGAGGTTGTAGGTTTTGCGGCTAAAACAGAAAAGTTCACACTTTGCTTCTGTATTTGTCCATGCTTTTAAAATATGGAAGAAATGACCTTCATCCGGTGTTTAGATTGTGGTCTAGTATTTCAGCAGGAAATGACAAGGGCTCTAGCTAGCTCCAACTGGGGAAACTGACATGACTCTCCATGCACCTTCGACAGTGTAACCCACCACCTGTAAAAGTGAACTTAAAATTTAAAGGGGATAAGGGGAAATGCTCGTCACAGTGCAAGTCTGCACACAGCTTTTGGACAGGGGTTAGTGCACTGGAAATATTGTGAAGAAAGATAGGTTGTATATATTGTCTGTGTTGTATTTCCAAGCTGTGGCCAGAGACTCCGTTTTCAACTAGCTGTGCACTTTAATAGTATTAATGCAAGCACTCACATTGAAGTGCGTTTGATCACATGTGAAGGACTGCGGCACACGTGTAGTATGCCGGAGTGTAATTTCAATTTCGCTGGTGTAATTAATGTAATTTCGGGAATTGTGCCCTACGTTTGTCACACGTAGTTCACAAAATTTCTCAATGATGCTACGTTGCGTAAATATGTCAAGTTCATGGCACAAATATAGCGTGGGAACAACTCAAATGACCCGAATGTGAGCAGCTATCGCTCACTGTACATGTGTTTTTGGTGCTCATTTGTTAGCGTGAAATGCGTCCTTGTATCCTAAATGCAAATAAGGATGCATTTCGTCTTCAAAAATAGTGCCAAATGCCCGGTTTGCTTTTCGTAAAACTTTCCTGAAATTTGGTGTAATTATGCAAAAAGTAACTTAAGTTTCACACACCACTGACTCATATGGAAATGGTGTGAATGGATAAGGGAAATAAAAGTTACACCTAAGAGTTCCTCATAAGAAAACGAGAAAAAACCTGTTGGATATCATGTGCTTGCTCTCAGATCCATTAAGGGGCGGAGTTAATTGGAAGGTGCATTAGTCTTTTTTGTTTAGAAATTGTATAATAAATTCTCTAAACTTTAGATGGTCTAGTCCTGACCATGCCAGGCAATTTAGAATTCTATGAGGTCACTCTTAGCCTAGGCAACCAGAACCTTGCCTAGACCAGCTATGACCACACAGTGCTCAGTGTACCAACATCAAGCTGAGGTTCAAACATTGTCAGTTCGACCTCGCTGCTTGAATGGTTTGGTGGTTGAAGTTTTATTCTTGAATAAAACAACTTAAGAAGACACTTGAAGTGTTGTGATTCGTAGAACTTTCAACTTAACATTTGCGACAAGTGCCTGCTGGGGGACAGGGGTACCACCACCAGCTTCCTTGTGGACTCGTGTGCTGTGTGGACCATAGGTCAGAGTAGACGATAACTGGAATTCTTGTGAGGTCACTTACCGAAGTGGCTGTAATTGACCTGAAGTGGAAAGAAGCAGCGGAACAACTGCTGGAGAATGGGTAGTGTAACAGCAGCTGAGGAGAAGGTTGCGGGGCCATTTGGAGTAACGAACGTGACGGCATCCTGAGGCTGAATATGACAGAACAGCAGCTGAATGATGAAACAAGTGCGGCGATATCCGAAGTTCAATAGTGGCGTCATGAAGAAGGCACGGAGGTTTTCATCTGAAGGAATGCTGTGAGGCGGAGTTCTATTGCGAGACTCTGTTGGTTGACTGTGGAGCGAGACTCGCTGCAATTGTGGGACAACCTGGGACGACGTGGCGTCATCACCCTACGTGTGGTGGCCATTTTGAAACAGGATTGCCTCTATTTTTGTGTATCAAGACATTGCATTCAGTGCTGCCATTTTGAATATGGCTGAAGAGTTTTTCGTTGGGAACATCACATCAGCCGCACCTGGCATGTTTGGCATGCTCACAGCAGCAGGCGTCTCGCTGTGTGCGGAAGAAACTATAGTCCTCATCGGGCGTGTGTGGAAGGCTCACAGCAACTAATGTCTTGTAGTGTGTGGAAGCAACGGATGTGTGTGTGTGTACAGAAGCTGAGAAGTTTGCGAATAAGGTCACGGTGGTGTGACGAATAAAAATACGGTAAGATACTTCCTGAACTTTCTGCCTGTGGCGAGGAGTGGAGTATAACCTGGTGAATATTTTTGCGCAGAACTGTACCAGGGGGAAAAAAACATCGCAAATGATTTGGCACTTGTGCCAAAGTACATTGGAACACTTTCCAATACGTATTTGATATGTTTTCCTGCCCTAATCTATTTCCTCCTTTGCAGGTTTAAGCACAAGTAGCATAACTTTTGCTTATATCTCTAGTAACACGGCAAATCTGTTTCAGCCACCACAATACTTGTTGGATAAGGGGGATCCTATTCTGACTTGGTAAAGGTGGAAGCAGCTTTTCTATTCATATATAGTTGAAATTGGTGGTGAAAAATTTCTGCAGTGAGAAAACAAGCTATTTTGCTGTAATAAACAGAGTATGATTGTCCATTCGTAGTTGGTAACTTCAAGTATATTTATTGAAGATTGAAGTTACAGGTATTTAAGTATATAAATAGCGAGCCCCACCAGGAGCAGCCTGTATGCTGCTCAGCCCATAGACCAACTGACTCAAACCATTCCAACATTCTAACTTCAACATTCTACACACACACACATCCTGGCTGAGCAGCATACTACAACATCTCCCTTCTTTACAATGAGAAGGGAGAAACTCTAAAAGGTATAACAAAAGTCACGGTAAAAGAATTAAGCGAAAACATGGCAAGATATGAAAATTGAAAGAAAACGCCAAGAGAAAATAGTGAGTGGGAAGGAACAATAAGGATCACAGGAGGCACGAAAGACGACTCAACCACCCATCTCCCTTTCTCCCATGAAAACAACCGATACACACCCACAACAAAAACAATAAGTGACTCAGGTACAAAGATCATGAAAGCTGGCCGGGCCGACACGAAGGAAGTACAAGAGTACGATCAAGAGCGTGAAGAGGAAAACAAGGAGAGTAAAACGCACAACGTAACGCAATAAAAACAATTTACGAGTGCAGGCGTGAGATGACCACAATAAAAAGATGTGGGGACACACCACATAACACAGTAGAACGTGTGCATAAGATGTGGATATACCACATTAAATTGATATGGGGACACACCACATAAAATAGATGTGGGGAAGCACCACATAAAACAGTAGAACTAGTGCATAAGATGTGGATGTACCACATTAAATAGATATGGGGACACCACATAAAATAGATGTGGGGACGCACCACATAAAACAGTAGAACAAGTGCATAAGATGTGGATGTACCACATTAAACAAGGTAAGTAAAAAGTAGATATGGGAACACCACATGACCTAATACAATAATTTGCTCACAAGATGTGAGGGATGCACCCCATAAAACAGTAGAACATGTTAAGAAAGGTAACTGCAATCTCTAAAAATGTGCACGAAATGCGGTAGTACCACATGAAACAAGGCAAAAGCAAATTATGAAAATGCGCACTAGATGTGGTAGTACCACATGTAACAAGGCAAAGGCAATTTATGAAAATGCGCACTAGATGTGGTAGTACCACATGTAACAAGGTAAATGCAATTCGTCAAAATGTGCACGAGATGTGGTAGTACCACATGCCACAAGGTAAATGCAATTTAAAAAAAATGTGCACGAGATGTGGTAGTACCACATGCCACAAGGTAAATGCAATTTTTAAAAAAATGTGCACGAGATGTGGTAGTACCACATGAAACAACAAAATATATCGCGAAGTCCTTACTTTAAATATGACTGTCAGTACTTATTTTAAACATAACTGTAAAGATATCATGACGTACTTATTTTAGATTTGACTATGTCAAAAATTAGCGTATAGAAATCATGAAGTACTTATTTCAGAAAATGAGAGTAAAGGCATTGTGAGGCACTAATATTAAAAATTAACGTAAAGGAACTGATGCTAATGCAGGCAAGGAAAATAACACTTTTCTAGAAACTTCAGGCTGAGTGAGTTACACGAAGTTGAACTAATGGATTGGAAGGAACCCTCGAAGACGTGCATTTTCAGTGTTTAAATAGCATGATAATTCACTCCGGTGAGCGATTTCTCACCCGAATTCCATGTCAAACTCAGGAACCACGAAAAGATTTGCAGAGTCAAGTCATGAAGAATGTAGCAATCTGAACCGGAACCAAAACAGAGTACATAACGCTGGATCTCCTTGAAAAACGAAGAGCTGAAATTTTAACATCCTGTTGTTGTTGAATTTTGTTGTAAGACTCCAGTTTCAAACCTTTAACTCCGTGAAAAACGTGGTTGAAAATACACGTAATATGCAGGTAGAAGCAATTGAACCAATACCAAACTCAAAATGGCGGCACGTTTTAGACGTGGTTGCAGGGTGGCTCACGGTGCGCTTATGCACCAAAACGTCCAAGGGAAAGCAAAAAGGCAGACCTACGTCACAAAAGGTCTCGAGGAGCTGCGCAAGATAGAGGTAAGAGTGCGCGCTCTACGGGGACTCATGACAGGAATTTTAAAAACAAAACGACAGTTGAACAGACAATGAAATGGCTGTAATTAAAGTTGGTTAAAACTTGAAGAAAAGTTACCAAACAGCCTAGTCTCGCCGATGCGCCGATCACCTTTTGACCTGTAATTTTAAAATGTCACTGGGAGAAGTCAAAAGCGGTAAAAATGAAAGTCACAAATGGGTCGCGAAAAAACAAATTAAATCAGCTTATGGTGCTCCAAATGCTCCTCATGCATGAAAATTACTTCAGATCCAATGCCTAATAAATCTACCTTCTGCCAGACGACAATACCTGACACTGCTGACTCTTTTAAAATACACTTCACAAATACCAAGGGAAAAGTAGCGATGATGAAGCTCTTGTGGGCTCTCGGTGTGCCACGGAACTTAGAAGTAGATAATCACGGCAGGAGAGGCAAGCTTACAGGCAGGTAGTTGGCAGCAGCGTAAAAGCAGGCAGCAGGAGAGTGAAATTACAGCAGGGACTGGCACTCTTAGGAAATGGGCGACCGGTGAAGAGGTCACTGGTGGGGCTCTCAGGGGTGCCAGTATGCTATAATAAATGTTTCAGGAAATTTTGAAATGTCCTTTACCTTGTCTTGGAAATCGTATTTTGTAGTTTCAAGGGATACTTGCAGTTGGCTTGAAATTTCAAAAGGTTCTTGAATTTGCCTTGTAACTTCTTCAGAATTCAAAATTTGTAATCCATCAGGTACATGTAGGTGATCCCAGATCGTCGCCAATTGTAATAAACAGAGAATGATTGTCCATTCGTAGTTGGTAACTTCAAGTATATTTATTGAAGATTGAAGTTACAGGTATTTAAGTATATAAATAGCGAGCCCCACCAGGAGCAGCCTGTATGCTGCTCAGCCCATAGACCAACTGACTCAAACCATTCCAACATTCTAACTTCAACATTCTACACACACACACACATCCTGGCTGAGCAGCATACTACATTTGCTTATAATTTCGGTTTTGAGGGTAGTAATGTTTGAGAGCTGGGATGAGATCATTGTGGGCGATGGAGAAGGTGACCCAGACAGTGTTTACCATATGTTGGTGCTGATGCTGGAGATTCATTTTGGTTCTCAAATAAACATTGTACTGGAAAGGTATAAGTACACGTGTACAAAGTAAACAGGAAAAAATTGGAAGTTATGTAGCTTCCTTGAAAACGTTAGCATGTAACTCTTAATTTGGATAGTCGGGGATCAAACTGTAAGATGTACCAACAATATTAATTTACAGGAGAAACTTTTAGCAAAGAATCCTGATTTGAAAGTAACAATAGCCATTGTGGGGAGGGTATGATGAATACTAGAGTGTGGGTACGTAAGATGAGGGAGGATAAGGATAATCATGTGGAGGAATTGAAGTAAGGAAACTGGAACGTTTCGTAGCTTGTAAGTATTTCCAAGTTTAATGTAATGATACACCCACAACCAGACGCCTCCGCCGCATACCAGGATCGCTGACACCTGACCACATCAGAATCCTGGCACACAACGTTCAGCGCTGGATCATGGAACAATGCTCAAATAATAACATGCACGAGCCTAACACTTCCGACACGAGGATGCCGGTCAGCGTCACTTAACTTCTCCCTCCCCACAAGGAACTAAACAGAAAGAATAACCTAACGAAAATAACAAAATTCATTATACACCCACAACCAGACGCCTCCGCCGCATACCAGGATCGCTGACAACTGACCACATCAGAATCCTGGCACACAACGTTCAGCGCTGGATCATGGAACAATGCTCAAATAATAACATGCACGAGCCTAACACTTCCGACACGAGGATGCCGGTCAGCGTCACATAACAGGAATGTGCAGTAAATTACATTTAAAAAAAAAAAGAAAAAAAAGAAAAAGATGAGAAGTTGGCCTGGTATATGCTGTCCACTAATTAAAGTGTAACTGCAACAAATGATGGACGGAATGCTGAATGATTCAAACATTCTTCCCCATTCAAGAGATCTGGGTTAAATCCATCGTTCTTTTGTCCACTATGCCACCCCAGTTTGGACCCAGCCATATGCAAATCAGTCTTGACCCTGTGCCTCATGGGACAGTCCAGACCAAACTGCAAGGCTAGGTCCTCCTTGGACCAGAAACGAGCATCCTGGGACTGGTTTCAGGGTATGTCACCCTTCATCATCCAGGCTAGCTTGATTCCAGTGGCACAGTGAGGAAGGGAACCACGTCTGGGCATACCCATCCCACTTAGGGTGAAAAGTGTAACTGCAACAAATGATGGATGGAATGCTGAATGATTCAAACATTCTCCCCCAGTCGAGATCTGTGTTACATCCATTGTTCTTTCGCCCCCAACGCCACCCCAGTACCAGTCCTAGGATTCTTGTTTCCAGTCCAGGGAGGACCTGGCTTTGCAGTTCGGGCTGGACTGTTCCCATTGGGTGCAGGGTCAAGACTGATTTGTATATGGCTGGGTCCACACTGGAATGGCATGGTGAGCTAAAAAAATGGATTTAGGCCCAGATCTCTGTTCTGGGGTAAATGGATGACATTGTTCTGCATTCTGTCCATCAATTGTTCTTTTTGCACTAATTAAAGTGGGCACCTTGCACCAGTCCAAACTACCCTTATGATGTATGAGGTCAAAGTGACCTTTAGAAAGCTATCCTAGTGGTAGCTGTGGAGAGCAGCCTTCAGGCTTAATCTTGAAGGAATATAAAGCAGCATGTTTTACCAGAATGTCACCTCCTGAATGAATCAAGTGAAAGGAGATCCACACAGTAGTTATAAAATATAACTTTGCCAGAGTAAGGTGGGGGGGGCAGGGCCAGCTCACAGAGAAAATAGTTGTCCAGAGAGGAGTACGCCAGGGTTGTGTTTTGGCGCCGACCTTGTTCTCTCTCTACATAAACGGGGTGGCAGACCATTTGAGAGAGGACGCGGCCGATGCCCCAACCCTGTGCGGGGAAAAAATACCAACCCTATTATTTGCGGATGACACCCTCCTGGTCTCCAAGAGCGCTATGGGCCTGCAAAAACTTCTTGATCGCTTCACCTCGTTCTGTGTAGACAGAGGCTTGGTAATCAACATAGCTAAAACCAAGCTAATGGCTTTGGCACCATCCAAAAGCTTCAGGAATAAATTTATCTTGAATGACAGCCCGCTGGAGCTGGTAGAGGCCTTCGACTATCTTGGGGTAAGGATGAACAATAAACTAAAATGGGCACCTCATCTTACCAAAATGGTCCTAAATCACAAACGGATTTCCGGGGCCATAGCGAGGCACCAGAGACTCTCCTTTAGTCGCCCTGTAGCCCCAGCCATTAAAGTATATGAGGGTAAGGCCTTGCCCGGGTGCTTATATGGGGCGGAACTTTGGGGGTTCGATAATCTTTCTGAACTAGTAAAATCAGAAAACAAATTCTTTCGTGACTTAGTTTCGCTCCCCCTTTCCACCCCTCTAACACCTCTCTGTTATGACCTTGGGAGGCACCCAATAAACGAAGTGGCGAGGCTGCGCCCTCTGTTATACTGGTCCCGGCTTATGAGGTCTCCTGACCTATGCCACTATGCATCCGGTCTAAAAGAACTGATAAGTTTGGGCGCAGGTCACAAGGTTGGTTGGGTGTCCAACTTGAAGAAATTAGTGGTCGAAATTGGTCTGGACCAGGCTTGGGAGAGTCAGATGCCCCCACCCAAACCTCTTGTGAAAAGGCTTTACTGGGTCTGGATTTCCGCTATGTCCAACAAAAATCATAATGGCATTTTGTCGGAGAGATTCTTGGATGTTAAGCCCACTCTAAAATTGGAACCCTTCCTCGACCTCATCGAGTCCCCGGGGGACAGAGTGCTCTACCTGAAACTCAGGTATGGCACGCTCCCTCTCCGAGATTTCCAGTATGGTTGGAGCGGCCACTCGGGAATTAATGAGGGCTGTCCGGGCTGTGCTTGCCCTACGGAATCTATAGCACATTTTTTCTTTGCTTGTAGGGCATACAGCCAAGTGAGGTCCAGGTGGCTAAAACCAGTTTGTTCCAATTTGGGCTGTTCTTCCCATCGGGTGGCACTACGCATTTTAACTTATGAGACGCTAATCCCAAGTGTTATCTGTGGTACAGCAAAGTTTTTAGGACATGCTTGGAGGATAAGGCAAAGGCTCGTTAAGGGAAAATCAGCTAATTAAAATGTTGTGAGCTCTGTCCACCGAGCTGTCTTGTGCTGGATGGGTTTTTAATTACACTGCTATGTGGTTTTTATGTACATATTATCCATGGCTTGATCTATTTTTAGCCTTGTTTTTAGTTCTGCTTGTTTTTATATCCATCTAGAGTACAAAAAAAATGACCATTCGCTGATATGAATTCTTCTGTTATCTCTGGTTACTAATTGTGATGCATTTTGTACTTCGTACTTTTATGATTGATATTTTTATTAATCGAATAAAGTGATTGACACAAAATATGTATTTATTAATATAACACTCTCTAGTGTCCTCTACCCGAGGATAGAACACAAAGCACACAATACGGTATCAATAGAACTGGCTTCAAACTTGCTGGGAAGGCAGATCTACCTCAGGGGCCTTCAACACCCATCTCCTGTGTTGCTGGAGTCTTCAGAGTCCGCAGGAGCTCAGGAGCTCATGAGCAGCAGACCGGTCAGTTGCATTGAGGTGCCTGCGAACGCAGGGGAGTGAATCCCTCACCCCATGGGAGATTCTTCAGTTGTCCTTAGTGCACCACAGGTCCTGCACGGAGCCTGTATGGAGCAAGGGCACAGACAAAGCTTTGGATGGAGAGGGAGACGAAGTCTGGCCCAGTCGAAGTCCAGCGAAGTCCAGAGTGTCCGGACGGTCGATGGTCTGTGGTTTCTTCTTGTAAAATCTTGTCCACGTGAAATCTAAAGAGCTACTCCCTTTTAGGGTAATCCCTTTTGTACCCACGGGAGAGGGTTGGACAGATTCGGGGGACCCTCCTAGGGAAGGGTCAGGACGGAGGGGAGGTTACTCCTATGTCCTTTGTCCAGTTTCGTATCAGAGAAGGAGCTAACAGCTCCCAGAACTGGTTTGAGCTGGACTATGCACAGGGACACCAAATGCAGACCTTCAGGCACTCTCCCAGTGCACCCACCCAGCCCCAATACACTAAATCCTGCCTGGGAGATGGTCACAGCTCCATCTGACAGGATGCCTATTGTGCTGCCTTCCTCTGCTCCACCTTGGTTCAGCAGCAGGAGGACAGAAATGTGTCTCTGGTCGGCAGGATCCATTTTGTACTGACCGGGTCGAGAAGGCTGGCACCGGATAGATCAGTGACCCCACGAAGCTCACTTCAGAAGGTTGGAATCTTACCTCCCACACCGGTTACCGGTGTGGAGGTATGATTTCAAGGTGCTTGATACCAAACATGACATGGTTCTATTCAGCCGTTTTCCTGATAGCATTTACCATGAGGTTATAATTCATCTCTACCTATATGTCTGGCTGAGTTGCAGACAACCCGGAATAATGGTCTCCGAAGGCTGCAGATGGGCTCTGCTCATGCAGGGGCACCCTCGTACATTAAACCCAGCACCCTGCCTGCAGGGTTGCTCAGGCCTGCTGTAGGAATGACATAAGTTTTAAGTGTAGTGACCTATAGATATAGTGAACCTATATCTAAAGTAAGTGGTGCAAGCACCAGCTTACACAGGTTGCAGTAGCAGGCCTGTAGTTCCATTTTGCATGGCCTCTCATGGGTGGCATAATACATGTTTCAGCCCATGGGAGGCCTCTGGGGTACCTATGCCCTGGGCACATGGGTACCATATACTAGGGACTGATAATGGTACCCAGTATCCAATCTGGAGTGTACCAAAGTAAATGGCATACATTTTAGGTAGAAAGCGGATAGAATGGGGTCCTGATTAGCAGGATCCCAGTCAGACTTGTCAAAAACTAACTACAACACCAGTCAAAAAGTGGGGCTAACCATGCAGTCAGATTGTACCTTCCTACAATGGACAAGAGAGAAGATTCTAAGAAAAGTGTCAGCACTGATAATCAATAGAAATGTCATGCAAATGAAAATACATATGCCTATAGGAATAGTAACAGTTTGAAATGTTTTAGATGTGGTAGTGAAAGACACCTCTCTTATAGTCCTGGATGGTTTGCATCATGCAAAAAATGTGCGACGAAGAGGCACTATACTATGCCTGTGTTTGTCGGGGACTTAGACACAAGGTGTAGACTGTGTGGAGGAGGAATAAAAGTATGTGTTGATTGTGAGAGATGACGGTGGTGTGAACGGAAACTCATTGGGAATGCCGGCATGTTGAATCACTGTAGGGCAAAAGCAATCATCCATGTTGGCTGATTAGGGGGTCACCTTACACCATGGTAGGTGACAAGAACTGGGATATGGTGCATGGTAAGGATGAGGTAAAATTGTTTGTCTGACAACCCGGTGGGATATGTTGGTGTGTGAAGTGATCTAGTGTATGCTGCCATGAGAATTCAATTTGCAGACCGGGAGACGGTTGGGAAGGTATATGTTGCTAGAAGAGGTGACATTCCTTTGGGACGGAGACATCGGAGAGCCCCCTTGCATGGTTATTGTCAATGTGAGTTTCTCCATCCCCCAAGACATGCCAAATGTGATGTAGCCAATCCAAACGTGTCGGCAGTCTCTCAGTCCCCAAATGTGCCAGAATTGCCTGATGTGCCGCCCCAAGTGCCAACCAGTATGCTGGCCCTTATGATTCTTGAGTGAGAATGTAAGCGCATTGGAAGTCCCAGAATGATGTAGGCCAGAAAACGGGGGAGTTGAGTGTTAGAATGTGTATCGATGTCAGTCAAGAGCCCATCCCAGAATTGAGCCAGCTTGGGGCATTCCCACAGAATGTGTAGAAGGGCCCCAGGGGAGCCACACCACCTCTGGCAATGTGGTCTATGGACCGGGTTGCCTCTATGCAAGCGAGCAGGAGTCCAATACCAGTAGGAAATGATTTTAGTGGCAGTTTCTATGCTTGCTGTGTTGTGGGTGACATATCCTGCCCTGTAGTGCATGTCCTGCCATTCCTTAGAAGTCACCTGTCGACCCAGCTCACCCTCCCAGCGGACTTGCATTGGAGATTTCAATCCTGGCGGTTCGGGAGGAGCGTACAATACAGCTCTGTGATAAGGTGTTGGTTGTTCTGTTTAGTAAGAAACCATTTTTCAAATGTTGTTGGGTGTCTATGTGCTGCTTTCTTAACAGAGGGCTGCATGAGCCAATTTCTAATCTGTAAATATTGAAGCCACTCACTCTCAGGGATCTTAAAGTCCGCCCAGAGTCTTTCAAAGGATATGGACCCCTCTTTCTTAAAAAAGAAAATGCACAGTAGAGCGGAGGCCTGTCCCCTGCCACACCTGGAATAAGACATGGTTGAGTCTCTGTGTAAAATCTGGATTTCCCACTACCAGAGTTAAGGGGGAAGGGAATGATGAGAGGCTCCTATGCACCGCCTGCCTGTCCCAGACCTTCAGGACTGATCTGGTCATTGGGGTATCCATCCCATCCCATCCCATCCCATCCCATCCATCCATCTCCAGCCACTGCCGATCCATGAATACCATTCGACCAAGTAGCAGAGCTGTGTCACATAATAATAATAATGGAGCAAACTCTGGATACCGTAGGGCGCCAGCTACGCTCTCGCTTCATATGGGGACATCCATCCGCCTATACAAAGTGTTGAATTGCCTCTTGCAAAGGTTGTATTGCCCCTGATAGAGGCTGAAGAGGAAGAGTTTGAAATAGAAACAGAATTTTCAGGAGAAGAGTCCTCTTTATGGCTGCCACGCGGCCAAGCAAAGAAAGGGGGCGGGGGGGGGGGATAACTTCCAGCGCTCCAGATTGGCCCTCACCTGTCTAACAAGGGCCCGGTAATTAATTATCCTCCAGTGTTGATGCCAACTGGATTGCTAAATGTGAGTGAGGTTCGTTCATCCACTGTAGAGCACAACTGCAGGCTAGATGATCCACAGTTTCGAATTGGACCGAAAGATTGGCCTGTGATTTGTTGAGTCATGCGGGAGGCCTTGGGCTCCCCAAACACCCTCATCTCCTCTAGAAAGAACTGTAATGCCTCTCTGGGGTTATCCGGAGCCACTATTACATCGTCGGCATGTAAACTGATGATGTGCTCCTCCCCACCGAAGTATACCCCAGTAATCTTGGAGTTATCCCTCAACCTCTGAGCAGAGGGCTCCATGTAGAGTGCGAACAACAGGGGTGACAATGGGCACCCCTGTTGCATGCCTTTTTGTATGGGAAATGAAGCAGAGCTCCTACAATTGACTCTGACTGAGGCCTTTGGTTCCTATAGTTGCTCAATATCCAGGTATGGAACTGTTCCCCAAAGCCAAAATGAGCTAGGACCTCTGCTAAATACAGCCAGTGAATGTGATCAAACGCCTTCTCGCCTTCCATAGAGAGCAGCATAATCTTTCTGTTGGAACGGCTAGCTTTATCTATAGTGTGAAGAATAATCCTCTTGGTATTATCAGTATGTTGCCTCTGTGGAATAAAGCTCACCTGGTCTGGCGACACTAGGTCAGGCATTGGGGGAGTGAGACGAGCCGCTAAAATTCTAGTGAACAACTTGGCGTCCACGTTCAATATTGAGATAGGTCTGTAGGACCCACACTGTCGTCTGTCCTAGCCAGGTGTAGGGATGATCACAATCATAGACTCCATCATCGAGGGTGGGATCATGTCGGATCATGATTGCATTGAAAAGCCTCATGAGGAGGGCACAAAAGGTCTTGTACAAAATTGCCAGAAATCCATCAGGACCCGGGGCTTTCAGACGTTTTGGTCTCATTATAGCGGCAATGACTTCTTCCATTCATATTGGCCCGTCAAGTTCAGATGCCGGATCTATAGTTAAATGGGTTGTGTTCGAACTCATGATGTAGTTTGTGACAGGTAAAACCTGTTCGGAGTAGAGAATTTTTTTAAAATCTTGAAAGGTAGCTGTAATGGGTCCATTGCCCTCAACCACAATCCCATTACCAATGACTTTACGGCAGTAGCCCCTCCAACAAAAAAGGTATGTTTTAAGAGGAGCAATGCATATTCTGCTTTATCGAGATCCCGCCATGTCAGTTGTTAAGATTCTTGGAGCCCCGGTACGGTGATGAATGCACTTGAGCTCCTGCACCTGTTGTTGCAATTGCCCTTTTTTATCCCTCCTCATTATTTGCAGCTGATATCCCTTCTGAATTTGACTCTGATGACTGCTTTTAAAGTGTCGCACACTAATGAGATGGGAATGTTTGGGCTATCATTGAAACTAAGGTAGTCAACTATTGCCTTCTGCTGGACCACTGGCAGGCTCTGTAAGAGGTTTTCCCCAGAGGCGCTACTGTCCGGGGCTGCTAGTGGCCTGCGGTAGGTTTAGATCTAGGTAGATGGCGGAGTGGTCCGAGAGCGACCGTGGTTCTATGTCCACAGACCTGACCAGTGCCCGAAGGTCACTAGAACCAAGAAACTAATCGAGGCGAGTGTATGATCTTTGTGCTTGTGAATAAAGTTTGGTATTGCTCCCTACACAGATCCTTTAAGCCCATCTCCTGTAACCAGAGGGCACAGTCAGAAAATATTGCTCCTGCACCCCCCTCTCGGCAGAGCAAGCGGTCCATGTTGTTGTGAAAAGCCAAATTAAGATCGCTCTCTATCATGACCAGCTTATCCTGGCCTGTCATGATTTCTGCCACCGCTCTCCGCAAGAACCCCTCCTGGCCCACATTGGGTGCATATATGGAACCTATTACCAATGAGTGAGGGCTCATCTGCACCTGATAGATGAGCAAACGTACCCAGATCTCTGCAAGCTTGGGACCTAATTTTACCTGAAAGGAACATGACCACTTAATTGCCATTCCAGCCCTTTTACTTGCCATGGAGGAAAAGCGCTGTTGAGGTAAACTCTTGGTCTTAAGACGATGCCAGTCGCCTGCAACTAGGTGTTTCCTAGAGTCTGCAGGTGTCAGCAATCGTCTGTTCCAGCTATGAAACCACCTCTTGACTGGATTATTAACGCCCCCCTCATATTAGGGGTGAAAGTCCTTGTGTATTGTGGGGCATAGGGACAGAATAATTGTCGTTCTCCTGTGTCCCCAGGCCCAGGACACTGAGCCAACCCACTGGCATCATATAGTGGAGATCCCATTCTCTTCTGATATAGAGACCATATGTGTGAAATGTGTTGTATTTGTGAGCACCCTTTTATAGAATTCCCCCACCAAGAACATAACCAAAATGAATGTCTCTGGAACGCGGAAGACGCCTAACTGTGTCCGTGTCTATCCAGTAGAAACAAAATAACAAAATAAGGTTCATGGTCAATGTGCCTCAAAGAGATAGGCTCCCCCGCCCAGGTGGACCCTCCTTAAGACCTGATTGAAAAGTCCTAACAATATTAAGCAATGTCCTGAGTCGGTGAGGCTTAAGTTAGCTTCTCCAGGAATGCCGTTTCTCTTGGGCTATTGTTTCAGAGTAAGGTCTTTTAGAGTCGGGATCAGGACAAGCCTGCCACCAACATGAGTGCCTGTTAGACCTCTGGTCCCTTGGTCTCAACACAGTAGGGGCCCCTCCGGAGCTTTCTATCTGTAGGAGCTCGCAGACCACACTAAGGGAGTCGATTTGATTAAGCTTTCCCTCTCAAGTGAAGATTATGCGGGTATCAACAAAATTATATACTCTTGAGCTCTCGCAGGAAGTTAGTCGCTGGGCGGAATTCCTGCCTCTTCTGGATTGTTATGGCAGAAAGGTTCTGATATAGTTGCAGCGTGTGGCCCCTGAACTGCCATTGGCTTCTGGTCTCTGTCCTTACAGAGTATTGGTTCTTTTAAAGGAAAGTCATGTATACAGGCCAAGAAGCCTATATGGCGTGAGATTCCCATTCTCATCGGGCCTCTTCCATGCACTCTGTCTAGACGTATGTCTAGGAGTTGCGTATCTCCCAAGGTTTGGGAGAAAAGGGACTGTCGCATAGCATTTGATATCCTCTTCCTCTGCCGCCGCCTGGGCCCCCGGATTCTGATGTTATTGCGCCCGAACCCGTTTGCCAATACTTCTGTGTGTGCTTGAAGGTGAATGAGTCTTATGATTTCTTGCTGTTACCGTTCAATTTCTTCGTCTCTGGTCGCTTCATGTTCCTCCAGAGTATCAATTCTGTCCGCAATTTCGGTCACTCTTCCCAGATGGCTTGGAGTTCGTGAAAGAGCTCTTTCTTAACCATCTGTAGATCCTCCCATAGGAAGGCGAAGAGTGCTTCCATATATGGGCGTGTAAACGGGGCCTCTGTATCCTCTTTTTCTGGGGGGGCGTGGCCCGGATGGACACCTGGGACTGTTTCCCCTGACGAGGGACCCCCTGGCCTCAGGAGAATGTCTGAGTATGCGCTCTTTCTTCCTGCATGCTGCAGCCATCTTAGGGGGAGGGTGTAGCTGTAGGCTGTAGTTGTTAACCCTGGAAAGATACGGGAGATCGCTAAGGTTTCAGTCCAATCCAAAAGTTGTCCTGGTACAAGCAACCGCTCTAGGGAAGGCTGACCACCCCTCTCTTCCTCTCCCTGAGGATCATGTACATGCCGTGGCAGGGAACTGCAGAAATTCACCAATGGTCTTCTCTGACAACCTCCCTCCCCCTGCGTCTCCCCGCGTCCATTTCCGTCAGTGATCAGGTATCCTGGAGAGGGCCAGGCGGGAGCCTCCTGGCTCTGCAGGTGTCGAGTCACCCACCTGAGACAGTCGCACTCCACCAAGGCGACCACTCCGTCCCTCTGTGCCGATGAAAAGGACCCGTGTGCCAGAGTCAATGCAGAGACTAAACAGGCTACTGTCTGTAAATTATATCACTTAAACAGTGGCTGTGAATCGGGGCGGCCACTGGGCACTCCGCAAATGGCCTCCTCACACCTGTGAGGCGGGAAACAACCTTTGCCACAACTCCGGAACAACAAGTTCCGAAGTCACGCGAGCCGAACAACGACTTGCCCGAACAACGACTCAGCCTTAACCACGCATGTGCGTGGTTATGGCTGAGTCGGTCTAGTGTTCGGGCAGGGCGGAGTTAAATCATCTGCGATAATTAGACGATATGTCTGAAGAGTTTAACTCATTTTTGGTTGGCAGGAGATAGGGTTTTCAAGTAAACGTTTACCCTTGGGTAATACTTACTCTCTTCTACTGTGGTTTCCGTTAGTCAACATGGCGGTCAGCCAGGAGGAACAAGGATATTTAGAAAAACTTAGTATGTGTTATAGCCAAGCTTCTGTTAAAGAGGTAGCACAGTGTGGTAGTACAATAGTGAGGTGAGGAGTTGTTTGGGAGTGGGTAATCTGAGGTCCCAGGACATTGAAATAACATAGCTAGGGAACATGACTCATGAGGTGAGACGGTTAAACAATAGTATTTCTGAATAATGACAAAAACCAGAATATAAGGGTAAACTTTTAAATTCCAGAGTATGAAATATTGGAAACAAGCATTGGCATAGCCAATAGATCTCGCCTTTGGGGCCTTATAAGTGTTTAGACAGAGCTATTGGCTTTAACATTTTTAATATGATTTGTAGAGCATTGTGAATGTTGTGCAGCATGATTAAAAGTAACCAGTTATAATAACAAAAAGGGTTATAATCATTTTTGGCACCTTATATATAACCTAGAAAACATTATATACAACTGAAGTACCCTACTAAAAACCAGAATTCACACCAAAAATGTGTTCTAGTTTCTTGTTTATGCAATGCTGTCAATTTTTCCCTGCCTGTTCTAATGCTTTTTTGTTCTAGTTTTTATTGTTAGGTGCAGGCAGTTCATCATAGTAACAGAACATGTATTTGTAAAGCGCACTTTCACCCGCAAAGGGGCATCTTGGCGCTGAATAACGACGTCTGTTGGTTACCCAACTCAATAGTGTTCATTTTCCCGACCTCAGAAAGGATTAAAGGCTGAGTGAATTTGCTGGGATTTGGACCTGTGACCATGAGGTTGAACACAGTCCCCTGCAGGGAGCACAAATACATGTAAAACCCGGGAAACATGGTGTAAGTTGAGCAGAGTGCATGTGTGTGTATAGCACAGAGGAAGTGTATAGAATATACACCACACATGGAGCACATGGCAATATGTTGTAAAATATATGCACAGCACCGAGACTGCAGAACAAGGCAGGCCATGAAACACAAGGTAGTAGTATATTGCACAGAAAACATGGCGAGCACAAAGCACGCGCACACGACTGCCACACAGCACAGAGTACACGTACAGCATGCAAGGTCAATATGGAAGTCATTCAGGTGGTGGTAGCGCGTTTAAAAGGGTGAAAAGACATAGAAACATCAGAGTACATGTAAATCAAGTACCAGTAGAAGAGAGTACACAGAGTTAAGCACACAATACAAGGTAAACGCGGCGCACGTGCTACACGTACAACACCGAGGACACAGAATGGGTCCGGAATGAGTGGGAGCAGAGTAAGTTAGTATGATGGGGAGAAAGGGATGAGTGGAGCTTAGTGGAAGAGAGCTGGGGATGAACGAGAGCAAATGGGGGTGATTGATGGCTGGTGGAACAGGGAATGGAGAGGGAAGAGGGTGAAGGTGAGTGAAGGAATGGGCGTGGCTATGAAGGATGTGGGGAGGCGGTAAAGGAGGAGATGAGGAATGAGGGAGGCGAAGTAGGGCTGTGAGAATGGGGCAGGTAGTAAAAGGAGGTGGTGCAGATCGGAGCTTCCGAATCCCCTCTACTTCCACGGACGGAGTGATTTCACAGTCACACACACACACATACACATCACACGCTGGTGGGGCCCATAACACCAACATTCATCTTACCACTCTATCCGTGCCATGTATAAGGGGAAACACTTTTCTCTACCTAAACCAATCTGCATGTACCCTGAGGTCAATGCGATCAACTAGTTGCTATAGATTTGGTGAAACAACTTAACACTCTAAGTATTCAATAAACATGACAATAAAATAACCACCCGACACAGTAATTCAAACAGAATATTGTTTATCTAAAAATTGTAAGAAAAACCAATTAAATGCAAGATCATATTTTCCATATTTACCTATTCTGGCTAAAAGTCGTTTTCTAAGTCAGAACTGGTCCTCAGCAAATAGTTAAAGTTCTCTAGCCGTCATGTAGAGTCACCGTCCTCTCCGTCTGCATCGGGACCTCTGATCATTGGTTCGGGAAGAAGTGGCGCTAGACCTCTCTAGTCTACTAATATTTATACCAAAATTTACATTCCAAATGTTGCAAACATATCTTTCAAATTATTCGATTGGCGGAAATTATGTCGTCTTGGTACATTTAAGCTACACCATTAGATTTTCCCATGTATTGATAGTTTCAAATTCTGAATAGAAATTAGAAGTCCATAGCTAATTCGTTACTTCTACGGATGTCTCTTTAGGATAAAATGTATCTCATCCATGGGACCATTATAGGTTCATCAGGTCGGATTTAAAGTTGCAACAATTCTTCACGTTCAGGGGCATCTGGCAACACTCCCAGATTTGTCGTCATGTTCATGGCTTTTCAGTTCAATCAGAGGACAGGGTCGCAGTCAGCGCAAAGCCTCTTTTCATATTTTCATCTACTCGAATGCAGGCTGCGGGTGGTGGCCATTTTACAGCAGGCCACAATGGTCAACTTAAGCGAAGAAAACACAAAATCATAATTACTACATGGAAATGATTATACAGTGTTATTCCCCTGCTAATACCCTTATGTGTATGTATTTATCTAGCCATTTGCGACATCAAAAGCCATTAATGCATGTTTGTTATAAGCGCAAAACACAATAACATCACATAAGCAACATCTATACTGTCAATTTGCTCACCAACTTAGCTCACTTATTATTTTAGCCATGCAATTGCATTCCCACGTGTAATTCTTCTGTTAATAAGGTTGGTTAGACAAGACTCGACAAATCTTTAGTAATTACTTATTAATCAGTAGTACTTTTAATAACGACATACGAAAATGAAACCGATATTTGGTTTAAAAGTAAAAACCCTGCTCCAGCAGTAAATGCACGAGGGGTGTGGAAGTGAGATGGGGACCCAGTGGGGGTTGTGGAGGCAAGATAGGACTCAAGCAAAGAATTGGACTGTCGGGGCAAATGAGTGTGGGAGGGAATGTGTGGGAGGGAATGTGTGGGAGGGAGTTAGAATACATTTTCAGGTTGAGGGGTAACAGGTAGTGTGGAGTGGTTTCGTAGAAGTGACGTGGGAGGGGAAGTTAGGGGTTGTGAAGTGGGCGAGGAAAGCATCTACGGGTGTGGGGGTGAGAGAGAACTTAGGGGAATAGAGGGAAGCTGAAGGGGGGCAAGGTAGAGCCGAGGTAGGAATTTGTTAGCGGAAGTAAAGACTGAGTTAACATGAGCGGGCAGGGGGAATGAGGGTGAGGGGAAGGTGTATGGGGGCATTAATTGAAGATGTAAAGGGAAATCAAACCGAGAAAAGGGGTGGAAGTGAGAGAATACAGGTGTGAAACTGCTGGAGAAGGTCAAAAGGCTGCGAGGGTGGAAGGAGAGGAGGGAGGCATGGTCAGAGAGGAGAGGTGGGAAGTGAAAACAGGCGTGGCCGCTAAACTGAAAGCGACCGCGCTGTATTTAATGATCCACGATGAGGAATGCAGCTGGCACCCTGCGCGCCGCTGCCCGCTCCCGACAGCTGGATGCCATGGGAGTGAGGTGGGGAGTGAAAAAAACAAGCACGGACGCTAAACTGAAAGCGACCGCGCTGTGTTTAATGATCCACGACGAGGAATGCAGCTGGCACCCTGCGCGCCGCTGCTTGCTACCGACAGCTGGATGCCATCGGAGTGAACATTTACAGAAAAGGTGGGACATGCACCCGCCTTTGGCCAATTGCGTGCTTTCATTTTTGAAAGCCACACGCAAAGGCCAATAGAATGTGTGCAAGTTGAGAAACCACACTGACAAGTTTCGAGAGTCTAGAATTATTCCAAGAGGCCTCCCCATAGGGCAGCGCATGCGCGCTGCGCTAGGCTCGACTTGAGAAGTGGCGTAAAAAAATATCTCTTATTGCAAAGAGTACCACGTGGAAATCTATCAGAAGCAGCATTTTGTGGTTAGATATGTAACCTGCGCCACACCAATTGAAATACAGGTAGCCCGACTTCAACTTGTATCTCAAGCTTGATTAAATGAGCCCACTGGTATTGGGATCAACATCTCTTCTTTGCACAATATGTTGCGCTTTATACACACCCCACAGGACGTTCCTTTTATTTTATATCTGTTTCTTTTTTTATGTCTATGGCTTAGTTAAGAATACAATTCTCAAAGGACACCACATGCAGTGATGCAAAATGGTCGGTCGGTAGTAAAATGTGAGCTGAACGGGTTGTATCTGTGGAGCGACATAAATGTTTCTAGACAAAGGTGTTTGTTAGCATTTTAAGCATGCCTTACTTCTCTCCTGTGATTCCATTTCTTTGGGGTGTGCTTCAACCAGTTTCTAGGATGGATGGAAGCCCTGAGTAGAATAACTGCGTTGACAACCAGTGATCCAGTATAGGGATTTTGAGACCTGAGGTGTGTGTCTTTGCAATGTAGGATCTAGCATATTCAAGACACTAAAATTGTTCAGTTATTCCAGATCAGGGTGACCAATATTTGTACGTTTTGGCGTACTGTGGAGAAACTGTTGTAGTAGTATTACTTGAGTGATAGTAGGCAACTGGGAGGATACCGACCCTGTATGCTTTGAAATTGTACTGTTGCTTTCAGAAGGTACCCACCCACATTGCCTGTTCCTGCAAGCTGGGTCAATTCATACTGGTGTAGCAATATTCACGGCCCCTCGATGCGATCGGCTTGCTTACAGTTGTCCATCAGCTAGCTGTCTTTAATTGGCGACTTTCCCCAAAGACCGCAGTAGCAGTCATTTACCAAAAATAAAATACAAACATTTTATAAAGTCTCATATAATATAGTTTTTTTTTTCCATTGAACAATGATATTGTTAGAATAATTCTTTAGAAAACTGAAAACTGTTTATGATAAAAGTTTATACATTGGTACTAACAATGTTGTAAAGTTTGAAGGATGTTGAAACGCAATTTAGGGTGAAAAATATGGTTGTTAATTTGGCAGAACTGTATTTCTTTAGAAACCTTAATGCTGTCTTTTCAAATAGGTTTTACTTTGCCCACTTGAGCCGCAGCACACGCCCATCACAGTTCTTATTGTCTCTCATTTGTGTGTGTTGGGTTCTAAGATGTGTTCTAACTTTGTCCCATTGTAATCCCCTCAAACTACCACGCTTGCACATGCCAAAGAAAAGTGTTTTTTCCCCACATCCTGAGTGTGCCTGAGTTACTTGTGTGTGTGTTTCCTCGTGGCATTGTCCAAGTAAGCTTGCCCAGCTGATTCCTGTGCCGAGTGTGCTATGTGCAGGAAGCATGCCATGCTGCTGCCCCCGTAGTGTCTGCGTGTGTGAATGCCAACCAGGTATGTCTTGTACCTATGCTTTGTGTGCGGGGAATGATCCTCATAGTGTCCATGGTGTACTTCTGTTGAGTAAAAGTTGCTGTGCTACGACCTGCACCGGCATTTTACGTTTTATTAAATCGGAGTGAAGTTCAGTGGAATCGCCTTCTGTAAACTGATGCAGTTTGACCCAGTAGTGAACACACTATCAATCTCCTCCTTCCATCTTGTAACGTATAAAAACAAAACGTGAGACTATTCAGAGTAAATCCCCTCTTTTATGCATGAAGTTAATGTAATACCAAGCTGCTTCTGTAGCCTAAAACAGTTTAATGCAATGAATGTATCCCAGATTACACAAATTGGTAAATGAATCCTAGTAATCTCATACGTCAGTCATTTTAGGATGGTATAATGGATTAATGGATTCTGTAATGAAATGCAGTTTAACGTTCTCAATGATTTCTCCTGCCATCTAGGGCAAGGTAAAGTGATCTGAGCTGTCACTTTGTATAATCTGATCAGAGTAAAGTAGTCATTTAAATTTGTTAAATAGAAAGGTAAAGTAATCAAAATAACCATTTAACAATGCATTAGAAAACAAAAAACATCTGATCAACTGCAGTCCACTAACTATACATGATCTATCATAGTAATGTACTTGACATTGATTTTCCTTGCTTTACCTGTATACAATTAGAGAAGTAAAGGCTCTACAATGTGGGGCGCAGTGAAGCAATCAATTTAATCTTTTGTAAACCAGTAAGAGATTACAGAAAGAGATTAATCCACTAGTTTAGTCAAATACAGGTTCCTGTAATCAAAATACTTTGCTATGTAATGGACGATAAAGTAGCATAGTAAAGATATTGTGTAATCTAGTCTGCTCTAATCCAAGTAATTGCCCTATATTATTAAAATGCATGGCAGAGAATCATTTAAGTAGCTCCACATACTGCAATCTGTCATTTTCTTCTGTTTTGATGCAGTTGATACTACTGCCGCCAATCCGGTTTCTTCTGCATGCCTCTTTCATGATAGCAGTGCTGTTTCCCTGTCCTCCTATTTTTGTTGTTGTGGTAAATGGTCGGTGTGTTACAGCAATTGCATTGCATTGCTGTAATTGCTTTAGCTGTTCTGCCCGAGTGAAGTTGTCCTACTTTTACCTAGCTGTGCGAGTGGAACATGACCAGGTGATGCCTTGATTTTTAGGTCTCGCCTGAGCCAGCGCATGCGCTGCTCTGGCGAGACATTTAGTGAGTGGCCTTTTAAAAGTCCAAACACAGCTTTGTGTGGCATACAGTGTGCGGTTATGGGGCACAGGCACGAGCAGAGGCGCCATTTGGCTTTCCTCTCGCTCAAGCGCGTGTACCTCGCTTTAATGCCCCTCCCCCACCAAAGAGTGCGTCTCGCAGCTTGTTATCCCCTGGAAGCGGTGTTCCTTTACTTTTGGAAGTAATGTGAGTACTTTAGTGAGGGGGTTTCTATTTTTATCACTCTTGCCTTATCCATCCCACATTTACTTTCAACTCTGTATGACAAACTCTGTTCTTTAATTGCGTTCTAACTTTATCCGAACGTCGCCTTTTCACACTCCTTCAATTGCATAACCATTTTGAGAACCTTTTAACTCTTTCCTCACCAGCATTTCAGTTTTCTATAGCGCGAACTCGACCCAAAGGTATTGGAGCGCTTTACATGACCCCCAGTTACATTACACAAGGACAGATTCATGTTTTTGTAGGCATGGGGAGATTACTTGATGATTAAGTGATTTATCCAGAATCGCAACATAGTGAGTCGACACAGAGATTCGAACCGGTTTCCCCAGCTCCAAAACCGGCAACTCAAGCTGTTACACCACAT
The DNA here is from genome assembly GCF_964204655.1 of Triturus cristatus. NCBI lineage: Eukaryota > Metazoa > Chordata > Amphibia > Caudata > Salamandridae > Triturus > Triturus cristatus. The sequence continues at coordinate 1,151,293,989 of NC_140583.1, read as the reverse complement.
CCGTGTAGGAATGAAAGTTAGCTGCACACTGGTAAACATTATGAGAGGCATTTCCCTCATCCTTAGAATGGGAATGGGGGTGAACTGGCATTTCCCGGGTGTTCGCGCATGAAGTGCAGTATTAAAGTGTTTCGTACAAAAAATAAAAAAAACAGATAATATAAAGAACATTGATCCTTACAGACATCTTTAAGCCATTCGCCTCGAGACCGCTCTCCAACAAATGCTTCCCCTGCAGCCGTTTTTGAATGGATATCAAAGTTTCAGTTTCGTTTCATCATTCACTCCTCACCAGATCACATGGTTAAGGCACTGCATTAGCGAGATAGAAACAGATGCCTGCTTGTTGGCAAGCATAATAACCACTAGTACCCTGTTCAACATCGATCTCACGGGTCCTGATAAAAACAACTAATCTTCCTGAAAGTGATCTATTGGGTCATCTTGGAAAACACATGAAAAGTGAAGTACTCTAAACGGCAAACTAATTTAAGGAGACCTGTACACACCATCTAGGGCGACCACCTGTTCGTATTTTTCACGGACTATCCTGAATTTGTGTACCTTGTCCGTGAGCACATGAGTAGTCCGTTACGTATGCCCAGGGCCACTGACATTATGCGGCAGGAGTAGGCCAAATTATGCGGCAGGATTGAGTAAATCACGCTGCAATAAAAGGCAAATTATGTGGCATAATGCGGCACATTTTGTAACAGTATTCATTATTTCCATTTTTTTTTTTTTTACTTGAGAACTGTCTGGGCATTGGTTGCACCTCATTAGTACCAGTTTAACACCCAAATATATCAATAGGCAATAGAAAAATAACCGTTCAGCTTAGCAAAGAGCCTTCTACTGAGCAGCAACACTTGTCTTTGTTTTTTCAAGGTAAATTCATATTCGAGAAACAGATTTTTGTATAATTATAGATTTACCGCATCTGCCACATAATCAATCATCTGCCACATAATCTTCAGATTTTAACTATGCCTATGCTATGCCCATGCTTGTTGTTTTTCTATGTGCTAGCGAAATGTGTACTCCTATTGCCTTACTGCGTGTGTTAGACTTGTATTATTGAAGCTGGAGAAAAAAAATGTACTATGCCAAGCTGTAACTGTTGGAGTCTATAAACAGTTGTTGCTTGCCTCATGGTCCACAAAACAAAACCTAATAAAAACGCTTACATTTACAAAGAGCAGCTTTGTCAGCCCTCTTGCATTCGCTCAAGAGCCACTCACATTTTGCTGCTACCTACCGCAGCCTGCGCCAGTAGGCTCGTGGGTCAAACCAATTTAGCCATTGCTTGTCTTCAATGTCAGTGATGGCATTATGCTCTTGCACATGTACGAATCCATCTAAAAAGCCCGGGAGAGCCCCTGACTGACATCCTGACTGCAAGTTGCAACTGCTATACTCCCTGTGTTCCTCATGTAAACCATTCAGTGATAGGGGCCAGGCTGCCTAGTCTAACATTGGCATGGTGACATGTAGATTTAGACCTGGAACTGCAACCAAGACATACTGAACGCTCAAGTTGACATGTTAGACCCGACTTCCTGGGCACGAGGGCACTCAAATTACTGTGTTCCAATCGCATCAACTGGAGTGTTCCCCTGCTGGTGTCCTGGGGCCTCAGTACTGGTGGACTCCAAACTGGGTAACCAATTGCTCCTCTCCAGCACTTGACTCTCTCCGGGTGGCGTCACAGAGCAGTCCAAGGCTTACTCAATCAGGTGAGGTGGAGTTAGTCATTTAGAATACAGTGCACACCGTACTACCAGCTGCTAAAATCAATGTCCAGTCAGTGCTGTACTTTTTATAAAATAAATGTACTCTAATACACACACGAGGTATACTACCAAATTATCTAGGATAAATAGTGAAAGCCAGATGTCTCTACAACCCTCTGGGCCAGAGTCCTGAGCACAAACAGTATAAGGGCTCCTAGACGCTAAGCACTATAAAAACACTGTTAACATGTAGACACACAATTAGCATTGCATATTACAGACCATGTTGCACAAGGATGCCCTCATTTGCTAGAGCCATGATATCAATCCTTTTATTAAAATGAGATAATTTCAGCGTTTGATGTGAACTCAAATGTTCTTGATCAGCCCTTAGCTGGTTTTCTGACCAGTACTGCTGATGCCCTTGCGCCTCATCACTGGCAAATTCCTTTGCAGCATAATCCATCAGTAATATAGAAAAGTACCTCAAGTTCCAGGCACGGTGAGAAAGCTTCTTATCTTTCCTTCACACCCCAGGCTGTGAATGGCTTCCTTAGGCATTCCGTAGGGTCACCTTGTCAGAATGGTCGACCAGTCTTGAAGATGCACTGACTGCTAAGGCCAGACTTTTATCACTTTTGAATTATAGGATGATTCAATCGGAAGGGTCTGCTGCTTTTGAATCTTGGGTGCCCCTCCAATCGCAAGACACATTTAAGGCATGTTCACTGCGTGTCCAAAGCATGCCCAGGATGACCTACTGTCTTCCCTCATACCAGCTCTGGCTATACCCCGGAGAGGAATTTTAATTGACTCCAGACCAGGAGGGCCTGACCATCACCCAACAGAACGGGTCCCTCCTAGCAGTTGGTGCAGTTAAGCATAGGTAAGAGCGAGTGTCTACCTCCAGCCCACCCGGCGTCTCCAAGGAATAGAGAGGGGCACGAGGGACCTAGAATGTCCTCAGAACAGCTCACATTACACCCACTGGCTCAACTCACCATCCTTCCCCAGTACACCCATGGGCTCTCACACACATGTTAGGTAGACAAAGACAACAGGACCACAGGTATGTGATACTGCACATACTTGATCAGAAGGGTGGCTAGTCATCCACCCTTGTTAGAATACAGGGATACTGGTATCCCTGACTAGATTTATTGCTGCCGCCACTGTCAGTCTATCACTGCCTGTGTAGAGGGGGCCATAACCACTCTCTGAAATAGGGTGGCACTATGCATGTCTCCTCTCGACTTCAGAGCCAAGCTCTAGGGGGTCTCAATCCATGTAAACCGGGAGACCCTCAGTGGACATGTGTGCTTGTCATGCTAACTGAGGTAGGGATGTAGATGCAGTAACTTTTAAGTGACTTGCCTGGAGAGCAGCATAAGGCAGGAAAGCACTCTGCCAGAAGACGTCCGCCCCAACATGTAATGCATATTTTTCTCTGAAATAGTTTGTTAACAATATAATAGTTACACTACATAAAAACAAAATGCAACACTCTGCGAGTAATTTATACCAGAGATGAAGCAACACAATCAGTCAACATAGCATGAATGAGAAATGTCCCTTACATGCAACAAATGTCAAAATGCGGTGTGCGGATTGGCATTTCTACAGCAGTGTGCAATTCTAGTGGGGGCTGAGAATATACCAATAAGGCTGTCATAAGAGATATGCCAGGTAGCAGGATGGAATGGCAGCGATGGAACGGCTCTAGGGGCAAGCTAAAAAGACAACTTAAAAACAAAGTTTAAGCACTTTAGCTAGTCCACCCCAGACATAAATCTAAATAAGATATTTGTGCCCTCCTTTAGGGGTAATGAGCTGGATGCCCTGTACTGCTCACACATAACTTTAGGGTCATGGCTCAAAGTAAGTCTGAAGATAAAAGATCGACCAGATTTGGCCTCTTTATCTAACCAAATGTCAGATTTGCTTGATATAGAGACCCCTTGAATGGTTAAATCTTTTGGTCTAGGATCTGTGAGCATCACCTTTTAGTCTCTACTTCTTTTGTGTGTGCTTGTTTTTCCTGTGCCGAGAAGGAATCCTTTCACTCCAAACACGGAAGTGCAGTCCTCGAGTTGCACTTTGTGTATAATATTAGTAATCCCTGTGTTTACTTAGGCAATACTTGTCTGATTGGTTTGACTAATAACACAAATAGTACTTCTCAGGCAGAGGCTTGATAGCGCGCACTCACAACTTAAAAAAACAGGACTACTAAACTCCATAGTCGGAGCGTTGCTGACCTGAATTTGTCACACATGAGAGTGAGCAGCTTGTTAGAACTATAGTCCTTTTCAGGCCCATCGCTGAAAGACCGGCTTGCACACTGCAGTGCCCGTTGCATGTCTGCATTACTACTGCCAGGAGTGAGCAATAGTCGTTTCACGCCAAGGTCTCTAGAAAACCGTCTCAAGGCTCTTATTTTTCCGTGACACATTTAGAACTCTAAAGTGTATTTTGTGCTGTTGCAATCATCGCTGTAGGAGTTGACTCTTAATAACCTTTACATTGACTACTGGGATACAAGTTTTCAGATAGGCCAAAAGCTAGCCTTTGCTCAAAAATGGGAGACCACCAGCTAAAGGCAAGGCTTTATGCATCTGGGTAAGCACAGCAGGAGAGCTCACAGGTCTGCATTACTCACCAACAGACCAGCCAACTTCAATATGAGGAAGGCACTGCACCTGAGGCACTTTTACTCACTGCCTCCCAACTTAGAAAGTAAAACAAACGAAAATCGTAAACTGGAGGTTTTCCATCGGTAAATGACAATCGCTGCACTCAGACTCTATACAACGAGCTGGTAGCCTACAGTCTGCAGGGTTTTCCAGCTCATCGTGTCCACACTGCGTAACCATGTGAAGTGGGCTTAAATCGTGTGACACACATTAGCTCCGTGTTGGTTGGAAAGTCAGCACTAAAGTAGGTCACCTGTATGCAGGGGGTCATAGTTTGTAAAGACATTAGCCAATGGGAAAGATAACACCATCTTGGCAGTCAGCCATCTCACTCTCTTCTTGGCCTCCCATGCCACCTCCTCCTCCCCCCTAGTTAAATCTCTGCATTCGACTAGTACGACCTGGAAGTGGGGGGGAAAAAGTAACAAATAACTGAGTAGAAATGGGCACATCTGTATATCTGTTCCTGGAGTAGTTAAAACGCAAACAAAAAGTGTGACCAAAGTCTCCATCCTAACCTAGGTTACTCAGGGGAGGGTGTGCCTGAAAAAGTAACTAAGGGATCATGTCAGTCTGCAGGGTGGTATGCAAGTAAGCCTTTGTACGCACAGATATGGGACCAGTAATTTCCACAATATTCTGGTGCGACAAATACCTCTTCTATGTCTTTGTATGATGAGCCCTTTTGTTGCTTACCCCCCCTGAAAACACCAGAATAATAATTTGGAATGCTAGGATGGATTATTGCTAGGTTGGTTGACAAACTGTATTCACCATATCAAGTCCACAATAGGGATCCTTTACAGAAGGGCTGAATCCTCTTGGACTAGAGAAGGTGACCGAGTCACTTCAGAAACATCTCACAAACACATATAGAACATTGCATTTACTTATATGTTTGCCAGTTCCCTCTCACATTGCATCAAATTTCATGTATGTGTATGTTTGTATTTCTAAAGTGCAAACCCAGCTGGCTAGCAGCAGAGCAATGTACAGGTGGCAAACACCAATGGGAATATATGGGGAGAGAGGGGACTGATGGAGGAGGTAGAGTAGTCGAAGGAGGGAGAATTATGCCTAGCTGAGGTAGTGTCAATTAATGGTAATATTATGCTATCATAGCACAATATTTGGGTGAAGGGGCTCAACCTCCTGAAACAGACAATGACCACAGCACACACAAATACTGGAAGTGCAACCAGCTGTAAGCCAGAAAGCAGGTGTATATGGGGAAACAAATGTATCATGGGCTTCTTGACTGGATATATGGGTACCTACAAGGTTTTCCTCCAGCTCACAATTGTTTATTTCTAAGGCTAACATTCTGGAGACTTCCTCCTTGATGCTGGCTCGCACCCGTGATGCTTGTTCTTTACAGGGAGGCTGTTTCTGGTGTGAGTCTCATGGAAGCACAAATGGGGGTGAGTGAGACGAAGGGAGCAAACTGCCCCAGTAACTGGTAAAGGTCACCATGCTGCTCGAGGGTCATGGAGGCAGAGAGGTTGACAACTTCCAGTGACTAATCATATTCCTGTACAGAGAGGAGGTCAGGGAGAGATGGACTCTCCTCTACCACTCCCTTATCTGTCATTAGGAGCATACTCACTACGGACCTCTCGAAGTGAGGCTTCAACCTGTTCAAATGGAGCACCTTCAGGGGGATTCTAGGGGTGCGGAGGTCCACCAAGTAGGTGGCCTGCCCCTTCCACTCCTTGATTTCATATGGGCCAATCCAGCGGTTCTGGAGAGCCCGGGCCTCCACTGGCTTCTTGACCCATACCTTTTGGCCAGATTGAAATTCCACCAGTGTCGTCTTTTGGTCGTACCAGAATGTCATGACCTCTTGGCTATCCTCAAGGTTACATTAATCCTGCTTTCAGAAGTGGTAGCTCTTGTTCTGGAGGGCCAGCATGGAGCTGACCACATTCTAGGGGCGGAGGGGATTCATGGGAGCTTGTTACTACACCTCCTTGAGAAGGCTTGGAGGTCCCCTCAGAGGGAGTACATAGAGGAGTTAAAAGGGGCTGTACCCTACTCCTTTTTGTGGCACCTCCATGTAGGCGAAGAGAAGACCTGGTAAGAGGATGTCCCACTTACTCATCATGGTCTCTGGCAGACCCATAATCATGCCTTTCAAATTCTTGTTGAATCTCTCAACCAGACCATTGGTTTGTGGGTGGTGAACTTGTAAGTCACACCAAACTCCTCCCACAGGTACTTCATGTATGCAGACATGAAGTTAGTGCCTCTGTCAAACATGACCTCTTTGGGGAATCCACACAGGTAATGACCCCATCAGAGCTCTGGTCACCGCGGGTGCAGTCACTGTTCTCCAAGGGATAGCCTCTGGGTAGTGGGTGGCATGGTCCACCAAGACTAGGATAAACCTGTTGCCCAGGGCGGCCTCGGGGTCCAGAGGTCCAATTATGTCAATGCCTACCCTCTCAAAGGGAGTGCCAATGACTGGAAGTGGGATCAGGGGAGCCTTGTGCTTTTGTCCTGATTTCCCACCGGCCTGGCAAGTGGGACAGGACCTTCAAAATGCATCTGAGGCTGTCTTCATCTGGGGCCAATTAAAGTGGGAGGTGAGATTGGCGAAGGTCTTGTCTTGCCCCAAATGTCCTGCCAGGAAATCGTCGTGAGCCAGTCCCAGTAGAAAGGCCCAATAACCCTGGGGTACACCAGCACAGGTGCTGCTTCAGCCTCAGCAACCTTAGGCTCGCTATGAAGGAGATTGTTCTCCCAGTAGATAAGGTGATCCCCAGAGGATTCACCTACTACATGGACTGAGGCTTATCGCCTCAGACCTTCAAGAGTGGGACACTATTTCTTCGCTTGGCAGAATTCCTCCCTGGTGGGCCCACCCTCAACCTGCCAGCGGAAAGCTCTTGTAATTCACCTAGGGTGTAACTGTCCTCCCCGGTTGGCTCGGGGGGCCTCCTCTTCCGGGACCCCGTTGATCACCAAAGGAACTTCAGGGACTGGTTTCCCACGCCCTTTGCTGCTCTTCTTTGCAGTTTTCTGGGTGATTCCGAGCTCCAGACTACCCTTGCTCCCTTCTAGGGCAGCCATGGCTCAGGCGGCCACGCAGACCCACTCGGACAATCCCATAATATCCAAGTGAGACCTGAGCTCTACCTCCCTCCAGGTAATATGTTCTAGGTTGTTGACTTAGACAATCTACAGGCATTGCATGGCTTACAGCTACTTTCAGAGAAGCTCCCCTCCCTCCCCTCCCTCCGCCCTTCCCCACTCAAAGGGAACCACAGCATCGGTAGATGGCTCTCACGATTTGTCAGACGCTATGACTTGGTGGAATGTGTTTGGAAGGACCTGCTCTGCTCACACCAGAGGACACTTGGCAGTTCTCATGCTGGCACCTGTGTTGCGCAGAGCCTCTACATATTGCCTGTTAATGGTGACCCACTGCCTATACTTTGAAGTATTGGAATGCACTTGGCCTCGAGGCCCTATTTCTTTATCTCCTCGGGAAACTCGTTTCATCTCTGTCTGTTCCCCATAACTAACTGGGGCTAACTCCTCCCTGATTGCTACACTCACCATCCCTGGTGTCTGCCCAGCAGTGGGAGGCGGTACCCTCTTGGGACATTTTGGAGTCGCCATTTATGTGTCCATATTTGTAGTCCAAGTACATTGGGGTACAAACCTCCCTGTCTTATTGTCAAAGAACCCCTTCTTTTTCTTTGGATCAGACTAGGACTGATCAGCACTATCCTCTTGGGAATTATTTTAGGGGCCTTTTGAGAACGCCTCATTTTCTCCCCCTCTTTCTTCTGTTGGGAACCCTGACCCCCTTTTTGGGTGTGACCCCCACCCCAGATACTATTTTGGACACCCTGGTGCTAGCCTAGGGGTCTGCTTCCTCAGCAAGCCTCCTGGGATCAGTCCGCTTAATGTCAACTAGGTTCAGGTGCAACTCTGTAAAGCAAATACTGAGCATGTGCTCCCTCATGATCAAATTGTACAACCTAACTTAATCATTTACCTTGCTGCCTCTCACCCAGTCATTCAGTGACTTGTGGAGTATTCCACAAAATCGACCCAGGACGGGATGGGGAGCTTCTGGCTGTCCCTGAATCTTTGACTATACTTTTCGAGAGTCAACCCAAAATTGGCATGTAAGATGGTTTTCATTGGAGTGTACTGGATTTGGTCTCCAACCTCTCAAGTTGGGAGTGTGTCCCTCCCCAGTGTAGGCATGTGTTTCAACAGCCCCCCGTGCTCCTCAGGAACCCTGTGTACCTTCAGTGCAAACTCACAAGCAAAAAAACACTTCTCAATGTCTTCTCCCACCACCTAACTGGGCACTAAACCCTTGGTTATACGAACCTTATTCTCTCCATCGGATACCTTACGCTTGCTGCCACCATCACTGCTGGCATCAGACTCCCTGGCCTTGATCTCTAGCTCCTTTAGACTCAGGCGAGAGAGGAAACATTTGTTGGCTCCTGAACTAAAGCCCGTTCCGCCTCTGTCGGTCTCTCCTCAGCCTCTGTTTAACTTTGCCATCTGCAGCTTGAATTCCCTCTCCTCCCTCCTCTTCCCTCAAATCCTCAGGGGATAGGCCATGGGAGGATACACTGCTTTTTGCTCTCCCAGGAGGTTGAAATCCAGGGTTTTTTTCCCTCATCTACTGCAGGTAGCTTCTCAGAAGAGCCTGTCTTAGGCTCCTCCAATGCATTATTCTGTTGGGAATGGGACTCTACCCAGGCCCTTAGGACTGTTTGGAACTCTGCCTACTTGGTGGCTCCTGGGGCAGGTATCCCCATCTCCTCACAGAAGCTTTTAAACGGAGCTACTGTATAACTTTACAGCTTGTCCAGTTCAAACTCCCTGGCTCCACTTGCAGAACCAGCCATAAACAAGATGTGGAGGACTGATCAAAATGAAAGGCAGGGAAATGTGAAGAAACATTTAAATGGTCTTAGATGTGGATGGGTAGTGTACATGTAGCTATTATATGGCACTGCACTAACACAAGTTCTATCCTCACTGCTGATCACCAATGTTAGAAATTGGGTCTCTGGTTGGCAGAGGTATGCACCCTGTCCAAGTAGGGACCACAGTCCTAGTAAGGGTAAGTTACAGCACAGTCCATGATTACCTTGTGCTAACCCTCTGGTAGATTGGCACAAAGCAGGCAGGCTTTAATGTAGAAGACAATGTGTAAAGTATTTTTGCAATACCTCATACATCAACACAGTAAATACACCACAAAAAACTCCACAGCAGTTTAGAAAATATTTATCGGAGTAAAACTAGACCAACGCAATCAAAATCTACCAAGTAGAAGTCGAGATATTGAATGTTGAAGAAACAAATTTAATGAAGTGCTTAGAAGCAGATAACGCTAAAAAGGTTACTTCGGGTTATGAGGGACCAGTGAAAATCCAAAGTTCAGGCCCACCGCGATGGAGCTCCAACTACAGGGACCCACTTAGGCCAGCTGAACACAGTACCTTGGATCCTGGGGCACAGTCTGCGCTGCGAGGCTTTGCGCCTTCCTGTGTCTGTTCGAAGAGGCTGTGTGGAGAGTCTTTGCTAGGCTCCGCGTCATCTGGCATCGGTTCTGACAGCTGTCAGCTGTGCGGCAAGCTTTTGCGAGGCTTTGCATTGCTTTACTACTGATTTGGTAGAAACTCAGCTGCAGATTCCACTTCTGAGACCCAGAACTTGGAGGGAGTACCTCAGGCTAGGGTAGGACTCACAGAACACAGACTTCAGCAGAACTGCAGGAAGTCTTTTGTATTTTTGAGGCTTCAGAAACAGGAGTCAAGCTGACAAGCCCTTGAGGATCACTTTGGAGGGAAGGCAGAGTCCAGCTCTACTTCCTGCAGAGTCCGAGAGCAGCAGGCAGCAGGGCAACGAGCAGGAAGCAGTCCTTCTAGAAAAACAGTCCAGTTGAGTCCATTGAGCAGCACCGCAGTTCCTCTGACAGAGGTTATGTGTAGGTCTAGAATAGTCTGATTTGGGAGGGTCAGAGACCCAGTACTTATACCCCAATGTGCCTTTTAATGTGGGGAAAACTTCAAAGAGTGGTTTTGAAGTGCACAAACACCCATTTCAAGTCACTCCTGTCTGCCAGGTTATCTATGGGGATCACAGCCATTTGTGGGGGGGGGCGGGGGTCAGATCATTACTCCTTGATGTCCCACTATCACTACTATTCCACCTATACCATACATGATAAAGCTACTCCCCTGGGATCAGGAATTACCACAAAGAAGCACGTATGGTAATTCCCAATGCTAGTCTGCGTCTCACTGTAGTGAAAAACGAAATAGGCTGTTTTTCACTTCCAGGACATGTAAAGAATACAAACGCATGTCCTTCCCTTTGTTTGCAAAGCACGCTGCCCTCTGGGTTGCCAGGGGCCATCCTTAAGGGTGACTTATATGTAATTGAACAGGGAGTCCAGGGCTTGGCAAGTAGTTTTACCTGCCAAATCACAGTCACAGTGATAGTGAACTGCGCGCACAGGCCCTTTCATGGCAGGCTTGAAAGCTGTTTAGGGGGCTACTTACGAGGGTAACACAATCAGTACTTCGGGCCCACTAGGAACATTTAATTTATAGGCCTTCGCCACCTGTATTGCCCGTTGCTAAGGACTTGAGTAAATTAAATGTGCCACCTCGGTACGATCTAATGTTACCATGTTTTAGGAGAGTGGGCACAAGCAGTTTATCAATGATTAGCAGCGGTTAAGTGCACAGAGTCCTAAAGCTAGCCAAAACGAGTCGAGAAAAAATGGAGGGAGACAGGCAAACAGTTTGGGGAAGACCATCCCTAAGGCTGGTGGGTCTAACAAGGGGTAATTGAGCCTTGATTGGACATTAAGCAAGAGACTGAACTGGCTCTGTCCCAACCCTTCTGGGGTTGCGTTATAGGCATCTTGGTGAACACACCAGTTTCCCTACACACCACTTGGCTTCTGTGCTGTAGCCTAGCTGGTTCAGCTTGAAAAGAGTGTTAGATCAGCCAGTGAAGCCATGTCTTAGAGGGGCGGCCAGCCAAGAGCTCTTTGCTCATTTCTTGCTGATCTACCAAATTTCTTTTGGGGTGAAAACTGACAGCATGAAAATTATTTAGTTGGCAAAAAATGCAAGCTCTTGCCTTTATCTCCATTGATGGAAACTATTACGGTCTGCCAGAAGAGAGATATTCCAAATTGCTGCCGTTACTTCTCTTTTCTCAACGCTAGGTGCTACCACAGATGTCTACTGACCACCTTGCCCTGATGAAGATCCTCATATGGATTACTGGTCAAAGTTGAAAATTCAACTACAGCTAATCAGGACTGCATCCTGTCCATTGCAGATTGAACCTGTTTAGATTTTTTGTTTCTAAACCATGTGCCGCTAGATCCCCTTTTAATTCACTTGTGATAACTAAACCACTATGCTTGATGTATGTCACTACTCCTATGCACTTCACCACCATGTCACTATAGCACCTGCCCTGAATCGTATTTCTCACTATGCTTATCCAGTTGATGATGGGTCCATGCCAGTTGTGTACTTTAAGAACTAATCTGAATGTTTTTTACTCTATCATGTTCAGTGGACAGTCCTCCATTGGTGTGAAATATGAAATACATTATTCTTAAATTAATCCACAGGAACCATTGCCCCTCATTTGTGGTACGTGCACAGGGCAAACAATCCAGGGTATAAGGTCCATGTATGTTTCTGAATACACTCAACACATATACAAACGATGCTGATAAATAAAAAAAGCCTAATCCAGGTCTACTGGTTTTGTCAGTGCTTGCTACAAGCAACTGGAGCCATCTCCCTGCGTTCATGTCAACACAAACTACACGTACACACACTGGGGATTGAGTCTTCCATGTTCAGTCTCTGGTCACACTTGGTGACCCTCATTCAGCCAATGACTGGTTATAATGCCTCTCACATTTGTATCTGCCCAATTCCGCAGTATATATTGCCAAACAAAAAAGGAGTTAATTGCAGGAATTTTATGTTCATGTCACTAAAAGCTCCATTATATTCATGCAGATTTCTGACCAAGTCTGTGCTCCACGGTGAGGTTTGAATCTGAAGCAAAGCAATGCAAACTCTGCTCAATCAACCTCAAGAAACAAAACAAGAATGAAAACAAGCATTTGGAATGCAATAGGACTCAAATTTATGAGAGTTTGAGCTATTGGCATTGTAAATGACAATAGCTTAAAGTCTCGCAAATGCGAGACCTGTTGCATTGCAAATATGTTTTGTTGTTTACAAGTGCACTATGCCGCGCTTTCACGTTTAGAGGGCGCGCCTCTTTCTTTAGACGAGCCGCTTCTAAAGAATGGAGCTAGGTTGCCATTAATTGAATGTGCAGTATGAGGTGCTTTTACAAAAAAAAGCATTTGTTTGTCAAGTTGACAAATGCTTTTTTTTCTAAAATCGCCCCATGCAGCAGTTTCACTTTAATAGCAGCTGCGGACCTTTCTTTAGGCATGGCTCATCTGAAGAAAGGGGCAAGGCCTCTATTTACGTGAAAGTGCGACATGGGGCACTTGTAAACCACAACAAAAAAAGTGAATAAATAAAAAATAACATGCAGCCCCGTTCACCGCCCCAATAAAAGCAAAGGCGCGGCCATCACTGTGGCGTGCCATGCAATATAAAAAAATAAAGCTTTGAGAGAGAGCGTGTCTTGGCTGCAACAGCAGGCAGGTGAAAACAATTTAAGGAAATAGTGCTGGGTTGGTTTGAGCCTAGGTACGAGTCAACTGAACCACTGATCCTAAAGGTCTCACGCTGGCTAATGAAGTTGCTGAGCTCGGTTTACTCTTTCCGAACCCAAATCCTATTGGCAGGAAGGGTTGATTGGGCAGGTCCATCTCAGAAGCGATACCGGGTGAATGTATAGTTGTCAACTTTAGAAACCCGGCAGTGGTCTTGAGCCTTCTTAAGCAATTAGAATGTCTTTCTCCAGGACCTGCCAAGAGAGCAGTCCTCTCTTTGGACAAATTTTATAAACCCTGTTACCCCTCAAAACCACTGTGCAACCTGATACTAGAGCCCCAGGTGGGATATAACCTGGAGAGCCGAGTGAGGAGCAGACACACTGGGTGGGGGGGGGGGGAAATGGGGGGTGGGGGGGGGGGGGAGTGTAACACTTTGTAATAGATACACTCCCTGGTTGGGCTGGAGGGCTTTGATTTACTGGTAAACTCAGCAGATACAGAGCCAGTGAGTTATTTGGCAAGATTCCAGTGCACTGAAACTACCAATGTGTATGATTCCAGACCAGACTCAGGGGACATAATCCTCATCCCTTCAGATGACCAGTGTGCTTTACAGATCGAGACAGTATTGAAATCGGTTACCATACTATGTGTTTGGGCCCTTTCAGGGCTAGTAAGATTTTTCAATTTCATTTTTTGTCTGGACCCGTCATATACTTTGTTTTTAAGGCAGTCTTGTACTTCATTTGCCGTATTTGTACTAAGCGTTCTCCTTTACTTTAGAGGGAGGGTTACGCTTTAAAATGTCATTAACGCATACATTCATGAGTGCTTATTTGCTAATTTATGTGTAAATGGGGTTCTCAAATTAAATGGAACCTTGATCCTAGTGATTATAAGATAAAGCACTAGGACCCTCATTAAAGTGATGCAGTTTTATTCATATTCTTTCTGGCCAGTATTACAAATGAATCCCATTCCCAGCGAAGTGGGGAATATCTGCGAGGACCCTGTTTTCCAGGTGCAATTCTGCGCTGAAATCCCAGTTTCATGGGGATTGATGCTCTTCTTTCCACCTACCCAGAGTATGTTTTAAAATGGGAGTGGGGCAACTGGTGTCATTAAAAAAAAAAAAAAAAAAAAAAAAGGGGGGGGGGAGGATGTTGCCCAGTGTATGTGGTGGGGGCAATCTTTTCTCAGTGACCTGTGCCTTAGAAGTGGGCTTGGTAGGAGGCTGGACAGGGTCGGGCTGTACTTGCCAATGCCACTCCTACTTAAAGCAATTTTATGAACCGGTTTTCCAGCCATTAAATCGGGTCTCTTATTCTCCCACCCAGTAAATTCAGGTGCTGGGAAATTGTGCCAGTTACATTTTAATGGCGTGCTGTCCCGCCTGGGATTACTGCTCTCCCGGACTTGCAGTCGGGACCTTGGTGAGCTATGTATAATGGAAAGGATGTTCTACGCCTTCCTGCTAGGTCGATCCTGCTGTGGGGGTGACGCTATGGCCCATCTGACAGTTTACGCACCCAAGCTCCGCGTTTCTGACCCGATGGTACCTCGAGCCCTTGAGCCAAGGCAGTCCATAGTGATGCCTGGGGGAAGGCATTATTTCCGCAGTGACTAGGGGGGCAGCTGGCTCGATAGGTGACGCCTTGGTGATTGATCGACGTGGCCTGGGCCTCCAGCTCCGAGAATAGCCTCGCCACGTGCTTAGAAGACAGCTGGCGGTGCTGGCTGCAGCCACGGTGCATGCCTGCGCAGCTGCGACTCACGCGCACACTGTGACTAGGACTTTAATGGCTTCGGCTGACTCCTGGGGAGTCTGCTTTTCATACCAGCCCCCACCAAGATGTGGCGCTCAGCCTCGTGGGGAGAAATATTGGTGTACATACCTCGGGGCTGATGTTGCCTAATCGTGGCGCTATGGCTTGTTTTTCAGTGTGATATTTTTAGGATATGTTGGTGGTTCCTAGACTCAAATACTATCTCCATTACTCTTCCCACTTGTTCATTTATTTCTGGGAGATTTAGAGAGAGCTTTGTGAATATTCCAGTGTCACCTTTACTTCTTCAAGGCGATAATATTTTTTTTCATTTGCGGTTTTATATAGCGCGGAATAGACTGGTTGTCAGAATGCTTTACATAGGGACAGTTCCAGATATAAGGGCACTTTAGTCCTGCTACGATACATTTTAATAAGGCTTCAGGTTACAGACGAGCAGAAGCCATTTCTTTTAAGTAGTTTGTGTAAACGTTATCAGCATCACAGCAGTCACTTGTGGGTATCTAAATATAAATAATGTTCCCCTTCGGCAGAGTAGTGCCCGACACCATGGAGCGGTCACCAGTCCTGATCCAGGGGCGAGTGGCATCGTCTTACGCATCTTTGCAATGTTAGGCAATTACTAGGTTCATAACTAAGGATCGATCTATCTATCTATCTATCTATCTATCTATCTATCTATCCCGAAATAAAGTGATAGTGATTTCTGCTGATAAGAAGTGGCAGAATGTTCCTGCCCAATTGTATGTATGTGGTATTTCTATTTCCAGCCAAAAAGAAGCAGAGCGCGTCAGTTGCTCAAAGGAAGACAGCTGTAAGAGATGTGAATCTTATTACCGAACAGCATTTGGCCGCTATTTTTACAAGTTTAAGGGAGCTACTGGGAGATGGTTGTTGCCATTCTCTTGTGACTCGTTTCTATTCTCGTATGATATACCACCAGGGGCGTACCTTCTGGTGGTATTTGGGATGTTACACCCCCTAAAAACATATCCTGTAGTAAATAGTTGGGTAGAGGTGCTTTCAGTTGGATATGGCGAGGTGTCTGTCATATTTCACAATGGATTTTTACACCTACAAACAGGACAAAAACACACACATGCACACTCTCGTCTCTGTCTTAAAACTTGGTTAGTTTGAAAACAATTGCGTTTTAAGTACTCCTGACAATACGCTCTCCTTTTTCCACTGCCTCTTAAGCCCCCATCGCATGCTGCTTCTCATAATGTATTTTAACATTGTATGCTGGCGTGATTGAGAAATCTGAGGCTTACAGCCCCCCCCCCCCCCCTCCCCTCCTCCACCCCTCCTTACTGAACAAGCTGCGGCTCTGTATACCATAGTAATTGTAGAGGCAGCTTTCTGTGAAGGTTCTGGCAGTGATTGCATACATGTCTTTGAGACGTGGATAGTATTATCCACTTTATGTTTAAAACGTTTTTATTGAAACAAAACAAACAAACCATGGGGGAGGGGGGTAGGAGGTTAGGGTACAGTTAATACAATCAAAGAAAAAAGGTGCAACTCAAGAGGGTTGGCGATGGATAGCTCGATGGGCCAGGGGAAAGGCACAGTAAACGAAAGGCTAGAAATGCAAACTGTGGAATCCCTGCGTGCATATCCAACACCCCAAATCTGAGCAATGAAAGCCAGCAGCAACTCAACAAAGCACAATCCACCCCCCCCATCCCCCCAGTAAAGAAAGGAAGGAAGAAAAAACAATACCCCACCCCCCCCCCGTCCTATGGTCCCGCGTCAGATTAGTCCTCACCAAAAAGCCCCGCCCCCCCCCCCCCCCCCCCCCAGGAGGCCTCTGTCTCACATGTGATCTAGTCCGCCGGGATCACCGGCGGCGTCAGCCTGAGAAGCCTAAGATACCTCGGACAGGTGAGCTCCCGGAATTCGGTGGACAGAAGCGCTAGAAAGGGTTGCCACAGCTCTTCAAATTGGTCTATTTCCCCCGCCACCGTGAGTGACAACTTCTCCATTCCCAGCTGCGGAGATAGAGATAAATTCCCCCCGGAGGACTGCCTTCAATGCCGCCCACTGTGTCGCCTGCGAAGTGTCGGTGTTGCTATTGTGAGTTAGGTAGTCCTGTATGACCTCCCCAATGCGCTGCACTACAGACTTTTTGTGTAAAAGGGTATCCCGGAGGCGCCACACCCCCCGAGAGGGGGAGGCCGCCGGCCACTGGAAAACGCCGGTGACTGGTGAATGGTCAGACAAGGTTAGGACCCCGATGTCCGCCGCCGTGGCAGCGGCATGCATCGGTCCACTCACCAGAAGGTAGTCCAGCCGTGAGTAGGTTCGATGTGCGTGTGAAAAGTAAGAGTAGTCCCTATCCGTGGGGTGCATGGAGCGCCAAAGGTCGTGTAAGTCCATTTCCGCAATCCGGGCCTTCACAGCCTGGGACAGTTCCCCCGTCTGCGGGAAGCGCTGCGCCGATCTGTCCATCACCGAATCGAAGACAATATTAAGGTCTCCCCCCAGAATGACGTGGCGGTCGGGGGAAGCAGTGACATCCACCAACACGGAGTCTAGGAAATGCTCTTGGTGGTCGTTTGGGCTATAAACGGAGCCAACCGTAAACGCTATGCCTCCTAAGCGCATGCGATACGCAAGAAGCCTCCCCTTCTGTTCAGCACACTTATACAAAACCTCCCCCCTAAAGGAGCTCGCTAGAAGAATGGCTACCCCCGCCGTCTTGTTCGCTGCCGAGGAGAAGAACTGGGTAGGGAACTTAGCAGAGCGCAGCCTATGGCAATCCCGGGACAATAAGTGGGTCTCCTGTAAAAGGCAAATGTCCGCCTGCGTCCCCTCCAGCAAAGATAAGATCGCTCTGCGCTTCACGGGGTTGTTCAGACCCTGAACATTAAGGGTCACTACCTTTAGGGCCGACATTCCTCTCGGGGATCGGGAGCGCCGTGCAATGGGCAGGGGCTCAGCGGGTGGGGCGCGCGGGGCAGCCGCGCAGGACAAGCCATAACAGACCAAGCGTGGGCATGGACAACGTCGGCCGGGACCTCCCCAACCCCAGAACAACCCCTACACCCACCCGAAACACAACCCTGGCAACTAGCCAAACTCAAACACCCCATTGTCCCAGTCAAGCCCCAAAACGGGCAAGTCCGTAGAAAGGAACGAAGTGGACGTCCAGCCACTCACCTCCAGCCGCTCCCCCCCGACCCCCCCGCCCCGAACCCAGCATTTAAAGAAGCTAAAGGCATCTCCCCCCGGAGTGAGTGTTAGGCCGTCAAGGCCACGCTGGTGGAGCCGGCCGAGTCCCTGGCCGCCGCCCTCAAAGCGTCGGCCATGTCCGCCCTGATGGTAGGGGAATCAGGACGCCCTGCGCTGGCCGCTGATCGTCGCCTCGCCGACCTCCGCCGGCTCTGTCTCTCCGAGGCCCTCCACGACGGTGTAGCTCCTTCCTCCTCCGCCGCCGTAAGCCCCAGGACTCCACAAATGTCCTGCAAGGAGCGTAGCTGGTGTAGCACCCCGTTCCATCGGAAGATCAGGCGGAAGGGATGACCCCAAGAGTACGGCGTCTCGTGCTCGCGCAAAAAGTCAGTGGCAATCCTGAAGGACCTGCGTTTCTGCAGCGTGATGGCGGAGAGGTCCTGGTAAAGCGCCACCGGCCGCTCCCGGAAAGTCAGGGGCTGTTTCCTGCGGGCCTCAGTCATGATGCGTTCCTTCAGCGGGAAATCGGGCAGGAAGGCCAGAATGTCCGGTGGAGGTACCGATGATTGGCGCTGCCGGCCAACCCTATGTGCCCTATCAATGCTAATGGGGAAGTCCGCAGCCTCCCCCAGGATCTCTCGGAACAGGTCCCGCAGGTAGCTCCCCAGATCGGACCCCTCGTCTGCAGTCGGCACACCACGCACTCGAATGTTGTTCCTCCGTGATCTGTTCTCAAGGTCCTCAGAGTGGGCCTGGAGCTCAACACACTGCTCCCGGAGGCGGAGAACGTCCTGTTGAAGATGGACTATCTCCTCCTCCCGGCGTTGGGCCTCCGTCTCCACCGTTTCAACGCGCTCGCCAAGGCCCTCCACTTCCCTGCGCACTTCCCGGACCTCGCTGGCCACCTCCCGCTTCAGTGTCTGGAAGTCCTCCCTGAGGGAGCTAAACAGTTCCTCCATAAAGGTCCTCGTGACGGGTGGCTCCCCCCCAGTCACGTCCGCCGAGGCCCGGGAGGTCCCCGGCGAAGGCTGTGTTCTGTCCCGCAGTTGCTGGGCCCTGCCAAGCATGTCCGGCAGGGTGCGGTCCCCCTTCTTCGAGCCTCCTCTTCCAGACATCGCAAGCACTGCGGTTGGGCACTGGTCCAGCTGCCCCGGGGATGCCCAGCTGCTGGCAAGCACTCGACGTGGGTGTCCCCCACAAGCAGGGTCGCTGCGTCACAGGTGACAAGATGGCGGTCCAGCCCGGTCACCACCAGCCGCGGGTGCCCATCCGAGACAGGAGTGGAAGCTACAGTGGGGGGCTCCTCATCAGCACATCCCCCAAAAAGTCAGCCCGGCAGCAGCGGCGGTCACATACATCCACCAGCAAGGGCTCCGGTGAAGGCCAACACCACTGATCCCACGGGGACAAGATGGCGGCAGGGCGAGGCAGGGCAGAGCGACCAGGCCCGGCGACACCACCGGAGCCCCCAAAACGCACAGCAATCAAATAGGTTCCACCGCCGGTTTCAGTCTATCACACGCAGGGGCCCGGATGGTCCGACCCCAACAGAGAGTCCGCCGTACTTCGGCCAAGGGACAGGGGCCTACACAGTGCGAAGTGTCGCCGACACAGGTCTGAGTTCCAAAGTACCCGTCCGAAGTCTTCCGCACCGTCCGGTCCCCTCCCGCAGGGCTCCTTCACCCTCCGTCGAACGACGGGCCAGATTCCCTCCAGATCGCAACTTTCAGCACCAGGCCCAGCTGAGGCGCCCGGACAGCACTCCGATGCGCTCCGCCCCTCAGGCCCTCCTTCGCTCCTCGAGCTTGATCGGACTTTTTGGGGGCTTCCCCCGAGGCGATCAGAACCAAAACGGCAACAACGTGCGCACCAGGTGCTCCGCCACGCTCCTCTTCCACGCTGAGCCTCAGCGGGGGGAGAAAAGCATAAGAAAAGGGCTCAAGCTTGGCCGGGCCGGAGGAGCTACGGGAGGAAGCGTCCGCTCACCCCGCCATCTTGGCCACGCCCCCGTATTATCCACTTTAGAGAGATTTGTGTATCATTTATTTACATTCAGGGAAATGTGTTAAATGTCCAACTCTGTAAGAGTGTCCGGCTTTTAAGAAAGGTCTCATGAATTCTCGGACTGTTGTATGGTAGATGGAAGTTATTTCTTTTTATTGCTCCAGCACAGACCTCATTGATTCCTGTCATCTCCAGACATGCCGACATGTGAAAGCAAAGGGCATGTATTATTATATATATATATTTTTTTTAAATGTTTTATTGTGTTTAGTGAATAACCAATATGAGATGTCCTCTGTCGGTTCAGGAGAACTTGATCTACGCCAGATTTTCCCATTATAAAATACTTCCACTCAGATCGAGTGTGCCTAGATATGTTTTATGTAACTATCCTAAAAGTCCATCATGGGTCTGGCGCAAATAGGGCATCTTGTTGACTAATGCCGGAATAAGAATTAAATGATCCTGCAAAAGATAGTTTATGAAAGGTACAAATTAAAAAAAATCCATCATCATTCAGTGCGGGAAATGCAATTGGTGAGAAAGTAGATAATTGCTGGGGAAGGCAGCATTGGAAGTTTTTTCAGGAAGCCGCGAGCGTAAAGGTATAAGAAAAACGCTGGAACTGGGGACTTTCCTGGAGCTGAATTTCGAGTGCGTAAAAATATATTGGGGTGGCAAACATGAGAGTAGGAGGAACAAAAATAACTTGTGTAAAGTACAAAGCAGAAAATTGGGGTTCTGTGCAGAGGCAGTCCAGATCTCGAAAAATATGTGTATTTTCTGAAATACTTACAAATTGACGTAAGAGTAAAGTCTGCTTGGAAATTGTTCTGCAGCACGCATGGCAGCGTGGTATAAAATACCTCGTTTCTGACACAGAACGCTTCGGGTTCTAGTGTCTCTGATGGACGGCTGCGTCTGTTTCCTGTCGACAAGCTGTCCGCTTCCTGTTTTGAACGCTGGAGTCCTGCAGCTCCTTGGAGTTCTTCGCCCTCGCTTTCTCCTCTTCGAAACTCACCTGATATAGTCCCGGCGGTGGTGACTTCTGACTAACCTGGTCGTGGTGGTGATTTCCGACGATCCCCAGACCCCAGTTGCAGCGGTGACTGCTTTATGCTCCTGGCTGTGGCGGTGACTTTCTTAGCAATCGCGGCAGCGTCTCCTAAGGATCCTGGTCGCTGAGACGTACTTGATACATCAGCCACCCAGTTGAACAAGGACTAAACGGAAGAGGGGAGGTTATGAGTATCCTCGAATCACTGAGTCCTGTGCTTGAACTGTGAACGTTGGTCAATACTTCCCCTTTGTTTTCTTCCCTTCTTCCCCTAGTCTGTTACTGGCACTTTGGCTTTGTTGGGTGCAGGGAGTGACTGGTAGGGTGTAGGGACCTATTGTCTTATCATGTCGCTCCTGCAGAACTGTAAGTAACCTTGACAGAAATTCTGTGGAAATAGTGAAAGTATATAATGGCACTTGCTGTATTTATTAATGTTTTGCACACTTGCATGTTAAGAAAACAGACTAATTGAAACGTGAAGGATCAATCCCACACCATGCATCTCTGTGACCCCTCTTTTTGCATCCTGATGCGCTCCTCGTGCGTCTATTATCCTCCTTGTGCCAGGTTCTTTGGTTCATTATACTCCCCACCTCAGTCCCCCATTGTTACGTAATTCCTCCAAGAACCCACACATCCTCATCATATACAGTAACCGTGAGTAAATGAGTGTTCAGTTGACGACCGAGTGATTTGGTATTGTGTAGACTCGCCTGCCCTCTGCTTTGAAGAATACAAATTTAGCTAAACTACCATCACAATAAATTAGCACATCAGTCAGTGCTTTCCGTGTATTTAGCCTATGTTGAAAACGGATGCTGCAGCCATGCTTCATGGTATGCTTCTAATCATGCTTCATGGCAACCTCCTTTTCTGATGCCTTTGCACTCTTTCTTTGCCTTAAATACAGCCAATGATAATAAACTTGCAGGACATTTCCAAAATGTAAAGTATCTTCAGAGAACTAAAACTTGATTTCCACCGAAAAATGTGTGCAAAGGATTTGGACTGTCTGTAGTTGTTAGCCTACAGTAGATGAGCAAGGGAGTCCAAGCTGTGAGTACATTTCTAATTTCAACGTGACCTAATTGCTCTGTTGGGGGACGGTGACGGAGTAATTGATGTGAGCACCGTGGGAATTAGTAGAGGGCTTGGGAAGGTACTTTCCTGGGGAGGGCAGATCGCTGGGGGAAAGGTAAGGAGGTTGTTTTTTTTTTTTTGTAGCATATGAGAGGACAAGAAAATATGCTAAGGATTCGGGATGTGAGTGAGCAGGAGAAGAGTAAGTGAAGATCAAGGATGTAGATTCCTTGCTTAATAGGTGAGGTGTTAAATGTTAAAGGTTATAGATAATGAATATATGTGGTACACTCCTTGTGGATTGGGTGAGAGACTAAGGAGGTTCTCTGGGCACCACATAGTCATTCACATAAGTCCAGCCCAGCACTCCAACATGGGCAACACCCAATCACACTAGCTGGCCAGGCCAACATGACCAAGAAAGAGCCAGGCTGAAGAGAGCACTTAATCCACACCCAGTACTATGCCTTGTGGAAATGGCACAAGAAAATCTATAGATCTTCCAAACACATAGGTGGTAGCCTCCAGCAGACGTATGTTAAAAATTGACACAACTCCACAATCAAACACTAGAGCAGTTCTGCAATACAACCATTGACTCCAGAACATGTTAACAAGGAAAGAAGTACTTGCCCACAACGTACTAGAGTTACAATAAACACTACCATTAAAAAATAACACTGACTGACTCCATTTTATGCAAATTGAATAAAGTGCACCACAAAACAATCGCAAACGTGCTCTACCTCCTGACCACACACCTTTCAAATGTTCCCCCATTTGTATAAAATGATGACTCCAGTGAATCTTGTAGCTATTTCCCACAACACCATGGGGTATAAAAATGTCCACATATTTTCACTCCAGGGGCTTGTCCCCCCAGCAAGAGTAGGGGTACAACTCTTCCCCACATCTGCAACACTCCGAGATACATAACCAGATACATAACCAGAACGTATCTACACAACAACAAGCAGATTAGTACTACACCCATTTCCCCTCACTGCTAACTAGACTCCATAATGCCAAACCATATGGAGTTGAAAGCGAATACCCACACTTTAGTCCCAATACAACCTACTGGTTGATAATTGAAAGTTCCCAACCTATCGTGTAATACTAAGCATTGAGCAATATGTATTAACATAAACTCCAAATCCAGAACAGAATTCCACTTACATAGACACTTACTAACCCAAATAATGCTTTATCAATAAGATGTATATGGCACTGGTCAATACTCCGAATCACCAAACCGTTCCCCAACCTAATGGACCTCAACGTTAGTGGGAAACAAAGCACATTTCTTTACAGAGGTACATAGACCAATACAAACTTCATGACTGCTTAATAACCCCACTGAATAAATACCTGAATATCATATTTTAACATTGCAATAGGACACATGCCAAGCAGGCAATGTTCTGATTTTCAGTGACCTCTAGGCACAGTATATCCTAGAACACAATTTAATGATATCCTCAATGTCCTTCGAGATAGTCCTAATTCCCTTTCTAAACGAACTAGAAGGGTAGGCGTTCTTCATTGTCTCCAGACCTTTCTCATTCAAAGATCAATTTACAACTCTCCTTCATGATGTCCTGGTCTACATAGCAAGTGCCGACACACTGCTACCCACATCTGAAATTGAAGACACTGTAGAGGCTTTCGCACAAGCAAGTTGTACAGCTGTGGCCCCAAACAGACCCTCATCTTCTAGTGCCAACTGACTCCCACCAGAGAGGAAAGTCCCCAATTACCTGTTTGCTGAGCATTGTTACAATATCGCTGTCCGCCACCTTGACCACAGCACTAGCATAAGCAGCATTCCCTTGTCTGGTCATGTTGCATTGAGTGTTGGTGGAAAGCTGTAACCCGAGCTCTTGCAGACGGTCATCTCTCCTTCTCAAATTCAGTCAGGCCTCGTGCTCACCAGGGTTCATGCATGTCAACAGTGCATGCCCCCGTAGCGATACACACAGTGTCTGTGCCTCTTCACAGAGCAATGACTGTGCTCCTGAGTGTCTTATGAGCCCAGGATATGCGACACTTCAAGTCAAATGTAGCAATGAGCAGCAATCCCGGTACGCCAACCCCAACTGGCCACACAGGAGCATCCAAAGGCATGGGTGAGCCTGTGCCACAGGCACCTTGTTTGGGAAATCATACTGCTCAATCACCAATGCTTCTCCATATGCGAACTGTCACTGTTAAAGATATAACTGCCTGAAGAACCATGAGTCATTTCAGAGTTCAGTTTCCTATAAAGGAAGTTTACCACTGTCTTCACAGCACTGCTCTTTTAACACTGTCTCCCCAGCCATGCCCTTAAGCTTAGGGCTATACGCACATAAGCTTTTTATTCCCCTCAGCTGGCTCCTTGTCCGTGGCAGACATTGCCAACCCTCATCACTGGTCTCAATCTGCCCAGCAAATTCAGCTGATGACACGCGTCGTCTATGGTCACAGGACCATCCTCTCTCGCAACATTCTTCCTCCTGGGTCTGAACTGACTTCCAGCTTCCACCAGAGTCTTGCTGCATCTTCACAAAGGTCTCTATCAACATCATGAAAAGAAAAGTCTCCAAAAACTATAGGAAATCTTTAGGTTGCCTCGTCTGATAGTTCAAGAAAGTTTTTCAGACCGTTTTTCATAGTACCGAGGATCAATTACCTTATTCTGGATGACTGTAATAAACAGCCTGCAAAACAGCGGACATGCCTGTCCCAACAATTAAACCATGCCTCTTAGGTTTGATTCCATATATAAAAAGATTGAAAAATATGTAAAATCTGCGTCTCTGGGAAGAATACCGGTAAAACGGTTTATCGCAGTACACTGGCTCCGCCTGTGGGCACATAGTTTTAATAAATGGCAAAAAGAACATGTTGGAATAGGCAATAGCTGAAGAAGAGTACATGGAAAGGTGAGAACAGGTTAGAAACTCACAGAAGATCTGTCAGACTGGCTAGTGGTGACCCGGACACTCATGGATCCAGTAGACACTCATGGATCCAGTAGACACGAGGCTAGCATTAGATGAAGATGTGTATATTCTACTATACATGTTTATCATGTTGAGAATCGATGATTGCATCTTGTGAAAATACAGGTTTAATGGTCACTGAATGCATTGTTACACTTTATGTCCATTGAGGTGCCCGAAATACCAAATCAGTAGTAGGTGTACTAATGTACGAACCATACACGTAAACCAATAATCCTATATCTGACCGGTACAAATGTTCTAGTTTGATGCGCATATCAAATCAACTTGATTGTGAAATATGTAAGTGAAAAAAAACAATGGTTAATGAATTTGCCATAAGGCTTGCTGATGTAATAACTGGAACCACAATTCTTGTATCGAGATGAAAAACAATAAAAAGATGTTGCACATGAGAAATAATGTTTCTGGAACTTCTGTTGGTCAAGATACATTAGCACCGCATCTTGCAACATTAATTTTTGTTGTATACTACGAAAAATGACACAAGAAGATTGTGTCTTTACCTTCTAATGAGCTCATCCGAGGTTAATTTAAAGTACATCCATTGAAATCTAGAATGTTTTGTGTGAGAATTCCAGGACATTTCTTTCCAGTGTTGTTGGACTGTTCTGCAGCAATAAGTGGGTGCCGTTAATCCCTGTAAATTGTTGTGTAACTAAGCATGGTTTGTTTTGTCACAATTCACGGAAGGTACTTGCATAAGCTTGGGTTTCCTTGAATGACTTTCTGGTTACTGCAATCAGCTGAGTAGAGGGGCTGATGTAGGAGGGTACAGGCACCTGTGTTCAGGGGGAATAGCTGGGCATCTTGACCGTGCTGGTATTTGCAGGAGATTGGACATTTGGAGGGATTTCTGGAGCACAAACTTCTACTTGAACGATCCCCCATCGTAGAGCGACTGGTACATAGCAGCACGTGCTACGCCTAGGCCAAGCGCTACGTGTGTGTTTCAGTTGCTGCTCATTTTGGGGCTGGAGTGCTTGGGTTGACGAAGTGTTGTGATGTATAGCATGTTAAGGTGTTTTGCTGTGGAAAGCCTGAGGCACTGAACAGCAATGCTATGAGGTCATTGGGTTCTAAAGTAGAACATTATGCTGTGGGACACAGAATGACAGTGCCAGTTGTCATGTGATATCCTCCGCCAGAGAGCACAGTCGGTCTATGCTCAGATGCTGAGTCATGGTTCATTTCAAATAAAGACAACTTCTACAAAACTTATATTGTGAAGCAGCATCTTTACAAAGTTGGCGACAGGCTTGCTTGAACCCTGGAACTTAGAAGAACCTACGCAACGCTATCTGCATTCTGGACATCGTAACCACTGACTGGCAGTGTTAGTGAAGAAGAGGACACGGAACGTTTAGCAGCGCAAGTGTTTATCTACCAATAAGAGGTTAGGCTGCATTAGTTTATGGAGACATTAGAAGATATATGCAAGTACATTTACCCTACAGTGACCCAACCGTCTGATTCCAGCTGTTAGTAGTGTCCCATGCCACTGGAACGCAGCACACCTTCTCCTGATTCTGGTGCTACATGCGTCCTTACGTCATCCTTGGCACCCATTTTTAATTGGGCAAGTCGTCGCACACAGTGTCTGCCATTTTGGTTTGGGCGGTTGAATTCCAGTTGGTTGCCATTTTGCATCGTTTTATTTACAACTGCCATGCCGGCTTTATGTCTGCAATTGGAGTACAGCGTGTTGAGGTAGCTTTTAGTGCTCACAGCTCAAACCTATATGGGGCTTATTTTAACGGTGATGTGCATATCCTCAACCTACTTGGAGTATATTGCAACTGTGAGGCACTCTAACTATATTTCATGCGCATCAGTGTGTTTCCGGTTGATACCTCCAACTGCAGTGATGCACATACTTTCAGTTTTATGCATTTCTTACAGTGAGGTGTTCAATTTACACAGTGCATACCTTTTTAAGAGACAGTTTTTGTCTCTGCGGTCAACTTCATATTCAGTGACAGCACACTTTATCAATTTGAGTTCAAAATTAACAGGGAGATGTGCGAAGGCAGTATTATCTAAGGAGAACGCTAAGAGTCCTAAGGAAGATAGTTCAGTGGTAGCCAGGTTAAGAAATACAAAAATTCCTCCTTGTAAATTAACGGGAGAGAATGAGTCTGGCAAAATGGACAATGTGAATAAGTCTAACCCTGCAAATAGTAGGAAGTGTTATAGATGTGGAAGCAATTATCATTTACCTAATTATAAAAATTGTCCTGCAAGCAAAATGTGGCATTATGGGCCATTTTTATTCAAAGTTTGTCAAAAGAAAGCAAAAAACTAATTTGGCGACAAAATGTATTGATTCTAAAGTTGAGATTCAATTTAGCTCTTCTGATAATGCTGATCTTAACTTATGGTTATTGAATGTACATGAAGATATTTTTGTGTAAAAGGAAAAATACTATATTTGATGTAACATAACTATTGAGGTGTGGATATCGCTATAGTTGCAGATTCAGGGTCGCCTTCTACAATAGTGAATAAAGAAGTGTGGCAGGAAAAATTCATTCCAGTTTCAGGTGACAAATTAGAGAGAGAGTGGATATTGTGCCCAAGACTTCAACTGGAGAGCCAATTGAAATGGTCGGGTTAATAGTATTGTTGTTCAAATTTAAGAATCGAGAAACTTTAAGCAAATTGTATGTGTCATTCACTGGACCTTCTGTACTTGGTTGGAACAATCTAGGTGACCTAGGCATCACGCTTGATCTTGTTCTTGCAGCCTGAGGATGTGTTTAGCTTAAGTATTTTCCAAAGGTGTTCTTGGGTAGAATAGAGAAACTGAAAGGTTTTTTTTAATCATAAAATACAATTGAAATCTGGAGCTGAACATTGTATACACATGTTTAGAAAAATTCAGTTTTCAATAAAAAGTGAGGTAGAGCTTCAGAAGTTATGAAAATCTGGTTTTATTGAACCAGGAGAAACTTCAATATGGGTTGTACCATTAAAAACAAGCATTGGCATAGCCAATAGGTCTCGCCTTTGGGACCTTATAAGTGTTTAGCCATGCAACAGTTGCATAACTAAATACTCATAAGGTCCCAAAAGCGAGACCTATTGGCTATGCCAAGTGGCCGTGCGGCCGCGAAAGTGATCGCGATCAAACATCAAAGCGGCCGCGAAAGTGAAAGTAATCAACCAAGAAAAGCGATTAGGAATTTAAGATTGTGCATAGAACTCAGAGGTCTTAACAAGAGCATTTTAATCGATCAGTTTCCTCTACCAAAAATAAGTGATATTCTCTTGTGGACTAATGGAATAAAATGGTTCACTACCATTGATCTCACTGCTGCGTACAATCTGGTTTAATTGCATCCCAAGAGCAAGAGCCTTACTACTTCTGTAATCCCATTTCGATGGTTCCAAGAGTACCTTTTGGTTTGGCCTCTGCGGCTGCCATGTTCCAGAGACTTATGCATGTAATTTTCAAAGATATTGGTGTCCTCCTGGTAATGGGTAGAAGCATAGAGGAAATTGATGGGAAACTCACAGGTGATGACAATTTTGGAGAAAAAGAGCTTAACAGCTGAGTTTAGTAAGGGTAAATTTGCACAAGAAAATAACTTATTTGGGGCATGAAATAACTAGAGTGGGCGTCGACCCTAAAAAAAGAATTTCTAGAGGCAATCAAACAAGCTCCTGCTTCTAAATTAAGAAATACATTTGAATGGTCGGAGCAATGTGAGCATGTACTTATGTCTATCAAAGCAGACGCTTGTGATGCTCCACCTCTGCATGGTTTCGATCCAGTTTTGCATAGTATTGTCATCACATATGCAAGTGATAGAGGTATTTGAGTGCTCTTGACCCAGAAGGAAGTGAAAGGTTTAGAAAGAACTATTGCTTTTGCTTCTTGCTCGGTTACTCCTATAGAAGAGAAATATTCTGTAAGTGAGCGATAAGCAAAAGCCTATGTTTCAGACAGTACATTTGGTGCAACAGAATCTTGTTGCGCAATGACCAAAACCGCTTACAACAGTGTTATCAACAAAAGGGCTATATAATGCCATTCCATGTCTTGCATGCATGTGGGTACGGTTGTTAGACTACAATTATGAGGTGCAATATGTACCAGGGTGAATAATGTAGTGCAGACTTTTTAAGTTGCGTGCCTTTGCCCTTAAAAGAAGTACGTGAGAAGGAGTTGGATACATTTTGTGTTGCAAATATTCTGGATGAGGTACTGAGCAGTTCAGAGAATGAATGGCTGCAAGCCTAAAGTTTGGATGAAACTCTGGTGGAAATAAGCAAAAGAATCACAGAAGGACGGGCAGAACAAAAACCTGTGCAGCAGAATGTAGCTATTTTTTGGGAATTGAGGCTTGAGTTGTCGTTTGAAGGCGATTTGATTATGAGAAATGGCCGAGTGAACCCTCCTGTTACTTTAAGGCACAAAATCCTGAATACTGTCTTGGTGGACATTTGGGCATAGACAAAACAAAAAGCAGAGTAAAGAATTCTTACTGGTGGCCAGGTGTAGGTTTGGAAGTCGAAAGGAAAGTGAGAAATTGCACAGCTTGTGAAAATTCTGAAAATACACACTACTTTTAAGCAACCTTTACATCCCATAAGCAGTCCCGGTATGTCTTGGGTGAGAATAGGCATTGATGTAGCGGGGCCAGTGTAGGAAATGGTTAACATAAATACCTGATGGTCATTGTTCATCATTACTCTAAAAGGTCAGAGGTGGATATTGTTCACAAAGAGAATGTGGGAACCATAATATCATTTTTAGAAAAGGTATTTTTGAAAGAAAGATTATCTAAACTTATTATAAGTGACAATGGTCCTCCGTTTACATCAGAGGTCTTCAAGAAATTCTAAGAAAAGAATGGTATTACACATAAAACCACTTCACTGTACCATCCTGCTGGCAATCATGCTGTTGAAAAGGTCATCCGCCTAATTAAGAGTATGATACAACTGGACAATAGCAATGAGCTGAATTGGAGGAAGTAGTCCCTTCATAATATTTGGGCTTACAGAGTAACTTCATTTGAACTAATAGGATGTAGTCCTTTTATGCTAATGAGGAGGAGGCACCCATACCATGGAGAATGTAGGATAGATGGTAACGGATAAAAAAGCTGATTGGTCATCGGGTGAAGTGAAACAAAATTGAAGCATTCATAAGAATTGTGCAAAGTATATTATGATGCTAATCATGGAATTAAATCTGTACACATTTAGATTGGAGACAGGGTTAGGGTGAAAAGGAAAGGTGTATTGATGGGTCAAAGCCGTTTTTCACATCCTTTAATTGTAGAGAAAATATTCTGTAACTGAAGTTAAATGATGGAAGAATTTGGCATCTCTCAGCTATTTCTTTGTGCAAAGGGAAGAAGAGGTCAAAGCAAATATCTGTAGAACATACACACAGACAGAATAAGCGTAAGTTTGATTGGTTGACTGAGAGTGGTGGAAGTGATCGCTTGCACAATAGGGAAGTTGGAGAGAGAGAGAGAAGGTTCTGTGACGCCACAGCAAACACCCATACCACACCCTAGTAGGCAGGAAAGGAATTTGTTAGATGAGTTGACTGAGAGTGGGGAAAGCGAACAAAGTTTTGAGAATTTTTCCGACAAAGGTGGGGTTGAGGGAGCAGAATTCTTGATAGAGGGTTTAAATACGGAGGGCAGTTCTCATAGAGGTGATTATCCACATGGTGAAAAAAAAAATGAGTAAATTTGGGTGTGTAGTAGAAAAAGCAAATAAATTGTGTGATTTTATTTGTGATTAAAGAACATGAAATTCTAATCTATCTACTATTAGTATAAGCATTAACATTATTGTTTCTACAAATGTGTGCCATTTTTACATTGGAATGGATATAGTTTTAAAAATCATGTGTAAGGTTGCATACTATGTCCTCTTATAGAGTGATCGTCCGAGACTGAGACTAATTAAAGTATTCCTTAAATCACTTTGTTTCAGTGTTAGTTTTACTGCCTCTGCAATAAACAACAAAGGTATATGCAAGTGTTCCTCTGTGGTCTCCCCATAGAAAAAAACATAACATTTATTTTAAGCTAGTTGAGCAACCAAAGCCAACACGTGACTACCTAGCAGTATTTTAAACTAATGCATGTCCAGTACCTAACCAATGCAAAATAAGTGCCTAGCATGTTTTCCTGGTGAGCCCAACTGTGCGTTTTTGACTGGTCTCTGTTTTTAGTTTATCATTATATACTTTGGTGCCACTTGTGATGCTTGTTCATATGGAAAAAAAAATTGGTGGCATTAGCAGAAGGTATTTAGTGTATTATGTCATTGTATTTGTACAGTCTCTTCTACCATTAGTATGGCCAGGAAACATTTTCATACTTTAGGCACCCTTTTTGCATGTTTCTCAGCTTTCCATCGATTGGTTGTTGTGTTTGTTTTAGTATGGTTAGTTGCAGTTTCGGGGTGCAGAGGTACAGGGCAGACCAGGACTACTGGATTTGGTCAAACGTAGTTGAGGTAGTTTAATGGGGTGTATCCTCATGCCTTCGGAAACTAGACCCTTTGAGCACTTCACTTTCAGAGTAGCAAGGGTGAGCAGTCAAAGACCTCTTAATGAGGTCATGTGGGGGGTAAGAGCACAAAAGTCAACAACCAACAGACACAATAACATGTTGCAAAACAAGTGCTTATCTTTTAGTTGAAAAAGTACTATAATCACACAGAAAAACAAAATGATACTTGAAGCAGTTGTGGTTCACAGTTATAGGGTTGTAATCCTGTTGGCGATCATTAGTAAGGCACCACTCTTATGTGACTTACCCAGTGCATGAGCAGTATTCCTGTGCCTGCTATGAGGGCATGCTTTGTGAGCCCGCCTGGTCACAGCACAGGTTCTGAGTATCCAATTACCAGGTAAAGTGTTCGGCCTCTGTGCACACTCTAGATTAGCGTGCTGTCGGTGCTGAACCAAAAATCAGAATACTAGTTTTACTTGGAAGAGTTTGGTACACGGCAGCTCATTAACTTTATGGAAAACTGCTGCATTTAAGAGAACAAGCCTGGAATTTACTAACTCTTCAGGGTGTGAGGAGGGATTGTCACAAGGAAGCAAGAAAATTAGATCTGCAGTTGAATATTAGTTAACAGGAGACTGTGCCTTCAAAAAGTAAATGTATTTACCTGGCAAATTTAACATTCATGTTCCGTTATAGATCAAGCTTATTCAAAAGGATTGTGGTAGGGAGTGATGTGTAAAAGGCTTCTTTGGATTGGGCAAAGATATGAAATCATGGGTATTTGCTTGTGCACACTAAACAAAAACCCAGTAACGTGGGCGTGTCCCTACGTGCTGACAATCCTTTAGGTTCAGAGGGCAGGGAGTTTTGTTTTATGCACAATCAATGGCTGTCTTTGCTTGTAGAATTTGAGGAAGAAATTTGGAATAAGAGTGGATGCCTTTGGTTCCAACGTGCTTATATGCAACTTTCCGTTCTTTGGTGTGATGAATATTTCAAGATCTTGAATCTTTGCTGGGGCTCAAAGGGCCCAGTACTTTGGTGTGGAAACTCCTTGGAGTGACTTGTGTGAGCTGTTGGTTGGAGAAGGGCAGGCGCAGTTTCATCACTTGTAATCTAGCGTGCAGAGGGACGTGTGCACAGATTCAATGACGGCACAGCGGGGCCTGATTTGATGGAGAGAACTTCTTCCTTTTTAGGTCTCGCCTGACCCAGCGCATGCGCTGGTCTGGCGAGACTTTTTGAGAGGGCTCCAAAAAGTGCTACCAGGCCTGCCTAGAGCTACAGTGGTTTTCCGCGATTACTTTTGCGGCCGCACAGCCGCTTTGATGTTCGATCGCTTTCGCGGCCGCAGGGCCTCTTGGCATAGCCAATAGGCCTCGCTTTTGGGACCTTATAAGTATTTCGTTATGCAACTGTTGCATGGCTAAACACTTATAAGGTCCCAAAGGGGAGACCTATTGGCTATGCCAATGCTTGTTGGACTTAATTGTCTGTGTGAGGGGAGGGACGAGCAGCTTATTTCCGGACACATCTGAGGGGGCTCGAGAATTCTTGTGAACCCCCTGTCGTGAAGTGATTCTAGAACCGCTTGGGCACATGATGGATGCAGCTGTGGGGGCGGGGGTCCTTATCAAACATTCCATAAGTAAGGGGTAGTTGCGCGGGAGTGCACGGCCAATGGTTTCGGAACTACAGGAGACCATGTCCGGTCAAAAGCAAGATTTTACTTTAGGTAATGAGGCCTTCCACATGCGCTCCCATTACACATCTTTCTGAGGCCGTTCATAAATGGGGAGGTGAACATGGAAAGCCTGTGTTTATCCAGTGCAACAGATCTCCTTGATGGGTTAGAGATGAAGGCTCGCACCTGTGTTGGTAATTTGAATGTATTCTGTAGAGTTTAGAGGAAAGATTCAAGACTGGAGCGAGCCTCTCCAGGCTTGTATGTGACGTGACGTGACATGGCGTGACGTAAGGACGGTGCTACAGGGACTGACGCAAAGTGGTGCGCATCGAGTCTAAGGCCCCCCTGGTACTGCCGCATGCAGGCCTTGTAAAAGTAACACTTGTAGGAGCAGATTGCCAGGACCCCTCTATCCGTAGCTTCCCGAGGCACTGGACATTGTGGGTCCATCGGTTTCATTATCTGAAGCAGTTTCATTGCTGCACAAGCTTGTGATATTTTTTTCCTGCGGACTTCCTCCAGTCTGGTACTGACTGCATCTCTCCTGTTCCCATCTGTGTCCACCCTTCTGGTAAGAGTTTGCTGTCGGGGACACTCAGGAAAATTCTGTTGAGATTCAAGGTGCGCGAGAAAGTGAGATGATCACTTCAGGAGAGTATTTTCTTGTGAATCATTTGTCCTTTCAATTCTGAAATAGTCATTTTCTAGCATTGAGCCTTTTTAGTGTAATCGTTACTTTTCTAATTAATGATCACGTGCAGTGAAAGAAGATTCCTGGCTGAACGCTGGGAAATCGCTGTCCTTGGCTCTGCTGAAGCTTCAGTCCCTTTTTAAGTCCGAATCTAGTTTATTTTAACATTTGTTTCTGCACATGCGATCATATAAACTGAAAGTCAAACCATAATAAGAAAATTTGGGGTCGCAAATTGTTTCGGAAAACATCCTGTTACATGATGCCTCGGCCTGCGTTATCATCTCGATCTAACCCGCACTTACTAAGCATGTTTTAAGAGCTAGGGGAAGGAATTGTTTGGGGAGAAATGAGCGAGTTTCAGGCGGATATAGGGAGGTCTATACTAATCACAGAAGTGGAAAAGGCCAGGAATGACCAGCAGAGGGATGGATGCTTGTGTGATGCCAGAAAAGAGTCCACGTGATATCTATTGATTCAGCAGTAGGATAAATGGGCCAACTGGAGGGGCTGAGCGTCTCACCATGTAGATTTGTGCGGAGACATTTTTCTTGTAGGTGGGCAGTGTTGGCATTTGTCCATTTATTCCTTCTGAAACCTTCACTGTAACTTTTATTTTCTAGCTTCTCGTTGACCAGGGCACAGGCTGACTTCGCTCCATGCAATTTCCTACTGCGTGCATTTTTATAGGGCTAAATAGCCCACTGGCGCAGCTATGTTCATGGAGTGCGTGGGCTGCCAGATTTTTTCCTATGTGGGAAGTGAGTTTTGAGAAACTTCCTACGTTTTAAAAACTAATTTAATTGAGACCATAGCAGACAAGTGTTAGTTTCTGACGAGTCTGCCAAGTGCTCATACACACGTCTACTCGTTTCTGTGCATGGTTGATAGATAACAGTAAATGTGAGGTGTTCTCCAACCTGGAAAAACGAACCCACTTGGCAATCCTTCAATATATTTTTTGTACGTTGAAAAAAGTACATCCAAATGTGAATAAATACAGTGAATAGATAACCGCGTTGGTTGTAGCTACGCCTATTTTTTTAAACTCTAATTATATCCCTTGCTTTAATTTTTTTCAATGTGTTTAGAGGTTAGTCTTGGAATTTACTGTGTGATTTTGAAAAATGTTATTGGGGCCTGATGGGTAGGTAGATGACTAATACCCACGTCAAGATAGTGTTAACCAGTAGGGAAGAGTTGCAAGCTCAACTTTGGCAACACCATGCTCGCCTTTACTGAAACATATTGACCACATTAAAAACTGATGTAGGATTTATGTCCGCCATTAACTCCGTCTTTTAAATTGCCTTTCTGGTAATATTTCTGTATGGAGTGAGTCATTCAGTCGTAGGTGCATGAGGGAGTGGTCTCTGAAATTCTGATTTTGCTTTCAGGGATTGCTATTTCAGCCTTATCTCACCATGTGTGTTTGTGCAAGGTTGGGCCTGGCATAGACTGGAACAGCTGGATAACCTCTTAGGCATTCGTTTTCCACATTAGCAGGAATCCTTCTTAACAATCTCAACAAATCATTTTCTGCTTAGCGGTAAAAAAAAAACGTGAGGAATTTGTTAGGTGTACAATACTTTTGTAGTGGAGGGGAATTGGCATTGCCACTCTAACTAATGGAGACATCTAGGAACTGAGAAAGATGGAGTCTAATTCCACCCCAGCCCTACTGGCCTATCAGACTCTGCTGGACGTTGAGAAATCTTCCACGTTTTCCGTACCTATGGTGGGCAAACTGGCCTCCCAGTGGCCTGCTTTCCAGGAATTTCAAGTGCAACTCAATATACAAGGCAAAACGCCTGTTCCAGAACGGAAAACATCCTTTCCACATTGTACCCTTGCCAGTTCTCTTTAGACTCTAAGAAATGCTGACACCAAGACCATTTCAAGAGAAATTGATGTTTACTTTGTGTTCAAAATTTCTTAAACAATAACAGTGGCACATTATCAGCCAGTGTAGACCAGGTTCAATTAATAAAAATGCTAATGACCGGTGTGTGGAATAGAGATACAGGTTAAGATTATGTATTTCCCATCAAATACTATTTCGGGATATTTCTTTTCGAGCTGACGAGCCAGGGATTAGCGTGCACTACAAATACTGATTGATTGACTCTGCAAGTACCAGATTGATTTGTTTCTGGTTCACAACTGTTTGTTTGACCCTTATGGGCTGGCCTTACTGCTCTATTTTTTTTTGTGCATTGCACAGATTGGCCACAGTTTATGCCACTAACTCTGTGCATGGTTTCTTGTGAAAAATAGGAGACCTGGGGTAAATAGATCATAAACCGATCCATATGTAACGATCCGTTTTGTAACCATGCATGTGTAGCAGAAAATTGTCATTAGGGCCTACCCTGGACCCTTTTGTGCCTTCAACATGGACCAGCGTCCTATTCCACTCCTGAGAAGTATATCACGGCGGCTGTTGAATGGAGTCTGATGCCAGTTGTTAGTGCCATTTTACCTGAACTGAGAGCCCAGTATGGCGTGCATTGCTGCAGCACCATTTCCTACCTCAATTGTTATGTAGCTTGTTGTGTGAACACATATGCGATTTGATCCAGGGTTTTTTGGGCCCACTTGCTTACCATTGATCCTCCAATGGACATTTTTGCCCATCTGGGAGGTGATGGGAGTTAGCATTAACAGTCAATCAAATTTCAGTTAACAGTGCAACCCATTTGGCTGCACAAGGAGGACCAGGAATTGGTAGCCAAATTCAAAAGGTTTATTACAAATTAATAATCCCGTTCAAATAAACAACTCTTAGTACCATACTATAAAGACACAGAATGACAGCAGAGATCCCCAGACGTCAAAAGAAATTAAGGTGAATTAGTATCAAAACAAACATTTCTGTGACTGCCATGCAAGACAATAACATTAAGATCTGGTGCTCAGAGACCAATCTAAGACGCTCTCTCCTGTACATTAGTAAGCTACGAATTCAGAGTTGAAGTGTGGCTTAGGTGAAGGAATCTTAGCAATTCAGG
The DNA here is from genome assembly GCF_964204655.1 of Triturus cristatus. Taxonomy (NCBI): domain Eukaryota; kingdom Metazoa; phylum Chordata; class Amphibia; order Caudata; family Salamandridae; genus Triturus; species Triturus cristatus. Next base: position 1,151,256,851 of record NC_140583.1, on the reverse strand, counting down.
GAAACTCCATAAAGGAAGTCCGGTCAGGACACAAAGAATTCAAATAGGAAAACGTTAGCATCTCAGAAGCTCATCAAGAGTGTTCTATAGGTCAAGAATAAGAGTCCGTCTAAGCCGCACTTAAGCAAAATTCGGGGGAAGCATTTGGGCATAGTACCTCTCAAAGTACATTAAGCTAGCAATGACTCAAGGAGGGAATCAAGGAATAGTGTCTGCAAGAATCCGATCAGCATCAGAGCAAAGATGGAAAGGGATCTGTAAAGGGGACTGCAGAGACAGTGAGGGGTCTAGTCGGAAGTCCAAGGGGAATGGTATATTATAATAGGTAATGTCCATTGGGCGACACCTCCTCGATCACATCATCAAGGGTCCCTTGAAATCCACAAATTATAATGTTGAAGACTGCAACATTTTCAGTTTATTCCACCTGGGAATTAGATCTTTCACTCAAACACAGGTAGGTTGTAGCTTTCACACAATAATGCATTCAGTTAGCACTCTGCCTCTCTATGTACCTTCCATCAAGGTCCTTTTCTTAGGCCCTATCTCTAATACAGTATTGGATCTATTCTAAACTAAACATTAATGTGAATACCTGCAAGAAATGCCAAATTAGCAGAAAAATGAAATCCGCTTTATGCAGCATTGTGAGATACAGGCCAGCTCATGTTAAGCTTAGTATTAACTTCAATGGTGCACATTTAATATGCGTGTTAACATTTAAACATAAATGAATATTCATTTCAAATGCATTAAATTTCATACTATATATAATTTTTCAATAAATCATTATAATGCTCCATGATGGCTATGGCAGGGCTACATTTAAATCAAATATATGGAATGTTGATGCACACATTATATAAATGTATCTTTTCTAGTAGGATTACATTCTACATATATAAAAGTGTTTAATCACAGTTTCAATTCGTCAAATATTATTCACGTGAAGTAGCTCTGACGGCACAAGAAACCAAGCACTGTAAAATAATTTCAACAAGATTAGAGCCACAGGACAAAAAACTCCTGCACTCTGAGGTCTCAGCAAAAGCTGCCCTTCACCTATGCTTAAAGATAGGTTCGCCCCTTTACCTTAAATCATGATGACTAGCCGTCAGTTAGCTTAGGGTGGCATCCATCATAAACCTAACAGGCCTATGGTCAACCCATCTTCTAAACAACATAACATACCTGCACCTCTAACCGCAACTGCATACTACCTCCCCAGCACTAGTGATCCAGATGACTCTGAGTGCATCATGAACTCCTCCTTTGGCCCCATGGCCTCCTCACACCCCCCCCCCCCCCCCCCACCCCTGAATATAATCGTTCCCTCGATCACTCAGACGAATAGAGAAATATCTACTGGTAGGTTTAAAACTAGCCCCACTCACGAGGGCGTCAAGCTCTCCGGCACAAAGAGTCTGGGACCCGCGGACGCCCATCGTACATAGTCGACAACCCAAACTGAACTTGTAGCTGTGACATCTTCTGTACCGTCTCACTGTGTTTACTCTGGGCTCATCTCTGCTTCCAGATGCTCTCTACCTGCGCTCTTTAAAGCTCTGTGAAGTCTGCCAGCTTAAAGAATAGTCTGCTTATGGGGCATGCCCTTGATCCACATCTTTCAGAGCGTGCCAGACAAGCCTCCAATGGTGTGTCAGGTTCAGCCACGCTGCTGACCTTCCTTACCCAGCATGCTAGTCATCTTGGCACACAAGGACCACTGCAAATGGAGGGCAAGATTCTTTTTAACATTAGATTTCCCTGCCACCTGGGCTAAAGTGCCAGTGTGTGGATACAAGTCGGATTTAAGTTGTTTAAGTCCTCTGCACTCCTAGGTACTTGATCAGCTAATGCCTTTTCAGTATATTAAAATAGAAATTAATGAACTTCAGTGCCTCTGACCAAGGTGCCTGACTCTCCCCAGCCCTACCAGCCAGCATGCAAAGTGTGGCTCCTTGAAGACCTTTTTGTGGATTTTTTTTAGTAAAGCATAGGCTCTGTTGTGTAGCGGAGCTCAATTGTTTGCACTTGCAGCCATATTCCCCTCAGGGTTTCAGGAGATGGCTGCTGTTAGAAATGGGGGTTCTGGTTGGCTAGGGTATGTCCCTAAGCTTGGCAGAACCCACCACTCTAGTCCGGGCAAGTCGGATGCACACCAGGATAGCCTGTGCTCACCCTCTGGTAGCTTGGTGCAGAGCAGACAGGTTTATTATCAGAGACAATGTGTAAAGCATTTGTGCGACATACTCACACAGCAGCACAATAAATACACTACAAAGAGATTCCACACATAATTATGTAAAAATAGCTTTCTATATTGTACATCAAACGAGACCAAAACAACATAAATCATACCATTAGTGCATGTAATGCAAATGGATTTAGAGACACACACATGAATCACAAAATGTAACCATAGGGCACAGGAGCACTTGCACTCATACTAGACAGGTTACGGTAAATTCTGTGAGCCCTAGGCAATCAACCTTCACATCAGTGAACACCTGGAGAGAGACAACCTGCTCCCAATAGGGTTTCAGAGCCAACCACAGCACCAAGACCACCCCGATTGCTGCCACAGATGACATCCGCACCCTACTCGACCGAGGCGATTCAGACGCCCTGATCCTTCTCGATCTCTCCACAGCATTCAACACAGTGTCCCACCAAGCACTCATCAAGAGCCTGGACCAGATCGGATCAAAGAAGCACTCGGATGGCATAATTCCTCAGGGGGTGTATTCAGAGAATCCGTCTCACCCCTCTTCACCTTGCAACCTAAGAGCACCATCTATGGCATCCCTCAAGGTTCATCCCTTAGCCCCACCTTCTTCGAAATCTACATGACGCCTCTAGCCCACATCATCTGATCCCACAACATCAAATTGTACAACAAGGACACCCAGTTCGTCCTCCCACTCTCAGCAGACCCCACCACAACGAAGACCAACTTCCATAACTGCATGAAGAACGTTTCAGCGTGGATGAAGGACAGCTGCCTGAAGCTCAACATAGACAAGATGAAGTGCTGATCTTTGGCAACCATAACTTCTTCTGGAACCACACCTGGTAGCCCGCCGAGCTGGGACCTACCTCCACGCCTAATGACCATGCCCGCAACCTCTGCATCATCTTGGACAGCAAACTTCCCATGAAACGACAGATCGACACAACCTCTTCGGCCTGCTGCTACATGCTCCGCATCCTCCGAAGGATCTTCAAATAGTTCCACCCAAGGACCAGGAAAACAGTCACGCAAGCCCTTATCAGCAGCTGTCTGGACTATGGCAAAACACTGAACACGGATACCAACAGCAAACCCATGAAAATGCTCCAGATGTTACAGAACTCACCGGGTAGACTGATCCTCAACCTGCCCAAAAGGACCCACATCACCCAGCAGCTGAAAGACCTCCGCTGGCTCCCCATCCAGAAAAGTTGTCAATTCAAACTACTGACACACACCTACAAAGCCCTCCACGACCAAGGACCAGCATACATGAACCACGGCCTGAACTTCCACCAGCCAACACTAAACCTGCGCTCCAACTCCCTTGCATTGGCAGAGACACTGCACATCCGCCGTAGCCACAGCGGAGGACACTCCTTCTCCCACCTCGCTGCCAAGTCATCGAATGCCCTCCACCTCCAAACATCTCTCTCGCTGATGGACTTCGGGAAGAAACTCAAGACCCAGCATCTCAGCACCTTGATACCCTCAGGGGTGCTAAGCCGTGCTTTACAAGTACCGTTTGATTGATTGAATGCTGAAGTTGATGGAAAAGTGAGCAAAAATGTAGCCTCTAGAATGCAAGGTGTCTGCCACATAGCTGGAGCTGACCTTCGTACAGTTGGGCAATGGCACACTTTGGATGCATGTAAAATTCTGCTGCCAACTGCGCTCAGCTTCTGACCACCCCACGAGCTGTAGGAGGACTCCTCTTGTATGCTTTGCTGGACCTTACAAAGCTAACCACTTTTGATCTCATAGGTCTGGCCTCTCTGCCTTGTTATTAGTTTTGTCGTTTAAGTCAACTTTACAGAGGATCCAAGTGTTCCAGCAGGGACTTTTATGCTGATTCATTTGTACTTTTTAAGGTACTGTCCTTGATGGCCCAAGAAAGGGAAAGTGGCAATGTCGAAATGGATCGTTGGCACTGCTACGCACACTTTGAAAGATGGCATTGGATGGCACTGAAAGCATTAAGCTTTCTTTTTAATCCTGTTTTAAAATACTTTTTTGATAGCACAAATGTTTTATCAGTTTCTATATTTGTTACTTTTGTGTATTTTTTGTAATCATGTAGAGATTTTAATTCACTATCATGACTATTAAATTCAGTTCAATATTGGCGACTATATTTTCTGTGCTTTTAGAATGTATAAATTCAAGTCGGTCAGTAGTTCGAGGTTACAGGAGAGTACAGTCCGAAATCCTTTTGTAATGTCGTCCATGCTGGGTGTGTGCGCCGCATGGTGTAGGCGATGGACGTTGGGGTTTTGTAGGCTGGAATGTATTTGCTTAATGCACGAAAGCCATCTGATTGTGCTGACTGCTTTTTAAACAAATGTTGCTTAGCACAGCATGATCTCCCGTGCGAAGTCTTTGAACTCCTGCGTTGCTTAGATCAGTATTTAATCGTACTACAGCTACTGTTTTTCTTGGCAAATGAGGCAGATGCTAACACATTGCACATTTGTATGCTATATCACGTCTGCGCTATCGTTTTACAAAGAGAAAATGTAAAATAATCTCTTGTGCTAAGAGATCATGGACGTCAATTAGGGGTCGCCAGAGGTCGCAGCTGCCACCCCTAGCTTGATGCTTGCGACCTCTGTCTCTGCAACCCCTGGCCTCAGAGGTGGCAAAGGCAATGCCACAAAAAAGAAAACCGAAATGAAAACGTGCTGGGATGTGCACTGTTTACTTTCTGCAGCTAAGGCTGCATATTACCCCGGTGAAACAAGTTTGCAGCAGTGCCATGTATAATCTGCTGAAGAAAATTAAAAAGATGAAATACAAATACACGTTTGAAGAAGATGTTGCAGATTTCTATTATTGTGAACGCATGCAAAATTGTGTTTGACTAAAAACCTCATCTATGGGCTATAGCGGGTGATAATGGCGTTCAAGTGATACTGATAAAAATGCGTTTATGAGCTAAGAAACAATGTATGTCAAATGACATTGTCATCATAGGTCTACATAAAGAAACGCCGGTTGAAAAAAAAACATCTTTTTGTGCGTCTTTTTGTAATTTTCCAATACATTTTATCCTAAAGGTAAATACTAGGGAAATATTAAATTTGGACTTTGAGTTATAAATAATTTTGACTTCCTAGGGTTATTTTGAGTTTGTGGCATTATTCTTTCTTCTTCCAACAAACATAATTGTTTGTGCGTTATAAAATAGAAATGTGTAATTCCCATCATGTCAGTACCCTATTTAACTTGTGGGTGATATATACAATAGACATCTATCTATGTTAGTAACCTGTTAATATATATTTGAGCCTTTAAGAGTCTCTTCGGCATTGTTAGTTCTTGTGATGTCAGCAGGATTAAGGGCATGTGACATCACTTCCAGGGAGGATACATTGTCCGAATATATATCACTTTCTGTGATGTCACTGGGTAAAAAGAATATTATGTGATGTCACTCCCGCTACTCCTGGCATTTTACCGGAATTGACGCCCATGTAAGGAGATCAGAATGTTGCACAGCACTCAGTGCCTCCTTGTACTCGGGCCCTTGCACTCCTTTGTCCAGTGCACAATCTAACGCTACTTTTTCTCCTTCACCTACCTACATTTTTCCTCCATCTCCTACTGCTCTCATTGCAGCCGCTGATATTGCAAAACGCCATCCACCAACACTGGTCCCCACATACTCCACAGGGCAAGTCTAGTTAGAGCCAAAAGCACACATGGGAGTTCCTTGGTCAACAGTGCTTATTTTAAGATGGTGGTTGCAGGTGAGGCCCACCAGCACTTACTTAATAAACACACAAATGAAAAAAGGAGGTTAGAGAAGTACAGAAAACAGTTATAAAAGGGAGAAATCCGGGATGGAAAGTAACCTACCTGTAACAGTGAGGTAAAGGGTCAGAGACTGTCTTGTAATGAATTAAAGAGGTGTGATGGGGAATAAGGACTACACAGCCAAGGTGTTCGGCACCCTGATGTTCGATAGTGCGGGCATCGGCTACTGAGTAAAACTGTGGACCCGTCACCTACTGTTTTACAAATTAAGCACGGTCATCAGTCCCAAATTGATGGGCACCCTGTAGCCATATGTGGCTTAAACCAGTCCTGAACGAAGTCTTTTATGACCATTTTCCAGACTCTGGGATGGTATTGGCTGCAATGAATCGGGCTCTCCTCAAGATTTTGGCAGTCCCAACCACAAAATTGGGCCCTGTAGGGCATACATCTTTTGTGAATCAAAACCGACCAATCCAAAGTTTTCCCACTGTTGACTGTGGCATCCCAATGTAGTCTAGTATGGATGAGCTGGTGGGCAGCTTTAAAGAGAATGAATGAGGTACTTTGGCTAGCAAACCTATGGTGTTTCGAGTTTTGTTGGTCAAGAGTGGTTGGTGGTTGTGTGTCAGACCTGCATAGACTGCCATTCTTTCCTTTACTGCCATTAAGGGTCCACACTTAGGACACCAGCATTCAACATTTGGGACTGCAGGAGCCAGAAGTCACTGCTCCACACCTGTGCAGACATCACTGCACCAGAATGTGTGGTTTCCTTGCACCCCTTTAACAACTCTTCTTTGATCACTGTGGAGGGGGATGGCAATGCCTGATGTGTCTTGTGAGTCTGGAGGTGGACATTCAGCAGCTTACTGGTCCGTGGGAGTCTCACTGCTATGACGTCATGGGTTACTAGCCCAAAGAATGGAAGGGGTACTCTCCCTGCTGGTGGCTCGGGCGGTTCTCACTGATAAATACATGGAGAGATGTATGTGATGGCAAAGGCCAGCCAGTAGAATTTCAGCAACAGAAGCTCATCGAAATTCATGACATTGGCAATGACTACAAGTGCTATAAATGTGCAATGGACTTGAGTTTTCTCTGTAAATGTCACCTGAAGTAAAAAAAGATCCTTAAAATTCTTTTACCCTAGTAATGTGCTGTCCGTACCACCTGTAGTGATGTAAGTGATCTCCACTAGCATGTAAATAAAGAAGAAATCAAAACCACGCAACGAAGTCACTTGGACACAGGCAGAAAGAAATGTCACCAGGGCTGACCCTTTTTCCAATGGGAACCTGGCTAGATCTAGAAAACAGCGGTTTCCCAAATAATCATTTAAATAGATGTGCTAGTAATTCTCTGAAACAGATGAATACATCCATGCATCTGTACTCCCAGTAACAGAAGTTCATTAGTTAATTGAGGGACATAAAAGACATTTATTTGGTATATTGACCCAGGCTTCCTCTTGGTTGGAGCTATTCATATGTATGTTGGTATTGAACAGACAGATAAATGTAGGCGCAGATGAGATGTATGGGTGCTGACAGTGCAGTGCACCACTGGCGTAACGAAAGTTGAGGGGACCCCCCTTCAAGGTACATGAAGGGCCCCCACTCAGTATTTAAGAGGGAGCACTCAGGCCTGAGTACGGTGCTGAGGGGGCCCCCTGCAGCTCGGGGCCACCCGCACCGCGGGGGCTGCGGGGCCTGTGTTTCGCCCCTGCAGTGCACGGTGATTGGTAAGTGGCCATCAGCAAGGGAGTAGCAAGAAAATTAAAATACTCCCCACTTTGAACCAAAGCTCAAATGGCAACAAGCAAATTAAGCAAATGAGCCCAACCCTCCCTTGAAGAGCTCCCTTGTATCTTCTAGTCGTCATAAATCTATCCATTCATTCTTTCACCATTCCATACAGACGCTGATATCCTCTATTTCATCTTTACAATATGTCATCCTTTTATTCTTTCATCCATCATTTAACCTTTCCTCATTTCATTCATCCATCGCCCATCCATACATCCATCATCCATGCATTCATCCATTTACCCAGCCATCAATAAACCAAGCCATTCATCCATGCTCTCAAGATTTTCCTTTACTCTGCCATCCATTCAACTGTCCATCCACCTTTCCATTTACTCCTCCTTTCACCTGCTCATCCATCTACTCACTCACTAACCAACCGATTCATTCATTCATCCATCCATCCTATCTCCCTTCCTTTCATCCTTTCTTCTCTTCACCTTTCCTTCCATTCAATATTCCTTCCTTCTTTCCTTTTTCTATCTACCCAGCTTTCGTTCTTTCTTACTCCGGCTTGCTCTCCTGTTGATACTGGTATTCCTTCAGGGTTTGTATAATGAGCTTTTGTCTGAGGACTTGCTCACAGAATAGACTCATAAAGAACCCCACCCCTGCTGGGGGGCAGGGAAGGGGGTTCACAACGCCTTTGGCCATCAGTCATTGAAGAGGACACTGACAGCCCAAGTGACGACACAAAACCCAGTTTGATAAATGTGACCACTGCAGGCCACACCCTTGATGTGATGGTCCATCTCCAGAATCTTTCCAAGCAGCCATTGCTTAATCTTTTTACAACCTCTCCTGTGAGCCGCTAATGCGCATAATAAAGTGCAAAGTGAATAAATCTGCAAACTTAATGAGCATCTTTGCATGAAGGATAGTAACATTATAGTTCCTCCGAGTGCTTTAAAAGAGAGCGAAAGGTAAAGGCGACATACAAGTCGCCCTGACAGAATTCCAAGAGAATAATGTTGGTCAATGTGGTAGCAAGCACACTCAATCTGAACAGAAAGTAGAAGTTTGAACATAAACCTGACCTTAAATCAATTGCCTCAAATTAACCTTCCACCATAAATAAATTCATGCAGCAGAAGTCACCAAGATTCCTTAAAAAAATCTAAAGAAAAAACCCAGCATTTTCTCTAAGAGGAAATGCCAACGATTGCCTAATGAGAAGATGGCCGCACAAATTCTGGATATGACCAATATTAGTATCCTCAATGTCCCAGAGGTCCTAAATCACGAGGTGTTTTCTTACTAACATGATGTCTTCCTAAATTTGATGTGGTTTGTGTGGCCTGAAAATGCTTAAGTCTGTTTTCACCTGAATAGGCAACAATACTGTATATAATGCTCCGATATTGTCATGCCACGTTTCCAGAGACGTACAGTGTAGCAGTTTTTTAAAAATTTATTATCATACTAAATTAATTTAAACCATTACGTATACACGTAAAACAAATAAAAGGACCATGAAAGACAAAGGAAGAAGGAAAGTTCTAAAATGATAATACAATATGTTCTTTTAAAATTGCTGCCGCGCAGAGCTTATAATAGAGTTGGACTATCAACCAGTAAATCGCTCCTGGCCGTATTATGCATTGTGATTGTTTGCGCCCGGAGCACCTTTTAAAACGTGCGCTGGGCGCAAACAGTCACAATGTGCCCTATTATGATGAATGCGCTGCCCCAGGGCAGCACATATATGTGAAAACTCTGGAGCAGCTGCTCCGTGTCTTCACAGTGCAGACGGCACCCACCTGCACTTTTACAGGGTAATAGAGATCCCGTTGCAGGTGGGTGCAGTCAGTGACTGCACCCGCACCTGCCTGCAAGGGGATGTCTGGGGGGTCCAGGGAACCCCCTTCACCCTCTGCAGAGGGCTGCTCTCAGGAGGCACACTGACAGTGTGCCACCTTTTAAATGGGGCACTCTCTCAGTGCGCCTGCAGAGGACTGCTTTGACTGTGCGCCCAGGTCTGTAATATGGCACGGGCGCAGAGTCAAAGGAATTCCCTCATTTGCATAGGGCACGCCCCTATGCAAATGAGGGAACACCCTCTGAAGGCAGCGCTGGCGCTTTAAGTGCGCCAGCACTATCTATATCATAGAAGGGGACGCACAAGCGTCCGCGCCCCCTTCTATAATACCAAAGTGCCCCAGGGGCACGCAAAGTGGGCGCAAACGCCTTTTGCGCTCCCGATGCACTTATTGTAATACGGCCCCTGATGCTGCATTCTAAAATCAGGCAAAAAGCAAAAGTGCTAAAAACGAAATATTAAGAGTTCCTGTGTTTATTACTTTTTTAATACTACTGTAATTTAGGTAAATAATTAGACCTAATTCTTTTTGTTGCCAATCTAAAAAAAATTTGGCAAAGTGACTACTGTGCAAAACCATAGTGAATTTAGTTAAACATCAGTACACCAACATAGTTGCACGGATATGGGCCAGTATTTATTGTGGGAGCAGCTTACCCTCATGCTGCATAAACTTGGTTGTCTTACATGGTAACCGAATATTGTGTCTGGTTAAAAGATGTATTACTGCAGGAAGACAAGACCTAATTTGCAGGGCCCTTTAAGCCGAACATAACATTTTTTTGCCAGAGGGGTAAAAGTGGAGAACATGTGCACAACAGATAAAGTATGCTTTCTTTGCTGTAGCCACAAAAACGGCATTGAGTGTCCGTCCAAGACGGCTTGCACGCCGCGACCTAAGGTGGCACCGGTCACCCTGGACCGCCGTCACTGTCCGAGAGCCCGGGAGTAGTGCCGCAACGGAGTGCTGATGAGGCTCCAGGTGGTGGATGCGGCCGGAAGCAGCGAAAGAGGCGTTCCGGTGAGCAAGTGCAGCGAGAAGTGCTGAGGGAGACGCGACCACAGAAGGGCCCACCGGACACGTGGGATAGCAACCCGAGATGGTGAGTAGACTGTTGTGGCTCCTCTGGTCACGTCAGCTGTAGGCTCCCGCCAGCCAAGTGAAAGGGGGCAAAGGAAACGACCACCGGGAGGGGGTGGGGAAGCTCCTGTCTTGGCCTGCCTGACTTCAAAATGGCGGCCGGGACCCCCCCTCCCCCTAACGAGAGATCACGCAGGTGGCACCCCAGCAGCAGGGGGGGGAAGAGACTGGAGAGAGTCATTGAGGCACCTTGACAGGGCTTAAGACGAGGAACAGATGGCCCGGGCACAGTAAGACACGGAAACACCCAGCACATGCCTAACCCTAAGATGGCCGCTGAGTCCTCTCGAGGAGACCCACCATTTCAGGGGCTTAGAAGGACCTAGGCACATATCAGGGACAACTCTCTATGGACGCGTCCTCTCCCCGCCCGCAGCACAAAGAGAGGCCCAGCAACAGTGATCCCTAGCACGTCGTGCTACTACTCTCAGGAAAAAACGGACATCAGCCAGTCCTCGAACACATCCTCCATCCAGTCTACCCATCAGGATATGGAATCTGTGAACCTACCTCTGACCGTGGAGATCTAGCTTTTTTACCGATGCCCGGTGGAGCTACTTGATAGCTAAAGAGGAGATGGTGTGTGGTTTACCCCTTCAGCCGTCACCTACCTAGCCGGTCTTTGGACAGAACTTACTTTGTCTCTCTGTTGTATTCTCCCTCCTACCCCTTTACTCCACCCCCCCTTTCTCCTTTACGCTCCATTTATCCCACCTCTTTGCTCTTTAATTGTTTTTCCCATTGAGACCTAACTGCTAGGCTGATGCCCGGTGGAGCTACCTGAAAGCTAAAGAGGAAATGGGCTGTGGACTTCCCCCTCGGCCGTCACCTACCCAGCCGGACTTTGGGCAGACTCTCCATCCTATATACCTCCTACCCCTTTATCCCATCCCCTTACCCTTCTAAGCTCCATTTATTTCGTCTTCTACACTCTTAAAATGTTTTTCTAGTAACTGATGTAACGTGTAACTGATGTAATTTCTTTGGAACCTTATGTAAAGCACTCTGATACCTCCGGGTCTAGCCTGCGCTATATAACTCTCAAAATAAAAATAAATAAAATAAATAACGGCTTCCAAGAGGGTACACAGTCCTCAGAGAGATATGCCCCCAGGCAGACTAATTAAAGTGCATGTTGGACGGATACTGCAATGTGAGTCGCCAAGTATGGTTGTGGAGACCATACAGCATATGACTGCTTCACTGCACTCGCATGCCTTTTCTGGGCATACTCTGTGCTTTTTCGATAATCCATGAGAGCTGCTTTTTAGCCCTATATTTTTTTTTTTTTTTTTTTAAAGGTGCTAAAATCCAAAGTGGAGGTCCAGGCTTTACCAAGTTTTAGCTTGTGGAGGGCCAATTGCATCATCATTGGCCAAGAAGATTTTCCAGGTGGCTGCCTCTCCATTTCCACCCAGCACCTGTCAGCGAGCGAGGCTTGGGGAGCTGCTCTGCTTCTGACCGGGCCTTGATGGAACAGGCCAAACTCCATTCGGAGTTGTGTTTGGGTTATCTATTGTGGCCAACGAAAAAGACGTAAGAAGAGCACAGAGTGCAGCAGGTTTAGAATGGGTGCATCATTTTCCTTCATTAGTTCTGATCTGTACATTAATGATGGTAGAAATTTGTGTCCGATGACTCAGAGCAGGTAGTTCTGAGATGTGCTGCGGATCTTATTTTGCCGTATTTTGAATGCAAGCTGTAGTTTATTCATAGCGGCTCTTCTGAGTGTTAGATATTCTCTAAATGAAGTTTGCGCATCCTTTAGCACACCTAGATATTTATAGAATTTGACCAGTTCCAATGGTTTATCAAGGACTTTCCACTTGAAGTTTGGATAGGATGAAGAAAAGCAGACCTCTTTGGTTTTGTTGTGGTTTAATTCTAACCCTGGTGTAGCAGTTGTTAGAGAAGGATAAATGTAGCAAATATCCTGAACGTAGCACCTACAGAAAGATAAATTCAATATAAACCCACAAGAACAAAACATTTTTTAAGATGATACCCCATATGCGATCTGAGGGGCTACTTGTTTTCCGCCTTTCCTTCTTCTCAGTGCTCACTGTTTTCTGAAGGAAGAATTTGTCACTCACCTTTGAATTTTGCCCGATTGCTATCGCACAATTGTACTTTCCATTTAGTCTTGTCCTCCTACAGTGTTTTTATAATCCTTTGTTTTCTTGAACTTCTTCTGTGGTCCAGTCTTGATTCTGAAAGAGATGCTTTATATTTAATGTAATTTTCTTCCACCCCTATATTTCTCTTTTCCTTTCTCCCTACTTTCTTTCCATTTTGCAAGCGTGATATTCTGTTTTATTTCGCGTATTGGTGTTCAGGTGCATTAAAGGGTTATTGGGAAAGTGTTTTTGTAATAAACTTGAATATTTTTCTACATTTTATTGCGGCCACAGTGGTGGTCATTGTGCTGCACCAACTGCAATTCCAACTCCATTGATGACGTTTCCTTGTCCACATACAGCTGGGTGAGAACACCAGATCAAATGAACAACCTCAGCATGACCTGTTCCTTCTTATATGAAGAAAGACCAACTCTACATATTGGCGATAAAACCAGTATGGTGGCCTGGTACTCTGCCACGGATGCAGTCGTTCTCATTCTTTCAGCAGTCTGTAAACTCCTGCCAAGAAAGTGGGGGGAAACCCCTGCGGTTTGGCCTTAAATAGCCCTCTCCTCTTACAGTATGTTCCATCCGTAAGAAAAAGTGCACATTTTCAGGTCGAAATGATAAACGGTTTCACTCCTCAAGGCTGTGCATTGACTCAAACTTGGTGGTACCATCGCTAAAAATACAGGCAGACTATGCCTGAATCTGAAGAAGTCGCACAACGTACACAGACCCTGAAATAGTTCCGCTGGTTTCCAGTTAAGCAAATAACTAAGTTCCAATTTGGTTTGCACTGTCCGCAAAGCCAGAGGCGGGGAAAATCCAAAATACTCCCCCGGCTGCTACCTCCGACTATGTATCACGAAGTTAGTCATTCAGTCAAAATTCCAAAATAAAGTACAAACAAAACACCATTAAAGTTCTGGGTCCACGAATGTGAAACTTGCTCAGTGCCACTTCTGAGAGGTCTACCCAGCCTTCCATCCTCGAATAGCACTTATTCAGTTAAGCTTGTGACATCATTCAGTCACTACAAGCAATCCTTTTGCCTTCACTCCTCTCCAAGAATGATCAGATCTGAACACGTGCAAACCACATAATTCGTAAAATACAACAATAGGTGATCACACTACATGAGATGACCTTCATCAGTGCCACTCCTGCAGGAGTCTAAGTTCATGTCCCACTCGATCTGGCCTTCAACCCTGTGAAGAGGCCATAAGGTGAAAATTTGCACCGCACAAACCTATGAAAATATAAACCTATCTGTTGGTGCTGTTGTGCTCCTGTCAGCAATGAGAAGCCTGGTCTGGAATATGCTCACACCTGTTAATACTCATCACATGTAGTGCATTTTAATTGTAATCGAGAATAAGGCTGTGCAACGTTGCATAGATTTTTTTTTTCTATGTGGAGTTCATCTAGTTCACTCAAGTAGTATGTGTAAAAAGTATCGACGTAAGAAATAATTTTGTGCTGGTTTTCATCATTAGTGTGAACATTGTTTTTTGACTATTTGAATAAAATGTTAACATTGCATTGATCAAATCAAAATCTAATGTGAGGCGTATACTCTAAGGTGTGCAACAGGGGAAAAAAAGATTTCCTCCAGATGAGTTATGTAACGCACAACACCAATGGTTAGTCTCTATGGTCGCACAAATACTTTGCAGAAAATATTGTGAATTTTACATTTAAAATTTTTTTTTAAAAAATTTAATTATACGATCTACTATCAAAATTCAAAACCTGACAGAAAAAAAGTTGTAAGCAGGAAGCAAGTATCACAACTCAATTTATATGTGTTATTATACGCTAGAGAAACTCGATGCGCACAAAAAGAATTCTAAGTCTGTGTAGGCGCAGCTAATGGAATACCTCTGAGTACGACATGTGAACCCTGCATGGAGATCTATGCGAGTTCGGTTTACTGTGCCAGATCACCGCATACGCCAACCTTCACTCCTTGCCTCAAGTTGCTCTCTGGCAAGTATGGGGTATGGTGGTGAAAAGCAGAGCGAGTAAGCAGTACAGTGAGCAGCGCTTGTGTCGAAGCGATGTATTGCACTAGAGTGCGTGTAGTTGCCTAGCCAATGGCTGACTTGCGCCTGAAGTCTTTCTTCCCTGCTATTCTACGAGACCATGCTACAGCGGTGTGGCTGGCCCCAGGGACATGTTAAGGATTTTGGGGGCTCCCTGCATGGAACAACTCTGAATTTATTATCCATTTTCATCTCATTTAAGCCCTCAGCAGCTATGGTCTGAACTTTGACGACCCTCTTCTTTGGCTCAAAAAAATCTATAAGGGGATCCCAGTCCAATAGGGGGCCCCCATTCAGTGCAAAGCCTTTGAGCGTTTATGAGATATTGGAGACCTGTGATCCCATATTTACAGGGGCCCCATCATTTGTGCGGTATGCCACTGTCTGGGATTGTCCTGGATGGAAGCTTAATGATGGGGCCCCTAGAAAAGTGGGGGCCCTGGGCCAGAGCCCACTTTGCCCATGCCTTAAAACGTCTCTGGCTGGCCCTACCTGATTACTGTGTGCAGCCAAAGTCTACTTCTTTTCGAGGCTCTCTTCTGCGACTTCTACTCTTCATAATGTTCTGCTATTCGGTTCTCCGCTCTTTGCTTCCCGACCCCTACCTGTTCTAAGAATTTAAATCCTACACTTGAACTTCAACTGATATTCTTGTATCACTCCTTCACTTAGCACTACGTTGAGCACACTACGTTTCCATTTTTTTACTTTGCCTTCTCAGCCCTCACATTTTTTCCACCTTGCGCTACCTGTTGCGCTACATTCCCATCCACCTTTCACTGCGACTTCTTGGCCCCTCCTGTTTCCTTGCGGTCTGTTCCAGTTTCCCATACACCTGCAAAATTCCTACCTATTTCCATTTTAGAAATCCTTTACTGAACAATCGTCTACATTTAGGATTGGTGTTAGCCAATACTTTTGATTTCATTTAAAGTACATGTATAATATAAGAGTTGATAGCCAGCCCTCTTCATTCATTGGTGTTATTGTCATTCACGTTTTTCTTCCACTCACTACAGCATACAGCAAGGGGCATTCTGCCCTTCCACAAGGAGCAGCACATGTCAAAGCAAGCCTTGTCAAAACCAAACGACTGAGACCCAATCCATACATGCTATTCACTTTGCCAATGCTTGTTTTGGTAACGTTGTAGTTTGAAGTTGACGGGCTGTTGCATTATTCTATAGAAGGGTCTTAACAATATTATTAATGTGTGGTAGACCGGGTTTTAAAGTGATCAGAACGTTTTTCTGATTTTGGGACCCAGGCGGGCGCGTCTTTCCCCGTCCCTGGCGGTGACGTATTATGCCCCACATTAAGCGAGGTGAAGCTCTTCAGTGCTGCCAGTTTTGCCGTTCATGCGGAGATACTTAACAACATCGCACGTTCTCTTGCCGCTTTCTCGAGTCCGGAAGTAAATATTGCTTAGTTATGGCCCATGTGTGCTCCCTCGCAGACAGCGTGTCTGCGCCGCTCACTCATTTCCTGCCGCTGCTGTAATGTGGGGAAGGGAAATGCGGTTAACTCGAAGACCTTTGAGGATTTACAGTTTTTACACTACTCTGCATTTTTTTTTTAAATGCAGAACGGACGAGTTGCTAATAGTAGCCGAATTCCACTGGTGCTGTCTGCAGGTGGCGAACCACAATCTAAGTATGTGGTGTTTGTGTCTGTGGTTCGACCACGGAGCCAAACGGGTTAAGGAAGAGCAAGCAAGGATCTAATGCTGTGTGCAAGGCCGGGCTGCACTTTGTGTCTGACCCGACTCTAGGGTACGTGTTGCAGCTGTGACGACTTGTAAGGCGATCTTCTTTCACGACGCATCGCTTGGAATGCTATAAGTTACATAGTGACGGATCTTAAATTAATATAAATGTGGACAGTCTCCTTGTGCCTGCCTAAGCAACAACAGAATTGCAACCGTCCCCCATAAGAGAAAAGTCTTCGATCTCATTTTAAAACAGACAAATGGATCTGACTTTCATTTTACTAACGTGCGTCCCACCCCCTGCTCCCAGGCCCCTCTGGGTTCCTCCGAGAGCCCCTTGTCGGAACAGATCTGCTAGGATTGCAGTCTTATGTCGACATTCCAGTGAAATGACCTCTTCTGCAAACTGCCTTGTACAGCAGGGAACTTCGCCCTTTAAAAAAAGTAGCCCCATCAGGCTCCAAGTGGCTCAAGTTAGAAAGAATCATCATGTAGAAATTTCTGGAAGCTCTTAGGCTTTTTTTTAACGTGTCACTGCAGAGACAGCTGCTGCAGGTGTTGGGCCAAGACCTGAGAGTTCTCATGGGTTTAGTCGCTCTTTTAGAAGCAGCTAACGTTTTAAGAGGGTGTGACTATATAGACCACAGGTTTTGATCACCAGATTAACCTCTTCCTCCATGGGAAGTGAATGA
This sequence comes from Triturus cristatus, assembly GCF_964204655.1. Taxonomy (NCBI): domain Eukaryota; kingdom Metazoa; phylum Chordata; class Amphibia; order Caudata; family Salamandridae; genus Triturus; species Triturus cristatus. Next base: position 1,151,239,526 of record NC_140583.1, on the reverse strand, counting down.
TCCAAGACACCCGGCTGATTGTGACGCAGTCTGGGGCTCTGTACATACTGATTCTATTACTGGGGTGCTACCACCATCCTTGGAAACCGATGTTTTGTGTTCCTGAGAGAATTCAAACATTCTTAGGATTAAAGGGATACTCTGGCCACTGACAGTAGGCAAGGTTAGTATAGTCTACAATATCAATCCGGCATCGACGGTAAGACTGTACCTCAGTCTACTGTCTCCAAGACGCTTGCCTACATGCTCAGGAGCGCTGGTTTGCATTTTAGCCCGATCCAAACCCCTATTGTAAGGGTCGTAGAACACCATTATATTACGATCTTTAGCCGGGTCCATAGAGCGATGAAACATTACCTGAGTGTTTTCCTTATAACTCAGAAATTCTACCCTAAGCTCCGACAGGAGATGATGGAGTAGTCAGACATATACAATTAATATTAATATCAAAGTTCATGACCCCTGTGGTAGTTTACATTCCATCAACGGAGGTCCTCTATTTACTTTCTCACCATCACACTTGCCCTTCTGTTACTTAGGAGAGGCTGCCTCCTGTTATCTTCTGGATGTTTCAGACACGACCTATGTTTGATCCTTTGGAGCACAATATCATGTTCTGAGGGGCGGAATCATGCGGACCAGTCTAACAACATAAATGGAGCTGGCTCACCCGCATCTGTGATCTTTAGTGAACTGTTTGAATAATCAGCAATGTCGTGTCTGCAGATTTTGCAGGGTAAAAACCTAATTGGCTATTGTCTAAAATATTCATTATTTCCTCAAAATCCTGGTATCTGCTTCCTCTAGAAATTTAAGGAACCAAGGGATGTTAGAAACAGGCTGATTGTTCTTTGGGTCTGTTTGATCTGAAGTAGTATATTTTTAGTCTGAAGAATAAGTCAAGCCTCGTAAGTGCCTGCAGGATGACAGCAATTGTTGAAAGATGAAGGTGCTGATCATTCTTTTGTTATCCAAGAAGGGCATGTTTCACCAGCGTAGGAGGTAGATTTAACTCACTTTTAGTAAAGCTAACTTCTCCAGTTCAGAGTTCTTGATGTGAGAACGTTTTTTCTAACCCAGGCTTACATTCCTCTTTAGACCAGTGAGGGGTCCAATTGTTACATCCTCTTCTGCCTTATCAACGTAAGAGGCATCACCGTTTGACTTGCAGACAAGATGTGAAGTTGCTTGTCCCAGGAAGGAAATAAATGTAGGTGGGATGCAAATGCAATTGATCGAATACAATGTCTAATTACATTGAAGCTCGGATAGAAATACAAGACAACTAGGTTAGTTACTAAGAATATTGTGAAAATGCATGGAATGATCTATATTAACATAGTTGTTAGAGTTCTGGTTCACAAGAAGACAGAAGATGTGTTGCAAAGGATGGTGTATGTTTTGCCAATTATGCCATATTTGTACAGTTGGTAAAGGACCTGTGTGAGGGCAGGAAGGAAAATGGTGTAGCTTACATGGAGTAGTGGGGGCGTTCCACCTCCAGTGGCACAAACTGTTTGTGTATGATGCAGCGTATCAGGAACAAGTGCTGATCTAATGGATGAAAGCTTGTTTTCTGTTATGGTGTGTTCTGGATACTATGGTTTTGAATCCTCGAAAAGCAGAGTTAGCCTTCCATCCTTTCAAAGTAAGTATATTAAGTATCATAAATTGATTAATAGTAAGATCTGTCATTCACAGCACTTGGTTGTGGCAGTAGGGCGGTGTTTAGTGCTATATAGAAACTAGTTATTACTGTAGGAACTTGTTTTGTTGGTGTGAGGAGTCTTTGTATGACGTTGGGTTCTGGACAATGGCGAGATAGAGTATACCCATTTAGCACTGAGAGAGGAGAAGTGAAAAGGACACTGCAGCTTGCATTTGGTGAACCTGAAGCTTGTGGCAACTCTCCTGGGGGGAGCTCCAATAACATGTAGTTTGGGTAGATGTACACACAGCGTACCTAGTTGCTCGGCCGGCTGACTTGTTAGGTTTGTTTGTTTCTGGTCTTGTCTTTATTGCCTATTCCTTCTGCTCCCCTTCCTGTTCTTCATTTGGTTTCCTTCTCCCTACGAATAGGAAAGATTTTGTGTATTTGAGAACCGGTTTACCATCGAGTGTATGATCTCGAGTTGCAGTTTAAATTTAAAGAAAAGTTGCTTTATTGAACTGTTGCTGTGTATGAGTACAGTCAAACCAATACAAACGCGTACATCTAATCTATACACATCATTCATACAAATATGTGGGAAGGTCTGGCTTCTCTTCCTCTGATATCCATCTGTGGTCTGCTATACCGCGTGGATCCTTCTTAACCAGCGTCTCCTTCTCATGTTGGCAGCGGAGTTTGCACCTGTGATATAGTATAGCTCAACTTTGTCTTTCCTAGCACTAGTCGCCACCTTCGTAAGCTTCATAAAATCCTCCATTTGACTCCCATGGTGTACTGCAGTCGGATGAGCACAGGGTGAATTTCTCGTCCCGGTTAGATTGTTAGCAAAAGTTTCAAAGTGTGAATTACTACCTCGCTTAGACTGTGTTAGGGGCAGCGCCCTGAGCTCCTAAATTATATTTTGGCTTCATTATCTCGAGTTGTCCATGTTTGGCACGGATTGTGTTAGCACTCAAAAAAGGAAGCACTTGACTTTCTCAGGCGTGTGCCTTAGTAACGTCCCATAGCTGTGTTCAAAAAGTAGCCCTTGCATATTTTTTTTTCAATCTTCATTTACCTACAAATGCTAATCAATTTTCAATGAGTCAATCTTTTTATTTAAACATTTAGTACAGTTTAAAATTCACTGAGGTAATCTGACCCCATGACATTGGACTTTCATTCAAACTCCTCAGTGCTTTGTAACCTTGTGAAGTGGTGTTGACATCGAACGCTGTGAAACAACTCAACTGATAAAATACCCGGAGCTGCCTAGTAAAGCAAAGGAGCCACCCTTCAGTGCCGTGCTCAGGCTCCCGGAAGGTTCAAAGATAAGCGTAGATTGTGGTATCCCTCAGCGGCACATTACATTTTCTCAGGTTTGGCCTTTGATAGATGCAGGCCTCGCATTCATAGTGCCAGCTGTGTTTTTATGTTATGCTTGAGTACTTGGAAAGGACATGTGTGACTAGAATCCTAATGTGCAAGTGCTCAGTCTAACAAATGGCAGTGTTCAGCACTCTGGTAAATGACATTGGTGTATGAGCGGCTTGCAGGGTGCGTCAGAGGCCATGGCCGTGCTCTTCAGCAGCTAGCAGTCGTTGGGCCGCACTGGTTGCCATATCTCTCCTCAAAGCTCTCTTGCGAGTAAGCCTTTCAGCTACTGGGCTTCCCTGGGATGACGTTTTGCTGCATAGAGCATCTAGTCATTCTGCACAGGAACATCTATACATTTCTGTTTTAGGTGAGCCAGAATGACAGCAAAGATTAGGAGCAAAGTAGCAATGCAACTGGCGAGCTTTGGTCACTGTGCAGAGAAGTCCACTGCACTTAATAAGAAAATCAATTTTGCTGCAGAGAGAATCTGGTCATTTTGCACAGCAACATCTATATGTTTTGGTTTTATTGAGCCACAATTACGGAGCAAAGATTAAGAGCAAGCTAGAAATGTGGCAGGTGAGCCTCGTCCACTGTTTGGAGAGGTCTATCGAATAAGAGAATCCATTGACTTAGCCAGGTCTGAGGTCCACTAACTGTCAGAATGGTTACACACCCGAGGGTTGCGAGTTGACTTCATCACATTTCGTTGACTCAATGTTCGGGCATAGCACACACTTGTGAACTCTGTGATCTTAAGCCACTTTCTGGCTTGGAGCAGGAGGATTTTTGGAAGGATATTAAGCAATTGTTCAAATGCGACATGGGCTGTAAATGGGTCTGTGCAGGGTCTGCTCCCTGAGGCAGTCCAGCGAAGGGGAAAAAGAGGGTGGACCAGGTTTTGATTGGATAAGTACAATGAGTACCCGTAGGCGTAGTATAGGATTTTACTTTGTTAGGTATTTGGTTGCTTTTGTGGATTCATTTTGTGGATGAGGCAGAGAATATTTGACTATGACACAGAAGACAGAATAGTTAGTTTTCGTCTCCTGAGATAGGAGTCTGGACATTTTTTCCAACTTCCTGTCTGGCTTTGGGATTTTGCCCATTTATTCGTTATACATTTTGACCCTTCTAAGCAAATAGGCACATAAATCCTTCAGCCATTTCATGTACAAGTTGAATTCTTGAATACTGTGCTCGTGCTACCCCACCTGAAATGTAGTCAGAGTTTACCCACCCTCGTTGGGCTTTCGGATCCCCTCCACTGCCAGTGTACGTCTGCAGTGTCCATGTAGAGGCATCATTTGACTGACTTTAGAGGTGAACATGCGTGCCCCTTTCCAAATTGTGATCTTGCATTTTCTCCAATACCATGGTGAAGGCACACAAAGACTTATTTTCATTTGCATGAGGTCTGACGCAAGGCTAATGAGCCACATTTATTTTGTGGGCACCAAATAAGTGCCTGCGTAGTTATTGGAGAAGCGTGGTGCATGAATGTTCAGTGCTGCATTGGAACCGTTGCCGGTCACTTAAAATTAGGCATTTTGCTTGGCCCTTTCTTCACTTTTGCCATCATCTAGTGGTGGTTTTGTAAAGTGGCATCCTTACTTCGCCTTACCGAACTGCCAGCCCAGTAGGAGGTGATGCACTCATCTGCAGCCATTTTTTGTCCCAAATTGTACGGATAACGCAAATGCTGGAGCAAATGTGCATTGTAATCCTACTTTTATATCCCAGCCTCAGATGTTTTGGCAGGCTCCTATAGAGTGACTTGACAAAGTAAGAGTTGATGATTATTGCCACAAAAATTGGTTGCTCTTGTCCTGTGGATGTCCATAAGAAGGGGATGGGGATTACAAGTTAATGTAGGTTTTGCTGACAGTTTTTATTTGGGATGTGTGTCATTGTTTTAGAAGAAGATGACTCCAAGGCTTTTGGCATTGGTTTGGTGATGATTGACCTAAAATGGGCGCAAGAATGTGATTGGCATGGAGTTCATTCGAGCATGGGCCAGATTGGGAAGATTGTGCCATTGGAGAATGTTTACTTTTTTCACAGGGTATGTCAAGGAAGCCAATGATTTAATATGTCTGTCGCTGTAAGTGAATCGAAGTATACGTGATACGAGGAATGAGAATGGGTTTGTGAATAGGTGACTCAAAGCTAAAGATCGAGAACTTTATAACTTTTTGGCAGTCTGCCAACACATGAACAACTGTGATTAGTCTCTGAGGGTTGCTGTCTCTTTTCACAGTTATTATGCTGACATAAGACTGGCACGCCCAGTTCTGCAGGCATCTGCTGGTCTGCCCGGACAAACCAGTCCTTTTCCTTCTGCAAAAAGTGTATGAATCCGTCTTCATATTCATAAATTTCGTGCTATATTTCCTAAACACTGAATGCATCTGTCCACCTTGGACACAGTTAATTCCATAGGTCCTGCCTGTAGTATGTACTTTAGTTTTAAGGCTCTCGGATATATCAGCCCCACTGCTATTGTTACCATCACAAGCCCATCTCGAGTGACCCCTACTTCATTCATGGCTTCTTAGCCAACTTTGTAGTGCATACTGAGACTTCATAGCTCCTAAAAGCAAAACTATAAGTCCCACAACACAAAAATTCTATTCATATCCAGATGATGGGTGATAAAACATTACTCAAATTGGATTTCATTGTCATTATGAAAAAATCCATCTGCTGAAAAATGTGGATCAAAATCTGACAAGGTTTAGGTCCTCTAGCATCCAGAAATAATTACAGATAAATAATGCAGTGTACTGACACTGAACCTAAGGGATCTGACATCACACAGAAGAACTATTCTACACACAGACCAAATGACTCTGGCTTTGGAGTGCAGGGCTATCCATCAGAAGACCTAGAACAGAGAGCAAGGCATCACACAGACAGGGTTTCTGCTCAAGTCACACAAAACTTATAGCACCGGGTCTCATACAGGCCCAACCAGCCCTTAAGTTCCGTACATTTTATTGGTGGTAGCATATGACAGTTGAGGTTTCCCTTGGTTACCTAGACCTTCATGGTCTTGTCTTTTCAAAAACCAGTTCTTAAGCTGAGAGTTCATTAAACTTGAGGAGTCAAGCCTGAGACAGCATAGTTGGTTCTCAGGGTCCTCAGATGTCAAGGCCTAAGAAAGTGGAGCTATTTCTCAGGAAATATTGCTTGTTTTAGCATGAATTATTAAAGATAGCAGATCAACAAGAAATTTGCTCAGTATCCTATGCAATTTCAGCAAGTTGCTGTGATCTTCTCACTTAAGCCTAGGACCAAGTTGCTAGCCCCACATCCCACCTTTTGGATATAACTGGAACGAGGAAGGTGAAGTCAGAGCAGCCACCTGAAATCCCCAGCCTGGCCTTGTCACATCAACCAGCATTCAGGTGGGCCTCCCTCCCTGCCCCCCCTCATGGCAGAAAGTAGGCAAGTGAATAGAACGGCTGTCTGTACCTCCTCAGCCTATTATTTTCTTTAATTGGCTCTCTTTGTATTACTCTCAGAGCAAATAGAGAAGAAAGTTAAGCACTTGTCCATCAATGTTGAGTCAAAACCTTAGCCCCCTGCAGTTGAGTGTATATATATAAATGGTACTCTAGCTGATGTATCTTCTTTTCTCGTCCCCTAGACTGGAACGCAAAGCGTGCTGATGTACAGCACCTGATCGGCAGCTACAAGCTTTGATCTAATGTTGCTCCAGGATGCTGTCCCAGCAGTGCAAGGGCTGCGGGTTATACCTTGGAACATTTTAAACATTAAGTTCAGAGCGCAGCATGGCAGCTTTTCTTACCATGACTCATTTGTTTGAGACACTGGACTCCAAGGGAGTGGACACTTATCTGTGGTCGACTAACATTGGCAGCGCAAGCCCTAAGCCACTAGGCGATCACGTCCTCGGGGAAGCACTACAGAACCTGAAAGTGCCATCAACTACCTAGAACTGGTCAAGGCACTTTATACTGCTTCTCTTCCCATGTTCCCTTTTTTTCTAACTTGCGCTGTTTCCTTGCTCTTGCTTCTCTTTGCTTGCTTTCCTCACCCTTCTCTCCCCTACGCTCCTTGCTCACTATTCTGTCTGTACACTTTCCCTCCCCATTCTCTCCTCTCCATCCTCCATTGCTCTTCCTTCTTTCAGACCTCTTTCTTACCCCTTCTGTCCTTGCTGCTTCCTTGCTTTTCTTCTCTCTACCTACTTTCACTGGACTTTCCTCCGTACTCTGTTTCATCTCTTTCCTTTATCTTTGCTTATTGTCCCTTCCTACTACCCTGCTGCCCTGTTCCACTTTTTTATTCCTTTCCAACCTTGAACTATGCTTTGTCACTCTCCCTTCTTGCTCATACTCCACCTTGCTCATACTCCACCCTCCCTGCACTCTGCTTCCTCACTCCCAACTGTCTGCTTTCTCTCCCAGTGCACTTCCCTACACTCAGCTTTCACAGTTTTCCTTCATTCCCTCCTCCTCTTTTATTCTCCTCTTATCCATTCTCACTCTCCCTTAGCGGTGTCCACTTTTCCTCCTCCCCCTTCTTTCCACTTCTTCCTACCACACTATCCTTCGGTCTTTGTTCTGCACATGTACATCCTCTCAGGCTCTGGTTAGGCAGATGGTGCAAGCGAGTGTCAAAAGATCCAAAATACGCTAGTACAAGTTGGGCAGCAGAAACACAGGACAGTGATCGGGCATGAGGTACCGGCAGCGGATTAGATCAATACAGTTCCAGCAAAAGCAGAAGAGACAAGATTCACCAATAAAGGTGCGGACGGGTATCTGACTCCTTGTAGCCAATTGACCCCTTGGTGCCTATTGATATGAAGTCTGCAAACTGCGGGCTGCACTAGGCGCGGGGACTGCTCTCCTCTTAGGCACCAAGGACATAAAATACTCAACTTTTAAGGCACTGCCAGCTGCTCAGCTGATATGCGTGATAAATAAATTTGCCTCCGATAAAGTAGGGCTGCATATAAAAAAGGTTTTTTTAAACCCTTGAGATTGACACAGCTTGTCTGTTTTCCCATGAACCTACCTCCTTGCCTCTTCTTTTCAACTGATACATGTTGCCATTACCAGAACCCATCAGCAACATTGATCTTACTGGCTATAATTATGCATATGACACACAATTAATAATCAGACTTTAAAACCATAAAGACATAGGAAGCTCAAAGCTTAACTGCCTCAAAGCCATTGATCAGTGGATGACATGGAACCACCCTGTCATCGATTGGAATGTCTGACAGAATATCGACGGACAGAAAATCGACCTACAAAAATATCGACACAAAAATATCGATGACAAGAATATCGAGATCCTATCTACAACATGGTAAGTACAAAAATATCGAAAATAAAATATAGAATGTCAAAAATATCGTTATTAAAAATATAAAGTATTTTTTAGTTAAAAAAAAAAAGTAAAATAAACCAAATACTTATAAATAAAAGAAACATAATTAAATATGTTATAATGTTTAAAATTAATAATTAATATATATAATGTAATAAAACATTAATTAAACATATACATATAATATATAATATATATACTTACTTAATAATACATTTTAATTGTTTTAATAACTTATAACTTGTTAAAAATTATTATAAATTACAAATACATCATACACATAAAACAATACCATGAATAAAAATTAAATAATTATATATAACACATTTAAAAAATTACATTTAATTTGAATATTGTTAAAATTAATTATATATTACATTAGCTAAAATAATACAAAATATATTAAATAGCACCGACAATAAAACTACTACTCCAGCTCCAAAAATAAACAGTTAGGAAAATGTTGGATAGCGTAGAGCTAAAAATTACTATTTCCACTCCAGGGAGTGTAACAATAGGGAAAGTGTTGGATAGTGTAGGGGTACAAATTACTATTCCAACTCCAGAGAGTGCAACAGTAGGGAAAGTGTTGGATAGCGTAGGGGTACAAATTACTATTCCAACTCCAGAGAGTGCAACAGTAGGGAAAGTGTTGGATAGTGTAGGGGTACAAATTACTATTCCAACTCCAGAGAGTGCAACAGTAGGGAAACTGTTGGATAGCGTAGGGGTAAAAATTACTATTCCAACTCCAGAGAGTGCAACAGTAGGGAAAGTGTTGGATAGTGTAGGGGTACAAATTACTATTCCAACTCCAGAGAGTGCAACAGTAGGGAAAGTGTTAGATAGCGTAGGGGTAAAAATTACTATTCCCACTCCAGAGAGTGCAACAGTAGGGAAAGTGTTGGATAGCGTAGGGGTAAAAATTACTATTCCAACTCCAGAGAATGCAACAGTACGGAAAGTGTTGGATAGCGTAGGGATAAAATTTACTATTCCAACTCCAGAGGGTGCAACAGTAGGGAAAGTGTTGGATAGCGTAGAAGTTAAAAATAACATAGTTATAAATAAAATAATTAGTGATTTAATTATTAAATAACACAAAATTATTTACAAATACCAATAAATAATTATTACAAACATAACTACCAAAGAATAATTAATTAACAATACATTAATAATAAATACCAATAAATAATAATTAATAAATATCAATTACCAAATAATAAATATTAAACGATAAAATATTTTTCATAACCAAAAACATATGAATTATTAAAAAGTAAATACCAATTAAAATATATTTAACCATTTAAAAAAATATATCCCGCAAAATAATAATTATGAAACATTAATTACCAATTAAAAAACCTTGAACTATTAAATATTTTTCATATGCCAAAATAATAAATATTACACATTAATTACCAATTAATAATTACTTATTAATATATTAATTAGAAATATCAATGCATAATATTTAATTCACAATTAATCATTAATCAACAATTAATTATTTTTCATAACCAAAATATTATAATTTAAAATATTTACCAATTAATAATTATTGTCCAATTAATTATCAATACCCAACAACTAATTTAATAATTACTTAATTAGATTTCAATTACTTCCAACACTATTCCCCTATAAACGCACAACACACTCCACTAATAAAATAATACACTTAACATAATTATCAATTAATCAACTAATTGCCAATTAATAAAAATTAATTACCAATTAATACTTAATTAACAATAATATAATTATCAATACCAATAAATGAAAATAAATTATGAATTAATTACAATTAAATTACTTCCCACCCTATTCCCCTATAAACCCACAACCCGCTACAGAACTTAAACGCAAAAATGTATTAATATCAATTTATAATTCCTAAAAATGTATAATTAATTCCATATAATTAAATTACTTCCCACCCTATTCCCCTATAAACCCACAACCCGCTACAGAACTTAAACGCAAAAAATAATTAAAATTAATTTATAATTCCTAAAAATGTATAATTAATTCCATATAATTAAATTACTTCCCACCCTATTCCCCTATAAACCCACAACCCGCTACGGTACTAAAACGCAAAATTGACTTAAAAAACCATTGTTAACATATAAAAATTGTATACATATATGTTAAAACCAGTAGAACACTTAACTAAAAACATATAACACATACATATTAAATACATAATAAAATACATAACAATAATATAAATATCGATATTAGTAACATCAATATTAGTAAAATCGATATATTTGATGTCGATATTACTAACTTCGATTTTACTAACATCGATATTAAAATACTTACCTTAGGATCGATATTCTGTCCATAGATATTATTGACATCGATATTCTGTCCCATCGATATTAAAAACTCGATATTTGTGTAGGTAGATATTTTAGTTTCGAAATTTTGGCTGCTCACCCATCGATTGGGTGTCTGTGATGGTCGGGTTGAAAATACCCAGTTCTTAAGTCTTTGCCTGAAATTCAGAAGATTGCATGGAAGGCGTTCCATAGCTAGGCGGCACGGAGAAATTCATGCCACTGAAATATTTTTTTCTAGTATGGAGTAATGATTAGTCATGGAGTTGGCATGAAATGCAAGTTTCTAAATTGGGAGCGTTTGCCGATTTTGATTTGGAGGAATGTTTAACCTTTGCAATTTATTGCCTTGCGATAACATAATAGTTTGAATGTAGATCTTCTTGCAACCAGTAGCTAAGGGTGAGCCTTCACAACAAGAGATCTATGTATTTATATATTTAGATGTAAAGACAGTCTTGCAGCTGAATTCGATAATATCAGCAGTCTTTTCATGGTGGAGAGAGGAATGCCATAATATAGTCCGTTTGCATCATCCAGTTTTTTTTTTTTTTTTTTGAAACCGTTTATTACAAAACTCAAAAAATATACAAAGATGGGCCTACAACCTTCCGGCCGGCCGCTAGCAGACAAAAGGAGCATATGATACACATTGTAGAGCGTGTGTTGCGGCTGAGGAAGATGCACAGGAGTTAGCAGCGTTGATAGCCGCACCATCCGGACCCCACTGTACGGTTTCATTTTAAACTGAAAGAACAACCAAAAAAACAAACCCACAAGGCAATCCACAATCAGAAATAGCAGCATGTGCTCCCCTGAGAGGGGGACCCTACCAGTCCATAGGAGTATCAAGAAGGGGAAGAGATCAGGACTAGGGCTGGGTAAACTCAATGCCCGGAACAAGGAAGATGGGTCGGCTAAGGGGATGGGGCAGGCGACGGATCGGGCAATAATGGTGGAGCACAGATTCCCCCGCGGTAGGCGTTCCAGGGGCCCCATACTTTCACCCATGTCCCAGGCTTACCTCTCGCCACATACACCACCTTTTCCCGAAACATGCACCAATCCATATGTTCCTTCCAGGCCGAGACAGTCTGGGACCTCTGGGATCCCCACAGTTGAGCAATATCACGCTTGGCCACCATATATCCCAGAGTCACCCACCACGTCTGTGGCGCCGAGTAGTCGGTAGGTTCCCACACATTCAACAGGCATCTCCTCGCTTCGGGTAGCAGCACCACATGCGTAACCACACGCAGGACCTCATGCACACCACGCCAGAATCGCTCCACCTCCGGGCATTCCCACAATATATGCAGAAAGGTCCCCAAAGCGCTACACCCACGCTTACACAACCCGTCCACAGCATAGCCCATACGCAGGAGCCTTGGCCCCGTCATGTAGACTCTGTGGAGTATCTTGAGCTGGACGAAGCGAAGGCGGGCCAGTATGGCCACCTCTTTCGGGGAGGCCACCGCAGAGGCCCAGTCCTCGTCGTCCAGCTCCAGTCCATCGGCAACCCAAGCCTCACGAAGGGCAGTCAGCAATCCCGAGCGGTCATTGATCAGTTTTTTGTAGATCAGTGAGATCGTGCTGTCCGGAACGTGCCCATCCAGCACTCTATCCTCCAGGGGGGAATACTCCGGGATGGATGCAACGTCCGGGAAGACGGAGCCCAGTGCATGACGGATCTGCAAATACCGAAAGTACTCCCTGTCATGCAACTGGAATTCCGTCTGCAGCATCTCAAACGTTTTAAATCCTCCCCTCGTCCAGAGATCCCCCACTTTGCTGATGCCTATCATGTCCCACTTCTCGAAGCCCTTCGAGGTCCACAGGGAGCCCAACTGCTCGGACGCGTATAATGGTGATGCCCGGGTCAGACGGTCCTTCCACCCCATCGCCACATTAGCCGCGTGCCACACTCGCACCATGACACGCGTGGGGCCGGTCAGCCGAGCGTCGGGCGCGCTGGAGTAGAGCGCTCGATGATAGTCCCCACCCGGGAGTAGCATCTTATCCATTTCGAATGCCGGGTTTAAGGCGGGCCCGTACAGGCCGTGATTAATCGCCGCCAGCTGGGAGGCCCAATAGTACCGTTTGATATCCGGGAGGGCAATCCCTCCGTCATACCATGGGAGCGTCAGCTTCGCCAGGGCGATACGCGGCCTCCCGTCCCAGAACAGGCGGCGCTGCAAGCTCTCCACCTCGCGGAAGTAGCGCGCTGGGACGTGGTCCATAGTATTCTGCAAAGCGTACAGGAAACGCGGCAGAGACATCATCTTAAACAACGCCGCCCGGCCGAGCGGCGAAAGCGGCAAGCGCCGCCAGCGCGTGACATCTTCCTTCAGGCGCTGGAGGGGGGGAAGCAAGTTCCGATCATACCGGGCCTCCGGGTCTAGAGTAGTGAAGACACCCAGGTACCGAAATCCCTGCGGGGCGATCTGGATCGGACAGCCCCGCGGGAGAATAGGAGCCTCCCCAGAGAGAACATACACGCACGATTTAGCCCAGTTGATGACAAGGCCGGAGTTACGACCAAATGAATGCAAAACATCAACCAGTACTATCAGTGATTTACGTGGGGAAGCTAGGTACAAGAGGATGTCATCAGCGTATAGGGATACTCGGTCCTCATACTCGGGGGTCCAACGGAGACCACGAATAGAAGGTTCCCACCGCAGCCACTCCGCCAGGGGCTCCAAGGCAAGCGCAAAAAGGAGCGGCGATAAGGGGCAGCCCTGCCGCGTGCCCCGGCCCAGCTCGAACTGAGCCGATACTCTACCGTTCACCACCACCTGCGCCAATGGGCTCGAATACAGCAATTTGACCCAACTAATGAACCCTGCGCCAAAGCCAAACTTCGCAAGCATCGCCCAGATGTATGGCCATTCAAGCGTGTCAAACGCCATGGTGGCGTCCAATGACGCCAAAATGGCCGGCTCCCGTATGTACTGAACACGTGCGAGCACCCCATGTAAACGCCGCAAGTTAAGAGCCGTGTTACGATGGGGAATAAAGCCGGACTGATCCTGGTGAACCAGGTCGCCCACCACGCCGACCAGACGATTGGCCAGGACCTTGGCGAGAATTTTGGGCTCCGCGTTCAGTAGCGAAATGGGCCGATAGGATGTAACCCGGTCCCGAGGTCTCCCCTCCTTGTGGATAACCACGATTGTAGCCAGACGCTGGTCCAGCGGGAGAGAGCCCACCGAGTGAGCCTCCAGGAACATCGATCGGAGATGTGGTGCCAGCGTATCTGGTCGCAACTTGTACAACTCGATGGGGAGACCATTAGGACCCATGGCCTTGCCGGAAGCGACCGAACGTATGGCGAGGGCGATTTCGTCGGAGGTTGGAGCGGCGTCCAACGACACTCTGTCCTCCTCTGAAAGGGAAGGCCGCGCGATATCCCTGAGCAGGGCACGGGAATCCTCTTCAGAGCGGGAAGACACCGGGGAATACACCCCACGGAAATAATCCGCGAAGCAGGAGACAATTTCTTCCGGCTCAGTAACACACACACCATCAGTTTTCTCAATCAGCGGGACTACACGACTCGCTCTCTCCCTTTTGTCCAGCCACGCAATCAATTTACCAGCCTTATCACCCACATCATACAGTCTCCCCTGTTGCTCTCTACTGAGGCCCCTGGCCGCCTCCGTGACGAGGGCCCGATAGGCCGCTTGCTTGAGTTGGAGAACATGTAATACGGCATCCGTCACCCCACATTCTAGATTACCCTCCAACTCGGCTATCTCAGCTTCCACCCGGGTCACCTCCTCCCGCTCGCGCCTCCCGGTGTGGGAAATAAGGGACAGGGCCTCTCCTCGTAGTACTGTCTTGAATGCCTCCCACAGTGAGACAGCCGAAGGCACGGACCCCACATTCTCGTCAAAATAGCGCTGGAGGGATTTAATCAATTCAGCGCGAATGGTGGGGTCGCGCAGGTACCAGGGATTGATCGGGACCACCCTACCCTCACCCCTCGGAAAAAGATCCAGGTGTAACAGGAGCGGGGAATGGTCAGAGATACCCCGTGCCAAATGGCGCACCTTTCCCACCCTCCAAACATAGGCCGCCGGGACCAGGACATAATCTAGTCGTGAGAGACTACCATGGGCCCCCGAATGGAAGGTATAGTGTAGCTGCGTGGGATGTTTTAAACGCCAGCAATCCACCAATCCCAAAGTGTCCAATAGGCCAGATAGCCACGCTTGGGCCCGGGGGAGGTCCCTAGGGGGGTGACGATCCACAGTCCCGGAAACCACCGCATTGAAATCCCCCCCCACCACCAGAATCCCCCCCGGAAGGCCAAGGAGGAGGCGCCCCAGGTCCGCAAAGGTAGTAGACTGCAGCCCCGGCGGGACGTATACTGACACAAAAACGACCACTTTGCCCTCCATCCTTCCCACCAAGACCGTGTAACGTCCCCTGTCGTCATGGAGCACCTCATCAATCTCCAACGGGAGCGAGTTCTTAACCATGATGCCCACACCCCTTGAGCCAGACGTGAAGCCCGAATGGGCCACTAGGCAATAGCCACGCCGATTCATGGCGCAGAAGGAGTTACCAATGAGGTGTGTCTCCTGCAGAAAAACTACATCGGGCGAGATTCGCTTCAAGAACTGCAGGACCACACCACGTTTAATCCTGTCCCCCAGTCCATTTACGTTCCAGGACAACAGAGTTAGTTCCCTACCCCCCATCATAGACAGAAGCCACCATTTGTCCCCCTGAGAGCACTATAGAGCTAACACAACGATACTTTTGCCTTGTGGTAAAAACGAACAACACCCCCCCATCCCTGCCCACCCGCCCCAACAAAACTCCCCCCTCCCTGCACCCCTGCATGAGCCCGAACAGCCCCCCCAACGTGCAGTGTGCCTGTCGCCCCATATATATAGTAAAACTAGCTAAACCCCCTAGAGGAGGAAGGAGAACCCCCAGCAGACCCCACACAACCTCCATAGGAGGGGAAATTATACAGACAGACGCTTAATCGAAAGTGGCATCAGTTTTGTCCAGAGTGAAGCCCAATATTACCCCCTCAATCCCGATCCAGTGTGCCGTCTCCCCCCGCCGCCCCCCCCCGCCCCCTCGATCACGATCCCCAGACAGAGTGTCCAGCCAGTCTCCGGCCGCTTCGGGACGATCAAAAAAGTGCGTGCGACCCTCTACCTCCACTCGCAGCTTGGCTGGGAAGAGCATAGCGTATTTAAGGTTCAGGTCCCGAAGACGGCGCTTGACGCCTAGGAAGCTCAGTCTCTGCTTCCGGACCGCTGGGGTGAAATCAGGGTAAAAGTTCACCTCCATATTGTCAAGCTTAACCGGCCCATGCAGTCTGGAGGCTTGCAGGATAGCGTCTCTGTCCCGAAAGTTGAAAATCCGGGCAATGAGAGGTCGCGGAGGGGCTCCGACCTTCGGCCTTCCCCCGGGAACCCTGCGGGCCCGCTCCACCGCGAAGAATTTACTCAGCCCCCGTGGCTGGAGATGGGTAGCGACCAGGTCCTCCACAAATAGGTCTGCCGCCGCTTCCTCCCGTCCCTCGGGCACCCCGATGATGCGGATGTTGTTCCTCCGGGCCCGACTCTCGGAGTCCTCCAGGCGCCGATCCATAAGCGCGCTCGCCTGACTAAGCCGGCGCACCTCTGTCTGTAGTGCCGCCACCTCAGTAGTAAGGCCCGATGCGGTGTGGGCCAAAGAATCAACTCGGTCGTTGGTCTTGGAAAGATCGGCCCTCACCAGGCCAACATCCACGAGGACCGAGTCGATCTTCTGTGCCAGTGTGTCGAACCGCTGGCCCACCGAGGCCTTCATTTCGGCAATGGCGCCCATGACATCCCGCAGAGTCAGATCCGTGGGCAGGTCCGGGGCATCAGGAGAGCCCTCAGGGGACTTGTGCGGTCCGCCGGGAGATCCCTTCTGGAGGGTATAGTGGTCCATACTGTTGGCCTGATGGGTGGTGCCACGCCGGGTCGACTTGGTCTTTGCCCGGTCTCCATCTTGTTTCGTGGCCATGGCCACCAGTCCTCCGGTCGCACCAGCCACGTCGTGAAGGGCAGGCAATCAGGGCCACAAGCTCCGGGGGGGGGGGGGGGCCACCCCAGATCGGCGGGGTGGGTCACAGCCGGCGGCAGGCCGAGTCTCCCAGCGAGGCCACACCAACACAAAGAGCCCCGCGACCCAACCCTGCAGAGACGGCAAGGGGGTGCGAAAGCGAAAGTGCGGGGTACGCGACTCGCCAGGCCCGGCCCGCCGCTGTTGTTCACTTTGTCACTGGGTCACCCCTCAGCGCAAATCCGGGGTCTGGCGAGGAGAAGGCCGCAGACTTCAATCGGTGCTCACTCCGGTGTCCGAGGTCCGATTTGACAACGGGAAACGGGTGTCACCTCAGCTCAGGCTCACCAACACAGTCCCCTCATCCGAGACAGGATAAATTCAGGATAGTCGTAGGAGGTTGCGGAGGTCCTCGGGAGCCTCGCACCTACGCGGCCATCTTGGTTGCGTGCTACGCTCCTCCCCCCATCATCCAGTTTTGAGAGTTTGCATGATGTTGCTGGAATGTATTGTGCAAATCAAGCTTGGAAAAATGTGACAAAGCGTTTTCATCTCGTAGAAGGTTGATTTAGTTAGTTTGTCCACTTGGGGTGTTCATGGAGAATGCAAAGACCATGATAATTCCAGGATTTCATAGTACTTTAGATATTCTAGGGGTTGTCTTACTTTCGTCCTGCCAGAGGGTTACTGATTTGTAACATTTCCATTCTGCACATGTCAATACTCCGTTTTATGTAGTCCAAAACAAGAGGACAACGGAGCCCAAAAAAAGGGCAGCGGGCTAAGGGCGGGGCAAGTCTCCACAACTTCAGCTTCTTACCATGACCATCATATTTGTCACAAATTTAGGAGGCCAAGAGCTGGGCCATTCTAGGTAGCACTTTTGTGTGCCAATGGCCCTGAGAATTGTGGAGGTGACCAGGAAACTTCTTTGTCACATCGCCTCCCCCCATCCTTGTCACCTGTCTCTGTCCTACTGCAAAATCTGGGTTGGGAGAATAAATCACCTGCACCCCCTACATTCCTTACGCCCATGACTAGAACCCCCCAACCCCCCCTCACTTTCCCACCCACTGTTTGTAGACTTATTCATGTGAAAACCTTCTATTGAGTAAATCCATTTCCGTTGGCAAAATCGGCCTTCCGAAATTGTAAAAGTACTTATGTGCACTAGTAAATAAGGCCACTGCTGTGGTAAGTATGGCTTACATAAGGAAATAGCTGTGCGAATCTGGCCCTGGGTCTGTTCTTTGGCCATGAGCCGTAAGGAGCAATCTGTGGGGCTTGGCGGCCATCTTCTGCCATACGCTATGAGAAGTGGGGGCTGGAGAGTGGCCGCTCAGGTTGCAGCGCTGAAGGTCTGAAGGGCTGTCAGTGGGGGCCTTGTGATAAGCGACAAGCACTTTCAAGGGTCCCCTTTTGGATGTCCACACTTTCTGCAGAATGAGCTGTTCCAGAAGGAGTCTGTCTAGTGTTTGCTCATTTCAGCAACAAGGCCTTCTTTAGGTGAACTGTCAAGTTGCAGAGGCCATGAGCTGGGTTAAAAAGAGGGAGTTTAGACAGAAGATTAGATTTGTGGTCACTCGCGCAGAAGGTCTGCGGGTAGCTGCTGTGATGTGTGGGGGACTGGTTAGAATCCAGACCCCATCAACAGCCCTTGCTATACTTTCTCATAAAATGTAACACCCTTTATAACAGTGTTTTGAAACGTCAAACGTATGTAAGCAAGTACTGCACTCGCAGGGCTGCCAAGTCTCTAATTTGCTTTGGTGTGACATTTCTGTTTGTAGTGTGCTGATGTGTGACATTTGCCAGTCTCTGGTGTGACATTTTGGGTGACACTGTTTAGCAAACATAGTCCATGACCTAAGCTGTGAAAAGTCATCCACCAGTAGTAGGATTTTTCCCTCCTGGTAACCACTACCCCATAACAGGGGATTAGCTTTAATAGCAACAGGTAACACTAATTGACTTTATTGTGGACTGCACGACTATCCTAATGCCAACCTTTACCTGAAGGGCGCCTGCCACTCACCTGCCGGGTAAAGACATGGGTGAAGTGTCATTACTCAAAGGCCTCTAGATACTGCATTGCGCTTGTGTCACTGGTCACCAATTTAAAAAAATTGGAGAATAATTTGAAATGCATAACATTCTGGAGTAGCTTAAGAAGTTCCTGTTTCTCCAGCTAATACATTTCTTGTTGCTCTCTTGCATGTTGTAAATAAATCCGAATGTATTTCAAACTAACACGTTTTAGCTGACAAGTGGCCATTTATTTTTATGACACCTATTATTGCCAGTTCTGGCTTTCAATCCACATAACATTGCATTTTGGGGGGTGCATGGCTGAGTTGATAAGGAAGATAGCCATGTGAACACTCTCTACGGTTCGTGTCCATTGCTTTGTGAATCCTGGAGCCCCTCAGGGCTTGACCAGAGAGGACGTGGGGGAGCCACGGAGGGGGCCACGCACTGACAGAAGGGACCGCTGGGTGTCCAAGTGAGAAGAGCGGTGCTCTGGGCCTACCGGCGTGGCCCAGCAAGAAGGCAGCCGCAGCGCTCGCATAGCACAACAAGCCAGGGTATCTTGCTTCTGACCCAGGTGGGATTTGTGAAGTGGGCTGGGAGGGAGGGGCAGCCACTTTCTGCGCACAGAGAGAGAAGAGGTAGGGACTGCAGGGGCTATCACAGCAGATTTGCGCCCCCAGACCTGGGAGCCCAGAGGTAGGTGGAGGGTGCTCGTGCCTGTAGGGCAGTGTGGGTGACTGTCTGGTTGGGGCCATCCTGTGGGCCGAGGTCATCAGGGGCAGGCTAGCTGGCCTCTGAGGGACCCAGGTGAGGGGTCCTGACCAGGGAGGGGAGGCCGGTGAACCCTCTGTGTATGGCAGCCCTGCAACAATAACTCCTGGATGCTAATTTGCGTGCTACTGCTGTTGCCGGACACTGGAAGGCATTGGACAGGGCCTGGGACTCCAAGGAGGGGATGGTCCACCCAAAGGTCCAGAAGATGGGTCTAACTGTGCCCACCCCCCACCCCCAAGGCAAGCTAATAATGTTTGCAGACAGGGTTCCCTGTAAAACGGCCAGGGACTGGAGAACCACACTGCCACCATATTAGTGGCCATTAGAGATATGAAAACTGTCCTTGAGAACAAAATTGATGCAGTGGCCCTAGATCTATGGTTCCTACGAACAGACGATAAGTCACTGGTAGAGAGAGAGAGTGGGCGAGATAGTGAGTTCTGACTAGCCTTGTGGGTGTGTGCGGGTGTGTGCGGGTGTGGGTGTCGTGTGTGTGTGTGTGTCCTATGTGTGTGAACGCTCTGGGAGACACCTTTTTACACATGGCCACGGCTGCTTAGGAATGGTTGGAATCGGGTATGGGGGGGGGGGGGGGTGATACCCTCTCCTGGTGAGCAGCCTTGATAGAGTGAATTGCGGTAACAGAAACCGTGATGGCGGAAGTCTGAAGGCGGACCCACGGACCCATTAAGTTCCCTGGTGGACATCCAACAGCCTCGGTCGTGGGTGCCAGGTAGTAAATGGGACACTCGGGGAAAAGAGTCTATTGAGAATGCCAGTGACTCCGGGGATTCCGGAGTGGGCTTAACCAGACAACAGGCCAGTTGTCACCGAGGACTACTGACACAATAATATGAGATTTACTGCTGACTGTGGTGGCTGGGAAAGGAATGATGAGCTGCCTCTGTAGGGACAGTTGATGGCTTACAGGAAAGACTGACGGTGCAACCAGATGCCTGCCCCCTTTCGCATTCACCATAAGAGACTTGCAAATTACTGTGTAATATTGTTGATTGAGTTGAGGTGACAGACAACTCCGGCATTGGGGGTGGGGGGGGGTGTGTATCTTTAAATCCGTAGCCTGAGCAGGTTGGGTGGGGGAGGTTGAAGGTGCAGGGTACTGTTAGAGGCACACCGAGAAACCACCAAGATAGGTAGAACCTGGCTCAGACCAGACACCAAAGACAATGGCCATACACCACCTGATGATCCCGGGACTCAGCCTTTAGGTTTTATGCTGGAATATCAACGGCCTGAGCAGCAAGTTGAATAGTGAGTGGGGCAATGAGGAAATATCTAGCAAGACTGAATCCAGGTATAATTCTCCTCCAGGAGATGTAACTCATGGGGAACACTTTTTAGAGTGCTGCACCATGGCAAATATGCCAGCCAGTACAAGCGGGCTTCTCGCCTGGCTCCAAATGGCACAAACTGATTCGCCGGTCACTTCTCCTTGTGGGTGACTCATACATGGTTGGATAGTCTGGGCTGCCAGGATGCAGCGAGTGGTCAGTGGAATGGGGTGAACCAGACACTCGCCACCTGTTACTTCCCACTTGGCTTACAGACTGATGGTCTGAACAAAATGGGAGCATGGCTAACCGAGGTGTCAGAGGCCATACTGTTGAAGGGGGGGGAGACCTTAACCTGACTCACCTTATTGACTGACAGATTGACAAAGTCTGGGGGACAGGCCCAAATGGGATATGTTTGGGACTGGTGGATCGGTGGGGAGAGGAACATCTGGGGATCCGACTGTACACATACAGCTCTAACCAGTTATGCTTCATGTCCATGCCGGATGAACACCACAACACCAAATGGGTTGCTTTAGGCACTCCTCTATCCTAGTATGGGACATATCCGACCACTCCCACTAACAACGCTTCCACTGGAACCTGGACCCCTGGAATTTGACTGCATGGGATACTAGAAATCTGGTGGTGGAGACCACGAAACAATACTTTAAGGAAAATATAGGGACAGTAGACTCGAGGGTCACCATGTGAGAGGCCTACAAAACATTCCTGGGTGGCTGCCGCATAGCCCAGGTCTCAGGTAAAGGAAAGAAAAAGACAGATTGTAGAGCTCAAATCCAATTGCTCAGTAGGAGGCAGACTATGTATCCAACCGCACAGGGGCGTAACACTGGCCCCCGCATCCCCTGCAGTGCAGGGGGGACCCCAAGCTCCAGGGGGGCCCCCTCAGCACTGCACTTCGGCCGGGGATCTCCTGATAAGAGTCCAGAGAGGCCCCTCCATGTACCTTGCAGGGGGGCCCCCCTCAGTTATCGTTACGCCACTGACCCCAGTCAAGAATGCAAGATCGAGGGAGAGGGGAGCTGTACAACCTATTACACCAAGAGGCAAGGGTGGTGTATAGGGAAAAACAAGGAAGACTATATGAAGTCCACTACAAAGCAGGCATGCTGTTGGCGTGGCTGGGCAAACAGGAGGAGGACCAAAGATCGATAGCAGCGGTCGAGGGAGAGTTTAGGACCAGGGCGGAAACCCCAGGGGCCATAGCACACAGCCTTTGCAGCACACCTGAAGGACCTGTACTGGGCTTGGAGGGGGGGGGTTGTAGGGGTGGGAGCAGGTACTCAACCACATAACCTTGAAAGCTTCGCAGGAGGAATAGAGAAAATTCCTTGATGCAGAATGGTCTTTGAGTGGGAATTGGCCAAGGCAATAGGCCAGATGGAAAACGGGAAAATCCCAGATCCAAATTGGCATTCCCCCTGATTTGTTCAAATGAACAAAATCACAATTAATGAGCCCACTCAGGTCAATGTTCAGCAAGGCAAAGTGGGAGGGCGTTTTACCCCGGGACCTCTGCAGGTCGACGATAGTCTTGATCCATAAACAGGGAAAGCCCAGAGAAGAATGCGCCTCCTATTGGCCCATATCACTTGTTAATCTGGTTACAAAAATGTTGGTAAAGTTCCACGCCAACTGCCTCCTGCAGTGGTGGCTCCAGTTCAGTCGGTCTCCATGCCCTATAGGGCAACAAGACACAATCTCTGTAGGCTGGCCATCTGCCTAGCACTCTGTGACCGGATCGCCGAGCCAGCACTCCTCCTTTAATAATTTTCCAAAAGGCTTTAAATTCCCTTGAGTTACTGAACTGCTGTTTGACAGAACACTATGCATGCACATTCCCCATAACAAACCTGCTAGCCTATTGGTTCTAAAAAAGATCCAGAAAAAGTATGAAAAGAAAGGCCGTTGAAAGAATAGCCTGACTGAAGTGGAAGAGTAAAACTATGTTGTTTGTGTCGGAGAGACATGATGCAAAAGAAATCTAAAGGTTTGCAGAAGGATGACCCAGAATTTAGCCTCTTTACATCATAATGGATGTCAAAGGATCCATGTGGTTGGTGTGGAAAGAGGATTGTACTACAACAACCCTTATTCAACCCTAAATCAAAGAAGAAAAAGAAAGGTTTTTGAAAAATCATGAATGAAGAATCTTTTTATCATGAAAAGAGTCTGGATGTCTGCGCATTTTGCTGTCCAATTATGAATGTATACTGATTTTATTAACTAAAAAATTGATTGGGTGTGGGTGCTGAGTCACATCGCCTTTTAAGTTGAGGGAATTTTTCTCCCAGGTTTGGAGACTAGGATGGCTGGTCCGCAAGGCTCAAACACCACAATATTTTGAGTAGAAGTAAACCGTGAATATGCTGTGTGCGGTATCCTTGTACCTCAGCTTCTTCTTTGTAACGCGCTAATTTAGCACTAGTGTTTGTACAGTATGATCCACTATATATGTTTGGTACACTGGCCAACTAATGTCATGTTGACTTAGCAGTGCTGGGCACAGCAGGAAACAAAACGTGTAATCCCCATATATAGGTGCGCAGATACTGGGTCGAATTAGAGATTCTAGCCCTCCAGTGTCCCTGGACCTTTATCTGGGGATCGCATTATGAGGCCTCTAGCATCATGATGTTTGAGTAATCCAGAGCAGTATTCTGATAATGTACCTGTTGCCATAGTCAGTGGATCAGTGCACATACTTATATCGCCGCACTTCTTGTGTTTTTTACATAAAGTTTATTAAAGTATAGTCGAAAAACAGTAATCACTAAATGGGCAACATATAAGACAAGCAAGATGGTTGTATTGTTAGAACTCTGGAGCAATCATCATTTTTCAAATGCTCTGATGATTACCAAACAAGGATGAGGAGACAAATTCTCTAAATTTTGGATTAGGAAATGTTTAGCTATTGGAAACAGAATTTGGAAATTACCACAAGATACAATTTTTTTTTTTGCATGTTATTAGAAAAGATCAGCTGTGCTTGTGTTTCTATGCTACTCGCTTTGATTTCCTGCATAAGAAATCTTGGCCACTCCCTCCTTGTAACTGCTGTAATTTCTGTTCCTTCGGCAGGTGCTTCAAAAGCTGGGCAAAGCAGATGAAACCAAGGATGAGCAGTTCGAGCAGTGTGTGCAGAACTTTAATAAGCAGCTGGTGAGTGACTCTCCGTACTGTTGTGGCATTCTCGATTCTTGACCTGCAGTGCTTCATGGTACCCACTAATACATTTATCTAGTGAAAAGTACAGGGCAAACAGAGGTTGTGAAGCTGCTCGACCTCCCACACGTTATTGCTCAGTGTCTCTGTTCTTTTCCAACTCATGCCTGTTCCTAATCGTCAGGATTACTTGACAGGATCTTGCTGGAGGTGAAGTCTTGGTTTCACAATTTAGACTGATATGCGCACTGTTATTGTGTAATTTCGCTTCACTTTTCTCTCTTGTGTAGCTGCCCTTCTTTTGTAGTAAGAGGGCTACCCAATTCTAGAACAACCCTTACTCTGTCATTCCAAATTTACTGAATTTATTTAGCTATTATTCGGAGGTGGTTTTCTTCATTGGTTAAGTGAGTCACGTCACGCTCAGTCATTTACTCCCTTCCTAATAACTGAAATTACTAATGTCCTAAAGAGCCATGCCTTCTTTATCTGTGTAAAACGAATCTTTTCAAGGTAAAGTCTATTCCATAAAACTGGGATCTCACCATATGCACCTAATCTTGTAGGGTCATGCCTCAGAATCTCAGAGCACAAAACTAATTTTCCAGGCATGTATAAGTAAACTAGCAGAGTGAGACTTAAGATATTATTAGCATTTGTAGATTTTGCCGAACCAAGGCTTGTGATTTCACTTGCACAGTGTCCTGAACTGAACTCCAAGGTCCCCTGCACACGCTAGTAGTACATAGATTTAAGTTAGTACAGTAATGAGTGTAGGAAAGAAAGAAACCCTGTTCATCCACTGCTGTGTGTGGTTCCAGGATTTATTAACACATGTGGAAACCCAAGTTGTTATAAACATAATGTCTAACGCGTCAAAGCTTTTTTATATAAAAAGATTCTTTATCAAATGAGGAACAAAACTGTGTTTGGAAAGCACTAGTGAAATTGTGTGACTTATCATTGTGACAGCATTGATGTGGTTGTATGGTATTGTGACAAACTAAACAGTCATTAATGCCCTGCAGCATGGTAACTTTAATTACTTAAAATGGTGCAAGTGTGAATTTGTGGGCCAATCTCCCCCTTAATGGTGCCAGTCCAAAGTCCATGCAAGTATTGAAAGAAAAAAAGGGATTGAGTTACCTAAATTCCTATAACGGTCCTATATAGGAATTTAGGTAACTCTATCCCTTTTTTTTCTTTCAATACACAAGTCACCATTTTAAGTCATGAAAGTTACCTTGCTGCAGGGCATTAATGACTGTTTGGTTTGTCACAACACCATACAACCACATCAATGCTGTCACAATGAGAAGTCACACAATTTCACTAGTGGTCTCCAAACACTACGAATAGAAGCTAGTGGTGGGGCCTAGTGTGTTAAACTCCATTTCTAGATCCTTGATTTCATTTTCAAAGCGTGTAAGATCAAAACGTAAAGCGTGGAAATCACCTGAGTGAGTACCTGGACATCTCTGCAATGCCATTATGAGCAAAGTATTCCACCACTGCTGCTCTAATATCCTCTCTGAAAACCTGGTTGTGCAAAGCTCCAGATGGGAGTTCCCATATAAAAGCTTTAAGAGGAATATCCAGAAAGACCAGCTCCAGGAGAACCGGAGCATGATTGGAAAGCGTTCTTGGTAGAGGGGAGATTGGAGCCACCCAGGCCAACACATCTCTTTGCCCAAGCCAATAGTCTGTGCGACCAAGTGGCGTGACCCATGGATATACAAATGTCCTCCATTTGTTCCACATGTTGAGAATGCCAGAGGTGTACAAGATCGGAATCTTCCATATGAGACATAGCTTCATAACGGCGTGTAGATGAGGACTTCTGGACACGCCAGATCGGTCCATCTCCGGATTGAGTACCACAATAAAATCTCCACCCCAGAGACTCGCCCCAGAGCCGAGCATCTTGGTCAGCCTCCAGACTTCAGGAAAGAATCAGAGGTCATCGACATCAGGACCATATATGGAGAGGAGTTTAACAGGTGGTCATGTGAAAAGCTTGAAAGGAGAATGAACCTGCATTGGGTATCACATATGATTCAACGTTTATGCCTAAGCAATCCCTTTCTAATGACTATAGCCACTCCTTGGCTGTAATTGGAATAATACGCCATGTGTCAGTCCCCCACCCATCCGGACCTTAATATTGAGAGTATTCCCTCAGTAAGCTGTGGTTTTGCAGAAAACAGATGTCCAAGGAATGTTTTTGTAAATATGCAAAAGTCTGAAGCTCCTTAAGGCGATCATTTAAGCCGCGAATATTCCAAGTGAGTTCTGTAATAGACCCTGTAATGTTTTAGTGATGGGAAAGTATGACTGCAGAGGTCTGCCTAGAAGAGTAGCTGGTGGCTAAGAGATATACCAGCTGAGTGACGTACAAGGAAGAAGCAGAAGAAACATTTAACAGCCAGGGTACTACGTATAATTCCATAAACGAGTAACCCCCCCCAGCCTCAAACTTTGGCCCCACAGTCCAGCCCAAACCACCATCCCCACCCAAGCAAAAAAAGAAAACTTAGAACATTGAAATTGGCCAGTTCTGGGAATCATCCAGTAGGGGGTGAACAAGTAGACCTGCTCACTGCCCAGCTACATGTGAGATGGGTGGCCAGAGAGGCAGATTGTGGAGGTATTGAAGTGCAGTATAATATTATGTGGCCCTCCGGACAAGGGCTAGCATTGCGACCAGCGGTCAACCCATAGCGCCGGGGGACAGGGCGAGGGGGAGGGGAGTAGAATTTTGGAGCTACGTGTCGACCAGTGGTCACAGTATCTTGGCCAGGATGCAGAGGAGCCCTGTCAGCTACTCTAACCATTGGATCATGGTCAATGGTTGAGGTGGAGGACCGGACCCCCATGGCATTCCAGCATGCGGTACAGTCCGAAGTTAATCAGTTTTGCTGAGTTGTGATCCAGCCTGCAATTCGTTCCTGGTGGATGACCTGTCCCCTTTATTGGGAGAGTATGAGCATATTTGGTGGCCTTCTTGGGGTCTGTAAAGATTAAGCTTTTGCCAGCATGATCTATGTGCAGTTTTGCTTGGTAGGGTAGTGAGTCTTTGGCATCAGTTTGTTGCAAGGTGCGCTTAATCGGCAAGAAGTGTCTCTGCACAGCCTGCACCAGGATCGGGAAATCAGGAAACCGGGAAATCCTGAATCCTTTATAGTGTAGAGGCCTTTGCTCACTGGTGAGGCACAAATTAGTATCGGGGGTCTCTATAATTTAATAATCGCGCAATGATGGGGCAAGCAGCAGTATCCGGTGGTGGGCGAGGGCAACTGTAAGTATGGGGGATAATGAAGATCTGTAAAGTATGGTAGCATGTCTTCAGCAAAATCCTCCATTCTGCCCATCTTAGTCTATTCCGGCACTCCAAGAATGCGTATATTGTTCCATCTGGAATGAGCTTCCAAATCTTCATTTTTATTTCTTATTACTCTGAGAACTTTTTGCAGATGCAGGAGCTTCTCCTTATCGGTAACACATTCATCCTTGGCATCTGACGTGTGGCATTCTAGTTGACCGTGCCGGCCATCTTTTTTATTTATTTATTTTTTACAGAGTTTTATATAGCACGAACTTGACCTGAATCGGGTATCAGAACGCTTTACATAGCACCAGTTGTATTACATGAGGACACACATTCATTTTTGTGCGGCACGGGGAGATTAAGTGATTTGCCCAGAATCACAGTGTCATTGCCGAGACTCGAACCCAGTTCCCCAGATTCGAGGTCGACCGCCCTAGCCGTTAGGCCAACTCCTCTCCCCTTGTTTATCGACCTGATCTTACAGTCGATCAGATTTGTCCGCAATCAAGTCAATCTTGGTGTCAATTGCCGACAGGCTCTGCTTCAGTTCTAGAAACATGTTGCATATATCAGGTCCTGGGGCTGGACTCTCCTGTGGATCCCCAAGCGGCACTCCTATTGCCTGCGTTTGCCCTGAAATGATAGCTTAGATTGTTTGAGGTCACCCTTCTCCATGTCCCTACAGAGTCTCACAGTTTGTAGCAGATCAACTGGTAGAGAATCTGAATGAAGCCGGAAGAAATGGCCACCTTGAGGCAGTGGCTGATATAGTAAGGAAAGATGGGAGTTGCCCAGCAGATCTTCCTAGCAGCCAGGGTGGTCACCTACAGCAGCCCATCAAAAAAGGAACAGTCCGAGCAGACCCAAAGTAGTCGTTCGGCCCGCCACTCACCCAGACCAACGAGGTGGTGGTCTTGTACATCAGTATGTCGTGGCAATCCTAGCCCTTCTAATGTTTCTGTTGCACTACGTGTAAACAATACCTTGTTGAGACTGTGCGCTTTCTTCTGCCCTGTCCCTCAGCGCTCTGATATCCTGAGGTCCCAAGGCACTAGGTACTGGTAGTTAGGATTACCTTCCCGGGGTGTGCAAGCACTCACCTACCCAAACCTCAAGTGAAGGGGAATTCCATGCAGGGGGTATCGAAAAGGAAATTCATGGACTTTGGGAGGGTAAACCACTGCCAGCTCTGATTTGGCAGGTCTCAGAATTGCCTTTCCTGCCAGGTGAAGGTTTTATGGACCAATGGCGAAGGAAGAAATCTGACACAGTGGGATTCCTAAGAGCAGTGAACACAGTAACCTTATGGCACCAAAATCCTGAAAAAAACAAAACTAAAATTGTCATTTTTTTCAGTGTACACGATGCGTGCCCAGATGGCAGAATTAATTTCTTTCTTGAGCTTGGAAAATCGAAGTGGATAGAGGACGTCTAGGCACCGTTGCAGTGGTTACTTTTGAGATTTCGTCTCTACTTGGTCAGCAGGAAAGGTACACAATTGATTCAAATTTTAGGGAGATTGGGTGCGTCTGTAATGCCATATCCCCAGAAACCAGCTAGATAACTGGCCCTGAAATATGACGCTCAATAAGCCCACTCTTATTTCAGTAGAACCACCATCCCTGATTTGTAGGTCTCGCCTGCATTGCAGCACGCAAGCGCTGCTTCGCCTTGGCGAGATGTATTGTTGGCGCTTTTGTGTCCGGCTTCTCTGGAAGTGGGATTAGTGTCCACCCTGTCGGCATTAGGCCCCGCCCACCCGGACTGGAGATTTCGCTCGTGCACGGCGTCTCTTCCAGACACGCGTGTTTATATATGCAACACGCTTTCACTTAAGGGGAAAGCGCGATGCATATATAAACAAGCGGCTGACACGCGGTTTCTTTTTTAATGCTTGAAGAGTCTTAAAATGCCGACTGTGA
The DNA here is from genome assembly GCF_964204655.1 of Triturus cristatus. Classification (NCBI taxonomy): domain Eukaryota; kingdom Metazoa; phylum Chordata; class Amphibia; order Caudata; family Salamandridae; genus Triturus; species Triturus cristatus. The sequence continues at coordinate 1,151,210,172 of NC_140583.1, read as the reverse complement.
CACCGCGATGTATTCTGGGACAGTGGGCCCTTCTTGTAGGAAGCTATCCCTGGCACCATTCTTCACCAGCCTATGCATTCTTACTTTATGTAGGGGCAATGGTTATATTGTAACTCTCTTCATTGAAAGAAGTCTGCTGATTGAGAGCTCTGAGTCCAGGGTACGTTCCCACCTCTCTGTAGTGCGATCGAGAGAAGGCGCAGCTGAGGTTGAGGGTCCTCTGAGCTGTCCAGCCCACCCCACCCACAGCTGAGCAGGGAGGCGCCAGAACCATGCACCACCCGCTGCCTGGGTAGTATTGTGTGCAGGTCTCCCCCGAACACCTGCAGATAATCTGTAACTCCCCGCTGGATTAGGGGGCTCGCCACGAGGGCTAGAGTTTTGTCTTGAATATGGTGGGGTATTTGTTGCACTATGTATAATTCAATAAATATTTTCAAAGGAAAAATACCTATCTGCCCATTTCTAGAATCCTTGTAAACTCATGACAGAACACATTGGGAGACAAATATTACGTTTACATTTAGGCTGCTTCTAATGCTTTGGTCCTTAGCCCGGATCCTGGCAAAGAGAGCTGTTCACTTGGACCATGATTTTTCCCAGTCATGGCGTCCAAGAATAGATGTTCAGGTCTCGCCTAGACAGTGCATGCACTGTCTGGTTGTGACCTTTTGTTTTCGAACAGTGGGCTTAGAGTCCGTTCACAGCTTACCATTGTTTGACTTCATTGTGACTTTGAAGCTGAGTGAACCGGGTTCGAGTCTGGCGGGAGGCTTATGCTTAGACTGGATTTTGGGCAAAAAACTCCGTGCCTAAAAATGAATGTGTTTGTCTGTAACACAACTGGTGCTTATGTAAAGCGCTCTAAAATCTTCAGGTTGAGTTTGCGCTGATTAAAACTGCAACAAAAAAGCCCAAAATTCCACGTAGTATTACCTATTTTCAACTTTATAATCGTCAAACGTTTAAAAAAAAAAAAAGAAAGTTCATACAAGAGGGTTTGAGGGGGCTTTAGAAAAAGTACTAACACACAATGATGATTATAGTATACATCTCCTTTCCAAATATAGCCCAATATTGCAAACTTGTAGATTGATGTGTTTTTCTGTTTTCGATTAAACCCTGTCATGTCTGTGCGCCCCTCATTCAAACCACATTTTAAATCCTGGGACTCACGCGCAATTGTCCCTCATGTAAGTCACCCTTTACAGGAAATTAGTTGTATTGTCAATGGATGAGTGGCAAAAACCTGATACTTTTACTCTGCATTTTCATCGTGTCTCGGTGACTCACTTCAGCAGCTTTGTGTGAAGTTTGCTTTGCTCGGCCTGCCCCCAGCAGGGAGGGGAGTGGAGGCTTTTCTTCGTCGTCAAGTCGGTGCCCTTTCATGTCGAGCTGTAAAAGTTTCTTGTTGAACTGTATGGCAAAGCATTCCCCCACACCGAGGACAGCAGCGCCACTGCTAGGGAGACAAGCATCCAGCTTTCACCGAGCCGCCCTCTTAACAAGCATTTGCAATACAATAGGTCTCGGATTTAGGGGAGTTTAAGCTATTGGCATTGTAAATGACAATGCCTTTTATTTATGTTTTAAAAACGAAAATAAAAGGCATTGTCGTTTGCAATGTCAATAGCTCAAACTCGCGTAAATGCGAGACCTATTGCATTGTAAATGCTTGTTTTTAAATCCGATAGCGTGAATAGTTTTCCTGCTAAGAGTGGATGACTCGGGCAAGCAGAAGAGGGAAGAGTGTTTTTCACCAGATGCTGAGCTAGATTATTAAGAAGGTCTCAAAACCCTTTCTAATCACAGTAACAGTTTGGTTTCATACCTCTGTGTGTCCAGCTGGAGAGTGTTTCACTTTTGGCCTGCTGTCATCTTGGATCTTGGACAGTGACTTAAACCAGCTTTCTTTTTAGAATCACAGAGCCATTCTTTTTTTACTGAATACAAGAGGCCCGTGGCAGACCTGGCTCTTTGAAGTCTCTAAAGGAGATATTCACTGTAGAACACTGTTAGATAAAAGGTAGTTTTCGCGAAGGGTCTCTCTCTCACGAAAGGAGATCGGCAGGGTCGGACTGGAACAGAAAATAAACCCAGGCACTAACATAACAGTGGGCCCCATTATTGAATTACAAAGCAAAAAAAGTGAGCCATGTTTGCAAATTTGGACAGTTCTTTACTTGTAAAGACACGCTGTAAAAGTGTTTTGCGAGGTATGGCAGACAGACAGACTGCCTGAATGCAGCAAGCTCAGATCAGGCGCGCAACGCCCATTGGGCTCAAAGGGCTTCAGCCCCCCCTCCCCTGCCATGTGTGGCAGGCAGCCCGGGCTGAGACAGCTTCCCGGGCACACCCACAGCCGCACCCGAGTACTTCACAGGTTTTTAAAAGACCATTTACGCGTTAACGAGGTTTTGGGAGGGGAGGGGAGCAGACCACAAAACAGATTTATTGTGTGTAAAAGGCCCCTTTATTGAAACAGGTGCACATAATATAAAACTAAAAACCTCACTAATACATCCACATACCTGACCCCGCCCCTACGATTCCCCTGAACCCGCCCCCACCCGCCATTACAATTTACACGACAATACAAAGCATTGCATGAAAATATAACCCCTTTAATTCTACACTTCACTTAACCAACCTCCGCTGCCTGCCTCTTTACAACAGTAAATCCGCCAACTTGTCTAACTGAACTTTAAAATAACCTGCCTACCCTTTCCCTGTCGATAAACCCAACTTCAACAATGACCAAAAAACGTCTGCCAACCCTGGCAAACTTTCAATAACCCCCGCCACCCAGAAAGTGGGCGGAGAGCATCTACCCCATCTTTCTGCCCAAAAAACTGCCAGCAAGCCTATGCCCTTTGAGGAATGCTTCTGTACATTCAGACACGTGGACAAAACCTCCCTGATCTCCAATAAATATAGGTCCATGCCTATCCTGGACAAATGCACCCCGTCATCCCTAAAAAAACTCCACGGAGTCCAAACGAATGTCCTTATGGCTCGCCCTCCCAAAACCCAAGCTTCTACAAAAACGAGACATTTCCGTATTCACCTTCCGTCTAGCTTTGTCAATGGCACTAGGGTGCAAAGCGCCCCTACACACCCTACACACCCTTCGAGGCACAAATTCTGTCCACAGCACATGGCAGCCTGCCTAGTGTTCTTTTAATAAGGACAAATCATTTTTTATCTCTGCACAAGTCATTTTTCACCTAGATGAATCAACAATACATCTGGGCACCGACCACTTACCATCCATCTGTTCAAACAAGGGATCAACTCCTTCCAAAGCATACCCCCTTTACCCTTCCAGACAACCTTAAAACAAGTGGTCATTAAAGCCCAAATGAGCGCCAAAATAACTCTAGCGCGCCTGAACTTGCGCCCATTTTACCAAAGAGTGCCCCACTATCCAGATGGTCAATTCTTCCGCCTGGGGGAACAGAACCTGAAATGAGAAAAATTGGAATGAGATTCACAAACCGGAGGGTGACGCTTGTGCTTCCCCCACATCCCCACTATCATAGCGCCGAAAACAGTCTGAGGAACAGCGCTCCAGCCGCATGAGGTCGTCCTGGGTCCAACCCCTGTTGCCTGCTTGCGTGGCTGCCCCTATGCGAAAAGAACGAGTCCCATAAAGCGCCCCATCTAAACCAATGCTTTGTAAAAGCCTTCCTCAACACCATACGTAGCTGATAGTCCGTCACCCTGCGCCCATTTTCGTGTTTGAACACCACCTCCTCCCGACAAAGAGCACCAGCGATAAGCCCACTGAAGCGGACACGTCGCCTAGAACTGCTGCCTCTAACTTGATCCCTCTACCCAGCCCCCTCTGGTCTGTTAGCCAGCCAAATCTGTATATCCGACTCCAGCTGAGTCACATCCTGCCAAAGTACCCCCCCCCACTGTCCTTATTGCCCAGAAGTTCAGGCACCCGGAAAGCCCCAAAAAACATCCACACCATAAGTGTCAAAAATAAGCAAGTCTCAAACTCATCTCTGCAGACCACCGGTAACACTTCGATGACCCTGGCGTATGTCTGCCAGGAAAGCGGTCTCAGCAAATGCCGGTCCCTAGTGTGCTCCCTGGCCCACCCTTTGAGTATCCTTCTCCCCAGTTCACCCGCCAACAATGTGTAACCCCATAGTAAGTTACTCATGAAAGCAATGCCCGCCAATTTCCCGGCGGTTGTTACCCTAGACAAACCTCTCTCAATGAGAGCGAGAAAAAATGGGATAACATCTTCTGACCGCCGCCAGACCTTAACTCGCCGCTGGGCAGCTGATGCTAAAAAGTCCCTCCAAGCCAGTCTGTATGATGACCATGTGGCTGCTGACAACGAGCCTACCACCAATTGTAGCATCCTACGTTGCCTACGTACCACAAATGATCAGGCATTTGCGTCGGCGTCCTGTCTGCCTCCTTGGCCAGCCCACGAAGTCTTCCCCACTGTGAACGAGACAAAGCCGTTGTCCACACCTGGTACGTGTAAAGCCCTGAAAGCAATGTCATGTCTCAGGCAACCCAACACTAAAACTCTTAGCAACTTCAGAATTTGCTCGTCCCTCGCTGACTGTCTATTCACAATTTCGACCACTGCCATGTTGTCAACTCGGAACAAAACTTTCTTGTGGGCCAACTCCTCCCCCATAGTGTTCTTGCCACCACTAAAGGGAAAAGTTCAAAAAAGGCTATGCTTCTTCCTCCATGTCTCCACTGTTGCAGCCACTGTTCAGCGCACCATCTACCCTGCCGAAACAGGCCAAAGCCTTCATTGCCTGCTGCATCAGAAAAAATCTGTACGTCCCATGTGACGTCATCCTCCCTTGCCAATGGCACTCCATTAAATGACTGCAGAAAAACAGTCCACATCCGCAAATCCTCTTTTACACCGTCGCCGAAACGCGCACATGGTGGTGAGGTAGGTAATGTCCTGCCAGTGCCGCCCCAGTCTCCTACAAAATGTCCTCCCAGCCCGAACCACCCTGCACGCAAAATTGAGATGTCCTAAGAGTACTTGGATGTCCTTAACTGTGACTTTCTCTTTTGACAGCATTCTTCTCAATAATTCCAACATTTTCTCCTTTTTCTCTGCTGGCAAGCGAGCCCGCATTGCCATAGAATCGATTTCTATGCTCAAGAACCAAGCCGTACTGGGTCCCATTGTCTTTTCCGGTGCCAATGGCACGCCAAGTTCCTCGGTTAGCTCATGGAAAGTGTCCAGTGCTGCCTGGCATTCCGTGGAACCCGGTGAACCCACAAAGAAAAAATCATCCAAATAGTGCGTCACTAGACTGTGACCTGTGCGGCGAGTGAATAACTACTGCAGAAAAGTGCTAAAGCATTCAAACAGTGCACATGACATAGAGCAACCCATCGCTGGTGCCTTGTCCACATACCATTTCCCTTTTAAATGGATACCCAGAAGATCCCAATTATCCGGATGGACCCGCGGTCACTACCAGTGACATGGCCACATCAACTGAAGAGTAAGAAACTGAGTCTGCCTCCTCATCAATAAAATCATTGACTGAAGTCCCCTCTGGCCATGACGGATGTTGAATCAATCTGTACTGCCCCTCCTCTTTTTTTGGGCACGACCTCAATTGGCGAGACAATTAAGTTCTCCATTGGCCAATCATCAAAGGGGCCTGCCATTCTCCCTTCAAGCACCTCTTCGTTCAGTTTGTCCCGCACCACTTGACTGTGTTCTGAGGCAGATTTGAGATTGTCTGCCAATCGTCTCTGTCTTAGTCCGTGGTAACCCAAACGAAACCCCCATCTGAACCCTTCCCGTAGAACCTGTGCTGCTCTCAAGTCCTCATACCCCTGCATCCCCTTCTCTAGTTTAATTGGCATACAAGCTTTTGGGCCCAAGACCCTGTGGCCCCTTACCCCCTTTATTGTTTGGAAATTGCTGCAAGTGTCCTGCTGCGCCACGGCCTGACTGCCGCCACTGCTGGCCTCCCTGTTGTTGTCCGACCCAGCAGTTAACCAATGCACATCGGCCGGTGCATTTGGAACACTTGTGCCGAAACCTGCAATATTCCCGCGCGCACAGGCCCTTATTAAAATCCCAGCATGCCCCTCCTGTCCCAGACTGTGTCTTGGCAGTGCCCCCCACCCCTCCCCGGGTGGGTTTCTGCTGAAAGGGCTGGTACACTATCGGCAAGCCACTGGCTGTAAATATGGTGTTTCCCCATTTCGCTGCCCCCATTGTATGTTGCCACAGATCCTTGTCCAGTTCCCCCCCATTTTGCTTCTGGATCCCAGGCCATTCATGCCCAAAACTCATCATACTGTGCCCACGCGTATCCACCCCCGGTGATCTGGGCCTTTCTGATCACATCCATGTACTTAAATAAAGCTACGCAGCGCTCCGGGAACTTTTCACAGTATAAGCTGGCGTAAATCAAAAACGCCGCTGTCCAATTTTCTATGGTCAATGGCACCTTTGGCCTCTTGGCCAGCTCGTATTCCTCTTCTTTAGAGCCCTCCTTTGACCTTACCTCTCTGTGCAAAATCTTTAACATTTCAACATATTCCCCTTTCCAAATGCACTCTTTGGTTGACAACATTAAATGAGCGCCCAGGGGTTTCATCACTCCCATATAAGGGAGTTTTTTAATTGTCAACTCCTTACGAGGTCCATCCGACCGGCCTTGCTAAGCAGCCGTAAAGCCTCCAAAACGCGATGATCCTCCAGGACTCTGAAAACTAAACAAGCCAAATACACCCGACACCTAAACTGCCCTGAAAACACACTAAACCAACTCCTGACAAAAACTAACTACTGCTACGCTCACAGCCACCCTGGAGATGTGTGGTCTCTAAAATACCCACCTCTGTGCAGCGTGACCCTGGAGATGTGTGAAACCTGAAATAACCACCTCTGTGCAGCCCGACCCCCTACCCTGGAGTTGTGTGAACCCTGAAATAACCACCTCTGTGCAGCCCGACCCTGGATATGTGTGATCTCTGAAATACCTACCTCTGTGCAGCCTGACCCTAGATATGTGTGAACCCTGAAATACCCACCTCTGTGCAGCCCGACCCTGGAGATGTGTGAACCCTGAAATAATGTGTGAACCCTGAAATAATGTACGCACCCTGAAATACCCACCTCTGTGCAGCGCTATCCTGGAGATGTGTGATCTCTGAAATACCCACCTCTGTGCAGCGTCACCCTGGAGATGTGTGATCTCTGAGATACTCCCCTCTGTGCGGCCCGACCCTGGAGATGTGTGAACCCTGAAATATCCACCTCTGTGCAGCCCGACCCCCTACCCTGGAGTTGTGTGAACCCTGAAATAACCACCTCTGTGCAGCCCGACCCTGGATATGTGTGAACCCTGAAATACCCACCTCTGTGCAGCCCGACCCTGGAGATGTGTGAACCCTGAAATACCCACCTCTGTGCAGCCCGACCCTGGAGATGTGTGAACCCTGAAATACCCACCTCTGTGCAGCCCGACCCTGGAGATGTGTGAACCCTGAAATACCCACCTCTGTGCAGCCCGACCCTGGTGATGTGAGAACACTGAAATACCCACCTCTGTGCAGCGCGACCCTGGAGATGTGTGAACCCTGAAGTACCCACCTCTGTGCAGCCCGACCCTGGAGATGTGTGAACCCTGAAATACCCACCTCTGTGCAGCGCGACCCTGGATATGTGTGAACCCTGAAATACCCACCTCTGTGCAGCCCGACCCTGGAGATGTGTGAACCCTGAAGTACCCACCTCTGTGCAGCCCGACCCTGGAGATGTGTGAACCCTGAAATACCAATCCCTGTGCATTCCCAGGGCATGCTTGCGAGTTTCCCACGACACGCTTAGAGTTGCAGGCCTCTCTCTGCGTCTTCCATGATCAGGCAGTATCCAACACACAGATGAGTGATTACTGTATTGGTGAGATGCGCGTTCTCTAAAGCAAGAGTAGTTTCGTGAATTCGTGGCATCCTTGTTAGAGCTGCAGATTGTTGTTAAACGCATGTGGCGAGAATATCACTCAGAGCTCAGTGGACTGGTGGTTCCAGAGCCGTGGTCCCACTGATGCCTTCTGGGTAATGATCTTGTATATCTGGTATAAATCCCAATGTCCAGCAATGCATTGCGCAACAACGCTCATAAGTGTTAAGGAAACTATTAGACCGATTACGGTAATTGACAAATAAAAACGTTTGTACAACGTGCTGGCACGCGGTCTCTCACACACACACACACAGGTGCCTGCCTCCCTCCTTCCTGTGCTCACCAGTGAAGCTCCCTGATAACTGGCATTCAGAGAGCGGGTAGAGGGCGTCTAGAATGTGGACGCTTTCATTGTTTAAGAGATTTCCAGTCTTAAAGCCACGCCCGTCGGACCCAGGTGAATATCGGGTCACAGCTCTCCACCCCCCTGCTCTCCGGAGAAGAGAAGCCAGTGACCGCACACACACACTCCATGAACAGGCACAGAGAGGTTTTACCTCGACACGTCCTATTTCTAATTGCATCGGATAAAATTAGCCGTGGTTTTGTGCTCTCTCTGAGCCCGAGGCTTGAATCGGCTTTAGGCGAGCCCTGCTCATGACGACTGCAGCCGGGGATAACATGCTTAATCCTGCTCCGCCGCGTTCAGGCAGAGCCGCACCAGCGTTTCCTTACTGTGACGCCTTTTAAAATAACGGTATTATGCTTACATTGGTTTATGTGTAGAAATGCGCGCTGTGGTTACATAGTTCTAGGGGTGTAAACTGTGCTTCTATGCAACGTGAATGTATTATATGCTACGTTAGTAGGAAGGCGTAAATGTGATTGACAGGATATTTTTGTGTAGGCGAACTGTCAATGTAGTTTGTTTTTAGTTTGTAAATCTGACGCCTCAAAAACAATGTGCTAGACAGAGGCGTAACAAGAGGCAATTTTCGGAGGGGTTGGGGCTAAGAAAACATTTTTGGGAAGCTAACTTCCAGCAAAGGGCAGAGTGGAGATGCAGGGGCTCTAAGGAGGGCTGAAAAACCAACAAAAGCCCCATTGTAAGCAAATGGTCTTTTAAAGACCTGTTAAGTGCTCGGGTGCGGCTGTGTGTGTGCCCGGGAAGCTGTCTCAGCCGGGCTGACACACACGACGGGGTGGGGGTTTGAAGCCCTTTGAGCCCAATGGGCGTTGCGCGCCTGGTGCTAGAGGTACACTAATCACCAGACAGTACCCCCCCCCCCCCCGACTTGGCCCTGGATGGGGCACTTTATATAGGGCAGGGAATTCTGTGGCAGATGCACAGACTGATGCTTATGGTAGCAGCAGGGGCATATTACATAACCGTGGCCTGAGTATCAACAGAAGAAGCTTGCAATTACATAGGCACAATTGGATAGCTGTAGTTCTGACATTGCATTAGTTTCTGATATATACTGCAAACCACAGGTTTCTCACCTTAGAATATCCTGCAGTTGTCGAACTGGAGCTGGAAAATTTTCTATAAATGCTTGTGTGCCAACAGGTGGCATCGTATTGGTCTGTTCCGACTCCAAACCTCTGTGGAAGTGACAGAAGGGCCGCATGTAAGTGCCACTTCTGTACCCTGTCTGTTGCTTTCTTTTGCTCTCATTCCAGTGTGGCTCCAGAGCTCTGCTTCCACCGTTTTCAGTCTTCCAAAGATTAAGAAGAACTTTGACAGTGTTCCAGGGAACGATGCCTCATCGAAAAACGACAGGATTCAATCCATCCTACAACTGCAGGAAGCAGATAACGGACATGGGTCCCCATGACGTATACCATTGCTGTCTGGGCTCCCACCACAGCTCAGTCATGTGACAACTGCATCCTAACAAAGGCGATTCAAGACTGGAGGGCAAAGCTATACATCGCTGAACATGAAAGGTCATGGACTTGAACAGGTCCAGCTCCACGTCCCGGACCTGGTGATGTTCCCATGACCACTCCACTGCCTGTGCAAACTCTTAATGTAAGTCGAAGTCCAGACGCAAATGTTAAAGCTGGACTTGACCTTATCTTTCCACTCTCGTTTTTAAGCGAAGATTTGAGTCTCACTTTCTCAAATTCAATGGCCACGGAATTGATATCTCAGATGGCCCCAACAAGCCTCAAGTACGCCAGCCATCGTCAATTCTTTAGCAAATCGAGACCTACAAGGAGTCCATACTGCAAATATTTAATGGCCTTCATGCTTTCTCTGGCGTGCCTTCAGGCCCTATGGAACTGCAGAGTTCTCCAGTCGGGCTACTGCTGGCACGCCTCTCCCAGCACCGTATATTCTCCTGGGATTCATTACTGGGCTGGAACTATCTCTGGTACAGAGTTCTGCTCTGGCCCTGAGATCCCCTTTGGTCCCTGTCACCCTAACTCCGAAACAGACTCCACCAGTGGTCTTTGACACCCATGTCAGATTGAGAGCTGATGTCCTGAGCTCAACTGACGTCACACTGCCAAGTCACCAAAGCGCAAGCAGTGATCATACATCCTAACTCGAACATGATGCATGAACTGGGATGCAACTATCAGCAGAGACTCTATTTTCTTCTTGGTTCAGACTCTGATCATTTGCCACAATAAGGGTGCACCACTAGATACTGATTATGATAGTGAGTGGGATTGCTTGTTCCCCCACCCCCTTATTGTACTGATGGTGCCTTACTCCTTGACCTGCAAAATGCCAGAAGGCTTGACACCTCACATTAAACAGAGCTTGACTCATTTGCAGTGGTGGGTCGAAGGGCAGCTGCTGTAATATATGTACAGCCAGCCTCCATTGAGACTAGGACTATTGGTTTAACGGACATTCTAAAACCTGGGCTTGCGACATTGGAGCCCTTGCGCCATTCAGTAATGCCTTCACCGATGCCTTGATGGCTACCTGGTTGAAACCATGTACTTGTCTGCCCATTAGTTGGAAAGTAGCCAGGTGACATAGTCTTCTGCCTTGTGATCCAAGTTTTCTCACCAAGCACCAACTCCAGAAAGTCTTGCGGTACAGTCTTTAACTAGTGAGGTGAACCATACCTCATTCCCAGCCAATCCCATAGAGAGAGCATCTGAAATGTTTGATGCTTTTGATGAGGAAATGTTTTTTTTCTGCCAGCATGGTACTGGATTCCATAAATGCGCTCTGTCAGTTTGGCAGCTAATCACCTGCATTATTGGACATGGCCAGCGAAACATTGCAGACTGTCCCAAAAGTCAGAATATGAACTTGTGCTGAACTCCTCTCCTTTCAGTGTAATGGACTATGCAAGGAGAATGGGCCTGCTGAGAGGAATATGGGTTCAGTGAATGAGATGTTTCTTCAGGACATGAGGTGCCTGATAAGTCCAGTGTCAGGAGCAGGAAATGTGGCCTGTTTTAGGCAGCATGGTCTTTTGATAAGACCATCAACGACCTTTAGGAAGCTAGCTGGACTAGCTGAAGTGAATGATCTAGCAGGAGTGGTGGTGATCAATGGAGGTGTTGCCTGTGGAAGAAAGCATGATCTAGTGTCGGACACTTTCTCTAAGAGACTATATACATTGGAGAAGGTATGGCATAAGGGAGCTCTGATTTAAGTTCTAAAGTGTGGTTGGCTTTACCTTCCTAGATGCAGAAAAAAAAGTTGCTTACCTTTTGATACTTTATGAAACTGCAGATTTCTCATTGTGGAATATCCCCCAGGTGCCAATCTGGATCCGGAGAATTTTCCTGCAGTGCTCCCACACACTGGTTTTGTATGCCTCTGCGTTGATGTCATACACCCCTAGACGTGGTGGAGTGAAGCTGCATATAAGTGCCACTCCTCCGCACTGACGTCAGTTCTTGTTATTTCACTTTTCGCACCCTTAAATGTGGTTAATTAAAACAGTTGTTGATTACAGTATATTAACCCCTTCGATGCTTGTGACAGAGCGGTTCCGTCATGCGCGTCGGTCGCGCTGTGCGCATGACGGAACCGCTCCGTCACGGCCCTGCCCGTGCACGGAACCTTCAGCACGGCGCGGTAATCCGCGCCGCGCTGAAGGGGTTAATCACTGATTTTGCACCATTTTTAGACGTTAAAAAGAGGCCACTCCATAGAAGGGGCATGTGGGATGGCAGTGAGGAATCCGTATTTAGAGTATCCACCAGAAAGAGTGTTAATGAAGGTAAGTAACTTGGTATTCTGATAAATACTTCTAACCTCATATCCTTCCATTAGAATAGGTACTAAATCGGTATCTTCCAGAAATGCAGGGTTTGAGCAGTTTACTTAAACCAAAAAGTCATTCAGAAGCGAATGGATGAAGTGGCCCTTCTTTCGCAATTGGCTGTCGGGGTAATAGTGCTTTGCAAATGTATGAGCTGATGCCCCTGTCACAGCTTTGCACATATCAAGGACCGGCATCGCAAGCACCAAGGCAATGGCCTTGGCCCTGGCAGAATAAGCTCTCTACCTTCTGAGGGCTGATTCTCGGCTAGTACATAGAAGATTTTAATGGCGATGTCTAGCCACTTAGACTTGGTACTCTACTGCACAGCCTTTCTTGTTTTGCTTAACCCCCTCCACCCACCCAAAAATTTGATTGAACAGTTGTTGGTCCTTGGTAGAATCGAAGTAAAAATTCAAAACCCTTTTCATATCCAACCAATGGAGACTTTACTCCTCTTTCAGGAGACAAGAGGAAAGCAATGAATTTCATTAAAATGATCCGCTGACCGCGAGTCTACTGACTGAGTCAAAACCTTGCGCAACAAGGAAGCCAGAGTCCTCCGCTCCATTTTGTCTGGAATGATGGTGGTGTAGGTTGGTTGCACTGAAAATGTCTGCAGTTCATTCACATAACGAGATGATGTAATTACAATGAAGAAGATAGGTTTCAAAGTCAAGAGACACAGCAAGCAGCAGTGCATAAACTAGAAGGGCATACACGTGGAATGTCAAGACCAAGTGAAGGTCCCACAGGGGCATCACAAACTGGTTCAACGGGAACCTGTGTGTCAAACTTGTGACAAACTTCATTACAACTGGCGATTTGAACAAGGAAAACCAAAAGGGCTGACAAATTTTACAGTGCAAGGTGTTGCTGGGTTAAAGACCAAACGAACAAAAGGATGTCTGTGAGATTCGCTTGTATGAGGTCACTGTCTTGGGTACCACTCCAGATTACACATTTGTCACAGTGCCTAGCACAGATGGATTTCATAGAAGGACGTCTGATGGAGAGGATGGTATTGAGCACTTCTGACGGCAAATCGAGTGTAGTCAATTGTGACTGTTTAACCTTCATGTGAGCAGGTATATGTTGTGGAGGATCCTGCCCCGTTGCTGAGAAAGGAGGTCCTCCCAAAATTGTAGCCTTATTGTAGGACAGAAATCTCAAGCCAGACTTTCATTGAAGAGATTCAGATGGATTCCTCTTGGACAGCAGTCTCTGTAGAAGACCGGCAGACATGCTTCCACTCTTTCACCGCTTATCTGCACTCAGCTGAATCAAGTGATGTGTCCCATAGGCAACACTGCTTGGTAAATAGTGCTATTCCGGGTGTATGACAGAGGCACGCATGGCTAAACCACGCGTGCCTCTACTATGCTGCCCAAAGAACGAATGCTTCTGAAAAACGCATGCCTTTACCACGCATGCCTTTACCATGCAATTTTGTGCCAAAGGCATGATTGGTAAAGGGATGTGTGGTAAAGTTCGCATCCAAGCCCCACCGCCCTTACCCCTAAAACTCTGGCCCCTGCCCTATAAACAGCCCGCCCGAGCCCTAAAATGGCCCCACCCCTAAAACTACCACGACCCCCCCCCCGCTCTGAGTCCTAAAACCTTGGCCCTTGTCCTATACACACACCATGACCACTCCCCCGCCGAGCCCTGAAAACTATCCCCACCTCAAACCTAGAAAAAAAACGGCTCCAGCTCCACTTACCAGTCCGTGTCCTCTCCCAATCCTTCCTCTTCCAATGCCCGCATATCCATGCATCCTGACCACGTACTGCCTTAACCACGCATATCCGTGGTTAAGGAATATGCGTGGTTAAGGCCAGTGCGCTTGTGGGGAAACTGTGCGCATGGCTCTGCCCACGTTGTGAAGGCAGTTCCCTGTGCTGCATCATCTCTATCGGAGGAGAATTCAGAACACCTTGGCCTTCCAAAAAACAAGGTAAGAAGTCTTAAGATCAAAAGAATTTAAAATTGGAGAGAACCCAGGGCCCAGTTGGCTTTTATACACAGTTTTACAAAACATGTGCCCCGTTGTTTCTGGATATCTTAAACCTAATTCTTTTTCCTCTCTGAACCAAACTATGACGGAAGCCTGTACAAGTCATAACCAGGCAGAACCCGACCAAATGCCAATCCTACAGACCCATCTCTGCTCAATCTAGACACAGAACTGTTGGCCATATGAAATATAATTCAATGTCCTCACAGCTACTGGAAGTCTAAAACATGTTTATTAAAGAAATCGTATCACATAGCAGTCGGTGAGAGCGAGTTTTGCCCTCCTGAGTTTGAGCATGCAATGTTAACCCCTCCCACAATACTTCACTATTGAACTTCACTAAAAACCTCACTAAAAACCTTAAAAAGATAAACATATTGTACATTTTTCCAACACTGAGCTAGCGAATCCTTGCTTACAAGCACCAGTATGAAAAGGAGGCTGAATATGTCATAAGCACGAGTACAATGCAGGCCGAAGTATAACGTGGGCACGCAAAGTGGATGGCATGGTTTTCGTTTCAATAATATAAATCAAAAATAAATCATTGAAAAGACCAATCAAGGTCTCAAACAAAATACTGGTGCTCAGACTGGATAGATTGCTGCTGCATATGACCCTCCCTACTGGAACAGGTTTCATACTGGGAGAGAAGAATGCAACAAGATATAGTAAATACTGCAAATCATTGGCACAGCTGGGAAGGGAGGCAAAGAAGCCGTCTTACCTACTTTTGATGCTGAGAAGGCATTTGACCAAGTAAATATGTCTTCCTGCAGGTTGTATGTATGTATGTATGGGGATGGATACCCGCTTTATGTAGGGAACTATGACACAATACTAGAACTCAGGAGCTACAATTATGGCAAATGCTAAACTCTGTGTCCGAATTAGTATTAGAAGGGTGATAAGCCAGGTGTCTGCTGTCAGAAGGGGTTGTTTATCATAAAAGTATTCTAAAAATATTCTTCCTCTCATTCAGTAAATTGCATAATCTGAGGAGGGACCACTATAAATTAGATATGTCCACCAAGGACTGACATTGCTTGTCCCTGTCCCGGTTTTTGTATAAGGTACCGATCTTAGTTTGCCGAGTTGATCGCTTTTTCCTCAAAGACCTCTGATAAAAGATTATGTACCTGGTTTAGAATTGGGTGGAAATGGAAAATATTTGTTTTTCTGGCAGAGGTGTTAAATCCACCTGAGATAGTGGTGTATGGTGGTGGAAATTGCATCTCTAAATTTTCCTGCACTTCGTGAAGCAGTGGATTTTTCTTTGCCATCCAACCAAGGTATGCCTCCATGAGTGTGGAGAGAGAGAAAAAACATAAAGACTGAATAACCCTAGCGTATTCTCACACTGAATAGCCAGGCCTTTGTGAAGGAACTATTGACTCCTGCATAAGCCTCTGTCATTGGCAACAACATTCTAAACCTAAGGATTGCTCTTGACTAACTGAATGGAGTTTGCTTTTTGGAGATGTCTTTTTTTTTTGTGACACTTAAATAATTAAACGTTGACTGTGGGAACGTCATTTTTTAAATTGTAGATTAGCCAGAAATCTCCATATATTACTCCAGAAATACAGTAAAATAATGGGAAGTATTACGCACAAGAATATCCCTTTACCATAGACCGAGCATAGGCATTTGGTTAAATGTGTGCTTGTGTATGCGATCTCCAATTAAAAAGCCAGCTCTGCTTACTTATATGTGCAAGACCTCTCTTTAAACTAACATTGCTGCTGCAATGTCTGATGTGTTCTGACTCCCCAGAACCTTTTTATTCTATTTAAACGAATGCACTTATGCTGTTGATTCCCGTTCCAGCTTTAGGATTTCAGTATATTACTCCTCCTTATTCACAGGGAAACCTGGAATTGAAATACAAACGGTTTAGGCCTGGACTCTAATAGTTGCAAATGTTACTTAACGTAAGAACAGATACATCGCAGAAAACAACCCACCACCTACATTTTTTCTTTTATTTGACAATGATCTTGGGAAAATAAGATAAACATAGCCAATAGCTAACAAATTAGCCTTATTTTCTCCCCAAGTAAATATTTAATTAATGATATTAGCCATGAATTTGATACCATTTATGGAAACATTTTGCTGTGTTTTAAGATTCTTCTTCAAAGATCAGATATTAAAAATAGGGAATTGGTTTACATTATATTGTAAAAGAGTTCTGTTTCAGATATTACATATCCTAATTGGCCAAAGTACTCTATTAGATCTGATGCCTTGTTGGGCAGAGAAGACTCACCTAGATTGGCAGTCATTGTACAATCTCTAAGGTTCATCACAAGTTCATCTCCTGTTTCATGAAAATGCAAAAATGCATAGAGAAAGCGGTTTATCCAGTCACTGTCTGGGCAGTCCTAAATACACACAGATAATTGTGTCCAAGCTTTATCCAGCAGCTCTTTACGAATGTTGGGGGACCAGCCATGATTGTATTCTGACGTCTAGTGACTCTCTTGACGTCCCCGTAATAAAAATGTAAAAACACGTTACCCAGGAGCTTGGTGCTCCCCAAGTTGAGCACTTTGACAGTCAGTCCACATTTACTGGGAATTTGTTTCCCCAGGTATCATTCAGATTCAACTATCCAATGCCCAATCTGTGGCAGTGATTTGGCTGCTAATATATCTGTCGTCTAGGACCCGAGACCTGCAGGAAATTTCTGATTACATGTCTACCTACCCTTAAAGTGCCAAATCCCTGATGCAAATGAATGCAGGAAAGGCAACTTCTTAAAAGAAGGCATGCATTTGGGTCTTGTTCTGGTGTCTTAAAATTGATTTGTGAATCCACCATTTATTTAAGGTCTGGCCTAGTAAGACCTCTTTAGTCGTCTCACTAGCCTTATGTATTAACAAAATAAATCAATAAAATTACACAAATACATGCCTATGTCAGTTTTGTCTCAGCCCTCTCCATCAATTGGTCAGTTGTAGTGTCATTCAAATCTTTATTCTGCCCATCACCGCATATAACATAGGGCAGAGGCTTGCTTTCTTCTGTGATTGGCTCTCTTGCACAGCGAGTGACCGTATTTTGCCTGGTCCAATATGCACATTCACATAAAACTGTTGCATTTTAATGTCGTAACTGGGGAGGCAATCTCTCCTGCCTTCTTTTTTTCCTTATGCTTGGGGCCTGGCAGCGCCCTACACACACATTCTTTTTTTTTTATTCATTTGAATATGCTTGGAAAAAAATGAATAAAGAAGACATGCTTGCCAAGGCAAACTTATTAGTTTTACCACTGCTTGTTTGAAAAAAGCAGTTTCATTCGAAAATCAAATTGACTGCTTGGCCTTTTTATTTAATTACATTTAAGAGCATTTAATGCCAGATACAATGAGTGTTACAGTGAGAAGAAGTGCTAGTACTGCCTATGATCCACCATGGTCAGATCATATATTGACAGTGTAGGTCCCATGGTGTAAGATACAGACTGCCATGCCTAATGAATATTCCTTAGGCAGGTGTCAATTTTTGACTCATTAGGATTGGTCCCAATCACAGGGACGCTGACCTGCAACAGTCAGCGGACACCATCCCTGTGATTGCTTTTCAAAAAAGAAAACTTTTCTTTAAATTTTCTTTATTTTTTGAAAGTTTACTCCTGGTCACTATCTATTCCCCCGAAATGGGTACTCCAATTCACAAAGAAAAAATGGTTCAAAGATGACCATTTTCGTTTTGCAAATAAGTTAACACTTCATCTTGGGAGTTGGTAACTTATCAATGGTTTGCAACTGGAATTCCATAGTGTGAGATAGTGGGTTACTGGTTGACTTGGGTGTGAGTCCTGGTCAAGCAGCAACCGCAATCCTTGCCTGGGAGAGGCACAAGCCAACACTAAATTAACCTGTGCTCAACCCTCTGGTAACTTGGCACAGAGCAGGCAGGCCTAACGTAGAGGCAATGTGTAAAGCATTTGTGCAACACTTCAAATAGTAATAAAGTAAAAACCACCACACAAAGAGTCCCACACCAAGTTAAGCAAATAGAGTAAAATTTACTAAATTTAAACAAGACCAAAATGACAAAAATCCAATCAATGGAACCTTAGTTATGAATTTGTAAATATTTTAGAGAAAATTGTGTCAAAAAGCATCAAACGCAAACTTCGCGGTGGACTGGGTCAAAGGCCGTCTGCGATAGAGCGCAGGTCAGCTACAATCACCAGATTAAGTCCGCTGAAGTTTACCTTCTCAAGTCCGTGCTAAGAGTCCTAATTGCGATGGAGGGGGGGGCCACAAGAAGCAGGGAGAACGTCGCAGGAGGCTGTTGGCATAGCACAAAGAGCCATGTAGGCATTGCGGACGGGCGTTGCTGGAGTTTCGCTTTGGAAGTTCACTGCTAGCCATCAATGCTGTAGCGCAAAGAGGGGGCTGCTGGAGTTTTGCTTTGAAGCGTGGTGTGAGCAGCGAGGTTCCATGTAAACAGTCTGTTCACAGTTGGAATCAGCACACAAGCTTGAATTTAGCTCCCTGAGCCTCACCAGGGGTCAAGGACCTGAGGAGCACCACTTGGGGATCAGGAACTCCCTGTAGCTGGGTCTAGGTACTGGTGCAGAATATTGGGGAGCCTTTTATTTCCCTGAGGCTCAGTTCAGGAGGCCAGCAGACTTACTCTTGGAGTCACTCTGGTGTCCTGGGTTCAAGGGTGAAGTTGCAGGTCCAGTTTTCATCTCACCAAGGCAAGAAGGCAGCAGGTCAGCAAACTAGGGCAGCCATCCCTTCAGAGCAGCAGTCCAGCAGAATGGCAGTCCTTTCAGCAGCAAAGCATTCCTTCTTCCTGGCAGAGTATCCACAGGTCCAACTGTGTACTGAAGAGTTGGTATGTGAGGTCCAGTATTTATACCCAGTTGTGCCTTTGAAGTGGGGACATGCTTCTAGAGGCATGCCTTCGAAGTGCACAGGTGCCCTGCCTTCCTGGCTCTAGACTAATTACACGGCATATACAGCCCTTTGTTTGGAGACAGGACACAGCCTATTCAAGTGTAAGCGAAGGTGGGTCCAGCTCCTTCCTCCCTCCCTCCCTCCCAGCAAGCCAGTGATGGCCCATTCAGTCACCCCTAACTCCCCATGGTGTGCAGCTGTCTAGGAGGAAAACATAAAGTCCAACTGTCAACTACACCCAGTGATGTGCCCCTGAGACAGGCTTGCAGATACCAAATGCCTACGGCATAAAAATGCTAACTTTCTAAAAGTGGCATTTTCAAAATTGTAATTTAAAATCCAACTTCACCTCGTCTGGGAAAAGGCTTACTTTGACTGGTCGATAATCTCAGTTTAAAACTGCACATACTAAGGCTGCAATGGCAGGACTGAGACATGTTTAAGGTGCTACTTAAGTGGGTGGCACGATCGGAACTGCAGGCCCACTATTAGCATTAAATTTACAGTCCCTGGACACAGGTAGTGCCATATTACTGGGGACCTATAAGTAAATTAAATGTGCCGGTTAGGTATAAGCCTTTCTTACCATGTTTTAAGGAGAGAGCACAAGCACTTTAGCAGTGGTAAATGGCGCAGAGTCCTAAAGCCAACAAAAACGAATTCAGCAGAAAGTGGAGGGCAAAGGCAAACGTTTTGGGATGACCCTGTAGAGAGGGCCAGGTCTAACACATAGGTTAACAAATCCCTGTTTGGAAGAGATGGCCACAACTCACACCTTCCAAATCGTGATTTGTAAACCATATCCAAGTCTATTTTAGGACTGTGTAAAAGTTTTAAAACTCCTAAAATGGAACATCTTACTGGTGGTAAACCTATAAATTTTGTGAACCAAAGAGTTTGCGACTGCTAAAAGTTTCATAATTTGGCCCTGTGTTTTTGAAAAAGATATTTGTGCAGTCTGTCTTTTCATATGAAAATTATCTGGCCAAATCCATGCATCTGAAATGTCTATTTATCTCAGTTTATGTGACTTGTTCTTTGTGAGACCCTTGTTAAAAAGCTTGAGTTGTGTGTTTTATGTTGTCTTTACCTACATGATGAATCGACATATTGCCTGAGAATGAACTGTGCTGCAAAAATAATAGGCTGAGGTTATATCTCCGCCTCTATGGCAGCATGTTGCACTATTATTGGCGCTGCCCTGCTCCTGTTGGAAATGCTGCAATGCCTTAGGTGTGCTGTAGGTTAGGAAATCATGATGTAGTCTCAGAGTTGGTGGTTTGAGGTGTAGCATGTAGAATGTGATTCCATTGGAAAAGTCACCAGCATTAATCAGGGATAGGTGATGTGTCATTGATGGAGATGTGCAACAGCATCTTCTCCGTGTGTTTGGTTGTTTACTGGTTGATTTTGTGTTCCTAGTTTAAGATATGGAACTGGTTAAGACTTAATTACTTTGTTGTAGAGGCACCCTGCCTCCACTCTGTTACTCCCATTGTATATAATGAGCAAAAATGGGCTGAATTTGAAACCATCCGAGCAACCGCAACATATAAAATGATTTCTGCTGTCTTTTGTTGTTCTTAGACGGAAGGAAGCAAGCTTCAGAAGGACCTGAGGACCTACTTGACTTCTGTGAAAGGTAAGGTCTACCCTTAGCATCCACCAGCTCATCAATAGTGTGTTGGAGCTTAGGCCAGTCAAACATTTATCTCCAGAGGTGCAACCTTTCTAACAGCATAAGAGGTAAAGGGAGAAAACTATCACATGATAACATCTCATTTTAGTGAAACCAATGTGTTCATACAATAATCCGCTCCACTACCTAATTTGGGTTTGGTAGGGTATAATTATAAATTTAGAAACAAATCAATGTAGACCAATGTCAACGTAATCTGATAAAAGTACAGAAAGACCAAGATAAGAACAAATCTCTTGAAGAGATTTACCCTAAATAATACAAAGCAGATGACTTGCTCTATGACGATGATGCAGACGATCAGAAAAAAAGAATGGTGTATTAAATTTCATCTGTTGATTCTCCAAAGTAGGCATGAGCAAGCTATCTCTCCTTACTCTACCTTAAAAGAGGCAACCCTAAGCTAAGAAGCATTCGGTACGGGTGAAATCCGAAAGGTGTCAGCTGTCGAAGTCTTCAGTAGAAGGCACTCCAACCATGGGTCAAGTAGCATAAAGCCACACAAGCTGGAGCACAGGTCTGCTCCATGTGAAAACTGAAGATGACTCTCCCTTTCCTTGCTTCGTCCAGCATAAAATATCAATTGCAGTCAGAGTAGACAGCCCCATGTGATCTTTGCTGGTGAATTTCCATAGCTCGAGTACAATTGGATACTTTCACCACCTTTCCCACATCGATAAGTTGCAACTTCGCTCATCCTTGGTCATTACTCTCCTCTCCCATGAGAACTCCTTGCTCGTTAGCGCTTCTCCTTGCCAACTTCGTATTCCATACCTTGCTATCTAAAGAAAACTATGCCCGGCTATGCTAACTAATGAGGCTCTCTCTCTCCATACATGCAGTGGAAACAAAATACAAGTACATACATTCTACATAGAAGGTTAAATACGCATTACGTGTTAAACTCTAACCGTGAGCATAGACCAAGCGGTTTCTCGGGCCTACTCGACAATTTTAGTGGTGCACAGGGTTACAGAATATGTGCGCATTTCTACACACATAATAACTACAGCTCCTTAATACATGTATAAATTGTAAAGAATTGCAAAGATGTCATTCTAAGTTCACCTACATGAAATGGATTCTTGTTACACGTATAAATGTTTAAACATTAGTTTACACATATTCAAATTTAATAACCTCACAATAGGATACATTTATATTAACTTATCCTGTCACATTAATATGTAAGATTCACATTAACCTTTATTGATCACGTTCTATATACAATAATTTCATGTGGAATACTTTAAATATGCAATACTCCACTCCCATTAGTAATGTTAATTAAGCAGAATATATTCAAGTGCTAACTACACATGAATATGATGCACTCTTACGATGTCGCAGATGGGATCATGATTACACTTATCCAATCACACCTCTGATGGAGAATCAAGCCAACACAGAATCTCTTATCTCTTGATCTTATCAGATTAACCAAGTTAAACCTTTGTTGTGGCAATTGCTGTTCTCTTGAACTCCTCCAGATGCTTCATCTCATTTAAATATTAGTTCTGTTTCCTTTCCTGCGTCAAGCCCTCTCTTTTTCATGATATTCCTTTTTGCTCCTTGTATCTCCGGTACACCTTCACACCCACAATCCCTGCACAAAGTGTAGTATTCAACTACAGTCTCAAAATAGAACCCACTATACCACTTCCCAAATCTGCAAACCATCTACCTACAGCACTAAATCCATGTCCAACCGAGTCCAAACACCTTCTGCTGCCAATCCACTCACTTCATACTGTAAGTCAGTAATATTCCTTTTGAACTTCTGTAAGTATTTACTTTTGTCTGGGCCGCAAGTATAACACTGTTGGACTTTTAACATCCAGCAGACTCCGCCTTCTTTTGCGAGCAGAATGTCTAATGCAAGACGGTTTTGCAAAACCATATCCCTGATAGCAACCATTTCCGTATTCTCGGGCAACAAAGATCCAGCTGTACTAGTAGAAAACATCAACTACAGTGGAAAGTTTTCTAATCTTGATGTCATTCAATGTCACCCCTACTCCTGATGTTATTGCTCCAAAATATCTCCCTCTATTTCTGCAGCTGTGGCACTTTGTTTAGACCTAGGTTTTACCTCCCACACAGGATGATCACAATTGTTCTTTGGAAACACTACTCCTACATAACAGTACGGCAACTTAAAATAAGCATTCTCCCACAAATAACATAAAATCCAGGAATCACAGGATCTGTTCCACCCAGAAATAACTTCCAAAATCCTCGAACATCAAAAGTATGATCATACTCCATTTCCCCTACAGAAATAGTATCATATTTGCTCATCATTGTGTAGGCATAATTTCCCTTGGTGTTGTCAATGCTTCAGTGTTCCCTGCAGCTTGATGATCTACCTCTTTCTGTGACCAACTTGTCACATGAACCCCTTTCACTGCATTAATCTTCACTTCACTTCTCTAGATCCATCTTCTACCTGCTCTAAGAATTTATTTTCAATGTCAGTAAGGACACAGATCAAAATGTATCTTTGGGCGTAAGGAGTGTCAAGTGTTTTGATCAGGGGAAAATATCTGCTAACAGTTTCTGCATCCTAAGCATTGGAATGTCAGTTCAAATGTTTGAACAGCTGAACGTTTGAAAAGACAAAATCATAATCCGAATAATAATACTGAAAATGACCCTGACCATAGAAAATACTCAACAGTAAACTACATGTAATACCATGTGCCACTCCCTTGTGGAGTTACGCAGGGGTCCTTTATCAGTCCAACTCTTTTCTACATTTATGTCACTAAGTTTCCCCCAAAAATGAGATCTATTGGGTTCACGCTGACATCCTATGCGGATGATACGCAAATTGTTGTTTCCATCTCTAAGGAAGGCACACATGTTAATAACCACTTCCATGACTGCATGCTAGCAGTTGGTGCCTGGATGGGCCAGAATTATTTGAAACTGAACTAAGACAAAACAGCGGTTGTTCTGTTTGGTAACAATCCGTCTTTCTTGTCCCCTCCTCGTAGCCGACAGACCTGGGTTCATTCCCTATCCCTGCCACAAAAGTAAGAAATTTAGCAGTTATCATGGACCACAGACTTACCTCTGGAGATCAGGTTAATTCAGTTACCTTCACTGCATTTCTTGTCTTAGGGATGTTACGAAAAATCCTGTGTTTCATATCGCTAGATGCCCGAAAAACCGCAGTGTCCTCGATCAATAGTCTGTACATGATCATGCAGCAGCAACACCTTCACAGGCTTCAGGCCCTCCAAAATGCGGCTGCTAGACTTCTTTTCGGAACTCCCATATTCTGTCCCATTAAACCTGTGATCATGGACCTCCATTGGCTCCCTGTCATAAAAAGAATTAAATACAAAGTCTCTGTATAGCCTATAAGGCCTCCCAAAATCGGGTCCTGCCATTTTCAAACAGAAGCTAGTATGGTATCTTTCCAGCAGAACTCTTCAATCCTCCAGCGCAAAGCTCCTGGCAGTCCCCAGATTCAAAAACGCTAACTGGGGAAGTCGAAGTTTCATCCTGGGTTTCTAAAACTTGGAATGCTTTACCACTTTCCATTCATTCCTCCTCTGGTCTCCTGGCTTTTAGGAAGGCCTTGAAGACTTTGCTTTTCTCTTATTAGTTTTCCCTAGCTTGATACTAGGCGCCAGCGCCGGGATGCCTTTGGGCACCTGCGCGCTTTATAAAAACCCAATAACAGTAACATGTGTCAATGGTATGTGATGGTATATAATTCCCTCACCCACTGAAGAAGGTAACTGTACGAAAACATAAGTCCCTTGCTTCCGTCATATTAACGTACTCCTAGAACAGATTAGTGTAAGGGTTTAATGTGAAATCTCTAGATAAGTCAGTATAAATTGTGCCTGTCTAATGAATATAACCCTCCACCTACTTTGTGTGATGGTTTCTGTACAGATGTAGCTTTCTCTCCTTCGACCTTCGTTGGACTCAAACTTAATCCTACAATTAGTGCTATTAAACCTATAACTAATATGGTTAATATTGTACCTATTATAAACCTATGTCTACAACTATTACATAATCTTTTCTGTCCGTCTCTACCGTTGCAAATAACAAAACAATTTTTAATTTTGTTCAACTTTATTCACACTATATACAATCTTCGTGATGCTTCCTTAACCCCACCCAGTGTTCTTCTAAATGTTAACCCACATTTTCCACTCTGACCTAGATATTCTTCTCTAAGCACTCTAATAAAGTTCATTCATCATCTCTAATAATGTGAGGACCAAGTTAATTAATAAGCATCTCCAGTATCATTATTGACAATCCATCAACAAGCACAGGAGACTCTTCTGGATCCAGATTGGTAAATTCAGTTTCATTCAACATTAAATTTCTCAAAGTGCTCAGTGTTGTTGAGTAAGGAAGTGGAAATGTGAAGAGAGTTCAAATCAAGTTCCAAAAGTTTCAGAAGGAATGCCACTATTATTCCAGAAGTCACTCTTGTTGTCATCAGTAGTGAGATGTCCACTTATGAGAAGGGTGCCTCTGATAAAGCACCCTCGATCTTTTGGATCTTCCGAGACTTGATCCTTCCCTTTCATCTCCACTCAATTCTGATTCACCTGATGCTTCAGGTATGGATGCAAGAGATCTTTCAGAGGATAACTTCAACCTTCTCCTCTCTTTATTCTTTGGCTAGTTTTCTTCCACCACCACTTATGGTCCCACAGCACTAGTTTCTTCTTTGGAGTCAAAATCTGTTTCATTCACCAGCACAGCATCAGCTGCTTTTAGTTTGGATTCAGGTTCAGCAAGAGTCCCCCCACCCCGATCTTTCAAATGCTGCCTCAGGCTCTGCCTGGTCCCCTACAGCTTGTCTGACCTCTTCCTGTAGCATTTAGGCCACAGCTGGCATCTCTTCTGGGAGAGGAGCTGTTTCTCATTCAAGGGGACACAGAACTCTACGAGTGTGGGATGCATGGACCCAATTTGGAAGACTACCACACTTAACAGTAGTCGTAGTGACCAAGATCACCTGGTATGGACCACGCCAACGAGGCTCAAGAGAGGTCTTCCACACATGCTTCTTCACTATGACCCAGTCACAGGGACTAAGGTCGTGGCACTGCTCCTGATGTGGCGGTGATGTGCCACTTTGATCTGGTGAGATACAGAACAAACCACGTCTGCCAATCCTTTACAGTAATCAAGCACCAAATCATCTGTGATGTTTACATGCATATTTGCAGGCACAGCAGGCAATAGCATTGCCCTCCCCATTATTATTTCATGAGGCAATAGTCCTATTTGTCGATCTGGGACACTGTGAAAACTCATCAGCACCAGAGGCCAAACATCGGACAATTTCAGAGATGTTGTAGCACACATTTTAGCAAGTCTAGATTTCAAAAAGCCGTTGAGTTGTTCCACGATACCTGAAGCCTCTGGCTGAAAACTTGCAATGTAATCTCTGTTCCACTTGTAGCGCTGTACATAACATGCTCAGGACCTCATAATTAAAATGAGTTCCTCAGTCTGACTCCAAAGAGGTTGGAAATCTGAATCTTGGAATGAGTTCCCTCAATAACATCTTAGCTACTGTGAAACTATCACATCTTCTAGTCGAGTAGGCGTCCACCCAATGTGAAAATCTGCACACCACTACTAGAATGTACCTCAATTCATTACATACTGGCATCTCAATGAAATCCAGTTGCATTCTGTTGAAAGGACCTCCAGATCTCCCTATGTGACTCATTGTAACAGCAGTTCTCTTTCCCACGTTAATTTGTTGACGAATCACACATCTATAATACAATGCCTCAGCCATCGCTCGAAACTTGGGGTTAAACCAAGTCTGCCTAAACAACCTCACCATGGCTTCTCTTCCTACATCCATTGACCCGTGATAGTACCTCATCACGGTTAGGCAGTACAGGTCTTCCATTTCAACTGTTTTTACACATCCTGCTCTGATATAACCTTCCTGTTTCTCCTCAGTAACTTACTCTTGCAACCTCTTCACTTCCTCCCATGTGTCAGCAATTGTCATCAAAAGGCTGAAGTTGGTTTCATCTGTTCCCTCATTTGTGTATTCACCATTGAAAGTACAAACGTTTAATACACAGTAACGTGCAACTTCGTCGGCATAACGATTACCTATTGTCAGAAAATAGTTTCCTTTATAATGGACAGAGCACTTAAAGACAGTAACTTGTGCTGGCATCTGCAGGGCTTCTAACAGTTTCCTTACGTTTTCCCCGTTGTGAATCGGGGACCCTGTCGAGGTCATAAATCCCTTTTTGCAACAAACAAATGATGGCCGGAATGCTGACAATGCAAACATTCTCCCCCAGTCAAAAGATCTGGGTTAAATCCATTGTTCTTTACCCCACAAAGCCACCCCAGTTTGGACCCAGACATATGCAAATCAGTCTTGACCTTGTGCATCATGGGAACAGTCCAGACCGAACTGCCAGGCCAGGTCCTCCCTGGACCGGAAACAAGCATCCTGGGACCGGTTTCAGGGTATGTCACCCTTCTTTAGCCAGGCTAATATCCCTCCTGAGACCATAACTGTTCGAAGTCGTGAACTACACCGAACCCATACTGGCTATCGGTAAATATTGGCACTTTTAGCTGGTCTGAAACAGCATGCTCTGGTGAGGGCAAACAGCTCTGCCACTTGTGTGAAGAATACTCCTTGGAGCCAGGCAGCTTCACTACTCCTGTAACAGTACGGACAGCATAAGCAGCCCTCAGGTTTCTCTCATTGTCTGAGACCAGATATAGGAGAGTAGGATCTGCTTCCTATAGTTTCCCCCACTTTTTGCTGATGTTTCACAGTTTTTCGACTTTACTCAGGCTGGGGCCCTGCTAACCAGGACCCCAGCCTGGTTGCTTCCTCTCTAAATTGATTACCAGTAATTTAGGTACACTCCAGATTTGGATTCTGGGGTACCCTTGTAAGTCCCTAGTATATGGTATACTATGTACCCAGGTCAAAGGTACCACAGAGGCCTACCAGGGGCTGCAGCGTGTATTATGCCAGCCCTGGGAAGCCTTCCAAAATGACACCACAGGACTGCTACTGCAGCCTGGGTAAGTTGGTGCATGCACCCCTTACTGAGATATAGGTTCACTATATCTCTCCATATCACTGCACATATAAACTGATCAGTCACCCCTATGGCAGGCCTTACCAATCCTAAAGGCAGGGTGCTGGGTTTTATGTGAGAGGGCGCCCATGCATGAGCAGAGCCCCTCTGCAGCCTTCGGAACCTTTATTCCGGGGTGGTTTGTGATGCAGCCAAACCATATACTCTTAAGTGCATTATAACCAAACTGTAAATGCTAACTTTGGGATGGCTGCACGGAAACATGTCGTGTTTGGTGTCAAACACTTTGGAATCATACCTCCACACCAGTAACTGGTGTGGGAGTATGATCCCACTCTTCTAGAGGGAGAGACATGACAGCACTGGTATACTCGGTACCAGCTAACAGAGCCCTGGCATCACAAAATGGATGCTGCCAGCCACAGACCTGAGTCTGCCCTCCTGCTGCTGGACGAAACTCCGGCAGAGGAGGCCTGGACAATAGGTTTCCTGTCACAGGGAGGTGTCCCCACCTCCCAGACAGGCTTTAGTGTATTTGGGCTGGGTGGGTGCACTCCAAGAGGGCTTTGAGGTCAGCACTTGGGGCACATTTGGTGTCCCTGTGCATAGTCCAGCTCAAACCGGTTGCATGGGCTACCATCCCCTGCTCTGGCGTGAAACTGGACAAAGGAAATGGGTGTAGCCACCCCTCTTTCCTGACACTCCCATAGATGGGTCGCTAGAGTTTGTCCAACCCCTTCCTTGGGTATAAGATAGGAACCCCTGGCTACAGGACTTTAGATTACACCTGGACGAAACTCTGATACTGAATCCTGGAACTTCGACGATCTACATTGAAGTAGATGACTGAAGAATCTCCCTTGGAGGGAAGGAGTTACTCCCCTGCAAGGCAGGCACCAAAGACGCATCTGACTGGTTTGCATCTCTGAAGGTCCGCCGGACTCCGAAGAATTTTTCAACACAGGAGGTGGTTGTCTGTGGTCTTAGAGGTTGATCAGTTCCCACAGCAAGTCCGAGGCCCATATCCCTCATGGCGACCATGCAACCCGAACCCCTGGACACTGCTTCGCTTTTCAGAAGCCTTAGCGCTCCAACGACTCCTGCAGCTGAGCTTTGGGTTACTTGTAGCCCTGACCCCGAGCAGCATTTGCACCGAAGATTGCCCACCTACACTCCACGAGTGTTCCGTGAGCTGGCCCTTTGTGTTTTCTCTCGAGGTCCCTTCACGATCCCCGGTTCGTCGCCTGGTGGGTCCCTGTAAAGGCAATTTTAACTTTAATTGGGCTTACCTGGTTGCTCCAGACGTGCCCTGACTCTCCATCGCTTGGAGTCCCCAGGACCTTGCTGGTCCGCACCGAAGCATCTTTTCTCTTCCTGTGTGGGTTGCTGTTGCCAAGGCTTGTTGGGTCCAATCCGGGCACCGACACCGCAGCACTCTACATCCTTCGTGGGACAGCTCGATTCCAACTCCTGGTCATCGTCGATGCCTCGTGGTCCTCGTGGCTGCAGACTAGAGCTTCACCTCTTCGCACCTGAATCACCCGACATCGGTGGGCATTCATCTTTCGTGCCCCTGGTCTCTGGCAAGTGACCCAGACTCTGTCCCCTCTGCTTTCAGATTCTTCTGATCTTCGATCCAGGCTTGGATCACACCGGACACTTTTCTCCTTCCTGGCAGTAGCACTTTGCAGCAGATCGCCATTGAAATCAACAACGATTCCTAACACCATTTGACACCTTTGCACCCTGCTTACCTGGGTGAGGTAACTTTAGTACTCCGGTGCTCCCGTGGGTTGTGGCCCTCGAACCCCGTAAGTCTAAACGGGTTTGCTCAAAGTCTTCTCCTAAGTGTCCTGAACTTCTAAAATTCCAACCGCGACTGTCCCATAGAATAGTACGGGGCACGTGCCTGTGTCCTCACACTGCACGCGTCCCCGTGGGTCTCCTGTGTCACTACCTTGGGTGGTTCCTTGGGGTCCCAGCGAGTCTACATGCTCTAGGCACTGTGTCCACATCTCGCAACAAACCCCACAACTTTAGCAGACAATTGCAACACTGTGTCTTCTGCACCTTTATTATATATCCCGGGATCTTAGGTCACATTGGAGCTGATAACCACTTAAACTTTGACAACTTAGTTCCACATTCACACAATTCTCCCAACATCCCTGCCAGACATCACACAATCAATATTGTGCCGCAAGCTAAGCATAATTCTCATACACACATCCCTACTGATATTCACTCCTCTGCCGTTGCTGTTTCAACACACACCACTGGAACTCTGTTTATTCTCCATGTCTCTGTCCTGGATTCTGGACTAGGGCCACTGATGTTGGGTGGAGTCCAGATTATTCTAGGTTCGATTCTCACTGCCTTTACTTCAAGAGCAAACCATTCGATAATGCTACCAACTGTTGGAGCTTGGGCCCAGTCAAACATTTATCTCCAGATGGCCACCTTTCTAGCAGCATGAGCGGTAAAGGGAGAAAATGATCACTTGTTAACATCTCATTTTAGTGCTACAAATGTGTCCACACAATAATCCACTCTACAGCTTAATCTGATTTTAGTAGGGTTTACTTATAAATTTAGAAACAAATCAATGTAAACCAATCTCAACATAATCATATAAAAGTACAGAAAGACCAAGAGACGACCAAATCTCCTGAAGAGATTTACTGTATATAATACAAAGCAGACTAGCTCTACGACGATGATTCAGACAATAAGGAAAAAGAATTGAGCATTAAATTTCATCTGATGACTCTCCAAAGTAAGCATGAGCAAGCTATCTCGCCCTACACTCCCTTAAAACTGGCACCCCTAAGCAAAGAAGCATTTGGAAAGGGTGACATCAGAAAGTTGTCAGTTGTCGCAGTCTTCAGTAGAAGGCACTCTACCCATGGGTCAAGTAGCATAAAGGCACACAAGCAGAAGCATAGGTCTGCTCCCTGTGAAAACCTAAGATGACTCTCCCCTTCCTTATTTCGTCCAGCATTAAATATCAGTTGCAGTCAGAGTAGACAATCCCACGTGATCGTTGCTGGTGAATTTCCATAGCTCGAGTAGAACTGGATACTTTCACCACATTTCCCACATCGATAAGTTGCAACTATGCTAGTCCTTGTTCATTTCTCTCTTCTCCCATGAGAACTCTCTTCCTTGCTTATTACTATGCTTCTCCTTACCAACTTTGTCTTCTCACACCTTGCTAGCTGAAGAAAACAAAACCCTCCTATGCTAACTAATGAGGCTCTCTCTCCATACTGCAGTGGAAACAAAATAAAAGTACACACTTTCTACACTGAAGGTTAACTGCAAGTTGCACACTGAAGGTTAACTACAAGTTGCATGTTAAACTCTAAATGTGTGC
Source organism: Triturus cristatus (assembly GCF_964204655.1). NCBI lineage: Eukaryota > Metazoa > Chordata > Amphibia > Caudata > Salamandridae > Triturus > Triturus cristatus. Next base: position 1,151,178,905 of record NC_140583.1, on the reverse strand, counting down.
ATGGATGAAACTGTTTCTCGAGGCCCACTCTAGACAATTTCAGTAATGCACAGGGTTAGAGAATATGTTCAAATTTCTACACAGACTATAAATGCAGCTCCTTAATACATGTATAAATTGTAAACAAATCAAAGATGCCATTCTAAAGGAACCTGCATGAAATAGATTCTTGTTAATCGTATAAATGTTTAAACATTAGTTTACACATATTCAGATTTAATATCCTCACAATGATGCACATTTATGTTAACTTACTCAGTCGCATTAATATATAAGTGGGACATAAACATTTATTAATCACGTTCTATACATGAGTATGTCATGTGGAATACTTTAAGTATGCATGCAATACACAACTCACTTTAGTAATATTAATTACACAGACTATTTTCGAGTGTTGACTACACGTGAATATGATGCACTCCTACGATATGTCCGATGGGATCAAGATCACACTTCTTCCAATGCTTCAGAGCCAGTAAGGGTATCCAAAGCCTATGCTGGTGCATTAACCTAGCAGGCACCTGCCAGTAGTCCCCTGCATGTGTTTGGGATTCCTGTATGTGGTTTAAGCAACTTTAAGATGTGATTTCTGTTTGTGAAGTACTATTATACAACATATACTACACAAGATTCACACATTGGTACAATCTGTCTTTCTTGTATGTGGTATTGGGTGTATCATTGTGTGATGTTTGTGTGTTTGATGAGCTGTATAGGGTCTGACTGCTGTGCATGGTAAAATTCATAACAAAACGCGAGTTGTGTGTTATAAGATGTACCAATGTGTGATTCCTGTGTGCGGTAAGACAAATTGGCGTATGATTCTTGTGTATGGCATGCATCAGATTGCTTTTATTGTGTTAGCCTTTCTTTGGCATACTCTTCTAGGTCTCCAAGCACCACTTCATACACTTAACTGTTTGTTGAAGGTTTTTAGGAACCGTATGTCCACCAAGTAACCATCAGTGGACTGTGACATTGCTACCTCCAGAAACAATGCAAAATGGCATCCATTACTCCAGTGCATGCCAAATGGAAGTGTAGTGTGGGCCAACATTTTGCAGAGCATTTCATTGGAGTTTTAATCCAGAGAAAGTAATGAAAAATAATCTGGACAGAACATTGTTTACTGTACAAGTAAATATCCTTGTTTTAGCCAATGTCTCTATCGGATCCAGTTGTATTTTAAGTGAGACCTGGAACCATGTTCTGTCAGTGCTTTGAGAATCTCAAGAGCTATTTGTATCTATTTTAGTACTGCTGTGGATCAACACTATTACAAGGGGTCCATATACCTTTGAGTTGCACTTCTTGTTATACCGGTTGTGTGGGTTCAAAGTTAGTATTCATTTACTTTAAAATGGCTTGTCCATTGTAGATCTGGGGACATAGCTTCATGGAAAAGTGGGAATGCCACTGCCCATGCACTTGCACCGTATTATTAATACAGACACATGGGCAGACATGGCCCCTGAAAGACTTGATAAATGTGCACCATCGGGAGGTGGTACACAGTGCCCCATGCCATTGTACCCTTTGGGAAAATTGCATCCTTTTCCCCAAAGGAATGCTGGAGATTCGTCCTGCGGATTAACAGTGTGGCAGAAGTCATGCATTTATTGCCTCTGAAGGGGCAACACTGAACCATTTCTCTTGAGTGACCTAAAGAGTGCTTCCAGGTTAGGTGCAATTTGTCATTACACAAACCCTCTTCCAAGGTTTGGAGGCAGCAAACTAATTGGTAGGCCACCCACAGGTCTCTTCCAGTGCTAGTCTGTCTCCAGTGCATGAGCTAATTCGATGAGTTGGCCCATATACTGTGGACAGTCCTAGACCCAGTCTGTGTTGGCCACACTTAGGGAATCTGTATGCAGATGCAATTTAGTGCTACCTAACTGATTTGTAATATGAAGCCCAAGAGTAAACTTCTATTTGGTGTTTACCTGCTGCACTGGCCACAGTGATGCCCAACTCTGATCTGCTCCAGGCACCCCTAATAGTATAAGTGCTCACCAGGGCCAAACAACCAGACTGTAATATGCCTCTCATGGTGACACACACCTCATTCCTCAATGGCTTGGTGCCAGCACTGCAGAATGGCATAAGTGTATGGCCAAAGATGTTCTATTGTGTAGGCATGCCCCCCTGAAACTGAAGGCATGCCAAGCTAGTATTGCACTGGCGCTTAGTTATTGCCCAGGCAATGGGTAGTGGAAAAGGAGGTGTACACAAGTTTGCTGCCCCATCTGTAACACCAGCGTTTCCCAGGACTTATTACAAAGGGCACTGGAACCCTTTGTGCTGAAGCATTTTGATAACTTATCATATTTTTTGACCCATGATTAGAATCTAAATCTAGTTTGTGTTTAAGACCACGTGTCTTATTCTTTTAAGTTTCCTACACTGGTGTTTCCTTTTGTTTTAAGTCTTTTTATTGGGTAAAATAGAGCAATACTCTATAGCCCATCTCCAGTTTTTGAAACCTATTTGGTTAGCATTCGAATAACACTCCCCCCATCCCCCCCAACCCTATATTATAGGGAAACATTGCTTCTCTCAAAAATCACTCTAGAAACTCTGAAATCCCCAAACCCAGCCACGAAAAAGGTAAAAAGGTAAAAAGGACTGGAGTGAAATTCAAGCATGTCCTCTGGTAGTAAGGAACTTACCCTGCTTTCTGATGGATACTTCTAAACGCAGAATCCGCACCTTGTGAATATTCCCCAGGCGACAGACATGATCTGGAAACTTTAAAGCAGTACTCTTGCATACTGGCAGGTGGCATTGTGCCGATGTTGTTCTGCTCCGAAAGTGACAAGCGGAGCTGCATTTAAGCGTCGCCCGTGTGCGATGATGTCAGTTCTTTGCTTTCTGAATCTTCAGATGCAGATCCAGAGTTACTCCTTGGTCTTTTCTAGACCCTTCGCAGCAAAAGTTTACCAGTGTACAAGAGAAAATGTCTCCCCCCCCCCCCCCGCCCCCCCCCTCCGTTAGACAGCATTGTTCAAGAGTGTAGGGACTGTGGCCAACAGATGACCATGACTGACCCTCACGAAATATGCCTAGGGTACAAGAAGTCAGAGCACAATTCCAGGGTCTGTGACGATTGTGCCTAGATGAGTCCGATGGTCATAAGGGACGGCAAGGTGAATCTGTGTTTTGTCAAACTTCAAAAGTCGTGAAATCATTACTACTCAGTCCAAAGAAAGGTCCTGTTCCCACGGAAGATCATTGTCCTGGTTAAAGTCTTCGGGTAAGTCTAAAAAGAAGCATATAAAATCTTATCGGGAATTGGCCCATACCTACCATTCTCAGACTCCAGAGAGGGTGTCAATGAGCACCAGGGGCCGTATTACACATTATCACTGTTTGCACCTGGCGCACCTTTCAAAAGGTGCGCCGGGCGCAGACAGTGATAATGCACCTCATTATGGTGTATGTGCTACCCCCGCGGCAGCCACAAACTCACGCTGCCCCCAGAGCAGCTCATTCATGTGAGAACATGGAGCAGCCGGGCCGTGTCTTCACAGTGCAGGCGGCACCCGCCTGCATTTTCAAAGGGTTTAGAGATCCCCTTGCAGGCGAGTGCAGTCAGTGACTGCACCCGCCTTCAAGGGGATGTCTGGAGGTTCCATGGGACCCCCCCTTTACTCACTGCAGAGGGCTGCTGTCAAGAGGCGCACTGACAGTGCGCCACCTTTTAAATGGCACACTGTCAGTGCGCCTCTTGAGAGCTTCTTTGACTGTGCGCCTTGTCTATAATATGGCGATGGCATAGAGTCTAAGGAATGCCCTCATTTGCATAGGGCACACCACTATGCAAATGAGGGAACACCATCTGTTGGTAGCGCTGGTGCTTTAAGTGCACCAGCGCTATCGGTATTATAGAAGGGGACACACAAGCGCCTGCGCCCCCTTCTATAATACCAAAGTGCCCCGGGGCCCTCAAAGCGGGCGCAAACGCCCCTTGCGCCCCCGGTGCACTTATTGTAATACGGCCCCTGGTCTTGCTCTGGTGCTAGTCCTAAAGCACCAGAGTTTCCAGGATGGTCAGAAACGTTGCAGTAAGTGGAGGCCTCCAGGGAGACCTTGCTGTGCATTTTTGGCACTTTAGCAGTTCTCTCTAGGTGGTGCTTGTTTGCGACTCTGCTTGTCACTTTTTGAGTGGAACCTCTGATTGGTCAGAGGAGGTGGGTATGGTGTGGTTGTTACTTGCCTACCTTAAAAGCCTTTAAATAATTTTTTGTTTGCAAATTTGCATGAACCTTTCCTGCCCTTCTCACTGCTCCGTTCCTCTCCATTTGAGCAATCTGTGAATGCACCTTCATCAATGGTGGACTGACGCTGTTGAATGTGTTTGTTTCATACCCATGTGCAACTTCTGTCTAATGTCCATTGTCCGATCTTAAGGTTGTCATTACACTTTGTGCTCATGGCAGTTTGAATGCTGATTCTAGAAATGTCAGTTATGTAGGAAAAGTCAAACTAAATGAGTGCTATAATGCCAAGCTAAGAGCCAAAATGCTAGGAGTAGGGCAAATTATCAGACCCAACACTGGGCAACTAGAGAATGCTCAATTTCTACACACTCTTAAGTCAGTGCTAGGCCCGAAAAGTGAACTGATGATGGTTGTATGTGTGCTCTCTGAAATCTACGTTCTATTTTCTGACTCTTCTTTTTGTCCTCACTAGCAATGCACGAGGCCTCCAAGAAACTAACGGAATGCTTGCAGGAGGTTTATGAGCCTGAATGGCCAAGGAGAGACGACGCAAACAAAATTGCAGAGGTCAGTTTTTGTTGTTCATGTATAATTCCGTATTACTATTCTTTCTCCAGAACACATACACCTATGCTGTAATTCAGCTGCAGAGCTCCTAAATGAAAATGTACATATCTGTAGTACACAGGCTGCAACAGACGTTTCAAGTTTTCGACTAACAGCTCTGTTTACTAAATAAAATGTATATTTCAACTTTTGAATTAGACGTGTGCCTAATATCAAACTGGGCCAAGATGGTAGTCAAACACAACCTGGCCCATAAACATGGGGCATGAATTGGCAGAAGCAAAATTAGATTCCACCACTGACTTTTTTCTGAACAGTGTTAGTGTGAATCAACACACAACTTGAGCAAATAGATATTGGTTCTTATTCAAATTCTGAGATCCTGAGGGGAAATTGTATCCTTTAGCTGCATAGATTTAGAGTGATAAGAAGCCACAGTCTCAACACTAACATTATTTTGAGCTTTATTACACGTACAAGTAATAATAATTGATATAGTTGGCCAATGATTTCTATTTCCTTATGTTAAATCTTTGTTTTAGGTATTTGTGTAACAAAAGCACTTACACCAACCTACAACCACAGGCCTGTGTGGCTGAATCATATGCCAAAAATAAGGTGGATAATACTATTAACGCCAAACAATCCAAACCCAAACTCCTCTCAACCGCTCTCTCCCTCACTGTTTACTATAATACCTAGACTCGCTACTTGATGAGTTTGCAGGCCTATGTGTCAGGTAGTATTTTTTTTTTTTAAGTTTGGAAAACCTTTATTGAAGAGTTGTACGGTACATCAATGTGATAAAAAAACTCCATATCATATTATACATCGATACACATGTATAGAACACCTTCCTGTACCAGAATAAACATGGTTTTAACTCCCCCACCCCCCCATAATGTCGATGCAGGCAACAATCTCATTATACAGTCCAATATTTCAGTCCAGCATATGATGCAGTCCACTGGTTACCACAGAATGAACAAGTACTAAACGATATGCAATGCACAGCTATCCCAGACATAGGATCTCCCCAGTCATAGCACCTCAAATCCACCCCTGACGTACATGACCCGAAGGCTCAAAACTAATTCCCAGTGTCCAATTTAGGAAAGTAAAGGGCATCCCCATGTGTTCCAAAATCCCAAGCAAGTAGTCCCACTCCAGGGAGTCGAACGCCTTTGTGGCGTCAAGGAATACCGCCACCGCCGAGCAGTGAGGGTCAATATCCTGTAGCACTGCAGCAAGAGTTCGAAGATTATGCGACGTGGCCCGACTGGGGATGAACCCCGCCTGGTCAGGAAGTACCAAACGCTGCATCAGCATGCCAAGCCATGTCGCCAATACCTTAGCAAGTATTTTAGTGTCACAGTTTAGTAAAGATAGGGGCCGATGCGAGTCGCAAGAGAGAGGGGACTTCCCGGGCTTCAATAACGAGGTTATTAATGCCTCGCGCATAGTACCAGGTAAGCTACCGTCCTCTAGTGCCACATAAAATACCTCTTTCAAAATGGGAGCGAGAATCGAACCATAAATTTTGTAAAATTCTATGGATAACCCATCTGACCCCGGGGCTGCCCAGACTGCATCTGCTTAATCGCGTCTTTGATTTCATCTAACTCTAATTCCAGGTTTAACATTTTTTGCTGATTATCTCCCAACCAGGCCAGAGCGGTAGCTTCAAAATATTCAGGCGATTGAGGGGGGTGCCTCTCTGGGAAGAGTACAAAGTTCTATAAAACTCACTGAAAGTGGACAATTGATCAGGTAGATTCCTGTATGTATTACCCTGCGCATCTTGAATCTCCATTACATAGTTGGAGAATCTAGGGGGTCTGATCGCCGCAGCCAGTGCCTTCCCCGGCCTATCACCCTCCCCGTATTTCATTGCCATGTGAGGCTTCCCCCGAAATTTACATTCCCTGTCCGCTTTTTCACCATATTCAGTTAGTTTGTTACGTATATTAGCTCCAAGTGCGTAGCCATCAGTGCTGGTATGAACGTCCTGCTCTAATGTTTTAAGCTCCCTTTCCAATTTGGAGAGGTCCCTGCGCAACGTTTTCAGGATGCCTCCCCCTTTGGATATACACCATCCACGAACCGTGACTTTAAATTCCTCCCAGACTGTAGTTATACTGGGAACTGATTCGACATTGCGCTAAAAAAAAATCTCGGATATCTTGTTCCAGCTCCGCTTTAAGCACCGTGTCATGCAAGTGTGAGGGGTTGAGGCGCCAACTACTATACGGGGAGTGCTGCAAAGGGGTATGAAGATCTACCACAACTGGGGAGTGGTCCGAATACGTTCGGGCCAGGTGAGTCACGCCTCGCAGCCAGTGTGCCATTCCAACTGATATAAACATGTAATCCAACCTAGCCCAGGATGAATGAACCGCTGAGTGGTGCGTACCTTCCTGCAACTTAGGATGCATATGTGTCCACGAGTCAAGTAAACGATTATCGGCTATTATATCTCTCAATGTTCTATGAGTAAGCGTGGAGTGGGCCGAGGCGACTCGAGATCTATCCAGTCGCGGTTGTAGTGTCGTATTAAAGTCCCCCCCCCCCCCCCATATAACATAAGTAGTGCCTATCTCTTGAATCTTATTCCACAATCAAAGGAGAGCCTGAGGGTCATCAGTGTTGGGGCCATAATAATTAGCAAACGTCACATCATAGGAGTGGAGTCTCCCCCAGGTGAGGCAAAACCTGCCGCCCACATCAATGTCTGTCCCACTAGGCACAAAACATACCGCCCTTTTGAATAAGATAGCAAATCCACGAGAATAACTGGAGTAGCAAGCAAAGCAGCGGTGTGAGGCCCATCGTGAAGCGAACAAAGGTGCAGCGCCAGGGCCGAGGTGCTTTTCCTGCAACATAGCCACGGTGATTTGGTGCCTGTCTAAATACCCAAGTATCTGCCGCTTCTTTCTGGGGTTATTCAGGCCTCGCACATTCCATGAAGCAATCTTAAACCCATTTAAATCATGTGTGGTGCCTGCCAGTGTGACTGCTAGAAGAATCTATAGTCAACCCTGCATCGAGAACTACTATACTTTGTACATGGCGGAAAACTGTAACCGTATTTCTCCCTCCCACCACCCACACCGGCTTCCCCAACATGCCGGGCACATTGATCCTCCCCGCCCAAGTAACCATCAATATCCCACACCTACTACCCTTCTTTACCGTAGAATTGGGGGTTTGCCCTCGTATGGAAACGCCAAGGGCCCACGACCTGCCCTCTCCCTCCTTACTCTCACCCACCCACCGCTCCGCTTGAAAGCGGGCAGTTACAGTGGGACAGAGGGGAGATGCCGAGCAGGACAGTCTACCAATAGCATATGAAACAATAATACATCACCAGCTGCGAACTGTTCAGCAATAGTGTAGCATCAAGAAGAGTCCTAGGAGAACCAATGTCTATCACCGGTCTTAATCGGGGTCTGACAGTGGAGAGTGAGATCTGAAGCGCCCCGTGCCCCCAATTCCATGGACGTCGCCAGTCGATGTTGTTTAAGGTAATCTTCAGCCTGCTGCGGGTTCTGGAAGAAGTGCTGCTTACCCTGATGCGTGATCTTCAACCTCGCTGGGTACAACATTGCATAAGGGATGTCCTGCGACTGAAGCTTTTTCTTGATAGCGGAGAATTTACGCCTGGCATCCTGAACTGCTTGCGTGAAGTCCGGATAGAAGGCCAATGTAGTGTTCTCATACTGAACCTGTTTCTTTTCGCGAGTCATGCGCAGAACCGCATCTCTGTCACGATAGTTCAAAAAGCGGGCTATTACCGGTCTTGGCAGTGCTCCCGGAGGTGGGCGAGCCCCCAGTGATCTGTGCGCTCTCTCTATCGTGAGATGCGCAGAAAAGGATTCCCTGCCAAATAGATCCCCAATCAACTTTTCAATGAAGTCCTCCATGCGGCCCACATTGGTGGATTCTGCCAGGCCAAGGATGTGGACATTATTTCTTCGGGAGCGGGCCTCCAAATCTTCGTTTTTATCAGCTATAATCTTGAGCAGCTTGTCCATCTGCTTTAGTTGCTCCCTGCTTGAGGCAGCACCATCTTCGAGATCCGAAACCCTACTCTCGCCTTCCTTCAGTCGCTGCTCATGCTGATCCAGTTTGTTGACCACCGCTTCCATGCGCATGTTCATTGGGTCGATCTTGATGCCTATGGACGTGAGCCTTTGCTTCATACCCAACAAAAGGGCCTTCCAGTCGTCATCAGGCGCCTCTGTGGCATCCGAGTTAGCTGGCTCCTGCCTTGCGCATTTCAAATGGGAGATGAGTTTGTTTGTTTGGTGTCCGTGCGCCCCATCTTGCAGCATTGAAGACAAAGCAGTGGGTCAAACCAGGAACTCCAGGGATGTCGTCCGCAGCAGTGTTCTCAGCAAATCGGGGATGGTGCCTGTCACCCGCCGAGGAAGGCTGACAACACAACAAGTGCACGCCCAAAATCAGGAATCATGATGACAAATGAAGCAAGATTTGGCCAGTCTGCTTCGCATGTGCCCCCTTCAGCAGTAGCGTGGTGTCCACCAGGAATGCAGGCAAGGGGGCTTAACAGTGAGCCAGCAATTCACTAACAAAACAGTGGCTCCAGGTACCCAAAGGCTCTCCGGGGAAGCCCAGTGCCCTGCAGGGATCCCAGAGGGGCAAGAAACGACGAATCTCTTCGCTCCCGCCAATGGGGATCAGCCTCCCACCTCCAGCCAGTTCTAACTCACAGAGGCTCAGCTCACATAAAATGGCCGCCAGGCTCAATCTGTGCCTCAAAGTTAGCGTTGAGCAATATTTATGGGCGCAGCATGGGCCACTGATCCAACACACACCAGGCAGCCGAGAGGGGGGCCACCCAGCAATCCACAGTCACAGCCAGGTCCCAGGGGTCCGTATTCCTGCTCCAGCCTGCTATCGATCTGGCAGACAAAATGGCGGTCACCCCATGCAGCGCGCGTAAGAGCACATCGATTGCAGCACTGACCTCAGTCCATTAAAGGCAGGGGAATGCAGGGAGCCAGTGAAGGTGTCCAGGAAGCTCCCCCTGAGTCCCCACGAGCAGCAGCCCCCCGGCACCTCCTTCAATGGAATCGCGCTGCGAGCCGCCCGCTCTGCAGCGTCCGATTCAGAAGCTTCGTTCGTATCCCACGATGGCAAAAGGAAGCGCCAGTGTCTCCTCACTCCTCCGCGCAAGCACCCACCTCCAGGCCGCAGTAGTCTGACATGTAGGACGGCGGACGCCCGATCCCAACGCGCCTTCCACGTAAACGAGTCTCTACCGCCTCCGTGGCCTCGGACTTTCCCAGCACGGACGTCCGCCTTCAGGCTCCAGACCGCAGTGCGGCACTCCGCTTGCTGGAACACACGCAGCTCCCCAGGTATTTCTCCAGGCTTACCTTACAAGTGCGGTATCACCAGACTCAGCGGGACTTCAGGCAGCTCGCAGTGACTTCTGTCTTTTACTTCGACATTGCAGGATGTGGTAAAAGTGTATTTTCCTGCTCGGCAGGGCTGGAGCCTCACAGGCGTGCGGCCATCGTGGTCGTGCGCCACCTAGCGCCCGTGTCAGGTAGGATGTTGTGGAGTGGGACTGTGCAAAGTGGAGTATTCTGAGGTATTTGGGGCAGGAGTTCAGTAAAAAGGAAGTCTACGCACTGTCTCCAAATTTTCTCACATTGTAGTATTTGCTTCTCCAAAGTAGCCAGAGCTTTTCCATGCCCAACATTTCCCACACCCTGTTAAGCCATAAGGTATAGTACAGTATCTTTTCCCAACAATGATGTGTTAGCCGGTCTGTCCATGCACAATACCATGGTAATGACCTTCAGCCATGCGGATCCCTGGGGGAATGATAGCCTATTCAGACATCTCAGTAAATTAGAAGTAGGAAATCGTGGGATATCAGTTAGGAACATGGTGTTGATGTGCAAGTGTCCCAGTACTCCCAAAGCCTCTCCAGCATGCCTATGATTTCCTTTGCTGCTACTTATGTACCAGTTCTGGTATAGAGTACCAGTGTTGAACCATGTTTGCGGGTGCATCTTTTCTGCTGCTGTTCAAATCCGAAATTTGTATTATCATGCATATCTAATTCCACTTCTCACTTATTTTGCACTGAGGACCTATGTTGGGAGGTTGACTTCTGTAAAAGTCTGAAAGGATGTACCTAGCTTGTTGACTTGAGAGAAGGCAGTAAAATTGCTTTAAGGTAGAGCTGTAGCATGTGGTGCAAGAGCTGATCTGCTGTGTAGAGATTGGCATAGAATTGTCTAAGTGTGTTTGCTATGTTGTCATTATGTTTGTTTGTTTTCATTTATATAGTGCTAATCACCAAAGGTCTCTAAGCGCTGCCTCATAAACGACAGACCTAACATAGCAACAACGCTAAGTTTAGCCTAATCCTAAGAAGCCTAAACAAATGCCTCCAAAAATAACATTGTCTTCAGTCTCCTCCGAAATGGGAGTAGTTTAGCTTACCTGCGCAAATCCTCTGGGAGCTTGTTCCATCTGGGGTACAAAGACCGAGAAGGCTCGACCACCAAGTGTCGTCCTGCTAAAACGGGGGCTGGTAAAAAAACTGGCCTGCGAGGAACGAAGATGACGGCCCGGTACATAGGGCTTCAGACGATCTTTAATATATTTAGGGGCTTCACCAAACAGGGACTTTTGTGCAATGCACAGACCCTTGAAGCTTACCCTTTGTTTAATAGGTAGCCAGTGCAGATGGTGCAGCAAGGGAGTAGCATGCGTTTTTCGAGGCAGCTTAAATATCAACCTTGCCGCATCATTCATGACCACCTGGAGTTTCCTCAAGAGTGATGCAGGGAGGCCAATATAAACTGCATTACCATAGTCTAGGCGAGACAATACTAAAGCAGTTACCACCGCCTGCATGGTAGTGGATGACCGAAGGACCGATACAGCTTCCCACTACAGCGGAAACCTGATTCTTCATGGTCAGTCCGGTGTCTAGTTTGATACCTAGACTTTTCACGGTCGGCATTGGCGTAGGAGTAGTGCCAAGCTCTTGAGGCCAGAACAAGCTGGACCAAGGGGAGGAGTCTGGAAAGAGTACCAGGACTTCGGTCTTATCTGGGTTCACCTTTAAAGAATTCAAGGTCATCCAGTTCATGGTGTACCTAAGGATGTTTTGAACATTCCGTTGTGAGTCACAGGTGTGATTAAAGCGGACTATTAGCTGGGTATCGTCCGCATAATTAAACACCTGGCAGTCTAACTTAGCCAGGGCCTCAATCAGGGGTTGAAGGTAGATGTTAAAGAGCAGGGGGGACAATGCCGAACCCTGCGGGACACCCCAATGAAGAGTGCCCTGTTTAGACATGCGGTCACCCAACTGGACTTTCTATTGGCGATCTTCCAGAAAGGAAGTGAGCCACTGAAGGGCCATCCCTGTTACTCCCAATCGCTGCATATAACTGCCCATGATTCACCGTATCAAACGCGGCTGAGAGGTCGAGTAGAATAAAGCTGAATGGGTCTTTTTATCTGCTGCAAGTCGTAGATCGTCCAGGACTGAAAGCATCACCAACTCAGTGCTGTTATACGCCTGAAACCCAGCTTGCCGATGATGCAGCAAGTGATGTTGTTCAATGTATGATGCAAGAGCTCTAAGCACATGCTGTTCAAGGACTTTGGCCAGGAACGGGAGTTGGGAAATGGGGCGGAAGTTCTTCAGATTTCTAACATCCGCCCCTGCTTTCTTCAGCAGTGGGAGTACTATTGCTTTCTTAAACTTCTGAGGGACCTTTCCTGAGGTCAAAGATGAGTTCAGGACAGACAGCACCTCAGCCTCAACCAGAGGGATGATAATTTTGAACACCTTAGGAGGGCAGAGGTCCTCAGGAGACCCGGATTTCACCTTAGCCACTATACGAGCCAAGTCCTCTGGTTCAAGCACCGGGAACTGAGAAAGGGAGACATTCAGGGAATCGGAGAGCGCTTCCTCAGCTGATTGTGGGCAGGGGGCAATGTGCGTATTCTTAATGGCCAAGATGATGTCTTCAACTTTAGTTAAAAAGAAATTCTGAATTTTATCACATTCAGCTTGATTAGCGATCGATTTTTGTTCGGACAGCCTACTCGGTTCCCTGAGTATAGTAAATGTCTCTTTTTGCATGCCACTTGCCTCACTAATCCTGGCTTCATAATAGGCTGATTTAGTTTTAATAAGAGAGGCCTTATAGTGAGCTAGTTTGGCTTTGCATATCTCCTTGTCACCTAGAGCAAGAGATTTCCGCCATAGGCGTTCAGCCTGACAGAGAACTTGTTTTCCCCCTCTCAGCTCACTTGTGTACCATGGAACCCTAGTAGAGCTATGAGAAATCTTGATCCTCTGGGTAGGAATAACTTTATCAATGGCTGTCTTCAGCCGAAATGAGAGTACTGCAAGTTCTAGATCTGGGTCCAAGGACAAAGGCCTAGGAGCTGACGTCCTGCTCAGGGCGTCTTCCAGGACGGCAGCCTCTAGTTTACTCCAATTCCTAAATGACTTCCACCCCACTGGCGCCTGCTTGAGGCGACTATCAATCGGGAGGAGGAAACTAACCAGAAAATGATCAGACCAGCTGCAAGGTGTGCAGTCAGCCTGAAGTTGGGCCGCAGACGTAGTCCAAAAGAGATCCAACGTATGACCCTTCTCATGTGTGGAGGACTTCACGATTTGCTGTAGCCCTAAAGTAATCATGGCATCATCGAACTTACAAGCCGCATCTTCTCTCGGTGTCAGGTCCCAATGATAGTTGAAATCTCCAAGGACCAAGATATGTTGGTATCTAGTCCGAAGATCACTCATTACTTCAAAAAAATCGTTGAATAGGGGTGAGGGTTGGGGAGGGCGATACACAACTATCACTATCGAGCAAAAGGAAGTCAGTCCAAGCTTGATCCCCAAAATTTCCGCCCCATCCAGACTTTCCTCCACTATTTTCTCCGAAGCTAGAGTCCTGCGACTAAACAACGCAACCGCTCCGCCTCTTTTATTGCCTTGGCGATTACAAGTCCAGACGGTGAACTCCGAGGGGAGGGAAGCCACTAAGTCTGCCGCTGATGTTTCATCCAGCCAGGTTTCTGAGAGTGCTAAGATGTCCACCTCGGATTCTTGTAGCAGAGTGAAAACCTCGAGGCCATGCTTGGTGAAAGATCTAGTTTTTAGTAAGACAGTCTTCAAGCCCGAAGGAGCCTCTAAGCGCGCCTGAACAGAATCATTATCTATTGCCAAGAGAAGATTCTCAGCTAGCAGCGACTTACTGGCTTGCACCGGGAGAGCAATCCCAAAGGACAAAGATTTCAAACTTAACAATTCCTCCCTTGAATAACACCTTGTCCGGCCAGGGGTCCTGGCCTCTGGCCACGGTTGGGCGCAGACAGGCACAGACGGGCTTGCCTTAGGTGCGCCCATGGCGCGCGTCCGTTGCACCATAGATTTTATAGGCGCGAGGAAGGGCGAAGGCTGGAGCGCTGACCCGGAGTGGGCGGGGATGAGCCAAAGCTTTCTCCACTCAACCAGCACAAGCTGTGGTGGAACGGAAAGCGGCTTGAGAGAAGGGGGGAATGGCGGTTCAGCAGTGGTGAGTACAATATAAAGCGTGACACAGTTAAAACATTTCAAGCAAAAAAACATTTAAAAAATGATGAAAGCAGCAACACAGATACAGCAAGAGAGCAATGAGTCAAGGTAACATAAAATGGCTAAAAATAGCACAGTTCACGCACTCTGTAGTGTCCAAGAGTAATGCGCCTTACAAGGTTTAAGCTAAATACAGAGTGTTACACAGTGAGCAGCCAGCGTCTAATCCCGCCTCATCTGCGGAGGTTAATTTCTCTATGGTCCACTTCTGTTGCTTGGCCAGATGTTTGCAGGCAAGCAGCTTGCCCACTTTATTCCTCCCTTTCTAGTAGCATTGGTGCCAGCATAGGAGCCAATTCTGATTTGTCCATATACAGCACTTACAATTGTTGCCAGGCCAACACAAGTTGTCACCAACTTTTATGCGAGCCATATGCTTTAAGGGCATCTTCCAGCTCATTATTAACTTTCCAGTTCATGGGGCTTGTCCTTTACAAGAGCTCCGACATTTTTTGTTTAATAATTGCAATGATCGGATCTCCTCTCAACTTATTATCATTGAGCTTCATAATCACTGGGAGGGTCCAGTGTACTGGTGTATATCTGAAAGAGACACGTTAGTGATAGATTCCTTACCTTAATATCCCCAGGCGTCAGACTGTATCCGGAAATCTTTCGTCAGCAGTACCCCTGCGCGTCGATAGGTGTTGTCGTATGGCTCCGCGTGCCTCGCTGGCGTCGTATTCGCGGAGATGACCTCACTGGAGCTACTTAGATGCACCCACGCGCGCTGACGTCCGTTCTTTCTTTTTCCGCGACAGCAGGCGCAGATCCAGAGAGAGCGGTACCCCGTCACTTGTTGACTAAGTTTTTGTTTGTTATAATTTGTAAGTAAACTTACCCCTGGTGCATAGGGATGCCCGGTTTCAAGCTTTGCAGGGCCTGTCCGCGCACGATGTCGCTGACAGACCCGCACCGTGAGTGTCTCTTCTGCCTGGGTTGTGACCACGACACCAAGTCGTGCCCCCACTGCCGGGCCATGGCCCCGAAAACTTTGCGGGAGCGGTCCCAAAAGTGGCTGGAGGCCCGGGAGTCGGCCCCACGTCGTTCCCGGTCCCGATCAGAGCAAGCACCTTCATTCAAAGTCTTCGCACTCAGTCAGGTAAGGCGAAGCACAAGAAGTCGAAGAAGCGTCCTCCCCTCGCCGGTCACGGGACATGGCTGAGGGGGCATGTGGCACCGCCCCTGCGGCTCCAACGGAGCCTGAGCAGTTACCGTTGGCTTACCCACCTTTCCCGGGTCCATCAGCGACTCCGACAGAATTGCAAGAGTTTGTGTCTGCAATGGCACGTATCTTCAGCCCGTGCGGCTCCATCGGCATGCCTTCGGGCCCCACTGTTCTGCGTTCCTTGACGGCTCCGTCCCTGACGTCGTCGACGCCCAGAGGCCTCCATGGTTCCGGACCTGGCTCCCCGTTCTTGCCGGTGGACCCCGTACAGCCCCCATCGACGTCGCAGACATCGACTTCTTTTCCGATGTCGGCACGGTGCCGGAGGGATGTCTCCCGACGCCGATCCCGACGCTGATGGGGAACTTTTACCCTTTTATTCACCCACGTCCTCGTCTACTTGTGGAGGAAGGGGATGATTGGGAGGGTTTTGAAGACCCTCTTGCAGCACAATGTGAGTCTGTCCCCGACTGGGATGAGGAGGCCGGTGGCCCGGGTTACACTCCAGCGCCTGGTTCACCATCCCCTTCAGTTACTATGGAGGAGAGTGGCACCTTTTCCACGGTGCTACGTAGGGCGGACGAGGCTCTTGGCCTCAAACTCCCTACTGTGGCTGTCACGACCAACCTACTGACTGCCAGCCAGCCTCTTCTTCTACAGACCCGCTGTTGCCGTTTAATGATGCACTTACTGATGTGCTTCTGGGCAACTGGTCCCGGCCCAACACGGGGGCCCCTGTGGACAAGGGTGTAGGCAAACGCCTTTGGCCGGCCCCAGGTGACCCTGCCTTCCTCACCCAACACCCTACACCTGAGAGTTTGGTGGTTCAGGCCTCGACGTCACCGAGTGTGTTTCCTTCTGCTCCACCAGATAAGGAATCCAAGAAGTTGGAGCAGTTTGGCAAGAAGATTTATTCTTCTGCAAGTTCTGGACTGCGGTCTGTGAACACTGCCTGTCTCTTGGGCCGCTATTCCCATTCTGTATGGGATGCGGTTGAACAAGTGCTACCTCAGTGTCTGGAGGTGGCCCGGGCGGTTCTCTCCTAAGCTCTTATGGAGGGGAGAGACGCGGCCAAATTCACTATACGTTGTGGTCTTGATACCGTAGATTCGCTGGGTAGGGCAGTTTCCACAACGGTGGCGCTCCGTCGTCATGCCTGGTTGAGGACGACTGGTTTTTCGGCAGATGTCCAGATTACTTTGATGGACATGCCCTTCAATGGCACTCGCCTCTTTGGTGATGAGGCGGATTCCACATTGGAGCATTTCAAGGACTCTCGGGACACGGCCAAGTCCTTTGGCCTTTCGGCTACACGTACTCCTTCCGCTTCTAACTTTCGTTCCTTTCGAAGCTCCGGAAGGGGCGTACAAACACATTAATTTCAGAACAAGCCTACGCAGCAACAGTCCCAGCGCAGCTGCGGAGGTGGGGCTCACAGAGGCGGGTCACGGGGCCAGCGTGCGGGTCAGTCCACCAACACCCCCACTGCCAGTGCCTCCACACCTTCCTAGTCCGGTGTTTCAGGCCCACCAGACACCAGTGGGGGGCAGGATTCGTCATCACCTCCCCCACTGGCTCACCATTACATCAGACAGGTGGGTTCTGGAGATAGTTTGACGGGGCTACCCCCTCCCCTTTGAGTCTACCCCCCCCCCCAGCCATGCCACCGCAGTTCCACCGCATGTCGGGGGATCATTTGGCACTTCTCCAGCAGGAAGTTACGGCCCTCTTGGCCAAGGGGGCCATCAAGCGCGTTCCGATGTCAGAAGTAGGTCGTGGTTGTTACTCCCACTACTTCTTGGTTCCAAAGAAGGACAAGGGTCTACGTCCCATCTTAGACCTTCGGAGTGTAAATCGCTTCCTCCGGAAGGAGAAGTTCAAAATGCTCACTCTGGCTCAGGTCTTGTCTGCTCTCGACTCACAAGACTGGATGGTGGCACTGGACCTGTCGGACGCTTATTTTCATATTCCCTTCCTGCCGGCCCATCGGTGTTACCTGCAATTCACGGTGGGCCAGGAGCATTTTCAGTTCACCGTGCTCCCCTTTGGCCTTACCAGCGCACCTCGGGTGTTCACAAAAGTGATGGCGGTGGTCGCAGCTCATTTCCGCAGATCAGGGGTATCAGTCTTCCTCTATCTCGACGACTGGTTGTTCAAGGGGGGCTCTCCCCACACAGTCGTGTCCCACCTCCAGACTACGGCCGACCTCCTGCATTTGCTGGAGTTTTCCATCAACGTGCCGAAGTCGCACATGATTCCCTCCCAGAAGCTTCTCTTCATCGGAGCGTTTCTGAACACTATGCAGTTTCGGGTTTATCCTCCTGAACAAAGAGTCCAGGACATTCAGGCTATGATTCCGATCTTTCAGCCCTTTTCCTGGGTTTCGGTCAAGACGATCTTGAGGCTGCTGGGACTCATGGCCTCCTGCATCCTGCTGACCAACCATGCCAGGTGGCACATGCGGGCTCTGCAGTGGGACCTGACGTTCCAGTGGGCGCAGCATCAGGGGAACCTGTCCGACTACGTCCAGATCTCGGAGGGCACTGCACAACAATTGCAGTGGTGGCTCACGAATCAGCATTGGGTCAGCGGCAGATCCCTCTCCCTTCCCCAACTGGAGCACAAAGTGGTGACGGATGCGTCCCCCCTGGGATGGGGCGGCCACATGGGAGAGGCGGAGATCAGAGGCCTCTGGTCTCCGGCGGAGTCCCGGCTCCATATCAACTTTCTGGAGCTTCGGGCGATCCTTCTTGCACTGAAGGCATTCCTTCCCTCTGTCAGGGGGAAGGTAGTGCAGGTCTTCACGGACAACACCACCGCCATGTGGTATTGCAACAAACAGGGCGGGTTGGGGTTGTGGACCCTATGTCAGGAGGTTCTACGCCTCTGGACATGGCTGGAACGTCACGGCATTTCCTTGACGGTTCAACACCTGGCGGGTTCTTTGAATGTCAAGGCGGACGAACTCAGCCGCCGGTGTCTGATGGATCACGAATGGCGTCTTCACTCGGAGGTGGCGCAAGGTCTCCTTCAACAGTGGGCAGAGCCTTGGTTAGATCTATTCGCCACAGAAGAGAATGCGCAATGTCCGCAGGTCTGCGCGTTGGAATTTCCAAGGCGGCACTCGCTCAGCGACGCTTTTCGTAGTGAGTGAAGTTGCGGTCTGTTGTACGCCTTTCCGCCTATACCTCTTCTACTCAGAGTGCTGAGGAAAATCAGGCACGACCGGGCCCAAGTCATCCTTGTGGCTCCGGACTGAGCTCGAAGAGTTTGGTATCCCGAGCTACTAAGTATGATCCTGGATCCCCCGATCCGACTGCCTCTGCGGGAGGATCTTCTGTCGCAGCAGCAGGGGACGGTTCTTCACCCGAACCTGTCCAGCCTCCACCTACATGCGTGGAGATTGAGCGGCAACAGCTGATTCCATTTGACTTGCCTCCCGAAGTCTGTGATGTCATTCTGGCAGCCAGGCGTCCCTCCTCTAAATCGGTGTACGCCTGCAGGTGGAACAAATTTGTGGCATGGTGCACAGCCAAGACTGTGGACCCCCTTTCTGTCCCTCTTTCTGAGGTCCTTTTGTTCCTTATTTCTCTGGCCTGGCAGGGCTCTGCTCTGGTCACTATCAAGGGCTACCTTTCAGCCATTTCAGCCTTTCTGAGGCTTCAGATCAGCCTTCTCTTTTCAAGTCCCCTGTTGTACAGAGATTCTTAACATGCATTACACATATATTCCCTCCTGTTCCTTTCATAATGCCTCAGTGGGACTTGAATCTTGTTTTGACTTATTTCATGTGCGCTCCCTTTGAGCCGCTTCACAATTTTCCTTTACGTCTTTTGACTTTGAAAACTGCCTTCCTGGTGGCTATCACCTCTGCCAGGAGAGTGAGTGAGCTTCAGGCTCTTTCTTGTAAGCCTCCTTTTCTGTTGGTTCATCCGGACAAGGTTATGCTTCGTACTCATTCCTTCTTGCCAAAGGTTGTCACTGCCTTCCACATCGGGCAGACTATCACCTTGCCCACTTTCTTTCCGCCTTCGCACCCTTCCAGAGAGGACCCAAAACGTGCGCTCTCTTTTTACCTGAATCGCACACAAGCATTCCGGGTGGATGACCAGCTCTTTGTTGGCTACGCAGGTGCCAAGAAAGGCCAGGCTGTTCACAAGAGGACTATCTCCCGCTGGGTCGTCTTGTGTATCAAGGCCTGTTATTCTATGGCTAATAAGGAACCTCTGCTGGGGCTGCGTGCCCATTCTACCATAGCGACAGCAGCTACTACTGCATTGGGACGCGGTGTCCTCCTGCAGGACATCTGTCAGGTTGCCACGTGGGCTTCGCTGCACACTTTTACAAAGCATTATTGCCTTGACAGTCCGGTCCGGAGAGGCTGCTTCTTTGGCCGTTCTGTTCTCTGTGACTTTCTGGTGTAATCTTGTTTGCAGACCCACCACTGGGGTTGGTATTGCTGGGTTATCTATTCTAAGTTAAGGAATCTATCACTAACGTGTCTTTTTCTGATGCACAAGTTACTACTTGTGTAACGATATATCTGTAAGAGACATTAGTTAGTGATAGATTCTTTACCGCCCCACCCATCCTCCCCGTTCTGCGAACTGATTTCTAGGGTAAGGTCATCCTTTTGGGCCCTAGTTTCTATGCACCAGTGGTCAGTATCTTACATGGCTCTGCGTTCCTGTCGCGGAACCTTGTGTACAGAACTGACGTCAGGGCGTGTCTAAGTAGCTCCAGTGACGTCATCTCGGCGAATACGACGCCAGCGACGCACGCAGAGCCATACGACGGCGCCTATCGACACGCAGGGGTACTGCTGACGAAAGCTTTCCGGATCCAGTCTGACGCCTGGGGATATTCTAAGGTAAGGAATCTATCCCTAACTAATGTCTCTTACAGATATATTGTTACACAAGTAGTAACTTGTGCGTTGTGCTTCTGCTAAAGTGCGTATGGTGTGTAGCGTCTCATTCAGGGTGAAGATCAAGCCAAATGGATGTCCCCAGCGATATCGTATGCCTTTCTCCCTGAGGCAGATGGTCAGCGGACGGAGTTGCTGCAGCCCCTGCAGGATAGTTGGGGACAGATTTTGATACAGATGGAGCATTGCACTTTGAAAAGTAACTGAAGTCATTGAGCATGCCGCCATCATGATTGCCTCATTTTGCTTGAAATTGTCAACACATGTGAGTTTATCAGCAGGGAGGTTGCCGGAACCGGAAGGGCCGCCCACACAATGTGTTCTGTCAAATTGTATGTCGTCCAGGGCAAGGTCAGGTAATGTATAATGAAAGCGGCATTTGACGAAGTCCTCCTGTTAACCTTTTCAACGTCACATGGTACACCACGTAATTTTGAGTTTGATCGATGGGACATTCTCGATTAGTTGATTTCCTGTGTGTTTGTGGCGTTGGGCTTAAACCTCTGATGGGTGTTCCTCCTAGGGCCCACACTCATCACAAGCAAGTCACAGAATGGCAAGGGCGCCTAAAGGGACCGGAGACTGCCTATGCCGTTCCACCTCCATCTCAGGTGGAACTTGTGAATCTGAGCATGGGTGGGGGTCGGGCCATTATTTCCCCTTTAATCATGAGCCCAGGTGCTGCAGTCGACCGTTGGGGCTGTGTCTGGCCAGGTGTCCAAATCACCTCTCCTCGACTGCAAAAGCCTCCAGTCACCCACAACCTCTCCACCCTTGGCCTGTTTCAAGAAGAAGAGGGAGGGGGTGGGCACGTAGCTCGGGTCTCCTATGTGGGTTGGCCCCATCTGCGTAAAGAGGGTGCCCCCGGAGCCCTAGCAGCTCCCTTATGTGATTGTATACAGTTGGTCCCTGGTTTTCTGTCTCCGCCCAGGTCTGCTGTGCATCTGCGTTGCTGCTGCATTTCTGCATCCGCTAGTCTTGCACCCCACCAGTTATGGTAAAGTTGGCCGCAAGGGGGGCTGATTAAGATGGAACGGGTAGTGTCACTTGCCTTCAGGCTATGGTTAGGTCCATGCTGCAGAGTCATCTGCGATGTACCTGGGGCCTCCCTCCTTAGACCCCGCTCGACATCTTCAAGCAGCACATGCTCAGATGTCTTCTGATAACATCTTTTCTGGCTGCTTCCACTGGCCAAAGTGCCAGGAGAGTGGCACACTGTCCCCCGCTCTCTGGACCTGCAATTCGGGCCCTATAGATGCTGTGATGACGACTGGAGATGGCCTCACAAGCTGGGTGCGTGGCGAGAGGAAGGAGCGCCCAATCCAGACATCTTGTATACGCCATCTTTTCTAAATCAGTGAAGTAATGTCAGAATTATCCGAATGAAGTTTTAAAATTCGGGTCTTCAGTAAAGACCTGCAAGTGTTTATAAGTACTCTGGGACAGTGAATTAACATTGCATCCCCAAATAACCTCAGTTACAAACGAAGGCTTCTTTCAGCCATGCCAGCTCCAACGTATCCGTCCACCTGTTGGTGGTTGAGGTCTTGATTGAAGACTAACTTGACTTTGCATACCTCTTTCACCTGCACATCATCCAGTTCTGTTGAAAAGTTGAAAGTGCGGCATCTCTCATTGCCAGTGCTTACAGACCCTCGCTCTGCTTCTTACAAAGCCTCTTGTAGCGCCAAGTAAAAAATTAGTTAAAGTTCAAACTGCTATTCAGAGATTAAAAGGCTGGTCATGGTCGATACAGTTCTCTAGGCATCCAGCGGAAACCTAGGGTCCGCTACCCATGGTACCTAGAGACTGGGCTCTAGATGCATGAACTACTGTAGCTGCCATTCCAGTGCCAGGCCCTCTTTGGAGTTAGAGCTGTGCCCACCCTAATTTTCTCTTTAGAATCCACGCATTGATGGTAATGCTTTCACGTCCAGGTCGGTAGGCTTATGGCGAAGGGTCATTTTTTAAATGTATTTTATTTATTTATTTTATTATAAACAACTTGCCATTTTCAAGTGGTACATATAAGTACAGTAATGTTTTTTTTAAAAAAACAGTACATCATGGACAAACAGGAGCAGCATGTCATTGTGCAAACACATAATATAATGGGTTCTGTGCAAAAGGATGTGTGTCAGCAGTAAGAAAGTATGAATAAAATATTTCTCAAGAGAATGCCCACCCGGCCTTGGACAGGCACAGTGCACAGTGCTGTTCTGGTATGACTGATATTCTTCTCAGATCCTCTCATGTTTCCGGAGACCGTCCATAGCCTGGTATATTTGAATTGTGATGGGCATAGATTGGTCCGCACCTCTGGCTGAATTGTCTAACCTGTTTGGGGGTGGGCGTCAACGTCCCCCCTATATTTGGGCAGTATCCTCTTTAGCGATAACCATCACAGCATGTGAGAGCGCATTAATATATTTATTCACGCACAGGTCTGTGAACACTTTTACTAGAGATGTTTTAGGAGTGAGAGGAGTAGGATATCTATCCTCTGCCCATAGGGTCTGAGAGTTGCTGATGGTGTGCTAGATTTCCCCCCCCCCCCCCCCAAAAGGACCGTAATACTGACGAAAGGAGAGCACTTGTGTCACAAGTGCTACATCTTTTTTGCGCATAGGTCACCGCTCTGTAGATACTGCTGGTCACTCGGTCAGTCGTCATCAGGTAAGGCTGTCAGGGAAGATTCTCTGGATTTCCAGAGGACAGGAAAGGAGTTAAGCATGTTTATTATGAGTAATCCATATAGCTGAAAGACCTTATGCTAGCCCTTCGCCCCTGTCAGCAATGTGACTTTGAGGGACTTAATGTCCGGGAGATTTGTAAACCACCTGAGTATGGGGGCAGGCCATGAAGGAGCGGATGATATTGGGAAGTCCATTCGTGGGTCAGGAAGGAACGAGGAGTGTTGCTGGGCACAACATCTCCTAGTTTGCAGATCATGAAGTTTCACCTCTTGACCCTATATTATTTAGATGCAAAAAGGGTCATAAGTGCAGATCCTGAGATTTGAGTCATGAGAAATTGATTTAAAATGTGCATTATTATGATCCTGTCCCTGAGGACTTCTTGTGAATACTGCTTTATAAGTATGTTCAGTGCATAGTGGGGAAATGAAACACCTTTTCTTTAGGTGTAACTCAGAAAGCATTGTAGTATATTTTATTTCCAATCTGCAGTATTTTGATTGTGTTTTCAAAAACCTGTTTTCGTTTTGAAGATAATTTGTAAGTGTAAGTACTTTTTCTCAGCAGCCTGCACGTTGCAATGTTTATGTTGTGGGGTAACTATGCAGCAGTGTCTTGATATAATCACAAGGATGGGACTGTTGTGCTAAAAGAATCCCCTAATGCTTGAGACGAGGCTTGTGAGTTGAAGAGCGGAACATTCATTCTGTTCAGAGAGCGGAGGGCTCTGAGGGGAAACACGGTAGTCTGCCAAGTGAAGAACTGTCCCTTTCATATGATACTTGAGCTCAAAACCAGATTGTTCAGAAGTCCAATATACCTACTTAGTCCACAAGGTGGAGACAAGGGACTTGAAACCTCTCAAGGAAAACGATGCATGACTTCTGGCAAATTGGAGGGTCAGGGACCAAAGATTGCCAGCTCCATGTAGGGCACTAATCATGTTCCATCCACACATAGCACTGAAATTGTAAATTTAAACGCAGGGATGACAAGCTAGTACATTAACCTCCAAGATGTCAATGGTCCCATCCAACAAAGTTAACTCCTTAGAAAAACAGCCCTGGCTTTAGCAATACTTTCACTTCTTAAAACCAAACTCTTGACGATTTCGTTCACATCGGAAGCACTCATTCGTAACAGTGGGCTTGTCTAAAATAAATGAGTAAGTGCCTAAAAACACAGAGTAAAGGCTATTTTCTGTGATCAAACCTAAGAATAATATTAGTTTATTTCTGGGACTTTTTACAATAATCCGAGACACACTATAACTCACATTTATTATTTAAAGTGTCCAAATATTTAGATGCTGCACATAGTTTCACATTCCGCCTTCCTTGAAGTAAAGTTAGGTTCATGATTCAGTGCAAAGAGATTGCTTATCTTTTTCGTGAATGTGCACAGAAGAGGCATTTTAGTGAATGATATTGGAACGTTGAGAATGACAGCCTATTTGCTTGAGTGATAACTTGGGCACAGTGCAGGCACTCAGAAATTCATCACCATGGGGATAAAGCTTGGTAGCCCTTATGTCACCACTGCCCATGTGCCTGAGGATTTGGGTTGAGGCTTTGTAAATTGACGTCAGTGTGGTTGGAGGGCCACTTGCGCAAGGCCATGGCTTGCAGCCAGGGTTTTCAGCAGCTGCTTCTGTGAGTTAGCAGGTAAAGCGCAATGCCGCCTTTGTTAGGGCCCTAGTACCACTGGACCACATCTGGTTGCCTAAGCCAAGCTATGTGACATAATATTATAGTACAGTCCTTTTTGTTGCAAAAGGTTGGGATGATTCGGGACTCCTGATCACATATTTTATGTGTACATTATGGTGGAAGCCTTTTAGGAAAATGTCATTTGTGGGGAACGCACAACAGGTAGTCCAGAGTGATAATATTGTGAGTTTCAGGAGTTATTTAGTGTATTCTGGAGCTTTGTAGGACATAACCCAGCTTGTCTGGGGACACTCCCATGAATTGCTGATGGAGATCTGTGAAGATCGATTCTTTGCGAGACTGAAGGTTAAGTGCTGTGGGGATAGATGGTGAGTGGCTGATGCGAGTGTCATTACACATGGACTACCTTGTAAAAGGTCTCCAGCTTCAGCCCCTTAAAGAACTCCTCACTGAGCAATGAGGTCCTTTAGTAATATTCTGTGGGTGGAGGGTGTACTCCATGGGTGGCGGATGGAGCTGGTCTCCGAAAAGGAATTCCATAACCAGATATGCGTGCAGGTCTGTGTGAAAAGAAGATATTCCAGGAGTTGCAGATGGGAGAGATCTGCCAGTGGATACTCTGAGCGGCGGATGGTGATGATCTTATAGATGACCTGTGTGGGTGACTGGTGATCTTTGTGATGATGATGTTCTGGCTGAGTTAAAATGGTGATCTGGGAGTTGATGCTCCATAAGTAACTGATGGAGGTCATCATCATCATCATCACCACAATCTTTATCATTATCATCATCCTTTCTTTATTCGGTTTATATAGATATTAAACCCTAAAAGAGCAACTGCAATATTAATGCATAGTTTAGAAATATATAATTTCAATTGTACTTAAGAAACAATCCTTAAAATCATAACAATCAGGTTACACCCCATCATCCTATGTGTGGAGTCTCTAATCATAAAGCTTTTCTTTTCACGAAAAACTTGAAGAATAAAGATCAAAACTGCATTGCACGCTAAAACATCATTTAATCAATCAGTAGAGTTGTAAAGCTCTACTTGTCACCCATGAGGGTATCCAGGCGCTGACCAATTAGGTTAGTTTACACAAATTCATAAAAGCATATTGATTTAAATGTATTCTAAAAAACAACAGTTACATTCATAGCAATCGGGTCACATCACATTCCATACATCAACAAACATTAAACATTTCCTTTCACACATAACATGAAAGATAATCACACTGCATTGCATACTAAAACATCATTTAGTTTGCTAAAAAAACTGTAAAAACACCACAAAAAGACTCCACACAAGTTTAGAATAAACTTTATAAATCTAGTCTAAAACGACAAAAATCAAATCAGTAAATCCTGAGAAATGCAATTTTAAAGATTTTTGTGACAATACTGTGGTTAACTGGTCTTGCTGGACCGAGACAAAGTTACAAGTTCAGGCACACGGTGATGGAGCACAGGCAGGCTACAGGGACCCACTTGAGGCCACTGAACACAGTACCTTAAATACTTGTGCGCAGTCTGTGTAGCGTTGTTTTGCGTCATCTGGCATCTGCTCTGAGATGCTGTGCGGCGAGTCTCTGCGATGCTTCATGTTGCCGGCATCACCTCCGAGAAGCTGTGTGGGGAGGCTTAGGGAAGCTTCACGTTATCTGGCATTGTTTAGGAGGAGCTGGCAGCTATGCGGCGAGGCTTTGCAGGGCTTTGTGCCGCTCGGTGGTGAGTCCAGTAAGGCTGGCAGCTGTGCTGCGAGGCTTTGCGGGGCTTCCCATTGCTTTGCATCGGTTCAGATGAGGACCACTGAAGAAAGACCACCTTAGACCCACTGCCAAGGATCCAGGACTGAATTGACACCACTTGGCAGAGCAAGACTTACAGCAAGTAAAGTCCAGGTACTGAGTTGAAGATGAAAGAGAAGTCATTGTTATTCCTGAGACTTCTGAAGACAACAAGCCCTTGGAGAGTACTTGGGTTCTGGGATGTAGAGATGCTGGTCTAGTCCTTGCTCCCAGGCCAGACGCAACAGGAAGCAAGCCAACACAGCAAAGCAGTTCAGCAAAATAGCAGTCCCACCTGCAGCACAGCTGTCCTTCATAGCAGAATGTCCTCCGTTCCAGCAGTGTTCTGATTTGGTGGTGTCAGAGGCCCAGTACGTATATTCAGTTGAGCCTTTGAAGTAGGGAGAGTTCAGAGAGATGCGTTGAAGTGCACAAGACACTGTCTTCCCTGCCCTGGCTCCAGACTCTCTCCAGGAGGGTATGCAATCCTTTGTGGGGGACAGGACGCAGCCCTTTCAGGTGTAAAGTGTCAGCTCTACCCTCCCATCCTGTTCAGGATGTCCCATCAATATGCAGATGGCTACTCTTTCACACCTAACCTTCCTCTGTGTTTGGCTGTCTAGAGGGAATGCAGGAAGCCAACTGTCACCTACCCCAGGCAGAAGACACTAAATGGTTTAAGAAAATGCAAACTTTCTAAAAGTGGCATTTTCAGAAGTACAATTTAAAAACCAACTTCACCATTAGTTGTATTTTTAAATTGTGAGCTCAGAGACCCCAAATGTCGGGTTCCCATCTCTTCCCTATTGGAAACTACTCTTATAAAATGTAATAAGGCAATCCCAATGTTATCCTACGGGAGAGAGAGGATTTGCAGTAGTTAAAAACGAATTTAAGAGTATTTCACTACCAGGACATGTAAAACTTAAAAATATATGTCCTATTTTTTTAATACCCTGCACTCTGGCCATGGGCTGTCCAGGGACTACTTGAGGGGTGCCCTATATGTAACAAAAAAGGAAGGCTTGGGCCTGGCAACTAGGTAACTTGCCAGGTCGACATGGCAGATCTGAAAGAAACACGTTAGTTAGATTCCTCACCTTAGAATAACCCCAGGCGTCAGACTGGATCCGGAAGATTTTTCGTCAGCAATACCCCTTGCGCGTCGCTAGGCGTCGTCTGCGGCTCCGCGTCCGTCGTCGGCGTCGTGCGCCGGAATGACGTCGTCGGAGTACTTAGACGCCGCCCTCGCGCGCTGACGTCAGTTCTTCTTTTTTCCGCGCCAGTAAGCGCAGATCCGGGAGAGCTCCCCTTTTTAGTCTTTTTTGACTAAATCTTTTTTGATCACTTTTGATCCTTGTCTGTCGACATCTGGTGCCGGTAGGATGCCTGGGTTCAAGGCTTGCGAGGATTGCCATCGACTGATGTCGGTGACCGATCACCACCGCCGGTGCCTCTACTGTTTAGGCCCCGACCACGACGCGGAGTCGTGCTCCGATTGCCAGGCCCTGACTTCGAAGGCTCGGCGGGAGCTCCCGCAAGCTTCTCGAGCTTCGCCACTCGGCTCCGCGTCGTGCGCGATCCCGGTCCAGGAGGAGGTCCAAGGATCGCTCGCGGAGCCCTAGCCGACGCCACCATCGATCGTCGGGCTCCAAGTTGTCGGGTAAGTCCAAACGCTCTAAGAAGTCCAAGAGGCGACATCGCTCTTCGGACTCCCCTCGCCGGTCGCGCGACTCGGCTGAGGGTCCGGGTGGTTCCACCCCTGCGGCTCCGGCGGAGCCGCAGGCGCCGCGCCCGTCCCCATACCCTCCGGTCCCTGGGACTAACGCGACGCCGGCGGAGGTCAGTGCCTTCCTCTCGGCCATGAGGAGCCTGG
This sequence comes from Triturus cristatus, assembly GCF_964204655.1. Classification (NCBI taxonomy): domain Eukaryota; kingdom Metazoa; phylum Chordata; class Amphibia; order Caudata; family Salamandridae; genus Triturus; species Triturus cristatus. The sequence goes on along the minus strand of NC_140583.1, from coordinate 1,151,150,333 downwards.
CCCCGCCGTCGACGCCCGCTGGCGCGCCTTCGGGCCCCGCGGACTCGACTGGGCGACCTTGCCTGCCGGCGGCTTCGGCCCCGGCGCCGTCGACGACTCGGTCTCGACGCCGCAGGTCCCCGTGGGGCCCATGCCTGGGCCCCCGTCGACGCCGGTTGACCTAATCACTCCTCCACCGGCGCCGGCGAATGAACCACCGACGCCGCCACCGCCGGCGCAGACGCCTACACCTCCGGCGACGCCGACGCCTTCGGTGCCGACTCCGGACGGCGTCCAACCCCAGTTTAGCCCTATTCCGGACCCGGCGCCGCAACGGCGTCGACCGACGCCGCGTCCGGCGCCGCTTGAGACCTATCATCTCTACAGTCCGGCTCCGATCATTTCTCCTGTTTATCAGGAATCGGAAGACGGGGGCGACTGGGAGGGGTTCGAGGACCCTATGGCTGTTCAGTCGCAGCTTTCACAGGACTGGGCAGATGAACTGGGGGAGGCCAGTGGTCTGGATACCTCGCCAGACACTGGATTCACTTCTCCTCCGACTGTGGCTTCGGAGGAGGGTGCAGCATTTTCTGTGGTGCTGCGCAAGGCGGCCGCAGCCCTTGGGCTCGAGCTGCCTGCCGTGGCTGTGAGGACTAACATCCTCACTGAGGTGCTTCAAACCGCAGCAGGCTCCACTGAGCCTCTGCTGCCGTTCAATGAGGCCCTCACTGACGTTCTGCAGGGCACCTGGTCCAAGCCCTCCACAGTTCCTCCTGTGGATAGGAACGTTGCCAGGCGCCACCGCCCTGCTCCGGGCGACCCCAGTTTCCTGTCCCAACACCCCACCCCCGAGAGTCTGGTTATCCAGGCCTCTACCTCCCAATCCTCCTTCCCGACCGCTCCGCCGGACCGGGATTCCAAGAGACTCGAGCAGTTTGGCAAGAAACTGTTCTTGTCCCTTAGTTTGGGCCTGCGGTCTTTGAACACCGCCTGTCTCTTGGACCGTTATTCCCATTCTCTGTGGGATACGGTGGAGGACGTGCTGCCCCTGTGTCCGGAGGAGGTCCGGACACGTCTTACCCAGGCTTTGGCCGATGGGAGGGATGCAGCGCGGCACGCCATACGATGTGGGCTTGACACCACGGACTCGCTGGGTAGGGCGATTTCCACCACGGTGGCGCTCCGCCGCCACACCTGGATGCGGTCCACGTCATTTTCCGGGGATGTCCAGAACACCCTCATGGACATGCCCTTTGATGGCACTCGCCTGTTTGGTGAGAAGGCGGACAGTGCGCTGAACCGCTTTAAGGACTCCCGGGCTACGGCCAAGTCCTTGGGCCTCTCGGCTCCGCGGGCGCACACCTCCGCTTTTCGCCCCTTTCGTGGCCAAGGAAGGGGCGCCTCCTCACGTCCGCCAAGCCACCAGCCGCAGAACCAACCTGCGCGCGGTCGCGGACGTGGTTTCCGCCGTGGCGGATCTGGAGGACGACGTGGTCAGCCCACATCCACCCCGGCAGCATCCGCCTCAAAGCCTTCCTAGTCCGAGCTTTCAGGCCCATTCCACGCCAGTGGGCGGCAGAGTTCGCCATCACCTGCTCCACTGGCGGTCCATTACATCGGACAGGTGGGTGCTGCAAATCGTCCGAAGGGGCTACTCCCTCCCCTTCGAGACGACCCCTCCAGCCATGCCACCGCAGCACCACCGTATCTCGGGGGATCATTTGAATCTTCTCCGCGAGGAAGTTTCGTCCCTCTTGGCCAAGGGGGCCGTCGAGCGCGTTCCGAGTCCAGAAGTAGGTCGTGGTGGTTGTTCCCACTACTTTCTGGTTCCCAAGAAGGGCAAAGGGGGCCTACGCCCCATCTTGGACCTCCGGAACGTCAATGCCTTCCTCCGAAAGGAAAGGTTCAAGATGTTAACCTTGGCTCAGGTTCTAGCTGCCCTAGACCCCGGAGACTGGATGGTAGCGTTGGACTTGCAGGACGCATATTTCCATATCCCCGTCCTGCCGGCCCACCGGCGTTACCTGCGGTTCACGGTGGGCCAAGAGCACTTTCAGTTTACCGTGCTCCCCTTCGGCCTCACCAGTGCCCCTCGGGTGTTCACGAAAGTGATGGCGGTGGTCGCAGCTCATCTGCGCAGATCAGGGGTTCCAGTCTTCCCCTATCTCGACGACTGGTTGTTGAAGGCGGGCTCGCCCCAGGCAGTCGTCTCCCACCTCCAGACTACGGCGGATCTCCTGCATTTGCTGGGATTTTCCATCAACGTGCCAAAGTCACACCTGAGTCCCTCTCAGAAGCTCCTCTTCATCGGAGCAGTTCTCGATTCGGCGCAGTTCCGGGTCTATCCACCGGAACAGCGGGTCCGGGATATACAGGCCCTGATTCCCATCTTTCGGCCTCTATCCTGGGTTTCGGTCAGGCTAGTGTTGCGGCTTCTGGGGCTGATGGCCTCCTGCATCCTACTAGTGCATCATGCCAGGCGGCGCATGCGGGCTCTGCAGTGGGACCTGAAGTTTCAGTGGGACAAGCATCACGGCAACCTGTCCGACCATGTCTTGATCTCGGAGGGCACTGCACAACAGTTGCAGTGGTGGCTCACGGACCGCGATTGGGTCATGGGCAGGAGCCTCTCCCTTCCCCAACCGGAGCATGTCGTAGTGACGGATGCGTCCCTCCTGGGCTGGGGTGGCCATATGGGAGAGGCGGAGATCAGAGGCCTCTGGTCTCCGGCGGAGTCTCGTCTCCACATCAACCTGTTGGAGTTGAGAGCGATCCGACTTGCGCTGAAAGACTTCCTTCCCTCTGTCAGGGGCAGTGTCGTGCAGGTGTTCACGGACAACACCACCGCCATGTGGTATTGCAACAAACAGGGCGGGGTGGGGTCGTGGACCCTTTGTCAGGAGGCTCTGCTCCTCTGGACGTGGCTGGAACACCAGGGCGTCACCCTAGTGGTTCAACATCTGGCGGGCTCTCTGAACGCCAGAGCGGACGAACTCAGCCGCCGGTGCATGATGGATCACGAATGGCGTCTGAACTCCGAAGTGGCGCAAGGTCTCTTTCAGCAGTGGGGAGAGCCTTGGTTAGATCTATTCGCCACTGAAGAGAACGCGCAATGTCAGCAGTTCTGCGCGTTGGAATTTCCAAGGCGGCACTCGCTCGGCGACGCTTTTCGTCACGAGTGGAGTTGCGGTCTGTTGTACGCCTTTCCGCCTATACCACTTCTGCCCAGAGTGCTGAAGAAGATCAGGCACGACCGGGCCCAAGTCATCTTGGTGGCTCCGGATTGGGCACGAAGATACTGGTATCCCGAGCTACTCAGTATGTTGACCGATCCCCCGATACGTCTGCCCCTTCGGGAGGATCTTCTGTCGCAGCAGCAGGGGACAGTCCTCCACCCAAACCTGTCCAGCCTCCACCTCCATGCGTGGAGATTGAGCGGCGGCAGTTGATGCCATTTGACTTGCCTCCTGAAGTCTGTGATATCATTCTGGCAGCCAGGCGTCCCTCCACAAAGACGGTATACGCCTGCCGGTGGAACAAATTTGTGGCATGGTGCACAGCAAAGGCTGTGGATCCCCTTTCCGCCCCTCTTTCTGAGGTTCTCCTCTTTCTTCTTTCTCTGGCCCGGCAGGGCTCTGCCCTGGGCACCCTGAAAGGTTATCTTGCTGCCATCTCCGCCTTCTAGCGGCTTCCTGATCAGCCTTCTCTTTTCAAGTCCCCTGTGGTTACACGCTTTCTAAAAGGCATTACTCACACGTTCCCTCCTGTCCCTTTTGTAATGCCTCAGTGGGACTTGAATCTGGTCTTGACATTCCTGATGTGCGCTCCCTTCGAGCCTCTTCACAATTGTCCTCTTCGTCTTCTGACTCTTAAGACTGCTTTTCTGGTAGCCATCACCTCGGCTAGACGGGTGAGTGAGCTCCAGGCTTTATCTTCAAAGCCTCCTTTTCTCTCTGTTCATCCGGACAAGGTTGTCCTTTGGCCTCGTCCTTCCTTTCTTCCGAAAGTGGTGACTCCATTTCATCTTGGGCAGTCTGTCACCTTGCCCACCTTCTTTCCGCCTCCGCATCCTTCCAAAGAGGAAGAGAGGCTCCACCGTCTGGACCCAAAACGTGCGCTCTCCTTTTATCTGGACCGCACAAAACAGTTCCGGGTGGACGACCAGCTTTTTGTTGGGTACGTGGGCGCTAAGAAGGGGAAAGCTGTGCACAAACGGACCATCTCTCGGTGGGTCGTTTTGTGTATCAAAATTTGCTATTCTTTGGCAAAAAAGGACCCTCCTGTTGGGCTGCGCGCCCATTCTACTCGGGCCACAGCGGCTACTACTGCACGGGGAGTCCCTTTGCAGGACATCTGTCAGGCGGCGACGTGGGCTTCGTTACACACGTTTGCCAGGCATTATTGCCTTGACAGCCAAGTCCGGAGGGATGGCTTCTTTGGCCGTTCTGTCCTCCAGGACTTTCTGGTGTGATCTTGGTTCGCAGACCCACCACCGGGGATGGTATTGCTTGGGTATCTATTCTAAGGTGAGGAATCTAACTAACGTGTTTCTTTCAGATGAACAAGTTACTTACCTTCGGTAACGATGTATCTGTAAGAAACATTTAGTTAGTTAGATTCCTCACCGACCCACCCATCCTCCCCGTTCTGCGAACTGACATCTAGGGTTAAGGTTGTCCTTTTCAGGCCCCTAGATTTTATTTTTGGCACCAGTGTCGGTCTTTGCATGGCTCTGCGTTCCTGGCGCGGAAAGCTATGTACAAGAACTGACGTCAGCGCGCGAGGGCGGCGTCTAAGTACTCCGACGTCATTCCGGCGCACGACGCCGACGACGGACGCGGAGCCGCAGACGACGCCTAGCGACGCGCAAGGGGTATTGCTGACGAAAAATCTTCCGGATCCAGTCTGACGCCTGGGGATATTCTAAGGTGAGGAATCTAACTAACTAATGTTTCTTACAGATACATCGTTACCGAAGATAAGTAACTTGTTCTTTAAAACTGCACACATAGGCTGTGCAATGGCAGGCCTGAAACATATTTATAGTGCTGCTTAGGTGGGTGGCACAATCAGTGCTGCAGGCACACTAGTAGCATTTGATTTCTAGGGCCTGGGCACGTGTGGTGCACTTATATCTGATTTACTTCTAAATCCCTATAAGCCAATTGTGGATAAACCAATGTTAAGCGTTTAAGTACAGAGCACGTGCATTTTAGCACTGGGTAGCAGTGGAAAAGTGCTCAGAGTCCTAAAACAGCAAAAACAAAGTCAGCAAAAGAGTCAAAAACAGGAGGTCAAAAGACAAAAAGTTAGGGGAAACCTCATCAAGGTTGCCAGGTCTAACAGATGTTTACGTGAACAAGAGCAAGTTTTGTAAAACATCTTTCTTGAAAGTTTGTTGTGAAAAGACCATAACAAACGCCATGATGCCTTGGACTCAGCAAGTCCACAATGATTCAATACTATTAGGTTGATGGGCATCACCGCAGCTAGGAAAGGCAGTTGTACAATGCACAGCTAGTAAGAAGTTGGGCGGTGTGCATATATATAACAATAATATATCAGTGCCTCATTGTTGAAACATCCCTTCCCAACAATTGAAGAGTCAAAAGGGGAACCAACAAATCTTTTGTACAGTGCAAGAAGCATATTATTCTAGGACAAGAGCAAACCTGCAAGAGTCTCACATCCCTGGAGGGGCCAAGGGTTGGATACAAGCATAGGGAGTGAGAAGACCTGAATTACATTAAGGGCCGAGGCTCAGTCAAAAAGCTTGAGAGCTTTAAGGCTAGGTGGTGTGAGGCAAGTGTATTCCAAACGGGATAAATATTATAGGAGAGGTTGCCAAATGCGATTAAACTTCCCCTCTGTGTGGGTTATTCTGTGGGAAATCAATTTCATGGACAGTACTTGCCCCAGGCTTGTGAACCATAGTGTAATAGCAATGTAATGCAAAAGGTTGCTTGCTTGCATGTGAGAGATTAAATGCCTCTCCATGGGTGTCATGGCCTGCAAATGCTGGGGACGAAGCAATCCTGTCGGTCTTGAGTCCGGAATCGGGTAACCCACAGTCCCCTTAATGTGGCTAAGGATCTCCTTCCAGAAGATGGTAAAGCTGGGGCATGACCACCACATGTGCAGAAAGTCTCCGGGTGCCTAAGTACATCGCCAGCACATGGGAGAGGTTGAGGGAAAAATAGTGTGAAGTCCACTAGAGCAAATTTTATCAAACCATCCTTTTTTGGGTTGCTTTTGACCCCTCTCTCTTTCTCTCCTTGTTAGTAATAAGTTAATTGAGTGTGAGATATCGTCATATACCTCATTGATACAACCAAAATGTGCTTCCAGGTCTTGGCTGGTCATAAAATTGTTTATTTTCAACCAATAAAGATTAAGTAAAACTGGATGGATCCACTTCTGACCATTTAATTCTCACCGCTTTCTTTGATTAGGCTACAATGTGCAAAATTCTGGGCAAGTTGGCTTACTGTCGCTGTCACATAGGTATTAGTAAGATTAGCACCTAAAGGATTGACAGGGAGGGTCATCTGATTAGTTGAAACCAATATATTGTCTAGTATACTCGTAGCCCCTCACCCAATAAAAATGTGCACTAAATTGCGCTATTGTGTGTCAGTCATTGTACTGAACCGTCAAATGATTCAAAGCCTCCCCATTGAGGTTGTGGCTGATATGTGCTACACTCGCTCCCCTGAAGTATCAGTTAATCCACACACCTCTCTAAGGGGGAGGGAGCATCTAGTGACATTGAAATACCCACTGCAAATTATACAAATGTCTCTAGCTTTACGCTTAAGATACAAGCCTAGATCTTTCTCAAATGCATCAACTACCCCCAAACGGAAGGCATCACATTTGTTATAATAGTTAATAATTAAGGTATCCGGATTACCTTTGATAAATAACAATACACGTAGGCTATAGCGTGATACTGAAAAGGTCTTTACCACTTTCGTTTAAAGTAAGGCAGACACTAACACAAGAAACCACTCCCCACTCTACCTGCAATAGAGGGAAATGTGGTGGAATTAAATGATAGGAAGCCATCAACATTAATGTTCTCAACCAACCATGTTTTCTGCATACAGAGAATGTGAGCAACCGTAGTACATGTTTGCCTATTACTGCAGATCCTGCAACATTCCATTAAATAGCTGTGACCTTGAGATTACCCTAGGGGTTGAATAATGATTATTCAGGGCTGGAATTTTATACTTGATGTTCATCAAAATGTGTTTTGTTAGTCTTTCCCCTTGGTTCATCTTTATAGGGAGAGAGTTGCTCCCCTAGTTGGGTGAGGTTCACCCCCCCCATATAAATTCATTCTTTACCGCACAGCTATTCAGGCTTTTCAGTAGAATCTCTTTCCGTGCAGTTCTCTTTGTTTTAGCTATTGAGTTTGCTGACGATAGCTTTAGGAGTAAGTTACTATCCGCATCGTTGGTAACCGACCCAGAGATGGCAGTAGGACTATTGGAGATATTGTTTATGCGTTCTAGCAGATTTGCTACAGCTAGCTAAAGCAGTGCTAATTTGCTGTTAGCACCCTCCAAAGCAGATTTTACATAATTCTCTAAGCCACTCAACTGGGTACACAAGTTTGTCAGGAGTGAAAGAATGACCCCGGGTAGTTTCATTTTCTCTGTCACCAGCAGTTTTTACTTGTAACCACGTCTTCTTAGCTGGTGGAGGGCAAACAGTTGGAGTGGGAGAGTTAGTAATGGGAGTCAAGGAGGCATTTGGGGCACATGAGTTACATTTACTTTCCGAGGATGTCTTGACTGTATGAACATCCACTTGTACCACATTTGGCCTAGGCATCATTGAAACTATAGACTATTTTGTAGTGGCCTCGGTTACCAACATTTTCGTCTCCTCTAGTCTTTCCTCTATGTTAACGTTTTCATTGTTAATCAGTCCTATGGCACCGGAAAGATTATTTATGATAGTTAGTACTTGAGCTTTCCCTTTCCTCATTGCTGTCAGTATACTTCTGTCTAGGTAAGTAAACAAAATTACAGGAGTTACATAGGTAACCTTATATCGAAGGGAATGCAAATGATTTTATAGCACCTCCCTGGTATCTGCCTCAGCCCTGCTGAATGCTGGGCGATGTAGTCCTGCACAAGTGTGGCCCAACTAGGATGAAATAATCCTTCACTGCAGGAGAGCGCATTTCCTTTTATAGCACCTCCCTGGTAGCAAACGGAGTATCATAGCATGCTGGATGGTATAGTCCTGCACAGGTGTGGCCAAAATAGGAAGAAACAATCTTGGTGGAGATCCTTTAGGTTATTTTTCATGTGTGGTTGGCAGTACAGAAATGAAAGAATATTGCATGAGTTGTGACAGTGTGGCACGCAAGGGCTATTCTATAGGCTGTGAAGGTGTCTGAGGTAACACTCAATGAGCAACTAATGGAAGGGTTACTTTAAGGCATATTCCAATAGCCACTGATAGATGAGATATGTTAGGAAATATCCTGTATGTAGGTAACAGTCGAGATCTTTGAGGAGCTATCTGTGTCTGAGTAACTGTGGTGACCAGTGAAGAGCTGCTCCATGAGTGACTTGTTCTATAAGTGTCTGGTGGTGGAGGTCTTTGAGGTGTCATTCTGTGTTTGGATGGCAGTGAAGAACTCGCAGGATATAGTCCAACTGTGAGTATGGGACTTTGTGTATCTCCAGTAGTCCATGACTACTGGAAATCTTAGGGACTAACTGGAGAAGTTCCATCTGTTGAAGGCAATGACGATATACGAGGAGCTACTAGAGTGATGTAGGAGATGTGCGAAGGGAGAGTCAGTGTGTCGGCCATAATGTTTATGGTGTGCTGGGCAATAGTGAAGGTTTCTTAGGAGCTATTCTGTGCAGGACTGATGGGGGAGATCTGTGAGCAGCTACTCCCTGTGGATGATGGAGATATGAATTGACAGATTCCTTATGGATGATATTGACATATATGAGAAGATATTCAGTTAGTGATAGTGAATGGGATCGCTGAGAAGAGAAAAGCGATGTGGATAGATGTCGGTGATCAATGAGGATATATTCAGGGTATGAATTATGGAAATCTTAGAGGAGGCATGCACTTGTGGAAAGGAGATAAGGGAGGCCGAGTTATTCGTGGCGTGGGTGAGGAGAAACCAACTCTTAAGGGAAATGTATATAATTAGATGGTATTTAGAAGTGCGTTGAAGTAAGACAGTATGCTCTTGCATTCACACAGGGGCAAGTGTTGGGGGATGGAAGAAATCTGAGCGCGGATGTCAGTGCGCCAATAAATGACGTCTCCTAAGAAGCCACAGTGCAGTGCCATAACTCAGAAAGGTTACTGCTCTTTTATTTTAACAGTGCGAACTAAGTTTGGTTCTATGGAACATCCTCCTGACAAAATTACCGTTGGCCCTCTTGCTGTCTAGACGGGGAGCTGTTTATACTGCGTTGTCTTCTTGTGAAGCATTATCTTACCTCTGTTTATATCTGGGCCTGTGTGTGCCCAGCTACGGGTGCCTCCTGTGAGCCATAGAGACAGATAAAGCCATCCTTATTTAAATATTATCAGATTATATTTAATATACAACAAAGGACCTAAGGCTAGCAGCAGACCCAAGAGTGCCCGGCGGATACTAGAAATGGCTGTGGGTGTCGAGGTTATTAAAAGTGACGTAGTTAGACCATAGCAGTAAAAATCACCATAGTACAGATAGCACCATATTTAGAAATAGCTAAAACATGGAGAGAGAATAAATTCAGTAGTACTGGAGTAAAGTAAAAGACTTCCAATCAATATCAAAGCGGTTTTTGATAAAGAAAATAACTGTAATGTGCAAAAGCTGCGAGATTGGGGCATGACACCAAGGATGGCTTGCGTAGTGGTTGTTGAAAGGCAAGGATAACCATGGTTTTGACAATGCTGAAATGCTGAGCGATATATTGCAAAGTGCTACACAGAGTTCAATTAAACTGCATAGTCTTACACATGGTAAACACCAGACGCTGCATGCTACTCCAAGCTTTCTGAGGATCGGTTTTTATCTTTTCTGGGTTTAAGTTTGGACAGTCTTGCCAAGGTCTTTAAGGAGGTCATGTACCACTATAATATATTTACCTAATTTAGCCAATTCAGTTTGCTCCATCGTAGTGAAAACTAAATTCCTATCCTCATTGCAGGTTCTTATGCTTTGGCTTAGGAAGAGTGGTTTTACCAGAATACGCTTGGCACAGAACATTGTCGGGCAGCAGCTTAAGTGGTTAAAAGATTCTGGTTTATAGCCACACAGTCTGCACTTCACAATCTTGGAAAGGGAGGCCCAGTTTGGTTGATTTCTTTAATTCAAAGGCCCATCAACCTTGCAGCCAATATTTGTTTAAGACATGCCTTCCTAATTGACCACTGAGGGTATAATTGACGCTTCAAACAGGGTGGTTAATTATTAGCGTACGAAGTTGCCAGTGCTCCTAATATCGGTGGGTGCTTTAGTTTGCCCATGTCGCTTGATTTTGACTGTGCATTTGTCTGCTTTTTCAAATAGTTTTAAATGCAGTGTACAAGAACAATAACTTGTTCAGTGCAGCCAGATCTATTTGGAGAGTATCACTTGACCCATTTAGGTAAGTGGCCCAAGGGCTACTCTTAATTTTGAGTATGTTCTGGAGAACGGATTTCAAGGTGTTTGGTGTTGCCATAATACAGCTATAGTAGTAGTTTTGTAAAAGGCACTGATGTTGGCCCATGCTTGGCCCTCCAACCCGAATTCAAGTCTAATCAGACAATCTCATATATTGGGGAAGCCTGAAGAGAGACTTTTACGCTTTTGGATTGAGTTGTTCCATGGTTTTAGTAAGTTACCCCGGGAAAGCTTCATGGCCATAGGTGGTCACAGGCAGTAGGGTTGCTCTGAGCACCCTACGTATTGGGACAGAAGAGAGACTTTCTAATACAGTGCTGAGCTGGCAAAGTCTAGTAGTGATTAGTGCGGTCTTTTTTTGTGATTCCGGTGGGTTTTAGTACTATTGTTTATGAACGCCACATGCCCAAGTAATTATACAAATTTGTCCCAGTGATTTTAGGAGGGCCCGTAGTTCAGCAATAGTTTGATTTCCTGGTCGTCCTCCCGAAGGTTATAACTTTTGTTTTTGACTCATTTACCATCATTTTATTTGCCTCGTTGAACTTCTAGAGGGCATTAAGGGCTTTCTGACTCCCAGTTTTGGAATGGTGCAGCAGGATGACGACATCCGCGTATTGCGTATTGCAGCATAGTGATCTTAACATCTCTGATTTTTGGCAGGATTAGACTAGCATATTTTAGTGCCGTTGACATAGCCGCAGTGTACAGGTGAATAGCAGGGGAGCAAGGACACAACCTTGCTTTAAACCCGTAGTGAAATACCTGATTTCTGTGCTTTTTTCCTCCACCTTTCCTGATGCAGATCATTATTACTGCAACATGTATTTTTTCAGCTGCAAAATCTTCCTTTAATTATAGAGTTTAGTGAAATAACACCCTAATTTAGAGGATAAAAATTAATGGTAGTTAAATTGTCATGACGCATGATTCTCATACCTGAAGGCACAACACATATATTTGCCTTTGCACATACATTGACCCCAAAATCGGAAGGAAATGAAAATGGCATGAACTTGTTCACTCTCAAGCAAGGCAAATGTGAGGTTTAAGTGCATGTGCCTGATTTTGTGAATCATTGCCTCATTCTGATGGGGTCATGATTTTTTGCTGGACGCCGCAAAGATTGTGCCATTTCTGAATCCTTATACTTTTGTTTGTACTCAGAAATAGTACTTTTATGAGAATAAACTTGTTTTTCTTAAGATTCTCCTCTTCATTTTACTCTACTGCATATTTGTGGGCGGGGTGACCACTAATCGGTTACATTCTGTCAAGGGCATTTGCATTATATGTAACTTTTTTAATGAAATGATTGAATACGAGTTCACAAAACGTTCTCATTTGGTCACAGTACATCAGCTCGGCATGGTAATCTTGTAGGACCTAGAAATAGTTTTCTTTGAAAATCTTCTCTGTGTATTTCCAGCTAATGTTTTCCACTGGTGACTAGCAAGCCTACATTTTTGAGTAGTTCAGAGTTCTTTTCATGAATTTGTCCTCCCTGCCCTAGCTTTCAGGCTGCCATTAACAACATGTACTCTGTACAAAAACCTATCATCAGCAATAACAATCTCTTCAATCAACTCTGTTTTAGTTTTTTTTTTTTGCTTTCTGGCAGATTTACCAGGCCCTCAGCCCTAGGCGCTTTTCAACAACGAGGCCCTTCTTAGTCTGTGCTCGCCTGGTTTTATTGACAACCCTTAAATAAGGATGGCTGTACTGGTTGGTCTTCAGTGACATACCCATATTCACTTTATTGTTGCTAGTACATCATCCCACAGTTCTACTTGTGGGCAGCATAACCCGCAGCCTTCCAAAATGGATAGTGCCCCCTGAGACCCAGCCCTCTTCAATAACATCTAGGCCCCAAGCGTACAAAGGACTTCACATGTTCCTCTAATTTATTATGAGTCATTATACGTAAAAGGTGCAGCCTAATATTAGTATGCCAACATGCCAGAGCTAAACAAGACCTCAAAATAAAATCTAGGTACTGTCTTCTTTTGTACATCCCCAGTGCCTCCAGTGAATAGAAAGCTTAGTTTTACATAGTGTTTTTCAGGAGTCCAGTTTGCTTTATGCATATGTTTTGTTGCTTAATCCTATGCTTTATTTTGATTTTTGGGTGTGCCTGATTGTGCTGTTGCCCACCCAGTTGTAGAAATATTTCTTTCCATATCTTCACTCTTCTTAGTCCTTTATTACCCTGTAACTCCTCTGGCTGACAATTTTTGATTTAGGTAGCCTGGAATGTGATAAACCACATTCTTTTAATCAGTTGGGCTACTGTATGACTCTGGCAATATTGATTCTCTTCCTTTGCATTTGCTGTCAACATTTCCTTACACTAGACTTTGTCCAGGATGGTGCCAACCAGTTAAAAACTCCTGTTCAACACTGAACTGGAACACTTCATGAGCTTCCATTATGGCTGTTGGGGGCTTCTGACTATGGTTGTATTCTGTGCCTATATGTTAATATGCTGATTAGTTCCACAGGTGATCATTTTCTGGTGACAAACCTCAACTCTGATTCTAGGGATTACACACGTTGTAATAACACAACATTTGTGTGCCCAGTCTTCTCCAAATTGAGCATTCATGGGATTTAGAAGAAACTGACTGCAAGACAGTGCCCTTTTTGTATGGTCACCCCCACACCTTTTCCCCAGTGCTGATGGTTATGACCCTGCACTGAAACCTGCTACACAGGCCACAGTGCTTGTGCGCTCGCCCTAAATATGATGTATGTGAATTGGCAACCCCAATTAGCAAGGACTGGGAATGGGAGTTAACCGGGTCACCCAGGACCTCAAGCACTGATTGTGCCACCTTGAGTGATCCAAGTAAACAGTTACAGCAGTCCTGCCTTTGCAGACTGCATGAGCAGTGGAAACTCTACGTTGCCCTCACCATGAGTGGCAAACTCACAGTGCTATTTTTAATGGATGTCGGTAACCCCTATGATAGGCCACCTGAGCCCAGGAGGCAGGGTGCGTTTTATTATAAGTGTGAACATATACGTGCAAGCTTATATGTCCCTATAGTAGCCTCTTTGCGTTAAGGGCTGCTATAGTTCTTCAGGGAGCCATAGGAAAACACAGGCTGGCACCGGGCACCCCAAGGTTGCCAGCTTCATTATGGTCCCACTAAAAAGGGTCATGTTTGGTATCTAACAACTTGTCTCCTTACCCCTCATATGGTTCCCATAACAGTTTGATATGACATACACGTAGGTGGTGGCTACCTTAGAGGTTATCCACCTGGTTGCCTCAGCCCTTCCTGTGCCCTGGCTGACAGCCTGCAGCTGCTACTCCTAAGACGGGGATCTGCCCCCTGTCAGGAGGTGTAAACACTCCCAGGAGTCAGAAACAAAGGCCTGACCCCTCCCTACCTGACAGGATGGCTAGTGAAGTGGCACATCAAGCTGGTGAGCTTCAAATCTTACACTGTCTCACAAAGACAGAAGCAGCTATACACATTTGCACCCAAGCAGGTGGAAAAATTAGGTAGTCACGAGGTGTACACCCCCAGAAGGCTAGGCATACCCTACGGTGGGTTACCTGGTCTCTATAGCCAAGGAAGGTTTCTGCCATTTTTAAAAGTGGCGGAACAGAAGGTTCTGGGTAGCAACAGTGTCACAAACCCTCGGATGTGGTCACCTTTGGGGCGGATTAGCCACTGGGGCAGCAACCCATTGGCTACTTGCACCCACAACCCCATAATCTATGATTTAAGGGGTGCCTCTGGCACCGAACCTGAGATCTGATTTGACTTGCAACAAAGAAGAGACCCAAGTCTTTGATTTCAGTACCTGCAAAAAGCAAAGGCACAATAACCTGCACCAGTGGTAACCCTGCAACTGCACGACTGTGACTCATCCCTGATCAAAGGCTGGTTCTTATAGACAGAGGGACCCCATTGAGAACCACAGGCAACTCCAGTACTAGTCCCCTGCAGATTGCAGGTAAAGCATGCTTCCAGAATCTAAGAGTCACTAGTCATTGGAATCGCCCAGAAGTAAATGGTCCAGTGCATTGTGGGAAACCTAGTCCAGGCCTTTAGCAAGGTTCAGGCGGCTACTGTTTTCCCCGGACGTCAAAGTAACTCCAAGCTGAGCTTGCCACTGCCAAAGCTTGTTGATGGCCAGTCCGGCTACCACTACCTATGTTCAACACTGTTTCTTGGGGAAATCCCATCTTCAATTTGCCACCTCAGTGGCCCAGTTGCCGACTTTTTACATCCGTTTCCTCACCAGCACCATCTTAGCGTTAAAACCAGCTCCTACACGGCTCCCACTTCAGCACCAGGGACATCCAGGACAACACTGCATCGGGGCCTTACGAGCAAGGTAAAATTCAACTGATTGTTGTGGCTTGGTTCTAGGACCTACATCACCTTACCCACCAGTGGGTTCCACGCAACTCGTCCCGCAAGTGATCGTTTGTCACTAGTTCTTTTTCCATTGACCGCAATATTAGCATTTTGCAGTAGTAAATTACACTGATTTTATTTTCCTTTCAAAATCCATAGCTCCGGTTACACTCATCAGATTGTGCTCATTTTGGTGTATAAATATATATAAAAATGTGCTTAATTGTTTTATAAATGAGTGTTGTATTTCTTTTGAGTCGTGTCAGTTACTGATCGGCCATGTTGGTACTCTGTAATGCGTAACACCTGTTCCTCTAGTAAAGCCTGACTGATCTGTGCCACTCTACCAGGACTGAGCTGGGGATTGAATAGTGTGAATCCAAATGACATATTTTGCAGTATTGTGAGTTTTGCATATTGAAGCCTAACATCCTCACTGCATAATACTCCACTTTCCTACACTGACATTGACTGAATTTTCCAACACTGGTAGACATTTGAAAATCATATTTTAATTACTGATGCCACCACTCCTACTGTTTTGTACTCCCACACAAAATCACGAGTCAAGTTACACCAGTCTAGTTTGAGAGTGCCCAAACACCACCAAAGGGGTTTTCTAGCTATGGCAGTGCTCTTTTCCCTTGGAAGAATGAAAGTTGAGTGGAGTGACCAGGGTTCAAGTATGGGACCACAAAGTTAAACCCTGTAGTGACCATCAGTCCACTGAGGCCCAAGAATGGCAATGTCCTTCGTGAAGGCTAAGGCACTCAAGCTGTAAGGGCAAGAGGCCACACGTTTTGGCATGACTGAGCATGGCCTCCTTTTTAAATATGCATTAAGCACTACTTTGGATACCTTGGATGATATCTGAAGCAAATTTTAATACTTTCCAATAGAAAGATAAAAGTGGGCATTGGTTATAAAGAAATGGAGATCCCTGCTTTTGAAAAGATTGTCCAAGCGTTCACCTCTATTTGTTCTCTTGCTCAACCATTATGTAAAGCTGTAACACTATATGTTAACTCTGAGAGGGCGAGCCATCACAATTATGTAGACTAAACCAGTTGGTTTTCTCTTGCTAGATCTTTACTCTACGGCAGGGTTCTCTAAAGTCGGTCCTGGAGGGCCGGATTCATGCCAGATTTTTAAGATGACTACATTTAATCTAAATGTGTATATGCTAAAAATCTGGCATGGAACCGGCCCTCCAGGACTCACTTTGGAGAACCCTGCTTTAGTGACCCAGATACATTAGGTGAACATTTTTTTGTCATTGAAATAATTAAGTGGCAACTGGCAACCTCCTGAAGGCTGAGCTTATAATGGTTGGCACTAAGAATTATAATACCAACTTGACTCCAGATTATAGCTACTCCTGGGGAGAAAGCATTTACATTTCTAATTTTCTGATGGTTAAAACGGAGATTTTTCTCTTACAACCATCTCGATCTATCGAATTGTAGAGTGCATTCTCTACAATCTGCCAGGAATTGTAACCAATACATACATTTGGTACGAAGGCTGCATTACTTCCTGGAGGAAGATGACCAGCACACTAGCGAGAGCCATTTTCGGGTTATGCATAGACTATTGCTAAATATTTTATATTGGGTACATCAACCAGTTTCAATTCTTAGGCATGCGCACCCTTCCTACATTGAAGGTAAGGTTCCCTCTTACTAAGATGGTAATCTTCAAGACAGCTACATTTGTGCTTGATGGTTGCCTTTCACCATAGCCTGAAATTTTGGCATCAGTGATGCCAAACAACAAGATCATTCACTTCGGCTAATAAAGGTGTCTTCTCAACTTTCAATTGAGTGGTTATTGGAGGGATATCTCAGGCAGTTCTCAATGCAGATATCCCCAATAACTAACTCAAAAACTAGAGTCTTGGAAAATTGATCGCAATTCTGAAAAGGTTTAAAAATCATAATTTTTTAGTAGGTCTGGTTGTCTCTGAAGTATGGTAAATGCTTGGATGCCAGGGTATGTTCATAGTGCTCAACAAATAAAGGTAGAAGGTTTGTGGCAGGCCATACAGCTCTTAAATGTTCTTGCATCCTTAATATGTTCAGATTAAGTTTATTGTGTTGATTGAAAGTTATTTGTTCAAATTTATGATGTTAGTCTTTCTATTAAAGAATACCCAGCAGAACACAATTCATTATCAAAAGGAAACAAGAAAAAACTAAGTAGGTTCTGCTAGCTCTAACAACAAGGACCCTAAAATAACCTTTCATGTTATCAAGTTGCACAACATGTTTAGCGTACTTAACCCCTTGAGTGCTAATGACGAGCTGGACTCGTCATGGCACACAGTGGACGTGTGCTCATGACGAGTCCAGCTCGTCAGGACACCCAGCACCGGAAATTCCTCTGGTGCGGGCACCAGAGGGATTCACTTTTCTCCCCTAAAGCCTCGGGAGCTGGGGAAGAGCTTCCCCAGCTACCGAGGCACCCCCCTGGTTTCCCTGAAATGACGATCGGCGCGCACATCGCGCTGATGTCATTTCAATGAAACTGAAATGAACCAAGAGGCTAATTTCGGTTTCTACGTGCTCAGGGGGCTATCTCAGCCCCCTGAGCACCTAGGAACTCAGGAGAGATTTCGTTGGAAAGGGGAGAATCTCCCATTTCCAATGGTACCCATCACTAGTGGATCCCTGCTTGGGTATCGCCCCAGGAGGGCGATCCCCAAGCAGGGATCCACCCACTAGGCACCAGGGAGGGGGGAGCGGCCCCTTGGACAAGGGCCTGTGCCCCCCCCCCATAAAAATGTTGGCATGATTAGTCTTACTGCCCCCCCCGGGGGGTAGAAAGCCCACTAGACCCCAGAACTTTCCACCACAGAAATGTGGGGAAAATGTATTTTTTTATTTTTTTTTTACATTTTTCTAGGTTTGCAAGGGATTCTGGGTAACAGAACCTGGTGGGAGGCAGTCAAGTGACCCCATCCTAGATTCCCCTGGGTGTCTAGTTTTAAAAAATGTACAGGTTTGCTAGGTTTTCCTAGGTGCCGGCAGAGCTATGGTTCAAAAACTACAGCTAGGCACTTTGCCAAAAAAGGGTCATTTTTCACTGCAAAATTGAGGTGTGTCCACGTTGCGTTTTGCACCGTTTCCTGTCGCGGGCACTAGGCCGACCCACACGAGTGAGGTACCATTTTTCTTGGAAGGCTTTGGGGAACGCGGGGTGGGTGGAAATTTGTGGATCCACGCAGATTCCAGAACTTTCCACCACAGAAATGTGGGAAAAATTTGTTTTTTTGACAATTGTGAGGTTTGCAAGGGATTCTGGGTAACAGAACCTGGTGGGAGGCAGTCAAGTCACCCCTTCCTAGATTCCCCTGGGTGTCTAGTTTTCAAACATGTATAGGTTTGCTAGGTTTCCCTAGGTGCCAGCAGAGCTATGGTTCAAAAACTACAACTAGGCACTTTGCCAAAAAAGGGTAATTTTTCACTGCGAAATGGAGGTGTGACCACGTTGCGTTTTGTGCCGTCTCCTGTCACGGGCACTAGGCCGACCCACACAAGTGAGGTACCATATTTATCGGGAGACTTAGCGTAATTCAGATCTGTAAAGCAACTGTTATTACCTATTGACTTTTAATGCATTTCTGTCTTCCAAATGAAAGACATTGTGTAAAAAAGAAGTCACTTTGAAAAATGATCGATAATTCTCAAGCTAGTATGAGTATTCCCAATTTCGAAAATGTGCAAATATCTACTGTTTCTAAACTCTATAATTTGTTCCCATTTCAGAACTACATAGATGTCTTTCATACCGATTTTTCCACACAATAATTGCTATATTCCCGGTACATAATAAAAAGCCATTGCAAATTGCTTGTTTTTGACTCTGGGTTCGTTGAGTTGTTGGTGAACCTAGAAGTCCTATATGTCTCCACAACCAGAAAGGTCCAGCGGATGTAACAGTATATTGCTTTTAAAGAGCTGTAATAATTAGAAGAAGTTACAGGTGAAAACATTGACACAAAAGGCTGTTTTTTTCAACTAATTTTAAATTTTTCCTACATTCAACTGTTAGTTTCTATAAAGAAACCTTGAAGGAGCTACACAAATTACCCCTTGCTGATTTCAGAATGTTGTCTCCTTTCTAAAATGTATAGCTTTCCAGGATCCATTATTGCTTTCATACCCATTTCTACCATTAACTGGAAGGAGGTTGAAAGCACAAAAAATAGCAGAAATAGGCTATGTCCCAGAAAAATGCCAAAACTGTGTAAAAAATGTTGGTTTTCCGACAAACGTCTGTCATTCCTTAAAAGCTGGGAAAATTGTGATTTTAGCCCCACAAACCCTTTTTTGATACCATTTGCAGGGAAAAACCAAGATGTTTTCATTTGCAGCCCTTTTTTATAATTTTTCCCCCCAAAACAAAATTTACCTGTATTTAGGCTAATTTATGCAACATTTCCATGGGAATTCACAAACCCTGGGTACCTTTAGAACCCCCATGATGTTGGAAGAAAAGGACGCAAATTTGGCGTGGATACCTTATGTGGTCAAAACGTTACAGGGGCCTAAGCGCGCACTACCCCATATAGCCAAAAAAAGGCTGAGCACAGGGGGTAAAAGGCCAAGCAGCGAAGGGGTTAAGCACCACAGCCTCATCAGAAAGGGAATAAGAGGGGTGTTAAGGAGCAACAGAAGAAAAGGAGTGTTCAACAGGTACAGTTTGGACGTTGAAGGTGTAAATGTAATGTTTACAGATTATGTTACCTTCATTCAGATGAGTCCTCTTTTCCCATTACGTAGGAAGTACATTCAAGCGTCCCCTTGTTGCTCAGATATACATATGGAATCTTGCTAGTCCCCTTCTTCTGATAGTTGCCACTTTCTTACCCGTAAATAGCCTAAAGCTGCCCCTGGATCAGTGAATACAAATTGTTCCCCATTTTCTCCAACTCTCAGCCTGGCTGGTAACCACAGGGATGTGTCAACATAGTAGCATAGTAATACAATGCATGAAGACTTAGGAGAGTTGCAAGCTTAAGGCTGGGAAACACATAGGTCCTGGCAGCCATGCTGTAATTTTCACTTTTCTGGTCACCATTTTTACCACCACTTTTCTCTGGCTTTCACATCCAACTCTACAAGAAAACTATCTTTATAGTTCTTAGCTCCGTAAAGTGATGACTGAGAGTTTCCCAGGTGAGTTGTGATCCACGAAACACTCAGAGCCATCAACTCCACATGCAAGGAAGATAACACCTCTTTCTTAAGGTCACTACCGTCTGGTATCTGCTGTAGGCCCAAGTTCCGAATTTGAAGCACCATGGACTCCTTTTGAGGAAGCTTGATGATATGTTTTCTGGACTTCTTTCTTGACCACAGCCTGGAAATGGGTTTTCTAGACTCTCTGGCACTAAGGACCTAGCCAATATGCCAACCTGAGACAGAAAACCCAGGGGACTGCACTATTTCCCCCCCAATCCACAAAGCATAACTCATAACTTAAGGTGTGTTCCAGGTAACAATCAGACCTGTGAGATTTCAAAGGGATGGTTTGTGGAACCCAAACCTGCTTTCATCAGAAATAGGCATACTGAAGAACACTAGGAAACCAGGAATGTATTTTAAATCTTTATTAAAATCAAAATCTTATCCTTGTGCACACAACATGGTTAGTACCCATTATAAAAAATTAAGAAAATAGTTGCAATGATGCATATTATAAGGGTAAATAATAAAATATATTGTACAATTTTGATGCTATCCTACGCTTCTTTAGGTCCCTATATCCAACCCCACCTTTCTCTCTTCTAACCAAGGTAAATTTAGTAGCAAAATAGGCCAACTTTCAGTTTGAGATGGTTCACATCTGCATACCTTCTTCTGAACAATACAATCCATATTCAGCAAAGAAACAGCAGCTAATGTACTTGTCTGCAAGCCGGCAGATAAGCCACGGGAGGGAGGGAGGGAGGGAGGGAGGGAGGGAGGGAGGGAGGGATGGATGGATGGATGGATGGATGGATGGATGGATGGATGGATGGATGTGCCTTCCCCACAGCCGACAACAGAGGAAGATAACAGTTCTGTGTGATCATAAGTCTCAAGTCCCTGGTGCGAACGGCCGCTCTATCTTATTATGCTCTATCCTAGTTTATGTATTGTACATGTACAGTGTTAAACATTTTCAGAATAAACAATTAGCAATAGATCCATTACAGCCTTTCGCTTACTCTCAATTTGTGAAACCTTGCCTCTTATAAAAACAATAAGAAGTCAATACATCAATTTCTGTAAAGCCTGGCTCATTATTTAAAATCAATAACTGGAAGAGAACATTTAGTCTGTATAGAAGAACATGAATATATTGAAGCCTACTTGATTATCACTATATTATTAAATGTGCATTCACTGGTATTTGAAATGTACACCTAAATAAACAGCCCTTAAAAATTTAAGAACGAGGGATACCTAGAAGGCAAAATATATAATGATTATAACATGAGCTTTGCTCCTACTTAAACCATTGCAGCAATATTGCAATCCTCAAGTTTCTAGGTCTTGTGTGTCCCTTTTGAGTGAGTCTCGGCTGTTTTGAGATGGTTAATAGGAATGTCCAGGCTTACAACCCTGTGGTCTGTTTCTGTAGCATTCCTTTTGAATCCTCAAATGCCCTTTCCAGAACCCACTTTTTTCCTGCAGTTCACCACATGAACTCTGTGGGTTAGAAGGTCTATAATGATAGATTCCTTTCAAGAGAGTGGCACTCTGTTATTTTCAGATCACTCCCCATCATTTTGTCAGGCATCTATGTATTTGAGGATCTCATGGTAAATAGGTCAGTCTTGCCCCAGAGACAAATAAAGAGAAAGAAACTACGGTATTGATAAGTAAGCTGTCTTTTAATTTGCTGCTCATCGACATCAATAAGCCACATAGTGCAACAATGAACTCACACCCCCACCTGGGGAACGCACCTTTTTCCCTGGGTCAGTGCTACTTACTTGCACCTCAATGTTCCCTTATGCTGCCAGTCCAGTAGACACTCCATTCTTCTGTGGGATCTCGGGTATTCCCTACATTCTATGATGTGCCTCTGTGGCAACCTGTCTTACCTAGCGGTTAGCTGATAAGACACTGTTCTGCTGCTGGTGAACGCCACCATATTGTTTAGTGGAAGTGCTCACGTCTTGGTGTCAATGTGGGATACAAGGTATGGGTTGGAAACTGCAAAAACCAACCCAGTGGCAAACCACTCCATAAGCAATAAGTCACCCTTTTACAAAAATGGTCTCTCGCTATTGGTTAAAACATGGGCCTCAGGCTACATCAGAGTGGCCATCTTATAGCATTGCAAATCTCACCCCCTTGTTTAGAATATTTCCTGCTACAATTAGAGTACATCCTAATGCCAGCCTACGTAGCTTGATTGTTAAAAGGTGGTGATAAAGAAAAAGTTGCCCTGACCTCATTCCTGAGTCTCATTACGCTCATTGCAGAGCACCATCTTCTAGTTCTGCACACCAGCTTATCTCTCGCTTGACAGGCTCTCAACTTTCCTATCTCTGTGTCCTATTATTCATGAGATAAATTAATATAACCGGAGTCATTTAGCACCTTGATTAGTAGGCTATGTGACTGACCATAGATATCAGAAAATGGCACCACTTTGGTAGAAACAAGCTGCACTTTGAAAGATAAGTATGTGGATGATTCTTGTTCCAAGGCCTTTGAACATCAATATTTTTTTTTATTGAAAGCCTCTTTTAAGAATGTACCTCCCTTATTTTTACCTATGAGACGTGGTGTACACTTGCATACTCACTCTAATATGTCTCCTTTACTGTCAGTTCACACAGTGTCCAGGTATAGCTACTGCGATCTTTTTTGCACTCACCTCTCAGGCAGCACATTAAGTAAACTATTGAGCTACGCGCACTCATAGTTATATGCGCACTACAATCCAACCACAGTCACTATTAGATGGCAGTCTTATCACTCCCTTTTTATTAGGTCTCGCGCCTAGTGTTGCAGTGCGCAGCCCTACTCGCGTAGCGCAAGACCTCTTGTACGGGGTTTAGAAAGCTACCCACACGCTCGTGTGTGTGGGTTTGCTTTCCCCGTCTGGCATTGGCTTGCGCGTGCTTTTTTTTTTTTTCTTCAAAAAAACAGCCTGCGATTGGGCAAAGGCGGGACAATGTCCTGCCTTTGAAACACCCATTCCCAACGGTGGCCAGCACGCGCAGCAGCGCGCGTTCGCCTCGCTGCCGCGCTCCCCCCCCCCCCCTCCTCTGTGGTGCGCGCGCACCACTAGTTGTTGACAATAGCGATAGTGATGCGATCGCTTTCAGTGCCGCTTTTTTTTCTTTACTTTTCGTATAATCGCGGCACCCGCGCTTTACTTTTAACATTAGAAGTAAAGCACGGGTGCCGCGATAATACCAAAAAGAAAAAAAAATCTATTTCTTTACTTTTGGTATAATCGCGGCACCCGCGCTTTACTTTCAACATTCGAAGTAAAGCGCGGGTGCCGCAATTATACCAAAAGTCGGCTCCTTCCTTCCGCCATCACCACTGCCACCATGTAAGTGCCACATTATATGTCTGGGTGGTGCACACATGAATGTATTTGCATGCATTCACTGTGAATGGGTGAGTGCAAGAGTGTGCGAGCATGTGTGCTTTTGAATGGATGGATGAGGGTGTGTACTTGTGAATTGGTGGAAGTGAGTGCCTCACTACTGCTCATTAGTAGCCACCACCGGCTTTGGAAGATTATGTGCAAAGTTTTCGTGTTTTTTTGGAGGCACAAAATAGTTACTGTAGACATGCTTCAGAGGATGGTTGAGAAGTAGACTTGTGACAAGTGAAACTGTTTTAAGGGGCAGGGCTGAGAGCACCAGGTCTGCATCAGCATTGCCTTACAGCACGGCACACCCGATTAACAATCCACGCTTTCAAAGCACATTGGCACACACATTTTTGGTTTTGAAAAAAATGAAGGGCAAAATGAATGTATTTCCATTAAAATTCAGTAAACCATACATAGCATCATGGCTACATAACACATGGCCTACCACAGCAGGGGCGAGTGCCCACAAATGCACTAACAGCTCCGCAAAAACTTGATGCTTTTTCTTGGGGTCCGAGGAAGCAGGGTTCATGGGACTGGTGGTCCAGACCATCCCGGCTGATACCCGAGGGGTACTGGGCACCACGAATCTGATCACACCCGCTGGAAAGGTTGGTGCTCTGAGTGACTGCAAGGTGGTGTTTAGTACCCTGCAAAATGCCACAAACAAAAGCAACCAAATCCATAGCCAATAGGTCTCGCTTTTGGGACCTTATAAGTATTTAGTTATGCAGCACAATATCCTTGGGGTAACACCATCGCCTGTTGCATGGGTAAACACTTAAGGTCCCAAATGCGAGACCTATTGGCTATGCCAATGCTTGTTAGTAATATGTTTTCCTTTTGTTGTTGTGTGCGGTTTTTTTTTTTGTGGTATTTATCATTTATTTGTTATTAGTTCATGATTTTTATAAAGAAATATCTCTGTTGGATTCAGAATTGCCATTAGTATATTGTCACATAAATATTCCTACAGGATCGCTTTATAGCACCTGAAGAGTTGCATTATCCCCCAGTTATATATAAGAGATAAGCAGTATCGCAGCTGTCGATAGCGTGAATAATACGTGAAAACCATGTTAGTGACTAGGGGCAACAAGCAGCAAATGTAGGTGCATGACGCTGACTTTCTTTTCACTAAAAAATGCATATGGTGTAATTGCTTTTGCTACACTGTCTCCTAAGGAGTCGTACAAGTACCTCTGCAAGTTTGCAACTGATAGTGGTTTTCTTTTTCAAAACAAGATCAATGTATTGTTTTATGTCTGCATGGATAAAATTCAATAAAGATATTTAAAAAAAAAAAAAAAATGAGACGTGGTGTACACTTAAGTACAGTGTCACCCACCCCTCTCATACTATTTGCAGTTGTACTACCCTTCAGTTTAAGGTGACAGTGCTGTGTTGTGCAGAACCCATCTCCTTCCAATCAAGACTTACACAGAATTTTACAATTAAGTGGAAAGAGTGCCTTAAATGTGTTTATTTTCAAAGTATGTGTTCAGCTCTTGGGAAGCGAAATATACTGAGTTCTAAACTGGTATAGAGCCAAAGCTAATCCAAACGCAGCTTGTCTTGCAGCTGCCAAAACGATTACTCCACATTCCCATTGCTGTGAGTAATGCGTTGCGTATGTTACTGAAACCGTTATTTGCAGAATTATTTGCATTCCAACTAGGGTACTGTTTCTGCTACAGAACGTAGTTCTTACCCTACAGACCAAATTTTCTTATGTTGCAAAAGTGTTCACAAACCAGTGAAACGCCTCTTCAAATCACTACTTCCACAATCTATGGTCTCTTTCCAATTATCACACTGTACCTCCATACCTCATACTCTCCAGATGCTCTCCTCCATGCTCTTTGCTGACTGTCATCCACATGCTCCTCCCTAGCGCATGCCACTCGCTCATCTGTCAAATACAGCATTCCTTATCCCCTACATGTTCTCACTCCAAACTCCACTCTTGCCTTCTTTCTCCACTTTACTTTATCCCCTCCCACCTTGATTTTTCCCCTCCCAGCTTGCTTTTCCCCTTCCCAGCTTACTCCCGCTACCCTGCCACTGAGTCTACTCACTCATCTCCTTCTCACCTTCCTATTTTCGTCATCTTCGTGTTTGTTGCTCATTCTTCATTCCTGCCCATACTCTCCTTACTACCTGAGACCACCAAAGGCAATGCCATCACCACCTCATGCGTCCATACCCTGAAGATGCTGATGAAGATTTTCAAATGGCTCCCAATCAGCAGCCATAAAACCAGTGCAAACTGGACTATGGCAACACCTCGGTTCCTTGATGAACCAAAAACTCACCAGAATGCTTCAGACTGTATTGTCTTGTGAGTTGTATGAGGAAATCCTTTTTGGCTCCTTAATGAACTCCGTAGAGCTGTGACATAGGTGTTAGAGTGGAATACAATGAAAGCTTGTTTTAGAATGTTGAGTTCGCAGTTGCACGCAGATAAATAGACATGTAATACTATGCATGGAAGCTGGAGGTGCCATTAGTGAAACACTCATGAGTATAAAAAGTAAGCCAAACTAAAAGACTAAAGGACACAAAGTGATGTCTACACGTGAAAATAAGTTATATTTTGGATGTGGAGTTTCATTTTCACACCAAGGTAAATGTCACGCCATTAAACAGATATGTAAAGGCTGTGGGAAAGAGAGCCATATTGTGATGGTATGTAAAGCGAAAGAAAAAGCAAGTGCGTTATGGCGCGAAGAGAAAATGGCCACCAGACCATTTCAGAAGCAACATTCACACACCCACAAGGCCAAGTGGTGACAGCAATTGAGGCAAATCAGCACTGAATGAAGTTGATCATCATCTAAGTTATTGTCAAACAGGTCTTGTGCCTCAAAATCAAGTGAAAGTGAGCAAGATAGTTGTGCAGGGTTGATGTTTACCTCAGAGAAACGTTGGACTGGCGGGAGGTGAGGAAAAATGTCAGTCAAAGAAAAGTTCACATGTCAAAGCACTAAAGTCATCCAAACATTATCCGAAGATTTCATTGAAAATAAATGGTGGCTTGATACCTTTCATCATCGACAGTTGGTGCATCAATAAACATAATGCCTAAAGAGTAATACAATGAATTATCTCCATTGCCCTGACTTACATAATTGAAAAATAAGGTGTACACATGCGCTGCATCGACCCTCAGAAAAAGTCATAGTTCATTTGTAGTGACAATGAAACACAAGAAAACTAAGGCACAAGCACCCATTCATTTGCTTCAAGGTACAGTGTCCGGGACCTATCCGTTCAGTTTCCATACTGCTTCTGATATGGGACTGATTTCTGTGAATTACAACATGAATGCTCACCACAAAATAGTCTATTCCCCATGGCGTTTCATGATTTAGGAAAGCTTTAAAAGTATGAAAGTTGCATATTAATGAAGATGTCTATTCTGTTGCTCAGGGACATAGACAAATTGCTTTTCATTTACAGGAAGCTGTTGAAAAATAACTTGAATTGTTACTTAAGCTTGACATTTTTGAGCATTCAATGGCTCCGATGCCGTGGGTTTCTCCCATAGTGGTAGTTCCTAGAAAGGATGCATTGGTATGCATCAGGCACACAAGGCAATTAAACGAGAACGACATCCACGTCCACATATTGCTGGCATAACGCAATTAAATGGTGCATACGTCTTCTCTCGCCGTTGGAACTCGAAGAAGATTGCGGGTATATTACAACCTTTTCTACACATGTTGGTCTTCTTCGATACAAAAGACTCCGTTTTGGTGTGTCATCGGTTGCAGAACTTTTCCAGGACGTCATCCGACGTGTCATTCTGTTTGTTGTGAACGATCACTATAATTGTTATGACATATTGATTATCAGAGCTACACAGAAGGAGCAAGATAAAGCTCTCAGACAAGTATGTCGTTTACTCACTGACACAGGTTTGACTTTGAAAGCAGGCAAGTGTGAGCTTCACGTGACAAAGTTCTATGGGCATATATTTTCAGATATGGGGAATGGCACTGGATCCTGCAAAAGTATAAGCCCTGTCAAATGCTGATCACCCACAAGATATTTCTATGATACATTTGTTTCTTGGCATGGCCAATTACTCTTCAAGATACATACGAGACTTTGTTACTATCAGTGCTCCATTGCGAGTGTTAACGAAGAAAAATGTTTCTTTCAAGTGGTCACAAGAATTTGGGAAAAGTTTCAAGAAAATTAAACAAGCCATAGAAAGGGTCAAGAAACCTAATTCCGGAGAGTCTGCGACCAAAAATAATGGAAGTAGCTCACGAAGGACATTGTGGTATTGTTGCCACCAAAAGAGCTCTCTGAGACTGAGTTTGGTTTCCATATTTAGATGAGAGGGTTGAAAAGGAACTTAAGGCCTGTCATCTATTCAACTGCCTTTGTACAAATATTACTGAACATACACTTAACATGTCACAACTCCCTAAGCATGCATGAGAGAATATCCATCGATTTCTTTGGTCCACTCGATAATGGACATCATCTGATAGTAATATTGGATGAGTACTCGGGTTTTCCATTAATAAAAAATTTCTCATCCACAACTCATGAGTGATTCTTTGAGAAATTAGTTGGCATCTTTGCACAAAGGGACGTTCCAGCAATCTAGAAGTCTCATAATGGCCTGCCTTTTACCAGTTGAGAATTCAAGGATTTCCTGAAGCATTTGAACATAAAGCATCAGAAGAGTACACCTTTAGGGCTGCAGGCCTTTGTACTCGTTGAGCGTGTTATGAATACCCTGAAGAAAGGAGTACATCAGTTCAAAAAATTATATTAAGTTCTACCCTATGAACCAATCGTTTAACACCTCACACGACCACAGGTGAAAGTCCAGCGACTTTGATGTTGGGGAGAGCAATGACAACCAAGTTACCTCAATGGACAAACAAAAGAGAAGGAAATTAACACACAACTCGTACAAAGGACTTGGCTAGCAAGCAGAAAATGAAAGCCTATGCTAGAGGCTACATGTAAAGAACATAAAGTTTAAGAGAGAACATCAAGTGATTACTCAACAAATGCGAAGGAGGAAATGTGATGCTCCCTATGATGCAGAACCTCTCCATATATTGGCTACCAAGGGACACACAGTGACTGCCCAGCATCCTGAAAAGTCTGTTACCAAAGACTCTTCTCACTTTCGGCATTTGATTCATCTGATTTCTGATGAAGATGATGAATGAAAGACTGAATCTAAACACTCGGGGACTACTTTTACCTTTTCACCATCTTCGAAAATCTCTGACACTGAAGATGATAGCGCCCCACTCCCAGTAGCCGGATCAGTTTGAATAATGAAAGCAGGTTGATTAAAAGGGGGGGGGGGGGTGCGTGTGTGTGTGTGTGTGTCTGTCTGTCTGTCTAGGGGGAGATGTAGTGTCATGCAAGTATTATGTTGGAACACGTTTGACTCCTAACAAACTCCATAGAGCTTTCACGTAGGTGTCAGAGTGAAATGTAAGGAAAGCTTGTTTTAGAATGCTGAGTTTGCAGTTACACGCAGATAAATAAAAACGTGTAATGCTGAGTGTGGGGCTTTGTCATTGGTAGGTACTCAGGCTGGGGAGGATGCTACATAAACCATTCAGAACTTGGTGGCCAGAACCACTTCCATGCTACACTTACATCACACCACACCTGCAGGAGATCAACTTATTCCCCATTCAGAAACAAGCACGATTCAAACTCCTCATCCTCACGTTCAAGGCACTACATGACACTGGCCAAGCATACCTCAACAATCGTACCCTGCTTTCACACACCTTTCAGACACTTCCGCTTGTCTAGACTTCTCCTTGCAATAATTGCAATCAATCAATCAATCATAGGCATTTATAGAGCGCTCTACTTACCCGGAGGGTCTCAAGGCGCTGGGGGGGGGGGGGGGGGGTGCTGCCACTACCCGAACAGCCAGGTCTTGAAGGCGAGGTGGTCTTGGGTCAGGCGCAGGTCGGTCGGGAGGGAGTTCCAGGTCTTGGCGGCCTGGTAGGAGAAGGACCTACCAGGATTGCACGCTTATAGAAAACCATTTCTGGAGGTACATCGTTCCTAAAGCATTAAATGACCTGTCATTACACGTAAGAACCTCCTCCTCACTTCTTGAATTCCTCAAGAAGCTGAAGACCTGGCTTTTTGACGAGCCCAACAGGACATAGATGTGCCTAGACTCACACCTGCCCAGCGCCGGTATACCCTCAATGGTGAGAGTGCGGTCTTCAGATCATAACATAACATACCTTCACCTCTTCCAGCCCTGTGTAATATGCTGAAGGACCACACATAAGTAGACTATTGCAAGTCATTAGAACATACCACACGACCCTTTCCACCCTGCAATGGTCACAAAACATCACACTACCGGTAAATGCAGTACAGCTTCTGAACAGAGCCTCATGGCATCACCCTTCCATGCTGGAACAGCTCACAGTAATCTGGGTGTGAGATTCTCAACGCACGTAATCCATGGAGTATAAAACCACTGTTACGTAACAAACACATGGGTTAGTGTGAAAGGTTGCATCACTTCCCTCAATGCTGGGTTATGTTATTTCTACTTGAAGGGCGTGTATGTCACTCAGGAAGGTATCCTGGTGCCTGTGATGGAGAGAGTGCTGGCTGGGTTGTTGGCCTACTGTAAGAGCCAGGGTTTCTGTTTCTTCTGGAATTAAAGAATAGAGCTGCCGGCTCTGATGATCTAGGGAAGTTCGTTCCAGACTTTGGGGGTGATGTTGGACAAAGTTCGACCGCCGGCTCTACACTGGCAGATGCTCCAACTGAGCACTAACATGAACACCACCAACATACTGCACACCACATCACCTACACTCTCAAGGGAATGGTGTGGAAAAACCTCCTCCTCATTGAGATCATTGGCAAAAAGGGACAGTGGTAGCCACAACTATATGACCTGAACCAAGAAACATTTGGTAATTGAGTTCTTACTATATGAACCTGTGTAAAATAATAGAACATAACATAAGTTCCAAGTGGAGTTGAAACAATTCCATGATATTTTGTCCTCCTTTGCACATTTTACGTGTTTGTCTGTGTAGCAATACATTTTTGTGAATCTGTTCCTTCTGCCCTACCCACCTCTATCCTTTTTGCTTCCAGAATTTATTTATCCTCATGCATTTCTCCTCATTTCTCCCTCAAAAAATAATCTATTGGAATCTCTAATTATGCAGTGTTTTTAACATTGTTATTGAAGTTTACCTTGATCCATCATAATTCCCCTCAAATACTTCAGCGGAGTCTCATTGATTCTTACTTCAGTCGTTTTATCCACTAGCATGTAGTGTTGATCATTATCACCTCAATACCACCCTTTCATAACTTAAGGCCTGTTTTAGATCTTGGTGGACGGTTTATTCTGTCACAACAGTGAAGGATATCCCGTCCACCAAAATATAAATCACATTATATCCTATGGGATTTATATTTCGGCAGACAGGATATCCGTCACCGTTGTGACGGAGTAACCCATCCACCAAGATCTAAATCAGGCCTGTTAAACTTCAATTTAGTCTCTCACCATTGTCTTGTGTACATCATTTAAAGGCTTACTCGCTAAGCTGTTTATCTACTGGAAATGACATCCTCCTAAATCAGAAATTCTCCTCCGGAAATTCACAAGGATCTCAAGTACATGGTAATCTTCACAATAAGACCATGCCCCTCACTCATGAAAATTGTGAGGCATTTGGGAGTCTTGACTGATTAAGATCTTTCTTTACCCTCTATACCCCAGTTTCAGATTTTATGAAAACCTTCTTCTTCAACCTGCACACGTTGTACCAGGTCCATTTTTTTTTTGTTTCATTTGTATTAAAGGATCAAGTTTGTGAATGCATTCACTTTCGTGGCTTGGTTATTGCAGCGTGGTTTATCCAGCAGTCAAAACACTGTAGCTAGAGGAAATTTGGTCACATATAAGCCAAACTCTGGGGACATTATTGGCTCCCTGCACATTATAGGATCTTTTTGAAGGTTTTATGCATCAGATTTATCACACTGCTTCCCCTGCTTTTTAAGTAGAAAATAGCAACAAGAAATAAATCTATTTGTAAAATGCAGTCCACTCTCAAAATCTTTGTGCCCAAAATCGGATGGGCAAGATAGAACACAGGATGGCAGTTAGTGATCTAGCGCTGGGCCAACTTCATGCCATTGGTATTCTGACGGATCTTTCCTTGATGACTGAGGTGAAGAGAGTAAGCACTTTGTCAAACATTTCAAATTAATAGTGTAACCCATTTAGCTTCTCAAAAATGACCAGGAATCAGTAAATAAAGTCAAGAAGTTTATTACACATTACAACTTAAGTTAATGTAAACGAATCTCAATACCATGCTGTAAACATAGAGAATAACAACTGAATAGCCATACATCCTAAAGCAGTTCAGACGCTTCAGTATGAGGCAAGCAAAAAGTTTAGTCACGTCTATACAAAGAATTAACAACAAAATCTGATGCACAGCAAAGTGCCTTTGATCTTCTCTCTTAAACAGGAGAAGTATCTCATGTAAAGTCTGAAATCATTCAATCTAGAGAAGTCTAAAAAAAAAATTGGGGAAATGCAAAAGAAAATGTTGAGAAGTTGTGGGAAGGTGTCTGCATTTTAGAAGCTCCGTCAAGAGTCTTCTAGATATAGGGAAATAAGTGTTAGCCTAAGTCATACTCGGCAGAGAATCAAAGGGGTAAGCCTAGAGGTCTGTACCTCTCAAAGTGCAAAGGAAAAGTGGCCAACATCAACCTGTGAAATCACCAATTGATAGATAGATAGATAGATAGATAGATAGATAGATAGATAATAATGAACTTTATTCGATATGTAAAAACAATATCATAAAAGTACATACGCATAAATATAAAAATCCAGTAAAAACAAGTAAAAATACATTTTAAAAATGCAGGTACACAATCAGGGCATCAAGACATATATCAGCTAAGTCTGCATTGATAACCTCAATCTCAAGGTCTTATTCAGATAAGATGATACGGCTGCCAGGGCTAAGGGTGTTTCCAAAATTTTTAATTTATAGTAGGCCATTCGACATGAACGTAGTCCCCATGATATAAGCAGAGGTTTTAAGAAAATAGCCCTTGGCAGTTGATAAAATCTGCAAAATAAGATACAATGAATATTAGATTGGGTTGATAAACCGTCACAGGGGCATTTCTCCAGGTCGCTAGACCAACAATTTGGGATAGGAAAAGTTAATAATCTAAAGAAAGTGTCGGTGCGGAAACGGGTCAGGAGCATGCGAATGAAAGGCGATGGTTCTAAGAGTAAGTATTGCTGTATTCCATTTGTGATAGTCGATTGTTGATATTCAACAATTGTGCTCTTTTGTTTTTCTAAAGACCATCGTTGGCTGCACAGATGGTTAAGCGTTTTAGCGTAACTCTTGCAATATTAATTAAGGTTGAAGGGTCAGTGAAAAATTCCGGGTGCCCTAGGTCAAAGAACAGCTTCTTAACATAATTCAGCCATTTAATGTTCTTAACCCCATTCAGTTTAAGGCAGTCTGTAATAATTTCTCTGTTAAAAGGTGTCTCTTCGTTAGTCCAGACTTTGTGCCATAAAATGAGGGGGGAGGAATTGATCGTATCCGCAATGTGTGTGAGACCTAATTCGGTGTGCACCATATAGGTAGAAGTGCTAGGTGGAACAGCCAGGAGATAACGTAAAAAAACGTTCTCGAGGCGTTGAATTTGGTTAGCGGGCTCGATCCCCCAGATCCCGGATCCATAAGTGCCAGTTGAAATGCACTTTGCCCGGTAGATCTGGAGTAGTGGACTTATCGGGCGGCCCCCAAGTTTTTTGGAGAAGTTGGTCAATGCGCCTATAGCTTTGGACAGTGCTAAACCCCTGGCTTGAGCCACGGCTCGCCAAGTGCCCCTCTTATTAAAAATAATACCCAAATAAGGGAATCTATCAATACTGTCCAATTTTTTGCCATTCAAGAAGATGGAGCATGGTTTTTTCCCAATCCCTAGGCCACAAGACATGGTTAAGGTTTTAGAGGTGTTAACATTTAGACCTCTCTTTGACATAAAGTCAGTAAATTCGTTAAATGTCCTTTGTAGCCCCATACGGGTCTGGGACATAATTGCAGCATCGTCCGCGTAGAGCAGGATAGGTATGGGTTTGCCATTTATAGTAGGGTAGTCATTAAAGGTTCTGTTTA
The DNA here is from genome assembly GCF_964204655.1 of Triturus cristatus. Taxonomy (NCBI): domain Eukaryota; kingdom Metazoa; phylum Chordata; class Amphibia; order Caudata; family Salamandridae; genus Triturus; species Triturus cristatus. The sequence continues at coordinate 1,151,116,503 of NC_140583.1, read as the reverse complement.
GATGGTGACCAACAGAGTTAATATAAAGGGTGAAAAGTAGGGGGGCTAATATGCAACCCTGTCTGACACCTCGCCTAATGAGAAACCTATCAGAGCATTCTCCGTTCCTACCGTTTCTAACGCGGGCCGAGGCGTCCCTGTACAGCTCTTTAATGAATAAAAGAATGGGAGGATTTAAGCCTATCTCTACAAGAGAATCCCATAACAGCTCGTGCTCGACACACTCAAAAGCAGAGCTGAGGTCTACAAAGGTTATGAAGAGATTTCCCTTTTTAGCCTGGGTGTATTTGGCTATAATGAGAGTCAGATTCAGACCTTGCTCAATAGTGCCCTTGCCTTGTCTGAAGCCATATTGCAGGTTAGAGATGATGTCTTGGTCGTTTATCCAATCATGTATTCTGTTTAAAATAATTCGCCCGGCTACCTTCATGAGGGAGTCTAAAAGTGAAATTGGGCGATAATTGGCGGGGTTACCCCTTTCGCCTTTTTTAAAAATCGGAACTACGATTGCCTCGGGCCAGGTGGAAATAAAACCTGTAGTGTTCAAAGAGTTCAGGACATTGGTGAGCAGTGGGGCCCATAGGTCTGGCTGTGATTTAAAAACGTCTATTGGAACGCAATCCGGACCTGGGGCCTTCCCTGGGGGACTTTCTTTTAGTGCCATTAATACTTCGGCATGATCAAAAAGGATGTTCAAGGGAAAAAAGGTAGAAGTATTTAATTCTGGGAGGGAGTTAGAATGACTTTCCCGCTCGCTCAGTCGGTCAGCCGAGTCAAAAGGGTTATATAGAGTACTAAAGTGTTTAACCCAAGTTTCGGCAGTTATGGCGGAATCCAAGTTTGGGGACTGGGAGGATTGAAGGAAGGGAGCATTAACTGCCCTCCAGAAGGCGGTATTATCCCTCTTACTAGAGGCTTCCACGAGAGCTTGCCAGGCCTCTGACTTCAGCTGGTTTTTCCTAGCCTGGAGGATAGAGCGATAATTTTGTCTGGCTTGCTGGACTTCCAGGCGGTTTCTAGGATTAGATTTTAAGGCAACTTTCAAGAGTCGCAGAGCTTTGGAGCAATTCCTATCAAACCAGCCATGAGTAAATGGGGGAGATTTCCTTGGGGTGCGTGCAAGCAGTTTTTTAATTTCCGACAGGATTACGGAAAAAGAGTGGCTTATTGCCTGCGTGTTTTCAGTGAGTGACAAACAAATTTGAATATGGTCATGTGTATTCTTGACCAGAGAGTTAAGAAAGGTGAGGGGGACTACTTTGTCCCATTTTAGATAAAGGCCCATGGTGGTTCCCAGCTGTAAGGGTGGGGAGTAAGGAAGATTCTGCCTAACCTTATCCTTAGCGTGCGGAGTTAGTTTTAAAGACACCCCGATTGGATAATGGTCGCTAATAGCTGTATCAAGGGTCTCCCAGTTTAGTATAGACCCTGAATACCTGGTAGATATGAGTATGTAATCGATTGTGGTGTGACAGCCTCTCCCGTTAAAAGTGGGTTTGATGCACTTAGGTGGGAGGCATAGTTCGTTAACATAAGATAAGTTAAAGTAGGAAATTAAACCGATTAAAAGATCTCCTAATTTAGTGTGGCGAAAATGGCTGGAAGAATCGTCGATATCTGTTACCAATCCACAGGTGCCTTTAATGCTCTGTGGGCACAAAGGACAGTTAAAATCTCCCAACCAAATAATTAACGTGTCGGATTTATTTTGGGTATCTATTTTAATTAAATCGGTTTTTAGCCCATTGAGCACCTGGTCCAGGTGAGAACTTGGAATGTTGTTATAAAAGTTGACCAGGACGATATTCTTAAAAGAACCACCGGTTAAACTAATAAGCTGGTAATTTAAGGTCCCTGTGACAAGGACTGGTTTTAATCGTCTCTCTATAGAAATATAAATCAACAACGTCTCCTCGGCGTGCTTCAACATCCTACGCATGCTACGGAAGATCTTCTGGTGGATCCCCACCGAGACCAGGAAGACCGTCACCCAGGCCCTCGTCACTAGCCGACTGGACTACGGCAACGCCCTCTACGCCGGTACCACCGCCAAGCTCCAGAAGAGACTCCAGCGGATCCAGAACGCCTCAGCCAGACTCATCCTCGACATCCCACGAACCAGCCACATCTCCGGACATCTGAGAGACCTACACTGGCTCCCCGTCAACAAAAGAATCACCTTCCGCCTCCTCACCCACGCACACAAAGCCCTACACGACCAAGGCCCGAGCTACCTCAACAACCGAATCAACTTCTACGCTCCCAAACGCCACCTCCGATCAGCCAACCACGCCCTCGCCGCCGTCCCCCGCATCCGAAGAGCGACTACAGGAGGAAGGTCCTTCTCCTACCTGGCCGCCAAGACCTGGAACTCCCTCCCGACCGACCTACGCCTGACCCAAGACCACCTCTCCTTCAGGAAGAAGCTGAAGACCTGGCTGTTCGAGCAGTAGCGGCACCCCCCTCCCCCCAGCGCCTTGAGACCCTACGGGTGAGTAGTGCGCTCTATAAATGTCTGTGATTGATTGAAATCGAAAGTCCCCCCTTGTTTCTGCCGTGGAGACTGGGAGAAGCTGGGGTGTGAAAGGTCTGATACCCTAGGAGATGGAGCTCTGTGATGGTCCAGGTTTCCTGTAGGCAAATAATGCTATATCGGGAAACACTTTGCACCCATGCAGGGTTGGTCAATTTGTCAAGGAGACCTGCCACGTTCCAGGACAAAAGACTATCACCCAATAGGGGTTCATCCATATAGGTATAACCAGTCGTGGAATGTGTTGAAATCTCAATGATTTCTTCAGATTGCAGGGGAATTTGAAGGAGGGAAGTATCCCTCATGGGGTAAGTAATCGGAGAAGAATTGGTTGATGAACATCCAGTTAAGCTGAGTAACTCAGAAGTTGGGGGATGGGGGGGCAATGCCATAGGTTGACTTCCGCCCGGAATTGTCAGTGAACAGTGTATTTTCCTTGTATTTGGGATTATCAAGTTCTGGGGTAATTAGCAGAGTATTCATATTAGGGGGGTTGTCAGCCAAAAATGCAAAGTTGGTAAGTCAATCTTGTTCATCCAAACCAGAAAGAGTGGCGTATCTGTTTGAAGTAAGGAGGGTGAAATGATGAGCCTCGGTGTTAAACTTCGGTAGTGGGTGTAAAAGAGTAGGGTTTGACAAGGGGGAACGAGGGTAAAAGTAGCTCAGGTCGTACGTTGAAATTCCCGCGCCCCTGCTCGGGGTATACCAATCCACAATGTGGGGTAACACCCTACGGTCCCTGAAGTTAATTATGATAATGTCACCCTGGATGTCCTTAGGTCTGGGGCCCAACCATTTCAGTCTTCTCACGTGCAGTATCTCGCCATTAATTTCGGGGGGGAGTGGCCTGTTTTGGGTTAGCCAGTGTACTACTTTGTTTTTAAGATCCTGATGTCTCTCCATTTTCCCCGGGGCAAGCTCTGGGACGCCGGTAAGTATTGCTACATAAGGAGCTGCTTCGGGGGGCAAGTCAATATGAGAGCTTTTTTCCAGTTTGTTATCCAGGGGGGACTGCCAATTGGTGTTGTTGCCCGAGGGCTCTGCAGAATAGGAGAATTGACCTTCACTTAGAGCCCCTTTTACGGTAGATTTTTTCTCTGCTCTAGGCATGGGAACAGATATATTCTCCGTGTGGTTCAATGCACTAGGCTGAGTGGTTATTTGAGTGGGTGGAGGGGGCAAAGTGACCGGGGTAAGGTTTTTAGATAAATAAGTATTCATTTCGTGGTTTAATGTGGTAAGTGATGTGTATGAAGTTTCTAGAGATGCTAACTGTAGTGCAATATTCTTAACTCTCTCCACCAAAGGTGAGAGTAAGGATTTTACCAAGTGCTCTATATCAGCCAGTAAGTTGGAAAAGGGTGATATAGGGGGCTGAGTCGGGACTTTTGAGGGCCTTGCTCGCATAGGATTCGTTGTTAATTGAGGCGTAAGTTTGGGCAATTCAGGATGAAGGCCTTTTCTCCTTTTTTTAATTGGGGCAGTAGATTTTTATTTACTGCGAGCTTAGGGGAAGGGAGTCTGTTTTTTGCAGCTTTTCTCTTAAGTGCCTTAACGGTATGGCATGGGATTGGATCCTCAAAAGAAGTATCCATTGATGATTGCGAATTGGGGGAACATATGTCAATGGCCTTTGGAGTAGCCGATATATCCGTTGTATCATGGGACTGCACAGAAGGACCAACGTCGTCCGTGGGATCAGAGCCAGTGTTCCTAGTTGAAGGTGAGGGAACCTGTTGGATATGGCCCAGGGACGAACGCTTCTGATAGATAGGGTCCAGTGATAGACGGCGCTCCGTCATGGCGATCTCTTGTTCTAGGGCGGTGGCAGCCCTAGTGATAAAATGATCTAATGTCCCCCTAACTGAGCCTCCCACCAAAGAGTGCCTTGATTTAGTAGTGTGTGGCCATGATGGTTTGTTGTGTGAGGTGTAACACGGGCAATATATACACAGACGAAAGATAGATATGAACAAATACTAACGAGCAGTAAACCAAGTATGGCAGGTGTAACTAAAGAATGCAGAAAAAACAGCCCCCCATATGCTGAAGGGAAGCAATATGAGTGTCAATCACCTTACTCTGGGTCAAATTGTAACAGCTATACGACCAGCAACAAGGGGGGTAGGCCAGCCCAGCCTCGATCGGCCGCGGACGGCCGTAGACGGCCCGCCCTTTGCCCGGGCTTAGCCCGGCGTGTCCCGCGAAGCGGGAGGCGCGAGTTCTTTTGAAGTCTGCCGCCGGAGGGAGGGAGGGGCTGCTGATGGTGACACTGCCCCCAAGGTCTTCAGGGCCAAGTAGTTTAACGGCAATCTGGTCAGGAAAGTCCGCACTCCATACGCTGCATGTCCCGCGAAGCGGGAGGCGCGAGTTCTTTTGAAGTCCGCCGCCGGAGGGAGGGAGGGGCTGCTGATGGTGACACTGCCCCCAAGGTCTTCTGGGCCAAGTAGTTTAACGGCAATCTGGTCAGGAAAGTCCGCACTCCATACGCTGCGCGTCCCGCGAAGCGGGAGGCGCGAGTTCTTTTCTTATACCACACAAATCTTCTGGGCAACACCCCTTATTCACACCATCAGTGGCTCCATTGTCCTTTCCATTCTCACTTTGCTAGCTGCAACATTAGTAGATTCTCCCAGGCCTGTCCTTGGCTACCTGCAACACCTCAATACATTACTACAATTTAATGCTCTGGCTCTCCATGTTCTTTGTCAAGGGCTTCTTCTCAGGTTCTCTATCGCTAGTACAGAGTTGCATCTATTCTTAATCTAACAAACCATGTGAACATACCTGCAAAGATAAAGATATGCAAGCCGAAGGGAAAACAGTATTTTATGCAGAAAGAAATACAGGCCTACTTAGGGCAATTTAAGCATACAATTCAGTGGTGCGCATTTATATTTATTTGTGCACATACACCTATAAATATATGACACTTATAAGTATATAAATTCAGCATTAGATTTGCGTTGCACTTTTAAGCAAATGTTAGGTAACTAAACGCATGAATACAAGTCTAACTAAGAGCTACATTATGAATACTGCTGTGAAAAACAGTGCACACGTTTACATAACTTTCTTGTTCTAAATTAAATACATTCATTTTGAATAGTGTGAGGATGATAGTATTCAATCTCCAAAGACTACATTTCATTTTAATAAAGTTAAGGCACACAGTGTATATATCAATTTCTAGCTCTACAGTAAATGCACTGCAGTACCGAATTTAAGTGCAACGCTTTACATTAATAACGTTAGGACACATAAAGTGTGTAATGCTAAGAGAAAGTATATATTGCTTATTTCGGATGTGTAAGGGTGGAGCCAAAAGTACGCTACCCCACTAGTGACACTCCTTGCGAGCCTAAAACAACACATTAATCACGTTTGTTGTAGATTGAAATGTAATTCCTTGCTCTATGATTAAATTGGCAGGTAACTTAGATAATCTTGAAGTGCATTTGATTTATTTGATGAGACTCAGCTCAAACATATCTCCTTCAATGGTGCTTTTTGCACTTTTTAAGATAAACAACTAGACGGGCGGCTCCTCCGCTGAGGCAGAAGTCTGTTGCCGCACTGCTCTTTGAGCAGGAAACAAAATTGATAATATCGTAGTTATCATTTTTATTTTTTTCAGGTTCGGGCTGGATTAGGGCGGGCGGGGGTGGGCTGGAGGCACAGGGGGAGGAGTGGTTTGCACACCAAGTAGGCATGATGGCTTTGCCAGATGTCCTGGCCTGGCAAAACAGTCATGCACTCTTCGCATATTCCCCACCAGGCTGCTTTCCAAAGCCTCGTGGTGAACATGCAGAGGCCCTCAGTGCCCATCTGAGTGCCGATCCATGGTCCTCATACCAAATAACTGCGCTGCATTGCAATGTTGTGATTGGCTATGGGAATCCTGGGTGCTTCCTGGTTCCAGAGAAGCGGAGGAGGGACATGGACGAGGTAAGTGGCATTTATTTTTACAAATTATTATTTTGCCCCCCGCCATCCCCCTCTCCCACCCCTCCACCCTCATTCCCTGCCAGCCGCTACTGCAACCAGATAGTGTTTACTGTGCTTTCATTTCAAGAATCTCTAGAAGATGAGATTATTAGGCCTATAGATTTGTTATGGGCTGAAATCTTTTGTATCATGATTGCCACCCCTCGGTGCTGAAGGTTCAGAAGGGACGATTTAGAGGCCCCTCACTGCAGTTGTGGACACCACATCTGTGTAACGTGGTTCCAGTGCCCTTGAAACTCCTTTGACGTTGAACTGAATATCTTTCAAAGATTGACCAATGGCCGAACAGAACGGTATCGGTGACACTCTCATTGATTTCTTATAACTTAAAATCATCTCACCTACAGGTATTGATCTACCAGTCTGTGATACCTGCCACATTCCTCTTACAACATCAGGACTATTGAAAATAATTAATATATTCGATTACAATACCTTGACTTACCTACTAGCTAATTCACTCCAATTTGGAAACTTCATTTTTCACATTTTGTTTCTAACAGTTGAAAATATATGCAACTCAATCTAAGATGTTCCACTTTTTTCTGCTTCGATTTTTAAACTACAGTGGCTAATTGCAAATACAGGTTTTACATGCTTTTATGTTAAGCTTTAGCTCTTCATTCCTTATTTAGTCATTATTGGTATATAATATTCCTTTATCAGATGCCTTATCTCTGACTTTTCATCATCTATTGTGTTGAGTGACCTTGGGTGTAATTCATTATTTATTCTTAAGATTTGTTTGCAGTTTAGTAGTGTGATGCATTTTTCATTAATACAAGAATTTCAATCAAAGTAGATTTATTAGTATCCCTTACACCAAATTATTTTGTAGGACATTGATGAATAGAAGGCTTTGTGTGGTAAATATCTTGCCGAAAAATTAGACTAAGATAAAAAGCAATAAGTAAAATAGCTGTCGAAGGTAGCCCAGTTGATGCACATAATCTGTAAATAACCATTACAGACATTGAAACATCATTGACCAGTTACACTGGAATTGAGTCTCCTTTCTACCCACATGGGTAGAGTTTCATGCAGTTCACTCGTATCCTTGAATTGCCATGTGATCAGCCGCATAAGGCATAATGGCATTTGTCATACTCTCCTTATGTGTAGTCACTGAGTTTGATAGCCATAATAACATAATTTATCTTGTACATTTCAGTTTTAATCTAGCTGAACTTGGAAAGTGAGTGATCGAGGAAGCGAGAGAAAGACAGAGAGGTGTCATTCAGTGCTCTGTAATTAAGAATATTAATTAATTTCCATACTGAAAGCCATACTTGCAAAGTTTACAAATTTATGAAAGTGGAGTCTTAAGTGCAGTTTTTAGGGAAGGGTCTTGAAGCTCAAGTAACTGAAAGTAATGCAAAAAACCTGTTCTCTCCTGAACAACCACCCATTATTTAGATGTAGCACACCTGTGAAAATATGAAAAAGAAAAATACTGTTTTGATTGGCAGGGTATTACAGGGTATGCAGCACGCTTGTAGAAAAAAGACGATTAATTAAAGGATCAAGATACAGAAGATTAGTGAACTAGAATCCAGGTTCTCTTGCGTCAGAGGTTCATGAAAATAAAGCATTAATCTGTCCCTTCACTAGTACTAACGTGACATCCCTAGTTAAGACTTCTGCGGGCAGGATCAGTTAAGATGTCAGCGTGTGGAATTTTCCTTAGAAGTCTCACCACTTCTGTTGGGTCAAGTAGCATGAAGCTACTGAGATAGAGCTCATTCTAAGATGCTCTCTCTCCCTCTTCCAAGGGCAGAGAAGAAGGGGGGCTCTTTCCCTATTTACAATATTCATAATATCTTGAGTATCTTCACAGGATGCATTTCAGATCACGCCATCCGATCAGGCCACATTCTCGTAGGTATTTTTCCACGAGGTGACAATTTAGCATGATGACCCTGATTCTCAGGCCCTCCCTGGTGAGAAAGTACAACAGTTCTCCTTATCGGCGTTGGCTACCAATGTATCCTCTTCTCTCCTTGCCTAACTCCTAAAACAAAAACATTATTCTAACTAACAAGGGCGCTTCTTCCACCTGCAACATAAACATGAGAAAGAACAGAATCGAACATGCACACGCAATTCAACTATTTTTTTCTAATGCGAGAGCTTCCAACGGAAATGCATTTTGAGGCCTAAAATAGTCAGCTATAATAGGAGAAATAAGCATGAGCTTTATGAAGTTACATAGAAATGAAGACGTATATAGTTAATATTTTCTTCTACGTATAAAATTACACAAACCCATTCAATAATAAAACGATTGTCAGTTGCACAACACAAGTGCTTTCTGTTAGTGCTCTCTGTTGTTTACATTTGATTTTCTACAGAATTCTTTATATATTCTAAATTTGGCCTATACATGTCACATTCATTTTATTACATTACAAGATCCTAACACTCAGGTTAACGTGACAAAAGATTATATGCGGATGCAGTTTAGGCGTGTAATTATAATGCAACCCTACAATGAAAATTGGATTGGGCTCTACATCAGGGATACTCAAAGTATGGTTTGGGGGGCGCATGCGGCCCACCTGACCATTAATTGCAGTCCCCTAGTGACCAGTAGCACTGGGCTTGGCATTAAGAAAGCTGTGAAACAAACAGGCATACATTTACATGTTAACTAAAGTAAAGAATAAAATATGGTGTCCTAGACAACTTTTCATTAGGAACACCTTTAATTTTAAAGACATCTTGCACCAAACATGTAAAACATGATAAACTCTATGTAAACTTCAAAAGTGAATTTTATTAACACACATGACCATTTTACCTTAGTAGATCAGATTTTATCACTGCTTTGGGAGGCATTTATTGTCAGTGATAGTGTTCAAACATGATCTAAGCAACATTCATGCTGAATGCAATACAATTAGTGACCCAAGATGAGTCATTTGTCAGGGGCACCTTGTGTGTAGACTTGGTTGTTATATAATGGAACAACATTGTAGTTTATTAAATAACACACAAGGAAATATTTGTACAGCACACATCCTGAACTCTATATTTTAAGGGGCTCTCATATGTACTAATGAATAGGAGGCAAAGTGAAAATAACCAATCGCCTACAATCACACAATTTCTTCAATTGGGGAAGCCAGGACTGATACCAGGTTTTCTGGTTTCACATTTTGCAATTCAGCCACCAGATGAATATTTCTTTCCTTCTCACATTGTAAATTAGAAGTTAATGCTTTGACTTTAATTCTTAGTGCATGAGAATAGAGTGTTGGTGGCAGACAGAAGTCACGTGAAGGCTTGCATTGTTGTCCACACCATGCGTCTTTTTCGCATCCCCCTACACCCTTCTTTTATCACCCCGACCCTGGCATTGGGGAGAGGATGCGGCCGAATAGCTAGAGTGGTGGACCTCAAAGCTAGGGAACCAGGTTTGAGTCTTAGCAGGGACACTCAACAACCTGTGATTCCGGGCAAATTATTTAATCTCCCCGTACCGAACAAAATGAATGTGTCCTTCTGTAACACAACTAGTGCTCATGTAAAGCCCTCTGATATCTTTGGGTCTAGTTTTCTCTATAAAAAACTCCGGGGCAAAAAATTGGTGCGGTCCTCAAGCATGCCACAGACAGTACTTTGCGGCCCCCGGGAAATGTTTGCGAGTACCCATGCTCTACATCATTGACATGTGACAGTTTGACATATCTGCCACCAGGTTTGACAGATGTCACTACAAAAAACAGTGGAAATAGTGACAACGGTTTGCAATTAATCCTGGGAAGAATTCAGTAAGAGATTTTAAAGATAGATGGATAGAATTAGTTAACACCATGTGGTGCAAGACCTCTACAAGAACAGAGTGAGATAACTTAAGTTTGCATGAGTTTATTCACAATAACAAGTGCCCAGGCTTGAAGCGATGCATCCACTTGGCCCTCCCTTCAAACACTCCAACATTCATACATTGGAACTGATGTGTGCAGCAGCCAAAGGCATGAGAACAGTACAGCAAAAGGGCTCGAGACCACTCCAGAACAAATGATTACCATAACAACCCATCGTAAAAACTGATCATTACCCTAATACAGCACACTCAATAACGTAGGAATCCCTAAAGTCTCCTTTTTGGCTGGTAATGCGCATATGCATTCTTGTTGATTCTCATGCTGGCCCAGAGAGAAATCACATGGCACTGGAAATCCCGGGGGGGTCCGTCGTATGGGAGATGGCTGGCTGAGCTGCTGAAGTGGGCTGGCTGTGAGAGCGTGATTAGAAGGCGACAGGCGACCAGGGCAGGAAATGAGAAGGGATTGGAATGGGTGAGGGCATGGGAGCTGATAGTACAGGCTGTGAAGGATTACCGGCTGGAGAGTGCAGAGTGGGATGGCCCGGAGGGCGGGGTTCCATGAGGCCAGTGAGATACATGCAAAGCAGATAGCAGTGAAACCAGTGTGCTACATTTCATGGTCGGAACCCATGCTAGCAGTAGTTGGGGGGTGGGCAGGGGGGGGGGAGTTTCTGGGATGTTGTAGGGGGGTGATGATGGTTTACAGGGGATTGAGGCGAAGGGGTAAAAAAGCAGATGGTATACAGAGCTGTTGACCTGTTCATCTGTGCAATGATCGACATGACATTCAGAATCTTTGCATTATTGTGCCGCCCAGCCTCCGGGATGTGGGCTACATGGCTGTGTATAGTGCTGAGACGAGGGGTGGGCTCTGAGGTATCATGTGTACTTAGGTTGACGTCACGGAGTTTTCATTCTTAATTCTGCAATAAAAACACGTTTAAAAAAAAAATGCATTCTTGTTGATTGAGGGACTGTGAGCATTATGTGAAGGTTTACTTTTGTTTTTTGTCTTACTATTAGTGGCAGATAATGCAGTATGTGTGTATTAGATTACAGGGCCAGATATACGTTGTGTAGAAGTACCCCAGATGTCTTCTGACTGCACTCTGCCAAGATAGACAAGCTATTAAGTTCGGCACTGCACAAGTGGGAAAACGTCTCTGAAAAACCATGGGATGTATTGTTAGCCAATGCCTGTTTGAATGAGAATTTAGAGTGTTGCTATTTTACCATGCATACTGTTTGCTTCCTCTGTTTCTACCATTTGTAGTTATATTTTTCCTTCTGAAAGTGGTCGGTGCCACTTGAAAGTGACTCATTTAAAGACATTTTATAAAAAGAACTATATGCGACTCATTTTTCAACTATAGGATTTCCCAGTGAGTGGAGTATCACCTATAAATGTGTGTTATCTGTAGGTTACAAATTTGAACACAATCTACTCCTACTCGGGTCAATCAAATGAGTATCTTAGAATAGGGAATTTTAACACTTCCTAGTCAAGGACACGGAGACAATTCAGTTTGTGATGTACGGTTTTATTTATGGTGGTTGTTATACTTAATATCATTGTAGCTGGAATTGAATCCAGCCTTTAACTCATATATTTGTGCCTGCAGTAACTATTTCTGATGAATGTGTTCCTTTGTCTTTTTTCCTTCCAGAACAGTGACCTTCTTTGGACGGACTATCACCAGAAGCTTGTTGACCAGGCTCTGCTGACCATGGACACCTACCTTGGGCAGTTTCCAGATATCAAGGTAGAGTGAGAGGGTTGGAGCTTACATCTCTTCTAGTTGCCAAATTGCAAAGTATTCAACCACCTTCATGTCAAATGTTGGAAAGAGATTGAGGTACCACAGGAAAATAGGCCTTTCCTCAGACCTCTGGTCTTTGACTGCGCTCAAGTTATAGCATCCGAGTTTCTCAAGAAAGGATGACAGGGTGCTTCAGATCCAATTGACTAAGACCTGTTTCCTTTAGGTTCTTCTGAACATCCCTCAACCATATAAGTCACCCAATCCTCTTGTCTGGTCTCTGGCTGGCTGGTCCTAAACAATGCACCCTTATTTCATACAGCATGCACCTTCATAAACTCATCAATTTGCCAGCTCTTCATTCAAAGGATCTTACAAAACCTACCCCCTCCATGTTCCTTACTTCTTGATGGTGATAGGCAGCCTACCACAACTGTTTCACCTAGCACTTGCTTGTTGAGGATTTCTTCAATTCCTGTAAATGGTAGAAGCCTATTACGTAGACGTTAGTGCCCCGATACGCCTATACAATTCATTGTAAGTTTGATCTCCTGCAACACTAATATTGGTGTCTACTTAAGATCCTCAGGGACCTTCTCTGATCTGGCTGCAGCTCCTCCCTTTTACTTGCTGGCATTTAAGCACTTTACTTCTATGTCCTCTGTTTTACTCACAGATGCCTTAATAGCAATAACCTTGATAACATTTTACTGGCACTCTTTAGACATTTCTAAACACCTCCCATGCATTTTAAAACACTTGACCATTGTTTCGGAGCAAATTGTGATTTGGAACCTAACACTATGCACAATGCCACTGAATTGTGCAAAACCTACTTTGAACATATCACTCTCTTCTCTGCCTAACCAAAGGCACTACTTTGTCAATCTTTTGAGGGAGCAGAGAGTTAAGCGTTTCCAAGCAATGCTCCAACAACAGTCCAGTGTGTTGGTAAAATCAGGCTGAATCAACGTAAAGCCCCAGCCCTCCACACTGAACTGAATCCAGCACAACATCAGATCCCACCATGTTGAACCTGCTGACCTCATCTCTTCACATAACTTAGAGCTTTTGTGCAGTACTGAATCTTGGTTAAATGGCTTTTCCAGCTCCATCACTGACTTGAAAGTTCCTACATGTACTCCATCATCTGCAAAAACATGTTCCCTAACTGCTCCCCACTGTATCCTTCACTTTTGAATGTTTGAAGATTGACATCCGGTCGTCAACAGCCACTTTTGCCTACCTCCACATCTATCATTACCCAAAAAAATAGTTTTAATGTGATGTTAAAGTAGGAGACTAATTGATTTCCAACCAGACATTATCCTCCAACAACATATTCCAGGGTACTTTTAACATATACTGTAGAAATGAAAATTTTAAACATTTTGAATCCCTAATGTCATTCATTGACTTCATGCTCTCCATCGGCTCTTCAGTGCTCCCACTCATAAGAAAGGATGCATCTTGGATCTAATCATCGCCATCCCGCCTATTATCCGCTGCAACCAGACGTATACTTCTCATATCACTCTTCTCACCATTTACTACTAACCTTTCCTTAACTCCTGCATGTTTCTGCTAAATCACTTTGTAACGCCTGGAAGTGCTCTTTCAAATTCTTCTCTCCACTGGACTGCAACACTCTTATCTACAAAAATGTCCTTTCATTTCATGATGACATCACTAACATGATGGTCACCTTCAGAATTATCCATAATTAAACTACCAATAGTATGCTTCCCTAACAGTGAAATGGAAGCACCAATATCCTTCACAACTATGATTCACTCATGAACTGAACACAAAAAGGAGCACTAAACACACAATTTAAAACCAGTGGAGGGCATCAAGACTGCCCTTCCTGCAAACCAAACCAAACTGAAAGCACTGAAGAAACATTACGAAGTACTGTACTTGTAAAGTCTAATCACTTCCATTCTCCGCTGTCACAACCACTAAATCCCCTCTAGGACCCAATTTCAGTTTCCTCACTCTTAACAAATTCGCAAGCTTGAAATCCACCACAATCCGATGCAATAAATCTAGACATCATCCATGAAATCCTCTGTCGGGGTCCTCCTTTTTTTTTGTAGAGGTTTATATAGCGCAAACTTGACCCGAATCCAATCAGGTATCAGAGCGCTTTACATAGCACCAGTTACGTTACATGAGGACACACATTAATTTTTTTGTTAGGCACGGGGAGATTAAGTGATTTGCCCTCTATTAGCTCCACCCACATAGATCATTGCAAAACACTATTGATTTTGGACAAGTTAGTTCTGTCTGAAGATCTAACAACATTGTCAAAAACCTCAAACCAACCTTAGACTTCAGGAAACTCATCCAGCCGAAAGTAAATAAAGATCACTGCCCCTTCTTCACTGAAGCCTGGTCCAACAGTATCAATACCTTACTACGCCATGGAGTTTTTCCTGACCTATTAAAACTGGGTCAAATCTCCCTCTTTACTGAAGGAGCCAAAGCTCGACCCTAACTGTCCTTCGAACTACTGCATTATTTCCAACATTCCTTGATTATGAAATGCACTTATTAAATTTGCCTGCCATCAACTTTAAGATCACATAAACAGAGCCAACCTGCTTCCAATACATGAGTCTGATTCATGGTTGGTTTCCACATTTTGTTTGCAAATAAAGCGGTTGCCTTGCAGGCATGCCATATGATTCAAGCCCCAGAGATGAGCACAAGTCTGAGGCATTCTCAGCCGGAAGACAGCTCCTGATATTGTCTTAAGGGTGGACAATTTCACAGGCTGGATTAATAGGGCCATCAATAAATTAGCCCAAACAAAACTAAAATTATTAGAAGAGGCAAACCTACTGTGCCATGCTTCAAAGGCACTCTCAGGGCAGCAAAACAAATCTGCCATAGACAGAGTCTGGAGGAAGGAGTATAACAATACCATGTAGAGAGAGAAATATACATCCTCTATTGAACAATATAAAAAATCCTCTTAAAGGTAAAATCGGCTTACTTTTCTGAACAAATAAAAGCAGTTACAAACTCAGCACAAGCACTCTTAGGCTGTTACCAGACTCTCAACTCCAGCAACCCATAATTCAATGGAGGGCAGTCAGGTCTTCTATGATGTTTCTTTCAACAGAAAGATGAATCCATCTTTGATAAATTCTCTAGCAGTGATTTTGTAGACCGGAATAATAATGTAATCATGGCTGGGCCCCCTGATGAGGCTACCTTCAAGGAGTTTGTTCCAGCAACAGTGGATCAAGTCTCTCACGATAGCTTCAATTTAACGTCACCATTGGACCCCTGTCCACCCAGCATCTTTAATTTAGTTCCAGAGGTAGTAGTCCCACATCTGACAAGAATATTTAACACCATGTTTAGTTCGGGTGTATTTCTAAAACAGTGGAAGGCCTCTTCAGTGCTCCCACTGTTGAAGAAACCTTCTCTGGATGAGTAGGAGCTTAACAACTATCGCCCTTTTTCAGTTCTCCCTTTCCCAGCAAAACTGGTTGAGAGAATAATGAATTCACAGCTCCCCACTTTTGTAGAAGCTAACGGCCTTTTAGATGACACACAGTGTGGTTTTAGAAAAGGCTCCAGTATGGAGTCAGCGTTTATGGTTGCAACAGAAGAGATCAGCAGATAAGGGGGGGGTTTATACTGCCCTCATCCTGTTGTGTCTATCTGTGGCCTTTGACACAGTCAACCATGACCTTCTGATCTCTCAGTTACAGACCCTGAGGATCCAGGGTGCTGCAATAAATCTTTTGAGATTATTCCTAGCTCACTGGATTCAGTCAGTCTCCTATAAGTGGTTCACAGCAGGACCCTTCACACTGCCAGCTGTATAAGTGCTGTGGGCCGGTAGATGGATCAAAATTGCCTAAAACTTAATTAATCAAAGACCAAAGTTATTTTGTTTGGCAATATCCCAACATTCTGGACACGGGACTGGCGTCCTGAGAAACTTGGCACTTTACCTTTGCCAACCCAGAAGGTAAAAAATCTGGGTTTCTTGCTAGACAAGCGATCTTACAAAAAGCAGAACTGAATAGTCACCTCTGCCACCTTCTTCACCCTGCGTTCAGTCAAGAAAATCGCTCAGTTCCTTCCTGCCGATCTGATAGACGTTATTATTGTTCTAGTTCTATCCAGAATAGACTATTGTAACAGTCTGTACCAGAACATACCAAGGAAATCATTGAATAAACTTCAAGTCCTACAAAACTCGGCTGCTCGTATGCTGACAAAGGTCCCTATATATGGATCGGCCTCCCAAGCCATAAAAAAACTGCATTGACTCCCAGTAAAAAAACAGATTGTCTTTAAAGGCCTTTGCACAACCTATAATGCTCTCCATGGCCTTTAAGAGCATTATCTGAAAGGTAAAAATAGATGGTACTGCCCAGGAAGAAATCTTCGCTCCTGCTCAGCAAGATATCTGGTAGTGCTCACCTATAGACTGGCTACCTGGGGAGGTAGGAGCCTAGCGTGTTGCACGTCCCGGAACTGGAATCAGTTACCGTTGGAGTTAAAAATGGCCCCCTCTTTCCTGAAGTTTTATGAAGGACTTAAAGACTTGGCTTTTCAGGCATGATTAGTATCCCCGTTTTTTTCTCCTGTTTATCATTTCATCTGTTTTTTGAGCAGCGCCAAGATGTCCTCAAGCATTTGTTTGCCCTTTTGTAAATAATAAAATCATATAGCAGTGACCCATACCTCCTTCTCTTCCCCGACCTTGCTAGCACTTTTCATACCATTAACTGCACACCTTTGATCTCCATACTCAATCAATGCTTTGGTATCAGAGCTCCTGTACTTGGATGGTTTGAATCCCATCCATCAAACCATTTCCAATCAGTCCGATATGACCACAAAATATGTAAACATATTCTAATTGCCTGTGCTGTCCTTTGATATTCCATTCTGGCACCTACTCAACTTATATGTGGAACCATAGTCAGAAACCTGCTAAGGCACTGGGGTGTCCAGTGACCGGTATGTGGATAATATGCACCGAAAAGCTGCTTCTGTGCATGACATCTATGCCTTGGCACCCCTCCCTAGTGATGATTAAAGTCTTGATGTTGGAATAATGCCTTACAACAACCCCGCAATAACAAAAAATAATAATCTGTTCTCAACTGATGTTCTAGAAGTCCTTCTTCCAGACTTAATTACCACCATTAACATCTTGCATCTCACTGCCACTGTGTCTCTGACTTCTCTATTGGGAATAGATTAGACTCGAACCCCTGCATGATTCACCATATCAACAAGTTGCTAGGTCAGCTAACCTAAATCTGCATACTCTGAAGACATTGAAACCTCCATTATTCCTTGCCTCCTAAATTCGGCAGCTCATGCCCTCGTCTTTAGTCTCGACTTTGGCAATGCCATTTTAGTGGGTATCTCACAAAGTCCCCTCATGTCATGTAAAACTGTTGTACATTCCACGACAAGACTTCCTCCAAAAGATTCAACCACATACGCTTATCCTGATTAAGTTACATTGCATGCCATCGAAGCCATAATAAAGTTCAAGTTGAGATGTCTGACTTCTAAACCTGCTCACCTTAACTTCATACTCTACCTTGCATCCATATGTAACCAGTCGGGCAGCTCCAGAGAAACAAGAAGGAAAAACAACCTGATACTCAAATAACTTGCGTTCAAAACCACACACACTCGACAGCAATCCTTCTTGGGTGCTTCCTCACTCCTTTGCAACTCACTGCCAACAGATCTAAGACCCACTCTGATGTCCTACCGCAAGCACTTCAAATCTCATCTCTTCAAACAAAATCACTCAAGAAACTCTGCTGTAGGCCTCTCCCATTTAATGCTGCTGTCTCAGCTCTCAGAAATCTGCCTATTGCTTTATTTTCTTCAGATAATCATCCATTGTAGACTGTTGTAGGTTTCTTTTAAATTATACTTAATTGTTCAGATGTTATTAGATCATGTTATTTGTAGACTGTTTTCCTTGGTTGGTCTATGTGAAGTTCCATTAATACCTACTTCAAAACGTTGCTGTTTTTAAATTCCTCGAAAGTCTGGATATGGGATAGCTTAAAAGAAATGTTGATCGGGAATACACCAGATCACAAGCCTCAAGCTTGACAAAACCATTCTCAACAACATAGACTGTGCACCAGTATGCACTTTGTGGCCTCATCCCCAAACGTGACCGTCTTTGTCCATGTTTACATATCTATGCACAGAAATTCCCTCTGCAAGACTCGAGACATGGATGCTCACAGCAAAAAAAATTCCAACATCAAATTAATTCAAAATACTGATAAAACTGCTCTTTAAAACACAAATTAGCTTTTCAATCTGCATTATAGAATCCTTTATACAAACTACACCAGCTATCATAAACCAGTCAATTTATTTTCATGCAAGAATTTCAAAGCCATGTCACCTCCCTCTGGTGAGGTTTGGACTCTAGCCTTTTAAAAATCTTATGGAGTGTTGCACTCTGTTTCTGAAGCTGAATCTGTCGACATCTGCTTACATGACCTGCCATGACCTCCCAAATGTACCCTTGCTGTCTAGGGAATCTAACTCACCTTAGCCAGTCTCCTGTTTAAAGCAAGTGGCCATTTAGCAGTTCCATCACATTTTCAAACCATCTCCATCCTGGAAGGATCGGATGAGCTTTGGCTCTAATCGGGCATCAAGAATAACCTGATATCCATTAGAGATGCTATCCTGTATTTGGCATAGGATATATTATCTGTTGCTCAGTACTCAAAACATGCAACTAAACAAAGTGTTTTGAGTATTGAGCAGCAGATGAAATCATCAGGCATGCCGGTTTTCCAAGCCGCTTTACTTGCTCAGAGGTTCTCAGTCGGAACACGTGGCTATAGTACACTGAAAATAAGATGAGATTTTTATGTCCCCTTCCTGCGGAGCAACCACTGGCTTCAGGTTAGAGATGTTCAACTTCATATTGCTAGAGCGTCCAACTACTCCACTAATTTAACCAAATTAGACCATCTCAGACTCCCCATTATGCAGTACGCGGATGATCTGGTACTGCTGGATCATACCAGAATTGGCATGAAAAGGACGCTGGTGTCTTTAAATCCATATAGCATGGAAAATAAACTCCAAGAGAGAATACCACAAAAACGAATGTCCTGGTCTTTGGCCACAAATCAAAAAAGCATCTGCTGGAATGGCATCTTGGCCCGCTAAGGATCACCACTGCCAACAAATATAATTATCTGGTAATACGACTCACGGATACTCGTAGATCAACCCTGCAGGCCAAGGCACTTGAAGCAAAGGCGGCTAAGGGTGCATATGGGTTTGCTAACTAAATCACAAGATCCAAAGCCAGAGGGTATCCAATGGGTAATGCAAACAAAATTATTACCAACACTGAGCTACGGCCACCTTACCTTCCCGGGTCAACTCAAGAAAAACTGGAGCAACTGCATATAATGGCTTACCGAAAGGTATTCAACCATCCATACTCAACAAGGCACACATTGATTTGGTTGGAGTTCAATATTTCAACGATGGACATCGAATGCAAAAAAGATATCTTTAAATGTTACCATCGGGTGACCAAGGCAGGTCTCGATACATTTAGGGAAGTGCTAAAAGCAGTTATCCAGGACAATAACAGCCATTGGGCCAGGTATCTCTCAAAGGCTGAGTCACTGGGTTAGAAAATCTCAACCTTCCCTTTCCCCCAAATAAAGGAATTTACATCAGCCTGAAGGCTTAGAATGTCCCGTTGGTGAATAGAGGTCGGGAGTGCCTGGAAGAGGTACAGTACTTTGGGCAGAATAGACATTTTCACCGCATTGAGACGGCCCAACCACGATATGGGGAGGGATTTCCATAATCTCAGGTCCTCTCTAACAGAATGTCTGTACTCCGGCCAGCTTGCCCGAGTTTAAGAATCCAGTGTGGCTGAGAGTCGGGAGCAGATCATCCGCGAAGAGAGCAGCCTTATGTTCAATTCCTGCAAATGGTATGCCCCTAACCGCCAGTGACTGGTGTATTGTAATTGCCAGGGGCTCTATGACCAAGGCAAAAAGGGGCGACAAAGGGCACCCCTGGCGCATTCCCCTGTGAATCTGAATCGGGGGGCGAGTAAGCCATTAATTGAAATTCAAGCCGAGGGTGATGTTTAAGGGGCCATTATGAGAAATGTCCCAGCCCGATCCTTCGCATTACTGCCCTGGGAAAGGTCCAATCAACCCTATTGAACGCTTTCTCACTATCGAGGGAGAGCAAAAATGCTGGGATATTTTGCCGTTAGGCTTGCTCCACCAAGTGGGCTAGCCACCTGATGTTGTCTGCCCCCGGTCATTCGTGAATGAAACCTGCCTGGTCTGGATCAACCAGGCCAGGGAGAAATGGTGCCAAACAATAAGCCCAAATTTTTGTAAATATTTTGACATCAACATTAAGGACGGAGAGAGGCACAGGATGCTGGGTTTTTCCTGGGTTTAGAGATAAGAGCTATATCCGCCTCGGCCATCGTAGGGGTCATACAGGCAGTGTCGGCGAAAGAGTTGAATAACCGCTGCATCGGAGCCTGTAACTGGGGGAGGAAGAGACGATAGAAGGAGACCGTGAGGCAATCGAGCCCTGAAGATTTCCCCAGCAGCAAGCTTTTTAGTGCTTTTAGTAGCTCTTCTGGGGTAATCTGGTCTTCTAGTTGCTGAGCATGAGAAGGATTTAACGGTTCCCAAGTGCATGAGGTGAGGAATGGCTCAACCTCCTCCTGAGCGATCTCACCCCGGTCGTAGAGGGATGAGAAAATGGTACAGAAGGTCCCATTGTTTATCCGCTTCAGATGTGGCCCAATGACCTTCACCGACCTCAATCTTAGAGATATGGTTCTGAGAGATGCGTGTGCATAGCCAATGGGCCAGTAAGGATCCCACCTTCTTCCCCCCGTCATAAAATTTTTGTTTCAATGCGAGCAGTGAGTGCTCAGCTTTATTCACCCGGAGTGCTTTTAGTTGTCCCCGGAGCGAGGCTAAGCATTTGTGACGCTGTCTAGAGGGTGTAGAATGCTCCAGTCTCTCCAGTACATTAATATTGTGAGAGAGGCCAGCTTCGACCAGGTGAGATTCACACGTTCGAGCAATTGAGATTGAGGTAATAACTCCTCGGATAGTTGCCTTAAAGGTGTCCCAGAGTACATGGCCTTTAGTGTCTGGAAGGCCATTTGTTTCAAAGTATGTTTGAATTGCCTGGCGTATTTTGAGATGGGCATGATCCAAAATCAATATGTCCGATACATTTGCGGACTCTAGCAAGCGAATAAGTGATTGAGCTAGGAAAAAAATTGTCCATACGGGAATAAGATCGTTGAACATGTGTATAAAAGGTGTAATCCCTTATGCCTTGTTCTGCATAACGCCACTCATCTAGAAGGCCCAAGGCCTCAAAATCCTGCTTGAGTGCTGCAGACATAGCCCCGATACCTTGAAAGGAGGACGAACTGCGATCTAGATTTGGGTCCCAGACAAGTTTGAAGCCTCCCCTGCCCCCCCAAGAAGTATCGAGCCCGTTTCCTGAGAGACCACCTCCTTTAATAGGTTCCTAATGTATGTGTCTTGGGAGTGGTTAGGAGCATCAATATTGATTAATGTAAGGGTTCTGTTGTTAACTAGCACCTTAAGCTTTACGTACCGTCCTTCCTTATCCTGGGCACCCTGTATGTGTATGCCTGATTTAAGGAGACTGGCCACCCCCGCTGTTTTAGATGTTGAGGAGGCCCCTGCTTGACCAGGGTATTTAGATGTGTCATGCATTTCGTGTCTGCCTGCAGAAGGTGAGTTTCCTGCAGGAAAATGATGTCTGGGTCTTGAATCAGGAGGTAGCGCCAGACATGGCGACGTTTATTAGGTGCATTAAGCTCCTTCACGTTAAGGGAAAGACATTTAAGCTGCGCCATGATCATTCGTGCATGGGGAGAGACTCCATTCTAAAACATTATTTCCCCACCTCGCTCCCCAGGGCCTCCCCCATCCAACCAGTGAAGCATAACCGGGATGTGGAGACAGTGGAAAGAGGTATGCCCCCCCCCGGAATCCACAGGGAGGAAAGAGGGGAGGGGAAGGAAAAAAAAGGAAAGAACAATTCAAACAGAACAGGCCAAACGGGCTACAGTAGACCATTCCAGTCCTGGAGGAGCCCATTGGTATGGACCTGGGCAACCCTGAGGAAGTCCTTCCTCGTATGCACCAATTGAATGGCGGGGGTGCCAGTGGGATCGTGTAGTTGGTCATTACCGCTCCGTCCAGCGGCGGACCACTATATAATGACCAGGAATAAGACTTAATCCCTCCCCAAGAGGTTCCGGGGATTCTCGTTACAGAAGCATGGCTAGGCGTATCTTGTCCCAGATTCGAGAGGGCTCCCTGGTCTACCAACCAGGGGAGAGGAGTTGCCCTAACGGCTAGGACGCTCGACATCGGACCTGGGGAACTGGGTTTGAGTCTCGGTAATGACGCCGAACATACTGTGATTCTCAGCAAAGCACTTAATCTCCCCGTGCCTAACAAAGAATGAATGTGTGTCCTAATGTAACGTAATTGGTGCTATGTAAAGCGCTCTGATACCTGATTGAATTCGGGTCAAGTTCGCTCTATATAAAAAACTCTGCAACTGCAACAACCACACCCACAAATCAAGTCAGTAGTCCAGAGAGATTGTAAATATATAGGGTTGGGCACTTGTCGTTCCCCCACTCAGATGTCCAATGCGCTCTGAAGACCATGTACCCCTGTTCAGGAAGCAACGGGGAAGAGGCACCAGAGGCTGGCCGGGGACCGCGCCCCACCCACGGATTGAAGATGGTGTATAATGTCCTGTTTAGCCTGCTGTGAAATGCCGCTTGGCCTCAAGGCCTGACCCGGAGGGGGGCACAGTAAACCACTCCGGGCAGAGGGGGGACCTAGGGTGGGTGGCCCCCGGGGTTGGACTGGAGGGCCGGGAATCGGACTGCAGTTGGAGCAGTTGTTGAGCCTCCTTCAAGGATCTGAAAGATCCCCGTTTATCCTCCCATGTGAAGATCAGGGAGAAAGGGCACCTCCACTGATACTTGATTATCAGATGTTTCAATTTGTCAGTAACTGGTTTAAATT
This sequence comes from Triturus cristatus, assembly GCF_964204655.1. Classification (NCBI taxonomy): domain Eukaryota; kingdom Metazoa; phylum Chordata; class Amphibia; order Caudata; family Salamandridae; genus Triturus; species Triturus cristatus. Next base: position 1,151,093,244 of record NC_140583.1, on the reverse strand, counting down.
CCCTGCGTCGTTGCAGAGTGACTGGGGCTAGATCCTGGAAATTTTGAATGGGTCCGATTTTTCCATGGACGTACGGAGGAGTCCCTCCTTCTCTGTAAAGAAGTGCAATCGGGTTAAGATATCGGTGATAAGATTCGGATTGGCACTGGGACTTGATGTGCTCTATCTAGTGTAGGGGGGAGGCATCTTCATCGCCCCTGATCTCCTAGAGGAGTTCTGCCGTATAAGTCATTATGTCCTGGCCCTCTGCGCCCCTAGGGACCCCTCTAATGCTCAACTTGTTCCTGTGGCTCCTATTTTCCAAGTCCTCCTGTTTAGTTTGAAGTTGTATGTGCTGGTCTTCTAGCATTGCCATGCGGCACCAGAGTTCCTCCTGGTCCTCCGGTCACGTGTGAGTGTTCGTTCAAGGTTGTCGACTCTGGTTCTGATTTCCTTCACATCTCGCCGGATGTCTTGCAGGAAGGACTTAAATTCAGATTTGAATGAGCCAATTTCTGCCTTTGTCTCCTGGAGGAAATTGTTACGATTCCGTCCCCCAGTCCAACTCTCCTCAGGATTCTGGTGATGCAATAGGGGTTCCACCTCTTGACACCCCCAACTCCTGCACTAATGGCACGGAAGGTTAGGGTGATCAAGTGAGGGAAGGGAAGGAAGGGTACAGCGGGGAGTAGAACCTGTAAAGGAAAAAAACATACAAACACGAAACAATACATTGGCATGAAAGGACTACTCTATTAAATCCTCACTGAAAAGGAATACATCTTCTTTGGGATACCAAACTGATACTCCTATACTTATTAATGTTAGCACCAATATGTTCTCATATTCATACCGACAAATATCACAGAGCCACGCCCCCAGCACCAAACATTCATACGTGGCACGATAGCAGCTGAGGACAAAATAACACCCCTTCCCCTTCTTTGTGATAATGAAATGTCTCGACAAGGCCTCATGGAACAGAACTTTGTGATTGACTGCTTGCTGCGTTCATTGGCCTCACGCAGCGTTCCAAAAGGTTCAGAGAAACCCCCTTTATAAACTGTGATTAAACCTAAGTGCCTTCACACTACGGTTGCTTCACCGCCAGTGGAAATTGCTTACAAAAGAAAGGAACTACTGGGATTCCCCCCGCTCCCCTTAGCAAGGTCTCAGACGGGCGTGTAGGAAAGAAACTGTTCACCCACAATTCTGAACTAAATCACCGCGCTCTCAGCGTCGGAGTCCGTTGGTAACTCCGTGTGAGCGGGAGTCTCCGGAAAGGAAAGCAACTTGACAAACCTCCCGCCTGATGCGGAAGCACCGAACACTTATCTGGCCGTACAAACGTTGTCTCCTGTTGCAGCGTCGGATAGACGTCTTCAGCAGCAGCCCTGCTGCTTTTAAGGTGCACCAGAAGGGCGGCAGAGACCTGGATAAGCTCGTCAGCTCTATGTCTCTCACCGCGAAGGAGAACCGATTCCTGGCACTTCCTTCGGCAAACGGGATCTGAGACAGGCTCGCACTCCGGAATTACGCACAACCTCCTGTGCGTGTTCCGTTTCTTTTGTGCACGCGGGTCCTCCCCCTCCCGGTCCTCGGGCATTCTGTGGATTGTAGGCCAGGCAGGCGCGCACTACCCGATCCCTGACAGAAATTGGTTATGAAGGCTTGTGTGAGGGGGCTCTCCTCAATCCCTGCCAGGGGCGCCGCCAACATGGGGCTCTGTTGGGACACCGCATTAGTTGGTTTCGCCCAGAGGGAGGCAACTGTTGGTTCTTTGAAGACACCAGGAGCAGTGTCCGTTCCCCCTTTGATATGGGGCATGTTTGACCGGGAATCCCGTTGGCCCATGTGGTCTGCTCTTGGGGGCAATCTCCAGGTCATTAGTTCAGGGGAGGAAGGGGAAACTCCCCCGAAAACCCCCAGCCAAGGGTTATCAAGAGGAACCATCCAGTGTTGTAGCCTGGAAAAGCGTTAATCATTCTTTGATTCTGGCTTGAAAAAAGTTTGCAAACCTTCCCCTCCTGTCAAATAGCTTTATTTCGATCCCATGTAGACATTCCCCCATGTCTTTATTCTTTTGGTCCTTCCCACTCTCATCTCTAGCACATGGATCACCTTGTCGTTCACCTCACTCTAGCTTTCCACTCTTGGGTCACCTGATTTGCTACTTTTTGTTTTCAGGCCATTCTCCTTCTTGCCTGGATCCTCTGGGATTGCACCTTGATGTACCACTCCTCACAAGATTCTCTGTTTCCAATTCTGTGGTGACTCATAACACTCCATGCTTACCCTGCCCAAATCTTCTGCGCCTTTCCTTTTTTAGCCTTCCTGACCTAGATGTTCTGATCTTTCACCATGCCTCACCTCTCATGCAAAGATGGGATGTTTTGCTACTTCACCTCCCTTGCAAGAATTCAAAGGATCTACATCAGGCTCCACCCATCCCAAAGCATTTGCAAACAGGGCCTAATCCAATGATATAACTTCTACTGAATAATTTAACAGTTTCGGACTGTGATTTAGATATGATCTGTATTTTGTGTATCAATCCGCATCACTCATCAGTTATTCAGTTTTCCCTTTTTGCTAGTTCATTCTTTTCCTACTTTGTTCATTGACCCCTTTGGATGTCGCTGGAAGTAAAAGTGGGTTCTTAGGGTGATCCTGAGAGGAAGTGATAATGGAGACGTTTCTCTCCCTATATCAGGGGTGTTGATACAATAGGGAGAGCAGACATCCTCTAGGTACTGTCACTCATTTTATTTTATTTATTTTTGCATCAGTTAATTAAAAGCATTGCAAAAAGAATAATAAATAACAATAAATGTGTCATTAAAATAGAAAGAGGTTACAATGTACACTGGCAACTTCCAATTATGACTATAAACCTAATGTTTTAAAGGTGCTTATGAATTCTGGTCCATTAGAAAATTAAACAATGACATTAAGATAATAAACTGTAAGAGTTGGCACAAGCAAAGCTTTCTAGTAAATTTAAAATAACTCTTGATTACAGGCACTCTGCTCTAGACCTTGCTGACACTATTTGATAAAACCAGCGAGGAATCTGATGAATCTGCAGTTCAAGATGGGATCGTCTGGGCTTAGGCACACAATGCCTGTCTGCAGGTTCTTATCCCTCTTGAGATAAATGCTGCTCTCAATAAAGATCTTATTGGGTCCAGTAAGACTGGACAAATACAGACCAGTTGAAATAGATCCCCTTTCTGTGATCCACATAGGCGACTGGCAGAGCTCTCCTTTGGTTTCTGTGATGGTTATTTTGCCAGGGAGGGAAACACGCCAGTGGCAGAAAATACAAACTTTTTGCTTCATATGTCCTGCACATGTTTGGCTTAAGTGTAAAGCTGATGTAATCTGCTTATAACCGTTGACTAGTATTCACACTGTAGTGTCTTGCGAGTTATCAATGACTGAACCCTTTTGGCTCCTGACAAACTCCATAGAACTGTGACCTAATAAATTGAATGTATTAGTTAATTCTGCTTTAAAATGTTGATTTCGCAGCTACAAGCAGATAAAGACGTGTGATACTAAGCTCCGTGTGTGGCATAGTCATTCGCTGGCACACTGGTTGGAAAGATGCTACAAATGACGATGAGATTGGGGATAAGTAAACCAAAGAATGACAGTGCTGTCTCAGTTTGCCATGGTCCAGGCAAACAGCTTGTGTATACCATGTGTGCTGCTGTCAAAGTACAACATTGAAGCTGAATGCATGTGGAGTCAAAGAACAGTTCCAGCCTCTGTGAAGCAGTTGAAAAAGAAAACATTCACAGAAAATCTACACATAGTTGGTCGAGAATCTGTTGGTCAGGCCACATGTAGAGGTACCATGCGACTACCCAACATATAGCCATACCGAGTATAGAGTGATAATGCTGTGAATACAAGTGCTGCCAAACCGAGATAAACATGGTGTCAAAAAGTAAAAAGCGACAGCCAAGAGCAAGATAACGCTGCGATTAGGAGTGCTGAGAGGCAAAGTTCAACTAGGAGTAAGCATGTGCCTAGAGACACCAGAAGCAAAGCCGCTTAGATGCAAGAAACCATTGTTTGCTTACTAGAAGTAATGTTTTTTACTTGCTGAAACAAGGTTTGACTTTGAATGCAGACAAATGTGAGTTCCATAAGACAAAGCTAACATTCTGTGATCATATGTTTTCTGATGTGGATATGACACCAGATCCCATTAAAGTACAAGTGCTGTCAAATGCTGATCCCACACAAGATGTTTCTATGGTGCATTCATGTCTTTGAATGGCCAGTTACTGTTCTAGATAAATGCAAGACTTTGCCACTGTATGTGCTCCATTGAGAGAGGTGATGGAAAAGAACATTTCATTTCAGTGGCTACATGAATGTGAGAACAGCTTTAAGAAAATCAAACCAGCCATTGAGAATGCTACTGAAATGGCTTATCTAAATCCGAAACTTTATACAGAGGTTGTTGTTGATGCTAGCCCAGTTGGGTTAGGTGGTATCCTTGCACAGCACAGTGAACAGCTGCTCGAAGGCATACTGTGGAGTTTGCAAGTAGGAGGATGTCCCAACCAAAAGGTGTTTACTCGCAACCTGAAAAAGAAAGTTTAGCCATGCTATGGGCGTGTGAACACCTCCATGTATTCCTGTATGGAAAGCCTTTTACGCTGGTAACTGATCATCAAGCTTTACTGACAATATTTGGCAATCCAAAGGCCAAGATGCCTCCTCGCATTGAACGTTGAGGACTACGACATCAAGAGTACAATTGTGCATCTTCCAGGAAAGGATCATAACCCTGCTGACTACTTTTCCTGAATGCCCATTCAAGGCCATGGCACTCCATCTTAGTCAATTGAAGCTTATATCAACTTCATTGTAAAATGAAACACACCAGCTGCCATTTCTTTAGCCCAGATTATCACTGCCACAGCCACCATAGTGACATGCTAAAGTTGAAATATGTATTTATACGTCAGTAGTGGAACCAGCACACTCGACCTCTCACCAGTGAAGGTGAATATCAAAAATACAGAAATGTCAAAAATGAACTGTCCATAACTCAAGAGGGAGTTAAGTTGCAAGGGTCAAGAATCTTGACTAAAGGGAGTCTAAAACAGAAAATTATTTAAGTGGCCCACAAAGGACATAGGGGAATCTTTGCCACAAAACAAGCTCTCCGAAACAGAGTCTGGTTTCCATATCTCGATGAGTGTTTAGTTTAGTTTATTGTACAATTAATAAAAATTCACAATATAAAAACTTCAAGAAGAATACGTTTAAGCCTTATTTACATTTGTAGTGTGAGTTTAAGACAAGAAAATAATTGTTCTCTATAAAATCATGAAAGTCTCAGTTGCTTTTAGGTATTGACCATTTATAAGTTTATGAAGTCAAGGTGCCTTAGTTTGCCAGGCGAAGCTGTAACTTGGCAAGTGACTTAACGTGCTGTCCTTTATTGGGTTGAGGTGCTGTTGCTTGCTGTTCATTAGATGAGCCATGTGGCTAGTTCGGGAGTCTTCTAGCCACTGTATCAAAGTACTTTGTCAGTCTGCAGTTTAGCTGAGTCTCATCGGGATTAAAGCACAGCATCACAGCCTGCCTGCAACTTATGCCCTTTTGATTCCATGAAGCTCGAAATAAAGTGCACCTTATGTCTGTCAAAATTGGGCAGAGGCAGATTATGTGTATAAGGTCCTCTTTCCCTGCTCTACAAAGTCGGCAAAGATGGTCTTCTGTTCCCCCTTTTCCAAGGTGCCAAGTGGGGTAGTATTGGTAAGATCCCTAGGCGCAAGTTTAAAAATTTATTTTTTGTCGCCTGCGTAAGGCCCGTTTTCAGGTATTCCTGCGGTTTCAGAGCGTTATAGTCTTTCAGCACAGACCATCCATGGGCCCTCTTGGCCAGAGTTTCTTTGTCGTCTATGGATGATATCATTTTGGTGACATTTATCTGACCACATTTTTTAAGCTTTTAATGTCTGTAGATGACTCCCAGAGATTTATTAATCCCAGCGTCTCCAGCGATTCGTTTAGATATTTCCTGGTGGGGGAGTTCTCTCGGGTGGAGAGTTCGGTCCAAAGATGGGCGTTTAAGGATCCTTGATCGGCGCTTCTGATTTTTCGCCAGCTTTTTATGTAGGCACCTCTTCTCTCCACCGTTTGTCTCTGGAGTCCGAATTCAAGTCGAATTTGGGCAGGGGAGACGTAGTTAGGCAGATGGAAAATTGCCCTGTATGCTTGACTGATAGATTTGTCTAGAACCATGGCGTCTTTCCCTTGCATTGATTCGCTGCCGTATGTGAGCATAGGCTGTAAACGTGCTCTAATCACCTGTAAAAGGGGATCCGGTGACCGGTCAGGGAGGACTTTCTTCAAGGGCTTCATTGAGAAGTGGAATGTTGTGCCCTTCCGTCGAATAGCCTCTAGTTGGTATTTGAATGAACCTCTGCTGTCTAGAAGAACGCCTAGGTATTTGTAAGTGGTTACACGGTCTAGCCTCTGTCCGTCCAGAAACCATTCCTGTGTTTTTGTTTTGTTATAGTTTACTGACCTGACTTCAGATTTTTTTAGGTTAATCTTTAATGCATTGTTTGTTGAAAATGTATTAGTGGTGTCCAGAAGATGCTGAAGTCCAATGGGAGACCGACTAATAAGGACCAGATCATCTGCGTATAAGAGATTAGAAACGACGAGTGAGTTTAGAAGGAATTAAAGGCTTGACATTATGCAACTGCCTGTCTATAAACATTACTCAACACACCCTAAACCTGTCAGAACTCCCAAAGCATGCCTGGAAGGGATTAGCCATCGACTTTTTCAGTCCATTCAACTACGGACATCACCTGATTGTAATTGTGGACAAATATTCACGATTTTCATTAATTGAGATTTTCTCATCCTTCACTCAAGAATGAGTAGTTGAGGGACTGGATGGCATCTTTGCGACATGGGGTGTTCTAGCCATACTATCTGACTATGGCCCACCTTCTAATTGTCGGGAGTTCAAAGACTTCTTAGAGCATCTGAGTATAAATCATCAAAAGAACAGTCCTTTGTGGCTGCATGCCAACAAACTGAAAGATTTACAGTACGCTTAAGAAAGGTGCAGCGTTCTGCCCTTGAGAAGCTAAGTTTCCAAACTGCGTTAAACTCTACATTGAGAGCTGATCATTCAACGCCTCACTAGACCACTGTGAAAGTCTGGCAACATTGAAGTTCCGGAGAGCAGTAACAACCAACATACTCCAGTGGATCAATCCGAGAGAAAGAGATACAAAGGCAAGTTGTACGAGGGACTTGGTTCAGAAACAAAAGATGAAAGCATATGCTGACCAAAGACAACATGCGAAGAGCATTGTCTCCCAGAAATCAGGCAGAGTGCCCCAGTGCTTAATTTATCAGATAAGTATTATGTATTCAAAGCTTTATTCGAGGAATATACTCATAAAAGCACAAACATACATTTAAAATACATCACATTAAAAATGTTCCTATTTATACATACTGTTAAAACAGTTGTGCATACATAAACAATAAAAATCTTTGGTGTACATTTACACAGAGATTACTTGTTACCCCAGTTATATTACATTAATAGAAATTGCCCTCCGTCTAATGGACCATGCCCACCCCAGATACTTTGCTGTACCCAGAACAATAGGCATATCAGTGGTGGTGCAAATAATTCGTAGCGCCTCAACACCCCTGGTTGTCCCTAGATTTCTACAAACAGGAGCTAACCAAACTCTTCTCGGGTGGCATAAGCTTTACACAGGAATAGAAAGTGACCTATATTTTCATCAGTTGCACCACAAACCGGGCAGCACGAGGTGGTTGAACTCCTCCACCTACCCGTCAGTGATCTCAGAGGAAGGGCACTGATCTTAACTGGAAGAAAAGCTTCCTATCCCCTGGGTTAGTAATACTGTCCCAGTATAGTTCCAATACAGGACACAGTTTGATTTCTAAGAAACGCCCCGCCATTGTGTCTGATCTCGTTCTACTCCAGAGTCTGCCATCTATCCAGTCCCAATATAAGCTTTTAATTATGTTTTTACTTGGAAAGGGTTCCCCAGATGGATTATCCCATAGATTGGAGAGGCCGAGGTCACCTAGAGCAGTCCTAAGATTTTTTAACCAGACTATTTTATGAAAGGTGTCCGCTTTAATTATGGCAAGGAACCCCTCTGCATAATGCCGTATCTCTGGGATAGTCCAGAGGCGTCTTCAATAGAGAATCGGGCGCAATCGCGCTCGGTCACTAACTGATCTTCTCCCTAAATCAAGACCAAGCGGGATTAATGGTGTACTCTGAGAGAGAGACCCGTGATTCCCCTAAGGAACCTATTCTCCGATATTTGCAAGGGGAGAAGCCTCTCAAAACCCCACAGCTCAACCCCATATAGGGCAGACCCGATAGCCTTGGCATCGTATACTGCCAGGACTGGTTTTATAGGCTTTGATTTAGACTTTTTGTGTTCCACCCGAAGTGCCCCCGAAATCTGTTGATGCCTCAGGACCGCCTTTTCTATATGTTGAGACCATTTTAGATTGTTTGCTATCTGCACCCCAAGGTAGGTAAATACAGTAACCACCTCAAGCTCACAGTTGTTCAGAAGTATTTTAGGCCGGGGTCTACGTTTTGGTGAGAAGGCCATCCGCTTGGTCTTGCCCACATTAACTTCCAGGCCATGTTCCCCACAGAAAAGATCGAAGATGTTTAAAGCTCGCTGCAAGCCAGCCAGTGTTTTAGACAAAATCAGCGTATCGTCGGCGAACATCCGGATCGGAACCCTGAGGCCCGCCAACGAGGGTGCATCGACACTGGCATCCAGCATCCGAGCCACAATACCGTTAATAAATAGGGAAAAAAGCAGGGGGGCCATAGCACACCCCTGTCGTACTCCGCGTTCAATCGGAAAGTCGGCAGATGATTCACCATTCATACCCCACTGAACTTTGGCGAAAGTACACTCATGCAGCCTCATTATCAGAGTGAGTAACTCAGCCGGAAGGCCTATTTCGCTCAGAACTGCCCAGAGCTTTCTCCTCGGTACCAGGTCGAAGGCAGCCCGCAAGTCGACAAAGGCAACATACAGGCTGCCCTCGCCGAGCACCACCGTCCCCCACTGCAGCAGAGCAAAGCGAAACACCTGGTCGACTGTGCTTGTAGCCCGCCGAAAACCAGCCTGATAAGGGGACAGGGCGTTGTTCTCATCTACCCAGTCCATTAGTCGATTTACCACCATTCTCCCTACCACTTTTTGGATAGTGGCAATCAAACTTATCGGCCTATAATTGGCCGGGAGGGACCGATCCCCTTTTTTATATATGGGTATAATATTTGCTCCCTTCCATAACTCTGGGACTGCCGTTCCCTTCACAATTGCATTTCCCAAAAGGAATACATACCTAGCCCACCTCGCCTTATCGTTTATAAAAACATCAGAGGGTATCCCATCTAGACCCGGGGCCCTTCCCCCTTGGGCAGAGCATATTGCAACTTCAGTTTCTTTAAGGGAAAAGAAATTCCCAGTGGGGAATACAGCTGAAATTACTTCCACATCCTTAAACTCGGTAATCTCAGCATATTGGGGTTTGAAATAATCCACCCAGGCACCCTCAGTGACATTATTGTCGGGTTTATTTGGAGTTCCACCTCTACCCCACTTGACAATATTCCAAAATAACCTGGAATCCTTAGCCCCGAGGCCTCCTTTAGTTCTACCCAATACTTTTCGTCCCATGTTTTTTTTGCTAGCGATACGCTAACCTTGTAGTGCTTCCTAGCCTCGCTAATCGCTGCCCTGTCCCTATTCCTGATTGCTCTTCCCAAGCTTAGCCTGGCTTCCCTGCACTGATGATTGAACCACCAAGCTGGTTTGGGTGGTTGTTTCCTATTTATCTTGCGGGACCTCAAGAAATGCGGTTTTAAAAGGGAAAAGAGTTTATTGTGTATGTCCGTTATTTCCCTAGAACCTGGGATTACGGGGTTTGCAGCCTCCATAGCAGCGATTGCAGTATCCACCTCGGAACTTATAAAGTCCATAGATTCTGCATTTGCCAATACACTCGGCCAGTTAAGTCTGCGCATGTCATTAGCCATGATAGGCATTGGGCCGTCACTTAATTGAGGGTTCCCTGATATGGCCATCCACCAGTTATGGGTCACACAGAGGGGATTGTGGTCACTTTCCAGTCTACCCTCGATTTTCATGTCACATACCAACTGCCACAAATTGAGGCTGCAAAGGACATAGTCTATCCGACTTTGGTTATGACCATTGTCGAATGTACAGGCATCTTCCCTATCGCCCTTCGTCCTCCCATTTAGGGCTCTCAACCCATGTTCCAGGCAAATGGCATTCAGTTGTAATATATCTTTCGTCCACCGCTTAACAGGAGCCAGATTTAAAGTCGGAACACCCCATTGCGTATCCTCCTCTTGCCCTAGGGGATCATCCGAACTATCCAATGGTTCGAAAGTCCTATTTAGGTCACCAGCTACTACAACTTTGTTACCCAGGGACTGCGATTCCAAAAAAGTGGACAAAGCCTCTAGAATGGGTGAACTCCCAGTGGTACTGCCCCTGGCATAGATGTTGTATATATCTATCCCTCCCCACTTTTCTGAGGCTATTCTTAGCATTTGGATGTCCTTACAACCCAAATCCACCACTTTGATTGTTATTTGAAGACATTGCCTTATCCAGATTGTAAGGCCTCCCATCGGTCGACCCCTAGCGCCTCTACTGGCCGGGATTGAAAAATTTAAGTAACCAGGAAGAAATATAGGGTCACAAGCCCATGTCTCCTGGAATAAACCAACTTCAAAGCCATTGACGAAATCCATCCAGTTTTGGGACATCAACTTGCTACTCAGCCCCGCGATGTTCCATGAAAAAAACTTCCCTAGACTGGGGCCGTCTATGGGTACTGCTCCTACACAGGACATCCCAAAGTCGTTTGTTAAGATTCCGTCATATCCCTCCCTCTCTCGGGTGGTATCCTCAGTGTTGTGATCAACCTCCTGGGTGCCAACAGTGCTAAGTGTAATTAGTTCCTCATTTTCAGAGTCCCCAGAAATTGAAATACACTCCCCACATATTTTCTCCAAAATCAGTCTCCCAACCAGTTCTCATTTCATTTGGTTCCACATTTTTAGTCAAAACAGTTAACACAGGCTTCCCACATATATCCCAACGGGTCATACCTTCCCTACTGTTCGTGGAATAATCGGAATTTGGTCAATAAACCCACCCCGGATCTTTCATCACTTCAAAACGATTGTATGTTGGTCCATTATAAAAGTTGCACCGTTGTATGGGTACAGTGAAAGGAACAAACCCTTTGGGAGATTGTTATAGCAACCTAGTTCACTGATCATACCAAATTGATCACCTGTTGGTCTTGGATATAAGAATGTAAGTTCAACAACACCAATTCCACCACTGCTTGTGCCCCAATTTTGCTTCGTGATCAGACGTGCCACCCTAGGATCTTGAAAATTAACAACTATACACTCCCCCCCCCCCCCCCCCCCCCAAGTGCTTAGGAGTACAACCTATCCAGTCTGTCCTTCTCACTCCAATAATCAGCCCGTCCACTTCCCCGGGCAGTGGTCTATTTACCTTTAACCAGTGCATTACCTTGTTTTTTAGCATCTAGAAGGATTCTCTTTGCCCGGCCAACAAAGGTGGTACATTAGTAAGGACAGCCACGAAAGGATAAGAATGTGGAGTGAGATTCATAGGAGGTATCCTACGGGGTGCCTTCATCGGGAGGGTGTTAGGCAGGATAATGGCAGGAGCAGCAGGACCGGATGTTGGAATACTTGGTGGTAGTTGGGAACTAGTCAATACAGTGTTATTATTTTTGGAACTGTCATTGTTACCCCTAGCAGGAACACCAAGACGAGGTGTTGAAATGCTTGGTGAGGGTTGGGAACCATTAGATACAGGATTGCCACTTTTGGAGCTATCTTTATTACCTATAGCCACAGTATCAGGCAGCTTGTTTTTTTTAGTGGTATTACTACTTGGACGGTCCGACAAATCTAAATTAGTCTTGGGGATATGTCCCTTCGACTGAGGCCTACTTGCAATGCTGACTACGGGGGGAGGAGGCTCAGCGATGGACACACCATTTGCCTGACCATTTGGTTTCGGAAGATTGATACTATCCCCCATCCTAGGGTGGGACTTGATTAGGGATTTGGTGGAAAAAAGTTATCTAGAGTAGCCTGCTCGAAATGATCTAACCGATCAGCCAATTTTTTAACTCATTCCTCAATAGGAGTCAAGAGAGACCTCATCAGCCTCTCCAACTCGTGGAGCAGGGGTGGAGCAGAAGATAAGGTCTCAGTCAACACCATCGCTGAGGGGTCATTCGTGTTAGATACAGGACTAGCCGGAACAACTCCGTCTTTGACAATCTTAACCCCACCAGAGCCAGCCCTAATAGACTCGCAGGAAGGGCGTAGACATATTCCAACCTTCCTTATTTTTTTCGGATGTTTAGGAAGATAGCACTTCTTCGGGGCAGCACTTCTTTTATTACTTGGTTTAGTTTTAGCCACGTGAGTTGACACACTCGGTTGGGCAGTGGTCACCTGCCCTGTAGGTAAACCAGTTAGTATAATGGACGAGGTAGAAGGCAAAATGGGCACATCGTGACCCACAGACGAGCCAGCCAACAACTCTGGTGAAGGGGGAAAGGTGTAAGGCGTTTCCAGTACAGCTGGCAGGGTTAGGGATGACCGGGGAGGAACCAATGCCGGGAAACCCTGAGGTGGCCGTTTCTCCAAAGGAATTTTAAGGAGTTCAATAGATAACCTACGCTCGGCACGCCTCTCCGCCAAAGCGATCTCTTTGTCAATATCTAGGGTTACCCGACTAAAGTATTTGTCTAGAGGACCCAAAGTGGCTGACCCCACCTCGGCCTGAGTAGAGATCTGGGCAGTGGTATTTGAAGGAGAAGACATACTTTGCAGCCAACGAGCTTTAAAAAGAACAATACTATATAAACAAACACCAGAGGTCTCTAGATACAGGGAACGTACTGTAACAAGTGGTCAGAAGGCGCAATGTCAGAGAGCGGGCCCAGCCCAGCCTCCTTCAGCCCCTGACGGCCACAGACGGTCCCGCCCTTGTCCCGGGCTTCTCCCGGGACGCTCCCGCGCAGCGGAAGTAAGCTCCACTGTTATAGATCAGACGTGACGTGCAGGGGGCGGGGCTGACAGGGAGAGCGGGCCAGGTGTTCTCAATCGGCCAGGCAGGGACTCCTGGGAGACGGAGTCCCTGCAGAAACGCTTGCAGCCCTGCCCAAGAGCCCCAGCACAACACAGACTGCACAGCCTCTCCACAGATTCCCCAGCGGCAATTCCAATGAAGCGGGACCCGCGAAGCGGGTCCGGCGAACAGTGGGCTCAAAAACAGTACAACAGCCCAAGGCCAAGAGTCCAGGAGCAAGGGTCCGTCAGACGCACCTTCAAATCAGCAAGGGATCAGATAAGTGCCAGGGCCCTGACCAAGAGGCCATTGCAACTTGCACCAACCATCGCCCTAGTCATCGCTGCCAAAACAACCACTAACCATCTCTCTCACCAGTAAGTGCGACAGTTCAGTTTATTCCAGGCCCCCAAAGCTAAAGGAATGGCTGGGGAGGTAGGTATTCGTAATTTTTAATGTATATTGTATTCATAAACAACCGTTGTTCTGCTCATCTCTAAATTAGATGAGTAGTGCCACCATGTGGCAGACTGTCATAAGTGCAGTTTTGACAATTAAATGCCAGTGCCGGGCACTGTAAACCAATTAAGTGCCAGTGCCCAGCACCAGAAACCACTGGCTCAAATTAAGCACTAGTGCTCGACATAAAATGCAGAAAAGAAAATCCGATGCTCGCTTTGATGCAGAACCTTTCCAAGTGGTGTTGACCAAAGGACACATGGTGACTGCCCAGCGCCCTGGGAACTCTATTATCAGGGACTCTTCTCACTTTCAGCATTTGGTCATAGTTCATCAGATCTTCATGGTGAAGGGAAGCCTGGCTCTGAAACACCAGTGACTACTGCTGCCTTTTTACCATCCCAGCAGATCTTGGATCATGATGGTGATCGATCCGACTGTGTCGTGTGAAGTTGAGACCGAACAGTTCTAGCACCAAAGAGATAAAAGAGATTTAAATGTATATATGTGTATATCTTTTGTAAAATTGGTAAGTTTTCATTTAATAGAGGCGGTATAGTGTCTTGTGTCTTAAGCCATTGCCCGCCGACCCTCTTAAGTCATGCGAATACCTTGCACTCGCCATAGTTAACAACGACAAACAGCTTTGCAAGGTTCATACATTCTATCACCCACCAGGCAAGAATGAACCTTTTATCGGCCACTTAATGGAGATCATCACAGCAAACAGCTCCCCACACTCCTATGACATATTCCTAAGAGACTTCAATTTACACTGGAACAATCCTAATGACAGCCAGGTCAACATCATCAAAGACTTCCTAGCAGACCAAAACCTAGTGCAAGCCTGCACGCTTCCAACACATGGGAAAAGCTCCACACTAGACTGGATCATATCCAAAGCTAAAGCTGTGAGCTTGACCTCAATCATGCCTTGTGACTGGTCAGATCATCCCATAATAACCTTCCAAATTCCCAGAGTACTAAAGAAAAGACCCACTCAACCAATCGAACCCAAACAATGGGTGAGGACCACAAAAAAAGTGGACAATGAGAAGCTGGTGTTGTTATGTAGGAGAGATCTTCCCTCTCCCAGTAGTATGGCAAACGCCAACGAACTCACGGAGCACTACAATGCGATGATGTCACAGATAATGGACACTATAGCACCGTTAAAACTAAAACGAACATCGGACAAAGATAAAAACCCCTAGTTCAGCGACACGCTAAATGAAGAAAGACGCAAACAGAGCGTAGCAGAAAGGAAATGGAGACAGCTACCATCATCCCCCACAGCTAAAACTGCTAAGAAAAACCAGAAGCGCCTACAGTAAAAATATTCTGAAGTCAAAAAGATTTCTCCAAAACAGAATTGGAAAATGCAAAAAACAGACCTAGAAAACTATTTGAATTGGTTAAACAGCAATCAACCCCATATACAACAAGCATTGGCATAGCCAATAGGTCTCGCCTTTGGGACCTTATAAGTGTTTAGCAATGCA
Source organism: Triturus cristatus (assembly GCF_964204655.1). Classification (NCBI taxonomy): domain Eukaryota; kingdom Metazoa; phylum Chordata; class Amphibia; order Caudata; family Salamandridae; genus Triturus; species Triturus cristatus. The sequence goes on along the minus strand of NC_140583.1, from coordinate 1,151,078,066 downwards.
ACAGTTAATGTTGTTGCACCAAGGATATCGTTCTACATAACTAAATACTTATAAGGTCCCAAAAGCGAAACCTATTGGCTATGTCAACGCTTGTTTCATATGTCCTCTCCATCTTTAGAAAATGCCTTTCTCTTGGCTGCCAAGTGCCCCATTGCATAGCAACATTAGCCTCTACGAGCAATGAAAAACACCGACTAATAAGTACCAGAATGAAATATGTGGTTGGCGAAAAAAGTGCCAATGGCTTTAGGCAGGGCAGAACTGGGGAACAAAAAAACAGCGCCACCAAATATTCTCAAACCAGCCCAGCGCACTTCTCTCCCTCGCTCAATCTCTCTCCACATCCATCCACTCTCTCTTGTTTTCTCTCTCTAATCGCTCTCTCTACCTCCCTCTCTTCCGACTAGAAGCACCCCTGCGCCTGCTACAATAATCATCGGGGAGCTGGGGGAAGGTAGGGAGAGACAAGGGGACCTTCTTCAGTTTCTAAAACTGTTCTTGTTGTTCCTTTGCACTTTTTTTTTTCGATTAGGCGGTTTGTGGCCACCCCATTCTTAACCCTTAATCTTGGACAGCCTTCCCTCCTTTCAAATATTTGTTTTCATTATAACTTCCTGCCAATGCAGCGCAAGTGTTCGGAAATAGAAAACACTGTGAAATATTCAATTACACTGCCCAATAAGAGCTTGCAAAGAAAACTGCTGTTTGCAATTTGGATGTTTATTTTGCTCGTATTGCGCATACTGAAGAACTAAATTGCCCCTCGGGAAGGGGCACCAAGATGGTATAAACTCAGAATGCAGACACCGAGAATATAGCCGGCATGAACAGTACACGCTGAAAAGAGAGGCCGGTAATGTCGACAAGTAAATAAGAGCTTGCCTAAATGTCGAGGGGTCTGCAGAGTTACAAAGGTCAGGATCCCGTCCATGAGCTGCAATAGCTGGCGGGATTCATATGTAGTGCCCAGAAGACAGTCCCTAAGCAAATTAGTTGACCAGAAGTGGCATGAATGAAGTATAATAATATAGACAAAATGGGACATCCGTAAAAGAGGTAAAAACATGGAGGTGCAGAGGAAAGGGGCGAGTATCTTTAGTAATACCACTGTAACTGTTTCCAATATGCAATAGAAACAAGCACGCGCGCCTCGCGCTAAAAGTGGGAGGGTTGAGGGGGGTGCGGCCCAGAGCACATAAAGCATTTCCCTTGTGGGAGCGAGCCAGGGACACCATACGTTTGCTAGTTAATTACAAACATATGGTGTCAAAGCTCGCTCCTGCAAGGGAATCGCCAAACGTGTACGCATTGCCATTGAAAGCAATTCAACGCGTGCACGTTTTTGGGACACAAACTGAATCGATGGCTAAAGGTCTTTTTCCTAAGCAGTGCATGCGCGCTGCGTTGGCGAGACCTAAAAAGGAGCTATAAAGGGATACAGATCAGGTCGCCCCCCCACTCATAGTATTACAACACAATATAGACCTGATCCCTTAGCTGAACATGAATCTTGGAAATCCCTTCATCATAGTTTGGTCACACAAGTTTGTGAGAGTAAACGGCAGCTAAAATTATACTGTCTGTTATAGGGAATCCGTGTTCGCCTTTCTAAAATTTATAATGAACTCAGTCTCCCCCAGTCAATCCCACCCAGTAGTGTGAAGCATCAACAGGTAAGAAAAAGTGGTGAAAACGTTGTGCCTCACGGGAGTAACACTATGGGAGTATGCAGATAGGTTCTCACCTGCACACTCAGGTTCTCATCATTAGCAGCTGCCAAACCACAACAAAAATAGTGTAGAAAAGTAAGAAAAAGACCAACGTGCTCAGTATGGTGTATCGTGATGCCAGCATTCGGATACCTTATCCATGTGCCTGACTGTACCAACCCTATAAGGAGTAACGGGATCTGAACATGAATACCGCTATTCCAAATCTAAAAACGAGCTAAACATCCACTAGCTATCCTATTTTATTATATGCTGTGGGTCTGCTCACATTAAAACCAAAACACACTGTTGCCTACTATCTGTTGTGTTATAGAGGGCCAACATGTTTCATTGCCAAAGATAAACTTACAGCAATTTCTTCAGGGCAGGGGTCAGTTCTCGCCACACTGCAACAATTTGTATATATTTTTTTCCCGGAGGAGACAAAGACAACACAACACAAATCAGTCAGCACGGTATAAAAACACACAGTTGGTGTAGGAGCCAACTTCATCTCATGAGTATAATTACCGGGTTGTTGCTCATCGTGGGCATACCTGCAACCCCCTCTTTTGTGAATGTGTGCGTGTTCACACTCGCAAAGTCTGTCACCACTGCTGCTTAATGTCAGCCTGTGAAATAATACGGAAATGAGTTACTAGCCCGTATTATGTCAATTCTCAAAAAAAAGATGTACATATTCTCTGCTCGATCTGCTCATCGCTTTCTAACACCATCCGACACCATCGGGTATAGTGCCACCACCTTTTAAAATACTCGGGGTATGTATCTCACATCCACCCACTAGGCTCCCTACTACCGCTCCATTCTTACTAATGCAGCCTCAATAGAATTTAAAAAAGAAACAGGTTTAAAATGAAACGGCAGATTACAGTCCCTAGTTATGCCGCTTACCGGGTATTCGAGAGTGTGTGGCATCCGCTCGACACCTCCCGGTCTCAGTCTCGGCCGGCTCATTTCAACGAGCAGCATCAAGCGTGCGCACGTTTGGTACCGCCCCTCTCATTGCCGTTCCTGATCTAACGGGACAGTGGAGGAGAACACGGTCGCCATCTTAGAGTGGCTACAGTAAACTATTGTGTACATGTTTGTAAAACTATTTACACGGAGGTCGAGGGTATCCTCGAAAATGTTTATACATTGAGCCATAATGCCTCCACTGTTAACTATGAACAAAACAATGTATAAACAAACCAAAAGTCGGGTGTCAGTCTATACTCGTATCGATGCAGTTATGACAATTTGTGTGTATGACATATGGTGGGTGGGGCCAGGTTGATACAGCGCTCCACTCCAACAAGTCTCAATGGTCTAACAGATGGATACCACCATGTCGACAGATAGGTTGTTTATGTGGGTCCCAGCTAGTATAGGGATGTTGTGACTTTAATATGTTCCTACTCTGTTTCATTCAATAACGCCATTCAGCCCATGTTGGTCCACCCCCTCCTGATAGATCCTTGTGCTTCTTTAGTGCCCAACCTGCTTTCCATGCTGTATTGGTCACCCACTACCTTTTCCAGGACCACCCACTTAATCTCCTTATAATGGTGCTTCTGTGATAGAAAGTGTTGCACCAATCTGGTGGTCAGTTTTCCTGATTTTAACGTACTTAAGTGCTCCTGTATTCTGATTTTGCACGTCGTGAGTCCAATGAGTAGGAACATATTAAAGTCACAACATCCCTATACTAGCTGGGACCCACATAAACAACCTATGAACAAGTCCATACAGATGTAATCTTAACATGACTATAAGTGGGCACAATGTGTATATGTTGGTGGTGTCGACTTGGTGGACAACGTAGATGCAGAGCTTGCTGCGCTCGGCATGTGTTTTTTATATCTAAGTACATGCAGTAGATTTATTCATAATGTTGGGACACTGTGCTTTGAGAAACCAGCTATTAGTTAATTGGTTAGGGTGCAGCAGGAGGGCATGGTGTGAGGATGTCTTTGTATATCCATCTGTTAGACCATCAAGACATGTTGGAGTGGAGCGCTGTATCAACCTGGCCCCACCCACCATATTTCATACACACAAATTGTCATAACTGCATCGATACGAGTATAGACTGACACCCAACTTTTGGTTTGTTTATACATTGTTTCATTCATAGTTTTTTACAGTTGAGGCAATATGGCTCAGTGTATAAACGTTTTCGAGGATACCCTCGACCTCCTGTAAATAGTTTTACAAACAACATGTACACAATAGTTTACTGTAGTCACTCTTAGATGGCGACTGTGCTGTCCTCCGCTGTCCCGTTGGATCAGGAATGGCAATGAGAGGGGCGGTACCAAACGTGTGCACGCTTGACGCTGCGCTTTGAAATGAGCCGACTGAGACCGGGAGGTGTCGAGCGGATGCCACACTCTCGCTGACCTGGTAAGCGACATAACTAGGGACGGTAATCTGCCTTTTAATTTTAAACCAGTTTCTTTTTTAAATTCTATTGAGGCTGCATTAGTAAGAACAGAGCGGTAGTAGGGAGCCTAGTGGGTGGATGTGAGATACATACCCCGATTCATTTAAAAGTTGGTGGCACTATACCTGATGGTGTCGGATGGTGTTAGAAAGTAATGAGCATATTGAGCAGAGAATATGTACAGCTTTTTAAAAAAAAAAACACAAAGTGGGAGCTTTTTTTTTAAAACACCGAGTGAGAGAATTGGTATAATACGGGCTAGTAGCTCATTTCCGTATTATTTCACAGGCTGACGTTAAGCAGCAGTGGTGACAGACTTTGCGAGTGTGGTCATGCGCACATTCACAAAAGAGGGGGTTGCAGGTATGCCCACGATGGGCAACAACCCTGTAATTATACTCATGAGTTGAAGGTGGCTCCTATACTAACTGTGTATTTTTATACCTTGCTGACTGATTTATGTTGTGTTGTCTTTGTCTCCTCCGGGTAAAAAAAATATATAAAAATCGTTGCAGTGTGGCGAGAACTGACCCTTGCCCTGAAGAAATTGCTGTAAGTTTATCTTTGGTAATGAAACATGTTGGCCCTCTATAAGACAACAGATAGTAGGCAACAGTGTGTTTTGGTTTTAATGTGAGCAGAACCACAGCACATAATAAAATAGAATAGCCAGTGGATGTTTAGCTCGTTTTTAGATTTGGAATAGTGGTATTCATATTCAGATCCCGTTACCTCCTTATAGGGTTGGTACAGTCGGCACACGGATAAGGTATTCGAGTGCTGGCATTACGGTACACCACACTGAGCACGTTGGTCTTTTTCTTACTTTTCTACACTTTTTTTGTTGTGGTTTGGCAGCTGCTAATGATGAGAACCTGAGTGTGCAGGTGAGAACCTATCTGCATACTCCCATGGTGTACTCCTGTGAGGCACTGCTAACCTTTTCACCACTTTTTCTTACCTGTTGATGCTTCGCACTACTGAGTGAGATTGACTGGGGGAGACTGAGTTCATTATAAATTGTAGAAAGACAAACACGGATTCCCTATAACAGACCGTATAATTTTAGCTGCTGTTTACTCTCACAAACTTGTGTGACCAAACTATGATGAAGGGATTTCCAAGATTCATGTTCAGCTAAAGGATCAGGTCTATATTGTGTTGTAGTAAACAGCAATCAAACAAAACATACAAATCCGCACTCGAAGCAACAAAATCGCAAATTAGCTGTGAAGAATTTGCATATTTCTTTACATCCAAGGCCACGTCTCTGGAATGTGAGCTTAAGTCAGCAGCTCCTACATGGGAGGCCTCTCAACCAAATATTTCTTCAATGCCCAATGATTCAATGCCCAAAAACAAAGCTTATTTGTCCACTTTTACGCTATATGACCAAAACGACATCCTGAAAACCTTATCGGCCATTCAGCCCAACAATCACTTCAATGACCCACTCCCTGCAAAATGTGTGCCTCACATAGACCAGGAGATCATCCCCAGCTTGACATCGATAGTCAATACTTCTGTGTCTCAAGGATCTTTCCCAGACTGTCTAAAAATGGGACAAGTCCTTCCCATCATAAAAAAAACGACAGAGAATCCCGCTGAACCTAGCAACTTTCGGCCAGTATCCAACATACCCCTATTAGCTAAAGTGATTGAAAATTGCATTCAGCAACATCTAAGTCAGCACATATCTCAATTCCAACTACTAGACGATTGCCAATCAGGATTTAGACCAAACCATAGTACGGAAACGGCAATTCTGCACATAGTAGATGACGCATTACTCGCTCTAGACCAAAATAAAGCATGTCTGTTAATCTTGCTTGATATATCATCCGCGTTTGACACAGTTAACCACGAGTTGTTGCTTGAACGTCTGGAGAACAGGATGGGTTTTTCTGGGAACGTTCTTGAATGGTTCAAGTCCTACTTGAGGAATACATCTCAAAGATTTCTGGTGAATAAGAACCTGTCAACTTCATCCCTCATTCAGATGGGGGTTCCTCGAGGATCAACCCTCTCCCCATCACTATTCAACTTATATGTGGAACCACTAAGGGAAATACTCCACCGTGCCAACATCCTTTGCCACATGTACGCCGATGACAGGCAGATTTACATTAAGATCTCCTCCTTGGAGGAGATCAGAACAATGAACAAGGCTCTACGGGAGACGATGCAATGGCTAACAAGAAATCAGCTTAAACTAAATGCAAAAAAAACAGAATTCCTCCTAATTTCCCCCACTTAAAGCCTGCCCAACATAAAAGAATGGACCAATTTGATCACTGCACTCAATTGCACCCCGATCATCGTAGAATCAACCAAATCTCTAGGAATAACGCTTGACCAAAGTCTGAACATGCAGTCATACATTAACACGCTGGCTAAAAATGCAAGATTTCACCTGAGCTACATTAAGAAATTGAAACCTTTCATCGAAACGGCTGACCTCAAAATGGCAGTTCAGGCATTAGTAATCTCGAGGATCGAATACGGATGTACAACACTTTCTGGGCTCCCCAAAATTGCAACAGCACCACTAAAAGCCTGCCTCAACACAGCAACAAGGCTTATAACAGGGTCCAAAAAATTCGACCACATCTCTCCTCACCTGAAAGCACTGAACTGGCTACCTTATGAAGCCAGAATTCAGCTCAAACTGGCGTGCATAACACACAAAGCTCTACACTTCAAGTCACCAAGATACCTAGCGCAGAAACTGGTGATCTCTGGGGGAAACAGATAATCAAGGAGCGCCAGAGATCTTGTGCTGAAACTACTGATTTCCCGCAACAAAAAAAATCTTACAACAGAGCGTTCTCAGGTGCCGCACCAAGAATATGAAACTCGCTACCTCCAGACCTCAGAAGGTTACCCAACCACGCAAGATTCAAGAAAGAAACTAAGATCTTCTTAATGAGTAAATTCCTACCGTAAACATGACCGAGCATCCACACATGGCTCGCCCAAATCCTCTCGCCCAAGGTCACAAGCGCTTTTCACCAAGAGCTAATTTCATTTGTCCTTACAGGGTTTTGCTTCCCTTGAGGACATGGTTCCTATAGTCTTACAGCCTGCGAACGTTCTATAGCAGTTATCAAAAGATGTAGCTGTGACAACTTTGAACTGGACTAGAATATTTTAAATATCATAGAGAACCCTGTACTGGAAAAGTTTGTACTGGAAAAGTTACCACGTCCTAAACTGTGAAGCGTTATATACCCTACGGTGTCAAGTTCCTATACAAAACACTGAATAAATAAATAAATAAACTCTTCTGGCTCCTGATGAACTCAGTACAGCTATGATGTAATGAACTGAGTGTATTGCAGTGAAGGCTGCTTTAAAATGTTGAGTTCTCAGTTGCATGCAAACGAATAAAGACGTGTGATACCATACGCTGTGTGTGGCATAGTCACTGATGGGTACCCTGGCTGGGAAGACGCTACACACACGGGCTGTTTTTTGTCAGGGCCAACTTGTCCTCGATCAGAGATTGCCTCTTTGCGCTATGCTGTGTTACTTACTCATCTCCCCTACTGCTTTCCTTCACAGACTCGCATTGCTAAACGGGGACGCAAGCTGGTGGATTACGACAGCGCGAGGCATCACTTTGAGTCCCTGCAGAGTGCGAAGAAGAAAGACGATGCCAAAATTGCAAAGGTAAAGAGCCTGAGCTTGAAGCATTGCTAGATGACTATGATGCTTATGAGAGAACATGGGGACTGTTGGGAGATTATGAAACCTCTTTATATGCCAGCCCGGGACTGTTTGTTTTGATTAATTTTTTTTTACAGCATGAAAGTATCTTGAATGAGCAGTAGTATAAGAAAAGTTACTGAAACTGAACCTTGAGGTTAGAGGGAATGTAGGCATATGAGAAGTTGCACCGCGCTCTTCAGTGGGGTAAATTGAAGGCATGGAATAAAACTATCACGGGGGCACCCATGGGCAGAAAGTCTGCAGGGGTCTCTCACAAGGACAGCAGGCAGACTGTGTTTAGGGAGCACTGCTGGGAGGGTGAGAAACTGATTGCGGTCCTTGCACAGAGTGTTGGAAATATTCTTACAAAGTGAAGTCCAGCAGATGAACTAAGGGCAGTGGGCCTTCTAGATGCAGTGATAGGTTTGATGCTGTGCATGGGGACGGCGAGGCCACTAGGCTTGAACTTGTGCTGAGTCGCTGTAGTCTGGCACAAGACCATACAGTGCTGTCCAAAGGGGGGGGGGGGGAGGGGTTGACTGATTAATATTGTTGGCAGACCGATGTGGGGTTACTGTTGATGGCCTTCCCCCTCATTGGTCAACACCAGAGCTTGAAGAGTAGGGTGCCTAAAAGAATACAATGTGAAGGTGAAGTCTGGTGTAAGACAGAGCCCCCGGGCTAAGTATATGAGAAGGAGCACGGTGGCGGGGTGGATAGGTGTGCGGATCTCTGGCGGCTGAGTACCAGGCGCCCCTTGACGCTGGAGGGCACAGAGCGACCTCAGGGGGGATCAGCAGCATGGAGCGAGGAGAGCAGAGGAGAGGACTAACGGGAGCATGGAGGCGAGGAGGAAGCCACGGCGACCGCTTAGAAGCTACTGGGGCAGGAGGCTGAAGAGGGGTGGGGTTGGGGTAAGTACCATGACTGGGAGAGAAGTGGAAGCACACATGTGGGGACATGGTAACTCGCAAGAGCTGGGGGGTGGTCCACAAGCTTAGGAGCATCTGAGCAGGCAGCTGAATAAACCGAGGAAAGAAAGCCATGTATTTATGGGTTTAGGAGTTTATAAAGCTATTTGTGTAGCTGTCCGGTTACTTTGGAGCTCTCGAGATGGGTTTAAACAAGCATTGGCATAGCCAATAGGTCTCGCCTTTGGGGCCTTATAAGTATTTAGTTATGCAGCACAATATCCTTGGTGCAACAACACCAACTGTTGCATGGCCAAACACTTATAAGGTCCCAAAGGCGAGACCTGTTGGCTATGCCAGTGCTTGTTTAGCAGTAGTAACTTGCACTCTTAAGTTTGGCTCCACTCCTTTTTCATGGGGCAGAGATGTGTAAGTGTACACTTTTGAGTAACTTTACACTTGGATTCTGTGAAAAAACGTAAGCAGTAAATTTACTTAAAGGTGTAAGAGTAAACTTACACAAGTAACTTACCCATAAGTGTAATTTACTTTTGTGAATAGCGCTGTGCAACTTTAGATCTGGAAGCTCCAAGTCAGCAGTGGGAGCTTCAGGTCAGATTGGAGTAAACCTAAGTTCATTCTTTGTCCGGTACGCACTTCCTACTAATAAATTAAAATTGCATAGTTTTCTATCTTGCCATGAGGCAGTTCATCTGCTGTGTTTTTACAGAGTGCATTTAAGCAAAACATATTGACGTTAATGACAGTAACGGTACAGATCTAAAAGAAAGGGAAGTTACTGGTTAAAAAGCCACATTTTAATTGACTTTCCTAAATATGATTAGGTTGGGTTTCAAGCATATGGTAGACAGTTACATGCTTTGGCTGCTGCAACATTAAAGGATCTGTCCACATAAGTTACTGTTATACACAAGGAATTCATCAGAAACAAATGGAGAGAACTGGATTGTTGGTTAGGAGGAGAGACAGGAAAGTATACAAGCAGAGTGTCAACATCGTCACAGAAAGAGGAGAGAGCACGTAGCGGATTGCGGATGATGATCAAAATGAAAATTAACATCAAAAGTGAAAAGGTCAGAAGTGATGGTGGAGTAAAATGAGGGGGATGCAAGAAGGGAGAAAGAAAATGGCCATCCCACTGTTAGGACTGGAGGAAAGTGGTGTGTGACAGTAAGTTGAACAGGAAGTAGTAAGGGTGGCTGGACTTACGAAATTACAAAAAAAATACTCTTTTATCAGTAACTCAAAGAAAGGGAAAAATCAAGTAAAGGAAAAGTTAAAGACTAAATGTGGATTTTTTACTAAGGTATTGACCATTCCAGACACTGATCAAAATGGTTTGGGAAAGGATGGAGAAAGAGATAGGTATGCCAATTATACTGGAACAACAGTGTAAAGAGAGACAAAGAGGAGCAAGGTGTGAATAGTGAGAATAGGGTAAATGGAGTACAGTGCAGGAAGTGAAGATGTGGATGTAAACAGACGCGTGATCAAGGACTAGGCAACAATATATAAACATTACTGAAGAGGGAGGGTGAAAGAATAAAATGGGCAGTGAGAAGTTAAGAGTTCCCGGCTTCTCGGTCATCATTCACTAAAGGTAGATACAGGAGCAGACTTTCAAGACTACAGAAAGTGAGACAGGGACGTGTGAAAAGGAGAGGGTGCTTCTCCACAGAGCAGGCTTGTCTTGTTCCCTGTATGCAGCAGAGGTTGCTGTGGCATTGTTACGCCCCCAAAGGAGACAGCTTTGGTGAGAAACCGAACCAGCCACCTCCCAGGAGAAGAGAGATATGGGCTGACACTTTTTGGAACCAAGGCAGAGTAAACAGGGTACCCCCATTAAAAGAGGAGCCTGTGTTCATAAAGCTATTGTAAGGGACAATTGCTCCTCTTCACTGTAGTATTGCATCTAATATTATGAGAACCTATTACTTAATTTTAATGAGGCGATAAATCAACTTGCATAGATAGGAAAATCAAGTTCGTGTTTCCTACATTAACTGATGGAACACTAGCAAAGAAGAGGGGCCGATTTGGCTTGCTATACCTCTTGAGCAGCATCCATTCTCCGCTGTACCACCTATTTAGAATCAGGGGGTGCTCACGATTACCAACTTGGAAGGAAGAAAAAAAGGGATTCCAGAAATGTTCAGTCATCACAGTCTCTCGTGTTCTCAGTCACTTCTGGGGGCTAAAAGGTAAACAATAACAGAGGTCACAGAACATTTGCCTAGGTGGTCTGTGGACATTTTCCCTGCACACCCCCGAGTTCTGTGTAAGGGAGTGAGGTGTCTTGCCGCCTCAAGAAACGCTGGGAGACCATTTGTGGATATTTTCTTAGCCACCAAGGGTTCCTACGTGGGGCACTTTTTTCGGTGTTTGCGTGGCTCCTCCATTAGGGACCACACAAGCGCAGCCAAAAAAATGCAGAGGATCTCGGGGGACAAAATACGAAAAGAATGGTAGGGTGGGAACTCTGGATAAAGCACGCACGGATTTCAGTAAACAGAGGCATGATATTTCATGGTGAATGAGGGGCGGACAACTGATGAGGGCGCGGTCAAAATCCAGGTGAAGTATTCTGAAGATTTTGCAATCCTGTCCTTCGCAACACCAAAAAACCCATAAAAAAACAAACCTAATCGAGATTTGGAAACCCTTCCGTCATTTCGGCATGATGCTGATCTACCTGCGCCACTAAAAGCTCTCAACATTTAAGCTGTAACCTTCACTAGCAAAGTGAATAGGTTATAATCGCAGTGTAAACATGGAAGGCTTTAATCCTCTGCCAGGAATCTAATATTTCAGTCGCACAGACAAGAGGCGCACTGAACAGAACCCGGGGGCGCGTGCCGCTTAGGAACAAGGAAGCCCGCGCCGGGGTCCAGTCACCGCGCGCACCGTCAGTGCACTAGACGGACGTCAGAACACACTGAAATCAACATCAACAGCCTGTGAACACTGTGTTTATAGCGTGACTGAAATTGCAATCAAGCGCCAATGTGCATTCATTAAGTGTCAGCCTCTCTCCACTACCCACGGGTGTGTCTCTGTTCTCCATTTAGCGCGCCAGAGGCAAAAAAAACAAGCTTTGCCCACGAAAGTCATTGCGATCACGATCGCTGCGAAAGCGAAAGTGACCGCGATGACGCGCTAGTGCTGCTGGCTGGCCTAGAGCATGGCGGCGCTGTAAAGCCATATGGCTGCATTGCGCGCGTGCACGCCTCGTGCACTGTAGCTCTATGCCAGCGGTAGCACTTTGAAAAGTCCCTTACAATATGTCTCTCCGAGCCAGCGCAAGCGCTGGGCTCAGCGAGACCTAAAAAAGTAGACTTTGAATAGGGAGGAAGGAGCAATTAAGAGAGAGATCAGAAGAAAATCAGCCCTGTCTGACCTTCTTTAATCGCGACCCCGTGTTGAACTGAAGGCAAGCCTGGACAGTTTCGTTTCCAGAAGTTTCCTTAACCACTTGTGATTGGATTCAAATATTTGTTTCCTCCTCCTGAAGGATTGTTGAAGCTGCTTTCAGGGCAGAACTGCTAGGGCTGCGCCTGCTGAGGTGGAGACCGATCTGGCTGCATTGCTCTGTAGCCTGGCAGTGAATTTCTCCAGAGACCACTTTACATTATGTTACAATAGACCAGACGTTCCATGCAAGTGTGACTATTGGCTCAACCAGGCGACAATAATAGTCCGAGTAAGGGAGACATAGAGGCTGTAAAAGGGGCGGGTCTATCAGTCCACATTAAAAGGGGTAGAAAGAGAGGAAGGACAGTAGGGGCCTGAGCATGAGTAGCAGTGCAAGAGGGAGCGCGGAAGAGAGCCGCATTTTGCAGTGGCACCCTATTCTGCGCCAGATGCTTACACTGAAATCAAATTCAACCACATCTGGACTCGAGGAGCTCCTTGGACATGCAGCCCCGTACAACCCCAGACGGTGAAGACGCGCCCTGCATAACTGAAATCAGTATGCCACTCCTACACCGCATGTGATGCACCCACATACATTCACTAGGTGTCTTACACTGTGGGCTTGCCAAGGCCTGGTCAGTTGTCTTCCAGTGCTTGTGTGTGTGAGGAGCTTTCCAAAAGGCAAACTTCAGTTTGACTCGAGCGCTGAGAATCGTGAAGGAGTGAGGAGATGTGTAGGGTCCGACTATGTATAAGGAACCCACAGAATCGATTCGGTTTGCCAAGCACAACGGCCGATGACCAGTTGCATCAAATGTCATTTAATATTAAGCATCGAATGTTAAACATGGAAGGGTACGAGCTGGGACTGCTAAAGGGGGAGAGACTGCACTGCTCGAGTCTATGGGAAAACTGATGTTCCTTGTGTGAAGTCGCCCAGCTCTGACGTTCTCTGTAGACGTACAATATCTATGCTAAAAGGGAGTACGCATAGAAGTGGGATAGGAAGGAGCATTGCCCGTCTAGAGCATGTGTGGGAAGTGCACGTAAATAAAACTGAATCGTACAAAATAAAAATCCTGCTTTTAAGGCCTCGATCCATATGGGGTAATTAAACCCAAGCTATTTAAAACGGGAAATTCTCTTGTTATCTTAAGTTTTATTTGCTCCTCGGGGCAGAAGTCGCCAGTTTTCAGTGAATTTTGCTAGACTGTTGGTAACCAAGGCAACTGATTCACTCGGCATCTCCGCACACGTAAAACCCTGATAATTATACAATTTCTCCTAGTCGGGGGTGGTGATGCAGACAAGCTGCCACCAGCAACTGCTCTCTGGTGCCAGTATGGAGGCGACCAGGTGTCCAGCAATAATAATTACAGATTTTCTCTTGAGCTACTGATACCCTGCAGTTATATAAACTTGCTGTCCCTATAGCTTGGTTCTCTCTCACCCCCCACGCACGTTTTAAGCTTAAAGTAGAGTTAATGTTTAAAAAAAACTCGGAAATTCATGTAAAACCACACAGTTAAAAGGCAGTTAAGATTACAAATTAAACAGGAAAAATCGCAGAAATTTCTAAGTTCGAGTTAGTGCCACAATTTATAACTCGCACAATAGCCATGCAAACCAGAACTCTCACCCCTAATGCAGTGCTCGCGACTCCACCCTTAATGCGATGACAAATGTTATAATCGTCAGATGTGATTACATATCCCAGTACTGTCACCGCTCGGAAAGAGACTACTGTGAGTGTACTGTTATTTATGGGTTTGAATATGTGATTTTATTTCATTACATTTAGATTTTAGGTGCTCCTTTCTATTGGTATGAGTATAGTGAGGTCCTAAGCATTGTATTGTATGTGTGTGACTCCTTCTACTCTTCACTTGCTGTCTCCAAGCCACCTCCACCTCCGGCCGCCATCTGAGGCTGGTAGGAAGCAGAATTCAGCATCGCCTCGAGGGCGGGCATGAGGTTACTTCAGACTTGTGTCGTCCCGTCTGGAGGTAGGATGGAGGTTTGGAGAAGGCCGATGGCGCCTCCTGCCACTGCTAAGGAGTGATGTAGAAAAGTTTCCGGATCCAGTAGAGCACCTTCCGAGATTCAGAAGGTGACACCAGAAAGAGAGTCACCAAAGCGAACTTTGTTTGAGAACCTTAACACTTTTGCAGCGGAGCTTATGTTGGTCGGCTTGCAGCACGCCCATTCCAGAGTGCAAGTAAGTCTCCAAGGGCAATGATATGATCCCTCTGGCTAGAAAATGAAAAACACAGGTTTTGTGTCTTATTCCTAGCTAACCATTGAAAGTTAATTCAACACTCAACTGCAGTTATTTCATGCTGCTCGCGAATCCTCCAACATTTCTAAAATAGATGAGCAACCACTGTCTGCAGCATTATAGGACCTCCTGTCACTTTTGTGGCCTGCTCATGGGAGCACACAAGAAACCGAGGAACCAGCTCCAGAACATTTGGAATCATGAGACCAGAACTGTGGCACACTTGGCTAATTTCCATTACGTCTTCCCACCGCCTTCATACCCTTGACTGGCTTCCCATTAGTGAACAGTGTTCTGAAGTTTGGTAAACTTGCACAAGTATTTACATCGAGAAGGTCCTCGGTGCTAAACTAATCTCATTTCTTTGTGTTTTCTTGGAAAAGACTTGCTGTTTGTGCAGGCCAGCCTTGCATGTGTCGACCCATTTAGGAAGAAATCCTTTGGTATCTGAGTCCTGGCCACAGACAAAAATACGAAAATAGTGGAGCGACCTTCCGTTCAATTTTTATAAACCGCAGCTCTGAAATTATTTCAAAGATGCTAAAATTCACACCTCTTTCCTGCTTTCTAGACTCGACATGCCAGTTTTTTTTTTTATACTTCAAAATGTCCCACTTCCCTGTCCTAAAATGTTGGCATGTATGGTTTGACGCCTTTATTATTTATTATACTGATGGAAATAGTATTTTTTATTTATGTAGTGTTCACCCCACAATTCTACCATTTCACTAGTATCCAATCTAATAATATCCCATTTACGGAGCTTGAAAGGATGGAAGGCCAAGTTAACCTTGCCAGGGTTTGAACACATGGTTTGTAGATCAGTATAGAGCGGTTACTAAAGCCTTCTCATGTGCACCGGAGGTTGCGGAGCACAGGCAGAGCAGAAGCTGCAATAGACGATTTGATGTTTCATTAACCCCTGGCTTCTCACCCGTGCACGCTTTTGCTCATTCGTGTGCCTTCTGACGTGCTTCCGCACTACTGGCTCCCGACTCCACATTGAAGGTGTACAACCAAAAGTCTGTTTCTGCTCCCCATATTTGCTTAGTAACTAAACACACTGGTACACCCCTCTTTGGGCATGGTCATCTTATTTTATTTAAGGTGTTGAATACTCAAGACTTTTATTTGTAACCCTGGTTTAGTGGCATGGCACAATGTGTAATCTTGGGCAAATTACTTCATTTATATCTAAGACTGTCTCCTTCCTCTCTTGAATTTTAGGCCTGTATTGGGAGATGCCTATTGTCTAGGGAACCTCAAACTGCAAAGTCAAGTGATTTTTCCGCTTTTGGCCAACGTTTCAACCAAAAATTCACTTCTGCTGACAACCGAGCCTGAAACTAGCACATTAGCCACGTCTGTTATGTCATGAGTAAAGGAATCTGTCATTCTCAAGGCTTTCCCCTCAATGTAAAACTAGTGACGGGAATCCCGAGAGGACTCCAAACCAGGATTGTAGATGAAAACTACAGATTTTTTTTCACTTTTCCAGTCTTGTGCTTTAATGACATTTGATTCACAAGACATTTTATTGAAAAAAAGATTGTAGCATTTATCGCTGTAGGAGCACATTCTCTGCATGCATTCCTACTATTCAGGGTCAGGCGCAGACGTTTACAAGTTGTTTTTCTTCTAAGAAATCTTTAGAGTCATAAGGTATATAATGACTCGTCCCTCAGTTGGCAATTTGCATAGTATCAACTCCATGTAGATGTGTTTTTTCTGCCATCACTTTCAGACATGTACTGGCCGTGGGTCCGTGTTTGGTGACTTATCGCTCTTTCTTTTAGAATTAAATCGTTTTTATTGACACTATGCATAATAGAAGCCATACACAGCAAGCTGCCTACAATCCTAATGGGCCGGCCGCAATGGTGACACAGACCAGATAAATGCAATTAACCAATCATCAAATTTTGAGTGTGACTATGGGTTACACAGCTAGCCACCTACAAACCATCTAGGGCCGGCCGTGTCATCTAGAGATCATGGGATGCAGACATATACCAAAAATTCAATTGTATCGGACATCGCCGAAAGACTTGCTGGACCACCCCCAATAATCCTCCTCATTTCGAGGCAGCTGCTAGCCATGCTGGGCCTCGTTTCAGAACTTCAAACATGAAAAAAAACCAAAGAATAAAAAACACAAACCTCTTACTTTTGGGGCCAACCAGTCGTTTTGACTTCAGCATCAATGGAAAAACTCAACTTAACTTCGTTCTTTGGACGCTGTACCACAGACACATCTCTCATCGACGCCTAATCTCCAGGGCCTCGAACCCTTACCTTGGCTCTGCACCCTTTGCCTCGAGGAATTTGTCTCAGAGAATGTGTGCAGAGTAAGGGGATGGGTACCCTTCCAGTACTTCCCACAGCACCATGCAAAATTGCCATGGACTGACCATGAGGTGTGCAAATTCCCCCCCCCCCTCCACCACCATCACGATGACACCACATGTAAGGTCTGGCCTCACCTTCCTGTGGAAGAAGGCATTTCAGTACCGACATGAGTAAAGATGGGCACATCAGAGAATGCAGAGCCAGCAGTCTGACGACAACCACAACATCTTCGGGGAACACAATGATGAAGGTCAAGAAGCGGAAGCAGGCTTTTTGTGGCCCAGCCGGAGGTGGCCTTCTCCTCTGACTCTGAATCTGAAGAGGGGAAGCACTAGGCCCCTAGTGCCTCTTAGCTACTGAGTATCCCAGATAAAGGGTAAACAACTTTTTCCCTGCAGGTAATTACAACGCGGTCGTTACAACCACCGCGTTGTAATTTCGCATACCATTACTCCGCAAGTCGGAACAACGACTTGCGGAGGGGAGAAGAAGGTGTTGGATTAAAAATCAATTATACTATTCCAACATCCAGCGCCCCCCCTCCGCAAGTCATTGTTACGATTTGCGGGGTAATGGTATGCGGAATTACAACACGGTCGTTGTAACGACCACGTTGTAATTCCCTGCGGGGAAAAAGATTGCGTGATAACGACGTATATTCCAGATAAAGACTTCGAACAGGAGTATGGGTGACAAAGAGCCACCTATCGGGCCTCCATAACAGACTCGTGTTGAGCCAGAGCTCTGTCCCTAAGGGGGTCTGGTGTCGAGTCCTTACACTAAGACTCAGACCTATGGGCATCCACCGCCTTCAGGCTCTAGTCAGCACTGATTGAAAGCTTCAGAGCCACCAACACTCCTCAAGACAACACTGACCACTTTTGACCTTCAAGCCTGAAAATGCTGCAAATGCTTCGGACCCCTTGAATCAGTAGACCCCTTCAATGTTGGCACTTAGGTCAACATCAGCACTGTAGCCGCTTTCTAAGAACGAAGACTCCATTGTTTTCAAGAGCGCACTCCACTCTAAAGACGCCTTCCATGCAGTGAAGCCCCCTCCAGCTCCCAAGCACAAGAGGTGTAAGGACTGGAACACTAGCCCCCTTCAGTGCACCCCCACCTGTTCCTCCTCCACCAACACCACCACTGCCATACACATTGCCTCTTCCATATTCGCCAGAAGGTTCCTCCTACTCTTACAGGGAAGGAAGCCCACCACATCCTGCTTGACCCTCTAGATCCTACGTAAGACCCAGAGACCACAAATGACTTGTGGGACGACTACAATATCAATCCTCCAGGAGATCCTGACCTGGATAATTATCTGGTTTATGGCATCACCCCCAGGCAAAACCACAGTGTATCATGAGGTGATAAAGAGGGCGGACACTTTTCATAAGATGGACATGCATGTCCTCCACTAGGATGATGACTAGCTCATGGAGATGCTGTCCAAGACACAGAGCACAGTGTAGTTCCTCAGCATGTTGAAGGGTATGTTAATATCAATCCCAGACACCTTCAAGGTACTTGTAAACGGACGGCTGGTAACTCCCCAGTTGAAGACAAAATCTAAACCATCTCCTAACAACCCACCGTGCATAAGGGGGGGGTCATGTTCCTTGTAATCCATACTGTGTGAAAGTGATCAACAGCTCAGGCTACAGCTATGCTCCTCTTCCTGACAAGGAGGCAAGAAAATTGACGCTTCAGGGAAAAGTGGTAGCAGCGCAGGTGGCCGGCTACTGTAGAATCCTAAACTCTATTGGCCTGCTATCCCGGTACAATGGGGCGCATTGGAGTGAAATGCAGGCGCTCTTCAAGCACCTCCCAAATGAGCATCGAAAAAGAGGGAGCAGTTGATGGAGAAGGGTTTGACCATCTACAATGCCTCCATTTGCTGTGCCCTGGAAGTGGCTGCCACCACAGCAGCCTCAGTCCATGCAGGTAACAGCGGTGGGGCCGGGTAAAGAGGGATTTTAAGGGATGATACAGAGGGAAAATTAAATAAATCATTAATTTCCCATCCATCGTCCCTCGACCACCTCCCCCCCCCCCCCCCACACACCTTACACGGCCCAGCGATGTTACCTTCACGGACCACGGATTCTCTGAGGCCATGTGATCTGCTTCTTCGTCTGTGTGCTGAGGTGCTGCTGAACTCTGTTTTATGGATATAAAAAGCGTGGGTCTGTGTGCCTTGGCTTCTCTGTGAGATGCTTGTCAAGGGTCCGCCCCCCATAATCCGCACACACACTGGCCACACCTTTGTTTAGGATTGTTTGTGGGTATTGGCTCCTTGAAAACAATATCAAGCAACCCTGGTGAAGAAGCTAGAACTGCTGTCCAGGTGGTCAGTAAACCGCTTACTCACTGTTACTTGACATTTGTAGAGAAAAAAAAAGGTTTGATAATGAGTTTAGAATTAAACGTACCTCTTCAAGCACAATTTTCATTTCCTCAGAAGTGATGGCATAGTCCTACAATATGGTTTCACGATTCGTGATTCGTGATGTTCTGCAGCAGTATTTTCATTTTAAGTAGTACAATGCATTGTGAGTACAATCTAGGGGTATCTTATGTGGAGGCCCAAGGTACCGACCCCTCTAAGAAGGCTGCCTGAAAATGCAAGAAAAACAATGCAGCTGGAGTGACCAGATGCCCGCCAATATCACCACGTTACTAGAGTTTCCACCATTTGTCAGACCCAGAGAGTTCGATGTAAACCTCCCTAGCGACCCCTAGACAAAGCTAGGCACGTGCCCGCCTCACACGATACTCATCCTGGAAAGGTAGTAGGGGGTGCTGGGTCCGTTAAAGAAGGCCACAGTTCAAGCGGAGTAAACTCACATAGTAGCCACCAGATGGGGGAGTAACTGTGGGACCATTCCAATGATCTATCATGTTATTACGTTGTGTCTTCTATAGTATGTAATTAACCTTTCTTGTTTGTTGCTCTTTGCAGTGGGCCTGCTGTTGATTTGTGCCGCCAGCTGCAGCGTGGCACCAGCCACCTGGGGCATAACTACTAATTCCCCTGACCTGCTGCCGGGGGTCTTCTGCCTGCCCTTTTCTTGCCTTGCTGTTTTCACCCCGGTGTGTGACGTTTTCCCTGTGGACGGGCTCTTACGTATCTCTTTCTGTTTTTTTGTCTTTGTGGTGCTGCAACTTTACCAACAGCCTGTTTCGCTGCTCGAAAAGGCGGCGCCCCAGTGGTGCCAGGGAAAAATACAGGCGCATCTTGTTGCTCAGACTAATCTGCTCCGAAATCAGGTGAATGCCAACCTTCCCTAACAACAACCCTAACCTAAACCTTAACACCTCGAACCCCTCTGAACCATGACACCTACCGTAGACTCAACCCTAACCTCTAACCCTGCATGTGCTTTGGGCGCCTTTGTTGCTGTGATTTAGCATGCGACTTGTAACAGCATGTGTCAGTCTTTATTCTGGCAAATAACTGAGTAACGCGATTCTATGAATATTTGATATAAGCTAGAAGTATAATATAATAGTATTTGTCCTGGAATTGTTAATGTAATTTTCGTGTACTGTGAACGATCTTGGAGTAAAAATCTCTAATCTTTTTTTCTTTTCTTATTTTTGGCATTGGCCCTCCAGAGCTGGAGGGCAGTGACTTCACTTCTTACAGAATACATTTTCTGCATTTTTGGGACAATTTTGCTGGCTTTTTTTTTATTAACAGGGCTTTTATCGGGGTAATTTATATTGTATTCTGCTAACGTTTTCTTGATGCCTGTCAGGGTCATTTCCTTCTTTACTATGTTTCAATTGCTGCAGTCAGATTTCATCTGCATAAAGGACATCAGTGGCTTGTATAGGGGAGGGGAGGGGGCGATAAATTTAGCTCAGCCGGCGGATTTGGTGGAGTTTTGGCCACACAACGCAGAGTTCCAGGCAAGTTCCACCAACCACCACATGGTGGTGTTTTTTCTCACGCGCAGCTCGCCAATGGTAAGTTAGCAGGTGTGAGCAAGAATTGATATCCTCTGGTGCAATTTTTGGGCACCTGTAGGGCACCCAGCGAGATTTTCCCAATGCGGGCAGTCACGACCGGTCACCGTGAGAAAGCTGCTGCTCGAGTAGAAAATCTACTCGAATGGCAGCAAAGCAGCAGCGCCCTCTGGCGCATTGCATGGTGCTGTTCGTGCTGATTTTACAATGCAGAACAAGCGCTCAGCGTTAAAAATAAGCGAGCAGCGCAGCATGCTGATTTCACCCCGTTCACAGAACACAGCGGAATCTCATGGAGTTTTCATGTAACTCAATGGAATTCCACAGAGTGAAACTCCTTAAGTTCCACCCACCCCTAATTTTGAGGTGGAAGAAACTTGTGGGTGTTACAACATTCAACTTGTGGGTGTTACAACATTCACACCACATCTGCAGAATGATTCGGGAAATAATTGGAGTCCAAAGATGGTGAAGGGTATTGGTCTGGTTCTTGGGAGGCCATTAAGGCAGACAATAGAATGTCTGGAGAGCTTCTGCACATTATAAAACGGGCATGGCATTGTCAATCAGTTGTGCTTACCTTTAAATGCAAACACAACCAACTGGCATTGGCATTGCTTGCATTTAGTAGTCTTCAATCCCTATCGAGATCAATATTGTTATATCGTCCACATTTCTCTTACAGGTTTTCTAGTGACCAGTAGGTGGCATTGGAATGCAGCAAACTGATCTTTAAACATGGCTTTGTTTTCTTAGATACAGTGCAGTTTGGAGGAGGAGTAGTATACTGAGTAGATGTTCTCTGGCACATTTGCAATTGAGTACTCTGTCCGCCAAACTCCAAATCAGCCTCTAAATATCAGTAGTACCAGAATTACAGGCCTTTGCTTCACAAATTCAGGAACATGGTTGATGATCCGAATAGATCAATGTATAACACCAACTGTCCTTGAGGAATACAGTCCTATATGGTCTGCAGGGGTATCAAGGACGGCGTGGGAAGGCCAAGGTCCTGTAATATGTAAACTTTTTTTCTTCTGCCCATTAATTATAGTGCAAGTGGCAGTCTGGAATGTACTGTGCTGGCAGGGCACATTCATAGCGTGCACATGCACCCATCTTTCTCCGGCTCTGTAATTGATCTGGTTACAGAAGAGGCTAGGCTCACTTCACACTGTGACATTCACCATTGGGTGGGAAGATCTGCTCACCCATCCCCGGTGAGTGCCCCATTCTGCCCCCACACATCTGTGGGATAGTCATTTCTCTCAATGCACACTTGGAGCCCTCGGTGTGAATCAAATTGCCCGTCTATAAATGCATCAAACGTCCTGTTTACCACCAGCCAAGGATGGACTGACATTTCTTTAAATTACTCTCTGCCTGTGAGTTTACTCCTCGTGCAGATGGTAGATATTGTGTAATGGTACCCAGAAGGCCTTGCTGTAGTGCTGCTGGTGATCCAACAAACATACTACGCATGGAAGCAGAAATAATCCTGTTGTGCCTTTGAGAGATGCATGTACGAACAGACCGGGCTGGTTTTTGTTTTTATGCTGAGAATATGATTGGATGGGAATTTCTTGAGGAACAACCTACTTTAGGTCTTGGTCTAGGGGTCTGACTGTCTTTAACCTATACACTCCGTTCCCTGGGCTTCAAGCTTTGTTTATGATCGTATGTGCAGACTAACACAGCTGGCAAGAGCTTGCATGAGCTTGCAGTTATAGGGTCACCGATTGTCACAGTTCTCCTTCAAGCAGCCGATTACTCCAGATGTCCTGGGTCAAGCTGGCCGGATATGCTGCCTGTAGTCCCCCTCTCACAGTTTGATGCTCCTCTGAGGGAAAGTTCTAATGGTGATGCAGTGTTTTGGATTTCCTTGATGATGTGCTGTGTATTGCCAAACATAATGAAGACTGGTGATTAGAAATGCAAGACTTTTTCCAGGCAGTAACCACAATGGCTTGTATAAGCAGATAGTGGATATAGTTTGGCCTCCCTCCTCTGTATGAAGGTATATTGCTGTTCTGTAGCTTAATTCAGAAGAAGTTGCATGACATCCCATTTGGTAGGATTTTCAGTTGCAAAGTTTTTCATAAAGTGCTTGGAAAGTATTTTCCCTTAGTTTCCATGCTTCTGTTTAAAGCCTTAAGCTCGATTTGAGAGTTTTAGAAATACCCATGTGATTTGTTTAACCCTGTACAAATAATAAAAAAAACATTTTGTCTACTTTCTTTGTACGTGAATGAGTCCGTGAGATGAATACTTTTTTGTTCATCCTGGGCCTTTCCAGACTATCTTCAGCTCAGATCGATCGTCCCTGGCAGATCCAAATGTGTTCTGCAGCAGTATTTTCATTTTAAGTAGTGAATTTCAATTCCTGTTCTTTTGGCAAGGCCTCATTTGATCATAGCAAGACGTCTTAAGTGGATGTGCGTTGAGTCGGCTTAGATTTTATGTCGGCTCGACGAAGCCTCCAAGGTTGACACACTGGCTAGGGAGTTACCCTTGAAAAGGCCTTCATAAAAGCTGCCAATTTAATGCTGCATAATCTTCTGTGTTAAAAAGTGGTATTCAGTCACACACACAAATAGTTTGTGTTTGTCAGCAGTATACTTTTGATAGAAGTCTGTAAAGCTATCCCAGTGCTTGGGGCCATTTTATAACTGTGAAACCATTATGGCATGGACAGTTGGTATTGGCAGAGAAGGACTGATTTTTTTAAAAAAAATTTTTACTGACACCTTCCTTTAAAATGTCTTCACTCAAAATTTTCCTTTGTACCTTTTGAGAATGATCTCAACACTGGTACTCCATTCAATACGTAGTTCTCTGCTAGTGAAGGTAATGTGACAATTCTATGTATCCCATAAGCTCTAAAGAAGTATCTTCGCGTGACTATTTGGAGTCACTGCCTAGTCCTCCAACATGCCCCTGCAGAAGTGCGATGATTTTACCGGGTCTCATATCTTTACACATATGCCTAAAAAATAAGCCAACACAAATGAGTTGATCTGGAATTTTTCGAGTGGGATATTCCGAATAGAAATTTTGACTGTGAAAGTGCCGTCTTATCCTGTGAACCAGCATTGATGGAAATTGATAGTTATTGGGATCTTTCTCGGCCTTGCACTTTCTATGGTCGCGGCGATAACGTGGCTGATTTTGTGATATCAATCCTCCTTCAGAGTTTCATTGGTAATACTCACCAACTAAGTGTACGTGAGCTTTAATGATTTTCCATAAAAAATGTAGACATATTATAATGTTGTATTTATCATGTGATTGTAAAATTGTATTTACTGCTGTCAAACTTGTGGATGGTTTAACAGAGCGTCTCAGTTTTATCCTGTAAGCGGCCAGTCCAAACACTGAGCGGGAGGTGCTTTGGTGACTTGCTATCCTCTGCTGGGGAGGCTACTGATGCTGAGATGAACACTGGGGATTACTTTGTGATTCCAGAAGGGCGGTTTTACAAAAAGGCCTCTAAATCGAAGTTTCTTGTTTTCTTGTGTGAGGCATAGCACTGTTTGTTCTTTCTGCTATCATCTGTTTTTACAAGGCGAGTGTGTGCACGTTGTTATATATACAAGATTCCCTGTTAAGGGCTTTTCCTCATTTTTTTGATCTTTACTCATTTATTTAAACACTTCCATTTGGTGTGACTATTGTATTGGCCATAATGGTTTGAGGCACAGTTCTGTGTGACCCATGTCCATGAAGCCCAACATTCTTTTCACAGTGTATCACTAATTTCTGTTCCTCACTTTCCATTCAAACAAATCTGGGTGGATCAAAAATAATTTTTTTACAAATTATGACATTATTTGGACTGTCTTAAAAAAGAATCGTATCTGTGAGCCTGTTTTCAGCTTCGGCTCATTCCAAGCCGTTCTCTGATCTTGCACTTTTTATAAGATGTGGAGGGGTAGGTGCCTCATGTGAATGATACAGAATCCACTCTGAGAGACATGATGTGCTCCCGGGGCTTCTGAAAAATCGAATTATTAACCCCACCAGTAACACCTGAAGCACCTGTGTTTTACGAAGGAAAGGTACACACTGAGCCGTACACTGGGAAGTAAATAAACCCCTCCATAATTTGACTATACATGGAAGTAGTGTCTTCAGGGTCAGACCAATGGATGAGTGTTCTCAAGTTGCCTTTGAATGTTAAGCCATTGAAGGAGAACAGGAGTGGACAGTTCTTGACTGAGTGCAGAAAACATCTGCTCAGGGCATCTTAGCAAAGCATCAGTACAGAAGACTGGTCATGAAAATCAAACTGGCTTTGGGAGGTGTGGTCTTGACCACTGCTGCATGCTGCTACTTTTTACTCTTACAGCTTAGTTCGCCCTTTAAGAGCTGCAGAGGTTTCTTGGCTTTTTTGCAAAGGAGAGAAAAGGTGAGGTGCTTGAATACCCCTTGGTCTTCCATTCCCTTCAAGCTAGTTCTTGGCATGTGCAAGCTAAGCGATGGAATGAGGTACTGCAATATTTGATACAAGTTAATACATTATCTTCTCTTGCCATCCTAGAAAAACTAAGGTAGATCTAAAACGCTCATTTTTAGTTTCCATGTTCTGTGGTGAATGGGTCAGTATGGTTTGACATGATATTGAACATTTTATCCACTCCCAGGTGGTTTGGCTTCCACCATTAACACCGTTCCTGTTTGTGTCGTAAAGAAACAACAAGCATTGGCATAACCAATAGGTCTCGCCTTTGGGACCTTATAAGTGTTTAGCATAACTAAATACTTATAAGGTCCCAAAAGCGAGACCTATTGGCTATGCCAAGCGGCCATGCGGCCGCGAAAGAGATCGCGATCGCGATCAAACATCAAACCGACCTTGCGGCCCCTAAAGTGAAAGCAAGCGCGGCGCGCGCGCGCCCGCGCACATGCACTGTAGCTCTAGGCTGGCCTGGTAGCACTTTTTGGAGCCCTCTCAATAAGTCTCGCCAGACCAGCGCATGCGCTGGGTCAGGCGAGACCTAAAAAAGGAAATTGTCATGATTACTTGATCCTGCCTGAGAGGATAATCAGTACAGCTGTTACTGAGATTTAATTTAAAACTCACCGTACCCCCAAAAACCTGAATCTGTGATGACGTGAAGTAAAGTATACTGTATTGAAAAGGTTGTGGCTGAGATTCCATTCATCACTTTTTTGGGCACTTTATGTATCTCTCCAAGTGGAACAGTTATGCCCAGATGTAGGTCCCAGGCACACTGTCACTGGAACCAAGCTGTACCCAGCTGATGAGCTCATAACTAGGGCATATCCAGTCCTGGGATGCTTGTATTCCAGTTGGAGTACCAGGCGTGGCAGTTCGGGTTGGACTGTTCTGATCTGAGCAGGGTCAACACTGATTTGCATATACTTGGGTCCAAACTGAGGTGACGTGGTGTGCAAAATAACAATGGATTGGGATGCGGCCCAAGTATTTACCAGTGGATGAGATTAATTCAAGCAGTTCATCCATCACTTTTCTATTTACTTTTTGTGTACTATATTGAAAAGAAAAACTGGTCAAACTGGTCATTAAGTGTTATAAATTGGCCTTGTTAACGCCGCCTTCTGTCCCTTTAATATATTTATATTGTATATTCAGAAAATGTAATAACAATTAAACATAGCATCACAATTTTAAGGAAACAAGATTTTGTTTTCATTTTCTAAACCTGTTGATAAATCCTGTATAGGGATCAGTTCTTCGCTGTCAGTGTGGTAAAAGGATGGAGGCAGTAATACACAGTAATAACAATCTGAGCACAACAGTAAAGGTGCAACCCGAGGCCACAACAAACTGAGTAATCACTGGAGGAATGGTTCTATTGCATACTTTGATAGCCTTATCCTTTATGCAGCGTGTGTCTGTGCTCCTTGCCATCTATACAGGTCTGGCCTGCAGCTTTGATTCACCTTGGCCCTACTGACTTGCGTTTCTTAGTATCAGGTCTTCTTTGGCCCAAGCTGCTGCTCCATGAGGATGCCAGCAGCTACCATTGTTTAAGTCTCGCCTGACCCAGCGCATGCGCTGGTCTGGCGAGACTTATTGAGAGGGCTCCAAAAAGTGCTACCAGGCCAGCCTAGAGATACAGTGCATGTGCGCGGGCGCAGGCGCGCGCGCCGCGCTTTACCGCGATTACTTTCACTTTCGCGGCCTCACGGCCGCTTTGCATAACCAATAGGTCTCGCTTTTGGGACCTTTTAAGTATTTAGTTATGCAACTGTTGCATATCTAAACACTTATAAGGTCCCAAAGGCGAGACCTATTGGCTATGCCAATGCTTGTTTTAGTTTACTCTTGCATTTTCACAGCGTTTCCTGTTCACAGTTACACCTCCGAAAGGTTCACACTGTTTTCTTTCTCTCACATGTACTTGCAGACTCACCTTCCAGCAGGATCTTTGCCTGCTCTCTTAAAATCTCTTAAGGGCCATATGTAGGAAGCCCAATACCGGTTGGTAACGGCCGATTTTCGGTAAAAATCCCGTTACCGACCGGTATTCAGGCTTTTGGTATGTAGGGGGCACATTTCAGGATTCGGTAATTTACCGAATCGGTAAAATTACCGAATCGGTAATTTTACCGATTCGGTAAATACCGAATCCTGAAATGAGATGTAGGGGGAGTGTGTGGGTGTTGTGTGGATTCGTTATTTACCACCAACTAAAAGTTGGTGGTAAATGACGAATGGCTTTGAAAAAGCATTTTTTTTGCACTTAGAAGTGTGCAATGTGGCAGACATACATGCCCTTAGGGCATGTATGTGTGCCACATGTGCACACATGCAGGTATCAGGGGTGCAATAGGGTGTCACTGTGACACCCTGCCACCCTTGATTGTGCTCCCCCCATTACCGAATCGGTATTTACCGATTCGGTAATGGTAACTGGCTTCCCATTGATTCCTATGGGCCTCCTGGCCCATAGGAATCAATGGGAAGCCAGTTACCATTACCGAATCGGTAAATACCGATTCTAAAATACCGACCCATTCCGAATCGGTAAATATTACCAATGGATTACCTACATAGCATTTACCACTTCATAAATACCGAATCGGTAAAATTCGGTATTTATGAAGTGGTAAATGTTAGGCCACCTACATATGGCCCTAAGTGCCTTAACGTCCAAGGGTTTGAAATGTGTTCTTTTCTTTTACCAGAAAAGTGTAGCATTCCCTTAATGTCTTTTTGGTTAAGTGGGGCTTCTGAGGAGTAAGGCCACTGCTTACAAAGGGTAAGACACAAACACAATGGGTTAAACATGATGTGGCTGAACCGTTGCCCCATTTGATTAATTTGTATTGGGTTTGCTGGAAACTCAAATTTCATGCAGTTTTCGCACCATTCCTTGATTCAGTGTTAATTTATTTTGTACCATTCGTTTCAATTCCGTCCAATGATTTTGCTACATGGGAATTTTGCCTCGTCACTAACTTCAAAGTGAAATGAAAGGACCAGCAAAGAAACAATTATAAAAACAGAAATAAACTCTACTGTTTGAAAAACGTGCTCCTGGAAAAAACTCTGACTTTAAATGAAAGTTTAGTACTTTACCAGTATTTTTGAGATCTACAACATGGTGGAGCCACCAATCAGCAACACTTTAACCCATATCATCAACACCTACATCAAATCTGCCACACTTGTAGATGACTGGAAGCATGCAGCATTCGACGCCCTCGTCAAAAAAACATCGGCTCACCCAAGCAGCTGAGCAACTTCAGACCCATCTCTCTGCTCGCATGCACAGCTCAAGTGATGGCGAAAGCAGCCAACTCACCAACCACCTTGAACACCATGACCTCCCAGACCACAGCCAATGAGGATTTCAGAGCAACCACAGCACCGAATTGGCAATCATCGCGGCCATAGACGACACCCGCACCATACTGGACTGTTGAGAAACCGCAGTCTTGATCCTACTCGACCTCTCTGCAGCCTTCGGTACGGTCTCCCACTACACCATTGTCAGAAGACTGCATGACACAGGCATCCAGGGACTGGCCTGCAACTGGATAGGCTCCTCCTTCACAGGAAGAACACAGCAAGTCAGACTATTATCCTACACATTGGAATCCTACATTCTTCGTTGCGGAGTCTCTTGAGGTTCATCTCTCAGTCCCAACCTGTTTAACAACTCGATAACGTTGCTAGCCAACATCATCGGATCCCAAGGCATCACCATCATAATCCTACGTGGATGACACCCAGCTCTTCCTTTCTCCGGCCGACAAGTCCACCACCACCAGAGTCAACTTCTCCAACTATATGGTCAACGTAGGAAAGTGGATGAGATCAAACGGCTTGAAACTCAAATCCAACAAGATTGAAGTGCTGTTCATTGAGAACAAGAACTCTCTATGGAACTCCACCTGGTAGCCATCAGAGCTTGGACCTGCACTCACACCATCCGATCACTCCAGAAACCTATGAATCACCCTGGATGACAAACTGAACATGACTGTGCAGGTCAACAGAGTCAGTTCTTCCTGCTTCCACATTATTCACATGCTCCACAAGATATTCAAATGGTTATCCCTGAACCCCAGGCACAGCATCATGCACGCCCTCATCACGAGCAGACTGGACTATGGCAACCCACACTACGCTAGGCTGTCCAACCATCTCCAGGTCATCCAGAATGTTGCAGCAAGACTTGTCCTCAACCTCAGACGGTGCACCCACATCTCACCACAGCTCAGAGAGCTCCACTGGCTCCTCATCCAGAAATGCAGCTAATTCAAACTACTCATGCATGCTTACAAGGCACTGCACAGCATTGGACCAACATACTTGAACAGTTGCCTACACTTTCACCAACCCTCTAGACACCTATGCTCAGCCACACTTTCAATTGCACAGGCTCCCCATATCCACAAATAGAGAACGGGAGGTTGAGCATTCCCCCACATCACACCCCAGATCTGAAACAACCTCCCTCGGCTCGCTAGGGCTTCCTCCTCACTGCTTGAATTCTGCAAGAAGCTGGAGACCTGGCTCTGCGAATATTTCTGCAGGGTCTGACGCCCAACATCCTTCACATTATGCCTACATGTCTGCTCCAGAGCCTGGATACCCTCACAGGTGATTAGTTGCGCCATACAAATCTGCATAACATTACATATTAGCACACAACTAACCTATCTATTAGAAAACTAATAGAGGAGGCATACATAACCCAACTAAAAAAGTAAAAAAGAATGATACTAGTTGTTCCCAAAAAGGATAAGAAAACCTATCAAACAAGCAGAGTGAACTGAGAACTACGAGGAGCAGCAGCAAAGAAAGATATAATTCTGGAACGTCTGTGTTACTTATTCAGAAAATAAATACGGGTTCCAAATTATTTTATGGATACAAGTAGGGCTTCTTTGTTGCACCATTGGAGGAGCAATTAAATACTTAACTTTGGTATGTAATGGCAGCGCATGGTCTTTCCATAAATCACGGGACGGAGAGAAAAAAGGTAGCAACGCGTTATTTCAGAAAACAAATGGCCGTCCGTGGATGCAGAACGCACACAACCAGCTGCTAATTACACTCTAGCGTGCTCTGGGCTCCCTTGTTTTACATTAATGTCCGCGTGCTTGGGACCGGTGCTCTGTGCTCGCGGAAGCCAAGTGGAATGGCCCACACCTAGTTCCCAAACGTTCCACTTGGTGACGCGCAGGCTGACCTTTCCACAGAATGCTCCTCTTTCCAAGGGAGCGCAGGGGCATCATTTTCAGAAAAAATACTTAGAGCATTTTAGTAACCATGTGAGTAACACAAGGGTTGAACAATAAGTTGTATTCTTATGCCTCGTGTGCTGTTCTGCAAGAAAGAGTTTCTCTCTGGTGCTAAAGTGAATACCTGGAGAAAACGAATTCCCAGATTTTCTGGGACCTGCTTTTAAGTCCCAGCCTAGAGCCCAACTTGAGGTCATCGTTTGCTCAAAGAAAATTATAGCAATATAAAGGGCCTGTGTATGTTTTCTGTTGAAATTGCTGTTGTGCTTTGGGTATAGTGAGGTATTTTCCAGATAAAGTAATAGGCATGGTAATTGGTTCAGGCATTGTATGTTTGTCTAGTTGGTGAGGGTGCACCAACTAGGTCTAATGGGAGCCTAAAGTGATGGCGCATTTTTGTAAATACCAAGAAGCACAAACATAAAATAATCCCAGTCTTCCGAAGAGTACATATCGGGGATATGGTTGACAACTTTTGTAAAATCTAAGAAGCCCAGCTGCTAGGTGCACAGGGCAGAGGAAGTAGAAACGCAGAAGAGGTCTTATGTTCAAAACCTAAAGCATTAGAAATTCTATGGAGCATTACAAAAGTGTCACTCATCATTTCTTTTCACGCCACAGAAAAATAACCATTTCCCTTGTGTGCCTGAATGTATTCGGTGAAAATGAAGTGTAATCACCAGAAAATGTTATCCATGAAATGCACACCATTTTTAATCTGGAGTAGGAGAAAAAGAAGTCATTACTGCGACATTGCTTCTACACTGAGACTTTTCGTTTGCTTGGCATAGATAGGATAGCATACAGTGTGCCTTTTTCATCATTACACTCTTAGCTGCCCTGCCGATACAAAAGTGAGAATCTGTGTACATTTCTACCTAGAATGCTGCTGGTGAGGGATTCTTAGAGGGTTAAAGAATACACTTACCCCAGTACCCGAGCCAACAGGAAAGTGGTCTTAAAATATTGTGCTAACACACCCTATTTCTCCCTCAAGTGAAACTATACACAAAAAAGAACAGCTATGTGTCGCTGAAGTCTGCTTTCCAATTGATCTCACGTGTATGGGTGGATGAATCTCAGACCTTATGGTTGAAAGAACCTTTCAATAGATTTCAAAGGAGTTGGGTGATACTAAGATGACACAAAGAATTTACATGCAAGATCACTTTGAATTTTCATATCAATTGAATTACTGTGGTACCAGTATTTGAAATTATGCTGGTGCAAAAAACTTTACCTACATTAGATACCACAAGTGTCCAATAGCTTTACATTAGTTAGTCTGAAAATACAAGGAGAAATCACTGTTTGGCACTCACCACTGGATATAGTAACCATTTGTCAAATCAAGCAAATGAGAATATATATTGTTCAGTCCTTTTAACATTGCTATTTAGTGACACATAGCTGTGCGGTAGACTTGATGTGTGTCCAGCATGGGTTTAAGCAGCCACATCCGCACTCTTGTTATTAAACAGCCTAGAAAAAAACTTGCGACAAAAGGGGTTGTGAGGTGGCAAGTTTTTTTCCTACAGTGTTTTATAACATGAGTTTTGCTGTGGCTGCTTAACTCCCTTTATCCCAAAACCATAGTCCTTATATCATGTTGAAATAATGCTTTAAATCTGGGGGAGTAAAAAAGACTTAAGAATTCCTTTCCTATTCAGTTATCCAATGGCAGAATTAACTGAGTGTGGTACATGTCTCCTTTCTTGCCTAATATAACCCCTACATTACAGATAGGACAGAAAAGTGCATGTGATGGACATGCACCCCTGCCATGAGCCCCCCAGCTGCAATGACATCTGGATCCCTTGTGCTGATGTATGTTGTTATGGGCGAACACGGATCATGCATAGGCCTGTCTCACGGATTGCGATCTTACTGGACCAGGTGGGGCGCACACTATGCTCATGATGGTGGAAGGTTACTGCCTTTACCTGGAATTAAGCTGCACGAACACGGAGGTGGCAGCATACAATGTAGTGATCAGTAGGAGTGAACATGCCTTTTTACCTGTCACTGGAATGAGACCTTCAGGTGTACTTCCATAAAGTTCCACTTCTCTGTGCTTAACTCATGCAAGAGTTGTTACCTGGTTTAATCCGTGGCGTGAAAAAGTGACGCCACAATGACCCGTGAGTGTCAGAGCCCTGAATAAAGCATCGTACCCCAAGTGATCGTCCCCCCCCCCCCCACCTCCTCCCACCTGTGAGAAGATCAGAGGAACCTACTGTGTCATCAGAGGAGTGCTGTGGAGAAACAGCCACTGCCTCACAAAGCCAAGAGTGCTACTTACCACAGGCAGATGTTGCAGACCTCCTCAGCGCCCTAGAGTGGAACACTCCCTTGGATTCCCAACCAACTACCATACATTTTTAAATTCGGAGTCCAACTTTAACTGCAAAGGACAGCGGCACAGGATTGTTAGCAAACTAACAGTTAATTAAGTGTATTTTCTTTCACAAATCATAACATTCACTGAGTCATGTGTTTACAAATAAACTGGACCTTTGAATCAGCTGTGGTCTTGTACTGCATGGCCAGGTCTACACATTTTTTGCATTGACTTAAGGATGACATTTAATTGTAGCTGAAGCTTTATATGGAGACTAAAGATGCAATAGACACTTTAACCTTGTTAAAGTACACAGATTTGAAGCAGACAATTTATACCTGCATATTAAAATGCTCTGTATAGACTGGTTATCGTTGATGTGAACATTTATTGTTGTAAAGCGCTCTGATACCTTCGGGTCTAGCTAGCGCTATATAAAACTCTCAAAATAAATAAAATGTGAGTTAAGGAATGTGTGGCCACACACTTTCCGATGTACAGCTCTATAGGGTATTGCAGAGTGAAGAGACTGTCTTTAGAAAAGTATTCAAGTGTACAGATGATCAATATTTCTATCTCTGTTGTCAAGGCGGAGGAAGAGTTACTAAAAAGTCAAAAGGTCTTCGAGGAAATGAATACAGATCTGCAGGAGGAACTGCCTTCACTGTGGAACAGGTGAGTAACGCATGCAGTAATAGCACTCTTATGTAACTTTTCCCTTCTACGGGTTCGATGAAATGAAATTGTTCCCATTTATGGCCCTATAGATGAAAGTTAATGTGCTGTATTGTAAGTTACCATATTCTGACTTGTGACATTATATAGGTAAAAATATATTCTGTCCAGAACAGCGAGTGGTTGATTGGGTTTACTGTTTTTCTGTACTTCTTTTTAAGAGGCTTTTCAGTTTAGAAAATCAGTTGACAACGTAATCCCCATCTCAACCTCCCTCAGAGGTCCAACAGCAAGAGCAGTGAGCCTCCCATCTCACCCCAGACTCATTTTATCAAGCAGAACACCTCCCTTCCATCACACATGCAGAGCAATAGAAAGATCACCAACTCAAAGATGCACATTACCACAGCATCTCTTCTGTCATCACAAGCCATAACCCAGGTCCCCAACTCTGAGTCAATCTCAATGGCCATAATGTCTTGGAGCAGTAAAGGGTTGAAGCTGTCATCTGAATGTAGTACATAAGCGGACACCATGTAAATTCAAAGTAGGAACCCATGCCCCTCAAGTCGTGTGTAATCCTCTCCCTAGCCTTAAGGGACCATAGCCTGCTAGCCCACTGCGTGGTGTCTGGTGCGTGTGGTTTTTTCCAGTTCACCTAAATAGTCTGCTTCTGCAGCCAATAGCATATGAACTATGACTGTCCAGATGTACAGTGAGGTGCCTCCCAGCGTGTGTATTGCCTAGGCAGTATAGTTGCCAGAGGAAAGCACACAACTCCCTAGCAGGACTGAGAATTTCTTTCCAGTAGATTGTGAGATTCAAACATGACCACCGCACAGGTAACATTGTCCTCAAAATACCATAGCCCATCCAACAACATTCATCACAATTGGGGAACATCGTCTTGAGCCTGCTTGGTGTCTTATACAATTGGAACATCAAATTGTAGCTTGCTTCTCTGCCCTGTACACTATGTATCACCACAGGTATAGTAGTCCAAAGTGATTCCCCATCTTCTTAAGGGATCTCTTTCCCTCTGCTCCCTCCCACTCTTATATCTGACAATTTATAATCATCGGGAGCTGTGATAATTTTATTATAGATATATGAACTCATCCCTTTAGTGAATGTGTAGAGAGTAAAATCTGTGATAGAAGCCCCTTGATTCTGAGCTCATTGACAAAGCTGAAAATGTCTGTCACTCTTCCTCTCCCAGGCCAAATTCCTGTTAACGTTCTGAGAAGGAATTAATTTTCTGTTTTTTTAACACGTCTCGCTGCATTAAACAGTCACCCCTCCGCCATGCTGTGAACTGTTCTTCACCAGAGGCCAGCGTGAAATCTAAATTACTAGGCAGGGGAGTAAACGGAGTGGGGAATGTAGTAAGGCTCCAAGATTGATATCATGTCTCATACTTCCAATGTAGGTCTAAGAACGTTGAAGACTTAGGCTGCCTCTGGACGAGCTCACCTAGGCATCCACAGCACTTCCCATAGGGGTCTTTGCAGTATTTTCCACTCCATATATGCCCTCTGTTTCCCTGAGTGGCCACTCAAAAGCAACCCTTAATTGTGCTCGCCTGTTAATATTTCTCTATGTCCAGGCGGCCCAATCTCCCCGACACTCTTCTACTCTGGAGGACCTTCCTTTCTATTCATGGTTGGTTCTTGAGCCAGATAAAAAAAAGTCACTTTCCTTCTATATCATTGTTAGATCTCATTTCAGGATCAGTACCAGGAGAGCCTTGAAGTAGTGATGTAGACTTTGTATAGTGTTCACTTGTAACGCAGCCATCCTGCCCATCCATGAGGTGAAGAAGGGGCTATATTTTTGTAAGTAATTTTTAATGGCTTTAAGGAGGTCTGGGTAGTGAGCTTTGTATTGGGTATCTAGAGAAGGTGTTATGTGAATGCCCAAATAATTTATGGTGCTCTTAGCCCACTGATATATAGCCGAAGCCTCTGGAGTTAGTTTAGTGGATTGACTAAGGTGAATGCCTACTATCTCTCCTTTAGAAAAGTCAGTCTGAAATCCTGACACATCCCTGAAACTGTGCAACGCCACAGGTATGGAATCCATTGGGTCTGTAAGTGTTATCAGAATATCAGCTGTGAGTAGGTGTACTTTACAAGGAGTCCCCTGATGTCCAGCCCCTTTGCCTTGTGGGTTTGTCTTATTAGTTGTATCAATGGCTCCACCAATAGGGCAAAATGTAGGGGCAGCAGCGGGCACTCCTGTCTTGTGTCTCTTGGCACACTTGATCTCTCTCCAATGATCACAACACTAGCTAATGGGGTTGCATACCCAGACCATATATACCGTTGCATTTGAGGACCTGTTCCTACTTTGTCAAGAGTTAGTCAGAGAAATGTCAATTTAACAGTCAAATGCTTTTCAGCATCCAACGCAAGGTTCAGTAATGGTATGGGATGCCTATTAAATTTCTCCACAAGGTGAAGAACTTGCCTAATATCAAAAATGAGTCTGTCCCTGATAAGCCCAGGCTAACCAGAGTTCACCAAGAATGGCATGCACTTCTGCCGACTGCCATCTAGGATCTTCATATAGATTTTGAAATCAACATTTAGCAGACAGATAGGTCTGTATGAACAGCACAAAATAGAGGGCTTCCCTGCTTTATGAATAAGTGTTACATCAGATCCCTGCATTGTTTTCTGGATTTTTCCAGTTTCCTGAAATGCGTTATATAATGAAGTCGGCTGAGGGGCAAGTAGCGATCAAATACGCTTATAAAAACCATTGGCGAAGTCATCAGATCCTGATGCCTTAGCAGGCGAGATATTTTTAATGACTGTCTCTATCTCACCAATAGATATTAAACTCACCAGTTCCTCTCTCATTTCTCATGGTATTGTAGGTAACTGGATATGTCCTAGAAAAACTTATCTGTTGGGGCGCAGGGCATTGACTAGTGTAGGGATCGCTGAAGAATGCATGAAATATCTTTTGCTTTGAATTCTCAGAGCCTGACATGGTCCTGTCCCTCATTTGCACTCTTGCTATTCGATTTTGCAATTGAGTCTGTTGCCAGTGAGCTGCCAAAAGTTTGTCTGCTCTATTGGCTTTCTGATAGGACTTTTATTTAAGGTTTTTATTTAAGGTGCACAAGGGCTATTTCTGATCGCTCTGACAGTAATAGATCAACCTAGCTTCATAGCCCTGTCACCCCTCGCAGTGACGCAAGTGTTGTTTTCTCTTTTTTTTAACTGAGATTCTTTGCTTTCAGCTCCTCCTCAAGATCTATTTTTGTGAGTGACCAATTGTGGCGTTTGTGCGTTCATATTGCTATCGATTTACCACCGAGCACTGCTTTTAAGGCATTCCAGTTAACAGGGGAAGTAGCCTCAGTCTGATTATTTGTAAAAACTCCACAGTCTGCTCCTTTATTTCATAATCATAAAGTCTGTCTTCTATTATCTTGTGGTTGAAGCAGAAGCTTGGTTTACATCTGTGCACTCCTCCCCAAATTAATGGAGCAAGTTCTGGAAGTATCTATTTTACTGGTTTGGGATGTCTAACCTGGTGCATGATCAATGAGTGTGGAAGAAGAAGGAACATTTTTTGTCTTTTGGTTGCAATTCCCTCCCAAATATCAAGGAGGTCCACCACTGCAAAATTTGATTTGAGAGATCGTGACATAGCCCGGCTTGCATATCTGTCTAGGGGATGTCTGTCTATCTTGTTTTTTTTTACCAAATTAAAATCTCCCACTCAAACAACCTCGCCAACCACTTCATTTTTAATAATATCCAGGATACGGAGTCAGTGTGATTCTTGTGAGTGTTCAGTTCAGTGTTCAGGCCCAATTTAATAGAATAATATTTAGTGCTGCATGTCCCAGTGTGTTGCTGGCTTATTGTGGTTGTACTGTAGATATTCATATAAGGGACCCCATCTCGCAGTCAATCATAAGTGGTGGCCATCTGTTTTTAATTTATCGATTCAGTTGGGTGGGTTCTGTACTTGTCTCGCTAGTGTTGGATTTAGCATCGCTTATATCCACTCACCCCTAAATTGCAGATTCCTGTATCGCACTCTCATCAGGCTCTTCAGCCGGCTTGGCATCATCAGCTGTCATTTCTTATCTGGGCACCTTTGTGCTCATTCCAAGACTCGTCAGTGTCCCCGCTAGACTGTCTCATATGCAATCCCAGCGAGCACTAAGCTGCGTTGGGATAAGAGTCACCCCATTGGCCATTCCTCCTCTCTGCCACTTTCACATTGGTGTGCGTTGGGCGACCACTCACTCGAGGTCAGTGCTGCACAGACTGCAGTGGTTCTCTTTACAGCCAAGATGTCCTCCCCCTTGTGTCGAGGACACCACTACTTAGTTTCGGGATTTGCACCATAGGTCACTGTGCCCGTGGCTGTCTCAGGAATGCTCTTCAAGCTCCTGGAAACGGTTATCCTATCTAGTGCGATTTTCAACTGGTGTTTTGTCATTTTGGCACTTTTATTGGGGTTCAGAGTGGGAGATCTCCTTTAGATTTGTCCTCATTACTCCCAAGCTGGCCATGCTCCCCCAACTGGTGTATTTTATTTTATCGCCTGTGCTCTGAATGTTTACAGTTAGATGATTTTCTTGCTTTTCATGGTTTCAAGATGTACTCTATTCCTATTTGGGTAACTTTTGATACGTTTATAGATAGATGAGTTCCCTCTTGCTCATCATTTTATCATGTCTTGTCCATGCTCTTCGTTGGATCAGTTTGTTGATGTTTATAGTTGGGTCAGTTTATTGATGTTTATGGTTGAAATGGTTTGTGGACGTCAATGATTAGAACAGTTTGTTGATGTAAACAATTTGTCTGTAAATTCTTGATTCCAGAGATGGTCATAATTGGATGATTTGATGGCGCTTTTGTCAGAGGTTCCCATTGTTCATGGTTGAATGTCATGCTTGTTATTCATTATTGAATACTTTTCTGTTTGTGCAAGGGAGGATAATTTCCTGATAACCATGGTTTGACAAGTTTCTCAATGTTCTTGCAATGCAGTGCTTGAAATCAGTTCTTGATTGGTTGTTGGATAGATGTACTTGCCATTCTTTTTCAAATGATATTAAATATGCTACTGTGTAGTAGATGGCAAGAGTTAATCAGCAAGTGATGCATGTTGAGGGATGCCGATAGGAGCAGACTAGCATTTGGGAGAGCTGCACAGCGCCTAACGGCAAACATTCTTTCTGTTGTTCACCACTGTACTAATTTTCAAGATTCTTATGTTACCTGAAATACCTTCTTATGCTTACATCCTGTGGGCAGGGAATTTTTACCACTAATAAGTCTACTTACTAAGGGAATTTAACCTTGCCAACGTTCCCTGTCTAAGCCTTCTTTATGATACTGAATGTTTTTTTTAAATTTCTTTAACAGTCGTGTTGGTTTCTACGTCAACACATTCCAGAGTATTGCCGGTCTAGAAGAGAACTTCCACAAAGAAATGAGCAAGGTAGGATGTGTGAAACAGAATGTTGTATCATAAGTTAATTAGCTGCATTGATTCATCGCTAGAATCCCATATTGTCAGTGTTATCATGGCCTTATTCCCAGAGAATGCTCCCCTGCAAGCTTGTGTCTTTCTGTAGTCCTGTGGCTGAAGATGACCTTCCTCCTATAGAGGAGTTCCTTTGTAGCTGTGGGAAGAATGATGACCTCCACCCAGATGAAATGTAGCCTTGGTTGTCTTGTGTGCAGTACTTGAGATGGAGCAACCTTTCTCCCAGGAAGAGTTTATCTACAGCCGAGGCTGTGTCCTTGTGTCGTATTTGGGACAAGGATGGTTTCTCTTCCAGAAGGAGTTCCTTTGTAGCCATGACTGTGTCTGTGTTGTACTGGGGAGTTAGTTGTCTTTTAAGTTCATCTGTGGTTCCTCCTAGAGCCTGAGGTGTCTCTTTGTGATGAAGTAATACTCTAATATTTTATTGCAGTCACTTGTCCATAAGTCTGCATGTAGGAGCTTGCCCTAGCCACCAAATTTCTCATGCTTCCCACATTTGTTTTCTACAGTTGAATCAGAACCTTAATGAAGTTATGGTGAACCTGGAAAAAGAGCAGGGATCGATTGTAACCAATACTTCCCCAGT
Source organism: Triturus cristatus (assembly GCF_964204655.1). Classification (NCBI taxonomy): domain Eukaryota; kingdom Metazoa; phylum Chordata; class Amphibia; order Caudata; family Salamandridae; genus Triturus; species Triturus cristatus. Next base: position 1,151,038,380 of record NC_140583.1, on the reverse strand, counting down.
GAAGGCACAACCCAGGTGAGTAGCGGCGGTGTCACAGTAGGAGAGAGCAGTGCATGGCATCTTTAACTTTCCCTATGTCTTCTCTAAACACATCCTTTTTCACAGACTGCCACCATAATTCTTCCCTCTGAATCATTAAAGTATCGCTGCTTCTTAACAGGAGTGCAGGAGTGAGCGTGTTTGGTGGTGTTCGTAGGCTGCCCACCAGTGCTGCTGGCGGCCTGCTTTTGCTCTTACCGTCAGTGCCCCTCTGCATAGTTGTTAATGTTGGAGGGATCTATACATGTTCAAATGGAGGGTCATGTTGTTCTGATCAAAAGGTGGTGGTCCTGATGTAATTGTAGAGAGATCCCTCCCACAAAACACTCTTTGAGTCACTATCCACCCCGGGCATACATTATTTTTATTTTTTTTAAATCAGGACTTCTGATTGGTGTGTATTCCTTGATGGTGACTTATGATGTTACCAAGTTTTGTTAAAACCAAGCATTGGGCTCATGGAAGCAAAAGCATTCAATCTGGAAGTGTGTTCACAAACCCATACTAACATCGAAGCAGGCCGCAGCCAGAGGTTTGTATTTAGAAGGATGAAGTAGATAATGGGGCTATTTCGGAAGACCAAAGAATTTGTCCATAGCTCATAATTTATGAAGACCACCTAACTTCATTACTGTATCCCTAATCAGGAGCCCTTAAGATTGGTCTCAACTCCCCTCTGAAACGCACATGTCTCTCAGTCCTCCCCTACCCATTGTATCAGTAAAGATGTTTGTTTGAATCAGAAATGGCGGCTTTCCAGTTCGTGTCTACCTCCCTATATCAGACTGTGATCTCCTGCTGACAAGCAGCAAATATTTTCCTCACTTTAGAAGGTGGCTGACTGATGCATTTACAAAATTATCTAAAATGTATCTGTTTGGAAAAGAAATGTGAATTAATCCTTAAAGTAGAAAGTATTTGTTTGCGGTTTTATAGTGCCTCCGGGAATTATATCACTTTACAATAAAGGCAGTAGTCATACATTTAAACAATCATTCTATAACAAGAACAGTTAAGATGCAAAAGAACTCAGAAAAAAACTTGAGATAAATACCTCACTAAGGATACAGGTTATTTAACTTTTTGCAAGCTGGTTGGACTTTTTAGTGGGTGAGACTGGTGGGAGAGCGTGCTGAATCCTCGTCACACTTCCAGAGAAGTCCTGATTCATATTGTCTCTGTGCTTTAATGTCTGAGGCTCCAGAAGAAGGGTTCAAGCATTTTTCGAACCCTGTTGGGTGCCAGTAATTTTCAGCTTACCACCCTGATAGGTGTGACCAGGGTTCAGAAGTGCTCTGTGAATGATGCACTCCGTCTTAACATCATGTAATTTAGGATGTCATCAGTGATGTCATAGAACATGTCATGAGTAAGCAGTGCATAGCGGAGGCGCAAGGGAGTTAGCTGTGTAACTATAAATGGTGAATTTGTATTTATTATTTTTTAGTTCCAAATGTTAATGTCACTGACATTCACCTAACTAGAACGTCACTTTAACCTTTTTTTTTTTTCCAGTGAATTTCTAATGTTTAAAAAAAAAACTATAACATTACTTTCATGTTTTTTTCAGTGAACTTGTAGTTTTTTTTTAAACAAATGGTAATATTTTAATACTATCCACAAGGCCAGCCCCCTGCTGCTTGTGGCCTTTGACTATGTGTCACAAGGGGTTGACCCCCGGGTCTTGCCTGTGGCCAGGTTCTGCAGCCAACAACCCCAGGTAGCAACCCTTGCGCTTCGCGCAGCCTTCAGCCGTACACAGCCTTCGGCAATGCACAGCTGGGTGTTGGCAAATCCCCCACAGGTACCCAACCACATACTGCGAATGGCCTTTGGTTGTGCGGGCATGGGGTTTGCCACAGGGCTTGGTCTTCCGCCAGGCCCTGTGGCCAAAATCCCAGCAGGCTGCCGACCCCACGCCATACATAGCCTTTGGCATGCTTGGCATAGGGTTGGCCTTTGGACTCCAGGGACCCCATCCCTCGGGCCAAAACATAAATATTAATAAGAGGTGGTGTGCAGTCCCCCGTCCGAGCCTTAATTGGCCCCAGGGATCCCATCCCCCAGGTCCATTTCCCAAAGAAGGGGGAGGGGGGACTGCATGGCCCCCTCCCCAAGACTCAAAGACCCTGTGGACCCTATCCCCGGGGCCAGATAAAATTAAACAGAGGAGGGGACATGGAGCCCCTCCCCGCGCCTTCTTATGCCCTGGGGATCCATCCCTCAGGCCAAAATGTAAGGATGGAGGGCATGCAGCCCCACTCCCCGAGCGGCCTTAGGCACTGAGGACACTATCTCCTTTGTCAAAATCTAAGGGTAGGGGGCATGCAGTCCCCTTCCTTGAATCTTAATAGGCTCTGGGGACTCCATTCACGGGGCCAAATACAATAAAAAAAGGGACGGGGCCAAATACAATAAAAAAAGGGACTGGACGCCTTGCGGCTCCCCTCGCTGATCCTTATTAGACCCCAAGTACCCCATCCCCAGGAGCCAAATACAATAAAGGGAGGAGGGCCATGTGAATCCTTCCCTGAGCCTACTTGGGCCCTGGGGACCTTATCCTCCAGTGCCAAAATCAAGAGGAGGGGGCTTGCAGCCCCCTCTTCCCTACGCCTTAATGGACCCCGGGGACCCCATTGCCCTGGGCCAGATGCTATAAAAAAGGGGAGGGAGGGCCTCACTGCTCCCTTTCCCAAGCCTTATTTGTCCCCCAAGGACCCCATCCCCAGTAGCCAAATTCAATAAAAAAGATGAGGACCACGTAGCCCTCCCTCCACGAGCCTATTTGGCTCCCGGGGACCTTATTCCCTCGGTAAAAAATCTGATGGGGGGCGTGCAGCCTCACTTCCCAAGCCTTAGTAGGAACCGGGATCCCCATCCCCGGGCAAAAACCTATATATTAAAGGGAGGAGGGTGTGCAGCCCCCTCATGAGACTTTATTGGCCCGGGGACCCCATCCCCCAGGGCCAGGTCTAATAAAAAGGGGAGGAGGGCTGTGTGGCCCCCTGCCCAAGCCTTAAAGACTCTGGGAACCCATACCTGGGGCCAAATACAAACAGAGGAGGGGGATGTGCAGCCCCCCAAGCCTTTCTAGGCCCTGGGGACCCATCCCAGGGGCCAAAATTTAAGGGTAGGGGCATGCAGCCTCCTTCCTCAAACCTTAATAATCCCCGGAAACCCCATCCTTCGGGGCCAAATACAATAAACGAGGGAAGGGCCATCACATGGCCCCCTCCCCAAGCCTTATTAGACCCCAGGTACCCCATTCCCAGGAGCCAAATATAATAAAAAAAGGGGAGGAGGGCAGCGTTGATCCCCTCCCTGAACCTTCTTGGGCCCCAGGGACCTTATCCCCTGGGGCCAAACTCCTTATTAAGGCTATGGGGCTGCATGGCACCATTCCCCTTCTGTTTTTATTTTGGCTTCCGGGGATGGGGTCTCTGGGGCCTTTGATTACTCGGTAGGGAGGCTGTGCAGCCCCCCCCTCCCTTTTTGAAAACAAATCGGCCCCTGGGGGATGGAGTCTCTAGGGCCTTTCAAGGCTCTGGGAAGGTGGGGCCGCCCCAGCCCATCGCTTTTTTGTTTGTTTGAATACAGCCCCAGTGACTGGGGTTTCATGTGCCTAAAGAGGCTCAGGTAGGGGGGCTGCACACTCCTTCCCCTTCAGTAATATGCTTGGCCTCAGGTGATGTATCCCGGGGCCCAAAAAGGCCCTTAGTCTCGCCTCATCTCTCCATGTATACCTAAAAACATGGCAACTACCATTTTTTTTGCTGTGATCCTTTGGGATTTCCACAGGATCATGGCAAAAAACGCTGATGATTATTTTTTTATTTACATTTTTGGCCCAGGCGGCTCTGTGGATCCCCCACAGAGCATAGGGGGTAGGGTATCTTTACCCTACCCCCTTGTATATATAATTTTTATACTTCAGGACAGCGGACTAAGTCCCAGAGTCCTATAATGGCTGCCGGCAACATTTTTCTCATGTTGCTGGCAGTCCAAGCGCTTGCTCCCGCTGGAGTCCAGCTCCAGTGGGAGCGAATTGACCTAAGAGGAAACTAGCTCCCTGAGACAATTGCAATGCTCTATTTTCAAATTGGCACACTCGCGGACCCAACCGTCCAGCTATGCAAAAATAATTTAACCTTCATTCCTCAAAAACTGCTGAATGGATGTACACCAAATCGAAAAAGCACCATCTGCGGACCAAGATCTAGCTTCCTGCCAAATTTGTTGTAATTCAGTTCAGTATTTTTTGCAGCAGTGCTTATTACAAAAGTCATTGGATATTGTATCTGAATTTTGCTTTTTGACACCCCTCCCCTTTTTTCATGGCCCCCGCTTGACGGATCACCCCAAAACTTTCCCTGCACAATCTAGGCAATATACTGTAAACTTGACTTGTGCAGCCCTTGATGATGATATCAAGTATCCGTATGCTAGGCGTTTCTCTAGTTTGAGCTCAGCAAGGCAACAAGTGGGCAAGAAATCCCTGAGGTCCAAAGTATCTTGTCGCTAGTCTGAAAATAACTGGTGAGTCAATTCCAAAAACAGAGGAGACCATGTTTACCCTGGCTGTGTGGCAAAAACAATTGGCATGAGACTTCTTTCAAAAGAAACGTCTTTCTCAAACAAAGTAGTCGTTTACTGAGTGTCCGTTGGTACTGCTGAAGACATGTGTAATTTACTTTGGGTTGGGTTTTGTTTTCAGCAGTGAAGGCCTCAAATTAATGACTGGGCTAGAATTTATAAAATATCTGCGCTAATGTGGTAAACAGGTGGGGTCCTACACAACTTTCAGTGGTTCCAGAAGCTGTACGTTTTTTGAGCCAAGTGACATCACAGGACACAACAATGCTTGGCCTTTTACCTTGGTGGCGGTGCAACTTTATTTTTTAGCTATCGATAGTCCGCTCCAAGCGACAACATGCTCAGACAGTTTAATAACTAGTGCAGAACCACTATGTGCTACAACAGATGGAGGCCACTAGCTTGCTTATTTTTAAAAGGTATGTTCTTGGATAAGTAAACTCTCAGTGGCTGCAAGTAGGCAGCTGCAACTGGCTGAAGTAGTAAGTACCACTCTTAGCTAAATGACGCTCCTGGATTGTCCTGCAGGGTGGAACTAAACCCATATAATTTAGCTGCACTCGCGGGTGTTGGGTAGTGGACCAGTCCTGCACTTTCTATTGGCTCCTCGTTTACTTGACATATAAGCTCATTTGTCACTGGCTATACACAAGGGGGAAAGCTCTGTTCCAGCTGGCACTGTGCCAAAACCTGTACAGGGATAGAGTAATAGCAACAGGGAGTTCATAGCTAGAGACCTTTGGATGATTCACATGATGACTTCCTCCCCTCGAAAGAGAAGCACATGAGAACTTTTTCTAAGGCAAAAGGTCAAGAGCTGTGTTCTGACCCCACTTTGCATGCGCTTCTCATTAGGTAATTTGTGTTCCTAATAAGTTTCCAAAAATATTGTGTCAAGGGTGCTCGGATATTTGCTGCAGAACGCTGTTCACAGGCCAGGTTCAGGTATCAGAGCTGGGTAAAAGTGTGGTAATCCCCTCAGTGATTACATTACAGCAGAATATGGAAGTGTCAATGACTGGCCAAGTTTGTGCTTTTTAACAGTCCAAATGTTTTCTACATTTTGTTAGGTTTCTTTCATCCTAAAGGCGCAATCATGTTTGTTAGCGTGCCAAATAAAAAAGTCCAAGATATAGATATTGACTCCTTATGCCTCTGTATTATATACAACAATATTGTATTATATACAACTGTATTATAGACAACAAGGTCTGTGTTTAATATATTGTTACCTCAAGGAGATGATGGACGGAGCGCTGAAACTTTTCAGACACTTGCCCCCAGTCACAGATCTGGGTTAAATCCGTCATCGTTTTTTAGCTCACTTCGCCACCCCAGTTCAGACCCTGCCATAGGCAAATCAGTCTAGACCCTGTGCCTCATGGGAACAGTCCAGCCCGAACCATGGTTATGAACATGGGCTAATTTTAGTAGTCAGTAGAATGAGTGTGAGATTTGGGGCTTAGTTTAGAGGTTTGCAGCTATGGGGCTCCTGCCAAAAAAGGGTGGATGCCCATCCACCAGCCTCTGGGCTCCTCCCCCTCACTTAGACATCAAGATATCACAGGCTTTATTCCAGCATAAAGGGGGCGGGGATGGAATCTACCATCACTGTCCTGTGTTGTACTGGTAAGGAAGGCGTGGCAGTTGTAGCCATACAGGGAGAAAACTTCCTGCACTCTATGGCCTTTTACTTTTTTGCCAGATAAACTCCCTGAACTCCGTCCGCAGACAAAGGCACTGAAATCTTCTCCAGGCAGATGGGGATCTCAAACTGTACTGTACTGTTCTCCGCCAGTGGAGTAGAGGTCACGGCCTGCTTTATGGGAAATAAGGCCCTTAATTATTTTCTCATTTTTTATTTTGTGGGTACAATTGATGTGCTGATAGTCCGTGTCCAGGACAAATTTTAATTTGCTTACTGGAGTGATCCTGCAGTGACTAGAATAAGAATATGGATTATTTCCATAAAGCGTTCATAATAGTTCTAATTGGAGGGCCGGTGGGTTAATTCAAAGCATGAACATAGGTTATTTCCTTTTGGAACTGGATTAAAGGAAATCGCTTTTCTCTGGTGTCTGGTATTTCATGGAGTTCTGTCTCATAATCTCTCATGGAGCAACAATGATGCGTGTCCTGCTCGCTGCTGTAGTCCTCGCACAGTGAGGTACAGTGAGTTCTTTTCAAGGCCATTTTTTAAGCTTTTTACAATAATTTGTTTTTGCCACCACGTGATATGATAAGACTTCTCCCTTACTTTGCCTAATGGAAACACAGGCTGTGTGTAGGTTTACCAAAGGTCTTCTATTTGTTGTGGTCGTCACCACATTTTTGTTTATTTGTTGGTGGCTATGTGTATTTTTGTGGAGGATCAATGCAGAGATGTAGAAATCGGATTATTTGGGTGAGTGTGCCAAAATCTCAATCTAGCTAACCCTCCCACCCACGTTCAGAACACTTCATCTCACACAGGGTCATCCTCAAGTGCACCTACGCTCATTTCTAATCTAAATGTGCGTACAATTATGATGCAGAGCTTTAAGCACTACGCAAAAAGAAAGAGGGGCAACATGTATAGACAGTCACATAATAGACGAGAACGTTCTGGAGTCCTCAGTGGAGTGCAACATTCTTCTTTAATGGTTTCAGTTCCTTACACGTGCAGCCAACACGTTTATCCCTAAACAGGGCTTCATCAGGGCACTGATAATACCTCCAGGCGAATTTCCGGATTGTGTAAGGTATTGTCAAAAATGGAGGGCACACACACCTAAGAATGTAGTCTTCTTTGAGTTAATCGATCGTGCACTTCCTCCAAAAGGAACAGTCTAGTATAATAGTAGTGGTAATGTATCCAAAAGTGTGGTCCATCAAAAATATCCAGTGAATGTTTAAATACGTGTCATGAACTCCCTCAAATCCGAGAGATGTTCTTGATAATCTGAGCCGTGTGCGGCTCTCTTCTCCTTACGCTGACAAAAGAACTGCAAACGCCGTCAGTAGAGTTTTAAGCACGGCTGTTCTTGTCGCCGCAGGGTACCTCTTCCTCATAAATATTTTAGCGCCGAGTTCTTAGAAAAGTAACGCCCTTTCTTTTCCAGTAGTTTTCATCAGAGTTCATACAGTGCATGAACCTTCTGCACAGATATTGAGCCAGAAGAAGGGTGCGATTGGATGCTTCATGGCAGGAGGTTCTGAGTTAATAGTGGAGTTGGAAACAATGCGCTGCTGTAAATAAATCACATACTTGATCTTTAGAATAAGTGACCAGCAACAGGCGGGAGTTAAATCAGAACACACTAAACACCAGCTTTTGGCAGCCTTTTAAACTTGGTTATAGGAAAGAAAGCTTGAAATACAAAGCATGGCTTTCAGGTTAATTGAGGAGCGGTTGATTCAGTTATTTATGTCTGCGTGTCCTGCCCGGCCACTATAGGTTTAAGTGCCCTACACCTAGAGGATCATGATGTCCAAGGACAAGTTGCTGTGCAGGTTGGCAAAGCCCAGTTTGTTTTTCAGATCTTTTCAGTCCGTCTCGACATCGGTGTAGACTTCCATCCTTCAGACTGGTGGTGGAAGAAACCAGGTAGGATTCTTCATCACAGCACATCATCCTTGAAATATCAACCTAGTCTTGGTGGTCCTAGACTTGAAAGAACCCAAAATCAGGAGATTTAAGGGAAAAAATCGCTTGTATCCTGTCCTTTGCCAAAGGCCTGCATCCTGATGATCTGCAGGAAGACATGCTGTCTAAGGGCTCTCGGGTAGATTTTTTTCTTCCTAGTACTGCCCTCGTTCTCGGGTTATAAACATGGGTTAATGAAGATGATGGGCCCCGCTTTTGAATCGGTCATTCAAGTGAAATTTGGGGAGTTTTTTATTGCTTATATATCAGTTTTTAACTTTTCCCTCAGCTTGATTTGTGAGATTCTAGTCCTGCAATAGTGAAAAGTGGAGGCCCTAGTTACTTATGGCCCACCTTACGGGGCATGGGCGAGACCGAGGGACTTGTGCTTTGACAGCAGAGCAGGGTGCAGACTGGGAAGGTACCTATACCAGGGTGCTCTGGAATGGGACAGTTGGAGACCGAGAACTGGGATGTAATCTCCCTGACAGTGGAGAAACGAAAGATCTTTGATGTGAAGCTGGAAGAGGAAGGCAGAGGGACAGTGGAAGAGTGATGGAAAAAGAAATGACAGCAGAACTGACGGAAGTTGGAAATGGGAACACGTCAACAAGACTTTCACATAACATCTTAGACCAAACTGATAACTAGATTCAATAGCACAAATACAAAATGTAGCTTAAAATATTTATTTTAATTTGGCAAAAATATTTCTGTAGTAAAATGTTTTTAACTTTCACATAAGAACAATGTGAAAATATTTTGGAACTATAGATGGATATCTAAGGATTAATAGATAAACTAAAAGGGGTAAGGCAACATGTAAATAGAAATAAGTGTGTGTGTGTGTGTGTGTGTGTGTGTATATATATATATATAATAGCGAGATATGGAAAAAGCTTACATGAATTAAGGTGGGTTTGGAGGATATAAAAATAACTTATAAAACATAATAAAAGCTAGCTGTTTTTTTTAACTTTTGCATATATATTTACACACACGGGGAGAGGCACCTCAGAATACACAGACACAGAAAAGACACCAATGATAAAGGGGATTTGGAGGGGTTAGAGGGTGAAGTTACATAAATGCTAAGTGGAGGTCGAAATTTATGAAAAGTTCTTTTGGTCACAAATTACTACGTAGAAAAAAAAATGTATTTATGCAAGGTGTTTTTAAAAATAATGTTTTCAAAAGATGTTTTGGAAAACGATGTTATCACATGGAACTGTTTACTGTTGTGGAATCGCAGACTTGGGAAGCACCAAGACACCCAGACGTTGAACTAAGAGTTGAGCCTTTCCACAGCGAATCATGCACTGGTGGTAATATAAAATATTTGAGCGAATAATATTACAGGTATTTATTTTATTTGCTAAAAGAATCTTAACTCCCACCAACCCCCACAGATACACAAGAGCATGCCTCGAATTGAAATAATGTAAATATATTGAAAATCCTGACTGATGTCTTGGTTGGACGTGAACAATGAATTGGACTTCTGGAAGCCACTTTTTATTTGATGATCCCAGACAAGGTGGTTGCACTGTTACTTACTTCCCTTTGTCTGTGAATTACACTGAGGGTGGGGAGCATGAGATAGGTTGACCTTCGAAGCACATACAAGCTATAATTAAAGAAGGCATGCACAGTAGAGCAGCAAGGATGTCCAGGTGAGTGCGGTTTTTGTTAAAGATGCTTCTAGTGAATTACGCTCCTGAAATCTAGTCTCTGCTGCATTGAGAAACAAAAAGAAAAGTGAATCTCTATCCTGGTGTCTTACGTGCTCGCCCCATCCCCACAGAAAGAAAAACAAACTCTTCTCGAGACTGCGGTTAAAGAAGAGCAGGTAGTGTGCCACCACGCATCGTGCAAGGCTGTGACAACTAACAAGGATGCAAAGCAGAATTGTGTTTTAACCCCGTGAATGGAATGAACGTTACTGCATGATTTGTGGTTTTTCCAGATTTGGAGGGCTCGGGCTGAGGGGCGGTAAAGCGAAGCTGTAGAAAATAAGCTAGTGCATTGTTCTTATATAACCACCAGTTTTGTGTGTTGTTTTTGGATTGTTAACTAAACAATGGTATTGGCGTATATGAAGTGGGTGAGTTAAGGGGAGACTAGGAATAGAAAGAATTGGTGTGCCTTGTGGAACTTTTCCATCGCCTCCTTTTGTTTTATCGATGTTTTGTCATTCATTGGGAAGAAGGCTTAACTGTAATGGTCAGTCTCCATCTTCCAAAACACACACCCTCCGGGATGAACTTGCCCCTGCCATCTTCTTTGCAGTGTGGGACTCGTAGATTCCCCCTTTGTAAATGATGCTCTTCCGGCAAGTGTGGGAACAGTAACAGTAATAGTAAAGGTGGTGTGGCTCCCCAACTAATGCCCTGACACAAACGCGCATGCACTCGCGCACACTCACTATAGTTATATATTTAGAGTCCTAAAGCTGCACTAGATAGCCAATGTGCCAGCATTACCTCACAACATTTTAGTTTTAGTAGCTAAACTTTAGTAGTAAAGGGTTGGCTTGAAAATATTAAATGACATTAATTTATTGTAATCTGTTTAATGGTAAGCCCCATGCATCAAATAAGGCAAAGTGTTGTGCCACTTTGTGTATGTTTATGTACAATAATACTTACCTTTATAATTTTTAAAGATTTTAGAGCTAGCCAGGAACACTTTTAACGGTGGCAATTGTACCTTAGGCTTCTCAGACCACCAAAGTGCTAATATTTCATGTAGAATCGAGAATAATTGTATTAGTAATTATTGCTGACGTTTATTATAACACCAGAGCATTGCATCCGGCTCCTGGGGCTACAGTAATTGATAACGACCCCTACCCAAATTATAGGCAAAGTTGCAGGTGAGGGTCTATAACGAAGAGAGTTTTAGCAACCAACATAAGCTCCGACAATAAGGGCTTCAAAGCTCATTTATTTCTTTTTCTTTTTTATTGACATTTTTTTCTTGCCCTGGTCAGGCCTTGATGGCAATGGATCTTTGTACAGAAAAAAAACAATTGTAAAAGATGGCAAGTAGATGTACTGCCCTCCAGAGGAGACATGTTTCTTTGTTTCTATGTTTTGTGTTTTCAGAGTCTTTGTGACTTTAAAACGTAGAGCACTTTGGTTCCTGCTAAAGCAAGCCCTATTGGAACATTCCACCCTTGAAGATGGAATGTTCCAAAGTACTCATGGACAAACAGAAAGACAAGCATTGGAACAGATGGAGAAACTGGTCTATACCAGCCATAATTAGGCCTCTACCACTTTGTCTCCAGTGAAGTCCCCGACAATACCGTAGTCTAATAAAGACGTGATAAATACGTGATAAATACGAGGATTCTTAAATTGGTTGTAAATTTAAAATGTCAGTTGCTCCAGTGTTCATAGGTGAAGATTTACAGATAGCAAAGCGCCAAACCAAAGTGATCTCAAATTTTCTAAAGTGATGAAACCACATCCAGCATCCTAGATCATCCAGCTAATGATAATCGAAAGGTCTGAGACCCTCATCTCAATGGAGAAAGATTCAAGATCTTTATAGTAACAGCAACAGTTTCAGAATCTTGGAGACTGCTGTGCTAGATTTAAGTAAAATGTCCTTTCTGATTTCTTAGATTGGACGTTCTTGGTTCACAGATGACAGAAGTAAACACTGTGGGGGAAGGGAAGAGTACTTGAGAAATTGGTGACTGTCCAAGAAACGACATCTTTAGGCAAACCCTTTCACTAAAGAATGAGAGGGTCACAAAGTTACACCTTGGTGCAGTAACATATCATAGACTTGCAAAGCCCAAAATCTGTCTATATATATTATCACAAAGAGCACAGTCAGTCTGTGAAACATAACATTAAAAGTAACTGAATATTTTAAAAGCAATTAATATGCTTGTGACTGACTTATTTCAATCTTCCTTAAGTCTGATTAATGAGAACACGTTTAACACAGAGTCCTGACCAGGGTCCGATTGGTAACCCAGGCCGAGTTCTAGCTGTGGGCTGCTTTTGTATGCAGCCTGGGTGCTGTCTGTGCTGTTAGGCTGTGGCCAGCAGCCCAGTGGGTGCCTGAGTGGCCTTTCTGGAGGCAGATGGTCGGAGGCATCACTCCCTTTCTCTCGCTGGGCCGATCCATTAATGTATGCTGATTGAGCAGGGGCAGGGGGCCTGAGCAGAAGTGGTCTCACTTGCATTCATGTGTGACTCAGCAGTGTGAAATTGTCTGTGCATTTTATTTTATGCAATCAAAAGATGGGGGAGGTAGAGGTAAAGGTTAGATTCACCCTCCTAACTGAATGAAGTTTCACAAAATCTGGAATACCAGAATAAGAAACCTACCCATAGGGAAGAACAGGGTTTTCATTGGAAATGTATGAAAATCCTCTTTTATGAAAGCAAAAATCTTTTCTAGAGTCCCCTCACCCACCAGGGTTGCCCCTAGGTGGCATGCTTCATCATTGGGGTCCTCTCAATCCATTGCGGATTGAGGCGTGCTGAGACTTGCGGAACTACATAGAAGCACTGAATCATGAAAAATGTGTATTGAAGTGGAGTGGAGAAACAAAAAAGATTAAAAATGCCTAACTAGTGGGCTGTTTTGTTCCTGCCCCTAGTTGGTATGTCTAAAAACAGGGGTTAATAATAGGGACGGTCTAACTATGTTGAGTATTGGGTCCCTAGTATTGGGTCAACATGTTTCGAGCTGTCCCCTCAAAGCTCTTCTTCAGGACCACACGAGGGCCAGCCTCGTGTGTACCACTCCTAAGTAAACCTATATTCTGTGCTACATCAATGCTTTTCACTCATCAGGTCTAAAATCGCAGTGCTGTGTGCTCAGTGCTGTTCAGAGTAAAGAGAATTTGTTTTTTGATGATTCAAAAATAATAATTCATTTGAAAGATTGTTTGTATTGCACTTCTATTGCTATTGGAGGGGTTCCCTTCAACTACTATGGCTGCCACTGTAAAACGTGATGTGTGAGGGAAACCCCTATCCATGCTGTAATTCCATTGGCTGGAAGGGTTACCTTTTGGGGTTTTTCTTGCTCACAGTTGTCTCTCTTCCATGTCCATTTGCGGCCCGATTAGTCTCTCTTTAGCATGCACACAGAGAAGTCTCCTCTCAATCTTCCTTCTGGGGGTCGCATTGCAACAAATCCTCAAATTTATGTGATGACTTTCTTGCCACAATTGCTTCCTGTCCCTGCAGACTGCTGTAATGGGTGGGCAGGAGCTCACGCATCCTCGAAGGTTTGTGGTATTCATGAAGGATACAGAGAGTGTTTAAGACATAGGAAAAGTCTGGTTTCATTTTCGATTCGAATGAAAATGAAGTTTGCCTCTTTGAAAACTTAAAGCATAATGCAGTTTATTTGCACAAAGTCGCCTAAACGGCTCTCTGCCGTCGTAAATATTTGTGAGCCGTAGGAGCTCATTGGCCCACTGCTTGGAACTGGTTAGTCAATTGCGCTATAGCTCTAGTGCCTACCAGCTGGCAAAGATGAGGCAGGAATACTTCTGTACTCTCACCACATATTCCTAAATCTGAAAGAGACATGTTAGTGATAGATTCCTTACCTTAGAATTACCCCCAGGCGTCAGACTGGATCCGGAAAGTTTTCGTCAGCAGTACCTCTGCGCGTCGGAAGTGGGCGTCGTGCGGATCCGCGTCCGTCGTAAGCGTCGTGATCGCCAAAATGACGTTGCAGCAGCTACTTAGACACCGCCCTCGCACACTGATGTCAGTTCTTTCTTTTTCCGCACCAGCAAGCGCAGATCCGGAGAGAGCGGTACCCCCAGTCAATTTTTGACTGAGTTTTTTTGGGACTTTTGTCTCTGTTTTTTTTTTTAGTCTAGTGACTCCTGGTGCTGTAGGGATACCCGGTTTCAAATCTTGCGAAGTTTGTCCCCGCATGATGTCGGTGACGGACCCGCACCACTAGTCTCTCTACTGCCTGGGGCTCGACCACGACCCCATGTTGTGCCCCGACTGCCGGGCCATGGCTCCGAAAACTTTGCGGGAGCGGTCCTGTAAGTTGCTTGAGGCCCGAGAGTCGGCTCCGTGCCGTTCAAGGTCCCGCTCCCATGGGAGGTCGAGGGACCGGTCACGGAGCTGCCACCATAGTTCGAAGTCTTAGCACTCGGGGTCAGGTAAGACAAAGCACAAGAAGTCGAAGAAGCGCTGTCGCTCTTTGCCTAGCCTGTCGCGTGACGAGGCTGAGGCTGAGGCTGCCCCCATGGCTCCGGAGAAGCCTACGCAGTTGCCGACGGCCTACCTGCCTTTCCCGGGTCCATCTGTGACTCCGGCCCAGCTGCAGGACTTTCTGTCCGCCATGGCTCGCCTATTTGGCCCGTCTGGCCCCGCCAGCGTGCCTTCAGGCCTCGTGTGTTCGACTGGGCATCCTCGCCTTTCTTCGTCGATGGCTCCGGCGTCGTCGACGGCTCCCGCTCCAGTGCAGCGAGACCCCCATGGATCCATGTATGGATCCCAGCTGATGTGGGTTGACCTCGTATGACCTCCACTGACGTCTACGGCACCGTCGCCTGTGTCAGCCAGCCCCCCGGCCGATGTCGTCCTGGGCTTCCACCGACCTGGAGACTGTTCCGGACCGGTGTTGGATCGACACCGATAGGGAATTTCTATCCCTTTCTCCATCCTCATCCCTCTTTCCCGCCTGTCCAGCAGGTTACGGAGGACGGGGAGGACTGGGAGGGGTCTGAAGACCCTCTCGCAGCCCAATGCAAGTTAGTCCCAGACTGGGCAGAGGATTTGGAGGACGCAGGTAGACTGGATTTTTCTCCAGAACCTGGCACACTGTCTCATTCTACCGTGGCTACGGAGGAGGGTGGTACTTATTCAGTGGTGTTGCATAGGGCAGCCGAGGCTCTCCACCTCGAGCTCCCTACAGTGGCCGTCGGGACTAACCTCCTGACAGAAGTGCTTAGGCCGGCGGCTTCCTCTGCGGAGCCGATGCTGCCCTTTAATGACGCACTTTCAGATGTTCTTTCAGGCACCTGGTCCAGGCCCAACACAGGGGCTCCTGTGGATAGGAACGTTGCCCGACGCCATCGCCCAGCCTCGGGTCACCTCATTTTCCTCTCTCAACACCCTACCCCTGAGAGCTTGGTTGTCCAAGCCTCTGCGTCCCCGAGCACATTCCCTTCCGCACCTCCAGACAGGCAATCCAAGAAACTGGAGTAGTTTGGGAAGAAGTTTTTTCTTCCGCTAGTTCAGGGTTGCAGTCTGTGAATACCGCATGCCTCTTGGGCCGTTATTCCCACTCTGTGTGAGATAGGGTGGCGCAGGTGCTGCCTCAGTGTCCGGAGGAGGCCCGGACAGTGCTCTCCCAAGCTATTGCCTTACTGAGGGAAGAAGCCAAGTTCACGATTCATTGTGGCCTTGACACCGCCGACTCGCTCGGCAGAGCGATTTCCATGACAGTGGCGCTATGCCGTCATGCCTGGCTGAGGACAACTGGCTTTTCAGGGGATGTCCAGAACACCCTGATGCCTTTAGATGACACTCGCCTTTTTGGAGACAAGGCAGATAGTGGGTTGGAGCGCTTTAAGGACTCGCGGGCTATGGCCAAGCGCACTCCTTTGGCTTCTGCTTTTCGCTCCTTTCGTGGCGACGGAAGGGGCGTCCAAACACATTTGTTTCAGACCCACAGGCCTGTGCAGCAACAGTCTCCGCACAACCGCGGACGTGGGACCCGCCGAGGTGGGTCACGGGGCCAGCGGGCAGGTCAGTCCACCACCACCCTTGCCACCACTGCTTCCAAACCTTCCTAGTCCGGTGTTTCAGGCCCATCAATCGCCAGTGGGCGGCAGGATTCGCCATCACCTCCCCCCACTGGCGCACCATCACTTCGGATCGGTGGGTTTTACAGACAGTCCGAAGGGGCTACTCCCTCCCCTTCTAGACTACCCCTCCAGCCATGCCACCTCAGTTCCACCGCATGTCGAGAGATCACTTGACACTTCTCCAGCAGGAAGTTGTGGCCCTCTTGGCCAAGGGGTCCATCGAGCACGTTATGAACCCAGAAGTGGGTCGTGGTTGTTATTCCCACTACTTCCTGGTTCCAAAGAAGGTCAAGGGCCTGCGTCCTATCTTAGACCTTCGGAACGTCAATTGCTTCCTCCGGAAGGAGAAGTTCAAGATGCTCACACTTGCTCAAGTCTTGTCTGCCCTAGACCCGCAATACTGGATGGTAGCGCTGGACTTGCAGGACGCTTACTTTCATATCCCCGTCCTGCCGGCCCACCGGCATTACCTGCGGTTCACGGTAGGCCACACGCACTTTCAGTTCACCCTGCTCCCTTTTGGCCTTACAAGTGCGACTCAGGTGTTTTCGAAAGTGATGGCGGTGGTTGCAGCTCAGGGGTTTCAGTCTTTCCCTATCTTGACTGGTTGTTGAAAGCGGGCTCGCCCCAGGCAGTCGTCTCCCACCTCGAGACTACGGCTGACCTCCTCCATTTGCTGGGGTTCTCCATCAACGTGCCGAAGTCGCACCTGATTTCGTCTCATAATCTCCTCTTTATCATAGCGGTTCTGGACATGGCGCAGTTTCAGGTTTATCCTCCCGAGCAGCGAGTCCGGGACATTTGGGCCATGATTCCGATCTTTTGGCCCTTGTCCTGGGTTTCAGTCAGGATGACCTTGAGGCTGCTGGGCCTCATGGCCTCCTGCATCCTGCTGACCAATCATATGCGGGCTCTGCAGTGGGACCTGAAGTTCCAGTGGGCGCAGCATCAGGGGAACCTGTCCGAGTACGTCCAGATCTCGGAGAGCACTGCAAGGCAATTGCAGCGGTGGCTCACGAACCAGCATTTGGTCAGTGGCAGATCACTCTCCCTTCCCCAACCGGAGCGCACAGTGGTGACGGATGCGTCCCTCCTGGATGGGGCGGCCACATGGGAGAGGCGGAGATCAGAGGCCTCTGGTCTCCTGCGGAGTCCAGGCTCCATATCAACCTTCTGGAGCTCCATGCGATCCTACTTGCACTGAAGGCATTCCTTCCCTCTCTCAAGGGGAGAGTAGTGCAGGTGTTCACAGACAACACCATCGCCATGTGGTACTGCAACAAGCAAGGCGGAGTGGGGTCGTGGACCCTATGTCAGGAGGCTCTGTGTCTCTGGACATGGCTGGAACATTAAGGTATTTCCTTGGTGGTTCAACACTTGGCAGGTTCTTTTGAACGTCAGGGCAGATGAACCCAGCCGCAGGTGCATGATGGATCACGAAGGGCGTCTTCACTTGGAGGTGGCGCACGGTCTCTTTCACCAATGGGGAGAGCCTTGGTTAGATCTATTCACCACCGAAGAGAACGCACAATGTCAGCAGTTCTGCGCGTTGGAATTTCCAAGACGGCACTTGCTCGGCGACGCTTTTCATCACGAGTGGAGTTGCGGTCTATTGTACGCCTTTTCGCCTATACCACTTCTACCCCGAGTGCTGAAGAAGATCAGGCGCGACTGGGCCCCTAGTCATTCTTGTGGCCCCAGACTGGACTCGAAGAGTTTGGTATCCAGAGCTACTCAGTATGAGCATGGATCCCCCGATCCGACTGTCTCTTCGGGAGGATTTTCTGTCGCAGCAGCAGGGGACGGTCCTCCACCCGAACCTGTCCAGCCTCCACCCCCTTGCATGGAGATTGAGCGGCAACAGTTGATTCCATTTGACTTGCCTCCTGAAGTCTGTGATATCATTCTGGCAGCTAGGCGTCCCTCCACTAAATTGGTATACGCTTGCAGGTGGAACAAATTTGTGGCATGGTGCACAGCAACAACTGTAGATCCCGTTTGTGCCCCTCCTTCAGAAGTCCTTTTGTTCCTCCTTTGGCCTGGCAGGGCTCTGCTCTTGGCACTATTAAGGGCTACCTTTCTGCAATTTCAGCCTTTCTCAGGCTCCCTGATCAGCCCTCTCTTTTCAAGTCCCCTGTTGTAAGTAGATTTCTCAAAGGCATTACTCACCTTTTCCCTCCTATTCCTTTTGTGATGCCGCAGTGGGACTTGAATCTGGTTCTTACCTATTTGATGTGCGTTCCCTTTGAGCCGCTTCACAACTGTCCTCTTAGATTATTGACTTTGAAGACTGCTTTCCCGGTTGCCATCACCTCCGCTAGGTGCATGAGTGAGCTCCAGGCTCTTTCTTGTAAACCTCCTTTTCTGTCTGTTCATCCGGACAAAGTTGTGCTCTGCACTCGTCCTTCCTTTTTGCCAAAGGTTGTTACTGCCTTGTATATTGGGCAAACTATCACCTTGCCCACTTTCTTTCCACCTCCGTACCCTTCCAGAGAGGAAGAGAGGCTCCACCGTCTGGACCCAAAACATGCGCTCTCGTTTTACCTGAATCGCACACAACCGTTCCGGGTGGATGACCAGCTCTTTGTTGGCTACGTAGGCACCAAGAAAGGCAGGGCTGTCCACAAGAGGACTATCTCCCGCTGGGTCGTCTTGTGTATCAAAGCCTGTTATTCTCTGGCTAAAAAGGAGCCTCCAGTGGGGCTGCGCGCTCATCCCATCAGGGCGACTGCAGCTACTACCGCATTGGGACGTGGTGTCCCCCTACAAGACCTCTGTCAGGCAGCCACGTGGGCCTCGCTGCACACTTTTACAAAGCA
The DNA here is from genome assembly GCF_964204655.1 of Triturus cristatus. Classification (NCBI taxonomy): domain Eukaryota; kingdom Metazoa; phylum Chordata; class Amphibia; order Caudata; family Salamandridae; genus Triturus; species Triturus cristatus. Next base: position 1,151,019,491 of record NC_140583.1, on the reverse strand, counting down.
TTATTGCCTTGACAGCCAAGTCCGGAGAGATGGCTTCTTTGGCCGTTGTGTTCTCCGTGACTTTCTGGTGTGATCTTGGTTCGCAGACCCACAACCGGGGTTGGTGTTGCTGGGGTATCTATTCTAAGGTAAGGAATCTATCATTAACGTGTCTCTTTCAGATGCGCAAGTTACTTACCTTCAGTAACGATATATCTGTAAGAGACATGACATTAGTGATAGATTCCTTATCGCCCCACCCATTCTCCCCGTTCTGCCAACTGATTTCTAGGGTTAAAGTCATCCCTTTCAGGGCCCTAGTTTCAGTGCACCAGTGGTCAGTATCTTGCATGGCTGTGCGTTCCTGGCGCGGAAAGTCGTGTACAGAACTGACGTCAGCACGCGAGGGCGGCGTCTAAGTAGCTGCCGTGACGTTATCCCAGCGATTATGACGGACGCGGAGCCACATGACGCCACCTTCCAACGCGCAGGGGTACTGCTGATGAAAACTTTCCAGATCCAGTCTGACGCCTTGGGGTAATTATAAGGTAAGGAATCTATCACTAACTGTCTCTTAAGGATATATCTTTACCGAAGGTAAGTAACTTGTGCTACTGGCACAAATGCACCACTAATCACTGCTTCCACAACAGTCCTTGAAAATAACAGCATAAAAACCAACCGTGCTGTGTGCAAATTGGGCATGTGGAACAGCGCAGGATTCCGATCCCAACCGTCAAGCAGTCACCTCCCCCGCCCAACACATTTCCCATCACACCCCCATTGCCGCAGTTTTCCCTGCTGTTCCTGACAAATTGCTCATGTTCACATGTGAAGATTGAGCCAGAGACACCTGTTGCTATGCTTTCCTGCGAGCAGTAAGGGATGCAGTTGAGTTATTCCGGGGATACGCCCAACCCAGGAAGAAGTCAAACGTGGTTTTGATTTCACTACAATGTGACCATGTGCAGAATGACCAAAGTTGTACTTAGGCAATGATGAATGAGCATTGGAAAGGACATGCATAGTGTTGCACAAACGCTGAGCAATTTGATGCTCAGATGATATCTGGAAAGGTTAAACTGGCAAACCACTTTACTACTTAGCAAAACCTACCACCCGCAAAGAAACATACCGACGACATCAAGTTGAAGTTCTATAAGCTGAAACCTGCAAAAGAAAGAAATGTGTTCCTAGGGAGACCATCATGGTGGCAGGAACAACAATGTCATGACAGAAAAATATAAGGACCGATATGTTGTGCATGTTCAAATCCCATTACATCTCCAGTGTCATCTAAACCAAATATGGAATTAAAGAATCCACACACACACAACCCTGTCGTGTCATGTTTTCACTGATTAAGCTTCCCCCCCTCAAGCCTAGGTTTGTTTTTAAACATTTTCTGTAGGGTTTTTGACTCAGTCATGTGCATATAACCTCCCTACCTTGTGGATGTCTACAGGTGTGAGTTCAAGCTTGCATTATTTCCGTTTAAGCCGCAGGAACAAGGAATCCTCCACGCCTGTGGGGTAACATGCTTTAACAAGATGAAATATTCCCAGCTCACACCGCCGTGCAGTGTCACAGATAAAAGGTTAGATCAAGATTTGCAGTGGAAAGCTGATTTTATAGACTCTTCTCCAATGCTTTCATTCACAGTTTTGAGAAGGCATAAGAGATCAGTTTGACAAATCCTATCTGACATGTGTACTTATTTAGAAAATTGTTCGGTAAGTTGTATTTTTCTACATTCACGTTGATACTGTTTGACGTTTTTTCTTTCTTTTTATTTTTTTTGGTTGGGGTGGGAGGTTGGCTATTCAAGATTTTGCAAAAGTACCTGTCTGTTTTCCTCCATCCATCTGCCAGGGTGTGCCACGACCTTTCCTGTCAGGATCTCCCTTGATAAGCAGTTTGTAACTTCATCTGGCAACTTTGTTCTTTTCCCCATCTCTCCTTACCTTCCTTCCATTGTCCCTCTTAATAACATCCATTTCAGTTCTGTCTCAGACCATGCTTGTGCCGGCCACAGAACGCCTGCTACACAAACATGCGCACAAACGCTGCAAAACCACGTAGCTGAGCATGGAGCAGGAAGGATTGATTTCTGACTGGAAATTGAAGGCATAGATCGCAGGAGTCTGTGGCGGTAATTGGCAGTGCTCGACAGATTCCCCCCCCCCATCCCCCATACTGATAGTAGTGGAGTAGGAGGAGGTACAGCGAGTGCTGTTGGTTGCTATGCAAAGTGCATGCATACGCCAGATGATGTTGCAATCGGGTGAGTTCTGGGGCTGAACGGCTGTAACCGTGTCGGCCTACCTTTGGGATCCAAGGCAGAGCGCAACGTGTGGCTGTGCCCCCGGCATGTCCCAAGCATTCCTGGCGTCCAGGTGCCCTGTGGTCACAGCCCCCTATTAAACAATCTGCCCAACATTGAAGGCAAAGAGATAATAGGGTGCTGCTTATTTTTACGGAGCTGGTGAAGTTGAGCTGCTTCATATGCAGAGCAAGATTGGATTATGTCAGGATACTGACAAAGTGATGTTTCTGTGGTGGAGGTGGTGGTGGTCTGGGCAAGAAAATGAAGATTTTCACTTGTCTTCTCTGTATACTGAAGAATAATAATAATAAAGGGCAGCCTTGGCCAATCAAGTGTAATAGATGGATGTTCAGGGTTTTGGAGGACACCAGAGGTGGATGAATCCAGGTCCACAAGGGCATCTCCCCTGGTGAAATCAATTAAAGAGTTTGTGAGGAAGCACTTGATGGGTATTTCATCCAAAATGGGAAAGGAAAATCTATCCCTCGTATCTCCAGTTCCATTGATACGAACACTGTAGAGCTGCATCAGGCACAATCCCTGCTCGAACAAGGGTAGCCCAGTTGGAGCCAAGTCTGTCATCGTCACCCATGCTTGTTATTTAGTGGAACTGGGAAGTAAGCACCCAAGGAGAAAACATTGGAGTCAAGAAATACCAGACTTGGATGAAACAGCCACCAACGGAACACTATCTAAGGCACTTAATGTCCTGGGCTTTTGCCTATGCTGCGTGCCTTGGGGGTTCTGGTTAAGCCCAATAAATATGGTGAACCAGGACCTTCCTCCCACGTTACCATCTGACTTTGATGCTGGATCATGCTCCTCTTCATTGATGTTGGATGTTATGGACTTAATGGAAAAAACCTTGCAGGGCATGTTCCATGCAGTGGTTCTGAATACTGATAAGTTGAAATCGCATATCTAAATATTCGATTCTAAAAAAGAAAAGGCGAGCTACTACAGTGGCTATTTCTCTGCCCTGGGTCTCCTAAGACTGATTAAATTAATAAAAAAGGGAAGCAAAGGTCAATATCCAGGGGTAGGAAAACGAAAATCCTGTGTGCTAGACAACAGTTTCAACCCAAAGTGAGAAGCACAGAGGTGAGAAAAGGAGGGAGTACAGGTAGTACTCGGGCAAAAGGCAGTGTATCTACCCCTCACACAGTTGATCCTTGTAAAAATACCCCTAAGCAAAGGAAACTGTATCTCTCCCGGGCTCAGTTAGCTGGTTCTGCCGGTAAGGCACGGAGGGGCAAAAGGCGAATGAAGAGTGCCAATGGGGTTAAAATGCAGCATCAAATAAGGAGGGTTAATGAAAGGAGAAACCTAGAGGGGGAAGAAAAGATCTGACGGTGCACACTCTGGATGTTAGATTCATCTCAGAGTGGGGAAAGCCCCTTCCTCTCATGGACCCAGAGAGGACCGGGAAAGGAGGCAAACTCTTTATGGGTATACCTAGAGTCAGCCCAGAAAACCGGTGGAGGAAAAGATTAAAGAAGGTAAACCCTTTAAATAGGTCTTATCTTCTCAAATTAATTTCCTCTTGCCCCAGTTTTCACTCAGTTTCTACAACCGACTTGAAACAAGTGGGCTTCCCGGAAAATAGAGAAGGCAAGGATGTAACAAAGATCCTGCTATATTTAGGGTTGTTCAGAGACACTATTCTTTAGGTTTAAATTGAGCTAAAACCCCAGGGGGTAAAAATATGGGAAATGGACCTAGAACACCTTGTACCTCTAAGTCCGGATTATCTGAAATGCTATGGAGGTCTGGAGGGAGATTTCAAGTTATATTGACCCAAGGGGAAAGATATAGGGGCATTCCTTTTAATCAAAATAGGTGATTGTCCGGACTGGGATGAGGATGTGGGAGAATGGGCCAATCTAAACAATGTGGACTAGGGATGGGTATCTCTGCACAGCATCAGCTTGTTCTCCTGGAACTCTCACGGTTTAAATGAAATAATGAAGTTGCAGGTGTTTAGAGAATAACAGAACAATACTTCAGTCTGTGCCTCCAGGGGACATGGCTGTGCAGAGACCCCCACAGATAGATGGGTTTTTGGGAGTTCACCTGAAGGCCGTAGGTAATGCTTCAGGATGGCCTTCTGGGGGAGCTATTAACATTGGTGTCCACTAAAATTGCCTCCATGATTTGGGAAGTTCAGACATGCTGCAAATGGATTCTTACCTGTGGTACAAAATTGGCAAATGCAAATAAGGGGAAGGAATATATTATCATCTTGAACATTTATATGCATGCAAGAAGTCTTCCCAACTATAATGGAAATTTGAATTGTTTAAAGAAGATGTGGTTAATATAGATGTGCTCTACCCTCAACCCTTGCTTATCTTGATGGGGGATGATTTTAATCATAAATTGCTTTGAGATAGTGGATAAAAGGTATGAGGATTAGCCGCTTTTAATGTGCAACATGTCTGTCTTTCATCAAACGAGGCTTCAGGAAGGGATGTAGCCTTGTTAGATTTCCTTACATCAAATGGCCTTTTGTGCCTAAATGGTCCAGTGACTGCAAACATCCCTGAAAGGAAACCTTTCCAGTATGGCAATCAGGATTCCCCAATAGATTGTGTTTGTGCAAGCATGAGCTTTCGAATTAATCAGAAAATGTGAGTTTCTACAACTGGAGGGGAGTGACCATTGCCCCTTAGGTACATCCCTCAACTTGGATATTGTACCAAGGCAGATGAAGGATTTCCCTGTAAAAGTTGGATATTCTAAATGCCTAAGAACAAGAATCTCTGAGAAGCACCTAAGCCTATTGAAGACCCTTCAATACACATGTGGGGAATTTATATTTGGAAAGTTACCCTCTGACCTTCTACCTTGGTATAAGGTAATACAAATGTTTGTTGCATGCTTAAAAATTGAATTGACTGCTTTCAATAATACTCAAAACAAAACTAAGTCAGTGAAGCAGGTCAGGAATCTGGTTTGACAAGTAATGTAGACTTTTAAAACAGAATATAAGGAAGCTTTAAAGACACACAAGGTTGCCTAGGAATAAAATTGGCATGCTGTGCATTTTTTAGCTTAAAGAAAGAATTTAAAAATCTGGTAGCTAGGAAGAAGCTGGAATTTAAAGCAAAATGTGGAGAAGCAATGATTGAGACAATGGAGTCAAAAAATATAAGGAAATTCTTGGAGGTTGGTACAGAGTGGGATAGGAAATTCCCAAGGAAAATAGTCAGGCTCGGTGGGTAAGGATGCTTTGGTAGAATTCCTGGAGGAGGCCTACAACAACGATGCTACATCTATCCAGCCTCTTAGAAGATTCCTTGTTAAGGAAAAACAAAGGAGAGGTTTTCTGTTTAAACAATTGAAATGTTAAAACTCACGAGGGCTGCAGGACCTGATAATCTACCGGTAGTAATAATAAAAACAAATACTGCCTGGTGGACCTCCTTGTTTTATATCCTTTTTCAGGAAATCCTTTTGACGGGAAGATTTCAGGATAGTTGGAAGGGAGTGGCAATCAAATCTATATATAAAAAAGGTGCATACTTTCTCTCTGGAAACTACTGGCAAATAAACCTGTTAGACATAAATGGCAAGTTCTTATCAAAAAACCTTTTTGGGATGTTGGAGTGGGCAGAAGTAAATTGAATTACCCCACAAGCGCAAGGAGGTTTTAAGGAGGGTCATTTGACGATCGACCACTGTTTTAGTTTATGGTCCACTGCTAATATATCTATTGAACAGTGTGGAGTACTGGATTGTTGTTTTGTAGATTTTAGTTCTGCATTTGATTCTGTTGACTGGGTCTTGCAATGGGAGGCATTAAAGAAATATGGAATTCCCAGCGATTTGCTTTTAATCTACCGGAACTCCATAGGGATAATTGGGCCCAAGTAGAATTAGACAGTGAGGGATCCCTCCCTAAGAGGATCAATCTAAGAAATGGCCTTAGGCAAGAGTGTGTTTTGGCACCGACACTATTTTCCCTTTTTTTGGCTGATCACCCTAAAGTATCCAGCCAATCGAAGAGTTTTAGCCCAAAATGAATGGCATGCATGTTAGCTATCTTTTATAAGTGGACAATTTAGTTTTTTTGATTTGACAGGAATTGGTCTTCACAGAAAACTAGATGTATTCGCAAGTTACTGCAAGAAGAAAAAAATAAACATGGAAAAGACCAAAGTGTTTCCCATAGGAAAGATGAGGCAAAGTTTGGGTTGGGCAATAAACAAAGTCAAAATCGAGAGAGTTAATATATATAAATATTTGAGGATGTGGTCCTCCCATGATCTATGCTGGAAGGGTCATCTTGCCTCGATACAAGCCAAGGCACTTTCATCAGAGGGGGAAGCGAAGAAATTTGACAGCCGCAATAGAGGTCCCTCCTTACGGACAGTGCTGGCAGCATATCAGGGTATGATAAGGCCGTAGTTTCAGTATGGTATCCAGGTGGTTGGCATAGGAGGCAAGAAAAGATGGGACCTCTAAGAAGGAAGGTGCCTAGAAAGACTATTCTATCTCCCATCTTCTTCAGTGGTGAAGGCAGTTAGAGTAGAACAGGCCTGACGGGGTGGACTCACTTAGCACATGCAGAGATAATGAAATTCTGGGTATGAGTAGACTGCGAGGAGATTTCCAGAATTTCTCTGCTATGTAAAAGTGAGATATTGCAAAGTGATCTAACCTTGGCCCCTGGAGCTAGAGAGAGAATCCTAAACTGCTGTAGGGAATTAAAAATAGCAGATGGTATTGACCAGATGGGGTCAGTAAGGCGGAGCAGAGAAGAATAACAAAACAGGTCTCCAGGGAGGAGGATCTCATATATTTAAATAAGAAACAATCTGTCTCCCACTTGATAAATTCATGGATGGGAGACGAGGCCTTTTCCTATCTGGAGAAACTTCCTTATGTAAAGATGCGTTGAAGTCTTCTGAGATTTAAATCTGGGTCAACCCAGGTTTTGATGTCCGAAGGGCATGGAATTTTGCTAAATGAAGATAAGAAATTTAATTGTGACCTCTACATGAAAGGTGATCTAATTCACAATCTTGTGGATTGTCTGTGGATTTAGCACAAAGGAAGTCATTATTAAAACCGGTTTTTATAAAATACTGTATTAAGGATAGGGGGCAAGCAATTAAATTCTAGATAAAAATGAGATTCTTTGATGCGACGTGCACTATGGGTTGATTTTTATTGTCTGTTAATACATATTTACGGTCAAATTGTTATATTTTTTAAGTATTGGGAGGAGCAATATTAATCCCCTGCGTAGTTTAAGGACCTTTCGATTTTTATGTGATTGGATGAATTGTGTTTAAATTGTGAAATGCTCATTTTGGATTTCATTTTTTACTTGTGCTTTTAAGAACTTCTGTTTGAAGAATAAAGTCTAAATAAACATGTTTTGACTGACTGAATATCATCTACTCTCCCCTTTCATCCCAACCCATCTCACTCCAGTCCCATACTTTTTATCTGTTATAATCATTTGCTATCATCTCTTTTACTTCTCTCTTTTGATCTCCCATCTTTTGTCATTCTTTAACTTCAGGAACTGTTAGATTCATTAGCCAATTCGGGAGCATGGGGGTGGGGGGGGTGTAATGCGGCGGCAGGTCTCCCTTGCAGCCAATCCGTGTGTATTCCTGTCTGGCATCAAAGGTGGCAGAAAAACTGAAGAAAAAAGTGATGTGACCCTTAAACTGAAATGAACAACATGCTATTGCTAAATACATACCTATGCCCTCCGGTGATAAAAACCCACATTATATGCATCATGACATGCACTTTGCCAGGTTCTTTCTCTTCCTTCTTCTAAAAAGCCTTTTCTGACAGCTGAATTCATGCAGTGGCTGACACTGCAATGGAAGACTGAGATATCACATTACCAATTTAATTGTATTAAAACTGCATTTATATAGCGCTTACTAGCCCTAGTGAGGCGTTAAAGTGCTTTATGGTGAGGAGCACGCTACCAAGGAGCCCAAAGTTAGTCGTCAGTCCATTGGTTATTGGAGTTAAACTAATGCATGGAATGGTTTTCTTTAGCATGCAGTACTCTTTGTGGTACGTTGGTGAGTTGGGTGTGATCAATAGAGGGGGATATGTGAGAAGCAAATGTTTTTAAAATAGCTTTAAGACAGGCTTGAGATGTAAGAGTAGTTTATATATAGAAGAGTCACATAAGGTAAGCAGAGGTGCATTAAAAATAAGAGGGGAATAGTGACTCAAGATCATGCAGGATTTTAAGGAATGTAGCAGGTAGGCTTTTTGCGACAGCATGCAATCTGTGAATGTAAACCTGTGTGAAGAAACTGTTTTAAGTTCTGCTTTAAAGAAAACTGTCTTTCTAAAGATGTGGCAGATAGTCATCTCGGTTCAAAAAGCAAGCCCAATGCTTGCTGAGACTCCTTTACAAGCGACAAAGAAGAAGTGCCACATTGAAGCACAACTCCGTACCCATGATTACAACTTGACACCACCCCCCTTGCCCCACACTATGCAATGCAAGCAATAATACCTAGAAAGATCACTATGTGTACCTACTACATCAGTACATTCAATATTGTAAAGTATTATTATAGTTAATGTAAATTATTTGACGCCATACATAAACTACACATATAATATAAACGTTATGTTTAACACCCACCAACTAAAGATATAATAAGCCAGCTGATTAACATGGTGCAGCAATCAAAATTCAGTGTGTGTTTGTGGCAAATTCAGTACATGCTTCAGAAGATGCTGCCCCCTGCGTTCACCTGAAGCGCACCCCCACAGAACAGACTCCATGTCCAGCAGAATGGATGCGTCTGTGGTCACCTAGACCCTCCGGCCTCCCCCTTGCCTTCTAGTGGAGCTCACCTGGCTCATAAATCAGCATGTGGCCAATGTGATGAGACCCGACTTGCAGCCCACTAATAGATGGCTTTCCACCTTCTTGTAATAAAAAAAGAACACCAGTTATGGAGTTTGGTGTCAAAAGCCAAGCTATTGGCATCTGAACTTGCAATATCCCGCTTTAGCTGTTGGCTACTGTTAATTCTTTTGTCAAGGCTTTCACGTAAATTTTAAAGTACATTTATTTGCATTCATACATAATTTCTGTTCAACAGCTGTCGGCACAGGCGGGCTTTCCGCAACCATGTTTATAGCTAAATCCTGCGTTCCCCATGGAGGGCGATTTCCTTTTATCAGCAAAACGTTCGCCTGAGGTCTGCCTGATTTATAGGCATGAATCTTGCCAATCTAGTGGATGTAACCTTGCTCCACCCCCCTTTTGGATCCTACACGTGTCAGAGCCTATGCTCTGTCCATTTCTAAACTTGGTGTCCGCGAGGGATGATGGAGGGTCCCTTAAGAGGTTAATAGGTTCTCATAAATACCCGACAGACTCTAGAAGTAGGGTACAAAAGGACCTCCACTGACTCCCTTAGTCGACGGCAGGGTGACAATACTCCATCTGGCTTCTGCACCCAGCAGCAATGACCGCAGCATGCAAGGAAACCCTAGGGATTCAGCAGACTTGGTTGGTGGGCCAACATTTGGAAGATATCCACAGGGCGGTGATACAACTGCAGTGCACCTATCGAGCATTGACCAGCCATGGATAAGCCCGCTTCCCAGATTTGGAGATACCTCACAGGTGATTCTGTCAGGGTGGTCGTGGGTAGAAGGCAATGTCTCCACCAAGGTCTTACCAGGGCTGAAATTGAATTGAAGTGGCTCTCCCAAGTGTTGGTTTACTTTCCTGTGGTGCTGTGCGTCATTGCATTTTTGGTTCATTTTGGTAACCATCCCTAGGTTCCTCACCTTCCTACCATTACTCCCATCTCCAGTCCAGTCCAAGTTGGCGGCCCTGTGAGACTCCTTCTGGAGGTACTGACCTTCTTAACTGCTGGGGAACTCGGGACTGGTGTTATTCCATTGTCCGATGGGCAATGGGGCGGGAGCGAGGAGTGCTTTGCTGCAGTCAAACCATAAAACAAATCTAGCCCTGGTGCATAAAATGACTGGTTAAGTTCTGGTTGCAGCCCAGCTGCCCCGAGTGGTGTGCTGCTGAAGGTCCCACCAGATCCAAAAGGAACCAACCGAGCAGCACTGGTTGCAAGAGTGTAAAAGAATCTCTTTTCGGGATGCTGTGCTCCCTACTTGGGAATGCATTTCGCTGGTACTCCTCTTACCTGGAAGAAATAAATTAGATTTTGAGTAGAATTATTTGGACGTGGTGAACACTTACAAACACATCCTGTTTTTTGCTAGAATGTAATTGCAGTCCTATTCGGAATAGGGGATTTAAGGTCAATCTTTGTTTATCCCACTTCTCCTTCTGTCCCTTTTTCATTTCCATCTTGCACCCTGTCCACCTACTGTGCACTTACGCTCCTTACTGTTGCCGATCTGGAGAGAGGCAATTTTGACATTGCTTTAGGGAAAATGTTCTTTCCCCCTCAGTCGCCTTCCCCTAGTATGTGGTATGATGTAAACTGCTACAGAGGCCGATCTGCAGCCAATACCAGTATTTGTTCGTTTGTAGAATTATGTAGTGCGAATTATCACCAGTTAGAGAATCCAGGCGCTGTCCATGGGGAGATTAAATGAGCTGCCCAGAATCACGGGATGTTGTGCCGACGCGAAGATGGCATATCTTTAGTTCACTGAAAAATATGATCTAAAGTAATTAAATCTGATTAAAGGGGACCAGGCTAAAATAAGCTGAAGATACTTAACATAATGGCACGCGCGGCTTGTGGACTTTAGACGTCACAGCCTGTGCAGTAGCTGAATAGAAGAGATGCGCGACCAAAGCCTTGCATGATACGGACCTTTAAAATTTTGGTTTGATCGGAGCATAATTAAGAGTCCAGACCAAAACTCAAGTTCTAAATAGAAAAAAAAAAAGGGGTACTTATTCTTATCTTTGAAACATCAGAAGTATTATTTTTAGTAGGTTCTCTCTCAATATACGTCTTTCTGTCCACCTCGTAGTAATCTACATCGCGATGAACCCAGTGGATAGCAAGTACTATTTCTGCCATATTTGGGGCCTAGAATTTTTGCGTTTGCAGAAAAGTGTATTAATAAAGAATGGTGCCCAGTCTGATCCGCTGCTGTGCTTGTGCTCTCTCTTTCAACTCTCTAAGTCTTTGAAATATTTTTTGTTTGTGTAGTGAGACGGGCTCTGTAAAAGTAGGCAAACCCCCCTCGCTTCCTTTAGACGGCTCACCGCTCACCAGCCCAGAGGCCAAGACTGCCAACCACAAGCCCGAGGAGGACCTTCCAGCTGCCGTCACCCCATCTGCCCCCGCAGCTCCTGCCACCCTTGGAGAAGTACCCGCAGTCACACTAACCAAGTCACCATCGCAGGTAATTTAGAAGCATTCTACCTCCTTGCCCCAGGTACTTCATTTGGAGACATCAACTTTTCCTACTGTAATTGCGTTGAATACTGCACACAATTTTCAAATGTGGTTGCCTGCTCTTTCCCTGCCTTGCATTCCATTTGTTATCTTGCCTTGATTGTTCTCTTCTTCACGCTCTTCTTTTCTCTTCATCTTATTTCTTTTGTTTCCTTTTCTTATGCTTACTTTTGGCATCTCTGTCTTCATCAAACTGTTTAGCCCCATTACCATCTTCTACCCTAGCGAACATTTTCTCCATTCCTTTTTCTTTTTCTCTTTGCTTCTCTTCCTATTTCCTACCTTATTGCTCTCCTCGCTTCACTCAGCCCCTTTGCCTCTTCCTATGTTTTTTCCTATTCTTCTCTAACCCTCTTCTGCAAAGTCCCTCTTCTAACTCTACCCCCTTTCAATCTTTGTTTCTGTATATAATCAGTTTTTTACCTATTTTCTTTCGCCTCTTGTTTTATCTTTTGTCACCTTTTTTCTTTCCTGCTCTTTTTTGGGTTCTTCCTGTTCCATTCCCTTCCTTGGTTGCTCTCTTCTCAGAGCTTTTGCTCCTTTTCTTTCAAGTAGCCCTCCTGCTTGCCATACGAGCTCAGTGTTTCTTGACGCAGAACAAGGGTTAGGGAAGGGATAATTGTTTTACTAAGTACAGAAGCTGAACTGAGGCAGCTTGCTTCAGTGACTACATGATCCACATTAATAGAAAAGTATTTTCTGAAATCTGGAGTAGCCAGGTCTGTTGGTGTTTGTTTGGCTCAATTGTGCTAGATTTACTGATGAGTCTCTGTGAAACCCCACAAATCGCAAAAATGTTCAGTGGTTGAAGATATGAAGGATGACCAATCCCAGCGAATTTCATCAAAGCGGTGACTGTGCATCTGCTGCTCTGTTTAAAAAAACATAATATTCTATCGATCTTTACTTTTATCTTTTCACTTTTCTGTAACTATACGTCTCAATGACACTTCTAGTTGACAAATGATAACATAAATACAATGTAGGAACATAATACACAGTTGTCACAGGCTTAGAAGTTGGAACACAAGCATTGCAATAGCGGAGGTAGAAGTACATTAAGCAACATAATATCAGCACTGGGGCTATGACGCCCTTCCTTTTATTAACAGATGGTATCTCAGAACAAGAGCTCTGCAAGTGTTTTGGAACACAAACCTTTTACCACTCAGTTCTGATACTAATTCGGTGATTCACATTTGTGCCTTCAAGAATCCGAGTTAAGGCCTTCAGAACACAAGCAAGCTAGAATTAACAGAGGCATGCAGGATAAGAACACCTACAACACAAGCTAATTATTAGGACTTAGAATTACAGAACGCTGGCTTTATTACATCTCGCCTCAAATTGCTGCATAGCAGTTTTTCAGTTCTGCTAAACTTTGAGGTATATTCAAATATCATTCTAGATCTTTTTGCCTCCGAGGAGTAATTACTGTACTTTCAAGTTGATAGTGTGACATACCCACATTGGTTGTGAACCCAGATCTACTAGCCCACACTCTGTGAGCACAGAGGTACACTTCTGGCGCCAGAAACTATCATAAGCATCTGACACTTAAGCAAACTGATCATTGCCCCTCACGTCGAAAGATGCCAGTCCATGCATATCAAATCTGCATTTTGTCCTATCAAAATAAAAACAACCACAGCAAACTGAGATACAGCTACCGACATAGTAAAGCAAGAAATATTAGCTACACCAAAATTGTGACCCCCCCCCCCCTTAGTTAAGCATGTCATTTGAACACTTTCTTCATGTGTCTTGGAAAGCATTGCCACTTCTAAATCATCAGCGGATTGCATAGTCTGCAACCAGCCTGTTTCCAGTCTGCCACCCACCATCCCCTTCCACTCCGTTAACCAGCACTATCCTTTATAAATCGCACCATGGGCCTGATCCTACTTGCACAACAACCCATTTCGCCAACATCTCCTCACACTACCTCAAGCACCCCTTCTTCATCTTACCTGGCAATCTCACTGTCACACCCTTTCCAATTTTGACACCCTTTGCCTCTACACGCTCCAATCTGTCATACCTCATACCTTTCATCTGACTTTCCTCAGTCCTCTCCATAGCTCTTTATTTCTTTCTCTGAACTACTTCTTCTCTTTTCTGATAGGGTCGTTGCTTCTCTGCCTTTGAAATCCTTAAACAGAGTGACCCCTGGCATATTTCAATAAACTCCGGTCATCTATCTTATATCTCCTACTAAAGAAAATTACTCTTGTTATCCCCCCATCGCAAGTTGCCCACAACCAGTTTTTTCACTCTCTTAGGTGAATACTGTTTTGGGGGATGATTTATGCTTGATCTTTAATGTTGTATGCCTTTTCCTAAATCATTGCATCCCCTCAGATATAAACCAGACACCATTGCCAGATACAAACTTTTTCTAAGCTCTCCTTAGAGAATCCATCTGCCAGTCATTTTAACACACATTGCATTTCAGATTTAATTTCAGGATGCTTAAATAGGGTGCATTTGACCACTTGGAAGTATGATCCCCTAACACAATGATAAACTTATTTTTCTGGCAACACATTTCATGGTCCTAAGAAATCTATGCCGAAACTCTGCCAGAGATCCTCTGGAAACCTCAATTTCTTCATTGATGATACTTTGCATTTCAAAATCTTAAATCTTGTTACTGTTTCTGCACCTGCCAAAGCTTCCACTTTGCAATACACCGCGTGGTCCCTTGCCATTGACCACAATTGTTTTTATAACGTTTCTTCATTCAAAATCATACTAAAGTGACATTTGTGTACTATGTTGGTCAACTTAGGCATGAGACAAACTTGTATAAATTATTTTTTGCCAGTTTATAGGCTAATAATGACCACAAATCATTTAAACAACAGAACATGGGTTACAGCAGCTCCTGGCTGGCGTTTACCTTGGGGTTTTGACAGTGCACCACAGCAGCAACAGCAAAGAAGCATAACGTTTGTGCACTTGAATGGCGAAGATTTGCCCGATGCTGCACTGGTACAGAGGAATAGGAAAGGGACTTGGTTGTGTCGCTTCTGTGCCATGCTGTTCCTCAGATCGGCTGCCCCTCTTCTCCCAGAGCCCCAGACAGAGCAGCTTGAAAAAAACTCTTGAAAGATGTCCCCTGAGCTGGTACTATAGTCACTCCATTTGTAAACAGCATTTTTAATAAATGCCTTAGTTCTTCCAAGTACCTTACAAAAATTGTGAACATATTACTTTTCCCTTTCATTCTAAAAACATACCTACTATTGAGATGTGTAAGGGGCTCAAACCTGTGATCTGTAATTCAGCGAAAGACCAATACAAGTCCTATGAGAGACATGTCCGTGAGCTGGTGGTACTACAGTTTTCGTGTAAGACACATGTTTGACCTCCTTATAAGACACATATGTTTGACTTTGTTATGAAGCGTGCTGCCCCTTTGTGCCACAGTGCTTGCCTTGATTGCATGTGAATAAGCTATAGGCTTGATCTGAAATTCCGGTCTTCAACAAGCAAATGAGTCGCTCTGACCCAACCAGCAGCTGAGGCTTGGAAAGCCGTGGCAGCCTCTCTCCGGGTTATGTCCATGCTTTGGTTCACGCCTCCACGTGCCTGGTTCTCTTCATGATGGTAAGGCAGCACAATGTCGTCCATGATATTCACAGTGAAGTGTTTCGTGGCCTGATACAAATGGTATTGGCACTGTTTCAAGCCTATAGCTGGAAGTTTCTGAGGCAGGCTGACTGGCCACTGCTTACAGTAAGTATAGCATTTAATATGTGCGCCGGGGATGGTGCAAGCACCATAACAGGTCTAACCCAGAAAAGGAAACTAAAATGCTAAATTGTTTTCAAAGGTAGCAGTAAGTTTCAGAAATGGTGCTGGGAAAGGCACAACATTCTACGTTTTGACAATAATTTTCTAGTTTAGTACGTCTGACGTTTTTATATCTAATGTATACAGTATGTGTGTCGCCATGGCCCATTAATGCTTAGGCAAAAAATGCACTAAAGTGTACCTTTTTTATCGAGAATTTTTGTGTTTCAAAATGTTGATATCCGTTGCACTATATCAATGCGAATTTGGTTTTGCAAACATCAGGAAGTAAATTGCATTTAACTCACGTAAGAACTTTTAGTACCTGGCGTCTGACATTTGTGGGATTACTTTTTTTTATTTCTAGGTTTACTGTTTCTTCTGTATCTATAAATGCCCATGTAGTTTCTACATCTTCCAATTGGGATTTTTTTTTTTTAAAGAACTTTGAAGCCAGGTATTCACCTGGGTCTTTTTTCAGTGTTCTTGTGCAACGCAGTGGAAAGCAACATCGTTCCCAAGCTGTTAAAACCTCACATATAGAGTAATGGTTTTTTTTGCGTATGAGACCAAAATACTAAAATGGATTGATCAAACTGAACGGTATTGAGATATGTTGCCTTACTTGTTTGCACTCATCTCAAAGAACCAGGTACTACCAGCGTCCGTGCCGGTGGCCCAGTACATACAGATGTAGCCAGCTGTGACAACAGATGGGACGGGTGCCTCCCTCTCCTTTTACTAAATGGTTCCGTGCCCTGCACATGTTGCATCTGTCTTCTGCTTAATGTCCTCTCTTGCCTCTCAAGACCCGTGCAGTGGCTGGATCCTGAAGCCGTGAGCTGTGCTGTGGTGGCTATGAACATTTATTTTAGGGGCCGTGGGTTATTAACGTGCTGTATACTTCCGCATTGCAACCGTGAGGTTCGGTGCTCAAGAGAGGTTGGCCTCCTGTGGGAGGTAGAAAGAGGAATGACAGGCAGCAGTGAGTATGCGACTACAGAGGCGAGGACCAGCCTGCACCTCCCATCATTCACCCTCCCACCGTGGAAGTCTGCACACTTACAGTCATGAGCAGTCTGAAACCCAGAAACTGCTAGAGTGAGAGGGTTGAAGAGAAACCAGCATGTCGTGGAAGAGACTCCATTCAGCTCCCCACTAGGGCTCATCGATCTAAAGCCCTGTAATTATTTCTCTGTAAGAGCAGCTTCTATTAATATACAGATGCCATTTAGATACTTTTACCGCAATAACTACTATTAGCCAAGAACAGGCGAGCTTTCAGAATTAACCTTTTACACACTCTTTTTGGAAGGGTTAACCAGTTGAGATGCCTTCATGTTCCATGCCTAGACCTCTCAGGCAATACTTAACTTGCTACTTGCACCAGCCTCAAAATAAGGATGAAGGTATAAGCAGACACTATTTTATAAGCGACATTTCATGCCCAGTTGTAGTATAGTAGCAACTGAAGTGCGCCAGCAGATTCCTATTTCGTATGTCAGCAAATGGGAGTGACGGTGGCGGCCATCTTGCATACTGTGGGAGAGCGGGGAACATGGAGGTGCATTTTGATATTAGCTGAAGAGTTGCTCTTGGGTCCCTGACCTCTCTCAGCATCCAGGCAGGTTGGTGATGCTGGGGCATTAAAGGTCGTGCTAGATTTCAGCAACTACAGCACCAGCGAGGAGGTCAGCGCTATGGTGCCTTATGAAATTTGTACTGTTAATTAAGTACTCTGATGTTTTGTTGCCCCCAATCTCCCAACCTACCTCCAAAAATGCTGAAATGTGTTTTTTATGTGTTAATAACCAAATAATTGTGTTTAATTCCTCTGCACAGAGACCATGCACCCTGCTGCCATGTATGAACTGTGAACCCTTGTTTGACGATTTGTACCTGACCCTCTGTTCCCTGGTGTTGCTGACTGGTTTTGTCTCTCTGTTTTTTTCCTGGTGTGGGTATGGCTTTGGTCCTGTTTTGCTTGCATGTAGCTGAGAAAAGGTCCGCCAGTCCCGCCGCCTCCCAAACATACCCCGTGCAAGGACTTCCAGCAGGAGAACATCCTCAGCCTGTTTGATGACAATTTTGTGCCCGAGATAAGTGTGACCACCCCATCTCAGGTTAGATGCTCCGTCTGTCATTCTGACATCAGTTCTCCACCACCATTCACTGACCCGCATTGCTCTACTCCCCGTGCAGAGGTGTCACTCCACAGAGCCGCCGTCACACGGTGTGCTGATTGGATGGAAGGCTGGCGTAAAGCCTAACCGCTCAGAGCTGTGCTAAGAGCACTGGAGAAACGGTGTATATCCGGTTTGATGCTTGAGGTTTTTAATATTGTACGCCTAAAATTATTTTTTTTTTATTGCCTCCAAAAAAGCTTAAACCGCACCAGTGAACAAGCTGATGAGTTACTTCTGGAGGTGTAGTTATAGAGGTGTGTGTGCTTCCCCTTGAAAACATTTGAAATACATACAGTTATTCATCTCTGGAACACCGATTAAAATCCAGGACCAGGGTGAGATATAGCGCTGTAGCACGCAAACTCGTGTCTGTAAAAGCTGACGTGTTTTTAACAGAGCTGTAGACTAGGAAATGCTGTTTGTGTGAATGCCAGGGGTTGACCATACCTGGAGGTGCCCTTCCTTACTCAAGTGGAAGGAGTAATTGCTCCAAAGACGTGTAGAGTTGAACTGGCAGGAACACATGCAGGCGACTGCTTAGTTTTTTATTTTCATGGTGATCGGGCCCTCATGTGACACCTCTGCAGGGCTTCTCTGTGACACCCCTCACTTTGACTCCTCTGACGCAGCCCAAGGTCTCTGGCTTCTTTCACATGGGCAAAAGTAGATGTTCAAGAACATACCCCGGAGTCTTAATGTGGCCTATAAAAAATGACTGGCTGGCCTGCCATTGTATTGCCCACCACCTACAGACGTAAACTATGCTTTTGAAATCTACCTAGAGCAGATGCATTCTGTCATATTGTAAATCATATTTCTTGGCATTCCTATGTCTCTGGACGACCAGTGGGGCTGTAAATCAGTCGGCGGTATCTGAAGAGTTTTGTCCAGGTGATTCTGTGAAATTTCTCAGCCTTGACCGACAATACCAAAAACATACGCTTGCATGTCATTGTGTGAGCTGGGGAACCTTTCTAGACCATGATGTTGACAAGGATGACCATGACCCCAAATTCCCAAGTTTCATTATTCCATGGGGCCTCTGCCAAGTTGGCTTATTAGCAAATAGCGGCCCTGAATGTGATATGAAAGAAGCTACAGACCACCGAGCTGCGTCATCTCCCTGTCTGTGCTTACTGTCTCTGTCTGCTTGCACCTCTGTGTCATTCCCCCCTCAGTCTAGCCTTTGACATTGACTTCTGCTCGGACTATATTTCTGCAGCCACCAATAGTGTGCTTGCATGCTCCATCTGCGTGCACTTGAAGGATACAGTGGAATGCCACAAACATTTGTATAGTCATCACCATTTCAACACAATTGGTTATTGCAACTGTTACGAGCATGCCATATTGAAATATATCATTTTCCTATGTATTAAAAAAACCACACAGCTTTTGGTTATATCAAAATACAGCATTACTTCCTTACATCAGAACAGCTGAGCTGATGGCGATGCATCGATCAGCACTTTGACTAAGACTAGTTTTAAAGGGCTCATCCAGGGAATGATGTCACAGTAGATCTCAAAACCCCAGCTAACTTCATCAAATAAAGTGACATTCTACAATGTTCATTGCTGGGGATTGTTAGTGATGCAGGACTAAGGAAGGAGCTGTTTTTCTGTTTACTGTGTGGTCCCCTCAAAGGACTACATTAGATTGTCCCTGGAGATTATTTATGGTGAGAAGTTCACATGACTGATGTAAACCATTTTAAGTGTTTTTGGAGCTCCTTAACCAACTGCCACGTATAGCATCCGAGAATGTTTCTGATAAGTGTTGAAATAGGTGTACCAGAGCAATGCTAACAAATGAGCATATTCAGCACATCATTAAAAACTCATAATAAATGCTAATTGAAATGTGCAAACAAAACAGGCAGGCTCCCACACTCCTGCGATTATTGGCTAGTTTACATGCAAATGTTCAAAGCAGTGTGAGAAAGGGGATTGTGCTTTATTACAATTCCTTATTTTTATAGAACAGATCTGTAGACCGCTTGCAAGTGCTAATAATAATCCACATTTGTAAAGTGCGAACAATCACCCGTAAGGGTCTCTAGGCGCTGGGGGCCGTCGGGAAAATTAAGCAAGCTATTGCCCAGAGTCACATGGTGCTGGGCTAATCTGCCGCTGGTGCCGGGGATCGAACCGTGATCCCCAGAATCCGGAGTCAGTCGCCCTGGCCGCGGCACCACACCTCTAATAGGCCTCGTATATACAACCAAATGTAGAGCACACCTCACTCAAGATTGTACTTTAGTTCCATTTTGATTGTTGACCGGGCCCATAAGTTCTGGACCTATTCTAGAATCACAATGCGATGGTTCTTTTTAGCAGCATGAAAGCATTGTGGGGAGAAAGTAATTATTATTGCCAATCAATTCAACAAGAATTTCTCTGGACGCATAGTACTCAGACAACTGCGCAAGGTAAGTTAATTTATTACAAAGCCAAAAATAACCGGACATAAAATCACCTCAAGAAGAGAATGTAGAAATACATTGGAATCAGCCTAAAGCCAAACCTGCGCATCTAGTTTAAACGGTGCAGCATAAACAAAACCATTCAATAAGCAGGATACAGAGGATCAGAAAGCAGGAGTCCATCGAGGGTTGATGAATATAAAGCATTAATCTATCCGTATCCTAGCACTAAGATGACATCCCTACTTAAGCATCTTCAGGAAAAGGAATAAAAGGTGTCAGCATGTGGAGTCTTCTTCCTAAGAAGTCTCTCCTCCATCGATGGGTCAGATAGCATAAAGCTTTTGAGACAGAGCTGTTCTAAGGTGCTCTCTCCCCGAAGGCAGAATGAGAAGTGGGCCTTTCCCTACTCCTAACGTAACAATATTGAAGAGATGGTGTGACCTGCAAATGATCTTGGCCATTTGCAGGTCACGCCATCCGCTCTGGGTACCATCTTAAAGGTAGTTTTACATGGGAAATGGTGTTCTTCTTCTTACCACATTTATGCTTGGTTCCCGAAGCCTTCTCCTGTGCGAAGGACAACTGCCTTCGCTTATCGATTCAGACCGTACGCTGTAACTTTTTCTCTCCTTGCCTGACTAATAAAACAAAGACATTATTCTAGCTAACGAGCGCTTTTTTCACCTGCAACACAAAACATGTGAGAGAACAATTTCCACAACACACATGAAATTCAAACTGTTAATTCTAAAGCGATAGCTTCCAGGGAACTGTATTTCAGGCCTACAATATTTGGCTAACATAAGCTTTAAATCTGGGGGAGAAAAAAAGAATTCATTTCCAATTCAGTTATCCAATGGCAGAATTAACTGAGTGTGGTACATGCCTCCTTTCTTGCCTAATATAACCCCTAAATTACAGATAGGACAGAAAAGTGCACGTGATGAACATGCACCCCTGCCGTGAGTCCCCCAGCTGCAATGACATCTGGCTCCCTGGTGCTGATGTATGTTATGGGCGAACACGGATCGTGCATAGACCATGGCATAGGCCTGTCTCACGGATTACAATCTTACTGGACCAGGAGGGGCGCCCACTACGCTCATGATGGTGAAAGGTTACTGCCTTTACCTGGAATTAAGCTGCACAATCACGGAGGTGGCAGCATACAGTGTAGTGATCAGTAGGAGTGAACAGGCCTTTTTACCGGTCACTGGAATGAGGCTTTCGGGTGTACTTACATAAAGGTCCACTTCTGTGTGCTTAACTCATGCAAGAGTTGTTACCTGGTTTAATCCGTGGCGTGAAAAAGTGACACCACAATGACCCGTGAGTGTCAGAACCCCGAATAAAGCATCATACTCCAAGCAATCGTCCCCCCCCCCCCCCTTCCCACCTGTGAGAAGATCAGAGGAACTTACTGTGTCATCAGAGGAGTGCTGTGGACAAACAGCCACTGCCTCACAAAGCCAAGAGTGCTACTTACCACAGGCAGATGTTGCAGACCTCCTCAGCGCCCTAGAGTGGAACACTCCCTTGGATTCCCAACCAACTACCACAAATTCTAGAATTCTGAGTCCAGCTTTAACTGCAAAGGACAGTGGCACAGGATTGTTAGAAAACTAACAGTTAATTAAGTTTATTTTCTTTCACAAATCATAACATTCACTGAGTCATGTGTTTACAAATAAACTGGACCTTTGAATCAGCTGTGGTCTTGTACTGCATGGCCAGGTCTACACATTTTTTGCATTGACTTATGGATGACATTTAATTGTAGCTAAAGCTTTATATGGAGACTAAAGATGCAATAGACACTTTAACCTTGTTAAAATACACAGATTTGAAGCAGACAATTTATACCTGCATAATGAAATGCTCTGTATAGACTGGTTATCTTTGATGTCAACATTTATTGTAAAGCGCTCTGATACCTTCGGGTCAAGCTATCGCTATATAAAACTCTCAAAATAAATAAGGAAATAACGTGGGAGCTTTACGGAACTGCATAGGAAAATGAGGCCCATTTGATTAATGAATTTGCCTACATTAAAATGGCATGATTAATAAACACATTTAATAAATGAATGATGGTCAGTTACTCAAAACAAACTCTTCACATTGATGTTTTCTGCTAGTCACATTCACTTTCTGCGTTAATTCTCCAAGTTACTATTCGGTGGCCTAAACACATCATTTTCATGTTATTACATTTCAAAATTCTAACACTTCACGTTAATACAACAAAGGATTATGTGCGGGTACGCTCTACACTTGTGATTATAATGCACCCCTACGAATAAACTTTGTTTTCTGCTATATCAACCATAACTACTTTGAAGATCTGGGTAGCTCACCATACTAACAAACCAAACCCTTGTCTGAGTTAAAAGGAGGATTACCAAAGACCCAGCAAAGCATTCCTCATACGAACCAACCTCCTGGCGTAAGGACAGCGTCCAAAGAGTTGAGTCCTCTGTTGTTTTGTTTAGGCTCAGAGTCCTTCAAGTCCTGAAGGACTGCCAGTTCAGCTCTTCTCTACAAATTACCCATTTACCTTTCTGTGCATAGACTACCCCTCAAAATGTTATTCCTGTCCGTAAACTCACTCCAAACCACTGGCTAGATTCTACCCAGTATTGACACCCTGACGAACTCTCTACACTTGCTTTTAATACTCGCTCCATAGTCTATGTACAAGAGAATCCCTCTTTGTGCATCTTCAACCAAAAACTCTCTCTATGCGTTAATGAATCTGAGAATAGCAGCCACTCTTCTTTCCCGCTGGGACTATGGCTTCTTATGGTTTTTTTATATCCCTAAATCCTTTACAGTTTCCTAGCTCATGAAAGATCATGTGTTCTTAAAACTATGCTCTGCATTTCTAAAAGTAAATTATGGTTTTACATGGGTCCTTCAGGATTTTGTAGAGTTTGTCATGAAAATCCAACAAAGACACTTGAATGGTTTCTAGCCAGAGGTGTGTGCTGGAACAGTAGCAAATATTGTTGTGCTGCCATCTGCAGAATCATTTGGGCTAGGAGTGTGGAACACTGGGCTGTCATGACATGCATGTGTCACAGTGCCCACTCCAAGATGGCCACCTGTGGGTCATTTACTAATGTCTATTTGGGTAAACACTGCATTTGGTAAGAGCATCTTGGTTTGCTATGTTACCCCAAGAATTGCCCCATTATGTTTGTTGTCACTCTGCAGGTGCTTAGGTGCTGTCAGAGTCCCTGTGCTGTTAAAGCTTCGTACTAAACGTTGGTTCTCTTCTTATAATGCCTCTTATTCACTCAAATGTGTTGCAGCAACTAAAGCTAATCCCGTTTTGCCTGGGAGGTGTAGATCATCACCTTTATGGGATCATTTTTGCCATTTTTATGGCTGATTTTGATAGCAGATGAGTTCATGAGATTTCATCAGAGCGTTCATCTTCACAAACATTTGAGTATATGAGTTGACGGTGTGGGATCCCTCAACACATCCGTAAGTAGCGACCTTAGACCTATGGCCAGGTGAGCCATTCCCCTATAAACTAAATTACCTAGGGCCTCCAAAAATAGCGCTGGTCCAGATCTCCACATAGAAGTTCTTAAAGTGCAGTCAGCGACTTCCCATTTCCCCCAAAAGTATATGTTATGCGCCCCAGGACTCCACCCATGAGTTTCATGTGAAGGGAGCACATGGTCGTGGAACCTGGGAGTGTGAGTTCTACCCAACATGGGGAATGATGATGAAATTGGAAATCCCACAGAGGATATGCCAAGGGGTATTCCATGTACGCTCCAATGCTGCCCCCTCGTGTCTTTTTGACGGGTTACCATGAAAGGAGGCTGATTGGTAAAATGTACATTTGTTGTAATATACGTTTAAAAATCGTATCTCGCAATTGTTTAGTTTTCTCTAGTTCGATACAAAATGTACTGAATTGTAGGGACCTTTTGTCACAATTCTTGAGTAAACACAGTGGACATTTTGGAGGAGAGATTAAAGTCTAAAATAGTTTGTTTTACATAGGATTATTTGATTACGTGCTAGCGCCTGAAATATGCTATCTTTATTGTTTGGCAAATATATGCATTTATTTTGAGTTTTTTATTCATATATTTGTGGATTTTCCTTATGGTTCTGTAATAATGTGTAACAATGTCTTTGTTCGACTGTTTTGGTGTGTGTCAGAAAAAGAGGGCTGTCGATAGCATTCATACCAATTGTTACCTTTGTAATGACGAAACTTGAGCCACTTTGTAGATATGGGCCAGTTTCTCAGCACGCCTATCACAGTTGTTGTTCCTATCATCACCCGTCTATTACCTTGACCTAGAATTACATTTATGAGCATAAGTCTCCCGTTTTTCTCCAAATTCATGTTGGCAACAAAGCATTTTGCTTTCTGTCTGTTTTTTTGTAGTTTATCCACTTCTAATGAAGTTTTGTGGGCTATAGTCCATTTCACGAAGCAGGGAGAAGGCGATATTTTTTGTGCAACAAATTGCAACGGTGTGAGCCTAGCAATCCAAGAAGGGGCTGACTTTGCCATACCAGACTTTCAGACGCTACGAGCTGTAGGGAGGACTCCCTGGTGATTTCCTGGCTCACCAGTGTGCCCATGAGCAGATGATTAGGGACTAAAATCAGTCAATTGATTGTGTGGATTGGGCCGAGGTACCACTGATCACATTGTATGCCTGACAGAAAATGTATAAAGGGATGGATGCTTATGTTTGCCTTACCATTGCCATGTTTTTCTCCCACATCCCTGCACCCAGATACAGCCAGCCCCGTGTATCCTACCTAGCTAATGCTCCCACTCTTTTTCCCCTTTCGCTGCTGCCAAGTTTGAGGCCCCTGGATCCCTCCAGGAGGAAGCCAGCTTGCTGGATCTGGATTTTGACCCTCTCAAACCAGATGCCAGCACCCCAGTGAAGGCTTCTGCGTCGGTCTCTCAGGTTTGTTGATCATGTTTATGGCTCGGTTTCATGGATCGGCGACCAGCTGGTTTTCGATGGGTTGGGGCAAATATTCCAGTTTGTTTCGACGTTGCAGCTTTGGTAATGCCTTCTGACCCATCAGGTTTATAAGGAACAGTGGTCCCATTCAAACAGAGTAAAGTAAAATACCGCAATTAGTCCAATGAAAAATTGGGTTTATGTATAAAGACAATGCAAAAATATTAGTCAATACAATTTAATAGTAAACAAAAGAATAGTGAAACCAATGATTGAGGTTTTTGCTGTGGCAGGGCAAAAGGGAAATCAGCCGATTTCCAGAACCCAGGTAAGTGATTAAAAAGGTGACTTTTTCGTGCAGGAAAATAAGTAGTAGCAAAAAGTCAGTAAAGCATTTCATACTCCAACATTTTAAATAATAAATATAAGGGAGTTTAGAAATGATTGTCGACAACGTTTCGATCCCTGTAGGAATAGTGGGATCTCTTCAGGACAGGTAGATGACAGGATTACCTCGTACTGACCCATCAGGAGCACAGAGGGTGCCTAGTATAAGGCTGAATGATGTTTTCGAAAGCTGTGTACTGGGACAAAGCATTCTTTAATGAACGAGACATGGTCCAGCTCTTGTGATATTGCACCCGGGGAGATTCACGTCTCCCTTCTCTGTCACTGCCGGTGTGGAAAGACAGTCTGCCTAAGCCTAAAGTCAGCCCTGCTTAGGAGCTTCCCCTTAATCTGCAGACTATTAGTCCAAGTGATACAAACGGAGTTGCCGCTTACGACCCGGAAAGTGCTTTGAACCTTGCAAGGTGTAGGAAAGTTCTAAACCAATAACAGTACATTACAACTGGTGCATCTCATAAAGCCGTTGTAGGATAAGAGATTGGGGTAATGGAACGAGGATGGGTGCAGCGCACTCTGAAGCACCCTACCTAGATCTGGGTGCTTTTTCCAGTTTGCGTCAAATTACCCAACGTAGGTCCAGGGTGATATTAGCATAGAATAATTTTACATGTAGTGTATGTATCTGGAAATAATTTACTACGTCCGTGGTTAGAGTGAAAATAGGTCACAACTTCGACCTTTCTGTGTTCCACTGGACACCCCCTTATCTAAAGCAATAAGAAACTTGTGTGATTTCTAATGATCATTGGCATAATGGGTGTTTATGCTTAGTTAAGTGCAAGTCAAGACAAAATAAGAGCTACTCATATGGCTTAGAAATGGTGAGACCTGTTTTTGAAAACATTTTTTTATTGTGAATCTCTTTGTAAAAGGTATTGGCCATTGGCGTTGGGCTTAGTGTTGGGTGTGGATTATGGACCCCTCTGTGCTTGTTTGCACTATTCTAGTTTCAATAATCCACCACAAACCCACTGCTTACTTTGAGCCGGTGGTTTCTGGTGCTCGCCACCGGCACTTAAGTACCAACACCAGCAATTATGACAGCTGCCTCATGGTAGCGCTGTCTGTGTAAAATTTAAAGATAAGCAAAACAACAGTTGTTTATTAATTCAATATACATTAAACCAACTAATACCTGCTCCCAAGCCATTCTTAGAGCTGTGCGGGACTCGAACAGTTTGAATCATCACACTTGTAGCAGTGTGACGGTTAGTAGTTGTGATGGTACTATAATTGGCAGCACTACCAGTGGCGATGGGTGGTGCAAGCTGCAGTGGCCTCCTGACGAGGGTCCTGGCACTAATTTCTTTTTTTACAAATTAAGCACAACACAAACCCCAAGTATGACTCAAATACTAGGAAACTACTAAGTTACTGTTAAATAGGGATTTATTGTTGGCTGTAGGCTGCAGAGCACCTGCAAAATCAGAGAAACAGGCATGGTTACAGGGGTGGTGGGAAGGCGAGTGTGTAGTGTAACTGACAGAACTATGGGAACATGCTCCCAGCCTGCCCTTTTTTCATCTCTTAACCTCCAGACCTTTGCACGAGTTATTCAGGTGTTCATGATAAATTGCGATTTCTGCTGGTAAACTAAAAGGGTGCTGTTATGTGCCCCCCCCCCCCTCCTTCGCGACGGGATGGTTCAGTTAAAATAGAAGGGTTGTTATATTTTTCCTGAGGTTGGGGTGCTTGTGTCGCTTTAGTATTGAGGGATGCTCAGAGCAGAACTACTCAAATGTATTGCCCTTTTAAAATCCTTGTGCATGCGGAGAAGCAAAATCCGTCATGGATCTGGTTTCCCCAGAATGCCAAGTGTTTTTAAAGAGGATGTTCAGTAAATGCCATATTTTAACATGGCCTTGAGCTGCACAAAATGTAGAATGGTCTGCAACAATTTCTGTTCTGCTATTTCCAACAATTTACTTTGGGAGACAAAACTAGCATTCTATCTCCGTGCATTAAATCGTCTCTAGATGCTACTTTGCATAAGCTTGGTCAGAATCAGATGACTGGATAGATTCTACCAATGTAGTTGCTGAGCATCCTCGGCAGCTAGACTTGCCGAGATCTGGAGAATGTTCTGACAGGTTGGTACCTCTGGGACGCATGATGGCTGTGGCAGTCCGTCAAGTGACAGACTTGGTTGGTGCTTGACTGGCTGTACTTCAGTCCTTGGTCCTTCAGAGCTCTATCCTGCTGTGAAATTCTGCGCATCTTGTTAAATGACGTTCGTCAAGTCAGGAAAAGGGTTTAAAATCTGCATTGTTTGGGATGCGCTTATGAACCAAATTGAAATCTGTTTTTCTTTTCTCACCCTTGTGCTTTCTCATGCTAAGTCCTTGCCGTGGGATTTATGGGAGGTAAGACCCTCAGCTGTTCCATATTAGTAAACTATGGCTGCTTTGCAAGTCTCGGGCATGTGTAGACTCTGATCTGTCTCTCCAACCTGGAATGTTCTTCTGCCATCATACTTCTTTATAGCACATTTTCATTTTCTAGGTTTTTATGAATTGTGTGAGACATGTATATGCATTTTCTTGGATCTCATACTGCAGCCCTATGAGCAATGTTTATCTCTTCCTACTGCCGCTGTATGCATTCCATCTCCTGATACAGTTTGCACTGCTTCCTCTTCATTGCCCTTCTCATCTTATGCTCTATGCCTGCTATGGCTCCGCACTGTGCAGTCCTTTACTTATTGTTGTGCCTTATGTGTTCTTCTCTCAACCCTTGCCTTATGTTTTTTTTACCTATGTATATACTTTGCTTGATTTCATTTGCTTTCCCATGAAAAGATAAATGTTCAGTACAGTACATGTTCTCTATCGTACAGTCAATTGTTTCATGTAACAAAATGCAAATTATAATCTGTCCTAAAGGAATAGAAATAAAAAAGAGCTTTCATTTTTTATCATGGTACGTGTAACTGAAGTAGCAAGTGGCTAAACTCGAAAGAAGGGGCTTTAGAAAGGTGGTACAAGTGAGAATGTCTGGTTTTCCCAATCACATGATCGTGGGGAATTTGGCAGAATATTTTTCACAGAACTGTAGGCAGAGTTGCCATGCCTGCCCTGCTGGTAATTAATTTCCATAGACCTGTGATCCATACAGTCGGAGACAAGTTTATCATGCCTCTAAGCTTCTAAACGATGTGACCGCTCTAGGCAGCAGATTTAAATTATTACCATGTTGATTCAAAATCGCAGTGGCTGTTTTTTGTCAATGTTAGTGGTTTAATACAATTGGTCAATTTAGGTCCTTTGCTGTGTATCGCTGCCTGAATTTGCAATATCCCTTGCCTGCAGCCTGAAAGAGCAATGACAACTTTTAGATTCCCCTTAAGGCGTGGGTGGAGCGCACTGGTAGGAGAATGAGCACAGCTTGATTGACAACTGAAAGCTTATCAGTCGTAAAAATGTTGGTTACATTGAAGACCCTAACTCCAAGCTAAAGTCGGATGACTTTATAACCTTGCAGCCCTTGATGGAATAACACCTACTTTTCCCCATGAATTAGTTTCCACATTTTGGTGCTTCTTTTAACATTTGATGAAGACTGGGGAAGAGCAGGAGAGTCCCGGAAGACTGATATAAAAAGTAGTCCGTTTTGTGCATTGGATGCATATTTCAAAAATATGCACGTGCAGCTTACTGTATAGTGTGCCGAATTGTGAGTTTTGAGATATTTCTGCATTTTAATTTGAGCTGCAAATTGGCCATTTTTTTAGAAAGTTGCCCAAATGTTCCCACAAACAAGAATCATGGATGTGTGAATAGAAACCTAGATTTGTGGATCATTATCGATCCTCCTAAACACTGGTTTAACCGTAATCTTTTCTTGATTATAGGAATTAAGTGCCACTCAAGATTGCCATTTACACAAACGCACTTTCTGTGCATTTTTGGCACTGGGATTTGCAAATTCTGATCTTCTACTCCCCACTTGATAGAAGAGTTAAACTCCTGAAATTGAGCCGGAATCTGAGGTGGATTTGGAGGATTGGTTCACATCTCCGTGCTGTTTAATCCTACTCTCACAACCGGCATGATGGCAATTGTGAAGTAACGAAATATTTCGTAACCATATCTTGTTACCTTGCACCTGTAGTTCTTTCAGAAAATGAATGAATGAATGAAACTTTTCTAAAGTGGGTCACTAATCCATTAGGGTGTTCTGGTGATGTTTGAGGATGAAGAAGGGTATAGAGAGAGAATCGCCCCATTCCACTGTCGAGGCTCAGTCTAAAAAAATATGTACTTTAAAATGTTCCTAAAAGTTAAATATTGTGAGCCTTGTGGGACCCCTGAAGGTAAAGATTTATAGTCGGAGTTTAAAAGAGGAGGAAAGATTGCCTTCTCTCTGTTGTTGAGAAAAGAATGGAACTAGTCAAGTGCACGGAACTCCAGCACCCTCCAACGTAGTAAGGCAGGATGTTGTGGGAGATCATATCAAAGGCACCCAGAAGGTTGAGAAATATCGAAGTGACTGAATTCCCAGAGTCCAGGCTTCGGTGGATTTAATTTAGAAGCTGAGATTAAAACTGATTCTGTTTTGTAATTTGATCAACATTTTAGTTGATGGATGTTGTCAAGTCTAAAAGTTGGGTGTGCATCAATATACGATTTCAGAATCAAAGAAGGGCCTAAGAAGGAGAGAAATCGGTCTGAAGTTGAAAAGCGGTGTAGGAGCTGCATTTGTTTTGTTAGGAAGTACAGTTGCATTTTTCCAAGTATGGGGAAAGTTTCTTGCAGTGAGAGGTTAAACTGGGTCCTAAGAGCAGTGATGATCGCATGAGAGAGAGAGAGAGAGAGATGTTTCACGTGTTTTGCAAAGGTCTTGCGGTGATCCAGCCTTTCTTTTTTTGTTCTACACATTTTTTAGGGTAGGGTTGAAGGGGCACTCCAGCGATTTATAATAAGAAAATGAATTATCAGTGGAGTTCTCAACAAAAGCATACCGTTTGTATTGGGACTTCCCCTTCAGAATATGTTCTCAAGTCTTGTACTATGATTTTATTACAAGAGATTTTAGACAAATCATCACACAAAGTCTTAGAATGCTGAAGTGTGATTTGGCAACAGTCGGGATTGCCTTGATTTTACAATGTTTCCTGCATGAGTGGCAAAGGTGTTCATGTGAATGAGATTGTCTTTCAATTGGTAATCATCTAGATTTGTCTGTAATTCTTTCTCCCATGTCTGCTTGAACAGGAACCCCTCTTTCTCCCCCACTCCCCATTGTGCTCTTGACTAGATCGTATATGTCTGACGTGGCGTGCCGCTCAACATCACAAGTCAACAAAAAATACTCAAAGGGTGCCTGATCTCGACATGCCCCAGGCCCCGTGTTTAATTTGGAGGTGCTGTGGACTGTGTCTTAGTTGTATATGTATATTTGAAGCGTTCAAATTTCAGCAAACTAAATTCCCCTTCAAACTGTTTAAATCTTTTTACTTATCCAACAGTGTTTTGCATCACTCCTCCAGCCTAGTGATGGAAAGTTGACAAAGCAGAACGATTTTAGGAGGGGCTGAACACCTCAATGATGACAAATAATGAACAAACCAGATGCCATAGAGCCCACCCCCAACAAGCTTGCTGTTCATGCCACATTACTTTGGGAACATTGTGGCTTCAGAGAATCATGTTCTGCCAGTGTTTAATCTTCAGTTTTCACTCCAAAATCTGGGTGGGATAAATCGTCAGATCAGAACTGTACCTTTTAATGAAGTACTCTGTCCAGCTTTTAATTCCTGAGTGAATACTCCCAAATTAAGTAATTCCTTGATCATTTTAAGCACAGGAGGCACTGATTATGAAAAATAGGACATCCCTAGTTTGCTGGTGGAACGTCAGTTGCATTGAGTGTTGGTTTCCTATGATTAAGATTTCAAATTATATCAGCAGATGATAAAGGCCAATACAGTTCAATTGTGCTGTGGGTTTAAGTGATTAAGGATGACTAGTAAGGGAGCAGGAGGTAATATTCTGTGTAAATCTGCAAATTTGTAAGAACCGAAATTAGAATATGGTAATACTAACGGCTCAGTTGGACGTAGCCAGATGGATTTTCTTTTATACATTTGAAAAAGGAAAGCATATTGTTGATCCTATTCTCTAGCTAGTTTAGCAAATGACATTAACAAGGAATTTTTTACATGATTGAAATCCAATTATTAGTTGAGTCTAACTTTTTTTTCACCTCATTGCATGTCTTAAATGTATCAAATGTGGTTATGTTATGTTAGCAGCCTCATAATTTACATACTGCTGTGGAGCTGTGTACCTAGCTATAGTTCAGCATTTTTCTATTCATTTCCCCACAGCTTATATACTCTTTCTTGTCCATATGTCATTGTGTACTCTTGTGAATTTTGAATGAAAACATGAATTCAATACCTGTTCTGTTGTGCTGCTTGCTCTTGGCCTCAATTGGTTTGCTTTTCTTTCCACCTTTCTCTGAACTTACTAACAAAGGGATTGGTGTTATTGCCTCTGGTCAGCACCCTCATCTGCATTCTCTTGACTTCTCCCAAATCTCTTTCCGCCTTCTACTGGAATTCTTTGTACCTCCAAAATGCTGATTTTTCTTCATTTCTGCTGCTGTTACTAAAATAGCACACATTTGCTTCCTATTGGAAGAATTTCAGAACCTCTGCTATGAATTTACTTTGCATTCACCCCTATCTATTCCACATAATTAAGAGATTGCTCAGACCATTTTTCAAAACTTTATTTTGGAAAAGGTTTTCTTCATAATAGATAGGATTGTTTTTATTTTATGTCCAGACTGGAGGCAAAGATTAACCTAGTTCAAAGCTTTCGCACAACCAAAGAGGCCACATCCACCATGGTTTCAAATATAAATGTGTGAAGATGGGCTCAGATGCTGCATTGAGCAAATGTTCCAATCGGGCCCGTCAGGCAAAGGCTTTGTACGCCGTAGATCCCCTAGCCGAGTAAGGGTCACATTTTTAAATGTCACTACCTGCTTTCTGCATAGTTCCTCTTACCCTTATGATAATTTTGGAACACTGCACTGGTAAAAAAGGGATTCCAGACTTGGAACTTGGACCTTACCCAAGACCACCGTTCATTTGATTGAGCCAGGACTTCTCTTTCACTTCCTCAACGGATACCATACTAACTAGACAAAAGCAATATCCTTTCATATTTTTATCTGCACAATAATTGTCTCAGATTTATTTCTTTGATTACTTTAATTCAACTGAATTAATTTGTAATCCTCTATGAAATAATAAGCAGAAAAAAACGGTCTCTATTTAAGCACTTGATTTTACTGCAAGAACAAGTTAGTAATTGTTCCTTACGTTGATGAAAGGAACATCTCTGCTGTAGTAAGTTTCGAGTCTGATTTTTCTGAGATAACTTCTTTAGTTGGGCGCAAGAACTCTTTGGAACTAAATTAATAATCTTCAGGTTTAGTAATCTGCTCTGTGACTCATTAGCAGTTCCAATGTCTATCTAATTGTTTCTTATTTCGTATTTGTTCAGTTCTTTAAGTTTTTCTTTCTCTTTGTACCTCATCTCTCATCTTGTCTTCTGGTGAAGTTTTAACCACTTCTACATTTAACCCTCTCTTTGTTTTTCTCTACTTGTATGACCCTTTTATTGATTTGCTTAGTTTTGCTAAATTTACTCTTCTACTTGCTTTTCTTTACTTTTTGTTTAACGTCTTTCTGTTTCTCCATACTACGTGTTACTTGTTGCACTAATTTCTTCTATTTTCTCATCTGCGGTGGGGAAACATGAACCCTTAAGTTCAGAGTTATCTGCTCCTTAGGCTGTTTTTTATTTATATTTCTTGGACTTCTGTGATTAATCTGCTTCTGTATTCTGAAAGTGTTGCTGCCTCCCTTGACAGCACAATTCATCTGTTCCTAACTCATGGACTAATACCTTGTGTAGGCTTCCTATGCTATCTCTTTTCTGCGTTTCAAGTGCAGGTGGCATGCTCTAGTTGTCAGCTGTCAGACTGAAGCCAACCCATTCCCTTTACCCGTCTCTGTTGACTCTTCACTTAGAACCTGCGTCAAAAAGATGGTTTTCCATCAGTAGCTGCCTGTGACCTACTTCTGGAAAGTCGGAGGCAATTAGGAAAGTGTTCCCTTTTTGCAGATCAAACGTGTTAATTGGGCCCCTTCTACTCCAGACTTACGGCTATGATTTATTTTACTGCAACAATTTCCATAAAATCAAAATAGCCTGAAAATAGATTGTATTGTAATTGCATTTATATAGCCATTGCTAGCCCTGATGAGGCATTGAAGTGAGTATAGAAAGCACGCATGTAGCATTCTTGTTCATCCGTCCACATTTACTACAGAGTACACGGTTACCACGGAACAAGAAAGCACCTTATTTAAACATGCATTGATGAATGCTTAGTAGCCAAATCTTTTTCTTGCTTATGTGGAAGGAAGATCGTACCCATCTCGCCCCAGTTAGAAGAGCCCTACGTCTTGTGCCTTATTCAACATCAGTAAATTTGCCATTCTGATGCTCTGGGCATTGGTTGTGGAGGGGGATCTGGTTTTGTTCTCGGAATACCATTCCTGGACACATGGTTGTGGAGACTTTATCAGTCCTGCTTCACACAGCCACGTAGCCTGCTCAACACTTGCTACTCCGCCTAACCACAACAGAAGCTATTTGAATATAAAGGGATTTTACAGGCCCCTCCATATTGATTTGTCTTAAACAATAGTATCTCTTGAGGATTCATAGGGGGTGGCTGTTCAAATCGAGGGGACGTTCAGCATGATTTTTTTCCTACCATTTAAGTGTAGTTGCACAATTTGAAACCCTGCATACCTTCTGTTACCAGGATTTTTACATCCCGTGTTGTCCAGGGATGGATTTCATAATCTTGCCACCCAAAACCTTCTGTTTTGCATAAAGCAACTTCTGGTGTATTCCACGAGGCTACAAACACGACGTAGTATCAATGTGGTACTTTAATGAGGCTTGCATTTTTGCATTTCGAACTTCTGTTATTTGCCGAGTGTGATGTCTTATTGTTCGCACCAGTTTTCTTGTTAGTGTTTTCGCCATTGCTTTCCTCATAGTGCGCATGTGCCTTTTCATATTGCACACAAGTACATTTGTTTATTCCCCCTTTACCATCCTCTGATTTTGGCTTTCTCTCTGCCATCTGTTTTTGTACTCCTCTGTGGAAGAGTGCGGCCAAGAGTACCTGCAGATGTATTGAAAATAAGGAACCCCAGATGCTGTTGTCTCAGGGATGGTTCATTCCCACTGTTTCTTTTGCTGAGTTTCTTATACTCTAATGGTCATCAGTAATGCCCTGAACAGAGTTGTCTGTGGGTTTGAATGCATTTTCCTAATTTAAGACGGCTACATCCTCCCATATGTATAGAACCTGGGTAGTCTGATTACATTCTCTAAACCAAGGACCTACACAACTGTAGGATCGGCCACATCCTCTTATGGAACTCTTGTTTCTTTTTATCTTCCCCATCCTCACCTTCTCCTCCCCTCAAATCCCTTGTCCAGCCTGAAAAAAGTGCCTCTTCGGACATGCAGTCTGTGGACCCTTTTGGTGGTGATGGCACCAGTGACTGCGCATTTAGTGCGTCGTGGCCCAGCCAGGTCACTGAGGATCCTCAAGTAAGTAATTTCACACTCAACAGCAATGGATTCATACACGTATGAGGCATGAATTCATGAGTGGGGAAATGTGCAATGCAAGAACTAGAGTACAGCCATGCCACCTAGTATACATTGCCATACAGAGTATTCAAAAGTGCCTGGCAAACGACTTTTCCTCCAATTTATGGCTTGCTATGGAGTATGGAAATACCTTTGAGCAGTTGTATGACTCAATACTGTACACATTAGTCTGCTTGTATCACGTAATAAATGGGTGTAATAGGAAAAGCACATTGTATTGTATAGATAGTGGCCCTTACACCATTCATGCTATATCCCTTGTGACAGAGAGGAGAATTGTATAATTTGTACTATTTTATATAATCCTATATAACTTTATTTCGATCACAAAGATCTTAAAAGCGCACAGCACAAGAAGGGTAAAATACAGACTATTAAAACATTTTCTTAATATGATTTAAAAGCCATAAATGCCATAAAATGGTTTAAAAGCAGGAAAGGTAAAACAGATAAAAAGTACGGTGCGTCATACAATACATTTGGAGCGCTTAATCCACAGTTCATACCAGTATCTGGAAAGGCCATAGACAAATACCCTGCGTGTGTCAGTGCACAAAATTCTCAGCACCTCAAGGTAATTGCCAGTGTCAACCAATCTGCATATCGGAATTATCCATTTTTTCCTCAAGCATGTATAGAATGGGCAGAAAAAAAATAAGTGCACAATGGATTCTGGGCTGTATATGCACGAGGAGCAAAGGTTATCTTTACGAGTATTGCAGCGCCACTTGATACAAAACAATTTTGTGGGTAGGGTCTTGTAACGGAACTGGATGAATAGTTTACGTGCCAGAGGGGGAACAGTTTCATCAATAGTGTCCTCGAAGCGAGAGACCGATTTAAAATTAAGGAATTCATGAGTCAGACAACCCTCAGAATATGCCAAGTCCTTTTCTGATGTTGCTTCCCAGAACATCACTTTAAGCTTAACCCTCGTTGTGAGGGCCAGACTTTCTGGATTTGACAAATGCATCCATACCAAGCCTCCCCAATAGATCCCTAAGAGAGCTGAACCAGGGGATCGAGGTTACCTGGGGGAGTTTCAAAAGGCCGGACAGAGCCTTACGATAAGATGTGAGCTCTTCCACGGACCACAGCCTGTGCCTAAACATAAGTAATTTGTAATTCAGCTTGTGGGCCAGTTGTCTATGGGCAAGTCCAAAAGGAGGGGGGTCAAAAGGGTACTAGAGGGTAGGTCTACCAAGGACCTAAGAAAGCGGTTTTCGATGCTAGACAGACCGTTTGTGTTGCCCGTGCCCCAAAGTTCTGCTCCATAAAGGACCCCCCCCTAAAACCTTGATGTTGTAGATTTCCAGAGCTGGTGCTGCTTGCCTGTACATCTTTTTCCTGTGTATTTTAATAATGTGAGCGGTCTGTTAGATTAGTTGCAATTTCACTTTCTCGATGTGGGCGGCCCAATGTGTTGTCGGGGTCAAGCGAATACCTAAATGATCAAAGACATCAACTTGCTCCAACTTACTACTACCAACAAACACAGTTATTTTAGAAGGTTTGGCTGTTCCTCTCGTGAAAATCAGGTATTTATTGTTCACCTCATTTAGCCCCAGGTCCTGCTCATCACAGAATTTTGTAAAATCATTCAACGGTTGTTGGAGACCCTGCGGGGATTTAGCAATTAGGAGGGTGTCGTCTGCGAAAAGAAGAGCAGGAGCTCCTCTTATGCCAATTTAAGGGGCATCACACTCATCTCTATCTAAAAAGTCAACCACCCCATTAATAAAAAGAGTGAATAATGTGGGAGCTAACACACATCCCTGTCTCACTCCACGTTGGACTGGGAAAGTTTCCGTAACTTGATTGTTTTCACCCCACCTCACTTGTGCTGTGTTCGATGAGTGTAATCTAATTAAAACATCTAAAAGATTTTCCGGTAGGCCCATCTCTTTTAAGACTCTCCAAAGGCTTGCTCGGGGGACAAGGTCGAACGCGGAGCATAAGTCGACAAAGGCAACGTAAAGATTCCCTCCCTCAACAGCTACTTCCTTCCAATAAATACAGAGGAGACGAAAAGCCTGATCCAGAGTACTAGTTATGGTGCGGAAGCCCGCTTGATAATCACTCAAAACTCTGGACTCTAGTATCCAATCCTGAATCCTATCTAAAATTTGTTTGCAAAAAGTTTTCTGAAGAGAGTCAATGAGAGTTATGGGCCTATAGCTAGCCGGCTTGGCTCTATCCCCCTTTTTGCAAATGGGGACTATTTCTTCTATATCCCAAAAAGGGGGAATGGCAGCACCAGACAGAATTGAGTTGGTAAGCAAATTTATATAAGAGAGTTGTGTCCTCTCTGTATAAATCACTAGGAATTGAAACAGGGCGGAAGGCATGGGCTGGGACACACGAGCAAATTGCTGCTTGCGTTTTCTCTATAGAAAAAAAACAGAGCATCACTCTCTCCACCAGGTGCCTTCCTCCACCACTCACTAACTTACTCTGTTACCATGTTGCCGGATTCATAAAGGGGACCATAGTGCGCTACCCAGTCATCGGGCTGGACTGTGAATTCCAGGGCTGTCTTGTTCCCCTTAAGCCAGTACGCTGCATTACCCCAGAAGGTCTTGGAATCTTTGGATGTCAACGACCTCTGTAGGGAGGACCACAAGGAGCCCTCCCACTTCTTTTTAACTGTCTCCATTGCCTGCCTATACTTGGCTCTACATACTGCCAACTCAGGGCATGCTTTCAGCTTTACTGCCCGCACAGGCGCCCCCCTTCGCAATCCTGCAGACCTGGTTATGCCAGGCAGCCTGGGAATCCGACCTCAGATGGGTGCTGTTTCCTACCTTTTTTAATCTTTGCGCGGTTGACTTAGAATGTCCCTAATATCCTTGTATAGTAAGTTTGATAATGGCCCTAAGGGCCCTAAGTTATTGATTGTAGTCATCAGGTCCTCGTGCTGGAGTCCTCTTTGCCTTCTCCTTTCACCCAAATTGCATGTAAAAAGTCCTGCGAAGGCAGATCTGGGCGACACTAAATCTGGTCTAGCTGGGGGTCTATATCTTATAGAAATGAGGGAATTCACAAGGGGAATCTTGCGGGAATCCATCGACCATAACCCAGTAACCATATTCTCATCAAAGAAACTGATTTCGATTGTATCCCATGGTGACCTTGGAAGGGACAGTCTTTCTACAGACTTAATATCATCTCTAATAATTGAATAGCAGTGTCGGTGGACCTGATCCAATGAATGACATTGTTTTTAAGTGAGTCCTGGTCTTCGTGTCCGACTGCGGAGAGCTTGGGAACCTCTGTGAGGTAGACCACAGATTGATTACCCAGTTCACTGGATCTAGTGTAAACACCATCCCTCACAACCCCCTTTCTCATCAACCCCTGTGGCCTAAATTGGGTGTGTGCCCTTCATCCAGTGTGACCTCGCCTCGATCTATGATCCTATGCCTACCCCTACCTTGGCCAAAGCCATGGCCTTGCAAATTTCCTTGCGTTAAATTAAATGTATCACTGGTACAGTGATCTCTAGTACGGTGGTGGAGTGGGTGTGAGAGCCTGATTGTGACAGCATTGTGTGAAAGTCTGACGTTACCCAGGCTATGGAGTCCCGAGTACCTATCTTCAACTCCCTTTGTGACCTTAGACAGGAGGGCTGTTGTGTTCTCTAGTGGGGCCACCTTCCCACAATGTACCCTCTCTGTTAGACTGGCAACCTACACTCTAAGTGCGACAACCTCATCTCTTAGTGACTCTATTAGTATTTTCAATGCCTACATCCCACTTTCAGAAATGTTACAAATTTCCTCAAGATCGACTATCCCATCCGTAGCTTCCTCATTTGCAAGAACATCAAATCTGTTATTTCACTCAATTTGTGTGACCAACGCTGTAACATAAGAGTCCCTTAACTCATTACAGGGTATGGGGCTGGGCGGACCGAGCTCCAAGTCAGGGGTCCTATTAACCAGACCCTTACTCCGTCATTTAGTGTGTTTTTTAAACATCTGTGGGCAGTCTAAACGCCCAGTACCAGCTGCTGTGGAGGGAGAGTTAGATCAAGACGACTTGCGGCAACAGCCAAGGGGGGTGGCCCCACCTCTGACTGGCACGCCTGCGCCAACGGAGCCTGGAGAAGCCTTTGAGCGCCTCCTGGCACAAATGGAGGTCGTGGACAGCACCTGGTGCAATATCAGGTGGGGGCAGTAGGCCCCAGGTAAAGTGGCAAGTGCTTCTGCAAGCGCGGAAGGGCTCCCGTGCATCAGGAGCCCCGAGCAGCCTTTGAGCACCTCCTGGCACAAACGGAGGTTGTAGGCGGCACCTCCCGGGATGTCAGGTGGGTGCTGTAGTCCCCAGGTAAAGTGCCAAGTGCCTCTGCGAGTGATGAAGGGCTTTTGGCCATTTCTTTCCTCATAATGTGCATGTGCCTTTTCATGTTGTGCACAAGTACATTTGTTTATTCCCCCTTTACCATCCTCTGATTTTGCCTTTGTCACTACTATCTGTTTTTCTACACCTTAGTGGAAGAGTGCGCCCAAGAGTACCTGCAGATGTTTTGAAAATAAGGAACCCCAGATGCTATTGTCTCAGGGCTGGTTAATTCCCACTGTTTCTTCTGCTGAATTTCGTATCCTACTCTAATGGTCATCAGTAATGCCCTGAACAGAGTTGTCAGTGGGTTTGAATGCATTTTCCTAATTTAAGACGGCTACATCCTCCCATATGTATGGAACCTGGGTAGTCTGATTACATTCTCTAAACCAAGGACCTACACAACTGTAGGATCGGCCACATCCTCTTATGGAACTCTTGTTTCTGTTTATCTTCCCCATCCTCACCTTCCCCTCCCCTCAAATCCCTTGTCCAGCCTGAAAAAAGTGCCTCTTCGGACATGCAGTCTGTGGACCTTTTTGGTGGTGATGGCACCAGTGACTGCGCATTTAGTGCGTCGTGGCCCAGCCAGGTCACTGAGGATCCTCAAGTAAGTAATTTCACACTCGACAGCAATGGATTCATACACGTATGAGGCATGAATTCATGAGTGGGAAATGTGCTGTGCAAGAACTAGAGTACAGCCATGCCACCTAGTATACATTGCATACAGAGTATTCAAATGTGCCTGGCAAACGACTTTTCCTCCAATTTATGGCTTGCTATGGAGTATGGAAATACCTTTAAGCAGTTGTATGACTCAATACTGTACACATTAGTCTGCTTGTATCCCGTAATAAATGGGTGTAACAGGAAAAGTACATTGTATTGTATAGATAGTGACCCTTACACCATTCATGCTATATCCCTTGTGACAGAGAGGAGAATTGTATAATGTGTACTATTTTAAATATTCAGAATGTTACTAGTATCCTTCCTCATGGTTGGTGAATTTTCTGTTGTGGGCAGCAACAGCTGTTTTTCCCCTGTAGTCCTTTGCTATCTTCCAATTTTCTTAAATCAGTAAATCACACGGCCGTAAACAGTCCTAAGGTTGTAATGAACATGCACAGTATCTCAGAATGCTGTTGTCCCAGAATGTTTCTGGTACCACCTTTTCCAGCTCCTCTTCTCATTACTGCCGCTGCTGATCGTGGCCAGTTATTTGAGGAACACTGCCCCAGATGGACCCTATCTAACATTACGTATTTCCAGCTCAATGTTGTGTCAGGAAATGCCTTTCTTTTACGTGCCAAAACCTGAGAGATCTGAATGTATTGTCATGAGAGCAGGTCTATACATGCGTGTTTGACTACATTCTCTCCTTGCTTCTGTCTGTCTCCTCTTTCCTACACACCTTTTTCTTCTCCCTTTCCCATCCTCCCATGTTGCTTCCAATACCACCACCACAGCCTGACACGAGTGACTCTTTCATCATGCAGTCTGTGGATCCTTTCGGTGGAAATAGTACTAGTGATTGCGCATTTACTGTGGAGTGGCCCAGCCAGGTCCCTGTGGCTGCTCAAGTAAGTGATTTCGAACTTGCCTTAAAATCTTACAGTTTATGCAGGTATGAGGCACCTTTGCTTTTAGAAGGGAGAACTACAATCGGTATGCATTTATCCCACCCTGAAAATGTTAGACAAAGAGCAGTCACCAATGGCTGAATCTCTTTTTACATCACACATTTGTTGCCTGCTAGATACATTGCCTATAGCAATTTTGTGATTAATTATCGACTTTGTTTGCTACAATCTGTTTCATTTAAATGTTACTTCCTTTACCTTTGTGCAATAATGGCTGTTCATTACCCTTCCTGTAGTTATGAACCTGGGAAGCATGCAGGGGCGCAAAACAAGGTGTGGGTAATTACCCACTGTTTTTGCTATGCAGGCAAAGGAAGAAGAGTATTCGCACTACCTCACTCTCCCTCACTAAAAATAGGAGCACTGCGGGGGAATGAGCAGTTTCTCACCTTAATGTTTGATTGAAAAGTCTCCATTCTCCCACAGCACATCCTCAGCCTTTTCTGTAGCAACTGCTGGCTTATATACCAATGTCTTGGCTCATCCCCTTTGTTAGAAATTGGGGTCTGCAGTTGGCAGTGGTATACACCCTGTCCAAGTAAAGACCCCTATTTCTAGTGCGGATAAGGGCATTACACCCCCCAGATAATCCAAACTGCTCGAGAAATGTGTCCACAAGCAGCTCTGCAACCATATAGAGAAATTTCAACTACTTGACCTCTATCTATCCGGTTTCAGAGCAGGGCATAGTACTGAAACTGCTCTAACTCACATTGTGGATGATGCCCTAAAATCCCTTGGTCAAAATGTCCCTTGTCTTCTGATCCTTCTGGACCGGTCTTCTGCATTCGATACCATCAAGCATGATAGCTTGATTAATCTTCTTCAACTTAGGATGAGTCGCTCGGGACCGGTCCTAACCACACACAAAGGATTAAGCTCAACCAGTCCCTTGCATCCAGTACCCCGGTCAGGATTGGAGTTCCACAAGGAACCGCACTCTCGGCCACGCTCTTCAACCTTTTTATGGAACCGCTCAGTGTCATTTTGAACCATTCTCACATTCATTACCACATGTACACGGACAACACGCAACTTTACCTGAAGATCTCCTCTCTGGAGGACATT
Source organism: Triturus cristatus (assembly GCF_964204655.1). Lineage (NCBI taxonomy): Eukaryota > Metazoa > Chordata > Amphibia > Caudata > Salamandridae > Triturus > Triturus cristatus. The sequence goes on along the minus strand of NC_140583.1, from coordinate 1,150,977,233 downwards.
AAAACTTTAAATGAGGCTCTCTCTCAAACTCAACAATGGTTAGCCCACAACCATCTTTTGTTGAATACCCTAAAAACTGAATTCCTTCTGATTGCCCCACACAACCACTCTGCACCTACCCTGGAATGGCTAAAACAACTCACAACCCTTAACTGCACCCCTTACGTGGTTAATTCCGCTAAATCGCTAGGCATTACCTTGGACAACTACGTTAGTATGCAAGCTCACATCAGTGCCACTATTAGGGGTGCCAAGTTTAATCTGAACACCCTTAAGAAAATCAAGCCTTACCTTTTGCCAGAAGACTTGCAGCCTGCAGTACAATCCCTGGTGATCTCACAACTTGCATATGGTTTGGTGACCCTTGCGGGGCTTCCCAAAGGGAGCCTGGCCTCTCTCAGAGCCATGCTCAATACATCGGCCAGGCTCATCACAGGCTCCAAAAAACACGATCCCATCACACCTGACCTTGTGCAGCCTAACTGGCTGTCTATTGAAGCCAGGATTCGTTTTAAAACAGCTTGCCTCACGCATAAAGCCCTGCATTACAACACTCTTGCCTATCTGGCGAACAAACGTGTTCTTTCTTGCTCCGGTCGGAACTTAAGAAGTACATCCACACTACTCTTGAAACCTCCTAAATTCAAAAAGAAAATTTCGTACAAACTTGCTTTCTCCGGCCTTGCGCCTAGAATTTGGCACTCTTCCTACAGAGATTAGAGCCAATCCTTTCAATACCTCTTTCGAGAAACAGGCCAAATGGCTTTTCTTGAGTAAACATTAACTGCATCATCCTTTACTTTTTTTCAAGTCCCCTTGCTGACAGATATGACATTTATCCCAACGTATCTTTCTCTATTTATTTTTGATTTGTTGGTAAATTGTTATTTTACACTAGGGCCCTGCCGGAACTATACTAGAAGAATACTTCTTGGGCCGATTACAGATTTATCATTTATTTTACTATGTTGTGACGAGCCACTCTGATTGTTTTGCTGAATGTTACAGGAAATATATTGCACTATATAAGAAACTGAATTAGCGCAGCCCACTACCTGGTACCTGATCTTGATTGTTTACTCCTTGTTGTTTTACAGTATTGACCTCCTTTGTACTGAGTTTATCCATGCTTTTGCCTCTGTGTACAGCGCTCTAATACCCGCAAGGGTCATGTTCGCGCTTTATAAAACTTTTCAAATAAATAAAATAACCACTTCTCACCCCCTTGGTAGCTTGGCATGAGCAGTCCGGTCTAGCACAGAGGCAATCATTTGCACATAACACACACAGTGACACAGTGAAAGCACTACAAAAGGACAACACAGCCGTTTAGAAAAATAAAGTATCTTTATCTAAACCAAACAGGACCAAACGACAAAAATACAACATACACAACTCAATATATAAACTTTTAAAAAGGTTTCAAGCATTTCTGTCCATATGAAATCTTTGGATGCGTGATTTATACACAAAGTGCCTCAAATGCATCAAAATCCACAAGGCAAAACAGTCACAGGAGAGGGAAGCATCGGAAAACACAATGATGCGTCAGTTCCTGAGTCCTTGGAGAGGCGATGCAACAGTTCTGCTCTACGCAGGAGAAGTGATGCGTCGAATCTGGACCATAGGGAGAGGTGAGGTGTCAATTCCAAGATGGTTCTGGTCTGCGGGAGCTGGGGTGGGGTGCCGCACAGGCGCGATGTGTTGAAATCCGGTAGATGCAGCATTCGACAAACAGGCCCTGCTCCGATTTTTTTCATTCGTGGTCGCACGATGCGTCGTTTTTTGTAGCCGCACAGCAGGACCTGCGTCTGAGTCTGTGTGGGGGTTTTGGACTTCCGAGACTGGTGTGTTGGACTCTGCATGCAGCAGTTATTTTGCCCGCTGATGGGCACTGCATGGGTTTCTTTGGCCGCCCCGGGGCTGTGCGTCGGGAATTTCTCCCACACTGCAGTGATGTATTGGAAAATTCAGCCACAAGAAGATCGAAGTGTTGATTTTGTAGGTATCTTCAGTTCTTGATAGTTCTTTTCAGCAAAAAGAACCTCCAAGGGCCCAGAACTGGATTTGGCACTGCAAGGCAGGTCCGAACTTCCAGCAGTGGAGTTCAAGGAAGCTGCAGGTGAACTTGAAGTCTTTGTGTTCCTGAGACTTCCTTACAGGAAGCAAGCTGTACATCAAGCCCTTCGAGAATCTTCTTAAGCAGGATACCACAGCAAAAGTCCAGTCATTTCCACTGCCCACAGACAGAAGCAGCAACTGCAAGCCAACCCAACTAAGCAACACACAGTAAAGAGGAAGTACTCCTCCTGGCAGCTCTTCGGCTCTTCTTCTTGACAGGTTCCTCTTAATCCAAAGGTAATCTAAAGTTATGGGATTTTAGGTCTAATACTTATTTCCCTTTTTCCCCTCTGAATTCTTTGTTCCGAAAGTCTCTTTTGCTCAGTAAAACCAGTCCAGTCCTCTTTGGTCCAGCCACTACGGGGGGGAGGGCAGGCTGGAGACAGCATTGTGCAGGGCAGCCACAGCCTATTCAGGTGCTAGCAACAACTCCTCCCACCACTATATCTCAGGAGGGCTCATTAGCATATGCAGGGCACATCTCCGCTCCCTTTGTGAGAGTGTCTGGAGTGAATTCACAAACAGCCCCTATCAGTCTAAAACCAGACGGTTAACCCATAAGCGGGCAGAAGCACACAGGACCATTAAACAAGAAAACGTCTGCTTTCAAAAAGTGGCATTTTCAGACACTGAAAAACTGCCTTTACTAAGAGCTGTGTTATTAAATTCTGTGTCCAGAGAGCCCAAACTCCAAATCTCTAGCTCTTCCCAATTGAAAGTTACACTTGTAAAATGTTACAATGCAGCTTTAATGATAGCCTAAGGGAGAGCTAGTCTTTTGAAGTAGTGAAAAACGAAATACACAGTATTTTACTATCAGGACATGTAAAACACACAATTACATGTCCTACCTTTCACATACACTGAACCCTGCCCATGGGGTAACCTTGGGCCTACCTTAGGGGTGCCTTACATGTAAGAAAAAGGAAGGTTTAGGCCTGGCAAGTTGGTGCACTTGCCAGGTCGAAATGGCAGCTAAAAACTGTGTGCTCAGACACTGCAGTGGCAGGTTTGAGACACATTTGAACGGCTACTTGTGCAGGTGGCACAATCAGTGATGCAGGCCCACTAGTAGCATTTGATCTACAGGCCCTGGGCACCCATTGTGCACTTTACTAGGGACTTACTAGTAAATCAAATATGCCAATCATGGACAAACCAATCAGAATTACAATTTACTCAAGGAGCATTTGCACTGTGGTTAGCAGTGACACAGTGCCCAGAGCACCTATACCAGCAAAACAAACTCCAGCACAGACAAAAATGCAGGAGGTAGAGGCAAAAGGTCAGAGGAAACAAAGCCAAGGATGCCAGGTCTAACACCCTTGCTTTTGGTGAAGGGAAGCTCAACAAAAAGTAGAAAAGGTTTGTTTTACTTTTTTTTTTACTTTTCTTTGGCTGATTGAGCTTTCTTTGACTAAAATCAAGGGGTTAAACCCAGACAGTCTTATGTGAACTGGCAGCAGCTAAAGGAGCACTGTGGGAGTGTGCAGCTATTTTCCTCACTCAGATATTCAGGAGAGAGGATGTTAATGCTCCCACAACACGCCCTGCTTCCCCCCTAGCAATCAGGAGGGATGTTTGCTGCTGGGTTCCAGCAGAATGTTCCCTTTGAGGGCCTGTAATGTTAAACATAACCAGCAACTGGAGCAATCTGATTGACTGACCAGTAACCAAAGTTGTACTACAGGTGCTAATGTTTGTTACAGAATTCTCTGGATTTCAGGAACAATAGTCTGTTGTATCTCTCACTCTTCCAGACCTAGCTGCCAGAGTACATATGATGGGCACCAATTGTATCTCCTTATTTTTGCCATTTATGCTTTTTGTTCCTTGTGTCAGTTTTCATTTAATTTGATCTACTAGGATATCTTGGTCTCCTTTTGCATCTCCATTCGCTAGAATAAAAAAATGTAATGTTTGTTCAGCAGGGAGTTGCTAGTGCTCCTCAGCTCCTCGTATTGGTTTTCTGTTTGTTATCAAATTTTTATTACTAAGAGACTTGGTTGAAGCTGACATGTTTCAAAGTTCTTTTACTGTTCCAGAATAGTGCCATGATTCGACTAATTCCACTGTGTGCCAATAACATGGCAAATATGAATGTGTATTGTTGGCCACAGGTCTGCGTACATGCATGTTTGGCCACGTCCTCTCATGGTGCTCTTTGTTTTATCTCCTCTCCACTGCTTGCTTTCTCTCCTGCCCTACCTATATCACTGCCCACTTCAACCTTGCAGCCTAAAGAGAGCGCCTCCTCTGACATGCAGTCTGTGGATCCTGTCTGTGGCGATAACACTAGTGATTGCTCTTTTTCTGTGAAGTGGCCCAGCCAGGTCACGGAGGCTGAGCTGATCCAAGTAAGTGATTTCCCACTTATTACTGTTACAGAACCTAGCATCTGCTACTTGCAGGCATACTTCCCTCCTACTGGAGTGCTACAATGCAGTACAGTATATGCTTCATGTACAGTATTCTGTGAGAAGCACATTGCTCACATGGCAGTCACAAGTGACAGAAACACGATTGTATAGCACAGTTAGAAGTACTAATTAGAAAAACAAGTTACTTACGTTAGGTAACAGACTTTCTGGTGGATACTCTGCCTTAACTGCAGATTTCTCAGCGCCCTCCCACCTCTTTATTCGGTGGTATGTACTCTTTGATCTTAAAATATCCCAATCTAAGAATCTTCACACTGGTTTGTGCTGATAGGCTCCGCATCCGAGGGCACGGAAGAGTTCATGAAAGAAACACACGTGAGTGGTGCTCATATGTGGCTTAGTTTGTGAGTCCCGGAGCGGAATGGTGTTGATGCAGTCACACAGCACCACCCTCTGGCACGCAGGAGCACTGGTTTGAATTTTCCAGATCTAGTCTGGTGCCTAGGGATATTCAGAAGGTGAGCAATCTGCAGTTGGAGTATTTACCAGAAAGCACATTACCGGGGGGAAGTAACTTGTTGAAATAAAGGTGAATGACTGTAGTGTCCGTGCCTGGACACATTCTAGTGTTCTAGTCCTATGTCATACACTGTACACCCACCCACCACCGACGTCACTGGGTCAGGTGACGCGGTTAATAAAAGGGCCGAGCGCACGTGCTCGTGGCCATTCCCACTACCCTATTTATGTGTCTGGTGTCGGTCCTTTCACCCAGCATGAGGGCCTAGTGCCCAACATTACACTGGCGACGAGGGGGCTGTGCCCCAGCGTGCAGCAGCCCAGCTATACGAAAAGGAGGAGAGATCCGGCGTGAAAGCCCCCCCAGCAGGCAAGAACAGCGCCTGATCGCCTGCCGGCCTGTGCAGCGCCCCAGGCGTGGTGACGGTGACCGGTAGCCCACCCCGCACCGATGCGACGATGACCCGCGTGCCGTGAGGAGTGCCTCGGGGTGAAGACGAGGAGGTCGGGTGCCCACCCTGACCCCGGTGGTGCCTGCCGCTGACTGCACCCCTTTGACGACCTTTCGCCCGACGCGCCGCGGCGCCCACCCGCATGGCCGCGTTGAAGCGCCCCGTGTGGTGAGGAGGTCGCAGCGGGAGTCCACCCCGCACCGCTGCGACGACCTGCGGGCGTGCAAGCCGCCCAAGAGTGAAGGCAAGGAAGTCGGGTGCCCACCCCCACCCGACCCCATCGCGCTGGCCACCGTGACCCCGGTGGGGGATCGCCCCAGACGAAGAGCGGACCGATCGAAGCCCACCCGCATCGGCCGCGACCCGGCAAGTGGCGGCGACCACGCGGAGCCCACCCGCGTGGAGGAAGGTGAGGAGCTGCGCGAGGGTGAAAGAAGAGTGAAGCCAGCGGGTGCCCACCCCGCATCGGCGGTCGGCCCGCAGTGAGGCCACGCCGTCCACAAGAAGCAGCTCTGACCCCGCATAGCCTGGAGAGAGCGAAGTCAGCTGCGAGGAAGCGCTGTATGCCCGACTGGCTGGAGGGCGTGTGGAGAGCCCACGGAGGGGGGAAGTGTCGAGCGGGAGGTCCTATAACTCGTTTAGATTACCTTTAACACAGGTGTAGCCCTCTGCAGCTAGCACAGACGCTATCATAAAATGAATGCATTTGGCATTGTGATGGTTAATACCTGGAATTTTGCTCTTCACGGTGTTCTCTTGAGTCTTCTTGTTAAACATTCTTGGCTGCTAGCATCAGAAAGTTGATAAAATGGACATTCTAGTTTGGAAAGAGTGGCGCCTCTTTTTCTTTGGAGAAATACAGTCAACAGAATAAATCACTAAGTAAGAAAAAAAAGAAAGAAGAAACGGCTCTGCTGTGGGATAGTTGGTGGATATGAACTTTTGCACTTGTGGAAAATCATTACTTAATAATCTATGGATTTGTTGCGGTGTTAGTCTGTCTAAACAATAAATTGTTTCTTCAGGTATAGTACGCCGGTTCTGTTTTTATGTGCTCAAAGTGTGTTTATTGTCGGATTGATACTGACACAAAGTAATTTAAACTTAGAATTTAAATCTACACTCTTTTTTTCCAATCATTTTTTTATTGGCATTTTTGTAAGTACAGTACAATAGTAGCAATTTCGATTTGATCATCTATTTAATCAATTATGTATCTTGTCATGGTGTAGAATTACATCACAGTATATGCCCCACTGAACAGTTCTGGAAGTGGCGGTGTTGATACGCATAGATGGGTGAGGCGAGTACCGTGTCCATGTAAGGTAGACTATGAGCTGTACTGGGCGTTCGCTCTCATTGCCAGCCCTACGCTGTAGTTAGTGCTATCTGCCAGCTAATGATTTAAACTGGAGAAACTGGGATTTGAATGTACACTCATAATAGCTGTTATCTGTGTGAATTATGGTCCTAACCTATATGTTAATTATATGTGTGTGTGTATATGTATGTATATATGTGTGTGTGTGTGTATGTATATATATATATATATATATATATAGTAACATTGATTGTAAATTGTAGAATAAAGCATAAAAACCAGAGTATAAGGTATGGAGTAGGTTCGAAAAATAAGTAAGGAAGTAAAGATCTATCCAAATAAAACATGCCCTCATGTCGTGCACTGTAACAATACCATCATCACCACCTTTACTGGTGAGATACCGTAATATCAAGATGACAAAGCATTAAGAAATGCAAGCGGGGTTCAAACAATCAAGAAATTAAATTCACCAAATAACTCGTTGTAATAAGCACTCTTGGCCGCAATACAGAAGATAAACATTTGGAAACTTTCAATTACAAGTAATAGATTTTTTTTTTTTTTTATTTTTTTTTTTTAAAACCTTTATTTCTTCAAGAATCTGGACACAGCTATTCAGCCGACAACCCGGAGGTTCGGCAGCTTCATTAGGAGAGTATAGAGAATCGTCCACAGTACATTGAAGGAGCAGTGAGAAGGTTCCATTTTTAATAATTACAAACACACAACAAACCCCAGCAAGGCAACAACACTGAATGCCCACGGTGGTAGCCCCTCAGGGGGAGCCGGACCCCAATCGTCTAACGGTCACAGTACTATGGTAAGAGGAAAAAGGGGGAAAAGCAGAGGCCCAAGAAGTCAATCAACCATCACATCTACATACGGAGCTGGAAAGAAGGTCAAGAAGAAAGCTGTTCCTCGGGGGGATCCAGATCAGGGGCAAGACATATTCCCCCCCCTGTATTGGTTCCACCGCCCCCAGATGGCATGCCACCTCCGAGGGCGGCCTCTGGCGCAATATACTGTCTTCTCCCTGAGCATACTCCAGTCCATATTTTCTTTCCACGCAGTTAACGTGGGGGGCCCCCCGGAACCCCACAAGCGCGCGATGTCCCTCTTAGCAACCATGTTACCCAGGGTCACCCACTGGGTCTGTGCCTCATCATGGTCAGTGGGCCCCCAGACATTCAGGAGACAACACCGCGCCTCCGGCTGCATAGCAATGCCCGTCACCTCCCCCATCACCGCATGAACTCGCCTCCAAAATTCCGTGATGACACCACATTCCCAGATGATATGCAGGAAAGTACCCACCATACCGCATCCCCTCCTACATAGGCCTTCCTCAGAGAATCCCATATGAACCAGTCGCGGCCCCGTCACATACACTCGATGCAGGATCTTAAGCTGCACCAGCCTCAGATGCGACGGGATCGCAACCTCCTTAGGAGAGGAAACCGCAGACTGCCAGTCCTCATCGTCCAACTCGAGTCCGTCCCTAGTCCACTGGTCCCGCAGCCCCAGTAGCACATCAGCCCGAACATTTATCAGTTTCTTGTAGATGAGTGAGATCGTGCTCTCCGGCATATGGCCATCAAGGATCCGGTCCTCCAAAGGAGAGGACTCAGGCACCTTCTCACCCTCCACAAGGACTGACCGCAGGGCATGACGCACCTGAACATATCGGAAAAACTCAGACGCCCCCAACTCATACTCCTTCTGCAACTCTTCAAAGGACTTCATCCTACCCTTAATCAGCATATCTCCAACCCTGGAAATGCCGATCAAATCCCATTTATCAAACCCTTTCGTATGCCAAAGCCTACCCAACCTTTCAGATTCAAACAACGGGGCAGCTAAGGTGAGCCTATCCTTCCAGCCCAGAGAGTCAGTCGCCATCTTCCATACACGCACCGCCACCCCAGTGGGCCCCGTGAGGGATGAGTCGAGGGACCGCGAGTACAACGCCCTAAGATAGTTCCCACCGCGCAACAACCATCTGTCCATGGCATAACCAGGGCTGAGGGCCGGGCCATAGAAACCGTGGTTAATCGCGGACAACTGGGTGGCCCAGTAATAGCGTCGGATGTCTGGAAGCGCGATACCCCCGTCATACCATGGAAGCGTCAATTTAGCAATCGCTATCCGCGGCCTCCCATCCCACAACAGCGTCCGTTGGAGGCTTTCGACCTCCCGAAAGTACTTGGCCGGCACCCAATCTAGAGTGTTTTGCAATGCGTAGAGGAACCGAGGAAGGGACATCATTTTGAACAAGTCAGCGCGCCCGACGAGGGAGAGCGGCAGCCTCCGCCAGCCCTCAACATCCCGCCGCAGGCGCGCCAGGGGGGGGAGCAGGTTTCTCTCATACCGCAAAGCGGGGTCCATGGAGATAAAGATCCCCAAATACACGAAGCCCTGCTGAGCAATCTGGATCGAGCAAGTTCGCGGGACCGGCGGAACCTCACCACTCAGGACGTATAAATACGATTTACTCCAGTTGATGACGAGACCCGAATTCCTACCGAAGGATGTAAGAACGTCACAGACCACTATGAGTGAGTTCTTGGGCGAGGCAAGATACAACAAGATGTCATCAGCGTATAGCGAAATGCGGTCCTCGTGTTCGGGCGACCACCGAAGGCCACGTATATCCGGGTGCCAGCGTATCCACGCCGCCAGAGGTTCAAGAGCAAGGGCGAACAACAGAGGCGACAGGGGGCAGCCCTGCCGAGTCCCCCTCCCAAGCCGGAACGGAGTCGATGCCCGGCCATTTACCACCACGCTCGCAAGGGGTCCCTCGTACAGCAACCTCACCCAGCTCACAAAACCAGGGCCAAAGCCGAACTCGGCTAGCACAGCCCACAAATACTCCCATTCCACCGTATCGAAGGCCATCGTGGCATCAAGAGACGCCACAATAGCCGGTTCTCGCAGCGTGCCAGCCCTGGCGATCACCCCATGAAGGCGCCGAAGGTTCAACGCGGTGTTGCGATGCGGAATAAAACCGGATTGATCCGGGTGAATCAAGTCTCCAAGTACCCTGACCAATCTGCCCGCCAGGATTTTAGCCAGGATCTTCGGCTCGGCGTTGAGGAGTGATATGGGCCTATATGAGGCACACTTATCTCGGGGTTTACCATCTTTATGTATCACAACAATTGCCGCCAGCCTCTGGTCCAACGGGAGGGTCCCACTCCCCCGCGCCTCCACGAACATGGCGCGCAGGTGAGGGGCCACCCTATCCGGGAACAATTTATACAGGTCAATCGGCAAGCCATTCGGGCCCGAGGCCTTGCCCGAGTTCAGCGCGCGAATAGCTCCCGCCACCTCATCGACCGTTAAGTCTCCATCAAGATCATCTCTATCTACATCAGAAAGACAGGGCAGAGCGATATCCCGCAAGAGGTCACGCGAGTCCCCGGGCGGCCTATCCGACACTGAGGCATAAACCTTACGGAAATAGTCCGAGAAACACTGGACAATCCCCTCAGGTTCCACAATCACCTCTCCCCCCTCTCCCGTCAGCTCCGGCACTACTCTATTAACCCGTTCTTTTTTATCCAGCCAAGCTAGGAGCTTCCCGGCCTTGTCACCAACATCATACAGGCGGCCCTGCTGCTCCCTACTGAGGGTCTTAGCGGCATTTGTCACAAGGTCCTTATACTCGGCTTGCTTCAAGCTCAGCTCATGCAGTGAGGCCGCTGTTACCTCCTCCTCTAGCACTCCCTCCAAAGCCATGATCTCCTCCTCCACCTGCATAACCTCGCCATCTCTCCGCCGCTTGGCCGCCACTACAAGTGAGAGGGCCTCCCCTCGCAGAACGGTCTTAAATGCTTCCCAGAGCGACACTGCTGAGTCCACGGACCCCTGATTATCCTTGAAAAAATTATCAACTGTCTTCACCAGTGCGCTGCGCATCTTGGAATATCGAAAGTACCAGGGGTTAATAGGAGCCACCCTGCCCCCTCCCTCTCGGCCGACATCTAACCTGACCCACACTGGCGAATGGTCCGATATGCCACGCGCCATGTGCCTGGCCTCAGAAACCAAAGGGGCGTGCACAGCCAAAGTGAGCAGATAGTCAATCCTAGAAAGGCTACCATGCGCCCCGGAGTGGAAGGTGTATTGACGCTGTGTGGGGTGTCGGAGCCTCCAGCAGTCTATCAGGCCAAGTGTGTCTAGGAAGTCTGGAAGCCACTTCTGAGCCCCCCCTGTGTCTCTGGGCGTGTGACTATCCAGCAGCCCAGAGCCGACAGCATTGAAGTCCCCCCCTACCACTAACATACCCCCCGGGAGATCCAGCAAGGCCCTACCCAGATCCACAAACGTGGAGGCCTGCAGGGCTGGAGGGACATAAACCGAAACTAAAACCAAAGTTCTACCTTCCCACCTCCCCGCCACCGCCACAAACCTCCCCCTATCGTCAACAACGGTGGAGTCCACCTCAAATGGCAGCGAGGCCCTGACAAGGATGCCCACACCCCTAGACCCGGAGGAGAATCCCGAATGAGCTATGAATTTATAACCCTTCCTATTAAGAGCATAGCACGTGTTACCTATAAGGTGTGTCTCCTGTAGTAGGGCAACATCTGGCATTGACCGTTTCAAGTGTTGCAAAACTATCCCGCGCTTAATGCGATCCCCCAAACCATTAACATTCCAGCTAATAACACTTAAACCTCTACCCCCCATCCCCAAACACAAAGAGGCCCACCCCCCCCCCCCCCGAAGAGCCACCATGGGACAATACCGAAGATGATCACTACGCCTTGCAGAAACAGACCCCCCAACAACAACCCCAAAATCCCAACCATCCCCCCCACCCTGCACCCCTGCTGCAGCTTACAAAGCCCCCCCAACTTGCAGTGTGCCTGTCGCCCTACAAAACCCAACATCTACAAAAAGCACCCTAAGGGAGGAAAGAGCTCCCCTCGTCCTCCCGCAACCCTCCGCATTTACTGCACTCTAATCAAGTCATCAAATAAAGTCAAATCGAGTCAGACCGGCTCCGAGAAATCAGCCTTGCCCATCCCGGCCACTGTCCCCATCCGCGGCAGTCTCCTCTCCCGTCCGCCGCCGGGGCAAAGCGTCCAGCCATTCATCGGCCATAACAGGAGACTCAAAGAAGAATGTCCGATCTTCGTACACCACACTTAGTCTGGCAGGGAAGAGCATGGCATACTTCAGATCCCTCTCCCGAAGTCGCCTCTTCACCCCCAGAAAGCCCTGTCTCTGCACCTGCTGGGTGAAGTCCGGATAGAAATTCACCGACGCGTTCTGGAAGGGGACCGGGCCCGTCACCCTCGATGCTTGCAGGATAGCGTCCCGATCTCGAAAATGAAAGAGCCGGGCGACAATCGGCCTCGGTGGGGCTCCCACCTTCGGCCTCCCACCCGGCACTCTAGGGGCCCTTTCAACCGCAAAGAACTTCCCAAGACCCTTAGGCTGCAGATGGTTAAGCACCAAGTCCTCGACGAGCAGGTCAACCGAAGCCTCATCCGAGGACTCCGGGACCCCGATAACGCGCACGTTGTTGCGTCTGGCCCGGCTCTCAAAGTCCTCCAGCCTGCGGGCGGCGAGATCACTCTCGGTCCTCAGCTTACGAACCTCGGTCTGCAGTTCCGCGACATCATCGGCGAGGCCCGTGGTCTTGAGGTCCAGGGTTTTAACCCGTTCATTCGTTTTGCCCAAGTCCGCACGGATCAGGTTGACATCCACCAAGATGGCATCCACCTTATGCGCCAGGGCATCAAACTGCCTCCCAATCGAAGTCTGCATCCCTTCAAGCGCGCCCATGACATCCTGCAGCGAGAGCTCCGGGGCCAAGGGCGAGGCCTCCTTCTGGGTATCTGGCGACTGGCTCGACCCACTCGGTGATCCCTTCTGCAGAGCATAGCGGTCCATATTATTGACCTGAGTATAGGCACCCCGCCTGGTAGATTTAGGCTTCAGCCGATCCACCTCTGCTTTGCCCGACATGGTTGGCACCAAGCAGGTCGGTTCAGATAAGACGGCCCTCCCTCAACGAGAGGAATCAGGAGTGATCAGTTCTGCAATGGGCCGCCAGAGTAGCATGTAGAGCGTCCAAAGGATAATGAAGCCACCAAGAGCTCTCCAGGGGCAGGGCAGACAAAGGGAGAGAAAGCAAAAGTGAAAGGACGGGGACCTCCATCCGACAGTTCACACCTCGCCTGGCCGTTGTTGTTCAACTAGAAGTCGGGCGTCCTGCCAACTCTAGCCCCTGGCATTCCTCGGTGATAGGCCGCAATCTTCCGCCATGCATAACTCCGGTTCCCGGTGGGCGATCCGACCGCGGGTAGCATCAATCGCCTCCCTGGCAGGTCATCTACACGATGCCATGCATACAGACAGGATTAGAGACAGGATAGTCGACGGAGGGCGCGAGGGTCTCGGGAGCTCAGAGCTCACGCGGCCATCTTGGTCAAGCGCTAGGCTCCTCTCCCACAAGTAATTGATTTAAACTGCAAGGCCTTTGCCATGCCAAATACAGTATGTCCATCTCGCAAGAGAAAATACTTCACAGCAGAACAGTTGTAAATTGCATGATTTATAGATCAGAGAAATAACATTTTTTCCCTACTGCCTTTCAAAAGTCAGTTCTTTAAAACAATTATGCCACACTAACACATTCATAGAATTCCATCACTTAGGATTAGGAAAATCAAATAGTTTAGTTCGGGGTAACCCAGTAGAGATGTGGGTTTTGAAAATACTTTATGTAATAATAATAATAGTAGTAGTTTGTGTTTTTTCATGCAGCATTAAACACCTCACTTGTAAATAGCAGATGTTATCATTACCAAGTCACCACATCAAGATGAAAACCTTAGTTAATAGAGAACCAAACGGTGGCCGAATTCTCATGCAGAATAATGGGTTTAGTATCAATTGGCCTCCCAATGCCATACTTATTGGTTTTGATTTATAAAAATGTGTTGATTGCGTGCGAGGGGCAGGCCCCTTGCAAATATGTGGCCACATTGATTTGGTTGCTGTTACATATATATGCAGTGTGTTACTACGAGTGTGACCTGGGTCACTGTTGCGCTCGTGTTCTAGTTGTAAAATGCACAGGGCACAAACACGACATGAGTGTTGCACTCGTGTTTAGTTTGTATAATGCATTTATGTGGTAACTATGGAGCGCAAATCTAGCACACTAGCTCTATTGCTCTACTGTGTGTATTCAAAAGATGAGAGCGTGGGTTGGAAGGTTGTGGGGTTCTTTTAAGATTGTGGTGGACCGTAGTGTTAGTCCGTTTGGACTCTGGACTTATGACCAGTACATGAAAATAAAAGGATCTTACTGGATACTTCTCCTGTCATCTGGTTATCCTGTCGGTGACCCTCAACATCCTTTCCTACTCTGATGATGAGCGGGTACGGATTAATGTGAATATACGTCTTGGACTTGACTATAGTTACTGCATTACTGTGTTACTTCGACAATGGCGTAGCAACATTTCAATTCACCACGTCTGCTGACGCATCTTATTGGTGAATTTGGATGTGTCGTGTTCATTGTAAGGGTGGGCGTAGTTCGTGAAGTAGCACTTCGCGAAGCTACGCAAAGTGAAGTTCGCACTACGCGAGCTACGCGTAGCACTTCGCGAACTGCGTAGTAACATGTTCGCACTGTGCAAGATGTTGTTTTCAATGATTGCACAGTGCGTACAAGCAACCGGCACTGTGCAATCATTGAAAATGGCATCTTGCACAGTGCGAGCTGTAGTTTTCTGCTGCTCGAGTAGATTTTTACTCGAGCGGCAGCTTTCTCAACGCAAACTGGTAGTTTCTCATCGCGAGCGGTCGCGAGCATACGCGACCCCTCGCAATGAGAAACCTGACCTCCTCGCGTTGGGAATCTCGCCGGGAGGTTTATTTTCCATGCTCACGATCGCCAACTTGATGTTGCTGATCGCGAACAAGGAAAAAGTCTCGCCGGGATGTCATTTTGCTTGCTTGCGGTCGCCAACTTGACGTTGAGGACCGCGAGCAAGCAAAAAATGACCGCAACACTACGCTATGCGTGTTCGCACTGTGCTACGTGCAGTTTGCGTAGTGCGAAGTAGCGCGAACTTCGCAAACTACGCGAGCGTAGCGTAGTGCTTCGCCCAGGCTTAGTTCATTGGCTGAATCGATCTATATTAAGTGGGGATTGGTTTATATTCATCCGCTAGTTTCCTGCTGATTGGCACCACTAAACTGCATTTCTATTGGCTGTTTTCGCTGCAAGCATTGAGGACCAAACATTTCTATATATACATTGCATTTGCAGTTTTTTAGGTCAACAGCACACCCTTTTGTGCAGTTTACGTGGTGTGTGGCAAATCTCGTCTTAGTAAATCAGTGCATGTATTCTCAGTGGAACCTGTATATATTGCTTGGACCTTGAATCGGACCATCTTGGACTACTTCAGTGCATTTCAACAAGGTGATATGTACACCTCTAGGTAACGAATGACGATGGTGACCACTTTTATTATTTTAAAAATAATGTTACTATATTTCGTGGGTCATTTGTGGTTTATTTTTATTTAGAGCAATGTCTAGAATTGTCTCACCTCCCTTATTCCTCACAGCACCAGAGCAACCACCAATTGATTGGGAGACAGGAGACGCAATGTTTTTATTGTACGTTGGAGGAGGATGTTTGTGGTCCAGAAAGGAAACTAGCACTTTTGAAACATTATTGAGGGGGCATAGGATTGAAAGAATTTAAGAATTTGCCACTGTTAACTACTCCAGGCAATATTGACATATCAGTATGCTTTTAAACAGTTATGTATATTATATGGTAAGAAAAGTAATGTAGTAATGGAAAGATTCAAGCTTTATTCTAGAAAACAACGTGCTGATGAATGCATAGAAGACTATGTATCAGTGCTTAGATATTTTGCTGGAACCTGTAACTTTGGACATATCACTTATGAACAAGTCCTAAGCGATCGTATTTTGATGATAACTATTAACAAGGAAATACAGGAGAGACTGTGTACTAATACGGACATGTCTCATAATGCCGCTATTAAAATTGCTATAGCTATTGTTCACTCAATAAATTTGTGCAAGATATAAGAGGCAATTCAGATACTGATGTCCATGTAGTATCAAAGGCTAATGGGGACAAAATAAAAAGTAGGGCAAAGGAATGACACAAAATCTGTGTGGCAAATAACTGAGGAAAAGGGAGGAGTAGCCTTATGTTGTAGATTTGGCAGTGGGTCACATTTAGGTAACTCAAAATTGTTCTCTGCTTTTGTTCTAAATGCAATAAGAAGCGACATTTCAACATAGTTTGTAGATTGTTTCCCAGAAAAGTTAACCTTATATAAGACTATGATGACAAAGAGTGTGATTATGATAGTTCTGATCAGGATCCTAATACAGTACTAAGTGAAAGTGATGGGAAGAATTAGAGGAAGTTTCCGTCATGTAGCATAGTCCTAGGTAAAGAAAGTCTTACTATTTCAGTGGATTCTGGTGTGTGGTACACATTTATTTCACAGACTACAGGAAAAGAGAGATGGCCTAACAAACTTTTATGTTATGTTATGTTATGTTAGAACTATATTTCTTGAGCGCACGGCTACCCAGAACGGGTGTCCCGGCGCTTTGGCAGAGAGTCCTGAACACAACCAAGAAAAACCCAGCGGCAGAAACACTGTAGGCCCACTGGTTAGGCGGAGAAGAGGAGCGTCTTAAGCTCCTTTCTAAAGGCCAGAAGATTGTTAGCCTTGCGGAGTGACAGAGGGAGCTCATTCCACAAACCTGATGTAGCGCCTGGCGATTACACGGGTCATACAATTAATTTAGTGGGTTATTTTGGGGCAGATCTTATTTTTTCTGGAAGACACACTTAGGGTAAGGTGTCTGTGGCAAGAAATGGACAATCCTTATAGGGTTGGCCGCATCAAGAATAGTTTGGTATTAAATAGGATACTAGGGCTGATTCTCCTGTGTACATCACTGGAAACTCTAGTTAAGCCAACGGAGGAGAGAAATAATGTGCGCAATCAGATGATTTTACACTAGGACAGGCTTCTCCAACAAGTAGCTAGTGAGGTAGCTAGTTATGTACCTGGAGAGCTACTTCCAGGTAGATATACAGCTACCTGGAAGTAGATCTCATGTGTGCAGCACAGCATACTAAATTAGATACTTTTGTTGGGTTGAAATAACATATGTATCCCAAAATTGAAAGGGGTGTCTTTGCGATGAAAATGTGTGTTTTTAAAACTCATAAACTGACATTGAGGTAAAATAGATTTCCAAAATATATTTAAAGCTTATATTTGAATGATAAATCATGCAATATTACTAATATTACTCTTGTGACTTGGGCACTATTACTGCCTAGTATTATCCACATATAGGAATTGCAAATTGAAAAAAAACTAATTACCTTTGTGCTGGCTACTCTGCATTATGCACTGAGGTGATCATTTAATCTTGCATGGGGTGGCCACTAAAGTAGTCATAACTTACGTGGTCACTATTACAACACCAATAATGTCAGTAACTTGGTATCACTTTCACTGAACACAAGTAGATCTAGTTACATAAAACGTTGGAGACATCATGGTTAGGATAATACCAGGGTTTTAGACACTGCATCAATTTGTGAAAGTGCTGTTCCAACTCGACACAAAGTTAGGAATGTATCTCTTACTTACATAGGGAAACTCAAAGACATGTTACAGGACATGTGCAAAAAAATAATTATTTAACCTGTGGAGTCATCCCCATGGGTTTCTTTGGTGGTCATTTCTGTGAAACCCTCTGGCGAACCGAGATTATGTATTGATTTGCACAGTCTTAGTGCGATCTGCTTGGATGCTCATCCCCTTTCCAATCTGCACGAGATGGAGATGGTCACCACGCTAGCTAGATTTGGATTGTGTATACCATCATGTCAAACTAAATAAACATCGCAGCTTTTATTACACCAGAGGGTCTTTTTAGATTTTGTCGAATACCGTTTGGTCTAGCTAGCAGCATCTGTGTTCCAGAGACTGGTAAAAGAAACATTAGAAGGCATAGATTTTCATTAGCTTTCCCAGACGATATTCTTGTTTGCTGCAAGAGTGCAGAGGGACACCATTGCAATTAAGGCAATGTGTTGGCAGCATTATCTGATAAGGGTCTTACCCTACTATCTGAGAAATGCAAATAAAAAAAACATTAAGAGGATTACCCAGGAAACCTTATTAGTGGGTCTGGTATCAAACCAAAGTGCAACCATGTTGAGAATATTATGAATGCTCCTATTCCTAATTGTAAAGAACAGTTAGGTGCATTTCTGGGCTTAACATAATTTTATGCGATGTTTATTCTTAATTATGCTTCCAAGGTGGATCCTTTCAGATCCCTGTAAAAAATAATAATTGCGAAGTTTGAATGAAATGATAGCATGACTGCAACTTTCAAGGCATTAAAAGTGATTGTTGAGGCCCTTTGTCTCCAACCATTTGTCATAGGCAAAGAAAGTTTTGTTATGGTTGATGCCAGCAATTGTGGTTTGGGTTTTGTTTTGATGCATAGGGATCTTGGAAAGGAATGGATTGTAGCATATGCATCAAAAGCTTTGCATGAGGCTGAAAACAATTATTCGGTAATTGAGATGGAGTTATTGGCTTGTGTTTGGGGAGCAGAGCATTTTGCAATGTTCTTGTGGGGCACTAAGTTTACCATAAAAACAAAACAGATCATAAGCACTCAGTGCATATGGTGGCACCTGGTAGTGGCTTTGCCATGACGGCAAGGTTAACTAGACTGGCTTCAAGGTTGCAGAATTTTCAATATCATATGAAATATGTTCCTGGAAAAATTAATGCGCATGTCCAGGCTACCTTTACCAGATGGTGATCATATGGATTGACAGTGGGCCCCAGACATATCTCCTTGGAAAGATACTTTTTTCTTTCGGTATGCTTATAATACTGAAGTATGGTTGCTCAATGCAAAATTAATTAAACACAATGCATGTACTATTTAGCATGGACTCTTGAACTTTTCAGGTAAATGCGTTTTGTCTGTAATATGAAGAAATTCAGTACATCAGATCTCCCCTTTGATGATTTAATAATCATCCCAGTCTCTCCAAAATTAATCTCTAGAGTGCACCTAACTGCTTTGCTGTGTTAGAAATTTTATTTTTCGAAGTTTCAACTTTCAGCTTCTTGTATGCCCTATTTATTCTTTCTTCCATATCAATTTGTTCTCTCGTTTGCTGCATCACCTATCTAGTGTGATAGGGACACCATCGTTGGATTTGAGGTGCACACTGATTTTTGGTTTGCCTGCAGTGATGCACATACCCCTGGGGTTGTAAAGAAGAGAGTGTATACCTAGCAGGGACAGGTTAAATCTGTTAAGCGGGGAAGTGGTATTTAGTGGTTTTCTTCTATCACATATTTTCCCTCCATACCTCTCTGCCTTGATGACCCAATTAATGTTTCCTCTTTCTGGGTTCTATATTGAACTCATTGCAAAACATCTCGCCACTACCCTTTTTCTTGAATATTCATGGAGAATGCCCTCTCGAGAGGAACATATGTAAAAAATGTTTTTTAATTATATCAAGGACCATATTTGGCAGAGAAGTTGGCTCTGTTTCTGCATCGCCTGGGGCATAGGGACAAGAAGTGTTTCAAACACTCTTTTCCCTCAGCCAGGAAGACTCCAGAGGCTTGAATTATTTTGACATTGCTAATAAAAAACATGTTTTGCGTTACCTGTGCAAAGGGAGCACTATTTTTGAAAGCTATTCGTTCGGTAGGAGGGTGCAAGGTGAAGGAGAATGTGTGGAGGAGTAAGTTACATCTCTCAGAAAACTCGTTTTCAGCTGCAAGTTTTGAGCTCTCACGAAGGAGAGAATTAGGGATTGTTTTGTTTTGCACAACTGAAGTGAGAAGGTCAGAGAAGAACTTTGGCTCAAAGACGAGCCTCCTCTTAATGAGGTTTCAGTGGTTGCAAAGGAGGTGGAACATGTGATGCTGTGTGTTGGCGAGATTAACAAGTAAGTGAAAGGCTCCTTTGATGTCAATGCTGTAAGCGCAACCAAACGGAGTCTGTGGGAAAAGACTGAAAAGGACAGATGTGAGAGTGATTACTAGGGCCAGCGTTTCAACTTTAGGGCAGTTTCCTTGAAACCCTTGGATATCCGAGGGGCTTTGTGCAACGAATTAAGCTGGAAGAAGCCATTCCCATCGCTTCCAAGGTCCGGGCACTTCCCTAGGTGTTCAGGTGAAAATGAAGAGCAAGTTGATGACTTGTGTAACAGTGGAGTGATTGACTGTGTGGAGACCACTGACGGTTTGGCCCCCATTGTTATGTCGAAGAAGGCCAGTGGGGACATGCAACTGTGTACAGTCCTGAGGGTGCTCAACAGGGAGGTTGGGGTTGACAAATTTCCTCTCTCCAATGTGATTGAGATGATGGCCTTGATTTCGAAGCCAGGTATTTTACCACACTCGCCCTCTTTTTGGCATGCCACCAGATATGCATGGATACACGCAGCCTTTTTCTTCCTATATTTTCTGGGGTGCAATTTCAATTGTTCTATTGAGTCAGCTTCATGGTGTTTTTCCATAAGAGCGGCAACAGCATAACTACAATCTTTGTCTGCCGTCGCCCTCACGTGTTTCAATATGTGTTCTTTTTAATTCACAAGCAGTGCTAGCCACATATTTGAGTTTGTAAGGGCATTCAATTATGTAGACAACATATTAACTTTTGCAGTTAATTAGTTGATTAATCTTCCAATTCTTTTGATTTGCCATAGTGATCTCTTTAGTGTTTCGCGCTATCTGGCATACTTTACAAGTGGAGTACTTGTAGAAACCCTTAACTTTCAACCATGTATTTTGTTTTTTCATTTCGAAATGACTGTGGACCAGTTCATCTTTGAGGTTTTTTGATCTTCTATATGTGATTTTTGGGTGGTTTCCTACTATTTCTGCAATGGTGTTGTCTAAACAGAATATGTTCCAGTTTTTTCTTAATATCTTTTCAAATTGTTTTGATTCCATGGAGTAGGTGGTAATAAGGCGAATTACGTCATCCTCTTTGTTTGTGGTTTTGTATTTTGTATTATGTCCATTCTTTGTTGTTTTTCAGTCCTTTCTAAGCAGGATATCAGGTTGCCTATGTGGTATTTCTTTTTCTTAAATCTGTGCATGGAAAGTTTGCTATGTTTTTTCCATTCATGTTCATTGGAGCATATTCGTCGTATTCTCAATTGTTCTCCATATGGGATATTTTTAATTTATGATATCTGATGGAAACTTTCCGCATGCAATGTTGCATTGCTCGCTGTATTTTTGCGGTGTAGTGTAGTATGTACCTTGTTTTCTGATATGTAGAATTCAGTGTCTAGGAACACCACTCGACTCTCACTTATATTGTACATAAAATGCAGGTTGGTATTAGTATTGTTGAGGATATTAAAATATAGATCAAACTCTTCCTTCGATCCATCCCAAATTATGAGGAGATCATCTATATACCTCAACCATGATTTTATTTTGTCCACATATACGTCATTCTCTGGTTTCCACACTACCTTTTGCTCCCACCACCCCATTGTGAGACACACGTAGCTTGGACTGAAGGAAAAACCCACCGCAGTTCCGTCCTTCTGTAGATAAATCTCATCTCCGAACATAAAAACATTTTGGGTCAGACACAATTCAATCATTTCCATAAGCATGGCATTATGGTTGGCAAAATGGATGGTCCGTTCTTTTAAGAAATATTCGCATGCCTTCATGCCAACTGTGTTTTGGATGTTGTTAACAAGATCCCATCCATAGTGATTAATTTATACGCTGGTTCTCATGTGATGTCTGGCACAATTCTCAGTAGATCACTTGTGTCTCGTAAATATGATGTTAATCCTTTCACATATGGTAACAGAAATCCATCTATAAAGTTTGCAATTGGTTCCACTAAAGATCGCTTTGCAGTATTAGAGGTCTTCCGGGAGGTCTTGTTGATTGTTTGTGTATTTTAGGAAGGAAATAAATTGCTGCAGTTATCGGATGTTCAGTCATAAGATATTTTTTCGCATCCTGATCAATTAATTTCTTTTCAAACCAACCCTGTAGTTTCATGTCAAGATCTTGTTTATATTGAGGTGTGGGGTTTTCCTTTAGTTGTTGGTAATATTTGGTGTTACTCAATTGCGAGGGGGCTTCCTAGATATATTACTATTTTGTCGTCCTTTTTTAAAGATTTCAACACATTGTGTTCTTCCAGTGTCAGATTATATTTGTTTTTTGGGTTTAGGTTGGTATAGGTCTTTAGCTACGCCTTTGTGGAATTTCTCGATTTTTATTTCCAGTTGCTAATTGTGGGTAGAATTTTTATTTTTATTTTTTGCTGCTAGTTCCTTCCCCCAATTGGGTACAATACATTTCCAATTTATTGCTTGATCCTTGGTTCATTTGCATCTTGATCTAGTTCCATTAATGTTACAAAATGTTCCGCATCTGCTGCTCATAGTCATAAGTCCCTTGTTGGTACTGCTTTTTTTTGGTACAGCCTACCAAATGTATATTCTCTTTGAAAGTTTTTGCAAGTTTCAGTTTCCTGATATATTTATATATATCTATCCTAGTTTGTGTTAAATCCATTTCGTTGGTGGGGCAAAAGGACAGACCTTGTTTGAGTAATTGGGTTTCAGATTCAGTTATTGTTCTTTTTGATAAATGTGTTACCTCAAGTTCTTGTGAATCAATATCTAGGTCCTCCTCTGTCTCATACTTCTTGTTGATGTTCCGTTTTTTGGGGTCTACCACTGCGTTAGCCTCTTAATGTGGATTTGTTTTTGGGCGGCCTCTCCCTCTGCCTGCTCCTGGTTGTGCCCCCATACTCTCTTCCCAGTTTTGTTGCTGTAGGACCAGCCTCATCTCCCCTAAAAAATTACATTTAGGACGTGCCCCTCCTTGTTCCAATTCATTTTCACTTGCGTCAGTTGAAGTTAATGATGATAGACTTCCAGATGCGTTTGTGACTAGATCCAATTTGTCCTGTTTTAAGATGTCAAATTTCCTTGCGTATGTGAAAATGCGACCCTCTGAGTAGTCATCTTTGTCCCTTTGAAATTTCGTTTGCGCAGTTGTACTGATTCTTCATGTTTTTTAATTTGGTATTCCAACTCCTGTTTGAATTTCAAATGTTCAGTATTTAATTAAATTTTTTCCAACTCTTTCTCTAATTCTCTCAATTGTGTTGTTCTTTCCAGTGCAATTTTAATGTTTAATAAGGATTTCCATTAGACCCATTGAGGATCCGAGAATATGCTCCCCCCATTCATGTAGCAAATCGTTGCTGGTATCTTGATGGTGGGCATTATTATTAATTTCTTTCTTTGATAGTCTTTCCCACAGTCTTAGTTTGCCTCTTACATCAATATTTCGTGGAGCTGATTGTGCTCCATTTCCTATATTCTGTACACCTTGTTCCTCAAAAAATGATTCCAAAATTTCATTTCTTTTGGCCTCTCTTTTGTCCATATTGAGCTAGTCGGTGTTGCCATATTTCCTTGTTTGTAAATCCTCGCTGTTTGCTTTAATTTATAGTTGACCCGTTTCCTTTGTTCATTGCATTTTATACATTAAATCCAGATCCGTCTGGGGCACCTTAGTTCATACCTCTTGTGTTTATTCATTATGCATTTCAACAAACGGAAATCAACCGGCTTTGAGAGTTGGTTCTTTATAGCAAATTAAAACATTGTCTCGCACTCACTTAATCAGAGGTTTCCGCGTTCACCGCCGCCCTCTGGCTTCAGTTCCGGCGTCCTCCTCCTTTCGGCTTCAGTGCGGTATTGTTCAATGTTTACAATGCAGCCAGCTTTCGCCAGTGAGACAGACTGGCTCTGTATCCATATTAAAAGATACAGCACAATACTCCAGAGTGCGGCGGCCTTTGTGTTAAAAAAACTGAATTTTGGCCACTGGTTTGGCCCAACGCCTGCACCCGCTGCTGCGGGCTCCAGTTAGAACCACATTGTTGAAAAAAAAGAGAAAAAAATATATATATATATTTTCTGTTCTCGTCAATTTTGTTTCATGAATGGTGAAGTAAGGAATCTGCAAATTAGACCTTTCTGTTTCCCCATCTTCATTGCTCCTTCCCCTGTATTTCTTGCATAGAAAATGTGCACCATACTTCGTGACAAATGGTTTTTCTGAGTGCTTTCGCCTTTATACTGCTTTCTCCTTCCTTTCCTCCCCTTTTTTCTGAGTGCTTTCTCCTGCTTTTGCCTCCTTTTTCACTGCTTTCTCCAAAAAGCAGCTATTGACTCCAGCGCCTTGAAACCATCACGGGTAATTTGCAGCGCTTTATAAATCCTGATTGATTTGTCTTACTTTTCGATTTGAGTTGTTGCTCCCTTGTGTATAGTACCGAGCTCTTTCTTGCCTCGTAGCACATTAAGGTCCTCATTCAGAGAAGGTTGGCATAATCACAGTAAAAGCAATACAACTGCAATGTTTATATTCATAATAATGCATTGAACCTTTTGAAAAGCATTGGAAGCATTGAAAGACCGGTAGCCATTAGTTTTTGGGAGTGCTTTTAAGGGAGTGCTTTTATGGAAAGAGTATGTGTCTTCCAAGTGATATATAGTGTTTTGCTATCTTGCATGAAATGGCAGTTGTGGTCGTATCTTGTTTTGTCACTGCTCCGATGTATGAAGCTGAAGTGAAAGTGAGTAAGGGATAGGACTTTTAAGCGTGACTGTGGTGTATATGGGCAGTTTGTGTCCTAGTGTGGTGCATGAGGGAAGAGTTTTGTGTTGTGCTTTTACAGCAGAGTGGTCAATGCGAGTCAATAGAAATGTGTGGGTGCAAGTACACAAGTGTTTAGGAAAAGTTTGAGCAAAGATGCAGGCATGCTAAGATCACCATGTTTTGGAGTGCTCGTCACAGTGGCGTAATAAAACCTCAGGGGGCGCCCTACAAGGTAAGGTAAGGGGGCCCATAGTACCCATTCCCTAACTGCCTTGGTGCTTCTGAGTGTTTTATTTGTTTGCAATTTGCCAGCCGAAAGGGCCCCCCTTTGAGGTGAGCTATATGGGGGCCACTGCCTACTGCGGGGGCTTCCGTTATGCCCCTGGCCCATCAGTTTAAACCACGAAGAGTTGCGAAGGATGCTAGCCTTGGCGTTTCATGCATTCACTAGCTCTGTTATAAACTCCGAGGTCATCAAAGGTGTGTCACAGGAGCAGCAGAGGAGCAGTCTATTGCAATTTTTACCACACAACCAGCTGCAGTTTCTGCTCTCTCTGTCCCCTCAAGGGTGGTAAAGAAGCAACCTATAGGAATCTTCATCATAAAACAAGCCGGAGTATATGCTCTGGGAGGTCTACCAAGCATCAGCAGAAGAGCAGCCAGTTGGAATGGGCATTAAGCAACCTGCTGTAGTTCATGCTGTGAGTTGTCTACCTAGGAGCAGCAACGCACCAGATTGTGTGATGTTGGACTTAATGAGTCGTTTGTTTACTAAACTACTTAAGACTACAAACCTGAAAGAAGGACCAGGAGTTCATGGAGTTGAAGTTAAGGAGGGTGCTTCCGTGGCTAGATCAGTGCTGTAACAAAGACCCCTGCAGCCCCCGCGGGGCCCCCTGCGGCACTGGCATGTACTTTGCAAGTTTTGTTACGCCACTGGGGTAGCGCCAAACTAATCGCATAAACACAGGGTTGGTTTGCAAAAGAAAATAGGCCTGGGATTATTGACTTGGATAGCTAAAATGTGGCCCAAGGTTGCATATTTGGCACTGTTTTGAACTTGTAGAGACCCGCTGTATAACTGTTTTTTAAGGTATGGAAGATTGCAGGGGTTTGAGCTTGCTGCAGGCGATGTTTGTTTTAATATCAGGGAGGTTCACAGTGAAAACCAGCCCAGCAGACCATAAAACAGGCCCACAAACAGCCCAAAAATCAGGCCATACAGTGACCTTTCAGAGAAGCCTTTTGGGCAATTCCTGATTGGCCTGTAAGCCAGTCCGACCCTGCATAACCATTCTGTTACCCAGTGTACACCCTGGAAGCACTAGAGTGACTGCCTCAGGGAGAAAGAGCTGCAATTTCCCAAATGTTGTTTACAAGGTGAGATACCTGATAGGACTGGCGTTTGCTGGTCGGGACCAGCGGCACAAATTTCTCGGGACTGGGACTTAATTGTATCCTCTTTAGACACTATCCAAGAGCAAGAGGGAAAAACACTCATGAGGGAAAGTGGGAGGAAGAGAATATAGCAGGACCCTCAGTCCTGCCAAGTATCACAATCGGGTGTGACGCTCACGCATTTCAATGCGGTGTTCCGCATCACTCATTTTGCCACCTGCTAGTGCGCACCACCAACGGCGCCTGCACCTGCTCTCTGCTGCTCCCGAGAGACGTGCTGCGTTGCTGAGCTGAGTCCCTAAATAGGTAAACCATCTGCTCCCAGCTCTGGAGTGGCTGAGAGAGCGTCACTACAATGTATTAAATCTCACTCTGCCCAGCTACCTGCTGTGTCACGGCACCGGCACGGGGCACGGCTTACACAGTCGACACTGCTGCCAATTAGGAGAAGGGGCTGCTCTCTAATCAGTCAATGATACTGCAGTCAGTCACTGTGGCACACCATGGGGGCCGGGATTAATAATCCGGATGTGCCGGTAGAGTGCTGTCACGTCTGAAAGAGGAAGTAGGCAGAAGCGGCGGGGGACTCATCTGAGTAGTGCACGAGACTCGAGTCTTTCTCTCATCATGGCCGTCCGGCGCGCTAGAGGCATGATCGCATCGCGGCGGGTGGCCTGTGGCGCAAAACACTACTGCAGGCAGCCAGCTGAGTCAGCTCAGGCTGGCCAGCGAGCGGCGCCCAGGGGCCGGGACGAGTGGCCAGCAGCCTGGATGAAGAACAGGCTGCAGAGACTGAGTGTAGCACCATCGATGCAGGCAGCAGTGCAGTCACTGACCGTATGTCTCTGAGCTCTACAAGTAAGTAGTGATTTAGTCGGTGTCTATACAGGTTTGGTTAGCACGTGCATGCATGCAAAATTGTTATTGGTAGCAAGATAAAAGTGGCAACTAAAAAGGAAAGTAACCCTTTGGTTAATTGGTAGCACCCAGATGCAGGTGAGGTAGCAAAATCTATATTTGGCAATGAGCAAGGCTGTGTACAGATGGTACAAAATAAAACTTCACTCTAAAACAGCACGTTGTCTACAGACTTTGAAACCGGAAGCAAGTGATGTTGTATTAAAGAGTAAGATTTCTAAGTAAGCAACAACACTTTCCATTCTCTGCCTTCTATTTGGATATTTCGGAAGGTTTAGGTTTTGAAACTGCCAGAATGAGCAATGCGGTATTGTTGCCTGAAAACTAGGACTGGCTAAGGCTGTCTGTGTCACATGACATTGGCCAGTTGTCATATCTGATCAGCAAGAGCTGTTAACTTTTGTAGCCGCTTGCCTCCCTTGACATGCGTTTATTAAAAAAAAAAAAAAAAAAAAAGAAGGCAGAAAGGCTTTGAATGTAGGAACAGTAGTTCTGAGCAAAAAAGAAATAATAAGGTGTCGCCGTGCAGGACGTGCAAGGAGGGTAGGCCTGAGCAAGAAGGCGGACTCGAGGACTACTGCGTTTACGTCCTTTATTTACAGATATAAGGGCAGACAGCAACACCAGGTTGAGTACGAAGGGCTTCGACGTTCCTCTTCTCATCAGAGTCCCTGGCTCGTCTCCTAGGTCATCAGGCTCAGCCCAAAAAGAAAGATGAGAACGGGATTTAGTTGAGTGTCCTCTGGTCTATTTACCGTTAAGGGGAAGGAGAGTGTGGGTATTGCAAACATGCACTGGCCGTCACCATGTGTAAACCAAAAGATGTAGGAAGGGCGGCAGTCCTCGTACCCCAGCCAAAAGGGAGAGTTAAGGTCACCGCAACACAATGTGACCACCAGCTTGCAGCTACCCGTTCCCTCCCGTGGTGTATAGAAGTCCCCGGAGTTTCCTCCGTACCTGTTTTAGCCACGCTTCTCCTGAAGCGTGGCGGGGCGATGAGTGTTGTCGATGGCCTCCTGGCTCTCCCTCCACTGGGCTCCCACAACGCTCTTTGCCCGTCGATACCTCCTCTGGCCGACAACCGCTTCTTCTCTCTGCTTCTCTCCCTCTCTCCCTCTCCGCTTCTCCGTCTTCACTCCAGGCTTTCGCGCCGGCGTCTTCCGCATCCACCTCTTTGTCCACCACCGATGCGTGGGATAGGCTGGCGAAGGCTGACGTCACGGGGGCGAACTCCACCTCCGATGGATCCGGATCGTCCTTAAAGGGCCCGTCCCATCCCTGTGGACGAGAACGACAATCGCCTTCCCATCTGGTTCCGTCTGTCCCGTCGACCCCGTGACATAAGGGTAGGCCTGCCAGAAGGTGAGACAGCACCTACTCAGAGAGGTAAGGAAGTGAGGAACCCTTCTGCATTATTACCGCCCACCCTTCCCCTTAGTCCTACAAAGCACTGTCAGGTATTCACATCCACTTGCTCGTAGTACCGTGACCTATTACTAACTACATGAGTCATGATCTGAAAAAAATGATTTCACATAAAAAGCATAGATCTGCAGGGCTGCTCTGTCTGATCATCCTTCCGGAGTCAGTGAGCCTGAGTCCTGGTTTAGTTTTACCTCTGCAGTCACGCGATTTATCACAGTAGCAGGTGCGGGGCGCAGCCAGGCCAGCTCTGTCTGAGTCTCATCTAGGGCACCACTGAGTAGTTGGGTATTTTCTTCAAGTCGGGTCAGTGCGTGAACGTTAACACTCTCTCTGCAGTGTTCTTCACAGTGTTTTCTTAGGGCTCACGCCTGCCTTGCAGTGCGTAGCACTGCTCGTGCAGCGAGAGTCCTTTTGTAGGGGGTTTTGAAAGCTGACCACACGCTCGTACGTGTGATCAGGCTTTCGCCAGCAGGCATTGGCTTTCGCGTGTTATTTTTTTTTTTAAAGGCACGCGATTTGGCAAAGGTGGGCGCATGTCCCGCCTTTGCAACGCCCATTCCCGACCGTGTCTAGCACATGCAGCAGCGCGCGTTCGCCTCGCCGCGATCCCTCCCCCCGCTCCTCTAAAGGTGCGCGCACACCACTGGTTCCCCCACTACTCGTTGCTGTTTGGCATCCACCAAATGTTTCAAGTTCAACATACGATGACTTTGTCGGTACATCGAGCAGCCACTGTGTCTGATTTCTGCTAGCTCATGCTTGCTACATCTGTTTAGTTTGCAAGCACCGAGATAGCTCAGTTGGTGAATGTAATGATATTGGTTTAATGGTTGAGTCGTCAACTCTGGAACCTCCCCCTTCTATCGCATCTGCTGGAGAGGAGCCTGGAGCCTCTCCCGCCGGTCGCCTCCTCCTCCTCTACCCCTTCCCCTCCTCAAATTCATAGGCGCTTCAGTGCCGGACCATCTTCTAAAGTTATATTCCGGGCTCGGGGAATTATGCGGCAGAAGAGGCCCAAATTATGCATCAGGATCGAATAAATTATGCGGCAACTAAAGGCAAATAATGCGGCTCATTTTGGGATAGTATTACTTCATTATTTTGTCATTTTTAAACTTGTTAAACTATTTGGGCATTAGTTGCAACTCATTAGTACTAGTGTAGCACCCAAACACAGCAAAAAAAGCAACAGAAAGTCAACCTTCGCAAAGGACAACACTTGTTGCTGCTTATTTAGAAACTTTTGAACAGTTTGAGCTAAAAACAAACCATTTTTTGTTGAAATCTGCAGATTATGCAGTAGATGATGGATTATGTGGAAATGCGGCAAATTAATAATTATTCAAAAATCGGCGTGGTTGCATAATGTTGTAATTCCAATGGCCCTGGTTAATTACATGCCACTAGTGCGACACCACCACTATTGTTTTATGGAATATACTAGGGTGACCGGAAATTCAGGGCAGGACTCTAAACATGCAGGAACAAGCATTGAAAATGCAATAGGTCTCTCCTTTGATTACGTTAAAGCCATTTGCTTTGCTAATGGTATTGTATAGCATAGCAAATGGCTTTAACTTAATGAAAGGCGAGACCTATTCCATTTTTAATGCTTGTTCTGATTTGTGCCGGCCTGCCCGGCAACACACTGACGTCAATCACATACAGAGACGTGTTATTGACTTCAGTGGTTGGCTCCTCTGCTCACACATCCTGTTGGGGCTTGGACGGTCTCTGAGAGACCTGCCACTTGACTCAGACTCGAGGCCCAGGCCAGGGGCAAGTGCAGCAGTTTCAAGAAGTTCTTGGAGTTTCTTGTTGCTCAAATGGCTGTAATTTCTGATATTTAGAAGTTTCCCCTCGTCTTTATTGCATGATTTTTGCTCGCGAGAAAGTGTCACTCAGTCGTTGAAATGTCACTCATAATTTCACTCAAATTTTTAAAATGTCACACATGGCAATCTGAAACCTTGGCAGCTATGGACCCTGCAGGAGTGAGATAAAGGGATTGGGTGCATGGTAGTGGATTACAGAGTGGTGAGGAGTATTCAAGACTACAGAGCCTTAGTATTCAACATGCCGACATTTAATAGCGCTGGCCGCAGGGTTCGGAGCATTGCTTTGGGGAGAACAACCTTTACAACGCAACTTTTACAACTCACTACACTTACAACGCAATTTTTACAACGCAACATCCACTACAACGCATTCCATTACATCGCATGACACTACAACGCATTTTTAAAAACTACCTTTACAACGCATTCCATTACATCGCATACTACCTTTACAACGCATACCATTACAACGCATAATTTTACACTACACTATCCAACACTTACCCTACTGTTGCACCCCCTGGAGTTAGAATAGTAATTTTTACCCCTATACTATCCAACACTTACCCTACTGTTGCACCCCCTGGAGTTAGAATAGTAATTTTTACCCCTATACTATCCAACACTTACCCTACTGTTGCACCCCCTGGAGTTAGAATAGTAATTTTTACCCCTATACTATCCAATACTTATCTTAAATGCAATGTAATATTATGCGTTGTAATGGTATGCGTTGTAAAGGTAGTATGCGATGTAATGGAATGCGTTGTAAAGGTAGTTTTTAAAAATGCGTTGTAGTGTCATGCGATGTAATGGAATGTGTTGTAGTGGATGTTGCGTTGTAAAAATTGCGTTGTAAGTGCATGCATTGTAAAAGTATGCGTTGTAACGTCATACATCCTTGCTTTGGGCACCTGTACTCATTCTTTTAGAAATTAGGCACTGCCTGCTGAGAGTAAATGGCGGATCACTTTAGGGGAAAAAATTAGGTTCCGAACCAACAAGCTCTCTTAAGACATTCTCGAACATTTGTTCGAAACTATTTCAAATACTTGAAGTGAGTAAACCGATTTATTTCTTTACTGGATTTATTTTACAGCGTAATAAAGTGCTGTGTACCCTTTTAATGAGATCAAAGCACTTGCTAGAAATGGAGCGCACAATCAGTCTCTGGAAACATGCAGCACTTTGTCTATTGGTTGAATGAATCATCGACCAGAAGCAGTGGGCAGAGGGCGAATGGGGGGCGGGGGAGGGATCTATGGGGCACACTGTGACCCTACTTTTTTAATTTTAGAAAAACAGTTCCCCTACTTTGTGTAAAAAGACTGAAACCGAGGGAGGCGCGGACAAATAAGCAAACCTTTTTGCCAGGGTGCCTTCTGCCTTAAAGAAATGCAAATGTGTGCAACTGGTTAATCCGCACATGTACAGGTTGCCTGTAAACGGTACTGGCTTTAATTGGTGCAATCACTTGAAGCTTTATGATGATACACGTTTATGTTTTTTGAGAGGTACTGTAAGGGAACTACCGGCTAAGCTGTGAAGTTTTTGCTTTTAAAAGCCAGTCATTAAAAAACGTTGTACTATATACAGTCTGGGTATTGCTAAAATCTATATTTTGAAAGCACTTTTTTATCTTAAACTTTTTTGCGCATTTTGTAGCAGCCTGCCTTATATTGTGAGTAATAAGTTTTAAAAAATGACTTAAATTTTCACAGTGCTTTCTATCACAGACTTGGACCTGGTATCACTTAACATACACAAGTCACTGTTCTCCCATTGCACCAAACAGGATTCAATTCTGTGGCTCTCTGGTGCAAGGCATCACCCAATAGAGGTTTCATACGGTCCGATAGTGCATTTCCCACTGATGAGCATACCTTGCATTTTATTTTCATTTAAGCTGTGCGTTGTTATATATGTAGTTACCTGAAGGTGAAAGACCTAAAAAACAAATTACAGAATATTTTGTGTTTTTAGCCACACCTGTGACCAGGCTATCTCACCCGCCCCATTGCGTGCCGCATCTCAGTTCCCTTTTTTTTTTTTTAATGCATTTTGATCACTGGCCAAAAGCAATATAATGGTGTTACAAGGGTGTCACTGCTCTATCACATTCACTTGTGGCTTCACTGGACCTGATTTTGGCTGTCTGAGAACAGGGCTGATGTTGCGTTGCTGCCGACCACGAAGCATGTTAAGGCTATGTTTTGAAAATTCACAAATGTACAACCTGGACTTTTTAAAATTGTTGGTTCAAGTGGAATATAGGTACCAAAATGCATCACTGTGAGAGTTACCTATCTCTCAGATCTCAGTCATTTGGCAGGTGTGCCTCCTTTGATTCACCTTCACCCTACCAATAATTGCAAACTGTCCCTTTGGAATTCATTGTGATAACCTGCTCCGGAAGTCTTCCTCTCCCTCCAAAAAGTGTTCTTCATCGACCCTTGAAAACCACTCCGCTCCCCCTTCCCTGAAGAGTTCGAAAGGTTAGGGGATGTGGAGTTGAAAAACCCTTGGTGCACTGAGTCACCATATCTGGAGGGTTTCTTCTATTGTTAGGGGAATGTCTTCTAGATCAGTGGCACGTCTACTGAGTCTGTTTATTAGGCAACATTAGGAAAGAATGCACCTTAATTAGACAATGCGTTTAGGGGCTCAAGATCTCACAAGCTAACTTCACATTTTTTCATTTCCAGTGGTCTTTCTCTTATGCTGCGAATGCCATCTTTGCCTTCTTGGTCGCACTGCATGGACTCACCATCTTCATCTTCTGCTGTATTGTCTTAAAATGTTGACATTTACCAGTGCGTGTCTTTGTTGCAGCCAGTGGAGGACGTGTCTGCGAGTAGAGAAGCAACTGGACTGGAAACTACAGAATCCAGCACCTCTGATGTAGTGCAGCCAAAAGCTGACGCCACCACTCCAGAACCTGCTACAGTAAGACCAGTGACGACTCTTTATTGCTAGCCATAGCTATGCACTGCACATGCAGATTTGTTTTACCATATGACCGTGTGATAGCCTTGTTAAGCGCACCACCAAAGGCGTTCTTCCCAAATCTATTCCGATTGATTCCTTAATCATGAATAGAAGCACGCTTATCTCTAAATGCGCAGATTTTAATGAAAATGTCCTTGATTTGATTCCCTTAGTATTACATGTGACCAAAAGTGATGAAAAAAAATATGCCTCCTGGTTTTAGTCCCCTTAATTTGATGGGAAGGTTTTCAATTTTTTTCGGCCATTTTTCAGACTGTGCACTATACTACATTTCGGTGTGTCTCTTATCAAAACCTATTTTGGGTTGTCTTATTTCATGTACAGCAAGTGTGCACTGTACTGCATGACAAATGGTGTGTTTGTATTTAGAATACATTTTACAAGTGATCTACTCTAGTATTATAAAGTTTGAGTACATTTAGTGATTTGAACTTCCAGTTTCAAACCTCAATTCGTAACTTTAGGATCTTGGAAGAAAAATAGTTTACTAAATTTCAAATGTTAAAATAGCAAAATTCAGATTCGTTTTTTGCCATTTAGGAATCAAAAATTATAATGTTCTGCATTTGAACATTTATGTTTTGGAATAAATGTAGTATTTGTATTTGTTATTGTGCCCCTATGCTAGAACTCCTGGTGGAAGTCCTGTGTTCATTCATGACTAGTAACATTTGCCAAAAACCTAGAACCGGACCGATTTAGATGTTCACGAAGTTTAAAAACATTTAGTCAGTTAAACCTCCAGTTTTAAAATCCCAATTTTTAATTTTTGGATTCTAAAAGAAAAATATTGAACTATAATCCTACAATTTATATTTCCAAGTTTCTAAATTCAGATTAGTTTTTTTGCCATAAAAACTCCAAAAATATCATTGTCTGCATTTGACCATTTATATTTTGGAATAAAATTAGTATTTGTCCGTGTTCCTCTATGTTGGGGAGCTAGCTAGACCTCTAGTCAAGTGGGTGCTGCATCACTGCCTTGCAAGCATGGCTTAGGAGCATTTCTTCCCAGACCCAATCCAGAGAACCCGTGCCAAGCTAGACAAAAGCTAGAGGTACTGCGGATGCCAAGTTTTGGTAGGGTCCCAACAACATTTGCAATGAGGGTTATTGGTGCAGGTGTGCATGCTTGCTAGATTTCCTGCTCCAGGAGGATCCCTTGCACCAGGAGGATCCCGTGCACTTGAAGAATAGGTGCTTAGTTGGTCATCCTTCACTCTCCGGTTAGGGGTATGGAGGTTGTCTTAGCTCTGTGGCGAGCTTCTCTGGATCTCTTTGAGTACAGCAGGGAGTGTTCTCAGTCACAAGGGACACAATGATCTCACTGGGAAGCACACTAGAGACCGTGTTTGGATGGGCCTTTCAAATGAAGCTAACAAGCAAGAATAAAGAGGAAATAAATTCAGGGGCCAGGAATGTAAATTATGGGCTTGATATTCACAGCTCTGGGCTTTTAGTCAGACAGTTGGGTAATGGAGGAAGAGCAAACGTATCTAGAAAAGGTGCAACAAAGGACTATAGCAGACAGAGTAGACAAAGTGTTCAAAAGGGTGCGTGAGGCGGACTGTAGGCAGTCACTGGAGGATTTGACAAAAGGTCACTGTGCTGCCTTCTACCTCCTGTGAGCTGAAAGTGACACTTTCATATGCCAGCTGAGTCCTGTCAGCCTATAATCCTTTCAGTTTAGTACAGTTGAGGTGTGTAGCAGCTGTTTGGTAATGCATAGATTTATTTTCTCCAGTCCTCTCGCTAAGTGATTGACAAATTCTAGTTTAAGAAAGAGATTTGAGGGCTTTCGGTGTTCTGAGGGGAAGTGGAGAAAAAAATACTTGACTTTAAGTGCTAGTTACATACAGTCTTCTTTCACCTTTTCTACTCCAGCCTAAGAGCTCCCTGCCTGCTGTTGTTGTTGAGACTTTCCCAGCCACTGTGAACGGTACTGTGGAAAGCAGTGCACCTGCACACAGGACTGATATGCCCCCTGGATTCCTCTACAAGGTAAGCGGTTTCTGTCAACTCTGTGGTTTGTGGCACCTTGTTGGGATGCATATTGCGTTTAGTGAAGAAAGTTTAAAACACCAGGCTGCCATTATATTGTGTGGACTTAAAAATAAAGAAAGGTAGAATTAACTGTGAACATATCAATCCATGATATTTTAACTTACTAATTAAAGGAATGTCTCTTCACATCACCACCACTTTAGTTGCGAGGTCCATGTCGTTGCTCCTCTGAATAAAGGCGGAAACAACAAGAAGAGTCTTTTTCTAGAGCCACCGGTAAAGCAGAGACTACAGCAAGAGAGTGCCTTAGGCATAATTTGCCCTCCCCTCTGTCCACAACAACAGTTCACATGTAAAGGGAAGCCTGCTGGTTGGGTTTTGGCTCGGAACAGGTAGATGACTCTTCCAGGCATTGTCCTTTGAGCTGGACCATGGCAACATACTACAATAATGCTTTGGGAACTTGGTGTTCCCCTCTGACCACTTGACCCTGAAAGAAAGTGTGAAAGAAAGGATGGTTGAAGTTTGCCCATCCTTTGTTCACCTGTAAGGTCGATACATCTGCTATTTCTCTTGTTGCAAAGAGCTTAGAATCTCAGTGGGTTTGTTTCAAACGTTTACATAGGAGGGTTGCATTTTTGAGTTTTACCTTCTACCCTTCATGATCATTAGTACTCACACAAACATTATGCATTTGTGTCTTTTAAAGGTGCGCGGCATCATTTCTCCTGTTTCTGTGTGTTTTTGGTCAGTACCTTTTCACATCAGTCACTACTTTGCCTCTACCTCTCTGTCAATTGAGAAAAGTGCAGCACCTAGACACCGTTGGCCAAACCCTAATTGGCCAGAACTCTGAGGTGTTGTAGCTTAGTACGTTAATATTTATACCACACGTAAAACCAACAAATTGCCACATGTAGGCCATTTTATGTAGCATTTCATTACCTTCTGGACCCATTTCTTGTATCACTACTTACTACATGAGGTGGATTAACTCCTCTCAGGCTTCATGTGACCCAGTTAGGGCCAATCAAAAAGCAACACAACCATACCCTCCATGTCCCCTTTCTTACTCCTCCAACCATAACCTTAATATAGGAGCCTTGACTGGTCTTCTGCTGCCTTCAGACCATTTGGATGTACAATGCGCCCAAATGTTGACCTACACCATAGAGCAATATTTAATTACTGGTTCACACACAATGCTTCACTGGTGCTGCTCAAACTAGCACTGCCCACATATCTATTTCTTTACTAGGACCCACATATATTTAATCCGATACTCTTCAGACTTAATCTTCAGCTTCCATTAATATTCTAGTAGTGAAAACATACCTGCCAGTGCATCTTAATCCTCTACTACAGCAGCCACTGTGAGTTCACGTCCTGGATGGATCTATGCTCCGTCATTGTGCATCACTCCTGATCTGCAGAGTACGTTGCTATATCACAAATAGGAACAGCATGCATCTATACCAGTGCACCTGTATTCAGACCTGCCATACCCACTGCTGTGGTGGTATTAGTGTCTTGGAAATGTTGCCCGCGAATAGGTGGTGTTTGATTGGGTGGTTGAAGTGAGTGTCATTACAGTATGTATTGTATTTCACCCTCTTTCTCTACATCTCCTCTACTCTAGACTTTATCTCCTCTTTCAGACTGGGTGACACACCGCACCCCTCACTAGGAACAGTGTCCCTTATGATTTAGCTATCATTTGAGGAGCACGGACACTGGACCACAACTAGCTCCTGGTCCCCCCCTCCCCTCCTTTTGTTGACCCGGGAAAACCATATTGTCACAAGGCTTGTTTCCCGTACATGGATTTATTGTTACTTCTTCCATAGTACACCACGCTGCGTAAAATTCATAAAGTAACATTCCATCCGCTTACTACAAAATGCGAGTATCGGATGCAACTCACTGATAGCTAACGAACATGAATTACGGTGGACTGATTTGCTTGCGCTTTTATGCGTGTATAAACACGCAGTTATGGTGTTTTAGGCCAACCCAATGTAGTAACATTCTTTAAACCACGTTAACAACAAAACCAACACAAACTGATTCCTGCTCCAGTTTGAACAGACTTTAGTAAATTGATAGTTACTACCGTAACTCATGCTTCCTAAACCACATGACCCGGAGGCTTGCAGTGTCCGCAAGGGGAGGCCGCGTTACTCGAAAAGCCCTCAACAGGCCAGGCTGTCTGTAGCTGGGTGGTGAGCGCAGCACTACGAAAAACGCCAATACGGGCTTTAAATGAATGTCAAATGGAGCCACTGCCTGCAGGACATGCCTGGGCATGTTAGCGAGTCGGCCACCTCGAATCAGGAGGTTTACTACTGAGAGAGAAAATGGGTACCCCTCTATCTCTGCAAGACATCTGTTGCACAAGATGACCTGGAGGCTGGGGGCACCCTACCAACGCAGAGCAGCCTGGTGCGTCTCCCTCCCGTGAGATCAAGAGAGCTAAGGACCAACCAACTGAGCTGGGTGCCAAATGGCTAGTGAAGGGCAGCTGTGCGTTGTGTTTGAAACATACCACAAAGTTCCATATTTTTGCATCAGGCGTACATTTGCAGTTTATACTTAGCGTGAACTCGAGCCGAAAGTAGTGGAGTGCTTTACAGGAGCACCAGCTACCTCACACAATGAGAAATCTATTTTTGGTAGGCATGGGAGATTAATTGATTTGCCCAGAATTCCAGGATGTGGAACCAACTCAGAGTTTCGAACCTGGTTCCTCAACTCCAAAATTGTCAGATATGATTCTTAGTTCATAGACACAACAGTGGGGCACTGGAACCACTGCAATACTAATTGATGACCACGATAGTCGAGTCCGCTTAAGCGCGTGCTGCCCAGTTGTGCGCTCTCCCTGGATTCCAAAGGTTTGCATTTAGTAGCGGCCGCTAAAGATTTCATCCTTCCGATTTCGATGAGTGCAAGGGAGTTCAGTAAGAGGAAGGAGTGTTGAGCACTCAAGGGTAAATGTGTAGTAGCACTCCTATCATGCAACCGATTGGAAAAGCAATAGGTTGCAATCCACAAAATTATGAAAAATACATTAAGGGCTCTGGTGGCCCGGGTGCTGTGCCTGTGGGGAGAGCAGAACAAGAGACTGTTTTGCTCCCCACACCCCCTTTTAAAGGGGGGGCGCACAGGCCAGGCCGGTCTAAACCAGCCGGACCCCTAAGCTGGATGCCCGCGTGAACCGGAAGCACTAAAGTGCTTCCGGTGAACTGGAAACAGTGCTTCCGGTTCACGCCCTGCAGAAATGCCACCTATTGGACGCCTAATGGGGGAGGTGGGAGTGCTCCCACCTCCCCCTTTCCCCCGGGGACCGGTCCGCCCGCCAAAAGGGCGGCGCGCGCTAGTTAGCGCTCGGCCTTGTACATTTGGCACCCTCACTGCCCATCTCTAAAGCTCTTGTAACGTGACAACCAGATGTCTTTGTTTTCACTATGGCATTAGCATCCCTGCAGAAGGTGCCCCCTAGCCGGCAAACTGTCAAATTAATTTAAATTTAGCCTACATCACACAATGTCGGGCCGAGTCAGGGGCTCGAAACTCGCTGGCCGAGCTATGCACTATGCCATGCAACGCCACCTCCCAGTTACCACTCGAGAGACACAGTCAATACATCCTTAGTAGTCACTGCTGACCCCTGCACTGGCCACATGTACACAGGACGCCGGAGAAGCTTTAAATACCTTTCCACTGCAGGAGAGCTACGAGTTACCCGCCTCTCGACTCCCCGCAGACATCTTCCAAGCCGCAATTTTTTTTTACTGATAGACCCGCCTTGCACTCAAAACAGCCAGAGCCACTGCCACAAGTCCAATCAAGTGGGGCAGGTGAGTATTCACTCAAACCCGCATGCCCCCTGGCAGTGGTGAAGCGCAGGTCAACCAAGAATACCTTGCTGTTGTCCCCGATCGAGGGCCGATGCTGCTCCGAGGTGATGTACCTGCAGTGAGAAAAAGAAAATGAGAAGATTAAAGAACAGCCTCCGTCGCATGGATGGAGGCGTGTGGAGTCATCAGCGGAGCGGCGAGGAAGAGACCGTGCTCCGCCGTGTGTCTTGTTTTCGCCTGTCAGATTCCATCTGACAGTGGTGAGTTTTTGGATACCGAGGCGATAGCCTCATTACGCCACAAATTATTTCTGAGGTTATTAGTCGCTGTTTAGGTTGTCTTATTGATGTGTGACACTTTGTCACAGTTGAGGTTGGATCACAAGGTCAGAGCTGTGATAGGCCGCGGGTTGCGGTCAATTTGGTTTGCGGAAGTGTCAGCAAGTTTTATCGCAGAGTCTTGTAGTCGTCTGCCAAATGTCTTCTGGTGGTAATGAGCCTTTGATGGCTGCCGCGGCGGTTGCCTTCTGACAGTGATGAGTTTTGGGTACCTGCCGGGGCGATTTGCCCTCAGGCAGTGATGAGTTTTTGGATGCTGTGTTGCTGTTTCAGTTTCACAAGGTTAGCGCTTCGATGGGCCTCGGGTAGTGGTCAAATGGGTTTGTAGAAATGTCTGCAAGTTTCCTGATCAGTGGGGTATCTTTTTGATCCAGTCCTTTGTAGAATGTCCTGTTGAGTTTGCAGAGATGGTCGTCCAACATCTCAACGCCTAGGTCTCTGTGGAGGTCTGCTGTTCTTGTAAAGTTTGGAGCACCTGCTGCAATCCGTAAGGCCCTGCTCTGTAGTGTCTGCAGGTCTTTCCGATGCTGCGGGCGGCATCCACTCCAAACTGGTGAAGCGTACGTCATGGTTGGTCGAATTATTGCGGTGATTACTCGCACCTTGCTCTGCAAGGGCATCGACTTGGTCTTCAGGAGTGGGTTTAACGCAGACAGTTTTGTTGCTGCTTTCTGGCAGGTCTTCTCTATGTGGTTTCTCCATGTGAGTTTGGAGTCCAGAGTCACCCCCAGGTAGGAGCTGCTGTTTTCCCATTTAATCTCATCCCCATTGAGGAGGATCGCTGGGTGTTTTCTGGTCAGCTTCCTGATAAATAATGTTGCTGTGGTTTTGCTTGTGTTCAGGGTGATCTGCCAGTCGCTGTACCATTCGAAGAGTCTGCTGAGTGATGACTCAAGGTTCTTAGCCACTTCCTGTTCACTGAAGGATTGGGAGATGACTGCTGCATCATCGGCGTAAAGAGCCAGATCAGTCTTCTTTAGGTCCATGGGGATGTCGTTTGTGAATATGTTAAAGAGGAATGGTCCTAGGATTGATCCCTGAGGCACCCCAGCAAGGATTGGGCGTGGCGTTGAGCATTCGTCTCGTACCGCCACGTGAAAGGTCCATTTTGATAAGTAGCTAGACAGCAGTTTAATCGGGTAGCTTGGAAACTTGAGCTTGATAAGTTTTTAAAGCAGTCCCTCATGCCATACTCGGTCGAATGCTTTGGCTACATCCAGAAAGACTACTCCAGTAGACTTGTTGATGTTGAATCCATGGCTGATGATGTCCACAACTCTGAGGAGTTGGTGATTGGTTGAGTGGTCTTTCCGGAACCCAAACTGTTCTTTGGCGAGGAGGTTTTCGCTTGTCGCAAAGTCCACAAGACGGGCAAGGATAACTTTTTCAAAGAGCTTTGATAGGCCAGATAGCAGACTTATAGGGCGGTAATTTGCAGGATCTCGTAGTGGTTTCCCAGCCTTGGGGAATACGATGACTCTTGCTTCTTTCCAGGCATTAGGGAAATACTGGTGCTGCATACAGGCGTTGAATATCTCAGCAAGGTGATCCACTGCAGCATCTGGGAGCATCTTGATGGCTTGGTTGGCTATTTTGTCCTTTCCTGGTGCCTTGCCGTTTTTTAGTGTCTTTACCAGGGCCAGTAGCTCGCCTGTGGAGCATTCCTCAATGTTTGCACCTTCTGTTTCTGGTGGGTGCTCCCGGTGGTGCTTATCTATCTCTTGCTCGACTTCTGCTGCCAGTTTGCTTGCCTGGTTAGGCCTGAAGGATGCCTCCAGTGTGTCAGCGAAGACCTCAGCTTTGTCCCTGTTGCTGCATGCCAAGTGAGTCTTCCCTTGTATCGGTGGGTTTGGCTCCTTCTCCCCAGTCAAGCGTCGGGTCATTCTCCAGAGAGAGTTGTCAGAGTCCTTTAAGTTAGCCGTAGCTGCTTCCCACTTTTCACCT
Source organism: Triturus cristatus (assembly GCF_964204655.1). Lineage (NCBI taxonomy): Eukaryota > Metazoa > Chordata > Amphibia > Caudata > Salamandridae > Triturus > Triturus cristatus. The sequence continues at coordinate 1,150,935,940 of NC_140583.1, read as the reverse complement.
CTGTGCTGGCTTATTTGCATCTTCAGCTGTCTTGTCAGCTCGTTGTACTTCTTCAGCAGGTCGGGTGTGCGATTCCTTTGCCACTATCTCTGGGCTCTGTTCTTGTCAGCAATCGACTGCTTGATGCCCTTCGGGAGGTCGTAGATAGAGCAGCGTTGGAGTTTCTGCTCGGGAACGCTGCGCTCGATGGCAGTGTGGACTGCAGCTGTGAAGTGGTGAACCGCCTGGTCAATGTCTTCAATGCAGAGTAGGGGGCCAGGGACCAGTGTCTCCTCCAGGCTTCTCTTGTATAGGCTCCAGTCTACCTTCTTGTAGTTGTGTCTGGTGCCCTATTGCTGGTCTTCAAGCACGTCGCCAACTGTGATCAACACTGGGTTGTGGTCGGACGTCAGTGCAGTTAAGGTTTCCAGCTCCATAGACTGGGAGAGATTCTTCATGACGACGATGTCCAGAACGTCCGGTTTATGCAGTGCAGTGCCTGGATAGTGTGTTGGTTGAGTTGGGCCAGCCACTACAAAGTCCTCCTTCTTTGAGTGGGCAAGTAGGGCGTGTCATTTACTGTTTACCGCGCAAGAGTTCCAGTACTGGTGCTTGGCATTTGGGTCTCCGCCAATTAATGTTGGGATGCGGGGGTCCAATAAAGCATCCAAGTCCTTTGGGCTTAGCTTGCCTGGGGGTGAGTAGGTGGCAATCAGCCGCAGGGGGCCTGCAGATGTCTGGACCTGTATGCCAGTTGCTTCAATACTCCCCACTGGTGGTAGTGAGATCTCGTGGTGCTTCACTTTTGTGCTGACAATCACTGCTGTTCCTCCGCGATCTGTGCGGTACACCCTGTAGTTTGCCAAGTTGAGCTTCTGGCTTCCTTGGAGATGGGTCTCGGAGATGAGCGCTATACTCACATCCATGGTTTCCATCAGGTGCAGGAGTTCTGCAGTTTTCTTCTGAATGCTGTTAGCATTCCACATCAAGAAGAGGGAGTTTACTTTAGATTTTGCTGCCATTGCATGTGTTTTCTTCACCGTGGAAAAGTCCGGCGATGTGATTCGCCACCATTGTCACCAAAGGGTGGATGTTCATGTCTGCGACCGTTTTCGCAATCTTCGTGATGAGTTCCTGCCAGTTGATGGCTGAGCCTATTTCACAGGATGGTGCTGGGGCAGTTGGTGGTGGTGGTGTTGGTGGTGGGCTGTCCTGTTTGGGTCCTGTTACTTCGGCGTATGTTCTTTCATCCACACGCGCGTCGCTATGGCAGTTGGTTGGTGTGCCGGTTGCGATCCTGTGTGCCAATGCGGGTTTGTAAGTCTTCCTTTGTCCCTGGTCTGTTGCAGTTGAGTGTTGGGGGGAGTCTTTTGCGGTTGGGGTGGTTTGCGCGGACCATCCTTCTTTGCCTTCTGCAGGTAGGGACAGCCGCGATAGCTTGCTGGGTGGGGGGAAGAGACCGTGCTGCCGCTCTGCGCTGTTTTTATTGAGAGGGAGAACCGGGAACCAGTTCAAGCAGGTCCCGGCAGGATCCATTACTGCCCCGGAAGCACTTGACAGCTTCCAGGGCATCTTCCCAAACATTCAATCACTACCCTGGAAGCGGGGGGGGTGGGTGCCGGCCACGTCATCGGCCGACACTAACCCTGCCCCCCTCCCACCACGAGAAGAGTCCCGGCACAAGCACAGCACAAACCGCCATATTTGCGGTGTGCCCGAGTTCCCGGTTTGCCCCTAGTGATTACACTGGGAGCCTCTGAGAAGGATCGCATCGGATGGCTGGTGCACTGCTGGTTACTCTCATGAGACGGCAGCAGCGGAAGGGCCGAGTAGATGAGTGTTCGATGGTTTTCCCCAGAAGCAGCCCCGCCAGAACCCACCCTGCAAAAACACAATCACTCAGTGTGCCGGCAGGTGGCACTAACAGCCTCGGTTGTGATTGCATCCTGCCTCCGAACATGGCGACTCAGAGCCGCAAATAGGTGCCATCCCAGAGCGCTGACACCAGTTCCGCTTTTTCTGTGCCTTTTTTAGACCGAGCCGAGTGTTAATTCCTTACATCTTTCAGATTCTTTCTGACATTTTTGACCCAAAACGTTCTGACTGCGTGCAATGATGTCACTTCTAAAAATCTTTGGTGCCTCAGCAGAAAGCATGACCTGCGCCAAATGCTCCATGATGCATCCAAAGACTATGAGAGAGGGAGAAGCTTAATTCTGTTACTAAGTATAAGTAGTGATGTTGGTCCTGCGGCTAGTCGCAAGGCCATTCCTCACTTCTGATCACCATCTTTGGCTAAGTCCAAGACAAAATGGAGAGACAAATTGAAAAGAAACAACAAAAAGTCCACATAGGGCTGCTCCAGGCGGAGTCTCGGAGTTGGCGCTCAAAGTCTTCCCCGGCTTTTACATCCAACTTGGATCCCATTCCGTTTCAGGAGCCACTTCACATGAGTTTCCTGAGCTATTGTGGACTCCACAGCCAATTGCAGCCCTCAAGCAGGCACTACTATAGCTCCTCAATATTGTTCTATATCCAGTTTGCATATATCCATTGATGCCTCCATTTGGACTTCTGTCAGTGGGTCCTTCCCCAGTGCTGATTGACTCCGTAGCAGCTCGGTCCGCTCTGCCTCCAAGACTGGACTGTACCTTGACTGCCATGCCTCGCATCCCATAGTTTGGTCTGTTGTCTGTGCCCCCTCTGCTCCAGAAGCATCTGTACCAGATTCTGCTCGGACTGTTTGAAGTTTTGGAACCAGCTTCGGTTAGATTGCAGTGTTGAGCTAGATCATAGGCAAGGTTCAACCTCAGTTTAAGGAATCATCTTCTTCTGCCCTTTGCCTCAGAGACCATATTTGATAGGGGTGAAGGCCCTTTTGCTCTAACTCTGATGTTCTTCAAGGCTTTGGGCATGTTCCCTACAATGAAGACAATGATGAAGAAGTGGATTGTAGGAAAACTGCCTTTTCTGCATGGTCAACATGGCTTGCTGGACTTTGTTTTTGCTGTCTTTTGAATTAATTGCTCTTTATCTCTGCAAATCAGTAGTAAAGTGTCTGAGCTCCCCCTTTAATCTTGGTTGAATTTGTGTACTCCTAATTGGCATATTTAACTCGTCTCTGAGCCCCAAACATATGATCCAAAAGGTACTCCAGGCCTGGAAGTTAAATTCCACTAATGGACTGCAACACCAGTTGTGCAATCAACTACAGTGGCATTGCAAACATGGCTTCAAACCTACCATTGCAGCCTGACTACAAAAGTGTAAAAACTGCAATTCAGCTTATCAATATAAATCATTTTGACCAGTAACCCCTCCTCCTTTTAAATATTAATAAGTTGCCTCTTTTGTAAGCCTTATAACCCACAAGGCAGGGTGCATGATATTTAAAAGTAGGTCATGTAGAAATTTGATGTTAACCTGTCCTTACAGTGACTATCATACCAAAGCTATTTTCACCGTGGCAGGCTTAGCTGTCGTATGTTGAAAACCAGAGTACAGATTAAAATCCTAATACAGTATGTCTAGAATGGGACCACCCTAAAAAAATAATTAAACAAATATTTGTAATAGTTGGTGGGAATCCAAATCAATGGTGAAGTCGGATTTCTAATACAGATTATGGAAAAGTAACTTTTAGAAAGTTGCCTTTTCCCTGTCTGAAGATGCTCTAGCTTTTCCCAACCAGTAATTAGCCTTGAATAGGTGTGATATGTCTCCCAGAAAAAACACTTGGGTGATCTGAATGGGCAGCGATCACTCTTCTGGCCTTGGCCGAATATGCAGTGTGGGGGCTATGGGCGTCCTTTTAGTCACTACAGTTCCTGATTGCGTGTGAACTCCTGCTTGACAGGCCTGCTGGGTTTACATATAACCCTTGAAAGGGGGAGAACATGATGCTACGACAATTCTTGTGGAGCTTCTTTCTGGTTGCTGAGGGACTCTGCTTTTATCCTACAAGGCTTATGCTTCTGGGCTTATTGTGGGAACAGTGGCTGCCTCAAACTGGATTTTAGTGTTCGATGTGTGAGGACACTAGGATTAATTTTGTACGCTCCCTACAGACACCCATCCCTCAAACACCAAGTTTAGTGTGACAGAAGATCTTTGCCATCATGAAAATGCCCAAAATGGGTAGGGTTGGCCCTGGGAACTTTTACACGGTTGGTTAGGGCGTGCCCAGGAGTCATTCCCACTCATTAGTTGGTGCCAGTCATAAATGTGACACCTCCAGGCACCCATTTCCGAACAATTCCTTGACCTGTTGTCTCTGACTGAGAGGAGCCTTGCAGCACTGAACCTGCTACCTGTTGTACCTGGGACAAAGAATTGAACTCCAAGGGTAATATTGCTGTCCTCCTTTTGAAGCGAGAGGGATAAAAAAACTACAAGAGGCCTTTTCTTGGAACTACCCAGCTAACCATTGGTAACTATCCCATGACTGGGCCCAGCTGTTTGCCTCTGTCTCATGCCCTGTGAATCTAAGTGCCTGCCTTGAGGTCCAGGGGCGGCTTGAGGAGTGAACTCCTATGGTGGATTTGTAACTTGAAGAACTAAGTCAGAAGATAACTGTAGACCAGGGCGAACCTGGTTTGTGTATCCAACCTGCGCTTATCGCGTCCGCCTCAAATTGAGCCTTAGTTCCAGGCTACCTTGACCATTTATTATCGTTGACACATTGTGCTTTTTGGCACTATTTCTACTTACAACTTTCAAAATTCATATCTCTGGTTCCCATTGTTGAGTTCTTGTCGGTGTCATTTTGGTAAATACATTTCATAAAATGTTTCTAAATCATTATGAGCCTGTTATTGTTTTGCATTTTCCCTTTATTACTGTTTTGATACTGCATATATCCCTTGAGGCTTTGATCGGACAAGGGTTGTGATTGTTCCTTGAGGTGGATAGTGCCCAAATCCCAAATAATAGTCCGATTTCTTACACAAATCATTTGCTCCCAACTCATTGAAATAATAGTTGCCTCATAGCTTTATATACAAAACGCCGTAGCTCTAACACATCGCCAGAGATGGAATTAAATTCACCCTTCAGGAACCTTACAGAAGAGAGTACTTATTTAGTGGTGGTGGTATGCAACTCTGCAGAGGTACTATATTTGCAGCTTCCCACACTGAAGACTGAGGCCATCCTTCTGTCTGAGATTTTGTGACCTTGGTCTTCCACTTCAAAGCCCTTATTGCTGTTTAATGAAGTTGCTACTGAGAACCCTATTTGGCTTGGCCAAAGCCTTGCTCAACCCTGCTAGTGAGTGATTCCAATTGCTAGGCGACACAGACCTGCCCATGGTGGTCTAAATCTCCTAATGCAGATTCCTATTCCTGAGTGCCTTATATTTTAAGCCTCTATGAGCAGAGTCAATCCAAATTCTTTTCTCACAGCTTCACTAGACAGAAAATCAAAGATAATAGATGTTATGTGAAAAAGAGTCTTCATCAGTTAGCTTAGCTTTTCAATCCTTGAATGGTGTTTCTCATGCGTTGTTACAACCCACGCCCTCTACGTAATGGTGAGTGAAATTTTGCCTGCTTTGCCTGAGGACTTTGGAAATTGCTTTTCACTGAGAGGACAGAATGGCTAGGACGTAGTGAATTATATTGTCGGGTCCGACCTGGGCACCACCGATTGTGTTGCCATCACATGCCATGCGTGGATGTGTGCTGCCTGATTATCTGGGGATGTACAAACCTCACTTTTTTACATGCTTTTTGATGGGGTTCAATTGTTTAGTTAAAAGCCAGATTCGGTCATGGAACACCTTAAGGATAGCAGAGCTATAGTTCATTCCCTGGGGCTGCTTCCCCTGGCCACCGATTCCACCAGTAGTATTGAAAGTATTGAGAATATTCGAGGGGCATTGCCTATCACCACAGTCAGGCTTGACAATCTGTTCTGCCTGTTCAATGGTTCCAGGGGCAGGGCTCGTGGTAAGGAAAGAGGTCACTAGCAACGTCATCAGTCCTTCACCTCATCTCGCACAGCTACCTCCAAGCTCCTGTAGATGCCCTCCATCAGGCATTTGGGGCCAGCAGTAGGCTCAGTAGTAGGCTGTACCCAGTCCTAGCTGCCCTTCTGACGCACTTATGTTACACCAGTGGGTCTTTCAAATTGTTCAACAAGGTAAGGCTTTTGCCCTTTTATACATCTTACCCCACATTCTTCCAGTTTTTGCTCTGACTTCCACAGACCATGCAGCCATTCTGTCCCAAGAAGTGATGTTGCTTGCAAAGGGAGCACTCAAAGTCCTACTCACTGAGGAGAAGGGGCAAGCGTTGCTATTCCAGGTACTTCCTGGACCCTAGATGGATTTGCAACTAATACCAAATTTGCACCTCAGGATCTCGAACTTGTTCCTCAAAAAGATCAGAATGAAGATACCCAGGTTCTGTTGGTCTTGGATCCTGAGGACTGGATTGTGTCTCTAATCCTGCAGAACCTGTACATTCACATACTGGTCCTGCAGGCCTAGTATCTTACTTTGTGATGTAGTTGGACCGCTTCCAGTTTCCTGTCCTACCCTTCAGCCTCACATTAGCCTTTCAGATCTTTATATATGGTGTGTGTAGAAAGCTGGCTCTGTATATACTAAACCAAAGCCAGATAGAGTGTGCAGGGAGTCCCCAGAGGTATAGCAGAGGCAAAATTAGGTAAGTACTAACAGCTCTCTTTGTGGAAGTGTGGGCGAACAGTTAGGCTTGTCCAGAAGGCGTGTTAAGCATTTATTGTATTCACTCAATCAAGACTGATACACACACTCCGAGACTAAATCCAGACCAATTGGGTAAGTATAAAAAAAGGTATACTTGTATTTTATTCCTAGAACCAAGAAGTACTTGGTACAGGTAGGTACAATATACTTTCAATTGTAAACTTTTACATAAAATGCAACTGAGGATGGATTTGCAGTTATTACAGGTTTGTATCACTACAAAATGAAGTTTGAATTACACAGTAATTACTTTCCCATTAACTTTTAGTTACTTTTGGAATACTTTGAGTACTGGGGTGGTATGCTTAGATACCACACCTTAGAATTGCACAATACAAGGTAAGTAAGACTTTTTATACTTTGCAGTTTAGTTCCCTTTTCTCCATACAAACACCAGTTCAGCACTTAGAACATTTTAGGCCCCAAATCTCTTAACATTGGTTCCTATGGGAGAAAGTGTTAGCAGTTTCTCAGGTAAGTACACGGCTTACGAGTGGGAGTTTTTGGGGATAGGACCAAGGTTCCCCAAGGTCTAGATGGGCACTAGAGTTGCACCACCAGTGATACTGGAGTGGCTGGGTGCAGAGTGCAGGGGCCTAATGTTAGCCAATGGGGTTAAGGGGGCCTTTGGTTAGGGACATCTTACAAGCAGGCCAGTCGGGTGTGGAGGCAAAGCTCCTGGGGTTTAGGTCCGTACTGCAGGGGCCAACGACCAGCACAGGAGCTGCACCACCAGAGGCACTAAACGGACATCCAGGACCCTGTGCTTTCAATTGCGACCTTCAGGTCTGCAAAGTTCCTGAAGGTGACCACCGGCTGGAGAGGTAAGCGTGGTTCTTGGGGGATGCCTGGACACATTCGGTTGGGACACCCAAGGCTGTGAAGCAACCAGTGCATGGGGTTTCTTTTGGCATCGGGTTTTCTTACCAGCTCCGGTCATGGTCGGGAGGACCCTTCAGGTTGAGGCTGCAGGCATCTTCCCAAAGCTTGAGGGAGGTCGGGGATCCCCAGATACCAGGTCAGGATCACTGGGGAGACCTACATGTGGTGTTGGGCTACTTGAACTCAGCCGGTGGGCCTTGGGTGCAGAGCGGTGCAGAATTGCGAAGTCGCCGGAATCCGAATTCTGAGGGTGAGTCTTTACTTGAGCAAATCCGGTGCTCACAGGAGACAGTCTGTAAGATGGTTGGGGGCCAGTACCGGTGGGAGCCAGTTGCTGGGGGCAAGGCGGCAGGCCTTTGAAGCTTCCCCTTTTGTAGACCCAACCCATCCTGCTGAAGGAGGCATAAAACTTCTGCCCAAGTTGGGCTTTGTTTCTGGACCCAGAGAGCCGGGGCTCTCTACCCAGGGGTCCAGAAACCTGTCTGGTGGTGGCAAATGGTGGGCAGCCATTCAGGAACCACACCTGGTCGATTATCATGGAAAATCTCTGAGATGTCCTCTGAGTGCATTTTACATTAATCCAACACTGGCATCAGTGTGGGTTTAATGTGCTGAGAAGTTTGCTACCAAACTTCCCAGTATTTAGTAAAGCCATTATGGAGCTGTGGAGTTCGTAATGACCAACTCCCAGACCATAAACTGTTTATTGCTTTACTACACTTACAATGTCTAAGAATGGGCTTATACACTGAAAGGGTACAGGGCTTATACCACTGTACCCTTACCTTATGGCTAGTGCACCCTGCTAGAGGGGTGACTTACTAAGGCCTCAGGCAGTGGATTGTAGGCATGGCACACAAGAATGTGTGCCATGTCGACTCTTCACTTTTCTCTGCACCAAAACATGAAGCCTGCAATGGCAGTGTGTGGGTGTTAAGGTACTGGGCCTCTTAAGAGTGGCACAATAGGTGCTGCAGCCATTTGAGGCCTTCCCTGGTCACGGGGCCCTTGGTTCCTTTTATAAGGGGCTTACCTGTGACCAGAGACGTGCCAATTGTGGGTAGAAAGTTACAGTTTTCGGAAAGAACACAGGCCCTGTGAACCTGACTGGCAAGGACCCAGGGCACATCAAGTCAGGTTGCATCAGATGTCGGGCAAAAGGGGGGGGAGGGGCCATGCAAAAAAGGGCACTTTACTACAGCGTGTCAAAATGATGGGCCATATTTGTAGGTTGGAGATCTACTTATTTCCATACCTTGAAGACTAGCTCTTGATATAGGACTAACCTCATCTGGTCTCAGGCCAAATTTGAACAATATTGCCATTACATGACTGCTCTAGGGTTTTCCATCAAGGAACTCTAGTCCCAACCTTGGCAGTCTCATAGGCTTTTCTTTGTTGGAGCTATCCTGGATGCGGTTGTCAAAATGGCATTCCCAAAGCAGAACAGTCCACAACATTAAAGCTATGAGCCCGATGTTTGAGAGTTACTGCCTCAGTCTTTCTTGATGGTTCTGAGACTTTTGGTCTTCTAGATAGATAGATATTGAACTTTATTCGATATGTAAAAACAATATCAAAAAAGTACATACATATAAAAAGTCCATTAAAAACAATTAAAATTACATTCAATTTGTAACATGATTAGATTCACAGAAATTAAAAAAATTTAAAAAAATAGATACACTCAGGTCTCAAGATGTAAGTCCACTTAGGTCTGCATTGATGTCCTCAACCTCATCGTCATTTTCAGGTAGGATGACATGGCTGCCAGGACTAAAGGGGTTTCCAGAGTTTTTAATTTGTTGTATGCCGGTTTGCATGAGCGTAAACCCCAAGATTTGAGCAATGGTTTTAGAAAAATGGTCCTTGGCAATTGATAAAATCTACAAAATAGGATGCAATGAATGTTAGATTGAATCGAAAGGCCATCACAGGGGCATTTCTATAAGTCATTGGACCAGCAATTTGGGTTGGGGAAGGTTAGAAGTCTAAAAAAGGTGTTAGTGCGGAAACGGGTCAGGAGCATGCGGGTAAACGGTGATGGTTCTAATAGTAGATATTGCTGAGTGCCACTCGTAGTAATCAAATTTTGATAGTCAGCAATTGTAGTCTTCTGTTTTTCTAAGAACCAGCGTTTGCGGCACAGGTGATTTAGAACAAGTCGCTTTAGCTCGACTTTTGATATGTTAGTTAAGGTTGGTGGGTCGGCAAAAAATTCCGGGTGCCCGATGTCGGTGGACAACCTTTTGACATAATTCAACCACTTAATGTTCCTGACCTCTGTCAGTTTTAGACAGTCTATGATAATTTCCCTATTAAATGGGGTCTCTTCATTGGTCCAGACTTTATGCCATAAAATAAGGGGAGAGGAATTAATCGTATCTACGATGTGTGTGAGGCCCAATTCGGTATGCACCATATGAGTAGAAGTGCCTGGGGGGGACAGCCAAGAGGTAGCGTAGAAAAGCATTCTCGAGGCGCTGGATTTGTTCAACGGGTTCGATCCCCCAGATCCCAGATCCATAGGTACCAGTTGAGATACACTTCGCCCGATAGATCTCAAGTAAAGGGCGTATTGGGCGACCCCCTAGTTTTTTAGAAAAATTTGTCAGTGCGCCTATAGCTTTAGACAATGCTAAACCTCTGGCTTGAGCCGCGGCTCGCCAGGTGCCTCTCTTATTAAAAGTGATGCCCAAGTAAGGGAAGCTATCAATATTAATCAGTTTTTTACCGTTCAAAAAAATGGTGCATGGCTTTTTTCCGATCCCTAGACCACAGGACATAGTATAAGTTTTGGAGGTGTTAACACTTAAACCTCTCTTTGACATAAAATCAGTAAATTCAGTAACTGCCCTTTGTAGGCCCGTGGGAGTCTGGGACATAATTGCCGCATCGTCTGCGTAGAGCAGAATGGGGATCGGTTTACCATTAATTGTAGGGTAATCGTGGAAATTTCTGGTCAGATGGTGGCTGACAGAGTTGATATAAAGGGTAAAAAGTAAAGGAGCTAATATACAACCCTGTCTGACACCTCGTCTAATAAAGAATCTGTCAGAACATTCTCCATTGTTACCATATCTCACGCGGGCCGATGCATCCCTATACAGCTCTTTAATAAATGATATAATAATAGGATCTAGGCCGATCTCTGTGAGGGATTCCCATAACTGCCTGTGATCGACACAGTCGAATGCAGAGCTAAGGTCTACAAAAGTTATGAAGAGGTTTCCTCTTTTCGCCTGGGTATATTTCGCTTTTATTAGGGTCAGATTTAAGCCCTGTTCAATGGTACCCTTGCCTTGTCTGAAGCCATATTGCATATCAGAAATAATATCTTGAGTGCTTAACCAGTCGTGTATTCTATTTAAAATGATTCGCCCGGCTACCTTCATAAGGGAGTCTAAGAGTGAAATTGGGCGATAATTGGCGGGATTATCCCTCACGCCTTTTTTAAAGATCGGGACAACAATTGCCTCTGGCCAGGTGGAAATAAAGCCGATGGTATTCAGAGAATTCAGTACGTTCGTGAGTAGTGGGGCCCATAAATCAGGCTGTGATTTAAAAACGTCTATAGGGACGCAATCTGGGCCTGGGGCTTTCCCAGAAGGGCTATCTTTTAAGGCCATCAGTACTTCAACATGGTCAAAAATGATATTTGAAGGAAAAGAAGTAGAAATAGTTAAGTCAGGAGGAGAGTTGGGATCCGTTTCATTCTCAAGTGGTTGATTATCCAGGTTCGTAGGATTATATAGAGTGCTAAAATGTTTAACCCAGGTTTCAGGGGTAATGGCTGAGTCCAAGATCGGGGGCTGAGAAGATCGAAAAAAAGGGGCATTAACTGCCCTCCAAAAAGCGGTGTTATCCCTCTTCTCGGAGGCTTCCACAAGGGCTGACCAGGCCAGCAACTTCAGCTGGCTTTTCCTTGCCTGACGCTTGATTCGATAATTGTGTCTGGCATGCTGGACCTCTAGGCGGTTTCTAGGGTTAGACTTCAAAGCTGCTTTCAGAAGTCGCAGGGCTTTAGAACAGTCCCTATCAAACCAGCCGTGGATAGGTGGTGCAGATTTCTTTGGTGCACGCGCAAGGAGAGATTTAATTTCTGACAAAATTGCAGAGAAGGAATTTGTTATTGTCTGCGAGTTTTCCGTAGATGACAAACAGGTTTGGAAATGATCATAAGCGTTGGTGACCAAGCTTTTAAGAAAACTAGAAGGGACTACTTTGTCCCATTTGAGAAAAAGGCCCATGGTGGTTCCCATCTGCAGGGCAGGAGAATAAGAGGGATTCTGCCTAATCATGTCATTAGTGTTCGAGGTTAGCTTTAAAGTTACCTCGATAGGATAGTGATCACTAATGGCAGTGTCGAGGGTCTCCCAAGTAATTATCGATCCTGAATACCTTGAAGATATAAGTGAGTAATCGATCGTGGTGTGACAACCTCTCCCATTATAAGTGGGTTTAAAGGACTTGGGTGGAAGACATAGGTCATTGACAAAAGATAAATTAAAATGGGATAATAATCCATTCAACAAGTCTCCCAATTTGGTGTGGCAAAAGTGATTGGGAGAATCATCCATTTCAGTCGTCAGACCACAAGTGCCATTAATACTGTGAGAACATAGCTGGCAGTTAAAATCGCCTACCAAGATGACTAAAGTATCAGAGTTATTTTGGGACTCTTTTTTGTTAGGTCAGATTTTAATCCATTAAGCACTGTGTCCAAGTGTGCATTTGGGATGTTGTTATAGAAATTGACCAAGATGACATTGTTAATGAAGCCGCCGGTCAGACTGATTAACTGATAATAAGAGGACCCTGTAATGTAAGTTGATTTTAATCGGGATTCTACAGAAATATAGATCGTAAGTCCTCCCTTGTTTCTGCCGTGAGGGCTGGGGGAAGCTGGGGTGTGAAAGGTCTGATACCCTAGGAGATGGAGCTCTGTAGAGGTCCAGGTTTCCTGCAGGCAAATAATGCTATATCGGGAAACGATTTGAATCCATGCAGGGTTAGACAATTTGTCGAGGAGGCCTGCCACGTTCCAAGACAAAAGGCTATCGCCCTGCAGGGGCTCGTCCGGGCCGATTATGCCAGACGTCAAGTCTGTTACAGCCTCAGCAGCTTCTAGAAGATGCGAGGGATTCTTCGAGGAGGGAGGATCTCTATGGGCCGGGAAAGGGAAAGGAGTTGTGGTAAAAGGGCCAGGAGGCAGAGACAATAACTCTAAAGGTGAAAAATGAGGAACAATGACTGGAGTTGGCTTCCACCCCGCGTTGTTATTAGGCAAGATGTTATTCTTGATGTTAGAATTGTCTAATGCTAGGGTAGATAATGGAGTGCTCATGGTAAAGAGATTATCAACCATGGTTCCAGAGTGAGGAAGTCAATCCTGTTCATCCAGTCCCGAAAAAATGGCGTATCTGTTAGAAGTGGGGATAGTGAAATGGGGTGTCTCAAAGGTGGCCCTCGATGGTGGGTGTGAAAGTGTGGAATTTGTCAAGAGAGAGCGGGGGTAAAAATAGCTTAAATCAGCCGTTAGAATTCCCGGGCCCCTGCCCGGGGTATACCAATCCACTATGTGGGGTAGCACCCTGCGATCTCGAAAGTTAATTATAATGACATCTCCCTGTTTATCCTTGGGTCTGGGGCCCAACCATTTCAGTCTCCTAACGTGTAGTATTTCGCCATTAATTTCAGGAGGGAGCGGTCTATTCTGAGACAACCAGTGTACTACTTTGTTTTTGAGTTCCTGGTATCTTTCCGTTTTGCCCTGGGCAAGAGCTGGAACACCAATAAGAGTCACTACATAAGGAGCCGCTTCAGGGGGCAGGTCGATATGTAGGCTTTTATCTGATTTATAATCTGAAGAAGGCTGCCTATTGATGTTATTACCCGGGGGAACTACAAAGGTGGGAATTTGATCTTCTCTTGGGGCCCCTTTGGCAGTGGATTGTTTCTCTGATGTAGGCAGGGAAACGTGTATATTCTGTGTATGATTTGGCATATTAGGCTGGGTAGTAGTTTGAGTAAGGGGGGGAGGGATAATAGCCGTAGGGTTTTTACATATGTGGGAGTGCAGATCATTGTTTAATGTGATAAGAGAAGTATGCGAGGCCTCCAAACATGCTAGCTGTGTTGCGATGTTCTTGACTCTCTCTATTAGAGGTGAGAGTAGAGATCTTACCAGATGCTCTATATCAGTAAGTAAGTTAAAAAAAGGGGAAATAGGAGACTGTGTCGGGGATGTTAGAGGCATAATTCGTGTAGAAGTCGGTGATGATTGAGGCTTAGTTTTGGGCACATCCAGATGGGAATCTTTTCTCCTTTTTTTTGTTGGAGCAACAAGAATATTTCTTGCTGTTGTCTTCGGGCAACAAGATCTATTTTTTGCCAGTTTTCGCTTAGAAGTCTTGGCAGTGTGGGTGGAAGATAAATTCACAAGGGAAGTGCCCACTGAAGATTGGGAATTGGAGGGACATATGTCAGTCTCAATTAAGATAGGTGCTATGTCTAATGGGTCACAATGTTGCACGGGAGAGCCAGGGTTGTTAGTTAGTTCAGGATCAGAAGCCCTGAGTGACGGGGAGTTGACCTGTTGAATATGGCCCAAAGAGGAGCGCTTCTGAAAAACAGGGTCCAGTGATAAATGGCGTTCCGTAATGGCGATCTCTTTTTCCAGCACGGAAGTGGCCCTAGTGATGAAGTGGTCTAGGGTCCCCCTGACTGACCCCCCAACCAAAGAAAGCCTTGGTTTAGTCGAGTGTGTGGCCATTTTGATTGACTTTGAGAAATTAAAACATGGGTAAAGTTACAAGCCAATGCTAACATACAATGGGGAGGATAGGACACATAAACCAAACGATGGTCAACAACTGTAGGGAGCGGCCCCCGTTAAACCAAGAAGGAGACAGAACAAAAGTCGATCACCTGTCTCTGGAGAGGATGGTGGCGTTTGAATGGCCAAGAACGGGGGGTGGCCCAGCCCAGCCTCGGTCGGCCTTGGACGGCCGTAGACGGCCCGCCCTTTGCCCGGGCTTAGCCCGGCGTGTCCCGCGAAGCGGGAGGCGCGAGGTCTATTTCAAGTCCGCCGCCGGATAAGGGGAGGGGCTGCTGGTGATGACACTGCCCCCCGCTGCCTCTGGTCTCTGTAGTTCTGGTATCCTGTCGGCAAATCCGTGTACCATACGCTGCGCGTCCTGCGAAGCGGGAGGCGCGAGGTCTATTTCAAGTCCGCCGCCGGATAAGGGGAGGGGCTGCTGGTGATGACACTGCCCCCCCGCTGCCTCTGGTCTCTGTAGTTCTGGTATCCTGTCGGCAAATCCATGTACCATACGCTGCGCGTCCCGCGAAGCGGGAGGCGCGAGGTCTATTTCAAGTCCGCCGCCGGATAAGGGGAGGGGCTGCTGGTGATGACACTGCCCCCCGCTGCCTCTGGTCTCTGTAGTTCTGGTATCCTGTCGGCAAATCCGTGTACCATACGCTGCGCGTCCCGCGAAGCGGGAGGCGCGAGGTCTATTTCAAGTCCGCCGCCGGATAAGGGGAGGGGCTGCTGGTGATGACACTGCCCCCCGCTGCCTCTGGTCTCTGTAGTTCTGGTATCCTGTCGGCAAATCCGTGTACCTGTCAAGAATTCCTGTCATACAAGGGAAACACGCCCTTATGTAAACAGGAGAGCTGTTACATAACTCAAGGAAAACACGCCCTTATGTAAACAGGAGAGCTGTTACATAACTCAAGGGAAACACGCCCTTATGTAAACAGGAGAGCTGTTACATAACTCAAGGGAAACACGCCCTTATGTAAACAGGAGAGCTGTTACATAACTCAAGGAAACACGCCCTTATGTAAACAGGAGAGCTGTTACATAACTCAAGGAAAACACGCCCTATAAAGGGAGGAACCGGGAGGTACAACGCTGTCGGATATTGTGTTCACACCGACGTACCTGCTTCATGAAGAGCAGTGTTCCGGAGTGGTGCTCCAGTAAGGCAAGAACGGAGGTAGGTCGAGTCGTTACTCCCTGGGCCGTGTCTTGCCCCATCGTCACCTGTGAAGGACCCGGAAGCTCTAACGGTCAACCATTGAGCTTCGCTTTTTGACTCGGCTGAGTCCAAGCGCAGTGGCGCTTTTGCTGGTTGGAGTCGTAACTCCCAGCCCGACCAGAGACACAGGGACTGCCAGCTGTAACGCACACCAGGAGGTGTTTGCCGCGTTACAGACTCGGAAGTCCACAGGATCGATCGAGCGGCTGCTCTCGGTTCAGTCTTCTTGCTTGTGATTGGGGTATCGGTGACGCATCACCAGGAGGTGACTCCGCGTCCCGGTGCAGTCTGAGGAAGAGGTTGAGCGGCTGCTCCCTTCAGGTAGAGACCCCGGCTGGGTGTTTCCCTGACTCCTCGATTCTCCCCAACACTCTTCGTGCCCCTCACAGCCTACCGATTGGCATTGTCGGCCATTTAATTTCTGCCCTCTGTTGGCATACGCCGGGACCGGCGTATATGCAGAGGACGGTTAGGACCATCCGTGCTGTGGGCTGGTAACGTACTTAGCCTGGAGGATTCCAGTGACTATAACTTGTTTATTCTTTGTATTCTATTTGCCTTCATTAAAACAACTAACCCTTCACTAGTGGTTGCGTCCTCATTGTCGTGTCTGTTAAACGATCCTGAGACGTTCAGGGCGTTACAGTACCATACGCTGCGCGTCCCGCGAAGCGGGAGGCGCGAGGTCTATTTCAAGTCCGCCGCCGGATAAGGGGAGGGGCTGCTGGTGATGACACTGCCCCCCAGCTGCCTCTGGTCTCTGTAGTTCTGGTATCCTGTCGGCAAATCCGTGTACCATACGCTGCGCGTCCTGCGAAGCGGGAGGCGCGAGGTCTATTTCAAGTCCGCCGCCGGATAAGGGGAGGGGCTGCTGGTGATGACACTGCCCCCCGCTGCCTCTGGTCTCTGTAGTTCTGGTATCCTGTCGGCAAATCCGTGTACCATACGCTGCACGTCCTGCGAAGCGGGAGGCGCGAGGTCTATTTCAAGTCCGCCGCCGGATAAGGGGAGGGGCTGCTGGTGATGACACTGCCCCCCGCTGCCTCTGGTCTCTGAAGTTCTGGTATCCTGTCGGCAAATCCGTGTCCTGCTGCGCGTCCCGCGAAGCGGGAGGCGCGAGGTCTATTTCAAGTCCGCCGCCGGATAAGGGGAGGGGCTGCTGGTGATGACACTGCCCCCCGCTGCCTCTGGTCTCTGTAGTTCTGGTATCCTGTTGGCAAATCCGTGTACCATACGCTGCGCGTCCCGCGAAGCGGGAGGCGCGAGGTCTATTTCAAGTCCGCCGCCGGATAAGGGGAGGGGCTGCTGGTGATGACTCTGCCCCCCGCTGCCTCTGGTCTCTGTAGTTCTGGTATCCTGTCGGCAAATCCGTGTACCATACGCTGCGCGTCCCGCGAAGCGGGAGGCGCGAGGTCTATTTCAAGTCCGCCGCCGGATAAGGGGAGGGGCTGCTGGTGATGACACTGCCCCCCGCTGCCTCTGGTCTCTGTAGTTCTGGTATCCTGTCGGCAAATCCGTGTACCATACGCTGCGCGTCCCGCGAAGCGGGAGGCGCGAGGTCTATTTCAAGTCCGCCGCCGGATAAGGGGAGGGGCTGCTGGTGATGACACTGCCCCCCGCTGCCTCTGGTCTCTGTAGTTCTGGTATCCTGTTGGCAAATCCGTGTACCATACGCTGCGCGTCCCGCGAAGCGGGAGGCGCGAGGTCTATTTCAAGTCCGCCGCCGGATAAGGGGAGGGGCTGCTGGTGATGACACTGCCCCCCGCTGCCTCTGGTCTCTGTAGTTCTGGTATCCTGTCGGCAAATCCGTGTCCCGCTGCGCGTCCCGCGAAGCGGGAGGCGCGAGGTCTATTTCAAGTCCGCCGCCGGATAAGGGGAGGGGCTGCTGGTGATGACACTGCCCCCCGCTGCCTCTGGTCTCTGTAGTTCTGGTATCCTGTCGGCAAATCCGTGTACCATACACTGCGCGTCCCACGAAGCGGGAGGCGCGAGGTCTATTTCAAGTCCGCCGCCGGATAAGGGGAGGGGCTGCTGGTGATGACACTGCCCCCCGCTGCCTCTGGTCTCTGTAGTTCTGGTATCCTGTCGGCAAATCCGTGTACCATACGCTGCGCGTCCCGCGAAGCGGGAGGCGCGAGGTCTATTTCAAGTCCGCCGCCGGATAAGGGGAGGGGCTGCTGGTGATGACACTGCCCCCCGCTGCCTCTGGTCTCTGTAGTTCTGGTATCCTGTCGGCAAATCCGTGTACCATACGCTGCGCGTCCCGCGAAGCGGGAGGCGCGAGGTCTATTTCAAGTCCGCCGCCGGATAAGGGGAGGGGCTGCTGGTGATGACACTGCCCCCCGCTGCCTCTGGTCTCTGTAGTTCTGGTATCCTGTCGGCATATCCGTGTACCATACGCTGCGCGTCCCGCGAAGCGGGAGGCGCGAGGTCTATTTCAAGTCTGCCGCCGGATAAGGGGAGGGGCTGCTGGTGATGACACTGCCCCCCGCTGCCTCTGGTCTCTGTAGTTCTGGTATCCTGTCGGCAAATCCGTGTACCATACGCTGCGCGTCCCGCGAAGCGGGAGGCGCGAGGTCTATTTCAAGTCCGCCGCCGGATAAGGGGAGGGGCTGCTGGTGATGACACTGTCCCCCGCTGCCTCTGGTCTCTGTAGTTCTGGTATCCTGTCGGCAAATCCGTGTACCATACGCTGCGCGTCCCGCGAAGCGGGAGGCGCGAGGTCTATTTCAAGTCCACCGCTGGATAAGGGGAGGGGCTGCTGGTGATGACACTGCCCCCCGCTGCCTCTGGTCTCTGTAGTTCTGGTATCCTGTCGGCAAATCCGTGTACCATACGCTGGTCTTCTAAAGTCTTGCATCCTCTTTGTAATCCACACTTGCAGAGATATGTGGAATCTTCACCTGCATTGGATCCAATAATGGGAATGCTCATGGAAAGGATTTGGATTTTCGACAAGGCAGCACAGAACCTTCAGTGGTGTGTGTTGGATGCCAGGCTGACTTGCAGTAGAACATTCTCCTGTCCTCCAGAAGAGGAGTGACAGATTTGTCTAATTTAACTTCGTGACAGTCATGCATCACCCAGACGAAATGGACGTCAGGGGTCTCTGGTCTGCCAGTCATGTGTTTACAAATAAACTGGACCTTGTGTTAGCTGTGGTCTTGGACTGCATGGCCAGGTCTACACATTTTTTCCATTGACTTAAGGATGACATTTAATTGTAGCTAAAGCTTTATATGGAGACTAAAGATGCAATTGACACTTTAAACTTGTTAAAATATACAGATTTGAAGCGGACAATTTATACCTACATATTAAAATGATCTGTATAGACTGGTTATCTTTGATGTGAACATTTATTGTTGTAAAGCGCTCCGATACCTTCAGGTCTAGCTAGCGCTATATAAAACTCTCAAAATGAATAAATAAATAATGTAAGTGTAAGACCTGTCAGCCTTCGGGTGGTCTTCCCTCCAACTTTTTGCCTTCCTCCTCCATTTTTTCTGACCTCTTTTTCACTAACTATAGTACTCTAGGCATTTTACCACTGCTCACCAGTGCTCAAGTGCCTGTTATATTTAATTTACTTCTCAGTCCTTAGTAAAGGGGTGCTATATGCAAATTAAATGCTACTAGGTGGCCTGCAGCACTGATTGTGCCACCCACTTAAGTAGCTCTTTAAACATGTCTCAGGCCTGCCATTGCCGAGCATGTGTATACAGTTTAAACTTCCATTTCTACATGGCAAAAAAACCTTTTGCCAGGCCTAAACCTTCCTTTTCAATACACTTAAGTCACCCCTAGAGTAGCCCCTGGACAGCCCAGAGGGCTAGGTACAATGTATTTATAAGGTAATACATCTACTTTTAGGTTTTACATGCCCTGGTAGTGAAAAACTGTTTTTCACTACTGCAAGGTCTATCTCTCCCATAGGGTAACATCGAAGTTACCTTATTAAATTTTAAAAGTGTATTTACCAAATAGGAACGGGTAACCAGTTCATGTGTGGTGTCTCAGGAATCCTAATTTAAAATACTAATTTATAGTAAAGTCAGATTTTAAATAAAAGTTCTGAAAATGCCACTTTTAGAGTTGTAATTTTCTTGCCGTAGCCCTTTGGTGCTGCAGTCCATCTCTGGTCACATGACTGGGTGTAGTTGGCAGTTGGGCTTTGTGTATTTCTCCTGAACATCCACACACGAGAGCCTAGGTGTGACTGGATGGGCCATCATTGGCAGGATGGGAGGGAGGAGCTGGGCCCAGCCTCACTTACACCTGAATAGGCTGTGTCCTGTCTCCACACAAAGGGCATAATGCCCTGCATTGCCACTTCAGACAGTTTGGCAGTGGCGGCTGGTCCATAGGGGCCGCTTGGGCAGCGCCCCACTTAGCAGAATAAACAAGAAAAACTGCTCACGGACTGCAAGAAATGTAAGCAGACGGCAGATGCAATTCGTCTGTTTACATTTCCGGTCTGTGCTGGCAGCTGCTTCACAGACTCAAGTGCGCATGAGTCATGGTCAACAATAAACACACAGCGCACGCACGCACACACGCAGGCGAGAGCAGCAGGAGTCCAGAACTGGACTCCGACTGCGCATCTGCGAGAAGGGCACTTTTTATTTCAGCACCCCACTCCGTTGACAATACATTAGGCATGCTGCGCATGCCTAGGGTAGTGCAGGAGTCTCAAGATAGGATCCTGCTCGGGCGGTGACGTACAGTCGCCCCATGCCCTGTCAAATGGCAGGATACAGCCGAGTAGCTGCCCCCAGTCGCATCCAGACTTATGATTTGCCAACGTCTGTGAGAGGACTCGGAGACGTGATGCAACGTGGGACCGGCGGAGGTGATGCTTCATCCTGGTGGTAAGTTTATTTGTTTTTATTTTATTTTATTATTCCCCCCCTCCTCCATTCTGTAGTAGTGATAGTACACAGTGGCTTGTTATACTGCGTGCACGATGCCTTGTGATACTGTAGAGTGCCTTGTGTTAGTGTGAGTACAGAGTGCCTCGTGATAATTTGAGTACTCAGTGACTCGCGATACTGCGTGCACGGTGCCTGGTGATACTCTAGAGTGCTTTGGGTTTGTGCGAGTACACACAGTACCTCGTGATACTGTGAGTACGCACTCAGTGCCTCCCTGATACTGCAAGCAGGGTGCCTGGTGATGCTATTCTGCGGAACGATGGCTCAGCGGGTTAATTGCCAGAGGCATTCTGTGATTTATCTACTGATCCGAAGCCCGCTGCCCCTAACCACATGACACCATTTGCTGTTATTGTTACTAATTAAAAACAGTAACCGGCATATTGTCAGCATTATAAATATAAAATATTATGTGTTCCTCTGGCGCCCTCAGGGGAAGTCAGCAACTGAAGTCCGTTTTAAAGTCACGGATCTATGGACGAGATAAGGGGAGGAGAGTGGGGAGAAACGAATGAGAGTTGAAGCCTGAGGAGAGGGAAGAAAGAAGAATGTAGGAAAAGAACAGAGTAAGATGTGAGAAGAAGCAAGAACGAAAGAGGACAGGAGGAAAGATAGTGACTGCTGATCTTTTGTGACAGACAGCAATAAGAGCTAAGGAAGCGACATCGGTGAGAGGTAAGGGAAGCAACAGAGGAGAGATGGAAGCAACAGCGCTAAGAGGGAATGAAGGTGACAGCGGTGAGAGGGAAGGAAGCATCAGCGTGAGAGGGAAGGGAGGGGCAGTGGTGAGAGGGGAAGCGACGATGGTGAGAGGAAAGTAAGCGACAGTGGTGAGAGGAAAGGAAGCGACAGTGGTGAGAGGAAAGGAAGCAACAGCAGTAAGAGGAAAGGGAAGCGACGGCAATTAGAAGGAAGAGAAAGCGGCGAGAGGGAAGGAAGTGCCAACAGGGAAAGGAAAGCGCAGATGCAGGCCTGACTGAATATCACCGGAAAAGAATGTTTTTACATTTAGTTTACCCTTATAAGAAACCTTTAATAACTCACTCGGGTTCAGGCCTGGCTTTTATGAGCTATAACCAGTATAGCTAATCTTCACTCCAAGCATAGCCATAAACACTCCTATGTCCAGGTTACTGGGCTTGCCCTCATGCTTTTTTAATTGCTATTGGGGTGACTGGTGAAGTATACTGAGGACCGGTTGGTCCGTAGGCAGGCTCATGGCACCATGTGTCTGACTGTTCACCACCTCAGGGTGCTCACTCTTTCCCCTCAGATGTGCACCAGCTACATCTTTTTCAAGCAGCGATAAATTCGATAATACATATATTTCTAATATCACAGTGTGCTTAAATGCATAGTTGTATCTGTCCCACTGATGGCATGTTTGTTGAAGTCCTTATTTTAATATAACCGAGAGTTTGCTTAAACAGTGAGCCGTCACAGATTATCTTAAAGGGCTGACATGTCTGCAATTTTGCATTATGGGACTTGTAGTTCTTGTAATGCAATCTCCAGAATGCAAAGAAAACTGTACCCTAGCTACTCTGGGATGGATCTGGAAAGCTATTTAATTGGTATGAAAGGTTATCATTCGGCACAGGGACCCAGACTCTCACGGGTACACTTGTGATGCTACATAGGGTAGAAGTCTTTTTTTACTCAATTGAAAACACACTGCATTCACTTCGTGCCAGGGAGGTATATTTAATATTAGATTGAGCTTGACATTCCTACTAGTAGGTGGTGATATCTGAAAGCTCTGATTGAGGTTTGCTGCTGACAGACAGGCCGGTGCACTACTTGCCTTGCCATGCCTGCCTGCATCTTTCCACAGTGTGGCTGTGACCATGTGACACGATCTGTATGTATCGTTGTCTCTAGATGCATATATAGTAATGATACATAGTTCAGAGAAGGACTGAATCTGGGGTGTCAGTTTATGATAACCTGAGGATGAAATAAAAAAAATAAAAAGATGGGACTGTGATGGTTAGCAGTGCTACTTAGTAGAATGTACTAAATCTCAAATCTGCCATCACATCTGTGATGTAAGGCAGCGTCAACCAGGCCAACAGCATGGCATTCAGCTCTGTTTGTATGCACCTGACTCTGTGATTGCATCCTGCCTGGCATTTGTGTGCCGGTGGCAATGCTGAAGACCAACACAGTCAGTACGTACCATGATGTGCACTCATAGTGAGTCACTGCAGGATGCCGTCTTATGCCCCCATATATGCCAATAGAGGCACCAGTTGTAATTCCCTCAATAAAGGGGCTCAGTTAACATTTCGCACTGGCCCACTCATTATCTAATTAATGTGTTCAAATACGTCTGACTGCAAGCGCAGCATAGGTCGTGTTAACTTTCTACACACTGTTCAGGAACACATGTACGCCAGCAGCACGCCAAACAAACAGTTAAGGAGACGGTGCCAGCTTCATTACATGATTTGCATTGTAGGTGCTGCCCTTACACTACAGAACTGATATTGCAGAAGAGTCATGCAGCCGCCTTATACATCAGTTCACTCAATATCTCAGGCCAGAACACATTGGAGCAGTTTTTCATTCCTGATCACCCATCCTTTGAACAGAGTCACACCAGCAGCACTACGTATTATGCTGCAATTGAGAGCTCTAGAGCTTAGGCTGAAGGCACTGTGAGTTTCTCAGTGTGTGCCAGTCAGTCAAAAATGTGTTCGGAATACATGCCCATCCAATCCTTGGCCTCTCTGTAGAGAGCACAGGGCAGTGGTCATGTACTCCTGTTGTAATTGTGATTCTGTGCAAATGGGTGTGATGGGACCCCCATTATGGGGGTGCACAGTCTTCAAAATAATAACAAGGCGAAAGTAAATGAAAATGCAATGCTCGCTGGCTCCTCAAGTCATCCCTACCACTTTCAAATGTCACCAGCCACCACTGCAGTTTGGAGTCAGGGCAGAGGAGGTAGGGAATCCCCGCACTTCAAAGACACTGTCTAAAAACTTGTCCCACCTTCCAGAATCAGGGTATAAAAAGGGGGCCTCAGACACCAACTCTTCACTACACTTCTGGACATGTGGACACTTTGCCAGGAAGGATTCCTTTGTTGGTACCAGTACTGCCACTCTAGTGTCTTGCTGCTCTAAAGGAACTGCTTCCCTGCTGTGCTGATCTGCTGGCTGGTGCCCTCTTGCCTGGGGAAGAACTGGGCCTGCAACTCCTCTTGAAGCCAGGACCCTCAGTGACTCAAAGGGCTAGTCTGCTTGCCTCCTGAAGTGAACCTTGCGGACACAAAAGGCTCCCCAACAGCTTCTGTACTTGTCGTCAGCGAGTTCCAGACCCCGAAAGGGTGCCCCTTAGGTCCTGGAACCTTGGTGTGGCTCTCGAGCTTTTGAAATCAAGTTTTTGGGCTCTTTGTGGCCACAAATGGGCCCAGTTGCACCAAGACTGCACTACTCGCACCATAATTAAGAGTGAGCTTCCGCCAGCCCATCTCTTCGCACAGCGAGCATCAATCACCCCTGAAGACTGCCAACACAAAGCACAAGCCTACTCGTCTGTGGTGCCCGGCTTGCTTCTCGGGCCATGCCGACCACTGCCCATGACATTTTCCTTGCTCTTTGCGATACTCTTGGCACAAAACTTGAGACTGTAAACCTTCAACTGTATTAATCTGGGACTGTATCTGACCCATCGCAGTTGGCCTGTACTTTTAACTTTGATCCAGTCCAGCACTACCAGGTAACTGCAGTTGGCACTTTATGCTTTTAGGCGCTATGTTACCCTTTATGCTTTAAAAATTCATAACTCCAGTTCTAATGACTGGATATTTGTCATTTTGAACTTGTTTTAATTTTTAAATTGAGCTCTATTTTTCTACCCTGGTGTGGGATCTTTTTGTTTGGTGTTTTCAGTTTTACTGTTTGAAATGTTGCACAAATACTTTACACAGTACCTCGAAGTTAAGCCTGACTGAGGTGAGCACAGGTTAATTTGGGGTTTGCTTGTGCCTTGCTTGTGGTTGCTGCTTGACCAGGGCCTACACCCCAGTCAGCCAGTAACCCAATTTCGTACAGTCAGTCTTTTGCATCAGCGTGCCATCATCCTGGTCTCAAGACATTTCTTTCCTCAAGGGCAAGATGATCCATGTGCTGGCAGACACAAGAACCACCATATTATACTACAACAGTCAGGTTGGAATGGGGGTCTTGTGCCCCCATCTGTAGGATGTGGTGGTAGCTGAAACTTCAAAAGTTCTCCCTTTTTGTGAGAGAGGTGTCATCTTGCATATACTGAAGTGCAAATGCACCCTTGGGTACCACAAGGTATCTATGATAGAAAAAGAAATGTAAAAAACACTTTTCACTACCTCTGAAAAACACTCAGTGCATTCTTCTCTCCAGAGTTTCCTCCTTGAGGGATGTTCAGGGAAATATTCTGTCTTAGTTTGGGTTTAGCCCTTCTTTATACATTTCCACTTCTGCCACTGATTATTTTGCTCCTTAAGAAAGTCAGATGGGATCGACGACAGTTGATTTTGGTGGCCCCATATGAGGGCTGAAGGCATGGTACTTAGAACTGCTAGCCCTCGGCATCTGCCAACACTCCAGCTTCCTTTTTGAGAGGTGCTGCTGCTCCAGGTGTAGGGCAGAGTAGAACATTCGAACCTCCATGTTAGGAGATT
The DNA here is from genome assembly GCF_964204655.1 of Triturus cristatus. Lineage (NCBI taxonomy): Eukaryota > Metazoa > Chordata > Amphibia > Caudata > Salamandridae > Triturus > Triturus cristatus. The sequence continues at coordinate 1,150,910,701 of NC_140583.1, read as the reverse complement.
TAGCAGATTCAGCTGAGAGATTTTGATCTTCTTTTGGTGGTGACAGATGCCGTCCTGGCTGCTCGTCCCGCTTCCACAAGGTCAATCTTCTTAAGTTTTAATTCAAATTTGTTGCCTGGTGACTGAAAAACGTAAATAGATTCTCTGCACGGTAAGCTGTTTAATGTCATTTTGTATGTGTTTTCTTTGGCCGGGCAAACCTTTGCTGTGGGCACTATAAAAGGGTACTTGTTGGCTCTTTTGCCTTTCTTTGTTTCTCTGATCCAACCCTTTTTGTTCAAATCCACATCAGTGATGCCTTTCTAACAGGGCTTTCACATGTTTCTCTCCTCCCACCCCCTTCATTATGCCACAGCAGAATCTGAATTTAGTCCTCATTTTCCCAATGTGCACTACTTTCAAGCCTCTGCATAGTTCTATTTTGAGGCTCCTAATCCGGAAGACAGTGTTTTTCATTGTAATCACTTCTGCATGTTGTCACTGTGCTGCAGGCATTGCCAGTCCAGCCCCTGCACACTGACTTCTTTCCTGACAAAGTGGTGCTTAGGAAGCATGCATTCTTTCTTCCCAGAGTGATGTCACCCTTCCATGTGCTTCAGCCCATCACTCTCCCTGTGTTCTTCTCTCCACAACATTCCTTGACTGAGAAGGGAAGGTTTCACCGGTTGGGGTCCAAGGCTGGCCTATTGCTTCTACATCGATGGGACTAGGGAGTACTTGGTGAATGATCAGCTCTTTGTTGGATTTGTTAGTACAAAGAAAGGAAAGGCGGTCCAAAAAAAGGACCTTATCACCATGGTCAGGCTTTTGCATTTAACTGCATTATGCTCTGTTAAAAAAGAACCAGTCTACATACCTTAGGGCTCATTTCGCCAGGCCAAAGGCAGTGACTACAGCCTCTGTGGCCCCAGTAACTGAGCCAGTGAAAAGTGGTATATCTTTTAGCAGGCTGATGTCAAACCCCACCTGTAGAAAGGCCATCCTTTTTACCCTGATCACCATCAGCTTTTAGGGCATGTAGGTTTAGAGACCTCAGTGGACTTAATGCACTTAAGTGTGCACTGCCGTGGTATCTGGTGTCATTTTAAAGCCAGGCTTGCCTTGCAGGCTATTTTCAAAATAAAAATGTGTCCAAATTCGACTTTGTAATTAAAAGTACTTTCAAAGTTGTAAACTACATTTTTATTAATAGAAGTCACCCCTAAGGTCTGCCCTAGGTACCTCAAAGGTAGGGTGCCTTGTTATAAAAAGCAGGGACATTATAAAATAGGGTTTATGTGACCAGGGGGCATATGTATCAAACGATTTTTTAATCGCAAACGCTGCGATTCGCAAAATAACAGCGTTTGCGATTAAAAAATCGGTAATCGGGATGTATGAGACAAATCCCATCGCAAAATTAAGGAATTGCTAATTTAGCGATTTCTTAATTTTGCGTAAGCATTTAAGAAATCGCAAATTGCGATTTCTTAAATGAGATGTAAAAAGCACCCAAGTTGTGCAAATTATCCTTCAGAAATCGCAAATTACCACCAACTTCCAGTTGGTGGTAATTTGCGATTTCCTTTCAAAATGCACTTTTTTTAATTTTACAAAGTGCCACGTGGCGCTCATACATGCCCTTAGGGCATGGATGTGTGCCATATGCACACACATGCTCATTTCAGGGGTGCATCAGGGTGTCATCATGACACCCTTGCACCTTTGAAATTATTCCCAAATTGCGATTAGCAAATTGCGATTCGCTATTTGAGAATTACTTCCCATTCATTCCTATGGGTCTCCTGGCCCATAGAAATGAATGTGCAGGTATTCCTTAATTGCGATTTCGCAATTTGCTAATCGCAATTAAGGAATTTTAAGAAATCGCAAAAAGTTTGCAATTTTTTAAATACATCCCGTTTTGCAATTCTCAAATAGCGATTCTTTAAAAATCGCTATTTGAGAATCGCAAATGGTGATGTTGATGCATATGCCCCCAGGTGTGGGAACAACAGTCAGTCATTTTTCCCCATTGTAGTGCTTCTAGCTTAAAAGGCTAACATGGGAAGGCTTTATTAAACTTTAATGAAGTCTAAATTTTGATTGGCGTTAGCTAGCAATGAAATTCAAAATATTAAAATAATAGTTACAAAAAATCCAATGACTTACTAGGGCAGATTTATTATAAATATTGCAGAAACGTAGTTTGAGAACCTATTATCCTGAAATTACCTAAAAGGTCCTGTAGGAGACTCTTCTGATTGGCCAGCCTGTGACAGCCTGAGCCTAGCTGCTCCCTGAATAGGTGTGAAGAGGCCTAGAGCTGAATCAATACAGTCATTTGGTGAGAGATGTGCTTCCTGGAGAAGCCAGGGACAGGAAGAGGGCTGGGGAAATAAACTGGACTTCAAAGGTAGAAGTATAGCTGTCATAGGACCCAGGCCAGCCCTCCCTTCCTTGATCCCCAGCCAGATGGGAGCCCCTCTAATAAGATTAGGAGAGGGGTTAGAAGGGGAGTGTAGGGAAAAGTTAGCCACACCTGTGGGTTGGGTTAGCCAGACCTGCACTCAGAGGAGAGAATTTCTTCATTTTGATTTTTGTTGAAATGTGCATTCTGGCACAATAATATGTCACACTTCCCAGGATGTTTTCAAGGCAGAAGGTGGCAACTCAAACCTCATTGGTTGGGGTATTCCCCCTCTTGCCAGCCCAGAATGTGGAATAAATATGGGAGCTCTGGAGAAGCCCATCAGACCCCTCCATGAAACATCTGGAGAAGGACTGCCCTGCTGGACCCTTGGACTCCACCACAGAAGGCTTACAGTTAGAAAGACTGTGCTTGCAGCATTCACAAGGCTCCACACAAGAAAGGACTGTACCCATCTTAAAAGATAAGGAGTGGACTTCATGACCAGAAGAAACGACCTGCAACAGCCTACTGAGGACTACTTCAGCTGACAAGCTACACTTGGATTTTCCAGAACTGCACAAGTGCATTGTGGGAGATTGCACCCTAACCACCTAATGGCAATCCAGAGCTTTTGAACGCTTGGCCAGTGCTTGAGGACACTGATCTCCACAAAGGAACCAAGAACCAACAGAACTACAGCTCCTGGACCTGTCTACCTCGCGTTCCTGACCTTCAAGAGGTGCATCACAGGCTTGAGCTCTTACACTCAAGCTTTTGGCCTCTTCCCTAACGGGCTTATTCTCTACAGAACCGCACCACTCGCACAAATGATCAGCGCAAGCAGGTGCAAGTTAGTCTTTTCACACAGCAAGTATCGCCCTAGCAAACTCCAGGTTCCAGCCAGTCTGTCCACAACGCCCAGCTGCTCTTAGATCCCTGCAGACCATCGCCAGTGACTCTCCTTGCTCCCAGCAAACCGTCTTCCCCACGAACAGGACTCATGACACAGAACATGAGAAGGTAAATCTTTAGTGGGGCTAACCTGGAACTGTATCCGAACCGTGCTCTATCGTGGTTAGTTTGAACTTTTAGATTTAACCCGGTCCTGTGCAACTAGATAGCCGCGTTTGGCACTTTATGCTCTTAAATGCTTGACTCCTATTTCATATTTAAAAAAAATCATATCTCTGGTTCCCTACATTGGATTTTTGTTGTTTTGGTGTCATCTTAAACATAACCATATTTTCTATTTAATTGGTGTTGGGTGTTTGTGTTGTGTCTTTTATTTATTTACGGATTTGGTGAAATTAAATGCTTTACACACCAGTCTCCTAAGTTAAGCCTGACTGCCTGTCTGCCAAACTACCAAGGGTTGATCAAGGATTCATTTATTGAGACTTGACTGGACCTTATTAATGATTGTGGTATTATTACTAGGTGTAGGTACCTGCCTGCACTTTCTAATAACCCACCTTCCTTCAGCACCAGAGAAAACTGTCCATTAGCCAGGCCTTGCAAGTCAGACCAGCCTGTCACGAAATTCAGGCCGACACACCCCAGAGGAGAGGTAGACAGGAACCGGAAGCAGCCCTAACATTATTCCTACAAGGGACATCAAACGGCAAGTCAAGAAAAGTCATGTTCTCTTTTTCCAGATGGATACAGATAAATATCTGAGGAGCCAGATGGGAACTAAAAGTAATGAACCACAGATGTGAACTACAAGCACAGTGCAAACTACTGAGCCCAAACAATACGTGCCTTTTGATCCCGCCGAACCGTCCAAGAAACCAGTAAAAGTACCATCCTTGAAACACTGAATGGATCTTCAAGAAGGCACTTGACCATGGTGACAGCATGACCTAAACTCTTAAACAACTAGAAACGCCTATAGCAATCTGAAAATTCAGGTGCATGAAACGAGCAGTGCTGCATAACTGAATTATTGGTAATGGAACAAAAGTATTTTAAAAAACAAGTCTGTTAATAATAGCCAGATGTGTTTTTTTTCTTTTTAAGGGGGGTATTTTTCCGCTTTCAAGTGAGAAGAAACTGAAAGGCTGTACGAAACACGAATCCCTGAACTGATCACGCATGCCTGTAACATTACAGTTGACATCTGACCTAGGGCCAACATTCTCCAGGAGCCAAAGGGAGTGCTTAACCCCAGACAGCACAGTTAACGGAAACTGGACCGTAAAACCTGCTTATACGTTTATTCGAAAATATTAAGACTGACCCTCTATCTCCGAGTCGGAGTCGTGTTCTCAGAAAAGAAACCACAGTGTCCACTTTTGCTCTTAATCGCAGGCTGTATAGAAAGGGCACCCAATGACAAAACAGAGAATGTACATTTGAAAAACATGAACACTTCTTTTTTTTTTTTTTTTTTTTTTTCTGAGTCTAGCAAGTTGAAACCATGAGATCATTGATACACTTGGGAATTGCTCATGCTTTTCAATCCAACTAACAGACTCACATGTCCACCAGTCAAATGAATACATATTTTCCAATACTAATTCATCATGAATCCTTTTTGGGTTCCGGAGTAGGGTGCTACTCGCCAAAAAGCCCTTAGCCTCATCAGCGGTTGTAAGTGCTATATTTAATACAAGTAAAATTGTAACAGTGGTATTAGTACTTGCAGGGTCAGAGTAACAGCAGATAAGTCAGCAGCAATTGTCCTCACTATGTGTGCAAAGTAGGGTAACTGAACTGAGTATACTCGGCACAAGTGGTGTAAGGCTGCCGGGTGTGGGACCACATGAACGTTCAGGCCCCATCTCCCACCTCCTGAGCCCCCAGCAAAAAAGAACACACAAGAGCCCAGGGGATTTTATATTATACTGAAATGGCATACCGTGACACACTGGTACCTTGTGACATTACACAACTTTAGAGCAAACCTGCCAGGAAGGCGCAGGGCCTCTCATCCAAACACTCATAACTCGTGCTGACTAGTGCAAAGCGATAGGGGCAGTACAGTGAATGTAGTCCAAATGGACGAATGACTGAAACTAACGGATTTGGAACTGGGGAACCAAGTTTGAGTCCCGACGTCGACTCAACATCCTGTGATTCTGGGCACATCTCTTAATCTCCCTGTGCCTTAAAAACAATTGACCTCATGTAATGTAATCTAGTGCTAATGTAAAGCCCTCTGGTGCCTTTGGGCAAACCTTGCGCTATATAAATCTGAAAAAAATATATATATTGGAGAAACATGTAAGAAAAGAAAGAACATCAGCCAAAAGGGTAGATGGGCATCCCTAGAGACCTAGAGAGAGAAAAAAACAGGGACACGTGACTAGTAAAGTCCATCTCTCAGGAACCTAACAAAGGGTGTGGAGCCAAGGATGGGGACTGGGCAGAAATATAGAATTTTAAGTTTAGTTAGATAGAGGATAGGTAAATCCTGACTGTAAATGGAGAGTAAAATTATACTAGCAGCTGAGCAAAGGCTATCCTGGTTTTTAGGAAGAGAAACATATTAAACAAGCATTTGCAATTTGGGAGAGTTTAAGCTTTTGGCACTGTAAATGGCAACGCCTTTTATTTATGTTTTAAAAACCAACACGTAAATAAAAGGCATTGCCATTTACGATGCCAATAGCTCAAACTCTCGCGAGACCTATTGCATTGCAAATGCTTGTTTTTTAGCACCAATTTTTATTATTATTTGGTAATAACAATAATACAAGCAAGTAAACCCCTTACCGGTTCTCACCCTAAGTCTCCAAATTGAATACACCCTGTAAAGCCAGTGGTGCCTAGTCTGGAGTAAGTATACCACTAGCCCCATATCTTTGCATGCTTATGTGGGCAACCCCGGCCTGGTTAATGGGCTCCTCTAGTTTAGAACACCCATCCATTGCCAAGTGTCAGTCTGACACTTGGGGAGGTGGGGGGGGAGGTTGGGTGTGGAGCTCCAATGACTTGCTATACCTTGCTTTGCAAGCAATGTGCCCATGCCCACAATCGCACGAAGTCCTGACTGTCTTAATAAGGAAACTTCTGATGTAAGGACTGGGATGCGGAAGCCAAACTAATGATGGTTAAATGCCCTAGACTGTAAGCATGTTGGACTGAAATTCTCTGAGATTTTCGCAAAGCAAGATTAGGGAACAAATAAAATTTACCCCCATATGCCTATGCTTGGGAAGGTGTGGCAGGGCTGCCTAAACTGTAGACTGCATAAGCAACTGGTGAATTTAAGACACTAGGGACAAGAACGACAACCTAAACACACAAACTACTGAAAGATTAAAAACGGGACAGATAGGTAGACGGTAGAAGCCTGATCCAGGATCAGAAGTAAACATTCTAGTCTTACTTGTACATTAATGAAAGAAAAACACAAAAATCTGAAATCTAGACTTTGCTCCCCCTGCATTCCAATAGTTATGACAAATTTGCTATATTTCCTTTTTAACTGTTGTTCGTGTGAACACAGAGTATCAAAAACAAAAAAAGAATTAGATCTGGGTGTCCATTTGACTACTAAACATATCCCCTTATAGACCAGAACAGCTACCCCATAGCGCATTTTACCACTAGATTTTTCTGCACCTAGATTTTGGCATAAATCACCTGTTGATCACACAGTAATTTTGCTTGGCTTGGGGAAAGTTAAAAGGGTCTTATATAGCAGCTGCTACTCCGCAATGGTGATGGACCAACAAATGAAAAATAAAATTATGTTGTAGCATAGTTTTATTTTTCATTTGCCGTTTCTGAGCCAGTGCTGTTTGGAGGGTGGGGCCAAGGCATGGAACGGGGGGGGGGGCGGCGCGGCCGCGGCCGTCCAAACACAAACACACTCCCTATGTGTTTGGACGGCCGTCTCAGGCCGGCCAATACACACATGCGCACTTAGGTTTCTCCAGCCCAACTGCATTGAACAGCTGTGCTGGAGAAACCCCACAGACTCCCTGGTCTGAGCGGAGCATCTTTCCAGCCAACTCAGGCCAATTCGGGGATTGGATGGGAGTCTGTCCCAGGGGCTGCTGAGACCAAGAAGAGGACAGGAGATGCGATGCGGGAGGCGGCCAGCGCTTCAGGTAGGTTCTTGAAAAATATATATATTATTACTGACGACGACGACGACGACGACGACGACGACGACGACGACGACGACGACGACGACGACAACAACAACCTCACTCACTCACTCACTCACTCACTCACTCACGTTCCCTCCACCTGCCTCACCCCCTTTTGTATGTTGAAGCCTCCACTGGTCTAATTACTGGTTCAAATAAAGGGGTCAGAAATTGAAGTTTTGTATACCACTTGGGCATTGTTGCAAAATGTCGCTGTGAAGTAACAGTTGACGGTATTACGGTCTTCTCTGTCACCCTGTATGTCATGGCATAGTTAGAGGGCAGGTGTTGATGCTGTTGAAGATCTTCATGTCAGTGTCTGGACTGTGCTTTAATGTTAGTTTTGTGTGCGAGTTCTACATTTTGTAGGAACAAACCATGCAGAGAGCGAGAGGACCAAAGATATGAAATTTAAAAGGCGAGGAGACTTATTGTCTGCCATAGGTCCAGGAAATGACATTTTTCATCGGGAGAGTCACACACCACCTATGGGTTTGCTGATGATCAATTCTGATTGAGTCTAGAGGTACATCCTGTAGAATATTCTGTCTTAACTTCAGATTCTCTAGGGTCAGAAGTTGAGGTTTGACCTTTACAGGCTGCTCCCAGCACAGTGTACCTCGTGTAGGGCTATCTTCAATGTCTATGGTGCTAATACAGAGTGTAATAAAGTATAGGGCAGAAAAACTGCAGAAATGAAATCTTATAATAGAGGGAGGCTGCTTGGGGGGTGCAGGCTGGAAGGAATATTATATGATCTCTTAAGGAATTAGTGACCGGAACAATATATTGTTGTCTTTGCAGGTTAGGGCCCAGCATGACTATGCAGCAACTGATGGAGATGAGCTTGACCTGAAAGCAGGAGATCTAGTTCTGGTGATTGAGATTGATAACCCTGAAGAGCAAGTAAGAGCAGCTTTTTACCCTTCTAACTCAAAACCTCTTTCTTGACTTCCATACGTGCCTTCCAAAACACTCACTTATATTCTACACTCTTGTTGCTTCAGCTCGATAGCTCAATTTGACTGTTGCTTGGAAGGGTGAGAACTGTGGGGATGAAATGTGTCTGATTGAAAACTGAACACGGTGCTTTCTCAAACTGTAATATTGTGACTCTGGATATATGTTTTGCTCAATTATTCTTTATATGCTATTTATTGTTCTATAATGCAGACCTCTAGCGGTAAGTAAGACTCTTAAACAATATGTTCGTAGAATGTGTTGCATACTCCTGCCATCTAGTGTTTTGCAATTTTGTTTTCTTCGAAAAAATTATTTCAAGTCATGAGATGCACTAACTCCAGCCTTAGTTGGAAATGCACATGGGTACAGACTCCATGTGAGATTGTTCGACTCAATCAATCAATTTTTCTTTATTCGTCCTTCCAAAGACAGGACATAAAAGATACACATAGATATAAACATCATATCAAATGAATCTTGTCACAGAAAATACAAACTCATTTTCCATTAAAAAGAATACAACCTCTATCCTCCCAATGACAAACATCACAGACTCGATGACCCCGGCGATGTAGCGTCTTGCGCTGGTCGTAGGGTGCTCCCGCCTTGGCCTGGCCTCCTCCTTCCTCTAAAGCCACCAATACAGCTCTACTACTTCCCTGGGTACCACCATAGTTAGAACGTTGTATTTTTTTCTACTTTCTTGTTTAGCCACTTTTGTTTCTTTTTCTTTTGTTTTTAGCTGCTCTTCTAGACCTACATTACATACCCTGGAGTAATCTAGGCACTGTAGCATCTTGCGCTGGTCGTAGGGTGCTCCCGCCTTGGCCTGGCCTCCTCCTCCCTCTACAGCCACCAATACAGCTCTGCTACTTCCCTGGGTACCACCATAGTTAGAACGTTGTATTTTTTCTACCTTCTTGTTTAGCCACTTTTGTTTCTTTTTCTTTTGTTTTTAGCTGCTCTTCTAGACCTACATTACATACCCTGGAGTAATCTAGGCACGGTTGACAGAAAACTTTCTTTCTAGGTCTACTGGATCCCAGTCACGCATCGCGCATTGTTGTTTACCTAAACAGGTGCTATATGGCGGATAGGGCTTGGTAGCTCCAGGGAGAAACTGGGTATCCTCTCCTATTGTTACTTATGATATATCGCCCTCCGAGATAGCATGCTAAGGGGCAACACTGCCAAGATCAACAGACTGCTTTTTAACTTAGCTACTTGAAGACCGGCATTCACGCCCACTGATCTACACGAAACGCATTGTGTGATGTATGCGCTATACACTGTTTGTACTTTGTTGCAATATTTCAATAAATACATTTTGACAAAAAAAAAAGAATACAACAGCTCACAAATACAGTAGTTTTTCTCTGAACTAAGGTGGCAGTGCAAAACTCTTGGGTTCGTAAGTAGCAGCAGATTTATCAAATGTGAACTAAAGTGACAGTGCAAAACGCTTGGGTTCGTAAGTAGCAGCTCAATGTGAGGTTGTATTTTGCTTGCCGCCATCAGGTTCGGACGTGGACTTGACAGGGTTGATATTCAAAGCTTTTGTAGCTGTAGCATGTTTCTTCATGCCTGCACAGTAAAATTCAACACCAGTGATTGAAAAACTTTCGTCAGTATCCTTCAAATATCGACCTTTAGTCGACCGCCTCTCAACTGCTAGATTGTGAGGTACTTTCCATGAGTGTTCTCATCATCTTCGATGACACCTTTGGAGAGAATGTACACATATGCAAAGGAAGTCTTTCTAGGACTGCCCCCAATGCCATGCAAAGTACCTGTGATCTGACAGACACAAGTTTTGTAACCTCTGCCTCTCCTCCAGCCACCATAATACTGCGTGCAATGCCTACCTCGCATACTGGTCTGGCGGAGAGTGTTGGCATTTCAAGAGCTCTTACCTCTTTTTCACCCCACCCATCAACTCAAAGCATAGCTTTTATGCAGCTCTTAGGCATTACAACCTCTTGTATTGCCATTGTACCCCATGCCTAGCTGCTTATCCATCCACTACAGGAATGTCTTTAAGGTCAATGGTCACGAGTGGATAGTAACTAGGAAGATCTTGTGTTGGTCACGGCCAAACCCCATCACTGTCTGCAATGATAGAACAACACAATCTGTCACCATCACCACTGACAACATTCTAGCAGCTTAGGGAGCACATCACAGCTATGACCATACACGGAATGTGGACCCATCAATACCAGGGGCGCCACATCCAAGCAACTGTAAGCTCCTTGCTATAGACCTCGCTCTCAAAGTCTCTTTCACTTATTCAGTAAAAACTAGTCCTGACCAAAACAGGCAATTTGACTGCAATATATCCTCTCCAAAAACGGTGGCACTCACTTTCTCTCCCTCTCACAACTAGGGCAGAAAACCTGACTTTGGTCACCACATGCACCTCCTCGCAGAATATCTTCTGGGGACAGACAATGACTGGACACATTTGCACAGCAGGTTACATCTGTTCAGTTCATTAAACCTTATTCATTTCATATTTATTTGATTCAGACCAACTGAGATCAACAAATACATACAAAAAATTATTATTAGTGAATTAAGATTACATTTTTAAAACTCTTTCTAAGATGGAGAAATAACAATGTTATGCGGTCTGGTTATACAGCATTTGATTGTATAAGTATATTAAAATTATGCACTTTACCTTTAAAACAGCTTTAAAAAATGTTTCAAAAATGTAAACAGATTATAGCATACAAATTCATCAACTGGAGAATTACACAGCAAGATTAAATCATTTGATAAAATAGCATTGTACTTTAATTGAATTGGAATTGTGTATCGTCGTCGGGCCTCTACCATACTTGAATTAGGACAAATTAATAAAACATGAAGCAAATCTTGTCGTCCACCGTGACACAAATCACATATGCCTTTAGAGTTATTTGTACCGTCCCAATTGGCTAAAACTGTTGCTAATGGGAGTATGCCCATTCCTAAGAGTAGGATAAATACCCCATGTTCTAATTGAAACCGTACATAGGGATCATGGGTTTAAATTCTATATTTTCTGCGAACGCTTTGTAATGCTTTAGCTGGCTGCAATATTCTTTATCCTTTTCATAACTGATTCTGGGGGCCAGATGTTTTAAAAAAGCTTCAGGTGCGCTAGTGACCACTCCTGTAACAGTGCACTGTGAAACCTCGGAAGCTTTTATCAAATTCCTATTAAAAGTATACCCAGATTATTCCCCTCTAAAAGTTTCCAATTTTAATAAGTGTCTTAATGTATTTGGTTCTGCATGTAGGAGGTTATATGCCCACCTTATGATTTTAGAGATTACACGGGCGAAAATTCCCTTTAGAGATAAATCAAGGTGAAGAGCTTGAACTGGTACCGAATGAGACAAGTTTACCAGTTTTCGAAGTATGGTACCCTCCTTTACTTTTATGGCTTGCCATGTTTTAATTTGTGTGTATTCCATGGCATATGATAGAATCGATGGGATTTTCGTACCATAGACTTCCATCATAGGTATAAAATGTCGCTTTCCTGTAGAGCGATACAGATGTTTTAAAGCCCCCACATGGGAGTCTGCCTTCCGACTTAAATGTTGAAGGTGGGCTGCATCTTGTAGATTATACGTAAAGATACGGCCCAGATAGATGTACTCTTTTACTGTCTCGATTGGTTTACCTCCTAATGACCAAGGTTTCCTTCTGCCACTAAAAGGAAGTGCTTTAGTTTTAGAAATATTTGGCACCAGAAAATTTTCAGTTACATATTGATTTAGTTCATTCAAGTTTCTTTGCAAACCTATTGGGGTTCGATCAGATATCCCAATATCATCGGCATACATTAAACAGTGTATGTAAACTTGAGCTAATTTTGGAGGATCGTTTTTAATTTGGGATAAACACCCCGGTAAATCGCTAATATAAATTGAGAATAATAAGGAACTAACAAGCATCCTTGTTTCAAGCCATTCACCGTGGGGAATTGTTTGGTTAGACCCTTTTCTCCCCCCATTTGTACTCTACACCATGTTGCCATATGGAGGGAGATTATTATTGTTAAAAGATCTGTAGGAATCCCCAGATTCTCTAGCTTTCTCCATAAAGTTGATCTATCGACACTAAACTTTATTCAAATTTAAGGTAAAATATAAAAGTGTAGAGCACATACTACAGCAGTAGATCTAAAAGTAGAGAGCTCGATATATAGTAGCAACAATACATAATAATACCTTAGATAAATTACATCAAATATAAAAAACATTTTTAAAAACAGTTGAAATATATAGAGCTAAAAGGATCCATATTATCCCAACGGTAACTAAATCCCTGCATTGCAGATTTATTGGATAATCAAAAGGACACCAAAAGAAAACAAGAAACAAAAAAACATACTTTTGGTGACATTAGCAGCTGTAAATAAAGATATGCCAGTCTGATTTACCTAAAGTTTCCCGGGCTCAACAGAGGCCTAATATACTTGTGACGTAAGTTGGAAAACATTGGACACAGAAGTAAAATATGCGAGTCACAGATCAAAATATTATCACAACCAGAGACACTTATATTGGGCAATTTATACCATGCCCCCTTTGGGGAACAAAAGTTGATGAAAAATATTTAGCCTTAGAAATGTTAGAGGGCGTAGTTTCCTGTTAGACATATTCAAGAGGAGATAGGGCTCTAATCCACTTACAGATTTAACCTGGGCATACTTCTGAACGAAGAAATAATCAAAGAGAGGGAGTGAAGAGGTGCTAGGATAGAACCTACCTCCTATCTGATATTTAGTAAACAAAAGTGATTCTACCCTATCATGGAGTGAAAAAAAGTGATTCTAAATAGTTAATTAATTAATTTTTGATTTTTGATTTTTATAATGATAAGTACAGTGAGTTTGAAGTGATCCATGGAATGCCACGGAAAGCACTATGTGTTTTTAAAATACCCCTCACACACTATGAGTCCCATAGTGTCATGCTTCATCATGGGGGTCTTCCCGTCCCTCTACGGGGCGGGGCGTGCTACTACCTACGACTACGCGGGAGCACTGTTGTTGTGATGATAAGGCTTATGTGTAGTGTAAGGGATGTGAGTGATTTAGAAATTCGTGAAAATAAAAATTAAAAAGACCCTGGCTAGTAGAAAAAACAATTTTATTCTGTTCTCTAGCTGGGACCGTTAAAAATGGGGAAAAGAGTAGGAAATCTCACAAATTAGTGGTTACCTACTGGGTCGACATGTTTCGTGAGCAGTCCCCACTGCTATACTCATCAGGACCAAAAAATATAATAATCCCTTGAACACTAGAGGGAATCTCTAGAATTGTATGCCTATTCGTCTCTATTAGCAGACTTGAATGAAAGCTGCGCCCTAGGGTACACTGACCCCAATCGGAAAATAGGACCAAATTGGTATCTGAAAAAAAGAAGAAGATGGAGAGAACACCAATGATACAAGGCTTTTTCATCATTGTCGAGTATGAACACATCACCATACTTAGGGTATATCTCGCTGAGAATTCAGTTGATATCGTTTTGTGATATATTTTTCTGAATATATATATTTATCAAACCCCCAGAAACATCATCATGGAATGCTGCAGCCTAGCATTGAGAGAAAATTTCTTTAGATATGAAGACACCATCTACCTTCAGAAGCACGGGACCAGCATGGGGAGCACCTTTGCTCCTAGTATAGCTGGTCTCTATGTGCATCATCTAGAGACTACGAGGATTTTACATCCCAATAATCCTTTCCAGGGCCACATTGGTATCTGGAAAAGATACATTGATGCCATTTTGATCATCTGGAATGGCGATGAGACCACTGCCAATCACTTTATGACCTGGCTCAACTACCAAGATGAGTTTCTGAAGTTTACCAGCACAATATCCAATAAGGAGCTGACCTTTCTTGACCTAAACATATCACCGAAAGATGGAAGACTTGTGACTACTACTCACTTCAAAACCACAGCGAAAAACTGCCTTTTATTATATCAGAGTTTCCACCCTAAACACTTACGTGATAACCTTCCCTATGGACAATTTTTGCGCCTACGACGCAATTGCACTGAGGTTGAAGATTTCAAAAACCAATCGGAAGATCTAAAAGCGAAATTAGCAAAAAGACAATACCCCAAACGAATTATCGAGAAAGCATACAAAAGAGCACGCAACAATTGCAGAGAAAGCCTTCTTGAACCAACCACACCAAAACCAAAGGAAGAACGGCCTTTCTGCATCACCACTTATAACTCCAATAAAATTACCAAAATCGTGAATAAACATTGGCGCATTTTGAACAGTGGTGGACTCAACCTCCCAAAACCCATCTTCGCACACAGAAGAGGTAAAAGCATACGTGATATGTTGGTCCATACTAGACCTAGCAGCAATGATTCTACAGGCTTATCAACCTCCATGGCTAAAATCCAAGGACACCATCCATGTGGAAGATGCAAAGTTTGCAATCTTACCAAAAAAACCACAAGTATCATTTTTTCTGATGGCACTGAATGGGAACAGAGAAAATTCACCACCTGCAACAGTAACAACGTTGTGTACTTGATCAGATGTCCTTGCCAATTGGAATATATAGGGATGACCACGCGATGTGTAAAAGTGAGAATCGGTGAGCACAAAAGCAACATCAAGTGCAAAAAAGGAGCAACGAAAATGGCAGCACATTTCATTGACTTCGCACACACACCAGAAGAAATATCATGGACAGTCATAGAACAAGTACCAAATGACAAACACCTGTTTGAAAAAGAACAAAGATGGGTACATCGCATTAAGACCAACATCATAGACCTTAATGATGATATTCCATGGAGTCAGTTATAATTCCATCAAGAATTTAAAAAAAAAATTTTTTTTTGAATAAACTTTATTCCTCAAACAAAAAACCTGCTGCCCTTAATCTATCTGATTCACCTTTTTGCAGACCCATTCTGAATCATCAACATATTCTGGGGAGCATTTTTTGTTGGTTGACCATTTAGATAGATAAGGTCTAGGAGATAGTTCTATTTATTTTACAGCACGCAGTTGAAATTCCATCTATGATAAACAATGGGTGAAACGAACATTCAGATTTCTTTTTATGAGTTGCACCCACGAACAGTATGCGCTCTGTGTGTTTTTTTTTTTTTTTGCAACAATGACGGCGAGGCATCTACTAACGCTGCATCGAGCTCAGATGAACACAAACAATGAATGTATATTATATTGGAAAACGACCAATGAACTACGCAATCGACCGTTCTGTGATTTCATTTTTTGTGTCCTGCATCAAGTCGCTACTTTGTTTACAAAAAATCTATTTTTATTCCGTTTTCGGTATCCTCTCATGTTTAAGATTCATACTGGATTAAAGATTCATTAGAGGTACCATTTTTTCACCACGATACCTTTATAACATTGTTTTCTTCTCACCTTCCGTAACCAGGAAGTGAGGGATTGGTGCCTTAAAGTCCATGTTGGGCGGCCATTTTAAAAGCCTTTCACGCTCTAGTTGCGCGTCTGCTTCCTGCTTGCTCCCGGCCAATAAAAACACTGCTGCACACTTCAGTGTTCACATCGACGGAGCGGCACGGAGGCATACGGAAGCGAGGCAAGATCCTGCAAATTGTAAGTTAAGACTTGGCCAGGTCCTTAAAAACAGGTCAGGAGTTTGGTAGGCTTGCCTACCACCGGCAGCTACCGTTTCTCTAACTAACACGATATTTACTATCCTGTAGTGACTATTACCAGGCGCCCTCCCCTCCAGTGCGTGCTCATGAAGCCTGAACATTACAACTAATTAAAGTATGTACATTACGTTTTCTTGCATGTAGTGTATGACTGTGTGCCATCATGTGTATTTTATGTATACAGTCAACGAATTCATACAATACCATTATGTGTGTTTGTGTGGTAATGTCTCGTATAGTCTGTTTTCTATGTCCAACTACCTTTTCTCTTTCGCTTCTCTAAAAATCGGGTGATGAGTATAATTTACCTTACCCGCTTAGATATAGAATGAAAAATATATATATTCAGAAAAATATATCACAAAACGATATCAACTGAATTCTCAGCGAGATATACCCTAAGTATGGTGATGTGTTCATACTCGACAATGATGAAAAAGCCTTGTATCATTGGTGTTCTCTCCATCTTCTTCTTTTTTTCAGATACCAATTTGGTCCTATTTTCCGATTGGGGTCAGTGTACCCTAGGGCGCAGCTTTCATTCAAGTCTGCTAATAGAGACGAATAGGCATACAATTCTAGAGATTCCCTCTAGTGTTCAAGGGATTATTATATTTTTTGGTCCTGATGAGTATAGCAGTGGGGACTGCTCACGAAACATGTCGACCCAGTAGGTAACCACTAATTTGTGAGATTTCCTACTCTTTTCCCCATTTTTAACGGTCCCAGCTAGAGAACAGAATAAAATTGTTTTTTCTACTAGCCAGGGTCTTTTTAATTTTTATTTTCACGTATTTCTAAATCACTCACATCCCTTACACTACACATAAGCCTTATCATCACAACAACCGTGCTCCGGCGTAGTCGTAGGTAGTAGCACGCCCCGCCCCGTAGAGGGACGGGAAGACCCCCATGATGAAGCATGACACTATGGGACTCATAGTGTGTGAGGGGTATTTTAAAAACACATAGTGCTTTCCGTGGCATTCCATGGATCACTTCAAACTCACTGTACTTATCATTATAAAAATCAAAAATTAATTAATTAACTATTTAGAATCACTTTTTTTCACTCCATGATAGGGTAGAATCACTTTTGTTTACTACATACTTCTGAACGGTCTGCTTTGTCAAGGCAGTACTTTCCCTTTCAGTAGCCACCCTTTGGCAAAAGTCTGTTTAACCCATGGAAGGTCTTTTTTTTGTTATTCCTCCAGGGTTGGAATATAGGCCTGGGCTTCCTAATTCCATAAACCATTTTATTGGGTGTTGTAACCATGGAATATGAGCCACATTGTCTAAGAGAAAACAATCCTGGAGTATGATCCTATTAAAATGTAAATACTCTTTATACCAAACCGAACACCACATTAAGAGAGGAAGAACCCGAATAAAATCTGCAATATATAGCATACCTAGCTCTCCATGTGCAATTTCGGTAGGGATTCCTTGACCAATTGCTAGTAGATTTCTCAGGAATTTGTTCTCCATCACCTGAATACAGTCCGTATTTGCAACCCCCCAAATTTCTCTGCCAAAGGTATCTATCAGAACACATTTGGCCTTATAAACATCAAGTAATAATTTTGGGGACTTACGCCCAAAGCACCTTGTAAAATCATGAAGCCTAGAAATTGCACGTTGGAGGGCCCCTCGATTTTTAGATAAGAGGTTTCCAGCTGAGACCGAAATTGAGGAGCAAACCCAGTTAGAAGATTTCCACCCTGGGTAAAACCTGACCCTTAGCTGAAGGGATTACGACATATGACTTTTCTGGGACCCACCACCATAGAGTGCGATTTCAAAAACAAAAACATTTTTTTTACATTTGTGGATAGATCCAAGCTACACATAAAATCAACAAAGGCATCTTACAGACGTTGCAGGCTCCTTGCCGTACGGGCAATTAAAATTGCATCGTCAGCGTATAATAAAACTGGTTTAGCTTTGCCCCCTGCTTGAGGGACATCAGCTTCAATCACAGTTAAGACCTCCTCTAGGCGATTAATATACATAATAAATAAGAGGGGAGGCAAGAAAACAGGCCTGACGAACACCTTTATTTATTGTAAAGGGCTGAGTATATTCCCTGTCTGAAAGAGACACGTTAGTGATAGATTCCTTACCTTAGAATATTCCCCAGGCGTCATCCGGAAGGTTTTCTGCTTAGCAGTACCCCTGCGCGCCAGTAGGTGGTGCCGTGCGGCTCCGTGCCCGTCACTGGCATCGTGCGCACCGGGATGACGACACAGAGGCTACTTAGGCACCACCCATGCGCGCTGACGTCAGTTCTTTCTTTTTCTGCGCTGAAAGCGCAGATCTGTATTGAGCACGCACCTCGGTCATTTTTAGACCACTTTTTTGTCTCCCTCTAGAGCCTAGGAGTCCCGTGGCCTACCCGCTATACCGTCGGTGACTCCCGAACAGGGGCAAGAGTTTCTTGCTGCCTTGGACTGCCTGTTTAGGCCTTGGGCTCCCGCCGGCGCGCCTGCGGGCCCCGTGGACCCGTATCCAGATCCTGTTGACCCGGCGGCACCGCCTCCGGTGCCAGCCCCGGAGCCACTGGATCCAGCGCCCGCGGCTCCAGCCCCGGCGCCACAAGATGCAACGCCGCTGGCTCTGGCCCCAGCGCTGCCCTTGGCTCCGGCCCCAGCGCCGCCCCTGGCTCTGCCACAGTCGCCGCACTGGGTGCCGTTTATCCCGCCCCTGCCTCGGTTCTCGGACCATTTCGTTCTGCCCTGGGATCCTCATTGAGCTGCGGCTCTGGTTCGGCCCAGGCCGGCTCCGCTCCCGGTGCCGCTGGCCTCCTCTCTGGCTCCGGTCCTGCTGCCGCGACCGGCTCCTTCTACCACAGAGCCGGAAGAGAACTAGGACGGCTCCAAGGACCCCCTTGCGCGGCAGTGTGACTCTGAGCAGGATTGGGTGGATGACCTTCAAGATACGGGTGAACTTGATGTGTCTTCTGACCCGGAGTTTGCCTCGCCTCTGCCTAATATGGAGGAGGGCGCTTCCTACACTATGGTGCTGCGTCGAGCCACGGAGACTCTCCACCTCGACCTCACTACGGTGGCCCATAAGACCAACCTCTTTACGGAGGTCCTCCAGACGGCGTCTATGGCGTCGGAGCCGCTGCTCCCTTTCAATGAGGCCCTTACCGAAGTCCTCTTGGGTACTTGGTTGCGGCCGGCCTCGGGGGCGCCGGTGGATAAGAACGTCGCTAGGCGCTGGCGCCTGGTGATCCTGCCTTCTTGACCACTCACCCTTCGCCTGAGAGCCTGGTCATTCAGGCCTCGACATCAGAGTGCCTTTCCCTCAGTTCTCTAAGAGGCTGGACCAATTGTGCAAGAGGTTGTTCTCCTCAGCCAGTTTGGGGTTGAGGTCGGTTAATACCGCCTGCTTATTGGGCCGTTACTCCCACGCAGTGTGGGATTCGGTGGCGGAGGTTCTGCCTCTGCTCTGAGGAGGTCCAGGCTGTCCTTTCCTAAGCAATTGCAGAGGGCAAGGATGCGGCAAAGTTTGCCATCAGGTGTGGTTTGGACACCGCTGATTCGTTGGGCAGGGCGATTTCCACGACGGTGGCGTTACAGCACCACGCCTGGTTGCATTACACTGGCTTCTCACCCGATGTCCAGGCTCGCTCATGGACATGCCCTTCGATGGCTCCCGCCTCTTTGGTGATAAGTCTGACAATGCCCTGGAGCGCTTTAAAGACTCTCGTGCCACGGCCAAATCTTTGGGTTTTTCCTCGAAAAACCCTGCCACGACGGGGTTTCGTTCCTTTCGTGGCCAGGGCAGGGGTACCCAGGCACGCTCTTCCAGCAAGCCTGTGCAGAACCAGCCTCAGCGAAGCCGCATATGTGGGTTCTGCAGGGGCGGGTCTGTTAACCAGCGTGTGGGGCAGTCCACTTCTACCCCCGCTGCTTCCGCCTCAAAACCTTCCTAATCCGAGCTTCAGGGGGCACCCCACGCCAGTGGGTGGCAGGGTTCACCACCACTGGTGCGAGATTACGTTGGACAAGTGGGTGTTGCAGATAATCTGTCAAGGTTACTCGCTCCCCTTTCTGCCCTCCCCTCCAGCCATGCCACCTCGGTACCACCACATGTCGGGGGATCATTTGGCTCTTCTCAGTCAGGAAGTCATGGCCCTCCTGGCCATGGGGGCCATCGAGTACGTTCCTGATCAGGAAGTAGGGAATGGTTGCTATTCCCACTACTTTCTGGTCCCCAAGGAGGACAAGGGGGGACCTACGCCCCATCTTGGACCTCCTGGACGTCAATCGCTTCCTCCGGAATGAGAAGTTCAAGATGCTAACTCTAGCTCAGGTCCTGTCTGCCCTGGACCCTGGAGACTGGATGGTAGCGTTGGACTTGCAAGACGCTTATTTTCACATTCCCGTCCTGCCGGCCCATCGGCGTTACCTGCGGTTCACGGTAGGCCAGGAGCATTTTCAGTTTGATGTGCTCCCCTTCGGCCTTACCAGTGCCCCTCGGGTGTTCGTGAAGGTGATGGCGGTGGTCGCAGCTCATCTGCGCTGGTCAGGGGTGTCAGTCTCCTCCTACCTCGACGACTGGCTGTTGAAGGCGGGTTCGCCCCAGGCAGTTGTCTCCCACCTCCAGACTACGGCCGACCTCCTGCATCTGCTGGGGTTCTCCATCAATGTGCCGAAGTAGCACCTGAGTCCCTCTCAGAAGCTCCCTTTCATCGGAGTAGTTCTGGATTCGACGCTATTTCGGGTTTATCCTCCCGAACAGCGAGTCCGGGATATTCAGGCTATGGTTCCACTCTTTCAGCCTCTATCCCGGGTTTCAGTCAGGATGACCCTCCGGCTTCTGGGCCTGATGGCCTCCTGCATCCTGCTGGTGCTGCATGCCAGATGGCATATGCAGGATCTGCAGTGGGACCTGGAGTTCCAGTGGGCGCAGCATCAGGGCAACCTGTCCGATCATGTCCAGATCTCGGAGGGCACTGCACGGCAATTGCAGTGGTGGCTCACGAATTGTGATTGGGTCAATGGCAGATTCCTCTCCCTTCCGCAACCGGAGCACACAGTAGTGACAGATGCGTCCCTCCTGGGTTGGGGAGGCCACAAGGGAGAGGTGGAGATCAGAGGCCTCTGGTCTCCGGCGGAGTCCTGGCTCCATATCAACCTTCTGGAGCTGCGGGCGATCCGGCTTGCACTGAAGGCATTCCTTCCCTCTGTCCGGGGAAGTGTAGTGCAGGTGTTCACGGACACCACCACCGCCATGTGGTACTGCAACAAACAGGGCGGGTGGGGTCATGAAGCCTATGTCAGGAGGCTCTGCTCCTCTGGACGTGGCTGGGACATCAAGGCATTACTTTGGTGGTTCATCACCTGGCAGGTTCTCTGAACGCCAGGGTGGAAAAACTCAGCCGCCGGTGCATGGTGGATCACGAGTGGCGTCTGAACTTGGACGTGGCGCAAGGTCTCTTTCTGCGATGGGGAGAGCCTTGGTTAGATCTATTCGCCACCGAAGAGAACGCGCAATGTCATCAGTTCTGCGCGTTGGAATTTCCAAGGCGGCACTCGCTCGGAGATGCTTTTCATCTAGAGTGGAGCTGCGGTCTGTTGTACGCCTTTCTGCCTATACCACTTCTGCCAAGAGTGCTGAAGATCAGGCATGACCGGGCCCAAGTTATTCTTGTGGCTCCGGACTGGCCTCGAAGAGTATGGTATCCCGAGCTACTCAGTATGAGCATCGATCCCCCGATACGTCTGCTTCTTCGGGAGGATCTTCTGTCGCAGCAGCAGGGGACGGTCCTCCACCCGAACCTGTCCAGCCTCCACCTCCATGCTTGGAGATTGAGCGGCGACACTTGACACCTTTCGATCTTCCTCCCGAAGTCTGTGATGTCATCCTGGCAGCCAGGCGTCCCTCCACTAAAACGGTGTACGCCTGTAGGTGGAACAGATTTGTGGCATGGTGCACAGCTAAGTCTGTGGATCCCCTTTCTGCCCCTCTTTCTGAGGTTTTTCTGTTCCTTCTCTCTTTGCCCCAGCAGGGCTCTGCTCTGGGCACTCTTAAAGGTTATCTTTCGGCCATCTCTGCCTTTCTACGGCTTCCAGATCAGCCTTCTCTTTGTAAGTCCCCGGTTGTTAACCGTTTTCTTAAGGGCATTACGCATATGTTCCCACCTGTGCCCTTCATAATGCCTCAGTCGGACTTGAATCTTGTCTTGACTTTTCTGATGTGCGCTCCCTTTGATCCCCTTCATAACTGTCCCTTACGTCTTCTTACTCTCAAGACAGCTTGCCTGGTAGAGTGAGTGAGCTCCAGGCTCTTTCTTCCAAACCTCCTTTCCTTTCCGGACAAGGTGGTTCTGAGGACACGTCCTTCTTTCTTGCCAAAGGTTGTCACGCCCTTCCACATCGGGCAGGCCATCACTTTTCCCACCTTTTTTCTGCCTCCGCATCCTTCCAGGGAAGAGGAGCGGCTCCACCATCTGGACCCAAAACGTGTGCTCGCATTCTATCTGAAGCGTACACAGCAGTTCTGGGTGGATGATCAGCTCTTTGTTGTTGGCTACGTGGGCGCCAAAAGAGGTCGGGCGGTGCACAAACGGACCATCTCCCGGTGGCTTGTTCTGTGCATCAAAGCCTGTTACTCCTTGGCCAAGAAGGAGCCTCCTGTGGGACTGCATGCCCATTCGACCAGGGCAACTGCAGCCACTACTGCCTTGGGACGCGGTGTCCCCTTGCAGGATATTTGTCAGGCAGCTACCTGGGCCTCGCTGTACACGTTTACCAAGCACTACTGCCTTGACAGTCAGGTCTGGAGAGACAGCTTCTTTGACCGTTCTGTGCTCCGTGACTTTCTAGTGTAATCCTGTTCGCAGTCCCACCACCGGGGTTGGTATTGCTGGGGTATCTATTCTAAGGTAAGGAATCTATCACTAACGTGTCTCTTTCAGATGCACAAGTTACTACTTGTGTAACGATATATCTGTAAGAGACATTAGTTAGTGATAGATTCCTTACCGCCCCACCCATCCTCCCCGTTCTGCGAACTGGTTACTAGGGTTAATGTCACCCCCTTTTAGGGCCCTAGTTTTTTACGCCTGGGGAATAGTCTAAGGTAAGGAATCTATCACTAACTAATGTCTCTTACAGATAAATCGTTACACAAGTAGTAACTTATGCATCTTCACCAAATTGAACCACCCCTCTGAGATCTCTGTGTAAAACTCTCATAAAATTGAGAGTGGGGTCCACCCCCAGGCACCTCAGCCCACAGCCTGTTACTATTTACACAGTCGAAGGCCAAGCTGAGATTAATTAAGGCTAAATGGACTTGAGCCCCCCTTAGACCTTGTGTACTTGTGAGTCAAAAGGTACAGATTTAGATTGTGTTCTACTGTGCTACGCCTTGATTTAAAACCATATTGCAAGTCTGAGAGGATCCCTTTCTCATTGGCCCAATTGAAAAGCCTCCACAATATAATTTTCCCTATTACCTTCACCTCAATATTGATTAACAATGTTGGTCTATAACGTGCTGGGTCCTTCCTGTCCCGTTTAAAAAAAATAAAAATTGTGATTATAAAAGAACATTTCTAGGCCTTTGGGTGCGGACCTCT
Organism: Triturus cristatus; assembly: GCF_964204655.1. NCBI lineage: Eukaryota > Metazoa > Chordata > Amphibia > Caudata > Salamandridae > Triturus > Triturus cristatus. The sequence goes on along the minus strand of NC_140583.1, from coordinate 1,150,886,954 downwards.
AATGGCCGTATTTATGTGTAGTGTTAAAACAGGGGCCGATAGATCAACCAACGATTTCAACAGGTCACCCGGCACACCATAAGTGCTTAGGGCCTTGCCTTGAAGGAGCACTAGTATGACCTCCGACTTCTGCCCTCTGCAGTGTAAGTGCATCAGAATCAGGAGTGTGGTTTGGGCCAGACGCTAAAGCGTCACACTCATTAAGAACCGAAAAGTGATTTATCCAAGCCTGTGTCAGGACTGAAATGGCCCCGTCTGAGAGCTGAAGTTCCTTAAGCAACGGATGGTTTATAATACCCAAAAGTTGATGCTATCCTTGGAGGCACTATCCTCTACTAGGTCTGACCATAACTCCTCCTTAAGTTGCAGTTTCCTAGTTGTAACTGCTTATTTATAGGCTGATCTGTACTTACTGATTTTATTCCAATCTCTGGTTGTACATTTGAGAGGACAAGAGCTCTCTTTGCCCTTGTACAATTTTTATCGAACCACCTACAGGGCTTTGGACCTTCGGGTCCGAGGCGAGTGAGGTCCTGCCTGACATACTCACACAGTTATAAGCGCTTCATATATTCGAATCTGGCGTCACGTCATCAAGAGAAAGCCTAAACATTTCTTGACAGAACCTTACCATATTTGCATTAAATCCCCCAGGATGATGTCTCCCAGGTGGGCTACCCCTTGCCTAAATCTACGGGGAGCCCGGCAAAAAATTTGGGGGTATGGTTCAGTGAGGAATTGAGATTTTTTCCCCAGAACAACAGGCTGGCTGGTGTGTGCTTTGGCACACTGAAACGCCTTAAAAAGTTTCTTCCACTTTTGACTAGAATGGCTAAAGAAATGGTGAGCCGTGCCCTCATTCTCTCACGCCTGGACTACGCTAATGCCTTATACATCGGTCTACCGGCATATCAGTTAAGAAAACTGCAGATGGTCCAGAATGCGGCGGCCAGAGCCTTACTGGGTATGCCGGGAAGGTCAGTGCGAGCCAGCTTCTTCGGGATCTGCACTGGCTTCCGGTCGACCAATGCATACTGTTTAAGGCTCTCGCGTTAGTCCATGTTGCGCTTTACAAATCTGGACCTCAGTATCTTAGAAGTTGGTTCACGTTTTATGTGCTGCCCCGAAAGCTATGTTCTACTGGCCAATGCCTTGCCCTGGTTCCCAGGTATCGCCTGGATAGAATGGGAGGCAGCTCCCTCTCTGTCAGAGCAGCCGTGGCCTGGAATGCCCTGCCCTTTGAACTGCGGAACACCGGCGACCTCAGACTGTTAAAAAAACACGTGAAAACGTTGCTGTTTAAGTAAGCTCCCAGTCTGGTCTGTCCATCCCTCCCTCTTCCATTTGGCTTCCGCGCCGGGACCCTTCTGAGTAGCCGTGCGCGCTATAAATGGAGGATAACATTACATAACATTCTATGCCCTTTATCCTTGGTTTTGACGGTCAAAAACGGTACAGAGCACTTGTACCCCCTACGCTTTTTCCCCCCACGTTAAAGAAGCAGTCAAGGAATTGTGACCACTATGCAAATTCCATGTAGGGGCAAAATCTATCAAAGAGTAAAAGCACCCCTGAGATACGAATATATAATCAATAAAGGATCTATCTCCCTGACCCTTAAAGTTAGAGACACCATCCGGTTGCAACAGTGCTCGCACAAAGTAGGTTACATAAATTAAAATTTGCAACCAGATCATTTAGGGTAGTCCCTTGGAGTAGTGTTTAACATGCACCTGATCAACTAGGAGCCCCTTAAGATCGTATAAAAACAGTCCTTACATGTGCGTAAATTTAAATCTCCAGCAAAAATCAACTCAACGTTTTTAATGGAGGAAGAAGAGAGAAAAGCATCAAGAAACCTCCCAACGGAGGAGCCTAGCGCTTGACCAAGATGGCCGCGTGAGCTCAGAGCTCCCGAGACCCTCGCGCCCTCCGTCGACTATCCTGTCTCTAATCCTGTCGGTATGCATGGCATCGTGTAGATGATTGGTCAGGGAGGCGATTGATGCTACCCGCGGTCGGATCGCCCACCGGGAACCGGACTTACGCCTGGCGGAAGATTGAGGCCTATCTCCCGGGGAAGCCAGGGGCTAGAGTTGGCTGGATGCCCGACTCCTAGTTGAACAACAACGGCCAGGCGAGGTGTGAACTGTCGGACGGAGGTCCCCGCTCTTTCACTTTCGCTCCCTTTGTCAGCCCTGCCACTGGAGAGCTCTGGGTGGCTTTATTACCCCAAGGACGCTCTGCAGGCTACTCTGGCGGCCCACGGCAGAACTGATCACTCCTTATTCCTCTCCTTGAGAGGGACCTGTCTTAACTGAACCGACCTGCTTGGAGTCAACCATGTCGGGCAAAGCAGAAGGGGATCGGCTGAAGGCTAAGTCTACCAGGCGGGGAACTTATACCCAAGTCAACAGCATGGACCGATATGCTCTGCAGAAGGGATCACCGAGTGGATCGAGCCAGGCGCCGGATGCCCAGAAGGAGGACTCGCCTGTGGCCCCGGAGCTCTCCCTACAGGATGTCATGGGCGCGCTCGAAGGGATGCAGACTTCGATTGGGAGACAGTTTGAGGCCCTGGCGCGTAAGGTGGATGCCATTTTGGTGGATGTCAACCTGATCCGTGCGGACTTGGGCAAAACGAATGAACGGGTTAAGAACTTGGACCTCAAGACCACGGGCCTCACTGATGATGTTACGGAACTGCAGACCGAGGTTCGTAAGCTGAGGACCGAGAGTGATCTCGTCGCCCGCCGGCTGGAGGACTTTGAGAGCCGGGCCAGGCGCAACAATGTGCGCGTCATCGGGGTCCCGGAGTCCTCGGATGAGGCTTCGGTTGACCTGCTTGTTGAGGACTTGGTCCTTAATCATCTGAAGCCTAAGGGCCTTGGGAAGTTCTTTGCGGTGGAAAGGGCCCATAGAGTGCCGGGCGGGAGGCCCAAGGCGGGTGCCCCGCCGAGGCCGATCGTCGCCCGGCTCTTTCATTTTCGAGATCGGGACGCTATTCTGCAAGCATCGAGGGTGACGGGCCCAGTCCCCTTCCAGAACGCGTCGGTGAATTTCTATCCGGACTTCACCCAGCAGGTGCAGAGGCAGAGACTGGGCTTCCTGGGGGTGAAGCGGCGGCTCCGGGAAAGAGACCTGAAGTATGCCATGCTCTTCCCTGCCAGACTGCGGGTGGTGCACGACGATCGGACATTCTTTTTTGACTCTCCTGTTATGGCCGACGAATGGCTGGACGCTTTGCCCCGGCGACGGACGGGGGACGACACAGCCGAGGATGGAGACAGTGGCCGGGATGGACAGGGCTGACATCTCGGAGCCGGTCTGACTTTATTTGACTATACTTGAAGACTTGCATAGAGTGCAGTAACTGTGGAGGGTTGCGGGAGGACGAGGGGTGCTCTTTTCCTCCCTTAGGGTACTTTTTGTAGACTTTTGGTTTTGTAGGGCGACAGGCACACTGCAAGTTGGGGGGGCTTTGTAAGCTGCAGCAGGGGTGCAGGGTGGGGGGAGTTTCAGGGATTTTGGGTTTGTTGTTGGGGGGTTTATTTCTGCAAGGCATGATGCTTATTTCCAGGGCTGTTCCATGGTGGCTCCTCGGGTGTGGGGTGGGCCTCTTTCCGTTTGAGGATGGGGGGTAGGGGCTTAAGTGTTATAAGCTGGAATGTTAATGGTTTGGGGGATCGCATTAAGCGGGGGATTGTTTTGCAACTCTTGAAACGATCAATGCCGGATGTTGCCCTGCTGCAGGAGACGCATCTTATAGGTAATACGTGTTATGCCCTGAATAGGAAGGGGTATAAATTCATTGCACATTCAGGATTCTCATCTGGGTCCAGGGGTGTGGGCATCCTAGTTAGAGCTTCGTTGCCATTTGAGGTGGACTCCACCATTGTTGATGATAGGGGGAGGTTTGTGGCGGTGGCGGGGCGGTGGGAAGGACGGACTTTGGTTTTAGTTTCGGTTTATGTCCCGCCGGCCCTGCAGGCCTCCACGTTTGCAGATCTGGGTAGGGCCCTGCTGGATCTCCCGGGGGGAATGCTTGTGGTGGGAGGGGATTTCAACGCTGTTGGCTCCGGCCTGCTGGATAGATACCCGCCCAGAGACACAGGGGGGGCTCAGAAATGGCTTCCAGACTTCCTAGACACGCTTGGCCTGATAGACTGCTGGAGGCTCCGGCACCCCACACAGAGCCAATACACGTTCCACTCCGGGGCACATGGTAGCCTTTCCAGGATTGATTACCTGCTCACTCTGGCCGCGCATGCCTCGTTGGTATCCGAGGCGAGGCACATGGCGCGCGGTATATCTGACCACTCGCCAGTGTGGATCCGGCTGGATCTAGGTCGGGAGGGAGGAGGAAGGGTGGCCCCTATCAACCCGTGGTATTTCCGAGACCCCAAGATGCGCAGCGCCCTGGTCAAGAAGGTAGATAATTTTTTCAAGGACAATCAGGGAACCGTGGACTCGGCAGTGTCGCTGTGGGAAGCCTTTAAGACCGTGCTTCGGGGGGAAGCCCTCTCCCTAGTAGTGGCTGCCAAGAAGCGTAGAGATGGCGAGATTCTGCAGGTGGAGGAGGAGATCGCGGCTCTGGAGGGAGCGATGGAGGAGGAGGTTACAGAGTCCTCACTGCATGAGCTTTGTTTGAAGCAAACTGAGTATAAAGACCTGGTGACGAACGCCGCTAAGACCCTCAGTAGGGAACAGCAGGGCCGACTGTATGATGTTGGTGATAAGGCAGGGAAACTCCTGGCGTGGCTGGACAAAAAAGAACGGGTCAATAGAGTGGTGCCAGAGTTGACGGGAGAGAGGGGAGAGGCGATTGTGGAACCTGAGGGGATTGTAAAGTGCTTCTCGGACTATTTTTGTAGGGTTTATGCCTCTGCGTCGGATAGGCCGCCCGAGGACTCGTGTAACCTCCTCCGTGATATCGAGTTGCCCTGCCTCTCTGCTATAGATAGGGACGATTTAGATGGTGACATTACGGTCGACGAGGTGGCGGGGGCTATCCGCGCGTTAAACTCGGGTAAGGCCTCGGGACCGAACGGCTTGCCGATCGACCTGTACAAGCTGTTCCCGGATAGGGTCGCCCCTCACCTGCGCGCCATGTTTTTGGAGGCGCGGGGGGTGGGACCCTCCCGTTGGATCAGCGACTGCCGTCGATTGTGGTCATACACAAAGAGGGTAAACCCCGCGATAAGTGCGCCTCATATCGGCCTATTTCACTTCTTAACGCGGAGCCGAAAATTCTGGCTAAAATTCTGGCTAAACTCCTGGCGACTCGTTTGATTAGGGTACTTGGCGACTTGGTCCACCAGGATCAATCCGGCTTCATCCCGCACCGAAACACAGCGTTGAATCTTAGGCGTCTTCATGGCGTAATCGCCAGGGCGGGCACGCTGCGTGAACCGGCTATTGTGGCGTCTCTTGAAGCCACGATGGCCTTTGACACGGTGGAGTGGGCATACTTGTGGGCCGTGCTGGCCAAGTTCGGCTTTGGCCGCGGTTTTGTGAGCTGGGTGAGGTTGCTGTACGAGGGGCCGCTAGCTAGTGTTGTGGTGAATGGTCGGGCGTCGACTCCGTTTCAGCTTGGGAGGGGTACTCGGCAGGGTTGCCCCCTGTCGCCTCTGTTGTTCGCCCTCGCCCTTGAGCCGCTGGCTGCGTGGATACGTTGGCACCCGGATATACGGGGCCTTCGGTGGTCGCCTGAACACGAGGACCGTATTTCGCTCTATGCCGATGATATCCTGTTGTATCTTGCCTCACCTAAGAAGTCACTTATAGTGGTCTGTGACGTACTCCCATCTTTTGGTAGGAACTCGGGTCTCGTCATCAATTGGAGCAAATCGTACTTGTATGTTCTTAGTGGCGAGGTTCCACCGATCCCTAGAACATGTTCGATACAGGTCGCCCAGCAGGGTTTCGTGTATTTGGGGATCTTTATCTCCATGGACTCTGCTGTGCGCTATGAGAAGAATCTGCTCCCCCCCCTGGCACGCCTGAGGCGCGATGTTGAAGGTTGGCGGAGGCTGCCGCTCTCCCTCGTTGGGCGTGCGGCCCTGTTCAAAATGATGTCTCTTCCCCGCTTCCTCTACGCCTTACAGAATACCTTGGATTGGGTGCCGGCCAAATACTTTCGGGAGGTTGAAGGCCTCCAACGGACGTTGCTGTGGGATGGGCGGCCGCGAATTGCTATTGCAAAGTTGACGCTTCCATGGTACGACGGGGGCATTGCGCTCCCAGACATCCGACGGTACTATTGGGCCACACAGCTGAGCGCGATCAATCATGGGCTTTATGGCCCTGCCCTCAGCCCTGGGTATGCCATGGACAGGTGGTTGCTGCGTGGTGGTAACTACTACAGGGCGTTGTACTCGCGGTCCCTAGACTCGTCCCTCACGGGGCCCACCGGTGTGGCAGTGCGGGTGTGGAAGATGGCAACTGACTCGCTGGGCTGGAAGGATAGGCTCACCCTCGCTACCCCGTTGTTTGAATCGGAGAGATTGGGAAGGCTTTGGCATTCAAAAGGATTTGATAAGTGGGACCTGATTGGCATCTCCAGGGTGGGTGATGTGCTGCATAAGGGGAAGGTGAAGTCCTTTGAGGAGTTGCAGACTGAGTATGAGCTGGGGCCCTCCGAGTATTTCAGGTATATTCAGATGCGCCACGCCCTCCGATCAGCCCTCGTGGAGGGTGAGAAGGTGCCTGAGTCCTCTCCTTTGGAGGACCGGGTCCTTGATGGCCATATGCCCGAGAGCACGATCTCGCTCATATATAAGAAACTGATAAACGTCCGGGCGGACATGCTTCTGGGGCTGAGGGACCAGTGGACTAGGGATGGCCTCGAGTTGGATGATGAGGACTGGCAGTCAGCTGTTTCTTCTCCTAAGGAGGTTGCGATCCCGTCGCGTTTGAGGCTGGTGCAGCTTAAAATACTGCACCGAGTGTATGTGACGGGGCCAAGGCTGGTCCACATGGGGTTCTCGGAGGACGGCCTGTGCAGGAGGGGGTGTGGTATGGTGGGTACTTTCCTGCACATCATTTGGGAGTGTGGTGTCATTGTGGAATTCTGGAGGAGAGTCCATGCAGTTATGGGGGAGGTGACGGGCATTGCTGTGCAGCCGGAGGCGCGATGTTGTCTCCTGAATGTCTGGGGGCCCACTGACCTCGATGAGGCGCGGACCCAATGGGTGACTCTGGGTAACATGGTCGCTAAGAGGGATATCGCGCGATTGTGGGGCTCCTCGGGGCCCCCCACACTGACTGCGTGGAAAGAGAACATGGACTGGAGCATGTTTAGGGAGAAGACGGTCTATTGCTCTAGAGGCCGCCCCCGGAAGTGGCACGCCATCTGGGGGCGGTGGAATCAATACAGGGGGGGGAATATGTCTTGCCCCTGATCTGGAACCTCCCGAGGAACAGCTTTCCCCCTGACCTTCTTTCCAGCACAGTCTGGTTTATGAACTATTTGGGCCTCTGCTGTCCCCCTTCTTCCTCCTTACACTATCTTGTAACTGGTAGATGAGTGGGGTCCGGCCTCCCCTGGGGGCTCTCACCATGGGTTTTTAGTGTTCTTGCCTTGCTGGGGTTTGCTGTGAGTTTTTGTGTTTGCTTAAAATTGAACCTTTGCACTTCTCTTTGTACTGTACTGGGGACGCATCACTGTTTCTAATTATCGATGCTGCCGAACCTCCGGGTTGTCTGCTGAATAGCTGTGTCCTGATTTTTAAATAAAGGTTTTTCAAAAAAAAAAAAAGAAACCTCCCAACCTCCACTAAAATGTCTGGGTCCTCATTGCCATGCAGGGGGTTATATATATTGATGAGTAGGATATTTTGCTGGTGGTCAAATATTAATAGAACCGCCAAAAATTGTGGAAAGTCGATCGGGATCATCTTAACTTTGCTGGCTAAGCCCACCCTCACAAGAGTGACTAGGCCCCCTCTGGCTTTACCACTTACAGAGGGTATGCCCTTGATACTAAAGGACTCAAAGCCTTCCAGAAATAATTCCCCTTTCGAGTCCCATGTCTCCTGCAAGTTGATGATATTGAGGGCTTCAAAGAAGACTACAAAATCGGAAATCCCCTATTTTACCCTGAATGCCTGCAGTATTCCAACACATAAGTTCCGGTGATTGGAGGGCCATCCGGGGTTTGCATAAAGCAAGGTCATATCAGCCTCAGCGATTTTGCAACGAAATAGGAGCACTAGTGAATGGAACTGTGTGGGTATTATGTATTTTTGCCCCCTACCTGGAAAAAGGTGTTCCTCTTTGGCCCACTCCCTCTCTTGAAATGGGCTTATAGAAAAAGACTAGGGGCAGAGCCGCGATTGATCCAGATGAAAAAGTAAGGGATACAAATTTGCTAAGGATTCAACCTGGCCTCTATGAGTTTGCAAAGTTAACCACTAGGCAATCACCATCCATACCCTTGGGGCTGTTCCAGATTCACCCTGCTTGCCTAATCATAATGATTTCCTCAAATAACCACTGATATTGGGGTGTAGAAAGTTTCCCAGATAGCCAGTGTACCACCTTGTTTTTTTATTTGATGATATGACTCTGTTCCAGCTTTTTCTAGTGGGGGTACATTCACCAGAACTAAAATGTAAGGTATACATGCTGGTGGGAGTTGTAAGACTGCCTCATTACACAGGGGACTCAAACATTGTACCTTCGACCACAGAAGAATGGTTAATAATACCCCAGACCTGATGGAAAGCTTGTTCCCTAGAGGGGTTGGATGCCCCTTCCTACCCCTGGAGAGTGCGAAGAAAGAAAAGCCCTGTGACCAGCCACACGATGATTAGACCCAGCAATAGAATTGCGAGGGCATATATGCTCCACCCTGTTCCACTCTTCATGAGCTGATTTGGTCAAAAGATTGAGGATAACCCGGGTGCCCAAACTAGTAGGTACAATGGGGCCCAAGGAGATGGTTGACGGGGGGCTAATCATTGGGTAAGGAGTGAGATTCCAAGTGCACTCGCATGAGCCCAACTTCTTTACTAAGGCCATCTACAAGTCCTTCTAATCTTGATATTCTTTGAGAGTGTCTGTGACCTTCATTACATTCGATTTCGACTTTTTTAGGGCATCTAGCGAGTTGCATGAGCCAGTTACTGATGGCAAATTCCCCCTTCTCCCACTACTCCCTGTGGTATTAGATAGACTACAATCTGAAGTATATATCACTCTAGGTTTTTAGGGTCTTGCCCTGCCGTTTTTTGTAGTATGTGCAGGCTTGTGGTAGTACTGGCTGCCCACCAGTGCAACAGCGGAAGCAGTGTTTTTTTTATTTTTTTATTTTACAGAGTTTTATATGGCGTGAACTTGACCCGAATCGGGTATCAGAGCGCTTTACATAGCACCAGTTGCATTACATGAGGACACATTAATTTTTGTTAGGCACGGGGAGGTTAAGTGAATTGCCCAGAATCACAGGATGCTCAGCATAATTGTCAAGACTCTAACCCAGTTCCCCAGATTCAAGGTCGACCGCCCTAGCTGTTAGGCCAACACCTTGGACTTCGAGAACAAGAGGTGTTTGGCCCTCACATATGGATTGTGTCGGGATCTGCGTGGAATTATCATCTAACCCATATGTGGGAGTAGGGGGGGGGGGGGGGGCAAGGGCTGTTGATTTAATGTTTGGCCCAATTGTACCTCTACACTGGAGATCTCTTCTGAGAGGACTCCTATTGCATTATTCAAAAAGGACAAAATTGTGCTGTTTGACCTGAGGTGCTTATCTTTCATATTACCAGTTTCAGCTTTCCTTTTCCCCATAATTTATGCAACCAACAAGGAACAAACCACTCAATATAAGGAATAATAAACAATAATCAGAAGTCCCCTGGTTGATGGCATGCAATACGCCTCCCAGAATTCGTGGAAAGGGCACTCTGGGCCAAAAGAGTCTCATTAGAGGGGGAGAAGAACGACAACCAAGGCAGCCCTCAACCAGCAGGGCACAGGCAAGAAAAGTTCCGAACAATGGAGATGACGCCTGGGTGCTTGAGCACTTGGGCAAAGAAATCCAACAAACAAGGTCCACAGAGCAGTACAGTTCCATCTGTAGCAGTGGCAGTAGCAATAATGTTGCCCACTTATTTCCCCCCCCCCTGTTCCTGTTGCAGGAGTGGAAATTATGATGAAGGCAGGACTGTGGGATCACTCCTTCACTACTTTGGACCACTCAATTGAATTGTTATTGCTTGCCTGCCTGCTTGATGGTGAGGCCTTGTTTATAGTCTTGGTGTTGGCCTCAGACTGCTTATGTCTAAACTGAACTCCCAATGGATCCCAGTAGTCAAAGCCAGTAACTACACAACAGGGTGCAGCAGCCTGCCCTCTCCTCTCACGACTGCAGAAGGCTTTCAGAGACATTTAGTTGGAATCATTCCAGTCCGAGATACTGCGCTAACACTCTATATAGCTTTTAGCCCAAAACCCACAACCACATCCAGGTAAGCCAAATGCCTGCTGCACCCCCAGCCTATCACAAGCCTGCCACCCTGCCTCACACCTGTGCCTGCCAGTCTCCTTGAGCAGGTTGGGCATAGTGACTACAGCTGGGGAGGCAGCAAAAGTAGTTATGCAAAGTGGCAGAAGAACTGTAAAGTCCATTTACCTTTAAAGGTGTGCTCCACTGCCCCCCCCCCCCCCCTTACTAACAAAGACAACATTTACCAGGGGGGTTGTGTCCGGATCCACAGGAGAGACATGCTCATACTCCGAGGTAGAAGAGATTGGAAATTAAGTGGTCCCCTCGTCGGGCCTCTGGAACACTGTTAGAACTGGGGGTCTCTAGTTGGCTGAGGTAGGTACCTTAGTCCAAATAGGGACCCTTGCTTCTAGTCCGGGAAAGGAGGGACACACTCTTAGATAACCCCTGCTCACCCTCCGGTAGCTTGGCACGAGCAGCCAGGCTTGTATCCAAGGCAATGTGTAGAGTATTTGCAACCACACTCCCAGTAACACAGTGATAACACCACAAATGGACACCACACTGATTTAGGAAAATAGCGGTATCTTTATCAAGAAGAAATACGATGAGACCAAACGATAAAAATATCCAGCATATGCGTATTCGTAATATTTCACTTGGCCGGTTATTAGGCCAACAATCACTTGTAGGTTCTTGCGGTATTAATGAGCAGTTCACGGTGATCTAATGGTGACCTAATGCAATGCTATGCAGTTCATTATGCAGTGCGTAATGTAGAAATAAGACTGTCCTTAATGCAAGTACTAATGCGGATCGTAAAAGCAAGTAAGAATGTAGTTCGTAGTGCACGTACTAATGCGGATCGTAAAAGCGAGTAATCATGCAGTTCGTAGTGCAAGTACTAATGCGAATCGTAAAAACAACTCCGATCTCGGTCCTTGTTAAGGTCAGCGGTTGCCAAAATATGCCCCCAATCCTGTTACAAAGGGAACAAAGTGCGGCTCCCCAATCCGACCTTGGTACTGCCACTCCTCTGCGAGTTCGGGCCGCGAAGCTGACTTGAGCGGAGGCTCGTGCTGCAAATATGGGAATGGCCGAGAGCAGTCTCTCGTAGCACGCACTCCGCCCCAGGCGGCGACACACGTACGCTCACTGGGCGTTACCTGGAGGGGTGCAGTCTCTCTCTCCTCTCCTCGCGGCTTGGGCATCACGCTGTGCGGCTTGGGGTTGGCGGTGGCTGCCCCTCGCAGTGAGAGTCAGGCTACCATGCGACGGCCTCGCAGCTGATCGGCTCCCGGCGCGACTCCGTTGATCTTGGGCAAAGGACCTCGGACCCACGTTGGTGAAGGTTCAAAGGTCTCTCCTTGGCAAATGCAGGCTTGGGCCGGTGGTGGTGATTTCTCATGGCTCCCCCTTGGAACAACGGTCTGGGCTGATGGCGATGATAATCACAGCACTTCTGGTCATGCTGTCGATCGAAGTAGAGCGCAAGCCTGCTCCGGGGCTCATGGTCACGGGGAAATTCTCACGACGGTCTCAGGCTGCAAAAAGCACGCGCACACAGCGTCGCTGAGACACACTTTGAAATTTTTATGTTCCTGAGTTTCCACAACAGGTAGCTAGCTCCTCTCTGGCCTTGGAGATAAGTATGTCAGGACACAGCAAAGGGGGACACAGCACACAGCAAAGTCCCTTGTCCTCTCCTTAGTCAAATCAGCAAACTGCAGGCCATCCCAGAACACACAGCAGGGGCAGTCCTTCTCTTCAGTCTTTTCAGCTGTTCTTCCTTGGCAGAGGTTCCTCTTGATCACAAAGTAATTTCAATCCTTTTTAGGTCGAGGGACCGTCCGGTCTGCCGAAGGCAGAACCGGAAGTCCAGAGATCTTATGTTTCTTAGAGTGGCTATTTAACCCGCCTCTCGTTTTGCTTCTCCTCCATTGGCTGGCTTCCTAAACGGAGGCCAGCCATTGGAGGAGAGAGCCGTCCCTCCAAATAGGCTCCGTCTTTTTCAGATTCGGGGGCCTGCTCCGTGCTGTTCTTTCCACTTTTTAGCCACGCCCTTTTTTAGGCATGTTTTTCTCTCCTCCAGCCAATGGCAAGAGGAGAGAAAAGAAAAACACGCCCCAAATCTGAAACCGCCGCTGCGTTTCTCCGAGGCATTTCTGCTTCGCCTCGGAGAAAGGCAGTGGTGTGCATGTCCTCTCCCCCTGCCTGTCCTCTCCCCCGATCACACTTCCCTGACACATTGTTCATATAATTGGAGTTACATTGTTCGTGTCATTGGAGTTGTGTTTTTACTTGGTTTTCGTTGCTTAGTGTGCAAGCCAACATTCTATGTTTTATTTTGCATCTTTAACAATGGCGGGCGTGCGCATTTCTTTTGTTGTGCGTGGCTCGCCCTTCAATGTGAAGTACTGGTACGTCGCTGCTTCCAGGCAGCTCCAACCTTCTAGACGCTGGTGGAGGCGGGTAGCTCACCACTCGCAGTTCCTTGTGCAGGCCCCTGCACTAGGCATGCTCAGTCTCTGCCGGAGCTCTGGCTGAGCTCTATTGCAACACTCAGAGGCGGCCGCGGTAAAGGCAGATGGACGAGCACGAACAGCAGTCGATTGGTAAGCCGTTAACCCCCATCTACTTTTTGCACGCGTCTGATGGGCAGCAGCTGCTAGTTTCCGCGCTGTCGGATGCGTGTTTCTTTCGCTGCATTGCGCTGCTTTAAGAGCATTCACAGGGAGAGAAATACCAGTAAACAGTTGCCTATTGCATCGTGTTTTGTTTTTATTTCTTCTTTGTAATTCTGAGACGTACAGTAACAACTTGCACAGTTCAGGCAGTTTACCCAGACTTTTGTGTAGTGAACGGCGGTAACGCTGAGAGGAATAGAGCAGCCTTGTTTAGGGAGTGCTCCTCTTGTTGTTTGCATGAAGAAGTATAGCAAGTGTCCGTGCAGATAAAAAGTTTGGTGCAAGCTCCAATGCCTGCCACGTTTGTCTCTGCATATTTTGCATCAGTATCCTCAGTCCACTAAGAAACAAGGCTAGCGGTATCCCTCTAGGACAGCACTGGATTTATCATTACCCTATCACATTTGCTGGTGATGTTTTAAATTCACCCCAAGTGTGCACTCTCGATTAGCACTCGCCAGCACAGTGCTGTTCCATCCTCTGGGGCATATGTAAGAAAACAGCACAAGGTGCACCACTTCACAAAGTACAGTTCAATTTAAATCAGTCCATATCCTTGATGTCTTTCCTTTTCAAAAAATTCTTCTTTAATTTTCATTTGTCATATGAACATTAAAAACATCCAAAGCAGCCGACGCGTTTCGTCCAACTTGGGACTTCTTCAGGGCTGCAAAACAGATTTTATATAAGAAAAACATATATAAATAACACACATACAGACAATGCACAAAGTTGTTTCTATGAGCGGAGTGAACATAACGATATACACACAATAATAAACGATACAAATGGGTACAATTCCTATCAGGATTACAAAAGACATCATTCAACAATTATACAATAATTAAAGTAGTCACCATATCAATAATTATTAAAAATTGATTCAAAAGAGCGTTTTATTGGCACATTGACTAATTAGAGCTACAAATAAGTTGGCCATACAAGGATAGCTCAATCAGTTGACAAATAGGAATATGTAATCAAGCTGTAAGGTTGAAATGACCAGCTCAAATCTTTGTTAGAAAATCATATTTGTTTATTTTAAAGTTTTGAGAGGAACCTCCACAGAGAAAAGGAATAATGGGATATAAAGTCACAATGTTGGGACTTGATAGAGAGCTCAAATTTTGCTAAATGACGTATTTTTGAAACAGCCTGGCACCTGGTCATCACAAATTGAAATCCGCTTGTATCATTCTTTAAATTTGAGTCTCAGAAGAGCGAGTAGTATTCATAATTTAATTGCAAGACTCATTATATTTCCCTATCAAAGTCAGAAAGGCAAAGAAAAAAAGCAAGAAATAAATAAAAAAAATGGGATATGTACCCACCGTGGAACTGATACACCGATATATGTTTTTTCAATAATATTTCGGTGAACACAATTCAATGTCACTAGAGGAAACCAAAAGAGCAGACCGGTGTAAGGGAAGGTGAGTACATAAGTCATCTATAATAATAAACTCTACCCATATTCATCTTGGACAATAAGGCGAAAAGCTAAGCCCATATTAGTCTCCCAGCTATTAATTAATTGGAATCAATATAACATAATAGGAGACTCGGGTGACAAAAAGCGGTTAAAGATTTCCTCAAAAAAGAAATGTGTACTCACATTAACGAGGTAAGTGCCTCGATTTTAAATAAATTAGAGTATCTACTGGGTAGCGTCAAATGGATCACGTCCTTCCAATGTAAATTATATTTCGATTCCGTCCGAGAGTGCGGACAGCAGTATCTGTCTTTAAGATGCCTATAATTAAATCATATACAGAAAAAATCGAATCAAACCGTACCTTCAGTCTTCTCCTACCACTCTGTTCTCACCCACGTTATTGCGGTGCAGAGCCCATACATTGTTCTTCCTTTTCCCATCTCGGCTCCCTCGGTTTGAAGGATGTTCCAGAATGAGAAGAAAATCGGGCCGATGGCACTGCTCATGTGGGACATGAAGTTACTTTAGTTCTTCAATCTCTCTCCTGGGCAGGTCAAACCCTGTTGAAATTTTAGTGCACAAACTTTGAAACGCTGAACTCTCCGGTATTTTTACATCTTTACTTTATTAAAGGCTTGTGGGGCGCGATGTGGCAGTTTAGTACTTCTGTGGTGGGGGGCGTAGTATATAGTATTTATCGTCGATGGCTAGTGGTAGGATTTAGTCCCTCTTCTATGTCTATGGCCTTCCCGGTTTTGGTTCTGAAAATCTGGTCACCCTATTGTTGGAAACATCGTATTTTCTTGTCGATCAATCAGAGCAACAGTCTCGAAGCAATATGTGCCCTTTTGCAAATACGGCTCCTGTCTACTTTTCATAGTATGAACCTGGCACAAGGTTACAAGGGCGCTCTACAAAAGGAACCACATTGCTTTCATTTTTAGATTCACGATTAAGTCTTTTGCCCGGAATCACAGAAAGGTGAGGCGTGGGTGGGGTTTGAACCTCGCGCCCCTTGCTTTAAGGTCGGCCGTTCTAGCTTCGAGGGATCTCACAGCTGCTTTGCAGGTAACCGGAATGTTCAGCTAGGATGCTTTAAACCTACCCTTCCCTTTTATTTAATAAGGTGCGCAGAACAAAATATGTAAGCGGTAAATATTCAATTTTCTTCACTGCACGCAAACTATGGGCGAGTGAGACTATTTCCGTTTCTCTGGGTGTGTATGTGCTTTCCAGTATGGAGCAGCTTTGCTCATTCATTTGCTGGTCGCTGAAGTAAAACGCCTGAAGGCGTATTCTCTCGCTCGTGACTTCTTCAGAGCGCTGCCGTGACAGTGTTATCTATTTCTGTCTCACTCTGGTGCATGTACCTCTCTCTCTATCTCACTACATCACAACATCACTCTATGCTTATATATCACTACCTTACAACATCCCTCTACCTCACTCTCTATCTCACTACCTCACTCTCTATCTACCTCACTCTCTCTCACTACCTCACTCTCTATTTCAATACCTCACTCTCTCTCTCTATCTCACTATCTCACTCTCTCTCTGCTAATGCAATAGGTATCACATATGCAAAAAAAAAAGCGAATGCCAATAGAAATGACTGCCATTTATTTAGGGATACAAAAATGATTAAAAAATGAGCATATAATATTGCCGAGACCATTGCATTGTAAATGCTTGTTCAGGCTTGAGTTCAGGGGTTTCAGCTCTCACATTTATACCCCTAAATGCCTTTGAAGTCTTTGTGTTCAGAGGGCTCTGAGCCCGGTCCAAACCAGACCTGGGTGTCTTCCTGCCAGTGGACACCCTCTTCCTTTGATAGTGAGGGTCTGGGCCCCAGACGCTCCACAGGAGGTGGAGCCATCCTTTGGTGGCAGCAACATAGCCCTCTTCACATCCAGGGGGCTACTTCTCCCCCCACATAAAATGCATGCCAGGCTGTTGCTGTCTCACCTACTCCTCCCCGGTGTCAGGACACTCCCCAGACCCTGTCACATCCAAACCCAGACAGTCAATACACAACCATGCAGAGGCACACAGGATGGTTTAAGATAAGAAACCAGCCACTTCTAAAAGCGTGGTTTCTAAACCCACAATTTAAAAACCATCTTCACAAAAAGAGGTGTTATTAAATTCTGAGTTAAGGCACACTAAACTCCATCCCTCCATCTTATGCCTATAGGAAGATATGCTGGGACACAACATTCCCCATTCTGTCCTATGGGCAAGATAGCCTTGCAACAGTAAAAAACGAATTTGGCAGTATTTCACTGTCAGGACATGGTACACACCTCAGTACATGTCCTACTTTTCACATACACTGCACCCTGCCCAGGCGGGTACCTTGGGCCTAGCCCAGGGGTGTCTGATGTGCATAAAAAGGGAAGGGTAAGGCCTGGCAAGTGGGAGCACTTGTCAGAACAACAAGGCAGTTAACAAACTGTGCGCAGGCACTGCAATGGCCAGCCTGAGATCTCTTTTTAGGGCTACTTGTGTGGGTGCCACAATTAGTGCTGCAGGCCCACTAGTAGAATTTGCATTACCAGCCCTGGCACACTGCACTTTACTAGGGACTTCACTAGTAAGACAAACATAGAAATTATGGACAACCAATTACCGTAACTCTTTATACAGGGAGCACTTGCACTTTGACACTGATCAGCAGTGGCAAAGTGCCCAAAGCATCTAAGTCAACAACATCATGTCAGGTCAGAAAAAGGTCTAGAAGGAAGGCAAATAGTTTAAGGAACTTTACCCAAAAAGGGCCAAGTCCAACAAACACTAAAATGCCAGCCCCAAAGTGCTCCTTGGCTTCCCTTCATGGCTGCCTCGTCCTCGCACTGAATTGCATGTGGGCAGGCACAAGCGCAGCATCAGGGGGAGGGGCCTGATCACATTCCTTGATGGGTTGCATCAGCAGATTCATGAGTGGGACTCCTCCCCCAAGTCCTACCCTCTTACTTCCAACGTTGGCGCATTCCACAAATAGCTCTGTCCCCCCCCCCCCCCCCCCAAAATGCTCAAACTTTGTGTCCGTTAGACCTGACAGCCTTAGGGTGGTCTCCTTCCCCCCACTTTTGCCTACCTCCTCAACTTTTCTGACATCGTTTTTGCTGGCTTTAGGCCTCTGTGCACTTAACAAAGCTACCTAGGGCTATTTCATATGTCACCCCTAGTAGGCGCTGGACAACCCACAGGGCAGGGTTCAATGTATTTAAATAGCAGGACATGTACATTTAAGTTTTACATTCCCTGGTAGTGAAAAACTCTCATGTTTGTTTTTCCCTACTTCAAGGCCGATCTCTCCCATAGGATAACTTTAGGATTACCTTATTAAATTCTAGAAGTGTAATTCCCAGTTGCGAAAAGATAGACTTTTCAAGTTTTGTGTCTCTGGACTCCCAATTTAATATCACAGCTTGTGGTAAAGTCAAGACTTTGAATTGCAAGTCTGAATATGCCACATTTGGAAAGTTTGCATTTTCTTACTTTGGCCATTTGGTCCCTGCTGCCTGTTTCTGATGCATGTCTGGGGGAGGGTGAAAGCTGGGCTTTGTGTATTCCCTCTAGACAGCCACATACAATGGGAGCTTTGGTGTGACTCGATGGGCCATCCTGGTAGGACGGGAGAGAGCAGTTGGGCACAACCTCACACTTGCACCTCAGTGGTCCAGGAAATGATCTTATTGAAGAACTCCCTCCATCGGGATTACTAGGATGTCAAGTCCACTCAGGTGTTGTTGTCCTACCAGGGTGGGGAGTGGTAGCCTATGATGAAGCATGTCACATTATGTGAGTGAGGCTTCCTCTTCTAATAAAAATGGTCCCTTTTCTCCTCCTGTGCTTACCCCGATCCATGCCAGACTCTTGGTAATTTAGATATTAGTGATTTGTACCATAAAACTGATAAAAAAAGCATTGTAGAAGCCACTATACCTTTGTGTTTTGGCTATTCACTTTGGGAGGATGTGTGGTGGCATACACTCCCCTTTTGTGTTTTGAGAACTATGAATTAATTGGTCCGAGATCTTTGCTTACATTTTTAGACCTCTCCCGTTCCTTCCACACATGGTTAACATCTTCACTCTGATCCTGGTAGCCCCCTCATGGGCCAGACAACCACGGTATGCAACACTTCTTGAGATGTTATTTAGCCCGCATGAGAGGCTCCACAACTTGCTGGACATTCTCACCAGGAACCAAGGTCAGATCAGACACTCGGATCCCATCCAACTCAATCTAGCAATCTGGCACCTGAGATTCTAGAATTCGGTTTCCTGCATCTTCTGCAGAGGGGGCATAGAGTTATTGTGAGGGTCCCGCAGACCTAGTACACAAGCCTGCTTTACAAAAAATGGAAGAGATTTGTCCATTATTGCATCTCTAAATGTCTTGACCCTCTTAACCCACAGTCAAAACGTCATGCGTTACATGCTCCATCTACAAATATCAGGCTTTGAATATTCTTCCATAAGTCTCCATGTATCAGCCTTAGCCGCTTACATGCAAAACTGTAACCTTGTAATTAAAGCATTTAGGGAGGGCCCCAAAAGGATCATACCACTCACAGTCCCCTTCTCTGGTGTGGAATTTCCATGTGGTCCTTACTAGACTCGCGTGTCCCACCCTTTGAGCCCTTTACATTCTTGGCCTCACCAGTTCTTTTCTTGAAAAGTAGCTTTCCTTGTAGCCATGGCATTCTACAGAAACATCAGTGAGTTACAGGCCCTATCACTACAGGAACTCCTCTTTCAAGTACACAGGGACAGCGTTGTACTCAGAACCAACCCGAAGTTCCTCCCCATTTCATCTAAACTAAGCCATTGAGTTCCCAGTCTTCTTTTTTCAGCCAGACTCAGTAGCAGAAAGAGCCCTTCACACACACTAGATGTCAAACAGGCTCTCATACCATATTGCCAGGTTGAAGTCCTTTCCTAAAGTGGACAAACTGTTTGTTTGTATCCTTTGCTAAACCACATACGGTCCATCCTATTTGTAAGGTGGGGAAGATAGATATTTAAATGTATCCAAACTTGCTATTGCAAATACAAAAGAGCACTCCCTGTTACCCACTGGGGCACACACTACACACAAAAAGGCAGCAACTGTTTTAAAGACCTTTTTTTCAGATGTCTGCATCATTCACACACTAGTCCTCGTTGCAGCAAAGTACTGTTTTGAAGTGTATTCAGAGCATGTATATCTACAGCAACAGATTATATGAACAGAAAATGTTACCCTGTAATCTTCTGTTCGTAGTGTGTAGTGCTGTAGATTCACATTCGGCCACCCTCCTTCCCGAAAGCCTGTGGCTCTATTTCTATGAACAGAAAATGTTACTTAACCTACAGACATATGTTTGTAGCATGTAGTGCTGTAGATTTACATATTTGTCATACTCTAGCCCTCTAGTGTTAGGCTCAGACATTTGCAAGTTGTTTTTTCGGTTTTTCTTCTAGGAAAGTGTTTTGAGTCATGGGATAGTACACTGTGACTCCACCCTTAGTTGGCAATGCGCCTGGGCAATGACTCTGTTCGATTATTTTGACACAGAGGGTGAGAGCATTATGGAGTGTCGATTGAATGCAATACAGCGCACATGTGCGTTATGAAAAAGGAAATAAGATAAAATGAGTCTCTCCACTTCTAAACCTGCTCCTTTACTCTGCAGGTCCTGCATGGTGACCATTTAGAGAGCCTGCACTAGAGCGTCTAATTGCTGCTGTTTTTTAAACAGTTTGACACTAAATCAGCACCACACTCACTTATTGCTCCATGGACTTTGAATGAACTTTCTAGTCTGAGAATAATCTCCATATGGTTTGTCAAGAACAGTCTTTATTCACCCTTTCCTCTGATCCATCCCTTACATGCAGGTGATTTGCTTGGGAGTCTCATCATTCCCTGGCCAGTTTTGAAAACTGCATGAGGAAAGTGGTTTACTGCTCAGTGCCACTATAATGAATGCTGTTGTCTTTGGATGTCATCCACTGAAGTCAATTTGGCCTTCTCTTGTGCCTCTTTTCTAAGCTTGAGATGCTACGATACCATCCAAAGTCAAGCAGATAGACTACTTCCCGACACTGAAATGCCACAGATCACCAATATTGTTTAAATGCTTTTTGGTAGAAGCACCATGCATTAGATATGCTTCCTTTGTTCGCCTAAAAGATGGACACAGAGGAACAAGTCCTTATGGATCTCCACGCTGAAGATCAATTTACAGAGCATTGCAGTAGTCCAATGTTAATCCTTACCAGCTCCAAGAAATGCAATGTCTGGTCTTGGACTGACGTTTATGGATTCTTTCCATCTCAGCAGTAACTACACCAGTTGCCTCTGGAAGGCAAATCTGATTTGAAAATTGCCTGTCTGGCATTTGAATACCTTCACAGAATCCTTCTGCAAGATTCAAGGAGTTGTTACCGGACTCCTAGCACTCTGCGGTTGTTGCCCCAAAGTGTTATCAGTGATCCCCACTGGACAATGACAAAATATGCAATTCTGTTCTCATTCCAAGCTCCTCCTCTTTGGAATAAGCCAGCACATGACGAGGGCAGTGCCTGTTCTGTAAGATGTTCTGTAGGATGCTTAAAACCTTTGTTCTGTTTTTCCCTTCTCTATTACATCAAATGATTAAGCATAGGGACATTTTAGTCCCATAAGTTTGATTTATAAATATAGGCCCATGCACTCAACGAAAACTTCAATGATTAAGAAGAACCACTAAAAGAAATGTTGGCCTCCATGAGCGCCATATTGGATGATCATTGTAGAGAAGGGGGTGGGCTAAATTCACTCCACTGCAACAATATCCGCTATCTTCACAGCAGCCTATAGTGGCTCCATCAGGCCTACTGTGTGCTTTGCTTTTCCATCCTCCTTCTTACCATTAGTTTTCAAAGGTAATAGATACTCCTGGCCCAACAACCAAGAGCCTGAACAAAATTCAGTAGATAGACTTTGACCTTCCCTAGTGAACCTTATATTGATTGACAGTGCAAGCACACTTCACCTCAAAAAATTCAGCCAGAGACATAAAAGGGGAGTATTCTCCACTACCTACTAAGACGTAGCGAAGCAGTTCCACAATTTGGGGGCTTCTGGTATGGATCTGATGCAGAAGAATTAACAAAGGTTGTCTCATGTCCTTTTGTGTCCAAATAAAGGAGCTTCAAATTGCAGTGTTCCCCACTAGTTAAAACGAGTGGTATGCTATATGTTTTCTTTACCACTTGAAAGCGGTCAATAGAATCAATCTAAAGTGCAGAAACTGATGCTTGAATGTTCATGATGTCTTGCTTGAATTGGTCGATTTGTGTTTGGACACCATCACTTAAACTGAGAAGGCCGTAATAATTTAAGGCAGGAATGCACGTTACTGCAGTGTAAGTGCAAAATATTCAGATGTTCCCATCAGCTGACTAGTCTATAATATCAAAGCCATAAGCCAAACTCTGTCAAAACAAGGTTTAGCCTGGTGGATAGAATTGTGTCTAATATTCTGTTAGACACAATATTATATTGTTGATTTCGAAAGAAGCAGACCTCTGTGGGAAAGTAACAGCCTGCTTTACAAAGAGAGAAGCAGCTACTGCAGCCATGCGGCAAACACTGCTTTCAAGCAGATCTGCCAGGAAGCGACATGGCCAATGGTTCCACACTTTTAGAAAGCACTAATGTTTGGATTAAACGCTACCGAAAATTCAGAAGTTGGATTGGTTGCGTAAAACAACTTGGGGAAGGCCTCATGTTACTCTCCCTTGCATAAACACATGTTTGCAGTGGCGGCTGGTGACATTTGAAAGTGGTGTGGCGTAAAATAATTATCACACTGCACTGTGGCAACCGAGCGTAGCAAGCGAGCCTGAACAACCTACAGTGGGGTTGGGGGGGGTTTGAAACGTAAGGTGGTTGAACATGTGGTCATGCCTCTACATCTACTTTTCCGTGACTTATTTTAACAAATTCAGAAATTACATTTTATCACTTTTGTATTTACGCTTGAAGTACTTAAGTTTACATATCAAAAGAAAAAATGTTGCATTTTTACAATTTTACTGATTTTGTTACCCATATTGGCATATAAACACCAGCTACGCTGTTAAACAGTTTTCAGGTGGCAAGGATCAAAACAAACACAACACACTTCAACCACACACCGTATGCAGTGTAGCATGCTACCCACGTAGGCAAGCTCACATAAGGGTAGTACGCACTATATAAATGCTGCAATATAATACATACTATTCGCAGCAGCCCAACAGCATGTACCAATGCTCTACCTCACCTGTGTGGGTACATGGCGAACTTTAATTTTCTGTGATTCAACCTGAGCTCACCAACACAGAGGGTTAAACCACAAGCGGGCAACCGTGCATTAATTTTATTATTGCATAAATAGTTTTCCCCAGGATGTCTGAGAGAAACAGGAAAGCATGCAGACATAGGCCTAACCTCCAAGCCGGAACTGCGTGCCTGCATTTTATCAGAGGTGAAATGAGATGCAAATGCATGCATTTGACGCAAAGATCTGCCGTGGAGGGAACGAATGAGGGGTGACATTTCTGCTGACATGCCTGGCTACAGGTGAAATAATTGTAACCGCGCGTGCAAAACAAACAGGCCGGGCTGAGTGGAAATGCACGAGGCTATTTTAAGCAACACAGACCGAGAAACGTAGTGGTATCAAAATGCCTGTAACACAAATCAATCGAATCTTCAAGAGAGCAGTATATTGTGCAGTTTTTTTTTTAAGAAAGTGGTAGGGATATGCTTTTAATCTACTCTCATGATTCCACCTCCAAGCAGTGCCAGGGCGGGAAACCATCAGCGTCATTGCTACCTCGGGCTACAAGTGATAATAAAGCCAGCCTATTGCTACTATTGAGTCAAGCGGCATATATTGACAGCATTCATTCCCTTTGTCTCTCTGATCTCCACACTCAGATGACGTCTCACCCAAGATATGTCTCGTGCTGACTCTGGCTGACATCATCGACCTATTATCCCTCGGGGCAGATCGATGTCAGCTTCAAGCTATAATGAGGAAATGGTAGTCGGTAATTTATACATGCGCTCTCCTCCCTTGTTATTATATGCAAATTGCAGCGCGTGCTGGAGTGGCAGTTCAGCTCTTCTCTGTCATTATGGCTGTGACGCTATGCGTGTTTCGCACCCTACGAAACCGAGGCACCAATTACCTATTGGCACAAGCCTACACAAAGATCTTAAACAGGTTAATTGAGATATAAAACCTTTATGCGCGTTCCGCTATGTAATGAAACTTCACGCGCGCTTTGAACACAAGCGCGGCCTCAACTGAAGCCACGTGAGGGAGCAACAGCACACGACTGAAGATTTTGTTTTTATATGCCAAGCACAATAAATACTCAATGCCTTGGAAAATATGCCAAACAGCTGCAAGAAGTGTCTGCAAACACTTCAGGGTGTAGTTTCAGGGGCCTAGCGATCTGCATTAAGCAGGGGCAGTTGAACTGGCCCCATGATCAGTCGCGACTCGTGGGGGATGTCGCGCGGGGGTAAATAACGTAATAAAATGATTTTATTAAAAAAAAATCCTACCTGAGCAGGTCCGCGCCGCCTCGGGTCCGTTCTGGAATCTGGCGCCTACACTGGAACAGCCCATCACTGCTGGCAAGACCCCTCTCTGCCAATCCTGGCGCTGGAGCAGCTCCAGGATTGGCTTAGAGCAGGCTTACGCTCCGCCCGCCTGCCCATTAGGAGACCGAGGGTTGAGCCTTGGCTCAACCCTCGCTCTCCTAATGGGCATGCGCCAGCCTGTGGAAACACTAGTGCGCATGACTGGGCACGGTGCAAAATTCGCCCTCCGTCCCCACTCATGCGCACTTGTGTGCTGCTGCCTGTTGCCAGTTGCCACAGACAATACCTGTCAGTCAACATGACTCCAGACCGCCCACCTCCTTCAAACTCCGAAGGGGTTGGTCGGTCCGACGTCATACTGACTGACATGATTGTCAGTTCTCCCTCGGAGTCTCTGAATTTAAGTTCAGAGACGCCGAGGGAGCTGCGGGTGCGGGCGGGGGGGCATCGCCCCAACGCCCCCAATGGACGCACCGCCACTGCATGTTTGTTATTATATTTGAAGAGTATTTGATTTGGAAAAAGAACAATATCGAAGAAGGTAAATTGCCTGTAATATGATTTCTAGCATTTGCATCTTTCGTTCAAAGCACCCTACCCTGCATCTGGCCGAATGTGATCTGGAGTGTAGATTTGTCAGAGGTGGTGTATGCCACTCGATAGTCCCCATGTCTTAAGCAGAATGGGCAGTACCTGTGGCATGTTGAGGCAGGGAAGGCTCCTCCGCTTAGCTGGAGGCGCGTCGCCCCCCTGCCTTCAGCACTGTAAAAAAAGTAAAAATAAAATGATAATATTATCACTTATTTGTCTGTGTGGCCGCAGCTTTATGGGCGGGACGGGCGTGTCTGCTCTACTCACAGGGCAGGGTTTGCCCACACCAAGTGAGCATGAATGTTAGGCTGGCCAAACACTCATGCACACTTTGCATGTTATCCATTCGGGCTGCATTACAGCCTGGGTGGAGAACATGCCCCAGTTTCCCTTTCCCTAGCTGAGCGCCCAACCACAGCTCTCAGATAAATCACCCCACCCCTCAATGCTATTTAAGAGCAACCACCACTGTTTAGAGATGCAGCTGATAGTGTGTCGGTTGTAGTTTCTGGGATCAATTGAAGACCGGTTGAGGTATATTTTCAGAGTTTCTTTTTCCAGTGGTAGTTGCTTATGTTGTGTAGTCAACGTGTTACTAGAGCGTTATCAGTTTTGGAATGCTAATTATTTGCTTCTCTACTATATCCTCCACTTACAGCAGTTGTACCTTGTGGAGGACGGCTCAGTCTAACGTATCTCCTACCACCCCCTTTCTCTCTCAATATGGAAAAAGACTGACCCACTTGCCATTCCTATCCATACGAAAAATGAAACTGTCCTTTAGTGAAAAAGAAGTCCTCCTCATCATTTCTACTGTAGTGTGGTCTCAAATGAGACTTGTGGTGGAGATGATAGCAGGTTTCTTTAAAATGAGATCTAGGAGGATACTAAGGCTCTTTGACCCCTCATTACCTGTTGTGCGGGGAAACCACACTGGTATTACTGCACCTCAAGGTACCTGTTCTGTAGGGTATGGTAATACTGCAGCATTCCGGGTTGTTTCTTAGGAGTTGGGAATGCCTGCAGGGATTGGAGTTTGCACATCAAGTTTTCCCATATTCTGGACTCTCTTCATCACGCACATTTCATCAGTTTTATCCTGGCAACATGTGTTTGGGGGGGACACTCTGGAGGTACGTTATTCCTACACAGTTTATCATCCATAATTCCTGTTATTGGTTGAATCGTGATTCATTGTTACAGCTGCCTGACACACTGAGTTCTGTGTCCTGTGTTTTGTCCTTCCTGACAAATAGCCTGAGATCTGGTTCTTGTGGCCGATGGTTCAGCTCACTTGGAAGCCTCCAAGTAATTTATCTGTTCCGTCACATGGTGAAAATGACTAGCTTCCACAGCCAACATGTCAAACAACACAGAGCACTGTTAATCAGAAGGCTCTTGGAGGTGGTATATACACTTTTAGGGAACACCCGATGAGTCGTCTTTGACTCAAATAATTCAATTTGTTGAAGGTCATTTTCCTTTGAGACTGAACCATTCCATGGCAGTCAATAAAAAGCTGGCAAGCATAATCAGGGGTGGCGAAGGTGCGTCGCCCCACTGGCTCCGGAGCCAGCAGCTGAAAAATTAAACAATATTTTAATATTGGTTTTATTTTTCAGTTGCTGGCTAAGCCAGCGCTGAAGGGAGGAGCGGGGCCAGGGCCCATGCACACTTAGGTTTCTCCAGCCCGGCTGTATTGAACAGTGGAGAAACAGCACAGACTCCCTGTATTGAGCAGTGCGTCAAAGCAACCTGCTCTGACTAATCCCTGTGCTGTTCTTATAACATGATTGAACAGGGATTCTGATGCTGCCTCAGTGCCTTCTGGGACAAAGAAGACCAAAGCGCAAAGCAGGAGGTGCCTGGCAGCTCCATGTAAGTATCTATTTTTTTGTGTGTAAATATTATTAACCCTAGTGAGCTTCCCCCCAACCCCTCTATCCGCCTGCCACTGTTTAATGACACTATCCAACTGTCAAAAAATATTAAGGGACAAAGTAGTTAATGCCATAGCAACCAGCAGCTAAATAGATTTTTGTGGGGCCGGCATTGAAAATAGGCTAGTCTTACCAGTAACTATGTACTAGCTTTTGACAGCACAGCTTGCTCACAGTTTCCATGGACGCTCTCTACAAATTACATCAGTTCTGTGGTAAACAATGAATGCATGCATAGAGCAACGCTTGAGTTTAATTTTAATATTTATTCTTAAGTAAATCTGCTTGCAAGCAAGGAGAAATTAGTTTGCACCATTTTGGCATCTATGAAATATTTTTGGATTGGGAGCTAGTTGATGTCCTGCCCTCGATTCCTCTCATACACAAGATAGTTCCTACGATCAAGAACAGCAATACATGAGCGCAATCTATAGAACAAGCATGAGCTTACTGATTGCTAATTACAGCGGACAACTTTTTAATTCCTGCCGATCCTATAGTCACTCTTCCTTTATCAGCATCTCCTCTCTCATTTCAGAGGCAACACTGTGATTTTCATGCGTAGGTTTATTTGTTATGTTGTGTGTTAATGGACAAGCAGCAATGCCTCTCTTACAGACTCCAGACACTTGCCATTGCCAGACCCTGTTCGGGGTCCACAGGGCAGACAGGGGCAACTGTACCCAAACTGTAGTGATCAATATTGTTTGCTACTGGCATCCTGGGTCCCGTTGTACTATGACTCTGCAAAATAGGTCAAATATGAGCCTTTCCACAATGGACTCTCATGGTAGCAAGGGTGAGCTGTCTGTATTCTCAGGGAGGCAGCTTGGGAGGCAAGAGGTCTGAGCTCGCCAGTCAACCAACAAATACTATAAATTAATGTACAGTCACTTATCGTTTATATAAAAGAAAGTACTTTAACCAAGCAGCAGAACTAAATACTACAGAGTTCAATTGGATTAACAAATGCAAGGTAGTACTCCTGGTTTATGTCTCAAGCAAGTGCTGCACACCCTTTCTTCAGTAGTCTCTTCCCAATAGGGGAATCGTAGTAATTATAGACCTTAGTACGCTATGAGCCGAGGCATTGTCATACCCTTTTTGAGCAGCCTCGGGGCAGGCTGGAATTGCTGGCCTTAACCATGGTGGTTGAGACCATTGGCCACTGATGTCCTACTATGGCTCTGTAAACTAGGCCAAGTACAGCTTCTTTTGCATTTTGACTCAGTAAAGCAAGGCCAAGCTGTCACAGGCTTTGCATTGAGATAGTGCGGGATGCTCTAAGTCCGGGCTCTACAGTCAACCCACAGACCCAATAAAGTGTATTTCTATGCCCAGCCCAGTGCTTGTTTTTGTAAAAAAGTACTTTAATTACACAGTCTTATGAAATACTATACACCTCAATAGCTATATAATTGAGTCTTGTGTCTCTGGATGCTCTCTCCTGTAGGCGATGCAACCATCCAGCCTGCCCCCCTTCCAGGGCTGTCCCAGTTCTTGGTCACCCTTGCTCTAAGGACAATCAGTAGTAGCGTGTATTTGGCTCGGGTTCAATCTCGCTTACTCACAGTTCACCAGATGCGAAGTTGGTTTATTTTACTCTTTCATTTGTATGAAGACCGTTGTGAGTTCTTTCAGCTGCTGTCTTCCACTCCCTGGCATATTCTCACACGCTCCCACATGCTGGTGAAAAAGCGCAGAGAACTGGCAGTTTGTTGTTGCAGTCTATCAGGTTGGGTGCGGGCTGCGTTCAATACCTCAGGGTCGCAGCAACATGTTTTGCCATCCTGAGATGGCTGCGTAAAATCATTTGGATGCTACCCCCTACCACTCAAAAAACCGTGATCCATGCGCTCATAACCTCAAGGCTGGACTACGGAAACATCTTGTTACTTGGTGCTAATAAGACTGTAACCCGTAAGCTGCAGCTTGTGCAAAATGCTGCAGTTAGACTTCTATGTAAAATTCCTAGAAGTTCGCACATTTCTGGTTACATTCGTGATTTGCACTGGCTCAGAGTGGCTAGTCGCATAAAATTTTAAAGCATTAAGTTTTATGTTTAAGATAAGACAGGGCTTAGCGCCTCCGTATCTGCGTTCTCTTGTCAGCCCTTATATTCCCATACGTCACCTTCGCTCCTCCACGCAGGAGAAATTCACGATCCCTCGCTTTAGTCTTGCCAGGATCGGTGGCAGATCCTTTTCCTACCTTGGCCCTTCCCTCTGGAACTCCTTGCCACTCACCATTCGCAAAGAAACCAACTACTCCTGTTTCCGAAGATCCATAAAGACCTGGCTTTTCAACCAATAATCTTTCCCGTGTACCTCATTAGTCTGTTTCACTGCCATCTTGGCGCCGGGAAACCCTTTTTGGGTAGCTGTCGCGCCTTATAAATTTAATTATTATTATTATTATTATTATTATTATTATTACCTGCGCCCTGCTGACTGTTCATGGTTGCTGCACTAAGTTCAGTAAGGTTGCTTGAGGGCCCGGAAACATGGGCAGTACTGAAAACATGCTCAGGACCCAGTTGTGGTGACCTGGATAGTCGATATCTCACCCACAGCAAGTGCAGCCATATCTGTCCAGGCTGACTGTTTCGCAGATTCAGTCCTGATGGGGCATCAGTAGATCGAATTTGCAGCCCCTCTCGAGCCTTCAGCAATTTGACCGTTTCAGCCCAATAGGGCCTTCTGATGTAACGCAATTACAGCTCGGATTATACCATCAGAAATCATATGATCTCCGTTCCTGCCAGGAACCGGAAGCAGAGTCTGTGGAGGGCCAGAGGCTCCAGGATTATCCCAAATCACTCTCAGGCAGTCATCTTCTCCGTGGGCATCCCACACTCTCCATGTACGTGCTGGCCCTTGCTCTTTCCAAGACAGTCTCTCCTCCTGAAGGGCAAGACAGGCGTATTCCCACTCTCAGCAGACAGGCAGGCTGGATTTGCTTCCCACTTCCATATACAACTTCCAACAGGGGTCAAGTATTCCTCTCAGGTAACACTGAGGCTGTTACCATCATGAAGCAACTAGAACAAAGGCACGCGGTGTTTTGAGGTTTCTGTGCCTGGCTATCTTCAGGCAAACTAATGCAATTGGGAAAAGACAAAAGAGCAAGCTTCATCAAGAGACTTCTTCATCTTTAATGACAGTCTGCCGTCGCAGTCCTCACACCTAACATCCACCAAATGGCAGTATTCAGGAATACTAATCAGTAGCCCCTTGCTTATCCAAAGGCCTCATAAAATATCTGAAGTAGCCCTGTCTCCATTCCCCTCACTTCACTGTTTGTGGCTCCTCCCTCTGTCTGCAGGAATGTAAGCAATACACTTGCACTATGTCGGAGCACTGTCCGCTAGCTCCTTGTGCTAAGCCAGGGCTATTCAAATGGATCCCATTGTCCTCCAAACTCTGACTCATTCACACACCAGTCATGTGCTACATTTTCCACACATGCAACCATGCTAACACACACTGTGATGTCAAGGCAAAGGCCTAGGAGGCTCATAGAAACAGACCTTTACACTGGTGGGCCTATAAGCTTCAAGCCTAGTGACTTGGATAAGAAGGTCTGATCACACTGTTGGTTCCTTTAAGCATGGTATGCTGCTGCCACCACTGCTCTATATTCTAAACCCTTGACAGGAACAGTAGGCCATTGAGGACATGCATGGTGCGTCCATATAAGTCACAAGAAAGGTCTACGACCTCTCATAGGCATGGACAGATCCAGGCCTCTGTACACATACTTCTATTAGCGTGAGGCCAGGGTGAAAATAAAAAGTCAGAACATCAGATATACATGCAGTCTGTCAGTAAGGGCAAGGGAACACACCCATGTACCATGCAGGGGAAATTCCCATTTCAATAAGCTTGAATTGGGCACTGATGTGGATTATTTCACTTTGGTTCCCATGAATTTAGATATGCAACTCAGTTAAACAGTTCTTACCCCAGGTATTGATTTAGGCAGAAAAGCAGAAAATCTCAAATCCATGCGCTAGATTCCTCAGTACACATTGTAGTCCATTGTTCTATTTGCAGGCAAAGGCCTGCTCTAGTGGCTCAATTTTTCCGAAGATAGTGAATGCAGTGGGTGCAATCTACGTCATCGGCTTGCATAGCGGTCTCCCTTTGGAACAGGAACCAATGGACGAGTTCAGCACATCCAGTTCTGGGATAGCAGCATGGCAACTTCAGCAGTGCAGATGTGTCCTACATCAAGGTAGTTGCGTCCCTCCCCGACCCCATTGCCAGTTAGTCAGTGTTCGTTTGTTCAGCAAGAACAGCATTCCCAAGCTGACAGGCTCCTATTCGGTGTGGATAACTGATTCCTACTCATTGGTGGTAAGAAACAAAACACCTTGTCCTAACTGGATTTAGTTTAACCAACAGAATGTTTTCACACACTTTTGTGAATTGAAACAACAAAAATGGGGCTTTACAAATTGCCTATTATTCAAAAAAACTTTTTGTTTATTTCACATTCTTTTTTTTGTGTGATAAAGACAGAGCAACTGTACATAATACAAACATATATATTCAATATAAATGACAATACATTAAATAGCACCCTAGCAAATTTAAACATTCAATCATCTAACACACTTGGCCAATCCATTCATACCAAAAGCTGACTCATACTAAACTAAACTAAATGGTCCTTACACCACTACTCCCTTTTGGGCGTAGATTGTTGTTCGTGTTTCAAACGTATTAAGACATTTACTTTCTTAACCCCTTCCATGCGGCGCGGATTCCCCCGCGGTGCTGACCGTTGCTTGCGCGGGCGTGGTCATGACGGAACGGTTCCGTCATGAGCACAGCTCAACCGACGCTCATGACGGAACCGTTCCGTCATGAGCACCGAAGGGGTTAATAAACACTTCAAATCCCACATAAACATCAAGGGCAAGACTTTTGTGTGGAGTGTGTGAAGGACCGACTGGTCTACGCGTTTCAAACCTCTATCATTGTGAGGTTCTCATCAGGACCAATATTAGTGATAGATGATTGAATGTTTAAATTTGCTAGGGTGCTATTTAATGTATTGTCATTTATATTGAATATATATGTTTGTATTATGTACAGTTGCTCTGTCTTTATCACACAAAAAAAGAATGTGAAATAAACAAAAAGTTTTTTTGAATAATAGGCAATTTGTAAAGCCCCATTTTTGTTGTTTCAATTCACAAAAGTGTGTGAAAACATTCTGTTGGTTAAACTAAATCCAGTTAGGACAAGGTGTTTTGTTTCTTAGTGTTTTCGGCTCAGTTCTGCTGGTCATTTGAGCCAAAGCCCAGTTTTGGTTTGTAGCATCTTGTGCGGGCGCGGGCTCGCGAGGCTATATCTGTGGTATCAGTGAGTAAGTCACCACGGGATTGTGATAACTTTTGTTGTTATGAGACAAGTGCGGTGTGTGTATTATATGTTTGTCTATTTGTCTTTCACTGATTGTCTTTTGTGCAAACACGTTTTCGACTTCACCCTATGAGACAGTTGTGCGATGGCAGAAAAAGATGCCTTCGCCTACAGTGAGGAACATATCCAGAACTTAATCCGAGAACCCCCCGTCTTTGCTTCAGCTACCTTAAGTGCCACTGCAAAAACTCAGAACGAATCTGACAAACTCATTCGATTACGCAAAAAACAAATTAGGACAGACTTACATGGCCATTTCCTATTACAACATCTTAAAGAAGGAACAATTCCATCAGGTTTACAGATACGAAATATTCCAGTAGTTTTTATCGATGACCCGATATATAAGAAAGGATACAGCTGTATTGAGACTAAATGCAGCCGGGATTTAATGGTGCTGACCGTCGAAACAGCCCATAGGGTGTCATTGGTACAACTGCAAGAAATAGCCGACCTGGAAGCAGAAGTCAGAAACAACCAAAGTCTCACTGACGCCAAAACGTTACTTGAAAAAGTTGAGAAGGAGATATCGGAGTTCAAAGACTACACGGTCATTCAAAAAAGTAACAAATTTGAGGCGGACAAAAAGAATTTCTCTTTGGAATCTACATACCCGTACTTAAATAAAGATTTCTACAGTAATAACGAATCGAGAAATTATTTGCAAAATTACAGAGGACGTTCAAGAAAGAAATTCATCACCTTCTCTGACACAACATCTTCATCTTCAGGGGGTGAGTCGGAGGACAATACAGGGACAAACATAAACCCAAGACTAAAACAACAAAACCAGGATCAACAAATTAACCAAGGACCACATTTTTTAGCCCGGGGCCAGAGGCAGGGCAGAGGCCGCTTACGCTATTCGCAGCCATGGGAAATGAGGACTCGACGCCAATACTACAGGAGCTAGTTCCATCACCTGTATTCAATCTGTCCGAAAAAATCTTGACTGAAGCAGAATTGTCTGTTTTATCTAAAGGATTAGGATTTGTACCATCTAGACAAACGGACTTTGTTAAACTGAAGCTAGAAATAATAGAATTTTGTCGAAAGTTGCGGCTCAAAATATTTTTTCAGGATAGCCCCGAGACTTCCTCAACAGAGACAACAGGACTAAGGAGAAAATCCTTGTTTTGCCAATCAGGCCCAAAAATTCCCAAAGAAATCAACACTTTCGAAAAGACTATCCTTTCTGGGATACAAACAATTGAAAAGAAGAAAAGCTATATCAGATACAATCTGGCTAAACAAGAGAAAGAAGCTTTGCTGACACTCAAAAATGATACATCAGTGGTAGTGAAACAAGCGGACAAAGGAGGTGCAGTGGTGATTTGGGACCTAAATAAATATAAGAAAGAGGCGTTGCGTCAGCTAGAGGATGGCAGCTGTTATCGGAAAATTTCAAAGGACCCAACTAAGGAGCTTCAAAATCAACTCTTTCAAATTATTGAAGAAGGTTACACACAAGGTTTCGTTGGTCCAAAGGAACGGATTTTTCTACAAAACAAGAACCCTAGGACACCTGTCTTTTATGTTTTACCAAAACTACACAAAAGTGAGATTGACCCCCCTGGCAGACCAATCGTTTCAGGGTGCGAGTCGCTTATTGAACCAGTTGCCCAATATATCGATTTCTTTTTTTAAAACCTTTCATTAATGACATCCCTGCCCACCTGAAAGACACTACAGCTTTCTTGAACCGAATAACATCGGTTAAATTTGACAATAAAAACCAATTGATGGTGACATTAGATGTGGTGTCGCTTTACACCCAGATACCTCAAGACCA
The DNA here is from genome assembly GCF_964204655.1 of Triturus cristatus. NCBI lineage: Eukaryota > Metazoa > Chordata > Amphibia > Caudata > Salamandridae > Triturus > Triturus cristatus. Next base: position 1,150,852,988 of record NC_140583.1, on the reverse strand, counting down.
AGCGCTAGAGACACTAGCGTGGTTCCTTGAGAAAAGAGAACGACCAGTCCGGGTCCCATCGGATTTCATTTTAGAACTCGCCAAATTTGCATTATCAAAAAACTATTTTTCTTTTGACTCCCAGTTCTTCTTTCAAATAAGAGGCGTGGCGATGGGGTGTCCTTTCGCCCCAGAGCTAGCGGTGCTATTTATGGGACTATTCGAAAAAAAATTCATCTATGATAACAACCCCTACTCGGCAAATATTTCCAATTATATGAGATACATAGACGATATCTTTTTAATTTGGACTGGGTCTCAACAACAACTTGACGAGTTTGTAGGATGGCTCAACGAACGAACAAGAGACATCAAATTCAGCTGTTCGGCTTCCAACCAGTCAATAGCATTCTTGGACGTCAAAGTAGAAAATCTATCGGGACAATTAGAAACTACACTTTTTAGGAAGTCAACCGATCGAAATAAGGCACTGCATTACACCAGCAACCATCCACGGAGCTTAAAACAGAATTTACCTTACGGGCAGTTCCTACGGATTCGTAGGAATTGTTCACAAAAAGAGGAATACTTTTTTCATGCCAATAAACTCAAAGACCGACTACTGGAGAGAGGATACCCAAAACAATTACTTAAACATTCCCTAAAAAGAGCCTGGTGGACACCAAGGGAAACTTTGTTGGTGAGCAAAGAGAAGAAGATGGCTAACAGACCAGTTTGTGTGACAACGTTCTGTCCCAATTCACATCAACTTCGTAAACTGGTGTTTTCCAATTGGCACCTGATTGAATAATAGGCAATTTGTAAAGCCCCATTTTTGTTGTTTCAATTCACAAAAGTGTGTGAAAACATTCTGTTGGTTAAACTAAATCCAGTTAGGACAAGGTGTTTTGTTTCTTAGTGTTTTCGGCTCAGTTCTGCTGGTCATTTGAGCCAAAGCCCAGTTTTGGTTTGTACTCATTGGTGGTGGCAGCATCAGTTTGTTGCCCACAACGGCGGCCGCCAGACACAATGGTAGTTTCGCATGTGAAGCCTTTTGGGGCATTTGTCAGCAGGAACCACTTTATGGACCAGGAGATCCACTCACATTACCAGTAGCGTTTGGCTTTGCTTTCTAGTGTACTCCGCTTTTTCAAGGTGTTCTCACACTGGAATGGTCTGTGCCTCTTCTCCTGGAAAGCGATTCCTCCCACAGGGCCAGGCACACGCCTTCCCTCTCTCAGCATGTAGCATTCTTGGCACTAGGCCAGAGGTCTTCAAACTTTTTGATGCAGAGACCCCCTTGTCAAACTTTTTTAGGTGTGCGGACCCCCTTATTTATAGAACTTGGTACTCCTCATCATCTACAACTATCAACAACCGTAAACAGCAAATAATTTTTATGATGGGGAAATAATATTAAACAGTGTTTAGCAAACTAAAGGTCAGTGAGCGTGGGTGTGTAGTCAGATATGTAGCAAAAAACAAAGGGCCTCATTTATGAGGAATTGGCATAGGGCAGCCCTACAAGTCTTCTTTTTGCGCTGCCCTATGACAATGTGAAAGGGTTGGAATGTACCGTATTTATGAAATACAGTGCATTCCTGTCCTTTTCCCTTGCGTTGGCACACAAATTGTTGCGCAGCACCAACATAGACAGGATTGTTTTTGTACAGGAAGGGGCACCTTCACAAAAACAATGCTGAAAGGCGTTTTGCTCTTTCTACGTGAGCTGCAGAATGAGGCACACATGGAAAAAGGAATGAACGAGGAGAAATTAAAACATTTCTCCTTGTTACGCCTTCACTGGGGAGGCGTCCGTTTACCTGATTTTCTTAAATATGGGGCAGCATCAAAATTTATGGGTGTTGCATGGGAACTCCACTCAAAGCCCATGGAACACCTCTTTGACGCAGAGTAAGGCAACGTAGTGACTTGCGCTGATATGTCTTACTCCATATCTATGAGGCCATGCAAAGCCATGCAGGGTGACTTTGCACCACCTCCGGTATGGTTGAGACGCTTGCACTGCTATAGAGTAAAAAAATAGTGGTGCTCTGGCGATACAAGCCTCTCATAAATAAGCCCCAAAATATTCTGTAAATTTTATAGGTCTTTCACCATCCGGTATCTACATATAAAATAATGGGCAGCATAATGAAAAATAAATTTTAAAAGTTGTTACACAGTGGGAAATGCACTGTAGTACTTTATGAAACCTCTATAAGTTAATGCACTGCAGAAGTCTATGTGTAACCAGAGAGCCACAGAATTAAATCTTGATTGATGCAATGGAGAATAATGATGTGTAGTTTTAGTGCTACAAGGTCACAGCTTATGACTAGAAAGCACAGTGAATATGTAAGTCATTTTATACTTGCATTACACAGCATGTAAGAGTGCTGCAAAACGTGCAAATAGTTTTACAATAAATCAATGCTTCCAAAATGTAGATTTTAGTGATACCAGAGAGTATGTAATGCAATTTATTTTTACATAACTGTCCCTTCAACACCTCTTTAGGGGGGTACTAAGGGCTGTGTAAATGCAGTTAAAATTAAAAGCAAGCACTTCACAGTCCAGTTGTTAACTCTTTGCACTACCACTCAAAAAAACAAATCTTTGTCATCACAAAGCTTGGAGTGTTATGATCAGTTAAAGCCAGAACCAGCTCTCAAGCACCCTTTACCCTTGCAGATTAACTGATAGGCACATTTGCATTTCATTCAGGCAGTTGGGCACCCTCACACCAAAGCTTTTCACAGCACTAGAGACTCAATTGCTAAAACTTCAGCTGATAACGAGTGAGCTACCCAGGACGGCTGTCTTTTTCCAAGACCAAAAGCAAATGTTTTGGATTGCAGGCACAAGTGAAGCTGGGGAATGTGCAACCCCCTTTCCAATACTCCAGGACCCCCTGGGGGTTGCACCCCACTGATTGAAGACCTCTGCACTAGGCAGATCCTCAGTACCTCCATGGGCTGTCACTTAGGCGCCAGCTCCATTCACACAGCAGTCCTTTGAGTACAATCAATCGTAGCATTTGTAAAGCGCACTACTTACCCGTGAGGGCCTCAAGGCGCTGGGGGGTGGGAAAAGCTGCTACTGCTCGAAGAGCCAGGTCTTGAGGAGTCTTCTGAAGGTCAGCAGGTTTGGGTCTGCCGTAGGTGGATGGGGAGGGTGTTCCAGGTCTTGGCGGCGAGGTGGGAGAACGATCTGCTGCCGGAGGTTGCTCTTCGGATGTGAGGGACTGTGGCGAGGGCGAGGTTGGTGAAGCAGAGCTGGCGGGTGGGGGTGTAGAAGCTGAGTCGTCTGTTGAGGTATGCTGGTCCGGTGTTGTGGAGTGCCTTGTGTGCGTGGGTGAGGAGCTTGAAGGTTATCCTCTTGTTCACGGGAAGCCAGTGCAGGTCCCTCAGGTGGGGTGTGATGTGGCTGCGGCGGGAGATGTCGAGGATCAGGCGTGCAGAGGTGTTCTGGATTCGTTGAAGCAGTTTCAGGAGTTTGGCCGAGGCTCCTGCGTAGAGGGCGTTTCCGTAGTCCAACCTGCTTCTGACGAGGGCCTGGGTGACCGTTCCTCTCGTTTCGGTGGGGATCCACTTGTAGATCTTGCGAAGCATGCGGAGGGTGTTGGAACAGGGGGAGGAGATGGCGTTGACCTGCTTAGTCATGGAGAGGGTGGAGTCGAGGATGACCCCTAGGTTGCGTGTGTGGTCGGTGGGTGTTGGAGCTGTTCCCAGTGTGGTCGGCCACCAGAAGTCGTTCCAGGCCCAAGGGGTGGAACCGAGGATGAGGACCTCTGTCTTGTCCGAGTTTAGCTTCAGTCGGCTGTTCCTCATCAATTCGGCGACGGCCTTCATTCCTTCGTGGAGGTTGGTTTTGGTGGTGTGGGGATCCTTGGTGAGGGAGAGGATCAGCTGGGTGTCATCGGCATAGGTGATGAGGTTGAGGTCGTGCAGTTGGGCGATGTGGGCGAGCGGTGCCAAGTAGATGTTGAACAGAGTTGGGCTGAGGGATGAGCCCTGGGGGACGCCCCAGATGATCTCGGTGTCTTCGGAGCGGAAGGGGGGGAGGCGGACGCTCTGTGTTCTGCCGGAGAGGAAGGAGGTGGTCCAGTCCAGGGCCTTCTCTTGGATCCCGGCGTCGTGGAGGTATGTGCGTAGTGTGCGGTGGCAGACCGTGTCAAAGGCGGTTGACAGGTCCAGGAGGATGAGGGCCGCGGTTTCTCCGTTGTCTAGCAGGGCCCTGATGTCATCGGTGGCAGCGATGAGGGCAGTTTCGGTGCTGTGGTTGCTGCGGAACCCGGATTGGGACAGGTCCAGGATGCTGTTCTCCTCGTGGTAGCGGGTCAGTTGTTTGTTGACTGTCTTCTCGATGACCTTCACCGGGAACGGGAGCAGGGAGATGGGCCGGAAGTTCTTGAGGTCCTTGGGGTCCACCTTGGGTTTCTTGAGTAAGGCGTTGATCTCGGCGTGCTTCCAGCTCTCCGGGAAGGTTGCTGTCTCGAAGGAGATGTTGAAGACTTTCCGGAGATGGGGTGCGATGGCGGTGCTGGCTTTGTTGAAGATGTGGTGTGGGCAAGGGTCTGACGGGGATCCAGAGTGGATGGTGTTCATGATCTTGATGGTGTTGTCGTCATTGATGTTGGTCCAGGAGAGCAGGCGGTTGGTGCGGATGGTGGTCGTGGGGGCAGGGGTCTCAGTGGTTGTTGGTGCGGTCGTGGTGTTGAAGCTGTCGTGGATGTCTGCGATCTTGCGATGGAAGAAGGTGGCCAGTGAGTTGCACAGGTCTTGCGAAGGTGGGATGTCGTTGGTGTTGGAGCTGGGGTTGGTGAGTTCCTTCACGATGTTGAAGAGCTCTTTGCTGTTGTGTGCAGTGTTGTCTAGGCGGTCTTTGAAGGAGGCTCTTTTGGCTGATCTGATGAGGTGATGGTATCTGCGGGAGGCGTTCTTGTGGGCTGCGTAGCTGTCCGGTGTTCGTTCACAGAGCCAGTTTGTGAGAAGTTGGCCTGGCATATGCTGTCTCCTAGTTATAGCAACACCTTGCACCAGTCCAATTCGACTCCTATTGATGATAGGTTTAAGACAACCTTTAAAGAAAGCTATCCTAGTGGTAGCTGTGGAGAGCAGCCTTCAGTCTAAGTCTTGAAGGAGTGTTAAGCTTATTGTTTTACCATAGATAACCTCTTGAATAACCAAATGAAAGAGTAGCCCACACAGATATATATATAAAATATATGTATTTATTCTAGACAGAATCCCACAGTCTCTTTATGAAGCTGTGGCAAAGTTACAATTCAAACAAGCATTTATAAACACAATAAATAGCACAGGAATCACAGGGCACCATGGGGGGACCAAACCATATATCAAAAAAGTGGTATAAGAACCACGACAATTCTACAGACAATGCCTAGGGCATTTAGGATCGCTGGCCCCTTAAGAATCCACCCCAGGTTATGAGGAAGGGGACCCACGGGAGGTGCGTGCAGTGGAAATAGCTGCTATCGGGATCTCTATTATAGCCTACGGAGAATGTCGCGGTTGAAATTACACAGATTAAAGTCACTTCTAGCAGGAGTACAAAGTTAAAACTCTAGACTTAAGCTTTTGAGGAGCCCACTACCACGAGAGTACCGAGGTACCACTATTACCTGCCCCAGGGAAGCCGGGTGCATAGGTCGTTTTCGATGTCGGGTCGCGGGCTGATTTTCTATAGGAAAAGGTTCAAAAGTGCTGCTAGCCAAAAGCGTCTGATGCCGTGAAGATAAAAGATGTGAAGATTGTAGAGGAGAACCTGAAAGCAGAGGGGACAGAGTCTGGGTCACGGCAAAGTGACCAGGAGGCTCAAAGCAAAGAGCCCTTCGATGTCGGGTGCTTTAGGTGGGAAGTGGTGTAGCTTGGATCTGCAGCCACGGGCTCCGGGAGGCTTCAAGGAAGGCCAGCTTCTGGAGGGCGACTGTCCCACGTCGGATGAGGGTCGCTGCAGTGTTAGTGTCCGGATTGGATCCACTAAGCCTTGGCAACCGCAACCCACGCAAGATGAACAAATCTGCTACAGTACAGACCCACGAGGTCTGGGAGAGGTCTCCTTTGGGGAGACTGTAGAGCAGGCCTGGAGCAACCAGGGGAACTCTTGAGTGTTGAAATAGACCTCCGCTGGGGCCCACAAGTCGAGAGACAAGGGACCGCGGGAGGCGGCAATTTGGAGTGCGTAAAAGGGCACCCACGGGCCACCGGAGGGGGCTAGGGCGCTGGTCTTTGGCACAATTGCTGTAGATTGGTTGGCTCGTAAACGGGCCAAAGCACAACTTCCCCACTGGTCAGGGTCGTGTGCTACGCAAGAGGTGGCCGGTGTCCTGGGGTATTAGGGATCTCGGCACCCACGCGGTTCACGGTGCCCAAACTCATTGAGCACACTCACTGGCCTCTGGGATGCGCTGGAAACCCACCTCAAGGGTGTTGGAAGTCGTCGAAGTCCGTAGGAGCAGCAAGGTTCCAACCGGGTCACTTGCAGTGTTTCAGGTGCCTGCCAAGCAGGGGTATAACTCCTTTATCCCAAGGGAGATTTCTTCCGTCAGCTGGGCAGCAGCAAGTCGAAGGTCAAGACTGTAAAGTTGAAGATTAATCTGAGGCTCTGGGGCCACGTTATTCACCTTTATCCCCAAGATTAGGGGAGTGTCCAGAGTAGTGTCCACCAATGAGAGGTGAGGCGGGAAAGGGTGGCTACACCCTCTCCCCTTTGTGTGTTTCCCGCCTGGGCGAGGGGCAGGATGCCCCTGAACCGGTTCCAAGCGGTGTATGCAGAATGAGGGCACTGCAGCTGCCTACGTGCAACTCTGAAAGGACATTTGGTGCACCCACCCTGTTCCAATCCACATTATCCTGTCTGGGGAGATGCTAGCACCTCCCTGCCACAGAAGCCCTATTTTCCCGCTGGTGAGGCTGGGGTTTTCCCCAGAAACAGCCAGCCAGGGTCGTGTAGGTGGCGGGCAGTAGCCATTTTGTGTTACTTGTGCACTTTTAAATTGGTGTCCAAATTCTACCGCTTTTCCCATATCGCCCCTCTAGCAGGGGGGAATCGTACCCTCATGCCCATGGCTGGACTGGGGGTATGATTCCTACATGTTTGACACCAAACACGATATGGTTCTGTGTAGCCATTCTCAAGTTATCGCGTTATCGCGATAGACTTAAAATGCTGTTAAGAGTATATGGTATGGCTACACTACAAACAACCCAGCAATGATTTTACGAAGGTTGCAGAGAGGCCATACTCATGTAGGGATCCCCCCTCACACATACCTCAGCACCCTGCCTTGTAGGATTACCAAGGCCTGCCATAGGGGTGACCAATGAGAGTATATGTGTTGTAATGGGGTGGGATATAGGGTACCTATATCCCTGTAAGGGGTGCTAGCACCACCTTACCCAGACTACAGTAATGGTCTGGTGGTGTCAGTTTGTATGGCTGTCCCAGGGTGGCACAATAAGTGCTGCAGCCCTGGTAGGCCTACTGAGGGACCCATGCCCTGGGTACCTAGGGTACCATCTACAAGGGACTGTCAGGGCATCCTCGGCATCCAATTGGTTTGTACCTAGGGTACTTCACATTAGTTTTAGGGAGAAAGCAGATAGGCTGGGGTCCTGGATAGCAGGATCGCAGCCAGACTAGTCAAAAACCACTCAAATACCAGGCAAAAAGTTGGGGGCAACCATTAGTCAGATTCCACCTTCCTAAACAGTTCTTCTCCAGCTTTCGGCAGGTTTGCTTGGAGGCCTGGAGGTCGTCAGTAAACCAGCTGGCTCTCTTGCTGGTGTGACTGTTGGAGGGTGCCTGGAGCGGGGTGAGGGTGTTGGTGCAGTCGTTGATCCACTGTCTGAGGTTGCGGGCGGCGGTGTTGGTGGGGTCGGTGGGTGGGTTTTGGGCGAGGGTGGTGGTTAGCTGGTCTTCGGTGACTTTGCTCCAGCCGCGGCGAGGCATCTGTTGGGTGCGGTGGTGCGTGGTGGGTTTCCGGAAGGTGAAGTGGATGCAGCGGTGGTCGGTCCAGTGGAGTTCGGTGGTGTGGTTGAAGGAGACGTGGGGGCTTGCGGAGAAGATGGGGTGAAGCGTGTGGCTGGCGGAGTGGGTGGGTGTTGTGACGAGTTGTCTGAGTCCGAGGTTGGCGATCAGGGTGGTGGAGTTGGTGTCGTTGTTGTTCTCGAGGTGGAAGTTCAGGACCCCGATGAGGATGTAGTCCATGGAGGCGAGGGCGTGTGAGCTGACAAGGTCGGTGATCGAGTCGCTGAACTGTGGTCGGGGTCCGGGTGGTCTGTAGACGAGGGTTCCTCTGAGGGTGGTGTTGGGGTTGGTGTGGATCTGTAGGTGCAGGTGTTCGGCGGTGCTGAGGGTGTCGTCGGAGTTGGTCGAGACTCTGAGGGTGGACTTGTGGACGATGGCGATTCCTCCTCCAACTCCATTGGTGCGGTCTCTGCAAGTGATCTTGTAGCCTTTCGGGATGGCTATGGCGATGTCGGGTGCTGAGGAGGGGTTCAGCCAGGTCTCCGTCAGGAAGGCGACGTCTGGGGAGGTTGAGTCGAGTAGGTCCCAGAGTTCAATGGCGTGTTTGCGGGTGGAGCGGGTGTTCACGAGTATGCAGCAGAGGTGGTTGAGTCCGGTCCTGGTTGGCATATTGGTGGCTCTGGTGCTGGTGAAGCTGCAGTTCCGGCAGGAGAAGGATCCTTTGGTGCACTTTGATGCGGCCTGGAAGCAGGTGTGTTCTCGTCCGGTGTTGAGTGCATTGAGGGTGCTGGCATCGTAGCTGAGTCGGGCGTCGTGGCGTTAGCGGGGGCCAGGGGTTCTGGCGCTGGGCGCGGTCCAGGCGCAGACGGGCTTGCCTTAGGCGCGGTCGCGCAGCGGCTGCCATATGAAGGGGAGGTGGGAGGGAGGAGCAGCTGGGAGGGGGGATTGGACGAATGGGCGAGCGGGGATGCAGCGACGGGAAAACGGGAGGGGGGAGATGGCGAACAGAAGGCAAAAGGCACGGAAAGGGGGGGAAAGCAAAAAAACTATCACAGAACAACAAATAAGCAATACAGGGCAGAAGCAGATAAGTCAACAAAAACAGTGCAGATACTGGACGCAAATACCTATGGCCTACCACTGGCCACCAGGGATGAGGCGCAGGTGGTAGCCTGCGGTTGGAGGCAGGCCTCGAACTCCTTCAGCAGCAGTGGCAGCTGGGCAGAGACACAGGTGCAGACAGGTGGAGCTGCGTGGCGTGGGGGACGACCTGCTTGGAGACACTGTGGAGCACTCTCTTCCTTGGTCATGAATGACTTTTATTCACATTTTCCAGGCAGATGACGTGGGTCCATTTTCTGAGGCTTCAGTACCGGTTTGGTTTTTTCTTTTGTTGTTTTTTTTTTCTTTCTTCAAATCTTAGCTTCTGACTCACCCATTGTGTAAAGTGATGCTTGTCACAGCGGGTAGGAATGTGACTGGCTCGAAGCAAAGAGTACTGAAAACATGGGCACACTTAAAGTGAGTGTCCTTGGCATCTGACTGTCTTCAGTCTTCTTGATGCAGTACGGACAAGCTTGATCTAGATACTTGAACAATAGAGAATTTAGGAAAGTGCAATTCCACCCCTCGGCTACTATCTAGCAACTAGAGGTGTTGAGAAAAAGAAGTCATCAGCAGTCTTTTGCTAACAAGCATTCAATAGAATTTCTAAAGGGAGCCCTGTCTCTATCCTCCTCACCTCATTGTTTGATTGTCTACCATTAAGTCACAGCAATGCAGGCAATAGACTTCCACTGTCTGGGAAAGCTATTGCCATCCTTCATCTTGTGCCATGCTAAGCCAGGGGCTTCCACACTGGATCTCTCTGGCTCCAACACTCCTGCGCAGACTGAGTCCTGCTCCAATATATGAATCACATGTGCTCCATACACACAGACATTCACATACACACTGGATGTCAATGCAAAGTTCTGGGTCTTTCGTAATAGCAGTACCTTACACAAGAGGTGTCAGTAGACCACACATACTCTGTGACATAGAGAAAAAAATGTGGCCATGCTACAATTCAATTATTAAAACATGGCAAGCTGCTGCCGCTGCTTTATGTGTTACATCCAAGACAGGAACAATAGTTCACTGTCTATCATGAGGGCATGCTTGGTGCACTACCCCACATGATCGGACAGGTGCTGAACCTTGCCTTGTCAAGCACAGGCCTAGGCCTCTGCACTCACTATGGATTAACGTGGCACCTGAGGAAAAATTTAAATCAGAGTACCAGTTAGGCATGCAGTTGGGCACTCTGCAAGTGGTACACGCCCTTTAACCATGCAATGGACATCCCTGACCCAACACTTGCCTCTCCAAAAATCTTGAGTCCCATATTGGATAAGTACTTTGGTTTTATTGGACTTTCTCTTTTCTTGCACACAGTAACAAAGAATCCGTGATCGGCCTCAGCCTCAAACGCTTATTTACAAAATTGGGTTGCCATTTACCCTTGGCCAGTAACTACTCACGCGAGCCAAAGTAGTCCAGTTGCTGGCTCAACTGACGTACGTAGATTCCTCTCCATAGAAGTCGAGATTCACATTGGGGAAAAAAGGCGACTGCCAGGCTAATCTCAGAAAGATAGAAATGGAAGCACTTATGGCACTCTCTTTCCATCCATCACATATGATGTTCCCATCTTTATAACTCCTGCCCACCTCCCCAAAGAAGCGCGCGGAGTATGATTGTTCTCTCGCAAACGTCATAAGTCGCAGCAGTCCCCATCCTTTTAATACCAACATGCAAATAGATTTTTGCTGCTGGATGCTTGTGCTCAGACCTCACCCTTTGTATCGCTGTGGCCCTTTCCCAGAATATTTTTTCCTAAATGGAATATATTCCCTTACAAAAATAAACTATTCTGAACATTTCTGTTTTAACCCATGTTGTCCACTCCAGTGTTCACTACTAACTCACTGTAACGAAATACCATTGCCGAATACCACATAGAGTTTTATTAGCTAGCTTTATGTAGTTCATGCTCTGCAAATGAAACTTCTCTAAGGATATACCTGTGTCACTGTTTTGTTTTATATTAATGACCAGTGTAACCTGCCACACCTGCGGATTCTCTCACTTGGACTGGTACTCTGAGGGCAATATACACGTGACCGGAGTAGCGTGGTTTCCTGATTAATTACCAAAGGTCTGATTGTTTCCAAATACAAAGACCGGGATCTTAAGCCACTAAACAACTTGGGCCGTCATGGCGGCTTCTCTGCATGAGGCAAGAGTGGGGCATTTGATGAAACGTTTCCTCAAATGTATGGAAAGCCTTCGGTCCGGTCCGTGTGACTGTGGGATAAGGAGTGGTGGCGACCTACAGCTTTATTAAATGAGTATTTGTAGTGTTTCAGTGTATTTGAGGAAGCTCTGCCAGTTGAGTTTGCACCACTGGAAGACATGATGCTGGTGGGAACACCTGAGCACTTTGTTAGATTATTGCGCCACTAGGGTATTAGAGAAGCGCCTTTACACAGGTTGTTTTTTTCTGCCGGCTGGACTCTAAATTGCCACCGACCGTAAAATGATGGTATGTTGCTTCTACTTTTTCACATCTGATTCCATAATTCCATCACTTCGTGCCAGCGCTCTGATGGAATCACCTTGCTTCCTTCACAGTCTCAAAATACCTGTGGTGTATTTTTACGTCTATGCTACATCTCCAGAGTATGCAAATGTATGTCACTGCAGCATCTTACTGTCCTCTACCTGGTAGTATATCCTTCTCACAAACTTAATTCTTCAGCTCCACTCCATCTTTTTTGTTGAACAACAAAATCTTTCATCTAGAAGTAACACGCATTTTATGTGGTAAATCATATTTCACCCTGTTGGGGCTGATAAAGTTGTGTTAAATCGTTTGTTTTTTTTTGCTTCATTCTTTTGACTTTTTTTTTCTACAGGATGAAGGTTGGCTAATGGGCGTGAAGGAAAGTGACTGGCAGCAGAATAAAGACCTTGAGCAGAATCGGGGTGTCTTTCCAGAGAACTTTACAGAAAAGGTCCTGTGAAGGCCACCGGAGAGGTCACGTTTCTCTGTGGGAAATGAAGCAAGTTTTCTGTGAAAATGTAATATTCGCCAACAACAAATAAAGGCGAACCTGAGGCAAAAAGTCATCGTAAGGGCAAAGGGCCTCTCTCCGAAGCAACTTCTAAAAAAGAAAACGACCCATCAGAGGAAAATTGAATAAAACAAACACAAAAATAAAGTTTAACACATTGTGCCCCTTCCCTCCTCTCCTTCAAGTTGGCCAGCATTCCCTCGCCGAGGCTCTCCACCTCAATGTGCTTCCTTGATTTTCATATCTCTGTTGGATCATTGGGTTGCCCTCTTGTTGTTTCTTGCAAAACTGTTACCTGTGGCCCTGAAGCTTAAGGGTATGAAAGTATTGCTGATCCACACCACCTGCAGCGCAGGTTGATGTGCTTTGTACGTCCTAGGTCACAGCCAAAGGCGGCTCCTACCCCCTAAAAAGATTCCAAATGCGTATTTTACCAGAGTTAGACTTACATCAAGCAAATCATCATTATTTTAAACCTACAGGGATGTAACCGTGTTTCTGCAACTATATTGTGTGTGTGTGTGTGTGTGTGTGTGTGTGTGTGTGTGCGCGTGTATTTTTCCCCCTGTTTCAATATGTAATGGACTGTGATTTTATACTGTAAAACCAAGTGACCTGCGAGTGTGTATTTGAGTGACTTAAGCCACCTGTTGCTCTTCAAGCCTTGGAGCCAAAGTTCTTCTTGCCAGTGGAAATTACATGCTCTTCATTTGGGAGACCCAATACTGTTATTTTCCCTTGTTATTGAAATGAAATAGCAATGCTATATTACATAGTGGGAGAGGGACTAGAGGACAAATCTTAATATTTCCAGGAAGTGTAGGAAATTGTGCTTGTCAAGTTCAGAAACCTCATGGGCGTGGTTTAGGGATTTGTTTCTCCCAGAGTCTTGATAGGTTTCTGCTGTGTATACAGTAGTGCGTAGAGAGCAAGGATCAGAACCACCTTTTCAGTCAGCCAAACACACAAAATGGAGCATTCTGCCACATCTGCTCAGTGACCTCTGGTATCTGCTCTTGGCAACCATGCAGCACTCTGTGAAATGTTATGATGGTTACTGTTTGGCAGTAAGGCGGTCGATTTAAAATATAGCCCTCGCACCTCATCCTCGAGGCTGGTTCAAATGGTTTTTCTTCCATAGGTATCTTAAAGTGTAGAGTAACAGTGACAATGTTCACAGAAATGCACCACCAAACCATCAGCTTAGAGAAATCACCAACTGTCTCACAGTAATGACTGCTATCAAAGGTCCTCTTCCTAACTGTGCAGTTCGAGTTGTGGATTCATCATTTTTTTGCTGATGACAAATGTTGACAAAGTATTTAAAATGCCATTCCTTTTGTGAAAACGTGCCTCAAGTACTGTTGGACAACTCATTTACTACAGACAAAATTGTTTCTTGCTCTGAATTGAGAAACATTTTGCTTTGTGCCTCTTCAGTGCGGTTTGCACACAGGGGAGTCATGTTCTTAAGGATGCATGTTTGTGGTACTGATGGAGGAGCAGTCTATTTCAGATAGAACCTTATCTTGTTGACAAGGAAATCCCTCTTCATTGATCTGCTACTCCTGGTTCTGTATAGGTAAGCTTGCTTCCTTAGGCAGGCATACTTACTGTTAGTAAGAGCGAGAGCGCACCTTGCTTTCGGCACTGGTGCTGCTTTTTCTGGTTGTGAGGGCCACCTTCCTTCTTTGAGTTGGACGTGCTTCTCGTTTGAGGTGAATGCCATCATCTGTCGTGCAGCAATACTTCTTCTTCTGGAAAGGGGCAGATAACCGTGTTGAGCTATGTGCAATGATTACAAACTCTGACCTGACAATATCACAAGCAACTCAGCCCGTTCCTAATGTACAAAATTGGGAAAAATCATTTTTCTAAAGATAAAAAGCAAGAGCACTGACAGCCTTACTATGTAGAAGACTTGAGTTAAGAAAGTAGTCAGTTGTCTTGGGGAACAGTGAGTTTTTGAAGGTCCTTTATTGCTGGTAATGATTTTGACCAGTGCTGAATGGCTGCTTCTAAATACTCTTCACTCCCTAACTGTAGGTGTTGTACTTGCCAGGACTTGAAGTTTATTTGCAATGCACATCTCTGTTCATGTCTGTCGCTCTTTTGTATGGCATTCTCCTTGCTTGGTTTCAGAAACCACACAGTCTCGACCCCAATTCAGGGTGCCAATCCAAGACTCTTTATTGCACAGCTGACTGTCATTGTTCAGGCGTGCTGATGTCTTCACTGTGTGACAGTTGGTGGTGGTTCTTGGAATAGTTTAATGTTCATATTCTAGTCATCTGATGGACTTCGTTTTCTAAATAACAAAATGGATCCTCACGGATTTTAGTCCGACCATGTACATCAGCCATCCTATGCAGCACTCCCAAAGACTTGTACTAATGCACATCCGGAGACCCATAAAGAATTGCACAAGCGCATCTTGTTAACTCCATTAGGACATGGGCATCTCGAAGATGGCAAAGATATCTCCATATTTACTCTTTTGTATAACATTCTGACTGTGGTATAAGAGACATGGCAATGGACTTGGATTACTCCAGGCATCTCTGTTTGCTTTGGAATTGGGCCTGAGCCTCCGGCCCACACAATTTAAAGCTTGCATGAAAAAACGGAAGCTGAACACTGTAGCAAGAGTGAGGACTGTTCAGCTTTAACCTTCTCGTTTGTCGCGAGTACTGTCTATCAGCAAGGGTTGGCCTCTTGAATGACAGGCAAATAAGAGAACCCAATACAGTCAATAACTCCTTGTAATTTATGAGGATGCAATGTTTTAGTTTCAAGTTTTAGGTTTAGTTATGGCAGAGGGGATAAGAAGGTTGGTATTAAGGTTGTTAACACAATAGGCCTGGTCAGTTCCTAACTCCAACGGAACATGTGGCAGGAAGTTGCAGTTTGCCCAGGATTTGTTTTTCAGTAGACTTTTTAAGAATTCAATACAGCATGTGACTACAGTAACCTTGGAGTACTTCTACAAGTGCCTAAACCTTGCCTTAGAATCACACATTTGATGGTGGTTTTTACAGTTCATTCTGGGCTAATAAAGAGTCTGCTGAGGAGTAGCTAAAGAGTGTCTCTTTTGTGAGCTTATGAAGAAATGACGAAATTGTATAATGGACACTGCTGAACGTAGCAAGATGTTTCAGATCGCTCTGACAACGGTTCTTCTGATGTTTAAAGAGAAGAGGCCCAGATACTCTTGCTTAGTTTTTAGACATGGTCTCCTATAACGGATCCAAACCTAAAGTGAAGAGGTGTTCGCTTGCTGGTCTTTCAGATCTGTTTCTGGGGTAGATTAATCTGCTGAATGTGGTCCTTCTTGAGGTTTCTCTTGACACAGGTCCATCTTCCATGACTGTCATGGCAGCGGTCCGGTCTACAGCAGCTGCCAATCACGCCGCTGTAGTTGCAGTTTGTTTCAGTAGCCCTTAAGGGAGGCAGAGCGTTGGGAACTTCGGAGGTAAAGAGAAACTTGAGACGTAACTGCACAGGTTGAAAGGGCATTTTGGAAGCTGTTCCCAATATGTTTGCCAGCTTTATATGCAATTTAAAATTGAAATATCATGTAAAGTGTTATCTCTTTCTTCTGTTCTCATGTTGTTCTTTGTCATTGAGGTGTTTGTTCTGCAAATTGACATGTCCGTTCAGCTCCATGTTTACAGTGAGGTGAAAAACTATGGTTGGAGAGTAGGAGGATAAAATGTGCTTTTGCTGTTTTGGATGGTGGAAAAGCAAATTTGCATGGGCAGAAGGAAGTGTGGATTCCTCCTGCCTAGTTTAACTGCCCACTCTACATTTAATTGTTGATCATTTGAGAATGGTCTTGAGAACTTGGATGGAATTTCCAGAATGAACAGCACAACCCAGTAAATTATTCGCTGACAATATTAATGTCCTGGATTAAGTTCAAGTAAACCTTTCTATATCCGGTTTAGCTGACATTTGAGCACGATGACCGCGACATGAGTTTGTATTTGTATTGAGATAAGAGGTACCGTGATTTTGAGCTTATTAAATTGGGGTACTGTGTTTTGTGCAGATTCTCCCCCTCCCCCCCCCCCCCCCCCACTCTGCGGTTACTGCAGAGCAGTCCACTACTGCTATTGCATCAGAGCGAAAAATACGGATTTGGTGTTGGCGACATTGTTGCAAGGAGCAGATGAACATGGGCAAACAAATGCAAAAAAAAACTGTTTACGTGAAAGGAGGACAGTTGCAGTACAAGACCTGCATCAGCAATCCCTTCGTTGTTAACAATTGTGAATTTTTTTTAGGACTCCGCAAGTAAAATATGTTTTGACAACTTGAGCAGTTACTGTGCTGCTAAAAAAGAAAAAAAGGACATCTGTGAAAGATTATTTTAATACTGTTTAAAGAAAAATGCTGCATGATTCTATTATATTGTTATTTAGTTAGATGAAGGAAAAGTTAATGTTATGTTGAGAGGAAATATATTTACTGCCTTTATATATGATTCTGTCCTCCATTCCCCTTATGGCCCTTCCAGAACATGTTTACTGTCCTCAACATGTCCTTACCAGCTTAGATGACATAGCTGCAGAGGTTTAATTTTCAGTGTTAAAAATCTCGTTTGTGTTGAATGGCGAAGTTCCATGAGGGTTCTTCCATTTTACTTGAAAGCCATTGTAGTAGGCAATGAGCCTGTCCACACAGGACACATATCGTTTTCCCTATGTGTACAGGTTTTATGGTTCAAAACGTTGTCTGCAATTGATAACCTCAACTGACAATCTGTGCTTAGAACCACTTGTCAATAAAGGGCACTTGGCTGATAAAACTTCAGATTCCATGTATCAGGTTATTTACAAGCTTCAACATTGTGAAGGATGGACTAGTTGTCTACATTGCTCTACAATGCACCCACAACAGGATCCTGCCTGGCGAGAGGGAACCCACCCTGCAGGAATCAGCGTGCCGCCCCCGTGCTGGCTCTTTAGAATGTATCCTTCCCTCCTCACATGTGGCCGCTCAGTAACCTTGAATCTGTGGACTGCTCGCTGGCTCAAATATTTATTATGGAATCAGAAAAAACACTCCGCGATTGTGGAAAGATGTGGCAAGGTCCTGTGTTATACTGCGTTATGTTAAAGTATTAATATAGTGCTTCAAAACCTCTTGATGGTATTGGTTGTTGTTTTTAGGTCGAGCCTAGAGTCAGCACGCATGCGCTGCTCTGCAAGATTTGCTGTAGTGGAGTATGGAATAGAAGCCCCGCCCACTCTCCTCCCATATTTGTAATTGGCTTGTGTCTTTGTCCTTCGTAAATGCAGGCTTCTGATTCAGTAATCTGCTTGTTAGTCCCTCCTTAGTACCGCCTAGTCTTCATTTGAAACCTCCCATGGCTACTGACCCTTTTACTTCGGTTATTACAGGGTACATGTTAATTGGTCTGTAAGCACTATTTTCTTTATTGAGTTTCTCTTACTGTAGGCAGGATGTGCGCTGCTTCAGCTGGAACGTCTTGTGTTTTTTTTTAAGCAGCACAGCAGCGCTTTATCTTATATTATGTGTCTTTAAATTAACCACATGGGCGCCCGCTTTCTCCTTAACATGGGTGCCCCCTTTCAATAACAACAGGGGCCCTCGTGTCTCTTTCTTCCCACCAACCAGACCTAAAGCCCCAGCTCCTCCAAGTGACAGTGTACGGTATATACATGTACTCGTTTTCTCTTCGCTGCCTGCAATGCTATTTTATTTCACTTTGTTATCTTATGATCAGTCACAAGGTCTTAGTGCACCGTGACACGCTATCCCGCTTTACTGACTGCTACATAGCTGTTATTGCAGGCACAACAGCTATGCATTTCTCAGACTACACTTCCCCAAACATAACTGCACTTCCCTAAACATAAAACATTTGATAGAAGTTCTTCAGTTCATACGTTCCCCAACCGTAATGCATTTTTTTGGCTTGCATTAACTTTTAATCACCACCATGGTCTAAGTGCATGGTGACACGTTCTTCAGCTTTTCGCACTGTGACCTCACTTCCACTTTTTCAAAGCTGTTCTTGAAAGCACAACAGCTATTCATTTCTCCAACCAAACTTCGACTGGCTGCTTCAGGAGGCACATGGCGTGTTTCCTTTCAAGACCGGGTGCCCACTGTGTTTTATATTTTAAGATGGCGGGCGCACATTTTTTTTTATCACCACAGTTCTCGCCAGTGCATGAGTGGGTTTGTGCTCTTCACCCTCCTAGCCGTGTCTCTCCCCGGAACCCGACTGCCTCACAGAGCCCGCAGCTCTCCTACCCACTTGCTTTTTAAAGTTTCTAGCCTTTTCTTCTCTTGAGCCTGTGAGGCGCGCACAGCCAGAACAAGCTGCGTGCCGTGCGATTTAAAATCAGCCGCACAGCAATCTGGGCACATTCTGGGACATTGGTGAAGCCAGAAGCATACTGCATGGTCTCCTTAATGTGTTCTTTTCTGTGTTGCCAGCTTGTGAGATTAATCGAGTTGCAGTGTTGGGGCAGATAATTTTATGTATGGTTTCCAGGCTGCTATGTAGCGGAGTGGGTGTGACTCAATCCTTCACTTCTTGCAGCTTTGTCAACTCCTAAGTCTGGCAAGAGGAACCCGTGGAATGGCTGTAAGTAAAAGATTTTATTTGCTCCGGTTTAGTGTCGCCTGCTGCAGGTTCTTACTATTAGGGGCATTAAATAGACTTTGCGGCTCTTGTGAGTAGCTAAACGAGCTCCGCTTAAGGACCGTATTGATTTCATTTCCATGTGCAGAGCACACCCTTACTGGTAAAATGTGTCAGCTCTCTTACCCTCCCAGGACCCCGCAAATGCTCTGGCCTAACTAGCTGCACTTCTTGGAAGTGAGTTTTTTCGTCCATGTAAATTTTTTCTTCTCCACGGGATTGCACTTTTGCTGGGCCTGGCCGCTAAATCGACTTAATGCACACACATCCATCATCAGTGTTTTACCCTGAGGGTACAGGTTTGAATCCTGGTGTCTCCTCTCACCTTTCAGTAAAATGGGTACCATTGAATTGGACAACAAGTAACAGCCGTTATATTGTGCTAAGAGGCTCCGTTGGGATGAACACGTTTTTGTTGTTTGTTTTTTTTTTTTTACAAATAGGCTCAGTTTAAATGTGCTTCCTTTTAGATGCATTGTAAAACACACAATTGCCATACATGCATCCACTTCACTCCAAAATACATAAGCTAAAAACATTTACATTGCAATGCCAATAGTTATAATACTAAAAAATGCGAGACCTATTGCATTGCAAATGTTTGTTTTAAAAGTGGCCTCCCAGATGACCCTCCCACAGGTCAAAGATTTCATTATGAGGAGCCTGGTTTTCAATTTTTTTTTTTATTCAGGTGATGGGATTTATTACTTGCCTAAAGTGGAGGAGAGTTCCATAATTTCCCGGCAGCCAGGGGAAACCTGCTGCCTGACCTGGACAGACTGATGCGCAGATGAGCGAGATAAGCTGATATTCCTTTCCCAGAAGCCACCTTGATTTGTACCACTTGAAGTTGTCATGGCAGAAAGCAATAGTATTATTTCGGCCGTTTCTTTAGTTTCCAAGTTCAAGTTACGGTTTGCTTACCGACGCTCCTGCTGTATATGCTGTGGCTCCCTGTTCTGTATCCTGATTAGATTGCAAGGCCTGAGCAACTTCTCTTTATAATGAAGTCCTGGCACTATGCCTGCTAGTCAAAGACCCCTGCTCCAGCTCCTGGTGTGTTATTCTATATTCTCAACTCTTTGTCCGCCTCATACCACAAGGGTCTTGTACCAGCTGCAGTCTTCTTCAAATAGTGGGTGCTTTGGTTGTAAAAATGAACAGCAGTGACTACAGTAAAAATAGGAGCCCCCTCGAGTAAGCCACTGGCTCTTCATTCCAATGCCAAGCGCTTCTCATCGTAGGTAGGTAGGTGTGTGTGTGCCTGTGTGTGTGCCTGTGTGTGTGCCTGTGCCAGTGCCAGTCAGCCAAAAAGAGGCTATGGATGGGCATTCCAACACAGCATTTTTGAAAGTGCCCACTGCAGCACCAGCATGTGGCAGATTGAGCTCTGCACATCTGCCACAACCTAGCTGGATAGTAGTATATACAGTGTAGGTATATAAACTGGAGTCTAGCTGAAATGGCCAAAAGTCTGGGGGCCATTCTGGCCTCAGTCCAGTCATCGTCCTCTAAAATACCAAGAACTTTCTCCATGTGTCTTGGAGATGCTGGAAGGGGGAGAGCTGATTATTATGGATTCATGATATTCCTCTCTGTCCAATTTGTGCTATAGCGACCTTGGGTTCTTGGGAGTGGAACTCCGATGGAGCCTGCAACTGATTGGCAAGGATTTGGAGGGCGTGCCACAGCTGCAAGTACTGAAAGAATTGGTTCTTGTGAAAGGCACAGTCATTCGCTAATTCGTCCAAGCATTTCATGCAACTATTGACCTGCATGCCACCAATTGTGAATATGCCTATAAGGCCCCAGGCCTTGAATCCTCTGATGTTGGTGATGTGCCTAAGGTATGTGCTATGCCAGAGCGGGATTTCCATGGTTGGTCTGACGTACCAGCCTAGGTGTTTGACTGCTGCCTTGCAGCACTCCAGTGGGATTCTGGTTATGTTGGGCAGCATGTGTGGGGTTTCAACTCTGTAAAATAGAGTGTAAGTCATGGGGTTGTAGTTTAAATAGCTCAAGACGAATCGCAACACCCCCCTGTCACAGAAGAGCAAGTCATTCAGCTGGACAGTTGGGATACCCAGTAATAAAACAGTAGGTTGGGGATCCTGAGTCCTTCGTCGTATGTGGACTGTTAACATTTGGCAAAAGAAAATCGTGGGGTTCCGCCTGCCCATAGAAAGCATGTGGAAGAGTGTTTCAGTGATTGAAAAAAGATAGAGGGAAGCATATACAGATAGTCTTGTGTCATATAGGAGATCCGTGGGAGAGCCACCATTTTGACAAGTGCATACTAGCCTATAACGGGGAGTGGCAGTTTGTTCCTGGCTTTGAGGTCACTCTGGTGCCCCAGTAGCAGTGGGCTGATATTAAGGTCCCAGATGTTGCATGAGTAGGTCTTGGCCATCATGGTAAAATATTTAAAGTGTATGGAAGCTACCTTTAGCTACGTTATGAGAATGTGCCACGTTAGGGTACCTACAACCAGGAAGTAGGTCAATTTCCCCCAGTTATCCTGGAGTTCCGAGGTGTCATGCAGCATTTCAAAGACTCGCAGGATGATAGTTTCAGGTCATTGGATAAAAGGGAGAAGGTCATCGATGAAGAGGAAAACTCTACACTCTGGGCTCAGGCCACCGCAATCCCCAGTAAATTACGTCTCACCTGATCCATTCAGACCAAGGATCAATGACCAAGGCGAAGAGAAGAGGGAACAGGTGCACCCTGGTGTGTGCCTTGACATATTGTCAAAGGAGAAGACAAGGTACCGTTCACACGTACATGAGCCCAAAGGAAGAAGTAGAGGGCCCTGACAAATCTGAGAAAGCGCCAGCGAAATCTCATGTTCGAGGCATATGAGCTGCAGATCACACACTGAGCATAGATCGCCATCTGGTGTTGGGCCCGGATATGTGCACTTGTTTTTGTCTTGGAAAAGTCCTTGGAAGTCACGGGCTAGGTGACTCCTCCTTTTGATCATAGTGTGCATGGGCATCGGCTCCATCCTCAGATTGTTTTTATCCGCCATCAGGCTCGGATGTGTTTATCGCGCTCCAGCTCGGTACCGTTACCGATCCCACTTTCGCCGCGCAATCCTTCACCTTTTTCTATGGTATGGTTTTCGATCCCGATCCTCGTGCATCTCACCAACATCTAAGTCCTCGATTCTGGTCGTCAACAAAGGCCTTCTGGCCTTCCTGGGCCTCTACATCTGGCTCATGTAAAGGACTCCATTCAAGAGGTGTCCTCAGTGTGGGTCGAAATTCCCACTCACAGATCTGCATGAGGTGTGTAACCTCTGCCTTTTGCCGAAGCACAACGCCAGTGACTGTCCAGCTTGTGCCTCTTTCCGCTCCAAAAAGACCATTTGAGATCGTCAAGCCCAAAGAAGAATGGCTCGCTCATCTACTTCCATTCCCGACGACATCTTCCAAGAGGGCGTCTATGTACCAGAACAGGAGCGGGTCGAAGAAGGCCTCATCAGCGCCTCCGAAGCAGACTCCGACATCGAAGACATCACTCCTGGGCAACGGGTCGTAAGTACTGCCGTCAACCCCGACCCCCTCCCCCCACCACCAAAAAAGGCTTCGGTCACACCTTCACCTTCGGGCCCAGGTGCACACCGAGAAAGTACTTCTCACACCCCGCCTCCGGGCCCGGCCAAGAAGCCAACAACAAAGCCTTCAGGCCACTCGGGATTGAGTCAGCCTGCTGTCGGTACCGAAACTCTGATCCCGGCACTAAAAAAGAAGACACCACACTCCTCCTCGGTGCCCACTACTGCTTCTGCATCGACGCACTCGGCAACCAAATCTGCCGGCACCAATCCCTTGACTCTGAAAAAAGCATCGGAACCGACCAAAAAGCCGCTACCGAAGACTACAGACTCTCAAAGTTTGGAGCCGAAAAAGCATTCGGAACCGTAAAAACAACCGGTTCCGCAAACCCCTACAGACACTTCCAAACCTCACGGTTCCAAGCCCAAAGACCACAAAACCGTTCTACAGTCGGTGCCCCGCAAGCATTCGGAACCGAAAAAATCGGCACTGAAGGACATGCCTCCCACAGATGAGCTTTTTAAGCCAGATCCCACCCAAAAGACTCTTCTTAAAGATCCAAAGACTGGTCAACTAATTCTCAGTTCCAAAAAGAGACCACTGGACTCGCCTACACCGGCGCCAGCACCTAAAAAGAGGGACATTGCGACATCTCCTCTCAGGATCCCTTCTCCACCTCCTCCTCCTCCTCCTCCACCACACCACTCTCCTACACCAGTGGACGATGATGGCACTTCTGATGACACAGGGGAGGGTGCAGATGTTGAACCACTAGGGGATCTTAGTCCACCTCATACCCCAGACCCATGGGATGATTACAATACACCAGATGTCCCTAACATGCCACAGGATGATATCTATCCCTCTAGACCTTCCCCCTCCAGATTATACTTTGGGCTTCAACCAGCTCGTTCACAGAGCTACACAGTAGCACGGGGTTGACTTACACACCGACCCCGTGGATGAGGATTTTTTAATGGATACTTTTGACATCTCACAAAAGACCACTTCCATTCTACCCATGCTGAAAGGGGTAATTAAACATGCACATGAAGTGTTTAAAGACCCCGTTAGGGCTAGGATTATCAACCCAAGGATAGAAAAGAAATATAAAGCTGCCCCAACAGACCCAGCATACATTAAAGGCCACGTTCCATTGGATTTGTTAGTAGTCTCCAACGCCAGGAAGAGGGCTAAGTCTCAAACGTCCGGGGATGCTCCACCTCCCAACAAGGAGTCCAAACTCTTGGACGCTTCCGGTAAACGCACAGCATCTCAAGCAGCTAACATATGGCGTATCGCCTACATGCAAGCCTTGTTAGCTAGGTATGATAGGGCGTACTACGACCAGTTAGAGACCCTATTGCAACACCTGCCTGACAAATATAAAACCTGGGCTAACGACCTCAGACAAGAGGGTAAACTCATCACTAACCCCTCCATTCGCTGCGCTCTAGACGTGGCAGACACCGCCTCCCGAGCCATAAACACAAGTGTTCTCCTGCGTAGACACGCTTGTCTACGCATTTCCGGTTTTAAACCTGAAGTGCAAACTTCCATTCTCAATCAGCCATTTGACCAAGAACACTTGTTCGGACCTACCAGGGATTCATCTCTCAAAGATGAAAAAAGACACTGACATGGTTAAATCAATGGGAGCCTTGCAATCACAAGCTCCCAGACGCTCCTTTCGTCGCTCCTCTTACAAAGGCAACTCCAGAGGCTATTCCCCAGACAACCCCTCCACCTCTTACAAAACTCCCACCCAAACCACATTCACCAAGGGTTATCAGAGAGGAGGCTACAGAGGCAATATTAACAAAGGTAGAGGCAGAACTAACAACACCCGCTCTGCCTCCACCCTTACCCAATGACTTCCCTCCGGACCATCCTACACCTGTCTGGGGAAGATTACTACAGTTCCTTCCTGTCTGGAACACCATCACCACAGACAGGTGGGTGAGGCAAATCGTTCAAACAGGTTACTGTCTGGAACTCACCTCCACTCCCCCAACCATACCACCCAGACAGTACCCAATGTCATTAGAACATTTATCACTTCTAAAGCAGGAGGTAATCTCCCTCCTACAAAAACATGCAATAGAACCAGTCCCCCTGCATCAGCAAAACACAGGAGTCTACTCCCTGTATTTCCTCAGCCCAAAGAAGGACGGATCTCTGAGACCTATCCTAGACATCAGACCCCTAAATCTCTACATACACTCAGACCACTTTCACATGGTCACACTTCAACAAGTCCTTCCTCTCCTGTCCCCAGGCGACTTCCTTTCCACTCTAGATCTCAAGGACGCCTACTTTCATATTCCTATTCACACCTCTCACAGAAAATATCTCAGGTTTGTAGAGGAAGGCCAGCACTACCAATTCAAGGTACACCCTTTCGGAGTCACCACAGCACCCAGAGTATACACCAAGTGTCTGGTGGTAGTTGCAGCTCACCTGAGAAGACAACACATTCACATCTTCCCATACTTGGACGATTGGCTCATAAAAGCCAACTCATACAATCAGTGTGTACATCACACTCACGCAGCAATCCAGCTACTCCACAACTGAGGGTTCACAGTAAACCACGCAAAGTCTCATCTACAACCGTCCCACATACAACAGTACCTCAGTGCCACAATAGACACCTCCAAAGCACTTGCTTACCCCAGTCCGGCCAGAATAGCAAGTATGCAGAAACTCCTAACAAAATTTTAGCCGCAACACACTCTTCCAGCTCGAGTGTTTATGCAACTCATAGGGATGATGGCCTCTTGCATATTCATAGTACCTCACGCAAGACTCCAAATGCGTCCTCTGCAGGAGTGCTTAGCACCTCAGTGGAACCAAGCTCAAGGTCAGCTAACAGATCTGGTGTTGGTGGACGGCCACACTTATCGCTCTCTGCAGTGGTGGAACACCAAAAACCTTTCCATAGGGCGACTGTTCCTCGAGCCGGTTCCACAGATTGTGTTAACAGCGGACGCATCGCTCTCCGGCTGTGGAGGTCATCTATTACATCACACCATGCAGGGCACGTGGACTTCACAACAAAAGTTAGTCCACATCAATCACCTGGAGTTACTAGCGATTTTATTTTGGCCCTAAAGGGATTCCAAAAGAAGATATCAGGCAAAGCTGTCCTAGACCGCACCAACAACATGACAGCCATGTACTACATACAGAAACCGGGCGGGACACATTCCCTACAGCTCTCCCAACTAGCGCAAAGCATTTGGAGATGGGCTATTTCTCAAAACATTTTTCTCCTAGCCCAACATGTTCCAGGAGTCCAGAACAGCATCGCCGATCTGTTAAGTCATCAAATGCAACTGATTCATGAGTGGGAACTTCATCCACAAGTTCTTCAACCCTTTTTTCAGTTGTGGGGGCAGCCAGAGATAGACCTCTTTGCCACACACGAAAACACCAAATGCCTAAACTTCGCCGCCAGATATCCACACCCATTGTCCAAAGGCAATGCGACATGGATGAATTGGTCAGGCAGATTTGCGTACGCTTTTCCACCTCTCCCACTCATCCCACTGGTAGTGCGCAAACTGCAGCAACATTCACTGACCCTCATCCTAGTTGCTCCAACATGGGCCAGACAACGCACAGCTCAACCTAGCGATCTGGCTCCTGAGGTCTTAGAGTTTGGTTACCTTAACCTACCCCCTGACTGTATGAACGTTATCAGAGAAGCTAGACACCCCACCACTAGAGCCTGCTATGCAGCCAAGTGGAAAAGATTTGTGATATATTGCCACAACAGCACCATCAATCCTTTTAGATGTGTCAATTCAACACATCATAGGTTACCTACTGCATCTTCAAAGGTGTAACTTAGCCTATACATCTATTAGATTACACCTCGCTGCCATAGCAGCGTATTTACAAAATAGACAACACTTATCACTCTTTAAGATACCTGCCATCAAAGCATTTATGTAAGGCCTCAAAAGAATAATTCCACCCAGGGTACCCCCCTCCCCTGTGTGGAACTTAAACATTGTCCTCACAAGACTAATGCGTCCGCCTTTTGAACCTCTGCACAAATGCGAACTACAGTTTCTAACATGGAAAGTTGCTTTCCTAGTAGCCATTACTTCCCTTAGAAGAGTCCGTGAGCTACAAGCACTAACTATTCAAGAACCGTTCTTACAACTACATCATAATAAAGTTGTTCTCAGAACCAATCCAAAATTCCTCCCTAAAGTTATTTCTCCCTTCCACCTCAACCAGTCTGTGGAGTTGCCCGTATTTTTCTCACAACCACAGACGGATGCAGAAAGAGCTCTTCACACTTTAGATGTTAAAAGAGCACTGCTTTATTACATTGAAAGAACAAAACCTTTTCGTAAGACCAAACAACTTTTCTTGTCCGTCTCACCACCACATATAGGCAACCCTATATCCAAATCGGGCATAGCAAGGTGGATTGTCAAATGCATACAGATTTGCTATCACAAAGCTAAACGCACCTTATCTGTTCCTCCTAAAGCCCACTCTACTCGAAAGATAGGGGCTTCAATGGCATTTTTAGGGAACATTCCCCTAGATGACCTCTGCAAAGCAGCCACATGGTCTACACCGCACACATTCACAAAACACTATTGTGTAGGTGTGCAAACAAAACAACAAGCTACTGTGGGCAAGGCTGTACTCAACATTATTTCAAACTACTGCAACAGATACTGGTGGTCGCCGCTAGAAGTGGGTACTGCTATACAATCTATGCTCAGTGTGTGATCTGCAACTCAAATGCCTCGAACGGAAAATGCTACTTACCAGTATGTATCTGTTCTTGGCATGTAGAGCTGCAGATCCACACACGCTCACCCGCCTCCCCCGCTTCCTTGATCTGTTCCAGTATTATCTTTTTTAGATACAGCATACATGGGCATCTTTTCTCTTTCTTACAAAACTCCATTATTTCCCTGCTGGCAAAAAACAATCTGAGGATGGAGCCGATGCCCATGCACTCTATGATCCAAAGGAGGAGTCACCTATCCCGTGACTTTCAAGGACTTTTCCAAGACAAAAACAAGTGCACATATCCGGGCCCAACACCAGATGGCGATCTATGCTCAGTGTGTGGATCTGCAGCTCTACATGCCAAGAACAGATGCATACTGGTAAGTAGCATTTTCCTTTTTCTAATACTGCTAGCATAAAGTGCCAGTGTACTGTGTTGAATACTTTTCAAAAATCAACGGAGAGCAGGGCAGCATCCCCTTGTAACCTATGTATCTGCGTTAGGGACACTTGCAGCCTACATAGCAGTGCCTGGTACTGCGCCCTACCATAAAGCCATTTTGGTGAGTAATCACAATCGGTCTTCTTAATCGCGGGAACCTTTGCCAATAATTTTGTTTTATTTTGATATTGATGAGTGTTCGGCCTCTAAGATTCACAGAGGTGTCATGAGCTTGGGAAAAACCACAGCGGTGGCCCCATGTAAATCATATGGGAGCATACCAGGGTCCCATCTCTGTTGGTATTGTTTTTAAATAACAAGGACAACCCTGTCTGCCCACGTGGACCAGTTTAGGTATGTATTAATATAACCATTGCCCCATGAGATTCATTCAAAAGTGCTACCTTATGTGTTTTAAAAGGAACCAAAAGTTACTCAGACTTATTCTACGGACCAAAATTTGTTACAAAGAAGATAAAACACAGGACTGATATTTTGCATCTTGTAATGTTTTGACTCCAATCAAGTGAACCACTCAAACAAAATAAGTGATCATAGTGCAGACGATGCAGTGCCCCAATGGTGATTACATATACAAAGAACATAGATAAAAGATACTACAATTCTGAATGGTAGTATGCATTAATTGATCAAATTCATAGCATGATTTGCATATGCCAGTGTGGCATCCCTTGCTGTTAAAGTACATTTAAAAACCTGGAGGGAGGCTTCATTGATGTTTTGACCCTGAGTGACTGTTAGGGTCTTTTTAGGACATAGTCATCTGATTACCAGGCCTACACATAAGAGAAGCACAAATAAAAACAACATTTCTAAGTTCTGTACTTTTACATACTGTAAACATCCATTGAGCAATCTATGAGGGTCCCACCATCTAATAGGTCACTTGTCTAACAGGAAAAACTAACAGGTATTCAACCTAAAAATGTGAAGAAAATAATAATTTGAGTTCATCACAACTCCTTGTCTGTATATACATTGGTGGTTTATGAGCACAATAAAAGACGATGCACCAACAGTGTGCACTAAAGGTGACAATCTGAAAGGTTAAGACAGTAGGACCTCAAGAAATGAAGGCACAGTGTGTGGCAACAATACACAGTGAAACTTCCCCTCTTATATGTGCAGTGCGAATACCGTTACTCATCATTGGTGATAGGTCTGCCTGGAGTCCCAAGGTGTCACCAAAAACCTGCAGCATTTGGAAGACTCTCAGGATGGGGATTTTCAGGGCGTTGGATGGAAAGGAGAAGGTCATCCATGAAGAAAGAAACTCCACTCTGGATTTCAGGCCACTGGAATACCAAGTAAATTGTGTCTTGCCTGATCTATTCAGCCAAAGTGTCAATGACCAAGGTGGAGAAAAGGAAGAGGTGCACCCCCGGCGTGTGTCTATACTGGGATTGGAGAGGACAAGGCACCTTTCACATGTACTTAAGCCCACAGGGGGAGTAGAGAGCCTTGACAAATCTGAGAAAGTACCAGCCAATCCCTATCTCTTCTAATCCTGCTAGCCTAAAGGGCCAGTGTACTGTGTTGAATTATTTCCAGAAATCAATGGAGAGCAGGGTGGCAACCCCATGTAACCTATGTACCTGCATTAGGACTACCTGCAACTTACGTAGGCAGTGCCTGGTACTGGGTGTCTGCATAAAGCCCTTTTGGTCAGTACTCATGATGGTGCTGGTTTTCTTGATTGATACAGATGCGAGGACCTTCACAAAGACTTTTGTTTCGATGTAGATGAGTTTGTCCTGTAAGAGTCACACAGGTGTGAACGGGCTCCGAACTTTGTAAAACCACTACCGTGGCCCTACATAGGTTGTATGGTAGCACTCCAGTGCCCCATATCTCTTGGTACGCAACCAGTACGTGCAGAGCTAACAGTGAGGAGTATTTTTTTTTCAAAGCTCAAGGGGGAACCCATTAGGGCCAGGAGTCTTTCCAAAGGGCATGGCAGAGAAAGTCTGCTGGATTTCTGTTTTGGTAAGTGTCAAGTCTAAATCTTGAGCGTCTGATGGCATGAGTGTCAATATCGGAAGGTCTGAGAGAAATGAACGATCTAGCTTTATCTGGGGAGGTGCATGTTGTGCTTACTGGAGTTGGAAATGTCTGGTGAATGTCTGTGATTTTTGGCCTGCCAAACTGGCAGTCCCTGGTTGTCCCAGACAATCATTAGGATTCCGAAGAAGAGTTTGACAGCACCACCCCCCCCCCCCCCCGCCATGTATATATTCTATGCTGGTAAAGAAGCCAGGAGTATTTGTTGTGACTATCAAGTGGAAACTTGTTTAACCGTGAGTGCCGACTGTACCGTGGCATTGTTGGGATCCTCAACCCACTGTGCTTCCAACCTGTGAAGTTGGTCTCCGGTCTCCTGTTCTCTTTCCTGCTGCTTGTCTTTACAATAGTATAGGGCGCTACCCCCAACAACCGCCTCAAAGGCTTTCCTTATGGCCATCTTTGATGGGACTAATTCAGAGTTGAGGATGAAGAAGTCTGTGATACAATCCCTGAGCAGGTCCATCAGACCGGTGTCTTGAAGGCACCAAGCATTCACAAGCACATTCCCTGATACCAGCCCGGGACCAAAGAACAACCTCGATGGAGGGAATATTGTAAAAGCTCTCTTAGAGGATGCAGACACCACTAACTGAAGCAGCTTTGCTGGCTGTCAGGAAGATGTAGTCTATTCTGGACATTAAGCGATGAACACTTGAGGAATATGTGAATTGTTAGTGTGCTCGTGCCATTTGTGTCAGACATCTACCAGCCCCAGCTAAGTAGGTCTGCCAATGGGACAAAGCAGTGGTGTATGCATCTAATGCTGGGTCTACAACCAAATTACCACCACTACTATTCCCAGGGTAGTGTCCAGTAGATCCTCAGAAAGGGATCTAAGAGTGAGTTCTTGAAGCCCTCCGTGTAGGAAGGTGGAATCTGACTAATGGTTGCCCCCAACTTTTTGCCTGGTATTTGAGTGGTTTTTGACTCGTCTGGCTGGGATCCTGCTATCCAGGACCCCAGCCTATCTGCTTTCTCCTTAAAACTAATGTGAGTACCCTAGGTACAACCGAATTGGATACTGAGGATACCCTGGCAGTCCCTTGTAGATGGTACCCAGGGCATGGGTCCCTCAGTAGGCCTACCAGGGCTGCAGCACTTATTGTGCCACCCTGGGACAGCCATACAAACGGACACCACCAGACCACTACTGTAGTCTGGGTAAGGTGGTGCTAGCACCCCTTACAGGGATATAGGTACCCTATATCCCACCCCATTACAACACATATACTCTCATAGGTCACCCCTATACCAGGCCTTGGTAATCCTACAAGGCAGGGTGCTGAGGTATGTGTGAGGGGGGACCCCTACCTGAGTAGGGCCCCTCTGCAACCTTCGTAAAATCATTGCTGGGTTGTTTGTAGTGTAGCCATACCATATATTCTTAACCGCGTTATAAGTCTATCGCGATAACGCGATAACTTGAGAATGGCTACACAGAACCATATCGTGTTTGGTGTCAAACATGTAGGAATCGTACCCCCAGTCCAGCCATGGGCATGAGGGCACGATTCCCCCCTGCTAGAGGGGCGATATGGGAAAAGCGCCAGAATTTAGACACCAATTTAAAAGTGCACCCGTAGTACAAAATGGATGCTACCAGCCACCCACACGACTCTGGTTGCCTGTTGCTGGGGAAAATCCCAGCCTCGGCAGCTGGACAATAGGGATCCTGTTGCAGGGAGGTGCCAGCACCTCCCCAGACAGACTGTGTGGATTGGAACTGGGTGGGTGCACCTTAGGATGCCTTTCAGATTTGCACGTAGGCTGCTACAGCGCCTACATTCTGCATACACCGCCTGGAACCGGTTCAGGGGCATCCTGCCCCTCGCCCAGGCGGGAAACACACAAAGGGGAGTGGGTGTAGACACCCTTTCCAGCCTCAACTCTCATTGGTAGGCTCTGATCTGGACCCTCCCCTAATCTTCTGGATAAAGGTGAATAATGTGGCCCCAGAGCCTCAGATTAATCTTGGACTTCACAGACTTGACCTTCGATGAGCTGCTGCCCAGCTGACTGAAGAAATCTCCCTTGGGGTAAAGGAGTTACCCCCCTGCTTGGCAGGCACCTGAAACACTGCAAGTGACCCGGTTGGAACTTCGCTGCTCCTACGGACTTCGTCGACTCCCAGCAACCTTGAGGTGGGTTTCCTGAGCATCCCAGAGGCCAGTGAGTGTGCACAGCAAGTGTGAGCACCGTGGACCGCGTGGGTGCTGAGATCCCCAATACCCAAGGACACCAGCCACCTCTTGCATAGCACACGACCCTGACCAGTGGGGAAGTTGTGCTTTGGCCCGAAGTTGAGCCAACCTCTCGGCAGCAACTGTGCCAAAGACCAGTGCCCTAGCTCACTCCGGTGGCCCGTGGGCCCCCTTTTACGCACTCCAAATTGCTGCCTTCTGCGGTCCCTTGTCTCTCGACTTGTGGGCCCTGGCGGAGGACAATCTTTACTTTTAAGAGTTCCCCTGGTTGCTCCAGGCCTGCTCTACAGTCTCTTTGAAGGAGACCTCTCACAGACCTCGTGGGTCTGCACCAGTAGCTGATTTGTTCATCTTGCGTGGGTTGCGGTTGCCAAGGCTTAGAGGATCCAATCCGGACACTAACACCGCAGCGACCCTCATCCGACGTGGGACAGTCGCCCTCCAGAAGCTGGCCTTCCTTGAAGCCTCCTGGAGCCCGTGGCTGTAGATCGAAGCTACACCTCTTTCCACTTGAAGCACCCGACATTGAAGGGCTCTTTCCTTTGAGCTCCCTGGTCACTGTACCGTGACCCAGACTCTGTCCCTTCTGCTTTATGGTTCTTCTCTATGAGATCTACAACTTCAATCTTCACGGCATCATCGACGCTTTTGGCTAGCAGCAGCTTTGTACATTTTCCTGTTGAAAATCAGCCCGCGACCCGACATTGAAAACGACCTATGCACCCGGCTTCCCTGGGGCAGGTAACAGTGGTACCTCGGTACTCTCGTGGTAGTGGGCTCCTCAAAAGCTTAACTCTAAGTTTTCAACTTTGAACTCCTGCTAGAAGTGTCTTTAATCTGTTTAAATCAAACCGCAACATTCTCCATAGGCTTTAATAGAGATCCCGATAGCAGCTATTTCCACTGCACGCGCCTCCCGTGGGTCCCCTTCCTCATAACCTGGGGTGGATTCTTAAGGGGCCAGCGATCCTAAATGCCCTAGGCATTGTCTGTAGAATTGTCGTGGTTCTTATACCACTTTTATAATATATGGTTTGGTCCCCCCTGGGGCCCTGTGATTCCAGTGCTATTTATTGTATCTATCAATGCTTGTTTGAATTGTAACTTTGCCTCTAGCCTCATAAAGAGACTTGTGGGATTCTGTTTAGAATAAATACATATATTTTATATATATACCTGTGTGGACTACTCTTTCATTTGGTTATTCAAGAGGTTATCTATGGTAAAACAATAAGCTTAACACTCCTTCAAGACTTAGCCTGAAGGCTGCTCTCCACAGCTACCACTAGGATAGCTTTCTTTAAAGGTTGTCTTTAACCTATCACCATAAGAGTCGAATTGGACTGGTGCAAGGTGTCCCCTATAACTAGAGGACAGCATTTGCCAGGCCAACTTCTCACACTCCGTATATGCTCATTAGTCTCCAATTTGCCCCGTCTAGTAAGCCCGGTAGAACGATGTATCCATAACCCTCCCTCCCTCCCCACGGGAGGTCACCAGGGCCCATAATGGGGGGAACTCGGCAACCTACCCGACTCGCCATGCCTGCAGCCTCGACTCAGTCAGCCTGGGGCATCCAGGAGTGGGGGCCCTGCGTACACGAAGACGCAAAGGTTGTGATTGGTCATACACGGGCCATCCTCTGATTGGCCGCTGCAAGGCTCTTACACCCACCTTGGGGCCCGATGGCCCAACTACAGCCAAAAGGTCCAATCGATCAAGGGGCCACCGCCTCTACTCTCCATCCCAGGCTTTGCGCCCGGCCCATTGCTAGACCTGCCTCAGCCTCTCCACTCAGATGCAGGCCTCAGCAGGGGACCACCCCTCTCCAAAACTGGGTCACAAAAGGATAGTTGGGGCACAAAATTTGGAGTTCACCCTCCGCTCCTCTGTTGGCCTCCGGGCCGAGCAAAGCACTCCTCCCTACACTGTCACCTTGCCGCCACTGGGGTATATGCTGCTTGTGGTACTGTAAATTTCGGAACCACGTTGGAGGCATGGGGTATCATGCCGATTTTGGTATCCACAAACCGCAAATGGCAAATGCGATATGTACGAGTGTTTTCATTACGTTTCATCGATGAATCCACCTTGTATATGATACTACATGCTGACTCCTCGGGTTCCATTTTAGAGCGGTAACCATTTTTGTGGTTGCCCTCACATAGGCTGCTTGCTAAGGCCATGCCTAGGCCTAAAGGACACGTACACCTTCTGTGACTTCTTTGTGACCTGTGCAAGCTGACTCCGCTGCCCGAGGTCAGTCCGGTCTCACCAGTTCCTTTTACAACGTACATATGAGATTAGCATCAGGGCCTGACACGCCATAGAGTCTTTCATCCCATACAAACCCTGACTAATCAATTTCACACATAACTCTGTTTCCTGCTTTATGGCTTGTTTTACGAGGAGGAGGTGCCCGTTTTTATTGGGGTCTGCTGATATCTAATGAGGGTTCTGAGCCTCGCTGGGTAAACAATTGTGGGCTGGCCGAACTGAAATGTGGGATCGTCATCATGACTCTGCTTTTTCGTTTGTAGTGAATGTATGTAAATGATCATACCGTAAAACGAGGAATGTTGCTTGAAGCATAATATTTTGTATAAAAGGAGAAGACTGGTTTGTAAGTTTAAACAGTCTCCTGAGAACATACATTGTGGTGTACTTCTCGGATACCTGTGATTGGTCTGCAGCCAATAAACGATCTTTGACTTCACCTAGAAGACTCTGTGTTTCTGTGGTCTGAGACAGGAAGAACTCGAAGTCTTCGGGTGTGTTCTCTGGCACAGCTGGGTTCTGAAAAACCCAGTACTTCAGTTGGCGCCCAACGTGGGGCGATTTCAGCGGTACCGGTCCAAGCCAGAGGTTCGTGAGGAGCTTCGTGTGAAAATTCTGGAGGAAGGCCGCCACTTCATCGACCCCTGCATGTCGACGTGGTCCGAAAGTCTTTACTGCGAGGTTCTCCGCGTCCCGACGGCTACAAAGGACTGCTGCCCTGACTATCGCCCTGTTTTGGACCCTTGATGATTTGGTAAAGCGAAACGATTAAACGAGTCTTCTGGTGACGTCATCGATACCTCAGTTAAGTATAAGTGGAGCATCTCCCAGTTCTTAGTTTGGTTTGGTATCCCTCCGGGA
This sequence comes from Triturus cristatus, assembly GCF_964204655.1. Lineage (NCBI taxonomy): Eukaryota > Metazoa > Chordata > Amphibia > Caudata > Salamandridae > Triturus > Triturus cristatus. Next base: position 1,150,818,027 of record NC_140583.1, on the reverse strand, counting down.
TCGCTGTGATTTGGAACTTGCAAGTGCCTAAGCCGAGGGACTCGTGTATTCACGAGGCTATCGTATTCGATAATCCTTTGAAGTTTGAAACTAGACTAGTGAGCAAGGATGCCTGGTTCTAGTATATTTGGAAATTTGTTTTGTTTGGGTTGTAATAGGGACTCCCGATTAGAGGATTCCTGTCCGGTTCCTCCAATTGGAACTCCAACTTATGAGCTTTATGTGAAACATGGCGTGGGCCCCATTGTGTATAATGAAGTATGGATCCGATACACAAGGAAGGATGGTGCTTTAAAATGGCCCCAAAATGGTAGTTTCGACACAGACATCTTAGATAACTTGTTAAATTATTTAAAAAGAAAGCCCGGCCGGCAATGTTTGACTCTTTCCGCCTATGGCGAAAGGAAGCCAAACAGAAGGAAATTAAATTAGCAAAGAGAAATAAGAGAGAAAAAGGTATGTTGGTAATGCAAGCAGCTTTGCAGTTTAAAGATAATGAAGAAGAACAAATGAATGAGCAGTTGCATAGGCAGCGTAAACTAGGGATCGATAAATGTTATCCAGTTTTGCTGCCCCTTCAGCAAGGTGCGTCAAAGGAAAAGGAGAAAGATCCCCTAATGTCACATTTACTGAGTTCGCCACCCCTTTATGCGCAGAGTGCTACAGCACCTCCGCAACCCTTAAATGCACAGCTTCCAGTTAATGTGCCGCAAGCTTTCCCGCAGCCGCCAGCTCTTCCACAGCCGGCTCCTACTCTTGTGGCGCAGCCCCCTCAGGGGCCGCCGACTTTGCTGCCTGCCCCCCCCTTTGCCTTCTGCGACTTTGCCTGCTCCATCGACTGCCTCGCTTGGCGCCCTTCCCGATACTATCCCTGTACCTGTATCTGCACCCATTTTTCTTCCCTCTGTTTTTCCCCCTGTTCTTGCCTCAACCACCCCTTCTACACGACAACGAATAACTAGTGTGGTCACTAGTTTAATGTCGCCTCTCTTTGGGTTATCTGGTACGACCCCTAATGCACAACGTAAGCAGACGCGTAGCCAACTGCCTGATTCTCGAGAGAAAGAAATGCTTGACCGTATGGCACACAGATGGATTGTTCACCCATCAAGGTATGATGTGGAGTCTATTATGGATGTCTTCCATCAATGGGAAGCATCAAAACAGAGATACGTTTTTGAAAGGATGTGTGTTTTCCTTTGTGAGGAATTGGAGGATAATGATTTGGAAGCAAATCCGCAAGAGTTGTGCCGCTTACGGTTTGAATTTGGAAAGGGTGCGATTGTGGGTTCTGATGTCGAAAAAGCAGTTGCGACATTGTTGTCTTTTAGAATTGAGGATCCTTCCCAGCCACTGTTTGAGCATGACTCTTGTGGTAAAAAGGTGCGACAGTACCCTATGAGAGAAGTCCCTCCGGTATGGAAGGAAGCCGTTGCGGCTGATGCCGGTCGAGGTATTGTAGCTGCTCCAGCTCATTTCCAGCGCGTTTGGGTGCATGTCCCTTGGAAACGATCTGAAGTAATAGCGCTTAAACAGACATTGCCCGACCCCCGTAAAAACCCTGCAGGATATTATAAGGAGTTATCATAGACTGCAGAATCGTGTGTCATGAATTTAGCTGACATAGATATGTTGTTCGGGAATGTTGTTCCGCAGCCTTTGTGGGGATTGATTCGTAATGCAGACCATGCTGCAGAACTAGGTGACACATGGGCTAATATCATTGCAACAGACACTAGACAAGGTGGTGGTGCCAAGCCTGAGCCTTTGGTAGCAGAACTCCCTGCTAGGATCATTACTTACATGAAAACTTTAATGCCCGCGATGCGTGTGAATTGGGATAAATTATCAGCATGCAAGCAGAAGAAAGATGAGTCAGTGTCCGATTTCTTCACCAGGTTTGAAGAAACCTTTATCGACCATAGTGGACAAGATATGAGTACGGAAGGTGGTCAACGATTGTTTGTTGATAAATTTGTGCATAATTTGCTTCCCGAGTTGTGTAAGAAATTAAAAGATTCTGAGAGTTCTTGGGCTGTTTCCTCTTCAGCACAAATACTGGCTACTGCACAGTATTACGAGAATAGGGATAAAGATGAGAAAGATAGAGCAGACAAGAAAACGAAAGAACTGAAGACGAAGGTTCTCTTACAGCAGGCTTACCCGCCACGTGGTGGTCAGAGTAATTATCAGCAACCGCCACAGTTTCAGAGAAACGTGCCAAGGTACGAGTTTTCTCAACCGCGCGTTCCTGTAGGTCCTAATCAATGTTCATATTGTAAGGAAGAGGGTCATTTCAAGTATAGTTGTCCTATTTTGTTACAGCGTGCTAATGGCGCTTTTAGCACCCGAGGTAGAGGTGGTCAACAAGCTCCTAGAGGTAGAGGACGCGGGAATGTTCCCCAGAACGCGCGTCCCCTTCCATCTCAAAATACACTGAATAGTTTTCATCAGCAAACCAATGCGTCTGGTAGGACAGCTCAGTACTATAACAATCACTATTATGCAGAAGATGAAAATGCGGAAGGTAATGATTGCTAGGACAGCCATAGACAAAGAGAGGGAGTTGTTTCAGTGCCAGTGGACCAGAGTGGACCGTATGTCAAGGTGACTGCAGCGGGCGTGTCAGAGCCTTTTCTGTTGGATACTGGTGCTTCAAAGAGTTCTATTATGCACTCAAAACTCCCTGGCGCGCCTTTGTCGGGCGAAATGAATGTTTCAGTAGGTTTTTCTGGCGCCCCGGTTAGGAACCCGATCTCTAGTCCTATGCCCCTTTCTGTTGGACCTTGTGAGCTGAAAGCACCCCTTAGCCTAACGACAGGTTGTGGTGAAAATCTGTTAGGATTGGATTTGTTAAAAAGATTACATGCGACATTATATTGTTCCCCCTCGGGAGTACAACTTACACTGGGTAGGGAAGTGATTTCTCCAATGTATTTGTCAAAGAATAAACTGCCAGCTGAATTGTCGTCTCTTCCGGATGTCCTTTGGGCTTCCGGCCTTAATGATGTGGGTCTCTTGGAAATACCACCATATGCGGTTACTTTGAAAGCCAATGTTAAATTGCCACGCATTCCCCAGTACAAGATCTCTAATGAAGGTGAGAAAGCGTTGTTAGCGATTATTCACGATTTGATTGAAAAGGATGTAATTGAAGAGACAAGAGGCAACGTTTGTAATAGTCCTGCTCTGCCTGTTTTAAAACGTACTGACCCTTCACAGCCACCTGTTTACAGATTTGTGATCGATCTTAGAGAGGTCAATAAGATAGTTGTGCCACAGTTTCCAGTTGTCCCTGATATAACTGCATTGTTCACTATGATTCCAGCTTCCGCTGCTTGGTTCTCAGTGGTCGATTTAAAGAATGCTTTCTTTAGCATTCCGATTGCAGAGTAAAGCAGGGATATTTTTGGTTTTAGTTTAGGAGGTCGCAGCTTCCGCTTTAAACGCGCTCCGCAGGGCTACTGTGAAAGTCCATCAATATACAGTCAGGCTTTAAAAGCGCAGCTTGATACAGTTGTTTTACCTAGTGGTGCTACCCTCATTCAGTATGTCGACGATTAACTAATCGCCGCGGATACTGAGGAGATTTGTAAAGAAGCTACATTGTCATTGTTGCGTCATTTGTCTGCCTTTCATCACAAAGCGTCTCTCTCAAAACTGCAATATTGTCGACAAGAAGTGACCTACTTAGGTCATCTCTTATCGAAGGAGGGAAGGAAACTAACCTCAGAAAGAATTCAGGCCATTGCACAATTGAGCGTGCCAAGAACACAGAGAGAAGTGCGTGCTTTCTTGGGTATTACTTCATACTGTAGGCAGTGGATTCAGAGTTTTTCTTTGCTGGCAAAACCTTTAATAGCATTGACATATAAAGATACACCGAATACCGTCCCATGGTCTGAAGAGTGTCAGAAAAGTTTTTCGGAATTGCGTAAGGCATTGTGTTCAGCTCCTGTGTTTGGTTCCCCCGACTACAGCAAGCCCTTTACGTTGTATGTCCATGAGAAAGAAGGTTGTGCATTGTCAGTGTTGACACAGTCTTTTGGAGACAGACAGCGTCCATGCGCATATTTTTCGTCCGTTTTGGATACGGTAGCCAAGGCATTACCCAGTTGTTTGAGAGCCACAGCGGCAGCAGCTGTTTCTATTCGACAGTCTGCTGGGTTAGTAATGAACAATACGTTGATTGTGATGGTTCCGCATGCAGTGGACACGTTATTAAACAGGACCAAGACACAGCACCTAACTAGTGCTCGATTGTCAGGTTATGAGTTGACACTATTAGCGAGTCATGTACACATAAAGAGGTGCAACACGTTGAATCCAGCTACTTTGTTGCCCATTTCAGCAGACCGAGATGAGATTGAACAACATGATTGTCTGTTCAGAACAGAAGAAGAAACAAAAGGGAGAGTGGATCTTAAAGATACTGCCTTGGTTGAGTGTGATGGTACCTTATGGGTGGATGGATCGTGCTTCAAGCTTCCGAATGGTGATAAGACTGCTGCATATGCTATTACGACTTTGCACACGGTTGTTGAAACTGCACGTATACCACATAATTCGGCTCAAGCAGCAGAATTAATTGCACTTATAAGAGCATGCATGTTGTCGAAAGGAATGAAAGTGAACATATATACTGACAGCCAGTATGCGTTTGGCGTGGCCCATAGTTTTGGGCGCTTGTGGAAAGAACGTGGGTTCCTGACTTCGCATGGAACTAAAATTCAGAATGGTCAGTTGGTGAATGATCTCCTTGAGTCATTGACCTTGCCGTCACAAGTTGCGATTGTGAAATGCAGTGCACACAAGAAAGTTACCGACGATATTGGTCGTGGAAATGCATTTGCTGACGAAGTCACGAAAGAAACAGCAAAGAATGTGACGAACCAAATGTATGTTGCAGGCCCTGCAAGATGGGTTGGTGATGTTGGAATGTGTGAAGATACAATAGAAAGCGTGAAGTCCCTTCAAGCTGAAGCTTCAGAGAAAGAGTTGAATGAGTGGAGAGAGAGCAAGGGTAAATTGGATGAAAATGGTTGTTGGGTTGACTTGTCAGAACATCAGCGATGGTTGTTACCCGATGCGTATGTGCTTGCAGTGGTGACAATGGCTCATGGAATTGCCCATATTAGTGTGAAAGGGATTTGTAAGTTGTTGGCTCCAGTATGGCAAAATGCTGGGATCCCTAAATGTGCAGAGAAAGTGGTCAAGAATTGCATGGTGTGTCTGAAATACAATCCTGGTAGAGGGACCCCAACTCCAGCTGGTCATTTTGCGCCTCCAACGTATCCGTTCGAGGTTTTGCAGCTAGATTTCATCCACATGTAAAGGTGCAACAATTTGAAATATGTACTCGTTGTTGTTTGTGCTTTTTCAAGGTGGATAGAAGCATATCCCCTGAAAGACAATACTGCCTTATCGACAGCTAAAGCTCTTGTCAAAGAATTTTTCCCTAGGTTTGGAATGCCAAGAATGGTATGGAGTGATAATGGAAGCGAATTTGTGGGTCGAGTGATGAAGAATGTATGTGAGGGACTAGACATTAAACAAAAGTTTCACGCTGCAAATCACCCTCAATCAGCTGGATTAGTAGAGTGCTATAATAGCACATTAAAATTGAAATTGGCCAAGATTCAGGCAAGTTCTGGTCTTAAATGGCCTGACGCGCTGCCCTTAGCACTCCTTTCAACAAGAATGACTGTGCACTCACGAGTGGGACTTAGCCCGTATGAGATTGTGTTTGGCCGTCTGGCCAATATATGGGGAGTGGCAAGGCCTACAAAATTCAGTGAGATCGAACATCCAGTACTGCTTGATTATTTGTATGAATTGACGGCTAAATTGCGTGTTTTACACCAACAGGTGCATGATACTCTGCCTCAGGTCTCTGAAGCTCCAGGACATCCTATCAATCCTGGATCGTGGGTGCTGGTAAAAATTTTTAAAAGGACGAAAAATGATGAGCCCCGTTGGACCGGCCCCCATCTCGTCCTTCTCTCGACGAGATCAGCTGTTCGAGTGAAAGGGAAAAAGAACTGGATCCACGGCGTCCATTGGAAAAGGGTCCCTTTGCCTCTGCCATATGACCGGTGGGCCCAGGAGGGGATCGCTGATTCTGAGACTGAGACCGTGCCTCGTTTCGTGCCTTTTAGCGATGCACGTGTGAAAGGAACAAGCTCTGAGCAGGAAAACGATAACATTTTGCAAGAAGCTGTGCCACCGCCAATTCGATTGGACACTACAGAACCTGAACTCTTGTTTCAAGACCAGACAGTACCCGGGAGAAGCCGCTATAATCTGAGGCCGAGAACTATGGACAAATAAAAAATTATTTTCCTTTGCTATTTTTTTGACACTGCAGCTCTCCCATCTGAAAAACTTTTTGATTTTTGTTTTTTCCGAACCACCATCCGGGTTCAGCTGTAGAGTCGCGGTGCCAAGACTTTGGGGTACAAGCCGGGGACGTTAGGTCAACGGTTCTGGTCAGTCTAGGGCGTTCCCTGGACTGACAGGTGTACTCCTGAGCAGAAGACACTCACCCGCCGCGAACAGCACGATTAGAGGATGGAGTTTTTCAAGATGGAGAGACCCGTTGAGGAAATAAACTTTAAAAATAGAATATGTAAAGTAATGAATAGCAAACGTTTTGTAATATTATGTCTGCTTGTACTATTTAGTATGATAATGTTTTCTGTAGGATATGTGTTATTGTCTTCTCAAGTGCCATTTACACCCACTATACAGCCCATACCTCCTCCTACTGTCTCCTTACACTCTTTCCACCCTCTGCCTGAACACGAACAAGCTAGACGTTCTGAGTTCGTAAACAATTTGTTTATTCAACTTCTGCACCAGCACCAACTAGTTATGAATACAACAAATTGCTGGGTGTGTGGTTTGATGCCACATACCATTAATAAGGGTATTCCATACCTAGTGCTGCCGTTTAGCTATAATGGGTCACCATGGGCATTCCAGACTGTTTCTTTTTGCACTAGAAACCTACTCCCCGCGACCACCGCGTTCCATTAGACCTAGCACGAACAATAAGGCCTTGATGAAAGGAGTTGCTGATATGAGCAGAGATATCGATGCATATTCATCTATTCCCAAGGACGAGTTGCGAGCTTATGTAGGTTGGAACGCGACGGGGTATAGCATTAGTCTGGGCGAAAAACAGCGTAAAAGCTCCTCCCCAATTTGGGTCATACCCCACATAGGTCGGTTCTGTTTGCAAGGTAATGGTCAGAATCCAAGAGCTCAATTAGGGAAGAGTGACTGTGCTGAAACGTACATTTTTCCATCACAGTTTTCCCCTGCGTTTTTGGCTGCCAAGGGTACATACTTTGTTTGTAATGATCGAGCATATACATGGTTGCCTCCTGATTTCTCGGGCACGTGTTATGTTGCAAATCTGCTACCGCCCACATTTACTGCCGCCTCTGATTATCACAAGACCAGAATTGCGAGAGGCGTTGCTAGTCAGGAGGATACTGCCAGTCAGGAAGCGGGAGATTTTTTCCTGGGGTTCCTGCCGTTTTGGGGACCAATGGTCAATAGTAGGAACCTGAGACAACTGACTCATGTAGTTGAAACCACTGTCAATGTAACGGCTGGTGCCCTTGGTAATTTGACAGCTGAGCTCCAAGCGGATCGCCTCATGACTTTGCAGAACCGTATGGTTCTAGACGTCATACTTGCAGACCGTGGTGGGGTATGTAAGGTTATCCAATCTAGCTGTTGTATTTTCATACCAGATAACGCTCCGACCGTCTATCAAGCCATTTCCAAACTACATAAGATTTCCGAATCTATTCATGTGGATAAAGGAGATTGGTTGATGATGGGGTGGTTCTGGGAACTGATATCAGCTTGGGGATGGAAGATTCTAATAGCCACTGGGATGATCTTAGCCATTCTTTTCCTGTTCTGTCTATGTGTACAGTGTGCTCCTGTAATGTGTAGCCTCTGTGTTACATCATGTGTCAGGAAACCTGTATCAAGGGACGAGCTAAGCAATAGGATGATGCTACAGCAACATCTCCATGGCCTTATGAATATAGACCTGGACTCAGATTAGTATGAGTATAGTTATTGCCTATGTAAGGGCAAAAGGAGGGTCTGTGGTACTGTAAATTTCGGAACCACGTTGGAGGCATGGGGTATCATGCCGATTTTGGTATCAACAAACTGCAAATGGCAAATGCGATATGTACGAGTGTTTTCATTACGTTTCATCGATGAATCCACCTTGTATATGATACTACATGCTGACTCCTCGGGTTCCATTTTAGAGCGGTAGCCATTTTTGTGGTTGCCCTCACATAGGCTGCTTGCTAAGGCCATGCCTAGGCCTAAAGGACACGTACACCTTCTGTGACTTCTTTGTGACCTGTGCAAGCTGACTCCGCTGCCCGAGGTCTGTCCGGTCTCACCAGTTCCTTTTACAACGTACATATGAGATTAGCATCAGGGCCTGACACGCCATAGTCTTTCATCCCACACAAACCCTGACTAATCAATTTCACACCTAACTCTGTTTCCTGCTTTATGGCTTGTTTTACGAGGAGGAGGTGCCCGTTTTTATTGGGGTCTGCTGATATCTGATGAGGGTTCTGAGCCTCGCTGGGTAAACAATTGTGGGCTGGCCGAACTGAAATGTGGGATCGTCACCATGACTCTGCTTTTTCGTTTGTAGTGAATGTATGTAAATGATCATACCGTAAAACGAGGAATGTTGCTTGAAGCATAATATTTTGTATAAAAGGAGAAGACTGGTTTGTAAGTTTAAGCAGTCTCCTGAGAACATACATTGTGGTGTACTTCTCGGATACCTGTGATTGGTCTGCAGCCAATAAACGATCTTTGACTTCACCTAGAAGACTCTGTGTTTCTGTGGTCTGAGACAGGAAGAACTCGAAGTCTTCGGTGTGTTCCCTGGCACCACTTCATGCTGCTGGACCGGGAGTGGCCGAAGCTCGGAAGTTTGGTGAGCACACAGTCTGGGTCATTGGTGCATGCCAGGATGCTTAGGTTCCAGGATCACATGGGATTGTGGGGGTGGGGGGAAGAAGTGGAGCTCTCGATCAAGCATCCACCATATCTGAAAGAAACACGTTAGTTAGATTCCTCACCTTAGAAAAACCCCAGGCGTCAGACTGGATCCGGAAGATTTTTCGTCAGCAATACCCCGTGCGCGTCGCTAGGCGTCCTCTGCGGCTCCGCGTCCGTCGTTGGCGTCGTGCGCCGTAATGACGCCCTCGCGCGCTGACGTCAGTTCTTCTTTTTTCCGCGCCAGTAAGCGCCGATCCGGGAGAGCTACCCCTTTTAGTCCTTTTTGACTAAATATTTTGATCCCTTTTGATCTTTGTCAATCGACATCTGGTGCCGGTAGGATGCCTGGGTTCAAGGCTTGCGACGATTGCCACCGACTGATGTCGGTGACCGATCACCACCGCCGGTGCCTCTACTGTTTGGGCCTCGACCACGACGCGGACTCGTGCTCCGACTGCAAGGCCCTGACCTCGAAAGCTAGGCGGGAGCGGTCCCGTAAGCTTCTCGAGCTCCGACACTCGGCTCCGCGCCCTTCTCGATCCCGGTCCAGGAGGAGGTCCAAGGATCGGTCGCGGAGCCGCGACAGACGTCATCGCTCGTCTGGCTCGAAGTCTTCGGGTAAGTCCAAGCGGTGATACCGCTCTTCGGACTCCCCTCGCCGGTCGCGCGACTTGGCCGAGGGTCAGGGTGGTTCCACCCCCGCGGCTCCTGCACGTCCCCATACCCGCCGGTCCCTGGGACTGACGTGACGCCGGCGGAGATTGGTGCCTTCCTCTCAGCCATGAGGAAACTACCTCCGCCGTCGATGCCCGCCAGCGCGCCTTCGGGCCCGCGGACTCGACTGGGCGACCTTGCGCGCCGGCGGCTCCGGCCCGGGCGCCGCAGGTCCCCGAGGGGCCCATGCCTGGGCCCCCATCGACGCCGGTCGACCTAGTCACGCCTCTCCCGCCGGCGCCGACTCCGGTTCCACCCCCGGCGCCGACTCCGGTCGACGTCGTTCCCCGGTTCAGCCCCTGTCCGGACCCGACGCCGATGCGGCGCCCACCGATGCCGCATCCGACGCCGCTCGAGACTCACTATGTCTATCGTCCGGCTCCGATCATTCCACCTGTTTACCAGGAATCGGATGACGGGGCGACTGGGAGGGGTCCGATGACCCTATGGCCGTTCAGGCTCAACTGTCACAGGACTGGGCAGATGAACTGGGGGAGGCCAGTGGTCTGGATACCTCACCGGACACTGGATTCATCTCTCCTCCGACCGTGGCTTCGGAGGAGGGTGCTGCTTTTTCCGTGGTGCTGCGCAAGGCGGCCGCGGCCCTCGGGCTTGAGCTGCCTGCCGTGGCTGTGAGGACTAACATCCTCACTGAGGTGCTTCAGTCTGCAGCAAGCTCCACTGAGCCTCTGCTGCCGTTCAATGAGGCCCTCACTGACGTTCTCCAGGGCACCTGGTCCAAGCCCTCCACAGTTCCTCCTGTGGATAGAAACGTCGCCAGGCGCCACCGCCCTGCTCCGGGCGACCCCAGTTTTCTGTCGCAACACCCCACCCCCGAGAGCCTGGTTATCCAGGCCTCTACCTCCCAAACCTCCTTCCCGTCCGCTCCTCCGGACCGGGATTCCAAGAGACTGGAACAGTTTGGCAAGAAGCTGTTCTCCTCCCTCAGTTTAGGCCTGCGGTCTTTAAACACCGCCTGTCTCTTGGACCGTTTCTCCGACTCTCTGTGGGATACGGTGGAGGACGTGCTGCCCCTGTGCCCGGAGGAGGCCCGGACACGACTTTCCCAGGCTCTGGCCGATGGGAGGGATGCAGCGCGCCATGCAATCCGGTGTGGACTTGACACCACGGACTCGCTGGGTAGGGCGATTTCCACCACCGTGGCGCTTCGGCGTCACGCCTGGCTGCGGTCCACGTCCTTTTCGGGGGATGTCCAGAGCACTCTCATGGACATGCCCTTTGATGGCGCTCGCCTTTTTGGTGAGAAAGCGCACAGTGCGCTGGCTCGCTTTAAGGACTCCCGGGCTACGGCCACGTCCTTGGGCCTTTCGGCCCCGCAGCCGCAAGCTTCCGCTTTTCGCCCCTTTCGTGGCCAAGGAAGGGGCGCCTCCTCACGTCCGCAGAGCCACCGGCCGCAGACCCAACCTGCACGCGGTCGCGGACGTGGTTTCCGCCGAGGCGGTTCAGGAGGACGACGCGGTCAGTCCACATCCACCCCGGCAGCATCCGCCTCAAAGCCTTCCTAGTCCGAGCTTTCAGGCCCATTCATCGCCAGTGGAAGGCAGAGTTCGCCATCACCTGCTCCACTGGCGTACCATCACTTCGGACAGGTGGGTGCTGCAAATCGTCCGAAGGGGCTACTCCCTCCCCTTCGAGACGACCCCTCCAGCCATGCCACCGCAGCACCACCGTATCTTGGAGGATCATTTGAATCTTCTGCGAGGGGAAGTTTCGGCCCTCTTGGCCAAAGAGGCCGTCGAGCGCGTTCCGAGCCCAGAAGTAGGTCGTGGTTGTTATTCCCACTACTTTCTGGTTCCCAAGAAGGGCAAAGGGGGCCTACGCCCTATCTTGGACCTCAGGAACGTCAATGCCTTCCTCCGGAAGGAACGGTTCAAAATGTTGACTTTGGCTCAGGTTCTAGCTGCCCTCGACCCTGGAGACTGGATGGTAGCGTTGGACTTGCAGGACGCATTTTTCCACATTCCCGTCCTGCCGGCCCACCGGCGTTACCTGCGGTTCACGGTGGGCCAGGAGCACTTTCAGTTCACCGTGCTCCCCTTCGGCCTCACCAGTGCCCCTCGGGTGTTCACGAAAGGGATGGCGGTGGTCGCAGCTCATCTGCGCAGATCAGGGGTTCCAGTCTTCCCCTATCTCGACGACTGGTTGTTGAAGGCGGGCTCGCCCCAGGCAGTCGTCTCCCACCTCCAGACTACGGCGGATCTCCAGCATTTGCTGGGGTTTTCCATCAACATGCCGAAGTCACACCTGAGTCCCTCTCAGAAGCTCCTCTTCATCGGAGCGGTTCTCGATTCGGCGCAGTTCTGGGTCTATCCGCCGGAACAGCGGGTCCGGGATATTCAGGCCCTGATTCCCATCTTTCGGCTCTCTGTCCTGGGTTTTGGTCAGGCTAGTGTTGCGGCTTCTGGGGCTGATGGCCTCCTGCATCCTACTAGTGCATCACGCCAGGCGGCGCATGCGGGCTCTGCAGTGGGACCTGAAGTTTCAGTGGGCCCAGCATCATGGCAACCTGTCCGACCATGTCTTGATCTCGGAGGGCACTGCACAGCAGTTGCAGTGGTGGCTCACGGACCGCGATTGGGTCACGGGCAAGAGCCTCTCCCTTCCCCAACCGGAGCATGTCGTAGTGACGGATGCGTCCCTCCTGGGATGGGGTGGCCATATGGGAGAGGCGGAGATCAGAGGCCTCTGGTCTCCGGCGGAGTCTCGCCTCCACATCAACCTGTTGGAGTTGAGAGCGATCCGACTTGCACTGAAAGCCTTCCTTCCCTCTGTCAGGGGAAGTGCCGTGCAGGTGTTCACGGACAACACCACCGCCATGTGGTATTGCAACAAACCGGGCGGGGTGGGGTCGTGGGCCCTTTGTCAGGAGGCTCTGCGCCTCTGGACGTGGCTGGAACACCAGGGCGTCACCCTAGTGGTTCAACATCTGGCGGGCAGAGCAGACGAACTCAGCCGCCGGTGCATGATGGATCACGAATGGCGTCTGAACTCCGAAGTGGCGCAAGGTCTCTTTCAGCAGTGGGGAGAGCCTTGGTTAGATCTATTCGCCACCGAAGAGAACGCGCAATGTCAGCAGTTCTGCGCGTTGGAATTTCCAAGGCGGCACTCGCTCGGCGACGCTTTTCGTCACGAGTGGAGTTGCGGTCTGTTGTACGCCTTTCCGCCTATACCACTTCTGCCCAGAGTGCTGAAGAAGATCAGGCACGACCGGGCCCAAGTCATCTTGGTGGCTCCGGATTGGGCACGAAGGTACTAGTATCCCGAGCTACTCAGTATGTTGACCGATCCTCCGATACGTCTGCCCCTTCGGGAGGATCTTCTGTTGCAGCAGCAGGGGACGGTCCTCCACCCGAACCTGTCCAGCCTCCACCTCCGTGCGTGGAGATTGAGCGGCGGCAGTTGATGCCATTTGACTTGCCTCCTGAAGTCTGTGATATCATTCTGGCAGCCAGGCGTCCCTCCACAAAGACTGTATACGCCTGCCGGTGGAACAAATTTGTGGCATGTGCACAGCAAAGTCTGTGGATCCCCTTTCCGCCCCTCTTTCTGAGGTTCTCCTCTTTCTTCTTTCTTTGGGCCGGCAGGGCTCTGCCCTGGGCACCTTGAAAGGTTATCTTGCTGCCCTCTCTGCCTTCTTACGGCTTCCTGATCAGCCTTCTCTTTTCAAGTCCCCTGTGGTTCAACGCTTTCTTAAAGGCATTACTCATACGTTCCCTCCTGTTCCTTTCGTAATGCCTCAGTGGGACTTGAATCTTGTTCTCACATTTCTGATGTGCGCTCCCTTTGAGCCTCTTCACAATTGTCCTCTTCGTCTTCTGACGCTTAAGACTGCTTTCCTGGTAGCCATCACCTCGGCTAGACGGGTGAGTGAGCTCCAGGCTCTATCGTCCAAGCCTCCTTTTCTATCTGTTCATCCGGACAAGGTTGTCCTTCGGCCTCGTCCTTCCTTTCTACCGAAAGTGGTGACTCCCTTTCATCTTGGGCAATCTGTCACCTTGCCCACCTTCTTTCCGCCTCCGCATCCTTCCAAAGAGGAAGAGAGGCTCCACCGTCTGGACCCAAAACGTGCGCTCGCCTTTTATTTGGACCGCAGAAAACGGTTCCGGGTGGACGACCAACTTTTCGTTGGATACGTGGGTGCTAAGAAGGGAAAAGCTGTGCACAAACGGACCATCTCCCGGTGGGTCGTTTTGTGCATCAAAATCTGTTACTCCTTGGCGAAAAAGGACCCTCCTGTTGGGCTGCGCGCCCATTCTACTCGGGCTACAGCGGCTACTACTGCTTTGGGACGGGGAGTCCCTTTGCAGGACATCTGTCAGGCGGCTACGTGGGCTTCGCTACACACGTTTGCCAGGCATTATTGCCTAGACAGCCAAGTCCGGAGGGATGGCTTCTTTGGCCGTTCTGTCCTCCAGGACTTTCTGGTGTGATATTGGTTCGCAGACTCACCACCGGGGTTGGTATTGCTTGGGTATCTATTCTAAGGTGAGGAATCTAACTAACGTGTTTCTTTCAGATGAACAAGTTACTTACCTTTGGTAACGATGTATCTGTAAGAAACATTAGTTAGTTAGATTCATCACAGACCCACCTATCCTCCCCGTTCTGCGAACTGACATCTAGGGTTAAGGTTGTCCTTTTCAGGCCCCTAGACTTTTTTTTGAACCAGTGTCGGTCTCTTGCATGGCTCTGCGTTCCTGGCGCGGAAAGCTATGTACAAGAACTGGCGTCAGCGCGCGAGGGCGGCGTCTAAGTACTCCGACGACATCATTACGGCGCACGACGCCAACGACGGACGCGGAGCCGCAGACGACGCCTAGCGACGCGCAAGGGGTATTGCTGACGAAAAATCTTTCGGATCCAGTCTGACGCCTGGGGATATTCTAAGGTGAGGAATCTAACTAACTAATGTTTCTTACAGATACATCGTTACCGAAGGTAAGTAACTTGTTCTTTAGACCTCCAGACCACACCCACTGGGACACATTTTCAAACTCCTACGGCAGAGCAAAGCATCTTTGTGAACAGAGAACCAAAAAAAACCAAGCTTTTGCAATACAATAGGTCTCTCAATTGCGAGAGTTTGAAATATTGGCACTGTAAACGACAATGCTTTTATTTGTGTTTTGAAAACCTGCAAGCAGTGCAAGCTTTCAGGTTTTTAAAACACAAATATAAGGCTGTCATTTACAATGCCAATAGCGGTCTAAAAGCTAAAATAACTTGCATGCGCACAGTCGCGAAACAACCAACCCTTTCAGGATTTGGTTCAGTACGGTTCATACACATCCACGTTAATAATGAAAGAAGTCCAGATGCCTTCTGGATACTGGCAATGTAACATGCATTTGCTTAGCTGACCAGAGCTCTTCAAAATGTGACTAATTTTGTAACCAGCAATGACTAGAAAAATTGAATTTTACTTGTCATCCTACAGTATGTACCCACTCCGGGGTCTGCCCAGATAAATCAGTCTCAAAGAGATCACCAGGGGGGCTCTGAAGCATGGCAATCTACAACCACATCATGTACCGTGTTTGGAAAAACCCAAGAGAACTGAAGTGAAAACATTAAACATGCATATCAAAAGAAGTTATAGTGCAGAAATAAAAAGACTGCTAACAATTCCAATTACAGTATACATGGATGGTCTTTGTTGCAAATGCGTGACTTTTTTCTGTTAATTATTTCATTTTTTTCAATCATTTTCAAAGTGCCTAAACTGAAACTGATCTTTGAGATGTTTTAATTAAGAAATATACACTAGATATAATAAAATGTCTGATTGACTTTGTTATGCTGCTAATACTTAACATAAGGAAGCAGCTTTGAGATACAATGTTAATGTGTTGTGCTATTTTGTGAATAATCACGGTCATTCTGCATTTTTTTTTTATCTTTATAAAGGTCTTATATGCTTAATGAGCATTCATAAAAGAACAATTGTGTAAAGGTCAAAGACAAGCCAGATGGTGGGTTTATATTCGGTAATGACTAAATCAGAGAGAATTGGGTTTGACAATACTTTTTCCGCAGTGATCGGGCCTGCATTAAATGAAGGAGTGGTCGGCCCAAATACATTTCCGTATCATGTGGTTAATAAAATGAAACTGAAAACTGACAGAACAGACAATGAGAACTGTGCTGTTTAAAGAAACTATTCTGGCTCTCAGCAGGCGCAGCTAATGAATGCAACTAGTTTTCAGTGAACAAATATTCAGTATGACATGGTCAGTGACAGGCCCCTCATTGTACGAAATAATACCGAAATAACCAGCGCAACTTACTTGAAATGGCTGTAATGTTGTGTGCAATAAGCAAATGCCAATATCTAAAATGTAAATACGGATTGTTTTTTAAAGGGCTGGTAGGGGTGGGATTAAACCACGTATTTGTTTACCTTTGTTAAAGAAAACTCGGCCCAAAGACTCTTTAGTGAAACTGCAGAGAGGGATAAATATAATTTCAGTGATGACTAAGCAAAAACAATAAATAAATGAAAAATGAAACAAACCGCATGGGGTTAAGCCAATGCTTAGTG
The DNA here is from genome assembly GCF_964204655.1 of Triturus cristatus. Classification (NCBI taxonomy): domain Eukaryota; kingdom Metazoa; phylum Chordata; class Amphibia; order Caudata; family Salamandridae; genus Triturus; species Triturus cristatus. The sequence continues at coordinate 1,150,801,691 of NC_140583.1, read as the reverse complement.
CGCAGAGTTCCTGTCGGCAACAACTCTTTCTGGTGTTGTGACAGCTGCTGGGTAGGTGGACCGGTCTGAGGCAGGCTCAGTGGCTGATCACCGTGGCTCTTGCAGCTGAAGAGATGATCCCGGGAGAGGCTGAGCCTGGCTGATGACTAAGGGGCAGTTTCCTAGCCCGGCAGCGGGAGAGGGACGGAGGTGTGTTAATTAGGCAGCCTGTTTTAAGTGGTGGGAGGGAGGGCACCCTACGGAGAAATGCAGTGTCAATGCTGCAAGCAAAACATAGCGGAAGAGTCAGTACCCGGCTGCTGATGAACTCCTTAACCTGGCAGCGAGGGTGGGAGGGGAGTTCAATAGGTAGCCTGTTTTTGTGGTGGGAGGGAGGGCACCCTGCGTGGAGATGGAACTTTAAAGTTGAAAGCACGGTGCTCGTGAAATGGGCACCGCACTGAATAGTGTAAAGTTGATTAAAAAATAAAGGTGCAATATAAAATACAGTGCAGCTGAAGGATTCGCTCTTTCTCTCGTGCGCCGCCGAAAGATTTTGCGCTGAAGCATATAATGTGTTATAAATACGAAAAAGCTTGGCACCTGTGTTCACAAACCATATGTGCATGCCTGCGAGGGAAGCGGACGCCATAGTAAATTAAAAAAAGTAGTCCCCAAAGAAGTACATCTAGACCTACTGTGTAGGGAAACTGTAGTTGGCCTGTGCTCCTAACTTCAAAATGGAAGTGATGTATTAGGGGCACCGGCCATTAAGGAGACAGGAAAGAAAAGCGATGTAGAAGTTGACCAATGGCAAGCAACAAGTGAAATTACACTCCGTAGAGTGATAACTGTAGGCCTTGCAGACAGCGCATGCGTGCTGATGCTTGACCTAAAAAGGAATAAATGAACAAGGACAGGACATAACCAAGGATGTAGCAGCTACTGGCATCGGTTCTATCCAGTAGCTACTACATTTGAGCTGACAGGTTAGATGCACAGCCCGTCACTTCTGCATGCATAGGATTCCACCTATGATGAGAAGCTTGTGCCACTGAAATGAAAATACAGTGTCGCTATCTTGGTTGCTTATGTGAGGTGTCTTCTATTTTTACTCTAATCATCACAACAGTAGCACCTGCTATTTGAACCAGATGGAGCTAGACACAAGACACTTGTAGTGTGACTGGCGAATAGTGTTGTGAATATAGAGTTATCTGGGTACTGGAACGGGGGGGGATTATTTGATTGACTTTATGACTGAAGGGCAAGCCTGTCTTCTGTTTGTTCTCAGCAACTTCCTCAATGTAATGAGGGGGTTGTTGCTGGAGCTGGAGACACTGCTGGTACCATTGAGAGGCCAACATCGGGGGTGCATGAGAGGCTTGCTCCCACCCCTCCAACGCAAGAAACTTGCCCTGAGGAGCTGGGAGAGCCACAGCATTAGGCAGCCACTGGAGACCACAAGTCCCATACTCCCTGCCACCGCTCACACCTGCACACTGTTTTAAGAAGGCTGAGCGCTGTTTCAGCACCCTGCGGTCCCATGGCATGGGATGTGCGTGGATGTGCCCGGCCAAAGCCCTGGCCCATCTGTGCCAGTCCGTGGCTGGGCTGGACCCCCCCTGTTCACTTTAATTTTTTCTTAGTCCTGTGAGTGATATTTTATAAATTTAACGCGTTGGAACCAATGAGATAGACTTGAGGTTGGCTAATTAGTGCACCTGCCGCAAACCCGGGAATTTAATTACTCACTGACTTTGTTTGTACATGACATTTATGACCCTGAAGGCTATTAAATCCCCTTGAGTGTATGCTTTAATTTTATGCATATATAGGCAGAAATATTGGGGTGGATTTTTCTGTTCTTTTTTTATCTTTAGATATATTTGTGTCATCCATTGAGTCCACACCTCCTGTAACAAGCAAAGAGATAATTAGCTTTTTTCTCTCTCTGTAGAAAACTGTATGGTGGAGGTGTATTTGTTAACTCAGGCTATCGATATTTCAACTGTAACAATATCATAACTATGTTGTATCGCATACATGGGGGTAAGGATACCTGTAAGGCAAGGGGTGTTATTTATAAACTAAAGGCCACTATTTCTACCCAGTGATTTGAGGTTTTGCTTAGTACCCTCTAAGTAATCTTTTTTCCCCATTGGCAAATAAGATGGGTAAGTGCAAAGCCCTTGATAACCATTCTACACCTACCCCTGCACCCCCAGCCAAGACCACCTCCATAGATGCTTCATAGGGCACTGAAGGTACTTAGCACAAGGATTGAACTTACAGAACGACGACGATCCCTTCAGGCAGGGCACACATCGGGGCCAAGTTCTATGCCACAACACTGCAATCCTCACCACGACACAGCATAGTCCAGCCAACAAGCAGACTGGGAGACCAAAACGTGCTAGGCCGCAATTGAAACAATCTACCCTGACCGCTACTCCAACAATAAGGAGGAACCAAGAGTGCTGATTACCCCTCGGCTGAGGCTAATATTAATGAAACTAACGTGATCAAACCAGCCTGGTAGAGCAACTTATTACTGGCTGCATGACTAACTTAAAATATCTAATCATAGCTGAACCTAGTCCTATTTTCGCCCTTCTTGTTATAATGGAAAAAGAACTGGCCCTTATCAAGGGTGCCAGTATCCATCCAGTTACAGGAAGTGTACAGGGCCTCAGAGACAATATGCCTGCTCTAAGTGACACTGCAGGGGAACGGCAAAATGTCAATAGCATTAGACCTTCTATTAGCCACCAACAGACTGCAGGGGCAGCTCTTGTACCAAACTCATATCGATCTCTTGCCATCGTGGAAACCACCCATCCTCTACCTACCATTCCTTCCAACCAAAGAACATCATAACTAGGCAAGGGCGAACTGTAAGACTATCCCCACTTTGGCAAAGCATGGGGTGGGCAGCTGCACAGGGGAGGCAAGGCTAGCAATGGTGGACCTACCACCAGAATCATGCCTGTATATTTCAATTTTAACTGGAGTACCGAAGTTGCATGATGACAAGATGAGTCTTATGAAATGTTATTTATTAAAATACTGGATTGGCTTGTAAAACACAGATTTTCCAATGGAACAGGCCTGTAACATCCTACTTAACAGTCGGGTGGCCTGGGTGGGTCCAAGCCAAGAGTGCCGAGAAGGGTATTGTATTTTTAACTTTCAGTTCCCTCACTTGGCTCGCCAGGCACTCTTGTGTCAGGCAGGAAACATCAGTGAACGTAATAGTTGTATTGATCCATTCCCCCTGGGGTATTTTTACAGGCCTCTGATTCGCATCTTTGCGGCCAGTTGTCAGCAGTCATCCTAGCCCACATCAAGCCCTACCCGTTCATGCAATGTACAGTATAGAGGAGGAGACTCTTCTACAATGCAAACCCATAATCTTTAGATGGAGATGATTGACTCAAAATAAATCCCCAACTATCGTCCCCCAAATTGCAAAGATTAAAAGTATGGGGACAAATCACTCCTCTTAGCCCAATTGACCCTTGTACCTTCTCAGCTGAAAAAGTAGTACCCCAGAGTCCTGAAACAGCTGCTCTGTCTAATGTTTGAGGTATATTATCCTCTGGAGTACTGAAGGAGCTGAGTTACATATAAATGAACACTCTTTACTGAGCACTTCTAAATTAACACGTTACATAAGTACATAAATAATTGTCAGCAGCATACACGAATTCTGCATGTTAGTGTTTTTCAGCCAATCACATCTAGTTTCAACATTAATCTCTTCATGTTTACATTGAAATGTTCCTAATACACCACAGTTCATATTAATGAAGTTCACGTTTAATACCCCATGTTAGTATTGCAAATGAGTATATGCTGTTGTGAACTACTCATGATTATGAAGAACCCCTACAATGGGAAAGTGAATTTTTCGCTACATCAGTCCCCCCCCCCCCCCCGTCATCACACCCATCACAACTCTCTGTAGAGATGGCCGATCTAAACCGATGTCCTAGCCAGTCTCTCCTGTTGACACTTCTCTAAGCGTTTAAGATTCTCATAGTGACTGTCCTGCAGTCTTTCAATTCTCCTTTCTCTAATGGAATTTTCTGCTTGTCTAGACTAGTGCCACTTGTAAGCCCTCAGTATTCCTGACAACAAGATGGCACCAACCACAGCTATCACTGTTGGTTTCAAGATATAACCAAGAATTTCTTTCCCAAGATTTGCAAACCAACATCCAACCTTTCCCAACCTTATCCCAGATTCTCTCAGTTGCCAAGTCATGCAGCTCATGGTGTATCTCAGTGATGTTACATATGGACTTCCTTAGATCCTTACTTTGGTCTGGGATATAAGTGCAGCACTGATGGACCTTCAACATTTTATAGACTCCACCCTCTTTTGCTAATAACACGTATAAAGCAAGACTGTGTTGCATCACTTTTTCAAAATCATCTCCCCAGCTACGAGCAACAAAGACTGAGCTGTATTGACTGACAACTTATCTACTATAGTTGACAACCTTCTAATCTTGACATCATTTAAAACCACTCCCAAACTAGGTATCATTGCTCCAAACATGTCTCCTACAATTTCCACTGCACTTATTCCACATTTCTCTCTATGTGGTGACTTCCCTTCCGAACTCTTCAAATCTTCTATGTGGTATATCTTTGGGAATACAACAGCCACATAAGTACCATACCAGTTTTTCGGCAGTCAGACATATGCATTTCTCCCACATACAAAGTACACATTTGGCACAACTTGTACCACTTTTGCAAGAACTTCTTCGAAGAAGCATCAATCAGAAATGTGTGTTCACATGCAGTTTGTCCCACAAAAATGGTACCATAACGCATCTGTACTTGTCGAATGCAAAGCTAGAAAAGATAGAGAGAGGGAAAATGGGAGGGCCTTCTTAAAGCTGTGAGAGCCAAAGATCATCGCTCCTTTTGGAATTTGGCGACAACTGGAGGGGTCTTGCACCATTGATAGTAATATTGCAGCCAGTGATTAGGTTAAGCATTTCTCCACTCTTTACTCTGAAAATGGGACCAGGGTCGTCCCCCTCTACCCCCACACCCCCACCTGGCATTGCAGTATGCAGGGCCTCAGGTATGACCTGTAGCGCAGTAGGGAAAACTACACAAGCTATATTGTTGTTCTTTTACATGCTACTGTTTTTCTACAAGACTGTGAACCCCCTTGAGATAACAGCACCAGAAGTACTAAATGCCATAGGAGGAATTGTCCCAAACAAGGCCCCAGGCCTTGATAAACTACCTGGTGATCTGTTTCAGAGCGAACCAAGCATTTGAAGTGTTTATTTTGCTGTAATATTTTCTTATATTATGAATGGATCCATAACCCCTCCTACATGGGCTGGGGCCGAAATGATACCAATTCATAAAAAAAGCCCCCCCGCTATTCCCCACTCAATTGAAGGCATATAAGCCTCATTGACAGTGCACAGAAATCTTTCAGCACGGTAATTCTGGGCAGACTACAGGAATGGGTGGCCTCTCGCGATGTCCTAACTCCTTTGCAGGCAGGATTTAGGAAGTCTATTAGCACTATAGACCAGGTGTTTCAACTCCAAATGTTGTACTGGAAAGTCATTACCCTGGGCAAAGGTCGACTATACGTTGTCTTTGTCGACCTACGCTCAACTTTTGATCTAGCTCCCCAAAAAATCTTGTGGAAGGTCCTTGTTGAGGTGGGGGTTCCAGCCTATTTGCTTGACATCCTGGTAAAGTTGCACACAGATAATTATGCACAAGTAAGGTGCAATAGTGCAGGTGAACTAACAGAACCCTTCCCAGTTAACAGAGGGGTTAGGCAGGTGTGTGTTGTGGCACCCACATTGTTTTCATTGTTCATCAATGGTCTTGTTTATTATCTTGAGGGGTGTGATAATGATGCCCCCAGGCTGGCGAATTTGGAGTCCCTGCACTCGTGTTCGCGTATGATAGCCTGCACCACTCTAAATCCCCTATGGGGCTTCAGAGGCTGCTGAATCGCTTCGACAGCTTCTGTAAAGGGAGGGGCTTGGAGATCAACATTAACAAAAAATGAGGGAGATACAATAGGCTAAACCCCAAGTTAGGAGGAATTACACTTGAGTGTGTGTCCACATTTGACTACCTGGGTGTTTCCCTGGTCCACCAAAGGCAGCCTCCAAGTCATTGCTCAAACAGAAGTTATGGTGCAACAACGATTATTTGTAACATACCCAGTGGAATCACTGCTCTGTGACAGAAATGTTCCCACTGTTAAGGACTCATACAAGAGAGAGGATCTCCAGGATGAGATGCACCCACCACTAGCTGGGCGACTGTATTTACAGTGCCGGTATTGAATCTTTCCTTTTGGCTCATTTACAGCTAAGTGGGTTCATCCCATGGAGGCCCACAATACAGTGCCTAGTGTGTGACACACGGAAAGAAACGGTCGAGCATGTCCTGTTTTGTTGCCCCCTCTATACTAATTGCAAGAAAAGATGAATCCTCCCCTTGTGCCGAACCCTGGGGGTCAGAGAACACAAAGAGGGCTCTAAGGTGATTAAATCTGATCATAATCATCTAATTGGCTTTGGCTTAAGTAGATTCCTGATGGAAATGTGGAGATTGAGGCAAATGACACGAACAGGCATGGCAGAAAAGGGATTATAAGATACTGTAAGTAGTCCATGCCATCGATTTGCAATAAAATGCGAGAGAGCTGGATGAAATTGCTAAGCTCTGCTATTAGTGATTTAGTATCTTGGTGGCAGTCCCTCGAGAGGAATAGTCAGAGACTGTTAATTATGCCCAGGTCACTTTACAAAGCAATAGGGACGTAAAACCACACTATCACGGCTCCTTACACACGAGGATGGTTTAAACCAATCGGCCACAGAGGGAAATAAAAGTAATGGGACTCGATCTGTTTACAGCGTCGTTCCAGCTAATTAACCTGGTATAAAGTGTTTGGAGGATTGTATTCTTTTATATGGATCTGAAGGCAGGGTGATTAATTTATTCCTCATTTATAATGGATGTCTTATTGAAATTGTCTTTATTCTTTTCTGCTGAAATTTGTGTTTCCTTTTTGCTTTATGGCTTCGTGCCGAAATGAAGCTCATTTGAAATGTAATGAGGATACCGTGTTACCTGCTGACCTGATGATATTGTTAAACACCATTGGTCAAAAAACACACAAGAAAATGAGGGGTGAGAGGATAGGGAACCCTCTTCGACCTCCCGCTCAGTAATTTAATATCACAAATAGAAGAGGGCTAATAACACTGCGTGAAGGTGGATGAGTGTATGGGAATGCACCAAATGTATAAAACTGCCCTCACACACAGCAAGCTGTGTCATGCTTCATCATAGGGCTGCCAACACACCTCTGCGCGGAGGTGTGTTAGCAGCCCTTTGAGCTTGATGTGTGTGAGGGCAGTTTTATAAATTTGGTGCATTCCCATACACTCATCCACCTTCACGCAGTGTTATTAGCCCTCTTCTATTTGTGATATTAAAACACCATTGGTACCGGTCATTGTTCTACTACAATGTTGTGTCTACTTGGATTCGTTTTACTCTACGCTCTTTTAAAATACCGAACACAAGACATCATACACCATTTTAAAACATTAAAGATGTTCCACTGCTAAATTTCTGAAAAACTGATTCTCACCACTCTGCAAATCTAACTCTGTCTCATATTATTTTATCCTCTTGCATCTTACAGTGCTTCAGCCACATACCCTTTAAGATAAATGTGAAGCTACTGTATACCCTGCTCGTCAGCCTAATTTTGGACTTTCACATACACGTAGATGTGTGCAGCTTGTCAAAATTATGAACGTCTTAGTTACCAACACTTTCAATAGCCAATTCACACTTGTAGTGCAGAGGTTAACTCTCTACCAAACTGCACCAAAATGCTACTTGTAAGCTTAAAGTTATAGCATATTATAATATAGTATACACAGACCGGTTCCCTCTCTATTCGAAACTGCATTCCAAACCCCACTTGCAACAAACTACCAAAGCCTCAGAGGTACAGTTGTACTCGGAGTTGACAATGGACAGTCTATAAAGCCAAACAAGCATTTGCAATGCAATAGGTCTCGCAGTTACACAAGTTTAAGCTATTGGCATTGTAAATGACAATGCCTTTTATGTACGTTTTTAAAACGAAAACAAAAATAAAAGGCATTGTTATTTGCAATGTCAATAGCTCAAACTCGCGTAAATGGAACACCTATTGCATTGAAATGCTTGTTCTAGTTACATTCGGCATATATTTTCGCTATTCCAGTATGTATAAAAAGTGGTAGTATTGCTGTTCTTTATTTTTCAGCCTCCATACATGTTGTTGCAGATCAGTTCCTGAAAAGTGTTTGACAGGCAGCATGAAACTGTTGATTTGGCCATAAGGGGGGCAAACGCCATTGTCTATCCACCCCAGGCTTACCTCAAGGAGCCAAGCAGAGTAGACTGTAGAAGAATGCTGCGGTTCAGAGAGCTGTGAACGTGACATTGCATTTATAAATGATAGTTCAGTGAGGGTTCAGCATTCATTTGCCGTGTAGAGGAGATTAGCTCCCTCTCTCAAGCTGTCTACACGATTACATATTTAGTGTAATCGAAAAATCACACATTATCTATAATACACAAAGTATTTCCGTTTCTAGGAATAGCTGGCCGTCCGTTTTATTAAAAATACAGTTAGGGCCCCGTGACATTTCGCCAGATAATAGCCGAGCCCCGTCTCGCTGACTTTATTAATGCTGGCGTAGCCTGAAAAGAAGCCTTTCCGTGGCGCAGGGATGTACAGAACATTATTTGCAACAATGAAAAACAAGACAGGGGCAGGGACGAGCTGGGCTTGCAGCGCGTTTCTCATACGATTTTTAAAGGCAGATTTATTGGCTGGTAAATTCGGGTCCAGAAACACTATGTCAGTGGAATCGGGCAGAGCGGTATCCTACCTGGGGATTCTTTTCAGTCTGACTCATATCTCGTCATTACTTGGCCTGCTTTGTTGGTAAAAGTCATCAGAGTGTTGTTAACTGCATGACGTTTGCTAGTAAAAGAAAACACAAAGTTAACTTGCGTTTTCACAGGACGGACAGGAAAGTTGTTTTGCATACACAGGTCTCTCGACCACATATGATTATTTTGGCAAGCAATCGTGTTGGATTTTTTTGAGAGAGTTTAGTGCTGTCTTTTGGCTCGGTCAGTAATTTGACGTTAAAAGGTTATGAGCTTTAGTGTGAGAGCAGATTTAAGAAATGTTTGCTTATGAAACTAGTGCGTCACTTTCCTTAAATTAAGCGAAATCGCGATCGCGATCAAAGCGGCCGTGCGGCCGCGAAAGTGAAAGTAAGCGCGGCGCGCGCGCCCGCGCACATGCACTGTAGCTCTAGGCTGGCCTGGTAGCACTTTTTGGAGCCCACATACAAAATGTCTCTTCGAGCCTTTGGCTCACGAGACCTAAAAAGGGGATACTCAGAGAAACTTCAATTGAGGTATTGGAACAATACAACTACCTTGGAGTCATTTTTGATAGTAAGTTATCATGGTCAAACCATTCGGTCAGTAAAAATGCAAAAACAACGGCTATTACTAAATCAATCCCAAGATTCATGAAAATATACAGAGGGAATGAAATTAGTCCATCGCTCAAAGCATTACAAATGAAATTAATTTCAGACTTGCATGCATCTCCAGTAATGAGTAAGAAAGTCATTCTCGAATTTGAGAAATGTTTTATGAAATCTGTACGCACATTACATCTACGACAGGCAACCCCACACTCCATCATAAGATTGGAATCGCTGGAAATGTTGCATAAGAGAAGTTGTGGGAACTACATTATTGATTGCGCCATGGCTAAACCATTCACATTGAAACATCGAATATTTGAAGAGCTAGGGAGTAACAAAGTTAGAGATTTAGAATTGTATAGTATAATGATGGAATTGGGATGTTGTGGTCTGCCTAACATGCAGGAGATGGGGCGAACGGCCAGATCTGTGTGAAAAAAAACTAATACACAATATGTGAACTACAAAGCAGTGGAATTTAGATCTTTTACAAGCTGGAAAATATAAACATATGGATTTAGTAATCAAAACGTATACCGTTCAGGGTCAAGAATATTTAGGATGGAATCTACCTAGTTATATATAAAGGAAGTTTCTAAGATTTAGCCAATTCTACATACCGATTGGGGAGTTTGAAGGGAAATGGAACCAGACTTAGTGGAACTTCTCAAGAAACACTTGAACATTTAATATGTATCTGCCCTAAGCTGCTGCCCCTTATTTAACAATGCTAAAAAAAGAACAACGGCAGAGTTCATTTGATACTGTTTCAGGCTCAAAGAGGACAATGCAATAACAAGGATGGTAATGTTTTTAGACCATGCCTATAAATCATTAATTGCTTAAACAGCTTTTATAATGGGTAATTATGTATTTGTTTGAAACTACGGATTGGGCCGAAAATGTTTCGGACTAAATAGCATGTATAACTCTTGTAGGTAAAGGACTATAGATTGAATTTACATCAGGGAAACACATGTAAGGAGTCCAGTATGACAAATCAGAAGGATACATCTTACTAAATAGCACATTTGCACTTTAACTCGGCAAATGAAATAACTTGATTTAAAGAATACAGTGGGAGACAGTGAGACAATGAATGGAAACCATGATATGATATTGTGTAAATACTATATAACGAAATGTGTATGACCTATTATAGTAAGTTTTAATTATTGAAATCAATTGGTCTTTTAAATGCTTGCCTTTTTCTGTTATAATCAAATGATTAATACAATAACATATTTTACTACTACTACGACAATGGAAACTGAAATTTAATTATTATAGAAATAACTTAAAAAATGCAGTTGTCTAACACTGCCCTACAGCTGGTGAGAGACAGAGTGAACTGGCATTGCAAGATGTTGCCAACGCTGTGAGAAGACCAACACATGAGTATACAGCCCTTCAGATGTATTTAGAGTAGGTTATTTGGGGCACAGTGGTGGAATATTTACCTGAACGGGGGTATTGTAATGTGGTTCAATTTCCCTGAGTTTCCTCCGCTCACCTTTCCTGAACCCTCCTTAGGAAGATGGAATGGGTTTTCCATCTGTACAATTAATTTCTTAATTAGGATGTGCTGATTGGATTGTGCCCTTTTGTGCTCATTCTAGTGGGATTTTTTGTTCATCTCCAAGAAACACAGATTTCAAAAACCTCAAACTAAAAGGAATGTAAAAGGCTGTGTTATATGAATTATAACCACAATTATCTATTTTTTAGATTTATTGATTAATTGTAACTCACAATGCAGTAGATTTGACAGTAATACGAAGACCCTATGATGCTACCCTTGTCCTCAACAGAGCACTTTAACAGTCAGGTTGAAGATCTAGCTTATCACTACCATCGTCCTCCATAAAATCATTCATATTGCACCACCTGCAACCTCCATAAATCATACCATGGACTTTATGACTAACCCAGCTAAGCATCCCATCACAAGGTGGAGTCCTATGTTACCACAAAGAAACAATGACGGGGACGTAACAGCAGGACCTTAGGTATTACACTCGTCGTCACCAACTATTTGCAAAATCTTACTTTTTTGTGGGCAAACAAATTCTTACCAAACCCTCCCCCAAACCAAGGCTTTTGCTGCCTATATGTTCCAGACCCACAACAACGACCCTCATGCCACAAGGAAAACCAGTACAAATGCTTCAATATCTATAGGCTTTAAGCCTACCTTAGTTTTCTACACTCTGTGGTAGGTGGGCATGTCTGGTGAGCTCTGAGGGTATATTTTTCAGCCTTGTCCAAAGTGTGGCTACAGCGTTTAAAGGCGCAACCTACAGTTTGATAACATGAAAATCCCCTGGCAGCGTATGCCACGTCTTCTATGAAAACATACTTCATTCAAAGGTGGAACCCTTCATACCAGTGCAATATCACTTATCCCACCACAATATTCACACTTTTTACCAAGGACTCCACGTTGGTATCCAGAACCGATCACCAGCAAAAATCACACCGCTTAATTTTGGTGGTATTATGACATAGATTACCTTACAAGCAAAATGTACCAGTTTAAGTTTCAACTGCTTCTTTCACAATTCGGTCAGTTATCAGAAATTTTGTTCTTTACACTGCACTTAGTACTACCTGAAATGAAATGAAAAGGGGTCTTTAAAGCGCATGGCTATCCGGGAGCATCCCAGAGCTGAGTGGAACCAGAGTGAGCCACCAGTTTTTATGGGAAGAGCCAGGTCTTCAGATGCCTCCGGATGTGAGGTGGTTAGGTTCCCTACGGAGGTGAAGTGGGACAGTGTTCCATAGTTTGGCGGCATTCTATGAAAAAAGCCTGCCCCCACTATTGGCTCTCCTGATTCTGGGCACTTCTGCCAAATGGAGGGTAGCGGAGCGAAGAATTCTGGGGGCTTTGTACGGACGGATCAGAGCTTTAATAATGGGTGGTCCGTTCCCTGCCAGAGATTTGTGGGCCACTCAGAGGGCCTTAAAATTGATTCTCTTCTGCACCGGGAGCCAATGCAGGGAGCGCAGCGCGGGCTTTGCCGAACAGCGATAGCCGGTTCCGGTGAACAGTCTTGCCGCAGAGTTCTGAACAATCTGGAGTCTTGCGACCACTACATTGGGGGCCCCTAAATATTGGGCATTGCCAAAATCAATCCTAGATAGGATCAGGGCCTGTATCAGAAATGTTTCTGCTGGAAAAGGGAGTATGGGGAGATCTTTTCGGATTATTTTGAGCAGACCATAGCATGAAGCGACCGTCTTCCTGGCTTGGGTTTTGCAGGAGAGGTCGTGGTCTAGCCAGACACCTAAGCTTTTTATTTCAGATTTTGGAACTGGTGCCGTACCCATACAGGCTGGCCAGAGGGCATTCAGGTTGGCACTTAGGTGGTTACCAAGCATCATCAGCTCGGTTTTGTCGCCATTGAGTTTAAGATGTGAGACTCATCCACTTAGCTACTTCCTCCAAACAGGAGTGGCGGTCGATGGGCGACTGGTCAGCTTGATTAAAGGCTACGACCAGCTGCGTGTCATCAGCATAAGATACTATGCATATCCCATAGGGGTGACGATGTCTGCCAGAGGGGCCATATAAACGTTAAAAAGAGTTGGGCTCAAGGAGGATCCCAGGAGGACTCCGCACTGCAAAGGTAATGGATCTGAGGTGATATTGTCTTCAAACACCAGGAAGGATTGAAGCCAAGAAAGAGCAAGGCCAGACACGCCTTTATTCCTGAGACGATGAACCAAAATTTGAGGGAAACATCCTTTACGACGCAACCATTACAACGCGGTATGGTTACATCGTGGTTTTGACAACGCAAGTCGTTACACCGACTTGCACTGGAGGGCGCTCTAGACTAAGGAATAGTGTGAATTACTATTCCAACACCTTCCCTACTGTACGTAGACTGGAGTTGGAATAGTAATTCACACTATTCCTAAATCCAGCGCCCTCCAACGCAAGTCAATGTAATGACTTGCGTTGTCAAGACCGCGATGTAACATACCGCATTGTGATGGTACGCGTTGTATCATCATACATCCAAAATTTGATGGTTCACCGTATCGAAAGCCGCACTCAGGTCAAGGCGGATGATGACCAATGATCCTCCTGAGTCAAGGATCTTTCTTGATTCCTCCACTACTGCTAATAGAGTGGTTTTGGTTCCTTGGCGAGGACGGAAGCCTGTTTGTGATGGGTGGAGCAGATCGTATGACTCCAGGAATGCGGAAAGTGTGCGGTTAACTCAAACTGTTATCTTCTATGCAGCACTATTTTGTAGTACTTTTTCTCGCCCTGTTGAATTCGTCATCTTTCAGCTTTGTCTATAGCACTGCTGCCTACCTTCAGCCCTCAGACTCTTCTTCAATATCAACACCTGCACTCCCTTGACATACTACTATATATGGTAGGGAATGTATGTTTAGAGGCCCAGTAGACTAAATTTACTTAAGTGTGCACTACTGTGATGCCCACTGTCATAGTAAAATCCAGCCAGGGAGTGATAGGAAAACTGAGCCACACTAGTGGGATGGCTTAGCCTGATCTAACCCTACAGGAGAAATGTTCTCCATCTTGGATTTTGGAAGAATAGTGCTTTCTGGGGCAAGAATATGCCACACTTTGGAGGTAGTTGTCATGGCAACCTGTATCCTTTTCAGCAGGTGGTGCCCCTCTGCTTGATGTACAGGAACACTGAATAAATATAGAAGAGTTACCAAACAACTCTGATCTGTTGCTTCAAACTACAAAGAGAAGAAGGACTTCCCTCCTCGAAATCTGATCTGCGCCTCAAAGGTCTGTACTCTGAAGGACTGCACTTGCTTGCACATTCTGGGACTACAGCTAAAAGGACTTTACCTTGCTTCAAGAAGGATTAAGGAGTGGACTCCCTGCACGCTTCAGGTTAACAGAGCCCACCTGCATTATCTCTACCAAGTAGTCTCAATCCTGGAGTGCGTCCAGTAGCCTTTAAACGATTTGGCCAATTGCATTGTGAGAATTGTAATTCAAACATCCTAAGGACCATCTCAGAGATTCTAGACCCCTGGATCGGCGTTGTGGACTATTTGAACCCTCAGGGAGACCTTCTGGAAGAAGATCCAGACGTTTGGTAATGTTTGCGAACTTCTTGGTAAAAAGCTCCATAAGGCTTGACGTCGAGAGCATCATGACACAGCCTGGATTTCAGATTCATCTTGCTGAAAGCGCCAAAGCCAGGATTTCGCAAAGGCCTTACAGAAAACCAAGCCATCGACGCGAACCCGGCCTGCAGAGGATCCTCCCTCGACGTCGAAAGACAACGCTCCAGAAAAACAACTAAGTGCGAAGGTAAGATATTGACCAAGGCCTCTTTCTTAGTGTATCTGACCAGGACTCCATCGTGGTCGGCCTCAAACTTTGACAAGCAAGAAAAGATGTCCCAATTTGGCGCTATAGTTTTGTCAAGCACTAGAAAGTGTGTATTTTTTAGAAATTCATATCTCATGTTGCCTACACTGGATTTGTGTAATTTTAGTGTCTATATGTTCCTAAAAATGTAACCTATTATTAGATATTGGAGTTGTATTTTTATTGTGTGCTGTGTCCACTAATTTAATATATTGGTGTTTGTTAGAAATGGGTGTCTCTAGTTGGCAATGGTTTGCACCTTTGTCCAAGTAGGGACCCTTCCTTCCCAGTCAGGATAAGGGAGTTACCCGCCTAAAATAACCCCTGCTCACCCCTTGGTAGCTTGGCATGAGCAGTCAGGCTTATCTCAGAGGCAGTGTGTAAAGCATTTGCACATAACCAACAGTAATACAGTGAAAACACTACAAAAGAACACCACACCAGTTTAGAATAATATCCAATATTTTTAGATGTCCAAAACAATAAGAATCCAACATACAGCACTTACAAATGTGGACTTTGCAAGATATCCTTTAAAATTGTAGAAATATCTCAAAACCACAGATTTTCTGAGTCAGTAGCTCCGTACGGGGCAACCGCGATACTGAAAACAGCAGAATCCAACAATTCTGTCTGACTGCGTCGGCCAGGGGTGTCGGCAGATTCGTAAACAGTACCTTTTGCGTTGCGGCCGACACAGTGCAAGCTGGTCGTGGCAACCTTCTTGGTTGCAATGTGAAGTGAAGCGGTGCAGCTTCGTGCCCTCAAGGCGCGGTGCTGGCAGCGGCTCGGTGACGATCATCCAGCGGCGTCGGTGAAATCAGTGCTAAGACAAGTGAGGTGTTGCTCGTTGCGTTGCTGGCAGGTCACGGTACAAGCGACGGAGCTGATTAGCAGGAGCTGGTGTCGGTCGGCCCAGACTGCAGTGTGGGACGAGGCGGTGTGTTGTGAAACTTACGAGCTGTGCCCCCAGCCACGATGCGGTCACGGGTGTCGAAGTTAGCAGGCAGCGACGGCGTTGGTGTGACCAGGGCGGCGAAGTGAAGCAAGGAGGTACGGAGTGTGGTGCCCACAGGTCACGGAGCAAGCAGCGGCTCGGTGGCAGTGCTGGTCATCGTCATCGGTGAGACCAGGGTTGCGGTGCAAGATGCAATGGTGCCCTCTGCAGTACCTTCAGGACATGGAGCCAGAAACAGAGTTTGTGATGGAGTCAGTTGCTTTTCCCTTCACTGTGGCAACTGAAACAATGATTCCAGAAGCGGTACCCAGAGGTTGGTGAAGTCTTTGCAGTCCCTGAGACTTCAGAACAGGAGGAGGAGATACTCAGCACAAGTAAAGAAAGTTCAGTCCAGTCCTTTCACTACCCAAGGCAGAAGCAGCAACTGCAAGCCAACCCAACAAAGCAACAACACTGCAAAGGGGCAGTACTCCTCCTGGCAGCTCTTCTTGGCAGGTTCCTTGATTCCAGTGAGTTATCTCTGAAGTCTTTTCTGTCCCTGAGACTCCCAACAGGAGGCAAGCTCTACTTCAAGCCCTTGGAGAAAACTCTAACAGCAGGATGATACAAGTACACTCCAGTCACAAGATAGAAGCAACAAGCAGCAGGCCAACACAGCAAAGCATGCAGCATAGTGACAGTTCCTCCTGACATCTATTCCAGCCCTTCCTCCAGGCAGGTTCCTTAGTTCAGCAGTAATCTAAAATACTGGGGTCTGGGCCCCAATATTTATATCCCGTTTATTTTTGTCCTCTTGATGCCGATAGGCTCTGTGCTCGTCCAAAACCAGTTCTGTCCTCTCTAGTCCAACTTCCCGGCAGGAGGTGGAGACAGCATTGTCCAAGGCAGAGAGGGCCTATTCAGGTGCAAGGTAAATCTCAGCCCTCAATTCTAAATGCAGACCAGGCCTATTCAGGTGCTAGTGAAAACTCCTCCCACTACTCTGAATGCAACCCATATCTATTCAGCTCAGCCCTGACTCATTCGGGAAAAGCAGGACACTCACCCCCCCTCCAGTGGCTGTCTGAAGAGAATGCACATGCCTAGACCCTGTCACTCCAAAGCCAGACAGTCAATCCACAAACCCAGCAGAGGCACACAGACAGGATGGCTAAGCAAGAACATACCTACTTTCTGAAAGTGGTATTTTCAAACACAGAACATAAAAATCATTGTTACTAAAAGATGCATTTTTACATTCTGAGTCCAAGTAACTAAACTAATTTTCCATATCTTGTACCAATGGGAAGTTATGCTTATAAGATGTTATAAGTAAATCTTCCATTCCATCCTACGAGACAGATAGCCTTTCAATAGAGAAAAACAAAATGTACTGTAATTCACTACCAGGACATGTCATACACACCAGTACATGTCCTACCTTTAACATACACAGCACCCTGCCCACAGGGGTTCCTTGGGCCTTCCTTAGGGGTGACTTATATGTAAGAAAAGGAAAGATTAGGGCCTGGCAAGAGGGTGCAATAGTCACTGCCTGAATTCCGAAAAACAGCAGACCTGTCCACATAGACAAACGAAGCACGCCTGACCTTCCAGGGAGTGCAACAACAGCTCAGCAGAAGAGGGAGAAGGAAGAAAAGAATGGAAGACCAACTCTTGTGAAGTATGAAAACGAGAAAGCACCTTAGGCAGGAACCCAGTATCCAAACAGAGGACAACAGCATCTTCCATAAAATGTAAGAAAGGATGGGAACAACGTAAATCAGTGAGCTCACCCAACCCACGAGCTAAGGTAAGGGCCACCAGAAAGACCATGTTAAAGGACAAGAACTGAAGGTCAACAGACTCCTAAGGTTCAAAAGGAGAGGCTTGAAGCACCCACAGGACCAGAGGAAGATCCCAGGGAGGCACAGAAGGATGAACAAAAGGGGAAGAGTGAGACAAACTGCGAAAGAAAGGGGAGAGCAATAGCCCATCGGAAGCAGGCAAGGACTCGGGATCATGGAAAGTCCAAATAGCAGCCCATTGGCCCCTCAGAGTAGACAAAGCATACTGCTTGTTGAACCCATCCAAAGAGAACTGAAGAACATCAGAAACAGGACAGGAAACAGAAGACCGACCAAGCTCAGAACACCAAGAGGACAACGTAGATCTCCTACGGGAGGCCTGCATCACAGTAAGAATATGGTCAGGTAAACCCCTGTCCCCTGAAGACAGCCATTCAACCCCCAGACCACTAAGGTGAGATGGACCAAAGAGGAGGGGAAGACGGCAGGAGAAGAGATGGGGAGCGCTGCAAGATCCAAGGAGGACCCACTGCCAGTCTGAGTAATAATGGTGTGGTACTGTAAATTTCGGAACCATGTTGGTAGCATGGTCCTACCATGCCGAGTTTGGTATCAGCGAACCGCAAACGACTAATGCGGTATGTATGAGTGTTTTCGTCATGTTTCCCCGATGAATTCACCGCGTATATGTATACTACATATACGACCCTCGAGTTCCATTTTAGAATAGTAACCATTTTGTGGTTGCCCTCACATAGGCTGCGCATTAAGGCCATTTAGGCCTAATGGACACGCAATCCTCCTGTGACTCCTTTGTGACCTGTGAAAACTGACTCCGCTGCCCGAGGTCAGTCCTGTCCGGCCGGTTCCTTTTACTGCGGACAAATGGGATTAGCATCAGGGCCCGGCACATCGTAAAGTCATGCATCCCACACGAACCCTGACTAATCTCTTTCACACCTGACTCTGTTTCCTACTTTATGGCTTGTTTCACGAGAAGGAGGTGCCCGTTTTATTGGGGTCTGCTGATATCTGATGAGGGTTCTGAGCCTCGCTGGGTAAATAATCATGGGCTGACCGAGCTGAAATGTGGGATTATCATCATGACTTTGCTCTTTCTTTGAAGCGAAAATATGTGAATGACCACTTGTAAAATAGGGGCGGTGTTGCCCAGAGCGTAATATTCTGTATATAAGAAAAGACTGGTTTTTGGTTCGGGAGCAGTCTCCTGAGAACATACACCGTGCTGTACTTCTCGGATACCTGTGTTTGGTCTGCAGCCAATAAATACGATCTTTGACTTCACCTAGAAGACTCTGTGTTTCTGTGGTCTGGAACAGGAAGAACTCGAAGTCTTCGGGTGTGTCCCCTGGCACCGCTGGGTTGGTTCTGAAAAACCCAGTACTTCAGTTGGCGCCCACGTGGGGCAATTTCAGCGGTACCGGTCCAAGCCAGAGGTTCGTGAGGAGCTTAGTGTGAAAATTCTGGAGGAAGGCCGCCACTTCATCGACCCCTGCATGTCGACGTGGTCCAAAAGTCTTTACCTCGAGGTTCTCCGCGTCCCGACTGCTACGAAGGACTGCTGCCCTGACTATCGCCCTGTTTTGGACCCTTGATGACTTGGTAGAGCGAAACGATTTAACGAGTCTTCTGGTGACGTCATCGATACCTCAGTTAAGTATAAGTGGAGCGTCTCCCAGTCCTTAGTTTGATTCTTAGTTTGGTATCCCTTTGGGATCACTTTGATTTGGAACTTGCAAGTGCCAAAGCCGAAGGACTCGTGTATTCACGAGACTATCGTATTCGATAATCCTTTGACGTTTGAAACTAGACTAGTGAGCGAAGATGCCTGGTTCTAGTATATTTGGAAATTTGTTTTGTCTGGGTTATAATAAGGACTCCCGATTAGAGGATTCGTGTCCGGTTCCTCCAATTGGGACTCCAACTTATGAGCTTTACGTAAAACATGGCGTGGGCCCCATTACGTATAATGAAGTATGGATCCGATACACCAGGAAAGATGGTGATTTAAAAAGGCCCCAATATGGTAGTTTTGACACAGAGATCCTGGATAATCTAGAGGTTAAATTATTTAGAAAGAAAGCCCGGCCGGCGATGTTTGATTCTTTCCGCCTATGGCGAAAGGGAGCCAAACAGAAAGAAATCAAATTAGCGAAGAAAAATAAAAGAGAGAAGGGTATGTCGATAATGCAGGCAGCCTTACAGTTTAAAGATAATGAAGAAGAACAAATGAATGAGCAGCTGCACAGGCAACGTAAACTAGTGATTGATAAATGCTACCCAGTTTTGCCGCCCCTTCAGCAAGATGCGTCAAAAGAAAAGGAGAAAGATCCCCTAATGTCACATTTGCTGAGTTCGCCAACCCCGTATGCGCAGAGTGCTACAGCACCTCCGCAACCCTTAAATATACAGCCTCTAGTTAATTTGCCGCAAGCCTTCCCGCAGCCGCCAGCTCCTCCTCAGCCGGCTCCTATCCCTACGGCGCAGCCCTCTCAAGGGCCGCCGGTTTCGCTACCTGTCTCTTCTGCGCTCCCTGCGACTCCACCTAGTACATCAGCTGCCTCTCTCGGCGCTCTTCCTGATACGATCCCTGTACCTGTCTCCGCACCCGTTTTTCTTCCCTCTGTCTTTCCCCCTGTTCTTGCCTCAACTTCACCTTCTACACGACAACGAATAGCTAGTGCGGTCACTAGTTTTATATCGCCTCTCTTCGGGTCATCTAGTACAACCCCTGGTTCACAACGTACGCAGTTACGTAGTCAGCTGCCAGGTTCTGAAGAGAAAGAAGTATTAGACCGCATGGCATATAAATGGATTGTTTTTCCTTCAAGATATGATGTGGAATCTGTTGTAAATGTTTTTCATCAATGGGAAGCACCAAAACAGAGATACGTTTTCGAGAAAATGTGTGAATTCCTCTGTGTGGAATTGGAAGATCATGGTTTAGATTCAAGCCCACAGGAGTTGTGCCGTGTACGATTTGAATTCGAAAAAGGCACGATTGTGGGCCCCGATGTTGATCGAGCAGTTACGACATTGTTGTCCTTCAGGAATGGGGATTGTCATCAGTCGTTGTTCGAACAGGAGTTCCCTGTAGGGAAAAAGGTAAAAGTGCGCCAATACCCGATGCGTGAGGTTCCTCCAGTTTGGAGACCTGGTGATTTAAATGCTAACCCACCTGTTCAGCCACATTTTCAGCGTGTTTGGGTACACGTGCCGTGGAAGCGAGCTGAAGTAATAGCGCTTAAGCAGACATTGCCTGACCCCCGTAAAAACCCTGCAGGATAATATAAAGAGTTATCCCAGACCGCAGAATCGTGTGTCATAAATTTAGCTGACATTGATATGTTGTTCGGGAATGTTGTTCCGCAGCCTTTATGGGGATTGATTCGTAATACGGATCATGCTGCAGAACTAGGTGACACATGGGCTAATATCATTGCTGCAGACACCAGACAAGTTGGTGGTGCCAAGCCTGAGCCCGCGGTAGCAGAACTCCCTGGTAGAATAATTAACTATATGAAAACTTTAATGCCCGGGATGCGTGTGAATTGGGATAAATTATCGGCATGCAAGCAGAAGAAAGATGAGTCAGTGTCTGATTTCTTCACCAGGTTCGAAGAAACATTTATCGACCATAGTGGACAAGACATGAGTAAGGAAGGTGGTCAACGATTTTTTGTTGATAAATTCGTGCATAATTTACTTCCTGAGTTGTGCAAGAAATTAAAAGATTCAGAGAGTTCTTGGGCTGTTTCCTCTTCAGCACAAATACTGGCTACTGCACAGTATTACGAAAATAGGGATAAAGATGAGAAAGATAAGGCAGAGAAGAAAACAAAAGAATTGAAAACGAAGGTTCTGTTACAACAGGCCTGCCCACCCCGCGGTAGTCCGAGTAACTATCAGCAACCTCAGCAGTTTCAAAGAAACATGCAAAGGTTTGAATATTCCCAACCGCGTGTTCCTATAGGTCCCAATCAATCTTCATATTGTAAAGAGGAAGGTCATTTTAAGTATAGTTGTCCTATATTGTTGCAGCGTACGAATAATGCTTATGGCACGAGAGGTAGAGGTGGTCAGCAAGCTCCTAGAGGTAGAGGGCGTGGGAATGTTCCCCAGAACGCGCGTCCTCTTCCGCCTCAAAATACGATGAATAGTTTTGACCAGCAAGCCAATGCAACTGGTAGGACAGCTCAGTACTATAATGATGACTATTATGCGGAGGATGAAAATGCGGAAAGTAATGATCACTAGGACAGCCATAGACAGAGAGAGGGAGTTGTTTCAGTGCCAGTGGACCAGAGTGGACCGTATGTCAAAGTGACTACAGCGGGTGTATCAGAGCCTTTTCTATTGGATACTGGTGCTGCAAAGAGTTCTATTATGCACTCAAAACTCTCTGGCGCGCCTTTGTCTGGCGAAATGAATGTTTCAGTAGGTTTTTCTGGTGCCCCGGTTAGGAACCCGATCTCTAGTCCTATGCCCCTTTCTGTTGGACCTTGTGAGCTAAAAGCACCCCTTATCCTAACGACAGGTTGTGGTGAAAACCTGTTAGGATTGGATTTGCTAAAGAGATTACATGCGACATTATATTGTTCTCCCTCAGGAGTACAACTTACACTGGGTAGGGAAGTGATTTCTCCAATGTATTTGTCGGAGAATAAACTGCCAGCTGAATTGTCGTCCCTTCCAGATGTCCTTTGGGCTACTGGTCCTAATGATGTGGGCCTCTTGGAGATACCGCCATATGTGGTCACTTTGAAAGCCAATGTTAAATTGCCACGCATTCCCCAGTATAAGATCTCTAATGAAGGTGAGAAAGCATTGTTAGCGATTATCTATGATTTGATTGAAAAGGATGTAATTGAAGAGACAAGAGGCAACGTTTGCAATAGCCCGGTTTTGCCTGTTTTAAAACGTACTGACCCTTCTCAGCCACCTGTTTACAGATTTGTGATCGATCTTAGAGAGGTCAATAAGATAGTTGTGCCACAGTTTCCAGTTGTCCCTGATAAATGTAAATGTGCAGGAATTTATATAGCGCAAATCACCAAGCGGTCTCTAAGCGCTTGCTTAGGGAACCCGTCCTGGTATTCCCCTGTGAGATAACCCGGCAGGGCATCCGCAAGGTGAAAGCCAGGCATCCCGCCGCGAGGGGCCCATGTGGAGATTAAGCAAGCTATTGCCCAGAGTCGCAGAGTGTGAACCCATGAATCGAGTATGCACTGGAGCGAGAATTATCGAGTCCATGGACATTTATGGACTCAAGACCCAGCCGAGCCGGGAATTGAACCCTGGTCCCGGGCTGACCTCTGCTTCCAGGTCTGCCTCCTCTAACCAGTGAGCCACACTTCTGATATAACTGCCTTGTTAACTATGATCCCAGTTTCTGCTGCTTGGTTCTCAGTGATCGATTTAAAGAATGCTTTCTTTAGCATCCCGATTGCAGAGGAGAGCAGGGATATTTTTGGTTTTAGTCTAAGAGGTCGAAGCTTCCGTTTTAAACGCGCTCCACAGGGCTACTGTGAAAGTCCATCAATATACAGTCAGGCTTTAAAAGCGCAGCTTGATGCAATTGTTTTACCTAGTGGTGCTACCCTTATTCAGTATGTTGACGATTTACTAATCGCCGCGGATACTGAGGAGATTTGTAAAGACGCTACATTGTTATTGTTGCGTCATTTGTCTACCTTTCATCACAAAGTGTCTCTCTCAAAACTGCAATATTGTCGACAAGAAGTGACCTACTTAGGTCATCTCTTATCGAAAGCGGGAAGACAACTGACCCCAGAAAGAATTCAGGCCATTGCACAATTGAGCGTGCCAAGAACACAGAGAGAAGTGCGTGCTTTCTTGGGTATTACTTCATACTGTAGGCAGTGGATCCCGAGTTTTTCTTTGCTAGCAAAACCTTTGATAGCATTAACATGTAAAGATACACCGAATCCCGTCCCGTGGTCTGAAGAGTGTCAAAAGTTTTTCAGAATTGCGTGATGCATTATGTTCAGCTCCTGTGTTGGGTACCCCCGATTACAGTAAACCCTTTACATTGTATGTTTATGAGAAGGAAGGCTGCGCATTGTCAGTGTTAACACAATCTTTTGGAGACAAACAGCGTCCATGTGCGTATTTTTCGTCGACTTTAGATCCGGTAGCTAAGGCATTGCCGAGTTGCTTGAGAGCCACAGCGGCAGCAGCTGTGTCTATTCGACAGTCTGCTGGGTTGGTAATGAATAACACGTTGATTGTAATGGTTCCACATGCAGTGGACACGTTGTTGAACAGGACCAAGACACAGCACTTAACTAGTGCTCGATTGTCAGGTTATGAGTTAACACTGTTAGCTAGTCATGTGCACATAAAGAGGTGCAACATGTTGAATCCAGCTACATTATTGCCGATTTCAGCAGACACAGATGAGATCGAACAGCATGATTGTCTATTCAGAACAGAAGAAGAAACAAAAGGGAGAGTGGATCTTAAAGATACTCCCCTGGTTGAGAGTGATGGTACCTTATGGGTGGATGGTTTGTGCTTCAAGCTTCCGAATGGTGATACGACTGCTGCGTATGCTATCACGACTTTGCGCACGATTGTTGAAACTGCATGTATACCACATAATTCGGCTCAAGCAGCAGAATTAATTGCCCTTACAAGAGCGTGTGTGTTGTCGAAAGGAATGAAAGTGAACATATATACTAACAGTCAGTATGCCTTTGGCGTGGCCCATAGTTTTGGGCGCTTGTGGAAAGAACGTGGGTTCCTGACTTCGCATGGAACTAAGATACAGAATGGTCAGTTGGTGAATGATCTGCTTGAGTCATTGACCTTGCCATTACAAGTTGCGATTGTGAAATGCAGTGCCCACAAGAAAGTCACCGATGATGTTGGTCGTGGTAATGCATTTGCTGACGAAGTTGCGAAAGAAACAGCGAAAGATTTTACAACTCGAATGTATGTTGCAGGCCCTGCAAGATGGGTTGGTGATGTTGGAATGTGTGAAGACACGACAGAGAGTGTGAAGTCCCTTCAAGCTGAAGCCACAGAGAAAGAATTGAGTATGTGGAAAAGAGGTAAGGGTAAATTGGATGAAAATGGTTGTTGGGTTGATTTGTCAGAACACCGGCGATGGTTGTTACCCGATGCATATGTGCTTCCAGTGGTTACGATGGCACATGAAATGGCGCATATCAGTGTGAAAGGGATTTGTAAGTTGTTAGCTCCAGTATGGCAGAATGCTGGAATTCCCAAGTGTGCAGAGAATGTGGTCAAAAATTGCATGGTATGTTTGAAATACAATCCTGGTAGGGGAACCCCAACTCCAGCTGGTCATTTTGCGCCTCCAACGTATCCGTTTCAGGTTTTGCAGCTAGATTTCATTCACATGGAAAGGTGCAACAATTTGAAATATGTGCTTGTCGTTGTTTGCGCTTTTTCAAGGTGGATAGAAGCATATCCCCTAAAAGACAATACTGCCTTATCCACAGCTAAAGCCCTTGTCAAAGAATTTTTCCCTAGGTTTAGAATGCCAAGAATGGTATGGAGTGATAATGGGAGTGAATTTGTGGGACGAGTGATGAAGAATGTATGTGAGGGACTAGGTATAAAGCAGAAATTCCACGCTGCAAATCACCCCCAATCAGCTGGACTAGTAGAGTGTTACAATGGCACTTTAAAACTTAAGTTGGCTAAGATTCAAGCGAGTTCTGGTCTTAAATGGCCTGATGCTCTGCCCTTAGCACTCCTATCAACAAGAATGACTGTGCATTCACGAGTGGGACTTAGTCCCTACGAAATCGTGTTTGGCCGCCCGGCCAATATATGGGGAGTGCCAAGGCCTACAAAATTCAGTGAGATCGAACATCCAGTACTGCTTGATTATTTGTATGAATTGACGGCTAAATTGCGTGTTTTACACCAACAGGTGCATGATTCTCTGCCTCAGTTCTCTGAAGCTCCGGGACACCCCATCAATCCTGGATCATGGGTGCTGGTCAAAAATTTCCAGCGGACGAAAAATGATGAGCCCCGTTGGATCGGCCCCCATCTCGTCCTTCTTTCGACGAGATCAGCTGTTCGAGTGAAGGGGAAAAAGAACTGGATACACGGCGTTCATTGCAAAAGGGTCCCTTTGCCTTTGCTTTACGACCAGTGGGTCCAGGAAGGGATCGCTGACTCAGAGACTGAGACTGTGCCTCGTTTTCTGCCGTTTAGCGATGCACGAATAAAAGGAACGCTTTCGGAGAAGGAAAGCGATGACATCTTGCAAGAAGCTGTGCCACCGTCAATTCGATTGAACACTACCGAGCCTGAACTCTTGTTTCAAGACCAAACAGTACCTACAAGAAGTCGGTACAATTTGAGGCCGAGAACTATGGACAAATAAAAATTATTTTTCTTTGATATTTTTTTTTTTGAATAGTGCAACTCTCTCTTCCATCTGAGAAACTTTATTATTTTTTGCTTTTTCGAACCGCCATCCGGGTTCAGCTGTAGGGTCGCGGTGCCAAGACTTTGGGGTACAAGCCGGAGACGTTAGGTCAACGGTCTGGTTGGTCTAGGGCGTTCCCTGGACTGACAGGTGCACTCCCTAGCAGAAGACACTCATCCGCCGCGAACAGCACGATTAGAGGATGGAGTTTTTCGAGATGAAGAGACCCGCTGAGGAAATAAATTTTAAGAGCAGAATATGTAAAGTAATGAATAGCAAACGTTTTGTAATATTATGTCTGTTTGTACTATTTAGCATGATGATGTTTTCTGTAGGTTATGTATTATTGTCTTTTCAGGTGCCGTTTGCACCCACTATACAGCCCATACCTCCTCCTACTGTTCCCTCACATTCTTTCCACCCTCTGCCTGAACACGAACAAGCTAGACGTTCAGAGTTTGTAAACAATTTGTTTGTTCAACTCCTGCACCAGCTAGTTATGAACACAACAAATTGCTGGGTGTGTGGTTTGATGCCGCATACCATTGATAAGGGTATCCCGTATCTAGTGCTGCCGTTTAGCTATAATGGGTCATCATGGGCATTCCAGACCATGTTTCCTTTTGCACTTGAGACATATTCCCCACGACCACCGCGTTCCAATAGACCTAACACGAACAATAAAGCCTTGATGAGAGGAATTGCTGATATGAGTAGAGCTATCGATGCATATTCATCTATTCCTAAGGATGAGTTGCGAGCTTATGTGGGTTGGAACGCGACGGGGTAAAGCATTAGTCTAGGCGAGAAACAGCGCAAAAGTTCATCTCCGATTTGGGTTGTACCCCACATAGGTCGGTTCTGTTTACAAGATAATGGTCAGAATCCAAGAGCTCAATTAGGGAAAAGTGACTGTGCTGAAACGTACATATTTCCATCACAGTTTTCCCCTGCGTTTTTGGCTGCCAAGGGTACATACTTTGTTTGTAATGACCGAGCATATATATGGTTGCCCCCTGACTTCTTGGGCACATGTTATGTTGCAAATTTGCTACTGCCGACATTTACTGCCGCCTCTGACTATCACAAGACCAGAGTTGTGAGAGGCGTTGTTAGTAAGGAAGATACTGCCGGTCAGGAAGCGGGAGACTTCTTCTTGGGTTTCCTGCCGTTTTGAGGACCAATTGTCAATAGTAGGAACCTGAGACAACTGACTTGTGTAGTTGAATCCACTGTTAATGTAACGGCTGGTGCCCTTGGTAATTTGACAGCTGAGCTCCAAGCGGATCGCCTCATGACGTTGCAGAACCGTATGGTTCTAGATGTCATACTTGCAGACCGTGGTGGAGTATGTAAGGTTATCCAATCAAGCTGCTGTATTTTCATACCAGATAACGCTCCGACAGTCTATCAGGCCATTTCCAAACTGCATAAGATTTCCGAATCCATTCATGTGAATAAAGGAGACTGGTCGATGATGGGGTGGTTCTGGGGACTGATATCAGCTTGGGGATGGAAGATTCTAATAGTCACTGGGATGATCTTAGCCATTTTTTTTCTGTTCTGTCTATGTATACAGTGTGCTCCTGTAATGTGTAGCTTCTGTGTTACATTATGTGTAAGGAAACCTGTATTAAGGGACGAGCTAAGCAATAGGATGATGCTACAGCAACATCTTCATGACTTTATGAATATAGACCTGGACTCAGATTAGTATGAGTATAGTTATTGCCTATGTAAGGGCAAAAGGAGGGTCTGTGGTACTGTAAATTTCGGAACCATGTTGGTAGCATGGTCCTACCATGCCGAGTTTGGTATCAGCGAACCGCAAACGACTAATGCGGTATGTATGAGTGTTTTCGTCATGTTTCCCCGATGAATTCACCGCGTATATGTATACTACATATACGACCCTCGGGTTCCATTTTAGAATGGTAACCATTTTGTGGTTGCCCTCACATAGGCTGCGCATTAAGGCCATTTAGGCCTAATGGACACGCAATCCTCCTGTGACTCCTGTGACCTGTGAAAACTGACTCCGCTGCCCGAGGTCAGTCCTGTCCGGCCGGTTCCTTTTACTGCGGCCAAATGGGATTAGCATCAGGGCCCGGCACATCGTAAAGTCATGCATCCCACACGAACCCTGACTAATCTCTTTCACACCTGACTCTGTTTCCTACTTTATGGCTTGTTTCACGAGAAGGAGGTGCCCGTTTTATTGGGGTCTGCTGATATCTGATGAGGGTTCTGAGCCTCGCTGGGTAAATAATCATGGACTGACCAAGCTGAAATGTGGGATTATCATCATGACTTTGCTCTTTCTTTGAAGCGAAAATATGTGAATGACCACTTGTAAAATAGGGGCGGTGTTGCCCAGAGCGTAATATTCTGTATATAAGAAAAGGCTGGTTTTTGGTTCGGGAGCAGTCTCCTGAGAACATACACCGTGCTGTACTTCTCGGATACCTGTGTTTGGTCTGCAGCCAATAAATACGATCTTTGACTTCACCTAGAAGACTCTGTGTTTCTGTGGTCTGGAACAGGAAGAACTCGAAGTCTTCGGGTGTGTCCCCAGGCACTGCTGGGTTGGTTCTGAAAAACCCAGTACTTCAAAGGGAACCAAGACCTCCTGGGCCAGTGAGGCAACACCGCCACCACCTGAGCCCCCACCCTCCGAACCTCCAGCAGAAAGGCCAGGATGAGAGGAAAGGGTGGAAAGGCAGACAGGAACCAGGGGGGCCACGGGAGAGACAAGGCCTCCTCTCTCCACGCACCCTGTTCCGGAATCAGGGAGCAAAAAAGGGGGAGCAGAGCATTGTCCCTGGAAGCAAACAAATCCATCAAAGAAGTCCTTAACCTCTGGCAAAGCAACCAAAACACCCTTGGGAAAGACACAAAGTCAGGGATGATGGAAACATGCGGCTCAGAGCATCCGCCACCACATTGTCCACACCCTGGATGTGTTGAGCCGAGATCACCTGGAGATGAAGTTCCGCCCAACTGGCTATCACACAGGTGACTTGATTCAAGGACTGACTGAGCGTACTACCTTGGTGACTGATGTAGGCCACAGCAACTTTGTTGCCGGAGCGCACCAGAACATTGCAACCTCGAAGAGGACCCTGGAAGAACCGGGGGGCCCTCTCCACAGCTGACAGTTCCATCCAGTTGGAGGATCTGCGGGCCTCCTAACCCGCCAACGAGCTTGCACTGTCAACTGATCCAGAGTAGCCCCCAACCCGAAGCACTGGGATCCGTTGTCAAAACCACAGGAGGATCAGAAAGCAACCACATACCCCTGGAGAGATTCGCAGTGAACATCCACCACTGCAGATCAGACACCACCTCTGGGCAAACTGGAACCCCCACAGAGAAATCCTGAACAGGGAAAGGAACACAGCAGTGAAGGTGCCACAGCAAGGGACGAAGATGCAGTCTGGCCCATGGAACAGTGAACACTGATGCAGCCATGTGACCCTGTACCTCTAACCACTGTAGCAGGGGTGCTGAAGTCTGAGACAACAACTTCCTCAACAGCAATTGAAGATGATGGATCTGGGAAGGAGGAAGGAACACTTTGTCCAGAACAGAATCAAAGTCGGCTCCGATAAAGGACCTCTGGGTGTCTGGAAGAAGATGACACTTTGGGAGGTTCCGGAGGAAACTGTGGCTTTCTAGCATATAAATGGTCAGGTCCAGATGATGAGACATCACCAGGGCAGAGGTGGCCTGCAGGACCCAGTCGTTTAGGTAGGGAAACACAGAGAGGCCCAGAAGGGGAAGATGAGCCACCAGGAGAGCCACCACCTTGGTGAAGACCCTGGTAGAGGATCGCTGGCCGAAAGAGAGGACGCAAAATTGCCAATGATGACCCCACAGGAAAAATCTCAGATACTGTTGGTACTCTCAGGCCAAAGGGACATGAAGATAAGCATCATGAAGATCCAGTGTAGTCATCACCCAGCCGGTCTGAATAAACAGAATCACCCGCTGCAGTGTCTCCATCTTGAAAGGAATCTTCCGGATGAATAGATTGAGAGGCCGGAGATTGATCATGATCCAAGTGGCCCCTGTAACTTTCAGAACAATGAAAATGCAAGAGTATGTCCCCTGATCCCATTCTGACCTGGGGCCTGGAACAATCACCTTCTTCTGAAACAGGGTCTGCATCCCTTCTAACAAGGCTCCACGACGTGACACATCCATCGGCGCTGGCGTCCTCACCCTGCCTGATAGAGGAGGCAGAGACAGGAATTCAAACCGGTAACCCTGTTCCAGAATATCCAGGACCCACTGGTCCATTGTCAAGATCTGCAAATCAGCCAGGCA
Source organism: Triturus cristatus (assembly GCF_964204655.1). Classification (NCBI taxonomy): domain Eukaryota; kingdom Metazoa; phylum Chordata; class Amphibia; order Caudata; family Salamandridae; genus Triturus; species Triturus cristatus. Next base: position 1,150,771,226 of record NC_140583.1, on the reverse strand, counting down.
ATAGTGCAGTCTCCCACCAACCTCTGGCAGTACCCCAGATGGAACAAGCTGGGCGGAGGCATATTCGGGAATGCTGATTCCCAGGACCAGCATCGGGAGGAGGTTTCTTCTTGATGCATCATTGGAAAGTCTTCCCAGGACCCCTCTGGTTACAGAAAGAGTTCTTCTGCAGGCGAGTAGGCTGCCGGAATGACCTCACATTAGAAAAGGAGGATTCCTTACGATGTTGTTGATGTCGAAATGACAAGGAATGCTTCCGCTCCTTAAACACTTTATGTAACTTTCCCAGAAAGTCGAGGCCCAGTAAAAGGCAAACGTAATGCCATGGAACATTGAGCAGCATCAGTGTTTCAACCTTTCAACAACAAGCTTCTCCTGGAGGCAATGAAAGCACCACAAGACATGGCCGAAGCCTGAACAGAATCAAAGGCATTGCGAGAAAGATACTCAGCCTGACGCTCCATGCACCCCAGTAAATCAGGAAAACTGCCACCATCCTGCATAGTGGAGAACAAAGCCTTAAAGTCAGATACTAAGGACTGAGCGACATAAGCCCAATAAATCCCAATATGGATGGCGAGTAGTGACCCAGCATAGGCCTTCTTCACAGCAGAGTCAATTTTCCTATTGACACCATCCTTCAGGACATTGTCTTCAGCCATGGAAGGACGTCCCACCAAGCTGGCTACAATGGAGTCCACATGAACAGGCTCAGGAATTGGTATCCTCCAGATCCTGCAAGAGGTTGAGCTTGGACATGGAGCGAGGCATCATAATGTGGTCAGGATCCCTCCATTCTTCCAAAAGTACATCCATCACAAAGGGATGAATAGGTAGAGGTTTCGTAGCGTGTTTACAAAACTGGGGCAACACTGAGTCCTTGGATGTGCTGCCCACCTCCTCATCCGGAAAACCTATGTTATCACGGATATGTGATAAAATGGCAACAATTCCTTGGAAAGATATTTTCCTTTCAGGTCCACAGCCCTCACAGAGGAACCCTCAGAGGAGTCCAAACTAGAAATATCTGAATATAGATCAGGACCCCCACCAGAGCGTACACCAGCAGATTTTCCTGACTTCATAGAGGACAAAGTTTCAAGTATTAGCTGTTTCAGATGATTATCACACAATTTCCTCTGCTTCTGAGGAGGAACAGATTCCTCACTGTCCCCTGGCCACAAAGGAGAAGAAACAGGAGAGACATGTCTGCGCTTCTGCCTATGTTTCCCCAGAGTCCCACAGTGGATAATGAAAGAAGAAACGGTGAACAAACTTTAATAACAAAAATGTTCCCTCCAAATATGTAAATCGGAACACAGTAGAACCAGCCCCAACCAGCCTAGCATGACCCGAGACAGGCAGTCCTGACTTGAAGGAATCAATCATATTGAAGGGGGCGTGGCCGTAACATCACGTCATTCACAAAGCGATGAAGAGGGCGGTCGCCGGAAACCAATTCGGAACGCCGGAAATCAAGCTCACAACAAGCAAGGAAATGAACGGGCCATGCGGGGCATTTGTCCCATAGCAAAGCCAAGCCGTCTTGAGGTTCGGACAGTATGGAGAGACTCTAGGGCAGCGGAGCCGGCAGCTCCTCCCCCCTCCTCTGGGTGCAACATTCCTAACCCGGAAGGAGGCAAACTGCACGCGGGAGCTCCCACTCCTTAGCGGAGGAGCTCCCGTCTATCCCAGGTGAAGTGCGGGAAATAACACTACACAAGCCGCACACGGCCACCGTTGCACACAAGGAACACCGACAGCGGTACTGGCACCATGTCACCACGGTCCACAGCGGTGGTGACAGTGATCCAGCGCAAGACTGGGAAATGGGGAACAACATATACCGATATCCTCCCTGCGTAGCAGACCCGTTGTCACGCACACTCATTCATACACGCATTCATTGGTGGGGCCCATAACACCAACTCACACACGTCGCCAATCACGAGTCTACACACAGGAGAGATGAGTAATTCAAGTGATGGACATGTGGGGGAACACCATATAACCTATAGGGAGAGAAAAGTTATTTTACAAAATATACATTAACATCCATCGCCGATAGATCCCCAATCCTAAACATCAAGTCACTCCACCCACTTGCTCGACGGACCAATTAGTTGGATTGGTTGATGGTGATTTAGAACCAGCTAAAACACATTTAAGACTCAGAATTCTTATTTCCCTTAATGAAAAACCACAGACTCATATGTTTTGTTAATCAATATTTGTTTATCTAAATGTTCATAATAATCTATATTATCAATTGTTTCGTCAACGTTTAGAATTTCTAAATCAATTCAAGTAAATCGTTGAACATCGTATTTACCTAATCTGGCTATTTGGAGTCCTCTAATTCATCGGCTCTGCATAAGCAAATTTGTCGTAAATTGTCCGATTAAGCAGGCCAAGGCTCAAAGTTCAAAGTCCTCTGCTCAGTACGTTACAGTCCCCAAATTTATCAAAGGACCAGAAATCGTGCAAGCGTCTATCATAGGCCGTGGATTTGGAAAACGTTTGCAGTCATCAAACGGTCGGGCAACATCTGGACCATTAGGAAAGGCGTCACAAACTTTTTTACTCTCTATTCTACCACCATTTTTATAATGATTTCAGGTTAAAGAAGATACATTTTTAGGCCAAGAACAGTGGTGATTGGCTGGTTGGGATCGTCCGATTCTTATTCCCAGATTCTCAGAACAGTTCGAGGGGTGAGGTCACTTGTTAGCCAAAGTGTCGACTTGTTCCGGTTTACTGTAAGGTTGATTGTTCCCCTATCTTGGCGAACCACCAAATTCATATCCTTGACCAGGAAAATGATGAGCAAGGGTCGCTAAGAGGTTCACGATACTGTTCGCACATGCGTAGTTCACTCCGCGCCTCACGAGACAGTGGCCACTTTTGCGTGCGATGTCAGCGGCCATATTGGATTAGGCCCAGATGTCAACTTAAGCGAAACAAATACAAAAGAATAATTAATACATAGAAATGGTGACTCTAATGTTAACCCCTTACTAATCCCTCTATGTGCTTGTATTTATCTAGCGTATAGCGACATTAAAAGCTATTATATTCACCTTTTTCGATCCTCTTTGATGATGCAACGTCACAAAGCAACATCTATCATGCAATATTCTATTACTGCATATACTACTCATTAATATGCATACAGATTTTAGTTATAAGAGTTATTTAGCCATGCAAATAGCAAATCCCATGTGTAGTTTAAGTTTTAATAATGTTGATTAGTATACATGCAACACTCGTTTAATAATATTATAGTTAATAGATTATATAATCAGTATTTTCATGCAAGAATAGAGGAGTATACAAAATTTTGCACTACCTGCTCCATCAACAGAACTAGAGACAACCGCAACAACAGAAAAGACAGTCTAGGTCGGCCAAGCTCAGCAACCCAGCCCCGACTGAACACACCGAGTCCAGGAGGCCCCGGGTCCTGACTCCAGCAGCTCCCAAGAGGGTCCGCTGGTGCCCCCAGAGCCCAACAATGGAGGAAGCCAGCAGACGTCCATCCAACCGGTAAGTGCCAAGCAATTACCAAAGCGACCCCCGTCATGTCAACCGACTGGAAACAAAACAGGAAGTGCTTTTGGCTGACTATGCTATTATAGTCCTTAGCTGGACGGTGGGTGGAGCCTAAAAGTGCTTCCTGTTTTGTTTCCTGTCAGTTAATATTACCTCATTGTTAATGAATGGGTTGAGGACGAGGGATGTAGAGGTATATCGTCTTGTCACATTAAACTTACAAATAAGAACAGCTTTTTGAAGATTCAGGTAATTTATATTAATTTAAGATTTCATTTTAGACATCTTTAATTTCTAGATTTTCCTCACTATCTAAGCCTGACACTTATAGAATCATAGCTGTAGATAAGTTGAGATCTAAAGGTGTTTAAACTCACATTTCTACTTAGACCATTAACCGCTGAATACATTTGAATATTATGCCATTTGTTAGGCTTATGCCATAGATATTAAAATTATTTTTCCTTTGGCTGTGCAACCCTATAATGCATGCCTTTCAATACATTAACGATTAAGGCTGCAATCCAAGATACATTTATAAGATTTCACTTGCTCCAGGACTTCTTCTCCATGAGGCCTTAACAAGACTGCTTCAGCCATCAGGTTATACAGCGTCTGAGAATACACATTTCTTTCTGCCTTATACTAGTTTAAGAGGGACTATAGGGGCAAGTTAACCAAAATGCTCTAAATTGTCCCTATACACATCTTGGATTTAGGCAAATTGGTGCTGGGCAGCGCAATTTTCCATGTTTAAATCTTACAGTTTCCGTTCAAGCAGGCCATCTGATGATTTCAAACTGGAATCCAACAATGGTACTTATGTCACCACTGGATATTTTATTTCAGTGACAAAAAGTATTTACAATCGTTATTTCTAAAATGAAAGATTAGCTAAAAGTATTTCAGTACCTGCATACGTTAACTTTTTGTCATTTTGTACATTGAATTTGCCACCTTTACAAAATGCATTATCCTGCTACAAAGCTTCCAGGCTGTAGAATTCCCTTCTCTGTTGTTATGCAACGCAGATGTCACTCATATGTGCTACATTTTCACAAGAAAAGTATCTTCTAAACTAAAACGGAACTCTTTTATATATGTAAATGCCACGTTTAATGCAGTGCAAAGGTAGAGAATAAAGCCCCTCCATAGGCCTGTTTTCACTAGATATGACACAGGAAACCCTCAACACAAGCCAGTTTATATTTCATCTGTCACCATTGCTCCCTGCTTTTGAAGAGGCAGGGGCGGCTCTAGGCTCATGGTGGCCCTGTGCAGGGAGCGGAGGTAGGGGGCCCCGGAAGAGGGGGTCCGGGCGGGGCGGAGCTCAGGAAGGTGTTTTAATAAAACGTGCAGAAGAGGCGTTAGATGACCAGTAACATGGTAACAGAAAAACGACGTTTACTTTTGAGTGCTCATCACTTGGATACTTTGTTTTAGAACCTGGGTCTCTGGAGGGACCCCTTTCAACAAGAAAAACACGTTGCGCGTCCGTAAGAGAGTTCGGCCACAAAGCAGGATCCCTCCAATCACATAAATCATATTTAGAACACGGGTCTGTAACATGGTCTTGCTCTTTGGCTTCCTTTTCAATACCAGCATCATCCGTCTGTAAACTCTGAACCTCCTTCAGAATGCCAGATGTTGATGGACCGATGAATGATGTTTCAGTTTCTCTGTCTGAGGGTCTTTTGTAATAATCCTCATCCTGAGTTGGTAATTGCTGCATGTTTGTATCAATTTCAGAGTCACCTTGTTCATTTTCATTGGTCTGCTCATGAGTATCATTCTGCTCATGGATATCATCATTGTTTTGTTCTTCTTTATGGTTGTCAGCGCATGTTTTACCTAGTGCATCAGCAGTACTCTGGCCAGAGGATTCTCCATCTTTAGGTTTCCCTTGGGTGATAAAGTTCAGGATTGCTCCTTCCTGTGACACTACGAAAGCCTGCTGAGCCACCTTTCTCTTTCGTTTCGAATAACCAGATTTGTGTACTCGAATTCTCTTCATTTTGCTTGCACTGCAGCGGGCGAGGCTAGCAGTGGGTAGGGAAAAAAAGAAGACAATCAGCAGTGGCGGCTGCTGAAAGATTTTGATGTGTCATTTTTATTTTCTTGCAAAAACAACAGGTGATGGACAGAATGCAGAACAATGTCATACATTCACCTCAGTACAGAGATCTGGGCCTAAATCCATCGTTTTTTTGCTCACCACACCACCCCAGTTCAGACATGGCCCTATGCAAATCAACCTTGACCCTGTACCTCATGGGAAGAGTCCAGCCCGAACTGCCAAGCCATGTCTTCCCTGGACTACACAATGAAGGACCAGCATACCTTAATGAACGAGTGAATTTCCACCAACCTACCAGGAAAATATGTTCCAGAACCATCTCCCTAGCAGCCACCCAATGCAGCCGCTGATAAAACAGTGGAGGCCGCTACTTCTCCCACCTGGCAGTGAAGAGCTGAAAACCCTCCCCCTGCACCTCAGAGCCTCACCAACGCTCCAGCAGTTCAGGAAGGACCACAAGACTTCGCTGTTCAACCAACAAGCAGCATGATCCAGAAGCATGAATCCCACACCGCCTCGAGACCCTTATGTGTGAAGCAGCTGAGCTTTACAAACCCTGACTGATTGATAGTAATTACCCTTCCCACTACATGTATGACACATTATGAGGACTAGCCACATATGGAAGGTTTATTTGAAGAGTGTTATAAAACTATAGGGTAGATCATGTGACTTGGCATACAAGGTCTGTTTTCTCAGTCCACTGAGAACAGTAGAGCCTGGAGAATAGTTCATGATCTATTTGGGAAGTGACCTTAGCAGGAAGAGAGTAAGCTACCTTGAAATCATGGCACACAGAGACCTGTCTCAGTACGTCACTAACTGATCCTGAAGACAGCCTACAGGTAACCAAAGACTCGTCCACTTTACCACATTGTCAAAAGACAAAATACAATATATTTAATTAAGGTTTCTTGTATAATGCCATATTCCAGCAACCAGTTCTGCTCGCTTTCAGAGCACCTATTAAACAAGGATTAATTACAGTGAGTCCTAAGGCTATGAAAAGGCACTAGAGGTTCACTGAAGCAAAATGAATGTGCAAGGAACATCCAGTCAGGAGACAACTTTCAAGCAGACGTACGAATCACTAGCACAGCGTACCAACGACCCCATGGGCCGTGGCATAAGCAAGGAAAATGGCCCCTTTGGCTGCTGCTCAGGAAGTAAAATATAGCAATTATCAGGGTTCAATGGGCCCCTGAGGGTTTTGGGTCTCAGTACCACTGTACTTGCTGAACCAATGGTAACTATGCCCCTAGTATGGACAGAGAAGGCTGCTTCACCAATTGCAAACAGAGGACTAGTTAAACTAGTTTTCTCTGCTAGTCACATGACAAGCACTGGAATGTAATTAAAGAAATGATCAAGAAGCCAGTCTCCTACCAAGGTCTCTGCAAAAGGGCATTAGATTGAGTTAACATGGGTAGGCACTGCCATCCTATTCCAGGCGTCCATCCATAGGTGCTTGCATTCCATGTCTGCCTCAACACCATATAAACAGACATAACCAAATGCCAAGTACATTCGAACACTCGATGTTTTAAAAGATTTGTGCAGGCAGATCCACTCATTAGATCACAAGTATCCGCTTCATACTCTGTTTTCATGATTGTTGATAAGTAATTGTAATCATTTTAATGAATCCTTAACATTACGTCTAACACCTCGTACCCTGCTCTCCTCTTCCCCCCAATACGACCGTGCCTCCCAAGTTACACCTACAAAAGTCACCATGCTTCTCCTCAGCCACAAGTAAACACCGCCCCTGCATTCCTGACTCACTCTTCCCTCAACATACAGCGCCGATCTGTACCACTCCCTACCCCTGGCGCACGGTGACCACCTCTCCGACCCGCGCCCTCTCAGAGATGAATCGTGAGAGAGAGGCTCTCTCTCACGATTCATCATGCCCTCCCTTCCCATGACCACCAGAATACCTCCAGCTCACCACCTCACATGGCTTACCTCCACCCAGACCCAAAGCACACACCATCTACAATAACATCCTCACCCAACCTTCCCCACGCCCCCGGCTCCTCACCCCCACGGGCTGGGATACATTCCTACGCCTGATCTGCCCTCCTCCCCAGGGCTCCCCACACCATCGTCCAATGGCTCACCTTCCCTCGGGTTCACTCTGCAGTGGCACACGCTGACCTCCTCACTCCCCCTCCCCATGCCCTGACCCTCGGGCTGCTCACCTCGCAGCTGGCACCAAAGGTTGCACACTGGCATGCTATCCTCTGCAAGGCGGCCTTTCTTGCCCAGGGTCTCTAGGCATGCCGGTGCATGGCCTCGGCCGGTCTCGGTGCTGCTCGCTGCACGCCGGGCACGGGTGCTGCCACCCCTCCTGCCGCCAGTGATGCGTGGTGCTTCTGTAACCTCTTCGCTGCAGGACTCGCGGGCACTGCGCATGCGAGCCTCCGGAGGTGCCAGATCTGGACTATTAAAACAAGCTCGATTCTCCTGGAAAAAAAGTTCTAAACAAGCACAAGACCTACCAGAAGAGCCCGAAACAAGGCCGACCCCACACAAAGACGAGACTGGGTTAAAAAGGAAAAGAGTATAAGAACAACCATTCAGCGTGCATCACATTGGATTTAGCACGCCTCAGTCGTTCATGTGCCAAATCCCTGCCAGGGGCCGCCACGAATATGTATTGTATCCGATTCCTCGTGGTGGCCCCTGGGGTTTGGTGGCCCTGTGCAGGTGCACAGCTTGCACATGCCTAAGGCCGCCCCTGGAAGAGGACTCCCTTTACACTGTCTTTCATCCCAGCCCTCACATATACCTCTAGGTCACTTTTGGTCCGTTTGCTTAGCCACCCCCCACACTATGTTCCTAAAAAAAACTGTGCGTTTGGTTTTCTTAATTGTTTTAGAGAAGATGGGTTTCTTGGCCAGGCATAGAGGTTTGCATATAATGCTAGTAAACACATGTGCAAACTCCTTGTGACTAATTAAAAAAAAATATTGTGAAATCTACAGATGTATTGTACAAACACCCACAACATTAGTAACTCAGACTCAGTCACAGAATGATTTGTATGCCTTTCATAAATAAGCACTAGCATACAATTTGTGAATTAGAAAAGAAACAAAAATAAGAAAAATCGTCTGCGTTGTCACACAGATAGTGTGGCTAAAACCATCCGTGGCATGTGCATGGCCCACAAACTGAATTGGCTATTGCCGTGAATGTTTACTTAATGCCGTGAATGAGACCGTGCACTTTGGGTTCTGCCTGTCCCATACCCACTCAGATGAGCCCCGGTAAATGTGGGGAGATTGAACTTAACTCGAGTTGTGCTGAAAAACTCTCATTGTCCTTCAACCATCAAACTGACAGAGTTCTCTGCTATAAATGCCATGTTTACTAAGCTTTTGGACATAACAGAAACTCATTTCCAAATAGGCATTACACTGACTAAAATATAATTTAGTGTGTTACCCTGAATTAAATGTTTTATTCTCCAGCCTTCAAGATGTATTCCTAACTGTGTAACCCCTCGAAAGCCAAAATCTAACAAGCATTGGCATAGCCAATAGGTATCGCCTTTGGGACCTTATAAGTGTTTAGCCATGCAACAGTTGCATGACTAAACACTTATAAGGTCCCAAAAGCGAGACCTATTGGCTATGCAAATGCTTGTTTTAACTGCTGCAATCTATTGAAACCTCACGGAGAACATCAAAGCGGCCGCGAAAGTGATCGCGATCAAACGTCAATAGCGGTATAGCGCGACGCGAGCGCCCGCGCACATGCTCTGTAGCTCTAGGCTGGCCTGGTATCACTTTTTGGAGCCCTCACAAAATGTCTCGCCAGACCAGCGCATGCGCTCGGTCAGGCGAGACCTAAAAATGAGGTATGTTAGTGAAGTGAGAATACAGTTGTAGCTGGCTCCTGTGCCTCAGGGATACCTGCAACACTTCCTGCAAGGATTGTCTTCTTGATCTAGACTTTCATAGGCACCTGCTGCAGATCAGAGCTTATAAATTCTCCCTACTTCCACGGACAGAGTAATTCCACAGTCATACGCACATACACTCATCAAACGCTGGTGGGGCCCATAACACCAACATTCATTCTATTACTCTATCCACACTGAATATATGAGAGAACTCCTTGATCAATCTGCACCTAATCGGAGGTCAATGCAATCAAATTGAATTGTCTCGAGTCATGATTTAAACAGTTTAAACACATTTAAGATCTCAATAATATGACAAAGAAATAACCACCCGACACTGGAATTCAAACAAGAATATTTTATCTAAATTAATTCATAAAGAAAGCCATTCAATTGCAAAATCATTATTCTCATATTTACCTATTCTGGCTAAATGTTAAGTTAGGACAGGTCTCTCAGTAAAGAATCAAAGTCTCTCGAGTCGCCGTCCTTTCAGTCAGCATCGATCCTCTTGAGCATAAGTTCAGGAAGAAGTGGCCTTAGACCCTCTCTAGTCTAGTTATATTTATACTAAAACTTACATATTAAAAGTTACAAACAAACTCTAAACGTCCGTTGAGCACAGCGAGCAGGAAAGGATGTCAGCTTGCAACATTAGAAAAAATCTCCGCTCTCGGATATCTCAAAAATAAAAACAAGGAAATAGATGTCCAAACTAGTTTTGTAACATCCATGGATGCCCTTCTCCGGAATTCAGTGAAGCCACCGCAAGTTTATCAAAAATGTTCATTTGTGACAATTGTTCTCCTGCAAGGATAATCCTGGCGACCATCCCAGAGTTGTCGTCCTTTCATAACTTTTAGCTCTGACAGAGGCCGAGGTCATGTTCAAGCATATTCAGCGAGGCCTCTCTTCATATTTCATCTACTCAAATGCAGGCTGTAGATGTCGGCCATTTCTCAACAGGCCAAAATGGACAACTTAATTAAAAAGAAACACAAAACTACGTTACTACATCGTATTTATTATACAGTGTTAATTCCCACTAATACCCTTATGTGTATGTATTTATCTAGCCTTTTGCGACATAAAGAAGCATTAAAGCATATTAATTTAAAGCGCAATCACATAACAAATAGCACTTTAGCCACATTTATTTAATTAATTTGCTCACCAACTTAGTTCACTTATTAATTAAGCCATGCAATTGCATTCCCACGTGTAATTCTTCATTAGTAAGGTTGATTAATTAAAACGCTCGACAAAAATTAATACTAAATAATTAATCGTTAATAATTTTAATTATGACATATGGAAATATAAACTGAAGTTTGAGTTTAAATAGAAAACCCTGCTCCAGCAATCCCCCCTTTGGTGATATATCATCACCACAAAAATCCAACCCAAAAATGTAGACCCCTTTTCTTAGGAGAAATTCAAAATGTCTTTTTGCATTTACATTAAACACCAGTTTCTCTTTCTTCGTCTCTTTTCGTTTCAAAATACATGCTCTCTCTAAATTCTTCTAATTCTGTTTCTTGTGGGTCTCTTTTTGACCTCTTTTTTCAACATTTTCTTTTACTATTTTCTTTTCATTCCTCCTATATCTACAGCATAAACACCCTAATCTAAGAATCAGTAAAGCAACAATCACACATGTCAATGGAAACAATATTTTACCATAAATGGTACTACCTATCCTAGCAATAAAATTTTTAACAGCAATCATCTTATTAGCCATTTTATTCCAGATACTTTCAGCTTCCAGTGGTACTAATTCTTCATGCAAATCAGTAATATTTTTGATAAAGACCTTTAGATCTTTGCTTTCATCAGGAATGTAAGTGCAACAATGTTGAACTTTCAGCATTCCACAAACTCCACCCTCCTTTGCCAACAAAATATCAAGGGCAAGTCGATTTTGCATAGACATGGCGCGTAAGGCAACCATCTCTGTATTTACCAATAGAAACCCTCCAGCGGTACTTGTCGATAAGCGATCCACCACTGTTGACAGCTTCCGAATTCCATAAGCATTTAATGAAATTCCCACTGCTGGTATCAAAGCTCCAAAAATATCTCCTACAATTTCTGACCAAGTTTCTCTCCTAAAGCGAGTTAGTAGATTAATCTGTTCCGCATCTTCTATTCTATCCATATGAAAAATCTTTGGAAAAACCAGGCCAACATAACATGTGCCATACCAATGGTCAGGCAACCTGTAATAAGCCTTATTCCCACAAATATAATACACTCCCGGGAAAACTGGATCTTCTCCTCCTTTGAATCCCCATCCCGTTGCAATAAAGTATGTATCATGGCACTCACTAGTCCCAACAAAATAGTTATCATACTGAGATTTCCTTCTAGTAATGCATAGTTTACCCTTCTGTGGTGCATCCAAAGCCAAAGTTGGACTGGCCCCATTCTTCAACTCCTTTCCCATCTCAATGTCCCACATTGTCTCACTCATTTTATATCCTCCTGCCTTTTCATGCATGCTCATTCTCCTTTTCTCTACCATGTCTAGGAAAGCTTTTTCTTCTTCCTTCAGACTAAAAGTTAAATTATTTCTAAAAATGTAATCTAGTGTTAATTCTTCTGTTTCAATAAAAATCTCACCAAAAATGTTAGCTTCTTTAGCAGGATTCAGTTTTTTATTCATAGGCAACTGCTCAAAAATGTTATCCTTATTAGACATATCATAATCTATTCTCCCCAAAAGATCAAAAATACTACTCAACACACTACATGAAATCCCATACGTAGCTGGAAGATGATGATAAGTAACTCCCTCTGATACAGATGCTGGTAATTGCATACAGACGTAGCAATCCCTTACTTCCATTGTCTTTACGTATTCTTACAACAATTTTGAAAAAACATTGCTAGAAAAATCATTAATTGACCTATCCCTATGTATGTATATATTACTAATTCTAGTTGGTATTACTTTCTGTGAACCTCTCTCTATGTTAGTCATATTCTCAGTATGTATTCCCGAAGTGTCCATTGTAACTCTAAAAGTAACTAATAAAGCAAGCACACCCCATAGCAGCATTAATAATCCTGTACAGCAGCAGCACATTCTGCACCATCTTTTCAGAAAGGTACATCTACTTTGATTATTTTCTGTGTTAGCCATCTTATTACTTTGACTGTGTCTTTTGACTTAGCCTCTACTACTCCACTACTGAATCTCTAGAACACTAGATTATTTCAATCTGTTAATTTTTAGATCTCTTCTTCTTCACCCTTCTCCAAGTGACTCCTTTAGTTCACCCAATTTGGATTTTCATCACTTTTCACTTCTTCTTCAGCAACATCAAATTGTATCAGATCCTGAATATCCTGAACATCTGTCTCCTCTCCAATGTCAGTCAAGATAACTTTCAGGATTCCAACAGTTTTCTCCTCCTCAACCACTCTCCGTAAGGTCCCCTCTGGATTTCCTTAACTTTCTGCCTCTTCCTCTTCTTCAGGCAATGCCACATACGTCCATTCCGGTGACCTATACTTCTGGTTGGGCTTTCTAATTCTTTTGATCACTTCTGATTCCTTTGGTTCTTTTGGTTCTTCTTCTTTCGCTTGATTTTGACTCGACACCTCATTCACTTGTTCAGCTTTCGATGCATTCACTCGTGTCAGCCGATATCTCAGCCTCTTTATCTTGTTAGGCCAAAGATCTCCTTTCACACTTCTTTTCTGTTTCACTTCTCTATTGTTTCTTTCTCAGAACTCGACCCTCTGGTTTCTCATTCTCACTCCCATCCGATTCTGTCTCATTTGCCTCTTGTTCATCAACAATTCTCTCTTTTCCCACAGTCTTCTTCTCCACCGATTGAGATTTCCCTGCTACTGTCCCTCCTCGGGTCTCCGACACGCAATCTTCTCGCTGTCTACTTATCCCTTCACCTGGCTTATCAGGAATGTTCCCTACACCTCCTCGGGGGTCTTCCGCAATCTGTCCCTCTCTATCTTCTTCTGACCCTACTTCTTCAGAAGTTGTCTCAGATGAATTCTCAATCTCTTCATTTGATCCAGGTGTAGCCTCTGTGGAACTGCTCTTTTCTTTCCTCTCTTTCTCTTTATTTTCTCCACTGCTTGTTGGAACTTCAGGCACTCTTACAGAATCTGAGTTCTCTTCTGAGGTCCGCAATGTTCCTCTTGTAACTCTTGAAACTTCATCTGGTAAGAAAAAAGAATCCCCTGACTCTCTTTCTGACTCTCTTTCCCCCCTTTCAGGATTCTTTTTTCTTCTCACTGTTTCAGTGTCTGCATCATCACTGGAATCTGATTCCTCAAAGTACTCTTTCCCTGTCCCATCCTTTGGATTTGGAACTCTCAGAGTATGACTTGCATGAACCCAGTTCTTCACTCCAGCACACTTCACAGCAGTCGTCGTAGTCAGAATGACTTGTCTTGGCCTTCCCCACCTTGGAACCAAGCAATTTCTTCTTTTGTGCACTTTTATTCTCACTCAGTCCCCTGGACTCAGATCATGGGCTTGCTTCTTTTCAAGAGTAGTCGCGTCTTCTCCAACCTGGTGAAACACAGAATGAACTGCGTCAGCCAGGCATTTACAGTAATCCAAAATCATGTCATCAGTAATAGTCATCAGCTTGTTAACGGGCACGAATGCATGTCTCATTGCACGTCCCATTAATATTTCATGTGGACTCAACCCTGTAGTTCTATCTGGAGTAGATCTAATAGTCATCAGCACTAGAGGCAAGACATCAGGCCATTTCATTCCAGTGGCTAAGCACATTTTGCCAATTCTGTTTTTGATTGTGCCATTCATCTGCTCATCAACGCCAGAAGCCTCTGGCCTGTATGCACAATGTAGCTTCTGCTGTATGCTCAATGCTTCACAAATTAAACTCATGAGCTCATTGTAGAAGTGTCCCCCTCTGTCTGACTCAATTGTCACTGGGAACCCATACCTAGGAATCAACTCTCTTAACAGCAACTTGGCCACTGTTATTCCATCATTTCTCCTAGTTGGATATGCTTCCACCCACCTCGAGAACAAACAGACTACCACTAGAACATACCTCAATCTATTGACTTAGGGCATTTCAATGAAATCTATTTGCATTCTGGTAAAAGGACCTCCTTCTCTGCCTATTGTTCCTAGGCTCACCACTGTCTTCTTTCCAGTATTGAATTGCTGACAAATCAAACATCTTTGACAGATGCTCTCTGCAATCAGCCTGAACTTTGCATTGTACCAGGTCTGCTTGAAGGACCTAATCATAGCATCCCTCCCCAGTTGTCCCTGGCCATGATACATTCTTGCCATTGTTGACAACATAGAATTTGGCATTACTGGTCTTCCATCTCTATAGATCCACACATGATCTTTTTCTCGTGGTGCACAACCTGCTTTGATCCAATCTCTCATTTCCTCATCTCCTGCTTCATCTTGCAACTGCCTCACTTCATCCCATGTTTCCAGTACATTAGTAAACATCACAGTACAAAAAGACATCTCCTTCTCCTTTCCCCTGTTAATCGAATGATTGTTCTTTGCACAATACTGTGCTATGTCATTTGCAAATCTATTACCAAGAGTAACAAAATCATTTCCCTGTCCATGAGCAGCACATTTTACAACTGCTAGTTCTTTAGGCAGCTGTATTGCCTCAAGCAACTTCCCAATCACTTCAGCATTCTTTATAGGAGTTCCACTCGAAGTCAAGAAACCTCTCTGTAGCCAAAGCTGGCCAAAATCATGAACCACTCCAAATCCATACTGACTATCAGTCATTACAGTCACTCTCACATTCTTCCCAATCTTACAAGCTTTTGTCAGTGCCACCAATTCAGCTACTTGAGCAGATTTAACTCCTTTCAAAGGTGAAGCTTCCATAACTTCTGAAACTTTACACACCGCATATGCTGCATTCAGCACACCTTCTTCTGTTCTCAAACATGATCCATCCACAAACAACACATGATCACTCTCAGGCAGTGGCAGATCTCTTATGTCTGGTCTCGGTTTTGTACAGTAATCAAGCATATCCAGGCAATCATGATCAACATCATCTCTCACACTCACATTTTCAGCATCTGGCAACAGTGTTGCTGGATTCACATTCACACATCTCTCAAGAGTCACATTTGATGCTCCCAGAATGATTTTCTCATATTTAGTCAGCCGACTATGTGACATATATTGAGTTCTGCTTCTTGTCAAAAGAATTGCCACATCATGAGGTACGAACACCCTTACAGGATATCCCATTATTATACCCTCACTCTGTTCCAAGCTTCTGCATGTAGCAGCTACTGCTTTCAGGCAACCTGGTAAACCCACAGCTACTGGGTCAAGTGTTGATGAGAAGTACGCAATTGGCCTCCTCAGACGTCCATGTTTCTGGATTAACACTGAAAGTGCACATCCATTCCTCTCAGGTTCAGGTTTTAATGTCTTTATTTCGATAATAAAATCATAAAAGACAGCAGAAATTACACAAACAGTTTGGGCCATGCTTTACAAACACCATATACTGTCCAGATTACAAATATTTTTACACACGATAAAAACTATACATTAAAAATAATCCTTGTTAAACATCCCATTTATATTTAGACGATCCGTTTATGTATGTTTTTAAAAAAAAACATAAAATCAATAGATAAAAACCATCTTAAAATACTATACAATATCCATCTTTGGATAGGATGTTTTAAATACGAATCGAATAAGCAATCATTTCTAACTATTTATGGGCTCTAATGATCCAAACCCAGCCAAGGAATTTCGCTGTGCTCACCACAAACAACTCTGAGGTATTGGTCTTCAATGCCCGAATGGCCTCCGCAGACCTACTACAAGTAAGGCGTTGAAACAGAGGTTTTATCCATTTTCTACGTGGGTCTTGGTACATGGGGCAGGCAAATAAGAGGTGACCCTCAGTCTCCTTATGACCAGGACACCATTGACAAAATTCAGTTACTCCAGTACCCCAATTTTTAGTGAATGAATTCAAGGGCAAAGATCCCACCCGAAACTGATGGTAGAGTTTCTTATCTAGCGGCCTGGTAATGATATCCCAGTAGTTCTCACGGGAAGGATCCAACTTGTTAGCCAGGAACCTTCCTGTTAGACTTGTGGAACTAGAAGCAGACACTAAGGTTTGTCGAACTGAGGCCCAGTACAATGCTTTAAATTCTTGTTTGGAGGGAAACACATTGGTTACTGGAGACATCCACAGCTGTTCCAAACCCATTTCAACCAAGATGGTTCTAACCGTGCGTAGCCATGGAATTCTCCCGGATCCCTCAATGGACCTAACTTCGTCAAGTTCATTAGCAAATATGGCAAGGTCAGGAGAAGACCAAATCCGTCTCCAAAAGGCAACCAATCTGAACCTCGCCATCTCATTTATTGGATTACATCCTAAGTCCAAACAAAGGGGTATAGATGGAGTTGATTGTGGTAGCCCCACTAGATTCCGCAAGAACTTACACTGTGCTTTAAACAGGCTAGAAAGATCCATATACGCCCAGAGATCCGCTCCATATAAAATAGCAGAGTTAATCTTTGCGTCATAAATTTTTAGCGCTGGGTGCATACGTTTAGTGATGGATCTCTTTTGTTCCCTAAGGAGACAGCCAGTTAAGCGGGCCAGTTTAAGCTGCTGTTCGACTACCTGCTCCTTCCATCGCAGGCGAAAGTCTAGGGTAACCCCTAGGTAGGACATATGATCTACTTGTTCCAAGTTAGCCCCACCCATCCTTACCGAGCTCCGAACCGAAATGTTCTTAGTAAAAACCATAAACTTAGTTTTGCCCACGTTTACCTTCAAATCGTTAATGACACAAAACTCCTCAAAGCGGTTCAGAGCCCGCTGTAAACCGCTTCTGGTCTTAGAGAGGAGCAGAGTGTCGTCAGCGAAGATAAGCATGGGGAACTTCTTCCCAGCCAGGGAGGGAGCGTCAGTTGGGAAGGTCTTGAAAAAGTTTACTACCTGGTTAATAAATAACAGGAAGAGTGTGGGCGCCAGGACACAACCCTGACGAACCCCGCGTGTTACTGGGAAGCTGTTCGTCACTTGTCCTTGACCGCCCCACCGAACCCTAGCAAAATTGTCCTCATGCAGTTTAACAATTAAATCCAGTAGTTCCAAAGGTAAACCCAAGTCTCTCAAGACGCACCACAGTTTAGCCCTCGGGACCATGTCAAAAGCCGCTTTTAGATCAATAAAAGCGGCAAAAGTTTTCCCCCCGCCTAACAGCACCACCTTCCAGTAAATCAGACAAAATCTAAACACCTGGTCGATGGTGCTGATACCGGATCTAAAGCCTGCTTGCATGGGAGACAAAATGCATTCGGAGGCCATCCAACCCTGAACTCTACCTAAGATCATTCGTGCAATGACCTTTTGGAGAGAGTCAATAAGGCTGATCGGGCGATAATTGCCCGGATTGGACCGATCCCCTTTTTTGTGGATTGGAAGGATCTCAGCCCCCTTCCAGCTCTTTGGGATTCTGGCTCCTTGGGCAATTGCATTGGCTAACCTGGTAATATACGGTACCCAAAGTTCTTGGTTGGATTTAAACAAATCGACAGGGATTAGGTCCATCCCTGGAGCCTTCCCCCGCTGAGTCAAACCCAGGGCTAATTCAGTTTCTTGTTCTGTGAAGGTCAGGACCCCACCGGGATCAAACAGTGTGTACTCATTACTTAGCATGGTGGAGGATTCCGAGATCTCAGACCTAAATTGGGCAGCATAGAAATCCACCCAAGTTCCGGGGGAGACGTGATTTGTAGGCGTTTGCGAATCTGGGTCCCTGCCCCACTTTACCAGTTCCCAGAATTTAGTCTGGTTATTGGATGTCGATGCATCCAGAAGATCGGACCAATGCCTGTCTTCCCACTCTCTTTTAGCATCCCACTGTTTTTTTTTATACAGTACCCTAGCTAACTTGACATCACTCATAACCCGAGACTTGACCGCCTTAACTAATTGGCTATAGGCCTCCCTACATTTCCCGTTGTACCATTTCTGACGGGAACCAAGTTTTTTTGACGGGCCTTCCAAGTATGGACTGGATAAAAGAGATTTAAGCTGTTCAAAACAACATTCGTGGGTCTCGGTTACATAATCGGGGCCGACCCCCTCAGACACAGTGGGCAGGAGTTTGTTCACCGTGTTGGTGACCAAATTTTTAATACTTTCAAGGAGGGTGGCATCACCCACTAACCTAGACCATTTCAGCCTTCTTCTGTCATTGGTCAAGGTGAGATCTCCTGTCCTAAGAGTATCTGGATTCCTCAATCTATCAGAGCCCAGGAACCTTAAACTAAGCGACAAGGGATTGTGGTCGCTTTCTGGGCGGGATACCACTTCCATGTCGATCATATATTGCCAGAGTTCCAACTTTAGCAAAATATAATCTATGCGGCTTTTCCTTAAACCATTATCATAGGTATCGCAGGCACATTGATCTGATAAGGAGCGGCCATTAACTGCCCTTAAGCCCCTGTTCAAACATAGGGCCATCCAGTTCAAAGCTGCCTCAGTCCCTTTGGCGATTTTATCAATTGATAAGTCCGGAATATTCCAGACTGCATCCTCTGTGGACCCCCAACTGTCCCCAACTGTCATCCATTCCTCTCACTACAGTACAGTTCAAACTCCTTCTCATAGTCTGGCATTCCCAGAGCAGGAGCTTCACACAATCTGCTCTTCAATTCTTCGAATGCTGCCATTTGTTCTGCATTCAGTTCCAATGGGTCTTTTACTTCACTTTTGGTCAATTTAATCAGTGGCTTGGCTATCAGGGAAAAATTACTTATCCACTGACGACAATAACCCACCATTCCCAAAAACATTCTCACTTCTCTCTGAGTCATTGGGGCTCTCCTCCTCTGATAATTTTGATCCTGTCATTGGTAACTTTTCTCAGACCCTTTTCAATATTGTGTCCAAGATAATGTACTTCTTTCTTGCAAAATTGCAATTTGACTGGAGATACCTTTAATCCTCCATCTGCCAGATGATTCAGTAAAGCTATGGTATCTACTTCACAAGCTTCACGTGTCTTTGATGCCACAAGTAGGTCATCAATATATTGTACTAGTACTGAACTTTCAGGCATGATCAGACTTTCCAATGATTTCTTCAGCAACTGATTGAATATTGAAGGGCTCTCTGTATACCCCTGTGGGATTCGGCACCATGCCAAAATACGCTGTCCAAACTGAAATGCAAAAATCGGTTGGCTATCATGATGCAATGGGATTGAAAAGAAAGCATGGCACAAATCAATTACGGTATACCATTCAGCATCATGAGGAATCTGATACAAAATCACTGATGGATTTGGCACAATGGGACAGCATGATACCACAATTTTGTTAATCTTTCTCAAATCTTGCACTATTCTGAACTTCCCATTAGGTTTCTTCAGTCGCATTATTGGTGAATTACATGGGCTACTCAGTAACTCTCTCAAAACACCTTGCTGAATCATTTTATCAATTATAGGTGTTATTCCTTCAATTATCTCTGGTGTCAATCTGTATTGTGGGATATTAGGGTAAGTGATTCCCTCTTTCACTGTACTCTTTACTGGGTCTACATTATTCATCAATCCCACATCTTCTCCAGTAAAATCCCAGACTACTGCTTTTACTGTGTTTCTCAACTCTTGAGGCAAGTCATCTGGATTAAATACAGCATATGTTCCAACAACCTCACTTTCTCTATTATCTAGAGTCATCCTGTATAAGACATCATCATCCAGTGTCTCAAAGGCTATTCCATCCGTAGTACAAAAAATTGTGCAATTCATTTTACACAATAAGTCCCTACCTAACAAGTTCACTGGACTAGTGTCGCACACTACAAATCTGTGCATGTCTGAAAATTTCCCTATCCGTACCCTTACTGGTTCAGTAAGACGAGTCTTAATCTGTGTATTAGCTACACCAACCACTTGGATTGCTTCATCCGAGAGAGGAAGATTTCTTATATCTGCTGACCTGACAGTTGATCTCGTCGCTCCTGTGTCTACTAAAAAGTAACACTTTCCCCATTTATTTTCCCATCTACAAATGGTCCTGCCTGGTCTATTTCTAGAGTTGCTCCAAGTATGCACTCTTCTTCCTCTCTTCGGCACCGTCAGTAGTCCCCTTCAGACTCACTCCCCTCATTCTTTAGCCAGTATTGTTGTAGTGGATTCGTACGTCTCGGTTTGTTTACCTGTTCATCATTGTAGAATCCTGAGTCTTGGTTATATTTCTGGGACCCTCTGTTCTGCGGCAAGGGCGGTTTTGGCTCCTGATTCTGCTGCTTGACAACCTTCTGCTGTTGCTGTTGATGATTACACCCCTCGTTCTGCACCTGTTGATTCAAGGATTTATTCCCATTACTTACTAATGGTGGATTCGGACACTCGGATCTCCAGTGCCCCAATTGTCCGCAGTTGTGGCACGGAAATTTTTTCTTCGCCTCTTCTAGGTTCCCCTTTCCTTTTCCTGTACCATATCTGGGCCTATTTCCTGGATTATTTGCTTGTTCAACCAGCTGTGCTTCTTGTCTTTCTGCAACCTTCACCTGTGCCCACATTGCTTTCTCTTTCAGATTTCTTTGTTTCGCCTCAATTTCATCACTGAAGTACTTCGCATGTCTCAAGATTTCATCAATCTTCTTACTCTGCCAATCAACTGTGTGCTCACGAATCATTTCACTGATTTCAGGTCTCAAGCCATATACAAAT
Source organism: Triturus cristatus (assembly GCF_964204655.1). NCBI lineage: Eukaryota > Metazoa > Chordata > Amphibia > Caudata > Salamandridae > Triturus > Triturus cristatus. Next base: position 1,150,749,948 of record NC_140583.1, on the reverse strand, counting down.
CTGTATACAAAATGACTCAAATCCTTATCACCCAGGTGTTCATCTCCACTGAACTGTTTAAAAGCCAGTATTAACCTTTCATAAAAAGCATGAACTGATTCTTTTGCTTCCTGATGTGTTCGATCTATCTTAACCCAATCTGTCTCTTTAGGGGGTACCTTATTCTTCAGGAACACAATAACCTGCTCATACTTCTTCATTACCTCCGGGTCTGGAGCTCCTGTTTTCTGATCTCTTGGGTATTCCTTAGCAGGCCAATCTACAACTATTTTACACTCTGCCCACAAGTCTGCTGGAACAATTATATCAAACAGACTATTCAGGTCAATCCACAGCACTTTTGACAATTTCACAAACCTATCTACCTGCCTATACCACTCGACAGGCTTTTCTCTCAGTCGAGGGAAATCATTCGTAAATGACAAAATATCCTGTCTAGTCCATGGAACATGTACATATCCTCCTCCAGGAATCTCTCTCATAGGATAAGCATCCACTGGTTTTTGCTTTTCTCTCATGGGAAATGCAGAGTAAGTCCTGTCCACTGAATCTTCTCTTTTCTTGTACCATCTATCCTTCCATTTTTCCACATCACCCCATTTTCGCAATAAGGAAATAATTTCCTTAATCTGCCCTGTTCTGCCAACATCATTTAGATTTTCAATGTCCTTGTCAGAAAAATCCACTCGGTAAGGCTTCTGCAAAGCTTTCACCTTATCCATGTCAACTCCCATTTCACTCGCTATTCCTTTTAACCTGTCATGTGTACTCTTAGCCCTCCAGGTGATACTCTTACACATAAATAACAACTCTCCATCATGATGATTTTTTAACATTTCTGTAGGAATTGTTCCCGCTATAAATTCCTCCAGTTCTATGCGCAACCTGGCTACATCAATTGCCTGAGAATCTTTATCTCTCTTCTGGAGAACTTTCAACCAATCATTCAAATCCTCAGCCGTTATTTCTGTAGACCTTTTCACTGTACTCACTTGTTCTGCCATCCTCTGTGGTTCCAAAATTAATCCTCCCACACAACCAGTATTCAATCCTGAATTAGGCTGTACATCTAACTCTCTACCACATGTGTCATGTCTCAACTGTCTCAAATGATTCTCTTCCGTCCTCATTCCTGACCCTGAACTAACTTGTCCATTTCCCACATATGGAACTGTCAAACCACTTTCACCCATTCTTTGCTTATCAAAAATAGGCATAACCGGACCTATGGTTACAGGCACTGTAACAGCTTCTAGATTCTTCGTTAATTCTCTAATCTTCTCTGTCAACTCAGTTGTGGTTCTTGCTAACTCTCTTGTTTTCTCATCCCCGATTGCACTCTCTCTCTCTCGCTCTCTCTCTTTCCCTTTCCGTGAAAGAGCTACCACTTTTCAAATCAGGTGTCGCAACTTCTGTTTTAATAATTTGCAAAGTATCTCTTATTGGAGTAGCAACTGGTGTTCTCACTTCTGGTTCTGGTCTATATGGAGGTGGTCTTTTGTAAATCATCTCATCCAAGACTTCATCCTCATATTCATTAGCCCCATACCTCCTTAATTCTGCATCATGTGCTTTTTCCGTACCTTTCCTCCCTTCTGCTTCCTCAACAGTTCTCATTGGATATAGTCCCTCTGACATACTAGCATATCGCCATCTCCTCATTCGATCATGATGAGTTTCACGATCATATTTCCTCCCAAAAATATATCTATAGTTACCTCCACTCCTCTGCTTTTCTCGCTCATGCACCTTATCTTCCCATTCTACCAATGCCTCAAACTGTGTCGGCCTTGGTCTAGGCTCTAGACACATCATCTTTTCCCTTAAATTTCTTAACACGGCCAGATTAAATGAACCATGTTCCGGGAATGCTAGAACACCATCTTCGCTAGTGTACTTAGCCCAATTGTCTAACCAAATACAGGTATGATACCCATATTTCGCAACCATGAAGGATGCAGGGGTTCTTGTTGGGGGTAGTAACTCGCCCTCTCTAGTTATTATGTCCTTATCCTTGTCAAACCATTTCTTAATTTTACTGAACAAGGATTTCTTCTTCTTTTCTTCCGTTTGGTAATACATTTTTACGTTTACCACAACTCTCTAGTTCTTTCTACAACTGTACGATCTTTTGTCCAATAACAGCGCGACTCACACTAACGCACCAATCCTGGAGCGTCTACGTCACCCTGTACTTCTTCCAATCCTTGCGCGGCTCACACCAACGCACCAATCACAGCGCTTTCGCTGTTCTAACCCACTGTCCAATCACAGCGCGGTCTTTCTGACATCAGTAGTCGCTGCAGTCGCTTCTACTCCTGTCTCCTGTCACTCGTCTACCCCTCCTTTACAAAACCTTCTCGGTAGACTCTGTTTCAGATTCTACAAAACTATTAGTTACAACATATAAACATCTCCATTGTCTGCTCCGCTAACCACAGAATAGTAAAGACCTTTCTCACAAGAATCCCGCTTCTCTCTAGAACAGCGCTTACCTCTGCTCTACTACGGAATTATTACTTTCGTTGACACAGTAGCACATCCCTCTACTCTGCCCTTCTAACATACATCCATTAACTGTTTCCTCCCAGAATGTTCCTAAGAGTTTCACAATCAAATAAATGCTCATACATTCACACACTTTCACACTAGAAAATGTAGCACATTTACACAGAATCCTGCCTTTCCCGAGAACAGCGAACAGTCTGTCCTACCACAGAATTATAACATACGTTAACAAAGCAGCGCTTACCTCTGCTCTGTCCTTCAAATAAGCTCAGGGAATACCTATTACTTCTCCAGCGGTAAGCTTTAACGGCAAACCTTACGGATCCCTGGGACTTAAGACCAGAGTTTCACAGATAACCTTCGCTACCATACACACTTCTCTTATACAGAAAATATGTCTCTAATAGTAACACAGGACGATGTCACTGAATCGAACCCAGACAATGCGACGCGCAACTTCAATTGTCACACGCTTTTCCCTGCATTCATACAGGGCCAACAATCCCGTCTTTCCCGAGAGCAGCACTCACTTCCCTCTGCCCTACTACGGAACCGTCACCGACTCCCTACGTCCCAGAAGCCGTACACACTACATATAACTCAATACGGCGACTTCAACATTTAGTGTTAGTACATATATCAACATCAATCAATAAATCAATAAATCCAAAAGCCTATGTACAAGCAATCTATCAAATCAAGACAATAATCAAAACCATCATACTGCTACCAGGAAACTGCTGCAGATCAGAGCATATAAATTCTCCCTACTTCCACGGATAGAGTAATTTCACAGTCATACGCACATACACTCACCATACGCTAGGGCCCATCACACCAACATTCAGTCTATTCATCTATCCACACTGAATATACGAGAGAACTCCTAAATCAATCTGCATCTAATTTTGAGGTCAATGTAACCTAATTGAATTGTCTCGAGTCATGATTTAAACAATAATAACACTTTTGAGATCTCAATTAAATCACAAAGAAATAATCACCCGACACTGAAATTCAAACAAGAAATTACTTCATCTAAATTAATTCATGAAGAAAGTTAATCAATTGCAAAATCATTATTCTCATATTTACCTATTCTAGCTAAATGTCGTATTTTAGGTCAGGACAAGTCTCTCAGTAAAGAATCAAAGTCTCTCGAGTCGCCGTCCTCTCAATCAGCATCGATCCTCTTGAGCATAAGTTCAGGAAGAAGTGGCCTTAGACCCTCTCTAGTCTAACAATATTTATACCAAAACTTACACATTAAAAGTTACAAACAAGCTCTAAGCGTCCGTTGAGCAGAGCGAGCAGGAAAGGATGTTAGCTTGCAACATTTAGAAAAATCTTCACTCTCGGATATCTAAAAAATAAAAACACGGAAAAAGGAAGCACAAACTAAATTCGCAACATCCATGGATGCTTTTCTCCGGAATTATAGTGAAGCCACCGCAAGTTTATAAAAATGTTCATTTGTGACAATTGTTCTCCTCCAAGGATATCTGGCGACCAGCCCAGAGCTGCTGTTCTTTCGTAACTTGTAGCTCAGACAGAGGCCGAGGTCATTTTCAACCATATTCAGCGAGGCCTCTCTTCATATTTCATCTACTCAAATGCAGGCTGTAGATGTCGGCCATTTCTCAACAGGCCAAAATGGACAACTTAATTAAAAAGAAACACAAACAACGTTACTACATCGTAATGATTATACAGTGTTAATTCCCACTAATACCCTTATGTGTATGTATTTATCTAGCCTTTTGCGACATAAAGAAGCGTTAAAGCATATTATTTTAAAGTGCAAACACATAACAAATAGCACTTTAGCCACATTTATTTAATTAATTTGCTCACCAACTTAGTTCACTTATTAATTAAGCCATGCAATTGCATTCCCACGTGTAATTCTTCATTAGTAAGGTTGATTAATTAAAACGCTCGACAAAAATTAATACTAAATAATTAATCATTCATAATTTTAATTATGACATATAGAAATATAAACTGAAGTTTGAGTTTAAATAGAAAACCCTGCTCCAGCACACCCAAGGGCTGGCATGACACCAGGACAATCCATTCTCCTCTGCTGGTTCTTCAAAGGTAAGCAGTGCAACTGGATGCTTGATTTTGCTGTAGCTCCTTAAAGGCTTGTAAGTTATGAGGAAGTGTATGGATTTGGTGTAACATATTGAGATACAAAGCTGAATTTCTTTGGCGTTTCCAGACAGTGAGGGTTGTGCTGTTGCCACCGTCTTTCACTCAGTGCCTGAGAATGCTGAGCCACTGTTCATTTGAATGAACGGCTTCCTTTACTTTCTAGTACATCGAAGATATTCAGATTTTCTTGATTATAATTTATGGTGCTGTATTCACTGCAAAGACTGCTGTTAGCTGATTACAGATAATGGACCCTTTTGGGCCCCTCCACTCCATCATTGCATATTCCTTCTTGATTCCCTCCAAATGACATTGTTTACCTCTAACACGGCTTAGGGAAAAAACTTGAACTCAATAAGTGGACTTGCAAGGACTTTTTGGGGGTCAGAGTTTCGACTCAAGTGTGCAGCAGAAAAATGTGTACTTCACAATGACCATTTGAATATCTTCTCATGCTAATCATAGCGATAAAGACCCAACATCTAGCCTTATTTACTTTTGTTTTGCAACAATCACTAATCATGCAATTGCTCACTGAGGACCACGCTGTTTCACTGACGGTCTTTCACATGATATTTCTAGAACTATGAGACATATGTTTAGTGCTCCATATTTTTTTGCCTGCGTTTCTCCAATTCTAATATAATTTGATGACAAATGCATTGGCATAGGGCAAACTGTGAAGGGCCCATTGCTTTTGCTGTACATTGATTACCAAGATTCCTTCTGGACCACCTGGTCATGCTAGCTTTGCTTCTGCTAATCTTTCAGTGCTGGGATTGTGCTACATGCTATAAAAAGTACCTCAGAGGCCTTTTCGTGGGATCCTGGGCTTGTCAGAAGTTACTGCCTGTGAAAAGTTGGCCTGGTATATGATGTCCACTAATTAAAGTGGGCACCTGCACCAGTCCAAACAACTCTTATGGTGATTTAAGAGGTCAAAGATAACCGTAGAAAGCTATCCAAGTGATGGCTGTGGAGAGCAGCCTTCTTGCTTAGTCTTGAAGGAATGTTAAGCAGCTTGTTTTACCAGAATGCAACCTTATTGTATTGGTTAAATCAAAGGAGAACCACACAGTAGTTATAAAAATATGTAATTATTATTATAGCACACTCTAAATACCTTGCAGTATCTGCTACACACAGATAAACACAAAGCACACAATACTGTAGCACAGAAACAATCAAACGCAGGACTAATACACAGTGGGCTCCAGGGGGAGACCAAACCATATACTAAAATAGTGGTATAAGAACCATGACTCGAGTCAAGACAGTGTCTAGAGGTTGTAGAATCGCTGGGACCCCAAGGAACCACCCAAGGTGAGTAAGTAGGGAACCCACGGAGGACGGGTACAGTGTGGGACCACCGCCACATGCGCCGTACAATTCTATGCGTTTGCAGTTTTAAAGTTTAAGGACCCTTTCCAGTGGATTACGAGGAGGCCCTTTGGATCATAGGAGGTTGGAGAGCCAACCCACCCGTGGATACCATAGTACCAGAGTTACCTATCCCAGGGAAGCTGGGTGCATAGGGCTGAAGTGGTGTCGGAAACCGTAGTCGATCTTAATGGAGGACTTCAAAGAAATGCCACTGCGGGAAAGAAGAAAAGTGTCAGTTGGAACCCAAAGGTGGATTCGTGTTCAAGAGTACCTAAAAGCAGAGGGGACAGAGTCTGGGTCACTCAGGAGTGACCAGGGGCTCGATAGACGAATGTCCACCGATGTTGGGTGCTTGAGGTGTGATGATATAGACCTTGACTCTACAGCTGCAGCGACAAGGAGACGTTGAGGATGACCAGGAGCTGGATACCAGCTGACCCACAAAGGATGTCGAGTGCTGAGGGGTTCGTGTCCAGTGGGAGCACCAACAAGCCTTGGCAGCGGAAACCCACGAAGAAGATTAAGGAAGGTTATGGTCTGGCCCAGCAAGGACCAGGGGACTCACCACAGCAAGGGGAGTCAGGGCAGGCCTGGATCAACCAGGGGAGCCCAAGAAAAGCAGTGCTGACCCTCAAGAGGACCCACAGGCCAGAGGCACAGGAGTCGCGAGGGTACCTTGAGCAGATTTACAAAGCAACAGCCCACGGAGCACTCTCTGCGAGGAGGCCAAAGTTCTTTGGTGGAAATGTGCCCAGAGGTTGGGGCTATTCGTAGCCCAATGCACTTGTTCAGGAAACACCTACAAGCATATGCACTTACAAAAGTACGCCGTGCACAGGTTTTTGGGTTATACGGTCCCCATGAGGGATACTGGCCTCAGACTTGGTGAGAGGGCAGCTCAACTGCAAGGAATGTAGGAACCCACCTCCTGTGTTGCTGAAGCCTTCGAAGTCCACAGGAGCTCCGGATCAGCAGACCGGTCAGTTGTGTTACGGCGCCTGCGAATGCAGGGGAGTAACTTCTTAACCCCAAGGGAAATAACTTCAGTTGTCCTTGATGCTGCACAGGTCCTGCATGGAGCCTGTATGGTGCACAGGCACAGACAATGCTTTGGACGGAGAGAGAGACTAAGTCGGGGTCAGTCAAAGTCCAGCGAAGTCCACAGTGTCCAGACTGTTGAAGATCAGTGGTTTCTTGTTCAGAATCTTGCCCATGTCAAATCTAGGGTCCTACAGCCAGGTAAGCCCTTTTGTACCCAAAAGGGTTGGACAGATTCGGGTACCCTCCCAGGGGAGGACCAGGATATTTGGGAGGTTATTCCCATGTCCTTTGTCCAGTTTCGCGCCAGAACAGGAGCCAACGGCTCCCAGGACTTTTTTTGAACTGGCCTATGCACACGTACACCAAATGTGCCCCTCATGCAGACTTTCGGTCGCTGGCAAGCGCACCCACCCAGGCCTAATATAATAATAATAATAATAATACAGAAGCTTATAAAGCGCGACAGCTACCCCAAGCAGGGGTGTCCCGGCGCTAGAACATCAGGTAACCATAACGTCAGAGAGGAACCTCCCTATATTAATCTGTCCTAAAGAGCCACGTCTTCAATGCCTTGCGAAAACAGGATTCTGAATTCACTGCCGTAGATGACCTGGCAGGGCATTCCACAGTGTGGCCGTTCTGACCGTGAATGTTCTGCCGCCCATGCATGATTTCACAAAGCGTGAAGAGCGCAGCAATTTATGGGAATTAGATCGTAGTGCACGATTTTGCTTATAGAGACACAGTCTATCTTTCAAATATCTCGGGCATTCTCCGTTCAGAGTCTGATATGCCAAAGTCATGGCCTTAATATGATTCTTTTCTCCACTGGCAGCCAGTGGAGCTTCTGAAGGTGCGGAGAGACATGGTGTCGAAATGGTATACAACAAACCAGTCTCGCAGCCGCATTCTGTATCATCTGAAGGTGGTGAATGGCATATTTAGGAAGGCCAAGATACAGGCCATTGGCGTAGTCCAGCCTAGATGTAACTGTGGCATGAACTACTGATTTGCGGCAGTCTTCCGGTAAAAGGTGCAAAGATTTCCGTACATTTTTTAATTTACTAAAACAGATTGCAGAGACCTGCTGTATTTGGGCTAGGAAAGAAAGGTCAGACTCCCATCTCACCCCCAAATTCCGAATGCATTTGGCTGGGGAAGGTGGTGGGCCCATTTCTGACGGCCACCATAAATCTGCATCAGGGACTGAGCCCTGCCCGAAAAACAGAACTTCAGTCTTCCCCGCATTAAGCTTTAATTTATTCGAATTCATCCATAAAGCTATGTCGCGCAAGCAACCTTTAAAATTCTTAAGAGCCTCTACCGTCTGCTCCTTAAATGGGAAAACCAGCTGGGTGTCGTCAGCGTAGGAAATCGCTTTCTCTCCCCAGTTGGCAATCGGAGAGAATAGCGGAGCTAGGTAGAGGTTAAAGAGTAGAGGGCTCAGGGCTGAGCCCTGAGGGACGCCGCACCAGAGATGTTTTGGATTGGATTCATATGGCTTGAGGGCAACCCTCTGAGTGCACCCACTCAGATAGGATGTCAACCAGGTCAGGACCTTCCCCCCCCAAAGCCCACACCTTGTAGTCTCTGGACCAGTATGGAGTGGTCAACGGTGTCAAAAGCCGCGTACAGATCCAGGAGCACCAACAAAGCAGATGCTCCTGAATCCAGTGACCATCTTACTGACTCTGCAACTTCAAGGAGAGCGGTCCCCGTACTAAATCCTGTCTTGGAGGTGGCCACACCTCCATGTGACAGGATACCTATTTTTCTGCCTTCCCCTACTCAAGCTTGGCTCAGCAGCAGGAGGGCAGAAATGTGTCTCTGGTTGGCAGCAACCCTTTTGGACTGCCGGAACGGGAAGGCTGTTACCGAGAATACCAGGGACCTCACAAAGCTCATTTCTAAGGGGTGGAATCAAACCTCCCACACTAGTTACCGGTGTGGGGGTATGATTCTGATCCAGCGCAAACAACAACTCGGGGAAAAAAGGTGAGAACACAACTGTCCTCCTTGCATCGCAGACCCGCCGTCACACTAACTCATTCACTCTCGCATTCATTGGTGGGGCCCATAACACCAACATTCGCACGTTTCTCTCTTTCCAAGGTCTGCACACAGGAGGGGGAATGATGCGCTGGACATGTGGGTGGGAGTACCTTATAACCTATAGGGAAAGAAGAGTTATCTTACATCATATACATTAACCTTCGCCACCTATAGATTCCTAATTCTAAACATCAAGGCACTCCACCCACTTGGTCGATCGGACCAAATAGTTGGATTGGTTGATGGTGATTTTTAGAACCAGCTAAAAGACATAAGTCTCAGAACCCTCTATTCTCTTTAAAAGAAACACAAACTCATTTTTCCGTTAATCAATAATTGTTTATCTAAATTTTCATTAAATTAGCATTTGTCTCTTCAATTTTTAGGATTTCTAGATCAATTATTTAAATCACAGAACACCATATTTACCTATTCTGGCTATCTGGGTTTTCTCTAATTCATTGGCTCAGCATAACCGAATTTTGTCGTTAATTGTCCAAGGTTCAGGCCAGATCTCAGAGTCCGAAAGTCCTTTGCTCAGCACGTTACAGTTCCAAAGATCATCAAAGGACCAGAAATCGTGCCAGCATCCGTCATCGAAAGTACTGAATAGCGTAGCGAACACGACCCTCTCATCTAAACTCCTCCCTATTCTACTACTCTTTTATAATAAATTTCGGGATAACATGAAACATTTTTGGGCGGAGAAGAGAGATGATTGGCCAGGAGAAATCGTCTGATTTTATATTGTCTATTTTCACAGGGTGTTTGCTGATGAGTTCTCTGGCTATGAGCACATTTCCGAATGTTGCAATTCTTAAATTCATTCATTGTTCATTTATAACAGATCTTGTCTTCTGGGGTCTTTGGCAGCGCCCCAGTAACTTATCCTTGACAGGAACGGTGTGTACAGAGGTCGTTAGGGAATTCACGGTACCATCCGAGTTTGCGCACTAGGCTTCGCGCATCACGAGACGGTGGCCACTCCTGAATCCGTACTCTACCGCCATCTTTTGTTAGGCCAAGATGTCAACTTAAGCAAAACAAACACAAAAGAGTAATTAATACAGAGAAATGATGCTTCTAATGTTATACCCTCACTAATCCCTTTTTTTATTAGTATTTTCCTAGCTTATAGCGACATTTAAAGCAGTATTTTCACCTTTACGGTCCTCCACGAAGGTGCAAACGTTACAAAAGCAACATAAAGCATGCAATATCTAATTATCACATATACTACTGTTATAATGCGCACGTATTTTAGATATTAAAGTTATTTTGCCATGCAAATAGCAAGATCCCACGTATAATTCATGTATGCAAGTTGGTTAATTTTAATATATCACCGCACACGATTAGTAAATTATAATAAGTAGGTTATTCAGTTAAAACTTTCATGCAAATAGGAGGTATACAAAATGTTGCACTGCCTGCTCCATCAATTCCACAATGTTTGATACCAAACAAAATAGTGTTACTTTCAGTCGTTTTAGAGTTGGTCATCACGTGGTCGCATAATGCCACTCTGTGTCATAAATGGCTGCAGCACTAACAACCCGGGAGAATGTACTCTGTAGGCTGCAGGGGTCACCTGCTCATGCAGGGGCACCCTCTCACTTAGAACCAAGCACCCTGCCTTCAGGATTGCCAAGGCCTGCTATAGAGGTGACTTATAGTTTTTAAGTGTAGTGACCCTTAGATATAGAAAACCTATATCTTAAGTAGGTGGTGCATGCACCAACTTACACAGACTGCAATGACAGGCCTGTAGATCCATTTTGCATGGCCTCTCCTGGGTAGCATAATACATGCTTCAGTCCATGGAACGTCTCTGGGGTACCTATGCCCTGGGTACAGGTGTACCATATACTAGGGACTGACAAGGGTACCCCAGTATCCAATCTGGAGTGTACCTAAGTACATGACATAACATTTTAGGGAGAAAGCAGATAGACTGGGGTCCTGATTAGCAGGATCCCAGTCAGACTAGTCAAAAACAGTGTAACATCAAGCAAAAAGTGGGGGTAACCATAAGAAGCAGATCATACTTTCCTACACTGCCCATCGTCTTTTAGGAATGGTGTTGTTTACTTTTGGTGTCCCAGGGATGCAATTCAGTTGAATCCAAGCTGAACAGCCAAGAGCCTTGCTGTAGTCACTCAACTCTCTTAGAGTAGTAAGGGTGGGCATCAAAGCATATTTCAGGATATGTGTTCAGTCAGGACTTAGCTTTAAAAAAGAGAAAGAACTCCAGTAACAATTCACCATGAATACTAGAAGGTTCTGGCAACTCTGGACCCATGTTATAACCACAAACTTCTTTATAGCTGCTTTGCACTAGACACCAATGTTTAACGTTGAGCTCTATGGCCAAGGTTATCCTATGTGACTGGTCCAAGTTAGCTTGTGTTTCGCTTAAAGCATTCACGTCCATTATTAAAAGATGAGGGTAATTCACAGGCTGCCGCTAGGGATGCTGGTATACAGGATTACTTTGAAGCAGTCATTTGTTTTGCACAAAGATGATGTGAATAAATGGTGTCACTGGATTAAAGCAAGTGATGTCCTAATTTTTTTTTAAAAGAAAGAAAACCGTGTAGGTGCTCCCAGTAGTGTCTTGGGTGACACAGGAGCTGTTTTTAGAGAACAGTGCTATTCCAAGGTCCAGAGAGTTCAGGGTTCGCTTTTTCAAAGGGAACACTTGGCAAAGTAGTTGGACACTCCCCACTGCATGTTCTTTGGGATCCTTTTCAGTGTAGGCATCTGGTTACCAAGATTATAGCGAGGGTGCCCAGGAGACTAGGGGACCCACAATAGTGGGTACGATTTTGGCAACTGGTCTGGTTCAGGGTGAGTAGAGACGGAATCGTATGGACCAAAATGATGTCTGAAATGGGGTATGATTGGGTACCACCTGCTCTAGACCATGGGACGAGATCCCTTGCCTTGTGATAGAGACAGATTGTCTCTTGGTTGCCTAGATGTTGAGAAGAGTACAACCAAAGGTAAATGCAGAAAAGTGCCCATATACCATTTACAATTCGTACGGGGGATGTGGCAGCTCCTTAACCTGTTTTTCTATCTTCTCCTGTGCTCAGGCAATGTAGCTCTAGGGCCAGGACTGTACCCACAGGTCCTTGCGCAGAGCCAGACCGTGTGTTGCCTTCCAATGGAAGAGACACTCCTCCTGGTAGGCACAGTGTAGTATCCTAGTTTACTGTTCATGTTTATGTATGCCATTTTCCACCACATGCTCAGCCAGTGGAATGTTACTGTGATGATGTATTACGGAATGTTGAGAGTCTGTGAAGAAAAGCCACAGTTGAGAATAGGCTGAGCAGCATGCTGGCTGCTCCTGGTGGGGCTAGTTCAGGACCTGTACTGGACTTATCTATCTCATCTATATATCCTGTAACTAACTACAATAAATCATCCTGAACTACATCAACCTGTCTGGACTTGGTTACCACAATTTTATGGCAACGATCTGGAGACTTACCTTCGTTGTACGTGCTCAACAAAAGAAGTCAATGTTCAAGAAGTTAAGATTTTGAAAAGAAGCAACAAAAAACTACAACCTACAATTGGAACAAGGACTCTGGCACCCTGAGCCCCACCAGTGACCTTGCCATTGGTGGACCACAACCCAAGTGTGCCAGTTCTTCCTGTTTCTCTTTCAGCTGTACATGAGCAGCAGTTCCTCTGTCCTATTGTTCCTGACACCATCAACGTTGAGGGAGAGGTTTCCCCTCTGTTTTGGTGAGGAATGTACATCAAGCAACTACAAAGGTTACGAACATGCTCTGCATTATGTGGCCATGTTTTAGCGTGCTGTGCTCATCTAGCCTCCCTACTTTGGACTTTTAATTACTAGTGTTTCTGTCTTCACTCTCAGTGAATGGATTTCATAGAACCTTCACGGCAAATAACACCGTGTTTATGAATCCAGTCTACATGGGAGTGTTTGGTGCTAACTATAGCCCGTTATTTCAGTGCCTCTGTGTTTGGAGACGCGCAGCTGCATTTACTGACAGCACACCCATTTTATAATGGAGTCTGCCTGGTGTTCTCTGTATCACACCGAGGAAATCCCAGTGGACATTTCAGACCTGGAAGGCTGTGCTCATCTAAGCGTTATGTTCAGCGTGACTGTAGTCACGTTGTTTTGGTGCGGAGTAATTCTACATTTATTTTGGTTTCAGCTATCACTCCACATCTTTGCGGCATCTCTAGCTGGACAGGCTGGTGAGTTAGTCTTTATTTTTACAGTTTCTCAATTTCTCTTATCAAAGTCATGGCCTCCATGGCAGTTAAACCGCCGCTTGTTATAGCGCGCGCATCTCACCTCTTTCTTGATGGAGCGCGTGTCGTCTTGCGGATCCTCGGTCACGTCAAGATATACCTTCTCCCCGTCAGATTTGCCTGCGTGTTACTGTTTGGCACACAAGCGTGCCCAGAGCCATTTGGTGTTGCGTCTTTTACGTGCCCCCATTTTGTGTTTGGCCATAGCTTTCTTCTTGTTTGGGATTTTCACACTGCCAATCACGCCTGCCTGTTGTCTTCAGTGGTTTTGAGAGCGCAGGGAAACCGTTTATGGAGCTCACTGCCTCTTGTTCTTCAACCAATTCCAGGTGACTACGTGTTACTCAGAACGTTTATCTTCAATTTTTTGTTTGAGTCGCTCTATTGAACATCACCTTGTAGTCACCGGGTACTCTCTGCTCAATGAGGTGCAGAGGTGAAAAGAACAGCCGAGGACACTGGAGTCTTGTTGGATTTAATGGAACCGTGTTGTGTTTTATACAGGTATCCCCTGTGTGTTATGTTCTGGACAGACTGTGGCAATATTGAGTATTCCACATGTTTCACGCTTCATTACGTGTTTTGGTTACAACTGGTATAGTGCACATTTGTCAATTGTCTCTACAGTGTTATTTGAATGGTGCTGGAACTTTCCATGTTGGACTTTTGTTTTCTGTGCACATGCATTTTACTAGTCCTAGTCCGTTTAGGGCTACATTTCCAAAGTTATGTTTGTTTTTACAATGGTGTGTGTCACATGGATACAGTGACACTTACACACATAGTTATAACTGTCTGCAAATGAAGTGTTAATGTCTATTGTATTTGACTGTCTGCAAATGAAATGTTAATTTCAATTGTAATTTAAGCCTGTTTTATAAGTTGTTGTGCTTTACCATATCTATCTAGGTTTGAGCTTGTTGTACATTTCATCAAGTTACTGTTTCTTCACTCTTATCCTTCATAGGACTGTATGATGGGTTTTGTACGTACGTACATGGACTCTAGGTACACACCGTTAAGAGTTCATTATTTTAGTTTACATGCGCATTTTACATTTTATTCTTTTCTACAAAGCTATAGCAATGGCTTCTAGTCCCATTTGTTTACGTACGTACATGGACTCTAGGTACACGCCGTCAAGAGTTCATTATTTATTTCATTATTTCTGTTTTACATGGACCCTAGGTACACACTGTCAAGAGTTCATTATTTCAGTTTATATGCATGCAATCTTCATGTTGGTCATCCCTACATAGGGATAGTGATGGGTTCTAGTCCCATTTGCTCACAATAGATCTGCCCTAGTTTAGTATTCTTTTTTACGGTTTTCAGGGCATTTACGCATAGGTGTTAGTCCTTTTGCAATAGTTAACCATCTCTATCCTTGGGGACTGGTTATGGGTTCCTACCCATTTACATTTGTTATCTATATCTTACTTACTTTTCGATTTTAGAAGAGGTCAGTGGTTTTTGCCCCATAGTTCTCACTTGGGTCGTATGGGTTTTAGTCCCATTACTACGCTACGGTTTCATGCATTGTAATGGAGCTTTATTTTCACTGTTTACAATTGGTCAGGAGCCTGGGAGTTCCTGTAAAGGATTGGTCGATTGCTTTTATTTCTAGACGGATATCTCCGCCTTTGACCACGCTGGGCGTCTGTGCCATTTCAGTTTCCTTATAGGATAGCTTTGCTTTCACCTGCACTCCCCTCTTTGGAGCTCCTTGGAGGGTTACAGAGTGTTTTGTTGTTGTGTTCCCTTCATTGTGATAGTGTTTTGATCCTTGACCCACCGATTGCTGAGAGAACTGTCGAGGAACTGTGGCTCGCATATTTGAGGCACTGTACTTTCAGCGGTCGTACAAAATTGGATGGCGGTGTCTACAATTTTTATTTTTATTTGTGGAGTGTTCCTATTTCACAAAACTATACTTTCACTAAAAGCGCTAGTATCCTACAGTGATGCGCACACCTTCATGTAGACAACAGAGTCCACCATTATTATTTTCAATGTCGGAGCACATTGTGTTGTTTGCTTATTTTACCACATTTTGCCATTATTCTTTACCACCATGTCTGGCATTGTACCTCCTCCATCTTCCCTCGAAACTACTGGTGAGCCCCCCTTGGACTGGAAAATGTGGGAAGATATGTTTCTGGCACATGTAGAGGTACTAGGAGAGGATGAGTGTGTGAGAGAATAAACATTTCTTATAAATGTAAGCATTTCTAATGACAAGGCTGCCTTAAGCTTTAGACATGAAACTGCATTTAAAAAAGTGACACGCAGACATTTTGTGCTGGAAAAGTGAAAAAATGAAGCCTTAGATGCTTTCCATTTATTGAATCATGGAAACAAAATGCACTAGTAATATATAGTTGACGTTAATCTGTTTAGTAGCATATACTTGTACAGAATTAACAGGACATTTTAACCCTTTCCTTGCGTCGGACGGCCGGGAGCCGTCCGACGTCACGGTGGGCGTGTGCGTGAGACGGCTCCTGGCCGTCCTAGCACCCACCCACGGAGGAAGCGCTGGCGCTCCCCCCGTGGGTCGCCCTTGAAGCTGCCCCCACCGGTGAAGGCAGGGGAAGTCCTTCCCCTGCACCCCCCCCCCTTCCACCCACGACATCTAATTTCGTCAGCGCGCGAGGTGTACTGGCGTCATTAGAGGATACCGGATGCACTGGAAGCCATTTGCTTCCAGTGCATCCATGGAAGAGGAGGTAAGTTTCTCCTCCGGGAGGGTGGGGGGTACTTTTTAAAAGGCATCCGAGGAAAGGAAGGGTTTTCCTTTCCTCCGATGTCTTTTCAAAAAGCATTCCTGCTGCTTGGGGGGTGGGGGGCAGATCGCCCCAAGAAATGATATATGTATATGTGCCCACTGGGCCACCAGGGATTTTTTTTGTAATGCCCTTTGTGTGTCGGGGAGCGGCCCCTTGGGCAAGGGTCGCTCCACTTGGGGGGGCAATGTGTGTAGTTGGTTCTGCCCGCATGGGGAGGCAGATCGGGTAATTAAAAAAAAAAAAGTATGTGTGTGCCCACTGGGTCACCAGGGATTTTTTTTTTAATGCCCTTTGTGTGTCGGGGAGCGGCCCCTTGGGCAAGGGTCGCTCCCTTTGGCGGAGCAATATGTTTTTGGGGAGCTGCCCCTTCGGCAAGGGTCGCTTCCCTTTGGGGATCATTTATTTTTGCCGTTTCTGCCCCCCCGGGGGCAGATCAGCCTTGTGAATCTAGGCCAAACTGCCCCCAAAGGGGGCAGAAGCCATTAGACAACAGGGATTGTTTTAGTGTTGTTGGGGAGCGGCCCCTTGGGCAAGGGTTGCTCCCTTTGTGGGAGCAATATGATTTTGGGGAGCGGCCCCTTCGGCAAGGGTCTCTCCCCTTTGAGAAGCATTTTTTTGGGCCGTTTCTGATCCCCTGGATGGGCAGATCGACCCAAATAAACATAATTTTTTTGTATGACCACTAGGCCACCAGGGTTTGTTTTAGTGTTGTCGGGAGTGGGCCCTTGGACAAGGGTAGCTCCCCTTTATGGGGTGAATATTGTGTCTGTTTCTGCCCCCTTTGGGGGCAGAGTGGCCATATGTTTTCAGGCCCATCCGTCCCCTGGGGGGCAGAAGCCACTAGACACCAGTGTTTTCTAAATGTTGATTTTCGGGAGTGACCCCTTGGGCAAGGATCGCTCCCTCTTTATGATGGTGAATTATTTGGCTGTTTCTGCTCCCTGCGGGGGCAGATCGGGCTTATGCTTTTAGGTCCACCTACTACCTTTGCTTGGCTGGTGGATAGTGTGTGGATTAGTTCATTATTTGCATATGTGATTGTAATGTGTTTTTCTCCTTTTTATTCTAGTGCAAAGCTTTTGATTCTTGTTTGCGGTTTTGGCAGTGGTTGACTTGCAGTTTTGTGTAGTTGGATTTTTTGGTAAGAAAAACATTTTTGTTGTGTTTACTCCAATTGAGTATTAATGTCATGCATGAATTAATTTTTTGTAAGTAGTGTCATAATAGCAGCATATTTATTTAGTGTTTTGTGCATGGAATTCTTTGCGATGTGTTCTGCATTGTCTTATGTGTAATTTTCTTTTTTAGTGGGATACTGTTGGTCCTTACTGTGTCTGTGCAGTAGGTGGTGGTGAGTCTAGCTGGTTCTGGCAAGTGAGTGGTATAGTGTTGGAGTATATCGTCTTTGTGAAAAAGCTACATTTTGTTTATTAATTTTTTAGGTCTCGCGCCTAGCGTTGCAGTGCGCAGCACTGCTTGCGCAGCGCAAGACCTCTTGTATGGGCTTCAGAAAGCTAACCACACGCTCGTGCATGTGGTTTTGCTTTCGCAGGCTGGCATTGGCTGTAGCGTGCTTTTTTTTTTTAAAACCGCACGCGATTGTGCAAAGGCGGGCGCATGTCCCATTCCCGTCCGTGTCTAGGACGTGCATCAGCACGCGGCACAGACGTCAGGCTCCCTCGCCCCCTGCTCCTCTGTTTCGATTTCCGCCCTCGCTCCTCTGTGGTGCGCACACACCACTGGTTTAGGGAGGGTTGGGCTCAGTTGCTTCACTTGCTTGGTGCCCTCAGATGTTTTGTTCTAACTGGGGAGGTATTTTAATTTTGTGGCTACTCTCTTGTTTGTGGGTTTACGATGAATATCTAACTAATTCCGAGCAGGCAGAGCAGTGCATACACTCCCCTGTGCGTTGAAGTCGCTCCATCTTGCTTCAAGTTGAGGTTGTCTATGAGTTCTTGGCATCCGGTGTCCGTATGTACTTGACTCATTTCCGTTTCTTGGAATAGGCAGAGAAATGCCTCTAATTATCCAGTGCTCTTTCATTGGCATACTCTGACCCCTTGATCGACCACCACTTCAACAGAAAAGACACGTGGTCTTGAGTAATGGCAACAACTAAAGACAGTGTGGAAAATGCTTTTTTGTGTGCAAAGGAATAAGAAATGCAAAATTTTTAAACCTCAAAATCTTGGTTGCATGGGTGCGCGCTCTGTTGCAGGAGACTAAGTATAAATCGCGTTACCTACAGTAAACAGCTTCTATACAAGGCTGCGTTGGTAGAGGCCACTAGGTTGCCGAGCGCGGTTCCACGCAGATATTCTGAACACATTAGTGAATCAAAGCGTGCGCACCGTCGGGAATAGTGTACTTGTTGAGGAAAACTGCATGATGGCGTTTTAATGTCTGTCGTGTTCGCAGGTCATTCATAGTATGTCTATAGAAGGCCAGTCAGTGGGTCCCATGTTCCACTTGCAGATGATATTTGGCGTTGTTGTGAAAGTTGCATGTGTGCAAAGTGATATCTGTTCGTACCCCAGCAGGAGAAGCTCATTCGCGGGCAGTTTTCGCCATTATTTCTACATTAATGACTTCGAAGCTCAGCTGTGTGTGTATGTACTGCTTATTGTGAGTGTCTAGCACCCTCTAGTGACTGCTTTTCAGAGTCGCGCCGTTCACGTATGCACAAAGGGTATCTATAATACTGCAAGCAACCGGGGCTGTATGCTCACCAAGCTATTTCGAACCACTTGAGGGTAGTTGCCTCCTCTGAGATGCAAGCAAGGTTGATTTTATGCCCCCATGCTCTCATGGTGGAAAAACTCAGTTACTATTGCTCATTATTGTAGTACTACCGACACCTGTAATTTACAGCGCTTAGAAACAACAGTAAGTTTGGCATGGGCCGCTAAATAGAGTGCGTATTACCATTAAAGCGACCAGCATTCACTTCGAGTGCCGTTCTTGCGGAAATGCGATGTTTGATGAAGAAGCAAATGTTCCTGTTTTAATGTCAGTCACGTTTTCGGCTTGCGAGAAGAGCCATATCAAAGTTAACCTAACGTAAGTGACAATAAAGTTACTTGTCAAAGTTCACACAGTGAGAACATCAGCTGGGAATCAATCGGACAGAAAAAACAAAAAAACAAGCATTGGCATAGCCAATAGGTCTCGCCTTTGGGACCTTATACATGTTTAGGCATGCAGCACATTATCCATTACATTACATTAGCCATTAAAACATATCAAAGTGTGTACGTGCAGTGAGGACTTCTATTTAGCATGTTACAAGCAATCACAGGCAGTGATGTAATAATGAGCAGGTCCTCTCTGCTTCTGAGTCCCTGCAATTCTTTTACTAGAAGCCCTTCTCAGCTGTGGCATTTCTCAGGAGCAAGCAAGGGCTCTGTAAAGTGAGTTCCTGCACTTCCATATTTCACTAAAAACCCTGATCACAGGAAAAAATCTCACGATCACAATAAGGGTTCAGTGTTATTGCAATGGGGAGACAGGTCCTTGTTTCCTAATGCAGGCAGGACGACATTCGCAGGCGAGACAATGGCGGCCGCTTGTTAAATTTACGTTGCTTCATTTGCACAATTTTTTTGGAAGGGGTCTGCCTCGGGCTTATGTAACAGCACGGCGCCCACTTGGCATACTTTTTGCTTCTCAATAAAAACAGAGCATTTGCATTCTGCTCATCATCAGAGGCATTTGGGGGGCGCCTGTTCTGTTCCCGGCACTTCCCTCCCACCTTGCATGTTTTAATAATTGTCAACATACTTTATCAGTGCTGCGCTGGTTTCACTTTCATTGTTGTGTATTTTCTCTGCTCTCCATACCCCCCCCCCCCCCCCCCCCCCCACAGCCCACCCTCCCAAATTAGTCATCAGGCACCAGCACAGCTCTCCCTCTCCATCCGCCTAGCTCCGCTGCTTTGCTGTGAGACAGTCAAGGCTGGAGCCCCATGACTGATTCAGAGGGAGGTCAAACAAAATGCACAACAATTAAAGCGAAACCAGCGCTGATAAAGTATGTTGACAATTGTTTAAAAAAAACATGCAGCTGCCCGTTGATTGGATCTGATATCCGTGGAGAACTGCAGGTATGAGCTCTATCAGAGCGGTGCCCTTTAATGAGCGTCGCACTGGTTTTACCTTTGTTGTCTTTTCTGTTTTTCACCTGCTCCTCCATCCCATGCTCTTCTCTCCGTCCCCCTCCTTTCTCTCCCTCCCTCTTTTCTCTCCTCCCTCCTTCCTTTCCTTCCTCCTTCCTTCTCTCCTCCCTCCCCCCTACTTTCCATTCAGTGAGCGAGCTCCAGTGTTTTAGTCGGAGTAGACAAAAGTGGAAAAAAGCTTTATTTTTTTTGCTTGCTCGTTCTTCACTTCCTCCCTTTAAAAGCGAAGTATAAAATTGCTCTCCTCCAAAATAATCCTGTTGCTTTTTGCAGCCTTGTTCATGCTTTCTATAAGACACTGTGGGAGCAAAGACACACCAGCTCGATTCACAAGGAACGTGAATCTCTATACCCACCAAGATGCATTTAGGCAGCTGCCACTAGATGCGTTTTGTCATGTACATACATAGACTGTCAGGCGAACGCACGTACATTGCATACATACAAGGCAGCAGAGAGCACGAGTTAGGCTTCAGGATAAAAACAAGCATTTGCAATGCAACAGGTCTCGCATTTACGCGAGTTTGAGCTATTTACATTGTAAATGACAACGCCTTTTATTTATGTTTTGGTTTTTGAAACATAAATAAAACTCATTGTCATTTTCAATGCCAATAGCTCCAACTCGCGTAAATGTATGACCTATTGCATTGCAAATGCTTGTTTACAAAGGGTTTGTTGTTGTTGACTTGTTTGACAAGTTACCTTTATTAGTAAGCATTATGGCGAGCCGTAGAATTACTGCTCAGCAGGTGGTTGGTATGCTTCTTGAATCATCCTCTGAGCAGGATTATGACGTCTGAGGGAGAGGAGGAGGGGAAGATTCAGGCAGTGAGTTTTCTCCTCACATGGAATCATCGGATGATGAAGCTACTCTCAGTACGGATGAAGCTACTCTCAGTGCGGATGAAGTGCCTGTTTTAGAGGAGGACACTGATGTGCTGATGGTGGAAGAGGCATCTGGATTGCAGCCTGAGGCTTTAAGGCTTCCCATTGGAAGTGCTGGACTCTGGGTTGATCCAAACATGGTGCAGCCAGTGTTGCTTGCCTCTAGTGGTGATGCGGGGTGTAGAGTGGATTGTGAAATTTTTTTGCCTATACAGTTTTTTCAGTTGTTCATAGATTATGGTTTTTGGGGTGAATTTGTTGAGCAGACTAATTTGTATGCTGAACAGTTTTTGAGGGACAACAGTGCCAGACTTAAGTCCCGCTCTAGAGCTACCCGGTGGACTCCCACAAATCTGGATGAGATGAAGAAGTTTTTGGGTTTTACTTTTTTAATGGGCTTGATAAGGAAGCCGTCCCTGACTTCATATAGGTCTACCAGTCCCTTGATGGCAACGGCCATATTTCCTGCAATTATGAGTCGTGATCGGTACTTACTTTTGATTCTGATGCTGTATTTTGTTGATAATGCTTTGGCGTTGCCACAAGATAACCCTGACTGTGACCATCTTTTTAAGATTCGGCCTGTTCTTGATCACTTTGTAGATCGATTTTCAGAGATCTATACTCCAGGCAAAGAAACATCAGTTGATGAGTCTTTGGTCCTGTTCAAGGGCTGTCTGGTTTTTAGGCAGACATTCCTAGCAAGAGGGCACGTTATGGAATTAGGATGTATATGTTGTCTGAGAGTAGGACAGGATATGTCTATAATTTCCGGGTGTACACTGGTAGGGATTCCACTATTGACCCCCCTGGTTGTCCGTCCACTTTTGGAGTTTCAGAGAAAATTGTGTGGGATCTTGCTAGAGGACTGTTTAACAGGGGCCACCATTTGTACCTTGATAACTTCTACACTGCTGTGCAATTGTTTAAGGAATTGTTCAAAGTGTACACTTTTGCTTGTGGCGCAATCTGCTCTAACCATAAAGGTTACCCAAAAGAGCTTGTTTGCAAAAAGCTTCAGAGGGGACAGTGCAGTGCCTTGCGTAGTGAGGAACTGCTAGCTGTGAAATTTGTGGACAGGAGGGATGTGTGCATGCTGACTGTCATTCATGATAAGAGTACTTCACCTGTGACTGTTTGGGGTCAGGTTGCTGAAGTGCGCAAACCTGTGTGCATTGTAGACTACAATAAGCACATGGGTGGTGTTGATAGAGTAGACCAGAGATTAGAACCTTGCAGTGCTGTTCGTAAGGCTTACATTGGCATCCATCTCTTCAATTTAGCACATTTCAATGCTTTTGTTGTGTTCAAGGAGTGTTCTCCTGCGTCAAAGATGACTTTTGTTCCGTTTCAGGAGTCTGTGATAGTCAGCCTTGTTGTTGTGGAACAGGCAAGTGTTCCTAGAGTTGGAGTGGTGGAGGATGTGGCTAGATTGAAAGATCGCCACGTTCCTGATTTAATTTCTCCCATGCCCAAAAAGCAATCCCTGTAAGAGATGTAGAGTCTGCTTGCGAAGAGGTATGCGGAAGGGCCATTTGCTGTTGCTGCCACTATGCCTACCCACACAGGTGAGGTACCATTTTTATCAGGAGACTTGGGGTAATGCTGGGTGGGAGGAAATTTGTGGATCCTTGCAGATTACAGAACTTTCCCACACAGAAATTTGAGAAACAAATGATTTTTTTTAGCTAAATGTGAGGTTTGCAGGAGATTCTGGGTAGGAGAATATTGGGGGACCCATGCAAGCCATACCTCGCTGGACTCCCCTGGGTATCTAGTTTCCAAAAATGTATGGGTTTGGTAGGTTTCTCTAGATATCTGCCAAGCCCCTGGCCAAAAACTCATGGGACCCCCCTTGCAAAACCAGATTGGTTTGAGAGAGGTAATTTTGATGTCGCCTCACTAGGTTTTGGGCCCTTGCCTGCTGTAGGTCCTTGACCCACCCACGCGAGTGAGGTATCATTTTTATGGGGAGACCTGGGGGAATGCTGGGTGGGAGGAAATTTGTGGATCCACGCAGATTCCAGAACTTTCCTACACAGACATTTGAGAAAAAAGTGATTTGTTTCAGCTAAATTTGAGGTGTGCTGGGGATTCTGGGTAGGAGAATGTTGGGGGACCCATGCATACCATACCTCACTGGACTCTCCCGTGTGTCTAGTTTCCAAAAATGTGTGGGTTTGATAGGTTTACCTAGATGGCTGCCGAGCCCCTGGCCAAAAACTCATGGGACCCCCCTTGCAAAACCAGGTTGGTTTGTGATGGGTAATTTTGTTGTCGCCTCAATAGGTTTTGGGCCCTTGCCTGTCGCAGGTACTTGACCCACCCACGCAAGTAAGGTACCATTTTTCTCAGAAGCCTTTGAGACACGCGGGGTGGGTGCAATTTTGTGGATCCACGCAGATTCCAGAAATTTCCACCACAGAAATATGAGGAAAATGTGTTTGTTTGACAATTTTGTAGGTTTGCAAGGGATTCTGGGTAACAGAACCTGGTGAGAGCCAGTCAAGCCACCCCATCCTGGATTCCCCTGGGTGTCCAGTTTTCAAAAATGTATAGGTTTGCTACGTTTCCCTAGGTGCCGGCAGAGCTGGGGTTCAAAAACTACAGCTAGGCACTTGGCAAAAAAAGGGTCATTTTTCACTGTGAAAATGTGGTGGTGTCCACGTTGCATTTTGGGCCGTTTCCTATTGCGGGCACTAGGCCTACCCACACAAGTGAGGTACCATTTTTCTCGGAAGACTTTGGGGAACGCGGTGTGAGTGGAATTTTGTGGATCCACACAGATTCCAGAACTTTCCACCACAGATGTGAGGAAAATGTGTTTATTTGACAATTCGTTAGGTTTGCAAGTTATTCTGGGTAACAGAACTTGGTGAGAGCCAGTCAAGTCACCCCATCCTGGACTCACCTGGGTGTCTAGTTTTCAAAAAAGTATAGGTTTGCTAGGTTTCCCTAGGTGCCGGCAGAGCTAGGGTTAAAAAACTATAGCTAGGCACTTTGCAAAAAAAAGGGTCATTTTTCACTGTGAGAATGTGGTGTGTCCATGTTGCGTTTTGAGCCGTTTTCTGTCGTGGGCACTAGGTCTACCCACACAAGTGAGGTACCATTGTTATCGGGAGACATAGGGTAACACAGAATTGTAGAGCAACTGTTATTACCTATTGACTTGTTTCTGCCTTCCAAATGAAAGTCAATATGCAAAAAAGAAGTCATTTTGAAAAATGACCTATAATTCTCATGCTAGTATAAGTACTCCCAATTGCGGAAATGTGCAGATATCTACTGTTTCTAAACTCTACATTTTGTTCCCATTTCAGAAATACATAAGTGTCTTTCATACCAATTTTTCCATGTATACATTTTCCCAGAATAATTGCTATATACCAGGTACATAATAAAAAAACCATTGCAAGACGCTGCTCAGTAATTGGCTCTGGGTTTGTCAGTTTCTTGGTAAACCTACAAGTACAATATATCCCCACAACCAGAAAGGTCCAGTGGATGTAACGGTATATTGCTTTCAAACGGCTGTCATAATTAGAAGTTACAGGTGAAAACACTGACACAAATGGCTGTTTTTTTCAATTAATTTTCAATTTTTCCTATATTCAACTGTTAGTTTCTATAAAGAAACCTTAAAGGATCTACACAAATGACCCCTTTCTGAATTCAGAATTTTGTATATTTTTCTAAAATGGATAGCTTTTTAGGATCCATTATTGCTTTCATACCCATTTCTACCACTAACTAGGTTGAAAGCACAAAGAATAGCAAAAATAGGCTATGTTCCAGAAAAATGCCAAAACTGTGTACACAATGTTGGTTTTCTGACAAAAGTCTGCTTGTCCCTGAAAGCTGGGAAGATGGCAATTTCAGCGCCACAACCCTTTTTTTAATACCATTTGCAGGGAAAAAAACAGACGCTTTCATCTGTAGCCCTTTTTTCCCATTTTTCCCCAAAAAACCCTAAAATATAGGTGTATTTTGGCTAATTTCTGGGTCCCCTCCAGGGGAATCCACAAACCCTGGGTACCTTTAGAATCCCCATGATATTTGAAAAAAAGGACGCAAATTTGGCATGGATACCTTATGTGGTCAAAAAGTTATAGGGGCCTAAGCGCAAACTACCCCAAATAGTCTAAAAAAGGCTTAGCACGGGTGGGGGGGGAAAGGCCTAACTGCGAAGGGGTTAAAGTATACAGAATGCTGAAATACAGCTTATGATTTAGGTTGCTTTGAAAGCTTCAGCAATGTCCTTCAGATAAGAATGGGATGTTTCCGTGAAAGAAAGAAGCTTCATATAATTTACCGCCTGTAACTTGTTTTGATAGTATTTAGTTGCTGTTAAACAAAGCCTCATAGTTTTATGGCATAGAGTAAACTGGAAAGCACACCTTTTCTTCTGTTTCATTATATAATTTATTTAATGTTTCCTGACTAAATAATAAGTTCTTTTTGGAGCTGATGTTATTCTTATTAGTTAAAATAAATGTTTCTTTAACAGAAAGTTAGGAGATGAAGTCATTTAGAGTAAGATTCAAATGTGTCACAAGAACTCACCTGATGGATGACGTGTAGCCGAGGGTTTGTTTCGATACCTTTCTGGAGGATACTGTATTTCAGTTGGATGGAGGACGAAGACCAATGTCACATGTTTTTAAACATTTTGCAGAACTATAAATGCGTTACTAGCTGAGGGGTGTGTGGGACTTTTTGCAGGATTTTTGTAGACTCTTTCAGGCATTTTGCTGCAGAGAAATGAGGTGGGGAGACAGATTCTGAGGAAAGGCAGATTGGTCTAATGAAGCTGAACAAGGGGAGACATATGCAGCTGGGACGAGGGTAGATTAGACGATGGCTATTTGTTAAAAACCCGG
Source organism: Triturus cristatus (assembly GCF_964204655.1). Taxonomy (NCBI): domain Eukaryota; kingdom Metazoa; phylum Chordata; class Amphibia; order Caudata; family Salamandridae; genus Triturus; species Triturus cristatus. The sequence goes on along the minus strand of NC_140583.1, from coordinate 1,150,723,774 downwards.
AGCTTTATGCTTTGATTAACTGGCTTTACCAAAGCTTATTTGCTCTATGCTTTATTTCTCTTTATGGGAGATTTTGAATTATTAATGATTGATTTAGCTTCATGCTAAACTTACTCTTGCTTTTATTCTTGAACTCTTGATGAGTTCTGACTGACATCATTTGCACATCACTTTCTTAGAATAGGAATTCTTCCCTCATGGAACGCACTGTATTGCAAATGAGGCTCCCTGTATTCTGTTTTTACTGATTTTTACAGATAAATACAGACAGAAAACATTCATTTTCTTGTCTGTATTTATTTTTAAATGTGGATAAAAACAAAAATTGGATTGCGTTTTGAGTAATTCTAAATACTTTCGGCCATGACTGCCAGGCCAATAGATGTGTGGATTGATACATAAGGAGGTTAAAAAAGAAAGGAATTTTAATAAAGAGGCTTTAACAGCAGTCAATATGCACAAGGTTGATACTAAAATTGTCATATTTTCATTTAACTGCACTGATTTATCTTCTGAAGGTGTTCACAGCACTGAAACCAGGTAGACATTCAAGTATGAGTGCATATTTATTGGTTAAATAAATGTGGAAATACGCTAATTTCAGCTTAATTTTTTCACAAAACCCAAAATAAATATGGATAAAGACAGATAAAATTAGCAAAAAATAAATATGGATAAATACAGACTTAAATGGCATCAAATAAATACCATAAAACTGGATGCCCTAATTGTAAATTATGATATGCTCTGTACTAACTTTATTTTTCTTTTATCAATTCTCTAACCTGATTGATATCTGACTAATGAATGAAGAGTCAGAGAATCTTTCATTTTGATTGGAAAATAAATCCCTTTAAAACTACTCACAACTCTTATTATTGAATAAAACATTTATTTGCATTTTATTATTTGCCCATGTTTATGAAGGAGTTCTTTGGTCATAATACGGTGGCAAAGATTTATCACCTTGAGAATAGATAAAAGCGGAAACAAGGGTAATTATAGGTAATGGTGCCACATTTTCTAAATTTTTCCAAACGGAGATTAGTGAGATTTCTGCGCTAACAATTTTGGTACAGAGGTAAGGCTATACACCTTCACCAAAAGGAGAAGAGTTTACGTTAACACCCTGAATGGAGCTACAGAATAATTGCCCAAGTTAGAATAAATGCCCAAATCCCCCAAAAGTCCTGATTCCTGATTCCAATGCCCAGAACTTGAAGACTAGCAAAGTGGTAGTAGAAGACGATGCAAGAAGGCAGTTGCTGAAGTGGTGTGAGTATCAATAGGGTTGTGACATATTGTTGTTAAATGTGTACTAACAAGAATTGGTAGAGTAATGTTTTAGTTATTTGTGTAAAATAGGGGTGTTGTATTGAAGTTGTTGTCAGGTGCAAAGTGATTTAGTATCCCCGAATATACACCTCAGAGTAGCATACACTGAATAAGTTTGTCTGCTGAGTTTTGAAGGTTCTGTGCGTGAGACGTCGTCACCAGTGCCACCAGAGAAGGGAACTTTGTGTGAATGGGATGAGAGAGAATCATGTAGTAGACCTTATGCGCAAAGGGTAAACTGTACTGAATCGGGTGAATCCTCACTAGTTGAGATTTCACTTGAAGTGTGTACACAATATTTTGTGAGAGTGAGGGATTCTCAAATTTATTTTAGTGGAGCACACAAGACGTTTGAATTATTTGCCTCTTGTCATTATTCTGTACTTCCATTTGTGACAGTCTTTCCTTTTTGTTGTGATAACGTTCTTGGTCTGAGAAAATAAGTATTATAGGCAATTGTAAAGGATGGCCAGCTATAGCAGGAAGTTGAATAACATCAGTGTGCCGTGCTGTGATAGCTCTGTTGTGTGATTACCGTATTGAGATTGGTTGAAAGTCTTCAAGATTTTAAAATTGTGACAGGATTTGAGGAAAGAAATTTTGACATTTACGGAATTGAGTCCGAAATGAAATTGTTTAAAGGTGTTAAGAATATTTTTGGAGGTAATATGACAAATTCAATTTGGATTGGTGATGAGGCACCACCTGGGGGAAAGCCTGCTCATTTTATGTCTACAAATGTGGGACAAAGTTCATGCTTGTGGATTTACCAATGATGCAAGATTACTGAAAAAAAGGTCCTTTGACTCTTTCAAAATATGGTACTTTTGAATTGCAAATTATTGAAATATTATGGGAAATGTTATGTGAAATAAAGTCCTCATCTAGAACCACACAATTTGAAGCCTTTAGCATGTGGGAAGAGACAGCAAGAGAGAAAGAAAGAGAGGGGGGTAAAGGATCAAATACATGAAAAGAGAATTAAGGATGACAAAAAGCCTCAAACCAATAGTGATTTAGGGGATGCATTATTAACTGAGTGCCCACAATCTTATGTAGTCCCCACTACAAATACTGATAATAGTATAACAACAAGTACTACAGTGGCCACTGATTCTTTTAAACCAAGAGAAATACAGATTGAGAGAACTTAACAGACATTTCAGATTGCCCCACCACCTGTTGTTTCAATACTGACAGTGATATCTCCAGGTTTTACTGCTCCAATTGTGACTGATTCGGTACAAATACTACAAACTGTAGTTGCACAAACAGTACCTAGACATATTATGACTATCCTAATCAATATGGTCCCAACTCAAGAAGTTCAAAGAGCTGTCGAAGGAGTAATTACATTAGAGTTTATCTCGACACCTCAGAATTAACAGGCCAATATATTCCAAAGTGCAATTCACACTAGCACGTTTCTGTGATTTTTTTTTAGAGTTAGTTGGGGCTTTATTTACTTCCAGCGCTTTCCACTTCCCCATTGTTTGGATTATTGCATGAATAAATGGCATGTAAATACATGCAAATTAAAAGATAAAACCTATTCAGAAATTGGCAACAAAACAGATTATCATCATAGAATTAAAGTTAAGATAGGAACAAGTAAACTAACTTGCAGTGGTCAAAGAGTTAATCATCAATACGAATGACTTGGTGCAAATTAAAAAGGGTGTGACCAGCCCTGCCTCTTCCTGTCACTAACAGGCTCGCCCGGGTACATCCCTTGCACATCCAGCATGTCTTCACACGCTCTTTAGCGCTAGCGGATGGTGCAAGCCCCTCCTCCTGAGTTCCTGGGTGAGATGGTTTGTGAGGTGTCAAGTCCCTTTAGCAGCAGCAGACAGAGAGAAGTGGGTTCCATGCCCAAAGGTCCTCATGCGTTCTGTAGCACTAGCAGATGGTGAGAGACCCTCTTCCTCAGTTCCTGGGACATGATGGTATGTAGGGGATGAAGTACCCTTAGCAGCATCAGAAAAAGACTTCTAAGCGGGTCCCGCGCCCTCCTGTCCTCATGCGCTCTTTAGGGCTAGCAAATGGTGCGAGACCCTTCTCCTGAGTTTCTGGGGGCGAAATGGTTTGTAGGGGATAAAGCACCCTTGGCAGCAGCAGCATAGAGTTCCAATCGCGTCCTGCAGGTCCTCACACGCTCTTTAGCACTAGCAGATGGTGTGAGCTCCTCCTCCTGGGTTTCTCATGTGCTCTTCAGTGACAGCAGATTGTGCGAGACCCTCCTCCTGAGTTTCTGGGGTGAGATGGTTTGTGAAGGATGAAGTCCCCTTAGCAGCACCAGAGAGAGTTCCCCAAACTCCTCCTGTTCTTGGACTTCACTCACGTGGTAAAGAGGCAAAGAGAGAGTTTTGATGTAGTGAGTAAAGAATTCCAGTAACAAAGTCCAGAATTTTTGTTGATCTTCCTCCAGAGCCATTGTGGAGGTCTGCACACATTCATTAACCGACTAACCATAAGCTCTATGTGGCTGACGAGAGGTGAAATAATGGTACAAATTTCCTATGTCAATGCTTGCTCATGTGGGAAGTGAATATAGCTACCTGGCCTTATTGATTTAACAGGGGCACAGTTGAAGCCTTTGCGCTGCAAATTAGCACACATTCACAGGGGACTGATGAGACTCAGCAGACATGTGGCCAAATGTTATGCCCTTGTTGGATTTCCCACTGCTCTGTTAATGTACTAAGACTCTTAGGACGCTATACAGATAATGTACTAGAACTGAGTACTACAGAGGGAGGGTTTGGTGATGTATCATGTTGTTCATAACATGGACAACCGCTGCTTAGGCCTGTGAAGTCCAATGTTTACCAACCCACTGAACTCCATTTACTAAGGGTTGTGTGGCTGGTGTGCCAGTAGCACTAATCTTGTGCGAGCCAGAGACTCAAGAGGAACCCTGCACATGAACATCGTTTAACCATGTGTTTTAGTGTATTATACTTAGGTGTGAGTGGGCATGTCCTATTGTGAGACACACACATTCCTAACACAATGTACCCGCTATGGTCAGTCTTGGGCATCCTTGTTATTGCCTTTAGGTGGGATATTTGGACATCATAGTCACTACCTCACACATGGCAGTGAACTGATGAGAGACAGAAAAGACACTGATGTGATTGGTGGGCCATTTTCTGGTCATTCATTCTATGCATTGGCTGACAGGACTTGGATGCTATGCTGGAATCTGTAGGGTCCGAATAAGTATCCAAAGAGGAGACAAGTGGGTTCATGCATTAAAGTATTCGGGGTCTAGATTGACTCATTAATGAAAATGTGCATGTAGAGGCAATTTTTCTAAAATCTTGTACTCTACATACTTCAAGGGAGTGGGTTTCTGGATGGCACCCGGAAGCATGTTACCATGTTGCATGTGAAGCACATTTCATATCCTGAGGGTAAACTCATGCTTGTTGGATAGTTTAAAATAACTTAAGCCTTGTATGTCTAGATCACTTAGGAGTATGGTATACATTGAATATGCGGAGACTAAAGCACAATAGATTGACAGAATTGTAGTTTTCTTTTTCTATCCGTGTGGCATTCTTGTAGATTGGACTATATATTTGTGATGAATGGAAATGAACAGGGTTTCATACATGCCACATACCATAGAAATGTGCTCCAAGATCATTGTGTTCTGTGGATGACCTACATATGCAAAAGACCCCACATGATGATTCTCAACTGTATGCTAAATCCTGAGGTACTGCAGTACACTGCACGTCAAAGTGAACTGTAGGAGAGTGGCATCAACTGCATAGTTGCCCCCAACTTTTTGCTGATGTTTTGACTGTTTTATGACTCTAGCCAGGCTATGGCCCTGCTCTCCAGGACCCCAGCCTATCTGCTTCCTCTCTTAAACGATGTGAGTACCCTAGGTACAAGCCAATTGGATACTGAGGATACCCTGGCAGTTCCTTGTAGATGGTACCCAGGGCATGGGTCCCTCAGTAGGCCTACCAGGGCTGCAGCACTTATTGTGCCACCCTGGGACAGCCATACAAACTGACACCACCAGACCACTACTGTAGTCTGGGTAAGGTGGTGCTAGCACCCCTTACAGGGATGTAGGTACCCTATATCCCACACCATTACAACACATATACTCTCATAGGTCAACCCTATAACAGGCCTTGGTTATCCTACAAGGCAGGGTGCTGAGGTATGTGTGAGGGGGGACCCCTACCTGAGTAGGGCCCCTCTGCAACCTTCGTAAAACCATTGCTGGGTTGTTTGTAGTGTAGCCATACCATATACTCTTAACCGCATTATAAGTCTATCGCGATAACGTGATAACTTGGGAATGGCTACACAGAACAATATCGTGCTTGGTGTCAAACATGTAGGAATCATACCCCCAGTCCAGCCATGGGCATGAGGGCACGATTCCCCCCTGCTAGAGGGGCGATATGGGAAAAGCGGCAGAATTTAGACACTAATTTAAAAGTGCACCCGTAGTACAAAATTGATGCTACCAGCCACCCACACAACTCTGTCTGCCTGTTGCTGGGGAAAATCCCAGCCTCGGCAGCTGAACAATAGGTATCCTGTTGCAGGAAGGTGCCAGCAGTCCCCAGACAGACTATGTGGATTGGAACTGGGTGGGTGCACCTTAGGATGCCTTTCAGAGTTGCACGTAGGCTGCTACAGCGCCTACATTCTGCATACACCGCCTGGAACCGGTTCAGGGGCATCCTGCCCCTCGCCCAGGCGGGAAACGCACAAAGGGGAGTGTGTGTAGCCACCCTTTCCCGCTTCAACTCCCATTGGTAGGCTCTGATCTGGACCCTCCCCTAATCTTCTGAATAAAGGTGAATAATGTGGCCCCAGAGCCTCAGATTAATCTTGGACTTCACAGACTTGACCTTCAATGAGCTGCTGCCCATCTGACTGAAGAAATCTCCCTTGGGGTAAAGGAGTTACCCCCCTGCTTGGCAGGCACCTGAAACACTGCAAGTGACCCGGTTGGAACTTTGCTGCTCCTATGGACTTTGTCGACTCCCAGCAACCTTGAGGTGAGATTCCTGAGCATTCCAGAGGCCAGTGAGTGTGCACAGCGAGTCTGAGCACCGTGGACCGCGTGGGTGCCGAGATCCCCAATACCCCAGGACACCGGCCACCTCTTGCATAGCACACGACCCTGACCAATGGGGAAGTTGTGCTTTGGCCCAAAATTGAGCCAACCTCTCTACAGCAACTGTGCCAAAGATCAGCGCCCTAGCTCACTCCGGTGGCCAGTGGGCACCCTTTTACGCACTCCAAATTGCTACCTTCCACAGTCCCTTGTCTCTCAACTTGTGGGCCCTGGCGGAGGACAATCTTTACTTTTAAGAGTTCCCCTGGTTACTCCAAGCCTGCTCTACAGTCTCCTTGAAGGAGACCCCTCACATACCTCGTGGGTCTGCACAAGTAGCTGATTTGTTTATCTTGTGTGGGTTGCAGTTGCCAAGGCTTAGTGGATCCAATCCGGACACTAACACCGCAGCAACCCTCATTCAATGTTGGACAGTCACCCTCCAGAAGCTTGCCTTCCTTGAAGCCTCCCGGGGCCCGTGGCTGCAGATCCAAGCTACACCTCTTTCCACTTGAAGCACCCGACATTGAAGGGCTCTTTCCTTTGAGCTCCCTGGTCACTGTGCCGTGACCCAGACGCTGTCCCCTCTGCTTTCAGGTTCTTCTCTACAAGATCTACAACTTCAATCTTCACAGCATCATCAACGCTTTTAGCTAGCAGTAGTTTTGTACATTTTCCCATTGACAATCAGCCCGTGACCAGACATCGAAAACGACCTATGCACCCGGCTTCCCTGGGGCAGGTAACAGTAGTACCTCGGTACTCTCGTGGTAGTGGGCTCCTCAAAAGCTTAACTCTAAGTTTTCAACTTTGAACTCCTGCTAGAAGTGTCTTTAATCTGTTTAAATCAAACCGCGACATTCTCCATAGGCTTTAATAGAGATCCCGATAGCAGCTATTTCCACTGCACGCGCCTCCCATGGGTCCCCTTCCTCATAACCTGGGGTGGTTTCTTAAGGAGCCAGCGATCCTAAATGCCCTACGCATTGTCTGTAGAATTGTCGCGGTTCTTATACCACTTTTTAAATATATGGTTTGGTCCCCCCCTGGGGCCCTGTGATTCCAGTGCTATTTATTGTATCTATCAATGCTTGTTTGAATTGTAACTGTGCCTCTAGCCTCATAAAGAGACTTGTGGGATTCTGTTTAGAATAAATACATATATTTTATATATATACCTGTGTGGACTACTCTTTCATTTGGTCATTCAAGAGGTTATCTATGGTAAAACAATAAGCTTAACACTCCTTCAAGACTTAGCCTAAAGGCTGCTCTCCACAGCTACCACTAGGATAGCTTTCTTTAAAGGTTGTCTTTAACCTATCACCATAAGAGTCGAATTGGACTGGTGCAAGGTGTCCCCTATAACTAGAGGACAGCATATGCCAGGCCAACTTCTCACATTGGTGTGCAGCGGTTGGATTCAAGCTTGCCGTTGTTTTACCAGATAACAAATTTAATTACTAAACTGAAAGCCACTTGGTACCAAAGGTACATATAAATTCAAGTTTAGAATATAATTAGTTCTACTGAACTTAGGAGTTGTGTGTAGAGGGTTTAGCACACTTTGACTACAACTCAAGAAAGGGTTCAGTAGGCCACACCTAGAGTAGGTAGATACACCAGTACCACTGCACTAAAAAAATGTCTTTGCATTCAGGTGCCCATAAGGCTCTGGAAGGACCCCAGAGGGTCCCAGCCAACAAATATGATCATCTCTCCTTTGCTGATCTTAGGGAGATGTGCACCTCTAGGAAGCTTAAGACAAACAAAGGTGCCAATACTCAACGTCTCAGGGAAATCCTGCTCATAGCAGACTTCAAGCAGACTTTAGTGTCTGAGGGGGTAGACGGGTTGGGTGGGCATCCCTCAGAAGAGGACACTCCCAGAGTGGACTCTGATGAGGACCAGGAAGAGGATAATGATCCTGACCTGGAAGAACCAGACCACTCGCAACATGGAGGTGATGGACCAAGAGGCACTCCCTCCATCCCTAAAGTGAGAGTGGTGGATCCAAACAGAAGGAACAGATCCCCCTCAGAGGGGTCCAACCATTCTAGGAGATCCCAAAGGGCCTCTGCCTCTCCTCAGAGGAGAGAATCCTCCCAAGAGAGGAAATGCAGACTGATCCAGTTTGAGCAGGCAAAGCTTCAGCTCAGGAAAGAACAGTTAGCATTAGACAGGGAGTCCCTGGAGCTTCAGAAAGCTTCAAGAAAATGGGGTCTAGAGACCCCTGGTGGCAGTAATGAAACCCCTAGAGTTAGAGAGAAAGCTCCTGACAATAGGAACCTCCATAAGATTGTGCCCCCCTATCATACAGGGGATGATATCCACAAATGGATCGCTGCTCTTGAGAGGGCGTGTAAAGTACAAAGGGTCCCAGTAGAGCAGTGGGCAGCAATCCTGTGGCTCTCCTTTGCAGACAGAGGTAGAGACAAGCTCCTCTCTGTAAGAGAAGAGGATGCAGATGATTACTATATCTTGAGAGATGCTTTAATAGATGGGTTTGGCTTAACCACTGATCAGTACAGACCTAAGTTCAGAGACACCCAGAAAGCACAGAATCAAGATTGGGTAGGCTTTGTTGATTGTGCTACCAAGGCACTGGAAGGTTGGTTAACTGGCAGTAAAGTAAATGATTACCAAGGATTGTATAATCTCATAATGAGGGAGCAGATCCTTAACAATTGTCAGAATCAGCTCTTACATCAGCACCTGGTAGACTCTGATCTGACCTCTCCCCAAGAATTGGGAAAGAAGGCAGACAAATGGGTCAGAACCAGGATTAAGCAGAAGGTCCAGCCCTTGGGGGGTGCAACTAAAAAGGAAGATGCCAAGAACTCTGAGAAGGGTGGGGAAAGGGAAAAGACCAGCAGTCTTCAACAGGCCCCCAAAAATCAGCATCTGAAAATACCCAGTCCAACAAGGCTAAGCAGGCAAGGAAGCCATGGTGTAAAATCTGTAAACAGAAAACCCATTGGACTTCAGATTGTAACAAGGCCAAAGACTCCGCAAGTATCACACCTGCCCCTAAGGCACCTGTTCCCCCTAGTCTAGCTATAGGTGGTGGTACACAGAACAAGGGCATAGTAGGGTTGACCCTGGGATCTGGAGAGGACTCTGGCCTAGTCAGAACTCCTACTCAGGCTGTTCTAGTTTGTGATGGGGACTTGTCCCTGTTTGTGAGCCCCAGTGGTCTGGGCAAATACAAGCAACAGCCTAAAATAAATGGAAGGGAGTCATTAGCTTACAGGGACACAGGAGCCAGTGTCACAATGGTGACTGAGGCACTTGTGGCCCCTGACCAGATCATACTTGGGGAAACTTACCAAGTGACCAATGCAAGCAACGTTAGTACTAACCATGCTCTAGCAGTTGTGAACTTCTCCTGGGGAGGGGTAACTGGCCTCAAGAAAGTTGTGGTGAGTGCAGACCTACCTGTTGAATGTTTACTAGGGAATGATTTGGAGACCTCAGCATGGGCTGAGGTGGAGCTAAGTACCCATGCAGCAATGTTGGGTATACCAGCAGAAGTGTTTGCCCTGACAAGGTCAAAAGCAAAGCTGACAGGAACTGAACAGGCCTTGGATCCTGGAAAAATGGACCAAGGACCTTCCAAGAGGAGGAGTAGCAGGGGTAAGGCAGAGCCTTCCCCCCAGGATCAATCTGTAGAGACTCTTTTAGCAGAAGAGGATCTATCTCCTGAAGAAGGAACTGCCCCAGATGAACTGGAACCTGATCAGGTTGAGTTCTTGGGGGCAGGGGGACCATTTAGGGCATACTTGAGCCTGGAGCAGCAGAGCTGCCCCACTCTTGAACCCCTCAGACAGCAAGCTGCTGCTGAGGCTGCAGGGAATGCCAGTGGGACCCATAAGATATATTGGGATGATGGGCTCCTTTACTCTGAGGGTCGAGACCCCAAGCCTGGTGCAGCCAGGAGGTTGGTCATACCTTAAAAGTTTAGGGGCTTCCTACTCACACTGGCCCATGATATTCCCTTAGCAGGACACCTGGGCCAAAACAAGACTTGGGACAGAATTGTCCCTCACTTTCATTGGCCCCAAATGAGTGAGGACTGTAAAGGCTTTTGCAGCTCTTGCATCACCTGTCAAGCCAGTGGCAAGGCAGGCAAGTCCACAAAGGCCCCCCTGATACCATTGCCTGTGGTGGGGGTGCCCTTTGAACGGGTGGGGATTGACATAGTTGGTCCCCTAGACCCACCAACAGCATCTGGGCACAGGTTCATTCTGGTGGTAGTTGATCATGCCACCAGATACCCAGAAGCTATTCCACTTAGGACCATCACAGCACTTGAGGTGGCAAGGGCCCTCCTGGGAGTCTTTTCCAGGGTGGGTTTTCCTAAGGAGGTATTGTCTGACAGAGGTACAAACTTTGAGTAGTTACCTCAAGGCAATGTGGAAGGAGTGTGGGGTTAACTATAAGTTCACCACCCCTTACCATCCTCAATGCAATGGTCTTGTTGAGAGATTCAACAAGACCTTAAAGGGTATGATCAAAGGGCTCCCAGAACAGCTTAGGCAAAAATGGGATGCTCTTCTGCCCTGCCTTCTCTTTGCATACAGGGAGGTGCCACAAAAGGGGGTTGGGTATAGCCCCTTTGAACTTTTGTTTGGCCATCCAGTTAGAGGGCCACTCTGTCTAGTGAAGGAGGGATGGGAGTTACCTCTCAAACCCCCTAAACAGGATGTAGTGGACTATGTACTTGGTCTCTGCTCCCGGATGGCCGAGTATATGAACAAGGCAACTAAAAACCTGGAGGCAAGTCAGGAATTACAGAAAGCCTGGCATGACCAAAAGGCTGTCCTGGTGGTGTACCAGCCAGGACAGGAGGTATGGGTGTTGGAGCCAGTGGCCCCAGCAGCTCATCAAGATAAGTGGAGTGGACCCCATACCATTTTGGAGAAAAAGGGAGCGGTCACCTATTTGGTGGACCTTGGCACTCCCAGAAGTCCCCACAGGGTACTTTATGTTAATCGACTGAAAGCATATGTGGACAGGGCTGACATGGGCTTGCTCATGGCAACAGATGAGGGACAGGAGGAAGAGAGTGCCCTCTCCCAGACCTGCTCTCTCACAACCCTGATGATGGGTCATTAGATGGAGTAGCCTTTGCAGGCAGAATCCCTGACCAGCAGCAAGCAGACTGTAGACAAGTTCTTCAGTCTTACAGGCATATGTTTTCACTGACTCCAAGTCAGACCCCCTGGTGCACTCATGAAGTGGACACTGGGGACAGTCTGCCTGTCAAGAATAAAATCTACAGGCAACCTGACCATGTCAGGGACTGCATTCGGACAGAAGTCCAAAAGATGTTGGAATTAGGAGTGATTGAGCCCTCAGAGAGCCCCTGGGCTAGCCCAGTAGTCCTAGTACCAAAACCTCACACCCAGGATGGTAAGAGAGAAATGAGGTTCTGTGTTGACTACAGGGGACTCAATGCAGTCACTAAGACTGATGCACACCCAATTCCCAGAGCAGATGAGCTCATAGATAGATTGGCCTCAGCCAAGTATCTGAGCACATTTGATCTGACAGCAGGCTACTGGCAGATAAGGTTAACTGAATCTGCAAAAGCCAAAACTGCAATTTCTACCCCTGGTGGGCACTATCAATTTATTGTAATGCCCTTTGGTTTGAAAAATGCACCTGCCACTTTTCAAAGGTTGGTGAACCAAGTCCTCTCAGGCCTGGAAGAATTTAGTGCAGCATATCTAGATGATATTGATGTCTTCAGCTCCACCTGGGAGGATCACCTGATCCACCTAAGAAAAGTTTTGGAAGCTCTGCAAAAGGCAGGGCTCACTATCAAGGCTACTAAGTGCCAGATAGGGCAGAGTTAGGTTGTATACCTGGGTCACCTTGTAGGTGGAGGCCAGGTTCAACCACTTCAGAGCAAAATCCAGACCATCATGGACTGGGTTGCTCCAACCACCCAGACTCGGGTCCGAGCTTTCTTAGGCCTGACTGGTTATTATAGGAGGTTTGTAAAGGGATATGGATCCATTGTGACCCCCTTGAATGACCTCACCTCTAAGAGGATGCCCAAAAAGGTTCAGTGGACTGTCAGCTGTCAGAAAGCTTTTGATGACCTAAAACAGGCAATGTGCTCTGCTCCAGTGCTCCAAAGCCCCAACTACTCCAAAGAATTCATAGTTCAAACTGATGCTTCAGAGGTGGGGGTAGGTGCTGTGTTATCACAACTGAATGAGGAGGGCCAGGATCAACCAGTAGCTTTCATTAGCAGAAGGTTGACCCCCAGAGAGAAACGTTGGTCAGCTATAGAGAGGGAGGCCTTTGCTGTGGTCTGGGCCTTGAAGAAGCTGAGGCCATACTTGTTAGGCACTCACTTCCTAATTCAAACAGATCATAAGCCCCTCCTATGGCTAAAACAGATGAAGGGTGAAAACCCCAAACTACTCAGGTAGTCCATTTCCCTACAGGGGATGGACTATACAGTGGAACATAGACCTGGGAGCAACCATGCCAATGCAGATGGCCTCTCCAGATATTTCCACTTAGAACATGAAGACTCAACTGTTCAAGGTTAGTTTATTGTCCCTGCGTTGGGGGGGGGGGGGGGGGTGGGGGGTTATGTAGGAGAGTGGCATCGACTGCATAGTTGCCCCCAACTTTTTGCTGATGTTTTGACTATTTTATGACTCTAGCCAGGCTGTGGCCCTGCTATCCAGGACCCCAGCTTATCTGCTTCCTCTCTTAAACTATGTGAGTACCCTAGGTACAAGCCAATTGGATACTGAGGATACCCTGGCAGTCCCTTGTAGATGGTACCCTAGGTACCCAGGGCATGGGTCCCTCAGTAGGCCTACCAGGGCTGCAGCACTTATTGTGCCACCCTGGGACAGCCATACAAACTGACACCACCAGACCACTACTGTAGTCTGGGTAAGGTGGTGCTAGCACCCCTTACAGGGATGTACGTACCCTATATCCCACACCATTACAACACATTTACTCTCATAGGTCACCCCTATAGCAGGCCTTGGTTATCCTACAAGCCAGGGTGCTGAGGTATGTGTGAGAGGGGACCCCTACCTGAGTAGGGCCCCTCTTCAACCTTCGTAAAACCATTGCTGGGTTGTTTGTAGTGTAGCCATACCATATACTCTTAACCGCACTATAAGTCTATCGCGATAACGCGATAACTTGAGAATGGCTACACAGAACCATATCGTGTTTGGTGTCAAACATGTAGGAATCATACCCCCAGTCCAGCCATGGGCATGAGGGCACGAGTCCCCCTGCTAGAGGGGCGATATGGGAAAAGCGGCAACATTTAGACACCAATTTAAAAGTGAACCCGTAGTACAAAATGGATGTTACCAGCCACCCACACGACTCTGGCTGCCTGTTGCTGGGGAAAATCCCAGCCTCGGCAGCTGGACAATAGGGATCCTGTTGCAGGGAGGTGCCAGCACCTCCCCAGACAGACTATGTGGATTGGAACTGGGTGGGTGCACCTTAGGATGCCTTTCAGAGTTTCAGAGTTGCACGTAGGCTGCTACAGCGCCTACATTCTGCATACACCGCCTGGAACAGGTTTAGAGGCATCCTGCCCCTCGCCCAGGCTGGAAACACACAAAGGGGAGTGGGTGTAGCCACCCTTTCCCGCCTCAACTCCCATTGGTAGGCACTGATCTGGACCCTCCCCTAATCTTCTGGATAAAGGTGAATAATGTGGCCCCAGAGCCTCAGATTAATCTTGGACTTCACAGACTTGACCTTCGATGAGCTGCTGCCCAGCTGACTGAAGAAATCTCCCTTGGGGTAAAGGAGTTACCACCCTGCTTGGCAGGCACCTGAAACACTGCAAGTGACCTGGTTGGAACTTCGCTGCTCCTACGGGCTTCGTCGACTCCCAGCAACCTTGAGGTGGGTATCCTGAGCATCCCAGAGGCCAGTGAGTGTGCACAGTGAGTCTGAGCACCGTGGACCGCGTGGGTGCCGAGATCCCCAATACCCCAGGACACCGGCCACCTCTTGCATAGCACACGACCCTGACCAGTGGGGAAGTTGTGCTTTGGCCCAAAATTGAGCCAACCTCTCTACAGCAACTGTGCCAAAGATAAGCGCCCTAGCTCACTCCGGTGGCCCGTGGGCACCCTTTTACGCGCTCCAAATTGCTGCCTTCCGCGGTCCCTTGTCTCTTGACTTGTGGACCCTGGCGGAGGACAATCTTTAATTTTAAGAGTTCCCCTGGTTACTCCAGGCCTGATCTACTGTCTCTTCACATGGAGACCTCTCACAGACCTCGTGGGTCTGCACCAGTAGCTGATTTGTTTATCTTGCGTGGGTTGCGGTTGCCAAGGCTTAGTGGATCAAATCCGGACACTAACACCGCAGTGACCCTCATCCGATGTGGGACATTCGCCCTCCAGAAGCTGGCCTTCCTTGAAGCCTCCCGGAGCCCGTGGCTGCAGATCCAAGCTACACCTTTTTCCACTTGAAGCACCCGACATTGAAGGGATCTTTCCTTTGAGCTGTCACTGTTCTGTGACCCAGACTCTGTCCCCTCTGCTTTCAGGTTCTTCTCTACAAGATCTACAACTTCAATCTTCACGGCATCATCAACGCTTTTAGCAAGCAGTAGTTTTGTACATTTTCCCATTGACAATCAGCCCATGACCAGACATCGAAAACGACCTATGCACCCGGCTTCCCTGGGGCAGGTAACAGTGGTACCTCGGTACTCTCGTGGTAGTGGGCTCCTCAAAAGCTTAACTCTAAGTTTTCAACTTTGAACTCCTGCTAGAAGTTTCTTTAATCTGTTTAAATCAAACCGCAACATTCTCCATAGGCTTTAATAGAGATCCCGATAGCAGCTATTTCCACTGCACGCGCCTCCCATGGGCCCCCTTCTCATAACCTGGGGTGGTTTCTTAAGGGGCCAGCGATCCTAAATGCCCTAGGCATTGTCTGTAGAATTGTCGTGGTTCTTATACCACTTTTTAAATATATGGTTTGGTCCCCCCCTGGGGCCCTGTGATTCCAGTGCTATTTATTGTATCTATCAATGCTTGTTTGAATTGTAACTTTGCCTCTAGCCTCATAAAGAGACTTGTGGGATTCTGTTTAGAATAAATACATATATTTTATATATATACCTGTGTGGACTACTCTTTCATTTGGTCATTCAAGAGGTTATCTATGGTAAAACAATAAACTTAACACTCCTTCAAGACTTCGCCTGAAGGCTGCTCTCCACAGCTACCACTAGGATAGCTTTCTTTAAAGGTTGTCTTTTAGCCAACTTCTCACATGAACTAGGTGAAAAACTGGCATATTATTTTGCAAGGTAAATTAACTCACCAGTTTCAATGAGGACTAGGAAACCATGAGGGTGGGTTTCAGATTATTTGGTTTAGGTAGATTAGGGTACTAGGAAATCAAAACAGAACATACATACAATTGCTGGCTATAGAGGTAAGCAAGGCTAGTATGTTCTTAGCATGGTTTCTTAAGACGGAATCCAGCTCTCGCCATATGACATCTATTAGAGACAATGCTGGAATGTTAGTTTACAGACAGGCATAAATAAATAAGCTTTTCTTAGGGGTGCTCCTGATTTCAGAATCTCTTTGGATACAGACAGCCTCAATCCACACTCTGTAGTTCCTGTTCAACCTTGCAGGTCGAAGCCTACCATACAGCAAAGCTGTCTGGTTTGCTAACCACTACCAGTGGATCGAGTGAGGAAGTCATAACTCTTGTCACTGCGTCAAGAGAAACTGATGACACACGTACCTTGAACGCACCTCAGATACCGCCGAAGGAGGTGCAGAGCACTGCTGCTGCCTGCCGCTCCCTGTCCCCGGCCCAGTGCCTGGCCCCGGCTACCCCAACAGGATTGCCGGCAGTGATGGTGGAGACCCCCAAGGATATTCCCTGGTGGCTGGCAGACAACGGAACTCGCATCCTGGCTCAAGAAGGGTGCGGACTAGATTAAACCTAGGCCCGGCCAGGCTAGGACTAGGGCCAGGTATCCAGGCATCCAGACGGGAGAGTCCTGTGCGAACCCTATGGGAGCAACCTGGTGGCCCTGGTGTCTGAGGAACTTTGCGGGATCCTTTTGGGCCCAACAATCAGGCTCCAGAGTGACTGGGGACTGAAAGGGGTCGAGCGAGCGTGGTGGACTTAGAGCGCCGCTACTGAGTGCATGCCCCCCATAAGCTCATCAGAGGCAGCAGAGATAGTCTGGGTGCAGCTTGTGGAGCTTGTGCAGCTTTGCACCCCACCCCCCCCACGTATTCAACCTAAATTTGCCACTGGTTATCTCAAAGGGGCAGCAGGATCAGCCGGAAACAATGGAGCAAGCATTTGGTCTTCGCCTGAATTGGAAAACCTGCCTACCTGACTAGTGGCGGCACAGGTGCCCAAAACTGGCATAAGTAACTACACAGCAGTCCCCGTAGCCATCATCAAATGGTCTCGCATTTGCTGCACAGGCCCAGGGGGGCCCATGAAGGAGGGAAGAAGGAAGGAGGTTTACGCAGGGAAGGAAAGATTCCCCAGCATTTGTGCCAAGGTGACCCTTGTTGCAATAACATCAAGAGCAATCTACTTTAAGCTTACAATTTAAATTGCTAAGTGCCGCTCCAGCACCTGGCCACCGCCCAATTGTTTTTTAAACATTTCTCTCTCCCTTCCCCGATTAGCATGGCGCTTAAAAAGATGGCTTCTCAACACTTAGGGATCAACACTGACTAGAACAAACTAATTGGGCCAACACAAACAAGGATTACAAGAAGCACAGTGCTGTCATTTAAGCAAGAACAACCCCCAGTGAAAGCTCCCCCAACAAGGGCTCATAACACAAAACTTCCAACACCTGGTAGTCCGCTAACAAACTGGGACAGCCCCTTGGAGGGGATAGAAGATGCAACAAAACACAAAATCCTAAGGCTAGGCTCTAGCTAAAGTATGACGGACTCCCCTGTTCTTAGCAATCCTGCCTCCAAGCGCAGATCACACTCTTGCCCAAGGGAATGGGAATGGGAAGCACATCACCAGCCCCACCTAGGGGGAAACAAGGGGCAAATGAGAGTAACAGCTGCATTACCCACCAAGAAAGGGACCATCTCACCGACCTCAGAGAATACCAGGTTGACACCAGGTCAAGGTAAGCGGTCCCCATTCCACTGAAGCTCTAATTCACTGGCGAAGCGATCGAGACCCTGAAGTCCCAATTAAGGATCTAACGCTATCTACCGCAAGGTCTGCTTTAACTGCCTCACCAGCAAACAGCCAAAAAGTCGACACCTCAGAGGCAGAAGATCTTAGTGCCTCCTTTTCACAAAAACTGGAATTAACAATCGAAAGAACCCTGGAACTCACCCCAAAATTATTTGGGAAGACGGAAGAAGCAAAGGAACCTCGTACCCGGCCAACTATCGATCAGGAAGACCTTCATTTGAAAGCCATAAGAGAAGCTCAAAACACATTTGCCAGGGCTGTGCTATGGCAGTCACAAAAATGGAGGTTCAAATTGACCTTCTACAATCAATCGCCCAGTGCCTCACGAACCAGGGTAAAAGGTTGACAAATATGGAAGCAAACCTGTCCATGAAAGCCTGTTCGTGCTCATGTGCAACCACCATAAGCAAGTGGGCCGAGCTGCCAGAGATACTAGGGGATATGGTAGCAATATCTAGGGGTAAGGGGGAACCATTGACAGCAACTAGTGTTTTTTCCAGACTATCATTAGGGAGCAAACTCCCACCAGATCTAAAAGGCAAAGGCAGCCTCACCCGAGTCCTACAATAAAGGTAATAAAGGAATGGCAAAGAAGTGATATAATCCAGAAACTCTAGGGAAGCAGGGAATGGACTGAAGTATTTGCTAGCCTATGAGTGTCCGGTACATTTGAAGGGAATGAGCTCAATAGGAACACCCAGGGGGCAGCAGGATCAATGGAAGTTGCTCTGACAGAAGCCTCCCTTTTTAAGAGGGCTAAGAAGAAGCTGAAAAAACAACTGAAAAAGCCGAAAACCAAAAGAAGATCAATCTGGCCATCAACATTACACAGTTGCAGACCTGCGGAGAGTGACATTCTAAGGCCATTCTATCCCATCTTTACTGCCAAACAGTAGAAAAAGCCACGGGCACCAATGAAAGAAAGCTCCCAAGGGAGCCAGACCCCTTCACAACAAAGCAAGCCTCATGTTCTCCAGCCACTAACTGGGCCAACATTAGCCTCCAGACTCAATGAAGAAATGGCGGTAAGCCAATAGAAGACAGATGATAGTACACAGATCTGGGCATCTAACCAACCAAGATCCGAGACGCAGAGTGGTCCAGAAGGGTGCACTACACTCTCCCAGATATAACAGCAGATAAAAGAAAGTCTAGCAAGCACCGCAATAGGGGCAGCCGTCTGAGCACAGAACTACTCACAACTCTTTCTTAAATTCAGGCCCCAAACATTCTTACAAGTGAAGGACAAGAGTACAATGGAGGAACCAATCCTAAAAGATATGCCTCGAATTCATGAGGTAGTGCTCACCCCCAGGTACCACATCAAGGTCCAAAATTCTTTGGCTATTCAGCCACATTGCAACCCTTGCACAAATTGATTGGAAATATCTGGAGAGAGTAAAATTCAGAGAGCTCCAAGGCGTCAGCCAGGGTGATTCCACCCTAGTGGGATTTAGTCAACAGCGACTACAACTGGCCATTTTAGGGGAAGCTCAACAGTTAGCCAGCTGGGGCATAGATGCATAATCACCCAGCCCGATGAAATACCTGTATGTTCTCATTCCAAATTACGAGGACAGCGGGCCCCATCAATCTTGCAAGGAACAATCAATCACAGAAAAGGATGTAGAAGCAACCAAGCAAAATTAAGCACCTCTACAAACATCCGTATTATATATAGAAACAACCAGCGTGGTGCACAAAAGTGCCAGCTTGAGTAGGCAATTACAGAGAAACCCAGGAAGCAGCAGCAGCTTCCCTAAAAATAGACCTAGATTTATCATCATAGAGCAGAAATTGGGGAGCTCTTAGATCTACATCAACAACTAACACTAACCACCTAGAACATTTCAGGGCTCAGGAAAATCACAGGGTACAAGAAAAAACAGGACTATCTTGCAAAGGGAGAGATAGTGTGTTTCCAGGAAACATGGACAATGTCAACAACACCTTTAGTCAGCTTCTATGAATATTAAGTAGCCGCCATGAAAAGGAATATCTTTGGTCGCCCGTCAGGAAGAATCTCAGTCTTCCTAAATCACGCCCATACATTTAAAACCACAGAAATAGGTATCAAATCTCCTGAACTGCAAGTTCTTATAATCAAGGGGCCCAGGTTGAATCATCATCCCTTCTGCTTGCTGTTAATAAACTGCTACATTAACCCAGTGCAGAGTCAAAATAAAGCCTCATGGAAAGCATCACCAGCACATTGGAAGATTTATCAATTAAATTTGAACACCTCCACGTGATCATTGCCGGAGATTTCAACATGATAGGCTTGGATACTACATTAGATTCGCATACACTTGACAACAAGGTGGGCCCCTTCTCACTCTTCTTCAAAATCACAAGTTACGATCAACTCACTTCATTAAAAAAACACGCTCCCCTTCATGGTGTCCCCAACCGACCTTTAAGAACACATCCACAAACTACTACATATTACTTAACGAGAAGCTGGATGACAAGCTGGGAGACTTTGCAGTCGATGACAGAGGAGAAAGCGATCATGGGCCACTGTGCGCCTCTCTTCAACTAGCAATGCAATCAGCAGCTCTTCAGCATGTGGTAGGAGAACCCAGGGGAGAAGAGCAGCACAGTGTCCTCCAAAGAATAAAATGGACAGACAACTTCGGAACCAAACTGATGGAGTGGGCGAAAAAGAGAGAAGCATGGTGAGGGCCAGGGTCTCCTTCGAAGGCAATAAGCCGTTGAGAAGCCATCATGGCAGACTTACAGCAGAATTTGGGGGAGGCCCATCATAAAAACAAGAGAACGAGACTAGGATCACCACTTCAGAGGGCATGTTCCCCAAAGGACCTAACTCAATGTTAAAGAGCCTTTAGGAAGGTGCTTGATGCAAAAAGAAAGGTGATATATCATTGGAGTTGTGTTCCATAGCCGCCCTGAGGACAGCATATAGGAAGAAAGTATGGGAGCGCAAAAGAAAACTAATTAAAGGGAAATGGCCCAAAGTGTTCTTCTTGTTGAAAGAAAAGAATCTTTCTAAATTATGGAGATCCATTAATCAGCTTGACACTCAAAGTCCTACAAAAGAGAATGGCATAGCCAGAAATGTGTGGTAAACGTACGTGAAAGTACTATACAAGAAAGTTTCCCAGGATGACGGGCCCACCATTAAGAGTGTCTCAAAAGTAGGCCAAGATATTGGGCCTACCATAGAGGGTGCTCAGGAAGCATGCCCAGAGACCACCCAAGGCACTTCATTCAGAGAAGGCGAGGTAATCAAGAACATCAAGGCAATGAGAAATGATGGTGCTCCAGGGCCAAATGGGATTCCCACCCCTGTATACAAACTAGCTCAGGCATACTGAGTCCCAATCCTGACTCCACTTTTTAATGCTGTGTTAATGACAGCAACAATACCGCAGTCATGGGAAGGATCTATCTTATTCCCCATCCATAAAAAAGGCGACCGCTCAAATCTGGCTAATTATAGGCTCATCGCTCTACTTGATCTAGAAGCCAAGGCCTGTGCCCTAATTTTTCAGAAGGACCCAGAGGAATGGGCAAACAAAAAGGGAATCCTTCTACTCCATCAGTTAGGGCAAACAGTTTAACCATGGACAGCATCATTGCGCTGGCTTATCTTTGCAAGCAAACGGTTAAGGCAAAGCACCCGCCCCTGTTCTGCTACTTCATAGATTACAGCATGACCTTCGACAGGGTGGATTGAGGTAGGCTTTGGGGAGAACTGAGAGCTGGGATGATCCCTTCTAAGCTCATGAAAGCAATCAAATACCTTTATGAGGGGACATGGTTTCAGGTCAAAACAAGCCCCACTGCAATAACATCAAAAGTAGAAACCAACAATGGGCTCAAGCAGGGCTGTGTTTTGGCCCCCTACTTTCAATCTTTACCCTGCTGACTTGCGGAATGCCCTGAAAGCAGCCAGCTTAGTGGCCCCGAGACTGGGCAAGGCGAGGCTCTCTACCCTTCAGTATGCGGACAACACGGTAGTAATGGACCATACTAGGGTGGTCCTCCAGAGAGCCCTAAATTAACTTCACAAGTACAACAAGGGAAAACATCAGCTAGTCAACCAGACCACAACCAAGATAGTTGTATTTGGCAAATTACCACAGAAAAGGCAAGCCCTTTGGCATTTGGGAGATCATTCTGACCTGGGTTGGCGAAGTGAGCTAAAGAAAGATTATGGATTCAACCCAAATCTGTGACTGGGGTTGAGTGTCTGAAAACTTTCAGCGCTCCGTCCATCATCTCCTTGTGTTTGCTTTGTTCGCTCTAAGTAGGCAGGGTATGTCCAGACGTGGGTCCCTTGCTCACCTTGCCACTGGATTCAAGCTAGCCTGGCTGATGAGGACTGTTACCCCGAACCAGGTCCCAGGATGCTTGTTTCCGGTCCAGGGAAGACCTGACTTGGCAGTTTGGGTTGGACTGTTCCCATGAGGCACAGGGTCAAGAATAATTTGCATATGGCTGGGTCTGAGCTGGGGTGGCGAAGTTAGCTAAAGAGCGATGATGAATTCAACCCAGATCTGTGACTGGGGGTGAGTGTCTGAAAAGTTTCAGTATTACGTCCATTATCTCCTTGTGTTTGCTTTGATCATCAAATAGGGAAAACACCTGCCTACAACTACCTTGGGGTCTGCCTCTCAGAGAGGGCCACCCCGGTGACCCATATAAAACATCTAAGCTCAAAGGATGACCGCGTAAATTTCACATTGAAGCGACTAAGCCAATGCCTGACAAGTCCAACAGCAGAGCCAATGCTTAGAGTCCTTAAGGTAAAACTAATACCGGTCATCAACTACGACCACCTGGCTTTCCCTGGAACAATGGATCGATTCATAGCGGTGGCCCGGGTAAAAGCCTATAAGGCAGTGCTGCAAGCTCCGAGGCAAGCCAGGAAATCCAGGCTATGGCTGGAACTCGGCCTTGGCAGACCCAGCTTAGTATTACAGGGGAACTTAATTAAGTTCTTCATCAGGGTCCTAAGAGCTTTGGACAGCACACTTCAACATCAATGGTTACCCATCTTCAAGGAAGTGGACTTCTCCTGGCCTTCAAAGTTGAGTTAAGCATTTGGGAATCTGAAGATTGAAGCAGAGAGCCTGCTCTTACCTGAGATCCCGATATCAGCCTGGATAAACGCAGGAAGAGGCAGGTCCAGGCCATCTCGTATGAATAGTTACTATGTACATTACTTACAAGAGGTTATTTCAGCCCAGGCTCGCTGAAAAATTGTGTTCATGAGGCTCAATGCTCTCAAAATTACGGACTTTAATCCAGCCTGGGTAGGCAAGGATGGCGCAATCACCTGCCGGTTATGTTATTATCACAAGGAATCCTGGTTACATCTGCTGTGCTGCTGTTCTAACTGGCCGGAGAGCGTAATCGACTGCTCCGCCACATTTTTAGGGCGAAGGGCACGAGGACCTACAAAGAGGCTTCGGTCTGGTAATTTTCCGATATAAAGACCTGCCACAGTCTCCATAGCCCTTTGATAGGTCACAATAATAATTCAGAAAACAGCCTGGGCACTCCGCAATCTGAGTTTAAATTCAAATAGACAGATCTCAGCAACAGAGAGCCATCAATAAGTGTCGCAGCACACAGCAGACAAAAAGAAGATCGCCCCTTCAAACTTCAGCCGGCAAACATTGTAGGCTGTCAGGGCTCCACAACAGCAACGAGGCACGAGGAAATAGCATTCCATCTTTGATTTCTTGCACTCGAAAATTCAAAGGGTGGCGACACATGCCTCGAACCTGGAAAGGGGGTTTTTACCGTCAATGGCGACCACTAATGAATTACTTTTAGGCTTCCTGTGTTTATTTACAAGGGCTATGAAATCACATTTTTAATTGTTTTTTATAAAATGCTACAGAACATAAAATAAGCGTGTTCACTGTGGACGGTGTAGAGGTGCAGGCCCCGTGTCGCAGTTATAGCAGGGTGGCAATAAAGGACACTGAGATGCTTGTTAGTTACTGGGCTACACCATAGAGACCACGTGCGGTCTCGCCCACCTTTATTTATCCCCTCGGGGCAAGCCCGCCCCCAGGGGTGTGTGGATGCGTGTATTAGCGCAACATTGTAGTGGAGAGCCCGAGTGGCTCTCTACATCCCTCCTTTATTTTAGCTATGTAGTCCACACAAAATTTACACTCACGGAAAAGTATATACATAGTCTTTTAGTCTCTGACTCGGCGCCGGATTGGGGCACAGCCCGTACCTCGGGCATCTGGGATGAGGGCCGTGTGACCTTTCCCGCAGGAGAGTCCTCGAATCACCCGCCCCGATGACTTGGCTCCCCGACCCCTGGGAGACCTCCTCACTTGACTCGGATGATTGTCCACCGGCCAGAGGGGACGCTGTTCGGGTGGTAGATGGCGGGTCCCCATCCATGGCCTCTCCCCAGGCCAGATCCGGCTCCTCAATCTCAGGGCCCGTCGCCGGCACCGCCTTGAAACTCGACACGTTCCTTGTGATGGTCTGCTGTCCTCGACGTGCCGTGACCATGGTTCCTTGCACCCCCGTCACCGTCCACTTTTCGGGTTCATAGGGGGTTCGGAACTTCCAACCGGGGTGCCGTCCTTAATGACCACACAGTCTCCAACCTTGAGCTCCGTGTCCTGAGCTCGACGCGCTTCACTCGCCTTCTGGTTTGTGACTTCTCGCCTGGCCTGAATGGCAGCCCCGTCTCTCTCTGTAGGAGTCCAGGCGGGATCCGTCGGGATGCTGTCCCTCGGAACTCTCTTGAACAGGAGGTGCGCGGGTGCACATTTGGTGGTGCTATGGTGGGTTTGCCGGTACACTCCCAAGAACTGACTCAGAGCTGCTTCCGGATCCTCCTCCGCCTCCACGGCAATCCGTAGTGCCCGGTTGAGTGTCCTCATCAGCTGTTCCACCTCCCCGTTAGCTTGCGGCCACAGGGGTGTGATTTTCCGGTGTCGGATGGCTTGACTCGTCAGGTACTCATGGAACTCCCGCCCTTGAAATGGGGGTCCATTGTCCGACTTTATCACTTCGGGCATTCCCATCGTTGCGAACACGCGGTCTAGAGCTCTCTTGACTTGGGGAAATGCGGTGGACGCGATGACTTCCACTATCGGGAACTTTAAAAAAGAGTCAATCAGAACCATCATATGCCGTCCGTCCGGAAAACTTCCAAAGTCTATGCTTAGCTGCGTCCATGGCGACGTGCTCGCTTCTTCGGTGATTACCCGGGCGGGGGCCGGATCCCCTCCGGTGATGGTGCAGGCATGGCACTGCCGGACCATTTCATCGACCTTGGTGTCCATCGCCGGGAACCACACCTTGTCCCGTAGTCGTGCTTTGGTCTTGGCCGTGCCTTGGTGGCCCACGTGCGCAAGTGCTAGGACCCTCTGCTGGAGGCTCTCTGGGACCACGATCACCCGTCCCCTCAGGATGACGTCTTTGTCCCCCACGCTGAGCTCACTCCGAATGTGCCATAGTTGCTGGCGAGCATGACTGACCTCTGGCCTCAGGGTCCGAGCCCCGTCAAGGAAACTGGTCCATCCCTCACGATCTAGAGCTTTCCGGACTCGGGTAAGAGTGGGGTCTTCTCGTGTGGCTCTGCCGATTTCTTCCAGAGTCATCGCTTTGTGACAGGCTTCTTGTGACACCATGCTCACAAACGCCTCCGTGGTGCACGTGTCTTCCTGCCCCCCCACTTCGGGGCTGGGTTTCAGATGTCTGGACAGATAGTCCGCAGGGTTGTGAGCCCCTGGCCGGTAGACTACCTTGGACTGGTACCCTTGCAGTTGGACGGCTCACCTTTCGATTCGGGGCGGGGCTAAACTCGCCGATCCCGAGAACAGGGGAAGCAGAGGCTTGTGATCAGTGACCACTGTGAAGTCCTGTCCGCAGAGATACAAATGAAAGTGCTGGCATGCCCATTTGATTGCCAGCGCCTCTCTCTCAGTTTGGGCATACCTCGTTTCAGTGTCTGTCTTCAGTGTTATGCTCCTGCAGGAGGACGGCCCCCAGGCCCACTGGGCTGGCGTCCACTACTAGTTCCGTCTTCCATCGCGGGTGGAAGTATGCCATGATTGTCTTATCGAGGAGCCCTTCCTTGATCTCTTGGAACGCTTAATGGGCCTCAGGGGTCCATTCCCATGGTCGATCTTGGCGCGTGAGGGCACGCAGCGGTTCAGACATCGCGGCCAGCCGGGGAATGAACAGCCCACAATAGGTAGCCATTCCGAGGAAGCTTCGCACTTCGGTAGGGCTCCGAGGGATGGGTGCGGCTCTGATGGCCTCCGCTTTCTTCGGGTCTACCAGCAATCCATCGCGCGTGAACGTATATCCGAAGAAGTCCACCCAGTCTTGATAAAATGAACATTTCGCCTTGTGCAGGGTCAGTCCACATTCCTCCAGTCTCCTGAGCGTGGCTCGCAGGTGCGCATGGTGCTCCTCCAGGGTGTTGGAATAGACCAGGATGTCGTCACTGAGGTTGATCACCCCTTGCAGTCCCGACAATGTCTCTCGAATCGCGTTCTGGAATACTTCTGCCGCGGAGGAGACGCCAAAGCTTAGCCTTTTGTATCTGCGGAGACATACATGCGTCGAGAAGGTTGTTATGTACCGGCTGCTGGGGTCCAATTCCAGCTGGTGGTATCCCGCGTTTAGATCCAGCTTCGAGAACCACTTGGCCCCGTTGAGGTCCGCCACTATGTCGTCCATCGTGGGGGTGATGTGCCTTTCCCTCTTTACCGCGGTGTTGGGCAACCGCATGTCGACACAGAGTCGAATGGCCCCGGGCTGTTTGGGCTTGGGCGCCACGACCAGCAGGGGCACCCAGGGTGTGGGGCCGGACACCTTCTCAATTACATCCAGTTCCTCGAGTTTTCGCAGTTCCTCTTCCACTTGCGGTCGCAAGTTGAATGGTACCCTCCTGTGTCGAAGGGCTATCGGCCTCACGGAGGGGTCTAGGTGTAGTTTGAACCTCTTGCCCTTCATCTTGCCCAGGCTGGTGAAGAGAGCTGGGAACTCCTGGAGCATGTCCTCCGCGTGGGAGTCGTGAACTTGATTCGCAAAGAAGACCAGGCCAAGGTCCTCGGCAGTGTGACAGCTGAGCAGCATCCCCTTCTTGCCCTCCGTGACATAGAATTGCGTCTGCGTGGAGTACCCTCCGCTGGCGATGGTGGTGGTGATGACACCACGAAGCGGAAGGGGTTCCGTCCCTCCGTATGTGTAAATTCGCACCCTCGACGACGCCAACGGGGGTCTCGGAGATAGTCGGTCATACTGGTCCGAGTCCATGACGTTGACCGACGCACCTGTGTCGATGAGGGCCTGGATCTCTGCGCTTCCCACGGAGACTGAGCACATGGGCGGTGGCCTCCGCCGGGATCTTATCCTGCTGACGAACGACACCACGAATACCTCGTCCTCTTCGTACTCGTACACAGGGTCGTGCGCCTGGTTTTGAGGCCTTCCGCTCGGCAGAGGATCCTCGCGTGCGATCTGACGCACCTGTTGTTGTCCAGACTTCGGCCTTGCGGACTGCTGCCTGAAGCGTCCGCCTCTGCACACCCGGGCGTAGTGATTCATTCTCCCGCAGCGGGAGCACATTTTGCCTTTTGCTCCGCAGACTGCCGTCGCCGGGTGATCTTTCCCACAGTACCCACACAGGCCCGACGTCGTTGGCTTGGGCGCCGAGCGTGGCGCGGGTGACCGCCTCTGAATCACCTCTACTCTTTCTTCCTTGATGGGCGCGCACTTGGATCCCGGTCCTGCCGCCACGGGTGTGTGGAGGGCAGCTTCCATTTCTTCCGCCCTGGCATCGGAGAGTTCATGGGACCGGGCCAGTATTATTTATTTATTTATTTATTTATGTGTGTATTTTGTAAAGCGCAACAGCTGCCCCAACGGGGCGTCCCGGCGCTGATAAATCATGGAACTTAGAGGCTAGGCAACAATGGGGCATTATATGGGGAAGAGATGTGTTTTCAGGGACTTTCGGAATGCTAATTCGGTTTGGCAGGCTCGTAATGCAACCGGGAGGTTATTCCAACACCGAGTGGCACAGACCTCGAATGTTTTCCCTCCGGCGCGAGTACGTTTAAATCTAGGGGTTTCCAGCAGAAGTAGGGAATTTGAGCGTAATGTCCTGGTGTTGACATACGGTCTCAGAGTACTTCTCAGATGGGCCGAGCCTTTGCCCTTGGAGGCCCGGAAAGCCAGGGTCATGGCCTTAAAAATACATCTCTTGGAAATAGGGAGCCAGTGGAGTTTACGGAGGTGTGGGGAGATGCGATGTCTGGCTGGAATTCTCTCCACCAGCCGAGCAGCAGCATTCTGGACAGTCTGTAGCTTGTGGCATAGGCCTGCTGTGATGCCAAGGTATAGTGCGTTGGCGTAGTCCAGGTGAGATATTATCAGGGCTTGTACCACAGTCTTACGGCAATCCATCGGTAGGTAGTTGATGAGCCGTCTAATTGTCTTGATCTTAGCAGAACAGGATGCTGCTACTGTTTGAACCTGGGCGTTAAAACTGAGATGATTATCCCAGCGCACTCCCAGGTTTCTCACCGAGTCTTTAGGCGTGGGGGCATGGCTGAGATCATCCGGCCACCATAAATTAGAATCAAGAGGGGATGATGAGTTAAAAAACAGAATCTCTGTCTTTCCAGCGTTGAGTCGGAGGGAATTGGAGTCCATCCAGCTAGAGATGTCTCTTAGACAGTTTTTCAATGGGTCGAAGGCAGAGGCAGTGGGGGTATCAAAAGTGAAGAGTAACTGAATGTCATCAGCGTAGGAGGTGGATTTAATCCCAGTTTGCGCAATCAGTTTAGCCAAGGGGGAGAAGTAAACATTGAACAAGAGGGGGCTCAGGGAGGAGCCCTGTGGAACTCCCCATTTTAGTGGTCTAGCGGTGGAGGTGTAGGGAGGGGTGTATACCCGCTGAGTACGGTCACCCAGGTAGGAAGAGAGCCATCTCAACACTGTACCGCCGAAACCCAGGTCTCTCAGCCTTCTCAGCAGGATCTTATGAGAGACGGTGTCAAATGCTGCTGAGAGATCCAGCAGCACTAACACCGCCCTCGACCCTCGATCCAGCGTCCATCTCACAGAGTCAGCCATTTCGACAAGGGCCGACTCCGTGCTGTGGCCCGATCGAAAGCCGTGCTGAGAGTCATGCAGGAGCCCATGGGATTCGATGTAGTTGGCAAGCTGGGCGTGCACCAGTTTTTCCAGAATCTTAGCTGGGGCAGGCAGGAGAGAGATGGGCCTATAGTTACTAGGGTTATCTGGGTCAAGATCAGGCTTCTTAAGGATGGGGACTAGGGACGCATGCTTCCATTTTGCGGGAAAAATGCCCGTTCTCATGGATTTGTTCCAGATATGATTAAGGAATGGATTGAGCAGGGGTGCCAGTTTTTTATGTTGTTTGGCTGGCAAAGGGTCCTTGGGGGAGCCAGATTTACAGTTGAGTAATTCTACCAGTGTGTCAGCCTCAGAGATATCTGCAAATTCTAGCAATGAGGGTGACTGTAGCGGGTACGTAGTAGATTCCTCAACCGACCCTTCACTACTGGTGATGGGAAAGGAGGAGTAAATAGCCTGGATTTTTTCCTCAAAGAATTGTGAAAGTTTATCACACAGAGACTGGGAGGCTGGTTGAGTTTGAGTCAGAGCGCTGGGGTCCGTGAAGGATCTGACTATGTTGAAAATCTCCCTGGCGCCGTTACTGGCATGTTTAATTCTGGAAGCCAGGAAGTCCCTTTTATGATCCTCAATCATTCTGCGGTATTCTTTGAGAGCTGTTTTATAGGTGATTTTACTGTCGAGGGAATAGATCTATTAAGATGTCATCTAGCGAGATCCCTGGCTGCCGAAGGATTAGCTTCCGGAGGAGCTTGGAGCGACATCCTAAGATAATTTGATCCCGTATCTCTACCCTTTGATCCGTGAACGGGCACGTGCTGGCCAGCCGGCGCAGCCGCGCATAGAACATGTCCACGGACTCTGTTTCGGTTTGCCACGCTCTCCTGAATTGAAATTTCTCGAAGTCCGGGTTCAGTTGGGGATCAAAGTGCCTGTTCAGCGCCGTGACTGCGGCGTCATAATCATTCTCGTCCCCGGTGTTGGGAAGCGTTTCGAACGGTTCGTATATTTCAGCCCCTCCATAGTAGATCAGTAGCGATCTCTTCACCGCCCCATCGGTCTCTCGGGTCCCTCTGAAGTAGTGATTTAAGCGACCTACCCATGCTTTCCATCTCGGGGCGGCGGTAACCAGGTCAGATGCTTCGCTAAAGTGGGGTAAAGGCGCTACTGCTGTGTGGGTGACCACCGGAGGCGGCGGGGGATTGTTGGCGGCCACTGCGGCGGGTCCGCTCCCTTGCGACGGCCCTGCACCCCCTGCTGGCCTCGTGGACATCTTGTAGCTTGGGGCTGTCTGTATTACACCTAGTGTGGAATGTCACTTTGATGGGGTTCTGTGTTTCCCCCTTTTCTTATACTATTGTGCTTGTGCAGTTCACCATAGCCCTCCTTCACCGGTATTTGGATGTGCCAAGGCTTAGTGGCAGTGTCCCGGGCCTCTCTGCCTTGGGCCGTCAAGATCCGCCATCCAGGGAGACTTCGCGCTGCAGCTAGCAGCTGGGATCGGCACACCCGGGGACTTCCTCACAGGCAGCGCGACGGGCAGCCTGCCGAGGCCCCCTCTCCGGAACAGAGATGGAGCCGAGCGCCGGGGAGCGCGCGTGTGCTGCCACTCACCCGGCCAAGGATAGAAGCGTCACTAGCAGCTCTGGCGAGCGTTCCAGCATGCGGGTGGGCTCCGCCGACAGCAGGCTTCCGCCGGAGGCAGGCCGCCTCCTTCACCACGCGGGTGGGCACCGCAGGTAGCAGCAAAACGATCGCGAGGTGAGAGCACGATCAGCGCGGGTGGGCTCTGCCAGCTCTCCTCGCAGCACCAGTGGCGTCGCACGCACGGGCACGACCGGCCTCGTCGCCAGTGTAGAGGTGCAGGCCCCGTGTCGCTGTTATAGCAGGGTGGCAATAAAGGACACTGAGATGCTTGTTAGTTACTGGGCTACACCATAGAGACCACGTGCGGTCTCGCCCACCTTTATTTATCCCCTTGGGGCAAGCCCGCCCCCAGGGGTGTGTGGATGCGTGTATTAGCGCAACATTGTAGTGGAGAGCCCGAGTGGCTCTCTACAGACGGTATGAACTAATAAACTGTGAGATCGTATGAACAACGGGACCCATGCTGCTGTGAGACTAGAGGGCTGGGGGGGGGGGGGCGGGGGAGTCGCACCATCTTTTATGCCTATTTTACTGTAAAGTTTTTAATTAATTGAACGGTCAATAAAATGTACTTACTTACTCATGCTTTTCTATAACTATCATCATCTGTATTTGCACCACAAGTCTATTTTGACAGCTATTGGAGGAACAAAGGACTTCTCTGGATACAGTAGGGAGCTAAGATGAGCTTGCAAGACGCTGTTGACATGGAAGTTACGTCAAAGCACCCAGGACAGGGGAATCCAAGGATGGGTTGCTGGCGAAGAGATTTCCCAGCAGCCGACGGGACCTGATATCATTAGGTTGAAAGTGTAAGTAAAATGCGATGATTGACTCATTTTATTTTCATTGCTCGGGCATCATTGCTCTTTGACGCATCTTGGTACCCGGGCACCAATTTTGATGGGAGAGGAATCATTGGAAAGGGGGGAATCTCCCTTTTACATTGCTATCCTTCCCTATTATATCGCTGTTCCTGGATATCCGCAGGAGGGCAATCCCCGAGCAGGGATAGACACACCAGACCCCAGGGATGGGCTAGTGCCCCCCTAAGTAGGACTATGCTCTGCTGCCCCCAGAAAAAATATAAATCAGCCTTTCTGCACACCTAGGGGCAATTGCAGAGGTTAACCCCAATCGCTCACCTCATTGGGGCAGATACCCCACGCGATGCCAGGGAAAATGATTGACCAGAAAAAAGGTGATGAGGATGGCTCACCAAGACACCACCACCTCAGAATGGGCAGAAATGTCTCTCTGCCTCCTTGGTGGTGGAATGGGGAGGTTTATATGCAATCTGCCCCCCTAGCACCCAGAGTAAGGACAAATCAATCCAGGGAGCTCGTGAAGACCATATTGACTTAGCATGGTCCGGGTTTAATTCCATCCTGAGGCAGGCACCAGGTCAAATTGCCCAAGTGGGATAACATTTCTATTGGGAGAAGTGTGGGAACATTGGGAGGTAGGAATTCTATGAATCCTTCAGATTTCTGAACTTTCTCTCCCAGAAATGTAAGATGAGTGAGTGATTTTTGCCAACGTTTGAAGTGTGTAGAGCATTGTGGGTAAGAAAAATTAATGGGGTCCATGGAAGTCACATCACCCTGGACTTCCCTGGGTGTGTAGTCTTAAGAAATGTCTAAGTTTTTTAGGTTTCCATGGGTGGCTGTATGTAAATTCCATAGCTACTCATGTTGCCAAACGGTATTTTTTCATGGCACAAATTTGATGTCTCCTCTTAGGGCGGAAAAGTCCCTTGCATGGGATTAGGAATGAAGCCTTGTCCTGAGTGCCCAGATGCAGTGATATCTGGATCTTTGGTAAAAAAACATTGTCGTGGGTGAACATGGATCATGTGTGTCCCCATGACCTAGGCTTCTCTTACGGATTGCAGTCTGGTTAGGCTGGAAGTGGTGAAGGACTGCTGCCCTTACCAAGAGCTAAGTAGCATGAACACGTTAGTGACAACATTCTAGCCTGTAATAAAGAATCCCTTGCGTAGGCTTATTGGACCTGGCCATTATTTAGGAGTGTGTAGAATACTTAGCACAGATGATGCAGCGGTGTTTACCAGCTCTATACATACATACTCGCAACACTCATTTGGGCCCATATACATTCATACACTCAATGAGCTAGCAAATATCCGCTGGTCATAAATTTTTTATTTACCCTAGGAAACCTGTTAAACCAGTAATCTTACCATTCCTGTCGCCTGAGTAAATGTACGTTCGAAAGATCTAGTAGTAGATTAGAATAGGGAGGAAATGATAATGGTATAACAATACATTTCAATTTTTATTCAAAGAACCACAGACTCAGTAGGAGTTTTAAAGGTTTATCTGAATTAATAATTTTTGTGAGTCAAATCAAATACACGTAAACACATCAAGATTCTCCATCAGGAAAGGTAGTTCAATTAGTTATAATTCAATTCACATTAATTAATCTCATATGATGACAGTACCTGAGGAGAGAAAGAACAGAGAGCAAATATGAAGCACACCCCACAAAACTATATTTACCTAGAATGGTGTGAGGACCTAGACATCAGAGTATCAAGGCTTCAGGACAGGTTCAGGACTGGGAAGGTGACCTCTTCTAGTGTAACGCCAGCGTTACACCCCTCTCTGGTGCCACTCTCTCCAGCTCGGGCTCGTCCGGAACCCTTCCTAGATGTGCCTCATCGGTTGTTCTGCGAATTTTCCCTAGTTTTGGATTCTTCAGTCAGATTGCAGTAAATTCGGGCAGCATCTCAGCATAGCATCGGCATCTCGTGGGTCAAGTGTGTCTAACTATCTAGAACTTACCTCTGTTATACCAATTCAAATGTATGATCCACCCCCAAATGTTTCAGTTCCGTGTACACCCCTCAATTTGATTGGGCCAGGCAGTGGGGTGAGGACATCACACCACACTAAGTGCAATTCTCTTCTTTGGTTCTATTTTCCATTTCCCCGCCCCTTAATTTGAATACCCACAAGCTTTATTCCCACAAGCATTTTATATGTGGATCGATAAATCTGTAATACAATGTTTCAGGTTCTTCCTCTTGTAGGGTCAGGAGTTGTTCTTCCCATGTCCTTGCTAGGCTTTGGGTTTGGCAGCCAGTCAATGATCTCATTGGTCTTAGGACAAGCAGACGTCGCGCATGCATAGTTGCCACAAGGAAACAGAGACGTGGTCACCCTCCAAGGCCCAAATAGGAGCTATTAATAAAGTCAGAGAAGAACATGTTAGAATACAAAATTAAATGAATTCACTGTATACCACTTACTTCTACTCTAACCCCATTTACTTAATAAATATTTTGCATTGATGGTTTAGTAAAACTTGCATAGGTTAGTTTCAGCACAGCATGTGCATTAGTGCGAGGGTTTCGAGCAGCCATATTAAAAGCTATTGCGCAGCTGCAAAGATTTCCCCCAAGTGACAGAAGAAGTCATACCACGTGGATGTAGTAGACGCATGCGCAGAAGATTTCCCGCGTTTTTGGTGGCCATTTTTTTAGGACACTTGGGTTATTCATTAGTGAAGCACATAGAAAAGCTTCCCTTAGATACGATATGTATAATGTGGTGCAAAATTAGTACTTACAGACACGTTGGTTATAATGTTACAGGTTATTCGAGAGGATTGCATACGAGCAAGTTTCTTTTTATACGAAGCCTTGCTCCATCAATCCCCTCTGATGGCATTTTATGCCATCACTAGCTTCTATTAAATCAGATGCCAACTTTAGCATTCTATCATTTCGATTTCTTCAAATCTTTTATTTCCTCCTTTATCTTTCTTAAATTGTGATCCTTTCATTCTTTTGTAGATATTTCCCTTCAATTCTTCAAGTCGTATTTCTTATAATTTTCTTCTCTTACACTTCTCATTTACTTCGTACCTTTTTCTTTTCCCACTGCATTTGCGGCAACACATTATCATCAAAACTAATAAAGTTATGCCCATGATTGGCAATAATATTTGACCCAAGATACTCTTACCTATGTTAGAAAACCAACTACCGATAGTATAAAAACTATTGGTTATTTTCTTCCATACACTGTCAACCTCCAGTGGTTTCAGTTCCTCTTTCAAATGTGTAATATTTTTAATATATCTTCCAATCTCTACACTTTTGTCAGGTACATACGTGCAACAATTTTGCGCTTTCAACATTTTACAGACTCCACCCTCTTTTGCTAATAAGATATCAAGGGTAAGTCGATTTTGCAAAACCATAGATGTAACAGCAACTAATTCTGTATTGATCAGTAAGAATCCCCCAGCAGTGTCAGTAGATAACCGATCAACTACTGTTAATAATTGACACATTTTTCGAGAATTCAGCAGAACCCCCACTGAAGGTATCAATGCACCAAATATATCACCTACTATTTCCGAAAAACTAGCTCTTTATGTCGGGTTAGTCCATTACTGTCATTATTGTTTCCAGTGATTCTTTTAACATGATAAACTTTAGGGAATACTATTCCGAAATAGCAACTTCCATACCAGTGATCAGGCAATCTAAAATAGGCTTTGTTTCCACAAATATAATAAATTCCAGGAAATAATGGATCAGTTCCTCCTTTTAGTCCCCAACCCCCAGTTACTAAGAATTTATATTCACATTCACTGGAACCAATAAATACATTGTAATATTCTGTTTTAAGCCTATGGAGACATATGTTCCCTTTCTTTTCAAAATCCATAGACATAGCAGCATGAGTCTGTTATACCAATTCAAATATATGATCCACCCCCAAATGTTTCAATTCCATGTACACCCCTCAATTTGATTGGGCCAGGCAGTGGGGTGAGGACATCACACCACACTAAGTGCAATACTCTTTTTTGGTTCTATTGTCTTTTTCCCCGCCCCTTAATTTTAATACCCACAAGCTTTATTCCCACAAGCATTTCATATGTGGATCGATAAATCTGTAATACAATGTTTCAGGTTCCTCCTCTTGTAGGGTCAGGAGTTGTTCTTCCCATGTCCTTGCTAGGCTTTGGGTTTGGCAGCCAGTCTATGATCCCATTGGTCTCAGGAAAAGCAGACGTTGCGCATGCGTAGTTACCACAAGGAAACAGAGACGTGGTCACCCTCCAAGGCCCAAATATGAGCTATTAATAAAGTCAGAGAAGAACATGTTAGAATACAAAATTAAATGTATTCACTGTATACCCCTTACTTCTACTCTAACCTCATTTACTTAATACATCTTTTGCATTAATGGTTTAGTAAAACTTGCATAGGTTAGTTTCAGCACAGCATGTGCATTAGTGCGAGGGTTTCAAGCAGCCATATTAAAAGCTATTGCGAAGCTGCAAAGATTTCCCCCCAAGCGACAGAAGACGTCATACTACGTGGATGTAGTAGACGCATGCGCAGAAGAGTTCCTGCATTTTTGGCGGCCATTTTTTAGGACACTCCAGTTATTCATTAGTGAAGCACATAGAAAAGCTTCCCCTAGATACGATATGTAAAATGTGGTGCAAAATTAGTACTTACAGACAGGTTGGTTATAATGTTACAGGTTATTCAAGAGGATTGTATACAAGCAAGTTTCTTTTTATACGAAACCTTGCTCCATCACAGCTACTAGTAGAGTTGTGGTATTCGGCCTAGCCAAATTCCTGTTGGCTTTATGGATTAGATGCTCAAAATGTTCTGTGCAATATAGTTAGTTTATAGTATAAAATAATTTATATTTTAATACTAATGATATATATATTGTCTTACATGGATTTATTTTAACATAGGATTTTAAGTGTTTCTGTTTTATAAAATGAAGTATTTTGGGGATTTTACAATTATCGTGCATGTAACGTATGTATGTATGTATTGTTTGAGATGTACTTTTTAAGATCTTTGTGATCGATAATAACGTTATGATGATGATGAATTTAGAATCAGTAATATAACCAGGCACTTTTCCCTTGTAATGGAAGTGGGGCTCACTGGCCCACTCGAGCAAAGGTCGGCTGATGTGCTTAGCTCACCTTTGGCCTACATCAGGATGGAGGTAGCACTGGCAGCATGTGTAAGTTTGAGTTCATTGCGCTGGTATTTATCTGTACCAGTTGATGCAGTACATGCAGCCTGAGTGTGAGTTGGTATACAGCATGGTGATATGTATATATGTATGTATTGGCTGCCATACATGGAAGGCTACATGTGTGTCATTGTTAAACTCTTTAAGATGCATGTGTGCCTGTGAGCAGTACAGTGTATGGAGACCTCTGTATTCCATACTGAGAACCCCTTGCATCTGCTGGAGAAGGCCTGTGGAAGTAGAGGAGCCCCCCCCAGGCAGATGTGTGTATTGCTACATCCCTGAGAGCTGGGTGGGGCAAACACATTGGAGGAAGGGAGAGCCAGGCCCTTTGTGCACTTCAAAGGGGCTCATTGAGTCTTGAGGAGGTCACTGGTCAAAGGGGCCTGCCCACATGGTGGCGTGATCACTATCACACCTGGAGTGGCTCCTACTGTGATAAACTGCTTCCTGGACAAATAAAAAGATGGGGGGTACTTAAAAAAGAGCAACACCTATAACACAAATTTTAAAGAATGAGACACTTAGTCACATTTGTTTCTGTAAACAGATTATAAAAAGGGGAGCTTGAGGCTTCCAAATTGTCATACTGACGCGGTACATCATTGTGGAGAAGATCTGAAAGAAACACGTTAGTTAGATTCCTCACCTTAGAATATCCCCAGGCGTCAGACTGGATCCGGAAGATTTTTCGTCAGCAATACCCCTTGCCCGTCGCTAGGCGTCGTCTGCGGCTCCGCGTCCGTCGTCGGCGTCGTGCGCCGGAATGACTGCCGTCGGAGTACTTAGACGCCGCCCTCGCGCGCTGACGTCAGTTCTTCTTTTTTCCGCGCCAGTAAGCGCCGATCCGGGAGAGCTACCCCTTTAGTCAATTTTTGACTAACTTTTTCGACTCTTATTGGTCACTTTCTCGACTCTGGTGCCGGTAGGATGCCTGGTTTCAAGGCCTGCGACGACTGTCACCGACTGATGTCGGTGACCGATCATCACCGCCGGTGCCTGTACTGCTTGGGCCTCGACCATGACGCGGAGTCGTGCTCCGATTGTATGGCCCTGACCTCGAAAGCTAGGCGGGAGCGGTCCCGCAAGCTTCTCGAGATTTGCCACTCGGCTCCCTCTCGATCCCGGTCCAGGAGGAGGTCCAAGGATCGGTCGCGGAGCCGCACTCGACAATGTCGCTCGTCTGGCTCGAAGTCTTTGGGTAAGTCGAAGCACTCCAAGAAGTCCAAGAGGCGACACCGCTCTTCGGACTCACCTCGCCGGTCGCATGACTCGGCCGAGGGTCCGGGTGGTTCCACCCCCGCGGCTCCGCGGGAGCCGCAGGTGCCGCACAAGTCCCCATACCCGCCGGTCCCTGGTACTGACGCGACGCCGGCGGAGGTCAGTGCCTTCCTCTCGGCCATGAGGAGCCTGGCCCCGCCGTCGATGCCCGCTGGTGCGCCATCGGGCCCCGCGGACTCGACTGGGTGACCTCGCGTGCCGGCGGCTCCGGCCCCGGCGCCGTTGGAGGCTCCGGCCCCGTCGCCGCAGGTCCCCGAGGGGCCCGAGCCTGGGCCCCCGTCGACGCCGGTTGACCTCGTTACACCTCCTCCGCCGGCGCCGACACCGGTACCACCCCCGACGCCGACTCCGGTCGACATCGATCCCCGGTTCAGCCCCTGTCCGGTCCCGACGCTGATGCGCTGCCGCCCGACGCCGCATCCGACGCCGCTAGAGACACATATTGTCTATCGACCGGCTCCGATCATTCCTCCTGTTTACCAGGAATCGGATGACGGGGGCGAATGGGAGGGGTCTGAAGACCCTATGGCCCTTCAGGGGCATCTTTCTCAGGACTGGGCAGATGAACTGGGGGAGGCCAGTGGATTGGATACCTCACCGGACACTGGATTCATCTCTCCTCCGACTGTGGCTTTGGAGGGTGCAGCCTTTTCTGTGGTGCTGCGCAAGGCGGCCGCAGCCCTTGGGCTTGAGCTGCCTGCCGTGGCTGTGAGGACTAACATCCTCACTGAGGTTCTTCAGTCTGCCGCATGCTCCACTGAGCCTCTGCTGCAATTCAATGAGGCCCTCACTGACGTTCTGCAGGGCACCTGGTCCAAGCCCTCCACAGTCCCTCCTGTGGATAGGAACATTGCCAGGCGCCACCGCCCTGCTCCGGGCGACCCCAGTTTTCTTTCCCAACACCCCACCCCGAGAGCCTGGTTATCCAGGCCTCTACCTCCCAATCCTCCTTCCCGTCCGCTCCTCCGGACCGGGATTCCAAGAGACTGGAACAGTTCAGTAAGAAGCTGTTCTCCTCGCTCAGTTTGGGCCTGCGGTCTTTGAACACTGCCTGTCTCTTGGACCGTTATTACCACTCTCTGTGGGATACGGTGGAGGACGTGCTGCCACTGTGCCCGGAGGAGGCCCGTGCGCGGCTTTCCTCGGCTCTGGCCGATGGGAGAGATGCAGCGCGCCATGCAATCCGATGTGGACTCGACACTACGGACTCGCTGGGTAGGGCGATTTCTACCACGGTGGCGCTTCGACGTCACGCCTGGCTGCGGTCCACGTCCTTTTCAGGGGATGTCTAGAGCACACTCATGGACATGCCTTTTGATGGCGCTCGCCTTTTTGGTGAGAAAGCGGACAGTGCGCTGGCTCGCTTCAAGGACTCCCGGGCTACGGCCACGTCCTTGGGCCTCTCGGCCCCGCGGCCACACACTTCCGCTTTTCGCTCCTTTCGTGGCCAAGGAAGGGGCACCTCCTCACGTCCGCCTAGCCACCAGCCGCAGAACCAGCCTGCACGCGGTCGCGGACGTGGTTTCCGCCGAGGCGGTACTGGAGGACGACGCGGTCAGTCCACATCCACCCCTGCAGCATCCGCCTCAAAGCCTTCCTATTCCGAGCTTTCAGGCCCATTCCCTGCCAGTGGGAGGCCGGGTTCGCCATCACCTGCTCCACTGGCGTACCATTACTTCGGACAGGTGGGTGCTGCAAATCGTCCGAAGGGGCTACTCCCTCCCCTTCGAGACGACCCCTCCAGCCATGCCACCGCAGCACCACCGTATCTCGGGGGATCATTTGAATCTTCTACAAGAGGAAGTTTCGGCCCTCTTGGCCAAGGAGGCCGTCGAGCGCGTTCCGAGCCCAGAAGTAGGTCGTGGTTGTTATTCCCACTACTTTCTGGTTCCCAAGAAGGGCAAAGGGGGCCTACGCCCTATCTTGGACCTCAGGAACGTCAATGCCTTCCTCAGGAAGGACCGGTTCAAAATATTGACTTTGGCTCAGGTTCTAGCTGCCCTAGACCCTGGAGACTGGATGGTAGCGTTAGACTTGCAGGACGCATATTTCCATATCCCTGTCCTGCCGGCCCACCGGCGTTACCTGCGGTTCACGGTGGGTCAGGAGCACTTTCAGTTCACCGTGCTCCCCTTCGGCCTTACCAGTGCCCCTCGGGTGTTCACGAAAGTGATGGCGGTGGTCGCAGCTCATCTGCGCAGATCAGGGGTTCCAGTCTTCCCCTATCTCGACGACTGGTTGTTGAAGGCGGGCTCGCCCCAGACAGTCGTCTCCCACCTCCAGACTACGGCGGATCTCCTGCATTTGCTAGGGTTTTCCATCAACGTGCCGAAGTCACACCTGAGCCCCTCTCAGAAGCTCCTCTTCATCGGAGCGGTTCTCGATTCGGCGCAGTTCCGGGTTCATCCACCGGAACAGCGGGTCCGGGATATACAGGCCCTGATTCCCATCTTTCGGCCTCTATCCTGGGTTTCGGTCAGGCTAGTGTTGCGGCTTCAGGGGCTGATGGCCTCCTGCATCCTACTAGTGCATCACGCCAGGCGGCGCATGCGGGCTCTGCAGTGGGACCTGAAGTTTCAGTGGGCCCAGCATCACGGCAACCTGTCCGACCATGTCTTGATCTCGGAGGGCACTGCACAGCAGTTGCAGTGGTGGCTCACGGACTGCGATTGGGTCACGGGTAAGAGTCTCTCCCTACCCCTACCGGAGCATGTCGTAGTGACGGATGCGTCCCTCCTGGGATGGGGTGGCCATTTGGGAGAGGCGGAGATCAGAGGCCTCTGGTCTCCGGCGGAGTCTCGCCTCCACATCAACTTGTTGGAGCTGAGAGCGATCCGACTTGCACTGAAAGCCTTCCTTCCCTCTGTCCGGGGAAGTGTCGTGCAGGTGTTCACGGACAACACCACCGCCATGTGGTATTGCAACAAACAGTGTGGGGTGGGGTCGTGGACCCTTTGTCAGGAGGCTCTGCGCCTCTGGACATGGCTGGAACACCAGGGCATCACCCTGGTGGTTCAACATCTGGTGGGCTCTCTGAACGCCAGAGCAGACGAACTCAGTCGCCGGTGCATGATGGATCACGAATGGTGTCTGAACTCCGAGGTGGCGCAAGGTCTCTTTCAGCAGTGGGGAGAGCCTTGGTTAGATCTATTCGCCACCGACGAGAACGCGCAATGTCAGCAGTTCTGCGCGTTGGAATTTCCAAGGCGGCACTCGCTCGGCGACGCTTTTCATCACGAGTGGAGTTACGGTCTGTTGTACGCCTTTTCGCCTATACCACTTCTGCCCAGAGTGCTGAAGAAGATCAGGCGCGACCGGGCCCAAGTCATCTTAGTGGCTCCGGATTGGGCACGAAGGTACTGGTA
Source organism: Triturus cristatus (assembly GCF_964204655.1). NCBI lineage: Eukaryota > Metazoa > Chordata > Amphibia > Caudata > Salamandridae > Triturus > Triturus cristatus. The sequence continues at coordinate 1,150,682,642 of NC_140583.1, read as the reverse complement.
TCCCGAGCTACTCAGTATGTTGACCGATCCTCCGATACGTCTGCCCCTTCGGGAGGATCTTCTGTCGCAGCAGCAGGGGACGGTCCTCCACCCGAACCTGTCCAGCCTCCACCTCCATGCGTGGAGATTGAACGGCGGTAGTTGATGCCATTTGACTTGCCTCCTGAAGTCTGTGATGTCATTCTGGCAGCCAGGCGTCCCTCCACAATGACGGTATACGCCTGCCGGTAGAACAAATTTGTGGCATGGTGCACAGCAAAGGCTGTGGATCTCCTTTCCGCCCCTCTTTCTGAGGTTCTCCTCTTTCTTCTTTCTTTGGCCCGGCAGGGCTCTGCTCTGGGCACCTTGAAAGGTTATCTTGCTGCCCTCTCTGCCTTCTTACGGCTTCCTGATCAGCCCTCTCTTTTCAAGTCCCCTGTAGTGTCACGCTTTCTTAAAGGCATTACTCACACGTTCCCTCCTGTCCCTTTTGTAATGCCTCAGTGGGACTTGAATCTTGTCTTAACATTTCTGATGTGCGCTCCCTTTGAGCCACTTCACAATTGTCCTCTTTGTCTTCTAACTCTTAAGACTGCTTTCCTGGTAGCCATCACCTCGGCTAGACGGGTGAGTGAGCTCCAGGCTCTATCGTCCAAGCCTCCTTTCTATCTGTTCATCCGGACAAGGTTGTCCTTCGGCCTCGTCCTTCCTTTCTACCGAAAGTGGTGACCCCCTTTCATCTTGGGCAATCTGTCACCTTGCCCACCTTCTTTCCGCCTCCGCATCCTTCCAAAGAGGAAGAGCGGCTCCACCGTCTGGACCCAAAACGTGCGCTCTCCTTTTATTTGGACCGCACAAAACAGTTCCGAGTGGACGACCAGCTTTTCGTTGGCTACGTGGGTGCAAAGAAGGGAAAAGCTGTGCACAAACAGACCATCTCCCGGTGGGTCGTTTTGTGTATAAAAATCTGTTATTCCTTGGCAAAAAAGGACCCTCCTGTTGGGCTGCGAGCCCATTCTACTCGGGCCATGGCGGCTACTACTGCTTTGGGACGGGGAGTCCCTTTGCAGGACATCTGTCAGGCGGCGACGTGGGCTTCGCTGCACACGTTTGCCAGGCACTATTGCCTAGACAGCCAAGTCCGGAGGGATGGCTTCTTTGGCCGTTCTGTCCTCCAGGACTTTCTGGTGTGATCTTGGTTCGCAGACCCACCACCGGGGTTGGTATTGCTTGGGTATCTATTCTAAGGTGAGGAATCTAACTAACGTGTTTCTTTCAGATGAACAAGTTACTTACCTTCGGTAACGATGTATCTGTAAGAAACATTAGTTAGTTAGATTCCTCACCGACCCACCCATCCTCCCCGTTCTGCGAACTGACATCTAGGGTTAAGGTTATTCCTTTCAGGGCCCTAGATTTTTTGGCACCAGTGTGGGTCTCTTGCATGGCTCTGCGTTCCTGGTGCGGAAAGCTATGTACAAGAACTGAGGTCAGCGCGCGAGGGCGGCGTCTAAGTACTCCGACGACGTCATTCCGGCGCACGACGCCGACGACGGACGCGGAGCCGCAGACGACGCCTAGCGACGCGCAAGGGGTATTGCTGACGAAAAATCTTCCGGATCCAGTCTGACGCCTGGGGATATTCTAAGGTGAGGAATCTAACTAACTAATGTTTCTTACAGATACATCGTTACCGAAGGTAAGTAACTTGTTCTTCAGCATGACATCTGCCTGTTGTGACCAGGACTGGGGCCTGAGAGTCTGCCAGCTTCCCTGCTGGGTGAAGGAACATCACTCAAGAGAATCAAGAACATTCACCCTGGAGCTTGGAGCACCAGCTTCTGCCTGACCCAATACCACAGGACCCTGTGAGGAGGAGATCAGGTGGTGGTACAAGGTCCAGTGGGAAGCCTGCTGAGGTGATCCCGTGAGTGGAGTGTGAGATTCTGGTCTGTTGAAACCACTGCACCGATTGGGCCATTTGTCTGTGTGCCCGGTTCATTACCGCTGTATGCCAGATGGTGGCCACAGTGAAGCTTGATGGCCATCACCCTGGCGCATCACTGCAATGAAAGGAGGGCATTGCTGTGACCTGAAGGGGCTGTCACTTAAACTTAGTGTTGGCAACTTGCTTAGATGTCTTCTTGTGTAAATGGGGGATAACCATGGTCATTAGACAGGGAAGTAGGACTCAAGAGCTGACCCGTATAACACTAGTGTGCCTGCTTAATGAAGACTGTATAAAATGTGTGCTGTGCCATGGGAGAAAAGCGTGGTCACTACATTCAATATTTTTTTGTATGCGCTTTATTATTGGTGGTACAGGAAATCACAATAAATGTTTGTCCCTTTCTTGTGTTCTTCTTCTCACAGGGTCTTTCAATTCGATCCCTCTGGTAAGCCCCGTCAGCCGTTGTCCCTTGGACAGAAGTAAAAGGCTCAGGTAAGTGTTTTTATTTGGTGCTTTACTCAGGGGGATATGTGAGGGATAAATGATTGCTACCCAAAAAAAAAGACGAAGCCTGTTCCTTTTGTCTTTCCTTTCCATCTCACTAGTTTCCCTTTTTCTGGGTCCCTTTCACCCCTCTGCCTCCCCTCCCATCCCTCTCTGCCTCAGCCCATTTCCAAATGCCCCGTAAGCGCCCACGCACCTGGAAGAGCCACGTCCCTCCAGGGCCGTGGTGTGGTAACTCGGCGTCCTTCGATGAGGTCTGGTCTCCCTCTGCTTCGGCTTTTCCTCCTCCTCTGGGTGCAGGCGCTCTGCTCGCTGACAGGCTGAGACCTGCCCTGGGCTTTGGTTCTCTCTCTTGAAGGGCAGTTGGATCTTCTCCTTTCTTTTAGACTTCTCCGCTGGTTTCTTCACTTCGCGTTCCCATCCTGCGTATAGCTGGTTCAGCTACCGACCAACCCGATGCGCTCTCCGCTCCGCCCTCTTGAAGCGTGTCGTTTGTGACGTCCGTCCTCAGGTCCGTCTTAAAGGGGCTGCCTGCCGTTTCCCCTTTCTCCGCTTCTTGCTGACAGTAAAGCGGCCAGGTGGTAAAAGGGGACTGTGAATACAGGAGGGGAAAGATGTATGAAGGGATGACATTGCATTCCTTCTCCTCTATCCCACCATCTGATACAGGAGCTATCTGACACACTCCACCCCATACGTTTCCCGATCGTTGAAATGAGAGATGCGTGAAAGAAAGTCGGCATTGCTGTTATCGGACCCTTTTCTATGACAGACCTCAAATGAGTAGGGTTGCAAGGCCAAAACCCACGTGAGAACACGGGGATTATTCCCTTTATTGTGACTCATCCACAAGAGGGGGACGTGATCAGTGTACAGGATAAAAGGAGACCCTTCCAGATAGTGCAACTTCTCTACAGCCCACTCTATAGCCAAGTACTCTTTTTCAACTGTAGAATATCTCTTCTCCCTTGGAAATAATTTACGGCTGATAAAGAGGACTGGGTGCTCTAGGCCTTCTTTTGTCTGTTGGGAAAGGACGGCCCCCAGACCTATATTCGAGGCATCTGTTTGTAGGATAAAGAAATTGGGTGAAATACGGATTGGGCTGGAGGTTAAGGCACGTTTAAGTTCATGGAATGCCTTTCTGGCCGCTTGAGGGGGGTTCACTAGGTCTTTGTTCCTTTTTTCTTTCTTCAATAGGTCGGTTAATGGTGCTGCTATTTCAGAATAATTGGGTACAAATCGGCGGTAGTAGCCTAGTAAGCCCATAAAGGATCTAATGCCTTTTTTGGTGGTAGGGAAGGGGGTGTCTAAGACTGCTCTCACTTTCTCCTGTTGGAGAGTGATAACCCCATCCCCCAACAGATAACCCAAATATTTGACTTTGGTGAAGCCTATTCTGGACTTTTTGGAGTTCAGTTGGAGCCCTGCGGTCTTAAGTGCTTGGAATACATTCCCACAATGGACAAGATGATGTTCCCAGTTAGGACTGAATATTATAATATCGTCTATGTAGGCTGAGGAGTACTCTTGGTGTTGGGAGAAAACTTTATTCATAAGCCTTAGGAACGTCGCTGGTGCTCCATGTAACCCAAAAGGCAAGACAGTGAACTCGTATAACCCATTAGGAGTGCTAAAGTCGTTTTTTTCTTGATCTTCCTGTTTAAGTGGCACCTGCCAATAGCCTTTTGTAAGATCATGTGTGGTTATGTATCGGGCTTCGCCTAATTTCTCAATGAGCTCATCGACTCTTGGTAATGGGTAGGAGTCAAATTTCGAGAAAGCATTGACCGCTCGGAAGTCTATACAAAAACGAATGGAACCGTCCAGTTTCAGAACTATGACAATGGCGGAAGACCAGTTACTGTTGGAGCATTTTATGACTCCTAGTTGTAACATGCTCTCTATTTCGGCAGCAACTGCCGCTCTCCTAGTAGCTGGTATCCTGTAGGGGCGTTGTTTTATTACTTTGCTTGGCAGGGTAACAATGGCATGCTCGACTATTGAGGTTTTTCCTGGAATATCGGAAAAGATGGGGGAGAAGGACTCTAAGGGGGGCTGAAGGGAAATCTTTTGTTCCTCTGTTAGATGTTCATATATGGGCAATTGGGTCACCGTTGAAGGAACAGGTTTGGAGTCGGACAAAATGTAATGGGTGTCTATGGGGAGGGGTCCCAACTATTTCTTTAGTAGGTTGATATGGTATATCTGGGTTTTGTTTGAGAAAAGGCATAGCCAGTAAGTAGTGAGGCCTATCCTTTCAACAACCTCATATGGTCCCTTCCATTCTGCCTGTTTATGGGGTATAGAGGAAGGTAGGAGTAAGAGCACCCAATCATGGACCTGTAACTGTCGCCACCTCTTCCCTTTGTTGTAGGACAGCTGCTGGCTTCTTTGAGCATTTTCTAAGTTGTCATGAGCAAAATCTCTCAGTTTCTGTATGCAGTTTCTTAGGTTTTGGGTATATTCTAGAAGATTTTGTGTATCTTCTTGTTTTTCTTGTTCCCACGCTTCTCTTGTCATTTCTAGCAAGGTTTGTGGTTGTCTCCCGTAAAGAAGTTCAAAGGGAGAACAACCCAAGCTTCTCTGAACCGACTTCTAATAACAAAGAGGGCGAGGGGCAACAACATATCCCATTCCGTCCCTTCAGTGGTTAACATTTTTTTCAGGGTTAACTTTAATGTGGTTTTGTATCTCTCGCACAGACCATCTGTTTGAGGGTGATAGGCCGAGGTTCTTATTTGGGTAATATTCAAGGTTTTACAGACTTGTTTCATTAAATGAGAAACAAAGGGGGTACCCTGGTCTGTCAAAATCTCTCTGGGAAATCCTACCCTCGAAAACAATTCGAGCAGCTTTTCGCTAATGTTTTTCGTGTTTGGTGTCCGCAGGGGAAAGGCTTCCGGGTATCGGGTTGCGTAGTTGACAATAACCAGTATATAGATATATCCTTTTTTTGATTTTGGGAGAGGACCTACTAAATCCATACTTATCCTCTCAAAAGGATTATCAATAATTGGTTGGGGTTGTAAGGGAACGGGAGGGGGTTTATAGAGGTTCTTCTTCTGACATATTTCACACTCCCTGCAGTATTTGTCTACATTGGCGTATATCCCTGGCCAATAAAACTATCTCAACACGGTCTGAGTTGTTTTTTTTCCGGCCCACTATGACCTGCTAGAAGGTGGGAATGGGCAAAAAATAATATTTGTTCGCGAAATCTCTGGGGGACCACTAGCTGTGGGGGTTTGTCTTGTTTTCCTATCCGGTATATTAAATTGTTTTTGACAATGAATGAGGGGAACGAGGGCGGTATCACTGGGTTCTTTGCTTGTTGCCAGGCATTCTGGAGGGTTGGGTCTTGGATTTGAGCGTACTGAAACGACAGGCCTGAAAGCCAGGGGGATTGTGTGAGCAACGTATAAGGGGGCGTAGGAGTCTCCCTCAGTGTTTTTTTAAGTAAGAAGATGAATTCTGGGTTGTCTGTACCCAAAATGAGTTGTTCGGGTAAGTTGTCCAACACTCCCACTCTAACTAAGAGAGAATTGGCATTGGGTAACTTGATGGGGACTTTGGCTATTGGATATGTGCTGATGTCACCATGAGCACAGCGAATAGGGGTCTTTTTCTCCCGGCAGATCTGAAAGTCTTTCACCAACGTGCTTTGTACGATGGACTGCCTACAACCCGAATCCAACAAGGCCGTTAAATTTTTTCTATTGAGCGTAAGACTTACATAGAAGCCAGAACCCTTTTCTTCCGTGTACAGGATGGTTTTGGGTATACAACTGACATCCATTAGCTCCTCCGTCAACTTCTTTTGGGAACAGGTCCTGGCTATATGACCCCACTCCCCGCACTCATAGCATTGGGGTCCCCTGAATGGAACGGTATCACCTCTTGAGGGCTTGTCCTTCAGAGGCTCCTGGAATGGCCTGATGGTATTCTTTTCATTCCGCATGCGTCCTGTGGCATATCGTGAGGACCTATCGGGTTCAAAAGCTAGTGTCTTTGGTTGGGCCCGAGCAAATTACGTTGCCAAATCTACGGCTTGGTCCATGGAGAGATGTGGCTGTTGACGCAACCACCTTTGGGTAGGTGTTGACAAGGCCTCAAGAAACTGCTCCAGATAAATGATTATTTGTTCCTTGCTGTTATATTGGGGTCTTAACCACTTATCCGCAGCCGCCTTTAACTTAAAATACAAGGTCTTGGGGGTATCCCCAGGGTTACCTCGTTCCTTACTGAATCTTGCCCGATACGCTTCAGGGATCCATTCCCAAATGGTCCAGTTTGACGATCTTGATGTCCTTGGAAGGAGCGTTTTCTGTGGGGTTAGCCACTTGGTACGCAGCCTGGGCCTCCCCGGTCAGCAAAGGGGCTAAAAAGAAAGGCCACTTCCCCTACGGCCATCCATAGGCTTGGGCAGCCCTTTCGATATTCGTAAAGAAGGCATTCGGGTCCTCACCCGGTTGATACTTCTGGAGGGATATGTGGGGGTGACCTGCATGTACCCCTTGGTGGCTCTGTGGGCTCGTGGGTGAATGCGTTTGACCTTCAGCAACCTTATGTATGCATTCAACCTGCTGGATGAGCGAAGCCTTGAACATCTCTCTGTCCGCTTGGGCTGTCGTCATCTGTCTCCCTAGAGCCCATTACAGCTTTTCTTGACCACAAATTAGTTGTTGTATTAGGTTTTCCATTATCTCGGACTAATGGAATTTATGCCCGCATTCTCCACTAATTTTGTAGAAAAGCGTGGTCAGGTAAAGGTTCACTACAGTCAATGTTTTTTTGTATGTGCTTTATTATTGGTAGTACAGGAAATCGCAATAAGTGTTTCTTGTGTTCTTCTTCTCACAGGGTCTTTCACTTTGATCCCTCTGGTGAGCCCCGTCCGCAGTTGTCCTTCGGACAGAAGGAAAAGTCTCAGGCAAGTGTTTTTATTTGATGCTTTACTCAGGAGGGAGATGTGAGGGATAAATGATAGCTACGCAAAATGTGAAGGGAGGGGGTGGAGGTTGGAGTAAAATAGACAAAGCCTGTTCCTTTGGGCTTTCCTTGCCGTCTCACTAGTTTCCATTTTTCTGGGTCCCTTTCACCCCTCTGCCTCCCCTCCCATCACTCTCTGCCTCAACCCCTTTCCAAATGCACTGTAAACGCCCGCGCACCTGGATGAGCCACGTCCCTCCAGGGCCGTGGCATGGTGACTCTGCGTCCCTCGATGAGGTCTGGTCTCCCTCTGTTCTGGCTTTTCCACCTCCTACAGGTGTGGGCACTCTGCTCGCCGACAGGCTGAGACCTGCCCGGGGCTCCGGTTCTCTCTCTTGAAGGGCTGTTGGATATTCTCCTTTCTTTTGGACTTCTCTGCTGGTTTCTTCGCGTTCCCGTCCTGCACGTAGCTGGTCCAGCTACTGACCAACCCGATGAGCTCTCTGCTTCGCCCTCTTGAAGCGTGTCGTTTGTGACGTCCGTCCTCGGCTCCGTCTTAAAGGGGCCGCCTGCTGTTTCCCCTTTCTACGCTTCTTGCTGACAGTAAAGCGGCCAGGTGGTAAAAGGGGACTGTGAATACAGGAGGGGAGAGATGTATGAAGGGATGACATCGCATTCCTTCTCCTCTATCCCACCATCTGATACAGGAGCCATCTGACAGCCATATTATAATTTGTGTTCGTAAATAGATACTACTTTTTACCTAAAAGCAAGCATTTGAGTGGACAGTCATTTATTGGGGTTGCTGGATGTATTTTTAGATGGGAGTCTCTGTTCACCCTGCACTTATCTCCTCCCACAGAAGCCTTGGACTGCTCAACCTGTGCCATCATTGAGAGTCGTGTGCTGAAGGGGTACTTGGCCCAGTTGCTCAGAACCCATTGTAGACTGGGACACGGTACATCAGGAGTAAAGACCTTGACCACCACAGTTTGACCCAGTAGCTCCTGAATGCCCGAAGGTCCTTTGAATGGGGTTCTGACAATCTACCACAATGTGTTTGAAGCCTTTCCTGTCACAGGCGCTAGGCGTAGACACAAACGTGGATTTTGGGTTAGGAAGATTTCCATGGATGGTGGCTGAATCTGGGCCACAATTCCACAGCTACTCACACCACCAAAAAGGGTTGTTTTTCATGACAGAAATGTCGCATTTTGGGGTTTTCCCTGTCACAGGCGCTAAGCCCAACAACACAAGTGGTGTATCAGTTTTAAAGGAAGAAGTGCAAAAATACTTGGTGGTAGGAGTTTGATGGATCCCCGCAGATTCTGGAACTTTCCACAAGACCACGGACTCCCTTAGGTGTTTAGTTTTGAGAATTGCTTAGGCTTGGTAGGTTTCCACAGGTTACGGTCGAGCCTGGGGCAACATTCTGGAGCTATCTACATCATTAAAAATGGTGGTTTTGCATGGCTGAAATGTGATGCCTTCAAGTTGTGTTTCAGGACCTTTCTAGTCGCTAGGCCCAGCCACTCAAGTGGGGTAATGTTTTTATTGGTAGAAGTGTGAGACACTGTGTTGGAAATGGCCCTTTTTGCAGGGTTATCCCTAAACTTTTAGCTTTTTCCTCCTATTTTTTCCTGACCTGGGTGTTTTGGTTTTAGGACTCTGGGCACTTTACCACTGCTGATCAGTGCGAAAGTGCATATGCTCTCCGTGTAATCTGTGTTATGGATTGGTGTTTCCATGATTAGCCTATTTGATTTATGTGTCAGTCCCTAGTAAAGTGAACTGCGTGTGCCAGGGCCCATAAATCAAATGCTGTTGGGGGGCTGCAGCACTGGATTGTGCCACCCATGCAAACAGCCCGTAAAGTGTAACTCTGGCCTGCCATTGCAGAGCCTGTGTACAGCCTGTGGCTGCCATGTCGACTTGGCAAGTGCACCCACCTGCCAGTCCCTAAACTTTCCCTTTTCTACATGTGAGTTGCCCTTCAGGTAGTCCCAAGATACCCCCATGGGCAGAATGCATTGTATGGGAAAGCTAGGACATACCCTGGTGTGTGTGGAATGTCCGTATAGTGAACTACAGCCCACTTAGTTTTTCACTATTGCAAGGCTACCTGTTCCCCATAGGCCAGAATGGGCAGTTTGATTATAACATCCTATAATCCTAACTGACCCAGGGAACAGGGTAGAAATTCGAGTTTAGTATGCCTGAACTCAGAATGATAAAATACATCTTTTAGTGAAGTTGGTTTTAACATTGTGTTTGAAAATACCACTTTTAGAAAGTAGGTATTTTCTTACCTAATCATCCAGCCTGCCTTTGCTAGCTTGTGTATTGTCTGTCTGGTTTGTGAGTGACAGGGGCTGGGGGAGACTCCAGGAGACAGGGTGAGTCAGCACAGGGTTGAATAGACCTATCTGCACATAGATGGGTGGGAGGAGTAGCACCTGGGTCTGAATAGGGCTGTGCCTGCCTTCCACAATGCTGGCTCCACCTCCTGTGGTGCGTCTGATGACCCTGACCCACACTGAAGGAAGAAGGTGCACACAGGCAGGATGCACCCAGAACTGGTTTGAACTAGGTGCAGGACCCTCTGCCTTCAGAGGACAAAGGATTTGGTGGTATAAATATTGGGGCCCAGACCCCAGAACTTTAGATTACTTCTGAACTAAGGAACCTGCCAGGAAGAAGAACCGGGAAAGCTGGAGGAGGAGTACTGCCCCTATGCTGCGTGTTGAGGGGTTGGCCTGCAGTGGTTGCTTCTCTCTTGGGTAGGGAAATGACTGGACTGTGCTTTCATCATCCTGCTGTTAGAGTTTCGTCCAAGGGCTTGAAGTAGAGCTTGCCTCCTGTTGGAAGTCTCAGAGAGAGAAAATACTTCAAAGAACTCTTTTGGGATCAAGAAGACTCCCAAGAAGAAGAGCTGGAGAAGCTGTGAGGAGGAACTACCAATTTGCAGTGTGCTTTGCTGTGTTGGCCTGCAGTGGCTGCTTCTGTCTTGGGCAGTGAAAGGACTGGACTGAACTTTCTGCAATCTAATTTTGTGAGTTTCTCCAAGGGCTTGAGGTAGAGCTTGCCCCCTGTTCAAGAAGTCTCAGGAACAGCAAAGACTTCAAGCTCGATGCCATCTACCACGCCTCTGCTGACTTCGTGTCCTGGAGGCACCGCAGAGGGCACCGCCACAACGCCAAACCGCGACCCTCGTCTCACTGATGACGCCTGCTGACGCCGCCACCGAGCCGCTGCTTGCAGCCTGACCTGTGGGCACCGCACTCCACACCACCTCGCTTCATGACGACGCCTTGGTATCCCCTACGATGTCGCTCCATGCCGGACTCGACGCCGCTGCTTGCACAATGGTTCGAGGGCACCGCTCGTAAAAGTTACACGATGCACCGCCCTCATCCATCATCGCAGCCTTGACCTACTGGCGTCGGTGCCATCGACTCCAGTTCGTCAGCCGACGACAGCGTTTCAGCAACGACGACACCGCCGCTGCTACACCGTGACCTGCCAGCACAGTGACGAGCACCGCCTTTATCTCACACCATGACCCTGGTCTTACAGACGACGCCATCTGACGCCGCCACCGAGCCATTGCTCGCACCGCGACCTGAGGGCACTGCACGCCGCACCACTGCACTTCGCACCGCAGAACCCGATGCCTGCCGACGCCAGCGCTCCTGACTTCAACAAAGAGGAGTTTGATCTGCTACGCGTGTGACTTAGAGGGCCCGACGACTCCTGCACCGACCTCCGGAACCGACGCCTGCAGACGCCGTGTTTTCGGAAGCTCAACGAGAGGTCATCGACGCCCTGCATTTCTGAAAGGTACAGTTTGCGGGTCTTCCCGACACAGTAGCTGGCCCACGACGCCGCGGTCAGCCAGAACTGTTTGGATTTGTTTGCTCACGATGCCGTGATAGCCCCAGACGGAGCTATCGACATCAAGGAACTGTTTTTGAAGGATATTTTGATAACTTTAGATTTTTAAGTACTGTATTGTGGATTTTTATCGTTTTTGTCTTGTCTTAAGTATATAAAAATATTGGATATTTTTCTAAACTGGTGTGGTGTCCTTTTGTAGTGCTTACACTGTATTACTGTTGGTTATGTGCAAATGCTTTACACACTGCCTCTGAGATAGATCTGACTGCTCATGCCAAGCTACCAAGGGGGTGAGAAGGGATTATTTTAGGAGTGTAACTCCCTTACCCTGACTAGGAAGAAGGGTCCCTATTTGGACAAAGGTGCAAGCCCTTGCTAACTAGAGACCCCCATTTCTAACACACTGGGTGGTAGGAATGTTTTAATCCCTGCATATTCCATAATTTTCACTTGCAGGAATGTAATTTTAGCCAAAGTCAGGGTTTGCAGTCTTGGTGGATAATAAAATGTAGTGGGATCCGCGCAAAGCATACCGCCCTGTACTCTCCTCAGTATCGAGTTTTAAGCAAGTTCTCGGTTTGGCAGTTTTCTCAAAATGGCCAACGAGCCCGGGATAAACCTCCACAGCTGCACACTTGGGGCCAAAAAGGAGTATTTTCAATGCAAGAAGTTTGATGTCACAACGTCACACTGGACTTCTCTGGGTGCCTCTTTTTCAGGAATGCTTGGATTTGAAGGTTTCTATGGATGGTATCTCCACGCCACGTTTTGGGGCCTTATATAGCGCCGTTGCTAGGCCCAGCCAAACAAGTGGGATTATGTTTTTATCAGGAAAAGTGTGGGACACAGAATAGTAGACCATTTGCTATGACCAATAGAGTTTTTCTCCATTTTTGATTTTCAAATGTAACCCTGTGCACAATAAAGAATCACATTTTGCAAAATGCCATCTGGTTCATTCAATGGTATGTTTCATTTTGAGGTGTCCAAATACCCACCATTCTTAATGTCAGTATCTAGGCCGCATTTAAAAAAAATACATAGGTTATCTTCATAACCATTTTTCATTCATTGAATTTTCCATATAAATTGCCTCATGGTCGGTATACAATCGAAAAATCATTACAAGCTGCAGCTCAGTTGTTGGCTTTGGATATCACATGTTTTTGGACATCCAACAAACACTATATATCCCTGCGACCAGAAAGGTCTGACGACGTAACTGCATGTTACCTATGTATGTTACTTTTGTAAATCAGCAATCAGGGCAAACATTAACAAAAGAGAATGTCACCAATTGCTATTTTTTCCTGCTTATTTTCATTGCTTCATATTTTAGCGATAGGAGTTTCTTTTGGAAAACCATGAGTAATCTACACAATGGCCCATACTGAATTTCATAAATGTATAGGTTTCTGGGTTCACCCATGGGCTTAACACCTGTTTCCAGCACAAACTGCAAGTAGGTTGAAACTGCAAAAAATAGGAAACATGGACTACCAGTTAGAAAATGCAAACACTGTGGTAAAGTGGCAAAAAGATTGGTTTTGTTTTACAGCTCTGCTTGTTCCTGAAAGCTGGGAAGATGGCAATCTTAGAACACCAAAGCTTTCGTTGATGCCATTTTTATAATAAATGGGCTTCTGGCCAGGGAGGACAGCTAAATCTTTTCTTAACTATTTATGAGTTGATCTGAAAACTATTGTAGATCGAATCTGGGTTGCCACACTTCTACTACTTGACCTATTGGCTGTCTTCGATAATACACCATGGTACTTTGTGTTGCGCCAACCAGTCCTCCGGATCGGGTTGATGATTGAGGGGTCCACCTCTTGATCTAACCAAGCCTGATTGCCGTAATGGCACAGGTCAGCGGAAGGATCAAGTGGGGGAAGGAAAGGAAGGGAACGCCAGGGAGGGAGATCTGTAAGGAGAAAGAACAGAACACACACTGGTAAGGATCACCTCAAACAAATGTAGGAATCAACATTCGTATTCTGGACCTGCTAGATCCCCTAGTCCCTATACCTGTAAAGGAAAATAATCATCCATTCTTAAGATGGCGACAGTAAAATAAAGTTGTTTGAGGTGGGCGAACCTTGCTTGTAGTGGGGTTTTTTCTGTAGTAACGAGAAACAAACAAAGATCAACCCCACAACATGACCCTACTCTGGGTAATTAGGCCCTACAGCATGAATCAGCACCTACCCTCCACTTGACTCCACCGTGCATCACAGGGGTAGAGCGTAGCCCCCTACCACTCGTATTAACCCCTGTTAAGATAGAGTCAGAGAAGACACCAATTAGACCCTACGACAAGGTGTTGCATCACAGTTACTGCAAGCCCACATCATGCATTCACCACACTCTTCCCCTCTTGTGCTACTGTCACCGGTAACTTAAATTGTGTATTTCATGCAATGCTGGCAGTGTAGAGCACTGCCCAATGAGTTTCTTTGGTCTGCGATCTCCGGTCGCAGATGACCGTCTAGTAGGACTATGGTCTTTTTCAGGCTATACGCCCCCACCCTGCCGGGCGACAACGCAGGCCGAACATATCCAAAGCGAGTGCCTCGCTCTCTCCGCCTGCCGACAAATGCAGGCCGATTAAATCCACAATGTTTCTTTCGAACTTTAGAACCACTAAGGTTCTCCCGCCAGCCTCTGTATGAGCGTCAGCTCCCACACGGAAATCCCGAAATACTGTTGGTGCAAGCACCCTTACCGTTCACAAGGTACCGGACCTGGGACAAGGATCGGTCGATGTCGACTCCACGAACGAATTTCCGACATCAGGGTGCAGCGGACTTCCTGCTTTATGCGTCTTGGTCGCGTAGTCTCGCGAGACGCGCTAAGCATCATGGGAGGTGTAGTTCTGGCGGCGCGGCGAGCGAACAACTTCGTTTCTCTGCCAGCGCTCGCCCGCTGGTTCATGACACTTTGATACTCAAATTAGAAGAAATTCGTATTGAAGGAAACATCTCGAACTGGATTTCTGAATACCTCAGCAACGGATCACACATTATCTCAGTACCTCATTTCAACTCTACACCATACAACACCAAGTCAGGAGCACCCTATGCACCAACCACATCACCACTCCTCTTCAACATATACATTAGTCCTCTCCCAGAACCAATCAAATGCTTTCATCTCACATGCACTTACTTTGCTGAGAATGCCCAGATTTTGTTAAAACTGAGGAAACCCAGCAACTCTGAAATTTCAAACCTGGGTGATGGACTTCTGGACATTATTTGGTGGATCATTTCAAACCACATTAATGTCAACACATCTAAAACTAAGATTCTGACATATGGAGATAGGAAACAGTATGTTTCAGAGTCAATATTGCACAAAGAACTGGGAGCAGCACCTACACATTTGAAAGAACTAAGACATCTAGGTGTTTTCATGGACTCAGCCTTTTCTATGGATCTTCAAGTTATCCAACTAAATCAATCTGCATGTCGAACTCTTCAAACATGGCACTAGTTATTCCCTTAGTTGACAGCTCAGATGTTCCAGGCAACTATCTTCCTCATCATATCCTACTTGAATTCCTCCTATGGCTTGTATCGGGGAGTCTCAATTTTAGTTATGGGACACCTTCAATGAATTTAAAATGCAGCATCAAGAAAACCTCTACATGTAAATCTACAAGCCCACACCACCACCTTCTTAAATACCCTTCACTAGATCCCTGCAGTTAGAATATCTACTATCAAAATACATTTGCAGACAAGGAAATGCATGGAAACTGATCCATTTCTCTACAGTTGAAGTTAAGACATACACTCAAAAATGGACACTATGGGCGAGACTTACTAACATTTTGCATCATGGCTGCACTACTTTTGTGGCACACCCATGACACAAAATACTAGTAACTATTTACAAAACCACACAAGGGGCAATTGGCAATGCCTTCCACGGCTTTGTTTGCACTGCATTGCGTGTCATTCTGAGATATTTTCCATGGGTAGAACATGGGTGTTCCCATGCACCCACCGATGGACTTTACACAATCCCAGATTTACAATGGTTTGTAAACGTGTGATTGCATGAAATCGCTATGCCTCCCAGAGATGGCCTAATGAGGAAAAAAAAATGTTCTCACTATTTTCGATTTCTGTGTGTGCTGTAATCTGCAGCCCACAGAAATAGGAAAATGCCTCGAGATTGTTTTTGTGTAGGAAGGTATCTCTTCCTGTACAAAAACAAATCTCCTTATAACGCAGGCACACTTGCACCATAGTGCAAGAGTCTATGATATTGGTGCTAGGCTGCCTGAAGTGTTCCAGGAGTATGAGAGAGCAGAAGTGCGCCATACCTGAGCAGATATGGAGCATTTCTGCTTGCTCACTTTCACGCTGTGTAGTACAGCAAGTTGCCTTGCTACACTGCGTTGCGTGAAAGGTTTGTAAATCTGGCCCCAAATGCCGGATTAGCACCCCAAATAATCATGCGACCTTATAGGAAAAAAGATCATTGGGGGTAACTTCTCGGTGCAAAAGGGCAAATTATGGAACTTACTTCCTGCAAGGATGCAAGCCATGGATACCCACATGGAATTCAGCACAGTGGTAAACGCCCAACGCTTTCCAACACTATTCTAAATGGAAATGACAGACTGATATCTCTATACTACCTCAAGACTAATCAGCACAAGCAAACATAAGCCAATACACATGAAGGAGAGTGAAATATCTTCCAGTTTCATCCAGTACAAGGACAGACGGACAACAGGCGAGATATGGCTCAATGGCATAGTCAACCACTGTCGAAGGAATCAAAACTGGTCTTACAAATAAATAATCGGAACTTGTAAATGACAAGAACTAGAATTCCTTTCAAAAGCAATAAAAATGTAATATTTTACTCCAAATAAAGAATTTTGCAGAGACCTGGGTATTTGTAGATAAATGGAACATTAAACTACACCCTGCATATCTAATGTACAGCAGGCGCTCCTGGCATGAGCAAGACTCTATGAACCAAAATAACTTTTTGTCCCTACATTTATGACCTCCTGCCACCCAACTGATTCAGCTAAGACGTATAACAAACTGTTACTGAATGGCATGACAACCAGACTATGAACAATATGACAACAGTAGTGCCCAGATGCATGGTAATATCACTTATAGTGTGATGCACCCACACAACTCAAATACATTACAATTTAAGAACCCTAACCCTTGAAAGGTAACATTGGCACACATACAGTTAGTAACATCAAGGTATTTATTGAGCTTTCAGTGCTAAACTCTGAATATTGCTGGCCTTGAGGTCATGAGTCGATCCCAGGCATCACGGGTACACCTGATGGCCATGAGAGTCAATGCACTAAATGCCAGGGGGAGCGGAAGTGACATCACATACTCTTTGATCTCGCTCATATCACAAGAAGTGACATCATATGACCCTTGAATCTGATTTTTTTTCTTCAGGAAGGCATGTCACATGACCTGACATCGCATCAATTGAGGATTTGCATTGGATAATATCACAAAGTAATGAAAAGTTGCGCTATGGGCATGCAACCTTCCATGGGTTTTGACACAAATACCTATCTATAAACATTGGTCAAAAGGAATTTGCACCAAAACCTTCAGCCTTCTTGAGGCAGGCATAAGGAGGAGAACGTTTTCATTTCTTCTTGCTTTTCATTTTTGCATAAGTGCTCTGCTGCACAGCACACATACAAAATGGAAAATGCCTTGAATCGTAGCTTTTGTAATGGAAGGAACCCCTTCTAGTAAAAAAAAACCTACGCTTCAGAGAATTCACACAGCTTGCACTCTGGCACAAGGGTATGTGCGTTAGCGCATGGCTGCCAAAAGTGCACTGGGAGAAAAACAAATTGCCCTCTTTGACGCAAAGCAGCGCAGCAACTTTCGTGCAGCATTGCTTTGTGTCAAAGATACCTTTACATCTGGGACACAGGCTCACTCACTGCTTGTCCCTTTCACTCATGAACACATGCACACACATACAGAAACATTTGCTTACACATACGCACGATTTCTCACTTAAACATGCTCTCAACCACGAGCATGCATACAATATACTCTTAAAACAATTTTTACTTAGCTCAGCTTCCACCACAGGTCCTAGGTGTGCTCCATTTTTTATTACACTAGCAATAAATGATAGAATATTATTCACAATTAGCATAATGAGAAACAGACAGCCAAAAGGATGTGGTCCGTCGGCTTAAACTGCCGACTTTGGTGCAGGAAACCAGGGTTCGAGCCTCGAGGTCGCGTCCACATCCTGTGATTCTGGGCAAATCAATTAATCTCCCAGTGCCTGAATATGTAATGTAAATACGGTGCTCATGTACAGCGCTCCAATAGTTCGCGCTATATAAAAGATGCAAAAAAAAAAATAAGGATTGCGGAGTGCCCAAGTGTCCCGTGCGCCGATTTTTCCACTCTTGGGGTCAGGGATAGCAAGGGGAAAGCCAGGGGTGGCAGCTGCGACCACTGACGACCCCTAAATGCGGTCCACTATTCATGCATACATATGTCATCGGTTCGGGGAAATGGATCCTTAGCTCCCTCTGCAGCTAACATTTTTCTGTTTTTAAACTGTGAAATATCTGCTAAAAGCACTGCAAACACATTTTCATATGCGCATAACTACTAAGACGTTCCCATCCAGGGATGTTGAAGACGTCAGGACTTGTTAAATTTTAACAAGTCCTGACGTCTTTTAACAAGCACTACTACAATCAACACATATTTATAGAATGCTAATTTGCGATTATTCTTTAAACATGTCATGTTGCAGGGTCTCTCATGGCAGTGCTCCTTTGAGCCGCTGTATAGTTAAGGTGGAAATTATCTAAGTAAATAAGAGAGTGGAGTCAATCAGAACCGCGTCCTATTCTTCAACCCTATGACCTGCACAAAGGTCAGTAAGTAAAAGGCGATGTTTCGATTTGGGACGCGGACTCTGGAAAAAAACTGACATGTTGTACACATCTGCGCAGTTCCGCCATTTTGTATATTTCCACTAGATGGCATTGTTGTTACGCGGATTGATTAATTTCCTCTTTGCTGCATAGCTGAGTCAATGCAGGTTTTTAGTCAGACACGATAGTTTATCAAGCAACATCAAGCTGTTCTACTGTGAAGCTCAGTGCGGTTGCACGGATGCATGTACTGTCTTAAGATTTGTTTCTAACGCATATGAATTGAAAGCACACTATATAACAATTTAGCGATGACACACAGAGATGTTTTAAGGCGTGGGCAAAGTGGGCCCTGGCCCAGGGCCCCAGCCTTTCATGGGGCCTCCTGATGCAGTCAGCTCTGTTCTGCAGTGAGTCTTGCCCTGCTGACCTTCAATAATTCTTAAACAGATCGTTTTAAACACCGTTTATCTTTAATTTAATTTTAATATTGGTGCTGTGTGGGAGTCTATTTTAGACATTTTGCAGAGAAATGTTTGTTTTTCAACACTGCAAAATCCATTAAAAAAAGTTTCTTTTAGTTCAAAACAGGACCTCTCAAATGAGAAGTGGCTGAAAGTTAAGAAGATTATTTGCAATAATATTAGTGAGCTGCTGTAGTATATTCCAGTATTTAAAAAACTATTATCCTTGAATATTTGATGTACACTCATTTAGAATTTGGACCAGTGGGACTGTGCACTGTCAGTGACCAAAGCGGGCATGAAAGAGCTGAAATTGGGTCATGAAACCAAAGATGTTCCTAACAGGGGCCCCCATATTACATTTGGCCCAGGACGACCGGAATACTTAAAATGCCCCTAATGACACATCTCGGGGGCGGACATCAGACTTAGTACAAATTTACAAGATGTTCCGGAGGCGTGGCAAGATTCCAGTGTCCTTAATGCAAGCAAGGAAAGTGCCCCCATTCCTATGTTTGAGAGTAAAAAACAGGTATAATTTAGGTACAGTGGTCTAATCATAGGTCTGAGTCCTGGTGCCTGATTGATAACTAGCTGGGGTGTGTTCTAAGACCAAGACAAGCTAATATTTCAGCATTGGTGCAGGACTTGACAGGAGCGCTCCAGTGCTGTGTAAACTGTTACATGGACGGGAACTGTAACCGACTGTAAGAAAAGGTGCAGTATGAGAAGTGTAATTTTAATCCCATCTGAGATACCATAGCAGTGCATCATAATCATGGGTACTCGGTACTCGAACATATTCTGTGTGGTTAACGTTACAAAGGAAATAGGAGTATTGCATATTTAAAGTACTCCACTTGAAGATTTTGTGTATAGAACGGGACTAATAAAGTTCTATGCATCATTTACATATTAATGTGACAGGAGAAGTTAATGTAAAATGTGTCTCATTGTGAGATTTATAATTTAGAAATGTGTATATCATTTATGCATGTAACAAGGATTAATTTAATGCAGGTTCATTTAGAATGACATCTTCGTAATCCTTTACAATTTATTAATGTATTAAGAAGTTGCATTTATTATGTGTGTAGAAATGTGCATGTATTCTATCACTCTTTGCACTGCTAAAGTTGACTAGGGTGGGCCTCTAGAAACCTGTTAGTTCAAGCTTGCATTAAAAGCCTAACCTGTAATCCGTATTTAACCTTCAACATAGAGTGCATTTGCTTGTATTTTTGTTTCACTGCATTTATGGACAAAGCCTCATTAGTTAGCATGGAAGGGTTTTGTTTTCATTAGATAGCAAGGTATGTGAAGAAAAGTTGACAAGGAGAAGCACGATAATGGGCGAACGACCTTTACAACTTGGTCGTTACACCACGATACCTTTACATCGCGGTCTTTACAACCCAAGTCGTTACAACGACTTGCGCTGGATGGCGCTATACACTAAAGAATAGTATGATTTACTACTTCCCTACCGTTCCACACACTGGAGTTGGAATAGTAAATCATACTATTCCTAAGTCCAGCGCCTCTGGCGCAAGTCGTTGTAATGACTTGCGTTGTAATAACTGTGATGTAACGTACCACAATATAAATGATCATGTTGTAACGTCACATATTCACGGTAATGAGCAAGGAGGAAAGTTTTCATTGAGGAGGAGAAGAATGGCCAAGGACGAATGAAGTTGCAACTTATCGATGTAGGAAAGGTGGTGCGAGTATCCACGGAAAATTAATAGCTAAGAGTTACGTGGTATTATCTGCCCTGAATGCAACTGATATTTTATGCTGGAATGTAGTGAGGGACAGGAGAGACGTCTTAGGATTTCACCAGGAGCAGATCTATGCGTCTGCTTGTGTGGCTTTATGCTACTTGTCCCATAGTTGGAGTGCCTTCTTCTGAAGACTCTGACCACTGTCACATTTCTGATGTCACCTTTACTAAATGCTTTAAGTTTGAGTTACCCCTTTTAAGGTAGTGTAGGGAGAGATAGCTTGCTTATGCTTACTTTCTAGAACCATCTCATACAGTTTAATGCTCAATTATTTTTCTTGATTATTTGCATCGCTATCATAGAGTTAGTTATCTGCTTTGTATTATATAGAGTAAATCTCTTCAGGAGATTTGGACTCATTCTGTTCATCCTGTATTGCTATAAGATAATGTTGAGATTGGTCTATATTAATTTGTTTCTAGATTTATAATTAAATTAGACTAAACTCAGATTAATTTGTTGGGTGGATCATTGTGTGATCACGTAGGTTACACTGTATTGAGATCTTAACACATGATTGTTTTCTCCCTTTACCCCTCTCATGCTGCTATCAAGACCATTGGCGTAGAGATAAGTGTGTAAATGGGCCCAAGCTCCAGTTCAGTGCTGGGGGTGGGTGGTGCATGGCCAGCAGTATTGTTTGCATAAGTGGCACAACTAGACCTGTCCTCTGCAGGGGGGGCCTCACACAAACGTCAAGAAATGGCGCGGAGTTATTCTTAAAGCCAAGGTTTCACAATGCTTATGTATGACATTTTCATGGTTTTAATGTCCGTAGAAGTGACACTTCAATGCCAAATGTGAGATATTTTGTGGGACATTATATCATGAGTAAAAGTAAGCATTCAATGCCATGTAATGAGCTCACTATTAACCCCTTCGCTGCGGCGGGAATTCCGCCGCAGCGCTGGGGGGGGTTGGGGGGCAGCGCGGTGGCGCTGTGCTCATGACGGAGCCACTCCGTCATGAGCCACGGTTGAGCTGTGCTCATGACGGAGTGGTTCCGTCATGACTCCGCCCACTGCGCTAATCGCCCGCACAGGCGGGGAATCAGCGCAGCGTGGGCGGAGCGACGGCCAACGGCCGCAGCATGACGGAACCACTCCGTCATGAGCACACGGCACCCGTGGCTCATGACGGAGTGGTTCCGTCATGAGCGGGGAAGGGGTTAAAAATGTGTCCCTTTTGAGTAATACGTAGATCTAGAAAGGGCTTAAAACTGCTCCTAAAATGGAAGGCCAGTATCAAATACTGTGTGAAATACAATATTAAAATACACAAGTAATTAAATCCCCTGGGCCAACTAGGATTCTAATCTTTTTCTCTCTAGACACATAGACATACACATACAGGTTGCAAATTGTAAAAAATAGCATTTTCTACAGAGTACTTTAACATGCATATTTATCTTTGGTTTTAAGGCGTGTGCCGTTATTTCACATTATATGAATTAACTGATGGTGAAGACCAACACAAATAGTCACCAAATAAACCACAACAATGACCTCACCCACAGCACTTATGAGTTTGTGAACTGTCTGATGGACTCAAATGTCCTAACCATGACTAATAGGCAAGATGAGCAAGCAGACAGAGCTTTTGAATCTTTGAGTGTATGGAGGCCACCAGGCATATGTCACGTGACTGTGCTGATTGCAGATAGGCAGGCAAGCCTATCTTGTCCTTGGAGGATGGTGATCATTTACTCTAACTATAAATGGTGCGGACTGTAGTGAGGGCAGCTGCTCTGGCATTATGCTTTGAGGGGCAGCTAACCTTGAGAGGTATGGGAAAAAAAACAGCCCAAGCTATATGTGGGCTATTTTTGGGCTGGTTGTTGTGCTGGTAGCCCAAAATTAAACTTGCCATTTCACTGCTCCGGCCACCATTTTGGGAAAGAGACACGGTGGCCGGTGCACAGTGAGCATTTTTGTAATAGAGAATTTCTTTAGCATGGGAATAGCATTTTGGTAGACAAAAGAGCGCGGGAAGCCATGCTCCTGCTGGAGGAGGCAGGATCCATGTATCTGATCACGACAAGCACGCATTTAGCTGCACACCCGGTGCATCATGCAGCGGGCAGAGTGGCTGCACCAGTGTTCGCGTGCTCTGACAAACATGGGAAAGAGAGCACCAGGGGCCGCTTGAGAATAAGGAGAGCGGACCCTGGCTCAGTGTGTGCAGTGTGAGTGGCACCACATGGTGGCCCGTGCTGGAAATTATAGTTAAAAAGGGGTAGGGCCTACACCAGCGTGCGGCAATGGCTGGGGCCCAGTGGGAGAATGTGGTGGGGGCCAGGTGGAAGGCTGCCTCCTCCCATGACAAGGCCTCAAGAGAGAGCAGGATCAGGGGGAATGGAGAGAAAGGGAAGGGGCACCAGCGCTGGAGGTGCAGGGAGAACAGTGAGGCAACAGTCAGGGGGCGGGCCCTTGGGCCCGGGCCCATTTTACATGAGGCAGGGCCCAAGGAGGGTGATGGTGGACTGGGGGAAATGAAGAAACTTTGGGGGCACTGGAGGGATCCTGGGGAGGGCACCGGGAGTGCAGCACGTGGCACATGTGGGGTTGAAAGAGGAGCGACGGGCCCTCAGGCAGGAGGAGAAATTTCAGTAGGGTCTGAGTGGTGGTCCAGAGGGGAGCGTGAGCGGTGCGGTTGCTCTTAGAGTCATTGTGAAAAGGGGGGTGGTTAGAGAGTGCACCATTAGGAATGCAGTCATGTTAGTTGGAGAAGGAAGGGTGGAGGCAGGCGGGTGAACCAGTTTCACCATGGCAGCAGGGAGGCTTGTGGGCGGGCGGGACAAAGACGATGTTCGGGTCCCATGGTGGGCCCAGCTACTGCATTGGTGGCAACCATGCTGGAGGGGAGTGATGGGGAGGAGCAGGACAAGGGTGAGGGGGTGAGGATGGGACACTTCAGAAATGGGAGGTCAGGAATCCCCGCAAGGTATATTCATGCAAGGGTCAGGAGTGAGGTGTGACCCAGGCATGGCGTGGAGGGCACTCAGCGGGGGTGGTGCAGATGAGCTCTTCAGAGGGCGTTTGCCTGGGCAGGTCGACAATGTTGTAGTGTGCCAGGGACAGGATGGCGGGGGCACTGGCTCTCGGTTTCAGATCAGGGTGCTAAGCAGGCAAGCAGTGACACTAACCCTGGTACCCCGGACCTACCTTTATTCCTCAAAGCTCATCAACACAGTGGTTATGTAGACTCTGGATAGCTTTATATAATGCATTGGCCCCAAGAGGAAGAGATGGTAGGGTCTAGTGCGGCCATCCGGATGCCAACTTGGGATGGTGAAGACGCTGCTATAAGAAGATCTAGTGTGACCTCTGCAGTACAGCAACCCAGAAGAGTTGCTACAGCCCCAGGACAGAGGCGGCCACACGGAGCAACGGCAGGTGAGGACACAGATGGGAGCATGTATTACGGCCCCTGGGCACCCTTCAGGTGATGTATAGGTGCATTTTTGTCCGAATCAAAGGTCATGGTACCCACAAGGGCCGTAGATGACTTTGAAACTCATCATCAGCTGGACTATGATGAGATGAGTCTTGAAGAAGGTGAAGTGCTAGAGGATGAGCCCCTGGGGGTGGAGAAACGCAGATGTTGGCAAAGCGGTGCATATGAGGGGGTTCCGATTACATTGTACCTAGTATGTTACAGGAGAGTAATGACAATCTGGGAACCCGTTGCAAGGGAACGGCTGGTGTGGACCCTTCTCAACCTGTTAGGCAGCTGGATCTGGTGCAGGGGTCAACCTAGACACTATGCAAGGGTGCTAGGAGTGTAGGGGACGAGGAGGGGGACACAGGGAAAGTGTCCATTGGGTTGGATGGTGGGGGGGTGATAGGAGCAGCGGATATGTACGGTTAAGAAAAGGTTTGTGTGTCACAGATGCCGGGGTGGGTACAGAGGCGCAGCTTTCAGCAGACCAGTTAGGGGCCACCCATGGCAATTCCAGAAGGGGAGTGGAGCTAGTTATGCCACCATAATGAAATTATTGACAGACCACCGCTTTCGAAAACTCCTACCTTCCTAGTTACTTGCATTTTTCTCATTTGGAGGACTGCATGTTCACAGCAGGTGATCCCCAATTGTACAGACCTGCACACAAATAGAAACACAATGAGAACTGGCAACAGCGATTTGCACAACCCTGAGATCCACCTAGGGAGCTAGGAGAACCAATTCAAAAAACATATCTGCTCAGGGGTACCTCCCTCCTCATGCATGTCTCCTTGCAAGTGGTGCAATGCTTGGATGGCAAGTGTCAATGTCCCTTTGTCCATATCATTCCCTGGAATAAAGTTGCAGCCGGCTGCACCAATCTTGGTGCACACCTCTCCGCCCATTGTGGTCATTAAGTTCAATACATATCAATGCTGCATTGGATTGCTCGCAGTTCTTCCTTGATTGAATTGAGGCCCAGCTCAGCGCTGTTCATCATTTTGAGCATTTTCCTCCTGGTTATTGGTAACCAGTGAGCATTGGCTTTTGTCTGCAGGTGGAAGAAAGGCCTAGCCCCGCCTGCTGACACTTGTGCATCAGTAACCAGTCTGAATTCTTCTGAAATGTCTTTGCACTGAGCCCAGCCGAAATTGCCTGCATTTCTGTTCTTGCGAGCATCTTGCTGCAAGGTTGTCTTTTTCCTTAACCAGTGTTAAGTCCGATAGTTCTTCTCCAGGAATGACCTGGGTTGGGGGGTATATGGTGACCAGGGAAAAGAGTCCGCGTCATCTGGGGATGAGCTGAGTATAGGCAAACTTGCCGCATCGCCAGTAGTAATCCGGATCTCTGACATATTATCGACAGACACATTATCGAACTACACAAATATCGCATCAAATATATCGACATCAAAAATATCGACATTGTATACTTATTTAAAAAACTACACTAATATCGACACTACAATATCGTAATACAATTATATCGATCACACAAATATCGCACACATTAATATCGCAATACTAAATATCGACATGAGTAAATAAATATGACACATGTCACAAATATCGATAACCAAAATATAGACATCAAGAATATCGTTTTTATAAAAAATATCGACTATTCTAACACTAATAAAACCAATATTTTAAACAACATAAAGACAATATTTTCCCAAAACATACATTTTTCAAATGAGATTCTACTTAAACATAAACATAACATTTATAGCGATCTCAATATTTAACAACATAATAAAAAAACACTGAAATAATTATCACATTGGCATTTCGAACACATTTAAAAAACATTCACTACACATTATAAACAATCTTTTTATATATAATGATTTAAAACTCTCCTCCTTTAAAACTAAATATACTCTTACTTAGCATTTTCTATAAAAGGAAACCAATTAACAAAAAAAAAATCAAACCATCCAATAGAAAGGCAACATACAGAAAACAACCAATAACATGGACATTACAAACGTTAAAGGCAGGGAAGGTCCCCTGGGACTATTTTAATACAACATCTTTATTGCTTCCCTTTAACCTTACTGAAAAACAGCAATTAATGTCCATGAAAGATGCTACATATTCATTGTTACATATTGAAAAATTTGAACCTTTACCTTTCTCTGTAGCGGAATTGGATACAGGCGTGTGGTTATTACATGGGTTGATCACTCTCCCATTCGCGCTTTTCAAGTTTACGTCCTGTATAAAAAACTATGCTCTGGGTAGATATGAACAGCTGGGCACCGCTTTCATACATGATGTTTGGTCCCTCCCTTTTATGTATAGATGTACAAGGGACGGTACTGAGGTTTCTCTGACAGGTGAAGAATGTACAACGACACCTGATCATTCTGTAGTATATAGACACATTCAATTACACAGTGCATACAATGTACAAACTCCAAATTTGGCCTGCGTCATGAAAGGTATCCCAGTGCCAGTGATTACGCCATCTTTCACGCTGCTTGCAAACGGTAGTTATTTAATTCTGAACAATGAAGCTTGCTGCGGGATGTTAGTGGGAATCCCTTACATAGTGACTGTATCGCAGAGACTTGTCTGCTGCAATAATGTTCTATTTCCACCCCCGCATGGGCTGCTGGATGTTTCCATCTGGCCTTAGATTCCAACCTTGAAAGCAGAGTTCAACAAAATGAGCAGAATAAAGGCGCTATTGTCCAAAAAGGAGGTGCCATTGACTTCCTCCGGTGAAACATTTGTCCTTCACGTTGCAAATACGCGTACTGAGGTACAGGCGCTTTTGAATACTGACCTCCCCCTACATTTTGGTGCTTTGATCCAAACAATTTTCAATTCCTCGTCCACGACTGGCCTAGCTCATTTTTTTAAGCTTGTGGGCTCGGGCCTCGTGACCTCTTTCCAAACTATTTGTGGTGTGATTGCGGCATTTTTTCACTCTATTTTCTCGAGCATCTTTGGAGGTGTCCCGCTGATTCTGGCGCTTGTGGCAGGAGTGCTGCTTTTACTTTTCATACTGCGAAATGGCTGCTCTTTCTGTGCCACACGACAACCTGTCCCGTCTGCATCTTCTCCGTGACAGGATGCTTGAATATTATGGTACGCTACCATTGGCGACTTTGAGCCTGGCGTATGGATTATCCTTCCGGTATTCCTACTTCACCTGCGTACAGCCAGTCTTTCACTGCCTAGATTGTCCCTTTGAATGGCCTTTGGATTTGTGCTTAACCAACATGGTGTCTCCGGTGCCAGATTATGATCGACTGATGAGGCCCTTAGTGTCTCACGAGTTTGCCTGTTCTGGTGTTCGGATTATGGCCTGTGGTGCGGCGCATGGTATCCTGGGTAATTGGGACATCGCAAGAGCAGCCTATAATTTCTTGAATATGAGCTATCTGGAGGAACAATTGGGTTGCCCTCTGATTGTGCTAGAGGCTCCGCTCATTGAAGAACATGTATGTTCCTTTTCTTTGATTAATTGGATGGCTGAAACTTTTCATGGCTCTGCAAACGATTTCTTGTTGGAAGCAGTGGCCACGTATGCTGCATATACGTTCATGGATTGAGTAAACTGTGGTCCTCTATGTTTTTTCTCCCGTGCCTTTGGACTGCTGTCCACATAAACAATTTTTAATTTTTCCCATCACATGTTTGTGGTTTTTTTCTCCCCTTTTCGATTTTCATGTTTTCGGCTTTTGCCTGAACTATAAATTGTTTATTAATTGAATACACCTTGTTCTGCTCTGTCGAAACTGAACTTTGCATTCTCTTTTTTCTTGCCTACTGTATAGTGCTTCCATCAAGGGGGCATGTAGTGAGGACTCCCTTAATACGTACATACATTGTGAAGTTAGCATAACCGCGTTAGATGTTAGAAATCCATCTTGCCGCTTTTGCGCACGACACTGCGTTTACATGTTATTGCTTAAACAAACTGCTGACTCGAGCTTTGCCTCACACGGAAGCAATCTGTTGTTACCATCCCGAGCTCTGCGCAGGGACCTTGGTCTGTACATGGCGTGACAAAACAGTCTGGGTCGTTAGACAAAGCATGTTTTCCACTCCAGGTTGATCGACCCACTATTTAGCCATAACACACAGGCAGCTGCGAATACCTGAAAGTTGGTGCTTTTAATAATGCAGACATCATGTTTAATATTCAGACCGAAGACGAGCCTTCCTGCGAGAAGACTCCTGATGCTCCTGTGATGTGATTTCACTAAGCTGATCTTTGAGGTATGGGGTCCCCTATTGAAGCCTAAGAGACCTTCTATTAACATAATAATAATATTAGCTTCTTAGTAAAGGGAAGGTGATATTATCCACTGTCATTATAATATGATCACCCCTTTTATATTCTATGGTATTGTAAGGAAGCTGATGGTTTTGATTTTAATCATTTGTCTGCTTGTATTAGCCAACCTACTGCATTTTAGGACACGTGGTCTATAAAAATAAACTCTTTTTATTTTCCCCGTGTCTCTGTTGATTCTTCTTGTGGACTGATGTGAGAATAATATACGGACAGGTATTTCGGATTCCCACCATTCCTGAGAGGATACTGAGTCGCTAGTTCTGTGTTGTCTTTTCATTGTGATTTCTGAGCCTAATCTCGGATAACGAATGGGACACTAATACTAGCCAGAGACTGGGTTCTGGGTTCTGAGGTGAGTTTCTGGTACACCACAATTGACTGAGTTGGCAGTATGTGCTGGACACTGAACTAAATTAATTTACTATTCCCACTCCAGTCTATATTAAATTAAAATAAGTGCTGGACACTGAACTTAATTAATTTACTATTCTCACTCCGACCTATATTTAATTAGAGTATGTGCTGGACACTGAACTGAAATAATTTACTATTCCCACTCCAATATATATTTTAGTAAAATAAGTGCTGGACACTGAACTTAATTAATTTACTATTCTCACTCCCAACTATATTAAATTACAGTAGGTGCTGGACAATGAACGTAATTAATTTACTATTCCCACTCCACTCTATATTTAATTAAGATAAGTGCTGGACACTGAACTTAATTAATTTACTATTCTCACTCCAACCTATATTAAATTAGGGTAGGTGCTGGACACTGAACTAAATTAATTTACTATTCCCACTCCAGTCTATATTAAATTAAAATAAGTGCTGGACACTGAACTTAATTAATTTACTATTCTCACTCCAACCTATATTTAATTAGAGTATGTGCTGGACACTGAACTGAATTAATTTACTATTCCCACTCCAATCAATATTTTAGTAAGATAAGTGCTGAACACTGAACTTAATTAATTTACTATTCTCACTCCCAACTATATTAAATTACAGTAGGTGCTGGACAATGAACTTAATTAATTTACTATTCCCACTCCACTCTATATTTAATTAAGATAAGTGCTGGACACTGAACTTAATTAATTTACTATTCTCACTCCAACCTATATTAAATTAGGATAGGTGCTGGACACTGAACTAAATTAATTTACTATTCCCACTCCAGTCTATATTAAATTAAAATAAGTGCTGGACAGTGAACTTAATTAATTTACTATTCTCACTCCAACCTATATTAAATTAGGGTAGGTGCTGGACACTGAACTAAATTAATTTACTATTCCCACTCCAGTCTATATTAAATTAAAATAAGTGCTGGACACTGAACTTAATTAATTTACTATTCTCACTCCAACCTATATTTAATTAGAGTATGTGCTGGACACTGAACTGAATTAATTTACTATTCCCACTCCAATCAATATTTTAGTAAGATAAGTGCTGGACACTGAACTTAATTAATTTACTATTCTCACTCCCAACTATATTAAATTACAGTAGGTGCTGGACAATGAACTTAATTAATTTACTATTCCCACTCCACTCTATATTTAATTAAGATAAGTGCTGGACACTGAACTTAATTAATTTACTATTCTCACTCCAACCTATATTAAATTAGGGTAGGTGCTGGACACTGAACTAAATTAATTTACTATTCCCACTCCAGTCTATATTAAATTAAAATAAGTGCTGGACAGTGAACTTAATTAATTTACTATTCTCACTCCAACCTATATTAAATTAGGGTAGGTGCTGGACACTGAACTAAATTAATTTACTATTCCCACTCCAGTCTATATTAAATTAAAATAAGTGCTGGACACTGAACTTAATTAATTTACTATTCTCACTCCAACCTATATTTAATTAGAGTATGTGCTGGACACTGAACTGAATTAATTTACTATTCCCACTCCAATCTATATTTTAGTAAGATAAGTGCTGGACACTGAACTTAATTAATTTACTATTCTCACTCCCAACTATATTAAATTACAGTAGGTGCTGGACAATGAACTTAATTAATTTACTATTCCCACTCCACTCTATATTTAATTAAGATTAGTGCTGGACACTGAACTAAATTAATTTACTATTCTCACTCCAACCTATATTAAATTAGGGTAGGTGCTGGACACTGAACTAAATTAATTTACTATTCCCACTCCAGTCTATATTAAATTAAAATAAGTGCTGGACAGTGAACTTAATTAATTTACTATTCTCACTCCAACCTATATTTAATTAGAGTATGTGCTGGACACTGAACTAAATTAATATAATATTCCCACTCCAATCTACATTTAATTAAGATAAGTGCTGGACACTGAACTTATTAATTTACTATTCTCAATAAAAACTATATTAAATTACAGTAGGTGCTGGACAATGAACTGAATACATTTACTATTCCCACTCCAATCTATATTTAATTAAGATAAGTGCTGCACACTGAACTTAATTAATTTACTATTCTCACTCCAACCTATATTAAATTAGGGTAGGTGCTGGACACTGAACTAAATTAATTTACTATTCCCAATCCAGTCTATATTAAATTCAAATAAGTGCTGGACACTTAACTTAATGAATTTCCTATTCTCACTCCAACCTATATTTAATTACAGTATGTGCTGGACACTGAACTAAATTAATTTACTATTCCCACTCCATTCTATATTAAATTAAAATAAGTGCTGGACAGTGAACTTAATTAATTTAATACTCTGACTGAAATCTATATTTAATTATGGGATTAGTTAAATTCAAAAATAAATTTAAAATTTCTAAATATTAATATTTTATAAATTAACAATATATAAACATGTTAAATTAACTTCCCACCCTTATCCCCTATAACCCAACATTCCGCTCCTACAATTATTTTTAATATTCTAAAAAAAAATTACAATTTCTAAATTAATTTTTTTTTAAATTAACAGATATATAAACATTTTTACAACACTTCCCACCCTTATCCCCTATCAACCAACATCCCGCAGCGAAATATATTTGTAAAAATCGAAAATTTATTTCATATTTATAAATTTTTTAAAAAAATTAATTAACAAATATATAAAAAAAATTTAAAAAAATCCCACCCTTATCCCCTATAAACCAACATCCCGCTCCTAAAATTTTATTTAAAATTCAAAATTTAATTTACAATTTCTAAATTAATGTTTTTTTTTAAAATTAAATAATATATAAACATTTGTAAAACACTTCCCACCCTTATCCCCTATAAACCAACATCCCGCTCCTAAAATTATTTCTAAAATTCTAAATTTAATTTACAATTTCTAAATAAATTTCAAAAAAATTCTAACAATATATAAACATTTTTAATACACTTCCCACCCTTATCCCCGATAAACCAACATCCCGCTCCTAAATGTTTTTTTAAAATTCTAAATTTAATTTACAATTTTTAACTAATTTTTCAACAAATTCAAATAATATATAAACATTTTTAATACACTTCCCACCCTTATCCCCTATAAACCAACATCCCGCTCCTAAAATTAAATATACATTTCACATTTTAAATTAAATTTAATAATTAAATTTTACAATATATTAAAAAAAATATTAACTTTTTTAAAACACTCCCCACCCTTATCCCCTATAACCCAACATCCCGCCCCTAAAACAATATAAATATTTCTCATATTATATACATTTTAAATATTTATACAAACAACTTCAAAATATTTACTAAACACACAATAACGATATTTTCACATGTCGATATTATTACGAACGATATTACTTACATCGACATATAAGTAAAAAAAAAATAACGATATTTTTCACATCGATATTAGCTATTTCGATATTTTGGACATTCGATATTTTTGACTCGATATTTATGTCCCTCGATATTAAAAAGTCGATATATAGACTGCTCACCTAGTAATCCATCAGCGTGGAGGTGCACCATTATATATCCGGAATGTGCATGATCCCTCCGCACTTAGTAGTCATGCCCATTGGAAGTGTTCCTTTACGTCTGAAACATAAGGAATACAGTGTAGGTTTCCGTACAATTAGGGGTTGCCCCTTCCCTTCCAGCCAAGTGTATCCACCCACCTTGATGTCCCAGATTTCTTGACATGGGGTGGTCATGCTCTCACTCAAACCTCTCTCATGCGACTAATTCCCCTTTCTGTCATTGAGCTAGTCCGTCCTACACAGGAACTCCATGTTGGGGTCCACTTGTTGTTAAAGAAGACCATCCCGGATATGGTGAAGGCCACCCTCAGTCCAAAGATGGATGCAGGAGTGGACATGTTCATGCATTGAGTTGGGGGTTTTGCTCCCTCCAAGAATCTCTTCTCTGGATAGACTCGGGGCCAAACAGTATCTTCCCCTTTGGTGCCCTTTCTATGCATCCTGTCCAGCTTGGTTTGGATATCATTAGGGTCAGTGAAGAGGTATAATGCAGTTGGGTTGGTGTCCTATCTGGTCAAATTCACTTCTACCCTGTGTGGTTCTACCTTATTGGGTTGGATCTTGGCTCTTATTCTGCATAGATATAGGTAAATAGGGCATTTTGCTTTTTCGGGGGCTACCTCTTGAGATAAGTAAAGCCTGTCTCCGCTTACTGCATGCGGAATCAATAAGAAGACTTAACATGACCCGGCTGATGTTTGGGAGCTGACTGCAGTCATGTGTCACGCGTTTGTCGGCATCTGAGTTGGCTTTTTCCCCCTGTCCTGTCGGGTGGTCGTTTTCTCCTCACTCTTCAGTTCTTCAGGTCCCTGAACACTTTTGATGCCTCATTCGTTTCCCAGTGATAGTTCCTGCCTGAAAAATAGTCAAGAAAGAAAGTTTACACTTCATATTTGCGGTAACAGTGCAGTAGCGCTGACATTTTTATTTTTTCCTTTAATTTACTTATCTGACTTGGGTACTGTGTAGATGAAGATCTGCTTAGTATTGCTTTGGAGTCCGTTGCTTTCCTGAAATGCAAGGAATTGTGTTAGGTCTACCTGAAGTAAGGTGGAATATAAGTTATCACAGAGAGTTTTACAGATCATCATATTTTGTCTCAAGTTTTGAATTCAATAGGTGGGTTAATGTATAGTTCTATGTTTCCCTCCCAATTCATTGTTCTTTGTTACCACACATAATGTTTCATATATCTTTTACCCTGTAGATTAGACCACCTTCTTGCTGTCGCCTGTCTCTAGGATTTATGGAAGAAGGGAATCACCCAAGTAGCCACATGCACACATAAGACAGAAATTATTGTAGAATTGGAATCAGACTACATACTTACCTTTTCTTTCTGTCCCTTTTCCTTTGACAGAGGTTTCTTGGCTGTTAACTTGTCTTATCCCAGAGCGGGGTGCATATGTGGGCCCTTTTGTTTTTCTCCTTGTTTCTTCCCCGGGTTACTATTGGTACTTTGACTTGGGTGGGTGCAATAGGTGGCCAGGAGAGGTTGAGGACTTTTCAGCATTTGCACGACGTTCCTGCGGAAATCGTGAGTAAGGATATGACATCATGTGCTGGTACCATGTGTTGTGCAAAACGGCGCTGTGAGTGCATTAGGGATGCTGGTGTTTTGCTTAGTGGTATTGTAAGTGACATGGGAGAGGTCCCTACGCAATGGCTGTAGTAACTTGTAAATAGACTTCTTTTGACTTGGCAGTACCTCAGCAGTGAATTAGTGCGGTATCACCCATAGAAGACAGAGGGTACATAACAATGCAATCATACATTTAACTTTTCATTTAACATTGCAGATCTTGGTATGGGCCAAAAGTTTGTGGTGTTGGTTCAAAGTTTTGAAATGTACCTTCCTTTTTCGGGCTGGGGTGTGTGATATGGCAGCTGGGTATTGGTACAGTTAATTATTCTAAAATATTCTGTAAATTACCTTTTTGGTTACGAATTTGGTTCATAGTTAACTCAGAAACATTGAATTTGAGCTGTAATTGTTTCCTAAATGTTTTCTTTACCCTAGAGGTATGTCTTCCACACCACACTATTCGATATTTTTGTGAGGCACCATAAGGTGGCCCCGGTTGGGTATATTTTTTGATGGTTTTGGGGGACTAAGGGTGATTTATTGGTTATCCAGGCAGAATATTCTCTTTATGAGCTTCTGAGTCCCCCCCACCATTCCTAACTGGATGCTTAAATTGGCGAAAGGTATTTATGGGAAGATCTCATGAGCCATAGGGATGGTAAGCTTCACGTTTTAGCATAGATTCCATTGGCGTCACTAGTTTTCCAGCAATGTGTCTCACCTGTTGTGCGTATGGAGGTGCCGTTGGTGGGAGTGGTATCTTTTTGACTACATGTGCTCAGCACTGCTATTTAGTGGTGCTGGTGGTTGCAACATGCCCCAATATCTCAGGTGTATGTATCTCTCCGTTCTCCGCATGTTGTGTGTCACGTGATCCTCCCTTGTTGAGCCAGTCATTGCGACCCCGCCTTTTATCTGGAAACTTCTGCTTGGGCTAAATTTGGGCTATTTTTCTTTAATTTTTGGATGTTTCCCCAAGTCTTGCATGGTCTACTGCCTTATTTTTCATGTGAGGGAGGAAGTCGAGGCTACTCCGTGGTCCTCATTTTACCCAACCTATTCTGCCTTGTTGCGTCCGAGGTCGGGGCCAACTGCTTTCCCTTGATGGTATCTGCAAGGTTATATTGCTATACTTGATCTGGAGGTGAGCCGATCCGGTGTCCTACCCTCATGTGGAGTTCCAGTGGACATTTGGATCCCTTCTCCCAGGCACCCCTCTCTCCCTCGGATCACACCCTGCTTCCTCTCAGCACACTTGGCCCTGCTGTCCCTAGCTGGTGGCTAGGATCTCTATGGTCATGTGTTGTAAGGGCATGGCATTGTGACCGAACATCAGAAAAACAGGATAGTTCACAAAGCATACAAGAAGGCTGGCTAAGTCAGTATTTGCCTTGTAATCTCAAAAACATGGAACTTGGGGTTTTTGAGCAACAGATATCAAAAGTCTGCTGGGTGATGATGAAAAAAACAAAAAAAAACAGGGGATTGCCTCAGCAGTTCCAGGATGTCTGGTCACCCTGGTGAACCCACCTCAACTGGAGGCTTGGACTCAACCTCTTGTGGATGCCTCGAAGTGTCTCTTTGTGTGACCAGCCTAGGCGTACGGGAGTCCTGGTTCCCACCACTGAGGACAGCTTTGTTTTAGAACTGAAAAGGGGGCCTCCTTCGGGTGGAGGCCTCTAGCTTTTTGGAGGCACTGTTGGGCCTACACGCCATACAGGAAACATTGGGTCCCGGGTTGGATGCCTGGGAATGGGAACCTTTTGACTTGGTGATTGTAACCGGTCCCTAATGACTTTGGATGCAGGGACCTCATGTCTGCTTTCTAAATACATTCTCTGGGTGCCGCCCAGTCACCTCATCTGACTGTCCTTCCCCTGGGGTGCGGCCAGCCAACCCCACCCTGTGGAATCAGCAGAAGAGCAGGGTCTTAGCTCCAAGAGGCGCCCCTGATGTCGAACTCTAGTGAGGAAACCCGGTCAACAGAACACATATAGCAGTCCAAAACTCCTGGACCCCAATAAAATCCATGGATCCCTATTGCTGTAGGTTTGTCTCTCTCTTTTTTTTCTCGAAGGGAGGGGGATTTTGGCTGCATCTGTTAGGATATCTGTCTGCTGTATTGTTATTACTTGTCGAGTCTACCGCGAATTTTGGTTCTGAGGTTGTGTGAGTGCGCTACCTCCCCATACTGTCACCCCTCTCCCTGCCGGGGCTGTGGCCCCAGCCCCTGTGGGCTCAATCCCTGATGTGCTGAGTTACCTGTCTGTGGGTGTTACTGCCATGTGTTTGTCCAACTACCTGACCCCTGCTGTTGGTGTGCAACGGATGGCGGACATGCCTGAGGCTGAGTTCTCTGGGCTTGGTTTTGTGTATGAACATTCGTGGGCTTTTGTGGTGGCTGGCCCTGGCTCATCAATCTCTGCTCTTGGTATGCCTTTAACCGGCATCTGTCTTCCAGGTGGCCCATGGCAATAGTAGCTCTCCCTAGGGTCTGGTTGTTGCCAAACTCCCTGGCCTCTGACATCATGGCTGGGCTCGAACCCTCTGAGGTTTCGCAGGGGAGTTCCCCTTGAGATTGGTGCCACTTGCACGGTCACGGCCAACGCGAACCCATCGAGGTCAGCCTTTTTCAATTTGGTTAGACCAATTTAGCGGTGTCTCTCTGGGCTTGTTCCTATTTTACTTTATCCTTTTCTTGCTTCTTTTTTGTGGTAATGTAATTATGAGCTTGTATCTCCTGCCAGGGTTTGGTATCTAGCCAAACCATGCTATCCAGCCCACTCTGTATCTTGGTGGGTAGCGCTTTTTTGAGAATATTGTAGAAGAATGCAACTTGTGGGACTGTATTGCTCAATGGATGTCCTGTCTCTTGTCCCCATCATTCCCTCATTCTATCCAAGAAATCGGTTATTCTCTCCCCTAGCTTCATAGTCTCTGCCATTAACCCTCTTACATATCTCTCAGGGCTGTCCATATCCGGTGCCTGTATGAATTAAATGCGGCTCTGCCATGCCTGGCATCTGTTAGCATAATTGCTGGAATGTGGGCTTGGGCGAACATCGCGTTGGTCAGTTCCCCAATAAGGCTACTTAACAGGCTTTTAATGTCACCTATCGCTAGGGTAGTTCCTGCGGTGTTCTTCTCAAAGCATGAAATCCTTTTCCCTGCTCCATCCAGCAATGGCGGTAACTTTGTTCCTAACCCCATTTTATCCATCTGAGCCCATGACACATATATGGTCCCCAACGTGCCCCTCTGTAGTAACGGGTACATTCTTACTTCAGATTACTTAACTGGTTTCTCGCTAACATGTCGTTCCCATCTTTTTAGGCATTCCTGCATGTAGGGGAAGTTCCACTTGGGGTCTCCTCTTCAATGTCAATCAATCAATCAATCAGGGAATTGTAAGAGCGCTACTCACCCATGAGGGTCTCAAGGTGCTGAGGCGGAGGTCCCCAGATTTGTTTAGCCGCAGAGCCAGGTCTTCAGGGTCTTCCTGAAGGTGTTCAGGGAGGTGTTAAGATCCAAGCATCCACTATAGCCAGTTTCTCTGGCTCAAATGATCCCTCTTTTGGCCAAGGTCTATCATATTATTCCCTTTCCTCAGTCCAGTAGGCTCATAAGAGGCAGAACTGGTGCACAAAGATCTCACCTTCCTTTCTTGCTACTATCTCCCTGGGGTTAGTGTGTCTCTGTTGTAAACTCGTGTGGAGCAGCGCGCTTCCTCGTTGCTGCTCCCCTTGTGTGCATGCAAATGAGCCATCTTATTTTTCCTGTATCTTTCTTAGAATGGTACTAGGCTGGTTGGGTCTATTATTTCCTGGTCAGCCGCTCTCCTTGAACGACTGATTAGTGAGGTTCTGATACCTGCTTAAAGCCTCTCATTTAATTCTGCCTCTGATTATTCATTGATCGCTGCCCTGTATCTATCCCCGTTTCCCTCCTATGAAGAGCGCAATGCCCTGTGATCTTGCTGTACTTCCTGGGTGCTTGTTCTTTTTAGTCTCAGCTCGCACCTTTCTTCCTCACCGCTTCCTGCCAGCTTCCTTCACTCTGAGCTATGAGCTGTTCTTTTGGCCGGGCTTTGCCTCCAAGCTCGCTCTCTGTCGTCTCCTCGACTACCTGGGCAAATCCTGTAGCTTCACCTTCATCATCAGTTCCCAGGGGACTGGGGCTCCCTTCCCTTCCCCCACTTGCTGCATAATTATCTAGAACCACCAAAAACCTCCCTATCACTCACATGTGCTCACTCAAACCAGTGGGAGTGCGTGTTCTTGCCGCTGGGGTTCTATGTGATGGACGTGGTAGACGGGGTGTTGAGATTTTGGGGACCTTTTACAAGGAACTTGGGTTGCACTGGAAGCGTCTGGGCTATATATATATATATATATATATATATATATATATATATATATATATTGAACCAATCCTGAATTCTACGCATACAAATCCAGGCGCTGACTCCGTGGGATGATAGATCAAAGAAATACTTTATTTCGCAAGGACGCCAAGACGCGTTTCGACGGGAAAACCGTCTTCTTCACTACATCTGGTCCCTCTACAATGTTTCTTTTTATCACTGAAACGAGGCACATTCCACCATGGTTGCCACAGCAACTGTATACATAGACATAAAAGAAATAACAGGTATGTCTTGACCATATAACAAAAAATTCAGTACTGAATTAAAATACACATCGCATTTTTGACTTGTGTTGAAAACAAGTATTAAAGCATTGTTGCAAAAAGAGCACTATAGTTTAGTTTGACGTTTAAATAAAATACATAAGTCATTGTGATGCACTAATTTGTGAAATACAATTTGTCAAACAGAGTATTTGCTCTTGAGTAGAGCCCAAGTGGGCAGACAAGCAAAAATGTTGAAAATAGAGGGTATATGGTAAAGGTGTATGTGCCAAGAAAAATTGAAGGATTATGAAAAAAGAGAAGAAAAAGGAACCATGTGTTAAGGATCGGAGTTCAGGAGCGGGGTGCGCGCACAGTTGGCATTCCCTAGTTACTAGAGATGTACATTAAGTGCTTCGTCAGCATTCATCCCATTGGGGATCTTGCTGTCCAGAAGTATAATATATTTTGATTCCAGTCGTCTCAGACTTAATTGTCTGTTCCCTCCCCTAATGTTTTTTGCAATACTGTCAATGACAAAATAAGATATTTCTTCTGTTCTGCCCTCATGATGTTGATTGATGTGTCTCGCTACCGGATATGTCGGGTCATCATTTGTGATGGCCCTGAGGTGTTGTAATATCCGGACATGTACTGGATGTATCGTACTCCCCACATAAAATTTGTTGCAGGTACAGCGGAGGACATATACTGCAAAATCCGTTTTGCAAGAAAAACTCCCTCGGATCTCAAAAGGGGTTTTTCTGAGGGGAAGAGAGATGGTTCTTGTGTTCACACCATGTTTGCAGGCTTTGCATTTGGAACACTTCTGAAAGCCCCTCTGGGGTCTGAGCCAACTTCCCCCCTTGGTGTGTACAGGTGCATTGTTAACCAATTCTTGATGCATGCTCTTAGCTTTTCTAAACACCAACTGGGGGAATTTGGTACAGATTGGTCCTATGGTGGGGTCATTTCGTACTAGGTGCCAGTGTCTGTACAGAATCTTTCTTAAATTCTTGTGATAAGTGTTGTAACCTGTGATGATTCTAGGTATATAGTCTGTTGTCTTCTGTGATTATTCATTGATCGCTGCCCTGTATCTATCCCCGTTTCCCTCCTATGAAGAGCGCAATGCCCTGTGATCTTTCTTCCTCACCGCTTCCTGCCAGCTTCCTTCACTCTGAGCTATGAGCTGTTCTTTTGGCCGGGCTTTGCCTCCTGTCGTCTCCTCCTATCACTCAAATGTGCTCACTCAAACCAGTGGGAGTGCGTGTTCTTGCCGCTGGGGTTCTATGTGATGCACGTGGTAGACGGGGTGTTGAGATTTTGGGGACCATTTCAAGGAACTTGGGTTGCACTGGAAGCGTCTGGGCTATATATATATATATATATATATATATATATATATATTACCTACTGGCGGTCGCCAGTAGGTAGTTATAGTTAGGACCCTGTTTCCATAGGAAAACCACAACATTCTATTTGGAATAACTTTGGCGCCGGTCGACGAATCCTCGCGAAATTTTCAAAACTAATGGGGCGCTACGCTACGCTCCTACCCTGAAAGTCTCGGGGGGATTCGTCAAGCGGGGGCTGAGATAAAAGGGGGGTCCCAAAACGCGTTTTTCCCATGCATTTTTCCATAGGACCTTTAGACACAGCTACAGCCCGAACGGCTGAACAGAGTTCCTTGAAATTTGGCAGAGATGTAGTCTACAGGTCAAGGAAGTGCCTTTTGTAGGTTTGGTGTAAATCTGTTCAGTAGATTCTGAGAAAATAGCCTTTTAATCAATATATATATCTGAGCCAGCTTACGGTGCGCTTACGGTGCGCTTACCGTACGCGCACGCCGCTGTGCGCGAGCGCGATTCTGATTGGCTGTTAGATCTTAGTAAACATTCGAATCGGTCGAAACCAGGAAGCGGCGGCCGCCATTTTCTCTCTCGCAGTCTGAGAGGGGGTTAAAAAACAAAGGCCAAAAACATGTAAAGGGGCTGTTTAGACAGCTCCTAAGCACCTAGTCATGTTGAGGGAGTCCTCAAAGATCCCCCAAGGCCAAAAACGGAATTTTAATTTTTTCGATAATTTCGCCGATTACGCTTACCGTACGCGTACGGTAAAAAATAAAATAAAAAACAACATTTTCCATACCCTCTCCACCCCATGTGTAAATGGTGCCCGAAGGGCACCATTCGTGCATGGCATTTAACATCAGTGAAAAATTAAAAATTAATTAAAAAAAAAAAATTATCCATACTCTCTCCACCCCATGTGCAAATGGTGCCCGAAGGGCACCATTTGTGCATGGCATATAACAGATGTGAAAAATTAAAATATTACCTTTCACAACGAAGCGCATCATATGTCCTCCATGTGCGCACGGTGCGCGAAGCGCATCGTGCGTACATGGCCCATGTAGCGTAACGTGGGCACTGCCCACCGTGCGTGCACGGCACTAACTGCGTAAATTGGGCGAGCGGTGCTCGAAGCGCACCGCGTGCTCACTGTGCGCGCACGGTGCGCGAAGCGCACCGTGCGCGCACGGAACGAACTGCGTTAAGTGGGCGCGCATGCCACGAATGGCGTAAAGTAACTTAGCATTTAAAAAAACGTACAAATGCACTGAAAAAACCATAGGTTTCACACACGTTATAGTTAGGAATTAGCATTTAAAAAACCTTGCTAATTCAGTGAAAAAACCATAGGTTTCACACATGTTATAGTTAGGAATTAGCATTTAAAAAACCTTGCAAATTCACTGAAAAAACCATAGGTTTCACACAAGTTATAGTTAGCTGTACATTTCACTCGTAAAAAACCAATGAAATTCCCCCGTTATAGTTAGTGCAGGCAACTATAACTCACGCGACCGCAATCCTCTGCTGATGACATATGTGTCTTTATGAAAAAAAAATATTTGTAATATATGTATAGCTAAAATTTAATGGAAGAAGACATGGGCAAATAAGTGTCTAAATACAGTATTAGCATCAGCAGAAGATTGCGGTCACGTGAGTTATAGTTGCCTGCACTAACTATAACGGGGGAATTTCATTGGTTTTTTACGAGTGAAATGTACAGCTAACTATAACTTGTGTGAAACCTATGGTTTTTTCATATATATATATATATCAAAATCCAATTTCGCCGATAAATGCACACTCGGAGTCACGGGTATTTACAAATCTGGCAGCAGTTTATTCTTCGTTACGCGTTTCAACACAAAAAGTGTCTTGATCAAGGCACTTTTTGTGTTGAAACGCGTAACGAAGAATAAACTGCTGCCAGATTTGTAAATACCCGTGACTCCGAGTGTGCATTTATCGGCGAAATTGGATTTTGATAAAAAATTGCCGGTTTTCTGGTTTACTGGCATCGATGCACCAACTGACAACGGGCTCAGTTTCAAAACAACCTGTTTGGATGAAAGGAATATATATATATATATATATATATATATATATATATATATATATATATATATATATATATATATATATATAGTTTGTAATCACTTTCATCTGCTACTGTCTACTGATTATCGCAGAACATGTTTTCCATACAAGAATAACGTTGGTTCAATAAATATATTGAAAACGTTCCACTGTGTATTCTGTATATTTCTCTGAGCTTGATTAAGCACAAGTGACTGAGCGAAAGGTCCTGATCTGGTACCATGATCCCTGAGTGGTCAGAGTTGACATGTTCTGTGGTTGCCAGAAACTATTCGCTCCCTACTAAGGTAAGGGGGGCTTATGGTGATCCTGTGAGCTAGCTGGTCTCTAGGCCAACATAGCCTACAGGGGTTCCCAGAATCAGTCTAGGCACCTCACTCAAAGTTTATGTTGTCCAACAAACGTGCAAATCCTGCGAATTAGAAGGAACTACATTGCAACAATTTTACGTACTATGAGCTCAGCACTATTCAGAAATGCATCAAACAATTCAACTTGAATACTTCAATAAACACAGATGACATTGCATATGAGGGGTTGCAACCTAGGTGAAAAATGCAATATTTAAAACAGTACCTGCACGATATCAACTTTTTCACAATTTACAGCTTCCAACAGATAATAGCACCCTCATAAGAAATCTTAAAACAGTGACGAAAATGCATGTAACCTTAGGACAGTATCTGCATGAAATCAATTCTAGCTTGATATACAGTCTTCAATAAATAACAGCACCATAACATCATATGTACATTACCCCAACTCAACAAAAGTTGACCGAAAAAAATTATTGCTTTGTCTCTTAGCTCGCTCTTAGCGCACACTATTCTGTAACCAGGGGAAGCTCTGTGTGGTACATGGTAATAAGTCAGACTGCCAGTCTGCCAGTATCGGCTTCTGTACAAAGGTAATAGCAATAGATATGGAAAACGGAATAACCTGGGAACCTCATGCCCCTCTTGACCACACGCAAGTTACACCTATTTTCCCAGGTCCAAATCTTTTTCTCTAATATCCGAATCACTCCCTGTATCACACCCAGGAGCAACTATGTCATGCCCAGCGGTTCAAGCAACCAACACCTCTCACTCTTTTCAGATACCAACAGTGTTAAGAAAACAGTAGCACTGAGAAAACCTTTTAGACTAAAACATGATATTGAGGTGCCAACTTCACACAATCAGGATAGTTCTATCACAAAAATAGCATCATGGTAGCCATAAAGGGCTATACAATAAATATTCACCTTTCCTAGCATGCTGACTATCAAGAAAGGGTGACTTCCTTGGGATCGCCTCTGAGGCCACCTTGCGAATACTCCGCTAGGACATATAAAATGGGTAATATCCCAGATTCTGTTAGTGGCAGGGCACTCAGTTTATTTTTTTACACTTCTCCTTAGTTTATGATATGTCAAATGCTTTAAATTATGTTCTGATATAGTCTCTTACCATCTGTGACAGCTGCTTCAGGATGGACCTCCGCCCCGCGAATTCCGCAGAACTTCCAATCAATTGCGGTGTCTGCTCACCACTCTTGATGTGCAAATGTAAATTTGGCTGAAGTTGAGTTTGAAGTACCAATGAGCTCCTCGCTGGCTCTCCAAAATATTGCTGAACATGAAATACCTTGGGGAAAAAAAGAGACAAGAGGTGTTTGCAAAACAGTTACAGTTTGTTTGACTGAACGGAGCGGCTGGGAAAACAGTTAAAGGCACAGGGTCGGAGGACTGTCTCAATTTTCAATCGGTCTGCTGCCTTCTTTTATACACTTCATCATTGGTCATAAATGTTTTTGGTGGTCCATAAATGGTGAGGAATGTAAATTGCTGCCATTGGAGTCATAAATGAATTGTCTAATGGAAAATACAGGTGGGTCTTAACCTCGCATGCACACAATGTGGCCAGTGGGTAAAGTGTCCAGATGTCCAGCATGGGGAGCGCATGATCACTGCATTTGCTGTGTCCTGATTGGCTGTATGTCCCTAACTCATGTGGCATCTGATTTTATGGTGTTTTAGGAGCATGCATACCCCCTTCAGCCATCTGTGCTTTATTGGTGCCAATCTCCCTTGACCATTGTAATGTCGCTGCGTCTCTCTGTGGGATTGATCTAAGGTTTCTTGTTTGTGCGTTTATCTTCTTGCTACGTGCCACCCTCTCAATAAATGACCTCGGGTCAAGGTTGCAAAGCTTGCTTGACTACATTTTGTGAGTTGGGATGGATGTTTAGTTCACAACAGGCAATGTCATGAATAAGATGTAATTTTGTTCTCATAAATGAATATATCTTTTTAACATCGACTTTTTCCATATTAACCAAGCATTCTTAGTTTCTCCTTGTACAGGTACACTGTGGGCTGCCTAGCGCCAAATGCAGGCTCCCATGCACCATAGTGCAAGGGAGCCTGCATAACAGGCAAGATTATAAAAATAATGCTTAGAGGCATTTTCCTCTTTCTATGTATGCTGAAGAATGCAGCACACGTGGAAAGAGGAAATAAAAGGAGAAATACAGACATTTCTCTTTGCTACAGCTTACTTGAGAAGGTGTAGCATTTTGATGCATACCCATAATCTAGAAATGAGGTGGATGCATGGAAACGCCCATACTTCACCCATGGAACACCTTCCAAGTTTAAATGTAACGTAATACAGCAAAAACAGATGCCTTTTATTACATTTCATTATAAAGCCACCCAAGGCCATGCAAATCAGGCCTTGCGTGGCTTTGTAAATATTACTGAAGTATTTGGGTTGTCCTTGTGTTGCCTTGCTTGAAGCGAGGACAATACAGATGCTTAATAAATATGGGCTGAAGTTTCCTGGGTCATTAAATTCATGACCCCAGGGGCCGTATTATGGTAATTTTGCCTTTTCATTGTTTTTGCCGGGTGCACCTTTAAAAAGATGCGCCGGGCGCAAACAGTGGAAATGCGCCCTATTACCATGAATGCACTGCCCCAGGGCAGCCGTGAACTCCTCCTGCCTTGGGGGCAGCACATTTCGGTGAACAACGGAACAGCTACTTTACAGTCGCTCTGTGTTTTCACAGTGCAGGCGGCAACCCGCCTGCAATTTTGAAGGGGGTTTACAGATCGCAATCATACACTA
Organism: Triturus cristatus; assembly: GCF_964204655.1. Classification (NCBI taxonomy): domain Eukaryota; kingdom Metazoa; phylum Chordata; class Amphibia; order Caudata; family Salamandridae; genus Triturus; species Triturus cristatus. The sequence goes on along the minus strand of NC_140583.1, from coordinate 1,150,637,682 downwards.
GAGAGGGGTAACCCTAAATGATGCGTGAATGTTTGCATCCCAAGCGAGTGGGCGGAATGCACCCAGGTAAATAAGTGCCCGCACCACTTTTGCCGGGGTCTGTATCCTATTTCCAGAAACGTTTAGGTCTGTCTGCTGACAGATCTTATGAGTTCAAGTGCAGGGAGTGGAAGTGATTTAAAAATATCTCTAGATCCTCTATTGATTGGTTTTATTCTATAGGGTCTAGGGCAAGATTAAAAACTGTCAGATGGCTTTCACTCCTTGCATTTGCACTCATAAGAGCTCTGCTTGCAAACGCGCTGAGCCCACTCACACACACTAGGTGCATGAGTGAGGGTCCAATGATGAAGCAAGCCACAGTTTCCATAGGAAAAGCATTTTTTGATTTGCTAATAACTTTAGCATCATTTGACAAATCTTCGTGAAATTCTCCCCAAAAAAGTCTATCCAGGTCAGCTCCTATCCTGAAAGTTTGGGGGTGATTCGTCAAGCGGGGGCTGAGAAAAAAAGGGGGTCCCAAAACGCGTTTTCCCCATGTCAATTTCTATAGGAAATTTTACGACGCGCTACAGCCCGAACTGCTGAACGGAATTACCCCAAATTTGGCAGAAAGGTAGAGCTTGGTTCAGAAAGCGACCTTTTTTTTAAATGGTGTAAATCCGTTCAGTAGTTTTTGAGAAAATCAAAAAATAAGAGTCAAAAAATCAATTTCCCATAGGAAATTTTGTGCAAGGCTACAGCCGAAACTTCTGAACGGAATTACCCCATATTTGGCAAAGAGGTAGTGCTTGAATCAGAAAGTGACCTTTTTTTAAATGATGTAAATCCATTCAGTAGTTGCTGAGAAATTAGAAAAATAAAAGTTTCAATATCTGAGTGGAGCCAAGTCCCGTGCACGAGCTTCACTGTGATTGGCTGCCAACACTCCAAACCAGGATGTGTTGGCAGCCATCTTGTAGCTCGGTAGAAGCGAGTTACTAGAAAACAGAGAAACAAAGGTATAAAACAAGAGAAGGGGGCAGGGTAGAAACACCCTTAACCCCTACGCCTGCTCATGGGGTCCCAGAAGGACCGCAGGGCCAAAAAAAGCATTAAAAAAAAAAAGTCGGCGCAATTCGCACTGGGGTCGTGGGTTCCCGCGTTTTATTTTAATGAGGCTCCCGAGTGGGTAGGTCCCAGGGTATTTCTTAAAAAATAAAAGCGGGTACCTGCTGGGGTCCCCACAGCCCCGGGCTTCACTCATGTTGGGAGGGGGGTTGCGCAGCCCCTCTCCTGGAGCCTTCCATGTGCTTATAACTTAGACGTCGTTTGACGAATCTTTACAAAATTTTCCCAAAAGTTTCTCTTTTTCAATCAGCTCCTATCTTAAAAGTTTGGGAGTGATTGGTCAACGTGGGGGGGATGAGAAAAAAGGGGAGACCCAAAATGTGTTTTCTCAATGCATTTTCCATAGGAAACTTTAGAGAAGACTACAGGTCAAACTGCTGAACGGAATTACGCCAAATTTGGCAGGGAGAAAGGTTGTGGTTCAGAAAGCTTGCTTTTGTTGAAATGGTGTACATACATTCAGTAGTTTTTGAGAAATATCACATTTTACAGATATCAATATTTGAGAATTCTGACATCTGATTGGCTGAGGGGTTACGAACACGAGCTCGCGGCTCATTGGCTGTAAACTGTTGAAACTAGGATGTGTTGGCAGGCATTTTGTGACTTAGTCCATCAGCTCGCATCTCTCCATGTAGAAGCCATCGGGTGTGTAGTTTTACCTCTGCGAGGCAACACTGGCGTCTGTGTGAGATACCCGTTTCACGCTGCCTCTACCGACATCACCAGGTCACGGCTATGCTTTTAGAAGCCAGTCATTTGGCTCGGAGCTCTGTGAGTAAGTCTGTCGGCACGACCCTCTACACTACCCAAATACCACTGCACTACCAAACCAAACACTAAACCACTACTGCCATCATGACCCCCTACGCTACCAAAACACCACTGCACTACTTTAAACCCTAAAATACTACCCCAGCACGACCCCCTATGCTACAGAAACACCACTGCACTACCCTAAACCCTAAAACACTACCCCCAGCATGACCCCCTACACTGCACAAACACCGCTGCACTACCCTATACCCTAGCCTGCCTCTTGCACCAGAAAACATAACTGTGTCCAACGATCCACACTAGCATTTTGAAGGTATAGCTGGAAGATATGGATAGATGTCTGTAGCTCATGCAGTCCGTTCGTAGAATAAGAGATATGTTTAAAGATGGGGAACTACTTTTTTTCTCATACAAAACGATAACTGATTGGGAGATGAAAAGCATTGTTTACTTAAAAGTAGTGTGCATATTAGTTTGTCGAAAAACATCTTTTTAATTGGTAAATAAAAAGCAGTTTGAACGTGGAGTACATATGATAGGGTAAAATTTGCTCCGTTCAACCACACCTGCTACTTGCATTTAGAAGGCACTGTTCGAACTTAAAACAATGGTGAACTTTTAGCCTGCAGGTGCGTTAAATGTTTGAGAACATGTTGCCAAAAAATATCGTTAGGTTTTATAAAAATATGAACTTTTAACCCGGACGTGTCGTAGAATGTTATAGAAAGTATGTTGATAGAATACGTTGAACTTCTCACCTGTATGTGTTCTTAAATGTTTTAAAGACTGTTTATATGGAAAGTTAAAAAAGAACCAATAGAGAAGTTTTGCAATTTGAAAAAATCAAGGAACTATTTTGATTTGTTCTTTGCATGTGTTTATGTGTGGAGCAACAGGGAAATTGTGCCATTACTGGTTCCATTCTTGATGAAAGCGGTGCATTACATGTACTGTGTGACAAAGAAAGAATTGCATGCGTTTGTGACATTTGGAATCTGCATACCAACTACGAACGCAAGTTAAATTATGCTTAGTGTGGAAATAGTGGGGAAGGGGTAAGAGTAGAAAATTCATGTGTTATTAACTTAACAGAGATGGAACAAAAACCAGAAATGTTATGTGTACAATTTGTGGGGTTTTTTATAGTGAGAGGTAGATTTCAGTATCAGTCAAGACTGGTGTGTTACTGGGAGGCTTTGGATTTTGGTGTTGTTATCAAATGGAAGGTGCTGGGGAGCGTTTCTTCAGAAGACATTTTTTATAAATATGTGAGAGATAAAAAATAAATGAAAATGTTCTGTGTATATTTTCTGTACGATTTTGTTCACAGTGCTAAAGTAAATGTGATTATTAGTGAAGGTAATTGTCAGAGTTTGTTTGTCTGCTGAATATACGCAGGCCTTTAAGTGGTCCGGGTCTTGTTGGTACTGAGCTCTGCCACCCGTTTAAGACAGTTGCCAAATATTTCATTCCACTTAAAGCTGTTAATATATGTATAGTAAGGGACGATACATAAAAAGTTTGGGAATTACACCTTTATTTACTCTGTCCAGTTCTCACAACCATTTTGTGCCCCCAGCGGTACTGTTTATAAAAATAATCTAATACAGCTCTTTGTATTATAAAAATAGCACTTCTAAGTTTATTGCCATATTGGTAGGGTATATACTATATAGATTATGGTGCAATCAGTTTCATTGGTATACAACTGCACTGTGTTATGTTGAAATATTACATATGAATTGGTTGTGATGTTATATTTTACACTGTGAGGTATATTTGAATATAAGAGAAGACAGGTGTTATACTGCGAACCTGTTGAAAATGTGCACAGATTACATGGAGAGTAAATGGACAAAGTAAACGTACATGTTGCTTTCTGTATGTATGCATGGTTAGAATCATTTGATGATGTTTTAAGATATAATATAAATAGTGTTTGTGCTTTACAATTGGGTATACTGCACCGTGTTAGTAGTTAGTGACTAGATGCTGCTAAAGGGATTAATTATTGCTCGTTCTTACGAAATAAAGGTGGAGATGGGCATTTATTTACAAGAGATATTTTATCAATCTGTGAGAGATAAAAAAGACAAAAAAATGTTTTATCCAATTTTCTGTATGATTTTTTCACACTAGCAAAGTAACTGTTATAATAAGTGAGAAGAAATTGTTAGGTTGTGTCTCTGTGCTGAATATACGCAGGCCTTTAAGTGGGCCGGATCTTACCGGTGCTGAACACTGCTACCAGTTTTACACAACCGTAATTTTTTTATCCCAATGAAACCCTTGAATATACATATATTAAAGGAAGGGTATAAATAAAGTTTAGGAATTACACCTTCGTTTACTCTCCTCATCTCATATTCTTTATTTTGTGCACCTTATAGTAGTGTTTATAAAAATTAAGTAATAGAGCTTTATCTAGTATAAAAATAGCACTTATACTTCTTTGGGCATGTTCGTGGGATCTGTAGTGTATAGAGAAGGTGGTTATCAGTTTTAGTGGTAGAAAATGGACGTGACATATGTTTGAAAGATTACATGGTTTTAGGAATAAGCTCTCGCTCTGCGAGTTTTCGGGCCCGCAGTTGTACCTCTGCAAGCCAACACTAGATATATACCGCAGCTCTCTCTCTCTGCGAGATATCCCCTTCACGCTCCTTCTCCCTACATAACCGTCCTGCAGCTATCCCTTTGCAAGTCGATGGCCCGCAGCTCTCCCTATACTACTCGGCCCGCAGCTGTTCCTCTGTGAGCCGGGCCGCAGCTCTCCCTCTACGAGCCAGCCAGTCGGCTGGCAGGTCTTCCTCTACGAGGCACCCCGCTGACCCGCAACTGTTCCTCTGTGAGGCAGCCTGTAGCTCTCTCTACGAGCCAGCCAGTCGGCTCGCAGGTCTTCCTCTATGAGCCAGCCCGCTGGCTCACAGCTCTCCCTCTGCAAACCACTGGTGGGCTCGCAGCTCTTTGTCTGCGAGGCAGCTCGTAGTTGTATCTCTGCAAAACAACACTGGAAATATACCGCAGTTGTCTCGAGATACCCCCTTCACGCTCCCTCTCTTCACATCATTGTCCTTTCCCTATAGCAGTTGGCCCGCTGCTGCTCCTGTGCGAGCCGGCCCGCAGCTCTCCTTCTACGAGCCCATGGGCCGCAGCTGTTCTTCTATGAGGCAGTGAGTCTGCATACAGCTCTTCCTCTATGAGCCGGCCCGCACCTCTCCCTCTGCAAACCATCTTTCGGCTCGCAGCTCTTCCTCTGCCTGCTAGCTCGCAGTTGTACTTCTGCAAGCCACACTGGAAATATACCGCAGTTCTCTCTCTACGAGATACTCCCTTCACCCTCCCTCTCCCCACATCACCGTCCTGCACCTATAGCCCACACCTTTCCCTATTGCAGTCGGCCCGGAGCTGTTACTGTACGAGCCGGCCCGCAGCTCTCCCTCTTTGAGCCGACGGGCCGCAGCTGTTCCTCTACGAGCCAGTAAGTCGGCTCGCAGCTCTTCCTCTACGAGCCAGCCTGCCAGCTCGCAACTCTAATTCTGCAAACCACCAGTCGGCTCGCAGCTCTTCGGCTGTGAGTCGTCGGGCCCACAGTTGTAGCTCTGCAAGCCAACACTGGAAATATACTGCAGGTGTCTGTCTACAAGATACCCCCTTCATGCTGCCTCTCCTCACATCACCGTCCTGCACCTATGATTTGCAAGTCGACGGCCTGCAACTTTCCCAATAGCTGTTGGCCCGCAGCTCTAACTGTGTGAGCCGGCCCGCAGCTCTCCTTCTGCGAGCCCACTGGGTGCAGCTCTCCCTCTACGAGCCAGTCAGTTGGCTCGCAGGTCTTCCTCTGTGAGCCAGCCCGCCAGCTCACAGCTCTCCCTCTGCAAACCATCATTCAGCTCGCAGGTCTTCATCTGCGAGCTGTCGGGCCCGCAGTTGTACCTCTGCAAACCAACACTGGAAATATACCGCACTTCTCTCTGAGAGATATCCCTTCATGCTCCCTCTTCTGACATTACCGGTCGTAGCTATCTCTTTGCAAGGCGACGGCCCGTACTTTTTACTTTAGTATATGGCCCGCAGCTGTTCCTCTGCTAGCCGACCCGCAGGTGTCCCTCTGCGTGCCATGTAGTTTAGCTATCCTGCTGTCAGTGTCATGCACTTCTCCAATCATCCATCCAGCATTATCTACTTACCCTATTACTCTGCCAATACCTAAGCACTTATAAATTCACACTGCACTCTGTTTGCAGGACTGTAATCATTCCAGTTACTAGTTATGTACTTATGGAATGGCCTAGCCACTAACACAGGTAGAACTACAAAATTCTGTGCACTATCCATGCAGACCTTTAACCAGCTACATAGTATTGGTACACTTCTCTAAATATCCAGTTAGTACCTATGCAGTGTAGGAATCCTCCTGTCAGTCCTATGCATTTCTCCAATCACCCATCCAGCACTATCTACTTATCCTATCACTCCGCCAATACCTAAGCACTTATAAATGCACTCAGGCACTCTCCTTGTAGTATTGTAATCTTTTAGTCACTAGCCATGTATTCATGGAATGATACGGTTTGTAACCATGCAGTTCTACAATTAGATGTGTACAAATAATGCTGTTCTCTAGTATCTTTCACGCTACTCATACACTACTACAATTATGCAGGTAGCACTGTTCCATTGCTGAAATTATTGATCTACTTTCTTTGTATGTATTTTTATAGATTTACATGTGAATATTTATATATAATTATTTTAATTATATTAAATTGTTTTGAAAACCTTTCTTATTTTACAGATATTTACATAATAAGAAAGAGTAAAAATTACAAGAAAAGAGCAAAGTAAAAGAGAACAAAGAAAAGAGGTTTATTTAAAAAAAAAAAAAGGAAAGGAGGAATTAGATCAACCACATCATGGATCTTTAAAGAAAAAGTGTTCTGGTAAGAGAAGTAAACATTGTTTTTTTAAACTTGCAAAAACAGTTTCCAATTTTAAGATTAAAAGAACAGACAGATACAACAAGGACAGTGAAACAAAAGGAAAAGAAAAATGTACAAAAAAGTGGAAAATTGGAAGAATTATGTTTAAAGCAGGAAGAAACAATTTTCAGAAATTAAAAAAAAATCTATAAAAGTAGAGTACTCAAAAATTTCCTGAAAAAAATGTAAATATATAAAAGGAGATCAGCATTTTACAGACAAAAAAGGAGATTCTAAGTGTAATTGAAAAAGTGTTTGAATTGAAAAGAGAATTGTTTATCTTAATTTTAAAAAGATTGAAGACTTTAAATACAATAACGCACCGTATGAAGGACAAATGTAAAAGAAAAAGAATTGTAAATAGAACTAATTTTTGTAAAATATTTTCCAGGGAATGGAAGCATACTTCTAGTACAGAAAGTTATTTTCAACAAAATAGATTACTGCATGCAGTTGATACCTGTGGTCGTTGTTATGAAGTGAAAAATGGTTGTCCATTGAAAAAGAAAAGATAGTTCCTAGAAATGTTGAAGAAGTAATAGCTGAGGAAGTTCAATGGAGACGTACCCAGGCTCCAGTGTTTACATGGGATTGTAGTAGTATTTGTAGTATACGTCAACAATCTATTGATATTTTACTAAATTTCTTAAGGGAATATGGAAGAAAAACTGTGAAACAGATGATTAAGATATTACAAAGATTGGATCCTTGCAAAGTGAGAAAAAATACAGGGTTGCTGTCTTTTTAGGAAAGTGTGTCAAAGTCGTTTTCACCATTTAAGAATGTTCGCAGTACATCATTCCGCAATGCAACAGTTAGTTAGAAGATTATACTACGTGAAAAGCCCTGCATTATGTCTAAATGAAATGAATACAGGTCTTTTGTATGGTTCAGTGTTGGATGTAAAAAAAAATTGTGATGATATAGAGTTACGTTTCTTTGCTGGTCAAGAGAAGTGTAGAGAAAGTGAGAGCTTGATAAGTGTAGGAGTTGAACAAGAGCTAGAAGATAGTACTGATGTAAAGTTTGAAAAAGAAATAACAAAGTTTAAAGTAGTTTCTGGTGAAAATCCCAACTATGTTTTTATTTGTTGTCGATGTACTAATTATAACATTCAAACTAGGAATGTAGATGTGTTTTTAAAAAGTGAAAACGAAAACAATGATAAATGGAAATAATTTGCTGCTTATCTGTTTGTGGAAGGTCATTTTGAGTTAGGTACTGTACAATGTATTTGTAAATATTGTTACAATAAATTAGAAGATAACAAAATGCCAGCTAGAGCTGTCCATTATGACTTAGAATTAGTAGCTATACCTCCTTAACTTAAAGATTTAAATACATATGAGGCCATCCTTATACAATCTGTGCACCCTTTTCAGGCTATAATTCATAAGGAGCCTAAAACAGGTAAGCTGCCTCCAACAGATCTACAAAGAGGTTTAAAAGGAAGAGTTGTGTATTTACCTTTAGATTTTAAGAAAAATGTTGAAACTGTTGGTGCAGAAAGAAAGGATACTGAACCTGTAGTCATTCTTGTTAATGGTGTACCTACAAAGAGTCGGAAAATATGCAAGAGTTAGTAGATGTCACAAAAGTCCAAAAGGCTACATTATATCTGGTGCAAAACAATATTTACTATAAAAGTGTAAATATAGAAGATGAAGAAATGACTTTAGAAGATGAAACACATATTTCAAGTGGACAAATAGAAAAAGTGGAGAATTCCAGAAAAGAAGAAATTTATGAGCATTATACTATACACCCTCTACATTTAAAAGAACTGATAGGAGATACTATTGAATTGTTCCAGATGAAAAAAGCAAAAGGAACTCCCCTTTTTTTTTATAATATCTTTATTACATTTTTTATTAATACCCTAAGACAAACAATCTAAGCATTTGTGTATGAAGCACTTCTTAACAGAGCGTTTTTTCCGTGTCGCTACATCCATACGTCTAGGTGTTAACATCTGATATCTGCAACGCAAGCAACATCTGTATCTTAGAAGTAGGCGTGCTATTGCATATTAGCATGGGTGTCCACAGCCCACGCATTCTGTTACCTCTAACTGAGGAGCTCGGCTTTTATATCACATGTGACTCTTTTCATCAGTAATTAACCAATTGTAGTCATTACAAGTGTTACAGAGATGCAAAGTCCGTACTAGGTTTCAATAGTGGGATCGTAGTAGACCATGGTGCATAGGCGATTGGAAATGAATATCACAACTGATTGCAAGATATCTACATGTTTAACCTGTTGACCACAACCAAAGATAACAAAGGATAAAATAAAGACAAAGGAAAAAGAGATGTCCAATACTTGAAGGATGTCACTATTAACGCAATATGCGCTTTTCAGCAAAAGGAACTCCCATGAGTGTGTGGGAAAAAACGTTGGAAGCTCGTTGTTTTCCTCAGCTGTTCTCTACTGGAAAAGGTGGACGATATGATGAACCACCAGTTCAGATTCCAGCTTCAGAATATCGTACTTTACGACTGTACTCAGAAGAACCAAGATTTTGTCACTGTATTCCATATTTGTTTCATCTTTTATTTGAGCGTGATCTGTCTGCACTTTCATATGCAGTCAACCATATATTAAAAACTGGAACGCATCTTTCACACGTTTCTGCAGAAATTTATGGACAAAGTTGAAGTAAGAGACAAACATTTAGAATCACAGTTAATTAATTTGATGGCATGTAAACGTGGCACTAATGAATATTGGTATCAACGTCATGGGGAACTAAAATGTATGTTAAGAAACTTAGGAATCCCTACGTGGTTTGTTACACTTAGCTGTGCTGAGTACGCATGGGATGATTTACTTGATTTTCTACGAGAAGCAAATTCAAATAAAGGAAATATTGAATTGAAGACACTTGGGGAACTGTGTTCCCTAGATCCTGTAAATGTCTGCAGATATTTTAATCATAGATTTGAAGCTATGATGTCTTTCATCTGTAATAAAAAAAATCCACCTATTGGTGAAGTTATTGATTTTTTGGGGTGAAAAGAATACCGAGCTAGAGGTGCTCCTCATATACATATGCTTTTATGGATCAAAAATGCACCTAAATTTGGAACGGAGTCGGAGGAGTCTGTTTTATCTTTTAGTGAAGAGTATGTTACCTGTGCATTTCCGAAAACAGGAGGAGAAAATATCTTAAGCAAGTTTTACGGTTTCAGAGTCATCGATGTGGAAAATATTGCCAATGGAAATATAAGTCAAAGGATACATTTTACACAAAATGTCGATTTGGCTTTCCACGTCCAGTAATTTACAAAGTTTTATGTCAGCAGTGAGGCATATTATCACTCGAAAATCACCCAAAAATACTTATAATATAAAAAGAACAGAAGAATCAAAGTACATTAATGATTACAATCCGGTGATTTTGAACATGTGGAATGCATATATGGACATACAATATGTTGTAGATAACTCAATTGCTGTTGCTCGCTATGTCAAATATTATATTACCAAGTCTGAGAAGACAGAATTGAAAGAAATGTGGGAGGAAATTTCACAGGAGAAGACACTTAGCAAAAAATTGTACAGCTTCAGCTTGAAGATGCTTTCACATCGAGAAATTGGATCCTACAAATGTTCGGATCAATTGACATCTGCAAGTTTATATTCAAAGTCAAGAGGAATCATCTGGATAAGTCTAGGCCTTGCTGCAGCACGAAATTGAGTTTTGAAATCTGTACAAGATATTGAATACTTGGCACTGAATGAACCAGAACGTACAGATATTCTGAAATCAAATATGTTGGATACATACTATCCAAATAGAAGTCCATACTTGGAAAACATATGTCTATATGAAAAACTACAACATTATAGTTTTTAAAAAAATGTTACAGAAAAAATATATGAAGGAAAATACGCTGTAATTGGATCTGAAGGATATTTGGTAAAGCATGACAAAGGAAATTTGATCAATCACAGGAAATTAAGTTGTGATACTCAAGATAAAAGAGAGTTTTTCTATTTAGCTCTTCTACAACTCTTCAAACCTTGGCGAACTAAAATGGAATTACTTGGAGATTTTGACTGCTATGAAGATTCTTTCAATGCATGTAAAGATAGCATTGAATGTACAATTTTTCCAGATTATCTACAAATGTTGAACGAAGAGATTAATCAAGAAAGAACTATTGCAGCTGAAATTGCTAAAGATAGTTCTCAAGATAGTCAGAGTTCTGCTCCACAAAGTCAAGATCCACTAGGAGAAGCCATACTTGAAAATGAAGCGGCAATAGCAATGAGTGAAGTGGAAACGGTGATGCAGCAAGCACAACAGGAGAATATTGATTTGGAAAATTTGGAGGAACGTTTGAATACTGAACAGAAAGAAATATATCACCAAGTTATGCAACATATACAACATGGATTACTGCATGAAAAGAATGATTGCCAATGTACATCATTTAGACCTATTCTTATGTACATCAGTGGACAAGCTGGAATGGGGAAACGTTTCTTGGTTAAATGTTTGTCAAGTTATCTACAGAAAGCAATAGATTCACATTTATCTTGAGTTGTAACTGCTCCAACTGGGTTAGCAGCACACAACATTAAAGGGAATACATTACATCGTCTACTTATATTACCTGTAGAACATGAAAATACGTTGGAATACCACAAGCTATCTGGAGAAGCTTGTTTCGAAGTTTCAAGAGTACTGAAGAAAATGAAACTTCTGATAATTGATGAAGTAAGCATGGTCTCAAACATAATGCTTGCGTTTCTACATTTGAGGATGCAGCAGATTTAAAAAAAAAATGATGATGGTTTATTTGGAGGAAAACATGTAATTGTATTTGGTGATCTACTACAACTCACACCTGTGAAAGGCCAACCAGTTTTTAAAACCCTTCTTCATGAAGACACTAAAAAATCTGTGGGAAGTATTGGAAATGTGAACATTTGGAGTTATTTTGAATATAAGGAACTTATCAAGAACATGAGACAAGCAAATGATGAAGATTATGGAAATATTCTTCAAAATATTAGAATTGGTGTCTTAACAAAGGATGGAAAAAATGCTTTAGAAAGTCGGCTCCTAAGAAACTCGTTTCCAGAAGAAAATATTGCAGCTGAAACAATCTACCGAAGAATTGCAGAAAATAAATCTATAATTTGCCTTATGCCAACACTGAAAGAATGCTCTACATTCAATGACGAACTATTGAAACTGGAGAATGAATCGATAATGAAAATGGTAGCTATTGATAAAATAGAACATGAAGGAGTAACTATTCTTTTGTCAGAGAAATTGCAGTTAAAATTAGACTCTTTGGAAAAATCAATATCTAAGACTCCTGGTTTGGAAAAGACCTTATATGGATGTCTAAACTGACGGATAATATTACGGCGTAACTTAGATGTTGAGAAAGGATTAGTAAATGGAGCAATGGGGAATGTTGTTGACTTTGTTAGTTATGCAAATAGAGACGGAATTGCATTTTTGAAGATTACATTTGGTCAGATTGAAGAGGTGAAACAGATTGGACGCTGTTCTGTTCGTTTCTTGCTTGTAAAAGATTTGTGTGTTTGTAGAAAACAATCTCCTGTTTGTTTAGCATATGCAGTGACTATTCATAAATCTCAAGGTTTAAGTGTAGACAGTGCTTTGGTAAATATTGCAAGTTCAGTGTTGGGAAGATGTTGGTAATTACGGATTAAATTATTGATTCTGTTCTTTCATATTGGATTTGGAAAATTGTGTCCGAAAGAAGGTGGTCATATATTTGATCTTTGTATTATATACTATGTTATTAAGGATGTTCATTTGTGAAAATGTAAATACCAAGCTGCGTTTGTTGTAGATATTTTGAAGAGAAATATGGTTTTATTCAACAATCTTATTGATTGTATTTTTTTGCCCGCTTTCATCTGATGATTAACATTGAAATCACTGTTTATGGTGAAATTCAATACAATCTGAAGACAGAAAAAAAGGCAAATTGAATATGTGATGTAATTGTATACTTATGTTGTGTTGCAAAAACTTTAAAATTATATGTAATACCAAAATTATTTTCTTCTCCTTTACAGACATTATTACTAAAGTTTAAAATACTTTAAATTTGCATAAAAAAAAAAGAAGTGAATATAATTTACTATTAATTTGATATCTACTTGAAAACCGGTAAGATTAATTCACCCAGGCACTACCATTGCAGTCTATCAAAGACACTGTCATTCTCCATACTCATCTCCAGTCACCCAGCCAGTACTATATACTAATACAATCTGTCAACTAATACCCACGCACTTATAAATACACTATGCACTCTCTTTACAGCACTATAATCATCTAGTCACATACTTTGGAATGACCTAATTACTAATACAATTGCAGCTACAATATTCTGTACACTATCCATGCAGATCTCTAACCACCTATATACTATTAATACACTCCTCTAAATACGAAGTTATTACCCGTGCAGTGTAGGAATCCTCCTGTGAGTCCGATGCATTTTTCCAATCACCCTTCCAGGCAATACGTAAGCACTTATAAATTCACCATACACTCTGTTTGCAGCACTGTAATTATTCCAGTTACTAGTCATGTACTGATGGAATGGACTAGTTACTTACACAAGTATCCGCTATTATTATTAATAGTAGTTTCCAGTGAGCATATAGCTATAAATTAGCATATAAAAAACCTTTGAAATTCACTGAAAAAACCATAGGTTTCAGGGGCGTTATAGTTACAAATTAGCGTTTAAAAAACCTTTGAAATTCACTGAAAAAATCATAGGTTTCAGGGACGTTATAGTTAGTTGGACATTTCACTCATACAAAACCATAGAAATTCTGCCGTTATAGTTAGTTGAGCTAACTATAACTCGCGCCCCCGCAATGCACTGCTGATGACGTCACATATTACATCATTCATGACATGGTCAGTGACATCACTGATGACATCTCAAAGGCTGTGTGCTGTGGGGGACTAGGGTGCCTAACCCCATACCATGCAGTGCCAAAGACCATGCAGCTGGGGTTGGGCACCAGCGGGGGGGTTGAGTGTAGGGGCTGGCCACATGCCAGTGCCTGCACCCAATCTCACACCACGCATGGTCTGTTGGACAGCAATGGACATCTTACTTTATATTAAAAAACATAGAAATTCAGTGAAAACCCCCAAAGGTTAAAGGGACAAGAAAGGGTGAAGATGTCAATGAAGACATATCATTTTAAATTAACAAAACCACTGAAATTCACCAGTTATAGTTATAAATCATGCCCTAAAATAACTATAACTCATCAGTTAAAAATATAATTTGAAGCTAAATAAAAACCACAGAAATTCACCAGTTATAGATAACTGAAGTGACAATAACTTGCTAACTTGCTTGAGTATAGTAACTGCATGGGGGAGCTATAGTTACTTCAGTTAACTACATTTCACCTAACTATAATGTAACTTTAACCTTTATTGGTTTTATTGAATTTCAAAGTTTTTTTTTATTATATCTTACTATAACTATTACTAAAACCTTAGGTTTTTTTTGGTGAATTTCTAGGTTTTTTAAAATGTAAAATACCCTCAATATAGAAACGGCAGGCCTTTTGACTTTGTCAAGGCAGAACTACATCAATAAAGAAAACAATTCTATTGGCTTTGCTAAGGAGTCAAATCATTATAGTAATGTCCGTCAATACAAATTTAATAAAGCAATTGTAGTCAAAACAAAATTTGAAGTTGATCTTTTACACTTCTCATGCCACATAATGCAGCCATACGTCCAACTACAAGGAGTCCCTACATTCTCAAGATGAAGAGCAAAAGCTCCACCTTTGGTAATGCACAACAATTTGATCAACTTTTCCTGGGGCCATATTATATAGACCCCAAGAAACATAGGGATCATTTTTTAGATATTTTCCTGGGGGGCTGCTGCACTCCCTGCAGCCCCCAGAACATTTGGATAACATGCTAGTGGTGCCCCTGGCTAGACTGGGGCACCACCATGAACCTAAATATTTGTGAGTTAGATCATGAAGGGCATTATAGGCTGCTCCTTTAATAAATGAGCATCTCCGGCTACTCATTTATTACCCTTTCATGGGTCTTTTGGGTGGGTGACACACACAGCTTGATTTTTTGTTTGGACTGTGCGGGGAACCAATCACACTTTTATATTTCTTTATTTTTTTGTGAATGGGTGCCCAGGTCTCACCAGGGGCACCCATAACTTTTTTACTCTTTGAGGCCTACGGGGAGAGAGGCCCATGGCCCCAACAACCTCACCAGCTCCCCTTGCAGACCCATCCTGGGTGTGGCCGGATGCTAACTCCACTGGTTTGTTGGCGAGCAGATTTTGTTTCTTCTCATGCCGGTTGGGAGGTAACCTCTGTTCCCTTCCCGGAGAGTGAGGGCAGTGAAATAGATATAATTTTCCTCCCTGTACTCTCCAGGGTTGTCAAGTAGTCCCTAGGAATGGGGTTCCCAGGACCATCTTATGACTCAGGGATTCGGGCCCCACACCTCCTGCCAAAGTTACACATTGAGCCCCAGGGAATGGCGTATGTGGGCCATTTAATGGCTCAGGGAGGGGCTCCATGCTACCCTTCCCAAAATAATGATTTCAGTCTCAGGGGATGTGGTCCCCTGGCCTTTGAATGATGGCTCGGGAGGGGGGCACACAACCCATTCCCCTTTTAAAATACATTTCAGTGACACCACCCGGGACCTGGCCGACCGCAGGGCAATTCAAATAAAAAGTTCAGGAGTCTGCCTTTTTTTTTATTTTTTAAATGGCTCAATGGA
This sequence comes from Triturus cristatus, assembly GCF_964204655.1. NCBI lineage: Eukaryota > Metazoa > Chordata > Amphibia > Caudata > Salamandridae > Triturus > Triturus cristatus. Next base: position 1,150,622,013 of record NC_140583.1, on the reverse strand, counting down.
TCCTCCATGAATCTTCAGTACCATTTAAAAACAAATATGTTTTGACCCCAGGCACTGAGTATGATATATATACTATTAATAAAGCAATACACTACTGGGTAGTTATAGTTAGGACCATGTGTTTGAAGGAAAAACATTTTCTGGTTTCCTTATAACTTCAGTGCCGTTTGATGAATCTTCATGAAACTTTCCCCAAAAATTGAACTTCACCTCATTTCCTTCCTGGAAACATTTGGAACGATCCATCAAGTGGGACCTCAGAAAAAGGAGGTCCCAGAACACGTTTTCCCCTTTTATTATTCCATAGGAAAATTAGACAAAGAGAAATTACACCAAATTTGGCAGAAAGCAAGATCTTGGTCCAGAAAATGTGCTTTTTGTGATCTGATGTATTTCTGTATAGTAGTTCCAGAGGAATTATGCTTAAAAATATAGATGTTTCATGCGGGATAGGATCAGCAGAGTTGTAGACAATCAAGATGAGTTCTGATTGGCTGTCACCACATCAACAAAGATGTGATGGCAGCCATTTTAGGACTTGTGGACTCAGTACCCTGTCCTATAACAAAGTAAAACAAAACATATAAGGGAACAGAGTAGGGATACCCTCCCCCCTAGACCTAGTGGGGGGGCAGCAGGAACATTACATTACAAACAAAGTTGACTGGGTCAGTCAATCCATGATCCTAGTAGGACATACCATATTTATTTTAAGCTGGAGCTTTATGCTCTTCAAACGGAGTTCAAGGTCCTCTTGTGGCTGTTTTTATGGTTGCATTTTATGGGCTGAAAAATGTTAAAAGAAAAAGTCAGACATGTTGACTTTTTTATATAAAACATTATTATTATTACTTTTTATGATAATTACTTTTTTTAATTTAATTTTCTGCTTACAATAACAAAACAAAGCAGAGTAAAAGCAAATCAAAAGTACACAATGAGTATCAAATTATAGCATACATAGATATAAATCACAGTGTACATCTTGATGTCATCGCATTTGTCTAAGTACATAGCTAGAAAGAAGCACATCGCTACATATGGATCTTGACATCATATTTGAAGCTCTTTCTGAATTAGAGGTTTGATCTCTTATGTAGGACCTTGATACTAGGTAACTATGGAGAGATCTGTACATCCTCCATAACCATGATTTGCGACTATACTATGAGATGTAAAATAGCAAATTTTCACATCCTTCTGGCTCCTCTTCACATTGGACATTCTGTGTGGTGCATTGACCCTCCAGTGGGCTCTTCATAACATGAAATCTCAATCTGTCAGATACATTTCACTCATCCACCCTTGGCTCCTGCTCGGCTAGGTAGGTTTGGTATAGGCCCCAGAAGCTTTTAGGGCGATTCTGAGGGGGGAGCAGTTCACTACATAGAGTGGTTTGGGTATTACAAAATATCATATCTGTTGGCCATTCTGCCATGGTGGGCACCGGACCACTGGACCATCGCATCGTTATTCTGCGTTTTGCAATCAGCATCCCCGGCGTCTGGAGTCTTTTTTATGTGTGCTGAATATCCCAACAGCACCAACATGGGGTCTGGGGGTAATGTACGTTTTGTGATTTCACTCAGCCTTTGAAATGCCAGTCTCCGAAAACCTAGCTACATCTGGGTAAAACCAGGCCACATGTATGAAATCCCCTGGGTACGCACTACAGCGATCACAGTCCGCCGAGTCAAGAAGGCCATATCTATGCAGTCAGGCTGGTGTATAATAAACTCTATTGAGAAACTTAAATTGTATTAGTCTATGCCGCCCGTTTAATGAATTCTGTGTCGCTTCACAGCAGTAGCCCCATCGTTTATCGTCTAACTCTGATCCAAGATCGCACTGCCACTCCAGTCTGACCTTCGTAAAAAAAGTTCTTACAGTACCCTTGCACCATATTATAAATACTTTAGACTATCCTGTTAGTGGAGTCGGAGCTCAATATAAAAGAGAAGGGGTAATCTCAGAGGGTTCGATCATTTCATCGCCCAACTGTTCACAAAGTGCATGTCTCACCCTGTAGAAATGATATCTCACTAAAGGGGTAACTATTCGTCCCTCAGTATTGACCTCATCCCACTCCCTAGTGCTCCCCACAAAGAACAAATCTCCAATTTTAGTGATATTGAGTATTTCTAGTGCAGTGACCACATCCCTTTCCCTGCATACCGGCAGCCACCGGCACCAATCCAGTGGCGTCAGTGGTGAGTACAGAATGGAGCTTGCCGGTCTCTTCAAGTGGTCATGCCATGCATGCACCGTGGCATTGATTGAGTCTAGAATCCCTGCGCACCTGCTTAGGTGCGTGAAACATCCGGGTTGGTAATGGAGATGGCATCGCCGCTACCCTCTCAATATATATGTATGGAGGAGTTAGTTGTTGGTGTACCCAATAGTAAGCGAGCAAACCCTGAGCCACTATGTAGTAAAGCTCCCGTTCTGGGGCTCCAAGACCACCCTGAGAATAAGGGAGGGTGAGTATCTTCCAATGAACACGTGGCTGCTTTCCTGCCCAGGCCAGTCTCATCAGTAATGTTCTGAGAACTTTAAAAAAATGTGTGGGTAAAACCATCGGTATATTAAGAAATAGGAATGAAAATCTGGGTAATACCACCATCTTCATCAGGGAGATGCAGCCCAACAGAGACAACGGTAGTCGAATCCACCGTTCCACGTCTTCCTCCAATTTAGTATTAGCCCTACCATAGTTCTCGCTGCATACCAGGTCAAAGTTCGTATGGACTCTGATTTCCAGGTATCGTACTGGATCTTCAGACCAAGTGAGGGGAAAGTCTAACTCGGTTTGCGTAGTGGCCAGGGTCAACAGGAATATTATAGATTTGGACCAGTTAATTTTAAGGCCAGAGAATTCCTCAAAGCGCACTACTTCTCTTAGTACCGGAGACAGGTTGGTCTCTGGATTTCTAATGTAAAGCAGCATGTCGTCGGCATAGGCGGATATTAACAAATTGTATCCCGGGAATCTAATCCCTCTCTGCCCATGATATTCCCTGAGGGCACACGCCAATCGCCACAGGTGCATATAGTAGGGGCAATAATGGGCACCCCTGTCGCGTGCCCCTCGTGATTTTAATCGGAGCTGTCACTGAATTACCCACTCCGATCCGAGCTGTTGAGTAATTGTATAGGACTGAGACCAACTGTAGGAATATCTTGCCCAAGCCCATCCTCCTTAGTACAGAGATCAAGAACAGCCACTCCACCGAATCGAAAACTTTCTCTGCTTCGAGAAAAACCACAGTAGCCTTGACCTCGGGGTTCATGTGTTGAATAGCACCAAACACTGTGTGTAGTTGTAGGTTAGATTGCACCCAGGGACATAGCCCGCCTGCTCCACACTGACCAGCTGTGGTACCAACGGTGCCAGATGGTTGGCAAGCACCTTGCAAAATATTTTGGTGTCTACATTTAGTAGTGATAATGGCCTAAACAAGGAGCACTCATCTGGGGGTTTATCAGGCTTCAAATGTGTGACTATCATGGCTTTCCTCATGGAAGGGGGCATCTCCCCGTTCTTGCTCATCTCCTCGAATAGGGTCATTAAATGTGGGACTAAGTGGTCTTTAAACTCTTTGTAGAGTGTAACAGTGAAACCATCCTGCCCCGGAGCGCTACCCGATCGCATGGTTTTTCATTGCAGTGTGAATCTCCTAGGATTCTAGCAGTCTCATGAGATATTCCCTATGTTTGTCCGCCAACCAGGGCAATTTATTGTGCCCAGGGTATTCTAAAATTTCCGGCTCCCCCACTTTCGTTCTAGATCAGTATAGGTCTGCATAGTATTGACAGAATCGGTCTGCTATACTAGGTGGACTACTTAATATCTCCTCGGGCTCAGTTCGTATCTCTGCAATATCAGCCCTTTCCCTCCTACAGCGAAGCAGCGCAGCTAAAGTGGCACCAGGTCTCTCTTCCTTCTCGTATGTTTTCGCTACTGCATATTTTCCCATATGTTTGATTTCAGTATCTGCTATTTCGTGATATTCTTCCAATGTCTTTTTCATCTCTTCAGTCGTGAGATGATCACCTCGGCCCGTTCTAGTTCAGCCAGTAGCTTCTCCAGCAACTCAAGCCATCCTTCTAGAGAGCGAAGAACCCCTGAATGTTTTGAGATGGCAATTCCTCGGATAAAGACTTTGAAAGTCTCCCAAACTGTGACAAACCGGGATACTGACCCTATACTTGTATGGACGACGGATTAAAATATCCGTTTTAAAGGCATTGTCTAGTAACAAATATGATGGGAATCGCCACGTGAAGGGCTGTTTTTTTGTGTGCGGATTTTGTATATCCATTAGTATAGGCGAGTGGTCTGAGAAAGTGCAGGGATGTATCGAGCATTCCCTGACCTGGGAGCAAACGGCTCTGGAAGTAAACCAGTAATCTATTCTGGTGTGTAGATTGTGTGATGCGGAGTAGTGGGTAAAGCCCCCCTTTCCAGGGAAGCGTTTGCGCCAGACATCTATCATGTCTAATTGAGTGAGACCATCTATTATAGTTTTGGCTGCAGCGGTTGGACACCGGATTTGTCCCCCCGAGAGATCAAGTGCCGGATCTAGCACACAGTTGATGTCACTGCCCCATATATGTGCCAGAGGGCTGCTATCTCTCAGTCAATTCTGTAGACCCCGATAAAATAGCAGGCTGTCAAAATTAGGACCATATATATTGACAACCAAAAAGTCCAGACCCCTCCCTTTCCATCTAGAAATAGTATATCCCCCCGCATCTGTTTTATTCGCTTCTAAGTTGAGCCCAGATTTGGATTGACCCAAGTAAGCACCCCCTGACGTGTGTGGAGAAGCCAGCAGCATGAAAGGGGCCATGTAACCTTCTATGTGTCAACATTTTGCTGTCCAAGGGAAGATTAGTTTCCTGCAAAAGGGCTTTATCAATACCATGTCTAGTGAGATAGGCCAATATTCTACGCACCTTGCGGTGATCATTAAGGTCCCTAACATTCCATGTCAGGAATCGCGTCACATTTCCCTTACCCTTTACTATCCTTGACTTTCAGAAGTGATCCTAAAGTATCTCTGTCAGCCAGATCTCTTAATGCCTTACTACCATGCATTCTACCCACACACTGAAACAGTAAAAAGTTAGGTACATGTGTTCCCAATAGCTAACAATTTTTACCCCACGCCTTGTCACCCCCAACATGCCATGGACGAGTTCCCCACCAAGTAAATCTTGAGCAGGCATAATGCCTTGTGGTGTGCTACACACACGGGCCGATGTTGCCTCTCCACCATTCTTTACTCCGCCAAGCAGAGCCATGGCCCCGCCACCATTAACAATGAAGTGCATCCAACAACTAAGTGAATAACTTTTTTCTGGGAATTTGAGATCAGATTCTAAAGCATTGATAAGCATACCAACATGTTTTTCAAAATACAGCAACTTTATCAGTCTATCGGGCAAATTGCCTTTTTTCCGTACTAGGCATAAAACTCCCCCCCCCCCCACCTACTCTGCGGCTAACAGATTGGAACAATAGTATTGCTTTAAATTTCTAGCTGCTAGTGACCCCACTTAGCCTCTTGTAAACTTTCCAATAATGGGTCCTTTCTGGGATCGCTCGTATACAGTTACGTGAACAGATTACCAGACTGTCCAATAAATCTTGCTCCTCCAGGTCTCCGCCTATAGCCTCCGATTGCTTCTCGGAGTCTCTGCACCACTCATCTGATCTTTGATATTGTGTAAGTGCCTTCTGTGAGAAAGTGCCCACTTTCTGCATGGTATGCCCCCACTTTTTGCTGAATTGCTTATGTTCTTTGACTGAGTGTGCCCTGGGCTCCTGCTAATCAGGTAACCAGGGCCTATGTTCCTTCCCTAAAATTGCATTGAAGCCTAAACCCAATTGGTGTCTCGGGCCACATGTCAGCCCCTGGTAAATGGTACCACAGGTACCCAGGGCACTGTGACCATAGACGGCCGCTAAGGGCTGCAGCACTTAGTGTGCCACCCTTAGAGGTCCTGTACCCTGACACAAACACACTACCTTTCCAGACTGCATGTCTTGGTGCAGAACAAAGTGAAGAGTCGACATGGCACACATCCCTGTGTGCAATGCCCACAAAACCCCTGCCCTGGCATAGATCAGTCACCCCTCTAGCAGGGCGCACTATGCCAGGGGTGAGGGTACAGGTGCATGAGCCCTGTACCCCTACAGTGCCCAAGTCCATTCTTGGGCATTGTAAGTGCAGTGCTGCCGTTAAGAGTCTATGGTGCTGGGAGTTTGTCATTACGAACTCCACAACACCACAATGGCCCCACTGAAAACTGGGAAGTTTGGTATCAAACTTCTCAGCACATTAAACCCACACTGACTGATGCCATTGTGGGATTTAATGTAAAAAAACGCACAACAGAGGGCATCTTAGAGATGCCCCCTGAAACTCAACCAACTTCTAGTGACCTGACTGAGTGGCTGCTTATGCTGCCACCAACAGACATGTTTCTGGACCCCTGGGTCGAGAGCCTGCTGCTCTTGGGGGCCATTAACAATGCACATCCTGGGACGAGGTGCCAAGCCTCCTCCCTCAGGATGGGCATGGTTCACGAAGGGGAAGCTTCAAAGGCATGCCGCCTTTGTGAGCTTCCCCAGACCATTTGCTGCTTTCAGCAACTGGTCCCCACTGGTTCTACCCCCACATTGGGCGGGAGAGCCGGCGGGAAAAGAAAGTGAGGGAAAGAGGTGTGCCCACCTCTGCCAACTCCACACCTCAGGTGAGGAAGGCGAGGTGAATCACAACTCTGAGTCCCTGACATCTTGAGGATGGGGGGACCCAACCAACCAGGGACAGGCTCCTGCCCCCCTCCCACTGGAGGGTGGCATGATAGGGGGTGTACCCACCACAGGGAAAGGACCAATTGGTCCCTGGCCTTACCTACCTGTAACGCCCCTAAATCTAGTATTTAGGGGGCACCCTGAACCTTGCTTCCTTAGATCCAAAAACGACAAGAAGAAGAAGGACCGAACAGCCATGCAGCCAGCTAACAAGAGGAAGACTCCCACTGACTTGGCCCCAGCCCTACAGGCCTGTCTCCCCTCAAACCTGCTCCTGCGAAATCCCGGTGTGTCCTGCAGCCAGCAACCTCGAAAATCCTGGAGGACCTCACTGCCTTCACTTCTAAAGACTGCTTCTCCCGTGAACAACAGATTTGTTCAACTGCAACCTCTGGCAACAGCCGGAGACTGCGAATCCAGCCCACTCTGCACCTGCCAAACCCGGCCCAAGCTTGAGTGGAAAAACACCACGAGGAGGTCACCCTGGTGATCCTAACGTGCCTCAAGCCTCCAGCCGACACCTGCAGCCTAAATCCAGAAGGCACTCCTAACCGTGACCTGGAGCTAGTAAGAAGATCCTGAAGTACTGGGTAATTTAGACCCAGCGGTGCAGGGGCACACACCCTATGACTTCTGGGTTCACCCTGTTCCGGACCTACAGAAACACAGAGTCTTCTGGGTGAAGTCAAAGATTCGTTTATTGGCTGCAGACCAATGACAGGTATCCTAGAAGTACAACAGCGTGTATGTTCTCAGGAGACTGCTGGAAATCATAGGAACGGACTTCTCCTTAAGTACAAAATATCATGCTCCAGGCACACATTCCTTGGTTTACGATATGGCCATATAAAGGTATACATTACAAACGAAAAAGCAGAGTCATGATGACCATCCCACATTCCAGTTCGGCCAGCCCACAATGATTTACACAGTAAGGTTCAGATCCCACGTTTGATGTAAATAGACCCCCCAATAAACATGAGCATCTCCTGTTTTGGGAAACAAGTCATAAAGCAGGAACAAGCAGGTGTGAAAGAGATTAGCCGGAGGTTTGTGTAGAATGAAAGGGTTTTATGATGGGTTAAGCCCTGATGCTAATCACAGGTGGACGGAGGAAGGGGAGCTCGTGAGACCGGTTTGACCCGGGGCAGCAGAGCCAGCTGCCCAGGTCACAGAGAAGTCAGAGGGAAAGCCCATGTACTGTGAGGCCCGTATTTACTCCATTATAGCCTATGTGAGGGCAATGACAAGATGGCCACTGCTTCCAAAATGGAACCCGCGTAGTGAAGCAGAATAACGTGTACACAGTGCATTCATAGCTAGAACGGTATATAAAGCACTCGTACATGCCGCATTTACCATTTGCGGTTCGCTAATACCAAGATAGACAGGGGTAGGGCCCTGTCCCCTACGCGGTCCCGAATATTAAAGTACGACAGACCCTCCTTTTGCCCTTACATAGGCAATCACTATACTCATCTTAATCCGAGTCTAGGTCAATGTCTGCAAAGTCATGGAGATGTTGCTGTAGCATCATCCTATTACTTAGCTCGTCCCTCGATACAGGTTTCCTTACACATAAGGTAGTACAGAGACCACATATCGCGGGAGCACACTGTATACACAGACAGAACAGGAAAAGAATGGCTAAGATCATTCCAATGACCATCAGAACTTTCCAACCCCAGGCAGATATCAATTCCCAGAACCACCCCACCAGTCACCAATCTCCCTTATCCACGTGTATGGCTTCAGATATTTTATGGAGTTTGGAGATGGCTTGATACACTGTTGGAGCATTATCTGGTATGAAAATGCAGCAACTGGATTGGATGACCTTGCATACCCCACCGCGGTCTGCAAGAATAACGTCTAGAACCATGCGGTTCTGCAGAGTCATAAGGCGATCCGCTTGGAGCTCAGCTGTCAGATTACTAAGGGCACCAGCCGTTACATTGACAGTGGATTCAACCACACGAGTCAGTTGTCTCAGGTTCCTACTATTGACCATAGGTCCCCAAAACGGCAGGAAACCCAAGAAGAAGTCTCCTGCTTCCTGACCGGCAGTGTCCTCCGTACTAATCACACCTCTCACAACTCTGGTCTTGTGATAGTCAGAGGCGGCAGTAAATGTCGGCGGTAGCAAGTTCGCAATATAACATGTGCCCGAGAAATCAGGGGGCAGCCATGTATATGCTCGGTCATTACAGATGAAAATTGTGCCCTTGGCAGCCAAAAACGCAGGGGAAAACTGTGACGGGAAAGTGTACGTTTCAGTACAGTCACTCCTTCCCAGTTGAGCTCTAGGATTCTGACCATTACCCTGTAAGCAGAACCGACCCATGTGGGGTACGACCCAGATTGGAGATGAGATTTTTCGCTGTCTTTCACCCAGACTAATACTATACCCCGTCGCGTTCCATCCTACATAAGGTCTCAACTCTTCTTTGGGAATGGATGAGTATGCATCGATATCCCTACTCATATCGGCAACTCCTTTCATCAAAGCCTTATTATTGGTGATAGGTCTGATGGAACGCGGTTGGCGAGGGGAATAGGTATCTAGAGCATAGAGAAACATGGTTTGGAATGCCCATGACGATCCATTGTAACTGTACGGCAGCACCAGGTAGGGAATACCCTTGTTAATGGTATGTGGCATTAACCCACACACCCAGCAATTGGTCGTATTCATTACTAGTTGGTGCTGGTGCAAGAGTTGGATAAACGAGTTATTTACGAACTCTGATCGTCTGGTCTGTTCGTGCTCAGGCAAAGGGTGGAAAGAGTGAGAGGAGGCAGTAGAAAGAGGTATAGGCTGTTGAGTGGGTGCAATGGGCTTTTGAGCGGAGAAAAACACAAATCCTACAATAAACATTATGATACTACACAGTATAAAAAAACACAAAAAGACAAAACATTTACTTTTTACAATTCTACACATCCTTGCGTTAGAGTTCATTTCCTCAATCGGTCTCTCCATCTTAAAAAACTCCATCCTCTACTCGGGCCGCTCGCGGCGGATGAGTTTCTTCTGCTAAGGGGCACGCCTGTCAGTCCAGGGAAACGCCCTAGACCAACCAGAACCGTTGACCTAGCGTCTTCGGCCTGTACCCCAAAGTCTTGGCACCGCGACCCTGCGGCAGAACCCGGATGGTGGTTCGAAAAACAAAAATCAAGAAAGTCCTTCAGATGGGAGAGCAAAAATGTCAAAAGGAAAATAGTGAGGAAATCTTTATTTGTCCATGGGCCTAGGTCTCAAATTATAGCGGAGACGGCCAGGTGCTGTTTGGTCTTGAAACAAAAGTTCAGGCTCAGTGGTGTCCAGTCGGTTTGATGGTGGCACAGCTTCCTGCAGAATATTGTCACTCTCTTGGTCTGAAACTGTGCCTCTTAAGCGTGCGTCACTGAATGGTACAGAACGAGGTACAGTGTCTGTCTCTGAGTCGGCGATACCCTCCTTGACCCACTGGTCATATGGCAGAGGCAAGGGGACTACCTTACAGTGGGTACCATGAATCCAGTGCTTCTTCCCTTTCACTCGCACTGCTGATGTTGTCGAAAGAAGAACAAGATGAGGGCCGATCCAGCGAGGCTCGTCGTTGCTCTTGCGCTGAAAATTTCGGACTAGCACCCACGTACCAGGGTTGATAGGGTGTCCAGGAGGTTTAGAGGCTTGGGGAAGAGTTTCATGTACCTGTTGGTGCAAAACACGCAGTTTAACAGTCAAATCATACAGGTAATCAAGCAGTACTGGATGTTCTATTTCGCTAAATTTCGCCGGTCTTGGCACGCCCCATACATTAGCCGGGCGGCCAAAGACGACCTCATAAGGGCTAAGTCCCACTCGTGAGTGTATGGTCATTCTGGTGGACAGGAGTGCTAAAGGCAGAGCGTCAGGCCATTTAAGACCGGTGCTCGCCTGGATTTTAGCCAGCTTGAGCTTTAAGGCTCCATTGTAGCGTTCTACTAATCCAGCTGATTGGGGGTGATTTGCAGCATGGAACTTCTGCTTTATCCCTAGCGCTTCACATACATTCTTCATCACTTTACCCACAAACTCACTTCCGTTATCACACCACACCATTCTTGGCATCCCAAACCTAGGGAAAAACTCCTTCACAAGGGCTTTGGCTGTGGATAGGGCAGTGTTATCTTTCAGAGGATAAGCCTCTATCCATTTTGAGAAAGCACAAACAACCACCAATACATATTTCAGGTTGTTGCATCTTTCCATGTGAATAAAGTCCAGCTGCAAAACTTCAAATGGACATGATGGGGGTGCAAAGTGACCAGCCGGAGTTGGGGTTCCCCTACCAGGGTTGTACTTCAAGCATACTATGCAATTCTTGACCACATTCTCTGCACACTTGGGAATCCCAGCATTCTGCCATACTGGGGCTAACAACTTGCATATACCTTTCGTACTGATATGTGCCATTCCATGTGCCATAGTAACCACTGGAAGCACATATGCATCAGGCAACAACCATCGCCTATGTTCTGTCAGATCAATCCAACAACCATTCTCATCCAACTTACCCATACTTTCTCTCCACTTGCTTAACTCTTCCTCTGTGGCTTCAGCTTGAAGCGACTTCACACTCTCTATTGTGTTCTCACACATTCCCACATCATTAACCCATCTTGCGGGGCCTGCAACATACATTCTAGTCTTCACATTCTGTGCCGTTTCTTTCGCGGTCTCATCAGCAAACGCATTCCCACGTCCAACATCATCTGTGACTTTCCTGTGCGCACTGCATTTCATGATCGCAACTTGCAACGGTAGGGTCAGTGACTCAAGGAGATCATTCACCAACTTGCCATTCTGAATTTTAGCTCCATGCGACGTCAGGAACCCACGCTCTTTCCACAAACGCCCAAAATTATGAGCCACGCCAAAGGCGTACTGGCTATCTGTGTATATATTCACTCTCATTCCTTCGGACAACACACATGCTCTCGTGAGGGTGATTAATTCCGCTGCTTGGGCCGAATTATGTGGCACTCGTGCAGTTTCCACGACCGTGTGCAAAGTCGTGATAGCATATGCAGCAGTCGTGTCACCATTAGGGAGCTTAAAACATGACCCATCTACCCATAAAGTGCCATCACACTCAGTCAGGGGAGTATCTTTTAGATCTACTCTCCCTTTCGTCTCTTCTTCTGTCCTGAATAGACAGTCATGTTGCTCAATCTCATCTGAGTCTGCTGGAATTGGCAACAATGTGGCTGGATTCAGCGTATTGCATCTCTTTATATGTATGTGATTAGCTAACAGTGTAAGCTCGTAGCCCGATAATCGTGCACTAGTCAAGTGTTGTGTCTTAGTTCTATTTAATAATGTGTCCACAGCATGTGGAACCATGACAATCAATGTATTGTCCATTACCAAACCAGCAGATTGTCGGATAGACATCGCTGCAGCAGCTGTCGCTCTCAGACAGCTTGGCAATGCCCTCGCTACAGGGTCCAAGGTTGATGAAAAATATGCGCATGGGCGCAGTCTGTCGCCAAAAGGCTGTGTTAACACTGACAACGCACATCCATCTTTCTCGTGAACATACAATGTAAAAGGTTTGCTGTAGTCAGGAGTACCCAACACAGGTGCTGAACATAATGCATTACGCAATTCCACAAAACTTTTCTGGCACTCTTCAGACCATGGGATAGGATTCGGTGTGTCTTTGCATGTTAAGGCTAACAAAGGTTTTGCCAATAAAGAAAAACTAGGGATCCAATGCCTACAGTATGAAGTGATGCCCAAGAAAGCACGCACTTCTCTCTGTGTTTTCGGCACACTCAACTGTGCAATGGCTTGAATTCTTTCTGGGGTCAGTTTCCTTCCCTCCTTCGATAAGAGATGACCTAAGTAGGTCACTTCTTGTCGACAATATTGCAGCTTAGAGAGAGACACCTTGTGATGGAATGCGGATAAATGGCGCAACAGTGATAATGTGGCTTCTTTACAAATCGTCTCAGTATCCGCAGCGATCAGTAAATCGTCCACGTACTGAATCAGGATAGCGCCACTAGGTAAAACAAGTGCATCAAGCTGCGCTTTCAAAGCCTGACTGTATATGGATGGACTCTCACAGTAGCCCTGGGGAGCGCGTTTGAAGCGGAAGCTTCGGCCTCCCAGACTAAACCCAAAAATATCTCTGCTCTCCTCTGCAATTGGGATACTAAAGAAAGCATTCTTTAAATCAATCACTGAAAACCATGCAGCAGAGGCTGGAATCATCGTTAACAAGGCAGTTATATCGGGGACAACCGGAAACTGTGGCACAACAATCTTATTAACCTCTCTAAGATCAATCACAAATCTGTAAACAGGTGGCTGTGAAGGGTCCGTTCGTTTTAAGACAGGTAAAATCGGACTATTGCAAACGTTGCCTCTTGTCTCTTCTATCACACCCTTATTAATCAAGTCGCTGACAATGTCTAACAATGCTTTCTGCCCTTCATTAGAGATCTTGTACTGGGGAATACGTGGCAGTCTGACATTAGCCTTTAGAGTCACCACATATGGCGGTATCTCCAAGAGGACCACATCATTGGGACCAGTAGCCCAAAGGGCATCCGGAAGGGATGACAATTCAGGTGGCATCGTGTTTTTAGACAAATACATTGGGGAAACCACTTTCTTGCCTAATGTAAGTTGTACTCCTGAAGGAGAACAGTACAGTGTAGCGTGCAATCTTTTCAACAAATCTAATCCCAGCAAATTCTCACCACAACCTGTTGTCAGAATCAGGGGTGCTTTCAGCTCGCAAGGTCCAACAGAAAGTGACATGGGACTGGAAATCGGGTTCCTAACCGGGGCGCCAGAAAAACCTACTGAAACATTTATATCGCCAGACAAAGGTGCGCCAGGGAGTTTTGAATGCATGATTGAACTCTTTGCAGCACCAGTGTCTAGCAGAAAAGGCTCCGTTACATTTGCTGTAGTCACCTCAACATACGGTCCACTCTGATCCACTGGCACTGAAACAACTCCCTCTCTCTGTCTATGGCTGTCCTAGTAATCATTACTCTCTGCATCACCGTCCTCTGCATAATAATCATTATTATAATACTGGGCCGTATTACTAATCGCGTTAACTTGCTGGTCAAAGCTATTGATGGTACTTTGAGGCGGCAGAGGACGCGCGTTCTGGGGAACACTTCCACGCCCTCTGCCTCTAGGAGCTTGCTGACCACCCCTACCTCTTGCGCCATACGCATTACCGTTCCGCTGCATTAATTTAGGGCAACTGTATTTAAAATGACCTTCCTCTTTACAGTATGAACATTGGTTGGGACCTATAGGGACACGTGGTTGATAATACCCATTCATTTGCTGGTTGTTCTGAAACTGTTGGGGTTGGTGATAGACACCTTGGGGTTGCCTATAATTATTCTGACCTCCACGTGGCGGATAGGCCTGCTGTAAAAGGACCTTTGTCTTTAGTTCCTTCGTTTTCTTTTCTGTTCTATCTTTCTCGTCCTTATCTCTATTTTCATAATACTGTGCAGTAGCCAGTATTTGCGCTGAAGAAGAAACAGCCCAAGAACTTTCTGAATCTTTTAACTTTTTACACAGGTCAGGAAGTAAATTCTGCACGAACTTATCCACAAACAACCGTTGGCCACCCTCAGTACTCATATCTTGCCCACTGTGATCAATAAACGTTTCTTCAAACCTAGTAAAGAAGTCTGACACTGTCTCATCTTTCTTCTGCTTGCATGCAGATAACTTGTCCCAATTTACGCGCATCGCAGGCATTATTGTCTTCATGTACGTGATGATTCTACCAGGCAATTCAGCTACTAAAGGTTCTGGTTTCGCACCACCCGTTTGTCTAGCATCAGCAGCAACAATGTTAGCCCATGTATCCCCTAGTTCTGCATTGTGATCTACATTACGAATTGATCCCCATAGAGGCTGTGGAACAACATTACCAAACAACATGTCTATGTCGGCCAGATTCATAATGCATGACCCTGCCGTCTGTGACAACTCTTTATAATAACCTGCTGGGTTTTTACGGGGATCAGGCAAGGACTGCTTAAGTGCTAACACCTCAGAGCGCTTCCATGGAACATGCACCCAAACACGCTGGAAATGCGCTGCCACAGCGGGGTTACCACCGACAGCTGCAACCGCTTCCTTCCATACCGGGGGAACTTCTCTCATAGGGTATTGGCGCGCTTTTGCCTTTTTCCCCACAAGGACCTCTTGTTCAAACAATGACTGTTGGCAATCGTCATTCCTAAAGGACAATACAACCGCAACTGCTTTATCTACTTCGCGGTCCACAATTATACCAGTTCCAAAATCGAACCTCACTCTACATAATTCCTGCGGGTTTGGATTTTTACCACTATCCTCCAATTCCTCACAGAGAATTTCGCACATTTTCTCAAACACATATCTCTGTTTTGGGGCATCCCACTGATGGAAAACGTTGACCACTGATTCCACATTATACAATGAAGGGAAAACAATCCATCTACGCGCCATCCTGTCTATTACCTTTTTCTCATCAGGGTTAGGCAATTGACTGCGCAATTGCTTACGCTGTAAACCAGGAGTCGCACCAGATGACTCAAAGAGAGGAGACATTAATGTAGTAACCACATTAGCTAAGCGCTGTCGCGCTGAAGGAGAAGCTGAGGCGAGAACAGGGGGAAAAACAGAGGGAAGAAAAGAGGATGTAGAGACAGGTACTGGAGTGGTGGAAGGAAGAGTGTTAGGGGAGGCAGTTACTGGATTAGGCAAAGTCGCAGGAAGTGCGGGGGCAGTTGGAAGCACAACTGGCGGCGCTTGAGAGGGCTGCGCTACAGGGATAGGAACTGGCTGCAAAGCAACTGGCGGTTGCGGCAAGGCTTGCAGTATATGCACTGGAGGCGGCATATTTACAAGCTGGGGAGGCGCCGTGGCAGTTTGAGCATACGGGGGTGGCGAACTCAACAAATGTGACATCAGGGGATCTTTCTCCTTTTCTTCTAACTCATTCTGCTTAGAATGTGGCAAGGCTGGGTAACATTTGTCAATCCCTAACTTACGCTGCCTGTGCAATTGCTCACTCATTTGCTCCTCTTCATTGTCTTTAAATTGTACAGCTGCTTGCATTACTGACATACCTCTCTCTCTCTTATTCTTTTTCGCTAACTTAATTTCTTTCTGTTTGGCTTCCTTTCGCCATAAGCGGAAAGAGTCAAACATCGCCGGCCGGGCTTTCTTCTTAAACAATTTAATTTCCAAATTATCTAAAATATCGGTATCAAAACTACCATTTTGGGCCATTTTAAAACACCATCTTTCCTGGTGTAGTGGATCCACACTTCGTTATATGCAATGGGGCCTACGCCATGTTTTACATAGAGCTCATAAGTTGGAGTTCCAACCGGAGGAACCGGACATGATTCCTCTAGCTGGAAATCCTTTCCACAACCCAAACAGAATAATCTACCAAATAGTCCAGAACCAGGCATCTGCGCTCACTAGTCTAGATCCAAACGTCAAAGGATTATCGAATACGATATTCTCGTGAATACACGAGTCCTCTGGTTTTGGCGTTTGCAAACTCCAAAGTACCAATTTACCAAGTCAAACGATCCCGAAGGATACCAAAAACAAATAGGAGACGCTCCACTTATACTTAACTGAATATTGCTGATCGATGGCGTCACCAGAAGACTCTCTCGATTGTTTCGCTCTCTCAAAACTCGTCAAGGGTCCAAAACAGGTCGATTAATCAGGGCAGCAGTCCTTCGTAGCCGTCGGGACGCGGAGAACCTCGCAGAAAAGACTTTCGGACCACGTCGACATGCAGGGGTCGATGAAGTGGCGGCCTTCCTCCGGAATTTCCACACGAAGCTCCTCACGAACCTCTGGCTTGGACTGGTACCGCTGAAATCGTCCCGAGTTGGGCGCCAAACTGAAGTACTGGGTAATTTAGACCCAGCGGTGCAGGGGCACACACCCTATGACTTCTGGGTTCACCCTGTTCCGGACCTACAGAAACACAGAGTCTTCTGGGTGAAGTCAAAGATTCGTTTATTGGCTGCAGACCAATGACAGGTATCCTAGAAGTACAACAGCGTGTATGTTCTCAGGAGACTGCTGGAAATCATAGGAACGGACTTCTCCTTAAGTACAAAATATCATGCTCCAGGCACACATTCCTTGGTTTACGATATGGCCATATAAAGGTATACATTACAAACGAAAAAGCAGAGTCATGATGACCATCCCACATTCCAGTTCGGCCAGCCCACAATGATTTACACAGTAAGGTTCAGATCCCACGTTTGATGTAAATAGACCCCCCAATAAATATGAGCATCTCCTGTTTTGGGAAACCAGTCATAAAGCAGGAACAAGCAGGTGTGAAAGAGATTAGCCGGAGGTTTGTGTAGAATGAAAGGGTTTTATGATGGGTTAAGCCCTGATGCTAATCACAGGTGGACGGAGGAAGGGGAGCTCGTGAGACCGGTTTGACCCGGGGCAGCAGAGCCAGCTGCCCAGGTCACAGAGAAGTCAGAGGGAAAGCCCATGTACTGTGAGGCCCGTATTTACTCCATTATAGCCTATGTGAGGGCAATGACAAGATGGCCACTGCTTCCAAAATGGAACCCGCGTAGTGAAGCAGAATAACGTGTACACAGTGCATTCATAGCTAGAACGGTATATAAAGCACTCGTACATGCCGCATTTACCATTTGCGGTTCGCTAATACCAAGATAGACAGGGGTAGGGCCCTGTCCCCTACGCGGTCCCGAATATTAAAGTACGACAATCCAACCCCAAAAGCCACCCCTGCACCCGACGCCCCACGACCTTGTCTGCCCAAACTGATGGAGCCTAAACAACCCCTAACTTCCCAATTTACCTCTCAAAGTGGTGGTCGCTCCCAGAAGTCCTTCGTCTCCCCGCCTGCAGTTCCTTTGCAAACCGGAGGTTCTCCATTGAAAACAACAGGGCACCTGACCTCGAAACAGCACCCTGCACCCAGCCGCCCAAGTGCCGCTGAGGGTGCACCTTTTGTGCTACTTTGTTTCCCCATTTGCCCTGACCTAAACTCTAGGAGCTTTGCTCCCACAACCCTGTGGCCTGCTTGCCAGCAGCCACCAACCGGAGCCCCCCATCCCTTATTGGATAACATTATGCCTCAACACTCTGCACATGGCCGCCCTAGTGCCGCTGAGGGTGCAACAAGAGTGTATCACTGACCCTGGGGGACCCCTGAGTCTAACCCCAGAACCTTAACTCCCACAGTCGATAACTTACCTGTGAACCGATAAGCTGTTTTTCCTCCATAGGATAACATTGACAATTTTCTTCTAAAAAGTTTTCAAGTGTGGAGTTTTTAAATCTAAAAATATTCTTTAAAAATTGCACAAATAATCAAAATGTATTTACTTACCTGTTTGCAGGAAATGTCCCAGTGCTGAATCTAGGTATCCAGCACTGAGTTAGAAAAGTAACGTAAAAAGTACCTGTAATTTACTGAAAAAGCCTATTCATTTCAATGTACTGTATTTGCTAAGAGGCGCACCCTACTGCATCCCCTGTGACTCAAACAAAAGACAATTTCTATTGCATTTTCAAGCTGTTCTATATTCAGCAACTTATTACTGAAAAGTATTTAATGCTTACCTGTGCCAGGCTTGCTTGGTTCTAAAAATAAAACAACAGTATATTTTTAATACAAAAACAATTGGCCTAGAGTTCAGTTCTTGAGAGTGTGCATTCATTTGCTGACTTAGTGTGTACATCAAATGCTTAACACTGTCCTCTGATACTGCCTTACTGCTCGGCCACTCTACCACAAATAGAGAGTAAGGTTCTATCTACGTTTAACCTCTGCCTACCTCTGGGGTCATCTGGACTCTATACACACTATACATCATTCTGGTGTAGTATATATAGAGCCAGTTTCCTACACCTTCTGTAGAGACTTGGGATCTAAAAAGATTTTCAATTTACCGTTCATGTTTACCCGCAGCCTGGCCGGATAAAGCATCGCATAGTCTAGGTTGTAGTCACATAATTTACGTTTCAAGGGAGCGAACTGTCATCTCGCTTCTTCGACCTTCATGTTGAAGTCCGGGAATAATGAAATAGATGAACCCTTAAACTGCAGGACTCCCTGTTCTCTGACTTTCTTTAGGGCAGCGTCACTATCTCTGTAATTCAAATGTTTTCCAATAACTGGCTGCGGCTGCGCCCCTGGTGGAGGCCTGGGGCCGAGTGACCGGTGCGCCTGCTCAACCATGAACATCGGGGGGAAAAGTGTCACAGCCCAGCAAAGTGACCAGTAGATTCTCAATAAATATTTCCATATTGCCAGTGGCAGTGGATTCCGCCAATCCAATTACTCGATTGTTACTTCTCCTGGACCTTGCCTCTAAGTCCTTAGCCTTTTCCTCCAGGACTTTTTGAGTGGCTTACCAAACTGTTTCTGGTTGGAATTTATTTCTGTTTGGGCCTCTTCTATCTCAAACACCCGCTGTTCGGCCATATCTAGTCTTTCTGCATGCTTGTCAAGTCACTCTGACATGCGATCCATGCAATAAGCTAGGGGATCGATTTTTCCATTGATCGTTGACCGGCTTTTTAGCATGGCCGACAGTATGTGGCGGATATCTTCTGGCGATTCTTCAGGCGTACCCTCCTGTCTCTCAGGGCACTGGGCGTCCCCCATCTCCTTGTTCCTTGACTTGTGTTGTTCAAAATGCAGCTTGGGCTGCGTTTTGTCTACATTTCCCATTGCAAGCTGCCCTGTAAGTTGTGCTCCTCTGCCAGTAATAGTCAATGGCTTCAGAATCAGCCCCCGCTAGTGTGCAGCAAGAGTCCAGTACCCTAACCCAAGGCCCCCATCCAGCGATGCACAACCACCCCCAATATCTTTAACCAGGGCTCCTAACCCCACTATGAAAAAGTAGGGCCCTCATGCCAGCCCTGGGTGGGCAAGGTCATCTGCGTCCGTAAGCTGGCTTACCTGTGATTGCCAAAGGAAGCCACAAATCTCTAAGGCCTCCAGTCACTAGGGCTGCCTTGTATAGGGAAGTGTACCTGCCAATAGTCTGACCCATAACAACCACTGTGGGGTCCAATGTCACAATGAGTGTCCCTAACGCGCTCGTCCGCTCTTCTCCTATGCTATTAAATACCTGTTACTTCACATTGCCACAGTGTAGAATGCACCTTCTGATGGCAAGTGCCCTGCTCAGTCCCTCAGAACCTCCATCTAATCACTGCAGGCCTCGCTTCTCTAGCTTCACAGGCATCCCAGTCGCGCCCGCTTCCCTGCCTTCCTATTGTTGGCTCTGCCGAGTGGTCGCAGGGGTTCTTTGTCTTTGTTAATGAGCCCTTCCCAGGGCAAGGTCAGGCCGCGGCCACCACGTCTACACTCCACGTACCTGCAGATGCAGCCCACGTCTCCCTGCAGGCTCCAGCTCGGCCGCACCCAGCCTCTCACTGCAGTCACAATGAGCGGTGCATGGCTGCTGACGCCAGCAGGGCTGGAGCAAACAATTTCCTGCAAGGCGCCGGGCTCTCCGGCCACAGAGGCCGCAACCGTCAGCCAGCACCCCACACAGCTTCTGTCTGCAGCAGGCCACAAAAGCGGTCACAGGCTAGGGCCCGCTGCGTCTCTTCTCCGTCTTCAGGGCCGGCCACTTAGATGTGCGCCACAAGGCCTCCTCCGGCCTCTGCATCATTAATAATATCACTGCAACTGTGCTGTGAAATTATTGATGAGAAAACTGTGGATGTTTTTTGTTATGTTATGTTATGTTATATTGTGTTTATATAGCGCACGGCTACTCAGAAAGAGTGTCCCGGCGCTTTCCACATGCAGCTCAGTGTAAAATAACACAACAGACCAATAACAGACCACAAGGCAAAAAAAAGGAGAAAAGAAAACCTAAAGGTTAAAAAGCCAAGTCTTCAGGCTCTTCCTAAACTGAAGCAAATTAGAAGTGCTGCGTAAAACCAGCGGAAGCGAATTCCAAAGCTGAGGGGCCTTGAGGCTAAAAGAGCGCCCCCCAGTGCGGGCCTTCCTAACACGCGGAACCACGGCCATGAAAAGAGATTCTGACCGCAGTGAACGGGCTGGACGGTAAAAAGACAGCCTCCGTTGCAAATACCTAGCGCCAGAGCCAAAAAGTGCTTTATGCATCAGCGTCAAGGATTTAAACATAATCCGCTTCCGGATGGGCAACCAGTGAAGCGTCTGCAGCAGCCCAGATACTCGTGCTCGCCTGTGAAGGCCAAAAATGGCACGAGCAGCAGAGTTCTGCGCCACCTGCAGGCGCTGGACCAAATAATCCGGGAGGCCAAGGAAGAGGGCGTTCGCATAATCCAGCCTGGATCCAATAAGAGCTTGCACGATGATCCGCCTGTGCTCCACAGAGAGCAATGGTAGAAACTTGCGGAGCATCTTCAAAATGCCAAAGCAGGTGCCAGCCAGACCAAGAACATGCGCTCTCAACATAAGCTTATTGTCCAGCTTTACTCCCAGGTTTTTGGCAACCAGCGATGACTGTGCAGGAGGACACATATCCAACGGCCACCATTCCTGCCACTCCAGGTCAGTAGCACAGCCGAAGAATAAAACCTCCGACTTGCTGGAATTGGCCTTCAGGCTATTCCGCTGGAACCAGTCGAAGACCATTCCCAAGCACCCCCGAATACTCTCTCCATCAAATGTCTGATCTTTTACGCAGGTGAAGAGAAGTTGCGTGTCATCTGCGTATGACACGATCTGGGCCCCATAAACCTCCACCAAGGGCGCCAGAGGGGACATGAAGATGTTGAACAACGTCGGGCTCAACACAGAACCCTGTGGAACTCCGACTCCCAATGGCGGCATCTCAGCGGAGCTCTGGGAAACCCAGATCGTCTGGCGGCGGCCCTCAAGAAAAGATGTAAACCATTTGAGCACCGTCCCCCTAAGGCCGATGTCATGGAGCCTGGCGAGGAGCGCCACATGGGGGACGGTGTCAAAGGCCGCCGACAGATCTAACATGACAAGCATGGCCTTGCCTCCAACATCCAAAGTCTCGCGAATGACCTCCGAGACCTCCAGCAGAGCCGTTTCCGTACTTAAATTAGGACGGAATCCGGATTGGGATGGATGAAGTAGATTGTTTGTTTCTAAGAAACCAGACAAGATGCCATGCACATGTTTCTCTGTGATCTTCGCCAGAGCCGGAAGAAGAGAAATTGGCCTGTAGTTGGCCAGGACCTCGGCATCCAAACCAGGCTTTTTCAGGAGGGGGATCACCATCACCCTTTTCCAGGTGCGTGGGACACTCCCCTCCCTCAAGGAGGCATTGAGAAGGGGGTTGACCAGTGGGTTCACCATCGCCGCCATCCTGGCCAAAATTTGGCAGGGCAGGGGTCTAGCGGCGAGCCCGATTTAAGGCTGGCCAGCAGCAACAGGGACGCATCGCTAGAAACAGATGGAAAGTCCGACAGCACAGCAACAGGCGTGGACGATGGAACGCGTCCCGCCCCGGAGCCGCAACACCCCTCCTCCGACCTCTCCAAGAAGGAGGCCTGAATCGCCTTGATCTTATCTGTAAAGAAGCTGGCAAGATCACACGCCCACGAGTCAGGTGAAACTGGAAGGGGCAAGTTGGAGCTGGGGGTCGTGAACTCCTTCACCACAGTGAAGATCTCCTTACAGGAGTTCACCGACGCCTCGATCCTCCTAGCAAGATATTCCTTCTTTGCACACAGGATGTCTCGGTGATAAGCCTTCACAGCCGACCTATAGGCGAGTTTGGCCTTCCCGTCATACTGAAGGCGCCAGGCCCGCTCAGCAACCTTACATTGGCTGCGAGCCACGCGCAGCGCCTCCGTAAACCACGGCGCAGATCGCCGTATTGCCGTGGACCGGGGGGCCGCCCTTGGGGCAAGATCATTCAACCTTTCAGTCAGCCACAGCTGCAGAGCCTCAGTGTCCCGTTCCAAATCGCCCGAGAAGGGGCATGGATGATCCACAAGCGCCTGCTCCAGTATATCGGGCGTCACTCTATGCAACGCTCTCACAGCTGGTCTGGGCAGTATGGGGGCGCTGCTGTTCGTTCGCCTGTTCTCCAACATGGAGAACCTAATCAGCCTGTGATCCGTCCAGAGCACGGGCAGGGTTTCAATATCAACAATCGGGACCGACGAAAACACTTGGTCCAGGGTATGCCCTTTCTCATGTTTTTGTGTGTAAAATGTCAACCTAACTATAATGTCCTTGTAACCTTTGTTTTTTATTTCAGTACATTTCCAAGGTTTTTAAAATTCTATTTCCTAATTATAGTGTCCCTGTAACTTTTATTTTTCTCAGTGAAAATATATATATATATATATATACACACACACACATATATATTTTTAATTATTTGTTTTTTTCAGTGAAAAAAACAAAGGTTAACGGGACGTTATAGTAAGGGAAAATGTCTGTTAAAATATATAGTTTCAAACTTACAAACCACTGAAATTCACCATTTGTAGTTATTTAGAAGAGTAAGAAGGACCAATGCTATCCATCAGTATACACCCCAGGGTTTTAGAGTTGAAGGTAGGTTCCCAAAAACGTCTTTTTTAGTCTAGGGATGAGTATCACAAAACACAATCCTGTCCACCACTAAATTACAGGCCCAAGTACCTCTTAGGTGCTGGTAGATCAAGTGTCCAGGAAACAGAAGGAGAGGGCAGGCCAAGACTCATCAGTGATTCAGTGTCTTTGACACTCTTGCAATGGAAATGTTTCACAGATGCTCATGCTCAGTCTGGGTTAGCTGGTATGCAGATCCCTACGACTTTTAGGCAGCCTCCTCGCTCTTAGATTTGTGATATATTCATCTTCACCAGAATTGGTCTTGTAAACCAAAGAGTGCTCTATTCCACTTCTGGCAGAAAAGCTCCTCTTTACAAGCTGAGTGCAGCATATAGGGTGTGTGCATGTGGATTCAAGCTTCTTCTGTGGCAGGGGTGAAAGGGTAGTAACATGAAGTTTCTCTCTTGGCAAGTGGTGCTGCTACATAGCTAACAGTAAAGTCAAAGTAAACGGAGAGCCTTGATGGGAAGCCAGGACCCAATCATGCGCTGTCATTTTAAGAAACCATTACCACACCGTACCAGAGCATTGGACACTCGCTTCTTACACTGAAGAGAGAAAGGCGCAACCACAGCTTGGCAGGATATTTATTATGACGTCATAAACCAGGCACGCCAAGAGCGTGTAGCTATTGTGAGCAGGTCGGAAAGGAGGGCTGATTTGGCATCAAAATGATTTTGTTGTGCAGGACAATGTGAGCTAAATGTATATTGCAGCAAAGGAATCAGACAAACGTGCATCTCCCACTGACGTGCACTTCAGTCTTAACTCCACCATCTTATGCTCCGTGGACTCCGTTCAGACTGTAGATGTTTTTCATGCACAATAACACAGCATGCGGTTGGTTTGAAGGGAAGTCCCGGATACGAAGGCTTGAACAGATTTTCCTGGGATATTTGATCAGCACTTTTTCATAGGCAGAGAATAAAAGAAATGCGCACTGACTCACACAGCTGCCACCAATCGCCAGAGCCTGATGAGGAGCAACAGCTAAGCTCCACTTTGGGGGTAGTGGTGGCTGCAGGGCCGTACTGGCCATAGCGGGCACTGGGCGTTTCCCCGGTGGGCCGCAAGGGCGGGGGCCGGTTTTGGCCCCTGAGAGGGCCGTTTTTGTGACCGGGGTCAGCAATATCGGCCCCCTGTAACAAAATCGCAAACAACTCGGCTGGGGGGGGCTGCCGAGCAGCTTGCCAGGGCCGGTTTTGGTTCCCAGTCCGGCCCTGGCTGCCCCCTTACCCGGGCAAGCTTTAAGTGCGATGGTGTGGCCGCACTAGGCGCTGACCTGGAGAGGGGCACTGTACTCAGGAGTAAGCCTACTGAAAAGAGCAGATCTGTATTTTAGGCTAGGTAAGTGGATTAGTATAACCAGACCTTTTTTTTTTTTACTTTATTTATAATTTTAGCATGAATATGCATTACAAACAAAGGTGCTCATTGTCAATGACACATCCAAGGATTTACATTAAGTAAGTTCGATCATTACAACGTCACAATGTCAAATATTAACAATGAAAACATACAGTGGCTAATGGGAACATGTGTCTCCAGTATATCCTGATACAATTGGTGAAGATTGTCCCCAGTAATTCCATGCCCTCAGTTTTGTAAATTGGGACGGGCACCGTCATAAGTATACAATCAATGAGATACATCTTACTGAGAAGTGCGAACAGTATTGCGGAACAACCATTGTGGTACCACCGACGGGAACTATTCCGTGATCTAGTTGTGTGGCAGCGGTGTGGCGGGTGGTCTCAGTGTATGCCCTGATTGGTCCCCAGATGTCTTTGGGGCGTGATGTACTGGACAATGTATTAGAGTATGCTTCGCTGTTTGTGCTGCAGTACGCTAAGCTGTGCAGCCAACTTTGTAAAGTAGGGACTGATTTCCGGCCGCAGTGTAATGCGATTTCTCGTTTGGCCAATAAAAAGCTAATGGCAACGAACCTACGGATTTTCTTGGGGAAATGGACCACATATCCCAGTAATGCAAGCTCTGGAATGGGAGCAAGGGTCAGGAAAGTCATGTCTCCTAACGTCGTGTGAACTAACTCCCAGTAAGACTGTAGTTTGGGGCATGTCCACATGAGGTGAGCGAAGTCTGCATGAGGAACGAGGCATTTGCGACAAATGTGGGTGCTGGAGGGATCAAGTCTGTGAGATCTGGCTGGGGTGATGTATACTCGTCACAGAAATTTAAAATTGAGTAGTCTGGCGACTATTGAGGGAGACCTCCTTTGTCATTGTGCAACATGCGGCCCATTAGTCGTCCGCGATGGGATATCCTAAGTCGTCCTCCCAAGCTTTACGTATCTTGCCTTCCGGTACTAGAATAAGATTGGAACAGGCCTTGTATAGTTTGGATATGAGATGTAACTCGCTTTCTGATTCAATGATTAAGGACAGTGGCGGGAACTAATCCGGTTCAACAGGAAAGCTGGGTAGAGAGGCCCATAGTGCAGAGCTAATGCGCTTAAGAATAAAGTGATGCATGAACGCGGGGTCGCGAAAACGGCCTTCGTCTGCTGCTGCGAAGACGTGACCGCCAGGGAACAGGTCACCCATTTTAGTGATGTCAAACTTGGTTAGCGTGCGTTGCACCACTTTTTCTCCCGCGATTGGGAGCCAGAGTGCGTTCAGGAGAGGGAGTGCAGAGGAGTAAAGCGTGGGTGTGTTCATTGACAGCTTCAGTCTGTCCCAGACCCAGCTGGTGGTTGAGACTGTCTGTATATCGTTGGGGTCTCTCGGGACGCCTTTGGGCCGTACTGTGGTACCAAGCATAGGCGTAGCAGGATTGAGCTACTAAGTAGTGCAATTTGAAGTCAGGGACTCCGAACCCCCCTCTTTCATACGGGAGGGTCATTACTTGCCTGTGAACCCGGGGTGGTTTGCTGCCTCACACCAGTCGTATGAGCTGGGATCACAACGTTAAACAGAAATTATTTGTGAGTGGGATAGGAATGTTATTGAAAAGATGTATGAATTTTAGGAGAACTACCATCTTTATAATGGTAACTCTGCCACCAATGGACAGTGGGAGTCGCAACCAGCGCTCTACTTGTGATTCCAGGGCGGTGATCGTCCGACCGTAATTCAGACGGAGGATGTGAGCCATGTCCAGGTGAATATGAATGCCCAGATATTTGACCGAGTTGGAGCACCACTCCAGGGGAAATTCACAGTTCCATTGTTTTGTGCATGTTGTGAGGGGGAAAATGACAGACTTACGCCAATTTATGCCTAAGCCAGAGTGTTGTCCAAATCGTGTTATTTCCCTTTGGTGGGGCTCCAAATTGGAGCCCTGTTCCCTAACGTAAAGAATAGTGTTGTCTGCGTATAGAGTCTAATAGTGGGCCAGTTTTCAATTGGAGTCCCCTGTGTAGGTGTTTCTCCTGGAAGTGTCTGATAAGCGGGTCCATTCCAAGAATAAATAAGAGCGGGGATAGGGGGCAGCCCTGCCTGGCGCCACGGGACAGTGAAAACGGCAGAGAAAGTGTACCGTTCAGACGAAGTCGCGCTGTAGGGTGACTGTAGAGCAATCTGGTGGTAGCGATAAATCCCATTGGCATGCCCATGCAGTGCATGATGGATATAAAGAAGGGCCATTCTAAAGTATCGAACGCTTTCTCAGTGTCCAATAAAATAGCAGGGGCCGGGGTTTTCAGGTTGATCCTGTGCAGGGTCGAGAAAAGCGTCCGGAGATTAAGCGAGGTGGAACGAAGGGGAACAAAGCCTGATTGAGCTGGGGAGATGATGAATTCCATTAATTGAGATAAAAGCATAGCGAGACTTTTGGCCAAACATTTTTAGACCAGATTTAATAAAGACAGAGGGCGGTATGAGCCGCACAGTGTCAGGTCTCTGACGGGTTTGGGTAATAGTATGCCTACTGCCTCGTGGAAGGTGGGGGGTAGCATTTGCCTCGCTAGGGCCTCAGCGTACACCTCTATGAGCTGGGGGACCAGGATGTCTTTGAACGTTTTATAAAAGACCCCAGTGAAGCCATCTAGGCTGGGGGGCGTAGACACGCGGAGGGCCATGATGGCATTTGTGACGTCATCTACAGAGATCGGCACAGCCAGAAAGTCCTGCATGTGCTTTTCCAGGTATACCAAACCAATTTCGGACAGGTATGCCTCCTGCGCAGTGGGGTCACTCCCTACTTTGGATGCATATAAGGAGGTGTAGTAGTCTAGAAACTCGTCCCATATCTGTGAGGTGTTCATGAGTGGGAGACCAGTGGAGGATTTAAATTCAGTGATGTATGCCTTGTTGTATGGGGGCCGAAGCATCTGTGCCAGCTCACGGCCAGGGCGTTCTCCCTCACCATAGCAGCGAGCCGAGTGATATTTCCCCAAAAACAATATCTCTCGGTCCGCCGTGTCCCTGTATTCGTTGAGGAGGGAGAGTCGGTGTGTGGCAGCTTCAGGAGTGAGTGTGGTTACTGTGGCATTGTCAGTGTCTCTAAAGTCACATTCCAGTCAAGAGAGCGTGGTACGCAGAGCTTTTATTACCCCGGAGTGTTTAGCTATGCACACCCCCTGATGTAGGCCTTGAACCCCTCCCAGAGGACAGCCCATGAATCAACAGTAGCTCAGAATGGAATAGATCATCATCAAGGGTGCGAGTGGGAAAGCGCCATTGTCATTCGTATACCTCGGGTCTTGGGACACTCAGTAGGAGTTTAACTGGAGAGTGGTCTGAGTATGTCCTCTGCAAAGTTGTAAGGGATTGGTACCAACAAGCCACTCCAGGGGTAATAAGCCAGTAGTCTAGTCTGGTCCAGGTGTTATGGGGGCCAGCATAATGCGTGTAGTCAGTAGTGTGGGGGATGCGCTTGTGTCCAATGTCGTGGAGGGATAGTTGTTGACATAGGTCTAGAAAAGCCTTGCATGCTCGTGGCTTGGTGTTGGGAGAGGAAGCTGTGCTGTCTCGGGTCAGGTCCAAGAGTAAATTCAGGTCGCCCCCCAGTAGCAGGAAACCGGAGTCTAATTGCACGAGCTGAGCATGAAGGGAGTGAAAGAATTCCGGTGAGTCGGTGTTGGGTGCATAGATGCAAACCAGAGCCTAGCTGTGTCCCATTAATGAGCCAGTAACAATCCGATATCTACCCTCGCTGTCACCAATGGCAGAATTTAGACTAAGGGGCACCCGTTTGTGTATCAGGATAGCCGTGCCCCGGGAAATGCTAAAGTTGGAGAAATACCTATGTGCGCCCCAGCTGGAGGCAAATCGTGTGGGTCAGATTTGGGCAGGTGTGTCTGCTGTAAGAATGCAACATCAATGTTATGGCGTATCAAATAGCGAACTACATTCCTTTTCTCACGATTATCTTTAAGGCCTCTGAGATTCCAGTACAATAAGGACAAATCGGAAGGGCCACTGATATTGCCTAGTTGTGTCATCTAACGGTCATAACATTTCCGGCTAAATTGAACAATCTTAGAAGAGCAACAAAATAGACAGTGAGCAAACTAACAGTTACTATAAAACATCGGCATGAGAGCAATTGCCCCCCCACCACCTTCCACCCAACCTCGCCCAAAAAGCAGCAAGGCAAACCCCACATTGTACAACAAAAGATGATGCACCAAACTAAAACCATCTTGAAGGAAAAAACCCTGAAATGGCGCATCAACATCCCCAACAACAAATCAAGGGTGTACACCACAAGGGGTGGCAACGCACCGGCAGTTGGCCAGCCCATATAAACATATTCTGATGTGGAGTGATCAATATCCCTGAATAGCTAGAGTATCATAGTAATAATACGCCATTTGCAAAAAGTAAAAAAGTTCAGCCAGTACCCGAACTTGAGAAGAGTTCCATACTTGCGTTCGATCCGCTGCCTTGGGAGGATGGGCCAACTCCGTCCGCCACTGCGTGGGTATTGTTGTGTTTGTAAGAGGGGCAGAATCCCTGCACTGTAGTGGGCGAGTCAAAAATCCGGGCCCTACCATCCACGTTGACCCGCAGACGAGCCGGGTAAAGCATGCCATACTTTAGTCCCAGATCTCGGAGTGTGGCCTTCAGGCCAGTGTATTTCCGGCTAGCTTCTTGTACCATAAGTGAAAAGTCGGGGTAGAACACCAGTTTGGAGCCCTGCCATGTGGTGTCGCCATGTTCCCTGGTGAGGCGTAAGGCAGTGTCACGGTCTCAGAAGTTCAAAAGGTGGGCAATTATGGGACGTGGGGGCAAGCTTGGGTTGGGACAGGGGCCCAAGGTGTGGTGTGCACGCTCCACCACGAACCCATGGGTGAAGGATTCCCTACCGAAAAGGTCTGCGAGTAGTGTTTCAACAAAATGGTCTAGACGGCCGGTGGCTGTGGTTTCGGGGACCCCCAAATTGCGGATGTTGTTGCGCCGACTGCGCACCACAAAATCTTCATTTTTGATTGCCACTTCTTTGAGGATGTGTTATATGCGCACCAGTCTTTTGAGGGTCTGCGCGGTGCCGTCCTCTATGTCCGAGATGCGTGTCTCTGCGACATCTAAGCACTGGTCATGTGCCTGTATCTTGGCCCCCATCTTGTCGAGGCGTTTGTCTAGGGTATCGAAGCTGCCATCTAATGCCTGTAAGCCCGCTCTCATCTCTTGGAGCAACGAGGAGGGCAGTGCCGCTGGGTCTTCCTTCCGTCCCAGGCCCTGGGCGTCGTCCGCAATGTTGGATCCATTGTCCTGTTTGTTCCCCGTCACTTTCTCGAAGGGCAAGGTCCATTGTTTGGGATCTTTACAGCCCATGCCTTATAGCGACCTCCCGGGGGATACCGCCAGTAGTCCAAGGCATAGATCACGGGGGACAGGTAGCCGGTAAGCGGGGCGATCAGTGATTGAGGAGGCGTGCAGGTAGCAGGTGCGGGTGTGAGCAGCGATCTGAGATTGAGGCAAACGCTGCGTATTGGAGGCAAAGGGCGTCTTGAGGGGTCCTCTTGAGGGGTGAGCCTCTCAGCGGGGGCCCCCAACGCTGCCTTGGTGTGGGGAACTGCCGTGTCCTATGAGATGCCGATATGCTGGGTGGGCAAGAGTGAACATGCAGGCAGCCCCTTGAAGGCCCATGCTGGTGGTGTGGCTGGCTGAGGCGCCGTTATGCAGGGAAGGCAGGAGGACGACCAATGAGGCCACTAGCGGGAGTGCGGGGCCTGATGGTGACAGGCTAATCTGGGATGCAGCAGTGGAGGGGGAGGCAGCCGGACACCGGGATCCAAGGGGCAGTCCACGTCCTCCCTCTGACCGGACCCACCGTATGTTCGACGTGTGCCGCCGAGGCCCGACACAGGCCCTGTCCCCGTGTGGCCACAAAGAGATGGCAAGTGCAGGCAGCAGAGGCCAGGCACCACCAGACGTGGCCGTGCCCCGGCCGTATTGGGTGGGCAGGCCGGGGGGGGGGACAACAACAGACCTGTGCCCGGAGCACACACCCCACAATCACCGCCTGCAGTTCGGAGCTCCGCTGCAGCAGCGGCTCCTGGAAGAGGAGGCGGGCCCGGGCCCCGGCACGGCACGCAGCTGGATCTACAATCCACCGTAGAACGGCCCCACGGCCTCAATCCACGATCTGAGGGGCTTGAAGCATGCTCCCCTGGCCGTGCTCTTCACCTGTGGTGTTCTGTGGGGATTGGCATCTCATTTCAGGGGGATATTTGCGGCTGGGCTGGAGCGGCTGTCGGAGCTTCAAGACTACGCAGCCATCTTGCTCAGCGGCTTGGCCACGCCTCCCTAAAACCAGACTTTAACAGTGCTTTAAAACAAATTAAATATATGTGAGAGAGGGGCTATGGAGAGATGAGGAGCACTTTTGCCAGATGGTAGTGAGGGAATGTGAGGAGGAGGTCATTGGAGGAGGGGTGCCAAAAAAGACTGTAGCACCGGGCACTACCAGAGCTAAAGCCGGCTCTGCCCCTTACGCACAATCCAGCGGAGATCCGCGTACCCCTGGGGCGCTCACAAAGAGATATTATGGCACACAATCAGTGGACCTGAGAAGCCTGGAAAATACTTTCTTGTGATATTATTTTGCTGTGCCGCTGGTGTACTTGTGTTTTTTGGAAAGTCCAAATCCATTGGGGCTCGACTGTCCGCCGTAAATTCGTTGGGATTTAAAATGAATACATACATTCTCGGGGTTTTAGTACCATGCGTGTTTAAAACGATATATTTTCCGATTTTTAAAGAGGCCTGTTTCTGGTTTGGACTGCATTGAGTGGCTCTATTGTATTGCTTAATCGGGTGCGGTTGCACAGCACTGGCAGTGCTTTCATTTCTCTTACAGTGTTCTAAATGCATGAAGCGACTGCTTATTTAGCATCTGGCCCTTTCTGCTATCTTCACCATCATATTGAAAACGTAACCTCTGCCTCGCACTGAAGTGATGCTGCCTTCCAGTCACCCCACCCAGTCTGTGCTGCCTGCCCTGCTCCGTTCCAGTCTTCTCGAAAACAAATCCTATAACACTGTTGAGATTATCTATTAAATAAACGCGCGCGTTCGCCTGACAAGGAATCAGATGCGTTCCGACTAATGTAGTAGTCCTTCTTCTCTGTTGACAGAAAGGTCAGCCTGACTCTCGCCTCCGCGCCTCGAACCAGTAATATTATTCATATTAATTTACTGATAGCAAGGAAAATAAGAAGCAATTCCAGGCTCAGCTGCTTTATAATTCCATTTAGTGTACCCTGGTCCTTTTTGTTTGCCACGGTATTGAATACTAATATCAGTCTGCGCACGCACTTTAAAACTACACTCAGCGGCCTGCGAAGTTAACCTGTGTACCTGTAGGACGTCTCCAAGGCATCGTGCTTCATCCAGAAGCAGATGATGGGATTGTACAGAGAGTCAGCCACTAACGCTGCTTATTGGAAATCACTTGGTACATTCTCACGTAGCCCAATGCATGTGTATCCTTATATTGCACTTTTTGAGGTGGATAAATTGCACCTTTGCTGATAATTGAGAAGAGACCTTCTAGCAGTGACCTCTAGGAGGCAGCTCTGTAGCAGCATTAAGAGCCCAATAGCTTTGTTATCAAAAGTAAACATATAAAGATATGTCTCTAAAATAAATGGGAACATGTAATTCTTGTGTGAGAAGTTGTCCTGGTGTATGCTGTCCACTAATTAAAGTGGGCACCTTGCACCAGTCCAAACGACCCTTATGATGTATGAGGTCAAAGATAACCTTTAAAAAGCTATCCTAGTGGTACCTGTAGAGAGCAGGCTTAATCTTGAAGGAATGTAAAGCAGCTTGTTTTACCAGAATATCACCTTTAGTATTAACTAAATGAAGGGAGAACCACACAGTAGTTATAAAAATATGTATTTTATTATATAACTCTCTCTAGTATCCTCTACACGAGGATACAACACAAAGCACACAAGACTTTAGGAAAGAAACAGTTGTAAGTAGCACAAAACACAGTGGTCTCCAAGGAGAGACCAAACCATATACTAAAATAGTGGTATAAGAACCACGACTGAAGTCAAGACAGTGTATAGAACACGTAGAATCGCTGGGACCCCAAGGAACCATCCAAGGTGAGTAGAAAGGGACCCCACGGAGGATGGGTGTAGTGTGTTAACACGACCGCGGGCTCCGTACAATTCTATGGGGAAGTCACAGTTACAATTTTAAAGTTTAAGGACCCTTCTCTGTGGACTTCGAGGAAACCCTTTGGAACTTAGGAGGTTGGAGAGCCACCCCACCTGTGGATACCGTAGTACTCGAGTTACCTATCCCAGAGGAGCCGGGTGCATAGGTCTGGAGTGGTGTCGGAAACCGCTGTCGTTCTCAATGGAGGGCTGTGAAGAAGAGCTGCTGCTGGGAAGGAAGAAAGTATCTGTAGGAATCCAAGGGTGGGTTCGTGATGGAAGGAACCTGAAAGCAGAGGGGACAGAATATGGGTCACTTCAGGGTAACCAGGGGCTCGGTAGACGAATGCCCACCGATGTTGGGTGCTTCAGGTGCGAAGAAGGGATGCTTGACTCTGCAGCCACGAGGTCCAGGAAACGTCGAGGACAACCAGGAGCCAGATGCGAGCTGTCCAATGAAGGATGTCAAGTGCTGAGGGGTCAGTGTCTGGCTGGAGCACCAACAAGCCTCGGCAAAAGCAACCCACACAGCAAGGTCAGGCAGGTTACGGTGTGGAAAAGTAAGGTCCAGGGGATTCACCAAGCAATGGGGAGTCAGGGCATGTCTGGAGCAACCAGGAAATCCCAATAGAAATCAAGATGACCCTCAAGAGGACCCACAGGCCGAATGACCAGGAGTCGCGAGGGGACCTCGAGCAAGATCACAAAGTACCAGCCGACAGAGCACTCTGTGTGAGGAGGCTGGAGTTCTTTGGTGGAAATGCTGCTCGGGGTCAGGACTACACAGAGTCAAATGCACAAGCTCAGGAATTGCCAACAAGCATATGCACTCGTAAAAGTATGCTTTGCACAGGGTTTCGAGTTATGTGGTCCCCACAAGGGATATTGGCCTCAAACTCTGTGAGAGGGCAGATCAACCTCAAGGACCTTCGGAACCCACCTCCTGCATTGCTGGAGCCTTTAAAGTCCACCTGAGCTCAGGATCAATAGACGGTGAGTTGCGTTACGGTGCCTGCCAATGCAGGGGAGGACTCCTTCATCCCAAGGCAGATTCTTCAGTTGTCCTTAGTGCTCCACAGGTCCTGCACAGAGCCTGTATAGTGCAAGGGCACAGACAATGCTTTGGACGGAGAGGGAGACAAAGTCAGGCCCAGTCGAAGTCCAGTGAAGTCCCGCGTGTCCAGACGGTCGAAGGTCAGCGGTTTCTTGTTGCATAATCTTGTCCACATAAAATCTAGAGTCTTACAGTCAGGTAAGCCCTTATGTACCCACGGGAGAGGGTTGGACAGATTCAGGGGACCCTCCTAGGGGAGGGTCAGTACAGAGGGGAGGTTACTCCCATGTATTTTGTCCAGTTTTGTGCCAGAGCAGGAGCAAACGACACCCAGAACTAGTTTGAGCTGGCCTATGCACAGGAACACCAAATGTGCCCCAGGTGTAGACTTTCAGGCTCTTTGGAAGTGCACCCACCCAGGCCCAATACACTAAACCCGGTCTGGGAGGTGATCACACCTCCCTGTAACACAATGCCTATTGTGCTGCCTTCCTCTGCTCGAGCTTGGCTCAGCAGCAGGAGGGCAGAAATGTGTCTTTGGTCAGCAGCCTCCATTTTGTGCTGCCCGGGTAGAGAAGACTGGCACCAGAAAGACCAGTGACCCCACAAAGCTCGCTTCAGAAGGGTGGAATCATACCTCCCACACCAGTTACCGGTGTGGAGGTACGATTCCAAGATGTTTATCGGGAGGTTATAATGCACCTCTACAACCCGGGAGAATGGTCTCCGAAGGCTGCAAAGGGGCTCTGCTCATGCAGGGGCATCCTCTCACGTAAAACCCAGCACCCTGCCTTCAGGATTGTTAAGGCCTGCTATAGGGGTGACTTACAAGTTTTAAGTGTAGTGACCTATAGATATAGTGACCCTATAGCTAAAGTAAGTGGTGCAAGCACCAGCTTACACAGGCTTAAATGGAAGACCTATAGTTCCATTTTGCATGGCCTCTCATGGGTGGCATAATACATGCTTCAGCCCATGGGAGACCATTGGTGTACCTATGCCCTGGGTACATGTGTACCATATACTAGGGACTTATAAGGGCACCCCAGTATCCAATCTGAAGTGTACCAAAGTACATTGCAAACATTTTAGGGAGAAAGCAGATAGACTGGGGTCCTGATTAGCAGGATCCCAGTCAGACTAGTCAAAAAGCAGCAAAACACCAGGCAAAAAGTGGGGGTAACCATGCAGTCAGATCCGACCTTCCTACATCTTGTATGAAAACCTGTCCCTTATTTCCTTATTACACGTGACTTGTGACACACCTACTCACTTGTAATAAAGAAATGCCATTATTGGTGTATTGTAAAAGCTTTTTACAGATGAGTTCTGAAGTCACAATGCTGTTGACCAAGCCAGTGCCAAAGTGAAAGGCAAGATATGGAGCATAACTAAAGCAGAAGTTTAGACAAGCATTGGCAAAGTGACTAATCTCGCCTTTGAGACCTATTGGCTTTGTCAATGCCTTTTTTGACAATCCTGAAGAGGATGGGTTGCTGAAGCAGTAGTACTTTGCCCAGTTACTCAGGTCCCATAGCAGGCCGTGACAACAGGAGTAGTCCACAACTCCGACGGTTGGGGCCAGTAGCTCCTGCATGTTCTGTGGCACTCTGACAGTGGTTCTGACAATTGATGCAAGCAGTGTTGGCCTATCAATTAGGAACACAAGGTGCAAGTGCACCTATTAATTCCAGTAACACAATATGACCAGTTTTTACACACGTCTGAACACGTAAATAATGGAAAATGCAGTTAGCCGCATACCTTAGCGCCATGTCTATAGATCAGCAGCAGGATCTATATAGGAACAGTGGGTGGAGGACTCCCAGAAGCAGGGACAGGGAAGTCCTTAATTTTATTAGGGGCCTATTTGGGCAACTGGGTGAAAGGGATGAGGATGCAGTAGACTCTCGGGAGTGAACCATGAAAGGAACCCAGGAGAATTGCTCTGTGGAGTCAGGTTCTTGAGTCCTCTTATAACAGATTTACATCAGACACATGCCAAATGTGTTCTCTAATGTACTTACCAGAGTTTACCAGATACACTCCCACCTATTAGCTTCCAGAATTCCCCAGGAGTGTAAACCACATTCAATTTCTAGGGTACCACTGCCACCAATTCTATGAGGACACCCTTTGGTGGGTTGAGTCTAGCCCTGAACTTGCAGTTGGACCTCTAGAAACCTAAAGCTGAGCATGAGGAAAACACCAAGGAGTTTGAGAGGGTGAAGTTGAGGCTATCTTACCTGAAGAAAAAAGGAGAGGAAGAGAGAGAGACGTAAAGAATAGGCCTGTAATGAGAAATTAAGAGAAAGGGAAGACAAGTTGAGAGAGTGAAAAGGGACACAAAGAAAATGGGAGAAAACATAAAAGGAAAGATAAAGAGAGCTTGAGAGGGTGGAGGATAGTACTTGAGAGAGAGAAGCTTAGGATCTCAGCAGTGATCGCTCAATCTGGGATAAGTGACTGTACCTCCAGTTCAGGCCAGGGTGTGGCCAAGAGAGCTACATATGTGGAAGGGGCAATATATCTTGGAATGGTTTGTGAGCTTTGAGGTCGCTTGTAAGGCACATGCCTTGAATGAGGTGTCTACGGCATGTGCCTTAATGACCCACATGCCGTTGGGAGGGACAGCCATTGTTGAAAGGATGCCAGTGTGTGAGTGAATGAAAGAAGCTCTGATAAGGAGGTTTGCGCTGAAGACAGCTCCATATCTTTCTTAAGCTGCAATTGGCTCCTTTATTGAGCTCCAAAAATGTTCTTCCCCAAAACACCTTGCTTCAGTTTTTTTTTTGTTTTTTTGACAACACTAAACAGCATTGGCAAAAGCATTGTACTTTTAACCAATCCCCTTCAGTATTGCCAAAAATCATTGGCAATGCCAATAGTTCCCTATGGCAAGATTATTGGCTTTGCTAATGATTTTCTAAACTTTGGCTTTAATAATACTCCGGGGCATATTCTCAAGAACGTGTGAAAACCATTGCAAAAGTTACTTAACGCAACCTATAACATCGCAGTCTATCGTGGGAAATTTGTGCCTTGCTAACCAAGTATTCACAACACGGTGGTACGATGCGATAGTCACCAGATAATGCGCCAAATGGCTGCGTTAAAATCAACGCCACGCTGCAAAAACGCGAAACACGAATACAAAAAAAGCTGCGATGAGGCCAAGCGCAATACAAAAAGCTGCGAAAACCAGCCACAGGTCTGTAAATCCCACGTGTCTGGTGGGAAAATGCACTATAAAAGCTACAAAAACAACACACCACAAAGAAGCCAAAGTGCGTAGCAACATGGATGCACCCTGACCGAGCGCAGAGGCCAACGCGAACCCCACAAGCCCCACAAACCACCAGCAAGGAACAATGGGCTCGAGGAAGGCCAAGGAGAAGAGGGAGAGGAAGACTGAGTGCAGTACGCAGGAAACCAAGACAAGCATCACGGAGGTGACAGAACCAAACCAGCAACTGACCCACAATCAGACTACCTTGAATGCAGCCGGAGTGTCGAGGAGGCCGATGGTGGAGGCCAAGAGGCGCTGGCATGATGTGAAAACCTAAACCAGGCACAAAGACGTTGCCAACAGGAAGGCAGCAACGGAAACAGGAGGTTGAAGTGTGGAAATATGGATTTTTATGATCAGTTATGTCCCCTATCTTGGACCCCAACGGTTCTATGTGCATGTCACAAGTACATGTATGTTCCCTCCAGTTCCAGTTATGAAGACGCAAATACATGTGCGTCCACCGTCAACATGTCCTCTGTCAGATCCGCCATGAATAGGCCAGATATTCCATTCCTAAGTATGAAAAGCCACCGGTTTTATATGGTTCACTTATGCCATTTTACAGTCCAGGCAAGTAGGCCCTGATTCTGTCATCAAACTCTTCTTGCCTTCTGCCTCTGAAAGCTCCAGTCTGAGCCTGCATCTGTGACCATGAACTTTGTCTCATTCTCTGCGCGGCTCACGAAGCCTGACATCAGCCTATTCTCTGCCAAGAACTGTATTTCACCTTCGAATTATCTGCTTCCCCCTCAGCCGATGCATTCCTGCCTAGTAGTTTAAGTAAACATTCTTCCAGTTACCAAGCAAAAGGCCCGGCTTCTCTGTCCTCATGCAAGTAATTCATAGCCCTGTTACCATGGAATATTTCTACCCCCTCGCATTTAGTGTAGACACTTAGACGCTTGTACACGCACGCACAGTCAGTATAGAATAGATTCTGTCCGAGAGTCCTTCTTTTGTGGATAACATAGTTCTTTAAACATAGGATGTTAGATATGATTTGGGATTAGGTTGACTTGACCCCCCAGACTTCTTGTCTCCACATGTAGAGCTAAATGTCAAGTCCCCTTCACCCCCTAGTTGCACGTCAATCACACGTCATGTTGCTGCGCGCGCATCTATGCCAAGTATTATCTTATAGATCCACCTATATGTGACATCATAACCAATTATGTTCCTTTTTACTCCTTATTACACCCATTTTTTGGTTACGCAGATAAATCGTCATTTTCCTTATCAATTGTTACGCCTATTGCATTCGCTTCATTGTAATGTATGATCTATAAAAGTCATTTCATGTCAATAATGTATGTACTTCACTTCCTGAACCTCCGTGGTGATGGAACTTGGAGCAACCGATTATAATCGATTATTGGAATAAAGCCCATTCCGAACCTCTAATACCACGGATTCTGCCTCTCATTTTACTGAGCTATTTTATTATGTTTCTGTATCAAATTAAGTCCAGGTAAAGGAATTTTATTTACCACATGAATGGCGCCCGAACAGGGACACTTTCTCATCTCACGCGCCGGCGGTGCGTTGCAGGCCCGGTCTCCTGCCACAGCTGGACGGACAATAACGCGTACCAGCAGGATTTCCTGTAGCTCCCTCCGGTCAAGCGGGGGCGACTGAGGCTGCGATCAACACCCAGACGAGGCGGTGAGAAGTGCGAAGTATCCCGACCAGAGCCTAGCTGAGAGAGCAAGATCCGAGGTATACAGAGGCCCACCAGTTCGAAGTCGAGTCCAGTTTCCGACGAGTCGAGTCGAGTCCAGTCCGGTCCAAGTCCGGTTTCCGAGGCCTTCCGTTTCCGAAGCTACCCGGTGAGTACCATTACTGGGGAGGCATTTCTGACGTGCACATAGGTTGTGCCGGTCAAGACGGGTTTGGGTACACAAATCCGGTCTGCACTGTTTTAGCAGTGTATATGTACTGTTTAGCAGTATATCAAGTATTCCGAAGTATCTAGTTATTGTCAAGAATTAAGCTTGGTGATTAGTTATGCAGACGATCATCATTGTTGTTTCAGTTAAAGGTTTAATGTTTAATGTTTAATGTGTTTAAAAACGTCCTGCATATTGTGGTATGAATGGTTGTTCATTATTGTGCTTTTGTACTAAGTGTGTTCAAGATTAAGTATCAGATCAGTTGCCAATATGCCGCTCTTTTCGAAACTAAGACAGATCACTACAAGAAAAGGGGTACTCGAAGAAGCCGTTCCTATTCCTCCTAGGGATACTCCAGGACACTTCATGTATCATAAACATGGCTTAGACGCTATATTATTTCTTGATTTATGGGTAGACTACACCAAGGGATTACCAGAAAGTCAGAGGTGGCCCGCAGCGGGAACCTGGGATGCAGAGTGCATCATGAAAGTCGAGGAAGAGTTATGGAAAAGGAAAGTCAGACAGTCACAGAAAGATGCCATTGAATTATGGCGTAAGGAATCACATAGACGAACAGAAAAAGCACGTAGACAGGAAGAGAAGAGTAAAGAGAATTCTAATAAAGTCCGAGAAAATCTATTAATTGAGGAGGGTATCCGAGTGAAATCAGAACAAGTAGACAGACAAAGAAATGCCCTTATGAATGGTATGTATCCCCTTCTGGCCGAAGGATTACCTAAGGCTACTCCAGAGATACCGAAAGACTTGCCACCCCCATTATTTCCAATAAAGGTACATCCTAAGGGGCATCCTAGAACCGCAGAAGATGTTTTTCTTTCTTCATATTTAGATGACGCAGCTCCCGAGTATGCTAATTCTGCCCCACATAGACCGCCTATCAGGGAGGTTCAACGCCAAGATCCAGTGCCCGTATCCCTACAGCAACAGATCGTGTCACAAGTTCCGGCAAGCACATCTGTTTCTGCATCTGTTCCTACAGCTACTTCTATAGCTGTGTCCACACCTATAGTTGCTGTGTCACGTTCAACGAATCCTTTCACACCCGACACCCCAGATGGGGCTACGGGAGGTGCTAGTAACATTTTTTCTACGCCACCCAGAATGAATAAACTTACTTTTCAAGAGTCAGCTCATTCACGTACACCCAAACTCATAAGT
This sequence comes from Triturus cristatus, assembly GCF_964204655.1. Taxonomy (NCBI): domain Eukaryota; kingdom Metazoa; phylum Chordata; class Amphibia; order Caudata; family Salamandridae; genus Triturus; species Triturus cristatus. Next base: position 1,150,581,574 of record NC_140583.1, on the reverse strand, counting down.
GCCCGTACGCTGAAGGAACTTCTTATAGATTGCAGATATGACCCTGTGCCCGGTAAAGAGGACGAAATGACCCTGGCATCATTGCGTATCAGACGAGCCGCAGTGTATTTGGGGAAGTTACCAGGAATGACTGCGCATCTAGATAAAATATATCATTTTGTCCAAACAGGGCGAGATCCAGAATGTATTAACAGAGCTATGGAATACCAGAAAGTAGAGATACAGGGGGAACTGTTACGTTTCCTCATAAATTGTGTGATCAGAAATCAAGACCGACCGGGGGTAGACCCGGAAGCAATGCAAATTCTTACCAGATGGAGCCAGAATATATCAGAAGGTAGACATGATAAGAAAAATTGTATAATAGCCATGTGCCGAAAGATCCGTAAAGAAATAGAACGCCTACACGAAGAAAGATTAGAGGTAGACGAGTTCGAACAAAGCGAGGAAGAAGGGTCAGGACTGCCCGCGAGACAGTCGGACACCATAGCCTATGTAGGTAGAGGAAGATCTTGTAATAGTAACAGATGTCTTACTGACTCGATACGTCCGATATGTCCAGATAATAACAGGAATTTCCAAATACCTATAATTAATATAAGGTCTAACGAGCATTCGTTCCAAACCGCCGACAAACTACTCCGAGAACGAAGGGGTTATCATTTTCTCGATTCTATGGATGAACAAGATTTAGCCAGGGCAGCTGTCCATTGGGTGGACAGTCCCGGAAAATATAGTGATGATACAGTAGTACGCACATTTTTGAATCTCACCCCAGATGAACAGAGGTTAGCTGGGATTTATATGATTCAACAACTCATTATACTATATCGGAGCCAGCATTCGGACCCTGGTCCCTTACCTAACATATTGACTGAATTGCTTATGAATAAATGGAGAGGTGCAGGTACTAAATTAATTAAAGAAATTCTAGAATCAAGAAAGCAGTATATTCTTTTTGTATGCGCAGAGCATGTCTCATTGCCCGTCAAGGAAAGAACCACGTATCACATGGATAGACAGAATCCCTTACGAGAAGTGCACCCAATAAAAGGCGAGGACAACGAGTTTAAGCGCGTATTTGTATATACGCCCATATCAAAAATAGAATTGTTACAAATGAAGAAAGTGGTACCCAGTCATGACAAAGATCCAGCGGGTTTTCATCGAGAAATTAAAGACATGTTACTCATGGGAGAGTATACCTATCCCGACATTATGACAATATTAAAGGTATTGATGCCTGCTGGTATTTATGAGAAACTCAAGGAAAAAGAGTGGGAGGTAGGAGACCAAAAGATAGAATGGTCAGTGTTAGAAGCGGAAGAAAAGGCCCGAACTGCAGGAGCAGGACTTGGGGATAAAACTAAAGCACTACCAGGTTTATTAGTACAGGTACTGCCACGTTTATTAACTACGAAAAAGGAAGATTGGGGTACAATTTCAGCCTGTAAACAGAAGCAAGATGAAGACACTAGTGATTACTATGCCCGATTTGAAAAATGTTTTGGTATAAATAGTGGCATAAAAGCAAGTAGCGAATCATACCCACATCTGTTTGTAACAAAACTAGTAGAAAATGCCCTACCCCAAGTAAAGAATAGAGTATTAAAATTCGAGAGTACCTGGCAAGGTAACACTCCATCACAAATGTTACAAATGTTACAGTACCATCACAATAGAATTAGAGAGGAACAAGAACATGAACACAGACGCATGAAAGACACGAAAATGAAAATGCTAGTTTCCCAGACAGTTCCAGCTGAAGGACATAAAAAAGGTATGACACATTCCGATTCAGCAGGACCTGTAAAAGGGACATGCAATTATTGTAAAAAGCCAGGTCATTACGTACACGATTGTCCAGTTTTAAAACATAATATCGCCATAGGTAAAACACAAGAAAGATCACGGCCACTTAGACAAGATCAGAATGAACAAGGAGCTCCGCAGCATGCCCAGGCCATGCCAGCCGCACAACAGCCAATACAGTTTGTGCCAGCTGCACCACCGTTGCCTGTTGCTGCCACACAGACAACAACACGACAAATGTATCAGACCGCCCAGTATGAATATCCTGAGTATCAGCGTTACGCATGAACTAGCCTAGAGAGGGAAGTTGACTTACCCCTTATTGAAATACCTGTAGATCAAGAAGGACCTTATGTACATAGTGAATTATTAGGCCAAGATAGAAAATTTTTACTCGATACAGGGGCAAGTCGAACAACTATAAAACGTAGTGAAGTTCCAGGGGCACCCCTCTCAGGCTCTCAGAATATTTCCCTTGGTTTTTCAGGAAAACCTATTGTTAATGAAGTATCACAGCCTCTTCCACTTACGATAGGACCTCTGACCCGAACTACAGATTTATTGCTTACTAAATCATGTCCAGAAAACTTGCTAGGAATAAAAACATTGAAAGCTCTAGGAGCCATAATATGTTGTTCTCCGGAAGGAGTAAGGTTGTTTTTACGTGATTTTAAAGGTCACTATGTGTCTAGAGACATGGATCCCCGACTGCAGACTTTACCTACACATCTATGGGCACAAGGCCCTACTGATGTTGGATGTATGAATATTACACCATATCGAGTCACATTAAAGGCAGGAGTGGTACTACCACGAATGCGACAATACAAGTTACCACCAGATGCTGTAGTGGCTTTACTACAAATCATTGACGAGCTCATTGCCCAAGGAGTAGTTGTGGAAACCGACTCCAATGTATGTAATTCACCGATAATTCCGATTCTTAAACGAACAGATCCAAAGGCCCCGCCAGTATATCGATTGGTTATTGATCTGCGCGAGTTAAACAAATGCATTGTGCCACAATTCCCTGTGGTCCCAGATATCTCGTCATTACTGACAGCCATTGATTCCGAAGCAACATTCTTTACTGTAATTGATCTCAAGAATGCCTTTTTCAGCGTCCCAATAGATCCGGAAAGCCAATATTTGTTCGGATTTAGTTTAAATGGGCGTAGCTTTAAATTCACACGCGCACCTCAAGGATTTACAGAAAGCCCCAGCATCTATAGCCAAGCACTGAAACGAGAACTAGACAGTATCCACATGCCAGTTAACACTGCTCTGCTTCAATACGTCGATGATCTGTTGATCACCGCGAGAAGCGAACCGGAATGTGAAAAAGCATCACTGACAGTTTTACAATTTCTAGCCGAAAAGGGGCACAAGGTGTCCCCTTCTAAGCTGCAATTCTGTGTCCAGCGAGTTATTTATCTTGGACACTCGCTGTCCAAGGAGGGAAGGCAGCTTACACCCGACCGCATTCAGTTAATAGCTAACATGCAAATACCCAAGACACAAAAGGAGGTGCGGGCTTTCATAGGCCTCACTTCATACTGTAGACAGTGGATCCCGCAATACGCATTTCTAGCAAAACCACTCATTCAGTTGACAACACAGGAGGCAGCCACATCGACTGTTCTCCCTTGGACTCAGGAACATACACAAGCATTTGAAAGCCTAAAGAAAGCTTTATGTCAAGCACCTGTTTTAGCAACGCCATGTTACAGAAAACAGTTTACACTCTTTGTTACAGAACGTGAAGGTACTGCCTTGTCAGTACTCACACAGGAACAAGCAGGAGCACACAAACCATGTGCTTATTTTTCTAGTACATTAGATCCTGTAGCTCAGGCTTTGCCTGCATGCCTGAAATCAGTGGCAGCGACAGCTTTAGCAATAAGACAAAGCGATGCCATAGTGTTAGGACATCCATTGACAGTTCAAGTACCACACGCAGTAGAGGTTCTTGTAAATAGAACGCAAACACAACACTTGACTATAGCGCGACTTACAGGGTACGAACTTACATTGTTTCAGCCACATATAGAAATCAGACGCTGTAACACATTGAATCCTGCCACACTTTTGCCAGTAACCGGAACAGACCCACTAGCTCATGACTGTATTGAAGTTGTTACTATAACGACAAAACCCAGACAAGACTTAACCGATGTCCCATTGTCAGATCCAGACCTGACATTGTATGTAGATGGTTCATGTATGAGAACAAGTACAGGAGAGTTAGTGGCCGCTTACGCAGTCACAACAGATACTGAAGTCATTGAAACTAATCGTATAAATACTTTGTCAGCTCAAGCCGCAGAGCTCATCGCTCTGACACAAGCCTGTATTCAAGCCACGAATAAAAAAGTCAACATATACACTGATTCACGTTATGCATTCGGAGTTGTACATGACTTCGGCGTGCTGTGGCGAGAGAGAGGTTATTTAACTTCCCACGGTGCCCACATTCAGCACGGACCCCTCATTCATGCCTTATTAGATGCAATACATCTACCGACTGCAATATCAATTATGAAATGTAAGGCTCATACGAAGGTTACTGATATCATTTCCCAAGGCAATGATCTAGCCGACAGAACAGCTAAACAGACTGCTCAAACTCAAACCCCCGACATGACAAAGACAATAGTCCCGATGCCGACACATTGTATGACAGTTAAAGATCCTACTCTTGACGTAATTGACATACAGACACATGCTACACCAGACGAAATAAAGAAATGGACTGAATTAGGAGGGATCCAAACGGACCAAGGATGGATGATGAAGGAAAAGTCTGTGTGGTTCCTTCCTGATTCAATGGTCCAAGTTATAATTAACACTACACATAGTCCAGCACATCTCGGAGAAAAAGCTATGCTAGACAGTATTCAACACATTTGGTTCAATAAACATTTACGAGCAGCAGCCAAACAAAAAGTCCGTACCTGTATGATCTGTTGTCAGTTTAACCCAGGAAAAAGCGTTCCCGTAGAACAGGGTGGATTTCATCCTCCTAATCACCCTTTTGAAGTGCTCCAGATGGATTATATCCAGATGGAACGATGTCGAGGATTCAAATATGTTCTCGTAGTTGTCTGCGCTCTGTCCCGTTGGACGGAGGCATACCCGGTTTCAGATTACACTGCCCCGACTACTGCCAAACAGTTGGTTCGAGAATTCTTCCCACGATACGGTTTACCACGTGTTGTCTACTCAGATAACGGCCAGCCGTTCTCATCCGAATTAATGAAACACGTTTCACTTCTGTTAGGATATCAGTGGAAATTCCACTGTGTCCGACACCCCGAGGCAGCAGGTCTCGTAGAAAGACATAATCAGATACTGAAAATCAGATTGTCCAAAATATGCAGAGAGAAAGGTGTCGACTGGATAGTCGCGTTACCAGTTGCACTCTTTTACATGAGAATGGTAGCACACTCTCGAACAGGGCTATCCCCGTATGAGGTGATCTTTGGCAGACCACCAAATATGTGGGGGACGCCTGTACCACGCAAAATAACTGATGTTGACTGTAATATGCTGACAGATTACTTGGCTTCCTTGATGTCTGCACTACAATCTTGTCGTTCACAGGTAGCTGCAGCCTTTCCCGACAACACTGAGGTGAAACCCCATGACGTAGTTCCGGGTGATCTCGTATTTGTGAGAAATTTCGACCGAAAGACTCAGCTGGAGCCCAGGTGGAAGACACCCAAGTTGGTTCTGCTCACTACAAGGACAGCCGTGAAGATCGAGGGCCGCAAGGGCTGGATTCATTCAAGTCATATCAAGAAATTTCATGGACTATCCTCGGATATAGACATTGTGCCCTGCACTCCCTCACAGACTGATTCAAAACTTCCTTTGGTTGAAAAGACTAAAACCGAACTCTATAAAGTAAAATTGAGGCCTAGAACGTCAGACAATTTGATTGTTTAAGTCCTCTCCAAGGTGAAGCGGTTGAATTTGTCTCTGACATGTATCCTCTAGACCTGAATCATGGACAGTCGCGAAAAATGATGAAACGACAGGCGTATTGTAAATCACTGCGTAGCCATTGCATAGTGACATTATTAATCTTGTTTTTCTTAAGTCTTTTAATAATTACTGCAAGTATATTGTTGCACATATATTACCCTATTGCCAGAAACGTTTACAATGTTACCGCAGAACATTCTTTTAGTGACCTACCGCCGCATGAATTGTCTTATAGACTGGCGCTGCGCAATAACACTTTCATTAGTATGTTACATCATTCCCATCAGACTAGTAATGCCACCAATTGTTGGGTGTGTGGTCGGCTCCCTCCCTATCAGAATAATGAAGGAGTCCTGCCATTCTTTCCACACCCATTTACACATAATGGCTCCTGTGGAGCATGGTTTAGTTTAATCAATTCCATAGACTCAGACACAGCAGTTTACCAAGATCAGTGGGTATGGGGAAACCTGAACCTAGTTTTACTCAAGGTCTGCTACCCTGACAAGGAGGGTCGCCCCAAAAGAACAGGAACTGATCTAGAAAATGAAGTATATGGATTAGGTAATTTTACACCTAATCTCATGATTCTAAATGTCGTATCCGAAGTTGAACTAGTCTTACCCACCATGTCAGTATTCCCAGCGAAGGGTGAATTGTGTGTAAGAAAGGTTGGTTCCATACATATGGGCCATAGTAAATGCACTACTATAGTAGAATTCAGTGATCAAGGCAAATCTTCATTTAGAGCTTCTCGCCACTCCTACTTTATATGTGGTCAGACTGCATATATGCGTCTACCTCTAGATTGGGATGGTACCTGCTACATTGCATTCCTTTTGCCACCTGTTTTCCTAGCTCCTCCTGATTATTATAGAAATATTCATTTAGTACACAACAGAGAGCGGAGAGATCTCCCAATTGTCGATTACACTGAAACAGCATGGGAAAAATACACAGATTTCAATAAAGGCATCTTTCCTTATATAGGTACTGTTACTAATAGTAAACTGATACGTAGATTAACTAGAACCCTTGAAGCAGTAGTGAATGAAACTATTTCCGCCTTAGGCAATTTAACAGAAGAGCAGTCTGCTATGCGGATTGTTGTGCTTCAAAATCGTCTTGTCCTTGACGTCATCCTGGCTGATAGGGGCGGAGCTTGTAGGGTCATCGGATCAAGCTGCTGCGTATTTATACCAGAAAATTCGCCATCTGTATATAAAGCTATAACTCGCCTTCACAAGATTGTAAGCCAGATACACCAGAATCCAGGCACCTGGACTTGGTCCAGTTGGTTTTGGAGTGTGATATCAGCCTGGGGATGGAGAGTTCTATCCTTCCTAGGTATTGGCCTTCTCATACTATTCAGTTGCTGTCTATGTCTACAATGTGGACCAGCGATCTGTGGTCTGTGTGCCACATCGTGTATTCCACCACCAAGATTTCATTCGTCACGGAAGAAGAAAGAAGAACAAATGATGTTATATGAACAGATCAATGGATTGATGAAGATTGATATCTCTTGACGGGCAAGTAGGGGACAAGGAGGGAATGTGGAAATATGGATTTTTATGATCAGTTATGTCCCCTATCTTGGACCCCAACGGTTCTATGTGCATGTCACAAGTACATGTATGTTCCCTCCAGTTCCAGTTATGAAGACGCAAATACATGTGCGTCCACCGTCAACATGTCCTCTGTCAGATCCGCCATGAATAGGCCAGATATTCCATTCCTAAGTATGAAAAGCCACCGGTTTTATATGGTTCACTTATGCCATTTTACAGTCCAGGCAAGTAGGCCCTGATTCTGTCATCAAACTCTTCTTGCCTTCTGCCTCTGAAAGCTCCAGTCTGAGCCTGCATCTGTGACCATGAACTTTGTCTCATTCTCTGCGCGGCTCACGAAGCCTGACATCAGCCTATTCTCTGCCAAGAACTGTATTTCACCTTCGAATTATCTGCTTCCCCCTCAGCCGATGCATTCCTGCCTAGTAGTTTAAGTAAACATTCTTCCAGTTACCAAGCAAAAGGCCCGGCTTCTCTGTCCTCATGCAAGTAATTCATAGCCCTGTTACCATGGAATATTTCTACCCCCTCGCATTTAGTGTAGACACTTAGACGCTTGTACACGCACGCACAGTCAGTATAGAATAGATTCTGTCCGAGAGTCCTTCTTTTGTGGATAACATAGTTCTTTAAACATAGGATGTTAGATATGATTTGGGATTAGGTTGACTTGACCCCCCAGACTTCTTGTCTCCACATGTAGAGCTAAATGTCAAGTCCCCTTCACCCCCTAGTTGCACGTCAATCACACGTCATGTTGCTGCGCGCGCATCTATGCCAAGTATTATCTTATAGATCCACCTATATGTGACATCATAACCAATTATGTTCCTTTTTACTCCTTATTACACCCATTTTTTGGTTACGCAGATAAATCGTCATTTTCCTTATCAATTGTTACGCCTATTGCATTCGCTTCATTGTAATGTATGATCTATAAAAGTCATTTCATGTCAATAATGTATGTACTTCACTTCCTGAACCTCCGTGGTGATGGAACTTGGAGCAACCGATTATAATCGATTATTGGAATAAAGCCCATTCCGAACCTCTAATACCACGGATTCTGCCTCTCATTTTACTGAGCTATTTTATTATGTTTCTGTATCAAATTAAGTCCAGGTAAAGGAATTTTATTTACCACAGAAGTCCTGCGCCGCAGGAGGAGCTGGAGGAAACGGAGGCCACAGTCAACAGTGTGGAGACGGTGCAAGGAGTCGGGAGTGCGGACACAGGTTGATAGGACCTGACATAACATAAACAGGGTGAGGAGAGACGAGGGACTGGGGAGACGGGGGGATATGGGCACAATGGCACACATGCACAAATAAGCCGAGCATACTGCACACCCACAATGAACCTGGATCATGTCCCTCATCCCCGTGGCACACTGCAGCACACACACATAGCAATCACAGCAGATCCACATTGACGACAATGTGGCGCCAAGTGCAACACCTACACTGCAGAACTGAGGACACAACTGGCTCTGCACATGCGCAGAAACAGGCCCACTATATCTGACAGAGCTGGAAACGGTGAAATGGAAATGTAAGCGTAAAACCTCACACCCGTCATGTAGTCCCAATGTACACTGTCCTCCATCTAAATCCTGCACCTACAAAACAGTCACAATGTACACCGTCATACAGTCTACCTGTAAACAAGAACAATGCACCAGCACACGTCAACACAATGTCAACATGCATCTCCCCTCCACATTGCAGAGGGACACTCAGCACCTCCAGCAGAGCACAGAAGACCACACATCAGTGATGCCAGAGTGGACCACCACACCTACGACACCGACGCCCTACAACATCCCATTGACATCCCACGCAACCCACTACCAGAACCAGGGCAGCCAGGCCACTTAGAGGAGAACCCAGACCCTCAAACAGACCACACAGCATGAAACACCCGCAAGCATGGCAGGCCCACAACGCTTCACCGAACCACACATAGCACCCCAATGCCAGGTATCAGAACGCCAAAAGGCGGTGGCCCAACAGGTGTGGGTGTGTTCTGAACCCATGGAAGGCGAACTAGAACACCTACGTGGGTGTCCATTACCCTTCAGGGACCACCTACACCCCACAAAGGAGACCCACACTGCTATAGAGACACATGCAGATGCACATTCCCAGTACAGAACCACGCCCAGGGGAACTCACATATCAGTCACACACTCACGTTGGCTCTGCGTACGACGGCACAGTCCACTGCCCTTACGAATTGTGTGGGTGACGACAAGTCTACATGTCCAAGCTCTAACCCGCTGCCTGCGGTAACATGTCTGCATCCGATGTACATAGCACAATGCAATGTCCTAGGGCCCAGGGCCCTCATGCATACAACAAGACCACAGGGATACACACAGATATATGTTGAACTGGCTACGGGCAACTGCACCTGGCCCCTTTATTGGCAGGGCCACATGTACAGTGATGCCTGTGCTGGTTGTGTGTGGGATGAGTATAAGCCAGCCCGCCTGGATTGCTTGATGCTGGCAACAACTTGAACAGTGGACAGCAGTGCAATGGAAACAAAAAACACCTGCATAACAGAGTCAACTGCTGAGCAACATGGAGAGAGCCAGAGCAAGTACAGAGGTCACCCAACATACAAACAGAAGTGTCCGTGAGTTGCAGTGCGTTGAGGTTGGGGCCCCAGAGCTGAGCGTGCTTATGTGAAGAAATGTCTCGGATTGTGTCCCTTCTGAACATTCCTGATGCAGCTGGAGTGGGTGGGTGTCACACCTGCATCATCTTCCTCATCGCCGTCCCAGGTCACCCACACTGCCTGAGGTGACATTGCTGCGTGAGCGCTCCACGGCACATAACCAAAACAGTAATGGATGATGATTCATGGTGCACAGAGCTAGTGGCAACTGGAGTTCTGAGCAGGGGATCAGGCAAAAGATGGCATCCACGACAGGTGCGTGCAACTCCATCAGTCTGCCAGTATGACCGTTTCGACACTGGCAGTCGGCGGTCGGAGTTGGTCCTCACGGTGGTGGCCTGTGCTTCCTGCTGTGATGCGACGTCTGGGCCGGTCAGGACTTGATTTGATGTGTGAGCCCAGGTGGACCGCAGTTGCGGCCGGAGGCAGTGGACAGCGCATGGCCACAGACACATGGCGTTGATGCCTCCATGGCCATCGCCTCAGAGGCCATCCAACATCTCGGTAGAAGGGGTCCCTGACCTGACCTGAACAGAGTTAGTGGCCCAGGATGCACTGTGGCCGGCACAGGCACACAGTCACCGAACAGTGACTTGTAGTGCAGTGAGATAGGGGCACATGAAGTGCTGTGCGGGTCCTCGTCGATGTCCAAGGTGGACGTGGCAGAGGCTTGCGGGGGACAGTGGAAGGTGTCCTTCAGGGCATGATGCAAAGGGTGGAAGCCGTCCGGAAGCAGCAAATGGAGGAGTGGAATGCCACGGGATTGTTTTACCAACAGAGTCAGTTTCACCCACATGATGGCGATGAAAGCCCCAAGTCCATGGACTCAGTCGCCACCTAAGTTCAACCAGAAAGTGTCCATGGGTCTCGGGGAACAGACTTAGTGGCATCGGGGTTGAAAGGGGATGCAGTCTGGGTTGAGGCCTGTCCAGTGACATCAAGTCAGCCATAAATAAATCAAGACTGAATTTGAATAGTGTGTGACCTACGCAACATCAGTGTAGGCCTGAGGCAGTGGTCATGTGGTTTAGCGAGCTCCTCCTGGAACTCTAACACATGACTTTGTCATGAAATTTGGAGGGGACTTGTGGTTGAAGTAGGCAAAAGCACCAGAGCCGAGCGGGTGTTCAGTCAGCGACGGTGACGTGTCCTGCCTGGTACGGACTGGATTGGATTGGCGTGAGGCCTGCTGGACCGCAGTGTAGGCCGACGGTGTAGTCATCAAGGGCCCACAGACATGTGTGTTTGGAATGCTATGCACAGACTTGGTGTCACCACATTGAAGGGAGTATAGTGAGTTAAATTTGCCATTCTTGATGTTCTGGGCCATGGTGTAATCAAGACTCAGTTCCAAATGTGTGACCCTCATTTCTGCTGTGCATGCAGGTGGAGTACCTCAACGAGATGGGAGTACAGCGTGCCGGTGTCGCAGAGGCCGTGATGGGCTGAGGAGGCTGACAGGTTCGCGGCACACTTGCTTGGAGCTTGCACAGGCATGTGGTGGGCCCTCATCAACACACGCCGGTGTCGGCACGTGTGCATTGAGGCCTGGCTGCGCAGGGCCCGGCAGGACAGGTACGGGGCCCAGAGTCCTGGGGTGCAGCATGCACACAGGAACGCAGGCAACACCGCTCATGGCGTTGGCCTCATGGCGGGGTGATGGGTGCTGCCCTGGCAGAGTCGTTGGGCACTCCAGAAGAGGACCACGCCCAGAGCTACGTGCTTTTTATTCACACCCCTATGCGTGCCCGACGTACACCGGGCCAGCCCACTCCGCTCATTCTTACAGGGGGGGACGTAACAAGCTAAATTTCCGGGATCTTCCCCACTGGCTGGGGTGACATGGTTGCATCCACTGTCCCCTGCACTCCATACACCAGCGGAGTATGTCGACATGGATATGTGTGTGGTCTGCATACTGCAGTCTGGTCATCGCTTCGAAGCCACACTTGGCATTGTGTACATTGTCATTTATAGGCCAGTTGCCTCCTTCGCACATGCCTGGTCCCCACCTCTTCCCACAATCTGCTATCGGGTGGCTGAGGTGCCATGCCGTTGATGGCTTATGTGCATGGCTGGCCCAGGTTGCCCGAGTTAGTTGTGCTGTCGTATGTAGTGGGTGGGCATGTTGTTTGGCATGTTGTATGTGAGTTTGTGACGTGTGCATTCACAGTGTTGTGAGTTGCTTGGTTGTGGAGTTGAGGTGTGTGGTGTGTTCATTTGGTACTTGCCAACGAGCAGCGTGTTTCCATAGGTGCCAGCCAGGAAGCGCCGGGAGATGTAGGACTCATGCACTCGGAAGGGGTGGTTGGCTTCTAGGTTGGTGGAGATTCCCAGGTGGTCCACTATTGCCTGCACAGTGATGGTATGTGTGTTCTTTCGGTAGCAGATATTGTATGCAGTGTCACCAGGGGGTACAAGTAGGACATGTGTGCATTCAATTGCCCCCTGACACGTGACGGAATCCAGCTATGGCTTTGACGCCTTGCTTGGTCTCCAAAAGACACACAATTGATGGATGGAATGCAGAACAAATCAAAACATTCACCCCCAGTCAAGAGATCTGGGTTAAATCCATCATTCTTTTGCTCACCATGCCACCCCAGTTTAGTCCTGGCCATATGCAAATCAGTCTTGACCCTGTGCCTCATGGGAACAGTCCAGCCCGAACTGCCAAGCCAGGTCCTCCCTGGACCGGAAACAAGCATCCTAGGACCGTTGCCACTGGAATCAAGCTATCCTGGCTGAAGAGGGGTGAAACCCCGAAACCGGTCCTAGGATGCTTGTTTCCAGTCCAGGGAGGACCTGGCTTGGCAGTTTGGGCTGGACTGTTCCCATGAGGCACAGGGTCAAGATTGATTTGCATATGGCTGGGTTCAAACTGGAACGGCATGGTGAGCAAAAAAACGATGGATTTAGGCCCAGATCTCTGTACTGGGGTGAATGTATGACATTGTTCTGCATTCTGTCCATCAACTGTTGTTTTTCCATTTGTCACCCCAAGTGGGAATGGGAATGCCCAGACGTGGGTCCCTTGCTCTCCATGCCACTGGAATCAAGCTATCCTGGCTGAAGAGGGGTGAAACCCCCAAACTGGTCCTAGGATGCTTGTTTCCAGTCCAGGGAGGACCTGGCTTGGCAGTTCGGGCTGGACTGTTCCCATGAGGCACAGGGTCAAGACTGATTTGCATATGGCTGGGTTCAAACTGGAACGGCATGGTGAGCAAAAAAACGATCGATTTAGGCCCAGATATCTGTACTGGGGTGAATGTATGACATTGTTCTGCATTCTGTCCATCAACTGTTGTTTTTGAATTTGCTTGGTCTCCAGCTGTTCCTGCACGGTGTGGGGGAAGGATGGGTAGTGTGGTACCAAGCTGATGATGGCATCCAAGACAGTTGGGGGGGCTTTGATTTGGCTGGCTGTGGGACTCCTCGGACTGGTGGTTGTTGGTTGGGGGTACCAGAGGCCAACTGGTGCATCACAGCCAGTAGCTTTGTGTGGGGTGGGATGTTGGTTGTCCGCTGTGTTGGTGCCGTCAGCCTGTTGGGCGATGAGGGTCAGGATGCGTAGGATGGTTGTCCTTTTGAGCCTGTGGTGGGCAATGGCATACTCTGGTGTTAAGTCTGTGAGGTTGGTGCATTTCCTCTGGGTCCACTGTCTTTTTCCGTGCTGCCTCTGTGGTGGTCCGGGTGGGGGTTCCGGAGAGGGTTGGGGGGGAGTAGTGGTCCTGGTTGTGGTGGCAGTGGGTGTTGTTGCCCTCTTGTGTTTCCAGCACGCATGTTCAGTGGCTCCATGGCATCTGTTATTCTTCAGGTGTGGCTCTGGGCTGTGCTCCCTTTTCTGTTGCAGGCTTCCGTCCGACTTTGCACCAGGTCATAGCAGGTGTTAATTTTCTGCTGCTAACGCACCTTATCGCATGTTCCGTGGTCTTTTCACCGATCTGGCTGGTCTTTGAGAATGTTGTAGAGTGGTGTTGTTGCGGCTTTATGCTTGGGAACGCCTACTCTGCATCTCATTAGCGATAGTTGCTGGGGTCATCTGTGTGAGATGTTTTTTGCGGCTGCTATGGCTGGTAAACTGGTGCTATGGGCTGTTAGCACCAGCTTGTGAATGGGGTGATGAATTTATCGCAAGTTTGGCTACGCTAAGGTGCCGTTAACTAAGCGATAGCTCCTTGAGAATATGGCCCTCAGTATCCTGCTTTTCACCTTGGCTGCAGGCTCTGATAGTAGGTATTGTGATGTCAGAACTCAACTGTAAAAAGTTACTACAATGGAGCAGCAATGGTATTTCTTTATTATAGGCGACTAGGTATGTCACAAATCATCTGTAATAATGAAATTAAGGACATGGTTTAACAAGAATTACAGGATCCCATGTATTATAGGGACATATCTTCATATGTGATTGAAAGCTATGTGAGACTTTACTCACACGATGAAAAAAAGGGCCTGCCTAATCAGCAGCCAATAATTAAGTACTAGTTTGAGACAACAGTAAACAAAACCTTTATAAGACATTGGTGTTGAAATGGAAGTGGAATCCCTGTATGTAGATAATCCAGTAGGCAGTAGAGTAGGCTATGAGAAAAGTTTATGGCACAGTTACAGTTGGTTCCAAGTAACTGGTAAGATGAAAAATACACCCCACCAGAAGCTGCCTCTCTGCTGCTCAGCCCAATTTCAACGACTGACACTCACTCAACCAGGCACACACACCAACAATCCATGACATCACACTCACCCTGGATCAGCAGCAAGGAACAGAGCACTAGGGAAGAATGTATTGCAGCAACACAAGATACAACACATTTTCCACTGTTAGAAAACAAAAGAAAACAAGGGATGCAAGATGGGAATACCACAGAAAGATAATACATAGATAACAAGTGCAAATGGGCTTTAAAAAAAACACAATAATAATGAATGCAAGATGGAACCATGCATACATAAAATACTTAGCAAATAGATACATATCCTAGATGTAAAAACAATGCATACATCTGATAAATAGAAAATTGAAACATGTGCAAGATGTAAATAATGCATACAGCTAAACTTAAGTCCTCTAAGGTTCACTGACACAACATCGATGTAAAAAATATTGATGTAAAAAATATTGAGTAAAAAATATGGACAACAAAATATTAACTCCTATACTTAAGCAGGTAAGTACAAAAATATTGACTAAAAATATCAATGTAAAAAATATAGATGTATAAAATATCAACTTTTATATAATTAAAACATAAAGTTATATATTAAATATTACATATAATTTTTAAATAAATAACAAATTGAAAATACATTTTAATAAAATATAACAAATAATCTTAAGAAAAAAATAAACACACAAACATAATAATTTATAAATATATTTACTTGAAAACATTTTTTTTTAAATTTATGTTTAAAGTTTAAAATAATATACAAAATAACAATATATATTGATTTAAAATATAAAAAACAATCTATAATAAAACATTAAACTATTAAAAAATATTTAAACTTACATTTCACAATACATTCAGTGCAACAGTAGGGAAAGTGTTGGATAGCAAAGGGGTAAAAATACCTATTCCCACTCCACTGAGTACAAAAGTAGGATAAGTGTTGGATAGCGGAGGAATTACATTTCCTATTCCAACTCCAGTGAGTGCAACAGTAGGGAAAGTGTTGGATAGTGGAGGGGAAACAATTACTGTTCCCACTCTAGTGAGAGCAACAGTAGTGAAAGTGTTGCATAGCGGAGGGGAAAATTACTATTCCCACTCCAAAGAGCGCCACAGTAGGGAAAATGTTGGACAGTGGAGGGGTAAAAATTAATATACCCACGCCAGTGAGTGCAACAGTAGGGAAAGTGTTGGATAGCGGAGGGGTAAAAATTACCATTCCAACTCCAGTGAGTGCAATAGTAGGGAAAGTGTTGGATAGTGGAGGGGTACAAATTACTATTCCCGCTCCAGTGAGAGCAACAGTAGGGAAAGTGTTGGCTAGCGGTGGGGCAAAAAGTACTATTTCCACTCCAATGATTACAACAGTAGAGAAAGTGTTGGATAGCATAGGGGTAAACATTACTATTCCCACTCCAGTGAGTGCAACAGTAGGGGGAAAGTGTTGGATAGCAGAGGGGTAAAAATTACTATTCCCACTCCAGTGAGAGCAACATTAGGGAAAGTGTTGGATAGCGGAGGGGAAGAAATTACTATTCCAACTCCAGTGAATGTAACAGTAGGGAAAGTGCTGATAGCGGAGTGGTAGAAATTACTATTCCCACTCCAGTGAGTGCAACATTAGTAAAAGTGTTGGAAAGCGTCGAGACTAAAATTACTATTCACACTCACAGTTAAAACAAAAATAAAAAATATTGACAATTAAAAAAATTCATAAAAATGAATAAACAATATTTAAAAAATGAAAAATCAAATATATTGAATATATAAAAAGAAAACATGTTATAATATTAATTACATATAACAAAAACCTACAAATATATAAAATAACATAATAAATACATTTAAAGAAAAAAGAATTCTTTTAAACTGCAAAATTTTAGCAAACTAAAAAATTAACTAACACATAAATGTATTTATTTTATTTCCTACCGTATAACACCACACCAATAACGAAACACTTCAAGATTTTAATTACATTTTCTTCCCTAATTAACATAATTAATAATCAATTAGAAAAATATTATTAATGAAAAAACACCTACATTAAAATATAAAATAATGAAACAATTAAAACTTATTTTTAAATTAAAAACTATTACAATTAATAATAAAGTAATTAAAATGTTGAAACAGGAGGTTTAAGGGTTTTGGTATATAGGAAGTAATGGCGCACAGCAAATTTACGTCCGTGTATATGGGTCGCATTAGTGCGTATGGTGCTACCTAGGAAGAGGAGACCCTTGTAACCCCTTAGTGTGTGTAGGTAAACCCTACAGCAAACAAGTATAGCTAATACCTGTGCACACATACATAATTTCAACATGCAATGCAAATATCATTTGAAGCAATTTGTACAGAATTCTTGGGTGATGTCGTAATTTCTTTATTCTGAGGAAAAGCGCAACTAGCCGACACATGTTTCGTCGGGGAGAAGTGATCCCATGACTCTTCAGGGCTTAGGGAAGTTTGTAATGAGTAATGAGTTAGTAAACGGCTTGAACCGCCAGTAGAATATACGTGCAAGTCAATCAAGTATCCCTCTTATATTGTCTGAGTACAAGGAATATTCTCCTATTTGTCAAGTTTAAGTACATTCAAGGTGGAACACGAGTGAGTGTTCACCGTATCCGTTTGGATACAGAGCAATGCGAACGTCCTGGCAGGACCGGTTCTCTCGATGGAGTGTCCATCGGATACGGTGAACACTCACTCGTGTTCCACCATGAATGTATTTAAACTCGACGAATAGGAGAATAATCCTTGTACTCTACTGGCGGTTCAAGCTGTTTACTAACTCATTATAGATGTTCACAGGACACTTGATTTGCGCTTTTTGACCCGGATCGAGTTCTGCCGGGTTGGACTTATCACCGGCATTCCAATCACGCAACACTTCTGCTCAACTTCTCAGACGCTTTTATTCTTATCACCTTGGATTCAACTTTATTCTTTAACTTGTGCCCTACCGGGTTGGAATTATCACCGACATAGAGACATTACAGCATTCTGACAAACTTCCCTAAGCCCTGAAGAGTCGTGGGATCACTTCTCCCCCTGACGAAACACGTGTCGGCTGGTAGCGCTTTTCCTCAGAATAAAGAAATTACAACATCACCCAAGAATTCTGTACAAATTGCTTCAAATGATATTTGCATTGCATGTTAAAATTATGTATGTGTGCACAGGATTTAGCTATAAGTAATTAAAATGTATTTAACACCCACCCTTCACCCCTTTAAAAGTAAAAACAACACACACAAAAATAATTATCCAAAATAAATATCAAATAATTACCATTAATCAACAACTATATATTGATTAATTAAATACAAATTATTTCCCACCCTTTACTCCTCTAAACACCACAACACACACCTAAAATATATTACACAATTAGCATAATTATTTACCAATTAATTATTTAAAATTAACAACCAATCATTAATTCATAAATTAAAAATAAATCACTTCCCACCCATAAACACCACAACACACACCTAAAATTAATTACCCCATCAGCATAATTAATTACCAATTAATTTATTAAAATTAATTAACAATTAATAATAAATTACTTTACACATTTAACACTATAACATCTCAATTAAACAAATATTAATAAATAAAAAATAATCATTAAATGTAATATAATTAAATTATTTCCTTCCCTATTCCCCTAGAAACCCACAACCCACTACGGAAATAAAAACACAAAGTTCAAATAAAGAAAATATATAACTACTAAAAACTTAACACACATATTAAAAATACAAAAAATCCTATACAAAAAAATACATCACATACATATAAAATATATACTAAAATATGTAACATTAATAAATAAACGATAATTTTAACAATATTTTTGCAAACGATATTAAACACTTAGATATTTTTAAAATCGATATTATTTACCTTAAGTAGATATTCTTGACCACGATATTCTTGCTGTCGATATTTCCGAACTATGATATTAATGACTCAATATTTGTGCAACTTGATATTTTTTACACAATATTCTGTCCCCGCACCATCCTCTAAATGTCAAACAAATCAAAAGGACAAACAAATCCCACAAATCATAAGGATAAAAGGTGCCACAATGCAAGAGGGCAGGTGACGTAAAATCTACCCGTTCTCCTCACAACACATACTCCAACTGGACCAGCAGGTTATCCTTCATAAAAAAACACTGAACGGTAATATTGGGCTAAGAATCACACTTTACACAACAACGCCACTACACACCCACTCCTCCTCCTGCATCACAAACAGAAAAGACAAGGTGTGCACTGGTACAACCTTGAGCTAAATAAATGCCCCATCACCCTTAACCCAATAGGAAGGGTGGAAATGTTCAACCCTGGAACTCTGCAAAAAGGGTATCTTGCAACCCAACACATTCCCATTCACACAAGGAATCTCAGAAAAATGTAGAAACAAAAGATATCTTTCAACCATCACATTCAAGTTCACGCACGGAATCCCATAAGAAGGGTAGCTTTCAACCCATCGCATTCCTACTCATGCAGGGAATCTCAGAAAAAGGGTATCTTTCAAACATAGCAAACCCACTCACGCAGGGAATCTCAGAAAAAAAGTATCTTTCAACCCATCATGATCCCACTCACACATGGAATCTTAGAAAAGGGTATCTGTCAACCCATAGCAATCCCACTCAAGCAGGGAATCTCAGAAAAAGGGTATCTTTCAACACAACACTGAAAAGGCTGCCATAAAACACAACCATATATATTAGCACCAGCATGCAAAATAAATTTGGAGGTATTCTACAGTAAAAATTGATCCCTCAATATACTGATGCAACAAATCTAGATCTCCATATAACAAAATACAGCTTAGCAGATAATTATGCTAAGCAAACATCAGAACAGAGAAGCAAATTCAGATGCAGCACTAAGGTAAAAACTAGCATGGCGGTGCAAGCACAATGAAGATGCATCACAATTTCCAGCACAAACAGTAAAAGTTCCTGGTGAGTGACCTTTCCCCCGAGCCAACTTCACAGCAACAAGATGTAAATTAATCTCTGACCTGGAAGAGAGTCCTGGTACTGATCACCAAGCCTTCAATCACAGCTGACAACCCTTTCCACATTAACCATTCCCTCTTCAGTGCGCATTCCGCTGACCCAGTAATTACACTTCTTCACACAGCGCGCAGATGTTTAAATGTTATCCTTGAGCAGTGCGCATTAGCAGTGTCAAAGAAGTTCTTGCCCTGCACTTCCTAAAATTTGTGATAGATCAGAAGACTATTCAGTACTGTTGAAATTGTCCCAAGCACCTTAAGTTTTTTGCGTTGAGTGCGACATTCTCTGCATCATTAAGTTCGTAAAGGCACCTTACATTCTGGTATACATAGCGGTGGCCTATTCAACAAGACAGTTGCATGGATACCCAGTCTGGTACAATACGCTGCCCAGCCCCCTCGCAACAATAGGCAGAGATGAGCGGTGCAACCCATGTCACTACACGTGCGTTACATATGTAAGCATGCTATGAATCTTCAAATCAGCTGACGTCAGCCTCGCGGGCACTTTCAAATGCCACATAAGCCTCAGATACCCTGCTGGACACTCCACCTGCACCGGAACTCTTCTCCTGCCTGTCCCAGAACGCCATCCACGAGCTCTCATGCACAGCTCTAACAACGGTAAGGCTCCAAGCAACATTGAAGTTTACTTTTAAAACTAAGTCTGGCAAATATCTTTTACCTTATTTTTCATGGCTCCACCAGTTAACTCCAGAACAAATGCAATCAGTTCCTTTACCTCAAACGCTGCATGTAGACTCAAAAACAGCACAGGCAATGTCCCTGTAATAAATTAAGCACTTGCCAGATACACTGGTTCTCTTCATGTCTTGCCACAGCTTTGTAAAACAGCGCTGCTGGTTATTTAAAATTCAATTCTCCTGTAATTTTGCTTGTAGACACAATTACATTATTTAAAGACAATGGAACCAAATGGGATTGGTCAGGGACCGTGGGTATCAGTTTGCTATTAACACAGCTGTCCCTCACAAAAACAATGAGAGAGAAGTAATACATATAGAAATACAATAAGATCTATATTGTGCTGTCCAGCGGGACAGAAATCTTTTAATTTAACACAAATTTTTAAGGACAAACAATGAAGTGGGAACAAAGTATTACATCGAGTGAGAGCAAACCAACCAAGAAACAATGTAGTAAAGAGTAAGAAGTACTCTTACTCTTTACTATTCTTTCCATGTTTCTTGGTTGGTTCTTCGCCTCATTACTTCATGGTTGATTCACTCTTCCATCTATCTACACTTTTTAAAATCTATAAACAAATGTTATAAACTAAAAAGCTTTATTGTATAACATTACAGCCCTGAAGAAGCCCATGCTTGGGCGAAACGCGTTGGCTGTTTTGAACCTCACCAACATCATGAATAAAACACAACTCTAGAAATACAAGCAACGACGTGGACTCACTTTTTACTTTATTATTGTTGTACTTACTCTATTTTACGCTTCATAGTATATTGCCTCTCATACCCCTGTGCCAAATTCTCTAACCTTTAGTCATATAGCAGCTGGCCATCTGAGGTGAGCAATATCTAAATTCTTCTCTGTGACTTGTCTAGGCGTTGCAGTCGTCTGCAACCCGGCTGCTAGTTTTCTTATATCATACTATAATTACCGTAGGTATTGGCCTACAGAGACGGTGACAAGAATTGCTGGAGTGATCAGTTACTCTTGTGAGTGCTGGTGAAAAAGTTTAAAGATCACGATGACAAGCTTGATAATAGCAACTGATTATGGCGTGATCTAATACTCAGGTGCGTGGCGGTGAATTGATTAACAGTAACCACGACTAGCTTGTCTATACCTCTCCTGAAGAAGGGTCAAATGCGAGAGTCAACTTGCCCACTGCACGGAAGGGATGGTCTGCAGTGTAGTGAAATAGGATGTCCAATTGTGTAAATTTTCTTGTACGCCTAATTTAGGAAAAGCGGATATAATGAAACTGAATTATATCCAGGCATTCTAGTCGTGTTCTTGGGAGTGAGTGGAAGGGGGCACTTACAGGAAGTAAGGGGGAGATCCACATCGCAAGAACATCAGCTGAGTCTGGACCCACAAGTTACGAGCAGCAGGGGTGGATCAGACCGAGAAGTTGCTTTAGCTACGGAGGTCATATGAGGACAAAAAAAAAAGAATTAAAAAAAAAAAGATATGAAGGGATCCACGAGGAGAGGCGGAATCCGGTCACTCGTGCAGACGGTCTAGAAAAATTATATAGAACTCGCATTACAAACGAAATTGAGGTTGGCTTCATCATCAACTATCACTCATTCCTTAGAAACGCATGGTTGTCAGTTCTTGGGTATTCCTACTCTAACTCTACATCTTTTCTCTCCCTCTATTCTTTTCCCATTTTTCAACAGGCAATCACTCAGGCATGTAACTTAATGTCCTGATGATGATCCTCAATTCTATGTATGGATCTAAACGTCTTCGACTCCTTGACACCCTAACACAATGATACTTATTATTTCCCAATGTGTAATGGTGTCTTCCTTCGTTTTCGCTTCTTGAAATGTTGAAATTATTGCAAGCACAAAGCTTTGCCTGAGCCTTTTCTGTTTTGTTCATGTCTCACTCGATGCAATACTTTGTTCCCACTTCATTGTTTGTCCTTAAAAAGTTTTGTTACATTAGAAGATTCCTGTCCGGCTGGACAGTACAATATAGATCTAATTGTATTTCTATATTTATTACTTCTCTCTCATTGTTTTTGTGAGGGATCGCTGTGTTCATAGCAAACTGTAAACACAATTACAGCACTGCTCTACTGCACATTATACGCTGGCCTGTTGAATTGCCCTGTACGGCAGGATGTCAGGTGAAAAAAGACACTCGAGGGGCTGTGTCTAGGGCGCATTGAATCTCACAGGCTTCAATTTCTTTTTGATCTTCATTTCTCTGTATATATCATTCCTTTCAGGCTTCTTTATTTCTTTACTTTCTTCACTCGTGCTTTAGCTGTAATCTTTTTAACTCTTGGTTTCTTCTTCTGTTTCTTCTCAAATCTCCGTAACATTCCTGCATGCAGGTTACTTTTCCTGGATCATTGCCAGTGTTGTAATGGAAGTAACATCCTAGTATGTAGATTATCCAGTTGGCAGTAGAGTAGGTTATGAGAAAGGTTTATTAAGATACAGTTACAGTTAGTTCCAAATAACTGGTGAGACGGAAAGTTTACCCCTCCCAGAGCAGCCTTCCTGCTGCTCTGCCCACTCTCACCAACTGACACTCCCTCAACCAGGCATACACTAGCATTCTGTGACATCAAACTCACCCTGGCTGAGCAGCAAGGAACAGAGAACTGGGGAAGAATGTATTGCAGCAACAGTTGGCAAAGCGCAGTGGTGATTTTTTTCTCTTAACTCCTTTATCACTGTCCGCAAACAATGTGGGTCTAAAATATGAAGCCTGATGTGATTCTTTTTTTTAGAGGAAGTCCCTAGCTCACTTGTCTGCATTCAATGGGCCCGTTTCACAAAGAAAACTGTAAAAGTACAGGCGGAGCTTTACGACTCTGCCTAAATATACATTTAAACGTTTTTCATATCATAAAACAGGGATAATAGTATGCTTAAAAAGCCACTCCTGGTGCTTATTTCCAGGAGTACTAATGTGCCTGTTGTGTGACTTACTTGGGCTCTCTATTCCCCCCAGTGAGGATTTGTACATAGTTTACAATTCTGTACAGTGGGAAGGCAGTGGTTAATTTGTAAAATAATGAGTTCTATTGCCTGAAGCTCTCCTCAGAAGTCAGCAGGCCAGCCAGTGCTTTTAAATGTTGGTAAACTGAATGCCAAGGTTGCGTAGTCCTAAAACCACCAGATGCCTCTTTAATTCACTGACAGATATTCCCTGGCCCTTTATCTCACTCTTGAAGGTTCCTGCTTTCCCCATTTGTGAAGGTTTTCCTGTCTTTCTCTTCCTTCTTCAGACTCCTTTACATGTTTCCCCTCTCTTGCTCTTTGAAAATTTCTGATGCTGAAAAATAAGTGCCTGTCCCCAAAAATGAGTGCCAGTGGCCCACAACAGCAGCAACCGGCTCAAATGATGCTCTGTAGGAAGGGCAGCTGAATGTGCAATTTTTTCTTTTTGGGAAAGCCTTTCTCTTACATCAATAACAAATTTAAGGGTGGTCCATTCCCTTCCAATCCAGGAATAAATCTGGATGTAATACATTTCTCACAATTTCCAGGATGGGAAAGAGCTAGATTTCAGTTTATGAAGAACCATAAATGTACAAGTTTATGGGACATAACAAATTTACAAAGATCACCATGCATTATTTCGCCCACTTCCAACCTTTACTCAATTTCTATGCTTAGAAATACATTGGAGTAAAACCCTTTACGATTACCAGGATGTCTTTTGAATATTCCTGGAATGCCTACATGTAGCCATTTTCAATAGTAAACATACATTTTTGGCCAAAATACATTTAAAGTTGACAAAAGTGGACCTAGGTGCCTCGCTCCATCTTGAAATAAACATTATGTTCCTGCTTGCTGTGGATAATACCTTTCTGTTCAGATACCAGATTCACCATGTGCTAATTCAAAACATTTTTTTTTCTAGTTTACATTTCGAAGGTCATAGTGTAGCAATGAGTTAGGTTGGACCGAAACTTCAACACCTGCAGCAGATTTAAAAACTGAGGAGGCAAATACTCCTCTGTATGATATCGTGAATGTCACAGTGGGAGAAGAAGTTGGCTTTTATTATCCGTGAGAAGGAGGCTGACACCAAGTAGGAGAGAACACTTGGTGCTGATTGGTCATTGGCTGGTGGGGAAACCCAAAGATTGGGTCATTTGGATGGAATGTTATGCTTTAACTGAATTAATCTTTTTATTTAGTTGGATCAGTTGCGCCTGTCCACCGTCGCAGGCAGATGTCCTATCTTACATCCTGAGATCAATGATCCTTTTATTCTGATCATTAAGATACTCTCAAGAGCAGGTATATTTCTTCTCATTTTAATTGGATCTTTTTTCATGTTCCTCTTTCGATTCTATATCTGCTAACATCCAACGCTTCTGAATTTCCCTGAACTGCCCACAACCTTGGCCTAAAATTAGGGAGTTTTGTTGAAGGAAACAAGCCTTTGCTTTGATTTGCATATGTAGCCTTTCATAATACAATATATGCATTACTAATTGAATTGCTTGGATTATATTCATGTATGCTGTATTCAGGTGAATATCTATATATGTCTAATTGATCTGATCAAAGATTGTAACTTATTAATCTGTTAAAAAACCATTTTGGTTTTGCAATCTAATCATCTCTGTCATTACTGTGCAGCAAAACCTGCTACACTGTTAAAGAAATGTTAATGAATTTGTGAGTTCAGCCTCAGTTTGAGAAAAAGAGCCCTCTGGGTGGACTTAGCGGAGAGCTGAATTATTTTGGTGCAAATACCATCTTTATCTTATCAGTATGATGCAGATGACCTTGTAATTGTACACCAGACCAAGATAGGCCTACAAAGAAAACTTAACAGATTTAAGGAATACTGCAAGCACATAAAATATTGGCAGTGAATATGGAAAAACAAAAGTATTGTGATTTGGTTATAAACAACAAGGTTCAGCTGGTGCCTAGGCCCCACTAAACTGGAGACGTTAAAGGAATATAAGTATTTAGGGGTGGTGAGTGTCTGAAAAGTTTTAGCGCACCTTCCATCATCTCTTTGTGTTTGCTTTGTTCGCCCTAAAATGGCAGTGTATAACCAGACGTGGGTCCCTTGATCACTTTGCCACTGGATTCAAGCTAGCCTGGCTGATGAGGAGTATTGCACCAAAACCAGTCCCAGGATGCTGGTTTCCGGTCAAGGGAAGACCTGGCTTGGTAATTCGGCCTGGACCATTCCCATGAGGAACAGGATCAAGACTGATTTGCATATGGCTGGGTCTGAACTGGGGTGGCAAAGTCAACCAAAGAACGATGATGGATTCAACCCAGATCTGTGACTGGGGTTGAGTGTCTGAAAAGTTTCAGCGCTCCGTCCATCATCTCCTTATGTATGCTTTATAAGTATTTAGGGTTCTGGTTCGAAAAGTCACTAAAATGGACCGTCCATCTGTAATCACTGAGAGGTAGGGCTTTTACCTCAGTTAGTGGCCTGAAGAAATTCAATAAGGATTATGGGGAGATGTCAGATAGACCTGCTCTTATAGCCCTTGTAGCGATGATTCCACCACAATTCCAATATGGACGCAAACTGTTCTACCTAAGCGGTAAAAATAGATGGGATAATGAAGAGGTTAAATGCCTAAAACACTTACTGTCACTACATAGGTCATCCATGATCCAGGCTATAAAAAAAGAGATGGAACTGGTATCATGGAATATAATGGCCTGTATGTCGTTGATAACATTTTGGATGCGCCTAGGCTCAGGGGAGGAGCAAAAGATCTCTTTGTGGTATAAAAAAGAAATACAGCATAGTGAATTAAAATGGGCCAAGGAGGTTAAGAAAACCATGGTAAAAGTCAACAGGGAGATGATAATTAAGCTGTGCATGCAAGAATTACACATTGAGACTACAAAGAGTGAGCTTAGGCTATATAGGCAGGGAATTATCTTGAGACTACGACAAACAGTCCCTTGGGGAGAAAAATCAGTTCACTTCATGTCTGGCCCATTGGAAAAGGAAGTAGGATACCCGTATGTAGACACACTACCAGATAGCTGCCTGAGAAGAGAAGTGTTGAGAGTAAGAATCAGAATGAACCCTTGTTATGATAATTAAAAGATGATTGATCATGAGGGCAATTGTACATGTAGTCTAAGCACTAAATGCAATATATTGCACATTTTATTGGATTGTTCTCAAGTACTGATTGTGCAGAAAAAGTTTTTACGTCCAATCTTTTTAAAATATGAGATTAGAAATCGTCCCCAAGCTATGGAACTGAAATGCGTTTTTTGATATAGCTTGTGCCATAGGGAGGTTTATGATTGCTGCTAAACCGGTTTACATGGGAATATACATTTTAATGTAGAAAAAGAAAAAACTTGAGGGGTTACGGATTTCACAAATTCTTTATATATTGTATTAATTCATCAATGTTTTTAACTATTTGTATTACCTGATGTACTAATTTGTTAGAATTTTTAATTGTCTCTATTAATTGCTATAATAATGGTATGTTTATGCAAATGGTCTAAATAAACATCTCTTGATTGATTTAAACTTTATAAATCTGTTAAAAAATCTTTTTGGTTTTGCAATCTAATCATCTCTATCATTACTGTGGGACAAAATCTGCTACACTGTTAATGAAATGTTAATGAATTTGTGATTTCAGCCTCAGTTTGAGAAAAAGAGCCCTCTGGATGGACTTAGTGGTGAGCCAACTCATTTTGGTCAAATACCTTCCTTATCTTATCATTTATCACATCTAGTAGCAGAGGATGGTTCTCACTGAGGTGTAGAGAGTTAGAATTTGACCCAAAATCTGTCTAAATTTGCCCTAGCCCAATCCGTGTCCCTGAGTTTCCAATGGTCTAGCTTGGAGAATTGGCAGTGTTCCTGCATTTCTGAACAGTTCTAGGAGTGTGAGTATGTAGAGTTAGGCATTTATGAATGTGTGTTGCGCACTGTGGTGTTAGTGGGCTTTTATGAGTCAGTGTGTTATGTGGTTTGGTGTACATTTTTTAATACTGGAAAACTCTGTGGTGCTGTTAGATTTGTTATGATGGTTATGGGTTTCACTTATGCTGATGAGGATAAATATGATTGCTGCAAAAGTTGATGTTTTGTTTTTCGGACTCATCAAAGTCTAAGATCCTGGGATAGATATTAAGTATATTATGTTGCAACTTGTCTGTTAAGGCTGTGGTGGGGACTTTAACTTTGGTTGTGAGATTGTGCTAATTAAGATTGGTGTTTGATTAGTTTTTTCAAGCAGAGATGTAGACTGAACTAGTCAGGGTGATTTCCCACTGGTTAGATTTCATATCGAGTGTGATAATATTTTCCTAGGTTATTCACTGACTCCTCTTAGAGTTATTGTGTACTTTGAATTTTCTTAATTGGAAAAGACAGTAGTTTGTTTAGTTTTTCTTTTTCAATAATCTGATACTGTAAAGCTGAATCCCTGGTGTGTAAGAGTTCCTGTTAGGTGCTGTTGGTAGGTCATATAGGGTGCTGTGCTGGTATTGGTCAGTTGGTGTGTGTGTACCACACTGGGATTAATAGTTACATCAGAGAGTGCTGTGCTGTGCTATGAGTGGACAGATCCATGGAGTCGCACTGGGATTGGATGTTAGTATTGCTGCGCATTCTGTTGTGATGTGCTGAAGACTAGTGTTTTTTTAAAGTGAGCTCATTGATTTATGGTGCACCAAAATTCAAATAAGTTGAAGTGATTTAAGACATTGAGAGATTTCCTTAGGGGTAAAGAAAAAGTCCCTGTCTGTGAGGGTGAGGTGGTTCCTCCAGAGGGCACACCTACTCATTATATGACTACTTAGGTCAGACTTCATATGTATATTTTGCTTAGACAAAGGAATACGACAACTGCAAATGAAGGGTCCTTGCAGTTTCCCTAGTATAGTAGTTTTATTTTGAGAATTATCCAAAATTAGAGACAGGCACTGCACAGTATGAGGCTTTAAATGCTTGGAAGTGTGCCGTGCATTCAGAGGATTGAAACATTTATCAGACCTAAGCAGTAAAAACAGTCTGTAGTTGGATGGATGGGCACTGGGATGATGAAAAACAAGTATGGAGAAAAGATATAATCGAGGGAGTTTAGAGGTGTCCTGCATTGACAAACACCAAACCAGAGAAAAAGAAACAGGAGAGGGAGCAAGATTGGTGCACAGATGGAGGCAAGTATTGATAGTGACACTAGTGATGACCTTTTGGGAGAATTGTTGGCTTCTCGACCACCACCCTATTACATAATTCAGTCAACTGAAGGAAATCAACAAACTGTTGACACCAGTGTGAATGCACCCACTAGCCTGAGCCATACGAAGGGGATTACCTCCCATTTTGCCAATTACTGTGGTAGGAACTGTTGCCCAATCCTTGAGTTTGCATGCAATTCATGGGTTCCAACTACGTCAAGGAGTACAGGCACACATGACACGTCTGTGGTGGTTTCAGTGCCTGGTACCCCAGTTACTGTTGGGCTTTAGGATTTGGGAGCCTGGCCCCAGTCAGAGGGAACTCCGAGTGTGAGTGTCTCAACAGACGAGATTGCTGATAGCCCAATCTGCCCGAGACCTTGATGTTGCCAGACTAAATATACAGTTGGATAAAATTATCAAGGGAAATCGTGACGCTGAATATGTGGATGGATACCATGAAGAGGAACTCCTGTTCCTATATACAAGTCACCCGGTGTGCTTTTGAGGTATATGCAGTGATAGAGAGGGCAGCTGATGAGTTTGAAATTCACCTACCTAAGAGTCAGACCTTTCAGAAAAATTTAAGATGCATGTTAGAGAAGATACGCTTAATAGCATGAGAACACCTGGGCTAGAGATACAATTGAAGGATTTGGTAGACGATATACATAGTTGTAGTCATTTTGAGAAAATCAAGGATAAGTGGGTTCAGAGGGAAAGGAAAAAGAAGAGTAAGGAGGATTCAAGAGGACTAGGAAAGGAGAGGAGCGAAGGAGAATCTGAAGTGAGTGCTTGCACATTGAGAGAGGTACAGGGAGGACGGTATGTGCATGTACCTTGGAGTTGTGGTGATCTTGTTGCATTTACCAATCAGTTTCCAAACTGAGAGAGTCCTGATTTTTGGTACACTCAGGTTGAGCACTTTGTAAAGATTTTTTTGAAAGTGTTGTAGAAAGACCTGAATACATTCTTCAATATTGTGGTTCCTAATGATTTATAGGCTGACTGCAAAGTGGCGGTACAGTGGGCAGATTCAGAGTCCAGGAGAGTAGCATTGATGAATGCCCCATCTCCTCTTGTCCTGCACAAATATGACCAAGTGATTGCCTTTATAAAAACCTAAAGTTCCCCAGACAGAAATTGATTCATTGATAATAACCCAAATTAATCAGAAGGCCAGAGAGTCAGTGTATGGCTATTATGCATGTTTGTAGCAGGTGTTTCGCCAGCCTAGCGGTGTTGAAGATCCATGGAGAGGAAACCTCAGTGATTTAGTGTCTCATATTGTATTTGGATCATGCCCAGAGATTAGTTCACATATTCAGCAGAATGTTTTCGGTTGGCAAGCTAAGCATTTGAATGTAATAGAAGTATGGCAGTGAATCATTTGAAAAGAAACAGAAAATGTCCATGTTGGCACAGACAAAAGTTAGCACAGAAGGGATTTGAGAATGGATCGTACGTTGGGAATTATGCTTACAATTCTGGCTTTACTGCTGAAATTAAGGGAGATGGTTACTAAGGCAATGGTGAGATCACGCAAAGTTAGAATGGTGTCCTACTTGGACGAGGAATGCCTGTTGATCCACATTTGGGAATGGACATAACCACATTGAAGATGTCAACGCCATGTCATTATTGTACCAAGTTGGGGCACTGGTAATGTGAGTGCCATTCCAATACAAATCGAGTACAATTTGATGGCAAGGGCTTAATATGAATTCTATACCTGCTCAAACCGTGTAAATGCCAAGACCCCCAAATCCTAATCTTCCTCAAGATTCCTTGATGCAGCTTCAGTTGAATGATGTTCTAAGGACTGATGTGAATGCAAGTGCCTGAGTTCAAGCTAGCCTGGCTGGATTCAAGCTAGCCTGGCTAATGAGGAGTAACACCCAAAACCGGTGCCAGGGAGCTTGTTTCCTATTGAGGGAGGACTTTTCCTGGCAGTTCGGGCTGGGGAGCAGGATCAAGACTAATTTGGAGATGGCTTGGTCCAAACTGGGGTGGCGTGGTGAGCAAACAAACAATGTATTAAGCCAGATCCGTGGCTGGGGGTGAGTGTTTGATTTGTTCAGCATTCCGTCCATCATGTGGTTTTTTTTGCATCTGAGGGGGGAAGTCTGGGATTATACTGGCAAGGATATTGGCCTGATTGAAGGTGTTGAACCTGTGAAAATAACCCTTAGACAGGATGCGGAGTTTCCTCGAATGCCCAAATACACCCTCTCTTCAGAGGCGATGGCTGGAATTATCCCGTACATAAATCTATATTATAGCAAGCTATTTTAAAAGAAATCCTGGGAAGTCCCTGTTTATCCCTGATCATGGAAATATAGAAATTGAACAAAAAAGTAGCACGTCGTTCTGGTTGCTATTAGCTCACCTGTAAGAATCCAAACCATAAACTCTACACTAACACTTGTAGAGAGGGCTCAATGGATGAATGTGTCCAGACCTCACTAAGACTCCTGAGTAGATGTAATGTGATACTAAATAACATTGTGTCTAATTTGCATTGGCATTGTAGCAGTGTATTTAGCCACACTGCATGCAAGGAAAATGGGCTTCTTTGCCCCAGTTTGAGTGGTAAAAACCGACAGTATGGGGTTGCAGGGGACCCATTATATCCCTGTGCCCCAGTACCCCTTATATCCCAGTGCCCCAGTACCCCTTATATCCCAGTGCCCCAGTACCCCTTATATCCCAGTGCCCCAGTACCCCTTATCTCCCTGTGCCCCAGTACCCCTTATCTCCCTGTGCCCCAGTACCCCTTATATCCCAGTGCCCCAGTACCCCTTATCTCTCTGTGCCCCAGTACCCCTTATCTCCCTGTGCCCCAGTACCCCTTATCTCTCTGTGCCCCAGTACCCCTTATCTCCCTGTGCCCCAGTACCCCTTATATCCCAGTGCCCCAGTACCCCTTATATCCCTGTGCCCCAGTACCCCTTATATCCCAGTGCCCCAGTACCCCTTATCTCCCTGTGCCCCAGTACCCCTTATCTCCCTGTGCCCCAGTACCCCTTATCTCCCTGTGCCCCAGTACCCCTTATATCCCAGTGCCCCAGTACCCTTTATATCCCAGTGCCCCTGTACCACTGTACCGCGTGCATTAATGATTGCCATGTCAGCCAATTAAGAGCGCGCTTCCTTCCACCAGGAGATGAATGCAAGAGGCAGTTAACAGCAGCTTACTGCACAAGGGTTAATACCCGGTGCATAGTATCTCCTCATGTTATTCCCCATTCCTTACCACCAAGATAAGCAATGTGGAAAAAACAGCTACCTGTTGTAATCTCCTGGATGTAAATGACCATATGGATATGTTAAAATAATTTAACTTTTTACAAATCGGCAGCGCAGCATGGTAATTCCTAGTCAGAGTAAACCCAAGCAACGGGCGCGTGCAGACAGATTCACATTTTTACCACGCTCCACATTAAGATACACGAGGGAAAAGAATGCTCGGAGATGTATGCAGTCTTTCTCTCTCTACCCTGGAGCTTAGGAAATAGTAAATCGGCCCTAGTGGGACCATTGGCTAACAGACATAATCATGCTAAAGCATAATTGTACTCGAGAATGACTGCCGGAAGGTACCAGCATGCTCCATTTCACAGTAATATGTGAAAATATTGTTTAATGCATCATGTTAGTCGAGCGTAATTCAATAAGTAGACATATGCTAAGAAAGATAAAATAAAACATAAAAAAACAAAAACTATTTATCCAGCACTCCGAAATGTTATATTTCTTTGATATTTACAGGGAAGTAGCAACTGCTGAAGTTTCAACCAGATGTCTGAAGGTTCTAAACATCTTTAAACACTGGTAGAAAATGACTTATGTTGATATGCAGCATATCTCGTTTGTAGATTTCTATCTCCAGAATGCAAAGTATTCTCCGCCGCAAAAGTGCAATCGCTGTCTCACACAATGAGTACGTGCCCTTAAGATGCCACAGTGGAAAAACACAAGAGGAAAGAAGTAAGTTTTCAGTGCTAGGTTCTGAGCAAGAAAAGAAAACACATAATGTTCTGAAATTGCTAGCATAGGCTATTTTGGATGCATTGATATATTTAAAAAGGATCCTTAAAACAGGTGCGCCTGGCGTGCAGTGCAGAGATGAGGTGCATAACTTGTAAAACTCAGTAATTAATTCCCTTTCTTCTTGGAACCGGACTCCACCCACAACAACTCTCCCCTCACAACTGATCTGAGCCAAGATATGCTCTTAGCTATGCTCTGGCCATGCCCTATCTGTCAATATGCAGCTCCTGAAATTATACCCAGTTTACACCCTGTCGAGGAGTTAAACACA
Source organism: Triturus cristatus (assembly GCF_964204655.1). Lineage (NCBI taxonomy): Eukaryota > Metazoa > Chordata > Amphibia > Caudata > Salamandridae > Triturus > Triturus cristatus. The sequence continues at coordinate 1,150,548,582 of NC_140583.1, read as the reverse complement.
GGCCTCAAAGATTCCATTTGAAGGAGTAGGCGCTCAGAATCCTAAGCTACGAAGTTAAGAACCCCTACACCTGGAAAAACATCTATATGGAAAATCTGTGTAGTGAGAAATGGCATGTTGTGAGGGTACACATGGATTCTAATTAGAACAGTTAATGGTAGACGTGCTACCCTATCTTGCCCCTTTGGTGCCTTTGGCAGTGTCCTTGCTTACCCGGGCATCAGGCGACATGAAGGAAGCAGCAGGACAGAAAGTAAAGAGGTCTGTGGGTGTCCTGTCTATTGTTTCTACTCTTCATACTCACCGCAGCCTATGGTGCCGAGCTAGAGAATTTTGGTGGGTTAAGGATATGACATTGGTTGGACCTTCTAATTTCAGAAGCTGATCAAAAGTTTGATGTCACTGCTGCACCCCCATACAATTTTGTCAATGAGCAATCAATGATGCCCACAATTCTGATGTTGTTTGGGGATGAAATGTACTAGCCTATATGGTGCCGTCATTGGTCATGCAGGAGCAACATGCGGCCACCACTCCCTCACTCACTTGCAACCACTGCAATGAAATATCAAACCGCGAGCAACACACCTGAGTGGGAGAAAGGAGAATGGGGCAAACTGAAAGAGAACATATCTCTTGTCCTGCTTGGTCAATACTCCTTGAGTAGGTATGCCTCCGCAAACATCTCATATCCTCTGTGCTAGAGGCAATGTCCTAAGCTATGGTGGAAAAGGCAGAAGCTTATCCAGCCATCAGTACTTCACTATGGATAAGTCTGCATTTGTTATATTATGTTATGTTAAAAGGATTTGTAGAGTGCCTGGTTACTCCAGAGAGTGTCCTCGCGCTTAAGGAAGCACCAGTCAACAGTCAAATAGAGTCAAAGATGTCAAAGAGCCAGAGGCTCTACTTGCTTTGTCTTAACAACCAGGTCTTGAGATTTTTACGGAAACTTGCTTCTGGCGGATCGAGTCGAGAGCCAATGGAATTGAGTTCCAGAGTTTAGCTGCAAACAATCTAAAGGAACTGCCCCTCTGGTGTATTCTATGCACTCTAGAATTACAGTCAGGGCCGCTTCAACAGACTGAAGGTATAAGGGGGTATAAGTTCGAATCAGAGGAAACAAATAGCTTGGGCCCCTCTGATTCAGTAGCCGATGAATAAAACATAGTGCCTTAAAAGACTCTATGCTTAACGGGAAGCCAGTGGAGTTACGCAAGACCCAGACTATTGGTCATCCGTTTTGGCCTTTTTAACAGCATCTGGGCAGCTGCATTCTGAATTTTCTGAAGCATACCCAGCCTACCCTTAGAGACTCCCAGATAGAGTACAGTACATTAATCAAGCAGGGACACTAATAGCGCTTGAATTTTCTGCTGAGTCCGGCAGGAGCCCTAAGACCTTACTTAGCAACTTTAACACTCCAAAACATATGCCAGTCGTGACCTTTATCTGCCTCTCAAAAGATAGCTTTTCATCAAAAAGGATATCCATATTTTTTACTTTTGGTTTAGGATTTGGAATGGGGCCCAATTCCTCTGGCCACCACGCGAGGACCATATTGAAGGCCGTTTCCCAATCCCCAGGACCTCTTTCTTGTCTGCATATAACTTCAGACAACTAGTATTCGTCCAAACAGCAAGATCTACCAGGCAATAATTGAAGTTCGCTGCGGCTTTGCCATCATTCTGTGCCAGACTGATGATTAACTGAGTGTCATCAGCATATGACACGATCCTCACAGCATCTCGTTCGATTACGTCTGCCAGAGGACAAAGAAACAGGTTAAACAAGGTAGGGCTCAGAGCGGATCCTTAAGGTATTCCCTGCTGGAGGGGGATAGTCTCAGAAGTGAAGGGTTTCTGAAACATCTAAAAAGAGCGCCCGAGTAAAAAATCAGCAAGTAATTTATAAACTCTTCCTCTTATGCCCTGTGACCACAGCCGGTCTAGCAACAAACCATGCGATACCATATCAAATGCTGCACTTAGGTCTAACATGACAAGTTCAGCAGTTTTCCCTTTATCAGCCAATCTTTGTAGCGACTCAGAAGCTAGAAGGAATGCCGATTCCGTGCTGTATTGTGGCCTGAAGCCAGATTGTGTCTCATGAAGAAGGCCATTCTCTTCAATGAACTTCATAAGTTGGGAATTTACATGCTTTTCAGCACTTTTTGCAAGGAATGGAAGCAAAGAGATAGGCCAAAAGCTCTCTGATTTTGAGGAGTCCAAGAACGGCTTCTTCAAAAGAGGAACAACCATGGCATGCTTCCATTCCACAGGAAGTTGACCTGCTGCAAAAGATAAATTGAGCAGAGTGCATAGTGTAGGAGCAAGGACAGTAAGCCCCGGGGCAAGAATTGTCGGTGGCGCAGGGTCAAGAGGAGAGCCAGATTTGATTTGGGCCGCTAGGAGGCACATTTTGTCCACTGAAATGTTCTCTAAAGTAAAAGAACTTTCTGATAAATGAGAAGGAATCCTTTTTGATGGAGAGTGTCTATAAGTTCTAGTGCTTTCCGGGAAGGAGGCACAGAGAGACGATATTTCATCAGAGAAGAAATGAGCAATCTGATTGCAGCTACTGGTGGTATGAGCTCTGACTGAGGACACAGCTACCAAGGACATGAAGGATCTGATTATTCTAAAAATCTTGACAGAAAAGTTCCATGCTCATCTATTCTCTGCGCAAAAACAAGGCTGGGCTAGTCTGATCTCCTTATGATATTCCTTCAGGGCTAGCAGGTAAATATCTTTTTCTACAATATAATAATATTTTGCCATTTACGTTCTAGGCATTTGCATGACTTTAATATCAGATGGAGGTCCGCTGTAAACCAGGAGACAGGCAGTCTGGAGTGAGAAATGTTCTGAGATTGCCATGGGGCTACAGAGTCTAAGGTCTCGTCAATCTAGGCCGAGGCCTGTTGATTAGCAACCTGGGGACAGAACTCTAAGCATATAAGCCAGATGTCCAGTAATTAATGTCCAAGTCCCAAATATAACAGAGTGGTCAGGAGGAGGTTTCAGCAAAGGAGAGAGCTCAAGAATCTGAAAGGGAATAAGAAAGTGATCGGACCACACAATGGGAACCGGGAGAGCAATTTTGACTATAGCAGAGTTGGCAAAAATAAGATCAAGGAGTTTGCCCCTGAGTGTGAGTGGGTCCCTGCACCGGCTGTTGAGAGCAAAAAGTCTTTAAATCCTCCGTCAGGCTTATCACTGGATGGGAAGTCAGCTCATCAAAATGAAGATTAAAATCTCCTAAGATTACAAAGTAAGAATGCTGCAGAGCATATGCAGGAATTAAGTCTAATAGAGACATGATAAAAGAGGAATGAGGCCCGGGGGGGCCTATAAATCAAAAGGCAGCTAAGCGAGCAGTCGGCCGTTAGTGAAAGTGAAAAGAAGGCTGCTTTAGATCCACTGATCTGCACTTCAGAGAAACTGCAGCTCAGAATCTGTTTACATATCACCGCCAGACCACCTCCCCCCCTTTGGTCTGTCCAGTCTTAACATAACATAGCCTGTGGTAATAGCCTCCAAAATATCAGGAGCAGACTCAGCATGTATCTAGGTTTCCACCAGAAAAATGGCGATCGGTTGATGGCTCACTATAAGGTTGGCAATTTCAATTTCAATTTTATGTTTGGGAAGGGACAGATAGTTCAGCAAAAAACAATGTGCAGTCAGCGGGCTTCTATAGCAGTTAGTGCCCTCCCACCCTTCTGTAAGATTTGTGAACAGCACTAAAGAGCACTCGAAACATGCAATCTGACCTATGCCCACATTTACAGAATGGCGGCATGTGGTAGTGATCGCACTGTTCAGAGACCGTAACTCATCTCCTGTGTACTGCACCGAACCTGGCCCAAAACCAGCAGCATGCCTAGCCCCTGGCATCGTCCAGGTGTGGACGGGCGCAGACGGATTTGCTTATGGTGCACCAGCGGCACGGCCATCCGTGTGTCTTGTTTTCATCTGTCAGATGCCATCTGACAGTGGTGAGTTTTTGGATACCGAGGCGATAGCCTCATTACTCCACATTCATTTTGAGTTTTTTATTTGCTGTTTAGGTTGTCTTATTGATGTGTGACGCTTTGTCACAGTTGAGGTTGGATCACAAGGTCAGCGCTGTGATAGGCCGCCAGCGGTACGGCCACACCAGCCTTCTGCTTTTATAGTCAGCAAGTCTAGAGCGTGAGCGTTAAGGTGTAAGGGATTTAAGATGGCGGACCGCTTTTGCGGGAGCCGCCAAGGGTCATGGCAGCGCAATCTGAATACATAATCGACATTGGAATTCCCCATCTGGTTATATACCTGCTAGGGAGTCTTGTTCTGCCCTCTTTGTAAAGTAGGGTGTACACTACAAGTTATCTATCGATATTTGATTTCTCAGTGAATGTAACAAAAACAATGTTAATATAATTCTGTTTGAGATACTACTGAAGTAATGTTAACATAGAGAAACAACTCACCTACACCAGTACACACTCATGGTGAAAGGTTCTGGAATTCCCTTTACGCTTTACATTATGCATTACGATGAAGTGCTGAGATCAGTTAGATTGGAGTCAGAAGTGCTGGAGCCTGAAGATATGCTGCTGCCTCTTTTTCAGAAGTCTCAAACTCAAGCAGAGATATCTAGACGTGGAGGCACTTTTATACTGAGTCACACCCAAGTGCTGAAATGATATCCAAGAACCAAAGTCAGAGTAAGTCTCACCGGTAAGAAGAGAATTCCAGGCCACTGGCCATATTACAGATCTGGTGCACTGTCCTTGTTTGCACCACAGCACACATTTAACCTAGAGCGCCGGGTGCAACCAAGGACAGTGCACCCTATTGCACTGCCCTCAGGCAGCCGTGAAACCATACCTGCCATGGAGGCAGCACATTAAGTGAAATACGGAGCGGCTGTTTACAAGCTGTACTGTGTTTCACAGTGTAGTGGCATGCCATCTGCACTTTAAAGAGAGGAAAGAGATCTCGTAGCATTCAGGAGCAGAGAATGACTGCATCTGCCTGCAGGAGTGTGTTGGGCATGAGACTCCTTTCAAAATTTCCAGAGGGCTGGCTTAAGGACTCACAATGACCGGGCATACTTTTTTCTGGCGCACTGTAAGTGCACCTCCTAAGGGCCTGTTTGCCTCTGCACACATGTCTAAATTATGGCACAGGGGCAGAGGCAAAGTGATCCCCTCATTGGCATGGTGCCACAACCCCAAGCAAATGATGGAGCACCTTCTGAAGATAGCACTAGCGCTACATGTATGTCGGCGCTGTCAGTATTAAGGGGCTGCATAAGAGTCTGCTGCCCCTTCCGTAATACCATTGTGCCCAGGCCATACTGAGTGGGTGCGCCTGGGAAACTATGTGTAATACGGCCCCTGGTGTTACTTGGACTCGGGTATGATAGAAACTATGGGGCTTTTGAGACATGAGTATACACTTCCCAAGGTCACCCCAGGGCCAGCTCTAGGTTGGTGCAATTGATGCCACCTCACCGAGTGCTGACTTGGGGAGTGCTGTTTTTCGAGTACAATATGGTTTTAACCCCTTCGCCGCGGCACGAATTTTGCCGCGGCGCTTGGGGGGTTTGGGGGCAGCGCGGCGCCGCCATGCTCGTGACGGAACCACTCCGTCATGAGCCACGGGCGCGCTGTGCTCATGACGGAGTGGTTCTGTCACGACTCTGCCCACTTGCGATAATCGCCCGCACATGCGGGGAGTCAGCGCCGCGTGGGCGGAGCGGCCGCCAACGGCCGCAGCATGACGGAACCACTCCGTCATGAGCACACGGCGCCCGTGGCTCATGACGGAGTGGTTCCGTCATGAGCAGGGAAGGGGTTAAAAGCACCTGCTGCCACGTGCCTTCTCTCCAGCAATTTTCAGACAACCATAAAAATGTCAAGAGAGTTGGGAGTTTTGTCTAGTGGAAGTTTTAACTCATTAGAAAGTAGCGCTGGAGGTTAAAATGCCTGCTGCAAAGCATGTATACAATGCAGATCACAATGTTCTTATAATGTAAATAGGTTAGTGCCTTACTGCTTCTGTCAGAGAGCCCCTTCTGTTACTTTCAGTTTACAAGTTTAAATACTAACATAGAACAGTGAGCTATTAACTATGATCCAACAGCTGCATGCAAACTGCAAGGTATAGATTTGAATTTATGATCCCCCCCCCCCAGTTTTTTATTATCCCAATGTTGCAAAAAGGGTACACTTGGGTAGAAATCTATTCTCATTAGTAAAGCCAACCCCCCAACTATGGTGTTACATTTTAAATTCTGAGTTTGTGATTCTCCAGACCAAGCACTATTAAACTATATTGCCAACCGGTAGGCGTAACTTGTGAAGCCCTCTGTCTGACGTAACATTTCCTATACACTGATTTACACACTAATGAGTCATTGCCTCTGTGTAATGTGTATGTGATATAAAGTGCTCTGACACCTTTCAGTGGGAAGAATGGTGCTATAAACCTTGAGGGGCACTGGTAAAGGGTGGTAGTAAGGGAATTTGTGGAGAAGGAGGTCATTGGTGGGCACCAACAAACATTGTCGCACCGGGAGCCAGCAGTGCTAAAGCCGTCCATGGGTCACCCCAATCCATCTCATCAGTGTACTTGTTCATTGCTCCCAGATCATCCTTGGATGAGAGGGAGAGTGCAACATGGTCATTTTGTGAAATGGAAAGTGACATTGTAAAAGTTGAGAATGTTCCATTAATGTTTGCTCTCATTCAGCATCACATGCTGACTGTCCCAGCAAGATTGTATCCTAACTCAACCCCCTCTACATAGTAATATGCTCTTATACATTATGACAGGCTCCCTAATTTAAAGGTCATTTTTGACTTGTCCCTTTATGACCCACCCTAATCTAAATATGAAAGTCCCACGTAGGGTGGGTGTCTCAATACAGGGTAAGAAACACCAATAAAACTTGGATTCTCAATCTGAACTATTCACAGTTTCATGAGATGTCTTGCCCATTATACAGAGGGTATTAACCCCTAATAATTCCCATCCGCAGTTATTGGCCTACAGCTCAAGTCAGAATGCATAACATGAAGAAGGGCAATTAACTTCTATTAAAACTTGGCAGAATGCGTGAAAAAGCCATCATCACCCATTTCACAAATCACACCTAGCACAAAGAAATACCAATACTACATGCGTATTTATCTCCCCAGCAATGAACCTAGAATGCCATCACTCAGAACTATTTAGTACCATCACTTTAGGTATTTTGATTGGTTGAGACAATCTCTGCTTTCTTAACAGGATAGTGGCGGGCCGTGACCCTCAACACTGGAGAGGGGTTGGGGGCGACAGACAAACCCAGGTGGGGGGGCAATGAGATCATTTAAAAAAATTACTTACCCCGTTTCGCTCCCAATTTTCTTCTGTCTTCTGCAGTCAGCTCGAAGGCACACCTGATGGAGCCTCAGGCCATCCCCTTCTGCAAATCCAGACGCTGCTCTCATGCTGCAGATGAGCAGCATGACAGCAGCGCCGGGATTGGCTGGAGCCGGCTGACTCAACGCTCTAGCCATCCAGCTGTCTGAGACAGCTAGGTGGAGAGGTTTACACTGCGCGAGTCAGGCTGGCCGTTGCAAGACAGCTGGCCAAAGTTACTTGCGCAGTGTAAACTGGTGAAGTGAGCACCACTCTCCTGCTGCCAGTCAGCAGCAGCTGCGCCCACAAACACTTGGAGCAATGAAAAAGAAAACAGTAATTCATTTTATGACCGTTTTATTTTTCATTTTGGCTGCACTGCACTGGCAGCAGGGGGGCGACGGGTCTCTGCCCTAATGAGTGGGCGCCTCTGCAACAGGGCGCTACCATGGAACTCTATCAGACATAGATTGTGCAGCTTCATGGACCAGAGGATCAGGCAGAAGAGCTCTCTATGTTTGAAGGTTCTAATTTTCAGTGTAACTGAAATGCAATTTTTGTAGAATTGTATTATATATATATATTTTTACTTTAATTGATTGGAATGTAAATCTTGTGTAGCTTTGTACATTAAATGCTTCTACTTCTACTAATAATGTAAGAAATAAAGTACCATCTGCTGCACATTATAAAGATATTGCATGTTACTGAGGAGTTCCATAAGCATATAGAGGAACAAGGCAGAAGATAAAGTTCCTTTATAAGTCAAAGTTAAAATTATATTTATTCAGTTAATACAACCAAAAAAGAATACACAAGATAAGACCATTAAAAAACAAAATTATTTAAAAGCCTTCAGAATATAGACATTCCTTGTCAAGACTAGATCATAAGGTGACTTGTGTATAAAAAAGGCGGAGGCAAATGCAACATAAAAGCACATCAAGGGTAAAACAGTTCAAATACATACATCAACGTTGTAAACAGTACAACCCCACTGTAAACCTCAACATTTATAACAATAGAGACATATATGCAAATATATTTAATTTTCAAAAGCTTCAAATAAGGTTACATGAATATTGTCAAAAACACATAAACCTTCACAAACAATTAGTCCATAAAATTACACTGGAAAAAAGAACAGATCCTAGATTAAAAACAGCATAATGGCATGCTACCTCATTACAAAAACATTACTTCCCCACAATATTTCTCTGAAATTAATTTATGGATCATTGTGCAAATATATTCGGTTTGCAACAGCTGCAAATAGAGTAAGGCTGGCCTACACCTTCTGATATTCAATAGCCTGAACAATGGAAGTAGAAACTATTTCCTTGGCTCACATACAATTTACAAAAAAGAAAAAAAAATGTAACACAGATCGAATAGAGCAGGAGTCACTAGAGCATAATTCAAGATCTGAGTCACAATATGCGTCCCAAGGATACAAGACCAGAAATTGGGCCATATTAAATCAAAGTAAATAAAATCTCTGGGACTGGTGGAGTAAGAAATAAATATAAGGCTCCACGCCATCTGTAGTTACTAGCAGGTGGTAGGCAGCCACCCTTTTATTTTTTAACCCTTTATAAGTCATGGAACTTTGAGATGACTTGCATTATCCTTATAGTTATAATGTACAGTAGGGGGTACTTTATTGCTTATAATACAAGGTCACACCATCACACTTCACACACACTGCCTTAATCATTGGTGTGTTGCTATTTCACATGAAAGAGATAGGATGTTTGCAGACACGTAGGATACAAGCAGAATCTGCAATGTAAAACTAAACTCCTCAAAAAGCAGTTAGATATGGGTTTCAAAAAGAAATCAGTGTCAGTTTAATAGAAGTGAGATTTAAAAAAAGCTGTGTAGAAACATGCAGAGAGATTCTATCTTTCCCATAATGACTTAAAGCCTGCAAAAGTAAACTTTGTGGCCATAAATATCTCTGTTCTGTGCATCACTGTTCATCTAGAAAAATAGAGCAGAAGAAGGAAAAGGTAGGTTCGTTTAAATTGCAGCTGTAATTATGTGCCCTGTCCTGCCTTTGCCCTTGGGTGCTGGCAATTGTAACAGGCATTGAAATGTCAGAACTCAAGTGTAATATGTTATTACACTTGAGCAGCTATGCCATTTCTTTATTACGGGCAACTAGAGATAGCCCAAGTCACCTGTAATAAGGAAAGTATAGATAGGCTTTTATGCAGTGATTGCAAGCTCCCATATATATAATAATAATGCTGTTTTATTTCCTATTCTATTTATGTTGAGGCTTGAAAAATCCAATCCTAGTTACCATGGTGCTTAACAACAAAATAGATACACGGCAGATAGGAACACAAATTGTATTGTAGCTGTATATTACATTTCACAGCAGTAGCATATTGTGAAAGCAATGTGCTTAGCAGTACAGTGCTGTTCCAGTATGCACCAGTTTATGATTTGAAATCGAGTTTAGAAGTATTTAGGTGGTGGGATCGATGGAATGTGCTAAAGTGGAGGTTTTTCCAATTTTCTTTGCAGATGTGCATCAAGTCTGGAATAACTAAATAAACTCAGCCTGTACATCCCTTTACTTGAAGCACTTCCTGAAACTGCCTAACCCAAAGATCAAGAACAGATTACCTCTGAGACTGATTGAAAGCTATTAAGAAATGTTTGCTGGAATTGATTCCAAATAGGCTTGACTCTCTCATGATCTTCAAAGAACTAGTCAATCTCTCCCCAAACTACCCTCAGGTTGGCAGGTTACACCAGCCTTGCTCACAATCCTTTTCAATTAAATATTAATATTTATGTATTTATTTTTGTAATAGTCGCTGAAATAAAGATTGATGAGGCACCGAATGATCAAGAGTAAGCTTTATTACTACTTGACACCTCCAAGCCACTTCACACAATGTCAACGTTCTGTCCCTCAAGTTCTATTGCAGACTCCTGCACATTCCATTATTGGTGAGAGAATGGGGGTCAACCAGGGTAAACCAGGGATGGGAAAAACCAAAAGGGATGGGAATAAAATCAGATATCTTATTATCATCAGTTATGCAAATGTCTTCCATACATGGAAACAAATAAAGAAGGTTGATCTCAGAATGTTCCCCCTTTTTTTAGAAAGAGAAAAGAGAATTAGTATAAGTAACATAATGCATAGCTGAATAATTTGTCCCACGTGTTCTAATAGCTAAGATAACCATCTTGGTAAAATAGGACAAATAAAAAAGAAGGTCAAATGTCAATGCATTCTCTAGTAACGTGATGTGGTCCTTAAACCAAGAAGGTTTCCCCTAATTCCGTCAGGTTGTAAGTTGGGGCAATACTTTCAATATTCAATAAACACAGAGAGGGAAGTTCCTCAAGCAAGGGACAGTAAAGGCCCTAATAGGTGGAAAAGGGAGTTTGAACAAACGAATTGCGGGGGATCCGAATGATCAGATCAAAGTGCCCGGTCACTCACCTAATAGGGTGTCGTGCTTCATCATTGGGCACTCTTTGTCGGGTCCGGAACTGCAATGCATGACGGGACCCTCAATGGGTGATCTTCTGATCATAAGGCCATATGATGAGTGCAAGTGAGGAGGTGATATAGGTAGGTGATAAGGTGATTGAAAAGAGTCTAATGGAACCAAGAAATCTTTTGACACATTAAAAAAAGAAAAGCTATCTAAGGTGATAATGTACCCCAATAACTATGGTATGGGCAGAGTAAGGTCGACATGTTTCATACCTAGTATGCTAACAGGGTGAATGGCATTTCATCAGGACCAGGCTGGTACCTATCCTATAAAAGAAGAACACGGGCCCAAAAAGGTGAATGTAGGGTATCCACTTAAACAGTTAATACTGCACGTGCTGCACTGCAGAGAGGCTGATTCTGCCCAATAGTCAAGAGAGTAACACCCCTTAGATGAGGCAGAGGACCACGTCTTGCTGTGGACAAAGAAAAGTGGACCTGGTGGCATATTCTAATGGGATCTACCCTCCTCTGCCAACCTGTAGTTTTTTTCATTACTACTGCTCCTAGACGGTTCACTTGGTAATTCCCTTACTGTCTCGGGGTATTTGACTAATCTGTCCATGCTGCAAGTTTTACCGCCATCCAATCCAACAACATTTTTCCCTACTTGTGTTATACTCTTAGGACTCGAATATAAGCTATTCCTCGATCTGTGGGAATCAAGGAGCTTTACTGTTACTCTGTCTCTTATCTCCCAGGTCCTCCTTAGTACTCTTTGCCTCCCATTATAATGTTCTATTGTTCTTAACAGGTTCTACCAATTCATTTATTTAGACCCAAACAGGTTGTCAACCTCCTAACCAATTGGGTTTGAGTGTAGTTCCTGGAACTCTCCCTTTCAGTGACATGAAAGGAGAAATTCCTGTGACAGTATTGAGAGTTGTGAGATAGAACCAAAGCATGTCACAAAAGGATTTCTCTAGCGGTTATCCTGCAGTCGTGGTTAGTTATGAGCTCTCTCTGATCCTCCTATTGGCATGCTCCACTAAACCATTGGCTCTGGGACAATATGGTGCAGTGGTGAAGTGGTTTATTGCCAACCTATTGATAAAGTCCCTCATCTAATCAGACGTAAATTGTACTCTATTGCCTGTTAATAATGTGTTGGGTTTACCCTCAGAACAGAATGTGTCCATTAGAAATTCTAGCATCTTTTTAGTGCTTACGGAGTGTACTATCCTGGTCACTATCCAGTGGGAATGATAATATATCAGCACTATCATGTACTTCCTATACCATTTTGTGTATTTGAGGGGTCCAAAAATGTCTACAGCTAATTTTTCCCCATGTTTACTTGGTACTCCAACGAGAGATATGGGGGTTTTGCTGGTAACTTTAGGTTTTTCACTTCATGCACATTTTATACAATTCTTCATCTTGGTTTCTAACATGCCTGGAAACTCATAGTACTAGAATCCTAACAAGGGTTCAAGATATCAATACATACAACAAACATAATTAGAAGCAACAAAATGTATCAATTGGAAACATCAATGAAACAGGGAAAAAGAGAAAAAGAGAGGGAGCGAGAAAAGAAAGCAGAAACCCATGTATAAATAATGACACATTTTGAAATTTTTATTAAATTCATTAAATACTAAAACATGTAAGACAATGGCGCTCAAGACAGTAGACTAGCAACAAAAAATAAATGTACAATGCAGTGTGTAATCAGACAGGTGGCAGCGGGAAGGAATTATACAAGCATAGGGAGTTCAGCACAAAACTGAAACAACACAAAACAGAACAATGCGTCCTTTTTCAGTTATATGGCCACATATATGCATCGACGACGTTTCTACCATTGTGAAAATACATGGTCATCATCAGGACAAAGTAATAATTGACTGAGCGTCCAAGGAATTTGAAAAAAACATCTATTCCTTTATGGAGTCCAACCCAAAACAATCTTGTAATTACGTTGGATGCACCAAAATATTTTTTGAAGCTGAACAGAATTAATATAAAAATTAGCAAAAAGATTACAGCACGTAATCACCTTAGTGATTAATCATATACCTATGACTGTGTGTAATGAATTTATGCATCACAGCCAAGGGTTGCGTGGAAGTGGTATTCAGTAAGCTTCACTCATACCCGCAGGGCTCTTAGTGCCCCGTACCTCATGCCTGAATCAAAGAAGCTAAACTAATAGTGGGCTCTGGTTTTACTCTTTAACCTTTCCTGTACTAGCTCTGCAATTCTATCCCATAATCTCTTGAGATGTATTAACCTGTCTCCTCATGTAATATGTTTTCCTTCAATTTTGAGTTCTTGCCTGACTCCCCAGAAATGTTGAATATCTTTCGGTGAATTACCCTGTTTGTTAGGCCAACCCTGAACAATTTTATCTCCTAATCAAGTTAAGTGTCATCCTCCTCAGTACCTGACTCCCATTTTTCTCTATTAATGCCTGATAGAGTAAACTCCAATACAGGTCCTTCTCGATGGTCTTTGCCAGTTTCATATTTTTCTATGGACATCCTAGAAAGGCCATCTGCCGCTAGGTTTCTGACTCCTGAAATGTATTGTATTTTATAATTGTACCCTTTAACACCTATTTGGCTATGCATGGTGTAGTGTTTTCTATGCCTTTTGAGGAGAAAATGTGAGTCAACGATTTGTTGTCTGCAGTGGTGGCTGGTGAACTTTGAAAGTGGTAAGGCGCTAGACCAAATCCTGATTTTTCCTGTTCTTACAAGCACCGCAATAGATCACTTAAGGAGGACTCTGGGGCTCCATATTTGATAATTTTGTTTACTAATGGCATAAAATTATGCATTTTCAAGCTCAATTTCTAGGATAAATTGGCACAAAGTAATAGTTTGTACAGGCATCTCTGCAGGAACACTCATACAATATTTCAGAGAATTCCTGTTTTTCAAGTAAGCGGATGTACACCATAACCTTATATTTTCCTACCTAGAATGTCTCCTCATATCCTCCTTGATTCTATTTACATCCTACACATCATCTGGTCTGCCACTCCAGTTCTTCTTTGATGGTCACCTTATACTTTTGTAACTCCTTTCCTAATCGTCACCTCACCCCTTCCTGAAATATCACCTCCTCTCGGGCTTCTTCTGCGGTTTCTTCAGTTGTTTCTTGATTGTTACCTTACCCTTTCTTGAAACTCACCTCACCCACTCCTTAATTATCTTCTCATCCATCTGTTAGCTGTCCTTTGCCTCTTCCTTAATTGTCTTGTCATACCTTTGTTTGCTGTCTCCTCATGCCTTCCATGACTATCTCCTCAATACTTTCTGATCATATCTCCACCTCTTCCTTAAATGCCTTCCCCTTTCTTCATACCTCTTCCTTTCCTGACTGTCTCCTTGTGCCCTCATTTCTTCTCTTACTGTCTTTTCATCCTTTCTTGATTGTTGCCTCACTCTTTCTTGATGTTTTTCTCTTCCTGTTTTTGACTTTGATTATACCCCCCTTGACTGTCTCCACTTTACTTTCTCTTAATTCCTTCCTTGACAATCTCTTCACTTATTCCTTGTTTCCTCTTTCTTGGTTGCCCCTCATCCTCTTCTTGAATGTCTCCTCATCCTTTCCTTGACTGTCTTCTTACTCATCTTTGTTACCTCACCCTTTCTTTTAATCTACTCTCTTCCTTGACTGTATCCTTATTGCTTCATTCCATAATTGTATTGACTGTTTCCTCACTCTTGTTTTGTTACCGCACTTAATCTTAATTGTCACCACATCCATTGCTTGTATCATCATCTCCATCTTCACAGTCTACTTGCTCCTTTCTAGTCTCTTCATTCATCCATTCGCTCTCTATGCTTCTCTTCTTTAACTGTCATCTCAACCCGTGCTTAGCAATAACTGCATCTGCCTCTTCTCGTCTCCTTCATCTCTCCCATCGCCCATCTACCCCTTTTCTCCATCCTCCTCTCTCAACCGCATTCTCCTCTTTCCTCTTGATCACCTCCTCCTCACATCTAGCTCATCTATAGTCCCTTTTCCCTCTTCACACTTCCCATATTTACCATTTCCTCTTCATGAAAGCTGGGCTCACACTACCTGTGGTAACTAGTATTATCTCTTAAACGAGAGTCACTTATATTGCTGTTTCTTCAGCTGCACAAAGGGGGAGATAAGAACTATGCAGGTCCTGTAAAGATGCTGGCAAGCTTGGGTTGCCTACAACAGTCATAGACACATGAGTGGGCTTGCAGCCATGTGTACTGCTGCCACAGGATAGGAACAGCAGTGACAACGCCTACACAGACATGTCCTGTGGGGATATGTTCTTCATTCACAGACCCTGCACTTAGAAGATCTGCATGTAGGAGTCCTGTACTAACATACTTGGTGGAGAAGGATCTCATTCCCAAAATTCTTGTGTTGATATGTCCTGCACCCATAATGCCTCTGGCGATTCCTGCAGGTAAGTGTCCTGCACTGCACTGTACATATATAACTAGATATTCAAATATTTAATCTCAACTTGAGAAGTCCTACACCCACGGATCCTGCACCAACACATCCTAGGGAATTATCCTGTCCTGACAACTCTTGCACTATTGCTCTGCAGCCACATACTTACACCCACAGGTTATACACCCACAATTCCTCTGACTACAGGGTTTACACTACCACATCCTAAAGAAATATCCAGTGTCTACAGCTAGTGCACTAAAATGTGGTGCACCACAGTTTCAGTAGGGACGCTTTAAAAAACGCACAGGTTTTACATTTTAAAGGACCTTTTTTGGGTGACAGTTTGTGGCTGTACCACAGATTTGTCTAGGATGTCCTTAGGTAAAATACTATAGAGTCTTGGTATGCACTAGGGTGACTTCCATTAACCTTTTTCCCAATGCCTAGCAGAGATGCCTCTCCCAGGAGTGCAACACATAACTCCACGAATGAGCCCCGAAAAAGATAAGAAATAATTGTTCACAACAAGTGCACCAGTGTGTGCAACATAATACACATTCTAGTGTAACCTAAAAGTTTAATCAATACATAGAATTTTGGCAGTAGGAGGAGGTTGTTCATACGTGGAAAGTTTATGCTCACTGCTTAATTGATGTCACTTGCTGACTTCTGTGTTTTATGTCACTGCATCCTTTTGTTGTAATGAATGGCATGAAGATACCTCTGCTCATGTTCGCGGATGACACCTTGAGAATATCTAAGACTCGACAGGGCCTGCAGGCCGCTTTGTCCCGCTTCGAGGTGTTTGCCACAACCATGAATTAGTGGTAAATGCAGTGAAAACAAAGTTTATGGTGCTCTACAAAATCACAAATCTAAAGCCATAACAGGGAGAGTGTGCATGAATAATGTCCCCTTGGAACAGACCAATGTTTTTCCTTATCTGGGTAGAACATTAGGTAGGAAACAAAATTGGAAGCACCAGATCGATATGCTGGCCTTAAAACATGCACAATTAGCTGGTGTATTGATAAAAGAGCAGAGGCTTTCCCAGACTAAGCCCATTGTCCCCGTCCTAAAGATTTATAACTCTAAAATCATTACCTCAATATTATATGGTGCTGAACTTTGGGGCTTTGAGGACCTAACATCTCTGGTACTAGCCCAAAACAAATTTGTTAGAGCACTAATAGGCCTCCCACAATCCACCACACTTACACCCCTTTACCTAGATTTGGGTTGCTACAGCATAGAGGATTTGGCACGCTTCAGACCTATAGCATTCTGGAGAAGGCTTTGGACCACACCTGAGCTTACTCTGTATGCTAAAGCTCTCCTTGAAGTACGGGGGCTGGGCTGCTTTCATAAGATCTCCTAGCTAAACAACATCAAAACCACTTTGATTAATATGGGGATGAGTATCCTGTGGGAGGACCCAGCTGTTAATCCATTTCCATCTAAAAAGAATTTCAAGGCAGTATGCTGGAATATGGTCCAAACCAAGCAGTTCTCATCCATTAATAGGCCCACCCTGACAAGGGAATTCTTGGAGTTCAAACATGAGACTAAGTTTGAAACTTATTGGGACCCCATTACCAGGCCAACAGACAGGAAACTGTATCACTAGTTCAGGGTGGGCTCACTCCCTATAAGAGCACTTACTAGCAGTTGGCACCCCCCAACGGATGACAAATGTATTTCATGTCCAGCTCAAACTGAGACATTAGCTCACATTTTGTTTGTAGGCCCAGCCTATAATTCACCTAGGACCAAATGGCTCAAACCTATTTGTATGAATTTGGGCACAAGAATTGCTTTGGAGGCCTTAAGGATTTTATGGACAAACACCAAAGATTCCATTGTGGTTGTTGTGGCAAAATGTTTGAACTGGATGTGGGTCATCCGAGCCAAGAAGATGAGGGTACACTAATTTTGCCATTCTTATTTATAAGGGTTTAGAGATTATGGTCTGGGGCTGTTGACTCAATACTTGTCCAGACCTTGATAACTGGTTACCCAAACAATGATCCCTTGTTGACCCTTTGCCAAATCTTGAACCCCGTATCATGGGCTGACGAAAAGGAAACAGCTGTCCTGCCACAGTTTTTGTGTCTTTATGTACTTGCACTTTTTATGTGATTTTTAAATATGTTCTTATCCTTTGCACTTACAACATTGTTATCTTATTGTAATAATGTAAATATATCTGTGTTTTTTTATACAAGTCTGGATGACTGCAGGAAATATTAGAGATATATTATATTCTGAATCCTCTAAGCCTTTTTTTTTAATTGTTGATGTATTTTGTCTTTTATGATTATGGAAATCGAAATAAAGACTTCATTGACTTGACTTGACTTGTAATGAATGGTGTGCCCTGATATTCTACTCATGGCCACCATTGCATATCCATGCGTGCTGTTGGTCACTGTGATGTATTTGTGCTTAGACTAACGTTGTGCTAAACAGAGGACAATAAACATCCCCAAACACAGGTAATGTCAAAGTCAAGCTCTCTGACATGCTTCCTACATATGGAGCGAGAGATGCTTTTTTGTGACAATGGTGCTTTTTGAGAGTTACCTTCTGCACAAGGCCTATCCCTGATGCTCCCTGGCGAGGTATTTATGTGATACTCCCTACAAAAAAGGTATGTTCCTGGTGTTTGCTGCACAAAGGCCTCTCTCAGATCCTTTCTGAACGTAGGTCTGTTAATCAGCGCACAATGCCTGTCCTGGGACATCTCTGCCTCACGACATAAACCTGCCAAGCGTAGCACCTATCAATGCTGTGAGAGAGCCGGGATCTCTATTACTTGGATAATTCTGAGCACATCCACAGAACTCTACGAGCTCTCATGTTTCCATGTCCATTTGTGAACAGTTTTGCCAAATCACATTTTTCTTTGCTTTCTGGTATTCATAGTTCTGTTGAGCCTATTACAAAATTAAATTAGGACTACAAGTCCCATAATGCACAGAAAAAACACAGTTTAATTGAGCTATATACACAAGGACCTTTAAAACTTGAGAGCTCAGTTTCCACTACTGTAAAGGGTCACGCTACTCCCTCCCCCTCCACTCTCCAATCCAAATTCAACTGCATCCTGGGCAAACATGCCTATATCTGTGCTTGGATCCCCTCCCTATCCCACATGCACCACCAGTATGTAAGAATATACCATGTCCCCATAGGATTAACTGAGCAGGAATGTGGTACTGAAAAGTCCGCATTTTACATCACCTGGGCTGCTCCTCTCCTTCATCTCCCAATTCTGTTCTACTAAATTACAATTCTACTTTCATTTCAAGTCCCAATAGAGCACAGTTTGAAACACACACCATTCCCAACTCGTACCAGGCTCTGTGACGAGGACTGAATGACGGACAGCCTCATGAAACACAGTCTGAAGCCTATAGCGCACAGCCTGTGTTCAATGAGCACGACATCATTACGTCACGTAGGGGTGTGGATCTACACTGTTGGAGGCCACAGCCAGTCAGGGCTCAAAGCACACAAGCCCTGCAAAACATGCGACAGCTGGCACATGCGCACTGATGCATGAGCCTTTCTAATGTGCCTGACTGCCTGACGCTCAGGAAGAACGGGGGTCGGACCAACAAACAATACTGTATCCCATTGGCTGCAGTCAAATAAAAGAAATATGAGCAGGGAAAAGTGGGAGGGCGGCACTCAGACACTCCAATTAACCCACCACAGCTGGTTGTCTGTGCGTAAAGTAAATGGCAGGCCCCACA
The DNA here is from genome assembly GCF_964204655.1 of Triturus cristatus. Classification (NCBI taxonomy): domain Eukaryota; kingdom Metazoa; phylum Chordata; class Amphibia; order Caudata; family Salamandridae; genus Triturus; species Triturus cristatus. The sequence goes on along the minus strand of NC_140583.1, from coordinate 1,150,529,503 downwards.
AGAAATATTTGAAATGTAAGATAGCCCAATAGCACGCCAGGGCCTCTATTTCTATTGTGGACTAATTGGACTCTGCGCCTTTAAGCGCGTGTGAAGCAAACGCAACAACCTGTTCTTTGTTGTCCATAACTTGGGATAGAATGGCTTTGGAACATGAATGACCCCTTGGTGCTCGCATCAGTAGTTAGGATGGTTTTACGTCTGACATAAAAAATTGCAAGAGTCGGAGAAGAAATAATGGCTTGTTCGATTCCATCAAGCGCATCTTATGACCTTTCATCCCAGAAAAACGTTATACTTTTTTAAAGTAATTTAAGGGGAAATTTGTCTGCAGAGTTTTTTTTAATAAACTTGAACATATACTCAACAAGCCTGAAAAATGACCTCAGTTCACCTTTTGAAGAAGGTGGAGGTGCCTCTCTAACCACTTCAAATAAGTCTACTTTGAGTTTTGTACCATATTTTGAGATAGTGTGACCAAGATAGTCAGCTGAGCCAATACCTGTTTGACACTTGTCTAGTTTCAGAGTTAAGTCGGCTTCTTCTAGAACTGTGAAAACTGACCTTAGGATGTCACTATGTTCTGTTTCTGAGGTGCCAGAAATATAGACATCATCTTGAAAAACCATTACATTTTGAGTTCTTTCACTATTTGCAGCATTATGCTTTGAAATACCACAGCAGTGGAAGCTAAGCCAAAAGACATCCTATGATACCTGCATGCTCCAAAAGGGGTTAAAAAGTATGTATCTGATTTGGATTCTGGGTGGAGTTCTACTTGATGATATGCTTGTGAAAGATCACTTACGCTAAAGTAACTTGCTGACGAGTCCCTCGAGGGTTTTACAAATGAGCCCATTGAAGCTGTGCCTGTCAGAGTGGCAGGCTCTACTCCCAAAAAACTGTGTCTAATACCAAAAGCTAAAGACTTCCAAACAGTGTTTGTTGGTTTGACACGTACCTCGCACTCCACGAGGGTGATAACGAACGTCAGCCAGTACTGTGCTCATAAACCCCTGGAACGTCCCAGAGCCTATAAGGGATGATGCAAGTTGAGGAAAACGTTCTCCAGGGCCGGACTGGGAACAAAAACCGGCCCTGGCAAAGTGCTCGGCAGGCCCCCTCCCCGCCCCCCCTCTCCGCCCCTTAGGGGTGCCGGCGAGCTCTTTGCCAGGGCCGGTTTTCGGCCGATTTTGTTACACGACCGATTTTGTTACAGGGCCGACTTTGCAGCTATGCTGCAAAAACGGCCCTGTAACAAAAACGGCCCCAGGGTCCCAATACCGGCCCCCACCGGTGCGGCGCACCGGGGAATTGCCTGGTGCCCGCTACGGCCAGTTCGGCCCTGACGTTCTCTGAGGTAATTTACGGCTGCACAGGGCAAAGGTATTAGCTGTACTAATCAGCACGACACGTCGTAGCAGGCCTGTAAATAACTCACTCCATGGCCAATAGCTTCCGATGGATATCAGGACTAAGTTGAGGAAAATGCACTACCCTGGAAAATAGTATGAGTTCCCCATAAGGAAGCTCACAACCATTATTCACAAATCGCCACAATGAAATAGCTGTGCCTGTCAGCGTGAAGGAGAAATGACAGGCTTTTACCAAACTCCCACGGTGCGATTACCATACCTTGGTCTGTACGAAGAAATTCGCAGTAAAAGGGAGTTGCTGTATTAGAGATGGCAGCTCTAACAGATCTAGTAGAAGCTGGAAGATCTGCTTTGGAAGGCTAACTACTGCAGAGCATCCCTTATTTAGGCTACTTGCAGAAGATTTGTTGAGCTGATAGAGGGAGTACTTTTGCTAAACAAGTGCTCCAGAATACTATGACTTTGTAGGCACTGACTGTAGGTTGGAAGCCAGAATAGCATGCATTGTATTGGAGGAAACAACAGCTCTTGCCTCCAATTAAACAAACGTGTGGCTTCCTCTAGTGGCTATGTCCAGAATGAGGGCTCCTGGGGGTGGGATCCGCAGGATTTCCACCCCCCCCCCCGGCAGCTTCGGGCGGGTGGTTGATTCCGGGCATAAGTGGCAGGGCCGGGTTTAGCGCTGGTGGCGCCCAGTGCGACTGTTATTTGGTGCCCCCCCCAGTGATCACCTCCACCACGGATTACCTCCCCACCACCCGTTAACAAACTCCATAACCACTCTCTCTCAGATGCATTTAATTAATTTTATAGCTTCACTCATAAAAGTGAAGTGTGTCAGAGCATTTTACATAACACACACATTACACAGAGACTATCAATCATAGGTGTGTAAATCAGTGTATAGGAAGTGTTACATAAAACAGAGGACAACAAGGGGTGGATTCACATAGTATCCATAGAGTTAGGCAGTACAGTTGAAGAGTACTTGGTCTGGAGAAGCACAAAATCTGAATTTAAAATGTAACACAATGGATTGGGGCTCTCTTTAATAACAAGAACTGATTTGTACCGAAATGAACCCTTTTTGCAACAATAGAATAACTAACGTCTGAGGAAAAAAAACATATGCTGTAATCTATACTTTGAAGTCTGCACGCAGTTCTTTGACAGTTAATAGCTCACTGTAAACTGCAACTAACAAAAGGAAGTCTCTGACAAAAGCAGTAACCCACTGACCTGTTTATATTACATTCACTTTGTTATCTGCATGGTACATGTTCTTTGCAGCAGGCATATTAACCCTCTGCGCTACCTTATCATGAATCAGAACTTCCACAAGTCAGAACTTCTACCAGACAAAACTTCCATCTTGTGAGGAAGAACATTAATCACCTGAGTTTTCTTAACATATAGTTGCCTGAAAATTGCCGGAGGCCAGGAACGCGGCAGCAGGTGCTTTTAAGCACAATATAAACTAGCAAACAGGCGCCCCCATGCGAAGTCAGCACCCGGTGCGGTGGCACCAGTCGCACCGCCCTTGAGCCGGCTCTGCTAAGTGGGAGGCTGTGATTGGTCAAGGTATGCGAGGGACGGGGCTTAGATTTTTTTGTTAGGTAGAGTTTAGGTGCGTCATTTCGACACTGGTACGGAAGTAGGGCTAATCAATTTAGCTTGGCCTAGTTAGGCCTAGTTAGTTTTAGTATATTTTATTATGTCGGATAAATCTGAAGCGGTGAGGGTTGCGCTTAAGATATTATGTGGCAGCAGCAGCAGCTATGGTATGCTCGTCGCCTCAATAAAATATTAACATTTTGAATGCTCATTGTCAAGGGGAGGGGAAAGAGTGGGAAAGCATACCCGGAGCAAAGGTTTCCCTTACCTCATCACTGCAGGAGTCGGCTGCTTCTGTGAAGGGGGGAGAAGCCACGCGCGCTCGCACGCATCTCTTACAAAATGCCTGGTCGGTGAAAGACGGGCCCCGGGTGATTCTGCTAGTAAAACAAGGTGTTCTAGGCAGCGCATTGCATCTGCACCGCCCTCAGGCCAGGAAGCCACGGCCAATTATCAGCAGGGGGCGAGGACAACTTTATTTGCGTCCCAAAAAATAAATAATAAAATACAAGTGCCCATTTTTAAACAGTGTTTCAAAAAAGAAATACATGAAGAGCTGTTTTTTTCTGATGAGAGAAAACTGCCTCCAATAATATGTTCTATAAAAGATGACAATTGTATGAATGATAGTCAGTCATTTGAGATAACAAATCCTCAAGAAGTAGAGGAGAAAGAAGTAAAAAATTAAAATATAAATTATTTAGAAATAGCGATAGTAAAGATGAGAATGTTTATCAAGGCTGTAAAGATCCACGCAGGGGATTTTCAGAGGATATTAAAGGACACAAAAAAGTCTTGCAGGCTGGTAAATGGATTTGGGTGCCTAGAGAGGCTGTTATAGTACAGGATGAAGTAAGTCAAGGAGGAAACAGGTCCACAGCTTCTGCAGGTTCTGGCGGCCTGCAGAACAATGCAGGATGAATACTGCAAAGAAAAACCAAGGGCAGTGATAAAATGCCTGCCCGGTCTAGAGGTCACGGGTGGACCGGTTGAAGAGAGGGAGAAGTTTGGTGTAACCGTCCCGACAACGTGGGAAAAGAAGACTTCTATCCAAACCTCCAATTCAGTGGATTGGAAGCATTTTGATGGGGGGGGGGGGGGGGGGGTGAGGGTAAGGGGGTGAGGGGGGGGGGGTGATGGTGAATGTCCAGTTGTAAGTTCAGTGAGTGTGGATGATCAATGGGAATGCAAATGTGATTATCATTAAGGCTCCCTGTTTTCCGTTTTTACTGATTTTTACAGATAAACAGGCAGAATACTTATTATTTTCTTGTCTGCATTTATTTTTAAATGTGGAAAAAAAGGAAAATTTGGTGCTTTTTGAGTGATTCTAAATACACTTTGTCATGACTGCCAGCCCTATAACTGTGTGGATTGATAGGTAAGGGGGTTAAAATACTGAATTATAGTAAAGAGGCTTAAACAGTTGTAGATATGCACAAGGCTGTGACTGAAATTAGCATATTTTCATATAAGATTTATCTTCTGCGGGTGTTCGTATCACTGAAACCTGGCAGTCATTCAAGCATGACTGCATATTTATTGGTGAAATACATTTTGAAATATGCCAGTTTCAGCTTTATTTTTTTCACAGAACCCATAATAAATGTGGATAAATACAGATAAAGTTGACAACAAATAAATAAGGATAAATACAAATGGAAATATCCTAATTATAATGAAGAAGCTGATCTATTGGAAGAGGGGGAGATACTGGGTTGGAAAAAATGTAAGGATGTTAAAAAAGCCAAAGAGGCAAAGCGGGGAGGGGGTTCTAATGATTGTTTTAATGATTGTTCCAAAGTTCATGTGTTACAGGAAGGGAATGCCAGAGTGAGTTTACTGGACAGACGTTGGGTTGTGAAGAGAACACAGGAAAGAGACCATAGAAGACAAGCATCTCCAGAAACATCCTGTGTCTTGAGAGCAGGTGAGAGTCAATGGTGGAGTACTTAGGGGAATAGCAAAGTTATCAGGGCCCAGTATAGGAGATAAAAGCGTTGGTACCGATTTGATTAGGGAAGAGTCTACATATAAGAGAGATCAGGGGAATAGTGCAAAAGATGAAGACAAAGAAAAAGGGGCCACTGATGGGCTATCTTAGTCGGTTTTGAGTAAAGATGAAAAAGCTAAAGAACAGAGGGGAAAAGAGTAAAACTGACAATTGACTCTTGGACATCAGCATTTTTAGGTCTCGCTGAGACAGCGAAAGCTGTCTCTTTGAGACATTTTGTAAGTGAGTTTTTGAAAGTGCTTCCCCTGGCATAAAGCTACAGTGCACGAGGCGTGCACGCGCGCAAAGCAGCCATATGGCTTTACGTCGCTCTCCCTCGTAGCCCCTCTCCGCCCCCTTCCCTGCTGCTATTTCACACCAATTTATCAGAACTCACGCTTCTCTCCCCCACCATCGCGTCTCCCGCGTCCAATGCTTGAACTCGCGCTTCTCTCCCCATCCCCCCCCCCCCACGATCGCGTCTCGCGCGTCCAATGCTTGTTGGCGTTTGTTAACTGCATTTTATGCTTCCTCAACACTACTTATTGAAGCCATTCCTTCAGTTTTCCTACATTTCTGGGACACGTTGGCTACATTTCAGTGTAAATTCGGGTCTTTTTTTAATATTTGCAATTTGCTGCGGGATGTCTCGTGGAGTTAAATACTCGCTACTGAGGTACGTGGTGAACTGCAGTCAGAACTTTGAATCACGACTCACTTTTCCGAAGTTTGTAAACTGAGTGCCATCGCAATGGGCAGTACCAGCCCCTTTTATTTACAACACTGAGAAATAGCAGAGACGTGGTATATTGGCCCGAGAGCATCAAAGCGCTTTAGCCGAGCACCAGTTACATTACACAAAGTTATGTCACGGGGAGATGAAGTGATTTGCCCAGGATCACAGAATGTTGAGCCGAAACCGGTACTCGAACCTGGTTCCCCAATTCTAAAACCGGCAGGTCCTTCTCTTAGGCCACATCTGCTCAGTATTTACTTGAAACACTAAATTAATAAAAATGTCATTCTAAGATGCTTGGCAAGCCTCACAGGTCGGTTAACATCAGGGAGACTGTGCAGGCCTGCCAAGCCTCTCTGGGGCCCACAAACATCATCCTTCTGGAGGACACGACATGGCCACGCCCCATTCGGTAAATGCATTTCTCACACAAAGTACACACTGTCCTCGCGTGTGATCCTCTGCATTAGAAGCCACAGTTCATGTGACACTTCTCATTCCGTTGGCTGCATGGCCTCAGACGAGAATCCGCCCCCAATCTACACTCCCTGCTTCACGCTTCCAAGTGCAGATTTTCAGTTTTTCGGGAATCCCAACGCTTACTGGAGTGTCCTTGGAAAACTAGGGTGAACTCCCTTTACGTTTCTGCCAAGCCATGTCCTCAAATCCAGACCGGTGAGCATCATGCACACAGAAGTGACCTTGCATTGGTGCAAATGCGCGTCAGGGTTTCTCTCAAATATTTATGTCCTATGCAAAAACCCTCCCCTTTATTGTTTTGTGTTGTTTTTTTTCAGCTTTCAATAGCGCGAACTCGACCCGAATGAATTGGAGCGCTTTGCACAAGCACCAGTTACGTTACACAAGAACACATTCATTTTGTTTGGCACGGGGAGTGATTTGCCCAGAATCACAGGATGTTGAGCGTCAATGCGGAGACTCTAACCTGGTTTCCCAGTTCCAAAGAGAGCTGCTCTGGCTGTTACGCCGCCTTCCTTTTTGTGAGGTGGTTCCTACCCATTCCTACCCTGGATAGGGATTTACTCCTGCTTCAGGCGGATGAACTCTCCATCACCAGGTTCCAAAATCAGCACCTCTGGCCGTTATGCCACAAACCAGCCCCCCCATCCCCCTTACCTCCCCTCTTTCATGTCTGTTACCTCTTCTTCCCTACCTTGCTATTGTCTCTGCCTCTCTCCCCCACATGCTTTCTCTCTTTTATTTGCCCCTCTACCTTTTTCCTCTTTTCATTCTTCTCTCCGTCACCCTCTGCATATTTCTGCATCTCTTTTTCACGCCTTTCTCTGCCCCATCTTATCTTAGTCTTTTCCCTCTTTCACCATCTTCTCTTCCTCTCTCTCAGCTGGCCTACCCTTGCTTTCCCCTTCTCTCACTGTTCACTCTCACTGTTCCAACACTCTGTCTCTCCATCTCTGTTTATATGCTTCGGTCCTCCTTTCTCACCATCATTTCTCACTCAGTTTCACTCTAGTAGTGCAACAGTCTGTGAACTATAATTCTACATCCACTAGCACAGTGCTGCTTCTGGCACTATCATTCAAGGTCAGCTGTCACATTCTGATGGGGAGTGTAGGTTTGCTAGTTTTTTTCATCGTTAAATACATCCAGCTATATGTGAATGTTTGCTCAATACTCCAATGTGTAATACAACTACAGAACATAAACCTATTGTGGCTTGTACTTCTGTCAGCGGTCTATTTTATAAATGTGAAGCATCCTCAGAATGGTATGTAAAAATTATCTTTTGTCCGGAATTTTGACACTTTGGCCTGAATTTTTATTATCAATGTCCAGAATGTGCCCTCTTGCCAGATGGTCACCCTAGTCCCTAAAGGATAGGACTCTGGGGTAGTTTGCTTAGCCCACGGCTCCCAAGGACAGCAGAAAGGATGTATGAGTGACAGGCCATGGAGAACAAGTGGGCGTGCACGAGAGGTCATCAGTGAAGGGTCACAAAACAGGGGTTGTCAGGGCACTGAGCAGTCCCGTTCCAAGTCTTTCAAAGTTACTGGCTTTACTCCAGGGTAAAACTGTACTTATCCTGCAGAGGGAGCTCCCACTACAGGTCAGAAAGCCCCTGATTCAGTGTCTGCACCCACCCCATAAACAGAACAGAATGTGTAGTTGTAAAGCGCACGTTCACCTAGAAGGATATCTTGGCGCTGAATAACAGATGTTTATTGTCACCCAACTCAATGATACTCATTTTATCGACCTCGGAAGAATGAAAGGCTGAGCAAACCCACCAGGATTTGAACCTGTGACCATGATAGGCGCATTAGTCAACTAAGCCCCCTTCCCGGCAAAACAAACATTTGCAATGCAATAGGTCTCGCATTTTCGTAACTTTGACCTATTGGTATTGTAAATGACAATGCCTTTTATTATTACAGGTTTTTCAAAACACATAAATAAAAGGCATTGTCATTTACAATGTAAAAAGCCAAAATCTCGCAAATGAAAGACCTATTGCATTGCAAATGCTTGTGTTGAGTCTGCACCCATGGACCGCGCTGAATATTATCCGGATGGGTATGCAGATGGAGGCGAGAAGAAAGGCTCCTAATTATGGGGGTTCTAGGGATGTACAGGGGTGTCTTCCAGCTCTGACAGGCCTGGGGCAGGGAATCGGAGGTCGGGGGCAGCATCGATGCGCATCTGTTAGCGCCATCACACGAGAGTTTCTCTTTTCCTCACTCTTGCCGCGACGTGAGTTGACATGCTAATGTGCGGTTCAGGCAGCACCCTCCTTACACTTGAGAATGGCCCAGCAGGAGGATATCAGGACGGGGCTGCAACCTTTGACCCTCTCATTCTTTAGGAATGTAGTAATCTGACCCTTTTGTGCTTTTGAAAACAGTCAGGGAACACATGCACCAGGCCAAGTAACTCTTAACCCAAGGGCTGTTATTTACTCAGCGAAAACTGTACTTTTTCAATCTAATTTCAAAGTACACCGTGTGAGTATATATGTTCGTTTGTGTGTGTGTGACCATATATGTGCGTCTATATGCATGCGTGTATGTCACTCTCAGTCAGTTCTAAACTCAATTATGCCAAAGGGTGGAACATGTACAAGCAGTTTACAAAAGTGAAGCTAAAATGCGACATGTTGTTGTCACGTGTTTACTTGAAGCGGCATCGCACTCGGATTTAAATGTAAACAAGTCTTTGCAAAGCAATAGGTCTTGCATTTACGCGAGTTTAAGGTATTGGCATTGTAAATAACAATGCCTTCTTATTTACATTTCATGAAACAAAAATAATAGGCATTGTCATTTACAATGCCAATAGCTTAAGCTCGTGTAAATGCGAGACCTATTGCATTGCAAATGCTTGTTTATATTTGCTAGTGTCAACTGTGAGAAATTCTCTGACCGGGCAGTATCTATATTCAAGTATATTGACACCATTCGTAAGGCCCACGTGGAATTCGGGGATTTTGCATGGTTACATTATGATGAAGAGTTCCGGGAAATCATGGTCCTTATTCCAGAAAAACCTTGGGGGGAAGTGGACAATGAATTATGGGTACAATGGATGTACCCACAAAGACCTCCACCACCATGCACACATCAAGTGGTTTGGCTGTTCCTCACCAGCCTTTTCTTGGACGGCCCACCTCGTGGGTGCGTGTGTATATGTAATAGAGGCCAAAACCCCAATTCTGATGCCTGCTGGAATTTGAACAGGGGATATTGTCCATGGAACCCATGTAGATACAAAAACGAAAGTTCAAAATGTGGGGGTAAACATGCGATACTGCAATGTTTTGGGGACCAGACAAACTGGAGGAAGTGGTCAAGGCAGAGGTGGATCCTTTCAACCTGGTTACAAAGGCTTTTACACCAATTAATGTTGAAGAATTGAGTTACTGTTTGAAATTTTACCCTAAAAGGAAGGATAAAATAAATTTAAAATGGGGTTTTAAAGAAGGGTTTTGACTTGGTTATCGAGGTCAAAGGGCACGTATATTTGCTGACAATCTGAAGTCAATCAAAGAGCAATCTCATATTGTGAGACATAAATTGGATAATAAAGTGACAGAAGGAAGAATGGCAGGTCCTTTTAATTACTGGCCTTTTCCTGACCTAATGATCTCACCTCTAGGGGTAATACCTAAGAAAGCATTAGGAAAGTTGTGCATGAATCATCATCTTTCATGGCCCCATGGCTCATCAGTGAATGACTTTATAGCAAGAGATGATACAGCAGTGCAGGTTGCGTCAGTGGATGTAGCCATGTCATTGATTAGAGAGGTGGGCCCAGGAGCTGAGTTAGCTAAATGTGATATAAAGTCAACATTCGGTTGGCTACCAGTTCATCCTTTGGACTTTTCTTTGTTAGGTATTCAGTTTGACAATCCATTGTATGTAGATAAAGTACTGCCAATGGGCTGAGCTATTTCGTGCAAGCTGGTTGAAACATTTAGTACATTTCTGCAGTGGTGCTTTGCTTACAGAACAGGCCACGAAGCGGTCACTTATTATTTGGATGACTTTTTGTTTGTAGGTTGAGCAGGTACCCAAGATTGTGAGAGAGTACTCCATCATTTTGAAAGTATAGCACATGAATTAGGTGCACCTCTGGCTCCCGAAATAAACGGAAGGGCTTAACACATGTCTGGTTTTTCTGGGCATTGAATTAGATACGGTCAAGATGGAAGCGAGATTGCCAGCTGTAAAGGTTCAAGAAATTGTTAGTGTGCTGGAAGAAGCAAAGTTGTCACCTAAATTGAAATTGAGGCAAATTCAGTGCCTATTTGGGCATTTGAATTTCACTTGTAGGGGCAGGAAGGTCTTTCTGTAGACTGCAATGTTTCGCAATGTCTAGAGCCACTTTACCACATCACAGGATCAGAATTTCTACAGCAGTAAGGGCAGATTTGGAGGTATGGTTGATGTTCTTGAGGGTGTTCTATGGAGTTACCATGTGGTCCATGGGTTTGTATTTTGTTTGAATGGTGCAGAATTACTCAGATGCGGCTGGCTCCAATAGCTTTGGTTTATTCTGGAAAGGCAGATGGTGCGCCGAACAATGGCCTAAAAAGTGGGTCAGTGAAAAGAGAAGCATTGCCATTTTTTATTTTTCCTGCTGTTCCTAGCTCTGTCAGTATGGGGTTCAAAACTAGCCAACAAAACTGTCACCTTTAACATTGACAATAAGACTGTGGTGGATTTGGTTAATGTACAAAAAGCCAAAGACAAACATCTGGTAAAGCTGTTGCAGAGATTAATATTGAGATGCTAGATGTACAATATTGTTATCGGAGCCAAACATGTCCCAGGTGCGAATAATAACATTGCAGACGCATTATCTCATTCGTAGTGGCAGAAATTCTGTGGTTTGGCGACCAGACCAAAGGCGAAGAAAACACAGGTGCCACAAGAGGTATGGGAGCTGGCGGACTGAGAATGTTGGAGTTGATTGAAAATTCCCTAGCTGCGAGTACTAGGTCAGCTTATAGAATGAACAATGTTAATGGCTACGCAGAGAGGATGTACTTCATTTCATTATGTATAATATTGAGAAAAAGGTTTGAGCTACCACAATTGCTGGGAAATTAGCGAGCTTGAGTTTTTATGGTACATTATTCTAGCGCTATGACCCTTCAGCTGGTGAGATGGGGAGGAGTATGTTACAAGGTTGGGCCAAAGAAAAGAAGAGAGGTCAGTTTATTAGGGATCTTGTTTCAATAAAAACCTTGCATCGTATGGTCAGGACCTTTCCTTCTATATGTTTCTCTATTTTTGAAAAGTTGCTTTTTAGGTTATGCGTGTGTTGGTTATTTCTTGGGGCATTTAGGATATTGGAATTGTTAGGAAGGGGCCGTTCAAGCGGGCTAAAGGTTGAAGATGTGACTGCTTCAGCCGAATCTATTCAGATATTTTTAGAACGCTCTAAAACAAATCAGACAGGAAAAGGCACAAAGGTAATTCTTTAAAAAAAATAAGTGGCATAATATGCCTAGTGGTTGCTTGGCAAGATTTCCAGGCGGCTGGGGGAGCAAATTCAGTACCTGTGTTCAAACACCAAAATGATACATAGTTTATAGCCTCACAGGTGCTTGGAGAGATGAGGTAGGTACTTTGTCGCATTGAGAAAAATCCCTCTCATTTTGGTACTCATTCGTTCAGAATTGGTGCTGCTTCTGAAGCAGCGAGATTAGGTTTTTCCCGTGTTGATGTTGAGAAGCTAGGTCGATGGTCATCAGATTACTGCTTGCGATACGTCAGAAACACTGAAGATACCTGGGAGTCCATTAGGATGACGGTTGGATGGCCGGACGATCGCAACCCAGAAAACCGCCGGTCCTATTAGCATGGCAGTGACGACTGCGGCGGTGAGATTTCCCACCCGCCACTTTTCTGCCGGTAGCAGTCCGCACGCTTGCCTGGCGGGCGGAGCTGGACCACTAAAATGGGGCCGGTGTAGGGCCAGGCTCCGCCGGCATGATTATGATGCCGGCGGTATCCAGCCTTTCCATGGCGGTGGATCCTCCATGGAAAGGCATGCAGAGAATGCCTCTGGGGGCCCATTGAGGGCCCCCAATGTGTTTGGGAGGGGTGTGGGTGCACTTAGGTGGTACCCATGGTACCCCCCTACATGTCCCTGTACCAGGTGGCAGGCACTGTGCAGTGCCTGCCACGTAGTGCAGGGATATGCTGGAAATGCTTTTTTGGACATCGCGGCGGTGCTGCTGGCAGCAGCAACCGCCGCAGTGTTAAATGCTGCAATCGTACCACTGTGGTCGGATTTCGACTGCGGAGCATACTAATTGGACCGGCGGTTATGCCGCGGTCCTAGCGGGCAGTGTTTTCCTGCTACCATGGCGGTCGGAGTGATTTTCCGACCACCATCCTAATAGACCCCCTAGCCTTTATTTATTTGTTAATTCCTTTCTCTTTTTCAGGTTGCGTGAAGGGTTCTGCAGTGACGTCTTTTCTATTTGGATAATTGGACACTCTTTTATTAAGTGGGCAGCGAAACCAGCAGAAAAGCAGCCGTTTGGAAAAATTTGGATTTCCACAGCGATTATATCAAGATTGTTTGGTGGGGAAAGGGGGGCATGAAATGGGGACAGCTGTTGCCTTGGTTATCTAATTTGGTTTCAGTTAGAATGTGTCCAGATGTTTTGCTGTTACATGTGGGTGAAATTGACTTGGTGCAGGTACAGGCTTGGGGTAGGTCAAAGAGATGAAGAAAGATTTAGAAATTGTGGTTAAATCCTGGGCTGGGATAAAGATAATATTGACTGCTTTGTTCCCCAGGAGAGTCCGGCGTGTTGCTGAAAAAATCACTGCAATGAAAAGGGCTAGATGCAAAGTTAATAGGGAAATGCATCGTTTTTGAAGCATACATAGTTTAGGCTGGTTTGAACATACTGATATAAAGAAAGAAGATTTTAATTTTTTTAGACAGGATTGAGTTTACCTGTGATTCGTAGGTAATGAGCTGTATTTACTGAAACATTAGGGAAAAGTTAGCTTTAACCTTGGCCATTCAAAAGTGACATTAACAAGTTTTAGGCTGTTATGGCAACAGCCTGTTTTTTCTCTAACACCGGTTGTATTCGGAGCTAGCTATTTGGGCAACAGATCTAAGTTATTTATCCCCTCCTTTTACCCCCTTTTTTCACAAATGGGCAAGTGGGCCTGGGGTTTGTTGCTCGTCTGATCTTTTGTGGAGGGGGGGGCTGGAAAAACACCTTTGCAGGGATTTTTCCTGGTGGCAGAAATTGAGGAGCTTGAGACAGGCCTGAAGGGTTGGGGGCATTGCAAAGTAAGTGCGGGCAGAGGGACACAGGGGTGCGAATGCTGAGGCATGTGTGAAGGTCAGTGGATTAAAAAGGAGATGGTGAGGATTGTATCTTGTAAGAATGGTTTGGGAATTTTATTGTTGGGAAGGCTTAAGGGTGGTGGGGATGCTAGGTTATGTTATTCTTTTAGTGAGGCGATGAATTATATTTTGTAAAATGTTGATCTGCATAATTGTCCTAATAAAGCAGCCTTTTACTCTCACTGGACCTGGTTATTGCCTCCTCGCCCTCTGAGAGCTCCCGGGGTTGGCATCTGCAGGATTTCCACCCCCGGGCAGCTTCGGGTGGGTGGTTGATTCCAGGCCGAAGTGTGAGGCTGTAATTGGTCGAGGTATGCAAGGGGTGGGGCTTAGGTTTTTTGTTCAGTGCTTAGGGTTTAGGTGCGTCATTCCGAATGCTGTGGTATGGAGGTAGGGGTAATCACTTTAGCTTCCCCTCCCTCCCTAGATTATTTATTTAATTATTTATATGTTATCTGGGAGGTCTTAGTGTCTGGATCTTTAGACGTTTCTTGGACAGGTGGCAGAAATTGAGGCGCTTGATACAGGTCGGAAGGGTTGGGGGCATTGCAGAGTATGTGCGGGCAGAGGGAACACAGGGGAGCGATGGCTGAGGCATGTGTGAAGGTCAGTGGATAAAAGAAAGGGGATGGTGAGGAATGCATCTTGAAAGAATGGTTTGGGGATTTTATTGTTGGGAAGGCTTAAGGGTGGGGGGTATTAGGATAAGTTATTGTATCAGTGAGGCGATGAACTATATTTTGTAAAATGTGGATCTGCATACCTGTCCTATTAAGGTGACTCTTACTGTCATTGGGCCTGGTTATTGCCTCCAGGCGGGGTGGCTCCCACAAACTTCCAGTTCTTATGCCTTGTAACTAAATTGACACGCTCTTCCTCTCTGTGAGAGACTTTATGACACAGGGGTGGAGGTGTCATCTGCTGTTCCCTGCACAGTTGGAATCCCGTCCTCATTCATCAGTGAAATAAAGTTTGATGAGGCACCGAATGAACAAGAGTAATATTTATTACTACTTGACACCTCCAAATCACTTCACACAATGTCAATGTTCTGTCCTCAAGGTTCTATTGCAGACTCCCAGACATTCCATTATCGGCGAGAGCGTGTGGGTCAACCAGGGTAAACCAGGGATGGAAAAAAACAAAAGGGATGGGAATAAAATCAGATATCTTATTAATATCAGTTATGCAAACAACTTCTATACGTGGAAACAAATAAAAAAGGTTAATTACAAAAGTCACCTTTTTTTAATTAGTCTCTGAGCACTAGTCCATTAAGAGCGGAATTCTGCACTCCAACATGAGGGTATTTTTGACGTTGCATTCATCATAATCCATTCAATGCCTTTGCTTTGGTGTTTCTAAAACTCAATATAGGTCTCCTTTTCTAATTCTGCTTGAATTTGTCATTTGGGGCTTTTGCTCGATAACAGAGTCATCATTCCTGATCAAGTTAAAATAAACAAGAAATGTCTTGGTGACAAATAATGTTGTGACAGCTAACAGACTTTTATTTTATATCACCATGTCTAATTTACTACATACTGATCATGTTAGGCCAGTGCAAATAGGACTTTCATCCTCGTTTCCAAGTCCTCGACTCCAGGACTTCTCCTCTGGCTTATCAAACACTACATTCTTGGATTGATCCTCAAGAATATTTAAACTTTCAGCTTCACAGGCTTATTTTTTTTTAAAAATGTAACAAACTTTATTGGGTTTTTCAGGTGTAACATTATATTGTTGGATATTACTTCATATATGCTCATTATTATATACGTATCATGTCACAGACTCATTTTGGAAAATATTCATCTGCCATTTTGCATAGTCATACTATTCAAACAAGAATAAATTCCCATACATTTTCGTTATAACAATACATCATAGATTACATGACTAAAGTATATATTGACTAAAATCCACTACATTCCACCTATCCTATCCCACCCCTGCAAACCCAACCCACAACAAAACAATTGCCGCTGTGTAGTTACTAAATTTTATCCCGGTAAAAAGTACCAGGTGATGAGTGCAACCGATTGTGGTAGGGAGGAAAGGGGAAGGGGGAGACAATAGTAATGCGAGGGGCAAAAAAGAGAAAAGATGGAGGGAATTGGCTATCCACATAGAGGACATCTTCTAATAACTGAGCCGCTGTATGAGAGGGGATTAATTATCCGCTACACTATTTGTGTGTGGGAGTTGCGAGTCCTCTGAGACTTCCTCAGTATCTGAAATTTCCAGCACTGTGTAATCAGCCTTTTTGCAATCATCAGGGCTAAGCTCACGAAGCTGCGCAGCAGCTTCTATTTTTTGGGAAGTGGGAAAAGGCCCAACAGACATGCCTCTACAGTGTCCTAGGCGGGAAACCGGGAAGTTCTACAGTTTGCTGTGCTGTTACCTTGAAGGAGGATTCGCTGCTGCAGAAGGGAGGACCCAGTCAACACCTCGCGGAACCCGCTTCGCGGGTCCCGCATCGCCAAGGTCGCCCAGCCGAGTGTTGTTACCTGCAGGGTGTGTGCGCGAGTGACAGGGCTGCGAGCGCTGGGAACCGGGACTCACTCTCCCAGGAGCCCCGGCGATCCCGAGGCCAAGTCACCTGGCCCGCTCTCCCTGACCGCCCCGCCCTGCAAATCAGCTGAAAAGGAGCCCGCCCAAGCGGGAAACCGGGAAGTTCTACAGTTTGCTGTGCTGTTACCTGGAAGGAGGATTCGCTGCTGCAGAAGGGAGGACCCAGTCAACACCTCGCGGAACCCGCTTCGCGGGTCCCGCATCGCCAAGGTCGCCCAGCCGAGTGTTGTTACCTGCAGGGTGTGTGCGCGAGTGACAGGGCTGCGAGCGCTGGGAACCGGGACTCACTCTCCCAGGAGCCCCGGCGATCCCGAGGCCAAGTCACCTGGCCCGCTCTCCCTGACCGCCCCGCCCTGCAAATCAGCTGAAAAGGAGCCCGCCCAAGCGGGAAACCGGGAAGTTCTACAGTTTGCTGTGCTGTTACCTGGAAGGAGGATTCGCTGCTGCAGAAGGGAGGACCCAGTCAACACCTCGCGGAACCCGCTTCGCGGGTCCCGCATCGCCAAGGTCGCCCAGCCGAGTGTTGTTACCTGCAGGGTGTGTGCGCGAGTGACAGGGCTGCGAGCGCTGGGAACCGGGACTCACTCTCCCAGGAGCCCCGGCGATCCCGAGGCCAAGTCACCTGGCCCGCTCTCCCTGACCGCCCCGCCCTGCAAATCAGCTGAAAAGGAGCCCGCCCAAGCGGGAAACCGGGAAGTTCTACAGTTTGCTGTGCTGTTACCTGGAAGGAGGATTCGCTGCTGCAGAAGGGAGGACCCAGTCAACACCTCGCGGAACCCGCTTCGCGGGTCCCGCATCGCCAAGGTCGCCCAGCCGAGTGTTGTTACCTGCAGGGTGTGTGCGCGAGTGACAGGGCTGCGAGCGCTGGGAACCGGGACTCACTCTCCCAGGAGCCCCGGCGATCCCGAGGCCAAGTCACCTGGCCCACTCTCCCTGACCGCCCCGCCCTGCAAATCAGCTGAAAAGGAGCCCGCCCAAGCGGGAAACCGGGAAGTTCTACAGTTTGCTGTGCTGTTACCTGGAAGGAGGATTCGCTGCTGCAGAAGGGAGGACCCAGTCAACACCTCGCGGAACCCGATTCGCGGGTCCCGCATCGCCAAGGTCGCCCAGCCGAGTGTTGTTACCTGCAGGGTGTGTGCGCGAGTGACAGGGCTGCGAGCGCTGGGAACCGGGACTCACTCTCCCAGGAGCCCCGGCGATCCCGAGGCCAAGTCACCTGGCCCGCTCTCCCTGACCGCCCCGCCCCTCATGTTCCTCCTAACCAACGCCTACAAGAAGTGACGTGCCTCGCTGCGCGGGAGCGCGCGGGAGTGCCCGGGGCTAAGCCCGGGCAAAGGGCGGGCCCTCTGTGGCCCTCAGAGGCACGAGAAGGCGAGGCGAGGCCACCCCCCTAAGGTTCGCCTGCTGGGATTAGTAAGGCACAGAACTCTATTAACCCTCATTACCCCCAGGTCTTCTGCCATCTGCCTGTGGATCCTGACACATACCTTGGTCAATTGGCTCGGTCGTTTGTAAGAGGTAGGCATTATGGTAAGGAAAAAGCCCGCATCTGCTGCGACGGAGCCCCTCAACACAATGCTCTCATATGTGGTTCAAAAAGTCAATAAGATCAACAATGAGAGGAGGCAATCGCTAGGCTTGAGCCAATCGCCAGTTCTTCCGTTAGAAAGCCCGCCCGCAAGGGCATCTGCTCCAGAGTTACTGACCACACCGCCAGATCTTCCCCAGTCGAATAGCCTAGTTCATATCCCACAAGACTTGGCCAGCGATGCAGAAGATCCTCATGTTTTGGTTAACTCGTCGGCCAATAACGGCAATACCTCAGAGCATAATCACCAGTCATTTCCCATCGAGGAAGTACCGTCACCGGGGCAGCCCGTTCCACGGCCACTGAGAACCTGTAGAAAATCTCACTCAAAGAGAGGGGGGAAACAACAAGGCAGGAGAAAGGCAGCTACACCACCCCCAAGACGTGAAGGGCAACAAATTGATTTTGATGCCGATGCAGAATCCAGACGTATTGTTGATGATGAACTCTTTAATCGGATCCAAGATATGATTGATATAAAAATTAGGACAATCATCAAGCCCTTGATTGGTAAACTGGATAAATTAACTTCGGAGGTTAAGAAGGCGGGGGGTGCACAAAGTAATCTGGTGGTAGAGGTGGCCAATCTATCTGCTCTTGTCACAAAATTGGCATCGGGAGCCGTAGAGGCTCTACCAAATGAGAGTGTCCCACAGCCTACACTGTCAGAGGGGCCCTTAGCAGTAGCTTCAACTCTATTAACGGCTCCTAGTCAGGACCTAGCAGGCGGAGCCGCGCTGACATCATCATCAGGGGACATAATTGGGACAATACATGAGGATATATCAGCCCAATTTATTTTGGAAGCCTCCCCAGTTGTGCTAGTACTAGCAAATGTCCCAGTCTTAGCACAAAACAAAATAGAATCGAAACAGGACTTGAAGGATAAAGCTCTTCATTGGCTTACTAC
Organism: Triturus cristatus; assembly: GCF_964204655.1. NCBI lineage: Eukaryota > Metazoa > Chordata > Amphibia > Caudata > Salamandridae > Triturus > Triturus cristatus. The sequence continues at coordinate 1,150,510,852 of NC_140583.1, read as the reverse complement.
AAACATGACCATGGCCCCCCAAGGGATGGATAGTTTAGCAAGGGATATTGTTATGACCAGGAGGGTACCTTGGATTGGGTCCAATCCCAAAAAAATTAAGGGGGACTGTGTGATTATAAACTTTGCCAACACAGAAGTCCTCCCAAAAATTTTGAATAACATCTTCCCACCCCAAAGGCGAAGCGGCTCTATAGTCCCGCTCACCCTAAAATTCTTCTATAGTGAGGCTCAGCTCCCTACCTTTTCTAACCCTACTAGAGTTAGGAGAGCGAATAACGCCCCAAACTGGGAAGGCGGTTTTAGACATAGATTCCCCAACGAGCGCCCGGGGCCTATATTTAACTTTGAGCACGGAAGATCTAACCACGCGCATGAGTCAAATTTGTGGCCTCCCATGCCACCAGACCCTGCCGTCAATGGTTGGGGCCCGGGTTGGATGGGCCAAGATCCCATTGGGCGAATCAATAGGTTCGTACCATGGGCGAGAAACGATTACTTTCCGATACGCCCAAATACCCCTTTACCTATGTGGAACATCGCAGCTATGGGTCAAGGTCAGGCAGCTACCCCTTTTGATTGGGGGGGCGGATTGGGGAATAGGTATGCTCCCTTAGCGGATCTAAACAACTGCGATTGACTTAAACCTTGCAATGTCCGAGCAAGTGAGTCCATAACTAGACCCGAAATAAACCTTAGCCAGTGTTACACCAATGACGGTCTCCGCCTGCTTACATTTTATGAAACACTTGAGAGTTATGTCCCGTTGGACAACCCTGGGCTATCATACCAGGGGGAGGGTTGCATAGCGTCAACCCTGAACATCGTTCCAACACAGAACGCACCAGAGGTAGCTCAGAACAAGGCGGTCAGATCCTTAAGTTTAGCTGAGGGGTGTTTGTTGGGGGAAAAAGAGCTGAGGTTACCTACCAACGCCTGTAAAATTATAACATGGAACATAGCTGGCTCATCTGCAAAACGACAGGACAAAGCATGTGTGAGCTTTATTTCTAAGCAACATATAATTGCCCTGCAAGAAACGTGGGACATATCGGCTAATTTCTGGTGGGATGGATTCACCTGCTTCTCTATCCCTGCAGTCCCTAGCCGCATGGGCATGGCTAAAGGAGGTTTGGCCATTATGTTTTCTCTAGATCTGAAGGGCACCTATAGGCAGATAAATACAGATTCCGTAAACATCCTAATGGTTGAAAGGACGACTAGTAACAATTGCAGGACGATATATATTAATTTTTATAACTCTAGGAATAGCGAACACAGTGGGAGTAATGTCACTAACCTAGATAATATCTTAAATAAAGTGTCTCAGAATATCTATTCAGTTTATGAGTTTATCCTATTAGGAGATTTTAATATTCATCTATGTAATCTGGGTTGTATGGGAAGAGGTGACAATGTAACTGAGGGGGGCGAGGAGGCCCCTCGGGGCCCCCACTTTGAACACTCTACAGAGGGGCTTGAGTTAGAAGAATTATTAGCAAACCATGACCTTTATGAACCCGATAAGGGCGTTAGGGCGCCAACCTACATTGGCAGTCACCATGGCTCAGTGATAGACTACATCTTTGTTTCACAAGGTATTTTAAACCGGTCTATGGTCTATTGTACAGTCATAATACCCTACAGTGACCACAACCCTGTACTACTTGAAGTGGCCTGGGGTGGCCAGATGGGAGCACCGCCAAAAGCACTTAAACCAGCACACCCCCTGAAACCCTGCGACCAAGACAGACGACTGAAATGGGCCAAAGTGATCCCGGATAATTTCTAGGAAATAAATTTTCCAAAAATAAAGGACAAAGTGGCCATCTGTAAAAAATCGGGGGCGCAAGGTAAAGAAATTATAGAGGCTTTTGAGGAAATTTGTGGCCAGGTGGCTAAGGATCTTTTAGTCAAGCCAAAAAAAGGATTTTCTGGAACAAAACGTTGGTTTGATTCTGCTTGTTCAAAAGCGCACAGAGCATTGTTGACAGCGTTAAAAACCTCTCCCAGGGCTGGGGAGGATATTGTTAGATTAAGGAAACGCTACAAGGTTGCCATTAAGAACCGCAAAGAATCCCTTAAACGCGAAGCATGGGAAAATCTCCTCTCAGCTGCAGTACTGAAGGACAGTAAAAGATTCTGGGAGATCATTAGACAACCGTTATTTTCTGAAGACAATAATGCTCTTATGGACTGTGTGATCACCGACGACAAATGGCTAAACCACTTCAAAAATGTATATGAGGGTGGGTCCAAAGGATCTGCAGATGTTTCAGTACCTGCTATAGTGGCAGACCCGTTGGTCTTCAACCCCGAAGAAGTAGAAAAAGCCCTGATGGCCACAACAAGACATAAAGCTCCCGGCCCTGACGGTGTTCCCGCTGATTTTTTCATGTACTCTCCCAAATTGTGGTCGGCGGTATTGTCGAAAGTGTTTAACGCAGCCAACAACCATGTACCCAGCTCTTGGGCCACATCCACCATAGTCCCTATCTATAAAAATAAAGGCCAGCGAGATGATCCCGCCTCCTATAGGCCCATATCTCTTTTGGACTCAACGGTAAAAATATCAGGCAGAGTTCTTCTAGCCAGACTTAATGACAACGTTGAGAGCCGTGGAGGGTTGTCTGAACTACAATATGGATTCAGAGAAAAAAAGGGGACGATCGAACAATGTATAAACTTACATCTATTAATTTCTAAATATACAGTGGCAAAGGAGGGCTCCATGTTCCTTGCATTTATGGACCTCTCCTCTGCCTTTGATCTGGTGAATAGGTCGAAATTGTGGCAGTTATTGTTGGAGATGGGCATTGACGAGTCTTTGGTTGTGTTTATGGCTAAACTGCACCAGGAGCTTTTTGCAGCTGTCCGAGTCACAAATGATGGCAGACGTACCCCCCTGTTTAAATCCCTTAAGGGGGTGCGGCAAGGCTGTATTCTAGCCCCTGTATTATTCACCCTCTACATCAACAGGCTGGGCAGTCACCTGCAGGGACAGGCAGCCGACGTTCCGCATGCAGGAGATGTCAAAATTCCAGCGCTCCTGTATGCGGACGATGCAGTGCTGATAGCCCGCACTGGGGTAGGCCTACAGCATCTCCTGGACGCTTTTGGTAGCTTCATGGAGACGCTGGACCTTAAGGTCAATGCCTCTAAATCACACACGATGGTCATGGGGCGTGAATGCAACAAAAAAAGACACAAAACATTTTTTTGCAGGGGAGTCCCTGTCACCAACGTGTCCACATTTCCATATTTGGGGGTAATATTTGACCAGAAAGGAACTTGGGGCCCTCAGATAAGAGCAAAAAGATTGGCGGTAATAAGATCCTCCTCAGCGGTTTTGGGCTTTGCTGGGAAGCTAGGGGCTAGGCCCATGCAAGCCCTTCTGAAAATCTACAAGAGCAAACCAGTGGCCATAGCGGCCTATGGTTCCCAACTGTGGGGTTACGTAAACCTGGATCCAATTCAGAGAGCAGAAAATAGATTCATTAGATCCTTGCTCTCAGTCCCGCAATCCACCCCAACGTATTCCATCCATAAGGAGGTGGGTCTGCCCTATCTGTCTGATACCCTGAGCCTTGCTCCGCTAACTTTGTGGCTGAAATTGTGGACAAATGATGACCTACCTCTGAACCACAAGATTTTGCACGATGTCTTATCCTTGGATAAATACACCAGTATCCCTTGGTTGGCATATGTAGCTAAAACCCTTGCAGATCTGGGTCGCCCAGATCTTTTTTCATCTCCGGAAAATATTAGGAGACAGGACATAGTAACCATCAAAGAGTTATTTAGGGATAGGCAGGAAGCACGGAGGGAGGATCTCGAAGTGTTGAAACCCGCAGTAAGGGCACATAACCTCCTGGTTTGTACACCCTCACTCGCCCCCTACTTGAACTTTGTCACATTCCCATATCACAGGTTTTTATTATCAAAGTTCCGATTTAATTTGATACATTTTTATCTAGGTTCATTTAAGACCTGGCAGAAGCCTGAGCAGGCCCCACCGTGCTGCTGCGACAATTTTTCGGTGCAGGATACTCTGGACTTTGTTATGTTTTGTAGTATATACCATGAGCAGAGAAAGAAATATTTGTTGCCTATTTTGAAAAAAGCTGGTTTTGTTCAAGTAAGACCAGCCCTGCTCTTTCTACAACTACTACCTAACATACATGTTACTTTTTGTATGGCAAACTTTCTGGTAGCCGCAATGCGGGCGAAACCTGTTAGCCATAGCTTACTTTAAAACTTCTCTTGTTGTTTGAGCATGTTTACGTGATAGATTTGTATAGAAATATTTTATCCATGTCTAAAAAAATTTTTTTTTTTCTGTTTGTTTATTAGGTTTTTTTGTGTGGGAAATGTAAATAGATGTATAGTAGGCATTGCATTGCAAAGTAATTTTTTTTTTTTTTTTGTTTGTTCTTTGTATGACTTGTAATAAGTCGAATAAAGATATTCTGACTTCTGACTTCTGTGTCCTAGGGTGTGCGTTCTGTTAATACGGACAAATTCTGTATGATCTTACTCCAGAACTCAGGTAACGCCGGGCAGGACCACAACATATGTATAAACTCAGCGTCTTGAGCAGGGCATCTGGGGCAGTTCGGGGAGGAGGCAGTATACATTTGGAGGCAGTATACATTTTGTGTAGTGTTTTCGGGGTGAGGTAGGCTTTATGCAAAATAAATAATTGTATCGCTTTCAATCGGCAGCTATGAGATACCTTTTTTAGGATGTTCTAATATTAGGATCCATTCCCTATCTTCTAAGTCTCGTGATAATACTGTTTCCCATTTTTGTCTGAGAGGTCCCAATGGGATATTCAGATGTTCCAACAGCCCACGATACAACCACCGAACAAGGTGACGGCTATGTCCCATTATGTGAAGAGATTTCAGCAGATGGAAGGTGGAAGGTTCTCTTTGGTCAACCAGCCAGTATTTGCGAATGTAGTGTGCAATCGTGGCGTGGGTGAGGAAAAGAGTGTCCGGTACTGCATTGCTACGTACAAAAATCTTCATGTGGCATCAGGTTGCCGTCTTGAAAAAAATCTCCAACTGTCTCAATCCCTAGCTGTGTCCAAACTCGAATTTGTGTCCTTATTATTCCACACAGTGTGGGTAAGCCACAGAGTGGGATATTCGGGGCATATGGGAAGGATATCTTCGAATATTTATGAGCCTGTTTCCAATAATGGAGCGCTATGTGTAAAAGAAAGGGAGGGTTCTGCAATTTGTCTGCCCCCAGGCACAGAAACGTCTGTAATGTACCACGTCCAAGATGGTCCAGAGAATACGCTATCTCAAATCAATTGTGGCCCGCTAGCCAATATGCCAGCCATTGCAATTGCCCAACTATGCAGTATGCTTTAAAATCGGGCGCTCCCATCCCGCGTGCAGTGCTGGGAAGCCGCATCTTGGCTAGTGCCAATCTGTGTCTGCTCGAACCCCAAAGTAAGGAGATTAATCGGGTGTCTAGTGTTTTAAATATCCATGCTGGGAGAATAACTGGAAGATTTACAAATTGATAAAGGAGCCTGGACAGCATAACCATTTTGGACACCGCAAGACGGCTTGCTACTGTGAGCGGTAAAGTATTTCAGAAGGAGACTTGGGACCGAAGGTAGTTGACGGTCCATACTACGTTTCCAGCTATTGTGTCGGCGGTGGTTCTATATATGTATATCCCTAAATATTTAAAGGTTATTGGTTCTACTCTAAACTGCAATTGACCAAATCCCAAAAGGGGAGCATCAGACGTATTATTGAAAGAATATGCTATGGACTTGGAGGCATTAAGATGTAACCCCGATAGCTCCCTGAACTGTGAAAACACGTCCGCTACTACATGCATGTAGTAATTTAAGTCCCGGAAATATAATAACATGTCGTCTGCGTAGAGTGACACAGAATGAATTGTACCCAATATGGGAATACCATACAGGACATTGCCTGCAGTAAATATTGGGCTAGAGGCTCGAGCGCAAGGATGAACAATAAAGGTGACAGGGGGCAACTCTGTCACGTGCCTCGATAAACAGAACACGCTGGCGATATATTCAAACCGTTTTTTGTGCGGGCTGTAGGATTGGTATGAGAGTAATTTTAGCCAGTTACAGTATTCCAGAGGTAGACCGAACTTGGTCAAGACTCCCAGCATATAAGACCAACTCAGAGTATCAAAGGCTTGGCGTATAGCCAAGGATAGACACCGAGCACGCGGGACCTGTGTCATAGTCGCATGGCATGGAATCGACGAATATTTAAAGAGGTGCTACGTTTGGGGACAAATCCACACTGATCTGCATGTATGAGTTGGGGGAGCAAGGGAAGAAGCCTAGATGCCAGGAGTTTACTGAGTATTTTATACTCAGTATTAAGAATGGAAAGAGGCCTATAGGATGTAAGCTCAAGGGGATCTTTATCAGGCTTAAGCAAAGAGGTGACTAGTGCCTCTCTAGTTGTGGGGGGTAGTGTACCCTCAGCAAGCGAGGTAGTGTAAAGCTGTAAGAGTTTAGGGACCAGTGCTGTAGAAAAGGTTGAACAAAATTCAATAGGGATCCTGTCCGACCCCGGTGTTTTATTACGAGCTAGCGCCTTAATTGCCATATTTATTTCCACCAGTGTAATCAGAGCTTTCAGGTCTTGGACGTCAAAATCAGAAATGACTGGGAGGTCTACCTCAGCAAGGAAGCGAGTAGTAGCGTCTAGCACATCTAGATGAGGAGCCACGTATAACTTAGTATAGTAGGTTTGGAAGGTGGAATTTATCTCAGCCTGTGTGGTGACCTGCGAATGTTGAACAGTATTAATCACCAATATGGGGGTGGGGGTTGTCGGGGGCGCAATGAGTCTCGCCAATAAGGTGCCGGCCCGATCTGCCTGAGAGTGCGTGCGAAGTGTGTATGCATTAAAATCAATCAATCTTAAACGTTCTAGTAATTCTGCTTATTTGATCCTAGCTGATTGCAAGCGCTCCCCCTCATCCTCATCCGTTTGGGCCTCCACCTCCTGTGCTTGTAATTTGCCCTCCAGTTCTGCGAGGTCCCTAATTGCTTCCTTCCTAATTCTCACCAAGGAATTCAAGGATATGCCCCAGATCGATCCCCTTGAATGCCTCCCATTTTACAGATCAGGTCGTAGCTGTACCATCATTAAGTGCAAAGTATGTTGTTATGGCAGTGGCCAACGTGGCCCTATATACCTGGTCTTCCAATTGCAGGGGTTGCATACGCCAGGTTGGAATAGGCGTGGGAGCACGTCCCACTTGAGATTTAGTTCATTGGAATTGTGATCTGAGATTGTCTTGCCTAAGTAAGTACAGTGCAAAATAGTCGATGAGAGTTCGGGTGAAGACAGAAAATAGTCCAGGCGGGTATGTAACATGTGGGGACAAGAGTAGAAGGAATATTCCTGCATGTTTACGTGCTGGGACCTCCAGACATCTATTAAATTCCACCCCTGTGCCCAGCGTGACAATGCCGCAGCCTGGGAGTGCACGGTGCTGTTCGGCAAGGGAGGGTGAGAGCGGTCTAGGGATATATCAAAAACTGCATTCAGGTCCCCTCCCAGTAACCATGGGTAGCAGGACCAGTCCAAGAGAGCCAATGATACCCGGGACAGAAAAGTATCTTGGTCTACATTTGGCACATAAAGGGACCCCAACACTACTTGTGTACCATCTAAAGTTACCCGTAAAAACACATACCTCCCATCTTTCCTACTCTCACTAAGGGAAAAGGGAATTCCCGCCCGGATCCATATTGCAGTCCCTCTGGAAAAGGCAGAATATGCTGTGGCATAAAATTGACCCCTCCAACGTCGTTGCAATTTCGCGATTTCGGAGGGTATTACATGCGTCTCTTGCAAATATACTATTTGGGCCTTACAGCGGTGTAGATGTGCTGCTATATGATGGCGCTTAGGAATTGCTCCCATTCCTCTAAAATTCCAAGATATGAGAGTATAATATTTGGGAGTAGACATCATCAGGGTATGTTGGTGAAACCCTCCCATCCCCCCCACCCCAACCCATCCCCCCCACCCCAACCCATCCCACACCCATCCCCCCATACCTCCGATCATGCGGCAAAAATGCAAACAATAAAACCATAACCCAATACTGGGTCCAACGACCTAACTTCGTTCGACCAAACTGTGTGTAAAACATTAACATAGTTCACATCAAACTGTTGCTATCGCCTATGGGGGAGACTGCAAGTAACACTTATACGTAATAACAATGAGCAATTCGTGAATACGCCCATGACCGTGTGGCCCGGTGAACATATTACTCAATCCCTTTTTTGGGTGTACAAATAATACATTTCTGAGTTACATAATGCTAAACATTCTGAAAATGCAAGTCCTTAGGGTAATGTTATGGTCGACATACCATGTCCGTAGGGTGCAGATTAACTGGGCAAAGTTAATGGTCCAAGTTACATACCACAAGATCACCCCAGTGGATCGTTACTTAGCTGTGTGGACACCGATGGAAACAGTGCCACACTTCCGTCCGAGGTGGCCTCAATTGAAGGGATTGTACTGATGGGTGGGCGATTGGGGCGGAAGGCCGTGGCAGATCGCAGTGCTTCTTTTTGATCCAGCATCACCTGCTGCGGCGGAGAGCCGGAGGTCGTGCTGTGTGTAAGGAGTCCCTTCCTGTGCCTACAAGGGGGGCGCAGTGATTTAGGCTGTGCAGAGTCTAGGCACCTGGCGGGAAGAGTGTCAGGGAAGGTTCTGTCCAGCAATCCCAAGCACTTTCCAGTGCATCAAAAAATAAAGATAGTTGATTATATATGACTTTCAATTTAGCTGGGAACAATAAGGCAAATGTAAGGCCTGCTGAACGGACCCAAGCCTTTACTTCCATAAACAAGAAACGTTTTTGCTGCACAGCCAATGTGTAGTCGGAGAAGATCAAAATGTTTGCGTTGTCCACCTATAGTGGGCCATTGTCACGGGCGGCCTGTAACAGATGATCACGGTCTCTATAATTTAGAATTCTGTCCAATATTGGACTGGAGTTAGCACCAGATATTGGTCGACGCACAGGAACTCGTGGGCTTGTACAATGGTAAAATGTGCGGACAGTCCAGTGGGAGCCACCATAGTTTTCAACCAGTTTTCTATATAGATCGTCGAGTTGGATCCCTCCGAACCCTCTGGGAAGCCCACAATTCTCAGGTTGCTGCGGCGGACCCGATCTTCCGCATCATCTGCACGAGCCTGTAGTGAATCAATCTGCAGGTGCCTTTGGCATAATTGTTCTTCATTGGCAGCTACTTGTGGCAGCAATGGTTCCTACATTTGTTCCGTGGACTTTACTTCATCAGACAGCTTCCTATGGTCATCTTTGAGGAGGTTAAGGTCCACAGAAATGATGCCCATTTGGTTTTCCAGTGCTGTTCTCGAATCCCGGATTTCCTTCAAAATCATATCTAACTTGTCACCCGGCGGACTGGACATATCCCCCTTCTCAGTATGGCGTGAGCGACCAGAGGAGTGTTCGGATGATGGCGAAAGCGATCCTGTCCTTCCGCATCTGGAGGTCGTTCTCGGCTTACCTCTACCCATGGTTACCAGCACCCCCAGCAGTGGAGAGAAATTATGGGTTACAGAAGGGCCCAATCGTAGGACTCAAGGAAGCCACTGGGTGCTGCAAGCGAACACAGTGTGTAGCCTGTGCACCACAGAGCTTGGGGATCTGTAGATTGTTGTGCAAACCGGGCGATATTCAACTGGTGCGCTACAAAGCAATGTCCCTCTTCTATGGGTTATCGTTGTGGTGGCGTGGTAATGCGCACTGCTGAGCCAGTGTATCCCTTAGTGGAGGCAGTAGTGTTTATGCGGCATCTACAAGCTAGTTAGCGTATCACAAGAGCATGTGGTAATCTGCTAGACTGATCCCTTCCCCCAGACTAGCTCATACCTAGATCTGATGAGGTCCAGCCCTATTTGATGCACCTAAGAATCCACGTGAACATAGTAGGAGAGCTCACTGACATTCGAGAGGCAAGGGGGCAGCGTCACCTATGCCACATCACAGCTGGTACAACGGTTCACCTGATCTTACTGCCACCCAGTCAACAATAGAGTCCGAGCTGCCAGACTCATTCAGGTTTGCACATATAAATGAAATACCTCCGTAGTAGATGACGTCGCTTATAGGAACCAGAGCAGGATGAAGGGGTTATAGCGGCAGTCGTCCCATGTAGAGGCCGGGTCGTGAGGAGAACTCCGTCTAACCCCCGGTGGGGGTCCTATGTTCCTTATGGGCTGGAGCACTGACCATGTACACTTGTGGCCGCGGGGGGGGGGGGAAGGGAGGGCAGTGCAGAATGGTGTCCAAGCAATGCGTTCCCCACTAACTCTCCGCAGCCGTCAACTTGGTTCCGCTGCTTACATGGGCCAAACTATAGAGTCACCAACAGATCCGAATATTAATTCAGTGCCCCAGCTCTAATGTCCACTGAGAGCTCGCTGTTCTGGGGGTGAGGGAAAAAGGAAGGCACAAGATGTTCGTCGGTCTACAAGCACCCACAACAGAAAGGCCGTGTCTCTGAGAGGTACTGGCACACACTCCACGTACCTCGGCAGCTACAATGATGAGGGTCACACTGGCGGTCTCAGGCAGGTTCCAGCCAGGACTCTGTCAGTGGGAAGCGCAGATGTCGTGCAGGAAGGCCCACAGACCAGGGGTCGGAGCAGTCACAGCAGCCGGCCTCATTCACACGATGTTCAGCCAGTCCCCAGGCCAGCCCGGGGCAGACGAGGCTCCGCCCCGAATACAGGCCCCGGGACGAGCCGGAAAGTCAACTGTGCTCTGCCACCAATATGGGCCAAAACTATGAAGACTTCAGCAGAACTGAACACTGACACTGAGCACCAGCTACGGTGTTCTGGATGATAACGCTGCTCTGGAGGGGGGGAGGTGAAATGGAGACACAAGATGTCAGCTGGTCTACAACCGCCCACAACCACCATCCAGTAGAGCGAGGGCACGCAGACACAGCAGGGGACCCCGCCACCGATACGTGGCGCAGCCCCGTGGACATAGAGGGCCTCCCACCGCTAACAACGGCAGGCCATCCGTCTTAGAGGGACTGGCGGTCCACGTCCCTCGACATCAGCGGCTGCGAGGACCACAGAGGCGATCCCGGGCGTCTTCCAGCCAGGCAAGACCCAGACAGCAGAAAGCGTGGATGTCGCGCGGAAAGGCCCCAGTATGGGGGCTTTGACAGTTGCAGCAGCCAGCCTCGGTATCCCGCAGCCCAGCCAGTCCACAGTCCAGCCCGGGGCTGACGAGGCTCTGCGCCCACACCAGGCCTCAAGACGCGCCGGAGAGCGCTGCCGTCCAGTTGTCAGCGCTCCTGATAACCCCCAGAGCCGGAGAGCGTGGTAGAGGAAGCCAGTCAATGGGAACGAGTGTTCAGCCATGCAAACAGCTTTCCAAGAAGGCAGGGAATGTCGGATGACATGCGGATAAGGTGCCCCGGCCTGGAGCTCGTCGCTTAAGCCACCACCATCTTGGGCTGCAGGCCACCCCCCCCCCACAGGCTTATTTTCTAACCTGTTTTTAACCTGTTGACAGTGAATCCTATTCTCTCTAATTCCTTAAGGACTTGCTTCTGGTCCCATATTTAGGGTTTATTCGCTGTTTTGCTTGTCACCCTGGAGACAAGGGATGCCCATTATCAAATTTCCCTTCTTCTTGTTCCAAACTAATTAGATTTCATTTTCAGTAATTGGTGTTTGTGAGAAATGAGGCACAGGTCAACACGAAAATAACCTGTGCTCAACCCTCTGGTAGCTCAGCAAAGAGCAATCAAGCTTAATCTGGTGGCAATGTGTGAATTATTTGTGCAACACTTCAAACATTAATAAAGTGAAAACACCACACAAAATGATCCCATACCAGCCTAGAAACAGAGACTTATTTTGAATAAATAAAACAAGATCAAAACAACAAAAATCTTATTGGTAGAATCAGAGATATGCAATTGTAAAGATGTCAGTGAAAATAGCACCAAAAAGCACAAAGTGCCAACAGTGGATATATGGTTGTGCCAGATCGGGACACACTCACAAGTTCATGCGGACAACGCTGGAGCACTGGCCAGCTACAGGGACCCAGTTAGGCTTGATGAACAAAGTATCTTCAATCCTGATGCTCGGCCTGCACGGCATTGTATTGCGAGTCTTCACTTTGTATGCTGTCAATTCCAATTAAGCTGTGTGGCGAGACTTTTTGATGCTGTGCGTCGCTATGTGTTGGTTCCTGTGAGATGTGTGACATAGATGGTGGGGCTTGTGTATTTTAGCTCTTGAGACAAACTTTCCTTTTTTACTTGTGTGCCCTAATCATGATTCAGATATTCTGCACTGTTATGCTCACCTCCTTCCAGCTGTTTATATGGTTCTCTCTAAGTCTCTGAAACCATGCTCAAAACTCCTCCGCAATGATCTAATTGAGTGCCTAAACCCTTCATGCTCCTCTGCCATTAAACATGATTTAAACTTCACACTATTCAGCAGGTCCTAATGTGCAGTTTGTCTGCTGCTGTGCTGGTGTGTTTAAGAACCTGACAAAGGCTCCCCTACACAATTCACTCATTACAGCAGTGTGCTATCAGCTCTGCCAGTGACTTCTAAGCCTCTGATCGAATTCGCTGTAAGCTGTACTACTAGTAGACTTTAGGGTCCAGATTTACAAAGATTTTGCATTGGGTTTGTGTTTTTTTTATAACGCAGATGTAACACAAATTCCACATCCGTATTTACAAGCCAACGAGTGTGTTAGTTGGTAACCAAAATAATGCAACACAGTGCAATGCACAGTCTTGCATTACTATGCCTCAAGAGGGTGTCCATATGTGGTGCATGGGCGTTCCGGACTTCTACTCATTAATTTTTCACACAAATCTTTATCTACGAAGAATTGTAGGCATGGACTTTGCAAACATTCTGCACCCCCCTGTGGCAGGCATAAAGATGAGAAATTTTTTCATTCTTTCTACAGCACATATATAAAGAGGAAAATGCTTAAAGCACAGTTCTTGTATGAGAAAGGATCCCATCCTGCACAAAAACTATTGGGATCACAACACAGACACCCTTGCACTATGGCACAAGGGAGCCTGCATTGGCACATGGCTTCCAAAATTGTTCCAGTGAGATAGCAGAAGTGCACCACTTTTTAAATGACATGGCACCGTTCTACTCTCTCCCATTCTTGCAGCGCAGCAGGGCAACTTTAATCCCCCTACACTTAGTGTCAGTGGCTTCCAAGCCATTGAAATAAATCCACACCAATGTCCTGTCCAGGCTTTGATAAAATAAACTCCTACACTGCTAAACAAAAGTGGACTCCAAGCCTTTGGACAAAGCCCTTACACTGCTTCAAAGGAGTGCATAAGCCTTTGATTCAATCATCTTCCTCTGGTGTACCAAAGATGCAATCAAGGTTACTAATTTGTATTAGGTAAATCTGGGAAAACTTCAGATTCCATGCTACTGAGCGAGGGAGTGAGTGCAGAGGGCACCTCCTGTATTTTAACAGCTATTTAGGAGTTTTTCTCAACACGAATATTACTTGGTTAAAAAATAGAGCATAAAGGGGTTTTATGATGCATAATTTTCAGCTGTATTGATGAACAAAAAGGCATGCCTCACAGCATTAAAAAGTGGACTACAATTCTTCCTTCAAAAATCATCAGAATATTATTCCTGCTTACTAGTGAAGCAGTGCGCCTATTATAAACCCTTTCCTTACAACACTAACCCAGAAAACCCTTACACCATTTATTCATCTGTGGGGCCTATAACACCGAAACACACATTCACTCAGTTTTCTGGATCAGTGATAAGTAGACGAGCTGCAAGACGTACGGGGTACCTTGTTCAAATCTTTTACCTAAATAATAAAACTATACACATTATATACATTTGATTTTGGAATTGTCGGTTCTAAACATCAAGGTACTCCGCTATTTTGGTCGATGGACCAACTAGTAGGAATCAGTTGATGGTGATTAAGTCCAGCTCAAACACAATTAAAACCTTTTAACATGTTATTGTCATAACTTTAATTCTAATAAAGCAGACTCAGCTTTGAGTTAGCATGAAATTTCATCTAGATTCATTGAATTGAATAAATTGAATAAGTAAATTTTACTGACAAATATTCTAGACATTATTTTCATATGCATTTAAGTAAAGATTAAATAAGAATGGAAAATACTCATTACCCTTGGCCTTAGGGCGATGACGAGAATGATTCACCAGAACATGAATCGAAGATCACAGGATAGGTTCCCAATACTGACTCACTGTACCTCTAACCTCCTCGGAAGTATTCCCTCGCAGGATAGAATCCTGCGACGGTCTCATTCCTTTTCCCCATCAACGTTCGAAGTCTAAAATTTGACAAAGTCTTTTCAGCATCAGAAGGAATAATCGTCTCAACAGACAGCGTGTTGTGTTGAATAGATCGATGTAGAATAAGCGAGTCGAAAAGCAAAAAGATCTCCGTGTCATTGTAAGCACATGCTCTTTTATACCATTTACACTAACTTGCTATACCTAAATTTTGAAACTTGTAGGGGCTACATTCATTCTGATTGGTCCATTTGAGGTGTGGTGATGGTCACCTCACTGTCCTCTTTGCTCGAACCGGTTCCGCAAACAGTCCATTCATTCAATAGTTCTTGTGATTCATCAAGTCCAAATGTTCTTTAACTTTGTTAATATATTTGCAACATTATTCGACAGTCATGAATTAGTTCATCTTCTGGAGTTCGAGTCTCCCGTCTGTTCCCATGCATACATGCTGAACTCTTGGCACAACTCTTGTGTTAGGTCAGACTGGCCTTGACATCTCTCACTCCGGGCATGCACGGGGACCATCTTTATTCTGCGCACGCAATCACGTCTCTCTGCAGTGGCCATTTTCCATACGAGGCCTAGCAGGCCCAAACGGAACTAATATGAAAACAACATAGCAGAAATTAGGCATAAGAAATAAGCCCTTCTGTTTACCACCCACCATTCTAATGACCCGTGTTAGGTGTTGCCTAGCATAATCGACATTTAAAGCCATTTTACTTACCTTCTGCATTCTTTGCCACATTATAATTCTACTGCAAACGTAATTCATGCAATTTACGTCTATTTACAACACAAATCACAAACCTATGTTAATTTAATTTCACACATGTAAATAAATTAGATTTTTGCAAATGCCAGTTAGTTTCCCGCGTGTAGTGTCTAATTAAAGGTAAATTTGTTGATTAATACATGCATTCAAACACTTAGTAATTTTAAAGTTATGAGGTCATTAACTTCGAAGGGGGGTACAAAAAATGTTGTATTTCCCCTGATCCATCAATTCCCCTTTGGTGATGTTTAATATCACCACAGAAACCATCTCTACCAATTTATCAGAAATCGTGTTTCTTGTCCTTTTCATTTGTTAGCTTAAACAATTGTATTCTTCACATTCTGTCTCTTAGACTTGTTGTATATATTCTCTTTAAATTCTTCTAATTAAATTTCTCCCATTTCTTGTTCTCTTTGTTTATTAATCTCAATTTGTCTTCTTACTTTATTTTCTCTTTTTCTTTTTCTAATACATACACATGCTAATCTCAACATCAATGTCATTAATATTACTATTGTCACTGGTATTAGTATTTTCCCAACTAATGAACTACCTATTTCTGCAAACCATCTCTTTACTGAGGAAAAACTCTTACCAAGTTTCTCCAAAGCACCATCAACCTCCAGTGGGGTAACTTCTTCATGCAATTTAGTAATATTCTTTATATACTTTTGTATATTCTGACTTTTATCTGGAATGTAAGTGCAACAATGTTGTTCCTTCAGCATTCCACATACTCCTCCCTCTTTTGCCAAAAGAATATCAAGAGCAAGTCGATTTTGCATCACCATAGCTCTCATGGCAACCATCTCGGTATTTACCATTAAGTATCCTCCAGCAGTATTGGTTGATAAACGATCTACTATTGTGGACAATTTCCGAATCTTATATGCACTAAAAGATATACCCACTGCTGGTATCAATGCTCCAAAAATGTCACCTATTATCTCTGAGAAACGTTCCCTTCTTCTATGTGTTAGTGGTTTACCTATCTCATGAGTTCCTCTAGTTCTCCTACCTACATGAAATATCTTTGGAAAGACCAGGCCTAGATAAAATGTTCCGTACCAATGGTCCGACATCCTATAATAAGCTTTGTTCCCACAAATAAAATAGATCCCTGGGACTACTGGATCTTTTCCTCCTTTGAATCCCCATCCCCCTATAATTCTGTGTGTATCTCGGCATTCACTAGCACCCACGAAATAGTTGTCATATATAGTGTTATCTCTATGAATGCACAATTTCCCTTATTGTGGTAAATCTAACCCTATTGCTACATTAGTTGCACTCTTATCATAACTTCCTCCCTCAAAACCCCAAGGAGGTGTTTTCATGTTTTCTCCGGTTACCTCTCTTTGAAACTTAACCCTTCTATCCTCTACCATGTCTAAAAATACTTTTTCTTCTTTCCTTAATCTACAACTAAGATTGTGTCTAAATGCATAGTCTAATGTTAATTCTTTTGTTTCTAAGAAAAATTCTTCAAGAACTTTACCAGGCTTCACCTTGTTTAGTTCAGGAACTACAGAAATTTTAGCAAAAACAGAATCCATATCAGTATAATAATATTCTAATTTGCCTGTCGTGTAAAATAAACTAGCCAACACACTGCAAGTTATTCCATACGTCAAAGGAAGGTGATGATATGTTACACCCTCGGACACAGACGCAGGTAACTGCATACAGACATAACAATCCCTAACATCCATTGTCTCTACATATTCATATAAAAGCTTTGTAAAAACGTTCTTAGAAAAATCATTTATTGACCTGTCTCTATGAGTCTCAGTATTATCTATCAGTGTTGCAGTGTTCTTTGTATCATGTGCCTTATCACTATTCGTTTTATTGTTCATCCCAGATGTATTTTCTGCAGTTAACCTAAGTGGAATAATTTTTGCTAAAATGAACCAAATAAGCATCAGTAAACCTGTACAGTAAAAACACATTCTACACCATCTGTGTAGAAACCTACGCCTAGAACTTCTATTTTCATTCTCTGCCATGGTAAACTATAATCTAAGATATGTACAGAAAAATGTATCTCTCCACACTCAAAAATATGGCATTTGAACCAACTGCCCTTAGCGCACTATTTGGTCCTTCAAACTTTTCTTTGATTTTGTCAGTTTGTCTTCATTCTGGTTTCTTTAGTCTCTTCAGGATGGGCACAGTTCACTCTCACCCTCCTGTTTACAATTTTCGTTTGGGTTTTCTTGACTGCTATCCACCTCTTCGATGTCAGGCAGTGCTATGTAAGTCCATTCAGGTGATTCGTATTTCAGATTAGGTCTTTTTACTCTTTTCGGTCTCTGCAATTGTCCTTTATCCAAATTTATCTGATTTCTTTGACTTATTTCATTCACTTGTTCTTCCTTGTCTTGGTTCAAATTTATTATTTTATGTCTTAGTCTTTTACTCCCGTCGGGCCAATTGTCTCCTTTTCTTGGCCTTTTCAGTTCAGTCTCTGTTTCTCCTGGTTCCACTCTCCAAGCTCTCTCTCTTGGTCCTCTCCTTTGTCTTATTTCTTCTTCACTTTCTTCCGATTCTGTTTCAGATCTCACTTCACTTTCTTTAACTTTGAACTTTATGATCTCTGATTCTCCGTCTGATTTTTTATTTTCTTCTGTTGTTTCAATTACCTCTGACGGAATTTCTCCAAAACTTGTACTTGGTTGTTCAGCATCACTGTGAATTATTTCTGTCTCTCCTGGTTCAAAATCAATTGTCTGGCTTTCAAAGTTTTCTGTTTGCTTTTCAATGTCCTCAGTTTGTCTTTCACCAGACTCAGATTGTTTGGTTTCAGATGTCGAACTGGTGCCTGATATTTCTAGATGTCGATTTACAGGTTGATCTCCAGGATCTGGAACTTTAATGGTATGACTGGCATGAATCCAATTTTTCACACCTGCACACTTTACTGCTGTGGTAGTCATCAAGATCACTTGACGTGGTTTATCCCAGCGAGTAACCAGGCAATTTCTTCTTCTGTGGACTTTTAAGCGAACGCAATCTCCCGGACTCAGATCATGAGCTGGGTTTCTCTCAAGAGTGATCGCATCCGGTCCAACCTGATGAAACACACAATGCACCACATCAGCCAATCATTTGCAATAGTCCAGAATAAGATCATCAGTTATAGTCAGCAGTTTGTTGACAGGTACGAATGCTTGTCTCATTACTTGTCCCATTATTATTTCATGAGGACTCAAACCTGTTTTTCTGTCTGGTACGCTCCTCATGCTCATGAGCACAAGTGGTAGGGCATCTGGCCATTTGAGTGCTGTGGCTAGACACATTTTCCCTAGCCTATTCTTGATTGTACCATTTACTTGCTCAACCACCCCAGAAGCCTCTGGTCTGTAAGCACAATGCAGCTTTTGTTGAATGTCTAATGCTTCACATATCAGCTGGATAACTTCATTTTGGAAATGAATTCCTCTATCTGTTTCTATCATTACTGGAAAACTATATCTAGGAATGAATTCTCTCAGTAGGAGTTTTGCTACAGTAACTCCATCATTCTTTCTTGTCGGATATGCTTCCACCCAACGAGAAAACAAACAGACGACCACCAGGACATACCTCAGTCTGTTACTCGAGGGCATTTCAATTAAATCTATTTGCATTCTGGAAAAAGGACCTCCTTCACGTCCTATTGTTCCCAAACTCACCACTGTTTTCCTTCCAGGATTCAACTGTTGACATATAAGACATCTTTGACAAAGACTTTCAGCTATAGCCCTAAATTTTGGGTTGTACCAAGTTTGTTTAAAAAGTGTGATCATTGCATCTCTACCTATGTGTGCCTGTCCATGGTATATCCGTGCCATGTTAGAGATTATGTTATCAGGCATAACTGGTCTTTCATCCCTGTAAACCCAAACTTCATCTTCCTCTCTTCGTACACAGCCTGATTTTATCCAGATCTCTTTTTCCTCATCACTTGCTTCTTCCTGCAATTGTCTCACTTCTTCCCACATTTCAATTGTGTTAGTAAACATCAAAGGACATGAAACATGTTCTTTTTCCCTCCTCCAATTCATTGAGGTCATATGTCTGGCACAATATTGAGCTATCTCATCCGCAAATGTGTTGCCCTCTGTAATGTAATCATCTCCATTCTTTTGTGCAGCACATTTCACTACCGCAATTTGTTTAGGCAGCTGTATTGCCTCAAGCAAAATTTTCACAAACTCACCATTCCTGATTGGAGATCCCTAAGAAGTCATGAATCCCCTCTGGGACCAGATCTGTCCGAAATCATGTACCACTCCGAAGCCATACTGGCTATCCGTGATCACAGTGATTCGGAAAATTCTTCCCAGTTTGCAAGCTCGAATCGGAGCAATCAGCTCAGCAACTTGGGCTGAACGTATTCCTCTCAAACAAGATGCTTCCATTATGTCTGCCACCGTACATACAGCATATGCAGCACTTAAAATTCCTTCTTTCATTCTCAAGCATGATCCATCCACAAACATCACATAATCTGACTCTTCCAAAGGTTCATCTCTGATGTCAGGGCGGGGCTTTGTGCAGAACTCAAGTACATCCAAGCAATTGTGATCAACGTCATCTTTGACCTCTGCATTTACTGCATCAGGCAATAAAGTGGAAGGATTCACACTTATGCATCTCACAATCGTTACGTTGTCTGCACCCAAAATCACCTTCTCATACCTGGTTAATTGGCTGTGTGTCATGAACTGGGTTTTTGTTCTGGTCAGAAGGATTTCAACTGAATGTGGGACATATACCTTTAAAGGATCTCCCATCACAATGCTTTCACTCTATTCCAGACTCACACAAGTGGCTGCTACTGCTTTTAGACATCCAGGCAATGCTTTTGCTACCGGTTTCAGAACAGCTGAAAAATATGCTATTGGCCGTCTCATTCTTCCATGCCTTTGTACTAGTACTGAAAGTGCACATCCATCTCTTTCACTACAGTACAACTCAAATTCTTTCTCATAATCTGGCATTCCCAATGCTGGGGCTTCACACAACCTATTTCTCAGTTGCTCAAACGCTTCCATCTCTTCTTCATTCAACACAATTGGATCTTTTACATCACTTTTTGTCAATCGCTGTAATGGTTTTGCAATCAATGAAATTCCATTTATCCACTGTCGGCAATAACCAACCATTCCAAGAAACATTCTCACCTCTCTCTGTGTCATTGGGGCTCTCATTCCTTTGATAATCCTGATTCTTTCTGTTGTTACTTTTCTTATCCCTTTTTCAATCTTATGACCTAAATACTGTACTTTTTGTTGACAGAACTGCAGCTTAGATAGGGACACCTTATGTCCTCCTTCTGCTAAATGATTCAACAATGCGATTGTGTCAGTAATGCATGCCTCTTTGGTCCTTGATGCCACCAATAGGTCATCAATATATTGAACCATAACAGATTTCTCAGGCATTTTCAGACTTTCTAGTGTTTTCTTTAGAATCTGATTAAAAATGGAAGGACTTTCAGTATACCCTTGAGGAATTCGGCACCATGCCAAAATACGCTCGTCAAACCGGAAGGCAAATAATGGCTGGCTATCAGGGTGTAATGGAATTGAGAAAAATGCATGGTGCAAATCAATAACTGTGTACCATTCTGCATCATGAGGAATTTGATACAATATTACAGCAGGGTTTGGTACATTTGGACAACAAGGAACAACAATTTTATTCACCTTTCTCAGGTCCTGTACTATCCTATAGGTTCCATTTGGCTTTTTTCAATCCCATTATAGGTGAATCACTTGGACTACTCATTATTTCTCTCAGAATCCCTTGTTCAATTATTTTATCAATCACAGGTTTTATTCCTTCAATAATTTCTGGTGTCAATTTGTACTGTGGGGTATTTGGGTAAATTGCTTCTTCTTTTACAGTAATTTTTAAAGGATCAATTTCTTTCATTAGACCAATATCTTCACCCGTAAAATCCCATACATCAGTCTTCACTATTCCTTTTAATTCAGTAGGGATTTTCTCTGCATCAAACACAGGAAATGTATCACATTCTTCTGGTTCAAGTGCTGTCATAGTCATTTTAAACAGAACATCATCATCTGATGTCTGAAAAGCAATACCATCTGGGGTACAGTAGATGGTGCAGTTCATTTTACAAAGTATATCGCATCCAAGTAAATTTACAGGACTGCAATCGCACACTACAAAACGGTGCATTTCTTTAAAGGGACCAATTTCCACTTCTACTGGTTTTGTAGGAGGAGCTTTAATTTGTCTGTTGGATACACCTACGACTTGGATAAATTCTCCTGAGAGAGGCAGGTTTGCAATTTCAACTGATCTAACAGTAGAACGGGTAGCACCAGTGTCCACAAGAAAAGTAACATTTACACCATTCACCTTTCCATCCACAAATGGACCTGACTGATCTACCTCTAGAGTTGCGCCAAGCACGCACTCCTCTTCCTCTCCTAGGCACCGTCATAAGCTTTCATCCGATTAATTTCCATCCGGCTGCAACCAATACTGTGAAACGGCAGCTGCGCGCGGCAATTTCTTTACCTGCTCTCCACCGTAGAATCCTGCCTCTGCACTGTATCTTTGAGGATTTGCACTCTTTGGGAGAGGTGGCTGCGGCACCTGACTCTGTTGAGTAACTACCTGTTGCTGTGGCCGTGGTTGGTAACTCACCTCATTCTGCACTTGTGGATTTAATGATTTATTCTCTGTATTAACTTTTGGAGGTAATTTACACTCGTTTTTTCGAATGCCCTAATTTTCCGCAATTATGACATGGCCATTTCTTTTTAGCTTCTTCTATATTTATCTGACCGTTTCCTTTACCAATGTTTGGTTTCATTTTTGTCTGCCCTGCTTCATTAACCTGGTTAATTATCTGGGCTTCTTGCTGTTCTGCAACCTTCACCTGTGTCCACATTGCCTTTTCTTTGAGCTTACGTTGTCTGGCTTCAATGTCATCACTACAATATTTTGCATATCTTAGTACCTCATCCACTGTACTAGACTGCCAACACAACATGTGCTGTTTAATCATTTCACTTATTTCAGGTCTCAAACCATACACAAATCGGTATACAAAGTGACTCATGTCTTTTTCACTCAGATTCTCATATCCACTATACTGTTTAAAAACTAGAAGCAACCTTTCATAATAAGCATGCACAGACTCCTTAGGTTCCTGAGTTGTTCTATCAATCTTTACCCAATCTGTTTCTCTCTGAGGAATCTTATTCTTCAGAAATGTGATTACCTGCTCACATTTTCTCATTACTTCTGGACCTGGGGCTCCTGTTTTTACATCTCTAGGATATTCTTCCTTTGGCCAATTGATTGTGATTTTACATTCTGTCCACAAATCAGCAGGTACAGCAATCTCAAACAATCCATCTAAATCTTCCCACAATACCTTTGAAACCTTTACAAACCTTTCCACTTGTCTATACCATTCTACAGGCTTTTCTCTCAATCTTGGAAAATCATTTGTTAATGACAGTATAGCCTGTCTGGACCATGGGACATGTACATAATCTCCTGCTGGAATTTCTCTCATCAGACATTCTACTACTATTGTTTCTTTTTCTTTTACTGGGAAAGCTAATGTTGCTTTATCAGCCATACCTTCTTTTCTCCTTATCCACCTAATTCTCTATTTGTCTACATCTCCCCATTTACTCAGTAACACAATTAGTTCTTTTATCTGTGTTAACCGTCCTGAAGTGTTCAGGTTTTCTATATCCTTTGCACTAAAATCTACTCTGTAAGGTTTCTGTAATCCTCTAACTTTTGCAAAATCTACTCCCAATTCATTTGCTGTTTCTTCCAGTTTTTCATGCAAATTCCTAGCTCTCCAAGTAATACTTTTACAAATAAACATCAATTCATCATCCTGATATGTTTTTAACCAATCTGTACCAACAGTCCCTAGAATCAGTTCTTCCATGTCTATTTTTAATCTAACCACATCCAAAGGTTGTGATTCTGTATCTCTCTTCTGCAAATTCTTGACCCACTCATTTAATTCTTCCGCAGTTGGACCCACAGGGGTCTTATTTAAATCTACTCTATTCACACCTTTCTCTGGTGTTTCAGTTGCTGAATCAGCTCCCATAGGAATTTTATTTATTGGACTCTGATTTATTGTCAAATCCATAGGTGGAGTTAATCTAACCAAATCTTTTATCTCCCTAACTTCAAGATACATCTTTTCTTGTACTTTTTGCATACTGGAATTTAAGGGAATCATTAAGGAATGTTCATCTATCTTTTGATTTTCAAATACTGGTATCACTGGACCTATAGTTACGGGTATAGTTACAGCTTCTACATTCTTTGTCAATTCTTTTATCTTTTCAGCCATTTCTTTTGCTGTTCTTACTAGTTCAGACGCATTATGATTATCAGGTTCTACAGTCTGTGTTATTTTCTGTCTATTAAATGGACTACTTATTTCAGAATATCATTCTGGGTTTTGATTCATCACAGTTTCCATTGGCGGTACATTTGGTGTCACCACCACAGAATTCTGTTGGTATGGAGGGGGTCTTTTATTTAATATGTCCTCCAGCAACTCATCATCTGTATCACTGGCTCCATACCCACAACTTTCTGGTACTGAATGCTTCTTTTTCTCTGTACACCTTTTCCCTACTACTTCTTCAGCTGTTCTAGCAGGAAACATACCATCTGTCATATTAGCGTACCGCCATCGTCTCATCCTGTCTTCATGACTCAAACCCCATACTATTCCAGAAATAAATCCATAATCCTTTGTACCTCTGTGTCTCTCTCTATCATACATCTGATTGTCCCATTCACCTAGGGCTACAAACTGAGTCGGTCTAGGTCTTGGTTCAAGTCTCATCATATTGCTTATTAAATTTCGAAGTACAGCTGTGCTAAACCAACCAACTTCTGGAAATGCCAATGCTCCATCATTGTGAGTATATTTTGCCCAATTTTCCAACCAAATACAAGTATGATAACCATATTTCAACATCACAAACCATGCTGGTGTCTTCGGTGGAGGTAGCACTTCTCCCTCTCTCGTTATAATCTTTTTATCTTTCTTAAAAAGGTTCTTGAATTTCATAAACCTTGAAGGTTTCTCTATCTCTGGTCCATCGTAATAAGCTATATTTCACAATTATTTGCCGAAACAAATGCACACAACTCTCCTTTAGTCTGCTCGACCATTCTATCCTATCCCAGCCTGAATCATACTAACGCACCAATCGGAAAGCTTTACGTCACTCTCACACTGACCTATTCCAACGCAAAGCACACTAATGCACCAATCAGAAAACTTTACGTCACTCTCACACTGACCTGTTCCAGCGCGAATCACACTAATGCACCAATCAGAAAACTCTTCGTACCTCCACAACTGACCAATCCCAGCGCAGTTCTCGTTAACATCAGCACTACTCCTGCTGACCCCTCCTTTACAAAGTTATCGGCACTGTTTTATAACTCGTTGATTTGACAAAATCGGTTAATTACGACATAAAACACATTTCCATTGTCCGTTTCTCTAAACAAAGAGATAGTTTCTTCAAACATGCAAGAATACCTGTTTTGTTCAATAAGCGTAGCACTTCCCTCTACCTTACCCTTCTCTCAAGCAAGAGGTAAACCCGCTACTCTGGGGATAAAACACATGTGGAGACTATACTGCTCCTGAGAATTAAGGCCAGAGTTTCACAAGAAAACCTGTTGCTATTCCACTCAACACAATTCACACATGAGTTTCCCTATCATAACACAGTCCTGTTATCACCAAATTGAAATCAGACAATGCACAATTCCATGTGACTTCTCTTGTCACACAAATCCACTTCCTACTTCCCGGAAGCTTCAAATTCCGACTACATATAACGTAGCACGTACTCAACATAGAGTGTTAAACATAGAAATTAATAATCAATAATCAATAATCCCCTAAACTGACCTATAGAAACCATAACTCTGCTACCAAGAAAAACTGATGCAGCGCGGCTATTATAAACCCTTCCCTTACAACACTAACCCAGAAAAAACCCTTACACCATTTATTCATCGGTGGGGCCCATAACACAGAAACACACATTCACTCACTTTTCTGGATCAGTGATAAGTAGACGAGCTGCAAGATGTACGGGGTATCTTGTTAAAATCTTTTACCTAAATAATAAAACTATACACATTATATACATTTGATTTTGGAATTGTCGGTTCTAAACATCAAAGTACTCCACTATTTCGGTCGATGGACCAACTAGTAGGAATCAGTTGATGGCGATTAAGTCCAGCTCAATCACAATTAAAACCTTTTAACATTTTATTGTCATAACTTTAATTCTAATAATCACAGACTCAGCTTTGAGTTAGCATGAAATGTTATCTAGATTCATTGAATAAATTGAATAAGTACATTTTATTGACAAATATTTTAGACGTTATTTTCATAAGCATTTAAGTAAAGATTAAATAGGAATGGAAAATACTCATTACCCTTGGCCTTAGGGCGATGATTAGAATGATTCACCAGAACATGAATCGAAGATCACAGGATAGGTTCCCAATACTGACTGACTCTCCCTCTAACCTCCTCGGACGTATTGCCTCCCAGAATAGAATCCCGCAACGGTCTTGTCCCTTTTCCCCATCAACGTTTGATGTCCAACATTTGACAAAGTCTTTTTAGCATCAGAAGGAAAAATCGTCTCAACAGACAGCGTGTCGTGTTGAATAGATCGATGTAGAATAAGCGAGTCGAAAAGCAAAAAGATCTCCGTGTCATTGTAAGCACATGCTCTTTTATACCCTTTACACTAACTTGCTATACCTATATTTTGAAACTTTTAGGGGCTACATTCATTCTGATCAGTCCATTGGAGGGGTCGTGATGGTCACCTCATTGTCCTCCTTGCTCGAACCGGTTCCACAAACAGTCCATTCATTCAATAGTTCTCGTGATTCATCAAGTCCAAATGTTCTTTAACTTTGTTAATATATTTGCAACATTATTCGACAGTCTTGAATTAGTTCATCTTCTGGAGTTTGAGTCTCCCATCCGTTCCCATGCATTCATTCTGAACTCTTGGCACAACTCTTGTGTTAGATCAGACTGGCCTAGACATCTCTCACTCCGGGCATAGGCCACACACTCGTGACTGGAACTTCCACTCTGCTCATGCGCGGGGGCCATCTTTATTCTGCGCACGCAATCACGTCTCTCTGCAGCGGCCATTTTCCAAGCGAGGCCTAGCAGGCCCGAACTGACCTAATATGAAAACAACATAGTAGAAATTAGACATAGAAAATAAGCCCTTCTGTTTACCACCCACCATTCTAATGACCCGTGTTAGGTGTTACCTAGCATAAGCGACATTTAAAGCCATTTTACTTACCATCTGCATTCTTTGCCACATTATAATTCTACTACAAACGTAATGCATGCAATTTACGTCTATTTACTACACGAATCACAAACCTATGTTAATTTAATTTCACACGTGTAAATAAATTAGATTTTTGGATGCCAGTTAGTTTCCCGCGTGTAGTGGCTAATTAAAGGTGCATTTGTTGATTAATACATGCATTCAAACAGTTAGTAATTTTAAAGTTATGAGGTAATTAACTTCGAAGGGGGGTACAAATATTTTTGTATTTCCCCTGCTCCATCACTAGCAGGAAGGAACTTTATGTGCTCCTGAAATGTATTTACCTGAACAGGCCTAAAGCAAGAGTGTGTCATCAGCCAATAGATATTATTCGATAAACTCTGGACAAACAGAGTGGTAGGAGAGGTAATGAATCCAGATTAAAGTATCCAGGAGGAATGTCTACAAAGCTGTCCGCTTCCATTCTGCAGTATGCACACCAAAGGAATTGTTCACCTTGTAGGTCAAGCCTAAACAGCGCTTGCGCTGTAGGTGATCTGTTGTATCTACTTTGTGGAGTTTGACTCCACCTTTGCTTAGGATTGGCTTATCTGTGTGTTATTTACAAATGCCAGTGTGGTAATGGCTGATGGGTGTTGCATGTCCCACCTTTCCATACAAGTTAACTCCCATGAAGTACTGCTGCAGGAGTGAGCAGCGGTGCGCATTCTGCTTGCATGCCTTTATCTTGTTGATGAAGTTTGCTTCCGCCTGAACGCGCTTTCGGCGCAAAATGCATTCAGCCGATGTGAGCCTCTTTTAAAAATATATTTAAGTCCCTGCCTTACCTCCCCAGGGATCACAGCATATGTAGAGTTGTTGCAGAGCCTTCCACATTGAAATGGTTGTTGTAGAGGTTGCCGAAGAGGTGGTTCAGTGTTTATCTCTAGGCAGATCCTGCCATGCCAGTTGTTGCCTGAATGCTGATTATGCATGCCTGCCTCTGCTGGATAATCGGCATGTCTTGCAAACAACTGCTTCCATCTGGCGGCCCTGCCTGATTCTGTTCCTGATGAAGCTGACAATATGTTTTGTTTTTAAAGAGAAGCCATTACTTGACTGTGAATACGCTTGGAGCACCTCCTACAGATCATGTGATCTCAAGTGCACCGCACTTGACAGCTTCCCACTTTTATTCCAGCCCATGTCTTTATATTCTTCTTTTTTCTTTCTTAGTCGAGTGACTACACAGCGCAACTGTCGGGAAAGTATTGCAAACAACTATTTAAAATGTAGATAGATTGGCTTCGGCTTGACCCAGTGGAGTGATACTCTTTTATACCTCATGCAGTGGGCTATTCAGCCCATCATTCCGCCTTCCGGTGAGTACTTCACTGGAATGCATGTGTTTACATCGGAAAAGCACATACAGTCTTCACACAGTTTATGACATTCAGTTATTTTTAGCATATAGATTATATTCAGACAGCAGTCTTCTTTCAGGTCGAGCCTAAACAGTGCTTGTGCTGTAGGCGACTAGCCAGAGCCACCTGTTACAGCCTCGCTGGGCCTCTGTCACTGCCTTGTGCTGCTGCCTCATGCTCCTACTGCTGCTACCTCACGCTCCTCGGGCTGCTACCTCACACTCCTCCGGCTGCTACCTCACACTCCTCCGACTGCTACATTACACTCCTCGTGCTGCTGCCTTATGCTCCTAGTGCTGCTCCTTCATGCTCCTCCTGCTGCTACCCCATGCCACTCCTTCTGCTACCTCATGCCACTCCTGCTGCTACCTCATACTTCTACTGCTGCTACCTCAGGCTCCTCGTGCTGCTACCTCACGCACCTAGGGCTGCTACCTCATGCTCCTTCTGCTGCTACCTCACGCTCCTCCTGCTGCTACCTCATGCTCCTCGTGCAGCTACCTCATGCTCCTTGTGCTGCTACCTCATGCTCCTGCTGCAGCTATCTCACGCTCCTTCTGCAGCTACCTTACGCTTGTGCTACTACCTCATGCTCTTTATGCTGCTACCTCATGCTCCTTCTGCTGCTACCTCATGCTCCTCCTGCTGCTACCTCATGCTCCTCGTGCTGCTACCTCATGCACCTCGTACTGCTACCTCATGCTCCTCGTGCTGCTACCTCATGCACATCGTACTGCTACATTATGCTCGTAGTGCTGCTACCTCATGCTCCTCCTGCTGCTACCTCCTGCTCCTCCTCCTGCTGCTACCTCATGCTCCTCATGCTGCTACCTCATGCTCCTTGTGCTGCTACCTCATGCTCCTCCTGCAGCCACCTCACGCTCCTCCTGCAGCTACCTCACGCTCCTTCTGCAGCTACCTTACGCTTGTGCTACTTCCTCATGCTCTTTGTGCTGCTACCTCATGCTCCTCCTGCTGTTACCTCATGCTCCTCGTGCTGCTACCTCATGCTCCTCGTACTGCTACCTCATGTACCTCATACTGCTACCTTATGCTCCTAGTGCTGCTACCTCAAGCTGCTCGTGCTGCTACCTCATGCTCCTCGTGCTGCTACCTCATGCTCCTACCTCATGCTCCTCCTGCAGCGATCTCACGCTCCTCCTGCAGCTACCTCACGCTTGTGCTGCTACCTCACGCTCCTTGTGCTGCTTCCTCATGCTCCTACTGCTGCTGCCTCGTAGACTTCTGTTTGTATATGTGATTTAACTCACACCAATTTTGGAAGTGTTATTTAAGATCTTGCTAGTTTGTGGCCATTAACACATTTAAGCTGAATTTTCAGTGCAAAAGCTACATTCAGCGAGATTGTGTCATTATTTAGTACCAAACTCTCATCTTTTGCTAATAAATCTAACAGTGACTCATAACGGTAGAAGTCTGCCAAATAACAGGAGAGCTCTTACACAAATAGGACTGTTGCCATGGCGACTGGTAATAGCTTTTAAAATATGTATGCTTTTTTTATAGCATAACTTAAACACATTATTAAAGCCAATGGCTCTGGCTAAACACATAAGGTCTCATGGGCGAGACCGATTACATTGCAAATGCTTGTTTATTTATACATTATTTTCATCCAGGTGAGCAGCACTTCCGGGTGTTCCATTCTCTCGAGCATCAGTGTTCTGTTCTATGGGCGGCAATCGGATGTCGCAATCAAATTTTAAAAAGTTAGCACGCAGAAATGAAAGCAATCCACAAAGATCGCACGAATCATGGAATAAAAACAATTCAAAGCCCAGTCGTATCTTCTATCATGATGTCTGGCATGAACTCTTTCATGCGTCAGCCAGAACGTATCGCTTTTTCACAAGAAACAAAGCGGCAGCAATCCAGGATCAGAAAATATAGCCAAATAATTGAAATAGTCTTTGGCTCCTACGAACCATTTTGTTTGGTCAACCAGTTCGTAAAGCATCAAATTAGGAAACTCTGCATTTAAGCTCTCATCCTCTGATTCTCTTTTAAAGGGGATATTTGCATCTCCCCTTCCCGATTCCCCTGTGCGACCTGTTCCTCCATTTCACTGAATCCGGTAAAGGAAAGGCAGGAGGCTGGGGTCACCGACAGATGGCGCGCACGAGTCCTGGTTTCTCCACTTTGAATTTTCGCCTGAACAGAATCAAATCGATTTGTCTTACTTAGCCCGGAGAGCCCGAGGGATGTACGAACACTTTACGAGAGATAAATAACAATGCATAGCCTCAGCGGCCTTCTTTCATTGGAAGTCTGGAGCTATTCAGCGCGCGCTGGGCCCTTTTAAAAGATTCATTGAAAGTGAACGTTTTTCCAGACAAAAAAGCTGACCCAGGAAAAGAATGAATCAGATCAAAGTGTACTGCAGCTCGTAAAAGTCACATCACATGTATTTTTCTATGAAGAAGCGTCCGTTTATTTTGGAATTGGAATTGTCTTGCTATTGATTTTACAATGATTAAAAAAAAACACATTCAGAAGGGAAAGAGACTCCCTTGACAACCTCAGCGAACTCCAAAAACGTTCGCCATTTTACCGCTGTGCTAATTTCAAGTAATGTATTTAGGTTCCAAAACTTGACCCACGTTTACAGAACTGGGGACTTTTTTGCAACAACAAATCAGACAGGGACAAGGAAATCCGGGACCGTCTCCCCAGAAGCTGGACAAATAGCACCTTTGTTTCTGGGCTGGAGGTGGCGGTCTGTTCGGCACATAGGAAGTATGCATCGTACTTGGCCGGCCGGAAACTGCTTTGGAA
Organism: Triturus cristatus; assembly: GCF_964204655.1. NCBI lineage: Eukaryota > Metazoa > Chordata > Amphibia > Caudata > Salamandridae > Triturus > Triturus cristatus. The sequence continues at coordinate 1,150,480,101 of NC_140583.1, read as the reverse complement.
ATGCCTCCGGAGGGCTCCAGCGTTTACGGAGCCTGTTCATACGGAAAATGGTCTTGGAATCGGAGTGTACGTGTCGCTCGGGAATTGGAGACATTTGCGCATCGTACTTCGTCATTTAGATGGACCGGCACCCATAACGTGTCAGTCGGAAGGTAATGCTACGGACGGCTCTTGGGGCCTTCCAAGCGAGATCAGAATCGACCCCATAAATGTTCCTTTAGTTAGAAGTGTATTACTGAGAACATGTTCATGAATTAGCGGGCTGCCTAAGACACATCCTGAGCTGGATGCAAGCGAAGAAGCTATGCCTCAATATCAGTACACTGAAACCCACCTGCGTCATATTTCAAATGGCTTTGCTTGTCTTCCAGTCTAAAACCATTATGGAAGTATTCCATGATGCATCACCTTTGACGGTGAATTGATCATCCCAAAAAATAATTATGAATAATGCCTTCTACCTATGCCTCTTCTAAGGGATTTTTCCACTGCTCTTCCAACAATACAGCATCAAAATTGTCTTGTCAATGTCATGTGCTGACCAGTGAAATGAATTTAGTTGGGGCACCTGAGCAAAGTCTTCACTAAACTGTGTTATGCACAAGACTATGCCACTTCTTCATCTATTGAGAGACTATGTAGGCCTGATAAAAACACATCTCATGAATGCTTACTCGGCAAGCCTTTTTGGATGAATGCATATGTTGCCAACATACCATTGTAAGATAAAGGTGTATTATTCAATGAATTCACACAAACATGACCAACCGGACCGAGATTTAGGGTACTCTCTCAGTGAGAGGACTGACTTTCCAATGACCTTTTGTTTCAAGGCAACCCCATGCTGCTTTGTCCTCTGATCTATAAGACTTTGATTTAGATTTGAACTTCATATTAGTACATTTTAATGTTGAGAGCTCCATTGAAGACAATGCAGTATCTCCAGACGTATGTTGCCTGGTATAAGCTCGGAGCTTCAACAGTCCAATGGTTGTCTTCATGATTGTCCCAATTTAAGTTAGAACCTTCTACCCTTAGTGGGTGGAATATTCTAATAGCCTTATATCCCTTCTGTCTTGGGCTATACCACTGTTAAAGGCCCTCTCCCTCATTTTAGGGCTTCACCTGTGGCTCAAGCCTATAACCTGGGTTCAGGGCCTTTAACAACTGGTATATCCCTCGGCATCAGGCTATAAGGCTATAGATGCATTTGTATTTTGAGTATTCATCAATACCAGTCTGATTTATGCGTTATGTAAACTATTAACCATTAATAAAACTTCATAGTTTGAGAATTAAATGTTCTCTGTCTTTCTTGTGGAGCAAAATAAGTTTCACATTTATTGAATGTACTAAATTGTTGACCAGGCTCAATTGCGAATCTCCATCCATCCAATAGTGCTTTATGGTTCCTGAATTTGCACAAAGAGAAAGCGCTTACAGAATCGCTAAGCATTAGAAATTGTAAGTTTTCTGCAGTTTCATGGACTTCTTTGCCCTCTGCCCTACATTCAAACACAACTCTTGGTCATGTTCTTGTGAAATCATTGAAAAATAAATCTTCTCTTAAAATGGAATTTGCTGTGCTCTAAACTGCATCGAGTAACTGAACTCTAATCTGCACATTGCACTACACACAATTCTAACATTTTACAAACCTACACTTAGTACTTATGTGGCGGTCCAAGATGCCACAGTTAGATGTTTGTTAGGCTCTCAGGACTTCTCGCTATCAAAACAAGCTTCTATCAGCATCCTCTAAACTACACTGTCTTTAACAGAAGGAGATACAGGAAACAGCCTGTACTCTGCAGGTTTCTCTTGAATGACCTGTTCATTCAAACATTCTATGATTATCACAAAGAAAAGAAAACATTGCTTCACATGAGAACGAAGAAAACAGAACATCACATTATATAGAACTCCAGTATCATCTAGAAATAAAATGTTCACGTCACAAAGCAGGATGGCAAACAGTGTTAGCAATCTTAAAATTCAAGCCTACATTAGGTGTAGTCAATATAAACTTGAAGTAACATAATTTTCATTGCCTGTCTATGTGTTAATTTCGTATTAAGACAAACATTTTAATATTGGAGAAAATCTTTTGCAAGTTGAATGGCAAAGATTTTTTAATATCAGTAAAAATTAATTCCGAAAGAAAAAACATGTGGTAAGGCTGTTTTACTTTCGACTGTAGCTCATTCAGCAGCCCATTCTTTTTTTTTACACAGCTGCAACATCAGCAGTGGCCACAGAGAAAGGCTCTGCAATGTATGTGACTGGACGTCAGAATGTCAACAAAAATCTCTTCCTCCAAAATATTTTCTACAGAATATGAATCAACACAATGTCATTAAGGTAATTAAGGTAAGCATATAGGTAAATACTTATGTGGTATTCTTATTTCCATATCTATGTACCATGAGGATATAAATATCTTCAAGGTACGTAGGTATGGTCTAGGAGTAGTAAATATATATTATTTTAGATCTATTCATCTTCAAGATGAAATGGTAGTCGATATTCTGGATACAATCTTTTATAGGACAAAATATAAAGATCAATATTCTGGTAGTACACCTAGGGGCCGATTCCGATCCTGTAAAAAGGCTGTACGAATAGTCGTACGGAGCGTTTTCTCCATACGACTCGTACCAGGTAAACTCATTCTACAACCTAGGAAGTACGATTCGTACAGAAGGCCTTTTCCTGTACGAATCGTACAAAAGACCATACAGCAAAAAAATACCCACGATTCCGATCCGGAACTGCTTGTACGCGACGTCCGTACGGATTTAGGCAGCGTTGTACGGACCAGCAAGTACGATTCATACCTACAGCACTCCGCACGGCTATTTTTTTACGGGAGCCAAAAAGTGCCGGAAAAGCTAAGTATGCTGCGATGCACGACGAAAAGGGGGCCCGGTACGCGACGTACACGCCATCAACCACATCGTACGTGTCAGCATGTACGATGCGTACCCCAACATTGCATATGTACGGTGCGTACATACGCGCCATTGGGGTACGCACCGTACATAGGCCAACAGTGCATATGTACGGTGCGTATGTCCGCGCCGTACCCCAGGCATACCCCAATCTTCGCGTATGTACGGTCCGTACATACGCGAGGATTGGGGTACGCCTGGGGTACGGTGCGGCATACGCGGGTGGGGGGGTACGGTGCGGACATACGCGGGGGGGAAGCTGGGGGGGCCGTACGACTCGTACCCCGGGCTCAAGTGTACCCGGGGTAGGGGTCATACTAAGTTCGCTCCATACAGGACGTTTTCCATACGCTTGTGTATTCGGAACGCCGGTACGGATCGGACTTGTGCGCTCGGACTTCAGTTTTACAACTCGTACGTAAAACTGTCCGGGGACGTCTCGTAGACCTTTTCCCGATACGGTTCGTATGTATTTTTCTACGTACGATTCGTACGTAAAAAATACGGATACGAGTCATACGGGAAAATATTTTCCCGGATCGGAATCGGCCCCCAAATGTTGCATTACAAAAGAAGTTGGAGGAGGGTTGAATGGTGCTTAGTTGGGTGCAACATTGTTCCAGATCAGGGCATATAAATTCTCCCTACTTCCATGGATAGAGTAATTTCACAGATACACGCACATACACTCACCATACACTTGGGCCCATTTCACTAACATACACTCAGATTACTCTATAAGTACCAACCATGAGAGAGGAAACTCCTAAACACCCTGCATCTACAACAAGGTCGATAAGACCTAATTGACACCGTCTTGAGTCATGATTTAAACAACAATAATCACAATAAAGTACTCAATAATTGACCAGAAATAACCACCCACACTGTATTTAAAAATTATGATTCTTTATCTAAAATTAGTTCAATTAGAAATGCAATCAAAATAAATCATTATTCTCATAGTTACCTATTCTAGCTAAATGTCATAAGTAAGTCAGGACAGGTCTCTTAGTAGAAGTCTCCCAAGTCGCCGTCCTCACAGCATCGATCCTCACCAACGCAAGTTCAGAAAGAAGTGGCCTCAAAAATCCAAATGCAATGACCACGAACCCTCTCTAGTCTAGTATATTTATAATCAAAATTACAAAATAATAGCAACATAAAATGTTCTTGATTTCCGTTGAGCCGCTGAGCAGAGCGAGCAGGAAAGGATGTAGCATCGCTACATTTGGAAAATCTCCGCTCAGAAAAAATCACAAAAATAAAAACGGAAGAAGGAACTCAAATTTACAAATGTTTCTTTCGAAGCCGCTCTTCCTTGATATCTCTAGCAGAGTCACCACAAACTTGACAATGTTCATTGTACTTTATCCTTGCCCAAAGACTTTTGGACTAACGCCCAGAACTGCTGTCCTCATGGAAAACTTTTTAAACCAGGCGAAGACTGTGGTCAGGTGACTCTCGACCATGTTCAGCAAGGCCTTCTCATCAAAATTCAGTCACTCGAGCGTAGGCTTTAAACGACAGCCATTTTACGATAGGCCAAAACAGACCATCTTAATTAAAAGAGACAAAAACAACGTTACCACAGCATAGTGATTAAACAGTGTTAACCCCACTAATACCCTTATGTGTATGTAATTATCAAGCCTTTGCAACACATTTAAGCATTAATACACGTTATTTCAAAAGCGTTTTATGCTTTAAAACAAACAACACTTAGCAACATTCATTTAATAAAACCTGCACATTACTAATAAGCAACACAAATGCATTCCCACGTATAGTTTTCTTTTGTTAGTTCGTATTGGTTAATTAGAACATTTACACAAAACAAATAATTAAAGTTACAAATTAATATTTTTAATTTTCGACATATAGACAAACCAGAGCTTAAAAACCCAATAGATTTTCAACAGAAAACTCTGCTCCAGCACAACATCACCAACACAAAAAAGCAAGCACTTACAAATGCATCAGGTTTTGCAATTTATAAAGTTTGCGAGTAGGGACATATAGTATTCTGAAAATTTATCAAACATAGACATTGGCTTCCATCTGAAGAGCAGATCTTCTCATGACTGCTGATAGTGATTGCCTTATAACAGTCCTGCCATAAGAGATGGATCCTCTTACCTTCCAGTTCGCTAAAAATTCTTTAGCGAGCTGGTACAAGCTGCAGAGGTTGGCAAACAGACATTGAACTTAGAGAAGGACAATAGAGGCACATAAATTACTTCCATAGGTGGGGAACCACTGTCTTTGCAACTAAAATAGGATCACCAAAATACCCTTGTCAGACAGGAGTCTCTTTAAACTTGAGATGTAAAGTACATCCACCATTAATCTTGAAGAGTAGGGATTTCTGAGATGAACTGCCTGGGCAAGGGAGCAGTAGCTTCAGACACACATTTAGCTGTGCTCCCCTAGCCAAGGAGATATCTCCCCAAATAGAAGGGATGGAGGAAGCAATAGCATGAGGAATGGAACTCATGACTGAGTCAATTTGCATGCCCATGCCTTCTCCCAGAAGATATGATTCAGAGAGAGAGAGAGAGAGAGAGAGAGAGAGAGAGAGAGAGAGAGGGGAGAATGACTTCTGCCCATGCTTTGACACTGTGGGATGAATCCTCCAGGCCTTGAACTTGTTACTTTGTTTTCATTAAGGGTCACCAAGACATGACCTTAAAAATCTTCGGCAAAGGTTAGGGCAGCATTAGGGACAATGATAAATTCTTCCATTTTGGGAAAATTTGAGTCTCCACCAAAGACTGCAAACCTTTTATTGAGTGCTGCTCCAGAGTTGACCAACGCCTTCTGATTGATCTGCTATCCAGCCAAAATCAGGAGGTGGCTAGAAAGGTAACTCTCCAATCACATGTATAAAAATCCACCCATCAGGCCAAAGTCTCCCTGATATCTTGAGATACTGAAATGGGAAAAAGTCTATCTCAGTTGGGGGATCAAAGAATTACAAATTATGCTATTGCAACTGCTTGCGATTAAAACAAGTCCACAGAATAGTTATAGGTAAGTATTCATTTAAGTATTATGGATAGGTGAATCCTGAAAATGCCTGCCTACACGTGCTGGGAGAAACTTTCATTCTTAATCAGTTTGGAAAATGGCCATCGCAAAGTCTAGTAAATTAAAAACAAAGCCTGACTGGCATGCACAATGATAACCAACAAAGGTGATACCTCAGTAAACATCCATGACACAGGTGGCAGTGTGAAGCAAAATGCTGTAAACTGAAGGACTCCAACTGTGAAATGCAGGAGCTGGATAAACAAGTGAGTGCCCGCTAAATTGAGGGATGCAAGAAAGTGCCATTATTCAATCATCAGAATGACAGACTGAAATATTACCAATTGGAAAGATCACAAGAAGATCAACTTATTTAATGGCTTTGGATTCTGTAATGGAGGAAAATTCTATGATGGCTTATACACAGGGAAAAGGAGGGACAACATCCCTAAACCACTTATCTTCTTCAGACAGTAATGATTGGAACCTTTTTATACAATATCCTATCAGGTGATCTTGCCACTGTATATTTCGGACATGGCCCAGTCTTAGGGAGATCGAGAACAGACTGCAGCATATCTTTTTTGGATTCTTCCAAAAGGAGCCATTCCATGATTGGGACATCTTGAAACTTATGAAGAAAATTATTTATCAGCAGTGAGCAGCCATGCTAAGAACTGGCAAGAAAATTTGCTCCAAATGGCTACATCATGTTTTGATTCTCGAAAGACTTACATATGAAATCATCTAATGGGCCATCAGTTTGGCCCCCATAAAGGGCAGATGTATTATGTAAGTTTTGGAGAAGAGTACACTTTCCCTGACTGCATCCGTACCTGATGTCTTGCTGTGGTCTGCAGCCCATCAAATAAGAAGCAGGCCTGCCACTCCATGATACCAAGCAACATGTGCCTAATAGGTCCCCACTCTAAATGAGAAATTCATAGAATAGAAGGATCATATGTAAGAACTCACTCTCAAGTACATTGTGTAGACATTTATGCATGCTGCCAAGAAGGAGTAGAATCACAGTGTTGGGTATGTGCTTACATATGTGTTTGGCAGTGGTGCCCCATCCCTGGGGTTCGAAGCGTGATGCTCAAGCTTAGTCAAAACTCATTATGGTGGAGAACCAGGGTGTTCTTTGACAGCGTTTGTGCTATCCGTGAATCATTTTGTGGCCTTAACTAGCAGCTCAGAGGTAGAACAGGTGAGGAGTGCTCTTGCGCCTCTGCATGACTGAAGCTGAACAAGGACAGGCATACTAAACAAATAGGAAAGGACAGCGACTACATTTGAATTATTATGGATCGCTTCTATTTAAGCATTCAATTTGTAGTGGAAAATGTTTTATGAGTAATAATGTTTCACTTCTCTATGGATATTAATGCTTCTATATGTCATGGGTAGCCTGCTTACAGCGTAAAACTATATCATATGGACACGTGTCATATGAGTAAATGCTCAAATGGCTGCACAAATTGAATGTTTTTTAACGAGTGTTATAACAATGACTAGGAAGACTGTTGGAGTTGTTTTTTCATGGACAGAACTTGGTTTCGCTGGCTGGAGTCTGAAGTTTAATTTGGTTGTGTTTTGGTTCAGGAAAGACCTGGCCTAGTAGTGCCGGCCAGACTGTTCCCATTGGAGCGTGGTTGGTGAAAAACGATGGATTGGAATGAGGCCCAAGCAATCGCCAGTGACTGAGATTATTTCAAGCATTCCATCCATCACTTTGTTTTTTGGTAGCCATCAAAAAGGTATTTACACAATGGAGACATCATCTGGAGGGGCTTGTAACAATATTAATGCGTGAACAGATAATAAAAACTTGCCATACTTAACTGCAATTAATGTGTTTACTGTACCTAACTTTGATAAAAAGTGGTAATATCCACCTGGTGGACTCTGTTATTTCCATTTTGATTATGTGATAACCTAATGACCTGGCAATTGACCTGAAACAACTGACACCCTCTTGTCACAGAAAGAATTTGATCCAGAAAATTAGAATTATGTATTCCTTATACTTGCCTTTCCTCAATACCCTTCAAAGACATTTTCAGTATCATGGGGGAAGCCTATAAGGAAGTGTCTTTACAGCAGTATATGTAACAAGAACCATGGAGAATATCACTTCAGAACATCTTTCTGTATTGAGATGCTGAGTTGTTCCTTCAATGAAAAAAAGTGCGCCAAAGGTTTCAAAATGGTATCATAAATCACCAGTAGTAGGTCCTCCTGGTCATAGAACAATAGTGGAATTAATCATAAAAGATTCCTTTTTGCCTTTTGTGAAGTTCACAACTGAAGAATATGTTGAAAAATGTACAATCTGTGCTCAGGCCAAAGGATCACAGATACCAGTGGCTAGAGTCTTGCAACCTCTTCCAAGACCCCTCTCCCTGTCATCCATGCAACATAATCTCTATTAACTTTGTTGTCAATCTACCTGCCGCTCAAGGTTATACCACTGTGTTAGTGGCAATAGACTATTTTATGAACATGTGACATTTTACTCGTCGGTGTCGGACCCACCGACATCTGCCCCTAGAGTCTGCCGCCGCATTACGATGCAGCGGGCAGAGGCATCGAGCGGAGGGACCGTCTGCGGTGCTTCAGACAGGCTCATGGAGCCTGTCGGTGCATCGGAGGGTCAGTAATCCCTACAAAAAAGGTGGCACCAGCTCAGGCACGGCGGTACAAAAAGGGGGTGGTGATGGACGGAGCATCAGAACCAATCAAACACTCACACCCAGTCAACAGATCTGGGTTTGATCCATCACTGTTCTTTAGCCCACTCTGCCACCCCAGCTCAGACATGGCCACATGCAAATCAGTCTGACCCTGTGCTTCATGGGAACAGTCCAGTCCGAACTGCCAAGCCATGCCTTCCCTGGACCGGAAACAAGCTTCCTAGGACCGGTTTCTGGCATTTCAGCCGTCTTCAACGTCTGAGCATACCCTGCCACAGTAGGTATCACAAAGTCCCTTTCCAGCTGCCCTTTCATAGCTGTTCCCCCACCATGAAAAGGCAGGTAAATAATGACTTTTGGGGCCCCTAGCAGGGCCCCCTTCTCTTCTGGCACTCCGCTATGGGGCCTGGGGGATTCCTGCACCATGTTTCAGGCACCGCATGCAGCCCGCAGCACACGCCGCAATCAAAAATAAACACATTGCGACCACCATGAAGGCAGTCACATTATCATCAGGGCAGCAGGACCACTGACTTCTAGTCGGGCGGTCCTGCTTCCGCTACGGTGCCAGTTGGACGAGAGTCCGACCGGCATCATAATGATGACCTTAATACAGAAATTGAATTGGTTGGAATTTTCATTGTTAACATTTTCCAGCTCTATGGTCTACCTGAGATCATCAACACAGACAGAAGAGCAAAATTCCAAGCTCTGTTGTGGACTGAGACGATAAGAGTCAGTACCAAGCTCTTCAAGTTTCTCAGTCATCTCCCACAAACCGATAGATAGACATAATAGTTGAATCAGTAATTGGAGAAATAGCTACAAAGTTTTCTCATGGACCACCATAGTGCATGGTACCAATTGATTGCATTAGCTGAATTTGCATGCAACAACCCTTTGCACTTATCTTTGGGAAGATTTGCTCCCCTCTTCTGTTCCTATAGTTACCATACACAAATGTTTCTCCATAAGATCTCCACTTCCACATTTCGCTCTGTGACCACACTATTACAGACACTTAGTAACATACACAAAAGCAACTCACCAACAGGCAAAAGCAGTTACAGATGTTTTGCGGAAAGGCACGGTAGAAAGACTTAAGGTGATCAGAAAAGGAACAATGTTTGGTTATCTATAAGTACATGACCTTTGGGGGCTCACACTAATTCACACCCCGATATGTGGGCCTGTTCACAATCTCAGGGAAAGTGGAAAAACCAGTCTTGCAGTCTACACTTTCTTCCCATTGGAATATACATCCTGTATGCCTTGTCCCCTGATTTGAGACTGCGAGGTATGAGGAAGCCAGTAAACCACAATTAGTTTTAGTCGATGTGTCACCGAGTATGAGGTCGAAAAGATCATTGACTCTTGTTCCTTTTGAAACCAATTACAATATCGGTTTCCTGTATCTGGTTTCTGGAAGGGACCAGGCCTATCAGATAGGTCATGGAAAACGAAAAACTTTGTTCTTGTCCCTCAGCTGGTGAGGAGGTTTCACAGACAGACCTTGAAAACTTAGTCCAAGACTGTTTTTCGATGGGGCATTCTTTCAGGGGTGTGGAGACACACAAGGGCTGGAGGTGCTGAAGAACAAGCCAGTGGATATTTGGAATGTGTTGGGAGGCAGTGTATTAGTAGGTGCCGGTAGGTACCTACATCTACTAATAATAACACAATCAAAAAAAAGGTCCAGTCAAATCTCAGTAAATGAATCCTTGCTCAACCCTTGGTAGCTTGGCAGACGAGTATCAGGCTTAGCTTAGGAGACAGGTGTGTAAAGCATTTAACATAACCAAAACAGTAAATAAGAAAAGGACACAGTACAATAAAAGTCCTACACCAATTTATAAAAAAAACAGAATATTTTTATCTTTAACATGACATTACAACAGCAAAAATCCAATGTAGGGAACCGAAGATATGAATTTTTATAGTTTAAATAAAGAAAATGTGCTTTCTATCGCCAAAACGTGTAAAGAACCAACCAGCTATGTGGTTGCACTGGTCTAGGACAAAAATAAAGTTTCAAGCCGACTGCGATGGAGCAGGGGTCGGAAGCGATGAGCGGTTGGGCTTGTTCAAGTGTTCACATTGTGGCTCAGTCACTTTTTTGGAGCTTTTTCTCTTGACGTTGAGGGATCGGGTCCTCTGATCTGGATTTCAATTCGACAACCACAGCCTGCTGCAGCGGGAGGCCTCAGTGAGCCCTCAAGTTCTTTGTCGTCCACAGCGAAGAGCTCCGCAGCTTACAGCAGGGCATACCGATGCAGTCAGGCTGAGTCTCGGTTCTGCCTTGCCGGTTGACTCTATCCGTCGATACCGATCTTCCTCTAGAGCTTTTCACCAGACTTGGTCAAAAGTTCCCAAACTTTCATAGTTCTTCTCTGAAGGTTTGTTGTTGTAGGAAACATTCCAACAGCACCAGCCAAAGGTTCAGAAGCTCTGGTTTGCCTCTTGGGGTCTGGAGCTCTAATTCCCACAATGCACCTGGTCAGTCCTGGAGAATCCAGTGAAGCTGGTCAGCTGGATTGCCCTTTTAGTGGATGGTGCAGGTGGCTTCTTCCAGCTACTTTTCTACTTTGTGCTATTAAGGGAGTCCACTTCTTATCCTTAAAGACAGACAAAATCCTTGTATGGAGCCTTTAGTGTGAAGCAGGTGCAGTAGTCTAAGTGCAGTTATCTGTTGCACAGTCCAATGGTACAGCATGGCACTCCCTCTTCTCCAGATGTTTCAGGCAGGGATCTGAGGGACTCTTGCAGAACTCCCATATGTATTCCCCATTCTTGGCTTGTAGAGGGGGGACACCAATGGGGTTCAAGTTGCCACCCTCTGCCTTGACAACGCCCTGGGAAGTGTGACATATTTTTGTCCCAGAATGCACATCTCCTCAAAAACCAAAATGGAGAAAATCTCTCCTTGGAGTGCAGGTCTGGCTGGCCCAGCCCACAGGTGTGGCTAACTTTTCCCTACACTCCCCTTCCAGCCCCCAGGCTCCCATTTGGCTAGGGATCAAGGAAGTGGGGGCTGGACTAGGTCCTATGACATCTATGTTTCTACCTTTGAAGTCCAGTGTATCTCCCCAGCCTCCTTCCTGTCCCTGGCTACTCCAGGAAGCAAATCTCCTCCCACCAAATGGATTTATTGCTTCTGCCCCAGGCCTCTTCACACCTACTCAGGAAGCAGATTGGTGCAGGCTGTCAGAGAATAGCCAACCAGAAGAGGCTGCTACAGGGATGTTTTATTTAACTTCAGGATAGTAAGCTCTAAAACTACTTTCCTGCAATAGTTATAATAAATCCAATCTTGGCAAGTTGTTGGATTTATTGTAACTATTAGTTTGATACTTTTAATTAGGTTGCTAGCTAACTCCAGTCAAAGGTTAGGCTTAATTAAAGTTTAATACAGGCTTCCTACTTAGCCTATGGAGCCAGAAGACCTAGAATGGGGAAAATTACTTTGGCTGTTTTCCCTCATCAGGGCATATAAAACATATCTCATAATGTACTTGCTTTTTAGAACAAGGCACCCTACATTTCGGGTACCTAAAGCAGACTTTAGGGGTGACGTATATGCAATAAAAAAGGTAGGTTTGGACTTTGAAAGTACTTTTAATTCTAAATTTGAATTCGGACACTGTTTTATTTTGAACCAGCCTGCATGGGCTGGCTTTAAAATGACACCAGACACCACAGCAGTGCACACTTACGTGCATTAAGTCCACTGGGGTCTCCCAAACCTGCATGCACTAGCGCATACTACAGACTTACAGGTAGGTTGCCTTGACCAATTCTAATTACACCAATTACCATATACCTGTTAAGGACAGAGCCCAGGGCACTTTCAGAGTCAGTAACCACCAGTATCAGTCAAAAAATGGGGGTAATCAGTGAAAAAAGAATGACTTTCCTACACTGCTACCTGCTGTATCAAAATTCACATACTAACTTCCTGGGTCTGGGGTAATTTCTGGATGAAGAGTGAAGAGCCCTATTTAAGAATGCAACAGGGATCTGGTATTTGCCTCATGAGTCGTTTAGTTGCATTGGCTTTCCAATTTCAATACAGTTTGCACCTGTATAAGGTCACTGACATTGGTTGTTTTCTTCCCTCTCCGTTCCCTCGGATGCCTAGCTAGTCGATTCCTTCATTATCCTGTTGTTGTAACATTGCTGTTTCTTTTTCTTGTTCGGCTATAGAGTCTTGATGGTGAGCTTGCAGCTAAGTCGTTAGGGCTTCCACCAAATTCCTGGCTCATTACAGCACCATCCACTGCTGGAACAAGTAGGTTCTGTTAAAATGTGTTAATCATTGTTATTAAATCAGCTGGAATGACATACTTGCAATTTGTCTTTTGTCTTCCAGCCAGTTTATGTCTACCACTCATTTTAACATCCAGTAAGCATGATGCTGTCCCGTGAACCAGATGCTACATGAAGGACAGTCTGCTTCAATACCGTGATTCTCTCACTCACTTCCTTTTCTTGTTTCTTCCCAGATTCCTGCATCTGGAGGCATGTTCCTTTCTTCTCACTGCACAAGTATTCAGAGATGTTTTGTACTTTTGTTGGATCTACACAGGAATCTGACACAGAGGTATGTTCCTCCTATGACTTTCAAAATTAGATTGTCAAGAGGAAGTGGATTGGGTTAAGGTCTGGGTAAATGTCTGGAAAAGAGTGGTAATGGTAACCTGCTCTAGCAACACGCATTATTACAGACTGCATTTTTCACTAAGCTTTGCAACATGGTGCTTCTTTTGTCTCCCGTTAGCCAATTATCATTTAATGCTCTCCTGGGCACAGGATCCCTCCTTGTCTTTTCATCGGAATACAATAGCCCACAGACAGCAAAGTTAAGTTTGCAACTACGTTGTAGTGGTTACGAATTCATGTGGGTTATTTTCCCATTCAGGTCTTCTTTCCCATGTATTGAACTACACTTCTAATCTTCTGAAATATCAAGTTTCTAAACAATGGTCTATGTAGAACTGTACATATCAATATAATGGAAAGAAAACATTTGAGCATATCCACCAATCATTTGAAAAAACAAGTAGGTTTAAAAGTCAAGTTCAAATTTTAAATGCTGCACCTCTATGTATGAATTTTCCATCACCCCATAAAATAACAAAAACGAATCATGTGTTAACAGTGATCTTTGTGTAAATAGAAACATTTTACGGAAATATGTGAAAACATTTTATTTATTACGTAAAATATGTTCATGGAAAGGTCCAGAAATAAACAGTTTATGCATGTTTAGGCATTCTAAAAAAAAACAACTTTTCAAGCATTGTTATTTAACCAATTTGAAGACTAGTGAGTGTAAATATGATGGCTTAGTACAAGTATTTGCATTTTAAACATATTTTATGTTCATTAAAGCTTCACGTTAATACTGCACATTCACTATAAACGATATTATTTGGCTTTTTTTTTAAAAAAACTCTCCCTCATTTTCATAGGTACTTTGAGGTTTTTGGAGCTATTTATACATAAAATTTTAAAATATCATATCTTCGGTTACTGTTATTAGATTTCTGTGATTTCTTTTATAGCTCTTTTTTATTGATTTTATTGACACATTATCAAACATATAGTGTTTCCTGAGAATACATAGCGGATTTCATCCCGTAAGGTGTTCCTCAACCTAATTTTTGTCATTTTTGCGTCATTTTGCTTAATAGTTTCTCCTGTATTTTTCTAATTTGATTAGGAATTTTTAATATTTTGCATTTCAATGTTATTACTGTCTTGGTACCACATAAATACTTAACACATTGCCCTAGGTTAGGCATGTCCACTATGTGCCATGGCTACCAGGGGGATAAGCTCAGGCTAATATAATATTTTGGAAGGTTCACCCTGACAAGGAGTGTGATTATTACTTGAGGTAGGCAGTCAGACAGGCAGGGAGAGATGGGGTGTAATGGCCAGAACTGCCGACTTTAGAGCTGCGGAACCAGGTTTGAGTCTGGCGTTGGCTCACCATCTTCTGATTCTAAGCAAATCACTTAATCTCTATGTGCCTAGTAATGTAACTGGTTCTCATGTAAAGCACTCCAATACCTTCTGGTTCAGTTCACAATATATAACACCAGAAAAGAAATAAAAAACTAATAGCCCAGTGTCTTACAATACTCTTATTAAAAATGGAAAAGCTGTGATTAGAAGAGAAACATTTTAGTTCGTTGGCGAAAATTTCACACAGGACCACATCTAGTGGCCGAGTGGTGTTGTATGCTAACCCAAGGGAATTACCAACTGGAGGTCCAGTTAAGGGTTCTTTATTAACACTGCTTCTAAGCACTTTAATTATTTTCAGTTAAGGGAAGAAGGAAGAAGAACACTGCAGCAAGAAAGAATGGTTTCTGATTAGTACATTTGCATTTTGAGGTTTAGGAATGTCGCAAAGAAAATTTAGTTTTTTCACTAATTTTCTATTTACGTTGCAGAATGTAAAAAGCAATAAAACATACTTGCAAACTGTGATTACATGCCCACCTATCATTACTCAATTTTTTCACTTCAGAACTATGCAATTGTATACGTTTATCAGAGCCTGCAGCTTGCAGACCGTAGGTACTTTGTGTGGGGTCAATGGAGAGTCAAAGCAAACACAAGGTGATGATGAACGGACTGCTGAAACTTTTCATACACTCACCCCCAGTCACAGTTCAGACACAGCTATATGCGAATCAGTCTTGACCCTGTGCCTCATGGGAACAACCCAGCCAGAATTGCCAAGCCAGGTCGGAGGTCGAGCGCCCTAGCCGTTAGGCCAACTCCACTCTCTTCTTGTTTGCCAGTCTCTTTCCCCATAGCGTCACTGCTACCATGAAAGGAAAGAATTCCAGGAAGGCAATACTCTGCCCCACATGTTTCCATGCTAGGGATGCATTCCTCTGTGCAAAACTTTCTATGCCAATACAGACCAAAACCCACCCCTGCGCCATAAGAATAAATCTGTGATTGACACTCCACATCTTTAAGGGTGACCAGCTGCACTCCATTGAAAGATTCCAAGAAAAAGCATCATATGCGCATGCCCTCCTTTACCCCTGCCGACAACCGCACGTAGTCAGCCAAAGGTAAGCCAGGTAACGATATACCCAAGCATCTACAGAAAGTCCTCTCTGCGTGCACTACTCTACAGGCAAAGTTCAAATGCCCTAAAAACATCTGTACTTCTTTCACTGTCACCTTACCTTTAGCCAGCATCGAGTCCAACAGCAAGTGCATTGTGAGTTTCTTGTCCTCCGGAAGGTGGGCTTCCATTGCCACCAAATCAATTTCAATACCTAGGAAGGGCAGTACCGTACTGTGTCCTACTGGCTTCACTGGTGCCAAAGGCACCCCTAGGTCCCCCGTGAGCTCCTGAAAACTTACCGGAGGCCGCTGGTAGTCTGTGGAACCAGGGATTCCCACAACAAAGGAATCATCAAAATAGTCTGTGACATATTTGTGTCCCGTGTACCACGAGAACAGCCACTGCAGGAAGGTACTGATTGGTTGAAATAAAGCACAGGATATGGAACATCCTATCATCAGCACCGTGTCCATGTACCAATGGCCCTCAAATTGAATGTACAACTGCCAAAAATCCTCCGGGTGTATCAGCAGCAAACGGAAAGGTAGCTATATGTCACTTAAAGGCATTTGGGCCCCTTTCCCCACCTTCTCCACCAAGGAGAGTGCCACATCCACCGAGAAGTATGACACAGAAACCTGTCATCTGGAATACAATAATTGAACGAAGTGCCTCCTGGCCATGACAGGTGTTTTATCAACCTAAATTGCCCCTTTTCTTTCTTAGGAACCACACTATTAGGGGGCACAATCAAATCAGCCAAGGGCCAGTCTCCAAATGGGCCTGTAGCCTTGCTTTCCTGTATCTCTTTAGTCCAGTTATCCCATACCACTTGCTTGTGCACACTCACTGACTTCAAATTGTTTGCCCATCGACGCACACCTCGGTCCTTTGTACTCCAATTTGAACCCCCAGCAGAACCCCTCCTTCAGCAGAGTGGCATCCTCCCTCCAGTCATTTGCCAACCAAAATTCCAGCCTCTCCAAATACAGACGTTTTTCCATTCTGTTGTGCTCCTGCAGGCCCCTGTTGCCACTACCCTGAGTGTATGCCTGTGTGCCCCACCCCATAGCAATATATGCGGACATGTCTGCTGGCACATTTTGAACATTCATGCTATAACTTGCAATACTCCCTCAGCCACAGGCCTTGATGAAGTCCCAAAAGGCTCCCGTCTGACTTGTCTGTCCCTTACTTGTTGCTCCCACCCCTCCTCGGATAGGGCAGCCCAGAAAGAGCTGGTATTCTGTCGGCAACCCACTGGCAGTATAAATTGTCTTCCAAAATTTGAAGGAGCCCATGGAATGCTGCAAAAGGTCCAAATCGATCTACCCTATGGTGCCTCGGGATCCAGAGGCATGCGGACCCTAAACTCATTGTCAATTCAATTCAAATTTAGCTTTATTCGATTTTAGTCATTTAAAATCACAAAAGCATACATATTAAAAAAAAAGATAGATAAAAACATTTGATAAAATACATTAGTTAAAATACAATTATCTGTCATAAAGTGCAAAAGGTGCTTTCAAGTATAGGTGAGTTATCCTGCAGAGTAATGCCTTCCAGGCTTTGATCATATTAAACATTATGCATTTACACTTTTTCTAGCTCTCAGTGCGTTTTTCAGAAAACCAGTCATGACACATACAGATAATACACTGTCTAAAAATTGTAAATATAAAAATGCTGGTTTACATTGTCTCCAACCTGCCTGTTTTAACAAGGGGAGAATCCATCTTGTTCTTTCACTTGCATAAAATTTACAGAACAGTGTCACATGGATAGTAGATTGTGGTGACACGTTATCACAGGGGCAAGGAGAAAGCTCTCTAGTCCAATCGTTTATTCCTGGGTAACTAACAAGACAATGAAAAGTGTTGAACCTAAAGCGAGTTAAAAGATATCTATCATATCCCTCAGTACAGCATATGAGATACGGTTGGATGTCATACGTAGTCAAAGTCAAATAGTGTTGTACTACAGTCTCCTTATTCATCTCCTGGGTGGCTCTGAGTGACTCTAAATGGGACAAACAAGTTAATGTGAGCACTATGTCATGTAACGTAATTCAGCCACGTGACCTTATTAGCATGGTCCAGATTCATAGAATCCCTTATTATCTGTCTATTTAAACCTGTGCTGCTAGTGGTCCATATGCGATGCCACAGCAGGACAGGTTGCATTTTTATAATATCCAAGACATAAGGGATACCCAGCTCACTGTGGCAGTTAAAAACCGGGGAGCTTGCTGGTACAGCTAAAATGAACCCTAAAAAGGCATTTTCTACACGTTAGATCATAGAGACATCATAAAAGCCCCAAACTCCCGCCCCATAAATCGCAATGCTTATGCATTTAGCTTGAAAAATTTTAAGAAGAATACCAGGGGGCCTTTTTCCCCATTTTCTTTAGTAAATTTAACAAGAGCAGCAGTTGACTTCATAAATAATAGACTTCTACTTTTCACCGCTGGGCCCCAGGAGCCCGTATTTGCAAATAAAACACCCAGATAAGAAAAAGTATTAGTGGAGTCTACCCTTTTATCCCCCATATGGAGGCTATTACATTTTCTTCTCCCTCTCCCACAGGTCATTATAAATGTTTTTTTAGCATTTAATTTCAGTCCTAGCTTATCCATAAAACATGAATATGAAATAAGTGCTTTCCGCAAACCTAGTTGCGTGAGGGCCATAAGTACCGCATCATCAGCGTAGAGGAGGGAAACTATTGGCCTTTTGTTGACATATGGGGGGTCCTGCGCTGTTCCTTCAAGCTCCTGCTCTAATGCGTTAGTATATAGAGTAAAGAGGAACGGTGCCAGCACACAGCCTTGTCGCACCCCCCTATCCACGGTGAATGTTGCGGTACATTCTCCGTTAGAGCCGTAGCACACCTTGGCGGTAGCCCCGGAATGTAATTCTTTTAGAAACTGTATCAAAACCAGATCAACCTTAAGATTAGATAGAACTCCACAGTTTATTATGTTTCACACAGTCAAATGCGGCAGTTAAGTCTACGAACGCCACATAAAGTTTCCCACCCTTTGCCTGTGTATACTTTCCAATTAAAATGTTTAAGTTCAAAACGTGCTCATTTGTCCCCAGCTCTTGTCTAAAGCCATATTGCACATTGCTTATTATGTTATTTTCATCAGCCCAGGATTGTAATTTATTCAAGACTACTCTTCCCATAACCTTCATTAAAGAATTGAGAAGGGATATCGGGCGATAACATGCCGAGTTTTCACGGTCTCCTTTTTTGAAAATCGGATCAATTACTGACTCCGACCATGTTTTCATGAAGCCCTTTGCGCAACTGGCTTGTAAAATCCTTAGTTATCAAAGGTGACCAGAGTAATGGGGTGGATTTGAATAAATCGATGGGAAGCCCATCAGGTCCAGGGGCCTTACCACCTCTACTTGCGTTTAATGCCTCAGTCACTTCATCAAGGGAGATTTGTAATTCAATGGGAATAACAGAAGTGGAATTTTCCACCAAGGGAGCTGATAAATCCGGATTGATTTCCTCCTGTCCCTCAATGCTGTAGACCTTTGAAAAGAAATCTATCCATGTCTTTTCGTCTATTGCGACCGCAATTGTCGCAACATCCTTAGTTTTAAAAAAATGGAGCATTTACTGCCCGCCAGAACTGGGAACAATCTTTACTCAGTGAAGCGTCATGAAGTGCCGTCCAAGCTTGATTTTTAAATTCCTTCTTTCGAATTTTTCGCGCTGTGTTATAGAACTTTCTACACTCCCTGATCTCGTCTTGGTCTCTCACAGTCCTGTGTAGAGCCTCTTTTAAACGTGAGTATGACTTTGTACAATTTGTGTCAAACCACCCATTTTTACAGTCTCGATTACTTCTATTTTCAACTTTGAGCGTATTTTGAACAATTGAGGTAATCTGTAAAAAAGCATTCAAGGTGGTATCATAGGAGGAATCTTCCTGCAGGCAGGCTCAAATTAAATCATAGACCTTAAGGATAATTTGCTTATTCAACTCAACCGAATTACAGCTCTCCCAACGCAAGGTATATCCATTTTGGGTAGAGAGATGAACGCCCTGGGTCCCGACCAGTTTATTATTTAATCACTGAGTTGGTGCATCTGGCAATACTAAATCAATGCTAGAGGCAGGTGATCACTTATAACGTTTAGGTGTGTTTTAAAGTTTGCTATCCAATTTGCATAGCAATTTGGGACAATAATAAAGTCTATTATGGACTGACAGCCTCTACCTATAAAGGTGTAATCGAAATCCGCACTTGGGGTACACAGTCGGTTTGCAACACCAAAATCGTGGGAAAACAAGAGTTCATTAAACTTTTCTCCCCGCTCCGTGTGTTCAAAGTGTATTATTGGATCGTCCTCTTCAGTCGTTAAACCACAGGCGCCTAATCCTGATTTAGAGCATAGGTTGACATTAAAATCGCCCTCCCAAATGGTAATCATATCTGTGTCATTCGAAGTTCTCAATTTGCCAATATCATCACCAAGCTGTCTCAAGAAATCCCCAAGATGACCCTTCTCTATGTTGTTATAAAAATTTATCACAGTTAAAAGACAGTTCGAGCCCACATGAATCAGTCCTATCTGATAGTAATTCGTACATTTTATCAGGGAAATTTTTTGCACCTCCAGTAAATTGGAAATGTCGATACAGCGCCCCCCTTTATGTCTGCCATGATTTGATTGAATTGCCGGCGTATGGAATGTCTTATAACCTTCAATGTGAAATTCCTCTGCCAACCAGGTCTCTTGAAAACACAAGATATCAAAACTATCGACAAAATTAAACCAGGCTAGATTATTTTCTTTACTCCGGAGGCCAGCCACATTCCAGAAAAGCACACTAATAGCCTTCTGGATATTTAGTTCATTAATGCTTATTGTTTCTATGACAGTTTCAATCTGACAAGCCAGTTCGGGCCCCATACACTCATCACAACTAGGGACATTGGGATGGCTAGACTTTAATGAGCCATTAGGTCTAATCCCTGGCCCAACAACCACTTCCTTTATGTCCATATACTCCATCCTGCCAGAGTTCAAATTTATATTTATATTAGGCCTACCAACCTCATAATCCTTTAGGTTATCGTTCTCACTATAATCGGTCTCTGACCTTTCTTAGCCAACAGTCAATCATTCTCATCTAACGATTGCAGGGTTTCGAATCTATTTGACACCTCCAGATTATAGTTCCTTTGATAAATTGGCTGTGGTCTGCAGAAGGGTTCATGTTGGCTCTTAGTCCAGCTGGGTCGATAAAAGAAACCTAATGGGAAGATATTTATGCCTGCTTCAGTGATGTCTATATCCTCTACTCTATTCAGCACTTCCCTAACCAGGGATGGTAATCCAAGGACAACACAATCACCTCTAAAGGCTTTATTGCTTTTTCCTACCCAGGGTACCCGCCTAACCATCTTGAATGTCCCAAACATTTCAGCAGTCAGTCCCACTCTCTTCCCCAAGCAATGGATAGTCTTATTTCTCAATGTAACCCATGTTTCAGGGTCTCCTGGCTTTAGAAGTGGAACATTTGCCAGGATTACTGTATATGGGGCTGCTGCCGGCTTAAGATCGAGGTTGTGTACCTGACATGAACTTTCATGGGGCGTAAAAGTGGCTGGGCTTGGTCCAGATTGTAAATCATTTGTTATTGTGCCCCCCTGTCGTCTCTCTAATGTTCTCTTCCCTGATGTGCGTACATCTCCTTCATCTCTTGCAACAATATTATCGGTGCCTACCACAATTTTCTTTTGTACGCCATCCCTATCCACGGGTTTACTAACCTTTTCTGGGGGTTTGTTAGTTGAATTTAGGCTTTGACAGCCAATTATAATGGCTGAATTGCGAACTCTTATTCAATATATTTGAGTTCTAGTTTTTCGTAATCTTCTCTAGGTCTTTTTCGATTCGGTCTAATCTATCTTCCATGGTACCTTATGTATGATTTAACATAACTTGTTAGCTCTATAAGCACATTTTCCATTTTATTGCTATCCCTTAAAGGTTGTGTGCTATTTTTATTTTTTGAGCCTAAGGTACTGTTTTTTACCTTTTGTATCTGAAAGTGAATTTTTTCCCCATGTTTTTTAGTCAAAATGCTTTTAGGGAGGCTGTTGTCAGTGGGAACCTGATGAAGCTCTACCTGGATATTGGCTGTAGTATTTGGCAGCTTTGAGTTACACTGGCTTTTTGAGGGGGGTAGAGTATCAATATCCTGATCACTAACTGAAACTTCCTCTATGGCATTATTTATCACTTGGGTGCAACCATTTCTACTCAGCCCTATGCTCAAGGATTCTAATGGGCGTCTCTCCACAGCCTCTTTGCATGATGTACTTTTTTCCTGAGTTTTTTCTTGGCTATTCCCTGTTAGCCCCTGCACTTCCACACTTAATGACTCGGCTACTGATGAGATCTGCTTTTCTATAACACCCACTGCACCCGTAAGATAATTTAACAAGGTCATTTTTGCATCTTTAGGGTTGTTAGACTGTTTGTCAGACTTGGCGCAGGGTAATTTTCTTTTCCCCATTTTCAACACCAAGTCTACACTTTGCCCCAGGATTATATAAAAATGATAACGCCTTCACTTATGGTGTTTCCGAATCTTCTGGGTACAAGTAGAAGGCCTTAGAGTAATCGTGAACAATAACACAGTACCTTCTATAGTTATAGTCAGTTATGGCACACAGTTCCAAGGATAGATGAAGGGGAGGTGGCCCAGCCCGGCCTCATCTGGTCTCGGATGGACGCAGACGGGCCCGGGCACGGCCCGGGCAAGCTCGCACGTGTCCCGTGCTGCGGGAGGGCTGCTCGCAATTTAGTTGACCCCGGTGCTGCGGTGACGCGATCTGCAGGCGACACCCAGCGCCTACAGGGAACTGTATTCCTTGAAGGCCATTCCCCTCACGGCGTGGCCCAATGGCAAGTGGACCGGTGAGCCGTTCCCCTCACGGCTAGGATAGCAGCAGGAGTGTTGAGGAAAAAGCCGTTCCCCTCACGGCTGTAGCAGCGAACGAATGAGCGCGTCCCGCGCTACAGGAGGGCTGCTCGCAATTTAGTTGGCCCCGGTGCTGCGGTGACGTGATCTGCAGGCGACACCCAGCGCCTACTGGGAACTGTAGTCCTTGAAGGCCGTTCCCCTCACGTCGTGGCTCGATGGCAAGTGGACCGGTGAGCCGTTCCCCTCATGGCTAGGATAGCAGCAGGAGTGTTGAGGAAAAAGCTGTTCCCCTCATGACTGGAGCAGCGAACTGATGAGCGCAGCCCAGGCATATCCCCAATAGTTGAGTAAGGCCTTTTGTATTACTTTCATATACTTAAAAGGCATCACCCATCTCTCTGGGTACGTTTCGCAACATACGCTAGTGTATATTATGAAAGCTGCTGTCCAGTTTTCTATAGCCAATGTGTCATGTTCTCACTCGCTTCCTCGCTCTCTGCTGATCGGAATCGAGGTGTTCCGCGAGCATGCAAGACTCCACCCACCGGAGTCCGCCAGGCAGGTTAGCTGTCTAGCTGTTTGGAGACTGAAACAGCAGACGTCACCTGCCGGCCGACACTTCCGGCAAGATCCGCATTTCAGGCTCGAAGACGCCCACACCGGCTCTTCGTATTCTTCCACGGAGCTTCGCAGGAACGCCGGAGCATACGCGAAGGCTCCATCAGCAACCGGACCTGCTGTCCGGACCGCGCAAGGGCTCCCAAAGCATCCGACCTCCTCGACTCGTGCGACGGCACAGTCGCACTCACTCCTTTGTTCCTTTTGTTTCCCACACACCAGCGCAGGAGCGCATTACCTTCTTTCGCGACTCGTGCGGCGGCACGGAGTCGCGATTACTTCTTTGTTCCCACACCAGCACAGGAGCGCTTTACCCTTCTTTTGTGACTCGTGCGACGGCACGGAGTCGCGATTACTTCTTTGTTCCCCACACCAGCGCAGGAGCGCATTACCTTTCTTTCGTGACTCGTGTGATGGCACGGTGTCGCACTTTACCCAGTACCCCATCACCTGTTCCCTCACCAGCGCTACCTTTGGTATCGTGACACGTGCGACGGCACGGAGTCACGTTCTCTTACCTTTTTTGACTCACAAACAGCGCAGGAGCGCATATACCGGGTGCTACTACCCACGCTGAGGCATGGATTTGCTCCTCCCGGGTACCTAGAACGATGTGGAGACTCTGATCCCCTACCATCTACAGTACCGTCACAGAAGCACTTCATTCCAGGTGACTATTTGGTGCTCGTTTCTTGTGTTGCTTGTGTCTGTTCACTGTATCTGGCGCAGCTGTTACTCCTTCCTCCACTCTCGCCCTCAGGTGGTGCCGACACAAGACCCAAAGAACCACAGGGGGTGCCCCACCACGACATCCATCACATTGCCCTCACCTTTTCCTTGGCAGCCTTTCACGGTCCCCTCTTCGACCTGGTTAGTGATTTTGGTATTTCCGGGTAGAGAAGGGCGCAGGAGGTGGTTGTCCACGTCATCCCCGTGGGATCTCTCCACAAGCAGAAGGTAACTCTTGTGGGGACCTGACAGAATACGAAGCCCACGTCTACACATCCCGCCCGGACGACATGGACAACCCCGACGTCACCTTGCAGGACATAGCTGCCATGCTTGCTAACATACAAGCTGAGAATCGTAGCCTACGACACGACATAACAACCTTACAAGGGCAGGTGGGCGTGGGAAGTGCAGGACCTTGGGGAACCTCCCCTATGTTCCGACCCAGGCAAGAGGGAGTGTTGAGGCCTCCCTTGTTTAACCCGGGGGGTCCCCCATCTGCTCTCTCTACTGCTTCCCCACCCGTACAGGTAATAGCCCAACCCGCTGTGCAGCTGGCCGCACCAGAACGCTTCTATGGCGACAGCTCGAAATACAGCATATTCCTTAACCAATGCCACCTACATTTCATGGCCAGAGCAACTGCCTTCCCAGATGACGCCTCCAAGGTTGCTTTTGTCCTCTCATATTTGGGAGGCGACGCCGCTCAGTGGTCCATACCTTTGGTGGAGAACGACGAACCCCTGTTATACAACTTTCCGGTATTCAAGGATACCATGCGACGTGTGTTTGCCCGCCATACGTTCGTGCAAGCCGCGGACAACGAGCTGCTCAACCTAAAGCAGGGCAACACGGATTTGCTGCATGACATTACCACTTTTACTCGCCTGGTGGTGGAAGCCCGCTGGCCTGTATCCAAACAGGTGTCGGTGTTCTATAGGGACCTACGCGATGAGTTGAAAGATCTCGTTTCCCAAATGACCGACCCACCAGAGGAGATTGGCCCGTTTATTGATATGGTAGTCAGACAGAACTATCATTTACAAGAGCGGAGAACCGAAAAGACCAAGGGAGGCGAGGCCAGAATCCCCGTGTACAGAGACACAACAAAACCCCACTTTGCCCCTGAGCCCATGCAGATCGGCGGTGTCCGTGGCCCTTTACCCAAGGAAGAAAAGGAAAAAAGGCGGAAGCAGAATCTATGCCTGTATTGCGGCAAAAATGGTCATTTTGTGCCCTGCAAAACCCCGCCAGCCCAGAGAGAAGATTCCTTATGCTCTCCCAATAGCCCGAGGAGATGGGTTGGGAAACAGGACCACCCAGTAGCAAACGGGGTCTGTCTACTGGGACTATTAGCTGAGAAAAAACAGACCCCTACCACCTGTGCCGATCACCATCACATGAGCGTGCCTATGTCCTTGCACTCCTCCACAGGGTCGTCTTGGCACGTCATTGCATTAATCGACTCGGGAGCAACCGGGAATTTCATCGACGGCCAGTACATGACAGGCCTGGGCATGCAAAAACAAACAAAAAGAAAACCCGAAACGGTCAAGGCAGTGGATGGCACGAACTTGACCTCAGGACTAATTCGATATCAAACTGAAGACCTGAAGATGGTGCTGGAAAACCGACACACAGAGACCATCACCTTTGATATAATTGATGCTCCACAGTTTAGGCTTATACTAGGCCTTCCCTGGCTGGTACAGCACAATCCCCTCAACTGGGCAACCGGAAAAACTACATTAGAATCAGCCCACTGTGTTAGTTCTTGCTACCCTTCTGAGGCGAAAACCGTCACGAGGGCGATCCAAGCCTGTACGCTGCCACGGGACGGGATGGGTATGGTTACACACGAGGCAGTACCCGAGAAATACAGGGACCTGGCTCAAGTATTTGACGAACGAGGTGTCAACACGCTACCCCCGCATCGCAACTTCGACTGCAGAATCGACATTATTCCTGGTTCCACGCTCCCCTGCAGCCGTGTCTACTCCCTCACAGAGAAAAAAAATGATCACCTTCGCGCCTATCTCACCCAGTACTTACGGAATGGGTTTATTCGCCAATTCCAAATCTCCCGTTTCTTCCCCCCTCTTCTTCGTGGTGAAGAAAGAAGGCGACCTACGCAGGTGCATAGACTTTAGGGCGATAAACGCCATAACGATCAAGAACAGATATCCTCTACCATTGATACCCGACCTACTGGATCAAGTAAAGGATGCTGCCATATATACCAAACTGGACTTACGAGGGGCCTATCATCTTGTCAGAGTCCGTGAGGGAGACGAGTGTAAAACCGCCTTCAGAACACGGTACGGGTTGTTCGAGTATCGTGTCATGCCCTTCAGGCTCTGCAACGCCCCAGCCGCCTTTCAGTATTTCATTGACGAGGTATTGAGGGAGTACATCGATCGGTTCTGCATCGTATATATTGATGATATACTGATTTACTCCGCAGACATGAAGGAGCACTTACAGCATGTGCGGGCTATACTACAGCAACTACAGCAACACAGGCTGTACGTGAAGCTGGAGAAAAGCGTGTTCCACACCACGACAGTGGAGTTCCTGGGACACATCCTAACGCCAGTAGGCGTTAAAATGGACTCCAAAAAGGTGGACACCATATTGCAGTGGCCGTCCCCGAGTTCCGTGAAGCAAGTCCAAAGATTCCTGGGGCTCGTGAACTACTATCGCCGCTTTATTGCGAGCTTTTCCCGGATAGTCACCCCATCACATGTTTATTGCATAAAGGTGCATGTTTCATATGGGACGACAAAGCAGAACAGGCATTCCAAGAACTGAAGACCAGGTTTACCACGGCTCCAGTGTTGAAGCACCCTGACCCCAATCGCCCCTTCATAGTGGAGGCCGATGCCTCACAGAGCGCTCTAGGGGGAGTATTGTCGCAAAGAGACATCGAAACCGACCTGCTCCACCCGGTGGCCTACTACTCCAGGAAGCTACAACCAGCAGAATGCAACTATTCCATCGGAGATAGGGAGTTCCTGGCCATCAAAACGTAGGAGTTCCTGGCCATCAAAACGTCTTTTGAAGAATGGCGCCATTACCTAAAAGACACTAAACACACGGTGACCATCTTAACCGATCACAGAAACCTACGGTTCCTCCGTTCAGCCAGAGCCTTGACGGCTAGGCAGCTACGATGGACGCTATTCTTCAACTAATATGATTTTCAGATCACCTACCGACCCGGAAGGGAGAATGCCAAGGCTGATGCCTTGTCCAGACTGGAAGAAATCGAAGACAGCGCACACGCCATGAAACCGGTACCCTTTATCCCAGTCCGATGCTTCCAGGGGGCGGTGAGCTCCTCCACCTTCCTATCACAACTGCACTACGATCTGGAACAAAAGAACCCGAATGACTGGACGGGAGACGTCCAAGGACTTACAGAACAAGACGGATTCCTGTTCAAAGGGGGGCGTTATTACTTGCTGTTACCTGATCACCAGCAACAAGTGCTGTTCATGTGCCATGACCACCCCCAATCCGGTCACCCTGGGTACCAGAAAACCAAGGACCTGTTACAAAGGCGATTCTGGTGGCCTACCCTGGACGTCGACACATAAGCCTACATAGTACGCTGCACCATCTGCACTCAAGGGAAAACCCCCTCCCAACCCGTGGTAGGGCTACTGCATCCAATTCCTGTTCCCCCATGCCCGTGGCACACCGTCTCGATGGACTTCGTCGTAGAACTCCCTAAGACCAAAACGGGATACACTACCATCCTCACTATCGTGGACCATCTAACGAAAATGGCGCACTTTGTGCCACTGAAACACTGCCCTCAGCTGCGGAATTGGCATCGGTCTTCATGCAGGATGTGGTACGGCTACATAGAATCCCTTCAGTGCTGATCACAGACAGAGGAACTCAATTCGTGTCCAGGTTCTGGATGGAAGTCTGCACTCTTCTGAACATGGAGGCACGTTTGTCCTCCGCCTACCATCCCCAAACAGACGGGCAGGCAGAGAGAACGAACCAAACCATGGAACAATACCTCCGTTGCTTGCTGCTTTCCATTGAAAAAGAATGGTCCGAAGTGTTATGGATGGTGGCATACGCCTATAACAACAACAAACACGCTGCCACTGGGGTATCACCATTCCATTGTCTGCAAGGCCAACATCCCAGGACGACTCCCTGGGAAGAGACTCAGGCTTGTGGTATACCCACCATACAAGTGTATCATGCCTTGCTCCGCACCATATGGCAGCAAGCCTGTTTCGAGCTGGCCAAGGCCAAAGAATATTACAAACAAAACACAGACAAGCTGAACCTGCATACGTAGCGGGAAATAGGGTGTGGGTGTCCATCAAGACCCTCAACACACATGGGCCCAAGAAACTATTACCACGATACATAGGTCCCTATCCCATAGCTCGGGTAATCAACCGGGTGTCCATGAAGCTTTCACTGCCTCCACACATGAAGATCCATCCTGTCTTTTACGTCTCTCTCTTACGTCCTGCTTAATAGCTGAGTCCCCACCTCCTGTTCCCGTGGACGACCACGTGGAGTACGAGGTCCGGGCTATCCTTGATTCCCGCAGAACTAGGGGTGGACTGGAAGGGGTACGGCCCGGAAGAGCGATCCTGGGAGACCCTATCCCATGTCCGTAATGCGCCTCGCTTAGTCCGCGCCTTTCATGCCTGGCAACCCCAGAAGCCCCGTCCTGTTACCCCTGTTTGACCAACGAGGTTGGTCTGTTTCAAGGGTAGGTACTGTCATGTTCTCACTCGCTTCCTCGCTCTCTGCTGATCGGAAGCGAGGTGTTCCGCGAGCATGCAAGACTCCACCCACCGGAGTCCGCCAGGCAGGTTAGCCGTCTAGCTGTTTGGAGACTGAAACAGCAGACGTCACCTGCCGGCCGACACTTCCGGCAAGATCCGCATTTCAGGCTCGAAGGTGCCCACACCGGCGCTTCGTTTTCTTCCACGGAGCTTCGCAGGAACGCCGGAGCATACGCAAAGGCTCCATCAGCAACCGGACCTGCTGTCCGGACCGCGCAAGGGCGCCCAAAGCATCAGACCTCCGCGACTCGTGTGAAGGCACGGAGTCGCACTCACTCCTTTGTTCCTGTGTTTCCCCACACCAGCGCAGGAGCGCATTACCTTCTTTTGCGACTCGTACGGCGGCACGTAGTCGCGATTACTTATTTGTTCCCCACACCAGCGCAGGAGCGCATTACCTTTCTTTCGCGACTCGTGCGACGGCACGGTGTTGCGCTTTACCCAGTGCTCCATCACCTGTTCCCTCACCGGCGCTACCTTTGGTATCGTGACACGTGCGACGGCACGGAGTCACGTTCTCTTACCTTTTTGACTCACAAACAGCGCAGGAGCGCATATACCGGGTGCTACGACCAACACTGAGGCATGGATTTGCTCCTCCCGGGTACCTAGAACGATGTGGAGACTCTGATCCTCTACCATCTACAGTACCGTCACAGAAGCACTTCATTCCAGGTGAATATTTGGTGCTCATGTCTTGTGTTGCTTGTGTCTGTTCACTGTATCTGGCGCAGCTGTTACTCCTTCCTCCACTCTCGCCCTCAGGTGGTGCCGACACAAGACCCAAAGAACCACAGGGGGTGCCCCACCACAACATCCATCACATTGCCCTCACCTTTTCCTTGGCAGCCTTTCACGGTCCCCTCTTCGACCTGGTTAGTGATTTTGGTATTTCCGGGTAGAGAAGGGCGCAGGAGGTGGTTGTCCACGTCATCCCCGTGGGATCTCTCCACAAGCAGAAGGTAAGTCTTGTGGGGACCTGACACAATGGCACTTTAGGATGCTTAGATAACTCATATTCTACTTCCTTTGACTCCTTTCCCCCCCCAACTCCCTATATAGTAGTTTGAGCATCTTTGCAAGCTCTCCCTTCCAGATCTTCTCTTTGGTGGCTGACATTAGGTGCATGCCCAGGAGCTTGGACACCCCCATATATGGCAGTTTTTAGATCTTCAATTCCTTGCTTTCTGGCCCCTCTGTTTTCTCTTCTTCCTCCCCACCGCATCCCAACCACCGCTCTTCTCTGTCTCTTTGTTTGGGAACTCCGTCTGTTCCCCGGGCCGCTCTTTCTCTCGCTCTGCAGGTGTACTAACACCTTGTCTCCTTGGGCTGACTCTCCTTTTGCCCCTGCTCTGTGTTCCTCCATGCATATGCCTGTGTCTTTCACATATATGCCCCTCCTCAGCTTAGTCTCCTTGCGTTCTGTTGTCTCCCTCGCATCCACACCAATTGACACCATTTTGAAGGCTTTTGCCCACCTGTCATGTCCTAACCTGGAATCAAAGTCAATGCACGCTCAGGGGCCTGCTGTCTTGCCACCTGTCTCCTCTTCTACGGCACACCTTGCAGCCTGTACCATTGCCGCCCAGCCTTTGTATCCTGGAAACCACTATGCACAACCTGGTTAGATTCCCCCCCACCTGTCTGACCAGACCCTTGGTGCCACCTCCTGGTCTCCGCCATTCAACAATTCACCTTTGTCCAGACTCTCCTCATAATAATCTAGCATTTTCTCAAAAAACGCTTCCGCTCCCCCTGCCTCTCCGGCATCCGTCTTCTCCGCCACTGAGATTGTATATACTGTCTTACAATTGAGTGCTGCTTTATATCATGTTGGGGGGCCATAAAAAGCCCTCCCAACTGCTTCACCAATGCGGGACATGGTATCCCATATCTTGTGTCACTGGAAGTTGCACCAAACCCTTGCCGCTGATTTCACCGGCAATGCCACCCTAGAACTTCTTCTGTCAGTGGTCCTATCATCCAACGCCATCATCTGGCTGGCCACACTGGGCCTCAACATCTCTTCTCCTCACGGTAACGGGCTGCACTCTGCTCTCACAAGTCCACCACTGTGTTGGATTGACCCATCTGCTAGAAAGGGAATAGACCTGGCGTGCAGGTGCCTGAATCATGTGTATCCAGAGTTGCCCACAAATCTGGCAACTAATTCCATCTACCATGCATTATACTTGCCCCACATGCTGTCCTCATTCCGCACCTTGTACCCCCTGGGGCAATCTGACTGAGCCCACCAACCCCGCTTTCACTTCTGCCCCCCTTGCTCCGGCTTGCCTTGTAATACACTCTCACTGACTGACTGCGCCCCGCCTCCACTGACCTGCTTCTCCTCCAGTCTAACTGCTCCTCACAGGACTCCCCTTCCCCTCCCTCTTCCTCTCCTTCGCTCCAGTGCAATAGCACTGCCACCAACGCTGAGGCGGGACCTAGTCGTAGCCTGACTCCCTGTCTCCTTACCCGACCCCTCCTCTTCATTGGCCATAACCCCTGCTGCCCACTACCTGCCGAACCTCCTCTCCGATTGCGCCTCTCTAACCATCCACCTTGCTTCAAAGATGCCTGATTTCATTGCCCCTACCCCTCCCTCTAACTCTGTCCCTCCCTACTCAGCCTTATGGGCTCATGGCTCCTTCCCCCTCTCCTCAGTGGGCAACATGGCCACTAAATCATCCATTTCATAGTGTCCTGGCTGTCTCCTCCAACACTCCTCCAAGCTTGCACCTGCTGCCTTGGCCTGCCCCTTCCTCCAGCTGCCCTCGCTTGCCTCTCTTTTTAGGTCGAGCCTAGAGGCAGTGTGCATGCACTGCTCTGTGAGGCATGCTGGCGTCCCTCTGTAGGATAAGGCCACACCCACCACTTTCAATTTGTTGCTCTGTCTGTTTTTCAGAATATGTTGCTTTTTATTCCTTAAACGCTGTTCTTTGTCCCACCTTTGAGTGTGTTATCACTTTTGTTACGGACTGCCCCTGTCACATGTGCCCTTACTGTCGGGTTGATTTATCCTTTGTACAGTGCACTCTTTTTTTGGGGGAGATTTAATGGTCCCCTGCCGCTTGTCGCTTTCCCACTGCTGCTCTCATTCCCTTTATGGATTTCTAAAATCTTGAAGCGCGAGCGCTACCCGTTGTCCGTGTTGCCTTTGCTCCTGCACCCTCCCTCGTCCCTCCACCTCTCCCTTTGTGGCCGCTCCTTGCTTTTGTTCTGCATACTTGCGCTGCTATTGATCAAGAGCATTGATCTTCATTCTTTAAATATGGTGGCCTCACCTTGCTTTGGGTCTGCATGGCACGCCACACACACAGTGGATACAGCAGGGCTCCCTCTGCTATTGGCCTTGTTTTTTTTTTAGTTGATCATTGCCCCTCGCCCACTACCTGTTACTTCCTCCTCCTATGCCACCTACCCTCACCTTTGTTGCACCCCTTGTTCTGTTGCAGCCCTGTGATTTTTATTCGTTTTATGAGAGCATGGCAACAATAGCCAATGACCACTAAACGTTCTGAAAAGTGGTTTCACCGTACCTGTAATATAATTTAGTTTTTTTTAACAGATCCATCTTGGATCGGCAAATTAAAAACAATTAGCAACCGTGTCATTTCCTAGGCATGCGCTTGAACACGGATGCATGTTTTTTACACCACCGAGAATCCTACCATCACTATCTGGGCCATCGCCTCCGTCGAGCTCATCTCCACCACTATGAAGAAGACACACTCAGGAGCACCAACGGACCCCTGCCCCCTCACATCTTCCACAGGGCCGCCCCTGCCATCGTGCCCGCACTAGGACACACCATCAACTTCTCCCTCGCCTACGGCATCTGCCCTGATGACTGGAAATGCGCAGAGGTGAAACCCCTCCTCAAGAAACCAACGGCGGACCCTACTGACCTAAAGAACTACCGACCTATTTCCCACCTCCCGTTCGCAACTAAAGTCACCGAAAGACTCGTGAACGCACAGCCAACCACTTTCATCGAAAAAGACTCCATCCTAGACACCTCCCAATCCGGATTTCGAAGCAACCACAGCACCAAGACCACCCTCTTCGCCGCCACAGATGACATCCGCATGCTGCTCGACCAGGGACACACCGCAGCCCTAATCCTCTTAGACCTCTCTGCATCCTTCAACACTGTCTCACACCACACACTAGCCGCCAGACTCCACAACGCTGGAATACAGGGGACCGCCCTTAACTGGATCCGTTCCTTCCTCTCCGGCAGAACCCAGAGTGTCCGACTCCCCCCTTTCCTCTCCAACCCCACTGACATCATCTGCGGAGTACCCCAAGGATTCTCGCTAAGCCCAACACTTTTCAACATCTACATGGCCCCCATCGCCGCCATCGTTAGACAGCATGGATTCAGCATCTTATTCTACGCTGACGACAACCAACTCATCCTCTCCCTCACCAATAACCCAGAAACCACCAGACTCAGCTTCCAGGAAGGAATGAGAGACGTAGCAGCCTAGATGAAGGACAGCTGCCTAAAGCTCAACTCCGAGAAAACAGAGGTCCTCATTCTCGGACCCTGCACCTCTGCCTTTGACAACACCTGGTGGCCCTCCGCCCTTGGGAGCCCACACACCCCGACAGACCACGCTCGGAACCTCAGGATAATCCTAGACTCCTCACTCTCCATGAACCGCCAGATCAACGCCGTCTCATCCGCCAGTTTCAACTGCCTCCACATCCTCCGTAGGACCTACAAATGGATCACCCCCCCCCCCCGACTGCAGAAAAACCGTCACCCACGCACTCATCACCAATAGACTCAACTACGGAAACGCCCTTTACGCTGGAATAAACAAAACTCTTCTATGCAAGCTCCAAACCATCCAGAACGCTGCCGCCAGGCTAGTCCTAGGTACGCCGCGCCACGAGCATATGTCCCAGCACCTTCGAGACCTCCACTGGCTACCCATCGAGAAGAGAGTCACCTACAAGCTCCTCACCCACGCCTACAAATCCCTCAACAACATCAGACCCAAATACCTCAACGACAGAGTATGCTTCCACGCGCCCAAGAGGAACCTCCGCTCCGCCGACCTCGCCCTAGCAGAGGACCCCCGTTTACACAGAAGCAGAACGGGCGGGAGAGCCTTCTCTTACATCGCAGCCAAAACCTAGAACGAGCTCCCAGTCAGCCTCAGACGCTCCCCAACCCTCCACACCTTCAAGAAAGACCTCAAGACCTGGCTTTTCAACTGATCCGGAGCTGCTTAAACCCCCTTCCCCCCCCAGCACCTTGAGACCCTCACGGGTGAGTAGCGCGCTTTACAAACCCCTGATTGATTGATTGATTGATTGATTGATTGATTGATGTTATCAAGCATGCTTGTGCCTACAAAAATGACTTGATAATCAGTAGAGACTGTTATTATGCTTTTTTCCCTTTTGGTTGATGCTGCACAGCCTCACCAAAAAGCACTGGCAAAGTCAATAGACCCCAAAGGCGAGACCTTTTCGGCACTGCCAATGCTTGTTAATTATTTACGGCCTTTGTGGCGTCTTGCAGGCATTCATCCGCTCTCCGTCCCCTTTGCTGATGACATGCATACATTCCTTTTGTGCCGTGCTGCCTCAGCAGTCTATGGATCTTCCCAATGCAGTGCAGGCTCACCACGCGCACTCAGCGCAGTCTGCACAGGCTTTCCCTCCTTCTGTTGGCCCACTTCCTGCATCTTCAGGGCCTCTTGCCACACCAGTAAACGGCCCTGTTCGCTCACCTTGTGGTCTTGACCCCTAGCATCCGGCGCGGCTGTGAACATGCCAACACCATGGCCGCAACTCCCTAGGAGGCCCGACATACCAGGTGGACTCCTTTCACCACGCTTGCTGCCAGCAAGTCCAGGTGGCCCGCCTCCTCAAGAAGCAGCCAATCTTGTGCCATTTTTT
Organism: Triturus cristatus; assembly: GCF_964204655.1. Lineage (NCBI taxonomy): Eukaryota > Metazoa > Chordata > Amphibia > Caudata > Salamandridae > Triturus > Triturus cristatus. The sequence continues at coordinate 1,150,445,272 of NC_140583.1, read as the reverse complement.
CCTCAGCCATGCTGCTAAACAGGTAACCCACCTCAACTAAAACAAGCATCAATGCACTGAATAAATCGAAAATTAATCGAGCCACTTACCAGCCACTGTGCGTCCTAAGGACTAAATTGGCCCGTTTTATATTGTGGACTATGCTGATAGCCCACACCTATCCCAAAACGTGGGGCAGTTGCTGGACTGCATCATCTTCCCCAACCCTCCTGAGGGACAGACCTCCCCTAGGCTGGCTTCCCCCCAAGACCCCAGTCTGCATTTACTAAAAAATATTTTGCTTCTAACCTGTAAGTTCTAGCACCCCACGGCCTCCTTTCCAGTGCTCAATTGGAGCCAGTGGTTGCCGCTGGGGACCTATTTTTGGGGATCGGCACTCATATTCCCCATCAGATTTTACCAAGTGCAAGAGAGGGAAAAACATAGAGATCTGATAGACGGGGGAAGAGAAAGACAACAAACCTGTCATAAAGGGAGAAAGCAGGAACCTGCAAGAGTGAGAAAAGGGTGCAGGGAGTGTCTGGTAGTGTTAAGACTACTAGCCTTGATATCCGACGTGCCAATGTTCAATTTCACCAGGCGCCATCTCATAAGCTGAGCTCGGGCATCAACACTCTTTGCTCCTTTCGTTAGCTCTCGAAACTGGGGGGCATATTTATCAAATTACCATGCGATGCAGCAAGTCACATTGCTGCGAAAGGGCAGGACTGCGCTGTATTTAAAATAGTACGGCGCATTCCAGTCTTTTCCCAGCTTTGGCGCACAATGTGCTGCCTAGCACCAATGCAGTAATGCGTTGTTAGCAGGAATGTTTTTGTGCAGGAAGGGATACTGTTGTGATGCATGACAGACAAGTAGCCAATGAGTATCTTTGTAGATTGTTTATTTGTCTTAGTTGCAGGATGGTATTCAAGTACAGCAAAACCACCAGGAACAGCATACCTGCTGCTCAGCCCGTACTCCAACTGTCACTTCTCATCACACAGACACACATACATTCCGATCATCTACATCACACCAACATTACGCTCAGAAGCCTTGGGACTGCGGGTTAACACAGCGAAATCTATTCTTTCACCATTCCTACAGGAGACTCCTGACCCGGGATATGCCCTAGGGGGAACCCCAGTAGCATGGTGCACAGACCCTTTCAGATACTTGGGGGTGCGTGTTTATCGCACCAGGGAAGACTTATCTAAAGGGAACATACTTAGAGCCACCACAGCCATTCAGTCACAAATTAATTTCTGGAAAACCCTTCCGCTGGCAATCTCGGGGAGGATTGCTCTTATTAAAATGGTAGCCCTTCCCCGCCTCCTTTACCACTTCACCCCTCTACCTATTATTATCTCCCCTCCATTCTCCTGCCAATGGAAAAAGGTAGTGAGGGACTTTATATGGGGGACATCGAGACATAGGGTGTCTATGGGGAAACTATATTTGCCTGCTAAGCTGGGAGGACTGGCGGTGCCTAATTTCGAGCATTATTATTTAGCCTCCCAGCTGCAATGGATTGCTAGGTGGCTCTCATCATGATATTTGGTGGACACAGCTTCATTACAGCCCCCAATAGCGCATCATGTCTTGCTGTAGGTTTTTCATCCATGCACGAAGCCCAGACCCCCAGACACGCCCTTACTCGCCGTAGCCTATAAATGCTTTCGTAGAAGCCTTTTCCTCACCAGGGCCACCACCCCATATGCGCCTGCTATCTAGGAACACCACGGGGGGACATTCCCACCACAGCAGCCGAGCTACGACACTGGGCCTCGGAGGGCATCCAAGACATTGGAGATCTTTTTCAGGATGGTTCGCTCATCCCATATCAGGAGCTCATAGCGGAAGTGAACTTACACCCGGGACAGTTTTCATTGCACTGAGCACTTATAGCCTTGCTGTCTTCTAAGTGGGGTGCACTTGCTCAGGAACCACCTACACACCACACATTGCAATACCTTCATGTGATCAGAACCGGGAGACACCTGACACGATGGTTTGCATCCTTCCTTCGTCAGCACACGGAGGCCAACCTAGCCCATCTGAGGCCCCACTGGGAGGGGGCCTTGGGGAGGGCACTCACAGATAGGGAGTGGATTGCTGTCCGGGGCAGTCCGACATACATCCCGCATAATAAGCAGTTTAAGCAAATCCAATTCTTTGTGTTACATCGGGCGTATCTCGCCTCAGCTCAAATTAATAAGTACTTCCTCAGCACAGATGCAGCCTGCCCTCGATGCCGTTAGCTAGATGTGGACACCCTCCATATGTTGTGGCATCGCCCAGTATTAGAAGAATATTGGAGTAATGTGACAACCACACTGGCGACTTGCATATCTCGCGCTGTCCCAACCAGATGGGAGGGGCATATACTGCACCTATTTAGCAGGAATAAGAAATACAGGGCTACCACCCATTATCTGGGTCTAGTAGTAGCAAAACACTTGATTACCAAGCGATAGAAATCCCCTCTGGCACCTCACACATTAGCCTGGCACCGGTCCCTACTTAACTGGGCTAGGGCGGAGGGAGTGGCTCTGCGCAGGGAAGATCTGCTTGGTATCCGTAAGTTCCCCCTAGCATCTCAATGGGATACTATGGTGTCAAAGATACAGGACATAGTTACTAACACTGGAGAACCCCGGGACAATATCCAGGGCTGACACCCAGTGCTCACCCTCCCTGGGTACAGGGGTAGAGTAGCGCCGACTTCCAGAAATGTATGGCCCCGCTTCATAATGCCGCTGTCACTGGGCCCTGATAGGGCTGGTCCACTCTGTTATACCATATACGGCAGCAGGTCTCATGCAACTCCCTTACCCCTCCTTTGATTAAGTTGTCCTCATTTTGTTGTACTCTATGTCCACAGTTTGGCCTAAGATACACCATGTCTGAAATGTCTAAAAACTGTCCAGTGGTAAGACTCTCGGGCACTGATAAGCCCTTTATACAGACGCTGTCACAAGTCTTCTGTCAGTATCCTGTTGAACAACTCACCTGTCTTTATATAGTTCTGTACTGGATATCGTAGCATTTGCAAGCAACTATACATGGTGCCTATGCATTGTTCATGTTGTATGATTGAAATGTGAAAAATGTCAATAAAAAGATTTAAACAACATTCCACTCAGAACACACACACTGGCTGAGCAGCTAGGAGCCAAGGTAACAGAGGAGATGCATGAATACCTAAGCAGGATATAATATATCCTCCCCCTTTTAAACATAAACTACAATTGAAGAAACTAGGTGGAAACAACTATTCACATAAATGTACACATGAAGGAAAATCGTTCAGAACCCAGGGATGCAAGGAAAACAAAACATCTCTAGAAGAACTGAACAGTTAAGAACGTAGAGCGGACGAATAAATAGATACACAAGAAATATCACCCATCCTCCCTTATTATAAAAACAGATTAAAATGTAGAAACAATGTTATCTAAAATATCACAAGAAACTAGACTGCTGACTAGGAAAAACTCAAAAGCACTAAATGAGAAACCGATACACACATAGACACGTGAAAACACAGCAGACATGGGTGTGAAACACCCAACCTTACATTCCAAAACAGTGCAAAACAAATTGTAACATGTAGCCACGAGTGACATTCACCCCCAGAATTCTATCCCTAATGCAAGGGAAACAAGAGAAAAATGTAGAGACAGGGGGACTCCACCCCATCCACAGGATGCTCAACTGAAAACTAGGATGGTAAGACGGAAGAAATTATGGCATTTTTTGAGACTTATAAATTTGTATGAACGTGTGGTTGAGAATAATAGTCTCTACTTCACTGTAGCTTAACTAGTGGGAATTGGCTAAAATGAATATGTTAAAATGTGTTATTCATAAATGTTATTATTCTCACTAATTCATGTAAGGAATTGAAATGTAAACTGTGAAAATGGGACTAGAATCCATCTTGATGCCCCTCATGTAAGGGTCAGAATATAGTAGAAATGAGACTATTACACATATAGACATCCCTTGTGTAACGATTGGTAAAGTACAGCACAGAAATGGGTCTAAAACCCATTTTCTTCGCTCATGTAAGGTAGTTTAAAGCACAATGCAAATACAGGCAACATCTACCCATATAACGATCCCTCACGTAAGGGTGTGTAACATCAAACCATGAAATGGGTGACCACCACCCACTAAAATATAAGGACCACCCTTACGTAAGGGTAACTAGGAAACGTACGAGAATGGGCAAATACAGCCCATATCGAAATCCCAAGTGTAAGGAATATGTACAGTCCAATGTTGCAGAAATGTAATGTTATATGTATTATAAAGACTCGACATACCAGCCTGGTGTATGTTGTGAAAATGGACCAACACAAATGTGGCGAAACACAAACTAAAAGCAGAGTAACTGGGAAAACCCCAAGCAAATGCAGAGTAACTTTTGAACAGGGTATACATGCCCCCAAAAAACACTGGTGTGACATATTACCCCTACTACATGCGACATGACTCATACCAACACAAAAAAACACCACAAGGACAGCATTAATGGCACAACTTAGGCATATAACATTCATAAGGTATGATATAAAATATATTTTTTTTAAACTTGAAACATGTGCCAAATACAGTAGATCCATACATCATGTAAATATGAGCACTGTCCAAGCGTTTGTTTAAAAAAATTGCAGCATTAATGGACTCCTACCTATCAATCAATCAATCACAGACATTTATATAGCGCGCTACCTACCCGGAGGGTCTCAAGGCGCTAGGGGGGGCGGGGGAGTGCCGCTACTGCTCGAATAGCCAGGTCTTGAGCTTCTTCCTGAAGGAGAGGTGGTCTTGGGTCAGGCGCAGGTCGGTCGGGAGGGAGTTCCAAGTCTTGGCGGCCAGGTAGGAGAAGGATCTTCCTCCTGTTGTCGTTCTTCGGATACGGGGGACGGCGGCGAGGGCGTGGCTGGCTGATCGGAGATGTCGTTTGGGAGCGTAGAAGTTGATGCGGTTGTTGAGGTAGCTCGGGCCTTGATCGTGTAGGGCTTTGTGTGCGTGGGTGAGGAGGCGGAAGGTGATTCTTTTGTTGACGGGGAGCCAATGCAGGTCTTTCAGATGTCCGGAGATGTGGCTGTGACGTGGGATGTCGAGGATGAGTCTGGCTGAGGCGTTCTGGATCCGCTGGAGTCTCTTCTGGAGCTTGGCGGTGGTTCCGGCGTAGAGGGCGTTGCCGTAGTCCAGTCGGCTGGTGACGAGGGCCTGGGTGACCGTCTTCCTGGTCTCGGTGGGGATCCACCGGAAGATCTTCCGTAGCATGCGCAGGATGTAGAAGCATGACGAGGAGACGGCGTTGACTTGTCTGGTCATGGAGAGGGAGGAGTCCAGGATGAAGCCCAGGTTGCGTGCGTGGTCTGTCGGTTTGGGTGCGCAGCCCAGGGCGGGGGGCCACCAGGAGTCGTCCCAGGCGGAGGGCGAGGAGCCCAGGATGAGGACTTCCGTCTTGTCTGAGTTCAGTTTCAGGCGGCTGGTCGTCATCCACTCGGCTACGTCTTTCATCCCTTCGTGAAGGTTGGCTCTGGTGGCGGCGGGGTCGTTGGTCAGGGAGAGGATCAGCTGGGTGTCGTCGGCGTAGGAGATGATGTTGAGGTTGTGTTGGCGTGCGATGGCCGCGAGGGGACTCATGTAGACGTTGAAGAGGGTGGGGCTCAGCGAGGATCCTTGAGGGACGCCGCAGATGACTTTGGTGGCCTCTGACTTGTACGGTGGTAGACGGACTCTCTGTGTTCTTCCGTCGAGGAAGGAGATGATCCATTCCAGTGCCTTTTCCTGGATTCCGACGTTGCTGAGGCGCTGCACTAGGGTGCGGTGGCAGACAGTGTCGAATGCCGCGGAGAGGTCTAGGAGGATGAGGGCCGCTGTTTCTCCGTTGTCCATCAGGGCTCGGATGTCATCGGTGGCAGCGATGAGGGCGGTTTCGGTGCTGTGGTTGGCTCGGAAGCCAGACTGGGAGGGGTCGAGGGATCCATTCGTCTCGAGGAAGGCGGCCAGCTGCTTGTTGACGGTCTTCTCTATGACTTTGGCTGGGAACGGGAGGAGCGAGATGGGGCGGTAATTCTTGAGTTCGGTGGGGTCCGCTGTAGGTTTCTTTAGAAGGGCGCTGAGTTCGGCGTGCTTCCAGTTCTCCAGGAAGGTGGCGGTGTCGAAGGAGGTGTTGATGATGTCCCATAGGTGGGGTGCGATGACCGCGTCGGCCTTGTTGAAGACGTGGTGAGGGCAGGGGTCGGTCGGAGATCCGGAGTGGATGGAGTTCATCATGCGAATGGTGTCTTCGGTGCTGATCGGAGTCCAGGCGCGGAGGGTGGTGGTGGGGGGCGGTGGTTCGGTTGTGGCGTGCGTCGGTTGAGTGCTGAAGCTGTTGTGTATGACCTCGATCAAGTTGTGGAAGTAGGAGGCGAGGGAATTGCAGAGGTCTTGCAATGGGGTGATGTCGTTGTTTCCGGCGTTGGGGTTGGAGAGCTCTTTGACGATGTTGAAGAGTTCCTTGCAGTTGTGTGCGTTGTTGTCCAGCCGGTCCTTGAATGCAGTTTTCTTGGTGGCGCGGATCAGTTGGTGGTGCTTCCGGGTGGCCAGCTTGAGGGCGGTCGTGTTGTCCGGTGTTGGTTCTCTTCTCCAGGCTTTCTCGAGGGCTCGGCAGTTCTTCTTGGAGCTCTTGAGTTCGTCGGTGAACCATGGGGCCTTCTTGCTGCCGGGTCTGCTAGGCGGGGTCCTCAGTGGGGTGAGTTCGTCCGCGCAGTTGTTGATCCACTTCGTGAGGTTGTCGGCGGCCTGGCTGGGGTTCGCTGAGCTGGCGGGGGGGTGCTGGCTCAGGGAAGCGGCGAGCTGGTCGGCTGAGATCTTGTTCCAGCTTCTTCGAGCAACCGGTTGCTGGTGGTGGTGGATCGTCGTTCTTTGGAAGGTGAAGTGGACGCAGCTGTGGTCCGTCCAGTGGAGTCCAGTGGCGTGGTTGAAGGCGATGTCTTTGCTGGATGAAAAGACTGCGTCGAGTGTGTGTCCGGCGAGGTGGGTGGGGGTGGATACCAGCTGCTTGAGTCCGAGGTTGGCGAGGTTGGCGAGCTGGGTGGTGGTGTTGCGGTCGTTGTTGTTCTCCAGGTGGAAGTTGAGGTCCCCCAGGAGGAAGTAGTCAGCGGAGGGGAGGGCATGCGGGCTGACGAAGTCGGCGATGTCCTCGCTGAATTGTGTGCGTGGTCCCGGGGGTCGGTAGATCAGGGTCCCCCTGAGGGTGGTCTTCAGGTCGGTGTGGATCTGGAAGTGCAGGTGTTCGGCTGTTTTCAGGGTGTCGTCGGTGTTGGTCGAGATGTGGATGGTGTCCCTGTGGATGATGGCGATGCCTCCTCCAGTCTGGTTGTCGCGGTCTCTCCGGGTGATCTTGTATCCCTCTGGGATGGCGACGGCGATGTCGGGTGCTGAGGAGTCGTTCATCCAGGTTTCCGTGAGGAAGGCAACGTCAGGAGCTGTGGTGTCGAGGAGGTTCCAGAGTTCGATGGCGTGCCTGTGGACGGAGCGGGTGTTGAGCAGGATGCACTTGAGGTGGTTGCTGCTGGTGTTCGGCTTGGCGGGTGCTGGTGTGGGGCAGGTCCGGATGCAGGTGAACTTGCAGGCGTGGCAGCTGAAGGGTCCGTGGGTGTGCTTCGGGGTGGCTCGGTAGCATCCAGGGATGCCGCCGGTGTTGAGTGCGCTGAGTTCGGTGGCGTTGTAGGACAATCGGGTCGTCTTCCGTCTGTGGAGGCCAGGGGTCCTGGCACTGGGCGCGGTCCAGTCGCGGACGGGCGCAGACGGGCTTACCTTTGGCGCGCCTTCGGCGCACAGTCGGCGCGCCTGCTGCGCGTGACCACTGCGCGTTCGCACGGTCGCCATATATGGCGAAGTGCGAGGGGGGGCGGAGCAGCTGGGAGGCGGGAGCGGGGAGGGTACAGAAGGAGAAAAGGGGCGTGGTTAGCGGCGGTGGCGGGAAGCGGGGAGCGGGGAGGGAAGAGACGGGGGCAACAAGAAAACAGGCAAACAGGCACTACAGAAATACAAATTTACAATACAATACAATAAATACAGGGGCACAGGGCAAGAAAGCGGGGCCCAGGGGCCTGCAGGTCAGGCGAGCACGGACCACGCCGCTCGGTGGCAGGGGGCGTGGTCACGCGGCGGCAGCCGGGGCAGCGAGGCAGGCAGGCTGGAGGCACACGCAGCAGCTGGTGGCCGTGCGGCGCGGTGGGTGTCCTAAACTAGGTCACACTCACCTGCGTCGCACGGTCGCCATATATGGCCAAGTGCGAGGGGGGGCGGAGCAGCTGGGAGGCGGGAGCGGGGAGGGTACAGAAGGAGAAAAGGGGCGTGGTTAGCGGCGGTGGCGGGAAGCGGGGAGCGGGGAGGGAAGAGACGGGGGCAACAAGAAAACAGGCAAACAGGCACTACAGAAATACAAATTTACAATACAATACAATAAATACAGGGGCACAGGGCAAGAAAGCGGGGCCCAGGGGCCTGCAGGTCAGGCGAGCACGGACCATGCCGCTCGGTGGCAGGGGGCGTGGTCACGCGGCGGCAGCCGGGGCAGCGAGGCAGGCAGGCTGGAGGCACACGCAGCAGCTGGTGGCCGTGCGGCGCGGGGGGTGTCCTAAACTAGGTCACACTCACCTGCGTCGCACGGTCGCCATATATGGCCAAGTGCGAGGGAGGGCGGAGCAGCTGGGAGGCGGGAGCGGGGAGGGTACAGAAGGAGAAAAGGGGCGTGGTTAGCGGCGGTGGCGGGAAGCGGGGAGCGGGGAGGGAAGAGACGGGGGCAACAAGAAAACAGGCAAACAGGCACTACAGAAATACAAATTTACAATACAATACAATAAATACAGGGGCACAGGGCAAGAAAGCGGGGCCTAGGGGCCTGCAGGTCAGGCGAGCACGGACCACGCCGCTCGGTGGCAGGGGGCGTGGTCACGCGGCGGCAGCCGGGGCAGCGAGGCAGGCAGGCTGGAGGCACACGCAGCAGCTGGTGGCCGTGCGGCGCGGGGGGTGTCCTAAACTAGGCAATGAAAACCTCATGCCATGAAACAGTCTAGCAGTAATCATGTCCAAAAACAATAACCAGATACGAGACCAAAAACAAACTTGAGTGAGCGATATCACACTTGCATAGCTATGAACAGTCATCCGCATGTTGAAAAATTCCCCCCCAATAGCTTACATGTGTACTGAATTCCAAAAAAGTTGACTACATCACATCCGGCTTGAAGCGGTGTTCACCACAGCTGAGGGCTCCATGGAAACCCAGCCCGCCGAATGGAAGACTCCTGAAGGAAGGAGAAAGTCTTAGTCTCTTAATTTTACCTTCTCTGCATGCCATAAATTCACTTCGACCGCACAGCTCATGGCTGGCTGAATGAGATCCGAGACAGGCTGGACAATACGGGACACTTCATAGCCCCGGTGCTTGTGTGCTGCCTCCAAAAGATGACGCCGGCTGGAAGACACGACAGCTCTAGGTGGCTGAAGGAGGGAGCATGCAGGAAAGCATCCCACAGCAGCTTGCAAAGCCGCATAGAAAAAGAAATCTCACAGTAGCTCCTTCAACACCTCTGCGTGACTCCATGGACAAGGTAAGGTGCATGCGCTCTGCTTCTAATTAAAACCCCACCATAACGGTTTAACCAACCTCACTGGAGTAAAGTTATAGAAGAAAAAAAATAAGTAAACTCTCCACTGTGTCTGACTGTCACACTTCTGACGGCCCCCTCCGGCCCAAAGTACCGAGACCACGTTGTCAAAAAGTATTGAGCAAGTCCATGTGGTTGTAACGCATGCAATATATGGCATAAGCAAACATGCCAATGAAACTTTACAATCCCACACCAAAGCGTCAATCGCCACATTCCTAAATCAAACGCCAACAGGGTCAATGACAAACAGCACGTTGGCAAAGTGTCAAGCAAGTTCCCTTCCCGAGCACACGCATCAATGACTGTGTAGCTTGTAAAATGCCTTATTTGTAAAACTTGTTTACTTAAAAATGTCACCAATCTCAGTTGAAGCGACACTGGAGGCAAATACTGTGAAGGAGACTGTTCCTTAGATCAGATAGGTTGAAGTACTTTGGCTCGCACAAGTTGTCACAGCAGAAGCAAATACAAATACTGTAAGCCAATGAAGTATGGCCAGGCTGGGGCTGTCCGATGAAAAGGACACTAGTGGGGCTGTAGGGCGTTTTTTGTTTTTGGCTTGACTTATCTGGTATCTTAAGTCCCTATTAAGTGACTCCTGTTTCTTCATGTTTCATAGTCTCTGTAGTTTCTTCAGTTGGACAATCTTCTTTTCCGTGTCATCTTGATCTTCCGTAAGACTAGTTGTATGCATAAGTCTGTCTCGTTGTCAAAAGTAATCATCTACATCACACCAACATTCCACTCAGAACACTCACACTGGCTGAGCAGCTAGGAGCCACAGTAACAGAGGAGATACATGAATACTTTAGCAGGATATACCGGATACTTTCCTGCACAACCACAATCCTGTCAGGCATTTACTTCTTTCTATGAGTGCTCCAGAGTGCAGCACAGATGGAAAGAGAAAGTAACTAGGAGAAATAAAGACATTTCTCCTTGTTACGCCTCATCTGGGGAGGCATAGCCTCTTGACCCATTCCCAGGTCTACCTTTATTGGTAGATCTGTGAATGTGCCAAAAGTCAGGGGTGGATGTGTGGGAACACCCGCGCTCCACTCATGGAACGTCTCGCTGGTGCAGAGTAATGCAACGCAGCGATAAATCAAACTTATGGGTTGCATCGCTTTCACACTCCCTTGCTGGCGCAAAAGCGACAACCATTTGATAAATATGCCCCAGTGTTCATCTGAAAATGAAATCCTCTTGCGTGGTGCTTACCCCTATAGGGGATGTGAGCGCTTCTGCCATTCATCATTCTCCTCTCAGACTGCCTGCACTTGGCTAAACGTGTACAGAGAGATGTCTGAAATTTCTGTAGATAACGGCCATTTAACACTAAGACGTTACACATTTTAAATAGAGATCTGATGCTTTCTTTATCTGAAGCTGAGCTGTCAGAACTTTCCTCCCCTCCAGCGTGAAGAAAAAATAATGAAAGACAGGGAGGCGTGCCAGGCCTCTCACGCGCCGTCCCTTCTCCCCATTCTCTCGCTGCGGAAATGACGATCTGAGGTGAAGCTTCATGGGTGAACAGGCCTTTCATGCTTTCTATTAAAATGTTTTCCACGAGAGAGCCCAAGTACCAAGGTCCCCCTTGAATTTGAACTTGGCGCATATAACGTGTGCAGTGAGAAGATCGGCAGACGTTCTAGCGATATTTCAAACCCCGACATACTAATCAACATTAGATACAAAATGAAGAAGACCTGCTCATCTCACACAATCTGCCCTTGGCCCTGCCTACCCTAGAAGTGTATTTCTAGCCTTTTATGCAGATTTACCAACTTTACTCAGTACAATTGATTACCAAAGCAGTCCAATACCGTTTTAAAAAAAATGTTTTGTCTCTGCGCGGCTTCAGACATTTGCTCTAAATTATTTTATATATAGCGTCAATGACTGGTGTGGTAGTACTAGTGCCCATACAGCGTAGAAGTGCATTAATTTAAAAAAGCGAGGGAACTGTGATGCTACGCACAATGAGGGCGGGGTGAGTAGGCGTGGGGGCGGGGTCACAGGTTTGGCTATCAAACAAAATATTCTGTTACTTTTTTCGGTCTTTCATCTTCAGGTATGTACATATAAAATATAAAAGCTTAAATGTAAAATAAATGCAAGTTAAGTAAATCAGTGGGTAGGCACTATCATACTTTATGAAATCTCTATTAGTTAATGCAAAGCAGAGAGGTCTGTGTGAAGCAAGACAGTCACAGCATTGAATGGTGGTTAGAGCAGTCGAGAATGGGGCTAACACAGGCCCCTACAGCCCCTGCGGAGCAGGGGCCTGTGTTATACCCCTATGAAAGCAAACACTTCACAGCCCAGCTGGTAACTCCTTTCGAATACCACTAAAAAAGAACAATTCAGTCTCATCAGGTAGTAGTTAAAGCCAATACTGGCTTCCAAGCTCCCTTTACATTTGCAGATTGAGCCATTGTGCATATTTACATTTCTTTCAGGCAAGCAGGTAACCTGGCAAGAAGGCCTGTTTACCTGTCTGTTCACCTTCAACAGCACAGGAGACTCCCTGCCTTACAACTCATCTGAAGCATTTCCGCTCTCGAAATGAACAGTTCCTGGATGGTTATCTTTTCCCAGAAAGTAGGGGAACGGTTTTCCTTAAGTAAAAAAGTATGGGTAGGTAGTACCTTATTAAGCTTTGTTGCCAGGATTTTTGCATATATCTTGCAATCAACTTTAATGAGAGAGATAGGCCTGTAATTTGGGGCATCTGGGTATTTTTGCCTTCCTTGGGGATAACTATAATATTAGCTTCGGACATGGTATGTGAGACCATCCCCGCCCCTTCACAGTGATTAAAAACTTTTTTCATAGTGGGTTGTAAGTGAGTTACGAAAGTCTTATAAAAGACGGCTGTGTATCCATCTGGCCCGGGTGCCTTGTTAGGTTTAAGGGACTTGATTGCCACCTCAATTTCAGTTGAGCTTATCTCCCTTCCTAAGGTTTGTGCTTCCTCTGAAGTTATCTTTGGGAGGTTTCGTCTGTTTAGGTACTCGGTACACCCATTTTCGTCCAGCGTTTGGTCTTTTTTATAGAGGTCTTGATAGAATTCGCTAAATGTCCGTAGTATTTCTTTATGTCTTGTGTGTGTGATATTTTGTGAGTCTGTGATTGATAAGATGGTATGTTGTGTTTGTTTATGTTTTAGGTAAGAGGCCAGGAGCTTCCCTGCTTTGTTAGCCTCGCCCCATCATTCATTGCAAATTGGCAAATCTGCTAACAGATTCACAAATCTGCTGCTTTCTGTTTGGGACTCTGCCAAAGAAACATCTATAGAATAGAGAAAGAACAATATTTTGGGGAGAGTGGCTCTGGAGGGTGATAAAGAAGAGAGGGTAGATAAGATTGGAGGTCACCTGGTGGTTGGTTGGTAGCCTGGGGTTTCGGTTTAGGTTAGGAGATCTGTGGCTGTTCTTTAGATAACACAGTGCTCCAGATGTCTCACAGTGATGAGGTCCTGCTTAAAGAGCAGCTCCTTAAGTTCTTTCCAAGTGGCAGTAAAATTATTATGCAATTAACAAATTAATTAGAAGTAATGGTCATAAATAAATAAAGGCTGATCATTAAAAAAGTATGGGTAGGTCACGCCCCTCCGATCCCGCCCACTTTGACCACTGTGCCCATATGATCTAAAGAAGGGCAAAGCTCTTTTGTGCAAATGTTTTTCTCTCGCAACATAAATATTAGCAAATACACTATTTTGCTAATTTGCTAATGCACGCAAAGGCAGCCGTGCAGAAATGTGTGTTTCCATTTAGTCGCACATGTAAGTCACATGCTTAGCTTTGCCATTGCTTGTTTTTAGGAGGTGAAATTTTGCTAAAAGTCAAGCATACCGAGGTTGTTATTTGGTGATCGCGTTCTTCTCGTTTACTTCGGCGATTGTATGCAGTCATAGATGGTTCTGGGTTAGCCTGGTGCATTCTGGTTGTTGTAGTTTCGCTTTGTTTCCATTGACCTAATTAGACTAACACACCTGAAATCAGTGACTTGGAGGTGAGTAGTGCAGGTCTGGGGACAGTGCCAGTGCTAATATCAATGAGGTGGTCATCCCAAGTTAGTTGCAAAATATAAACTTTTAACTTCTTCCCCCAAAACTTCCCATGCCTTTCCCCAGATTGGCATGTGTTCCCTACTACCCATCACCCAAAGGTTGACCACTCTTCTTGGGTGACCACCCTCCTTGGATTTATTTGCATCTATTTGCACAAAGTGGGCATATAGAGATGATTCATTCTTTAAAGTCGCTTGCACTATACAAAGGTTTTTAGTCGTTCAATGACAATTTAGGTTTGTGTCTTTTTAGGCCTGGCATTAGCCAAGACCTGTTGCTTTTAGTAACATTTTACATAGATTATACTTATTATTTAGGCTTTCACCCAGCCTTTTTCCTACATTTGTGTGTGATTGTGTTGTTCCCATATTTTTCCCACCCCCTACAGCACGAAGCAGTGAGTCAGTCGACTTTAGTCATTGGCTCACTTCACTGTGATTGATGGCATTTTTCCTGCTTACCTCTAAATCCACACAAGAACAGGCCCCTGTACAATCATTGCAATGGACATTTCATGACTCGGGAAATGACCACCTTACCCTGGTCTGTTTTGTTTTTAATTTGAAAAAAATGAATCAATATTTAATGCTGTTCTTCTAACGTCAATTGAAGAAAAATCACAGTGCTGGACATAAGAATGGAAGCAGCACTGACAGCATCTGAGGTGCATTAACCTGCAATGTGTCTCTCAGCCCATACCCTCACCTGAACCCAAGTGACCCTCGCTGGGTAGCACCTGTAGCACGTGTTCCCCCATTTGAAGGGACAGCCGCTGGGGGGGGGGGATGCTCAGAAAGAAGGGTGCCACTGCCAGCACATGTTTAAACTTTCATGCTCGCAGTTGTGGGAAACATTTTTTTTAGATTGTGTTTTTTCCTCCTGGAGTGTTAATGTTAGCTCATTAGCAATGAGATGTTCCTATTTGCATTTCAAATGCCATACCAGCCCTAAAAACTAAAAGAACTAAATTTAAATTTGCATTTGACAGGCCTGTCAAGTGCACTATAACATCAGTCAATAATAATACTTTTATTTGATCTCGTTAAAAATCATAAAATAATGGAAAAGCACATAGTACAAAATGATTTTACATGGGGATTTGTAAAATACGAGAGATAAAAACACAGTGAGGTCATATCCTCAATCGTCATCAACGGTTAGGATAAGCAATATTAGATTTGTAAAAGGTGCAAAACGGTTCAATAAGGAAAAACGAAAAAATAGTTCCAGTGCAGATGAAAATTGTTACAGGGCCGATTTTGCAGCTATGCTGAAAAAACGGCCCTGTAACAAAACGGCCCCCAGTGGCCCAAAACCGTCCCCCACCCGTGCGGCGCACCGGGGTATTGCCCGGTGCCCATTACGGCCAGTCCGGCCCTGCTCCAAGGCATTGTATGACTGCAGCTCTGCATGACCTTATTTGATTTTTCCTAAAGATCTCGCGAAGGACAATTTTTCGAGTTTCTAGTAGCGAGGGGCAGGTACATAGGAGGTGTAGTAATGTCTCTTCTCCTTGTCCGCAGAGGCGGCATTCCTTTGTCGGCCATATAAACTTCCATTTCGGGGTCAAATCCTTCGTGGGGAATGACCCCAGCCGCAGCAGCGTCAGATAATGCTTTTTATGATGTGAGAAGTGTGTAGTATCTGGTTAATAATTTGAAGAATGCAGCTTCGTAGGTTTATCAATTTATTCCGATGTAAAATACAAGTCGTAACTCTCCAAGCTCCCAGCAGAATCTGCTGTTCAGATTCCACTCGGTCATACAGAATTCAGAACATAGAATGTACCCTTACAAGTTCTAACTTCTACATAACTAAACATGCTCCACATAAAAAGTATAACTTACTACATTACTACAAAGTGTTCAGACAAATACAATTGGGGTTTAAGCATCTGATAAGATTGAATCACTGCCCATGCATGATTGTTCTTGGAAAAGGCAGTTTTATCCATTAACAATGAGATTCGTTTAGTTGCATTATTCATGGCATTTTTTAACCTCTTCAGTGCCCATGACGAGATAGTCTCGTCATGGAGCACGGTTGCGATGTGCCCATGACGAGACTATCTCGTCATGAACCCCACCCACTAGTGCAACGCCCGGCACAGGAGGGGGAAAGGGCGTGGCACTGAAGGGGTTAATCCAGAGTAGGAGGTAATTGTATGCCAGGCCTCCTCGAGGTGTAGGTCTGAAAGAGATTCTTTTAAAACTATGAAGATAGAATTATTTAGCCTAGCTTGCTTTTCAATCTCTTCCCAGCAAAAGTGGGCTAACTTATTGTCTTCTGCTTGCCTCATCCGCCAAAAATATTTGGCCACCGCCCCTTGTCTGGCTAGTTTCTGGTTTTTAAGCCCATATTCCAATCAATTTTGTGCCTGAGATATATCAGGGGATTAAAAACAGGCTCTTAAAGAAACTCGATTGGGCTCAGTTTAGGACGGCGGCGGCATCTTTTGTGTTCAAGATTTCTGACCCATACGATATGGTTGGTATGAATTTTGCTGCAATTACCTTAAGCAGGTGACCAGTTGAGCAGCCTTTTAGCTTTCTCTGTAGGATTTTGAAGGCGAAGAAGAGTTGTTTGGCTTTCATTTTCCCTTGGTCCAGGTGTTGCTTAAAGTTAAGGTTGTGATAGAGTTGAAACCCTAAGCATTTGTACGAATCCACCTGAAATATTGGTTTGCCATCCAATTTGCAGGTGAATTTGCCTTTTGATTTTGTTTTGTGATGTTTGGAAAAGCATAACACCTTGTTTTTCTTAAAGTTTATCGTTAGTTGAGCAGAGGTGGTGTAAGCTCCTAGTTGGGTCATCGATCGCTGCAGACTTATCAGTGTTTGTGCTAGAAGGACAATGTCGTCTGCGTATTGGAGGCTGGGGATTGGTGTTTTGCCCAGTTTTGCGGGGGGGGGGGGGGGGTCAGTTTGAACTAGACGGAGATGCTTCTCAAGGTAGGCGGTGAAACTGTGGAATAGACAGGGGGCCAGCACGCACCCCTGTTTTAGCCCATTTGTTGTTGGAATCTTGTTTGTTATGCTGTGCCCATCTCCTTTCCTTATTTGAACCCACGTATGTGAGTAAAGGTTGATTATCGCCTCCAGAAGTTTAGTTGGTGCTCCCCAACTTTGCATTTTGGCCCATAGCTTAGCTCTCGGTACTTTGTCAAACGCCGCTTTGAGGTCGATTAAGCACGCGTACAGGGTACTGGATTTTGCATAAGCTTGATTAACTAGAAGGGTGACAGCGGATATGTTTGTGAGGGTGCCCATTCCAGCCTGAAATCCGGTTTGCGTGTTTGGCATCAAGTTTGTCCGGTTAACCCAGTCTTCTAAATCTACCAGCAGATTCGAAGCATACGTTTTTGCCTCAACGACGATTAATGCTATCATTTTGTATTTGGCAGGATCCAAACGTGAGCCAGATTTGTATATGGGATTTAAGATACTTCCTCGCCAGGAGTCAGGGATCGTGCCAGATGCTAGAACGTGTGTGAAGGAGTGGGGTGAGGATGCCGGACCAGAATGAAGGGTCATGCCGGAATAGTGCATGTGGCAAGCCGTTGGGCCCTGGAGCTCCCTCAGGTCTCAAGTTTTTTATGATTTTAAGAACCTGTGCTTGTGAAATCTGCGGGGAGAATTCTGGTGGTTCTAACTTGGATGTTTCGTGGACTATTCCTGCAATAGGGATCTCTTTCCCTGTTGGCATTCCATTGTTTATAGCGCCTGAGGATGGAATAGCCTTATATGTAAGTTCAATATGGGCTCCCCAGGTGTCCTCCATTATGTCCGAGTTGAAATGTCGGTTCTTGCAATTTGATAGCTGGTTAATGACTTCCCAGAAGAGTTTGGAGTCTGTTTACTGACATGGAGGAGTTTCGCTAAAAGAAGTTCTCTGAAATCTTTCTTAGCCGCCTTGATGTCCCTTTTTAGGTCTTTTCTTGTTTTTGATATTAGGGAGAGGATATCCTGAGAGGGTTCTGAACCCCGGATTCACAGTTGTCTTAGATATTAATTCATTTGATTTTTTTGTTTCCTTGGGCTGTTGGTGAACCACGCTGCCCCTAGTGATCTTCCTACCTTACGGCCGTTGCCTAGTCTTGAGAATTGGTTGTTTAGATCGTGAGTAAAGGATACCCAAGCCTTTATGCACGATGATTTGGCTTTGAAACTCTCCAAAAGGGTAGTGCATGTGCCCATGATGTCACCAATGGTTTCCTTTTTCCAAGTAAGTCGTTTTAAGTTATAGCATTGCGTTGGTAGGGATATCGCATTATCTTTTATTGATTTTACCGTGCTTATGAGCAAAGTGAAAGTTTGGGGATGGTGGTCGCTTTCTGCCCGTTCTTTTAGTTGGAAGTTCGAAATGTGAGGGAGAATGTCATGATCCATAAGTGTGTAATCAATAATTAAGCCTGTTTTTTGCGTAACCCTTGTATATGCTGGGAGGCTCTCAGGCGGAACTTGTTCATTTAGCCCACACATTGAGAGTGTTTCCAGCAGGGACGCACATCTATTGCCGTGTGTATCACGTCATTTGCTGGATTGTGGGTGGCCTATTGTTCTTTCTTTCCTGCCATATAGTAGGTTCATATTGAAGTCTCCTGACAGAATGATGTTGGCTTGTGGGTGAGCAAGTTTAAGAGTGGCTAATTTTGCTGTTAAATTCACGATTCTTAATCTCTTTTGATTAGGTGAGGGGTGGATATAGATGTTCAATATTAGCAGGCTAAGGAAGGGCGAGGCAACTAATTTGATACATGACTTCCAAGTCGAGTCAAGGTCTAATTCAGAGACTTGCCATGAGATGTCAGTCGAGACAAAAATAGAGAGGCTTCCATTAGCTCTTCCGTATTTTGAGTCTCTCTTGGCCGGATTAAGATATTCTTTATATCCTACCATTGGTGAAGGATCTATCTGCCATGTCTCTTGAAGAAGAAGTAGATCGTGCTGTGTAAGGAATTCCATAAAGTCGGGATCTTCTAATTTTGTGCTTAGGCCATTCACATTCTAGGAGCAGATGTTCCAACCGTTATCTGGATTTGATGTTTTGGTTGGATTTGTTCATGCCATTCCGTGGCTATTTCTGGCTGTATTTGTCTGCCTATAACCTGGAGGCTTAACTGCTTCAGGGTGAGCAAGGGTGATGGTAATTTTCGTTGCGGTTTGGACTGTGTCCTTAATTGGGCTATGATGATCCGGGTCTTTCGCACCTCTCAGCATCAGTCATTCCTCGCTTTTCATTGAATTGTGGGGCTTGTATTATTGCCTTAACACTTTCTTTATGGGTTCAGAGGCCCAGAATATAAAGTGATGTTGGCTAAAATGCCAGAACATGCCAAAGGTGTTATATATGACATAGAGCCTCTTATCAACTATGTGTTAAAACGTAAAAAAAAAATCTAGTCCATTTAGAAATCTGCTTGTTTCACACATAAAAGAAAAGTAAACTGCTCAGATATTTTATGGGGGCTCAATCTTTCATTCAAATCACGTATTAAAATGAGCATTGGTAATGTGAATTGTCTTGTCTTTTGTGTAGTTAAATGTTTTATGTCAAGCTTCACAACACCTCAAAGGTACAACTTGGACAGATGCAGTGCAGCTTTCCCTAACACAAAGAATAAGGGTGGTTGGCTGTAGCAGGTGGATCATCCCACAAATCTCTAAATCGTACAGCAAGGTATTACATAAATAGCAAAAACATTAAAGAGGCAATGAGAGGAGTTAAAGAACTTTTGTACACTCTTGGTAAATATAGATAAACATAAAAGACACACAAGACACCTGGAAGAAAGAGCCAAACCTCTAATAGAATTACCATACATTCATGTACTCATAGGCGACGGCCAACCATTTGTTACCTAGCATGGTATGATTCATCTGTGAGTAATACAACTAGCACTGTAAACATCCAAGAGTCACACTGTTCACTGGTCATACAGTCTACTAGTTATGGGTTCCTCAGTTTTCATAAAGTTAAGTCCCTTATGTCAACATTTATGTCCTCCCTTTTTTTAAACTCTTAGACCTACACTAAAAATGTGATACTGATGTCTCTGCCACAAGATTAAAAATAGAGCAACAGGCCCTGCTTCTTTTTTTCCGTCACATATCTTGGCACTTAAATATTGCCCCTTTGCAGACTGGAACTTTCTCAGGATTACAGGCTTCTTATCAGATATTGTGGAAAGTCCCTGTTCAGAGGGCATGCTACACAAGGGCATTTTATATATCCTTTTTAGTTAATAGAAAGTGCACATGCCTCCATTCAGTATCACCTCTTCTTCATAGAACAGGTACACCTAGATCAGAAGTAGTGAAAGCATCCCTCTTTCAGAGCACAGATATAGGTAAGACAGCTACAAGGCAAGTTTTACCCATCACAGGACACATACGAATCAGGCAGCAGCAGTGCACATTTTTTCTTACTCCTAAAATTGGGACAAGATAGTAGTAGTAAAGAAAGCTTCCCCCACTCACAAAAACCACCAAGTGCAATCTTCCATTTCAGCAGAACAGTTCCAGCATGACAGGCAAGAACAAGCTTTCATCACACACAGAACATGTACATTTAAGGCATTTATGCAGGATTGAGACAAATTCCTGGAGCAGGTACTTAACATTCTTAGGGGAATCTATAGGTGGATGAGTGAGTGCATATGGAAGTACTGACACCTTCCTCTCTTAGGTGAAATTTAACGCCAATATCCTGAGAATCGAGATTTCCGCATATCGAAAAATAACCATTGAATTGTAGGCCAGTGTTATTTAAACAGGCCGGCCATAGCCATAGTAACCTCGCTCTAGACAGACAGGACACAGGGGCAACCTCTTCAAAACAGTTTCAAATGCGCGCACCAGGAGCTCTGCAATCCTAGCCTCGGTGCTGCACCTGTTCATAATATTGAGGGCTGCCAGTTGTAATATATAAACATTTCTTTTGTTAAACCTTTTTCTGTATTCATCATATATAACATGCTGCTGTTGTTTTTCACAATCTAAGTTTTTGTTTTGTGCTTCTCACAACATATGAAGTACAAGCAATAACAGTTTTATTTATTATTTAATCTTATAAGGCGCACAGCTACCAAAGGTTTCCCGGCACCGCCAGACAGGGAAAAAGAGGAAAAAAGTTTATTGGTTAAACAACCAGGTTTTTAAGTGTTTGCGAAAATTACTGAAAACAGTTTCCTTCCTAAGAGGTGGAGGGAGGGAGTTCCACAGAAGAGGACCTAGGTAAGAAAAGGACCGACCACCCGTCTGTGACAGTCTGATCCTAGGAACTAAGAATTTAGCCTGAGTAGAAGAGTGAAGAGAGCGTGATGGTATATAAGGATGGACGATGGCCTTTAAGTACTGAGGGGCACTACCAGACTTGACTTTAAACTTATAGCTCAGGGCTTTGAATTTCACACGATTCTCAACCCTGAGCCAATGAAGATCACAGAGAGAGCTTGTGACAGAGACCATTCTAGGGGTCTGACAGAGCAATCTGGCCGCTGCGTTCTACACCACTTGTAATCTGCGTATCACATCCTTATTGGCACCTAGATACAGGATGATGCTGTAATCCAGTCTAGATGTAATGAGAGCCTGGACCACAGTACTTTGAGTGGAACTCTGCAACATCCAGAGGATTTTTCTAAGCCATTTAAGGATGGCGAAGCAGGTAGATGCCACCTTCACTGCTTGCTGCTTCATTGACAGTTGGTCGTCAATGATAATACCCAGATTGCGAACTTGAGTAGTGGGTTGAGGGAGAATTCCCATTTCAGGTGGCCAGTGCTGGGGGCCCTAAAGGTCCTTGTTATTTCCCAAAATCAGTACCTCAGTTTTTTCGCCCTTGAGTTTTGGCGAATTGGCTTGCATCCATCCAGCAATTTTTCTCAGACCAGTCTGAAGAGATGATGTTTTAGATGCCCTGTTGGCAGACAAGGAAAAAATTATTCGGGTATCGTCAGCGCAGGAAAAAATCGACAACCCAGCTTCTTCAGCAATAGTTGCCAAAGGCTCAACATAAACATTAAACAATAGTGGGCACAGAATGGAGCCATGTGGAACTCCATAAGTTGAAGAAAAAGTTTTGCATGCAGCCTCAGAAGAAAAAACCTGGAACGTGCGATTAGTCAGAAAGTCACCAAGCCAATTAAGGGCTGGGCCAACAACGCCCAATGATCGCAGGGCTTTCAGTAACATGGTATGGGACACCGTGTCAAAGGCGGCACTTAAATCAAGCAGTAGAAGTGCCGCAGTATCCCCAGCATCCAGATGACCACGCAACATCTCAGTTACTCCGAGCAGTGCAGTTTCGGTTGAAAAGCCTTCCCGGAAGCCTGACTGAGATGGGTGCAGACATTTTTGAGAAGCAACAAATTTGGTTAGTTGAGTACTGATATGTTTTTCTAGAGTTTTGGAATGCACTGAAAGCAAGGAAATCGGACGAAAATTGGACAATTGCGCCGGATCCGCACTGGCTTTTTTCAAAAGCGGGAGGACCATAGCATGCTTCCACTCAGTTGGAATAATTGATTCGCGTAGGGAGGCATTAAGCAACTCCCTAATAACTTTCAAGACAGATAGATCCATTTTCTGCATTACCGTAACAGGAAGCTGGTATCTAGGTGAGCCAGATTTAAGGCTGATTAAAATTTGTTTAAAGGAAGTAACATCTAATAGTGCCCAGTTTTCTAGTTTAGAACTGGATTCGGCAGGCTGACCATCCAACTGTTCAGCCCTGCTTAATGTTATAGGAATTTTAGTAGCTGGCTGTAGAATATTTGTCTGCTTAGCATTCAGAGCTGAGTAAATGTTTTCCACTTTTCCAAGAAAAAACTCAGCCAAATCCTCACATTGTGCTTCGGTAATTGTATGGTGAGGCGGGTAGATTACCTGCACCGGAAAAATCTTTAACTACTTTGAACAGGGTCTTAGGACTATTCTGTGCATTATGTATAGTGGTGTTCACGTATTCAGCTCTGGCAGTGTTACAGAGAGAGTGGTAAACTCTTATGGCCATTTTATATGCAAACTTAGATTCAATTGCATAGTCCTTCCTCCAGCGTCTTTCAAGTGCTTTACATTTACTTTTTTCCTGCTTTAACTTCTCAGAAAACCAGGGGGCAGGAGGGCAGTGACTGTTCATTTTCTTCGTAGAAAGAGGGAGACACATGTCAATAGATTTTGCAATGCAACAATGAACATTTTCTAGGTCTGCTAAGGAGACCTGGTTAATCTCAGGGGCATTATTGGCTACAAGCTGATTATAAGCTTCCAAATTCAGCTTCCCCCAATTCCTACATGGAACTTTACAACCCAGGAAAGTTGTAGGTGGATTAGGCAGATCTTGCTTAATTCTAAAACTAGCCAGATAGTGGTTGTAGGAGAGTAGGATCTGCTTCATATGGGTACCCCCACTTTTTGCTGGTGTTTCGCTGTTTTTCGACTTTAGTCTGGCTGTGGCCCTGCTAATCAGGACCACAGTCACTAGCCCGTTGGCTAGCAGGTCCCCACGAAGGCAACTCCACTTTTACTTGTGCTTTTCTGGTTGCTCCAGACTCGGTAGGACATGACTCTTATACTGGTGGACCTCTCATAGGCCTTATTTCTCCTCATGGACCTTTCACAAGTCCTGTCCCTTCCCTCAGGGATCTTAGTGCTCCACTCCCTGGCTGAAAGGTCCCCTTTCTTCCTTCTTCTCTCGAGGATGCGCTGCTTGTGCCTCGAGTCTATGCCATTGTGGCACTTGGTCCTACGCAAGTGCAGGCATGCTTGTCAAGTTTGGTTACTCCGTGTGACATGCTCGGTGGGCCGATGGTGGCCATTCTGTGCTTGGGTGTCCGTCTAGTGCTTCCTTATACCTCGCTCTCAACTTGTCTTCTTTTACTTGGGTGTGGCATTTGCTGATAGGTGATTTTGCTGCCTTTGATTTCACTGCCTTTATTCATCCGTTGCTTGGCTAGTGGCAGCTTCACAGTCTTTGCCCCACAGGACTCTTTTCAGCTCTCTAGGCTGGGGCAGCTTTGGGCCCCCTGGGGCACTGTGCTGGGTTTAAAGTCACTTTCTGCAGTAGGTTTGTGCTTCTGAGGGCTCTCCATCTTCAGGGTTATACAGTCTCTCCCCTCCAAGCAATACGCAGCCCACAGGAGATCTGTGTCACTCACTTAGCCACTCTCTTTGTTCCCCGGGCTGCAGTAGCCTTGCTGTGAGGGATGGCACAGTGGGGGCCTCACTTAGTCTCTAACTACCACTGCTTTCATTGAGGTCCTGGAGGCACTGCCGTGGTCCAATTTGACTACATGTCTCCCTTGTTTTCAATGTATCTGCGAGCTCATGCAGCTGGCATCTTCCACAGGCAGATCCTAGGTGCCGCTGGCAGTGCTGCTGCTGCTGCCGTTGCTCCTTTCCATTGCAGGCTTGGAGACATCTGTTTCCCAGGGCGAAGATCTCCCCTTTGCCACTCACCAGCTTGCCACAGTGGTCTTTTAACTGTATTGGCAAACTTCTGGGCTGCAGCATGTCGGTGCCCTGCGGGTCACCAGGTGGGGCTGAAGTTGCTGACCTCATGTGGCCGTAAAAACTGGCAGCATGAATATACGAAGGGCCCCCGCACGTAGGGACACGCGGTGCCATTGAAAACCAAAGGGCACCGTGGCTCTGTTTATTTCTTTGTTCTCGCATTGGGTGCAATTTGGGTGGCGCTGGGCCACTACTGCCAGTGCAGGCCTCTCTCAGAGTTGGTGCGGCACTACAACATGCCAATCTCAGTGGGGCGACTCGTCATTACTCTTCACCCAGTCGGGCAGTGGCTATTTAAGTCCTTCATAAAGCGTTGCTGCTGTCAGCTGCTACTGCCAACATTGGCGCGACACTGTTTAATAAGCCCTTCCCACATAATGTATTCACTTTTCATGACTCTTCCTGTTCCCATACATTTCACAAAATAGATGGATACAAATTTTATATAATTTCTTCAGTTAAGGATCCTTTCTCGAGCTCTCGTCCTTGGGTTTTGGCCGGCGACCAATGTCCTGGTCAGTGGGTCACCCTCTGTCTTCACTGCGCAGACTCAATTTTCAGTGCATTTCACCCGCCATCTTTCTTTCGTCTTAGCATATCAGTGCCAAAATGTTCACTATCGACAAAAGAATCATAAACAAATGTTAATTTCTCAAATATTTCATTATAACTGTTTACTTTTCCCTTCTACTCTATCCCATGTTATTTTCTTCTTTGTTCTGCAAAGCGTTAGTAGCAAAAACTTCTTTTAAGATTTTGGCAAGCATACGCCAGACATGCGGTACTTCGAGACCTACAGTTAGCAACTCTTTGCGCATGCGTGAGTGATTTCCTCTCACATGGTTAATCACAGGGTCACTTGCAACTGGACAGGTTCGCACATGCGCAAAGCGTTTTTCGGTTTCAAGCGCGATTTTAATCACGTAGCGAATTATTCTTTGTTATTTAAGCAAGCAAAATTCCTTTTTCCCCGTGTATGAATGTCGTATGTATATTCGTTTTCATTTATCTATGATTTCTATTTGTTAGTGTCTGTTAATGAGAGGTTGATCCAAACAAGTTTCTTTTTCTAGAATCCTTGCTCCATCACTGGAACACTAGAATGTGTACAGCAGATCACTATACACATGGCAAAGAAAGCAGAGTTGGATGGGTTTTTGCTGACCCTGTGCTTCATCTCTCATACCCTCACCGCGTGTACGGGTATAGTGCTCATTGAAAATTCATCCCTTCCCTCTTTTGGTGACCTCACCTTAGCCAAAGAACAACACCACATAAATGTTTCCTTTGTGCATTTTTTTTCTGTGGTGCAGCATGCACAAGATATGGATGTTATGTCATTGGAATTATATTTGCATTTATTTAGCACTTTATGACCTCTGATGAGGCGTCAAAGCACTTTTTCGGCGAGCAGCAGGCTACTCCAGAATCCAAAGAGGATTAGGGGTGGATTAGTATTGGGAGTGTCACGATTCACTCCCTGTGCTCTCGTGCCCACCACCAGGGGGGGCGAATTGTGGGGTTTCCAGTGTTCTAATATGCTTCCAGACACTCTCCTGCATGTAGATACTGACTTCCAGCCATTTCGATTTTACTCGCAAATTGTGATCCATTACCTATCCATGCCGGGTTTTGTGGAAGCCAGCCTGCTCATTCTGGAAGCTCCGTTACCTAGAATTCCCTGCTCACTGCTCCGTCTCCACCCTTGCAGGCCAAGGATGGGTGGAGGTATCCAGTTCACCTGTGGCTGGCTGCTGCTAGCCTGCTCACACCTGATGCATATGATTACTGTGAGCTCTTTTAAGCCCCAGCTCCCTTCAGTCCAGTGTTGGTCATTGTAGCTGTGTACCGGTGAGACCGATCCTTGTTCCAGTGTTTCCTGAGCCTTTGCTATCCTTGTTTCCAGTGTTTCCTGAGATTTATTTGTTCCTGTTCCTGAGCTTCAGCTATTTCTTGTTCCTGATTTGCACTGCTTGCAGTGCTCTCTTGACTCCTTGCTTCGTAAGCTGTACCTATTTCCTGTTTCTCTGAACTAGCACTGCCTGCAGTGCTGACTTGACTCTTGAGCCTTAGCATTCCTTGTTCCTGACCTGCAGTGGTTTCCTTTCTTCTGAACTAGCACTGCCTGCAGTGCTGCCTTGACTCTTGAGCCTTAGCATTCCTTGTTCCTGACCTGCAGTGGTTTCCTTTCTCCTGAACTAGCACTGCCTGCAGTGCTGCCTTGACTCTTGAGCCTTAGCATTCCTTGTTCCTGACCTGCAGCAGTTTCCCTTGTTCCTGGATTAGCACTGCCTGCAGTGCTACTTTGAATCCTGAGCCTTAGCTCAATTCTTGTTCCTGCCCCAGCACTGCCTTCTTTGCTACTTCGTTTTCTTGATTCCTTAACCTGCACTATTCTAGAATACCCTTGTCGCCTCCCCTTCTGTATATCCCTTTCCAGTCCCTGCCTTTCTTCCCATTTCCTTGGTTCGATTTCTAGTTTGCTGTTTTTCTATTCTGCTGTCTTGCTTTTCTTACCTTGTATGTTTGTTACCTGCTTTCTGCCAAGTGTACCCTGTGATTTCCTTCCTTTCCTGTTAAGCACTCCTTCTTGCTAGCTCCTTGTCTATTGTGCTTGTGTTTAGTTCTCCCCCTATGCTGTTACTGCCTTGCGTGTTCCTGTTTGATCGCCAGGATCTGTGGGCACAGCTGACTACCTCGGTGGTGTTTCTTGTTCACTGTGAGTATTGTCTTTGATTTACAATTATAACATCACCATAGGTATAAGCTCAACAAACCCTGCCTTTGCATACATATCCTATATGTGGGTATTTTCAGTCAGTATATGTAACAGCAATTGTGGGTGAGGAACTTACTGAGCTTCAGTCTTACCGTGTGGAGCTCCTGAGTGCTTTACCCCACGCCCCCCTTTATTGTCAATGTTGTATTATATATATGTCTTGCACGTCCATCCTGGGTGTAGTTAATCTGAATGCTAAATTGCCTTGTGAGTGCCCTTCCTCTCTGAGTCTTAACCATCTTGTTCACTGTACAGGCTTCCCCTTTGGATCCTTTTTTCTCCTTTGACTCACTGTGTGATCCTGGGCAGCACTGTACTACTCTTTCTGTGCACGGTACGTTTTCTACCCAGTCCCTTCCCAAGTCCTTGACTGTGTTCCTGACATAGTCCCAGACAGTCCCTGACAGGGAGATATAAATTAATTTGAGCGGTGGACATGTGAGTTTGTTATTTGGATTGAAAAAGGATAGTGGAGGGATAGAAGAGGGAAGAGTTTGCCTTTATATAGCACTTGCTACCCCTGATGAGGTGTCAAAGTGCTTTTCGGCGGGTAGCACACTACTCTGGAGCCCAAACAGGATTAGTGGAGAATAGAGAAATATGAAATTAATTTGAGGAGTGGACATGTTAGTCTGTTAGTTGGATTGAAAATGATAGTTGAGCTCATAGCAGGTAGTTTGGGAGGAGTAAAGGCGAGGTGGAGGGGGGAAGAGTTAAGAAAGGCTTGTTTTAGAGATTTGAATAGTAAAAGAGGTATGAGATGATGCAAGGAGGGGTAGAGGAGGGAAGAGTCTAGAAAGGGTTATTTTTCAGATCATAGTGGTAGAATGAGGTATGGTATGAGCCAGAGAGTGGAGGTAGAGCAAATATTGAGAGAGGTATAGGGTGAGAAATAGGGTAGTGCATTGGAGAAAGTAGTAAAATGAGGTTTGAGATGAGTCAGAGAGTGGAGGTAGAGGATATATTGAGACAGGTTTAGGGTGAGGTATAGGTATGGCTCCAATTTTATAGTATTTATCTTTTTAACGTTTCCATCTGTAATTATTCATATTTATATTTTGGCCATCTTATTGGTATATCTATTTTGTGTTGTGGTAAAATAAATTGAGTCACAAAATGGTATATTTCCACCTTTTTTCAACTGATGAACATGAATTCATACTTTGACGCCTGTTGCATTTTAGCAAATTTAACAGCCAAATATAACAAAACACTACACCCATGGGTAAATATTACAATTACAGTGCAATATAACATTTGCCTGTGTTTAATTAAATCTTATCCTGTTTTTTATTTTACCATGGTGACTATCTGCTCAGCTGTTGGCCTGTGATTCGTGAAAGACAGCATAGAGAGTCACTTAAAAAAAGCATAATTTTCAGTATTTTTCCGCTTTTAAAAATAAATACAGAGAAGAAACACATTGTTTTCTGTCTGTATTTATCTGTCAAAATCAGCAAAAGAGGATAACTAGCAGTCTTAGATATAGGGTAGTGCATTGGAGATGCTGAATTAGAAGTAAAGTAATAAATATAAAGATACATAAGTATATGGAAGGTATATATGTATAAGCAAGGTAATAAATCTTTGCAGATTTAGGTTGTATTTAATAAAGTCAGACTTTCAAGTGTTGCTGTACCTTAAGTTAATTTCTATTTTTATATAATATTTTTGTAATTCAATAGTAAAGCAATTGTAGATAGTTATGATAAAGATTTACTTATTTATGCAGTCACCTATATACATGTTAAATGTATAATAATATAACCATAAGTAATATGTACCTTTGTTAAGCTGAACTAACGAATATCTATATATTTATGCGTATAATTATTATACACATTTATACAAAATAATACACATATGTAGGTACACATATATATTCCAAATAAATGCTTATATACACAGGGATATGCTGTATATTTATGTTTGAGAATGCTGGTTATGTGGAGAAGAGCCAAATCTTGAGTAATCATCTGAAGATTAGGTAGTTATCTGTGGACCTTATGTTTGGGGGTAAGGAGTTCCATAGTTTGGCTGCTTGCCGAGTGAAGGATGTGCGACCTACTTTTTTTTCTTGTAAGGTGGAATTTTGAGGCGATGTGCCAATCGGGTGTGGAGGTTCTTTTGTTGAATGTATTTGGTAATTTTATTCCTGATGAAGAGCTGTCCTGTTTCATGTATCGCTTTGTGGGTGATTCAAAGCAGCTTGAATGTGGATTTTTTGGCAACAGGTAACCAATTTAGGGCCTTCAAGATAGGGGAGATGTGGGCTTGTGGCTTTATATGTAAGAGCAGTCTGTCAGCAGAGTTCTGAATCCGTTGCAGTCTTTTCATAGTTGTAAAGATGGTACATGGTAGAAGTAATTGGCGTAATCAAGTTTAGACAGAACAAGAGAGATAGTAGCCTGGAGCCATGGATGCCGGCTAGCAATAAGAAGAAGAATTAAACCCCTGGCACTAGAGGTGCCAGAAACCATGGTAAATCGTCTCACAACTATCAAAAGCTATCCCGGTCAGAGCTGGGGCACAGGCCCGCACGTGCAGCAATGGGTATCTCCCATACTGCGGTGGCCGGTGGGCAGCATTGAAGACATAGTGCAGGGCTCAGGAGCCTTAAGGTGGGAGAAACGACTTCTGTAGAGCGAGGTGATCTAGGGTGGTCGGGGTCCGTAGTGAGCTCTTCAATTATGATACAACTTTCCATGCCGCCAGGGGGCCAATCACTCTAGGATTTGGCTTTGATTACAAAGGCATGATTTTTGCTCTACCACACCCTAGCACTTAACAGCTCCTTCAGTCTGAACAGTGAAACTGTGCACAGGGAGCTCATCTCTACACACTTTCCTGCTGACAGTAGGCCCAAAGCATCATATACATGGCTTTTCACTGAATACAGATAAACTCACAGAGTGAACAAAGAAACTTGAGGCATCAGGGCCTGCAAAAATAAAATGCACGAGGTCTCATGTATTGACCTAGCCCCTGTACATAAGAGAGAGGTATCATAGGAGCACCTTAATAGCAGAGAGGTGACCCGTGCCTAGATATTGCCATCAGTGCAGGCAAATGCACCATGGGATCGAAGTTTGAACCTAGAGCCTTAACCTCACTCAGCTCAACCTGCCTTCTCCCAATATTGGCCGTCAAAAGGAGAAGAAGAGAGGCCTCCTTTAACCCCTTCCCTGCTCATGATGGAACCACTCCGTCATGAGCCACTAGTGCCATGTGCTCATGACGGAGTGGTTCCGTCATGCTGCGGCCGTTGGCGGCCGCTCCGCCCACGCGGCGCTAATTCCCCGCCTGTGCGGGCGATTAGCGCCGTGGGCGGAGTCATGACGGAACCACTCCGTCATGAGCACAGCTCAACCGTGACTCATGACGGAGTGGTTCCGTCATGAGCACAGCGCCACCGCAGTACCCCCAAACCCCCCCCCCCCAGCGCCGCGGCGGACTTCCCGCCGCGGCGAAGGGGTTAAGGACATGCCGAAAAATAATACCCCTAAAGCAGATGAAGCGAAAGTTCCCCACTGAGCCCAATCCATTTAGTAATAGAGACACACCTGCAGAACCTGCTTTTCGTCAAACCCGAGAACTTTTTACAGAGGTTCCTCAAAAACACGAACGATGAGGAGGGCTCGATCCGTAGTGACCTTAAGGACTACATGTAAGAAATATAGCAGGAATGAATAGCTGCACTAGGAGCTAGAGTGAACAACTTAGGATACCCAGTGGATGGACCAGTGGATGGACCTTGCCTGGTAGGTCGCCCCCCCCACTGCAGCTCCGCCTGCACCCCCGCTGTAGACTACTGCTGCCGTTGACGTCGAGGCCCTCCACCACCCGCAGGCTTCCACCTGCGCCTCATCCCTGGTGGCCAGTGGTGGCCTTAGGTTTGTATCCACTCTGCTGTTCCTTTAACTCTGTCTGCCCGCTCCTCTTCTGTGCCCCCCTGCGCCCCGCTCGCCGTTTTGCTTCTGTGCCCCCTTTTTGGTTCTGTACCCCTTCTTACTGACTGCTGTGCCCCCTCTCTGATTCTGTACCCCTTTTTGCTGACTGCTGTGCCCCCTCTTTGATTCTGTGCCCTTTTGCTGACTGCTGTGCCCCCTCTTGATTTTGTGCCCCTTTTCCTGACCTCTGTGCCCCCTCCTTAATTCTTTGCCCCTTGACTGTCTCCTTTCCGCGGTCGCTCCGCTCCGCTTCTCTGCCCCCGTCCCTGCCGCTGCTTCCCCGGCGCCCCTGCCCCCTCCGCGCCCATTCGCTGCCCCTGTCACATGCCTCCCGCCACCCAGCTGCTCCTCCCTCCCCACCTCCCCATATATGGCGGCCGCTCTGCGGCCGTGCCGCTGGCGCGCCATAGGCGCGCCTAAGCCAAGCCTGTCTGCGCCCGTCCGCACCTGGACCGCACCCAGCGCCAGAACCCCTGCCCCCCGCCCCAGCCAGGAAGACCGCTTCCGCTACGATGCCAACCCCCTCGTCGCTCTCAACCCAGGAAGAACCCACACCTGCTGCAAAGCCACCCTGAAGTGCACCCACGGTCCCTTCGCCTGCCGGAACTACAGCTTCTCCTTCCTCAAAGGCACCGAGACACCCGCAACGACGGAACCCAACCAACTCAGATGCCTCCTGATCAACACCCGCTCTGCACGCAAACACGCCGTCGAGCTCTGGGACCTACTCGGCAACGCATCCCCGGACGTCGCCTTCCTGACCGAGACCTGGATGAATGAAACCTCCTCGCCAGAGATCGCCATAGCCATCCCCGACGGGTACAAGATCACCCGCAGAGACCGCACCAACGGGGCCGGAGGAGGAATCGCCATCGTCCACAAAAACACCATCAGGGTCTCAACAAACACCAATGAAACCCTCAGCACCGCCGAACACATGCACTTCCAGATCCACACGGACCCCAAGACCACCCTTAGAGGCACCCTCGTCTACAGACCGCCAGGACCCCGAGCACAATTCTGAGACTCCACCGCCGACCTTATCAGCACAAATGCGCTGACCTCCACCGACTACATCCTCCTCGGAGACCTGAACTATCATCTGGAGAACAACAACGACAACAACTCCTCCACCCTGATCGACAACCTCGCCAACCTCGGACTAAAACAGCTCGTCATGACGCCGACCCACATCGCCGGTCACACGCTTGATGCCATCTTCTCCTCAAGCCCCCACATCACCTTCAGCCACGCCTCCGAACTCACCTAGACAGACCACCACTGCATCCACTTCTGAAAACCCCTCACACACCACCGCATCCTACAGATCCCCCGCCGCTGCTGGGGCAAAGTCACTGAAGAACAACTACAGACAAGCTTCGCACTCAACCCACCGACCTACCCCAACCCCGATGATGGTGCACTCACCCTCAGGCTCTGGATGGACGACTGCGCCAACACCGTAACCCCGCTGAAAAAGTCCACCAACAGAGACACCAGCAAAAGAGCCCAGCTGGTTCACCCCGGAACTCCTCGCTTCTAAGCGCACCTGCTTGAAATTGGAGATCATATGGCACAGCGACAAGATGCCGGACAGCCGTGCTGCCCACATCCACCACCACCTCATCAGGACCGCCAAAAGGACCTCCTTCACAGACCGCCTTGACAGCTACGCACACAACAGCAAGGAGCTCTTCAACATTGTGAAGGAACTCTCCAACCCCAGCTCCAGCGCCAACGACATCCCGCCATTGCACGCCCTGTGCGACTCGCTACCTTCTTTCAACGGAAAATCACTCACATCCATGACAGTTTCAACCCCGGGACAACCCCTAATGGCCTCGACACGCCGGACCCACCGCACCCCACCGACCACGACTCCCTGACAACCTGGGCCAATCAAGACCATGGGTACAATCCATTCCGGATCCCCGTCCGACCCTCTCCCACACCAAATCTTCAACAAAGCCGTCAGTACCATCGCACCCCACCTGCGCAACGTCATCAACCTCCCCTTCGAGACCGCGACCTTCCCTGAAGACTGGAAGCACGCAGAGATCAACGCCCTACTGAAGAAACCCAAGGCAGATCCGAGCGACCTCAAGAACTTCCGGCCCATCTCCCTGCTTCCGTTCCCAGCAAAGGTCATCGAGAAGATAGTTAACATCCAGCTCACCTGTCACCTCGAAGACAACAACATCCTGGACCCCTCCCAATCACGATTCCGCAGCAACCACAGCACCGAGACCGCACTCATCACCGCCACAGACGACATCAGGATCCTTCTAGACAACGGCGAGACGGCGGCCATCATCCTCCTGGATCTCTCTGCCGCCTTCGACACCATCTACCACCACACACTACGCACGCGCCTCCACGACGCAGGGATCCGAGAGAAGGCCTTGGACTGGACCACCTCCTTACTCACTGGCAGAACTCAGAGAGTCCGCCTCCCCCTGTTCCGAGCCGATGCCTCCGAGATCATCTGCAGCATCCCGCAGGGATCCTCCCTCAGCCCGACGCTGTTCAACGTCTACATGGCACCTCTCGCACGCATCACCGGACAGCACAACCTCAACATAATCTCCTACGCCGACGACACACAGCTGATCCTCTCCCTCACCAAGGACCCTTCCACTGCCAAATCCAACCTCCACCAGGGAATGAAGGCCGTCGCCGACTGGATGAAGGAAAGCCGACTTAAGCTGAACTCAGACAAGATGGAGATCCTCATCCTCGGGCCCAACCCCTTAGCATGGGACGACTCCTGGTGGCCCGCTTCACTGGGGACCCCCCCGGCCCCTACCAACCACGCACGCAACCTGGGAGTCATCCTCGTTTTGAAACTCACCATGACCAAACAAGTCAACGCAGTCTCCTCCACCTGCTTCAACACCCTCCGCATGCTCCGCAAGATCTACAGATGGATCCCGACTAACACGAGGAAAGCAGCCACCCAGGCCCTAGCCAGCAGCAGACTCGACTACGGAAACGCCCTCTACGCCGGAGCCTCGTCGAAGCTCATCAACAGACTACAAAGAATCCAGAACGCCTCTGCACGCCTAATCCTCGACGTCCCGCACCGCGACCACTTCACCCCCCACCTGAGGAACCTGCACTGGCTCTGTGTCGACAGAAGAATCTCCTTCAAGCTCCTGGTCCACGCACACAAGGCACTCCACAAAACCAGCCCAGCCTATCTCAACAGTCGACTCTCCTTCTACGTACCCAACAGGAAACTCCGTTCCGCTCACCATGCCCTGGCCGCGGTCCCGCGCATCTGTTGAACCACTTCCGGAGGCAGATCCTTCTCCTACCGCGCCGCCAAGACCTGGAACACCCTCCCCCTCAACCTATGACAAACCGACGACCTGCTGTCCTTGAATGAATGAATGAATGAATGAATGAAAGGAGACTTGTAAACGCGCGACTTAGCCCGAAGGCATCAAGGCGCCTAACCAAAACAGTTCAAAAGTAAGGCAGATCATGTCTAAGCGTAGGCATTGGCGAATAACCATGGGCCTTCCTAAAAGCCTGCGCAGAAGAAAGAGATTTAATCTCCAAGGGCAGAGTGTTCCACAGCTTAGGAGCGAGAGTTGAAAAGGCTCTGCCTCCCCACTTAGCTTTACGTATCCTGGGAACTAGAAGCAAGAACTTGTTGGACGACCGGAGGGTTCTAGAAGGTGTATAAGGGACCAACAGATCCTTCAAGCCTCCGGACCGATTAGTAGCCAGAGCTCTGTAAATCAGAGTCAAGGACTTAAAGGATATCCTGGCCTCAATTGGAAGCCAGTGTAGGGTCCTTCTTGCCGTGTGAGCAGAGGCCCGTTTGGGCAGATCCAGAACCAGTCTAGCGGCAGCATTCTGCACCATTTGGAGACGGGTTACCAGGCCATTGTTAATGCCTAAATAAAGAGCATTACAGTAGTCGAGTCTGGAACCTATCAGTGCCAGAACTATTTGTTTCCTGGCCTGGAAAGACAAATAGTGCCTAATCTTCCGTAGAATGTTAATGAGGCCCCAGCAGGTGGAGATGGTCCTCTTTACCTGTTGATCCATCCTCAGGAGGGGGTCGATCAAGACACCTAAGTTTTTGGCCAGAGTCGTCGGTGAGGGGCACACCCCCATAGTGGAAGGCCACCAATCAGCCGACCAAAAATCCTCCTTTCCCCCAAACACCAGAATCTCTGTCTTTTCTCCATTAAGCTTCAATGAATTACCGACCATCCATTGAGCGACTGCCTTCATACAGTTTTTAAAATTAGAGGCAGCCAAGATAGCAGGTTGGGTAAAAGATAGCAGAATCTGTGTATCATCGGCATAAGAGATTACCTCCATCCCAAAGGATCTAATAAGCCTGGCAAGTGGGGTAACATAGATGTTGAAAAGGGTCGGACTTAATGCCGACCCCTGAGGGACCCCACAATGCACAGGAAGGGATGGAGACAAAAACTCCCCCAGCTTTACTCTCTGTTCCCTCTGATTCAGGAAGGATGCCAGCAAACTAAGTGCCGTTCCTTCCACCCCTATCTCTCTCAGCCTTGATGTTAGAACTGCGGGAGACAGGGTATCGAACGCAGCCGAGAGATCCAACAGGATAAGGAGAGTGGTCAGTCCCTTGTCAACCCTGGTGCGAATGGTATAAAGCACAATGGTAAGGGCAGATTCGGTACTGTGTTCTCTCCTGAATCCGTGCTGCGAATGGTCTAACCGATCATGGGTTTCCAGAAAGTCGACAAGATGCTTATTTAGATGAATTTCCAGCATCTTGGCGGGAGCTGGGAGCAGCGAGATGGGGCGAAAGTTTTTAAGCACACCCGGATCCAGTGTGGATTTTTTTAAAAGAGGTTTGACCACCGCTTTCTTCCACTGAGGGGGGAAGGTCCCTTCCTTCATTGCCCCATTCATCACACCCAATAAGGGCGGGAGAAGACAATCCTTGCACTGTTTAAGAAGTTTCAGAGGGCAGGGGTCTAAAGGGGACCCCGACCTAACCTTAGCCAGAAGGACTTCAAGATCCAGTAGGGAAAGGGATGGAAAACTGGACAGACATCCAAGGGACACCTCCTCAGGTAGAGGTAACAAGGCAATAGGAGAACCTGTGGAGGTGAATAGAGTCGCCTTTTGTAGCTCTAGCGCTGAATGAATATCCACAATCTTGGTGTTGAAAAATTGTGCAATATCATTACATAGCTGTTGTGAGCTAACCACCGGGTCTGGCATCTTTAATGAGATGAGCGTGTCAACGATTTTAAAGAGGTCTTTGGGTGAAGAAAGAGAGGAGGTAAGAGAGGTGAAATATTCTTGTTTAGTTTTTATTACCTCCTTCTTATATGTCTTCAAAAGAATTTTGTGTCTATCCCTCTCACGCAAGTCCCAACTACACCGCCAAAGACGTTCCTGTCTCCGTAATCCCTGCCTAAGCAGTCTTAATGATTCGGAGAACCAGGGGGCCGAGGGGGTTCTTCTGGCAGAATAGCACAGAGTGGCCGGTGCAAGTTCATCAAGGGCTGTTGTAAAGCCGTTCTCCAGCCTCTCCACTGCCGAAGTTACGTCCTCCCCAGGGGTAATCAATAGCCCTGTAAGTTTAGGAGCGAGTACGTTGTTAGTTAGATTTTTTAAATTACGTCTCCGTTCAAACTTACTAGACTTATTTCCCCTATTGCTGGACGAGGAGGTCGTTAAAACCAAGGGAATCGCATAGTGGTCGGACCATGAGAGAGGAAAAGGCATTTCAGTGGCCAACCGAGTGTCGTTGGAGAATACCCCATCGAGCGTATGGCCGGCCGTGTGGGTGGGTCCTTTGACTAACTGTATCAGCCCACACCCAGAGAAGGTATCCAGAAGAGATTGAGTTTCAGGTGAATCCACATTCTCCAAATGAAAGTTTACATCCCCCAAGACAGTGAGATGGTCACAACCAAAATGTGACTCTAAGATCTTAAGCATTTGTCTACAAAAATCTGTTTTGGTCCCTGGGGGTCTGTAAATGAGAAGGCCCTTAAACGGCACTCCGTATGCACCATTAATAGAGAATTGGAGAGCCTGAAAAGACTCCTGGAGATCATCTAAAGGAATAATATGGCAGGACAAATGGTCCCTGTGAAGAATGCCGATCCCTCCCCCCATCCGACCCACTCTATCCATTCTCACTAAATTGTAGCCATCCGGGACTGCCTCCACAAGATCGGGACCTGAGGAATCCTTTGCCCAGGTTTCAGTTATAAAGACCCAGTCCGGGACTCTAGTCAGTACGAAATCCTTAAAGGCGAGGTTATTTTTAATTAAGGACCTCGCATTTAAGAGGAAACCCGTGTTGCTCCTCACCTTAGGATCGAGTTTAGGCCCTGGAACAGCAGCTGCAAGGGTCGATCCCCGGACAGAGGAGCAAAAGCATTGACAGTTGGGAGAAGTCAGAAATCCCTCTGGGACATACCCGTGGTGGCAAGGGAGTTTAGGCGGTTTTAAGACAATAAAATCCTGCCTCGTGTATAATATCCTAGGGTTCTCCCGAACGATGTGATCTATCCTTACGCCATCCAGCCCGTCCTTAGCGCGGACGGGCGCAGACGGGCTGGACTCTGGCGTGACTCCGGCGGGAGTACGGCGAACACACTGCGCGAACACGCTGCGCGTCAGCATGGCGAAGATATATAGGGCTCTAATCAGGGACCACCTGCGAGCTGGAGCGCTACGTCGCGAGAGTTACTGCCAGCCTCCCCTATCCAAGATGGCGCCTAGAATACAGTAACGGGCGCCTAACGCGCTGGGGATGACCCGCTTAAGCAGCGGTGAGGGCCCGATTTAACGTGCAGGTAAGAGTGACAGATTAAAATCAGGGAAGAATGAGCAAACAAAACGTAACACAAATAGAAAACGGGTAATTTTTAAAAAATATAGTCCGCAACTACGCTTAAAAATAAGCAGCCTTAGAATGCTGTCAAACCTGAGAGGGCACCCTTTTAAAGGCTTCCTCGGTGATTGCCTCTAATCAGGGACCACCTGCGAACTGGAGCGCTACGTCGCGAGAGTTACTGCCAGCCTCCCCTATCCAAGATGGCGCCTAGAATACAGTAACGGGCGCCTAACGCGCTGGGGATGACCCGCTTAAGCAGCGGTGAGGGCCCGATTTAACGTGCAGGTAAGAGTGACAGATTAAATCAGGGAAGAATGAGCAAACAAAACGTAACACAAATAGAAAACGGGTAATTTTAAAAAAAATATAGTCCGCAACTACGCTTAAAAATAAGCAGCCTTAGAATGCTGTCAAACCTGAGAGGGCACCCTTTTAAAGGCTTCCTCGTGATTGCCTCTAATCAGGGACCACCTGTGAGCTGGAGCGCTACGTCGCGAGAGTTACTGCCAGCCTCCCCTATCCAAGATGGCGCCTAGAATACAGTAACGGGCGCCTAACGCGCTGGGGATGACCCGCTTAAGCAGCGGTGAGGGCCCGATTTAACGTGCAGGTAAGAGTGACAGATTAAAATCAGGGAAGAATGAGCAAACAAAATGTAACACAAATAGAAAACGGGTAATTTTTAAAAAATATAGTCCGCAACTACGCTTAAAAATAAGCAGCCTTAGAATGCTGTCAAACCTGAGAGGGCACCCTTTTAAAGGCTTCCTCGGTGATTGCCTCTAATCAGGGACCACCTTCGAGCTGGAGCGCTACGTCGCGAGAGTTACTGCCAGCCTCCCCTATCCAAGATGGCGCCTAGAATACAGTAACGGGCGCCTAACGCGCTGGGGATGACCCGCTTAAGCAGCGGTGAGGGCCCGATTTAACGTGCAGGTAAGAGTGACAGATTAAAATCAGGGAAGAATGAGCAAACAAAACGTAACACAAATAGAAAACGGGTAATTTTTAAAAAATATAGTCCGCAACTACGCTTAAAAATAAGCAGCCTTAGAATGCTGTCAAACCTGAGAGGGCACCCTTTTAAAGGCTTCCTCGGTGATTGCCTCTAATCAGGGACCACCTGCGAGCTGGAGCGCTACGTCGCGAGAGTTACTGCCAGCCTCCCCTATCCAAGATGGCGCCTAGAATACAGTAACGGGCGCCTAACGCGCTGGGGATGACCCGCTTAAGCAGCGGTGAGGGCCCGATTTAACGTGCAGGTAAGAGTGACAGATTAAAATCAGGGAAGAATGAGCAAACAAAACGTAACACAAATAGAAAACGGGTAATTTTTAAAAAAATATAGTCCGCAACTACGCTTAAAAATAAGCAGCCTTAGAATCTCCTTCAGGAGATGACTCAAGACCTGGCTCTTCGACCAGTAGCAACAGCACCCCCCGTCCCCCCACCCCCCTCAGCGCCTTGAAACCCTCACGGGTATGTAGTGCGCTTTACAAATGATTGATTGATTGATTGATTGACATGTGGAAGAACTGCATAACACCGGCTGCAATACATGACACCGACTGCAGACTCTTCATGCTCAAAGAACATTGTGATGATCTGCCCTCAGACAGGAGGACCTGAAAAATCTGTCCTTTTACAATAATGTTAGGATATGGGGTTTGTCACGTGGGGCAGAAGGCAAAGACATTCAGGCTTATATCCAATACCTCCTCTAACATGTCTACAACCTCCCCAGTGACCTCCGATTATGCTCAACCAAATTCATAGAACAAATCCAGGATTCCACTCTAGAGAAACAACACCTCATGTCATCAAAAGGGCTTGTTTTGTGACACAAAAGAGGACATAAAGGTAAATGTGTGATCTTCACCCCATATTATTTCTGAAGGCTATATATTGACTTTCCACAACAATATAGCTGCAACAGCTCTCCAAAGGAGGTGAGACATGAAGGCAATCACAGACCACATCTACCAACACAATGCTCCCTATCAATGGGGTCCCATCTTTTACTTGATCATTGTGAGGGATAGTCAGAAATTAGGTTGAAACAAAACCAGAAGCCCAATAAATTATAAATTTACCCGATAGTGACTTATGTGATATTGCTACCGCTGTCGACAAAACAAAAGCTGCATAGACTTCACAATCCAAAACTACCGGTCGGGATCATTATCCTAAATGTGAGGGGCCTCAATGTTCCTACTAAGAGGGTGGCAATACTAACACCCTAAAGCAATCTGGAGCAGATATCTGCTCATACAGGAGATAATTCTTTTGGTGAAGGATACACATAGTCGCTTATCCTGTCTGTTCCCTAAACATTTTTGTTCCTCTGCCAATACGAAGCAAGCAGGAGTAGCGATTCTTTGTAGCAGATCCTTCCTAGTGGAGTTCCTTGATGAAATCCCTGATAAAGATAGACATGTGCTAGGAATAATGGTTCAACAGGTTTTGACTGTTTGACAATCCTCAATGTTTATGCCCCTAACATCACCTTTTTGAAACCAGCTATTTCAAAGACACTGCAATGGAAGGTGACCTATTGGGAGGAGAATTGAATATAGTCATGCATAAGTCAATAAAGTCAATAGACAAGGCTCCCATAAGACATAATGCTGTGGAAGCTTTAAATAATAAGGACACTCAGCAGTCAGATTCTATATGTAGCTTTATTATTCAAAGCTGTGAGGAGCTAAGTACCAAAGTGGACAATTTACAGAAGCTAACACGGGGTTTTATAGATTCCAACACATATTTCACAATTAACACACAGCCAATGAGATTCAGTTGCTCGGCAAAATAGTAGGCATTTTCCAATCATTTATCCAATCATTAATCTGAATAAGACCTTTAGCAATACATGGTACTGTTTATGAAACCAGCATAGTAACAGTTTGCATTGTGCACTTCTGACATTATTATTTGTCAAGATATTATTGTTACTGCAGAGTACAGACAGTTCAATTTCACTTAGAGGTCAACAGGCCTGTGCACGTTCTGCAGGCTTGCTCCTATTGACTGTCACGAAATGAGACATGACTCTAAAGGGATTCCACAACAAAATAGGGATGGCCTCTACCCAATACAAAGAGTGGCGAAAGAATATAGAAATGGGGTACAGTTGGAGGGAAGCACAGAAGGATTACAAGGAATTCACAGTCTACTCTGCTGCCCACAAGTCACATGCTTGCCTGCACCACTTCTTGTTAGGGTATAGGCTAATGGGTCACTAATATAAATAGAAATAGGCCAAATCACAAATCTGACCTTGCACCAATTGAACTGAATCTAGACACACATGGCAACTGTTAGACCTGACATCCTTGGCGTGGGTTTTTCCCCTATCTTTTGCCTCTGCTACCCGGATTTTTGATGCTGTGCTGAATTTCATTTTTGCTGGTTTAGATGCTTTGGACACTCTGCCACTGCTAATCAGTGCCAGGGTGTAAGTGCTCCCTGTGTAAAATATCATATTGATTGGATATACCTGATTGGCATATTTGTATCACCATGAAGTCCC
Source organism: Triturus cristatus (assembly GCF_964204655.1). Taxonomy (NCBI): domain Eukaryota; kingdom Metazoa; phylum Chordata; class Amphibia; order Caudata; family Salamandridae; genus Triturus; species Triturus cristatus. Next base: position 1,150,403,892 of record NC_140583.1, on the reverse strand, counting down.
TAGTAAAGTGCACTGTGTGTGCCAGGGCTGGTGATGACAGATGCTACTAGTGGGCCTGCAGCGCTGATTGCGCCACCCACACGAGTAGCCCTAAATGGTGTCTCAGGCCTGCCACCGCAGGCCTGCCTGCAGTCCCTGGACTGCCATGTCCTCCTGGCCAGTGTCCACACTGGCCGGGCCTAACCCTTCCCATTTTGTGCACATCAGTCATCCCTATGGAAGGCCCAAGGTACCCCCCTGGGCAGGGTGCAGTGTATGTAAAAGGTAGAGCATGTACTAGTGCAGGTATCATGCTCTGGTAGTGAACAGCGGCCATTTTGTGTGTTCACTGCTGCAAGGTTATCTTGCACCACAGGCTAACATGGGGGAGGCTGGTGCCAATGGCCATCAGCCTATCTTCTCATAGGAACAAGATAAGACATGAGTGTTTGATATCCCTGAGCTCAGCATTTAACCCCTTGGCTGCGGCAGGAATTCCGCGCAGCGCTGGGGGGGTTTGGGGGCAGTGCGGTGGTGCTGTGCTCATGACGGAGCCACTCCGTCATGAGTCACGGTTGAGCTGTGCTCATGACGGAGTGGTTCCGTCATGACTCCACCCACTGCGCTAATCGCCCGCACAGGCGGGGAATTAGCGCCGCGTGGGCGGAGCGGCCGCCAACGGCCGCAGCATGACGGAACCACTCCATCATGAGCACACGGCGCCCGTGGCTCATGACGGCGTGGTTCCGTCATGAGCACGGAAAGGGTTAATAACACATCTTTTAGGAGAGGTTGTTTTTAAATCCTGAGTTGGAGAACAGTACTTTTTAGAGAGTAGCTGTTCTCTTGTCTGACCCTTCTGTGTGCCTGGGCATGCTTGTGGATTGACTGTCTGGTTTGAGAGTGACAGGGGCTGGGGAGCCCCCAGGAGGTTGGATGAGTGAGCCCTTTGCTGAATTACTGCATTTGCAAGTAGAGTGGAGGGAGGAGATAGCACCTGGGAGTGAATAGGGCTGTGTCTGCCTGCCACACTGCTGGCTCCACCTCCTGCTGGGCGGCTGACGACTCCGCCCCTCACTCTGAAAGGAAAGCAGAAGCCAGGAAAACAAAGTGCTCCAGCAATACCCAGAACTGGATCAGACCGGGCTCAGGACCCACTTGCACAAAGACTTCAAAGACTTTTAGGGGTATAAGTACAGGACCCCTGACAACAGATTTTTAGATTCTACAATCAAGAGGAACCTCTGCTGAAAGACGGACCGCTGAAGGACTGAAGGAAGATTGCCTTGCTGTGTGCTCTAAGGGCTGACCTGTCCTGCTGTACAACTGAAGCTGAGGAGGAGAAGGGACCTTGCTGTGTGCTGTGACCCTGCCTACTTGACCTAAATAAGACTTTGCTGTGTGCTGTGTCTTCAACTCTGAATCTCCAAGGGCCTGAGAAGAGCTGGCCTCCTGTTTGGCAACCCAGGGACATAAAGGTTGCCAAGACTGCAAGACTTTGTTCTGCCCCGTGAAGTGCTTGGCTGCTCTCCGCTTTGCTTGAGAGCGCCGCGCTGATTCTTGCCTGAAACCGGCTGCCGTGAGGAAAAGATCGACGTGCTCATCGGCACGTGTATTGCTGTGGCCAAGAGATCGTGGGCGTCCCCTGAGCTGCTGTGACGCTTGGCGGTGTCTCGATCGACCCGCTGACTCGGGGCGCCTCGAAACATCCTGCCCGCAATTCACCGCCACGGCCCTGGGGCCCGAAGTCGATTCGAAGCTGTGTCTCCCCGTTCCGCAAAGCCGCGGAGAAGGAAGCAAGGAGGCCGCGACCTGATTGGTTGTTGGTGGAGGCTTGGCCGACGGAGCCGCGCTGCGAGTGGCTGACTCCCGGTGACAGCTGCCATCGTCACTGGGGGCTCGTCGAGGGAGCCGCGACCGGATTGGTCCATCGCTCGAGAGTTGCAGGAACCCGGCCCGCATCCTGGTGAGTCTGAATCGGGAGGGAGAACCTTGTCAATTGCAGGGGTGTTCCTTTCCATTCCCGAACGTCCCGCGTAGCGTGTGGGGGCCCGGGGAATGCCACCCAGTCTGCCATCGCTTAATTACTAACGGAAGAGCACACGAAGAAGGAGCGCTTCAGTCATAAGCGCGGGGGCACAACTGTAGAACGTGCCTTAAGTACTGAGAGCCTACAAACACATTCTTTTTGAATGTTAAAGAGACTAGAGACTATCTTTTTATTTCCCTAGCAACCAGAGAAAGCTGAAGAGAACCGGAAACTAATGTGCAACGCTATGGTAGTTGATTTTTACTGCTGAAACTAGATAAAGTTATATTTTCAATATACTCACCTGTGTGGTCTACATTTGTGGTGTACTGGGGGGGTCATTGTGGTTGTTACGTGCAAATACTTTACACATTGCCTTGGGGGATAAGCCTGTCTGCTCGAGCCAAGCTACCTAGAGGGTGAGCAGGGGTTATCTACCGTGTGTGTCCCTGTACCCTGACTAGAAGCAAGGGTCCCTATTTGGTCTAAGGTACTTACCTCTGCCAAGTAGAGACCCCCAGATCTAACATTGGTGGTCAGCGGTGCGGATTAGAACCAGTATTTGCACTTGACCTGCAGTGATTCTTTGTACATCACTAGTCTAGTTAGCAGCTACATATTGCACAAAATTTGAAGCCAATTTTTGGAAGACTTAGGAAGCATCATGTCTCTGAATGGAGTAGGCGAGGAGATGGAATTGCAATTTGAAGTAAAAGAATTGCTCACATACAAAAAGGAGCAGCTGAAGCAATTCTGCAAGCAGCTAGGATGCCCAGTGAAGGGCAGCGCTAACAAAGAAGAGCTACAGAAAGCTCTAAGGGCCTGGTGGGAGGCCAAACATGTTGCGCCAGAGGATTTGGCTGGAGAGGAAGGTGCACAGGAGCATGGATTTGGATCCAGTGATTTGCCAGTGAATAGGCCAGCATCTAGGGCGGGCAGCACCCCTTCCAGTCGGGGCCTCTCTCCAGAGGAGCTGGAGGAGAATCAAAGGATTAGGGCCCATGAGATTGAACTTTTTAAGCTCAAAGCTCAAGCAGAGGAAAGAAAATTGCGCCTTGACAGTGAGAAGAAGGCGGAAGAGAGGAGGAATGCTCTCGCTTTGGAAGAGAGAAAACTCCAGTTGGCTCATGAGTTGAGCATGAGGGAGCTGGACATTAAAGCTAAACAGGTGGAGTCCAGTCCTAATGGTGGCAGCGCACAACCAGTACAGGCGGGTAAAGTATACATACCAAAAGATTTGGTGCAGAATTATCAGAGGGGTGAGGATATCTATGCATGGTTTAGATCCTATGAGCTTGCCTTGAAGATGAGTGAAGTGCCTGAAAAGAGTTGGGGGGCAGGTTTGTGGAAGCATTTTGAGGCCTCTGGGAGTGATGTCTTAGCACCCTTAGAAGCAGCAGGTACCTTGACCTACCCCACTATGAAGGAGGCCTTATGCCTCAGGTATGGGCTTACACCAGAACAGTACCGCCAGAAGTTTGGGAACTTCAAGAAACTTGATTCAAGTACCTGGGTGGAGTGTGTGAGTATGTGCACGCGTGCACTGGAAGGTTGGATAAAGGGCAGCAAAGTTACTGATTATGTGGGGTTGTGTCACTTGATTAGTTGGGAGCACTTGAGTAGTCTATGTGTTCCAGAGCTGCGCCAGCATCTTTTAGACAGCAAGTTAACTGATCCCAGTGAGCTTGCTAAAGAGGCAGACCGCTGGACTAGCACCAGGGTCAACAAAGGGGTGGTAAGTATCCCAGCCAAGGGTGGACAGGGTCCCCAGCAGAAAGGTGGGGAGGACAAGGGTAACAGTAAGGAGTTCTCTAAAGGGCCCCAAAACAGTTCCATGGAAAAGGAGTCCCAAGCCCCCAAGCCTAAGAAGTCTTGGCCCCATAAGGGCAGACAGGACAACAGACCTCCCCCTACTTGCTATGCTTGTAGGGAAGTGGGGCACATCGCCCCCAAATGTCCCAAGAAACCCCCAGCACCAGCTGCTGCTCCAGTCCCAGGGTTATCTAGTGTAGCTTTGGGAGGGGATTTGGTTTCCAGTGGGGAGGAGGGATTAGCTATGATGACCCTTGTCTCTTTAGGAGACCAAGAGATGGTCCAGGATACCTTGATACCCGCTAACACTAAAAAATACGGGCAGAAGGTGACCATCAATGGGAGGGAGATAGAGGCTCTGAGAGACACCGGGGCCAGTGTGACGTCTGTCCGGTGCCAGTGGGTGTCTGAAGAGAAAGTCAGATGAGGGGTGAGAATCCAAAACTGTTGAGGTGGTCCATCTCCCTACAGGGAATGGACTTCACGGTGGAACACCGTCCCGGTACAGAACACGCCAACGCTGATGGTCTGTCCAGGTTTTTCCGCCTTAGTGATGAGAACTCCCAAGAGGGTGGGTAGTTCTCCCCACTTTCAGCTGGAGGGGACACGTGTTAAACCTGACATCCTTAGCGTGGGTTTTTCCCCTATCTTTTGCCTCTGCTACCCGGATTTTTGATGCTGTGCTGAATTTCGTTTTTGCTGGTTTAGATGCTTTGGACACTCTGCCACTGCTAATCAGTGCCAGGGTGTAAGTGCTCCCTGTGTAAAATATCATATTGATTGGATATACCTGATTGGCATATTTGTATCACCATGAAGTCCCTAGTAAAGTGCACTGTGTGTGCCAGGGCTGGTGATGACAGAAGCTACTAGTGGGCCTGCAGCGCTGATTGCGCCACCCACACGAGTAGCCCTAAATGGTGTCTCAGGCCTGCCACCGCAGGCCTGCCTGCAGTCCCTGGACTGCCATGTCCTCCTGGCCAGTGTCCACACTGGCCGGGCCTAACCCTTCCCTTTTTGTGCACATCAGTCATCCCTATGGAAGGCCCAAGGTACCCCCCTGGGCAGGGTGCAGTGTATGTAAAAGGTAGAGCATGTACTAGTGCAGGTATCATGCTCTGGTAGTGAACAGCGGCCATTTTGTGTGTTCACTGCTGCAAGGTTATCTTGCTCCATAGGCTAACATGGGGGAGGCTGGTGCCAATGGCCATCAGCCTATCTTCTCATAGGAACAAGATAAGACATGAGTGTTTGATATCCCTGAGCTCAGCATTTAATAACACATCTTTTAGGAGAGGTTGTTTTTAAATCCTGAGTTGGAGAACAGTACTTTTTAGAGAGTAGCTGTTCTCTTGTCTGACCCTTCTGTGTGCCTGGGCATGCTTGTGGATTGACTGTCTGGTTTGAGAGTGACAGGGGCTGGGGAGCCCTCAGGAGGTTGGATGAGTCAGCCCTTTGCTGAATGACTGCATTTGCAAGTAGAGTGGAGGGAGGAGATAGCACCTGGGAGTGAATAGGGCTGTGCCTGCCTGCCACACTGCTGGCTCCACCTCCTGCTGGGCGGCTGACGACTCTGCCCCTCACTCTGAAAGGAAAGCAGAAGCCAGAAAAACAAAGTGCTCCAGCAACACCCAGAACTGGATCAGACCGGGCTCAGGACCCACTTGCACAAAGACTTCAAAGACTTTTAGGGGTATAAGTACAGGACCCCTGACAACAGATTTTTAGATTCTACAATCAAGAGGAACCTCTGCTGAAAGACGGACCGCTGAAGGACTGAAGGAAGATTGCCTTGCTGTGTGCTCTAAGGGCTGACCTGTCCTGCTGTACAACTGAAGCTGAGGAGGAGAAGGGACCTTACTGTGTGCTGTGACCCTGCCTACTTGACCTAAATAAGACTTTGCTGTGTGCTGTGTCTTCAACTCTGAATCTCCAAGGGCCTGAGAAGAGCTGGCCTCCTGTTTGGCAACCCAGGGACATAAAGGTTGCCGAGACTGCAAGACTTTGTTCTGCCCCGTGAAGTGCTTGGCTGCTCTCCGCTTTGCTTGAGAGCGCCGCGCTGATTCTTGCCTGAAACCAGCTGCCGTGAGGAAAAGATCGACGTGCTCATCGGCACGTGTATTGCTGTGGCCAAGAGATCATGGGCGTCCCCTGAGCTGCTGTGAAGCTTGGCGCCTCGAAACATCCTGCCCGCAATTCACCGCCACGGCCATGGGGCCCGAAGTCGATTCGAAGCTGTGTCTCCCCGTTCCGCAAAGCCGCAGAGAAGGAAGCAAGGAGGCCGCGACCTGATTGGTTGTTGGTGGAGGCTTGGCCGACGGAGCCGCGCTGCGAGTGGCTGACTCCCGGTGACAGCTGCCATCGACACTGGGGGCTCGTCGAGGGAGCCGCGACCAGATTGGTCCATCGCTCGAGAGTTGCAGGAACCCGGCCCGCATCCTGGTGAGTCTGAATCGGGAGGGAGAACCTTTCCATTCCCGAACATCCCGCGTAGCGTGTGGGGGCCCGGGGACTGCCGCCCTGTCTGCCATCGCTTGATTACTAACGGAAGAGCAGCCGAAGAAGGAGCGCTTCAGTCATAAGCGCGGGGGCACAACTGTAGAACGTGCCTTAAGTACTGAGAGCCTACAAACACATTCTTTTTGAATCTTAAAGAGACTAGAGACTATCTTTTTATTTCCCTAGCAACCAGAGAAAGCTGAAGAGAACCGGAAACTAATGTGCAACGCTATGGTAGTTGATTTTTACTGCTGAAACTAGATAAAGTTATATTTTCAATATACTCACCTGTGTGGTCTACATTTGTGGTGTACTGGGGGGGTCATTGTGGTTGTTACGTGCAAATACTTTACACATTGCCTTGGGGAATAAGCCTGTCTGCTCGAGCCAAGCTACCTAGAGGGTGAGCAGGGGTTATCTACCGTGTGTGTCCCTGTACCCTGCCTAGAAGCAAGGGTCCCTATTTGGTCTAAGGTACTTACCTCTGCCAACTAGCGACCCCCAGATCTAACAGCAACCATAGTAAGACAGTTGTGTGGTGCCTTAACAAATATATTTTAAATGACCAGGCTAAAAGGGCAGAGATAGGAGAAGAAGTTGTTTCCTTCCTGCAAAAAAATGATGCTCTGGAATTGACCCCCAATATCTTATGAAATTCCCTCAAAGGTTATATCAGAGGTCCTTTAAACTTTAAACAAGCAGCAAGATACAAGAAAAAAAAGAACACAAAAAAGCAGGAGGTAGTAAACTCACTCAAATCCGTAGCTGAACAACACCAACAATCCCTGTAAAATAAAAATTGGAGTAAAGTAACATGGGCCAGGTTCCAGCTTCAAGCACTAGACTGAGATGAAGCTGAATTCTCCCTGCTTTTTACTAAGCAAAGGTACTATTGGGCCTCTAATAAAGTGGGTAAACTCCTTGAAGCGCAACTATGAATTCGTACGAATCTGGATAGGCTCCTCAATATAGATTCAGCTGATGTCACTATGGTCCAGGATTATGAAGCAATAGCAAAGTCTTTCAGGGAATTCCCTCAAAACCTATATTCTAAAGAACCAGCAGACCAAGCCGGGGTGCTTTTATTTATAGGCGCACATCTCAGAACACAATACACCCTTCTTGGCAACAAACACTAAACAAGCCAATTAGGAAAGAAGAAAGGACTTTTGGCCATAAACAAATTCAAGTCAGGCAAAGCCCCGGATGGGTACACACCAAATTTCTACAAACTATTTTGTTCAAAGTTAGCCCCAATTCTCACACATCTCTTCAAAGTGATAGGGGAAATGGGCCTTCTCACAGATACCATGTACGAAGCAGCCTTTACAGTTATGCCCAAACCTGGTAAAGATCATACAGAATAATCATCCTATTGATCTATCTCTCTTCTTAATAGAGATGTAAACTCCTCACTGGAATATTAGCAGCCAGACTGTTTCTGTCCTCCCTGACATAGTCATCCATGATCAGTCAGGCCTTATTCCTGGCAGGCAATGCTGGGAAAATAAAAAAAAACAAGTTCATATACTGGAAATTGACCGGAGAAAGTGCAAAGATGCACCAATTCTATCGCTAAACGGTGAGAAGTTATTTGACAGAGTTGACTGGACATTTATGCAGGAGGGTCCTTCATAAGCAAGGCCTAGGAACTTGTGCATTACATTGGACCATGGCTAACTATCAAACACCTAGAGAGAAAATAAAAGTGAATGGGAGTATGTTGCAACCAATCACCAACTCTCTCTACTTATTTTTACCCTCAGTTCGGAGCCCTTTACTAATGTGTTAAGGAGTAGTGAACACATAAAAGGAGCCACAATCGCATGGGACACATTTCAATTTATGATGTTTACTGATGACATCCTGCTTTCATTAGTAGACCCTCTTCAATCAGTACCATTCATCTTAGATGGGCTAAGGAAATTCCAAGCAATCTCCTATTCTAAAATAAATTTGACCAAATCAGAAGTACTCCTTTTGCATCACAACCTGGGCCAGATAGACCAGCTACAGAAGCTCATCCCTGTTTCCTGGACTTCATACAGGATTAAATATTTGGGGATACTGATCACCATACCACCCCACAGGTTGTGGCCATGAACTATGCGGATCGGATGGGACCTCCAATAACAGTACATTAAACAGGTGGTCAGAATTGCTGTAATGGAGATTAGTCTTCACACAGATCCTCCATCTATTTCAAACAATTCAACTACCAGCCCAGCTGTCAATCCTTAAACAACTTCAAAACTTGAACAACTCCTTTATATGGCAAAAAAAAAACAAGTAGTGAACAAGATTCCGGACAGGATATAGTGTGGGGAATCTTGTGGTCACACAAATTTGGTCCTACTTCTAGGCCGCTGAACTACATTTCCTCGTAGAGTGGGGGAAAAAACATCAAAACTGTAAAATGTTCCTTATTATTGCACAGGACATCTGTGGAGTCAGTTCAGATAAGAGCTTTATTCAAAACACCTCAGCCAGCTCCTCTACTCAGCCCAACTGACCTCTCTGGAATGCTGTCATATAACCTTCCAAGGGTGCTGGACTTTGAACAATGAGCACAAGCCAGGTGACATCAGTGACATCATGTCACAGGACAACACCACTGCCAAATGGTAAAACAAAAACCCACATTAGTTAACAGTACAGACTGTGGCACGGGGAAATCTTGTAGTCCCATATATTTGGTTCTACTTCCAGGCGACTCAACTACGCTTCCTTGTAGAATGGGGGACAAAGAGACCTCAAAACAGTAATGCTTTATAGAACACCTTATTGTAGGCATATCTCAATAGCACGTTCCCTGGCTCAAAAAGATACACCAAAGCTGAAGACTGATTTCCTCACCTTTGACTATGATCATGCTATCTATCTAGGACAAGGTATCCTCCAGACTTGATTTCACTGCTTTCCTGAGACCTTTCATGCCTGTCTCATACAACCCAGCACTTACGCCCCACAATTCAATGTCGGGCATGAGAGGCTCTCCATCTTTGCCAATCAGTGAATAATCCTCTTTTAAAGACCTCAAATTGAAATTCAACCTTCTACAGCCTGTAAGAATTTCATACACTCAGCTCCACCCTTGGGTACTTCATCTGGCAATAAAAGAAGGGACGTCAAACTGCTAACTTGGTTGGAAAAATGGATCAACTGTGGTCTACACAACAAAGCCCTGACCGCCACTTTATATACAGTTATCATATATACAGCCCATGACCCCAAAACATTTGGGCAAAGAAAGTGGGAACAGGAACTTGGAAGAGAAATGACACCCAGGGAATGGGAGAAACTATTTGACAGAGCTTATCTATCTATCACAAAGATCACACAAATCACAGAGGCAAACAATTAGGAATGGCTTTTGTGGCCGGGATACAATGTCTACTCACATAGTGGCAAAAGACTTCCATTCCCACTGGTTAACCCAAATATGGGACACTCTAGCTATGGAAGGGATCATTTTAGAGATAGAGAACAAGCTTAAGTCCTATCAAGCGGACTGTAATCCATATATACAAACCTTGGACAATGAATTCTGAGAGTTCTCCTGTGCTTGCTAGCTCATAGCTCTTAGGCTCTGAGCAAGTGTCCCAACTCTTGCCAAGATAAACACCAGGGGACTGAACCCAACACCAATGAGAGATACCAAACTCTCTTCAACTAACAGCGAAATATGAAAGGGCAACTCTTAGAGACAATTATACTATTGCCAAGACGATCATATTGGGGGATGAGGGGGTTGTGATGGAAACGTTAAATTAAAGTGTTGTATGTTACTGTACTATGTGCTCCTCGGGGACGGGAGGGTTGAAGGCAAAGGTATTTGTTTTCTACACAAAAAAAAAACGTTAAACCTAATAAATATGACTATTTAGCCAGATGCTAAAGACTACCTGGGTTTCATAATCAAATCCTTGTTAAAAAAATATTCTTATTGGCATTGCACTTCTGTTCTACCAAAAATGAGTACAAATACTATGCCTCACTGGGTACTAACCTCATATTGCAGGCTTCCATGATGTAAATATCACATGAAGATGCACTATTATGTTTGTTTCACTGCGCTAGACAATCCCAGTTTCTCAAAACCGTTTCTTGTAATGTTAAGTGAATATGGAGAGGTGGCACAGCATTGCTGGAGTGTGGGAATCAGTTTAAATAATATGGGTTTATCATTATCCAGGCTGATTCACACACTATACTGAGGCAATGGGTCTTTGCCGTTGTTTTAGAGACGATTAAGAGCTGTACTTCACATAAATTGTAATCACAATCACTGATCTTTTTTCGCTCAGTCATGAGAGTTTTGTATGAGCTAAATGGTTTTATGAATCCAATCTTTAGTAATCTAATAATTCATCTTTATTAAAGACACAAGTTCAATCGTATTAATCTCAATCATCAAATATGAACAGAAATCATTAAGCAATATTAGTCAATAGAAATCTTAATAAATGCATCAAGCACGTTCCATAAAGGAGAGAATCCCTATTCTAAGAATCAGGGAAATGGTGTCAGTCAGAACCCATAAAGAGTTTCAGTTCGTGAGAGTGAGAAAGAAACCATAAAGCCAGGGGTGAGTGGTGTTCATGGGCAAAAGAGGTGTTGCCTGCCACCCTCCCGGGAGAGGCAAGAATAGAGAAATAAACACAGAGCAGCTGCAAAAAAAATCACTGCTCTGAGACAGTGTGCTGAAACTCTAGGATGAACTCTAGTGAACTTTGAAGATGTCCTACTGCGTGGGGCGAAGCTTTCTTGTACCTGCAGGCACAAGCTACAGCAGTGATATGAATTGAAATCGAGATTTCTGAGGGCGCACTACTACCTGTAGGTGTCTAGGCGCTGGACATCACAGGAGGGGGGTGCCAAATTAGAAAGCAAGTGATCCGGTTATTTTTGGGCCGCAAAATCAGTGGCCCTGGGAGGAGTTACAAAACTCCATCCACTTCAATGGCTGGGGGTGAGGCAGGCCGATGAGACGAGGGAGTGTGTGGCAATAGTTTGTAGGTCATCACAGAGGGGCAGGCTAAAGGAGGGATGCAGGGGGCTGTTCTCCTGGCAGTAAAACAAGTTTAGTAATGCATTTGGTTTCGCTTTGGGAAAAAAACACATTATGGACCCGAGCACAACAGAGTGGTCCTTATCTCGATCATAGTGCCCCAAGAGAGTGAAGTAACCAGCTGCGGACAATAATTGCACTTGTGGATTAAAAGCTAATTGTGCAGTTAAGCTTCTGCCTGCATCAGGGGTGTCGTCAAACTCCATCCCCCCGCTTTAGCACCTGCAGTGGGGTTGGGTTCTTCTTCTGTCTGCCGCTCGGCAGACAAATGCTCATAATTAACTTGGTAGCGTGTGTGAGTGAAAGGAAGGGTGGGTGGATGGATGCATGGATGAAAAGGTGGATGGATAGATGCCTGGATTAATGAGTGAAAGTATGGATGTAAGAATGTAAAAGTGAAAGGCAGGTAGTGTGTATGCGTGAAAGGGAGGGTGGATGGATGGGTGGATGGATGGATGGAAAGGATGGGTTGATGGATGATGAGAGAAAGGATGGATAAATGGTAAAATGAGTGAAAGGATGCGTGGAAGGGTAAATGGATGGATGAGTGGGTAGATATGGATGAGCGAAAGGATGGATGAGTGAAAGGATGGATGCAAAGATGGGTGAGTAAAACAATGGATGGATGAGTGAAAGGCAGGGTAGGTGGATGTCTGGATAAAAGGATAGTTGGAAGAGTGAAAAGGGTGAATTGATGAATGAATAGATGGATGAGTCAGTAAAATGATGACTGACTGAGTGAAAGGTTAAATTGAGGGATTTATGAATGGATGGATGGTTGGGGCGAAGGGTGGATGGATGGGTGTAAGAATGGAGGGCTGAGTGAAAGTGTGGCAAGATGGTTGAGCCAAAGGGAGGATGATGGATGGATTGAGTGAAAGGGATGGACAGATGAAGCAAAAGGGTGGATGAATGAGCAAAATGGTGGATGGATGATTGAATGGATTGATAAATGAGTTGGCTAAGTGAAAGGATGGATTATTTAGTGGATGGATTGGTTTGATGGATAGGTGTCTCTGGACCAGTGGCGTCTCTCCTTTATGGCTCCACAGCTACAGTACACCCTCCTTGTTTTGTGGTCTATTTGTATTGTATCAAGACTGAATAATTATTAATTCTTGACATAATAAAAATAAAATGCAGACCTGCTTCGGATCCAGCAACAAACTGAGGCAGCAGGTGACACTGTTTAATTGCTGACACAGGTGCATGAAGGTGCCTGCACCATTCCAGCACTGTTAGCATGTCTGTGGGACTATGTGTGTGAGTTAAAGTGACAGAGATTCAGTGAAGGAATGCGTAAAAGTGAGTGGGAATGAGTGCCAGTAAGGACCAGTATGTGTGAGAATGAATGTGAGCAACTAAGGGAGAATGACAGTAAGTGAAACTGAGTGTTACTGTGTGTGAGACTGAGTCACCATAAGACTGAGTAATTCAGAATGAGTGGGACTGAGTGAGACAGAGTGTGCCAGAGTAGAATGAGTGCGACTGTATGGATTAGTGAGACCAAGTGAGATTGAGTGTGTCAGAGTGAGACAGTAAACTTAGTGCAAGAAAGTTGGAGAGAACCCTTCAAGAAAAAGCTCTTTGGAATTCAAGCCAAAGATTACACCCACCACTTTTAAAGGTCACCAGCTGCCACTGCATAAAGCTTCAGCATCAGAAATCAATTCAATGGATCAAGAAATATATCAAAGCAGAACTTCTCTTAAAGAGAGGTTTGAGAAACTCAGTAGAGTCCCTCTTCGTCTACTCATAGAAAACACAATGGCTCCACATCATAGCTTTCAATGTCGCGTATTTCTTATCATCTTGTGGTTACATCTTGTCTAATCAAAATATATTTTCTTGTTCGAAACTACTTTCCCATGGAGGATTCCCATATCGATCTCCTTCTAAACACCAAACTTACTTCATTTATTAACAGCGAGAATTAGGTGAAAACATTTAAGCAACTATTGCTCATTATGAAAAACATGTTCATGGAAGGGTCAAGAAACTAACATTTTATGCACAGTAAGTATATGCTAGGCATGTTAGTTTGTCAGGCAATGTTGCTTCAGTAATTTGAGACCTAATTTGAGTAAAAATGGTTGCCTACTACAATTTTTGCATTTAAATGCATTTTATTCTTCATTAAAGCCAACACGTTAATTCTGCACATTTTTATCAAGTGTATTATTTTCTTGTTATTATTAAAAATGCTGCCCCACCATCATTTGACTATCCCTATGAAAAACTGACCTTTGTGCTCTTGCATGTAGAAACCGGTGTCTTGTTTTGTACTTCACACATTTATTACTCCCTGGCCCCTCTAGTCCTGATCACATTCATGACATATGTAGATAACGATTTCCTAGACAGAAAAAATAACAGAGGAAGGCTGGGACCCTCCCTCACCACCTACCACTGGGAGTACTTAACCAGTACCTACCCAGCATTCATCCTGTTCTTTTTTCTGTCTGCTGACAGAATGTTTGGGATGAGGAATGGAAGTCTTCCTGCGGGGCTTAGGCACTCCATTGGTTGAGGTGTGTTGCCAGCTGCCTCTTCAGTCGGGCGGTGGTGGCAGCTGTTTGGATTCAAGTCTCCCTGCCTGCGGGGCTTGTGGGGAGCTATGTGGGATCCGGAGGCCATGTCAGGAGACTGGCTATAGTGTGGATTCCGAACTGCCTTGCTTCCTTTTTTCAAGTTGCACCAGCGCCTCGAGGGGTGTGCGCTTGCATGGTCCTGCCCTTGAGTCTCGCCGGCGTTGTGTAGCCATGCTGGGGGACTTTTCTGGGTGTAGTCCAGTGATCCAGGATTCCTTCGGTAACGGGGGATGGTGCTGGCCATGCCACTTTTGGAGACCACATCGGAGGAGCTGCATTTGGCCTGCACTGGAGTGAGGTGATGGACCTCGCTGTGGGATCTGGGGCTGTTCTGTCTGACAGCTTCAGTTCCAGGTGTGGTGCAACCTCTCTTCGGCGTGTAAGTACCACATAGCAGTGTTTTCTCCTTGTTTTGGATTTTTGGCCAGCATCCTAGCAGGGTAGGGCTGTCAGCTGGTGTGGTGCAATGTCTTTCTGTTGCCCGCTGGTCTGCGGTGGGAGAATGTGGATGGTGGCCTCTACATGTATAATTTTTTGGCACCTGCCTGTTGCCTGGTTCTCTGCCTCACCCCGAACCCTTGCTCCTGGACTGCTGGAGGGGCTGAGTACGGGAACCCTGGTTTTGGTACTGGTGACAGTGCAGCCCATCAGCTGCAGCTTGAGGCAGGAGGTCCTTCCGGCCCTGTTTTCCTTTACTTCGTGCTTCATGGTTGGCAGCCTGGAATGTAGCACTTGTTTGTACGGGCTCCCTTTTCTCTTCTTGGTGGTAGCTGTGCCAGGTATGGATTGGGTCCTGGCTCCCGGGTCACTCTTCTGTGGTAGGTGATCTCTATGGCCTTGTTTGTGGCAGGGTTGCGGAGCATGCTTTCTTCTGTTCTCGAGGGCCTGGAGTGTTGCTAGGGTCAACTTTTTGGTTCCCTATGTCCCTGGTTTGGGGGCCTGTGGGGGAGCCGGCTTATTGGCCTACATGCTCCCTCTTCTACTGTGTCTCTGTGGAATTTGGTTCTGGACAGTTGGTGGTGGTTCCTTCCGTGCTGTTCCTTTGGGCTGAGACTGGGCCGTCTATGTTGCTTTTCATTTCTACTGTGATTTGCTGGACAGTGTGATTGCTTGCTGTCACTGTTGCTCCTGTGCAGCTTTCCTGCCTTCCAATCTTAGTTGCACTTTGTTTGTCGCAGGTGGTGGGTCCTGTGTACGGTTTTGGCTGGTCTCTGGCTCGGCCTATTCAGTTCTATGGTAGTTCTGAGGCCATTGGCAGGGTTGGGATGTTGGCTGCCCCGCTTGACTGGTGTACTTTCTGGCGCCCCCCGTCCTTGTGTTCGGGGCAATGTGTTCTCTGGTTTAGCTGTTGTGGGGGTTGTTTGGGTTCGGATTCAACCCTTGGCAGCTTTGCTTCTTTTTCCGGGTACGTTTGGGGTGACGCCTTTGTGTTACCCTTTGCCCTCCTGGCCATGAGGCCGCTAAGGTTGAATTGAGTGTTTGTATCCCTCATGGTTGTGGCTGGCTGGCTTGTGGTGGCCCTGCTGTTCAGTTTGGGGTTTCCGGCTGTGCCCCTTCCTGTGAGTCTCTGGTTTTCCTTTTTCTGGCCTGGGTGTTGCGTGCTGTTGCTTGACCTCCTGGGCTGCTTTGGCCTTCCTGTCTTGGTGCCTGACCTTCTGGTGGCTGGCGGGCAGTTCCTCCTCCTGTATCTGCTGGCTGCGCTGTGATCAGTCTGCCGGCTTGTCAGGTGCCTCTGTGGCTGTCAGCGGTGTTGAGCTATTGGCCGCCCGCTTGTATGGTGTGCTTCTGGTTCCCTTGTGGTTGTGTCATGGGTTTTTTCCTGCCTGTTTTTGGCCTGGGGCTCTGGGGTCTGTGGCTGTCTGCGTCTCGGGTTGCTCTGGGGCCATCATGGGATTTGTCTCAGCCCTTCTGTGGCCTTCTTGGGTTGTGTCCTTTGCCCTCTGGGCAGGTTGGTCGGCTGGTTGCTTGGTTGTGTGTTTCCTCCTTCCCGGTTTGCGCTGTTTGGCCCAGTGTTTCGTTTCCCTTGTCCCGGCCGTTGGGTCTGGGGTGTGCGGTGACTGGTCACTGTTTGTGTGGTTCAGTGTGTGGCTCATCTCCAGTGTCCGGTGGGTTTGTCTTTCTCCAGAGCTGTTTTGTACGCCTTGGGTGGGTTGTGGTTGGGAGGTGCCATCCTTGGTGTGTGTCGTTCGAGGTAGGGCATTCCATGGAGTACCTGTTTTGTCTTTGGGCTCCTCTTGTCTCCTGGCCTTGGGGGTTTGCCTCTATACGCCCTTGGCCCTCTCTGTTTTTTAGGCCCTGGTCCTGTTCGGTCTGGTTAACGGTCTTGTGGTGTCCATTCCGTGGGGTGTCTTTCCTTGGCTCAGTTGGGCCCTGTTGTTGGCCTCTTTTCCCCTCTTGGGTGTTGTGCTTCACTAGGTTCTAGCCTCTGACTCTCCCCCATCTTTTAGGGTACAAGTGGGGTGTGGGTTCTAGCTGCCTCGTCCTCCTGGTTGGTCTTCGGGCTGCTGGAGTTCTGGCGCTCATCAGGCATGCTTCCTTCTGGCCGTGGGGGACGGGGCAGCTGTGGCTTTGATGGGCAGGGTTTCAGTTGTTGAGTCCCGGTTTCCTCTGCGTTCTTTGTGTGAGCCTCGGTCTTGGCCTGTTGGCCTGTCCCTGTGCCACGAAAACCGGCTCCTTCTACTGGTCTGGTTGCTTGGCGGTCATCCTCTGATGACACTGGTGGTTGGCGCTGGACAGTCTTGCCATATGGCCTGGTTCTCCTCTGAAGTTTTTGGTGGCAGTGGTGGCCTCTGGGCTCTCTGGTGGCCAGGTCCGTCAGGTTGGTGGGTCTTATTCCTTGGTGGGTGCTTCCTACCCTCCTGGTTTGGTCTTTTTTCAGGCATGTTTTTAAGCCTCCTCGTGCACTTGTTTCCAGTTTTTTTGCCTGGGGTTCGGGTGTGGGTGCCTGGAGTGTATGGCTATGTGTTCCTGTCCTTGGCTGGTCCTCTGGGTGTGTGCTGTGGCCCCAGTGGCGGGCCCTTCCTGCCTTTTTTTGGGCTGGTCTGCTGTGGGTCGCCCCGGTAGTGGCAGCGCTGGCCCTGTTGTTGGCCGTGTCGCTCTTCGTTTCCTGGTTGGGGCAGGTGGATCTTGGGTATTTCCTTGATTCCCTGTGGCTCTCTTTTGGGTTTTGTTGTGCACACCTTCAGCATTGTTTAGCGTTCTTCAGTTGTCTGCTTGGAATGCTCTCTGTCAGTTCTGCTGCCATGTCTCTGGGGCGGCTTAAGGGGTGCTAGGCGTTGGCAGCTTTGTGGCCCTGTGGGAGACGTTTCTGGCTTTTTCATACCCTGTGGAGTGCTCGCTCTGTTATGGTCCTCCTTGTGCCTGTGGTTCTAGTGGTGTGGTTGCTTCAGCCACCGTTTCCCTTCTGGGGATTGGCCTTTGGGCTTGGGGTCTCTGTGGTGTGCCTCCTTTCCAGCCTTGGTTTTGGTCCTTGCCTTGTCACCTTCGTGGTTGTTTTCTGGGCCGGCTCCCTTCTGCTCAGCAGTTTTGGCGGTTGGAACCTCTGGGGACCAGGGAGCCCTGCTTGTCTTTTTTCTGTGGTTGGTTGCTTCCTTTGTGCCTGTGATGGCTTCTCCTTTTCGTTAGTCTATGGGGCGGGTGTTTCCGACTGTCATGTTGGGTTCTGTTTTTTTCCAGGCCTTGGTTATATCCTTCTGTTGATGCTTTCTGTGGTTGGTTCAGGGGCCTTCTCGTGTGGGTTGGCTGCCCTCTGGGTTGTGTGGTATTGGGTGTCCTTTGCTGTGCTTGTGTGGCTGCGCTTTGGGCTGGCTGGTCTGCTTTTTGTTCACCTTGGTTGTGTACTGCTTGTTCTGCGCGGTGCAGCCCTTTTTTGGTTTCGAGCGTGCAGGCTGTGTGCTCCTGCCTGTTGTTTCCTGTGGTTCTCCTGTTTGCTTCAGTTGGGATGCTGCTTTTGGTATGGTGTTTTGGGTGTTTTTTGGGAGTTTGGAAGGCCGGGTTTCTGGCTTTGGTATGCTCCATAAGTCATGAATGAGACGAGGACTGGAGGGACCTGGGGGTAATGCCCTATTACTTACTGGTAATCTTCTTTTCCTGTTGTCCTCGTCCTATTCAAGATGCCCCTCCCTCCCTCCGGGTCGGCAGGCCTTCCTGTTGGTGGCTTGGTAGTTCCGGATGAATGGTACTGGTTAAGTACTCCCAGTGGGAGGGGGTGGGGTAGGGGTCCCAGAATACCTCTGTTCTTTTTTCTGTCTGGTAGATGGTTATCTTCATATGTCATGAATGGGACGAAGACAACAGGACCAGGAGTAATGAAGATTACTGGTAAGCAATAGAGCATTTGTAAAACACCAGTTTATTTAGATTAGCAGTGAAGGTATGCCTTGAACACTACTAATAGTGTAATATAAGGAGAGTTTATATTAGTCAGATGCATTTTAATGGACGTTCACACATTTTTTCATTTGTTGTTTTATGTGGATTGGTAATGTATCGTGAGGTATACATGTGAGGAGCTATGTTTTGGGAGCAAGCATGTTTTGAACTACCATGCATGTTTTATAGTCTGCTGGATGTGTTTTTTATAAAAATTTTATGGATGATTTCATTTACTTTTTTGGAAGGATTTATATTGTGCAATTGTGTATGAATCTGTCATTCATTCTCCTATGTGCTTATTTGGTGGATGAAAATGTAGTTGGTTAATAAGTGCTCCTTTTATTTATTGCTTGCTATGGACAGGTATCATTTATGTGGGTATGTATATTGTGTGTGTTCACCAGTAGTTCATGGCCAGGTCTTAGGGAACTTAAGTTCTAGACTCTGATGTAAGAGGTTCATGGTGCCTTGTCTGCCAATGCCTTTTTTTTCATTCAAAACACTTTGGCCAAATGTACTATTCTTAGAGGCTACTTTCCAGCACAAAACACATTTTATTCTAGAAAGTAAATCCCAAATTAACACTTTGTACTGGGTTGCTTTACTTTTGCTGGCTTTGCACGGGAACAGTCTTGATACATATGGCCCTTCGTCCTTACGTGTGTGTTCGGAGGACATCTAGTCACAAATTACAACTTTCTAACTTTTGACCTCTTCTTTTTGCAACAATGGGCGAGCAGAGAGGAAATATCCCTTACTATACTTGTGAGGGCAATTTCACCAGCGTCTCTTATTTTTCACTCATTTTTAAATTCCTTTGATTCAAGGACCGCAGCTATGAAATATTTTTCAGCTATCATATATTTCTTGACTTACACATTAGGATAAACAGTGCCCTTGCAAGCATACTTACTGTACAATCCGGCCTCTATTAGCAAACGGGCTGTGGAGAATACACCAATTAAATAGGTTTCGAAAGGAAAGAGTACCATGATTGGGAAAACTAACAGCACACAAAAATGGCCAGTGAAGAGAGATACAAATTATAAGAAAAATTTGTTTACAGACTCACAGACATTTTCCAGCTGCTACCTTCCTACATATACTAATAAAAATTGCATGTTTGGTTTCAACCTTACATAAGACCATTTGAAGCATCCTACCGTCTCTTTTTCCCAAATGCAAGGAGAGGGCGAGAAAGCAGAGCGAGTGTGTCTCGTGTCCTTGTGCAACAAATGTTAGACACTTAGGTTTAAATCCAGGAACCGATCTGTGTTATTATTTCTCACATTCATAGTGCTAATTTCATTGGTTTTGTAAAGAACATTGACTGAGGCTCTGCTGCGGGTCAACCTTGGGATCTTCACTCCCCGTAGTCTTCTCTGATGTGAGCATTTAACACTCTGAGATATCATTACAGGATTTAAATTTACAACAAGCGTAATCCATACAAACCAATGCAGCAGGTGCTCAACCCACTAAGCTTCAGCTCACAAGCCCCCTTAATGGCACAGTCAGGTCTGCTTCTCAGCAGCCAGGAGAGGTTCCTGTTACAGCACCCTATGGAGTTTAGGCATCATTATCATAGGTCAAGAGCAGAGAACCTATGCAAGGGTCCCTGAGACAGGTCTCAGAGCTACTCTCCCCAATCTGTTTGGATCCTCTCCCCTCTAAAGCGACGTGTTCGATTTTGCAGTGTGAATGTTCTGTTAAAAGTGTCCGTTGATGGGTCATGGATGTCGTTTGGGGGTGGCCAAGAATTACAGCTGCGAACCCTGACTTGCCCCTTGCGACCCCTGGCAATTCTCTTGCGACCTCTGGCCTCAGAGTGCCAAGTAAAAACATTGACAATTTGTTTGTTGCAAACAGATATATACAAAAACACAGGGCGAGCCCCCTGAGCAAGGCAGGGCTGGGTGGGCAGATCCCAGGCATTTCAGGGGTACAGGGCACAGTAGCCAGCCTACAAAGAGAGTGCAGCTTAGGTTGTGCACCAGCAGCAGAACAGTTTTACTATCTCTGTTGGGTTTGTACAGTGAACTTCATGGCCTCTGATCACAAGCCTAGGGAAGAGCAGGCAGATCAACAAAACACCTAAGGGCCCAGATTCACAAAGGTTTTGCGTGGGGTTTGCTTTACTTTATTAATGCAGACCCGATGCAAAGTCCTGTTTGGGATTTACAAACCAACGCAAATGACAATTTGCATTATTGTAACTGTTGGAGGGAGGACCACCGGGGAGTCGGGGAGACTATTCCGGGGCACCTTCCTACCGCACAAGTATAGCCGAGCGCCGCTGAGAAGCCCCTGCAGGGGGGTCCTTCTCCTATGATCGTACTAGGCCCAGTAACACCACCACACAGGACTCAATATCGGTTGCTTGACTTGGTTCTTTATCAAAAAGTAGTACGTTCAATATTTACAGTGGGATCGAGGGATCCAGTAAGAGTCTCAATGTCTCGGAGGGAATAGGGTAGCGGGACAGTCTCAGTACCAACCAGGTACGGGGAAGGGGGCTCTGTGCCAGACCTTGGATGCTGTCTCAGAGCGGCTTGGTCGAGGAGAGCCGCGACGGCGTCAGCAGGGCTCGGGTGGTAGTTCCGCTTGGGTCAAGCCGCGACACAGTCAGCAGGGCTCCGGTGGTAGGTCCGCTTCGGTCGAGCCGCGACGAGGTCAGCTGGGCTCTGATGGCAAGTTCACAAGGTCGGGCTGCGACAGCGTCAGCAGGGCCCCAAAGGTTCGTAAAGGTCTTGTAAGTACGATGGAGCCGCGACGTCGTCAGCAGGGCTCAACAGGTAGTTTCAGGCAGAGTCTTCCTCCGTAGGGTCAGCCGCGATCCGATCAGCAGGGCTCTTGACTCCAGGATACAACTACTGTCCTGTTGTTGGGTCGCCCCAGATATAGGACTGGAGCCCTTTGATGTCCGGACCCTTGCGCCCGGAGGGGCGGAGAAGCCGGGTAGGGAGCGGCCAGACGCCCAGCAGGAGAGGCGCCAGGCCCCAGAGAGCTGTGGAGCGATGGCACCTAGGTGTGGAAGGACGGTTGGGGGTCCCATCGATACTGCCCTCCGCCGGGAGTGGGAAGGGTTCACGTGGTATCCCCCGGGCCAGGGGTTGGCGCCTCGATGTCGGGCCTCGCTGGGACAGAGGTCGGGTGAAGCGGGGTCACGCAGGTGGTCACGTGGAGTGACGTATAGTCCAAAATGGAGGAGCCCCGAGGTGCATGGGATCTCGTGCGGCTTAGCGCGGGGAAACAGGACCACGCCACGAGGCCGGCTCCCACATGTGTCCCCCCCCAGCTGAAGGCAGGGAGAGTCACCCATCTCCTTGGGGGTTCTCCTCGCCGAGGCGGAAGAATCGGGACAGGCCGTCAGCATTGGCGTGGTCGTTGCCGGGCCGGTGTTCCACAGTGAAGTCCATCCCTTGCAGCGAGATGGACCAGCGCAACAGCTTGGGGTTCTCGCCCCGCATTTGCATGAGCCACCGCAAGGGCCGGTGGTCAGTTTGGACCTTGAAGTGGGTGCCGAACAGGTAGGGCCGGAGCTTCTTGAGAGCCCATACCACGGCGAAGGCCTCCCGCTCGATGGTGCTCCACCTCTGTTCTCGCGGTAGCAGTCGGCGGCTGATAATGGCCACAGGTCGGTCGAGGCCCTTGGTGTCCACCTGGGAGAGGACCGCCCCGATTCCGTACTCCGAGGCATCGGTCTGGACTACAAATTCCTTGCTGTAGTCAGGGGCCTGTAGCACAGGGGCAGCGCACACGGCTGCCTTGAGAGCATCAAAAGCGGTCTGACAGCGGGGCGTCCAGTGCACCACCTTGGGCTGTTTCTTTGAAGTGAGCTTGATCTGCCAGTACCCAGCGGTGAGATCAAAGGTGCTTAGGTAGCGGGCGGCCCCTAGGCGATCGATCAGCTCGTCGGCTCGTGGCAAGGGGTGGGCATCGGTCTTGGTGACTGCGTTCCGGCCCCGGTAGTCGACACAAAATCTGAGTTCGGGGGCCGTGCCGGGGGCGGCGGCCTTCGGCACCAAGACTACCGGGCTGGCCCCCGGGCTGTCGGAAGGCTCGATGACTCCGAGGGCGAGCATCTTGGCGACCTCGGTCTGTAGGCAGGTTCGGACTCGGTCAGGTACTCTGTAAGCGCGGTGTCGTACAGGGGGGCTGTCCCCTGTGTCCACATCGTGGACGCACCAGGGGGTCACCCCGGGCGTGAGAGAGAAGAGGGCAGCGAAGGGTTGCAGCAGCTTCTGGCAGTCATGGCGCTGTTCTGGTGTCAGGGTGGCGGAGAGGCGGACGCCCTCCACGGAGCCGTCTTGGCCCGAGGACCCCAGGAGGTCTGGTAGGGGCTCGGAGTCACTTTCGCCCCCATCGTCGGTAGCCAGCAGTAGGCTTAGTTCAGTTCGGGCAAAGTGGGGCTTGAGCCGGTTTATTTATTTTTATTTATTTATTGAAATTTATAACGCGCAACAGCTACCCTCAATGGGTTTCCCGGCGCAAGGGATAGACTCAAGAAGAAAGCAGACCATATGAGAAACAACACCTTAAACCTCAAAGCAGCACAGATCATTGAAAAAGTATAGTTTTCAACTTTTTTCTGAAAGCAAAATAATTAGTTTCCATTTTTAGAGAAATGGGTAGGGTATTCCAATATTTGGGGGCAAGATGTGAGCTTAAGCTTAAAACGAGGGATAACAAAATCGCAATTGGCAGAGGATCTGAGAGTGCGACTGGGCCTATAAGAGTGGACCAAACTTTGTAGATATCTTGGTGCAGAGCCTTGCTTGATTTTAAAAAGATAGCATAAGGCTTTAAAATTGATGCGACTAGGGATCCGAAGCCAGTGTAGATCACGCAGCGCCTGAGTGGCCGATTGTCTTCTCGGAATGTTACAAAGAAGCCTGGCCGCTGAATTTTGGACCACCTGAAGTCTGTTAACAGTGGCCACATCAGCACCAAGATAAAGGACATTTCCGTAGTCCAGGCGAGATGTGACTAACGCCTGGACAACGGTTCGTCTGGTGGAAGAAGGCAGCATCTAGAGAATTTTCTGGAGCCATCGCAAGATGGCAAAGCAGATGGCGGCCACCTTAGTGGCCTGCTGTCGCATGGAAAGTTGGTCGTCAATGATAAAGCCCAGATTACGAACCACAGAAGATGGCTGGGGAAGGGATCCCATTTCCTCAGGCCAATGTTGAGGGCCCCATAAATCCTTATGCTTTCCTAGGATAAGAATTTCGGTTTTGTCACCGTTTAGTTTAAGAAGATGGCTTTGCATCCACTCCGCTATACGTGACAACCCGACTTTCAGAGCTGATATGTCATTACTCTCGCAGCTGGAAAGGGAGAAGACAATCTGAGTGTCGTCGGCGTATGAAAAGATAGTTAGCCCTGCGTCCTCAGCAATAGACGCCAGGGGTCTAATGTATATGTTGAACAACAAAGGGCTCAGTATAGACCCCTGGGGGACGCCATACGCCGAAGAACATGTGGAAGAGGTGGCTTTCGCGGAGAAGACCTGGAAAGAGCGCTCACTTAAAAAGGAGGCAATCCAGGCCAACGCAGGGCCATCTATTCCTAGGGAACAGAGAGAGTCCAAAAGAATGGAGTGGGATACGGTATCGAAAGCCGCGCTCAAATCCAGAAGGATCCGGTTGGCGTGCAGGACCCGGAGGGGGTTCCTCGGGGACTCCATGTCAACCAGGTAGGTGACGGGGCTCTTCCTCTCAACTACCTTGAAGGCCCCGGTCCACTTGTCCTGCAGGGCGCAGGGGTCCACGGGCGACATGACCCAGACTTGCTGGCCCGGCTCGAACTCGATGGCTGAGGCATTTTCGTCATACCAGCGTTTCATGTCTTCTTGGCTGGCTTCGAGGTTGGCTTCTGCCAGGGCCCGGAACTTCCGAGTCTGGTTCCGCAGGGTCAGGAGGTACCGGTAGACGTCGGGGGGGGGGCATCTTGGACGGCCGCCTCCCAGCCCTCCTTGACCAGGCTGAGGGGCCCTCGGACGGGGTGCCCATACAACAGTTCGAAGGGGCTGAAGCCCAGGGATTTCTGTGGTACCTCCCGATAGGCGAACAAGAGGCAGGGCAGCAGGACATCCCATCTCCTCCTCAGGGGCTCTTCCAGGCCCTTGATCATCCCCTTCAGGGTTCTGTTGAACCGCTCGACCAGTCCGTTCCCCTGGGGGTGGTAAGGGGTAGTGAATTTATAGGTGACCCCACATTGTTGCCAGAGGGATCTCATGTACTTCGAAATAAAGTTTGTACCCCTGTCGCTCACCACTTCTCGGGGGAACCCCACCCTGGAGAAGATGCCCATCAGGGCCCGGCCCACCACTGGAGCTGTCACGGTGCAGAGTGGGATGGCCTCGGGGTATCGGGTGGCGTGGTCGACCAGTACCAGGATGAAGCGGTGCCCCAGGGCGGTTCGGGGGTCGAGGGGCCCCACGATGTCTATTCCCACTCGTTCGAACGGGGTGTGGATGGCTGGAAATGGTTGGAGGGGGGCTTTCACTTGTCCCCCAGTCTTCCCGCTAGCTTGGCAGGTCGGGCAGGACCGGCAGTGATGGTCCACGTCCCTTCTCATTCGGGGCCAATAGAAATGGGTCACTAAGCGGCTGTAAGTTTTGTCCCGCCCGAGGTGTCCGGCGAGAGGCACGTCATGTGCCAGGTTCAGGAGGAACTCTCGAAATCGGAGGGGGACCACCAGCACCCGGCCGGCCCCTAGTTCGGCGATTTTCTGCTCGCTATACAATAAGTCATTGTCCCAATAGACCCAGTGGGTTCCCGTGGGGTCCCCTGCAGCCTGGGCGGCCGCTTGCTGTCGGGCCCCCTCGAGGGACGGGCAGGCCTTCTGCTCTTGCTGGAATTGTTCGCGGGTGGGGCCCCCGTCGTGGCGCCACTGGGCCAGCTCGGGGATCTCGCTGAGGGAGGCAGCCTCGTCGGGAGAAAGTTCGGGTGGCCCGGCCTCCTCGTCAGGTTCCTCCGTGCCGGAGGAGGGTGATAGTTCGGGGCCCGTCGGCTTGTCGGGGGCCGTGGCAGCGGCTGGTTGGGCGGTCATGGACCGGGTGGTGGCGCAGGCCCACTCGGGCAGTCCTAGCATCCCCAGATGCTCTCGGCGTTCTACCTGGGCCCAGGGTGAGCTCTCTAGGTCATTCCCCAGGAGGCAGTCCACTGGGGCGTCGTCGCGGACAGTCACTTTTAGGGTGCCGGACACTCCTCCCCACTCGAAGGGGATCCTGGCCATCCGGCACATGCTCTCGGTGTTGTCCGCGGTCCGGACAGGGCAGAGGACATGCGGCAGGATTTGTTCGGGGGTCACCAGGTGGCAGCGGACAGCGGTCACACTGGCCCCAGTGTCCCGGAGGGCCTCGGCCCGTCGTCCATTGATGGTGACCCACTGTTGGTACTTCTGGGTGTTGCTTGGGATGGCGGCTCGGGGCACCATTTCTCGGGAGCCCAGGCATACAAGCGACATGGCCGCTGGTTCCCACTCGGGGGACCCGTCGTCGTGGTTTTCCTCCTCGTCTTCTCCCTCCCCCAGGGCTGCGGCGGCTATTTGTCGGGGAGGGGGCCCAGTGGTCCTGTTCCGTCGGTTCACTGGGCAGGCCGGGTCGCTCGCATAGTGGCCGGTCTGCTGACAGCTGAAGCAGGTCACTGCTGGTCGTGGTCCAGGCCGTGCGATAGGGGTCCCCCTTCGGCCCTGGGTCGGGGAAGTGTGGTTGGTGGCTTGACCTCGTGGCGGGCTTCTGGGCGGCCCGGCCGGGAATTCTCGATTGCGGTGGGACCCCCCTCCTCCGCCTCGCTGGCGGGGAGGTCCCGTGGTACTCCGTGGATAGTCCCCCACTGGGTTCCGGGGGACCCGGGTGTTGACCCATCGGTCTGCTTCGGCGGCGAGCTTCCGGGGCTCGGTCAGTTTACTGTCCAGGAGGTGTTGCCTTAGTTCAACAAAGCAGTTGTTGGCGAGGTGCTCCCAGACAATGAGGTCGAACAGTTCATTGTATGAGGTGACCTTGCTTCCTTTTATCCAACGTTCCAACGCTCGGCTGAAGAAGTCCACGTATTCGACCCATGTGGTACCGGGGAGCTTCTTGCAGTCCCGGAAGCGCTGCCGGTACATCTCGGCTGATAGTCCGTAGCGTGTGAGTAGGGCTTCCTTCATGTGGTCGTATGATGTCATCACCGCGTCGGGGGAGTTGCAGCAGGGTATCCCGGCCTTCGCTGAGGAACCTCCACCATAGGCCGGCACCCCAATCCTTCCGGGGTACCCGATGGGAGGTCATGGCTACTTCGTACGCTCGGAACCATTGCTGGATGTCGTCATTTTTATAGTACTCTTTGACGACATCCTTGGGGATGTGAACCTTCGGCTCGGTCAGGGGCAGAGCGTCCCGGGTTCCGGGGTTGCTGGTCTCCCCTGTTTTAGCTTTGAGTTCAAGTTCCTTAAGGCTCCTCTCGTGCTCGAGGGTTAGCCGTCTCTCCTCTAGTTCCCGACGCCGTTTCTTTTCCTCGATTTCCTCTTGCAGCCGTAGTTGCTCCAAGGCTATCTTCTTCTCCGCCAGTAGGAGCTCACCGTCCAGCCGGAGTCGGGCGAGGTCCATTTCGTGTGTCCGGACCCTCTCCCGTTCTCGCATTTCTTCGGGGGAAAGGCTGGTTTCTGGGTCGCCTCGCCTCCCATCTGTCGGGGTTGGGGTCGGCAGGTTTCCGTCCCGGGCCGAGGTCCCTTCGGCTCGGGGTGGAGTGGTCTCGGGTTCTGTCCAGGCTTTCAGGGCTTTCTGCATCTCGTCCTTGGTGCCCAATCCTGTGGTTGCGATCCCTTTGTCTTTGCAGAATTGTTTGAGTTCTTTGTGGGTGTATTCTTGCAGTTTTTCCAGCTGGAAGATTGCGGCCACGGTTGCTTCTTGGCCGTCCATGGTTCCCTTTTTCTTTTTCCGTCTGGTCAGGTAGTGGGTGCGTTACTTGCCTATACGATTGCGTCTGGCTCGGATCCCGTCGCTGGCCACCAAATGTTGGAGGGAGGACCACCGGGGAGTCGGGGAGACTATTCCGGGGCACCTTCCTACCGCACAAGTATAGCCGAGCGCCGCTGAGAAGCCCCTGCAGGGGGGTCCTTCTCCTATGATCGTACTAGGCCCAGTAACACCACCACACAGGACTCAATATCGGTTGCTTGACTTGGTTCTTTATCAAAAAGTAGTACGTTCAATATTTACAGTGGGATCGAGGGATCCAGTAAGAGTCTCAATGTCTCAAAGGGAATAGGGTAGCGGGACAGTCTCAGTACCAACCAGGTACGGGGAAGGGGGCTCTGTGCCAGACCTTGGATGCTGTCTCAGAGCGGCTTGGTCGAGGAGAGCCGTGACGGCGTCAGCAGGGCTCGGGTGGTAGTTCCGCTTGGGTCGAGCCCGACACAGTCAGCAGGGCTCCGGTGGTAGGTCCGCTTCGGTCGAGCCGCGACGAGGTCAGCTGGGCTCTGATGGCAAGTTCACAAGGTCGGGCCGCGACGGCGTCAGCAGGGCCCCAAAGGTTCGTAAAGGTCTTGTAAGTACGATGGAGCCGCGACGTCGTCAGCAGGGCTCAACAGGTAGTTTCAGGCAGAAGAATCGGGACAGGCCGTCAGCATTGGCGTGGTCGTTGCCGGGCCGGTGTTCCACAGTGAAGTCCATCCCTTGCAGCGAGATGGACCAGCGCAACAGCTTGGGGTTCTCGCCCCGCATTTGCATGAGCCACCGCAAGGGCCGGTGGTCAGTTTGGACCTTGAAGTGGGTGCCGAACAGGTAGGGCCGGAGCTTCTTGAGAGCCCATACCACGGCGAAGGCCTCCCGCTCGATGGTGCTCCACCTCTGTTCTCCCGGTAGCAGTCGGCGGCTGATAAAGGCCACAGGTCGGTCGAGGCCCTTGGTGTCCACCTGGGAGAGGACCGCCCCGATTCCGTACTCCGAGGCATCGGTCTGGACTACAAATTCCTTGCTGTACTCAGGGGCCTGTAGCACAGGGGCAGCGCACATGGCTGCCTTGAGAGCATCAAAAGCGGTCTGACAGCGGGGCGTCCAGTGCACCGCCTTGGGCTGTTTCTTTGAAGTGAGCTTGATCTGCCAGTACCCAGCGGTGAGATCAAAGGTGCTTAGGTAGCGGGCGGCCCCTAGGCGATCGATCAGCTCGTCGGCTCGTGGCAAGGGGTGGGCATCGGTCTTGGTGACTGCGTTCCGGCCCCGGTAGTCGACACAAAATCTGAGTTCGGGGGCCGTGCCGGGGGCGGCGGCCTTTGGCACCAAGACTACCGGGCTGGCCCACGGGCTGTCGGAAGGCTCGATGACTCCGAGGGCGAGCATCTTGGCGACCTCGGTCTGTAGGCAGGTTCGGACTCGGTCAGGTACTCTGTAAGCGCGGTGTCGTAGAGGGGGGCTGTCCCCTGTGTCCACATCGTGGACGCACCAGGGGGTCACCCCGGGCGTGAGAGAGAAGAGGGCAGCGAAGGGTTGCAGCAGCTTCTGGCAGTTATGGCGCTGTTCTGGTGTCAGGGTGGCGGAGAGGCGGACGCCCTCCAAAGAGCCGTCTTGGCCCGAGGACCCCAGGAGGTCTGGTAGGGGCTCGGAGTCACTTTCGCCCCCATCGTCGGTAGCCAGCAGTAGGCTTAGTTCAGTTCGGGCAAAGTGGGGCTTGAGCCGGTTGGCGTGCAGGACCCGGAGGGGGTTCCTCGGGGACTCCATGTCGACCAGGTAGGTGACGGGGCTCTTCCTCTCAACTACCTTGAAGGCCCCGGTCCACTTGTCCTGCAGGACGCAGGGGTCCACGGGCGACATGACCCAGACTTGCTGGCCCGGCTCGAACTCGATGGCTGAGGCATTTTCGTCATACCAGCGTTTCATGTCTTCTTGGCTGGCTTCGAGGTTGGCTTCTGCCAGGGCCCGGAACTTCCGAGTCTGGTTCCGCAGGGTCAGGAGGTACCGGTAGACGTCGGGGGGGGCATCTTGGACGGCCGCCTCCCAGCCCTCCTTGACCAGGCTGAGGGGACCTCGGACGGGGTGCCCATACAACAGTTCGAAGGGGCTGAAGCCCAGGGATTTCTGTGGTACCTCCCGATAGGCGAACAAGAGGCAGGGCAGCAGGACATCCCATCTCCTCCTCAGGGGCTCTTCCAGGCCCTTGATCATCCCCTTCAGGGTTCTGTTGAACCGCTCGACCAGTCCGTTCCCCTGGGGGTGGTAAGGGGTAGTGAATTTATAGGTGACCCCACATTGTTGCCAGAGGGATCTCATGTACTTCGAAATAAAGTTCGTACCCCTGTCGCTCACCACTTCTCGGGGGAACCCCACCCTGGAGAAGATGCCCATCAGGGCCCGGCCCACCACTGGAGCTGTCACGGTGCGGAGTGGGATGGCCTCGGGGTATCGGGTGGCGTGGTCGACCAGTACCAGGATGAAGCGGTGCCCCAGGGTGGTTCGGGGGTCGAGGGGCCCCACGATGTCGATTCCCACTCGTTCGAACGGGGTGTGGATGGCTGGAAATGGTTGGAGGGGGGCTTTCACTCGTCCCCCAGTCTTCCCGCTAGCTTGGCAGGTCGGGCAGGACCGGCAGTGATGGTCCACGTCCCTTCTCATTCGGGGCCAATAGAAATGGGTCACTAAGCGGCTGTAAGTTTTGTCCCGCCCGAGGTGTCCGGCGAGAGGCACGTCATGTGCCAGGTTCAGGAGGAACTCTCAAAATCGGAGGGGGACCACCAGCACCCGGCCGGCCCCTAGTTCGGCGATTTTCTGCTCGCTATACAATAAGTCATTGTCCCAATAGACCCAGTGGGTTCCCTTGGGGTCCCCCGCAGCCTGGGCGGCCGCTTGCTGTCGGGCCCCCTCGAGGGACGGGCAGGCCTTCTGCTCTTGCTGGAACTGTTCGCGGGTGGGGCCCCCGTCGTGGCGCCACTGGGCCAGCTCGGGGATCTCGCTGAGGGAGGCGGCCTCGTCGGGAGAAAGTTCGGGTGGCCCGGCCTCCTCGTCAGGTTCCTCCGTGCCGGAGGAGGGTGATAGTTCGGGGCCCATCGGCTTGTCGGGGGCCGTGGCAGCGGCTGGTTGGGCGGTCATGGACCGGGTGGTGGCGCAGGCCCACTCGCGCAGTCCTAGCATCCCCAGATGCTCTCGGCGTTCTACCTGGGCCCAGGGTGAGCTCTCTAGGTCATTCCCCAGGAGGCAGTCCACTGGGGCGTCGTCGCGGACAGTCACTTTTAGGGTGCCGGACACTCCTCCCCACTCGAAGGGGATCCTGGCCATCCGGCACATGCTCTCGGTGTTGTCCGCGGCTCGGACAGGGCAGAGGACATGCGGCAGGATTTGTTCGGGGGTCACCAGGTGGCAGCGGACAGCGGTCACACTGGCCCCAGTGTCCCGGAGGGCCTCGGCCCGTCGTCCATTGATGGTGACCCACTGTTGGTACTTCTGGGTGTTGCTTGGGATGGCGGCTCGGGGCACCATTTCTCGGGAGCCCCGGCATACAAGCGACATGGCTGCTGGTTCCCACTCGGGGGACCCGTCGTCGTGGATTTCCTCCTCGTCTTCTCCCTCCCCCAGGGCTGCGGCGGCTATTTGTCGGGGAGGGGGCCCAGTGGTCCCGTTCCGTCGGTTCACGGGGCAGGCCGGGTCGCTCGCATAGTGGCCGGTCTGCTGACAGCCGAAGCAGGTCACTGTCGGTCGTGGTCCAGGCCGTGCGATAGGGGTCCCCCTTCGGCCCTGGGTCGGGGAAGTGTGGTTGGTGGCTTGACCTCGTGGCGGGCTTCTGGGCGGCCCGGCCAGGAATTCTCGATTGCGGTGGGACCCCCCCTCCTCCGCCTCGCTGGCGGGGAGGTCCCGTGGTACTCCGTGGATAGTCCCCCACTGGGTTCCGGGGGACCCGGGTGTTGACCCATCGGTCTGCTTCGGCGGCGAGCTTCCGGGGCTCGGTCAGTTTACTGTCCAGGAGGTGTTGCCTTAGTTCAACAAAGCAGTTGTTGGCGAGGTGCTCCCAGACAATGAGGTCGAACAGTTCATTGTATGAGGTGACCTTGCTTCCTTTTATCCAACCTTCCAACGCTCGGCTGAAGAAGTCCACGTATTCGACCCATGTGGTACCGGGGAGCTTCTTGCAGTCCCGGAAGCGCTGCCGGTACATCTCGGCTGATAGTCCGTAGCGTGTGAGTAGGGCTTCCTTCATGTGGTCGTATGATGTCATCACCGCGTCGGGGAGTTGCAGCAGGGTATCCCGGCCTTCGCTGAGGAACCTCCCCCATAGGCCGGCACCCCAATCCTTCCGGGGTACCCGATGGGAGGTCATGGCTACTTCGTACGCTCGGAACCATTGCTGGATGTCATCATTTTTATAGTACTCTTTGACGACATCCTTGGGGATGTGAACCTTTGGCTCGGTCAGGGGCAGAGCGTCCCGGGTTCCGGGGTTGCTGGTCTCCCCTGTTTTAGCTTTGAGTTCAAGTTCCTTAAGGGTCCTCTCATGCACGAGGGTTAGCCGTCTCTCCTCTAGTTCCCGACGCCGTTTCTTTTCCTCGATTTCCTCTTGCAGCCGTAGTTGCTCCAAGGCTATCTTCTTCTCCGCCAGTAGGAGCTCACCGTCCAGCCGGAGTCGGGCGAGGTCCATTTCGTGTGTCGTGTGGCTCAATGATTAGAGCGGCAGACCCTGATGCAGAGGTCTAGCCTGGGACCAGGGTTCAATTCCCCGCCTCGGCGGGTCTTGGGCTCAAAAATTCCACGGACCTGATAATTCTCACCTCGGTGCCTATTCCAATCATGGAGTCCCACTCTGCAACTCTGGGCAATAGCTTGCTTAATCTCCACAACGGCCCCCACAACGCTAAGGATGCCTGGCCTCCACCTTGGGGGTGCCCAGGAGTGGACGCCTCACAGGGAAAGCCAGGATGGGTTCCACAGCGGTATTCATACAAGCGCCTTGAGACCCTTGTGGGTGAGTAGTGCGCTATACAAGTATCACATTTACATTTACATTTACATTCTCCCGTTCTCGCATTTCTTCGGGGGAAAGGCTGGTTTCTGGGTCGGCTCGCCCCCCATCTGTCGGGGTTGGGGTCGGCAGGTTTCCGTCCCGGGCCGAGGTCCCTTCGGCTCGGGGTGGAGTGGTCTCGGGTTCTGTCCAGGCTTTCAGGGCTTTCTGCATCTCTTCCTTGGTGCCCAATCCTGTGGTTGCGATCCCTTTGTCTTTGCAGAATTGTTTGAGTTCTTTGTGGGTGTATTCTTCCAGTTTTTCCAGCTGGAAGATTGCGGCCACGGTTGCTTCTTGGCCGTCCATGGTTCCCTTTTTCTTTTTCCGTCTGGTCAGGTAGTGGGTGCGTTACTTGCCTATACGATTGCGTCTGGCTCGGATCCCGTCGCTGGCCACCAAATGTTGGAGGGAGGACCACCGGGGAGTCGGGGAGACTATTCCGGGGCACCTTCCTACCGCACAAGTATAGCCGAGCGCCGCTGAGAAGCCCCTGCAGGGGGGTCCTTCTCCTATGATCGTACTAGGCCCAGTAACACCACCACACAGGACTCAATATCGGTTGCTTGACTTGGTTCTTTATCAAAAAGTAGTACGTTCAATATTTACAGTGGGATCGAGGGATCCAGTAAGAGTCTCAATGTCTCGAAGGGAATAGGGTAGCGGGACAGTCTCAGTACCAACCAGGTACGGGGAAGGGGGCTCTGTGCCAGACCTTGGATGCTGTCTCAGAGCGGCTTGGTCGAGGAGAGCCGCGACAGCGTCAGCAGGGCTCGGGTGGTAGTTCCGCTTGGGTCGAGCCGCGACACAGTCAGCAGGGCTCCGGTGGTAGGTCCGCTTCGGTCGAGCCGCGACGAGGTCAGCTGGGCTCTGATGGCAAGTTCACAAGGTCGGGCCGCGACGGCGTCAGCAGGGCCCCAAAGGTTCGTAAAGGTCTTGTAAGTACGATGGAGCTGCGACGTCGTCAGCAGGGCTCAACAGGTAGTTTCAGGCAGAGTCTTCCTCCGTAGGGTCAGCCGCGATCCGATCAGCAGGGCTCTTGACTCCAGGATACAACTACTGTCCTGTTGTTGGGTCGCCCCAGATATAGGACTGGAGCCCTTTGATGTCCGGACCCTTGCGCCCGGAGGGGCGGAGAAGCCGGGTAGGGAGCGGCCAGACGCCCAGCAGGAGAGGCGCCAGGCCCCAGAGAGCTGTGGAGCGATGGCACCTAGGTGTGGAAGGACGGTTGGGGGTCCCATCGATACTGCCCTCCGCCGGGAGTGGGAAGGGTTCACGTGGTATCCCCCGGGCCAGGGGTTGATGCCTCGATGTCGGGCCTCGCTGGGACAGAGGCCGGGTGAAGCGGGGTCACGCAGGTGGTCACGTGGAGTGACGTATAGTCCAAAATGGAGGAGCCCCGAGGTGCATGGGACCTCGTGCGGCTTAGCGCGGGGGAAACAGGACCACGCCACGAGGCCGGCTCCCACAGTAACAGTAAGTCATGCAATGCACCGCAATGCCCTGCCTTGCATACCTTTGCAACAGGAAGGCGTTCCATCGGTGGTGTATGGGCGTTCTCTTGCATCCACCCATGGAGTTCATGGGTCCGTATCTACAAAGATTTGTAGACAAGGATTCATGTCATAATGCTGCACCTACCTGAGTCTGGTGTAATGAGGATAAATATCTTTAGTTCCCCTCATTTTTTCCTCTTTGCATGTGTGCTTCATTCTGCAGCCCACATACATAGAGGTAATATCCTAAAAGCATATTTTTTATTCAGGAAGGCACCCCTTCTTGCACCAAAACTATGCAGACCACAACGGAGACACTCTTGTCCTATGGTGCAAGGGTGCGTATGTGGGCACAAGGCTGCACAAAGAGGAGCGCCAGCGTATGGAGAGACCAGAACTGAACCATTTCGTTGTATATATGGCACAGTTCTGTTCTCTCCAGATCATGCAATGCAGAGCCATAACTTTGCATGCTGCCCTGAGTATGGTTAACTCTTAGTTAATCTGGGCCCAGGTCTCTTTGCATCATCTGCCTGTCTTGGATCAGGGAAACGGAGAAGGAAGTCGACACAACTAAACACAATGCTGTACCTCTACTGTTTGTGTGAGGAAAGCTAACACTTCTGCTTCCTTTGGTGTAACTCTTCTCACTGTGAGGAAATATTTAACCTTCTGCTCATGTTGTAACTCTTTTATGTGAATGAAACTTGCAATGATGCTACCTGAGCACTACCTGGTGGACATATGAGTGAAGCGTACACTGCTGCTATCTGTGTCTTCCTTTTTTCTGTGTGAGGGAAACCTTCTCTGTTGCGTCCTTCGCATATTAATGTGACTGTTGAACAGCAGCGGCTCCTTTGCTAAGGCGGAGGAACGTCGCCCCACTGTTCAATAGGAAAAATAAAATGATCATAACATTATCATTTTACTTTCCCAACTGCAATGGCTCAGTTTCATGTGGGCAGGACAGGCCTGAGCATGGGGTGAGGCATGGTGGCACTCTTTCTAAGTGCGCATGACAGTTTGGCCAGCTGTCTTGGGCCGGCCAAACAGTCATGCGCACTTTGCATGTTCACCACCAGGCTATAATGCACAGCCTGGTGGGGAAGATGCACAGCCTCTCAGTCCCCGTCTTAGCGCTGAACCACGGCACTTAGATTAATTGCAATGCTGCTGTCATGGTGACAGCAGCGTTGTGATTGGCTTAGCGGACCCTGGGAGCCCAGGTGCTTCCTGCAGGACAGGAAGAAGATGAACAGGATGCAGGAGAGGCGGTGGCCGGCCGTAGCCAGATGGGTGTTTTTTTTTTGGGGGGGGGGGGTTATTCACCCCTTCCCAAGTCCGGTAGGAACTGCTACTGCTGTTGAAGTGACCTGTGTAGGCCATCCTCGCATTTGAACTCCACACTCAGAGTTATAAGTACCTGATAGTGTCCAGTGGCTTAAGAGGATGAGAGAACTTGACATGGTGACAGAGAAAGACAAATAGTGAAAATGAGAGAAAGATGGAAGATAGGTGTGGCTGAGGAAGTGCAAGGGCGTTAGAAATAGGAACAGGAGGATGTGGGGGTCAGAATGAAAGGGAAGTGAAAAGAAAAGAGAATTACAGAAAGGGGCCTTTGCCTGATACCACTGACCCACGAAATGACCACCCTACATCTCTCCCCTTTCTGGCTTAAGGATTGGAATGGGGAGCTTTCTCTGAATTCAAGCTTGTGTATGACAGCATGCCCTTCTCACACTAGGCAGGCAGAATTTCACCATGGCCATGGCATGGGATTGGGAATACTGTCAATCCTGTGTAATGTGAGATTCGTTTCGGCCTTCAGCAGCATTCCAAACATTTGCCCATCCCATTCACAGCAGCGAGTGTCCATATCACTGTCTTTGCCTGGGTAGTTCTGTTTTAAGGAGCCCAATATCGATCAATCCTCCCTTAGAAATCGATTGCACAAGTGGTGTTATGGCTTTCACCTGGGCTGCACAGCTCCACCCTCTTGTTATTTAATCTTTACGTGCACCCACTTGCAAATGCTTTTTCACCTCTTGTGGCAGAAACTGTTATGAATGCTGATCACACCTGAATTCTTTAAGAGATGTCAAGCAGCAAAAAACAGGGAGCCCATAATTAACCAGCGCCTATTCCAGCGGTGGTTCACACCATTGGATGCTGGAAGACCAAGACTTTTTGGGGCTAAACCTGGCCAACCCGGCATTCACATTATCGTTGTCCATTCTGAATAAACATATTTCAATACTGCCTGTAAGTTCAGTGAATGGATCACTAAAGTAGTTCATGGTAGTAATGACAGTAAATTGGAAAGCAAATGCTAGTCTCCAGTGTAGTAAAGAGATCCCGCGCATTTCTCACTCCAGACTTTGCATTGGTGGCTGGGCTGCACCTCAGGGGCTGTGCTTAAGTTTGAATTGGGTCCAGCAGACGCATTTTACAAAAGAGCATCGTTGGTGAATTGACGTCCATGTGATGGGCTGGTGGCTCTAGCACCGCTGCTGTTCTGCATCACTGTCATTGATTTTATTAGGGATTTCTGAGGTCCCGTATACTGCTTCGGAGCGCCAAGGGAGAAGAGAAAGGAACAATAATCTATTTTTAGTGCCTAAAAAATTGCATTTGAACACTGAAAGTGACGCGTTCCTACCGCCCATTTTCAAAGTTTCAATTAACTGGCTATTGATGGATGAGAGACAGAGGGGCTTATTTACAAGCCCCTTGCATGGCCTGTATTCAGGCCCGGACTGGCCATAGCGGGCACCGGGCAATCCCCCAGTGCGCCGCACGGGTGGGGGCCGGTTTTGGGCCCCTGGGGGCCGTTTTTGTTACAGACCGTTTTTGCAGCATAGCTGCAAACTCGGCCCTGTAACAAAATCGGCCGAAAACCGGCCCTGGCAAAGAGCTCAGTGGCACCCCCAACCCCCCGGGGGCCGGTCGAGCACTTTGCCAGGGCCGGTTTTGGTTCCCAGTCCGGCCCTGCCTGTATTAAAAGTGACGCACCGGCAGCGCAAGGGTACATAAGCCCCCGAGTGTTCGAATCTGAAGGTCGCTGCTGTGAGAGTCGGTCCGTTAACTAACATGTTCAGGTTATTTAGCAGCAAAGGCTCAAGGCTGATGCCAGCAGGGGCGGCGTTAGAGCACTCGGGGTATTAAGGTCAGGCCGCGCAACAGGGAGCCAGCAGTGTGGACAGAGGCAGGACAGGGGCGGCCTCCTGGTGAGGTGGGGGTGAGCGGCACATGCGCAGCCAATGGTGTGGACGGGTTGGAGCCATACATGGGCAGTCATCATTGTGAAGGAGAGGTGCAATGTGGACAAGCTTGTGAGAGCAGGAGCACAATGCCAACACTGCAGAAGATCAACCGATGTAGCGAACACGCGGCGCGGGGGTGACCCACTTGTGGGACACCCCCGCGCCGCACGGCCACCAGCTGCTGCGTGTGCCCATTGCCTTGCCCTCTGCCTCGCTGCCTGCCTCGCTGCCGGCTGCCGGCTGACTCCGCTGTTGTTTGTTTTGGTTTTGTTTTTGCCGTCATTTGTGCCTGTTATTATTTTCTTTGTGCCCGTGTTAACGTACTGATCTCCATTTGTGCCTGCTGTATTTTTATTGTTGTTGTGTGCCAGTGTCAGCGTTTTCCTTCCTGGTTGCCCGCCTACCTCGCCGCCCTCCGTCTTCCCTCCCCGCTCCCCGCTTCCCGCCACCACCGCTGACCCCGCCCCTTTTTTCCTTCTGTTCCCTCCCCGCTCCCGCCTCCCAGCTGCTCCGCCCACCCGCGCACTTCGCCTTATATGGCGACCGGGCGAACGCGCAGCGGTCACGCGCAGCGGGCGCGCCGATTGTGCGCCGATTGTGCGCCGAAGGCGCGCCAAAGGCAAGCCCGTCTACGCCCGTCCGCGCCTGGACCGCGCCCAGTGCCAGGACCCCTGGACCTCGAAGACCCCGGCCGACCCGCCAGACGTACTCCGCCGCCACCCTCAACGCACTCAACACCGGCCGACACCCAGATTGCCATCAAGCTACACCACGACGCACCCACGGACCTTTCAGCTGCCACGCCTGCAAATTCACCTGCATCCGGACCTGCCTCGCACCAGCAGCCGCCAAGTCGAACACCAGCAGCACCCACCTCAAGTGCATCCTGCTCAACACCCGCTCCGTCCACAGACACGCCATCGAACTCTGGAACCTCCTAGACGCCACAGCCCCTGACGTTGCCTTCCTCACAGAGACCTGGATGAACGCCTCTTCAGCTCCCGACATCGCCATCGCTATCCCGGAGGGCTACAAGATCGTCCGGAGGGACCGCAACGCCAACCAGATGGGAGGAGGCATCGCCATCATCCACAGGAACACCATCCGCATCACGACCAGCACCGACGACACCCTGACCACTGCCGAACACCTGCATTTCCAGATCCACACCGACCCGAACACCACCCTCAGAGGCACCCTGATCTACCGACCCCCGGGACCACGCACACAATTCAGCGAGGACATCGCCGACTTCGTCAGCCCGCATGCCCTCCCCTCCGCCGACTACATCCTCCTGGGGGACCTCAACTTCCACCTGGAGAAGAACAACGACCGCAACACCAGCACCCTGCTCGACAACCTCGCCAATCTTGGACTCAAGCAGCTGGTGTCCACCCCCACCCACCTCGCCGGACACACACTCGACGCAGTCTTCTCGTCCTGCACAGACATAGACTTCAGCCACGCCACAGAGCTACAATGGACGGACCACAGCTGCGTCCACTTCACCTTCAAGAGGACGACGACCCACCACCACCAGCAACAGGCCGCCCGCAGAAGCTGGAACAAGATCACAGCAGACCAGCTCGCCACCTCCCTGAGCCAGCACCCTCCTGCCAGCTCAGCGAACCCCAGCCAGGCCGCCGACAACCTCACGAAGTGGATCAGCAACTGCGCGGACGAACTCGCCCCGCTGAGGACCCCGCCCAGCAGACCCGGCAGCAAGAAAGCCCCGTGGTTCACCGACGAACTCAAGAGCTCCAAGAAGAACTGCCGAGCCCTCGAGAAAGTCTGGAGAAGGGATCCTACACCGGACAACAGAACCACCTTCAAGCTGGCCACCCGGAAGCACCACCAGCTGATCCGCGCCGCCAAGAAAACTGCTTTCAAGGACCGGCTGGACAACAACGCACACAACTACAAGGAACTCTTCAACATCGTGAAAGAGCTATCCAACCCCAGCGCAGGAAACAACGACATCACCCCATCGCAAGACCTCTGCAACTCCCTCGCTTCATACTTCCACAACAAGATCGCTGACATACACAACAGCTTCAACAACCAACCATCGCACACCAAGCCCGAACAACCACCCCTCACCACCACCCTCCACGCCTGGACCCCGATCAGCACCGAAGACACCATCCGCACGATGAACTCCATCCACTCCGGGTCACCGACCGACCCCTGCCCTCACCACGTCTTCAACAAGGCTGACGCTGTCATCGCACCCCACCTGCGAGACATCATCAACACATCCTTCGACACCGCCACCTTCCCTGAGAGCTGGAAGCACGCCGAACTCAGCGCTCTACTCAAGAAACCCACAGCGGACCCCACCGAACTCAAGAACTACCGCCCCATCTCGCTCCTCCCGTTCCCAGCCAAAGTCATCGAGAAGACCGTCAACAAGCAGATGGCCGCCTTCCTCGAGACGAATGGATCCCTCGACCCCTCACAGTCCGGCTTCCGAGCCAATCACAGCACCGAGACCGCCCTCATCTCCGCCACCGATGACATTCGAGCCCTGATGGACAACGGAGAAACAGCGGCCCTCATCCTCCTAGACCTCTCCGCAGCATTCGACACTGTCTGCCACCGCACCCTAGTACAGCGCCTCAGCAACGTCGGAATCCAGGACAAGGCGCTGGAATGGATCATCTCCTTCCTCGACGGAAGAACACACAGAGTCCGTCTACCACCGTACAAGTCAGAGGCCACCGAAGTCATCTGCGGCGTCCCTCAAGGATCCTCACTGAGCCCCACCCTCTTCAACGTCTACATGAGCCCCCTCGCGGCCATCGCACGCCAACACAACCTCAACATAATCTCCTACGCCGACGACACCCAGCTGATCCTCTCCCTGACCAACGACCCCGTCGCCGCCAGAGCCAACCTGCACGAAGGGATGAAAGAGGTAGCCGAGTGGATGACGACCAGCCGCCTGAAACTGAACTCGGACAAGACGGAGGTCCTCATCCTGGGCTCCTCACCCTCCACCTGGGACGACTCCTGGTGGCCTCCCGCCCTGGGCACCGCACCCAAATCGACAGACCATGCACGCAACCTGGGCTTCATCCTGGACTCCTCCCTCTCCATGACCAGGCAAGTCAACAACGTCTCCTCGGCGTGCTTCAACATCCTACGCATGCTACGGAAGATCTTCTGGTGGATCCCCACCGAGACCAGGAAGACCGTCACCCAGGCCCTCGTCACCAGCCGACTGGACTACGGCAACGCCCTCTACGCCGGTACCACCGCCAAGCTCCAGAAGAGACTCCAGCGGATCCAGAACGCCTCAGCCAGACTCATCCTCGACATCCCACGAACCAGCCACATCTCCGGACATCTGAGAGACCTGCACTGGCTCCCCGTCAACAAAAGAATCACCTTCCGCCTCCTCACCCACGCACACAAAGCCCTACACGACCAAGGCCCGAGCTACCTCAACAGCCGAATCAACTTCTACGCTCCCAAACGCCACCTCCGATCAGCCAACCACGCCCTCGCCGCCGTCCCCTGCATCCGAAGGGCGACTACAGGAGGAAGGTCCTTCTCCTACCTGGCCGCCAAGACCTGGA
This sequence comes from Triturus cristatus, assembly GCF_964204655.1. Taxonomy (NCBI): domain Eukaryota; kingdom Metazoa; phylum Chordata; class Amphibia; order Caudata; family Salamandridae; genus Triturus; species Triturus cristatus. The sequence continues at coordinate 1,150,363,230 of NC_140583.1, read as the reverse complement.
ACTCCCTCCCGACCGACCTGCGCCTGACCCAAGACCACCTCTCCTTCAGGAAGAAGCTGAAGACCTGGCTGTTCGAGCAGTAGCGGCACCCCCCCACCCCCAGCGCCTTGAGACCCTACGGGTATGTAGTGCGCTCTATAAATGTCTTTGATTGATTGATTGATTGAACAGTATGAGGGAGTCTGCCACACACGGAACTGCTGAAGCTGGCAAGGTAGGAACAGAAATGGGCTGACCAAGGGCAGCATGATGGGGATGCTGGGCACTCTGAATTGGTGATGATTGACTGGCCCACAAGAACAGAAAACAGCTGCATGGCGGTAGCATAAGAGTCTTGACATGGGTCCTTTGCTCATTATGCTGTAGTATCTAAGCTATAGCTCACAGGCCTAATATGAGGCCTAACAAGGCTGATAGCGGTCTGGACTTTTTCTGGTGCCTTCTGGAGGGGCTGAAGTAGACAAAAGTATTTAAAAAAGTGATGGATGGAATGCTTGAATTAATCTCAGCAACTTATAATCACTCAATGCCACACACAAGCCCATCACAAAATAAAATGATGAATGGAGTGTTGACACTTTTCACACACTCACCCCCCGTCACAGATTTGGGTTTAATCCATTGTTATTTTGCTCGCCATGTCACCACAGTTTGGATCCAGCCGTATGCAAATGAGTCTTGACCCTGCTCCCCATTGGAACAGTCCAGCTTGAAATGCCAAGCCAGGTTCTCCCTGGACTGGAAACGAGCATGCTGGGACCTCCAAGTGGCTAAGGGTATGCCCAGACATTGGTCCCTTGCTCACTGTGCAACTAGATTCAAGCTAGCTTGGCCGATCTCAACACAGGTCATGGGAGTAACTAGAGTTCACATTTGGATGTCAGCCACAGTGATATGTGCTTCAAAAGATTCATCCCAGGCTCCCTACCCTACTCTTTATAATTCCCTGATCACCCCCATCTCCCTCCTGAGCGGTGTCCAGGCCCTTTCCTTGTGATCTCTCACTGAATCAAAGACCCCCCACCCAGCTCACAGGAATGCAGCAATACACAAATCAGTCTGAGGGGGGTGTCTTCATCAAGCAGGCCTGGGCCTCCTAAAATGGAAACCAGAGTCCCCATGTAATGTACCATTAAAGGCACAATTGTATTCAGCATATGTACACAGCACACACACTGCCCAGCACTGTTACCCCCACAGACACACATACATTCAGCACTCATTCCCTCTGCGCTTACTACTCAGTACTGTAGCCTTTCTATGTTGCAACTTGAAGACCACGAGCAGCCAGCACACACATTTACCATGCGTGGGCATCACAACACTACACCCTTCATGTACTGTGTCCTTCTCAGGTACACATACACCCAGTACATCCTCCCACCATGCAGCACTGCCTAGCACTACACCTCTCAAGTGATGTGCTCCTCGCAAGTAAACATACACCCAGTACTGCTTTATCCCTGTACTGTACCCCTCCCAGGTACACATACAGTTACTCCTGCAATGCGCAGCACTTCACATCCAACTGATGTAGGAAAAGGTGAGTTAAGTACACAGCAGCGGAACTTTACAAGGGTGAGTGAGCCAATAGGCTTAAAAAGGATCTGTTCACTCCTATTGATTACTACACTGTTTTCTGCCACCACTGTGCTCATACTGCTTAACTCCTAGTGAAGGCAGTAGCCTTCAATCACTATGAGGGTAGTGCTTGGGCATCCTTCCTGGTTCAACCAGACAGGCCGGTGTCATGGTGCACACACATGATCAGTGTTTGACTATGACAACAAAAATCAGCCTTAGTGTTCCAGGTAACACTACAGGTGGGCACTTAGGACAGGGGGACACGTCCATTACCATGCAGAGGACTTTTTCATCCTCCTCATGGTAGAGGCAAGGATGGACCATAAGCTGGGAGAGGACCACGCTCTGCCTTGCCATACTCCATTTTCTATGAGGCCTTACAAAACCATGCCTCACAGATAGGATTGAGAGGCCTGCGTCACAGGAGCGTCAAAAGAAAGTCACACTACTGCAGCGCAGGCCTCTTGTACATAAACCCATTTCGTTTCTAACAAAACTCAATAAAAGGCTAAGCAAGGAAGTGAGGCTTCTAGGTTTGAAATAAATGGTTTGACTGACATGATGTATTAAATGACACAGATAAATAAATATATAAATGAATAAATATTGTAGTTTATTCTATTACAACACTGATATCACTATTACATAAAATCAAGGAATTTACCTCAAATTGTTCGGTTTCTGATGCCTAACAGGTTCCTCTTTGAGGTTTTAGTAAATCCCGAAAAGTATTGCCCCCCCAAAGCTACTTCCTGTAACCTTGGCAGCCGCCAAAGTGGCACAGGCTGCCTGTAATCCAACATCATTTGAACATTTTTCCTCAGTTTCAATGACATGCACGCCTATGTCTCACCAAATCTGCATAGAATATTGCTCATGTAAATTAGGCTATATATCATTCACGCTCATCTGTCCTCAATCCTTATGCATGACTTATTTTCTGTCACCCAAACCATGGCCGGTGCTTCTATAAATTTAAATAAGGCAGCAACCAAATTACTATAAAAGTCCGAAAATGATCCTGTTTCCGTGTAATGGGGAAAATCTCTGCCTGGAATAGTGCGATTTCGCCCAGTGAAATACTTCACTGTTATGTGTGCCAGACCTGCAAGAAATTTTACCTAGTTTGTCTCTTCATTTGCTAAAATAAAACTGCTTTTGCATCATTCTAGCTGTACACTTGTTGAAAATAGATCAAAGGCATTTTGCATGATTGCTCTCTGGCTTGCACTTGACACCCATGCAGTGGTTGTGGAAAACATGAATGTCAATTTCGTTGCCAGCAAAGCATTATGACATTAGCGAGACAAATTCCAATTGATCTAGTAAACTACATTTCCGGAATTCCTTTGAGTTCATAATGTCGAAATTGAGAATAGAGCATTAAAAAGTGAATAGTCCGATGAACCACAACAAATTAATATAATCAGATTGCAATAATTGTTTTGAACTTGAATGTGTATATACACATATTTAGTTAAATGAACTACAATTCACAGAACCCAACTTGAAGGCTAAGCTTGGAATGTGTTTTATAGACATTGAAAACAGTTTTTAGCCGGGGCCACGGCTAATTGTGCTTGAATCCTGTTGGCAGTCTTTCTTAATCTTGTCACCATGAATCAACATAGGAATTACAGTAAAAACACACATTTTGTGGAACATTCACAGAAAATGTGAGAAACAAATGTATGATTTTAGCCAAAGTTTGAGGTTTTACATGGCATCCTGTGAAAGAAAACTTAGTGGTATCCACTCATATCACACCACCCAGGACTCCCCTGGGTATCTAGTTTGAAGAAATGTCTGAGTTTAGTGGTTTTCTCTGGGTGAGGGCCGACCTAGATTCATTTACCTCGGCTAAACCACATCATATAATTGGGCCAATTTTCATGGTGTAAACTTTATTTCTCCACCTTTTGCTGTGGGATCTATCATGCCATGAGACGGTAAGTACTATGGAAATGCCTAAAGAATATTTGATTATGGAAATGCCAATACATAACTATCCCTTAATATGTATTATTACATTTTAGTACTCAATTGCTATTTGTTTTCTTCCTGCTTGATGCCCACCAAAGCATTTGCCTTAGTGCACACTTGCATGCATTTTAAACAGTCTTTTCTTGCTGTTCCATGTTGTACTTTCTAGTGAGCATAACTCTGATCTGAAGGTGGCACATTAAAAAGAGGTTTTCAGAACGCATAGTTAGCTCTTGCTGGCGATTGATGTATGTTTCTGAGAAGAGTCTGAAACCAGCTCATTAGTTCATATGAGTAGGTTTTGTTTTTATCATGTGTTCTTGCTGTATATATGTAGCCCTAAATGTATGGGTTTTAGCATTATGCACTCCCAACTGATTGAAAGCGAAGGCCTGGTCTATTGAAAAGGCAATTGCAGCGCTTACTCTAAAAGGTAGCGGACTATAATTGCATTAAACCAGGGCCGGACTGGACGTAGCGGGCACCGGGCAATCCCCTGTTGGGCTGCACGGGTGGGGGCCGTTTTAGTTAAAGGGCAAAAATCGTCCCTATAACAAAATCATCTGAAAACCGGCAAAAGGGGGGGGGCGCGGAGGCCGAGCACTTCTTTGTGCTATCCCTTTGTGTTTTCTTTTACATGAACAATAGGCTCAGCTACACAAGGTGAGGTCCCATTTTTATCGAGAGAAGTGTGGGAACACAGAATAGAAGAACATTTGTATTTATCAACCAATTTTCTCTCCATTTTTGTCTTCCAAATGTAATCCACTGTGCAAGAAAGAACACAGGCCCTCTGAATCACGATAGTACAGTAACCCCAGATACAGAGTTATCACTACTTCTCACATTCTTATTTAGAGTAAATTAAAAAAAATCCTAGATCTCCTTTCAGCCCATTTTTTATTCTTTACATTTTACTGAGTTGATGCATCATCTGTACACAATAAAATATCCTAGGCTGCAGCTCAGTTGTTGGTTCTGGGGTTGCTTATTTTTGACAACTAACAAAGACTATATATTTCTTCAACCAGAATGGTCTGATGAACATAATTGTATGTTACTTTTGCAAATCTGCCATTCGAGCAAACAAATTCAGATTAAACACTGTCACCTATTGCCATTTCTTTCCTACAGGAATGCTCTACTTAATGGACTCTTGTTGAATTCAGAATTTTGTCTACATATATATTTTCTGGGCTCGCCCATGGGTTCGCATCTTTTTTCACCACAAATTGCAAGTAGATAGAAACCACAAAAAGGAGAAATATCGACTACAACTTGGAAAAATGCATAAACTGTGGTAAAACATGTTTTTCCCAATCCTGCTTATTTCTGCATGCTGTGAAGATGATGCTCTGAGCACAGCAACCCTTTTGTTTATGCCTTTTGTAGAAACAAAACGTGCTTTCTTGCACAACATCTTTTTACACTTGTTTCCAAAAAACACCAGTGCCCAGATTTATCAATGGACTGGATTGCCCTTGCGTCCACAGAGTGATGCAAGGGCAACACTATCCTTAAGTTAGAATTACCAAGCGTGGCTTGGTAAATCGGGAGTAGCGGAAGTGGCTGCCTTGCGTTACTCTGCTCCGGGAAGGAATTACATGGATGGAGAGTGGGCGTTCCCACGTATCCATCCTGGTATTTTGGCGCATTCCCAGGTTTACCAAGAAAAGTAAACCTGGGAATGCAAAACAATTCTATGCCTCCCCGTTAGAGGTGCAACGAGGCAAAATATCTTTATTCCTCCTTGTTTTTCCCCCATTGTAAGGATTGGTTTTGAGCAGGCAGGTGCTCCTTCAAGCATAAAAACAATCCTGCCTGCAATGCAGGCACCCTTGCACCATAAAGCAACATATAGGCAGTACAGAGTGCACCAGCGTAGTGAGAGAGCGGAAATTTGCCATATAAGACTAAATAATGTGCATTCCAGTCCTCTCCATTTGATGCAGCACAGCAAGCTGTCTTGCTGTGTTGCGATGCGTCAAATCTTGATAAATCTGGCCCCAACATAATGCTATATTTTGGCTATTTTTCTAGGTTGCCACCACAGGAATCCACAAAATCTGGTGCCAACATATTGCTATATATTAGCTATTTTCTAGGTTCACTCTAAGGGAATCCACAAATCTGAGTACCTTTAGTATACCCAAAATGTTGGGGAAAAGGGACACAAATCTGGCCTGGATATGCTTTGTGGAAAAAACGTTAGGAGTGACCTCCCCCAAACATAAAAAAATACCTCACCTTTAATGGGAGCAGGGGGTATTTAAGCCTAAGGGGTTAAGATGGCTACAGGAACAGTTAGGAAGGAGTAACTACAGAGGAATAGTGCAAGTGAATTAAAAAAGAGAATAAAAGTAGAATCAATTGTAAACTTTATTCGATCTATCGAGATAGTCCATAAAAGTACAGAAAGATAAAAATTCCAATATAATACAGGATGATAAAAGTGATTTCTGTTACGTTAAGAAAGATGAGAAAAGTATGTACAGCTACAATTAAAAATCGAGAAAATGGAAGCAAATAAAGGTATAAATTAGCAATCTGCTATCCATTTCGTACCACCCAAATTCCACTTTAAATCATCATTTAAAAGTAAATAAAACACATAACGTACCTATAGCAATACTGCTCCTCAACACCGGCCCGATTAGACACCATTGTAAAAAACAATCCATTTCATAGTCCATGGCAAACAAGTAAAATGGTCACAGCATGATTTTGAGGACACTGATGGTTGAGCTAATCACAGCTTGATCTGAGCCAAACTTGACACCGCAAGAAGCTAAGGACATATCACCAGAAGTTCCTAGTAAGCATTTGAAAAACCATACAAGCTGGTCTGACCTGTCTAAAATTGCACTTCTTTAAAACGGGGATAAGAAGACTTTCTAGGTAACTCGTAAAAACTACAGAACATTAAAAATGCATCATGTCCTGTGGAGACTTCCTGTCAGAGCCACAGGGGGGAAGACTCTGGCCCCTATGTGGCCCACCCGGGTGGGCCAGGAGATAATGAAAAAGATCCATGCGGAACCTAGTCAGTAAAAATCTGTTGTGCGAGTTTTTCAGCCATAGGAGATATTGCTAGGTGAATGGAACAGTTTCAATGGGAAATACACACACACACACACACTAGGCTTCTTCAGCTCCTCTTCTATCCTATCCATCTGACGCCTTTTAAAAAAGTCCTCCTTCACCCAACTTTGGTCTCCCCTACACACATTCTCTGGATTGGTGAATAAATCGACCCTTTCCGTATTCGCAAAACAGTCCCTCACATACTTAAACCAAGGAATATGGTGATGGTAGTCCAAGGATAGGCAATCACTTAAAATATCTTTACTTAAGGTGATCCCCTTCCTAAGCCACAAGTTCATCCACATTGATAAGGGCCGGTAAGACAATAGATCAGAGAAAAAAGCCATCCCCAGTTCTTCGTGGACTATGATAGAGGGAATACACTGCTGTAGCCATAAAAGACGTTTTAAAAAGGCCCCTCATGCTGCATGTGTCCCCAGATCTCCCTGCTATAGGACACATTGGAGATGCACTTGGCCTTATAAATCTTCAAGAGAGCCCAATAGGTCTATAGCCCAGCCTGGATGCAAAGTTAAAAATGGCAGTGTTGCCCTGACAAAGTCTCCTTTTTTCCTGCTAATATGGGGATGAAAAGTCTTAGAGGCATCAAGGATTACTCCCAGATATGAAAAAGGTCCGTCTTTCGGACCGTCGATGAGCCCACCACGAAGGAGTAGGGTTTAGTGGGGAATAAACCTACTTGCAATACAAATGATTTGTTGTTAGTTACTCGCAAATCCAGGTCCTCCATAAACTGGACAAATAAGTTCAATAGTGTTTGCAAGCCCCTAGCTGTCCTGGCCATAAGAACGGTGTCGTCGGCATATATTAGTACTGGAAGACTCCGCCGACTGACTTGTGGACAATCAGATGTCAACTGCACTAAAGTTTGCTCAAAGTGTTAATATACAGATTGAAAAGGAAAGGGGCCAAGATACACCCCCGTCAAACTCCTCTCTCTATTGTAAACTGTTGGGTGAGTCGCTGATCCTTCGTGTATCGGACCACAGCCTTGGTGTCTCTGTGTAAGTCCCTCAGAAAACATACGATGGCTGGACTAATGCCTAGGGACAACATGATCTGCCAGAGCTTCAATCTGTTAACTTGATCGAAAGCCGAGGACAGATCCATAAAGGCTAAATAAACAGAGCCAGGGCACGCAACGGTTTACTTATTGAGTACCAGGTACAGGTTAAAAATTTGGTCCACTGTGGATCAACGAAAACTATATTGGGAGTCAGCCATGATATTATTGTCCTCTGCCCAAATAGAGAGCCTATTGAGGATGACGCTGCGTACCACCTTTACGTCAAGTAGGGAGATGGGCCTATGGCAATGCGTATTATCCCGGTCTACCTTTTTGAAGACCGATACAATTGTAGATAGGGCCCAAGAGGCCATGCACAACTGCGGCATTCATAACCGCAGTAAGGGTAGAAGCCCAAATGTCCATCTTTGAGATATAAAGGTCAGGAGGTATCCCTTAAGGCCAGGTGCCTTTTTCTTTGTTAACCCTGCTATACCTTCCCTAACTTCCTCCAGTGTAAAAGCCAAATGGGGAATCCCCTTGCCTAAACACAAATCTACCTTTGCGGCAGAAGAGGACAAGAACATGTCCTCAAAGTGCCTCACCTAATTGTCTTCTGTAATGTGCGAATTCAAGAGGTTGGTTGCATCTCCTACCAGGAAGGTATTGTTGACTATGCTCCAGAACTTAGAAAGTAGAATCATTCACTGCCCGCTCATATACAACTGCTGAAGTTGAAAGGTTAAAGATCCTGAGTTTTACTGACAGCCCTTACAAAAGATATTGTGAGGATGCTGTAAGGCTACCATGTTTTTATCAAGCTCACTGTGTCGTAACACTCACATTTTAAGAAATCTGTTTCAGGACCAATGATATATGGAAATCTAGGCATCAAAAGTTTGCACAGACTCAAGTTGCACCTGCACAGCTGAGAATTCACTGCAATATTGTACAATTACATCAAAGGCATTACATTAAAACTAGTTATCAAATAAGGTAAGTATAAAGGGAGGATACAGACTTTAGGTTAATGTTAGGCTTTCATTTAACAGTAGGATAAGGTAGTAAGACCTAGGGGTTGATTTAGTGATAGGGTATTTTTTAAAGTTGGTTGAGTGATGTTTTTAGGGCTGGGGTGACTGTTAGGGTGCAGGTAGGTTTATCCTCACGTGTAAGCTTTGCAATAAAGCTAAAGTTGGGGTAAGGTTTACAGTTAGATTTATGGTACGGGCATGGTTAGGTTTTAGAATTAGATCTCTTACCCATGTACTACTTTACTTATTTGATGTAGTGGCATTCTCAGTAGCAGTAATTTGGGTGTAGGGGGTTATATGTAGTGGTTTCACATAGCAGTGGTATTCTATGCAGTTATTTTAAATCATAAATTATTACATTAAATTTTTGGTAGTTTTGCGCCAACTGGTACCTCCAGGATTGTGCCTAGGAGGAATGTCAGTTAAAAATGATTCAGCTAACACAACTATAGTCAGTTAAAACAGTCATTTTTTAATGCTAGATTACATATAACAAAAAGTGGCTATGTAACACAATAGTTTGTTTAAGATAGCATGTAAAACACGTATCAATAAGGATGTAACAATTTAAAAGTGGCAACTTAATTGAGACGAAATGTAAAGTAGAAGCTTAAGCATTTTGAAAATAAATATTAGTTCAAACAAATAAGACACTGGCAACATTACATGGTTGACTCTCACATGCTATGCGCTGGAAAGGTTTTGATAAATTGCATAATCAGATAATACCTCTATGTCTTCTTCAGGGATCTTCTCTGATTGCATGCACACAACCTTGGTGCTAATATACACTTGCTTTTTAATCGGTCATTAAAAATGGAGACCCCATACTCTCCAAATACTAGCACACCTAAACTAGATGCATACGTTTCAAACACCTCTGCCGTGTGTGATTTAGGAATGTTTCTGAAGCGTAAAACTCGAGTATATTTTCTAAATATTAAGGATTTGAAATTCCAAAACCTAGCTTTAAGATGTAACATCAAAGAGGTCGTGGACTGCAAAAAGGGCAATGTGATCGTGGCAGAGGCCATCTTTATTGTCATTGCTGGAAGCCATTTGTCCAGTACGCAAGGCCAACAGCTCACAGCAGTGTGTGCTACTGGCCAGGAGTTAGCTGTCGCAAGCACAAACTTCACTCACTGCAGGCAGATTTGAATCAATCCCAAAGTGTGACAAGTTTTGAAATGTCAGCGCTGAAGAGGGCTGGACAAAGAACACTGAGTATTAAACAAGCCTACTGCTGGACTTATTCCTGCTGGTTTCCGGAGGACAAGACTCCCAGAGGCCAGCTGAAAAATGGAGGGAGAGTATGTTTGCGCCACAATCAACGACAGACTCAAGGCCACATTCCACAGACAGGACACTACACTGCACCCTTCAATTGAGCATGCAAAGGATTTCACTGCAAAGAACTGGGCAGAGGTGCTGCTTGTGGGGAAAGGTGAATTTGCATTTTAAATCCAGACCAAATGCTGTGTGTTGTATTTGGTTCTATTTGTTTTAGCATCTGCTGTTAGTGGACTTTGTGGATTTGTGAACAAATCTGAAGATCTGAGTGCCTTTGGGTAAATAAACGATATTTACAACTACTTCAATATGATCAGAGAGAAAGAATGAATTAAACCAATGATCATAACAGATATAGGACAACATGTATCAAATAAGCATTTTACCAATACCAAATAGCGATTTTTACAGAATCACTATTTGGTAATCGCAAAATGCTATATATGTAAGGAATCGCCAAATATTGTTAGATTCCATAATATTACCTAACAGCGATTCGGTAAATAGTGAATCACTATTAGGTAATATTACTCCATTCGCTCCTATGCTAATTTGCGATTACCGGATTGGTAATCGCGAATTAGGTAATGCAAAGCCAGGGGTGCCCAGGGGCCTAAGACCCCCTTGAAGCACCCTCAAAAATATAACTGTGCACATGTAAAGTGCACACATGCCCTTGGGGCATGTGTCCGCTACATGGTACTTTGAAAAATGTTGTTTTGTGCATTTTTTAAAGTTTGCATGTGTTTACCATCAACTTGAAGTCGATGGTAATTGCATTTCCCAAATTCACAGTTTACATTTGGAAAATGCTTCATACGTGTGCTAAGGTAATCGCAGTTTGCGATTCCCTACTTGTAGTCGCATTTTAGGTAATCGCAATTTTTGCCATTATCTAAAATTACGACTACAAAGCCTTTCACACATCATGAACGGCTATTTTGCATTCGCAAACGGCCGATTTTACCGAATCGCACCGTTGGCGAATGCAACACTTTTTCATACATGTGGCCCCTAATTCCTTTTTAGAGGTTGTACAGTAAAGTAAGCGTTGTAATCTATGTTGAGGCTCGTGGGGTCCTGCATCGCGTGTGTCCAGAGTATTCTACAGCCTTAATGACGGGCCTCAGTGCAGCGTTGTGGCATTGGCAGTTGTTTGCTGCTTGGTGCATGGAGCACCGTGTCGAGAACCGTTCCAGCACTGATCTTTAATAAAAGTACTTGGTTTAACTCTTATCCAGTGTGAAGGATAATACTAAAATTTTGGCAACGAGCAACCAAGCACACAACTGCTGACGACACAGCACCTCGCTTTCAGCACCAATGACAACTTTAGGTCAGGCTGGCTGTTTGTGTCTAGTTGTGCAACTGTGACAGCCTTGCTTTTCAGTCCGAGTACGACCTTGGAATTGAAGGCCGCATACTACATTGCCTAACTGCTACGTCGTATGGCCAGGCAAGTGACGCTATCACGAAAGCAACGGAGATGCACCGTTCTGGATGGTTGCTACGTAACACTGGTAAAGCTCTGCCCCCCCACAAGCCTTTGTGGTGTGGCATCCAGAGCAACAGAGACTGCCATCAGGCTAGCGTGAAAGGCAGTTGCTAGGATACATTGGCCAAGTTTTGTTTGCTTCAAGCTTTTGTAACAACGTTCTCATCACTCTGCAAACTGCTGTTTCTGTACGGTCCCTAGTTACATGTGTAACCGGGCAACACTCAGTACGGCGCAGCACCATCTTTTAAAGATGCCTGTCTCTGTTTCGGTGACAGGCACACCATATATTACAGATCTTGGTTTTGAAAGCCTTGTGGAGAGGGACATACCAGCGAACTCCAAGGTGTCAGCACTGTCTTTCAAAGACGCCGGTCTTCGTTTCGTTGACAGGCACACTGCACTGAAGCTAGAAATTGCTATGCGATAGGGAAGGAATGTACAAAGTGCGGACACAAGGGGCACTTCGCGAGAATGTGTAGTATTAGAGATGATGTAATAGGAAAAGTAGCAGTTGTGAGAGAGGATACAGATGATTTCTCGGACTCTGTGTGTGTGTGTGACAGAGTACTGTGTTTTAATGAGGATCAGATCGTGGATGTTGGTTCGGCCAGACACAATGGGCCCGATTCACAGAACTAACTTAAGACAAAATCCTAAACTTACTACCATTTTAGCATTCAATGAAGGCACTTACTCATTTCGGTATTCACAGAAGTGAGTAGTCCTAACTTTACGACTCCTAAATGCCTTCTGTGAATACCAAAAGACTTGGGGCCCGATTCACAGAACTAACTTAAGACAAAATCCTAAACTTACTACCATTTTGGTATTCACAGAAGGCACTTACTCATTTCGGTATTCACAGAAGTTAGGAGTCCTAAGTTTAGGACTCCTAAATGCCTTCTGTGAATACCGAAAGTCTTAACATTAGAATTTTTCTCAGTTTAGTAGGAGAATAGTTAGGACTCCTAACTTTAGGACTCCTAAATGCCTTCTGTGAATACCGAAAGTCTTAAAATTAGGATTTTTCTCAATTTAGTAGTCCTAAGTTTAGGACTCCTAACTTTAGGACTCCTAAATGCCTTCTGTGAATACCGAAAGTCTTAAAATTAGGATTTTTCTCAGTTTAGTAGTAGTATAGTTAGGACTCCTAACTTTAGGACTCCTAAATGCCTTCTGTGAATACCGAAAGTCTTAAAATTAGGATTTTTCTCAATTTAGTAGTCCTAAATTTAGGACTCCTAACTTTAGGACTCCTAAATGCCTTCTGTGAATACCGAAACTCTTAAAATTAGGATTTTTCTCAATTTAGTAGTCCTAAATCTAAACTTAGGACTACTAAATTGAGAAAAATCCTAATTTTAAGACTTTCGGTATTCACAGAAGGCATTTAGGAGTCCTAAAGTTAGGAGTCCTAACTATACTACTACTAAACTGAGAAAAATCCTAATTTTAAGACTTTCGGTATTCACAGAAGGCATTTAGGAGTCCTAAAGTTAGGACTCCTAACTTCTGTGAATACCGAAATGAGTAAGTGCCTTCTGTGAATACCAAAATGAGTAAGTGCCTTCTGTGAATACCAAAATGGTAGTAAGTTTGGGATTTTGTCTTAAGTTAGTTCTGTGAATCGGGCCCTTAAAGTTAGGATTTTTCTCAGTTTAGGAGTAGTAAAGTTAGGACTCCTAACTTTAGGACTCCTAAATGCCTTCTGTGAATACCGAAAGACTTAAAGTTAGGATTTTTCTCAGTTTAGGAGTAGTAAAGTTAGGACTCCCAACTTTAGGACTCCTAAATGCCTTCTGTGAATACCGAAAGTCTTAAAGTTAGGATTTTTCTCAGTTTAGCAGTAGTAAAGTTAGGACTCTTAAGGAGATTGAAAAAAGGTAGATGTTGGGAGCAAGCTCTGGAGGGATTCGTATCTCAGATCCTGGGTGTGTGTGGCACAGCATGTGCTTAGACTTCACTGGTGCCATGGGTGGCCTGGGGCATAGTAAAAGATTTTCTATGGTTATGGTTGACGTGTATTCAAAGTGGCTAGTAGTAAACATGTATTTAAGGTGGCTTGTAGTAACATTTTTGTGGGAAATTACCACACGGGCAACTATTGATGTTCTCAGGAAAGTCTTTAGGGAAGAAGGGTTCCCAGCACAACTCATCATGGACAATGGGACACAACTCACCTCGAGGGAGATGGAGGATTTCTAGCAATCCTGTGGTGTGACACATTCTTGTACGTACCTTTATAATGCTCATGCCAATGGGATGGTGGAAAGGGCCAACAGCATGTTAAAGGGAGCCTTGCAAATGGCGGTGACTAATTGTTTGGATGCAAAGAGTATGATCCTTGATTTGGTGTTTGCGTACCACACTACAGAGAATTCTGCCACTGGTAAAACTCCTTTTTGTGTGATACGTGGGAAGAAGCCGGGTTCGAAGCTTTGCCCACCTTGGATGTGTGATATTATTGAGGGGAAGAACAACACAGTTAATAGAAGTTTGGATTTTTAAGGGATTTATGAGATCTGGTTTGAAATCCAAAACATTTAGGGTTAGTCACACCAGATGTGAAGAAACGGGTGATGCGAGGATTGCTGCATGTGATTGGGTAAAGATAAAGTTGGAAAGAGGAAAAAGATGTTTGGACAGTTTTTTAGGGCCTTTTAAAGTAAATAAATTACACAGGTGGTATAGTGTGCTGTATAATGGTGAACACTGGAATTTGAGAAGAGTGGCCCAAGCATGGTGGGCAAAGGAATGGAGAAGATAGTGGAGACAATGACGGTTGAAGTGGGTTCACATTTATGTTGGATGAAGCCGTGCAATGAGGGAGTGAACGTGAGGTTTCCTCTGGATTGGGGGAAGATGGTGACGGTAGCGTGCATTATTGTGGAAGTGGAGCTTATAGCGTGTATAGGCATAGTGCAAGTAGGATTCCCAGGCCAAGAAGACAACAGGCTTAATTATTAGATTATATCCAATAATTCAGCATGTTATGTGCATGAATAGGGTAGGCATGTTTTTTTATGTTGTTTTTGTGGTAGTACATATTATTTGTTTTAGGTAACTTTCTTAGGCACTTAACCTCAGAATCCATTGTGCTACACCTTGTCAGTATATGGAACATTAATAATGTTATAGTGTTTTGCAATGTAACCCGGGTTATTGCTTAATCTGTAAAGGGAGGGTATGTGCTGTAATCTATGTTGGGGCTTGTGGGGCCCTGCCTCGCGTGTGCCCCAGAGTATTCTATAGCCTTTATGACGGGCCTCGGTGCGGTGTTCTGGCACTGGAAGTTGTTTGCTGCTTGGTGCAGGGAGCACCGCGTCAAGAGCCAAGTACTTGGTTTGACTCTTATCCAATGTGAAGGATATTACAACAAAGTAAGCTTCCATACTCCCCATATAATTGTGTCCCTTGACTTTTGTCATAGGTCTCTGTATCAGCTAATTTTGTTGAATGAGCAATGGTAGAGAAATGCACGCAGTCAGTGAACTGGAATTCTTCTGCTTGCTGGCAATTCAATGTCATTTACTGGAATGTATGCATTCAAGGTAAGTTCTTGGTGCACATTGTGCATGTGATATGAATAATGATGGTCTATTAGTCTGTCTGACTGTACATGTCTAAGAATGGTGACTTGACATCTCAGCGGGCATCATCACCACGTTTCCATAAAACGATGCGTCACTTTAAGTTCTTCTGCCAGTATTTTTAATGATCAATTTCATTTCTCTGAAATAATTATCTTACAATGTCTTGTCTCATGTAAGGAAAATCATCACTTGCATGTTTCGTAGATCAGATTCTCGTAGCTCATTATTTTAGAAAACACGGCATCATAAGTGCTTGGCCATTCATTGGGTAGCAATGTTAGGTATGCAGCACTTGGAAACGTAGGGTTATGCACTTTATTCAGCATAGCAGTGTGTAGAAAATGTGCTCTTAATGGTTTAGTCAGTTGAGGCTTAGAAATCTTTATGGTATAACTAAATTAAGTACTTTCATTGCAATTTACATTAATATTACCACAATCCCTTGCTTGGTTTATAAATGCTACGTTAAACTATACCTTCTATATTTTTCATGAAAAGCAATCACAGAATATGCAAAGAGCAGCTTTAACATTCAACATATGCAAAAGAAACGGTAAACAAAGAAAAAGGCTGTATAATTAAGTCTACAGACCAAAATTATGAAATGAAGGCACTAACTGGTAATACTCTGGCACAACCACCGATACAGCTGGCCATTTAAACATCATCTCATTGTTAAATATGGGTTCAATGATTATTGTCAATAGTTAGTCAAATGTACACTTGTTAAAATGTTGCTTTCACTGCTGAGATGTCACAAAAGTGACACACCAAATGTTTCACTGCTTTACATACCAGTACCAAAGTAAACCCACTATCCCTGCTCCAATAAAAGGGCACACACCCCTCAAGAAAATACACATTTTCCACATTGGACCAGACATAACAGCACGTAAATATCATGGTCTTATTAACAAAGAAACACAAAATACTGAAGTCTTAACACATTTGAAAGGCTGGAATTTCTAGAAATGAAAATAAAAACAGCTCACTCTATTAGAAGCTTTACCAACATCTACTACTGATCACATATGGGACTGAAACAAAAAGTGGAATTCTAGAGAAGTTACATTCAGCAAGGTAAACATTTTCCCTCCAACGGTCCTGCAAGAAATCATAGATAAATCAATCTTCACTCTCAGTCACTGGGCACCACGGGGTGAAAATCAACCTCCTTGTTGACAGATACCCAGCTCCATTCTACATATTTAGCCATAGTTATCCCAGGTTGGATGGCTTGAATGTTGAGGTTACGCTCATTCGATTGTGGGTATCACTTCATGGACACAACAGATTTCAACTTTGCTTCCACAGTTACTCATAAAACATATTGGACAATCTACACAATCAACATTCCATGTAGAATAATATTTCAGTAATCAATTTTAGTTTTTTACTTGTGTGGAAGAAAACAACCAAAACAACCATTTGTAAAAAATAATCTTGTGAAGAACATAAAAAACAAACTTAACATACTGCTTCTAATGCGATGAGATGCGACTTTAGTGTGTTGAAACATTCCATCATTAGCTTAAGATGTCCCCAGGAACAGTAATATCTTTCACAGATCATGTGCCATGTATGTGCTAAATGGAGATTTTCTGTAGGCTCCAACAAATCTTTTTACTTGGAGGTTATTTACATTTTTAACTCAACCATCGTAATCAAAGTTTGATTTTATTAGGTGCCTTCCTGGTAAACAAAATTCCAACCCAACCTCTAATCATTTTAAAGTTTCGGTGCAGCGCTGTAACAAGTAAAAACACATCCTTTTGCTAATTCTTTCAGATAAAGTATTCCTTTTTGCTATCATCCACATCTTCAAGGAGTGAGGGATCATCAGCACTCTCTGCGTACTCTGTGCCCTTATCTTCATTGGTTTGGTAGGTGCCCTTGTGCCGGTACATGTAACGCGCAGCCACTACCAGCAAGCAGACCAGGACCACTATCATGGCGGCGATGACACCTGTGGGGAGGCAAATGGATGGATTGGTTAAATGGCTTATTGACATCCTGCATCGTTATAATATTTAATATGACAACAAGAATTATGTTGCCCTACACACTTCAGGAACACATCGCTCCCACTTCATGTATGCCCCACTCTTAAAGGTACCACCAATATGCTCTTTTTCTGCTCTGTTTCTTCTTACCAACTTGTCTTTTAACTGCAGTGACCTGCAACTCACAGGTCTTTGTTTAATAAAGAAAAAAGCAAAATGTTTTGTTTGTATATCAGAATATCATAGCCCCGAAACATCGTCTGAGAAAAACATCTCTTAAATATTGCTTACTGCAATATCGTCTCATTGGATGTAGAATTTCTATTAACTCCAATAGGGCAATATATATTTGTTAATATTTCGTACACCAAATTTATGTCAGATGATATTCTGATGATAGGCTAGTTGCATATCCGCTGGACGCCATACATCCGGTTTGTTCTAGCTAAGGAAGGTCTCTCAAGAGCCAATCCTCCATGTGTACTCCATGTAAGTGTGTTTATCGCTTCTAGTTTGGTAACTTAAGACGGTGGTACAGGTTGATTCTTTTCAGAATGGTATTTTGTAAGATACTGGGACTTGTGAGGTAATTGGGCTCATTTGTTATGGCTGTGCTAAACCAGCATGGAGTTTGTTGTCAAGCTTCACATCGCAGGTGCTTAAGGCTGACCTTGTTAAGCAGGCCAACATTTAAACCCTGGTATTTATATACTAAAGGTGGATGGATTGGTTTGGCATTGCACATCTGGTGGAGCACAGCAGAGTCGGCACCTTGAGGCATAATGCAGATATAAAGACTCTTGATTCTGGGAGCCAGCATGTAACCAGCAAGACACAGTCTTTAGTTTTCTATCTCACTCATGGTGCCTCTAGACTTGCATCTGCTAGGGAATGTTGTCCCCAATATGGTTGATACAAATGTTGGGATGAGACTGAAGGTCGGATGTGGTTGCAGTAGCAACCACCTGTTTCCAAAACTGTGATTGGAATACACACACCAAAGATGCAGGTCCAGGATAATATTATAAGGAGGCAGCTCTATCAGAATTTGGCTTGAAAGCCACACTTTCAGTCCACTAAAAAAGTTTGGAAGGCAATTCCTTGGATTAACATTTGCTTCTGTGTGTGCCTTGTGGGCCAAAGTTTCAATACACTGTTAATGAAGACAATTTGCACTAGCATGCACTACCTACAACGCATTCTAAATGTCTCTTTACAAAAGGCCATGGGGTACTCTGTTATTATCCTACTCAGAGAGAAAAACTTGAATGATGTAAGAAGGCACTGTATTAAATCTAGAAAAGAGGGCAAGCATGTTCTAGCCCATTTTTAAGACTGTTGTCGAAGGCCTACTATGAACAAAACAATACATAGTGTGGGTGTTAGGTTAGTTCTTGTTTATTGGATAGCTTCCTCGTCTATCTCAGACCCTTTATCCTGATTTGATAGCATTCCTCCATATTCTTGTGTATGTCCTGCCCAGGATCATGACGGTCTCACCGAGTTTTGTTTGGATGGCATGTATCGTCCCAGTGCCAACGTTTGACTTTGCACTGCAATCCATTTGAGCCACTATTTTGTCTTCCTATCCCTCACTGTTCCTCCTCGTGTCCTGCTCTGCACTTTAATAAAAATGATCTCCCCTCTGTGGCATTTTACCCCTCCCCCTAAGCCTGCTGGTGTTGTGTGAACCACCCACTGTTGTATCGATAGGCAGCCATCTTAATTATTTTTTAAACCATTTTAAGATTGCCGTCCGCCTATTTACATAATCACTGAGAAATAAACTCACTAATTAATCCGAGTACAATTGTGGATTTTAATGACTGAATGGATCATATCAAATTAGCTTCACACCAGCTTCATCACCGCCCGAGGACCAACTGTAGCATGCCATGCACACATTCTACACACACCATAACATCACTGCATTAGTGCTGTCCTAGTTGTGCATATCACAAGTAGAACATAATTGTGGTGTTGGTTCTCCCACATACCAGCCCGTCATGGTGCTGTGAGATCGTGTGCGTACAGCACACATGTTGGTTTAGTTGGAGGTTGGGGTCAGAGTGTATCTCACTAAAGTGCTGGCCCCGAGCCTGAAGCCTGTGGCTGGGACCATGCTCTGTTGCACTACTTCTCAGCTGTCTGCGAGTTGAGTGCCCTGCGAACCAGCTGCTGTCTCGGTGGGCAACTCACTGGAGTGCTAGTGGAGAGGTAAGGGATGGAGGATAGCATACTGGTACCGAGAGCTGAGATCCTGTTCCTTCTCACCCAGTCCAGTATAAGACGCTATTTGTATGAATCAGAGTCCATGGGATGCACTGATCGTGAAATTGTCATTCCTTATTACCTCATGCACACTCACCCCTTACTCCTTCGCTTTGTTTAGCAGATGTGTCACTGTGACTGAGTGACCTCACCACATCCAAGATATGCAATATAGGAATCTCTCTGTCTTAGATAAACCTTACTGGGAATTGCATTCTTATTTATTCCACTACAAAATTGTTGTAGGTTAAGATATATATATATATATATATTTTGTCTGTATTGTTATTGACATTTGTGCTGCACTTTGTTGTTACTACAGCCTGCCCCAGTGACTTCATTGGTACAAGAGCACAGCGCCTAGATTGGAGAATGTGAAGGTGGAGTGTTCTATGGACTGACAGCTGCGAGGCAGACAGGAGATAGACAGCGGTGACGTGCGAGGCTTCTCATGTAAGAATGAATCATATAGTCTAAACTATGCAAGTCTCCAGACTCGTTTGTAAGAACCCTACATAATTTACGGCGACAACGGTGGCTCAAGAAGAAGCCCCGACCACTATTTCAAGGCACTGCACAGATGACATCTTGCTTGCAAGTGCAATTTGCACAGGCAGCAAATCCGGTCTATTGGAAAACACCAGACAGCAAATCCTGTCTTTTGGAAACTTACGGATCCTTTCCACAGAGGTCCTTTCTGCTGATTTAAAACTCGTTTAATGGATTTGCATCGCGCTGCTAGTCAACTGAGGCTGGGTGATGGAGGATATCACGATTGCAGGAAGAAGCTTTGTTTGTGATTGAAGGTAGTTTCTTGTAATCATGTTATCGCTTAAGCAAGTACTGCGTGTTGCTGGTGCGGGACGTTAAGGTAATTTATTTGTGGTTTTTTTTTTTTTTTGGAGGGGGGTTATTTGATCCTTTGCGAGCCTAACAGTCATTGTACTTTGTGGATTTTCAAATGCTTTCAGTGTTCTACAGTAGCTAGTGGTTCTGTGTTTACCTGCACTTGAATTGGGGGATCAATCGTCCTAGAATACAGCCATTCTTCGTTTCTGGGCATCGATAGTCTTCACACTTGACGCTATGACGCAATAACTCGGCAGCACGCAAAGAAGGAACACTCTATTTCTGGTGGAAACATACACAACGTGCTGCAGGATCATCGATGAGGAGGCTCCAATTCCTGTAGAGACGCATGAATTTTGACTTACTGCAGCCATTTTGCAGGTCTGGGAAGTTATTAATGGTTTACATGGAGGTTCAGGCTGGAGCTGACTATTTTAGTCGGTGTGAGCGTTTCTAAAGCATGGGGACGAGCACACCTTCTGGAAACAAAACTTGGCATTTCCACATGTGTTTTGAACAGTGGACTGAATCACGGTGACACGCACACCTCCTGGAGACAATACTTGGTATTTGATGTATGTCTTCTACGGTAAAGCACACCAATAATGGTGTTTTTCTGCTTCAGTGTTCTTTTTCTTAGCAATGTTTATTTTAAGGTATTTGTGAAATTTTATGCATTTTACGCAGTCTTTTTCCTATATATATATATATATATATATATATATATATATATATATATATATATATATATATATATATATATATATATATATATATATATATATATATATATATATATATATATATATATATATATATATATATATATATATATATATATATATATATATATGTTTTTTTTCCCCCTTGTCTGTTCTCTTTATTCAAATGTCAAATGTACGTCTTCGCAATTTATAGCCCAGCCATCTCTTTTCTTCTAGTCTGCTGGGAAACAACTATTTAAGTGGCTTAAATGGTACATGCATTTTGAAAGTAATTTATTGGATATAGTTACTAGGAAGTTTCAATCTGAAAGAAAAAAAAGGGATTTTACTAAGTTGCGGCTCAAGAAATGTTTGACAACTTACCTGAACTTGACCCATCTATGGATGAAGATGTGCCTAGGGTACCTATTGTGAAACTGTGCGAGTCAGAAAAAGCTATTTTGCGCACAGTCTAATGTTATAATTGAAACATGTTACTTTTTTTACGAAAACAAAGCACTGAAGAAACTATAGATGAACTCATTGCTAACTTAAGGACTTTGGCCGTGTCTTGCAAATTTGATAGTAGCATTGACACATACCTTCGTGATCCATTAGTTTTGGACTGCTACAAAAAGGAGATACAGGAAAGATTATTATGCACATCGTTAGATCCTGATTGTGGTGGAGGAATATTTGCAAGAAATGGAAACTGTTATGGCAAACCATCCTTACTGACGGTATATTCTGGCAGTGTGGGCTCTTTTAAAGATTAATTAAAAGGTGATACTGCAGTGTTTAAAGATTAAATTGGATGTGTTAAGGTTTTTTTTTTTTACATGACATTGTATTGAAGCAGGGAGCCTGTTCAGTCATCCATAAAGTCAGGAATGTACCTTTAAGCATTCGCAAAGACTTAAACGTTTTACTTGAAAAGATGTGTGAGGACAAAATCATTGTTCCTATTGAGTGCTCTGAGTGGGTGTCAAGTATTGTTATCGCATGAAAAAAAACTTGGAGATCAGGCTGTGTGCTGATCTTCGTTCTCTTAATACAAATATTATGGTCAAATGTCACCCTTTACCAAAAATACAAGAGATGTTAGCACAGATTGGGGATGCATGCATTTTTAGTACTATTGACTTAAAAGCTGCACAGAACCAGATAAGGTTGACTGATAGATTACAACATCTCACTACCTTCACCGCACCTTTTAGTATGTTCAAATACCTTAGACTACCTTTCGGATTAGCCTCGGTGGCTAGTGTCTTTCAAAGACTGATGGACAGTTTGTTTGAAGGCATGTCTGGTGTGATGACACACCAGGATGTCATTCTTATCTTTGCTGCTGACATGCAACAAAATGATGTGATCTTGCGTGAGGTACTATCTGTTTAACTAGAATATGGCATGACTATACACAAAAACAAATGTAAATTTACAGCCAGTTAAATTGAGTCTTTGGGCCATCGTGTTTCTGCTAGAGATAGTGAGCCAAAGGACAATTTTCTCAGAACAATAAAGGAGGCACCTACGCCAAAGGATAAAGACAGTCTACCAGTAGCGGCTCCTGGAGGGAGTGCTGCGGGGCGGTGAGTAGCAGGGTGGGGGGTGGTAAACTACGTCATACGGCCGAACAGAGGTAAGCAAACAAATAAAACAAATTTCGTTGCGCGCACTGCTTTGCATTAGGCAATGCAGTGCACGCAATGAAATTCGTTTTATTTATTTATTTATTTGTTTACTTACCTCTGTTCCGCCGTATGCCATAGGTTACTACCCCCACCATGCTCCTCCCACGCCCAACAGCAGTCCCTCCAGGAGCCGCTACTGCAGTCTATGGTACTTTTTAGGACTCGGTGAATATCAAGCCAGGTTTGTGTGTGGATTTAGTGTGATAACTGAACCCTTGATGAAATTATTACATAAGAAAGAGACATTTTGCTGGACAATTGAGTAAACAGAAGCATTTGAGAAGGGTAAAAAGGTTGATTTTGAATTGTGATTTTTTAAAAACCTTTTATTCAGGGAAAAACCTGCGAAGTCACTGTAGATGTAAGTGTATATGGTTTAGGGGCTGTTTTGAGTCAAAGAATTGTAAGCAAGGTAAGAACTATTGCATATATCTCTTCCACTCTCAATGATGCTGAACTGAAATACAGCACACTCGAAAGGGAAACCTTGGCCTGTGTCTGGGCAATTAACAAATTTAAAACATACCTTTGGGGTCAAAGATTTAGGGTTTTGACTGATCATAAACCCCTGGTTTATCTCATGAGTGATAAACGAGTTGGAAGATCATTGTCGAGATTGATATCATCTTTGCAAGAGTTTGATTTTGAAATTTCTTATGTGCCTGGCAGCTTGAATGCACGGACAGACTGTGTCGTAATCCATAGACAAGGCGTCACAAAAGTACAAGGAAAACTTATTTATTCCATATGTAATTACACAGGCAAGCCACCAGCAACTCTCTTCTACTTGGCTGCCACTAACTGTCCTTTCGCCGATTCCCTCCTCGAGCATGGACCCAATGTACTGGATTCCATGCTCAACATTCTACTCAGGTGGAAGAGGTGAATACTACATGGGTTTTCCCTTGAAGGAAAATATATTTACATTAAAATCATCAAGAAAGAAAACACATCACATATATATGTGAAGGAAAAATGATACTAGCACCTAGCAATTTGAACTACAAACACATGCACATTAAATAAAACTAAACACAAATGGAGAAGAAAACAATTCCCTCAGAAAATGCACCATAACTAATATAATAGAGAAAAACTGAGGGGAAAAAAAAGATGAATAACAGTAGCGTCAGAAAATTGTAAAAGCGTTATCTCCGGAACCGCAAAGATAGCATCCTTGTCCTAGTGCTACGTCTGACACATCCATCTCTCCTCTCTTTCATCACTCTCTCTGTACCTCGATCACTATCAATACAACCATCGTGATTTACCACATACATACTGGTCAATCTGCTGGCATTCCACCCTTAGCCTCCCTCAATTTGTACACTGTTCCCATTCACTTCCATAACTCTCACAGGTGATCCTAACTTGGATTCGCCTTTCCTCACATGCACAGGTTTCTTGATACGCACAAAATACCCAACCTCAATTTCAAATCTTCTGGCTTTTTTCCACATCAAAATATTGTTTTTGCTTGAATTGGGCAAGCTCAACATGGTCACGCACTCTGCCATGTAACCATTCCCTAGTTTGACCCACTTATTCATCCAAGCCGGACAAAAACTTGTGGTTGCTCTACGACCAAGTAAAAACAACTCTAACGGTGAGACACCACTAGAAGCATGAGGAGTTGTGCGATAGAACCACAACATTGTTCTCACTGAATTAGTCACAGCACATTTATTTTTGACTGCCCACTGTATACACTCCCCCAACACTCGATTCATCCTCTCCACTAGATCATTTGTTTAGGGATGATACGCAATCTTTTTAGATGTTTTACTTCACTGGATTTCAAATAATCCCACCACTTCACTAGACACAAGCTGTTTTTTTTTGTCAGAGACCAGTGTAGCTCGAAAGCCCTCTTTTAGAAAAACATCTTTCAAAAATTCAACAACTGCTCCAGCTGTGACTGCCCACAGAAACGTGACTTCTGGCCATTAAGTGTAATAATGCATCATGACTAACGCAAATTTTGATGAAGGTGCCAATTTGTGGAAAGGTCCCACAATGTCTATTCCATCTTTCTCCCATGATTCAGCAGGCAGTTCAATGGAGCACAGGGGTGGAGTGTGCATTTTGATAGTTTTGCCACTGCCAGCACATATCACAGATTCTTTAACCACTTCATCAATCTCAGGCCACCAAAAGGACATCCTCATCCATTTCCTTGTCATGGTTGCCCTAAGATGACCTTCATGGGCACAAACTATGATTTTTTTCCTCAGAACAACTGGTGAAACCAAATTATCTGCCCTCATCAACAATCCATCCTCAACTGATAAGTCATCTGCTACCATTACAAACATTTTGAAATCGAAGTCACATATTTCTTGACTAACTTGATAGAAGTATGGTCTTCCAATGTCTTTCGCCACTCACTTTCGGAAATGGCACACAACTCCGGTAGATCAATTGCAACCACCAAACAATCAATCTCATTATCATCTACTGCATCACCTTTATCCTCAACATACTCAGAGCTGCATGACATATAGTCCGCATATCCATTCCTACTACCAGGGATGTACTCTGGTAAAAAATCAAATTGGAGAAGCTTTGAGGACAGCCGTGCTGTACATGGAATAAACCCTGTAGTATTCCATCCACTCAAAATGTAAATCAATAGTTTCTGATCAGTTTGTATTCTGAGCTTCCTACCCCACACATAATTCCGGAACCTCATAACTGCCCAACAGCAGGCTAACAGCTCTTTCTCAATTGGGGGGTCCTGTTTTTCAGCTGAAGTTAAAACACGTGATGTATAACCAATAGTTATGATTTCACCACCTTCCTCTTGACTAAGTGCAGCCCCTACACCTACAGTGCTAGTATCCAAAGTCAAAATGCATTGCAATGCAGGATCATAATGTTTTAAAATTTTGGGAGAAACAATTTGGGTTTTGACCCGCTCAAAAACCTCCTGACACTCTGCATCCCACACAAAAGCAACACCCTTCATAACTAGGGATGATAAAGGTCTCCACCTGCTAGCAAAATTTTGAATAAACCTCAAATAAAATTCACATAGTCCCAAGAAAGACTTCAGTCCAGCCATATCCACAGGTGGGTTTGTCTGATTTATACTGTCAACCAAACTAGACTTCAGGGTAACTCCTTCGCTGCTCACAGAATGTCCCGGATACTCAACCTTGTCAGTTAGAAAAAACACACTTGTCGCTTCTCAGTACCACCCCTTTCTTTTGGAATCTGTCTAACACTTCTTCAAGAATCCGATCATGTGTCTGCCTATCTGGTGCAAAGATTAAAATATTGTCTTGAAACACAGATAACCCATTGATGCATTTCAGTATATCCACCATAGTAAGTTGAAAAACCGAGGCCGCTGATGCCAGACCAAAAGGCATGCAGCAATACTGAGAGGTACCAAACGAGGAGAGAAACGCTGTTAAATGTCTTGATTCTGGCTCCAATTCAATTTGATGGTAGGCGGAAGCTGGGTTGAGTTTGGTAAAGACTCTGGCCCCATTCAGAATAGCGAGTAGTTCATTGATGTTTGGTAAAGGTTACGAATCTATGCAGATTTCCTTATTAAGGCAGCGCATGTCCACACAAATCCTAAGCTCCGCATACTGTTTGCGAGCCAACACCAAGGGAGATAGCTATAACGATGTATCAATGGGTTTAATTATGCAGTTTTTCACTAAAGTTTCGAGCTCCCTTTCTAGATCTTTTCGTATACTGAATGGCACACTCCTGAGCTTGTGTTTTACAGGCTGTGCACCTTCTTTTACTATTATACAATATTTATAGTCTTGAACTCTCACCCAATTCACCTGAGAATACATACGGGGATTTATTTATATGGTTCTCTAATTCAAGACTGTCCCTTACCACCATCACCTTCTCATTAGCTCCTGGTTTGAGAACCAATGCAAATAAACCCTGGTGCAGCCACCCTGGGATGTTCAACCCCTTGTGAGCCACATAAACCTTCTCGGCTATTTTCTGTCCCTTGAATTCCATTATGTCTTCAATGTAGCCACGGAGTTTATACTGCGCCCCTCATATGATACTGCTTATCGGTCTGGTGGTAACAACTGCCTAGTGGGCCACACATTTTCAAATAAACTTTCTGTGATCATGGTGATCTGTGCTCAAGAAAAACCAACAATTTCAACTTCTTTTCCCCACCATGACATACAGATCTACGCACAAATCGGGATTACCAGTTAGAATTCATTACTTTGTACCACCTTGACCATGTCCCTTAGATCCTTATTTATGTACAGTTAATCCTCTTCACAAATGTCACTGTCGGACACATATGTGACAGATGACTGTTGTTTAGTCTTGGAAGCTTGACACACTTTGGCAAAGTGACCCTGCCTATTGCACAATCTACAAGCAACGAACCTTGCTGGGCATTGTCTCCCGCCTCTTCCAAGTGTGCGGTAGCCACACCAAAAGCAAATGTTTTGTTGAGAGAAAAACGATATGGGTCAGTTAGAATTGTTGCGGATCAGGGCCAAGCACCGCCAGCATCATAATCATAGCCAGCCTTTCCGCGGCGGTTGAACCGCCATGGATAGGCATGCGGAGAATGTCTCTAGGGGCCCATTGCGGGCCCCCAATGTGTTGGGGGTGTGTATGGGTGCACTGTATCCCTGTACCAGGTGGCAGGCACTGTGCAGTGCCTGCCACGCAGTGCAGTGACATGCTTCTTTTCACACTGCGGCGGTGCTGCTGGCAGCAGCAACCGCCGCAATGTTAATCACCAGAATCCGACCACCGTGGTCGAATTTCGACTGCGGAACATCCTAATTGGACCGGCGGTTATGCCGCGGTCCTTGCGGGCGGTCTTTTCCTGCTACCATGGCGGTTGGGGAGATTTTACGACTGCCATCCTAATAGACCCCTAAGTTTCTCTACAGTTTGTTGATATTAATCCAATTCATCCTGCCCCAGATCAACAGGTTCAGGCAAATGTTTCAATTTGGCTCTTCCCTCGAACCCTAGTGCATGTAGAAGAAGGTACCTCCTTCGCTCCGCCCTGAAACAAAGTGCCCCACTGGCCCCCAAATAAGTTTCGAACGCCTCAAGTCACTGGTTCCAAAGTATGGGAGCCTCACCTGGGGTTTCTAAAAATGGTGGTGGCGGTGTTACAGCCTGCATGACTTGGATTTCAATGAGGCAATCCAATAAATATAGTAGTAATTTCACAGAAAGCTGTGGGGTTTAAAATGGACTCATCAGCAACTGCTTGTTAAAAAAAACCTCCACAGATATCACAAAGGCTGTGATACCATTTCAGCTCACAAGAAAAACAGCATGCACTCCAAAATGCTGTGCAGATCAGTGTTGTAGCCGTGGTTCTACATGTCCGCATGGAGTATACAGGTACCACAGCTGAACTACTCACAACAATCTTGTTCACATAACGCCACCTAAATGCAAATGACCTGCAATATTGCTGTGCAGATCAGCGCTGTGTAGTGCTTAATTGTTGATGAGGTTAGCTTCTGCTTTGCCTCCTAAATGTGATACAGGGACCGCACACTAAAGTACAAAATCCACCGTGAATAAATGACCTGCAATTTCGCTGTGCAGATCAGCATGTCAAAGTACTTACTGATTTGCCAGTCTGTGCTGGCTTCACCTTCTCATTGTGTCTGCACACATGTCCAAATAACATATAACGCTGCTCCTGCAGACTCCCGTTCACTGCTGCATTTAAGTAGTTGTTTCTCATCTCCAAGGAGAACAAACAGGCACCCGACTCCAACTTCGCTCTTATGCAGCACCGCAATCTGTCTGTGCAGCAAAGCCATCTTCGCAGTTCATTTTCAAAATGGTACAAACTCACAATGTGGATGGCCTCTGTGGGTTCGTGTGAGTGACTCGCCATCTCATCGCCAAAATTCATGTTGTAATCCAAAGACGAGGCATCACAAGAGTAGGTGCAGAGCCAGAATATCGAATCAAGAATATCGAGTTGCACAAATATCAAGTTGCAAATATCGTAGGTCAGAAATATCAGCATACATTTTCTCATGGTCAAGAATGTCGATTTTAGGTAAGTAATATCGATGTTAAAAATATTGAAGTGTTTAATATCGTTTGCAAAAATACAGTTGTTGGAAATATTGTTTATTAATGTTATGTATTTTAGTATATATTTTATATGTATGTGTTGTATGTTTTTTTGTATAAGAATTGTTAGTATTTTTGATATAAGTGTTACATTTTTGGTAGTTATTTTTTTTAATTTGAATTTTGCGTTTTTAGTTCCGTAGCACGTTGTGGGTTTAAAAGAGAATAGGGTGGGAAGTAATTTAATCATATTAAATGTATTGATTATTTTCTATTTATTAATGTTTGTTTTATTGAGATGTTATAGAATTAAATGTGTAAATTAATTTACTATTAATTAATAATTGATTGTAAAATTAATTTAAATTATTTAATTGGTAATTAATTAGGGTAATTGTGTAATTAATTTTAGGTGGGTGTTATGGTGTTTATAGGTGTTAAGTGTGGGGATTAATTTATTTTTAAATGATGAATTAATAATTGGCTAATCCAATTTTACTTAATTAACTGGTAATTAATTATGGTATTTGTGGAATTAATTTTAGGTATTTTAGTGTTTATAGGAGTGAAGGGAGGGAAGTAATTTGTATTTAATTAATATATAGTTGTTAATTAATGTTAATTATTTGATATGTATTTTGGGTAATTGTTTAATTTTTTGGTCTGGTGTTTTTACTTTTAAATGGGTAAAGGATGGGTGTTAAATACATTTTAATCACTTTATTATTAGTTGTTAATAGTAATAGTTTTAAGTTTATAAATACGTTTTAATTGTGTTTTATTATTTAAACGTTTAATTTAGGTGTGTGTTATAGTTATCATAGTGTTAGCGTGTATGTAGTGAATTAATGTTTATTAGTTTTTTTATTAATAATATTTTTAAAATAGATTATTAATTGTTCATTTTGAAAAGAAATTAACTGAAAATGTTGGTGTTTTTTTATTGGTGTGGTGTAATAGGGTAGGAAATACAATAAATACATTTATGTATTAATTTATTTGTAAATGTTTTCTAGTTTAAAATATTTTGTTTTATAAATGTATTTATTTTATATTATACATTATTTGTAGGTTTTTATGTAATTAACCCCTTCTGTGCCACGCCCTTTCACCCTCCTGTGCCGGGCGTTTAATTAGTGGGTGGGGTTCATGACGAGATAGTCTCGTCATGGGCACAGCGCGACCGTGCTCCATGACGAGACTATCTCGTCATGGGCACAGAAGAGGTTAATATAATACTTTTATTGTTTATATATTTAATATATTTGATTTTTTATTTCTAATTATTGTTTATTTTTATGATTATTTAAATAATTTTTAATGTTTTTTTCATTTTGTTTAAACTGTTTTTGGTTTCTTTGCTATCCATCACTTTCCCTACTGTTGCACTCACTGCAGTGGGAATAGTAATTTCTACCCCTCCGCGTTCCAACACTTTCCCTATTGTTGCAGTGTGTGGAGTGGGAATAGCAATTTTTACCCCTCCGCTATCCAATACTTTCCCTACTGTTGCACTCACTGGAGTGGGAATAGTAATTTTACCCCTCCACTATCCCACACTTTCCCTACTGTTGCACTCTTTGAAGTGGGAATAGTCATTTTTTCCTCTCCGCTATCCAACACTTTCCCTACTGTTGCTCTTACTAGAGTTGGAATAAAAATTGTTACCTCTTGGCTATCCATCACTTTTCCTACTGTTGCACTGTTTGGAGTGGGAAAAGTAATTTTTACCCCTCTGTTATCCAACACTTTCCCTACTGTTCCACTGATTGTATTGGGAAATTTAAGTGTAAATATGTTTTAATAGTTTTGTGTTTAGAATTATTACAGAATTGTTTTTTATATTTTAAATTATTGATATATATATTTTATTTATATATAATTTTAAAGATTTAAAATAAATTAAAGATAATAGTTTATTAATTATTTGAAAGTAAATATATTATCTACTGGCGGTCGCCAGTAGATAGTTATAGTTAGGACCGTGTTTCCATAGGAAATCCGCAACATTCTATTTGAAATAACTTTGGCGCCGGTTGACGAATCCTCGCAAAATTTTCAAAATAGGTGGGGTGCTCCGCTCCGCTCCTACCCTGAAAGTCTTGGGGTGATTCGTCAAGCGGGGGCCGAGAAAAGAGGGGGGTCCCAAAACACGATTTCCCCATGCATTTTTCCATAGGGACCTTTAGTCCAAGGTACAGCCCGAACGGCTGAACAGAATTACTTGAAATTTGGCAGAGAGGTAGTCCTCAGGTCAGGGAAGTGCCTTTTGCAGGTCTGGTGTCAATCTGTTCAGTAGTTCCTGAGAAAATCAAAAGTAAAATCATATATATATGTGGGCGGAGCCTAACGACACATCTCATCCTGAGATCTGATTGGCTGTCAGCACTTCATCCAAGAAGTGTTGGCAGCCATCTTGGGACCAATATACATGATAGCACCTCATTAAAAAGCATTGCAGTTAATAGAAGGTTTTAAGACTTTAGTTACATTATAAATCATTTGTTGATGGTACCATACTCATTTTAGGAATTGTGGTATGTTCTAAGGTGATGTCACCATGTGAAAAAGCCTTCTGCTGGGATATCATGATTGAGAGAAAAATATTTTCTCATGCTTTTCCCACAGAGGTTTGGAAGGTGATCTATAAGCTAAACTGAGAGCATATTTTCTGTAAATTCACATTATCTTTCTCAGTCATGTGAGAATGAAGTCTGACATTCTCAGTAAAACATGTACATCCAACAAGGGCAGAGACTGTCAGTTGATTCCTTTGTGTTCTACTGCAGCTTCCCAGAGTGTTCCAAAGAACAAGTAGAGCGCTAACAGTCCTACTTATGATAAACGTATGGCACACCTGAAGCCATCTTGCTTGGATTAAAGTGGTAACGTTTTCCCTGGTGAGCAGTAGCTTTACTACAGTGATCTAATGAGCAAAAAGAGTGCTAACATTCAGAATTTATGGCAAATGTGTGACATATCTGAATACCTTCATGATGGAATCAAAGTAAAAAACTGAAAGCATTTCCTACTGAGGAGACTGCAGTACATGAGGAAATTAGGAAACTTCATAACAAATAAATCTCCCAAAATGGCCACCGGAGACAAAAGAGCCCAAATGTAGCCCAAAATCACCCAGATGTAGCCCAAATATAGCCCAATGACAGAAGTGTGCAAACACTTATTATTTTGTGTTTTTGCAGTGTTATATAGTGCAGACTTGTCAGGTATTGGAGTGCTTTACATGAGCATTGGTTACATCACACAAGAACAAATTCATTTTGGTTGTAGACATGGGGAGACTAAGTGATTTGACCAGAATCACAGAATGTCGAGCTGAAGCAGAAACTCCAACATGGTCCCCAGTTGCAAAGTCTGCAGTTCTGGAAGTAACACCACATCCTCTCCCCTAAATGCAACATTTAATCAAGTGGTCAACTGGATAAAAAAACAAAGATAACAAATAATTTAAAAGTGCTTTGTCGCTATTTGAAAACTCAGAAAATATGTCCTTATTTTAGTCTTTTAGAGCACTAACCATAATTTTGATGCCAATAAGACCCTCTCATATATGTAATTTCTAAAGGAAATGCTCTAGGTATTACAGTTTTGATTACATCAAGATGACGTCAGGCGTTCCACACTTTTGTAATAAATATAGAATGTTAGCAATCTAGTTGTTCATTAGGATACTGTTGAGAGGCAGAGGCCAGGGGCACGGACTCTGAAAATTGAAGGCAGGTAGGAGGGTGCAAAGGCAATAATTTAACCACACTGAGCAGGCAGGAAGGGCTGTGGCAGCACAACAGACTATGGAGGGCAGTGGAAAGGGGGGCAGGGGCAACAAACCAACAATACAGGACTTGCAAGAGAGGCTGTGGCAATGTAATAGACCATTGTGGGCAGAAGGAAGAGGCAAT
The DNA here is from genome assembly GCF_964204655.1 of Triturus cristatus. NCBI lineage: Eukaryota > Metazoa > Chordata > Amphibia > Caudata > Salamandridae > Triturus > Triturus cristatus. The sequence goes on along the minus strand of NC_140583.1, from coordinate 1,150,330,636 downwards.
GGTAGTACAACCATACATGCCAACAGACCCGATTCAGCCAGGAAACGTCCAATGTTTTTAAGCTCAAATGGGTTTTATTTGATCTGTCTCCTGTCTACAATCTCCTCTTTTTCAATGTAACTCAAAGAGGAAAATCAATACCCCAGTTTTTTTTCAAAATCTCCCTCTTACCAAGTTCAAAATGTTCGCAAGTATGGTACATTGGATCATGGAAGGAAATGGGGTAGGGACATGGACTTGGATAACAGAGGACAGGAGGTACATGGAGAGGTGCACCAAACTGACCCTGCAGGGCAGGCATCAGGGTTTGCAGCAGCACAATACACCACACAGGGCATGCGGGACGGGAGTGCAGCACAACAATCCATAGAAAGCAAGAGGGAGGGGACAGGACCATGCACATGGACAACAGAGAACAGAGGGGCAAGAGGCAATGGTAGCTAGCTGACCATAATGGACAGACAGGAGAGAAAGCTGCAGCATAACAGACCATAAAGGGCAGGAGGGACGGATCAGGGGCATTACAATGGAACAGACAAGCCAGGAGGGAGGGGGTAGAGGTCTGCACATGTAAACAGAGGGCTGGGGGCAAGGGGGCAGGGCAGGAGCAGCAAGATAGCCATGGAGGTCAGGCAGGATGGGCACTAGAAGCAAAACACACCATGAAGAGCAACAGTGAGACTGTGATGGCATACACACAGACCATGGAGGGAAGGCGGGAGGGGTCAGGGGCAGCTAACTGACCACACAGGGAAGGTGGGAGGGGCCATGTCAGCACAGAAGACCATGCATGGCAAGTGGGAGGGTTAGTGGCAGCACAATGGCTATGATGGGCAAGAAGGAGGGTGCAGGGGCATGCACAAAGGACGATGGAGGATAGAAGGGAGGGTCAGGACCTGTGCACAGACAAAGTTCAGGGGAAGGGGCCCCACAACAGACCGCACGGGGCAGGCAGGAGGAGCAGTTGCAGCACAACAGACCAGGGAGGGCAGAAGGGTGTGGCAGTACAATGGACCATGTGGACAGGAGGAAGAGGATAGGGGCATGGCATGTGGACAGGCAGGGTGGAGGTGGCAGGGACAGGTTACAGTCATCTGACAATGCTAGGCAGGTGGGAGGGGAGTGGCAGCTCAACAGAACACTCAGAGTAGATAGGAGTGGCAGGTCCATGGAACATGGTGGGCAAAAAGGATGGAGCAGGGGCATGCACAAAGACATCGGAGGGCAGGGGGAAGGAGAATAGGGGCAGCAAGCTAAGCACAGAGTTTAAGCAGGAGGTCAATGATGGGACATAGAATTGGGCAATGGAGGACAGGAGGAGTGGACTGGTACATCATACTAAATTGAGGGCAGTGGCAGCACATCAGACCATGCATGGCAGGAGGGAGGAGGCTAGTCCATGGATTCACACAACAGAGGATAGGGAGGAGGGGGATGGGGCAGCAAGCTAACTGTTCAGAGAAGGCGGGTATTAGGAACTTTATTGTTTTTAAAACGTGTGTCTGTGCGAACTACTTAAAATATGAACAAGTATGCAGCATAATCTCACTTTTATTCAGGAAGAAGAGGACGTTTGTGACTGTGACTCCGGGCTCACTTGGCAGAAACACCCCCTGACCCTCCACACCCTATCGCAAAATGTAATGCCCGTGAAAAGGGTAGGTGAACACAGTGTTATATAGAACTTAGTCCTGAGAGCACGATTGAAAATGAAAACTAGATATAGTGTATGGTATAAACTATGCACCAAAAAGTGTGATATAAGATGAACCGGGCGTGAAATATAATATGCAATACATTGTGCGCAATGACAGATTCATTGGAGAGCGCGAGATAGCACAGGCACTAGCGCGTGCTATGCGATATGCGCCTTGGAGTGTAATATGCACAGGGCAGTGTTGTGTAACCTAACTAGTCTCTAAAGTTGTAATATAAAATATGTGCTGGGGAGTGTAACGTTGCATATGCACTGTGACAAAGATATGGATCCCAGATTGTAATATGTATGGCATAGCACTGTGCGTTATAACATAGGCATCGAGGAAGTCACGTTAGATGGGGCAATATAACCCGTGCGAAGACAAGTGTGGCATGACATATTCACGGGGTGGTGTTACAGTGCACATGGGCTAGAGAGTGTCATAGCATATGCACTAGCTAGTGGAATACAACACAGAGGTGTGTGGCACTCAGCAGGCAATGGTGGGTGTAACACAGCATTGGGCTCTGCCAGGAGCGCGCTGTGACTCTCAAGTAATGTTCGTCCCCTTTCCAGAGAGTAAAATAACAAGTATTACACATCCGGCAGTGGGTGTGTGTTTTATTAATCGTGAGGGGGGTTTCTTGCATAGTTTTGGTCAAATTCCCTTTGAATGGCTTGGTGTGCATGTGTATTAAATGTGCCCGTCAATAGCTACCCATGTTTGTATAAATAAACGACAAGGGTATCTACCGGGATTAGGCTCGGTAGGGCATCAGACATGTCAGAGCTTCACTAGTGGTGTAAATACATTCCACGTGGATTCATTGTATGCATAGTCGCCTTTTAATGAATATCACGCAAATCGTCATGGTGATAGGTACGTACGGTTTGTCCAGCATGTCCTAGGAGTGTCTATAAATATATATTTTTTTAAAATAATAAAAAACAGTAGCCGGCCCTGGGGATTGGGGTCAAAAAAATATAATTAGGAGACAGGCCCTGGGGGATGGGGTCATCAGGGCCAATAAATTAGAATAAGAAGGGGAACCACACAGCCCCCCTTCTTAAAAAATTAAAATAAATAAAAGACTGGCATCGTCCCAGAGGCGACGCCCCCTCCTTGCAGCACTCTGCAAACGCGCCCACTGGCGAGTTGTAAGTTGGGGAATTGATTCCTCTTCAATACTGAGGGTCCCTGAGGGCCAACTAGCCCAACAGGCATCTCCAGTATGCGCCAGGGAGCTGCGCTGCAGACAGGTGTTCTGAGACCCTTTTTACACCTCTCTGCAACGCAGCTCTGTGGCGCTTACTGGAGGTACCTAGTGGTCTAGTTTGACCCTAGGGACCCTTAGGATTCAAGGGGACTTAATCTCTCAACTTAGAACAGCCACAGGGCGCGTTTAAACAGTGGTGAAGGGAGGGGACGGGGCCTGAGGTGACGTATGCAAACACGCACTATGGCACGTTTTAAATTGGGGATATAATTTCCATTCAATACTGAGGGCCCCTGGGGGCTAACTAGCCCACCAAGTGCTTCCAGTAAGCGCCACTGAGCTGCATTGCAGAGAGGTGGTCCAGGCCGTGCCACTTTTTACACCTCTCTGCAACGCAGCTCTGTGGCACTTACTGGAGGTACCTAGTGGGCTAGTTGGACCCTAGGGACCCTCAGGATTCAAATGAACTTAATCTCCCAACTAAAAACGGACACAGGGCGTGTTTACACAGTGGTGAAGGGAGGGGACGAGGCCTGAGTTAACGTGTGCAAAAACGCCCTGTGGCCTGTTTTAAGAGGTAGTTTTAATCCCCCTGCCCTATTATATACTAGGGGCTTACAGAGGAGGTCATGCTAATCACAGGGGGACCCCAACGCATAATGTTCCCTAGTGTATGTAGGTGTTTTCACTGTATTCTAAGTGTCTTTTAACATAGCACTGGCTCTAGGACTGGTTAGTTACCACCAGTATCCGTCTGAAAAAGTTGAGGGTACAGGATGATTTTGCAACAAGGCTTCTTTCTGCTCTTCTTTTTGTTCTTTCTGCACGTTATCCTTCTTCCTGCACTTTTCTTCGTCTTTGAGGACTTCTGTTGCTTCTTTCTGCACTTCTTTTTTTTCTTTCTGTGCATTTTTTCTTCTTTCTTCACATGTCCTATCTCTGTAGGCACAGTTAGAAATTAGCATTTAAAAAACCTTTGAAATTCACAGAAAAAACTTTAGGTTTCAGGTACGTTATAGTTAGGAATTCGCATTTAAAAAACCTCAGAAATTCACTGAAATTACCATAGGTTTCAGGGGTGTTATAGTTAGCTGGACTTTTCACTTGTACAAAACCATTGAAATTCCCCCGTTATAGTTAGTTCAGCTAACTATAACTCACGCGCCCGCAATGCACTGCTGATGACGTCACATATTACATCACTCATGACATGGTCAGTGACATCACTCATGACATCTCAAATGACATCACTGATGACATCACTGATGACATCATCCTTGTGATAGAGTGGCAGACCTCCTCTCACCCTAATATAACCTTTGATACACACATTCAAAAATAGAGACTACAATTTTCAAAACAATGGACATACCAATACCAGTTACAACAACCTCTTCAGTAATTCTAAGATCAACATACACATCCACTCATTCACCAACAGTCCTATACAGTCACTCATACATGTACTCACTCATCATATGTACTCATACCCCTATACATCCTGTTACACAATGCCACTCATCCATAGAGTTACTCACACACATAGTCACTCATGCTAATAAAGAATCAAACATACATTTACTTGCATATACAGTTATACACACACCACCACACTTACTTCTACGGAAACTTACACATACTTAGTCTTTTAAACAATCACTTATAGAAACACATACTTATTCATACAGGAACTCTTTCAATCTCTCACTCTCACATATACTCACTTATATACACCAATAGTCACATATACTAGTTTAAAACATATGTAGTTACTCATTAAGACACTATTGAGACAGTCATTCACTCACTAACACACCCATACACACACTCATCCACCCATACAGTCCTGCACACATGCTGTCTTCAACACATACAAACAGTGAGTCACTCATTCATGCAACTATGCACTACGTAATACCCCCACCGAACCATACAGACACTCAGACACTCAAACTGATACTCAAAAAACCAACTAATAACCTATATAGATACCCATGTAGCTACTCACCAGCCACTTATACACAAAGTGAGAGACTGATACAGATATTTACATATTTAAACATTACTCACTAAGCCATGTATTCACTATGATACACTTAATCAGTCAGTTACACAATCAATTTTTCAAAAACAAATCATCCATTTAGACACTTATATACCCATTTATTCTTCCATCGACCTTGAGATATACATATATAAAACATATTTAATTTTCAGAAAAACACACATTCACTGGATGATGTCATCAGTGATGTCATTTGAGATGTCATCAGTGATGTCATGAGGGATGTCACTGACCATGTCATGAGTGATGTAATATGTGACGTCATCAGCAGTGCATTGCGGGCGCGCGAGTTATAGTTAGCTGAACTAACTATAACGGGGGAATTTCAATGGTTTTGTACAAGTGAAAAGTCCAGCTAACTATAACACCCCTAAAACCTATGGTTTTTTCAGTGAATATATATATGTATAAATTATTATGTTTGTGTGTTTATTTGTTTTTTATTTAGTTTATCAGTTGGTCGATTTCGTAAGAATGTATATTAAATGTAATTTATTTATGTAAAATTAATATTAATATTCAATATATTGAATACATATTATTGTATTGTGTGTGTATATATATATATATATATATATATATATATATATATATATATATTTAAATAAGTATTTTTTATATTCATTTTTTACATCGATATTTTTGTAGTCCATATATTTTTTCCGCTATTTAGAACATCGATATTTATGTCCATGATTTTATACCTGTGAGCCACAAGAGTACAAGGAAAATGTCTTTATTCCATATGTAGTTGCGTTGGCGAGCCATCAGCAACTCTCTTCCACTCGAGCTGCCATAACTGTCCCTTCACCAAACCCTTCTTCGAGCATGGAACCCAAGTACTGGATTCCATGCTCAACATTGTACTCAGGTCAAAGAGGTGAATACTACAGACTGTTTGTCGCGTTTGCCCGTGCAAGGTGATGATGCCACTGATGATGACTGTTTTTTGGATGAATGTATGGTTGCTGTCATTGAGAAATTGAATGTTCTGATTCAGCAATCTCACCTGATGAGTTGAACAGGGAATGTTTGATAGATACAAAATACCAAGAGATAACTGGACATGTTAATAGGAGCTCTTTTTAAACATACCGGATGTTTCTAGGAATAGCAAGGATTTTTCCCATGTATTACCAGAATTAAGGTGAAATCTGTAATTATTCTAAGAGGAAATTTGTTTGTACACCCTGAGACTTTGAGAATGAGATTAGTAAAAATGGCTCATGAAGGACAATTAGGTTTGACTGCCATGAAAAAAGGTTTGAGTAGTCATTACTTGTATCCAGGCATGGACACCACAGTGGATACACACGTATAAATAAGTCATGAGTGTCTGGTGTCTGATAAGAGTTGGCACTTCACCAAGACGCCACTGGTGTGTATTGAAATGCCTGATCAATCAAGGGATAAATTTGCCTTCGATTTATTGGGACCATTTAGGTATTTACCAATGGACCAGAGATATTTTATTGTCCAGAATTATAATTTTTTTAAGTGAATTCATATCAAGGATGTGAGTGATATTACAACTTATGCTACTGTTGAGTTTTTGGATAAGGTATTTTTAATCGAAGGTATATCTAAGACCCTAGTCTCAGATAATGGTACACAGCTGGTATCCATGAAAATTTGTGATTTTGTTTGTAGGAACTGTGTTAATCACTACAGAGTTGTTCTCTATTCTCCACACTCTAATGGTCTTGTGAAAAGGACAAACAGGGTAATTAAAAAAGGTGTATTATTTAAGGCAAAAAATAAATTGTTATCACAATACTCCTCACTCAACAACTGGTGAGAATCCATTTGAATTACTTAGGAAAAGGGTTAGATTTTCTCTATCATACACACCAGGTACTTGTTCTGTGTGGTATATTAACATATGATGGTCCTGACATCCTTGGCACGGTTTTCACCCAACTTTTTGCCTTCAATTATCCTATTTTTGCTGCCTTTGTTTGCTGGCCTTAGAACACTGCACAATTTACCACTGCTAATCAGTGCTAAAGTGCTTGTGCTCGCTCCCTAGAACATGGCAACACTAGCTTTCACCCAATTGTCACATTTAATTACTTGCAAATTCCTAGTTAAGTGGTAATACCTGTACCCTGCACCTACAAATTAAATGCTACTAGAGGGCATGCAGCACCTATTGTGCCACCCACTTGAGTAGCAATTTTAAACAGGTCTCAAGCCTGCCACTGGAACCTGGGTGCAGTTTTAAGCTGCCATTTCGACCTGGCAAAATAAACCATTTGCCAGCCCTAAACCTTCCTTTTCATTACATATAAGTCACCCATATGTACCCAGAGGGCAGGGCGCAGTGTATTTAAAAAGCTGGATATGTGGTTTGAATGTCCTATTAGGGAAAAACTCTCAAATTAGTTTTTCACTACTGCAAGGCCTACCTCTCCCGTAGGATGACATTGGGTTATCTTAATACATTTAACAAGTGATACCTTTCAATTGAGTGCCAGTAGGAAGTTGACTTTGGTCTGTAAAGAATTGCAATTTAAACTCCTCTTTAATGGTAACGTTGGATTTCAAGTCACAGTTCAGAAATGTCACTTATAGAAACTTGGCATTTTCTTGTCCATTCATGTAGTGCCTGCAGTCTGTATCCTAAGTCACGTGACTAGGTGAAGCTGGCAGCTGGTCTTTGTGTATTGCTCCCAGACAGTGAGACAAAGGGGGAATAAGTGTTGGCAGGATGGGCCATCTCTGACTTGTTGGGGGTGGAGAGGTAGCTGTCACCTACTACACTTGCACAACACAAAGACTCTGCCTCCACACACATACAAAGGGTTTCACACTGTTCTTTTGTGTCCCCAGACAAGCTGGGGCCAGGGCAGGGAGGCAGGGAATTCCAGACACCTCTGTAGGGGGAGGACTCTAGACGCTTTTACCACTTCAAAGTGGGTACTGGGTATAAACAGTGGACCCTCAGACCCAAGTCTTCAGTACACATCTGGACCTGTGGAAGTAGGTCTGATATGCTGCTCTGCCGCAAGAAAGACTGCTCCTTTGCTGCCTGAGTGAGAAGGACTGGACCTGCATCATGAACCCAGAACCACCACAGTGACAGCAAGGGCAAGTTGGCTGGCCTCCTGAAAAGAGCCTCAAGGACAAAAAAAGCTTCAACCACCCTGAACCCTGCACCTGTACTCTGCCTGCTGTGAGTGCCACCCCAATCCTGGACTGTTGGAAGTTGGCCTGAAAGTGCTCTGTCATCACAACCGTGATCCTAGCAGAACCGGCGCAGAATGATGCATCACCTCGCAGCTCTGCAGCAGAACCACCTTTGCCATGCATCCCCAAAGCAGGAAATTGCAGCTCTTTGAAATCTCCACTGTGCAACACATCCTTGGTGCAGGAGCCTGCATCACAGCCCCAGCGCTCCTTTGAAATGCAACGCATGCTGCATCCTCAACACAGGACCTCACATTGCAGCTTGCAGCTCCTCTGAACCGTTGCTGGGCGATGCATCCTCAACGCAGGACCTCACAATGCGCCCCCTGCAGCTTCTTTGAGCCACAGCTACGCGATGCATCCTTGACGGGGAACCTCATAACGCTCCACAACCAGGATTTACGGTACTTCGTTCAGTGAGCTTAAATTGATCCTTGTATCCGGCCCACACTTCAATTGGAGTCAGCTTGAACTTTTGACTTTGTACCAGCCCAAAACGACAGATAACTACAGTTGGCGCTTTGTGCTTTTAAGCACCAATTTTACCTAAATCTTTCAAATTGCATATCTCCGGTTCCACTCATTGGATTTTTGTCATGTTGCAGTCAAAAATGTATTAAAGTCTACTCTATTTTCCAAAACTGATGTGGAATCTTTTTGTGTGTGGTGTTTTCACTTTATCACTGTTTGCATGCTGCATAAATACTTTACACTTTGCTTCTATGTTAAGCCTAACTCCTTTTGTGCCAAACTACCAGAGGGTTAAGCACAGATTAATTTGGGAAGTGCTTGTGTTACACCCTGATAAGAACTGCGGTTGCTGCTTGAGTAGGGTTTCACTCCCCTCAACCAATAACCCAATTTTCTACTATATATATATTACTGTATTATATTTAAATTAACTAGAAATAAGGTGACTTAAGTTACACATGCTTCTTAAAAGTGCTTTTTAGTCCTCAAGTGCTGCTGTTTATTTCCATAAGTAGTGAAAGCCCTTGGTGCCTCTGCGTGTTCCTTTGGGATTTTGGTAACTGACTTGTGGGACTATGGAAACCAGACAAAAGGCTGCGAATAAGGTAGATTCACAGTCATCAGACACTTTAGCTCTCATTCATGTGAAACAGATAGTTTTCTCTTTTGTTAATACGTTTATAATATCCCTGGAATGGGCTGAGAACAGTCTCTTTTTATAGGTTTTTGAGGTCTCCTTCACTAAGCAGGCAAGGTATTAGTACGTCATGCTTTTTTATGCTGTATGTGATTGGACAATGTAGAGTTTTTTTACACTTGTTTACAGCTCTATTAGTTCTAAATTATTAGATAATTGCCCTATATAAACTTATTTACAAACCATAACATCCCTGATATCCTTTGATTTGATCCTACTATTCACTTCCAGAGCTAAAGTTGTGCCGGATGTTGTCAGTCAACTGTAAAGATAATCTACTGTAAAGCATTTGCTCTCTTTACAGTGCTGAGTTGTCTAGAAAGAAAACATTAGCAAAGCCAATTGTTTTTTATGGGGTATACATTTGGGCTTTGCCAATGCTGGCCTACCTTCTCAGGACATACAAAGGCATTGTTACTGACACTCATAAATCACACTATTGCTATTACATTGGCCTTGAAACATGGATGCCTTGCTTGAGGAGTATGTGTGAAGTCACCTGGGTATTGATGTAATGAATATTGAGATAGTGACCTGGGTATGATTTCAAGCCTGAGGGCAAGAAACCCGCCCTTTTCGTGTTGCAAAATTTGACTTTTATATTATTTAAGGGAACCTCAAAAATCTCTGTGAATTAGATAGACAGATAGTTAATTTTATATTGCACAATTAATTAAAACCATTGCAATGAGACCACATATAAATATACAATATACAATTTTGTTGCCCTATTGAACAGGATAAAAAGACAAGTTGTTTCAATCAAGTATGCAAAAATTAAGAAAATGGAATCCCCATTTTGGTTACTATAAACATAAAAACCTTAAAGGAGTTCATAAGGTGTCCCAGTTTTACAAGTTAGAATTCTATATGATGGGAGAGTCCAGAGAAGCCCTTATTGTCATCAAATATTTCATGAACCAGGCCGCCAGCTGCGCTGATTCACCTTTCATACACTCAACTAAAGAAGCGTGACATGTTCTTATATTTAAAATACGCCGAATTGGACGGAGCCAGTATATTCTCAATGGACGCAATTTCTCGCAAATGCACAATTTGTGAATTAGTGATTCCTCTGCTGCTCCGCAGGCTCGACACTTAGTAGCTTCGGACTCTTTATATCCTTGCCCTTATTTGTCTGCCAATAGTAGGATCAGGCCGAACCACAACCTCATTAGTTGTCGCTTTAGCATTGGTTTTAAAGGAGAGGACAGGTAATATGGCAAAGACACATTGGCATAGAGAGTCGAGGCCCAGCTTCCATGCTTTAACTGTTTAAGTGTTTGCATATCACAGTCGGCAGACAGTAACTTTGCCTGTTTTGTTAAAAGTCTTGAGGCCGCTGTTGTGGATATTGAGGCTGACTATATTTCCTTTACATCCAATACCTCAACACAATGAGCTAGATATTCATACCATGTGGACCCTTGGATGTTTATCATTGTCTAGATATGTCGTTTCAAGTTGTTTTCACAAGCTTGTTTAGCCTTATAGACAATATGCAATAAATCACGCCTTCAGGATCCACTTTTGGGAAGAGAGATTGAATTGTCTCCGAATTTGAGCATGAGCAGTGTAAGTCGGCAAGAAAAAAACTTTACGGAAGCAGGCCGACTGTGCGTTATCCAGCCACGTGGTCATCTTGTCTTTGAAGGCTATTGCTCCATGAGCTACTGATGGTAGGAATGTTGCCCCCATTAATCTGATTAGGGGAGTAAGATCAGGGGAGCTCATGGTTTTCTTTGCTCTGCAAAAAATGCCTTCCAAAGATTAAGCATTACCTTACATTGCAGTAATGTGTGCGGCGGTCTGTCCTTTGTGATCGATCCACACACCTAAATACTTATAGATGGTCACAATCTCAATGGGTTTATCTTCGATGTTCCATACACCCTTCCTTTTTAATTGTTGCAAAATTATAATTGCCTTTGTTTTTGCTGTATTCAGTTTTAGATTGCTCTCTCTACAATATAGCGATAATACCGTTAGCAGCCGCTGCAGACCAAACTGGGTTTGGTTGAGCAATATCGTGTCGTCCGCATATTGGAGTGATTGGATTTTGGTACCGGCTATTTGGGGGGGTAAATGCTCGTGCTACAGCCAGCCGTTTCGGTAAATCTGCCAGATATAGATTGAAAAGCATTGGGTCCAACAGACAACCTTGCATCTAAGCCCTTATTAGTGTGAATTTTTTGGGTGGTAGAACAAGTGGTTGTAACTCTGATCTCAACCCATGTGTCTGAATTTATTTCATCCATAGTCGCTGATGGGAGACACTGTCAAAGGCAGTTTGAAAATCAATGTAAGCAGTGTACAGGGCCCTGCCTTTTCTTGCCAGTGTTGTTTCAATCAGGTTGGAAATGCAAATCAAGTTGTCTTCAATGGGTGAACCCTTTTGGAACCCTGTTTGCATGTAAGGGATCAGTAGAATTCCTTTGGTTCCGACTAATATGGCGCGAAACTTGGGAGTTATATTTGGCGCCAATTTGTCTTTGGAGTTGCAAGTGAATAAGACGGTGGGATGTTGCTTCGGTCTGATCAGGGCTTTGAGAAAGATTCTCCCACTGCTTCCAAATTCGGTCAAAGCCTTAATAGTACAAGGCGTAATTTTAACTAGACTTGATTATTGTAACGCCCGACTGTTGGAGTCACCTAAGTATTTGGTCCAACGCGGGCAACGCGTTCAAAATGCGGCGGCAAAATTGGCGTTGTCCAGACCACGAGACTCCTCTGCATCAGTGAGTTTGGCCGAGTTACACTGGCTGTCAGTACTGCAAAGAATACACTTGAAATCCCTATGCATAGTGTTTAAGGCTTTGCAGGGTGCTGGTCCAAAGCCGTTGCACAAGAAACTGGCCTGGTATACTCCTACTCAGCGACTTCGCTCCTCTTCTGCCTGTTTAGCAAAGGTCTCCAGATTTAAAAAAGCTAGACCTGGAGGGAGTGCTTTTAGTCTTGCAGCTGCAAGGTTATGGAATGAGCTACCATTGGAAATTAGACAGTGTAATAACTTATTTTTGTTTAGGAAACAAATTAAAACTTGGCTGTTCCCTTGAAAATTATCCTGTTGTTTCTCTCCACTTCACATTTTGATGGCGGCGTTTTGTACTACAGCGCCAGGGTACCCCTAGGGTGATTGTTGCGCTCTATAAATACTGTATACAATACAATACAATACAATGCTAGCATAGCACTTCCCGTCCACATCTAGGAGCCTGATCATTTTATAGTTTTCCGGGGTGGATCTTGAGCCTTTTTTATGTATAGGAACAAGCAGGGATCCTCTCCACGACTCCGGGATACTTCTTCCCAACCTAAACTCCTGGAATAGAGCCACCATGATCTTAGCCCACTTATCTGCCATCCCTTTGAAAACCATGGGGAGATTTCATTGGGTCTGGAGCCCCTCCAGAGCACATTTTTTTAATGAGATGCAGGACTTTACCCGATGTAATTTCCTTTTGGCCGCCAGATTGGGCCAGCGACTCCGGACTCAATTACTTGTTGTTAAAATATCTCATGGGGGGAGTTATACCAATATGACTGGATGTCTCCACATAGAGTACTTCAATATAGTTTTCCCAAATTGTAGGTGAAATGTTTGTAGTTGTAGGGCAGCTGGTGGGCCAGCAGCATTTATTCATCCAGTTCCAAAAGAGCTTCTGGTCTCATGAGCATTACTCCAGTGGTTTTCTTCCATCATTCTGATGTACGAAAATCTCGCTTTTCTATATTCACGGCGGATGTCTTTACACTTGGCTTTAAGGAATGTATGTCCCGACACCTCCTTTGTGGTTTCATGCAGAAGATTTTGTTATTTTTGTTTTTGTTTCACAAGACAATCATTTGCTCTGGGGGGGTCAGGTGGACCTTGAGTTGGACAGTGTTGTTAATTTATCCCTTGTATCTTCCAAAAGGAGTTCCCATGAAATACTTGATTGCGATTTGCAGTTATCCGGGATTTCTTTATTCAACAAAGATTTCACTTCTAGGTTGATTTTTTTTTGGGCCTCTGTTATCCACCTAATTTTATTCATCAGTTCACACTTTTCCTCCTTGCCGATGAGTTTAATTCTAGGACGTCGACATTGCGGGGCTGTTATGCCACAGGAAATTATCGCGAGGTCACTTGCCACGGTAGGTGTTACCAAGAAATCCTGAATTACATGGAAGTGGGCGATCGAGATCCAGATATAGTCTAATGTAACCAATCTATAATTTGAGAGATGGGTGTAGGCTGCAGGAGAGTCAGTGGCAGCTCTGCCATTTAGGATCCGGAGACCCAGGTGATTAAGGAAGGCTGGGAGTTTGAGGCCATGATTGTCTTTCCGTTGGAATGGCTGTTTATATCTGGGATGTCCCAGGCGGAATCATCCAGGGCTACTAGGGAAGAATTTAGATCAGAGGCCATTAAGTTACCATTAATGTCACCCATTAACATTCATAAGCCATCTGGGCACTGGAAGTGAAGCTCACTTAATGTTGGTAGCATTCTGCTTAGTGTTTCTTTTCGTTTGCACTAAGAGGGATGGAGGTATAATCAGCCAAGAATCATGGTTTGATCAGACTGTGCTGGCTGGACTATTTGTTGCCACTTTGCTTTAATGAAAACATAATCTCCTAATTAGAAGAAATGAATGGATATATAATAAATTGTACCACAGGGGATAAATCAATACACTTCCTTTCACCACCATTTGTCTATTATTGTAGAGCTATAATATCCCCAGTGGTACAACTTACCACACATGCAGCAAACCCAACAGCATTTAAGTGAACCAGTGTCAAATAAAGGTGTATAGGATATTGGACACTTAGGCAATTTGCAGCTTTTGGAGATTGCTGGTTGTGCTGGCATGTGATCAAGAGGATTGTGAACAGATGCTGTGTTCAATGGTAGGAGTAATTGGCATGCATGTTGACCAATGATGGCCTTCAAATATTGTGCAGAAAAAGAGATACAACATCTAGAGGAGACGGTAGGATGGGTATAGCTTTCAATACACACCTTCATATTAGGTGTTTGCTCATGGATGAGACAAATTGAAAGAAGCAAAAGTTCATGTGCCTTTATAGTAAGCAGGTAGTCTAAAAAGTCATGATTTGCAAGTCGAAAACATGAAGGTTTTAATGGGCTATTGGAATGCTAGATGGATGTTCTGGATTCTTAACCTGTTAGCTCAAAGATTTGGCCTCTATACATAGAATTATGCACTCCAGGGGCGACATTTGACATTTGTGAAGTGTCAAATCACAATGTATAGCTCAGTACTGGCAAGACGCCGCAGCATCTTGGATAGCAACATAGGTCAAATAGAATGGGGGTGCAACACACAATAAATAGGGACTTAACAACTATGGGTTAATGACAGAAAATAGTATACAAGACAGGATATGTGGCCTGATGAATTGAAACTTGAAATTGTCTTTCACTTCAGCTATCCATTGCCTTAAGCACTGCCTGCACTCACCCAGACCTGGATGTCCAGCAGTTATCTAAGCCCAATCACACCAAGACAAAATTCCTATTACTTGCCAAGAAAAACAAGCAAGAAATAGTATAAACCTGGCTTACTGATGTAAATCTTGAAGTCTACAAACCGCAAATTTCACCCACTGCACATCACTTGGATTCACACAGCAACATCACTCTGAAGGAAGATATTGACAGGAAAACAAAGACAGCCTAGTACCAGCTCCCTTTACTGAAGAAAGTGAAACTATTTCTCCAGGAAAGTAACTTCAAAACTGCTGTTAAAGTCCATGTATTATCACATCTAGATGGTGGAAACGCACATATTATCAAAACTAGATGGCTGAAAAGGCTTGCTTCATGGCCTCCCTGATCCCACACTGGCACCTCATTAAGGGCATTCTACATGCTTCAGAACTGCAGTTCAAGCCCTTGTATTGCCACATCTGGATGGTAGAAATGCCCTGCTGCATGACTTCCCTGACTTCACACTAGTTCTCCCTTAGTGGTGTCCTAAAGGCTACAACAGTTCTCATTCAGGACCGGAATAAACATCATGAATTCACCCGATCCTGATGGAACTCCACAGGCCCCTTTTGTAAGTTCACACCAACTTCAAAAGCAGCATCATTATTTAGAAAGCTATCACAGCCTGGCCCACACCTATCTGGCAGACAAGCTCACCACCTCTGGTGGCTCTCAGCACACCCTTAGCAAGTACACTATCAGACTGGAAACAAAGTAGTGTAAAACATGATAGCAAGCCTTTTCATATTCCCATATCCTTCAGAACTGCCTAAACCTGCACCAATTCAAGAAAGAGATGAACGGAATCATTTTAATGTTGTAACAGGCCTCAAACCAGCTAAGTCTCCAGTCACTGATTGACTGCATCCTTGCCTTGGTTCTCGTACAGGGCCCCTGTGCATTTTAGCTATGTTCACAATATACCCACAAGGGCTCTTTTTTAATGGAATAATGCATCAAAAAGAGTCCTAAAGAAGACTCTATACTGGAAGTGATTCTTCAGAGTGAAGTAAATTCTTCAAGAAGCAAAACTGACAACTCCAGTCCAAATGCTGGTTCGATATTATTTAAACAGAGTTATCTCCATGCTGAGAGACATCCATGAGATTCATTTGGCATCCCTGAAGTGCATCCTGCATGCAGCATTTTGACTTTTCATAGATCATTTGGGAAGCAGTTACGCTGGCCACAATCCACAACTTACAATAAAAAGAAAGATCTCCTGTGGCCTGTGATCGACTTATGACCCACAGTATCACCCCAATGAAATCCAATAAAGGTGGAAGGAGAACATGAAACGAAAAGATTTCTAATATGCCTCAAAGTTGTGTAACAGTGGTGTGTAAAATGTATTGCATCTGCTTTGCTGGTGATGTTTTGTATACAGGTTTTAGTGTTGGCACATCCATACTTGTCCGTTAGCTGGATCTGTCTTGATAACATGTGGCACACAAGAAACCACATGTGGCACACATCCGTGTGTCCCAGGGATTCACACCCAGACCAGGTGTCTGCCCGTATCATGAGGAGGCCAGGCTTGTCAGTAGTGTATCCACATGCTAGCACGGGGGTCCTGCGACAGGTGATTGGTATCTGACTTTGGGGTAGCAAAGTCTCCTGCAACAGCCTCAGTTGCTTACCTGGTAGGTTCCAGGGTGATTGATGTTCAAGTGACTATGAGACAGGCATAGCCTGAGGATGAAGCTGGGGCACAAGGTGCATTTAAAGAGTTGATGATCAATGTTGCCTGCAATTCACCATCGCTTCTGTCTTTATAGACGAGTAAACTGAGTGATCCACGCAGACAGTCAAAGGAAACCTTTGGAAAGTTCCCCACCTGCAATTGCAAGAGAAGTGGGAAGAAGGAAGCATCGCCTGCACAGTGAGACAGCCTAACATCCCATCAGGCTTCCCTTCTTGGATACAACCCCCAGTTAAAAAAAGTTCCATGGCGCTTGGACTGGGAGCCCCACCGCAGTACCAGATGGGTAAGCTGTTCCATACTCAACAGAAGCAACCTGGTCTGCCATGGCCCACCTGGGAGGGCACATATCATATTTGCCCCGACAGGACCACCCAAGTCTTCAACTCCTTTCCCAGTCACATGGGACTGAGCAACCATGCCCCTGGCACCAAAGGAGGGCACCTCCACCTGCAAATCATGCATCCAACATCCACCACGGCAGGCAGGAGCCAGGCCTTGACCCCAGCGTGTTGAGAGTTACCTCTCAAAGAGGCAACCCTAAGCCTTTCTGTTCGGCTGGACTTCTCTGCCTTGAGGATGCACAAATGCAGAAGAGCTGGGACTCCACTGACATTGGCTCATGCAATGCTTCTATGTGAGACGTGCCTCCTCCATTTTATTTATCCACACAAATCATTCTTCTTGCTGGGTGGTAATTTTCGAAATCATTCTTTATTGATATATTTTCTTATAAATCCAATTTCCAGAATATAAAACCAAATTTATGAAAAGATCCTGCACAACCGACACGTGTTTCGCCCTACAATGTCAGTCGGACCAGGGCTTTTTCAAGGCTGAAATAAAGGATCAGACCACAATGTCTATAATATTTTTGAAAAAAAGGGGAAAGGAAAAACAGAGAGTGGGAAAAGATATACAAGGGTGCAGAGAAAAGGATAGAAAGGGAGAAAGGAGTGAGACACTTCACCATAGAATTATGTGGAGTTAGTGAACTGTCACGGTGGTTAGGTATTGTGCACTATCTCATCTATTTTAATATTGAAATGTGCTATATAGTGGTGATTAAAAATTTAACCAAAAAGTTAAAAATAAAAATTGTTATATTCTGGTGCTGTTATTAAATGCATAGTTTATATAAATAAATACGCAGGTGACTCTAGTTCTGAACTTTGTAGATGCTGCTGACAGAGAGGTCACCCGAAATTGTGGAACTAATTCAAAAAGTGGTGAAAGGAACCACAAGATTAATTCATTAGACAGTAATTACAATATGTACCTTTCGTAACAATGATTTCATCATGTCCCAATCATATTTGTTGGTTTACAATATCATCTCCATTCATATAATCTATAACAAGAAAATTACTGTCAATACATTTGAGTATATGCTCAATAGTGCAATACATCTGAGTCATGGGCTGAGATGTTTTTTACTACAAGGTGCTCATTTAGATAGATATTCTACAGTTTGTTGAGCTTAGACAGGCATTTCATGATAACAAGTGAACAGTTGGATAGGATTCCTCTAAGAGAGAAGTCACATCATACTTGAGTTAAATAGAGTATTCACCACAAGAATAACTTTTGTGTTGCTATTTTAGAAAAAGCGAAGCATCAAGAAAAGTATTTATTAACTCTTGGTAACATTACTTTGATATGCGAGTGGTGAAGCACAATCAGGTTGACCTGGTTGGCAGTATGTTAAAAAACGGGAAAGTGGAATTTATACTCCAGTATGAAATCGATGCTCAAGCTTAAGTCAAAGAATACTCGATGTTGTTTATGCTTATAAAAAGTGAGTTGGGGAGTTAGCTTAAGAATCTTATTAGATTTTCTAACACAGGGAATGAAGCATTTACTTAAATGCGGTCTGTGCAATGCCAATGACAGCGTGTCCGATCACGAGCAGTGTATGCGTGTTGTCAGTCAGCGCCATTTTAAATAATGTCAACGTCCGTCTCTGAGCGTCATTTTCGGCAGGGTTCCGCCATCGAGTAGTGGCAAGAAACCTTCAAGAAAAGTAATCTGGGGGCTATTAAGTTAAAAAGATGAAACACTGAGGTGCCAGGGGAGATGAAAGCAAAAAGTATCATAAGCTGCCAAATAGTGGGTGGGAGTTAACCTTGTAATTTCGAGTTCCACAATTTGTCGATTCTAGAACATATAAAGGTGTACTGAGCCTGGGTTGTTATAACGAAAATATAAATAGAAATGAGGAAAGGAACATTATGTCGATGTTTTGATATGATTCCCTCATCATTACCTTGAAAAGGAGATACCGCAAATTTTTCGGATTGTGCCCAGAGGAATTCCATATTGGCAGTGTCCAAACGAAGCCGCCATTTTAAAGAGGTGCAGTGTATTTTTAATGAAAAGTAGAAGAGAAGCCAGCGTTTTATTTAACCCTGTGGGTTGAGCGTTATACTGATGTCAACATGGGACCTAATTTTTTACAACATTAATTCAACTAACCCAATTTATTAAGAATCAAAAAAGTGATAAGTGGGCAGAAGTTTTGCCAATATTTGGCAATATATAGAGGCATAAGGGGATATTAGGGTGATATCTATTTCGTAGATAGAAGATAGCCTCGTAATTCAGAGTATCGTAATTTGTCGATTCTAAAACATATGTAGTTACTGAGCCTTGGTGGCTTTAACGAAAATACAAATAAGAATGAGGAAAGGAACATTATGTCAATGTTTTGATATTATTTTCTCATCATACTTTAAAAAATGAGATGCCGCAGATTTTTCGGTCCTTGCTCCATACAGTGAGTGCGTGGCAATAGAATTAGGAGAGCGAGCTAGCGTATCTGTAACGTTTAGAAAAACATTTTTAAAGCTCTTTGTCCCTTCATAATAAGCCAGAGAGGTACTTCCGGTTGTCCATAGTTTACAGCCAGAAGTGCCACTCTGGATCTCGGTTGAGGCCACTGGCAACTGTGTCGTAACAGATTATCAAAGCACTTTCCTGTTGTCGTAATCTCAACTCCAAATTTCCTCCTCTCACATATGCTTTCATTTTGACCAGACCACAGAAATTGAACGTACGTTGATGTTGATGGTATTTTAAGTAGTGGTCAACTAGAGGTTGTTTCTCATCGTCTTTGTTGATATTCCGGTAGTGTTCCTGGATTCGTGTTTTCAAAGGTCTGATGGTGCTCCCGATGTAGTTTTTGTGACAGGGACATGTGATTGAATATATTGTATTGGTGTTTTCACAGTTGATAAAGTCCTGTATTTTGTGAATGTGTTCATTGATCATTGTTTCTTTACTTTTGTTTTTACCAAGTGTGCAGATAGAGCAGTTGGAGCAGATGTAAAAGCCCTTTGGTTGTTGCAGAAAGGATTTTTGTTGTCTTTCTCCTGAAATAATGATGGACAAAGTTCTTAACTTAAGTTTTTGCATCTTTAAAAGCTAAGTTGAGGAGTATGGCTAATAGCCCTCAAAATTGTTTGATTTTGAATTAGCAGATTCTAGTGTTTTTGAAGCGTCTTGCGAACATACTGATGACCGTTAGTGTACTTGGTTATGAAACGTATGGTTGATTGTGAAGTGGTAGTTTTCTTGTTATGCAATATGACAGTACGTTCCTGTTGTGCAAAGTGACGTCGTTTCTGGTCTAATTGAACACGATCATACGCTCTCTTTGCAAGGCGTTCTGTAATTTCCAGGGATTTGTATTCATATTCCTGTCTGGTGCTGCAGTTTATTCTGGCTCGTCAATATTCTCCAGATGGTATATTGGCAATAGTGTGTTTTGGGTGACAGCTTGATGCATGAAGGGTTGAGTTCGCAGCAGTTGGTTTTCTATGGATTTTCGTATGAAGGGTGTTTTGTTCTACATAGAGAGTCAAGTCTAGAAACTCAGTTTCGGTTTGTGAAAGGGTGTGTGTGATGTCCAAACCCCATTTGTTCGGTGTTAGGCTGCTGATGAATTGTTTCATAAGTTTTTTGGGGCCTTGCCATATCAGTAGAATATTGTCGATATACCGTCCCCCAAAAATTATATTTCTGGAGAGGTATTCCGCATTCTCATTCCAGATCCACTGACGTTCCACCTCCCCCATGAGTAAACAGGCGTATGGGGGAGCAAACTTGGCCCCCATCGCTGTCCCCTGAAGTTGTAAAAAATAATCGCCATTGAAGAGGAAGCATTTGTTTTTAAGGCATTTCAATAATCATCCAATTTCTCCCAAGTAGGTGTACAGATCTAGTCTGTAGAGATTTTTTTTATCGCTGCCAATCCATCTTGGTGTTTTATATATTTTGCGCAGAATGAGTACTGTTAACATCTTTCAATTTTTATTTTAAACTTTTTGGTTCAATTTTTAATCACCACTTTATAGCACGTTTCATTATTAAAATAGATGAGATAGTGCATAATACCTAACCACCAAGACAGGTCACTAACTCCACATAATTCTATGGTCTCACTCCCTTCTCCCTCTCTATCCTTTTCTCTGCACCCTTGTATATCTTTTCCCACTCTCTGTTTTTCCTTTCCCCTTTTTTCTTCAAAGATATTATAGACATTGTGGTCTGATCGTTTATTTCAGCCTTGAAAAATCCGTGATCCGACTGACATTATAGGGCGAAACACGTGTACGCTGTGCAGGATCTTTTCATAAATTTGGTTTTATATTCTGGAAATTGGATTTATAAGAAAATATATCAATAAAAAATGATTTTGAAAATTACCACCCAGCATGAAGAATGATTTGTGTGGATAAATAAAATAGAGGCACGTCTCACATAGAAGCAGTGCTTAAAAAGTGATGTATAAAAGGTTCAATACCTCGAGAACAGCCTCTCTCACAACTGATTTAAGGCATTTCTGTCCAGGAAGAGACCTTCTGAACCTTCTCTCAGAAACCCTAGAAGCATTGACTCATGCAATGACTGCTGTGGTGCATGCATGCAAGGCCGCAGCTGGGGGTAGCTCCTCTCCCACCCCTCAAAGTGACAACCAGGTGTAACCTCTGGCGATCGTGCCCCAGGGCTTTCAGCAGCATGGGATTTATGTTGTTAGAAGACAGGGTTCCCTTGTGGCCTAGCCAGGGTCAGGCCTTGATCGTGAACTTCGATTTGGTTCCTTGTGATCTTGCTGGGTGAGAATGTGTTTTGTCTCAGGGGGTCCTTCCATCACATCTGACCCTTGCTGGATCCAGGTCCAGGTCCAGCAGCTGGGGTCACCGCCAAAGCATCTCTACTTGCAGAACACTCCTCTAAGAACACTTTACAGGCACCTATATATGAGCCAGAGACAATTGGTTTTAGTCGGGTCCTCCAGGTAGGAGCCCACCCTGCATTTGACCCTCACCCAAGTGCCTGGCATCCACAAAATATTCCTCCAGATGGCATGCAAAGGGAAGGCCAGTTGCTGTGCCTTGGCTCCGTCTGGGAGGCAGTCAAGGTTGGACTGCTCCTCCATTAATACTGTCCATCTGCCATATCTATGGAAATCTTGTAATTACTTTTAGATGTTGTTATTGAATAAGCTTTATTTCGACAGCTTGCGTCATAAAAGCAATAAAAACACCATTTTAAATAAAAAAGAAATATTAAAAGTTCAAGTGGTACAATGGCATATTTCAGACATGTATATAAAATCAATCAATCCAAATATCCTGCTGCAACCAAAGTGCAGCGTGCTGTTCCGCAAATAGAGCTGTGAGTATCATAATTATACAACATGGCAGAATAAAATCATACATAAAATACATTCTAAAAAGGGGGGGCGGGTGCACTCGGATGCTATCTATTGAAGTGCATCAACAGGAAAGCCTTTTTTGAAATCGCCCCTCAAGGGAACATTTTGGGGAGACTAAAAAACAATAAAGTGCATGTGCAAAATTGTATAAATAAAACGTAGTTTGCTATCTTAGGCGCCCTCCATTAACTGTATGCAACCCTCATGCTACTAGCGGCTACCGCTTTCCTGTCCAGATCTTTCGTCTTATAGACCAAGCATGGCTTAAAAACATAGACACACTGAAGGCAAAAGGCAGTCTAGGGTCTGATCAAAGAATGCGCAGGGCAATGCGATGATCCTGTGTGCCCAAGTTTTGGCAAATTGGTTTGAGCCACTACGCCCTTGGTATGGAATATGCCTGGCAAGCAAACATGACACGGGCGACGCTTTCTACCGGGTCCTTGCAGCAAGGACAGTTCTTAGATATTGGGTTGCATGTGTGCCAGTTAGCTGTAATGTCAAGAACGGGAGTGTCACAAACCTGAAATGGATATACAACGTCCTATCCCAAGGGATCTTGATTATATCTAAGAAAGGCTCTAAGTATCTATCCTGTCAGTGAAGGTAAAATTCTGCAGTTAACCTCCCCAGGTAGATCATCAGAGCTGGAGCTACTGGTCTGCTGTGCGATAAACGGTGTTCCTTTCCAAGTGATCCCGCCACCCTTTTGTGGTGCATCAACATCTTAGCTAGGTGGTGCTTCCAGAACATGTTATCTGAGAGTCGGATGCCAGGATAATCAAAGGTGCCGACTCTATCTAGGGGTGTTCCACCAAGTGAAGGGCTGCCTCTTTAGGATTTGTGGGGGTTAAAGGCCATACATTTTGTTTTTGCAGTGTTAATCACCAGCCCCCTGATATTTCAGAAGACTTGGAACCTGTTCAAAAGCCGGTGCAACCCCATTGGGGTCTTAAGGCCAACAGGGTATCATCTGCGAACAAGAGGGTCGGTATCTTTACACCCCCCCAAGCTTGGTGCATCTGTTGGATTTTTTTGCAGGAAACTAACCACTCCTTTGAAATAAAGAGAGAATAGAGTGGGAGCCAGAACACAATCCTGGCGGACTCCCCTACTGACCGGAATACGTTCGGTCAGTTGTCCCTGCGACCCCCACCTTATCTGTGTAAAGGTCTCTTTGTGCAGCCTAACTACAAGGTTATGAATAAACAAAGGGATGCCCATGTGTAGGAGAGTGGCATCGACTGCGTAGTTGCCCCCAACTTTTTGCTGATTTTTTGACTGATTTTTGACTCTAGCCAGGCTGTGGCCCTGCTATCCAGGACCCCAGCCTATCTGCTTCCTCTCTAAACTGATGTGAGTACCATAGGTACATACCAATTGGATACTGAGGATATCCTGTGAGCCCTTGTAGATGGTACCCTAGGTACCCAGGGCATGGGTCCCTCAGAGGCCTACCAGGGGTTGCAGCACTTATTGTGCCACCCCTGGGACAGCCATACAAACTGACACCACCAGACCACTACTGTAGTCGTGGTAAGGTGGTGCTTAAACCCCTTACAGGGATATAGGTATCCTGTATCCCACTTAATTACAACACATATATCCTCATAGGTCACCCCTAAGGCAGGCCTTGCTAATCCTACAAGGCAGGGTGCTGAGATATGTGTGAGGGGGAACCCCTACCTGAGTAGGGCCCCTCTGCAACCTTCGTTAAAACTATTGTGAGGTTGTTTGTAGTGCAGCCATACCATATACTCTTAACCGCATTATAAGTAATCGCGATAGCGTGATAACTTGAGAGTGGCTGCACAGAACCATGTCATGTTTGGTGTGAAACATCGTGGAATCATACCCCCAATCCAGCCATGGGAGTGAGGGCATGATTCCCCCCTGCTAGAGGGGTGATATGGTAAAAGCGGCAGATTTTAGACACCAATTTAAAAGAGCACACGTAGTACAAAATGGATGCTACCCGCCACCCACACGATTCTGGCTGCCTGTTGCTGGGCAGAACTCCAGCCACGGCAGCTGGACAATAGGGATCTTGTTGCAGGGAGGTGTCCCCACCTCCCCAGTCTATGTGGATTGGAACTGGGTGGGTGCGCCTTAGGATGTCTTTCAAACCTGCACGTAGGCTTTTCCAGTGCCTACTTCTGCATACACCGGCTCAGACCAGTTCAGGGACATCCTGTCCCCTGCCCCGGCGGGAAACACACAAAGGGGAGAGGGTGTAGCCACCCTTTCCCGCCTGAACTCCCATTGGTGGGCTCTGATTCAGACACTCCCCTAATCCCTGGATAAAGGTGGGTGCAGGGTCCCCAGAGCCTCAGATTAATCTTGGACGAGAACTTTGCTTCAAAGACTTGAAACTTTGACGAGCTGCCTCTCAGATGAATGAAGAAATCTCCCTTGGGGTAAAGGAGTTACCCCCCTGCTTGGTAGGCACCTGAAACACTGCAAATCTGAGCACCGTGGACCCCGTGGGTGCCGAGATACCCAATACCCCAGGACACCGGCCACCCCTTGCACAGCACACAAACCCGACGAGTGGGGAAGTTGTGCTTTGGCCCATCATTGAGCCAACCTCTCAGCATCACCTGTGCCAAAGGACGACGCCCCAGCCCGCTCCGGCGGCCCGTGGGCACATCTTTACGCACTCCAAATTGCTGCCTCCCGCAGTCCCTTGTCTCTCGACTGGTGGGCCCTAGCGGAGGTCAAACTTTACTTTAAAGGGCTCCTCTGGTGGCTCCAGGCCTGCTCTACAGTCTCCTCGCTGGGGACCTCGCTCAGACCTTGTGGGTCTGCACCGTAGCTGTTTCTTGATTCTTGCGTGGGTTGCAGTTGTTAAGGCTTAGTGGATCCAATCCGGACACTAACACCGCAGCGGCCTTCATCCTTCGTGGGACAGTCGCCCTCCAGCAGCTGGCCTTCCTTGAAGCCTCCTGGACCCTGTGGCTGCTGATCCATGCTACCCGTCTTAAACCTGAAAACACCCGACATTGCAGGGCTCTTTCTCCAAAGGCCCCTGGTCACTGGCTAGTGACCCATACTCTGTCCCCTCTGCTTTCAGGTCCTTACCTTCAAGATCTACATCTTCAATCTGCACGACATCGACGATGCTTCACGCCAGCAGCAGTTCTTCACATTTTTCCATTGAAAACGAGACATCGACCCGACACCGAAAACGACCAATGCACCCGGCTTCCCTGGGGCAGGTAACAGTGGTACCTCTGTACTATCGTGGGTGTGGGCCCTCCAAGAGCTTAACTCTAAACTCTTGAACTTGAACTCCTGCTAGAAGTGTCCAGATTCTTGCAATTTCCAACCGTGACATTTCCCATAGGGTTCAAAAGGGATCCCGACTCTAGTTTAAACACTGCACATGCTTCCCGTGGGTCCCCTTCCTCACTAACTTGGGTGGTTTCGTAAGGGGCCAGCGATCCTAAGTGCCCTAGGCACTGTCTGTAGAACTGTTGTGGTTCTTATACCACTTTTTTAATATATGGTTTGGCCCCCCCTGGGGCCCTGTGATTCCAGTGCTATTTATTGTTGTTATAAATGCTTTATTGAATTGTATCTTTACCTCCAGCCTCACAAGAGACTAGTGGGATTTGTTCTTAGAATAAATACATATATTTTGAATATATACCTGTGTGGACTACTCTTTCATTTGATCATTCAAGAGGTAAAACAATAAGCTTAACACTCCTTCAAGACTTAGCCTGAAGGCTGCTCTCCACAGCTACCACTAGGATAGCTTTTTTTTAAAGGTTGTCTTTTAACCTATCACCTCAAGAGTCGAATTGGACTGGTGCAGGGTGTCCCCTATAACTAGTGGACAGCATATGCCAGGCCAACTTCTCACACCATGTCTTCAAGTGTCAACCATAATTTACTTCTGGGGACTAAATCAAAGGCAATTTTTAAATCAAGAAATGCTAGGTATAAGCTGCCTTTGCCGATCACCACCTCTTTCCAGTAAATGAGTTGAAGCCAGAATGCCTGATCGATAGTGCCTATCCTGGCCCTAAACCAGTCTGAAACTGTGATAGGATTGCATTGTCGTCTGCCCACAGCTGGATCCTCTGCAGCAATTCTCTGCTGAAGACCTTCTGCAGGGCATAGATCAGGCTTATAGGCCTGTAATTTGAGGGGTCAGCTTTGGCTCCCTTTTTGTAAATTGGGACCACCTCTGCTCCTCTCCAGGACCCGGGGACTGGGGCACAATTAGCTATTGCGTTTGACAGGAGGAGAATATAGCGGGCCAAATTAGGGATATCAGAAAGAAATAGATCACCCGCTATGCCGTCTGGTCCTACAGCCTTAGATGGCACTATTCTGCCTATTGCAGCCTCTATTTCACCCAAGGAAAAAAGCTCATCATCCAGGGGGTGCCTGACAAACTCGTCTATCTCCATCATAGGCGTGTCCTCTGAGGATAAGTAGAGCTTCTGGAAATGGTCATACCATTCCTGACCAGTGATGTAATTAGGAGGCGGGGGCACTCCTGTCTATTACACCATTGACTAAAGACCAGAATGAGGTGGTGTCTTTTGCTTCGCCTGCTTCTTTGAGCTCCTGTCCGCGAGATTAGTCCCATGCTAATTTTGCCAAACGCAGGGTGGCCTTGTAGCGCTTCCTTGCAATTCTAATCAGGGGGGATTCTTATCCCTGATTGCTGAAACCAGGAGTATTCGCTCACGTCTACAATCCTTGGTGTACCATGAGTGAACTCCTCTTAGTGACCTTTTGGACTTACGGTCCTATCTAAGAACTAAAAAATGCAGATTAATTTGATCAAAGGTACGGGAGTGCACCATGGTTGCATCTGCCGAACTACTTTTGCTGGTAATCACGGCCTGGGGCTCCAACGTACACTCTTCCAGGTCTTTCTGTTTACCTAGGAACTTGTTTTCTTGCAAAGCCACCTTCCGCCATTTTAGTGAGCTGTTATTATTCGAGGGAAGAATTTCCCTGGTAAATGTCAGAGGATGATTACTCTTGGGATAATATGGGGCTGCCCACCAAGGCTTCATGCTTAAGTGAAGGGGATTGTGGTCGCTATCTGTAGTTGTACCCCCACTCATATCAACTAGATCTCTTCAATGCTTAAAATCGAGAAGAATATAATCGATGCAAGACGGGCAACTCACTCTGTTGCATGCATTAGCGAGGGTGTTCATTTACTGCCCTTAAACCAAATTCCACATTAAGGGTGCTAAAGTAGAGTGCTGTCTGTGTCCATTTTTTGACTGGGGGTAAATTTAAGGCGGGACAGCCCATTTGATGTCATCATCCTCTGTGCCTAACAAGTCTTCATTGTCAAGTGGTTCAAAGGTACTGTTAAAATCACCTGCTACTATCACTCTGGAGCAGGCTAAGCATCTAGCTAAGCTTTCTTCCAACAGATTGATAGTGGGTGAAGGTCTACCCCCTCTAGTCCCTCTCACATAGACATTGAACAAATGAATAAGGGTTCCCCCCCTAGGTCCCCTAATTCCTATCCCCAAAATATCTGGGCTTGAACTAAGATGGAGGGTGATCCAACATCCCAGGGCGATGCTTAACCAAATAATCAGGCACCCTGCCTGATGCCCTCTCCCTATTGTTGTTGCTGGTGAGCAAAAGCATACAAAACCTGATTTAAATAGGGGGACTAAGCTCCAAGTTTCTTAAAAAATGCAGATGTCATAAATTTTGGTTCCTCTAGATATTGAAGTTTGATTTTCTTCTTGGTGCTCTGTCAAGGCTGTTGCTGATCCTGGTGGGGCTGATTCTAGGACCACGCTAAAACATTCAATCAGAAGTAGCAACAAGTGGTGTATTCAAAGGGCAGAGACTTAATCAATAGAATTTAATGATCCACACTTGCTGGGAATTGCTTGTTCATGGGAAAATATTGCAATCTCCAGTCCCCATGAAAAATTAGGTTGAGTGTGTTACCTGCCCATATTGGTGAAGATTAGACACAGTGTGAGCTATTCAGTGTATGGCATGTGCAAGCCCAGATATCGAATGGCATCACAGATCTGTTATTGCTCGATCTTGTGTGGCTGAACACCACTTTTCCCCCTAAGAAGTTAAATTTAACCACAGTTGCATAACTGTTTAGCATTGAGAGTCTTGTTCATTATCAGAATTAACCAGCCAAATAGCTCGAAAACGTAAGAACTGCCATGCACCACCACCTGAAGAATCAAGAAAGAGCTTGCAATCTATAAATTCTTTCTGTGATTGGCATGGGTGAGGTACCAGTGTTGAGTCAAATTAAGATGCAGGGGTATCTCTTGGTGGTACCCTTTCATCAATTCCTATAGGTTTTAGCTTTGCAAACATACTCCCACAGAATCCAAAGACTTTGGCTTGTTGAACGCTGCTCTGGAGGTCACTGGAATAACACTGTTGGATCACTAGTCAGCATGGTTTATGGCCAAAACTGATGGTATCTGATCGTCTTCGAACCTCTAACTTTTATTTGTGATTGATGAAAACATTCTTGGCAAATGGTTTCACTTTGGTTCTTCATGCTTTGGCCCAGGAATTTTACCTCTGGCAGCTTATTATGAACGCCCTTGTCCATCCCTCTTAATCGTGGCCCCAGTTACGAACCCCCTGAAAATTGAACTGGACCAAAGCCCTATTCCATTATTCCTGGCAGAAGTATTCAAACATCCAGCCTAATTTGAAAGCTCCAAATTTTTAAAGCGCACGCTTCAGACCCTCGGGACCTAGAGTATCAATGGGGTGCTGAGATGCATGGGCTGGAACATGTGATAGCTTGCTTAGTGGAAGAGTGCCAGCTTTATCCAGTGGCACCCCGAGCCTGCCAGAGTCCTGACTGGCAACATCGACTGAGATTTCAACCCCAAGAAAGGAAAGCCTCTCCAGGCTTGTGGAAGAGTATTCTGGGTAGCTTGTGACACCAACTGTGGGTTCCTGAAGCCCACGGTCTAAGGCTTGCATAGTAGGCCAGTCGCAACTAACTGGAATGTAACATGGTGGCCGGCTGAGGCAGGCAACTGTCCTCCTCTGTCTACCAAGGCGAGGAACTTGGGAGTGATTGTTGATGACCAGCTACATTTTGCAGGACAGATCACTTGCATGACATCCTCCTGCTTTTTTCTACTAAAAACTCTGCGCAAGATCCTTCCGTTTATCTCCCTGGAGATTAGAAAAACAGTAATTTGTGCGCTAATCCTTTCGAAAATGGATTACGGCAACGCTTTGTTCTTGGGCACTGATAAGTATCAGCTAGCCAAACTACAGTCAGTGCAAAACACTGCAGCGTGAATACTACTTAACATCCCCAAGTATCAATCTAGTTCTGCTGGCATCAGGCTACTCCACTGGCTCCCGATACAGCAACATATAGAATTTAAGGTTCTCTACCTGGTACATAAGGCTTTGTATGGTGGGGTGCCTTGGCAATGCAGGTAAAAACCGTTGGGATACTTTGGAGATTACTCTTCTGTCTGCATAATTCCAACTGTGATAAAATAGACTTGCCAGTTCTTCTCAGCAGTTCCTTCAACCCAGCCCACCGCCGCCCAAAACTTATACAGAGCTTATCTCTGTCTGGATTGAAATTAAGGATTTTATATGATTCTGAGATGCTGCTTTTAAAACACGTTTTAACGAGGAACATTTTAAAATAATTTGTAAGGCTGTTTTAAGGGCATTTTTCTGAGAAAAAAAACAAACTCACTGATGTTGATGATGATGATTCTTCTAACATCTTAAGTGTAGTTTTTCGCATCATTCAGTTCAGGGTTTCTGCAGTGCTGCTCTGTGAGGGCCAACAGTGGACGGAAGGTTGAATCTATCTTTCAAGGAATTAGACTCACAACCTGCCTGAAACCATGCACATCAATGATTGTGAATAGCTCACTGTCCCATCCTGCTGTGTGTAGTAATTAGCTCACTAAGCCATCCTGATGTGTGCAAGCCATGTCACAGATGCAGGCAGTGGTGGGACTACTTGTACTCTATTCCTGCTGACCTTTCACTCATTATTATTGTAACAGTACCATGCATGAACATTTTTTTTTGTGTTCAGAAAGTGAGATCTATATGCAAGGCATATAGCTGGCCAACAGTTCAGGAACAGCTTTTGCCCACGGTCCTGGTTTTAGTGGAGGAGGCTGATTTCTGAAAGTTCTGCTAGCAGGGTGGCTCACAGCTGCACAAAAAAACTGTGAATACAGGCAGTCTCATGCACACTGTTACAGACCCATAATACAGTTGCCTTCTCCTGCTGGATAGTGAGCACTGATGCCATGTTAGCTTCATCAGTTTTGCACCTCAGTGTGGTTTTCGGTGGAGGATTTGGTGCCAGTAGCAGTGGAATGTCCGTTGTATTCGATATGACAGTGACAGCATCTGGGCATTCTTGTGAAACGCCCAATGCCTAGATAATAAATGAAGTCCCTGTTTCTTCTCTTCCCATCCAATGCTGATCTTGTTTCTTCGCCCCCATCTGCACTGAACCTGTTTCTACTAGCCTCACCTGCCCATCGCTGTTTATCTAACCTCACCCACCCCATCAATGTTTCTTCTCCACCCCACATCCACAACATCCATTTCTTCTCCCAACAGACAAAAGAAACAAGCATTGGCATGGCCAGTAGGTCTCGCCTTTGGGACCGCATAAGTGTTTAGCGAGAGCTATTGCCTTTGCCAGTGTGTTTAAGCTATGGTGTAGCGTAGTGTGTCTGCTGTACAGTACATTAAAAAAGTTATAAGTGTTATAAGCAATTTTGCTACCTTATATATAATTAGGATGATATTATGTATAATTGAACAACTTTATTAAAAAAAAATAACATAAATAATGCTGCAATGCATGTCTAATTTCTAATTGTATCCTATATTTAACCTGGAAAGTCCATCTGCTTTCAACTGGTAGAGTCACCGGATGATACCCAGATTACGATCTTGTAATCCTGATGGGTCCAGTAGTGTGGATATTGCCCTTGCTCGTGGTTTGCCTTGAAATGGGCTAGCTGTTTCAAAAGGTAGCCTATGCATCGTCTGTTGAAGAACCGGAGGTGCTCTGTTTGGATGGGGTTTGCGGAGGCTGGCCCTTGCACGGCAGGAATCAGCTGTTGTTGGACTTGGCCCTTCTGGCAGGTTCACCCCTGAACTTTTTTGCTTTTTACTGGTGACTTGGTGTGGTGATTTTTTGGTTTCTGCGCACTTTCCCTGTGTCCCAGGGTAAAGTGCGTGCGCGCTCTGAGTGCATGTGGTGAGATAGGCCTGCCCTCCCATAGGAATGCATGGGGAATGTATGTGTCCCTAGTAGTTCCTGATGCGTGGGGTGTGCAGGCCCGAGTTTGGTATGTGCGGACTCGTGGGAGTGAATGCTGCGCGATGATGTGTGCGGCGTGCATGTACCTAGTGTGGAAGTGCCACTTCTAGAAGTGGGCACTTCTGTGTGCAGTGTGTCTGTCGCGTGATTGGCTGGTCATGTCATGTGACGGGCTAGGGATTCCCCAGAGTCAGGATGAGTCACCCAGTGGTGAATGGGGAGATCAGCAGCTAGATGGGTGGGAGGAGTACACCTGGGTCCTGAATAGGACAGGGTTATCCACACACAATGCTGGCCCCGCCCCCTGCGGTGCGACTGACGACCCTAGCCCTGCCAATGAATAGAGTGAGGGGCTGAGCACATCAAGGGTGCTCCCCAACCAGCTGCGACTGGTTTTCCCCCTCACCCTGAACCCAGAACAAAGGGGTTTGCTGTATAAAAATGGGACTGTGTCCCCACAGAAACTGTTCTCTGCCAGGATCTTACCTGAGGGGGGGCTGCTGCTGCTGCTGGACCAGAGGACCGCCACCTGGACTACCTCCCTGCCTGGAAGCCCAGTGAGCTGGCTCTGGGTCCAGCCTTGCCCCCACCCCTGCCCTGCTGCATGCAGGGAAGAACTTTGCTGGACTTTGTGGTGCTTTTTAGGCCTAAGCGCTTGGAAGCGCTTTTATTTTCCTTTAGCGCTTGGAAGCGCTTTTATTTGTTCTAGCGCCAGGAGCGCTTTATTGCTGCAAGCCGGTGCCCACCCGGCATTTCCCCCGTGCGGTGCCAATCCTGAAATCCCCTGGCAGGTGCCCACCCTGCCAGGGACCTTGCCTTGCTCGTTGGCGGGTGCCCACCCCGCTTATTTTGTTTATTTTACGGCGGGTGCCCACCCCGCCGTACATCCACTGTAACGAGGGAGCCTACCCCTCTTATTGCCGAGTTTTGAAATCACCGCCGCGGCCGGGCTCACAGGAAGTCAGGCAGGCTGCAGGCGGGACAACCGGAAGTAGGAGGGCGGGAGCCAACCCCGCCTCCTTCCGAAGGACTCACGGCTGTTTTCTGGGCCCCGGGAGCAGGCAGGAGCCGACCCTGCGCCCGGTGCCCTGGCCCGAGAAGAGGACTGGAGCAGCACCGCCGGCAGGGAGCAGAGAGCCTCCCGCCGCGACCAGAGACCGGCGCCTCCTTCCCGGTAAGTGGGGCTCTGGCCGGGAGGGTGTGCAAGGCAGCCTAGGTGGTTGCTGAGCGCGTGTGCGCTCCAACGCGACCCCCCCCCAGCTATTTCGGAGCCGGCAGGGCTCAGGGGGGGCATCAGCGTCCGTCAAGATTCCCCCGAGTCCCGAGGGACTCCAGCGAAGGGGAGAGTGGTTTCGAGCCCCGAGGGGCTCCAACGAGGCACTCCTTGTTTCTAGAAGAGCCAAGGGAGGCTCTAAACCTACGGGGGCATTCAGGGGCATACAAGAGCGGCCCCGAAAGGCAGCGGGCCGCCCCAACGTCGCCCCCAACTTGTGTAAAGAGTCCGCGAACGGGACTCCAACCCGGGGGCAGTATTCTTCTCGAGCCCCGTGAGGCTCCAACAGACGGGTGCATTTCTTGGTGATTAGAGCGGCCCCGGAAGGCAGCGGGCCGCTCCAACGTGTCCCAGGGCATATTGGTGGCTAAAGAGCCCACGAGGCTCCACGTAACTGAGGCGCATTTCGTGTTGTAGAGCCCAGGGAGGCTCCAGAGGCACGCCGGTGCCCTAGCTCAGTTTCTCCAGTTGCCCAGCACTTAGTGGGCAACTGCACCGTTTAGGTTGTGCCCTCCACGGTTGAGCTTGCGTAGCCTTGCCCTAACATTTGACAATAGGGCGTCCTAGCCCCCCTTCAAGGCCAGTTGGCCTAGGGACTGCCACAGGTGGTGGCTTTATGTGAGTTTTTGCGCAGTTGTTCCTACCTGCACCTCTGAATGTGTTTTTATGCATCATGTGTTTTCCTTCCCTACACCTCTGAATGTGATGCATCATGTGTAATGTGCGTTTACCCCTACAGGTATTGTGATACTTAGGTGGTTGTTTTCTCCCTAGTACAGGTGGTGCTAGTGAGGTCCTGATTCCCTGCGCAATATTGTCCTAAGGTGGTTAGGGTTGCGTAGGTGGTACTTACCTGATACCAGTAGCTACTGGTTGGGTGCTACATGTTCTATTTTAGTGCTACAGTGATTGTAAGTGCTATGGTCTAAAGTATTGTTCCTAAGTTCTAAAAGTGCTAATTCCGGACAGTGGTCCATGTGGCCCTGTCCCCTGTATATATAATCCCTTGTAAATTCTGCCCGTGCCTGTTGGCACATTGTAGAGTGTGTGTTTTTATCTAATGTGTTGTGTATAATACAAAGGCTATTTTTATAGAATACCTTGTGTGGAGTTTCCTTTGTGGTGGGCCTTGGGTGTTGTTGCTGGGTGCGCGCGCAAACACTTTACACATCGCCTCAGAGATAAGCCTGACTGCTCGTGCCAAGCTACCAAGGGGGTGAGCAGGGGTTATCTTTGGCGTGTAACTTCCTTGCCCTGACTAGGGTGGTGGTTTCTGCCTGACTTTGGCGCAAGCCTTAGCCAACCAGAAATCACCATTTCTAACAGCTGTTAATCTTACTCCCAGATAATCAAAAGTAGATGCTGTGTTCGAGCATCCATCGTCTACATTGCAGGCCGACCTCTGCTTCGCGGGGACTCGAGGGCCATAGCTCGTGTGCTGCCATAAAGGTGTGGAACGCATCGAAATAACAGATGCAACAATTACCCAATTTATGTTACTCAATTGCCGACCTTTAGAGAATGGAAGACTGGGTCTGGCTGGGTAAGATTTATTCTCGGACCTGTTATGACCGATCTGCTGAGGGACAATGGGCTATCTGAAGGGTTGAACAGCAATAAAGCGAGACAAACATTTAAAGCAGATTGGTAAATAACACTACAGGCCTCTCGATATCATGCACACTCTTCGAGGACAACGGAGCTCTTAGCCCAGGCTGATGCCTACAGGTCAAAGGTGACGCAAACGAGTCTAGAACAACTGGGGTCTTGTTCTTGGGGGGCGGCGGGGGCGCTACCATGACAAGCAAAGCCACTCCCTCCAGCTCCGTGAACGACAGGTGCGCCCCAGTGAACAAGAGCAGCTGTGTATCAAAAGAAAGCCAGAAAATCCACTTGTAAATAAAATGACGGCCGGCGGTAATGTCGGACACTGGTCTGGGATCCTCAAACACGCCTGGCACAGAGACCAAGGGAGGGTCTCAGGAAACCCCTCCTAGAACACAAAACCTGGCTTGTGAAAGAGGATCTGAATCACTGAACTTTGAATAACTGCTTTGCATAATGTAAAGGCTCCTGCCCTCAGGGTCCTAACATCGCATCCTACCTCTGCGAGATAGCAATCCTGGGCAGGCGTGGGGTTTAAGAAGGAAGTGGGGGAGGGGCATGGCGGATTGGGCGTTTTAATAATCACCAGGGTGTTCAAAGAAAAACATGTATTCCGATAGTATTTAGGCGATGGGCGGTTACATTTCCGTGATTATGCACACGGTATTGTTATTAGAAGGACAAGGGTAAATACAAGAGTAGTTGGAGGCATCGGATTATTTCATGATATGGGCATTTGACGCTTAACTTTTAAGGTTCTTGTTGCGTACTTTAATGCTGATTTCAAATCTATAATGCTATGTTTGTGTGAGAACAGCATTTTCCAAACGGTGCATTTAAAGGCTCTGACGGCTCTAGGGTATGTATATATATATTTTAAGGATCACAGGGGAGCCACACTATATAGAGAAGGCATTAGTACATGCCACAAATCAAATGGGTGAGGTATAAACATAATACGAGTCTGGGTTGTAAGTGTTTAAAACATGAATCCTCAATAATGTTAAGTGCCTGAAGTTAGATCATTCGTACAGAGTGGTGTTGTGGCGTAGAATACTAGGTTGGGTTTGGCAACAAAAGCGCTAGGTGGTGATATTTGGGACTGCCTGGAATCAAGTGCAGAATCTACCCCTGCTGCACGTGTCACCCAACCCCCACCCTTTCTAATGTTGGAACAATTACCAGCTGCCATCGCCCTCATGCACACAGGATACCTCCCACACACACACACTCCTCCCTTGGCACCCAAAGAGCAGGGCATGGGTTCCCGAGGTATCTGGCTAAACATGCCTTGTGTATACTCCCAGCACATGCCCCATTCACGTACAAATGCAAAACAATAACCCCGGATAGACTCGCCCCCAAAACTTAAAAACAAACGGCATCTGATTTTACCTGGGGTCTGCACTCATGCCACCGGCTGCTGACCCCCGGTGTGGGGGTGTCGAGAGTCCACAGCAGCGACTGCGTGCAGATGCATGCTCTATCCTCCCGCAGCTGTTGCTTCTACCTCTCGCCCCCTCCCTCTCTTTCTACAGGGCACGCTCCCGCCAGCCCTCTGCGCATGCCCTTGTACCGTGCCTATCTCTTGACAAACTGTCTCCTAACGACTCCCTTGCTCAGCTAGCGCAGGAGACAGCAAGGTGACGCCACTCCAACAATGGGGTTTGTGGATATCATATTGTAGATTACACATTTGTGACCGTACGTTTGCCCCACCCATACCTTTTTATCTCAAGTCTAAAGCCACAGCAAACTAATTCACATTCAGTGGACCTGCCCCTTTTTCATTCAAGCTGTAAAGCCCACGGGAAAGAAACAGCTCCGGGTGAGGGGGTCGGTACACACAAGGACCGCATTAAAGAGCATGGACGGGAGCTCATGCGTGGAAAGCGAAGCAGGGACCTGAAGCTCCTCGGCGTCCGTGAGTTTAGATCGCATGACAATTTGGAGAGGGTCGGGAATTCTTTTGTGCTGAGTTGTTAAGGAGTATATTTTCGCTCTGGGAGTAGGGTGGCTGTAACAGGAGTTGCAGTACATGCATATGTGACTCTGTGAACACCGCGGCAGTTTACATCGCATGACAGTTTGGAGAGGGTCGGGAATTTATGCCTGCAGCAGCCCGGGTTAGGAGAGCCAGTGTGAGGAGAGGGAGGGGGGTGGAGAGAGCAGGGCAGGCCGAGCAACTCCATTGTCTGCCATGAGCCGGGTGAATGACTGCTCTAAGGCCATGCTAATTAGAAACAGATGGCCCCTATAAAGATAAGAAATTGCTTCACAGCAGCCATGAAGCAGACGATCCAGTCCGGATGGGGCAGGCGAAAGGGAAGTGGCCAAAAAACATCCTTTTCAATGGGAAGCCAGCGTTTAGTATAAACGCTGACACGACCCAATGAAAATGATGGGCGGGGCTTCAAGTCCCCTTCTGAAGTCTGCTCTCTCACAATATGTCTCGCCGAGCCAGCAGCTGCCTGTGCGCTGCAACGCTAGGTGAGACCTAAAAAACATTATGACATGGCTGGTGCTGGCTGCTTCATAGCACCTTTTTTTTTTTTTTACCATCTTGAGCGCTACTTATGAACCTGCCCTTCCATTTGCCACCTTAACCCACTTCCCTTATACGATTTCCACTGCACTGCCAAATCTAATAGCTCGCTCATAGGCGAGACCTATTGGCTCTGCCAATGCTTGTTCCTCTATTGCATCAGGTGGTTGCTGCTGACACATTTTGGCTGGTTTCCGTTGTTTATTTGCCTTCATCAGGATTCTGAGGGACTATACATTGTTCATCGGTTTTGCCTCATGGTATTATGTGATTTAAAAAAATGCAACTTTGTGTATTCAACATGCATTAATTTTAGGAGCAGTGCTTTATATTTTATCTTGAAATATGTGACTGTTGGTGGTAGATATATGATCGACTTTCTATAATGCATTTTCTGAAAAGATATGCTTCATCATTGCACAATCTCTTGACCTAACTGACACGAGGATGGTTAACCCTTCTGTTGGTGTGTAAGGCCATGTATTTGCTTCAAGGTGTTTACTGGTCCATCCTCGTATTATTGCAGATTGGGCATATTTCCAATTCTTCCATTATCTATCTTCTTGTATCTGTGCAGCATAAGCTGCTAGCATGCATTAACAATATGCTGTTTTGAATTGTAGTTAATCTATTCTCAACTACCTCCATGTCTGTATGCTTGCTAACCCCGCTCCATTTCAACTCAACTATTAGTTTTTTTAAACATCTTCCCCTGCATTTTACTTGTACTAACTTACTACCTACTTTTACCTACATTTTTGCTTACTGTGTATTGTCTTCAACTGTATCCATGTCCTGCCCCTAACCATTACATATAAATCTTAATTAATATGTACCTGTTCGTGGTATATGCACGTTTGACTGTCCCCACTGCCTTGCACGTTCTGCATTAAATTTTCGGTGTCGTCTGAATGTCCTTAAATGATGGAAAACTGTTCCATGTGTGTATGCTTTGGTGTAATTGAGAATGATGGACGATCCTGCAAAACCCAACTTGACGTCTGTGTTTCTAATACTTACAGATACAGTCTGATTGTTTATAATGCAGAACCAGTGCCAGTAGACTCATTTCAAGATGACATAAACTTTATGGCATGCAGAGGGAAATCAGATCGAATTACAAAACCAAGGAATACTCATTGGAAATGGCATGGATTATCGGGAAAATAAGTGAGCAGACATAATGACAAAAAAACACCTATTTATAATGAGGTAAATTACCTATAGGAACACAAAGAAAAAAGGTGGGAAATAAAGAGTTGAAAAAAGATCCACTGTGAGTCCACCTTCACTAGTCAACCTTTGTGATTTATGTCTGTAGCTCAAGCAAGTTTACTTCAAATTTCACTCATAGCTTATCAGATTGTTTTCTAGCCATAGGACTTTAGGAAGCTGTTCAATGCTATGCTGCAGTCACTCGTTACGAGTAGAGCCACTTTACAGGCCTGTCTGCATATGATACCCCTATGCATATTTTTCTTAAAATCTTGATTAATGGTGATAGTTCTTTCTACTGCTTATCCTACCATTCCTCAACTTGCCAATGTAATTCTGTCTCTTAGGCCCTATAAAATATTTTGGTACATGCTCTGCATAAGAAAATGAAACAAAATAGGTACCTCCAATGATCGCTGCATCACCCCTGTCAGCATTGCTGGCATCAGCTACAAACAGACAAAATACACACATGTTAATATGATTACAAGAGGCAGGACAAAGTTTAAGTATAGCAAATTGTTATGTAAGCAAAGACTTAACATCATTGATATTCTATTTTTTTCTCACTATTGGCATCAAAAGAGTACTTAGAATGTAATACAAACTTAATGCCATTGGCAAAGAAAGAGTAGGGGTGGGCAATAAGTTAATAGCAATTGCTTTGGAAGCACTTAGGTCATGGGTATTCACTAACCGTTGAGGGTGCACCAAGTCAAATGTTCAGTGTAACCAATGAGCACCTTTATTGTGCCTGTACAAGTCTCTGTAGCTCTCCTTGCATTTTAAGGTATACACCCAAGTCTCACTGTTGTAATGGGTAAATGGGTTCAAAATCCTATTTCTAGATCATTTTATTAAGTTCATAAAAACGGAAACATGCGCCATAATTTTCAAAAGGTTTACTGAATAAGAAAGAAACCACAAATAAGATGCCAGATCTAACTCTGCACTCGCATACGAGACCTCAGTCAGAAACATACTTAGCAGAAGTGTCTAAACAAGAAGGTGATTTTTATAATATTACCCTCGTATCCAGGGCTTCAGTTTTCGGTGGGAAGTTTTCCAGTTATGCACACAAGTATTCCATTGTTTCTGGTGACAATTAACTATGTTTCGAGTAAGTCTGAGGATATAGACTGGTCAAGTTAGATGATAGCGAAACAGAGGTAGGGGAACGTAAATATATCTCAGAGGTCACGTATGCATTTATTTTGAATATTAAGTATTTGATATTGTGCTTTCATGTTTTTTATTTTAGCCTTGAAAAGTTGAGGAACTCGAGAAACTTGTCTGCAGTTTTGATGATTGATTGGAAACTGAACCATGTAAGATATTATTGAACTAATTTGTGATCCTTGAATTCTGAAGAATCCAATCCACTCCTCTAGAGATGACTGCGTTATTGTAGACTTTAGTGAAGTTGTAAACTGCTTTAGTTTAGTTCTGGTACAGGCTACTTTAAGTTAAAAACAATATTACCTACTGGCGGTCGCCAGTAGGTAGTTATAGTTAGAACCTATTTTCCATATGAAATCCGCAACATTCTATTCCCAATAAGTCTTGCGCCGGTTGACGAATCTTCGCAAAATTTTCAAAACTTTTGGCCAGCTCCGGTCTGATCCAATCCTGAAAGTTTCGGGGTGATTCGTCAAGCAGGGGCTAAGAAAAAAGGGGGGTCCCGAAACGTGTTTTCCCCATGCATTTTCCCATAGGACCTTTAGTCGCAGCTACAACCCGAACTGCTGAACGGAATTACACCAAATTTGGCAAAAAGGTAGTCCTCAGTTCAGACTCGTGCCTTTTGCTTAAATGTGTCAATCCGTTCAGTAGTTCCTGATAAAATTAGAGTTAAAAGTACATATATATCTATGGCCTCGGAGGATCCGCGCACCCTATGCGCACCCTAAGCGCACCCTCTGCGCACCGTGCGCGCACACCCTCCCGATCACACGCTGAATGCTTATTGGCTGTCAAGTGTCTGTGAACATTCGAAACCAGGAACTGTTGACAGCCATTTTGTGCCTCGGTAGAAGCGAGGCTGAAGAAGTAAGGGAAATAAGTGTGTGAAAGATATAAAGGGGGCAGGGTAGAAATACTCTGACCCTCTAGAGTTGCTTAGGGGGTATCAGAAGGACTCCCAGGGCCCCTTTTGTTTTGTTTTTTTAAACGGCAAAATGCGCGCAGGGTGTGCGGATCCGGCCGTAAAAAAAAAAAAAGAAGCGCGGGCTTCCGCGCTTCCTTAATAATTAGCCCCCGGGGGGACCAAATCCCGGGGGCAAAATGCGTAAAAAATTATTGGGGGTCCTCCAGCCCCGGGGACCGCTACCCCCGGGGCTAGAAAATAAATAGGGTGGGGGGACTGACCGGCCCCCCCCAAGCCCCGGGGACCACCACCCCCCGGGGCTTTATTGATTGAGGGAGGGGGGCTGCGTGGCCCCTCTCCTGGAGCCCTCGAGGGCCCTGGGGACCACCACCCCCCCAGGGCCGGCACCCACAGTGTCCTGGGGTGCTCACCCCCAGGACACTGTTCTTTGCTATGAGAGGGCAGGAGTCTCCCACCCTCCCATAGCAAACTTTGTTTGGATTTTGAAAGAGAGAGCAGGGAAACCTGCTCTCTTTCAAAATCCAAATCATATTGCTTTTCCACACAGTCCCCAACGTTTTATTATAAGCCCCGGGGGATGGGGTCCCCGGGGATAATAAAAATTAGTGATAGGGGCTATTTTTTTTTTCTGTCAAATTAGGAGTCGTGCATCCTAACGCGTTGGGGCGCACGATTTCTCTCGCGTAGGGTGCGCGGTTCCTAACGAGTTGGGTGCGCGACTCCAAGCAAATAAACCTGACATTTTTGGAGGATAAACATCAAGCTTATGTGTTTCGTTCTTGAGTGGCTCTAAAAAGAGCCGTTGTGATCATTGAGAGTTTTTGGTACTTATAAGTAAGTACCTATACAGAGTCTAAAGTTGTTGAGGAAGACTCTGTTTCCTTCATCAGTAAAGTGTACTCCATCTCTCCTGTACATCTCTTGCATATGAAATCGCAGATTGTTATTGTAAATGGACCCCATTTTATAGTATCGGAGAAAAGCAGAAACAGATTTATTCACATGTTTCCTAGCTTTCTCAATCTGTGGACAAAAATGATTAGACCAGTTCCATTTCTGCCTTTGGCATATGTTAGAATACACAAAGGCAGTTTTGGGAAAAAGTGAAATCAATTCTGCAAAGGTGTCCTTCATTTCCAGACCTACCCCAGTCAAAGTGCCTAGGTCATTGCCACCACAGTGCACTATTATGAGGTCAGGGTGATGGAGATGCATAAAGGATTTTACCAATGGCATCAATTGGTGCCACTTTAACCCTCTCTGTCCAATCCATTTAATGTCTACATTTGGCACACCTAGGTCTTTGTGAATGCCTTTGTTTTCTGCATACCTTTGGCTCCAGAAAATATAGCTGTGTCCCACAATCCACACTCTAAGCATCTTGAAGGGAGGTCTGGATGCACTCAGATGGTCTTTGTAAATGAAATGGCAGTTTGAAAAGTAAGATTTTCTAAAATGGTGGATAAGATGCAGTTTTGAAATTAGAAAAGAAATGACTGGCTGCTTGACAATCTTCTACACTGAAAACTAGGGTGCATGTTTCTGTTTTTTAAATGCATGATTCTTATTGGTTAACAAAAACTGATTGAAAGGAACATTATATATGATTAGCTGATATGTTGAAAAGTCAAGCATACTTGCTGTTTTGATTAGCAACATTGTCTGCTGAACTTGTGACCTGAGTGCTCAGTTCAGTGTTCCATGAACTGTTTCTATGGTAACAGGCAGAAGGCAGATTGAGGGTAGGGTTCAAATTTATGTCATTTGGAAAGGGTTGAAATGTTTAACCAATAGAAATGTGTGTTAGCTTTTGAATTAACGTGGGAAGGAATGTGATTTGATGTTTACATGTATATGTGTGCAAAATGAGAGGGAAACTTTGCCATTCTTTGGTTTTGCTGACAGGTGCACAGTGCAGAGATTCTGTATAAGAAAATCTGGTGTGTGACTGACATACTTCTTAATCTACAAAACAACTTGAAAGGTGAGTTATTTAATTGCGAGGGCATGTATGTGGTCTATTTTGATTTTAATCAGACTAATGTATTTCTCCTGCTAAAGTGCAGGGAGTACTTTTTTTTGTCTACAATCTTATTGACAGTGTGTGTGCATGTAGAAACCATTCTGTGATGAACATTTGTGTTTT
The DNA here is from genome assembly GCF_964204655.1 of Triturus cristatus. Taxonomy (NCBI): domain Eukaryota; kingdom Metazoa; phylum Chordata; class Amphibia; order Caudata; family Salamandridae; genus Triturus; species Triturus cristatus. The sequence goes on along the minus strand of NC_140583.1, from coordinate 1,150,288,176 downwards.
TCATGTGTTTGCAGACAGATAACTGTGCTGTTTTCATGTTTTGGTAGAATTTGAAACCAGTCATTGTTTATGTATTTGCAAAATGAGTCACGTTTCTACACTAAAATGTAGTACTCCTTCTAGATTAAGAAATGTGTTTTGGTACAGTGCAAGGGATAGTGTTGTTTGTCTAGAATCACACAGTGAGTCTGTGTGCATTTAGGAATCATTTGGAGAGAAACATTTTGGTACTAATGTGTAGTAGAAAGTTTTCTGCAATGTGTGCAGTCACCTTACATCTTGTAGACTAGTAAATGTATTTTGTACAAGGGATAGTTGGCTGTCTACAATCACACTGTGAGTTTGTGTGCATTTGGGCAATTGTTGTGAGAAAAGCATTTGGTAACATCATGTATTTGCTGGCAGATAACTACTTTAAAACCTGTTTTGTTGTCAAATTTGAGTAGCATTAGAGGCCAGTCATTGCTTATGCAATTGCAAAATGAGTCAGGCTTTCACAGTAGTGTGCAGTATTGAACTATGTAGAATGTGTGCAGTCACCTTGCCCCTTCTAGCTAAGTGATTGTGTCTTGGTAAAGTACAAGGAAGAATGTTGGTTGTCTAGAATCACACTGAGAGGCTGTGTGCATTTGGGAACCACTGTGAGAGAAGCATGTGGGTACTTCATATCTTTGCATACACATAACTGCTTAAAAACCTTTCCTGTTCTCAAGTTTAGTAGAATTAGAAGCCAGTCATCGCTTATGTATTCGGAAAATGAGTCAAGCTTTGACACTAAAGTGCAGTACTGAAATATGTAGAATGTGTGCAGTTACTTTACCTCTTCCAAAGTAGTGAATTTGTTTTGGTAGAGTACAGGGGATAGTGTTGCTTGTCTGAAATCACCCTGTGAGTCTGTGTGCATTTGGGTAACCGTTGTGAGAGAAGCATTTGGTAACATCGTGTATTTGCTGACAGATGACTGTTTTAAAACCTGTCATGTTGTCAAGTTTTAGTGGCGTTAGAAGCCAGTCATTGCTTATGCATTCATAAAATGAGTTAGGCTTTGACACTAAAGTGCAGTACTGAAATATGTAGATTGCTTGCAGTCCCCTTACCCCTTCCAGAGTAGTGAATGACTTTTGGTAAACTCCTATGGATAGAGTAGCTTGTCTCGAATCACACTGTGAGTCTGTGTGCATTTGGGTAACCATTGTGAGAGAAGCATTTGCTAACATTGTGTATTTGCTGACAGATAACTGTTTTAAAACCTGTCATGTTGTCAAGTTTTAGTAGCATTAGAAGCCAGTCATTGCTTATGCATTGATAAAATGAGTCAGGCTTTGACACTAAATTGCAGTACTGAAATATGTATATTGTGTGCAGTCCTCTTACTCCTTCCAGAGTAGTGAATGTGTTTTGGTAAAGTCCAAGGGATAGTGTTGCTTGTTTAGAATCACACTGTGAGTCTGTGTGCATTTGGGCAACCATTGTGAGAGAAGCATTTGGTTACATCATGTATTTGCTGATAGATAATGGCTTATAAACCTGTCATGTTGTCAAGTTTTAGTTGTATTAGAAGCCAGTTATTGCTTATGCATTCACAAAATGAGTCAGGCTTTGACACTAAAGTGCAGTACTGAAATATGTAGATTGTGTGCAGTCCCCTTACCCCTTCCAGAGTAGTGAATGGGTTTTCGTAAACTCCAAGGGATAGTGTTGCGTGTCTAGAATCACACTGTGAGTCTGTGTGCATTTGGGTAACCATTGTGAGAGAAGCGTTTGGTAACATCGTGTATTTGCTGACAGATGACTGTTTTAAAACCTGTCATGTTGTCAAGTTTTAGTAGCATTAGAAGCCAGTCTTTGCTTATGCATTGATAAAATGAGTCAGGCATTGACACTAAAGTACAGTAATGAAGTATGTTGATTGTGGGCATTCCCCTTACTCCTTCCAGAGTAGTGAATGTGTTTTGGTGAAGTCCAAGGGATAGTGTTGCTTGTCTAGAATCACACTGTGAGTCTGTGTGCATTTGGGCAACCATTGTGAGAGAAGCATTTGGTTACATCGTGTATTTGCTGATAGATAACGCCTTAAAAACCTGTCAGGTTGTCAAGTTTTAGTAGTATTAGAAGCCAGTCATTGCTTATGCATTCACAAAATGAGTCAGGCTTTCATAGTAGTGTGCAGTATGGAAATATGTATAATCTCTGCAGTCACTTCAGCCCTTCCACACTATGCATGCAGTCCTCTAACCACCTACACACTTGTCTTTCACACCTTCAATTCCCCAGACAGTATTCATACAGTTCTTGCAAACACCCTGTCACTCCCTTTCCACTTGTCCAGTGATTTATTCAGTTCAATGAAGTAATCCATTAACTGTGCCAAAAAACAAACACTTATAAATTCAGTCAGTACCCAAGTACTAATGGAGTGAGGCAGGTCTTAGCACATCCATTGATTCAAACGCCTATCTACTATGCATGTAGGCCTCTAACCACCTACACACTTGTCTTTCACTTCTTCAATTAACTAGTCAGTATCTATATACTTCAATAAACACCCTGTCACTCATCGTGCACACCTCCAGTGACTGATCCAGTACCATGTACTAATCTATTCACTGCACCAAAACCAAAACACTTAAAAGTTTCACCCAGGCACTCTCCTAGCAGTAGTCTAATGATTCAGTCAGTACCCAGGTACTCATGCAGTGAACCATGCATTACCACGTGGACTGCTTCAAATGTCTATCCAGTATGCATGCAGGTTTCTAACCTACTATACACTTGTCTTTAACAGCTTGAATTCCACAGTCAGTATCCATGTACTTCCAGCAAACACCCTGTCACTCCCCTTGCAGTCTTCCAGTGACTTATTCAGCACCATGTAGTAATCCATTCACTGCGCCAAAACCCAAACACTTATAAATTCACCCTTGCACTCTCCTTGCAATACTGTAAACATTCAGTTAATATCCAAGTAGTAATGGAGTGAGGCAGGCCTTAGCACATGGATTGATTCAAACGCCTATCCACTATGCATGCAGGCCTCTAACCATCTACACACTTGTCTTTCACACCTTCAATACCCCAGACAGTATTCATAGAGTTCCTGCAAACACCCTGTCACTCCCCATACACTCTTTTAGTGACTCATTCAGCACCATGTAGTAATCCATTTACTGTGCCAAAAACCAAACACTTCAAATTCACCCAGGCACTCTTCTTGCAATACTGTAAACATTCAGTTAGTATCCAAGTACTAATGGAGTGAGGCAGGACTTAGCACATGGATTGATTCAAATGCGTATCCACTATGCATGGAAGACTCTAACCACCCACACAATTGTCTTTCAGACCTTCAATTTCCCGGTCAGTATCTATAAACTCCAATAAACACCCTGTCACTCCACTTGCACACCTCCACTGACTCATTCGGCACTATGTACTAATCTATTCACTGCACCAAAACCCCAAATCTTAAAAAGATTCACCCAGGCACTCTCCTTGCAGTACTTTAATGATTCAGTCAGTACCCAGGTAGTTATGCAGTGACCCAGGAGTTAGCCCATGGACTGTTTCAAACGTCTATCCACTATGCATGCAGGCCTCTAGCCACCTACACACTTGTCTTTCACACCATCAATATCCCAATCAGTATCCATACAGTTCTTGCAAACACCCTGTCACTCCATTTGCACTTCTCCAGTGATTTATTCAGTAACATGAAGTAATCCATTAACTGTGCCAAAAAACAAACACTTATAAATTCATGCAGGCACTCTCCTTACAATACTCTAAACATTCAGTCAGTACCCAAGTACTAATGGAGTGAGGCAGGCCTTAGCACATGGATTGATTCAAACGCCTATCCACTATGCATGTAGGCCTTTAACCACGTACACAATTGTCTTTCACACCTTCAATTCGCCAGTCAGTATCAATACACTTCCAGCAGACACCCTGTCAATCCCCTTGCTCTCCTCTAGTGACTCATCCGGCACCATGTACAAATCTTTACTGCACAAAAACCCAAACTCTTAAAAGATTCATTCAGGTACTATCCTTGCATTACTCTAATGTTTCAGTCAGTATTCAGGTACTCATGCAGTGAAGCATGCCTTTTCACAAGGATTGTTTGAAGTAACTATCCACTATCTATGTAGTGGTCTAACCAGTTTTACACTTGTGCATCATGCCTACTTTCCCACAGTAGCTATGCATACACTCCAGCAAACACACTGTGACTGCTGTTGCAAACCCATGGTGAATCTTTTAGTAGCATGTAGTGATCTATTCAATGAAGTAAAATTCAAACAACTATGAATTCACCCAGTGTCTCTCCTTATAGTACTGTAATCATTCAGTCAGTTAGCATGTAGTCTTTCAGTGAGGCAGGCTTTAGGGCATGAACTGTTTCAAAGTAGCATGCACTATGCATGTAGTGGTTTAACCATCGTCACACTTGTGCTTCACGGCTATAATTTCTTAGTCAGTATTTATATAAAATGTGTTTGTATAGTAATAGAAAAGTAAAAAATTATACATTTATTTGTGATTATTTTTTACAGATACTGTTTATCACCATTAAAATAGAGAAATCATGCCGGAAAAAGTAAGAAAAAGAAAAGAACAGAAAAAGGACAGTTACTTGAAGAAAAATCAACCACAGGTATTGAATGAACAACATAATGTGGCTAAAAAGAAAAATCTTCTGGTAAGATCACAAAGCAATTTATTAAAAATGTTTGTAGGACCAGACAGAATGTACAGAATGTTGAAACCTCTGAGAATGCTTCAACTAGAAAAAATATTCAAAATAATAGGAAAAGCAAAAAAGCAAATGGACAGTCAAAGGAGACAAAGTATGGTAAAAGAAGGCAAAATCAGTATAAGGAAATACGCAAAAAAATATTTTACAAGAGAGTAGTACATAATTTGCTGAAAGATGTGAAGAAATATAAAAAGAGCTCTATTTTATAAAAAGATGAAGCATATTGAAACCATTGTTGAAAAGGCTTTTGAAGTAAAAAGGAAACTATTCATTTTAGTATTAAACAGAATTCGATCACTAGATAAACCAATCCATTTAATGAAGGCCAAACTTAGGAGGAAAAGAGTAATTAACAGAACACATTTTTGTGATTTTTTTTGGGAGAATGGAAACACAGTTCAAGTTCAGAGCCTTTCTTTAATGAAGAGAGTTATTTACAGAGCAATAATTTATTGCATGCAGTTGACACCAGTGGTCGAGGTTATGAGGTTAAAAATGGTTGCCCAATTGACAAAGAGAAAATGGTTGAAAGAAATGCAGAAGAAGTGATAGCTGATGAAGTTCTAGGGAGACGTCCTAAACACCCTGTGTACACTTGGGATTGCAGTGGTATTTGTAGTGTACGACAAGAATCTATTGATAAATTATGTAGTTTCTTACGAGCATATAGTAAAAAAAGTGTTAAACAAAAGATTAAGGTGCAGCAAGGACTAGACCCTTGCAGAGTGAGAAAAAATACTGGTTTGCAAGGTCATTCTCTGGCTTGTCTTTCTAGGAAAGTTTGTCAAAGTGTTTTTCACCATTTCAGGATGTTGGCAGTACATCATACTCAAATGCGGAAGTTAGTGAGAAAATTGTATTATGCAAAAAGTCCAGCACTAAAGTTAAATGAGTTGAACAGTGCTCTTTTGCGTGGCTCAGTATCAGATGTGAAGAAGGTTTGTGATGATATTGAGTTTTGTTACTTTGGTCCTCAGCAAGAGAGTGCAGAAACTGACACATTAGTAGAACAAAATGTTGAAGACAATGTAGAACTAATGATTACAAAAAGGTTTGAAGATCAAATCACAAAGTTTAAGGTAATTTCAGGTGAAAGACCAAATGTTTCTTGTATTTGTTGTCGGTGAACTCACTATAAAAATCAGACTAGGAGTGTCAATCTGTATTTAAAAAGTGAAACAGAAAATAATGATAAGTGGAAGGAATTTACAACTTATTTGTTGGTAGAGGATTGTTTTGATTTGGGATCTGAGCAGCGTATTTGCAAATATTGTTATAACAAATTAGATGAGAATAAAATGCCTGCTAGAGCTGTTCATAATAATCTAGAGTTGGTTGCTATTCCTCCAGAGCTGATAGATTTAAATACCTATGAGTCTATTCTCATTCAATGTGTGCACCCGTTTCAGGCTATTGTTCGTATGGAGCCTAAAACAAGTAAATTGCCTCCATCTGAGCTACAAAGAGGATTGAAAGGAAGAGTTGTGTATTTACCGTTAGATTTAAAGAAAAACATTGAATATTTTTGTGTAGACCATGCAGAAAATGAACCACTAGTCATTCTAGTTAATGGTGTTCCTACTAAGAATAAGAAAATCTGGCAAGAGTTAGTGGATGTTAGAAAAGTGCAAAAGGCATCATTGTATCTGATAAAAAATAATGAGTACTATAGAAATGTGTTTGTAGGATAAGAAGAAATAGATTTAGCAGAAGATACTGAAACATTAAGTGGACAAATTGAAAAAGTGGGCATGTCCAGATGCGAAGAAATCTATGAACATTACAGTGTACATCCACTTCATTCCAAAGAGGTGATGGGGAATACGATTGAGTTTTCCCAAATGAAAAAAGCAAGAGGAAGTCCTATGAGTGTATGGGAAGAGAGCTTGGAAGCTCGTTGTTTCCTGCAGTTGTTTCCAACAGGAAAAGGTGGACGATATGATGAACGTCCTGTGCAGATTCCTGCATGTGAATATCGGATAACAAGATTATATGCAGAAGATCCAAGATTTCGACAATGTATCCCTTCTATGTTTCATCTTCTGTTTGAAAGTGACTTGTCTGGACTTTCATATGCAGTAAATCACATTTTAAAAACTGGAATGCATCTGCAAATTGTAACTGCAAAGGATTTTATGGATAAAGTGCATCAGAGAGATGATCATTTAGAATCTCAGTTGATTAAACTGATGGCATGTCAGCGTGGGACTAATGAATATTGGTACCGTCGTCATGGAGAACTGAAATGTATGCTACAGAACTTAGGAACTTCTACATGGTTCGTTACACTAAGCTGTGCTGAGTATGCTTGGGATGATTTACTTGAATTTCTTAGAGAGGCAAATTCCAATATAACAAATATTGAATACAAGACACCTGAAGAATTGCTCCTTGGATCCTGTTAATGTATGCAGATATTTCAATCATAGATTTGAAGCTATGATGTCTTTCATCTGCAATAAAAAGAATCCTCTTCTTGGAGAAGTTGTGGATTTCTTTTGGAGAAAGGAGTATCAAACAAGAGGTGCGCCTCATATACATATGTTGTTATGGATCAAGGACACCCCCAAATTTGGAACAGATTCAGATGACACTGTTTTGTCTTTCATTGAAGATTATGCCACATGTGCTGTACCCAATAGCAGAGAAGATAAAAACTTAAAACAACAAGTCTTACAATTCCAAAGCCATAGATGTGGAAAATACTGTCGACGAAAGTACAAGTCTAAGGATAAGTTCTATACCAAATGTCGTTTTGGATTTCCATGTCCTGTATTATCCAAAGGAAGAGTGAACCGTTTTATGTCAGCTATGCGACATACCATCACAAGCAAGTCTCCGAAAAATACCTACAACTTAAGAAGAAGCGAAGAGTCAAAATACATAAATAGCTACAATCCAGTTATTTTATACATGTGGAACGCTAACATGGATATTCCGTATGTTGCGGACAATTCCATTGCTGTTGCTCGATATGTAACGTCCTACATTACTAAATCAGAAAAGACGGAATTGAAAGAAATGTGGGAAGAGATTTCTCACGAGAAGACTCTAAGTAAGAAATTATACAGTTTCAGTTTCAAGATGTTAATGCATCGTGAAACTGGAGCATATGAATGCTCAGATCGGTTATCATCTACAAGTCTATACTCCAAAAGTAGAAGAATCATTTGGGTGAGTCTAGGTCTTGCAGCAATGCGAAATCGGGTACTGAAATCTGTTCAAGAAATTGAATATTTAGCAGAAAAAGAACCAGAAAGTACAGATATTTTGAAAACGAATATGTTGGACACATATTACTCAAACAGAAGTCATCATCTTGAGAACATGTGTTTTTATGAAGTGCTGCAAAACTACACTTTTAAACGGAATACTACAGAGAACATCAATGATGGAAAATATGCAGTGATTGGTTCCGAAGGATGTTTGGTGACACAAAGGAAAGGAAATTTAATTAATCACAGGAAACTGAGTTGCGACACTGCTGATAAAAGGGAATTTTACTATTTAGCCCTTTTGCAAATGTTCAAACTGGTATTACTTAGAGATTTTCAGAGCTATGAAGATTGATGTAATGCTTGTAAAGATAGCATACAATGCAGTGCTTTTGCAAAATATGTGAAAATTTTGAATGATGAAATTGATCAAGAAGCTACAATTGCACCTGAGATTGCTAGAGACAGTTCTCAAGACGGTCAAAGTTCTGCTGCACTAAGTCAAGATCCACTAGGACAACCAATTGTTGAAAATGAAGCAGCAATTACCATGAATGAGGTGGAAACAGCAATGCATCAAGCTCAAGAAGATGCAATGCAGTTAGGAAACTTGGAAGAACAACTAAATGTTGAACAGAAACAAATATATCAGCAAGTGAAAGAACAGATTGAGCATGGATTACTTCATGAAAAGAAAGGGTGCTCATGTACATCATTTCAACCTATCCGAATGTATGTGAGTGGTCAAGCTGGAACAGGAAAAAGTTTCTTAATTAAAGTAATTACAAGTTATCTGCAGAGAACAACTGAGTTGCATTTGTCTTGTGTTGTCACTGCTCCAACTGGGTTGGCAGCACATAACATTAAAGGAATTACTTTACATCGTTTACTAATGCTACCAGTAGAGCATGAGAACAAATTGGAATACCACAAGCTATCTGGAGAAGCTTGTTGTGAAGTTTCAAGAGTCCTGAAGAAAATGAAACTTCTCATTATTGATGAGTTAAGCATGGTCTCAAACTTGATGCTTGCCTTTGTGCATTTAAAAATGCAGCAAAATCTTAAAACAGAGTATGATGTGTTATCTACTGCAACTGACTCCGGTAAAAGGACAACCAGTATTCAAAACACTTGCGCATGAAGATACCAGAAGGTCTCTCTGTAGTGTTGGAAACGTGAACATTTGGACATATTTTGAATACAAAGAACTGACGAAAAATATGCAACAGGCAAATGATGCTGAATATGGAAGTATTCTTCAAGATATAAGAATTGGACTTCTGACAGAACATGGCAAACAAGCTTTGCAGTGTCGATTACTTTCCAATTTGTTTCCAAATGAAAATGTTGTTCCTGAGAAAGTGTACATGAAAATTGCAGAAAATAAATCAGTGATCTGCTTAATGCCAACACTGCGCGAGTGTTCTATATTCAATGAAGGACTATTGAAACTGGAAAATGAAGAAGTTATAAAAATGGAAGCCATCGATAAAATAGAGCATGAAGGAATCACTATTATTTTGACGGGAACATTGAAAACAAAACTGGATTCTTTAGAAAAAAAGATATCTGAAACGGCTGGTTTAAAAAACACTCTGCATGCATGTGTAAACTGTCGGGTAATTTTAAGGCGTAATTTGGATGCAGAAAAAAGTTTAGTTAATGGAGCAATGGGTAAAGTGGTGGATTTTAATTATCAGAAAAAAGGAGGCATAGAATTTTTAAAAATTAAATTTGATCAGATTGAAGAAGTTAAAGAAATTGGTCGTTGTTCAGTTTGTTTTTTGCTTGTTAAGGGTTTATATGTCCGTAGGAAACAATTTCCATTTTCTCTGGCATACGCAGTGACTATTCATAAATCTCAAGGATTAAGTGTAGACAGTGCATTGGTGAACATTGGATCTACTGTGTTTAAAGAGGGTATGGCATATGTTGCTTTGTCGCGAGTCAGAACATTATCTGGTTTGTTTTTGATTGATTTTGATGACACAAAGGTTAATGCAGATGCAAACTGTGTAAAAGAGTATAATAGGTTAAGAAGGGTGTATGCTCCCAATTTAGGTCCATATCCTGTATTTGAAAAGCGTGTGGTGGGTCGAAAAAGAAGGTTTGAGAATATCTGTACTGAAGGTGTAGAGAAGGGAAAAGAACAAGATATTGTTGTGATAGCAAGTAAAAAGAAAAAGGACACTATTGAAGAGATTGTTGGTTATCAGTTTGAAAATAGTTCAGGTGTCAACTGCTATGCTAATGTAGTGGTCAATGTAGTTTTTTATCTTGAAGGTTTGCAAGAACAAATTATGCAGAATCGGCAAAAAAGATTTTGTTCCTTGTTGCATTCTGTTTATGAAAAATTGACAACAGATACAAGTAAAATACAAACTGTTTCAGATGTTCGTAATCTTTTGGATGTGTGTTCTGGTTCTACACAATTTACGCAAAATATCCAACAAGATGCTCAGGAATTTTTAATGTATATGCTTACCAGAAATAGAAAGTACTTTTGGCCTTTGTTACAAATGGGAACATCATTGTGAAAATTGCATGTATACATCTAGCACTAATGTAGACACTGAAAGATTTCTATATTTAACATTACCGGACTGTAAATCAGTGTCTTTCAATAAATTAGTTAAAGGTGCAAATCAAAATATGGAGTGTAGCCAATGTAAATCAGAAATGTTATCCACATTATTTTTTCAAAATTTGGACAATATATAATTTTAATGATGCAACGTTGTACAGCTGATGGAAGAAAATTGGATACTTTAATAAAGCAATTTGTAGCAACACAACTATCAATATCAGGAAGGACTTTTGTAGCAATTGCAATAATTTTCCATGATGGTCCTTCCACAACATCTGGACATTACACTGCCTATCTAAAATATGACAAAGGCTGGACACTTTGTAATGATGCCCAGTTGGTTTTCAAACAACGTTTGCCTAGTGAATTACCAAATTCCTACCTAATATTTTTAAAGCCAAAGTTTTAGGAAGATAATTCACTCTCTGAGGAATTTATTATAATAATTTATTAGGATTACCATTGGACAATTTACATAAAAAACAGTGCAAAAATACCATTTGGCCTCAAGGAAAGGCATATGTTTGAATTATGGACTTTTTCTTACTCATTAACTCAGTGAATATTTTAAAGCAACAACATTTACAGTTTTTATAAATTAAAGTTATAAGATTTTGTTAGCAATAAGCATTTCATATATGTGTGATTTGTATTTTCTGGTATTTTACTGAGAATAGCCTGTTGGGTTTTTTTAAACAATCTTTTTGATTGTTTTTTTTTTGCCCGCTGTTATGTGATGAGTACGATTGAAATCACTATTTCTAGTGAAATTCAATATATTCTGAGAATAGCAAAAAAGGCAAACAAATTATTTTGTTTAAATTATGTTGTGTTGTTAAAAATGTATTATTACATGTTATAACTATTTTTTCTTTTATTTCACAGATCCTAATTCTAAAACAAGCAATTTACCACAATTTACATTACAAAAAAAAACTGAAAAAAATGTGTACCATTTTTTATTTCTAATACTGTGAAGGTAAGTTTAACTAAGTATTAATATGGACAATGGGCACATCTGCAAGAAGGTACAAAGTTTTAATCCGTTTTTCAAAACACCCTGTTTATACCTATGTAGTTTTGGAATCACTCTGTCATAGGATATCATATGACCTCCAAAAAAACAGATTTGAGTGATTCATAATATTTCCCATTCTACGTATTAAAGGACTGCAATCATTCTTCTTTGAGCATCTTTGCAGACAAACATCGGTGCTTACCTCCTATCATTCACAAGTAATTTTCCAAACAGAAATATGTTACTTTTTGTAACATAGTTATAGTGCAAGACACTCTTTTATATTTACAAATACAGGAAAAGGCACTCTGTGTACCTTTTTTTTCTCAATGTAAATACGACCTCATCATACACACCACTTTGCGTTGAAAGGGTGTTCTATAAATGTTGTTGTGCGTGATTGCACAGAATACTCATAGAAGAAGACACATCTCCAGATTTATCAAATATAATAAATCTGGACATGTGTGTGAATGCTGCACCATTCTCCAATTGGTGTAGCAAAGCACAACAAGGAGAATTGTTTCATTTCTCCTCATTTTTTAACCTTCAATGCATGCTTAAATGTTCAGCATACATTGAAGGAGAAAAATGCCTTTACTGATTGTTTTTGTGCAGGAAGGTGTTTCTTCCTGCACAAAAACAAACACCACATGACACAGATATCCTTGCACCATGGTGCAAGGGTGCCGGTGTCACCATATGGTTGCAGTTTAAGCAGCCGTGCAGAGAGAAGCATAGATTTGCAACATATTTATGTACATATGTTGCATCCCTGTGCTTCGGAAGTACTACAGCACACTGCAGTTAAAGAGGTTACTGTGTGATGCTGCAGCACTTCCTCATAGTTCTGCACTTATACTTTCACCATATGCTACTAATGCATTTGTTCTGTCAATTACGCACTACACATACATTCATCTAAACTTTCACACACTAACATACAAATATAGCTCCTTTTTAAACAGAGAAGTTAGTTCTGACAAGAACTTTTTTTTCTTCATTTTTCTTTTATATTTTTTTGTGCTTTTTTCAACGATTTTGTGATTTATTATTTTTAAACAAAAAAAGGGAACAGGATGAACAAAATAGTGAACTTTAGGAAAAAAAAAAAAATTTTTTTTTAACACTGGTGGTTTCTCTGCGCCCTGCAGATAAGGTCAATGGACTGCTCACCATAACAGAGCAGTTTGTTGCATTTAATGCAACTAATTTTAAGTTGTCCAAATTCGGGACGTATGTCCGGGTGAACGACAGATGGCGATGCCGCAACTTGCCACTGCTGGCGGAGGGTTGTGACGCATTCTTCTGCACTCTTCCCTTGCCAGGTTGATGGGGTGGAGAGTCTTGAGGTGCTTCATCATACTTGCGGTCCCGCAAGAGTATTTTTTGGTTGGATCTCCTCTTGACAAGGACCCTCTGGCAAATTTTGCACGTGACCTTAGTTGCATTGGTTTTAGTTTGTTCTTCAGGAAAGGAAAAAAAATTCCAAACCACTGAAGTGTATCATTCAGGGCGTGGAGGTTCAGGAAGAAACCCATCATCTGAAGAATGTTCTGAATCAGATGGTGGCTGCTGTTCAGAAGCCATTTTCTTTAGATTGAAATGAATGGCAGCTGTGGAAATCTCCCAAAAAAAGTTCTTCTGAGGTGCGAGTTGTTCCTCGGGTGGGGTCTTTTAATAGTTAGAATAGGAAGTCTAATAAACCAATCAAATCTCTTTTTTTCAGGTCACATGGGATACGCGCACCGTGCGCATAGGTAGCACGCACCGAGCGCGAATCCGCGAAATTGCATTTAAAAGCAATATAGGATTAGAAGTGAAAATATATTATTTTTCTGAGTATCTTAGATTGTCTTCATTTAATATTTACATGAAATACATATATATATGTTTTTTTACATTTAAAATATTTCGCGGGATTCGCGCACCCACCGACTCAGACGCACATGACGTTTCACGGAAGCGCGCGAGCGTCGCGTAACGTACTTCGTACGTGTCGCGTATGGGTTTGGAGTCGCGTACCGGTCGCATAGCATTCGCGCACGAAAATACGTACCCAACGCATACCGTACGCGGATCCTACACTACAATCGTAAATGGCGACTATGTTCCGCGCAGGGATCAAGAAAGGTGCGCATAGGGTGCGCGAATCCCCAAAAAACTTCAAAAAAAAATAATAATAACAAAGTATTAAAAATAAAGTTTAAAAATATATAAAAAATAGTTTTAAAAAATTTACAAATATTTTTTTTTAAATTCATTAAAAACAAATAATATTTTTTAATTTTTAAAAGAAATAAGTGGAAAAAAACCTTAAAAAAGGTGAAAAACAATGTAAAAAAAATTAAAGTAATTGATACATTGAAAGATAAAGATTTAGAAATCCTATGAAAATCATTAAAAATCATAGGTTTTAAGATAAGTTATAGAAAGGAATTAGCATTTAAAAAACCTTTGAAATTCACTTAAAAAAACCATAGGTTTCAGGTATGTTATAGTTAGGAATTAGCATTTAAAAAACCTTTGAAATTCACTGAAAAAACCATAGGTTTCAGGCACATTATAGTTAGGAATAAGCATTTAAAAAACCTTAGAAATTCACTGAAAAAACCATAGGTTTCAGGGGCGTTATACTTAGCTGGACATTTCCCTTGTACAAAACCATTAAAATTCCCCTGTTATAGTTAGTTCAGCTAACTATAACTTGCGCCCCCACAATGCACTGCTGATGACGTCACATATTACATCACTCATGACATGGTCAGTGACATCACTGATGACATCTCAAATGACATCACTGATGACATCATTCATGTGATCATTTGATGCATCTTCTCACAATCTAATATAACCTTTGATACACCCACTCTAAGTTACATACTGCCACTCTCAAAACCATAGACACTCCAACACCAATAAGTACATACCCCATCACAGAGTCTTAGGTCTAAACACCCATCCACTCACTCACCCGTACAGTCACTCATACTTATGGTCACTCAGTACAGGACTATCATATGCACTCATACACCTATATAGACACTCACACACCGCTACCCATCCATAGAGGTACTCACACACATACTCAGTCATGCAAATAATTAATCACACTGCCATTTACTCACCTATACAGTTATACACACACAAGCTCAATTACTCATACAAATACTAGCACATTCTTATGGTCTTATACAAACAATGATACAAACACACACTCATCCATACAGCCACTCACACTATCACACACACTCAGTTATAGTCATTTCTGTACTCCAACATACATATATACTGCCGTTCACATATGTAGTAAATTACACATGTACTAATGAAATATATATTCACACACTAACACAACCATACACATATTCACCCACTCATACAGTCCATTACAGACCTAGTGTTGAAACCATGCACCCAGTGAATCACCCACTGACACATCTATCACACACATCCCACCCACACAAACACTCAGGCACCCATACAGATACTCAGACAACCAATCAATAACTTATATAGACATTCATGTACCTATTCACAAAACCATGCATCCGCTTACACACCAACAGACAGACGCATACAGACATTCACACAGTTTAGTCACTAACCCATGCATTCAGTAAGATACGTTTAATAATTCACTTATAAAGTCAGTCATGCACCTACTAAATCCTCCATACAGACACTTATACACCCACTCATTCCCCAATACAGCTTGGCATATATATGAAACAAAATTTAACTTTACAGAAACAGACAGACACTGAATGATGTCATCAGTGATGTCATTTGAGATGTCATCAGTGATGTCACTGACCATGACATGTGCGATGTAATATGTGACGTCATCAGTAGTGCATTGCGGGGGCGCGATTTATAGTTAGCTGAACTAACTATAACGGGGGAATTTCAATGGTTTTGTACGAGGGAAATGTCCAGCTAACTATAACGCCCCTGAAACCTATGTTTTTTTCAGTGATTATAGAATTAAAGATTAAGAAGCTAATGGGCCTGATATAGAGTTTGGTGGATGGGATACTCCGCCAACATCGTGACTGACGACCCTTTCGCCGTATTAAAAATGCATTTAATTCAATGGCACTTGGTAAAAGACATATGGGATATCCATTTCGCTTGTCGAAGAGTATCCCACCCGCCAAACTCTAAATCAGGCCCTTAATCTCCTTTACTTATGTAAAGGTTAGATGACAAGCACCCTCCTAATTTATGGTGGATAATCAAGCTTTCTTCCAGACTCCAGCACAGGCGATTTTAATCATATTGTTGTTCAATATCAAAACTAAGGTTGATCTGGTGAAGCAACTCCAGAGTTCTCAAAATGGAGAATCTCACCCACTGCACTTGAAAGTATTATGGAAGGATAATGTGGGTAATTCGATTTAGTAGGGAAATGTGTGGGAGATCTGCGGCCACTAGATCGTTTTCACTATGCCAACAGTAGAACTGGAGAGGGCGATACCAATTAAACAATTTTATATATTGTACATTACAGTCTGCTGTTTAGTAGCTGAGAAGGCAGCCCACCAAGCTATTTTTCTACTGTCAAGCACCAATTCACCACACGGGTGCGCCGTTCTGCGGCAGAATAATCAGAAGCCTGAGTGTGTCGTGTTAGTGTCCATCCAGGATCTAGGAGGGAGCAAGAGGGCGGGTGCGCCGTGCTGATGTCAGTATGGTGGAGGCAGTAAGACACTGGTTCCGGCTTGATTTCCGGATGATTATTCTGCCGCAGTAGGGCGCCCCCGCCTTCTCGCTCCCTCCAAGACACTGGATGGTCTAGATCGCCGTGCACCTAGGCCTTCGACATCCTCCCACAGTCTGGCGCACCCACCCTTGTTTGTCTACACGAGACATTAGACATATATGTTACACCTCCCCGAGGCGGCTCATACTCTCTTGCCCTCGCCATCTCCTCTACACGTTGTATCTGAGACGTGTATATTACTTTTAAGAGATCCTCCTGCACCCCACTTCACCCCTTTCCACTCGATTCTCCCTGATTCCCCAGCCGGGTTGGAATTAACACCGGCCTTGTGCCCTGAAGAGTCACGGGTCAATTCCCTTTGTGATGAAACACGTGTCGGCTGGTTGTTTTTCTTTTGTTGTTGCTTCATTAAATAACTTTGAACAATACACTGCTGTCAACCGCAGCAATTTGTTCTAAACGAGACATTTATACCATTGTCATATCCTCACTACGTGTGCCTGGGACTGTGTTCTCATTACTGGTGTGGGTTCTTTGACTCACACACTCACGGGGGTTATAGGGATATTCCCCCGACCTGGCAGCACCGTGTATATTCTGAGCATAGTTAACACAACGCGTACTAGTCTGAGCGCCAATCTTCCTGTTTTTATTAAAAACCCTACGTCCAGATACAACCACACTGTGGATTCCACCGGCTCAATCACTCCCTTTTTATCCAAGTCTTTCAACTCCTTTACAACACTCTCCTGCATGCATACTGGGTTACGTCTTACTTTTGCCATCACCGGAATTGCTCCCCTTTTCAACTTTACATGATGTTTGTACCCAGCTAAAGAACCCTGGGAATCCCGGAACAATTTACTGAAACTTTGAAGATGTCAATAATTCTCATGGGAGATGGACTGAATTTGCACTAGTGGATCTGCATTTGAGTCCAATTTAACACCGAATTGTCGTTGGTGTGGCCACTCTATTAATTCATCTCCTTTAAGTGATATATTCCCTTTTCCTGTGGTCATGCAATTTCCCAATTCCAATATCATCTCAAAATAACCCAACATATCAATAGAAGTCCTACCATAACCCTGGTAGTTATGTCCATATCAAGTAATTTTACTTTCCCTTAAAACTCTCTCTCAAATATTGATTTTGACACTATTGTCAATTGCAAACGTGAATCAAATCGCATTTGAACTACAGACGAACCAATTTCCATCATTTCACTGGGATGATGCTCTTGTTTCCCTCTTTATCACTCCTACCTGAAATATCACTTCCTATGTAACCTCATTCATCTCTTTTCTTACCATTCGTCTCACATTTTTACTATTGCCACATTTATAAAAATGTCCTTTCTTCTTGCATGTGATACAAATCACATGCAAAGCTAATAAGCAGCTACCAGAATTGGCTCTGTGTCTTATCCAGCCATATCTAACACATTCTCCAGAGAATTTATTGGTAATATCTCTGCTATATTTTTCCCTTTCAATTAAATTTACTTCACTGTCTAGTTTCTACTCTTCCTGCTCCACCAATTCTTTAACATACTTTACAATGTGCTCCACCCTTTTTGCTACATTAATACTCTTTGTCAGGATCCGACCGTGCCGCGCCACCCAAGAACTACATTACCCATGAGCCTCGGGGGCTCGCAGGATATAGGAAGCGCGGGCGCACAGGAAGTTGCGCGTAATTTTGGGACTCGGGATTGTTCTCTTCCTCGGCGGCGAGCGGAGGAGGGAGAACGCGGATCGCCGGTGGAGTCACGGCGCTGAGCAGGACGAAGCCTACGAGGAGGGCGCTAGCGGAAGACGCAAACCGCCATTGAACCGAGCAGACCGTTGGTGCGAGCAGCCCCGGAGGCATTTGCCCTAACTGGTCGAGGGCGTCTCCTTGAGAGGCACGCACTAGGGAGAGACGGAGCGTCTCGGCAGAGGCAACGGCAGCGGCCGCCAGGTGAGAGAGAAACCGCGGTTGGGTGCCCTCTTGCCCAGAAAGCCGGCGCTAGAACCATAGAGGATTGCTGCCTGGGTGAGTTAACCAAGTGTGCTTTGCAATCAGTCTGTCATAGACCAAGTACGAGACATTGGCCCACGGGGAACAGGGCGTCTAGGGTGGAACATTTGGAGACACAGGTCCAGGCTGGAAAAGGGCCGACCTGGGGGAAATAGACTCAGGGAAAGACAATAGGGGGGTGCAGCGAGGGAGAGCTTATACATCTCCAGTGGATCTTATGTTTGTGACTTTTGAGCAGGACAAGTGGTGAGCCCTGAGAGGCATATCAGGAGGGTCACCCATACGCTCGAACTATCCAGGTCCCGTAGAGGGCGTTGAGAGAGCCGGCTGGTATAAGGTGTGGAGACTTTGTGTTAAGACAGGTATACCTCCTTCCTAGTGAGACCTTATTGAGAGTAGTGTGGTATTGTATGTTATCCCTGTCTGTTTTGTTGTTTCAGATCCTTTTATCCACTGCTGTTCCTTCCTTTCCTTTCCCCCGCCTGATTTTTCGCACACCCAGTTCCCTTTAGTGGTTGGGTGTGGGTCATATCTGGAGGTGGACCATTTTCTGCTGCAACCGGATCCTGCGAAGCTGGGCTTGACACTCTTCTCAAGAGGAGGCTCATCTCTCAACCATAGTTCCTCACAGATTTTGTCACTGCTACATTTTAACAAGAACTGGTCGCTGATCCTTTCCTCCAATGCCACTCCAAATTTGCATGTGGAGGGTGGTTTTCTTAAACTAGTGAGATATTCCTTTACTGTTTCTTCTTGACTCTGAGCCCTCAGACTAAAATGATATCTCTCCATTATAGTACTTGGCAGTCACTACCCAGTGGCTCTGGTTCTATTTGAGATGTCAGGTCAGATTCCTTAAGGGTAACTGTGAGTCCATTTATGCCTGTGGACTGTCTGCTGGCAATGACCTAGAGCACATCATCTTGGAGGAGGTGGAGCTCAGGTCACACTTGGAGATGATATGATTGCCTGAGTGCGTATGCCTGACCACCCGCTCCATGGATGCAAAAAAGGGTAGTCAGGAGGACCTGGAGCTTGGTAGAATAGCCCAGGTGCCTGCCAAAAAGAGGGAGGGCAAGGGGAGCAGGAAACCCACTTCTGAAACTTCCATGGCCTGGGACGAAGCTGAGCCTAAGGGTGAAGCCCCGGAGCCTATGGGGTAGACATTGCCACCCTGGGAAACCTAGCTGAGCTGACCAACTGGCAGGAGGATAGGGGTCTTACTAGGGAGGAGTTCTGCAAGGCACAGATGGAGTGCCCTACTCTTTAGGGCTTACGGCAGAAGGTTGAGGCCCAGGCAGCTGGAAACATGTCTGGTGATTAAGTGATTTACTGGAAGAATGGTCTTCTGTATAGTGACTCTAAGGTTCCTGAGCCTGGTGCAACCCGTATGGTGACAGTCCACCAGTGCTGCATGGTCTTCCTACCGGAGCTGGCTCATGGTGTACTCATAGCAGGCCATCTAGGCATAGGCGTCCGCAGGGAGGGGCAAGAGTGGGGGCCACTTGTTCCCCCCTGGATTGCCAGTGCGGGTCTTAGTGCTGTGATGCAGGTGCCATTCTTTTTTGTAATTCTAGCACTCCAGCATCCCAGTGACTCACTGGGCTGCTGGAGTGCGAGCGACGTTTCAAAAAAGAATGGTGCCCTTCGCACCACAGGCCGTAACTTGAGTGTCTAGTACGAGCTACTGACGGGCGGTGCGGGCGCCATTGTGCATGAATGGGTTTTTAATGAAATCAGTTTTCATTCCCCCTTTAATCAGTGGAGCACTCGGGATTAAAACAATCAGAGACCCAGTCATATTGAGCTGAGCAGCCAATAAGCAGTACGTAACTACATAAATCGCGCTACAAATCCCTCTAGAACCTGCAATGACATCGGACTGCTCCTGGCCGTGGGGTGTGTCTCAACAGCCACCTTGAGCGCCCGTCGATCATTAATAGCGCGGGCACGCTACTTATGGCGGCCCGATTTCTTGTTTCTCGCCTGCCCTCAGAGAGAATGGACCAATGATATCACGAGGGGCAGGCCTGTCATCATTTTTTTCCTTCCCTTTTGAATCCCTGCATTTGCCTCTTTTGGCGCGGGTGCGCAGTAGACTCCGAGTGCTGTGGTCTGGAGCTCGAGAGACGGAGTCAGGAACATCAAGGCAAGGGCTGGTTGGCCGACCCTGCAGCCTACGTCTGTGTTCTGTTGTGCATGGGAGTCCTTAGGTGCCAGCAGGTGTATTAAGGTAAGATTAGTGGTCGAAGTGTTCACTTTTCCTGCTCTGCCGCTGTCAGCTGCCCCCTCTCTCTTTCTTACTCTTAATCCCTCCCTTTCTGTCACTCTCACAGCTCCTCACTTGCTGAAAACTGTGCTTCAATAAACTTCTCTTACCCTCTGTTTCCTATACTTTCCTTCATTCCTTCCCCAGTGAAATGGATTCAAAGATGAAAGAAACACTTTTGCTGGAAATGTCCTCTTTTTATAACATTTTTCTGTTACAAAGTGCAGCCTCGGAACCAAGAGAAAAATAGGTGGAAAATACAAAACATAAATAACTAAATAAATCATTACACAGTCACTCTGTGATGATTTATTTCGGTTTTTTTTTGTAGTTCACATAAGAAAAACACCCCGTAAAAAGCCCGGTCAGTCAAATAAATACAGCTCAAGTAATGGTCAAGGAATAGTTTAGACCCGGGCTTTCGGGCTGAACAAAGGGTCAATGAACTTGATGTTTATGTGGACAAAAGTTGAGAAATAAGTCCTGTGCGGTGCAACAGAATAGAAACGATTCTACATGAACAAACCTACAAATTGTTAAACCCTGCTGATTTTGAAAATGGACATCATATGGGCGAGTCGAGTCGTAAACACAATCTGTGTCTGTTCAACATTTTTAAAGAGGTTTGCATATCGCTAAATAAACACATATTTTAATTGTGCCCTTCGAGATTATTCCATTATTCTCAGTTTATACTTGGGATAAGTGAAACCCAAAAGTAACGCTTTATTTCTCGGATGAAACCTCCTCAATAAAGGGCAGAATAAGGCAATATGTGTGATGCTTCAAATAAAGTTCGTGTTTCCAACTGCACAGTACAATCTGTGTTTTGCTCCCGATTTTTGGCCTGGCTGAAGATTAATGACTTCCTAAGAGGTTCGGCTTTTGTAGGAGTTTAGTAGTCGTCCCCCCCCCCCCCCCCCCCCGGAAATATTTCTGCGGACGCCCAAGCATCTAGGGCAAGACAAGACTTTTGAACAGCTTTAATTGGCCCCCAAATATAGGGGGCCTCAGATGCATTCTGCAGGTCCTGTCCTACCTTTAGGAAAGTAGGATCTGCTTCTTATGGTTTCCCCCTCTTTTTGCTTGATGTTGCACTGTTTTTGACTAGTCTGACTGGGATCCTGCTAATCAGGACCCCAGCCTATCTACTTTCTCCTTTAAATTGTTACGCATGCACTTGGGTACACTCCAGATTGGATACTGGCGTACCATTATAAGTCCCTAGTATATGGTACCCATGTACCCTGGGCATAGGTACCCCAGAGGCCTCCCATGGGCTGAAGCATGTATTATGCCACCCATGAAAGGCCATGCAAAATGGAACTAAAAGTCTGCTACTGCAACCTGTGTAAGTTGGTGCTTGCACACTTACTTTAGATGCAGGTTCACTATATCTATGAGTCTCTACACTTAAAACTTATAAGTCACCCCTATAGCAGGCCTTATCAATCCTTAAGGCAGGGTGCTGGATTTTTAGCGAGAGGATGCCCTGCATGAACATGTGCAGAGCCTCTCTGCAGCCTTCGGAGACCATTCTCCCAGGTTGTCTGTCTGTGACTCAGCCAGACATATAGGTAGAGGTCACTTATAACCTCGAGGTAAATGCTATCTCGATAACGGCTGCATAGAAACATATTGTGTTTGGTATAAACACCTTGGAATCCTACCACCACACCGGTAACCATTCTGAAGCGAGCTTCGTGGGGTCACTGGTCTATCCGGTGCCAGCCTTCACGACCCGGACAGCACAAAATGGATGGATACTGCGGACCAGGGACACATTTCTGCCCTCCTGCTGCTGAGCCAGAGGAAGGCAGCACAATAGGCATCCTGTCACATATCCACCTCCCAGACAGGATTTAGTGTATTGGGGCTGGGTGGGTGCACCCTGAGAGTGCCTGAAAATCTGCACTTGGGCAACATTTGGTGTCCCTGTGCATAGTTCAGCTCAAACCAGTTCTGGGAGCCGTTGGCTCCTGCTCTGGAGCGAAACTGGACAAAGGACGAGGGTGTAACCACCCCTCTGTCCTGACCCTCCCTTAGGAGGGTTCCCCGAATCTGTCCAACCCTCTCCCGTGGGTACAAAGGGGCTTACCTGGCTGTAAGACTTTAGATTTTACGTGGACAAGATTCTACAAGAAGAAGCCACTGACATTCGACCGTCTGGACACGCTGGACTTCGACTGGGCCCGACTTCATCCCCCTCTCTGTCCAAAGCCTTGCTCAATACAGGCTTCATGCAGGACCTGTGGTGCACTAAGGACGACTGAGGAATCTCCCTTGGAGTGAAGGAGTCACTCCCCTGCAGCACCTCAACGCAACTGACCGGTCTGCTGCTCCCAAGCTCCTGCGGACTCCGAAGATTCAGCAACACAGGAGGTGGGTTTTTGAAGGTCCTTGAGGTCGAACTGCCCTCTCAGCAAGTTTGAGGCCAGTATCCCTCGTGGAGACTGCATAACCCGAACCTCTATGGACCGCGTCCATTTGCAGTTGCATATGCTTGTTGGCGATTCCTGAGCTTGTGCATTGGACTTTGTGTAGTCCTGACCCTGAGCAGTATTAGCATCGAAGGACTCCGAGTGCTTTGTGGGCTGGTACTTTGCAATCTTGCTCGAGGTCCCCTAGCGACTCCTGGTCATTCAGCCTGTGGGTCACCTTGATTTCTGTTGGGTTTTCCTGGTTGCTCCAGATGTGCCCTGACTCACCATTGCTTGGCGAGTCCCCTGGACCTTGCTGGTCCACACCGTAACCTGCTTGACCTTCCTGCATGGGTTGCTTTTGCCAAGGCTTGTTGGTGCTCCAGCTGGAAACTGACCCCTCAGCACTCGTCATCCTTTGTGGGATAGCTCGCATTTGACTCCTGGTCATTGTCGACATCTCCTGGTCCTCGTGGCTGCAGAGTCAAGCATCCCTTCTTTGCACCTGAAGCACCCAACATCGGTGGGCATTCGTCTCCCAAGCCCCTGGTCACTCTGAAGTGACCCAGACTCTGTCCTCTCTGCTTTCAGGTTCCTTCCTTCCAGAATCCAGGCTTGGATTCCACCGGAGCCTTTTCACCTTCATGGCAGAAGTACTTCTTTGCAGCCCTCCATTGAGAACAACTACGGTTTACGACACCACTCCAGAACTATGCACCCTGCTCCTCTGGGTTAGGTAACTCGGGTACTATGGTATCCACGGGTGGGGTGGCTCTTCAACCTCTTACCTTCCAAAGCGTTTCCTCGAAGTCCTCCTAGAAAGGTCCTTACTTAAGCTGTGAAATTGCAACCGCGATTCCCCACTTCGAGAGGTCTGAGTTAACCAGGCTTTTGGTAAAGGAAGAAAGGAGGTTGGGGAGAGGTTCAATCTCCTCTTCCACCCCATCTTCTAAGGAGCAGGATGGGTCAGTGGAGGGAGTCAGCCTCTCCCCTTACCGGATCCTAGAGCGACAGAGAGACTGTCACCAGTTGTTGGGGCAGTTTGCCTCTTTATTCTCCCTTACTCCAGGGCTCACTACATAGTGTGCCCATTATATTGACACTTACACAGCACACCTATGAAAAGAAAAATCTACAGGTTGTCTGATAAGGTGAAAGCCAGCATCAAGGAAGTCACCATGATGCTGGAACAACCCTTGGTCCACCCCAGAAGTGCTGGCACTTAAGCCTGCTTCTCCAGGTGCGACCCTTGAACTCTGGCTCTGCGTGGACTACGGGGCTCAATGCAGTCGTAAAGACTGATGCAAACTCCTTCCTTCGAGCTGATGAGCTCATAGATTGGCTAGGAGCTGCCAATTTCCTCAGGACATTTGACTGAACATCTGGGTACAGGCAGATTGCCTTGACTGAGGAGCCAAGGAGAGATCTACCCCAGAAGGCCACTTCCAGTTCAGAGTGATGCTCTTCGGGTTGAAGAACACCTCTGCCACCTTTCATACATTGGTCAACCAGGTCCTGTCTGGGTGGTAGAACTTCAGTGCCACCTACTTAGACCACAGTCTTTAACTCCAACTAGGAGGGCCATTTGTGCCACCTCAGGCAGGTGCTTCAGGCTCTGAAAAGGAAATGCTTTCCAAGACATGGAGTCAAGCTAGCCTGGCTGATGAGAGGTGATACCCTGAAACCGGTCCCAGGATGATTGTTTCCGGTCCAGCGAGCACTTGGCCTGGCAGTTTGGGCTGGACTGTTTCCGTGAAGAGCAGGGTCAAAACTGATTTTCATATGGCTGGGCTTAAGCTGGAATGACATGAGGAGCAAAATAGGCAATTGATTTAGGCCCAGATCTCTGTACTGGGGTGAATGTTTGACATTGTTCAGCATTCTGTCCATCAATTGTTCTTTTTGCAACAAAATATTAGTGTCACTTTAAGTTCCACGTGTTCTCTGACAAGCACACTTTCCAAATCATTTTGCATCACTCTGCAAATGTCTAACATTGCTTCATGTCATCCTTGCCCAAGTCTAGACTAATAAGGGTTTCTCCTTCTGGCGTGGATCATGTTAACTCCCCTAAAAAAAAAATTCAATGGCGATGCAGCCAATGATCCTTATCCCCTTCGCCGCGGCACGAATTTTGCCGCGGCGCTGGGGGGGTTTGGGGGCAGCGCGGCGCCGCCATGCTCGTGACGGAACCACTCCGTCATGAGCCACGGGCGCGCTGTGCTCATGACAGAGTGGTTCCGTCACGACTCCGCCCACTCGCGCTAATCGCCCGCACAGGCGGGGCGTGGGCGGAGCGGCCGCCAACGGCCGCAGCATGACGGAACCACTCCGTCATGAGCACACGGCGCCCGTGGCTCATGACGGAGTGGTTCCGTCATGAGCAGCGATGCGGTTAAGAACACCACCCACAGCACACTGATACAAATGAGGGGCTAGACCTCTTCCAACTCCTATTTTCTTCTGTCTCTGATGAGATCTTGTCTCTGGAGTGGCACTTCTTGAGTAAAATATTAAATATTGTGTAAATAGTCGTGGTAACATGTCTTTTGAGTGAGGCCAAGTGTCTAGTAAGGAAGACGTGGCTGTGCAAAGGGGAGTGAGAGTGACCATGAGTGCCAATTGAGGAGGAGTTTTCGATCTTCAACCTCAATGAGTCACAGTTCTTTGATATTCCATCTGATCATTCAGAAGTGTAATCCTCCCTGCAAAGGAACAGAAGGCATTACTTTTCAGATTCTGTTCCCTGATCCTTTTGCAGAAAGCCTGGGCTCTGGATGCAGTTTTGATTGTGACTAAAGGTATTGATTTATGCCTTTCCTCCAATCCCCAGACTTTCCAGAGAGCTAAGGAACGTCATGCAGGAAAAGGCTTGGGTTCTAATGGTAGACCCATACTGGCCTCGTAGACCGTGGTTTTCGGCAATTGTCAGGTTGGCAATGGCTGATCCTTTTATTCTTTCAACCAGTCCCTTTCTTCTTAGAGTCCATCTTCTTTAAGAGCCTTCCCTATTGAAAATCAAGCTTGAGGTCTGGAAGTAGAAAGGAGGAAATTGATTGATCTAGGTTGTTCAGAAGAGGTGGACTATTCAATTATAGGGTCTAGAAGACCTTCCACTATAAAGAATTATTCTAGACATTGGAAACATGTTGAACACTGTTGTAGCACAAAGGGGAAATTGCTTCTTCTTGTCCCCCCATATATTATTTTAGACTTCTTAGAGATGGACTTTTACTGGGATTGGCTGCTTCCACTTTACCTAGTCAATGGGCTGCTCTTAAAACCTTCAGAGAAAATTATGTTTTGGAACAAGACGGTCTTGTAACCAGAATACTAATGAGTTAATCTAACAAGAGATATTTTATCCACTCCCATCCATTCTAAGGATTTACCATTGGTTCTCAGGGCTGTACAGAGTTCTCATTTTGAACCGTTAGAGTTGGTTTCTCTAAAATTCTTATCTTTAAAAAAAAAAATTCAATGCACAATCAAATATGGATGGCAATTAGGAGAAATTGGAGATGTTTTGGTTCATTAAACATACCTTAAATATTTTTGCAGGTAAGTTACTTTTGAGAACTGATCTGGTCTTTCTATCTGAGGTAGCATCTTCATTTAATTTAGCTGAAGATCTTGTTTTGCCAGTTATCTTTTGACTCTCCTTTATCAAAATGTATTCAAATTGTTTAAATTTACTGCATATGGCTCAAAAGTTTTTTTTGCAGTTTTGGATTAAAATCTTTATTTTCTAAAAAAAAAACAAAAAAAAGCATGTGATGTTGCATAAACTGTGTACGCTGTCTTCATTACTGTAATTTTAGCTGTATAATGAGAGGATAGTGTGGAAAAATCCTCAATATTAGGGACTGGGACAAAGAACACAGACAAGGAGGTAATGGCTGGATTACTAACAAGTATCTTCATTACTCCGAGTCGTAGTCTTTCTAGTCACAGTTCAATGTGCCCTCCCTGCCTCCCTTGTTGCTTATATGACTTATACTTTGCTTTTGTTTGCTTTGGTATTACAGGTGTTGGAAGAGGTTTAGCCCCTCATTGGTATCAATGTGCTGTGGACACCCCTGCATTGAATTCGTTTTTAGGGAGTTATAATGGTCTAAACTAGAGGCAGAGGCCTCAATAGTAAGAACTGCGATGAGGAATAATATGACTCAGAGTAATGAAGATTACCAGTAAATAAACGGAGAATTTTCTACGACTACAGCCCAATCACGCCCAAGATTACTGCGGGTTTTGAATTGTAATCTAAAGCCGAACAGCTCTGCTTGCATACCTTTCAGCTTCAATTCAGTGAAAGGCTCCTCTACTATGGGCTAAAATATTTTCTTTTTTTGCTGCAGTGTCCCCACCCCCGAAGTTTCGAGATTTGAATGTAAGCTTATGGAGAGTGAAAAAATGTCTGTTTTTCTGCTCGCTTGCATGACAGTTCTCTGACTCAAGAGATCATGTGGGCAGAGTGTAGAAGACACCAGCAATGTGAGCCTCACTGTGGAACAGCATCAGTCTCCGGTAAGACTCCATGGCCCCACTGCATTAGACTAGTCATACGCCTTGAAGTCACATGATCCTGCTGCAAGATATCAGCCTTTGACCGAAAGCCCTTAGGTCTTGCTACAAAGGACTCTTGGGCTTTGAAGTGTCAGCTCGGGCGGGCCACTTGCCTAAAGTTGAACTTGCATTTGTTTGACAGTCCCACGGCAGCTTCGACATAAACATTTGGGACAGGAAGAAGGAAAAGGAAGTGCAGATAGAGAAGGGGATGTCCTGTTCAGACTTGTGGGGAACATTACTTTGTGCTCGCCATCTTCCTTTATCCAGGAGAGCGTGTCATCTTTCCTGCCTTTGTCTCAAAAGCTACCTCTAGTGCTGCTTCAATCCTGTTTAGTAAACTAACATAAATGTGTCCTATTTAGTGCATCAGGATGCGCTATATAAGTATGGTAAGGAATAATAACACGAATTATTATTATTATTCTTGCTACCAAGAAAAAGTAGCAAACCGAATACCTGTGATTAAGTTTTACTTAAGAAACGTTTAGCACCTTATTACTGAGCTAGGAAGTTGGCATCTTTGTGAAGGAGAGATGTAACATGGGCCCCAAAGGAGAGGTGTAATATGGGCCCCCAAAGGAGAGGTGTAACATGGGCCCCCAAAGGAGAGGTGTAACATGGACCCCCAAAGGAGAGATGTAACATGGGCCCCCAAAGGAGAGGTGTAACATGGGCCCCCAAAGGAGAGGTGTAACATGGACCCCCAAAGGAGAGGTGTAACATGGGCTCCTAAAGGAGAGGTGTAACATGGGCCCCCAAAGGAGAGGTGTAACATGGGCACCCAAAGGAGAGGTGTAACATGGGCCCCAAAGGAGAGATGTAACATGGGCCCCAAAGGTGAGGTTTAACATGGGCCCCCAAAGGAGAGGGGTAACATGGGCCCCAAAGGAGAGGTGTAACATGGGCCCCCAAAGGAGAGGGGTATCATGGGCCCCCAAAGGAGAGGTGTAACATGGGCCCCTGAAGGAGAGGTGTAACATGGTGTAACATGGGCCCCCAAAGGAGAGGTGTAACATGGGACCCCAAAGGAGAGGTGTAACATGGGCCCCAAAGGAGAGGTGTAACATGGGCCCCCAAAGGAGAGGTGTAACATGGGCCCCCAAAGGAGAGGTGTAACATGGGCCCCAAAGGAGAGGTGTAACATGGGCACACCACTTGCTCTCCAGTTAGGGTGAACTGCACCTTAACTAGTCTGTTTTGGATAACAGGTAAAAATATGCATGTATTAGCGTCGAGCTGTAGCTATAAATGGTGAAGCAGGTGCAGTGGCAGCGGGTACAGAGTCCCAAGGGGCCCACAAAGCCCAGAGTATTGCTTTATTTTACAACCCAAACAGCAGTCGGCAGACAGCTTTCCCTTATTAAGCTAGGTTCCTCAGCACTTTTGCTATGCCACTGTGAGCAGACAAATAGCCGTGCCCACACTGAGTGAGCAAAGACTGCAGGGGCATAGCTATCAATGGTGCCGCAGGTGCAGTGGCACCAGGGACTTGGGGGTGAGGAGCCCATTTTACCCCAATTATAATTGTCTTTATGCTACCAGACGTAGAGATGGAGGACGGGGGGTGTTCTCATGACTTGCTTTAGGGCTCATGCAGAGCTTTCAATGGGATAAACAAAAAAAACTGTGGGGTTGGGGGGTCTCTAAAGGGGACGTGGCATAGTGGTAGTTCGATATATGTTCAGCAGTGGTAATGTGTTTATTTTGTACAATAACTCTATTGGAATATAATTCAATAACAACAAAACAACAGCACAACAAAAGTACAAAGAACAAATAACAGAACACAACCGTCCCAATAGAATACAGGTAACAATATATTGTAATGTAAGGTGGATTTGTAGAGTGCTGTTTGTCACCCGTGAGGGTATCCAGGCTCTGAATGACAATATAAATGCAGTGCAAACAATCGCTGTGCAGCGGAAAACCATGAAAGTACATCACAACACGCAATCAACATAATAGACCATAACAACCAATTAGCGATGCAAAACACATCATAAGAGCAAAACAAAACCAAAAACAATACCAAAACACAGTGCAACACAAAGACTCAGACTAATTATATTTCAGCGCCGTTGTCTTTTGACAGCCCCAATCCAAACTCTCACACTGCCGTTAGAATGCTTCACCCCCAGTTAAAAACATTCCACTGCATTGCATTCACTTGTATATTCTGTTGATGATCCAAGTACAGAGAGGGTCAAGGGAAATTGTATTGATTTTCCTGTCTCCATAGTTGACGTGGAGGAAGCAATTGCTCAAAGTTTGGGTGGAAAGGCTCCCGGACCGGATGGCTTTCCAATAAAACTTTTAAAATATTCCCTTGAGTTCTAGGCACCTCTGTTAGTGAATGTTTTTAATGGTTTGACTCACTCCCCGCTACCTGAATCTTGGTCAATGCCTATCATTGTGCCGATAAACAAAAAGGGAGACTGCACCCAACCTTGTTGCTACAGACCTATCTCCCTTATCGACATCATGGCTAAGATTCTAGGGAGAATCTTATACAATCATATTAAGGACTGGGAAGAAGCAAAGTCAGTTTTATATCGCTGTCAATATGGGTTTAGGAGTAATGTTGGTACGGTCGATGCTTAAAGTTGACACTGATAATATGAAAATATACAATTGCACGTAAGTCACCAGTGTATTTAGCATTCATGGATCTATCCTAAGATTTTGACTGTGTAACTCGATCTAAACTTTGGACGAACCTTTTGGCACAGGGACTGGACGAGGCACTAGTGCACTTTCTTGCATATTTGCAGACCGACATGAAGGCCGAGGTTAGAATCACCACAGAGGGAGATATTTCATCCCCAATAAATGTTTTGCAAGGAGTGAGGCAAGGTTGTGTACTTGCATCACTTTTAATTTATATTACATATTAATAACCTTCGCCCGTTTTTAAAGAACATGACCCCAGACGTTGCTTTAATCAATAGCTCTCCCCTTTACCTACACTCTTATATGCAGATGATGCAGTTTTAATGGCGAGCACGGCAAACGCTCTACGACGCCTGCTACAGGGCTTTGTTGATTTTATAGTCACCTTAGATATACAAAAAAAAAATTAAGAATCTTTTATTATGGCCTTTGGCCCAAAGAAACATCACTTATTATCTATTTCTGCAGGCAGCAAAAACAAGCTATTACAAGTTAGTACTTTTTCCTATTTGGGAATATCATTTGCAGCCACAGGCTCATGGGGCCCACAGGTTGCGCAAAGCAGGCAAAAACTAGCAAAATCAATTGGCGCACTATTTTCTTTACTGCAACCGAAGGGTGGGGGTGTTCTCCCCCCTTTATTGCAAGTATATAAAACGCAATGTTTACCTGCAGCCACGTACAGTGGAGGCGTCTGGGGAATTCAGAATTGTAACCCATTTCAATTGAAAGAACAGATTTTGTAGAAAGGCCCTTATAGTTCTGATTTCGTCTTCTTCTTACATTAGCCAGATAGAAAAAGGTATCCCATACATCGAGGATTATATAAAGGCCCGACCGCCGTTATTGTGGTTTGCCATATGGAAAAATGAAAAAGCTTGTATAACCAGGAACATCATTAAGGATTGCCTCGGTTGTGAGAGGTGGATTGAAATTCCATGGCTAGCCAGTGTAAGATCCATATTATGCTCCGTCAATCTTGAACAGATTTTTGATGATCCACTTAACAACTTAACAATTAATAAAAAACAGTTACGGCAGGCACTATACGACCAGGCAATTTCTAATAGACTGCGTAAGGAAACCGTGAAGGAGATTGTGTCTAATTACATGCTAATCGCCCCCTTAGATAACATGGCAATGTACTTAACCAGAGTGAGAGGGCAGTGGGAACGAAGCCTTCTGTTTCAGTATAGGGCTGGTACAGAAAAATATCTTTTATGTTTCCTGCTGGTATTTTAAAATTATTTTGGATTTTACCCTTGTCCCTGTGATGGCAACTCAGGACAGTCAATGTCACATTTTTTTGTGTGTGGGTTTCATCTTATATATTTCAAACATTTTCTGGCCCCTTTTTTAAAGAAACGTGGACTTAGACATTTAATAGAGGCACTTGAATTTTTCTTTACCTGAAAGATGAAGCTGAGACAATTTCTTTGTGTGCCGTTTTGAAAGCTGCTGTATGAACACGTTGCTCCATCAATATGGTATAGCTCTGATGAACGATTTTGCACTTTATGTACTTTTGAGGACGCTGGATCTCTAAACTTTTTTGTTTATTAAACGTCATATGTATGTTAATGTTTTTTAATGTAATGAATTTGATGTATTTCGATTGTTGCACTTTTATGGCCACAACATGTATTCGAATAAAGTTATATTGATTGATTAATTGATGATACTTTTTCATTACAAGCATTAAATCAATTTGGACCATAGGCCCATTCGTAGTGAGCACGATAGTCCCATAAGATCCCAAGTCCCAATTTAAGATGAATTTGAGCCGTTACAGTATTTAATTAAGTTTTCATTCCTGCATTTGGGCGCAGGAGTATTTATTTGTTTAAAATAGAGGACATGCTAAGAGGAGTCGACTAGAGAGCTGTGAGGTGGCGGATGAGCCAGGCCTTGAGGCAAAGGGACCATGTTATACACAGTGCCAGCACGGCTTAACATGTTTCTTTTCTGGACCCATTTAAGGCGCTAATTTTTAGGTCCGTGTTAGAGAGGGAACACTGTCGCCTAGAGCCTTTGGAAACACAAGAAATACACATTAAAATACAGAATGAATACGGAATGAGAGTTTGGGACAGACCTCTTCAGAGATTGAATAGTTTGAAGTTTGGTTATTTTTTGGAAGATCCCAAAGGAGAGTCATTCTATGGTAAAAATGTCAGTGAACGACGTAGGTAGTTTTGCCTGGCTTTGAGAACCCTGATGAATGCTCCCTCTTAATTAACATACGGGCACAGGGGTGTTTCCACTAGTGTGAGCTACACCCACCTCTTGATGTGCCACTCAAAGCCACCAGTAGTGTCAACAAAAGTGGGACCCCTGCTCCCCTCCCCTCATGGGCTACTCTAGGCAATCAGTAATGTCTGTGAGAGACCTTCCTTCTATTTCCATAGTCGTCTTCTAACAAATGACAGAGCAGAGTGGGGCACATTGTTTCAGAGAGCTGGGCCATATTTTAAAGAGGACTGCATAGAAAAGATGCCCGTTAGAAGGGGCCACACGCATTCACTAGCCTCCTTTGGAACCAACATGTGTAGTGTGGCTCGCTGTGTTCCTAGTGGATGAGCTTGCACTAAATGAGAGCCTGTGATCCGCTCGTGCAAACGTAAATCCGGTTTCTAGAATGCTAACTTTTGCCAGTGTGTGCATAAAGTCTAATGAATTTGACCTATGAACTATACAGTGTGGTGATTGACAGTGATTTAAACCTGTGCCTAATCAATGCCTATTCCTGTACGTTAGACCTGACATCTTTGGCGCCTTCTTCCCCTGTCTTTTTGCTTCTGACCTCCTGTTTTTTTACTGTGTGCTGCGTTATCCATGATCAGCATATCTGATTTACTGATAAGTCCCTAGTAAAGTGCACTGTGTGTCCAGGGCCTGTAAATCAAATGCTGCTAGTGGGCCTGCAGCACTAATGTTGCCACCCACAGGAGTAGCCAGTCAGTCAATACTTTTTTTCGATTTAAATAAATCATAAAAGCACTAAATTTCATCATAAATCATTTAAAAACAGAGTCTTCAAAATAAATATTAGGTTGACACCCCCCACTTTAATTCAATAATGTTTTAGGTCAAGCCATACATAATGCACCAACCTCCCCTTAGCCATATTCCTTTCCAATTGCAATTGATCCTTTTATAAAGTTTAAAACTGCACAGCAAATGGACATTGAATACAAAGAAAGTAAAAACCTGTAACCTTCTATAAAAGAGCAGGGTCGTAAAGGCTTTAACGTTGGAAATAAATATTTAACTCTGACAGACTTATCCAAAGGACAAAAAAGGGTAAAGTGCAAAAGTGCTCTGTAATGTAAAATTGTCATATGGACAAGGACATAGTTTATTAGACCAAGTAAATTGATGTGGAAAAGCCACCAAGAAGTGGACCAGGAAAAGACAAAATTTCATCAAATAAAATCTGTGTTGACAATTCATCAGATAAATAAGATAAAAACAGAGATGATGAGACCTGGTAGTTACATCTAAATGACTCACTGATTTCAGCTGATTCAATGCCTGCAGATAAAGTGAATTTGTCCCTGTTACAAAGGCATTTCTGATAATAGCTATGACTTGATGAGGCATATTTGTGGTGTTACTAAATAATTCAATCAAACACAGCTTCTAAAGCATACTCTTATGATAATTAAACCATAGAGTACTTTGAACATTTGCATATGAGAGGCAATCCAAAATAATGGATCTTATAAAATCTAATTCGGGTGTGTTCCAGATCTTAACCCATAGCAATAAGGGGGCAAGACCTACTCGGTCCTCCACTAGTTCCAAACCCAGTTCAAGATGACAAAAGAGAGTAGAAGCCCTTTTTGGGACCATCAAAAGTTTACTGATGAAATCTTTCTCAATTCTTTGGGGCTTAGCACAATTAGCATAACCCCACACTCCAGCCCCATAAGTGGTGACTGATAAAAACATTGCGCTATAAAGAGTCAACAGCTCTTTCACTGGCTTCTGGCTAAGTTGGCCTGCAAATCTAAACAGTGCGTCCACTACTCTCGCTATTTGCAGTGCTCTTAAAGTTAGTAGCGAGTCCCATGATAACTGAGCGTTAAAAACAATTCGTTAATAAGAAAAATTATTGACCTCCTAAATCTCATTCCCCCGGACTACAAATACTTTCGATTTTATTCTTTTCGGGCCACACACCACTACAAACGACTTTCTATTATTTACTTAAAGATCCAAAGAAGCCATACAACCTACAAAAGCGTCCAAAGATTTCTAGAGACTATTTGCTGTCCTTGCAATAAGGACAGCATCATCCGTGTATAATAGGGATGCAATAAAACATTTTCCAATCTTGGGAAAATCAAGATTTTTCCCCTACAGATAAGCCTCCAACCCGTTAATATAAACAAGAAATAAAAATGGGGCAAGAATACAACCTTGTCGGATACCTTCCGTAGATAAAATAGATCGAGTTTTCTCCTTGGTGGTACCATGTCGAATCTGAACTGTAATGTTTGAATGGAGCCTACGTAATAAACGAACCAAAGGTGGCACTACTCCCATGTCTCCGAACATGGAACACAAATTGTCATGATTGACAAGGTCAAACGCACAAGTTAAGTCCATGAAGGCAAGATGTATTGAGCACTTTATGGACTTAGTATACATGGTAACAATCAGGGACAAATGGAGGCACTGTTATACTGTGCCCATACCTCGTCTAAAACCATATTAGGTTTTTGACAGTATGTTGTTCTCTGCTGTCCAATCTTCTAGGTGGTCTAAAAGAACCTTACTCAACATCGTAACCATTGAGTCAATTAATGATATGGGGCTATAACAGGAAATTTTTATCCCCTTTCTTAATGATGGGAACCACTGTTGTCCCTTTCCATGACACCGGAAGAGGTCCAACAATGGCAACTCTTAATATATTTGTTATAAGAGGCACCCACAGGCAACGTTTTCTTTAAAAAGATCAATTGGGATGTGGTCTGGACCTGGGGCTTTAAGACGGGAACCCTGTGAAATAATGTCCACCTCTTCAACTGAAACGGATTTACTAAATGTAATAGTTTAGTCCATAAAATCCGATTCCATTGTTCCTTGTCCCATCTGGGAACTCATTTTGTTAAAAGGATAAAAAATATGATTAAGATGTTCAACCCAGGTCTCCCCTAAAATTAGAGATTCCAATTGTTGAGAGGGGATACCTACAAATATATTGAACTATTGATTACATTCCAGAATGTTTTCAAATCCTTCAAAGCACTTGCTGCCTCTAAATCTTGCCATGCTTCAGTCATCAATTTGGCCTTCCTCTGTTCTACTGTTACTTTGTAATTCTTATTCAAAACCTTCACTAAGTGGCTGATTACGATGACGGTGGGACTGCCACCGTCAACCCGTCAGGTAATCCGCCCACCATATCACCACGGCGGGCAGATGGTTGGCGGTCAGAAAGACCGACCACCACGCATCCGGCGGGCTCCTTGAGCCCGCCAGTGAGTCGGAGGGACATCCAATCCCTACAATAGTGGCGGTGCCTGCCAGGCACCGCCGTAGGGATTATGATGTCCATTTTTGCCTGCCTTTTCCTTTTCATGGCGGAAACCTGCCATGAAAAGGCAAGTCAAAAGGGACTTTGGGGGCCCATAGCGGATCTTCATTCTCCTAAGCTGTGGATTGTGAGGGGCACCTACGGTGCCCCCTACATATCCCTGCACCATGTGGCAGGCACCGCATGGTGCCTGCCACGAATTGCAGGGATATGTAATGTATCCCCTTTTTGCATTGCAGCATGTACTTCAGCCAGCAGCACCCACCGCAATGAAAAAGTTAGGCATTGCTAATGCCGTGGTGGCGGTTGCATCGTAATGCCTCTGTCAGGACTGCCGACAGCCTGTTGGGCGGTCCCATTTAGTTTTTATCCACAGGGGAGGCCTGAAGAGAGACTTTTAGATCTTTGAGGGTTTTAAGTACAGGCACTATTAAACCAATGTACTAACGGCTTCTCCTTTGAATGAGCGCTTTACACCACTAGCTCAGTTGAGATGACAGTACATAGTTTAAAAATCCTGGATAATAACCTCCAAAGAGAACTCATGATTTAAACAACTGAGTATAAGATTCAGATTTTCACTGATAAGTTTACACTCAAAAGCCCTCGTGCTTACCCGATCCCATTTCAGTCTGATTCCCTGATATGGGATTGGGATTTCAGGCAACTGACTTCTCCCATAATCTAATTTAAAAGACGCCATTAGGGAATTATGATCACTGGAACCATGTGAAATGACTTTATGACACTCAAATAAACTGAGAACATTTCTAAATAATAACATAAAATCTATTACACTTGTATGACCTCCCCCATATAAGTCGGGCATTGCCCACTACCTTCGCTGGAGCACTCATTTAAAAAGACTAAATCATTTGAAACCATGATTCCATTCAAAACATCTCCATATACTGAGCGAGCGAAGTGAGACATCGAGTGGCCCTCAGTATTTTCTATCCCACACACTTGCGAGCCATTGTGTTTACACATGGTGAAATTGAAAATGCCATTCTACATTGTGCATAATGGGTGTCTCACAGAGGTTATTTTACTAATTTCATCTTACAAACTATCTGCTACATGGGGGTTACGCTGATCAAAAATATTATAATGAAAATCTAAAATATAAAAATCTAATTTACACACTAAAAATATTTGATAACAAGGAGATGAACTGATTATTTTGATCTTTATTGCTGTATGTTTAACAGAAACTAAAAATGCCAATCCTCCTTTAGCCCTTCCTGAAGTTTCTGGAATTGCTGGTGTACAGAAAGAGCGGAACCCATTTATATGAAAATCTGCTTCTAACCATGACTCCTGAAAGCAGATCATCTCATATCTAGAAACAAATGCTACCCAATCATCATTACTCAGCTTTGAATTGATGCCCGCTATATTCCATGATAAAACAGGGATCAGAATGAACAGATGCTATCTGAATTTCTTCAATCAATGCTCAACCTACGGAGCACCTTGTGACACTGGCAATTGATTTATCCCCAATCACTATATCTGTAGTACCTGCTTGAGGGTCAACAGGCATAGAATAAACATCCCCTGTCCCTTTGAATTCGACTTCCGTTGGGACTCGCTGAAGATGTCAATCAATATCAGCTAGGCCCCTTAACGGTTTAAATCTATTCATTGGTTAAAAGGATCCCAGGGTGGCTGTCTAGGTACTAGACCCTGCGTACCACTATACTTATCCCTAAAAATGAGTTCAGGAGGGGGGAGGGAGAGTATTACAAATAGCCCAAAGACATGGCCTGGGTGTTACCATATTTCAAATTTGAGTTATGCAGGTGTGTCAACAAAAAATCTTACTAACCAAGGTGTCCTAAAAATTATTCCCCTTCTCTCCCCCCCACCCCCACAATCGCCCTTACGGTTTTTCAAAGTGGGTCCCACCCACTCCACTCTTCGGACCATAAGACGTTCATCAAAAATGGGCCTAGGGGAGATAGCATTCCTTGTGCACCACTGCAGCTTAATTAATAAGACTATAGCAATCCTCCCTAACCCCCTCTGACAATATTGGTGCTCCTGTTAAGACAATAGGGTATGGAGTACTCTCTGGTGGCAAATGAAAGTGATCAGAGGGGATTTTATTTTGATGAGGAATTATTAATATGGGCTGGTGTTGGGGCGGAGATCTCCTCATACCAGATATATTCTTAACAAGCTGTGAGGCTTGAGAAGGGACCGGCAATGGCATTACAGGACCAGTCAGACCTATACACGAGACAACGGGGGATCTGGGTCACCTAGAAAAATCAGAAGTGGCAGGTCTTAGCCGTTGAGAGGTATCTTGATTTGAACCTCCACTAACCAGTGGTAATGGGTGAATTGTGCTTCCCTTACCTATGTCATCTTCTTGTTATACAGGGACCGGCTGGTTCGTTATTAAATTAAATCCCTCTTTAATGGAAATCTCTAATGATTGCAGCCTGTCTCCAATCTTCTCCAGGCGTGTCATGATAGGGTTTAAAGCATTTGATATGAGAAGTCCAAAATGCTAATAAGTCTTTTCTATGGAACAAGATACCCCTCAGTCTCCCTCATTGAGGGCTCTGGTTAACTCCGCCTGTACTGGGCCTATTGATCCTTAGGCCCTTTTTTGAGTTAAAAAGCGATTTTAGATCTCGCCCCTTCTACCCTCTTGCGTTCTAACTTCTACCCTGTTGGGTTCTTGGTGCCCAGTCCACTCCGTGCAGCCCAGGCCCAATTTGTAAAGTGCCTCCGGGCACAAGCTGGCGTCGTCAGCAGCTCCTGCTGCAGTGGGTAGTAGGACTTGTGGTCTGCCCCCTAGCTGCATGGCCCTCTCTGCCTCCTATTCCTGATTCTGCTGTGGAGACAAGGCTGTCCCTAGAGCTGTCCTGCAGCCTGAGATCAGAGGTCCACAGTAGCAATGACAGTGGCGAGTGAAGCTCACCAGACATGCCCACAAGCTGCATCCGGATCTAATCGAGCCGCCTCTGCGGACCGCCTGGAGCTCGCTCTCCGTGGCAGTCGACTATGGCCGCCACACTTGCGGATGCCTTGAGAGAAGCTGTGCATGCTGCGATGATGCTTGCGGGGAGCCTGCAACTGAAGGTCGAGAGCTTGGAAGCCTAGGAGCTCACTGTGTCCCTCGGGTCGGCGTGAGTAGTAGCCCGGCAAACATGTCTCATGATCACTGGGTAAACTTTACCCCAAAACTTTTTCCCCGCTTGGAATCACAACGCGGTCGTTACAACGACCGCGTTGTAATTCCGCATACCATTACTCTGCAAGTCGGAAGAACGACTTGCGGGGGGGAGGGGGGAGGTGTTGGATTTAAAATCCAACACCTTCCCTAGTGTCCGCAGACTGGAGTTGGAATAGTAAATTATACTATTCCAACATACAGCGCCCCCCCCCCCCCCTCCGCAAGTCATTGTTCCGACTTGCGCAATGGTATGCGGAATCACAACGCGGTTGTTGTAACGACCGCGTTGTGATTCCAAGCGGGGAAAAAGGCGGTGGAATATCGTCGTAGATTCCCATCTCTGCAGTGTCTGCGAGTGCAGATTTGACCTGCCATATCGACCTGGCAAGCGTACCCACTTGCCAGGTCCAAACCTTTCCTTTTACTACATGTAAGGCATCCCTAAGGTAGGCGCAAGGTAGCCCCATGGGCAGGGTGCAGTGTGTGTGTGACAGCTAGGACAAGTACAGGTGTGTTTTACATGTCCTGATAGTGAAATATCGGTTTTCACTATTGCAAGAACTCTCTCTCTCATAGGTGATTATTGGAGCTGC
Source organism: Triturus cristatus (assembly GCF_964204655.1). Taxonomy (NCBI): domain Eukaryota; kingdom Metazoa; phylum Chordata; class Amphibia; order Caudata; family Salamandridae; genus Triturus; species Triturus cristatus. The sequence continues at coordinate 1,150,248,590 of NC_140583.1, read as the reverse complement.
CTTGAAACCTCTTACAATTAGGAAGAGATTGAAATTTGGAGTTTGGGGTCCCTGAACCTACAATTTAAAATACAGCTTTGAGTGAAGTTGGCTTTAAAATTGCGTGCTTGAAAATACGACTATGAGGAAGTGGGCATTTTCTTGATTTACCAATCTGATGCTCTGCCCGCCTGTGGAATCCACGTATGGTTTAGAGTGACAGTTGGGCTGTTTGTGCATTCACCCTAGACAGTCACACAAAGGGAGCTGAGGTGTGCCCTGCATATCCTAATTGCCCATCATCAGGCTGATGGATCTACCTGAGCTACAGCGGTTGGAGGAGTTGTCACTGACACCTGAATAGGGATGCGCCTGTCCTCACACAATGTTGTCAATCCACCCCCCCCCCCCCCCCCGTAGTGTGTCTTGAGCCAGGTCAGGGAAAGGCAGGGTCTTGTGCACTAGGGAGACTTTCATTGAACTTTACCAATTTGAAAGGCATAAACTGGTATAAGTACTGAAGCTGTAACACCAAGTCTTGGAGAGACTAAGGACTGAACTTTTGCTTTAGTATCCTGATTGAAAAGATTCTCCAAGGGTGTGTGTGTGCTTGCCTCCTGTTAAGAAGCCTCAGGGCCATTAACAACTTCATCTGCAGCCCCCGGCCTCCTCTGCTGGGAATTCTGACCTGCCGAGTGGTGCCAATTCCATTTTTGGAGCTTTGGAGGTGGCTTCTACTACAGGAAGAGCTGGAAATCCACGCATCATGACGTGCCTTTTGCAGGACATTTGGGGCAGAGCAAGACCTTTGACAGGCATGTCACCCACTTTTACTGGCAGTCAGATGCATTTTGAAGGTCTTGCCAAACTTGCCAGGCAAGTGGCAAGAGTGAGGGGGAAGTGTAAGGCTCCCCTCCAACGTTCCATGTCATGAGTGCCACTTCCGAACAGGTGGGCATTGACATTGTGGAGCCTCTGGATCCAAAGACAGCCATGGGCAACAGGTTCATCCTGGTGTTTATGGACCATGTCACCTGGTACCCGGAAGCTATCCATCTCAGGACAGTGACGGCGCCTTAATCTGCTTTGTGGGCTTACAGCCTGCCAGCGTTTGGGCTTCCCATTTGCAGGACCGTCTTCACTCTTGAATTCTTTATCTCCATTCATCCACTGCATGCATGCATCATACCTTTTCCTGTGTTGAGCCCTGCTTGAGAGCACTGGCCAATTACACATCTCCATACACAGCAGCCATTTTAGTTAATGACTTTGGTACTAGTTTTTTCATTGGTTAACAGCACTTTTCACAAGCACTATTGTTTAATTTGCTCCGTTATGTCTCCGTTACTGTCTCTCCCCTGTGGCCGGTTCTGTTCAAACCCTGCCACCTACGGAAAACACCTGCGACAACTCCTCAAAGAATGGGTAAGGTCTGCAACAAACGGCTTGCTCACGGCCCGGCTCTGTCCCTCACCCACACTTTCCACTATTGATATAAGCACTGCTCCTTGGAACTTCGTCCCAGCTGCCCCTACCCTAAAAACACGGCAGAGAGGAGAGACCCCAACAAGGACACCCAGCCTCCACCCTTGTTTATTTTTTTATCCTCAGTGGAAGTGGTATGCGCTTGTGTTTTCACAAGTACTATTGTTTACTTTTGCTCTGTTATGCCTCTGTTACTGTCGCTTTCTCCCCTGAGGATGGCTCTTTTCAAACCCTGCCACTCACGGTGAACACCTAGGACGGTTCTGCTGAGAACGGGTGACGTCCGGACCAAAGGGCTGGAATGGTGGATCTCAAGACATTTAACCCCCCGAACAGAGACCGTTTAGTTGTGCCTTGTTTGGGGTCAGTTTGCAGCCAGGATACTAAACCAACATCCCCCCCCCAAACGTATACTTATTAGCCAAGCCAGGTGTGTACATGTATTCTAGAAAGATACTGAGTTGGGTTCAAGGGAGCGAGTTCGGTCTTGGCTTAAAACATGGGAGCTAGATGACATACTCCTGCACCCGTCATCGGCCCCGCCCTCTTTCTCTACTCCTATGTGTCTGTTCTGTATTCCACTGTGCTGCAGCAGTATTTCCATTTCTGCCAAGCAGCCCTTCTAATGACCCCAGTGGCGCAGTATATAAGTTGGTGTGCTACAGAGCTGTGCTTTAAAGAAGGGCGTCAGCCAGGGATGCTGCAGATGGTCGGGATTTCTGGGGGCCCTGAAAGCAATCCCTCTCGTTTGCTCCCCTCTTTCGGCATGCACAGGTCCCGGCATGACGTTTATCTACGGTACTAATGGTTGCCCAGCACTGTTTGTTGTGTAATGTGAATTACTGTTCTTCTGAAGTGATGTGGGGGGCGCGGGCCTGTCTCCCCTCTGCACCCATTGCAGCCCTCGAACCACTTGTAGGGTTTGCTACAGAGATGACCTTGGCCGGAGCAGGTTCATGCACGAGGGCCCTCAAGGCCTTGCATGGTCGCTGCCACCCCACTCTTTCGGCCTTCAATGGCACTTCTGTGTCCTTTGATTGGGGCGATCTATTCCCCAACTCCACTGTCCTGGGCAGGAATGATTCACTTTCGAATGACTGCAGCAGACTGAAGGCGTCTGCATGCACAGGCGAGGTTTGCTTCCACACACATCAGCTGGACTGCGGGGCGCAGTTCTAAATCTGGCATCGATCGGCCGCTTCCCTGTTTGCTCGAATTCATTGGGGTTCTATTTTCAGCAACAAAGGGGCCAGAAATAGCAGTTTTCTTCCCGTGTACTGGAACCCAGAAGGCACACTGAAGCAAGTGCCTGTCACTCTCTGTTCTCCCCTCGCCCCCACATCCCACAAGACTCAGACAAAAGGCCCTCGTCGAAAATGAAACTTAGGCGCAAATGACTGATGTTCGCTAGTGTTGGCTCAAAGGCTGATCGCCATCAAATGGATGAGCGCCCACCCACCCAGATATGCTGAAGGGTTACGGGATGTGTCTGACTGGGCAGTGGTCCAGGAGGTCAGAATGAAACATGTGAGACTGGATGAACGGCTAGAGGACGACCTGGCAGCGTGGAGACCGATGCTATTGGGGGGCCTGCAGAGTGATGGGGCAAAGAAGGAGGGGTCCAATAGTGAGGCATAAAAGACACAGCGGGGAACACAAGTATTTGTATTTGTATTTGTATCTGGGTTTTGTATCGCGCCAACTCACCGACAGGTCTCAAAGCGCTACTGACCAAGTACAGAACAAAAGATGGGAGAAATAGATAGGTGACAGGTCTAGCAGTTCATTATTGAAGTGGGAACGCGTTCTTGAAGAGTAGAGTCTTCAGAGACTTCCGAAAGCGGAGGAGATTGGGCTCTCTACGAAGTGCCTCTGGCAGCTTATTCCAGTTGATAGGGGCCTGCACTGAGAACGATCTGCCTCCTTTGGTTGTTAGCTTAAAACGTGGTTGAGACAGTAAGAAGGAACCCGATGATCGCAAGATGCGTTTAGGTTCGTGGAGCTCGAGCCTTTCTTTTATATAGGCTGGCGCCTGTCCGTGTAATGCTTTGTGGCAGATACACATGCTCTTGAACTCCACTCTCTGCAGCATGGGCAGCCAGTGTAATTGATGGAGCAGGGGGGAGGCATGGGTCCTCCTTGGAACTCCAAAGACCAGGCGTGCTGCGTCGTTTAGAATGACCTGGAGACGGCTAATGGAATACTTCGGAAGACCGAGGTACAGCGCATTTCCATAGTCAATTCTAGACACTATTGTGGCTGACACAATAGTTTGCAGCATATTCCTCGAGAGCAGGGGGGCGAGTTTGCGTAGTTGCCTGATTAAGTTAGTACAGCAGCCAACTACAGCGGAAACTTGATTAGCCATTGAGAGATCTTGGTCGATTTTCATCCCAAGACTCTTGACATTGGGGCATGATTTTGGGGCAGGGCCTAGCTCTTGGGGCCAGTATAGATCGCTCCAAGGGGACACCGCAGTTGAAACGACCAGGACTTCCGTTTTATCCGGATTGATTTTCAGTAGATTAGATGACATCCAGTTCACTGTGAAACGTAGGATGTCTTTAGCCACTGATTGTGCTGAGGAAGTGTTGTCGATGCTCAGCAAAAGCTGAGTATCGTCGGCATATTTAAATACTTTGCACTTCATCTTTGCCAGCGACTCTACCAGTGGTTGCAAGTAGAGGTTAAATAGGAGTGGCGAAAGCGCTGACCCCTGCGGAACCCCGCAAACTAACCTGCCCACCTCTGAGACCTGGTCTGCCAACTGGATCCTCTGAGTCCTTCCTGTTAGAAAGGCTGTGAGCCATTTAAGAGCCTGTCCCCCTATCCCGAACCCGGCCAGCCTATCCAAGAGCAGTGCATGGCTGACAGTATCAAACGCTGCTGAGAGATCTAATAATATCAGCGCGCATGGCTTTTTACTGTCAGCCATGCATCTTAGCTCATCCAGTACCGACAGCATTACTAGCTCCGTGCTATGGTGGGCACGGAAACCAGCTTGCCGGTCATGGAGAAGATGGTAACATTCCAGGAAGGCTGACAAGGACTTAAGTACATGTTGTTCCAGTACTTTTGACAGGAATGGCAGCTGGGAAATTGGCCTATAATTCTTCAGGCTAGATGGATCGGCTCCCGGTTTTTTTATCAAGGGTCTGACACATGCCTCTTTAAAGGTGGATGGCAGAAGTCCAGTGGCTAATGAGGTGTTTAAAAGATCTAAGATCTGGTCTTCTAGAAGCGGTATTGCCATCCGAAGGGTGTCAGGCGGGCAGGGGTCAGCAGGGGAGCCAGATTTAGTAGACGCTACGAGTTTCCTCAAAGTACTAAGATCAATGTGGGGAAAGCCAGTAAAGTTAGAAGAGGGAGAGTCTGGGAGGGGAGGTTGTTTGACATGAGAGACTGGGTTGTTCTTCTTGATCTCAGTCAAGATGGTCGCTACCTTACCCAGGAAATATCCTTGAAAGGTGTCACAATCAATCAGGATATCAGTCTTTTCCTCTTTCTTACTTAACTCTTTCAGTATTTGAAAGGTCTCTCTCTGTATATTGGTAGCGTTATTAATACGCGTCTCGTAGTACTCCTTCTTTGTTATAATAATAAGCTTTTTGTATGCTTGGAAAGACTTTCGGTATAGCTCCCTATCAGTGGCCCTTTTAGATTTCCTCCAACATCTTTCGAGGTAGCGAAGCTTTCTCTTATTTTCGCGTAGACCTTCAGAGAACCAAGGGGCTCCTTTCTCTACCCCTTTTATTTTTTGTACCTTTTCAGGAGCTAGTTCATCAATGGTTAACCTAAGGGCAGTTGTTATCAGGTTGTACTTGGAGTCTAGATCAGTGCTATCAGCAGGGAATATAGAGTTCTGTATGTACTTGGGCATGGTTTTGGTTAGAGTCTCGACATTCACCCTTTTCCATTGGCGCACTTTTTTAGTTTTAATGGGTAGTTTAACCTGGCAAGTGTCTTGCGGTAAATCGTATAAGATGAGGTAGTGGTCTGACCAGAGACAAGGTGAAACGCTGGTGATACATGCTTTTGGGGATGAAGACCAAACAAGGTCTAAAGTATGGCCTTTTATGTGGGTTGGAGCTTCCACAAGTTGTATCAGTCCAAGAGTAGTCATGATGGTCTGTAGTTTCTGGGCTGATAGGTCTTGAAGACTTTTATCCCAGTGGACATTAAAATCACCAGTTACCACAATGTTTTTGTAACGTGTGCAAAGATCAGATATAATTGGATGGAAGAGATCGTTGAACCCAGGTGTACTTTGGGGAGGGCAGTATACCGTTAAGATGATGAGACAGGAGTTATTCATAGTGATTTTTATACCCAGTAAATCGACGGTATTAGTTGTCTCGGCTAGGATCTTTGTTACCCTAAATTGCTTTTTGAAAATCGTTGCTACCCCCCCGCCCCTAGTACCCTCTGGTCGATTGTGCCAGACCATGTCATACCCGCTGGGAAGGGCGGCGATGATATCCGGGGAAGAGGCATCACTCAACCATGTTTCAGTGAGTGACAGGATATCAATGGTCTCATCCTGTAGCAGGGTAAAGATCTCTAAGTGATGTTTCTGCAGTGACCTGGTGTTAAGGGTCGCTAGCTTCACAGGGGCTAAGAGGCTATGGTGCTTATAACTAGAGCTATACAGGATGTTGAGTTCCTTGAGTGTGGCACCTGTACTCGGGGATAGAATATACCTGTCGGAGTTCAGTCCGAGAAGGTCCGCTGATGTATAACAGGTGCGTGTGCCAGAGTCCCTAAGCCCTAAGCCCGGTCGTGCGCAGACGAGCGCAGACGGGCAGGACTCTGGCACGACTCCGGCGCAGATCCGGCGCGTCCGCTGATCGCGTCCGCTGCGCGGAGACATCCTAGCCCGTTTTTATAGCGCTGACGATGTCCTGACTCACCTATCCCAACCCAAGATGGCCGCCAAACTCGACGCCCAGCGCTCTCAGCCTCGATACTCAGGCGAGAGCGGGACTGGAGCTGGAGGGAGGGGGTAGGGGTGAGATCCAGGCGCTGCAGAGCTCTCAGGGGTTATGGCCCACCAACAGCACGCCAGCCGCAAAAAACATAAAATTTCACGGGACCGAAGGTATCCCAAGGTAAGCTGTTAAAAAGTAATTCGTTCGTGGCAAGAATAGAGAGGAGACCTCCCGGCTTCCGCCTCAGGAGGGAAAGGAGCGTACAATGTCAGAAATTACCAGTTCCTAACACCTGGCGCCTTTTATAGCGCTGACGATGTCCTGACTCACCTATCCCAACCCAAGATGGCCGCCAAACTCGACGCCCAGCGCTCTCAGCCTCGATACTCAGGCGAGAGCGGGACTGGAGCTGGAGGGAGGGGGTAGGGGTGAGATCCAGGCGCTGCAGAGCTCTCAGGGGTTATGGCCCACCAACAGCACGCCAGCCGCAAAAAACATAAAATTTCACGGGACCGAAGGTATCCCAAGGTAAGCTGTTAAAAAGTAATTCGTTCGTGGCAAGAATAGAGAGGAGACCTCCCGGCTTCCGCCTCAGGAGGGAAAGGAGCGTACAATGTCAACCACAGGTAGTATGGATTATGTGTACATAGAGGGTACGAAGTTCCTCTAGAGTCCAAGACAAAGGAGAGGAGATACTGTAAGGTGTGGGTGGTCACACGTGACCCTACACCTGAGAAAGTGAAAGGGGGAATTCCCCTTTTCGGAACTAGGGCCCTAGTTCCGAAAAAAGGGAAAGGGGAATTCTCTTGGACTCTAGAGGAACTTCGTACCCTCTTTGTACACAGTCTTGCTGGGGCTCGTACGTTGGACCTCGTTAAACTAGCCCCCTGTCCCCCCTTTTGGGAATCAGTATGGATTCTGTAACACTATGCACCAGCGGGCAAGGTGACTACAGACACAAAAACACATAATTTCGTGGCCCTCCTACGTTGCATTGAAAAGAGTTGCAACCCACCCTCAGGATTCATAGTGTTCTGCATCAATAGTTTAACTACATGGGCAGCCAGGGTGGTGGGGGAGTTGAGGAATATGTGTTTGCATCTGTATGGAAATAGTCCGGTGTTTCTGTACATGTCGTTCTATGACAATAATGGATGTGATGTGCACTGTATTTAAAAACCAGTAAAAATATATTTTAAAAAAATGACTCGGACAAAATGTAGCTTTTAATCAATCCAGCATCAGGGGAGTGCAGGTTTGTGGTGGTGGGGGGAGGGGGGGGGGGGGGGCACTGGCACGAGCAGCCCGGAATCGCAGAGTGCCTGGGGGCATCGGGCACAAGCCGCAGCCTTCATGGCAAGAAATTGATAAGAGGGGCTAAAAATAACACCTTGGCTCCCGGTCTAACTCGCTCTATTTTTTATGCTTGCAGCCTTCATGGCAAGAAATTGATAAGAGGGGCTAAAAATAACACCTTGGCTCCCGGTCTAACTCGCTCTATTTTTTATGCTTGGATGTGATAAGGTTGATTGGGTCTGGCTAAAAATTGCTGTTCCCTGCAAGTCGATGGCACAGTGAACAGAGTAGTCTGGGCTGCTTCTCTGGCTGCGGGTGTCTGACGCTCCGAGGTCATCTGCCTCCATCTTGCAGCAAGGGTTGTCTGCAGATAGCCTGGTCCTGCTTGGTATTTGCAGAGTTCATACTGTGTTTTACTCTCTATCAAATTGTATTTTATTTATTTATTTTGAAGGTTTTGTATAGCGCGAACAAGACCCTTGCGGGTATCAGAGCGCTTTACAGGGCATATGTAAGTGGCAGAAACAAGCATAGAAAAAAATATAGGTGAGACTAATACAGCAATAGTAACTAATACCGCCTAGCAAATATACAGTAAAGTAAATTTAATTTGGGATGCCTTGTTCATGTATGCCCATGGTAACACACAGGAGTAACGGTGCCTCAGCACTTACCATCTGGCCATGCAATGCTGAAACACATCGATATTAACAAAGCCAATAGCTCTCGAATTGCCGAGACCGATTGACTTTGCCAATGCTTGTTTATATCGTTTTTGCGTCATTCTAGGCCACTGTGGAGAGGAGATGGTTGTAGACAGGAAAAACAACAGGGGACCAAGTGCCCCGAGCGCAGCTTTTTATGTACGCCATTCCAAGGTCCTGTGACCCGCATCAAGAAACGATTCTTCATTTGGAGATGTATGTGAGTGTATTAGACTGGGTGAATACTGTAATGGGCGCTACTGTGCACTCATCGCTCTGTATGTGCGTTCACTATATTTGCAATCTTAGCTTTTTCTTTAGCAAATGATATTTCTCTAAAATGTTAGTTTAACTCTTCATTTGAAGCGAACCAAGACTGCAATTTGAGAATGCAGCGATATGTTCACTAACACCAGTCACCCACATGCTCACCTCAGCACCCACACATACATGGCCAATTTCTAACAAAAAATCACTAACCTAGACTTTTACATCTCTCACTTCCAATAAGATTCTCATACCTCTTCCATTCACACTGAGCCTCAGGCCCGGTTCTAGCGGGTGGGCCAGGCTCACCCAAACATGAGCCAGGCCCACCCAAACATGAGCCTGCCCACCCAAACATGAGCCTGCCCACCCAAACAGGAGCCTTGGCCCTCGCAGTGATGGCTTGAAGGCAGGCACGCAAAGCACACGTCGTGTGTTCAGCCCGGGCCGAGACAGCTTCCTGGGGCGAGCACACACACAGACAGTTTTTGAGATTATCGCAGCCGCACCCGAGTACTTCACAGGTCTTTAACCCCTTCCCTGCTCATGACGGAACCACTCCGTCATGAGCCACGGGTGCTGTGTGCTCATGACGGAGTGGTTCCGTCATGCTGCGGCCGTTGGCGGCCGTTCCGCCCACGCGGCGCTAATTCCCCGCCTGTGCGGGCGATTAGCGCAGTGGGCGGAGACGTGACGGAACCACTCCGTCATGAGCACAGCTCACCCGTGGCTCGTGACGGAGTGGTTCCGTCACGAGCACAGCGCCACCGCACCTGCCCCCAAACCCCCCCAGCGCCGCGGCGGAATTCCTACCGCGGCGAAGGGGTTAAAAGACCATTTAAATGTTAACGAGGCTTTGTTTATTTTTTCACCCCTTCATCTCCACATGGCAAAGGCCACAATGTTCTGCTACGTGAATATATTTTTTTCTATGCAGCGGAGGAGAAAATAAGTTTGTTTATTCCTATTCACCTTTCCTGACCCCTGCAGCTGCTTATCACATCAGGCTGTGACACTAAGTTTGACTAATGGAGAAGGTAAGAGAATGTGTTACTCATTTTTTTTCTTTTTAAAATCTGCACAGGCCCAGCAGGACACATACTTCGTGAGTGCTTCATTTAAACAGTTTTTATCATTATCATGGCCGATGCAGGATAACAATAAGACAATAAAAGATGCCCAGATAACGCTGGTGATTAATGATCCTGCTGGAGAGCAATCATTTGTCTGTTAGTAGTTTTTAAATGCAGATAAACTGTATTTCATGTGGAAGCTCAGTGGGTTACTGTCTTTGTGACAGAGATCCTTGTGCTACTTGCAGTTCAGAAGTTACAATTCTAACATAGGACAGTGACCAATGAACTGTCACCAAAGAGCTGCATGCAAATATGAATGGTATAGTTAGAACTTCACTTTCTTTTTTTGAGATACAGTTAGAATTTCCCCAGTCTTTCATTAATCTAATGTTGCTAAAATGAGTATGTTTGGGCAGATATACATTTTTATCAGTAAAGCCAACCCCCATGGAATACTCTTTAAATCCTAAGGTAGTGTTTCCCCAGACCAAACCCTCTTCACCCTGCCCACCAGTATGGATGACATGTGATTCCTACACCCTGTAATCTTCATTGGCTTATGTGACATTCCCTGTAGACTGATTTACATACTTGTATGATTCATTGTCTCTGTATAATGTGTGCGTGGTGTAAAGTACGGACACACACTACACTGATATGAGTAGCGCTGTACAACAAATGAAATGCATATGAGAGAGGGGCTACGTAAAGATAAGGGGCACTGTTGGAGGTTGGCAGTGAGGGAATCCGAGGAGGAGGTCAATAGGGGGAGGGGCTATGGAGCAATGAGGGGTACTGTTGGAGGGTGGCAGTGAGGGAATCAGAGGAAGAGGTCATGGGGTGGAGTGGGGAGCTAGGGAAAGATGAGGGGCACTACTGGAGGGTGGCAGTGAGGGAATCAGAGGAAGAGGTCATGGGGTGGAGGGGGGATCTAGGGAGAGATGAGGGGCACTGCTGGATGGTGGTAGTGAGGGAGTCTGAGGAGGAGGTCATGAGGAGGATGGGCTACAGAGAGATGAGGGGCACTAGTGGAGGGTGGTAGTGAGGGCATCCGAGGAGGAGGTCAATAGGGGAGGCCATGGAGGGATGAGGGGCACTGTTGGAGGGTGGTAGTAAAGGTTATTTACGGAGAAAGAGGTTATTGGTGCGGCGCCAAAAAAGACTTTCGCATCAGCGCTAAACCCAGCCCTGTCATGGCCTTTCTGTTTTTGTTTATTTAATTAACAGTCGGGTCATAAGGGCTACGGTGGAACATACTTTAAAGTGCGTGCTAATTATATTTACCGTTATATTCAATGTTTTAAGTTTGAAGGTGATTTTATGAATGTTTTCACCGGGAAAAATGAAATTGGAGCCCGATGGTGCCTGATATGGGGCCCAAGGTCAGCTGTGAGATAAGGTGCACTGGAGAGGAGTAGTGGATAATCAAGCCTGTAAGGGAGTGCGTTGCAGAGTCCGGAGTCAGGTGGAGGTAGTAATGAAGAGGGATTCTCCCTGAAGGCTCTCACAGAGGGAGCCTGAGTAGTGTCACTTGCCTGATACTCCCACCTCAGAAACCTCCTCTTCCCATCAAAGGAACATTACATGGAAAAAAAACTTTTTGAGAGTGATAATATTTAGAAAGAGATTTGGAAAAGAGTGTGTTTTACTTGGCCTTTTAAGACTAAGAAGAGATAAAGGAGGGCCCTGAAGCAGGCCTACGTAGACATATATGCGACAAATCGAGCCTGCAGTGGCCCACCCAAATGCACCCTTAGCCCACCCAAATAAAAATTCGTGGAGACGGGCCTGCTGAGCCTTCACCCGCTTCACTATTTGCAACACCATTCACTGCTCCAAACTACGACTCAGCCGTTCTCATGCTTACTCTGGCTGGGTCAGATTTCTGCGTTCTGTGCTGCCAGACGGCTTACTCTTATGTGTGTGTCTTCGGACTGTGAGGGTTGTGAGACATGGGATGCAACGGGTACGCGATGGTTTCCATCTGAAATCTCAACATAAATTGAAGAAAGCTTTGCCACGTGATATCTGAGTTCATAAGAAAGTTAGATTATCCAATGCAATATAGCTCTGCTACCTTTGGCAAATCCGTGTGGTTCTGTCCCTTGGAGAATTTGCAGTCTATGGCATAAGACTATTACTTCTGCATAACCTCACTTACAGCACCCACTTGTGTCTGCATGTGTGCCCACACAGTCTTTCTAACCTGCATGTCTGCTTGTACTTGTTGTATGTGTGCATATGTGCCTCTGTGCATATTGTCTGTGCGCCTATCGTTAAAGCGTGTTGTCTGTCTGTGCACGCACATGTCCTAAAATGTAGTCATTAGAACGTAATAAAACAAAGAAAACGTTCACCTGAAATACCTCCCAGGTATTGCCTTTGACAACGCTTGTCACATCAGTAACCGTTAGTGCGTTTATCTCAAGGTAACGTGTCACACTGTTATCTAATGCTAAATAATTTATAAAGCGCACGTCTACCCTGGGTGTCTTGGCGCTAGCACATCTTGAGCACAGATCTATAGATTAGAATTAATTGTTAAAAGACCAGGTTTTCAGCAGCTTTCTGTTGCACCAGCGGGGCATACGAGTACACAAGTAGGGTATCAAAGTGCAAGGTGTTAGTGGCATTAGTGCGCAGTGCATCAGAGTGCAAAGTGTGCGTGACATTAGTGGACAAAGTGTGCCAGGCAATAACGCGTAACATAGCAGCGCATTACAATACAGTGAAGTCTGTGGGTTAGGATATATGAAGATTTTACGCCAGGACACAAGAAAGATTGCGTTTGTGTTCGTATAGTCAGGGCTTTAAGTGGGATGAAAAAACTGGGGGGGGGGGGGGCTCTCAAAGAGGCGTGGCCAATATAATTAAGGGTGTGGTTTAAAACACATAAGCTACAAATTTGTGCTTAGCATAGTGTGCCACCCGACTTGTATTTTGCTGTGTCTGTCATTGCATCCAGATATATGATCCAACAAGTAACACCATACCTGTAACAAGGCAATACTATTGGCTTTGTCAATGGTATACTATTGGCTTTGTCAATGGTTGTTAGTTGCATTAGATAAATAAGCAGCAACTATGGCTTGTTGTCTATAATATTGAAAAAGCTTCCACTTAAAGCCCTGCTGACACCAGGACGATGTTGCTGCTCCTGAGTTTCAAAAAGAGAAGGGAAATCCATAGAGAAAAGTATTCTCTTTAAAAGATTTCCCTTCTTTTACAACGCTCACCTGGCATGACGTCATGTCGTAACTTCACTAGTGAGAAGAGCAGTGTGAGCAGGCGGACATCAATGTGCCTGCTGTCCCTGCAGTCCCGAAAAAAACGGACCCGTTTCGAGGCACCTCTAAAAAAAACTGCCGGTGCTCAGATCCGGTGAGACCCCGCCCACTTAAAGCCTTGCGTATATTGGTGTTTGATGCTAGGCACAGGAAGGATGTGAGGCATGCGTTATTTTACCAATGACTCCATACGCTATACTGTACGCCACAAACGATGCACCTGTATATTCTGTGAATTGCAATGTGTCAGAAGCCTCGGATTCGTTTCACAAAATGTCTTTGTGAAAATCCAGCAACTAGCAGAACGTCTCCTCGTGCTTGTGTAATTGAATATTAAGCCAGAGGGGAAGGCAAACACCGGATTCACTTCCTGCTTGAAAAGTCGCTTTACCAAGAGTGGTCTACCGCATCGTGCGCTGTGGGACAGAGGCCAACGAAACACGCCAGCATCTGGTTCAGACTGGTTTTATCAGCAGACGCAAAGGTCCTGGAATATAATTCATCCTAAGGCATTTATTCACCAGGCACTGTCGCCCGCGGCAGTTCATGTGATTTTGGTGTACACAACAGCTGCCAGGGAGACACATCATCAAATTTCCCTCTTTCTACAGCCGCCTGGGAGTCTTATGAAAAAAAGTCAGATGAGATGAAAACATTTGACTTGCCTGCTTCAGACATCTATAAAAGAGCATTCTGTTGTACTAATTTTCAAAGAGGACACATATGTTGCTCGGATATGAATTTACCCAGTGCTTAATTTGTAAAATATTAAGTGCCATGGCTCTGACCAGGAGGCCACTGCAGCTTGCACCACCCATCGCGCTCGTCATCGCTGCCAAAACAACTACTAACCATCTCTCTCGCATGTAAATGTGACCGTTCAGATTATTCCAGGTCCCAAAAGCTAAAGGAATGGCTGGGGAGGCAGGTATTAGCAATTTTAATGTATATTGTACTCCTAAACTACCTTTGTTCTTCTCATCTCTAAATTAAATGAGCAGCGCCACCATGTGGTGGACTGTTTCAAGTATGGTGTTGACAATTAGGTGCCAGTGCAGAGCACCAGAAACCAATTAAGTGCCGGTGCTGAGCACCGGAAAGCACCAGCTCAAATTAAGCACTGAATTGACCTCGAAAAAATAAAAGACAAGAGGTGTTTGGCAAAATAGGAACAGGTTAGTTAAACTATACGCAGCGGCCAGGAGAGGATCGACAGAGTCATGTCTCAAGACAGTGTCAATGTACAGAAGTTTTGGACGATCATTTATACAGTTCATGAGGTACAATAAAACGATTTCACATACTAAGAGAGAATGTGGGTCCGGGACTAGTCATATATCATAAATACAACCATTTGATAAGGGGGACAAAGGTGGCTCTCGACCCCGGGGAAAGCTAGCGTGGGCCAGTGTGTATGCGTCCACATGTCCAGCATTGGAAACACGTAATCACCACATGCCCTAATTTGCTGAGTGTTCTTGACTACATGTGGTATTTAACTTTGTGGTGTTTTGGGAACATGTACCTTTGGCTAAACGGTCTTATTAGGGCCAGTTTCCTCAGAACTGTTTGTGGTATAACTGCCTATCTGTAAGATCGATAAGGGTTTTCCCTGGTTGCGCGTTTTTCTTCGGGCTGAGAGTAACCCCAACTGTGACCTATCAATCGGTAGGCCTGGGTTTGGGATGCAGGGCCTGTCTGACCACGTATCTGTGGTTCAGGGTTGATGGGGAGGCCATCTTGGGTGAATTTAATAGCAACGATACAAGTTCATTATTGTATGTAAATAGAGCACGGTGGCCATTGATATATTTTCTGACATTCTCATTATTATGCGTACAGTTGTCATAGCATATATCGGCATTGCTTTTACTGGTGTTGACAATGTTATGGGTGCATAGTTTATGGCATACATCGACTATATTTTTTGGTATTGCTGCTCTTGTGCATGTATATATCATGGTCTAAATTGACATCGCTTTCACAGATATTGACATTCCCCCTCTAGTTAAATTTTCAACAACATTATTTTCCTTGTATGTTATGACAGTAACATTATTTGAAACCGTATGTGCTACTGTAGTGTCTGCAATTCTTTCCCTAGCTATTTGCTTACTACCTAATTTGAGAACTGCGTTTTTATAGCAGGAAACCCACATTTGTAGGAAACCACACAACAGTAGTAATGGCGTGAATAGTTTGAAAACTGATAGGGGGATCCAAATAAAAATATTAAGAAACCAGTCCTGCTCAGGGTCACCTCACTCCTTCTTGATGTCAGCTTGTAGAAAATGCAGTGTTAAGCTGGCAAGCGCGAGAGTTAAGTTTTTGAGATCATTTCAAGGAAAAAAAAATACAACAGCAAGCACCAATCTTGGCACACACTGCACCCTCCATCACGGTCATCAAATCCAACCGGTACCGTTTTTGCATCACCATAAGGCAGATGGCTCTCAGTTCTTCCTGGATAGCGTTTAGGCCAAGCCCATGGTCGTTGCTCATCTTCAACATTTCTCACCTAGTTATTTGTAACCAGTGGAAGTTCGCCTTTGTGTGCAAAGTGAAGAAGGGTATTGACCCTCCTGCATTTACCTGAGTTTCAGAAAACAGTCAAAACTCTTCTGTAATGTCCTTGTACTGAGCCCAGCCAAAATAATCAGCAGTTCTTACTCTTCGAGCCTGACGCAACAAAGCTGCTTTCTTCTGTAGCGGATGTTGGGACAACTCAGACAAATCTTCACCAGAAATGACTAGTGTTGGGGAGTGTATGGTCACGAGGGTGTAGAGGCCCTGCCATTTGGGGACAAGCTGGGTGTAGGCAAGCTCACCGCACAGCCAATACATATCTATCAATGTGGAGGTGCCCCATTAAAGGTCCAGTATATGCAGTATTACTTCACAGTTCTCATTAGAAGCAAGCGGTATCGTTCCTTTGCCTCTGAAACACAAAAAATACAGTGTAAGTTTTCATACAATTAGGGGTTGCCCCTTTCCCTCCAGCCATGTGTATTTATTAATCTCGGTATCCAAGATTTCCTGGCACTGGGTGGCTATTCTAGCGTTTGACCCCCTCCCATGGGACTCATTCTCCCTAGCGAAGTTGAGGAGAGTGGCCCTGCACTGAAATTCCATTTCCGGTTGTCACTTCTCAATAAAACAGGCAGCCCCAAATATGTTAAGTGCCACTCTGGGACCACAGATGGAGGCGTGAGTGGTTGTATTTGTGCACTGGTGCGGTGGTCTTGCTACCTCCAGAAACCTCTTTCCTACAAAGTCCTGGACCACACAGTGTCCTCCCCTATAGCGCGCCTCCAGCGCATCCTGTCTATTTCTGTTTGAATGTTGCTGGGTTCAGTAAAAAGGTTGTGTGCCATGGGATTGGTAAAGGTAGATACAACATTTTGCTTTCTTGGGGGCTAACTCTTGAGATAAGCAAAGCCTGTGTGCACCTACGGTGTGGGGTAAGGTGAACATTTGCAGGTCTGAGTGCCCACCGTGGTAATGTGCTAATACCAGGTGTTGTGTAGGAGTGCGCTGTGTAGGGCGTGAGGAATGCTAGCATGTGGTTTAGCATAGGTGTAAGTGAAGTGGGAGAGGTCTCTGCGCATGCGTTGCAAGAATGACGAAGTATGTTTCATTAAACTAGCCAAGTTTCTGGATCCGGAGGGGTGCAAGAGCACCCATGCTAAACAGAGTGTACAAGAATACAAAAATACATAACTTTCAAAACTCTTGTAGCTGTTAGGATGATCTTTAGGGGTGTTTTCTGTCGTCTGGGCGCCCAGGGGTGTCTTGTGTTGGTATAGTGCAAAAAACAGTCTCTTTCCTTTTCCAACAAAAAAAGTGTTCGTAAAGTCAATTTGCAGTCTATGTTCATGAGCAGTTGGCCTTGTTGACGTCCTTTCGAGAGTTTCGATTGAAGGGGCAGCAGCTCACTGTAACAACGGTGCACATGTGGCTCTATTGTAGGCCTGTGGGATACGAGCTGTGCGTTGTAGGTTAGCTTGGAAAAAAAAATATTGTTAGACAGTGATGGAGCGCGAAAACCCTGGTAACGGGGAAAGCAAAACCCCCTACCGGTATCCTTCCCTGCGTCACAGACCCAACGTCACACTAACTCATTCACACATGCATTCATTGGTGGGGCCCATAACACCAACACTCACACTAACCATTCACCTGTCTGCATGCAGATGGAGGGATGAGCTGTTCAAGCGCTCGTCATGTGGGGGGAACACCTTATAACCTATAGGGAAAGAAAAAGTTAATTTACAAAATATACATTAATACCCCTTCCACCTACAGCTCTCAATCCTGAACATAAAGGCACTCCTCCCACGTGGTCAATGGACCAAATAGTTGGATTGGTTGATGGTGATCTAGAACCAGCTAAAACACATTTCAAGATTTAGATCTTATCCTTCTTAATAAACCACAAACTCAATTCTTGTTAATCAATATCTGCTTATCTAAAATCTCTTGAAAAGTTAGGTTTGCATTTGGAAAGTTTATCTCAATTTTTTAGCAAATCGCAGAACATCATATTTACCTAATCTGGCTATCCTAAGTCCTCTAGTCTAAATCATTAAGTCTGCATACTCAAATCTGTCGTCATTCGTCTAAAAGTTCAAAGTTCTTTGCTCAGCACGCTACAGTCTCAAAGGATCGGTAAAGACGAGAGACGTGCAAGCATCTGTCAGTGCCCATAGAATTTAGGAAAAGTTCGCAGTCATCAGGTAATTGGGAAGCGTCTGGACCATCTAGGATTCAGGGAACACAGCAGTCACCCTAAGTAATAGAGTTCGCGTAGCGTCACCGTCGTTGTCATCGGAAAGAGCGATCGCATCGAGACCCTCTCTGTTCTACCGCGTATTTTTATAATAAAATCAAAGCAAGAAGATACATTTCGTTATTTTAATACGGTCGTGATTGGCTGGTTGGGATCGTCCGATAGAATCCTTTTGGGATATTGGTACAGTTCAAGGGGTGATGTCACACGTTCATTTAATGTCGGTCCGTTCTGGTTTACTGTGGAAGTCCATTGTCTTTCGTCTTGGCCGTCATCCCACAGTGACCTTGTTTGAGAACACGAAGATCAGGGTTCACGACGAGGTCTGAAAGACTTTGTCGCTTCTGTGCACTTCACTCCATGCCTCGTGGGACAGTGGCCACTTCGTCGTGTCGGCGGCCATTTTGGGATTTAGGCCCAAACGCCAACTTAAGCGAAACAAACAGAAAAGAGAAATTAATGCATAGAAATAATAAATCTAATGTTAATCCCTTACCAATCCCTCTATGTGTGTGTATTTATCTAGCGTATAGCAACATTTAAAGCATTTATATTCACCCTTTTGGTCCTCCTCTCGGGCAACATTACAAAGACATTACAAAAGCAACATATATCATGCAATATTCTATTTATTACATATACTACTGTTAGTATGCGTACGGATTTTAGTCATAAAAGTTATTTAGCCATGCAATCCCATGTGTAATTTGGATATTAGTAATGTTGGTTTAATATTCATGCAAACTCATTTAATAATATTATAATTAATAGATTATTCAATTAGTATTTTCATGCAGAATGGGGGAGGTATACAACATTTTGTACTACCCGCTCCATCAACAGTTTTCGGAAACTTCCTGTATTTTTCTTTTTAGGGGTACATCCTATAGCTTTCACTGTGTGCGATACATGCTAGTGAGGTACTGGAAAGAAGTGGTGGCATTTTTAGGAAACGGCCAGTTTAAGTTGGGTAGCGTTATTTCGTCAGTGCTTTGGTGTTAGAATAAAAATTATGCTTTCGTATTGCTTTACATAAGTTAGCATTCGCAGCACCATTTTGTGTACCGGCGCCATTTTGTTTCATGAATGAAACTAATTCTCCCTCATTTCTAAGAAACAGCCTTATCTAGGTAATGAGACATTGCCCTAGTGAGTGTCCTGTGCTTTTGCAGAAGGTAGCAGCCCCCAGAGGATGGGGTTCTCGTGGTCGGGATCATGGAGCTGGTGGGGCTGATAGGGCACAGGGGTGCTGCAGCCTCACAGGGTCGTTCTGATAACAATTATTTTGATGACCCTCGAGATTGACAGTACTATCATGATGATTTAGATGTAGATGAAGTGACAGGAATGTCTTACAGCTAGGACAGCGGGGGACCAGTTCAGATACCTGTAGACTAGCGTGGTCCTTATGTAAAAACAGAATTGCAAGATTCAACTAAGGAGTTTTTGGTAGACACAGGTGCAAAAAAAGTTCTGTTGATCGAAATATGGTCCCTGGGGCGGCTCTGTCTGGCAATAATAATGTGTTGGTTGGTTTCTCTGGTGTATCGGTTGTAAGCCCCATTTCAAAACCTCTTGCATGGACTATTGGCCCTTTCACTGTGGATTCACCATTTTTGTTGACATCTAATTGTGGTAAGAATTTGATGGGTTTGGATTTGTTCAAGAAATTGCACGCCACTATTAATTGTTCTGCGGCGGGTGTCTAAATGACAATAGGTCCAGATGTAGCACGCGCTAAGCAGTGTTTGTCCAAAGACGCACCCCTTCCTGTTGAGTTTAAAGACGTACCACCCACGCTGTGGGCAACGGGCGACACAGATGTGGGATTGTTGCAGATATCACCGGTTTCGATACAGGTTAAGGATGGTGCTATTTGCCTCGTATCCATCAGTATAAAATACCGCAGGCAGGAGAGCGAGCTTTATTGCAGATTATACAAGATTTGATTAGGAAGGGAGTGGTTGAGTAGACAATTGCTAATATTTGCAATAGCGCTATTCTTCCAATTCTTAAACAAGCGCCCTCGGGTTCTTCTGATGATATTGAAGATGTTTATCGTTTTGTGATTGATTTGTGCAAAGTTATTAAAATAGTGGTCCCTCAGTTTCCAGTTGTTCCGGATATTACTACTCATTTGACACTGATTCATTCTACTGCAAAGGTTTTCTCTGTCATTGATTTGAAAAATACATTCTTCAGTATTCCTATTTATCCGGATAGCAGGTACTTGTTTGGTTTTACCCTAGATGGTGGAGCTTTAGGTTTTGGCACGCTCCTCAGGGCTATACAGAAAGCCTGAGTATTTATAGTCAGGCATTAAAAAGCCAATTGGATTCTCTTTCACTTCCCCCAGGTAATGTATTAGTGCAGTAAGTTGGTGACTTGCTCATCGCTTCTGACACAGAGCAAGGTTGTAGGGACAGTACTGTTAAGTTGTTGTTGCATTTGGCACACCACGGCCATAAAGTTTGCCTTTCTAAATGTCAGTATTGTCGCCAGGAGGTCACATATTTTGGTCACCTACTGTCGAAGGAGGGTACGAGACAGACTCCTGAGCGCATTAGTACCATTGTTAAAATGCCTGTTCAGCAAATTTAGAAAGACGTACCCGCTTTTATGAGTATCACTTTCTATTGCCGGCAGTGGATACCTAGCTATTCGATATTAATCAAACCCCTGCATGATGCAGATGTGCATGAACCCCTGCCTTGGACACCTGAATGTCAGCAGTCTTTTGAGCAATTGAAATCTGCGCTTTGTTTGGCTCCAGTACTCGGAATCCCAGATCATACTAGACTGTTTGTGTTGTACGTCCATGAGATGGCTGGTTGCACGCTTTCTGTTTTAACACAAAAATTGGAGATAAGCAACGGCCGTGTGCTTATTTCTCTGCTGTTCTTGACCCTGTTGCACTACCCCTCCCGAGCTGTCTAAGAGCGGTCGCGGCTATGTCCATCTCGATAAGACAATCGGCTGGACTCGTACTTAATACTGACCTCACAGTTATGGTACCCCAGGCTGTGGATACACTTTTGAATAAGACAAAGACACAGCACCTCACCAGTGCACGTCCAACAGGCTATGAATTAAAACATTGTTTTCAAAACACATAAAGATTAAAAGATGTGGCACTCTGAACCCAGCCACGTTACTGCCCCTCCCTTCTGAGAATGATGAGATTGATAAACATGATTGTATCTTCCAGATTGAAAAAAACCCGAAAGGACGGGTAGACTTGACTGATGTTCCTTTAACTGACCCCCAGGGGGAACTATATCTCGATGGCTCTTGTTTTAAATTACCAGATGGCACTACAACTGCTTGGTATGCTGGTACTACGCTGCATACAGTAGTTGAGACATCACGGGTCCCCTATCAGTCGGCCCAAGCTGCCTACTCTGGGCTTGTGAATTAAGTGAGGGACTGGTTGTCAATATTTATACTGACAGCCAATATGCCTTCGGAGTCGCGCATAATTTTGGGCAACTCTGGGTGGAGAAAGGGTTCTTTACTTCCCATGGTACAAAGATCCAGCATGGACACCTCATATTGCGGCTCCTGTCTGCTTTAACACTCCCTAAGAAGTTGGCTATAGTGAAGTGTAGTGTCCACCGGAAAGTCACTGATGATGTAGGTAGGGCAAATGCTTTTGCAGATCTGACAGCTAAAGAAACAGCCCGGACCAAAATGAAAAGAATGTTTGTAGCAGGTCCTGCTAGGTGGGCGCCTGAGGTTACTATGTTCGAAGATACGGTTGAAAATGTGAAGGAGTTTTAAAGCGAGGCCACAGAAGAGTTAGCAGTGTGGCAAGAAAGTACAGCACAATTGAATGATGAGGGATGTTGGATTCATAAGTCAGGGAAACAGAGATGGATGTTGCCAGATGCATATGTTCTTCCTGTAGTAACAATGGCCCATGGCCCAGCCCATATTAGTGCTAAGGGTATTTGCAAGTTGTCATTTCCCATATGGCAAAATTATAATATTTTGAAAACTGATGCACATTTAGTGAAGTATTGTATGGTGTGCATGATGCACAATCCAGGGAAAGGTACTCCTACCCCACCCGGCAATTTTGCAACACCCACTTTTCCTTTTGAATGTCCTTCAGATGGACTACATTGAATTAGATAGGTGCAATAACTTGAAGTATGTTTTGGCGGTTGTTTGTGCTTTCAGTAACTTGGTTGAAGCTTATCCCACTAAGGACAATACAGCTGTTACGACTACAAAGGTACTCCTGAAGGAGTACTTTCCTCGTTTTGGCTTGCCCGGTTTGATTTATAGTGATTAGGAAGTCATTTTAATGCCAAGGTCATTCAGTTGACTTGTGATGGTTTGCACATAAAACAGAAGTTTCATGCTGCAAACCACCCGCAGTAAGCAGGTTCGGTTGAGAAGTACAATGGTACTCTAAACTGAAATTGGCAAAGATACAGGAGACAGCAGGGTTTCAGTGGCCAGATGCTTTACCATTAGCTCTTTTGTCAGTAAGAACAACAGCACATTCTAGGACAGGATTGTCACTGTACGAGGTCCTGTTTAGAAGCCCAGCAAATGTCTGAGGCGTCCTGCGTCCCCGTAGGTTCTCTGATATTGAACAGCCGTTATTGATTTACTACCTTTGCCAGTTAACTGAAAATTTGCGTTCTATTCACCAACAGGTCCTTGAGTCCCTGCAAGCTACACCAGAGGGACCCGGACACAACATTCAACCTGGAGACTACGTGTTGATCACAAATTTTCAGCGGAAGAAGAGTTTGGAGCCGCACTGGAAGGTACTGGAACAGGTACATCTAGCTACACACACCGCTATCAAGGTCGCCGGCCAAAAGAATTGGGTGCATGGCACTCATTGCAAAAGGGTGCCCCTGCCTTTGCCTTATGACCAATGGATTAAAGATGGAGTAGGGTATACTGAGTGTGAGACGGTGCCTCAGTTTGTCCCCTTCAGTAATGCTAGGTTGACTTGGACTAAAACAGATGAGGAGAATGATGAAGTGCTGAATGCAGCAGTTCCCCCGGAGATACGAGCTATCCAGGAACCCCTTTTCATTGATCTTACTGTGCCTGGAGTTACCAGGTAAAATCTGCGTCCCCGGCTGAGGAACAGTGCACAAAAGGAGAAGTCAGATTAGATATGGATGGACTGTGCAAGTTAGGGTGTACTTTGCTGTAGTACCAATGGAGTTAGTTAAGGGTGATGTCAGATTTGAGCACTGTTTGACATTGGACATGATAGATCGAACGTATTCCTTCCGGGGTACATTATCCTGATCGGCGTGGGATTCCTCGTGAGGACAGAGCAAGCTCCCTCGCCGGTGCTCAAGAGTGCCAGCATTTGATGAACAATAGGAGCCTGTACCAGTGAGGCTCAGACGGACACTGGGAACTTGTAAACTTCTTTTGCTGGCGATTCGGCCCCTTGCTTTATCATTTGCTATGCACCCTTTTGGCAGAATGGTTGCTGATGAAGAGCAGCCAGTAATTCCTCTTGTTCCTGTACGTAAATTTTGGTCTAACAAACAAAGGCACCCTGTGCTGTTCTTGTGTTACTGTTGCTGTTGATTTTGGGTGGGGTGTTGGGTTTTGGAGTGTGATCACAATGTACCATCATGTACTAAACATAAGATTGTTTCTAAAGTTCATACAAAAAGGCCAATCACAAGCAATGTATTTCTAGACATACATAAGAAATTCTTTGGTGAAGGTACCGCTTGCTACCCTACTGAATCTGTCACAAGTTTATGGATCGCTTACCCATTGTCACTGGTTAATTAAACATACGTTCGCCCACCCCAATTCATAGAGGTGAAGGGTGAGTTTGGGATGGGATACCCCCGTCCTTTATTGAACTACAGAAAGCCACAAGGAAAGGGATATCCAGGTTGCAACACTAATATGTACTGTAATCATTTGTATATGGAGGATCAGAATATTACATTAGTGGGCTGACATTATCAAGATCTGACAGTTACTCGAAAGGCAGGGTATTATCCTGCATGTTGTACGATAGTAAACAGTACTGATGCTTTTCTATACGTAAACTGTTCTGGAATAATATTGTTTAAAAATACGTCTTTAGTGAAAAAGAAGGATTCGAGTACAGTAGGAATGAACACTAGATATGCTCCTGTAGACTATCAGGTTCCACTTTATGCACACCCAGGATTTTACTTTCTGTCTAATGGAACATACTCGAATGTTTAAAATGGTACCAAAGATGTTGCTTTAGGAATGGTGCTTCCTCTTGGCGTGCCTTGAAAGTATAGTCAGCCAAAATAAAATGGGTTAAAGGACTTTGACCAAGGAATTCAGCGATGGAGTGACAGACCTTGAAGTCAATAATTATAGTACTGGTATCACCTTTGGATATATTCTTTCCGCCATTATTACTTTTGGTGGTACCGCTATGGCCAGAGGGTGAAAGGGCCAGGAAATATTTTGGATGTAAGCTACAGGTACTTTCTAATTCCACAGTATCCGGTCTGCGTGTCATCACCACCCAATTGGAAAGTATGCGGATATATTCCGAGCAAACCAGAAATGCTGTTGATTTTCTTCGAGCTAGAAGCGGTGGTGTGTGCGCAGTAGTAGGAGACCAGTTTGTAGTCGAGATCACTAATATGGAAAAGAACAATTACCCAGCATATTTTAGATATCTTGGAAAATGTAAAGGGAATGGAGAGTGTAAACTGGAGTTGGTCCCTCTTCGGTGGATGGGGTAGTTTCCTTGAGAGGTAGATCAATTTCATTGTGATTCTGATTGCTTGCTGTGTTCTGGTGCAGTGTCTCCCCATATGCTGCTCTTTCGGCACCACCCTTTTCGCCTCTAAGAGAATATCAATCCATGATACCAATGCAACAATTATGATTCAAAAGGAGGTGAACGATCTTATGCAGATCGATGAAGGAATTTTTGAAACCTCTTCCCTTCTTACTGTTTCTCTGCCTGAAGCTGAATACATGGAATGTTCCTAAAATCGAATTACTCTGTTTTATTGCATAATATGTTTTTTTCCCTTTTTTTATCCGGATATGTTTACTTAGCTCATGCTAAAAGGAGGGTCTGTTTGAATAAAAATTATGCTTTCGTATTGCTTTACGTAAGTTAGCGTTTGCTGCGCCATTTTGTGTACCGGTGTCATTTTGTATCATGAATGAAACTAATTCTCCTTCATTTCCGAGAAACAGCCTTCTCTAGGTTATGTTTTTTTTCGGAGATGAGTTCTGCCACACTAATGAATGCACTGTGCTTATTAGCGCATACCTTTCCTCTAGATGTAAGCCCTCTCCCACTTGTCTATTGGCAGGCACAGGCAGGAATGACCTTGGCTGATAGATAATGTGTGCCCGGGTTCAGAACTAAAACTTACTCCTTTGTATTTTACTGTCCAGCTGCATCTCTGTGGAAAATTCCATGGTGGGCGTGTTCTCATTGATTCTGAAATGTACATAATGTATTGTTATGCTTGGGGGGAATGGAGCTAGCAACAGAACGGGATGACCGCTGACTGAGCGAGCTCCTCGTGGACGCCCGCTTAAATCCTTCCAAAAACTGATGTAACATGGCTAAAAATGGAGTGTAACGAAGCGCGGAGAAGAAGCAGGCGCCGGGCTGCTGGAAAAGTGGTAAAACATTTAAGCGCTCTTAAACTGAAATGAACGGCGCACTGAGGCCTGAGCGGCGAAAGCGAAACGGAAGCCACGGACGGCCGTAGATATCCCAACCGCGACGTAAAGCACGTACGCGGCCACGTCGAGAGGCCGAGATCGCTGCGGGTCAGGTGTCGGCTCTGGAGGTATGCGGGATCAGCGAAACGGATGGCAACACGAACCGGAGCTGCAGAGGCGGTGAGTGAGCGATGCTGTGGGGGACACAAGTGGCAAAATTCTGGAATCCTGGCTGTACAGAGGAAGAGATACGGGCACCAATAAAACAATCGAGGTATAGATCTTGGGGCGGACATTGCCGGCCTTCGGGGTGACTGTCGAGGGAGCTGCCGTGCCTCACCCTTAATCAGGAGATCGACGCAGCGTATAAGCGGGGGCCGCAAAAAAGGAAAAAGGGGACAAAATAATGCTTGGAGCAGGGGGTGATGTACATCTAATGCAACTTGGAAATGCCATAGCAAAATGGCATACTGCGCTGTATGAAGTTAGCTCCCAGGTATTAAATGCGGATTAAGTGCGCAACAAGACACAGGACAAGGAGCCCGAAGCCTGCGTAGGAGGGAAATCCTTCCATAAAGAGTGGAGAAGGGGAAAGGTGGCAGAAAGGAGCAGGGACTTGATGGAGCGGGTAATGCAAACTTTTGTATACCTCCTCTATTCTGCATGAAAATACTAATTAAATAATCTATTAACTACAATATTATTAAACGTGTTTGCATGTTATTAACCAACATTAGTAATATTAAAATTACTCGTGGGATTTGCATTTGCATGGCTACAATAACCTTTATGACTAAAATCTGTACGCATATTAACAGTAGTATATGTGGTAATTAGAATACTGCATGATATATGTTGCTTTTGTAATGTTGCCCAAGAGGAGGACCGAAAAGGTGAATATAATGGCTTTAAATGTTGCTATACGCTAGATAAATACAAGCACTTAGAGGGATTAGTAAGGGATTAACATTAGACTCATTATTTCTATGTATTAATTACACTTTTGTGTTTGTTTAGCTTAAATTAGCATTTGGGCCTAAATCCAAGATGGCCGCTGACATCACACGACGGAAGTGGCCACTGTTCCACGAGGAGCGGAGTGAGCTGCGCAAGCGCGAGATATCTCCTAAACCTCATCACGACCTTTGTTCACCATGTACCCGAACAAGGACAGAGTGGGACATCAGCCAAAACCAGAGAACAATCAACCTTACAATAAACCGGAACAAGCCGACTTTTGGAAAAACTCATGACATCACCAATTGAGCTGAACTGAAAACTTAAAACTGACATCGGACGATCTCAACCACCCAATCACGACTGTTCTAAAATATTATATTGTATCTTCTTGACTTCATTTTATTATAAAGAAGTAGTAGAATAGAGATGGTACGTTCGCGTTCGCTTCGCTTACTTTTGGGTCACGTCGCGTAGGTTGCCATGCTTCGTTTTGCGCGTTCTCCTAAATTCTTAAAGGTCCGGATGCTGCCCGATCATCTAATGACTGCGAACTTTTCCTAAATCTACGGGCAATGATAGATGCTTGCACGTCTTTTGTCCTTTGCCGATCTTTGCGACTGTAACGTGCCGAGCTAAGAACTTTGAGCTTTGAACTTTGAGCTTGCTTTCGGACGATTTACGACAAAAATTATGCAGAGCCAATGAATTAGAGGACTCCAAATAGCCAGATTAGGTAAATATGATGTTCTGCAAATTACTCAAAATTTGATATAAACTTTCTAAACTTTGACGAGACAAATGCGAATTCCAATCATTATGAAATTTAGATAAACAATTATTGATTAACGAGAATTCATGAGTCACGAGTTTCATTTAAGAGATAGATTCTGAAGTCTTAAAATGTGTTTTAGCTGGTTCTAAATAACCATCAACCAATCCAACTAATTTGGTCCATTGACTGAAGTGGAAGGAGTGCCTTCATGTTTTAGGATTAAGGATCTGTAGACGAAAGGGCGTTAATGTATATTTTGTAAATGACTTTTCCTTCCCTATAGGTTATAAGGTGTTTCCCCCACATGTCTGGCGCTTGAATCACTCATCCCTCCTGTGTGTGCAGACCGGTGTGGAAGTAACGTGTGAGTGTTGGTGTTATGGGCCCCACCAACGACTGCATGTGTGAATGAGTTAGTGTGACTTCGGGTCTGTGACGCAGGGAGGATACCAGTACGGGTTGTTTCCCCGTTGCTAGGGTTTTTGCGCTGGATCAGACTCACGGATTGCAGCGCTATAGCCCAGCCTGTACTAATGCTCAGAACTGTGAGGCTACGGAGCCCTTTTGCACGTTGGAGTGCCCCCCGCTTTTGTTGCACACTGCTGTGGGGCACCGGTGGAGGCCCTAAGAAACCACACACAGTCTTGAGTGGATTGTGAGGTGTGAAAGTGACTTGGCTGTTTCGGGTTCTGAGTGGTGGGCGCCACAGGAAGCCTGGCGTGGGTGCACCTACTGTAGTCAGATATACCGCACATCGGTGCGCAAAAGTGGTAACAGGGGCACAAAAGACACACATCTCCATCGCCCTATGATTGGCGAGTCCTGTGCTGGAACGGTGAATCACAAGCGGCCCCTGAGAAATGAATACACGTGATAGCGGGTCAGAAATACACCTGCAAACCGTTGGGAGATCTATCTGATACTGTATATTTAGACGCTACTACGCACTGGGAACTACGAATAAGATCGCAAATACCATCGCCGCCATGGGTAAATCAGATCGTACCCAGCCCAAAATAAACTTTGAACAGGCGAAGAAGCAGCAGGATCGCGGCCCTGGAGAGCAGATGCCGGCGTAAACCGCGGAGGGGGTGACAGGCGGAGTATCGAATGATGATATACAAACTATGTTTACCACGATACAAGCCGCACTAACAAATATTGACGGGAAAATAGATTCTTTGACGTACAGAGTCGATAGAATGTCTGAACGCATGGATAAACACACAGAACGCATAGATATGGCAGAGCGCAGGATATCCGAAGCTGAAGATGGACAAGTACAGATGGATATGAAACAAACAAAGATGGAGAAACAACTTGTGGCAATGACAGTGAAGGCTGAGGACTTGGAAGCGAGGTCCCGAAGAAACAACATACGACTAACGGGAGTTTCGGAAATGACCAACACTGGGCCGATGGAAAGCTACGTGGAGCAATTACTTATCTCCATGCTGGGCAGAGACACTTTCTCAGAGATTTTCATAGTGGAGAGAGCTCACAGATCCCTGGCGCCAAAGCCTCCTACTGGATCCCGTCCGAGACCGATAATTGCCAGAATCCTAAATTATAGGGATAGGGATGCAGTGCTTCGCAAGGCTAGAGAGCTGGGCAAATTGCCTCATGAAGGGATGGACATCGCTCTGTACCCAGACTTCACTGCGTCCGTGCAGGAGGCGAGGAAGAAGTTCGGCATAGCAAAACAAAAATTGAGAGACTTAAACATACCGTATGCTATGCTATACCCAGCAAGACTCAGGGTCACGGACGACAGGATGTCGAGAATCTACACTGAACCTCAGGAAGTGTTGAAGTTCATACAACAGAAAGGACAGACAAGTGCGAGGAGAAGATCGCCGAGAGGGGAGCAAACAGACCAACCTTCACTGTCAGATGTAGAATTAGCGTACTTTTTACATACATGTATCAGACACAGTACCAGCCATCGGGCGCAATGTTGCGCCGTAATTTACTGTTAGACGAAGAAAGCGACAAAAGACAATTGGTGCAACCCTTGGAAGTGGGGTGGAACACCCTAAGAAGGACCAGATCAGTTTTATAGACACTATCTTAAGAATCGACTATGTTTGGGATAATGTTGACTATAATTTGTTGTTGCCGTGTACAGAAATGTTGAATGCTGCTGAAAAAAGTGCACTCCATAACACTACTCGATAGACAATGTAACGTTTTTTGAACTCTGATATATATACAGATACAGACAGGGCGTCTACCCATGTGGCTTAAGTCACGAGAAGAGGGGTGGCAGCTCCGACCCCTTCGTGTGAATCACAAAGTTATACATAGTTGTTTTCTATTTGTTTTTTCATTTCCTTTATTTTTTATTTTTTATTTCTCCTGGAGTTCATAAGGGTATATGATTGTTGGTTTTTTGATGGGAATGTCTCCACTAGTAAGGGAAGGGTGGAGTGGGAGGGGGAGGGTAAGGGAGATACGGGGGAAAAATCTGATCAGTGTTACAGCGGCACATAAGCACAGGGGAGATGACATGAGACACATTAGACACTGCGAATGGCAGGATGGCAGCGACGCGACAGATGACTGACATACTGAATTCACACAGAACTCTGACACTACTGACGAGGAATGTCAGAGGCCTCCACAACCCACAGAAAATACGTAAAGTACTGGCATACTTAGACAGACACAAAGTGGAGGTGGCCTGTATACAGGAAAAACACCTGACAGACCTCAGAGAGCAGCAGATAGGGGCCCGATGGTCAGTATACAGGCAGGCCTCGTCTTACTCCTCATACGCTAGAGGGGTTCTGATGTTAGTGACGCGCAATACACCTTTTACACTTAACAAATCAGTAAAGGATGACCAGGGACGCTATGTTTTAGTGAAAGGATGCTTTGGGGGCACAGTATTAACAATTGTCAATGTCTATGGTCCGAACACTGATGACCCATCTTTTTATACACAAATCTGGACGCAGCTTAGTGAACTACAACCTACAGCCGTTTTATGGGGCGGGGACTTTAATACCTGCTTAGACCCCGCACTAGACAGATAAACCGGAACAGAAAGATACGGTTAACACTCAGCAAACGTTTTAAGAGAGGGGATGGAGGATGGGGGCATGGTGGACATATGGAGGTTAAGAAACCCCGACCGACGAGAAGGTACCTGTTTTTCATTAACGCACCTTACATGGTCCAGGTTGGATTACTGGCTAGGGACCCAGGACGTGTGTACATGGACAATTACCATTGATCACTTACCCAAAACACTGTCGGACCACGCCCCAGTAAGAATCCAATTGGCAATTCCGACACATACCCCGCGGCAATTCACATGGAGACTGAGACACACTGCGCTTCAAGACCAAGTGTTCCGAGAGGAACTTCGACAGGCGATAATAGAATACTTCGACCACAATTCCGGATCGGTCACTAGCACAAAGACAATTTGGGAGGCTTTTAAAGCCACCATTAGGGGACACTGTATTAGCAAACATGTAGGCATCCTAAGAGACATTCAGCAACAACTGACAAAGATAGAAGCCGACATCAATAGGCTGGAATGAGAATTTGAAAACACGCGCAATAAATCGCTGCTAGCTGACATTCGGACAAAGATAAATACAATGAGTTTGCCGAGGACGAGGTAAAATACATCTCGCGCAAATGGACGGCCAGAAACTATGGAGAGGGCGGGAGGCCGGGACGAGCACTATCACACAAAATCAGACCCACTCAAGCCACTGCATACGTAACTCAGATACAAAATGAGCAGCGCCAACCGGTATATGATACTCCGGCAATCCTGGATTGCTTCACTAATTACTATGCTAAACTATACAAGGCACAGGCGCAGGTTCCGATAGATGAAATACATGAATACTTGGACGATGTGGCGTTGGCGTGGCTGTCAGATACACACCAGGAATACCTCTGTCACCATATAACAAAAGAAATTGTAGATGCAATTAACTCTCTTCCAAACAATAAGGCCCCTGGACTAGATTGACTCCCGGGAGAATTTTATAAGGAGTTCTGAGATTTGCTGATCCCACACCTAGCTGAAATGCTGGAGGAAGCGTATGAGGAAGGCACACTTCCGGCGTCACTAAGTGAGGCGCTTTTGATAGCTCTCCAGAAACACGGGAAAGATGAGTGTGACTCGTATAGGCCATTATCTCTGATAAATATAGATGACAAGATATTGGCCAAAATAATAGCTAACAGAATACAACCGCAACTGTGTAATCTAGTGCTGCCGGATCAGGCAGGTTTCATGCCAACAAGATCCACCACTCATAATATACGCACCATATTTGTGTTATTCCACCAACTAGACCCAGACATGCCAGCGGCTGCGGCTCTATTGGACGCAGCCAAGGCATTCGACTCTGTGGAATGGGACTTCATGTATGTCACCCTCCGTAGGATGGGGTTCCCAGAACCATTTCTAAAATGGATATCATTATTGTATGCCAAGCCTAAAGCAGGGGTTAGAATTAACGGGAACACGTCCAGCCCAATAGAGATTAAAAGAGGTACCAGACAAGGCTGCCCCTTATCACCAATGCTATTTGCACTAATCCTGGAACCACTGGCCTGCAAAATTAGGCACAAAATAGGCCGCCCTACAATTTGGCATGCTACCCATTGGTATTGCGCTATATGCAGACGACATGGTCATTTACGCCACGCATCCTGACAAGCATTTAAACCCTCTCATAAGGGAGTATATACGATACGAGAAATACTCAAGCCTCCACATAAACTGGGATAAGTCAGTAGTGATACCCCTCACGGCTGACACTCCAGAACCGGACTTAGAATACCTGTTAAAGTGGCAAACAGATCCAGTTAAATATTTGGGAATCTGGATACATTGGGATCCAGAACTCGTAGTCAGAGAAAACTATGGGAAAGAGCTAGTGAGGCTGGAAGACCAGGTGGATAAGTGGATCAAACTGCCTCTCTCTCTAGCAGACAGAATAGCGATGCAGAAAATGGTTGTACTGCCTAGGTTTTTGTACCTATTTTGGAACATACCGATATGGTTGACTAAGGCTTTCTTTGTCAAGATACGCTCTATTTTACAACAATTAACATGGGCAGGAAGGCAGGCTAGGACTAGCTGGAGGACATTGACCCAACCGTACCATCTGGGAGGGTTTGGGGCGCCAGATTTCCAGTTATATTTTCTCTGCGCACAAGCACAACATGCACACTACTGGATGAAACTACATGCACATAACCCACATATAGCGGTGGAAAGGGACAGCGTACATCCCACACCATTGACTGCACTCATAGCGGACCCGATGACGTACACGCCGCGAGATACGATACAGACAGCTAAATGCACCTCTAGAGCATGGCATGCGCTGGCTCACAGGGCACATGAGCTCCCGATTTACGCAAGGGCTCTTCCCGTGGCAGAGCATCCCAAACTATCGGTCACGCAGGAAAAGAAAATGTATGATCTCTTAGTAGAGATGGGAATAACCACCATGGGCACCATATTCCCGCATAATAAATTCATTAGCTTGACAGACCCGTCACTTTGTACCCACCAGTCCCCTTTGAAGAAATGTGTGTATCTGCGGCTGCGCACAGCTCTGCGGACATTGTACACTACATTTCCAGAAGAACCTAAGCAGTTAAACACACTACAAATTCTATTAACAGCACCTACGCGCCAGAACGTGGTGACGCGCCTCTACAACGCGTCCCAAGAAGAACAGGCAGAGAGGTCAAATAGAGCGGTGCTTCGATGGGAAGCAGCTCTGAGTGAGATAATAGATGAACAAGACTGGAAGTATAGCTGCACGCAACTCACACTGCTCACGTCAAACTGCAATTTGCGCATTATTCATTTTAAGTTTCTTCATCAATTACATTATACGCCGACTAAGTTGCATAGCTTTGGACTTAAGGAGTCAGATAGATGCCAGAGATGTAATGTTGCGGGCGCGGACTTCTTACATATGTCTTGGTCATGCCATCAGTTACAGGTATATTGGTGAGAAGTCACCAACACACTCACTGAAATGCTATCGGAACAGATTCCCAACACACCTCTAGTGTGTCTATTAGGAGTCAGGAAGCTTAAATACGCAAGACGTAGGAAATTCTTAGCGGTCGCACTACTACTTGCTAAGAGAAGAATAGCCATGCACTGGGGGAGCAAGAGACCACCAAGGCTCAAGGACTGGATCACAGACATGACATATTGTAAATCAATGTTAGAGACCTATGCAGAAGACCTTCCACAAGCCTCGAGGCCCAGGGATTTCTGGAAACCACTTGTTAAATACCTGCAGACGACCGAAGAACCCGATACCATAAATTGACCTACACGAACGCACTAGGGACGCACACATGTGGCTGCAAAAAAGGGATAAAGCAGTGAGGACATATACAAATCTAATGTATGCGAACTAGGGTGGGGGGAAGTTCTTTCCCAACGAAATGGTGTGCCAGCTATCGTACAAATAGAACCGCACAGTGACAAATGTATAGTATTGGATGTTTTTTTTTTTTTTTTTTTTTTTTTTAAAAACCTTTATTTGTGCATCTTAAAAGAACAAATACGGGCCTACAACCGTCAGGCCGGCCACGGTACAATGAAGCACTGATACCCACATTACATCCCCCGTGCGTCAATGGTCAGGATCAACAACGAGTTATGAGTCACATACTGGAGATATCTTTGACACCCGGGGAAGGAGAAGTGAAGGTTAATTTTAAGTTTTTAGATTGTTTTTCAGAGAAAAAAGTCAATGAAGGATAAGAACAAAGGAGATTCGAGTCCGCCAGATAGCCTCACCACACGGGGGAGCAGCAACATCAGTAAGAACAACAATGGAAGTAAAAAACTCAAACAGTGAGGCGGTGCAGATATATAACAGGATAGTCACATGAGCAAGTACGCACCCCTCCGGAGCCGCCCCCACTTGATCCACCCCACACCCGGACCCCGAATCGAAAAAAGTAGAGCGCAGAGACATAGAAGAAAAAAGGCCCATAGAACTAATTAAGAATAGAGTATTATCCCCCCCCCCTACACCAATGCGGAGGCTACGGCCTACCCCCCCCCCGACATAGTGCCTGTCGCCCAATGAACCCGAAATATAGAGAAGAGAGAAAGTGGGAATAAAGTAAAGAAAATAAGAAAACAGAAAAGAAGGTGGGGAGGAGCCCACGGGACACCAGAGCGCCCCGAACCATCAGCCAGTCATGGCCCCCACACACTGAGAGCCCACTACTCCAAAAAACGGCATGCGAAGATACCATGGCACCACAGTGTAAGCAAATGGATACAAGTCGCGATGAGTGCGCGCAAAACAGACATACAGTTCCAGTCCCAGGCCAGCCCGTCCATAAACCCTGGCAATAGAAGTCAGTCTAGCCCTGGCCCGATCGCGGGCATGGGATTAAACCAGCCCCTGCATGAAGGCCCCGTGTCCCGAGCAGACAAAGACAAGATGGCCGCTCGTGAAAGGATGGTGAAGTAGGATCACAAAATGGCCGCCGACCATCGGTTGAGGTCCCTCTTTGCACCACATGAAATCCAAACCTGGCAATTAAGGTACAGGAGTTCCACAAAAAGTAAGCCGTGGACCACCGCGGACGGTTCCTCGACGCCGTTAGGTATCGCTCAACAGGATAGTCCAGCGGACGCGGCGAGGCAGGCAACAATGAAGCAGGCAGCCATGACCAGGGGGACAAAGTGTCCGCAGTTGAGGTGTAGAGCGGTGTACCCTGAGCGCCGGGAGCGCCAGGTGAAGGCATCAGTGTAGCACAGTCATACACCGCCGTTGCGTCCCCGCAAGTGGACAAAAGCACCGGGAGACCCACGCCCTGTAGATGATAAACAGTGCGCTCACGACCCGCAGCCGACAGTATGGAATCAAGCCGCTCACTCAGCGCTTGCAGGCCAGCGCACATCTGTAGTTGGAAGTCCCGCAGGGCAGCCAGAACAGAGCCGCATGTCGGCGGAGGCTGGGCCCCCACAGCGGCAGCAATCCGGGACGGCACCGTGGAGGTGGTGTCCGTAAGAGGGAGGGCGAAGTGGGCAGCGGGCGAGACCGGAGTAGCACCCCCCAGCCTCGAGCAGGCACTCAGCGCCATGTTTTGCCGCTATACGTTGCAATGGCCGAGGGGGGGGGGGAGTCGTGGCAAGGAGTCAATTCCCCTCAGGTATACGCCGCAACGGGAACGGCCGACAGTCGCTTCTCCTCTCGCAGGTTCCCTTCGCCGCTGGCTAGGCAATAGGTGAAGGGGGCAGCAGCATCCCACAGCGCGGTCATCAGAGCGGGGCAGGAGACACGCCGCACCGGGGCCCACCCCACAGCTCCAGCCCGGCCGGCACAGGGTGCAGAAGGTGTCCGGCCGTCCCTCTCCGGGCTCATCCGGCAGCGATCCGTGGTGCGAGGGGAGATCGGGACCGCGGGGCTCAGGTTAGCGCTCGCTGGTCCGGTAACTGCGGAGCTTCCAGGGGGCCAGCAAAGGCCGTAATGGCGCAGGATTTCAGTGCCGAAGACAAAAGCACCCAGAACTCGGGCATCCGGGCGGGCTGAGACTCCGGGAAAGCGGCAGCACGGTCAGCGCGTCTTCGCACACGTTTCACCTCGAAAATCGGCGAGGATGGGCATCAGGATAGTAGTCCGAGGCCACGGACCGACGGAGCCGGGCGCTCAAGCGTCTGCTCCGGTCGCCATCTTGGCTCCTCCCCTAGTATTGGATGTTGATTGTACTGTCAAGTGCATAGAAAATGTTATATTTAAGTACTATGATGGTACAAAAAGTAAATGTAACTACTGGTTGGATAAAAAAAAATGTATTGTTATGCTTGGTGAACTTAGACTTTTTCTGCAGCACTCTTAGCGACTGGGCAGACAGGGCTCCGCTCTGAGCAAACTTTGAATAAATTGTTATTGGTTCGTATTATCTACTGTCTGACTGACTCTTTCCTAGAAGGCAGAGAGGTGGCCGTGAGTGACCCGAGTGACCTGAATCAGGCCACTTCCTTCATTGACACCCCCCTCTCCTTGCTCCGGCAGGTACAGTAGTTTTCTTTGTGGGCTGCTTTAATTAAATATATGTGTGTGTGTTGTTTTACCGGTGCAGGGTGTCCTTATGATCTGCATGGGCTGTGTGCGACTTCAGGGAAAATGAATTGTTTTGATTTTTTAATCTATTTTTGTGGGTAATGGCGATGTTCCCGTTGTCACATGCATGTCCCTCTGATGTCTGCACGTGGCATGTAATGATGTTCTCCCTAATGGAGTTGGATGTTTTTACAATGCTTTTTTTCTTGGGTCTTGTGTAGGGCTGGTTGTAATGCAGCATACAAGTGGGTGTTGAGAAGCAGCTATGTGGCCCCTGTGATTCGGATGTGGCAATGACTTGGATCGGGCTTATTGCTTCCATGGACGCTGTTGGTTAGGCCCTGTGTATCTTATTCGACAAGCTGGGTGCGATGGAAAGCATCTTCACGCACCTTGTGCGGGGGCTGCGATGGTCATCTATTGAACCCCTTGATCTCCAGTGGCTTCCCTCTTCCTTGGATCCACGATGCTATGGGTCTGCCGCCCTTGGTAGGAATCGAGGACTTCCTACTCGGTGACACGCTACTGCCGCTATTTTGGAGGGGCATGATTCGATGAGCAGACTTTAGATGTGTTTGAAAGCATTAGGGGAGAGGAGGAGGAGGTAGTATGTCCTGCTTACAATAGGAGTTAGGTGTGTGGCAGGAACTTGTCGTGCTGTGAGTAACAAATTGAAAACGCTGATAGCCCGGGTGAATTTCCCTACTGACTTGGTGCCAAATTTGAGCATGGACTACGGAGTTCTATGAGTCATCTCAACACCCCAAGTGCATGGAAAACCTGACATCCAGCAGCTGAGCATCACCTTATTTTGGAACTAAAAAGGGGGCCTCCGTTTGGTGTAAGCCCTAGGTTGGTGAGACTTACATAGCTCCCCAAGGCTGGACTTGGACTTC
Organism: Triturus cristatus; assembly: GCF_964204655.1. Taxonomy (NCBI): domain Eukaryota; kingdom Metazoa; phylum Chordata; class Amphibia; order Caudata; family Salamandridae; genus Triturus; species Triturus cristatus. Next base: position 1,150,211,382 of record NC_140583.1, on the reverse strand, counting down.
TGGACCTGGCTGCCAGTTTTATTCACCAGTTGGGGGACGCCCTGCTCCCTCGTCAGATTGCCTTCCCCCGAGGTGTGGCCAGCCAACCCCGCCCTAGGGGACTAGCAGCAGAGTGAGGCTTAGGCCCCTGCAGGCACCCAAAATGGCAGATTTAATGTGGATTCCCGATCTAACAGACAAACAGTAGCCCCAAGTCTTTCCTGATCACAAGTAAAGGCTTGAGCATTTTTCCTAATACCGTGCCACTAGTCTTAATTGTTGTAGTGAGTTTTCTGAACTGGATGTGTCATATTCAGGGTTTGTATTTACTGCACATTTGTATTCTGTGGTTGTGCTAGGGCATTGCCACCCCAGACAGTCACCCTTCCCAGCTGTGGCTGAAGCCATGGTCCCTGCTGGGCTGGGCTCCCAGTCTGCTGCGGCGGTTGCCACGTGCTCAGCCAACCACCCAGTCCCTATTGCGGCAAGGTAGCTGTAGCCTGATTTCCTTAAGGCTGATTGTATGATGCATTTGCGCTGCTCTAGGTTTGGTTTTGGGGATGGATATTCTGTGGGGGCTGTTCTGGTACTATTCCTTTCTGATCGTGATATGCCTTTAGACAGCATCGGTTGGCCATGTGGCCCATTCTGTGACAACAGTGGCACTCTATGAGACCGGGCTGTGCCAACTTCCCTGACCTCGACAGCTAGGACTGGGTGGATATTTCCTGGGGTCCTGAGGGGAGCTCCCTTGAAGATTGGTGCCATCTGTACATTTGTAGCAGACCAATTTGGCGGTGTCTCTCTGGGCCTGCTCCTGCTTTTCCCTGTCCTTCTGCTGTTGTTTCCAGTAGTAATGTAATATGTGGGCCTGTATTTCCTACCAAGGTTTGGTGTGGAGCCTTACTATGCCATCTAGTTCGGTCTGTATCTCAGAGGGCAGTGCCTTTTTGAGGATATTTGTAGATCTGGGGACCCGTGCTAGTCCCGGGCTGTTCAGTCTCTTGTTCCCATTGTTCCCTCATTCTATTTAGGAAGTCAGTCACAGTCTCCCAAGGCTTCCTGCTTTCTGCCATTAATCTGTCCATGGCTAGGCGGTCGGGGAATATCTCCCTCAAGACTATCCCTATCTGATATCTAAATGAGTTGAATTCAGCCCCCATCATGCTCAGTTTTGATCAGTGTGACTGCGGGGATGCGGGCTTGGGAAAACATTGTGTAGGTCTGCTCCCAGATGAGGCTGCTGAGCAGACTTTTGACGTCACGTATAGCTAGGTTGATTCCCACTGTGTTTTTCTCAAAACATGAGATCCAGTTTCCAGCCCTGTCCATCAATGGGGGCAGTTTGTTCCAGAGGCCTTCTTTGTCTATCTGAGGCCAAGGCACATAGATGTTCCCTGACACACCCTTCTGTAGCAGCGGACATATTTTGGCGTGTAGCGGCTCTGTTGGTTTCTCTTTGACGGAGCGTTCCCATCTTCTCAGGCATTCCTGCATGTATGGGTAGTTCCATCTCGGATCTCCCCCTCCATGCCAGATGCAATCTTCCACGATGGCCATGTCCTCTGGTTCCAAGAATATCTCTTCCAGCCAAGGTCTGTCATACTGGCCCTTCCTTTCAGTCCAGTAGGCTAGTAGATGGTAAAATGGTTGCACGAAGATCTTGCCTTCTTCTTTGGACATTATCTCTCTAGGGGTCAGTTTGACTGATCAACGTGTTTGGGGGGTAGCGGCAGACGTCCTCCTCATTGCTCTAACTGTGCGCGTGTAAGGGTGCCATTCTGCTCCTCCAATGTCATAATTGTGTTCCAGTTAGACTCTCCTGATTTCTTATCTCTTGGTCAGCCTCTCTCCTATATCGATGGCCAGTGGAGTGTGGGTTTCTGCTGGCACTTCTCTTCTGACTCTTCACCAGGGTTATCCTCAAGGGAAGTCCAGGGACTAGGTCTGGCTTCCTCTGGGGAAGGGCGTATTGTTCTCCCTTCCCGTTGGGCTTCCCAGGCAAGAGCTTTTTGTCTTTCTAACCTTTGATAGTGCTTTCTTCGGACTCACACCTGGGCTGCCTTCTTCGCTCAGTGCTGCATGATGTTCTTCTGGGCAGTGTTTAGACCTCAAACTCATTCCCTGATGCTTCCTCTGCCACCTGAGCATACCATGGGAAGAATACCCCATGGTTCCTCCCTCAGCATTGGACATCGGAGGACTAGGACCCTTATTTTGCCCTCCACTGGTGGTATCCTCCTCCAGAACTGCTATTAACCTCTCTCTGACTCTAGGGCATTCGGAGGGAGAGTTAGGAGCATGTGCTCATTGTTCCTTTGGGGCTTGATGGGCCTTGACTGATGGGAGGGGGGGTTGAACTTCGAGGGAGCCTGGCACCTGACTGGGGGGAGGGGCTGACTATGCCTGGACTGGTTGAACTGGTAGTCTACCTATCCATGGTCTATTGGCTTGCTCCCCACTGGTGGGCCCACTGCCCCCTCGACTGGTAGATTGTGTAACCCAGCGCACGGTGGATGGGATCAGAGGCATCAAAGAGAGCACTTCCCTGCCTGTGTATGGTGGGGGAGGTGCGGATGCCTTGTGTGTGTGCTCGAGGATAGTCTTGAAGGATGGGGCCACCTTGAAGATAGCAAAACCAAAGGAAATGATGGACGGAGTGTTGAACATTGCAAGCACTCACCCCCAGTCAACTGATCTGGGTTTAATCCATCATCGTTCTTTAGCCCACTCTGCCACCCCAGTTCAGACATGGCCATATGCAAATCAGTCTGACCCTGTGCCTCATGGGAACAGTCCAGCCCGAAATGCCAAGCCATGTCTTCCCTGGACCGGAAACAAGCTTCCTAGGACCGGATTCTGGCATTTCAGCCGTCTTCAGCCAGGCTTGCTTGAATCCAGTGGCAAAGTGAGCAAGGGACTCACGTCTGAGCATACCCTGCCAACTTATGGCGAACAAAGCAAAACCAAAGGAAATGATGGACGGAGTGTTGAACATTGCAAGCACTCACCCCCAGTCAACTGATCTGGGTTTAATCCATCATCGTTCTTTAGCCCACTCTGCCACCCCAGTTCAGACATGGCCATATGCAAATCAGTCTGACCCTGTGCCTCATGGGAACAGTCCAGCCCGAACTGCCAAGCCATGTCTTCCCTGGACCGGAAACAAGCTTCCTAGGACCGGTTTCTGGCATTTCAGCCGTCTTCAGCCAGGCTTGCTTGAATCCAGTGGCAAAGTGAGCAAGGGACTCACGTCTGAGCATACCCTGCCAACTTATGGGGAACAAAGCAAAACCAAAGGAAATGATGGACGGCGTGTAGAACATTGCAAGCACTCACCCCCAGTCAACTGATCTGGGTTTAATCCATCATCGTTCTTTAGCCCACTCTGCCACCCCAGTTCAGACATGGCCATATGCAAATCAGTCTGACCCTGTGCCTCATGGGAACAGTCCAGCCCGAACTGCCAAGCCATGTCTTCCCTGGACCGGAAACAAGCTTCCTAGGACCGGTTTCTGGCATTTCAGCCGTCTTCAGCCAGGCTTGCCTGAATCCAGTGGCAAAGTGAGCAAGGGACTCACGTCTGAGCATACCCTGCCAACTTATGGCGAACAAAGCAAAACCAAAGGAAATGATGGACGGAGTGTTGAACATTGCAAGCACTCACCTCCTGTCAACTGATCTGGGTTTAATCCATCATCGTTCTTTAGCCCACTCTGCCACCCCAGTTCAGACATGGCCAAATGCAAATCAGTCTGACCCTGTGCCTCATGGGAACAGTCCAGCCCGAACTGCCAAGCCATGTCTTCCCTGGACTGGAAACAAGCTTCCTAGGACCGGTTTCTGGCATTTCAGCCGTCTTCAGCCAGGCTTGCTTGAATCCAGTGGCAAAGTGAGCAAGGGACTCACGTCTGAGCATACCCTGCCAACTTATGGGGAACAAAGCAAAACCAAAGGAAATGATGGACGGAGTGTAGAACATTGCAAGCACTCACCCCCAGTCAACTGATCTGGGTTTAATCCATCATCGTTCTTTAGCCCACTCTGCCACCCCAGTTCAGACATGGCCATATGCAAATCAGTCTGACCCTGTGCCTCATGGGAACAGTCCAGCCCGAACTGCCAAGCCATGTCTTCCCTGGACCGGAAACAAGCTTCCTAGGACCGGTTTCTGGCATTTCAGCCGTCTTCAGCCAGGCTTGCTTGAATCCAGTGGCAAAGTGAGCAAGGGACTCACGTCTGAGCATACCCTGCCAACTTATGGCGAACAAAGCAAAACCAAAGGAAATGATGGACGGAGTGTTGAACATTGCAAGCACTCACCCCCAGTCAACTGATCTGGGTTTAATCCATCATCGTTCTTTAGCCCACTCTGCCACCCCAGTTCAGACATGGCCATATGCAAATTAGTCTGACCCTGTGCCTCATGGGAACAGTCCAGCCCGAACTGCCAAGCCATGTCTTCCCTGGACCGGAAACAAGCTTCCTAGGACCGGTTTCTGGCATTTCAGCCAACTTATGGCGAACAAAGCGGTACAAAAGGGGGTGGTGATGGCAGTTCGGGCTGGACTGTTCCCATGAGGCACAGGGTCAGACTGATTTGCATATGGCCATGTCTGAACTGGGGTGGCAGAGTGGGCTAAAGAACGATGATGGATTAAACCCAGATCAGTTGACTGGGGGTGAGTGCTTGCAATGTTCAACACTCCGTCCATCATTTCCTTTGGTTTTGCTTTGTTCGCCATAAGTTGGCAGGGTATGCTCAGACGTGAGTCCCTTGCTCACTTTGCCACTGGATTCAAGCAAGCCTGGCTGAAGACGGCTGAAATGCCAGAAACCGGTCCTAGGAAGCTTGTTTCCGGTCCAGGGAAGGCATGGGTTGGCAGTTCGGGCTGGACTGTTCCCATGAGGCACAGGGTCAGACTGATTTGCATATGGCCATGTCTGAACTGGGGCGGCAGAGTGGGCTAAGAACGGTGATGGATCAAACCCAGATCTGTTGACTGGGTGTGAGTGTTTGATTGGTTCTGATGCTCTGTCCATCACCACCCCCTTTTGTACCGCTTTGTTCGTCATAAGTTGGCAGGGTATGCTCAGACGTGAGTCCCTTGCTCACTTTGCCACTGGATTCAAGCAAGCCTGGCTGAAGACGGCTGAAATGCCAGAAACCGGTCCTAGGAAGCTTGTTTCCGGTCCAGGGAAGACATGGCTTGGCAGTTCGGGCTGGACTGTTCCCATGAGGCACAGGGTCAGACTGATTTGCATATGGCCATGTCTGAACTGGGGTGGCAGAGTGGGCTAAAGAACGATGATGGATTAAACCCAGATCAGTTGACTGGGGGTGAGTGCTTGCAATGTTCAACACTCCGTCCATCATTTCCTTTGGTTTTGCTTTGTTCGCCATAAGTTGGCAGGGTATGCTCAGACGTGAGTCCCTTGCTCACTTTGCCACTGGATTCAAGCAAGCCTGGCTGAAGACGGCTGAAATGCCAGAAACCGGTCCTAGGAAGCTTGTTTCCGGTCCAGGGAAGGCATGGGTTGGCAGTTCGGGCTGGACTGTTCCCATGAGGCACAGGGTCAGACTGATTTGCATATGGCCATGTCTGAACTGGGGCGGCAGAGTGGGCTAAGAACGGTGATGGATCAAACCCAGATCTGTTGACTGGGTGTGAGTGTTTGATTGGTTCTGATGCTCTGTCCATCACCACCCCCTTTTGTACCGCTTTGTTCGTCATAAGTTGGCAGGGTATGCTCAGACGTGAGTCCCTTGCTCACTTTGCCACTGGATTCAAGCAAGCCTGGCTGAAGACGGCTGAAATGCCAGAAACCGGTCCTAGGAAGCTTGTTTCCGGTCCAGGGAAGGCATGGCTTGGCAGTTCGGGCTGGACTGTTCCCATGAGGCACAGGGTCAGACTGATTTGCATATGGCCATGTCTGAACTGGGGTGGCAGAGTGGGCTAAAGAACGGTGATGGATCAAACCCAGATCTGTTGACTGGGTGTGAGTGTTTGATTGGTTCTGATGCTCTGTCCATCACCACCCCCTTGTGTACCGCTTTGTTCGCCATAAGTTGGCAGGGTATGCTCAGACGTGAGTCCCTTGCTCACTTTGCCACTGGATTCAAGCAAGCCTGGCTGAAGACGGCTGAAATGTCTGAAACCGGTCCTAGGAAGCTTGTTTCCGGTCCAGGGAAGGCATGGCTTGGCAGTTCGGGCTGGACTGTTCCCATGAGGCACAGGGTCAGACTGATTTGCATATGGCCATGTCTGAACTGGGGTGGCAGAGTGGGCTAAAGAACGGTGATGGATCAAACCCAGGTCTGTTGACTGGGTGTGAGTGTTTGATTGGTTCTGATGCTCTGTCCATCACCACCCCCTTTTGTACCGCTTTGTTCGCCATAAGTTGGCAGGGTATGCTCAGACGTGAGTCCCTTGCTCACTTTGCCACTGGATTCAAGCAAGCCTGGCTGAAGACGGCGGAAATGCCAGAAACCGGTCCTAGGAAGCTTGTTTCCGGTCCAGGGAAGGCATGGCTTGGCAGTTCGGGCTGGACTGTTCCCATGAGGTACAGGGTCAGACTGATTTGCATATGTCCATGTCTGAACTGGGGTGGCAGAGAGGGCTAAAGAACGGTGATGGATCAAACCCAGATCTGTTGACTGGGTGTGAGTGTTTGATTGGTTCTGATGCTCTGTCCATCACCACCCCATTTTGTACCGCCACCTTGAAGATACCCATAGTTCTAGTAGGGCCTCTCGTTTAGCCCACTTCTGACTTGCATACCTGGTCTGTATGTGTGTCCTCGTGTGTTATATGATGTTGGTATAAAATGTTCCCCCTTCAGGCCAGGAAAATGCATGCACCGGGTATGGGCATGCCACTCATGGCATTGTTTCTCTAGTTTCTGAGCCTGTATGGGGAACCTAGCTTGCATGTGGTCTCCATGATGGATTAAGAAACTTGTTAGGAAGTTTATAAACTTTTGACTGTTTCAAGGTTTCAAATAAATAAAAATTCTACTTTGATCGTGGGGAAACTGTATACATAGGGCTGTACCGGCAACAATCCACTGGTTACGAGCTCTAAAAAGACGATGCATCACAAAAACGCTTGACAAATGACAACGACAAATGCAATGAAACAGTAACAACCTGTAACAAAGTGCAACGGTTAGTTCAGAATAGTACGGGTTGATTTTTAGAAGCGAAATAGCAAATGTAGAATTCTGATTTGTGGGAAAAAAATTATAATTTCATAAAGGCATAAACTTAGTAACGTGACATAACATTCAAAGATGAAGCACAATTGCAAAATGTTAACAGCACCACAACCTCAAAAATGCATAAACGGAAAACGAAAATAAAACTAAAAGAGAAAAGATCAATGGGAAAAAAAACAAATTGCCCCAAAAATCGTAGCTCCCTCCTAGAGCCTATAGCCCGAGGAGAGAGGATACACTGTGTGGTACACAGACCAAAGTGAGCCTGATAGTATACAATATCGGCTTGGGGACAAAAAAAGCAACGATTGGTGCGCAGAAAATGGAAAAACCTGACAACTATCGGCCCTCTGTGGCCGGACACAAGCTACACCTTATTCACCAAAGCCATGAAATTTTCCCTAACGTCCGAATTACACCCTATATTACACCCTGGGGTTGTGTGTAACTTCTGTTGTACCGCCCAGCGGTCCAAGCAAAAAAATCCACCTCTTCACTTCTTTCAGACACTGTCAGTGTTAAGAAACCAACATTCCCTAGGAAAACTAATTTAACAAAAAAATTAGATCAAGATGGTGGCCCTATATAACTTACCAAGAAGGGTCTAGGTGTACCAGTTGTGTAAAGCTCAATGGTTCAAGCAAAATAAATAAGTGGCCCTATATAACACACCAAGGGCCTAGATATACCAATTGTGTAACACTCAGTGGTTCAAGTTAACAAACTACCTTCACCTTTCCTGTATCGTGCTGACTACGGAAAAAGTGATCTACGCCCTTGTCCTAGTTTGCCAAACACCACAGGCTAGGACTAAGGATCAGATGTAGTCTTTTACCCTTATGACAGCATCCTCCAGATGGCACTCCGCTCCGCAGAGTCTGCAGAACTTTTAATCAAATATGGTGTCTGCTCACCGGTCACGTTGGGCAGATGTAAATCCGTTTGGGCAGGAGTCCTTGTCCTTCGGCAGCAGTCGGGCTCGATAAACCAGTCTCTCCTATCTGGCTCTACAAAATGCTGCTCAGATATGAATTTACCACAAAAAAATGAAAAGACAAGAGGTGTTTCGCAAAACAGGAAGAAGTTGGTTTAATTATACGGAGCAGCCAAGATGGCATTGACAGTCGCGTCTGAAGACAGTCTCAATATACAGAAATTTTGGCCGTTCATATATACAGTTAGTGAGGTACAATAAAACGATTTTGTTAGAGCATGTGAGTTTGTGCCTAACCATAAATCATGAATACAACCATCTGACAAGGGGGACACAAGAGGCTCTTGTCCTCAGAGAGAGCTAGTGTGGGCCAGCGTGTATGCGTCCAGATGTCTGGCATGGGGAATGTGTGATCACCATGTATGGCGTGCATGCTGTGGCTAAGTGTTCCTGACTACATGTGGTATCTAACTTTGTGGTATTTTGGGAACGTGAGTCATTGGCCAATTGTGTTTTATTGGGGCCAATTTCCTCATACCGGTTTGTGGTGTAACAGCCTATCTGTGGGATCGACCAGGGTTTGTCTTTGGGCTGAATGTAACCCCACCTGTGACCTATCAATTGGTAGGCCTGGGTTTGCGTCGCAGGGCCTGTCTGACCACGTTTCCCTGACTCAGGGTTGATGGGGAGTCATCTTGGGTGAATTCGACAGTAACGATACGAGTTTATTATGTGTCTACATAGAACATGTAGGTCATTTATATATTTACCGACATTCTCTTTATTATTAATACAGTTGTCATAATGTATATCAGCATTGCTTTTACTGATATTGACATTGTTATGGGGCAAAGTTTAGGGTGTAAATTGACATGCATATATCATGGCGTACATTGACATCACATTCACCGATATTAACACATAGACGTTATGATAGTAGGAACAATAGCCCACCCGAATGTTTTAGATTCAATTGGGTCTATACAGAATCATCAGTGTAAAGGAAACTGGCCAGTCTGTGGTAGAAACATTTGCTACAGGGAAAGGCTCGTAGAGTTGGTGTTTAATCAGTCAGCCTGACTTTAAGCTGCAGGGTAAGCAAGAAAGTCTCCACCACACTGTGCAGTAGTATCATCCCTGCCCTTTTTATTTTACCCCCAAAGTGCTACTACATTCTTTTTTTGACAACAGTTTTAGGGGAAAATACAGCAACATGTGATGGAAGGAATGCTTGCAAATAGTCTAACCACTGGCAAAAGGCTAGCGTGTTTCATCAGTAGGCCACTCTACAGTGAGACTTGCCTTAGGCAAATCAGTCCACTCTGAAGTGCCAGACAAGGCCTGTTCCAGAAGGGATCACTAAAAACCCCAGACCAGATTCAGCCTTATTAGGCCTAGTCATTGAGGTATAGTTTGGATCATGTGGACATCGAGTTCCGTTCCCATGTATGGTCAAACACACAAAAGGTAAACTCTAAATTGGGTCATGTCTCAGCTCTACAGATCGAGATGGTATTTTTCCAAGGCAACCACTTCAAAGTGGTTCCATAGCAACTGACACTAGGTTCAACATCCCCTGCCTGTAAAAGGACAATGAGAGTGGGACCCAAGATTTCCCTCTTACTTCCAGGTTTTTCTTCTATCCAGCATGTGATAAGAAGGACCTGTAACTGCTTTTAGTAACCCCAAAGTAAAAACAAAGAAAATCACATTTAGTAAAATTTAATCTCTGAAGGTAAATGTTTACAGCTCTGACAACATCCAAATCACACAATTTCTCATCATCCGATTCAGTGCCAGAATTCAGTACTCGCAATATTATCTTTTGGATCTTATGAAATGTTGTGTCCACCTTGGGAAGGAAGTGTGGATTGAGTTTCAACACAATCCTAATATCAAAAATATTTAAATATGGGAACACAGACATCAAGGCATTCAATTCTCCAAAATGTCTAGCAGTCCTAAGTTGTACGATTTGATGAATAAATCCACCATGCCGCCTGTTGTCTTATTGCGGAAGTTACTTGGAATGAGGGATTCGAAACTCAGTGTACATGGTTCCCAAAAGTGTACAAAGTGATGTACGATTGGGCCCATGTGAAGAACAGACCACAATATTGCAAAGAGACAAGCCATCTAAAACAAAATCATAAAAAGTGATGTATTTATGTTTAAATAAATAGGCACCAGGTAAAATTGCTTATCATGGTCCCCTATATTTGAACCAATACCCCGCTGATGAACAATCACTTTGAAGCAACTGCATTAATCTGTGCTGAAGTTTCAAAACGGTGGTTATAAGACAAGGCACCACATCTTTGTCCATATCAAATCATGTTCCACTATACTTCAGTTGTTGGATGAGTGAAGGTGAGGTTTCAGAAAGCTTATCAGGAAGGCGTACTCCTATTGCACTAAAAGAAATACTCCTGTAGTGTTCTTTCAGCTCTTGTGACTAGCAGATGAAGTGTGCAACTATGAAGATGTTGCCGTGATGGATGAATATAAATCCTAATAGAGGTGTGAATACATCTGTGAATCTAAATCCTATCAAAGGTGTGAATACATTTATGAACACTAATGGAGACGCCTTCAACCCACATGGCAGCAAGAGGAACTGCCAGTCCATTGTCCCCACTGTGACTCTGAGATACTTGTGATGAAAGTCCCATATGAGATCATCTATAAATCTATAGGTGTGAGGAAATTTCGCTGTGGATGCACAAGGGTGACTTGCTGTAATGTGTTTACTTTAAAATGAGTTGTCTTCATGAACAAACTGAAGTCTTTCAGCTCTATCACCACTCTCTAAAGGCGTGATCTCTTTATCACCAGAAAGACTTTTGAATACCATCCCAGTGTCTTCTCTTCTGGAAGTGACACATTTCTTATTTTTTCGACTAACCAGTAAAAGTTTCCCTTCAAAGCTCTTTTCATCTGCTCATCCATTGGTAGGGGATCGGAATGAATCTTGAACTTTAGGTGTACATACAGCATAAGATCAACCCTTTATATCGTCGCTTAATCTTTCAACTGAGTCTGATAACATCATGTTCCTAGTCAAACAGAAGTCTGCCCTGTAAAGTTCTCATGTAGCAGATCAACATTGAGTTCCTGCATTCATTCCATCTCATCTTGTAAGACAATTGCCTCTCCATAAATCTAGGGGCTTAGGTCTATTCTGTCCCCACCATTCCCCTTCCAGAAGATTAAGAATTGATGTATTTAATAGAAAAATTGGCACAGTGAGTCTGTTAAGCTGTCTGACCCACTCAACACTGGAAGATGGTTGGTTCTCATCCTGGGACAATTTTAAGTTTGATGAGATGTAAGACCTTAGACATTGAGCTCTTTCTTTTGAATATTCTTCCCTTGGGAGCGCTACCATCTTCTTCATCACCATAATTCGAAGAAGACGATGATAAAGAAATCAAATGTGATGAACAGGTAACCTGTGAGGAGTCAGATCTTCTTGGAAGTCACAAGCCCACACTGACACTTCTGCTACTTGTTACAAGCTTCAGAAACAGATTTGACCAGCATCAGCATATGCTGGTCAGACATAATGCTGGATGTGTCTGTTTCTTTTCTTGCCTCTTTACCACCATGCACCTTACCAGGTGGTAAAGGAAAGAGGTGGTGATGCTTCTGTGTGTGTTTTCTCATGACTTCTTTTCAACATACAAGAACCCCAAGGGTGACCAATTATCTCTTTATTTTAACCAAGTTACCACAACATAAAACCCAGGAATAAACAATTTTAAATATAGTATTTATTTTTTAATACAACCTGGAATCATAACAAAAAGTTAAATGATTCAAAAACCAGCTGTAGTAATGTAAAGCGTAAGGCACCCTACATTAATCTACACAGGCTGCTACACTTATGAATCTTTCAAATGTGTTTCACTTATAGAATTTTTCCTGAGTAGCCAACTGTTTGCCATTTCGCAAGACACCTCAGGTACAAATCTCATATTTATTTACAAAAATCTTATCTAATTAATTCGGTAATCTGTTGTGAAGTCGGATACTAGCTGTTTAAAAGAAGCAACCTGCTTGATAAAGAAAATGTAGACCCAATCACCACAGTTCTTTTGTCAGCCTAATGCCTCCTGCCCAGACAGAGATCTTAAATGAGGGTCCGCGCACTACAATAAACAAAGTGCAAGCATCCCACTAGAGATGCCAATAAGGCAGGCCTGCATTGCCATAAAAAACCTGAAGCTTAATAAACATAAGCACTCAGACAGAGATGTGTTCAAAGAGTGCCTAAGCTAAGCCATAACCGTGCCTGGAGGTTAATAAACATAAGCTCTTGGGGGCGGAGTCTGGCTGCCAAAAGAGATGGCCGCCTGACTCAGAGGCTCCGCTGCTTGGTGGGTCCAACAGCTGCACATGGTGAAATCCAGATGGTCGGGGATGGGGCAAATCCCTGGAACCACCTACGACCTGATCAGTGGACCCTTCGAGACCACCACTCACTGCGACGGGCATTTGGGGCTTGGCGGCAGCCTCTGTGAGGTGACGCAGCCCTAGGCCCAGGAGGAGTTATGCAGCCCACCCACAGCGATGCGGCTACGGCTTACAGGGCCAGCTGGACGAGTAGGGCTGGCCCTGAAGGGCTGTAATTAGGCAGATATTGGCTCCACTGATGGACCGAGCGAGGAACAAGGGGGCTGTTGCACAGCCCACCAAGACCAATTCCTTGCTCTGCCTCCTGCTCCTACTCTAGGGGGCCTACAGAAGGGTGTTGACGGCAATCTGGGCTGGATCAAGACGACACCGGGCTTCCATCTCCACACACAGGAACATAGGGGCGCCAAGATGACCCAAGCTTCTCCTTGTTTTACTGCAGGACGCTAAGTGGACTTTACACCCCGCATTTGAGCACTACTTTGCAGTCAACAGGTGACGATTGCCCAGGAGTAATTAACACCATCTTGCCACCTCATCACCTCCAACCCCGCCCTCCCGAAGTACAGATGTCCCAAAGGGGTGATCTGTGGTCTAGAGAGCCTTCTGGACACTGCACTGGGGATACGGCTGAGAGGGCAGCAGAGATTATCATGCCATCCACTTAGCAACCATCTGCTGATCCACCTGGCAGAAGCAACACACAGGCTGCCTCTCAATCTGTGTCACACCCACGCACCTGGGGAAACCCAGCAACTGCAAACACATCCCACGGTGCTGGATGCCATCTGTGAAATCACTGCAGCAGTTACTTTTTACAGAGGTTGTCTCTCAGGGCAAAATCACATCCACCACCCCACAGCCCCCTCAGAAAACACAATAGACTTGATCCTCAAGGAAATCACAGCAGTTGGGCACAGATTAGAGGTCATGGATGCGAAAATGATGGACCTCATGGTGGAAACGTAGTTTATCCGGGCAGACATCACTGGCTTCCAAGCCAGGATGGAGGTGCTGGATCAACGCCTGACTGACTGGAGACGAGAATCGACCATATCAGTTACAGGGACCCTGTAATTTGGTGCCTGTGAAATAAGACCGTCGACGTCAAAGACAGGAGCCATAGGGACAACTTGCGTTGCTTCAGCATTCCGGAAAAGGCTGAGGAAAATGACACCGTGGCTTCCTCCGGGGCCTCATTCCTAGCCTTTTGGGACTTTTTTTCTCTCCCCCACTGGTAATCCAGGGACTTTATTGAATCCGGCTGCAAAGATCGACCACGGCAGACAGAGTGAGACCCATCATGGTGTGTTTTCTCCGACATTAACAAGTTCAACAAATAATTGCAGGTGTTCGGATACATGTACCATACGACTATGAAGGTCATTGAATTAATATATCGGCTGGCTTCTCCATGGAGACGTATGAAAAGTGTAAGGCCTTTACATTCCTCAGACCCAAAATGCGCAAATGGGACATACAATATGGGCTTTTTGAGCCGGAGTGCATTTGGATCACGATTTATGGCAAATCTAAAGACTTTTATGATCCAGAGGAACTACAATCTTTGTTGGATGGCCTTTAGGAACTGAGCATGGATACGACTCATGTCACCTCAACCACGCCTGCACCGGCACCAGTGTATCGTTGCATCCGAAGGTTCCCATTCTGTGTTCTTTAAGGCTGGTTTTGTTAGTCTCCATCCTCTGTGTCACTGACGTGGGCAGGCGGGTACCATTTGTCTGCTAGATGTTCACTGCTTAGAATCCCTAATGCAGCATACAAGTGGGTGTTGAGAAGCAGCTATGTGGCCCCTGTGATTCGGATGTGGCAATGACTTGGATCGGGCTTATTGCTTCCATGGACGCTGTTGGTTAGGCCCTGTGTATCTTATTCGACAAGCTGGGTGCGATGGAAAGCATCTTCACGCACCTTGTGCGGGGGCTGCGATGGTCATCTATTGAACCCCTTGATCTCCAGTGGCTTCCCTCTTCCTTGGATCCACGATGCTATGGGTCTGCCGCCCTTGGTAGGAATCGAGGACTTCCTACTCGGTGACACGCTACTGCCGCTATTTTGGAGGGGCATGATTCGATGAGCAGACTTTAGATGTGTTTGAAAGCATTAGGGGAGAGGAGGAGGAGGTAGTATGTCCTGCTTACAATAGGAGTTAGGTGTGTGGCAGGAACTTGTCGTGCTGTGAGTAACAAATTGAAAACGCTGATAGCCCGGGTGAATTTCCCTACTGACTTGGTGCCAAATTTGAGCATGGACTACGGAGTTCTATGAGTCATCTCAACACCCCAAGTGCATGGAAAACCTGACATCCAGCAGCTGAGCATCACCTTATTTTGGAACTAAAAAGGGGGCCTCCGTTTGGTGTAAGCCCTAGGTTGGTGAGACTTACATAGCTCCCCAAGGCTGGACTTGGACTTCTGGACCTGGCTGCCAGTTTTATTCACCAGTTGGGGGACGCCCTGCTCCCTCGTCAGATTGCCTTCCCCCGAGGTGTGGCCAGCCAACCCCGCCCTAGGGGACTAGCAGCAGAGTGAGGCTTAGGCCCCTGCAGGCACCCAAAATGGCAGATTTAATGTGGATTCCCGATCTAACAGACAAACAGTAGCCCCAAGTCTTTCCTGATCACAAGTAAAGGCTTGAGCATTTTTCCTAATACCGTGCCACTAGTCTTAATTGTTGTAGTGAGTTTTCTGAACTGGATGTGTCATATTCAGGGTTTGTATTTACTGCACATTTGTATTCTGTGGTTGTGCTAGGGCATTGCCACCCCAGACAGTCACCCTTCCCAGCTGTGGCTGAAGCCATGGTCCCTGCTGGGCTGGGCTCCCAGTCTGCTGCGGCGGTTGCCACGTGCTCAGCCAACCACCCAGTCCCTATTGCGGCAAGGTAGCTGTAGCCTGATTTCCTTAAGGCTGATTGTATGATGCATTTGCGCTGCTCTAGGTTTGGTTTTGGGGATGGATATTCTGTGGGGGCTGTTCTGGTACTATTCCTTTCTGATCGTGATATGCCTTTAGACAGCATCGGTTGGCCATGTGGCCCATTCTGTGACAACAGTGGCACTCTATGAGACCGGGCTGTGCCAACTTCCCTGACCTCGACAGCTAGGACTGGGTGGATATTTCCTGGGGTCCTGAGGGGAGCTCCCTTGAAGATTGGTGCCATCTGTACATTTGTAGCAGACCAATTTGGCGGTGTCTCTCTGGGCCTGCTCCTGCTTTTCCCTGTCCTTCTGCTGTTGTTTCCAGTAGTAATGTAATATGTGGGCCTGTATTTCCTACCAAGGTTTGGTGTGGAGCCTTACTATGCCATCTAGTTCGGTCTGTATCTCAGAGGGCAGTGCCTTTTTGAGGATATTTGTAGATCTGGGGACCCGTG
The DNA here is from genome assembly GCF_964204655.1 of Triturus cristatus. NCBI lineage: Eukaryota > Metazoa > Chordata > Amphibia > Caudata > Salamandridae > Triturus > Triturus cristatus. The sequence continues at coordinate 1,150,195,439 of NC_140583.1, read as the reverse complement.
CTAGTCCCGGGCTGTTCAGTCTCTTGTTCCCATTGTTCCCTCATTCTATTTAGGAAGTCAGTCACAGTCTCCCAAGGCTTCCTGCTTTCTGCCATTAATCTGTCCATGGCTAGGCGGTCGGGGAATATCTCCCTCAAGACTATCCCTATCTGATATCTAAATGAGTTGAATTCAGCCCCCATCATGCTCAGTTTTGATCAGTGTGACTGCGGGGATGCGGGCTTGGGAAAACATTGTGTAGGTCTGCTCCCAGATGAGGCTGCTGAGCAGACTTTTGACGTCACGTATAGCTAGGTTGATTCCCACTGTGTTTTTCTCAAAACATGAGATCCAGTTTCCAGCCCTGTCCATCAATGGGGGCAGTTTGTTCCAGAGGCCTTATTTGTCTATCTGAGGCCAAGGCACATAGATGTTCCCTGACACACCCTTCTGTAGCAGCGGACATATTTTGGCGTGTAGCGGCTCTGTTGGTTTCTCTTTGACGGAGCGTTCCCATCTTCTCAGGCATTCCTGCATGTATGGGTAGTTCCATCTCGGATCTCCCCCTCCATGCCAGATGCAATCTTCCACGATGGCCATGTCCTCTGGTTCCAAGAATATCTCTTCCAGCCAAGGTCTGTCATACTGGCCCTTCCTTTCAGTCCAGTAGGCTAGTAGATGGTAAAATGGTTGCACGAAGATCTTGCCTTCTTCTTTGGACATTATCTCTCTAGGGGTCAGTTTGACTGATCAACGTGTTTGGGGGGTAGCGGCAGACGTCCTCCTCATTGCTCTAACTGTGCGCGTGTAAGGGTGCCATTCTGCTCCTCCAATGTCATAATTGTGTTCCAGTTAGACTCTCCTGATTTCTTATCTCTCGGTCAGCCTCTCTCCTATATCGATGGCCAGTGGAGTGTGGGTTTCTGCTGGCACTTCTCTTCTGACTCTTCACCAGGGTTATCCTCAAGGGAAGTCCAGGGCCTAGGTCTGGCTTCCTCTGGGGAAGGGCGTATTGTTCTCCCTTCCCGTTGGGCTTCCCAGGCAAGAGCTTTTTGTCTTTCTAACCTTTGATAGTGCTTTCTTCGGACTCACACCTGGGCTGCCTTCTTCGCTCAGTGCTGCATGATGTTCTTCTGGGCAGTGTTTAGACCTCAAACTCATTCCCTGATGCTTCCTCTGCCACCTGAGCATACCATGGGAAGAATACCCCATGGTTCCTCCCTCAGCATTGGACATCGGAGGACTAGGACCCTTATTTTGCCCTCCACTGGTGGTATCCTCCTCCAGAACTGCTATTAACCTCTCTCTGACTCTAGGGCATTCGGAGGGAGAGTTAGGAGCATGTGCTCATTGTTCCTTTGGGGCTTGATGGGCCTTGACTGATGGGAGGGGGGGTTGAACTTCGAGGGAGCCTGGCACCTGACTGGGGGGAGGGGCTGACTATGCCTGGACTGGTTGAACTGGTAGTCTACCTATCCATGGTCTATTGGCTTGCTCCCCACTGGTGGGCCCACTGCCCCCTCGACTGGTAGATTGTGTAACCCAGCGCACGGTGGATGGGATCAGAGGCATCAAAGAGAGCACTTCCCTGCCTGTGTATGGTGGGGGAGGTGCGGATGCCTTGTGTGTGGGCTCGAGGATAGTCTTGAAGGATGGGGCCACCTTGAAGATAGCAAAACCAAAGGAAATGATGGACGGAGTGTTGAACATTGCAAGCACTCACCCCCAGTCAACTGATCTGGGTTTAATCCATCATCGTTCTTTAGCCCACTCTGCCACCCCAGTTCAGACATGGCCATATGCAAATCAGTCTGACCCTGTGCCTCATGGGAACAGTCCAGCCCGAAATGCCAAGCCATGTCTTCCCTGGACCGGAAACAAGCTTCCTAGGACCGGATTCTGGCATTTCAGCCGTCTTCAGCCAGGCTTGCTTGAATCCAGTGGCAAAGTGAGCAAGGGACTCACGTCTGAGCATACCCTGCCAACTTATGGCGAACAAAGCAAAACCAAAGGAAATGATGGACGGAGTGTTGAACATTGCAAGCACTCACCCCCAGTCAACTGATCTGGGTTTAATCCATCATCGTTCTTTAGCCCACTCTGCCACCCCAGTTCAGACATGGCCATATGCAAATCAGTCTGACCCTGTGCCTCATGGGAACAGTCCAGCCCGAACTGCCAAGCCATGTCTTCCCTGGACCGGAAACAAGCTTCCTAGGACCGGTTTCTGGCATTTCAGCCGTCTTCAGCCAGGCTTGCTTGAATCCAGTGGCAAAGTGAGCAAGGGACTCACGTCTGAGCATACCCTGCCAACTTATGGGGAACAAAGCAAAACCAAAGGAAATGATGGACGGCGTGTAGAACATTGCAAGCACTCACCCCCAGTCAACTGATCTGGGTTTAATCCATCATCGTTCTTTAGCCCACTCTGCCACCCCAGTTCAGACATGGCCATATGCAAATCAGTCTGACCCTGTGCCTCATGGGAACAGTCCAGCCCGAACTGCCAAGCCATGTCTTCCCTGGACCGGAAACAAGCTTCCTAGGACCGGTTTCTGGCATTTCAGCCGTCTTCAGCCAGGCTTGCCTGAATCCAGTGGCAAAGTGAGCAAGGGACTCACGTCTGAGCATACCCTGCCAACTTATGGCGAACAAAGCAAAACCAAAGGAAATGATGGACGGAGTGTTGAACATTGCAAGCACTCACCTCCTGTCAACTGATCTGGGTTTAATCCATCATCGTTCTTTAGCCCACTCTGCCACCCCAGTTCAGACATGGCCATATGCAAATCAGTCTGACCCTGTGCCTCATGGGAACAGTCCAGCCCGAACTGCCAAGCCATGTCTTCCCTGGACTGGAAACAAGCTTCCTAGGACCGGTTTCTGGCATTTCAGCCGTCTTCAGCCAGGCTTGCTTGAATCCAGTGGCAAAGTGAGCAAGGGACTCACGTCTGAGCATACCCTGCCAACTTATGGGGAACAAAGCAAAACCAAAGGAAATGATGGACGGAGTGTAGAACATTGCAAGCACTCACCCCCAGTCAACTGATCTGGGTTTAATCCATCATCGTTCTTTAGCCCACTCTGCCACCCCAGTTCAGACATGGCCATATGCAAATCAGTCTGACCCTGTGCCTCATGGGAACAGTCCAGCCCGAACTGCCAAGCCATGTCTTCCCTGGACCGGAAACAAGCTTCCTAGGACCGGTTTCTGGCATTTCAGCCGTCTTCAGCCAGGCTTGCTTGAATCCAGTGGCAAAGTGAGCAAGGGACTCACGTCTGAGCATACCCTGCCAACTTATGGCGAACAAAGCAAAACCAAAGGAAATGATGGACGGAGTGTTGAACATTGCAAGCACTCACCCCCAGTCAACTGATCTGGGTTTAATCCATCATCGTTCTTTAGCCCACTCTGCCACCCCAGTTCAGACATGGCCATATGCAAATTAGTCTGACCCTGTGCCTCATGGGAACAGTCCAGCCCGAACTGCCAAGCCATGTCTTCCCTGGACCGGAAACAAGCTTCCTAGGACCGGTTTCTGGCATTTCAGCCAACTTATGGCGAACAAAGCGGTACAAAAGGGGGTGGTGATGGCAGTTCGGGCTGGACTGTTCCCATGAGGCACAGGGTCAGACTGATTTGCATATGGCCATGTCTGAACTGGGGTGGCAGAGTGGGCTAAAGAACGATGATGGATTAAACCCAGATCAGTTGACTGGGGGTGAGTGCTTGCAATGTTCAACACTCCGTCCATCATTTCCTTTGGTTTTGCTTTGTTCGCCATAAGTTGGCAGGGTATGCTCAGACGTGAGTCCCTTGCTCACTTTGCCACTGGATTCAAGCAAGCCTGGCTGAAGACGGCTGAAATGCCAGAAACCGGTCCTAGGAAGCTTGTTTCCGGTCCAGGGAAGGCATGGGTTGGCAGTTCGGGCTGGACTGTTCCCATGAGGCACAGGGTCAGACTGATTTGCATATGGCCATGTCTGAACTGGGGCGGCAGAGTGGGCTAAGAACGGTGATGGATCAAACCCAGATCTGTTGACTGGGTGTGAGTGTTTGATTGGTTCTGATGCTCTGTCCATCACCACCCCCTTTTGTACCGCTTTGTTCGTCATAAGTTGGCAGGGTATGCTCAGACGTGAGTCCCTTGCTCACTTTGCCACTGGATTCAAGCAAGCCTGGCTGAAGACGGCTGAAATGCCAGAAACCGGTCCTAGGAAGCTTGTTTCCGGTCCAGGGAAGACATGGCTTGGCAGTTCGGGCTGGACTGTTCCCATGAGGCACAGGGTCAGACTGATTTGCATATGGCCATGTCTGAACTGGGGTGGCAGAGTGGGCTAAAGAACGATGATGGATTAAACCCAGATCAGTTGACTGGGGGTGAGTGCTTGCAATGTTCAACACTCCGTCCATCATTTCCTTTGGTTTTGCTTTGTTCGCCATAAGTTGGCAGGGTATGCTCAGACGTGAGTCCCTTGCTCACTTTGCCACTGGATTCAAGCAAGCCTGGCTGAAGACGGCTGAAATGCCAGAAACCGGTCCTAGGAAGCTTGTTTCCGGTCTAGGGAAGGCATGGGTTGGCAGTTCGGGCTGGACTGTTCCCATGAGGCACAGGGTCAGACTGATTTGCATATGGCCATGTCTGAACTGGGGCGGCAGAGTGGGCTAAGAACGGTGATGGATCAAACCCAGATCTGTTGACTGGGTGTGAGTGTTTGATTGGTTCTGATGCTCTGTCCATCACCACCCCCTTTTGTACCGCTTTGTTCGTCATAAGTTGGCAGGGTATGCTCAGACGTGAGTCCCTTGCTCACTTTGCCACTGGATTCAAGCAAGCCTGGCTGAAGACGGCTGAAATGCCAGAAACCGGTCCTAGGAAGCTTGTTTCCGGTCCAGGGAAGGCATGGCTTGGCAGTTCGGGCTGGACTGTTCCCATGAGGCACAGGGTCAGACTGATTTGCATATGGCCATGTCTGAACTGGGGTGGCAGAGTGGGCTAAAGAACGGTGATGGATCAAACCCAGATCTGTTGACTGGGTGTGAGTGTTTGATTGGTTCTGATGCTCTGTCCATCACCACCCCCTTTTGTACCGCTTTGTTCGCCATAAGTTGGCAGGGTATGCTCAGACGTGAGTCCCTTGCTCACTTTGCCACTGGATTCAAGCAAGCCTGGCTGAAGACGGCTGAAATGTCTGAAACCGGTCCTAGGAAGCTTGTTTCCGGTCCAGGGAAGGCATGGCTTGGCAGTTCGGGCTGGACTGTTCCCATGAGGTACAGGGTCAGACTGATTTGCATATGTCCATGTCTGAACTGGGGTGGCAGAGAGGGCTAAAGAACGGTGATGGATCAAACCCAGATCTGTTGACTGGGTGTGAGTGTTTGATTGGTTCTGATGCTCTGTCCATCACCACCCCATTTTGTACCGCCACCTTGAAGATACCCATAGTTCTAGTAGGGCCTCTCGTTTAGCCCACTTCTGACTTGCATACCTGGTCTGTATGTGTGTCCTCGTGTGTTATATGATGTTGGTATAAAATGTTCCCCCTTCAGGCCAGGAAAATGCATGCACCGGGTATGGGCATGCCACTCATGGCATTGTTTCTCTAGTTTCTGAGCCTGTATGGGGAACCTAGCTTGCATGTGGTCTCCATGATGGATTAAGAAACTTGTTAGGAAGTTTATAAACTTTTGACTGTTTCAAGGTTTCAAATAAATAAAAATTCTACTTTGATCGTGGGGAAACTGTATACATAGGGCTGTACCGGCAACAATCCACTGGTTACGAGCTCTAAAAAGACGATGCATCACAAAAACGCTTGACAAATGACAACGACAAATGCAATGAAACAGTAACAACCTGTAACAAAGTGCAACGGTTAGTTCAGAATAGTACGGGTTGATTTTTAGAAGCGAAATAGCAAATGTAGAATTCTGATTTGTGGGAAAAAAATTATAATTTCATAAAGGCATAAACTTAGTAACGTGACATAACATTCAAAGATGAAGCACAATTGCAAAATGTTAACAGCACCACAACCTCAAAAATGCATAAACGGAAAACGAAAATAAAACTAAAAGAGAAAAGATCAATGGGAAAAAAAACAAATTGCCCCAAAAATCGTAGCTCCCTCCTAGAGCCTATAGCCCGAGGAGAGAGGATACACTGTGTGGTACACAGACCAAAGTGAGCCTGATAGTATACAATATCGGCTTGGGGACAAAAAAAGCAACGATTGGTGCGCAGAAAATGGAAAAACCTGACAACTATCGGCCCTCTGTGGCCGGACACAAGCTACACCTTATTCACCAAAGCCATGAAATTTTCCCTAACGTCCGAATTACACCCTATATTACACCCTGGGGTTGTGTGTAACTTCTGTTGTACCGCCCAGCGGTCCAAGCAAAAAAATCCACCTCTTCACTTCTTTCAGACACTGTCAGTGTTAAGAAACCAACATTCCCTAGGAAAACTAATTTAACAAAAAAATTAGATCAAGATGGTGGCCCTATATAACTTACCAAGAAGGGTCTAGGTGTACCAGTTGTGTAAAGCTCAATGGTTCAAGCAAAATAAATAAGTGGCCCTATATAACACACCAAGGGCCTAGATATACCAATTGTGTAACACTCAGTGGTTCAAGTTAACAAACTACCTTCACCTTTCCTGTATCGTGCTGACTACGGAAAAAGTGATCTACGCCCTTGTCCTAGTTTGCCAAACACCACAGGCTAGGACTAAGGATCAGATGTAGTCTTTTACCCTTATGACAGCATCCTCCAGATGGCACTCCGCTCCGCAGAGTCTGCAGAACTTTTAATCAAATATGGTGTCTGCTCACCGGTCACGTTGGGCAGATGTAAATCCGTTTGGGCAGGAGTCCTTGTCCTTCGGCAGCAGTCGGGCTCGATAAACCAGTCTCTCCTATCTGGCTCTACAAAATGCTGCTCAGATATGAATTTACCACAAAAAAATGAAAAGACAAGAGGTGTTTCGCAAAACAGGAAGAAGTTGGTTTAATTATACGGAGCAGCCAAGATGGCATTGACAGTCGCGTCTGAAGACAGTCTCAATATACAGAAATTTTGGCCGTTCATATATACAGTTAGTGAGGTACAATAAAACGATTTTGTTAGAGCATGTGAGTTTGTGCCTAACCATAAATCATGAATACAACCATCTGACAAGGGGGACACAAGAGGCTCTTGTCCTCAGAGAGAGCTAGTGTGGGCCAGCGTGTATGCGTCCAGATGTCTGGCATGGGGAATGTGTGATCACCATGTATGGCGTGCATGCTGTGGCTAAGTGTTCCTGACTACATGTGGTATCTAACTTTGTGGTATTTTGGGAACGTGAGTCATTGGCCAATTGTGTTTTATTGGGGCCAATTTCCTCATACCGGTTTGTGGTGTAACAGCCTATCTGTGGGATCGATCAGGGTTTGTCTTTGGGCTGAATGTAACCCCACCTGTGACCTATCAATTGGTAGGCCTGGGTTTACGTCGCAGGGCCTGTCTGACCACGTTTCCCTGACTCAGGGTTGATGGGGAGTCATCTTGGGTGAATTCGACAGCAACGATACGAGTTTATTATGTGTCTACATAGAACATGTAGGTCATTTATATATTTACCGACATTCTCTTTATTATTAATACAGTTGTCATAATGTATATCAGCATTGCTTTTACTGATATTGACATTGTTATGGGGCAAAGTTTAGGGTGTAAATTGACATGCATATATCATGGCGTACATTGACATCACATTCACCGATATTAACACAGACGTTATGATAGTAGGAACAATAGCCCACCCGAATGTTTTAGATTCAATTGGGTCTATACAGAATCATCAGTGTAAAGGAAACTGGCCAGTCTGTGGTAGAAACATTTGCTACAGGGAAAGGCTCGTAGAGTTGGTGTTTAATCAGTCAGCCTGACTTTAAGCTGCAGGGTAAGCAAGAAAGTCTCCACCACACTGTGCAGTAGTATCATCCCTGCCCTTTTTATTTTACCCCCAAAGTGCTACTACATTCTTTTTTTGACAACAGTTTTAGGGGAAAATACAGCAACATGTGATGGAAGGAATGCTTGCAAATAGTCTAACCACTGGCAAAAGGCTAGCATGTTTCATCAGTAGGCCACTCTACAGTGAGACTTGCCTTAGGCAAATCAGTCCACTCTGAAGTGCCAGACAAGGCCTGTTCCAGAAGGGATCACTAAAAACCCCAGACCAGATTCAGCCTTATTAGGCCTAGTCATTGAGGTATAGTTTGGATCATGTGGACATCGAGTTCCGTTCCCATGTATGGTCAAACACACAAAAGGTAAACTCTAAATTGGGTCATGTCTCAGCTCTACAGATCGAGATGGTATTTTTCCAAGGCAACCACTTCAAAGTGGTTCCATAGCAACTGACACTAGGTTCAACATCCCCTGCCTGTAAAAGGACAATGAGAGTGGGACCCAAGATTTCCCTCTTACTTCCAGGTTTTTCTTCTATCCAGCATGTGATAAGAAGGACCTGTAACTGCTTTTAGTAACCCCAAAGTAAAAACAAAGAAAATCACATTTAGTAAAATTTAATCTCTGAAGGTAAATGTTTACAGCTCTGACAACATCCAAATCACACAATTTCTCATCATCCGATTCAGTGCCAGAATTCAGTACTCGCAATATTATCTTTTGGCTCTTATGAAATGTTGTGTCCACCTTGGGAAGGAAGTGTGGATTGAGTTTCAACACAATCCTAATATCAAAAATCTTTAAATATGGGGACACAGACATCAAGGCATTCAATTCTCCAAAATGTCTAGCAGTCCTAAGTTGTACGATTTGATGAATAAATCCACCATGCCGCCTGTTGTCTTATTGCGGAAGTTACTTGGAATGAGGGATTCGAAACTCAGTGTACATGGTTCCCAAAAGTGTACAAAGTGATGTACGATTGGGCCCATGTGAAGAACAGACCACAATATTGCAAAGAGACAAGCCATCTAAAACAAAATCATAAAAAGTGATGTATTTATGTTTAAATAAATAGGCACCAGGTAACATTGCTTATCATGGTCCCCTATATTTGGAACCAATACCCCGCTGATGAACAATCACTTTGAAGCAACTGCATTAATCTGTGCTGAAGTTTCAAAACGGTGGTTATAAGACAAGGCACCACATCTTTGTCCATATCAAATCATGTTCCACTATACTTCAGTTGTTGGATGAGTGAAGGTGAGGTTTCAGAAAGCTTATCAGGAAGGCGTACTCCTATTGCACTAAAAGAAATACTCCTGTAGTGTTCTTTCAGCTCTTGTGACTAGCAGATGAAGTGTGCAACTATGAAGATGTTGCCGTGATGGATGAATATAAATCCTAATAGAGGTGTGAATACATCTGTGAATCTAAATCCTATCAAAGGTGTGAATACATTTATGAACACTAATGGAGACGCCTTCAACCCACATGGCAGCAAGAGGAACTGCCAGTCCATTGTCCCCACTGTGACTCTGAGATACTTGTGATGAAAGTCCCGTATGAGATCATCTATAAATCTATAGGTGTGAGGAAATTTCGCTGTGGATGCACAAGGGTGACTTGCTGTAATGTGTTTACTTTAAAATGAGTTGTCTTCATGAACAAACTGAAGTCTTTCAGCTCTATCACCACTCTCTAAAGGCGTGATCTCTTTATCACCAGAAAGACTTTTGAATACCATCCCAGTGTCTTCTCTTCTGGAAGTGACACATTTCTTATTTTTTCGACTAACCAGTAAAAGTTTCCCTTCAAAGCTCTTTTCATCTGCTCATCCATTGGTAGGGGATCGGAATGAATCTTGAACTTTAGGTGTACATACAGCATAAGTTCCTGCTCTTATTAACAAGTTCAACCCTTTATATCGTCGCTTAATCTTTCAACTGAGTCTGATAACATCATGTTCCTAGTCAAACAGAAGTCTGCCCTGTAAAGTTCTCATGTAGCAGATCAACATTGAGTTCCTGCATTCATTCCATCTCATCTTGTAAGACAATTGCCTCTCCATAAATCTAGGGGCTTAGGTCTATTCTGTCCCCACCATTCCCCTTCCAGAAGATTAAGAATTGATGTATTTAATAGAAAAATTGGCACAGTGAGTCTGTTAAGCTGTCTGACCCACTCAACACTGGAAGATGGTTGGTTCTCATCCTGGGACAATTTTAAGTTTGATGAGATGTAAGACCTTAGACATTGAGCTCTTTCTTTTGAATATTCTTCCCTTGGGAGCGCTACCATCTTCTTCATCACCATAATTCGAAGAAGACGATGATAAAGAAATCAAATGTGATGAACAGGTAACCTGTGAGGAGTCAGATCTTCTTGGAAGTCACAAGCCCACACTGACACTTCTGCTACTTGTTACAAGCTTCAGAAACAGATTTGACCAGCATCAGCATATGCTGGTCAGACATAATGCTGGATGTGTCTGTTTCTTTTCTTGCCTCTTTACCACCATGCACCTTACCAGGTGGTAAAGGAAAGAGGTGGTGATGCTTCTGTGTGTGTTTTCTCATGACTTCTTTTCAACATACAAGAACCCCAAGGGTGACCAATTATCTCTTTATTTTAACCAAGTCACCACAACATAAAACCCAGGAATAAACAATTTTAAATATAGTATTTATTTTTTAATACAACCTGGAATCATAACAAAAAGTTAAATGATTCAAAAACCAGCTGTAGTAATGTAAAGCCTAAGGCACCCTACATTAATCTACACAGGCTGCTACACTTATGAATCTTTCAAATGTGTTTCACTTATAGAATTTTTCCTGAGTAGCCAACTGTTTGCCATTTCGCAAGACACCTCAGGTACAAATCTCATATTTATTTACAAAAATCTTATCTAATTAATTCGGTAATCTGTTGTGAAGTCGGATACTAGCTGTTTAAAAGAAGCAACCTGCTTGATAAAGAAAATGTAGACCCAATCACCACAGTTCTTGTGTCAGCCTAATGTCTCCTGCCCAGACAGAGATCTTAAATGAGGGTCCGCGCACTACAATAAACAAAGTGCAAGCATCCCACTAGAGATGCCAATAATGCAGGCCTGCTTTGCCATAAAAAACCTGAAGCTTAATAAACATAAGCACTCAGACAGAGATGCGTTCAACGAGTGCCTAAGCTAAGCCATAACCGTGCTTGGAGGTTAATAAACATAAGCTCTTGGGGCGGAGTCTGGCTGCCAAAAGAGATGGCCGCCTGACTCAGAGGCTCTGCTGCTTGGTGGGTCCAGCAGCTGCACATGGTGAAATCCAGATGGTCGGGGATGGGGCAAATCCCTGGAACCACCTACGACCTGATCAGTGGACCCTTCGAGACCACCACTCACTGCGACGGGCATTTGGGGATTGGCGGCAGCCTCTGTGAGGTGACGCAGCCCTAGGCCCAGGAGGAGTTATGCAGCCCACCCGCAGCGATGCGGCTACGGCTTACAGGGCCAGCTGGACGAGTAAGGCAGGCCCTGAAGGGCTGTAATTAGGCAGATATTGGCTCCACTGATGGACCGAGCGAGGAACAAGGGGGCTGTTGCACAGCCCACCAAGACCAATTCCTTGCTCTGCCTCCTGCTCCTACTCTAGGGGGCCTACAGTAGGGTGTTGACGGCAATCTGGGCTGGATCAAGACGACACCGGGCTTCCATCTCCACACACAGGAACATAGGGGCGCCAAGATGACCCAAGCTTCTCCTTGTTTTACAGCAGGACACTAAGTGGACTTTACACCCCGCATTTGAGCACTACTTTGCAGTCAACAGGTGACGATTGCCCAGGAGTAATTAACACCATCTTGCCACCTCATCACCTCCAACCCCGCCCTCCCGAAGTACAGATGTCCCAAAGGGGTGATCTGTGGTCTAGAGAGCCTTCTGCACACTGCACTGGGGATACGGCTGAGAGCACAGCAGAGATTATCATGCCATCCACTTAGCAACCATCTGCTGATCCACCTGGCAGAAGCAACACACAGGCTGCCTCTCAATCTGTGTCACACCCACGCACCTGGGGAAACCCAGCAACTGCAAACACATCCCACGGTGCCGGATGCCATCTGTGTAATCACTGCGGCAGTTACTTTTTACAGAGGTTATCTCTCAGGGCAAAATCACATCCACCACTCCACAGCCCCCTCAGAAAACACAATAGACTTGATCCTCAAGGAAATCACAGACGTTGGGCACAGATTAGAGGTCATGGATGCGAAAATGATGGACCTCATGGTGGAAACGTAGTTCATCCGGGCAGACATCACTGGCTTCCAAGCCAGGATGGAGGTGCTGGATCAACGCCTGACTGACTGGAGACGAGAATCGACCATATCACTTACAGGGACCCTGTAATTTGGTGCCTGTGAAATAAGACCGTCGACGTCAAAGACAGGAGCCATAGGGAAAACTTGCGTTGCTTCAGCATTCCGGAAAAGGCTGAGGAAAATGACACCGTGGCTTCCTCCGGGGCCTCATTCCTAGCCTTTTGGGACTTTTTTTCTCTCCCCCACTGGTAATCCAGGGACTTTATTGAATCCGGCTGCAAGGATCGACCACGGCAGACAGAGTGAGACCCATCATGGTGTGTTTTCTCCGACACTAACAAGTTCAACTAATAATTGCAGATGTTCGGATGCATATACCATACGACTATGAAGGTCATTGAATTAATATATCGTCTGGCTTCTCCATGGAGACGTATGAAAAGTGTAAGGCCTTTACATTCCTCAGACCCAAAATGCGCAAATGGGACATACAATATGGGCTTTTTGAGCCGGAGTGCATTTGGATCACGATTTATGGCAAATCTAAAGACTTTTATGATCCAGAGGAACTACAATCTTTGTTGGATGGCCTTTAGGAACTGAGCATGGATACAACTCATGTCACCTCAACCACGCCTGCACCGGCACCAGTGTATCGTTGCATCCGAAGGTTCCCATTCTGTGTTCTTTAAAGCTGGTTTTGTTAGTCTCCATCCTCTGTGTCACTGACGTGGGCAGGCGGGTACCATTTGTCTGCTAGATGTTCACTGCTTAGAATCCCTCATCCTATGGCCATTTCTCCACCGCGCTAAAGCGACCCCCTCCCAAAATGTCACAGACAGCTACAATTGTACCCCCATTCTCTTTAGACTCCCTGCTCCGTGCAGCATACCCGCTGTGCACCCGCTGCTGACCATCTCAGTGACAGCCTCAAGTAGCACACTCCCCCTTCCACCTACTATGCTCACCTCCTCCCTATCACACTTGCTTGTGAGAAAAACAGACTATCGCTGTTTTGCTCCTCCCTTGACGAGGGGCTTCTATGACTTCTACCCTACCAGCCACAGCACACATGGCAAGGATCCATGCAGTCTACCCCAGTAAGCCTCTCAGGCTCAGCTGATCCACATGTTGAGACCCACGCACTACAGTTTCTGCTTGGTTCCAGGCAACTGACTGATTTGACAGCCTTTGTTTTGATTTGTACTCCTCCCCTCCTACTCAGTGCACTTCCTGTCCCTACCACCCCTCCTATCCAGTTCACTGGTGGTGCAACCTCTACCTCTGGCGTAGGAGACTTACGGACCCATATGCTCCCTTCTTAGGCCAAGGTTATCCACAGCAGCAGGCCACCGTCATCGGACGATGTGACCATGTTGTCCTGGAAATGCCATCCTTTTGCCGAATCACTCCAAAACACAGTACTAAAGACGTACGCAGACCCAGAGGGTCAATATATGTTCAGCAAGAGGTACATCTGTGGAAGAGTGCTCTGTGTTGGCTCGACCTATGCACTGACCGGGCCAAATGTTGGTTCCTCCTGCAACACACTCATCTGATGACAGAAACAGACGCCACCCTCGGGCTCACTGTTACTGGATTTGAGTGCGATACACAATACTGGATGGCACAGCCCCTGTTGACACGCTCAAGAATTCGGACCGGGCCTTCACAGGCAACATACTTACAGGTCATAGCCTTCTTGATGCCTGGTGCCTTCCCCACCCTGCAGACAGTGAATACACCTCTATTTCGCCAGTACATGGCACCCAATTGCGAGTGGATTAATCCCTTGCCTCCAAGCCAACGACCACCTTTACATGTGATACCCTGATACTTAAGCTTTTGGACCACTCGCCGATCCTTCTTTAGGCTGATATGGGACTTGCGATGCAGATCTGTAAACCTTGACACCTCAACCTCTCCCACTATAAGCAACCCAAAGATAAGGACCAGCTCAAATGCCATGTTATCGCTTACCTTGAACAAAACAAAGGGTCAGTAGCCTCGGCACAAACATTATGGGCTGCTGTACGGGGCAGATATTGACACTTCTCTTTTTGGGACTCACACAACAATGGGATCCATGGCCTCCAGGGCTCACATGCAGGCAGTAGACTGGAAGAACTCATGAAAGCCGTGAACTGTTCCTCAGAGTCTATGGCCCAGAAATGTTTTTCAAATCACTCCAGCACACTACTTCTCAAATAGCAAGCAATCTCTGAATTTGCATAATCAGAGCTCCCGTGTCCTGCCATGGAATAAAAAAAAAAAATATCTAACCTATCACGAAGGAAAGTTATGATTATATAAACAGAATCTTAACTATCCTTCACAATAGCTAGGAAATGTTTTATTCTTCAACTGTTACTACTATACGACCAAATGGTACAAATGGTAAGATGTTGTGAGATATGCGGAATAATGAATCAGTACAGAGAATAGGAGCAACCAAGCAGACAAGAGATATTTCAGAATAACCAGAGCACTGCCGCAGAGCAGAGTGCACGGTGAAAGAAAATTAAGGGAGGAATTTGCTCATTAGGAATGCTTTAGCTTCCTTCTTGATGTGACAGAGAAGGGATTCTTCTGATGGAGAATGGCAGCGAGTTTCGTGTTCTGGGTGCGGCCCCAGAGAAGGCACGGTTATAGGTTTTATCCTTACGGAAGCGGGGTGGCTGGAGCACAAGGTCTCTAGCAGACCGGGAGTTTTTGATTCCCCCGGATACCAAGAGTTTCTTGGCGAGATATGCAGGGGAATTCGTGTATAGTGCTGTGTGCGTGATACAAGCCAATTTGAGCTGGACTATGGCTTCAAAGGGAAGCCAGTTCAACGGCTTAAGATGCGGGGAGATGTGGTCAAATTTTTTTGAGCCTCTTAAGAGTCTTGCTGCGGCGTTGAGGAACCTGGCAGTTTTGGCCATTGAGTTGATGTGGTCACGCATATTCAGTTGGTTGTCCAGGGTTATGCCGAGAGATTTGGCAGATTCCACTATGGTCGGTGTGCAATTAAGTGTGCAATTATAAGTAAAGGATTACTAGAAGTATGATATAAAAATAACTATATAACTGCTGTTTATTATGTGCTATGGGTTACTTTTGGGCGTGTGGACATTTTTTTCAAAAAATCTTTAAAAATTACACTCGACAGATATTAACTAACATTTGCTTTTCTTGATGAGCTATGTCATAGGTGTAATCGGTCTACCACTTCACTACAGGGATTGAATCCGCTGGTTCAATTTTAATTTGGACTTGTTTTATGTTTCTGTTGTATGGATTTAAGTGCCATTGTGTCCTTCTTTTATGTCACTGATTGAGCGTGCTCTTATGGTCTTTTTCATTGTCACTGGCTGTAGGTGGCAATGTTTCTGGTCGTATGCAGTGCAAAGCCTCAGTGGAAATAATTATTGCCATCTCAGAATAGAATGCTGCATTGATAGTAATGAAAACGTTCTAGGAAGACTTTTTTTTATGATTCAAGATGTTACTATCTGTTTAAGTTCATATTCCTTCATCTGGTCAGAAGTAACATGAACATTACATTTTTTTACGATTTATAACATATACAATAGATACGAACATGGAAAATGAAGGCTCTTTCATTATTAGGGAAGTCTTAATGAATTGTGCTCATACGGAAAAATGATAAAAAAATCTTTCATTGTAATTAATGTTATTAAGTAATGTCTTTTTGTCACGGAAATAAATAAAAAAAAGAAGTGTTTGACTATGAAGATTCTAATCAGAGAATTGACGACCTGCAGATGTTTTGCGAAGTCCTTGCTTGCACTGTCTCTTCTAGGGAAGAACCTGGATCTCGGTCTTTCTTTCACTATCTCCATTGAGCAGATCTATTGGGTGATCAGTTGCTATACAAACATGGCCCACCAAAACCATCATTCATGTTTAAGCCACATTCCTAATGACCTTTTAGAAGAAAACCTTCTAAAATATGAACAGTCTTTCTTTTTATCACCTACATACAATAGATAGTAACAGGAAAAGGAAGGCTCTTTAAGGATTTGGAGTCTCGCTATGTACCAGGTATTTTCGTTAAGGTCTTCAATAAAACAATACGGCAACACATTCTGAATATACTTGGTAGTTCTTAGCACTATTAATAAATATACCTTTTCTATAAGAATGCAAACGAAGTATTTGGGAAATGGTGCAAAGGATTCTGGTACTCCACGTATGTCCTGTTCTGCCAAACGATTGCATACATTAGCTCCACTGACAGCTTGATGGCTGCGCTGCCTCTGAAATTCCGTGCTGAACCATCCCTAAAACCATTTTTATATGCATACTCGTAACTTCTCACCTTCAAAAACAAACATTCCTAAACATATTTCTGTTTTTTATAATAGATGCTACCGGTACTAACAGGGAAAAGTAAAACTCCTGCAGTATAAGAGCGGTCTTTATGCACTAGGCTCTTACCCAATAACACTAAGGCAACAACACCTGAGCATCTACTTGCTATTGCTTAGCACCATGAAGGAATATATTTACATGAGGGAACAAAAAGGGAATGTTTGGGATTGTGCCATGATTATTTGTATGAAGACATTGTATGTGCCTGTACTGTCTCTCCTACAGACGATTATTGCCTAAGCTCAGTTGCTTAATAGATTTATTTGAGTCAAGTAATATTTTAATAAACAGCAAACAATGTAATTAATAATAGATTGCAACCTGCTTCCATTTCATAGTTGTTCAAGAAAAGGAGTTGAAACTCCACATGGATATTTAATAGCAGCTAGTAGTATTAATTGCCTCAACAAGAGAATCTAGTAACTGTTTATACTACTGTGCTGAGGATTCAAGAGGGACGTCTAATACCAGCATGTTTGCACCCTTGTGCTGCTGACTCAACTAGGACATTTAATAATAGCTTGTGCTACAGATTAGTGCATAAAAGTCAGATTTTTTTATTTTATTTTTTATTTATTTACTGGTTTTGCCAATCCACCATATTTAAAGGCGCCATCCTGGAAATGTCACATTGCATCTCAAAACCCAAGAAGACATCATCACACAAAGCAGCATTCTAGAACAGTGGGTCTTAACCTTTTGACTTCTGAGGACCCTCACTTAATCATTATTATAACCCGGGGACCCACACTGAATCATTATTGGAATCCGGGGACCCCCACTAAGTCATTCCTGGTAGCTGGGGAACCCCGGCCTAAGCAGTTTCGATGATTTGAATCTCAAAACAAAACACAAAACATACAGAAACAAGCATTCCTCAAACAAAAACATAAATGATGAAATATTTTATCAAAATTTGATTATGAAGGTTGGAGCATTTCTAAATTTAATTAAGGCCACTCATCGTCCATACTGTATTGTTTGATGAACTTGCACTGCTCCCACAAACCAATCTGAGGATACAAACTTAATTTTTTGCCTGCCATTACATATTCCTAAACATTTACAGAATGATTTAAAATGCTCAATTTTACAGTTTGCTTCTTTATTTAAATATACTTTAGTAATCTGTTAATATTATTTAATTTTCTAAGTAAGTAAGCTTTGTGGTCCCCCATGCGTCCCCGACCACAGGTTAAGTACCACTTGATAGTGGTGCAGGAATTGGTAAAGATAACAATTTTTCTTCTCTTCACTGGATGGCTCAGTTAATTAATGATTGGTAATATAATAGCCCGTGGTAATGAGCTGGAGGGGTCAGCGGGGCTCCCAGTCTTCAAATCAGCATTGCACACTAACATTAAAAAATAAGAACTAGTCCTCTACCTCAACTAGGTCTATACTGGGAATCTAGCCCCAGTGATTTATTGCATTTCTACACTGTAAAGATTTTTTGTAAACCCGCTGATGTAATATGGGAAATAAATTCACCTTTTTGTTTCGCAGCCTTAACATCCTTCCAATCCCAGATAAGTCAATACCCCTTTCCTTTCACCGTGGTGGAGAAATTTAAAATACTGAACTATCCAGTGCAGCACCACAGCAATAGGATCAAAGGATTTCTTTTTCCATCATTTCCATTAGCTGGGATTAACCAGAAGTCATTATTGTCCTGGTTGCTTAGTGGTTGTTATGTGAAAGTCCATAGTAAATGGTGATGACACGAATTTAATGGCCGATATAGCTTGGTAAGGCTGGCTATAAAGCTATAATACAATTATCAAAACACTTTTTTAAAAATAGATATTATTAGTCAATAATTATTTATCTTTTGTTCCTGATTTATATTCTTATGTTTCTTTGTGAAGAGGAGCACGGTATATAATAGCATTAATACTGCTTTCTTCTTTCATCAATTATCCCTAAATATGCACTTCCTTTTGTTCATAGCCTCTTTGCCTTATATATCTTTGTCCTCTGTCAGAACTGTCATTACCTACTGACTGTAGACTCATTTGATTGTGTTCGTGAAAGTTCAGCTGTTAGTAAATCCACTTGATTTGGTGAATGTACCTCAACCTGCTGGCCCTACAATAAAGTTAAACCTATACACGATAGTAAGAGTCGTCACCCTTTTTTCAAGTTTGTACAGAATTTGTAATTTTCTGATGCACCTAACTATTTCTAAGACAACTGCCCGCAAATTAATTATGTGTTATTTTCTTTTTATGAAGAATCTATCTGCGCGAGTGGGCTCTGGTCCACTTAAAGCTGCATCATTTTTTGTTTTGATTTTGGACCCCCTGATTTTGGGATCTCTATTATGAGTGAGTCTAGCTAATTGGAACTCGTATACGGTAAGCTCCTGTAAAATGGACTTGAATGCTAACCACCAGTGGCCCTCTTTCAAAGTATGGCCAGTGCCCACCCTTTAAAGCACGGTCTACTGCTGAGCCGCTAGGATAAAAGACTCTGCACAGGTTATATCCAATCACATGTGCACACACATGCACATATGTGCGGGCTGAGCGAGCGGAACTGTCTAACTCAGGCCAGTATCTGTGTACAGGTAACCTGTAACAGATGGGAATTTAAGTACATTTTTAACCGTCTGTGCAGGCCTTTAATTGGGCTTTCAAAAAGAAACAGCCCTATTTCTTTCTGACTAGAGTTTACATCAAGAGTGTTTTACTATAAGTCTGTGATGTTGTAACTATATTCACACTTTATGTGAATGCTGCTCCAAAATATTAACTTTGCATTGACTCAACGAGGAAAAAATATTAAAGTGTCTTTCCAATGCCTAAAAAGGTCCTGAGAGCAAATAAAATATTAATTTGACCATATGTGCTCTTCCTCATATACTTTGCGTTTTAGAGCACTATCTTGAGTCAGACCTTAATGAGATTCAGGCTTTGAGCAACCCTGCTGGTCTATGGTAACTACACAGCTGGCCAGTAGGTATATCAGAGTCTCACCCTGAACAAGCATTTGCAATGCAATAGGTCTCGCATTTGCAAGAGTTTAAGCTACTGGCACTGTAAATGACAATACTTATTATTTATGTTTTAAAAACTAACACATAAATAAAAGGCATTGTCATTTACAATGCCAAATAGCTCAAACTCTCGCAAATGTGAGACCCATTGCACTGCCACAGTGAAAGCGCGCATGGCGCTCTGGTCATACATAGAAGCAGCAACTAAGCTGCATTTGATTGCAAGCCCTGAAGTAATCAAGAGAAACAAAAGAGGACACAGAAAAGTTCCCCCTGTTTGGATGATAAAAGGACTGCCTCCAGAGATTAAACTTCCCCTCCTTCCTGGGTGCTTTCTAGGTCATTATCCCACTGGAAGGCGTAATACAGGCTCATACAGCCGCGTGTGTCGTACTTAAAGGATTGCCTCCGAAAAGCAGCCGAGTTGAGGGTCATTTCGAGAAATCTGGACGTACAATTCAAACACGACTGTCTACTACAAGCCGAGCCATTCTGACAATCATAAGTCAAAAAAAAAAATCGTCATAGCATACTAATGCTATATTAAAATGTGAAAGACTAGTTTGTCAGGGCATGCATTGTCACTCTTTTTTTTGCTGTCTTGTACTACCTAAGAAGTTTAAAGGCGGGGTTTGGGGGGGGGGGGGGCACTCTTAGCTTCAGCCTCTGTCCAGTGTGATTTTCAAGGTATGGCTTATAAATCAAAGCACCAACTTAATATGCATCCTTCTTGTCTTGAGTAATAAATGTGGTGGGGCAAAGACGAATATCGAACCCAGCATTGAACCAAAGTCACAAAAGCGAGTTTTAACTTAGAGTAATGTACTCGAATATTGAACAATAATGAAACAGATTGTACAATCATGTACAATCAGTACTGAACATCAGTTTTAAAACATTTATTGACCAACATCGACAGGTAGGCACTGCCCAAATCCGTGGAAATGGTTTTATATTCAGAGAATTCTGATTTCTTAATGAGTGCAGATTTTACAAATTCCTTGTGCATTTTGGAAACTGCTCGCATATTCTGAATATTTTGGAAACTATTTTCAGATGTGTTTCTAGACCTGCACTTGCAGGCAAACAGAGCACCCAGAATCAGAAAGAAATGAGAAAATACTGAAACAGGGAGGGCGGGCTTCAGCTAGTATCATATGCTAGGAAAACTACTTGTAGCGATTGAGGCATTTGTTGTGCAGCAGCAAAGTTGAGTTGCAGGCTAACCTCAGGGGTCGTTACCTGAGGAGTCAATCTTGAGGAGAAACAGCCCCGTTCGCGGCGCTCAGTCTCCCAGCGGAGGCTCTCCCCTTACACTCGGGGCTTTCTCCCATGCATTTCAATGGTGGCATCTTGAGCACCCAGGCTCTAGCGCTGATATGCATGCAAAGGGATCCGGGGGGGATGTGGTAAGATGTGGGAGGGCCAAGAACCCTGGCAGCATGCTTTGCCAATGCAGAATTTTAGGCTCTGCCAATTATTTTTACTGATGCTGCATCAACAAAAAGAGAAATGATTATTGCCAATGCTGAATAGCATTGGTGAAAAAAAAAGTCCAACAGTATGTAAGCTCACATGTCATCACACATACACATAGGTGGCATGACGCTGCAGCGACCCACCATGAGTGTGTTTATGCTTTCATGCATCGACATGCATGTGTGCACTTAAGTTATGTAGGGTTGTTGCTATCACTGTTAAAGCAGGTGAAGTGGCACTGGGCCCCAAGGTCACAGCTCAAGCAATGGTGGGGGGGGGGGGCTTATTTTCTTCCTTGCAATAAGACCCATGGCACACTGGCTACACCACTTAAGGAATGACAAAGCCGCCATTTATGTTTTCTTTGCAGTTCCAAGATCCTTCTTTGCCAATCTTGAAAGGGGTGAATAAAAAAATAAAAAAATAGGTTAAATATGCGCAAATGACCCTTTTCATAAATGAGTGACATAGCAGCATATTGCAGTTGCTGGATAGGGACAACATTTTAAAGGGATATGATGGGAAGGGATGGGGAGCAATGTTAGTTTGGGCTGGGTGGGTGAAACTAAACATTGCTGAGTGACGAGAGTAACAGGTGGTAGGTGAGGTGATTTCAAGCGCTAGATCGAAGCGCTGTAGAAAACTAATGTTGCCAGTTGTGGGTGTGCCGGCAGAGGAGGCTGGGTCTGCGCACGAAAGTGAGTGATCGCGAGCAGCTGGATAGGGACAACATTTTAAAGGGATATGATGGGAAGGGATGGGGAGCAATGTTAGTTTGGGCTGGGTGGGTGAAACTAAACATTGCTGAGTGACGAGAGTAACAGGTGGTAGGTGAGGTGATTTCAAGCGCTAGATCGAAGCGCTGTAGAAAACTAATGTTGCCAGTTGTGGGTGTGCCGGCAGAGGAGGCTGGGTCTGCGCACGAAAGTGAGTGATCGCGATCAAAGCGGCCGTGCGGCTGCGAAAGTGAAAGTAAGTGCGGCGCGCGCGCCCGCGCACATGCACTGTAGCTCTAGGCTTGCCTGGTAGCACTTTTTGGGGCCCACATACATAATGTCTCTTCGAGCCAGCGCATGCGCTGGGCTCAGCGAGACCTAAAAATGGCCAATTCAGAGGGGACTACGTCTTCTCCCAGTACAAGAAACCACATAGAAAAAGGCCAAATAAAGCCAGAGATATATGGATGTGTGCTTTCCCTCATGGGAGAGCTGCCGTCGGGTTCCCAGAGCCGACAAGTATGTGGCTGCCCGCAGTCCACGCAGGGGACCCTCATAAGAGGGCCGCCGCTTTAGTGCCACATGAGGGCACTCAATACAGCCTAGTGCTGAGGGACCCCCTATGGGTCCGCGCGCCATGCATCCTTTCCGGGCACCGGTGGGTGGATAGATAGGTATAATTACCTCTCCCGCCGACCTGGTGTCCTCTTTTGGCCGCTACCTTTCACGTCCCTCAGGGGGCGAGTTGAGGGGTGGACTGGCGGTACACCGGTGGGAGGGGGTAACCCCTCCCCCAAAATTGTGAAGCACCGATTGGCTAGGGCCACAGTGCAATTTGGCTCATCAGGTGGGCAGGCGGCGGAAGGGCTGCCTGCCCTTGGATCGCCCGTAAGCTCACCCACCATGTTGGCATATTTTGGTATGCAAATAAACATACAGAAAGTTTCTCCATGAAAAAAGGTGTCTTGTCTGTTTATTTAATCAGGAGATTGCAGTATGTATGATGGGGAATGTGTTGCCGATATTGGCACTATAAGACGTGCTGTGTGGTGTCAAGCAGTTCATAAAATTCAAATTCTCTCAGTGTCCAATGCACAAACAAAGGCATGAAACCATCTGGTTCCTGCCAGGACATTCTAAATTACCCCAGGAAGGGCTAAGGCCGCAGATGATTCCCTACAATTGACGATATCTTTGTCTTGACTTTTTGTACAACCCTTTGTGGGGCCAGTGCCCTTGGTATTTTTCATATCTGCCAGGGAAGGCTAGTTGCACCAGGAAAAACTGAAAAGACGCCCCATCCCTGCTCCAGGGTTGACCTCCACTTCCTGTGCTCGATGGGAACAGGAAAACAGGATGCAAGGTTGCTCCAGCCTGCAAAGATGAGCACCACCCAGACAAGATGAGCACCATACACATGGGCAGGAAGAAAAAACAAAAGTCAGCTCCCCCGCCAGCAGGAATAAAGTGGCAGGCAGACTGGGGGCGGGCCAAGTCCATGAAGGTTGTTAGTGGCAATCATGGACCCTTCATGCAAACCTCTGGTGTCCCACTTGAAGCGGGGGCACAGGCTTCATAGAAAAATAAGTGTGATCCCAATTTTAAAAAAGTAAACAAAACAGAAATATTTATCAGCCCTCCGTGGGTATTTTTTAAAGGGCTTGCCGCAGGTGGTATAGGGCACCCTAGAAGCCAGCTGGAACTGACAAAAAATTGCATAATTCAAGAAAGGGGCACTGCAAATGTGTGGAATAGTTCTGCTGAGCTGCCAGGAGCATGGCAGAACCAAAGGGGACCCACCTTAATTTAAAAAAATAAAACTTTCGTTCAGACACACCAGGGTGCATGTACCTCCAATATTTGGTTTGGTGGCTGTCTTGCAGAAGAAAGATTGTTGTGCATTGTTGGGATTGTTTAATACTTTTTTGTAATGTGCATTATTGATTACAAATGGTTGCATGTTTTTATGTCAATGAAAGAGTACTATTATGAAAGAGTTTTAATATTGATTTGCGTTATGCTTGACCTTTAAGTTAGTCTTTGATTGTTGTAGATGCACCCTGACAAAAGCTACTAGACATGACTTTTATTTAATGCACTTCATATATTGTGTTAGTTACAAGTGTTTGGAGATATTGTGTTCTTCCGGGTTTGCGTTTGCTCTTGCAGGTTGTTAGAGGTGCCACCAGCTAAGAGAGACCGAATACATTTAGGGTTTGTGATCTGCGGAACATCTCATTAGTATGTGCCTCCTTGCTGGTTGTGAGGCCCTTTAGAGGGTGTCACTTTAAGTAATAGCACCTGACATTTTGTGAATAATTGTTAATTTGTGAGAAGCATTTAGTAGTGTGTGTAATAAAGTAATTTTCCATTTTACAAGCAAAATCCCTGATTTTATAGCGATTTATTAATTGCTATTTGCTGCATTGCTGAGTTCTAGCACTCTAGCTCACAGCATCTACCTTGAAAGTCAAGCTGTAACCAGCATTGGCAAAACCAATAGGTCGTCCCTTTGCACCTATTGCTTTGTAAATTTGTATTAGCTATCCCGAACAGCATCCCTGATGCTGTCTGCAGCATGGCTAAATAAAAATAAAAAAAATCCTACTGCGTCAGTTTTTAGGCATGTGCACCTCGCATGCTTGCACCTAAAGAATGACAAAGTACAAAAGCCCCCTGAAGGAGAGAACTTTTCATAGTTTCAGTAATACAATTGACAATTTAATTAGAATATGAGACGTAATTTTTTTGTAAATCAATATTACATACGATTATATCCCCAAAAACACAAAATAATAACAACACAGGGTTTAAAAATACATTGTAATTAAATTGTACTTCTCCGAGGTAACACTCTGATATTTTACAATACTCAGAAATGACACTCCAAGGTATAACGTTAATCACTCAACAATGCTATCCTCCAGTTTAAACAAATTATTATGAGGAAAAGGAATTTATCATGTATATTTAAAAGCTGTTGCACATATTGTTGAGCCTTGTGTTATTATTTTATGTGTTTTGATATAATAAATCATATGTAATATTGATTTACAAAAAAACTATGCCTCATATTCTAATTAAATTGTCAACTGTATGTAATTAAGTTAGCAGATACATGTGTTACTGCCTCTTTGAAAAGTACTCTCCTTCAGGGGACTTTTTACATATTGCTACAGATACCGTTACCGGGTTTCCCATTGGTGTTTGTTTTACAAAATGACACAGTCACTTTTCCCTTTTTTATAGCTGATCCAACTTGGATCGGCAAATAAAAAGAATAAAACGCTTGACAACGTTTTGTTTTATGGAAAGCCTCTGGCTTCTTTTTTGTTGTTTTTCATTTTGATCATTCTTCTTCTTTCTTTATCATTTTACTTTCCTTTTCATATATGCTGATACGATGTAGACGTATGCAACATGTCCATGGGAGGGACCCACCAAATTTGTGTTCATGTAATTCAGAATTCATTCAGATGTTTAAGCTCTGTCATCTAGATATTACAGGCTGGTACACACTGGCCAATTATTTCTATCACAGTGCTAACAATACAATACAGCATAAATATATGGTTGAGCCAACATCAATATACGTACTCATTGTATCAATTGCCGATTAAAGTAAATCAATTATCCAAACTTATGCACCAAAAAAGGCATATAAAATAGCACAGGCATTGATGTCTGCCCTGTCTCCAGCAGAAACACAAATGGGAGAAGGGTGATTTAACACTTCCAGAAGAAACAAGTTGGCAAGCCACTTTTAAAAAGGCATGGGAAGAAAGAATTTAACTACACTAACAAAGTCTCTAGAATTTAAAGCAGTTAATTAAGTAAGTGTGTAGATTATTATTATAAATACCATTTTATGTTTCTGCTTCTCGCACTGGGAGAAAGCAGAAGGGTTTGGTTGGGGGCGGGCGGGTCTGCTCGAGGGCAGGGGAGGAGTGGCTAGCCCAATGCTGTGGTCCTGGTCTGTTTGGTCGGCCCTCTGGGGCCGACCAAACCAGTCATGCGCACTCTCCCTTTTCTCCATGTAGGCTGCATGCAGCCTACATGGAGAAAATGGCCCCCCCATAGACACTTGTGTGGTCGACGTCCCAACCTATCACAACGCTGCCATTGCAGCATTGTGATTGGCTCAGGGGAGGTGAGGGAGGCTGCCCGCTTCCTGTTCCTGCGGAGGCAGGAAAGCCGGAGCCAGATCTGAGAAAACGCAGGACCCAGGAAAGGTAAGTTTAATTTATTATTGTTTTTGTTTTAATATTTAACCCCCCCCCCGCGATCCCCTTTCCCTCGCGACCACTCGCCCATCCCCCCCACCCCGGGCAACCCCGTTCTCGCCCCCCAACCCGTGAGCCATGCCGGCCGCGACTGCTCACAACCACCTAAAGCTCATCCAAGATTCAACTCTTATTAAAGGCAAAGCAGCTCCGCCCTGATGCTGGCATGGATAAACTCCAGAGACGTACCCAACTGCACTCTATGACTAGCAAACTCCGTAAAATCTCTAGGCAGCACTGTGGACTCCAAACTAACCATGAAAGATCATATAAAGAATAGTGCGGAGAGTGCCTTCTACTACCTTAAACTACTGAACAAAATCAAACCCTAACTTCTGCAGGAAGATCTCAAATCTGCCACACAAGCAATGGCGCTGTCTAGACTGGACTACAGGAAGGCCACCCTCACAGGCACGTCCAAAGCCCACCTTGCACCCATCAGAGACACTCTCAACGCAGAAAACAGAATAGTCACAGGTATCAAAAAAATATGACCACATCTCCCCAACCCTGAAAGAACTAAAATGGCTCCTGATTGAAGCTCACTGCAGCCTGTTTCTCCCACAAAGCCCTGCACACGGGAAAACCAACCTACCTTGCCTCTAAGCTCAAAATGGCAGGACAGACCAGAAACCTCCTTATCCCACCCAAAGTTCACAATCAAAAAACCTTTGTCTCGCTCTTTCTCAAGCAACGCCTCTAAAATCTGGAATTCCTTACCAATAGACATCAGAATCAACTCGTCCTTCTCATGCTTCAAGAGTCAGTTAAAGGCTCCTCACCGACATCTCAACTAGTGGATCATCATTCACCCACCCCCTTGCTATCCCTGGACATCCCCTTGCTATTTCTCCTCCGCTATGCGCATACACTATTTGGACTTGATATAACGTTCTTGATTTGATTAGACTTGTTATCTTGATGTAAACATATACTGATGTAAAGCACTTTCATACCATCTGGTCTTGTCAGAGCTATATCAAACTTTTAAATAAAATAAGTAGCTGGGAACTTGAGGATAGACTGGTTGTAATCACACCCTGTTTAGATTTTTCCAATTATTTTTCAGAAAATAAGAACTTAGAATCATCATTGATAGAGCTGTGGGAGACATATAAGTCAATCATTCAAAATAATGCATAGAACATCATAGCCCCCAAAAAACGTAAAAAGAATAAATCATATTACTGCAAAGAGAGATTAAAGAAGCGGAGAAATGCTATACAAATACAGGAGAGCAAGCCATAATCCACTGGGTCTAGTGGCTCAGTAGACTTACACGTCCACTGCAGGGGCCTGTGTTCGACCTCATGGTCACAAGGTCAAATCCTGGTGGGTCCACTCAGCCTATCATCCATCTGAGGTCGATAAAATGAGTACCACTGAGTAGAGTAACAATAAACATCTGTTATTCAGAGCTAAGATACCCAAGGGTGAACGGGCGCTTTACAAATACACAATATGTTATCAGTTGGGAGACATAAGTAAAGTTTACTTTGCACTGACTCACAACTTAGCAATTTTTAGTCACATCAAGGAACCTCTATGAAGTTGGGGATAAGGTGGGTTGATTAGTGAATTGGCTAAGTAAGAGAGAAGAAGGGACAAGGTGGTTTGGAGACATATTGAGCTAAGATGGCTTACAGTCCAGAACGGATAGCTATATTGCAACAGCATTCTCCTGCTATTACAAAATCCTTCATGAGGCCAGGTATAATCATACAGCTCAAGACACTGAGGTGCTTCAGGGGGAACTCTTTCCAGAGCCTAGATGATGGTTGTAGAAAATACTCAGATCAGGAAATTTCTCTTAATGAATGGTCAGAAGCAGTGAGATTAATCTAACTGGCTAAGACACCGAGACCCAAAGGGTTGCAGGTGGAATTGTATAGGCTTATTCTGTCGGTCCTAGGGCCATATCTCCCGGCTATTTTCAATGGGGCTCAGAAATTGAGCAAACAACCCCATGACCTATGTCATGCTATGATAGTCGAGATCCCCAATGAAGAGAAGCCTGGAAATTGAAGTGCCTCAATCAGGTCAATATCTCTGCTGATTATGGAGATCTAAATACTTGCGCATATCTTGGAAGTCCATCTAGTGAGAGCCATTTCTCCTTTGATACATAGAGAGCAGACGAGTTTTATAGGGGGATTCTTGTCAGGTTCTGATGTAATTCGGGTCTGAACCGGTTTGATACAGTTGGGTGGACATCCTATATAGGAATGCAATGGTGAAAGTAAACAGAGCATTGTCACAAGCTTTTATGCTGCAAAGTGGAACAAGGCAGGGGTGTCTGCTGTTCCCCCTGTTTGCTTTCTGTATGGAACCATTAGCGTGCTGGTTTACAATTAAAGGTGATGTGGTGAGCTTTTCACAAATGACGGGTGAGTCAGAGAAGATGTCACTATACGCCGATGATATTCTACTGTACCTTTTAGACACTGAGATCTCGTTGCCTGCCATTTTGATGGTGTTAAGTAATTTTAAAACCTTTTAATTGGGACAAATTGATACTCTACAACAGTGTTTCTCAAACAATGAGGCCCTCTGGTGCGTCGCAAGCTGATTTTTCGTGAGTCCTGAAAGTCAGAGCAATAAATAAAGATGACTTTAAATTCTGTGTTTAACTTATAACATTTTCCTTGATTCAAAGTCAGAGGTCAAATGTCAGGCTGCTTAATACTTTTAACATGGGGATTCATGTTAACTTTATCGGACTGCAAAGAGAGAGGATCTTTTAAAGTGAATTATGTGGTAATGTAGGATGTTGTTTTTTTGCAATACACAACAACGTGTATATTCCTTTAAATAAGCAGTATGCATCCACCATTTATTAAAGGGAAAATGTAGGACTTTTTTAAAAAAATTCTGAAGTGTGCTGTAAACAGAGATTTTCATAGGACCAAAACAAATTAAGACACTTACTGGGTGATGTACAAATGATATTCACAGAAACACGATTTTCACACAATATCATTTTGGGTGTTATACAAATTTATCAGTAACACAGTAGGTCTGTGCAAATTTAGTGGCCATTTCAATGGTAAATGTGCTGTCAGTAAAAGACAATGCACTACCACACAATGCTCTAGTTACATTCAGCAATCGCCCAGCCTCATATCCATTAAAGGTAGGTCGGTCGCAAAAGTTTGTTGTTCTCAAAAGTGGGTTGTGGTTCTAATAGGTTTGGGAACCACTACTTTGCAAGATTGGGAAGTGTGTTAGTAAGATGCCCATACTTCCTAACATCAAGGCCTAGATGGAAGGATTTCCATATTTGGATAGCGAGATTGCGCAGTGCTGGTCGCCATTTCTGTAGAGGAATCGGGAAATGGTCTACAGGGATTTAAAACAGACATCAACAGGTGGTGACGACTTCCCCTCTCATTGATGAGTACAGCTGCCTTCTTTAAAATAATTATTCTACCCAAGTTCCTCTACGTGCTTGAGAATGCTCGTGGTACATGCCCGACAATTTCTTTGATAAAATCGATGGAACCCTAGACACACTGGCTTGGGACGGGGGCACTCCAAGAACTGCACAAGACTCTTCAACAATCAATATATAATGGGGCTATTTTACTCTTAGTCATTAGAGCACATTACTGGTCATCGCAGCTTCAGACAATTAATGAATAAAGATTTGCCCCCAAAGACGAACTGGTAAAGAGGTTCAAGAGGTTCCTGATTGAGGCAAACTGGTACATGCACTACATATATGGGAAGCAGTAAAGGGATACCCTTTTGAAACCGATAAAAGCTGCATTGGTTGCATGGGACAAAGCCAGCAGATATGTGGGTGGGCAGAAAAGGCTGTCCTGAGTCACTTTCTTGTGGCTGGGAGTGTAGTGGAAACTTACTATCTTCACCAAATGGGATTAAATAGGCATTGCAAATTTGGAGGGCATGGTTAAAGGGGGGGGGGTGAGATGCTACTGTTTCAAGATGTACAGGAAAACATTGAATATGATAGCCCCCACCCAGAATTACAAATATTTGCAGACGTGGCATGAGTTAGTTGCAGAGTTAATAGATTGGATGGAGCTACCAGTAGCGGTAGAGGGGGGAGTAGCCCAGTGTAGGGCAGCATCCTAGAGGAAAATTTGACCAGTAAAGTGATCTACCTTACATGCTGCATTTTCGTTGACAACAGACCAGATAATCTGTATAAACTCAGATTGAAGTGGGAGGTGGATGTTGGGCAACTGGAGGTCATAGATTGGGAAGCAGCCCAAATGCACCCCTCTAGGTGTCAAGTAGTCCAACACTGATACTAAGGTAATCATTGCTGCACACCGGGTGTATTACAATAAAAGTAGACTATTTAAGATGAGCAGAGTGCTGTATCCCCAATGTCTGAGACTAGAACTGGACAGAGGGCACTTTACTCCACATGATCTGGTGCTGCACCAAAATACAGAGATGCTGGTGATTTATAATATCTGAATTACCAGCAATACTGGGGGCTGGGGCTGGAGATCCACATACCCCCCAGTTTGTCCTATTATATTTTGCCAGTGATGTAGATCTACCTAGGTTACAACTGCTGTTATATATACTGGGATTCGTACTGGCGAAACAAGACGTAGAGCGGCGATGGGCGAACCATCAAGCCCCAATCAAGGACGTGCTGATAACCTGAATGACAGCCCATAAAGAGGAGCACAGACTGGTGACTGAGGCAAGGGGCTTCCTCTGGAAGTACAAGAAGGTGTTGGGTGGCTGGAGGGCATACTACAAATATGTTTGGAGGCCTGGATCCTCTCTAGAACCTCCTCAATGGCTTGGCAGTCATTTCAAAATCTGGTGGACAGCATCTCCGTCTCAGTGACGGAGTAAATTACTCCATCGCCCTGGCGGAGAAATGGGAATTCCGCCAGATTAATAATCTGGCCCTTGGTGTTTTTAGTCCCCGTCCACCAGAGTAGTATGCTTCTAAAACCCTCCCCCACCCCCCAAGACCTCCGGGGATGTACTTAGAGACTCACAGGGTGTCACGCAGAGGCCATCAACAGGGTCTGGTCAAGTCCAAGTCCAGTGGCCACTGTTCAAGGCGAATCATTGGCTGGGAGAAGCTAGAGAGCCAATGCAAATTAGGCTACAAGAGCCTTAGGCAGGGAAAAGGTAACGTTCTAACAGTTTGTTTTCCATAATATTTACTGAAAATCCAACTTCTCCTTTGAATTGAATTTTGAATAACTCTTTAAAATAGCTGTTTCATTTATTTTGATAGCTGGCCCCATTCTTGACATACAGTATTACTATTTAGTATTGCTTCCCAGTGTTTTTCCATGGGCCAGCCAATGTTCAGGTGGTGAAAATAGCTTTTGGGGGCTCATCAATGTAAGGACATGCTAACCTTAACTTCCGGAGAAAAAAAAATACCATACTCCCTGCCGTGTGGGCTTCATGGCCGAAATAGGGATGACATATTCATATTTAAAAATACCTCTTTTACCTGTGAAAACAGGTTTACCTTGACAGGTCACAGAGCATGTTTTTGCACTGTTACAACCAAGCTACAATGGGCAGCCTGAAGCCATCTTTGCACTGCCACTACAGTGGATGACACAATAAATGCTGCAGTCCACTAGTGGCATTTAACATCCAGGCCCTGGGCACATTTTGTACCATATACTAGGGACTAATAGGCAAGTAAAATATCCCAATTAGGAGTATCCTAATTCAACCATGAAAAAAGGGGGAGTACAGGCACTGTATTACTGGTTAATAGGGGGTAAAGTTACTAGAGTTCTAAAGCCAGCAAAACTATAGCGTCCCAAAAAAATGTGAAAAATCTGGGGTGATCACGTAGAAAAGGCGAATTTCCTGTAGTAATGTATGAAGAGCCTTAGGATTTAGGCATTCGAAAAATGCAACACATCAGGAAGACAAAGAGGGAGAGAGGTCGGGAGAGTGGAAAGGAGAGTGAGAGGGAGAGGGAGGGAGTGAGGGAGAGAGAGAGGGAGAGAGAGAATTAGTCATTTCACATCCCAACTCATTGTACGCACCTAACATGGGTAAAGATGGATCCTAAATAGACAGGACAGCATAACTTCTAGTTGTCACTGGCGTGCCACTTGTTCTATTAATCTATAAGGCCTTCTTTCAGTATAGAGTCTGTGAGGTCTTCTGAGAGTGAGT
Organism: Triturus cristatus; assembly: GCF_964204655.1. Classification (NCBI taxonomy): domain Eukaryota; kingdom Metazoa; phylum Chordata; class Amphibia; order Caudata; family Salamandridae; genus Triturus; species Triturus cristatus. The sequence goes on along the minus strand of NC_140583.1, from coordinate 1,150,163,177 downwards.
AGTTTGACATACCACAATCTGAATGTAGTAAAGATGCACTTTTAGTCACTCAATGAGTAGGAGCCTTTTTGCAAACATAACTCTGTTGAGGGTTAGCACCCGGGAGGGTAGATGCCAGATTTCTGCCCACTCATGCACTAATTCTTACTCCCCTCTTTATTCTTCAGACGGTCACCTGTCTGCACACATCCTGATGGCATTAGCCTGCAGCCGTGTCAAATCACACATTTGCACTGCATTTAAGGTGGGTAAGGAAACAGAGGTGTTTTTGACAGAAAATCGGTATTTAGAGGTTTTTAAATAGGAATGATTCAGTTACTTAACCGTAATCGCCATTACTCTGAGTCATTGTCTTCCTCATTCCAGTCCTCACATGGAGCAATGTCTCCCTACGACACATAATTCACCTAGCTAAACAAACTTACGTATAGTGCCCCTCACAATATGGCTTCCCTAGGAACGTCCTGAAACATCCCAAGCAAAAACAAGCTCTTGGACCGTCCTTCTAAAGACAACAAAAAACATTGCTGCAATACTTCCCAATTCCCAGGGAAGGGGAGAGGCTACCCTCGATTGCGACACGGAAGACTATGACTCGGAGTGATGAAGATTACCGGTAACTAACCAAGACTTTACTTGCCTCTTTTGTCTCCCTCGGCCAAATCCTCACACACAAAGCGTATACCCAAGCGCATGCTAAAAAAAAGGTTTCTTATTTTTTTAAAGAAAAGCAATAAATTATAATGTGATATGCAACACCCAGTGTGATTTAGTCAGAACTACAGTTACTCAAACCAATAAACCTCTGGCAGTACTGTTGAACCAAAGGATGAGGAAAAAAACACCCCCCATCTTTAACATATAGTGAGAAATGAAAGTGGGGGGAATTGCCCACATAGTGGCTGCACAAACGTCCTTCAGTGAGCATCCCTTGAATGCCGTCCAAGAAGTAGCTAGTCCCCTGGACCATGGACCCCTTAAGGCATAGCAATCCTGCTTTCTGATAAGCTACGGCAATAAAGTTACAGACCCCATGAATTAGAGTCTAAGTCGTGGGGCAGTGCCCTTAATTTGCAAGACCAAAGGTCACACAGAGAAAAGCAACTTGTCTGAAATACCCAGTTCTCTCCAGATGAATAGAAAGGGCTCTGTAAAGGTCAAGAGTGTGAAATGGCTTCTACTCTACAGAAGAAGGAGAGGGTAAAGAAATAGGAAGAATATTATCTTTAGAGACATGAAAAGAAGAAGAAATCTTTGGAATAAAAGATTAATAAGAATGAAGAACCACTTTGATAAAAAAAAATGAATGAATAGCTCATGACATATTAGAGCTCTAATCTCGCCTAACCTCTTCCAGGTGCTACCACAAACAAAAACGTAAACCTTTAAGGTGAGCAGGCATAAAGAAACGGAAGCAAGTGGCTCGAAAGGAAGCTCTTGTAACACATGAAGGACCAGTGGAAGATCCCATGAAGGTACAGGTGAATTAAATACTAGTCTTCGAAAAGAAAATCTTCCCCCAAGGTTTCGAATTGTGCCAAAGAATTCGCTGTAATAGATCTGATAGCGGCCCACTGGCAGTGAAGAGTGGAGACCGCTACCCCCGTAAGAAACTATCTCACAGAAACTCTAATATTCATCCCCCGATTTAAGCCGTTACTGTCGCACCACCACCTTGAAAAAAATTCCCAATGCCTCTCATACATTTTTAACGTGCTCCCATTTCTGGAGTTCTGAACTGCCAGAGCACTATCTGGAGCAATGCTGTAGGCTTTCAAACATAATCTTTCAAACGCCTAACCCCCTGAGACAGACCCTGAGAAGGGGGAGGAGACAGAGGGAAAATCCATGTACAGGATGATAATTGCTTGAGAAGGAGAACTAAGGTGGGTGGCAACAGACTGGGAGCACCAACAGTACCTCTGCTTGCTCCTCCTTGGTTTTATATAGAACGTCGCTTATGAGAGGGAAAGGAGGAAAGTCATACAATAGATCCCTGGGCCATAACAAACGCATTGCATCCACCCTCCAAGCAGTCTGGGATGGAAGCAGGGAGCAGAACCGTGTAAGTTGGGCACCGTGAGACGAGGCAAAGATATCCAAACACGCCTCTCAGTACTTCCTCACTATTTCCTGGAAAGGCAGAGGGTTGAGCGACATGGATACGCCCATTCTCCCTTCCGGATGATAGATCACTGAGAGATATCAAATTCGACCCCGCCCAAATTCCAATCCTGTCTGCAAGATGAGCCAAAGCAGGAGCCTTGGTACTCCCCAGGTAGTTCAGATGTGTTGATCTGGAGAAGGCCTGTGCGCGCCACTTCCAGTTCCGTTAATTCGAAGAACTGGGGTATTCGTGTGCCGTCCATAACCCCTGGACTGGCTGATCCTCCAAAGTCGCTCCCCACCGAAACTGCTTGCATCCTTTGCTACAGTCTCTGGCAGGGAAGAAGAAAGCAACACACCCTTCTCCAAGTGGCTGGGCTCCAACCTCCTTTGGAGTTTGAGGATTAGCTCTGGTAGGACTGATACTAGCAACTTGTAGTCTGTCAGAGGTTGGATTCCAGAATGATAAGAGTGGAGATGGGCCCATGGCACCAAAAGTAAGGCAGCTGCCATGTCCCCCTGCATCGTCAACTACTGTTTTGCCGGAACCTGATGGAGATCCAAAAGAATTCTGAGCTTCTCCTGACAGGAAGGGGGAAGGAAGACTTTACCCACACCAGTCTTGAAGAGGGATACTGTCTACTGAAACACATGGGAAGGCATGGAATGTGACTTTGCCAAATTGAGAAGACAACCATATTTCATGAGAGTGTTGCAAACAAGCTGCACCTCTTCTTAACCCTTAGAAAAAGAAGAGGCACAGATAAACCAGTCATCAAAGTAAGGAAAGACTAATAGTCCCTGGGAATGAAGGTTGCCCACCAAAGGTGCAAGAGTCTTAATGAATATTCTCGGAGATGAGGCAAGGCTGAAAGGCAAAGCACACAACTGGTAATGATGACCAGGGCATAGAACTTTAAATATCTCTGAAAAGTTTATCTCATGGGGAAATGCAAGTATGTGTTCATTAAATCAATAAAGGTTATGAACATCCCCGGAGCAATTGAGGTAGGATATCTTTGAGACTCACCATCTTGAATTTCTAATAAGGCACAAAACAATACAGGTCTAGGACAGGGTGGAACTCCCCTGAACTCTTTTGTACTAGGAACATGAGGAAGTAACAACCCTTGCCTCTTTCATTTTGAGGAACAGGGAATAGATCCTTTCTCCAGCAATACCCAGATTTAATTCCTTAGTCCTGACAGCTTTAGACCATTTTTAGGAGTTGGGGTAGGAACAAAACCGACAACTGGAGTAGTTAAGAACTCCATCACCCAGCCATATTCCAACAAATTCTGTACTAGGCAGCTGAAACGTCCTTGTAAGAGGTTGAAGAAAACGCCTGAATCCTTTCACCGACCCATATGAAACAGGCAGGACTATGAAGTTGAAGGGGTGGTTGGAGAGGTTGCAGGGTTTCTCAGAAAAGGGACCGCCCTGGCCATGACTCCTGTTTTGAAATGGCTGATTTTCTTCCTACGTCAATAAGAATTTTTTGAAAAGCCCTGCAGTAAACAAGCCCCCCACCCCTAGATAGAGGTTTGGAAGATGCCAACAATTTACACTCCTCTGCCAACTTCTAATTAAGCTCCTCCAATTGGGGACCAAATAATTTGCCTCCAAAAAATGGTGAATGGCTTAAAAGGACCCCCTGAGCATCGTCTACTTTCCAGGACCTCATCCAAGTACAATGTCTGGCTACAAAGGAACAACCAGTTGACGATGCTGCCGAAGCGTCAAATGTGATATCAGAGAGGATCATGACTTGTTGTTCCATCACAACGAACATGAAATCAATATCTTTGCCCTGATCAAATTCCTCTGCTAATGCATTCAAATCCTGTTACAGAGATAGGACTGCATGTGTGGCATATGCACCACCTCTAATGACAAAACTGACAGCTGAATAGTACTGAATTGTTGCGTCCACTTTCTTGTCTGCTTGGTCAAGAGGGGAAGCCTACTTGAAATGCCAGATTAATTGAAGGCACGACCGACCATGAGAGTGACATAAAGCCCCTTGGGTCCGACTCCATTTTAAGAAGGCCCAACTTCACAATTTTTCTCAATTTTAGGCACTGGGAGTCACCATTTTCGTCAATTTATGCAAATTCATTGTCATGCCTGCCATTGACCCAGATGTTGTCTGACCTTATCATTCCAAGAACTATGAAGGTTTCACGTCATTCTAACGACAAAGATATAATACCTGATGCAACTTCAGCCTGGGACACATGTCTAATTATCAAAATGACAAGGATAAATAGGAGCAAAAACAGACATATGGTCAGAATAGTGTAGTCTGAATTGACACTCATTTGTCTTAACTGTTTATAAGGATACATCTGGGACATACACCTTCATGAACATAATCTTTGTCAAATTCTGGAGCTTACGTCAGAAATTCCACCCCTTGATAAGAGATAGTATGAAAGGACTGCCATTTGACCCCTTGTCTGGAGAGGTCCTGCGCCCAGATTATCACACAAGATACTGACGTAGACGGTCTTGACTGCTGCCAGCACACCAAAAAGATGCTACATCACATTTTATGCAGGTAACGAGCTGAGTCCAGGAGAAAGGATGCTACTCCAGGGTGTGTTTTTCTTTCCTAGGGATCCCTGACTTCACACATCACTGATAACCACAACTTTTGCAGTCAACAAGGTATGCAGTGTGTTGCTTCTCCCTAAGAAAGTCTAGATTGCAAGTTCTGCTCTCCATCCTCTCTTAGTATAGCACATAGACGTAGGTCTCAGGATGTAAACCATGTTAGAAATGTGAATTTTATTCTTGTTATTTGCAATGTGCCTATTTCCTGTTTTTTTATAATCTTTGTGGTTGTTTTAGGTGTGCTGAGAAACCGGTTCACCCTGTTGCAATAAATGCTTTGAGTTAATTGTGTCTGTTCTTCTAGTACCACTTGTGTGTATGATATTTTTAAGAGTGAATTAGGTTTGTTTCGGGACCCACGGTGCCCCAGATCCCGGTTTAGGGATTGTTAATAACCCAAAAGCAATGATTCTACTTCAACAATGTATTGGCTGGGGTTCTGTGGGGCTACAATAACCTGTCTTTTACATTCAGCACTGGTGCATTAAAGGTGTGCTGAGAAACAGGTTCACCCTGATGCAATAAATGCTTTGAGTTAATTGTGTCTGTTCTTCTAGTACCACTTGTGTGTATGATATTGTTAAGAGTGAATTAGGTTTGTTTCGGGACCCACGGTGCCCCAGATCCCGGTTTAGGGATTGTTAATAACCCAAAAGCAATGATTCTACTTCAACAATGTATTGGCTGGGGTTCTGTGGGGCTACAATAACCTGTCTTTTACATTCAGCACTGGTGCATTAAAATAAGTTCATCTATGTCACCCGAGGATAGGAAAGCTGAAGGAGAGTAGGATCTGTTTCTTATGGTTACCCCCACTTTTTGCTGATGTTTCACTGTTTTTCGACTTTAGTCTGCCTGGGACCCTGCTATCCAGGGCCCCAGCCTAGCTGCTTCCTCTCTAAATTGATTGCATGTACTTTAGGTACACCACAGATTGGATTCTGGAGTACCCTTATAAGTCCTTAGTATATGGTATACTATGTACCTAGGGCATAGGTACCCCACAGGCCTCTCAGGGGTTGCAGCATGTATTATGCCACCCCTAGTAGACCATTTAAAATAACACAACAGGTCTGCTACAGCAGCCTGTGTAAGGTGGTGTATGCACCCCTTACTCAGATATAGGTTCCCTATATCTATCCATATCACTGCACATATAAACCTATCAGTCACCCCTATGGCAGGCCTTATCAATCCTGAAGGCAGGGTGCTGGGTTTTATGTGAGAGGGTGCCCATGCATGAGCAGAGCCCCTCTGCAGCCTTCGGAACCTTTATTCAGGGGTTGTTTGTGATGCAGCCAAACCATATACTCTTAAGTGCATTATAACCTTGCGGTAAATGCTAACTTTGGAATGGCTGCACGGAAACATGTTGTGTTTGGTGTCAAACACCTTGGAATCATACCTCCATGCCAGTAACTGATGTGAGAGGTATGATTCCACCCTACTAGAGGGAGAACCATGACTTCACCGTACACCCGGTACCAGCTTCACAGACCCCGGCATTACAAAATGTATGCTGCCAGGCACAAACACGAGTCTGCCCCCCTGCTGCTGGACGAAACTCCAGCAGGGGAGGCCTGGACAATAGGTTTCCTGTCGCAGGGAGGTGTGATCACCTCCCTGACAGGCTTTAGTGTATTGGGGCTGGGTGGGTGCACTCCAAGAGTGTTTTGATGTCTGCACTGGGGGCACATTTGGTGTCCCTGTGCATAGTCCAAAAACAACAATTGATGGACAGAATGCAGAACAATGTCATACATTCACCCCAGTACAGGGATCTGGGCCTAAATCCATCATTTTTTTGCTCACCATGCCCTTCCAGTTTGAACCCAGCCAAATGCAAATCAGTCTTGACCCTGTGCCATGGAGAGCACAGGAACCACGTCTGAGCATACCCGTCCCACTCGGGGTGACAAATGCAAAAACAACAATTGGTGGACAGAATGCAGAACAATGTCATACATTCACCCCAGTACAGAGATCTGGGCCTAACTCCATCGTTTTTTTGCTCACCATGCCCTTCCAGTTTGAACCCAGCCATATGCAAATCAGTCTTGACCCTGTGCCTCATGGGAACAGTCCAGCCCGAACTGCCAAGCCAAGTCCTCCCTGGACTGGAAACAAGCATCCTAGGACCGAATGCAGAAAATGTCATACATTCACCCCAGTACAGAGATCTGGGCCTAAATCCATATTTTTTTTTTTTTTTTGGTGCATAGTCCAGCTCAAACCGGTTTCAGGGGCTGCCAGCCCCTGCTCTGGCACGAAACTGGACAAAGGACATGGGTGTAGGCACCCCTCTGTCCTGACCCTGCCATAGGTGTGTCCCAAGAGTTTGTCCCACATCTTACTTGGGTATAAAGTAGGAACCCCTGACTACAGGACTTTAGATTTACCTGGACGAAACTCTGCTACAGACTCCCAGAACTTCTACTATCTACACGACGTTGGATGACCAAAGAATCTCCCTGGGAGTAAAGGAGTGACTACCCTGCAAGGCAGCAACCAAAGACGCATCTGTCCGGTTTGCAACTACGCAGCTCCTGAAGGACTCCTAAGACTTTGCAACACAGGAGGTGGGTTTCCAAGCTTCCCCGAGACCGATCCGTGCTCTCAGCAACCCTAAGAGTCAAAGCCCTCGTGGGGACCGTGCAACCCGAACCCCTGGACACCGTGCACATTTGCAGCAGAATATGCTTCTTAGCGATCCCGGAGGCTGTGCTTTGGGCTACTTGTAGTCCAGACCCCGAGCAGTGATTCCACCGAAGATTACTGGCCTACACTCCTCGAGTGACCCGTGGGCTGGTATTTAGTGATTCCTCTCGAGGTCCCTTCGCGATCCCTTGTCCGTCGACTTGTGGGTCCCTGAGAAGGTTACTTTGACTTTCAACGGGCTTACCTGGTTGCTCCAGATGTGCCCTGACTCTCCATCGCTTTGGGAGTCCACAGAACCTTGCTGGTCCACAACGAAGCCGTTTAACTCTCAGCACGTGGGTTGCCGTTGCCAAGGCTTGTTGGTCTCCAATCCGGACACCGATCCCCCCAGCACTCGACATCCTTCGTGGGACAGCTCGCCTGAAGACTGTGGTCGTCGTCGACGCCTCCTGGTCTCCATGGCAGTGTAGTCAAGCTTTCCCTCATCGCACCTGAAACACCCGACATCAGTGGGCATTCGTCTATCGTGTCCCTGGTCACCGGCAAGTGACCCAGGCTCTGTCCCCTCTGCTATCAGGTTCTTCACATCTTCGGTCCAGATTTGGATCACACCGGACACTTTTCCTTTCCACGGCAGCAGCACTTTGCAGCAATTCTCCATTGACGAAATCGAAGATTCCCAACACCATTTGACACCTATGCACCCAGCTTCCCTGGGTTAGGTAACACGAGTACTCCGGTGCTCACATGGGTGCTGGCCTTAAAACCTGCTAAGTCTAAAAGGGTTTGCTCCAAGTCCTCTCCTAAGTGTCCTTAAACTCTAAAATTCCAACTGCAACTTTCCCATAGGATTGTACGTAGCTCGCAGCTGTGTTCTCACACTGCACGTGTCCCCCGTGGGTCCCCTGTGTCACTACCTTGGGTGGTTCCTTGGGGTACCAGCGATTCTATGTGCTCTAGGCACTGTGTCTAGTCAAGTCATGGTTTTTATATCACTTTCTTAATATATGGCTTGGTCTCCCCCTGGGGCCCATTGTATATTGTGCTATTTACTGTCGTTTTAGAAATATATTATTGTGTCCCTTGCTCTCCAACCTCATAAAGAGGTTAGTAGAGTGAGTTTAGTAATAAATACATATATTTTTATATATATACCTTGTGTGGTTCTCCTTTCATTTAGTTATTCAAGAGGTTATAATCTGTTAAACCAAGCTGCTTTACATTCCTTCGAGACTTAACCTGAAGGCTGCTCTCCATAGCTACCACTAGGATAGCTTTCAATAAAGGTTGTCTTAAACCTAATCATCAATAAGGGTTGTTTGGACTTGGGTCAAGGTGCCCACTACAACTAGTGGACAGCATATACCAGGCCAACTTCTCACAAAAGCAAACCTTGTAGAACTATATCAGAGTCGTAGTTTACGCAACAAGGGACTCCACCTTAAAATAAGTAGGAAATTCCTCAAGAACACCCTGCAAAAGGTAGAGCTTCGCTAGAAAGCTTGGGAAAGTGGGTTTCATGTTGTCTGCCCACTCTCTATGCCTATTCCCTTGCATTTTTCTGGACTTTGAAGACATCTGAACTGGTAACGGCATCCCAATGCGACCAGTCCTCAGGTTCCAGAGTGGGAAACAATCAAGTCATACCCCTAAGCTGAGAATCAAGAGGTTAAAGACTATCCCGCAGGCAAAGATGCATCATGCCACGGGTTTCATGATGCTGTGCTGTTCGGTGCCCTTGCTAGAGTGTAAACATCCAGGCCACAAGATGGACATCACAATTAATTGGTACACAAGAAAGGTGCACTGCTAGCATGTTTTTTGAGTTTGCTTGATTGAGTATGCAAACCCTGTCCCTGTTAGATATGAACACAGTGAGATTCACATTCCATTCTCTTGGAATAGGAGCAGTGACCACAGCAGCCGCAGTATGTCTGCCCCCACAGGCTTATAAGGCAAGTCAGGAGGTTGAATCCTGGCTGCTTTGTACGTTCTGTCACATTCCACCTAGCCTGAGTGTTCCAGCTTCTCCTGCACTCCTCCGCACATTACACCAATTTCTTAAACCAATCAGCTCTAGATGTTCACAGGTTTGTGATTTTCTCTCTGTATCAATTTATTTCAGCAGGCTCACCCAGAGATCAGTAAATGTCTGTTTGTGAAACCATTTGTTTCTACACAGAGCAGGTGAAAGGTTCTAGGGCTCTGGTCTGGAAATGGATCAGTTAGCCACAAGAGTCAAGCACCACTGGTTGGGTGAACAAAAACAATGAGAGAAACTCGCAGTAATACCACAACATTCAAACTTTTCAAAGCTTGATCCACAATTTCTCTTATAAGATATGTGACCACAATCAAATGTTTTGCTTTGAAATATAAGGAGACTCTTGCAGCAGCTAAAATCGAGGATGCAAACTGATGAACTCTAGACATACACTTTTGGGTTAAAATCATATGCCCTGAAGAAGTCTCACTGTCTTTAGGACAACGTGCGTTGACTGTGTCTATGTCCTACTTGTGTTCGTCAAGATGAGAATAAAGAATACAATTTTAACCATACATGAGCATTTGTCCATTTGGAGATTAGACAAATTAATCTGTTCCACTTATAAGATATATTGTGGTCTCGCTCTGAAAAGTTTGAACATTGTGGTATTACTTACTGAGTGCTTCTCCCATTGTTTTTTTTCATTTGAGATACGGGTTTTTAGGTCTCGCCTGACCCAGCGCATGCGCTGGTGTGGCGAGACATTTTGGGAGGGCTCCAAAAAGTGCTACCAGGCCAGCCTAGAGCTATAGTGCATGTGCGCGGGCGCGCGCGTCGCGCTTTACCGCGATTACTTTCACTTTCGCGGCCGCTTTGATGTTTGATCGCGATCACTTTCGCGGCCTCGCGGCCGCACGGCCGCTTTGATTTTCTCCGTGAGGCTTCAATAGATTGCAGCAGTTAAAACAAGCATTGGCATAGCCAATAGGTCTCGCTTTTGGGACCTTATAAGTGTTTAGTTATGCAACTGTTGCATGGCTAAACACTTATAAGGTCCCAAAGGCGAGACCTATTGGCTATGCCAATGCTTGTTTTTTTTTGGAACGGTCAACTCAGGTAGTGGCGCATCTGTGCTTTGGAACGAATTGGAATGCAGTGACATACACCACAACAGTTCCTAACCGCTGGTTGGATGTTGGACAGCTCAAGCTTGTATACCTGTTAAGACATCTTCAACAGGACTTTCATTTGGAGCAATCCCAACCCCTGATATCTTAGTCTATCATGCAGATGGTAACTATATGAACTTTTTCTGAAGGTGGGAATCTTGAGACTTGCTAATAACAACATTATCCAAAGTGACATTTTCTAAGAAGTTTCAATTTTCTGGTCTGAGATCATGCCAAGGTAGGTCTGGCCGAATACCTCTAATCACAGAACGCTAAATGAATCAGCAAAAATGTTATATGACTTGATGCAGAAACTATTTTCAGGCTCATAAATGGGTATCTTTAGGCATAGCTAAGTCCAGCTTAGGAACATTGCCTATGTACCAGCGACCACATGCTCCTATCCGAAATAGGTCAAAAACTGTTCATTCAAAATGCCATTGCCCTATTACAAGGAAAGTCCAGTTCGGGGGAGGCAGAGTTCGCCGGTGACCTCTTCACCCTATGGTGGTAATTTCCAAAAAGATAATAGAAATACTCTATGCATTTTAGCCATTTTACTGGTTGTTTTCTAAATGGAAAGGGGATTCGCTGGACATGAGGCTAGCTGCTGGGGGGCTGGCCTATGGGTTGTCCTGCACCTTCTGTCTCTAACTCTAGGTTGCCTGTGGTGTCAGTATTGGTAATATTTTGTGGCTGACTAGTTACACCTCTGATGCCTTGGCAGGGACAATATGTTATACATTTCCCTGGTGATTGCATCCTATTCTGATACTCAAATTTCAGCACACTGCGGAAACTTGAGTGACATAGGCAGATCTCTGATGGTGTAACGCAGCTTCTCTCACAGGGTGGGGGATGTTAATTATTGCCATCATGCATTTACCCATGCAGGGGATGTAAATAGCAATTTGTGTTAACTGTTATCACCACTGTAACAATGTATTTTACTTTTGAAAATATTTTGAATAATGAGCCTTGTGTCCATCAACATCCAAGTAATGTACAAGTGCTCTGTGGTTTGGAATTGTGTGCCGCCTTTTAAAATCCTTTTTTACAATTAAAGCAAGCTACATCTGCTTGGCTACATTTTACCAACACCCCTCTCTCGGTTATTTCTCCAAAGAGGAGGTGAGTGATAATAGAGTGGGAGTGGTCTTGAGACGGGTGGGTGCCGGTGAATTGCACGTTGTGAGCGTATTATGGTGCATCTGAGAAGTCTACTTTGAGATCTCCTAATGATGTCACTAGACCTTCGAAGTGTGATTCATCCCTGCGACATTTCTGCTACCACCAGTATGAGTGTTTAAAGTCTGCGGCTGTAAGGGTGCCTTACTTCTGAGTGTGAATTTTTTCTGTGGCTCTCAGCTGCCACCAGTATCAGTGTTTGAGGGGGGACTGACTCTTGTACAGTATTTTAGCGGCCTGGCTGATATTTCTATACAAGGCTCGTAAAATCTGAGGAAAATCATTAAAATCCGGTATTTTTCCCCTTTAAAATGTAACCTGAAAGCAAAAAATACCAGACAAAAAAAATGTAAAAATAATATTTATGCTCTCTATACTATCCCTAAATGTTTTTAAAGCAAACAGAGGCAGCATTGTTGTGTTAAAAGAATATAGAAGATTTTACACAACCTGATATTTGAATACCAGTTCCTTGCCCTTCCAGAACCCCAAAAGACACATTTCTCTCAAGTTTGGAACCCACAGTTTGAGACCCGTTGATGTCTCAAAGCATGGATACTTACAAATATTTTCCCAGGGGCCAAAAAGTGTGATCTGTGATGTGACCAAGGGCCACAGTGATGACAGCGAGGTGCGGCCTTGCGTGGGGTGGGGCTCATTGGAGGTAAGGTGGGTGTGGGGGAAGCAAAGCATATACTTCCAGATGCTCAATTGCACAATGTGAAACCAGAAATTAATCCTCGGCTTCCCCACTTTACCAAACTGTATAATCCTAGGCAATAGTTTTAGTTCACTTTCCCTCCTTTTCTCATTATCACTGTACAAAACCTTCTCATGTGTTTGACTTAATTAACTATAATGTTTTACTTGTAGGAACCCAGGTCACCCAAAGAGTGCACATAACAACTAACTTCTCTTATAGTACGCGCACAATGAAACACTCTCTCCCCTTCACTTTTGACACCCATCAGCTCCCACTGGGCCCAAGAATATCCAATGCTCTTGCGGCTTCCCTGGATCCAAGGAGACAAAGAGGGGGAGACACGAGGGACGCCGCCTTTATAACCTAACTGCAGTAAGTTTCGGTTTTGATACGTGTACACACACGTCATTGCGAAATCTGATCCCTTAAACCGGCCCCTCCATCTTGAGCTCGGTTTCATGGCGCGTCTAACGGTGCCCTTCCTCTAGGCGAGGGGGACGCCTAGTCATTACCTCACCATGGGCATTGTTGTCAGGGTGGGGGGAAGAATTAATGTTTCTAAAGCTTGTATGAAAACGACCACTTTTAAAATAATACTTACCAATGCACTGATATAATCTGATGTACTAAAGTGAAAAGGTCCTGAGTGATATTTAAATACACTTTTTGAATTTTGAAGAAACTATCATATTTTTACACTTTTGCTGCAATAAGGTGTTAAAAATGAAGGCGCTCATAAAGTTATTTGATGCAGAGCTCAATATTATTTTCTTACCACAAATTAATCTTTACATACCTCTTGCCTGCTTATTTATGATGTACACGAAGGGGCCGCATGAGAACCGCGGGCCGGCCGTATTTTGAGTATGAGTGGGTCAAAGCCTACTTCAGCAGCATCCCCATCCTATTACCCCCTCCCCCACACACACACCCACAATCCCCCACCCAATCCATCCAGGTCAAGGCTTGGCCAAAGGCTTCCGTGTCTCGTATTTATTTTTGCAGATTTATATACTGCTAACTCGCCCCTTGAAGGTATTGGAGTGCTCAGCTCCAAAGTCGGCAGCTCTGGCCATTAGGCCACATCCTCTCCCCAAGTACAGTAACTCAGTACCGCTCTACCCTGCAGAACAAGAGACGTAGCGTTTGGTTAGTTGGCAACAAACAGAATATGCACTCACAGTTAAGGATCCTAGCTCTCAAACAATAGATCTGATGGTCGAACACTTCGGATTTCAGTGTTAAATTTTAGAAGAAAGGCACTAAAAACCACTTGCAACACACAGATCTGCTGCATGTCATAATTCTTATTTGCAGGTCTTTTAAAGCTACAATAACTTGCGACTTAAGGTGACTGTTATGTTTGAGGGGAACTCCCCATAATCAACCTGTCCACACACATACTAACTAAAATAGAAATTGAGGTGTTAGAGAGGGGACTTACATTCGCGCCCACGGCCAATGTCAATAAATTTAGTTTAGAAAAAGATCTCAAATCGTTCTTTCGTAAAATAAGACTTAGAAGATTTTTTCAAAACAATGAATATAGAGGATCAGGTAACATTTCTGGTCTGAAAGCGAAATCCACATTTACCCCGACCATATCTCAGATCAGTAAAAGTGTTGATGTTTTTGAACAAGTGATAGAATCTAAAATAAAAAAGATTATTGAGGAAGCACATCCAGATACCAACAACCTGTCTCGTGACCATAGGACAGCGATGATGGCACTAAAAAACAACCTTAGCCTAACAATCAAACCCGCCGATAAGGGTGGGGGTCTTGTCGTATTTAACACAGACGACTATAACAGCAGGATGCTGAAATTGTTGGAGGTTAGAGATCATTACATCAAAGTTCCCCATTCAAGACTAGACAAACTTGATAAAGATGTACAGAGAACCATCTCGAGGGCATTGGAAGAAGGCTGGATCTGTAGAGAAGAATACAAATTTTTAAATAACCAGAACGCGATTACACCTGCGATATACGGCCTTCCAAAGATACATAAAAATGTAAACAACCCACCCATGAGACCGATAGTTAGTTGTATAGGGTCCCGTTTGGAACCACTTAGTCAGTATGTGGATACTTTTCTTAAACCATTAGTCCAGAAGCAAGCCTCGTATGTGAGGGATTCAGCCCATATCATCTCCATGATAGAGGGTGTCGCCTTTAATACATGTAACCAAATAATGGTGACACTCGACATTGAGGCGTTATATACAAACATACCTCAAGATGACACAATCAAGGTCATCAAGGACAAAATCTGTGAGGAAGATCTGAGAGGTGCCAACAAAGACTTTGTCTTGGAATGTATCTCCCTGGTTCTCAAAAATACATGTTCCTATTCAATGAAGACCTATATCTCCAGCGTAAGGGCACCAGCATGGGTGCTACCTGTGCTCCAAGTCTGGCTTGCCTTTACGTTGGGGAGTTTGAAGGGAGACATGTTTTCAATGAAGCGGCGCCATTCACTGAAAACATCTTGTTATGGCGTCGCTTCATTGATGACATCTTCTTCATCTGGGAAGGTGAAGAATCTATCCTCATGGAATTCCTTGAGTGGCTAAACCTGGGTGATCCTAACCTTAAATTTACTGCATCATATGCGAAAACTTCAGTAAATTTCCTTGATATATCAATACAGAACAGGGAAGGAATACTGGCTGTTGAACTGTACACGAAACCGACAGACAAAAACACATTACTCCATTATCAAAGCTATCACCCACAGTCGCAGAGAGACAATATCCCGTTTGGGCAGTTCCTGCGGTTGCGCAGGAACTGTTCGGACATAGAGGATTTCTATAAACATTCTGAAACATTGACAAATAAATTAAAAGATAGGGGCTACCCCAGGAAGTTGATTAAACGCTCGTTTAAGCGAGCCAGGTTTTATAACCGTGAGAGCATGCTAATTCCTGATGAAACTAGAACACAAGAAAAGAAAGATGCCACTAAAAATAAATTAGTATTTGTTAGTCAGTTCTCAAACAATAGTAACAGACTGAAAAACGTAATCAACTCAAACTGGAGCATCCTAAATGATGATGATGATGTCAAATTGCCAAAACCTCTGTTCGCCTTCAAGCGAAACGACAATATCCGAAAGAATATTGTCCATACATATAGAGAAAGTAACCCTACCAGGCAAAGAAATCTAGAAGGAATGATAGCGCGTGGTAACAACATTTGTAGCCATTGCTCAATATGTAAGAACTGTATTGTGGCCAAATCGCTGACATATAATGGGTACACCATTGAGACAAAGAGTTTGAACAACTGTAGGAGCTGCAATGTGGTTTACCTATTACGCTGCCCATGTGGGCTAGCGTATATAGGCGAAACAGGCCGTGAACTGAGGGTAAGACTTTTAGAACATAGGTCGGCCCTCAAAACAGGCAAAATAAATGCACCTTTGGTAGACCATTATAACAAGAAGGGACATGACCATACTAATTTTGAATGGTTTATAGTAGAAAGAATAACGGTGAATAAAAGGGGAGGAGACCTAGAAAGGAAGAGAAAAAACAGAGAACAATGGTACATTTCCACATTAGATACAATAGCAAGAGGACTTAACACAAAAGAAGACTGGATGAGAATTGCAGTGTAAGGATCCGCTATTCAGCCGATATAGACAGTGATCTCAGGCAAAGAAACCCCTGAAGGACACTGAAATACAGGGAGTTAATTGTAACCTTGGAAAACAGCTATAGTACATCTGTATAATATATTTGAGGATTGGGGGATCTATATACGGGATGTATCTTGCATGACACATTCAGGATAAAAACTCTTAGGAAGAGGATATTAGTCAATCGCGGGTAAACAGACTAACAATTCCAATCCAAAATGGCGACCGCGTTCACATTTGGATAAAAAGGGCTTTCAATATAAGGTTTATGAAATAGAGAAATCATTTCGCAGAATATAGTTGATATATATATATCATGACTGATTTCAATGAGTCTATCGAGCAAAAATGGGCTGGTTCGATAATATACGAACCATTCCAAGATGGCGACCAAACATACGATATGACCACTGTATACGAGTCGTATATGGGATCAATAAAGCTTTGAACTTTTTTTGTTAATTGGAAAGAACTGACTAATTGACTAATTTATTGGGAGCAACTATATAAAAGAACCGCTATCCCATAGGGCGGTGCTCAGGACGCGGACTGATGACGCGACCCACTGAACGCGGACGCTAGACGCGGTGGAGACTGGATACGAGTCGATCAACCCCGGATACAATAGTGAGTCATTGTCAAATTGACTTAGTCAAGGATCTAGGATGCCCTAAACAAAGATTATATTAGACTAAAAATACGTGTTTCTATATATAGAGCATGTAGAGACAGAATCGTTCCCCCTTTAGTTCTCTAGAAATCTTAATACTCTCGATATAGAGGGGAAGGACAGATAGGATCGTGCCTTTGAACTCCGGGGGTACCACAACAGTAACAACGCCCACAGCCCGGACCTTTAATCGAGTTTGACCACCCTAAAAAAGATAATCACTCGGCAGATATTCGAACATTACGTAGAGCAGTAGGAGAACTAACTTACTATGTTGATTAAATCTACATTGATTTAAAAGGGCATTCTTTGTCTTTTTACATCCTACTAGCCCAGAGCGAGTGATCTAACAAAGAGCCACGCGCTAAATAAAACATCCGCTAAAGGTGCGGAGCCCGTGACCCAAACAGAACGAACGGTATCACGGTTCGCACTCTGGAATTTAAAATACAGGTGAGAATGTTGATCCTTATCACGCCTTTTTTTAAAAAAATCATTTTGGAAAATAGACATTGAGTATGACCTTTCTCTCTTATATTCTAGTACATTGGCCTGTATAAGAAGTGGCCTATTGCGAAACTGACTGTGATACCTATAATAGCAATGAAATTACAAGGTACCTTCTTTATTAAAGTATGTATTAAGCTAGTTAGCTGTAGTTGAGATATACTAAAGAGAGCCTGTTGGGTACATAATTCTTTTTAAAAAATGAGGATGATTATTATATCATAGAGAAGAGAGTGATCGACTACTCTTCAAATTGAAGCAGATGCTACAAGGAGGCTTACATAAGTCCCGTTGAAATTAAATTAAGAATATCAATAAATGAATGTCATGAACGAATGGCCATGATTGATGAGTTAGATGATTGTCGCACTTATGGTCTTCCGAATTAGCTGCTAAATGTTGAGTTTAAAAATAGTGTTTGTTTTTTTAAAAGATAAACATGTTAGAATGATATATTACTGTCCCCCTCTAATTGATGTAATTTTTGTTTAGGCCCATATGTGATATGGTCATTTTAACGATTGAGGAAGACAAAAAATATTGTCCTGAAGAAGGTGGTCTTTATTCAAACTACACCATCGAAACGCGTCGACGCCCACATATGCGATTAAATTTGGTGAAGTCAGCAAACAGTTTAAGACAAGGGATTTATACCTATGCTTGTTGCTGCCTATTCAAATGTCCAAATTAACGCTAAAAATGACATAGTACACTGTCTCTTTTTGTATTCTTCCTCATTTTACATTGGTGTATATTGCTTTATATTGTTTTATATTGTAGTATATTGTTTATGTATTTTTTTATTGTTGTGACAAATTCTTCTTTTTTGTGATACATGTAAAGATTTGTTCATCTTTGGTGATTTTATATGCGAATGAACTCATATGAGTATTATATGTGGATATATTTCCAATTAAAGGAAATTGATTTTTAATCAGAGTGTGGTTGATCGATAAGTGCCTCAATTATCAACGAGCCGTGTAGTTTATATGGTTTGTAAATGGATATGAATGTTTGAATGGGAAATGATTTATGTATGATTCATCCGAGGGGAAAACTTTTTTTGAACTTATCAGTTACTGGGTGCTCCATCCCTTCGGTGTGAGAGCCCCCTCTCCTTTGTTTAAAGATGAGGGGAACACCCCCATGCCCATGGAGTGGGTGGTCTAGCCTGTGACCCGGAAGAGGTCAGGGAAATAAATGGGGGCTGGACCGGATGATCCGGGTCAGTGCACCGTAGCACATACACTGCGTAGGTCTGAGTTATTTCCTCTCCCCGAGTCTGGAGATTGTGCCGTCCGCCTACCTGAGCGCTGGTATCCCCTGGGCCCCTTAGCACACAACAACTGGCGACGAGGGTGGGATGTGTTGACCTCCTGACCCGCGCGGGCTGCTTCCCCGCTGCCTGCATTCCTTCCTGGGCCCGGGTGTGCTCCTGAGCGCCGAAGCGCTGCCTGACCCGCTCTGTCCCGGAGCGCTGATCCTCGCACGTGTGTGCGATTCCGAGGCCTGTGCCTGCCGCCTCGCTGCTCCCGCTCTTCCTCCACGGCCCGCATCGGGGCCGATGTCGTCACGGTGACGGCGCACGCGCAGAGGCCTGGCGCCGCGCGCACAGCGCGTGAGAAGGTGTTCTCCTCGACGGCCTGCTGCCTGCTGGTTCCTCGCAGCACATCGGGTCCCGGTGGTGCTGTTTTGCCGGACGGACGGACGCCTGCTGCAGCCTGCTGACTCCTGGCCAGGTTCAGTACGTGTGGCTGGCGTGGAGGTGGTGGTGTGCACTCTGGGCTGCTGGACGACTGTGGGGTATTCCTGACTGCTGCGTCTGGCCACGGGGACCGATCCTGCGGCCTCTGATCGCCACGTGGGGCGCGCTGTCCCGAGCTGCCGCCCGGACCCTGAGGCCTGTTTGCTGAAGTGTTTGAGGCCGCGATTTCTTCACTACCTGTGCCGGAGGTGAGGGGTTTTTGGTTCTTGTGGGACTGCTTCCGCCCCTGTGGCCCATCCTCTGTCCCGCGCCGGCGCCTGCTGCATCGGACATCTCGCCCATCCGGTGTGAGGATGTCGACCGTGCCCCCGGTTGAGGCGTTCATAGTGGACGGCCCGCCATCCGCCCAGGTGGCTAAGTGGAAAGAGTGGCTGGAGCGTCTGGAGAACTATTATGCCGCAGTCGGCCTCAAGCCCGAACGACATCGGCCCATGCTACTGCATCTAGGTGGTGCGGCCATTCACCGGCTAGCCAAATCTGTGGTGGAAGTGGGCCCTCCGTACACCTACGCTACGCTCAAGGCTGCTCTGACCGCGCATTTTGAACCCCTAGCCAATCCAGATTACGAACGTTTCCTCCTACGTCAAGCTAGGCAACTACCGGAGGAATCGGTTGACACTTTCTATGCTCGGTTGAAGGAGCTGGCGAGCACCTGTACCCTCCCGGACACCGACGACGAGCTGCGGGCCCAGTTCATCCAGGGCTGCTCGTCCGTCAAGTTGAGGGAAAGGATCCTTGAACTGCCCGGCATCTCCATGGCTGACATGCTTACCATGGGCCGGTCTAAAGAATTGTCCAAAGTGCGTGCCGCACATATGGAGACAGCCCTTCAGCGTCAAGTGAAGACGGAGCCAGTGAACGCGGTGGTGGCGACGACCTCGAAGAAAGCAAATTCGAAGAGAACGGAGCAAAGCAAACCACCATCATCGTCTCGTTCCTGCTACATGTGTGGAGGACCGTACCCGCACCAAGGTCAATGCCCTGCACAGGGAAAAAAGGTGTACGGCGTGTCGTCGTCTAAACCATCTGGCCAAAGTATGCCGCTCAGCGGGACGTCAACGCCAAAGTCGGCAGATCAATGCGGTGGAGGCCCTTTTACAGGAGGCTGAGGAAGATGATATGGACGACGATGAAGACGAGGGCACGGTCCATGTCATTCACGCCCTGCAACCGGACGGATGTCCGAGGCGAAGGGCCCCAAAGTGTCACGTCACGATTGCTGGACACCTGACGCCGGTGCTGATTGATACAGGCGCGTCCATAAACATAATGGCCCAGTCCATGCTGAGATCCTTCCCGGTACAACCCGTCCTAAAGCCCACGTCCATACAGGTGTATGCCTATGGCTCCGGCACACCGCTCACGGTACTAGGCGTTTTCACCACCGACATCGCCCATGAGGCTCACTCCGTTCGCACCAAAGTGTACGTCACCAAGGAGGGTGCGGGAATGCTGCTGGGCTGTCGTACGGCGGAACATTTGCAACTAGTGGTGTTTGCCTTCGCTGTGCACCTGGAAGATATTGAGTCACTGGTGGACGAGTTTCGAAACCTGTTTGACGGAATAGGATGTTTAAAGAACCACATGGTACGGCTACACGTGGACCAATCAGTGCAACCGGTTGCTCTCAAGCACCGGAGAGTAGCGTTCCATCTGCGGCCGAAGGTAGAGGAAGAACTGAGAAAGTTGGAGGCCGCTGACATCATTGAGCGAGTGGAAGGCCCGACACCATGGGTCTCCCCCATAGTGATAGCCCGAAAACCGAAACAACCAGGTGAAGTCCGAATATGTGTGGACATGCGTTTGCCGAATCGTGCTATCAAGCGGGAACGCCATCTGACACCCACGGTCGACGACATCGTTGCGGAGGTCAGCGGATCGCACTGGTTCTCGAAGATGGACCTCCGGGCAGGCTACCATCAACTCCTGCTGGATCACGAGTCAAGGGCCATAACCACTTTCTCCACCCATGTGGGACTGCGCCGCTACAAGCGCCTCAGTTTTGGGGTGTCCAGCGCGGCGGAAGTGTTTCAGGACACCATCAGGAGTGTATTGGCTGGCCTCAGTGGGGTTATAAACGTCAGCGATGACATCCTGGTACATGCACCGACTCTGGAGGAACACATGACCCGCCTACGTTGCGTATTCCGGAGGCTTCAGGACAGTGGCCTGACGCTACATCGTGAAAAGTGCGAATTCCTCAAAAAGGAGATAGCGTTTTTTGGATATCACTTCTCACAACAGGGGGTGTCGCCCGACCCCGCAAAGGTCCGTGACATCCAGACGGCCCCTGCCCCGACCACAGTCACCGGAGTGAGGAGCTTTCTGGGCATGGTCACCTACTGTGGTCGGTTCATCCGGAATCTCACGAACCTCACGGCACCCCTCCGGGACCTCACAAAGAGCGCTGCCACGTGGGAATGGGGCCCCGCTCAAGAGGATGCTTTTCAGGCCACCAAGAACGCCTTGTCTGCTGAAACCACTTTAGCGTACTTTGACCCCGCCCGGGAGTCTGAACTGTCGGTGGATGCCAGTCCAATTGGGTTGGGTGCCGTTCTGTCCCAGAAGCAACTGGACGGTGAGTGGGCCCCGATAGCCTACGCGAGCAGGGCTCTGACGGAAACAGAACAACGGTACTCCCACATCGAAAAAGAGGCGATTGCAATACACTGGGGGTGTCGCCACTTCCACCTCTACTTGTATGGACAGCCTTTCACAGTTCACACTGACCACAAACCGCTGATTCCTCTCTTCATGGGCGTGTCGTCAAAACCACCCCCAAGGATTGAGAAATGGATCCTGCAGCTGCAAGAGTACCAATTCACCGTCGTCTACCGCCCCGGGGCACAAAATCCAGCGGACTTCCTGTCCAGACACGCCCGGCCGGTCACCCGAGAAGAAGAGTCGGAGGCTCGCGAGACGGAGGAGTACGTCAGGTTGGTGGTGGAACGCTCTCGCCCTCTGCCCATCCGGCTAGAGGACATCCTGGAGGCGACCAAACGAGATGATTGTTGGGAGAGGGTGATCTCAGCGGTTGGATCTGGAAGGTGGCATTCCCTGCTGGAGGACCTGACACACCGTACAGTTGATGCACAAGTGGCGTTGAGAGCTCTTCACAACGTCCGGTCCGAATTGGTTGTGTCCCCCGAGGGATGCCTGATGAGAGGCACGCGCCTAGTCATCCCCAGGTCACTACAGCAGCGGGTGGTGGATCTTGCTCACAACGCGCACCAAGGGGTGGTTAAGACCAAATCACGCCTGAGGAGCAAAGTGTGGTTCCCGGACTTGGACAGTGTGGTGGAGAGAACAGTCCGGTCCTGTGCGCTCTGCCAAGCGGCGGGGCCCGCTGATCCGCCTGCCCCAATCCTGACGGAGGACATACCTCCTCACCCGTGGAACCGGGTGAGTGCAGACTTTGGGAGCCTACCAGATGGCCGACACATGCTTGTCGTCATTGACGATTTTTCAAAATACCCCGAGGTTGAGATAATGGACTCCATTACTGCAAGCCACACCATACCTCGGTTCGAGAAAATCATGGCCAGCCACGGGTTAATCAAGGAGCTCCGCACAGATAATGGTCCAACTTTCGCCAGCCATGAGTTCTCTGAATACCTCAAGTCAAGAGGTGTCCGACATGTAAAAATCACGCCCCGGTGGCCCCAGGCTAATGGTGAAGCGGAGCGCTTTATGCGCACCTTGAACAAAGTACTCCGGATAGCAGTATCTCGAGAACAGAACATGGAGTGTGCCCTGTACAACTTCATAAAAGAATATCGACTGACACCTCACTCGACCACCATGGCCAGCCCTGGGTCCTTGTGTAACCAACGGATGCTGAATGATGTGTTTCCTCAGGTGACAACATCCTCGCCTGCATATCGTCAAGTGTCCAAACGCCTCCGACAGAGGCGGGCCAAGAATGACCGAATGTCCAAGAGGCGCCATGCCAGAAGCAGCGCGTTGGTGGCCGGTGATGTGGTGCTGGTGAAAAACCGACATCCCCGAGGGAAGTTCTCCCTTCCTTTTGAACCCGAGCCCTGGGTGGTCCAGGCAGTAAAGGGCACGATGGTCACTGCCCAGAGGGGTCGTGAGACAGTCACCAGGAACGTTTCCCAGTTCAAAAAGTACCAATGCCCTGCACAACCAAGTGAGGTGGGGCCAGAGTTTGAGGATGGCCAGGCAATGGGTGACGTCGTCAACGAGGGGAATGGCTCACCCGGATCTGCTCCCCCAATGCCCGAGGCCGCAGTGGAACATTTGCCCGGGGCAGCCGGAGCTGAAGGCAGTGGAGCTGGGAGCGAAGGGCGAGGTGGTCACCGATACCATCTCCGAGCCAACCCGGCGGTGTCGTCTCGACTGAAAGGTTTTGTGATGGACTGAGGAAAAGAAATGCAATGGTTTTCCTCGTTCTTCTTATCTCTCTCTCTCTCTCTCTCTCTCTCTCTCTCTCTCTCTCTCTCCCTCTCTCTCTCTCTCTCTCACTCTCTTTCTCCCTCTTCCTCCATCTCTCTCGTGCGTCCATACTGTCTGTTTTTGTTTGCCATGATAAAGGAGGAATGTTATGTTTGAGGGGAACACCCCCATGCCCATGGAGTGGGTGGTCTAGCCTGTGACCCGGAAGAGGTCAGGGAAATAAATGGGGGCTGGACCGGATGATCCGGGTCAGTGCACCGTAGCACATACACTGCGTAGGTCTGAGTTATTTCCTCTCCCCGAGTCTGGAGATTGTGCCGTCCGCCTACCTGAGCGCTGGTATCCCCTGGGCCCCTTAGCACACAACAGTGACTGTAACAAAGGTTTAAGTAGGATATTGAGCGCAGTTTCACACTTTAGCGCCCTGGGTTTCCTGAAGCTAGCTATTGTTTGCTTTATTGTGAGCTGTTGAAAAGCAAGTCTGGTATTGCGGTTTTCAGAAGAGACTCGCGGCCTCCCCCCACCTCGCTGTCTGCGCCTTTCCTCCCTCTGCCAGCCCCCTGAGCATTGGTATCATATTGCACAGCGTCTCTGGTTGCTTACGTCACACACAGCACAACAGCTTTGAGAAACCGCGTTTCCTTTTATCCTGTGACCTGTCTACAGAAAAGGCTTTTTTCACGTCTAATTCTATCAACGGATGTGAATGCCAGCCCTCCCCCCTTTCCTGCCCTTAAAACGAAAATACGGGACTCTAGTATTTTATTTTCGTGACTTCTATTGATGAGTCACGAGAAGCGTCAGGAAGCTGCCTCGATGTCCCTGCGGATGTCATCGAAACACTAGAAAGAGTACAGGGGGGGGGGGGGGGGGGGGGGTCACCATCTGGGTCCGGAGGTTTTGCACAGAAACAACAAGGAAATGAATGCTTTGTTACAGATAATTAGGTACGTTATACGGCTGCGGGTCTGGTCAATGAGCTGTCTAGTTTATTTGGCTCGCGCGTAGCCCAGCAGCATCGTATGCGTTATTCATTGGTCCAGCTCCGGAGCCCCGATATCCATGTCTTGGGTCACCTGGGTAGGGGTTATGGGGTTCGTTTTGTTAGCTGTGCACGTTTGCCCGATGGGCCGGGTGATGGTAATGGGAGAATGCTGCTGTGGCAAGCTGACATCCCCATACGTTGAACATCTGTACAACGTTGCCTGTGGAAGGTCTTCTGTGTAATATCTTATATAAGATTATGGACTGTGTTGTTTTTTAACATACCATGTTGCACATTCCCCAGTGCAATACGTTGACGACTGTACATTTTAACATGCAATCATCGGTCGCTTCCTCTATATGCTGCACATTTAAAAATGGAACCTGCAGCTCTTTTAATACCATCATTCACAATAACACCATGTCCATCCTATTAGTGACGCAAATTATTACCTTACTCTAATTTGAGTAGAATTTACTTAATTTAAACATAGAACTAAGCAGCGGCACTTCCATATCTTCTGTGTTTAACAGGGCCTTCCCTACCTCTGAAGCTTTATGGCAGCATAAGCGTTATACAAAAAACGATATAATAGGACATAAACACGTTCAGTTATACGGAGGTTAAAAGTGGGAAGACATCTTGTGATATTTTGTTGTGTGACCAGAAAATATAAGCAGGATAATTTGCACCATACACGTCTTCCACTGCTCTCCAGAATGTTACAGAGGGATTCACCCCAGAATGTGACCAGAAAATATAAGCAGGATAATTTGCACCATACACGTCTTCCACTGCTCTCCAGAATGTTACAGAGGGATTCACCCCAGAATGTGACCAGAAAATATAAGCAGGATAATTTGCACCATACACGTCTTCCACTGCTCTCCAGAATGTTACAGAGGGATTCACCCCAGAATGTGACCAGAAAATATAAGCAGGATAATTTGCACCATACACGTCTTCCACTTCTCTCCAGAATGTTACAGAGGGATTCACCCCAGAATCACTGCACGTGCAAAACTGAGTACATGAGAGCAAGAACCGAGTTTAATTTTCACCCTCTCAGATACGGACTTGAGCACCGCTATCACTGGAGTGACTGCCACTGTGAAAACAATACCAAGGGTGCTAATATAACTAATCTTAATCATATACAGTTTTGAAGAGACAAACTGATATGTTTGCTTCTGGAACTGCCTAAGGTCTGTGAATCAGAGGCGTAACTTAGGGTTGGTTCAAGGGCCGAGCTCAGCCCAGAACCGCATACCCAGAATGGTGCCCGAGTCAGCCATCTTTTAGGGTCCAACTTAAGGGGTGTAATTCCACACCACTACAGGAAATAGAAGGCTTTGGCAGTTCTCCCATTCAAACAAATAAGGAAATGTGATCTGATATTTCAATTTGGGCTCCGTATGTGAACCCTGAGGGAACTTGTTCAGGAAGGTCAAACGGCGACAATGAGGGCCTTTCACCCATATGGTCCTGAGGCTTATCCAACTTTTAGACACAAAACAGAATACAAAGAACAGCCCTTAAGCACGTGGGTTTGGAGCCAGATTGGTCCAAGGCTTACTCTTGTGTGGGGTAAAGACTCAGAACTCAATCAAGAAAATAATAAAAGTTCAAAACGCATTGTCCAGTCAGTACTTCTACTTGAAATTCTGCTCCACAATATTAACACTTCTCTAGGACTATTGTAAACCCACCACTATGGCTATGGAAAGATTATGTAGAAATTACAGTCACAATTGTGCAAGTGCCTATTGTGGCCCCCGCAATGTCTTAATTAGGTACTGTACCATTAGGAAGCCCAATATGGGCTTTGCCTATATGGTGGAACAGAGGCTGTGCTCCGTTCCTGCGGGTGGTGTCAGCGCACCTAGCACAGGGGGAGACCGCAATGACTCTGCACCTGCTCTATCGACGCTCCAATGTCTCCAGTCCACGTCACTGAGAAGAGGATGTGGGGTTACGGTCAGAGCTGCCCACTTTGGAACAAGGGCACCACGTTTGCGTCCTTGCATCTACTCAGCATCCTCTGATTCTGGGCAGATCACATAATCATCCAGTGGCCAAAAAATGAATATGGCCTCGTGTAATATAACTGGTGCTCAAGTAAAGTGCCCCAATACCTTTGGATCAAGTTTACACTTTATTAAAAAAAAAATGCAAATTGCCACATAAGCATGCAACTTCGAATCTGATTGGACAGCGCTCTGTAGATCGAGGTAACGGAAGATGCGACTCTACTGCCTGGGAGTGGAGGAAAAAGGTTGTTTTGTGGATCTTCCTCTGGCCTAAACTCAATCCTACCACTTAAATCATCAAAGTATGTTAGGATCATTCATAGCTGCAAGCCTTCCAAGCTGGCACTTTGCTGTCTTGAGGTAAAATCGCCAACTGCAGCTGCGATTCTTTTTAGCCCATGTTTGATAGATTTTTTTTTTTAAATCGTATGCACAATGTATTGTGAATTGGTCAGGTTTTATGACACAATTATGAATGTATTGATAATTTTTTTAAATAATATTTGTGGTACAAATCTTAAATATTGTGTAAAGTGAAGATGTTTTGATTGCAATGATTTTTATTAATCAAGCAATAAAGATCTTATCACCACTTTAAAAAAAAGATTCTTTTTAACAACAACAGTGGGAGACACTGTCTGAGCTGATCTTTCCTTCAGAGTCACAGACAATGTCAACAGTCACCTTCTGCAGTTCTCCAGAGACCATCAAGGGAGAACCTCTAAGAACCCGTAAGCATGTACAGACTCAGGGAGTAGATTATTTCCCTTGAAGTACACAGCACAGGGAACCAGGGTCACAAGACATAATCTTAAGGCCTGGAGGTGCAGTTCCTTCTGTAGGCTACAGCTGACCAACTTCAATTCCTCTAGCACAGCTTCTCGACTCTCCTGCTTCTCTTGCACCATGTTTATACTCCGTTAGCAGAAAAAGATTGTGGGTCCCACAGGACCAGGTAGGGCACTGTTTTCAAGCAGAGGTTGCTTTTTGCCTATTCCTTTAGGACTCGTCAAGCCAGAGTTTATCCTCTGGTGTCAGGAGGACAGATGGGTGGGCCTTGGAACTGCATGTCTGGGAAACCCAAAACAAAGGCGCAACAGAGGGAGACGCTTCCTTCCTCACTTAGGTAACTCATAACCTTTTGAAGTTCACACTTCTGAAGAAGAATGGAAGGGGGCAATGACCGTCTCTACACTTCAAAGGGGCCCTCTCTAACCAGTCCTCCACACCATAGTGTCTAGTCCATGTCAATGTACTTCAAAAAAGCTTTGAAGGAGTCCTGTAATTCACATTACTGTCTGGAAGGCTCCGCACCACCTATAAATTGTGTACCACTCATACACAGTTAACTAGATGTATTCCTCGGTTTAACGAGAACATAAACGCACACACATAGTGCAAATCTACATAAGACATCCATGTCCCACATGGGTGGAGCGAAGAACCTGGCCTGGCAGATGATTAAAATCAGGCGACACAAACTCACCCCGTGCAGGCAACAGATACAAAAATAACTGGTTTGCAGGTAATCAGTGAGTGTCACCAATGTCAGCTTCTGCAGCCCCCGAGGCCCCCACCGCGGCGAATGCAGGGTACTCACGTTCACAAAAGTAGGGGTACACATGGCGTGCCTCCTCTAGTGTTACAGGCACTTAGTGATTCAATGCAACGAGCAAATGCTTCAGTGGGTGAGTGAGGAGTCAGTGGGGTTTGCCACCAATGTGCAGTTTCTTAATGATTCTCTAAAGGGCTTTAAGTGGGCCGGGTCCAAGCAGGTGCTGAGACGGGTCCCCCTATTGGGCTCTTCATTTTTGCCCTCACGATAAAGGTGAAAAAGAATCTTAACTATGCACCAGTACCACCCATCACTGCTTTTGAGGTAACTTAACAGAGACTCGTTATAGTTCTTTCATAGTCGCAGCATATCAGAACTGAAGCATTTCCAATATTATATACAACGAATCCGTAGTTGGTGCTTATTTATCCTATGTAACTAATACCCATTGTCAAAGCCAATAGCTCTGGCTTGTTGTAGGTGTAATGTCACTAGTTATAGTATATATCTGGATGCAATGACAGAAGCAGCAAAATACAAGTCTGTTGCCACACTATGATAAGCACAGATTTTTGGCTTATGCGTTTAAGCCACGCCCGTAATTAAATCGGTCGCTTCCTTTGAGAGATCCCCTCTCCCCCTCTATTACAGATCCAGGCCCCCCTCTAGTTTTTTCGTCCCACCTAAAGCCCTGAATCTATACTTTTTTTCTCGGCGTTCGTACAATATTCCAAAGCGTTCTGGGCTGTCGCAACTCAAGGTATGAGTATATAAATAAGGCTACACTTACTTAACTTGTATTCCACTGAGCTGGTCGATATCTTTAACTAACTGTTAAATTGAAAAGCAACCAAAACGACAATTATTGTTCGCCTTTCTAAGAAAAAGCTTTCAAATAGGATTTTAATTCTAAACAAGGCTCATTCTAAACCGCAGCTGCCTCGACACAAAAAAGCAGATATCCGTTTGCCCTTCCAGTGTCTCAAATCATAAATAAATGGACTTGCAATATATACCATTTATACATAAACACGTTAAGAGCACTTTGTAAACAAAATTGCCTTTTTTTGCACAGGACTCTAGAGTTTTTATTTAACAAGCTAAAGGGCTACTGGTTCTCGCAAGCCCCGAGCTGGTGGTTTTCTAAGACTGCGTTGGCAGGCGGCGCACTGCGCCTGTCAGTAAGTGGTGCACAACTCACGTGGGATCGTTTCCACATCGCTGCCGTTTGTGGAGGCCATGCTTGTTTCCGATCGGCCGTATGCTGGGCTCTGGCAGCCAGTTGCCGGCCTGGGCGGGAAAAACTGGGCAGATTGTGGACCGCACACGGCCTGGGTCCTCTTGGTTGTTGTACAGCCGCTCCTGTCTGCCTCCCTCTCCCCGTACAACAGGGAGAGTAAACAGCGCCCATGTCATTTCCCCTGCGAGGAGGAGGGGCTCCGGTTCCCAGACAGCTGCACAGCGAGGTTTATGTTTTTTTTAAAGCAATGAACTGATGCTGTCTCAAGTGTTAGCCAAGACACAGCCCCACTCTTTTAATGCGAGTATTGACATCGCGCTTTGTGGCAAGCCGCCCCCCTGCTGTAGAATATTACCGAAATGAGCTGCGCGCCCTGTCTCTTACTAAAGCTTTGTATAGACGGTTTATTTAACAGGTCCACAGAACAACGTAATATCGACGTTTCTTATTATTGGCAGAAAGACTAGTTTGTAGAACTTCTGCTACAGAACACTAGGCGATAGCCTCAGGTGAAAGCTATTTACCGGCTCCTGAGTAAATAGTGAGCCTTCACTGGTATTTATGCGGCTGCTGGCTAAATAGAAATTATTTACTGTTTGGTCAGCGGCTTTAGAAATATCAGAGAACTTTACTATTTCCCCTGCTTCTCGCTAAAAGTGTCTGCACTGTTTGGCCTGCGGCTTTCCAAATAGCAAGGAATCTTCACTATTGACCCGGCCACTGGCTAAATAGCGTAGATGATCTATTGCTCTGGCAGCCATGCAAATAGCAAAGAAACTTTACAGTTTACCTGGCCTTTGGCTAACTAACAGACATTATGTCCCGTGTGACCAGTAAAAGAAACAATTGATGGACGGAATGCTAGACAATGCAAACATTAACCCCCTGCCACAAGGATCTGGGTTTGATCCATCGTTCTTTTGCCAACCACACCACCACAGTTTGGACCCATCCATATGCAAATCGGTCTTGACCCTGTGCCTCATGGGAACAGCCCAGCCCGAACTGCCAAGCCAGGCCCTCCCTGGACCAGAAACAAGCCTCCTGAGACCTGTTTCAGGGCATCACCTTTCATCAGCTATGTGTGACCAGTAGTCAAAGAAATAGCAAATACATTTCATTCTTTACGCGGTTCCTGGCAAAAAACAGACGTTATGTACAATTCTCCCAGTAGCCATGCAAATAGCAAATAAACTTCATTATTGACCTGGTTGCTGGGTAAACATCAGAAATAATGTTTTATCTGGCCGGTAACCTTGCAAATAGCAAAGAAACATCATTATTTATATCTGGCCAATGACTAAATAGCAGAAATTATATACTCTTTGTCCAACAGCCATCAAATACAAAAGAAACATCAATATTGACGCGGTGGCTGGCTAAATAGCAGATGTATGCACAACTTGGCCACTAGCCATGCAAATAGCAGATGTACTTCACTATTTACCCTGCTGTTGTCTAGACATTTTACATTTTATATTATTATTCCTTATTCAGATTTCAACAAGCACTTACCACCAGGTAGAGCTTCAAATAAGGAGTGACTACACTTGGCTTCAATCTACCTATGCAAGTTAGGGTCCAAATGTATTAGTATTCAATTTACAAAAAGTGGTCAAAAATTGCATACATTTTTTTTTGCAAATGAAATAGTATTTTGCAAACCGACCTAAGGACCTATGCTCATCCTCGACCTCCCAAGAAGAGCCCACATCACCCCCCACCTCAAAGCGCTCCACTAGCTCCGCGTCCAAAAAATGTGCCAGTTCAAACTACTGACTCACACCTACAAAGCCCTGTACAACAAAGGACCAGCCTACCGCAACCACAGACTGAACTTCCAACAACCTGGCAGATAATTACGCTCCACCTTCCTCGCCCACACGCCCCGCTTTCACAAAAGAGGTAGCGGTCACCGCACCTTCTCCTACCTGGCCGCAAAGACCTGGAATGGCCTTCTACTCCACCTCCGGACTGCACCCACCCTACAGAAGTTTAGAGATGGCCTAAAAACCTGGATGTTCGACTGACAACTCCAGCAGCAGTCCCTCCAGTGTCTGGATACCCTCGCGGTGATAAGCAGCGCTCTACACATTGTTGATTGATGTACTGTTAGGTCAGCTCTCAAAATACTGAATCACCAGCTTTGAAGAACAACATGCCTTATTAGTATTCATTAGGAATGAGGCAATGTGATTGGTTGTAATTGCAGGGATGGTGGCTTGCAAGGGACAGTTCCCTCTCCATCTCCGCGGCATAGTAGAGACATACAAAGAATGAGGTGGGTGGCAAAGAAGAATGGTCCTAAAGCAATTACATTGCTTGCATATCTTATCATGACTGACTTAGCTTCTACCTGGGTTCCCAGTTACTTTTCCCTTAATATGACTGTCAATATTATGGTAATAAAACATTGAAACCAATGTATAAAAAAAGGTTGAAACTATAGTGACTGCTGTCCAAGTTTTATCCAATTTGTATAGCTTTTTCAACTTGACTTCTTGTGTGAGGACATTGGTAGCAGCAACATATTTCATGAGGTATTCATACATTTAGATATAACATCACCAGGTCCTAAACAGATATTCTTCAAAAGTAGAAACGCACAGTTAAAAAAATATTAATATTTTTGTTGTGATTATTAATACTGTAATTACAAACACATTGGACGTATGCAACATATAGGAATTTAAAGCAAATATATTCACATATCAAAGCAAGTTCTTATTGAAATTTCACAGACATCAAACATTCTGGCTATTTGTGAGAGAAAACTGTCAGAGCACAGGAGTTTAGCATTTAAAAATCAACCACCAGACAGTAACATATGGTCCAGACCTGAGCTTGTTTTAATAAACCGAACATACTTTAATCTAACAGCAAAATGAAATACTGCACAGTTCAAACAGGAATAAAGTTACTGGGTTGTCTTCTCATTTACAAGTCTGAGTGAAGTTTTATACCCCTACAGCGCCCTCTCCCAGCTCTAGGAGTTCTCCTCATTTCTAAGCCCCTCCTATGAATTCTGGGCATGGCCATTGAATTTCTGGCTAATGCATAGACCAGTTAAACAGTTAATGCATAGACCAGTTAAACAAGTTCACACAGTAAAAGTCTGCTGTTTTTATTGACAGAACTGCCTCTATGTGTTCAATCTCTCGGTTTTCTTGCTAGACCACGGTTTAGCAGCTGAATGAAGACCTAGCTCTTGTGGCATTGGCGGGGCTATTCTGCCACCCTGCTCCTCCATCAGTGACTTTCTCCTCCATCAGTGACTTTGATGATGTGGGACGACAAAGGCAGTTATACTCAGCACAGGGGCTGCTGGGCTGGGTTAACATGGTAGGCCTTTATAGAACATGCGTGTCTTTAGCAGGTTCAGCCTTTCAGACTGGTTGCAGATGGTGCTTAGTTTCAGCAGCTTTAGCTCCCGGGCTGGAGATCCAGCAAATGTCCATCTTCAGCAATTACCGCCTCCGAAGACAGAGCAGGCCTTTTGCATTGATGGCGACAGTGACACCTCTTCCGTGGGAGCCCTAGAGTCTTGCAGCGGTACACCAATATCTCATCACATGGGATGGATGCCAGACGAAACAATGTTGCGCTTTAGTCTAATGTTTTGATTCAGTTCACTATTTTAACCATTCAAGGAAACCCGGAGACCATTCACAATATGTGTCGACTCCTGCCTTAATTCTCACCTGGCTGCTTCTCAAGCCAGGAGCGTGCTGGACTTATCCCCCTGGACATCTCTCTTAGTACAGGGCCAGGCAATCTCCTTCCCTCTCTGAGTAGGCGGGCAGACATGTTTCTTTGCAGTAAACAATCCATCAGCTCATCAGCAAGAAGTGCAGGCTCAGGTGATGTCCCTCTGCCTCTGGGAGAATGGCTCTCATGCAGATCTCTACCCTGGGCACACAACAGCTTTCCAAGCACTCTTCAGAGTACTCAACTTCTTTGGCCATGAAGAACCTGAAACTTGAACAAAGTGGAGTAGTTTGGGTCCCTCTAACAAGTGTCAAAGCAGGTCCTGCCCGATACAAGTCCTACCTTGTAAAGGCAACAAAGGGGCGAGGCATTGCATATAGACAGCAGTTTTACAGTGAAATCCAAGAGCAGACACCACCGGCAGCTTTAGTTTAACAACCCAGAACTGGATTGTTATGGTCAACACCCATGGGTGGGACGACAGTGTCTGAAACATCAAGAGGAAGGCAACCCTGATTCCATTGCGGGCTACACAAGGGTTGACATAGTGGACCACAGCCATCCACAAGTAAACCACCTTTTCAGAAGCCCATAGATGACCATTGCCTCTTCTTTCTCTTAGAACAGGTAAGGCTTTTCTTAGCAAGATTATGGAAAGAAGGTTCTGGAGGAGTCAACTACTCCTCACCACATGGTCAACTCATGGATTTGTTCTTCTTTACTAGCAATAAATGGGACTATAATTAAATGAACTGAATGTTATTGGAATATGAAGGAATATCCCCAGTAAATCACAGAAAGACAAATAAACATGAAAGACATAGAACAAAAGAAACGAACAGAGATATTTTATTCATTAACTGACTTTATTATATTATAGGGAATAATGCACTGTGAATAAACAGAGACTTTCTGTTACCTCCATCTGTTGACCTATGGATCAATCATTTCACAGTTCTACTTTTATACACATTTTCGATACAGAAGATATGCATCCACTGTCTAAGGTTTCAGAATTGATTTGGGGTGATTCTCCGCCAAATGTTATTTTCTGCCTGTACCTCAAACACAGCTTTTATGCTGTGATGACTCTCACAGCAGTAGCAGGGGTGCTGGCTCCAAGCAAAATAATCCAAATCAAGGACACAATGAAGTATGAAATCTCGTACCTAGCTGACATTAGTCTTCTGGAAAGAGTCATCAGACACAGATAAAAAGCCAGGCCACCATGGAAACATTTTTTGCCTTTAACAAGAGAAATTTCGTAATTATCCCTCACTCCTGCCATCTACCATATATTGTTGCTCAGAAAGAACTAGTCAGCATCCCTTTGCTAAAAAAGACTTCACTGAGTCTCTGTGGGTAGCCTTTTCTTCATCCTGCCGCACTTCAGTGTCTGGGTGTCCACCCTCCAACCCAGGCATGACGTCAATACACTTCCAATGTCTGGATAGCTGTATCTACTCTCCATCATGTGTTATGCGAAACCAGGGACCGCCAAAAATGCATTCCACTGGTCCCAGCTCTCAAACCTTGATCACATGAAGTCCATTTATACACACTTGGTACACATCCACAGCACATACATGCACATGGAATGTCAGCGCAAAGGCCTGGGAGTCACACAGACTACCAGTCTCTTTGCTGACCTATTAAATATGTATCTACACCACCTTTCTTCTAGCTTTTAGAATTCTGAAGACTACTCATCTGGTGCATAAGCTATCAGTGCTGGCCTTGGTTACCCAGCTCTATCAGAGCTGGGAATCAGAGGCCTTTTTTACTTATTGGCTCTGTGGACCTTCTGAAATGATCTATCAGAAGCCTCCTTCACTCATCTTTCGTTGATTGGAGCCTTTTTATGATCCTGAGTTCCCCTTTTCTGCTTGCCATAGCCCTTTGACTCCCCTTTGTTAGCTATTAACCATTTTTGCTAACTCCAGTCCTCTGAGTTTCTCAAACCCTTTGTGCTATCCTTCACAGACCACACTCCTTTTCACCAATCCACCTTAATACAGTCTGCCAAGTTTCAGTTTTTCTGCCCCTCTGATCTACCCTCAGACGACTGTGGCAGCACCAGACAGTGTCTGCTATCCCCTAGAGGTAAAAGTTAAACTGTCCTGGCTTTTTATTCACTTTGCATGGTTTAATTTTTGGGCAAACACTAACCACTTTTATAATTAGGCTGAGAAGGGTGGGGGTTTCTAGGAGGTGACAGCATAAGAACCACAAATAATAACCACAAATAAGAACTGTTTACAAAAGGGATATCCTTATACATGTGGCCTAGAACAAGATAGGTCTCCTCATCCTTCCTGTCTTCTTCGTTCTCCTCCTGCTTCTTCTATGCCTTCTGGTGTTGGTCCTCCTCCTCGTCCTGTTCTACGTCCTCCTTTTCTGGATTGTTTTGGTCCTCTTCGTTCTTATCCGGGTCCTGTCCGGACTAGCTCTGGTCACTCTGGTACTGATTTCCTGAATCTGGTGCTCCAGATTCTACTCAACCTTGGCCCTGTTCCTAGCTCTTCCTTGTACTGGCCTCCCGATTCTGGTTCTACTGATCCTCCCCACTCGGATCCTGCTAGTCTGCCGGTCCTACTAAACCTGGCCATGTCTCTGTTGTCTTAGTTTTCCTATGTCTGGCCCTCCTAGATTGTGTCATCCTGGTCCTTGGTCCACATGGTACTTCGCCCACTGGTCCTGGTCCTCCTTATTAGACCTTCTTGGGCTAAGCATGGTTATTTTAATTTTACTCTGGTCCCACTGGTCCTCGTGGTTATGGTTGTCCTGCTTTCCCCCGATCCTAGCTAGCTGGTCCTCCTGTTCAACTTGGTGCTTAGGTCCTGGTCTCCTTGGTTCTGCATGCCAGTCCACTTAACCCGGTTCCTAGACCTGTTTATCCTGTTCATCCAGTCCACCTAATCCTCCTCCATGTGCTCCGTGGTCCTAATGGCCCTAGTCCACCTGCTTCAGATCTGACTAGTTCTCCTGGTCCTCTTACAAATCTTGTAATGATACACTTGGCCGTAGTTCTCCTGCTCATTTTCATCCGAGATCTGCAACACATCCACTTAGTCCTGATCTTCCCTTTTCATGTTATCCTGTTCTTAGCCAACCGGCTTAGTCATCCTGCTTCCTGTCTTTCTGGCCTCCCTTGCCCTGGTCCTCCTATTCCTCTTCCTTGTCCTGATATGCCAGGTCACGATCCTCCTGGGCCAGTGTGTTGATTTCCCAGGTCCCCTTAGTTGTTGTCTCACTGGTCTTCCTTGTCATGGCCCTCTAAACTCTTGTCCTGCTGCCTCTGGTTGCCTGAGCATCTGCTGTTGATTCTCTAGGTCCTGTTCTCCTTGTCTTTCTCACTCTCGGTCTGGTTTTCCTGGTATTCCTAGTCCTTGCAGTCCAGATTCTCTTCCTGGTTTGCACCCTATAGACGTAATGCTCTTGCTTCTGGTCCTCCTTGTTTGCCGTTTTAAGCTTAATCCTCCAGTTCCTGGTCCTCCTGGACCTCGTGGTCCTTCCAGGACCCCTTCCCCTCTCTCTTCTTGACCCTCGCCCCTTGACCTGATCCTTCTGATCCTCCTCACCCTGTTCATCCGAATCCTGGTACAACAGCTCCTGTTCCTGTTTGTCCCCTCGGTCCATCTGGTCTCTTGTGTCCTGGTCCTCTTAAGCCTTACCCTCTTAGCCCTTGTCATCCTGGTTTAGATTATCCTGTTCCTGTGTCTTGTCCTCATGCTTCTTCTGGCACTGCTCTGGACTCTATTGGTCCTTGTTCTCTTTGTTTGGGTCCTTCTGAGACAGGTAATTTTGATCCTGGTCCTCCCGACCAAGCAGATCCAGCACCTTGGGTACTTCTGGCTCTGGCTTTTCGGATCCTCCTCATCTTCCTCACCCTTGTCCTGCTACCCTCAGGTTCTGGTCTTTCTGCCTCACTTGGAACTCTGGGCTCTGGTCCTAAGGTCACAGCCCTTCTAGCACTCCTAGGCCTTTTCTCGGTCCTCTTGGTCCTGATTGTTCTAATCCTCCTTGCTCTGGTTTTGGCCCTCCTGTCTCTGGTACCCTTGGTACTGGCTCCTCCACCTCTTTGCTTATTCTTTAGATCCTACTGGCCAAAAGCCTTATGCTCCTTATCTTCCTAATCATCCTGAATCTGTTCCTGGTCCTCCTGGCTCTGGTCCTCCTTCTCCCCGTGGTCGGACACCAACTTTCCATGATCCTCCTTGTTTTGGCCCTTCCAGGGCAGCCATCCTGTTCCAAATCCTGCGACCTGGTCCTTATGACTGGAGGTCATCCTAGTCCTGATATCCCTGGTCCTGATCTTCCTCGTCCTCCTCAGCCGGGTCCTCCTGGTCCTGGTACTCAAGGTCCTGGCCATTTTTGCCTTGTTCCTCCCGGTCCACCTAGGCCTTTTTTTCCTGCTCCTCTTAGAGCTTATCTTTACGGCTTTGTTTGCCTGGAAACCTGGTCTCAATTCCCAGGTCCAACTGGCCATTGTCCTCTTATTCTTGTTTTTCATAGTCCTTGTCCTTCTTGTGATTCTGTGCTATTGTCCCTGATTCTCTGATTCAAGTCTTGATCTTCTTGGTCCTGTTCTATCCTATTATGGCGGTCATTATAAACCTTTTCCTTTGGTCATCCTGGCCCTTCTTGGCTCGTCCAGGCATGACCGATCCTGGCCCTGTTCCTTTCTGGTCCTCTTGAGCCTGGTTGACATGTCTTGGTTCTTCTCACTATGAATCTCCCAACCTTGGTATCACATGTCCTGGTCTTGCTAGTCCCTTTCATCTACCTGGGCTCTTCTGTCCTGGCTATCCTAGACTTTGTCCTCCTGGTTTCAGTTGTCTTCTCAGTAC
Source organism: Triturus cristatus (assembly GCF_964204655.1). Taxonomy (NCBI): domain Eukaryota; kingdom Metazoa; phylum Chordata; class Amphibia; order Caudata; family Salamandridae; genus Triturus; species Triturus cristatus. Next base: position 1,150,125,381 of record NC_140583.1, on the reverse strand, counting down.
TACTGATACTGCACCCATTGGTCCTGGCCATCATGATGCAGGTTCTCCTTTTTTGGTTCCTCCTTAGCCTGGTCATTTTTGTCCTGGTCCTCCTGGGCACCATTGTCATGTCCCCTTCATCTTCTTGATTCTGGTTGACCTTCGTACTGCTGATCTTCCTCACACTGGTCCAGCTAGCTGAAATGATAGCTTTTCCCCACTTGGTAATCCAAGCTCTCTTCCCCAGAATCTGATATTCATGGCCCTCTTAGCCTTGTTTTCAGTCTTCCTGGCCATCATCCTTTTAGTCCACCTAGTCTCCCTTTCTCTGGTCCTCTGGCTGCCCTTGATCCTGGTCCCCCTGGTCTCTCTAGTCCCTGTCCTGGCCACTGTCCCCCTGGTCGTGATCTTTAAATTCCTCCTCAATCTGATTCTAATCCCACTAACTATAGTCCTCTTGCTTCTTGTCCTCATAATTCTGCAATCACTTATCCTGGCCCACCACAGTCTATCTTTGCCCTTCCTAGTTTTGATGATCCAGAACTTCTTGTTCCGGCTAGCCTTAGAGCTTCCTTGCACTGTACCTCCTGGTCTGTAAGGGTGTCATTCCCATGTGCTCTTTTAACTGGTCCTCTGGATCCTGGGTTTCCTGTTTCACATGCTCCCGGTCCTGGGTCTTTTCATCCTCCTCACCCTAATTCTTGTCCCACAGTCGTCCTGGTCCTGCCTGTTCCTATTTCTTCTGCTCCTGCCTCTCTCTGGTTCTGGCACTCCTTTGTCTGTTCCCCCTTTATCAGGTCTTCTGGTCCTACTGCCCTTGGTGTCCCTAGCCCTCCTAGATCCCCAGTCTTGCCTTATCCTAGTCATTCTGGCCTCCTGGTTGGTCTGGTCCAACTTGGTCTTATCCACCTGACCATGGGACCCACTGTCATAGTGCCCCTAGTATTGGTCCACCTGCATCTCCCCTTCCTTATCCCTGGGGCACTGGTCCTCCTTCTGATGTTGCAGGTCACCCTGGTTCATATAGTCCTTGTTACCCTGGTTTAGAATTCCCCTTTGTCTAATCCTCATGTACCTTCTGATTCTGGTCCCACTGGGCCTGAACTTCCTGTTCATTTATATTCCTCTTGATCTTGCTGCTCTAGGGTCTCCTCGTCCTGTTAGCCCTGGTCCTTTCCTGTTGTGATCTTCCCAGTCCTGGGTCATTTGTTTCTGGCCCCTTGGTTCTCCTTGGTCTCATCTCTGTTGTCCTGGTCCTCCTGTCTCTGGCCCTTCATCCCAGTTTCCCCTTTGATCTGCCCACCTGGGTCTGCTACTCTTGGCCTTGGTCACCCTCTTCCTTCTGATCCTGATTGGTGTGGCCAAGCCCTCTTAGTCCTCCATGTTGTGGTGGTCCAGGACTTTCTGTTCCTTCTACTCCTAGTCCTTCTGTTTCTTTGGGCCCGTGTCCACTGGGCCTTGATCACGCTGGTCCAGGTCTTTCTGTTCCTACTCCTAGTCCTTCTGTTTCTTTGGGCCCTGATCCCCCTGTTCCACAGCCTCCTAATCCTTCTCACCCTGTGCCCAATACCCCTAGTTCTATTGTTCCATGTCCTGTTGCTCTTCATCTGTTTGTGTTAGACCTGGCCCATTTGATAGGTTTATGCCCAAACGTTTTGCCTTTTGTCTCCTATTTTTCTGACCCTGTTTTTATTCGCTATAGGATTCTTGGCACACTGCCACTGCTGATCTGTGCTAAAGAGCATATGCTCTCTGTATAAATTAGGACACTGATTCATTATCCTTGATTGGCATATTTGATTTACTGGTAAGTCCCTAGTAAAGTGCACAGTGTGTGCCAGGGCATGCAAATCAAATGTGTCTAGTGGGCTTGCAGCACTGGTTGTGCCACCCACATGAGTAGCCCTGTAAATGTGCCTCAGACCTACCATGTAGTGTCTGCGCACTCAGTGGTATTCTGCCATGTTGTCCTGGCAAGTACACTCACTTGCCAGGCCCAAACCTTCCTTTTCCTTACATGTAAGGCACCTCTAAGGTAGACCCAAGGTACCCCTATGGGCAGGGTGCTGTGTATGTGGAAGGTAGCACATGTACCGTTGTGTGTGACATGTCCTGATAGTGAAATACTGTTTATTTCGTTTTTCACTATGAAAAGGCTGTCTGTCTCATAGGCTTATCATTGGGGCTGCGCTGTAACATTTAAAATGTGTAGCTTTCCATAGGGAAAAGTTAGAAAAATTGAGTTTAGGCTCTAAACTCAGAATTTTTTAAAACACCTTTTGGTAAAGGTGTTTTTTATAATTCTGTGTTTGAAAATGCCACTTTTAGAAAGTGGGCATTTTCTTACTTTACCATTCTGTCTGTCTCTGGCTGTTTTTGTATTCAGTGTCTGGTGTTTGAGTGACAGGAGTTGGGGGGGATGCATTCACTCTAGACTGTCACTGGGGGGCTGAGGTGTGCCCTGCCTTGCCTGGGTGACTCATTGCTGGGCTGAATGGACCTGGTCTGCATTTAGGGTAGTGGGAGGAGTTTGCTTGCACCTTAATAAGCTGTGTCTCCTTTTTCACAATGCTGTCTACACCCCCTGTGGTCATGCTGCACCAGGGAGGGGAGTACTGGTTTGGACTGGTTTCAGAGACCCTTACAGCAAAGAGAACCATGACAAAATGGGGTGTAAGTATTACACCTACAAACCTAGGACTTTAGATTACTTCAGGGAACAAGAGGATACTGCCAAGAAAAAGTGCAGAAGAACTGTGTGAGGAGCGATGCCTTCTCTGTGTGGGGGGTGGGTTGGCCTGCAGTTGCTGCTTCTGTCTGTGTTGGAGGAAAAGGGCTGACTCTGTTTGCCCTGCTGTAGTATCCTGCTTATGAAGAATCTCCATGGGTTTGTGTGTGCAGCCTCCAGTTAGAAATCTCAGGGAGATAAAAGATTTCAAGAAAGATTACTTCTGGGCTAAGGAACCTGCCAGGAAGAAGAGCTGGAAGAGCCGTGAGGAGAAACTACTACTTTGCTGTGTCACCATATCGGGGTTACCTGCTTACCTGATTCTCAGAATCTGCCCGTTTGCAAATGGGAAAAACCTTTTTGGGATTTATCATCCCAAAAGGCCATCGCAAAATAGAGAATCGCAAAATTTGCGATTCTCTATTTTGCGAATGCAATTAAGGAATTGCAAATTGCGATTCCTTAAATGCAATTCTGGAAGCACCAGAAATTAGCTATTTGGCCTTAAGGAATTGCAAATTACCACCAACTTCAGGTTGATGGTAATTTGCGATTTTCTTTAAAAAAGCACCTTTTTGATTTTTTAAAAGTGCCATATGTTGCACATACATGCCCCTAGGGCATGTATATGCGCAAAATGTGCACACATGCATATTTCAGGGGTGCAACAGGGTGTTCTTTTGGCACACTTGCAACCTTGAAATTGCATTTTCAATTTGCTATTCTCTAATTGGTAATCGCAAATTGAGAATGTCTTCCTATTCATTCCTTTGGGCCTCCTAGCCCATAGGAATGCATGGTAAGATATTCCTTAATTGCGAATCTCAATTTGCAATTCGCAAATAAGGAATATGTAGGATTCGCAAAATTTTTAGCAAATCCTACATATATCGCATTTTGCGATTCTCTAATTGCGATTCGCTAAAAATCGTAATTTGAGAATCGCAAAACTCTTTTTTGATACATATGGCCCTTGGCTCTTTAGTCAGGGGTAGTATCATTGGCTGACCCTTTTCTTTAGTCTGCTGTTAGCGCCGGGACACCTCTGTGAAGGTAGCTGTGTGATTTATAAATTACTATTGTACAGTTTTGTATTGTACTGTGTGCTTTGCTGTGTTGGCCTGCATTTGCTGCTTCTGTCATGGGAAGGGAAAGACTGGACTGGGCTTTCTGCATCTTAAGTATCTCCAAGGCCTTGATGTAGAGCTTCCCTCCTGTTGGGAGTCTCAGGAATATCAAAGACTTTAACATCTTTTGGGTACCGGCTTCTGGAACTGGATGTTTCAGCTGCAACAGAGGAGAAAAAGTTACTTGACGCCATCAACGATGCCGCTTCTAGCTCCATGACCTGAAGGCACCGCAGAGGGCACCGCTACCCTGGTCTCACGACAACGCCTTCCATTGCTGCCACCTAGCCACTGCTTGCACCGTGACCTGTGGGCACCGCACTCTGCACCACCTCGCTTCAAACCGCCACCCTGGTATCCTCGATGCTTCCACAACGCCATCAGTGACGCTGCTGCCTGCACCGTGACCTCCGGACACCGCTCGTGGAGAACATGGAGAACATGGAATGCCATCCAACTTCGCACGGTAGCCCTGGTCTCACCGACGGCGACGTTCCAAGCTGACATCTATGCTGCTGCCTGCACCATGGTTTGATGACACCGCTCGTAGGTTACTCGACGCCCCGCCCCCTCCCACACCACAGTCTTGGCACACCGACGGCAGCGCCATCGACTCCACATCTTCCACCAATGTCACTGCTTGCACCGCGACCTGTGGGTGCCACAAAACTCAATGCCCCGTCTCACACCGCAGCCTTGAGTCTACTGACGACAGCACTTCAGCAACAATGATGCCGCTTCTTTCACCTTGACCTATCAGCACCGCAACGAACACCGCCCCACTTTGCACCGGAGCCCTGGTCTCACCGACAGAGCAGAGAGTACCACTGAGCCGCTGCCTGCACCGCAATCTGAGGGCACTACATGTTGCACCACTCTGCTTCACACCGCAGCCCTGTCGCCTGCGGATGCCGTCTCTCCTGACTTCAAACTCACAGAGTTTGACCTGCAATGCGTGCGACTTCAAGCGCCCGACGACTCTTGCACCGATGCCTGCCAACGCCGCTCCTACGGAGCTCAATGCTAGGTCGGACGCCCTACGTCTCCAAAGGTACTGTATTACATGCCTCCCCTATGCCGTAGCTGGCCCGCAACGCCGCTACCGACTGCAACTGTTGGATTTGTTGTTTTTTTTTGTAAATTTTTATTGAAATTATTAAAAAATACAAAATATGACAATAATGTGACACTATATGAGGGAAAAATATAGGTTAATAAAATTGCGTACATAAATCAAAAACATTAACATTCTGAGACAGGAGGAATATGGGGGAGGGGCTCCAGTGCATTGTTGCTGCCAGTGTTTACCTTAAACAATGGCGATAGGAAGGTATGTGTACATGTGTCCTGTAATCAACGGCAAGGCAATAGGTCTATGTGTTTGGGTTGTGTTTTCACAGTCGGGCGTCAAACCACGCCTGGGGGGGAGTCAGTCTGTCACATCTCCAGTAACCATATGAGGAGGCGAGGAAGAAGCCGAGTTTACGTCCGGGCTGTGTGATAAACACACCAGATGTCTTTAGGTCTTGACGTTGGGGGTTGGAGTGTGGCATATATATCTGTTTGTGAGTTACAATAGGCTCAGCTGCGAGTCCATGCTGCTAGTATGGGTCTAGTCTCAGCTCCCTAATGAACTGCTATTTCTCTTTTAGCTAACAGCAGGGCAATAGCTACGAACCTTCGGTAACAAAGTTTGATGTGGGTGACCAAGCCGAGCGGGCCAAGTCGCGGAGAGGGGATGAGAGGGGCACCAATTATGTTTGTTAGCATTTGAAAGACCTCCACCCAGTATGGCAGGATCTGTGGGCCTGTCCAGGTCATATGAGCAAAGTCTGTTCCTTGTGTTCTGCATGTAGGGCAATTGGATCACTTGGAGGGGTCAAATGTGGCCAATTGACGTGGGGTAACATAGGTCCTAATAATGAGTTTAAAATGGAGGAGCTTGTGCTTATGGTTGGGTGAGATTTTCTGGATTTGGTCAAGGCAGAAGACCCATACCTTATCCGTCAGTGAGTGTCCCAGATCCTCCTCCCATCGCTGCCAGACCCTGCTGTCCCGCACCTGCTTGAGCGCCAAACACGCTTTGTACAGTTTAGTGACTAACTGCGCTCCCTCTTTGTCTGTGATAAGCAGAGTGAGTGGGGTGAAGTCTGTAGTAGGGGACGGGAAGGAGGCGACGGCGGAGCGCAACGCACCCAAGAGCCTGGCGGTTATAAAATGGTCCATATATTTCATCCCTGGCTGAGAAGACAGCTCCGTCAGTGTGTACGCCCGCCCCTCGCAGAACAGGGAGCCTAGAGCATCCAGGCCCAGTTTAGTGAGAGTGAGTTGCACCACTCCCTTGAATGTGAGTGGGAGGAATGGATTGTTAGATATGGGAATGGCTGGAGAATAGAGAGGGCCACCGCCAAGCATAGTGTTAAGTTTACTCCACGCCCAGCAGTTGGTAGACAGGGGTTGGATGTCTTTAAAGTCTAGAGAAATGACCTTGGGAAGTATAGTGCTCAACGGCGTGGGAGCTGCCAATTCCCGATCGGGTTCCGTATATGGAATAAGATCATCCGGATGATACCAGTGATGAGCATATTGCGCTTGTGCCACCAAAAAATAAAGTTGGGGATCCGGGTCTGCGAACCCACCGCGATTATACGGGAGAGTTAGAGTATCCCAAGAGACTCTCGGTCTACGTCCTGTCCATATAAGTTTAATAAGCAGTCCCCGTAGTTGGCGAAAGAAGGCGTTATTGAGTGGAATAGGTATAGTGCTAAACAGATTTTAAAATCTGGGCAAACTTTCATTTTAATCAAAGCTATGCGGCCGGCCATAGATAAAGGCAGTTGTATCCATCTATCAACCTATGTGGAAAGTTGCTCGACCGCAGGTCCATAATTTAAAATGTATGACCTGTTCTTTATCTCTGTGGAGATGCATCTGCAGGTATTTAGTGGTGTCCCCTGCTTTCTGTAGAGGATATTCGGCGTCCTCCGCTAGAGCTGCAGCCGTAATGGGGAATAAAACTGATTTACCCCAGTTTATCTTCAGCCCAGACATGATTTCAAAACGGAAAACCTCATCTATAATAGGTTGTAGATTTTCTTTAGGGTGTCTCACAAAAAAAACAGAATATCATCTGCGTACATAGACATTAGTAAGGGGCCTTCAGGAAACTGTAGGCCAGGAAACAGGTGACTTTCCTGCATGTGGTGGACCAATGGGTCCAATGCTATTATAAAAAGTAAGGGGGATAGTTGGCATCCCTGTCGTGTCCCACGTGTGATGTGTTTGGGGGATGATAATGAGCCATTTACTCAAAAACGAGCACTCGGGGAGGAGTAAAGCAGTGTAATCAGGGCTATAAATTTGGATGGGATACCTAATTTACGCAACGTAGCCATGGGAAAGGCCGTTCGAGGGAATCAAAGGCCTTTTCTGCATCCAGTAATGCCACGGCCGCAGGGGTGGTAGGCTCAATGCGGTTTATGACTGAAAAGACAGTTCTTAAATTGAGGGCTGTAGAGCGGTGCGGGACAAAGCTCAACTGGACTGGGGAGATGATTTGCTCCATTAGCAACGACAGTCGGGTGGACAGCATTTTAGTGAGAATTTTGTTATCAAATTTATCTGGGAAATAGGGCGATAGGACTAGCACTTTGTGGGTTCTTTACCCGGTTTAAGTATTAAAGAGATGGCCGCCTCTCTCATAGAGGGTGGAAGGGTACCCCGTTCGAGGGCCTCTGCATATACTTCCAGGAGTTGCGGCTCTAGGCTGTCTTTGAATGCTTTGCAGAAAGATCGGTAGTATGCGACTAGTTCCGCCAGTATATAGGCATCGCCTGTAGCCACCGTATCATCCTCACGGGTTATCGCCGCTATGTGTCCAGCCCCCCTAGGGTGGCGCACCAGCCGCACCAGTGTCTTCTCGGGGCGTTCCCCCTCCCTGTATCTACGGGCTGTGGAATGTTGTCCGAGCAGTGAGGCTTCTCTATCCGCATGCTCATTAAACTCCAGAATGAGACCACTACATTTAAATTGGGATTGTGGCTCCGATGACATAGAATCCAATAATGTTAATTCAGCTTCGATTATTGCAAGCCTCTCTCGAATCGAGCTCAGCACTCCCACTTGGTTGGAAATAACAACCGTTCGAATGTATGCCTTAAAGGCATCCCATAAGGTTGAATAGTGAGCCACTGTGCCCGTATTCAGATTAAAATATTCAGTGATGGCTCCCTGTACCTCCACCCGAAAGACCTCATCTAAGATGGCTGAAGCTGGAAAAAACCACCTATGTTCCCATCCAGCCGAGTGCTGGACACATAGGCGAGCAAGCACCGGTGCATGATCCAACAGAGTACACGGTAGGCTGGTTATACCCTTGGCCCAGCGGCAGCCGAGCGCGTCTGTTAAAATTTAATCTATGCGGGTATGTGTAGAATGGGGTGCAGAATAAAAGTATACCCAGGGGTCAAAGGGTGGTGTGTGCGCCAGAGGTCGCGCAGGTTCAAAGAGTGGGCGAGGTCCTTCATCACCTCTAGGGAGCGCGTCTTGGGGGCGGCGAGTGGGTTATATGAGTCAAGCGTCCGATCAAGCCAAAGGTTCAAGTCTCCCCCCAGAAATATTGCATTATAGTTATAATGATTGAGCAGAACATGTAGTTCCTCCAAAAAACTAGGTTCGTCCACATTGGGCGCATTTACATTAAGAAAAAGAACCAGCCTCCTCAGCAGAGTGCCCCGGACAAGCAGGTATCGTCCCTGAGCGACTGAAATGGTCTCTTTGTGTGTGTACGGGAGGGAGTGGTGTATGAGAAGACAGACCCCTTCGCCCAGAGTAAGTACTGTAACTTGCAAAAAACCTGTGGGAGACCCACAAAGATGAAAAGGGAGGGGCCCCCTGTACTGGGAGATGAGTTTCCTGCAGGAATGCTATTTTTACTTTATGCCGTCTGAGATACACCAACACCAATGTACTCTTTCGTGGGTTATTGAGCCACCGGACATTCCAGGTGACTAGCTTAATATCTACGATTGGAGTCACAGCCATACCCATAGATAACGGGGTGAGTACCCTGCATCTGAAACACCAATCCAGAGCAATGAGAGAAGGGGATCTACAGAGGGACACATGTGAGGAACATTTTGCATGCACATCAAATCAAAAAACATCACAGTACATAAGCAACATAAAAAACACCCACCTCCCACACCTGTGCCAAAGGGCTCGAGAACACAATCCCACCCTTGCAATCCCGAAAAAAAGGGGATAAAAAAACCTCATCTGAATTGAACCAGGATTCATCCTAAGGAGTCGGGCAATGCCTCGGACGCCTGATGTCCATATAAAAAGCCACTTAACCTTTGAAGTATTAGAAGTTCGAAACAGCATAACGTTGTATTTTTAGGGCATACAAAAACCAACCCCAAATAAGAAATATCAATTTAACAGTATTCAGGACCACTGTTGGCAACAGAAAACTTTGAGTGTTACAGTTCCATGACCTTAGTCCGTAGTGAAGAGGTCAGCGCTCGCCGCCATTTGCCCGGAGAGGAGTGCCCTGAAGAGTGCGTCGGACTTCGGCGTGTCACCCCCTGACGCTGCTTGCAGAAGGCCAGTGTATCAGTAGAGTTCACAAAGAAACGGGGTTTTCCGTCCACTATCACTCTCAGTTTCGCCGGGTAGAGCATAGCGTATTTGAGACCCATGGCTCGCAACTGTCGCTTTTGCTTCTTGGAACTTCCCCCGGGCCTCCTGCACTGCAACGGTATGATCCGGGTATAAATAGAGCACGGTCCCTTGGTATTGCATGTGTTAGTTCTCCCGGGCCAAACGGAGCACTGTATCGTGGTCTCTATAATTGAGCAAGGGCGCTATAATGGGGCGTGGAGGGCTACCAGGCGGGGGTTGTGGGCCCAGGGATCGATGTGTCCATTCCACAATGAAATTTCTAGAAAGGTGTTTGGCGCCAAAAAGCTCTTTTAGCATATTTTCAAGAAAAGGTTCTGGGTGTCCCATGTTCGTAGATTCTGCCAGGCCCATAATACGGATATTATTACTGTGCGATAGAGCTTCAAGATCCTCATTCTTTATCGCTACAGTTTTTAACAGTCTCTCCACCTGTTCAAGTCTGAGTGATGTATCAGTAGCCCTGTCTTCTTGGGCAGAGATTCTCTGCTCGGCCTCGTTGATTCTGGTAGTATGTCCATCAAGTCTTTCCCCCATCCTGTCAAGCCTAGAGGACAGAGTATCAAGCTGTGCATCTATGCCATGGAAGCAGCGCGCAGCTCCGCCATAATAGCAGCGTCCCCATCCATGGACTGTGGAGGGTCTGTATGCGCTGGGCCTTCCTCTCTTTCAGTGTCGCGGTCAGGTCGTTCCCAGGAATCCACCTTTTCAAATGTAATCTTTCGCTGTTTTGGGTCTCCATGGTCGCGATGTGAGGCAGCGAGCGTGGCAGCCGGTAGCGAGTCTTCACTAGGAACGGGGTTGGCAGTGAGGTAGTCCAACCCACTCACTATGGCAAGTAGTTGTGCCCCGCAGCCTGGGTCTCCCCGGTGACTTCGATGGGATGGGAGGTGGAACAGGATCACGTAGCCGGCTCCCAGCGGCACTGCCCCCGGCGTGTTAAGTGCTATAGGTGGTCGGTGCTCCGCAAAGCGATGAGTAGCAGGCCTCCTCTTGGCGAGCCAAGGGACCAAAGGCGGCGTTGGGATGAAGGGAGTTAGTGTGGGCCGCCACCCAGCTTTTAAGCCCCATCGGGCCTTGAAGACGTGTTAATATGCATATACGGCGGCAGTACGGCCCTCCAGCCCCTCATGCCATGAGTCGCCCTCAATTGTGTAGTTCGATGAGGCTGGGTCAGGGAGAGTGCGGGCACCTCTGCCGGGGGTTCACCGTGCACAGCGTGGCACCCCAGATGATCAAGGTGCGGGCCTCAGAGTGGCGCAGCCCTCAATCCTCCTAGGAGCAAGTCCTGAGATCGCAGAGGAGGAAGGAGAGACAGGGCTGCCGCCAAGCGTAAGACCTCTGTGGTTCCACATACAGCCTTGTTATGTGCCAGAGTAGGGAGGGGTAAAGTGATGAGGGAGCAGGGGGGCCTGAGGAGCCAGCGTAGACCCGCCACGGCAGGCAGCAACAGCGTTGGAGGAATGGTAGCCGGGCCTAGCTCCCCACCCCCTGCCTCACCTCGCTTATATGGCAGCAGTAATGGCATCTTCAGTGGTACCAGCCCTCACACAGGTGTAGAGCCCGTCTCTCTGCCACCAGGTTCAGGCTTCCACGGAGTGGCAGTGGGGCCCAGCGATTCTCCGGCCTCAGGCTCACCCGAGGACCCTGTCTCCCCAGGGCCTCCGAGGTGGGTTGGGCCACCACCACACACCTCCCACGCTGTCGCTCGGGTTTGGGCTCAAGGAAGCCTCACCATTGCATCTCCGGCTGTGAATGGGGACACAGCATCCTCCGACGGTCCTTAGTAAAGATTTGGGGGGAGTTGCGGCAAGGATTACTACTGTTTGGACGATATCGTGGGCATCAGGTGCCCGAGCTTCAACGCCGAGCGGCCATAGCGGTCGTCGGCTTGGCCACGCCCCCTTGGATTTGTTTGTTCACAGCACCGTGATAGCCCCGGACGAAGCTATCGTCTTCAAGTAACTGTATATAAAGTCTAATTTTGCTTTATTCGTGTTTTGATCACTTTACGTTGGATTTTTATCGTTTTGGTCTTGTTTTCCACAGATAATATTGAATATTTTTCTAAAACTGGTGTGCTTTCCTTTTGTAGTGTTTTGACTGTATATCTGTTTGTTATGTGGAAATGCTTTACACATAGCCTCTGGAATAGGCCTGACTGCTCTTGCCAAGCTACCAAGGGGGTGAGCAGGGGTTATTTCAGAAGTGTAACTCCCTTATCCTAACTAGAGTGATGGATTCTGCCTGGCTTAGGTGCATTCCCTATCCAGCCAGATAAGCCCTTTCTAACATTGGTTGTCAGCGGTAAGGATAGGACTTCCGTTTGCACTTGACCTACAGTGATTGGTGTACACTATTACCATATCGCAGACCACTACGTACCACATGCTGGGTTTTTTGCTTTTGGTCTGTTTTTGTCTTTCCCTGTTTTGAGCTGTAACTTCCTACTGCATCATGTCTCAGTCAAGAGCATCATCAGTTACATTCCTAAAATTGGTTGTTGAGAAGGATGGGTTGTAAACCTACACCGTCAAAGAACTGACGTCAGTTTGCAAAAACCTCAAAATTTAAGTTAGAGGTCTCACCAAAAAGGAAGGGCTACAAAAGGGGCTGTGGGCCAGGGTAGCAGCTAGAAATGCTAGTGGGCATTCTGAGGATCCTAATGTGGAGATCGATGAGCCAATTCAAAGGGAAGAGGTGCTGAGGGCTCAGGAGCTGTGATGTGGAGAGGTACCCTCTTGGTCAGGCAGATGTTGTCCCTCTCCTGGTCTGTCTCCAGAGGAGCTGGAGAATAGGCGGAGAGCCAGGAGGCTTGAGTTGGAAAGGGTAAAAAGGCATTTGGAGATGGAGGAAAAGGAAATGTGTTTTGCTTATAAGCTCAAAGTGAGGGAGCTGGACTGGGTAGCCAGGATGGCTATGTCCAGCCCAGATGGTGGCAGTAAAAGGGTTATGTCCAGCACTGAAGAGGGAGATGTACTAACACTCAGACTTGGTGCCCTGCTTCAAGGAGGAGATTGGCATACACCGGAGGGTTCAGGATTGTGAGGTAACTCCAGTGGCGTAGGGTCCCTGAGGTAAATTGGGAAACTGGCACAGGGGATCATATTCCTAGTGGTGCGAAGGACAGTCTACTGACTCTAGATGAGAAGTGCATGGAGAGGCGTTCCCCCATGGTAGAAGCCCTGTAAGTGATTATGGAGACCACCCAGAAAAATATGGGTTGAGTGACAGCAACAGTCAGGCACTGTCTCACCAGTCCTGCGAGGGTGATGTGGGGTACATTTCCAAGGCACTGGATTGTTGGGTTAAGGGTAGTTTGGTTAACACATGTGAGGGGATGGGTAATATTTGGATGCTGGAGAGCATATGTTCGGTCCATGTTTTCCAGAACTATGCCAACACTCGGTGGAGTGTGAGACCCCAGGGTAGTTGCACTGGAGGCAAACCTTTTGGTGGATTCCAGAGGGTCTGATGAGGCTTTTGGAAGTGATCCTGAAGGAGGTGGCTCAGGTTTTCCCCAACCATGTGAGGTAAGGGAGGTTGGTAGTAACCCAGATAGGTTCCAGTGCAGTGGGATGGGTGATGGGTCCCATGTCCTGTTTCTGAGTAGAGGGAGTGGTGGTGAGCTCAGTCCCAAGGTGAGCACAACCCAGTCCTAGGGTCTGGTTGGTTCCATGAGTGGGGCCGAGTCTGTACCGGGAGGCCATCCCCGAAGATGGATTCCAAGGTTTCAGGTGAGCTGGGGGTGCTGCTGTAAAAAGCGTCCCGCCAGTTCTGGTGTCTGGCAGTGCTACTCCAGTTGAAAGGGTGCATGAGTCCAGAGCAAGGGGTAAGAGGGGGAGACAGTCCCCAGTGAAAGGACTAGTGAGGCAGGGGTTGCCAGCTCTGAGGTTAGAGCGCCCCAGGACTGACCCTGGTGAGGCCACTTCCGGCCTGGAGGGCTTTCATGCTCTGTCAGGTGGACAGGAGGCTGAATATCGGCACCAGGCATACTCTTGCACAAATCATGAGCAGTATGTTTCCTTAAGGGGGGGTTATACTCCCCCGCAAGTCCTGGCTTGCCAGGAACAGGTCCAGCCTAAAGGTACAGACCCTGGTTTGGAGGACCAGGTTCAGCTTGTCTCCCCTGACCTGGAGGAAGGGGTGACTGCTAGCAGTGCCCCTACTTGTTTGATTTCTTGGGGTACCGCTCCAGGTGGGAGGGTGCAGAGCCCCAGAGAGGACGACAGGGTGTGGGAAAGCCCACCCCAGTCTCCTGGCCAGTCTCAGGGTCAAGGCCCTGGGCTGGTGGGTCAGTGCCAGGATGCCATCCCTGGCCTGACAGGAGGGAGATTGGACAAAGGGTACCAGGCACCTGGGGCTACTGCCCCCCACTCTCTGACGCCACAGAAGTTAAAGAGCCTTGAGCGGCATGAAGCCTGGCTCTCATCACTGACAGCTGTCAGTGATCACTATGGCTTGCTGTCCTGGTGGACGGAGTTGTCCCTGGGAGGGGGACAGGAGTAGACCCTGTGGGTGGACTGGGCCACACCACTTTGTTGTTCATGTGGATACTGTCTGCCTACTGGGACACATCAGTGAACAAGGTAAGCTTAGGCGCTGCCCAGATGGGGTCCGCAAGCAAGGAGAAGGGTTCCCTATGAGTTAGACTAGAGGGCCCTGACAGTATGGATAAAAGGATCCACCTGGGTTCAGGAAGGCGTGGAACTGGAGTGTGCTCCTGCTGTTGCGGGCCAGGGTCCTTGTTCTGTCACGCCAATCAGGGAAGTCCATCAAGGAGTTTGATAGGCCTCCCCTGGCTTTAGGCTGGTGGGTGGTTGTTAGACCTGGCCCTTTTGAAAGGTTTATCCCAAAACGTTTTGCCTTTAGCCTCCTATTTTTTGGACCCTGTCTTTGTTCGCTATGGGATTCTGGGCACTTTACCACTGCTGATCACTGCTAAAGTGCATATGCTCTCTCTATAAATTAGGAAAATGATTTGTTATCCATGATTGGCATACTTGATTTACTGGTAAGTCCCTAGTAAAGTGCACAGTGTGTGCCAGACATGTAAATCAAATGTGTCTAGTGGGCTTGCAGCACTGGTTGTACCACCCACATGAGAAGCCCTGTAAATGTGTCTCAGACCTACCATGTAGTGTCTGCGTGAGGAGTTGTAAACTGCCATTTTGTCCTGGCAAGTACACCCACTTGCCAGGCCCAAACCTTCCTTTTCCTTACATGTAAGGCACCCCTAAGGTAGGCCCAAGGTACCCCTATGGGCAGGGTGCAGTGTATGTGGAAGGTAGGACATGTACTGCTGTGTGCGACATGTCCTGATAGTGAAATACTGTTTATTTTGTTTTTCACTATGAAAAGGTTGTCTGTCTCATAGGTTTATAATTGGGGCTGCGCTGTAACATTTTACATGTGTAGCTTTCCCTAGGGACAAGTTAGAATAATTGAGTTTAGGCTCTCTAAACTCAGAATTTATTAAAACACCTTTTGGTAAAGGTGGTTTTTAAATTCTGTATTTGAAAATGCCACTTTTAGAAAGCGGGCATTTTCTTACTTTACCATTCTGCCTGCCTCTGGCTGTTTGTGTATTCAGGGTCTGGTGTTTGAGTGACAGGAGCTGGGGGTGTGCATTTACTCTAGACAGTCACTAGGGGGGTTGAGGTGTGCCCTGCCTTGCCTGGGTGACTCATTACTGGGCTGAATAGACCTGGTCTGCATTTAGAGTAGTGTGAAAAGTTTGCTTGCACCTGAATAGGCTATGTCTCCTTTTTCACAATGCTGTCTCTGCCCCTGTGTGGTCCTGCTGCACCAGGGAGGGAAGGACTGGTTTGGACTAGGTTCAAAGGCCCTTCCAGCAAAAAGAACAATGACAAATGGGGTATAAGTATTACACCTACAACCCTAGGACTTTAGATGACTTCAAGGAACAAGAGGAGCCTGCCAAGAAGAAGAGCGGAAGGACTGTGTGAGCAGCGCTGCCTTTTCTATGTGAGGGGTGGGTTGGCCTGCAGTTGCTGCTTCTGTCTGTGGTGGAGGGAAAGGACTGACGTTGGTATCCTGCTTGTGAAGAATCTCTGAAGGCTTGTGTGTGCTGGTGACGTGTTGGAAATCTCAGGGACAGAAACGATTTCAAGAAAGATTACTGCTGGACTAAGACACTTGCCAGGAAGAAGAGCTGGAAGAGCTGCGTACTTTGCTGGGTTGGCCTGCTGTTGCTGCTTCTGTCTTGGACAGGGCAAGGACTGAACTGGGCTTTCTGCATCCTAAGTATCTCCAAGGGCTTGATGTAGAACATGCCTCCTGTTGGAAGTCTCAGGGAAATCAAAGACTTCAACATCTCCTGGGTACCGTCTTCTGGAACTGGATGTTTCAGCTGCCATAGAGATGAAAAGGTAATCTGACACCGTCAATGACCCTACTGCTGGCTCTGTGACCTGAAGGCAGCGCACAAGGCACCGCATCCTTGGTCTCACTGATGACGACGACTTCTGTCGCTGACACCGCTGCCTGCACCGTGACCTCTGGACACTGCTCATGGATAACACGGAGCACCATCCCACTTTGCACTGCAGCACTGGTCTCACCAAAACTGCCGCTCCAAGCTGACATAGACACTGCTACCTGCACCGTGGTTTGGGGGCACCGCTCATAGGTTACTCAACGCACCGCCTCATCTTTCATGCTAGCATTAGTGCTCTTGACCACTTCCAATGCGAATACCTTTTGAAGTGTTTTTTGGTATCTAAGAATGCCAATGGCTACAACTTTAGATTTTTGAATAATCTGGGCCTGATTAGCCAAAATGTTTTACAATTCACCAAATGTATGGAGCATTTCCATGTGAAAAGGTAGACATGAAACCCTCTCCCACCTGACCATAGCTACACAGAAAGAGTCAATGTTTTTGAGTGAGCTGCAAAACAGCATCCTACGCTGCCTGTCTCACCATATTTGTTCTCAAGATTTTTTACCTTAACGGCACAATAGTACCTTTCATTCTTGTACAAGATGAAGTGGCATCCATGTAAACTGGACCAGGTCCAAGGTCAACTTTATTTTGTGCAAGCATACTCCTGAACAAAACTTTGTCTCTTGTTTTGGTTGAGGCTAAAACGTGTTATTTCACAAATTAATTATCTGTGAATCACAGAATCACAGAAATTAGTAGTGAGTTGATCTCCCATAACACACCAGCAATGGAGGCAGGTTCCTCGAGGAAAGGGGGAACCAATTATCCACTCTACTACGTGCGCAGTGTCTAATATCTATCACATGACTAGAATCACAACTAGAATGCCTAGCTGAGCTCATCAGAATCGGTAGGTGTTCACGATTAACAAAATCAAAACAGTTTAATGTGAGCAAGTTGAGTTGCAAATGTAGCATCTCAAGTGCCAAGATGGGAGATTGGTACATCCAATAGGCAAAGTTAGCATGAGCAAGAAAACATGGCTGCTGCAGATTACAGTTACACTAAAATAAAGCAGCATGTTTTGTCGATTATCACACTCCCTCCTTCTTGCACTATTTTAGTGTGCAACTAAGTGCATCAACAGGGCAGTTCAATGTTCATCCGTGGAAACATTTTCTGAGCTTCACTTTCTTCCCTACTTCCTAGGGTAGCAATATCAAACGTATCATCGTTATCATCATCATCATCAAAGGCGTTAAGGGGTAATTTGGGGACGTAGTCTTTCCTCTTCTGAGACATCTCTCAACCTCCAAATGTACTTTACAACCTTGACGATAGGTACCACCATTCAAATCTATCATCAACAATTCACAACTCTTTAATACTTTCACAGATTTGGGGCAAATGACTAATAATATTTGGAAGGTTGGGTGAATCAGGCGACCTGTATGGCATCTCTACTCCATACTCCCTTCTCTGTGGCTTGGATAGAGTCTGAAGATTAAGGGGAGAGGGAACACTGTAGCACCATCATCACTGTCCTATGGGGTTTGTTTGCTAAGTTGAGACAAACGTTCTGGGTCTCTGACCCTTTATGTAGCAGTTAGACACAGACCATCCTGGGTAATAATCAGACTGCATGCTCAATTCCTGCATACTCGCGTCTCAGAATAGTGAGGTATTGATTGGCATGCTAAAGGCGGCAGTTGAGTGTTCATCATGTGAACATGTTAGCCTCTCAGCTAGTTCTTGTGCTTGCCTTGCAGTGGTTGGTGTCACCACCGTTTACGGTGCTGCCACCTGTTGTAGTCACAGTGTGTGCTTATATACATCTTAGTGGTGCAGGTCCTCCTTGTGCCTCTGGTTGGCCCATCAGCTGGCACTGCATTGTCACGGAGCACAACCACTGGTGCACCTGCAGCTCCATCCGCATGAATGGATACACTCTATAAGTCTAAAATATACTCTTCTCTTTAGTAATTTGAGAGAAGAAGTATGGGGGTGTCATTGTAGTGGGGGGCACAGTACAAATCCTAACCCTCATATGACTGATTTGGAATGTCAGCTGTTTTACCGGTTGTCCTTAACACCCCTTACTTGAGATTCCTGCTGGCATTTTAGGCTTTCTCATATCAATTCAGGAAGGCTGACTATTGTTCTGGGTGGTTTTATTCTTGGAGTCCCTTAGCTTCTTTTCAGATAATTGAGGTGCTCAAAAGTTACCTTCTTTGGGGAAGTACCCACTGTTATCATCCTCAAGGCACTTAACCCAGATCATCAAAAACCTGCATGTGCTTCTGTCATATTGATTGCATTTGAGATTGGCAGAAGCCCTCTCTCAGTGAAACCTTATTCTCTGTTGGTTCTCTGGATCCAATATTTGCCTACCATACCCTCATTCTCACCAAGGAAAGGGTATTAGGTAGTTAATTTATTTCCCTGGAGTGATAGCAAGATTTCAGGGTAAAAGGGAAGGGGTGATTTACCTGCTTTCATCAGCAGCTCAACCCAGGAAGGAGGTTGGAAAGTGCACTCACACTTGACCTCTGATCCACTTGCAATTGGAAACAACTTTGTGTTGCATTGAGATTTGCAGGCGGTATAGGGTGGTTGAACCATTTTGGTGCTTTCACTACCATTCATTCAATAATGTGTGTACTAGGGATCTTGCCAAAGCCCTTCTCTTTTAGCAAGGGTAAGATGTCACAAGGTATTGCAGTGGTCACAAAACAAAGTAAAGTGCATTGTGTCTTGGACCGAAAAGTTGTCACATGAACATGGCCCTTGATCTTCCAGATTATGTTGACCCTGGGATTCAGCTAAGAGCCAGTGCAAAAAATTCAGTTTGAAACGTGTTAACAGGAAGCGATGGTGGGGAACTGCAACCACTCTCAGATAGGGTTCCATAGATAAATTTGTTTTTAACAGAATATGGGCCTTAACTGTAGGTTCTAAGAGTCCTTGAGTTTCTCTGTTGGTTTTAGCCTTTGCCATATATTGTCTTTTGATCCAGGGCAAGGCCTTCCTTGTGATACTTTCTGTGCACCATATAGAGCAGGACACTGCGGTTTCTCTAGTGAGTCTTTAATATTATGTAGCCATAGGATGGTGTAGCCTTTGTCCAAACAAAGACAATCTCTGATGATAGCATGATTCAACTCAAACTCCGTGCTGGAAAATATTTTAAACCATCTAACTAGGGGTGAAAGGGCCAGCCTATCGGAGATATATTCCAGCCCCAGTTCTTCACGAATTATGAATGTGGCTACTGGCTGGAGAATTCACAGCAATCTTCTTATTTAATAGTTTTCCACACACTCTGTATCTCTTTACTGTCCTTATAACCATAAAAAGCACTTCCATAACTGGCAATAGATAAACACTTTGCTTGATAAACATTTACCATTGCCAGTGTCAGTCTCCTTGCAAAACCAAACAAGCATTTGCAATGCAATAGGTCTCGCATTTATGAGAGTTTGAGCTATTGGCATTGTAAATCATAATGCCTTTTATTTATGTGTTGTTTTTAAAACAGTTAAATAAAAGGCATAGTCATTTACAATGCCAATGGCTTAAGCTCACGTAAATGCTAGACTTATTGGACATCTGAGCTTAGAATTGCAGCAGGAGATCACGCACTGGTGCAAGTACCATTAGACACTGAGAACGTGATAACCCCTGTCCGGAATCACCACTTACACTATGAAAAAAAGGCACTTCTCTGTAATCATGCGTGTGACGCAATGAGATTGCTTACTTTGCATCACCCACCAGTCTGCATCCACCACCACAGCCCCTTTATGTTTTCCACACACTCTCTAATCCATGATTAGGGAATATCACAGTAACTATGATCCTTCGATAAACACAAGAAATAAAAAAAAGATACTTGGAGGAAAGACAGTCGTACAGGGAGGGTGCCACAGCAATCGGGGAGGCTTTGCTATGGAAACTGTGCTTTATCCCACCAGGGTGTCCAGCATCGCTCTAAGAGGGCAGGTTCTGTCCCAGATTGTCAGGGCAATCACTCTGTAAAAGACTCTCATTCAAGTGTACCACATGTGGATATCCTAAAGTAGGCATTAACTGAGCCTTCAGAAACACCTCTGCCCTGTGCTGAAACTGACCATGAAGTGGAGACCTTCTGGTGGAGGAGGGTTTTGCACAAGGGAAATTTTAGCCAATATAGGCATTGCTTCAGCAGCAATATGTAAAGTGTGCAAGTAGTTTGCTAGGATAGATGTTATTTCTATTGCGCTGTGGTGATGCCTGACACGTGTTAGGGTTCTAGGATAATGAAAGTGTCGGATTTAAGAGAATGGAAATTAACTGAGAGGATGTCGTCAATCTGGGCACATGTGTAAGAGACATCTTCCTAAACAGGCTGCATCTCACGCAACAGCGTTTAATCCTCGTCAGCTACCAGAACGGGTGAGTGGAATAGTTCACGATCTGAAGGGGTCCAGGTGAAGTGTGATTAGGCCACCCAGCTTCCAGCGTAAACCCAGAACTACGAGTCCCAGAATGCAAATGGTTGGGGGCTCCTGGCCTTTGAGAGGGGATAACTTGAGATGTACGGCCAGGTGAGAGTGAAAGTGAGCATGGAGGGCAGCCGGCAGGTGCAGATGCCAAGGCCTGGGATAGGCATATGGACAGAGGCATAGCTGCCGAGGTTTCAGATTGCTTGTGTGAGATTTTCATAATTTTAGTGTAATTATGAGTGACATTCAAAGACTATGAGTGACTACCCACCTAAAGGATCGCGACAGTTATGCCCCATATTAATTGCAACTGAGTCCACTGGACAATCAAGTACTCGTTACCGGATATTAATAGCCGCGCGCCTGTCACTCCAAAGCATTCTTCCCATTCAGAGCTTTGTACCACTACCATTTTACGCCATGCATATTCCCTTAGTGATCATTTATGGACTAGCCCCCTGCTCTCCACTTGTTCCACCCTTGCCACGTACACCACCACAACCCATGCGTCATAGCGCCATTTTTCATATGTATATCCCTATCGGTAACTTCTTTACCCACTCACATTGTTTCTGCTGTTGCCGAAGACGAAAAACCTACAAAGATGAATGTTCCCGCACACTCCATCACAACTTCCGGGCCTCTCCCGGCACAGCCGGACGCCACTCAGGGCCAACGCCACTTGCTTCACGGCGGGTGCCGGCTGCTTTCCAGGGCCTTCCAGGAGGCAAGGGCCGGAGATCTGAGGTTGTTCGCGGGTGACCAGCAGCACCTGGCCCCGCTGCTGTCCCTGCTCCAGCGCGCCGGTCAGCGCCCTTGAGTCCAACTGCAGTAGGCAGCGCAGCTCCACGACCTCCAGCGCACCACCAGACACCAGCAGAAGCTTCCTCACTTGCGCGCCCCCCGGTAACACCTGTGTGGACATGGCAGCACGCAAAACCCTGGCTTCTATGCGGCCTACTAGGGCGTGACTGGATTGAGCGCCCCAGAGCGATGTTTTCACTCCCGGACGCAATGAGCCTCAACTCCGCCCACTGTGCTTATTTTCCTCCCACGGTTGCTAAGGTGGAAGAAAGCGGCGACTAGCGGAACATCCTCTCGACATTGCGACAAGGCTCTGAAGCCCATGAGAAGCCGTGCGTGTGCACATCTGCTGTCCGGCGCCGGGCACAGCTCTGAAGCTGCTTTGTATAGTTGCAGTGAAACTAAAAGCTAAATAAAGCGGGCGAAAGTGAGAGCGTGGTGGGAGCATGTGAAAGCTAATATCGTTAGAGGAGACGCCATGCGCATGCACATCGCCTGTCCGTGCGCGCACATGGTTTGTCTCCCTTCGTGCACCAAACCGACAACAATAGTCTCGCCAAGGCGAAGCAGCGCATGCGCTGCATTCGCTAGGCGAGACCTAAACATAGGCTATTGATCTGGCCAACAGATTTCTCCTAACTCTTCATTGTGGGATCCAAGAAACCCTCTCATAAAAAATACCCCCAGATAAGAAAAGATGGAAACTCTGGCCACTTCCTGATTTTCACTGATGTTTGTTTTCTGAAGTTTTTTTCTGTGCCCAATAGCCATAGTGTGGGAAGTGGAATAATTTGTATTCATATCAATGGAGGCCATAAAGTCAGTGAAGGAGCTAAGTAGTCGCTGAAGGCCCACCACTGTTCTAGCTATCAAAACAGTATCATCAGCATATATGAGTGCTGGAATGAACTGCGCCCTCGTGGAGTATCCTTGGTGGCCGTGCACAATGATGGACCTAGGTTATTAATACATAGCATAAATAACAGCATGCCAAAATGCAGCCTTGCCTGACCCCTTTATGTACCATTATTATTGAAGGCGTCAAGGACCCGTTAAAGTTATATCTGACTGCTGATGTGGGGTCCTGGTGAAGATCGTGTAGAAAATTAATAATATTACGGTCAAACCCCAGATCAGTTAGCAGCGATGATAGTTTGGCTCTATTGACACTGTCAAAGGCTGATGACAAGCCATAAAAGTGAAGTGATTCTCAGTGGCGGTGCGTCCATTGGGGCGCTGGGGCGTTGCCCCACTAATGCCACATGGCCCCATTCATAAATTCGTTCTACTTCTAGTTCTAAGTTGTCTATAATAAATAACTCGCTCACTGATAGAACTGGATAGAAACCTCCTGAGGCGGAAGCCGGGAGACTAGCTGCGCACGAAAACTAATTTTTTTAATTTTTAACTTTGAAATTGTGAAATCTTTTATGTGTATCTGCTGCTGTGATTTACGACTGCTCATTTGCACAATCCTCACCTCCCTGCCACTCACCTCCCCCTCAGCCGAATCGGCGGTGGGATTGAGAAAAACGCCGCCGCCATATTGGGGGTAGAGCTGGGTTGACGGTATATCTGTTGGGACCTCCCGACCCTAACAGGACTACTTAAGCGTCGCCCACACCGCGCATCTATCAGAACTGGATAGAAACCTCCTGAGGCGGAAGCCGGGAGACTAGCTGCGCACGAAAACTAATTTTTAAAGTTTTTAACTTTGAAATTGTGAAATCTTTTATGTGTATCTGCTGCTGTGATTTACGACTGCTCATTTGCACAATCCTCACCTCCCTGCCACTCACCTCCCCCTCAGTCGAATCGGCGCTGGGATCGGGAAAAATGCCGCCGCCATATTGGGGGTAGAGCTGGGTTGACGGTATAGCTGTTCGGCCTCTCCCTCTTCTCCACTATATGATGAGCACCACCCGCCGGCCGCGCAGCGGGCGCGCCATGGGCGCGCCGAAGGCGCGCCTAAGGCAAGCCCGTCTGCGGCCGTCCGCGCCCGGCCGGGACCAGGGGCCACAACCCCTGGCCCTCGGATGGTCCTGGGGAAGCATTACAGCTCGGGTCTCCTTCATAGCCTAAGACCCCCTGCGAAAGCAAGCTGCTGTCACCCATATTATCCTTTGGACTTACCTACTATTTGCCCACACTGTAATGCAAGACTCAATGTCGCCCAGAAGGAAGCCGACCTTCAGACTCTTACAATGTTTCTTTTAAACTGTAGGTCTCTTCCGAAGCATAGCACGGAAATCTCACTATTGCTGGACGAATTTGCACCTGATGCAATCTTTTTAACAGAAACATGGCTAACCTCGGATTCCGAACCCGACCTAGTGCAAACACTCCTCCCTGGCTATCAAATTGTGCGTAAGGACCGTGTTCAGGGAAAAGGTGGGGGACTTGCAATCATTTATAAAACTCAATATACGTGCCTTTGCGTCTCAGACTTTATCCCGGACTGTGAAAGTCTGTCCTTTTCCATCAAATTCTCCCCCAACGACTGCTTCTCAGGGATCCTTATTTATCGTCCCCCAGGCCCATTGAATCAATTTCACACTGCACTACCCTCCCTTGTAGCGGAATTAGCGACATCTCCCTCCAACTTTACGTTGTTGGGGGAATCTCAATATTCACTTTGACAAGAGCTTAGATAACTTGGTCAAAGAGCTGATAGCAAGTCTGGCTGCAGCTCAGTTGGAGCAATTAGTTCTAGCCCCAACACACATTAAAGGACACCTGCTGGACCCTGTATTTAGCAACAGTACAGAACTCAAGACAGGCCCCCCTATCCACCTTCCATGGACAGACCACTTTTTAATCCCTCTTGTTTGGTCGTTACATAGACCCGTTCTTTGCACTCCCAAGCCGCGAAAGATGAGAAATTGGTCTAGGCTTCCACTAGAACAGTGGACCAGCTACTTGGCAGCCTCTAGACCCTCTTTTTCACAGAATCCCTCATCAGATAATAAGGAATTTGACAACTGGATTCGAGAGTCGCTTGACTTCATACTCCCCGTGAAAGAAATCAGCTTAAAAAGGCTACGAGAAACAGCTCCATGGTACTCGGAAGAGCTCAGAGCAAAAAAGCGGCACTGTAGAAAGCTTGAAAGAAAGTGGCGCCTGGGTTATGCCACTATAGACAAAACCACGTACAAGGAGGCTATTAGAGCCTACAAATCAGAAATAAAATCGAGACAATCCACCTATTACAGCGATAAAATCATGAAGGCCAGATCAAAACCGAGAGAGATCTTCCAAATTGTCAAAAGTCTTGCAAAACTTCCTCCACCCATGGTTCCTAATGACAATCCTCTCTCCCACTGCAATGAGTTAGCAGAATTTTTCTATCAGAAAATAAATACAATTTATTCGTCATTTGCAGTCACAGCCTGGGAACCTTCCACTAATGAACTTTTCTCTCCACGGAAATTGATCATCTCTCCCGAATAACCTTGGATCATTTCCCTCTGTTAAACCTAGAAACATTAGAATCTCTAATACAACAAGTAAAATCAGGTTCCCCATGCGATCCTGCCCCTCCACGCACTATGGTGACAGCCAGCCAAGTTATTCTCCCCACCCTGTTGGAGCTGCTTAACATCTCTTTAACCACAGGTAGTGTTCCACCTACTTGGAAACAAGCTATGGTGAGAGCACTTCTGAAAAACCTAACCTTGACCCCACTAATTACAGCAACTACCGCCCCATCACCCTGCTACCCTGGGCGAGCAAAATTCTGGAGAAACACATTAATTCCCATCTGACAATGTTTCTCAAGAACAATCATCTACTTGACGTCTCTCAGACACGATTTCGCCCCAAACATGGAACGGAAACGGCCCTGTTGGCCGTGACTGAGGAAACTAGGCGGATCTTAGATCGAGGAGGATCAGTGGCAGTCATCCTCCTTGATCTAAGTGCAGCATTTGACACAGTAAGTCACAAAACCCTGCTGCACCGACTCCTCAATCTGGGAGTATCAAGGAACGCTTTGGCTTGGTTTAAATCCTTTTTGAGCGGAAGGACATTCCAAGTCTTTGACGGTGACTTTACCTCCTCAAGTAAACCCCTGGCCTGTGGGGTACCGCAGGGATCGTCACTAAGTTCTGCCCTATTCAACGTGTATATGAGACCACTGGCTGAGATTGTTCACCCATATGGTATTAAGATCATCACATATGGGGATGACACTCAGCTGGTGGTCTCCCTTGCACAAAAGAACTGTGATATTGCACAGACCAACCTGACTACCTGCATGGAAGAGGTCAAAAGCTGGATGACCGCATCGCCCCTTAAACTTAACGGTGATAAGACCGAGCTTATGTTACTCGGCCCGCCAGCACTGTCCACCATTGACCTCTTATGGCCCACTAGCCTGGGCGCACCGCCCATCCCGAAAGATAACATAAAAAGCCTTGGGGTCTGGCTGGATGAATCCCTGACCTTTAACACCCAAGCAACCAAGACATCTGCGACCTGCTTTGGAATCATCAGAATGCTGAAGAAAATTCTTCCGCTCCTACCGTTTGAAGCTAAGCAAGTTGTGATACAAGGCCTAATTCAATCCCGGTTGGATTTTAGTAATGCCTTGTATCTAGGGGCACCGGAATATGTCCTGCAAAAACTCCAGCGCACTAAGAATTGCGCCGCACGCATGCTGCTCCAGCTTCCATGTAGAGCGTCAGTAGAATCCGGGTTGAGGACTCTGCACTGGCTCCCTGTCAGGGAGCGAATCAAATTTAAAGCTATGTGCATTTCCCACCAAGCCTTTTGGAAAACTGGCCCAAAGATCAACCATTGTTTGCTCTCCCCTTACCATCCCAGCAAACAACTCCACTCTGCCAATGCATTCTTGGCCGTAGCTCCCAAGATTAGGAGATCAAGAGCGGGAGGCAGGTCTTTTACCTATAATGCAGCCAAACTATGGAACTCGCTCCCTCTATGTCTTAGATCCAATCCCAACCTGTTATCCTTCCGTAAACAGCTCAAAACATTTCTCTTTCACTAAATAAACTAACCCCGAAGCTACTGTATCACAAGGAACTATCCTCTTTCTTTTCCAGCGCTTGGACGCCCTAGGGCAGCAGTCGCGCTTAAGAAGACCCCTTTTCATTTCATTCATTTCATTACTGATGCTAATTCCACCGGGCCACGCCCGAGGCAATCGGACACTGAAGGGGGTGGGGCTTCAGCAGCACTCAGGGTTTGACTGACAGACTGTTGTGACAGCGCACTAAGCGCAGCAGCAATAGTGCGCATGTTCGGTTTTGGGCTGGTCATTTTTACGGCCAGCCCGAACATGCGCACTAGCCTTCTCCTTAGGAGAGCGAGGGTTGCTTCATGCCGCAGCCCCCGGTCTCCTAATGGGCGAGGAGTATCCCTGCTCAAGCCAATACTGGCGCTGCTAATGCAGCGTCTGGATTGGCTGAGAAACTGCGCAGTCTGAGGCATAAATAGCATTGGGTGCTGCGCGTGGGTGGCACTGCCCCACTTAGTGAAAATGTATGGCCAATCACTGTGGCTTATGTGGAGCCATGCAGACAGTGATTGGCCATTTCGTTCGTGACGTCGTCGCAGCAGACCGTCACCGCGCCACAGACCTCGTGTTCAGTGCCTACTGCTCGTGGCTTGTGTACTTCGGATCACCTCTCAGCCTTAGTTGGTTGGATCATTTTCGTCACCAAAAGAAAGATCCTGATCATCGTTGAGAATCTTGATAGACCTAAGTGTGCATTTCCGTGAGACACTTATGAATTACACATTGCGTCAATTTCAGAAAGTTCTGTGTCACATATTGAAAAGTAAGAGTCCGCCGCTCGGCTGGGTGGACCCTCAGTTTTCCTCTAGGCATGTTGAAAGAAGCACTATCAGTTAGCTTTTCCTGTTATAATGGATATGCAGTTTGCTCTTCGATGCAGATTTACTTCCTGTTTCAAGGGTTGCATGAAGTTGATAAAATGTCAGAGAGCCTATCTACGAAAAAAATTATTGTACAAAAAAGTTAAAAATAGATTAATCGAAGGTGTTTTTGAACTGGGAAATACAGAAGAAGCAGTAACATCAGAAATAGTAATATTTTATTTTTTGAAACAATACGACGGTGTGAAAGTACCTGTACAATATTCATTTTTTAACTTCCATGTAAGTAGGGGGGGCTGTATTTACAATGTATGAAAATGATAGGAGCATTTCTTTGAAAAGTCTTTGACTGTCTTTCACCCTGGAGAATAGGCCCACTAGCTTCAGTTTCATAGACCTCAGTCAGTGTCAAATGCTGCAATAACTCTGCAAACTCCAAACCAGAACTAAAGTACATGCGCTTATATCGGGGTGTCGGAAGCATGAGTGCCACTCAACAGCAGGGAAATCGTGCATCCTTGGGTTCAAAGTCAATTGATGATGTATATGAGGCAGGATGAGACGAGACCAAGATTGTCGGCATCTTGTAGTGGCCATGTTTTTCGTGGAATGCAACTGCAATGAAAAGAAGCTTTTTGTGTTGTCGTTGTTCATTGGTCTTTATCGATCTTTACCTGTATATACCATTTTATCAGGGTGCTCGACCCAGTCCCAAAAAGGTGGGGGATCGTGAACCAGCATTTGTTTCTACAGAATTTGAGATTTCAAGTAGACTTTTTGTAGGTTTCTTGTCGGCGGGGCTATCCAGATTCAGAAGTGGGCACAACACAGATGTTTTGAGAAAGAGGTATTCATTTGAGTCAATCAATCAATACATTTATAGAGCGCGCTGCTCACACGTGAGGGTCTCAAGGTGCTGAGGGGAGGGGGGGTGCTGCTACTGCTTGAAAAGCCAGGTCTTGAGGTGTTTCCTGAAGGTGAGATGGTCCTGGGTCAGTCATAGGTGGGTGGGTACGGAGTTCCACGTCTTGGCAGCCAGGTAAGAGAATGATCTTCCTCCGGAGGTGGTTCTGCGAATCTGTGGTACACTGGCGAGGGCGAGGCTGGCGGAGCGGAGCTGGCGGGTTGGAGTGTGGAACGTGAGGCGGCTGTTGAGGTATTCGGGGCCCGTGTTGTGGAGCGCTTTGTGTGGGTGGGTGAGGAGCCTGAAGGTGATCCTTTTGCTGACGGGAAGCCAGTGCAGTTCTCTCAGGTGGGCAGATATGTGGCTGTGGCGAGGGATGTAGAGGACGAGTCGTGCGGATGCGTTCTGTATGCGCTGGAGCCTTTTCTGAAGTTTGGCTGTGGTTCCTGCGTAGAGGGCGTTCCCGTAGTCCAGTCGGCTGGTGACGAGGGCCTGGGTGACCGTCTTTCTGGTTTCGGTAGGGATCCACCGGAAGATCTTTCAGAGCATGCACAGGGTGTTAAAGCATGAGGATGAGATGGCGTTGACTTGCTTGGTCATTGTGAGGGAGGAGTCCAGGATGAATCCCAGGTTGCGTGCGTGGTTCGTGGGTGTCGGCGCGGTGCCCAGTGCTGTGGGCCACCAGGAGTCGTCCCAGGCGGATGGGGATTGTCCGAGGATGAGGACCTCCGTCTTGTCTGAGTTCAGTTTGAGACGGCTGAGTTTCCGCGACGTTTTTCATTCCTTCCTGGAAGTTGGATTTGGCGGTGGCTGGGTCTTTGGTGAGGGAGAGTATGAGCTGGGTGTCATCGGTGTATGAGATGATGTTGAGGTTGTGTTTGCGTGCGATGGCGGCGAGGGGGCTCATGTAGATATTGAAGAGGGTTGGGCTGAGCGAAGAGCCTTGGGGTACGCCGCAGATGATCTTGGTGGCCGCTGAGCGGAAGGGAGGAAGGTGGACTCTCTGGGTTCTGTCGGAGAGGAACGAGGTGATCCAGTCCAGGGCATTACCTTGGATCTCGGCGTTGTGGAGGCGAGTTATTAGGGTGCGATGGCAGACTGTATAAAAGGCGGCTGAGAGGTCTAGGAGGATGAGAGCGGTTGTTTCCCCGTTGTCAAGCAGGGTCCTGCTGTTGTCGGTGGCTGCGATGAGGGCTGTGGTTGGCTCGAAATCCGGACTGGGATGGGTCGAGGGAGCCATTTGCCTCGAGGAACGCTGTCAGCTGTTTATTGACGGTCTTCTCGATGACTTTAGCAGGGAAGGGAAGAAGATAGATGGGGCGGAAGTTCTTGAGGTCTTTAGGGTCCGCTGTGGGTTTCTTCAGTATGGCGTTTATCTCAGCGTTCTTCCAGCTCTCTGGGAAGGTGGCGGAAGTGAGGGAGTTGTTTATGACGTTCCGGAGGTGGGGTGCGATGATGGAGTCGGCTTTGTTGAAGATGTGGTGAGGGCATGGGTCGGAAGGAGAGCCAGAGTGGGTGGTGTTCATAACGTGGGTGGTGTCTTCAGTGCTGATGGGAGTCCAGTTGCTGAGGGTTGGTGTCGGGGGCGTTGGTTGTGTGGTTGGGGGCGGAGTCTGAGCGCTGAAGCTGTTGTGTATGTCGGTGATCTTGCGGTGAAAGAACGTGGCGAGGGAGTTGCAGAGGTCTTGTGATGGTGTGATGTCGTTGCTGTATAGCGCTGGGGTTGGAGAGCTCTTTAACGATGCTGAAGAGTTCCTTGCTGTTGTGTATGTTGTTGTCCAGCCGCTCTTTGAACGATGTCTTTTTGGTGGTGCGGATCAGCTGGTGGTGTTTGCGAGTGGCGTTTTTGAGGACTGTCAGGTTTTCTGTCGTCTGTTCGTGGCGCCAAGTTTTCTCGAGGGTTCGGCATGATTTCTTCGATTCTTTGAGGTCGTTGGTGAACCATGTGGCTTTCCTGTTGCCGTCTTGCCTGGAGGGTTCTTCAGTGGTGCAAGGGTGACGGCGCAGTTGATGATCCACTGTGTGAGGTTGTGGGCTGCGTCGTTGGTGTCCGTGGTGTTGATTGGTGGGCTCTGGCTCAGTGATGTGGTTAGCTGGTCTGTGGTGACTTTGCTCCAGCATCTGCGAGGGTTCTGTTGCGGGTGGTGGTGGGATGTGGTCTTCTTGTAGGTGAAATGGATGCAGCTGTGGTGATAAAAAGATTAAGATTGGAACTCAGTCTTTAGCAGACCTGCAGACCGCCAGATGTGTGTCCTTAAAAATTGTGGTTTGAATTTAACTACAACACTGTTACCATTGCTTTACTAGCCTTCCTGGTTTCTCAAATTTGCTTACAAATGCACCATTTGTCCACTCTTTTTTCAAAATGTTCTCGGTGAGAGAACCCTCCCCTCCCCAATCCCACCTTAGGTTGTTCGGGCTCGCTCGCTACGGTGCAGTATGACATTCATTTTACGCCTAACCACTTTCAAATGTCACCAGCCGCCACTGGTGATTCTGTCCTTTTTTGGCCACGGTAACTTGCCAATTATCAGGTGAAGGTTAAGGCACTGGTCAAGTGTCCCTTCCCCTGCCTAAACCTGTCCTGACGGCAAGAGATCACGTTCCATTGTTATTGCAATGTTCTCATTCTGTAGTGATGCTCAATTTTTACATGTATGTATTTAAAAAAAAAACATTTTAAGGTTGATTGTCAATAAAAAATGTAAATAAACTTTAGAACTCGCTATTACTTGCTAGTAAGGAAACAATTCAGAAAGCTAGTAGTTGCCAGAGTTTTCTGTACACTCTTCTTTGAGCAAACATGTGTTATTCCAGAGTATTCAGAAGTTCTTTCCTTCTCTCTCTCGTATGTAGCAGGTGAATTGCCGTGCTTGAGGAAGGCGATGTCTGTGAAGTCCCACTAGGGGAGACAAGAACTGAAGAGGACATCTCGCTGGAGCCGAAGCAGGTAAGTTTTGGGAACCGGAGCGGGAGATCCTTCAACTGGGAAATCGCCAAGCAAAGGCTGCCTTTGATGGGTGCAGTTTTTATACTCCTGCACCTAAGAGGTCCTCCAATTCTCGCGAGAATTTTAAATCTTGCACGACTTCGAGTCACAGGTTGTTTCCACATTCTAAAATGCTGGCATGAATGGATTTGGAATCCTTTTGTAGTCGTGTTGTAAAATGAACTGGAAGTAAATTACATCAAGTGACTTCCGTGTTGGAAAGGAATTCTGACCCAAGAACTATGAGAGGCAAACACGTTTTCAAAGGAAATACATGGTCTAGGTGAAGTGGTTTTCTAACTCGTGGTTCGAGAACTGTTGGGGATCTGCAAGGCCTACTCAGAAGGTCTGGGACTGTTTGACAGAATGAACTAATATTAGAATTAATTAATTAAAATCAATAGTGTTTATACAAAGAAGCAAAACTGAAAAAATGTAAACACCTTTCTATATTTGATTGTGAATGTATAAAAATGTACCAATACTTTAGCATTTATTTGGTGTATATTTCTTTTTGTATTTTTGTGTTTTGATTTGCGTTTCAAGTTATAGAAATTGCTAGGGTGGGGGTCACCGGATTCCAATAATGACTCAGTGGAAGTCCCCCAATTCCAGTAAAGTTTCAGTGGGGATCCACAGAAGTCAAAAGGTTAAGGACTGCTGGTCTAGATAACTGGAAGAATAATTCCTTCTTTAGGAATGATAGAAAACGGTTAGAATGGCGTCCATCTTCTTCAGCCCAGCAGAGGGTGCTATTGAGCACTCTGATGGCTGTTGCAACAGAAATCCCATGTCTAGACTGGAAGGCCAATGGAAGGAGATCTGCTTTGTCTATCTGGAAAGCACACTTCAATGTCGTGGAGAGATGAGCTGGTGCAGTGCAAAATGTTGACTTTAAGTCTCAGGGCTGCGGTGCTAGTAATGCACAATGTACGCTTGTTTGCCCCACAATGAACTGAGAGGGTTTTTGATTTCCCTATACAGCCCTCAGTGTGAAGAGCAGAGCATGGGCTGAAGCTCCACCACACTGACCTGTGGTGCTCTTTGGAAGGAAAAGAAAAAAGCAACTGTGCTACCTCCAGGGCTGTCAGATATGGAGAGACAGATGGGTCAATATAGCTCATGCCCACACTTTCTGAGGAACCGCGTTTGTGCTGCAAACATTTATTTATAGATTTTGGAGCAAAGCTGCCATCTTTAGTAATGTAAATATTGCTAACACAGCTGATGTCATTAGATGGGGCCAGATTGTGGGCTAGCTGTTTCCATTTTATCTGTAAGGCATTTTTGTTCAAAGTACAATGAGCCGGCTCCAGTATGTTTACGCTAGCCTAAACCAAGCCTCTGACATGACATGCCATGCTACCCCAGGGACTTCTGAGGCATTGGAAGGAAATGCCTCTTTTTGCATGATCAGGCCCCAAAGTTTTGAACAGATGCTGCTGGTTTTTTGACTCTGAGAGTGCACCGAGGCCTGCTAGCCAGACCTTAGTGCCAGTGTTCTGACCCTACAACGTATATAGCTGATTGCCCTACTCCCAATTGGCATAACGTTACTTATTAATAATTCCCTAATATTATAGTACCAGTGGTACTCAGGTTAGTTAACCTTCACCCACAGACATTCATTCACCCTCACACTTCCAGAAACACCTATGTATCCCTTCACCCATCGCTATGTGGATATCATCCACCCTCACTCAAGCATATATCTCCCTACTCTATTCATTCATCCATCTACTAACAACCAAGAACTCATCCACCCAGAATTAACACTTGTATCCACCCTGGTAGAAAGCAAAACCCATCCAGCTTCTCTCCAACCTATCACTGTATGCACCCACAGACAACAAACTATCCTCATATAGTATTGTAGCATTTATATTAATCTTTATGGCCCTGTGGGATCATGAAGCCCATTTTTTATGGGTTCCAAGCTTCAGCGTGCGGGGAGTGTGGGGATGGCAGAGTGCTGCACTTTGTGCGACCTTTTATAGGAAACATTTTTGTGATATGTGTGAGAGACCAAGGAGGTAGTCTTAGACTTTATCTTAGTCTTGGGACGCAGCACCGAGCAGTGTTAGAGATAGGAGCATAAATTATTATAATAATTTTACTTAAAGCATATGAAGCAGTTGCACATCACTAACCTACCCATATAGGCAGTGGGTTCAGTGCTTAATTTGAGCCTGTGGTTTCTGGTTCTCAGCACCAGCACTTATTTGTCAACACCAGCGCTTGTGACAAGGTAGCACTGTCTGGCTAATTTAGAGATGACCACAACAATAGTTAATTGTCAATACATTAAACATTAAAAATGACCGGTCACCAAAGACATTCTTATAGCTTTGGGGGCCTAGATAGTCCGAATTTTCACACTTGTAGAAGTATGATGATTAGTAGTTGTGTTGTTACTATCATTGGCGGCATGGCAGTGGCAATCTGTCATGCAAGCTGCAGTGGCCTCCTGACGAGCGTCCTGGCACCTATGTTATTTTAAAAGTAAGCACGGAGTGGGGTGTTGTGTATACCAAAAATAGGGGGTAGTCCGAGAAAACACAATATTCCATATGGAAAGATGCGAAAGATGGAGATGCTGACAAATGAGTGAAATTATAGGAAATAGGCTAGAATGGGAGTTGGTGACATGGGCAGTCACACCTTTTTTAAAGGCAGATCCGCTGCCTTCTTCTGTACACCTCACCAGGGAGGAAAGAAGTGGAAGAGAAACCAAATCTGGTGGCCTTAACAGAAACTATACAATATTAAAATGCTCTGATTTCACATGAATCTGCTAGGCCAAACCACTGCAATAATTCTAAGCAGGGTCTCACACCCCAACTCCCTCACGTACCCCAGAAGGCTCCCTAAGGCGGACGAACACCAGTCAGGCAAGCTCTGGTTGGGTCAAGGCCCACACCCTAGCCAAACTAGCATCCTACACTTGTGAGGGTAGAGACAAAGTGCTTGGCAAGTTGCTGCACTGATACCACGCAAACATATAATTCCTCCAAGGGTTACCCTTATGACTTCACCCCTCCACTCGAACCCAGTACTTTTTTTAGGTCCCAGAGACCCTCGCTCTTTCCAGTTATAGGCGAGGAGGCATACTCTATTCTCCTTCTAGAATGTCCTTCCAAACCACTTCCACATTAAATATTAGTAGGGAATGGCATTTTACGCATGTAGACAACCACACATTCATCAGTTCATCTGGAATCTTATCATTAAGCCCCTCATTCTGCAAGTGCTGGTATGCCATTTGACTAAATAGATGTTGTCTCTGCGTGTATGCATTAGAGGATTGTCTGTGTACACATGGGGGCATGTATATTTATTTTCTGTTTGTACATCTAACCATATCATACGGCTAGTATGATAAAGAACACAGTCCAGAAGTAGTGGCTTTGCAAAGCTCTTTACGATTTGTAATGAATTTCCTGAATAGAGTATGGTTTTCATGACTAGCAAGTCCTTTGAGTTTGGCTGAAAACAAATGTATTTAATAAACTCACATTAATGTGCAGCTTGAAAACACTTTAGGAGGGTTCCCAGTGATGAGTACTTAGGGGTAGACATTCCTGGCATTTTCGCAATCTAGGAAATGTAAACAGATGTTCGTGTTTCGGCTTCCAGCTTTTGTAAACGGTCCCTAACATTCCAGCCTTTTCCCGCCTTAAGCAGTGTTTTCCTTCTGAACTTTAAGGACTGGCGTGTAAGCGGTGATGCACTCTCCTGATCTGAAAGGAGTTTTCTGCTTCGAGCCACTTGCAAAGAACACATTACACTCGCTCACATTTTGACCTTGATGTTTTATAACTGTGGCACACGCTGAGAAAATGTTCCCTCAACCAATACACACAGCTGGCAGCTGCATGCTAAAACAAGCTCATCAAGGGAGTAAGCGAAGCCAAGCAATGCTACAGAGTTTACAACTTGAGCTATTATATTAAGGAACGGCGATAACATTATCGCCGCTTTAGCGGCAGGAAACTGTCGCTAAAGCGGCGATAATGGGCTTGATAATATACCCTTGTGAATTCCCATAGAAGCCCAGGTTCACACCAGAACCTGGGCTTCTATGGGAATTCACAAGGGCATATTATCACGCCTATTATCGCCGCTTTAGATAATGTTATCGCCGTCCCTTGATAATATGGCCCGCGATTGTAAGGCTGCATCTGTTCCCAGAGCAAACGGGTGGTGTTTCCGAGAGTGACAGAGTGTAAAAATGTTTCCAAAGTAACAATTATTGAAGGAGCACTCAGTAAGGCCGTTTACAGGAACCCTAACTAAGGGGCGTATTATCAAGGACGGCGTTAAAAATTATCGCCTGTTTAGCGGCAGAAAACTGCGATAATGGGCAGTTTTCTGCCGCTAAACCAGCGATAATTTTAACCCCGTCCTTGATAATATGCCCCTAAGTGCCCTTCCTAATTCAAGCGCCAGGTATGTGTCAATAGCAACAGTTCCACCACGGACCTCATAATGAATATACCTGGATACAGCGGGTGAAACAACATACAAATCATTCATTCATTAGAATGATAACAGCATTGGACTTCGGCAAAAAGATGCAGTATTGTGTTGTTTTAAACCGAGTCTGTCGAAACACATCTATTCACCTATGCATATTGTCCTTTTTACCTACCGGTATCTTCCACGTCACAGTGCTTGCTCTGTCCTTACAGATATTGTCCACCTAGCCCAGCCTAAAAAATACACCCAATATGGTGCCCTATCTTCCCAGAATACTTTAATACAGGAACTTGTCATGAACGTGTCGTGACCCCTGACATATCCAAGCAAAAATATATTAATCAAAATTAATGTGAGTCGGGAAGGGAAGGGATTCAGGACTGCGATAAGGAATACCTGAACTCAGAGTAATGAAGATTACCAGGTAAGCAACCAGAACATTACCTCATTGTCTATGTTTCTCCTCCAGTTCATACACCATGAGTAACTACCGAAGCAATACAAAAATTATTTTGATCCTGTGAGAAAGTGGATTAATAATTGGGAGTGAATGGTGGCCCACCACAAGTAATAAGGCATCTATGCTTGTTAGGTCCAGTAAAGGTATCAGTAATTTAATTCTGAGCTCAACCCCTGTTAGCTATGGCACAGAGCAGACAGACTTAACTGAAGAAAATGTGTAAAGCATTTACAAGTACCAAAACAGTTCAAAAGTCAAAAGCACAACAAAATATATTCCTACTCCTAGTTATTAAAATGTAGAACGTTTTAATGAACAAAATGAGAAAAATACAATAACCGGAACCAGAGATAAGAATTGTTAAAGTTTTAAATATAAGTAGTACCAAAAAGGTCCACTGGACACTGGTCGCACTAGATTGGGGCACGGGTAAGATTTCAGGTCGACCACGATGGAGTGTGGGTCATACACAAGTGACAGGTTTGTCCCGGTGGAAAAGTTACCTTAAGGAAAAGCAGTCAGTGGGTTAGCGCAGATAAAAGCCCTTCAGAGTCGGGATGGAGCTATGGCGAAACCTGTGGTTTGGGCGGGAAAATCTCTGACTAGAGAACTTTGAGTTTCTGCACACTGTAATTCTTTGGCATCAATCAGGTCATTATCGATGGCTGTGTCAAGTGAGCTGTGGGATAGATTCAAAGTGATCTCAACATCAACAGATTCCAAAGTTGAGTGGAGAACATAGAGGGAGCTACAGCAGGGAAGTCTTACCACTCCATCAATGTCCACGTCGTATGCAATGCTAAGCATTTAATAACCGACATTGTAGCCCAATTTTCTGGATTCGTATATATTCCGCCACAGTGGCATCCACAAGCATCTGTTCGGCGTTGAATTTGGAGAGGGACACCTACTTGGTACATACATATACCTATTTGTGACATCATTATACCAAAGGTGATTGCATTACTGTGGCTAACCCTTTGCCTCCCACCTTGTAGGTGACAGCGCATACGCCTTGCACAAATACATCCTGACCCCTTACCTCAACCCAGCCACACCACAGGAACAGCGCTACAACGCGGCACATATTAGCACAAGGAATGTGGTGGAAAGGACATTTGGAATACTAAAAAGTCGCTTCAGGATCCTTCCCAAGACTGGTGGTGCTCTACAGTACGACCCCGAAACCTGCTGCAGGATTGTGGCAGTATGTGCCATGCTGCACAACATTGCCACAAGAAGAGGCATACCAATCGAGATGGACGACAATGACAATGATGGTGACGACCAACCACACGCACAACACCGACAGGCACATGTGGCAAACACAGCCGACGGGCAGAGGAGACGTGCACACATCACACAACATCATTTCTGAGGTAGGTGAGAATGAGTCATCACAAGAAGTTACGGATTGAGAACGTTTTATTTACATGTGCACATGAAAGACAGAAAGAATAATGTTTAGAAAATTGTGACGGTGATTGCTTAGGATGATTAAGTCCAAATAAAGGTTCCCACAGCACTGGAGGGCAATCACTAGGTTGAAAGGGCCAATGGTTACGCCGCCATGGCCTGATTGGTGGATATACAGGGCTAGCGCCTCTTGCCACGTACCCCCAGCCTCATGTCGCATGACTCTGCAACATCAGCCTGATGTGTGCTCGTGGATGTGGCGCTGCGCGGACTGCCCCTCCTGCTAATGTTCACTGGCACAGACACACTACTCAGGCTCAATGCCTCCTCACTACCCTCCTCCCCTTCCAAGTTGCTGGCAATCACAGTCCCAGGAGGTGTTCCACGGCAGTGGTCACTTGGGCTAAGGCCTTTGTAACGTCCACACAGAAATGGCCTAGATCAATCTGTAAGGACAAGGAGGCCGTGCCAATACTGCAGTGGTGTTGCTCAGCTTGGTTATGGCCCTGGTATTGGATGAGGTACGTACCAAACTCTGCCGATGCCACCGACGTCAAGAGAGTTGTCCTGCAAGAACAGCATGGGTGAGCTCCTGTAGGTTTTGGTTTGTGTGTCGGTTTCCCTCTGCAACAACTGTAGTGAGGTCACGCACACAGTCCGACATAGTGCTAATGTTTTTGGCCAGCTTTGAGATCAGCATGTTGATGACGCCCATGTGTCTCCCCTGCAGGCGCTGCACACGAAGCATCTGCGACTCCACACCGCCATATAGATTTGGAGCCAATTCTACATCAGCCACAATGTGGGTCCTGGTCCTGCGCCGTCGTCCTAGTCGGAGCTGTGCTGGTGTTGGAGCTGGTGAAGGGACCCATGGCTGGCTTGGGACTGTTGTGAGTGCTGGAGTTGGCTCTGGTTCCATTAGTTGCAGTGTGGGTACGTGTGCCCTGCGTTTTGGTGGTGGGGGTGGTGTACATTCAGGCTCCACAGGGGTCTCTACATCAGTCTCTGCAGGTGTCTCAGAGATGATGAGCCGGTCACTGTCCTTGGAGTCCACCTGAGCTGCATCTGTGTGTGGAACAGTGCAGTGTTAGTATTGTTTGTTCCAAAATATGATTCTCACGTGGCCTACTTCGTACATAATAAATCACTGATCTAAACTAACTGTCTGACGTGAGGTGTTGTTATGTTTAATTGGGCATTGATGACTATCCATGGCCACTTGGTGCACATGACTACAACTCCCATGATGCTTCTTGTGTATGATGGAATATGTGGAATGGACTTATCACTGCACACTGTGAGTTGCCTGGGGGGATTTGCATGGATGTACAGTCCGCATAGTATTAGCGCTTGCATGCATCTTACCTGGTTGTGTACTTTCTGCGCCGGAGGTATCCAATTGGGTGACTCCCACGACTGTCTCACACTCTATGGTCCCCTCAACAAGGTCTTCCAGGGCTGTGTTGGCTGGTGCTGTCAATGGCCTCCCTCCCGTGCCAGCTGCTTCCTTCACCTACAGCAATGCGCTTCTTGGCACGCTTCTTGAGGTCATACCACCTCTTCTTCAGGTCTTCTATGCTGCGGTGGGTGACTCCAACAGCATCCACTCTCTCCTTGATGCGCAGCCATATTATGCGCTTCTCAGCCTCTGGCACCTTCAAGGACAACTTCCCAAACAGTTTGTAGTGGCTGCTGCTCACCCCCTCTATCAGGTGTTCAAGTTCCCTGTCCGAGAACTTCATCTTCCTCTTCCTTTGTGTGGCACTGGTCCCAGCAGCATTTTTTTCCATCCTGGCTAGGTTACAGTAGCAGGATTCTGATGGTGATGTGTCTCTGCTCAGCTTCAGTGCTCTGCTTCCTCCTCCTCTGAGCTCCTCAGGTCACTGTTTAAAGCATGGACTGAATGACTTCCTGGTTGTGATGTCATCAGCCTGCTTCTTACGTGACTGGCATTTTGCAAATTTGCTAATACCGAAATCGCAAAATGCGAACTTGCAAATACAGAAATCGCTATTTGCTAGTTTGTGGGTTGGCGACTCACAATCATGTTTTCGGTATTATTTTAGCGATTTTTAAGGGATCACTAATATTTACCGATCGGGTACATGCATCTCATTTTGCGATTTGTTAATAGCGACTCCTTATTTTTCTCTAATAAGGGCTCGCTTTTGCGATTTTTGATGCATGTGCACCTTAGTCATTAGCACAGCGAGAGAAATATATTCATCAATTCATTAGTCAGAAATTACATCACAATCATAATGTCAATCAATCAGAAATAACAGCACAAAATGCATATTAATAAAAGTGTGAGTGCCTAGAAGGCAAGTCCTAAAATGAGACAGCTAACCATCCAAAAATACAGTTTAAAAGAATATTTAAATGCAATAAATTGGGTGAGGATGAGAAACCTAGCATAAGAGAAGAGGCTAAAAAAATGGAAAAATGTTATCTAGATTGGGCTCTACCACCTGAGAGTAGGCTTCCTAAGCCCAATGCAGCTATACGGCCGGCCGGGAACCCACAGCGCGCATGGCACTGCAAAAGAGTTCTGCGCACCAACTGGGGTGCAGGCCTTTTGTACCTGTTTGAGGCAAAACTATAAAACCACATTTGACGCCGGTTCTTGACCGCACGCCTACAGTTATGCTGCTAAAACTCTGAGAACACAGAAGTGGTTTCACAGTGGGCTGGTGTTTGATCAGATGGTCAGCCATGCTTGACCGCAACTTATAAACAAATAATATTTTAATAATATTTTATACGGAAAACGTATGTGAAAGCGGAACTTGAATCAGGTGTAGTCGAGGCAAGGTGCAGTCTTTGGTTACATTTGAGCAAGCTCGGAAAGTTTCATAATATAAAAAATTAAGCAAACAATACTTGTGTAATACCGAAGATGTACCAGCTGGTCCTGTCTATGTGTGACATAGGCTATTCTTGTAACTGTGGAAAGTTTTTGTGGTTGGCCAAGCTGCCTCGCAGTGTTGGGCACAAGAGATATTCATATTTGAGATCAGTGGGGCCTAGTAGATTTTGTTATTGAGGAGGACAAAAAATGAGGCACTGGCCTTGGGCCTATATGTGGATGTGTTGAGGGAGGTGTGAGCTACTATGGCACTAGTGACTGTGTAAGATAAAATGGTCAAGATAGCACATTTCCAGGTTGTAGCTGGTGGGGCCTATACAGGGACCTTCATGCTGCATGGGTCGAGCAGAATGTAATATTGGGACTTTATATGGTAAAACGTGACACTTCATCATTTCCCTCCTCTTGTTAATTTTTGAACACACTTCTTACAGAGTATCTTGGTGACCCTTCCCCTAGCGGGGGCATCCAGGGCGTGTCATTAACGTAGCACTTGTATGTGCTCTGTTGTTGTTCCCTTATTTCGGCATATTCTCCATCTGACCTGTCAACCAGACATTCGTATGGAGCAGCGGCAAGGCCCTCTCTCATGGTGTATCTACCTGGAGGAAGTGGGGGAGCTGTGGGTATGTTGTAGTGAGTGTCAGGGGCTGTGAGCTCACTCATTTCTGATTGTGCCCCATTTCCGTCCCCTGGAGCACGGTCCATGTCCTCGTACTGAGTTTTCTGGTAAATCCCTGTGCTAACCTAATTCATACCTACTACCTTGGTGCTGAATTTCTTGACACACTTAAGTACGATCTTTACACCGCAACACACCAGCATCAACTCGCAAAAAATAGGTAGAACATTTTTCAAGACAGCCATGAAGGCATCCAGGCAAAGTTAAACCAAATACTAAAGACGTCTGCTGCGGCACCTCCCTCCTCACGCATATTCTTCCCCAAATTGTCCAAGTCCTCAATAGCCTGGGCGAGCGTTCCGTTGTCTGCATCATTCAATGGAATGAATGTGCAGCAGCTTTTTCCTATTTAGCACAGACTCCACCATCCATAGCAGTCAGTTGATCTAGAACATAGCGATGCTCTTGAACCATAAGTCTCAATGGTCGTAGTTCTTCTTTTATGGCGTTGAACCCATCTCGGGTGCTGTTGATGACCTTCATAAGTTCGTAGCGGGTCACCTGCGGCCACCAGGCATTAGCTGATGTTTGCCATTTCGGCCACAGGCCCCCGAAAAAATCCTGGCCGTTGTTGAAAAGGTAAAATTGCTGAGGAACTTTACTAAAGGCGTTGTTAGCAAAATATTGAGCACTCCTTTGGTGCCAGTGGAGCAGGATGACATCACCTGTAATCGGGTGGATATGTACGTGGGAAATATTGGATGCCGGGACAACCAGATGCAGTTCATGCACAGTGACCATAGTGCATAGGCCACTCCACTGGGGAGGCAGCTGGAGATAAAGGCGTTCTCCACAGGCCCAATAGAAGTCCATGAGGCTGGAGGTGCCGTCTTGGAGGTCAAAATTAAAGATAGTGTTATTGCATCCAGTGTTATGGCCCACAGGAATTGTACCATTGCCTAGGAAACAAAGGAGAGGAGATTTTAGCTTGTATGCTTTTTTCCATTTGTATGTTGAGCCTTTACCAAAGATATACCTTCTAGTCTCTTGTGCCCAAACCTCCCTACATTCAGTCTCAACGTCCCAATCAACATTCTGTTGCCAGTCTGTCACTACAGAGGGGCTTCCTAGGGAAGCTGCCTTACAAATCAAGTTGTGTGGACCG
The DNA here is from genome assembly GCF_964204655.1 of Triturus cristatus. NCBI lineage: Eukaryota > Metazoa > Chordata > Amphibia > Caudata > Salamandridae > Triturus > Triturus cristatus. The sequence continues at coordinate 1,150,083,405 of NC_140583.1, read as the reverse complement.
TGCCATTCGTTCTTAAAAAACATATGGGCCTGTACAAGCAGCACAGTACTGTACTTACAAGTAAGGGTGGGCGCAGCGCTCCGCTCCGCCCGCAGAGTGTGCATAGTACTGCCCACTTCGCGCTTCGCAAAGTAGGGGTAGCAGGGGCAGACTACGCACACCCCGCGGCGGAGCAGAGTTGCCCGCCGCCCGCCTCCCTCCCGCCCTCATTTTACAATTACTTATAAACATTACATAAAGAAAATTACTTACCTGAGCTGCCGCGTCCCGGGGCTCCATCTTGCTGCTTCCTGGATAGCTTCTTCCTCACGAATGCACCTGCGCGGGCACCCGTGCATGCGCATTCGTGAGGAAGAAGCTATCCAGGAAGCAGCAAGATGGAGCCCCGGGACGCAGCAGCTCAGGTAAGTAATTTTCTTTATGTATTGTTTATAAGTAATTGTAAAATGAGGGTGGGAGGGAGGCGGGTGGCGCGTAGTGGGGCTACGCAAAGTGTGTGGGTGGGCGTAGATTTCCCCCCACTCCGTAATGCTTCACGTAGCCTCACTACGCCCACTACGCCCAGGGCTGCTTACAAGGCCACTGGCTAATCTTGCCCTCATCCTCGTCAAATTTTGAGGTAGCAAGGTGCAAGCTTGGGTTTCGTTCGCATATTGACGGGGGTGACGAACACGTTGAATGCCCAAATGCCTGAAAAATACGCTCCCACCGCTGTATTGCCTGGATCACATCACTCATCATTACCCCCCTCTTTACCTGTTCCATTTCCCTTTCAAACTCTGATGCATCAGTCACAACCCTGTGCGTGACATAATTGTAATCCCATTCTGTGGTGTTCACATAGATAGTGTCAAGTGCTGCTGACAGGAGCTGGATTTGTCCATGTATACGGCAAAGAAATTGGTGGAGGAGACATTTGGCAGTTGATGATGGTATTTCTCTGGGAAAGATCAACTTATCTGCCCCTAGAGCATGTGGGATATATGCACACATGTAACACGACTCCTGTGTGACCTTCTTCCCTACCGCTGTCACGTCCCGGTACCACATGTTATCTAAAAAGGCGTTATGGTTCTAGCTTTTTGTCAGTATTTGGGGAATGGAAAGTAGGCATGGGATGCTGGTCGGCAATGTAGACAACCGTGTCGTGGAGAGCGGTGGCCCAACTTGTAGCCTTTTGTTTAGATGTTGTAGGGGGGCACCGTTTTGGCATATAGAACCGGGGGACTGCAAAAGCGAATCGACGTGTCCTGTGCAGGGCCATTCTCTGTCTGCGGGCGTTATGGGAATTGTTGCGGCGGGTATTGTGTTGGTGACCTGAGATGGAAGTTGGGTGTTCGGGATGCATACTAGTGTGGGCGCTGCTAGTGTTACTGTCTGGGTTTTTGGACCTAGTGTGTTGTGTGGTGCGTTCTCCTGGCTATGGGTGACCGCTGGTACAGGGGGAGTTGTTGTAGATGCTGTGGCAGTGTTGCTATCTGCATTATGAGGAAAGTAAACCTTCACAGTGATGAAAAAAAATTACCAATTAAATATTGCTAGTGCCACTCCAACAATGACACATAACATTAATATAGAAGCAATACATATCTTTGCATCGCGGCTGCTGTACTCATTGAGCAGCACGTGAGTGTCATCTTCGTCTTCACCGACAGTGGAGGGGTCGTTGAAGGGAAGCCACTGTCCTCATTCAGGGGGACTAAGGGCATGTTATTTCCTTCATCTAGTCTCTTGTCTGGTGCTGCTGAGGTGCAGGGTCGAGTCTTACATCGCAGCGATGGATCCATGCCTTCCTTTCAGCTATCCGAACGGCAGTTGGTGAGGAATCAGTAACCTTGTATGGGCCATCAAACTTGGGGTCCTACCAGCGTCGGACGTGTTTCCGGACAAACACCCAGGCACCAGGACGGATTGGTGGGAGCTCAGGATCGATGGGGCCCTTCTCCATCCTCTTGGATACCTGGGTAGAAAGGAACTGCGCAGCGCTTGTTAGTGTGCACAAATAATCGTAAACCTCTGCCTTAACAATCTCAGAGGATGACTCACTATCTGTTTTGGGCCTGGTGGGAGGGACAGTTACATTTATGGATCGTCCGGTGACAAGCTGATGTGGCGTGAGGTGGTGATCCGAACTTGGGGAATTTCATAGTGAAAAGATGGCAATTGGGAGGCAGTAGAGTCATTTTTTACCAATTGTGGCACTTATTTTGCTTATTTTCCTTTTGAGCAAGCCGTTGAGGCGTTCATAGATGCCATTGCTTCGTTGGTGATAAGCTGATGTTAGTTTGTGTCTAATGCCTAGCATTATTGTCAGGGAGGAAAAGATAGCGTTTGAAAAATGACTTCCGTTATCGGTCCGGATGGCGTTGGGCACGCCCCATCGAGAAATGATGTCACGGAGTAGGAATGTGGCTGCTGCTTTGGCATCACAGTGTACACATGGTCCAGCTTCGATCCTGCGTGAGAATGGGCATACCACAATGAGATATCAGTAACTTTGGAATCGATCAATCATGTCCACATAATCGATATGGAGTTCTTTGAAGGGGCCAGAGGGTTTAGGAATGGTAGAGGCGACTGTTTTGAGAGTTGAGTTTGGTGAATATTGTTGGCAGATGAGGCATTTATTAACAAAGAGTCGTATCTGCTCGTGGGCATTGGGAATGAACCAGTCTGTCTGTAACGTTGTAGACATATTATCTCGGGAGACATGTGTGGGAAGGTGTAGTTGATCCAGGGCCACTTGCAGCAAGGCCAGTGGCATGACAGGCTTTCCTGTCATGGTCTGCCTATAAATGAAATCAGCAGGGTCCTGTTGTACTCCCCTCCTCTTCCATAACTCTTTCTCTTGATCTGGCGCACTTTCTTGTATTTCACTGAGATGTAGTTGGGCGATGTGATCATATTGTTGCGTGTTATCGATAATGTATGGGGTGCTTGTGTTGGGTGTTCCCTCATTTGTGACTATGTGCTTTGTTGGAGGTACCGTTTGGGCAAGCAAAGGGGCTGTTAGGGGGCGCTCTGAGCGTCTGGTGCAGCTACCAGTGGGGGGCCTCTGGCTGCAGCTTTTGCTGCTCAGTCTGCCAAAGCGTTACCTCTAGAGACAAAATCCTGACGATTAGTATGTGCCGCACATTTGACTACAGCTACCTCGACTGGCAGTGTGAGGGCCTCTATTAGTTCTTCTAATAACTGTTTGTGAACCACAGGCATCCCATCTGATTAAAGAAAGCAACGCCTTTTCCAGCGCAAAATGCTGGAGTGTGTCATTGTGGTGACGTATGCAGAGTCTGAATAAATGGTGATGCGGTCGTCAGCCCCATAGTTTAGAGCGGCAATAAGTGCCACTATCTTTGCAGCTTGAGCTGAATAATGTGGCGGTAATGTAATCTGCTGTGCGATGTCCTGGGAGTCAGAGGACTCATGCTGGTGGGCCTTAACCACTGCAGATCCTGTGTACCTTACCCCTGTTTCTTGGTCAATGGTGGAGGAGCCGTCGACAAAATATACGGTGCTGTGTGGCAAGGGGTCCTCCTTTGCTGCTCCTGACTCATCTGGAGAATATGTGACACAGTCATGAGTGTCGTCATCTGAGGCTGCAATGGGATGGGCAAAGAACGTGGCAGGATTGACTGTGTGACATTTGACAATTTTCAGGGAAGGCAATGATAGTATGACTTCGTAACCTGACACTCTTTGTGTTGTTAATGTTGTCTTTGCTTTCTGAATTATGGCAAAGACGGCATGTTCAGTGTACAGTGTTAACGGGGATCCCATGACAATCGGGGTGCTTTTCTTTACAGCGAATGCTGCTGCGGCAAGAGCTTGTTCACAGGGGTAATGGCCTCTCATGACAGAGTCCAACATGCCACTGAAGTAGGCGATGGGCTTATGGCCCATGGGATATTTTGCATAAGCACTCCAGTTATGACTTGGCCGTCGCAGTGAGTGAATAGGTAGAATTATTTTGTGTAGTCAGGTGAGCCTAACACTGGTGCGTTTGTTATTTCATCTTTTAACAGCGTGAAGGATGCCCTTATCTCAGGTGTCCAGTCTATTTTGTTGTGTCTGTCTTTGGCCATTTTAACTGATTTCAGCAGAGGGGCTGTTATTGTTGAGAAATCAAAGACCCATTGGCGGACGTAATTCACCAGTCTGAGGAATTTCTGCATGTCCTTGACTGTTTGTGGCTCGGGGGTGCTTTTTATTGCCTTAACTCTATCTGGCGTGACTCGTCTTCCTGGCGCTGACAGTAATTGGCCAAGATAGTGCACCTCTTTTTGACAGTACTGAAGTTTGTTTTTGTCTACTTTGTAGCCTCTTTGTGCTAAGGTAGTGAGTAGAGAAATGGTGTCCTTCCTGCATTGTTTTTCTGTGGGGCTGCAGAGCAAGATGTCGTCGACATATTGCAGAAATGTGCTGTCACATTGGAAATTTGATAAATCTTCTTTGACAACTCTGTTAAAGAACCTGGGAGACTCACAATAACCTTGAGCCAAATGGGTATACGTCATTTGCACATTTTCGAACGTGAAGGCCAGTAGGTACTGACTGTCTTGGTGTAGGGGTGCGCTGAAAAACGTATTTTTCAGATCAATGACGGACAAGTACTGTGCATCCGGGGGGACATTTGTGAGGATGACAGAGGGGTCTGGGACGATGGGAAACTCTGGTATGACTATGTTGTTAACGGCGTGAAGATCATGTACTAGACGCCATTGGTTTGTCTTGCCCTTGCGTACCGGAAAAAGACATGTGTTACAAGTAGAAATGCATGGGTATATGACTCCCTGTTCCAGCAGGGCTTGTATGGTGGGGGCAATACCCTCCTCTGATTCCTTAGATAACGGATACTGTTTTATTCTGGGTAGGATGGCACCTGGTTTCAGCGTTATCTTGAATGGTGCGGCAGAGTGAATAAGGCCTACGTCATTTGGTCCCGTAGTCCACAGTTGTGCCGGAACCCGGGCCAAATCTGCTTCATGTACAGAGTCATATTTTGTTACGGCAGTGGGCATTCTCATTTCCACTTTCACTGAGAGGGGCACTTCATTCAGATAGACTATTTCACACTTTAAATAGTATTCAGGGGGTCCAAAGAGTTGGTCATCTGAGATATCTCTGACTAAACCTCCTGGCTCGATGAAGATGACACAAGCTCAAGTATGAGCGTTGTCGTCAAACGCTTGAAATGCTCCATATGTAGGTGGTATTTCGAGGATGCATATGTCTAGAGTCAGGCGCTTGTCAGATATTTGCAAGCCTGATGCTTGGGGCCTGAAAAGGAACTCTTTTGATAGCTGAACAGTGCGACCTTTTAGTTCTGGGGTAGTGGCAATGATTGTGTGGGCTGCCACAGAAAAGGCGTGTTCATCCACTGGGCGTGCTCTAACCTGACTGTTCAGGGAGGAGTCTACTGTGACTGCCATCATTCTAGCCAGTGGTGTACCTGGTATTGAACAGGTCATTGTTCCATTCTCATCGAAGTGGATGGTCATGTTCAATTTTGCCATGAGGTCACGTCCTAAGAGATTCACTAGAGACCGTGGTGAGTAGAGCAGTCGTTGCTCCACCAAATGGTCTCCTATCTCTATGGGCACTGGTTTAGTGAAAGGGACCCTTGCTATTGCCCCAGAGAATCCCTGTGTGTCCGCTATCTGATCTGAAATGGGCAGTGGTCCGCCTGTAATACACGAGTACGCGGTGCCTGTGTCAATGAGAAAGCTGTATGTTTTATTGTTTATCGTGACCAGGACGGTGGGGTCGTCTTCACCGTCCATGGTGCATGATAAAACTGGGCATTCAAGAGTTATCTGTGGGCTATCCTAACCAATGTATCCGCCTGCTTGGTATTGCTGGATGGTGCCTTGTGTGAACGGATTGCTGGGGGTGCTCACCGTGCCCCCTTGGGGCACAGCATTTTGTGTTTGGGGCACCACCTGGTACGTAGGGGCCTGCTGTTGCTGTTGCATTGGAACTGGCATCTGCAGGAGTGGTGGCTGGGCTTGGGCCATCATGGTTGATTGGAGCTGTGCTTGCTGCATGTTTTGCTGCTGGACTGGTTGGACGTAGGAGTATGGCATTTGGGGTTGTGGATGCATCTGCTGTTGCTGGAATTGAGGCGGTGTTTGTTGGGTGGGACCCATGGACTGTTGATTTAGATCTCGAAATTTAGTACAGAAATCCTTTTGCATGTGGCCTATTTTGTGGCAATAGAAACAGGTATGCTGTCCTGGCTGTTGTTGGAACCTCTGCTGTCCTATTCCACTACCTCTTCCCTGCATACCTGAGTTCCTATTGATATTGTTTCTGTTGTTGTAATAAGGTTGTTGGCCAATGCTATAAGCAGGTTGTGTTGGCATGTAAGCAGGTTGTGCTGGCATGTAAGCAGGTTGTGCTGGCATGTATTGTACGAGGGGCTGAGGCTGTATGTACTGTACGGCAGGCTGTGGCTGGGTCTGTGCGTATTATACTGCAGGTTGTGTCTGCATCTGTTGGGGGGCAGGCTGTATGTTGCCTGCTAGAGCACTCATGGCAGTCTGGGGAAATGTGGCGACTGCTGTCATCTGACTGACAGGTGCGGCTAACATGACTGTGTCTGGTGTCTCCCTTTTCTTATTAAGTTTCTGTTGCACCAATTTTGCAGCTGCATTTTCTATAGCTAGCTGTCTATTCTTTTCCTGTTCTTGCCTCTTTTTGCAGTAATGTATAATGTGATCCTGTATCTCAGGCCATGGTTTTGCTTCCATTGCTACAATTCCATCCAACTTGTCCTGTACGTCAGCTGGCAGTCCTTTCTTAACCATGTGGAAGAAAAGCCTACTATTCCCTCCTGTTGCATTCCACTTGTCTCCTAACTCCTGATACCATTTTTCTTTGAGATAAAGTCAATTGGATCCTCACTCACTTGCATTGTCAGTGACATGAGGGACCCAACATCCGGGACATCTGGATATTTTATACGTAATTTGCCCCAGACCTGTGCCCTGATTTTGATAAATGTTTCCCCATTATACTGCGTTTCAGTCATAGTAATTTTGTTAGCACTGACGCTTTTGAATATGTCCTCTGCTTCTTCCACCATGATGGAGATGAGTAGACTCTTCATATCACCTATCCCTAGGTTGACACCTGCAGTGTTTTTTCCAGGGCCGCTATCCATTTGCCAACACCCTCCATGAGGGGTGGCAGAAGCTTTTTGAGGTTCTCTTTGTCCATCTGAGACCATGGGACATATAGGGGCGGGTCAGTAGTATTTTTTATATAACAGTGGAATCTGGTGATTCATTCCTGTGCCTCTTTCCTTTGGCCCCGTGTGGTCATGTTGGCTGGCGTATTTCTGCCAAATCCTAAGACTGGCCCGCATATAGTCATAATCTCAGTCTTCATCTCCTGCACCTTCTAGGATGCATTCTACTGCTGTTGCCATATGCTGGGGTTCGAAAGACCCCTCTCTTGGCCATGGGAGCATCTGTGGTGCATTGGCCTCTGTCCAACCTGCCAAATCGTCCATGAAAGGATTGACGGCATAGTCAGAGCCTTCCCCTAATATCACAATTTCATTAGGCGTTAGACTGTTATTTTGGGGTGACAAATGCAAAAACAACAATTGATGGACAGAATGCAGAACAATGTCATACATTCACCCCAGTACAGAGATCTGGGCCTAAATCCATCGTTTTTTTGCTCACCATGCCGTTCCAGTTTGAACCCAGCCATATGCAAATCAGTCTTGACCCTGTGCCTCATGGGAACAGTCCAGCCCGAACTGCCAAGCCAGGTTCTCCCTGGACTGGAAACAAGCATCCTAGGACCGGTTTCTGGCATTTCAGCCGTCTTCAGCCAGGCTTGCTTGATTTCCAGTGGCATGGAGAGCAAGGGACCCACGTCTGGGCATACCCTTTCCACTCGGGGTGACAAATGCAAAAACAACAATTGATGGACAGAATGCAGAACAATGTCATACATTCACCCCAGTACAGAGATCTGGGCCTAAATCCATCGTTTTTTTGCTCACCATGCCGTTCCAGTTTGAACCCAGCCATATGCAAATCAGTCTTGACCCTGTGCCTCATGGGAACAGTCCAGCCCGAACTGCCAAGCCAGGTTCTCCCTGGACTGGAAACAAGCATCCTAGGACCGGTTTCTGGCATTTCAGCCGTCTTCAGCCAGGCTTGCTTGATTTCCAGTGGCATGGAGAGCAAGGGACCCACGTCTGGGCATACCCTTTCCACTCGGGGTGACAAATGCAAAAACAATAATTGATGGACAGAATGCAGAACAATGTCATACATTCACCCCAGTACAGAGATCTGGGCCTAAATCCATCGTTTTTTTGCTCACCATGCCGTTCCAGTTTGAACCCAGCCATATGCAAATCAGTCTTGACCCTGTGCCTCATGGGAACAGTCCAGCCCGAACTGCCAAGCCAGGTTCTCCCTGGACTGGAAACAAGCATCCTAGGACCGGTTTCTGGCATTTCAGCCGTCTTCAGCCAGGCTTGCTTGATTTCCAGTGGCATGGAGAGCAAGGGACCCACGTCTGGGCATACCCTTTCCACTCGGGGCGACAAATGCAAAAACAACAATTGATGGACAGAATGCAGAACAATGTCATACATTCACCCCAGTACAGAGATCTGGGCCTAAATCCATCGTTTTTTTGCTCACCATGCCGTTCCAGTTTGAACCCAGCCATATGCAAATCAGTCTTGACCCTGTGCCTCATGGGAACAGTCCAGCCGAACTGCCAAGCCAGGTTCTCCCTGGACTGGAAACAAGCATCCTAGGACCGGTTTCTGGCATTTCAGCCGTCTTCAGCCAGGCTTGCTTGATTTCCAGTGGCATGGAGAGCAAGGGACCCACGTCTGGGCATACCCTTTCCACTCGGGGTGACAAATGCAAAAACAACAATTGATGGACAGAATGCAGAACAATATCATACATTCACCCCAGTACAGAGATCTGGGCCTAAATCCATCGTTTTTTTGCTCACCATGCCGTTCCAGTTTGAACCCAGCCATATGCAAATCAGTCTTGACCCTGTGCCTCATGGGAACAGTCCAGCCCGAACTGCCAAGCCAGGTTCTCCCTGGACTGGAAACAAGCATCCTAGGACCGGTTTCTGGCATTTCAGCCGTCTTCAGCCAGGCTTGCTTGATTTCCAGTGGCATGGAGAGCAAGGGACCCACGTCTGGGCATACCCTTTCTACTCGGGGTGACAAATGCAAAAACAACAATTGATGGACAGAATGCAGAACAATGTCATACATTCACCCCAGTACAGAGATCTGGGCCTAAATCCATCGTTTTTTTGCTCACCATGCCGTTCCAGTTTGAACCCAGCCATATGCAAATCAGTCTTGACCCTGTGCCTCATGGGAACAGTCCAGCCCGAACTGCCAAGCCAGGTTCTCCCTGGACTGGAAACAAGCATCCTAGGACCGGTTTCTGGCATTTCAGCCGTCTTCAGCCAGGCTTGCTTGATTTCCAGTGGCATGGAGAGCAAGGGACCCACGTCTGGGCATACCCTTTCCACTCGGGGTGACAAATGCAAAAACAACAATTGATGGACAGAATGCAGAACAATGTCATACATTCACCCCAGTACAGAGATCTGGGCCTAAATCCATCGTTTTTTTGCTCACCATGCCGTTCCAGTTTGAACCCAGCCATATGCAAATCAGTCTTGACCCTGTGCCTCATGGGAACAGTCCAGCCGAACTGCCAAGCCAGGTTCTCCCTGGACTGGAAACAAGCATCCTAGGACCGGTTTCTGGCATTTCAGCCGTCTTCAGCCAGGCTTGCTTGATTTCCAGTGGCATGGAGAGCAAGGGACCCACGTCTGGGCATACCCTTTCCACTCGGGGTGACAAATGCAAAAACAACAATTGATGGACAGAATGCAGAACAATATCATACATTCACCCCAGTACAGAGATCTGGGCCTAAATCCATCGTTTTTTTGCTCACCATGCCGTTCCAGTTTGAACCCAGCCATATGCAAATCAGTCTTGACCCTGTGCCTCATGGGAACAGTCCAGCCCGAACTGCCAAGCCAGGTTCTCCCTGGACTGGAAACAAGCATCCTAGGACCGGTTTCTGGCATTTCAGCCGTCTTCAGCCAGGCTTGCTTGATTTCCAGTGGCATGGAGAGCAAGGGACCCACGTCTGGGCATACCCTTTCTACTCGGGGTGACAAATGCAAAAACAACAATTGATGGACAGAATGCAGAACAATGTCATACATTCACCCCAGTACAGAGATCTGGGCCTAAATCCATCGTTTTTTTGCTCACCATGCCGTTCCAGTTTGAACCCAGCCATATGCAAATCAGTCTTGACCCTGTGCCTCATGGGAACAGTCCAGCCCGAACTGCCAAGCCAGGTTCTCCCTGGACTGGAAACAAGCATCCTAGGACCGGTTTCTGGCATTTCAGCCGTCTTCAGCCAGGCTTGCTTGATTTCCAGTGGCATGGAGAGCAAGGGACCCACGTCTGGGCATACCCTTTCCACTCGGGGTGACAAATGCAAAAACAACAATTGATGGACAGAATGCAGAACAATGTCATACATTCACCCCAGTACAGAGATCTGGGCCTAAATCCATTGTTTTTTTGCTCACCATGCCGTTCCAGTTTGAACCCAGCCATATGCAAATCAGTCTTGACCCTGTGCCTCATGGGAACAGTCCAGCCCGAACTGCCAAGCCAGGTTCTCCCTGGACTGGAAACAAGCATCCTAGGACCGGTTTCTGGCATTTCAGCCGTCTTCAGCCAGGCTTGCTTGATTTCCAGTGGCATGGAGAGCAAGGGACCCACGTCTGGGCATACCCTTTCCACTCGGGGTGACAAATGCAAAAACAACAATTGATGGACAGAATGCAGAACAATGTCATACATTCACCCCAGTACAGAGATCTGGGCCTAAATCCATCGTTTTTTTGCTCACCGTGCCGTTCCAGTTTGAACCCAGCCATATGCAAATCAGTCTTGACCCTGTGCCTCATGGGAACAGTCCAGCCCGAACTGCCAAGCCAGGTTCTCCCTGGACTGGAAACAAGCATCCTAGGACCGGTTTCTGGCATTTCAGCCGTCTTCAGCCAGGCTTGCTTGATTTCCAGTGGCATGGAGAGCAAGGGACCCACGTCTGGGCATACCCTTTCCACTCGGGGCGACAAATGCAAAAACAACAATTGATGGATAGAATGCAGAACAATGTCATACATTCACCCCAGTACAGAGATCTGGGCCTAAATCCATTGTTTTTTTGCTCACCATGCCGTTCCAGTTTGAACCCAGCCATATGCAAATCAGTCTTGACCCTGTGCCTCATGGGAACAGTACAGCCCGAACTGCCAAGCCAGGTTCTCCCTGGACTGGAAACAAGCATCCTAGGACCGATTTCTGGCATTTCAGCCGTCTTCAGCCAGGCTTGCTTGATTTCCAGTGGCATGGAGAGCAAGGGACCCACGTCTGGGCATACCCTTTCCACTCGGGGCGACAAATGCAAAAACAACAATTGATGGACAGAATGCAGAACAATGTCATACATTCACCCCAGTACAGAGATCTGGGCCTAAATCCATCGTTTTTTTGCTCACCATGCCGTTCCAGTTTGAACCCAGCCATATGCAAATCAGTCTTGACCCTGTGCCTCATGGGAACAGTCCAGCCCGAACTGCCAAGCCAGGTTCTCCCTGGACTGGAAACAAGCATCCTAGGACCGGTTTCTGGCATTTCAGCCATCTTCAGCCAGGCTTGCTTGATTTACAGTGGCATGGAGAGCAAGGGACCCACGTCTGGGCATACCCTTTCCACTCGGGGTGACAAATGCAAAAACAACAATTGATGGACAGAATGCAGAACAATATCATACATTCACCCCAGTACAGAGATCTGGGCCTAAATCCATCGTTTTTTTGCTCACCATGCCGTTCCAGTTTGAACCCAGCCATATGCAAATCAGTCTTGACCCTGTGCCTCATGGGAACAGTCCAGCCCGAACTGCCAAGCCAGGTTCTCCCTGGACTGGAAACAAGCATCCTAGGACCGGTTTCTGGCATTTCAGCCGTCTTCAGCCAGGCTTGCTTGATTTCCAGTGGCATGGAGAGCAAGGGACCCACGTCTGGGCATACCCTTTCCACTCGGGGTGACAAATGCAAAAACAACAATTGATGGACAGAATGCAGAACAATGTCATACATTCACCCCAGTACAGAGATCTGGGCCTAAATCCATCGTTTTTTTGCTCACCATGCCGTTCCAGTTTGAACCCAGCCATATGCAAATCAGTCTTGACCCTGTGCCTCATGGGAACAGTCCAGCCCGAACTGCCAAGCCAGGTTCTCCCTGGACTGGAAACAAGCATCCTAGGACCGGTTTCTGGCATTTCAGCCGTCTTCAGCCAGGCTTGCTTGATTTCCAGTGGCATGGAGAGCAAGGGACCCACGTCTGGGCATACCCTTTCCACTCGGGGTGACAAATGCAAAAACAACAATTGATGGACAGAATGCAGAACAATGTCATACATTCACCCCAGTACAGAGATCTGGGCCTAAATCCATCGTTTTTTTGCTCACCATGCCGTTCCAGTTTGAACCCAGCCATATGCAAATCAGTCTTGACCCTGTGCCTCATGGGAACAGTCCAGCCCGAACTGCCAAGCCAGGTTCTCCCTGGACTGGAAACAAGCATCCTAGGACCGGTTTCTGGCATTTCAGCCGTCTTCAGCCAGGCTTGCTTGATTTCCAGTGGCATGGAGAGCAAGGGACCCACGTCTGGGCATACCCTTTCCACTCGGGGTGACAAATGCAAAAACAACAATTGATGGACAGAATGCAGAACAATGTCATACATTCACCCCAGTACAGAGATCTGGGCCTAAATCCATCGTTTTTTTGCTCACCGTGCCGTTCCAGTTTGAACCCAGCCATATGCAAATCAGTCTTGACCCTGTGCCTCATGGGAACAGTCCAGCCCGAACTGCCAAGCCAGGTTCTCCCTGGACTGGAAACAAGCATCCTAGGACCGGTTTCTGGCATTTCAGCCGTCTTCAGCCAGGCTTGCTTGATTTCCAGTGGCATGGAGAGCAAGGGACCCACGTCTGGGCATACCCTTTCCACTCGGGGTGACAAATGCAAAAACAACAATTGATGGACAGAATGCAGAACAATGTCATACATTCACCCCAGTACAGAGATCTGGGCCTAAATCCATCGTTTTTTTGCTCACCATGCCGTTCCAGTTTGAACCCAGCCATATGCAAATCAGTCTTGACCCTGTGCCTCATGGGAACAGTCCAGCCCGAACTGCCAAGCCAGGTTCTCCCTGGACTGGAAACAAGCATCCTAGGACCGGTTTCTGGCATTTCAGCCGTCTTCAGCCAGGCTTGCTTGATTTCCAGTGGCATGGAGAGCAAGGGACCCACGTCTGGGCATACCCTTTCCACTCGGGGTGACAAATGCAAAAACAACAATTGATGGACAGAATGCAGAACAATGTCATACATTCACCCCAGTACAGAGATCTGGGCCTAAATCCATCGTTTTTTTGCTCACCGTGCCGTTCCAGTTTGAACCCAGCCATATGCAAATCAGTCTTGACCCTGTGCCTCATGGGAACAGTCCAGCCCGAACTGCCAAGCCAGGTTCTCCCTGGACTGGAAACAAGCATCCTAGGACCGGTTTCTGGCATTTCAGCCGTCTTCAGCCAGGCTTGCTTGATTTCCAGTGGCATGGAGAGCAAGGGACCCACGTCTGGGCATACCCTTTCCACTCGGGGTGACAAATGCAAAAACAACAATTGATGGACAGAATGCAGAACAATGTCATACATTCACCCCAGTACAGAGATCTGGGCCTAAATCCATCGTTTTTTTGCTCACCATGCCGTTCCAGTTTGAACCCAGCCATATGCAAATCAGTCTTGACCCTGTGCCTCATGGGAACAGTCCAGCCCGAACTGCCAAGCCAGGTTCTCCCTGGACTGGAAACAAGCATCCTAGGACCGGTTTCTGGCATTTCAGCCGTCTTCAGCCAGGCTTGCTTGATTTCCAGTGGCATGGAGAGCAAGGGACCCACGTCTGGGCATACCCTTTCCACTCGGGGTGACAAATGCAAAAACAACAATTGATGGACAGAATGCAGAACAATGTCATACATTCACCCCAGTACAGAGATCTGGGCCTAAATCCATCGTTTTTTTGCTCACCATGCCGTTCCAGTTTGAACCCAGCCATATGCAAATCAGTCTTGACCCTGTGCCTCATGGGAACAGTCCAGCCCGAACTGCCAAGCCAGGTTCTCCCTGGACTGGAAACAAGCATCCTAGGACCGGTTTCTGGCATTTCAGCCGTCTTCAGCCAGGCTTGCTTGATTTCCAGTGGCATGGAGAGCAAGGGACCCACGTCTGGGCATACCCTTTCCACTCGGGGTGACAAATGCAAAAACAACAATTGATGGACAGAATGCAGAACAATGTCATACATTCACCCCAGTACAGAGATCTGGGCCTAAATCCATCGTTTTTTTGCTCACCGTGCCGTTCCAGTTTGAACCCAGCCATATGCAAATCAGTCTTGACCCTGTGCCTCATGGGAACAGTCCAGCCCGAACTGCCAAGCCAGGTTCTCCCTGGACTGGAAACAAGCATCCTAGGACCGGTTTCTGGCATTTCAGCCGTCTTCAGCCAGGCTTGCTTGATTTCCAGTGGCATGGAGAGCAAGGGACCCACGTCTGGGCATACCCTTTCCACTCGGGGTGACAAATGCAAAAACAACAATTGATGGACAGAATGCAGAACAATGTCATACATTCACCCCAGTACAGAGATCTGGGCCTAAATCCATCGTTTTTTTGCTCACCATGCCGTTCCAGTTTGAACCCAGCCATATGCAAATCAGTCTTGACCCTGTGCCTCATGGGAACAGTCCAGCCCGAACTGCCAAGCCAGGTTCTCCCTGGACTGGAAACAAGCATCCTAGGACCGGTTTCTGGCATTTCAGCCGTCTTCAGCCAGGCTTGCTTGATTTCCAGTGGCATGGAGAGCAAGGGACCCACGTCTGGGCATACCCTTTCCACTCGGGGCGACAAATGCAAAAACAACAATTGATGGACAGAATGCAGAACAATGTCATACATTCACCCCAGTACAGAGATCTGGGCCTAAATCCATCGTTTTTTTGCTCACCATGCCGTTCCAGTTTGAACCCAGCCATATGCAAATCAGTCTTGACCCTGTGCCTCATGGGAACAGTCCAGACCGAACTGCCAAGCCAGGTTCTCCCTGGACTGGAAACAAGCATCCTAGGACCGGTTTCTGGCATTTCAGCCATCTTCAGCCAGGCTTGCTTGATTTACAGTGGCATGGAGAGCAAGGGACCCACGTCTGGGCATACCCTTTCCACTCGGGGTGACAAATGCAAAAACAACAATTGATGGACAGAATGCAGAACAATATCATACATTCACCCCCAGTACAGAGATCTGGGCCTAAATCCATCGTTTTTTTGCTCACCATGCCGTTCCAGTTTGAACCCAGCCATATGCAAATCAGTCTTGACCCTGTGCCTCATGGGAACAGTCCAGCCCGAACTGCCAAGCCAGGTTCTCCCTGGACTGGAAACAAGCATCCTAGGACCGGTTTCTGGCATTTCAGCCGTCTTCAGCCAGGCTTGCTTGATTTCCAGTGGCATGGAGAGCAAGGGACCCACGTCTGGGCATACCCTTTCCACTCGGGGTGACAAATGCAAAAACAACAATTGATGGACAGAATGCAGAACAATGTCATACATTCACCCCAGTACAGAGATCTGGGCCTAAATCCATCGTTTTTTTGCTCACCATGCCGTTCCAGTTTGAACCCAGCCATATGCAAATCAGTCTTGACCCTGTGCCTCATGGGAACAGTCCAGCCCGAACTGCCAAGCCAGGTTCTCCCTGGACTGGAAACAAGCATCCTAGGACCGGTTTCTGGCATTTCAGCCGTCTTCAGCCAGGCTTGCTTGATTTCCAGTGGCATGGAGAGCAAGGGACCCACGTCTGGGCATACCCTTTCCACTCGGGGTGACAAATGCAAAAACAACAATTGATGGACAGAATGCAGAACAATGTCATACATTCACCCCAGTACAGAGATCTGGGCCTAAATCCATCGTTTTTTTGCTCACCATGCCGTTCCAGTTTGAACCCAGCCATATGCAAATCAGTCTTGACCCTGTGCCTCATGGGAACAGTCCAGCCCGAACTGCCAAGCCAGGTTCTCCCTGGACTGGAAACAAGCATCCTAGGACCGGTTTCTGGCATTTCAGCCGTCTTCAGCCAGGCTTGCTTGATTTCCAGTGGCATGGAGAGCAAGGGACCCACGTCTGGGCATACCCTTTCCACTCGGGGTGACAAATGCAAAAACAACAATTGATGGACAGAATGCAGAACAATGTCATACATTCACCCCAGTACAGAGATCTGGGCCTAAATCCATCGTTTTTTTGCTCACCGTGCCGTTCCAGTTTGAACCCAGCCATATGCAAATCAGTCTTGACCCTGTGCCTCATGGGAACAGTCCAGCCCGAACTGCCAAGCCAGGTTCTCCCTGGACTGGAAACAAGCATCCTAGGACCGGTTTCTGGCATTTCAGCCGTCTTCAGCCAGGCTTGCTTGATTTCCAGTGGCATGGAGAGCAAGGGACCCACGTCTGGGCATACCCTTTCCACTCGGGGTGACAAATGCAAAAACAACAATTGATGGACAGAATGCAGAACAATGTCATACATTCACCCCAGTACAGAGATCTGGGCCTAAATCCATCCCTTTTTTGCTCACCATGCCGTTCCAGTTTGAACCCAGCCATATGCAAATCAGTCTTGACCCTGTGCCTCATGGGAACAGTCCAGCCCGAACTGCCAAGCCAGGTTCTCCCTGGACTGGAAACAAGCATCCTAGGACCGGTTTCTGGCATTTCAGCCGTCTTCAGCCAGGCTTGCTTGATTTCCAGTGGCATGGAGAGCAAGGGACCCACGTCTGGGCATACCCTTTCCACTCGGGGTGACAAATGCAAAAACAACAATTGATGGACAGAATGCAGAACAATGTCATACATTCACCCCAGTACAGAGATCTGGGCCTAAATCCATCGTTTTTTTGCTCACCGTGCCGTTCCAGTTTGAACCCAGCCATATGCAAATCAGTCTTGACCCTGTGCCTCATGGGAACAGTCCAGCCCGAACTGCCAAGCCAGGTTCTCCCTGGACTGGAAACAAGCATCCTAGGACCGGTTTCTGGCATTTCAGCCGTCTTCAGCCAGGCTTGCTTGATTTCCAGTGGCATGGAGAGCAAGGGACCCACGTCTGGGCATACCCTTTCCACTCGGGGCGACAAATGCAAAAACAACAATTGATGGATAGAATGCAGAACAATGTCATACATTCACCCCAGTACAGAGATCTGGGCCTAAATCCATTGTTTTTTTGCTCACCATGCCGTTCCAGTTTGAACCCAGCCATATGCAAATCAGTCTTGACCCTGTGCCTCATGGGAACAGTCCAGCCCGAACTGCCAAGCCAGGTTCTCCCTGGACTGGAAACAAGCATCCTAGGACCGATTTCTGGCATTTCAGCCGTCTTCAGCCAGGCTTGCTTGATTTCCAGTGGCATGGAGAGCAAGGGACCCACGTCTGGGCATACCCTTTCCACTCGGGGCGACAAATGCAAAAACAACAATTGATGGACAGAATGCAGAACAATGTCATACATTCACCCCAGTACAGAGATCTGGGCCTAAATCCATCGTTTTTTTGCTCACCATGCCGTTCCAGTTTGAACCCAGCCATATGCAAATCAGTCTTGACCCTGTGCCTCATGGGAACAGTCCAGCCCGAACTGCCAAGCCAGGTTCTCCCTGGACTGGAAACAAGCATCCTAGGACCGGTTTCTGGCATTTCAGCCATCTTCAGCCAGGCTTGCTTGATTTACAGTGGCATGGAGAGCAAGGGACCCACGTCTGGGCATACCCTTTCCACTCGGGGTGACAAATGCAAAAACAACAATTGATGGACAGAATGCAGAACAATATCATACATTCACCCCAGTACAGAGATCTGGGCCTAAATCCATCGTTTTTTTGCTCACCATGCCGTTCCAGTTTGAACCCAGCCATATGCAAATCAGTCTTGACCCTGTGCCTCATGGGAACAGTCCAGCCCGAACTGCCAAGCCAGGTTCTCCCTGGACTGGAAACAAGCATCCTAGGACCGGTTTCTGGCATTTCAGCCGTCTTCAGCCAGGCTTGCTTGATTTCCAGTGGCATGGAGAGCAAGGGACCCACGTCTGGGCATACCCTTTCCACTCGGGGTGACAAATGCAAAAACAACAATTGATGGACAGAATGCAGAACAATGTCATACATTCACCCCAGTACAGAGATCTGGGCCTAAATCCATCGTTTTTTTGCTCACCATGCCGTTCCAGTTTGAACCCAGCCATATGCAAATCAGTCTTGACCCTGTGCCTCATGGGAACAGTCCAGCCCGAACTGCCAAGCCAGGTTCTCCCTGGACTGGAAACAAGCATCCTAGGACCGGTTTCTGGCATTTCAGCCGTCTTCAGCCAGGCTTGCTTGATTTCCAGTGGCATGGAGAGCAAGGGACCCACGTCTGGGCATACCCTTTCCACTCGGGGTGACAAATGCAAAAACAACAATTGATGGACAGAATGCAGAACAATGTCATACATTCACCCCAGTACAGAGATCTGGGCCTAAATCCATCGTTTTTTTGCTCACCATGCCGTTCCAGTTTGAACCCAGCCATATGCAAATCAGTCTTGACCCTGTGCCTCATGGGAACAGTCCAGCCCGAACTGCCAAGCCAGGTTCTCCCTGGACTGGAAACAAGCATCCTAGGACCGGTTTCTGGCATTTCAGCCGTCTTCAGCCAGGCTTGCTTGATTTCCAGTGGCATGGAGAGCAAGGGACCCACGTCTGGGCATACCCTTTCCACTCGGGGTGACAAATGCAAAAACAACAATTGATGGACAGAATGCAGAACAATGTCATACATTCACCCCAGTACAGAGATCTGGGCCTAAATCCATCGTTTTTTTGCTCACCGTGCCGTTCCAGTTTGAACCCAGCCATATGCAAATCAGTCTTGACCCTGTGCCTCATGGGAACAGTCCAGCCCGAACTGCCAAGCCAGGTTCTCCCTGGACTGGAAACAAGCATCCTAGGACCGGTTTCTGGCATTTCAGCCGTCTTCAGCCAGGCTTGCTTGATTTCCAGTGGCATGGAGAGCAAGGGACCCACGTCTGGGCATACCCTTTCCACTCGGGGTGACAAATGCAAAAACAACAATTGATGGACAGAATGCAGAACAATGTCATACATTCACCCCAGTACAGAGATCTGGGCCTAAATCCATCGTTTTTTTGCTCACCATGCCGTTCCAGTTTGAACCCAGCCATATGCAAATCAGTCTTGACCCTGTGCCTCATGGGAACAGTCCAGCCCGAACTGCCAAGCCAGGTTCTCCCTGGACTGGAAACAAGCATCCTAGGACCGGTTTCTGGCATTTCAGCCGTCTTCAGCCAGGCTTGCTTGATTTCCAGTGGCATGGAGAGCAAGGGACCCACGTCTGGGCATACCCTTTCCACTCGGGGTGACAAATGCAAAAACAACAATTGATGGACAGAATGCAGAACAATGTCATACATTCACCCCAGTACAGAGATCTGGGCCTAAATCCATCGTTTTTTTGCTCACCGTGCCGTTCCAGTTTGAACCCAGCCATATGCAAATCAGTCTTGACCCTGTGCCTCATGGGAACAGTCCAGCCCGAACTGCCAAGCCAGGTTCTCCCTGGACTGGAAACAAGCATCCTAGGACCGGTTTCTGGCATTTCAGCCGTCTTCAGCCAGGCTTGCTTGATTTCCAGTGGCATGGAGAGCAAGGGACCCACGTCTGGGCATACCCTTTCCACTCGGGGTGACAAATGCAAAAACAACAATTGATGGACAGAATGCAGAACAATGTCATACATTCACCCCAGTACAGAGATCTGGGCCTAAATCCATCGTTTTTTTGCTCACCATGCCGTTCCAGTTTGAACCCAGCCATATGCAAATCAGTCTTGACCCTGTGCCTCATGGGAACAGTCCAGCCCGAACTGCCAAGCCAGGTTCTCCCTGGACTGGAAACAAGCATCCTAGGACCGGTTTCTGGCATTTCAGCCGTCTTCAGCCAGGCTTGCTTGATTTCCAGTGGCATGGAGAGCAAGGGACCCACGTCTGGGCATACCCTTTCCACTCGGGGTGACAAATGCAAAAACAACAATTGATGGACAGAATGCAGAACAATGTCATACATTCACCCCAGTACAGAGATCTGGGCCTAAATCCATCGTTTTTTTGCTCACCATGCCGTTCCAGTTTGAACCCAGCCATATGCAAATCAGTCTTGACCCTGTGCCTCATGGGAACAGTCCAGCCCGAACTGCCAAGCCAGGTTCTCCCTGGACTGGAAACAAGCATCCTAGGACCGGTTTCTGGCATTTCAGCCGTCTTCAGCCAGGCTTGCTTGATTTCCAGTGGCATGGAGAGCAAGGGACCCACGTCTGGGCATACCCTTTCCACTCGGGGTGACAAATGCAAAAACAACAATTGATGGACAGAATGCAGAACAATGTCATACATTCACCCCAGTACAGAGATCTGGGCCTAAATCCATCGTTTTTTTGCTCACCGTGCCGTTCCAGTTTGAACCCAGCCATATGCAAATCAGTCTTGACCCTGTGCCTCATGGGAACAGTCCAGCCCGAACTGCCAAGCCAGGTTCTCCCTGGACTGGAAACAAGCATCCTAGGACCGGTTTCTGGCATTTCAGCCGTCTTCAGCCAGGCTTGCTTGATTTCCAGTGGCATGGAGAGCAAGGGACCCACGTCTGGGCATACCCTTTCCACTCGGGGTGACAAATGCAAAAACAACAATTGATGGACAGAATGCAGAACAATGTCATACATTCACCCCAGTACAGAGATCTGGGCCTAAATCCATCGTTTTTTTGCTCACCATGCCGTTCCAGTTTGAACCCAGCCATATGCAAATCAGTCTTGACCCTGTGCCTCATGGGAACAGTCCAGCCCGAACTGCCAAGCCAGGTTCTCCCTGGACTGGAAACAAGCATCCTAGGACCGGTTTCTGGCATTTCAGCCGTCTTCAGCCAGGCTTGCTTGATTTCCAGTGGCATGGAGAGCAAGGGACCCACGTCTGGGCATACCCTTTCCACTCGGGGCGACAAATGCAAAAACAACAATTGATGGACAGAATGCAGAACAATGTCATACATTCACCCCAGTACAGAGATCTGGGCCTAAATCCATCGTTTTTTTGCTCACCATGCCGTTCCAGTTTGAACCCAGCCATATGCAAATCAGTCTTGACCCTGTGCCTCATGGGAACAGTCCAGACCGAACTGCCAAGCCAGGTTCTCCCTGGACTGGAAACAAGCATCCTAGGACCGGTTTCTGGCATTTCAGCCATCTTCAGCCAGGCTTGCTTGATTTACAGTGGCATGGAGAGCAAGGGACCCACGTCTGGGCATACCCTTTCCACTCGGGGTGACAAATGCAAAAACAACAATTGATGGACAGAATGCAGAACAATATCATACATTCACCCCAGTACAGAGATCTGGGCCTAAATCCATCGTTTTTTTGCTCACCATGCCGTTCCAGTTTGAACCCAGCCATATGCAAATCAGTCTTGACCCTGTGCCTCATGGGAACAGTCCAGCCCGAACTGCCAAGCCAGGTTCTCCCTGGACTGGAAACAAGCATCCTAGGACCGGTTTCTGGCATTTCAGCCGTCTTCAGCCAGGCTTGCTTGATTTCCAGTGGCATGGAGAGCAAGGGACCCACGTCTGGGCATACCCTTTCCACTCGGGGTGACAAATGCAAAAACAACAATTGATGGACAGAATGCAGAACAATGTCATACATTCACCCCAGTACAGAGATCTGGGCCTAAATCCATCGTTTTTTTGCTCACCATGCCGTTCCAGTTTGAACCCAGCCATATGCAAATCAGTCTTGACCCTGTGCCTCATGGGAACAGTCCAGCCCGAACTGCCAAGCCAGGTTCTCCCTGGACTGGAAACAAGCATCCTAGGACCGGTTTCTGGCATTTCAGCCGTCTTCAGCCAGGCTTGCTTGATTTCCAGTGGCATGGAGAGCAAGGGACCCACGTCTGGGCATACCCTTTCCACTCGGGGTGACAAATGCAAAAACAACAATTGATGGACAGAATGCAGAACAATGTCATACATTCACCCCAGTACAGAGATCTGGGCCTAAATCCATCGTTTTTTTGCTCACCATGCCGTTCCAGTTTGAACCCAGCCATATGCAAATCAGTCTTGACCCTGTGCCTCATGGGAACAGTCCAGCCCGAACTGCCAAGCCAGGTTCTCCCTGGACTGGAAACAAGCATCCTAGGACCGGTTTCTGGCATTTCAGCCGTCTTCAGCCAGGCTTGCTTGATTTCCAGTGGCATGGAGAGCAAGGGACCCACGTCTGGGCATACCCTTTCCACTCGGGGTGACAAATGCAAAAACAACAATTGATGGACAGAATGCAGAACAATGTCATACATTCACCCCAGTACAGAGATCTGGGCCTAAATCCATCGTTTTTTTGCTCACCGTGCCGTTCCAGTTTGAACCCAGCCATATGCAAATCAGTCTTGACCCTGTGCCTCATGGGAACAGTCCAGCCCGAACTGCCAAGCCAGGTTCTCCCTGGACTGGAAACAAGCATCCTAGGACCGGTTTCTGGCATTTCAGCCGTCTTCAGCCAGGCTTGCTTGATTTCCAGTGGCATGGAGAGCAAGGGACCCACGTCTGGGCAAACCCTTTCCACTCGGGGTGACAAATGCAAAAACAACAATTGATGGACAGAATGCAGAACAATGTCATACATTCACCCCAGTACAGAGATCTGGGCCTAAATCCATCCCTTTTTTGCTCACCATGCCGTTCCAGTTTGAACCCAGCCATATGCAAATCAGTCTTGACCCTGTGCCTCATGGGAACAGTCCAGCCCGAACTGCCAAGCCAGGTTCTCCCTGGACTGGAAACAAGCATCCTAGGACCGGTTTCTGGCATTTCAGCCGTCTTCAGCCAGGCTTGCTTGATTTCCAGTGGCATGGAGAGCAAGGGACCCACGTCTGGGCATACCCTTTCCACTCGGGGTGACAAATGCAAAAACAACAATTGATGGACAGAATGCAGAACAATGTCATACATTCACCCCAGTACAGAGATCTGGGCCTAAATCCATCGTTTTTTTGCTCACCGTGCCGTTCCAGTTTGAACCCAGCCATATGCAAATCAGTCTTGACCCTGTGCCTCATGGGAACAGTCCAGCCCGAACTGCCAAGCCAGGTTCTCCCTGGACTGGAAACAAGCATCCTAGGACCGGTTTCTGGCATTTCAGCCGTCTTCAGCCAGGCTTGCTTGATTTCCAGTGGCATGGAGAGCAAGGGACCCACGTCTGGGCATACCCTTTCCACTCGGGGTGACAAATGCAAAAACAACAATTGATGGACAGAATGCAGAACAATGTCATACATTCACCCCAGTACAGAGATCTGGGCCTAAATCCATCGTTTTTTTGCTCACCATGCCGTTCCAGTTTGAACCCAGCCATATGCAAATCAGTCTTGACCCTGTGCCTCATGGGAACAGTCCAGCCCGAACTGCCAAGCCAGGTTCTCCCTGGACTGGAAACAAGCATCCTAGGACCGGTTTCTGGCATTTCAGCCGTCTTCAGCCCGGCTTGCTTGATTTCCAGTGGCATGGAGAGCAAGGGACCCACGTCTGGGCATACCCTTTCCACTCGGGGTGACAAATGCAAAAACAACAATTGATGGACAGAATGCAGAACAATGTCATACATTCACCCCAGTACAGAGATCTGGGCCTAAATCCATCGTTTTTTTGCTCACCATGCCGTTCCAGTTTGAACCCAGCCATATGCAAATCAGTCTTGACCCTGTGCCTCATGGGAACAGTCCAGCCCGAACTGCCAAGCCAGGTTCTCCCTGGACTGGAAACAAGCATCCTAGGACCGGTTTCTGGCATTTCAGCCGTCTTCAGCCAGGCTTGCTTGATTTCCAGTGGCATGGAGAGCAAGGGACCCACGTCTGGGCATACCCTTTCCACTCGGGGTGACAAATGCAAAAACAACAATTGATGGACAGAATGCAGAACAATGTCATACATTCACCCCAGTACAGAGATCTGGGCCTAAATCCATCGTTTTTTTGCTCACCGTGCCGTTCCAGTTTGAACCCAGCCATATGCAAATCAGTCTTGACCCTGTGCCTCATGGGAACAGTCCAGCCCGAACTGCCAAGCCAGGTTCTCCCTGGACTGGAAACAAGCATCCTAGGACCGGTTTCTGGCATTTCAGCCGTCTTCAGCCAGGCTTGCTTGATTTCCAGTGGCATGGAGAGCAAGGGACCCACGTCTGGGCATACCCTTTCCACTCGGGGTGACAAATGCAAAAACAACAATTGATGGACAGAATGCAGAACAATGTCATACATTCACCCCAGTACAGAGATCTGGGCCTAAATCCATCGTTTTTTTGCTCACCATGCCGTTCCAGTTTGAACCCAGCCATATGCAAATCAGTCTTGACCCTGTGCCTCATGGGAACAGTCCAGCCCGAACTGCCAAGCCAGGTTCTCCCTGGACTGGAAACAAGCATCCTAGGACCGGTTTCTGGCATTTCAGCCGTCTTCAGCCAGGCTTGCTTGATTTCCAGTGGCATGGAGAGCAAGGGACCCACGTCTGGGCATACCCTTTCCACTCGGGGTGACAAATGCAAAAACAACAATTGATGGACAGAATGCAGAACAATGTCATACATTCACCCCAGTACAGAGATCTGGGCCTAAATCCATCGTTTTTTTGCTCACCGTGCCGTTCCAGTTTGAACCCAGCCATATGCAAATCAGTCTTGACCCTGTGCCTCATGGGAACAGTCCAGCCCGAACTGCCAAGCCAGGTTCTCCCTGGACTGGAAACAAGCATCCTACGACCGGTTTCTGGCATTTCAGCCGTCTTCAGCCAGGCTTGCTTGATTTCCAGTGGCATGGAGAGCAAGGGACCCACGTCTGGGCATACCCTTTCCACTCGGGGTGACAAATGCAAAAACAACAATTGATGGACAGAATGCAGAACAATGTCATACATTCACCCCAGTACAGAGATCTGGGCCTAAATCCATCGTTTTTTTGCTCACCATGCCGTTCCAGTTTGAACCCAGCCATATTTTGGGGGGCACATGGTCTGCTGAGACGCATATTGCAACTGTTTCTCGCTCTAGTGGTGCGCATAGAGGCAGAGCCGGAAACGTCATACATCATGTCATTGTCCGGGTGCCCGTGCGACCCTAGTGCTCTGAGGGTCTCTATCTCCGTTGGCCTAGTCTTCCTTCTCGCTCCTGTGTCCTAGGCTCATCCTTCTGTAGCTGTTATTGAACGTGCCATGCAATTGTCCTATTTTTAATGACGCACGTCGGAGTGCGTTAACTGGATCACCGGGATGGGAGCTGGTTGATGCACTTCTATTGAATACGTCCATGCTGGCATTCGTATCCGGAACGCTCTCCAGACTTTTGCTAACGTTTATGGATGTTCTCCACTTGTCGTAATGGGCTTGGTCAGAGGCTGGGGGGAGCGGCTATTCCCTATCCTCATACTGGTGTTGAACTGTTGAGAATGTCAACGGTGTGTTGTGGGTGCTTATATTGCTGAATGGCAACCTATCTTGAGGACGGGGTGTTGCCCAGGGAGTTGTGAGACGTCTGTATTAATAAAGGGGTTGGTACAAGTGCGTGAATGGTGAAATGATGTGTGAGAGTCAGTGTCAGAATCTTCAGCGTCTTGTTCGAGTGGTGGTGTAGGCATTGAGGCTGGATTGAGCTTCAGTGTAAATTGCGCGTCTATCTGTTCTGACATTCTTGGTACTGTGGCATGTATCGTTGGACGGTTGTTGGTGAAGGATGGTGCGGGTGGAGGTGTGTTACATGTAGAAGTATGTGGAGGGAAGTCTATATTATCTGGGAGTTGTTGGGACCCGACGGCTGGTAAGTTATTGGTGGTGGGTTGTAAATCTTCATGACTAGTTGGATCTTCGGTATCTGATGCTATTTCTACGTCTGAACCTTTGCCAAGGGCAGGGTCCATTCCTCCTATATGATACGCAGGTGGAGGGTCAGTGGACATGACCGTGTGCATCATTGTAGGGAGGTCCTGTGTGTTGTCTTTGAAAATACGCCAGAGATCTAGGGTAGCCTTCCTCTTTTGTAGCTTGGTGCCGGAGCACTTAGTGTCTAGGAAGGTGTTGGCATGATCTAATATAATTTGATCAAAACTACCTTCTGATGGCCATGGGTGGCTCATATTTTCAGTGAGTTTGTGAAGCTCTCTACAGTGTTTAAGTATGCGTTGTTCCTGCCCACCGAAGGTTTTCAATACGTGCTGGAATGGTGTGGCCATGATGGCGTAGTTTGATGCGTAAATACAAGATAAGTGCTTTTGATGGAACACGGGTGTTGCGGTATGAATATACTCTACCTATGCTTTCCTTACTCAGTGACTGGTGTTGAGGTCTCGTATAAGTTCTCCTGCTACACCTTGAAGGACAAGGAGATATACACCATCCTGTAATTCGTGCTCCTGTGCAGGAGCGCAACCAGGGAAGCGGAGCTGGCCTCTAAAACAGGCTTCAGCAATTTTAGTCTGAAGTGGGTGCCTTGGCCAAGAGCTCGATAGCATGGTAGGGCCTTCCCAGCCTGGGAGCCGTATGATAAAATATATGTGGAAGCTGACAGTTGTTTTATATACTGTAGAGCTCAATATCCTACTGATGGGGATACTAGGGTGAGAGAGGCACGGAATAAGTTTGAGGGGAACAATGTGGGTGCTGCGGGGAGAGGCGCACCCTATTTATGCTTTCTCAGACTAGTTATCGGAATTGCTGGGATGTAGGTCTTTTATAAGTTCGTCTCCTATGGCGTCAATAATGATAAGGTAGATTATCAGTCGTAAATCCAACTCCTCTGGTCCGGTGTATATTCCCTCAGGGGAGAAATCAGGGAATTCGAAATTGGTGTGAGAAACGGCAGTAATGATCTTACTTTGTAATGGGTTCCGTGGCTATGAAGTGGTCAATGTGGACGGTATTTCTAAGCCTGGAGATATCAGGCGAATACGGACGCAAATGTAATCCGGTGTTTTATGCACAGAAGTGCCAAATATTCTATTTTTGAATATTGTATTCATGGGACCTTTAGCCGTGAAGGGCTGGTGGTGCAGAAGTATACTAGGAGGTATTACTTTTTATTGCACTTTGGTGCGCAAGTTTTTGATTCAATGGGGTAAGCAAATGCCGGAGCTATAATGAGCTTGACCTGCCGTGTGTGAGTGTAGTCAATGCCTAATGCTTGGAATATAGTGAGAAGGACAGTACTTGTTAAGGGTGTCACATGGATGAAGCAAGATGGGTGACCGTCTGTATGACCCACGACGTTATTGTTAATCAGGTATACCGTGAGTTGAGGTGGTGTATCGTTGTGAGAGTTGTCGGTCATTCCTTTATATTGAGTTGAAGCAAGGGGGTGGGATTGCAAGGGGAGGCAGGGGCACAAAGTCTTGTGAATAATCCTGCAGGAGTACCCTTAAGAGGGGCGATGGGTTATCTAGAGAGTGTGCGTGGTACAATGAAATGCAAGAGGTGGAGGCGGAGAGTGTGGGGGAGGCAGGGGCATTGAGAATTGGGAGAGAGGCTGCTTCGGATAGGGCCACAGAATGTGTGGAGTCTAGTGAAGATTCCCCATCGGTAATAATCACAATCGGGGAGGTGGTGGAATACTCAGAAGGACCGGAATGTTCAGAAGGAGCGGAGTGGGGAGTGGATATGGTGGGAGAGTTAGATAAGTGGTCAGGCCAAAGCAGGTCAGGGCGAGTGGTGTCCGGAGATGGCGAGAGAGATGTATGTGCGTGGGCGGCAAATAATTCAGTCAAGGATAGCGTAGAGAGGCAGACCTGAGTATTGGGGGTGAATTAGTTCATTAAAAGTAGAGTTATGGACGGCTGTAGCAGTGCCGTGCTCTAAATGGATAGTGAAATAGATGATACGTAGGGGGGGTGTTGAACATAACGGTCATGGAGGGCGCAGTGATGGTGGCAAGGAGCGAAGGAAGAATACTACCACCCCCCGTTTGGCTACCAGTTGCAAAGCAAATGGTAGACAAAAAACGCCGTGATAGGGTGTGGTGAAGCAAGGAAAAATGATGTGGGAAAGGAGGCAGGATGAAAAGAGCAGGAGTCAGGGGCGCTTGTGTGAGATGCCTGCATGCTACCTAGCGGGGCTGCAGCGTTAATGGGTGGAGAGGTGTAGGACTGCAGTCCAGGTAACCCCTAACTGGCAGCCTTGACACCCGGCTAATGAGTGTGAAAGTGTCAAGAGCAGCAACAGGTAGAGGTACTAACTGGCACCCGACTACCAGGCGTGTGAAAGTGCCAAGGAAGCAACAGGAGTGGCAGGCGCTGATATATGAAAAGAGCACCTAGGCACTGTGTTATTAAAGGACCAACAAACAGGCACAAAACAATGAAGCACAATGAAACATGAAAAAGAAAGACAGCAAACGTTAAACAGAACACATTAATGAAAAATAAATGAGGAAGCAATAATAATGATGCATAGTGAATAAATATCATACAGTCATACACCTAGATATGAAGTCTTACTACGAGAAAAAACCCAGAGATCAGGAAGCAAGAGGGAAAGAGGTGTCAGCAGCACCGAGGAGCGAGACCACAGGAGGTGCAGGGCAGAGGCGGGGGTGCGAAGCCGAAGAGTAGAGAGTGCATAGAGAAAGGGAGGGAGAGGGCAATGAAGGGGAGAGCAGCATATATTGCAAGATGTAGAAAGGAAGAAGGGGTGGGTGAGGGCTGAAATTGGAAGAGAAAGTGGTGAACTAAGACAGCGCAGCCGAGGCAGTCGCGCTGGAAACCACAGAAGTGGAAGGTAGGTCAAGGCTGCGAAGTAACCACAAGTGACTTCCCCTTTTTGATGCAGTGAGCTACGCAGCCAAAATGTACTGTCAGGGAAAGACACAACATTTACACATAAGAAAGAGTTTAATAAAAGAGAAGAATGTTACACCCAATACATGCAGAATGAGGTTGTCAAAACAAGAGATGAAGACAGGAGAGAAACCCGTGAAATAATGGGATCCGAAAGGACAAAACGGGCAAAGAAAGGATGCACGCATTGAAAAAGGGACCCTGAGACAGAAAGTACAGTCAGGAAGAGGAAACCACACTGTAGAGAAAACCCATTTGACCAAGAAAATAAACAGGAGTAAAACGGAGTGAAAAAAAAACAGTCGGTCAAATGCAAAGTCAATATCAATATGAACACAATGAGGACTGGAACCTGCAATGTACCCAGAGTGAGGACTTGAACCTTGAACCACAATGGAGGACTTGAACCTCGAACCACAATGGAGGACTCTAACCTCGAACCACAATGGAGGACTTTAACCTCGAAGCACAATGGAGGACTCTAACCTTGAAGCACAATGGAGGACTCTAACCTCGAAGCACAATGGAGGACTTTAACCTCGTGAGGACTTGAACCTCGATATACACACAATGAGGAGTTGAACCTCGATATACAATACACAATAGAATTAGAACCAGGACTCGAACCTGGGCTGGGAGACAAATCGAAAACAACCTAATGCAATCACAAGGAAAATGTAATAGGAAAATGTAACCACAAGACGGATGCAAGAAAAACCGACACTGTTCCAAAACAAAGGCGAGAGCCGTGACCACACACAGACATAGAGGGTGCTAATCGTGGCAAGACAGACTGCTACAGGGGATCGAGAAGTCAGACAGAGAGACCCCAAAGCCCCCACCTCACAACCACATACCAGGCACCGGAGTAACTCAAGGAAAAAAAATGAAAAATATCCCTGACTCACCCAGTGGCCGGCAGTGGGTGAGAAGGGGGTCCGTGGGCAGTCTGCCGGAGTGTCCCAGGTCCGCCGCAGGTAGGAGCAGTCCGCACAATGGATTTGTGGTCGTCACCTGATGAAGGGTAAATCTCACCCCTCCTGGTGTGTTCTGCTGCTACTTAATCACAGCTTGTCTAAAAATAATAAACACAGGAGTGAAACAAGGACCTTGCGTTGAAGTGGCACTTTTATTAATTTAGCCATTAGCACAGCGAGAGGAATATATTCATCAATTCATTAGTCAGAAATTACATCACAATCATAATGTCAATCAATCAGAAATAACAGCAAAAAATGCATATTAATAAACGTGTGAGTGCCTAGAAGGCAAGCCCTAAAATAAGACAGCTAACCATCCAAAAATACAGTTTAAAAGTATATTTAAATGCAATGAATTGGGCAAAGATGAAAAACCTAGCATAAGAGAAGAGGCTAAAAAAAGGAAAGTATGCAGATATACGGCTGGCCGGGAACCCACAGCGTGCATGGCAAAAGAGTTCTGCGAACCAACTGGGGCGCAGGCCTTTTATACCTGTTTGAGGCAGAACTATAAAACCACATTTGACGCAGGTTCTTGACCGCACACCTGTAGTTATGTTGCTAAAACTCTGAGAACACAGAAGTGGTTTCACAGTGGGCAGGTGTTTGATCGGATGGTCAGCCATGCTTGACCGCAACTTATAAACAAATAATATTTTTATCATACATTTCTAGGAAAATGTATATGAAAGTAGAACTTGAAACGGGTGTTGTCGAGGCATGGTGCTGTCTCTGGTTACATTTGAGCAAGTTCGGAAAGTTGCATAATATAAAAAATGAAGCAAACAATACTTGTGTAATACCGAAGATGTACCAGCTGATCCTGTCTATGTGTGACATAGGCTATTCTTGTAACTGTGGAAAGTTTTTGTGGTAGGCCAAGCTGCCTCGCAGTGTTGGGCACAAGAGAAATTCATATTTGAGATCAGTGGGGCCTAGTAGATTTTATTATTGAGGAGGATAAAAAATGAGGCACTGTCCTTGGGCCTATATGTAGATGTGTCAAGGGAGGTGTGAGCTACTATGGCACTAGTGACGGTGTAAGATAAAATAGTCAAGATAGCACATTTTCAGGTTGTAGCTGGTGGGGCCTATACAGGAACCTTCATGCTGCATGGGTCGAGCAGAATGTTATATTGGGAATTTATATGGTAAAACGTGACCCTTCATCAGGGGCTACGCAGAGGTCTACGGAGTTGCAAACAAACTCAGTGGAACTCCGCTCTGCCTCCACCCCCCCATTAACAATTAATTCTACATTAATTAAAAGTAAATTTAAAACCACTTACCTGTACTGCTGCGTTCCCGGGCTGCCCTGCTCCTCTTCCTCGCCATCTCTGGTGATCCTTGAGAAAACTGCGCATAAGCGTGAAGCCGCGCATGTACATTTCTTACGAGAAATGCACATGCGCAGTTTTCGCAAGGATTACCAGAGACGGCGAGGAAGAAGAGGAGGGCAGCATGGGAACGACGCAGTTTTAAATTTACTTTTAATTAATGTAGAATTCATTGTTAATAGGAGGGTGGAGGCGGGGGCTGGCCAACGCTGCTCCTCGGCCGAGTGTGCTGAGAATTGCCTTCTCCGCATTCTCTGCGGAATGCGAAGTAGGCAAATCTCCGCACACTCCACGGGCGGAGCGGAGTTCTGCGCCCGCCCATATTACTGACACGTTTTCTTCTGGGGATCTTTAACAAATTAATATGTTTTCTAGTCATGGATGAATGGTCTAGAACCCTGGGCACATACCCATGTAACGACACGTCCTTACAGTTTACAATGCATACTCTTTCATACTGTCCCCAGAAAAAGATGGATTGTACCCATTTTAAAGTTATTAGTACTGAGACAATGTCTCCTAGTCTTATTTACGTTACAAACATTACAATATGAATTGTTCACTTGCACCTTTGGCATTGTTCTTGAAAGGTGTGATTAGATATAGGAAAACTATGTGGAACATGAACCTGGCTTTTAACATGTGATATTCACACTATTTTAAACAATTTTTTATGATGATGTTTTTAAGGTTTGCAATATTATGTGATATAATGTGCTTTTATGATTTATAGTCCTAAATCAAATAAAGCTTAATTTTAATTGAATTTCAATTACTTGATCTGACTCCCGTCTAATTCCCAGCTGACCTTCTTCTTCAAGGCCTTTGTGGCTGAGACCATAATTTTAGTTTTTTTGACTGTTTATTTTCATACCATTTGCATAAGCGTGCACCTCAGTGGCTTTTATGAAGCACTTCATCCCCACTCATGTTCTCCTTAATAGCAGCAGGTCGTCAGCATAAAGTAAATTGAATAGATGGGTCGACCCTCATTTGGGGGCGTGCAAGTTAATGGAGACAAGTGTAGATGGAAAGTCTGCTAGGAATAAGTTGAATAGCATTGGTGCCAGCATGCACCCTTGTTGGAGCCCTCTTTTTTTGGGGATAGCCCTTGAGAGGTTGCCACCATTGCCCAGTTTGATCCTGACCCAAGTGTTAGAATATACGTTTTTCCAACTCTTGCAGAAGAGATTGTGTGATTTGCAATTATTTCAACTTTTCCCAAAACTTGTTCCAATCAACCCTGTCGAAAGCAGCCTGGTAGTCGATGCAGCAAAGATAAAGGGGGAGCTTTGAGATTTTGGATGAGTTAAGTAAAAGAGATAGGGCCATTTAACTTGTTATCGTTCCAGAGTTTCTGGTGAACCCCGTTTAATTATAGGGGATGATTGAGTTCGATTCTGCCCAATCTCTGCAGTGCTTGAGTAGGACCCCTGCGTAGTATTTGGCCTCATTGTTAATCAAGGCAATCAGCCTGCAGTTGGCTGGTTCGAGTTTGTTGCCTCCTTCAAAAATTGGGGAGATGATGGATCCTCTCCAGGAATGTGGGATTGGTTCCCTGGGGAAGCTACGATTGAAGAGTGAAGCTAGTGTTTTATCCCATTTTGCTGGGTTGGTTTTGCATATTGCCTGTGGGACCTCTTTTCCAGCGCTCAAATGTGGCATCTCTGGTGGCTGGGTTGAAAAAATGAGGGTATCCAGTGATTGGTATTGGTTCTGGTACCCAAGTTTCTCGCACTGTATCCTGGTCTCAACGACGATAATGACCGCCGATGCCGCCACCGAGCCGCTGCTTGTACCGTGACCTGTGGGCAACGCACTCCGCACCTCCTTGCTTCACTTCGCTACCCTGGTCTCACAGACGCCATTGCTGCCTGTTGCTGCCTGCTGACTTCAACACCAATGGGCGCTTCATAGCTGGGGGCACCGCTTATAAGTTTCACAACGCACCACCTTGTCCGACACCCAGCTGATCCTCTCCTTCACCAATGACCCCCAATTCGCCAAAACCAACCTCCACGAAGGAATGAAGGCCGTTGCCGACTGGATGAGAAACAGTCGACTGAAGCTGAACTCGGACAAGACGGAGGTCCTCATCCTCGGTTCCACCCCCTCGGCCTGGGACGACTCCTGGTGGCTGATGGCACTAGGAGCACCCCCTACACCCACCGACCACGCACAAAACCTAGGGGTCATCCTCGACTCCACCCTTTCCATGACGGAGCAGGTCAACGCCGTCTCCATCTTGCATAGTATATATTTTTAAGTACTGTATGTTGGATTTTTATTGTTTTGGTCTTGTTTTGGATATATAAAAATATCGGATATTTTTCTTAACTGGTGTAGTGTCCTTTTGCAGTGTTTTCACTGTATTACTGTTGGTTATGTGCAAATGCTTTACACACTGCCTCTGGGATAAGCCTGACTGTTCGTGCCAAGCTACAAAAGGGGTGAGCAAGGGTTATTTTAGGAGTGTAACTTCCTTACCCTGACTAGGAAGAAGGGTCCCTACTTGGACAAAGGTACAAACCCTTGCCAACTAGAGATCCCCATTTCTAAAATTGGAGGCAGCAGTGGGATACGACTTGTGTTTGCACTTGACTTACAGTGATTGATACAAACTACTACCATATTGCAGACCATTACGTGCCACATACTGGGTCTTTTTCTTTTTGGCCTAGTTTTGATCTTGCCAGTTTGAACTTGCTACTTCATCATGCCTGAATCAAGAGCATCATCTGTTGCATCCTTGGAAGTTGCCTTTGAGGAGGATAGGTTGGAATCCTACAACATGAAAGAGTTGAAGGCTAGTTGCAAAAACCAAAAGGTCCAAGTCAGAAGCCTAGGAGCTACAAAAGGCAGTGAGGGGCTTGGTAGCAGCCAGACAGGCCAGTGGGCAGTCTGGAGATCTCAGTGGGAAGTCAGAGGAGCCTATTCCTAGGGTGGATGTGCTTTTGAGAGGGGGGAACCCTCCAAGCCAGGTAGCATTGGCTTCTCCCCAGAAGAACTGGAGGACAGGTGGGAAGCAAGGAATATTGAATTGGAAAAACTCTGGATGGAGAATGAAAGGGAAGACAAAAGAATAGCCATGGACGAAAGGAAGATGATCTTAGATCATGAACGTAGTCTTGAGGAGATGGAGCTAAGGAGTAAGACTAGCTCAGATGGTGGCAGAAATTCATTAGTGCAGGCAGATAGAAATGTGCACATCCCCAAGAATGCAGGTAAATAATTCAAGAAGGGGGAGGACATATAAAGGTGGTTTCAGGGTTAAGAGGAATCTATCCACATGAATGGGGTCCGTGAGAAGAATTGGGGGGGCCGGATTGTGGCCTCTTTTCCCAGAAGAAGCAAGGAATAATTTAGTGGCTTTGGGTAAAGGGTGTGACCTCACCTATGCTGACATGAAGGAGGCCCTTCTCACTAGGTATAGTATCACTCCTGAAAAGTACAGGGATCAGTTTAGATCCAGTAAGAAAACTGATGCAAACACTTGTTTGGAATATGTGGATTTGTTTTGTAGGTCACTGGATGGCTGAGTGAAGGGCAGTAATGTGACAGATTTTCAGGGACTCTACAATGTGATGGCATGGGAGCACTTGTCTAGTCTATGTTTTGCAGAGCTGCACCAGCACTTGGTTGATAGTAAGCTGACTGACCCCAGGTAGCTTGCTATGGAGGCGGACCGCTGGGTGAGTATCAGGGTCCACAAGAAAGTATTTGGGGGAGACTCAGCCAAAGGTGGGCAGGGTCCCCAGCAGAAGAGTGGAGGAGACAAGGGTAAAGCACAGGAGTTCTCTACAGGGCCCCAAACTAATACCCAGGGTAAAGGTTCCCATCCTCCAGGAGACAAGAAAGCAGTTGTCTCTTCAGGAAAGCCTGCTGAGACCGGCCCCGAAAGTGCTATGCGTGTGGCCAGGTGGGTCACTTGAAGGGGGGGAGGAACAGCCACCAACCGATGGGCAGACCAAGGTGGCTAGTGTAGCGCTTGTGGAAGAGCGGTGCCCACAGGAGGGTGGGTATCCCTCAGAAATGACCCTTGTCTCACTAGGGAACAGTGAGATGGTCTCAGGAACCCAGGTGCCTGCTAACACTAAGAAATACAGTGCCTGGGTGACAATGGGAAAAGCATAGAGGCTGTCAGAGATACTGGAGCCAGTGTGACCTCAGTCCGGTGTCACCTGGTCTCTAAGGAGCAAGTAGTCCCCCGGGCATTCTACCAAGTACTGTGGACAACTCAGAGCATCAGTGTATGGTGACATAGGTTCCCATTGAATGTGGGGGTCTCAGGTCCCTTGAGAGTTGGTTGTGAGCCCTACCATGCCTGTATATTGTCTGCTAGGTAACGACCTGGAGCAGTCCTTGTGGAAGGATGCTGAGCTGAGTACCTGAGTAATGGCCGTGTTTATGTGAAATATGAACCTGGTGGTCACCTTTGCATTTCAAGAACAAACACGGCCACACGGGCAGCCTTTACTAACCTTGGATTGTCAGTTGATGCAAATATCCCTTTCAAAGCGGGTGTGCCCCCAAGGTTTGGCAACACCCACACATTTATGAGATTGTGGATATTTCTAAAACATTTTCGACGCATTCTCATCTGGAAAGGGTGAAGGTTTACATTCATAGCTAAGAGTAAATCTGTGGGAATGGAGTGGCAATACCAAGAAATTGGCATCAGTATTGGTGGATTGAATTTATACATTAGAAAAACTATTTTCCATGTGGTAAAAAAGTAAACGAAAAAAGTGCAACAGCGCATATGATAAAGCATGAATCTGGCACACCTGTGGAATTGATCCAGCAGAGACAATATTAGGAGGTCTCTGAAAGTACTTATTGGAAAGGTTTTTGAATTCCTGACATTAGAAAATCTGTACTGTTGCAGACCATTGAGACAGTGGGTGCAGATTTACAAATTCCACAGTGAATATGTCCGAGCTACTCATACCCAAAGATAGATCTCATTGGTAAGAGTTCGTATCATTCGGACTTTTTAGAAATCCACTGTCCACACAATACCCCTAAAACATGCATGGAAATCTACTTTCTTTCGTTCTCCATGCATACTTCTGAAGGTTATCCTTGGAGAGAGGAGGGGGAGATCTCCAAGCGACTGCCTAGTGCAATGTACATTAACAAACGTGTTTTTTTTCACAAGTAACATATGTATCCACCTGGCTAAACCTCCCCCCCTGCACGCCTATAAAACATGGGGATGTTCTTTTCACTTGACGCCTTTGGAATTACTCTTACTCTTGTTCTTGAAGTATTTTTTCCTTGCATTTCACTGCCAAGTTTGCTGATTCCATGAACTTTGCACGGCCACTCTTCTGTAACACCCTCTATACAGTTAACTGTGATAATTTGCACAAACTCATGGATTTTCCACAAGTACCAGGCTCTGTGTATGTACATGTTCATCGATCCTGCTACCAGAATACTTTCTTGCACACTTAAGCGTACATTACAGTTGAAGCAAAATTTGGTGCGTGCATACCTTTTAAGGATTTTAAGGATTCCGGCCTGCATCAAATTCAAGGTATTATGGTTTTTCTCCCTTAAATGGGAAATAACCCCATGAACCGGGATGTACAAGGTACGTTATTGTGTTTTCTTTGCGATTTCAGAGAAAAAAACGTGGATATTTTCTTCCTGCCCTCGCAACATTGTAAAGTCTGTGGTGTAACAGACCAGATTTATTTGGTTCACAATTTGCGAAAATCATAATACCAGGCTCCGCAGCACTTAGAATGAAAAGTAATGGATTTTTAAAAAATATTTTGTATTGGGCATAACACATAATTACATATATAAAACATATAAAGAGGATGACGATAAGGAGAAAAAAGACTTCGCAGTAACGGTATTAGAAATTAAAATATCACTGCCTTGAACCGAACAGAATTACAAATATACATAAAGCCAACATCAGATTCAAGTCTCATTACTATACCAAATGCCAATCTCTAGAATAAAAGCCCCCATGTCGCATTTAATTTTGTCATAGAATGAGCTCCCATAGCCTTTGCCAATGCATATTCCATCTCGTACGTTTCCCTAACCAACATCCACCAATCACTTATAGAAGGAGGATTCAGACTAATCCATACCTGGGCGATTACCAACCTTGCAGCAACAAGTAGTATCAAAAATAGATGAGCAAGTCTATAGCTCATATTCTCTGGACCAATCATAATTTCCCTAATTGAAAAAGATGGATCTATCCCCAGTCTCTGAGAACATACTTGACCCACCTTCTGCCAAAATATACCCAACTTTGGACATGTTACGAACATATGCGTTATGCTTGCTGCGTACAAGTCACATCTAGGACATTTTGTCCGAGCACTGACTGAACCTGGCAGAGCCCATTTAGCAATTTTTTCCAGCGTGTAATACAGCAGGCATACAGTATGAAATTGTTGTAATCGCAAATTAATGGAATGAACTGAATCACCAATAGGACTTAAGCTTGTTCTGTAGCACCTGCCGTAACAGCTATTCCCAGAGTCTTGCTCCACCGTTCCGCCAATCTTTCGCCATCATCTTGTCTATGGCCAATAAAGCATTTATACATATGATTTATGAGACATTTTGTCTTCTCCTTATACAGATAATCCCAGACATCTGAATTAGATATTTTTGTCAGTTTTAGATGTTTCAGCAGATAATCCTTTATTTGGAGATATTTGAAAAACATATAATCTGGTAATTTACACTGTAACTAAATTCTCAAAAGATGCACGACTGCTATGATCATAAAGATCCCCAAGAGAGATAATCCCATAGCTGGCCCAACGATTACTAGCAGCATCTTGAAATACCTCTGGAAATATCGGATTACCCCATAAGAGGAGTCTATCATGATAAAATGATAGATTACATCTGGAAAAAATAGCACACCATATGTATGTAGTGTCTCGTATAGTCTTGAACTTGATTCTTTTAAAGTAATTTGGGTCATTAATTCTGTATAGGTACATACCGCTGTCCTCTGCCAACATAAATTGATGAAAAAGGGTAGTATGTATAGGATTTAGACTACGAAAGCGACCGGCAAAGGCAGAGTAAAAATACATTTTGAAAGTCAGGGAAGTCGACCCCTCCCTGTTTATATGGGAGCTTTAACAGATCAATAGCTTGCCAAGCTTTTTTGTAGCTCCAAATAAAACTACTTAAAACACCCTCTAATCTCTTAAAAAAATATTGGGAACCCGCAGGGGAATAGATCGAAATAAATACAGAAATTTTGGTAGTGTTTTCATTTTAATGATATTAGAACGTCCAATAATGCCAATAGGTAATTTATGCCAGCTCTTCAATGATGTAGCTGTATCTTTCATTAAAGATTCATAATTCAGAGAGAATATCTCATCTATCCGTGCAGAGAGTTTGACCCCAAGATAAGTAGCCACAGAGCAAACCCCATAAATTGATTCACTAGGTTTACAATTAAGAATTATTTGTTTTTTTTGGTATTTAATTTATACCCTGATACCGAGCCAAACTTAGCTGCCCCATCCTCGATTAGCATAATCACTCTAGCTGGCTCTGTTGTGAAGACTGCAATATCATCTGCAAAGGCGATTACTTTGAGCGGAGTTACACCGGACATCAATGGCATGATTTGAGACTTAGATTGTAGAGCGTAGATAAATGGTTCGATATATAAAGCGGATAACAAGGGTGAAAGGGGACATCCCTGCCGTGTACCATGAAAAATTGGAAAAGCTGGTGATTGTAAACATAAATATATTAATTTGGCTTGAGGCATGTCATATTAAAGACTGAATCCATTGTTTATATAATCCCGTAACACCAATCATTGTGAGTCTGGACCACAGAAAATCCCAACCCACCCAATCAAAAGCTTTTTCAGCGTCTAGGAGTATCATACCAAGGGGAATTGACATCTTCGCTGCCATATCAAAAGCACAAACTGCTGTGTTAACATGGGCAGTAGTATCTCTACCTTGAATAAAACCATGTGGATGAGAAGATACATCCCCTAACATAACAGGGGCAAGACGGTTAGCAAGTACTTTTAATTTTTTTTAGCGTCCGCATTGATGAGTGAGATTGGTCGATTTGAACCACGCTCATCAGGAGGTTTGTTTTTTTACAACAAAAAAAACTATCTGAGTCATGATCCATGACTCAGGTACCTTACAGTTAATTCCAATGTATTGTATAACCAATCTAAATGGTTCAATCAAAAGTTCTTTAAATAACTTATAGAATTCAAAGGGTTGAGAATCTTCCCCAGCCGCCTTGCCCGATGGCAGGGTCGATATTGGCAAATCTATCTGTTCCCTTGTAATATCCTTTTCCATTGAGGTACACTCTCCTCATTCAAAGTGGATAGATATCTGCCCTGCACGTACCGCTGTATGTCTTCCTCTTTCGGTGCTATAGTTGAAGTATATATTTAACTAAATATTCAATATTTTATTAAAGATTTGGAACTCCTAGGAGGTCCACATTAAAAATACATGTTAATTATTACAAGTAATAAAACATAACAGTAGCTGCCAGTTCGTATACAAAATAAAGTCCAAAGTTCGATTTCGGCTAGAAGATCAATTTGAAATTAGCAGCTAGAAGAAGGGAATACCAGAGCATCTCCTAAAATGTGCAGAGGGCAGTATGTATCAGCCAGTTCATATGCAAAAACAGAGTCCAAAATTCAAGTATATAGCTCTTGATAATAGATGGAGAATTGTTCTAAAATCTCCTGCAGTTGTGTATAAAGTATGCCATTTGCCCCTTTTACTCCTCTAATATAAGTTTTAGCCCGATCATCTGCAACCTTATGAGCTAGAATCCTACCTATTTGCTCGCCATATTCGTATTATGTAAAACGATACTTATCAAATCTAGCTGCTATTCTTTCTCTAAATATCTTTTTTGTAGCTACTCTAAGATCTATTAAAGAGAGAAGCAATTGCTCTTCATTATGAGTACCCGACAAGACTATCTCTGCGTGTTGTTCTTCCACCATTCGCATAGCTTGGAGTAGCCTCCTTAGTTGTAGTTTTCCTTGCTTTATTCTGTTGCCATACATATTGTTGAGTTATGCCTCTAATAACTGCTTTCCAGGTATCCCAGACCATCAGTGGAGAGGCTAGTCCAACATTTTCTTTAAAAAACATTTCGTATTGTTTCCTAATAGTACCTGTTAGACCTGGCATCATTGGCATGAGTCTCTCCTCCATTTTTTTCTGATGGCCTCCTCTGTTTACAATGTTTTGCTGGAATATTGCTTTGGGCACTGTGCCGCTGCTGATCAGTGCCACAGTGCAAATGCTCCCTATGTTAAATTGATACATTGATTGGTGTTACCATGATTGGCTTGGTTGACTTACTGTTCAGACCCTAGTCTAGTGCACTGCCTGTGCCAAGGGCATGTAAGTTAACTGCTGCTGGTGGGCTTGCAGCACCGGTTGTGCCAACCACAGAAGCGGCTTGTAAAATGTGTCCCAGGCCTGCCATCGCAGAGCCTGTGTGCAGTCCGTGACTGCCATGTCGACTTGGCAAGGAAACCTACTTGCCAGTCTCTAAAACCTTCACTTTGCCACATTTCAGACACCTCTTTGGTAGGCCCTAGGGCTGGGTGCATTGTTGTTAAAAGGCAGGTCATGCCCTGATGTGTGTGGCATGACCTAATAGTGAATTACAGCCATTTTCGTTTTTCACTATTGAAGGGCTACCTGCCTTCCAAAGGCCAGAATGGGCAGACTGATTATTAACTCCATTATAATCTTATCTGACTCAGGGAGCATGGTAGCGGTTCGAGTTTAGTATCCCTGAACCCAGGATTTAATAACACATCCTTTAGGATGGATGGTTTTTAAATTCTGTGTTTGAAAATAGCCCTTTTAGAAAGTGGCTATTTTCTTGTCCAACTATCCACCGGTCTCTGCTGGTTTGGTGTGTGTGTCAGGGGCTGGGTGGCTCCAGAGGTCTGAATGAGTCAGTGTGGGGTGAATGAGGCATTTACCTTTAGAGTGGGGGAAGAGTAGT
This sequence comes from Triturus cristatus, assembly GCF_964204655.1. Lineage (NCBI taxonomy): Eukaryota > Metazoa > Chordata > Amphibia > Caudata > Salamandridae > Triturus > Triturus cristatus. The sequence goes on along the minus strand of NC_140583.1, from coordinate 1,150,041,915 downwards.
CCCTGGTAGCCTGCCTGACACAATGCTGGCTCCACCTCCTGTCGGGCGACTGATGGCCCTGCCCCTGCCAGTGACAATACTGGCTCCGCCTCCTGCTGGGCGGCTGATGACCCTGCCCTGCTCAGTGAATAGGCCAGGTGCCTCGGCCTGGCAACACCCACAACAAACCTGCAATGGGGGAATTTCCCTGCTTGGACAAAGGGAACAAAGCAGAAAAGGGGTATAAAAGAAGGACCCCTGAATCAAAGAAGTTAGATCACTTCTGACAAGGAAACCTCTACCAAGGAAAAGAAGCCTGCTGATCCAAGGACTTGCCTCCCCCTTCTGCCAGTGTGCTGTTTGCTGGGGGGAGCCTGAAGCTGCTTCGTTATTTTTGCCAAGGGACCAGGAGAGAGGAACTTAGTGTGTGCTCTCAAGCTTGCAAGAAAATCTCCAAGGGCTGGAAGAGTGCCAGCCTCCTGTTGAAGTCACAGGGCTAAAGGACTTCACCCTCTGCTGAATTGCTTGTGCACAGGAGGAATCTGCAATCTCGACGTCGACGGACGCCGCCGAATCCAGCTCGACATCGTGAGTACGGCTCCAGTGTTCCGAGCCTTCGACGCCGGCAGCCGGGCCTGATCGACGCCAATAGCGACGCCAGGGAGTAGTGAGTTCGGCTCCAGCTCCCAGTGACCCCGTCTCGACGCCGCTGCTGATCGCATCGACGCTGCGCCCGTCTCAACGCCGTGAGCGCTGCTCTGGCCCAACACCTCTCGACGTCGCTGAAGATTGCCCCGACTCCGAGGCTCGATCGACGCCGACCTCTCGACGCCGTGGAAAATCGTGTTTCTTCATTCTACAGGTACTGTGTTGTGGGGTCTGTTGCGACTCCAGGCTCGACGTAGCGCTCCTCGCGGTCGACGCCGAACCTTGGGAATATCGTAAACTCGATGTCGTGTGACTCCTGCGGGGTCACATTGTTGCCAAGAACTGTGCTTTACGAAGAATACTTACTTTTGTTGCTAAAGAACTATTTCCTAAAAAGAAACTTTACCTGAACTATTATTTTTCCTTCCAAAGAGTATTTATTAAGATTGTGGTATATTTTTATCGTTATTTGGTCTTGTGCTAAGCCTTATATAGAAATACTTATGTTTTATAATAACTCCTGTGTTGTGTCCGTTTGTAGTGTATTCACTTTATTACTGTATGTGGTCATAAATGCTTAACACGCTGCCTCTGAGATAAGCCTGTCTGCTCTGCCAAGCTACCAAGGGGGTGAGCAGGGGTTATCTGAGTGTGTAATCCCCTTGCCCTGACTAGAGGAGGTGGGTCCCTATTTGTCAGAAGTGTATACCTCTGCCAACTAGAGACCGCCGGTTCTAACATTGGTGGTCAGCGGTGAGGATTTGAACTTTGCATTTATGACTCATGGGCAGTGATTAGTGTACGCTACATAGTGAAAGCAGACCATAGCGCAGCCACAATCTGTCTTGGTAGGATCTTCTATTTTTGTTCTTCGCTTTCCTGGAGCTTATTTTTTTTTAAACACTGCCAGTTTTGACCATGGATGATGCCGGAGCTGCTACCCCTGCTGTTATTGTTGTGGAGGAATTTGATAAAGAATTGATAAATACCTACAAGAAAAAGGAGCTAGAGCAATTTTGCAAGCAGTTTAAAGTTCCTACCACAGGTCTCAGAGTGAAAGGGGACTTCCTTAAAGCGCTGAAGGCCTGGTTAGAGGCCAGAAATCCCTCTGATCCGGTGGTGGTACCGGAAGAGGAAGTGGAAGAGCCCATGAATCGGCCAGTGGCATCTCCCGGCAGCAGTGTTTCCTCTAAGGGCCTTTCTCCTGAAGAGTTGGAAGGCAGGGAGAAGGAGAGGGGGTACAAATTAGAGATGGCAAAACTTAAATTAGGAGGGCAGTTGGAGTTAGAGAATGCAAGAAGCAGGAGAGAAGCTGAAATGGAGAGCAAAAGAATAGATTTTGAAAGAGAGAAATTAGCGTTTGAACGTGAGAAGATGTTGAGGGAGATGGAGCTTAAAACTAAGAGTTTAGAGTTGAATCCCTCTGGTGGCAGCACTCCATATGTGCCTGCAGAAAGTAGGTTTTATTTTCCCAAAGATGTGATAAAAGATTACAGTAGAAATGAGGATATTGGTCAATGGTTCAAAGCATATGAGTTAGCATTGTTGGCCCACTGGGTCCCTGAGAAAGATTGGGGAGGGGGGTTGTGGGGTCGCTTTGTCAATGAAGGGAGAGACACCTTATTGAGCATGCCCGCTGAGGATAGGATGTTGTATACTAATATGAAAGATGCGTTAATGTTAAGGAATGGCTTAACTCCAGAAAAGTACCGACAGGCCTTTAGAGAATGCAAGAAGTTGCCTGGTACTACTTGGGTTGAATATGTGTCCTTTTTTTGCAGAGCCATAGATGGTTGGGTAAAGGGTAGCAAAGTGGATAGTTATGATGTTCTTTATGATTTGGTTGCATGGGAGCACTTGTCTAATAACTGTTTTCCAGAGCTACGCCAGCACCTTATTGATAGCAAGATATCTAACCCTAGAAAACTTGCTGAGGAGGCGGACCGCTGGGTCAGTACCAGGGTCCACAAGGGTCCAGTGGGAGACTCAGCCAAGAGTGGGCAGGGTCCCCAGCAGAAGAGTGGGGGTGACAGGGGTAAACAGAGGGAGTTTCAGAAAGGGCCCCAAAGTAATCCCCAAGGGAACCAAGGGAAGGGTTCCAAGCCTCCCCCTGTAAAGAAGCCAGAGGTCCCGACAGGTAAACCTGTTCCCAGGGGCCCCATGACCTGCTACGTTTGTAAGCAGGTGGGACACCGTTATTATGATCCCCAGTGTCCCATGAGGGATTCGAATGCACCACCACGTGCACCCCCCCGTCAGGTGACAAATGTAGCCCTGGGGGGGAATGAGATGGGTGCCCCCGGTGGGTGGGGTCCCGCAGAAATGTCCCTGGTCTCTTTAGGAGACGTGGAAATGGTCCCTCCAACCCCTCTGCCTAATAACACTAAGAAAAATAGGCAGTGGGTGACCATTAATGGCCATAGGGTGGAAGCTCTCAGAGACACCGGACCAAGTGTGACAGCTGTCAAGTGTCACTTGGTGTCCAGAGAGCAGGTGGTCCCTCATGCATTCTACCCCGTTGTAGCTGCTGACAACTCACAGAGTAAGTGTGAGGTAGCGCAAGTTCCTTTTGAGTGGGGGGGGTCTCAGGTACTCTTCAGGTCGTTGTGAGGCCCGCCATGCCTGTTGATTGTCTCCTGGGCAATGATTTGGAGGGCTCCCCTTGGACTAAGGTGGAGCGAAAAGCGCATATGGAAATGTTGGGTCTGCCGGAGTGGGCGTGTGCGACCACTCGGTCCATGTCAGCTAGTAAGGGTGTTGATGGGGCCCGGGAGCCTGAAAGTATGGCCCAGGGCCCAACCGTGAAGAGGAGAGGCAGGGGGCGCGGGAAACCGTCCCCCATCGTTCTCACGGTCCAGGAGGAAGCAGACCTTGAGGGGGATGCCCTGGAACCTACGGGGGAACAAGTTGCTGAACTGGGAGACCTGCCTGAGCTGACCCATTGGCAGCAGGATAGTGGTCCCTCCAGGGAGGAATTTTGTGCTTAACAAAAAGTATGCCCTTCTCTTGTGGGTATGAGGCAGCAGGCCTCAGCCCAAACAACAGGTGATCAGTCAGGGTCACATTGGATTTACTGGGAGAACGGCCTCCTCTATAGCGAGCCTAAGGCTGCTGAGCCTGGGTCAGCCCGTGTGCTGGTGGTACCCCAGCGCTTCAGAGCCTTCCTACTGGGGTTGGTTCATGACGTTCCATTAGCTGGACATCTGGGGCAGGACAAGACCTATGACATACTTGTCACCCATTTTTATTGGCCCCAGATGAGAAGGGATTCAGACATCCATTGTAGGACCTGCCAAACTTGGCAGGCAAGTGGGAAAAGTGGGCGGAAGCAGAAGGTTCCCCTCCAACCTTTTCCCATCGTCAGTACCCCCTTTGAGCAAGTGGGGATTGACATTGTGGGGCCACTGGACCCCAAGACAGCCATGGGCAACAGGTTTATCCTGGTCTTGGTGGACCATGCCACCCGGTACCCGGAAGCCATCCCTCTCCGCACAGTGACGTCCCCCGTGGTGGGACGGGCACTGATGGGTGTTTTCTCCCGCATGGGGTTCCCCAGAGAGGTGGTGTCAGACCGGGGCACCAACTTCATTTCTAACTATATGAAGTCTCTGTGCAAGGAGTGTGGGTTAACCTACAAGTTTACCACTCCTTACCACCCTCAAGGTAATGGGCTGGTTGAAAGATTCAACCGGACCCTAAAAGGCATGATTATGGGTCTTGAAGAACCAATGAGGCGTAAATGCGACGTCCTCTTAGCATGCCTGCTGTTTTCTTACCGTGAGGTGCCACAAAAGTCTCTAGGGTTCAGCTCCTTTGAGCTCTTGTATGGACACCCGGTAAGAGGGCCTTTGAGTCTAGTCAAAGAAGGCTGGGAGCAATCTCCCAGGAAACCTCCCCAGGATGTATACAGTCACATGCTGGCCTTTAGGAACCAGACTCGGCGCTTCAGAGATCTTGCTCAGGCAAATCTGGAGGCCAGCCAGGAAGAGATGAAGCGGTGGTACGACCAGAATGCTACTCTGGTTGAGCTTCAACCTGGTCAGAAAGTTTGGGTCATGGCCCCTGTAGAACCTTGTGCGCTCAAGGACAGGTGGAATGGACCATTTGAGGTTGTGGAGAAAAAGAGCGATGTCACCTACTTGGTGGACTTGAAGTCTCCCAGGAGCCCCACTTAGAAAGGTCCGAAGTGGGCATGCTCCTAGCCACAGATGCTGGAATGGAGGAGGAGAGTGAGCCTCTTCCTGACCTCCTGTGTGCAAAAGAGCAAGATGGGTCAGTGGATGGTGTTGTCCTCTCTGACACACTGACCCCTGAGCAGCAGCAAGATTGTCGCCATCTGTTGGGACAATTCCCTGATCTGTTCTCCTTAATCCCTGGAGTCACTCAGTGGTGTGTCCACGATGTGGACACCGGGGACAGCACTCCTGTGAGGCACAAGGCCTACAGGGTGACTGACAAGGTCAGTGCATACATCAAGGAGGAGGTCTCCAAGATGTTTACCTTAGGGGTGGTTGAGTCCTCTAGCAGTCCTTGGGCCAGCCCAGTGGTCTTGGTCCCAAAGGCTGCAGCGCCTGGTGCCTCACCAGAACTTCGGATCTGTGTGGATTACCCAGGACTCAATTCGGTCACCAAGACTGATGCGCACCCCATCCCCAGAGTTGATGAGCTCATAGATTGGTTGGGGGCTGCCCGGTACCTTGGTACGTTTGATCTAACGTCTGGGTACTGGCAGATCGCCTTGACTGATGGGGCAAAAGAGAGGTCTGCATTCTCCACACCAGATGGGCACTACCAGTTCTGGGTTATGCCCTTTGGGATGAAGAATGCCCCTGCCACATTCCAGAGGTTGGTCAACCAGGTATTGGCTGGACTGGAGGATTTCAGCGCCGCCTACCTGGACGACATAGCCGTGTTCAGCACCAGCTGGGAGGGACACTTGCGCCACCTCCAGGAAGTGTTGTTGGCCCTGCGCAGAGCAGGCCTCACAATCAAGGCCAGTAAGTGCCAGATTGGGCAGGGTTCAGTGGTGTACTTGGAGCACCAAGTAGGGAGCGGCAAGGTGGCCCCCCTGCAACCCAAGATAGATACCATCCTGGCTTGGGAACCGCCCAAAACCCAGACTCAGGTGAGAGCCATCTTGGGTCTCACCTGTTACTACAGGAGGTTTGTCAAGGGGTATGGCAACATTGTGCACCCCTTGACCTCGCTGACTTCCAGGAAGCAGCCAAGACTTGTGATCTGGACTGACGCCTGTCAGAGGGCCTTTGACACCCTGAAAACTGCAATGTGTACAGCACCGGTCCTCCAGGCACCCAACTTTTCCAAGGAGTTCATTGTCCAGACGGACGCTTCAGAGCATGGTGTGGGGGCTGTTCTAGCACAGATGAATGAGGAGGGCCGAGACTTACCTATAGCCTTCATCAGCCGGAGGTTACTTCCCAGGGAACAGAGGTGGAGTGCAATAGAGCGTGAGGCATTTGCTGTGGTCTGGGCGCTGAAGAAGCTAAGACCCTACCTGTTTGGGACTCACTTCCCGGTTCAGACAGACCACAGGCCCCTCAGATGGTTAATGCAGATGAGGGGTGAAAACCCGAAGCTGTTGAGGTGGTCCATTTCCTTACAGGGGATGGATTTTACGGTGGAACACCACCCTGGTACAGATCACGCCAACGCTGATGGTCTGTCCAGATTTTTCCGCCTTAGTGATGAGGACTCCCTAGGTGAAGGGTAGTTCTCCCCACATTTCAGCTGGAGGGGACACGTGTTAGACCTGGCAACATTGGCATGAGTCTCTCCTCCATTTTTTTCTGATGGCCTCCTCTGTTTACGATGTTTTGCTGGAATATTGCTTTGGGCACTGTGCCGCTGCTTATCAGTGCCACAGTGCAAGTGCTCCCTATGTTAAATTGATACATTGATTGGTGTTACCATGATTGGCTTGGTTGACTTACTGTTCAGACGCTAGTCTAGTGCACTGCGTGTGCCAAGGGCATGTAAGTTAACTGCTGCTGGTGGGCTTGCAGCACCGGTTGTGCCAACCACAGAAGCGGCTTGTAAAATGTGTCCCAGGCCTGCCATCGCAGAGCCTGTGTGCAGTCCCTGACTGCCATGTCGACTTGGCAAGGAAACCTACTTGCCAGTCTCTAAAACCTTCACTTTGCCACATTTCAGACACCTCTATGGTAGGCCCTAGGGCTGGGTGCATTGTTGGTAAAAGGTAGGTCATGCCCTGATGTGTGTGGCATGACCTAATAGTGAATTAAAGCCATTTTCGTTTTTCACTATTGAAGGGCTACCTGCCTTCCAAAGGCCAGAATGGGCAGACTGATTATTAACTCCATTATAATCTTATCTGACTCAGGGAGCATGGTAGCGGTTCGAGTTTAATATCCCTGAACGCAGGATTTAATAACACATCCTTTAGGATGGATAGTTTTTAAATTCTGTGTTTGAAAATAGCCCTTTGAGAAAGTGGCTATTTTCTTGTCCAACTATCCACCGGTTTCTGCTGGTTTGGTGTGTGTGTCAGGGGCAGGGTGGCTCCAGAGGTCTGAATGAGTCAGTGTGGGGTGAATGAGGCATTTACCTTTAGAGTGGGGGAAGAGTAGTCCCTGGTAGCCTGCCCTGCCTGACACAATGCTGGCTCCACCTCCTGCCGGGCGACTGATGGCCCTGCCCCTGCCAGTGACAATACTGGCTCCGCCTCTTGCTGGGCGGCTGATGACCCTGCCCTGCTCAGTGAATAGGCCAGGTGCCTCGGCCTGGCAACACCCACAACAAACCTGGGATGGGGAGAATTTCCAGGCTTGGACAAAGGGAACAAAGCAGAAAAGGGGTATAAAAGAAGGACCCCTGAACCAAAGTACTTAGATCAATTCTGACAAGGAAACCTCTACCAAGGACAAGAAGCCTGCTGATCCAAGGACTTGCCTCCCCCTTCTGCCAGTGTGCTGTTTGCTGGGGGGGAACCTGAAGCTGCTTCTTTATTTTTGCCAAGGGACCAGGAGAGAGGAACTTAGTGTGTACTCTCAAGCTTGCAAGAAAATCTCCAAGGGCTGGAAGAGTGCCAGCCTCTTGTTGAAGTCACAGGGCTAAAGGACTTCACCCTCTGCTGAATTGCTTGTGCACAGGAGGAATCTGCAATCTCGACGTCGACAGACGCCGCCGAATCCAGCTCGACATCGTGAGTATGGCTCCAGTGTTCCGAGCCTTCGACGCCGGCCGCTGGGCCCGATCGACGCCAATAGCGACGCCAGGGAGTAGTGAGTTCGGCTCCAGTGACCCCGTCTCGACGCCGCTGCTGATCGCATCGACGCTGCGCCCGTCTCAACGCCGTGAGCACTGCTCTGGCCCGACACCTCTCGACGCCGCTGCAGATCGCCCCGACTCCGAGGCTCGATCGATACCGACCTCTCGACGCCGTGGAAAATCGTGTTTCTTCATTCTACAGGTACTGTGTTGTGGGGTCTGTTGCAACTCCAGGCTCGACGTAGCGCTCCTCTCGGTCGACGCCGAACCTTGGGAATATCGTAAACTCGACGTCGTGTGACTCCTGCGGGGTCACATTGTTGCCAAGAACTGTGTTTTACGAAGAATACTTACTTTTGTTGCCAAAGAACTATTTCCTAAAAAGAAAGTTTACCTGAACTATTATTTTTCCTTCCAAAGAGTATTTATTAAGATTGTGGTATATTTTTATCGTTATTTGGACTTGTGCTAAGCCTTATATTAAAATACTTATTTTTTATAATAACTCCTGTGTTGTGTCCGTTTGTAGTGTATTCACTTTATTACTGTATGTGGTCATAAATGCTTAACACACTGCCTTTGAGATAAGCCTGTCTGCTCTGCCAAGCTACCAAGGGGGTGAGCAGGGGTTATCTGAGTGTGTAATCCCCTTGCCCTGACTAGAGGAGGTGGGTCCCTATTTGTCAGAAGTGTATACCTCTGCCAACTAGAGATCGCCGGTTCTAACAGTAGCTACCCGAAACAAAGTACCTTGGAAAAGAAAAGGGTCTAGATGTCATATCTACTACTAATGTCCGAAATGATAATATTATGGGGTTGTGGTCGGATGTAACACGTGGACATACTTCCAGATCTGACGTCAACATTATTTGATCCGAGACCCATGCCATATGAATTCTCGAATACGATTGATGTAGGGCAGAATAGTATGTATATCCTGGTATGGCTGGATACAAATGCCTCCATACATCCCTAATTAGCTGCAGACTCCCTAATTCTACAATTACAGCCCGTGTCTTGCGCATTCCATAAGTAGCCCCACGTCTAGTTGTATCCATGCTGTAATCCATAATACAATTAAAATCACCCATTACCACCCTTTCTCCCTCCCAATTCAGCATTTCCATATTCAATAAATCAATAGTTGAGGCATCGTCCACATTAGAACTATATAAACCAGAAAAAACATATTTCTTCCCGTTAGTTCCAGTAGTGCTATTGCCTATCTACCCGCCTGATCAGCCAGTGTCTTGTGTGTCACACATGAAAAGCGTTTATGCTTTAAAATTGCAGACCCCCTTATTGAACAGCTCTGTGATGTACATACAATTGTTTCATAACCCCAAGTGTTGGAGAAGATTCCAATCCTTAAAAGAAAGATGCGTTTCTGTTAACAAAACTAGCTGGGGATTATACATTTTTAGCTCTTCACGCACTAACTGTCTCTTAAGTTTACTATTAAGACCAGCAACGTTCCAAGCTAAACATTTAATCTGATCCATTACCCAGAATATTCATTTCAGATAGATTACTACCAAACACTGCATATACTCTTATTCCCATGCTAATTCCCTCCTTATTATCTCCATTTATAAATTTATGTCTGAGTTTTTTATATGCCCTCATGTTGACCTTTTCTTGCCCTACTAGAAGCCACCCTCCGCAACCCAAGCCCTTAACAACCCCTACCCTGTATCGTGAAGGAGGATTCATCCCCTTTCTTGAGCTGCTGCTGATGGGCAGCTGCATGGAGACAGTGCTACCACGGTGGCTCACGAGCCATACTCACACCCACCAAATAAGAAAAAAAGAAGAAGAAAAAAGTATAAAGGAACCAAAGAGGAAAGAGAAGAGGATATGTAAAAAACAGACAATACACTTCTCAATCTATACCCTCACCTCAGTTTGCCATCTACCGATAGCCTCTTTTACAGTCAGAAAGAAATGCATTTGTCCCTCACGCAAAACCTTCAAATGTGCAGGTTCCTGTAAAAACACTTGTGCTCCGGCGGCCTTTAGTGGCTCAATTAGTTGTCGCAGTTGCCAACGTCTATCCATTGATACTTTACAAAGGTCTGACCATACCAAAAAAGTAGCAGAATCAACCGTCACTGGGGAGCTTGGACGAGCTTTCAAGTATGCAGCCTGCCGCAGCAACAAATTACCAAAGAAGATCAGAAATGGCCATGGGTAACGAGACCCCTGCTTATGCTGCACCAGCAGGAGCCTATGGGACCTTTGTACCTGACAGTCCCAGTCCCAGTCCTCCAGGTCCAGGAAAGCATTCTGTAGAAGCTGTACTATAAAAGCTCTAGGATCTGCTCCCTCCTTCCCCTCTGGAATACCAAACAGTCTTAGATTGTGCCGGCGCTAGCGATTCTCCAAATCCTCGACTTTAGCTGCAGCACTGTAATGTGAGCATCATGAGTCTGAAGCAAGTCCGTCGTTTGTGCTGTGACCTCCTCAGTGTCTGCTACCCGCTGCTGTAATTCCGTGATATCATTTACAAGTGACCCGACCTTTAGTGTCACCTCCTGCAATGTCTGCTGAATACCGTGATTATCGGCTCTGACTTGAGCATAGTGCTCCTGTGCTTCTTGTCTCTGAGCTTTTAAGGCCTGAAAGATCAGAGTAAGTGTTGGCTCCACATGATCGAGAAGCTTCTCTGTTAGTTGTTCTGTATCTCCATGTTGTTGTGCTTGTAGTATGTCATGTACCAATGGAGAGCTAGCATAGTTAAAATTGGATGACTGGTCAAGAGATAAAACAGGTCCAAGCACGCGATTGTCTGACTCTACTTCTAACACTCCTATGTTGCTAGGGCCAGCCTCTACAGTACTAGTACCCGACAATCGAGAGATTATTGACTTGACCCCACCCTTCACTTGAACCCACCGGCGTAGAGCGGTATCAGCTGAAGCATCCTTCTTTCGTGGAGAAGCGGTGCGTTGTTGGTCCAGCCAAGTTGGAGTTTTACTTAGTACCCTTAGTATTTTTGACCCTAGTATTTTTCTTTTTAGCAGGTTTTAGATACCAACTCCATTCTCTTTCCCAGGGATTTATCAGAGGTATGTGGAGGCGTTTGCAGTTTGTATTGACCCTCACCGCCACATGCCTTACTATCGGCCGGCAATATCCATGGTGAAGATTGTAGATCACACCCTGATTCCGTATCAAAACATGAATTAAGTGGAGCCGAGGTATGCGGTATAGCTAAAGTCGTATCCGAAAGACATTCATTCACCCCTAAATTCTGGTGGGACCCCAGCACATCATTGATCACTAAACCTTCGCTGCTACATGAGTTAGCTATATTGCAAGGGAATGAGTTTGTAGGCTGTTCTCGCCGGACTCGCTCATTGCCAAAGGGCTGGTGGGCTCAGTTGTTAGCTCAGCTATTAATACATGTGGAGCCGTTGAAGCATCTGACTGTACAGGCCTATTTTCAGAGCTGTCAGCCCCCTTCATCTGTTCAGAGCCAGACTTGCACACGAGCCTTGGAGCACTTTCATTATTACCTAGGTTACAGAGGACAGACTCAGAGCAACATTGTTTCCCAGGAATAGCCTCCAGAAGAATTTCTGCTATTTTGTTGCCAATAGTAAACTCGGAGGCAGCACTCGCCACAAGCAGCTGCAACGCTTTCCCTGACTGCAGGAGACAAAGCTGTGGCCTACCGACTCTTGGAACGGCGTCCCCTCGCTGCCTCGCCGATACCGTTGCCTCCGGTGCCTCTTCCGCTTTGTTAGCTCCCTCAGCGGCTGCTGCTCCTGTCACGTTCCCCGGCACCCTTCCTGCCTGTGTCGTTCAATCCGTTGCCTTCAGTGGAGCCATGTCTGTGCGATACTCCCGCTCTGAGCCAGCGCGTGTACCAAAGGCGAGCCTCTGTGTCAAGAATTCCTGTCATGCGAGGGGAGGAAAACGGTAACCAGCGAAAACGGACTACATCTCCCAGGATGCTTAGCGGTTGAGAGGTTATGTAAACAGGAGAGCTGTTACATAACTCAAGGAAAACACGCCCTTATGTAAACAGGAGAGCTGTTACATAACTCAAGGAAAACACGCCCTTATGTAAACAGGAGAGCTGTTACATAACTCAAGGAAAACACGCCCTTATGTAAACAGGAGAGCTGTTACATAACTCAAGGAAAACACGCCCTATAAAGGGAGGAACCGGGAGGTACAACGCTGTCGGATATTGTGTTTACACCGACGTACCTGCTTAGTGAAGAGCAGTGTTCCGGAGTGGTGCTCCAGTAAGGCAAGAACGGAGGTAGGTCGAGTCGTTACTCCCTGGGCCGTGTCTTGCCCCATCGTCACCTGTGAAGGACCCGGAAGCTCTACCGGATAACCATTGAGCTTCACTTTTTGACTCGGCTGAGTCAAAGCGCAGTGGCGCTTTTGCTGGTTGGAGTCGTAACTCCCAGCCCGACCAGAGATACAGGGACTGCCAGCTGTAACGCACACCAGGAGGTGTTTACCGGGTTACAGACTCGGAAGTCCACAGGATCGATCGAGCGGCTGCTCTCGGTTCAGTCTTCTTTGCTTGTGATTGGGGTATCGGTGACGCATCACCAGGAGGTGACTCCGCGTCCCGGTGCAGTCTGAGGAAGAGGTTGAGCGGCTGCTCCCTTCAGGTAGAGACCCCGGCTGGGTGTTTCCCTGACTCCTCGATTCTCCCCAACACTCTTCGTGCCCCTCACAGCCTACCGATTGGCATTGTCGGCCATTTCATTTCTGCCCTCTGTTGGCATACGCCGGGATCGGCGTATATGCAGAGGACGGTTAGGACCATCCGTGCTGTGGGCTGGTAACGTACTTAGCCTGGAGGATTCCAGTGACTATAACCTTTGTTTATTCCTTGTATTATTTTTGCCTTCATTAAAATAACTAAACCTTCACAAGTGGTTGCGTTCTCATTATCGTGTCTGTTAAACGATCCTGAGACGTTCAGGGCGTTACAAAATATCCGACCTTAATAACACTAACTGTCTCCCGGTCGATAACAGACATGGCAACACTTGATGATGTGCTGGCTGCTTTAGCGACCGTGCAAATTGAATTGGCTGCCTCCAGGCAAGAAACAGCCGATGTAAAAGCCAGACTGGATGCTATCCAATTGGACCCGCTCACGCCCAGCACCTCCCTCACGAACCAGACCCCTGCGGTAGTAGTGGAAATGCCGGTAGCCGTCCCCTTGGCAACACCAGAGAGGTACAGTGGGGATCCTAACACTGTGCAGGTATTCCTCACACAAGTGGCGCTACATTTATCGTGCAAACCAAGGGCGTTCCCCACGAGTCAGGCTCGTTTGGCTTTCCTTATATCCTATTTGGCTGGAAACGCGGCACTATGGGCCGTACCTCTGGTGAGCAGGGACGACCCCATCTTATGTGATTGGGGTGCTTTTCGCGAGGAATTCCTGAAGGTCTTCGACAGAAGGGCTGACTCGTACACGGCGGACCGTGAAATGCTTGAGTTGAGACAGGGATCCAACGACCTGGTGCAGTATCTCAACGCGTTCCGAAGGCTGGTTGCGGAAACCAAGTGGCCTGTTGCTAAACAGACGGCGCTCTTCCATCACGGGCTGTGCGATGAGCTCAAGGACGCCGTGGCTCATATTGACCCACAACCCAAGACATGTGAGGGCCTTATCAACCTGGTATTACGGCTGGAACATAGGCTAAGTGAAAGAAAGGGGGATCATGGGAGAAAAGGAAAATCCCTTCCATCCTATGTGACAGTGGGAAGTCCTGAAACTTCCACCGCATCCAAGGGAGAACCCATAGACATCGGCGCAATACGAGCGAGCCTCACAGCCACGGAGAAAGAGTCACGCCGTAAACAAGGATTGTGCCTATATTGTGGCAAAAAAGGCCACTACGTACGTGAATGCCCTGCCAAACCGAAGACGTCACGTTATCGGGCCAACCGGTCGGTAACAGCCGCGGTGGACGTACCGGCGGAAAACTAGAGGACTCCCAGACCAAAGAAGGGGCATCTCGGAGTCACTCATCCATCCCTTCACTTTCCAACTCGGTCACTAAGGGACAACGACACCTGTTTCTCACGGTGCACGTGGGAGTGCATGGCCAGTGGATACCCGTTGTGGCCATGGTGGATTCAGGGGCCACTGGCATGTTTATGGACCACAACGAGGCATGCAGGCTAGGGATAGTGCTTCTTCCCAAAGCTGTACCCGAAGACGTCTATGCTGTAGACGGAAGGCAATTGGTGACGGGGCCCATCGGGCAGCACACGGGGGTCCTTCCGATGAGATGTGGGAGGAACCATTTGGAACAAATCGATTTTAACATCATCCGAGCGCCCCAATATGGCGTCATATTGGAATTGCCGTGGCTACAGAAACACAACCCCTCTGTGGATTGGCCAACACACCGCATCGAACTGACGTCACCGTATTGCATCCTGCATTGTGGAATAAGAACGGAATCCCTTGACGCAGATGAGAGCGGGAGTTAGACGGTGGCTACAGCGGCAGAAAAAGATGTGGCTCTCCCCCAGGCTTATCACAGTTTTGAGGATGTATTTGATGAGGTGAAGGCGGAAGTGCTACCACCACATAGACAGTTTGACTGCCAGATCGACCTGGTGCCAGGGGCCAGCGTTCCCAGCGGCAGGCTGTATGCCCTGACGGAGCCTGAAAACGTGCATCTCCGGGGGTACCTGGATAAACTCCTCAAGCTAGGATTCATCCGCCCGTCCAAGTCTCCGGCCGCCTCGCCACTCTTCTTCATCCCGAAGGCTAATGGGGAGCTGAGAGCCTGTGTGGACTTTAGGGCATTGAATGCGATAACCGTAAAGAATCGGTACCCCTTGCCTCTCATCAGTGTACTTCTGGAACAGGTCAAGAAAGCTCGTATCTACTGTGGTAAATATTTCATTACCGGTACTATTTTTTATGCGGTAAAGTCTAGTAAGAATAACTCAGTAAATATAAGAGGCAGAATCCGTGGTATTAGAGGTTCTAAAAGGCTTTATTCCTTTACAAAGGAAATACAATTCGAATTGCAGGCTTCAAATTCCATCACCACGAGAGTTCAGGAAGGAAGGGCAATACATTATTGACAGGTAATGGTATTTATATGGAAAGCATTACATTAAGACAGATGCAAGAGGCGTAACAGCTGATAATACAGATAAAATATGCATACGTAACTAAAAGGCGGACATATAGGCGTAACTTATAAAACGTCATTATACATGATGTCACAAGTGGGTGGATCCATAAGAGAATCCTGCAATGTCAGCAGAAATATTCGGCAGAGATGCGCGCGCAGCCGCATGACGTGTGATTGACGTGCAACTAGAGGGTGAAGGGGACTTGACATTTAGCTCTACATGTGGAGACAGAAGTCTGGGGGGTCATGTCAACCTAATCCCAAATCATATCTAATATCCTATGTTTAAAGAACTGTGTTATCCAAAAGGAAAGGTCTCTAGGATAGAATCTATTCTATACTGACTGTTAGTGCGTGTACAAGCGTCTAAGTGTCTACATGAGATGCGAGGGGGCAGGAATCTTCCATGGTAACAGGGGCTATGAATTACTTGCATGAGGACAGCGAGGCCTGGCCCTTTGCACGGTAGCTGGAGGAATGTTTACCTAAACTACTAGACAGGAATGCATCGGATGAGGAGCAGAGCAGATAATCTTGAAGGTGAAATACAGTTTTTGGCAGGCAACAGGCTGGATCAGGCACCGTTAGCCGCGCAGGGAGTAGGACAAAGTTCATGGATACAGATGCGGGCTCGGGCTGGAGCTTCCAGAGGCAGAAAGCAGGAAAGGCTTGATGGCAGAATTCAGGGCCTACTCGCCTGAATCTGTAAAATGTG
Organism: Triturus cristatus; assembly: GCF_964204655.1. Classification (NCBI taxonomy): domain Eukaryota; kingdom Metazoa; phylum Chordata; class Amphibia; order Caudata; family Salamandridae; genus Triturus; species Triturus cristatus. Next base: position 1,150,026,183 of record NC_140583.1, on the reverse strand, counting down.
GAAAGTGAACCACATAAAGTCGGTGGCCTTTCATACTTAGGAATGGAATATCTGACCCATTCATGGCGGATCTGAAAGAGGACATGTTGACGGTGGACGCACATGTATTTGCGTCTTCATAACTGGAACTGGAGGGAACATACATGTACTTATAGCATGCACATGGAGCCGTTGGGGTCTACGATAGGGGACATAACTGATCACAAAATTCATATTTCCTCATTCCCTCCTTGTCCCCTACGGACCCTCAGGAGATATCGATCTTCATCAATCCATCGATCTGTTCATATAGCATCATTTGTTCTTCTTTCTTCTTCCGGGATCTTGAACGAAAACTTGGATGTGGGATACACGATGTGGCACACAGACCACAAATCGCTGGCCCACATTGTAGACATAAGCAGCAACTGAATAGTATGGGAAAGCCAATACCTAGGAAGGATAGGATTCTCCATCCCCAGGCTGACAACACGCTCCAAAACCAACCGGACCAAGTCCAGGTGCCTGGACTCTGGTGTATCTGGCTCACAATCTTATGAAGGCGAGTTATGGCTTTATATACTGACGGCGAATTTTCTGGTATGAAAACACAGCAACTTGATCCGATGACCCTACAAGCTCCGCCCCTATCGGCCAGGATGACGTCAAGGACAAGACGATTTTGAAGCACAACAATCCGCATAGCAGACTGCTCTTCTGTTAAATTGCCTAAGGCGGAAGTAGTCTCGTTCACTACTGCTTCAAGGGTTCTAGTTAATCTACGTATCTGCTCCCATGCTGTTTCAGTGTAATCGACAATTGGGAGATCTCTCTGCTGTCTATTGTGTACTAAATGGGTATTTCTGTGATAATCAGGAGGGGCTAGGAAAACAGGTGGCAGAAGGAATGCTATGTAACAGGTACCATCCCAATCTAGAGGTAGACGTATATATGCGGTCTGGCCACATATGAAGTAGGAATGACGGGAAGCTCTAAATGTAGATTTGCCTTGATCACTGAATTTTATTACAGTGGTGCATTTACTATGGCCCAGGTGTATGGAACCATTCTTTCTTACACATAATTCCCCTTTTACTGGGAATACTGACATGGCGGGCAAGATTGGTGTAGCTTCAGATTCAACGTTCAGGATCATGAGGTTAAGTGTAAAATTACCTAATCCATATACTTCATTTTCTAGATCAGTTCCTGTTCTTTTGGGAAGTCCCTCCTTGTTAGGGTGGCAGACTTTAAGCAAAACTAGGTTCAGGTTTCCCCATACCCAGTTGTCTTGATAAACTGCGGATTTTGAATCTAGGGAATTAATCAAACTAAACCATGCTCCACAGGAGCCATTGTGTGTGAACGGATATGGAAAGAGGGGCAAAACTCCCTTATAGTTCTGATAGGGAGGGAGTCGGCCACATATCCAACAATTTGTGGCATTGCTGGTCTGATGGGAATGATGTAACATACTAATGAATGTATTGTTGCTCAGCGCAAATCTATAGGACAACTCATGCGGAGGTAATTCGCTAAAAGAATGTTCTGCAGTTACATTGTAAGCACGCTTAGAAATAGGGTAATACATGTGCAGTAGTATACTAGAAATGATGATCAGAAGACTTAGAAAAAACAAAATTAATAATGTTACTGTGCAGTGACTACGAAGTGATTTACAATACGCATGCTTTTTAAGCTGCATCTGTTGATTTCTTTCTCTATTCCGGTCTAGAGGATACATGTCAGAGACAAATTCAACCGATTCACCTTGGAGAGGACTTAAACAATCAAATTGTCTGACTTGCTAGACCTTAATTTCAGTTTATAAAGTTCCGTTTTTGACTGTTCAACCAAGGGAAGCTTTGAGTCTGTCTGTGAGGGAATGCAGGGCTGAGAGTTCACACTGGACGGTTGTCCATAGAATTTCTTGATATGACTCGAGTGCAACCACCCTTTACGTCCCTCGATCTTCACGGCTGTCCTTGTGGTTAGTAGAACAAGTTTTGGCGATTTCCACCTAGGCTCCAGTTGGGTCTTCCGGTCGAAATTCCGGACCAGAACCAGGTCGCCTGGAACCACGTCATGGGGCTTCACCTCAGTGTTATCGGGAAAAGCTGCAGCTACCTGTGAACGACAAGATTGTAGTGCAGACATCAAGGAAGCCAGGTAATCTGTCAGCATATTACAGTCAACATCAGTGATTTTGCGAGGTATAGGCGTCCCCCACATATTTGGTGGTCTACCGAAGATCACCTCGTACGGGGATAGCCCTGTTCGAGAATGTGCTACCATTCTCATGTAAAAGAGCGCAACTGGTAAGGCTACTATCCAATCGACACCTTTTTCTCTACATATTTTGGACAATCTAATTTTCAGAGTTTGATTATGGCGTTCCACGAGACCTGCTGCCTCGGGATGTCGGACACAGTGGAATTTCCATTGGTAGCCTAACAAAAGGGAAACGTGTTTCATTAGTTCGGATGAGAATGGCTGGCCGTTATCTGAGTAGACAACACGTGGTAAACCGTACCGTGGGAAGAATTCTCGAACTAACTGTTTGGCAGTAGTCGGGGCAGTGTAATCTGAAACCGGGTAGGCTTCTGTCCAACGGGAAAGAGCACAGACAACTACGAGAACATATTTGAATCCTCGACATCGTTCCATCTGGATATAATCCATCTGGAGGACTTCAAAAGCATGATCGGGAGATTGAAATCCTGTAACGCCCTGAACGTCTCAGGATCGTTTAACAGACACGACAATGAGGACGCAACCACTTGTGAAGGGTTAGTTCTTTTAATGAAGGCAAATAAAATACAAAGAACAAACAAAAGTTATAGTCACTGGAATCCTCCAGGCTAAGTACGTTACCAGCCCACAGCACGGATGGTCCTAACCGTCCTCTGCATATACGCCGATCCCGGCGTATGCCAACAGAGGGCAGAAATGAAATGGCCGACAATGCCAATCGGTAGGCTGTGAGGGGCACGAAGAGTGTTGGGGAGAATCGAGGAGTCAGGGAAACACCCAGCCGGGGTCTCTACCTGAAGGGAGCAGCCGCTCAACCTCTTCCTCAGACTGCACCGGGACGCGGAGTCACCTCCTGGTGATGCATCACCGATACCCCAATCACAAGCAAGAAGACTGAACCGAGAGCAGCCGCTCGATCGATCCTGTGGACTTCCGAGTCTGTAACGCGGCAAACACCTCCTGGTGTGCGTTACAGCTGGCAGTCCCTGTGTCTCTGGTCGGGCTGGGAGTTACGACTCCAACCAGCAAAAGCGCCACTGCGCTTGGACTCAGCCGAGTCAAAAAGCGAAGCTCAATGGTTGACCGGTAGAGCTTCCGGGTCCTTCACAGGTGACGATGGGGCAAGACACGGCCCAGGGAGTAACGACTCGACCTACCTCCGTTCTTGCCTTACTGGAGCACCACTCCGGAACACTGCTCTTCACGAAGCAGGTACGTCGGTGTAAACACAATATCCGACAGCCTTGTACCTCCCGGTTCCTCCCTTTATAGGGCGTGTTTTCCTTGAGTTATGTAACAGCTCTCCTGTTTACATAAGGGCGTGTTTCCCTTGAGTTATGTAACAGCTCTCCTGTTTACATAAGGGCGTGTTTCCCTTGAGTTATGTAACAGCTCTCCTGTTTACATAAGGGCGTGTTTCCCTTGTATGACAGGAATTCTTGACAGTACATCCTCCCTCTCAGCGGCTCCCCACGGGTCCAGCGCTGGCAGGAAAACGCCGATGGAACAAGGAGACCAAGCGCGGAGCATGAACCCCTTCAGCCGGTTCCCATGAATGCTCCTCCGGGCCATAGCCTTTCCACGCAACCAGGTACCACAGCTTCCCCCTGCGCCATTTGGACGCCCGTATGCCCGACACTTCATACTCCACCTCCGACTCCACGCATACCGGCCTAGGTGTCCCAGACGGCTTGGAGGGTGCTGGTTTGAGCAATGATACATGAAAGACAGGGTGTATCCGCAATGACTGGGGCAAGCACACCTTCACGTTCACGGGACCCATACACTTGGTAATTCGATAGGGGCCCATGTACTTGGGATGGAACACACTGTTCTTTCGAAACCTCATGTTTCTTGTGGATATCCAGACGTAGTCTCCAGTGCGGTACAGTGGCCCGGGCCTTCTCTTCCTATCTGCCGCAGCCTTGTATCTTCTCTTGGCCTCTATTAGGACAGCCCTTGAGCGCATCAACGTGTCTTTTATGTGTGCCACCCTGTCCGCTGTGGCGGGAATCCTGTCCTCTCTGAACGGATGTAGAAATGGCAAGAACCTGGGATGTTGGCCATAGTTGCTATAGAACGGAGATGACTGTGTGGAGCTGTGAGTGGCGTTGTTATAGGCTATCTCTGCAACCCATAGCAAGTCGACCCATTCTTCCCTGCCCTGGTCCACAAAACATCGCAGATACTGTTTGAGCGTTTGGTTCAGGCGCTCGGTTTGGCCGTCCGTTTGAGGGTGGTAGCTGGTGGACAGGGCGGTCTTAACATGCAGCGCAGTGCACCAAGTCTTCCAGAATTGCGCAGTAAACTGCGATCCCCGGTCCGACACGATCACCCCAGGTAATCCATGCAGTCGTACCACATTCTTTAGGAGTAGTGACGCCAATTCCCCGGCCGTAGGGACTCTCTTGCAGGGGATGAAGTGCCCCATTTTCGTCAAGTAATCCACCACCACCAGTATTGCCGTCATCCCCTGGTCTACCGGTAGGCCCACCACGAAGTCCAGTGATATGCTATCCCATGGTCTATCCGGGGTCGGAAGTGGATGTAAGAGCCCTTGGGTTCGGCCATGGTCGGCCTTCATGGTAGCACACGTAGGACACTCCTGTCCCCACCTCCTGACATCCACTCTCATGGTTGGCCACCAGAAATGCCGTCCCATGCTAGCCACCGTTTTTTCAAAGCCCAAATGACCTGCGCATGGAGAGTCATGGCACCAGATGAATGCTTGTTTCCTTAGCCTAGGCGTGGGCATCAATAGGCACCTGCCCTTCAGGGGTATCCCGTCCTTCAGCTGCCATTCTCTGTGACTGAGGAGCCACCTCCGCCATGCGAATGACCTGATCCCTCTCTTTATTCCCCTCAGGAAAGTATCCGGTTGGATAACCCCCAATACCATCCTCGGGGAAATGATGGAACGCTCGGTTGCAGGCAATGGTTCCTTAACTGCAGATTGACGGGACAGGGCGTCCGCCTTCCGGTTTTCCGTCCCCGGCCGATATGTGATGCGGAAGTTGAACCCCGCAAAGAAGATCATCCACCGCAGCTGCCTGGGAGAAAGGTGTCTAGTGGCCGTCATGAACTGTAGGTTCCGATGGTCCGTGTACACCGATACCACATGTCTTGCCCCCATCAACCAATGCCTCCATTCGGTGAAGGCGTCCTTGATTGCGAGAAGCTCCTTCTCCGCAATATGGTAGTTGCGTTCGGCGTCGTTGAGTTTGCGGGACATGTACGCAACGGGATGAAGCACCCCTGTGTCGTGGTTGCGTTGGGACAAGATAGCCCCCAGCGCTACATCCGACGCGTCCGCTTCCACCACGTAGGGGAGATCCGGATCGGGGTGAGCCAACACCGGCGCCTTACCAAAGGCGCTTTTCAGGGCCTCAAAGGCTTTGTTCGCTTCAGGGGACCAGACAAACTCCTTGGACTTCCTCAGTAGCTGTGTGATTGGGGCCACCACTCCTGAAAATCCATCTATAAACCGCCTGTAAAAGTTGGCGAAGCCAATGAAACTTTGGACGTCCTTCACGCTTTGGGGCACCGGCCATTCTTTCACCGCCTTGATCTTTCGTTCTGCCATCTCCTGTCCCTCTGGACTCAGCATCACTCCGAGGAATTCCACGGATGTGACGTGGAAGTCACACTTGCTGAGTTTACAAAACAGCATGTTTTCCCTCAGCTTTTGGAGCACAGCTTTGACGTGGTGTACGTGCTCCTCCACACTGGACGAATAGATGAGGATGTCGTCGATATATACGACCACGTAGATATCCAACTCCTCTCTGAATACCTCATTCAAAAAGTACTGAAAGGCTGCCGGGGCGTTGCACAGACCGAACGGCATGACGAGGTACTCAAAAAGGCCGAACCTGGTCTTAAAGGCGGTCTTCCACTCGTCTCCGTCCCTCATGCGCACCAGATGGTATGCCCCTTTCAAATCCAACTTGGTGTAGATACGAGCTTTCTTGACCTGTTCCAGAAGTACACTGATGAGAGGCAAGGGGTACCGATTTTTTATGGTTATCGCATTCAATGCCCTAAAGTCCACACAGGCTCTCAGCTCCCCATTAGCCTTCGGGATGAAGAAGAGTGGCGAGGCGGCCGGAGACTTGGACGGGCGGATGAATCCTAGCTTGAGGAGTTTATCCAGGTACCCCCGGAGATGCACGTTTTCAGGCTCCGTCAGGGCATACAGCCTGCCGCTGGGAACGCTGGCCCCTGGCACCAGGTCGATCTGGCAGTCAAACTGTCTATGTGGTGGTAGCACTTCCGCCTTCACCTCATCAAATACATCCTCAAAACTGTGATAAGCCTGGGGGAGAGCCACATCTTTTTCTGCCGCTGTAGCCACCGTCTGACTCCCGCTCTCATCTGCGTCAAGGGATTCCGTTCTTATTCCACAATGCAGGATGCAATACGGTGACGTCATTTCGATGCGATGTGTTGGCCAATCCACAAAGGGGTTGTGTTTCTGTAGCCACGGCAATCCCAATATGACGCCATATTGGGGCGCTCGGATGATGTTAAAATCGATTTGTTCCAAATGGTTCCTCCCATATCTCATCGGAAGGACCCCCGTGTGCTGTCCGATGGGCCCCGTCACCAATCGCCTTCCGTCTACCGCATAGACGTCTTCGGGTACTGCTTTGGGAAGAAGCACTAGCCCTAGCCTGCATGCCTCGTTGTGGTCCATAAACATGCCAGTGGCCCCTGAATCCCCCATGGCCACAACGGGTATCCACTGGTCATGCACTCCCACGTGCACCGTGATAAACAGGTGTCGTTGTCCCTTAGTGACCGAGTTGGAAAGTGAAGGGATGGATGAGTGACTCCGAGATGCCCCTTCTCTGGTCTTGGAGTCCTCTAGTTTTCCGCCGGTATGTCCACCACGGCTGTTACCGACCGGTTGGCCCGATAACGTGACGTCTTCGGTTTGGCAGGGCATTCACGTACGTAGTGGCCTTTTTTGCCACAATATAGGCACAATCCTTGTTTACGGCGTGACTCTTTCTCCGTGGCTGTGAGGCTCGCTCGTATTGCGCTGATGTCCATGGGTTCTCCCTTGGATGCGGTGGAAGTTTCAGGACTTCCCACCGTCACATAGGATGGAAGGGATTTTCCTTTTCTCCCATGATCCCCCATTCTTTCACTTAGCCTATGTTCCAGCCGTAATACCAGGTTGATAAGGCCCTCACATGTCTTGGGTTGAGGGTCAATATGAGCCACGGCGTCCTTGAGCTCATCGCACAGCCCTTGATGGAAGAGCGCCGTCTGTTTAGCAACAGGCCACTTGGTTTCCGCAACCAGCCTTCGGAACGCGTTGAGATACTGCACCAGGTCGTTGGATCCCTGTCTCAACTCAAGCATTTCACGGTCCGCCGTGTACGAGTCAGCCCTTCTGTCGAATACCTTCAGGAATTCCTCGCGAAAAGCACCCCAATCACATAAGAGGGGGTCGTCCCTGCTCACCAGAGGTACGGCCCATTGTGCCGCGTTTCCAGCCAAATAGGATATAAGGAAAGCCACACGAGCCTGACTCGTGGGGAACGCCTTTGGTTTGCACGATAAATGTAGCGCCACTTGTGTGAGGAATACCTGCACTGTGTTAGGATCCCCACTGTACCTCTCTGGTGTTGCCAAGGGGATGGCTACCGGCATTTCCACTACTACTGCAGGGGTCTGGTTCGTGAGGGAGGTGCTGGGCGTGAGCGGGTCCAATTGGATAGCATCCAGTCTGGCTTTTACATCGGCTGTTTCTTGCCTAGAGGCAGCCACTTCAACTTGCATGGCCGCTAAAGCAGCCAGCACATCATCAAGTGTTGCCATGTCTGTTATCGACCGGGAGACAGTTAGTGTTATTAAGGTCGGATATTTTGTAACGCCCTGAACGTCTCAGGATCGTTTAACAGACACGACAATGAGGACGCAACCACTTGTGAAGGGTTAGTTCTTTTAATGAAGGCAAATAAAATACAAAGAACAAACAAAAGTTATAGTCACTGGAATCCTCCAGGCTAAGTACGTTACCAGCCCACAGCACGGATGGTCCTAACCGTCCTCTGCATATACGCCGATCCCGGCGTATGCCAACAGAGGGCAGAAATGAAATGGCCGACAATGCCAATCGGTAGGCTGTGAGGGGCACGAAGAGTGTTGGGGAGAATCGAGGAGTCAGGGAAACACCCAGCCGGGGTCTCTACCTGAAGGGAGCAGCCGCTCAACCTCTTCCTCAGACTGCACCGGGACGCGGAGTCACCTCCTGGTGATGCGTCACCGATACCCCAATCACAAGCAAGAAGACTGAACCGAGAGCAGCCGCTCGATCGATCCTGTGGACTTCCGAGTCTGTAACGCGGCAAACACCTCCTGGTGTGCGTTACAGCTGGCAGTCCCTGTGTCTCTGGTCGGGCTGGGAGTTACGACTCCAACCAGCAAAAGCGCCACTGCGCTTGGACTCAGCCGAGTCAAAAAGCGAAGCTCAATGGTTGACCGGTAGAGCTTCCGGGTCCTTCACAGGTGACGATGGGGCAAGACACGGCCCAGGGAGTAACGACTCGACCTACCTCCGTTCTTGCCTTACTGGAGCACCACTCCGGAACACTGCTCTTCACGAAGCAGGTACGTCGGTGTAAACACAATATCCGACAGCCTTGTACCTCCCGGTTCCTCCCTTTATAGGGCGTGTTTTCCTTGAGTTATGTAACAGCTCTCCTGTTTACATAAGGGCGTGTTTCCCTTGAGTTATGTAACAGCTCTCCTGTTTACATAAGGGCGTGTTTCCCTTGAGTTATGTAACAGCTCTCCTGTTTACATAAGGGCGTGTTTCCCTTGTATGACAGGAATTCTTGACAAATCCACCCTGTTCTACGGGGATGCTTTTACCTGGATTAAACTGACAACATATCATACAGGTACGTACTTTCTGTTTGGCTGCTGCTCGCAAGTGTTTGTTGAACCAGATGTGTTGAATGCTGTCTAGCATAGCTTTTTCTCCTAGGTGCGCTGGACTATGTATTGTGTTAATGATGACTTGAACCATGGAGTCGGGAAGAAACCATATAGATTTTTCCTTCGTCATCCATCCTTGATCCGTTTGGATCCCTCCTAATTCAGTCCATTTCTTTATTTCTTCTGGTGTAGCATGTGTCTGTATGTCAATTACATCAAGGGCGGGATCCTTAACTGTCATGCAATGGGTTGGTGTCGGGACTATTGTCTTTGTCGCGTCAGTTGTATGAGTCTGGTTCTGAGCAGTCTGTTTAGCTGTTCTGTCAGCTAGGTCATTACCCTGAGAAATGATATCGGTAACTTTTGTATGGGCTTTGCATTTCATAATCGATATTGCAGTAGGTAGATGAATCGCGTCTAATAGGGCTTGAATGAGGGGTCCGTGTTGGATGTGGGCACCGTGAGAAGTTAAATAACCTCTCTCTCGCCACAGTACGCCGAAGTCATGGACGACTCCGAATGCATAACGTGAATCTGTGTATATGTTGACTTTCTTATCTTTGGCTTGAATACAGGCTTGTGTCAGAGCGATGAGCTCTGCTGCTTGAGCTGACAAAGTGTTAATACAATTTGTTTCAATGACTTCAGTGTCTGTTGTAACTGCGTAAGCGGCCACTAACTCTCCTGTACTTGTTCTCATACATGAACCATCTACATACAATGTCAGGTCTGGATCTGATAAAGGGATGTCTGTCAAGTCTTGTCTGGGTTTCGTCGTGATAGTAATGACTTCGACACAATCATGTGCCAATGGATCTGTTCCGCCTACTGGTAACAGTGTGGCAGGATTTAACGTATTACAACGTCTGATTTCTATGTGTGGCTGAAACAATGTCAATTCGTAACCAGTGAGTCTCGCTATAGTCAAGTGTTGTGTTTGTGTGCGGTTCAAGAGAACCTCTACTGCGTGTGGTACTTGTACTGTCAATTGATGTCCTAACACTATGGCATCGCTTTGTCTGATTGCTAAAGCTGTTGCTGCCACCGATTTCAGGCACGCAGGAAGAGCCTGAGCTACTGGATCTAATGTACTAGAGAAATAAGCACATGATTTGTGTGATCCTGCTTGTTCCTGAGTGAGTACTGACAAGGCAGTACCTTCGCGTTCTGTAACAAAGAGTGTAAACGGTTTATTGTAACATGGTGTTGCTAAAACAGGTGCTTGGCATAAAGCTTTCTTTAAGCTTTCAAAGGCATGTGTATGTTCTGGAGTCCAAGGGAGGACAGTCGATGTGGCTGCCTCCTGTGTTGTCAACTGGATGAGTGGTTTTGCTAGAAATGCATATTGAGGGATCCACTGCCTACAGTATGAAGTGAGACCTATAAAAGCCCGCACCTCCTTTTGTGTCTTGGGTGGTGGCATGTTAGCTATTAACTGGATGCGATCAGGTGTAAGCTGTCTTCCCTCCTTGGACAGCGAGTGCCCAAGGTAAACAACTCGCTGGACACAGAATTGCAGCTTAGAAGGGGACACCTTGTGCCCCTTGTCGGCCAGAAATTTTAAAACCGTCAGTGACGCTTTTTCACATTCAGGTTCGCTTCGGGCGGTGATCAGCAGATCATCGACATATTGAAGCAAGGCAGTGTTAACTGGCATGTGGATACTGTCAAGTTCTCGTTTCAGTGCTTGGCTATAGATGCTGGGGCTTTCTGTAAATCCTTGAGGTGCGCGTGTGAATTTAAAACTTCGTCCATTTAAACTGAATCCGAACAGATATTGACTTTCCGGATCTATTGGGACGCTAAAGAAAGCATTCTTGAGATCAATTACAGTGAAGAACGTTGCTTCTGAGTCAATAGCTGTTAGTAATGAAGAGATATCTGGGACCACAGGGTATTGTGGTACAATACATTTATTTAGTTCGCGCAGATCAATAACTAATCGATATACTGGTGGTGCTTTTGGATCCGTTCTTTTAAGAATCAGAATTATCGGGGAATTACATACATTGGAGTCGGTTTCGACAACCACTCCTTGTGCAATGAGCTCGTCAATGATTTGCAGTAAAGCCACAACAGCATCTGGTGGTAACTTGTATTGTCGCATTCGTGGTAGTACTACTCCTGTTTTTAGTGTGACACGATATGGTGTAATGTTCATGCAACCAACATCAGTGGGGCCTTGTGCCCATAAATGTGTAGGTAAATTCTGCAGCCGGTGGTCCATGTCTCTGGACACATAGTGACCTTTAAAGTCACGTAGAAATAGTCGTACTCCTTCCGGAGAACAACATATTATGGCTCCTAGAGCTTTCAATGTTTTTATACCTAACAAGTTTTCTGGGCATGATTTAGTAAGCAATAAATCTGTAGTACGTGTCAATGGACCAACCGTGAGTGGAAGAGGTTGTGTTACGTCATTAATTATAGGTTTTCCTGAGAATCCAAGGGAAATATTCTGTGAGCTTGAGAGGGGTGCCCCTGGAACTTCACTGCGTCGGATAGTTGTTCTGCTTGCCCCTGTATCAAGTAAAAACTTTCTGTCTTCCCCCAATAGTTCGCTATGTACATAAGGTCCCTCTTGATCTACAGGAACCTCGATAAGGGGTAAGCCAACTTCCCTCTCTAGGCTATTTCATGTGTATCGCTGATAATCGGGATAATCTGCTTGTGCATACTGATACATCTGTTGTGTTGTTGCTTGTGTTGCAGCAATAGGCTGCGCTTGTGGTGGTGCCACGGTCTGTTGTGGAGCTGCCTGTTGCGGAGCTAGTTGTTGCGGAGCTGACCTAGGTTGTGCATGCTGAGGGATTTGTTGTTGATTCTGATCCTGTCTAGGTGGACGTGGTCTTTCCTGTGTTCTACCCGTGGCAATATTATGTTTCAGGACTGGACAATCGTGTATATAATGACCTTGTTGTTTACAATAGTTACATGTCCCTTTAACTGGACCGGTTGAATCACCCTTTTGATGACCATCAGCTGGAACTGACTGAGCAACAAGCATTTTCATTTTTGTATCTTTCATACGTCTTTGTTCGTGTTCTTGTTCTTCTCTATTTCTATTGTGGTGATATTGTAACATCTGTAACATCTGTGACGGGGTATTACCTTGCCAGGTACTCTCAAATTTCAATACTCTATTCTTAACTTGCGGCAGAGAATTTTCAACTAATTTTGTCACAAACAGATGTGGATATGACTCGCTACTTGCTTTTATGCCACTATTAATACCAAAACATTTTTCAAATCGGGAATAGAAATCACTAGTGTCTTCATCTTGCTTTTGTTTACAGGCTGAGATTGCACCCCAGTCCTCCTTTTTCGTAGTTAATAAACGTGGCAGTACCTGCACTAGTAATCCTGGTAGTGCTGTAGTCTTTTCCCCAAGCCCTGCTCCTGCAGCTCGGGCCCTTTCTTCGTTTTCTAATGCTGTCCAATCTATCTTTTGGTCTCCCACCTCCCATTCCTTTTCTTTGAGTTTCTCGTAAACACCGGCGGGTAATAGGACTTTTAATATTTTCATAATGTCGGGGTAGGTATACTCTCCCATGAGCAACATGTCTTTTATCTCACGGTGGAAACCTGCTGGATCCTTGTCATGGCTGGGTACTACTTTCTTCATTTCTAATAATTCAATTTTAGTTATAGGCGTGTACACAAACACACGTGTAAAATTATTACCTTCACCTCTGATTGGGTGTACTTCGCGTAGCGGATTCTGTCTATCTATGTGATACATTTTTCTTCCCATAATGGGAATTGGAACGTGTTCTGGGCATACGAAAGTTAAATACTGGTTTCGAAATTCTAGAATTTCTTTAATTAAATCAGTACCTGACCCTCTCCATTTATTCGTGAGTAGTTCTGTCAATATGTCAGGTAAGGGTCCTGGATCGGAGTGTTGGCTTTTATATAATATAGGGAGGTGTTGAATCATGTATATACTAGCTAAACGCTGTTCGTATGGGGCAAGATTCAGGAACGTGTGTGCTAGTGCATCATCACTGTATTCGCTGGGACTATCAGCCCATTGTACTGCTGACCTGGCTAATTCTTGTTCGTCGATGGAATCGAGCATATGGTACCCCCTTCGATCTCGGAGTAATTTATCAGCGGCTTGGAATAGGTGTTCAGGGGATCTTGTATTTAACATAGGGTTTGGAAAATGTCTATTACATTCTGGACGTATCGGACGTATCGGATCATTAAAGCCTCTAGTATTATTATGGGGTCTTCCTCTACCTACGTAAGCTATCGTTTCTAATTGTTCTGATTCTTGCTCCTCCTCTTCCTCTGATTCAATTCTGTCTGCTTCTCGTCTTTCTTTATGTATTCGTTCTACTTCCTTGCGGATCTTTCGATACATGGCGATTATACACGCCTGTTTATCATGTTTCTCGTCTGATATGTTCTGACCCCATTTGGCAAGTTTTTGCATGGTATCATGATCTGCCCCAGGTCTGTCTTGGTTCCTAATCACGCAATTTATGAAAAAACGTAGTAGTTGTCTTTGGACATCCACTTTCTGGTATTCCATAGCTTCGTTAATACTCTCTGGACCTCGCCCTGTTTGGACAAAGCGATATATATCGTCTAGGTGTTCAACCATTCCTGGTATCGTCATTAAATACAATGTAGCTCGTCGTATACGTAGTGATGATATGAGCAATCTGTCCTGTTTACCTGGCACTGGGTCGTATCTACAATCCACAGGCTGTTCTTTAAACATGTCGGATGTCGCTAGTTGGGGTGTACGTTGGAGTGCTAAATCTCTAAGGGTCTGTTTATTTCGCAGCGGTGTGGCAAACATGTCTGTCGTACCTCCTGTAGCACCATCTGAGGTGCTGGGCAAGAAAGGATTCGTTGGACGTAGGATAGAAATTGTAGATGCGGGAAAAACTGTAGAAACGGACGGACCTGTTGGAACTTGTGTAGGAGTTTGTTGTTGCGGGGATACAGACGGATGCTCTTGGTGTTGAACACCATCGGCAAGCGGTGTGGGTGGTATGGTATTAGCATACTCGGGAGCTACGTCATCTAAATAGGAGGAAAGGAAAACGTCCTTTGCTGTTTTAGGATGTGTTTTGGGATGCGCTTTTATCGGGAGCAATGGAGGAGTCAAGTCTTTTGGTATTTCCGGGGTAGCCTTAGGTAACCCTTCGGTCAGAAGAGGATACATACCATTCATAAGAGTGTTTCTTTGTCTATCTACTTGTTCTGATTTTACTCGGGTACCTTCCTCAATTAATAGATTTTCTCGGGCTTTATTTGAATTCTCCCTACCTTTCTCTTCCTGTCTGAGCGCTTTTTCTGTACGTCTATATGATTCTTTACGCCATAATTCAATGGCATCTTTCTGTGACTGTCTGGCTTTCTTTTTCCATAATTCTTCTTCTACTCTCATGATGCAATCTGCATCCCAGGTCCCCGCTGCGGGCCATCTCTGACTCTCTGGTAAATCCTTGGTGTAGTCCACCCATAAATCAAGAAATAATACGGCATCTAGGCCATGCTTATGATACATAAAGTATCCTGGAGTGTCCCTAGGTGGAATGGGAACAGCTTCTTCGAGTACACCTTTTCTAGTTTTGATCTGTCTTAATTTCGAAAAAAGCGGCATTTTTAGATGGTTACTAGAACACACTTTATACAATAAACACAATAATGAACAACCATTCACACCACAATATGTAGGACGTATTAAAACATTTAACACTTAACAGTTTAACGAACGATGATAACTAATAGAAAACTAGTTATTGACATAATACTGACACTAGATAATACTTATTTATATGCAAGACATACTAGATATACTGCTAAACAGTACAGATACACTGCTGAAACAGTGCAGACCGGATTTGTGTACCCAAACCCGTCTTGACCGGCACAGACTATGTGCACGTTAAATGCCTCCCCGGCAATGGTACTCACCGGGTAGCTCGGAACGGAAGGCCTCGGAACTGAACTGAAACTGGACCGGACTGGACTCGACTGGACTCGGAACTTCGGAACCTGGTGGGCCTCTGTATACCTCGGATCTTGCTCTCTCAGCTAGGCTCTGGTCGGGATACTTCGCACTTCTCACCGCCTCGTCTGGGTGTTGATCGCAGCTTCAGTCGCCCCCGCTTGGCCGGAGGGAGATACAGGAAATCCTGCAGGTACGCGTTTTTGTCCGTTCAGCTGTGGCAGGAGACCGGGCCTGCAACGCACCTCCGGCGCGTGAGATGAGAAAGTGTCCCTGTTCGGGCGCCAATTTATGTGGTAAATATTTCATTACCGGTACTATTTTTTATGCGGTAAAGTCTAGTAAGAATAACTCAGTAAATATAAGAGGCAGAATCCGTGGTATTAGAGGTTCTAAAAGGCTTTATTCCTTTACAAAGGAAATACAATTCGAATTGCAGGCTTCAAATTCCATCACCACGAGAGTTCAGGAAGGAAGGGCAATACATTATTGACAGGTAATGGTATTTATATGGAAAGCATTACATTAAGACAGATGCAAGAGGCGTAACAGCTGATAATACAGATAAAATATGCATACGTAACTAAAAGGCGGACATATAGGCGTAACTTATAAAACGTCATTATACATGATGTCACAAGTGGGTGGATCCATAAGAGAATCCTGCAATGTCAGCAGAAATATTCGGCAGAGATGCGCGCGCAGCCGCATGACGTGTGATTGACGTGCAACTAGAGGGTGAAGGGGACTTGACATTTAGCTCTACATGTGGAGACAGAAGTCTGGGGGGTCATGTCAACCTAATCCCAAATCATATCTAATATCCTATGTTTAAAGAACTGTGTTATCCAAAAGGAAAGGTCTCTAGGATAGAATCTATTCTATACTGACTGTTAGTGCGTGTACAAGCGTCTAAGTGTCTACATGAGATGCGAGGGGGCAGGACTCTTCCATGGTAACAGGGGCTATGAATTACTTGCATGAGGACAGCGAGGCCTGGCCCTTTGCACGGTAGCTGGAGGAATGTTTACCTAAACTACTAGACAGGAATGCATCGGATGAGGAGCAGAGCAGATAATCTTGAAGGTGAAATACAGTTTTTGGCAGGCAACAGGCTGGATCAGGCACCGTTAGCCGCGCAGGGAGTAGGACAAAGTTCATGGATACAGATGCGGGCTCGGGCTGGAGCTTCCAGAGGCAGAAAGCAGGAAAGGCTTGATGGCAGAATTCAGGGCCTACTCGCCTGAATCTGTAAAATGTGGAAAGTGAACCACTTAAAGTCGGTGGCCTTTCATACTTAGGAATGGAATATCTGACCCATTCATGGCGGATCTGAAAGAGGACATGTTGACGGTGGACGCACATGTATTTGCGTCTTCATAACTGGAACTGGAGGGAACATACATGTACTTATAGCATGCACATGGAGCCGTTGGGGTCTACGATAGGGGACATAACTGATCACAAAATTCATATTTCCTCACTACACCAAGTTGGATTTGAAAGGGGCATACCATCTGGTGCGCATGAGGGACAGAGACGAGTGGAAGACCGCCTTTAAGACCAGGTTCGGCCTTTTTGAGTACCTCGTCATGCCGTTCGGTCTGTGCAACGCCCCGGCAGCCTTTCAGTACTTTTTGAATGAGGTATTCAGAGAGGAGTTGGATATCTACGTGGTCGTATATATCGACGACATCCTCATCTATTCGTCCAGTGTGGAGGAGCACGTACACCACGTCAAAGCTGTGCTCCAAAAGCTGAGGGAAAACATGCTGTTTTGTAAACTCAGCAAGTGTGACTTCCACGTCACATCCGTGGAATTCCTCGAAGTGATGCTGAGTCCAGAGGGACAGGAGATGGCAGAACGAAAGATCAAGGCGGTGAAAGAATGGCCGGTGCCCCAAAGCGTGAAGGACGTCCAAAGTTTCATTGGCTTCGCCAACTTTTACAGGCGGTTTATAGATGGATTTTCAGGATTGGTGGCCCCAATCACACAGCTACTGAGGAAGTCCAAGGAGTTTGTCTGGTCCCCTGAAGCGAACAAAGCCTTTGAGGCCCTGAAAAGCGCCTTTGGTAAGGCGCCGGTGTTGGCTCACCCCGATCCGGATCTCCCCTACGTGGTGGAAGCGGACGCATCGGATGTGGCGCTGGGGGCTATCTTGTCCCAACGCAACCACGACACAGGGGTGCTTCATCCCGTTGCGTACATGTCCCGCAAACTCAACGACGCCGAACGCAACTACCATATTGCGGAGAAGGAGCTTCTCGCAATCAAGGACGCCTTCACCGAATGGAGGCATTGGTTGATGGGGGCAAGACATGTGGTATTGGTGTACACGGACCATCGGAACCTACAGTTCATGACGGCCACAAGACACCTTTCTCCCAGACAGCTGCGGTGGATGATCTTCTTTGCGGGATTCAACTTCCGCATAACATATCGGCCGGGGACGGAAAACCGGAAGGCGGACGCCCTGTCCCGTCAATCTGCAGTTAAGGAACCATTGCCTGCGACCGAGCATTCCATCATTTCCCCGAGGATGGTATTGGGGGTTATCCAACCGGATACTTTCCTGAGGGGAATAAAGAGAGGGATCAGGTCATTCGCATGGCGGAGGTGGCTCCTCAGTCACAGAGAATGGCAGCTGAAGGACGGGATACCCCTGAAGGGCAGGTGCCTATTGATACCCACGCCTAGGCTAAGGAAACAAGCATTCATCTGGTGCCATGACTCTCCATGCGCAGGTCATTTGGGCTTTGAAAAAACGGTGGCTAGCATGGGACGGCATTTCTGGTGGCCAACCATGAGAGTGGATGTCAGGAGGTGGGGACAGGAGTGTCCTACGTGTGCTACCATGAAGGCCGACCATGGCCGAACCCAAGGGCTCTTACATCCACTTCCGACCCCGGATAGACCATGGGATAGCATATCACTGGACTTCGTGGTGGGCCTACCGGTAGACCAGGGGATGACTGCAATACTGGTGGTGGTGGATTACTTGACGAAAATGGGGCACTTCATCCCCTGCAAGAGAGTCCCTACGGCCGGGGAATTGGCGTCACTACTCCTAAAGAATGTGGTACGACTGCATGGATTACCTGGGGTGATCGTGTCGGACCGGGGGTCGCAGTTTACTGCGCAATTCTGGAAGACTTGGTGCACTGCACTGCATGTTAAGACCGCCCTGTCCACCAGCTACCACCCTCAAACGGACGGCCAAACCGAGCGCCTGAACCAAACGCTCAAACAGTATCTGCGATGTTTTGTGGACCAGGGCAGGGAAGAATGGGTCGACTTGCTATGGGTTGCAGAGATAGCCTATAACAACGCCACTCACAGCTCCACACAGTCATCTCCGTTCTATAGCAACTATGGCCAACATCCCAGGTTCTTGCCATTTCTACATCCGTTCAGAGAGGACAGGATTCCCGCCACAGCAGACAGGGTGGCACACATAAAAGACACGTTGATGCGCTCAAGGGCGGTCCTAATAGAGGCCAAGAGAAGATACAAGGCTGCGGCAGACAGGAAAAGAAGGCCCGGGCCACTGTACCGCACTGGAGACTACGTCTGGATATCCACAAGAAACATGAGGTTTCGAAAGAACAGTGTGTTCCATCCCAAGTACATGGGCCCCTATCGAATTACCAAGTGTATGGGTCCCGTGAACGTGAAGGTGTGCTTGCCCCAGTCATTGCGGATACACCCTGTCTTTCATGTATCATTGCTCAAACCAGCACCCTCCAAGCCGTCTGGGACACCTAGGCCGGTATGCGTGGAGTCGGAGGTGGAGTATGAAGTGTCTGGCATACGGGCGTCCAAATGGCGCAGGGGGAAGCTGTGGTACCTGGTTGCGTGGAAAGGCTATGGCCCGGAGGAGCAGTCATGGGAACCGGCTGAAGGGGTTCATGCTCCGCGCTTGGTCTCCTTGTTCCATCGGCGTTTTCCTGCCAGCGCGGGACCCGTGGGGAGCCGCTGAGAGGGAGGATGTACTGTCAAGAATTCCTGTCATGCGAGGGGAGGAAAACGGTAACCAGCAAAAACGGACTACATCTCCTAGGATGCTTAGCGGTTGAGAGGTTATGTAAACAGAGAGCTGTTACATAACTCAAGGAAAACACGCCCTTATGTAAACAGGAGAGCTGTTACATAACTCAAGGAAAACACGCCCTTATGTAAACAGGAGAGCTGTTACATAACTCAAGGAAAACACGCCCTTATGTAAACAGGAGAGCTGTTACATAACTCAAGGAAAACACGCCCTATAAAGGGAGGAACCGGGAGGTACAACGCTGTCGGATATTGTGTTTACACCGACGTACCTGCTTAGTGAAGAGCAGTGTTCCGGAGTGGTGCTCCAGTAAGGCAAGAACGGAGGTAGGTCGAGTCGTTACTCCCTGGGCCGTGTCTTGCCCCATCATCACCTGTGAAGGACCCGGAAGCTCTACCGGATAACCATTGAGCTTCGCTTTTTGACTCGGCTGAGTCAAAGCGCAGTGGCGCTTTTGCTGGTTGGAGTCGTAACTCCCAGCCCGACCAGAGATACAGGGACTGCCAGCTGTAACGCACACCAGGAGGTGTTTGCCGCGTTACAGACTCGGAAGTCCACGGGATCGATCGAGCGGCTGCTCTCGGTTCAGTCTTCTTTGCTTGTGATTGGGGTATCGGTGACGCATCACCAGGAGGTGACTCCGCGTCCCGGTGCAGTCTGAGGAAGAGGTTGAGCGGCTGCTCCCTTCAGGTAGAGACCCCGGCTGGGTGTTTCCCTGACTCCTCGATTCTCCCCAACACTCTTCGTGCCCCTCACAGCCTACCGATTGGCATTGTCGGCCATTTCATTTCTGCCCTCTGTTGGCATACGCCGGGATCGGCGTATATGCAGAAGACGGTTAGGACCATCCGTGCTGTGGGCTGGTAACGTACTTAGCCTGGAGGATTCCAGTGACTATAACCTTTGTTTATTCCTTGTATTATTTTTGCCTTCATTAAAATAACTAAACCTTCACAAGTGGTTGCGTTCTCATTATCGTGTCGTGTCTGTTAAACGATCCTGAGACGTTCAGGGCGTTACACTCTGCCATTGGATCGCCGATTTCCTCCCAGTCACTAGGTGGGCGATCCGGGACTTGCGAAGAAGCCGTTGGATCCCGCGAAGTGCTGCTGTCTGCATACGTCCCAGCAAGCTATTTCTCTTAGTAAGCCGCTTCTTTTCTTTCACTTACCTCTACCTCTTCGGTTATGTATTTTCCATTGGTTTTGTCAACCAGTTTCTCGCTATAGCATAGTGGGTGTGGGAGGTTCGGGAACCGCTCCGTGTGCCGCACTCCCTCGCGGCATCTGTCCGCCAACTTGAAATGGATTTGCTGGGACAGCTCGTGAAAAACCGGGACTGTCCGGGCGAATCCGGGACGTCTGGTCACCCTAATCTGAGGAGAACACGGTCTGCATACCTGGAGTACTGCAGGTCCTGACTGGGGGCTTGGCAACACGATCTGCAGCCCTGCCCTCGCAACATTGTAAAGTCTGTGGTGTAACAGGCCAGATTTATTTGGTTCACAATTTGCGAAAATCATAATACCAGGCTCCGCAGCACTTAGACTGAAAAGAAATGGATTTATCTTTCAACTTTATTTATCTATCACTCAGGGTGAAATGCTACAACCAGGGCTTTAAGTGGAATGAAAAAAAATATGGGGTGTCTCAAAGGGGTGTGGCCTATGCAATAAAGGACGTGGCTTAAAAACACGCAAATCAACAATATGTGCTTATCATCGTGTGCCGCCCGACTTGTATTTTACTGCTTCTATCATTGTATCCAGATATATAATAGAAGTAAAATTACACCTACAGCAAGCCAGGGTTATTGGCTTTGTCAATGGTTGTTAGTTGTGTAAGATAAATAAGCAGCAACTACGGCTTTGTTGTATAGAATATTGAAAATGCTTTAGTTTTGAAATGATGGGATTGTGTAAGAACTAAACTAAAACGAGTCTCTTTGAAGTTACCTCAAGGCAATGAAGGGGGTAATCTACCATTACTTGGCGGCCATTACTACGATTTACCATTACTACGCATGTTTTACTTAGCAGAATCTTTTACTTCGCATGCTTTAAGTTTGCATGCTTCTACTTCGCACATACCGTTACTTAGCAAAGTCAATTACTTTGCTGACTATACACATCGTTGTTTAGAAAAGGAGGTGCTTCCGTTTCCAAACAATGACGTGCAGCTCTGACGACGCCTGACAGTGAAGCGAGGGACCACGAGGAGAGAGGGGTAAGTGGGGCAGTGTAGTTTTTGGGGTCGTGCAGGGGGTTGTCATTTAGGTTTTAGGATTGTGTTTATGTAGTGTAGAGTAGTGGATTTGGGTTTAGGGTAGTGGTCGTGCAGGGGGTTGTCTTTTAGGTTTTAGGGTTGTGTTTATGTAGTGTAGAGTAGTGTATTTGGGTTTAGGGTAGTGGTCGTGCAGAGGGTTGTCTTTTAGGTTTTAAGGTTGTGTTTATGTAGTGTAGAGTAGTGTATTTGGGTTTAGGGTAGTGGTCGTGCAGGGGGTTGTCTTTTAGGTTTTAGGATTGTGTTTATGTAGTGTAGAGTAGTGTGTTTGGGTTTAGGATAGTGTTGTGGTGCAGGGGGTTGTCTTTTAGGTTTTTGGGTTGTGTTTATGTAGTGTAGAGTAGTGTATTTGGGTTTAGGGTAGTGTTGTGGTGCAGGGGGTTGTCTTTTAGGTTTTAGGGTTGTGTTTGTGTAGTGTAGAGTAGTGTATTTGGGTTTACCGTAGTGGTCGTGCAGGGGGTTGTCTTTCAGGTTGTAGGATTGTGTTATGTAGTGTAGAGTAGTGTATTAGGGTTTAGGGTAGTGTTGTGGTGTTTGTGTAGTGTAAGGTAGTGTTTTAGGGTAGTGTAGTGGTGTTTGGGTAGTGTAGGGTAATGTAGTGTATGAGGGTAAGGGTAAAAGAGTCAAAAATGCGTAGAAGTTGTATACTTAGTAATATACTGCGAAGTAAATGCATATTTAGTACTTTTAAATGTATTTGCGAACTAAAAGCATGCGCAGTTAAATCTTGGGTAGTAATGGTATTTGCGATGTAAAAACATAGTAGTAAAAACTTGCGAAGTAATGGTCTGCTAAGTAACATCATATATTCATGAAGGGTGGTACTGCTGCAGACCAGTTTTTTAGAACTGCCCGTGCTGAGCACCGGCAGGACCCGCCCCACTTAAGTCCTTGACTACAACTCATAATGGGGGCCTCAGGTTCCACTAAAGTATGCAAAAGCATTTGAAAAGTGGGCCAATCAGACCACTGCTGCTAGCAAATCATGAACCGTTTCTTTGCCACTTGCTTTGGTGCTACACTTAATATGATGCACCCTCTTGCTCCAAGATGCACTTTTCTTGTTGGCCCATTTATCAACTGCAAACCTCATTGGGTCCCTGTCTTGCATTTGTGCTCTTTCCACTAAAATAAATATCACCTTAGGAAAAGTGTCTGATTTACAGAACGGTCCCAACGTGCAATTTTCAAGAAAGTGGTGGTAATATAATTTCCTTCTTAGTGCAATATCCATCCGAGGGTACAATACTTCAGGAAATACCACTGCCGTTCCGTTGCATAGACATTGTCAGCTGGTGGAAATTGTACCTATGGAGGAAATTCCATCACCTCTGCAGTTCGAAAGAATACCTCCCTTCCCTAAAGGAGCCCTCTCATGACAATCCCGAACTGCCTCAAGAAGCCAACATACATACAGAGCGTCTTATTGTCTACATCTCAAGGAAGTGTTGATGGCGTAGTGCTCTGCAGCGGAATTCTTTTATGGCAAACCTTCAGCGGCAAGGTCACCAGGTCAGCAGTTGAGATTCCTAAACAGACAAGCCACCCTGGGAATCAAGCCTTATTTCCATCACAACTTCCTCTGGTTGTCATATTACAGTGTGCTGTCACAGCGGAATTTTAAAAGCAATCCTTGTCAGTTCCAATAATGTGTCTGTGAAAACACCTTATCCCCTGCTGAAGAGAAAACTGAAAAAACCTTTCCTCTAAGACTTGATTAAAGTCTTTCCCCTGGCTGAGAACTCACACATTCCAATACCCATAGAGATAACGTGTGTCAATATTTTCTCCAATTCGTAGTCTTCACACTTTTGTATGTTTAATGAATTGAAAAGAAAGGAAAAAAAACACATTCTGCTTGAAATTAATCAATGAGTTGACAAAATGGCTCAGAGAACAGCTATATCCAAGACAAGTGCTAGAAACAATAGGTCCTGCTTTTTTGTAAATGAAAAAGCTTTTTCAATGATTGGTGTGTTTGCGTAGAGATGAGTGCGAGGATGCATGGATGAGAAGTGATGGATGAGCAAGTGCATAGATGGATGGGTGAGTGAGTGACTGAGTGCCTGGATAGTTAATGTATGAGTGAGTGCATGGATAGATGAATTGATATTAGCAAGGGGGGACTTACCAAACCTGTTCTGCTGTCACAAGGAGACCGAGCCAGGGGACGGACCCTGACTCCCAGACTCCCCGGTCTCCAATATTTCACTTTCAGGCCCGAGGTGCTTACTAAAAACACAGTGGCCCCGGGGCCCTGGGGAACTTGCCAAACCTGTTCTGCTGCCGCACGGAGACCGGGCTGGGGGAAGGACTCTGACTCCCAGAATCCCCGGTCTCCAATCATTTCACTTACGCGCCCGGAGGCGCTTATTAACAATACTCTGACCCGCAGCACAGGACGTGTGCGGGATGCGCCCGGGCCAGGGGTGGGCCTGTCCACGCTTATCGGAGCCCAAAGGAGGCTGCCCCCCCCCCTATCGTTTGGAACCCGAGAAATGTTGGTAACTATGACAACACTTGATTCGTTTTTGGCTAAATCTACTACAGCCATCTCCAAGGAGATTGCAATGACTGAAAGGAGGCTGTCTCTTGGTGGTGGAGGAACTTTAACAAGGGATTATGCATCCAATGACAATACTGCTAGCATGCCCCAAGGGAACCAAGGCAGGAAAAATGTTATGGAAGCTCCTAGGTATCTTATGGTGATCCAGCTCCCCCCACATACCCCTCAGGTGGATATATAACCACCACACAATCAGAAACCCTTGGGAAAAGGAAAAGATGCCATCCAAAAGAATCCCTACTTAAGAAATCAAAGAGACCAAGATAGATTTCGCTCATGCAGGCCACCCCAAAACTCCAGAATGAAACCCAGGAATCTGTGCAGACTTACTCAAATTTAGAAATGTTATTGGACAAATTGGATTTAATCTTACGACCCATAAGCAACGATTAGAATCTATTGAGTTAAAAATCCAAGAGATAATGGAAAATGGCTCACTTGTTCTAAACGATTTAGAGGCAAATGCAAAACGAATGCAACCACAACATACATCCATCTTAAATGCGCCATTGATTGTATCTGAACCCAACATGAGTAAGCAGGGGGAACCAGGGCTAGAGACTACTAAGAGGCACCCTACCCTTGCAACATTGCCTGTAGTACAGAGCACAGACTCTTGGCTGGGGCATTAAATGAAAGAAACAGTAGCTTAGGGGCTCCAGACAGGCCTGAGGTTAGTTTCCCTAACAGTCCAACAATGCCGGGGGCACAGATGCCAGACCTGCTCAGAGAGAAAGGAACTCATAGATTAGTGATTAATTTCAGAGCTCTCCTTCTCAGCATTGGGGGGGGAGCTCACATCCAACAGCGTCTGATCATGGTTGGGAGAACCCCTTGGGTAGGTCAATCACTAAAGACTTGTGATGGGGATTGTATTGTCCTTAACTTTGATAACCCTAAGATTGTGGGAGATTAATTGGCACAACTTCCCCCAGCTCTTACAGCAGCGACTCAGATATACCCTGTACCCCTTGGATTTTTCTACAGACCAAGTTATAACCTAAGACACCACAGATACATAGGATAGGTATGGAACCCCTTACCACCAGAAACTGGCCTATCCCGAAAGGAAACCCGCCAATTTCCATCTCAAATAGGTTCCTACCATTAGAAAGCCTGGACTCCTGTGACTGACTTGCGAGCCGCACTCAGTCAGGCCCTCCAATTAGCTTCCTGAGGTGTGGCAGGAGCGAGTCAGCAAGCGCGGAAAGCAGGGGAATTAGTGAGGATTCAGTGGCTCTGAGCACTAGAACTGCCCTAACGGATGTACCTACTAATGAGCCAGAGATATCTTTAACAGACAGAAAGAAGCTTAACTATACATTTCTTTCATGGAATATTGCATGATAAAATAATAAAAAGAACAACAGTGACTGGCTTAAAGAACCATTACATTTCCTGATTGTATGTGTCCAGGAAACGTGGGAAGTTGAACCGATTTATTTAAATGGCTTCTGGTCTTTCCATACCTCAGCTCTTCCATCTAAAGGGGTAGAGCTAAGGGGGTATCCTTACTATGCTAGCAAATACCGTCACGTTTAAAATTTTGACATTCTGGAATAACTCTCCTTATTTTCATATCTTAATAATAAAAGGGTATACCAATTGTGATTTAGTGCTAATTAATTACTATAATAACAACTTTAAGAATCCTACGTCAGTGGTAGAGTCTCTAGGTAGGACTATTTAGGATCTAACCTATTGCCCTCCGAATCCCTTGCAATTTATTTGGTTTGGCGATTTTAACATAAGAAAGTGTCCAGGCGATGAACCGAGATTTTGTGGGATAGTGGACCACAATGGAGACCAAATAAACCATTTCACGCACTAACTATATGACAATACCTTAAACACCCTATTGATGACTTGGCAGTTATAACTGAGAAATGAGTTAATTTTAGATACCACCTTAACGGTTCCTACCTTTCAATTTGTTCCTACTTATCAAAGATTAGATAATTGGTCTACAATTGACTATGTAATTACTTGCAATAAATTCAGAAGCAGTATTACTAAGATTAAGGTTAAAATGACAGAGTTTAGTGACAACGCTATGCTCCATGCTCCGTGGTATGGAGGGATGATGGTAAAGGGTAAAGTAAATTTGCCCCCAAACCCATCCTTGGAAGGAAAAATGGGTAAACATTAAAGTGGGATAAAGTTGATGAGGTCAGCCTAATCACCAAGACCATATCTTCTAAATATAACAAAGTCTTGCTGTGTTTAGATCCCATGGCCAAAGATATAGAGGTGGTTGAAGCATTTGGAAAGATCTTAGCAGACCTAAATTTACATCTAACCTGTTTAAGGTCTGCTGATATGGCCCCTCAACATCGCTGGTTTGACAAATTCTGCTCTGAAGCATCAGTAAACCTATGTAAAGCTTTAATAAGCCACCCTAGGGAAAAAGACCTGATTCGAACTTTAAGGATAAATTATAAACTGGCCAGAGCCAATAGTTAGAAACAGCTAAAGGCTGAGCCATGGGAAAACTCAAAGCAAGCTTCATATCAGAACGATAGCAAAGCTTTTTGGAGGGTGATTAATACTCACGGTAGGCATGTGTTCATGATGGAACTGCTTCGTCATGGCACCCACCCATGGGGGAAGCGCTGGCGCTCCCCCCAAGGGCAGCCCAACAACTTGCCACAAAGGGGGATGGCAGCAGAAGAGTTTCCACTGCCACCCCGACCCCCCGGGCAATCCCATGATGTCAGCGCGCACCAATGTCATCAGGAAGCCCCGGAGGCCCTGGAAGCCATTTGCTTCAAGGGTCGAGACGGAGCAGGTAGGTTTCCTTGCTTCTGGGGGGGTTCCTGCACGCACAGAGGCATCGGGGGAGAGCAAAGAGTTTTTCGTCTCCCCTGAGGTCTCTGTGCAGGGCATTTTTGCTTCATGATCGCGTACAGCGATGCGATCGTGCGCAGAAATGCCCCCACTAGGCACCAGGGAGTTTTTTTAATTGTATTGGAAGCGACTCCTTGGGCAAGGGTCGCTTCCAAAGGGGGCACAATGTTTGTTTTTTCAGCCCCCCCCCCCCCCCCCGGGAGCAGATCGGCCCTTTTTTGGCCTTTCTGCCCCCCGGGGGGGGGGGGTGGAGGGGGAGCAGAAAACCCCACTAGACACCAGGGAGTTTATTTTAAATGAAATGGAAGTGACCCCTTGGGCGAGGGTCGCTTCCAGGGGGCTGATGTATTGTGTATGCTTTTTCTGCTCCCCAGGGGGCAGATCAGCCTGTTTTTTGGCCTTTCTGCCCCCAGGGGGGGAGCAGAAAACCCCACTAGGCACCAGAGATTTTGTTTTGTGTGTAATGGAAGCGACATGGTTGCTTCCAAAGGGGTAACATTTGGTCAAGAGCTGCCCCTTTTGGTGGTCTTTCTGCCCTAGGCGGGAGGGGGAGGCAGAAAACAATACTAGGCACCAGGGATTTATTTCTTTTGCAAGAGAGGCACATTTCTGTCTGCTGTTTTCTGCCCTACCTGGGGGACAGATTGGCCTGGCAGACAACCTCACCCGATCCCTTGGGCAAGATCACCCCCATTTTTCTCAGCCCTATTTGAAGGCCCATCTGGCAGATTGACCATTTGGGTAGTGACATAGTGTGTTATAATGTTAATTGATTTATTTCGTGTGAAATGCAATTGTAATGCTTTATTTCTCCCTTTTTATTCTAGTTCAAGGCTTTTGCTCTATTGCTCTATTGACTGTTCCAGGTTGCGGTTTCGTTATTAGTGGTTCTGCTGTTTGTGTAGTTGCATGTGTTTGGTAAGAGACTTTTTTTTGTACAATGTAAATGAGTTTAATTTCCCTGCATGAATGTGTTTTTTGCAAATGGTGTAGTATGTTTGGCTTCTGTTTTTTGAGTCTCAAAATCTTTTTGCATTTGTGTTTGATGTGTATTTTGTTGTCTTGTGAGTAATTAGTTTTGTGTCATCTTTCTAGTGGGATATCGTTGCTTTTTGCTGTGTCTGCAGAGTAGGTGCTGGTGAGTGTAGCTATCTTTGTCAAGTGAGTCATTGTCTTTGAGTATATAGATCTTTGTTCTACAGCCACACTTTGTTTATTACTTATTTTTCAGTGTTTGCTGTAGTTGACTTGCTTGTGAAGTCTCCTTTCTTTGTAAGGACTATGGCTAGCCGCAGGATTACTGCTCAGCAGGTTGTTGGTTTGCTTTTTGAGTCTTCCTCTGACCATGGTTCATCTGAGGCAGAGGAGGCAGTGGGGGCAGTGGAAAATTCTGACAGTGAGTTTTCTGTCCACGAGGAATCATCGGATGATGAAGCCACTCTTAGTGCAGATGAAGAGCCTGTCTTAGAGGAGGACATTGATGTGCCGATAGTGCAACAAGAGGCATCTGGGCTGCAGCCTGGGGCTGCAAGGCCTCCCATTGGAAGTGCTGACCTCTGGGTTACCCCAGGCATGGTGCAGCCGGCATTGCCAGACTTTACTGGTGTTCCAGGGTGTAGAGTGGATACTGAAAATGTTTTGCCTATACATTTTTTTCAGTTGTTTATGGACGATGAATTTTTGTCAGAGATTGTTGAGCAGACTAATTTGTATGCTGAGCAGTTTTTGAGGGACAACAGTGCCAGCCTTAGGCCCCACTCTAGAGCTACCCGGTGGACTTCCACAAATCTGGAAGAGATGAAGAGGTTCTTGGGTTTAGCTTTTTAAATGGGCTTGCTAAGGAAGCCATCATTGTCTTCATATTGATCTACTAGTCCCTTGATGGCAACAGCTATATTTCTGACACTCATGAGTTGTGATAGGTATTTGCTTCTGCTTTGGATGCTGCATTTTGTCGATAATGGTTTAGGGTTGCCACGAGATCATCCTGAGTGTGACCGTCTTTTTAAGATTCAGCCAGTCATTGATCATTTTGTAGATCGATTTTCTAAGATCTATGTTCCAGGAAAAGAAATAGCAGTGGATGAGTCTTTGGTCAGGTTCAAGGGCCGCTTGGTTTTTAGGCAATACATTCCTAGCAAGAGGGCAGCACGCTATGGAATTAAGATGTATATGCTGTGTGACAATAGGACTGGATATGTCTCTAATTTCAGGGTGTACACTGATAAGGATTCCAGGATTGACCCCCCTGGTTGTCCGTCTACTTTTGGAGTGAATGAGAAAATTGTGTGGGAGCTTGGTAGAGGACTGTTTAGCAAAGGCCACCATTTATATCTAGATAACTTCTACACTGGTGTGCAGTTGTTCAGGGAATTGGCCAAAGTGGACACTGTTGCTTCTGGCACAATCCGCTCTAACCATAAAGGTTTCCCAAAAGAACTTGTTTGCCAAAAGCTTGTGCAGGGACAGTGCAGTGTGTTGCGTAGCGAGGAACTTCTAGCTGTGAAGATTTCACACAGGAGAGATGTCTACATGCTGACTACCATCCATGATGAAAGCACTTCACCTGTGGCTGTTTGCTTCAAGAAATAGTTCTTCTTGAAGGACACACAAGGCCAACACAAAAACGGACATAAGGCACTTTGGTATTTTAATGTGTTGGGAAAGTTGGGGAAGTAATGTGGTTTGTGAAACATACCATGTGGAACGTAATGGGGTATACCGCACTCTGGGACTTGTAGTAGCATTAGTTAATTCACAGCGGTAAGATTAAAAGAGCATAACATACACTATCTGCATTCTAGCTCCGTTTAGGGTTTTGATGTAAGCACACGTAATTAACCACCTGCAGAGTGTTACGAAGGAACATCTTCCCTCGTGGTTCTGATCTAGCGAAAACCAGGGAATGGGGAACAACCTGTACCAATATCCTCCCTGCGTCGCAGACCCAACATCACACTAGCTCATTCACACATGCAGTCATTGGTGGGGCCCATAACACCAACACTCACACGTCTCTTTCACTAGTCTGCACACACAGGAGGGATGAGTAATTCAAGTGCTGGACATGTAGGGGGGAACACCTTATAACCTATAGGGAGAGAAAAAGTTATTTTGCAAAGTATACATTAACGCCCTTTAACAGATCCTTAATCCTAAAACATCAAGGCACTCCTCCCACTTGGTCAATGGACCAATTTAGTTGGATTGGTTGATGGTGATTCAGAACCAGCTAAAACACATTTTAAGACTTCAGAATCTTTTTCTAAATGAAAATCCACAACTCATGATTTCTCGTTAATCAATAATTGTTTATCTAAAATGTTATAATGATTTATATTTGCATTTGTCTCGTCAAGGTTTAGAAAAATGTTATATCAAATTTTAAGTAAATCGCAGAACATCATATTTACCTAATCTGGCTATCTGGGGCTTCTCTATTTCATTGGCTCAGCATAACCGAGTTCTGTCATCAATCGCCCAAATATATTAGGCCAAAGCTCAGAGTCCATAGTTCTCTACTCGGCACGCTATAGTCCCATCGATCGGCAAAGGACCAGAGACGTGCAAGCATCAATCATTGCCCGTGGAGATGGTAAATAGTCTGCAGTCATCAGACGATCAGGCAGCATCTGGACCCTCAAAGATTCAGGAACGATGAAGGAGAACAGGAAGAAGAAGAAGAGCATCCAGAACAAGAACCCTCTCTCTCTATTCTACTACTCTTTTATAACGCAATGAAGTAAAGAAGATAAATTTTTAAACTTTAGAACCATTGTGATTGGCTGGTCGAGATCGTCTGACTTAAAATGTCAAAATTTTCAGTACAGTGTCGAGGGGTGAGGTCATTGGTCAGCGAAGAGTCGGCTTGTTCAGGTTTACTGTAAGGTTATCCCGTTTCTTAGCCTTGTCCGGGTACATGGTGAACAAAGGTCTCGACGAGGTTTAGGAGGTTTAGGAGATTTCTCGCGCATGCGCAGCTCACTCCACGCCTCATGAGACAGTGGCCACTTCGACGTGTGGTGACGGCTGTCATTTTTGATTTAGGCCCAAATGCCAACTTAAGCAAAACAAATACAAAAGAATAATTAATACATAGACATAGTGAATCTAGTGTTAACCCCTTACTAATCCCTCTATGTGCTTGTATTTATCTAGCATTTAGTGACATTTAAAGCCATTATATTCACCTTTTCGGTCCTCCTCGTGGGGCAACATCACAAAAGCAACATATATGCAGTATTCTTTTACCACATATACTGTTGTTAATATGCGTACAGATTTTAGTTATAAAGATTATTTAGCCATGCAAAATGCAAATCCCACATGTAGTTCAAGTTTTAATAATGTTGATTAGTACTCATGCAAAACTCGTTTAATAATATTATAGTTAATAGATTATATAATTAGTATTTTCATGCAAAAATAGAGGAGGTATACAACATTTTGTACTACCTGCTCCATGAATCCCCCCTTTGGTGATTTTATCACCACACTATTACATTTTGTATCAATTTGTCATGAATAAGAAATGAATTCTTTGTATTAGTTCACATTTCTATTTCCCCAATGTCTTCTCTCCTTGCTGTTTTATACATACTATCCTTCATCTCTTCTAATTCTACTTCTTCAGATTCTCTCTCTTGTCTCTTATTCTGTCTTCTTTTTATATTTTCTTCCTTTTATAACATAGACATCCTAGTCTTAAAATTAATACTAGAAAAATCACACATGTTAATGGAAATAGGATCCTACTTATAAATGTACCACCTAAGTTTAACAAGAAATCTTTAATAGGAGAAAATCTCTTTCCGATCTTTTCCCAAACACTTTCCACAGACTCCACCCTCTTTTGCCAATATTATACCAAGGGCAAGTCGGTTTTGCATTACCATGGCACGCATGGCAACCATTTCAGTATTTACCAATAAAAATCCAACAGCGGTGCTTGTTGATAAGCGATCCACTACCGTTGATAGTTTTCTAATTTTGTGTGCATTCAGAGATATTCCCACTGCTGGTATCAATGCTCCAAAAATGTCTCCTACAATTTCTGACCAAGATTCTCTTTTTCTATGTGTTAGTAGACTACCTTACCTATGTACACCATCTTCTCCTCTTCCCATGTGGAATATCTTTGGGAAAATCAGGCCTACCTAACATGTGCCATACCAATGGTCTGGCAACCGATAATATGCCTTGTTCCGCAGATAAAATATAACCCAGGAAACACTGGATCATTTCCTCCTTTAAATTCCCATCCACCCATGATTCGGTATGTATCATGGCATTCACTGTTACATACAAAGTAATTATCATATGCAGTTTGATTCCTTCTAATACACAACTTCCCTTTCTGAGGCCAATCCAAAGCCATAGTTGGACTAGCTTCTCCCTTCAAATGTTTTTCCATTTCAACATCCCAAACGGTCTTTTCTTCCTTTCCTTCAGGTATTTTCCTTTGCATCTTTAATCTCCTTTCTTCAACCATATCTAAAAACATCCTTTCCTCTTTCTTTAAACTGCAAGTCAGATTGTTTCTAAATATAGATTCTAATGTTAGTTCTTTAGTTTCTAAGAAAAATTCACCTAATACCTTTGCAGATTCTACCTTGTTTAGCTTGTTAATTGACGGTACTTGTGAAAATATAGTATCTACAGCTGAAAAATAATATTCTAATTTCCCTATTTTGTAAAACAAACTAGCTATTACACTACAAGTTATTCCATAGGTTACTGGGAGGCGATGGTAGGTCACTCCCTCCGATACAGATGCAGGTAACTACATACAGACATAACAGTCCCTTACGTCCATTGTCTTTACATATTGGTACAGTAGTTTCGAAAATACATTGTTATAGAAATCATTTATAGACCTGTCTTTATGTAGATAATTTCTATTTATTTTAGTCGGATATACTTTCTGAATCTTTTCTATATTAGTTTTATTCTCACTATGTCCTTCTATTGTTTCTAGCGTAATCTTAAATGAGATCATCAAAGCTAACACGCTCCATAGAAGCATTAGTAATCCTGTACAACGACAATACATTTTAAACCATCTTCTAAGAAATACACATTTAGCTTTTCTACTTTCTGTGTTTGCCATTTTCGTAAAATGATCAGTGTCTTTTGACTTAGCCTCTTCTACTTCACAACTAGTTTTGTCTAACCCAAGGCTCTAAGCACCTACTTGGTTCTATCAGTTATGTCTTTTTCCGTATTTTATTGTCTTTCCATTGGCATCACTTTTTGTCTTGTTCAGTTTGGCATTTGATCATCTTTCACCTTTCTCTCATAATCTTGATACAGAACTTTCTGAACATCCGTTTCTTCTCCAATATCGGACAAGATAACTCTCAGGATTTCCGATTCTTCGTCTTCCTCAACCACTTCTGGTACAGTCACCTCTGGGTTTTCTTGGCTATCCGCCTCTTCTTTTATTTCAGGCAGGGCCACATACGACCATTCCGGCGACTTATACTTCTGGTTAGGTTTTCTCCTTCTTTTGTTTTCTTCTGCGGTAGTTACTTTCCCGTCTTTTAACTTTTCTTGACTAGATACTTCATTCACTTGTTCTGCTCTGGGTGAATTCACTCTTGTCAGTCTGTATCTCGATCTTTTTATTTTGTTTGGCCAGATTTCATCTCTTGCTGATCTTTTCAATTTATTTCCTTTATCATTCTTCTCAGCTCTCCATGCTCTCTTTCTCAGGACTCGACCTTCTGGTACTTCTTCATCACTATCCTCTGATTCTGTTTCAACTTGCTTTTTGCTTTCAGCTGTTCTTCCTTCCACCACTTCTTTTATTTTCCCTACTTCTGTCCCTCCTCGTGTTTCTTCCACACAATCTTCCTGCTGACTAACTGTCCCTTCTTCTAACTGAATGCTCGAATTCCCTACAACTCCTCGGGGGTCTTCCGCAGAAATCTTTCCCTCACTTTCTGTATCTGGCACATGTCCATTTACTTTTGTTGTTTCAGGTAGAATTTCTCTCAGCTTTCCATCAGGAACTTCCTTATAAATAATTTCTTTAATTGTCTCTTCACTGTTTTTCTCTTTTCCTGAGTCTAAGCTGGTATCAGAAATCTGTAACTTCCTTCTCAAGGGAATATTTTCTGGGGCAAATGTCAAATTTTGCTCCGACTCCCCCCTTTCAGGATTTTCTCTTGTTCTCGTTTCTTCAGCATCCGATTCAGAACTAGTTTCTGACTCCTCAAAATATTCTCCTTCCTTGTTATCCACTGGATTTGGAATTCTCAATGTGTTACTAGCATGAATCCAGTTCTTTATCCCAGCACACTTCACAGCTGTTGTTGTAGTCAAAATCACCTTTCGTGGTTTTCCCCACCGTGGGACCAAACAGTTCCTCCTTCTGTGTACTTTAATTCTCACCCAGTCTCCTGGGCTCAGATCATGAGCTTGCTTCTTTTCAAGGGTGGTGGCATCCGATCCAACCTGATGAAACACAGAATGTACGGCGTCAGCCAACCCCTTACAGTAATCCAACACCAAGTCATCAGATATAGGCAACAGCTTGTTGACTGGTACGAAAACCTGTCGCATTGCCCTTCCCATGACAATTTCATGGGGACTCAGACCTGTGTTCCTATCTGGAATAGATCTAATAGTCATGAGTACCAGAGGCAAGACATCAGGCCATTTCAAACCTGTGGCTAAACACATTTTTCCCAATCTGTTTTTAATGGTGCCATTTACTTGTTCCACCACACCAGAAGCCTCTGGGCGATAGGCACAATGTAGTTTCTGTTCCTTATCGTAATCAGGCATACCTAATGCTGGTGCTTCACACAAACTGTCTCTCAATTGTTTAAAGGCTGTCACCTCTTCTCTATTTAATTCAATGGGGTCTTTTACATCACTTCTCGTCAGGCATACTAAAGGTTTCGCAATCAGGGAAAAGTTGCTTATCCACTGAGGACAATATCCAACCATTCCAAGAAACATTCTCACTTCTCTTTGCGTTATTGGGGCTCTCATTCCTTTTATTATCCTGATTCTGTCTGTAGTTATCTTCCTCAGTCCCTTTTCAACTTTATGACCTAAATAGTGTACTTCCTTTTGACAAAATTACAATTTCGATGGGATACTTTAAGTCCTCCATCTGCCAGATGATTTAGCAATGCTATGTTATCCATTACACAAGCTTCTCGAGTTTTTGACGTCACAAGTAGTTCGTCAATATACTGCACTAGCACTGAGTTCTCGGGCTTTTCTAGGTCTTCTAAGGGCTTTTTCAATATCTGAGTAAATATCAAGGGGCTCTCTGTATACCCCTGTGGGATTTGGCACCATGCCAAAATACATTCGCCAAACCGGAACGCAAAAATCTGCTGACTGTCATGATGCAATAGGATGGAAAAGAAAGCATGACATAGGTCAATTGCTGTATACCATTCTGCATCATCAGGAATCTGATACAAAATCACAGATGGATATGGTACAATAGGACAACATGACACAACAATTTTGTTTATTTTTCTCAGATCTTGCACTATTCTAAACGTTCCATTAGGCTTCTTCAGGCCCATAATTGTTGAATTACATGGACTACTCATTATTTCTCTAAAAATACCTTGTTTAATCATTTTCTCGATTATAGGAGTATCTCCTTCAATTATCTTGGGGGTCAATTTATATTGAGGAATATTTGGGTAGCTTATTCCTTCCTTCACTGTTACTTTTACGGGATCCACATTTTTCATTAATCCTACATCTTCTCCTGTGAAATCACAGACCTCTGCCTTTACTGTCTTTTTCAGTTCTTTTGGTAGTTCCTCAGGGTTGAATATAGCAAATGCTTCAGTAATCTCAGATTCCACATTAGCCATAGTCATTTTATACAGTACGTCTTCATCAGGGGTTTCAAATGCTATACCATCAGGGGTACAAAATATGGTGCAATTCATTTTGCACAGTAAGTCTCTTCCTAGCAAATTTACATGACTTGAGTCGCACACAACAAAACGGTGCATTTCAGAAAATGTCCCTATATTGACTTTTACTGGTTCTGTGAGATACGTTTTAATCTGTCTGTTGGATACTCCAACCACTTGGATTGTTTCGTCCAAAAGAGGAAGATTCTTAACATCAGCTGACCTAACAGTTGATCGAGTAGCACCAGTATCTACTAGGAAAGTAATGTGTTCATCATTTACCTTTCCGTCCACAAAAGGGCCTGTCTGGTCTACTTCTAGAGCTGCGCCAAGTACACACTCTTCTTCCTCCCCTTGGCACCGTCAATAATTTTCTTCTGACTCACTCTCATCGCGTTGTAGCCAATACTGCGAAACAGCACTAGCGTGCGGCCGCTTAGTTACCTGTTCTTCGTTGTAGAATCCTGTCTCATTACTGTATTTCTGTGAATTTACGCTCTGTGGAATAGGCGGTTTTGCCTACTGATTCAACCTTTATGTTTCGCAGAGTCTCTCTCATTGGGGCACTTGGTGTCAGTATGTCGGAATTTGATTGATACGGGGGTGGATTTATATAAAACATGTCATCAAGAACACCATCCTCCGATTCATGCACTCCATACCCTCCTGACTCTATATTATTTCTCTTTTCCGTACATTTTCTGCCACTAACTTCTTCAGCATGTCTCACAGGAAACAAACCATCAGCCATATTTGCACTTCGCCATCTCCTCATTCTGTCATCATGATTCTCCTGATTCTGTTGGGTAACAACCTGCTGCTGTCACTGCGGTTGACAACTCACCTCTTTCTGTACCTGCGGATTCAATTATGCATTATCACTATTAGTATTTGGGGGAAATTTACACGTGTATTTCCAGTGCCCTATTCTTCCGCAATTATGACATGGCCATTTCTTTTTGGCTTCTTCTATATTGAATTGTCCCTTTCCTTTTCCAACATTAAATTTAGGTTTTGGTCCTGCACTATTTGCCTGTTCAATCAGCTGAGCTTCCTGTCTTTCTGCCACTTTTACCTGTGCCCACATAGCCTTCTCTTTTAATTTACGCTGCTTGGCTTCAATTTCATCACTAAAATATTTTGCATGTCTTAGTACTTCATCT
The DNA here is from genome assembly GCF_964204655.1 of Triturus cristatus. Lineage (NCBI taxonomy): Eukaryota > Metazoa > Chordata > Amphibia > Caudata > Salamandridae > Triturus > Triturus cristatus. The sequence continues at coordinate 1,149,989,222 of NC_140583.1, read as the reverse complement.
ATTTTCTTATTTTGCCAATCCACTGTATGCTGTTTAATCATTTCACTTATTTCTGGATGTAGGCCATATACAAATCTGTATACAAAATTACTTAAATCCTTTTCACTTAAATTTTTGTCACCACTAAACTGCTTAAAGGCAAGGATCAACCTTTCATAGTAAGCATGCACCGACTCCTTAGTTTTCTGATGAGTTCGGTCAATTTTTACCCAAACGTTTGATAATTTTACAAACCTATCCACTTGCCTACACCACTCGACTGGCTTTTCGCGTAGTCGGGGGAAATCATTAGTAAATGACAAAATATCTTGTCTAGTCCAAGGGACATGTACATATCCTCCACCTGGAATTTCTCTCATAGGGCATTCTGTTACTACCTTTTCCTTTTCTCTCATTGGGAAAGCTGCAAACGTTTTGTCTGAGGCATCATCTCGTTTTCGATACCACCTACTTTTCCATTTATCCACATCTCCCCATTTTCCTAACAAAATGATTATGTCTTTAATCTGAGTTATTCGTCCTGTGGTGTTCAGATTTTCAATATCTTTTTCAGAAAAGTCTACTCGATATGGTTTTTGTAAAGCTTTTACTCTTTCAATGTCTATGCCCATTTCATTTGCCACTTCTTCTAGTCTTTCGTGTAGATTCTTTGTTCTTCAAGTTATACTTTTGCATAGAAATAATAATTCTTCATCCTGATAGGCTTTTAACTTCTCTGTGGGGATAGTCTCTACTATTCATTCTTCCAAAACCATCTTTAGCTTGGCCACATCTATAGATTGGGATTCTCTGTCTTTTCTCTGTAAGCTCCTCAACCATTCACTTAATTCTTCTGAAGTTGGCCCTACTGGTCTTTCCTCATTACCTTGTTCTGAATCTTTTGGTGTTTCTGAAACAGATTCTATAGTCATTATTAGTCTTTCCACTAAACTTGGATTTACTGTCAAGTTTTTAGGCGTACTTTGCTCTGATGTACTCACTGTTTGTTTCCATGGGCTCTCGTCTGAACTCTCTCTTGTCCTCTCAATCTGTTTATTACTGTTATAAGGGGCCGTCAGACAATGCTCACCATCCTTTTGTTTCTCAAAAATAGGCATCACAGGTCATATAGTTACAGGAACAGTTACGGTTTCTAAGTTTTTAGTCAACTCCCTAATCTTTTCAGTTAACTTTAAAGTTGTTTTCGCTAATTCTGCCGATTTTTCATTACGTGATTTAACATCCTGTTTTTTTTCCATCTCTCTGAATGAATTATTTCTTCCTATCTCTTGTGGTACTGATTCAACCTTTATGTTTTGCAGAGTCTCTCTCATTGGGGCACTTGGTGTCAGTATGTCGGAATTTGATTGATACGGGGGTGGATTTATATAAAACATGTCATCAAGAACACCATCCTCCGATTCATGCACTCCATTCCCTCCTGACTCTATATTATTTCTCTTTTCCGTACATTTTCTGCCACTAACTTCTTCAGCATGTCTCACAGGAAACAAACCATCAGCCATATTTGCACTTCGCCATCTCCTCATTCTGTCATCATGATTCTCCTGTCCATATGATCTACCAAACATGTACCTATACCTTCCGCCACTCCTCTGTCTTTCTCTGTCATGCATCTCGCCTTCCCATTCTGTCAATGCTTCAAACTGAGTTGGCCTAGGTCTCGGTTCTAGATTCATCATTCTCTCTCTCAAATTTCTCAAAACTGCTAAATTAAATGAACCATGTTCTGGGAATGCCAAAACTCCATCATCTTTTGTATACTTTGCCCAATTGCCCAACCAAATACAAGTATGGTATCCGAATTTCGCAACCATGAAGGATGCGGGCGATTTTGGTGGGGGAAGCAATTGTCCCTCTCTAGTCACAGTCGGTTTGTTCTTTTTAAATAAACTCTTGATCTTTCCAAACCAGGACTTTTTCTCTCTTTCTGGTGGATCGTAATCCCCATTTTCTCTTCCGTGTATTGCTACATTTTCCTACGACTATTCTGTTGTTTTAACCAATCGTAGCGCGAGTCATACTAACGCACCAATCCGGAGCGTCTATGTCACTTCTGTAATTCTCCAATCCCAGCGCGGCGTACATTAACGCACCAATCCGGAGCGTCTACGTCACCCTGTGATTCTCCACTCTCAGCGCGGCATACACTAACGCACCAATCAGGAGCGTCTATGTTTCTTACTGACTGGCCAATCCCAGCGCAGTCTTTCTGACATCAGCTTTTCTTGCTACCCCTCCTTTACAAAATTTATCGGCAAACTTTCTTACGTTCTTCTGACTTACAAATCTGTTAGTAACGACATAAAAATGCCACCATTATCTGTTTCGCTAACAAAGAATAGTTAATGACATTTCTTACAAGAATTCCGTCTTTCCCGAGAGCAGCGCTTACCTCTGCCCTAATACGGAATCGTTACTTCTGTTGATAAAGTAGCACATCCCTCCACCTTACCCTTCTTGCAAGCATTAGCTAACTGTTTCTCTAGAATTAAAACACCTAGTTGGAGACCCAGAGCTCCTGAGAAATAAAACCAGAGTTTCGCAATTAACCTGAATACCTTTTCATTCACGCACTTTCACACAGAAAATGTAGTACATTCACACAGAATTCTGTCTTTCCCGAGAGCAGCGAACAGTCTGCCCTACTACAGAATTATGACATACGTTAATAAAGTAGCACTTCCCTCCACTTTATCCTTCTATCAAGCTTAGGGAACACCTATGACCTTTCCAGTGATAAGCCTAACTAGAGTGCCTTTTGGACTCCTGGTACCTAAGACCAAAATTTCACAGGTGACCTTCGCTACCATGCATTTCTCTCGTACAGAAAATGTCCCTAATGGCAACACACGACGATGTTACCGAATCGAACCCAGACAATGCGTCGTGCAACTCCAATCGTCACACGTTTTTCTCGTGTACCTGCAGGGCAACAACAATTCCGTCTTTCCCGAGAGCAGCGCTTACCTCTGCTCTACTACGGAACCGTTACAAACTTCCGACTTCCTACATCCCAGAAGCCATCAAACAACATAGAACTCGACGCAACTCAACATAGAGTGTTAATACATAAACCAATACTTATCCACACTCAATAAGCAATTTACAAGCAATAATCATCAAACCAAAACAATAAAAACCATAACTCTGCTACCAGAAAAACTGATCCAGCACATAACCGGGGAATGGGGAACAACCTGTACCAATATCCTCGGTGCGTCGCAGACCCAACATCACACTAGCTCATTCACACGTAGTCATTGGTGGGGCCCATAACACCAACACTCACACGTCTCTTTCACTAGTCTGCACACACAGGAGGGGTGAGTAATTCAAGCGCTGGACATGTGGGGGGAACACCTTATAACCTATAGGGAGAGAAAAAGTTATTTTAAAAAATAAACATTAACGCCCTTCGCCTACCGATCCTTAATCCTAAAACATCAAGGCACTCTTCCCACTTGGTCAATGGACCAATTTAGTTGGATTGGTTGATGGTGATTTAGAACCAGCTAAAACACATTTTAAGACTTCAGAATCTTTTCCTAAATGAAAACCCACAACTCATGATTTCTCGTTAATCAATAATTGTTTATCTAAAATTTTATAATGATATATATTTGCATTTGTCACGTCAAACTTTAGAAAAATTTTATATCGAATTTTAAGTAAATCACAGAACATCATATTTACCTAATCTGGCTATCTGGGGCTTCTCTATTTCATTGGCTCAGCATAACCCAGTTCTGTCATCAATCGGCCAAATATATTAGGCCAAAGCTCAGAGTCCAAAGTTCTCTACTCTGCACGCTACAGTCCCAACGATCGGCAAAGGACCAGAGACGTGCAAGCATCAATCATTGCCCGTGGAGATGGTAAATAGTCTGCAGTCATCAGACGATCAGGCAGCATCCGGACCCTCAAAGATTCAGGAGCGATGAAGGAGAACAGGAAGAAGAAGAGCAGCCAGAACAAGAACCCTCTCTCTCTAGTCTGCTACTCTTTTATAACACAATGAAGTAAAGAAGATACATTTTTAAACTTTAGAACCATTGTGATTGGCTGGTCGAGATCGTCCGACAAAATTTCCAAATTTTCAGTACAGTTCAAGGGGTGAGGTCATTGGTTAGCGAAGATTCGGCTTGTTCTGGTTTACTGTAAGATTTATTGTTCTCCTGTCTTGGCGAGCATCCCATTTCTTAGCCTTGTCCGGGTACATGGTGAACAAAGGTCGCGACGAGGTTTAGGAGATTTCTCGCGCATGCGCAGCTCACTCCGCACCTCATGAGACAGTGGCCACTTCGACATGTGGTGACAGCGGCCATTTTTGATTTAGGCCCAAATGCCAACTTAAGCAAAACAAACACAAAAGAATAATTAATACATAGAAATAGTGAATCTAATGTTAACCCCTTACTAATCCCTCTATATGCTTGTATTTATCTAGCATATAGCGACATTTAAAGCCATTATATTCAACTTTCCGGTCCTCCTCGTGGGGCAACATCACAAAAGCAACATATATCATGCAGTATTCTATTACCACATATACTATTGTTAATATGCGTACAGATTTTAGTTATAAAGATTATTTAGCCATACAAAATGCAAATCCCATGTGTAGTTCAAGTTTTAATAATGTTGATTAGTACTCATGCAAAACTCGTTTAATAATATTAGAGTTAATAGATTATATAATTAGTATTTTCATGCAAAAATAGAGGTGGTATACAAAATTTTGTACTACCTGCTCCATCAGTTCAGTAAAAAAACAGCGCAATGGGATGAAGCGCGGAGCAAGTTTTGCACGCCGTCAAAGTTTGAATGGAGTAATTGAGTTTAAAAAGGAGTACTAGGTGTGCATCTCATCCCTACTTTGCTCATAGATTGAAAGATCGCCACTTTCCTGTTCACATTCCTCCCACACCCTCAAAATACTTTCCCTGTAGGAGAAGTAGAGTCTGTTGGCAAAGAGGTACGCGGAAGGAGACTCGTATGTACTTCACCGAGTGTCCTTCTAACCCTGTGCTGTGTGTGCCTGATTGTTTTAGAATGTACCACACACAAAATAATTTTCGGGAGCATCCATGAGTGGTAAAGTGAACTGCCTGGTCTGTATTGTTTTACATTTGTTTTTCAGTTTCAAGGTTGGCATTTGTGCAATGTATTTAGTTTCAGAGTTTGCCTTAGTAGATTTGTATCTATTCACAATTTGATTTTGTTTTCTTTTTTTTATGAAAAAAACCCTAAATGTGATGGCCGTGTGTGTAGGCTGGCACTTGGCTGGTGGGGTGCGTGGACTGGCGCTTGGCTGGCAGTGTGCGTGGACTGGCACTTGGCTGGCGGTGTGCGTGAGCTGGCGCTTGGCTGGTAGTGTGCGTGGACTGTTGCTTGGCTGGTGGTGTGAATGGACTGGCACTTGGCTGGCAGTGTGCGTAGACTGAGGCTTGGCTGGAGGTGTGCATTGGCTGGCGCTTTGCTGTTGGTGTGAATGGACTGGCACTTGGCTGGTGTGTGTGTGGACTAGCGCTTGGCTGGTGGTGTGTGCGGGCTGGTGCTTGGCTGGTGGTATAAATGGACTGGCGCTTGGCTGGCAGTGTGCATAGGCTGATGCTTGGCTGTCGGGGTGCGTGGGCTGGCACTGGCTGGTGGTGTGAATGGACTGGCGCTTGGCTGGTGGTGTGCATGAACTGGTGCTTGGCTGGCAGTGTGTGAGTAGTGACTTGCTGCTGGTCACTACACACACTGGTAGCCAAACGCCAGTCCACGCAATCCATCAGCTGGTGTGGTTGCTGTGTCAGGCATGTGGGCATGTGAAAGTGATGGGCCCTTGAATGGCGCTGTCTGCTGATGTGAGTATTGTAATGTGTTGGGCCGGCGGCTGGCGGCTGGCGGTGTGAATGGTTTTGTATGTGTCACACGTATAAAAGTTGTATGAATAGCCTGTAAAGAGGTTGGTGCCTTGTAGTAACACTACAGCCCTCGAGCTGTGAGTCAATGGTTCAGTTTCTCGTCCTTTCAGTTATTAACATTGCATTCCATTTTTTTGAAATCTCTTGTTAATACAATTGTATATACTGAACCATCACTCACCCTCGTGCCAAATCCAACCAGTATGTGTGTGTGCTTGAGGAATAGATGGTTGTGCAGTAATATTTGTCTTTTTTGTCTCTCTGCCAAGGTGTACATTCCATCTAAGAAAAACTTACTAACTGTAGATATTGTCATAAAGTAAACACCCTTGGGAGTACATGGTGAGGTCTCTCTTGTGGATCCTAACAAGTTATCTTACCCAGAATGTCCTGCAAACCTCAAAATGTGACTGTCACATTTTCCTGCATTACTGTGCTAAAATTCTCACGCTTCAGAAAGATACAAATTTCCTACCACCTAGCATCTCCCCAAGTCTCCCAATAGATATGATACCTCACTTGTGTGGGTTGGCCAAGTACCCGCAGCAGGGATGGGCCCAAAGCGTATTGTGGAGATATCAAAATTACCAATTTTGAAAGAACATGGTTTTGCAAGGGGGGAGTCACTTGAGTTTTTGGCCCCGGGGATTAGCAGCCATCTTAGGAAACCTACCAAACCCACACATTTCTGAAAATTAGACACCGGGGAGAGTCCAGCAAGGTATGGCTTGCGTAGGTCCCCCAACATTTGCCAACCCAGAATCCCCTGCAAACCTCGAATTTAGCTGAAATAATTACCTTTTTCTCAAATTTCTGTGTGGGAAAGTTCTGGAATCTGCATGGATCCACAAATTTCCTTCCACCCAGCATTCCCCCCAGGTTTCCAATAAAAATGGTACCTCACTCATGTGAGAGGTCCATGTACCCGTGATAGGCAAGGGTCAAAAACGTATTGAGGAGACATCAAAATTACCTATCGCAAAACAACCTGGTTTTGCAAGGGGAGTCACCCTGGTTTTAGGCCCTGGGCCGGGCAGCCATCTTATGAAATCTACCAAACCCACACATTTGTGAAAACTAGACACCCAGGGGAGTCCAGCAAGGTATGGTTTGCATGGGTCCCTCAACATTTTCCTTCCCAGAATCCCCTGCAAACCTCACATTTAGCTGAAAAAAATCACTTTTTTCTCAAATTTCTGTGTGGGAAAGTTCTGGAATCTGAGTGGATCCACAAATTTCCTTCTACACAGCATTCCCCCAGATCTCCCAATAAAAATGGTAACAGAACCTGGTGAGAGCCAGGCAAGTCACCCCATGCTGGATTCCCCTGGGTATCTAGTTTAAAAAAATGTATAGGTTTGCTAGGTTTCCCTAGGTGCCAGCAGAGCTAAGGTTCAAAATCTACAGCTAGGCACTTTGCAAAAAAAGGGTCAGTTTTCACTGTGAAAATGTGCTGTGTCCACGTTGCATTTTGGGCCACTTCGTGTCAATGGCACTAGGCCTACCCACGCAAGGTACCATTTTTCTCGGAAGACTTTGGGAAATGTGGGGTGGGTAGAATTTTGTGGATCCACGCAGATCCCAGAACTTTCCACCACAGACATTTGAGGAAATTTTTTTGGGGGACACATTTTGAGGTTTATAAGGGATTCTGGGTAATAGAACCTGGTGGGAGCCAGTCAAGTCCCCTCGGTGTCTAGTTTTCAAAAATTTATAGGATTGCTAGGTTTCCCTAGGTGCCGGCAGAGCTAAAGTGTGTCCACGTTGCTTTTTGAGCTGTTTCCTGTCGCGGGCATTAGGCCTACCGACACAAATGAGGTACCATTATTATTGGGAGACTTAGGGTAATACAGAATTCTAGAGCAACTGGTATTACCTATTGACGTTCGATGCATTTCTGCCTTCCAACTGAAAGACAATGTGTAAAAAAGTAGTCACTTTGAAAAATGACCTATAATTCTCATGCTAGTATGGGTACTCCCAATTTCGTAAATGGTCAAATATCTTCTGTTTCTAAACTCTATATTTTGTTCCAATTTCAGAAATACATAGGTGTCTTTCATACCGATTTTTCCATGTATATATTGTCCCAAATTAATTGCTATATACCCTGTACATAATAAAAAATCATTGCAAGACGCTGCTCAGTTATTGGCTCTGAGTTCATAGGGTTCTTAGTGAACCTACAAGTCCTATATATCCCCACAACCAGAAAGGTCCAGCAGATGTAACGGTATATTGCTTTCAAACAGCTGTCATAATAATAAGAAGTTACAGGTGAAAACGTTGGCACAAATGGCTGTTTTTTTCAACTAATTTTCAATTTTTCCTATATTCAACTGTTAGCTTCAATAAAGAAACCTTAAAGGATCTACACAAATGATCTCTTGCTGAATTCAGAATTTTGTCTAATTTTCCAAAATGTATAGCTTTTTAGGATCCATTATTGCTTTCATACCCATTTCTACCATTAACTGGAAGAAGGTTGAAAGCACCAAAAATAGCAAAAATAGGCTATATCCCAATAAAATGCGAAAACTGTGTAAAACATTTTGGTTTTCTGACAAAAGTCTGTCAGTCCCTAAAAGCTGGGAAAATTTTGATTTCAGCCCCACAAACCCTTTGTTGATACCATTTGCAGGGAAAAACCAGACACTTTCATTTGCAGCACTTTTTCCCAATTTTTCCCCCCAAAAAACAAAATCTAGCTGTATTTTGGCTAATTTCTGGGTCCCCTCCAGGGGAATCCACAAACCCTGGGTACCTTTGGAATCCCCATGATGTTGGAAGAAAACAACGCAAATTTGGCGTGGATACCTTATGTGGTCAAAACGTTACAGGGGCCTAAGCACAATTACCCCAAATAGCCAAAAAGGCTTAGCAAGGGGGGAGGAAGGCCTAGCAGCGAAGGGGTTAAGCTGGGTAACAATAAACATCCAATTTCTCAACTAAGATACCCCTTAGTATGAATGTGAGCATTACAAATACAGCTGTTATATTAATGTGACTGATAGCATTTTTTTAAATGTAAAATTATGTTAAGGCAATGCCATTAACATATAATTAAATCAAGATATTCTGTTGAGAAGAACATCGGCTTATGCTAACATTAGACAATGTAGACCTCAGTTCTAAAATGGCTGATGCTGTCTGCAACCATCTATTTTCTTGTTCCTGTTTCACCCTACAAACAGGAAATTTATGCACAAGCAATTTTGTAAACATTGCTTCAAAATGTAATGCCACTTCCCAGGTATGGAATAATTATTCTTTCTTTAGGACTCTGTAGCACACTGTTCTGTTGAGAGCGATCGTTCCCAAAGTCTTACCTATTGGGACCATGGTGTGATTCTCATGAGAACTAATCCAAGTTAAGGAACAATATTTGTACTAAATATTGAGGTGCCTGAAGAGCACCTTGGATGAGAACTGCATTACGTGAATCTTTGGGAATATAAAAGAAGCCTCTTTTTGGGCTCACTCGCGCCTGATCCTTAGGAGGCGACACTATGTTGGTCTGACCTTTGACTTATTTTAATTGAGATGATCTTTGTTTGTTTTGCTATTTTGTTATTTGTATTTTATGTAGGTGGCATTCTATATATTTTTTTTTCACAACAAATTTTATTTGTTTTTTTCGTTGGATGTGTGGGCGAAGGCCCTACAATGACCTGTAGGAGAAAATGGCATCATTTTACAGCGAGTCCAACATTTTGACCATAATCAAACACCTGCCCAACATGCAGGGAGTAAAAGTAAAACTTAATGCAGTTCTAGGTCTCAGGACTTTCACATCAGTTAAATGGTCATAAAACTCCATTGTCATCATGTATGGGATTTTCAAAGCAATGTACATATAAAAACAATATGCAATAAAATACAGGGCTCCATTCAGGGGTCAGTGGGTGGTAGAGGAGGGAGCTCGATTCCTCGATAGGGCGCCCAGCGGGCCCAGATTGTTCTATGTTTAGCAGGGCAACCTCGAGCAAGGAACACTGTCACTTCGGCCCCCATGCATCTATCTAGTTTGGTCTTCCATTTGCCCAATGTTGGGGGAGAAGTCCCTTTCCACAATTGTGCGATGTCGCGTTTGGCTATTGTGAGGACTAAAAACAATAAGTGTTGCTTACAAATGTTTCCCCCTATATCGTCTGTGCTATGTAAGAGGAAGAGTCCCGGGTCCAGTGGGAGTTCTCATGAGAGCACCTCCTGGAGGCAGGACCTAATTCTGCGCCAGAAGGGCTGCAACGCTGTGCAGCTCCAAACTGTATGCAAAAAAGTCCCTTCATCTCGCTCACACCGCAAACATACAGGGGAGGGGATCATTCCCATCCGCCACAGTCTAGTCCGCGTATAGTAAGCCCTGTATAGGTATTTAAACTGTATCAGACGGTATCTAGTAGACTGGCAATGGCTTCGGCCTAGTCATCGTCGGTTAAGTCAGGGATGTCGGCCTGCCACGGCTGTCGTGTCTTGTCGAGTGTTGTCTGTGTGTGGGTCGTTAAGGTCTGATAAATCTGTCGACTCTTGTGAAGACCTAGATCTCCCATTAACAAGTGGCCCTCCAGATGGTGAAACTCCGGAAGGGTCTCAAGGGAGCGTATCAGGGGGGTGAGTGCATAGCGGAAACAGAGGTATTTGTAGAATTGCGTTTTATGGAGATTGTATTCTGTTTGCAGTTGCTGATAGGATTTAAGGGAGGTACCCCACATCACATCCCCAAGGGTCGATATCCCCACCAGGTCCCAGCCCCGGAACCCAGCCACAGGACGGAGGTATGTTCCCTGCCATAGTGGGGTCTCCTGGGTAAGTTTGCCGTGCCATCCCATCTGTCAGACCTGCGCCCGCCAGAGGGGAGTTGTACCACCATTCGTTGACCACAAGCAAGTGTGATGCTGCATAATATGAGTGGAGGTCCGTTGCTGCGATTCCTCCGCAATATGTTGACTGCACACAAGTGCGCAGAGCAACCCTAATCGCCCTACCATTCCAGAGAAACTTATTTTGGATGGCCTTAACCTGCGCGAACCATGAGCGTGGGATATGATATGGGAAGTTTTGAAGACGGTACAGGATCCAAGGTAACGATACCATCTTGAAGATGGCTGAGCGCCCATATAGAGACAGGGGAAAGGGAAGATCATATCGCATTCTCACTGTTGGCATTCTATATTTTGATTTGAATGACTAGTTGACTGATTTGAACCATTTCATTTTGCCTTTTGTAATGATTTAAAACCTTTAATAAATGTTCATGATTTTATTTTAATATTTATTTCATTTCCATTGAAAAGTCTAATGTGCTTTTCTATTTACATTGTAGTTTGCATGAAACGTTGTTGAACAGGTCCAGTTAAGGAGCAACATAATCCTTAGGGTATTAGCACCACTCCTGGACGGTCAGAAGCGCTTAAAAATTTGACATTTGTAGAAAAAGAGCTATCACATCTACCGGAGTTGAATGGTGTGAGTTCTGCTCCACTCTATTCTCCTTTCCCCTGCATCTCCTTTACCTCCTTCAGCCCTAGCTGAGTGGCTACTACACTAACCTTTTTTCATTACAGGTTCCCACTCCCTTCTTCACCACTGCCTTGCTTTCCAGCTTTCTGAATCAGGTTGACATCCTTCACACCAGCTCTTCTTTCCCTCCTTCTTCCCCAATTCAGCTGCCACTAGGCTCTCTTCTTCATTCTAGGTGCCTTTCTTCTCCCCAGCTCTCCTTTCCCTCTTTCTACATAGACGTCCTTCTCCATTCCTCAATCTGACTCCCCACCACCTCTTCCATATAAATGTCTCTCTTCTCACCAAACTATTTCTTTCCTCTTCTGGGCACAGCTCTCCCACCCTCACCTCAAATCCCTTCTATATTCTTTTTCTTTATCTCCCCCATTCAGCCATTGTTCTTCTCTTTAGTTTGTCTTATTTACCCGAGCTCTTCCCTTCTTATAGTATAGTTCCACCTGCGCTCCCACTTTTCTCCTTACCATCTACTTTATCCCTCCTTCATCCTAACTCTTGTTTAGCTTCTCAACTACAACTGCCCTATCCTTCCCACAGCACCATCTCACCGTTCCGTCTACTGCTCCATTAACCTCCCCCTTCACAACCCAGTTTCCCTTTCGTTAGCATCTCTCTCGCCCCAGTGTCTTTCCGATTTGAGGGTGAGTTGACAGCTGTGGGTAATTCAGCTGCAGACTACTGGACCCTACTCACAGAGGATGGTGACGGGGAGGGGGGATCCTGATCCACAGAGGGGCAGGATCTGACCTGCCCTCCCTCACAGCACCCAGCCTTACTGCAGTTGCTCGTTAATTAGAAACTACAAGAATCTGGATTCCATTTGGGAAAATAAGTGAATTTATTTCAGATCGGGACAGAAGTGAAAATTAGCAATTACACTTTCGCCTGCATAATTTAGCAACCGGCCACATCCAAATCCCTTTTCAAATCCAGAGAGGGCAACATGCCTGGCTTACCCTTCTTCAGCGGCACTAATTATCATATCTGATAGACTTGACTGTCAAATATGCACTACACGGTCGGTTCTGGGCCCTATTAGTGGAACTGTGTAGGTTCATTTCTCTTACCCCTTAGAGATGCTTTCCTGGGCTCCATCACTGTGCAACAATATTCATGGGAAATTACTGTCACGCAGTCTATTATTGGCGTTAAACGCAGAGCCCCCACTTAGAAGGCATAAAAAGCAAGACATATTCAAACAGAAGATGAAAATGATTGTTCATGCTGTGTTTTCAGAATAAACCACCATGAACTGAGATTTTAAATCTGATGCATGGCAGGATACCTGAAAGCTACACATGGCTTTCCAGGAGAAATGATAATATCAGAAAACTAGAGATTCAACGACGTTATAATTGAGATGTAAACATCAGAGTTGCAATAACATATTTCAGAAGCAACTCTTCAAAGAAGCAAGGCATTTTCCTGAGCAAAACACCATAACTGAATATCGGGTTTTTATTTTTAAATTGTTAAGTCAATATGAGAGAAAGTATTTTATATCATGGCAATATCTAATTTTATATTTATTTTGATATACTTTTAGTACAGTGGAAAACATGACAGGCCGCTTTATGTATCTATTAGTAGTTTTGCACAGAAGTAACCAGACATACCAGTATAGCAGAATGAATTACATATAGCAGAACTGTACAGAAGGACACCAACATTGCTGTGTTATATTGCGTGAAAGAGCAGGAAAGGACCATAACTACTAATATATGGTGCTGATGCTCACTTTCCAGGTGCTAATGGACATGCTGTGTGCCTAGCACCATGCTACATAACACAAAACTACTTGAGCGATGAAAGGTATGAACTGGTACCTCACAGTCCTAACTTTCTAAATGAGGGGACCATCAAAAGATTTTTGAAAGGTTGTTTCACCCTTAACGTATCAAGGCATGCTTCGTCATTTGACGACCTCTCACACTGGGGTAGGAACAATACCAGCAGACTTAACGGAGGAAAGCTAGTCTAAATCCTGGGTGCTCTTAGACATCTGCTGTCAGGACAATGTCTTGCATCCTTTTATTTAGACCGGAAGGGAAATTGTAGTTAAAAATACTAGGTGTATACTCAACCATTAGTTTATTATATAGTACCACTGGTATGGTTAAACTATTCAAATATTGGTCACTATGTGTAATCAATGAAACATTTGACCTTAGGGAACAGAATTACCATCATGTTTTGGCCTTTTCAAATAGCCTAAAGCTGGTCTTAGGTCTTCTTCAGGGTGTAGAAAAAGTCAAATGTGGTCTATTAACAAACAGTGAAAAAGATAATAGGGAGGGAAGTAATTAACACCTTACCAGTCCCTTGTAAATTATTTTGCAGCTGCTATTTTTAACAATTTTACAACTCGTTTCGAAATATTGTTTCTTGTTTTACATGCTATCTACCTGTAAGAAAATCTATTTATACTCTTAATTTAGCTTTCCCTTTTACCATAGCTGTAGACTTGCCCCTCTGAAACACAGACCTTTACCCCATGTCTTGCAGACCACAGAAGATATCCAGCCATGTTCTGCAGACCACTGAAGATATCCAGCCGTTATCTCATGTATATTTCATGATTTGTGATTTTATGGATGGTCTGTCCATCAAGTCCATGGTCATTTGTGAAAGGTTTAGGTTACCCAATTAAATTTCCATTATAGACAAAGTTAACACTTTGCTTACCTAAGCGTATTATCTGAGCATATATTCAGTTGGACTATTGCTTGCACCTTCGGCTTGTTTTGACCTTCTGCAGAACGAGGTACGAAAATGGCATATATTGAAAGAAATGATAAAAATCAGCAGCCAATCAGATTGTTTATGGCACTGTTCATTGACATATTTGATTGCGTTGTAACATAGAGATGCGTACCACAAGGAGGTACAGTTTAGAATCGTTATTCATTTGGTTAGATGTAGGTAACCAGCCGGAGAGTCCAACTTCCATAATCAATCCGAGCAATATTTCTACAATTCTAGCAGAAGAAAAAGCTACAGGCCCAAGAATTAAAATCAGTGCATTAAACACAGTGCGCACCCCCAGGCTTATAGCAGTGTTACGTTCATCCCCATCTCAGATGTGGAGATCACGTCTGAAATCGGGCAGGGCTAACTCAGCCTTCCACCCTACAACGCTGAATGCATTTCCGAACCATTGAGCTGGATAACTCTCGCACCAGCCCCTCTGTGTGCTCTATGAATAATAGGGCAGATGGATCATTAGCAAACTGACAAGATGCTACTTGCGGTCATTTGGGCTTACAGCAGGTGAAATATTTGTGTATTTTAATTTATTTTAGTAATTGTCTTTGTCAAGTGCCAACCCAGGCCCAAGGTGTAGTGGAGCATTTTAAATAGGAAACATGGGAATGCAGTGACGAAGTGAGGCTTTAGGACCCAACCAAGGTATCCTTTAAAATGCAAGTTGTTTACTGCTATGTGAAAGTAGCCATTCTGGGAAGTGTGGCTCAATGGTTAGAGCGGCAGACCCTGATGCAGAGGTCTGGCACGGGACCAGGGTTCAATTCCCGCCTCGGCGGGTCTTGGGCTCAATTCCTCGGACCTGTTAATTCTCGCCTCGGTGCCTATTCTAACCATGGGTCCCACTCTGCAACTCTGGGCAATAGCTTGCTTAATCTCCACAACGGCCCCAACAGCGCTGGGATGCCTGGCTTCACCTTGGGGGTGCCCAGGAGTGGACATTTCACAGGGAAAAGCCAGGAAGGGTTCCACAGCGGTATGAGTTACAGCGCCAGGAGACCCTAATTGGGTAGCAGAGCGCTTTACAAATACAACTACATTTACATTTACATTCAGGAAAATACCTTCTCTGAAAAGCACCTCAGTTGTTTACTCTCCTCTTTTATGCAACTCATACACAGATCTGTGTACAGCTTTCAGGCCACAGGTACAAATGCCAGCAGGGTTGTCTCTGCCCAGTGGTAGTTGGTTGGGAACGGTGGTGGGGCGGAGGAGGGAATGGGGAGGTTTAGAAAGAAAAAACAAAACGTACATTTTAGTCGATCGCCAACTGCCGCCTCTCTTCCACGAGAAGGAAAAGGAAGCAGACAGCTTCCCAGAATCCCCTGATTAATCACAGTGCTGCTAAGGGCAATATCATTAGATATTACCTGCATATATTTTCATAGCACACCAAGATGGCCTATCAGCATTGGACTTCTTTCTCAAAAACAGACCACTGAAATTTCAAGAACATAATATCATGCTGTTGCAATTCGTTACTTTTTGCCTTAATAATAATATTTTCTCATTTTCAGGGCAACTGTACTTAACAGACACAAGGGACCTCCATTAGCACGTGCTTTGCCCCAGCTACGCAAATCTTTTTGTGGGCTGGTGAGTGAAGCACGTGGCCTGGGCGGAACCCAATGAGCATTGGGTGGACAGGGCAGCCCTATGGGTCAGGTATATTGATGATCTCTTTGTAGTATGTTGTAAAGAACAACAGGAGCGAAAACCCTTAAACCTTGTTGAGATTAGGGTAAGTATGTAAGGAGCAACAAAAAATCTCAACTGGTATCATTCAAAGACAGTTATACATGCATGTATGTAACATTGCAAGCAAGAAAAGGAAGACTCTCAAACTATATAGTTGTTTAGCAAAAAGCATCATGTATTAAATACGATTCATACAAAAAAAGGAGAGGGGGAAGGGGGGAAGGGTTGAGGAAATTTTACCAATCAATGGGAGAATGTTACAGTTGTATCAGCACTGCAAGCGAGATCAATTGGCATAAAACAACCCGAAATTGTACTTGGTGCTCGGAGGTGTACGTGACACAAAGAGACAGCGACGCAAGTGACATAAGACAAGGTTGTGCCATCAATTAAGCTGACTTGTCAGCTTAATTGATGGCTGTTAGAAATGGGATTTCTGGTTGGCTAGGGCTTGCGCCAAAGCCAGGCAGAAACCACCACTCTAGTCAGGGCTGGGGAGTTACACGCCAAAGATAACCCCTGCTCACCCCCTTGGTAGCTTGGCACGAGCAGTCAGGCTTATCCCGGAGGCGATGTGTAAAGCGTTTGCGCGCGCACCCAGCAACAACACCCAAGGCCCACCACAAAGGAAACTCCACACAAGGTATTATATAAAAATAGCCTTTGTATTACCAAAACACATTAGATAAAAACACACACTTTACAATGTGCCCACAGGCACGGGCAGAATTTACAAGGGATTATATGTACCGGGGACAGGGCCACATGGACCACTGTCAGGAATTAGCTCTTTGTAGAAATTAGCACTTAGAACATAGGAATAATACTGTAGTACAAAAATAGCAAATGTAGCACACAACCAGTAACTACTGGTAACAGGTAAGTACCACCTACGCAACCCTAACCACCTTAGAAAAATGTCACGCAGGGAACTAGGACCTCACTAGCACCACCGGTACTAGGAGTAAACAAACAACCACCTAAGTATCACAATACCTGTAGGGGTAATAGCACATTACACATGATGCATCACATTCAGAGGTGTAGGGAAGGAAAACACATGATGCATAAAAACATTCAGCGGTGTAAAACAAGGCACATGACGCATAAAAACACATTCAGAGGTGCAGGAAAGGAACAATAGCGCAAAACTCACATTCGCCACCACCTGTGGCAGTCCCTAGGCCAACTGGCCTTGTGGGGGCAAGGACGCCCTGTGTCACAGTGTCAGGGGAAGGCTGCGCAGGCTGCGCAAGCTAAAGCGTAAAGGGGGGCACAACCTACACGTTGCAGCTGCCCACTAAGTGCTGGGCAGCTGGGAAAAGGAGCATGGCACCACTGTGCCTTGAACACGAGTCTGTCCGCCCTGGAAGCCTTCTAGGCTCTGAAAGAAGGATGCCCCCAAAACAGCGTGGGAGCCTCGTGGGCTCTAAACAAACAATGTGCCCCGTCGTGGGAGCCACTAATGACTCTAGAGAACCTCTGGCACTTTCCCAATGCTCTGCTTCCTCTGCAAGTTCCCAAGGACAAAAAGAGCCATACCTCAACAGGTGTTGGCGCAACCTTGGAGAACAACTACTGAGCATCTGCTCTTTGATAACCAGATCATACATGGCGGAATAACTGCGTTCCGGGCTAAGCCTCACCCAATCGTCCAGTGCATCATCACATTCATCCGCAAACTCCTTCCAAGTCTGGTAAGGCAGCTTCCTACTGCCCCTGAATTTCAACCTATACTCCTCTTCTTGGGAAACAGGTACCAGACTGGGTGAACTGGGAATGGGACTCTCTGTACTGCACTCTATATCGCTGCCACCACTGGACTCCACCCTCACTGGGGAATCCAGAAAACTACCACTGTGCTCAGGGGACAGGGAAAGGGATGAGGCGCTATCTCCTACGCTGGACCCAGCAAGGGACTCCCTACCTACGGGGTCCTCACTCTCTACTGGCGTCCAGGTACTGTCATCTTCTTCTGAATCTTCAGGGCTCCCCACAGACCCACCACCCTCAAGGTGTGAGGTCCGGGCCCTTTCTTCCTCACTGCGCTCACGTTCCCATTCATCTGCTTGCCATCCGATCATGTGGTTCCTCAGTTCGTACACAGTGTCTGACTCTCTCACCCCTATGTTTCTTTCTCTACAGAACCTTTCCAACTCCTGCATACTGTAATAAACTAGATCACTGAGATCAAAAGCAGGCTCCATTCTGGCGGACGTTCTGGTGAAAAGATTACACAGGGAACCTAGGGGTCTGAGCTTAACAGGAGTACACAATTCACAAAAAAGGGGTTCAGCAAGCTCTCTATCCCAGAGAACTCACACTCACTTGCCTAGTGCCACACACCATTCATCCACACACAACCCTCCCCTCGGACTGGTAAGGCAGTTTCTACCACCCCTGATTCCTCAACCTGACCACAAGTGACACAGGTACCAACTCTGGGCGCAGGGCGGGGGACAAATGTACTGGACACTATTATGCTGCCACCACTGGATCCCACCCTTACTGGTGAATCCAGAAAACACAATGCACTAAGGGGGATGATCTACCCTCCCGAGCTAGGGACACCTAACTCACAGTGCACAAGAAACACATTTCCACAGAAATTACAAAAACAAACTTAGCACAATAATCCCTATACCATGTGATTATCTAAATGCAGAGTTTTGTAGTGCGGCCAGTTGCCGCTGCGGTACAGCGCAAACGCAAGTCCAAATCCCACCGCTGATCACCAAGTCACCAATAAAAGCAAAAAAAGTTCAGGGGTGAACCTGCCAGAAGGGCCAAGTCCAACAATGGCACAACCTTGTCTTATGGTTCAACGAATAATGAGAAATACTTATTTCTACTGTTAAAACTGAGACCAGAACCTCTGATTGTTTTGTATATATTCACTTTCACTTCACTTTGCGCCATCCCTTGCTGACTTCACTTTGTGCCCGCACATTTGCAGTTGAGCGGGCACATCAGACATTGGGACCTCGTCCAGCATCAGGCGCAACTCTGAGACTGATTATTGCCAGAATTCTTAACTTTCAGGACTGGGATGTTGCACTCCGACTGTCCCGGGAATGCTGTTCCCTCACCTACCAGGGATCAAACATTGCAATGTTCCCAGATTTCACTCCAGTTGTGCAGGAAGCTCACCGCAAATATGTAGACGTCAAGCACGCCCTTCAAAAAGGGAATGCTAAATATGCCATGTTATACCGGGCCCGACTTCGCATCCAGATTGGTGGAAAGGCACATGTCTTCGATACCCCTGAGGACGCAGCAAAGTTCTGGAAGCGGTGCCAGAATGCAGACAGGCCTCATGGACATGATGGTAACTGAGATCCTGACTCCTGAGCGACTGGAAGAGGCCTTGTGACCTGAGACGTGTTTGTTGCTTTTCACTGTTGAAATCCAAGTACAATCACCTGACAATCCTGATTTGTGGCTGATCAGAAACATTATACATGATCTGTAAACCATGGGAACTCCTTGCAGTACTTCCACCGCAGATCACCGTTAACTGCGCTATAACTACAAAAAATGCGGTAACGAATTAATGGACTACGTTTATTATGCATGTGACTGCTCCAATGGAGTGTTGCCTACCCCCCCAGGATGTCTTTCTGTTATCTTCTTATCCTTCCTCTTCTTCTTTCTTTTCCTCTCCCTCTCCCCCTTCTCTGTTACACTTCCTTTGGGATTCACCGGGTGCTTTCTTATGCGTATCCAATTTGGGTGGGGGATGAGGGTAGGGTTGTTTATTGTTGGTTATTGTTCTTTTCTTTGTTGGTATGGAGCGATACTCCTTCATATTATTACTGATAAAACTCGTATTTATTTGCATGATGTAATGCAGTGTTAAGTGCTGATTAGATGACTTCTCAGGGAGAACGCAGCTTCTGTCTGCGTCTTTGCTGCCTATCTTGGAATGTTAGACTGTTGAATCCCAAGGAAGAACACCAGTTCCTGGCTTACATGGCCAGACATACTATTCAAATAGCTTTCCTTCAGGAGACACATAATGTTCCACTCCCTATACATGGGTCTGCGGCGTCTTGGGGCACCCGCCATTTCTTCTCCAGCTATAGCTCATACTCACATGAGGTATGCATGCTGATCCACCGATCTCTCCCCTTCCAGGTCTCGGAAGTTGAGACTGGCGACGAGGGCAGGTAGATATTAGTACTGGGTACACAAGGGGGTGAACCCCTTCTACTAATCAATGTATATGCACCAAACGTAGATGTTAGACCTGTCAGCCCTAGGGTGCTCTTTCCCTGAGTTTTTGCCCTTGCCTCATTTTTTCTACCCTCTTTTTCGTTGGCCTTAGGTCTCCGAGCGCCTTTCCATTGCTAATCAATGTTAAGGTGCAGGTGCTCTCTTCCCCCAATGTGGCTGCCACAGGCCCCTGCTACTGCGGAG
Organism: Triturus cristatus; assembly: GCF_964204655.1. NCBI lineage: Eukaryota > Metazoa > Chordata > Amphibia > Caudata > Salamandridae > Triturus > Triturus cristatus. The sequence continues at coordinate 1,149,968,907 of NC_140583.1, read as the reverse complement.
TGGCCTTTTTAGTAGCACCCTAGCTACCAGGAGCTGGCTGGGACCCTACAACATTGTTGCGACACCAGCCCGCCTTTTTCTCCCATAGCTAGAGTGGGGAAGCTCCTGGAACCTGCTGGAACCTTCTAGAACAATGGTGGGGTTTACTTTTGCCGCCTTAGAGAGTGGTCACCTGACCTAGGGATACTTAAGGCAAGGAGGGAAACTTTTCAGTCAGTTGGGGTGATGCAGACCTGGGGGAACCTACGCAGGAGTTTTAGGCGGTAGGGCCTAGTCAGGGACCTATACCACTGGAAGTGACAGGGCTTAGGTGCTGCCTTTTAAGTTGAGTGAGGGATCCTGAACTAGCCCACTGATCTGGCCCAGCGGGAGGGGAACCCAGGGACGACCTGCAAAGCCTGACTAGAAACTCTCTTCAGTCACCAACTCAAACTACCCCCCCCCCCTCAAGAAACTAACCCCCCAAGGGCGCAGGAATCAACAAGCGCCGAAGAACTTGTAACTGCACCACAGAACTGCTGGGGGATCAGCCAGGTAACCGCGCTGTGACACCCCCCCCTCCGCGCTCCCTGGCCCCACCTGGCCCCACCTGGGATTCACCCCATCCTTCACCGGATCACCCCCGTCGTGTGGCCTGCCCCTCTGGCCTGTCCGGACTGTAGCTGGCGCGCTGCCCGTGCTGGGCACAAGGGAATCCTGGGCCCCAAAGCGCCACCCCCAAAGCAGCCCTGGGCCTAGAAGCCCTCACCCCCGCCGGGGTGCTGCACTGAGGCTCACCTTCCGGGGCCCTCTGCCAAATCCGGGGCCCCGCTGACACCAGCGCGCACGGAACCCGCTTCCCCGGTGGGGGATTCACCAATCACCGCTCCTGTGGCGGCCCTCAGCAAGGAGAGGGGCGCCGGACTCCCGTGAAGGCCCTGCTAGGCCCGAGCAATCCCGTGAAGGCCTCGTTAGGCCGGAGCAATTCCCGTGGAGGCCACGTTAGTCCGAGGCCGAAGACTCGCATCACCTGACGGGGGTGGTCTCCCGAGCGCCGCCCCCGCCGCTGCCTCATTGGTCCCAGCGAACGCGCCCCCACAGGCCACGCTGCCATTGGCGGCTGTGGCCGCGCCCCCGCGAGGCCCGCTCTGCTCCACAGTGATCCTCCCGAGACCCGATCGACCCGGACATCACCGGGGGTCCTACGCAGCCGGCGGAAGGGGGCTCGAAGGAAAGGGAGTCCCCGCCCGGCCGCGGTTCTACGCAAGGGCCGTCGAGGCCGAAGAACAAGGTAACCCCTGGGGAGGAGGGCGGAAGGCCGGAGAGAGGCCCGGGACCCGCCCCTCCCCAGGGACGTTTCTTATTCAGGCCGGTGGGCCCCATTGACCTAAAGAAAGGGGGAACTAAATCGGCCATGGCCGGCCCCCTCAACCCCGCCCTGTGAAGGGCTAAGTGAGTACCTCACAGGAGGAATGAATTGGGCCTGAGGAGAGCCTGGGTAACCCCCCACCGAGGGCCTCATACCGACTGCATTGCGGATAATTGCCTCCACAGCCAAGGCGGATACTGTAGGGGATGGATGCGTTCAAGGCCCCACTGAAATGCTCTGATCAAATGTTATGGTTAGCGCTTTGCTTCAATGCCATGTTGGATGCTTTAATGAATTGCTATGTGCAGCGCTCTGCTTAAAATGCCATGTTGGATGCTTTAATGAATTGCTATGTGCTGCGCTCTGCTTAATAATGCCATGTTGGATGCTTTAATGAATTGCTATGTGCAGCGCTCTGCTTAAAATGCCATGTTGGATGCTTTAACGAATTGCTATGTGCAGCGCTCTGCTTATAATGCCATGTGTGACGGTTTAATGAACTGCCAAACCTATTTCCAATGGAATGCTTTGAGAACCTAATATTGATCTAGATAAAGCTGCTTGGTTTTATGCAACCTACTGGTGTGGTGTCAATCATTGCGTGCGTTTCCTGTCTCAGTGGATGTGTGTGCTGTATGGTCACTTCACACGTAAGCCTTTGGGTGCCTACCTGCTCGCGCCACGCTACCCCCATAGGGCCTGGTGACCCCCGGTCCTACAGTAGACACCACCAGAATTATTTCCCAAACTTGCGGCACAGATTGATTGCTTTGACGTTGGTAACATTCTCCTGGGAGGCAACTTCAATCTTACATTAGACCCCACCACAGACACCACCGGCCCAGGCCGTATCAGGAAGCCACATGCAACATTGGGCCTCTCTTGGTCCCGGATCGACCACTGGTACCTAACGCCGCAACTTCTATTAGAGGTCCAGATGATTGACTATATGCCCCGCACATTGTCTGATCATGCCCCCACGCATCTCGTGCTCGATTTCCCCACAATCCCCAAACATCGGCCGTTATGGAGGTTCCCCGCTTCTGTTCTGCTCGATTCAGTTTTCCATATAGGGGATACTTCCTGCTAAATGAAGGGTCCATATTCTCACAAGCCGTATTGTGGGATGCCTTCAATGCATATATATGGGAGGTCTGTCTCTCGAAGCACACTTCGATCCATTCGAAGAGACTTGGAGAGAGTAGATGGGAGACTCAAGGATATAAACACTGCTGCACAGACCACTTCTTCGCCGGTATCGCTACACGACCGCACAACTCTGCTGTCTGAATTTACCGACTTGGCTGCCTGTGAGGTAAAATATCTAGGTTAATACGCGATGGCCCGAGTGTATGGGGAGGGCGAGAGGCCAGGTAGGACACTCGCCCAATTGCTTCAGCCTCAATACCAATCGGCATACATAACACACCAAGATACCGACACGGGCACTACACTGACAAGAGGATCTGATATCACTGCTGGTTTCTTGAATTATTATATTCACTTTCAAACAGGTGTACACCTCCAGGCAGTCGTCTACACAGGCTGAAGTGGCGAAGCTGCTGGTTACCTTGCCGCTGCCTGTTTTGAAGGCCTTGAGGCAGCTCTGACAGCCGAAGAGATATCTAAGCGTATTGGTTCTTTACAGTCCGGAAAGGCTATGGGTCCAAGTGGCCTTCCAATCGAATTGTTTAAATCAAATGCCAGTATGATTGCCCCATTCCTGGTAAGAATGTATGAAGAAAGTGCGAATCAGGGTATTCTACCTGAAGCACAGCGTTTAGCCAATATTGTAGTAATTCATAAAAAGGGGAAGCCCCCTGAGAAATGCAGCTCCTATCGGCCTATCTCTTTACTGGACCCCGAAGTTAAGATCCTAGCTAAGCTTCTGGCTCGGCGTCTCTCCCCAAGCCTTCTCAAACTAATACATCGTGATCAATCCGGCTTTATGCCCACCAGGAATACTGCACTAAATCTCCACCGTTTGTGTGGGGTATTGGGTATGGCCGCCACTATACAGGAGGATTCCATTATCATGTCTCTAGACGCTAAGATGGCCTTTGACATGATTGAATGGCCGTTTCTCTTTGCTGTACTTGAGCGATATGGTTTTGGTGCCCGATTCTTGCCCTGGGTGCGTCTTCTCTACTGTGACCCCCTGGCTAGGATTTCAGTAAATGGAGATCGATATGCGTCTTTTGATTTGGTGAAAGGTACGAGACAGGGCTGCCCACTTTTGCCCCTGCTCTTCGCCCTGGCTCTGGAACCCTTGGCGATATGGATAAGGGGAGACCCGCTTCTTAGGGGTCTTAATTGGTCAGCTGAATGGCCTGACAAGATCTCCCTCTATGCCAATGATATTCTGCTATATTTGGCTAGGCCTCCCTTTTCACTTAGACGGGTGCTCCATATCGTTGCGCTTTTTCAAAAATATTCCGGATACACTATTAGCTGGGATAAATCCCTGATCTATGTCTTGAGTGGTGATCCTCCGAGTTTACCGGCGGGATGTGATGCTCCAATAGTTACAGACTGCTTTCAATATTTAGGAATGTATATAATGCCGGACTCCTCCATATTTGATGAATGTAACCTACTGCCCCCCTTACATCGCCTTAAGGCAGATATGTCACTGTAAAACACTACCCCTCACACTTTTAGGTAGAGCAGCCCTCTACAAGATGATGGCGCTCCCACGTTTTTTGTATACCCTACAAAATACGCCATATTCAGTCCCAGTGAGATACTTCCAAGCAATCGACTCAGAGGTTAAAGCCCTGCTCTGGAACCAGGGCAACCCTTGTATTTCCCGTACAAAACTGACAGAGTTGGTACGATGGTGGCATTGCTCTACCCGATATCGGGTCTTATTAGTGGACCTCGCAACTAGTGGTTTTAAATTGCTGGGTCCACAGACCCATTTCTGATCCCGCTTACAGAATTGACAGGCAAAATATGCTCCATGGCACTTATCTCAGGGCTCTCTATGGGGGAGCACTATACTTACCCAGATTTACTCCTACGTCCTCCACGGTAGATCTCTGGCACAAAGCAACGCGTGCTTTGTGGTGGAAGGATAAAATAACACAAGTCACTCCATTACTAGATACAAACCGTCTGGGAATGTTGTCGAAGCAGCCAGGGTTTGATAAATGGGACCTTATCGGCATTTCAACACTTGGAAACATGTGGACTTACTGTAAAGTGCTTTCATTTAGTGATCTGCAAAGGGATTACAAATTACATGATCGAGAATCCTTCCGCTACCTCCAGGCCAGAAATGCATTATATAGCCATTCCTAAGGGTTTGGAAGTACCGGTTTCCTCGCCTCTGGAGGATAAATTGTTGGATGACTATCTCCCTGAGAAGGCCATCTCATTGACCTACCACAAAATCCTCAATCATACTCTAGATGCCTAGGAGAAAACACGTGCAAAGTGGGTTTACGACGTCGGGGACCTGGATGATGACGGCTGGAGAGATGCATTGGCCTCCCCCTGCAAAGTAGCGATACGATCACGATTTAGGCGAATACAACTCAAATTGCTGCACCGGACATATTACACTAGCACAGTTCTGGTAAAAATGGGTGTGTTGGGGTCCCCTAACTGTCCCCATGGGTGTGGCCGGGAGGGTACCTATATACATCAATGGTGGCACTGCCCCATCCTCCAGGAATACTGGAAAAAGATCATCGCTGGTATGTCTAGTATTTGTAACTCACCTATAGATGGATCCCCCGGATGTGTCTTCTAAACATCTGGGATGCCACGGATCTGTCACGATCTGAGATCTGGGTTACTTTGGGCTGTATAGTTGCAAAGCGCAACATAGCTAGATCATGGAGGGGAGGAATTCAGTTACAATACAAGGATTGGGTGGCAGGCAGATAGGGTGGTATATGAAAGTAGGGGTTGTCCACAAAAGTGGACTAAAATCTGGGGCCCTTGGAATGAAAGTAGAGATCTTTTGTGTACTCCTGTTATTCCCACCTTCCTCCCTTGTGGTAGCCGATGAAGATAACTAACGTTAATGTGGAACAATGATACCTGCCTTTTGTGCGATTACCCAACGCCTATACATATATCTACACTACATATTGTCTTTATTGGAAGCCTAGATGCAATGTACTGTTCTGTTTCTTTTTGTGTTTTTTTTGTGGGGTTTGTATGTTTTGTGTATTATTTGGAATAAAAAGATCTCAAAGACAAAAATGTAATGGGATGACCATCCACGTCGGCTTCTACGTATGGTCCACTCTGGTCTACCTCTGAGATTGCTCAAAGAGTACAGTCTTCCTCCCCCCTCAGGCACCGTCATAAGGATGGATCAAACCCATCCAGAGTTTCCATTAAGGGAATCTGATACGTTTGGCTGCCCTGCGAGATTCTCAGGGGCTGAGGCACTTGTTGGTTTTGCTTCCCTCTTGCATCTAGTGATCTCTACCCAGTTCCTGTCGCTAACTGATATACCCCATCTTCCACCTGCATGAGTTCTCCCTCCTGCACTTGATTCGCAGGGGTTAAGGTGACACTCGTGCTTCCAATGGCTGATCCTGTAACAAAATGACAGGCTGTGGTCTTCTTCAGGGTTGCAACATCCATCCCTGTCTTAGGATCTATGGATCTATGGGGACACCTCTTTCTCTTACCTGTCCCGTCGATCCTGCGACTGATGTTACTTGGATACCTCCTGGGACATTTTCTTGGCCCCGAGCTACAGTTCCCATCATTGCCTGCACCTGTACTTCCTTTTGGAAATTTTGCATTTGAACCAGCTTCAGTTTCTCCTTTATCTTCCTACACTTAGAGTCCACCTCATCACTGCAATACCTGAGGTACTGTAGTATTTCATTTATAGATTTGTTTTGCCAACAAATTAGGTGCTGTTTGATCATGATGCTGATCTATGGCCTCAAGCCATTTACAAATTTGGATACATGTCTTTAGGGTTGAGTGTATCTAACCTACTCTTACTGCTTAAAGGCTTGCAACAATCTCTCATAGTAAGCATGTACTGACGCTTTAGGTTTGTGGGTTGTTCGATCTATCTTACCCAATCGATGCCTTGTGGGGCTATTTCTGACTGCAACCATGTAATCATCTGATTGTATTTCTTCATGACCAAAGGCGAAGGACCATGGGTCCCTCTGGATCCGCAGCAGGCCACTCAATAGCTATCTTACATGCAGACCATAGATCACTAGGAACCACAAATTCGAACAAGGTATTTAAGTCAATCCACAACACTTTCGAGATTTTAACAAAGCGATCAACTTGCTTATAGTACTCCACAGGATTCTCCCTCAGCCTGGGGAAATCATTCATGAATGCAGCAAGATCGCCCTAACTCCAGGGAACATGCACATGCCCTTCGATAGGCACTTTCTGTGATGGATATGCCTTTATTCCCTGTCTTCCCCCTCCCTGAGGTGGTGTCTCTCTGTCTGTCACCTCTCTTATGCTCTTCTTCTTTAACCATTTCTCCTCCCACTTATCCAACATACTCCAGGCCCTTATTTCTATCACCAGCTCTCGGATGTGTGTCTTAAACCCAGTCACTCTCTTTTCCTCTAGCTTGGTCACTGTCAGTAAGTCTAGTATTTCCCTGTAGTATTTTTGTTCAAAACAAGTCTACGCCATACCTCTGAGCCAACTCCGACAGCTTCTCATGCACTTGTCTTTCCCTCCGGGGGGACATCCTTCGCTACAAACAACAGATCATCTAGCTCATAGGTCTATATTCTATCTACAGGTAGATTCCAACTGATGATTTAATCTACTTAAGCCTTCAGCCTCACCACATCCACTAGCCTCACCTTCATTGCATCCTTGGTGGCACCCGGCCTCGACGTTCTACTGTGACTCATCTTACTATCATTATGATCTCTCAAACAGAACTCCAAGTCTGCTACATCTAGGACATGTTGGTTTCGAGAGGCTCTCTGACTTGTGCTTGCTTCCAAACACGCACCACTTGGTCCTCTCACAGGAGTTTCTCACATCCGCAGATCTGAACTATTGCTTACTGTTAGAAATGGTATTTCTGGTTGGCTAGGGCTTGCGCCAAAGCCAGGCAGAAACCACCATTCTAGGCAGGGCTGGGGAGTTACACGCCAAAGATAACCCCTGCTCACCCCCTTGGTAGCTTGACACGAGCACTCAGGCTTATCCCGGAGGCAATGTGTAAAGCGTTTGCGCGCGCACCCAGCAACAACACCCAAGGCCCACCACAAAGGAAACTCCACACAAGGTTATATATAAAAATAGCCTTTGTATTATACCAAAACACATTAGATAATATACACACAATTTACACTGTGCCAACTGGCACTGGGCAGAATTTTACAAGGGACTATTTACACGGGACAGGGCCACATGGACCACTGTCAGAATCAGCACAAATCACCAATTGTACATGTAGAACATAACTGTAGCACAAATTATCACTGTAGAGCACAACCAGTAACTACTGGCGCAATAATGACCTCCGCGTCATCACACCAGAATCAGGTATAAAACCTATCCTGCATCCATCACAGGGGCATAAGCACATTATGCAATTTCTCATTGGTCTAACGCATTAGACCTAACCACCTAAGTATACCTACACTAGGGGCGTATATCGCACAGGGAAGTACAATCTCCCTAACATCACCCTAAAAAGGAAAAACAACCTCCTAGGCAGAAATCCTATCTAGAGGTATAAAACACAGGGTGCGCAAAACATGCTATACACAGTACATTTCCTAACACCCAATCCCATTAGCATGAATCACAAGAACACCTCCATCACATTAGGGTCCAGGTCGCACCAGAACCTAAACGTAGCAGCTGCCCACTACTTGCTGGGCAGCTGGGGACAAGAACAGGGCCTAAACGCTGCAGCTGGCACTAAGTGCTGCGCATCTGGGGGAGTAAAATGAGGCTTGGGCTCTCAATGACCCCTGAAACAATATCCAAAACGTTGGAGCCAACTAGGCTCTACACACACCATGTCCCCCAGTACTGTGGAGCGCACTGGCGCTCGAACTAATCATGCCAACACTCTGGAGCCCCCTGGGCTCTGAAAACATACACATGTCCCCAAGCGTTGGAGCCTTTCCTGGCTCAGAAACAATAATGCCCCCTTCGTTGGAGCCTCAGGGCTCTATAACAATTATGCCCCCTTGTTGGAGCGGCCCACTGCACACACGGGGCTGCTCTGACTCGGTGCCTCGCACCGAACACCCAGCCTGCTCCCTCGGTGGAGCGCGAGTGATGTGCAGCCCTGTCCCCTGCCCAGCCCTTACTCACCGGGCTCCGGCGCAGGGGACTCCTCTTCAGAAGGTGGCAGCGGGCGGCAGCACTTCTCATGTGCCGCGGGGCTTCCCTCGCAGATGGGAGCCTCGTGCTGCTCTCGCACTTCACCCAGGCCCCCTCCTGGGACCCGGGACTTGGTTGTGGAGCCCGCACGGCTCCGGGGGCATTTACCTCTTCCCCTGTCTCCGGGAGGCGGGGTGGGCTCCCGTCCTCCCTCCTGCCGTAAGCTCCGGGGCTGCAGCTTCCCCCGAAGATGGCCGCACTTGCGCTTCCGTCCCGTGGCCCCGCCCACAACCAGACGGGCCGCGGACTCAGCGGCAATTTTGGAATGCGGCTCTGGCCGCGGCGGTGAAACGCGGGGTGGGCTCCCGCATTAATTTAAATTAAAACGAACCAGGCAACATGCGGGGTGGGCACCCGCCATTAACGACCAAATAAGCGGGGTGGGCACCCGCGAAAGCACGATCACTGAGCGGGGTGGGCTCCCGCTCGGCAGCCATCACGGGGAATCCCTCCGGTGGGGGATTCCCTCTAAAGGGACGGGCAGGTAGAGAAGCACAGAGCTCTCCTTAGTAGACACGAGCCAGGTGCCTTCCAACATAAAGCAGGCGCTCACAGGGCGCAAGGAGGCTGGATAAAGTCTTGGAAGCATCCCGGGGGCAATGTAGGGCCCAGGGGCCAGCACACAGGGCCCTCCAGCAGGGAGGCAGCCCCCATGGCGGTCCCTCCTGGGCCCCACCAGCAGCAATCCCCCTCCTGTCAGGATCCACGCAAGAAGAAGCAACACAGCGCTCACCAGGCGCTAGGAATAAAGTCCTTGAAGTCCATCAGGCATCCAGGGGCTGGGCAGGGCCCAGGGAGGCAAGCCTTCCCCTGGGCCCCAGCAGCAGCACGCCCCTGGTAGATTCAAGTCAGAACAAGAACAAGAACATTTTGTAAGGGGTCACAGCCCCTTTTTATACACATTTTCTTTTGTGACACAGCACAGGGTGTAGGGCAGAACCAGTTACAACTGGTTCAGGAGCACTTGAGCACTTTGTTTTGCTCAGCTCCTCTCCTTCCTTTCACAGGACAGGCCAGGGCCATCAGTCGCACCACAGGGGGCGGAGCCAGCATTGTGTGGGGAAAGCCCAGCCCTATTCAGGTCCTAGGTGTACTCCTCCCACTCATCAACCTGCAGAGCTCTCCACCCACCACTGGGGCAGACCCACCCTGACTCCTGGAGCCAGGCTCACCAGCCAATCACACGCCAGGCAGTCACTGCACATTTATGCCAGCGTCTAGAAGTGGCACTTCTACACTAGCTACATGGATGCCGCACACATCATCGCGCATCATTTCATCACACGCGTCCGTACATACCAAACTCGCACCTGCACTCCCCATGCTTCAGGAACTACCAGGGACACATACATTCCCCCATGCATTCCTATGGGAGGGCAGGTCAGTCGCACTCAACCATACATAGAGCGCACGCGCTTTCGCCTAGAGGCCTAAAACCACTAGTACAACACAGGAAAAAGGCTAGGATACTGCAAAAAGTTCTAGGGGTGAACTTGTGTTCTGCTTGGGTTTTCGGATCAGATAGAACCCGCTCATCAGAGCCTCACTAACCCAGCCAGAACGTTACCCCCTCCCTAGAACCTATTTACAATCTTGCAACCACATATATCTATCACCTAAGGACAGGGGATTCCTACTATGCATACCAAGACCTCTTATAATCGGCGGCCTCGCGATCCCATACGGATCCAGACCTCTCTGCCCATACGACAGTATCACAAGTGGCGGCCTCGCGGTCCCATACGAACCCAGACCTCTCTACCCAGACGGCAGTCTCAGCACAGTCGGCGGCCTCGCGATCCCATACGGATCCAGACCTCTCTGCCCATACGTCAGTATCACAAGTGGCGGCCTCGCGGTCCCATACGAACCCAGACCTCTCTACCCAGACGGCAGTCTCAGCACAATCGGCGGCCTCGCGATCCCCTACGAATCCAGACCTCTCTGCCCATACGACAGTATCACAAGTGGCGGCCTCGCGGTCCCATACGAACCCAGACCTCTCTGCCCATACGACAGTATCACAAGTGGCGGCCTCGCGGTCCCATACGAACACAGACCTCTCTGCCTATACGACAGTATCACAAGTGGCGGCCTCGCGGTCCCATACGAACCCAGACCTCTCTACCTAGATGGCAGTCTCAGCACAATCGGCGGCCTCGCGATCCCCTACGAATCCAGACCTCTCTACCTAGACGGCGGTCTCATACGACAGTTCATCCTATGATCACCATAACATACAAAAAGGGAATCAGTCTCACTATTCATCAGATCACACAAGGATTGCCAGTTCGAGCATAGCCTGTTCTCAGGTTCGAGGGGCTCCTCTTTCCCTTATTCAGTTACCACTTACCTGATCAGGGTTAACATCTGTTCATGTAGCCGCAGCTGACTAGAAGAATAGGCTACCCTCTTATACAAGAACACGCAGCACATGTTGGTTCACTACAAACTGGATACTTTATTACTCATTACGTACACAATCACATAACATTACGATATAACACATAACCTGCAAAGAAAAGTGAAAGATTAAGTTGTACACTCTAATAAGAAAGGGTCGACATCACCTTAGTAGTATGTAGCCTGCACTCAGTGGTCATCTAGGTTCCCTTCTCGTCTGTGCCTCGGCTCGCCTGGAATCACCCTTCTCCGAGTCACTGGGACCTCTTCCTTATCGGCTACTCTCTCCTCTCTGGCTATTCTGCTAGGAAAGCATCTGTCTCTCGGTTCTTCTCCACCTTCAAGATGGCGTCTGTCTTCCCTGGAATAAGTAGTAGCTTTACTGCTAACGGCTAGATGCCGCCTACGGACTGAACATGTAACTGCCTCAGACTTTCACTAATATAGAGGTGCATTTCCTCATGGAAAATTCCGGCCCGTAACCTGCCGCCCACCAAATTCTTGTACCTCCCCGTACCAAGGACACGTTCCCAGCCGGCCGGCCTGATGTAGTGTCTTCGGCATGAAGAAAAATACAATCCTTCGATAAGGGCCGGCCTGAACCGGTTCTCTCCAAGCGAATAACACCTCATAACTAAAACATTACTTTTGACCTAGAAGCATCCCAAGCTGCCGGAGCAGAAAGAAAGATGGAGTCTCTCCCGTTTGAGGCCTACCAGGCCTGAATTCAGCACAGCTCCATGAAATACCCTCACTACAGGACAGGTTATCCCTAATACTAACGAATCTATCCCCTAGGCTATGTGTGCAAGCCCTGATCTATGGGGAAGAGCACAGAATCATGTCGAAGTGCCTAGTAAATAGGCTCCATTCACTACTCTAACCCTTAGGCTTGAATGGTAAGAGACTGAAGTCACATTCAATCATTGTGCCTCACAAGAAGGCCGGGAAAATCGAGCAGAACATTTCACCCTTGACTTCAGTCTATTATACATTCATTAAACAGAACTAATATCTGTGGAAGAATAATATGAAACAAGACTAACTGATCTATGTCTAGTACCAGGTGTGCAGAATTGAAGTAGTGAAGGAATACACTGAATAAAGCAACAGATAGAAATCAAAATGCCGATAGCAATCAGAATACCTCCTAATATTTGACGTAACAAATGCAAATCAGGTAACCAATTAAAGAGCCAGTCAAACCAGCCCTGGTCAATGTGTTTTCTAACTTCTTCTGTCAAGTCATGTAATTTATCAATGTGAACCTGAATAGATTTTGTATGATCCGACAAGTTAAAACAACAAAGACCCTCAAAATCAGAACAATCGTGTCCATGTTTAAGCAAAAGATAATCAATGGCCGCTCGATTTTGCAAGATAGCCCTTCGTTCACCCTGGGCGTCTAATAGCATGTCAGACAGGATTGTAGAAGTATGATTGATGGATTTTACCATCCAGCAGGCCATTTTCCCAATAGATTTGGCATTATAAACTGCCAAAGCAGGAACACCAACAATTGAAACAGCCAGGCTAAGGTATTCAGCACAATCCTCCTGTAACCTCACTGTATCTCGAATCACACGAGAGTTGGCATTCGGATGTGATGAGAACATTAATAAGCTCAGTCTAGTAATGGCACAAGGGCCTCCAGAAATATTTGCGGGGTATATGGCCAGGAAGTATTACCACATGAGAAAAGCCATCCGGCAGGTAGTAACATCGTGCGATAGTGACTGGGGGTAACTACCATACTCTTGCAAGTCATGTTATTCTGAACAGAAGTACATGTTTTCGGTGTCCTTTGAAGGCACAAAGTTCGTTCATGAGCGGTGAATGAAGTGGCACCTTTCAATTTTAAACGCATACATTCAGAAATCGCACTAGGATCACAAGTAAGGAAAAAACATAAATCACCTTGTGTGATATTATAGGTAACTATTTGGGACTGGACGGGCGGTATCGGGTCTGACAGTACAGTACACAAGGGGCAATACTCATGGGCAGCGAAATCGCCCAGAAGAACATTGGGGCGAGCATTTGATAGATTAAAAATATGAGTCAAAGTCTCCAATGAGGCAGGGACAGCAACTAAACAAGTTACCAAGATATCCGTCACCGATCTCATCGGTGTCAAGCAGAAATGAGGGGTTTTAGTCACTTGCTTGGCCAGTGTAATCCAAAAGTTCGGCGACGAATCCCACGCAGCGAAGGAACGCGACAGTCAGGTTCTCAACTCAGCCCGGGTTGATGGGATCCCTCCTCTCTCGTCGTACCAGCCCAAAAGGAGTCCAATGCCGACACATCCTGCAGCAACAGTTCAAAGAATGATCTGAAAGAGAATCAAATACAGGCATTATTCATTCTCGTAAGTAACATTTGTCAGCCGGGACTGCTTCCCAGCTATCTTTCCCTGGTCTCATAACTAAAATGGTGTTGTCTTGACCGGTTGCAATCACTTCTGCTTGTTCAGGGGGATTCTTAGGCGACTGCACCCAAACTCTGGCCCCAGGATTATCTGTGGAGCCAAAACCTTTCTGGCCTCGTACAGTTAGCAACGTTGGGGCAGTGCCTTTTGTCATCTCACCACTGAAGACAGGCATTATTAGCAATTGAGCCACTCGGTCAGTTTTATGTATCAGTAAGTCAACCTCACTGCTATTCAGCAGGAGCACCTTAATCTCTCCCTGATAATCACTATCAATGATTCCTCCAAGCACCTGAATGCCTTTTACAGCCAGCCCCGATCTAGGGGCGATTAATCCGAAATTTCCAGTTGGTATATGAACACCAACACCGGTTTCAATGATGACTCGATCTTTACCTTTTATAATGGTGTCATCCATGGCATGCAAGTCTAAACCTGCTGACCCTGGGGTCGCTCTACATGGAGCCAAAGCTCCGGGAGTAATCTCCCAGTACATCACAGTTTCTCTGATCTCATTGGGTTTAGCATTAACATTCGGAGGAAACAAACGCATAAGTGGGGATTCAGCATTTAGAAAAGGACGGTTATTCAAAATCAATAGCGCTTGAGGCAAAAAATCTCGCCAATTCTTATACTTGTCATCTGTTAATTTGCGCAATTGGTCTTTCAGCAGGCCATTCAACCTCTCCACAAGACCCGAGGCCTGTGGATAATATGGTATATGAAACACCCATTCAATATTGTTTTCCACACAGAATTCCTGTACCAATCTTCCACGAAAATGGGATGCATTATCAGATTGAATTTGGAATGGCACACCATAATACATCATAATCAATTCCAATGTTTTAATAGTATTCAATTGGGTAGCTTGCTTACAGGGAAGGGCCACCAACAGGCCACTGTATGTATCAACAATGGTGCAAACATATTGACAATTCCTACTCATAGGAAGTGGACCAATGTAATCAATCTGCCAAATTTGAGCGGGCAATTTCCCGCGATGTAAATGACCTTTAACAATTTGGGGCACTTTGCGCTGCCTGATATGCTGACAAATGGGACAATGTAGAATAACATTTTTAATTAAATCTAGGGGAATATAAATTCCTCGATCAGCAGCCCACCTGCTAGTGGCTTTCTCTCCAAAGTGTCCTGCTTTCTGGTGGGCCCATTTCGCCAGTCCCGCAATATCAGAATCTTGCGTGTCCACCACTGCCTCAGCAATTTTAGATTTCTCATCTGCAATATTATGAAAGAATTTGTCAAGAGAGTCTATCGGGGTATGAGCATCCATATGGAAGATTGTAACAGTACTCTGTGGGAGCATTTCCCAAATCTCCTGCCATCATTCTTTTCCCCACAGTTCTTTTGAATGGATTTTCCAACTATGGGAATGCCAAGTCGGTAACCAAACTGCCAGTCCATTGGCAGTAGACCAAGAGTCGGTAAAAATATGACATGTGCCAGGTAACTCTTGTTTCAGAACTTGATAAACAGCATAGAGTTCAGCAAATTGACTGCTCTTACCCTCACCAGTTGTGCTCAGCAATTTTTGTGTGATCGGATTATAGGACACTGCCTTCCAATGCCGTTTCGTCCCTATGAACCTTGCTGAACCATCCGTAAACCAGACATGGTTTCTGTCCTCTGCGGACAAATCATCAAAAGGTTTACCCCACTTAACAGGAGACTCCTGTACTAAAGGTACGGAACATTCACTCTCAGTCTCAGTTGATGGCGCCCGTGCCACCTGCTCATGCAAAGATGCAACTCCTTTTTGTCCCACACGTGCCCTGTCTTGTATATACCATTTCCATTTAATCACACTCGCCTCTTGAGCGTGTCCAATTCGGTGAGTTTTCGGCGAACTCATAACCCACTGCATGATAGGAATCTCAGGTCGCAAAACTATATCATGTCCCAAAGTCAATTGCTCGGTATCCACCAGAGCCCAATAACATGCAAGTAACTGTTTCTCAAAAGGTGTATAACGCTCACCAGCATCAGGTAACTTTTTGGTCCAGAAACCTAACGGTACTCTACTCCTGCCTTGTTTCTGCCACAAACTCCAATTCGCATAAAGGCCTTGTACAGACACATTCAAATCCACCTCACCATCACATACAGGCCATAAATCCAGAGCATGCTGAATTGCTTCTTTTGCCAGACTGAACGCATCTTGCTGTGGTTTCCCCCATTCAAATGCATTCTTTTTACGAGTGACCTGGTACAAAGGGGCCAATATTTGACTCAAATGAGGAATATGCTGGCGCCAAAAGCCAAATAAACCAATGAAGCTTTGGGCTTCTTTCCTATTCCTCGGAACTGCAAAATCAAGAATTTTCTGTTTAACCTGAGGGATCACTTCTCGGTGCCCTTCATGCCAATTAATACCCAAAAATTTCACAGCCTGGGACGGACCTTGTAATTTATCCGGGTTGATTTCCCAACCTTTCTCACGCAGGCACTCAATGACTCTATCCAATTGGGTCTGAACTTCCTCTTGTGATTCGCCTTGGATCAAAATATCATCAATATAGTGACATATCTGAATTTGCGGATGAACCGGTACCTCAGCCAGATGCTCTGCCACCAGCCGGTGACATATCGTAGGACTATGCACATAGCCCTGGGGAAGACTTCTAAACGTCATCTGACGCCCGTTCCACGTAAAACTGAATTGTTCCTGACACTCAGGGGCAATCGGAATCGAAAAGAAAGCATTAGCAATATCAATGGACGCATACCATGTACCTGGATGTTTTTGGATTCTTTCAATTAGGGTAATAACATCCGGTACTGCAACAGTCAAAGAGGGTGTGTGTCTATTCAATTCTCGATAATCAACAGTCATGCGCCAAGAATTATCACTCTTACGTACAGGCCAAACAGGATTATTCCAAGCAGAAGTAACTGGGGTTATAACTCCTGCATCCACCAACTCCTGAATAGTGGTACTAATCTCTTCATGACCACCTGGAATACGATACTGCTTCTGACGAACCACTTTTGTCGCCTGGGGAACTTTTATGGGGGGCATTCTTAAACGACCAACCCGTACAGGCCTGGACGATATATAATGTTTAGTTCCAAATTGGTAACATCCATCATCTAAGTGCAAAGTCATTCCTTTCAAAATATCAATTCCAATTATGAATTCTAAGAGTGGCACCACTAATACAGAGTATTCTTTTCTAGGAATTCTACCTATTCTCATTTCAAGTAAAGTTTGAACTGCGGGAGTTTCCTTTCCACCTAATCCGGTAATTGTAAAAGGCTGACCTTTAAACTTCTTTGATTTTCCATGAATAAGAGTGGCCTCCGCTCCTGTATCTACCAATGCTCGGGCCCTTTGGATATTACGATGTCTCCAATAAATATCAATATCTACATAGGGTCTATTATCTCTGTGAGCCCATCTGTGTACTGGAGCTTGACCTATTTCCTAGTCCTTTTTACTGTGTTCTGTGTACCAGGATAAATCAGGATAAAGACTCTCACGTTTCCCAGGTATCGATACCTCCTGTTCATATCCATCTCCATTACGAAATGGATTACTGTTCCCTGCATTGTACTGCGGGTTTCGATCGGCCAATATGTGTCGATCCTCTCTCCTTCTCAACTCAGGGGATTGATCCCTATCATCTCTACGTCTGCTGTTAACATAATCATCTCTCCCCCTCTCTCTTTCCCCCTCTCTCTCCCTGTCTCTCTCACGACGGGGGGACAAATCACGTACATAACGTCGATCATCACGACGATCAGAGCGCCCACGGCGGTCGTCATCACCGCTACCGTCAGAAAAACCACGATCACACTCAGTCGTCCGAACACGCCGGGCACCCTCCTTTCGATCCAAGCCACGTTTGCGAAACATTTCCCACAAACGAGAAGTAGTCTCACCATCAATGTCCTCCTTCCGCACACCATCGGCCATAAGACCAAAAAACATATCACGTCTAGTAAGTTTATTGTCACCAGGAGTACGAGTGTCAGGCCGGGACTGCCGTTCAGGTTTAAACCACTCACCCAACTCACCGAGTTGGCGTACCGATTCCAGCACCACAGATAACATGTTACCAGTCTGATTAATCAATAAAGTCATCATGACCTGCTTATAAGCAACAGGGGAAGAACGAATAATACGATTCCGCACAGAAGATGTCAAGAAACCATCAAGCAACCTGTCAGCAGTATTAAGAAAAATTGCCGTTTTCATCACCTCCTCTTTGAGACGTTGCGCAGCATCGCGCAAAGTATACCACGGTTTGTCATTCAGAGGCCAGTCAGACTCAGTAGGATATTTTTGATTACAACCCTCAGTCGCCAATTGAAGCAAAGAAATTTGACCACCAGCATTAAAGTTACGAAAATGATCCTGTACAGTAGAATCCGAACTCAAGGAACAAAACTTCAAACAATCGCCAGCATCCAGCATAATGCCAGCAGCGCCCAGTTCATAAAGGCGCACCATCCATGTGAGTAAGGGCTCACCAGCTCGCTGCCGAAATCGCTGCAAAATATCACTAATTTCTTGTTGAGTAAAATCCTCCAAAGAGTCTAAAGCAATACCATTCGGAGCACCGGGAGCCTGCTGCACTTTCCGCCGAAAAACTGGATGCACCGAGACCGCGGGACGAGCATCACAAGGAGCTCGACCAGTACACGTAGAGGAACAATCAGTGGAAGAAGCATCGACCCCGCTCGAAGGACGAGCGCAATCACGGGGTGCACCATCAGAGGCGCAAGAAGCAGATTTACAAGCACGGCCGGAGCGAGAGGACTCGCGCTTGGCAGACTCCTCACCCGAGGAAGGAGAATCACTCGAGTTCCAGATATTACCATCCCATTCATCAGGATTCCAATCCAGTCCGGCTTTCGCCACGACCAGACGCACTTTTCGCGTCGAAACCCGACCACGCCGATTCTTGTATTTATAACGAGCAATTCGCACAGCCGCCCTTTCGGCAATAGTTTGGTACGTCTCAAGTTTGTCAGTAAGCAACTTATTTTGACACCGCAACAAAGTATGAGCATTCTGAATCTCAACAAAGTTCGCTTCCACATCCTTATGCGATTTCTGCAACTTCAACAACCTCTCATGCAGAATCCTGTACGCAGACAGAACAATCCAACCTCTGCGCCCCAAAACGGGAAGCTCATCACCCTTAGATACCGGCGCCTTCTGTAAACAAGTAATCACATTAGCCGGCTCCGCCAGCTCCAAGAAAGAATTCCAATTCTCACTCAAACCAGTAGAATCAGCCCACTCACGGGCTAAGGCTTCATAAGGCGTTGAATCCCAACCGGGAATATCAACGGGCAACTTAAAAGTAGATTTCGATTTTCTAGAAAACATCTCGGAAAAGAAAGAAAAAGAGAAAAAAGAAAAAGAAGAAAAAGAAAAGAAAACTACACACAATTATATACAAATAATATAGAAACGAAACCACGCACGCGCCGAAAGCAAACACGATACAACCACAACGCACACAGGTTTCGTAAACGGTTCGTGACGCCAAATGTTCTGCTTGGGTTTTCGGATCAGATAGAACCCGCTCATCAGAGCCTCACTAACCCAGCCAGAACGTTACCCCCTCCCTAGAACCTATTTACAATCCTGCAACCACATATATCTATCACCTAAGGACAGGGGATTCCTACTATGCATACCAAGACCTCTTATAATCGGCGGCCTCGCGATCCCATACGGATCCAGACCTCTCTGCCCATACGACAGTATCACAAGTGGCGGCCTCGCGGTCCCATACGAACCCAGACCTCTCTACCCAGACGGCAGTCTCAGCACAGTCGGCGGCCTCGCGATCCCATACGGATCCAGACCTCTCTGCCCATACGACAGTATCACAAGTGGCGGCCTCGCGGTCCCATACGAACCCAGACCTCTCTACCCAGACGGCAGTCTCAGCACAATCGGCGGCCTCGCGATCCCCTACGAATCCAGACCTCTCTGCCCATACGACAGTATCACAAGTGGCGGCCTCGCGGTCCCATACGAACCCAGACCTCTCTGCCCATACGACAGTATCACAAGTGGCGGCCTCGCGGTCCCATACGAACCCAGACCTCTCTGCCTATACGACAGTATCACAAGTGGCGGCCTCGCGGTCCCATACGAACCCAGACCTCTCTACCTAGACGGCAGTCTCAGCACAATCGGCGGCCTCGCGATCCCCTACGAATCCAGACCTCTCTACCTAGATGGCGGTCTCATACGACAGTTCATCCTATGATCACCATAACATACAAAAAGGGAATCAGTCTCACTATTCATCAGATCACACAAGGATTGCCAGTTCGAGCATAGCCTGTTCTCAGGTTCGAGGGGCTCCTCTTTCCCTTATTCAGTTACCACTTACCTGATCAGGGTTAACATCTGTTCATGTAGCCGCAGCTGACTAGAAGAATAGGCTACCCTCTTATACAAGAACACGCAGCACATGTTGGTTCACTACAAACTGGATACTTTATTACTCATTACGTACACAATCACATAACATTACGATATAACACATAACCTGCAAAGAAAAGTGAAAGATTAAGTTGTACACTCTAATAAGAAAGGGTCGACATCACCTTAGTAGTATGTAGCCTGCACTCAGTGGTCATCTAGGTTCCCTTCTCGTCTGTGCCTCGGCTCGCCTGGAATCACCCTTCTCCGAGTCACTGGGACCTCTTCCTTATCGGCTACTCTCTCCTCTCTGGCTATTCTGCTAGGAAAGCATCTGTCTCTCGGTTCTTCTCCACCTTCAAGATGGCGTCTGTCTTCCCTGGAATAAGTAGTAGCTTTACTGCTAACGGCTATATGCCGCCTACGGACTGAACATGTAACTGCCTCAGACTTTCACTAATATAGAGGTGCATTTCCTCATGGAAAATTCCGGCCCGTAACCTGCCGCCCACCAAATTCTTGTACCTCCCCGTACCAAGGACACGTTCCCAGCCGGCCGGCCTGATGTAGTGTCTTCGGCATGAAGAAAAATACAATCCTTCGATAAGGGCCGGCCTGAACCGGTTCTCTCCAAGCGAATAACACCTCATAACTAAAACATTACTTTTGACCTAGAAGCATCCCAAGCTGCCGGAGCAGAAAGAAAGATGGAGTCTCTCCCGTTTGAGGCCTACCAGGCCTGAATTCAGCACAGCTCCATGAAATACCCTCACTACAGGACAGGTTATCCCTAATACTAACGAATCTATCCCCTAGGCTATGTGTGCAAGCCCTGATCTATGGGGAAGAGCACAGAATCATGTCGAAGTGCCTAGTAAATAGGCTCCATTCACTACTCTAACCCTTAGGCTTGAATGGTAAGAGACTGAAGTCACATTCAATCATTGTGCCTCACAAGAAGGCCGGGAAAATCGAGCAGAACATCTTGCCAGAAGGGCCAAGTCCAACACTTACCATGGGTATAGACCTTATAGTACTGGAACCAATGCATACTCCAGAAGGGTTAGCGACAGCAGTTAAAGGGGTACTAGATTCCATAGGTATTAAGGAAGGGCAATTCCCATTTGTGCTCCCTGTTTTTCCCAGTCCAGTCCCTTCAGCCTGTATGGGTTGTCTCTGACTAAGGGTTCCCACTGACCTCAGGTTGTAAACAAGAACAACAAGACCAATGGTAGCCGGTACTGTAACAGCTTCCGGCAACCTTGAAGCAGCATTAACATCGTTCTGTTCCATACCTCCCAAGTCGGACACTCCTGTCCCCCATACTCCTGCTGATATCCTTCCCACGACTCCTGGATCAGGACCCATCTGAACTACTACACTTCCCACATTCTCAACACCTTCTGAGTTTCACCCCCCCTTCACCCGATTGTGGAATGTAAGGTGGAGGACGATCGGCTAACAACCCATCCAACAAGCTATCTTCATTGTCACTACTGTCACTTCCATTTGTCCATTTACTCCTGTCCGTGACTCGCCATCTCCTACCAGTACTGGGTACAATCTTTCTCCCTCAATGGTATCCACTCTGGATCTCTTAAGCTTCACATCCCACTGTGCGTCCTGATATGCCCTCACAGTTTTCCTCATTATCCCTTGATATTTCTTCTTCTGCTTAGCGTGAGCTGCTTGCATCCATTCATCTAATGCTTCAAGCTGTGTTGGTCTAGGCAAAGGTCACAGCGCAAACATTGCTCGTCTGAGCTGATTCAATATGGCCTTCCGAAAAAGAACCAAAGCAAGGAAATGACATTTCACCCTCCTTTTCAGAGATCTTATGCCGATTTTGGAGCCAAATTATAGTGTGAAGCCCAACTTTTGTCACCATATAGTGTGCTGGAGTATCCTCAGGTGGCACCTCTCTGCCCACTCGTTTAACAACCAATTCATCACCTCTGAAGAGATCCTGTAACACCCTAAAGCATCACATGATTCCAAAATGCAATTTTTGTTCAGTTGATTATGACAATCCAATCTTTTTCAACAACAACTTTCCAATGACTACCAACCAATAACAGCCCGGCGTTACACCAACCGTCCTATTGCAGCGTTGCACACTCTGACATCACTCTTTGCCCTTGCAGCAGCTCACCCTCCTTCACAATCTCTCAGTACGCATTCACTCACACAGTCATCTTAAATCAGTAATTGCCTGCCATCTATTAGGAACGATTGAATTCAAACCCTCAAAACATTCATACATAGTAATCCTCAGCTAGTGTGGATCACCCGAATCAGTATAATTAACCCCTGTACGCAAGGTCCTCTAGACGATATCTATACGTCCCATTCACACAAAGTTCCCTGTCTTGGGTGGAACTGCAGATGACTTCTCACAACAATTCCTCAATTCTTCGTTCAGACAATCACAATCTCTGTGTCTTCTACACCTATTAATATGCTGGAATCTTAGGCCACTTCAGGACCTGTTATTCAAATCTCAATCCTTGGACCACGTCCGGCCTGAAACCACATTCACATGACTCTCACTCCCAACTCTGCAAGACAGCACACAATCAAACCACTCCCACAATCTAACACCCCACATACACCCTATTAATACTCACTCCTCCTTCCGCCACTGATCTTGCCGCACCATCAAATTACGCCGGTCTTCACCAGATTCCGCCGCCTTCTATTCTCGATCATTGAACTCTAGTTCGGGGTTTTTTGGGGTTCTAAGTTCCATCTATTCTAGACTATTTCCAGGTTATCCCCTTACTTCGTGTGCGAACCATCCTACTCTGCTACCAACTTAAAGGGCCTGGCACATATGTTCTAGGCCGTTCTAGAGTCACACTCCGATGGTTCTTTTTTTGCAACACAAAAGTGTAAAGGGGAGAAAAGCAGCTAGGGAAACAATCAATTAGCCAATAATTCCTTTGGATACATAATAACCCACGGGCAAATACTTGAGGTTAGTTAGTTCATTACAAAGCCAAACTAAGTGAACATGGAGACCCCGCAAAACAAGGATAAATAAATACAAAGGAATTATCATGAATCTAAATCTGCGAAACCAGTTTATATGGTGCAGCATAAGCAACACAATTAATTCAAGAAGTTGGACACTGAAAATCTGGGAGCATGAGTCCAAATTTCGCTGCATCGACGGTTGATGAGTGAAAGCATTCAATCTATCCCTACTCTAATGCTAAGGTAACGTCCCTAAATAAGCATTTTCTGAAGGAAGGATTAAAGGTGTCAGCACGTGGAGTCTCCCTAAGAAGTCTCTCCATGACCAATGGGTCAAATAGCATAAAGCCACCAAAGACATAGCTCGTTCTAGGATACTCTCCCTCTGAAGGAAAGGAAGAAGTGGTGCACTATCTCTAATTCTAACAACCAGTTATCCACAGGTAGCATTCCCATGGTGCATTTCCTATCATGCCATCCACTCTGGGTACAGTCCAAAGTAGAGTCTTTATATGGTGATATGCAGTGGACATGAGCCTGGATAGCCCCCTGCCCTGCTTTCTTGTCTTGGTTTTAAAGGCAGGGAAGAAAAACAGTAGAAACTGTGAGTAGGCAATCCAAATAGACAACCACAGGAGGTGGCAGGTTAGTGCGTCTACTCTCCTTCTTCCTGAGTTGTTTTTCTTTGTGACGATATAGTGTTAACTCAATAGTAATGACTAGGAGGAAGATGTAGGACTTAGGGATAATGTATGCCTCTTTCTATATTCGGAATACATTTATTACTGATTAACCGATAGAAATAGGGGTCTCTAGATGGCAAGGGCTTGCACCTTTGTCCAAATAGGGACCCTTCTTCCTAGTCAGTGTAAGGGAGTTACACTCCTAAAATAACCCCTGCTCATCCCCTTGGTAGCTTGGCATGAGCAGTCAGGCTTAACTATGGGCAGTGTGTAAAGGATTTGCACATAACCAACAGTAATACAGTGTAAGCACTATAAACCACACCAGTTTAGAAAAATATCCAATATTTTTATATACTGAAGACCAAAACGATAAAAATCCCAATACAGTACTTAAACATCTTCAGTTATCAACATAACCTTGTAAAACAGTTCCTTGATGTCGATAGCTCCGTTCGGGGCTATCACGGCGTTGTGAACAAACAAATCCAAACAGTTCTGTCTGACCGCGGTGTCGCGGGCCAGCTAAGGCGTCGGGAAGACCTACAAACTACCTTTTAGAAATGCAGGGCGTCAATGACCTCTTGTTGAGTTTCCGAATACACGGCGTCCACAGGCGTCGGTTCCTGAGGGCGGTGCAGGATTCGTCGGGGCCCTCAAAGTCACACGCGTTGCAGATCGAACTCCTCTTTGTTGAAGTCAGGAGCACTGGCGTCGGCAGGCAGCGGCTAGGTGGCGGCATCAGATGGCCTTGTCAGTGAGACCAGGGTCACAGTGTGAGATGAAGGCGGTGCTCGTCGCTGTGATGGCAGGTCACGGTGCAAGAAGCAGCGCCGTCGTGGCTGCAGCACTGTCATCAGCTGACGAACTGGAGTCGATGGCACCGACGTCGGTAGGCCAAGGCTGCGCTGCGGGATGAGGGTGGTGCGTCGTGTAACTTTACGAGCGGTGCCCTCGAACCACGGTGCAAGCAGCAGTGTCGATTCCGCCGTGGAGCAGCGTCATCGGGGATACCAAGGCGTCGCCGTGAAGCGAGGCAGTGCGGAGTGCGGTGCCCACAGGTCGCGATGCGAGCAGCGGCTTGGTGGCGGAGTCAGCAGGTGTCGTTGCTGAGACTAGGGTCACGGTGCGGTGTTGCGGCAGTGCCCTCTGCGGTGCCTTCAGGACACAGAGTCAGCAACGGCGTCGTAGACGGCATCGAGCTTGAAGTCTTTGCTGTTCCTGAGACTTCTTGAACAGGGGGCAAGCTCTACCTCAAACCCTTGGAGAAACTCCCAAAAGTAGATTGCAGAAAATTCAGTCCAGTCCTTTCACTGCCCAAGACAGAAGCAGCCACTGCA
Source organism: Triturus cristatus (assembly GCF_964204655.1). Taxonomy (NCBI): domain Eukaryota; kingdom Metazoa; phylum Chordata; class Amphibia; order Caudata; family Salamandridae; genus Triturus; species Triturus cristatus. The sequence continues at coordinate 1,149,943,949 of NC_140583.1, read as the reverse complement.
GGCCAACACAGCAACGCACACAGCCAAGTGGTAGTTCCTCCTCACAGCTTCTCCAGCTCTTCTTCTTGGCAGTCTTCTTGATCCAAAGTAGTTCTTTGAAGTCTTTTCTATCCCTGTAACTTCCAAAAGGAGACAAGCTCTACTTCAAGCCCTTGGAGAAAACTCTAACAGCAGGATGATGAAAGCACAGTCCAGTCCTTTCCCTACCCAAGACAGAAGCAACCACTGCAGGCCAACCCCACAACACGCAGCATAGGGGCAGTACTCCTCCTCCAGCTTTCCCGGTCCTTCTTCCCGGCAGGTTCCTTAGTTCAGAAGTAATCTAATGTCTTGGGGTTTGGGCCCCAATATTAATACAAGCAAATCCTTTGTCCTCTGAAGGCAGAGGGGCCTGAAACTAGTTCAAACCAGTTTTGGGTGCATTCTGCCAGTGTGTACCTTCTTCCTTTGTCAGTGTGGGCCAGGGTCATCAGACACACCACAGGAGGTGGAGCCAGCATTGTGGAAGGCAGGCACAGCCCTTTTCAGACCCAGGTGCTACTCCTCCCACCCATCTACATGCAGATAGGTCTATTCACCCTGTGCTGACTCACCCTGTCTCCTGGAGTCTCCCTCAGCCCCTGATCCTCACAAACCAGACAGACAATACACAAGCTAGCAGAGACAGGCTGGATGGTTAGGCAAGAAAATACCTACTTTCTAAAAGTGGTATTTTCAAACACAGAATGTTAAAACCAACTTCACTAAAATGTGTATTTTATCATTCTGCGTTCAGACATACTAAACTCGAATTTTTAACATGTTCCCTGGGTCAGTTAGGATTATAGGATGTTATAATCAAACTGCCCATTCTGGCCTATGGGGAACAGGTAGCCTTGCAATAGTGAAAAACGGAGTAGGCTGTAATTCAATATCAGGACATGCCACACACACCAGGGCATGTCCTACCTTTCACATACAATGCACCCTGCCCACAGGGGTACCTTGGGCCTACCTTAGGGATGACTAACGTGTGGAAAAGGGAAGGTTTAGGGACTGGCAAGTGGGTGCACTTGCCAAGTCGACATGGCAGCCCCAGGTTGCACACAGGCTCTGCAATAGTAGGCCAGAGTTACACTTTACGGGCTGTTTGCGTGGTTGGCACAATCCAGTGCTGCAGCCCACCAACAGCATTTGATTTATAGGTCCTGGCACTCGCAGTGCACATTACTAGGGACTGACACATAAATCAAATAGGCCAATCGTGGAAACACCAATCCATAACACAGTTTACACAGAGAGCATATGCACTTTAGCACTGATTGGCAGTGGGAAAGTGCCCAGAGTCCTAAAACCAACACATGCAGGTCAGGAAAAAATAGGAGGGAAAAGCAAAAAGTATAGGAATAACCCTGTAAAAAGGGCCATTTCCAACACAACCCCCTTCCAGCCTAAAGCCAGGGTAGACCAATCCATACCTCGATGTACTTCCCTGCTTGGGGCGATAGAACATGGAACCTGGCCCGCAACAGCAGGGTTTCATTCCCGTTCTATGCCTTCCTGAACCTAGTTGGATCCCTCTATCCAAACTCTCAGGGCCCACCAAGCTGACCCATGGGGAACCCTTCTCCTCACCTGTGAACACCATCTGCGCAGCGTCTAAACTTACTGTACTCACAGATGTGTCCCAACAGGCCGACAGTGCCCACATGGCCAACACAGTGGTGTGGCCCAGTCCACCCCCGGGGTGTGACTCCTGTCCCCCTCCCAGGGGCAACTCTGTCCACCAGGACAGCAAGCCACAGTGGCTACCGACAGTTGTCAGTGGTTAGACCCAGGCCTTATGCCTCTCAGGGCTCTATAACCTGTGTGGCGTCAGAGAGTGGGGGGCGGTAGCCCCAGGTGGCTGGCACACTTTGTCCACTCTCCCTCTTGTCAGGTCAGGGATGACATCCTGGCACTGACCCACCAGCCCAGGGTCTGTACCCTGCGGCTGCACAGGAGACTGAGGTGGGCTCTCCCACACCCTGTCCTACTCCCTGGGGCTCTGTACCCTCCCACCTGGAGCAGTACCCCCTTCCAGAAATGTCAGGCCACCTGTGGCAGGTGTTCTGCACACTTCGCCCACCAGTTCAGGGGTGCTATCCTGCAACTGGTACATCAGCCCAGGGTCTGTATCCTGAGGCTGAGCAAGGGACTGGGGTGGACTCTGCCACCCCCCTTCCTCCTCCCTGGGGCTCCGTACCCTCCCACTTGGAGTGGTACCCCCTTCCAGAATTGTCATGCCACCTGTGGCAGGTGTTCTGCACAATTCACCCACCAGTTCAGGGGTGCTATCCTGCAACTGGTACACCAGCCCAGGGTCTGCACCCTAAGGCTGAACCAGAGACTGGGGTGGGCTCTCACACACCCGGCCCTCCTCCTTGGGGCCCTGTACCCTCCCACCTGGAGCAACACCACAGAAGACAAACTTGTAGGGGGACTGTTAGCAGTCACCCCTCCCTCCAGGTCAGGGGGGACACCCCAAACCTGGCCCTACAACCCAGGGTCTGTACCTTTAGGCTGGACCTGTGCCTGGCAACCCAGGACGTCCGGGGGACTACACCAACCCCCCCAAGGGAAACACACTCCTAATGAGTTGTGCGAGAGTCTGCCTGGTTCAGGTCTCCAGCCTTCTGTCCTGCTGACAGAGCATGAAGACCCCCAGGCCAGAAGTGGCCTTCTTAGGGTCAGTCCTGGGGTGCTCTGACCTCAGAGCTGGCAACCCCTGACCCACTGGTCCTCCCACTGGGGATGGCATCCCCCCTTACCCTTTTTTCTGGACTCATGCACCCTCCCAACTGGAGCAGTGCTGCCAGACACCAGAACCGGTGGAATGCTGGTTACAGCAGTCCCCCCCAGACACTAGGGGATCCCCTCAATGGGTGGCCTTTCAATACAGCCTAGGCTCCCCACCTGGTGTTCCCTCATGGAACCACCCAGGCTTTGGGACCGGGTTTCGAGCCCCTTGGGCCTCAGCCTCTTCCCACTCCTTCTCCGCGGAGACAGGACGTGAGTCCCTACACCCTTCCCATAACACCGGGACCAATCTGGACTACCACCAACCTTTCCCACCACCCTTGGTTGGTAAATACCTAAACCACTTCCTTCCGGGTCACCCCCAGATGCTTCTCCAGACCCACTGGAATCCACCAAAAGGTCTGTCTCCAGTGCAAGCTCCCTGGGGTTAGAGAACTCACACTCCACCGGGTGTTGGCATAGCTCTGGAAAACAGGGACTTACAATATGCTCTCCAACAATTGAATCACACAGCCTGTTAGATTTGGGGGTCTCTCGTTGGCACAGGTTGGTACTTGTGACAAATAGGGACCCTTGCCTCTAGTCAGGGTAAGGGGTACACTCCTACATTATCCCCTGCTCACGCCCTTGGTAGCTTGGCACGAGCAGACAGGCTTATCTCAGAGGCAGTGTGTAAAGCATTTGTGACTACATACAGTAATCCAGTAACAACACTACAAATGGACACCACACAGGCTTTATATAAAAAATAAGTATACTTTATATAGATTTACCACAAGACCATAAACGACAAAAATACACAATACTATTACTTTAAGATGGTAATTTTTAGCTTAGTTCAGTTCAGTTCTTAAGATGCGACACTTTGCGTCAATGTACCTTACGATGCGTTGCGCTTTCACGACAAGCAATGTTGCAGCGATGGAAATGTGGCAAAGTTCTGGTGCAAAGAAATAGAGACGTGAAGATCTTCCAGATGTGGCTCGCTTCTCCGGGGATGCGAGAAGTTCTCGGTTCGATGCGTGGACTGCAGCGGCGACACCCTTGTTCAGAAGTGCGACGGCAACAGCTTCAGCTGCGACACTCTTCTCCCAGTTTACGTGAAGCTTCCTCACAATGCGACAACTACAGCGGCGACATCCTTGTTCAGAAATGCGACGGCAGCAGCTCCGATGGCGGCGCGCTTCTCTTGGGTTGTGAGGCGCTTTCCTCGATGCGGTGCAATGCGACAGTTCCAGCAGCAACACCCTTGTTCAGAAGTGCGACGGCAGCAACAGCGACGGTGACATGCTTCTTCCTCGTTGCGAGACCCTTCTCTCGATGTGGTGCAGTGTGACAACTCCAGAGCCGACACCCTTGTTCAGAAGTGCGACTGCAGGCAGCAGCGACGGCGACACGCTTCCTCTTCGTTGCGAGACACTTCTCTCGATGCGGTGCAGTGCGACAACTCCAGCGGCGACACCCTTGTTCAGAAATGCGACAGCAGCAGCAGCGATGGCGACACGCTTCGGCTTCATTGAGTTGCGCTTCCAGCTCCTTGCGACCCGCAGTCCCTCAGAAGGCCCAAAATAGCAGCAGGCACTTTCACAGAATTCTGGGGAGCTGGGTTTTGAAGTCTGTTGTCCCTGAGACTTCAGCAGGAAGCAAGCTCTGTTCCAAGCCCTTGGAGATCCTTACAAGTTGAAATAAGCACACAAAGTCGCTTCTCCTCCCTTTGGCAGTCAGGCAAACCACTGCACGCCAATCCCCCAAGCAGCAATTCATCTTAGGGATAGTCTCTCTTCAGTTTCTTCACGTTCCGCTCCTCAGTAAAGGTTTCTTCTTGTTCCAAAAGTGATCTACATTCTTGGGATCAGGGTCCCACTACTTATACCCCAAAATCCTTTGTTCTCTGAGGGGAGAGGGGCCTTTGCCTGGTCCAAACCAGTTCTGGAGCACTCTGTTGACATGATTCCTTCTCTTCTTTCACAGTGCAGGGCAGAGACATCAGACGCACCACAGGGGGTGGAGCCAGACTGTGGGGGGCAGGCACAGTCCTTTTCAGGTCCCAGGTGCAACTCCTCCCTCCCATCTAGATGCAGATCTCTCTATTCACCACTGGGCGGACTCACCCTGTCTCCTGGAATACCCCAGCTCTGTCACTCAAACTCCAGAGAAGGCATACACAACCTAGCAGAGGCAGGCTTGGAAAGTTAGACAAGAAAATACCTACTTTCTAAAAGTGGTATTTTCAAACACAGAATGTTAAAACCAACTTCACTAAAAGGTGCATTTTATCATTCTGAGTTCAGGCATACTAAACTCGAATTTCTACCATGTTCCCTGAGTCAGTTAGGATTATAAAATGTAATAATCTAACTGACCATTCTGGCCTATGGAGAACAGGTAGCCTTGCAATAGTGAAAAACGAAAATGGATGTAATTCACTATTAGGACATGTCACAAACACCAGGGCTTGCCCTACCTTATACTTACAATGCACCCTGCCCTTGGGCCTACCATAGGGGTGTCTAATATGAAGAAAAGGGAAGGTTTAGGGACTGGGCAAGTGGGTGCACTTGCCCAGTCAGCATGACAGTACCAGACTGCACACAGGCTCTGAAATGGCAGACCTTAGACACCTTTTACAAGGCTGCTTCTGTGGGTGGCACAACCAGTGCTGCAAACCCACTAGCAGCATTTGGATTTACACGCCCTGGGCACACTCAGTGCACTGTACTAAGGTTTGACAAGTAAACCAAATCAGTCAATTATGGAATCACCAATTCAAACATCAATTTACAATAGGGAGAGCATATGCACTTTAGCACTGATCGGCAGCGGTAAAGTGCCCAGAGTCATAAAACAGCCAACAACAGGTCAGACAAAATACAGGAGGAAGGTAAAATGTTCAGGGATGACCCTTCAAAAAGGGCCAAGTCCAACACAGCCCCACACAGGTGTTAACCAAACTACCCTTCACCCAACCATCCAGTGCCTCAGAAAAGTACCCCACATCATTTTCACAAGACTGGTGAGACAGTGTCTGACTGTTGCTGTCTCTCAACCCATACTCTTCTGGCTGGTCTCCATACTCACTTACCAGGACTTCCATCGTGGGGGAACCCCTCTCCCTGCACCTCTCATCTAGAGTCAGTAGTGTCCCTCCCACTACCAGGAATATGATCCCCTGTGCCAGTTCCCCAATCCACCTCAGGGACTCTGCGCACCAGTGGAGTAACCTCACAATCCCAAACCCCCTGGTGTATGTCAACCCCCTCCTTGAAGCAGGGCCCCAAATCTGTGTATGCGTGTACCTCACCCTCAGTGCTGAACACTACATTTTTGCTGCCACCATCTGGGCTGGACAAAGCCCTACCAGCTTCCCAATCCAGCTCCAGCTCTCTCATTTTAAGCTCATGATCCAACATCATCTTCTTTTCCTCCATGGCTCTTCTTTCGTCTTCCATTTCCCTCTTCATCCGGAGCTTTTCCAACTCAAACTTCCTTGCTTCCCGCCTGTCCTCTAGCTCCTCTGGGGACAAGCTACTGCTGCCTTGCCTGGAGGGTTCCCCCCTCCCAAAAGCACATCCACCCTAGGAACATACTCCTCCGCCTCTCCACTGAGATCACCAGACTGCCCATTGGCATGTCTGGCTGCTACCCAGGCCCTCAGGGCCTTTTGTAGCTCATCCTTCCTGGTGAGGCCTCTGACCTGGACTTTCAGGTTCTTGCAAATCGCTTTCAATTCCTTTACCTTGTAGGATTCCAAGCTATCCTCCTCAAAGGCAATTTCCATTGATGCAATTGATGATGCTCTAGATTCAAGCATGTTGAAGTAGCAAGTTCAAACTGGCAAGATCAAAAAATAGGCCAAACAGAAAAAGAACCAGTATGTGGTACATAATGGTCTGCGATATGTTAGTAATGCAAACACAAGTCCTATCCTCACCGCTGACAACCATTGTTGGAAAAGGGGGTCTCTAGTTGGCAAGGGATTGCACCTTTGTCCAAATAGGGACCCTTCTTCCTAGTCAGGGTAAGGTAGTTACATTGCTAAAATAACCCCTTCTCACCCCCTTGGTAGCTTGGCACGAGCAGTCAGGCTTATCTTAGAGGCAGTGTGTAAAGCATTTGCACATAACCAACAGTAATACAGTGTAAGCACTACAAACGGACACCACAACAGTTTAGAAAAATATCCAATATTTTTATATACTTAAAAATCTTCAGCTATCAACATAACTTTGTAAAACAGTTCCTTGATGCCGATAGCTCCGTCCGGGGATATCACGGCGTCGTGAACAAACAAATACAAGCAGTTCTGGCTGACCGCAGCGTCGTGGGCCGGCTACGGCATCGGGAAGACCCTGCAAACAGTGCCTTTCAGAAATGCAGGGCATCGATGAACTCTTGCTGAGTTTCTGAACACACGGTGTCCGCAGGCGTCTGTTCCGGTGGTCGGTGCAAGAGTCGTCGGGGCCCTCGAAGTCACACGCATTGCAGATCGAACTCCTCTTTGTTGAAGTCAGGAGCGTTGGCGTGGGCAGGCGTCGGGTGCTGCGGTGCGAAGTGCAGCGGTGCGGCGTGTGGTGCCCTCAGGTCGTGGTGCGAGCAGCGGCTTGGTGGCAGCATCAGATGGCGTCGTCGGTGAGACCAGGGTCACGGTGTGTGAGATGAAGGTGGTGCTCGTCACGGTGCTGGCAGGTCACGGAGCATGCAGCGGCGTCATCGTGGCTGGAGCGCTGTCGTCGGCTGACAAACTGGAGTCGATGGTACCGGCGTCGGTAGGCCAAGGCTGCGGTGCGAGATGAGGGTGGTGCGTCATGTAACTTTACGAGCGGTGCCTTTGAACCACGGCGCAAGCAGCAGTGTCGATTCTGGCGTGGAGTGGTGTCGTCTGGGATACCAAGGCGTCATAGTGAAGCAAGGTGGTCCGGAGTGCGGTGCCCACAGGTCGCGGTGCGAGCAGCGGTTCGGTGGCGGCGTCAGCAGGCATAGTCGGTAAGACCAGGGTCGCGGTGCGGTGTTGCAGCGGTGCCCTCTGCGGTGCCTTCAGGACACGGAGTTGGCAGCGGCGTCATAGACAGCGTCAAGCTTGAAGTCTTTGCTGTTCCTGAGACTTCTTGAACAGGGGAAAAGCTCTACCTCGAGCCCTTGGAGAAACTCATAAAAGTAGATTGCAGAAAGTTCAGTCCAGTTCTTTCACTGCCCAAGACAGAAGCAGCCACTGCAGGCCAACACAGCAAAGCCCACAGCAAAGTGGTAGTTCCTCCTCACAGCTTCTCCAGCTCTTCTTTGCAGTCTTCTTGATCCAAAAGAGCTCTTTGAAGTCTTGTCTATCCCTGAGACGTCCAACAGGAGGCAAGCTCTACTTCAAGCCCTTGGAGAAAACTCTAAGAGCAGGATGATGAAAGCACAGTCCAGTCCTTTCCCTACCCAAGACAGAAGCAACCACAGGAGGCCAACCCCACAACAGGCAGCATAGGGGCAGTACTCCTCCTCCAGCTTTCCCGGTCCTTCTTCCTGGCAGGTTCCTTAGTTCAGAAGTAATCTAAAGTCTTGGGGTCTGGGCCCCAATATTTATACCAGCAAATCCTTTTTCCTGTGAAGGCAGAGGGGCCTGTGTCTAGTTCAGTTTTGGGTGCATTCTGCCAGTGTGCACCTTCTTCCTTTGTCAGTGTGGGCCAGGGTCATCAAATGCACCACAGGCGGTGGAGCCAGCATTGTGGAAGGCAGGCACAGCCCTATTCAGACCCAGGTGCTACTCCTCCCACCCATCTACATGCAGATAGGTCTATTCAGCCCTGTGCTGACTCAGCCTGTCTCCTGGAGTCTCCCTCAGCCCCCGATCCTCACAAACCAGACAGACAATACACAAGCTAGCAGAGGCAGGCTGGATGATTAGGCAAGAAAATACCTACTTTCTAAAAGTGGTATTTTCAAACACAGAATGTTAAAACCAACTTCACTAAAATGTGTATTTTATCATTCTGAGTTCAGGCATACTAAACTTGAATTTCTACCATGTTCCCTGGGTCAGTTGGGATTATAGGATGTTATTATCAAACTGCCCATTCTGGCCTATGGGGAACAGGTAGCCTTGCAATAGTGAAAAACGAAGTAGGCTGTAATTCAATATCAGGACATGCCACACACACCAGGGCATGTCCTACCTTTCACATACAATGCACCCTGCCCACAGGGGTACCTTGGGCCTACCTTAGGGGTGACTAACGTGTAGAAAAGGGAAGGTTTAGGGACTGGCAAGTGGGTGGACTTGCCAAGTCGACATGGCAGCCACAGGCTGCACACAGGCTCTGCAGTGGCAGGCCAGAGTTACACTTTAAGCGCTGTTTGCGTGGGTGGCACAATCCAATGCTGCAGCCCACCAACGGCATTTGATTTATAGGCCCTGGCACTCGCAGTGCACTTTACTAGGGACTGACACATAAATCAAATAGGCCAATCGTGGAAACACAATTTACACAGAGAGAATATGCACTTTACCACTGATTGGCAGTGGGAAAGTTCCCAGAGTCCCAAAACAAACGCACACAGGTCAGGAAAAAATAGGAGGAAAAAGCAAAAAGTTTAGGGATAACCCTGTAAAAAGGGCCATTTCTAACAACCGAGAATTTAAAGAATGTTCCTAGTAATCAGTAACAGTCACAGATTTCCAAGAGTGCTAAGAATGCATAAATATTCCTTCTTATGTACGTGCAAGAGGAGAACATTTGCACATGCAGAAACTGTACACAAAAGTGTTACTGTACTTGAAAACCTTTTTTTCTTTTCTCTGAGGAAACTATTTCCACCTGTTCTGACACTCCTTAACTTGCATCAATTTTGGACATAGTCTCTCACCATTTGTGAGAATGTGGATTATTAGTTGAAGTGCACAGTAGTCTGTGTCAAGTAATAATTGCAGTATCACTGACTAGGTCCAGTTAGGTCTTAATAATTTAAAACTGAACTCAAATCTTGATAGTTGTAGCCCTGCACAGGCTTAGCTTAAGAGAATTGTATACATAACCTAATAAATATCCCACTCTAACTATCTTTCAATAGACACCAAAACAACAAATATCTGATGTAGAGAAGTGGAGATATGAGTTGTCAAAGTTTTTTATGATTCTAGTGTCAAAAAGGAGAAAGTGCCAACCAATGGTATATGGACGAGCTAGACCGGATCAAAGTCAAAGCTTAGGTCTGACGATGATGGAGCACTGGTCAGATAAAGGGACCAGGTTTGCTCTGGATAAAAGTTTTACCTCCTGACTAGCTGTCGGTTGAAGTCTAGGTGAAGCCATTGGTTTTTGGTGGAAGAGCTCAGAGAGGGAGTACTTCGAAATTCCTGCCCAAGGAAGGTCCCTCGTCAGCCTGAAACTTTTGTTGCCTTCACCTGGTGAGGATTTCTACCTTTAGACTTGGAAATGTTTTTGGAAGACAGGACTCTTTCAGCAGGACAACCAGCAAGTTAAGTCCGACCAGCAGTGTGATGAATGCTCCCGTTTTTCATTGGTAGAAGGCCTTTCATTCACTACACATAAAAAAGTTATTCAAAAATTTGATGGCATCTTTGAGACATGGGGTTCACCTGCAATCTTAAAATCCGACAATGGCTCACCTTTCAATAGTCAAGAATTCAAAGACTTTCTAAATCACCTCAATATAAAGCATCAACAACTCACTCCTCTTTAGCGCCAGGCCAATGGTCTGGTAGAACAATCAATGAGTGCTCTAAGAAAGGTTGTTTAGCATGCTGCATTGGAGAAGCTCGATCTCAAAGTTGTTTTGAACACTACTCTACGAGCTTACCTTTCGACCCCTCATTCATCGACAGGTAAAAGCCCTGCAACTCTTATGTTTGGAAGAGCCATGACAACCAAGCTGCTCCAATGGACCAACCTCAGATCCAAGACTGAGGAAGAAATTCATGCTATGGACGTTGGTTGCAAACAGAAGATGAAGATATATACTGATAGATAACATCAAGTAAAATATGTCACCTTTACAAGAGGAGATCAAGTGCTTGTCAGAAAACATAGAAAAAGAAAGTCTGATGCTCCTTTTGAGGTTGAACCTTTTACCTTCACCAAGGGGCACATGGTGCTAGCCCAGCTTCCTAGCAAGTCCTTTATGGGAGATTCCTTTAATTTTCGACATGTGGCCCATCACTCACCAAACATCGATGTCAATATAGCGACTGGATTCTTGCAGATGGCTGATGAGTTTGTGTCTGCTGATAATTCCACCTCAACTGTGCAGATCCCTAACACTTCGACTTCCAGTACCTGGTTTTAGTGACCCAACCAGGAAGTGTGATTCAGGTGCCAAAACGCTTAATTGAAGAATTGTGATTGCCTGTATTGCTATGAATTTCTGTTTATTTATTCATGTATTTATTTTGTGTATTTATCTATTTTGAAATCATTGTAACTTTCAGCTCAACAAAGCGGGAGATGTAGTGTCTTGTAAATAAAATAATGCTAGAACTCTTTTAGCTCCCACTGTACACTGTAACCCTGTGACATAAGAATTGGGGAGATGAGTTGAAGGCAAGCTTAGAATGTTGAGTTCTGACTCACACGCAGTGGAATAAAGAAGTGTAAAATTACTGTCCGTGTGTGGCGGGGTCATTGGCGAGTACCTGGGCTTGCAGAATGCTACAGCTATGAGAGCTGGCATCTATGTGGCCTACATGAGCCAGAGTTTAATTTCAGACTTTAAGAAGCTGTTTCAGAATGCCTTTAAAGACAGTCTTCTTTTCTATCAAATATCTGCTACGATGTAGTTAGCAGTGGCTCTATAGAAAGGCGCTATAGTGGCAGCCAGAACAAATATATTTTTAGGAGACTGGCAGACTGATTTGGTTCAGAACAAAACAACCACAGACTGTTTACATAACATTTTCAAAGAAAAGAAAAACACTTCATCTTTTGATCAGTCACACTCCTCTTCTTTTCCATCTGGACAAAACCTAATCAGAGTTTCATTTACAAAACCTTCAATGAGGTTAACAAATTATGATTCAAAGAGGCAGAAAGGAAGAAGATTTAAGTGTCTACTAGAACAGAAGGGCACATCTGTATCCCCGAAAAATTCAAGCTCTCTTTACCATGCCACAATTGGCCCAGAAGGACCATTTGAAGGATGGATAAACAATTTCTTTAAAAAAATGGGAAAGATCTACTATAGATTATTGGATTCTGGAGGTGGTAAAGAAAGGCTACAAGATCAAATTCCTTTTCCCTCATCCATCTACTGTGACCATTCTTACGCCAAGTCCTCAAGATCCTTTGAAGTTATTGGCCATGAAATTGGCAATTTTTACACTTTTGAAAGGAGCCATATCTTTAGGTGTCAAGAATCAAGACAACAAGGTAATAAATTCAAGAATCTTTCTAGTTCCAAAGGCAACGGAAGGTTACAGAATAATCATAGACCTATGACATCTCAAAAGGTGAATAAAGAGAATCAGCTTAAATTGGAGTCTCTCCAGAAGATGAATATTCTACTTCAACATGGAGTGTTTCAGATAACTATAGCCCTGGTGGATGCATGCTTCCATATTCCGACAGAGATATCTCATAAGAAATTTCTATGGTTTACTATCTTCAGAAAACATCAGTTCTGGGTCTTGCCTTTTGGCATCAAATGTGCCTGAGAACATTCACTGAGAGGATGTCCCTATTGATACCTTTGTTACATCTTCAAGATCTTCAGGGAGACTGGATCCGAGCAACTTGGTCATTAAGAATTGTCTCTGCAAAGCATTAACTGTTAATGAAACTTTTAAAATGTCATCTAATTATTTCTGAGCAACAGTTTTTTTAATAGTAGTTCACTTCCAAACAGATGTGGGGATGGTTTATCTACCTCTAGGAAGAGTGGAAAGAACCAGGAAGGCTCTTGTCTCTACTTGCTTACACTCAAGCAGTAACAATAACTTGGTTAACAGGCCAAGGACACATTCCATCATGCATGTTCCTGTTGCTATGAGCCAGCATATATTTGAGACCGCTCCTGATTTATCTACTAAAGTACTGGAAACCATCATAGATGGAATTCTAGAAGTCTATTCCTATGAAAAGGCACATCTTCCAAAAGCTTCAAGGTTTGCTGAAAAAGGAACCACTGGAGAAAGAATTCCACTTAGCTACTTCTCCCCACATAGTAACAACAGATTCATGTCTTTCTGGTTGGGGAGTGGATCTATTGGACTTATAATCTCAAGGGAAGTAGTCTATGAGAAAACACAGCAACCATCGTACTGGAGGGAACTAACTGAGAGCCTGATACATTTCAAAACATCATTACCTCATAAACATGTGATAATCAGGACAGACAATTAGATACCATGTTATATGTCAAAAGACAAAGAGAATAAAATTACACACACTTGAATGCAGTGGTAATGAAGATAACAATTTGGGCACGACCGAATTTGCATCTCTAACTGCCAAGTACATCAAAGGAAAGGAGAATTCGAGGACAGAAGCCTAAGCCAGAAAAGCTCTACATCCTAGGATCTGCGTGCTACCTGAACTGTCATCCAGGAGATATGAGAATCCAGAAATAGATCTCTTTGACTCTCCTCACAATTCTTGTCTCAAGAAATGTCATTCTTGGTTTCCAACACAGGTTGCATGGGCAGTGGACACCCTGTCCATTCTGTGGCCTCCTCTTCTTCTTTAAGTCTTCCATCTTCTTAATTAAATTACTCATCTGTCTCTAAAGATTCAAAGGGTAGCAGTAAAGATGATTGTGGTGGTTCCATTCTGATGGTTTGTTATGCTGCTATATGTGCCTCTTTCTCCAATTTGGAGGATTCCTCTTGCTTCATCACTGGTCCTATCCCTGGAGTCTCTTCCTCTACAACCTCTGTTTCTAATGTCTGGGATGCTAAACAAGGGTATTTCGGTTAATTTAGCAATTCAGATTTAACAATTGGGATGTCCTTCCACTCTCAAGCCTACACCAAGCAACTGAAGAACTTTCAGGACTGGTATTTGGGTGACATTCATCTTGACAGTAAAATGTAACAACATGGTTCTACAGTTTCTATTTGGACACTTTCAAGAAGAGATTAGCTCTGCATATTTTAAGAGCTCTGTGGGCAGCTATTGAGAGCTTTTAGGGACACATTGTGTTGTTTCCTTTAGAATGAGGTTGAAGGATTCAGGTTGCTCAAAAAGCTTTCTTCATCTTGGCCTTTGGTTTATCTATTTCTTTAAACTTCCTACATTAACCTTTAGTTTTAAGGGCCCTTTAGAATTTTCAATTTGAAACTGCATAGTCTATTAAGTTAAAATTCCTTGCCCTAAAGGCGTTGATACTAATTTCGATTGCATCAGCAAGGAGGATTAGGCGACCTGGGGCTCTCTAATTCAAACCCCTGTATCTTACAGTCTTAGACAATAGAATTGTTCTTAGACCTATTTCCCAGGACAATCCTGATTTATTTTGAGCAAATACCTTTAGAAGACCTGATCACTGGTTCCTTACACTTAGAAATTCAAATCAACGAAACAAAGCTTTCAAAGCTTAGATGGATTCAAGAGACTATTTCCTCTGCTTTTCCTACAGCTAACATTACTCCCCCTGAAAAGATAACTGGTAGATCAACAAGGGGTGTGGCTGCCCTTAGACTGAATTTAAGAGTGTATCTTTGGTGGAAATTTGCAGACTTGGAATATGGGCATCTCCTTACACTTTTTCTGAAACACCATAACATTCAGGGGTTGGGTTTGGATGATGAACCTTTTAGGTGAAAGTGTGCTGTTCAGTGAATCTGGGGAACTTAATGATGTTAATGTAGTTATTCTTAGTCTGAAACTTCCTCCTCACTGTCATTATGGATGAACTGCTGGCCTTATCTTAGCTCGGTATTATCAGGTGGAACTGTGGATAGTCAATACTTATATTGTTGCCCATAGGATTGTGAGGGTTGTTCTGTTGCTTACTCCTTCTTCCTGACTTTCTTTCCCTCTGTAGTGATTTGGCTTTTTCTGAAAGATTTTATGAATCCAGACCACAATTATGCTGCTGTTTTACAACCGAGATCATAGACAATATGATGCTGCCCATAAGGCACAATTTGTCACAATAAGAGTGGCATCTAAGGATTTCAAGAATCTCTGGACACTCCTTTATAGTGTTACTGGGAACCCATCAGAAGAGTTTAGCAGTCTTGTGGACATATATAAAACAAGCATGGGCAAAGCCAATAGGCCTCTCTTTTTTGACCTGTTGGCTTTGTTAATATTTTTGACAATGCTGTGAAACATCAGCAAAAAGCAAAATGCTTTTTGCGTATACTCAGCATTGAAAAAAGAGAGACAAAAGGCTCAATAACAGGGCTACTGTTGGCGGCTGTGTCATTCCCTACACACGTATTTATGTGACAATGTATGCACATGCTTGTGTCATCAACCCTGTGTGTGCCTGCAATTTGAGGCGGGTACCATTTTATTATTTTTGTTTACCAATCCAAGATTGGGGGAAAATTGAAAATGTACTTGTGTGATAGTATTTCTTGGAATGTATGTAAATGTAGAGTGCACCGCGGACAACAATTTTCACAGTATATTAGTCCATTTATCCAAAATGGGCTTTGTTTCTCACAGCATAGTACAGCCAACGCTTTTTGTCCACTACCTGTGGACTTCATCAGGGCAGTAAAAATATACAAAAGCCCATAGGGGTGATTAGGATGGCGTAACGATCGCTACCGCCATGCAAGCGGTGGCGACCGTTACGCCATCATAACGTGAATTACCCACCGCCATATTACAATGGCGGTGGGTATCGCGGGGACGGAAAGTCCATCCGCCGCTTTTCCGCCGGTCGGCAATCGTTACAATTGCTGGCTGGGCGGAGCTGGGGCTCATATATGGTGGTGGTGCCTAGCAGGCACTGCCATTCATATTTATGATGTTGAGATTTCGAAGCCTTTCCATGGCAGCGATGCCGCCATGTAGAGGCTGGCGGGGACTTGCTGTAGGGGCCTGTTGCAGGTCCCCGGGGGGTGCACTTGGGGGGTACCTATGGTACCCCCCTACATGTCCATGCACAAGGTGGCAGGCACCGTGTGGTGTCTGCCACGTTGTGCATGGAAATGCACAACATGGCATTTTACCATTGCGGCGGGTGCTGCAGCCAGCAATGGTAAAATGCCAGATGCCACCACCGCGGTGGCGGTCGCATCATGATCAGGGATGATCATGATCCCATTCCCACTAGGATGGCAGGCGGACTCAGGTCCGCCCACCATCCTAATAGGCCCCATAGTGTATAGTACAACATGTATATAATGTGGACTGTGTACTGAGAATTGGGGTAGCTCACACACTGAGAAACGTTGACTGGAGAAGAAGAGAATGGTGCTTATCAAGGTAAGACCCGTTGGGAGACTAAATATGGCTAACGTGACTTGTCTGCTGTCGGCCTTGTATATGGTTTTGAAATGGTCAATAAGAGATAAAAGCATGACCGGTTCTCTGGTCTCTGCAGATTCACGTAACGAGTGGGGTGAGGATTAAGTGGCTAACCCGTTTTTTCCCTTCATCTTCAACCTTAATTTTAACTCCAACCTTATCTCTAATCATACCACATTCGAGTTCATTGCATAATGTCTTCTACTTGGGGAAACAAAGAAATTGGATAACATGCTTATCGTGACTTACCCATTGTTGGCTTAATATATCGGTCTGCTCTGAGATTGCCCGTATGGTATCAAATACTTGACTCTTTTTTTGGTCTTTGTAGATTCAAACAACGGATGGGCCGATAACTCGGCGGCTTTCCCGGTCTTTGTAACTTTAATTTGAAACTTTAAAGTGTACCGCACATTGCCTTCTGCTCTTGGAAAGAAAGATTTTTTAATTTCTTCAAGTCACATTGATGGCGGCTTTTGAGAACAAAGATTTTTTAACTTTCTCAAGTCACAGAGTTGGCTGTTCCTCACGGTACATAGCTTTGTGTATTATGAGGAAGAGGTTGAATCAAAGTATCATTTGATTTTCATCCCTATTGGGCTCACCTAACAAATTATCAGCGGAAACGGAGTATAAAATACTCACTTTCACACTTCACCTATTGGTCTTTTTTATCCCTAATGGGTTTATTTCACAAAATAAAATTAAAGAATACAACATTAAATAGAATAATAAGAGATTTTGGAATCTTAAGTAAAACTATTTAGGAATAATATATTATGGAAGGAAAAAATATATATTTTTTATAATTGTAATTATCTTTATGTACAATCCTGCTGTCACAAATTAAGATTCAGAATCAATCCTGGACACATGGGGTCATTAAGAGGAATAGGAACATACCATTAACCGGAATATTGTATGACATTGAGAGGCTATTTCCGCTGAATTTAAGGCATCAATACGACACTACACAAAAAGCCACGGTATGTTGTAATAGCCTACTAGGATAACATTCCTATAACATAATGCACATGGTCTTGACTTTACTTTGAGTCTATACAACAAAACTTGTAAGAAGACATATTATTCGGTCTGCATGGTCACTTGAACGTTAATGGACTGGTTCTGAGCCAGATTTTTTGTTTCTTGCTCTCCTCTCTTACATTGAAGCACTATTCCCTCCGTTCTTCTTCACCTTTTTACTTCACGTCTCTTGTCCTTGTCCACACTGGTGAAGTGACATGTCATTTTGTATGGTGTTTTTAACTGTGTATTCTAAATGTGTTGTATAGTGTATTTATATACATGTTGTACTTTACACTATGTGTTTTTGTATATTTTTACAGCCCTGATGAAGTCCACAGGTAGTGGACGAAATGCGTTGGCTGTGCTGTGCTGTGAGAAGTAAAGCTCACTTTGGATACAACTTGGATAAATGGACTCATTTACTGTGAAAATTGTTGTCCGCGGTGCACTCCACATTTACATATTGAATTGTTTCGATCTTCGGATCGCTCTTTTGAAACAGCGGGAGCAGTGGAGAAGCACACAATGTTGCTTTTTAATTTGGTGGTTTTGGACTGTATTCGGCAGTGCTTAATTAGTAAAATATTAAGTGCCAGGGCTCTGACCAGGAGGCCACTGCTGCTTGGACCATCCATTGCCCCTGTCATCGCTGCCAAAACACCTACTAACCATTTCTCTCGCATGTAAATATGACAGTTCAGGTTATTCCAGGCCCCCAAAGCTAAAGGAATGTTTGGGGAGGCAGGTATTAGTGATTTTTTAAATGTATTTTGTTCCCTAAACAGCTCTTATACTTCTCCCCTCTAAATTACACGAGCAGCGCCACCTTGTGGCAGACTTCCCTAAGTGTGGTGTTGGCAATAAGGTGCCGGTGCCGAGCACCGGAAACCAATTAAGTGCCGGTGCTCAGCACCGGAAAGCTCCGGCTCAAATGAAGCACTGGTATTCGGGCAACTGGGAGGGAGGTGCGATTGCTATATGGACACGCTGTTTTATTGCTTGGTGCATTTCTCGGAATGTGAATGCGGTGGACCGAAAAAGAAAAAGCAAACAATTTTATTTAAAGTACTTCAATGAGTATTGGCACAATGGAGGAGCAGGTGGTGGAAATTGAGTGAATGCAGTAAAAGGGAGTGATCAGGACTAGCGAGCAACAGAGGCACTTGAGGCTGGGTCAAGGCGAGGGATAAACACATTTAAAAAGAGAGAGAAAGAGGGGAAGGAAGGAAATGGAGGAGCCTGAGGAGGATGAAGTAGCACCAGAGAATGTGCACAAGAGTGGGTGTTTCGCTGGTAAGCATCACACGAGGGAGGCAGCTAGAAAACACACTCGCATGGAGTGCTGAATAAAAAAAAAGTGGTTCCCTGAATGCGAGCATTACATGAATAAAAGCCATCTAATCAAAGAAATGATAAAGAAGTTATGCCCACGGGGACAAATGCAAGAAGAGAGAGGAAAGCCATTGACGAAGAAGCAAGATAATGGGATAGACATGCAGGCCAGACAATGGTAAGCATTGGGCTTGCTCGTATCCCACTCTCAGTTCTTGTTATGGTTCACAAGAGGTTGTAGACAACATAAAGCTGTCTGTAGTAGAGACCTAAAAAGGGGTATGCTGGTGCATTGCACTTCTTACACTTGTGCAGATAGAAAACGATGACGGCCTCGTTACAAGGTTCCCATTGTGGAACCTGCTAACTCTGCCTCCTTGGAGTTACTGATACCCGACATTTACGTGGATTACAAGAGGGGCTCTGAAGGTCATATCAGAAATGAAATGTTACCAAGGGAACCAGTTATTTAGTGTCCAATTGCCTGGTAATTCCTATTTTCTGCTTTCAACATCCAGAGTGTTTGGATTAAAAACAACGTTTCTGTATATTTGCTACATAACATGTAATTCCAGTGGGGCTGGTAACTCTCATTAATGGCCCGTCAGAAATTCCAATAAATTCGTATTGAGGCCCCGAAGTGTGCTTTCGTTTGATAATCCTTTTGCTTTTCAGTGTTCAAGAGAGGACCATATGGATCAAATTACCTCATATGCAATCCCAAAACAAAGTAGAAAGTATCATGATACTGTGCTTTTATGAATTCAATCATTCAAGCGCATACCGCACAGAGCACTCCATTTCAGGGTTAAAGACTACTGTACAATCATATAGAGACTATAACAGAACTTGGCAATACTTGTGCAGGGCATTAACACAAATGCCAATTAGTCAAGAAGGTTCAGTCACAGTCGTACCCATTTTCATCTATTGGCCTTCCTCTTTTGTGATTTTCAAAGGTAGCACAGGTGGAAGCATAGAAAGCAGGGCGGTTTAAGTGTGGGGAGTCTGTGCAAACCAGTTGTTGGAGTGTGAGGGCAGCTTTAGAGGGTACAGGAGTATATTCAACCAGATGCAAATCAGTGGCTGTTTGCATATCTGGTTAGAGGGCGTTGTTGACACATGGGTACCTGTTGATGATATGTGAACATTTGTGCTGTTGAAGGCAATCCTATTGCACATTTTGCGCTTGGCTTGTGCTCTACGGGGACTTGATATCTGGAGTATCAGGCAGTTTTAGGTGAGGCAAGCTTCAATACATTTTGTTCTCAATAATGCCAGAGAGAGTAGAGCTCATCAGAAGTGGCTCTTGTGCAAACCACACATGAGGTTCAAAAGTGCTCCCATTTAATTGGAAAGACAGCTTAAAGCCCAGTGAATGGATAGAGATGTGATCTATTTATTCGCCTATGCAGCTAGCGTTGTTTAAGGAAGTCCTCTAGGGGTGCATATGAGCAGGAGAACAAAATACATTAGTCAAAACAAGCTTTATTCGGTTACATGAGAAATAACCATAAAAGCAGTCTAAAAATTGTACATATCTTCATATTTCACAGTATACAGTAAAACACATAGAATGCATAAAATCAAGCAAGACTAAAAGGAAACCCTAGACAGCGGACCCTGAAAGCCATATGCATTAAAGTGCTTTGTGCAAAGTAACCTATTTATAGAATAATAATAACTCGAATAACTTCATTATACCACAGATTATATAAGTGAGGTGCATTACGGTTTTAACACATCAGTAATCTGTCTAGAAAGACCTGATATATAAAAAGCAACGTACACAATGTATTTTTTAAAAAAAAACATATTTTATTGATTTTATTCATCAATATCACATATAAGAGAAGGCCACATTTGACATATTATTTGTGCGTCACATATCGTATGCTGTTACATCACTTGTACAACAAATCCCTGCATGGTCCCTGAGGACCTCGTACATGTCTCTATTGACAGTGCATTGTTTCTTGCGTACAATATGGCAGGTTTATACTTGCAAGCCAGTTTACAACAGCACGCCTCACACGCACTCTCCATGAGTCGGTCAGTATACGCCATTTTAAATCGTAGAATTAAGTATATACGTTTGATATTTTACATCTAACTTATCATAACAAAGCTACCCCGCCCCTTCCTCCCTCCACATGCTCAGCGACAACTTCCCCGGTTTAATACATACACATGCTCATACCGTAGTCCCGTATACATAGTGTCTCTGGTGCACAATGTATTTTTAAAAGCATAAAAACATAGTGTGCAACTATGGATATTGTTCTCAAAAAATTGCCGAGTGCGAAGTAGTGCAAAAATATCCAATTAAAACTAAACTATGGTTTCAATGACTCCATAGTGCATCATAGAATAAAGATAAAATACATTCCTTTCGAAGTTTCATAATTGTAACTGGGAGAGCAAAAAAGGTTAAGGCTACCAAATATATAAAATATAATATTTACGGGACCTATTGCACAAATATGCGCTCATTTATCGGAGTTTACATCATTCTTTTCATAGACAAGGGCCTCAAGATGAGATTTACTGTTTCGTATTTTAATTGACTTCTGGATATAGGTCACCACTGCATTACAAACTCTAATATTCACCAGACTACAGACATATTCAAAAGATGTATTATACGTAAAAAGTCTCTCCTTTAGAAATAATGTCTTAGGAGACTCTTCCTGACATCTCTATAAAAGCCACAGAATAAAATAAAATGCAAAGTTGTCTGTTCTGATCTTCCATCGCATGGGCAGTTTGGGGGATTTTGATTCCACGCCCTTTGTTGGAAAGGCTATTAAAAGGTGAACTAATCCCAATCTGAATCTAGGGAGATAAAATCTGTGTTTTATATTTGTAATCTGCAGTAGATAAAAAGGTATCCCGGACCCAGATGTCCTGTCCAAGTAAGCCTTGGTCATTGATTTCTGATTTGCATTTACATTCCTTAGCCAGTTCCGTGATTCCATTAGATTATTCTTCAAGTCTTTTTTTCCATAATTAAGTATTTGAAAGGGATTTTTTAAATCAGTGTTTATGGCACATTAATTTAAAAGGTTTTTTATATAAACTAACCATGGTATTTTTGTTACTAGATCATGGGCAAATCAATCTTTGATGATGTACAGTGTAAACTTTGTACCTTCCTTACTCCAGATACCATAACAGATATTTAAACTTATAGTACTTATGAAATCATGTATATAAGGGGCATCTAATTCTCTATGCACACTAAATACCGGGGTGGAGCTGGGTACAGCTAACAGCCGTCGTAAAGATTTATTTTCTTGGGTATAAAGGATTGTACAATTTGCCCCTCCCGATTGTGTTGCCCCATAACAAATCCCATTATAAAGAACGGGGTAATCCAAAGTAATCAAGGACCTGGGTATTATGTGGTACAAAAAACAATGGTCCTGAACCTATATTTCAATTGAATCAATCAAGGATTTTCATTTAACATATTATTGAGTAAAGCAATCAACATAAAAAGTCAACATAAAAAGTGCAACAAACGACCATAATCTGGATCACCATATATTTATTTAAAGCAATTAGGTGAAAACCAGACAGTACATAATACAAAATAGCAATTTGAGGAAGGTTGCTCCAGAGGGAGACGTGCAGTGAAACAGAGTGCTCAAGAGTGACGTGGTGAAGAGAGATATTTCAACAGAAATATATAAAAGGTTCAATATGTCAAGGCAAAAAACAGGGGGACCGGTTGTGAATCACCGTCCTTAGGTAACCTGGCCCAATTATATTCACACAAGATTGTTATATCAGTTCTCACTAGAAATCAGTTCAAAACTGGGCAACCCATCAATTACAAGTGAGAACAGGAGTCCATGGTTTCCTTTATGGATCCAATATGAGGGTATTCGTCTCCAAACGTAATCTTCACACTTGGTTTCGAGGACTCAGCCACGCTCCTACGCCGTCGAGACTGAGAAAGAGTTTCCGACGTCCCTGGCCATAATTTAAATTAATTTATTAGTAGCCCCCCTGCCTGGCTAGCCTTGTCCTGCCCCTGCCTTCTGCTTCTGCTGCCTGCCCGGCCTCGCACCTACCTCTGAAGCTGCAGGCTAGGCCCAGCCCTCACTCAGTTCAGGTGACTGGGAATCGCAATCATCTCCTTTGGTTCACCGGGGTGCATTTATTGAAACTAAGTGTGAAGATTACGTTTGGAGACGAATACCCTCATATTGGATCCATAAAGGAAACCATGGACTCCTGTTCTCACTTGTAATTGATGGGTTGCCCAGTTTAGTCCTGATGAAGATCCGCCAGGCCGAGGAACCAAATGCCCTTTTGGCCACAAGTCGGATCGAAACATCCACGCCCAATTAACCTAACCTGGACCCTCTGGTTTTTTCACTTGCTATCCTAGAATTGATTTCTAGTGAGAACTGATATAACAATCTTGTGTGAATATAATTGGGCCATGACTGCCCTGAGTTGTCACTCTTTATCAATCAAATCGAAACCTTTCTCATGCAGATCACTCAATCTTCAATTACAATTTCTGCAGAAATGGTAATTACTGGCTATCAATATTCCACGGCCCCTGAAAGATCAAGATATATGCAGGCTTTCTTGTTTATTGCAATGGCAATGGTGAGACTCTGTATCACGTCTCTCTGGATAAATCCTGAACCGCCTACCTTTTGTCACTGGCAGGCCAGGATGTTGGCCTGGTTCAAACTAGAGACTTCTGTACAAAAGTTCAGAGGGAAGGGACGACGTTTAATTGCTTCTAAGAACTGGGCTCCTTTTGAAGAGTGGTTGACAAATTAATAATGTACTTCAGTTAATGTATCGTTTTCTATGTATATATTTCTGTATGACTTTGGTTTTAGTGTTTAATTAACAATGTATTTCAGTTGTACAATTTTCTATGTATATATGTTTGTATGATTTTGGTTCCAGTGTTAATCTCTCTCCCACCACCATGGGATAAAACAAAAAAACAATAAAAAAAAAATAAAAAAATAATAATTACTACAAAACATTGATGGCCAGAAGAAAAAAGCCACAAGAATTGAAAAAAAGGGAGCATCAATATAAACTGTTTTTACAGACAGTGGGCATGTGACTGAAAGTAAAACTGCTAGGCCACCCTTTCCTCTTCCATTCCGTGAAGGTGTTGCTTGAGTATCCACGGTTGAAAAACCATCAATATAGAAGGGTTCCGTATGCCAAGTCTCTTGCATGCAAATCATTTCACAGTCATTTAAAAAAACGCAAGCCATGTCTCATCGTTCAGTTTCTTATTTATACCCGCAATGTTCCAAGTTACTAAAGTCATTTTTCTAGATGTCAATTTATGGGTTGCAAATAGTATCTCTGATGGCAGGGGAACAACCTTTACAACGCAACTTTTACAACGCACTACACTTACAACGCATTTTTTACAACGCAAAATCCATTACAACGCATTCCATTACATAGCATGACACTACAACGCATTTTTAAAAACTACCTTTACAACGCATTCCATTACAACGCATACTACCTTTACAACGCATACCATTACAACGCATAATATTACACTACACTATCCAACACTTACCCTACTGTTGCACCCCCTGGAGTTAGAATAGTAATTTTTACCCCTATACTATCCAACACTTTCCCTACTGTTGCACCCCCTGGAGTTAGAATAGTAATTTTTACCCCTATACTATCCAACACTTACCCTACTGTTGCACCCCCTGGAGTTAGAATAGCAATTTTTACCCCTATACTATCCAACACTTACCCTACTGTTGCACCCCCTGGAGTTAGAATAGTAATTTTTACCCCTATACTATCCAACACTTACCCTACTGTTGCACCCCCTGGAGTTAAAATAGTAATTTTTACCCCTATACTATCCAACACTTACCCTACTGTTGCACCCCCTGGAGTTAGAATAGTAATTTTTACCCCTATACTATCCAACACTTACCCTACTGTTGCACCCCCTGGAGTTAGAAAAGTAATTTTTACCCCTATACTATCTAATACTTACCTTAAATGCAATTTAATATTATGTGTTGTAATGGTATGCGTTGTAAAGGTAGTATGCGTTGTAATGGAATGCGTTGTAAAGGTAGTTTTTAAAAATGCGTTGTAGTGTCATGCTATGTAATGGAATGCGTTGTAATGGATTTTGCGTTGTAAAAAATGCGTTGTAAGTGCATGCGTTGTAAAAGTGTGCGTTGTAACGACATACATCCGTCCAAAAGATTCATTTTGCAGTACAGTTTGTTTAAGCAATTGGCCAAAAAGGCAGTTATATTCCAAGCTCAAATGACTCCCTCTGATTTTTTAAACAGTATACAACTTCTTGCCTCACTTCTCCCTTCAACTTTCTTCCATTTTAACTTTAAGAGTACAGTTAAATTGTCAGTCATATCACTTGAACGATAATCCACCTGGAAAATGGATGTTGTCACTGGTTAAGCAGCAGAGACACCACTCAGGGTAAATTGACCATGTAGGTTCGGATAGCAGGCAGGTTTCACTGGTAATTAGTGGCCCAGCCAAAGACAACATAGATGTATATAGCGATGCAAAGGTCATCTAAATATCAACATAAATTATGACATACTAATATGAATCATGAGTCATATGAGATACAGGTTAATAGCCATTACAGCAAAAAAATGTCCTCCAGTACCAAGGAAAAGATACAGTAATATTAGCAGCAATTGTTCCAAACTCACCATCAATCAAATATTGACCTATTTTTTTTGTTTTTGGAAATGCGCATATTTTGTCACAAAATTTCAGTTGGTTATTTTCAGATATATCTTATTTATATTTCTATACTCCGTTACATGTTTAATAGGTAGGGTCATTTGCCTCCAAACATAATGGGCTCAATCCACATAGGTAAAGTTAGACCAAAAGTCTAACTTTACTAACTTACTACTTGAAAACATACTACTAGTAAAGTTACTACTAGTAACTTACCTTTGTGAATACCGAAAAGTAGTTGTATACCATCTTTATTCGGTTTCAGATATTAAAACCATAAAAGCACAAAAGACAAACAATAAAAACAATCCTTTCAGCGGCATTCCTGGCCACAATACTAAATAGGCAAACACACAAATGTGAAGCCACAGGTAAGTTACATACAGTACCACATATAAAAAAGCCAATCGTGGTTATATCACCACTCTTAAAATTTTAGGAGGTCAGACCAAAT
Source organism: Triturus cristatus (assembly GCF_964204655.1). Lineage (NCBI taxonomy): Eukaryota > Metazoa > Chordata > Amphibia > Caudata > Salamandridae > Triturus > Triturus cristatus. The sequence goes on along the minus strand of NC_140583.1, from coordinate 1,149,918,182 downwards.
AGCAACATTACAAAGTGCATAGAGCCGAGAAGGACTACCTAGGGGTACCATAAAACCTGCAAAACATCATAAAATTTACCATATCCTGTGGGAATTTTCCGTCACAACCACAGACCGGAAGTATTTGACCCCTCGGATGGGCTAAAAGGAGATTAAAAAGGTCAAATCTGAACCTAGTCAGTAAAAATCTATCATAGGAATTTATGAAGCTTAGTAGATAAGGCTCCTCCAGGTGGTTGGTTCTTAACATGATAAAACGACAAACACTGGGCTTCAGAAGCTCCTTCTCTTCCCTGGCCACCATGTGCTGCTCAAAGAAGGCCGCCTTGATGGTGTTTAAATCCGTCATGTTGACCCAGTCCGGGCTATTAAAAAGGACTCCTCTCCCTATACTCATTAGACTTCCTTCAATGTATTTAAATCACAGTACGTGAGAGGCATGGTCTAGGGCCAAACAGGCTTTTAAAATCGCCTTATTTAGCGTGATCCCATTAACTGCCCAAATGTTTAACCAAAGGCAACCGGGCGAAATGCTAATAAATCGGAGATATAAGTCATGCCAAGCTCCCTGTGTACCGTGAAGGATGAGGTAACCTGGGGGACAGATAAAAGATGTCTCATGAACTTACTTTCCACTGTTTGGAGATCATCTGATTTGATATACCCCCAGATTTCGCTGCCATAAAGTGCCTTGGAAATACATTTGGTCCTATAGATCTTTAATAGGGCCCCTACCAGTTTTTTTTTCCCTAATCTAGAGGCAAAATTAAATATTGCTGCTGTATCCTGTGCCAGGTCATTTTTTTTACGAGTGAGTTGGGGCCCCCATCTTAATTTAGCGTCTATCAAAACCCCCAAATAGGAGAAAACTCTTGATTTAGGGATTGGTGACGACCCTACCTTAAAGGTGTAAGGTCTGCTACTACAGGCCCCAGCTTGCATATTGTAGGACTTAGAATTGTTGACCTTCAAGTTCAATTCCCCCAAAAAGCAGTAGAGTAAGACTTTTGGTCTTAGTTAGACTTTTGACCTAACTTTACCTTTGTGAATCGGGAACACTATATTTTTTAAAAGCACCCCAATTGTTTCCAAAATATTAGCCGATCATTTTTATATGAACAGTCATTGGGTCCCTAAATGTCACCTGGGAATTCTGAATAGCAGATGGAAATGAACCCAACTTGTTTATTTTATTTATAAACAAATTAAACAAGCACTTTCTATGCAATTGGCCTCAAATTACAGCTATTAGCATTGTAAATAAAATGTTTACTTATTTTTTTTTGTTTGGAGTGTATGTATGTTGTTTGTAGTAGAATTATGTGGGTTGATTTGTAACTAAGGCTCCCTGTTTTCCATTATTACTGATTGTTACAGATAAATACAGGCAAAAAAACATTTATTTTCTTGTCTGTATTTATTTTTAAACGTGGATAAAAACGGAAATTGGGCGATTTTACAGTGATTCTAAATACACGTTGCCATGACTGCTAGGCCAATAACTGTATGGATTGATATGTTAGGGGGTTAAAAAAAAAGGAATTTTTAGTAAAGAGGCTTAAAACAGCAGTAGATATGCACAAGGCTGATACTGAAATGTGCATATTTTCATACAAGTATAGAGAGAGACAAGGGTACCCCAATACGTGAACCTGGGGCGCTGAAATGTTGTAGAAAAACAATGGTTCTGGTGTGGCTGAAAGGTCCATACAAAAAGTGACCCTGTGAGGGGCACTAAGTTTGAGAATAGGAAGTGAATTCCTCTAGGGAGCGATGAACAATGTACAAAGGGACATGTAGGTCAGTTTATGACAGATATTTATTTCCAAAACAATAGTATTCAGGTGGTCACACAATGAGTGAAAAATAAGCGTAACGTGAAAAGTGATGGTGACATTAAAAATAAACATAAAGACATCGCATTGACAACAATAGTAGAAAGTAATGAATATAACATATTTGGATCCCTAGATATTGTACATACTTAATTGTGTCATTGTATAGCTCCCTCTATGTCTCAAAAGGGAGCTATACAATGACACAATTAAGTATGTACAATATCAAGGGATCCAACTATGTTAGAGTCAGCTTGCTCACCTACTATATGTCCTGATGATGATCTCGAACAATTGAGATCGAAACGCCACTGACCCCCTACAACATGAACTCCTCCCACTTTGGAAAAAGTTTTTGAGGAGTTTCTACTATTGTTGTCAATGCAATGTCTTTATATTTATTTTTAATTTCACCATCACTTCTCACATCACGCTTATTTTTCACACATTGTGTGAGCACCTGAATACTATTGTTTTGGAAATAAATATCTGTCATAAACTGACCTACATGTCCCTTTGTACATTGTTCATCGCTTCCTAGAGGAATTCACTTCCTATTCTCAAACATAGCGCCCCCCACAGGGTCACTTTTTGTAAGGACCCTTTGGCCACACCAGAACCATTGTTTTTCTACAATATTTTTATACAAGGGCATTGGTTTATCTTCTGCGGTCTTTCATATCACTGAAACTTGGCAGACATTCAAGCATGACTACATATTTATTGGTTAAATAAATGTGGAAATGTACCAGTTTCAGCTTTATTTTTTTCACAAAACTCATAATAAATATTTATAAATACAGAAAAAGTTGATAAAAATAAATATGGATAAATACAGACGGAAATGTAAAAAACAAAATACCATAAAACCGGGAGCCCTAATTGTAATGGTTAGTTGAGTGGAGTTGAATTGTGTGGTGTGTAGTGTATTTATGTAGTGGAATTATGTGGCATGGTTAATAGATGGGATGAGAGCAGTGTAAAATACATAGAAAGTAAGATTGAGAGGGATAGGTAGTTTGTGAATGAAGTATTGAATGAACTGCAGATAGAGCAGAACAAAGAGTGTGTGAGGAAGAGAGAAAAAAGGGGAGAGAAGGATATATATACATAAAGAGGTTGTGCTTGTGTATGCAGAAGAAGCCGAAAGAAGAGGAGGAGAATGTGTGTTTTCTGTTTTCATTTTTTGTAATCTTATGGTAAAGAAACTGTGTTGGAAGACTTGAATTAATATGAGAAATGTTGGATTAGTGCGCTAGAGAGCAAGAGTGGTGTGAGAGAGAGTACGAGAGAGAGAGAGAGAGAGCGAGAGTGGAGGGAGTAGTGTAAGGGGCACCTGGGGGATGGGTGGGAGATGAGAGATGGACCTGTACCTAGTATGAGGATGGAAGGTGACGTGTAAGGACAGCGAAAATAATAAAAAAATTAATGATAAATTTCCCTGCAAATTTGCAATGTAAAGGTATTCGCAGTATCTCCCGATGCAGAGGCCACACTGCAATGATTCCTGATGTGTGTAACTGTGAAGTAATGGCTGACAACCTCTTAGGTACCTTTAATTTTAGCTAATCCACCACTGAGTTAATCATCCACAGTGCCTCCCCTCTAACAAAAGGTAATAAATAGTATTAATGGCGCAGTTTTTGTCCAAATATTACATTTCCCTCTAACTACTGAAGAATCAGTGAACCATTAGAAAGTTGGAGCAGGAGTCCTTGAACCAAAAATCGGAATATGAAGAAATGTTGCCCTAAGTTGCCTTCCAAAAGGATCAGCACATACTATTATCTTTCTTATCTGTGATGCAGGCTACCATACTACCAATAATGTTACTTGTATTCTTTTTTATTTATTTTGTATATGGTTGTTGAAATTGTGTGTGAGTTGTATTGAGGCTAGATAAGTGTATGAATGCAAGAATGAGTCTGTGGATAGATGAACAGATTCATATATGTTAAGTTACTGAATTCCTAAACTCCCCAATGAAAGTGGCACATTTTTAACTGAAAGTCAGACATATTGGCATTGCTAAGGCTTCCTCGTGGCTAATCCAGCCACAACTAAAACAATAGTTGTAGGCAGTCAGCAGGGGGCTTCGTGGGTGTACCTTTGATGGAGACACTGCTCTACCAGATATCTCTAATAAAAATAATGAAGTAACTCCAGTTTTTTCCATAGTTGGTCATCTGATGCTTTGGGAATATTTCATTATAGAAAGTGTTCTTTTCTTTCTCTGTTTTTCCTTTGCATGTAGCTTATCATATTTCACTTGTAGGCTTTGGGAGTGCTCTGTGGTCCTCTTTGGCAAGTGCGATATTGCACACACCTACATTTACATACGAAAGTATCCCCATGAACTGTGGCATGTTTCTACATCCATATCACATTCAAATTAGGCCTTGTATGACTTTACACCACAATAATGTTGCCCACCATCATGGCAGTCAAGCCATGCGAAAGCGGTGTTAAACAGCTTTGTGACTCCTTTGTAGAAGGACGCTGCATTGCCAACAAGAGCAGATGCATTGATGGTCAGGATAGAAAAGGATATCCTCCAAACGGGCACCCAAGCCAAATGCCTTAGAGGCCATTGAACCTCGTGCCGGGTGGGCCTGCAAAGTACACTGATTCATTCCAGCTTCCTGCATTACCCATCTGACCCACCTAGCTATGGTGGGCGAGCAAACCTCCTTAAAAGCCTTATGCAGTGCAATGAGGAGTTGTCGTTCCCCTGGAGGACGAATGTTCTCTGTCATTTCCAAATATGCCCTTCAGGCACTGAACAACACACAGCTTAGGAGAATCCAGAAATTCTGGGTAAGTTGTGTGACACTTCGTCCGCCTGTTGAGCGTGAACGTTACCCTGTTAGGGGAAAATATCCTACCCGTGATGTCCAATGCCCTCATTTTGGAGATGCGGCAGCAAGAGATGAGACTGAGCAGCATTGCTAGCTTAGCGGACAGTTCCTTCCATGACAAAAAACTATTAGGCTGCCAAGAGAGGAACAGGTTGAAAAATCTGGTTCACGTCCCAAAGAGCTGAGTAGCGGGGCTCTGGAGGTAGAGACAGTCTGATACCTCGCAACAACCTGCAAACCAGGGGGTGCTCCCCAATCACCACATCGTTCAGCGGTACGTGACCGGGTGAAATGGCTGACCGAAAGGTATTTATTGATCTGGAAGCCAAACCACTAAAAGCCAAGTGTGCTAAAATATTGAGAATGTGAACTACATCTGCATCCAGGGGATTAAGACTCCATCGCATACACCAGTGGGACCCTGCACTCCAGGCAGATCTGTATCTTTTGACCGTGCTGTCCCCCCAAGCCTTTGACATGACGGGTTTAGCCTTCTCTGAAAAGCACGGGACCACACATTGTCCACTGTAATCCGCCACGCCATGAGCCACAGCAAGTTCTCCTGAATCAGTGGATGAGGAACTTGGTCGGGATTTAGGAGGAGAGTTGGAAACTGCTGGAGTAGGATTGGAGAATCCCAGGAAAGTTAGAATAGAACTGGAAACCAAACTTGCGATCTCCAAAGGGGAGTGATCAGAACCACTTCTGCGCGTTGTCTGCTGACCTGTGCTGACGTTCTTGTGATCATTGCAAAGGGGGAAAAGCGGACCCCTCCTCCTGATTCTATTCTTGGAGAGAAGCATCTGTGGCCACCGCTAGTGGGTCCGGTCTCCAGCTGAAGAAGTGGGGAAGTTGGTGGTCTATTCTTGAGGAGAACAGATCCACGGTCGTGCAATGTCGCAAAGTCCACTGGATGCAGCTTCCAAAGACTGTTGTCTCTGAAATTGTGGGACTAAAAGTCAGACGCTTGATTCTCCTGGCCGTGTAGGTACTCCGCTGTGACAGATATTTGATGTTCCAGGCAGTAATGCCAGAAGCTGGCGGGGAGGTCCGAGAGGGCTTTGGAGCAAGTACCGCCTAAGTGATTGATATAATGGACCGCTGAGATGTTGACCATTTTTAGGAGGACTCATGACTGGATGGAATCCTTCATCCAGCAGCGGACTGCGAAGGAGCCTGTGAGTAGCTCCAAGCAGTTGATATTTAATCTTTGTTCTTCTGGAGACTACAATCCTCCCGGAGAGAAAGCACCGCATTAGGCACCCGAACCTGCCCTGCTGGCATCGGATTCTATGACCAAGTCTGGAGCTGATCTGAAGATTGCTCAGCCATTCCAGGCATCCATGTGATCTAACCACCACTGGATTTCCTCCTGAGCTTCTTCTGAGAGAGCTACCTTCTGAGAGTAGGGCCACCCTCTGTGTAGGTATGTGGCCTTCAGACGCTGTAGCGCACGATTGTGGAGGGGTCCCAGAAAAATGGCCTGGATTGACGCGGAGAGGTGGCCCACTACCCGAGCTAGCTGCCAGAGGGATACTTGTTGTCTGGTTAGAGTGCGTCTCAACTTGTGTCGAATCTTCGTCACCTCTCTGGAGGGTAGAGTTAGAGTGGATGATGTTGAGTCTATGACAAATCCCAGAAATGTCAAGCTCTGAACAGGTGTTGGGAGCGACTTTTTCTGGTTCACTACAAAGCCAAAGGCTCTACGGAGATCCACTACCATCTGGAGGTGGGAAGTCAGTTGGCATTGGCACTGGTCCATCAGGAAGAGATTGTCCAAATACACTATCATTCGTGTACCTCGAGCCCTCAAATATTCTACCACCGGTTTGAGCACCTTGGTGAAGCAGCAAGGGGCTAAGGATAGGCCAAAAGGGAAAGCTGTGAACTCATAAGTCTGACAGCGCCATATAAACTGGAGGAATCAGCAGTGAGGAGCGAAAATTGGGATTACCAAGTAGGCGTCTTTGAGATCCAGCGGTACCATCCAATCCAAGGGCTGTAAGACATCCCTGAGGAGGTGAATACCCTCCATTTTGAAGTTGAACTCGCTGATGTTTATCACTGGTCTTTGGACCCATCTGTCTTGTCAACCACAAATATGTTGCTGATGAATTCCCGGGGATGAGGGGTTGAGAGGGAGACTACACCCTTAGTGAGGAGGGACGCGACTTCCTCTTCCACCAGGGTGGCCCTTTTTCTGTGTGAACTGAATGGGGCGAGGCCTTACTTCCTGTGAGGGTTCACCAAAAAGTTCTATGTGAAATCCCTGTACTGTCTGAAGGACCCAAGCGTCCCCTGTGAAGGAAGCCCAAGTCTGGAAAAATTCACCAGACGCCCCCCTACCTTTTACAGAGAAGAAGGGAGAACACTCACTGGGACTTGAGGAGTTCATCGCTCCTCAGAATCCTCTGCCTTTGCCACGACAACCGCTCATGGGGGAGAAATTCCTGAAGTGGAATCGGTTCTCGAACTGGCTTTGTCTGGAGCCTTGCCCTCTTGGAGGGTACTGATTGGATGGTCGGCCGGTCAAGCTGCCCCTACCTCAACCGTCCCCACTGAAAACATGGGGGAAAACGATTTGGATGGGACTCTGGGCATTGTCGAGTGAGGTAAATGTCTTAACAAATTTGCCAAGCTCTTTTACAAATGGCTTTCCGAAGAGGCCTCCTTGGGCAATGGCACCCGCCTCCGAGTCTGTGAGTTCTCACAATTTGGGTCCACCTTAAATAGGAGAGAGTGACGATGCTCTGTTCACAGGGTGCAATTTGCATTGCCTAAAAATATCACAGGCTGTTTGTGCCCACCCGATAATGTCTCTGGGGAGATAAGGGAACCAGTTAGCTTGGCCTCCTTGGCCATGTCTAGAATTGCAGGCCTCTTTCGCCAGTGGTTGTCAAATTTGGCCCGCCACATACAGTGCAACCTTGTCGGCTTGCGCCCATTTTGAAGAGCAGGGATGTATAATTTCATCTGGGTAGAGAATGTCTGATGTACCCTGTGAGACCTGAGCGGCCTTGAGGGGCAGGAAGGGAGTCATGGTCTAGAGGGGCCAGGGTCATTATCGGGGTCCCCTGTATCATTATCTGGGGCAGCAGTATCAGGCGTTGGAAAACACTGATCCCCTACTGGCAAGGGAGGTTGGGAGGCCAAGTAGGCCTGCTTGAGCCTGTCAAAGATATCCAAGTCTACCCCAGATTTGTGGGGGTGCTTGACAGGGAACGGATCTAGATTCACTGGGGGTAAGCCCTGGAGCCTCCAAAAGGGGGGTGGGACCCAAGGGTGGAGCTGACATCTTAGCACATGCTTTTGCTACCTGGTGTGACAGACGTTCCTCTAAGGGGGCCATGGCCTCCGATACTACCCTGTATATAGATGCGCCCACCACATCATAGAAGTCATCGTCCCTAGGGAGGTGGGCTAGGGGGTCCTCCATCCCTTGGGAGTCATCTTCATACTCCATTATGAAAAAAAGGGGGGTTAAGGGTAGCCCGGGTACCTGGAGAGGTACTAACGGAGGAGGGCTGGGTGTCAGCCTAAGGTCTTATTGGCCTCTCTTAGATGAGGGCTTAACAAATAGGGTTGGGTGTCAGCCTGAACTTGGGTGCGAGGAACTCACAATGTGGGTGAGACAAGGCCGTGGAATACTTCACCCTGGGGCACAGTTGTGTAAGGAGGGGCCCGACCTGCGATCGTGTTCCAACAGGCCTCAGAGGCCCAGCAATACAGACTCAGACTGGGCGTAACAAAATTCGATGCAGACTCTGCTGCCAAGTGAATTTGCTTTGATGGGCAACAGAGCGTACAAGTTGTTAGCAATCACAATCGGCCTGCAATCCCCTGAGAGCACGATCGGAGTACAAGGCTCCTGATAGCACGATCGGAGTACAAGGCTCCAGTCTACGGTGCGCAGATTGAACTCCTCTGTGAGGAATTCAAACTTGCGTGCCACAGTCACGTGTTGCCTCCAGCGCCCTCTGGTGGTGGGAGGTCTAGACGCAGGGGCCCGCATCAATACGGATGCGCAGGAGCGCAGAGCGTTCCCTCAGTCTAGCCACCAGATTGGAGAATGCTGACAACAAAAAGGAAATACCATGAACTTAACCCGGCAAAGCCAAACAGAAATAAAGCAACCACAGCAATAAACGCGGCAAAGCCGCCTTAACATAAAACAGTTTAATTGGCAAGCACAATACAATCGGTAAAGTCAAGAAATAAAGAGGAGCACTTATCTCGGCTGCGAAGCAGCTAAGAAAGAGGGAAAGGACTGTGTTGGGCCATCATGCCCTTGATTGGAGCTCATTGGACTGTTTAGTCATTCGATGTTTTTTTCCCAGGTGTTCATGGGAAAAGTAGTTTTGTTTTCTTTTAAATATTGGCTCCTGTGAAATAAAAGTGAGGAAAGAAGGCATAATCCTCACCTCCGCTCCTGACATAGAATTGGGATTCAAAGAAGGGATATTAGACGTGGCCCCTGTTGTTACCAATGAGTGTTATCCTATCATTTGTCACTTAAAAACGTGGGCTCGATTTATTAAATAACAACTATACCACAATATGCTGACAATTAAGACATAGAGCATACAATGAGTAGGTAGACTCGGCACACCCTCCCATGGAAAAGAATGTGCTTTAGGAAACTTGTGTCCTCTGTGTACTCCCTTGCTGGAAAATGCCAGCATATTTTACGTTAATTAATTGCTGTTGTTTATCCTCCTGCTATAATGTTATTAGATTAAGTGGTACCTTCTCAGGCATAATAGAAAACAAAATATTTCGGTAAATGGAACAGACTAAGGACAATTTACAACTATAAATCATTGATTGAATGATGGGTTAGTAAATGTGTCTGTCTCTAAGTATGTCTGATGGTCTATGTATAGTGGTTGGGAGGACAAGCATGTACATGTTGCACTCAAATGATAAGTGCATTCAAAATTTGTAACTCTATGCTATGAATGTAGATTTAAGCCTGTGATCACGAAGCTTTTTCTGCAATATTTACGAACGATAGCATTAACACTTCATGTTTCTATAACAAGCTTAATCCAAATCCGCCAGGGCAACATTTGATTGCATTTACATAATGAGATTATGTCATTAAAATGCAAACTTTACAGTTAAGTCTTAAGTTTCCTCATTACTGATCAGAAGTATAAATCATGATTTATCTTTGACTGCCTTTTATATCGTGCTTTGTACCTGTGATGTGTGCCAAAATCGTTGTAGCCTGCTATGGGGACTTCAAGGCAATGACACACACTTTACAGAGCCAAGCTGGGGACCTTTGTCCAACACAACACTGTTCTTTCCTTATCCTTGCACAGTACACTTTGAGAGTTTGCTCTTAATCTGACATTTCTACTTCTGACAGCTACTATCCACGGTGTCCCCTTACTTTTTGCCAGCATACACAGCACATAGATGGACGACTCTGATGCAGAGATTGGCAGGTGGTGCAAGACATGTCAGAATTTGATTGGAAAATTTAGTTTAGTTGAATCGCAGAGTGATGTAACAGATTAGAGCTCAGTGTGCAAAGTGTACAAAGTGCTCCAAGAAGCTACGGGGCAGTATTTGGGAAAAGCGAGGCATGCAGTGCACAACATTATGATTTTAGAAAATATAATAATACATTGGTAAAGTACAAACGTAAGTATTGCATTTGCTGTTGCATTTTATTAAATAAATTCGTATTTTTGCTTTTTATGGACTCCTAATTGCGTCAGGTGCCGCAGAGTGTATCTAATAAACCCCAGTGTACTCTGATGGCGACCCCCTTTCAAACCCATTCACTAAATAATGGTCCCTGCCGCACATTTATAATGCCCCATTATCTCTCGCGGCCTCGCTGATTCTACATGCCTGACCTTAGCTCCCAGTTTGTGTGAGAAGCAAACACATTCACACAGGTGCCATAAATAGAACTAGATTAGCAGGTCAGAAGAAAATTGGATGTCCAGGGATAGAGGCAGACGAATGCTAATCAAATGGAACGCTATTAACAAACAAAAATGAGAATCTTTCAGCGGCTTGCAATTATATGTGGAATAGCAATGGCTGCCCTGGGATTAGCAAGCAGATGAACTCCAATATAACCACCACCATGGTTAAAGAACTAAGTGGAAAGTGTTGTATGTATTTCTCCGAAGATGAGGGAGACCACATTCTGCCACAAGGTTGGTGGTAACGGGCAGTTAACGTAGAACCGAGCTTCTTCTGATAAATCCGGGCATAGTTCTGAAATCAAAGGTATATCCAGTGGAGTCAACCTCTTGCTGTGATTGCCTTCGACAGGGGAAGGTAAAGGGAGCTAAAAACTAGCTCAGTGGATGTATCTGAAATGACCATTTAGCGATCAGTGCTTGGTCTGACCTTCCGGCTAGACCAAAGCCTCCCGCACACTGCCCACTTGTCGCAGCTAATGAAAAGGCTCTCACCCTGACACTTGCCAATCTGAGCACTGCGTTGTGCCCCCTTCCCATTGTGAAGGGACGAGGCATGGGAAGTGATGAAGTGACACTACCCAACAGCCTCAAAAAGTCCATAAAAAGAGTACTAAAAAACTTTGAAAAAACATACAGTGTAAAATCACATGTAACAGGGGCAGTCCTCATGGGAGGTTACAACAGTACAAAAGGAGGGACTAATAAATGGGAACTATGACTTGATGTGTGTCATTGAGAAAGTTGTTTTTGGGGATGTATGAACATGTGTGCTTCTGAATAAGATATATATGTATAGGTGACTGAGAACCGGTGTCATCTGTACTTGCGGCACAGGACATACCTTCTGCAATATTTGGCACTGTTACATGTATAAAATAAACATACAACCATTTTTTAAATGCACTTTTAAATTTCTACTATCTAAAATAATGGCTGTATTTTTCAGTTATAAATATGGCACTGTGTCTACTAGTCACTGGGAGAAAGATGACTGCTGTGTGTAAATGCGGCACTTTGAAATGGGAGAATATTAAAATGAAGAATTAACTTAATCATTAAGATATTTTTCCATTTAAAATTTCTCCCATTTAAAAGCATTCAGAAACATCATTTTGCTCTCACGCTCCAATATTGAGTTAACAAGGTCTTATTGAGCTAACACAGTATTTTATTTAAGAGTTAAATTCATCAGTGCTTCAGTTCTTCACCTTTGTAGCCCAACCTGAGTCTTAAATCTAACTAAGCACTGCTCATTATCAGTCCCTGATATCTGCAGCCTGTTGATAACAATGTATAATAAACACAGACTTCCTTTAAATGTAAAATGAATATGTGACCAGGTGCTTTTTTTAATTACGAACTAGCTACTCTGCAGGTGTCTGCAAGCTATTGATGGCTTGTGATCCACTGGTAGGAGACACCTGCTCTAGAGACTTGGCTGCAACTGTGTATTGCCCTGACTGATGGTAAATTCCACGTCTGCCTTTGAATTGTCACACCCATTTATTTTGGAGTTGGATACATGCCTAATTTACTCGGCAGAAATGAAGCATGCCAGACATTCTTGACATTGAGGAGATTAGGAAATCAGAGGTTGATTGAAGACCTACATTTTGTAATGCATTAACCTTCTACAGATTGATTGATCTTGGTGCATTTTCTATGTTGTTAGTTCACAGAGCACCATGATGCTTGCAAATATATGCCCAAATATTTCTATCTAGCAATGAGAACAAACTTGGATTTAGCTTCAATAAACTAGCGATTCTGATTATCCAAGGTGTCTCCCTTACAAAAAACCCATTAGGTTTATAAAGGAACCCTCACCCACCAACCTAGTTGGTGGCATGTTTCATCATAGGGTTCCCAAATGCCTCCTGGGTGTGCTACGAGCGGGTTTTTTGGTGTGTGAACATGAACATTAAGAATTACTTCCAGGATACCAGATTAATTTATTCTGCAGTTGCTGGGGTAGGATTAAAAAGGCTTCTGTTGGACGCGTATGAGTAGAAATGATCATACACGTCCCATAAAATAATGAAAGTGATCAAAGTAAAATGGCCTACATGTTTCAGCCAATCTGTTCCAAATATATTGACTTTCATCAGGACCAGTGACTCAGGGTGAATTTTGTACCGAGCTGTTGTAAGTGTGAGCTAACACTAAGTGTTAGCTCACACTAAGTGCACGGAATAGCAAACTTATGAATATGTCACCATCAGATTTTTTATCTTCAAGGGAAAAGGAGAAAAATGTGGATTTAAGACAAAGGAGGTGCCAAAGGTGTTGGTGCACAATCTGTCATCCATACGCCGCCAGCCCAGTGCTTTTTATCTACAGACAGAAGCGATCGTGAGTGTGGTGATTGCTTTGTTCGACATGCATAGGTGGTGTCTGTTGTCACACTCTAATATGTAGACACATAAAAGTAGAAAAACAAGGCATTAGTTGCCGGCCGGCTTAGAAATATGGAAGTGCGGCTGCATTGTCTTTCAGAATCTACTTAATGTGTCAAGGTCAGCCACCTGCTTGGGTACCTGCCTGTTGCCTCTCCCGAGGTCCCGGGGATGCCGTGTCCCTGATAAAGGCTGTTGAAATAGTGAAAATCCCTTCTGCGTTGCTCTATGTGCAGCGTGAACGTGCTAACATGACGTGAATCGGGCAAGGCCTCTCATTGCCTGAGATGAACCTGCCCGTTTTCTTAAACGTAACTCTTTCCTTACTTAGTATTATCCACAAACAGGCCAATAGATAACAATTGTTTTTTTGCACAGTCTGACTGCTTCTAATTGGGGGTACTCATTCATTAAGGAGGGTGAACTATTTTCCTTAAAAAGTTATATCTCTTTTCTCATTCTGAATTTAGAGATTAAACCGCAACACATGTCATCAAGTATTTTTATTCTAATGGACTATGACTTGTGTAATCAATCCAACAAAAAAATTGGGGGAGTCGTAATTTGGAAAAAAAGGGGAAGGAAAAGGTCTTATCATGTTCTAAGGTATATCATCATTTAAATCTTGTAGATGTGTTGAGAGGCGGTATACCTATCTCTGTTCTTTTTCTAGTAGTAGATTTTGGGGATTGTCTAGTTGTGTGTCTAGTTTTTCTATTATTACCCACTGGAGGTCATTGGTCGTGTGGCCTGTTCTTAGAAAATGGTTGGTCATCTTTGTGGTATCCCATTTGCATCTAATATTGCTGCAATGCTTGCAAATTCTGGTCTTGACCTTTCTGCTAGTCATCCCTATGTATCGCAGTGTGCAGGGGCATGTGATCATATAGATGACTTTGGTGGAATTGCAATTTGTATTCTTCTTTAGTTGCCACATTTTTTCTTGTTCTAACTCTACTGTTTTTGTTTTGTAAGTGAGGTGCAAATGCTACAGTTTCCTAAAGGGTAGTGACCCATTACCTTTTGTAACCCTCATGTACTTTGTACTGTGCTTTCCCACAGTCAAGAAATCTTAAATGGGAAAAAAAGTTATTCTCATTCAAGAGAGAAAGAAGCCTGAAAGATCATCTTGTCACTATACGCCTAAAAGGGATAGTCAAGGAAAGCAACAAAATTGTGGAACAGTGAAAAGATGTCCCCAAGGTGGATGATAGATATATACCAGCCTTGCTATATGTTGATGATACTGTCCTTAAAGCATGCACGGCAACAGCCTCCAGCATTTGCTAGACAGGTTTTTTTAAATTTATGGATAGCCTGGGCCTGAAAACCAATTTTTCCAAAATGTATACTATGGTCCTTGGCCAGGCCAAAACTAAATCTAATACCTACATGGTCATTGGTCATCAAATTGGCAAGGGGGATAAATTCTGTTATCTGGGCTTATTATTGGACACTACATGGAACTGGCAACTCTTGCTCAATGCCCAAGAAGAGTGCCTTAATAGAGTATTACAGAGCACTGAGGATTTCTCTAGGCGGATTGGTCGGCCCCATATTGCACCAGCTATTGATCTCTATAAAACAAAATATATCCTGACAGTTTCGGCTACGAGATGTGGGGCTACAAGGAAGGTCCTGCGGTTGCCCCAAAGTATCCTTATGGAGATCGTGCATGAGGAACTGATGGTTGGCTATAATTCCGATTATATTCTAGTCTGACCACTGATATTATGGCTGTCACTTTGAGTCAAGGAGGAATTAGAATTTAATAGAAGGCTCTTAAGAGACTGCCTTGCCTTGGACCATGGACTCAACATACCTTGGTTAAACTACTTTAAATGCACCTTGAGCATCCTTCTCAGACACAAAATCTATTTTCAAAGCAGACATTCTTTGGGTCAAGCAAGCCTTTTTATGCAAAGCTCAGGAAAAAAGAGTGATGAGTGTGGTGTCTAAAAGTTCCCTTGTGCACTATTTTATGACTACGTCTTTGTACCTCGCTGAACTATACTTGTTGCTTGAACTGACAGCTCACTGCAGATGACTTTTAACTTATTTTTGCCTGAACTTGCTTCCCCAGTTACTAGTTGGCTAGCACAAGCCTTATGAGTTCCCCTTAGCACTTGCGACCCTGCTGCTAAGTTTGATACTTTGCACATTATTTTTATATGCCCTAAATTCTCTAGATTGCGTTTTAAGTTTATTTTCTTGTTTTTGGCCAATGAATTTTACACAAGTTAGACCTGCCTTATTGTATCTTCAATTTTTAGACTAACTCACTGTCTGTTTTCATTTCTCTTGGTTTTTATCAGGGTTGTTTCATTCATATGTATGAAATGTTATGAGGCACCATTTGCCTATTTTGGTGGACCGTCCCTCAGTACTCTTGTATTTATGTGTTTTTATCTACTTTTATGATTTGTTTTATTCAAATCGAATAAAGTGAATATTGACTTGAACTGAACAAAATCATTAATAAAATGTTTGTCTCATAATTTAACAGTGGTAGAGTTAAGGGGGCGCTAGTGTTAATCTTTGTGTACCTTATCCACATAACTTCTTAAGAAAAATGGCAAACACGTTTCTCTTCCTCTATGGTGATTTTACTTAACCTGATTTCTTAAGTACTGGGGCAAGTACTTCTGGAGCTGCATGTTTCTAAGGAAGATGTTCAAATAAACAACTGTGCTTTAGCAATTAGCCTGATGATGTGTGAATTAAGGAGTCCATTGTCGTTTACCCACACATTTGCCCCCCTGAAACAGAGTCAAAATGTTTTTCGTTAACATGCTCTTCAAATTAGATTCCTATGGGCAACTATGCCGGAAACTGGAGAATAAATGCCATTACTAAAATTACAACCGCTGCTAAAATGGTACATTATTATTGTCTTCAGGGAGGTTTCGATCGTTATGCTCGAAGAATATGTAAATATGTTTTAAGCTTACCTTTTTCTTGCATCCAGAGTACCCCACTCTCTGCCTAAATCGTCTGACGTTGCAGCCATGTTGAATCAGGCTGATAATCTCAGACTTTGCCACGTGTGCTCATCAGCAGTGGCTATGTTAATAACATTGGCACAAATATGGCAAGTAACATGTAAAATTGCTGTGCTGCGTTGCATGACAGAGAGAGAGCTTAACAGTGATGTATCTACTAAGATGTGGTGCTGTTCTGTTCTCTCCCTGTGCTGGTGCACTTTTGACTGCCATGCATCAACACAGATACTCTTGTGCCATAATGCAAGGGTGCCTGCATTGTGAGAAGAATAGGTTTTGCAATGAAATGAGTCCCTTCCAATATAAAAACTATGCTTTAAGGCAATGGTTCTTAATCTATTGACTTCTGATGACCTCTAGTAAATCACTACCGGAAGCCAGGAACCCCCAAGCCTCCCCCCAACATCGTTCTGAAATACTCTATTTTCATGTTTCACACATCTGCATTTTCTTGATCTGCACCCTCTTTTCACTTGCTAACATAACATAACATAACACAATATAACATAACATAAATATAACGTGTATTTGTAAAGTGCACATTCACCCATAGACATCTAGGTGCTGAATAACAGATGTTTCTTGTTACCCAACTCAATGGTACTCATTTTATCGATCTGAGGTGGATGAAAGGCTGAGTGAACACGCCGGGATTTAAACCTGTGACTATGAGGTCAAACACTCTCTCCTTCTGCATCCACATCCTGACATATTAATCATTTCACCACCCACTAACACCCAGCAGAAAACACACATACAACTGTAAACACTTTGGCCCTGTAAACATTTTAGTAGATTTGTACCCACTTCACACATATTCACATGTAATTGCCAAGGGTGGGAAGTTCAGGTAGTCTGACCAACGTAATGACCCACTGATGGGCACTGTGGGAAACTCGTACTTCCTTCTGCCTCAACTTCAAAACTCACAGTTATGTCCCGTTAGAAGTGCCAACCCACAACCTGAATTCACAGAGATACCTACAAAAAACCCACCCCACGGCACGCACAATTCAAGGTGATTATGTGGTATGTGGAGTTTACCTCGTTTGAAAAGCCAGGAAACACTGATGTGTTAATATATGCTACCACGCAGATAGAAATGTGTTATGGAAAATATGAAATACGGTGATGCAGATGCATACATTATATCCAAGAAAGCAGGAACGATTAAGTTGGAGCATTATGGACTTTTCCTGTCACATGCTATTTCGAGTGAATAAACTATTAGCAAATATTACCTGATCAAATACTTATGAAAAGGAATAGTAAAAATGTTCTATAATGATTTGTGAATTGGTTGGATCTGTCACTTTTTGCCATTACGAATATTGCTAAAGAACTGGAAAAAGAGAACTTTTCATACAAGAAATCAGGGTGACTCTCATGGCTGAAGATTATGTGGCAAAAAGTGAGGGAGACTAGAACAAAAGGTATAGTGAGATCAGAGACTCATAGATCAAGGAATACACTCTCCAGTACTATTGATGCAGTAGTCTAACACATATAGGGAATTTGTAGGGTTGTCCAGCTATAGACAAGGCATTTGTGAAACAGAAGAAGAAGGGCCATTTTTTTAAATCACAAATAGAAAGTTCTTCCAATGGATGATGTTAACATTGATAGCAGGGACTTTATCCTTCTAGTGGATTCATGTACACAGTTCACATCTTAAAGAAAATTCTTGACTGTTACATTTTAGAAGCATAAGAAATAAATATTTATATATATCAGGCATTTTTTGCCAATATAAATATCTAAGGTAGACGTACTCCAGGAAAAGTCTATGTTGTAGATACAGGGAAGACAGTTCTTGGTTGGGCCCACCAGAATAGATGGAAATGAGAGTAGACTGGAATACCAATCCCCTGTGTATGTTGTGGACAAGTTCTTAGATGCTGCTGATGCAGGAAGTGGATGTGAGGTAGCTGATAGGTATGAAACAAAAATATTAATAAGGAAATGCAAGTTGAAAATATACTGAAGCTCAGGAATAGATTTCAAGATGTCTGTAGTGGCAATTAGGCAAATGTAAAAGCATTGAACATTGTGTAATTTTGAAAAAGAAATAATTTTTGTTCAGACATAGGGT
This sequence comes from Triturus cristatus, assembly GCF_964204655.1. Lineage (NCBI taxonomy): Eukaryota > Metazoa > Chordata > Amphibia > Caudata > Salamandridae > Triturus > Triturus cristatus. Next base: position 1,149,900,051 of record NC_140583.1, on the reverse strand, counting down.
AAAAATGTTACTCTTAGTAACTGGAGGAAATTGAAATCAATGCCAAGATTTAGGTAAGAAGTAGATTAGTGTAACAATTACATCATCAACATGGGACCCATCAATGATCATTTAAAAGCTCCAGTGATGTTAGGGTGTGATTTAGAGTTTGAGGTTGTGTTACTCCATCACAACCTTTTTTTTTAAATTTCTTTTTATTACATATACGACTTGTGGGTAGCACACCAATACAGTAGTAGATATATGCACAAGAAGTCAAGTTGTTTACACCACAACCGATTTTTCTAGGATTTACATACTGTTCTGAAGAGATCACCATAGCCAATGTTCTCCTTAACTGACACAACATATTAAGTACAATCATCTGTCGAGAGTCCAGCTGTGGGCACTACATAAACATTCCCTCTAAATTTATTCCATCCTCCCCACACCCGCTCCCATTTCTTGGGACAGCCTCTGTGTATATACACTGCTTTTTCAGCCACCATGGCCCAGTCCATGCCATTACACCATTCTCTGTATGTCTTCACATTTTGTGCCTCCCAGAGCCTAGCGATATTACCTTTTGCTATGGTCAGTGTTGCCCAGTCTTGGGCCCTGTGGTTAAGGTCTTTAGCTTCCCATATGTTCAGGATACATCGTTTGGGGTCCAGCGGAACCGGAGCTCTGGCGACTCGTGCTATTGTGTCCATAACTGTTCCCCAATAAACTTTGATAGCAGGGCAGTCCCATATGGTGTGAAAGAAAGTACCTATTGCTCCACATTGTCGCAAGCAGAGTGGAGTATCCGTCCTCCCCGTTTTAGCTAGTAATACCCTAGTGAAATATGTCCTGTGGAGCACTTTGAGTTGTACCAGTCATAGTTTTGACGGTATGGCCACCTCGCCCGGAGACTCCAGCGCTTCCTGCCAATCTGTGTCATCTAGCTCCCCTATGTCTACCTGCCATCTATCACGGAGACTCTGTGTGGGGTCTGTGTGGGGTCAGCCTGATTGTTGATTATTTTTCTATAGGCTTGCGATAGGGCACTTTTTCCAATACGCTCTGTGAGTAGGCAGTCCTCCAATAGAGAGGCCTCTGGGAGGACAGTACCTTGTGGAATGACAGCCGCAAGTGCATGTCTGATTTGGAGGTAGCGGAACAGGTCTGTGGGTGCCATCTCATATTTATCTTGTTACTGTGCAAATATAATAACTCTCCTCTTGCTCTATAGTTCCCCCACCTTTCAAATGCTTATTGTGTCCCACTGTTTAAATCCCTTGCAACCGCTCAGTCTGCCTAGTTTTTGGGTCTGCCAGAGAGGGGTTGACTGCGTTATCTTGTTCTGCCACCCCAATTTTTTACGAACTGTGTACCTGTGACCACTTGTTAGAATTGGCGTTAAATGATAGCTCAGGGTGGTCTCAAGGTGAGTTATAATTCCTTTATTTAGTACATGCAGCTATGTATGTGTGAAACGAGACAGTCCTTATGATGTCCTTTATGCATCTTCCTCTCTTCCAGGTTCACCGGAGGCTCTCCCTGCCTGCACTCTCGACAAAGAAAACAAATAAGCAGGCGAGTCTCTGCCCTTGTTTCTGGGTTTAGTGATGTTTTTATGCTAGGGAAGAGTTAGGCATGTATAACTCTAATCGGTATGTGGAGTACTATACATAAAAAATTAAGACTGTGGTACTTCAAGGGACTGATATTATATTTCTCTCTTTGTTTGCAGGATAGTGTCTTCTTCTTTATTCTTCTCTTTTTCCTTCTTTCTTTACTTTTCTCTTGGGTTCTATTCTGTCTCTTTTCTTTGGTTTGCCCCCTGTTTTCTCTCTCTTTTTTTTTGGACGTCGCTTCTTTCCTTTTTTTTGTGCTACTGCTCTTGTCTCTCCCTTTTCTTCTTTTCCTTCTCCCTCATCTTCCCTTCCACTCTGACCTCCTCCCCCCTTTGATACTTGTCTTATTGAAAGAAACGGGCATGCACCTGACGAACCCACACCCCTCCTGGGACGCGGCAGGTATCCATCATCATCATTTACTTTATTTCGACCATAGGATCATAAAAGTACACACAGCATGGTAGAAAATACAGTTAAAAGTAATCGATATGAAGTAAGGTAAAAAGATAAAGATAAAATACAAAGATAAAATAAGAATAAGAAAAATGAGCGGGCCGTCATATAGTCTGGCTAGAATGATCATATGTTGCTTCAATAGTATTTAATCTAAAGTCCATATCGATTTTGTCCATCACTTTACAGCATCCATCAGGGCAAACATTTGGACCTTTTCAACCACAGCGCATACCAATATCTAGACAACCCAAAAGCCACAACTCTGCTCATGTCCGTGCTCAGAGATCTAAGCACCTCCAAGTAATGTTCGGACCCAAAAATTTTACAGAGTAGAAAGATCCATTTGTCCCTCAGAGATTTATACATCGGACAGAAGAATAGGATGTGGATGATGCACTCAGACTCAGCACTTGCATTACAGGCGGGACATTAATCATCATTCTCTATCCTTCCTACATTTTTTACAAAAAGTTTTAAGGGGTTGCGCTTTATAACGGGACTGGAAAAACAACTTCCGGGCCAAAGGAGGGACAATTTCATCCAATGTGTCCTCAAAACGAGGAACGCTTTTAAAATTGAGGAAATTAGTGGTCAAAATGCCCTCGAGCTCAAGTGCTGTTTGCAAAAGTGTTATTTCCCAAAACCTTTCCTTTGGCTGGGGTCTCGATATGGAGCTCATACTTCCAGGGTCAAACCAAAACCCCAACATTCCTAGCCTCCCTAGAAGCACCTTTAGGGCTCTAAACCAAGGGATTGTTGTAATAGAGGGCATTTTCATGAGCTCTAAAAGTGGTTCCCGGTAGGGGCAGAGCTCTTCCACGGTCCACAATCTATACCAAAACATCAGGAGCTTGTAGCTGATCTCGTGGGCCAGCTGCCTGTGTGCTAAATCAAGGCAAAGGGGCATCAGTGGTGTGCTTGCAGGGATCTGAGAAAGCGATTTTCTACTAGTGAAAGGGGATTAGTTGCGCCTATACCCCATAGTTCTGCCCCATAAAGTGCTCCCCCTAAGATTTTTGTGTTGTAGATTTCGAGGGCTGGTTCTAGCTGCCTTGAAAATTTATTTCTATGTATTTTGGCCAAGTTTGCTGTCTGGTGTATGAGTTGCATCTTCACCTTTTCGATATGTTGATCCCACTTAACTGTTGAAGTTAGGCGAATGCCCAGGTAGTCAAAGGTGTCGACGCGTTCTAACTTGCTACTGCCGGCCAGGACTTATCTTTTGTTTAATTTGGCCTTGCTCTTCCTAAAAATTATATATTTGGTTTTAGTTTCATTCAACACCATGCCTCGCTAGTCACAAAACATAATGAAATCATTTAAGAGCCTCTGATGTCCCCATGGAGTCTTTGCGATTAAAAGGGTGTCGTCGGCAAAGAGGAGAGCTGGAACTCTCGTACTGCCGACTTTCGGAACATCACAACCATCCCTATCTAAAGACTTGATGACATCATTGATAAACAGGATAAAAAGTGTAGGGGCAAGGACACAGCCCTGTCTCACACCACACTCAACTGGGAAAGTGTCAGTGCTCTGGGGACTAAGTCAAAAGCAGACCGTAAGCCTACAAAAGCCACATAGAGTTCCCCTCCATTGATATATACTTCCTTCCAATATAAACATAACAAACGAAAAGTTTGGTCTAAGGTGCTAATTTTGGCTCGGAAGCCTGCCAGGAGGTTACTCAAAACTTCAGACTCTATGATGCATTTCTGCAGCCGAGCTAGAATCCGCTTTCAGAAGATCTTTTGGAGGGAATCAATAAGACTGAGGACGCGCTGAATGACACAAACGCTGTTGCTGCAGGAGAGGACTACCTGTCCCAGATACCCTTTGCCAGTGAGGGAGGAGCCACAGCTGCATGAGCGCTATTAAAGCGCAAGGAAGACATCGCAGCGTGAGACGCGTGTGGGCGGCGCCCGGGCCCATCCTTGCCCATCAACGCCCGGAGGAGACTGGGCTGGGCCACCCCTCTTTCGGTCTGGTTACTCCTGCGCACATCAATCAGGTGAGCGAAAGCTATTGCCCCCAATCCACAACATTTCGTGTAGTTTTGTCTCAGTATCATCAGACCAATAATGGGGAAACGCACTATTCCATCTGTTACAAAATCAACCACAACGAGTATTGAGAATATGCTAGAAAGAGCTGTTAGTATTGTAAGCAACGAGATTGAGCTCACTGAGAGTTGCCTATCTCTTGGTTTAGGACAATCTATGTTATCCTCAGGATTGACTACTGGCACTATTGATTTAATCACAAGCATCCCCAATGCTCCTGTTTTGGCATGTGAAGAGGTTCGCGAGATAATTACATCAGACTCACCAGAACTAAACCTTGCAACACCTAATCTCCCGCTCTTAGGGGCAAAACGTAAGAGGAAACCTGGAAAGTCAACTTGTGCGAAAAGAAAACAACCAACTCGCCCATGCTCCACCCGCACAACTTTAAATTCATGGATCCGTTCATCTACTAACCAAACATCTGTGGAGGCTTTAGTGCATGATCCATCGACTGCACATGTTCCATTAATCAAACCATATCTCTGTTCAATTGGAACTCAGACTGAGACCGATTTCTTGCTTCCTATCATTACGGATAGTGACAATTGCACTAGAGCTATTGATATTAATAACTTGATTGGTTTGATTACTGACCGTGTTAAACCTCTATTCAATAACTTCCTGTCCGCAGTGAAAGATTGTATTTCTGATGCTCAGTTTGTTTCAAATCCACAGTCTGTAGCTCAGATAACGGATATTGTTCCCCAAGTAGCCCCTAAGTCACCTACCCCCATAAATGTTAGACAGACGGCTCAAAATGAATCCATTATTAATATTTCCACTGATCATCAAAATATTCTTGCTCCTTCTATTACAAATCTGAGATCTATTGATTGTATGACATGTAATAAGATTTGTTCATGTCTAGATAAGAAGGGAACCATGGAGGTAAAAAGTCCTTTGGAACACACTATTGGGACTAATAATGTTAACCCAATAAATAACTTGTTAATCCCTTCTAATGCTCCCATCCCCCCACACAGCAGTGATAGTACAGCTAATATTCGACATAATGCAGTCACTGATTCAATTCCTAAGATTCTTACCGAAGGAAACAATGTGGTGTTAGATCTACCCCCGGAGGCCTGCCCATATGTCGTGGTTTTATCTGGCATCCATTTTTTAAGGAAAGACCAGAAAGAATCTTGGGAGCAATTATGCTGTAAATGCGTCGATTGGCTATCCAAGCATAAGCGATTCAGGCCATCCTTAATTGAAAACATCATTATGGTACGGCGTGTGGGCTGGCTTGGAACATCTCCCAAAACTATTAAAGGGGATTGTATAATTATTAATTTCCGCAGGCATTCAGTGGCGAAAGCTATTCTATCGCCGCAGAGGGAGGAAACTAATCATAGCACTGGTATATGGGCATTACCTTTGGGCTATTTTTATAAACCAACATTTGAAGGTCTTTTTCCTAACCCGCATAATTTCATCTCAACTACCAACAGATTTACACCGTTATCGGGTTTGGATTGTCAAGATTGACTGCCAACTCCACTAACGAGTGAAATACTGAGTGATGCATCAGTATCAGTATTGACTGATAAATGTATTCAGGCTAGTAAACAGGAAATACCGATCACAGTGAAAGTTGATTCGACACTCAAAATTTTGAGTTGGAATGTTGCTGGTTTGGCATCTAAGTTAAATTTACCAGATTGGAAGGAGTTAATAAGTGGTCAGGATATTGTAATGTTCCAAGAGACCTGGGCCACCCAGGATTTGTCTATGGAGGGTTTTGAATGTTTTAATATTTTGTCCCCCATCCCTATATCAGGAAGGCCCGTTGGTGGCCTTTCAACTTGGATAAACATCAAGGCAGGTGGTCGCACTAGGATTGTGCACACAAACAGCGATTCATTTCAAGCATCCCTTTATACACGGGGGGCTTCATTTTATATAATCAATTCTTATAATAATGATTTTAAAAATGTTCCCAATATGAACTTTTCTAAGTTGTTTGATATTATTTCAAAATTAGCAAAAGATTGTGGTGCCCCAAACAAAGGTATATGTTTAGGTGGTGATTTTAATGTTAAACTCCCTAGAGGCATTAATTCTGCTATTCGGCCTAACACTATTAGCCTGTTATGTAAGAGAGGTGAGCAGCTAATGAATCACCTAAGCTCGGAAAATTTTCTAGACATCATGGAAATTGCAGCCATTGATGGATGTATTGTACCAACTTATAGAAGTCGTGGTGCAACCTCCACTATTGACTATATTTTTGTAACTGCTCCCCTTGCAAACCATGTGCTAAAGGCAGAGGTAATTTCAACAATACAAGGTGACCATAACCCTATTAGCACCATTCTAAGTTTTACACGCCGCCCAACGTTCGAACGCTTACAGGGGGCTAGTGACTTAACGCCATCATCTGATAATCTCCGACTTGTGTTGCGTGGTATTGATAATGATGCATTGTTTCAAACAATGATCAAATTTCATCAGAATTTGGTCAATACCTGTCTGACATACAAAGAATGTAATACAGAGGTAGTCTATGGTGAGCAGCTAATGAATCACCTAAGCTCGGAAAATTTTCTAGACATCATGGAAATTGCAGCCATTGATGGATGTATTGTACCAACTTATAGAAGTCGTGGTGCAACCTCCACTATTGACTATATTTTTGTAACTGCTCCCCTTGCAAACCATGTGCTAAAGGCAGAGGTAATTTCAACAATACAAGGTGACCATAACCCTATTAGCACCATTCTAAGTTTTACACGCCGCCCAACGTTCGAAAGCTTACAGGGGGCTAGTGACTTAACGCCATCATCTGATAATCTCCGACTTGTGTTGCGTGGTATTGATAATGATGCATTGTTTCAAACAATGATCAAATTTCATCAGAATTTGGTCAATACCTGTCTGACATACAAAGAATGTAATACAGAGGTAGTCTATGCTTTCTCAGAACTCTGTTCCGGTATTAAAAATATACTGTCCAAGCCAATTAAGAACACAAATTTGGAACTAGGGTGGTTTAACGCAGATTGTTCTGCGGCCAACAGAGCATTAAGAAAGGCACTTGTAACTAAACCTAGAGATAGTTTTCTTGTGTCAACAATGAGAAGTAATTACAAGAAGGCTATCACACGGAGGAAGGAGGAGATCACTAATGATCACTGGACTAAACTTTTGCGTGCAAATGAACTAAAAAATGGTAAAGAATTTTGGAAAGCAGTTAAAGACATGAAACTTGTGGGAAATACATCCACAGTAATTAGCTGTAACATCTCTAGTGAATCTTGGGAGGCTCATTTTAGTAAAATCTATGCCACCCCTATTACTTGGGAACCTAGGGAGTTTATATATACTACCAATATTCAGATTGAATTACCCGAAGTCGAAGAAACCATTAGTCAAAGTCTGGGAGGTAAAGCCCCCGGCCCAGACGGTCTTCCGATCGACTTCATTAAGAGTCATTCCGAGTTTTGGGCACCATTACTTACGAATGTTTTTAATAATCTAACAAATTCATCTATCCCTGAAACTTGATCTTGTAGCACTATAGTTCCAATCTTTAAGAAGGGTGATCGATCAAACCCGAGTTGCTACAGGCCAATATCATTGATCGACAACACTCTAAAAAATTTGGGAAGGGTGTTGTTCAACAAGATTAAATTATGGGCTGAGGAATTTAAGGTGTTACATCCTTGCCAGCTGGGATTCAGGAGTAAGGTTGGCACTGTGGAACAGTGCCTTAATCTTAATCTGATTATTGGTAAATATAATGTAGCCAAAAAAGTCCCTGTGTACCTAGCATTTATGGATCTTACATCGGCCTTCGATTTTGTAAACAGATCACGATTGTGGCAAATTTTGTTGGATCTTGGGCTAGATGATTCGTTAGTTTCTTTTTTGGCATACTTGCACAGAGACCTAAAAGCTAGGGTGCGCATTAGCATGAATGGTGAGATCTCCAAAGCCATTGAAGTAGGTAGAGGAGTCAGACAAGGTTGTGTACTGGCCCCTCTCCTATTTATTCTATATATCAATGATCTAACTAAATCTTTGTTGATCTCAACTAAAGACATCCCCATGATTGGTGGTAATAAAATTCCTGCATTGTTATATGCAGACGATGCAGTTTTAATGGGGCGCACTCCTAAAGCATTACGCGCCCTGGTTCAGGACTTTGTTAAGTTCATGGCAACTCTGGATTTGTGTACAAATTTAAAAAAATCTTTTTTAATGTCGTGTGGGTCTAAGAAATATTCTAACCCCACAATTGTCATAAACTCTAACCAATTATTGAGCACTTGGACTTTCCCGTATCTTGGCTTGACATTTGCATCAAATGGATTATGGAATGATCACATAGCCTATTGTAAACGAAAGTTTATTAATTCTATCAACACTATACTTCGGCTACCCAAGCCGAGGAATATAGAGGTAGTGTCTTCCATTATTAAAATGTATAGATTGCAATGCACACCAACTGTAACATATGGGGCGGAGGTTTGGGGGAATACAGTCAGCACGCCTATTCAGCGTGAAGAGAACAGATTCTGTCGCAAGATTTTGGGTGCACCTTTCTTTGCCTCAACGTTTGCTGTCCACAGAGAACTCTGCCTACCATACGTTGAGGACTTTATTAAGGCTTGCCCAACCTTGTTTGGCTAAGAATCTGGAAGAACCCGGCTGCACATTTGACAAGGGAGATAATTCAAGATTGTCTAAAATGTGATAAAGGGATGGATATACCGTGGCTGGCAGGGGTCCGGAAAAGTTTAAGTAGCCTGAATATGGAACATCTCTTTTTAAACCCCTTGCAACACAGCTCCATTAATATCAAATCATTGGAAAAAACTCTCTATGCTTCATATAAAGAAGCACGAGTATCGACTGAGTGTAACAAAACCTCAGTTGTTAGATATATGCAGAAAGAAATGTCCCCTGCTATGCCTAGATATCTCCTTAAACCAATTAGTTGCTCGGAAAGGGGTTTATTCTTCAGGCTAAGGACAGATACCACGAAATATCTGTTGTCATTTCCCATTGGGTTTACACACAATCTTAATTCATTATTGTGTCCTTGTAACAATACCCAAAAGCAGTCAATGCTACACTTCATGTTCTTCTGTAGTTATTATTCAGCCCCCACTAAAAAATTCCTGATCCCATATTTTAAAACTCGACATATTACTGATTACAAGTTGGCTTATGAGACAGTGCTAGCTATAATTGATGATGAGCTATGTTTAAGAGTTGGATCATTCTTAAAAACAGTGATGCGTATACGTAACTCTATGCACCCTGATTAATCGATCTTTTTAAATTGTGTATATTTCTGTGTTTTTATTTATCTTTGGATGTTATTTTATTCTGTACTTTTATGGATATATTGATTTTATCCGAATAAATTTCATATTGATTGATTGATTGAATAAGACTTATTGGCCTGTAGCTAGATGGCTTCGCTCTGTCCCCTTTGTTGTAGATCGGAACGATCTCAGCATTTTTCCACGATGGAGGAATGGGGCTGCCTCTGAGGATTGAATTAGATAATACGTTTATATATGGACCCCAGAGAGCCACATCCTCTTTGTAGAGGTCATTGGGAATACGGTCAGGGCCAGGGCCAGGCGCATGAGCCAGGGTGCAGGAGGCAATTGATGCTTTGGTCTCTTCTAGCATAATATGGAGGTCGATTGCCCCCACAGCATCGCTGATCAGGCCTTCGTCTTGTCCCACAGGTACCACATCCTTGGTATCCTTCGTCAGCTGGCAGTGAGGCAGCTACTCCTCGGCTCGGGCTTCTCGCTCCCCTCTGCACGGGATGGGATTGCTCTACATTGCTCCTCTCTGTTCTTCCTCCTGTGGTTCCTCTTTGGGTCGGCTCCCTTCTGTTGCACGTCTTGGCTCTCCGTCTTCGGCTTTCTTCTCTGACGACAGCCAGCGCGGTCTTCCAGCCTCTTGTGGTTCCAGACCATGCGTGACAGCGGGACTCCGCCCAGATGCCTGACTTCCAGGCCAGGAAAGTAGAAATGGGATGGCTGTTGTGTTTTCATCACCTACCGGGTTACAGTACCATTTGTGAACTGTGCACGCAGTAGGGCCTATGAGGTCTGTCTTGTGGGTCTTACTATAGAGCGCCTCATGACCCCTCACTCTCCCAAAGTCTGTTTATTCACTCCATCACAACCTTGGTGAATATCCCGTGCACCGTATTACAAGTGCATTATATTCAATGGCAATTGTAATATGGCAGACAGGATATCCGTCACAGTTGTGACTGAGTTACCCGTCCACTAGACTCTAAGTCAGGCCCTTAAGCTGTATTATTCTAGGCAGTTTGAATGAAGCAGTCTTGATGGGCTGCCATGCTCTAGCCAATTGACATGAGCTGGTATTGATATATTTAAAAACAAAAGGGCCTGGCCGGTACCTACCACCAGGTAGTCCTAACAGAAGAGTCTAAACATATCACAGCTTTACTGCTTTTGCTACTCCCAGAGGGATGTTTCAGTACTGTACAATGCCCTTTGGATTAGCCAGCGCAACTTCAGATGTTCAATGTTTAATCAAAAGGTTCCTGGTACTATGGCATTCGAGGAAAACATTTTAGTTTATGGCAAGGATCAGAATGAACTTGACCTGAATACTGAGAAAGTCCTGATTGCATTATCAAGTCTCACTTTAAAGAGGTCCAAGTGAAAATCCAGTAAGAAAGAAGTGGCTGGACCAAAGAAGAATACCATGGAAGGCATTTTGGAAGCACCCGTACCTCGGACAAAAGAACAATTGTTTCATTTTCTAGGACTAAATGCATTCTATGCAAAATCTGTAGAGTCTTATGGAGGAAAGATGTGGTGCTATACCCAGAGCTGGGCGCTGTGGAGCTGGGGAACCTAGTTTGAGTCTTGGCTTTGGTGCAACATTCTGTGAATCAGGGAAAATGAAAAAAATCTCTCTATGCCAAACAAAATGAAGTTGTCCTTGTGTAGTGTAACTGGTGCTCTTATACCTTTGGGCGTGTTCGTGCTATTAAATAAAATAAAATGGTTTGAAAAATACTGGAACTCTTGAGGCATTTGATAAAAAATTTATGCTAAATTTTGCTGGAGTGAGAGTAAAAATCAAACTTTCAAGGAGCTCAGAAGAGAAATCTTTCATTCTTGAAGTTTAAAGCCATTTGTAATTGGGCAGGATTTTATATGGGGCTTTAAAGCAAATTACTCTGGAAATGATGTGTGTTACAACTTGGGTCTCTACTTTACAGAGGTATGCATCCTGTTCAAGTAAGGACTACAAAATACACACTAAAAGATAGCCTGTGCTCCCCCTCTGTTAGCTTGGCATAGAGCAGTCACACTTATCTAAAGAGGCAATGTTTAAAGTATTTGTGCAACACACACACACACAGTAACACAAGGAAAACACCAAAAAACTACTCCACACATGTTATGAAAAATAATGAATAATTTTACAAGTAAATCAAGACAAAAATAACAAAAATTCAATGAGAAGAACAGGAGTTGTTACATTTTAAAGAATAAATCAAAACGTAGTGCTTAGAGTCAAATAGTGCTTAGGGATTACTTGGATTTGAGTAAATTCAGAGTTCAGGCAATGGAGGGCAGATTAGCTACAAGGATCACGCAGGGCTCGCTAAAAAAGTACCTTGGATGGAGCAAGCGTCAGCATCGAAGTCTCGATGCATCAGTTTTAATCCACGTGGTCGGATGGATGCATTGAATTGGGTTTCGCATTGATATTAAACTCCTTACGATGCAGGCGCTGTATCAATATCGAACCTCACAGTCATGTCCTGTATTGTCATTGAGTTGCGCAGGATTTCCTTGGATCAGCATTCCGTTGACATCGAAGGGCACATCATTGGTGCTGATCGGCACAAAGTTGTCGCTGCATTGATTCTGATGGTTATGGAGAGCATAAATCACCTTTCAAGGGGCCCAGGAATAGATTGGCACTTGACAGGGAAGGGCTCACAGAGTCAAGGTGCTGTTGCAAAGTTGCAGGAAGTTTTTGAAGGCCCTGAGACTTCAGAACAGGGGACAAGGGAGAAAAGAGAGATGTACTGTCTCGACATTTGGTGTCAGTCCCTCTACTGTTCAGGAGTTAAGCTGTGAGAAAGGATTACTCCTTCCACAGGCCCATCCTTCTCTTTCGAATCTAAGAGGTCAGGGAGAAGTTCATTCTCCTTCCTCCATCTGTCACTAACAGCATTGTGATCTCAGGCCTCTCAAAGTGTGATTTGAGGGGATTGATATGAATCAACCTGTGGGGTTACCTGGTGGTCTTAAGGTCCAGCAGGTAAAGGTAGATGGCCTTGCCCTTCTTCCCAATTACCTCATAGGGCCCAGTCCCATGGTCCTGGAGTGTCCTGGGTTCCACACATTCTATCACCCACACGTTCTGCCCTTGCTGAAATTCCACAGTGATAAACATTTGGTCATACCACTCTTTCATCACAGCCTGACTTGCTTCTAAGTTGTCAGAAGTTTGCTTCCACAACTTAGCCATTTGGCTTCTGAAGTCCAGCTTATAGATCACTACATCCTGGGGAATCTTCCTGGGAGCGTGCTCCAACCCTTCCTTAATCAAACTCAGAGGTCCTCTGGCAGGGTGCCCATACAGTAACTCAAATGGACTGAAGACCACTCCCTTCTGTGGTACCCCCTGTAGGCAAACAACAGGCATGGCAAGAGGATGTTCCACCTAATCCTCAGGTAGACCTCTAATCATGCCCTTCAGGGTCTTGTTGAATCTCTCAACAAGCCTATTTGTTTGTAGGTGTTAGGGAGTAGAGAGCGTGTAGCTTACCCCACACTCCTTCTACAGTGACTGCATGTATGCAGACATGAAGTTTGTGCCCCTGTCGTACACAGATTTCTTAGGGAAAACCACTCGGATAAAAATCCCCATCAGGGCCTTTGCCACTGCAGGTGCAGTTATGGTCCACAGAGGGATTGCTCTGTGTACCTACTGGCATGCTCCACCAGAACCAGGATAAATCTGTTGCCTGATGTGGTCTGGGGATCTACAGAATCAACATTGTCAATGCCCACCCTCTTAACAGTAGGCTAGGGATTAAGGGGTCTTTCAGCCCGTGCCCTGTTTTCCCACTAGCCTGTTAGGTTAAACAAGTCCTGCAAAATGCATCTGGGAAAGTTTGATCTTAGGCCAATAAAAGTGTGGAACAAGTCTTGCACAGGTCTTGGCCCAGGTATCCTGCCAGGGGAATCTCATTATCCAGCTCCACTAGGAAGGCCCTGTAGCATTGGGAGATCACCAGGGCCCTTGTTATTACATGCAGAGGAGCCTTAAGCTTACTGTAAAGTAGGTTGCCCTCCTTGTAAACGTGATAACTCCCAGAGACATCACCTGCTGCTTGGGCTTCAGCCTGTTTCCTCTTGCCATCAAGGGTTGGACACTCCCTTTGTGCCCTACATAACTCCTCCTTGATGGGTCCTCCTTCAATGTGCCATCCAGCAAGTGTATGAAGGTCACTGTGGGAAGCAACGCCCTCCTCAGTGTGCTCCGGGGTTGACACCGCAGGAGCCCCATTCACCTCATTGGGAAGACATTCAGGGGCTGGTTTCCCACACCCTTTGCCTTTTCCCTTTTCAGCAGCTGGCCCAGCCATTGTTCCAGGCTCTAACCCTTTTTGACTCCCATCCTGGTCAGCCACAGATCCAATCCTCTAACCCCAGCATCTCCACATGAGGCTTGAGTTCCACTTCCATCCAGGAAGTGTGTTCGAGGTCCTTACCCAACAAATAGTCCACAGGCCTGGCAGGGCTCATAGAAAATGTCAGAAGACCTGAACCCTCCCCCCCACTAAAATGGACAAGGGCCACAGGATAGTTAACCTCTCTGTTGTCAGCCACCACAATTTGGTGGAATGCATTTGGAGTCACCTGCACTAGGGACAACAGCTGACTCCTTACCATAGTCATGCTGGCACCTGTCCCCTCAGAGCCACAACCCCTTGTCCTTTGATGGTAACCCATTGCCTAGACTTTATAGTGTTTGAGGGCACATGAATCTTAAAAATCATCTCACTGTCATGCGGGGACACTAGGGTAACCCCACAAAACTGCCCCCCATTAACTGGAGAAAAACTCCTCCCCCAGCACTGCACTAACCCCCCTGTATTCTTTCCTCCAGTTGCAGGCAGTGCTATTTTTGTACACTTCAGATCCCCCTTGTAGAAAGAGAATGAGAGGATAGTATGTGTCACTACATACACTCCAGTATCGAACAAAGTACAAAATATCGTACAAAAACACTGGCATATTCTGAACTGGGCAAAAAAACAGTGCCCCCCCCCACTTTTTGCATTCAAACGAAACAGAAGCATACGTGATGAACTGGCCCACACCAAAGCACCACTTCCAAAGAATCAGGACCAAACGACATTGTGGGGCCACCAAAGACCAGTTGGACACTATCCATGGGGAGGCTGTGTGGTATGTCCTTTCACCAGAACGACAACAGAGGTTGACATAAAAACCAATAAACCATGGATAGTTAAAAACTTCAGCAACTGTAACAGCGAGAATGTTGTCTATTTACTGACGTGCCCCTGTAATTTGATGTACATGGGCATGACAACAAGGAAGATCAAGGTTCGCATCACCAAACACAGGAGCACCATTAGATGCAAAAAGACAAACACGAAGTTGACTAGACACTACCTGGAACACTCCCACAAAGATACAGATTTGAAATGGGTAGTGCTAGAGATAATAAAAAAAACAGACTCAGATATCCAAAGGTCCCTCCATATCAGAGAACAGCGTTGGGTATACCGCCAACGCACGTGGGAAACAGGACTGAATGACGAGATTCCTTGGCTCCAGATGGGCAAGAGATATAACTATTGGGAACTGGGTCACTCTCTCCCTCACCCTGCCCCCTTCTACAATCTGAAGGTGGACGACTGTAAGTCTGATACTATAGAATCATTAGAAAACCTTGCCAAACTTGTACCACCCAGTCATGTGCTGAATCGACTGTCTTGTTCAAAACAGCCCGATGCAATACCTTGACATCTGACCCTTTATTTTGAATCAATCACAATATGCATTGTCATAAAAACCCTCACAAGCTCAATGGTACATATAACACGCGCATGTAAACATTAACCTGGCATGTCCCATACTGTACGCTAGTACACCGCTCAGGCTAAATTAATCAAGGACCGACGGTATTATCTCTCCTTTTTGCACAACCTCTTTGGTGCAACTCTTATGTCTTTTGTGCAACGTTATTCTAAGAAATTTTAATTTACAGCATCATATTGGAGTAGCAAGCATGTTCCACACAATGCACGGCAATACGCCCTGTGTATGTTTTTTTCTCTTTGAGCTTTTTTATGCTATACAACGTAGTCTCCCTGTGCGAACATTTTCAAATTCCTTTGACACCAGGGATGAGATGAGCATGCTTGACACCACACAATCCCCCGTGTGTCTTTTGTTTTCAAACTTTGCATGTGAATTCTACATGTAATGTAATGCTTGTCATTTTTGTTTCACCTGAGCCGTTGGTGGTACTTTATTGATCTCGCCACCATGGACAAGTGAATCACGCCCTACGCTTCATGCAGCGTCCTCGTGTTGAGCTTCTTTACCTTGTTACTGGCTCGTTCCATTCCGAGCGTTTGATTTCGGAAACGGCTGACACAAAGGTCTGGCTCATTACCCGTGCCTGTAATATGGGCGTCACCCGGACACAGGATACTTCTTAAAACCACAGGTGCTCAGCCTCAAAGTAGATCACCTTGCTTCCCGATTTAACTGACGCGTAGGTCAGGCAAGCTGCACGCTATTGTTAGGGCATTCTCATGACACCGGAACCCTTTCAAATACGAGTGCATGTGAGTGCAATTTTTCCTATTCCACCAATTAGGCAAATTAAGGCACTATATAAACCGGACCTCTCTGCAGTTCATTTATCTCCAGGGAGGAAGGGCAGACACATCTAGGTGCAACACGAGAGATGCACCTTGACATAGTACGAGAGTGAACGGGTGTATGAATGTGTATTTTTCACTATTAAGAAAGAGTTTTGACTCCGACTTGCGTTGTGCTTATATCCCTTTTCCAGAGTTTGACTACAGGGGTCGCTCCTCCACCCTCCTCTCATGGGGTGTGTAGGATACTATCTTAGGGTAAGATTGTGAGTTTGTTCTCACATTGGTTTTTATGAGACTTTCTGGCACATGCATCAACAAAGACTTTTGCGATTCCTTAATTGCGATTTTTAAGGAATCGCAATTAAGGATTTGCAAAAGCCTATGCATGTAGGAATCGCTATAAAAATAGCGATTCCTACAAATTCCTTAATTGCGACTTGCAAATTGCGAGTCGCAATTAAGGAATGCCGTCCCATTCATTCCTATGGGCCTTCAGGCCCATAGGAATGAATTGGAGATTGCATGAGCAAATTGCGAGTACCAGTAGGTACTCGCAAATTGCTCATGCAATTTCAAGGGTGCAAGGGTGTCAAAATGACACCCTATTGCACCCCTAAAATTGATCTGTGCACATATGTTGCACACACACATGCTCTAAGGGCATGTGTGTGCGCAACATGAAACTTTGACAAATGCACAAAAGTGCATTTTTCAAAGTTTTTGCAAATTACCATGAAGTTCAACTTCATGGTAATTTGCTCCCCCTATTAGCGAAATCGCTAATTTTTTTAACTTTAATGCATTGCATTTAAGGAATCTCAATTTGGTATTCCTTAAATGCAATCGCAATTTAAGGACTCACTATTTAGAGATTCCTTAAATTGCGATTTTTGCATTTGGGATGATGCATCCCAAATGCAAAAATACCGGTCGCAAAGGGGCAGATTCTGCTAATCTGCCCGTTTGCGACCGGTTTTCTCGTTGATGCATGTGGCCCTTTGTGTGTTAACAGTTGCAGTGACACGTGTTACATACAAATAGCAACTATGTATAAAATTGTGCATGTGGTACAATTGCGTTTTTATGACCGAATATGTTGATGGCAAACCTTGTCTCCCTCTCCACTTTTGTTTACAGGTTTATTGAGAATCTTTCCCTGTAGAGTGTGACACAGGTCAACCTACCAAGTGGTAACTTCGCACCATAATTTTGATAAGAACCGAGCCCTCATTATTTCTTTGTCCTGATGAATGCCGCGGACCCTTTGGGCCAAGAAGGCAGAGAGATGTTGACCAAATTAGCCACTACCGTGAGGGGGAAATAATACTCCTCCATTCTCACCGTACTTGTATTTTTAACACCATATAGTTACCTTTCTTAATACATTCGGTAATTATACTGGTTTTTAAAACTTCACTCACTTTCACAGGCCCCCTCTTAGCTTTAGAAGTGCCTCCCTGTCTTCAGGTGAAGGCCCGCTCTCTATCAAACCTAGTTTTTAGAGAGCGATGACTGCCGATGATGAAGCATGACACCTGGTGGTGTGTGAGTACAGTCCTTCACTTTTTGTGAGATGCTAGCATTTTCACTAAGGATTTAAGAGATTTTCGGTCAAAAATTCAGGAGCAGCTTCTGTTGTGTATTCATCCCCCTTGTAGTGTCCATACTCGTAGCACTCATAGCACTTGATGGGCATGGGATACTAACTTTTGGCAGTGTAGTTTTTCTTCTGGTGGCCAGATTGTGAATCAGAAACAGACTCTTTATCCTAGGAATTGTTTTGGGGGCCTTTGGAGAACTCTGTTTTTTTTATCTCACCCATCTTTCTTCTGGTGTGTACCCTGGCCACCCTTTTGGGAGTCCCAGTAGATGTCTTCTTGGACACTCTGGTACTGACCCAGATGTTTGCCTCCTCATCAGATTTCCTGGAGTCAGTTAACTTGCTATCAACTAGGTGTTGGCGCAGCTCTGGAAAACGCACATCAAGCATTTGCTCCTTTAAAATTAAGTTGTACAGCCTTGAATAATCACAAACCTTGCTGCTCCTAATCCAGTCCTTCAGTGTCTTGCTGGCATAATTCAAGAAATCTAACCATGTCTGTGATGAGAACTTGCGGCTGCCCCTCAGCCTGTACCTCAACATGAACTCACCATCTGGTAGCTTGCTACAGAGCTGTCGGGCTTATCTAAAGAAGCAATGTGTGAAGTATTTGTGCAACACATGCATAAAATAACACATTGAAAACACTACAAAAATACTCCACATGGGTTTAAAAAATAGAGAAACTTTTTATTTGTAAAACAAAACCGGAGTTATGAATTTTAAAATAATAAATCAATAAGTAGTGCATAATGAAATGTGGATCAAAAAAAGTCCAAGACGAGGAAGTTTTTACTTGGGAATTAGAAAATTAAGACAGTCCCTCATTTTACTTTAATTGGAAATGCTTATTAAATGTCAGAGTCATGCAATTTCAAAAGTCGATCGACTTTAGATTTGTCAAAAGAGTGAGCCATTAGCCAATTAAAGAAATCTTATATGTTTATAAGAGCAAAAGCCTTTCAGTAGTAACTTTTGGGGCTGGTGTCTGGGATACGTAAACTGCAACTCACTCCAATTAGCAGTAAACAAGTTCATAAGGAAACTTCTTGCAGTGCCCAAGAGCTCCTCTGCCTCATTTTGTCACGAGGAAGTTGGCTTGAGCCTGTTAAATTATATTACACTGCAGCATTTGTTGCTTTGGGCAGGAATTTGGAAGAATCCAGAGGCTGATTTTTGTAGAACAATCCTAACAGATTGTATGAAACTGGATAGCAGCTTAGATATACCTTGGTTAAGGTGTATTAAAACTAGTTTTGCAAAGATGGGGGTCTCAGAATATTATACAAATCCTGATTCGGTCAGAAATGTATCATTTGCTACAATCCAATCACTTGAGCGGCCAAGTATACTGTGTAATACTACTGGACACTCTGTCCCTTCTTCTCAGCTACAAAGGCAACTTGCCATTTCTTGGCTGCTTTTCCCACCCAGGGCTCATGGTTTTCCTCACTCCCTGTCTGTCCTTGTGACTGTTCCTCATGTCAAAGCACTAAGCACTTTATTTTATTTAGTACATTTTTTACTCCTCAGAGGAGACAGTTCATCCGTCCATTATTATTACCATGGGGGGTTTAGAGTTTATGAATTAGCGATGGACTATTTCCTTTCCCTGGGGACTACAGATATTATATATGGAGTTTTAAACTACCTTTTTACTGCTTTTAGGATCCGTAGTAAATATTATGTATTTTTTTTTACTAATCTGTATTTTATTGTGTCTATGTTTATTTTCTTTTTAATTAAATTATTTGTATACAAACTTTTATGGCTCTTTTGGAGTTAAATAAAGTATTTTGAAATTGACTTGAAAAAGTAGTGCTTAGAAGTCACTGGCGCCAAAAGGCTACTTGAGGTCAAGCTGAACTGGGGCAAATCCAAAAGTTTGCCAACCTCAGGAGGGCAGGCCAGCTATAGGACTATTGGATGAAGCAAATCATCGAAGTCTCGATTTGCCGGTGCCGATCTGAGCAGGTGATGAAGAATCCCTTTATGATGCAGGCACTGCGTCATTGTCGAGCCGCGCTGTCTGTCGTTGCCGAACAGTCTGTTGAAGAAATGTTGTTGATTGACTCTTGCGTCAGCATCGAAGGGCAATGCATCGGTTCCAATTGGCGCAAACATCACTGAGTCATTTTGATGGTTCTGGACAACAGAAATCCCCTTTCAAGGGCCCAGGACTGGATTGGCACCATTTGGCAGGGCAGGTCTCACAGGTGTCAGAGTTCAGGTGCTGATGCAGAGTTGCAGGAATTCTTTCATAGGCCTGGCACTTCAGAACAGGGAGCAAGCAGCAAATTCATGGAGTCACAATGGGTTCAAGTGAGATGGGAATAGTCCTTATCCTGAGCAGGGCAGCTCAGTAGAGCAGAAAGCAGTTTCTTCAGAGTAGCAGTCAGGCAAAGCGGCAATCCTTGTGGAAGAGCAGTCTTTACTCCTAGCATAGTTCTTCACAGGTCCAGTAGTGTACTCTCTTGGTAGGGTCAGAGACCCAGTACCTACACCCAGTTGTGCCTCTGAAATGTGACTTCATAGCAGGCCCTTGCAGTGCACAGGTTCCCTTTCATCCCAGCTTTGACTGCAAGGCTATCTGTGGGGGGAAATCAGCCCTTTGTGTGGGACACAGGACATTGCCTATGCAGGTGTAAATGTCAGTTCCTCCACCCTCTTCCTGCCCAGGAAGAGCTATCAGAATGTAGATGGATGCAGATACGTTCTCTGTCACACCCACCTTTCCTGTGTTTGTTGTCTATCCAGAGGAAATGCACAAAGTGTAGCTGTCACCCATCACGGGTGTGTATTGGAGACATGCGGCAAGGCACACCAAGAAGTAAGAGCAGAGAAATGTCCACTTTCTAAAAGTGTAACTTCTAAAACAGTAATGTTAAATCCAAATGTACCAGTAAAAAGACTAATCAGAAATTACACTTTAAAAGTGTTTTAAGGAATTCTCAATGCTGGTCTCTGAGAGGAGTTTCCTCACTGTAGTGAAAAACAAATGTAACTGTCACTACCAGGACAAGTAAAACTTAGAAGTGCATGTCTTATCTTTTACTTACACAGCACCCTGCCCTTAGGGACACCTATGCCCTCCCTTAAGGGTCACTAATGTTCAATAAAAGGGGAGTTTAAGGCTTTTTGTTTTAGTCCTCATATGCAACATTAGGTGGGTGGTGCAATCCAAAACTCCAAATGTATCCCAAAGCCACTAAGGGCTACAACCTCCTGAATCAGCCTCCTTCAACCAAATAATAGAGGGTGTGGGGGAGCCATCACACGAAATTCCACCTTTGTTGAGGTTTCTCTTTAATCATTGGATGGTTGAAATCTCATCATCCTACTCATGATATTGTCTCTCTCCTCAGTTAGAAATTTAGCTTGACAAATAAGATAGGCATGGTTCCCACATCTGAACCCTCTGAACTGATCCATTCATAGAGTCCATTCTACTCATATGCTTTGCAGAGCTAACCCATTCAATGCCAGAGGGTAAAGTTCTGGATATCTATTTAATGAAGATTTCCCTGCGCACAATTATTATCAAAGTGAGTAATAACTGGAATTCTGATTTTCTCAAATTACCCTTTAACCCTTCACCCTCTAAGATTCCAAAAATATCCACAGTCAGGCTTACCTCTATGTCTTTTTTCATTACTTCTGAAAATCTTACCCACGTTTTGCCAGGAAAGTTGGATTCCTGGTCACTGCCAGAATAGATGAACATCATCTGCCTTCTCAAGGTCAAATTTCGGATAACAGCTGATTTTCTTCTCACCCAGTTTCGATAATTTCTTTGGAAACCAGTAAGCCCCTTCCAAAGTGAACAAATGATTTCTCCAAGGGGTGCATATCTCAGAGATGACTAAAGTTTAGACATTGATACTTGCCAACGGGATATTAATTCTGAATTAGGCAGGTTTCCAAATCTCCTCTGGCAATGAGTGGGGGCCATCTTCCTTGGACACCTCTTTGTTCTGTATCTTGCTACTTTGTAATTCCTCCTCCCATTCTGTTCTGGTCCCCATATTCAGATGTTCCCGGGACCAACTCACTATTTGATAATACTTGAATCTTGAGACCCTATTATTTGTAGAGATTCCAATGATATCAAAATACCCTCTTCAAGTAGCTGGCCCAATTTTCCTATTCCTGCATCCATAATCGGGGTTGCAAGAGCATCTTGAAACATAGTTGAGTTCTGGGAGACTTCCATATTAGAGCTATATCACTGTACTAAGGTATTCCCAAGATCTTTCTGGCTTGCATGCTGCACTTAGCATTCAAATCTCATCTTTTTTATGTATTTGGGGTGACCTAATTTAAAGAGGAAGTAATTTCCTTCATCTGGGAGATCTTTTGTTAAGGCATATTAGCAAGGGGAACCCTGTTGATACCTATGTGCCAATAATACGCTAAAGTTTTTCAATTAAAACGCCCAACAGTATAGCTGAAAATCAGGAAAAGCTATACCTATCTTTTCGTGTAGTTTTCTCCAGACAATTCGTACACTTTTTTTTTTAGCCCATATGAAACTAACTCAGTTCCCCATGTAATTTCCTAAACCACCCAGCCTTGAGTTGTAATGGTAGTGCATTAATTATAGACGTACATTTTGTTAGGATCATCAATGTAATTAAATGAGTTCTCCCTAGGATAGATAGATGGAAATGGGCCCATAACTGCAGTGGTTTCTTGGTTTCCATCATAAGTCTGTTAAAATTGACTTGTGCAATGTTGTGCAAAATTTTCACCACACATACTCCTAAATACCTGATTTTTTTTTCTAATGGAATGTAGGTGGTTCCATTTCAGGTCATAATCTCCATCTTTTCTTTATTTACTGAATAACCTGTCACTCACCCAAAGTTGTTTAGAATATTTAGAATAATGGGAAAGGAGCCTTTGAAATCTTGTGTGTAGATCATTAGATCATCCGCATAGAGGGCGTCTTTTTTTAAACCCATTCTTGATGTTGAAAAGGTAAGATATTCTGTTCACTTCTAATTCTTCCATCCATGGGTTCAATATATAAATTGAACAATGAGGGAGATAGTGGGCATCCCTGGCAGGCATCTCTACCTATTTGTAGTTGTGGTATAAGGGGACCATAAACCAAAATTCTGTCCGACAGGGTTTTATATATGGTTCTTATAGCATTAAGGAATGTATTTCCTAACCCATTTTGTTCTATTATGGCATATAAAAATTGCCAACTCACTCTCTCAAAGGCCTTGAAGGCATCTATTGCAATAATGGTTAAAGGGGAGTCTTTTTCTATAGCCACATTTATCGCACTCACCAAATCGTGAATCAGCTTGTGTAGTTGTCTATGTTTTCTTTAACTAGGTCTTCCCTCACTTTGTCTAATCTTTCAGCTAGTGTGTAAATCTTATACTCATTGTTAAGTAGTAATATAGGCCTATATGATTCACATCTTTTTGGGGTTTTATTTGGCTTTAAAATAAATGTTATTGTAGCTTTATTCCATGTTACTATGGCAGAAAACTCATCTATGTATACTGCATTTATTAGAGTTGACAAAAATTAAACACGTTTGTCTTTCAAGGCCTTGTATAATTCATCTGGTATACTGCCAGGATTTGAAAAAAAGAAATCTATGATGTCCTGCTTCAATTTACTTACGATCTCCTGCTCCCTTAGTAGAGATCAATCAAGGGTCGATATGGGTGATGTTGGGGTCCTATCCAGTAAGAGCTCTAATTTTGCTGCAGAGTGGTCTGAGAGATATTCTGGTTAATGACTTACTCACTTTAACTTTTAGTTTGTATTTGCTTAACATTGCATTTTTATCTGATTGATAAGGCTCTCAAACTCAGAAGGCTTTAATGTTATGCATCTTGTTATTCCACATTATTCTTAGTGTGGCTGGGAATTTCAATTGTACATTAGCTCATAATGTTTTCAGTTCCTGCATGTATTTTCCCAGCTCCCATTGTCAATTTTGAGTGACTTTAGCAATATCTGACTGGATGCGAAACAACTAATCACCTTTTTTGAAGGAATTACTGTGAGAAATTGGCCTGGCATATGCTGGTCACTAGTTATAGAGGCCACCTTGCACCAGTCCAATTCGACTCTTATGGTAGATAGGTTTAAGACAACCTTTTAAAGAAAGCTATCCTAGTGGTAGCTGTGGAGAGCAGCCTTCACGCTAAGTCTCAGAGGAATGTAAAGCAGCTTGTTTTACCTTATAATCTCTTGAATACCAAATGAAAGGACACCACACAGACCTATATATCAAATATATATGTATTTATTTCTAGACACACCTACTAATCTCTTTATGAGATTAGAAGTCAGGAACACATTCAAATATCAACGTTTCACAATACGATAAGCACAAATATGGCTGGGGCCCTAGGGGCGTACCAGACCATATACTAGGAATGTCGACTTGCAAAATGACAAGGCCTTGGGCCTGTAGAATCGCTGGGGCTTCACTACTGCAGTGAAAGCAGGTAAGTAACAGACCCACGGGAGACGCATGCAGTGTGTGAACACAGCCACGGGTTCCCTATTGATTACAATGGAGCAAGTCGCGGTTTGATTTTTAAAGTTTTAGGGTACTTTGAGGAGGTCTACAAACAAGCCACTTACAAGGTAAGTAATTCGAGGGCCAACACACACTAGGGCACCGGAGTGCACGAGTTACCTCACCCAGGGAAGCCGGGTGCATAGGTGTCTTTTGGTGTCGGGTCGCGTCGCTGTTTTCTATGGAGACCAAAGAAGACTTGCTGCTTGCGGCGACTGAAGAAGTGTCCGGTGGAATCCAAGGCTGGATTCGAGATGCAGATGACCTGAAAATTGAAGGGACAGTGTTCACAGTCACTTGCCAGTGACTCGGGGCCAGGAAGATGGATGCTCACGAGTTTCAGTCAGCAGCAGGAGGGCAGCCCAGTGTCTGTGCTGGTGGCATCCATTTTGTGATGCCAGGGCTCTTTCAGATTTCTACTGTGTTACCACAGTAGGTACATGTCGTCCCCTCTAGAAGGGTGGGATCATACTCCCACACCAGTTACTGGTGTGGGGGTATGATTCCAAGTTGTTTGACACCAAACACGACATGTTTTGATGCAGTCATTCCAAAGTTAGCATTTACTGGTAGGTTATAATGCACTTAAGAGTATATGGTTTAACTGCATCCACAAACAGCCACAAGGAATAGACCCTGCCAGCTGCAGAGGGGCCCTGCTCAGGCAGAAGCACCCCCTCACATTGTAAATCAAGCACCCTGCCCTCAGGATTGATAGGGCCTGCCATAGGGGTGGCTGATAGGTTTATATGTGTGTGTGTATGGTGAGATATAGGAACCTATACCTCTGTGAGGAGTGCTAACACTACCTCACTCAGGCTGCAGTAGCAGGCCTGTGGTGTCAGATTTAGTCTGCTTACCAGGGGTGGCATAATACATGCTTCAGCCCCTGGTAGGCCTGTGAAGTACCTATGCCCTAGGTTCCTAAGGTACCATATACTAGGGGCTCATAAGGCACCACAGTATCCACTCACTAGTGCATCTAGTATGCACACCAAGTCATTTAAGGGAGAAAGCAGATAGGCTGGGGTCCTGGATAGGAGGATCCCAGCCAGACTAGTCAAAAACCATCAAAACACCAGGAAAAAAGTTGGGGCAACCATGTAGTCAGATTCCACCCTCCTACAATTACTTTCAGAGCTTCTGAAAGAATCAACTCTTTAACTGAGTAGGTGCAAAAAATTATTAGGATCTTTCTAGGCTTTTCTCTATTAGGATTTTTCTTGAAGAGATGACGGTTCATTCTCCGTATATCTTGATGAAGATCTATAGAGCTAACTAATGGTATGCATTCTTTAATTAAGTTTATAACAAACTCCTTAAAGTCCCTGCCTTCTTTCTTCTCTGGAATATTAAGGATCCTTAAATTGTTCCTTCTGGAGTTATTTTCTAGGTATTCCATTTTGTCTCACAATTACTTTTCCCCCCATCTTTAGATTTTGTATCTCTTTACTGTTGCATTCCACCTCCTCTTGTAATACATTCAAGGAGGCCTCAATGTTACTGATTCTCTCAGTCAAGTCTGTCATTTTCATCTTGAGGCTCCCACAAACCTCCTGTATTTAAGCTTGGTTGGTCTCTGATATCGTAAATTTAGTTTTCATCTCCTCTGTAAGTGTAAGTAATAGTGCCCCTATATCCACCTCGTTTGTGGATTTTGATGTTTTGTCCCTCTCTTCTTGAGGAGGGGTTATCACTGACCCTGCGGTATTATCACCCTTGAACTCCTCGAAGAGAACTTTACACTGATTCGAAAGAGGCAAACCCTGCTCTGCCCATGAGATTGGTTGTACTACATTAGACTGCTCCATAATGTGAGTATTTAGTGGTGAGATTAAATCAGTATTTCTAAAGTTGGGCAGTTTTTCAATCTCCCGTACTTTAAAATAGGATCTTAGGGAAGGCATGATCTTGATTTTCCCTCCTGAAGTACCTATTATATCTTTGGGTTCTCTGGTAATTTTTTGCCTACCAGCATGATTTAATGTCAGAACCACAGTACGTGTGTTAGATAGAGATATCTGCTGTTGCGGAATAGGGGTGATAATGCGGGGGGGATAATCAGCTGATCTGACCGTGGATCCCTAAATTCCTTCCCCTTATTTTGTATTAAATCTAAACCTACTAAGGTGTTACTTAGCGTGTACCTGTTGTTACCTCTAGGACTTTTGGCATCGGCTTCCGGGTTCCCTGTTATATCCAAATGCTCCTTTTTCTTCCCTAAAGTCTTCCTTACAGTATTGAGGAGCTTCACTTGTTCTTGGCATCTGGATTTGGCCCCCAGCCTGGTTACTCACTTTGGGCTCATAGATCAGGAGTCAGGACACCCACAAAACAATGTATATTTACCACACTTCGATGACTGCAGCTGCCAGCTTGGGCTGACACTCCCTGCTATTCCCCCGAGCCTGATTCGGGCTGTTGCAGGCCGACCCGGTGTAGTTTCAAAATGGCCAGTTACCATGGAGCACGAATATCGCTGGCTACATCCTGTGGAGTAGAAGACTGTGCGGTTAGGAGCACAGTTTGTCGAAGTCCACTCATGCAGAGACTCCGCACTTCTGATTCTGTGAGGCTGCAAGGAAAGAGTCCATCCCGGTTTGTGGAAGATGTGCCCCAGAGAGACGAGAAGCTCTCGGCCAACTCACTAGCTGGCCACCATGCTCCCCTGTGCCCAAACTGTCTTTCCTTTCGGGAGTTTAAGGATTGGCAAGTGGTTTTAAATGCCAAGTCGAAGTGTCAGTAAACTGCACACACAGGCATTTCAATGGTAGGCGTGAGGCAAGATTTAAAAGCTATTTGTGTGGGTGGAATAACCAGTGCTGCAGGCCCACTAGTAGCATTTAGATTACAGGCCCTGGGTATATGCTATTCCACATTGCAAGGGACTTATAGGTAAACTAAATATGTGAGTCATGCATACACCAATGTCACCATGTTTAAGGGAGAGGCCGGTTCCACGTTCTAGACTTACTCTGGAACCCTAGGCCAGGCTTTTTATCTGCATGGAAGTGTGGAGGGGAGGAAAATAATCATCCAATAATCTTTACCATTACAATGAACTATGACTCCAAAGAATCACAGACTCCCAATTTAGATTAGTTAGTTTATTGCAAAGCCAAGAACAATTGGACATACAAGCACCTCAAGATGAGTGTGTAGACATACATCGTAACTAATACAAAGCCAAATCTATGGGTGAAGTTAAGACGGTGCAGCATGCACAGAAAAAGCAGTTCCAAAATCAGCATGCAGAAAATAATGGCTCCAACATCCAAATTCCCCTTCATTGGAAGTTCATAGGTGAAAAGCATTAGTCTACCTAAACTATCACTAACATGACACCCTTTCTAAACATTTCCCTAAGGCAAGTTCTGTAAAGTTGTCAGCGCATGAAGGCTTCCTAAGAAGTCCTCATGTTGAGTAGGTCAAGTAGCATAAAGCTACAGAGCTCGTTCTAAAATGCTCTCTCTCTCAGGGCAAGATAGAAAGTCCCCGGATTCTGTCCTAACTTCAAATCATGTACTTGCAGGTAGCATCCCAAGATGCAATGCAACATCACAGCATCTAAGCAAAACCACCTCCTTGTAGGTAACTTTTCATTCGGCAGCGATGCCCAGGCCTTGGCTAGATGACCTTGATTCCCAGGCTCTCACCGCGATGCCTAACTCCTAAAACAAAGACATTATTCTAACTAACAAGGATGACTTTCTCCACCTGCAAGAGAAACGTGAGAAAGAACAAATTCCACCTGCACATGACATCCACTAACAATTTTACAAAATACAATTCAGGCCTACAGAAATCGGCCAACATAAGAAATGGCACCTAATTCATAAGAACACACGTATAAATGAACATTAACCCTTTCTGTGCCCATGACGAGCTGGACTCGTCATGGAGCACAGTCGCGCTGTGCCCATGACGAGTCCAGCTCATCATGGCACCCACCCACGGGGGAAGCGCTGGCGCTCCCCCCGTGAGTGGTCGATCTTTTTTTTTTTTCTAACTGGGAAGGCAGGGGAAGACCTTCCCCTGCCTCCCCCCGCCCCTCCGCGTCATCAATGACATCAGCGCGCGAGCCGCGCTGACGTCATGGAGGTTTCCCCTTTGTTCTCCGTGGCGCAGGAAGCCATTTGCTTCCTGCGCCACGGAGAAGAAAGAGGTGAGTTTTGGGGCTGGGGAGGGGGTATTTCAGTTTTAATGGGCCACGCTTCCCAGTACGATGTATGTCGGCCCCACTGCGTCTTGCCTCCCCTTGCAGCACCGTGCGTGTTATGTTTAAAGCCCACCTCAGAAAAGATGATCCCTGGGACAGCTGCTCCAAAATGCAGGAATGTTGTGATTTCCTGATTCTAGCACCCACAATGTGTCCTCTCATCCGCCGATGCCGTGTGCTGTTGTGAAACCAGCTCCCGGCAATGAGGCATGCTCCACTGCCCCGCCTCAGTGCGCTTTAATCTACCCGTGCCTAATAAAGAGTGAGTGTTTGTTCTAATGTAACGTAACTGGTGCTATGTAAAGCGCTCTGATACCTGATTGGATTCGGGTCAAGTTCGCGCTATATAAAAGATTTCAAAACAAAAAAAAACAATGTGCTTCTTCCCCCGAGTCAAGCTGTGGGTTTTATAGGCAGCTCTTAGGAGTAACTCAGGACATATTTAATTGCTTCATTATGTGCTACAGTACACTGGAGCATCATTTCTCTGGAGAAGCATGTCTTTTATGTACCCATCATAAAAATCTGCATGTCATAGAAACGCGCGAAGAACACCAGACTAATATTCGTGCATTACTCAAGCGTTGGCTGATACCCACTCCCACTGTACCGTAAGAAACATATACCACCCCTAAGAGTAGCGCCCCTAATATGCATTCCTGCAAAAGACACACAGACCAGTTTTTCATATTGAGACAGTGTACGTGATGCACGCAATTGTTCCTATGTTGGGTGATATCGAGGTGAGAAAAAATACAATGGCCATAACATCAGGGTGGTGCTCAAACGAGTAAGGGTGCTGATGGTAGTTTAACCCCTTCACTGCCGGAGATATGATCACATACCTGCCGCAGCCCCAATGAACTATTCACTGCTTTGAATACCTTGGACAGTCTCAGTAACTAAGACCGTATTTACATTACACATTCGTGTGCACTCTTTGAATGTGCACCTTATATAAATGCCAAAGTGCAGCAGGATGGAGAGAATTAGAAGGTAAATAAATACATAACTAAATAAAGCAAGACTGGGGGGTTGAAAAGTGGCCAGATTGTTTTTATTTGCATCCAAATACATCAGCATCACGTTACAGAGTTTGCCAGTGAAGCGCGACTTTCGTTTCTCGTCTTTCTTTGAACAGCATTGTTGTTCAAAGGTGGTTGATGGATGGATTGGAAAACACAATGTGTACCATGGCTCTGTTTATGGATGTGGTCTTTTCATACCATACTGCTTACTTTTTTGTAAGGATATAAGCAATGGACATTGAAACGGTTCCCTTCAGGGCCCTCTAGTCATGTCCATAACTTTTCAGGTAAAACTACTCGCTGATTTCTGAATAGTGAGTGAAAGATTGTTAAGGTAACCATGTTGTTTATGCTTACATTTCACATGCTTTGCATTCCCTATGAGTGGTTGCTTTTATTTATTTTTTAGGCAGCATATTACTCTTATCAAGTGCATAATTTGAATTGAGCCACATCCAAGTGTTTATAGCGGGCACAATTAGGTTATAGCTGAAGGCAGTGCGAGTTTCTCTCAGTGGGCAAGTATGGTGTTCAGTGAGGATGTGGCACTATGGCCAGAGCTGTCTAATTTTGAACTGGGGAACCGGGTTCAGCCTTCATGACCAGTCCACCACACCACTGTACTGAGGGAGCACATTTCCATGCTAGACCGTAGAAGGCCCCACTAGACCTTAGAAGGCTTGATGTCTTAGCACAAGCAGGTGTACCCTAGTGGTGTCAATTGTGGGTTAACCTTGAAGGCCTGTCCACCACAATCCATACCGAAGTTCATCTCCAGTCTTGCGGGCAGGCCTACGAAGCAGCACACCCTAGAGCAACAGTGATCCAGTCGCTGTGACTCTGTCACTGAGGTCACATGAACCTTGAGCAGGTTAGGGCGATGCGAACGGTGTGACCTCACTGGGTACCTATTTAGGGTGGGTGTTTGCATTGTGATGAGGGGATTACCAGGTAATTATTCACGCAGCTCTCTGATGGATGTCACATGAGGTAAAATACTGCAATAAATGGCAGACACTCTGAAAACAAGAGCAAACATTATGTTAATTGAGGCAATGGTGGTAATTGTGCATGTATCAAAAGCAAACAAAATACAAGAGGTAGCAAACAATACGTTACAAGAGGAAAAGTGACATGTGTGCAACTTACAAAAGAGTACAAAGTACAAGTAGAGGTATAAAAGTGCAATAAATGGCAGACATGCAAAACACAGGAACACACTGGGAAGGCACTTCTACGGGCATGGAGAACAGAATTTCCTATAATGTAAAGACTTCCTTCAGACAATAGAGAGGGTGTGAATTAAGTTTGGAAGTGTCACTTTTGAAGGACTGGGAAGAGGGAGGGGGTGGTCCGGAGCTGAGGCTCAGTTCCAGATTCTCGCTGCGTTGCTTGTAAAGGATTGGGCCATCGATCTTTCCTTCTTGAAAGTGGGAGGTTCTAGTAGTACATTTTGCGCAGTACGTGATGTTCTAGAGCATTATATGCATATGTGACAAAGTTTTTTTTCTCCTTTTTATTCTAGTCTAAAGCTTTTCGTCAGTGGTTGTTCTGCAGTTCTGTGTAGTTGCATTGTTTTGGTAAGAATTTTTTTTGTTGTATTTACCCCAAATGAGTAATATTATAATGTCTGAATGAATTTTTTTGTAAGTGATGTCATAATGGCGGTATATTTAGTTAGTAGCTTGAGCTATGTGTAATTGCTTTTCTCTTTCTTTTTTAGTGGGATATTGTTGATCCATACTGTGTCTGTACAGACTAGGTGGTGGTGAGTAGTTTAGCTGCCTCTGGCAAGTGAGTGGTATTGTTTTGGAGTATATATGAGTTTTTGATAAAGGTGCTTTTTGTTTATTACTTATTTTACAAAGTGTTTGTTGTTGTTGACTTGTTTGACAAGTTTCCTTTATTAGTAAGCAATATGGCTAGCCGTAGAATGACTGCTCAACAGGTGGTCGGTATGCTTCTTGAATCTTCCTCTGAGCATGATTATGAGACTGACCGTGCGTCTGAGGGAGAGGAGGGAGGGGAAGATTCTGGCAGTGAGTTTTCACTCAACATGGAATCATCGGATGATTAAGGTACACTCAGTGCAGATTAGGCCTGGGCGAAAATTTCGTTCCGTTCTCGGAAATTGCGATAATTTGATATTTTCGCGTTCCGCGGAGAGCGAGAAAATGTCAAATTCCGGTTTCCGCAGCTTGGCGATAATTTGTTTCTTGCTCGCGCTGTAAAATAATACATTCTCGCGCGCGATCGCCTTACCTGAATCCCTGCATTCGCCGACAAGTTTTCTTGATCCGGTCGCGTTCTCCATGAGATGTTGTATTGTTTTTAGCCATTTGC
The DNA here is from genome assembly GCF_964204655.1 of Triturus cristatus. NCBI lineage: Eukaryota > Metazoa > Chordata > Amphibia > Caudata > Salamandridae > Triturus > Triturus cristatus. The sequence goes on along the minus strand of NC_140583.1, from coordinate 1,149,868,286 downwards.
GCTGTCTCGCGACAGTTCGCGCCCGCAGTGACGTCATGCGTCGCGCGATCACGTCTTTCTTCTCGCGATCATGCACCGCGAGACAACTCAAAACAAGATGGCCGCGCCAGCAAGCAACCACATGGGTAAGTTGGAGACCCGCAACCATGCAGAAAATCTCGCGAACATGCCGGAAAAAAACTTCCGGCTCTTCGCGATATTTCCGCTTGTTTGCGATAATTTTAAACCTTTTCGCGATAATTTGCGAAAGTTAATTTCGCAAATTCCGCCCACCCCTAGTGCAGATGAAGGTACTCTTGGTGTGGATGAAGCAACTCTCAGTGCGGATGAAGTGCCTGTCTTAGAGGAGGAAACTGCTGTGCCGATGGTGCAAGAGACATCTGGATTGCAGTCTGAGGCTGCTAGGCTTCCTACTGGAAGTGCTGGACTTTGGGTTGATCCAAACATGGTGCAGCCGGTGTTGCCTGCCTTTAGCGGTGATTCAGGGTGTACAGTGAATTGTGAAAACTTTTTGCCTATACAGTTTTTTCAGTTGTTTATGGATGATGTATTTTTGGGTGAGATTGTTGAGCAGACGAATTTGTATGCTGAACAGTTTTTGAGGGACAACAGCGACAAACTTAGGCCCCAGTCTAGAGATACCCGGTGGACTCCCACATATCTGGAAGAGATTAAGAAGTTTTTGGGTTTGACTTTATTGATGGGTGTGGTAAGGAAGCCAACCTTGGCTTCATATTGGTCTACTAGCCCCTTGTTGGTAACTGCCATATATCCTGCAGTTATGACTCGTAATCGGTATTTACTTTTGCTACGTATGCTGCATTTTGTTGATAATTCTATGGCGTTGCCACGAGATCACCCTGACTGTGACCGTCTTTTTAAGATTCGGCCCGTTCTTGATCACTTTGTAGATCGATTTTCTGAGGTCTATACTCCAGGGAAAGAAATATCTATTGATGAGTCTTTGGTCTTGTTCAAGGGCCGTTTGGTTTTTAGGCAGTACATCCCTAGCAAGAGGGCACGCTATGGAATTAAGCTGTATATGTTGTCTGAGAGTAGGACAGGATATGTTTTTAATTTTCCTGTGTACACTGGTAGAGATTCTACTATTGACCCCCCAGGTTGTCCGTCCACTTTTGGAGTTTCAGAGAAAATTGTGTGGGATCTTGCTAGAAGACTGTTTAACAGAGGCCACCATTTGTACCTTGATAACTTCTACACTGCTGTGCAATTATTTAAGGAATTGCATAAAGTGGACACTTTTGCATGTGGCACAATCCGCTCTAACCGTAAAGGTTATCCGAAAGAGCTTGTTTGCAAAAAACTTCAGAGGGGGCAGTGCAGTTCCTTGCGTAGTGATGAACTACTAGCTGTAAAATTTGTGCACAGGAGGGATGTGTACATGCCGACTACCATCCATGATGAGAGTACCTTACCTGTGGCTGTTTGGGGTCAGGTTGCTGAAGTGCGCAAACCTGTGTGCCTTCTAGACTACAATAAGCACATGGGTGGTGTTGACAGAGTAGATCAGAGGTTGGAACCTTACTCTGCTATTCGGAAGGCTTATGTTTGGTATAAGAAGTTGGCCATCCATTTCTTCGAATTAGCAATGTTCAATGCTTTTATTGTGTTCAAGGAGTGTTCTCCTGCGTCAAAGTTGACATTTCTTCAGTTTCAGCACTCTGTGATAGCTAGCCTTATTGTTGTGGAACAGGCAAGTGTTCCTAGATTTGGAGTGGTGGAGGATGTGGTTCGATTGAAAGATCGCCACTTTCCTGATGTCATCCCTCCCACACCGGCAAAAGATTTTCCCACTAGGAGATGCAGAGTCTGTTGGCAAAGAGGTACGCGGAAGGAGATTCGTATGTACTGCCCCGAAAGTCCTTCTAAACCTGGGCTGTGTGTCCCTGCTTGTTTTAGAGCGTACCACACGCAAAAGAATTTTTGGGAGCATTCATGAGTGGTAAAGTGAACTGCCTGGTCTGTATTCTTTAAAAAATTTGATTCCGTTTCAAGGTTGGCGTTAGTGCAATGTGTTTAGTTTCTGATTTTGTGTTTGTAGATTTGTATCTATTTGCGATTTGTTTGTGTTTTTATTTTTGTCTAAAAAAAATCCTAAATGTGTTGGCGGTGTGTGTGGACTGGCACTTGGTTGGCGGTGTGCGTGGACTGGTACTTGGCTGGCGGTGTGCCTGGACAGGGGCTTGGCTAGCGGTGTGCGTGGACTGGTGTTTAGCTAGTGGTGTGCGTGGACTGGCGCTAGGCTAGCGGTGTGTGTGGACTGGTGCTTGGCTGGCTGTGTGTGAGTAGTGACTTGCTGCTGGTCACTACACACACTGCTAGCTGAGTGCCACTCCACGCAATCCATCAGCTTGTGTAGTTGCTGTGTCAGGAATGTGGGCGTGTGAAAGTGATGGGCCCTTGAATGGCGCTGTGTGTTGGTGTGAGTTTTGTTATGTGATGGGCCTGCGGCTGGCGGTGTGAATGGTTTTGTATGTCTCACATGTATGAAAGGTGTTTGACTGGCCTGTAAAGAGGTTGGTGCCTTGTCGTGGCTTTACAGCTCACGAGCTGTGAGTCAATGGTTCAGTTTCTCGCCCTTTCAATTATTATCAGTGCATTTCATTTTTGTGAAATCACTTGCTAATACAATTTTATATACTGAACCATCACTCACCCTCGTGCCAAATCCAACCAGTATGTGTGTGTTCTTGAGGATTAGATGGCTGTTCAGTAATATTTGCCTTTCTGAAGCAAGGTGTACCTTGTCCCTTTTGTGTATTTTGTAATGTGTTGTTTTTGTGCCTGGTGGTGATGAATGGTCTTGTGTGTATCACGTATGAAAGGTGTGTGAATGGCCTGTAAAGTGGTTGGTGCCTTGCCGTGGCTTTACAGCTCACGAGCTGCGAGTCATTGGTTCAGTTTTTTCTCCATTTAATTATTGACAGTGCATTTCATTTTTGTGAAATCTCTTGTTAATAAAATTTAATATACTGAACCATCACTCGCCCTCGTGCCAAATCCAACCAGTATGTGTGTGCGTTTGAGGAATAGATGGCTGTGCAGGAATATTTGTCTTTTTAGTTTCTCTGCCAAGGTGTATGTTCCATGTAAGAATAACACACCAACTGTAGATATTGTTGTAAACCCACGGGAGTTCATGGTGATGTCTCTCTTGTGAATTCCCAAAAAGTTATTTTATCCACAATGTCCTGCAAACCTCAAAATGTCTGTCACATTTTCCATGCAATATTGTTCCGAAATTCTCACGCTGTAGAAACAAACAATGTCAAAACAATCTGGTTTTGCAAGGGGGTCACCTGGGTTTTTGGCCCGGTGCTCGGCAGCCATCTAGGGAAACCTACCAAACCCATACATTTCTGAAAACTAGACACGCGGGGGCTTCCAGGGAGGTATGGCTTGCGTGGATCCCCCAACGTTTCTTTACCCAGAATCCCCAGCAAACCTCAATTTTAGCTGAAAAAATCACTTTTTTCACACATTTTTGTGTGGGAAAGTTGTGGCATCACCGGGCTCACTCAAATTTCCCACCTCCCAGCGTTCCCCTGGGTCTCCCGGTAAAAATGGTGCCTCACTTGTGTGGGATGCCCAAGTACCCGCGACAGGCAAGGGCCCAAAACGTAGTGTGGCAACATCAAAATTGCCTATCTCAAAACCACCTGGTTTTGCAAGGGGGGTCACCTGGGTTTTTGGCCCGGTGCTCGGCGGCCATCTAGGGAAACCTACCAAACCCATAGACACGCGGGGGCTTCCAGGGAGGTATGGCTTGCGTGGATCCCCCAACGTTTCCTTACCCAGAATCCCCTGCAAACTTCAATTTTAGCTGAAAAAAATCACTTTTTTCACACATTTTTGTGTGGGAAAGTTGTGGCATCACCGGGCTCACTCAAATTTCCTACCTCCCAGCGTTCCCCTGGGTCTCCTGGTAAATATGGTGCCTCACTTGTGTGGGAGGCCCAAGTACCCGCGACAGGCAAGGGCCCAAAACGTAGTGTGGTGACATCAAAATTGCCTATCTCAAAACCACCTGGTTTTGCAAGGGGGGTCACCTGGGTTTTTGGCCCGGTGCTCGGCGGCCATCTAGGGAAACCTACCAAACCCATACATTTCTGAAAACTAGACACCCGGGGGCTTCCAGGGAGGTATGGCTTGCATGGATCCCCCAACGTTTCCTTACCCAGAATCCCCTGCAAACCTCAATTTTAGCTGAAAAAATCACTTTTTTCACACTTTTTTGTGTGGGAAAGTTGTGGCATCACCGGGCTCACTCAAATTTCTCACCTCCCAGCGTTCCCCTGGGTCTCCCGGTAAAAATGGTGCCTCACTTGTGTGGGATGCCCAAGTACCCGCGACAGGCAAGGGCCCAAAACGTAGTGATGCGACATTTGGGATAGGCAATGTTGATGTCACCACACTACGTTTTGGGCCCTTGCCTGTCGCAGGTACTTGGGACTCCCACACAAGTGAGGCACCATTTTTACCGAGAGACCCAGGGGAACGCTGGGAGGTGGGAAATTTGAGTGAGCCCGGTGATGCCACAACTTTCCCACACAAAAATGTGTGAAAAAAGTGATTTTTTTCAGCTAAAATTGAGGTTTGCAGGGGATTCTGGGTAAGGAAACGTTGGGGGATCCACGCAAGCCATACCTCCCTGGAAGCCCCCGGGTGTCTAGTTTTCAGAAATGTATGGGTTTGGTAGGTTTCCCTAGATGGCCGCCGAGCACCGGGCCAAAAACCCAGGTGACCCCCTTGCAAAACCAGGTAATTTTGAGATAGGCAATTTTGATGTCACCACACTACGTTTTGGGCCCTTGCCTGTCGCGGGTACTTGGGCCTCCCACACAAGTGAGGCACCATTTTTACCGGGAGACCCAGGGGAACGCTGGGAGGTGAGAAATTTGAGTGAGCCTGGTGATGCCACAACTTTCCCACACAAAAAAGTGTGAAAAAAGTGATTTGTTCAAGCTAAAATTGAGGTTTACAGGGGATTCTGGGTAAGGAAACGTTGGGGGATACACGCACGCCATACCTCCCTGGAAGCCCCCGGGTGTCTAGTTTTCAGAAATGTATGGGTTTGGTAGGTTTCCCTAGATGGCCGCCAAGCACCGGGCCAAAAACCCAGGTGACCCCCCTTGCAAAACCAGGTGGTTTTGAGATAGGCAATTTTGATGTCACCACACTACGTTTTGGGCCCTTGTCTGTCGCGGGTACTTTGGCCTCCCACACAAGTGACGCACCATTTTTACTGGGAGACCCAGGGGAACGCTGGGAGGTGGGAAATTTGAGTGAGCCCGGTGATGCCACAACTTTCCCACACAAAAAAGTGTAAAAAAAGTGATTTTTTTCAGCTACAATTGAGGTTTGCAGGGGATTCTGGGTAAGGAAACATTGGGGGATCCACGCAAGCCATACCTCCCTGGAAGCCCCCGGGTGTCTAGTTTTCAGAAATGTATGGGTTTGGTTGGTTTCCCTAGATGGCCGCCGTGCACCGGGCCAAAAACCCAAGTGACCCCCTTGCAAAACCAGGTGGTTTTGAGATAGGCAATTTTGATGTTACCTCACTACGTTTTGCGCCGTTTCCTCTCGCGGGCACTAGGCCAACACACACAAGTGAGGTACCGTTTTTCTCGTAAGACTTTGGGGAACGCTGGGTTGGTGGAAATTTGTGGATCCACACAGATTCCGGAACTTTCCACGACAGAAATGTGTGGAAAATGTGGTTTTTTTTGACAATTTTTTAGGTTTGCAAGGGATTCTGGGTAACAGACCCTGGTGGGAGGCAGTCAAGTCACCTCATCCTGGATTCCCCTGGTTGTCTAGTTTTCAAAAATGTATAGGTTTGCTACGTTTCCCAAGGTGCCCGCAGAGCTAGGGTTCAAAAACTAGAGCTAGGCACTTTGCAAAAAAAGGGTAGATTTTCACTGCGATATTGAGTTGTGAGCATGTTGCGCTTGCGCCGTTTCCTGTCGCGGGCACTAGGCCGACCCACACAAGTGAGGTACCGTTTTTCTCGTAAGACTTTGGGGAACGCTGGGTGGGTGGTAATTTGTGGATCCACGCAGATTCCGGAACTTTCCACGACAGAAATGTGGGGAAAATGTGTTTTTTTTGACAATTTTTTAGATTTGCAAGGGATTCTGGGTAACAGACCCTGGTGGGTGGCAGTCAAGTCACCCCATCCTGGATTCCCCTGGGTGTCTAGTTTTCAAAAATGTATAGGTTTGCTAGGTTTCCCAAGGTGCCCGCAGAGCTAGGGTTCAAAAACTACAGCTAGTCATTTTGCCAAAAAAGGGTCATTTTTCACTGAGAAATTGAGGTGTGACCACGTTGCGTTTTGCGCCGTTTCCTGAAGCGGGCACTAGGCCGACCCACACAAGTGAGGTACCGTTTTTCTCGTAAGACTTTGGGGAACGCTGGGTGGGTGGAAATTTGTGGATCCACGCAGATTCCGGAACTTTCCACGACAGAAATGTGTGGAAAATGTGTTTTTTTGGACAATTTTTTAGGTTTGCAAGGGATTCTGGGTAACAGACCCTGGTGGGTGGCAGTCAAGTCACCCCTTCCTGGATGCCCCTGGGCGTCTAGTTTTCAAAAATGTATAGGTTTGCTAGGTTTCCCAAGGTGCCCGCAGAGCTAGGGTTCGAAAACTACAGCTTGTCATTTTGCCAAAAAAGGGTCATTTTCGCTGCAAAATTGAGGTGTGACCATGTTGCGTTTTGCGCCGTTTCCTGTCGCGGGCACTAGGCCGACCCACACAAGTGAGGTACTGTTTTTCTCGTAAGACTTTGGGGAACGCGGGGTGGGTGGAAATTTGTGGATCCACGCAGATTCCGGAACTTTCCACGACAGAAATGTGTTTTTTTTGACAATTTTTTAGGTGTGCAAGGGATTCTGGGTAACAGACCCTGGTGGGAGGCAGTCAAGTCACCCCATCCTGGATTCCCCTGGTTGTCTAGTTTTCAAAAATGTATAGGTTTGCTACGTTTCCCAAGGTGCCCGCAGAGCTAGGGTTCAAAAACTAGAGCTAGGCACTTTGTAAAAAAAGGGTAGATTTTCACTGCGATATTGAGTTGTGAGCACGTTGCGTTTTGCGCCGTTTCCTGTCGTGGGCACTATGCCTACCCACACAAGTGAGGTACCATTTTTATCGGGAGACTTAGGGTAATTCAGTTTTGTAAAGGAACTGTTATTATCTATTGACTTTCGATGCATTTCTGCCTTCCAAATGAAAGATATTGTGTAAAAAAGAAGTCATTCTAAAAAATGACTGATAATTCTCATGCTAGTATGAGTATTCCCAATTTCAGAAATGTGCAAATATCTACTGTTTCTAAACTCTATATTTTGTTCCCATTTCAGAAATACATAGGTGTCTTTCATACCAATTTTTCCATGTACACGTTTTTACAGAATTATTACTATATACCCGGTACCCGGTATATATCCCCACAACCAGTAATGTCTAGCGGATGCAACGGTATATTGCTTTCAAAGAGCTGTCATAATTAGAAGAAGTTACAGGTGGAAACGTTGACACAAAAGGCTGTTTTTTCCAACTAATTTTCAATTTATCCTATATTTAACTGTTTGTTTCTATAAAAAAACCTTGATGGATCTACACAAATGACCCCTTGCTAAATTCAGAATTTTGTCTTCTTCTCGAAAATGTATAGTTTTCCAGGATCCATTATTGCTTTTGTACCCATTTCTGCCATTAACTGGAAGGAGGTCAAAAGCGCGAAAATCGGCTATGTCCCAAAAAAATGCCAAAACTGTGTAAAAAATGTTGGGTTTCTGACAAAAGTCTGGTATCCCCAAAAAGCTGGGAAAATGATGATTTCAACCCCACAAACCCTTTTTTGATAACATTTACAGGGAAAATCCCAGATGCTTTCATTTGCAGCCCATTTTTCCAAAAAAAAAACATGTTGCTGTATTTTGGCTCATTTCTGTGACCCCTCTAGGAGAGTCCACAAACCCTGAGTACCTTTAGAATCCCCATGATGTTGAAGAAAAGGACGCAAATTTGGCGTGGATACCTTATGTGGTCAAAAAGTTACAGGGGCCTAAGCGCGCACTACCCCAAATAGCCAAAAAAAGGCTTGGCACAGGAGGGGGAAAAGGCCTGGCAGCGAAGGGGTTAATACTGAACACGTTCAATCAGCACGTTACAAAAGCACACTAATTGTGATAATATTCACTAGCTACAGGTACGAACTCTACACACTTTAAGGTTTTCATCTAACCACATATGATTGCAACGTTGATTTCTTCACGTTTACACTGAAATATACCTAGCGTTTCACTTTTCACGTTATTACAATACACAATCTAATGACCCAATGTTAACATAGTAAAGGCGGGTGCGAACTACCCATGATTATAATACACACCTACAAATGAAAAATCGCACTCTAATAATCCCCCCCTCTGCAGAAGTGATAGCCAGTCTTCTCTGTCGTAACGTCTCTAACTTTACTACTACTAAACTGAGAAAAATGCTAATTTTAAGGTATTCGGCATTCACAGAAGCCATGTAGGAGTCCTAAAGTTAGGAGTCCTAACTTTACTACTACTAAATTGAGAAAAATCCTTATTTTAAGACTTTCGATATTCACAGAAGGCATTTAGGAGTCCTAAAGTTAGGACTCCTAACTTCTGTGAATACCGAAATGAGTAAGTGCCTTCTGTGAATACCAAAATGAGTAAGTGCCTTCTGTGAATACCAAAATGGTAGTAAGTTTAGGATTTTGTCTTAAGTTAGTTCTGTGAATCGGGCCCTATGCCTTTAAATGATGGACATACGAATTAAGGCAGGGATGAAGTATCTGATGCCCGAAACCTTGACGCTGATTGCATCACTGTCCTACAGAGTGCATACTACCATAGACCACAATGGCAATGGAGGGCTTTAAAACTGAAAGCCCTGCATCATGCCTCAGAGTTCAGAAATGATTTACTGCCTGGCTTCCGTCTCCTCTTCAAGAGCGGAGCAGGGCAGGTGGCCTAAAACAGACAGCCCAGACTTAAATAAATCGATATATTCAATATGTTTTTATAAATCTGTAGGAATTTCAGAGGGGCGCATCCTCTGAGCCCTAATAGAGAAACCGCCCCTGGACTGCCTAGCAGTGTGATGGAGGAGGTAGTGTGATACAAGTATGCAAATCCTAATTGTAATTAGCTATTAAATATAATTCAGTTTGCAGGTCCTCTCTTATCTTTCCTGGTTTTTATTGTGCTCTCGATTCAGAGCACCAGCTGACAGTTTTAGTTTGGTTAATTATTCCTTAATGCTCTATGATTCTAGAGGACAGGTAGTTGGAGGAGGAAAGGGAAAAGACGCAGGATCCACCAGAATGGTCTAAGTTAAAGGTAAAATTAAGTATGGTAAGCTAAAGTCTAGATTGGACTATGGTAGGAGGCATAAAATATAGGCAGCTGTATAGCAGTAAAATACCTTTTGGCCCAGTGTTGTGCAGTGTGAATGTACATAGAAAATGCGGGTGGGGTCAATCTGAGAAGCCTCAGTAAACTATGTGACAATATACACATGACATACATATTGTGACGTTAGTCGAAGAATGTCAAAAATGATGTCAAAGAGGCAAGAATTGAATTTGGCGACATGAGCAGTATTCATGCTAGGCAGGAATACTGCCTACTGCTGTACACCTGAATGAGCAATCAAGGTTGGCAAAAATGAGCAGAAACCACACAATCAGATTTTACCTACTCCTGTTAGGCTGAACAAGGTGCCCCTTTTAAGCAGGGATTTACACCCCAAGCCCCTTTCATGTTCCTTAAGACTCCCTAAGGTGGTCACGCCCCTGTTGGTCATGCCCTAGCTGGAAAAAGGCTTGAACCTTGCCTAGTTTGGATCCTACACACACAACGGTGAGGGGTAAAACACTTGATAGGTTGCTGCCCGAACAGAAAAAGACAGAATCCTCATGCACTGTTACTCTTTTGTGCTAACTCTGCCATGTGAGCCCAATTCTTATTCGTACATTCCAGATACCCTTGCTATTTCTAGTTTACATGAGGAGCCATCTTCCTGCCCTTCTAGACTTTTCTGAAACACACTAAATGTGATGGTTTCACCCTAGTTATGGGCTCATCAGCTGGGTACAGCTTGGTTCCAGTGATGCAGTGAGTTAACCAGAGTGAAACCGGTCCTGGGTTGCTTGTCTAGGGAGGACCCGGCCTGGCAGTTCGGGCTGAACTGTTCCCATGCAGATCAGGGTCAGGATTGATTTGCGTAAGGCTAGGTCCAAACTGAGGTGGCATGGTGAACAAAAGAATGATGGGTTGGGATTCTTCCCCAAGCAATTGGCAGTGTTCGACAAATTGAAAGCATTCCTCACATCACCTTTTGTGTGCTTCTAGAACTTCCTCCCAATTTCACTTAGTAAAGAATGACATATCAGAATAAAAGAGACAATGTGGTAAAAAGATACTTATCATGCTTCCATTGTTTCAGCATATATTTGGTTGATCCCATTTTTTTCATCCTTAGCCCAGTTCTTTTCTTACCTGTGAGTATTGTGCAAAACAGCTTTTATATGTGTTCACAAATTAACTTTCATTTTAGCGCATGTCCCTAATCCCTTCCCTCGTTCCCCTCTTCCTCTCCTTTAAATATGCTCTCACCACTAACAAGAGCCCTTTGATAAAGCCAATAGTAGCCAAATAGGTGCCATTTCTTGTTCTAGGCAAGCCCTGATTCAGTCTCTCTGAATGTCCGCTGCAGCCAGTAAAGTGTGTTGGGTGAGTTTGCGAAATGATGCAGTTTACATCTGCCCTAGCAGAGAGGAGCTTTTGCCTGTCTTGTTCCTCCAAGGACTCTGGCCTTGGGGTCCCGTCTGAATTTTTAGGGAAAAGATAAACTACCTGCAACTACTTCAAGGCTGGTTCCATCCATCTGACCGACACCATTGCAGAGATGCCTTCCAACATCTGCATTGTAAGCTTGAAGGCCCTGCCCGCCAATAATATTTTAACACCCTTACTTTAGACTAGAAATGTCTATGTGGCAGTGATGTTAGATGATGCAATCTGCTGGGCACAGCAGGTCATGTCTGCCTTTGGAAAAAGAAGCCTACACTGGGGCTTGTTCACTCAAGAATTCAGGGCCACATGGTCCTGTTGAAACCTTTTGAGAAAAATCAAACTACCCCCTAATATTTCAAGGCTGGTTGCAATGTCTCCGACTAGTTTCCTGACTCCAAGGAAACTATTCGCATCCTGCTGACAATTACTGTTGCAGAAATGTCATTTGCAACCTGCGTTTATCAGAATTCTTTTAGGGAGAAGACCCTGCCAAGAACTGCCGACAAGTAATCCTGTGACTAAAAATGTCCTGTTGGCAATGATATTAGCTGCTGCAGTCTTATCCCAATCAGCATGTAGGGGTGGGTGCATCTCATTCAGCATGTAGAGAGATGAATGTGCCCCAAAGACGCTTGCAAGGTTGGTCACTTCACAATCAGCCTACAGGGTTTGATGAAATGGAAATTAAATTCTATTTGTAAGGGTGCATCATAATTTCCTGTAGAGCGCATCCACACATAGGGGCCGATTCACAGAACTAATCTGAGACAAAATCCTAAACTTACTACTTTTGGTATTCACAGAAGGCATTTAGTAGTAGTAAAGTTAGAATTTTGTCTTAAGTTTGACTTAAGACAGACTTAGGACAGACTTTGGACAGACTTTGGACAGACTTTGGACAGACTTTGGACAGACTTAAGACAAAATCCTAACTTTATCTTTTACTAAATGCCTTCTGTGAATACCAAAAGTAGTACGTTTAGGATTTTGTCTCAGATTACTTCTGTGAATCGGGCCTATAATCATTTGTTATTTAGGCCATTGACAAGTAGCATGGAGAATCGACGTAGAAAGTGAATGTAAATAGAAGGAAACATTAACATGAAGAACTTGTGTCGTGCAACTGACACTTATTCATATATTAAATGTGCTTGTTAATTATATTATATCACATGGAGGAAAATGTATTAATTGAAATTTGTATTAATGTTATGTGAATTTGCAAAGCTTATATTTTCTTATGTTAGCTGAAATTCGTAGGACTGAAATGCAAGTCCCTGAAAACCTCTCACTTTAGAATTAACAGTTTGAATTTCATGTGTGCTGTGGAATCTGTTCTTTCTCATGTTTTGTGTTGCATGTGAAGAAGCGCTCTCTTCCACAGAATAAGGTCTTTGTTTTACTAGTCAGGCAAGGAGAGAAGAAGGTACAATAGTGTGGCTTGAGTCGATAAAGGAAGGTTGGTGTGTTTCACACAGGTGAAGGCCTGGGAACCAAGGACAAATTGTAGCAAGGAAGGCGCACCGTTGACATCGTGGCAAAATACCTTCAGAACTGTACCCAGGGTGGATGGCGTAACCCGAATTGCAGCAAGGAAGAGCTACGTGTGAATAACTAGCTGATGGAATTAGGGATAGCGCGCCACTTCTTTCTTGCCTTCAGAGAGAGCATCCTAAAGCAAGTTCTTTCTTTGGTAGCATTATGCTACTTGACCCATTGATAGTGGCGATACTTCTGAGGGAGACTCCAAGTGTGTACACCTTTTATCCTTCCTTCTGAAAATGCTGTACTTAGGGATGTCACCTAAGTGTTAGAGTAGGGATAGATTGCATGCTTTTCACTCACCAACTCTTGATGCAGGGAAATTTGGAATCATGCTTCCTGATTTTCTGTATTCTACTTCTTGAATTAATTGTGTTGCTTATGCTGCACCTTCTAAACTGGATTAGCAGATTTGGCTACATGCTAATTCCCCTGTATTTCTATACCCTTATGATGAGGTGTCTCTATGTTCACTTATTTTAGCTTTGTAATAAAACAAATTAACCTTAAGTAGTTGCCCATGGGTGATTATGTATCCAAAAGAATTATTTGCTAATTGATTGTTTTCCTAACAACTTTTCTACCCTTTACACTTTCATGCTGCTTAAAAGAACCATCGGAGTGTGACTCTAGAACAGTCTAGAAATATGGGCCTGGCCTTTCAGGTTGAAAGTGTCCCAATCAGCATGTTAGGCTGAAAGCGTCCCAATCTGTATATTGAGCTGGGCCTGGCCCAATCAGCATTTAGGTCTGAGCACATGGACTCCACAAACAGTAATATACTATCAGAGTTTCAGGATATTCCCAATGACAATGTGAAAGAAAAATGTTATGTGATATTAATTGTATCATAGACAGCAGAGCTGCTGTTACTCTTAGGATATCATGGTACTAGGATCTGTATTCAGAAAAACATACCTACCTAAAATTTGGCGAAGAGCAAGGTCTTGAAGCGTTTTCTAAAAGCCAGATATGTATTTCCAGCCTTAATTGAAGAAGGAAGAGCATTCCATCCCTCGTGGCCCACCTGATCTTTCTGTGGAGTAACGGAGGACTAGAACATTAACCCCTTCGCCGCTGGGGTAATTCCCCCATGGCGTGGGGGGAGGGAGGTGCCACGGTGCCCGTGACAAGCCCAACTCGTCATGAGTCACAGTGGAGCTGTGCTCATGACAAGCTGGGCTCGTCACAACCCCGCCCACTAATTAATTCTCCCGCACAGGTGGGGAATCAATCACGCGTGGGAGGGCCGCGGCCGTTATGATGAGCCCATCTCATCATGAGCACAGCTCCACTGTGACTCATGACGAGCTGGGCTCGTCATGAGCATGAAAGGGGTTAACTGCTGTCAATGTTCAAAAAGATCCATTTGGTATATAGAGCTGAAATTTAGCTTGGCTATAGAGTGGACCAAGATGATAAAACGCACATGAGAGAGACAAAGGTTGTTGAAAAAATGTATTTTATTAATAGGCAGCCAAAGTAACTTGGTCAGAATAGCAGAGGTACACAAGTGTCTATGAAGGCCCAGTATCACATATGTTACCAAATTCTCAAACTGCAGCAACTTGAAGGGTAGGCATTTCAGAGACACACCTAGGTTTTTTTTACTGAAGGTAGATGGGGTAGGACCTAAATCTGCAGGCCACTGACTTTTCAATCAGACATCGTGGTAATTTCCCAGGATAAACACCTCCTTCTGGTCTGTTGTCACCTTCAGGTCCTTTCCTCCCTGTAGGGATCAAATCCACACAGGTAGAAGTGGTTCAGAGAGGTTTATTCAAGATAGTTACAAGATCACAATCAGGACCAGATCAAGACCGAATCAAGACCAGATGAAGACCCCACCAGGAACAGCCAACATGCTGCTCACCCCAGCCAACTGTGTCTATTTGACTCCCAACATTCCATGTTATGTCATTACACCAAGATTCCATTGGCAGGGCAAGTATAACATTAGAGTCAAGATACAACATATCCCCCTTTCTTCTATATATAAAAAAAACAACAATGAGAGAACAAGAAAAACTGAGGAAATAAGAAACACGAAACCATTGAAAGAAGAGAGCAATAGAAAAGGATAAGAGAAGCAAAGAAGAGAGGCAAGCCAAGACATAAGAACCATCCTCCCTTCCGTACACAAAAGCAAAGGAACAAAAAAAACATAAACCGAGAAGAGGAGAAAAGGAACTACGAACAACTGCCCCAAAGCATACCGACTGGCCGGAACAGGAATGTAAGAAGGCAGGAGAGGAATAAACCAACAAAACACCGGACTACAGGATTTGGAAAACACAGAGAAAAAAAACACGGCAGAAAAGCAGAGGAAAGCTCAGAATCCACACGAGGCACTAGGAGAAAACATCACAAAAGGAACAGAAATGACAAAAGAAAACAAGGAAAATGAGGAAAAGTAAAAGGATAATCCTCACCCAAGTCAAACACCATCATAAATACATCATAACAATAATATAAAGACAACAGTGCATATTAATAATAGAAAGTTCAATATAATGAGTACATACCTATATGTGAAGTTCAAGAGGACTATAACCCAAAAGCAAACCCTTCAAAGATAATGGATTAAAGCAGTAACATATGGGACTAAGACCCATAGAAACAATAGTCCTAATATTGACATTGTGAAAACTAAAAGAGGTTGAGCGATGTCAACAAACAGATATGGATAGGGACCCATATAATAATGCGAAAAGGACTAAAACCCTCGCATAGCTCCTAGGAGGAAGACAGAATAAAGTTGTGCACATGTGAGACATGTACGAATATACAATGAATAGATGGGACTGAAACCCTCTGTGATTCCCGTGTAGGGAAATGTACCGTGATAGCGTGTACCTACACGGTGTAAACCTAGGGTCCATAAACCAATAGGAAATCAAAAAACAAAAAAACGTGTAAGGCCAACCCTCTGGTAAGGGATAGATTGACTTGAAGATTGAGACCTGCCCCGAAATGTAAGGGAGGTTAGACACAGTAAAGAGTAGTAACTAATATACAAAAAGTAATGCATGACTGAATGTGACTAGTAACTAATATACTAAAACGAGTATTACAAAGATTTCAAAAGTAGAAAATTGAAAGGTTAATTGACTTCCATGGAAAGTTACAATCACTGTTGGGCAACAAATCCAACGAAAAGTATTTTCCGTCTTGAAATAATAAGTGACCTCTCACATAAAGTATGACAGTGTCCCAAAAATAACAAAATAAAATAAATAAAATAGTCACCGTGGTCTGCAGTAAAGGAAAAGCATGCTGAAGCGTGAAGAACATGTAGAAAGTGAAACAGTACCTTGGTTGAAGAATCGCCATCTCAAAATTGCAAATGTGAAAACAGTACATTGGTTGAAGATTCACCATCTCAAAATTTCAAATGTCCAACGTCTCACCAAATAACTATAAGCTCCATAAATTATCCATTAAAGCATGGGTAGATAAGAAAGAGCGATATTGTTGGTGACGAAGAGGTCTAGAAATAACTTTAAAGATAATTGCAAAACGTGGTTAGCAGAAAACACTCCAAAAAAGAATGAAGTGTAAGGAGCCACAGCGACGTTAATCTTCCCGATGAAATCTTCAGTGAACTTCACTTAAAAACGTGGTTGGCAGAACATGCATAAGGCATGCTCGAAGCTGAAAATGACGTAGCGAGTACAATCCCAAGATGGCGGGACGTACCAGTGACGTCGCGCCGGATGGCTCTCGGCATCACCGTGCACAAAAGCGTGTATGTCAACAGGGAATCAGGAGGACACATCACAGAAGATACAAAGTGAACGTCACTGAAAACAGGTAAGTTTGCATGTGCTGGATGTGTGCGCGCTGTAAGCAGCTCGAGCAATATTTTGAAAGTGGGGAAGCAGTTAAACTGCCAACATGGATGCACACAAACTCTACAGCATTTGGCATCAACAACAGCAGAAAAACCAAGCAGTCACAGTCAATGATAGGCAGTATATGCGAGATGCAAACCAGCAGAGTGAACAGTAGACCTTCATAGACAAAATTGACAGGCATAAGCAGACTGCAAACTTCCAAACAAGGCTCGGAGAGCATCAGTGGTAAAAACATTACTCTTCCCACGAAGCTTACAGCATGACAGTAAGCAGCACAAAATACCGTAGGGGTTCACACAGCACAGTGCGATGGATAAATAATCATGACCCAAAAACGGCTTCTGGAGACTGGCACAAAACGAAGAGGGAGTCTGTAGCATTTGAAAGAGGCACGACGAGGACTGGAAACACAGGATGGGTTGCAGCAAGTAGAATCCAACAGTGAGGGATGTAGAAAGAGTAGCAGAAACTGGCAGGTTGAAGTTGACTTTGAGTGGAACAGACATCCAGATAGTAGTGACACTTTGGGTGGCATACACATACAAAAGCACACTTCTTCTCCAGACAGCGCAGACATAGATATGTGGCAGTTGAACACAATATATCAGGCTTGCCCTCACTGAAAGCGCAGCAGCTATAGAAAGCGCAGACTTGTAGAACAGTGCAGGACACTTTGAGTGGGAAAGGCAAAGAGATAGTTTCCTTCAGAGCTTGGCTGGCACACACATGAAAAAGCACACTTCTTCACCGGACAGTAGACGTCAATGTGTGGCACTGTAGACAGTAACACAGGTTTACCCTGACTGAAGGCAGAGCGCAAAACACGTAGACTCTGGAGAGTAGACGCCCAAAATTGGATGGGCAGCTCCTGAAGTAGCACTTCTCCAGACACACAAGAACAACTGGCAGACTGCTGAGGGTGACCCATGTAGAGGTCACTGGTGAGGTCAGGGATGCCAGTTGCCGTAGCTTAACTTGAGTTGAACTGTACCTTAATGTTGCTTGAAGTTTGATGAGGTGACAGAAGCAGGTTTGTTTCAGGATCGTCGCCACAAATTGTACACCATCCCATCCTCGTCGCCAAAAATTGTAGTGATCAAGTCTACACAGGTAGAAGTGGTTCAGAGAGGTTTATTCAAGATAGTTACAAGATCGCAAACAGGACCAGATCAAGACTGAATCAAGACCAGATGAAGACCCCACCAGTAGCAGCCAGCATGCTGCTCAGCCCAGCCAACTGTGTCTATTTGACTCCCAACATTCCATGTTATGTCATTACACCAAGATTCCATTGGAAGGGCAAGTATAACATTAGAGTCAAGATACAACACTCCCGTATAGACGGCTTTAATTTTCTTTTGCACAACACAAGGAATTGTCTTAGTAAATGATCAATTGCATGTCATCCAGGAAGGTCACTAATGTAAAGTCAGAGGATAGAATCAGCATGCCAGGGTAGCTACATACATATTAAATAAAGTACAGCTTAAAGAAGAGCCTTGCAGCATGCCCAGCTTCAATGGCTTAAACTCTAAATACTATGACGGGATTTTTACAGCTTGACTTCTGACTTGTGAATAAGAGCTGAGCCATGCCAATGCTCAGTCCTGGATACTGGTCTCATGAAGACAGTACACAAAATAGCATGTGACATGGAATCGAAGGCGAATGAAAGCAAGTAAAATCAACGCCACACTGCTGCCTTCATCAAACGCCTAACGTATCACGTTGGAAACAGCAACCAGCACGAATTCTGCACTATGAAGAGGCCTTGAGTTCAAATGTGCTGGATACAGTACAGATCTTTAATCTAGAAGAGCAAAGATGATTCTATTTATGTCCTTTGCCAGAATGTTTGTGATCTAGAAGCTGAGAAATTGGGCCGTAGTTACTTAAAATGCCTGGGCCTGCTGGCATGTTATTCAACACAGGTGTCAAAACAGCTTGCTTCCATGCTGGTAGCACCATGACAGAAGGACAAGAATTACACAGAGAAGAAAGTAATGGACTAATCATAAAATATTTCCACATAAGGCATCCATGCCAAAATTTCATATTTTCATTCGAACATCCTGGGTTTCTAAAGGGACCCAAGGTCTGCGGATTTTCCAGGAAGGTACTGAGAAAATAGCCAAAATATAATTAAAATGTGGGTTTACAAGAAAACATATATGTATTTGCTAAAAAATGGCATCATTAAAAGGGTTGCTGAGCTAGGATTATGATTTTTCCATCTTTGGTTTGGCAAGGGGATTGTATTGCCATATTGAGGTAGCAGTTTTAAAACTGCATGTTTTAAGGGGCTACTTACGTGGATGGCACAATAATTGCTACAGTCCCACAGTTAGTGTTTTATTTACGGCACTCAGTATATGGTATAAGACTCTAAAAGGGACTTATAAGTAATTTATATATGCCAATCAGGTGCAAACCAATTAAACCATGTTTAAGGGAGTGAGCGCAAACACTTAAGCACATAAATAGAGTTAAGTAGAAAACATTTTGTGGGAAGATCACCCCAAGTCTGAGAGGTGAAAGTGGGGAGAACTACTCAACCTCCTGGGAGTCTCATCACTATGGCAGAAGAACGTGGCTAGACCATCAGCACTGGAGTGGTCTGACACAGGATGGTATTCCATTGTTAAGTCCATTCCCTGTAGGGAAGTAGACCATCTTATCAATATTGGATACTCACCCCCATTTGCATGAGCCATGTGAGGGGCCTTTGGTCTGTCTGAACCCAGAAGTAAGTCTGAACAAGTTTGGTCTCAGCTTCTTCAGTGCCCAGACTACAGCAAAGACTTCTCTCCCAATAGCACTCCACCTCTGTTCCTTCGGACGTAACCTCCTAGTGAGGAAAGTCACACATTCTTCTAGGCCCTCCTCATTGAGCTGTGATAAGACTGCCCCTATGCCTTCATTTGTGGCATCTCTTCAGACTACTAATTCCTTTAAAAAGTTGGGGGCTTTGAGCACATGAGTGTGCATGTGGCCTGTTTGCTGGAGGCAAAAGCTTTCTGGCAAGCTCCATCCAGATCACCTTCTTGGGCTACTTTTCGAAAGTCAGCTCGGTCTAGAGGGAAACAATGGTGCCAAACTCCTTGATAAACCTCCTGCAATATCCCATGAGCTCTAATTCTGAGTCTTTGGGGGCTACCAGGCTAAAATATTCTCTATCTTGGCCTAGAGTATCTGCAACTTACCCTACCCACAGTGAGCCCCAAATACAACATAGGCCCCTGCCCAATCTAGCACTTGCTCATTTGGGTTGATGCATCCCAAATGCAAAAATTCCGGTCGGTTTGCAATCAGAATTTTCGTTGATGCATGTGCCCCTTATTTCTTCATATATGTGATCCCCCAATCATCCATTCAGGGAGGACTGTGTTCTAGTATCCATCTAGAAACAGCCCCTATGTGCATCTACATTTAAAACGGGCCCAGTGCCCAGGAATCACCACGAAACTGGATAAACTAAAATATAAATTATAGGAAGTACCTCATGTAAGCTACCAACCTGGAGCTAATTGGCAGGTTCTTACCAATTTGCTCACTTTGTTATCATTAGCAACTTTCCTATAAACAAGGAGGAACCAACACCCAAACAAGGTCAGAAGAATGTTATATGTGTGTATGTCTATATATCCCCATTGTGTATGCCACATATCTAAAAAAACGGGAAGGGGAACATTTTTCCTCACAATTTTTTTTTTAAATGAGTTGTATATGGCATGTACCACCTGTCTATAATTTTTCTTATGCATACACTCATGGTTAAAAACAGATTCTCATGTTTAGACCATTTTAAGCCGAATGGCCAAAATGTTTCATTGCCATCCCAAACTTCCTGGCAATTTCATCAGAGCATGTGGAACATGTTTCACCCATGTGTGCACCGGACCATATGGCTACCAGGTGAGCACCTAGCAATAGGCCATCGTGGGGGCAAACTGTAGCCAGATGCAGATAGTTGCCGCCGGTGTCAGCAGACCAGATCGGACCGAGCCCCCTCCCCATTATGAACTGGCAAGGCCCCCATTATTAGTTGGCCAGGCCAATATAACTGATGCCCTAAAGCAGCAATAACTTGCACACTCCCGATGCACTGCTAATTATCAGTCATGACATCGTCTATGACATAATTGATAATATCACTGTAACATTTCCAATAAAATTGTTGATGAGAAAACAATGCACAGTGAGGGCACGAGTTATAGCTACCTTAGGGCATGAGTTAAAGTTTCTTGAGCTGAGTATAGCTATAACTGTTGAATTTCTATGGTTTTGTGTGTGTAAAATCGGAAGCTAACTGTAAAGTACCTGTAACTAACCATGGGCGTTCAACTCCGCTATGCTGACGGAGTTTGCAAATTTTTCACTACTCCGCTCAGAGTGCGGAGTTAGCAAAAAACTCTGGCTCCGTGGTGTAGCGGAGTTTGCCCTGCCACAGTGCCACCCACCCTGAGCAGGCTTACCGTCACGGCGCTCATCCGCTTCCGTGCCCTGCCCCGGCTGCCCTCCGCCTCCTGGCTGTCTTCTTTCCACTCCAGGCTCGCTCCCAGGCAAAACAAAACCCCTACATCATTCTCGGGACAACTGAGCATGCACGCATGCATGTGCAGTTCTCCCAAGATGAAGAACAGGAGTTTTGTTTTGCCTAGGAGCGAGCCTGGAGTGGAAAACAGAGACAGCCTGGAAGAGGAGGACAGCCGGGTAGGGCATGGAAGTGGAGGAGGGCCGTGATGGTAAGCCTGCTTGGGGTGGGTCAGGTGGCAGGGGGCGGAGCAGAGCGTAGCGGAATTCCTCAGAGTTTTTAGCCAACTCTGTGGAATTCCGCGAAGTGACTCTCCGCCAACTCCGCCCACCCTTACCTGTAATATTTTTTTTGTTAGTGAATTTTTAAGGATTTTTTCATTCTGTTTCCTAAGTATAATGTCCCTGTAACCTTTGTTTTTTTCAGTGAACACATATATATATATATATTCACTTAAAAAACCATAGGTTTCACACAGGTTATAGTTAGGTGGATATTTCTCTCGTAAAAAACCAATGAAATTCCCCCGTTATAGTTAGTTCAGATAACTATAACTCGCGCGCCCGCAATCCACTGCTGATGACGTCACCTATTACATCACTCATGACATGGTCAGTGGCATCACTCATGACATCACTGTTGACATCGTCCATGTGATAGAGTGGTGGTCGCGCGAGTTATAGTTATCTGAACTAACTATAACGGGGGAATTTCATTGGTTTTTTACGAGAGAAATTTCCACCTAACTATAACCTGTGTGAAACCTATGGTTTTTTTAGTGAATTTGTACGGTTTTTTAAATGCTAAGTTATGTATTTCTTAATCTATTTTTGTTTTTTAATTTTTTTTTACCGTGCACGCACCCCGCGATTTTTAAAAAAAATAATAAAATGTTTTTTCCCCCTGGGGGATCCTTCTGTGACCCCCTGACAAAGGCTAGGGGGTCAGGAACTCTCTTCCCTGCCCCCTTTTCACGTTTTCCACCTTTTTTCCCCCTTTCCTTATCAGTGCGAGGGACAAAATGGCGGCCGACACTTCCTGATTTCGACCAATTCGAATGTTGACTGACATCTAACAACCAATCAGAATTTCGCTCGCGCACGGCACCGTGCACGCACGGTGCGCGCGTCTAGATATGTATATGCTTTTAAATGCTATTTTCTCAGGAAATACTGAACAGATTGACACCAGACCTGCAAAAGGCACTTCCCTGACCTGAGGACTACCTCTCTGCCAAATTTCAAGTAATTCTGTTCAGCCGTTCGGGCTGTACCTTCGACTAAAGGTCCTATGGAAAAATGCATGGGGAAAACGTGTTTTGGGACCCCCCTTTTTTCTCGGCCCCCGCTTAACGAATCACCCCAAGACTTTCAGGGTAGGAGCTGAGCGGAGCGCCCCATTAGCTTTGAAAATTTCGCGAGGATTCGTCAACCGGCGCCAAAGTTATTCAAAATAGAATTTTCAGATTTCCTATGGAAACACGGTCCTAACTATAACTATCTACTGGCGACCGCCAGTAGGTAGTTATAGTTAGGACCAAGTGTCCATAGGAAGAACATTTTTTGTTTTACTTATAACTTTGGCGTCATTTGATGAATCTTCATGAAATTTTCCAAACTAATTGTTTGTTCATATCACCTCCTATGTGGGAAGTTTGGGGGTGATTCATCAAGGGGGGGCTGAGAAAAAAGGGGGTCCCATAACGTGTTTTCTCCATGTTAATTTCCATAGGAAACTTTAGACAAGGCTACAGGTCAAACGGGTGAACGGAATTACCCCAAATTTGGCAGGGAGAAGGGTTTTGGTCTAGAAAGCCCGCTTTTGTTTATTTGGTGTAAATCCATTCAGTAGTTTGGAGAAATATCAAAATTTACAGATATCGATATTTGGGAATTCTGCCATCTGATTTGCTGAGGCGTTTCGAGCACGAGCTTGCTGCTTATTGGTTGTGAGCGCTGCGAGTGGTTGCAACTAGGAAGTGTTGGCCGCCATTTTGTGATTCCATTGAAGCGAGTAAGGGGAAAAAGGGTAAAAAGAGTAGGAAACAGGAGGATAGGAGCACTGTAACCTCTGTGGGGGAGTGCGAAGTGAAGTAGTCACACCTACCGGTCTGAAAGTGCGGTGTTGCTCAGAGTGACATGGTGCTGAGATGGGATGGTGCTACAGTCGGGTATGAATCCTAGAGCCTAAACCAGGAGGTCATTGCTATAAAGTGATGTGCCCTGGTGTTTGTAGGATACCTGTGGAAGTAGTGTTAGTAGGCGTTTATTCCATACAGGGAGTGGGAAACTAACTACTGAGCTCTACCGTGCGTTTATACTATACCAGAAGCGGGAAGCGAAGTACTACGCCTTCCGGTGTGAAGGCTTGGGAATCAAACCAAGCTGATTGTTGTAAAGTGATAGGTTGTGGGCGCTGTAGCATACTGGCCGCTGTAGTATTCGTGTTAGTAAGTAGTGTTAGTATGCGTTTATACTATACAGGGAGTGGGAAGCAAACTACTCACCCCTACTGGTCTGAAGACTCGGGGATTAAACCGTGAGCTCATTGCTGTAAAGTGGTGTGCTCTGTGTACTATTTCAATGTAAGTCATAGTACAATGTTAGCATGTAATGATACTATAATGTAAGTATGTAATGTTAGAATGTAGGGCTGTCATGAGGGGAATCTTGGGGAGTTTGTACACGGTGCTGGAGAAAATGGATGCCTTGGTGTCTGGTCCTGGTAGTGGCTGTTTAAGCTGTTTTCTTTTCCTGCAATAAATCTACTTATCGGATCCACTGCTGTCTTCCTGTTCACTACATAAATTTGGCGACGAGCGAGAGAAGGTGAAAAGAAGGCAGCACTCACCAAGATTTTGTGCTTGCTTGCGTTGTGCTGAAGACCCGTTTTCTTGGTGAATCTGTTTCTACTCATCCCAGGGTCGTGTGCTGAAGACCCGTTTTCTTGGTGAATCTGTTTCTACTCATCCCAGGGTGGTCGGCTGATCGAACTATGTGATTTTTTGATTTTTTGATTTTGGGCTTCCTCTGCCTCTTCACTACACTCTGGTTGCTGTACCACACGTGTGCAAGTAGTGTTAGTATGCATTTATACTAATTCTGCAGTTATGCATTAAACAAAGCATCATGGTCCCATGGAGCACCACCTCCCAGGCGCAGGTCATACAATGTCCCGGGGTGTGCAAGCGCGGGACATTTATGTTTGCTATTACAGGGCGGGAGCATTGCTTGCACCCCGTGATAGTAAATTCTTGTTTGCCTCGTTGAAGCGAGAGGAGGAAAACCTTGTATCATTTCAATAAAGCGGAACCGGATGGTAAAACTGGAGAAAAAAAAAATGAAGCGGGGGTCTCACCTGTTCATTTAAATGAGCACACTGGTGGGTAATGTTCCGGGGCCAATCCTATTATTATATTGCGGGGTCTCTGCAGCACTGGGGATCTTAATCTCACATGTGAATTAGGCGCGGGAGGTCACAGAGACGTTTCGCAGACTAGGGGATTGAATACTCCCCGGGTATTTTTTAAGAATTGTTCGGTGGGCTTCGAGGCCAACTCAAGACCAGGGATAGGCAACCTCCGGGGCTTTATTTAAATGTGCAGGGTGGGCCTCGCCATTCCTTGAAGCCTCGGTGGCCCTAGACAGTGCCTTATTGGTTCTGAAATCACACGGGCAGTTCTCATGGTGTTATAAAGTGATACACTCATAGAACTCTTGCCGTTGTACAATTACCCAGGCTTCATTTATGTGATATTCTGTTGGTTTGTATTTGGTAGGTGCACCGGAAAATTAAACAAAATTTCCCTTATACCCTACTATCAACTGCCGATTTTCAAAATAAACTACAGACAAGTGTTGTCAGAAAAAGAAGACCCATACACTCAGTTATTTATTGGTTAAAAAAAATAACTTTTATTAACACAACACAAAAAAATGGAAATGTAACTTTATTAGAACAACAGTAAAACATGAAAGAAGTGGGTGGGACTCCTCCGGAAGCAGCGTATAAAACCTGCAAGACAAAAAAGAAACATAAGTATGTGTGCCATGTCTAAGAGAAAAACAAAGGTAGTGAGAATGAATGGAGGAACGTGAGAACGGGACAGAGAGCTAGGGGGTGGAAGGGAGAAGGGGTGGGAGAGTGAAAAGAACAGAAGGAGGAGGAGACAGAGCGCCGGCCTACTGCACCCAGCCCTCACTGTTCACCTCCCATCACCCGTGTGTCTGGGACACTGGGGTCCGTGAGAAAGAGTGAGGTCCAGCTAGTCCTTAAAATGAAACAGATATATGAATGAGGCCAGAGATTACATTATTATCTATGGCAACATCGCTTGCCTGCACCTGTGCACCCAGGCTGCTGTACCCCAGCCCCTTTCTCCGCTCTGTGCTCAATTGCAGCTCCTGCGCGCCGAGGCTTGACTGCTCACCTGCCATAACTGGTGTGTCCAAGGACGTGCCGGTGCGAGCTCCAACTCCGGGGTGCCGCTATCAGGGTGGCACAGCAGGTCTCCGGTCGGGGACGGTGTCTTGATATCACGGTGGAAGGCGTCAGAATGCCCAGGGCATCATCACGGGGTGAGCACCTGCTCCGCCCATTTTGGCTCCACTAACCCAGTGTCTGAAAAGGGAGAAAAAATATAATGTTGGAAATGTCTTGAGGTAAATGAAGGTTTCTTTCAACGTTAATAGAGAACACCAGTTGAGTGCATCCTTCCCTCTTGAAGTACGATCTTCGAACTGTTAGTGGTAATCGTGGTTCAAAGAGGAGTTGGAGTACACGAGAATACACAAGGTTAAATAATAATATGTTATGCCAAAGTTCACATACAAAGGAACAGAGCGCATGCTAGAAGTATAATGTGTGTGTGTAATGCAGTGGTGCAAGCCTGTGTGCATGTACACTTAGTAATCAGCTTACTACAGTGCCCCAAAAGCCAACGCCATGTGTCTGTAGGGTAGCGCTGCCCACTGGCTCAGGCCTACAGTACGGTCCAGCAGGTCCTTAAAATGAGACAGAGATGTAACTGAATGAGGTCAGAGATCACATCGGTACGCAGGGTAACATCGGTTGTTCGCACCTTTGCACACAGGCTGATGCACCCCACCCCTCCCGCAGCACTGCGCTCAACACGTGTCTGTAGGGCAGTCCTGCCCGCTGGCTCAGGCCTACAGTACAGTCCGGCAGGTCCTTAAAATGAGACAGACATGTGACTGAATGAGGTCAGAGAACACATTATTAAGCAGGGCACTATCGCTTGTTTGTACCTGCGCACCCAGGCTGATGCACCCCTCCCCTCCCGCAGAATCACGCTCAATTGCAGACCCTGTGCACCCAGGCCCCACTGCTCACATGCTGTCATTGTTGTGTGTCCAAACACGACAGGCAGCAGTGTTCACAATTCAGGTGCAGTGTTGATTGCGATGATGGTGTATGCCTCATGGATCCCTTTTTTTTATTGCTCATTGTGATATGTGAGGTGGATGCGGCCATATCACCTGAGGCAGTGTAGAAGAACTGGGACATGTGGCGTCGTTGTTATCCTATTTATACGTACGCAAAGTGGGCTGGGCTTGCATACACCAGGCGAGCGTAGGGGTGTGAATAATAGTTCCGGAGACCTGGGCGTTGTTCAGTTCCTGCCTGGCCAGGAAGTGAACTTATGTGTGTTTCTGTTGCAGTTTTGACGTCGCAGAATGCGCAATTTACATTAATGTAGCATGTACCGGGAGGGCAGCAACTATCGGTAATGAGATGCTGTTCGAAAATATTGAATGGCCAACATCACATGTCGTTGTCAAGGTTGTGGATATGCGCAGACACTCATGTCAATGTTGTGCGGTATTATTGAAAGTGTTGCTATCGTGAAGCGCACACATGTGAATGTGCTTGGATGGAGGGAGGATCAGCAGTGAGGCTATGTCATAAATAGTGATAACGTTCATTATAGTTAAGCAATGCATGCTAAACGTGAATCTGAAAGCCTCACATATGACACAGTACTATACTGGTAAAGCCTGACGACAGAGAATAGAGCAATACAAATGTACACATTACTGTTTACTGTTTGTCACATGTGATCTAGGATGTGCACTCTGCCCGTGGCTGATTATACCCCTTTGGGCCAGCAATACCCAGGCCGAAAGGCAGCACAATAATGTGCACACACACACACCAGAGGCATCGTGTAACACACATTTGATTTTTGATGTAACGTTTGAGATGCATGGCGATCACACGTGGAAGGCTAATGTATAGACCATGAATATTGATCAAGATGATCGTTGCATATTGTGTGTAGTAGAAGATATGTGTACACAGCAAAAAAACTTTTCAAAAAGCTCTCTAAGCAGAAGGGGTGTGTCTCATCAAACGCTGTAGAGAGAATGACTAAAATGGGTGGGGTCCTCCAACTGTTACAATGGGAAATGTTATGAACTAATGAAATGCTTTTTTTTAAGGTCACATGGCAATCACGCATCGAGGGAGCTAGGAGGCCGCACCCGACAAGGTTTTGAGAAAATATATTTATCATAATATAAGTTTTCTTACAGTTAGAAATATAGAAATGTTTAAACTGTATATGAGAGCAAGCGATAATCTAAAATATTTTAAAGTTATTTAGATATAGTTTTGAGACATAAAAAAATGAGGGAATGGCGTACCCGGCGCGACACCATAAATCTATGATGTAACACAGGGCCTGGCAGCATGCACTCGTCGCATACGCAATGCCCATAAGTACATGACGTAACGTGTGGCTTGGTAATGCGTACCCGTCGGATACCTATGTAGCAGCTGTCGCAGTTTTCTAAAAAAAAAATATATATATATATATATATACATATTTTTGGGGGAAGATATAAAACATTACTCAATTTTTAAAGTAAAAAAAAAGAAGTGTAATAGAGTACCAAAATATTTTACAAAAATAGAAAAAATATAGGTTTTATAAACATTAAAATATGAAATTAACATTTAAAAAACCTTCGAAATTCACTGAAAAAACATAGGTTTTACAGACGCTATAGTGAGGAATTAGCATTTAAAAAACCTTTGAAATTCACTTAAAAAAACTATAGGTTTCAGGGACATTATAGTTAGTTGGACATTTGACTCAGATAAAACCAGAGAAATTCGCCTGTTATAGTTAGTTGAGCTAACTATAACTTGTGCGCCCGCAATGCATTGCTGATGATGTCACATATTACATCACTCATGACATGGTGAATTTCTAAGGTTTTTTTTAATTCTATTTGCTAACTATAACATCCTTGTAACCTTTTTTTTCAGTGTGTTTCCAAGGTTTTTTAAATGCTAATTAATAACTATAACGTCCCTGTACCCTTTGTTACTTTTTAGTCAATTTCTAATGTTTTTTAACTAGCTGTCATGATAGCAGAGTGGTGGAGAAAGGGTGCTGGGCCTCCAACCAGATCTCAGGAATTCCGTTTTGTAGGACTTACAGGAGGTACCAGGAGGGCTTCTTGGCCCCCAAGGTCCATCTGGAGCCAAGGGGACTTTATTACCCAACTATTAGTGCTACAGGAGACACGTTTGCAGAGTGGTGGACAAAGGGGGCGTGACCTCTGACAACTTCTAAGCTATCCTGCTGTGTGGGACTTACTGGAGGTAATAGGAGGGTTAATTTTAGTGAATTTCTAAGGTTTTTAAAAAATTGTATTTGCTAAATATAACGTCCTTGTAACCTTTGTTTTTTTCGGTGAAGATCTATATCTATATCTATATATATATATATATTACCTACTGGCGGTCGCCAGTAGGTAGTTATAGTTAGGACCCTGTTTCCATAGGAAATCCGCAACATTCTATTTTGAATAACTTTGGCGCCGGTCGACGAATCCTCGCGAATTTCTCAAAATAGGTGGGGCGCTACTCTCCGCTCCTACCCTGAAAGTCTCGGGGGGATTCGTCAAGCGGGGGCTGAGATAAAAGGGGGGTCCCAAAACGCGTTTTTCCCATGCATTTTTCCATAGGACCTTTAGACAGGGCTACAGCCCGAACGGCTGAACAGAATTACTAGAAATTTGGCAGAGAGGTAGTCCTCAGGTCAAGGAAGTGCCTTTTGTAGGTTTGGTGTAAATCTGTTCAGTAGATTCTGAGAAAATAGCCTTTAAATCAATATATATATCTGAGCCAGCTTACGGTACGCTTACCGTAAGCTTACCGTACGCGTACGGTGGCGTGCGCGAGCGCGATTCTGATTGGCTGTTACATCTAAGTAAACATTCGAATCGGTCGAAACCAGGAAGCGGCGGCCGCCATTTTCTCTCTCTCACTCTGAGGGGGGGGCTGTAAACAAAGGCAAAAAACATATAAAGGGGCTGTTTAGACAGCGCCCATGCACATAGCCATGTTAGTTGAGTCCTCAAAGATCCCCCAAGGCCAAAAACGGTAAATTTTTATTTTTTGAAAATTTCGCCGTACGCGTACGGTGCGCTTACGCTAAAAATTTTAATAAAAAAAAAAACACTCTCTGTGCATGGCATATTATTGTTATCACTTACAAATTAAATTTAACAGATTACCTATCACAAGGAAGCGCATAATATGTCCTCCATGTGCGCACGGTGCGTAACGTGGGCACGCGGTGCGCGTAGCGCACTGCGTGCCCACCTTGCGTGTACGGCACTAACTGCGTAAAGTGGGCACGCGGTGCGCGAAGCGCACCGCGTGCTCACTGTGCGCGCACGGTGCGTTAAGTGGGCGTGCACGCCACGAATGGCGTAAAGTAACTTAGCATTTAAAAAACCGTACAAATTCACTGAAAAAACCATAGGTTTCACACACGTTATAGTTAGGAATTAGCATTTAAAAAACCTTGCAAATTCACTGAAAAAACCATAGGTTTCAGACATGTTATAGTTAGCGGAAATTTTACTGATAAAAAACCAATGAAATTCCCCCGTTATAGTTAGTGCAGGCAACTATAACTCACGCGACCGCAATCTTCTGCTGATGACATATGTGTCTTTATGAAAAAAAATTTTTTGTAATATATGTATAGCTAAAAATTTATGGAAGAAGACATGGGCAAATAAGTGTCTGAATACAGTATTAGCATCAGCAGAGGATTGCGGTCGCGTGAGTTATAGTTGCCTGCACTAACTATAACGGGGGAATTTCATTGGTTTTTTATCAGTAAAATTTCCGCTAACTATAACATGTCTGAAACCTATGGTTTTTTCAGTGATATATATATATATATATATATATATATATGCATGCAAAGCAAAACCTGAATTACTGGATATCGATCCAGAGATCAACTGGTACGGTCCACCAAAGTCTTTGAAGTATTTTGAAGAATTGGCATCCAAAAAACGGGTTACAGCTTCTTATCAATTTTATTAAATATCACCAAAATAAAGAGAGAGTGTGCAGACAAGTGTCCGCCCCGGACGCGTTTCGATCGTAAAAACGATCTTGTTCACCTGACGGGCCGGTGACGGGTCTCCATTTTTAAATAAATTACAACCAATGGAATTCGTAAGAGCAATTACTTTCACGTCATATCCATAGACAGAGTAAGAAGACTATTGCACAATTAAAGAGAACAACCTAATCAAATAGTTTGCTACATTTACAAACAATGTGTGTACTATGACTAGCACGTAAATGAATAAAATGAGGGGGGAGAAAAAATAATTATTAACATCGTTTGATTTTGTGAGATGACTTCGCCACTAATTCATGAAGGCAAATTGTAAAGCTTGTCGCCGACAATATTTATCTTATTTTAGTTGCAGTGAACAATTTAAAGATAACAACAATGTTTTGGCTGTCAAATGTCTAATATTCAGAAAACAATTTCTGGCGATGCTATAATGATTGGCTAGTGCCATATGATTCACATCTCATATTGTATTTGATGAAATCGACTAATGGTGAACATATATTAGACAAGTCCCCTGATTGCATAGTGTGTATACAATGCATTGTCATTGTAAACTAGTTGATCACATATTGTAACCTCTTTAAAACATGTGCAAAAAATTGTTAAAAAAGTGAAAAAAATAATAATACATAAATCCCATAAGAATATAAAGTCTTAAAAAAGTGGGAGTGCAGCAGACGGCTACACATATTAAAATTAATCACATCATATATGTCTTTAAAGGTTGATTTGGCTGAAAATTGGCAATCTCAGATTTCTAATAAGATAAATGTCCATAGAGAAAGTGTAAATATTAAAAGGGATCAGCAATGTCAGGCAAAGCGTGTGACTAATAATGTTGAAAACTTAATCTCCATGTAAGTGTGTTTTAGAACAATTAATTATATTTTATAATACTGGAGAGAAAAGACCAAATATGCGTCATTAGGTCTTAACAAAACATGTCCCCTATAAGTGTCACACAGATTCTGTCATGTTATAGGAAGTGATGTAAATCTTCACTGGTGTTTAACCCATGCGGCATGCGTGTATCTAGCATGAGGATGAAAGAAGACTCCAACTGCCTTAATTTCTTCTCCCTGTTCCCTCCCCGAAAATTAAGGGGAACAGACCCAATCACAGAATAGGTTAAGTCCTTCAATCTGTTGTTGTGAACAGCTTTAAAGTGTCGCGCCACTGGATAATTTTCTAGAGAGTTAACTATGGCGCGAAGATGTTGAAGAATTCGATTAAAGACTGGTAGTTTAGTACTGCCTATGTATTTTAATTGGCAAGTGCACTGTAGTTGGTATATAGCAAACTCAGTCCTACATGTATAATGCTCTTTTAGACGAATCGGAATATCACTAAAAGCTGTGCAATATTCGGACAAATTTAAGCCGAACTTACAAGCTCGACATGACGAGCATATGAAAAAGCCAGATTTAGATAGCCAGTTTTTTTTCACTACAACTTCAGGACAGGTTTTAATCAGGGCATCTTTCATTGAAGGTGCCCGCATATACGTTATATTGGGCAGTGTAGGCAGCAGGAATCTCAATGTCAGATCTGTTAAGACAATAGGCCAATGTTTATACACAATATGTCTGATGCTCTTTTCCTGTTTACTGAAAGTGGTAATTAAGCAAATTGTTTGCATATTATCTGATGTGGGTTGATTGGATGCTGTAATAACAAGGCTTTTCTTGGTTTGGAGACAGAGGTCCCGTGATCGAAAATTAGCCTTGTCCAAAGCTTTTTGCAAGTTGGAACGTTCGTATCCACGGTCTACAAATCGAGAAAAAGCCTCCTTTTGACATTTTTCTAGCTCTGACTCTAAACTGCAGATGCGCCGTATACGGAGAAATTCTCCGTACGGTATGCTGTAAATCAAGTGACGCGGGTGAGCACTGCTGGCATGTAGAGTGGAATTTTCAGCAGTGCTCTTCCTGTGCAGTCGAGTTTGTAGACAGCTGTCAACAATGTAAACCTCTACATCAAGAAATTCTACCCTTTCTTGACTGATTGTGGCTGTGAATTGAAGATTCATAGAATTATGATTAATGGCTGAGATAAACTGCCTTGCTTCACATTCTGTACCATCCCAAATGACAAATATATCATCGATATATCTGCCATAGTATTTAACATGATCATTCCAAATTTGTTCATGTGTCACTTTGAGTACGTGCTCCTCCCACCATCCAACCAGGAGGCAGGCATATGTTGGGGAAAAACATGCACCCATCGCAACTCCCCTAAGTTTTTTGTAGGGGATTTTGTTAAATAGGAAAAAGTTGTTGTTCAAACAGAGCTCTATCATTTGAAGTAGCATGTTGTTGTGTAGGCCAATAGCGCGACTATTGAGAAAGTACTTTACTGCAGCTATGCCTTGTGAATGATGGATACAAGTATATAATGATGTTATATCCAAGGTTATAAGCCACCAATTGGATTGCCATTCTATTGAATTAATTTTCATTAGAAAATCCCCAGTGTCTCTGATAAATGAGGGCAAATTGAACATGTGAGGCTGAAGAAAATAATCTACATACATGGATACTGCCTCCAAAATGTTGTTTCTGGCAGAGATTATAGGTCTACCTGGGACAGGGGATACCCCCTTGTGTACCTTAGGAATAAAGTACATAATGGGGATAGTGGGATAATCATTTTTCAAAAAAAGAAATTCTTGTTTAGTCAACAGCCCCTGTCTCTTCCATGATAGTAGGTTTTTCATTACAACATCCTTTGCTAAGTTCAAATCAGTCTTGCTCGCTTTGGCATAGCAATTGGTATCAGATAGATGTCGTTCTGCTTCTTTCATATAATCAGCCCTAGGCCACATAACTATATTGCCTCCCTTATCAGCATTCATTACAACAATATCATGCTTGTTACGTAGTTTAATAATTAGAGCCGAATAATTTCTAACTTGGTAGTTACATTTCCTGTGTCTGGATTGTACAGAAGTTTGTCATTTCTTCAGATCTTCCACAACCATGTCACTAAAAACATCTACACAATCTTTGGGCATCAGTGGATAAAATGTTGATTGAGGGCTGAAAGGACTAGCATCCGCCATTCCTAAGTTTACCCCCAATTCAACAGTCTGGTCCAAATTGACAGTCAAATCAGTTTCATTGTCATTAGCTAAAGACTGTAAGTTACCAAGGATGGAAATATCAGCGACTGTGAGGTTTGATGTGCCAGCTTAGTTTTATCTTACGAATGAATTTATAGATATCCACCCGAGATTGTTTGTATGAAAAATTCGATTCTGGGCAATAAGATAAGCCTAGCGTTAACAATTGAGTTTCCGCTGTCGTCAAGGTGGTATCAGTAAGATTAATGATGGTATTATCGTGTTTTACTGGCGATTGCGTCTCCACCATCCTCTGCCCCTTTTGGATGTTGTTGAGCCGCCGTTTGCGTCTCTCCCTTCTAGATTTACTGGGGTTGCCTGTGTGATGTTTTGTTTGTTCCTTGGGCGTAAGGTCACTCGCCTGTCCATTGTTAAAAAACTTAACTGTTCCCCCAAAGTATGTTTGATAGTTTCCTCTGCATTTCCTTGCAGAGGTATGCTGCTTGCGCCATCCTCAGAATCATAGCTAGTTAAGGAATCAGAATCTCCTTGTGCAGAGATGTTGCTACTTTCACCCGGTGCTGATTGCGTGTTTGAACATGAGGCTTTGGTAATGTTTTTCACATTGTCAAATTTGCGTGAGAACGTGAATACTCTGCCAGACATATAATCATCCCAATCCCGGGCGAACTTGAAGGCTTTATGGGTTTTAATTGTAGCTTCATGGTTTGTCAGTCTTAACAAAATGTCTGCTCGGCCTTTAGCAATTAACTCTTTTTGTTCACTGGCCTCAATAATAGTATTCAGTTCCTCCATCTCTTTGATAATGGTATCCCTGTCGATCTCCGCATATTTGATTAAAATATTGACCATATTCATTGATGCTTGGAGATTGTTGGAGGCCCATTCCGCCAACATATCAGGGTGTGGATTTTCAAACGTTGGAGTTATCATTACTCGCAACCCCGTGGCACTCTTTCAACTTTCCGGTACTTTTCAAGGGATTTTTTCTCCCACCATTTACTAATTTCACTGCGCTGGAGTTTTTCAAGTTTCCTTAACAGTCCTCTCACGTCATTAGTGTTAGTACCATCTGATCTTTTATTAGTTGTCCGATCAATATTCGGTAAGTTGACAAAAAGCTCATCTGCTGCAGCTTCCCGATCACGCAACGTGTCTTGGGCTGACATAGTGTGTGGTGAAGAGTTGTAGCGTGCTGTAACCGCCCCAAGTCTCAATGGGCTAGTTTTTGGAAAAATGTCAAATGACTCAATCTCCCAACCCGTCAATGTCTATAAATCGTGGCTCCTTACCGCAGAGTGTAGTCGAAATGCGAGGTCCTCCGGCTCCACAAAAATCGTCGACAACCTGCTGGTAATCCGGAAAACTCCACTGGCGTTTAGTCGTTTAGCAATATATATATATATATATATATATATATCTTACCTACTGGAAGTCACCAGTAGGTAGTTATAGTTAGGACCTATTTTCCATAGGAAATCTGCAACATTTTATTTGGAATAACGTTGGCGCCGATTGACGAATCTTCGTGAAATTTTCCAAACTTTTGGCCAGCTCTGGTCCGCTCCTGTCCTGAAAATTTCACAGTGATTCATCAAGCGGGGGCCGAGAAAAAAGGGGGGTCCCAAAACACATTTTCCCATGCATTTTCCCATAGGACCTGTTGACGCAGCTACAGCCCGAACTGCTGAACGGAATTACACCAAATTTGGCAAAGAGGTAGTCCTCAGTTCAGACTCGTGCCTTTTGCTTAAATGGTGTAAATCCGTTCAGTAGTTCCTGAGAAAATTAAAGTTAAAAAGATAGATACATCTGGGCGGAGCCTAACCACACATCTCATCGTGAGATCTGATTGGCAGTCAGTACTTCATCCAAGAAGTGTTGGCAGCCATCTTGGGACCAATATACACTATAGCACCTCATTAAAAAGCATTGCAGTTAATAGAAGGTTTTAAGACTTTAGTTACATTATAAATCATTTATTTGATGGTACCATACTCATTTTAGGAATTGTGGTGTGTTCTAAGGTGATTTTAACATGTGAAAAAACGTTCTGCTGTGATATCATGAATCATGTTTGAGAGAAAACTATTTTCTCATGCTTTTCCCACAGAGGTATGGAAGGTGATCTATAAGCTAAACTGAGAGCATATTTTCTGTAAATTCACATTATCTTTCTCAGTTATGTGAGAATGAAGTCTGACATTCTCAGTAAGACATGTACATCCAACAAGGGCAGAGACTGTCAGTTGATTCCTTTGTGTTCTACTGCAGCTTCCCAGAGTGTTCTAAAGAACAACTAGAGCGCTAACAGTCCTACTTATGACAAATGTATTGCACACCTGAAGCCATCTTGATTGGAATAAAGTGGTAACTCTTAAAACATTTAATTTTAAAAGGAACAACATGAGGGGGTTCACTTTGCCATAGAAAGTATGATTAGTGCTGCAGAAAGAAAAATTAGGGCACATTTTGAGTGACTTCTCAAATCCTCTTCTATTTCATTAAAAACTTCTGACATGCAGACTGAAACATGCACTTTCAATACCGGCAGCAGACTTCCCTGGTGAGCAGTAGCTTTACTACAGTGATCTAATGAGCAACTAGAGTGCTAACATTCAGAATTTATGGCAAATGTGTGACACATCTGAATGCCTTCTTGATGGAACCAAAGTAAAAAACTGAAAGTATTTCCTACTGAGGAGACTACAGTAAATGAGGAAATTAGGAAACTTCATAACAAAGAAATCTCCCAAGATGGCCACCAGAGACAAAAGAGCCCAAATGTAGCCCAAATATCACCCAGATGTAGCCCAAGTATAGCCCAATGACAGAAGTGTGCAAAACACTTATTTTTTGTGATTTTGCAGTTTTATATAGTGCAGACTTGTCAGGTATTGGAGTGCTTTACATGAGCATTGGTTACATCACACAAGAACAAATTCATTTTGGTTGTAGACATGGGGAGATTAAGTGATTTGACCAGAATCACAGAATGTCGAGCTGAGGCAGAAACTCCAACCTGGTTCCCCAGTTGCAAAGTCTGCAGCTCTGGAAGTAACACCACATCCTCTCCCCTAAGTGCAACATTTAATCAAGTGGTCAACTGGATAAAAAACATAAAGATAACAAATAATTTAAAAGTGCTTTGTCGCTATTTGCAAACTCAGAAAATATGTCATCATTTTAGTTTTTTAGAGCACTAAACATAATTTTGATGCAAATAAGACCCTCTCATATATGTAATTTCTAAAGGAAATGCTCTAGGTATTACAGTTTTGATTACATCAAGATGACGTCAGGCGTTCCACACTTTTGTAATAAATATAGAATGTTAGCAATCTAGTTGTTCATTAGGATACTGTTGAGAGGCAGAGGCCAGGGGCACGGACTCTGAAAATTGAAGGCAGGTAGGAGGGCGCAGAGGCAACAATTTGACCACACTGGGCAGGCAGGAAGGGCCGTAGCAGCACAACAGACTATGGAGGGCAGTGGAAAGGGGGGCAAGGGCAACAAACCAACAATACAGGACTGGCATGAGAGGCTGTGGCAATATAATAGACCATTGTGGGCAGAAGGAGGAGGCAGTGGTAGTACAACCATACATGTCAACAGACCTGATTCAGCCAGGAAACGTCCAATGTTTTTAAGCTCAATTGGGCTTTATTTGATCTGTCTCCTGTTTACAATCTCCTCTTTTTCAATGTAACTCAAAGGGGAAAATCAATACCCCAGTTTTTTTTCAAAATCTCCCTCTTACCAAGTTCAAAATGTTCGCAAGTATGGTACATTGGATCATCAAAGGCAGGAGGAATTGGGGTAGGGACATGGACTTTGATAACAGACGACAGGAGGGACATGGAGAGGTGCACCAAACTGACCCTGTGGGGCAGGCATCTGGGTTTGCAGCAGCACAATACACCACACAGGGCATGCGGGACCGAAGTGCAGCACAACAATCCATAGAAAGCAATAGGGAGGGGACAGGACCATGCAAATGGACAACAGAGAACAGAGGGGAAAAAGGCAATGGTAGTTAGCTGACCATTATGGACAGACAGGAGAGAAAGCTGCAGCATAACAGACCATAAAGGGCAGGAGGGACGGATCAGGGGCATTACAATGGAACAGACAGGCCAGGAGGGAGGGAATAGGGGTCTGCACATGGAAACAGAGGGCTGGGGGCAAGGGGTCAGGGCAGGAGCAGCAAGATGACCATGGAGGTCAGGCAGGATGGGCACTAGAAGCAAGACACACCATGGAGAGCAACAGTAAGACTATGATGGCATACACACAGACCATGGAGGGAAGGTGGGAGAGGGTCAGTGGCAGCTAGCCTACCACACAGGGAAAGTGGGAGGGGCTGTGGCAGCACAGAAGACCATGCATGGCAAGCGGGAGGGTTAGTGGCAGCACAATGGCTATGATGGGCAAGAAGGAGGGTGCAGGGGCATGCACAAAGGACCATGGAGGATAGAAGAGAGGTTCAGGACCTGGGCACAGACAAGAGAGTTCAGGGGAAGGGGCCTCACAACAGAACGTGCGGGGCAGGCAGGAGGAGCCGTTCCAGCACAACAGACCAGGGAGGGCAGAAGGGTGTGGCAGTAAAATGGACCATGGAGGACAGGAGGAAGGGGATAGGGGCATGGCAAGTGGACAGGCAGGGTGGAGGTGGCAGGGACAGGTTACAGTCATCTGACAATGCTAGGTAGGTGGGAGGGGAGTGGCAGCTCAACAGAACACTCAGAGTAGATAGGAGTGGCAGGTCCATGGAACATGGTGGGCAAAAAGGATGGAGCAGGGGCATGCACAAAGACATCGGAGGGCAGGGGGAAGGAGAATAGGGGCAGAAAGCTAAGCACAGAGGCTAAGCAGGAGGTCAATGATGGGGCATAGAATTGGGCAATGGAGGGCAGGAGGAGTGGACTGGTACATCATGCTAAATGGAGGGCAGTGGCAGCACATCAGACCATGCATGGCAGGAGGGAGGTGGCTAGTCCATGGATTCAGACAACAGAGGATAGGGAGGAGGTGGATGGGGCAGCAAGCTAACTGTTCAGAGAAGGTGGGTATTAGGAACGTTATTGTTTTTCAAAAGTGTGTCCGTGCGAACTACTTAAAATATGAACAAGTATGCAGCATAATCTCACTTTTATTCAGGAAGAAGAGGACGTTTGTGATTGTGACTCCGGGCTCACTTGGCAGAAACACCCCCTGACCCTCCACCCCCCATCGCAAAATGTAATGCCCGTGAAATGGGTAGGTGGACGCAGTGTTATATAGACCATAGTCCTGAGAGCACGATTGAAAATGAAAACTAGATATAGTATATGGTATAAACTATGCACCAAAAAGTGTGATATAAGATGAACCGGGGCGTGAAATATAATATGCAATACATTGTGCGCAATGACAGATTCATTGGCGAGCGCGAGATAGCACAGGCACTAGCGTGTGCTATGCGATATGCACCTTGGAGTGTAATATGCACAGCGCAGTGTTGTGTAACCTAACTAGTCTCTAAAGTTGTAATATAAAATATGTGCTGGGGAGTGTAACGTTGCATATGCACTGTGACAAAGATATGGATCCCAGATTGTAATATGTATGGCATAGCGCTGTGCGTTATAACATAGGCATCGAGGAAGGCATGTTAGATGGGGCAATATAACCCGTGCGAAGGCAAGTGTGGCATGAAATATTCATGGGGTGGTGTTACAGTGCACATGGGCTAGAGAGTGTCATAGCATACGCACTAGCTGGTGGAATACAACACAGAGGTGTGTGGCACTCGGCGGGCTCTGGTGGGTGTAACACAGCCAGGAGCACGCTGTGACTCTCAAGTGAGGTTCGTCTCCTTTCCAGAGAGTAAAATAAAAGGTATTACACATCCGACGGTGGATGTGTGTTTTATTAACCGTGAGGGGGGTTTCTTGCATAGTTTGGTAGAATTTTTGTCGAATCCCCTTTGAATGGCTTGGTGTGCGTGTGTATTAAATGTGCCCGTCAATAGCTACCCATGTTTGTATAAATAAACAACAAGGGTGTCTACTTGGAGAGTACCCACCGACGGGGGCACCGGGATTAGGCACGGTAGGGCGTCAGACACGTCAGAGCTTCACTAGCGGTGCAAATACATTCCACGTGGATTCATTGTATGCATAGTCGCCTTTTAATGAATATCACGCAAATCGTCATAGTGATAGGTACATACGGTTTGTCCAGCATGTCCTAGGTGTTTCTATAAATATATATTTTTAAAAAATAATAAAAAACAAAGGCCGGCCCCGGGGGATGGGGTACCCGGGGCCATAAGTGGCCTGAGGTGGGGGGCAATGCAGCCCCCCTCCTAAAGAATAATAAAAAAATAAGCCCATGACCCGGGGGTTGGGGTCTGATTAAGGCCTTGGGAGGGGGGCCCCCTTCCAAATTTATTTTTTTCAACAAAAAAATTAGGGTGCAGACCCTGGGGGATGGGGTCCCCAGGGCCAATAAATTAGAAAAAGAAGGGGGGCCACACGGCCCTCCTTCCTAAAAAAATAAAATAAATAAAAGACCGGCATCGCACCGGAGGCCATACCCCCTCCTTGCAGCACTCTGCAAATGCACCCCCTGGCCAGTTGTAAGTTGGGGAATTAATTCCCCTTCAATACTGAGGGTCCTTGAGGGCCAACTAGCCCAACAGGTATCTCCAGTATGCGCCAGGGAGCTGCGTTGCAGACAGGTGTTCTGAGGCCACGCCCCTTTTTACACCTCTATGCAACGCAGCTCTGTGGCGCTTACTGGAGGTACCTAGTGGGCTAGTTTGACCCTAGGGAACCTTAGGATTCAAGGGGACTTAATCTCTCAACTTAGAACGGCCACAGGGCGCGTTTACACAGTGGTGAAGGGAGGGGACAGGGCCTGAGGAGACGTGTGCAAACACGCCCTGTGGCGCGATTTAAGTTGGGGAAATAATTCCCTTTCAATCCTGAGGGACCCTGGGGGCCAACTAGCCCACCAGATGCTTCCAGTAAGCGCCACTGCTCTGCGTTGCAGAGAGGTGGTCCAAGCCGTGCCACTTTTTACACCTCTCTGCAACGCAGCTCTGTGGCGCTTACTGGAGGTACCTAGTGGGCTAGTTGGACCCTAGGGACCCTCAGGATTCAAATGAACTTAATCTCTCAACTAAAAACAGCCACAGGGCGTGTTTACACAGTGAGGGCCTGAGTTAACGTGTGCAAACACGCCCTGTGGTAAGTTGGGGAAATAATTCCCCTTCAATCCTGAGGGACCCTGGGGGCCAACTAGCCCACCAGGTGCTTCCAATAAGCGCCACTGCACTGCGTTGCAGAGAGGTGGTCTAGGCCGTGCCCCTTTTTACATCTCTCTGCAATGCAGCTCTGTGGCGCTTACTGGAGCTCCCTAGTGGTCTAGTTGGACCCTAGGGACCCTCAGGATTCAAGGGGACTTAATCTCCCAACTTAAAACGGCCACAGGGTGTGTTTACACAGTGGGGAAGGGAGGGGACGGGGCCTGAGGTGACGTGTTTAAACACTCTCTGTGGCGCATTTTAAGAGGTAGTTTTAACCCCTTCAGTGCCCGCCCCTTTCCCCGCCCAGTGCCGGCCGTTGCATTAGCGGGCGGGGTCTATGACGAGCTGGACTCGTCATGGGCACAGCGCCACCGCGGCCCATGACGAGTCCAGCTCGTCATGGGCACTGAAGGGGTTAATCCCCTGCCCTATTATATACTAGGGACTTACAGAGGAGGTCATGCAGGGGACCCCAACGCATAGTGTTCCCTAGTGTATGTAGGTGTTTTCACTGTATTCTGAGTGTCTTTTAACATAGCACTGGCTCTAGGAATGGTTAGTCAGACTCAGTTACCACCAGAATCCGTCTGAAAAAGTTGAGGGTACAGGATGATTTTGCAACAAGGCTTCTTTCTGCTCTTCTGTTTGTTCTTTCTGCACGTTATTCTTCTTCCTGCACTTTTCTTCGTCTTTTGAGGACTTCTGTTGCTTCTTTCTGCATTTCTTTTGTTTCTTTCTGTGCATTTGTTCTTATTTCTTCACATGTTCTATCTCTGTACGCATTTAGCATTTAAAAAACCTTTGAAATTCACTGAACAAAACATAGGTTTCAGGCACGTTATAGTTAGGAATTAGCATTTAAAAACCTTAGAAATTCACTTCAAAAACCATAGGTTTCAGGGGCTTTATAGTTAGCTGGACTTTTCACTCGTACATAACCATTGAAATTCCCCCGTTATAGTTAGTTCAGCTAACTATAACTCGCGTGCCCGCAATGCACTGCTGATGACGTCACATATTACATCACTCATGACATGGTCACTGACATCACTGATGACATCACTGATGACATCTCAAATGACATCACTGATGACATCACTGATGACATCATCCAGTGACTCTGAGTGTTTTTAAAATGTTTCTGAGTGTTAAATATATATAGCAAGGTGTACTGGTGAATCAGTGTATGAGTGACTGTAAAGATGACTCAGTGGGTATGTGACTGATTGTATATGTGAGTGATTAGGCGTCTCAGTGAATGTATGGGTAAGGGACTGGTTGTGCGAATGTATATATTTGCCTGTCAGTTGATGTCTATGTGGGTGTATGAGTGTGTTAGTGGGTACGTGAATAGCAATATGGGTGATTGATTGATTGTCTGACTACTCTATGGTTGTCTGGGTGTCTGTGTGTGTGTGAGAGGAGGTGTGTGACTGCCTGTATGGATGAGTGAGTGGGTGAGTCAGTGGCTGTATAGGGTACTGTGAGAACTTGTATGGGTGCGTGAGTGTCTGTAGGGCTGTGTTGGTGATTGTGTGCATGTGTCCGTATGGGTGAGTAACTGGGTATGTGAAAGCAGTGGTGGCCAGCACAGGTAAGTGTGGAGGGGCGGAGCAGGGGCTGGTGAGGTGGGAGCAGGGAGAAGTTGGCAGACAATGGAATATGTATAATTAAATAAATAAATAACACCTATTCCATCATCCATCGGCTTCCCACTGCCTCACCTTGCTTACCTGTGCCGGCCACCACTGTGTGAAAGTCAGTATAGGTAAATGACAGGGTATGTGAGTGACTGTGTGTGAGTGAATAAATGTGAGAGTGGCTATATGGAATAGTGCATGCTTCTGTCAGTGACGGTATGGGTGAGTGAGTATGTGTTACTATTTGTCTGAATAACTAAGTGGGTGTGTATGTAACTGTTTGGGTAAGTATGTAGCTGTGTGATTGACTTTATGGGTGAGTGTGTAGGTGTATAAGTAGTTGTAGGGGTGACTCACTCAGTGTGTGAGTGCCTGTATGGGTGTATGAGTGGATACGTCAATGGCTGTATTAGTGAGTGTATGAGTGGCAGTATGGGTAAGCTACTGGATGTGTGTGTAGATCTATGAATGAGTCACTGGGTGTGTAGGGACTGGAATGGGTCTGTGACTGGGTTTGTAAATGGTTGCGTGGGAGTGGCAGTGGGTGTATAAAAGATTCTACAGTGGTGTGCGTAGGTGCATCAGAGATGCTGTGGATGATGTCATCAGTGCTGTGATCAGTAATGCCATTTGAGATGTCATCAGTGATGTCATTGTGAAATGACACTGACCATGCCATGAGTGATGAAATATTTAAGGTCATAAGCAGTGCATTGCGGGGGCGAGAATTATAGTTTACTCAGGTAACTATAGCAGCTGAATTTCTATGGTTTTCTACAGGTTTTGTGAATTTCTAAGGTTTTATAAATGTAACTGCTAACTTTTTTTAACTAGTACTAGCATCTCCAGAGTGGTACAGAAATGGCGCTACATGTTAAAACCATCTCTGAAGAATTGC
This sequence comes from Triturus cristatus, assembly GCF_964204655.1. Lineage (NCBI taxonomy): Eukaryota > Metazoa > Chordata > Amphibia > Caudata > Salamandridae > Triturus > Triturus cristatus. The sequence goes on along the minus strand of NC_140583.1, from coordinate 1,149,825,164 downwards.
ACTGTATAGAAGTTACAGTAGATATTAACATGGCTTGTTAAATTTTTTTTTAACCATTTTTGAAGGTAAGGTAATTCATTCAATGTTTTTATTGTATATATTTACTTATTTATGTTTTTTTAAAGGAACTGAAGGAGTCATGTACCGGTTGCGGTGGGTGCGCGAATCCGGGCAGTGTGCTGCAATATATTAATGTCCGTGTAGGGGTGCGCCACAGATGCGTGACTCCCAGATTTTTTTTGCAATTAAAATACATGATATATACTATATACATTTAAAATTACTTGCATGTGTTTTAGAAAAATACTTATAAATTTATGGGAGCCGCGAAGTTCCGTGTACCCTCACACACATATTTCCGGGTGTGCGACAGGTTCGCGACTCCAGCACAAATTATGTGGTTCTAAAAAACATATAGATATAATTTTATATTATACATTATACCAAGACATTTACTTTAATTTTTATAAAATGACTATATTTGTGATTGGAATGGATATATAACAATGTTTACATATATTTTATGGAATCACGTCCCTTGCGCTGTGAATATGCGTCCGGTACACAAACCCCATGTGACTTCAAAAGAAAAGATTCTATTGGTCAAGAAGCTTTCTATTCTATTACTTGGAGGGCCCTACCCAATTTGTTCTTACTTTCTGAAGCTTCTTTATGATCAACACCTCTTGTGTTTTCTCTTAGTCCTTCATTTATTTTTGGGGTGTTTTTGACCGTCACCAGAAATGGCATCTGCAATTCCACCTACAGATGAGGTTAAAGATGTGGAAGAGCAGGAGGAACCTGTTAAGATGAGAAAGGAGAGCATAGTCTGGACCTTGTTTTCTATTCCATATGGAAAGTGACGTGCACTTTGGTTGCGAAGGTGCTATCTCAGGGCTCTGAGAAAAAATACTCATGTGGGACATCTTCGATAATGAACCATCTCCAAACCATCCATCTGAATCATCTCGCAAGAGAGCAGCGCCAGCGAGTACTTCAAGAACAATCTAAGGGTGGAGAAGTTGCTGGACCCAGTCACCCAGCACATCTGTGGGTTCTATTTCAACATCTGACATACCAATGTCAGTACCCGAATTTGCTGGTTTGGGACAACACTGCTTGAAGTGCCAAAGAGTAATTTGTGTTGGGAAGCAGTCTATCACTGTAATTATTGAAAGTGCAAGAAGCTACAAATGCTAGTTTTTTTGCAATAATGTTACTATTGCTAAATATTTTCGCTGCATGTATGCAGTATGTTTACTTGTTTTTGAAAATAGCACTTTTTTTAAAACACCAAAAGAATAAATAAAAAAGTTTAAAAAAACATTTAAAAAAGTTCAAAACAAACAAATGTTTTTTTCTAGAACCGCCTATTTGGTTAAGGATAGACAAAGTGTTGTATGTGTTGTATGAATGCATTAGTAATGAATGAATGAGTATTTTTTTGAGTGATTGTCAGAGTGTACAACTAGTACCTAGAGTTGTGTATCAGTGGGTTTATGATGGTATACGTACTGCCTGGGTGAATGAATGAGTGCATGAGTAGTGCCTGGGTGATTGATGAGTGCATGAACACTGCCTGCATGGATGGATGACTACATTGGTGCTGCATGTGTGTATGGATGAGTATATGGATACCACCAGAATGATTAGATGAGTGCATATGTAGGGCCTGGGTGATTGCATGGGTGCATGGCTAGTGCCTGGGACACTGGATAAGTGCATGGGTAGTATCTGGTTGAATAGATGACTGCATGGGTAGTGGTTGGTTGATTAGATGAGTGCTTGAATAGTACTTGGGTGAATACTTGAGTGCTTTGTTTGTGCTTCGGTGATTGGATGAGTGTATACGTAGTGCCTGGGTGATTCCATGGCTGCATGGGTAGCACCTGAGACATTGGATGGGTAGTGTCTGGGTGAATAGATAAGTGCATAGTTAGTGCCTGGGTGCATGAGTGCATGGATATTGTCTGGTTGATTGGATGAGTACGTAAGTAGTACTTGAGTGATTGCATAAGTCGATGGGTAGTACCTGGGTCAATGGATGAGTGCATGGGTAGTTCATGCATGATAGGATGAGTGTATGGGTAGAATCTGGGTGAATAGATCAGTGCATGGGTAGTGCCTGGGTGACTGTATGAGTGTATTGGTAGTGCCTATGTGATTGTATGAGTGCACGTGTTGTACAAGACTGATTGCATGTGTGCATCGGTAGTGCCTAGGTGATTGGAATAGTGCATGCATAGTGTCTGGGTGATTGTCTGTATTGAGTCCTTTTAAAAAAATATATACTTGATTACTTCTGACCTGGTGGTGGCGAGATCCGCAATGCCTCTGCTGACTGTGGAGAACAGTTAAAGATTCTCTGGCCGGCCATCACGGATAGCTTATGGACAGCGACCATTTTTCCTCCCGGGACAGCCGGAGCGGCCATTTCGAGAGTGTACGCTCTAGCTTCCCGACTCGATAGATCCATTTAAACTGGGTCGCTGAGTGGACCCGGCTGATGAAAGGTTAGCGGTGGGCTCCTTACATTACGGGGTCCTAACTACTTCTTGTTCATTACTTTTTACTTGACTACTAAATTGTTTTACCTTAGCTTCTTGCGCCTTATATTTTAGCTTTTGCTTTTAGCTTTGCACTCAGTGTTGGGGAATCATTATCGTTTTTTATTGCATAGCACTGTCGTGAATTTGAATATGTGTTGAGTCCTTTTAAAACATATATAGTTGATTATTCTGACCTGGTGATGGTGGGATCCGCATTACCTCTGTTGACTGTGGGGAGCCGTTAGAGGTTCTCTGTTCGACCATCACAGGGAGCTTGTGAAGAGCGGCTATTTTTTCTCCCGGGACAGCCAGAGCGGCCATTTCAAGAGTGTGCGCTCTAGCTTCCTGACTCAGTAGATACATTCAAACTGGGTCGCTGCGCGGATGCACCGCTGCCACGCCGCAGGCACGCCACAGGCACGCCAAAGGCAAGCCCTTCTGTTCCTGTCAGCATCCCGGAGGCGTCCAGCCCCAGCCACTATGCCCAAACAAGCTTAAATGGTATGCATCATCGTGCCTATAGCTCTTCACAACTTTGTGCCCTTGCTTGCTACCACCCCTAGCTGCGCGCCGCTGAGCTTGGACACTATAGGTCCCTCAGGAAATATATGTGCCTCCTGCAATTTTAGCCTGATGTGAAATAAGCCTGACTCACTGCACTACTCTGAGCAGCTCCCTTCTTTTAAAGCGGCTTTGATTAATGCACGCTACCTCCCAAAGCATGCTATTGACATACACGACCTTCGATGTGAGGAAGGCTTTGACGCTCTGTTCGTAACTGAGACATGGCTCACTGACTCCTCGGGTCCTGACATTTGGACAGCAGTCCCAAAGGGATATAAAATTGTACGAAAGGACAGAAGTGGGGGCAGGGCTGGAGAGATAGCTATTATCTTTAAGGATTGCTACACTCTGACCCTGCTGCCCTAGATGAATTTGGAAAAGGCAGAGGTACTAGAGTTCGCCCTCTCCTCTCACCTAAACAATCTATATCCGGGGTTCTTATATACAGATCTCCTGGCACGTCTGGAGGGTTTGTATCACACTTTGTGAAGTGGTATCCCCCTGACCCTTAGATACAGACCCTGCATCCTGCTGGGGGATTTCAATCTACATATGGACTGTGATCATGTAAAGGAAAGCCAAACACTCATGGAGAGCTGCAGTGCTATAGGCCTTATGCCTACCATTTTGGCCCCTACTCACCCAACGGGACATTTGCTAGGCCAAATATTCACTTCAATTTCTCTTGAAATTGCTCCTCCTACTCCTTTGGTCTGGTCTGACCATTATATGCTCTGGTTCAGATGGGCAAAGCCCAGTAATGTCCCTTCCAAAGAAGGTAACTTACCCCGCACTGTAAGGGCCTTCTGCAAAATCGAATCAGACTTACTAAGCAACAAGCTTGATGCTGTGAAACCCTCTCTGACTGGCATGATCAACTATGATATGGGCCTGGTTGATGGCTGGATTGAGTCTGCCTGAAAATCACTGGCACGGGAAAGTAGCATCAAACAACATCGGTCAAAAGTGCCTGGCCCTTAGTTCACCTCGTCCCTTAATAAAACAAAATCATCATGCAAACGTAAAGAGAGGTTATGGAGGCTAAACTACTGGCCTGCAGCCAAAGCAGACTATAAAGTAGAGCTATAGAAATATTATAAATAAATTAAACTAGCAAAGAAAGCTTACTTTGAGCCAAAGATTCTAAAGGCAGGTAATCATTCTAGATACATTTTCAAAATTGTGAAATCCTTCTCCACGCCAGAAGTCAGATTCAATGAGAAACTGTCTTCCGAGGAATGGTGTGAGATGCTCACCTTATTTTTCCAGGAAAAAATAGATACCATCCAGGCTAGCCTCCCACCATCTACGGTAGTATATGATACATCAGGTGTTGCTTTAGGGGTGGCTAATAACCAGTAAGAACCAGAGCACGACCAACCCTTGATTACGGAAGTATGCTGTCTGAACTGAATGGCTCTTTCCGTGTTTAACCTACCTTAGCTGATTTAGCTGTCTTTTGGTTTTGTCTGTCCCTCATTACTTTCGTTTCAGTTGGTCACCCATGAGCACTTGGGCCAACTTCCCCACCTTTCATGAAGTGAGTCTTTCCACCAAATAAGATAAGACCCAATATTGCCATGTTTTGTTTTTTATCCGTTTATATTTGGTTTAGTTCTGCACACTTTAGGGGTATCAACTGTGGTTTGGTTTTCTCAGCCAGCAGCCAATGCGAGCAATTACTTCCTTTAGAATCTTCTATTTTATCACTACACCACTCTCTACTTGGTGATGATGGGGATGAGAACAAACAACACCATACCCCGTCACTTATGCGACCACTTTAGCGTATAGAATTTACTCAATTTGTATGTATAATATACTCTATTTTATTGGACAGGATCCACTCCTGTCGCTTTTTTGTCCTCCTTGCTTTTCCTTTTCCCTTTTGTCTCCCTCTATTTAGGTGGAGAGGCATGGTAGGTTCCATTACTGGGACCTACATTTGTTCTAATCACGTCCCCTTAATTAGGGTGCAACGTTTTTGGTGTTCTCCATTGGGGATCACTATTACCTACCCTGGTCCTGAAGAAGTGTCGCTCGATTTTGGAGCTCTGATGATACAAAACATGTGGATCACACTTATTCACTAGCTACCTAGGTACCTTACGACTTGTTGGTGGCACCACTGTTTTTGTATAGTCCCAGCCCTTTTTTTCGAATTAAAATATTCATAGGTCTGGAGCCTATTTTAAAATCACCTACTCACTTTAACACATACCCAGCACCTGTTGCCCACATACACCCTTCACATACGGCGATCTCAGATCAAAAGAACTCCGCCAAAGAAGCCACCAGGCCCGTTGGACATTGCAGTGCCGGTCTGACGAGGAGCGCCCTATGATGAAGCATGACACCCTAACAGGTGTGTGAGGGCATTATGATCTGAAATTCAGCATACCAGCAACAATTAACTCAGGCATACAGTGACATCTATCACAAACTTGCCACAACAGAAGAACTGATTACCTCCAGTATATATTCATTGAGGAGCATAGGAACAGGACCTCTATAAATATTAACTCTTCTGTTCCCCTATTGATTACATGGCCATCCATACTCAGCCACATCTCGCTGCAAAGGTTGTGGTCGCATGCTGGTGTCCCGCAGGGTTCGGCCCTGAATCCGACCTTGTTTAACATCCACTTCGCACCTTTGGCCTCGATGGTAGAATCTTTAGGGGCACAAATTGTGTCCTATGCGTGTGACATGCAGCTGCTGTTTACGTGGAAGAAAAATCAGCCCTCCCCTGGCAAGTTAATCAGTACCTGCCTCTCAGCTGTATTCGGGTGGTTGGCTGCGAATCAGTTGAAATGTAATGCAGGAAAGATGGAGCTACTTTTTTTCGGCATGGATGCAGAGACGGTGCTGCTGTTCTTCTGGTCAGCAGATGCTCCCTCCCCCGCTACTAACAACCTGGTAGTGAAAAAACCTGGGTTTTATATTTGATAACCAGCTGCTATTCTGCGCCCAAGTAAATTCAGTAGTAGGCACTTGTTTTGCCCTTCTGCGCCTTCTTCTGAAATGTTTGTTCTTTCTGTCTGTGACTGCTAGACAAAAGGTGATTCAAGCCCTGATTATATCTCGTCTTGATTGCTGGAATGGCCTATATCTGGGCATGCCCAGTTATCTGCTGGACAGGCTCCACCTTGCGGCAGTCTGTACCATCTTTGAGCTCCCCTGGAATGCGCACGTGTCTCACCTTCTGAGGAGTCGCCATTGACTTCCAGTAAGGAAAAGAGTCATCTTTAAGACTCTGCTTGTTACCCAGAAAGCCCTAAATGGGATGGGACCTGAATATCTTAAACACAGGATTTCATTCTATGCTCCACTCAGAAATATTTGCTCCTCAAATCTCTTGCTAGCCAGCACCACCTGTATTAAGAAGGCCAGTATGATGGGTAAGGCTCTCTCCTGCCTTGGTCCATCCCTCTGGAATAAAATGCCCCTCCACCTTAGAAACATTGAATCTATGCCCCTGTTCCGGAAAAAACTGAAAACCTGGCTATATTCCTGCCCTTAATCCCCCTTTTCCCCACTGCTACCCTTCAGCAGGACTTTCCTTGAAGTAACAGTGCGCTTAACAAATACCCCCACATATACATAGACATTGTATGAGTGCATGAGTAGTGCCTGAGTGAATGGATGAGTGCAAGGGTAGTGCTTGGGTGATTGGATGAGGGCATGGATAGTACCGGAGTGAATGGATGAGTGTATGTATAGTGCTTCAATGATTGGATAAGTACATAATTAGTATCTGGATGATTGTATGAGCGCATGGGTAGTGCCGGGGACATTGGATGATTGAATGGGTTGTACCTGGGTGAATAGATGACCGCATAAGTAGTGTGTGGGTAACTGGATGAGTGCATAGGTCATGCCTGGGTGATTGCATGGATGCATGGCTAGTGCCTGGGACACTGGATGAGTGCATGGGTGTTACCTGGGTGACTAAATGACTGCATATGTAGTGCTTGGGTAATTGGATGAGTGTATGGGTAGTACCTGAGTGAATAGATGAGTGTGTGGGTAGTGCTTGGGTGATTGGATGAGTGCATAAGTATTGCCTGCATGATTGCATGGGTACTGCCTGGGACATTGGATGAGTGCATGGGTATTACCTGGGTGAATAGATAGGTGCATGGGTAGTGCTTGAGTGATTAGATGAGTGGATGAGTAGTACCTGGGTGAATGGATGGGTGTATTAGTAGAGCTTCATTGATTGGTTGAGTGCCTAATTAGTGTCTGGGTGATTGCATGGGTAGTGTCTGGGACATTGAATGAGTGCATAGGTAGTGCCTGGTGAGTACATAAGTGCATGGGTGAATGGATGAGTGCATGGGTAGTGTCTGGGACAGATGATGAGTGCATGGGTAGTACCTGGGTGAATACATGACTGCATAAGTAGTGCTTGGGTGACTGGATGAGTGCATATGTAGTACCTGGGTTATTGCATAGGTGCATGGCTAGAACCTAGGACACTGGATGAGTGCATGGGTAGTAACTGGGTGTATAGATGACTGCCTGGCTACTGATTGGGTGATTGGATGAGGGCATGGTTAGTACCTGAGTGAATAGATGAGCGCATGGGTAGTGCTTGGGTGAGTGGATGAGTGTGTAAGTACTGCCTGGGTGATTGCCTAGGCACAGTGATACTGCCTGGGACATTAGATTAGTCCATGGGTAGTGCCTTGATGAATAGATTCATGCATGGGTAGTACTTGGGTGATTGGATGAGTGCATGGGTAGTACCTGAGTTAATGGATGAGTGCATGGGTAGTATTTCGGTGAATGGATGAGTGCATAAGTAGTGTATAAATATAATGGGTGCACTGGTAGTGCCTGTGAAATTGGATGAGTTCCTGAATAGTGTCTGGAGGATTGGATGAGTTCATGGATAGTGTTTGGAGGATTGGATAAGTGCATAAGTAATGATTGGGTGATTGTATGAGTGCATAGCTAGTTCTTGGGTGATTGCATAAGTCCATGGGTAGTGCTTGGGTGATTGGATGAGTGCATGGGTACTGCTTGGGTGATTGCACGAGTGCATGGATAATAGCTGGGTGGTTGGATAAGTGCATAAATAGGGCTTAAGTGATTCAATGAGTGCATAGATAGTGCTTGGGTGATTGAATAAGCTCATGGGTAGTGCCTGGGTGATCAGATGTGTGGAACGGTAGTACCTCAGTGAACGAATGAGGGCAAGGGTAACGCCTTAGTGATTAAAAGACTGCAAAGCAGTGCTTATGCAGTTACTCCAAGGGTAGTGTGTCAGTAATTGGGTGAGTGCATGGATAGTGCCTGGGTGTGGAAGTGAGACTGAAAGGTGGAGTACCTCTTTCAATATTTTTCTAGGGTTATGATAGACCAAATAATTATTACATTAGGGTTATCACGTGCATCACATGTGTAAAGTACATGTAACAGTTCAAACATACTTCAGACATGGTAGGAGTCAGATATTGAAACTTAACAGGATACGGTTTCAAGTTCAAGAATGCACATCACTATCTACAGCCTTCTTGCAGTGTACCTTTGTAGAGAGTTATATGGAGTAGGATAGCCCTCAAATGTTTGTACCAGTTTCATTACAAACATAGACTTTGCCATGCCACACCTGAGCCAAAATAAAAGGCCATCTTCTCCTATATCACTTTTATTATGCGATGGAGTGTGTCAATATCTATTAGGGGTAAAATTACTTGTAAAGTAAACTATAAATAGAAAAGTACTTCTGTTTCACACTGTATACTCTGTAAATATATATAGAAGAAACTTCATGGATTACTTGGATTACTTTCCGTTTTTATATAGAAGATACTTGTGTCTGAAGCTGTGTTCAAGTGATTCAATGAGGCCTACGTTTTAAAGAGATATGTGCTTCTCAGATTGAAAGGTAAATTAGTTTTCACAATAATTGTACAGGGATATAGTAGATCATATAGTTGTTAAGTTAGGGGCATCAGCTGCAGCATATATATTAGACTACATGTTCAAATGCAAACATACCAGAGACATGCAAGCTATCAAACATTGAAATGTAACAAAATACACTTCCATTTTTACGCACAAATATCACTATCTATGTACTACTTCCAGTATACCTTTTATGTAGACTAATATGGGCTATGGTAGAGGTAAATACACTTGTCCACATGTTTTACAAGTCAGATTTCTATAATAGTTTCTATAAGCAGAAAGAATTTGCAATAGAAGGTGTAACGCAAAATAAAAGAACAACTATTAGTATGCCACTTTTATTTGAATTTTCTCAGAAGGTGAGTGTGTAAGTGTTTTTCAGGAGAAGGATGCTACTTTTAAACTAGTCTATAAGTAGTACATTATGTATGTTAGATGCAATTGACATATTCGTACATCTTAAACAATTGTTCAGTTTATCATGAATGTTATATTATATATTCTTACCTTTGAGGTAATTTTGATAGATCATTTAATAAATCTGTTTTTGCAACAGTTTTGTACTAAACAGTACTAAAGCTGTTTTCAATGTTGAAGACTACCTGCTATTAAAAAGAAAAAGTATTATAACCATATTATATTAGAAAAAACATTTTATTACATATTCCGAACATAACATTATTTTATAATTAGATATCAGTTTCAGTGTCCCTTTTTTACTGTTCTCCGATTGCATATAACTTCACCATAGACATTGATTTGAATGTAGCATCACCATTGAACATTGGGAAAAAAACAATCAAATGGATTGTATAAAAAACAGCATAGTACATCATTATCAATATGTGTAACTATGAGTTATACTAACAACATTTTCTTAATCACTTCTTACATATACATTAACTCTACTATCTAACATAACTAGATTTAAAAACAAAAACTATTACTATTAGACCTGGTACAGTATTTTGAACAATTGTATATACTACTTGCTTTTTAACATCTTTTCTCAAAATGTTATGTCTATTAGGCAAAATAATACTCAAAACACTCATTATGAATCCAATGCTTTCTGTTTTTTAATAACATCACCCCCAATAGGCCGAACGATGTTCTTAGAACTTTGGCTCGAGAAATAACATATAAGAATTTGCTAATTGAGAAGGCAATCTAGCTTTGAATTCCAGGTGGGCATCATTGCAATGTGTCCATCCATTGTCACACTTTAAATAAACAATATAGTGTCCAGATGTTGCAGCAGGTCCTTCATGAAAAATAATAGCTACTGTTGTATATGTTTTTCCTGAAATAGTTATTTGACTTCCTTTCAAATTTGTAATTTTTGTTTCCAATTTTGTTCTATTTGCTCTACAATATTGAACATTAAAATGAGAAATTTTCCAAATCTTTCTATATGCAAAGTAGACAACATGTCTGATCTACAATGTGAACATGTCATATCTTGATTTGTTTAAAGGAACTGATTTGCAGTCTGGTATTTGTAAGTATAAGTATCATTCTCTACGTATTTCAGTAGTAGAAGTAAAAAAGCAATCTTCACACTTATGGTCCCATTTATAACTTAGTCCAAATAAATTATTAATGTATATTCCTTCATCTTGTAATACTCCAAGCATGAGCATAAGAAATTCTTGTGCATCTTGTTGTATGTTGTATGTTGAGAGTAAATGACAGTGAACTGGTACATATATCCAAAAGATGACGAAAGCCAGAAGCAGTATTTATTTTACTTCTGTCAGTTACCAACTGTTGAAATAAATGATGTAGTACCAAACAGAATCTTTTTTCATGGTTTTCCATGATTCCATGAAGAAGACATGATAAATGAAACATTACATTCAGAATCACATTAGCATAACAGTTGATACCTGTACTGTTTTCTAACTGATATCCTACAATATCACCATCACCTTCCACTTTTTTTTTTTTACGCCTTCAACTCTTCAATGCTTTTCTAATCTTGAACTTCACATGAATGTTTGATATATTTCCATTTTAGACATAGTATACGTTTCTCATATATCAGGTATTCACCTAAATGAGGAAGCATAAAGTATTCTTAAACGATTGTACTCTCTTAAACAATTTGCATACGCACTATCCTTTTTCTCATCAAATTCTGCCAAATTCAAACCAGACAATGTTCTTACTCGGGACAATGCAACACATGCCATTACATCTTTGAACACAGTACTTCCAGTATTTACAAAAGCTCTGTCTATACTTAAACCTTGAGATTTGTGAATAGGTACTGCATATGCTAGAGACAGCGGAAACTGCTGTCTTTGAACATACAAGTCCTTTACAAGCAAAAAGCATACAACACAACTCCCAATCTGTCTCACTTCATTAATCTGGTCAAATTTTATAATCTAATATTCTATTCCATCTCTATTTTGAAAATTAATAAAATCAACAACTTTTCCCATTGCTACATTTACTAATCCCTCTTCGACATTCAAATTATGATGCAAAATGACCTGACAGTTTTTACATATAAGTAAACACTTTTCTAATCCTGCAGTTTTAGATACAGACTTTACCAAAGAATTCAATTTAGCCTGTAGTTTTTCATTAAGTAGGATTGTTACTCCCTAGTGTTCAATTTTGTCAATAGCTTTAATTTCCAGAATTTGTTGTTTTTCCAGTCTCAGTAGTTGTTCAATAAAGGTAGAACACTCTTGCAGTGTAGTCATTAGACAAACTATGCATTTGTTTTCTACAAGCATATTCTACATTACTTCAGCTGCAGTTTTTTTCAGTAGTAAACAAATTCCTTATTCGCTGACTTTCGAAAGCTTGTTTACCATGTTTTGTCAACATGCCAATTCTTATGTCTTTGAGAATTTTTCCATAATCTTCATCACCTGCTTTTCGATGATTTTGAACAAGTTCTTTATAATCAAAGTTTAACCAAATATTTATGTTTACAATACTTCCCAAACATTTCCTTGTCTCATCACGGAGAAGTGTTTTAAAAACAGATTGTCCTTTAACATTTAACAGGAGTAAGTTGTAGTAGGACTCCAAATACAATTAAATACTTTACTCCAAACAACACATCAGACTCTGTTTTTAAAATCTGGTATATTCTCAAGTGTACAAAGGCAAGCATTAATCTTGAGACCATGCTCACCTCATCAATAATTAAAAGTTTCAGTTTCTTCAGTACTCTTGAGACTTCATAACAGGCTTCTCCTGACAGCATTTGATATCCAAATTTATTATCATGTTTGACAGGTAGCACAAGTAATCTCTGTTAAGTAATACCTTCAATTTTGTGTGCTGCTAATCCAGTTGGAGATGTTACAACATAAGATAAATGTGATTCTGTAGTTCTGTGTAGATAACTTGTTAAAACTTTAATGAAGAAACTTTTTCTTGCTCCAGCTAGACCACTAATATATAATAGAAAAGGTTGAAAAGATAAACATTGACATTCTTTTTTTCATGGAGGAAGCCATGTTCTACTTGTTGTTTGACTTGAAGATATATTTAGTTTTGTTCCACATTCAGTTGTTCTTCCAACTTTTCAAACTAAACAATATCCTGTTGTACTTGCTGCATTGCAGATTCAACCTTATTCATGGCTATTGCTGCTTCATTTCCAATAATTGGTTGTCCAAGTGGATCTTGAGTCAGTGGACTAGAACTTTGACTGCTTTGTGAACTTTCTCTAGCTATTTCAGCTGCAATAGTTCATTCTTGTTCAATCTCATCATTTAAAAGAAATTTGGAAATACGGTAGACTGAACAGTATCTTTAGTTGCATTAAAGGAATCTTTGTAGCAGTCAAAATCACCAAGTAATTCAGTTCCACTACACATATTTTCTAGAGTTTTGCAACTGAGTTTTCTTTGAATAAGATTTCCTTTGGCATATTTCACTAAACATCCATCAAATCCAATAACTGCATATTTCTCTTCCTTTATATTTTCTGTAGCATTCTTTTTAACCCGTTGTCTGCTCATGACGAGCTGGGCTCGTCATGAGGCACAGTGGAGCTGTGCTCATGATGAGCTGGGTTCGTCATAACCGTCGCGCCACTCCTACACGTAATTGATTCCCCGCCTGTGCGGGAGAATCAATTAGTGGGCGGAGTCGTGACGAGCCCAGCTCGTCATGAGCACAGCTCCACTGTGCAGCATGACGAGCTGGGCTCGTCGCAAGTACAGCGCGGCCGCCCCCCCGCGCTGCGGGGGAATTACCCCCTCAGCGAAGGGGTTAAACCTGCAATGTTGAAGTATTTCATAGAGACATAGGGTTCCAAGATGTGGCTTCCTTTTGAGATAGTATGTATCCAACATATTAGTTTTGACAATATCAGTGCTCTCTGGCTCATACTGTGCTAAGTATTGGATTTCTGGAAAAGATTTCAATACTCTATTTCGTGTGGTAGTTAGGCCTAGACTTAGCAAAATGATTCCTCAGACTTTGAATACAAACTGGCTGAGTTCAAGTGATCCGAACATTCATGAGATCATATCTCTCTATGGGAAAGTATCTTCAAGCTATAGCTGTACAATTTCTTGCTGAGACTCTTTTCTGTGGACATTTCTTCCCACATGTCTTTCATCTCTGTCTTTTCAGATTTTGTAATATATGATGTGACATAACGAGCAACAGCAATTTAGTTGTCTGCAACAAACTGAATATCCATGTTTGTGTTCCACATTTTTAAAATGACTGGATTATAGTCATTAATATACTTTGAAGCTTCCGTTCTTCTAAAGTTGTATGTATTCTTGGGAGATTTTCGAGTTATTGTATGTCTTCCTGCTGATAAAAACTATTCACTCCTCCTTTAGAAAGTAAAGGTCATGGGAATCCAAAATGGCATTTTGTATAAAAGTTTCCTTTACATTTGTATTTCCGTCTGCAGTATTTTCCACATCTATGACTTTGAAACCATAGAACTTGTTGTCTCAAGCTATTTTCTCATACTTCTCTTGGAACAGCACATGTAACATACTTTTCAATGAAATACAAAACAGAACAGCTTCATCACTATCTTTTCAAAATGTTGGTGCATCCTTTATCCATGATAGCATGTGTACATGAGGAGCACCTCTAGCTTGGCATTATTTTCTCCAAAAGAAATCAGTTACCTCTCCAAGAGGTGGACTGCTCTTATTGCAGGTACATGATATCATAGCTTGAAACCTATGGTTAAAATACCTGCAGACATTTGCAGAATCCAAGGACCAGAGTTCTCCTTCTGTCTTCAGTTCAATGTTTTTTACATTTGAATTTGCTTCTCTTAGGAATTCAAATAAATCACTCCACTCATATTCAGCACAACTAAGTATTAGAAACCAAGTAGGCGTACCTAGGTTTCTTAACATGCATTTAGATTCACTATGACGGCAATACCAATTTTCATGGGTGCCACGTTGGCCCGCCATCAAATTGATTAACTGAGATTCCAAATTTTCATCTCTTTATTCAACTCTTTCCAGGAACTCTTTTGCAAAAATATGTTGAAGATGAAGGTAATTGAGGATGAGATAATGCCACTGATGTGAAAATTGTAAACATATATTGAATAGGTACCCTGAACTTGTGGGGATTGCTGACTAACGTTACCATTGAAAAGAATGGATGGTCACTGTAGGAGAATGGGGAAGAAGGCATACCGGGTCAGTATGGTGTGAATAAGATGGAGAGTGCTTGATGGAACTTAGACCACGGACATGGGTTCTTAATAGGCAACGAATAACAATGATGACAATGCTGTGTATAAGGCAGTCATGTGTATTATCACTTGAATTATGTTCAACAGATTGGATATAGGCAGAGATTTCTGTGGATGGATCAAGAGAATGATGGAATTGTGTATATTGTATACTCTAATGGGGAACATTGGAGGAATGGTCACTGATGTGCTTGTTTTTCTAATTTACAGCCCTGATGATGTCCAGTTTGGAGGAAACGCATTGGCTGGATTGTCTGTTGTGATGTTTTCTGGATGAAATAATTGAAGTTTTTAAATAAACAACAAATTGGAAATTTATAAAGACTCCCTATGGACTTTCTTTGAATGGGACTACCATTGAACTATTATCAACCATTTAGCTTGTGAAGGTTGTTGATGGAGGCGCTCATTTTTGCAGAGGTCAACTCTAACTTGTTATGAACTGCTGTAGCTGACATTTTGTTTTCTTCTAATTTAGTGTAGCAGTTACATATAACTTGATCAATGGTCAACCCAAATCATCCCTCTACAAACAAACAAAGAGCAAATTGCTGCCACTTATTATTGATTCCTTGTTCACTTTTTAAATATAAATCAACATTCCTAGTTTGACTTTTATAGTGAGTACGTCAACAACAAATACAAATATAGTTTGGTTTTTCAGAGGAAACAGTGTTAAACTTTGTAATTTCTTCTGCAAAATCATCAATACTAATCTCTTTCTTCTGTTCTACTACACCTAAATATAACAAGTCCTCACTTTCTCTACACTCCTCTTCAGAACTAAAAATACAAACCTTTACAACATCATAGATTTTCTGTACATCTGCAACAGAACCATGCAAAAGAGCTGTATTCATTTTACTTAAACATAAAGCAGGAGGTTTCAAATAGTAAAGTCTCCTTACTAACTTCTACTTTTCAGAGTGGTGGACAGCTAACATTCTTAAATGCTGAAAAGTGATTTGGCACACTTTCTTTGAAAGACAAGACAGAGAATGGCCCTGTAACGTTTGTTTCAATATTCACGTAAATATAATCGCAATATGTCAATAGACTCCTGTTGAATACTGCAAACACTGCTATAATCCCCCTTATATACAGAAGCTTGTGTGCGCCTCCCTTGAACTTCTTCAGATATTACTTCTTCTACATTCCTAAGAACCATTTTTAGGTCTCGCCTACAAAGCACGCATGCGCTGCATAGGCAAAAGACCTTTAGCAATCGCTTCGGCTTTTCAGCCAAAAACGTGCACGCATTCCATTGCCTTCAATGGCAACGCATGCACGTCTGGTGATTCACTTGCGGGAGCGAGCTTTGACAACATATTTTTGCTCGCTACCGCAAGGGAAGTTCAGACCCCCTCCTCTCTCCCCTCCCCCTGCTGCCTCCTTTCAGCACGAGGCGCCTGCGCTTGTCTATATTGTGACCTTCTGGGGGAACCGACACAAGAAATGTGCTTTGTGATGCCAAATCATCAGTGATTTATATCCTGCATGAAACGTTTTCAATATAATTTCCAAGGAACCTCCTTGATTCAACCTCTCTCTATTGTGTTTTTTTTAATCTCAACGTACTTTTCTGCATTTTGGGATAATGTCCTCTCTAAAGCTGAAAAGGGTTAGTATAAATCGGGCCACGGTGCTGAACAGTAATGTAAACAAGAAGGTTATAACGGAGTCATGTACAGCCTCGGTGTGGTATCTTCAGCCTGCGAATTTCCATTTGCAAATTTTTTAAACTCTCGTGTCCACTGACTTCAATTTCTCCAGAGTGCGCTCCCCCTCTCTGCACCACTGACCCCCACAGACCCTCTCCCCTTCGCTTTTCTTTCCCACGCCTCGGTGTCCCCCTCCCTCCCACATCTCCCCCTCGACATCTCTTTAAGTAAGGCTACTCTGACCACCCCTGTCGCCCCCCCTCCACACACGAGCCTTGGTGTTGGTCAGCGCACATCGGCCTCTTAATGATTAAAGGGTGGATACTGTTGTTATGTACGCCTCCCCCTAGCGCCAACACATTACCTAAACGCCTCTCCCCGCTGGCCCACGCACAGGGCAAGACTCATATTCTGGTAAAGTTCCTCTTCACGATATGTACAGAAAAAACATAAATACACTGGTTTGGGGGGAGGGGCATTCAGAATGCTAAGGCTATGTAACCCTGGCTACCCCTGGTTGGGAGGACGGGGGCACTGGTGGAAATGGTCTCTGGCACTCCTGACTGTGGTGGAGGGTGTCGCCCCTTGGCATCTATGGGAATCTTCCCTGCGTGCCATGGGGAACACCCTGGCAATGGCGCTGATGGACCTCCGGGTTTCATGGTTGAGATCTCCATGCCTCTGGTTTTGAGCCCCCCGCCCCAAACAGCTGTTATAAGCGACGCCCATCTTCGGGGAGACTGGCATCTATGGTATTAGTTCTAAATATTTACATCGAGTTACAATTGTTTTGAAAATAACAGGTTCAGATTGTTTTCCGGTCGAATGATTGCATCTTTAACAGGGTGACCGGTTTGACTACTTCTATTTTTCAACAGATTGCCCCTTTCCACCACAGGTTTCACTCCACCCTCTCATCCTTTCCCATGGTCCTGGGCTATTTACCCGAATAAGAAGAAAAGGAAAAATGTGACATTTCTGTTTCGAATTAATTGTAATTTAAACTAAAAATGTCACATTTCCCCTGGATATGGGGGCGTGCTGTCCTCTTATTCAGGGACAGATGCGCATTGGTGACAGTGGAACTGACAACAGCGGTGAGCGTGTCCCTATTACCAGTTTTGGGAACCCCAGTTATAGGTGATGGGGGCACCCCTTTATTTATTAAGGGTTTGTGCTGGACAACCCCTGCCTTATGCGTTCATAGTACCCCCTTAGCAATGTACATTTAAAGTCCCCAGCTGTTTGGGGCCCATGAGTATCGTCAGGAGAGGGCCCCGTCCGAGATGAGTCTGGGGCCCCGTACATTGTTTGCTCCTGTTTACCTGCTTACCCCACACAAGATGACGCCAAATCTAGGATGTAAACCTGTGCCCCGGGACCCCATTACCAGAGTGTCAGCCCTGAACTTCCAGATACAGCCAGGCTCTAGCGCTTCTTTCAGAGGGGCCCTGCTTTGGGGTGCTAGGTGGCAGGTGGGACTCAATGCTGAAGTAGGTTTCATAAGATTTGTGCAGGGGTATGATAGCCTGTATAGTTTTTACGTTAGGCTCATCAGCTATACCACACATATCAGAGTACATGTTCAAATGCAGACATACCTGAGACATGGTACAGGTCAGACATTCAAACTTGACAGAGTAGGCTTTCAGTTTAAAGCACACACCTCTCTATCTAAGTCTACGGTCAGTTTACCTATGAAGAGACTTATATGGACTAGAATAGAGGTTAATACCTCCGGAAACATGCTTTAAACCTCACTTTTCTCTACCAGTTTCATGAGGGAGAGAGAACTCGCAAAACCAGGCCTAAGCCAAAATGTAAGGCTGACTCCTGTCATGCCACTCTTGTGAATGTCAGATTGTTTCTAGAGACCTCAGTGACTTGTAGAGACTAGATACTACATTCGAACAAGCCTATAATGTAATAGAGTACCCCTTTTTGACACCACATGCTTTGTAAACATATGCAGAAGAACCTGCATTAATCACTTTCTACTCATTCACAGGGCACTTGGGTACAAAGATGTGTGTTCAAAGGATTTCATTATGGCTGCCTAGCTGATAGAATGAAAAAGTGTCTCTCCCCATAGGACTCATATTAATGTCACCATGTTTCTAGACACACCAATGATTGTCTCAATGCCTTTTAGGGGTGAGATAACTCATGGAAAGTATGGTATAAACACAATACTACCTGTATTTCACATCTTATGCAGTACAAATATGTGTGTAGAAGAAATTGCAGGAATGTATTGTTACTTACTAAACAGAGCAGTCAGAGAAGAAACTGTGTGTTAAATTGGTTTCAGAAGCCCTGTCTCCCTAACTCATCTTTGCTTGAGAAATGGAATCCTAAAATAGCTCTGACACTATTTGTCTAGGGATTCGATAGACTGAATATTTTTTAAACTTATGATCAATACCTGCATCATGCGTCAAATAACATGGAAAACAGCAAACAAACCTAGAACATGCAACCAGTCAAGCATTCAAATTTCACAGAATACGCTTTTAGTTTCAGGCACAGGTATCATTATTTACAACTTATTTGCAATCATCATTTCTGTATAATTATATAGAGTACAATACAGGTTCCTACATTTGGTAACACATTTGTCTAATGCTTCTCAACTTTTATAATTACTGCATCTCAAAGTAAAAAATGTATTTACTATCACTGAAGCAGTACGACAACATACATCACACACCTTCACATTTGTAACTTACCTCTGAAATCCTGTTGTAGAATATGAAAATATCAGAAACTCTTAAATAATTTTCTTTCTCACACAATAAATGTGATGTACCACTCTCAATTAGGAAAAAACAGTCATGGAAAATGTTCCCTTTAATTTTCCACAGAATTGAATGTAAGTAACTAATCAAAATACTCCCTTAACTTTTTCAAAATCTAAAACCACTTTCTATTGAATACTCATATTAACTCTTTATTACTCTCTTCTGAAAGAGTCTAATCTGGTTCTGTAATTTAGTGGAGTCACAACTTCACAGTGGCGCCCCAGTGTAACGTCACGATGGAGTCGCGAACCCTTACAGGAGTTCAAAAACCCATTTCCAGTAATACTACTATTATTTTTAAGAACATGTCACTTCTTATCATACTACTGATTTGGGGAAACTGAATTTACAACAATATACCATATATAACACTCCATATTAGACTTTAAAACCACACTTTACTGTAAACTCTTCCCCCATAGTGCTTCATTTTAGGTTCCATAGTAACAGTTTCAGCAACATTCAACTGCACCAGTAGGTCAAAAGTTCAGCATATTTTTAACCCCTTCAGTGCCACGCCCTTTCCCTGCCCTGTGCCGGGCGTTACATTAGCAGGCGGGGTTCATGACGAGATAGTCTCGTCATGGGCACAGCGCAACCGTGCTCCATGACGAGACTATCTCGTCATGGGCACTGAAGAGGTTAAATACAGCACACCAGCTTCAAACTCCAAATAACAGGTGTGCTTGACTGTTGCAAAATGTTAGCTTATCTTGTCTACTGTACCTTTCAAAGTTTTCTCCATAACCAATCAGAAAAATGCTTGTTTTCCAAAGTAACATGCAATCTATTTTTAAGTACACAATGTTTATGAACAGCCAATGACTTATATGCTTTTTATAAACAACATTCTGTCCACCATTTTAGATACCTCTCATTATACCAACTGACTAACTCAGCTACAGACGTCTTTTGATTCCTTGCACACATCCCTTCAAAATGTGGATATTAAATGGTTTGCACAGAGAAGATTAAAGTGGCACAAATTGCTGCCTTTGGTTAAAACCTTTTTGCATTTCCAACCCCTGACCTCATGATGCACTGTGATAGCATTTACCTAGGCACACTGACGGGTAGGATTGGAAATCCTAATGAAGGATTTGCTTTTCCCTCACACTGTCTTGTTATACTCTTTTTTAACACAAACTTTATTGAATGTTTTCAAAGCATACATTCATATATGTTTAGACATTGCCAATCTATAATTTTTCAATTGCGGTCTATAGTGCAAGAATTATGGATTGTGCCTTGACATTCTTAGTGACATTCTTCATAATAGTGCTCACATTTTTATATCCTAAGTCTTCCGTGCTTGTCTTGGTATACCCTAACATATGCCAAAGACAGGAATGGAAGTGGTCAAATCAATTCTGTCCACAGATTGACAAAACCAGGAAGCATGTTACTAAAGCTGTTTCTGCTTACCTCAGAGACCATAACATGGGCTCTATCTATAACAACAATCTATGTTTTGACTTGCATGACATCTACAGAAGTGATGGAGTTCACTTCACAGATGAAGAGAGCAGGGTATTTCTCAACAACCTCAAGCTGGGCATCCACACATACATGTAGCTACAACAAAGTCATAATGAACACAACAGCTCTTCTTAGAGCCACTCTACATCCCAACAGTGAAAGGTATCCTTTTTTTTAACACATATAATCTTTATAAATATTTGCTGGATTTGCCAACCCATCGCTAATCCGGCAAAACATAAGCATTAATTCAATGAACAGCAACACATTTCACTTTTTTAAGTATATTTTTTAATGTGTATATTATAACATGCTTTCTAACTCGTATCAACTGCATATACTAATGTGTTCTCTTGAAAATAGCTTTCTTCATTAAAGAAAGGCTCAGTACTGGAAGTGGGCTTCGATTCACCAGTAAAAGTTTTACAAAAGTTAATTTTATTAACCAGTTTTTTTCTCTTGCTTTTCTCCTTCATAAACACCATTGTTCTCAGTCTCTTTAATATTAAAATAAATAATTTCTGTTTCAACTCAAAAGCTTTTTCTACTACACATTCATTGTGTTTTTCTTATAAGATGCTGATCTTCTTTTATACTGTTTTAAAGTCTTTAATACACTTTGAATTACTCTACTTCTAAACATTCTTCTTCTTATATCCTTATACTGTTTCTGCCTTCTTGCCAGATGTGCTGTTTTTCTGCAGTTTGAAGTTCTTTCAACATGACTAAGTCTTTTTTCTTTCTGATTTGCTGTTAAGCATTTGTTTTTCTTATGAACATATTCCACAATTTTCAATTGAAAAAGTATTTTAAGAAACTGTTTAGTTCTCTTACCAGAAGATTTTGTTCCTCTATACTATTATGTGCGTAATCTAATTTCTTCTTTTCACTCTTCTTTAAGTAGTGCTGGTTTCTGTGTGCTCTTCTCTTTGAATAATTTTAAATTAATTAGATAATATGTGCATTAGGAAAGCTGTAAATGGTTGAAATTCTGGCAGAAATGTTTTATATATCGGTATACCCTTTCATTTTCTACACCAACGACTTTCTACTTATGCTACAGGATATACAGGTATGAACCTGTGTAATCAAATGCTTACATCAGTCTCGACTAGCAAGCAGATCTGTGTTTGTGGTACTAAAATGTGAAATACTTCTAACGATATTTTCCCTGGGTTATGATAGACTATAATTTTTATCGTAGCGTCATCGGCTGCACCATACATGTCGAACTAAATGTAGAGGTAGAGACATACCTAAGACATGGTAGCAGTCAGACATTCAAATTTCACATAGTATACCTTTAGTCTAAAGCACACGCCTCACTATGTACAACATACTTGCAGTTCACCATGCAAAGACTTATATAGATATTAGTCTACCTCTTTTTCACACCACTAGCTCTCTAAATGTTTGTAAATAAAGCTGCATGGATCACTTTCTACTCTTTATGCAGGACAGGCGGATATGCAACTGAGAGATTGAGTGCTTTTGTGATGCCTGCCTAGCTAATAGATATATGCTTCCGGGACTAAATGCTGTAGCATTTCTGACAAGAGTTGTGCAGCTGTATGATAAACTGCACAGTTTTAAAGTTAGGGTCATCAGCTGCACTACACGTGTCAGGCTACATGTAGAAGTAGACACATACCTAAGACATTTTAGCAGTCAGACAATTTGAAACACTCACTTCACTATCTACAGCCTACTTGAAATGTACCTTTGTAGAGGCTTATATGCTCCACAATACAGGCTAATACATTTGCCAACATGTTTTAAATCTCACTTTTGTCTACTACTTTAATTACACAGTCAAAGCTCACAATGCCGAACATACACCAAAATGAGAGAGCGACTCTTGTCATGCCACTCTTGTGAATCTCACCATCTATGTAAACACCTCAATAAGTGTTTCTGTGGTGGTGAGATGACACTTTTAGGGGTGAGATGACACTTTTAAAGAAGGCTATAGATATTAGACTACCTCTGTTTTACACAGCATGCTCTCTAAATGTTTGTAAAAGAAGCTAGATAAAGCACTTTCTGGTCATTATACAGGACAGGTGGAATGCAACTGAGTGTTTGAGTGCTTTAGTGATGCCTGCCTAGGTAACACATCTATGCTTCTGGGACTGAATGCTGAAGTACTTCTGACAAGATTTGTGCAAGATTATGAGAGACTGTATAGTTTTTAAGTTAGGATCATCAGCCACACCACACGTGTCAAACTACATATAAAGTTACAGACATACCTGAGACATGATGACAGTCAAACATTCAAACTTGACAGAGTGCACTTTCATGTTAAAGCACACACCTCATCATCTATGGTGTACTTGAAGTGTACCTTTGCAGAGACTCATATGAAGAAGGATAGAGGTAAATACATCTGTTAAAATCCTTTAAACCTCACTTTTCTCTATTGGTTTCATTAGCGAGTCAGAACTCACAATGCCAGGCCTCCGCCAAAATGAAAGGCCGACTCCTGTCATGCACTCTTGTGAGTCTCACCATCTTTCTACCACATTACTCAGTGTGTGTATGCCTTTTAGAGGTGAGACAACAAATGTAAAGAAGCTTATAGGTGAAACACTACCTCACTTTCACACCACATGCTTTCTAAACGTCTGTACAAAACCCTACATAAATCATCAAAATATCTTTATTCGGATATTGAAACATCCAAGACAAGAACAATACATTTACACATTTCACAATACAATAATATGAGCAAATGATCTTAAAATAATTAAAATAAGTCATTTCTACAGGGTCTGTCCGGGGCCTTAATAACAGGATTACACGAGAACTTATGAAAAGGCTGCAAATTCATAGAATTTTAAAGTGCAGGGTGCTAACAGCTATAAGGTACGAGATACCAACACAGTAAAATTATTTAAAATGCATGATCATAGCCAGTTTAAAACAATACTTTATAAAATAAGCTATAACATATTAAAACATCATAAAACATCCCAAATACACTGTACCATACAATTCATAATTTACATACATCCTCGGTAATGTCTACTGTTGTGTGCAGAATATATACAAGTTTTAAGAGGGAACTTTAATCATAGAACCCAACCATCTGTGCCCAGCAAGCAAAGTTGCTTACACCTCACGTCTAGACTTCCTTAATTTTGCAGCTACTCTTAAAAAGTTCACGGTGCAAAACAAGGTAAGGGGTTCCGAGGAGAGTTTCAGGTATAAGAGTGCTACCCTAACTTGGGTAAATTTATTCACTCTTAGGATGGTTTTTAAGAAAACTGCCCGCGGGTATTCATATAATGGACAAAAGAATACAAAATGGAGGGTATCCTGCGGAGATCCCAGATCGCAGCCGCATGGACCCTTTGATCCAATATCTCTTGTGAACCCTGCGGGGACAGCTAAGATGTGATGTAAAAGATCCAGTCTGAATCTGGTCATTAAAAATCTGTCATTTTTACATAAATCACTTTCTACTCATTACAGAGCACAGCCAGGTATGAATGTATGTGTTCAACTGATTTTGTGATCCCTGCCTAGCTAAGATATCAGTGCTTTTGGGACTCAATGCTGAAGTAGGTTTCATAAGATTTGTGCAGGGGTATGATAGCCTGTATAGTTTTTACGTTAGGCTCATCAGCTATACCACACATATCAGAGTACATGTTCAAATTCAGACATACATGAGACATGGTACAGGTCAGACATTCAAACTTGACAGAGTAGACTTTCAGTTTAAAGCACACACCTCTCTATCTAAGACTATGGTCAGTTTACCTATGAAGAGACTTATATGGACTAGAATAGAGGTTAATACCTCCGGAAACATGCTTTAAACCTCACTTTTCTCTACCAGTTTCATGAGGGAGAGAGAACTCGCAAAACCAGGCCTCAGCAACAATGTAAGGCTGACTCCTGTCATGCCACTCTTGTGAATGTCAGATTGTTTCTAGAGACCTCAGTGACGTGTAGAGACTAGATAATACATTCAAACAAGACTATAATGTACTAGAGTACCCCTTTTGACACCACATGCTCTGTAAACATATGCAGAAGAACCTGCATTAATCACTTTCTACTCATTCACAGGGCACTTGGGTACAAGGATGTGTGGTCAAATGATTTAATTATGGCTGCCTAGCTTAAAGAATGAAAAAGTGTCTCTCCCCATAGGACTCATATTAATGTCACCATGTTTCTAGACACACCAATGATTGTCTCAATGCCTTTTAGGGGTGAGATAACTCATGGAAAGTATGGTATAAAGACAATACTACCTGTATTTCACATCTTATGCAGTACAAATATGTGTGTAGAAGAAATTGCAGGAATCTATTTTTACTTACTAAACAGAGCAGTCAGAGAAGAAACTGTGTGTTAAATTGGTTTCAGAAGCCCTGTCTTCCTAACTCATCTTTGCTTGAGAAATGGAATCCTAAAATAGCTCTGACACTATTTGTCTAGGGATACGATAGACTGAATATTTTTTAAACTTATGATCAATCCCTGCATCATGCGTAAAATAA
Organism: Triturus cristatus; assembly: GCF_964204655.1. Lineage (NCBI taxonomy): Eukaryota > Metazoa > Chordata > Amphibia > Caudata > Salamandridae > Triturus > Triturus cristatus. Next base: position 1,149,799,958 of record NC_140583.1, on the reverse strand, counting down.
CATGGAAAACAGCAAACAAACCTAGAACATGCAACCAGTCAAGCATTCAAATTTCACAGAATACGCTTTTAGTTTCAGGCACAGGTATCATTATTTACAACTTATTTGCAATCATCATTTCTGTATAATTATATAGAGTACAATACAGGTTCCTACATTTGGTAACATGTTTTAACCCTCACATTTGCCTAATGCTTCTCAACTTTTATAATTACTGCATCTCAAAGTAAAAAATGTATTTACTATCACTGAAGCAGTACGACACCATACATCACACACCTTAACATTTGTAACTTACCTCTGAAATCCTGTTGTAGAATATGAAAATATCAGAAACTCTTAAATAATTTTCTTTCCCACACAATAATGTGATTTACCACTCTCAATTAGGAAAAAACAGTAATGGAAAATGTTCCCTTTAATTTTCCACAGAATTGAATGTAAGTAACTAATCAAAATACTCCCTTAACTTTTTCAAAATCTAAAACCACTTTCTATTGAATACTCATATTAACTCTTTATTACTCTCTTCTGAAAGAGTCTAATCTGGTTCTGTAATTTAGTGGAGTCACAACTTCACAGTGGCGCCCCAGTGTAATGTCACGATGGAGTCGCGAACCCTTACAGGAGTTCAAAAACCCATTTCCAGTAATACTACTATTAGTTTTAAGAACATGTCACTTCTTATCATACTACTGATTTGGGGAAACTGAATTTACAACAATATACCATATATAACACTCCATATTAGACTTTAAAACCACACTTTACTGTAAACTCTTCCCCCATAGTGCTTCATTTTAGGTTCCATGGTCACAGTTTCTGCAACATTCAACTGCACCAGTAGGTCAAAAGTTCAGCAAATTTTTAAATACAGCACACCAGCTTCAAAATCCAAATAACAGGTGTGCTTGACTGTTGCAAAATGTTAGCTTATCTTGTCTACTGTACCTTTCAACGTTTTCTCCATAACCAATCAGAAAAATGCTTGTTTTCCAAAGTAACATGCAGTCTATTTTTAAGTACACAATGTTTATGAACAGCCAATGACTTATCTGCTTTTTATAAACAACATTCTGTCCACCATTTTAGATACCTCTCATTATACCCACTGACTTACTCAGCTACAGACGTCTTTTGATTCCTTGCACACATCCCTTCAAAATGCTTACAGTATGGATTGTAGGTCACAACTATGTTTTCTGGAGCCAAATATATGCTGGAGACAGGTATTGACAAAGACCTGGGTTTGCAGAATGTGTATATTAAATGGTTTGCACAGAGAGGATTAAAGTGGCACAAATTACTGCCTTTGGTTAAAACCTTTTTGCATTTCCAACCCCTGACCTCATGATGCACTGTGGTGGCAATTACCTAGGCACACTGACGGGTAGGATTGGAAATCCTAATGAAGGATTTGCTTTTCCCTCACACTGTCTTGTTATACTCTTTTTTAACACAAACTTTATTGAATGTTTTCAAAGCATACATTCATATATGTTTAGACATTGCCAATCTATAATTTTTCAATTGCGGTCTATAGTGCAAGAATTATGGATTGTGCCTTGACATTCTTAGTCACATCCTTCATAATAGTGCTCACATTTTTATATCCTAAGTCTTCCGTGCCTGTCTTGGAATACCCTAACATATGCCAAAGACAGAAATGTAAGTGGTCAAATCAATTCTGTCCACAGATTGACAAAACCAGGAAGCATGTTACTAAAGCTGTTTCTGCTTACCTCAGAGACCATAACATGGGCTCTATCTATAACAACAATCTATGTTTTGACTTGCATGACATCTACAGAAGTGATGGAGTTCACTTCACAGATGAAGAGAGCAGGGTATTTCTCAACAACCTCAAGCTGGGCATGCACACTTACATGTAGCTACAACAAAGTCATAATGAACACAACAGCTCTTCTTAGAGCCACTCTATAACCCAACAGTGAAAGGTATCCTTTTTTTAACACATATACTCTTTATAAATATTTGCTGGATTTGCCAACCCATCGCGAATCCGGCAAAACATAAGCATTAATTCAATGAACAGCAACACATTTCACTTTTTTAAGTATATTTTTTAATGTGTATATTATAACATGCTTTCTAACTCTGTCAATTCGAATGTGAATATGTACTCCACTCTCAGGAGCTCTATAATAAACTTGAAAACTGTAAGAGTGGCTCTGTAATTATCTAATATATATATATTTTTTTAAGGTAGATCTGCGGCTCCACCGCAAAATTACAGTGGGGGGACTGCCCTCTTCTCTGTGCCGATTTTTGCCCCAGGGACTCCATCCCCCAGGGCCTAGCCTTTTATTTTTAAAAAAAGAAAATGAAGGGGGTCCACGTGCCCCCTTCCTTGGGCCATTTTTGCCCCGGGGCCTGCCCTTTATTTATTTATTTATTTTAAGTGAGGGGGCCGCGGGCCCCCTCACCTGGCCTAGTTCTGCCCCAGGGACCCCATCCACAGGGAAGACCTTCATTCATTTATTTTTAAAAGGAGGGGGGCTGTGTGCCCCCCCTCCCCAGGCCTATTTCTGCCCTGAAATCCCTATCCCCATGGCAGGCCTTCAACATTTTTTTTAATGGGGAGATTGGCCGGCACCTGGCTGATATAGCCCCAGGGAGTCCATCCCCTGGGGCATGGACACCATGTTGGGGACCGCGGGTGAGCCTCAAGGCCCCCAATGTCCCTGCTGGCTCCCAGCCTCCTGCGGGAGCTGGCATTGCATTTGGACAGAGGGAGCTACACACATGCAGCTCTCTCTGTCCAAAAACAATTCTGCTCTGCTTCATGGAAGCGAGAGCATTTCACATATTCTCACTTCCATGAAGTGGTGCAGAGTTTGCCATGGCTCAGCAGGAGCTGTGCTCCCACCAAACCATAGCAAACTGCAATGTCCCTGGGGTGGGCACCCCTGGACATTGCTGGACCCGGTCCGGGGGGGTAGGGGTCTCCATGCATTATTTTAATATAGCCCCAGGAAGGTGGCGGTCTCTGGGGCCGACAGGGGCCAGGTGCCCCCTTCACATTTCAGTATTCAGCCCGAGGAGGTGCGGTCCCTAGGGGATGTGAGGGCCCATGTGAGCTCCATGTAATTATTTCTCAATGCCTCCGGGACCTGGCCCACCCGGAGGGTTGACGAAAAGAAGCGCAAGTGCCCGCGATTCATTGAAAAAATATTTCAGCCAGATTTGCGGATCCTTTGCGACTCCTGCCAAAAATACTTTTAAAATGCTTTTTCGGGACCCATGAACAGGTCTAGGGCATCAGGGTGTTTCTCTCTACCGCCTTTTCTTTTTATTTATTTATTGTTTGTGCTTGTGACTTGGTTCAAACGAGTCAGCAGATGGCTGCCAACACTTCCTGGTTTGAAGTGTTGGCAGCAAATCAAATCTCAGGCACTAAATAAAAAAGGGTTCGCGAATCCACCGGGGCCAGAGTTGTATATATAAGAAATATTTAGATCTCTCAGGACCTACTGAATGGATTTACACCATTTAACACAAAGAGTGCTTTTTGGACCACGAGCTACCTTTCTGCCAAATTTGGTGTAATTCCGTTCAGCAATTCGGGCTGTGGCTGCGTCAATAGTTTCCTCTGAGTCACAAGAAAACAGTTAAAAAATTGTTAAAATACAAGAAAAGGGGGCAGGGTAGAAACAGGGGGTGCTGAAATCACAACTTTAGACTCAAAATGTACTCTAGCACCCATCACCCGCGTGTTTGGCGAGTCTGAGTGGCTGCAGCGACACAACACCATAGTTCATGCGCCTCACTGTACAGTCACTCATGCTTCGGCCCTCTGGCTGCAATCCTCTCAAAGAGATGCAGAGAGCATAGACAGTGCAGGCATGCGCTGCCTGTATGTGAGCAGACGCTGTGTGTCGCCGGATCTGCCTCCAGCACAGGGCGGGTGGGTAGCTACTGCTCTATGATTACTTCCACCCTTTACGTGGTGACCTTGTTCAGGAGAAGCCTGATATACAACTCATCATCACCTGATGATCGGCATGCACGGAGTTTACTCAGGGGCTAATGCGGCGCAGAGGGAGGACCACCCTTAAGGGAGCCCTCATCCAAACTAGTGCTCATGTATGTGGGTTTTTTACTTTATGGGAGCCTTGGGCCTCTTGCCGCATGCGGCAGGATGCCCACATCAATGTCTATTGGACATTGACTTCATTGACGGGCGGGTTGGGCGAAGGTAGCATTAGAGGTCTGACAGGCCTTTCCTCTCCATTTGTCTGAGAGCGAGATTTGTCTTTGCTGACTACAATTGTTTGAAACTTGCGGGTGTGTAGTTCGCTATGTGGCGGTTGCTGGAATTGACTCACTAATTCACCGTCCATCTTCACACTGCAGTTCAAGCACTTTATACCTGTGCAGTGGCCGTCATGAGAGAGGCCATGTTTATATGGGCCACTGTTCACGTTTTCTGCCCGACACAAAGGGATTAACATAGTTTGTGCTGTAAGCAATCACTGCAAGTAAGCCGTAGACCTGAGACACAAAGCACATTCCTGGAACAGTTCTTGGTGAGAGCAAAGCATAGCTTTGTCGAAACAGCTTGTTTACACCTCAGCGTGAACCTGTGTGCACGAATGTGGAACTTCACGTCTGTTCGGCAGAACATCTGAGGGGAAGAGGCCTACCAGCCGCTGACCTTTGAACTGCAGCGATCGATACTCTACTATTGATCAGGTTCTTTTTGTTCCAAACTTTATCTGAGAGCCCCTTTTGTGTAAACACTGTGCCCAGTGCCCAAAATACTTAAGATGACACTACATGCACTGCAGCTCAAGGTGCTGCTCCTCTGATGAGGTGAATGCATGCCCGAGATCTAGATCGTACTCAAACCCTGGCTAGGTGGTCTCTCGATGCTGCAGTGTAGGCAGTCACACACTGAACTCAAGACCTGACTAGGCTCCTGAAATATTTAAATAGAAGACAACAGAAAGGTTGGATTTTTATAACCGTGTAGTAAGCAAATTGCAATTGGTGAAAACTCCTTCTGCCTGGAAAATGTGACATATTTGCCCAGAATCGCCTGGTCTCAGACGCCACTGCTCAGGGTGGGATTTGGATTTGAAATAGGCCTCGGCATCCAAAAAAGTGTCCCTGATTCACAGAATGTAGTGCTTCGCAAGACATTTAGATTGGATCATGGTGCTAATTTTGGGAACATTTTGTCACAATTAAAGGGTTTTACAGCTTGTAGGGCCAGTAACTTTAGTCAAGACTGTAACCACAATTTTTCACATGCATATAACCCACAGATCTGACACTCATCTTCAGGGCTATAAATTTCTTTCTCACCCGCAGGTCCCAGAATCTGCTGCTCACCCTTTAGCCTCTTGCCAATACTCACCCTCAGATCTCTGAACTGCCTTCTGCCCCTAAAGTTCCTGTTCATCCAGAGGTGTGCTTATTTCCCAGTTCTAAAAAGAACAATTGATGGACAGAATGCAGAACAATGTTATACATTCACCCCAGTACAGAGATCTGGGCCTAAATCCATCATTTTTTTGCTCACCATGCCATTCCAGTTTTGACCCAGCCATATGCAAATCAGTCTTGACCCTGCGCCCAATGGGAACAATCCAGCCAGAACTGCCAGGACAGGGCCTCCCTAGACTGGAAACAAGCATCCTAGGACCGTTTTCGGGCTTTCAACCCTCATCAGCCAGGATAGCTTGACTCCAGTGGCATGGAGAGCATGGAACCCACGTCTGGGAACACCCGTCCCACTCGGGGTGATAAATGCAAAAAGAACAATTGATGGACAGAATGCCGCACAATGTCATACATTCACCCCAGTACAGAGATCTTGGCCTAAATCCATCGTTTTTTTGCTCACCATGCCATTCCAGTTTGGACCCAGCCATATGCAAATCAGTCTCGACCCTGTAGTAAACAAATTGCAATTGGTGAAAACTCCTTCTGCCTGGGAAATGTGACATATTTGCCCAGAATCTCCTGGTCTCAGACGCCACTGCTCAGGGTGGGATTTGGATTTGAAATAGGCCTCGGCATCCAAAAAAGTGTCCCTGATTCACAGAATGTAGTGCTTCGCAAGACATTTAGATTGGATCATGGCGCTAATTTTGGGAACATTTTGTCACAATTAAAGGGTTTTACAGCTTGTAGGGCCAGTAACTTTAGTCAAGACTGTAACCACAATTTTTCACATGCATATAACCCACAGATCTGACACTCATCTTCAGGGCTATAAATTTCTTTCTCACCCGCAGGTCCCAGAATCTGCTGCTCACCCTTTAGCCTCTTGCCAATACTCACCCTCAGATCTCTGAACTGCCTTCTGCCCCTAAAGTTCCTGTTCATCCAGAGGTGTGCTTATTTCCCAGTTCTAAAAAGAACAATTGATGGACAGAATGCAGAACAATGTTATACATTCACCCCAGTACAGAGATCTGGGCCTAAATCCATCATTTTTTTGCTCACCATGCCATTCCAGTTTTGACCCAGCCATATGCAAATCAGTCTTGACCCTGCGCCCAATGGGAACAATCCAGCCAGAACTGCCAGGACAGGGCCTCCCTAGACTAGAAACAAGCATCCTAGGACCGTTTTCGGGCTTTCAACCCTCATCAGCCAGGATAGCTTGACTCCAGTGGCATGGAGAGCATGGAACCCACGTCTGGGAACACCCGTCCCACTTGGGGTGATAAATGCAAAAAGAACAATTGATGGACAGAATGCCGCACAATGTCATACATTCACCCCAGTACAGAGATCTTGGCCTAAATCCATCGTTTTTTTGCTCACCATGCCATTCCAGTTTGGACCCAGCCATATGCAAATCAGTCTCAACCCTGCGACCAATGGGAACAGTACCGCCTGAACTGCCAGGACAGGTCCTCTCTGGACTGGAAACAAGCATCCTATGACCGGTTTCGGGCTATTAGCCCTCATGAGCCAGGATAGCTTGAATCCAGTGGCATGGAGAGCACGGGACCCTCTCTATAGCCTTATATCAGGAGCCATCACGCTACAGATAAAGAAGAGAGTTCAAGGAGGTGACTACGCATCTGAGAGATAAGGAAATGGCGTACTCTTGGGGGCACCTTTTCAGACTGATTTTTAAATGGGACGGCAGGCTCCAGCAAATCAGATCCCTGCAAGGCACTTGTAAGATGCTCGGTCTGGAACAGAAGAGCCAGGAGGCTATGGCCAGTCAGGAGCGCAGGCCACCGTGAGAGCGCAGGCAGAAAGTCGGAAGGAGGTGCCCATCTGCTAATTCCATGGAACCATGGAATTAGCAGATGCCTGGTCACAAGATGCCCCATCTAACCTTTTCTTTCCAGGCGCTTGCGACTAGGTCCGGTGGACTCGGGACACCCCGGCTGCACACTGCAGATCCTGGACAATACTTTGGGGTTACTGTTGTTGGGTTGTTGAGGTTAGGGAGGGGGGATGGGGAAGTCTGATGTCCAAGTCACACACCTATGTAAGGTCCCTGGAATCTACAGAGTATCCACGCCAGGGTACACACACAGCCCTACATAATTTCGGCCCACAGACCGACGGTTCCCACACAGCGGAGGATAAAATACACCATAGTAGCCAACACAGCTCAGCTCACACCCCCTCGTTATGGCTCAGGAGATAGTGAAAATTGTCACTCTTGATGTCAAGGGGCTAAACAACCAAGTGAAGAGATGTGCCATCCTCTCATACCTAGAACACGCAGAGGCTAATGTATGACTCTTCCAGGATATGCACCTCCTTGCTAAGGACTGCCACCGCTTGCGCTCAAGGGCGTTCCCCCAACAGTACTTCTCTTCCACAGGGGAGAAAAAAGCCGGAGTAGCCATTCTTATATCCAACCGTTGCAAAGGGATAGTGAGGGAGAAAGTAGCTGAATTAAAGGGGAGGCTCGTGGCATACACTATTCAATTTGGCATGCAGACCCTCATAATAGGCTCGCTCTATGCCCCTAACTCAGGGCAAGAGGGATTCCTTCAAACGGCTTTAAGGGACGTCATGACCCCACAGAACTGCATGACAGTGGTGGGGGTGGACCTCAACCTGTTCATGGATTCGGCCAGGGACAGATCACACACTTCCTACTTTCACAAGGGAGAGATGCCGGGTGAGGGGAAGAAATGGCTGAAAGAAATGGGGCTAGTGGACATTTGGAGGGAGGCTCACCCCAACTCCACACACTATACATTCTACTCTCACACCTATAAGTCTTATGCACGCCTAGACTACTTCCTAGGTACGGGGGAGATTAACAGGGTGGTACAAGCTGCAACTATTGAACCTGCAGCCCTCTCAGATCACGACGCACTGTCCATATAGTTACAGAGAACAACGGGCCCATGCCACTCTGGAAGCTGGAGACTTAAAGAATCCATACTCCATAACAAAATGGTAGCACAACAGATCTCCAAATGCATTACCGACTACTTCACTCTAAATTACACACAGGGTATGGCTGCCACCACAGTATGAGAGGCCATAAAAGCAGTAGTACGGGGAGAGCTAATAGCAATCTCAGTACAACACAACAGAGAATGCAAGGAACTACGGGACAATTTAGCAGCACATGTGCAGGAATTGGAGCGGGTGCACAAAAGGACAGGGGCGCCAAGAGTTTGGCATCAACTGAAGGCTGTCAGGGCAGAGCTGGCGGGCATCGTCTTAGATAGAGCGGAGTATGCCGCAGTCTGACTGAAACACTCCAATTACGTGGGGGGCGAACGTACGGGCCGACTACTGGCAAACAGGCTGTGGGCCCAAAGACAGAAGACAATGGTGTCCTCCTTTCATAGGAATGGCCAGACTGACGCCATGGGGACCAAGAGATAGCCCATACTTTTCGAGAGTTTTACGAGAATCTCTATGCCGCAGACACACCGGCGGAACAAGACATTGCAGCATGTCTGCAGTCCGTCAAAATATCCTCACTAACTCCAGATCAGGCAGCAACTTTAGATGCCCCCATCCGCATAGAGGATGTTATTGCCGCGATCTTACGTCTCAAGGTACTGAAGTCACCGGGCCCAGACGGGTTCCCTGCCCTTTTTTACAAGAAATTTTGTTTCATCCTAGCCCCTGTGCTGATGAGGCTGTTTAACTCCCTTGGAAGCATGAACCCGATTCCGGCCTCGATGCTGGCAGCGGCAATAGTGGTTTTACCCAAACCGGGCAAAGATAGACAGCACTGCGGCTCCTACCGCCCGATTTCTCTACTCAACGTAGACTTTAAAATCTTTACTGGAATACTCGCCACACGCCTCAACCCCCATATGCCGAACATAATTGAACCCGACCAAGCCGGATTTATTCAGTCTCGCCAATGCGGAGACAATACCAAGCGGATACTCCACATTATAGACAAAGCCCATCAAACACGGATGGATGCGCTTTTACTAACGGTGGATTCTCAAAAAGCGTTCGATAGGGTGGATTGGGGATTCGTGGGGCAGGTGATGGCAAAAATTGGGTTGGGAGAGTAATTCCAGGATTGGGTGCGATGCTGTTACAATGGGCTGACAGCCTCCATCAGAGTTAATGGCACCACCTCGCGACCGTTTACTATTCAGAGAGGAACTAGACAGGGGTGCCCGCTGTCCCCGCTCCTATTCACCCTGTACATTTAGCCACTGGCGCAGAGGGTCAGGGACAGCCGTGGAATTAGAGGCATCCCATTTGGGGGGGAAACGCACACCGTAAGCCTATATGCAGACAATGTGATAGCGGCACTGTCTGAAGACCTCACTCCCCACTTTCCTGGAAGAGTTAGAATCATTTGGTAAGGTTTCTGGCTTCTGGGTCAACGTGGGTAAATCACTGATCCTAAATCTGAATCTGACACGATACACACCGGACCCAACCGAGGCATGGCTGTCTTGCATTAAAGTGGTAGACTCTATCCCATACCAAGGGCTGGAATTAGCAGCCACAGCACACCAGACGGCTTGCCTGAATTACGCTAAGCTATAATGTCAGGCCGGAAAGGACCTGGGAGCCTGGAGTAAGCACTGCCTTTCCTTATTAGGGAGGGTAGCAGCAGTTAAAATGTTGCTGTTGCCAAAGGCACTGTACTTGTTTCAGACCCTGCTGGCACTGCCCCCTGAGGGGTTGATTGTATCACTACAACACAGTATCAACAACTTTGTGGGGGCAGGGGCCCGCCCTCGAATGGGCAGGGCTTTAGGGTACATGCGCCCTGAAGACGGGGGCCTGAGGATACCAGACCTCCTCACTTACTATAAAGCGGCCCAATTGAGATATCTTGTGGAGTGGGCGAAACCAGAATCCGAAAAACGCTGGTTATTCCAGGATCGGGCGCTGGCGGGTATCCCACTGTGGAAGGTCCCCTTCCTGAAAAGGCAACAGCGCCTTCGCGGCTTGATGGGCTCGCCGATCACCAGGTCCGTGCTGAAAGTATTGGACAGAGTAGCGAGCACTAAGAAGCTCACAACATTCCGGTCTCCCTTGACCCCCATATTTGGGAACAGTGACTTCACACTGGGAATGTCAGATAAGGCATTTGTGGAGTGGCAGGAAACCTCGTGCTGTTTGGTGGGGCACCTCTTCGACATCTCAGGCATACTCTCCTTTCATCAAATGAAATTAGAGTACGGAATTCAAGAATCCGAACCGTTTAGATATTTACAATTAAGACACTGGGTGCTCCAGGAGGGGCTGAGGGAATAGGGGAGCCGGAAATTGACCAAGTACGAAAAAAATGGCTAATCACCAAACTCACTGATAAGGGGCTGATCTCTGAAATGTATGCTATGCTTCGCTCCAGCCCTCCGTTCCAGGCCACACCGAGTCAAAAGAGATGGGGAAGGGAACTAGGGGGTGACCTCACATGAAAGGATTGGGAGGGGATCTATTACAGAGCAAAACACACAACGCGTAACGTGGCCAGCGTCGAAACAGCTATGAAAATAGCTACTTATTGGTACCTCACACCGGTGCGCCTTCACCGAGGTAACCCAAATAGGAGCCCCACCTGTTGGAAAGGATGCGATAACGAGGGTACACTGCTCCATTTTCTATGGGAATGCCCAGTGCTGTCCAATTACTAGACTAAAATCCTAGATGAGGTGGACGTGCAATTTGATACAGAGATTCCGCGGCTCCCAGTCTATGTGGTTTTGGGTCTCCCTAATCCAATCACATTCCCACTCAAAAGCATGAGAGGCCATCAGTTGGGACTGGCATTGGGGGCAGCTCTGCAGAACATACTGACACACTGGGGGACATCCACACCTCCCACACACGTAGGCTGGCTGCACCGGAAGTGGCACATCTTAGGGATGGAACGCATATTGGCCACACTGAATAACTCAGAAGCTGCTTTCCAAAAAGTTTGGAGCCCCTTCTTGACACTCTCAACAGAGTTCAACAAATAAACTCATCCCAAATATCTGAGAGTGCTGCGGCTCACAGACTCGGGACGGAACAACGAGCGTCATCAGTGGCTCAGTAGGGGACATCAAGGTTAAGAGGCAAGGATGGGATGGGATGGGCGTGGACCACGGACTATCGGACAGGGTGGGGTATGTTCAAGTTTTTGTTTCACAGTACAAGGCTGACTCTCCAACTAAGTAATTCATGTGCCGCTTCAGAACTGATTGCATCAATTGACCTAAGGCAATGGTACACTGTCCAATCTAGCGCAAGAGCACATGAGCATTGTACACCATGCAGCAAGTTAATGCCTATGTCTGTGTATTGTTTGATTTTATTGAAAATGCCAATAAACACATTTAAACATAAAGTTTTGGAAAATTCTGTCCACCCTCAGGGACCAGTGGCCCCTGCTCACACCAAATCAGCAACAAGACGCCCTTTGAGGTGGACGGTCCAATACAAATGCTGTCACTCACTCATGCCACTCATCGAGGCTCTTGTTATGTAAATGTAAATGTAATGTCATCATCGGTTGTTTCCTAAAATATCCAGTTACACCCCAAACCCTTCAGCTCATGTCCATTCTTGTGTCTCCTGAGGCTCTTCCTCAGTATGAGATCCCTAGCACTACTGCTCACTCTTGGGTGTCCTTGCAGTCCTTCACACCCTCCAGTCCCCTGATAGCCCTATTCACCCCTTGGCCTTGTAGATCTTCTTATTCTGACCTGGAAGATCCTTCTCTCCCTTAGTCAGTGGGATCATGTTTACCATGTGTTTCTATGAGGCTTCTGTTTACCCTAAGCTCCATGGGCATTCAACTCACTCTAAGGCCCTGAGCCACCCGATCATCAGCAGAACTTCAAAGCTCCTCCTCAACCCAAGCACTATGGGTTTAAGAGAGGCAAACTGCATTTTAGCTTTGGTTCAGCTTACTTGAAGTTTTTTTTTTCTTTTTCAAAACCTTTATTCAGCATATGATGTCAGTACACAGCATAATGCCTACAACCACTCTTGGCTGGCAGCGTGCTATAATAAGTAAATGGCAAAGGTGCACACAGCGGTTCGCCTACAACCCAAAAAGGGCCGGCCGCGTCAAGGTAAGTGTAGGTTTTGCAGTTTAATAGAACAAGGGATCAAGATCCCTAAGAACCATGCATAACAGCTAACTAAGACCACAACCAACTAGCCTCACGGTAAGAGTGATTCAGAAAGTTAATGTAGCGTATTGACTCAGTGAGCACCTGGAACAATAAAACTCAGTCTATCTGGATGGGGAGGAGAGGGCGGCTTCGCCAGGCAACAGCGGGGTCAGTAATAAGTAGGTCTTCAGGGGGCCCCAAATGTCCCGGGCCGAGAAGCTGGCTAAAGGAGGTCAGAGTATAAGGCAAGCTGATCCTGCCAAAATATCATTGTCTCTAGCCAATCCTTGAAATTAGGTGCCCTCCCTCTGCCCCACCTACAGGCCACCCTTCACTTGGCAAGAAGGAAGCAAACGGAGGCAAATTTCCTATGTATCACAGGGAGCTTTTCCGTATAGCCCAGTATACCCATCAGCGGAGACGGCGGCAGCGGAGCATCCAACATTTTCCTAACTGCTTCAAATATCTGTTCCCAATATTCCTGAAGGGCCGGGCAGCTCCAGGCCAGATGCAGCATATCAGCGCCATCTGCCCGACATCTGTCGCATCTGGCGTCCGCCCGCATCCCAAACCGGCACAGGTGAGCGGGTGTGTAATAGTATCTTTGCAAGTATTTAAAGTGCGTGATGCGCAACCTACTACTAGCAGACACCTTCTCTATTTGCGTGCAGCAATAGAGCCACTCTCGGTCCGAGATTTCTTGTCCCAGTTCCTGAGACCATTTAGCTCGCGCAGCGCTCTGCGATGTGCCAGTTTCAACGTACATTGACCTATAGAGGATGGACACCAAGTGAGACGCAGTTTTCGCCCCCAGCAGTGTGTGCATCTGGGGGAGCACCGGCGGTTCCTGCGGATATTCCGGGGTGCAGGCCCCCATCCCCTCTCGCAGTTGGGCATACAGGAATGTTTCCATAACAGTTAGGGGTGGTTCCGAACATAGCTGCTGGAGGGTAGCAAATTTCCAATTTTTATATATATCTCCCCATGTGGGTTTAAGAGAGGCAAACTGCATTTTAGCTTTGGTTCAGCTTACTTGAAGTTTTTTTTTTTTCTTTTTCAAAACCTTTATTCAGCATATGATGTCAGTACACAGCATAATGCCTACAACCACTCTTGGCTGGCAGCGTGCTATAATAAGTAAATGGCAAAGGTGCACACAGCGGTTCGCCTACAACCCAAAAAGGGCCGGCCGCGTCAAGGTAAGTGTAGGTTTTGCAGTTTAATAGAACAAGGGATCAAGATCCCTAAGAACCATGCATAACAGCTAACTAAGACCACAACCAACTAGCCTCACGGTAAGAGTGATTCAGAAAGTTAATGTAGCGTATTGACTCAGTGAGCACCTGGAACAATAAAACTCAGTCTATCTGGATGGGGAGGAGAGGGCGGCTTCGCCAGGCAACAGCGGGGTCAGTAATAAGTAGGTCTTCAGGGGGCCCCAAATGTCCCGGGCCGAGAAGCTGGCTAAAGGAGGTCAGAGTATAAGGCAAGCTGATCCTGCCAAAATATCATTGTCTCTAGCCAATCCTTGAAATTAGGTGCCCTCCCTCTGCCCCACCTACAGGCCACCCTTCACTTGGCAAGAAGGAAGCAAACGGAGGCAAATTTCCTATGTATCACAGGGAGCTTTTCCGTATAGCCCAGTATACCCATTAGCGGAGACGGCGGCAGCGGAGCATCCAACATTTTCCTAACTGCTTCAAATATCTGTTCCCAATATTCCTGAAGGGCCGGGCAGCTCCAGGCCAGATGCAGCATATCAGCGCCATCTGCCCGACATCTGTCGCATCTGGCGTCCGCCCGCATCCCAAACCGGCACAGGTGAGCGGGTGTGTAATAGTATCTTTGCAAGTATTTAAAGTGCGTGATGCGCAACCTACTACTAGCAGACACCTTCTCTATTTGCGTGCAGCAATAGAGCCACTCTCGGTCCGAGATTTCTTGTCCCAGTTCCTGAGACCATTTAGCTCGCGCAGCGCTCTGCGATGTGCCAGTTTCAACGTACATTGACCTATAGAGGATGGACACCAAGTGAGACGCAGTTTTCGCCCCCAGCAGTGTGTGCATCTGGGGGAGCACTGGCGGTTCCTGCGGATATTCCAGGGTGCAGGCCCCCATCCCCTCTCGCAGTTGGGCATACAGGAATGTTTCCATAACAGTTAGGGGTGGTTCCGAACATAGCTGCTGGAGGGTAGCAAATTTCCAATTTTTATATATATCTCCCCATGTGTAAGTTCCCCGCTGTTGTTTGAATTTTTGGAAGATACCCTCCTGCAGGAGGGTCAGTTGGGGATGAAACATCAGCAGCATCTGGGGGAGTAGATCATTGGGGCCTGCATTTTGTGCGCAATCCACCTCCATGCACGCACCGTGGAATCTACAGTTGTGGGGTCCCGTTCACGCTGTGATGTCTGTTGCAGAAGTGCCCCCTCCAACGGGACGGGGTCAGCCAGCCAGTGCTCCACAGCCACACGAGCCGTATATTTCGGGCCACTAAACCAGTAATGCGCATAGTGCGCCTGTGCGCACATATAGTATAGTTCAAAGTTAGGCAGCTCAAGCCCTCCCACCGCATATTATGGACTGGCCAGCATTTCCCACTTTATCCGTAGCTGTTTGTCACCCCACACGAGGCGCAGGAGTTCTGTCCGCAATGCAGAGAAGAAGGGTCGGCCCGGGTAGTAGGGGATGTTCAGAAAGTAATAAAGAAACTTAGGTAGCACAACCATCTTGACCAAAGAGATCCTGTCAGCAATGGACAGCGCCATGGCTATCCATCTTGTTATTTTGTCACAGAGCGTGTCCATGGCGCGCCCATAATTGTCGCGGATTAGCTCCTCCCGATCCACAGTGACATTCACACCCAAGTACCGAACTGTAGTATCGCACCACTCCAATGGGAAGTCGACCACAAAGGGGGTGATGGCAGAAGTAAGCGGAAGAATTTGAGATTTCGACCAGTTAATCTGTATGCCAGAAAGTCCCCCAAATCGCAGCGGCGATAATGGGCACCCCTGCCTAGTGCCCCGTGACAATGGTATTGCCTCAGACGTGTGTCCATTAATTTGCACCCGGGCAACCGGAGCATTATAGATCAGCTTGATCCAAACTGAAAATCCTACCAGGAACCCCATGCAACGAAGAACTGCGTGTAGATATTCCCACTCTACCGAGTCGAATGCCTTGGTGGCATCCAAAAAAATGGCCGCCAGTGGCAATTGCGGAGCCACCTGTTGAATGATCGAAAAGAGGGTGCGGAGATTGTGGGACGTGGATCTCCCGGGAATAAAGCCCGCCTGATCTGGTAAAACTAGCCTATCCATCAGGCCATGCAGATCCCCCGTATGGTCACTTTAAACGCCTCCCACAACGAGCCCACCCGTTCGACTGATCCACTATTCCGTTCAAAGAAGTCAACTATAGTCTCCCCCAATTTTGTCTTAAATACCTCATCGAGTAGCGCCTCAGGAGCAAGTCTCCAGCACCTGGGACTGGCATTCGAGTTGGGAATGTCCAGAGTGAGGCACACAGGAGAATGGTCAGACAGTGTACGGGCTAGGTGATCAACAGCTCGCACCCACGTGCAGATCCCCCTGGACCCAAGCCAGTAATCCAGCCTCGACCAGGACGCATGTATTGTCGAGTGAAAGGTCCCCTCCCGTCTCTCTGAATGTCTGTATCTCCACAAATCAACTAATCCGCCGTCCCCTAGCAGTCCCTTTAATTTTCCCCTGGCTGTGCGTATAGTGGTGGGGCAAGTGTGAAGACCGATCTTTTGCAGGGTCACAGACCGTATTAAAGTCTCCCGCCCATAGGATATGAGTGGCTCCCACCTCCAGTATCAGTCCCCACAATGTGTTTAAGATGTCAGGGCCATCGATGTTGGGACCATAATAGCTAACAATGACCACCGAATGTGCGCCTAGGGTGCCCCACATCATGCAGTATCTGCCCTCTCCGTCCTCCCGCATTCCTCCACATCTAAAAGGGGTCCCTCTCTTGACCAGAATGGCCGTACCTCGCGCATATGTGGAGTAAGCTGAAAATATTCTATTGGAAGCCCATTTGCCGCCAAAGGTTGGGGGGCATCTGGGGTCAGTGTGTGTCTCCTGTAGCGCCGTTATGCTAATGTCATGTCGGTCAAGGTAAGAGAGGATCTGCTTCTTCTTCCTGGGATCTCGCAGCCCCCTTACATTCCATGACAGAAGGTTCACCGTGTCCCGTCAGGTCCCCTCCATGTTACATAAGCAGTGTCAGGGGTGTACGCTCGTAGGAGCATGGAGCATGGTGGAATAGCCCACTGAGGCGTGCAGTGGAAGGTAGTCGCAGCTGTAGTCATGCAGTGCTGTGAGGTTCCAAAAGTGCATCTGAATCTAATCATACAGTATTCATCTCTCTGTCCCCTGTGAGGCTCTCCCATAGTTATCCCACCCTCCTGTCCCTCCCACATCAGCGCCCCAAATGCGCCGGAATCCCAGAACCCTCCCCCCTCTCTCCCCAACAATAACATGAACAAATGGCAAAGCAATAAATTAAAAAAAAAAACAGTCTCGATTCAAAGCTTCTTCAAGCTTGCTATCTGTAGGTATAGGGGACCGCCCTTAGTGGGGCGCTGGTGTGCCTCTTAAACCCTCTTGTCCCACCGGTCAGCGGAACTCCCCAAACCCTCCCCAATGGAACTGGGATGGAGGAGGGTCAGGGTGGAGGGTGCCCGACCCTTATTAGAAAGACCCCTTCAAGCCCAACCTAGGTGAACACTCAGATCAGAGCTGTGTATATTGGAACAGTATGAGCCTCTCAGTGCAGGGGACCCTCCCAGTCAATGATTTAACAACACAGTTCAACCCCGGGCCTAGGTACTCATCTGACAATGACATTGCAGACACAGGACAGCTTCCCCTCCGGTGGCACTTGCGTGACGCAGTGCATGTGACCTCTGCCAGTGAGTCTGTTCATTATCGTCCTTGCCCCAGAGTGTTTCCGGGATCGCTCCACCCTTGTTGCCACTGTAGTGCGCAATCCATACCCAGTGGTCCTTGCCTTAGTCATCAACGGTTGTGGTTCATAATGTTCAGTCGTCTCCCGCAGGTGACTGTGACCCCGGCTGCACAACATTATTGGCGTGAGCTGGGGAGGATCGTCGAAGTGTCCTGAGGAACTCCTCCGCCTGCTGTGGAGTGGTGCAAATGATCGTACGATCTCGATGACGTATCCGTAGTTTGGCTGGATATAACAGGGCGTACTCGATGTTCTCTTTGCGCAGCCTCTGCTTCACCTGAACATATTTCCGTCGCGCTTCCAGGACAGCCAGAGTAAAATACGGGTAGATGGAGAATGGGTTTCCTTCGTATTGCAGCTCCGGAAGGTCCCGTGCTCTCCGCAAAGCTACATCACGGTCCCGATAATTAAGCAGTCTTGCCACTATGGGTCTCGGCGGTGCACCGGCCGGAGGCCATGGACCCAGCGACCTGTGCGCCCGCTCGACTATCAGATGCGCCGAGAAGGAGTCCGCCCCCAGAGTGGAGGCAAGTAGCCGTTCCACATAGTCTTCCATGCGTCCCATGGCTGTGGTCTCCGGAATTCCATCAGGCGAATGTTGTTTCTTCGGCTGCGTACTTCAAGGTCCTCGTTTTTGGCCGCAATCACCTTCAGCAGCTTGTCCATTTGTGTCATTTGCTTGGCCATGGTAGTGGTGTTGTCCTCCGTGGCAGAGATCCTCTTTTCTGCCTCCTTAATCTGTTCGTCGTGTTTGTCCACTTACAACACTAAGAAATCGAGCCGTGTGTTCATGGTGTCCATTTTCCCTGAGAGGGCGTTTAAACTCTGCTGCATCGCTATGAGCATGGTCTTTAGCTCCTCACTAGGGGTAGCCTCCGGAGGATTCGCCTCGCCCGCATCCTCAGCAGTGGAGCGCAAGGCCGCTTTTTTCTGCTCAAAAGGGCAGTTTTGATTGGTGTGCGTCAGCTTTCCCCATGATGCTGTCCTCATAAATACCTGCTCAGCAGGGAGCCCCACAGCAACCGCAGCAGCGAAGCGCCTCCCCAGGCGCAGCAGAGCCCAGTCACCGGCGCTATCTGCACTCCACTGCGTTCGTGTTATATGCTCTGTAGGTTGGCTTCCCCCTCCTGTGTTTATTCTTCTTCTCTGTTTTGCTTAGTGTTAGGGTCCCCCTTCAGCAAGCAGCATCCCAGTCTCCCATGAACAGATATGTGCCACCTTTCAGGTAATTCCCATGCGGTATTCAGGCCATCTAGCGCCTCACGCTTGCCTCGTGCATTTCAGAGCAAATGTATAAGTGGGGCCCAGGCAATGCGTCGTCCTACGCCAGTCCCTCTCCGAGGCTGCAATAAATGAGCGCTCGTTCCGCTGCCGGCTCCCCCAGGCTCTACGCTGTGCTCACCAGTCTCAGCAGCAACTCACCGGCGCCCGGGGCGCCCCGCCTCGCGCCGCCCCCGTGAGCACTCACCTCCCAGGCTCCAGTAACGGCAGCGCACCAGGGGCCCCCCAGGCACCTCACACAAGGGGGTCTCAGGCCTCCAGGCCCCAGGCCTGGCCCAGCTATCTCCGCCGCTCCTGGTAGGGGAACAGTAGGGGCTCCGATCGCCCGAGGGGTCTGTCAACGCCAGGGCGCCGCCCGTGAAGCAGCTCCGCCTCTCTCCCCCTCCAAGCGCTCCGGCAAGAGGAGCCACGACGCGTTCAGTGCAGCCTCAGGACCAGCACCGCATGGCCGCACTGGCGCTAGAGTAGCGTCCACGGCCGCAGGGCACCTCCAGCAGAAGGGGCCGCCTCTCCCCCTGGCCGCAACTATGCCTGATATCTCCGGGGGAAAGCCGCCGATCAGCTCCAAACTTGCAGCGAGTCTTCAGCCCTGTGCTGAGCGCAGTTGCGCGGGCAGAGCGACGGTGGGCGAGGGGCCCTTGGGCAAATAATTAGCGTATGATCGGGTCAGGCAGCCAGAGCCTCACGTCAGCGCGGCCATCTTGGTCCGGCACCAGCTAGCGCCCCCAGCTTACTGTCATGTTTAAAGAGTTTTTTCTCAAATCCATCAACTAAAACTGATTATGTTTGAAAGGCCTCTCAAGAGGGTATGATCTTAATACCCCGTAAATGTTTGATTGGTATGCATCACTGTTAACTTCAACAGGGATGTCAATGAGCAGTCACACCAAAATTTGGCACGATTGGAGGAGACAGGCTTTTTTTGCAAGAACAATTACATAACAAATTTATTTTACACCGCACCTAGTTAAATGTTATGGATGGGGGAGGCGTGAGTAGACATCTAACATGTGACACACCTTCTGCCATCCCCAAAGGATTTTTAGCGAACTTTTTCTGTCAGTAAATCTTTGCACTTCATCTTGCCTTTTGTTCATGCTATAGCTGGGCATATAATTCATTTACTTTCCCCTAATAAGGAGTTAAATATATACCTTCATTCAGATAAAAAAACTTATATTGACAAAATAGTAATATGGCTATGTACCTGGATTGATGAAGAAACATTGGAAAGTAACATGCCAAGGGAAAAAAATATTCTGAAAGCTCAAAATTAGAAAAATCTAGCATTAACTCACTTTTAATTGCTGCCTTATCGATATGTTTGTGCAAATTGTTTGGTTAATTTCTAGTGGAAATCAGGACACTGCGCATACTTAGGCTGTCTTTTGCACTTACACTGGACTTTTAAGATGTTCATAGTATTCGTTACATTAGTTGGAAAGAGGCCCTCCCCTGTTCAGAGACTGATGAAGGGTACTGCTGTTTTATGTTTGCTTACTGTTGGTGCTATTTTAAGTTCAAACATATGGAAAGATGCTAGTTAGTAAATGAAAAAGTAAAATGGTGTCCGGTTCCTCACCTGCCCACATGCACTCATCTTGGCTACAAGACATGATATGTGGCAGGCAAAGAATAGCAGAGATTAAATTATCTCAGACCATTACCTGGGCTGTGAATCATGTGCTTTTCTTGCGTGGCCTTTTTAAGACGAGGGCCACTCTCTGTCGGAAAGAGACCAAGTAGCCTCCCTGTGCACTACTGCCTAAGGGTGAAATATGCAAGCTATCCCCAGGGCCTACAGATGTCCGCACCAATAAAAACATGACTCCACTCACTGTCTGTCGCCACTATCTCAAATAATCTCTTTGAGGTGAAGCACCCTCAGTAATGCTGCACTCAAACAGCAGCTCCCAAGTAGTATCCTGTTCTGTGCAATGAGTAGAGGAAAAAAAACAGAACCCTCTTGATGGCTTCAGCAGTCCTGTCTCCCCCTTTTACCCTCTCAATCAGCAAAGTGCTATTGGCTTCAAAGCAGCAGCTCCCGAGGCCCCTGCCACACACACCTCATTTATTTATTTATTTTATTTATTTAAACTTGTAACGCGCAACAGCTACCCACAGTGGGTTTCCCGGCGCAGAGGGATAGACTAGAGAAGAAAACGGACCATTATTAGCAGCTCCCTGAGACAATTAAATACCCATGCAAATCAGCAGAATAAGAGCGTTTTTAGACGCTTCCTGAATGCAAGAAGATTAGTCTCATTTTTCAAGGAGGAAGGTAGCGTATTCCAGTATTTGGGGGCGCGATGGGCGAAAGCCCGCCCTCCCATTTTAACAAGTTTGAATCGAGGAATGACAAAATCACAATTAGCAGACGATCTTAGTGTTCGAGTAGGTGTGTAAGGTTGAACGAGGTTGCGCAGATACATTGGAGCCGAGCCTTGCTTGATTTTAAAAAGATAGCATAAGGCTTTAAAGTTAATGCGGCTGGGGATCCTAAGCCAATGTAAATCGCGTAGAGCCTGCCTAGCTGATTGTCTTCTCGGGATGTTACAGAGAAGACGGGCAGCAGAGTTCTGGACAACCTGGAGTTTATTGACAGTGGCCGCATCGGCACCAAGGTAGAGGACATTTCCGTAGTCCAGACGGGAAGTTACCAGCGCCTGAACGACGGTTCTCCTAGTAGATGGAGGCAGCATCCATAGAATTTTCTGGAGCCATCGTAGAGTAGTAAAACAGATGGCGGCCACCTGGGTGGCCTGCTGTCGCATGGAGAGTTTATCGTCTACAAGGAAGCCAAGATTGCGGGCCACTGAAGAAGGCTGAGGGAGAGGTCCCATCTCAGTAGGCCAGTGTTGAGGGCCCCATAGATCTTTCTTTTTCCCGAAAATAAGAATTTCGGTTTTGTCACCGTTTAGCTTAAGGAGATGCCTTTGCATCCACCCAGCAATACGGGACAACCCTAATTTCAGAACCGATATATCGTTGCTTTCACAGCTGGAGAGGGAAAAAACAATCTGGGTATCATCAGCATATGAAAAGATGGTCAGCCCAGCGTCTTCTGCTATGAAGGCAAGGGGTCTTATATAGATATTAAACAGCAAAGGGCTGAGTATAGACCCCTGAGGAACGCCATATGCTGATGTATAAGTGGAAGAGGAGGCTTTCGCAGAAAAGACCTGGAAGGTGCGCTCAACAGAACAGGGAACAGAGAGAACTAAGAAGAATGGAATGAGACACAGTGTCGAACGCCGCACTTAAATCCAGAAGGATAAGCGCCGATGTTTCACCACGGTCGACACTGTGTCTTAAGCTCTCTGTTACCCCAAGAAGGGCGGTCTCAGTGGAATAATTAGCACGAAAACCAGACTGAGATGGGTGCAGAAAATCTGATGATTCCACTAGACTGTATAGTTGGGTGTTAACATGCCTCTCCAGCACTTTAGAAAGTACGGGTAGCAACGATATCGGCCTGAAATTGGCGAGATTAGACGCATCTGCTCCAGCCTTTTTCAGAAGTGGGACAACCATTGCGTGTTTCCATTCCCGCAATACCTGGGATTCGCATAGTGAGGCGTTTAAAAGTCTCATAAGAACCCTACGAGGTGTGAGATCTAATGATTTCAGGATTTTTGCAGGAACAGGATCACGAGGTGAACCCGAGCGTATACTATTTAAACAGACGGAGAATGAAGTGTCGTCAAACAACTCCCAGTGTGTCAATTTTACCCTGGGAGAGGACAAATCAATATCTCCAGTCAGTTCAGGACGCAATACTTCTGAATTCAGAGGGGGGCTCATAGAGTCGTAAATCCGTTCAACCTTGGCTATAAAGAATTGAGCGATAGAGTTACACTGAGCCTCGTCTAGTGCTGGAGGTGTTGGAATAGTATCAGCTCCTGTCAGTTTTTTAACGACAGAAAAAAGAGTACGGGGACAATTCTGGGCTTGAGTAACAGTGTCCGCAATGTAAACCGCTTTGGCGGTTTTACATTTTTGATGGTAGTCTCTTAGAGCTTCTTTATAGGCAGTCTTCGAAGAGATGCTGTGGCAGTTGGAGTGACCATTGTCATGTAAACTGGGTGTAAAAATAAAGGGAACACAGCCATATTTTATTAGAGTGCAGATGATTTTAACATTTTCCCTGCACCTCTGTTGCTTCTTTATGTGCTTCTCTTGCTGCTTTCTACACCTCTCTTGCTTCTTTCTGTACCCTACTTGCCTCTTTGTGTACCTTTCTTCCCTCTTTGTGCACCTCTCTTGCCTCTTTCTGTACCCCTCCTACCTCTTTCTGCACCCCCTGCCTCTTTCTGCACCTCTGTTCCTTCTTTCCGCACTTCTTTGCTTCTTTCTGCACCTCTCTTGCTTCTTTCTGCACCCCTCTTGAATCTTTCTCCATACCTCTTCCCCCTTTCTGCATGTCTGTTGCTTCTTTCTGTACTTCTCTTGCCTCTTTCTCCACCGCCCTTCCCTCTTTCTGCACCTCTGTTGCTTCTTTCTGCACTTATCTTGCTTCTTTCTGTACCTTTCTTGCTTCTTTCTGCACCCTTTCTGCCTCTTTGTGCACCCCTGTTCTTTGTGCACTCCTCTTGCTTTTTTCTGCACCTCTGTTCCTACTATATGCACTTCTTTTGTTACTTTCTGTACATCTCTTGCTTCTTTATGCACCCCTCTTGTCTATTGCTCCATCCCTCTTCCTTCTTTCTGCACCTCTGTTGCTTTCTGCACCTCTCTTGTCTCTTTCTTCACCTCTCTTCCCTCTTTCTGCACCTCTGTTGCTTCTTTCTGCATCTCTCTTGCTTCTTTCCGCACCCCTCATGCCTCTTTCTGCATCCCTCTTTTTGCACCCCTCTTGCCTCTTTCTGCACCTGTTGCATCTTTCTGCACCTCTGTTGCTTCTTCCTGCACTACTCTTGCTTCTTTCTGCACCTCTTTGCTTTTTTCTGCACCACTCGTGCTTCTTTCTGTATCCTTCTTCCCTCTTTCTATACCTCTCTTGGCTCTTTCTGCACCTCTCTCGCTTGTTTCTGGACCCTTCTTCTCTTTTTTGCATCCCTCTTGCCTCTTTCTGCAGTTCTCTTGTCATTTTCCGTACCTCTCTTGGCTCTTTCTGCACCTCACTTGCCTCATTCACTCTGTGGGTTCTTACAGCAATTCTCTTGCCTCTTTCTGCACTTCTCTTGCTTGTTTCTGCACCTCTCTTGCCTCTTTCTGCATTTCTGTTGCTTCTGTGTGCAGCTTTATTTCTTTTTCTGTACTTCTCTTGCCTCTTTCTGTACATCTGTTGCTTTTTTCTGCACTGCTCTTGCCTCTTTCTGCACCCCTCCTGCCTCTTTCTGTACCCCTCTTGCCTCTTTGTGCACCTCTCTTACCTCTTTCTGCACCCCTCTTGGCTCTTTCTGCACCCCTCTTCCCTCTTTCTGTACCTCTTTCTGTACCTCTTTTGCTTCTTTATGCACTTTTCTTGCCTCTTTCTGTACACCTCGTGCCTCTTTCTGCACCTCTGTTGGTTCTTTCTGCACTGCTCTTGCTTCTTTTTGCACCTCTGTTGCAAATTTCTGCATCTCTCTTGCCTCTTTCTGCACCCCTTTTGCCTGTTTCTGCAACTCTCTTGCCTCCTTCTGTACCTTACTTGCATCTTTCTGCACCCGTCTTCCTTGTTTCTGCACATCTCTTGCCTCTTTCTGCACCCCTCTTGCCTCTTTCTGCACCTCTTTGGTTTCTTTCTTTCTGCACTTCTCTCTCCTCTTTCTGCACCCCTATTGCCTCTTTCTGCACCTCTGTAGCTTCTTTCAGCACTTCTCTTGCTTCTTTCTGCACCTCTGTTGCTTCTTTCTGCACCCCTCTTCACTATTTCTGCACCTCTGCTGCCTCAGTCTGCCCACCTGTTCCCTCTTTCTGCACCCCTTTTGCCTGTTTCTGCAACTCTTTGCCTCTTTCTGTAGTTACCTTGCCTCCTTCTGCACATCACTTGCTTCTTTCTGTAACTCTCTTTCCTCTTTCTGCAGTTCTCGCGCCTCCTTCTGCACCTCTCTTGCCTCTTTCAATACTTCTCTTGCCTTTTTCTGCACCTCATTTGCCTCTTTCTGCAACTCTCTTGCCTCTTTCTGCACCTCACTTGCTTCTTTCTGTACCCCTTTTGCCTGTTTCTGCACCCCTCTTCCCTCTTTGTGCAACTCTCTTGCCTCTTTCTACACTTCTCTTCCCTCTTTCTGCACCCCTCTTGTCTCTTTCTGCTCCTCTGTTCCTTCTATCTGCACTTCTTTTGTTTCTTTCTGGACCTCTCTTGTTTCTTTCTGTATCCCTCTTGACTCTTTCTCCACACCACTTCCCCCTTTCTGAATCTCTATTGCTTCTTTATGCATTTCTCTTGCTTCTTTCTGCATCTCTTTTGGTTCTTTCTGCACCCCTTGTGCCTGTTTCTACACCCCTCATCCCTCTTTCTGCAGTCCTCTTGCCTCTTTCTACACCTCTGTTGCTTCTTTCTGCACTCCTTTTGTTTTTTTCTGCACCCCTCTTGTCTCTTTCCGCACCTCTGTTCCTTCTTATTGTACTTCTTTTGTTTCTTTCTGCATCTCTCCCTTCTTTCTGCACCCCTTTTTCCTCTTTCTGCAGCCCTCTTGCCTCTTTCTGCACCTCTGGTCCTTCTTTCTGCAGCTCTCCTGCTTCGTTCTGCCCCCTTGCCTCTTTCTCCACCCCTCTTCCCTCTTTCTGCACCCCTGTTGCCCCTTTCTGCAACTCTGTTCCATCTTTCTGCAATTCTTTTGTTTCTTTCTGCACCTTTCTTGCTTCTTTCTGCACCCTTCTTGCTACTTTCTCCACCCCTGTTCCCCCTTTTTACATCTCTGTTGCTTCTTTCTGAACTTCTCTTGCCTCTTTCTCCATCCCTCATCACTCTTTCTGCACCTCTGTTGCTTCTTTCTGCACTTCTTTTGTTTCTTTATGCACCCTTCTTACCTTGTTTGCATCCTCTTGCCTCTTTTTGCAGTTCTCTTGTCAATTTCTGCACCTCTCTTGCCTCTTTCTGCACACACAGGGCTACTTTTAAAGTGACCACAGGCTCAGCAGTGCACACATGCAAGTGCAGAAAAAGACTGCTGGCCTCTAAGCTGCCATGCCCTATTATATGCTAGGGACTTGGAGGTAGTTTTAATCCCCCTGCCCTATTACGTACTAGGGCCTTAGAGGGGAGGTCATGCCAATCACCGGGGTTCCCTAACCCATATTGTACCCTAGTGTATGTAGGTGTTTTCACTGTATTCTAAGTGTCTTTCAGCATAGCAATGGCTCCCGGTCTGGTCAGGCAGAGCCCAGGGTCAGTCAGAGTCAACTACCACCAGTACAAGTCAGCAAAACGTTAGGGGGTGCTCAGGGTACAAGATGACTTGGAAAAAGGCCTCTTTTTGCACCTTTGTTGATTCTTTCTGCGCATCTCTTGCTTCTTTCTGCACGTTTCTTCCTCTTTCTGGACTTCTGTTGCCTCTTTCTGCATTTCTCCTGCTTCTTCCTGCGCCTTTCTTCCTCTTTCTGCACATGTCCTACCTCTGTAGTAATAGTTACAAATTAGCATTTAAAAAACCTTAGAAATTCACTGAAAAAACATAGGTTTTGGGTAAGTTATAGTTAGTAATTAGCATTTTAAAAAACTTTGAAATTCACTGAGAAAAACCATAGGTTTCAGGGACGTTATAGTTAGTAATTAGCATTTAAAAAACCTTTGAAATTCACTGAAAAAGCCATAGGTTTCAGGGACGTTTTAGTTAGAAATTAACATTTAAAAAACATTTGAAATTCACTGAAAAAAACCACAGGTTTCAGTGATGTTATAGTTAGTGGTACATTTCACTCATACAAAACCAGAGTAATTTGGCCATTATAGTTAGTTGAGCTAAGTATAACTTGCGCGCAATGAACTGCTGATGACATCACATATTACATCACTCATGACATGGTCAGTGACATCACTGATGACATCACGGTTGGTGAGTAATGTTACTACACACTTATATACCACTCCCACTTCTGTCTATTATAAGGCATTCTGGTATTTGAATATCATCTCAATTATATGTACATTGCTTACAATTTGCAACAATTGGCTTTGATTTACATTTGAATTCAAACATCAAGTCTATTGTTAATTGAGTACTTTGCATTAATTTGCAACTTTTAACATGAACTTGAACGTTTCATTGGTAACATGGAGTCATGTTCATATTGTTTGTTAACATGTATGCTTGGGCGTGTATTGTCAAAAAGGTTCTCATTAGGGTATAGCATCCTTATGTTCATGATATTCTTGTCTTTAATATACTGTCCTTTTCACAAGCATACATGTTAACAAACAATACGAACATGGCTCCATGTTACTAATGAAACGTTCACTGCATCACGTCTCCGGGTATGCTCAAGTTTGGCATTTGTGGCTGGATGTAGGGAGCCAGGTGATTGCTTTATGGCCGTACTGGATGCAGGGTGATGGGAAGATTTATCAGCGAGACCCCGTTTGTGTAAATTAGCCCGCACTCACTATGAGAAATACAAAATCAGCCGGAGCTGTAAGAGACATTGTCCCAGCCTGAAAGGATGCATGATGGAATTTACAGTCCATGGAGAGGTGCTGCAATAATGCTCTTTAAACAAACTATGGTCAGCTGTGATCTCACCAATGAGAACGTAGGAGCATATTCAAAAGGTGAACAGTACAAACCATAGGTATCAAAGGCAGTGGAAAAAGGATTACTGCAGAAATGCGTCATGCCATTTGGAAACTAAAGGAGTCTCCTGGTAACCCCGTTGTGCCGCTGTGTCTACTTCACAGTTAATATATATATATATATACATATATACATATATACACACATATATAAATATGCTGACATTGACAGAGCCAAGCTCCTGAGTGAAATTGAAGAAATTAACGAAGAGTTAGAGAAACAAGAAAACAAAGATGAACAGAATAAGCTCAGAAACGAAATGATGTCGCGGTTACAGAAAGAAGAGGAAAAAATCAAAACAAGGAAAGCATTCAAATTCCAAAGAGACAGAACGGATTACGAGATGGGCCAAATCTTTACTTTCGCCAAACGCTATGACACCTTGAGAAGGTCAAAGTTCCGTAATATAGACGCAACACAAACATTGTCCAAACAAAAGGAGGGTCAAGAAAATCCAAGAACCAATATCCCCCAATCAGATATCAGCTCAGTAGGAAGTAGCGAATCCGAATCTGAGATGCGTAACCCCACGTCAGGGGGATCTAACTCTAAAACCTTCCCCGGGGGAAGAACTCAATTTTTTATGTCAGGAACGCAGACAAACTCTGCGCCCAAGACCTCCAACAAGCCAAGTACCTCCAACTACAAGCGGCGGCAGAGGTGTAAAGCCCGCAACAAACGAGCAAAGACCAACAAGAAGGAGAGGGCGGGGATATTGGAGGAACAAACAACAATAGATGAACACACTGAAAATACAATCATTAATCTATCCAATGTTGTGCTAACGGAACAAGAAACAAACATATTGAAACTTGGCCTCTCTTATGCGCCACTAAGAAACTTTGACTATGCAGTGACAAGACTGGATGTGTATAAAGGAATCGAAAGTTAAAATTGAAAAAGTACTTTATTACCAACACAGTCAATCAAATAACTCATAAACAAACTCCCTCAGAGGAAATCAGACAAGTTGCACCGACTTTGACCCAATCTGATTTACCCATTTTGCAAGTACTGCAAGATCTAAACAACGAAAGTAATCCCACGAAGCAAACATTAGGAGTAAGTCCATTCAAGCCCAAATCCTCGTTCAACCCAATAATGGTACGTGATTCAATCGACATCTTTCACGAAACAGTAACCACACAAATCAAAGAACTGCATAGAAAGACACAATCCAAAACCAAACATGAGAGTAAAATAAATCAGCAATATCGGTTACTAACATCAAAATTACAGAAAAACAAGGATATTGTCATTCGCAACAGTGACAAGGGAGGCAACATTGTAATTTGGCCGATTACCATGTATAATAAGGAAGCGTACAAACAACTAAACGATCGCAACTGCTACACAAGGATCACCGTTGGTAACATGAAAATTGCACAGAAAGATTTCCAACATAAACTAATCAAATGGAATAATGCGAAACTTATCAGTAATGACGAATTCAAATTTCTGAAAAATGATAACCCTACAACACCGACCATCTACTTCATCCCAAAAATCCATAAGAACTGCAATGAACCTCCAGGAAGACCGATTATCAGTGCTAAAAATAGTCTTACGGAACACACAACAAGATATATTGACTATTATCTACAGGAGTATGTACAAAGTTTACCTTCCTATGTAAAAGACACAAGTGACTTTCTGAGGAAAATTATGAATGTGGAATGGCATAATGACTACTTACTGATAGCATTAGATGTAACCTCGCTATATACTAGCATTAATCATGTGGATGGGCTAATGGCCTTACAACACTACCTAGATCAAAGATCGATACAGCACCTTGAACACAATAAAATGTTAATAGAAATGATCGAATTCTGTTTACATAATAATACTTTCATGTTCAACAGCCAGTTGTATCAGCAAACCAGAGGGGTAGCGATGGGGGCCAGCTTCTCACCGAGCTATGCATGTCTGCATATGGGCCAATGGGAGGAGCTGGTCCTCAGAGATCAATATGGGGAGAACATTAGGAATAATGTTGTCATCTAGCTAAGATACATTGATGATTTATTTGTAGTGTGGCATGGTTCTGTAGAGCAAGCCAATGAGTTCATACAGAGCATTAATGTGAACAATTTAAATCTGCACTTTACCGCCACCATTAGCCCATCCCAGATTGAATTCCTTGACACCCAAGTCTATATCAGCAATAACAGAATAGAAACACGACTCTTCAGAAAAAAGACAGCGGGCAACTCTACCCTCCATGCCACTAGCGCACATCCAAAGCACCTTATCAATAGCATTCCCTACGGGGAGATGCTGCGCATAAGGCGCATTTGTAGTAATGATCTAGACTTAAAAGCAGCACAGCATGAGAGTAAAAATCGCTTCCTGCAACGGGGCTACAAAATCTGTATCATAGACAATGCCATAAAAAAGTCCATGTCCTGCACTAGGGAGGAAGCAATCAAGGATAAAAAAGTGGATAAGACACTGGCTGACAATTCTAGAAAAGTCAACTCCAACTATGTATCTCAGGACACTTTGGATAATACAAACGCCAAAGAGGAATTCAGACTGATAATACAGTACAGTCAACAACACAAGAGTCTCAATAAAATCTTACAACAAAATTGGCCATTGGCACTTAGTGACCCAGTAATATGACCCCTGCTTCCGCAGAGGGTGTCCATTACTTATAGCAAATCGCCCTCAATGAGAGACACATTAGTGCATACCAGTCCTGAAGTGATTAGCAACAGGAGTTGGATGCAATCAGTCAAAGGATTTTTTAGATGCAAAACGTGTAAGGCATGCAATCAAGGAGTAAATACCAGTACATACAGAACCCCTTTTAGTGATTACAACCACACTATCACTAAATTTCTAACATGTAAAACAGAATATGCTGTGTATGTCCTTTCGTGTCCATGCAACCTGCAATATATAGGCAGCACAAAATTACCTGTTTTTAAACGTATCCTTCAACATTTTAGGGCTATCACTAATCAGGACAACACATACCCCGTTGCAAGGCACTTCAGAGAAAAACACAAATCTGACAACCACCTCCTCCAATATTATGTCATTGACTCAATAGCATCCAATAGGAGAGGTGGAGATCGTGAGAACAAATTAAGAAAATTAGAAACACAGTACATTTTACAAATGGACACAAAGCATCCAGCTGGGCTCAATGCTACAGAAGATCTTTACACATGTCTAGTATAAATTGATTTAGCAAAATCTGATTGTTATTAGAGAGAGCATCAATTCAACCACACACACCAGGTAGATCTTGTCATCTTTACAACAATGCTGTATAAACTGTTAATCGTTGAATTTTAATCATTGGTTATATCAAGTTTTATTCAAATTCTTTGTATATATATATATATTTATAAAAATGATATTTGACTATTTATTCATTTTTATATGCTTTTAACAATACCTGATGATTTTAACTTCATGGTATGTAAGCTGTTAGAATAGATTCATCTTCAGTGGTACCTATCTGAATGTAAGATAACATAGATAGGTCAATAGATATAATTTTAAAGGTCTAAAATTCCTTTTTAACTATTTATTGGCAAAAAATTTTTGCACATACTATATTGCACTGGCACTTACGCACTTTACCGGTGCTGTCGGTTCATTTGCATGTCCGATCCAACTGTTCGTTCATGCATTGAAGATAGTAATATATATTGAATTTCTAAATATTGAATGTCTAAACGAGATTTCAGAATTACCCACATAATAGAAATAATTGCTACTTGATGGTAACATAAACCAAGGTATTTTACCAACATCATCTAATGATTTTCTATGATAACAAATCTGCAGCATTGTTAGTATCCTACCTTCTATACATAGATCTCATTTGCTCATAATATTATCACATAAAAATATTATCTACATATACGGGGACATCGTTATGAGTTCCAATTTTCTTTAGGGGTCCAACCCATCACTGACACAAGAATTATTCGAATATATAGATTTTAAATTATCTTTTAATCACATTGGGTTTGTATGCACGTTGCACTTTTACAGAAATAATATTTATATATTTTATTATTTCTGCTTTTAAATTATGTACCATGAGTCACGTACCAGAATACAAACAAATGTTTGCACAGGTATATCATATATATATATACCCTCATGAGCATAGGCAAATGATTTAAATCATGAACAGATTGACGGTATTTTACAGAGATTTTTCAAACAATGTTTAACGGAAAAGAAAAACAAACAGATATTTTAATTATCGTTAACATAGAAACCAAGTCCAATGTCTTGTATTAGATTGTACTCTGGTTAGACCTTTCTTTATGTTCATTGACAAAGTTGCGCGCCATGCTTGTCACGTGATCATGATTACTGCTGCACTGTCACTTTAAAAGGGGAGTAATCTCTAAATGCCATTGTCATGTGATCAAGGCTCGGGCGAGCCGAAACGCGTTATGGCGATATATGGAATAAAGAAGGAATAATTTTGCACACAATTTTGGGTTTGTGTCCATGCTTTGGGATAGCCGTTGAACGAAGGACAGCGGAGGAGTATTCGAGATATATATATATATATATATATATATAACGTGTTATGGTATTATATACTTCCTGGTTTACTGAATAGGTCATGTGACCAAGGCTGCTTGACAGCCGAAACGCGTCTTCTGCCCCCTCGTGTAAATAAACCTACTATTTTGCAGCAAGACCTGTGTGGCTCGCCTTCTTTCCTTTGGAACTGTAGGAAGAATTCTGTGCAATATATATATATATATATATATATATATATATATATATATATATATATATATATTCACTTAAAAAACCATAGGTTTCACACATGTTATAGTTAGGTGGATATTTCCCTCGCAAAAAACCAATGAAATTCCCCCGTTATAGTTAGTTCAGATAACTATAACTCGCGCGCCCGCAATCCTGCTCATGACGTCACATATTACATCACTCATGACATGGTCAGTGGTATCACTCATGACATCACTGATGACATCATCCTTGTGATAGAGTGGCGGTCGCGCGAGTTATAGTTATTCGAACTAACTATAACAGGAGAATTTCATTGGTTTTTTACGAGGGAAATATCCACCTAACTATAACATGTGTGAAACCTATGGTTTTTTAAGTGAATTTGCAAGGTTTTTTAAATGCTAATTCCTAACTATAACGTGTGTGAAACCTATGTTTTTTTCAGTGAATTTGTACGGTTTTTTAAATGCTAAGTTATGTATGTATTATTTTTTTTATATATTTATTTTACAAAAAACTACGTATTAAACATTTATTTATTTATTCATTTATTTTTTCACCGTGCGCGCACGGTGCTCGCACCCCCGCGATTTAAAAAAAAAAAAAAGTAAATATTTTTTTCTGCCTTCGGGGTCCTTCAGGGACCCCCTGACAAAGGCTAGGGGGTCAGGAACTCTCTACCCTGCCCCCTTTTCACGTTCGCCACCTTCCTTTTTCACTCTCGCACTGAAAACAAACAAAATGGCGGCCGACACTGCCTGATTTCGACCGATTCGAACGTTGACTAACATGTAACCACCAATCAGAATTACGCTTGCGCACGTTAGGGTGCTTGCATGGAGCTCGCACGGTGCGCGGCTATAGATATGTATATGCTTTTATCTGCAATTTTGTCAGGAACTACTGAACAGATTGACTCCTTATATGCAAAAGGCACATGCCTGACCTGAGGACTACCTCTCTGCCAAATTTCAAGTAATTCTGTTCAGCCGTTCGGGCTGTACCTTTGACTAAAGGTCCTATGGAAATATGCATGAGGAAAACACGTTTTGGGACCCCCCTTTTTTCTCGGCCCCAG
Organism: Triturus cristatus; assembly: GCF_964204655.1. NCBI lineage: Eukaryota > Metazoa > Chordata > Amphibia > Caudata > Salamandridae > Triturus > Triturus cristatus. The sequence continues at coordinate 1,149,766,590 of NC_140583.1, read as the reverse complement.
CTTGACGAATCCCCCCGAGACTTTCAGGGTAGGAGCTGAGCAGAGCGCCCCATTAGTTTTGAAAATTTCGCGAGGTTTCGTCAACCGGCGCCAAAGTTATTCAAAATAGAATTTTCAGATTTCCTATGGAAACACGGTCCTAACTATAACTATCTACTGGCGACCGCCAGAAGATTTTATATATATATATATATATATATATATATATATATATATATATATATATATATATAGATATATATATATATATATATATATATATATATATATATATATATATATAAAATATATTTATTTATTTTATTTTTTTACCTGCTGGCGGTTGTCAGTGGGTAGTTGTAGTTAGGACCTAGTTTCAATAGGAGAAGCGTTTTTTTACTTGCCTATATTTTAGGCACCGGTTGACGTATCTTCACAAAATTATCCCAAAAAAGTGTCATAGTAAGTCTTGTTGTGCATTTGATGTTTTGGGATGATATGTTAAACAGGGACCGAGAGAAAGGGGGCTAAAAAAAATGTGTTTTCCCATTTTAATTCCCTCAGGACGTATAGTCGAACCTACAGCTTAACCTCTGGACAGAACAGAACAACACTACATTTGGTAGAAAGGTAGATGTTGTTCCACAGATTGATCTTTTTGTTATTTGGTGCAAATTTGTTCAGTAGTTTTTGAGAAATATAAGAAGAAAAAGTTAGTTATATCTCTGGCTGCTATTAATTAATCGTGACTGCACATGCCAACAGAAATGCTGTCATTGGTTGAAAGCAACCTGAAAAGAAAGTTGCGCCTGCCATTTTATCGATACGGATAGGTTTCCAGGGTTGAAAGTTTCTATGAAAGCTAACATAAGGGGTCAGAGGAAAGGTACTCTGACCTCATGTCTGAGAAATGGGGGTGTTAGTGACACAAGTTTTGAGAGGAAAAATTGACTTTTTTAATCACATGCGATATTCGCAACAATGAGGCAACCACCAGTGCGGCCCCCCATGTACTGTTGTGAGGGCATCGCAACCTTCGCAGTGAAATCGTGAATATTGATAAAAATATCAAATATAAATATGAATATATATTTAGACTTTAAAATGAACTAGCATGCAGCCTTCTCTCATAGGTACCCCCCTTTTTTAAATGTTATTCATTGCACTTTGAGCACTTTATTGCGATTTTTTGCACATGTGTAGGGTCTATGGAATTCTGCAGGCAGTATCTTAAGAGGTTATGTATAATTTGTTGATGCTCCATCCTTTTTGCAAATCACTACTGACGTATTTAGATCAACTAATCCAGTTTTATTACAGTTTGTGTAACAGGAGACAATATTTTACAATCATTGAATGAAATTCCATGTTCGCTTGATTATCAACCTTATTTGGTCTGTCACGTAGGATCAGGGTGCATTTACGCATATATTATTGTACTTTTTGGGTTTTATAATTTGATCTGTTAGTTTTGTGCAACCATTAAGTTATGATTCACATTATCTTACAGTATTTGCGTCGGACCAAATGAACTGTGGGGAATCATGCCTTTGGATTGCCTTTGAATTGTCAGAAGTGCAACTTACCTGGGTGTGCCAGCCTTTGGGTAACTTTGGTGTAAATGAATTAGTGGCTAACCCAGTCACGGCTTGGCACCACTGCGGATTGAAGTGGGTCCGCCTCCGTCTCCATGGTACGAGGGCGGAACAGGAGGTGCTCTGTTGAATGTTTAAAAGCGGCACTAAAGGATTTATTCTGCACCCACTAAGAACTTTGTTGAAAGGATTCTTGGCAGCATGTGACCCACTGGGGTATAATTCATACTTCTAATCCCATCATGCATTATTGTTGTTCATTGGAACGTGCATTGGCGGAAGAATGGAAATAAAAGAGGGAACGCATTAGTAGTTAACACAGTTGCTGTCATGTTTTTCTAGGTCCATGAGGAAGGGCGACATGCTCGAAACTCGTCGGACCAAATGAACTGTGGGGAATCATGCCTTTGGATTGCCTTTGAATTGTCAGAAGCGCAACTTACCTGAGTGTGCCAGCCTTTGGGTAACTTTGGTGTAAATATATATATATATATATATCATTACACAAATGAGTCACCGCCGTCACACCACATGTCCTGTGTGCGAGTCTCCAGCGGTGGTGACACGTATCAGCACTCCGCCTTTCTCGATGTCCCGAGAAAGGCAGAGTGCTGAAACGCGTCTGTCAATGCTGGGGAGGTTCTGTACAATAAAAAACACTTTAAACGAATTCCCGCGAGTGCTCGCCATGGTTTAGGCCGACACATAATTTGTCTGCTGCTGTGGGTTTATTGATGCCTTTCCTGGTTGCCATACATACTGTCCACACATGGGAATGCCGCCTTATAATTGGTCCAAACTCCACCAATAGGGAACATAATGAACATTTAAAAGAGAAACGCAAGCTGTACCTAATTGAAATGGTTTTACGCACTGAAGAAGGCCTATGCCGAAATGCATTTGCGCAATAAAACCACCGTATACTCCCGAGAGTGCTCCACGATTCGTAGTTGTTGTGTAACAGATGCGGTTCACCCCCCGCCATTGGAAGGACCCGCCGAGCGTTCGACAAGCCTGGGTGAGCGAAAATTTTGTTTATGTTGGCAAGTCTGAACCACTGCTAGCGGCACCCGGCAACCAAAGAGGATGTGGGCTATTTAAGACTAAGGTTACCTACCATATGAGGGATACCTACGGGATACCGTGAAAACGAACTAAGCAGCAGGCGAGGAAGATAGATGCAGCGAGCGGACGGGAGTGACTATAGAGGCGCCATAATATTTAGCAATGGGGAATGGCAATAAATACAACATACCAATGTGGAACATGATTGTATAATAATATTGCATTATGGGACATTGATGCCTTTCCTGGTTGCCATACATACTGTCCACACATGGGAATGCCACCCTATAATTGGTCCAAACTCCACCAATAGGGAACATAATGAACATTTAAAAGAAAAACGCAAGCTGTACCTAATTGAAATGGTTTTATGCACTGAAGAAGGCCTATGCCGAAATGCATTTGCGCAATAAAACCACCGTATACTCCCGAGAGTACTCCACAATTCGTAGTTGTTGTGTAACAGATGCAGTTCACCCCCCGCCATTGGAAGCACCCGCCGAGCGTTCGACAAGCCTGGGTGAGCGAAAATGTTGTTTATATATATATTACCTACTGGGGGTCGCCAGTAGGTAGTTATAGTTAGGACCTATTTTCCATAGGAAATCCGCAACATTCTATTCTCAATAAGTCTGGCGCCGGTTGACGATTCCTCGCAAAATTTTTCAAACTTTTGGCCAGCTCCGCTCCAACCCTGAAAGTTTCGTGGTGATTCGTCAAGTGGGGGCCGAGAAAAAAGGGGGGTCCCAAAACGCATATTCCCCATGCAATTTCCCATAGGATCTGTTGTCGCAGCTACAGCCCGAACCGCTGAACGGAATGACACCAAATTTGGTAAAGAGGTAGTCCTCAGTTCAGACTCGTGCCTTTTGCATAAATGGTGGGAATCCCTTTAGTAGTTTCTGAGAAAATTAGAGTTAAATGTACATAAATATCTATGGCCGGGGAGGATCCACGGACCCTACCCGCACCGTAAGCGCACCCTCCCCGAACCAAGCGCGCACCCTCCCGATCGCGCGCTGAATGCTAATTGGCTGTCAAGTGTCTGTCTACATTCGAAATCAGGAACTGTTGGCGGCCATTTTCTGCCTCGGTAGAAGTGAGGCTGAAAAAGCAAGGGCAATAAGTGTGTAAAACATATAAAGGGGGCAGAGTGGAAATACTCTGACCCTCTAGAGGTGCTTAGGGGGTCCTAGAAGGACCCCCTGGGGTCCCCTTCACACGGCACGCACATCCTATCGCGTGGGTGCACGGATTCTCTCGCGTTGGGTGCGCGGATCCACGGATTTTTTTTTTAAAAAAGACAAGAAGTCATTGGTTGTATGACTACCTTCTACACTGAAAGGTAGGGTGTATATTTCTGTTTTTTAAAGGTATGATTCTTATTGGTTGACAAAAACAGATTGTAAGGAACATTATATATGATAAGCTAATATGTTGAAAAGTCAAGCACACTTCCTGTCTTGTTTAGCAACATTGTGTGCTGAACTTGTGACCTGTGTGCTCAGTGCAGTGTTCCATGACCTGTTTCAATGGTAACAGGTAGAAGGCAGATTGGGGGAAGCGTTGAAATGTATTTCAGTTGGAAAGGGTTGAAATGTTTAACCAATAGAAATGTGTGTTTGCTTTTGAGTTTATGTGTGAAGGATTGTGATTTGATGTTTACATATATATGTGTGGAAAATGAAAGGGAAACTTTTCCATTCTGTGTTTATGCTGAGAGGTGCTCAGTGCAGTTCCCTTACCACTTGCACTGTAGTGAATGAGTTTTGGTAAACTCCTAGGGATAGTGGTGCTTGTCTAGAATCACACTGAGTTAGTGTGCATTTGGGAACCACTGTGAGAGAAGCATTTGGTAACATCGTGTCCACCGTATTTGGCAGATAACTCTTTTAAAACCTGTCATGTTGTCAAGTTTTAGTAGCATTAGAAGCAAGTCTTTGCTTATGCGTTGATTAAATGAGTCATGCTTTGACACTAATGTGCTGTACTTAAATATGTAGATTGTGTGCAGTACCATTACCTCTTCTAGACTAGTGAATGAGTTTTGGTAAACTGCTAGGGATAGTGTTGCTTGTCTAAAATCACACTGTGAGTCTGTGTACATTTGTGGAAGGATTGTGAGAGAAGCATTTGGTAACATAGTGTATTTGATAACAGATAACTGTTTTAAAATCGGTCATGTTGTCAAGTTTTAGTAGCTTTAGCAGCTATTCTCTACTTATGCATTGATAAAATGAGTCAGGGTTTGACACTAAAGTGCAGTACCATGTACTATTCTCTTCACTGTGCCAGAACTGAACATTTGAAAGTTTTACCCAGGCACTAACCTAGCAGTAGTCTGATGATTTAGTCAGTTTCCAAGTACTCATGATGTGAACCATACATTACCACATAGATTGTTTCAAATGTCTATGCAGTATGCATGCAGTCTTCTAACATACTATACACTTGTCTTTCACATTTTCAATTCGCTAGTCAGTATCCATACACTTCCAGGAAACACCCTGTAACTCCCTTTGCAGTCCTCTAGTGACCCATTCAGCATCATGTACTAATCCATTCACTGTGCCAAAACCCAAGCACTTATAAATTCACCAAGATACTATCTTTGGAGTACTCTAATCATTCAGTCAGTGCCTAAGTATTCATGCACTGAGCCAGGCCTTAGCACATGGACTGCTTCAAACCCATATCCACTATGTATGTAATCTTCTAACCACCTAGACACTTGTCTTTCACACTTTCAATTCCCTAGTCATTATCCATACAGTCCAGCAAACATCCTGTCACTCCCTTTGCACTCCTCTAGTGACCCATTCAGTACCAAGTACTAATCCATTCCCTGTGCAAAAAGCCTACCACTTATAAAATCACCTAGGCACTCTCCTTGCTGTACTCTAATCATTCAGTCAGTACCCAAGTAGTCATGCAGTGAGCCAGGCCTTAGCACATGGACTGCTTTAAATGCCTATGCAGTATGGATGCAGTCCTCTAATCACCTACACAGTTGTCTTTGACACCTTCAATTCCCTAGTTAGTATTCATACACTTCTAGCAAACACCCTGTCACTCACCCAGTGTGTCTCCTTATAGTACTGTAATCATTTAGTCAGTTAGCATGTAGTCTTTTAGTGAGGTAGGCTTTAGGGCATGAACTGCTTCAAATTAGTATGCACTATGCATGTAGTGTTTTAACCATCGTCACACTTGTGGTTCAGGGCTATAGTTTCTTAGTCAGTTTTTATATAAAATGTGTTTGTACAGTAATGGAATAGTATAAATTTGAAAGTTATTAATATACATTTATTTGTGATTCTTTTTTACAGATACAGAACAGGAGTGTTTCTCATCTGTTTGCACTCTTCTCGTGCAAGATTGTTTGGATGAAGCGTCCTTAGGTGTTTCATGATACTTGCCGTGCCGCATGAGTATTTCTTGTTAGGATCCCCTCGTGACAGCACTCTTTTGCAAATCTTGCGCGTGACCAAGGTGGCATTGGTCTTATTCTGCCCCTCTGGAAAAGTAAAACATTTCCACACCACTGAAGAAAAACGTTCTTTGGGTGGTGCCTCCTCCAAAAATTCATCCTCAGAAGTATGAGGAGATGCAGGTGATGCCTGCTGCCCTGAAGCCATTTTTGGTTGAAAAAAGTTAGAGCTAAGTGTAAACTTAGTCTAAAAGATCTTCTTCTCTCCAAAGAGATGGTGCTCTAAAGAAGGTCAAAGAAGAATGATTGAAATGGGTGGGGTCTTTCAATAGTTAGAAGAGGAAGTGTAATGAACCAATCAAATCTCTTTTTTTGCAGGTCACATGGGATCCGTGCACCGTGCGCTTACGCAGCACGCACCCAGCGCGCATCTGCGAAATAGAATTTAAAAAAATTATAGGATTAGATGTAAAAATATATTAGTTTTAAGACTAGTTTAGAGTTTGTCTTCAATTAATATTCTCATGAAATACATATATATATGTTTTTTTAAGTGTTAAATATTTCACGGGATCCGCGCACCTACCGCATCATAGACGCAGATGACGCATCGCGGAAGGGCGTAAACGTCGCGTTACATACATCGAACGTGTCGCTTATAGGCTGGGAGTCACGTACCGGTCGCATTGCGATCGCGCACTAAACACGTACCCAACGCATACCATGCGCGGATGCTATCGCGTAGGGATCGGGAACGGTGCGCTTAGGGTGCGCGGATCCAAAAACATTGAAAAAAATATATAAAATAAAGTTTTGCACAAATAGTTAAAAAAATATTTTGAAAAATATAAAAAAAATATGTTTGAAAAATCCATTAAGTTCAAATAATATTTTTTAATTTTTAAAAGAATTAATTGAAAAAATAAGTTTAAAAAATGGTGATAAAAAAGTATTTAAAAAAAATGTAATTAATGAAATTGACACACTGAATTTGAAAAATATACAAATCCAATCAAAATCATTAAACATGATATCTTCAGAGATAAGTTATAGATGGGAATTAGCATTTAAAAAACCTTTGAAATTCACTGAAAAAACCAAAGGTTTCAGGGGTGTTATAGTTAGGAATTGGCATTTAAAAAACCTTAGAAATTCACTGAAAAAAACATAGGTTTCAGGGGTGTTATAGTTAGCTGGACATTTCTCTCGTACAAAACCCTAGAAATTCCACTGTCATAGTTAGTTCAGCTAACTATAACTCGCGCCCCCGCAATGCACTGCTGATGACGTCACATGTTACATCACGCATGACATGGTCAGTGACATCTCTGATGACATTACTGATGACATCTCAAATTTTTTCATTTATGAACGTCATTTTTGTCTCCCCTGTAGGTGTTGTATACTACTCCTATTCTCACAAGCTTCATAACTGTCGATGCTTTATTTCAAAGGAAAAAATGCAGTCTAAGACGTGTTTCGGACACAAACTGTGTCCTTGGTCACTTGTCGGCGTAAACAAAGACAGGAAATATAAAACACATAGCACTTCCGGGTCGCATGATTGACAGGCAAAGGACATAGAAAAAATACTTTGCATAGTATTGCAAGCAAAGAACTTTAAACATTCGATATAATTGTCCATGGTTCCAAAGATAAATTGTACAAATACGTCCACATTGTTTGTTCAATAAATATAGAAATTGAGTACTGTACATTGTGCAAATTTAGTTTCATAAGACCAACCATCGTCAGTAATACACTATAGGCAAAAAATGCAAATACACTTATTTGGATCAGTAGGTGCTTGCTCCTATTCATGAAACACCCACATCAGGTGTGCAAATACACTAATGTATACTAGCGTCCTTAAGAATAACCATTCAAGGCACTGTATATTATAGCATGTGCAAAATATGCTAATATATCGCAAACCAAGGGGTAAGGATCGAGATGTAACAGTGTATGGCATGTGCAATTCCGCTAAATGATCTAACAGAGCCAATCGAATGTGAAAATACGCAATATTAAATAGTAAATATTGTTGAGCTAGATAAAACCACAGTACAAAAATTGTAAACTTCATACCTTCACACTCTTTTGAAAAAGTGCTATTGATGTGAAAAGTGCAAAAAGAGAGTAATATGTGCAAATTAGTGCCTAAATAATAAAACAAATCTCATAGTGGAAATAGCAGCGATTGTCTTCATTTATCCTGAATCTACTATATAGAATCATAAATACGATGTACTAATACATATACAATAGTGTTATATGATACCGTAGATCCAGTCATGCCTTGTTTAACCCAATATTCTGAATTTTTTATTTTTTTAATTTTTTTATTTTTATATATGTACATTCATATATATAATTTTTAGATACTATCTCAAAGTATGAAGGCAACAGTACATGGCACAGATGTTGCAGGAACTCAGCATAGTTATGAAGCTTGTGAGAATAGGAGTAGTATACAACACCTACAGGGGAGACAAAAATGACGTTCATAAATGAAAAAATCAGATACTCATGTGACTGAAATGGTGGTCGCAGCCCCTATTTTCTTGTGTGTATTTTTAAAGAAAATTGTGTAGATCTCCTGTGTTCAATCCAGTCGGAAATTTGGTGTCTAACTCGATCATATATTTTGATTCAAATTGGCGTAGTTGTTTTTTGCGATTCCCACCTCTTTTACTAAGGGGTACTGAGTTAATAACATAATATTGTAGATGTTTTAAATTGTTCTCGTGCACCGCTTTGAAATGTCTTGCGACTGGATATGTTGGGTCAGAATTGACAATCGCACGGAGGTGCTGCAGTATCCGCACATGCACTTGAAGTTTAGTGCTTCCAACATAGCATAGATCACAGCTGCATTTCGACACATAGACAGCATGATCCGTCCTACATGTGTAATGTTCTCTCAGGGGATACTCATGATCTGAAAATGGTGTTTTGTAGGTAGAGATATTAATGCCAAATTTGCAAGCTCTGCAAGAATTGCATTTTACAAAACCCTTTCTCGGAGTTAGCCTATTTTTAGATAAGGTGTTTTCTGGACTGTTCTTAACTAGATCGTTTCGCATAGAGTAAGCTTTGCAAAAGGTTACAGTAGGGCTAGAGGGAAGAACCTTTTTGAGGGTCAGGTCTGTCATAACTATAGGCCATTGTTTCTTAATTATGGCTGTAATAGCTTTGCCCTGTTTACTATATGTGGTTACCAATCTTAGGTCTTCACCCTCATCTCTTGTTTGTCTATCCACACCACTGTTAATGTTGGTAAGCTTTCTGTTTGGATCTAGTTGGGTAGTTCTGTCATACATATTTGCTTTTCATCGCGCTATGTCAAGTTTTTTGGGAGCATATCCTCTAGCCTCTCGTCGTTGTTTGATTAGTTCCTGATGATAATCACGAGCTTCCTCAGTGCTACAAGCTCAATGGGTCCGCAAAAATTCTCCATAAGGAATACTAACTAGGAGGGGATGGAAACTCTTGGCATGTAGCACAGAGTTTCCAGAGGTTGGTTTTCTATAGAGGCTGGTTTTTATTGGTCCTTGCTTTGCTTGGACAGTAATATCTAAATAATTGGTAGTGGTTCTATCAATATGGGCAGTGAACTGCAGATTCAGTTCATTAGTATTGATAGATTCGACAAAACTCTGGGCCTGCTCTTTGGTTCCCTTCCAAATGACAAAGATGTCGTCGATATATCTTCACCATTTTATGATGTGCTTGGACCATTGTTCGGCATGATTGACCATGAGGACATGCTCCTCTCACCAGCCTACATGCAAGCAAGCATAGCTAGGGGAGAAGTATGCCCCCATAGCCACGCCGCGCAATTGCTGAAATACAGTGTTATTAAACATGAACAAGTTATTGTATAAACACCACTTGGTCATGCACAACAACATTTGGTTATGACAATGCATTTGGATCGGCTTTTTGCCCAAATAATGTCCCACTGCCTTGAGTCCATCATCATGAGCTATACTAGTGTATAGTGCAGTGATGTACATGGTCAGAAACAGATATTCATCCGACCACTCTGTTTTGCTAAGTTGGAATAGAAAATCCGTAGTATCTTTTAAAAAGCTGGGCAATTGCGTCACAAAGTCTTGGAGATAGAAGTCAATATATTTGGATGTATTTTCAAAAGAACTTTTAATAGATGAAACAATGGGTCTGCCTGGGACAGGCAGTATCCCTTTATGTACTTTGGGTGTAAAGTATATATTGGGCAGCACAGGAAAGTCATTATTCAGAAATAAAAATTCGTCTTTGGAAATAAGTCCTTCTCTTTTCCATCTACAAAGATCATCCTTATAGTTCTTTTGGATTTTTTTCACATTATTCAAATTACTTTTACAATAGCAAGCACTATCATACAAATGATTGTAGGCCTCTTTGATGTATTCTTTTTTGTCCCAGATTACGACGTTGCCACCCTTATCGGATTTGTTGACTACTATAGCGTCATTATTTTTCAATTTTTTCATGAGCTCAAAGTATTGCTTGGTACTTTAATTAGAGATATTACATTGCCTTTTTGTGTTCTTAGTTGGTTTTTTAAGTTCTCCTATTACTCGCTCATGGTAGGTATCAATGGCATCACGTGGCATATTAGGGACAAATGTAGAAATTGGTTTAAAAGGGCTCCTGCCTGGTTTGACAATGTCTATCCCTTCTATATCAGCTATTTCTTGTGTGCTTGTCTCTATAGAAGGTAGATCACGTAATTGATATAGTGTTTGCATTAGAGATATATCTTTGGCTTGTAGGGTTGTCCTTTGTGTTGTATTCAGATCTTCATCATTTGTTTTGGCTATTTCCAATTGTTTCTTGATGGTAAACTATTTCTTTAATTTGATCTTACTGATAAATTTGTACACATCTACTCGGGTGTTACAATAGCCAAAATTACTTTCAGGACAAAACGAAAGTCCTAGTGTGAGGAGTTGTTTTTCAGCCTAATCAAGATCAATATTAGTGAGGTTGATGATGGTATTGTCTACTATTGTTGCGCGTTCTTCCAACGTTGGTTCTGCTTTTTGCGCCCTCTTATGCCTGAGGCGTTTCCTTCTCTGGTGCCTTCGGGGATTTCTCCTTTGTTTGTTGAGGAGTTTAGATTCCGCGGCCTCAGTGATTGTTTTCTTACCATTCTGACATATTCCAGTTCTTCTGCAAATGTTAGTTGACCCAAATCCCCTTGTTCTGAACCTGGGTTACTTATATCTGACTCAGTGTCACTATGCACTAGACTGGCGTCCGTCGTGGCCAAATTTGAATCGCTTCCTGCATGTTCAGGTGGTCTGGTGACTGTTGATGTTTTGTTAATTATCATGCCCTTTTGTCTGCGTAGGTTATCGACCTTTCGAGCAAATGTGAATACTTGCCCTTGTTCATAATCGTTCTTATCCCTCGCAAATTTGAAGGCTTTTCTAGTTTTAATCACTATTTCTTGTTTTTCCAGGCGATCATCAATATCTTTGATGCTTTTGTCAATAAACTCCTTTTATTTTTGATGTTCTGGCTTGCTCAGTTCTTTGTGTATTCTTGCGATTTCTTCAATATTTTGATCACAGTCGTTTTTGGCGTATTTAACCAGCAAGCATACTAGATGCATAGATGCGTCAAGATTGCTTTCTGCCCATTCCTTCAAGAGCATGGGATTGGGGCTGTCGAAGCTAGGTGCCAGCATAATTCTTAGGCCCCTTGGTACTCTCCCAACTTCATGGTACTTCTCCAATGACTTGATTTCCCACCATTTGGTGAGTTCACTCCTGCTGTTTGTCTCTAGTGCTTTGATTAAACTTTTCGTGTCATCATTATTGCCAATTTCTGTCGCCTTTTTACTATTACCATCATTGGGATTTTTTGGCAAGTTAAGAAAGAGTTCATCAGCTGCCAGTTCTCGTTCTCGTAGTACGTCGTCAGACATAGCACCTTATAGATATATTCCTTTATACGCTGTTCCAACGGAAGGTGTTTGATACTCCCGTGGAGACAGGCAGTAGAGTGGGGGAAGCTTCCATTCCCTGCACGGGCCTAAATACCTGTTCCGATGTCCCAATATCGTAAGTACGGGTGTTCTGAAGATTCGGAATCCTCGGGGGCAAAAGAGGTCTCAAAGTCAGCTCGGGGCTTGAAAGAGTAAACGCGCTATTCCACGGGGAGTACCATCCGCAACGCGCTACTCTCATAACACAAGGAAATCCAATTTCACGGAATGTTTGTCAAGCCCCGCTTCCTTGAAGAGGCGGGGCTTTTGTAATGCGCGGTACATTCGCACGCGGCTCTTCCCGCGTGTCCTTGCCCCTTGGCCTTCTGGGCCTTGTAGTCATTGTGGCGCCGGACTCGGGCATATGGCCCCAGGATCGCGACAGAACCCCCTCTCAAGAATCGCCGTCTCGGCGGTTGACCTGGCTTGCCGGGGTGTTTGCGGTGGAATCGGTTCACCAACTGAGGGCAATGTAGATTAGTGACAGGTTCCCAGGTTCTTTCCTCCACTCCGTAGCCCTTCCAATCTACTAAGTACTGCAGTTGTCCTCTCACACGTCGGGAATATAGAACCTCTTTCACCTCATACTCCTCTTGTCCATCGATGTTTAGCGGTGCCGGGACTGGGGCTACTCTTGTGCTGTCGGGACAAGATTTCAGTAAGGACACATGGAACACGGGGTGGATTTTCCATGATGGGGGCAATGACAGCTTCATGGCCACAGGATTTATGATTTGTTGAATACCATAGGGTCCCACAAACTTGGGAATTAGCTTTCCCCCTTTTCTGAAATGCAAGTGTTTCGTGGATAACCATACCTTGTCCCCGACTACGTATGAGGGTTCTGGGGTTCTCTTTTTGTCTGCCTGTTGTTTCTGCGCCCTTTGTGCGTTTTCTAACTGACCCTTTACCTCCGTAAGCACAGCTCGTAAATGGGTGTGGTGCTCGTGAATGGTGGGATGATGCGTTTCTATAGGCCCTTCAAAGGGTAGGAAATACGGGTGGAAACCGTAAAGACAAAAAAAAGGGGAACACCCTAATGTGGAATGTGTTGCGTTATTGTAAGCAAATTCGGCAGTCCAGAGTAATGTATACCAATCAGGAGTATTCTGGAGGGTAAAACATCGTAGATATTGTTCGAGAGTTTGGTTTAACCTTTCAGTTTTTCCGTCCGTTTGTGGGTGGTAGCTGGTAGACAGACGGACTTCCACTCCCATGATGGCGCATAATGACCTCCAGAATCGTGAGATGAATTGGGATCCCCTGTCTGTAATGAGAACTCGAGGTAGTCCATGGGCTCGTACCACATGTTGAAGGATGATGGTAGCGAGTTCAACGGATGTAGTCAATTTCTTGAGGGGGATGAAATGGCCCATTTTGGACAAGTGATCAACCACCACTAGGATGGTGGTGTAATCGTCACATGGCGGCATTTCAACAATAAAGTCCATTGAAATGGTGTGCCAGGGGAACGGAGGCACCGGGATTGGGTGTAGTAATCCTGCAGGTTTGGAATGTCTAGCCTTGCTTTGGGCACAGATAGCGCAGTTCTTGATATATTCTTTTGTGTCAGTCCGAAGGGAGGGCCACCAAAATGATCTCTCGAGGAGAGAGATGGTTTTTGTATTCCCAAGGTGCCCTCCTAATGGGGAATCGTGAGCCCAGGCTACCATCTGTTGTTGTTGGGCGGATTGGGGGAGAAATAGAGCTTCATGATGAAACAGTAAACGATGTTTTGTGGTTCTATGGTCAGGGTCCTCTTGTATCCAGGAATTGCTTTCGAGGGGATCCCATGACGCCTTCAGGTCCTCCAGGAAATCTGGGGCTGTAAGAGCTGCGATGCTGTCAGGTGGAAAGGAGTTTTCAGCGAGTACACTAGGAGGCTCTGGGTGTTCTTCAGGTTCTGGGTGTGTGGGGTCCTCCAACCGGGATAGTGCGTCAGCTTTTCCTTTCTGTGTTCCTGGCCTATATCTGATAATAAAATCAAAATCGGAAAAGAAAAGCGACCACCTCAGCTGACGGGGTGTGAGGGCTTTAGCTGTTTTAAGGAAAAGAAGATTCCTATGATCGGTGTATATCTCAATGGTGTGGATCGCCCCTAAGAGGTAGTGTCTCCATTCTTCACAGGCCCTTTTGATGGCCAGTAATTCTTTATCCGTGATGGAATAGTTTATTTCACTAGGGGAAATCTTTTTCGAATAATATGCCACAGGATGTATCTGCCCTGTTTCTGGATGTCTTTGTGATAACACCCCACCAATGGCATATTGTGACACGTCCGTTTCCAAAAGGTACGGTAGAGTTGGATTGGGATGCCGCAATATGGGTGCTTGGACAAAACGGTTCTTTAGTTCTTGAAATGCGGCATCAGCCTCTTGATCCCAGGAAAATGGGGTGTTTTTTCTCAACAGTCGAGATATCGGGTGTATGATTTTAGAGAAGTCCTTGATAAAGCGCCTGTAATAATTCGCAAAGCCAAGAAAACTCTGGACGGCTTTGACATTCTGAGGCGCCTTCCACTGGGTAACAGCTTCGACCTTTCTCATGTCCATTTGGAAACCCTGGGCATTGATAACATATCCCAAAAAGGCTATTTCGTTGACATGGAACTGGCATTTTTCCAGTTTAGCGTATAATGAATGTATCTGTAGTCTTTCCAACACCTTCTTTACGTGAGTAATATGTTCTTGGGGGGTAGCTGAATAGATCAGGATATCATCAATATAGACGATGCAAAAAAGGTCTAGCAAGCCCCTCAGCACTTCGTCCATGAAATACTGGAATGCCGCCGGGGCGTTGCATAACCCGAACGGCATGACCTGATACTCGTATAACCCAAACTTGGTCCTGAAGGCGGTCTTCCATTCATCTCCAGTCTTTACGCGGACCAAGTGGTAGGCCCCTCTAAGGTCCAATTTGGTAAATATCCGGGCTCCCTTGAGTTGGTCCAACAGCACCGGGATTAAGGGCAGAGGATACCGGTTTTTTATGGTGAGTTTGTTGATAGCCCTATAATCGATGCATGTCCTTAATTCATCGCAGTCTTTCTTACCGATGAAGAAGAGTGGAGACGATGCGGGTGAGGAAGAAGGTCGAATGAAGCCTGATGCGAGATTTTCTTCCAGGTATGTTTTCAGGTAACGAGTCTCAGGTTCTGTTAGTGCGTAAACTCTACTACAAGGAATGACTGCTCCGGGGACTAAGTCTATCCGACAGTCGTACGCACGGTGTGGGGGCAGTCGTGTAGCTTCCTGTTTGTTGAAAACGGACTGGTAATCCTGGTACACTTCTGGAAGCGTCATCATGCTACAACAACCGCGTTCTTCACTTCCTTCTTGGAGGAACCCTGCTTGTGTTTTTATATCCTTATCTGAGAGAGCGTGATGAGGAAGGCATTGATCCCTGCAATATGGAGAGGTTAAGGACACTGTGCGGTCCGCCCATTGAATCACGGGATCATGCAGGGTTAACCACGGCATACCCAGAATGATGCGGAGATGAGGAGCGTCGATGAGGTCAAACTGAATCAGTTCCTGATGTATCTCTCCGATCAACATCCGTAGGGGGTATGTGTGGTGTCTCACTGGTCCTGAGGTTAAAGCCTTCCCATCCACGGCTTTTACTGCTTCTGGTTTCTCCTTGGTTTCATATGGTAGTCCAAGTTCTCGGGCATATTGTTGGTCCATAAAATTCCCAGTGGCTCCGGAATCCAGAAGAGCTGATACTGTTATGGCATGTGTTTGTGATACCCATAAAGTCACGCTTACATTGATGTGAGCCACCGACGGTTGCATAGTGTTAGGTATTCGTAGAGAGACCATTTTATTTTCTAGTCCCAAGTCAGAGGTCCCTGTCTGGCTTGGGTGTTGTAGTTTTCCGCCGGTTGTGGGGATGCAGTGGCTTGTGACTTGGAAGAGGTGGTTCGTTCAGGGAGTCTGGTTCTGGCTCGGCATTCTTTAATGAAGTGCCCACTTTTTCCACAATAGAGGCATAACTTCTGTAGACGTCTCTTCTCTCGTTCTTCCACTGAAAGCGGGCCTCGGAGTCCTCCGATTTGCATGGGTTCTGATCCATCTGCCGTTCGTGGGGTTTCTTCGTGGGCAGGTTTAAATCGAGCGGGCAGAAGACGGGGTTCGCTTTTGCCTCTGTCTCCCTTTCTCTCTAGCAACCGATGATCGAGTTGGACGGTGAGATCGATGAGTTCTTCACAGGTTCGGGGTAGCTGTACCACTTGAGCTAAGACGTCTTTGAGTTCTCCTCTTAGGCCTTGATAGAATAGAGTGGTTCTCTTCTCTTGTGGCCAGTCCGTCTCTACCACAAGACGGTTGAACGTCGTTATATGGGACAATAAATCCTGAGACCCCTGTCGTAAGGTAAGCAGTTCCCGATCCAGGGACATCATGTGGGCCTTTCGATCGAATAGTTTTCTCATTTCGAGACGAAATCCCTGAAAATCTTGCAGGACCGGATCGTTCCTTTCCATTAAAGGAATAGTCCAGCTTGCGGCATTACCTCCCATATAGGACATCAAGAATGATGTTTTGGCCTCCTCCTCCTGAAACACCTGCGGTTTACACAGAAAGTGAAGTCTGCATTGATGAAGAAAAGTTTCGAACTTCTTGGCGTCCCCATAGGGAGGTGCCAAAGGAATCCCTTGATTCTGTACAATGTGAACAGTGGGTAGTGACCTATCAGAAGGTGCAGTGTCCGATGTAGTGGTGGGAAACCCCGGGTCAAAAGTACCCCCCCCTTGGACGTGGGTCGTGAGGGGAGGTGGCAGTGTCCAGTCTCTGATGTAGGACTCTTTTCCCGAACCCTTACGAGAAATTCCTGCTACCTCTGTACGTAAAGTGTTCATATCCTTCTTTAATTCTTGATTCTCTAAGCGAGAGGTGTGCACTTCCTGCTGGAGGGCCGAAATGCTCTCCACCAGGGAAGCCAACACCGTATTGGTGTCCATCGTCCGGGCTAGACAGTTACCGTGGGCTTGACAATCTGTCGTGATTGGTAGGCCAAGTGTAACGTGAATAAACCACTAACTTGCACAAGGGCAGCCAGCAGGGACGATGTCGTGTAGAGATCCCCAATTATTCCCCTGGAAACGACCCCCACCTAGATATAGATTATCTCCAGGTGTGAGGAAGCAACCCGGGGGACAACCGGAAAAGGAAATAGGAGTCTGGGGAAGTGTAGAGGGATGGGTAAAAGGAAGCCGTGCAGTGGTAAGGCAAGGTCTCTTCTGGGGTAGTGTAATTAAAGGTATGCTTCCAGAGATCCCTCGGTCAACACGGCAGGAATTCTCCCAGAAAGGTGATGCAGCACACGCCCTCTGGCGGGGGTACCCTGGTAGGCATGTTTGCTTCACAACACCCACAAGGGCACGGTAGGCTATGCCACCAACAGAATCAAAGGAACGTAGATTGATACAGGCACCGTAGAAGTGTTCGAAGAGGCCACGACCCCAAAGTACTGAGGACTGAACCAGCCGAGTTGTAAGCGTTATTCTGGATACGGGGAAACACAACAAACGGAGTGCAGGCAGAGTGGGGGAAGCTTCCACTCCCTGCGCGGGCCTAAATACCTGTTCCGATGTCCCAATATCGTAAGTACGGGTGTTCTGAAGATTCGGAATCCTCGGGGGCAAAAGAGGTCTCAAAGTCAGCTCGGGGCTTGAAAGAGTAAACGCGCTATTCCACGGGGAGTACCATCCGCAACGCGCTACTCTCATAACCCAAGGAAATCCAATTTCACGGAATGTTTGTCAAGCCCCGCTTCCTTGAAGAGGCGGGGCTTTTGTAATGCACGGTACATTCGCGCGCGGCTCTTCCCGCGTGTCCTTGCCCCTTGGCCTTCTGGGCCTTGTAGTCATTGTGGCGCCGGACTCGGGCATATGGCCCCAGTATCGCGACAATCCGTAGGTGCTTGATCCTATTCATGAAACACCCACATCAGGTGTGCAAATACACTAATGTATACTAGCGTCCTTAAGAATAACCATTCAAGGCACTGTATATTATAGCATGTGCAAAATATGCTTATATATCGCAAAGCAAGGGGTAAGGATCGAGATGTAAACAGTGTATGGCATGTGCAATTCCGCTAAATGATCTAACCGAGTCGATCAAATGTGAAAATACGCAATATTAAATAGTAAATATTGTTGAGCTAGATAAAACCACAGTACAAAAATTGTAAACTTCATACCTTCACACTGTTTTGAAAAAGTGCTATTGATGTGAAAAGTGCAAAAAGAGAATAATATGTGCAAATTAGTGACTAAATAATAAAACAAATCTCATAATGAATAAGCGATTGTCTTCATTTATCCTGAATCTACTATATAGAATCATAAATACGATGTACTAATACATATACAATAGTGTTATATGATACCGTAGATCCAGTCATGCCTTGTTTAACCCGATATTCTGAATTTTAATTTTTTAAATTTTTTTATTTTTATATATGTACATTCATATATATAATTTTTAGATACTATCTCAAAGTATGAAGGCAACAGTACATGGCACAGATGTTGCAGGAACTCAGCATAGTTATGACGCTTGTGAGAATAGGAGTAGTATACAACACCTACAGGGGAGAAAAAAATGACGTTCATAAATGAAAAAATCAGATACTCATGTGACTGAAATGGTGGTTGCAGCCCCTATTTTCTTGTGTGTATTTTTAAAGAAAATTGTGTAGATCTTCTCCTGTGTTCAATCCATTTGGAAATTTGGTGTCTAACTCGATAATATATTTTGATTCTAATTGGCGTAGTTGTTTTTTGCGATTCCCACCTCTTTTACTAAGGGGTACTGAGTCAATAACATAATATTGTAGATGTTTTAAATTGTTCTCGTGCACCGCTTTGAAATGTCTTGCGACTGGATATGTTGGGTCAGAATTGACAATCGCATGGAGGTGCGGCAGTATCCGCACATGCACTTGAAGTTTAGTGCTTCCAACATAGCATAGATCACAGCTGCATCTCGACACATAGACAGCATGATCCGTCCTACATGTGTAATGTTCTCTCAGGGGATACTCATGATCTGAAAATGGTGTTTTGTAGGTAGAGATATTAATGCCAAATTTGCAAGCTCTGCAAGAATTGCATTTTACAAAACCCTTTCTCGGAGTTAGCCAATTTTTAGATAAGGTGTTTTCTGGACTGTTCTTAATTAGATCATTTCGCATAGAGTAAGCTTTGCAAAAGGTTACAGTAGGGCTAGGGGGAAGAACCTTTTTGAGGGTCAGGTCTGTCATAACTATAAGCCAGTGTTTCTTAATTATGGCTGTAATAGCTTTGCACTGTTTACTATATGTAGTTACCAATCTTAGGTCTTCACCCTCATCTCTTGTTTGTCTATCCACACCACTGATAATGTTGGTAAGCTTTCTGTTTGGATCTAGTAGGGTAGTCCTGTCATACATATTTGCTTTTCATCGCGCTATGCCAAGTTTTTTGGGAGCATATCCTCTAGCCTCTAGTCGTTGTTTGGTTAGTTCCTGATGATAATCACAAGCTTGCTCAGTGCTACAAGCTCTATGGGTCCGCAAACATTCTCCATAAGGAATACTAACTAGGAGGGGATGGAAACTCTTGGCATGTAGCACAGAGTTTCCAGAGGTTGGTTCTCTATAGAGGCTGGTTTCTATTGCTCCCTGCTTTGCTTGGACAGTAATATCTAAACAATTGGTAGTGGTTCTATCAATATGGGCAGTGAACTGCAGATTCAGATCGTTAGTATTGATAGATTCGACAAAACTCTGGGCCTGCTCCTTGGTTCCCTTCCAAATGACAAAGATGTCGTCGATATATCTCCACCATTTTATGATGTGCTTGGACCATTGTTCGGCATGATTGACCATGAGGACATGCTCCTCTCACCAGCCTACATGCAAGCAAGCATAGCTAGGGGAGAAGTATGCCCCCATAGCCACGCCGCGCAATTGCTGAAATACAGTGTTATTAAACATGAACAAGTTATTGTATAAACACCACTTGGTCATGCACAACAACATTTGGTTATGACAATGCATTTGGATCGGCTTTTTGCCCAAATAATGTCCCACTGCCTTGAGTCCATCATCATGAGCTATACTAGTGTATAGTGCAGTGATGTACATGGTCAGAAACAGATATTCATCCGACCACTCTGTTTTGCTAAGTTGGAATAGAAAATCCGTAGTATCTTTTAAAAAGCTGGGCAATTGCGTCACAAAGTCTTGGAGATAGAAGTCAATATATTTGGATGTATTTTCAAAAGTACTTTTAATAGATGAAACAATGGGTCTGCCTGGGACAGGCAGTATCCCTTTATGTACTTTGGGTGTAAAGTATATATTGGGCAGCACAGGAAAGTCATTATTCAGAAATAAAAATTCGTCTTTGGAAATAAGTCCTTCTCTTTTCCATCTACAAAGATCATCCTTATAGTTCTTTTGGAGTTTTTTCACATTATTCAAATTACTTTTACAATAGCAAGCACTATCATACAAATGATTGTAGGCCTCTTTGATGTATTCTTTTTTGTCCCAGATTACGACGTTGCCACCCTTATCGGATTTGTTGACTACTATAGCGTCATTATTTTTCAATTTTTTCATGAGCTCAAAGTATTGCTTGGTACTATAATTAGAGATATTACATTGCCTTTTTGTGTTCTTAGTTGGTTTTTTAAGTTCTCCTATTAATCGCTCATGGTAGGTATCAATGGCATCACGTGGCATATTAGGGACAAATGTAGAAATTGGTTTAAAAGGGCTCCTGCCTGGTTTGGCAATGTCTATCCCTTCTATATCAGCTATTTCTTGTGTGCTTGTCTCTATAGAAGGTAGATCACGTAATTGATATAGTGTTTGCATTAGAGATATATCTTTGGCTTGTAGGGTTGTCCTTTGTGTTGTATTCAGATCTTCATCATTTGTTTTGGCTATTTCCAATTGTTTCTTGATGGTAAAATATTTCTTTAATTTGATCTTACTGATAAATTTGTACACATCTACTCGGGTGTTACAATAGCCAAAATTACTTTCAGGACAAAACGAAAGTCCTAGTGTGAGGAGTTGTTTTTCAGCCTGATCAAGATCAATATTAGTGAGGTTGATGATGGTATTGTCTACTATTGTTGCGCTTTCTTCCAACGTTGGTTCTGCTTTTTGCGCCCTCTTATGCCTGAGGCGTTTCCTTCTCTGGCGCCTTCGGGGATTTCTCCTTTGTTTGTTGAGGAGTTTAGATTCCGTGGCCTCAGTGATTGTTTTCTTACCATTCTGACATATTCCAGTTCTTCTGCAAATGTTAGTTGACCCAAATCCCCTTGTTCTGAACCTGGGTTACTTATATCTGACTCAGTGTCACTATGCACTAGACTGGCGTCCGTCGTGGCCAAATTTGAATCGCTTCCTGCATGTTCAGGTGGTCTGGTGACTGTTGATGTTTTGTTAATTATCATGCCCTTTTGTCTGCGTAGGTTATCGACCTTTCGAGCAAATGTGAATACTTGCCCTTGTTCATAATCGTTCTTATCCCTCGCAAATTTGAAGGCTTTTCTAGTTTTTTTTTTTTGTAAACAAATTTTTATTTGTCAAATACACATGTCGCGAAGCTCTGTAGCCCAGAGACTTCCATCGTATCAAGAAACAAAGGCTTTTCTAGTTTTAATCACTATTTCTTGTTTTTCCAGGCGATCATCAATATCTTTGATGCTTTTGTCAATAAACTCCTTTTATTTTTGATGTTCTGGCTTGCTCAGTTCTTTGTGTATTCTTGCGATGTCTTCAATATTTTTATCACAGTCGTTTTTGGCGTATTTAACCAGCAAGCATACTAGATGCATAGATGCGTCAAGATTGCTTTCTGCCCATTCCTTCAAGAGCATGGGATTGGGGCTGTCGAAGCTAGGTGCCAGCATAATTCTTAGGCCCCTTGGTACTCTCCCAACTTCATGGTACTTCTCCAATGACTTGATTTCCCACCATTTGGTGAGTTCACTCCTGCTGTTTGTCTCTAGTGCTTTGATTAAACTTTTCGTGTCATCATTATTGCCAATTTCTGTCGCCTTTTTACTATTACCATCATTGGGATTTTTTGGCAAGTTAAGAAAGAGTTCATCAGCTGCCAGTTCTCGTTCTCGTAGTACGTCGTCAGACATAGCACCTTATAGATATATTCCTTTATACGCTGTTCCAACGGAAGGTGTTTGATACTCCCGTGGAGACAGGCAAATGTCCAGCACCTCCCCACCTACTCTGTGTGGATCCCACTGCCTCACTTACCGTGTGTATATCAGTGACCTCACGAGTCCTCCGACTCCTGACGTACGCCTCTACCTCGCGTATCTCGCAGTGGTCCGCACTCTGTAGGGGGCTGTCCTCAGCACGCTCTCACCGAGCGAAACTCCAACGCGGCTGAAATTCCAGGTCAGCCTGCTTTCGGGCGAGGGGTCCGTGTAAAAACAGGAAGCAGCCTTCTTCCCGCGAATAAATCAGCTAACGGTATCCACGTGCGAACGCGCACAAACAGGATCACGGACTTACAGTGTGCTGTTTGCCAAATTGTCGATGCTTTATTTCAAAGGAAAAAGTGCAGTCTAAGACGCGTTTCAGACACAAACTGTGTCCTTGGTCACTTGTTGCCGTAAACAAAAACAGGAAATATAAAACACATAGCACTTCCGGGTCACATGATTGACAGGCAAAGGACATAGAAAAAATACTTTGCATAGTATTGCAAGCAAACAACTTTAAACATTCGGTATAATTGTCCATGGTTCCAAAGATAAATTGTACAAATACGTCCACATTGTTTGTTCAATAAATATAGAAATTGAGTACTGTACATTGTGCAAATTTTGTTTCATAAGTCCAACCATCGTCAGTAATACACTATAGGCAAAAAATGCAAATACACTTATTTTGATCAGTAGGTGCTTGCTCCTATTCATGAAACATCCATATCTATATATATATATATATATATATATATATATATACACACTTTCCATTAGTTTCTCTTACACACTCACTCACCCTCATGCACATTCATTCAGAAACTCATACACCCACTGATAGTTGAATTTCAACACTGGCACACCCTGTTACAGATGTGGTCATAGAGTCACACCTACTTAGAGACCAATGTAGATACTTGTGCAGTCAGGCACAGATGCATGCACTCACTCACAAACCCAGTGATTCATGCCACTGAGGGACTTAGTGAAATACTCCAGCACCCACTCATAAACTGACTCAAACACTGATGCCTTCACACAGACACCCACTTAGACACTGATGCACTGACTCGCAGATCCACTCTGAGACTAGTACATCCACTCACAGACCCACTATGACACTGACGGATTGACTCCGAGACCCACTCAGACACTGATCCACTCAGTCACCCATTCAGCCACTCATGCACCTTCTCATTCACCATTTACAGTCACTTACACACCAACTCACTTATTCATACACCCACTGACACACCCACACGCTCATTCACACAAAAACTCACTGTGAGTAGTTGGCCTGGTATATGATGTCCAGTAATTAAAGTGGGCACTTTGCACCAGTTCAAAACAACCTGTATGGTGAGTTAAGAGGTCAACGATAACCTTAGAAAGCTATCCAATTGGTAGCTGTAGAGAGCAGCCTTCAGGCTTAGTCTTGATGGAATGTTAAGCAGCTTGTTTTACCAGAATGCAACCTTGATGTATTGGTTAAATGAAAGGAGAACCACACAGTAATTATAAAATGCTGTATTTATTATTATAACACACCGTAAATACCTCACAGTATCTGCTACACACAGATAAAAACAAAGCACTCAATACTGTAGCACAGAAACAATCATAAGTAACACTAATACACAGTGGGCTCCCAGGGGAGACCAAACCATACACTAAAATAGTGGTATAAAAACCACGACTCGAGTCAAGACATTGTCTAGAGGTTGTAGAATTGCTGGGACCCCAAGGAACCACCCATGGTGAATAAGTAGGGACCCTGTGGAGGACGGGTGCAGTGTGTGAACACGATCCGCGTTCTACGTACAATTCAATGGGAGAGTTGCAGTTGCAGTTTTAAAGTTTAAGGACCCCTCCCAGTGGATTACGAAGAAACCCTTTGGAACATAGAAGGTTGGAGAGCCACCCTACTGATGGATACTGAAGTACCAGAGTTACCTATCCCAAGGAAGCCGGGTGCATAGGGTCGAATTGATGTTGGAAACCTCAGTCGTTCTCAATGTGAGTCTTCAAGGAAATGCCACTGCTGGAAAGAAGAAAAGTGTGCGGTGGAACCCACAGGTGGATTATTGATGGAAGGAACCTGAAAGCAGAGGGGAGAGAGTCTGGGTCATTCAGAGTGACCAGGGGCTCAGTAGATGAATGCCCACCAATGCCAGGTGCTTCAGGTGTGAAGATGGAGACCTTGACTCTACAGCTACAGGGACCAGGAGATGTCGAGGACAATGAAGAGCTGAATATGAGCTGTTCCACAAAAGATGTTAAGTGCTGAGGGGTCAGTGTCCGGCTGGAGCACCAACAAGTCTTGGCAGTGGCAACCTATGAAGAAGGTCGAGGAAGGTTACGGTCTGGCCCAGCAAGGACTAGGGGACTCACCGCCGCAAGGGGAGGAAGGGCAGGCCTGGAGCAATCAAGGGAGCCCAAGAAAAGCAGTGTTGTCCCTCAAATGGACCCACAGGCCGAAGGCACAGGAGTCGCGAGGGGACCTCTAGCAGTTTCACAAAGTAACCGCTTACAGGGCGCAGATTGTGAGGGGGCCAAAGTCCTTTGTACAAAATGTGTGCAGAGGTTTGAGCTACTGATAGCCCAATGCACTTAGTTGGAGAATGCCAACAAACATATGCACTTGCAAAAGTATGCGGTGCACAGGGCTTTGGGTTATGCGGTCCCCACGAGGGATACTGGCCTCAAACGTGGTGAGAGAGTAGCTTGACCATAAGAAACATAGGAACCCACATCCTGTGTTGCTGGAGCCATCAGAGTTTGCAGCAGCTCAGGATCAGCAGGCTGGTCAGTTGCAATACAGTGCCTGCGAATGCAGGGGAGTGACTCCTTCACCCCAAGGGAGATACTTCAGTTGTCCTTGATGCTCCACCGGTCCTGCATGGAGCCTCTATGGTGCACGGGCACAGACAAGGCTTTGGATGGAGAGGGAGATGAAGTCGGGCCAAGTCAAAGTCCAGCAAAGTCCAGAGTGTCCAGACAGTCGAAGGTCAGTGGTTTCTTCTTCAGAATCTTGTCCACGTCGAATCTAGTGTCCTACAGCCAGGTAAGCCCTTTTGTACCCATGGGAGATGGTTGGAAAGATTCAGGGGACCCTCCCAGGGGAGGTTCAAGACAGTGGGGAGGTCACTACCATGTTCTTTGTCCAGTTTCACGCCAGAGCAGGAGCCAACAGCTCCCAGGACTGGTTTGAACTGGACTATGCACAGGGACACCAAATGTGCCCCTCTTGCAGACTTTCAGGCACTTTGGAAGTGCACCCACCCAGCTCCAATACGGTACATCCTGTCTGGGAGGTGGTCACACCTTCCTGTGACAGGATGCCTCTTGTGCTGCCTTCCTCTACTGGAGCTTGGCTCAGCACCAGGAGGGCATAAATGTGTCTCTAGTTGGCAGCAACCATTTTGTGCAGTCCGGGTCGAGAAGGCTGGTACCGGGAATACCAAGGACCCCACAAAGCTCGCTTATGAAGGGTGGAATGATTCCAAGGTGTTTGATACCAAACACAACACGGTTTGTTGCAGCCGTTTTTGAGATAGCATTTTACGTGAGCATATAATATACCTCTACCTATATGTCTGGCTGCGTCACTGACAACCCGGGAGAATGGTCTACAAAGGCTGCAGGGGTGCTCTGCTCATTCAGGTGCACCCTCTCATGTAAAACACAGCACCCTGCCTTCAGGATTGTTAAGGTCTGCTATAGGGGTGACTTAAAGGTTTTAAGTGTAGTGACCTATGGATATTGTAAACCTATATCTAAGTAAGTGGTGTATGCACCATTTTATACAGGGTGCAATGGCAGGTCTGTAGTTCCATTCTGCATGGCCTCTCCTGGGTGGCATTATACATGCTTCAGCCCAGTGGAGGCCTCTGGGGTACCTATGCCCTGGGCACAGGTGTACCATATACTAGGGACTGAGAAGGGTACCCCAGTATCCAATCTGGAGTGTACCTAAGTACATGACATAACATTTTAGGGAGAAAGCAGATTGACTAGGATCCGGCTAATCAGGACCCCAGTCTGACTATTCAAAAACAGTGTGACATCAAGCAAAAAGTGTGGGTAACTATAAGAAGCAGATCCTACTTTCCTACACTCACACATCCAGTCACTCATGCATACAGTTTCTCACATACCCACTCACTCTTGTATACACCTTTACACACCCCATATAGGAACTTCCACAACTCCTTACTTTAGTTTATATGTTAACACTCAGTAACGTTGAGAACACACTCATAATCACTGGATGATGTTGTTAGAGTGGAAACTGTAAATTTCTTGTAGGGGTGCATTATAATCATGTGTAGATTGAACCCGTAAATAATCATTTGTTGCATTAAAGCAAAGTGTTAGAATAGGTGAACGTGCTAAAATGAAAATATGGAGTGTTTTAGACTATTGAAAAGTAACATGAAGAATCAACGTAAAAAATGGATGCAATTACTAATATGTAAGGTCACAAGCAGTGCATTGTGAGGGCATAAGTTATAGTTCTCTCAGTATCTATTCCTGCTGAATTTCTCCGGTCGTGTATGAGTCAAATGTCATCCTGACCATAACGTCCCTGTAACTTTTGTTTTTTTCTGAAAAAAAATATATACACACACACACACACAATCTAAACAACAACAAACAATAACCCCTTAAGAATTGTATTTCTGATTATGCACCTGTAATTTCTTCCTTCAAAACACATTGTGATACCACTAAATCCAATGGACAGCATTTTGATTAATATATTTTATCTGATAAGGATTTTATTAGTAAATTTCAATGTTTTTATGATAGTTTTTTTAGCAGATCTTCAGATACCTCTGTCACAAATAACTAGGATGCCTTCAAAGCATTTTAATGATCTTTTGCTTCATCATTCATATGTTGACCCTAAGAGAACAAAATACAGGCAATGATATGCCTCGTTCCAGTAAAATAATATTAATACTATACTTCTAAAACGAATTATAATCTCAATAACTAATTAAAAATAAAGTAGAATTAAATAAAATTGCCACCTCTGTAGCTTTTAATACTTTAGAACTCCTAATAGCTAAACACATTGGTGGTCAACATAAATCTGGTAAACTGCAAGCAAATTATTTTAAAAGTAAAACTGAGCATATGGAAATAAGTAAAATCATTGATGTAATAGATAGCAATATCTTTTCCTGATGCTAACATTTCTACTTTTTTTTTTCAACATATTTTATTGAGCATACACACCAAGCATTTAATCAGAAGACATCATGTATTATGGTCGTATGGTGACATGTATAGTCTCAAAAGAAACAATAACTTATGCACATAGCATAATAGTGTCTCAACTCTATCGCCGTACAGCAAGCTATATAACAAAGGAAGATAACCACATCTGCACATTACTCCCCAAGTGCTGCCCTGTTTAGTCCCAGCATAGTCGACCACTATCTGTGCAAGGTAACAGTCATTGTTAACCATGCCTCTTCCAATTAAGAAAACCAAACTCATGTCCACGCCCACCCCCCTCCCACCCCACAGACTCAGCGTAAAAACTTTAGTTGGCCCATCCCAATGCAACATAGTCATGGAGGTCTAATCCTTCACACCTTAACAGTAACCATCATTGTATTGTATAGATGTACTTTAGCTCAAACTGACCTCAGCTTTCTGCCCAGAAAGCACCGGGGGGGTGTATATGGAATCCATCAGTACGTTTGCAGGTCAACAGCAACAAACTCTTCCAGCAGCACATTCCATTCCAGAGAAATGGGTGTCCTACACAACCCCCTATGTTCCTCCCTTTGCAACTCAGCGCCCTCTGCCCTTCCCCACCTCACCATTTCATTGTGCCATTCCTGTAGTGACGGCGGTTTGGCGGTCTTCCACCTCATGGTGATGTTACACTTCTAACATTTCTACTTCATTTGAAAATGTTTATCAATTGTTACGTCCAGAAGACGTTAATCCCTCAAATCAAAATTTTAATTATTATTTTTTTTTTTTTGCAATATAGCTAAACCTAAGTTACCAATACAAGGATTTCCTAAGAATGATTCACTATTTGGTTTGCTATGGGTGAGTTTGGTTTACTTTGGAAGATATGGTTCACACTTGGGAATGTTTTCCCACTTCAGCAGTGCAGCAGCTGGGTGCGCAAAGTGTCGTACCCTTAGTATTATCATTGATAAGCTGTGTGGGGACGATTCACAGCGCTGTTTTGCACGCATTTACTGGCAAAAACGTACACATTAATTATGGGAAGGAGTGCCTCCGCTACTCTTACACTTGCACTTTTAGAAAGTAGGCATTTCTCTGTGTGCCTGTAACCTATCTCCAATATACAGTTCTGGTGGGTGACAATTGCACTTTATGCATTCCCTCTAGACAGCCACAAACACAGGAAGGTGAGGTGTGTCTGCATACTCATCTGTATTCTGATGGCTCTTCTTGAGCAGGAAGGGAGGGAGGAGGTGACACTTGCACCTGAATAGGCAGTATTGTGCTTCCCACACAAAGGGCTGAAGACCCCCTACTGATAGCCTGGAGCCAGGGCTGGGAAGAAAGGTCCTGTGTGCACTTCAAAGACCCTTCTTTGATGCCACCCCCACTTCAAAGGCACAACTGGGTTTAAGTACTGGGGCTCTGACCCTACCAAGAGTGTACACTACTGGACCTGTGAAGACCTCTGCCCGGGGTAAATACTGCTGTCCCACAAGGATTGCCACTCTGCTTGACTGCTGCTCTGGAAGAACAGCTTTTCTGATCTGCTGTGCTGCCCTCTTGATCTCTGCCCTGCTGAAGACAAGAACTGGACCCATCTCACTTGAACCCAGATTGAGTCCAAGGGCTTGCTGGCTCGCCCCCTGTTCTGATGTCTCAGTGCAATCAAAGAGTTCCTTAAACCCTGCAACACACCTTGACTCGGCCATCTGTGAGTCCAAGTGGTAGTGGTGCCAATGCTGTCCTGGGCCCTTGAAAAGTGATTTCTGCTGTGCTGCTCCATCAAAACTAACGCATCAACAACTTTGTGCTGATCAGAACCGACGATTTGTCCTTCAACGCTGATGTGGCTGCCACTCGACAACATTGCTTCGACAAACTGCATGGCTGCATGCTGGCGGACTGCGTGGCTCAACAATGACACGTTGCCTGCATCTTAAAGGGGTTCGTTGACAAAGCCTTCATCAACTGCATGGATTGAAACCAACGCATGGCCTGCATCCATGGGATCAACGACAATGCCTTGCCTCCTCTGCTGCTCGCTTTGAGTCTTCAATGTCGACTCTTGCTCCATCCATGGTACTTTTTCAGTGGGACCTGCGTGAGTCCTGTAGCTGGCATGCCCTCCATCGCAGTTGGCCTAAACTTTGGATTTACCCCATTCTAGCAAAACCCGATGTCCTCAGTTGTTGCTTTATGAATCTAAGCACTATAATTTGATCTAATCTTAAACAATGTATAACTCCAGTTCTACTTATTTGCTTTTTTTAAATTTTGGTCTTGATTTACTCGTAAAAATATAATCTATTTTTCTAACCCTATGTGGAGTATTTTTGTGGTGTTTTCATTGTCTTTCTGTGTGTGCATGTGTAACACAAATACTTTACACATTGTCTCTTTAGATATGCCTGACTGCTTTGTGCCAAGCTACCTGAAGGTGTCCACAGGTTATCCTTTAGTGTGCATCTATCTTATCCTGATTAGAGTGGTGGTTCTTGCATGGACAAGGTGCATACCTCTGCCAACCAGAACCCCTATTTCTAATACTCCACATGTCATGAGAAAAGTTCTGGAGGACAATCTTTTCCAGTACTGCCAGCTTGACTCAGGAACCCCAAAACCACTTTGTCTTTGGACAATTAAAAATTGCTAGATATTTATCCAACAATTGCACACATCTACTTCCTAACTATGGTAAACAATGTCCTCTTACTGTCACAAAAGCCACAAAATAGTAAACATTTGTGCTTTGAACAATAAACGTGCATTAAATTAGAGCACATAAGGAATTATGAGATTTAAAGAGAAGTTCACAATATCTCAACTTTCTCCTTGCTTCTTCATTTATTTATTTGTTAAGAGTTGTGCTGGCTCAGTGCAGAGCCTAGCATTATGATCTAATTATCTGTGCTTAGCTGCGCCTGGGCTGACGGGGGGTTGTGCATTTCTTTTTACCGTCTTCATTGCATACATTACCTCTAAAAGTCTCCAAATTAGTGCACGGACTGCAGACAGCAAAGCTCGGAAACACAGGGCAGTATTTGCCTCTTCCTGTTTTGGAGCTTTTTTGTATGCAAAACATGCACCAACGTAGATGTTTTTGAGTTAAAGTAAGCACTGAAGATGTGAAAAAGAAACACACAGACCACTTTCCTTTGGTGCTGCGCAGTAACCCAAGGCGGGCGTGCTTTCTCTGTTTCCACGTTGTCGGGGGCCTATATAGGGGAAGTCTCACAGTACAGAGCAGCAAGTCACCTTGCTGTGCTAACCTGTGTGACAGGTAAAGGGCAGAAATGCACTGTATTTAAGGCAATATGGTGCATTCCTGTCCTTTCCCTTCCACTGGCGAACTTTGGCAGCCGAGCATCAACGCAGGCATCCTTGCACCATGGTGCAAGGGTGCCTGTGTTGCATGCAGGATTGTTTTTGTGCAGGAAGGAACGCCTTCTTCACAAAAACAATTCTGGGATTCATATTCCTCTTTCTATGTATTCTGCAGAATGCAGCACAACTAGAAAGAGGAAGAAACGAGGAGAAATAGAGATATTTCCCCTTGTTATGCCTTCCCTAGGAAGATGTATGATTTTTGCGCATCCCCAGGTTTACAAGTTCTTGTAAATCTGGAGATGCGTCAAAATCCATGTGCATTTTCTGGAAACACCTTCGCAATGCCCATTAAATGCTCTCACAATGCCCATGGAATTCTTTCCCAGGGCAGAATAATGCAACACAGTAATTTGTACTATGTGGCATTACAAGTGGCTTTGCGTGGCTTAAAAAAGGTGTCTTACAGTTTGCTTCGCTCTTGCACAACGTTGCGTGGTTCGAGAGCGACGCAAACAGCCTCATAAATAGGCCCTGTGTAGTCTAAGGTTTATGCATTAACTGAGAATTTCTGATCTATATGCATGAACTTTAGACATGTCAAAAGCAAAAAAGTAACATGTGTGAAGCTCTGCGCTGAGCCAGCACAACTCTTCATGATATGGCCCTAGAACAACAACACAAGTGTTGATTGTTCAAGACTTCATGGCACAGTCTTCTCAGATAGACATTCCTCAGCAAGCTTCCTCTAAATGTAGACCGCAGTATTAGGCCTCCAGAGAGGCTAAGTGAGCTTTTGAAAAATAGTCCCTATCTCTGTGGGCCAGATGTGAGTGAGAAGTCCTCACAAAAAGTCGAAGGGGCATATTATCAAGCACGGCGTTAAAATTATCGCCGCTTTAGCGGCAGAACTGCCGCTAAAGCGGCGATAATGGGCTTGATAATATGCCGCAGAGAATTCCAATAGAAGCCCATGTCGACACCAGAACATGGGCTTCTATGGGAATTCTCAAGGGCATATTATCAAGCCCATTATCGCCGCTTTAGCGGCAGTTTTCTACTTCTAAAGAGGCAATCATTTTAACCCCGTTTCTTGATAATATGCCCCGAAGTCCTTTGAGCCAAATTATTTGACTATTCGGAATGGGCTAAAAACAGCAGTTGTGGCGCTATAGGGTCATCTGGTGTCCCATTAATGGGCTCTGATCGAGCCTGCCAAAACTTTATCTACTCCCGTCGTTTGGAGCAGGAGGCAGGAACTGTTCAGGTGGAGAAGAATTTAATAATCTCACGAGTTTAGGGTTCACATTGCTGACCGTCTTTGAGGGAGGCGTCTGTGCACAATCTACCCCAGTTTGAACTTAACAGTTGTCCAGAAGCATTCTAGATCTCTGAGGATCGGGTGATATGAAATACTTTCACTGCCAATAAGATGGCCGCTACAGGACACTTTTCAACATATTGATGGCTTCAGGAGACTCGTGAAGGTAGCGACTGGATTAAGGGTCAAACTATCACAAGGAACACAAGTGGAACAGGATAATGTTGTCTTATTGGCATGTATAGGCATTTGGCGAGGACTGCAGGATTCGTTTTTGTACTAGTTTTGTTTCGTGTATGTAAATATAATCTGAATATATCCATGACTAATGAGGGCCTGATCATGCTCACGAAATGTGAAGTGAACGAAGTATTGGGGAAAAATATAGGGGCATATTATCAAGAACGGCGTTAAAAATTATCGCCGGTTTAACGGCAGAAGACTGCCGCTAAAGCGGCGATGAAGGGCTTGATAATACGCCCTTGAGAATTCCAATTGAAGTCCATGTTCTGGTGTGAACATGGGCTTCTGTTGGAATTCTCCAGGGCATATTATCAAGCCCATTATCACCGCTTTAGCGGCAGTTTTAACTGGCGATAATTTTAACGCCATCCTTGATAATATACCCCCAGTATTTTGCCACATGTATTGAAGTAAAGAATTGTAGCCTCTAAACGCTAGGTCGATCCTACGTTTTCTATATTTTATATTCATGGTAACGCTTGTCGAATGCTTAACGAATTTCTGTTCTCATCTGCTGCTTATCCTACAGGCAGGATTAAGAAGACATTTACCTTTCCTCTTGGTGTATATTTGTTCTCTATCACACTGTGGTAAATACCTCTGGCGCAGCATGTTCCTTTAAGAGGTGTGTAAATAACCGAGCTCCAGCTGCTAGTCTGATGATGTGTGAAGCGATGAGTTCATTATCTTTTTATAACCCATTTACCCTCCTGAAGCAGAGGCTCCTTGTTTTTTTATTGCCTATACTTCACATTGCGGTGCTCGGAGCCAAATATAGGCCTATAACAAAAAAAAAAAACATTTTGTGGACTACATTTGCCGAAAATAATCAAAAGATACCCACGTCAGGTAATTGTTTAAAAATGTCCTCAGAGAGTATTTGCATGTGAGAGCATCACCAACAAACTTCGCTGCACTTATCAAAATGACACGGAGAGAAACTATAACCTGAGACCAGGGTGACCAATGCAGCATCCTCACTGGTGACCCCTCTGCACGGAATGTTCCAAATGCTGCTCTTTATGGTTTTGAGCATTGTTGGAGTCCCTGTAGTTTCCCTTTAACCACATGGAGCTGCACTTGCGTTTTCAAACCCCCCTTCAGGATCTGGTTGTCTCATTGTAATGAATACTTCCATCATCCTTAGAGTGGGCTTCAGCTTTCTCTTGATTGGATGACTTCTTTCTCTATTTCGCTTTGCTACTCCTGATTCAATGGCGCCGTTGGTGTTGCTCCGGTGGCGTAACTGAAGTGTGGGACCATACAAGTAAACAGTACGAGTTTTCATGTACACACCCCTTGTTGTATGGGAAAGTTGGAAGAGACCAACTGGATCACATGGGGTAAAGTGAACAAGTATTTGCAATGCAACAGGTCTCGCATTTACGAGAGTTTAAGGTATTGGCATTGTAAATGACTGCATTTTATTTATCTGTTTTGATAATTAACACATAAATAAAAGGCATTGTCATTTACAATGCCAATAGCTCAATCTCTTGTAAATATGAGACCTATTTCATTTAAAAAAAGCAGCCGCCATTGTCCCGGGATGCTTGGAAAGTGAAAGCGTGCATTGCACGCTGCATGTTGCAGGAAAGCATGTCGTGCGTGCAGTAGCAGAAACTCATTAAAGAAAATAGTGCTTACAGACTAAATAAGACGTACCGTGTAACAACCAAACTAAAAGGGCCAGTCCTCATGGGAGGGTACAAATGTAGACAAGGCTGTACTAAGGAGGGACTAACAAGCCGATTAACGAATCAGAAGCCTACATTAACAAAGGACAATGACACAAGCCAATGAAAAATATGGGCGGAGAGTAGGCAGAGCTTCAAGTTCATACTCAAATACAGCATGCCTCGCAGAGAAGCACATGTGCTGCCCAGGCTCAACCTAGAAAGTGGGTCTCTTGTTTAATTCTGTTCATCCTTCCTGCTAGAGCTATTCTCCTTTTTCACATAATTTGTAGTGTAGCCCAGGCTCTAGACGGTTATAAGGGTTCCTTCCCTCCTTCTTTGTACATATTCTAGACTTTATGGCAGAAAATACATTCTCAAAATGACAGACAAACTGTTGTGGGCACTAGGTCAAAGTAATCAACAGTCCAGTTGACTCTGCTAGTGATATGCGTCCATAAAAATGTAATTCAGCACTATATCTAATCTCCAGAGAGAAGAGAACACGTTTTGTGAGAAGATATTAGGCTTTTCGCATAATTCCCTCTATTTTTCCTGCCAAACAGAGCTTGATCTCGGCTATCTGAAGGGCACAATTAAACTGTCTCCTTTGTTGCTATGGGTGTCAACTTGGATTAAACCTTCAACTAGCCTCACTAGAGACATAATTAAGGACTATATAAAAATGTATTTTTAAGAAGACATTCTATGGATCGAATACATCACAGAGCTTTGTCAGACAATGGGAAGGCCAGCACTTTTCATTACTCCTTGGATACTCACCAATATAGATAAATCATGGATTACAAAAGATTTTTATATGATAAACAATTAAGTAAGGAGTCTGCTCAGAAATGTAAACCTTCAGTTCGATCTCAATACATATTAATAACTTCAACCATATAGAGCGTATGTAGCTATTGTAAACGAAGGGACTCTACGACCATATTACGCTTTGACCATTATAAATGTTGTTTTGCAAGTGACTGGTTTAACCCACTCTATCTGTTAATCAGTCCACGTCCTAGCCTTTTGTTACAAATGCCAATGCACTTTATTTTGCTCTGCAAATTTCATTGACGCCCAAGGAGTAAATAACTTGCCCACTTTTTAAGCTGTACAATTTTAATAGATGCAGACTAGCTATATTATTTTTATCACTATAGGATAGTACATTATTATCTTACTATTCAATGTGTCTCCCTTAAAATTAGAGAAAACGTGAATGAGATACATCTCAGGTATGCACCTTATTAGGTGAATTTTATATTGTGTTTTTTCTTTTCTTTTCCACTCATAATGATTGTGATGAACTGTGCTGTATTGATATTTAGGCTATCTCTGTGTTTGTTGTCAAGCACTTATACCATGTTTTTTAGGATTGTTTTAACAATACAGTTTATTGGTTCCTATGCTTTTATTTAACTGATAGAAACATATGAATAAACTGGTTGAAGAATACTTTCGTGTGAATCTATAATAGATTCACATTGAAAAAATCTGCCAATGCACTGCAGGTTAGAGTATCTATGTTTTATTTTTTCTCTAGTAACCAGCCTCCTTTGATACCTACATCATGAACATAAACCTAGGGCAACAACACATACACTTTTTTATTTTTTTATTTTAGTAATTGTTCAACTAAACTATGCGAAGTTTTCAAAATATCACCGATCCTGAATCCCAACATCGATTTAATTAGAATGCAAGTGAAAAGTAGCCTGTGTTGGTCATCTGACGATTCAAGTGCCTAGTCGGGAGTCTTCAAGCCCCGATATTGTCTCTCTGGATACCCCAGGAGGTTGAAAAGGGGGTCATTGCTGAAAATATTTGAGAGTTATCTATCTGTTGTTGTTTCACGTGAAACTGTCTTTATTTGATGTCCAACGCTGGGCATAAGCACATGAATGAACATTCACATGCAGCCCGAGGGGCATCTTTCAACACTCTTCTCTGCTGTTAAAAGCACTTGAATGTGTCTTCACGCGTGTCAAGATCTACATTCACAAGAACACAGATGTGCGTTCACAAGAACGAATACATGCATTCACAAGTACTCAGACGTGCGTTCACAGGTGTTCAGCTCTGCGTTCACAAGGCTCAAATTTACATCTACAGGCTTCCCAAATACTTTGGGCCCGATTCACAGAACTAACTTAAGACAAAATCCTAAACTTACTACTTTTGGTATTCACAGAAGTTAGGATTTTGTCTTAAGTTTGTCTTAAGACAAACTTAAGACAGACTTAAGACAGACTTAAGACAGACTTAAGACAAAATACTAACTTCTGTGAATACCAAAAGTAGTAAGTTTAGGATTTTGTCTTAAGTTAGTTCCTGCCCTCTGTATGCTGATCACAATGAAACAGTCTGCATTATAAGAATTCAGCGGTGCCTTCAAAAACCTTCAGAACTAATACCCACCCAGATGGCCACTCACAAGTACTCAGGTTTGCATCTGAAACTGCAAAGCTCTCCGTTAAAAGGTGTGTGGGTGTATTATCACCTGCCTCTCACATGCCTTTCTTCTTCTGCTCAGCCAAGCTTCTGGGGTCATGCGCCCAGATTTACTAAGGATTGTGCAAGCACTTGTGCGTCGAGGTACAATTAACGCTGCATTTGAAGGCCTTTTTAATGATCAGTAAATCGGCCAAAGCTTTTTGTCGCCTCGTGCCAGAGAGCGCCCATGCAAAACCATAGTAAATAACTCAGTTGGGATGTTGCTGTGTCACTGTGTAGCTCGGTTGGCATTTAGTGTTAATGAGTTACATAGGACGAATGCTGCTCCAGGGGGCCATCCTACTATTGCCTTCATTATGAGCAGGGCGACTGGAATTATGCGGCAGCGGAGCAAAAAACATGCATCAGGTTTGACTAAATTATGCGGCAAGAAAAGGCAAAAACATCTAAATTACAACCAGCGCCACTGGAATTATGTAATTCTGTAAATGCAGCATTTTCTGTATAATTATTGATTTACCACATTGACAAATTGTCAAGTTAGCAGATAGGGTGGGGGGGCATCTGCTAACTTGAACATTTCAACAAAAAAATAATTGTAGCTCGCACAGATGAAGCGTTTCCTAAATAAACGAGAATACTTAGACGCTCTGCGGAGGTCAGTCGGTTACGTTTTGATTGCTGATCGCCATATTACTGGTCAAACTGATACTAATGCTGTAAAGCCTTTGCTTAGAAACTAATAATGTGCATTAAAATGATAAAATAGATAAATGATACTTCTATGGAAAGTGCCACATTATTTCTCATGTTTGCCTTTTCCTGCTGTGTAATTTAGTCAGTTTGCTGCATAATTTCGTCGTCCTTTGCCACATAACTTCAGTGGCCCTGCTTTTAAATTCACTTCTACAATAAACCTACGACCTGTGTATCTACATGATATGGCTGCCTGACTCCTGCTATTCACGGGAATATCTCCAATTTGAACAAAACGCTTTCACAAATTCTTGCCTCTGTGTTCACAAGCGCACAGAAGTGCATTCACAAGCGCTCAAAAGCCAACTTCGGGGCTCCCTGCTTTATCCTTCATTTGCTAACGGATCACACGGATTGATCCCGGCTGAGGTTTTCAAAGACATTTCTTGCAAGCAGACTGTTTTCACAAGAGTTCCCACCAGGGCGAGAGATGCCGTGTCTGGATGGAGATTAATGCTATTAGCGTAATCACGAAGTGACCTCGCTCTCAAAGTGGTGCCTGGCGATTAATGAATGCACCTTTCTACGGACTGCAAGGTATGTGAAAGAAAACAATGGGGTCTCTAAAGCTCACCTTGAGATTTGTGCACCAGGCCCCTTCTATCCGTGCATCATTATATGCACCGGTACTCGGGGTAAAATGGGGGGCTTGTGCAGCCCCGCCCCCTACAGGGACATTTAAACCGGGCCTTTAAATTTAGCCAGTGAACAGAAACTGACTGGGATACTGTGGACGAGCTGCTCCCCATGGCTACTGGAGGCCGAGGTGGGCATTACTTGTAAGTGAAAACAAGCATTTGTAATGCAGTAGGACTCGCATTTACACAAAACCTATTGCATTGCATACGGGAGTGCGGCCAGGCGGGTGCAGGGAGGCGAGAAATCACAGACAGCAGAAGGGGAGGCAGCACAGAACCTTATTAAAATAAATAGTGCTCATTATCTAAAAAACACACACTGTGCAACACTTGAAGTACAGAGGCCAGTAGCCATGGAAGGATACAAATGACGACACGGCGGTCATAAGGAGAGACTAACAAACCTATAGACCAATCAGAAGGCAGCATTTAGGTATGACAAAGACACAATCCAGTGAAAAAGATGGGCGGGGGAGTGGGCGGGGCTTCTCTTTCATACTCAACTACCCCAGATCAACCCTAGAGCAGCGCTTGAGCGCTGGTTCAGGGCTCAGCCTAAAAATGGTGGGACTGCCAGTCGTGCTAAGGGAGATAAGATTGAGGACCTGCCAAAGCAAGTCACCACGCAACTCACACTAAGACTGTGTCGTTACTGTGAGCTGGGCCTCAGAACATCGTGTGCCTCTGGGTATGAGGACAGCGCCTCATCATTGGCAACGACACAACACTGGCGATGAGCGTGGTCCACATTTCACCCCAGCGTGCCTCAAGCGGTTGTTTGCTGCACACGCCCGACTCATCGACCCCACGCAGCGCCTGCTCGCAGTGTTCGGAGCCCACCCAACCTGTACTCGCTGAAGACTGCATACTACTGGCGTCCCTGTGTGCCTCCTACCGCCTGCATTCGCTCCCTTACCTCTGTGGAGGATGACTCGTCATCTGACCGGGCCTGGGGTGGCCCTGCTCACTTGACAGACAACATCCCTGCCATCTTTCTGCTGCTGAAGCAGTCAGCTGTGTGCCTCTTCGCAGGGTAAAGGCACCCCCTGCCAGCTGTACTGCCTCAATGCACTCGCGGCCCACAGCTTCAGACGCGCGTCACACTGAGTTTATTTTCATTCAACCAGCATAAGCAAATTGAAAGAGACTCTACATTGTTCAAAAGTCAAGCTGCAAAGCTACTGCTAATATGCACTGTGTCCCAACTGGATCTATTCTCCAGCTTCAAAGACAGCATCAGGTCCTCAACAATATACAATCCTGAAACAAAACCACCTTAGTGAGGAGGGTCCTGACACCCTGTGAACCATGGCTTGCATACCACCCATACAGACATTCAACATTTAAGGCGTCCCATCACACCACCATGCCACAAGCGGCTGTGTGCTGTGGACACCCGACTCATTGACATGTGGCGTCTGCTCGCACTGTTCGGAGTCTACTTGACCTGCGCTCGCTGAAGACCGCATATTACTGGCATCCCAGTGTTCCTCCTCCCGCCTGCATTCACCAGGCCTGGGCATAGAGTGCAGTGCGAACTGCAGTTTGTGCTGGTATTCCTGCAGCTTGGGTAGAAACTCTACCCGAAAAGCAGCTCGCACTCGCTATCTTACCGTTCGCTCTTGCGAACTTACCGTTCGTGATCGCGAGCGGGGAAATAACTCAGCTGCACATCGCGAAGAGTAGTTTTCTGCACTCCGCGAGCTCCCGGAGTGTGGAGTGCAGAAAACTCCGCAAACTCTGCCAACGGAGCGAAGTTCACCGCCCAGGCCTAGCATTCACTCCCTTACCCCTGTGGAGGACTACTCGTCGACTGGCCGGGCCTGGGGTGGTCGCACTCCTCGGCGTATAATGTCCCCACTGTCTTTCTGCTGTTGATGCTGTCAGCTGTGTGCCTCCTCGCAGGGTAAGAGCGCCCCCTGCCAGCTGTACTCCCGCAGCCTCAGACGCACGTCCTGCGGCCGGCTGCCCTGCTGCCAGCTGTCCTACCCGTTCACTGACTATCTCCCTCTCACACGTGCACGTCTGCGCTGTGCTACAGGACCTCCCTGCAGCCATGCCTTCTCTATTTTGGCATGCTACGGAAGAGTCACACCTCAAGCAAGGAGAAATAGGGCGAAAGTTACAATAGTTCATTTGAAACAAATACAAAAAATGAAAAACAACAGCGCTCATCCCACAATAACGCAGCTCACTGAGTTTATTTACATTCAACCTGCATAAGCTAATTGAAAGAGACTGTACATTGTTCAAACCTCAAGCTGCAAAGCCACTGCTAATATACACAGTGTCCCTATCTGGTGATATTCTCCAGCTTCTATGGATCGAATACATCACAGAGCTTTGTCAGACAATGGGAAGGCCAGCACTTTTCATTACTCCTTGGATACTCACCAATATAGATAAATCATGGATTACAAAAGATTTTTATATGATAAACAATTAAGTAAGGAGTCTGCTCAGAAATGTAAACCTTTGGTTAGATCTCAATACATATTAATAACTTCAAGCATATGGAGCGTATGTATCTATTGTAAACGAAG
The DNA here is from genome assembly GCF_964204655.1 of Triturus cristatus. Taxonomy (NCBI): domain Eukaryota; kingdom Metazoa; phylum Chordata; class Amphibia; order Caudata; family Salamandridae; genus Triturus; species Triturus cristatus. Next base: position 1,149,726,104 of record NC_140583.1, on the reverse strand, counting down.
GGACTCTACGACCATATTACGCTTTGACCATTAATAAATGTTGTTTTGCAAGTGACTGGTTTAACCCACTCTATCTGTTAATCAGTCCACGTCCTAGCCTTTTGTTACAAATGCCAATGCACTTTATTTTGCTCTGCAAATTTCATTGACGCCCAAGGAGTAAATAACTTGCCCCACTTTTTAAGCTGTACAATTTTAATAGATGCAGAATAGCTATATTATATTTATCACTATAGGATAGTACATTATTATCTTACTATTCAATGTGTCTCCCTTAAAATTAGAGAAAACATGAATGAGATATATCTCAGGTATGCACCTTATTAGGTGAATTTTATATTGTGTTTTTTCTTTTCTTTTCCACTCATAATGATTGTGATGAACTGTGCTGTATTGATATTTAGGCTATCTCTGTGTTTGTTGTCAAGCACTTATACCATGTTTTTTAGGATTGTTTTAACAATACAGTTTATTGGTTCCTATGCTTTTATTTAACTGATAGAAACATATGAATAAACTGGTTGAAGAATACTTTTGTGTGAATCTATAATAGATTCACATTGAAAAAATCTGCCAATGCACTGCAGGTAAGAGTATCTATGTTTTATTTTTTCTCTAGTAACCAGCCTCCTTTGATACCTACATCATGAACATAAACCTAGGGCAAGAACACATATACACTTTTTTATTTTTTTATTTTAGTAATTGTTCAACTAAACTATGCTAAGTTTTCAAAATATCCCCGATCCTGAATCCCAACATCGATTTAATTAGAATGCAAGTGAAAAGTAGCCTGTGTTGGTCATCTGACGATTCAAGAGCCTAGTCGGGAGTCTTCAAGCCCCGATATTGTCTCTCTGGATACCCCAGGAGGTTGAAAAGGGGGTCATTGCTGAAAATATTTGAGAGTTATCTATCTGTTGTTGTTTCACGTGAAACTGTCTTTATTTGATGTCCAACGCTGGGCATAAGCACATGAATGAACATTCACATGCAGCCCGAGGGGCATCTTTCAACACTCTTCTCTGCTGTTAAAAGCACTTGAATGTGTCTTCACGCGTGTCAAGATCTACATTCACAAGAACACAGATGTGCGTTCACAAGAACTATACATGCATTCACAAGTACTCAGACGTGCGTTCACAGGTGTTCAGCTCTGCGTTCACAAGGCTCAAATTTACATCTACAGGCTTCCCAAATACTTTGGGCCCGATTCACAGAACTAACTTAAGACAAAATCCTAAACTTACTACTTTTGGTATTCACAGAAGTTAGGATTTTGTCTTAAGTTTGTCTTAAGACAAACTTAAGACAGACTTAAGACAGACTTAAGACAGACTTAAGACAAAATACTAACTTCTGTGAATACCAAAAGTAGTAAGTTTAGGATTTTGTCTTAAGTTAGTTCCTGCCCTCTGTATGCTGATCACAATGAAACAGTCTGCATTATAAGAATTCAGCGGTGCCTTCAAAAACCTTCAGAACTAATACCCACCCAGATGGCCACTCACAAGTACTCAGGTTTGCATCTGAAACTGCAAAGCTCTCCGTTAAAAGGTGTGTGGGTGTATTATCACCTGCCTCTCCCATGCCTTTCTTCTTCTGCTCAGCCAAGCTTCTGAGGTCATGCGCCCAGATTTACTAAGGATTGTGAAAGCACTTGTGCGCCGAGGTACAATTAACGCTGCATTTGAAGGGCTTTTTAATGATCAGTAAATCGGCCAAAGCTTTTTGTCGCCTCTGCCAGAGAGCGCCCATGCAAAACCATAGTAAATAATCAGTTGGGATGTTGCTGTGTCACTGTGTAGCTCGGTTGGCATTTAGTGTTAATGAGTTACATAGGGCGAATGCTGCTCAAGGCGGGCCATCCTATTATTGCCTTCATTATGAGCAGGGCCACTGGAATTATGCGGCAGCGGAGCAAAAAACATGCATCAGGTTTGACTAAATTATGCGGCAAGAAAAGGCAAAAACATCTAAGTTACAACCAGCGCCACTGGAATTATGTAATTCTGTAAATGCAGCATTTTCCGTATAATTATTGATTTACCACATTGACAAATGGGGGGCATCGGCTAACTTGAACATTTCAACAAAAAAAGAATTGTAGCTCGCACAGATGAAGCGTTTCCTAAATATACGAGAATACTTAGACGCTCTGCGGAGGTCAGTGGGTTACGTTTTGATTGCTGATCGCCATATTACTGGTCAAACTGATACTAATGCTGTAAAGCCTTTGCTTAGAAACTAATAATGTGCATTAAAATGATAAAATAGATAAATGATACTTCTATGGAAAGTGCCACATTATTTCTCATGTTTGCCTTTTCCTGCTGTGTAATTTAGTCAGTTTGCTGCATAATTTCGTCGTCCTTTGCCACATAACTTCAGTGGCCCTGCTTTTAAATTCACTTCTACAATAAACCTACGACCTGTGTATCTACATGATTTGGCTGCCTGACTCCTGCTATTCACGGGAAAATCTCCAATTTGAACAAAACGCTTTCACAAATTCTTGCCTCTGTGTTCACAAGCGCGCAGAAGTGCATTCACAAGCGCTCAAAAGCCGACTTCGGGGCTCCCTGCTTTATCCTTCATTTGCCAACGGATCACACGGATTGATCGATCCCGACTGAGGGTTTCAAAAACATTTCTTGCAAGCAGACTGTTTTCACAAGAGTTCACACCAGGGCGAGAGATGCCGTGTCTGGATGGAGATTAATGCTATTAGCGTAATCACGAAGTGACCTCGCTCTCAGATTGGTGCCTGGCGATTAATGAATGCTCCTTTCTACGGACTGCAAGGTATGTGAAAGAAAACAATGGGGTCTGTAAAGCTCACCTTGAGATGTGTGCACCAGGCCCCTTCTATCCCTGCATCATTATATGCACCAGTACTCGGGGTAAAATGGGGGACTTGTGCAGCCCCGCCCCCTACAGGGACATTTAAACCGGGCCTTTAAATTTAGCCAGTGAACAGAAACTGACTGGGGAGCCGCATCGCTGGTGAAAGCAGCGGGATCAGGACCAGGACTACGGTGCCCAGGGGGCTTGGCGGCACACACCTGCAGCAGATTGCACCATTGACGGATAAAAGTCCACCCTCATTTCCGCGGCGCGGACGCGCGCCGGGCAAAGCCCGGGCAAAGGGCGGACCCGTTTGAGCCCGTCAGAGGCCGATCGAGGACGGGACGGGGCTCCTGTCTTTACCCTTCAGACCAGGTTAGTTACTTTATACATGCCCCCTCACAACCATTACCTGTACTATACATCAGTGTAGTAAAGGACGTACGTTTGTCATAAAACCCGGTCGCATAATGACTTCAGCCATTGACAGAGGTCGGAAATCCATAGTGGGAACTTTAGACCAATTCTTGGTTAGAGTCTCGTCCATACTGGAAAAGGAAATCGTCCAAACTGAGAAAAGATTGTCTCTGGGATCCCAAGCAGATAAACGTTCTTCCTTGGGCCAATTGGCCTATGCTCATTCCCTGCCTCACAACAAAACACTGCGACCTGACCACGATGTAATCGTGGTGGCAAGCGAGGAAGCAAACAGCTCTTCCCTTCACGAAGGGCCTTCCCTCTGCCTCCCTGAATCTGAAGGATTTAATCTTAGCTCCAGGACAAGAGCGGGACAAACAAACCTCATTCAAACTGATGGTGCGACACAGAGTGTCAAGACACGTTCCGCCACGAACGCCAAGGGGAAATTACTACCCATAAATAATAGGGGGAACACGATGAATCAGAAGTTAAAAAGGAAACGCGGGGAATCGGCAGTCGGAGGGAATAAAAATGCAAAGACAAGGCGTATTATCCCTGAAAAAGCCTGTGAGATGATTCCTGACACTATTGAAAATTTCACCCATGGCCCTGGAGACGGAGGAACTATATTACCACTCTTGATTCCACCTAAAGAGATGTCACAGGAACTAGGAGATGACTTTTGGGGAAAGATAGAATCTATCTTTTACAAAACATGTCTTCCAATATATGATAGATTGGACGCAATAGAAAATAGATTGGTTTGCCTGGAGTTGTCACATGCATCTGCTCAGTCTCGCCAAATAAATGCTAATAATTGTCAGGCGCCCGTTATATCGTCTGCCATGCTGCTTGATAATTGTATCACATCTGTTAATGCTGCTTCAAGCCCCACTCCCACTGTAATTAAATCCAACTTACCAATACTAGGGCATGAATCCCAGGATGTAAAAAAGAATACTGTATGTAACACAGCAAGCGTAGGGAGGGTACCAGCTAATGGAAGCCCAGTAGCTATGCCAGTGGGGAGGGAAGCACCGAGTACTCTAGTAGTAAGAAAACCCTTAAGCATACATCTCCCCCCAGAGTCTACACCCTATGTGGTGATACTGGTAGGGGTCAAACCTCTGGGTCCAGGAAAAAGAGAGGATTATAGGGATCTGAAGAATAAGTGCGTTTTTTGGCTTAACCAAAATCCCCCCTTACCCCAGTACGTTTCAGCTGAAATTTTATTCGCTAGGCGAGTTGAGTGGGTAGGTCCCAAGAGTAAAACAATAGAGGGCGACTGTATAATAATTAATTTCAGGGATAAGAAGGCAGTGGAACATATCTGTAACTGGCAGAAGGTAAACTCGTGTACCCCTATTCTCTCCTTGTCCCTATCCTTTTTTTATTGGGAACAAAAACAGCCTGCCCTAGATGATCGTGATTATAGAGGTTCTGATATTTTTGCTAGGAACAACAGAGGAACTGAAGTACAGTATGGGTCAGCTAGGACCTCTGGGTTGGAAGATTGTGATTGACGGCGAGCTAACTTTGATGATAGGAATATAACATCCAAACCAACTAAAACCTTCCACGAGAAAGGGGAAGATCATTTTAACATAATTGAGGCCGACAGATCGGGTAATGAACCAAATCCGTTAGTTGGATTAAAAAGAATCGAGCCGAATCAGATAGAAATGGAAAACCCATCTATCCCGGGAAAAGAGGCTTAGCACTAAACCTAACATGGGCACTATTATTACTATTAAGGATAATCTGGTCCATCCAGAGGGGGATAGCTTGTGTCCTTCACTATGGAGTCTAGATACCACTAAGGGGAAAAATAGAGAAAAAGGCCCGTTGTCCATAATATCTTGGAACATTGCAGGTCTAGGCCCTAAAATTGCCTATCCTGAATGGATGGGATTTATATCAAAATATGATGTATGTCTCTTTCAAGAGACTTGGTCAATAGATCCTGTATTTTGTAACGGTTTCCTCAACTTTCATGTCCCAGCATTAAAAAGTATAAGAGGCCGCCCGTCTGGTGGTTTAACTATATGGTTTAGGCAGGACCTGGGGTGTCAAGTAAATCAAGGTCTGAGAACCAGTGAAGATATATTATCAGTAAGGATTGCCTCTAAGTCTGGGATCAAATTGGAAATGTTTAATGTGTATGCACAAGGCCTGCCGGGGGGTAAAAAGTCTCCAGTCGTAAAGGAATTGGAAGACATACTTGACTCCCTGCCTTTGAATATTTTGCCCCTAGTAGCAGGCGATTTTAACACCTCCTTTGAGCCTTTGGGCCATGACATATCACAGTTTACAGCTGAGGAAGACGCCAGTTGGGGAATTCCAGCCCTCGACATTGCCCCCATGAAAAGGTGGACAGAGGCAGCAATACAGCTAAAAGGATTGTGCATAGGTAACCATCTGAGGGCAGCTAATGGTAGAAGTCTGTCAGATAAACTCGGAATGAATAACTTTGATAATGGCCGTAGGGCGAGCCGAATAGATTATTTGCTCGTCCACGTGAAGCTTTGGCCTTATCTTAGTGATATGAAGGTCATTATTCGAACCGAGAGCGACCACCACCCACTAGCCTCCCTATTTGATCTGTCCCTCTCTGATAATCTACCATCCAGCAAGGTAATCTTGAGCCCGAACAATCCGTGTCTAATAACATGCGCTACCTAAAATGGGACAGGATTGTAGAAGACCCAAAAATAAAATCAGCTATGAATGAAGAAGTAATTGGTGCACTACAAGCACCGGGGAGTGATCTAGAGGGCGGGAGCTCCTGTCAAATTGTGGTGGAAGTCCATAACAGGCTTTTTGAGGGTTTGAGGAAATATTTTGTTAAACCTACCTCAAAAAGAACCCCAAAACACCACAAGAAAGAGGGATGGTACAATCTCGATTGCAGGAAAGCCCGGGCCAAACTTGGCAGTGTTCTTAAGATGAAAGACATAAATTTGGTAAGAAATGCCAGGTTAGATTACAAGAAGACATTAAAGGAGGCAAAGGAAACGTGGGACAATGAGATGTGGAAGGATCTTCTTGATGCCTGTAGGTGCAAGAATAGCAAGCAATTTTGGGACATATACAAATGGGACAGGGGCGGCATACCAGAACGCCCACAGAATAATGTGGCCCGGAATGAGTGGGTAGATTACTTTAAACCCCAGTATGCCGCACCCTGCGAAGAAAATTCACGTGATACTTTGACCCATGTCTACTACGATAAGGCAATATTTTCATTATCAGATGTCGGAAGGGCCTTAGACAAAGTGACAAGGGGCAAAGCACCTGGCATGGACGGAATTCCAGCAGATTTGTTTATTGGTGATAGACACCTCTGGTGTAAATACATAATGCGTCTTGCCAATGCTATTGCCCAGGGAACGGAAATCCCCTCCTCGTGGAAGGGAGCAGAAATTGTTCCGGTCTTCAAAAAGGGGGATAAGTCTGTCGCGGGTAATTATAGGCCAATTAGCTTGATAGATGCGATTCAGAAGATTATTGGTCGAATGTTCCTACACGAGATGCTGACATGGATAGAAGATCAGGAAATTCTAAGTCCTATGCAGGCTGGATTCCGACACCGGACAAGTACAATCGACCAAGTCCTCCGTTTTGTTATTTTATATTGGAAGACGGTGGTCTTAGGAAAGGGTGCCCTATATGCTGTATTTGTGGACTTAAAAGCGGCCTTCGACCTGGTCCCCCGTAGCAAGCTATGGCAGGTCCTGAGTGAACTTGGAATTGCACCCAAACTCCTTTCCGTGGTTATCCGCCTACATGAGGGAAATGGCGCTCGGGTGCGTTGGGGGGGGTGTGGGAGAGGTGACGGAGGAATTCCCGGTGGGCAGGGGCGTGTGGCAGGGTTGCGTTTTGGCGCCGACCCAGTTCTTGCTCTTTGTCAACGGGGTGGCGGACTTCCTCTCGCTGACCCCCACCGACGCGCCGGTACTCGCAGGATCACGTATCCCCATCCTCATGTTCGCGGATGATACGCTGATTATTTCCAAGACCCCAAGTGGTCTACAGAAGGCACTTGGGTGCTTCGAAGAGTTCTGTAAAGTGAGGGGCTTGGAAGTTAACACTGGAAAAACAAAGTTTATGTCATTTAATGCTCATAAATCTTATAAGGGAAGGATTTATATGAACAATCTACCCTTGGAGGAGGTTTCTTCATTTACATACTTGGGCATTACATTGCAGAAAGATATGCACTGGGGTTGCCAATTAGATCGTGCTGCATTAATACACAAACAAAAAGCAGGCGTTCTACTTTCTAGATTTAAAACCTCATTCACAAAACCAATCTCACCAGTATTAGAGATCTATGGGACGATGGTTTTGAGTTCATGCCTATATGGGGCTGAGCTCTGGGGTTTTGGCAATTTGAACAGCCTGATGGTGCTTGAAAATGCGTTTTTACGCAAGATTACAAAACTTCCTTCAAGCACACCATTGCGACCCCTATTATTGGACCTTGGCAAAAAGCCACTAGAATACCTTGTGAAGCTCCGCCCAATACTATACTGGCGCCGGTTTTGGTCCACAGGAGAACTTTGTCGCGTTTCTCTGGGGTTCCGTTGAGTCGAGTGAAGCACAAGGGGTCCACCTCCCGACGTCCCCGGCTCTGAATATGTGAATACAGAGTACCAGGGCAATCAGGCGAGGGAAAGGGATTTAGGATGGGAACAGCGGGGATTGGGATACCTGTAACATAACAAAATCATAACACACATCACAGTAAACATAAGGCATCCTACTCTCATTCGGTCTCACTAGGTATGCCTCATCAATGTGTCAACTCAAAACATACTCAGGCAACAATAACCATGCCTTCATAAACAATGCGTTCCCCTGAAGGGTCACTCCCCCTCCAACCAGATACTACAGGTAGGAGACAGTGCTATGTGAAAGCCCCCGTATGTTCCCTTTAAAGTATATGAGAATTGCTAGTGTTCTCTCTAGAAATAGACCTAGACCTACGCTACTCTACAGGTTCCAGAGAATATGTTCTTACGGAATAGCGCCGAGTGCGTTGGGAGCACTGTCACAGTCACGCTCTCTCCCCCGTACTCTACACTCGTGGCTTCTTCCTACCACCAAACTAGTGTCCCGCACAGTGCAGCCTTTCGTCCTTGGAGAGCTACCTGAACGTCTTTGTTCTGGCTGTAGTACCGGTGGTTACCCCGCTCCAGTCCACCAACGGAGTAGGAAGCGTCCGCTTCTACTTCCTCTTCGGTCCGGGGCCAGGACAAAGGGCACGCTTCGCTCAGCGTCCCGCGAGTGCGGAGTGCTTCTCTATCCCGCTCTGTCACTCCCAGAACCGGCAAACACAGTGACGCTTACGTCAGCGTCCCGCGACCTCAGTCTTTGGCAATCAATTAACTCTGGCCTCTCGTACCCCCCGACGAATCCTGGGTACAGCGGGGCACGCAGGGTTATCTCTCTCGCTCTACGAGCTCCGGCGTTTCTTCGCTTCCGCTTTCAGTCTCCACCAAAGCGAATCCAATTAGGCAGTATTACACGCACCGGTGGGGTCTCGGCGCCCGTACTTAACAACAGTGGCCACACCTCCTTCCCGCCGAGATTCCTGGGAGTTGTGGTCCGACTGTATCTTCGGTAGGCGCCTGGGCTCAGCGACTGACAGTATGCCCCCCGCCCAAGCGCCTCCTAGAACCAGGCTTGGCCGGGAAACGGGCGTGATATACGCGCACCGCAGCAGGAGCATGCACTTCCGAGGAGGGAACCCAGGAATCTTCTTCAGCAGTGTACCCCTTCCAAGCAATGAGGTACCACAGACGACCCCTCCGAAACCGTGAATCCAACACCTTCCGAACTTCGTATTCCTCCCGTCCCTCCCTGATCACCGGTGGTGGGGCCACCCTCCTAGCCCCCAGCGCCGGTTTCAGTAGGCTGCAGTGGAACACCGGATGGATTCGCAAAGAGGCCGGTAAGGCCAACCTGTACGCCACGGCTCCCACTCGCCTCACCACGGAATACGGACCAATGAATCGAGGATGGAAGATGCTGCGTAACTTAAAACGGAGATATTTCGTGGACAGCCACACTCGGTCGCCCGGTTGATACAAGGGTCCGTCTTGTCTATGGCGATCCGCCCAGGTCTTGTACAAGCTCTTGGCCCTCTCTAGGTTTGTTTTCAGACGGCGGTGTACGTCCCCCAAGGCCATCAACTGAGCCTCAAGAGCTGGCTGATTGCTTGCTTCCGCTGGGAATGATAAAGGGAGCGTCTTGGCATGATAACCGTAGTTAGCCCGAAAAGGGGATTCCTTGATGGAGCTGTGCCACGCGTTGTTGTATGAGATCTCGGCCAACCATAGAAGAGACACCCACGACGTACTTGCCTCTTTCACATAGCAACGGAGGTACGCCTTGAGCGTTTGATTAAGACGTTCGGTCTGGCCATCTGTCTGTGGGTGGAAGCTGGTGGACGTGGCCACCTCCACTTGCAAGGCTTTACACCAAGATTTCCAAAATCGGGCAACAAACGGCGGGCCTCTGTCCGATACTATCACCCCGGGAAAGCCATGCAGGCGCACCACATGAGACAACAACAGCTGGGCTGTTTGACAGGCGGAGGGTAGGTTCTTACACGGGACGAAATGACCCATTTTGGTGAGACTGTCCACTACTACCATGATCGCATCACAACCCTGGTCTAGAGGTAGGCCCACCACAAAGTCCATGCTTATGTTTTGCCAGGGCCCAGCGGGAGTCGGCAGTGGGACCAACTTGCCTTTAGCCTTCGAATGTTCTCCTTTTGCCCGAGCGCAGACTTCGCACTGCTGGATCCATCGACGGATATCCTTGTCCATGGATGTCAACCAAAAGTGTCTTCGCATAAGGTGCAGTGTTTTGGTACGGCCGGGGTGCCCGGCTATCAGCGACTCATGGCACCATACGAAAACCTGGCGTTGCAGTTCCTCCAAAGGCACGAACAGTCGATCTCGATAAAAGGGTAACCCCTCTTTTATGTGCCTGTCCGCCTCCTGCTCCTCCCATTGAAGCCATTGTACCAATGTGCGGTGCTGTCTGATGGAGTTCAAAAACGTGTCGGCCCGAACTACACAGATCACCTTCTCCGGGGGAATGAGGGCCTTGATCACCTCTGGACGATGTTCCTGTCCGCCCTCTTGGCGCGATAGCGAATCCGCTTTCCGATTCTCTGACCCTGGTCGATACGTAATGACGAAGTCAAAGCCTGCAAAAAACAGCATCCAACGCATTTGCCGTTGCATGAGATGCCGAGCTGTTTTCAGGTACTGCAAATTTCTGTGATCGGTATACACCGTTACTGTGTGTTTAGCCCCCCACAGGTAGTGCCTCCATTCCTGGAACGCCTTTCTGATGGCCAGTAGTTCCTTTTCGGCGATCGTGTAGTTTGCTTCGGCTGCTGTTAATTTCCGGGACAGGAAGGCTACTGGATGTAATTGTCCTGTCAGAGCCTCTCTCTGTGAAAGCACGGCCCCCACTGCTATGTCCGAAGCGTCTGCTTCCACCACGAAAGGTACATCAGATTGTGGATGTTGCAGGATGGGTGCGGTGGTAAAGGCCTGTTGCAACTCGCGGAACGCCTGCATGGCCTCCGGGGTCCAGGAAAATGGGTGACCTTTGCGTAGCAAACGAGTGAGAGGCGAGACAAGCTGAGAGAAGTGAGAGATGAACTTTCTATAATAATTAGAAAAGCCCAGGAAACACTGCACATCTCTCACAGTTTTTGGTATGGGCCACTCCTGTACTGCTGCCACTTTTCGTTCAGCCATGCTCAACCCGGAGGGACTCAGGACCACCCCCAGGAATTCCACCCGTTCTACGTGAAATTCGCACTTGCTCAACTTGCAAAACAAATTGTTCTCTCCTAGTTTGTGTAGAACTTGTGAGACGTGCGTGATGTGTTCTCTGGGATCTGTGGAATATATCAGTATATCATCGATATACACCACAACCGTTTTATCAATGAGCTCCTTGAGGACGTCATCGAGGAAGAATTGGAATGCTGCCGGGGCGTTGCACAGCCCAAAGGCCATTACCCTGTACTCAAACAGCCCGTACCGCGTCTTAAAGGCCTTCTTCCACTCATCCCCCTCCCTTACCCGGACCAGGTGATACGCCCCTCTCAAATCCAATCGGGAGTATATGGTCGCCTCCTTCACCTGATCCAGCAAGACCGGGATGAGAGGAAGAGGGTAGCGGTTGCGAACGGTATTTCTATTCAATACTCTATAGTCGATGCACGTTCTCAAGTCACCATTGGCTTTCTTGATAAAGAAAAGTGGTGAAGCTGCCGGAGAACGGGAAGGCCTGATGAACCCTATCTCAACATAGTGTTCTAAATATTTTCGCAGATGTTCGGTCTCTGGGTCAGACAAGGCGTAGACTCGACAAGACGGCAAGACAGCCCCTGGGATTAAGTCTATTTGGCAGTCATACATGCGGTGTGGTGGCAAGATTTCTGCTTTACTTTCGCTAAACACCTTCCGGTACTTGTCGTAGGCTGCTGGGAGGATCGTCTCTTTCTCTGCTGCGGTACTGAGGTGATATCCCTGAGTGAGGGCCAGAAGGTGAGTTCGATGAGCGTTGACACACGCCTCTTTACAGTACTCTGTGTCAAACTCCACCATTTTCTGCTTCCAATTGATCGAGGGGTTATGGGTTGTCAACCAAGGCATGCCGAGGATCACTTCATATTGCGGAGCCTCAATAATATTCAAAGCCACCTGTTCTACATGGTCCCACAAGGGTCCGGGTTTGGTCAAGGTTAGAGATTCTGTTACTTCGGTGATGGGTCCTGATTTAAGAGGCTTCCCATCCACCGCCCAGACTATCTCGGGATTTGTTCTCGGGATGCGCCTTAACCCAAGCCGCTGGACTAACCCACTATCAACAAAATTGCCGGTGGCATCGGAGTCAATCATCACTCCTATCTCGTGCTCCCTAGTCCCCACCGTTACTCGCATTGTCAATACGACGTGTGATCCGGAGGCAACCGACTCTACGACTGCTAAAGAAGGTAACTGCAAGACCCGAGGCGCGGGCTCCTTATCCGGTGGGTCTGAGGCCCGCTCTTCGGAGGGCGACGCCTGTACTGTGACTACTGCTACTTTCTTCGTACCTGCATACCCCCCTTTCTTGGGTTTGACGGGACATTCACGAACATAATGACCTTTCTTGCCGCAATACATGCAGAGACCGGCGAGTCGGCGATTTTCTCTCTCGACCCGTGATAACGGGGCTCTGATCGCACCCACCTCCATAGGTTCTGCCTGAGATTCTGGGGATGCCCCTGCGGTTCTGGGTCCTCTCTGCTTTCTCGACGTGAGCATAAACCCTCTCTCCCTTCCGCTCAGCCAATCTATGGTCTAACCGTAGCGTAAGGTTCATCAAGTCTGTATATGTAGTAGGCTGCGGATCAATTTGCGCCAGCACGTCCTTCATGTCATCTCGCAAGCCCTGGTAATAGAGGGACATACGCTTTTCTTCTGGCCACGCCGTCTCAGCTATGAGACGGTTGAACTGAGTTAAATATGTCACTAAATCATGTTTACCCTGGCGGAGTTCCAATAATTCTCTGTCCGCTGAGAAAGTGGTGGCCCTCCTGTCAAACACCCGCTCAAACTCGCTTCTAAAAGTGTTCCAATCTGATAGCAGAGGGTCGTTGTATTTGACCAAGGGGACTGCCCAATTGGCAGCGTCCCCCGTCATATACGATATAGCAAACGCCACTCGCGAATGATTAGTCGGAAAAGAAGCAGGTTTGCATGAAAAATGCAATGCTATTTGAGTCAGGAAGGTTTGGATTTTGAGGGGGTCACCCGAGAACCTCTCCGGGCTTGCCAGGGGTATGGGCGGTGAAACGTTTACTTGTATAGGTGTCGAAGACTGCGTGGCGTCAAATGGGTTGCGCCCCTGACGTTCTATCCTGTCTTTTAGGGCGGCTGTTTCTATTTTTGAGGCAGCCAATTCCTGTTGTACCAACAGGAGGGCTTGTAACACCTCATCTAGAGAGGCCATGCTTGTGCTTGACTCGACCCCAAACGGAATTATTTCTTAGGCGCGTAATTCTGTCGCGTTTCTCTGGGGTTCCGTTGAGTCGAGTGAAGCACAAGGGGTCCACCTCCCGACGTCCCCGGCTCTGAATATGTGAATACAGAGTACCAGGGCAATCAGGCGAGGGAAAGGGATTTAGGATGGGAACAGCGGGGATTGGGATACCTGTAACATAACGAAATCATAACACACATCACAGTAAACATAAGGCATCCTACTCTCATTCGGTCTCACTAGGTATGCCTCATCAATGTGTCAACTCAAAACATACTCAGGCAACAATAACCATGCCTTCATAAACAATGCGTTCCCCTGAAGGGTCACTCCCCCTCCAAGCAGATACTACAGGTAGGAGACAGTGCTATGTGAAAGCCCCCGTATGTTCCCTTTAAAGTATATGAGAATTGCTAGTGTTCTCTCTAGAAATCGACCTAGACCTACGCTACTCTACAGGTTCCAGAGAATATGTTCTTACGGAATAGCGCCGAGTGCGTTGGGAGCACTGTCACAGTCACGCCCCCCCGTACTCTACACTCGTGGCTTCTTCCTACCACCAAACTAGTGTCCCGCACAGTGCAGCCTTTCGTCCTTGGTGAGATACCTGAACGTCTTTGTTCTGGCTGTAGTACCGGTGGTTACCCCGCTCCAGTCCACCAACGGAGTAGGGAGCGTCTGCTCCTACTTCCTCTTCGGTCCGGGGCCAGGACAATGCGGCACGCTTCGCTCAGCGTCCCGCGAGTACGGAGTGCTTCTCTATCCCGCTCTGTCACTCCCAGAACCGGCAAACGCGGTGACGCTTACGTCAGCGTCCCGCGACCTCAGTCTTTGGCAATCAATTAACTCTGGCCTCTCGAACCCCCCAATGAATCCTGAGTACAGCGGGGCACGCAGGGTTATCTCTCTCGCTCTACGAGCTCCGGCGTTTCTTCGCTTCCGCTTTCAGTCTCCACCAAAGCGAATCCAATTAGGCAGTATTACGCGCACCGGTGGGGTCTCGGCGCCCGTACTTAACAACAGTGGCCACACCTCCTTCCCGCCGAGATTCCTGGGAGTTGTGGTCCGACTGTATCTTCGGTAGGCGCCTGGGCTCAGCGCCTGACAAACTTGTCCATTATAGGAGTGGATTCTTGGCTATAATAAAATCTGATTCGTTCCACAAAATACATTGGCTGCGTGGGATTAAATCTCTCCTGTGTAGCATAGGTCTGATTGTTCTCTGGAACGATCCATTAAATGCTGTTTTCCCCTCCAAGGACAAATTGAAAACAATGTACTGGGAATGGGTATTTAAGGTAGAAATCACACAAGGGCTTTCCACTCATTTAACATGTCGATTTCTTGACTTAAAAGTTCGCCCATCCTTTGAAAGGTTCTGGGACATAATTGAAAAAACCCTCGACCGCAAATTGTATTTTCAGCTGCGGGTGGGTACTCTACCTGTCGCTGAATTTACCGCTGGCTGGGGGGGTCATCAAAATAAAAATGATAAGTGTTATAGGTGTGTAGATGAACGTGAATCTGTAGGACACCTATTATTTTTCTGTCCCATGTATGTTGAACCTAGAAGAACATGGATAAAGCCCATTTGCAGATTATTGGGCATTAGGAGATATACTATAGCGCTCCGCATTTTGTGCACAGAATCTGAACCCCCTGTATGTATAGCTGTGGCAAAGTTTTTAGGGTGGGCCTGGGGCATAAGGGCAAAAGCCTTGAAGATTGGGGTAAATCCCCTTTAAATCATGTGCACTTTGTAGAATATTTATGATATAGTCAATATAGGCTGGTGATTAAAATAGTGTGTTCATCAAACAGTCCCACGACATCACAAGAGCAAGTGGATTGGTTTTAGATTGGTTTAATATTTTTATAAAACATTGTGTTCGACGGTTATCCAGAAATTTAATTGTAATTTTAACTTTTTTAGATAATTTAACACCTGTTTTATGTTATGAATGTAATGTGCTTTTATGACTTAAAGTGTCGAATAAAGCTTGATTGATTGATTGATTGATTGACTGGGATACTGTGGACGAGCTGCTCCCCATGGCTGCTGGAGGCCGAGGTGGGCATTACTTGTAAGTGAAAACAAGCACGTGCAATGCAGTAGGACTCGCATTTACGCAAAACCTATTGCATTGCATACGGGAGTGCGGCCAGGCGGGTGCAGGGAGGCGAGAAGTCACGGACAGCAGAAGCGGAGGCAGCACAGAACCTTATTAAAATAAATAGTGCTCACTATCTAAAAAACACACACTGTGCAACACTTGAAGTAAAGAGGCCAGTAGCCATGGAAGGATACAAATGGCGACACGGCGGTCATAAGGAGAGACTAGCAAACCTATAGACCAATCAGAAGGCAGCATTTAGGTATGACAAAGACACAATCCAGTGAAAAAGATGGGCGGGGGAGTGGGCGGGGCTTCTCTTTCATACTCAACTACCCCAGATCAACCCTAGAGCAGCGCTTGAGCGCTAGTTCAGGGCTCAGCCTAAAAATGGTGGGACTGCCAGTCGTGCTAAGGGAGATAAGATTGTGGACCCGCCAAAGCAAGACACGACGCAACTCACACTAAGACTGTGTCGTTACTGTGAGCTGGGCCTCAGAACATCGTGTGCCTTTTGGTATGAGTACGGTACAAAAGGGGGTGGTAATGGACGGAGCATCAGAACCAATCAAACACTCACACCCAGTCAACAGATCTGGGTTTGATCCATCACCGTTCTTTAGCCCACTCTGCCACCCCAGTTCAGACATGGCCATATGCAAATCAGTCTGACCCTGTGCCTCATGGGAACAGTCCAGCCCGAACTGCCAAGCCATGCCTTCCCTGGACCGGAAACAAGCTTCCTAGGACCGGTTTCTAGCATTTCAGCCGTCTTCAGCCAGGCTTGCTTGAATCCAGTGGCAAAGTGAGCAAGGGACTCACGTCTGAGCGAACCAAGCGGTACAAAAGGGGGTGGTAATGGACGGAGCATCAGAACCAATCAAACACTCACACCCAGTCAACAGATCTGGGTTTGATCCATCACCGTTCTTTAGCCCACTCTGCCACTCCAGTTCAGACATGGCCATATGCAAATCAGTCTGACCCTGTGCCTCATGGGAACAGTCCAGCCTGAACTGCCAAGCCATGCCTTCCCTGGACCGGAAACAAGCTTCCTAGGACCTGTTTCTGGCATTTCAGCCGTCTTCAGCCAGGCTTGCTTGAATCCAGTGGCAAAGTGAGCAAGGGACTCACGTCTGAGCATACCCTGCCAACTTATGGCGAATAAAGCGGTACAAAAGGGGGTGGTAATGGACGGAGCATCAGAACCAATCAAACACTCACACCCAGTCAACAGATCTGGGTTTGATCCATCACCATTCTTTAGCCCACTCTGCCACCCCAGTTCAGACATGGCCATATGCAAATCAGTCTGACCCTGTGCCTCATGGGAACAGTCCAGCCCGAACTGCCAAGCCATGCCTTCCCTGGACCGGAAACAAGCTTCCTAGGACCGGTTTCTGGCATTTCAGCCGTCTTCAGCCAGGCTTGCTTGAATCCAGTGGCAAAGTGAGCAAGAGACTCACGTCTGAGCATACCCTGCCAACTTATGGCGAACAAAGCGGTACAAAAGGGGGTGGTAATGGACGGAGCATCTGAACCAATCAAACACTCACACCCAGTCAACAGATCTGGGTTTGATCCATCACCGTTCTTTAGCCCACTCTTCCACCCCAGTTCAGACATGGCCATATGCAAATCAGTCTGACCCTGTGCCTCATGGGAACAGTCCAGCCCGAACTGCCAAGCCATGCCTTCCCTGGACCGGAAACAAGCTTCCTAGGAGCGGTTTCTGCCATTTCAGCCGTCTTCAGCCAGGCTTGCTTGAATCCAGTGGCAAAGTGAGCAAGGGACTCACGACTGAGCATACCCTGCCAACTTATGGCGAACAAAGCGGTACAAAAATGGGTGGTAATGGACGGAGCATCAGAACCAATCAAACACTCACACCCAGTCAACAGATCTGGGTTTGATCCATCACCGTTCTTTAGCCCACTCTGCCACCCCAGTTCAGACATGGCCATATGCAAATCAGTCTGATCCTGTGCCTCATGGGAACAGTCCAGCCCGAACTGCCAAGCCATGCCTTCCCTGGACCGGAAACAAGCTTCCTAGGACCGGTTTCTGGCATTTCAGCCGTCTTCAGCCAGGCTTGCTTGAATCCAGTGGCAAAGTGAGCAAGGGACTCACGTGTGAGCATACCCTGCCAACTTATGGCGAACAAATCGGTACAAAAGGGGGTGGTAATGGACGGAGCATCCGAACCAATCAAACACTCACACCCAGTCAACAGATCTGGGTTTGATCCATCACCGTTCTTTAGTCCACTCTGCCACCCCAGTTCAGACATGGCCATATGCAAATCAGTCTGACCCTGTGCCTCATGGGAACAGTCCAGCCCGAACTGCCAAGCCATGCCTTCCCTGGACCGGAAACAAGCTTCCTAGGGCCGGTTTCTGGCATTTCAGCCGTCTTCAACCAGGCTTGCTTGAATCCAGTGGCAAAGTGAGCAAGGGACTCACGTCTGAGCATACCCTGCCAACTTATGGCGAACAAAGCGGTACAAAAGGGGGTGGTAATGGACGGAGCATCAGAACCAATCAAACACTCACACCCAGTCAACAGATCTGGGTTTGATCCATCACCGTTCTTTAGCCCACTCTGCCACCCCAGTTCAGACATGGCCATATGCAAATCAGTCTGACCCTGTGCCTCATGGGAACAGTCCAGCCCGAACTGTGTTCACAAGCGTGCAGAAGTGCATTCACAAGCGCTCAAAAGCCGACTTCAGGGCTCCCTGCTTTATCCTTCATTTGCCAACGGATCACATGGATTGATCCCGACTGAGGTTTTCAAAGACATTTCTTGCAAGCAGACTGTTTTCACAAGAGTTCACACCAGGGCGAGAGATGCCGTGTCTGGATGGAGATTAATGCTATTAGCGTAATCACGAAGTGACCTCTCAGAGTGGTGCCTGGCGATTAATGAATGCACCTTTCTACGGACTGCAAGGTATGTGAAAGAAAACAATGGGGTCTCTAAAGCTCACCTTGAGATTTGTGCACCAGGCCCCTTCTATCCGTGCATCACTATATGCACCAGTACTCAGGGTAAGATGGGGGACTCATGCAGCCCACCCCCTACAGGGACATTTAAACCGGACCTTTAAATTTAGCCAGTGAACAGAAACTGACTGCGATACTGTGGACGAGCTGCTCCCCATGGCTGCTGGAGGCCGAGGTGGGCATTACTTGTAAGTGAAAACAAGCATTTGCAATGCAGTAGGACTCGCATTTACACAAAACCTATTACATTGCATACAGGAGTGCGGCCAGGCGGGTGCAGGGAGGCGAGAAATCACGGACAGCAGAAGGGGAGGCAGCACAGAACCTTATTAAAATAAATAGTGCTCACTATCTAAAAAACACACACTGCAACACTTGAAGTAAAGAGGCCAGTAGCCATGGAAGGATACAAATGACGACACAACGGTCATAAGGAGAGACTAACAAACCTATAGACCAATCAGAAGGCAGCATTTAGGTATGACAAAGACACAATCCAGTGAAAAAGATGGGCGGGGGAGTGGGCGGGGCTTCTCTTTCATACTCAACTACCCCAGATCAACCCTAGAGCAGCGCTTGAGCGCTGGTTCAGGGCTCAGCCTAAAAATGGTGGGACTGCCAGTCGTGCTAAGGGAGATAAGATTGTGGACCCGCCAAAGCAAGTCACCACGCAACTCACACTAAGACTGTGTCGTTACTGTGAGCTGGGCCTCAGAACATCGTGTGCCTTTTGGTATGAGTACGGTACAAAAGGGGGTGGTAATGGACGGAGCATCAGAACCAATCAAACACTCACACCCAGTCAACAGATCTGGGTTTGATCCATCACCGTTCTTTAGCCCACTCTGCCACCCCAGTTCAGACATGGCCATATGCAAATCAGTCTGACCCTGTGCCTCATGGGAACAGTCCAGCCCGAACTGCCAAGCCATGCCTTCCCTGGACCGGAAACAAGCTTCCTAGGACCGGTTTCTGGCATTTCACTTATGGCGAACAAAGCGGTACAAAAGGGGGTGGTAATGGACGGAGCATCAGAACCAATAAAACACTCACACCCAGTCCACAGATCTGGGTTTGATCCATCACCGTTCTTTAGCCCACTCTGCCACCCCAGTTCAGACATGGCCATATGCAAATCAGTCTGACCCTGTGCCTCATGGGAACAGTCCAGCCCGAACTGCCAAGCCATGCCTTCCCTGGACCGGAAACAAGCTTCCTATGACCGGTTTCTGGCATTTCAGCCGTCTTCAGCCAGGCTTGCTTGAATCCAGTGGCAAAGTGAGCAAGGGACTCACGTCTGAGCATACCCTGCCAACTTATGGCGAACAAAGCGGTACAAAAGGGGGTGGTAATGGACGGAGCATCAGAACCAATCAAACACTCACACCCAGTCAACAGATATGGGTTTGATCCATCACCGTTCTTTAGCCCACTCTGCCACCCCAGTTCAGACATGGCCATATGCAAATCAGTCTGACCCTGTGCCTCATGGGAACAGTCCAGCCCGAACTGCCAAGCCATGCCTTCCCTGGACCGGAAACAAGCTTCCTAGGACCGGTTTCTGGCATTTCAGCCGTCTTCAGCCAGGCTTGCTTGAATCCAGTGGCAAAGTGAGCGAGGGACTCACGTCTGAGCATGCCCTGCCAACTTATGGCTAACAAAGCGGTAGAAAAGGGGGTGGTAATGGACGGAGCATCAGAACCAATCAAACACTCACACCCAGTCAACAGATCTGGGTTTGATCCATCACCGTTCTTTAGCCCACTCTGCCACCCCAGTTCAGACATGGCCATATGCAAATCAGTCTGACCCTGTGCCTCATGGGAACAGTCCAGCCCGAACTGCCAAGCCATGCCTTCCCTGGACCGGAAACAAGCTTCCTAGGACCGGTTTCTGGCATTTCAGCCGTCTTCAGCCAGGCTTGCTTGAATCCAGTGGCAAAGTGAGGAAGGGACTCACGTCTGAGCGAACCAAGCGGTACAAAAGGGGGTGGTAATGGACGGAGCATCAGAACCAATCAAACACTCACACCCAGTCAACAGATCTGGGTTTGATCCATCACCGTTCTTTAGCCCACTCTGCCACTCCAGTTCAGACATGGCCATATGCAAATCAGTCTGACCCTGTGCCTCATGGGAACAGTCCAGCCTGAACTGCCAAGCCATGCCTTCCCTGGACCGGAAACAAGCTTCCTAGGACCGGTTTCTGGCCTTTCAGCCGCCTTCAGCCAGGCTTGCTTGAATCCAGTGGCAAAGTGAGCAAGGGACTCACGTCTGAGCATACCCTGCCAACTTATGGCGAACAAAGCGGTACAAAAGGGGGTGGTAATGGACGGAGCATCAGAACCAATCAAACACTCACACCCAGTCAACAGATCTGGGTTTGATCCATCACCGTTCTTTAGCCCACTCTGCCACCCCAGTTCAGACATGGCCATATGCAAATCAGTCTGACCCTGTGCCTCATGGGAACAGTCCAGCCCGAACTGCCAAGCCATGCCTTCCCTGGACCGGAAACAAGCTTCCTAGGAGCGGTTTCTGCCATTTCAGCCGTCTTCAGCCAGGCTTGCTTGAATCCAGTGG
Organism: Triturus cristatus; assembly: GCF_964204655.1. Taxonomy (NCBI): domain Eukaryota; kingdom Metazoa; phylum Chordata; class Amphibia; order Caudata; family Salamandridae; genus Triturus; species Triturus cristatus. Next base: position 1,149,705,071 of record NC_140583.1, on the reverse strand, counting down.
CAAAGTGAGCGAGGGACTCACGTCTGAGCATACCCTGCCAACTTATGGCGAACAAAGCGGTACAAAAGGGGGTGGTAATGGACGGAGCATCAGAACCAATCAAACACTCACACCCAGTCAACAGATCTGGGTTTGATCCATCACCGTTCTTTAGCCCACTCTGCCACCCCAGTTCAGACATGGCCATATGCAAATCAGTCTGATCCTGTGCCTCATGGGAACAGTCCAGCCCGAACTGCCAAGCCATGCCTTCCCTGGACCGGAAACAAGCTTCCTAGGACCGGTTTCTGGCATTTCAGCCGTCTTCAGCCAGGCTTGCTTGAATCCAGTGGCAAAGTGAGCAAGGGACTCACGTCTGAGCATACCCTGCCAACTTATGGCGAACAAATCGGTACAAAAGGGGGTGGTAATGGACGGAGCATCAGAACCAATCAAACACTCACACCCAGTCAACAGATCTGGGTTTGATCCATCACCGTTCTTTAGTCCACTCTGCCACCCCAGTTCAGACATGGCCATATGCAAATCAGTCTGACCCTGTGCCTCATGGGAACAGTCCAGCCCGAACTGCCAAGCCATGCCTTCCCTGGACCGGAAACAAGCTTCCTAGGGCCGGTTTCTGGAATTTCAGCCGTCTTCAACCAGGCTTGCTTGAATCCAGTGGCAAAGTGAGCAAGGGACTCACGTCTGAGCATACCCTGCCAACTTATGGCGAACAAAGCGGTACAAAAGGGGGTGGTAATGGACGGAGCATCAGAACCAATCAAACACTCACACCCAGTCAACAGATCTGGGTTTGATCCATCACCGTTCTTTAGCCCACTCTGCCACCGCAGTTCAGACATGGCCATATGCAAATCAGTCAGACCCTGTGCCTCATGGGAACAGTCCAGCCCGAACTGTGTTCACAAGCGCGCAGAAGTGCATTCACAAGCGCTCAAAAGCCGACTTCAGGGCTCCCTGCTTTATCCTTCATTTGCCAACGGATCACACGAATTGATCCCGACTGAGGTTTTCAAAGACATTTCTTGCAAGCAGACTGTTTTCACAAGAGTTCACACCAGGGCGAGAGATGCCGTGTCTGGATGGAGATTAATGCTATTAGCGTAATCACGAAGTGACCTCTCAGAGTGGTGCCTGGCGATTAATGAATGCACCTTTCTACGGACTGCAAGGTATGTGAAAGAAAACAATGGGGTCTCTAAAGCTCACCTTGAGATTTGTGCACCAGGCCCCTTCTATCCGTGCATCACTATATGCACCAGTACTCAGGGTAAGATGGGGGACTCATGCAGCCCGCCCCGTACAGGGACATTTAAACCGGACCTTTAAATTTAGCCAGTGAACAGAAACCGACTGCGATACTGTGGACGAGCTGCTCCCCATGGCTGCTGGAGGCCGAGGTGGGCATTACTTGTAAGTGAAAACAAGCATTTGCAATGCAGTAGGACTCGCATTTACACAAAACCTATTGCATTGCATACAGGAGTGCGGCCAGGCGGGTGCAGGGAGGCGAGAAATCACGGACAGCAGAAGGGGAGGCAGCACAGAACCTAATTAAAATAAATAGTGCTCACTATCTAAAAAACACACACTGCAACACTTGAAGTAAAGAGGCCAGTAGCCATGGAAGGATACAAATGACGACACAGCGGTCATAAGGAGAGACTAACAAACCTATAGACCAATCAGAAGGCAGCATTTAGGTATGACAAAGACACAATCCAGTGAAAAAGATGGGCGGGGGAGTGGGCGGGGCTTCTCTTTCATACTCAACTACCCCAGATCAACCCTAGAGCAGCGCTTGAGCGCTGGTTCAGGGCTCAGCCTAAAAATGGTGGGACTGCCAGTCGTGCTAAGGGAGATAAGATTCTGGACCTGCCAAAGCAAGTCACCACGCAACTCACACTAAGACTGTGTCGTTACTGTGAGCTGGGCCTCAGAACATCGTGTGCCTCTTTGTATGAGGACAGCGCCTCATCATTGGCAACGACACAACACTGGCGATGAGCGTGGTCCACATTTCACCCTAGCGTGCCTCAAGCGGTTGTTTACTGCCTACGCCCGACTCATTGACCCCACGCAGCGCCTGCTCGCAGTGTTCGGAGCCCACCCACCCTGTACTCGCTGAAGACTGCATACTACTGGAGTCCTTGTGTGCCTCCTACCGCCTGCATTCGCTCCCTTACCTCTGTGGAGGATGACTAGTCATCTGACCGGGCCTGGGGTGGCCCTGCTCACTTGACAGACAACATCCCTGCCATCTTTCTGCTGCTGAAGCAGTCAGCTGTGTGCCTCTTCGCAGGGTAAAGGCACCCCCTGCCAGCTCTACTGCCTCAATGCACTCGCGGCCCACAGCTTTAGATGCGCGTCACACTGAGTTTATTTACATTCAACCAGCAAAAGCAAATTGAAAGAGACTCTACATTGTTCAAAAGTCAAGCTGCAAAGCTACTGCTAATATGCACTGTGTCCCAACTGGATCTATTCTCCAGCTTCAAAGACAGCATCAGGTCCTCAACAATATACAATCTTGAAACAAAACCACCTTAGTGAGGAGGGTCCTGACACCCTGTGAACCATGGCTGGCATACCACCCGTACAGACATTCAACATTGAAGGCGTCCCATCACACCACCGTGCCACAAGCGGCTGTGTGCTGTGGACACCCGACTCATTGACGCCATGTGGCGTCTGCTCGCACTGTTCGGAGTCCACTTGACCTGCGCTCACTGAAGACCGCATATTATTGGCATCCCAGTGTTCCTCCTCCCGCCTGCATTCACCAGGCCTGGGCATAGAGTGCAGTGCGAACTGCAGTTTGTGCTGGTATTCCTGCAGCTTGGGTAGAAACTTTACCCGAGCAGCAGCTTGCACTCGCTATCTTACCGTTCGCTCTTGCGAACTTACCGTTCGTGATCGTGAGCGGGGAAAAAACTCAGCTGCACATCGCGAAGAGTAGTTTTCTGCACTCTGCGAGCTCCGCGGAGTGTGGAGTGCAGAAAACTCCGCAAACTCCGCCAACGGAGCGAAGTTCACCGCCCAGGCCTAGCATTCACTCCCTTACCCCTGTGGAGGACTACTCGTCGACTGGCCGGGCCTGGGGTGGTCGCACTCCCTCGGCGTATAATGTCCCCACTGTCTTTCTGCTGCTGATGCTGTCAGCTGTGTGCCTCCTCGCAGGGTAAGAGCGCCCCCTGCCAGCTGTTCTCCCGCAGCCTCAGACGCACGTCCTGCTGCCAGCTGCCCTGCTGCCAGCTGTCCTACCCGTTCACTTACTATCTCCCTCTCACACGCGCACGTCTGCGCTGTGCTACAGGACCTCCCTACAGCCATGCCTTCTCTATTTTGGCATCCTATGGAAGAGTCACACCTCAAGCAAGGAGAAATAAGGAGAAAGTTACAATAGTACATTTGTAACAAATAAAAAAAATAAAAAACAATAGCGCTCATCCTACAATAATGGCAGCTCACTGAGTTTATTTACATTCAACCTGCATAAGCCAATTGAAAGAGACTGTACATTGTTCAAACCTCAAGCTGCAAAGACACTGCTAATATACACAGTGTCCCTATCTGGTGATATTCTCCAGCTTCAAAGAGAGCATCAGGCCCGCAACAATCTACACTTCTGAAACCAAAATACCTTAGTGAGGAGGGTTCTGACCCTGTGAACCATGGCTGGCATACCACCCGTAGGAACACATTAACCATTGAAGGCTTTCCATCAGCCCAAGCGCCCAGATGGAAAGACAGAGTAGAAAGACTACTATTATTTTTCGAAGCCACCAAGGTAGAAAATGTATATAAAAAGGGCCACGCTCCTTCACTTAGGTGGCAAAGAAATTCACAAAATATCCTAGGGGCTGAATAAGAGTTTGCGCCCCTGCTGCGCCAAACCAGTGCAAGACTGCCCAAGGACGGCCAACCGTATTACGAGCTGGAAATGCACAACTGGTAATACAGTTGGCGGGTCTTTGCTATTCTCATGGCGGTGCCTGGAAAACAAGTACTACAATAGGAACAGCAAAAAAGTTCCATTACGGCATGGACGTGGACGTCCATGACATGCTGGAACTTTGTCGGGGTAAAGACAGGGGGCCATATGTTGTGCACCCTTGAATGTATCCCCATGACAGGGGGCCATGGGGGCCCCGTAGGGCTCCCTTTCTCCTGCACCACCAGTCTTTTCATGGCACGGCTCCGCCATGAAAAGGCTGGCAGTCCAGAAACTTGTAATATGCTGAGGGGTACGCCGCCAGTCCCCGCTCAGCATATTGCATTGTGTCGCTCCTGCACTTTGGAAGTCGTAATGTGGTGGACCATACTTCTCCGCCACTGCGAGTCTGGCGGTCGGAAGACCGCCAGACTCGAAATCAGACCCTAAGACTCTCACATAGGCTGCGCTAAAAACATACCTCACCCTCATAGCATCTTGAATACATACTTTAAAGCCATGGGCAATAAAGACTATGAGCGGTTTGTGTTTCGAAAGGCTCGACAACAAACAGAAGAGCCGATTGACACTTTCCACACATGGCTAAAAGAATTGGCCAACACATTCGGTTTCACTGATGGGATAGAAGAAATAGGCGGTCAAATAATTCAAGGATGTGTGTCAGCTAAGCTCCGTGAATGCATTCGAGAGGAATCCTGGAGGTCACTGGCAGATATTTTAACTATGGGCCAAACAAAGGAACTTTCAAAAGCATGCGCATCTCACATGGAAGCCGTCCTGAACAAACCTTTGAAAGTAGAGCCGGGAAAACGCTGTCACTTCAACGCCCAGCACTAGTAAAACCAGAAGAGGCAGGATGACCCTCAGAACATGCGGCTACTGTGGAGGGCCAGCTCACTGACCCTAACAATGCCGAGCCAGAGGAAAGAAATGCACAGGATGTGGAAAACGTAATAATTTCATAAAAGAATGTTGTTTCAGAAAAGGGCGCGCTCCACCCACAATAGTCAATGCTGTACCAGAAGTACAAGAGCTAAGTAGTGACATGGATTATGATGACAATGAAGAGCACACCATCCACTCCATCTTCACAGTAGGCACAGCATCCCATGGTGAGTGACAGAGTCCCCAGTGCCAAATCTTCATCAGGAGCCACCCAACAACAGCGGTAGCAGACACTGGACCTTCCATCATCATTATGTCCTCTGAAGAATACCGCACTATGCACCCACGCCCACGTTTACACCAAGCATGGGCCAAAGTATTCGCCTATGTCCAAGACAAGCCACTAGACTTGAAAGGAAATTCCGGATGACGATCGCCTACAAATCTCAATCAGTAGACATGCTAATATATGTCACTGAAGAAGGCCACAGCATGTTACTAGGATGTAAAGCAGCAGAAGCCCTAGGAATTGTAAGCTTTGCATGCGGTGTACACCAAGTGGCAATAACTTGCATCCTTGATAAATTCCCTAGTGTGTTTGAGGGCCTCGGATGCCTGTGAGACAAGAAAATTAAATTGCACATAGACACCTCAGTGCAGCCAATAGTACTCCGCCACCGATGGATTGCTTTTCATCAGAGGCCTCTAGTAGAAAAAGAACTAGACAAACTTGAAGCTGTCGGCATTATTGAAAAAGTGACAGGGCCCACTCCATGGGTGTCTCCACATGTATTGTCCAGGAAGCTCAAACCGCCCGGTGAAGTCTGGATATGTGTGGACATGCGCATACCCAATGTTGCTATCTGTCGCGATCCTAGAGCCGCAGGCCGAGTCCGGCGCAAAACAGACTACAAGGCCCAGAAGGCCAAGGGGCAAAGACGTGCGGGAAGAGCCGCGCGCTAAGTTACCGCGCATTACAAAAGCCCCGCCTCTTCCAGGAAGCGGGGCTTGACAAACAGTCCGTGATCTGGATTTGCCTGTTTCGTAGAGTAGCGCGTTGCGGATGGTACTCCCCGCGGATCATTTTGCGCGCTACTCTTTCAAGCCCCGAGTTGGATTTGAGACATCTTTGGCCCCTGAGGATTGAGACTTTTCAACGCACCCGTGATTACGATCTTTGGAGATCGGTTCAGGTATTTAGGTCAGCGCCGGGAGTGGAAGCTTCTCCCGCTCTGCCTGCACTCCTTTTGTTGTGTTTCCCCCATTCCTCAAAAAGGCATTCAAATTGTCTGTTGGAGTCCGCAGTACCTTGGGTTCTTGGCCTCTATGAAACTGTCCTACGTCGCCAGAACCAGACTACGTTTCCTTGTTTTCTTTGGTGGCACAAGCCTGCCGGGCCCGTGTGGGCGTTGTGACGTTTAACACGCCTGCCAGGGTACCCCCCGACAGAGGGCTTGTGCAGCATTCACATCCTGTTTGAATTCCTGCAGTGTTTACCGAGGGATCCCTGGAGAATACTTAAAACTACAGTAAGGAGAGACGTAAGGGAAGAGGGGGTGTATGGTATCTTTCATAGTATTCTCCTAAACTCCCTCCGACCCATTGCTTCTGTTATTGTCTCCCACTGCAGCCTACCTCAAAAAGGAACCGTGCCTTACCACTTCACGGCATTGTTTCCAGGGGAATAATCGGGATTATCTACACGACATCGTCCCTGCTGGCCGCCCTTGTTGCAGGTTAGTGGTCTTTTCACGTTACACTTGGCCTAACAGTCACGACAGATTGTCAAGCCTACGGTAACTGTCTAGCCCGGACGATGGACACCAATACGGTGCTGGCTTCCCTGGTGGAGAGCATTTCGGCCCTCCAGCAGGAAGTGCACACCTCTCGAGTAGAGAATCAAGAAATAAAGAAGGACATGAACACATTACGTAGAGAGGTAGCAGGAATTTCTCGCAAGGGTTCGGGAAAAGAATCATACATCAGAGACTGGACGCTTCCACCTCCCATCACGACCCGCGCCCAAGGGGGGGGTGCTTTTGACACAGGGTTTCCCGCCACTACATCGGACACTGCACCTCCTGATAGGTCACTACCCACTGTTCATATTGTTCAGAGTCAAGGGATTCCTTTGGCGCCACCCGAACGCTTCTATGGGGACGCCAGGAAGTTCGAAACTTTTCTTCATCAATGCAGACTTCACTTTCTGTGTAAACCACAAGTGTTTCAGGAGGAAGTGGCCAAAACATCATTCATGATGTCCTACATGGGAGGTAATGCCGCAAGCTGGACCATTCCTTTACTGGAAAGGAACGATCCGGTTCTACAAAATTTTCAGGGATTTTGTCTCGAAATGAGAAAACTATTCAATCGCAAGGCCCACATGATGTCCCTGGATCGTGAACTGCTTACCTTACGACAGGGGTCTCAGGATTTATTGTCCTATATAACAACCTTCAATCGTCTTGTGGTAGAGACGGACTGGCCGCAAGAGAAGAGAACCACCCTATTCTATCAAGGCCTAAGAGGAGAACTCAAAGACGTCTTAGCTCAAGTGGTACAGCTACCCAGTACCTGTGAAGAACTAATCGACCTCACCGTCCAACTAGATCATCGGTTGCTAGAGAAAAAGGGAGACCGAGGCAAAAGCGAAACCCGTCTTCTGCCCGCTCGATTCAAACCGGCCCACGAAGAAACCCCACGAACGGCGGATGGACCAGAACCCATGCAAATCGGAGGACTCCGAGGTCCGCTTCCAGCGGAAGAAAGAGAGAAGAGAAGGCTACAGAAGTTATGCCTCTATTGTGGAAAAAGCGGGCACTTCATTAAAGAATGCCGAGCCAGAACCAGACACCCGGAACGAACCCCTACTTCCAAGTCCCAGGCCACCGCATCCCCGCAACCGTCGGAAAACTGCAACACCCAAGCCAGACAGGGACCTCTGACTTGGGACTAGAAAAGAAAACGGTCTCTCTACGAATACCTAACACTATGCAACCGTCAGTGGCTCACATCAATGTAAGCGTGACGCTATGGGTATCGCAAGTACATACCATAACAGTGTCAGCTCTTTTGGATTGCGGAGCCACTGGGAATTTTATGGATCAGCAATATGCCCGAGAACTTGGAATACCATATGAAACCAAGGAAAAACCAGAAGTAGTAAAAGCCGTGGATGGGAAGGCTTTAACCTCAGGACCAGTGAGACACCATACTTACCCCCTACGGATGCTGATAGGACAGATACATCAGGAACTGATTCAGTTTGACCTCATCGACGCTCCTCATTTCCGCATCATTCTAGGTATGCCGTGGTTAACCCTGCATGATCCCGTGATTCGATGGGCGGACCGCACAGTTTCCTTAACCTCCCCATATTGCAGGGAGCAATGCCTTCCTCATCACGCCCTCGTACACAAGGATACTAAAACACAAGCAGGGTTCCTCCAAGACGGAAGTGAAGAACGCAGTTGTTGTAGCATTATGAAGCTTCCAGAAGTTTACCAGGATTACCATTCCGTTTTCAACAAACAGGAAGCTACTCGACTGCCCCCACACCGTACGTACGACTGTCGGATCGACCTAGTCCCCGGAGCAGTCATTCCATGCAGTCGAGTTTACGCTCTAACGGAACCTGAGACTCGTTACCTGAAAACATACTTGGAAGAAAATCTCGCCTCAGGCTTCATTCGACCTTCTTCCTCACCCGCATCATCTCCTCTCTTCTTCATCGGGAAGAAAGACTGCGATGAATTAAGGACATGCATAGATTATAGGGCTATCAACAGACTAACCATAAAAAACCGGTATCCCCTGCCCTTAATACCGGTCCTGTTGGACCAACTCAAGGGAGCCCGGATATTTACCAAACTGGACCTTCGAGGGGCCTACCACTTGGTTCGCGTAAAGACTGGAGATGAATGGAAGACTGCCTTCAGGACCAAGTTTGGGTTATACGAGTATCAGGTCATGCCGTTCGGGTTATGCAACGCCCCGGCTGCATTCCAGTATTTCATGGATGAAGTGCTGAGGGGCTTGCTAGACCTTTTTTGTATCGTCTATATTGATGATATCCTGATCTATTCAGCTACCCTTCAAGAACATATTACTCACGTGAAGAAGGTGTTGGAACGACTACGAATACACTCATTGTACGCTAGATTATAGGGCTATCAACAGACTAACCATAAAAAACCGGTATCCCCTGCCCTTAATACCGGTCCTGTTGGACCAACTCAAGGGAGCCCGGATATTTACCAAACTGGACCTTCGAGGGGCCTACCACTTGGTTCGCGTAAAGACTGGAGATGAATGGAAGACTGCCTTCAGGACCAAGTTTGGGTTATACGAGTATCAGGTCATGCCGTTCGGGTTATGCAACGCCCCGGCTGCATTCCAGTATTTCATGGATGAAGTGCTGAGGGGCTTGCTAGACCTTTTTTGTATCGTCTATATTGATGATATCCTGATCTATTCAGCTACCCTTCAAGAACATATTACTCACGTGAAGAAGGTGTTGGAACGACTACGAATACACTCATTGTACGCTAAACTGGAAAAATGCCAGTTCCATGTCAACGAGATAGCCTTTTTGGGATATGTCATCAATGCCCAAGGTTTCCAAATCGACAGGAGCAAGGTCGAAGCTGTTACCCAGTGGAAGGCGCCTCAGCACGTCAAAGCCGTCCAGAGTTTTCTTGGCTTTGCAAATTATTACAGGCGCTTTATCAAGGATTTCTCAAAAATCATACACCCGATATCTCGGCTGTTGAGAAAAAACACCACATTTTCCTGGGATCAAGAGGCCGATGCAGCATTTCAAGAACTAAAGAACCGTTTTGTCCAAGCACCCATATTGCGTCATCCAAACCCGACTCTACCATACCTGTTGGAAACGGACGCGTCACAATATGCCATTGGTGGGGTGTTGTCACAAAGACATCCAGAAACAGGGCAGATACATCCAGTGGCATATTATTCCAAAAAGATTTCCCCTAGTGAAATAAACTATTCCATCACGGATAAAGAATTATTGGCCATCAAAAGGGCCTGTGAAGAATGGATGCACTACCTCTTAGGGGCTGTCCACACCATTGAGATCTACACCGATCATCGAAATCTTCTTTTCCTAAAAACAGCTAAAGCCCTCACACCCCGTCAACTAAGGTGGTCGCTTTTCTTTTCCGATTTTGATTTTATTATCCGATATTGACCAGGAACACAGAACGGAAAAGCTGACGCCTTATCACGGTTAGAGGACCCCTCACACCCAGAAACTGAAGAACACCCAGAGCCTCCTAGCGTTCTCGCAGAAAACTCCTTTCCACCTGACAGCAATGCAGCTCTCACAGCCCCGGATTTCCTGGAGGACCTGAAGGCGTCCTGGGATCCACTCGAAAGCAATTCCTGGATACAAGAGGACCCTGACAATCGAACCACAAAACATTGTTTACTGTTTCATCAAGAAGCCCTATACCTCCCCCAATCCGTCCAACAACAACAGATGGTAGCCTGGGCTCACGATTCCCCATTAGGAGGGCACCTTGGAAATACAAAAACCATCTCTCTCCTCGAGAGATCATTTTGGTGGCCCTCCCTACGGTCTGACACCAAAGAATATATCAAGAATTGCGCTATCTGTGCCCAAAGCAAGGCAAGTCATTCCAAACCTGCTGGATTACTACACCCGATCCCGGTGCCTCCGTTCCCCTGGCACACCATTTCAATGGACTTTATTGTGGAAATGCCGCCATGTGACAATTACACCACCATCCTAGTGGTGGTTGATCACTTGTCCAAAATGCGCCATTTTATCCCCCTCAAGAAACTACCTACATCCGCTGAACTCGCTACCATCGTCCTTCAGCATGTAGTACGCGCCCATGGACTACCTCGAGTTCTCATTACCGACAGGGGATCCCAATTCATCTCACGATTCTGGAGGTCCTTATGCGCCATCATGGGAGTGGAAGTACGTCTGTCTACCAGTTACCACCCACAAACAGACGGAAAAACTGAAAGGTTAAACCAAACTCTCGAACAATATCTACGATGTTTTACCCTCCAGAATACTCCAGATTGGCATTCATTACTTTGGACTGCCGAGTTTGCGTACAATAACGCACAACATACCACATTAGGGTGTTCCCCTTTTTTCTGTCTTTATGGTTTCCATCCGTATTTCCTACCCTTTGAAGGGCCTATAGAAACTCATCATCCCACCATACACGAGCACCACACCCATTTACGAGCTGTGCTTGCGGAGGTGAAGGGTCAGTTAGAAAAAGCACAAAGGGCGCAGAAACAACAGGCAGACAAAAAGAGAACCCCAGAACCCTCATACATGGTAGGGGACAAGGTGTGGTTATCCACGAAACACTTGCAGGTCAAAAAAGGGGGTAAGCTAATTCCCAAGTTTGTGGGACCCTACTGTATTCAACAAGTCATTAATCCTGTGGCCATGAAGCTGTCCTTGCCCCCATCATGGAAAATCCATCCCGTGTTCCATGTGTCCTTACTAAAAGCCTGTCCCGACAGCACAAGAGTTGCTCCGGTCCCTGTCCCGCTAAGTATAGATGGACAAGAGGAGTACGAGGTGAAAGAGGTGCTAGATTCCCGACGTGTGAGAGGACGCTTGCAGTACTTAGTTGATTGGAAGGGCTACGGAGTGGAGGAAAGAACCTGGGAACCTGTCACTAATCTACATTGCCCTCGGTTGGTGAACCGGTTCCATCGCACACACCCCGGCAAGCCAGGTCAACCGCCGAGACGGCGATTCTTGAGAGGGGGTTCTGTCGCGATCCTAGAGCCGCAGGCCGAGTCCGGCGCAAAACAGACTACAAGGCCCAGAAGGCCAAGGGGCAAAGACGTGCGGGAAGAGCCGCGCGCTAAGTTACCGCGCATTACAAAAGCCCCGCCTCTTCCAGGAAGCGGGGCTTGACAAACAGTCCGTGATCTGGATTTCCCTGTTTCGTAGAGTAGCGCGTTGCGGATGGTACTCCCCGCGGATCCTTTTGTGCGCTACTCTTTCAAGCCCCGAGTTGGATTTGAGACATCTTTGGCCCCTGAGGATTGAGACTTTTCAACGCACCCGTGATTACGATCTTTGGAGATCGGTTCAGGTATTTAGGTCCGCGCAGGGAGTGGAAGCTTCTCCAGCTCTGCCTGCGCTCCTTTTGTTGTGTTTCCCCCATTCCTCAAAAAGGCATTCAAATTGTCTGTTGGAGTCCGCAGTACCTTGGGTTCTTGGCCTCTATGAAACTGTCCTACGTCGTCAGAACCAGACTACGTTTCCTTGTTTTCTTTGGTGGCACAAGCCTGCCGGGCCCGTGTGGGCGTTGTGACGTTTAACACGCCTGCCAGGGTACCCCCCGACAGAGGGCTTGTGCAGCATTCACATCCTGTTTGAATTCCTGCAGTGTTTACCGAGGGATCCCTGGAGAATACTTAAAACTACAGTAAGGAGAGACGTAAGGGAAGAGGGGGTGTATGGTATCTTTCATAGTATTCTCCTAAACTCCCTCTGACCCATTGCTTCTGTTATTTTCTCCCACTGCAGCCTACCTCAAAAAGGAACCGTGCCTTACCACTTCACGGCATCCGTCCCCCATCCCTCTACACTCCCCCAGTTTCCGTTATCTTCTCCCGGTTGTCCCCCGGGTTGCATCTTCACACCTGGAGTTTATCTAGATCTAGGTGGGGGTTGTTTCCAGGGGAATAATCGGGATTATCTACACGACATCGTCCCTGCTGGCCGCCCTTGTTGCAGGTTAGTGGTCTTTTCACGTTACACTTGGCCTAACAGTCACGACACTATCAAGAGGTAGAGACATCTTACGCCGACTATAGATGATCTGATTGAGGTACTCAGCAGAGCCTGCTGGTTCTCCAAATTGGACTTGCGGTCTGGCTATCACCAGCATGCTCTTGCCGTCATGACTTTCTCTACTCATGTAAGTCTAGGGCAATACAAGCAACTGAACTTTGGGATCTCAAGCTCCGCCGAAGTATTCCAAAATGCCATACATGAACTACTAATTGACCTCTCAGGTATCGTCAATGTTAGCGACGATACCTTAATATGCGCCAAGACCATTTCCGAGCATGGTTTGTGTGTGAAGAAGTTACTTCAACGGATTCAAGATTCTGGACTCACCCTACACTGCAGCAAGTGTGAATTCCTGAAACAGAGGTTGCAGTTCTTCAGGTATGTGTTCACATCAGAAGGAGTAGCACCCTACCCTGACAAGGTACAAGATATTAAAGAGGCATCTCCGCCAACTACAGTGACCAAACAACACAGTTTTTTAGGTATGGTAAATCACGGCAGCCGTTTTATCAAAGACCTTATAATTCTCACACAATTGCTCTGAGACCTCACCGAATCCTCAACCCCCTGGTCGTGGGGTTGTAAACAAGAACAAGCTTTTCAAGCGACAAAAGAATCCTTGTCAGCAGATACAGCACTAATCTATTTTGACCCTCGGAAGGAGACAACAGTAGCAGTGGATGCGGGTTCAAAAGGTCTGCGTGTTGTGCTGATGTAATGTGAAGAAGAAGAAGAGTGGACCCCGGTAGCATTTGCAAGTTGATTCTTCACTGTGACAGAGCAGCATACTCTCAGCTTGAGAAGGAGGTCATTGCCATACACTGGGGATGTTGCCATTTTCATCTAAATTTTTATGGCAATCCATTTATTGTCATGACTGATCACAAACCCCTCATACCACTATTCAATGGCACTGCCTCAAAACTGCCTCAGTGGACCAAAACGTGGATGCTCCAAATTCAGGAATACAATTGCAAAGTGGAACACTTTCCTGGGCACCACAACCCCACCGACTACCTGTCGAGACACCCTCGTGCTGACACGCTCCAAGAGGAAGAAGAGGCAGACAGAACAGAACAATATGTGAGATATGTGACTGATACGTCACACCCTCTTAATCCATAGAAGTCATCCGTCACCTACAAAATGTACTGAATACCGTAAATCCAACTGATGGGTGGCATTCAAAAACCACGATGCTCAATTCACCCCTCATACCCGGTGCATCATGGAAAGTCTCCATGACGTTCGACAGAACCTATGTGCTGACCCGGATGGCTGCCTTCTAAGAGGGCATCGTTTAGTCATTACCACTAGCCTCTCTGACCAAGTTGCTCATGCTAGGCACCAGGGTATGGTCAAGAACAAGAGTTGATTACAAACTAAAGTATGGTTCTCATTGATGGATGAACAAGTCAAAGCAGAGATAAAGTCATGCACCTTGTGTCAAGCATCGGGGGACCCCAATCCGCCGGTTCCGGTGATGTCAAAAGTCAGACCCCAACAGCCTTGGGTGAGTGCGAGCCTTGATTTTGGGAGCCTCCCAAATGGAAGACACACTATGGTTATGATTGATGACTACTCAAAATATACAGAGGTAGAAATACTCTCGTCTCTAAGTGCAAGTGAAGTAGCACCTATGATAGAGAAGATCATGGCAACACACGGATTGATAAATGTGCTAAAAATGACAACAGTCCACCGTTCTATTAACAAAAGGGGAAGGACAGAAGGGCTTTTACAAGAGGTCCAGCATACATGCGCCGGATAGACTATATTTAGAAAGGGTATGCAGTTCCTTAAGGGGATGGTTTGTTAGTGAGGTCAATTCTCAAATCCGTCGATATTGATTGGACTCAAAGAACCCATAGGTAGGGAAGGGGAGTTCCCATATTCGGAACTAATGCCCTCACACACCCAGCAAGCTAGGTGTCATGCTTCATCATCTGGGCCTGCTCCTCGTCGGGCCGGCGGTGCAATGCCCTACGGGCACTCGTGAAGGGGTTCTTTAGCGGAGATCTTTTGTTCCTTGCCGTTGAGTGCGTGAGTGTGAGGGGCCTGAAGGAGTGTAGATGAGTAGAGTGAGTTAAAAAAGGTTGGATAGTCTGTTGAATGTGTTTATTCAGGACAGCTGTCCACCTCATTAAAAAGTTAGAGGAAGATGGACAGTTAGTGTGACTTGTATTTGTCTCTAACTGTGTCCTTCTCTAGTGGTCGACATGTTCCATGCCCTCATGGCATTTCGTCAGGACCTGTGTGTGTTTCTATCTACAGTGTACAGAGGGTGATACTATCACTATCTGGGTCTGGCACCACTAAGGTGTGCCAATCGTCGCAGTGGAGCAACCTGCGGAGAAGGGAATATCAAAATTCATATCAGAATCATATTTGCTTATGTTCAAGGTTGCAACCGTGCATACCTCAAGCCAACCAAACCATCGTGAGGTATATGACATCATTCTAGTTCTGTGCCCGTTATTGTTTATGTCAGAGTGCAGGTGAACACCTGAGTGGGTGATCAAGACTAGGGGTGGAGTCATTCATTAGACCCTTAAGTGGTAGACATCTCATCACCAATTTAATTCATCGCATAGGAGAATAAGTAGCAAATGATTTTGTTAAGGTGAAACTCACCTAGAGCGACAGGTATTAGTGCTTCAATCAGCTCTTGGTGGTATCACAGGCTAGCCCATTAGCTATCTGTGAAGTGAAATAAACGTAAATCCACGTGTTAAACGGCAAAGGATTTGGCTATTCAGGTATAGGATGCTGTTCCTAACATGGAATATCTTGTTGTAGTGTGAGGATGTGTATGGAACAAGGAGTACTAGGCATCCAAACGTTCTCTTAGTTAATAAAGAATAAAATTAAAAAGCGGTTGTTATAGCTTTAAGATGCCTTGTCTGAGCTATACTACGGTACAGTGGTTGCATGTCCCAAAGTAGCCTGATTGGTAATGCCAGGTGTTATAGTCATGTATTAGGGTATCGCCAAGTATTGTGGCCATTGCTAGTGGCTGAGCGGAGGCACAACTAGCGTGCATTAGCACATAGCGAGCCAAACAGACCGCTTAATAATCTTGTTACAAAGGGTAATCGGGAGCCCTATTTTATCGAGTCCTTATTTAAACCTCATTAGGAAATCTGGAGTACGTCCGTGTGTCAGCAATTCGATAAACTTATTGTAAACACACCTCTCTCTAGAATCATTATTAAACCCCACACAAATATATGTTGAATAAATCTAATGTTAGATGGTCTCTAGTACCATTAATTAACCCATAAACATATATGAATCTAATGTTAGGTTGTTATATTCAGTATCGCAGCTTCGTCGCTTGCAGCCAATTGATACTCACAGTTTCATGTTGCCTGAGGTGGTTCGTAACCTATCCGTCACCGCCAGTGCTGGAAACAACACGAGTGTCTTTCAACTTCCTTTATGTAGTAAAGGGCTCTGATCTGGATTGGTCTGGAATTCATGA
This sequence comes from Triturus cristatus, assembly GCF_964204655.1. NCBI lineage: Eukaryota > Metazoa > Chordata > Amphibia > Caudata > Salamandridae > Triturus > Triturus cristatus. Next base: position 1,149,688,916 of record NC_140583.1, on the reverse strand, counting down.
TCATGTGATCGGGTTAGAACTCCAAGTTGTCAGAGTTACGGTGGGTGCCATTTTGTAGTGGGTTTTCTTAAGTAAGAATGACTATCTATGTCAGGTGTTGGGGTCTTATGATGGTGATAATGCGGAATATATTGTATTATTGAAAAAGGTTAGTAGGTGTATATCGACCACTGTTGCCAGGGATATTCATGGACTATGTAAATCCGGTTAGAACTCCAAGTTGTCAGAATTACGGTGGGCACCATTTTGTAGTGGGTTTTCTTAAGTAAGAATGACTATCTAAGTCAAGTGTTGGAGGGATATGATGGTGATAATGTGAGATATATTGTATTACTGAAAAAGGGTCAGTAGGTGTATATCGACCACTGTTGCCAGGGATACTCATGGACTATGTAAGTCCGGTTAGAACTCCAAGTTGTCAGAGTTACGGTGGGCGCCATTTTGTAGTGGGTTTACTTAAGTAAGAATGACTATCTATGTCAGGTGTTGGAGTCTTATGATGGTGATAATGTGGGATATATATCAATGTTAATAGTTGTATTATGAACAAATTAGGTAGGGGATTGAAAAAGGGTCAGTAAGTGTATATTGACCGTTACCAGGGATACTCATGGACTATGTAAGTCACCTTAAAAAGTTGCTTCTGAGTGTATGGGGGTCCAAATATCTTAAGGTATTCGTGTGAAATTTACCTTAAGCTAACCCACGGGATGTCATCATTAAGCCCAAGGGAGTCTGAGGACAGACGGTGTATCCATCTCTGTTCAATTCTGAACAGGGCTCGTTGTGTGATGTTAGGATGAGTTTCAAGGACCAACCACCTCAATGATACTGGGGTGTGTTTGTGTTCCTTATAGTGTGTATACAGCCTGGTTGTCGTTTTCATGCACCGTATGTTACTTTTGTGCTCTGTTATTCGTATCCTGACTGCCCTCTGAGTCATACCTACGTATTCAAGGCCACAAGGGCATGTCACAAGGTAGATGCAATTTGTGGTGTTGCAGTTTGTGTGTCTTCTAAGTTCCCAGGTGAAATTGTCTCTCAAGGTCACTTCTTTGGTATTTGTTGTCTGTCCACAAGTGGTACAATTACCACAAGGGAAGTGGCCTTTGACTGGTGGGAGGCCCAATAAGGTACTTTGTGTTACCCTGGCCTCCTTCAATGGTCTGGTGTGTATCAGTATGTCTTTTAGATTCTGAGTTCTTTTAAATGCAAATCTAGGCCTAGGTATGGTTAAATCTCCGGTATTTAATATACCCCAGTGTTTGTTGATCACTTTCTTAAGGGAAGATGATGTTGGTGTGTATGAAGTAACACACGTCAGAGTGTCTGTCTGTTCTTTAGTCACTACCTGGAGTAGTGTTTCCCGAGGATTGTTCCTAGCCCTCTTCATTGACTTTTTGATCTCTTTTGAGGGGTAACCACGTTGTTCTAGGTTATCAGCCAATGTTTGCGCCTCTTTTTTGAAGTCTTCCAGTGTACTACAATTTCTCCTGATCCTCAGGAATTGACCTACTGGTAAGTTGTTCTTTAGGGTGCCAGGGTGATGGCCATTGTACAGGAGCAAGCTGTTCCTATCCGTAGGTTTCCTAAACAGTGTCGTGCTCAGCTCCGAGTTGTCCAGTCTTACCATCAGATCTAAAAATGGTAATTCAGTCGCTGACACTGTATGTGTAAATTTCAGATATGGGTTCTTGGTGTTAATCCATGAGCAAAATGCTTCACATAAGGATCTCTCTCCTTTCCAGAGGATGAAAATGTCATCGATGAACCTCCTCCATAGTATGAGGTGTTCTCTGAAGGGGTTTTCTGGGCTCATGATGACCTCTGACTCAAATGAGGCCATGTAGAGGCAGGCCACACTCGGCGCGAAGGTACTTCCCATGGAAGTACCCTGGGATTGATGGTATAGTTTCTTCTGGTACTCAAAGTAATTTTCAGTGAGTGCGAGAGATGCGGATTCCATGATAAAGGACACTGGTGTTGGTGATGTCCACTCCTCTCTTAACAGGGCCGTCTCCATGACTGTTAGGGTCGCTTATTGAGGTATATTTGTATATAAAGCCTCCACATCTAGAGTGACCAAGAGGTTTATCTCTTTGGTGGTTTCTGTCTCATCTAAAATGCGGAGGATGTCAGTCGTATCTCTAACATATGAGGGTGTTTGTTTCACTAAGGGTTGTAAAAAGTGATCACAAAACCTCGAAAGTGGCTCAAGGATTGAGCCGGTCCCAGATACGATGGGCCTACCCGGGGTTGGTGTAGTTCCTTTGTGAGTTTTGGGCAGCGTATAAAAATACGGTGTCCTTGGATTTTTTGTGGACAGGAACTCTGCCTCATTCCTTGTGATCCAGCCGTTGTTCTCGGCCTCGACCACCATAGTGGTGATGGTGGTCCTTAGTCTGTCAGTCGGGTCCAATGTGATCGGGGTGTAATATCTCCGGTCTGCCAATTGTCTCTGACATTCCTTGTCATAGTCCACAGTGGATTGTATGACAGTTGCACCTCCCTTATCTGCCTGTTTAATAGTTATAATATTGTCTGTCGCAAGGGCCCTTGCTGCAGACTTCTCAGCATTGGAGAGGTTATGGAATGTGTCAGTGGGACGTATTGTAACCATTTCTTTCTTGACTGCCTTTTCAAAAGTCAATACTTCTGGGGGGACCATGTTATTCGTTGGAGTGAAGGTAGATGATTTGCGTAACCCAGAGTCCTCAATGGGAGTATGGTCATGAAAATATGCTCTTAGGCGTATCTTCCTAAAGAATTGTTGTATTTCACAAGTTTCCTGAAATTTGTCCACCCTAGGGGTAGGGACAAAGCCCAAACCTTTTTTCAGGACCCTCTGTTCAGTCTCTGTGAGGGTACGGTCTGAGAGGTTAACTACTAATTCCTCTGACCTCGTGTCTTGCTCCTTGTGTCCATAATGTGTGGAGGCTGGTCCTGCCACTGAACTTGTTGTGTCCCTCTTTTTCTTCCTCTTCCTCTGCCCCAGCCTCTGCCTAAAAAAGGTTGGGCATTTTCCATGGGGTAGAATTGTGGTGGTCCTTGGGGGCAGATCGGGTATTGCCAGTAGGGGTGGGGTGGTGGACCCTGATATATTTGTCCTCCTCGAGGAATGTAAGGGTTCGTGTTCTGTCTCCGTTGGTTTTTATTGTTCCAGCTGCCAGAACTCGAATCACTATTAGATGATCCCCTTCTACTGTTGTTAGAGTCTTTATCTGTGGAGTATCCTGTTCTAGACGCAGAATAGTCAGCTTTAAGAAAAGGAAAGATCTTCTCTTTGTGGAACTTGGCTATGTCCTTTTGTAATTTACTGATTTTCTGTTTGAGTAAGAATTCTCTACTCTCTGTAATTTCGTTGTTAATCTCAGCGAGTTTGGTTTTGTAAATGTTATTGTTGTTGATGGTGGATTTAATAGTGTTCTCAGTGGCCTGAATACGCGCTAGGATAGCATTGCACCGCCGGCCCGACGAGGAGTAGGCCCAGATGATGAAGCATGACACCTAGCTTGCTGGGTGTGTGAGGGCATTAGTTCCGAATATGGGAACTCCCCTTCCCTACCTATAGGTTCTTTGAGTCCAATCAATATCGACGGATTTGAGAATTGACCTCACTAACAAACCATCCCCTTAAGGAACTGCATACCCTTTCTAAATATAATATAAAAAACAGTCCACCGTTCCAAGGTCAAGAGGTGGCTGCCTATCTAAAGTCACTGAATATATCCCACAAACAAATCACACCATGTTGGCCTCAAGTGAACGGCGAGGTGGAGAGAATCATGAGGACATTAAACGAGCTATGTGGCGCTTACTGGAGGTACCCGGTGGGCTATTTGGCCGCAGGGACCCTCAGTATTCATGGAAACTTAATTTCCCATCTTACAACGCGCCAGGGGGCACATTTGCAGAATGGTGCAGGGAGGGGGCGGGGCCTCCGGCATGATGCCAGCTTTTTTGAGATGTCATCAGTGATGTCATGAGTGATGTCACTGACCATGTCATGAGTGATGTAATATGTGACGTCATCAGCAGTGCATTGCGGGCACGCCAGTTATAGTTAGCTGAACTAACTATAACGGGGGAATTTCAATGGTTTTGTACGAGTGAAAAGTCCAGCTAACTATAACGCCCCTGAAACCTATGGTTTTTTTCTGTGAATTTCTAAGGTTTTTTAAATGCTAATTCCTAACTATAACGTGCCTGAAGCCTATGTTTTTTTCAGTGAATTTCAAAGGTTTTTTAAATGCTAATTTCTAACTATGCCTACAGAGATAGGACATGTGAAGAAAGAAGAAAACACGCACAGCAAGAAAAAATCGAGATGCAAAAAGAAGCAACAGAAGTCCTCAAAGACGAAGAAAAGTGCAGGAAGAAGGATAACGTGCAGAAATAACAAACAGAAGAGCAGAAAGAAGCCTTGTTGCAAAATCATCCTGTACCCTCAACTTTTTCAAACGGATACTGGTGGTAACTGAGTCTGACTAACCAGTCCTTGAGCCATTGCTATGTTAAAAGACACTCAGAATACAGTGAAAACACCTACATACACTAGGAAACACTATGCGTTGGGGTCCCGCTGTGATCAGCATGACTGCCTCTGTAAGCCCCTAGTATATAATAGGGCAGGGGATTAAAACTACCTCTTAAAACGTGCCACAGGGCATGTTTGCACACGTCACCTCAGGCCCCGTCCCCTCACTTCCCCACTGTGTAAACACGCCCAGTGGCCGTTTTAAGTTGGGAGATTAAGTCCCCTTGAATCCTGAGGGTCCCTAGGGTCCAATGAGACCACTAGGTATCTCCTGTAAGCGCCACAGAGCTGCGTTGCAGAGAGATGTAAAAAGGGGCACGGCCTGGACCACCTCTCTGCAACGCAGCGCAGTGGCGCTTACTGGAAGCACCTGGTGGGCTAGTTGGGCCCCAGGGTCCCTCAGGATTGAAGGGGAATTATTTCCCCAACTTAAAACGCGCCACAGGGCTTGTTTGCACATGTTAACTCAGGCCCCGTCCCCTCCCTTCACCACTGTGTAAACACGCCCTGTGGGCGTTTTTAGTTGGGAGATTAAGTCCCCTTGAATCCTGAGGGTCCCTAGGGTCCAACTAGACCACTAGGTATCTCCAGTAAGCGCCACAGAGCTGCGTTGCAGAGAGATGTAAAAAGGGGCACGGCCTAGACCACCTCTCTGCAACGCAGCTCAGTGGCGCTTACTGGAAGCACCTGGTGGGCTAGTTAGCCCCCAGGGGCCCTCAGGATTGAAGGGGAATTATTTCCCCAACTTAAAACGTGCCATAGGGCGTGTTTGCACATGTCACCTCAGGCCCCGTCCCCTCCCTTCCCCACTGTGTAAACACGTCCTGTGGCCGTTTTTTAAGTTTGGAGATTAAGTCCCCTTGAGTCCTGAGGATCCCTAGGGGCAAAATAGCCCACTGGGTACGTCCAGTAAGCGCCATTGCAGAGAGTTGTAAAAAGGGGCACGGCCTGCACCACCTCTCTGCAACGCAGAGCAGTGGCGCTTACTGGAAGCACCTGGTGGGCTACTTGGCCCCCAGGGTCCCTCAGGATTGAAAGGGAATTATTTCCCCAACTTAAAATGCGCCACAGGGTGTGTTTGCACATGTTACCTCAGACCCCCTCCCCACCCTACAGTACTGTGTAAACGCGCCCTGTGGCTGTTCTAAGTTGAGAGATGAAGTCCCCTTGAATCCTAAGGGTCCCAAGGGTCAAACTAGCCTACTAGGTACCTTCAGTAAGTGCCACAGAGCTGCGCTGCATAGAGGTTTAAAAAGGGGCATGGCCTCAGAACACCTGTCTGCAACGCAGCTCCCTGGCGCATACTGGAGATACCTGTTGGGCTAGGTGGCCCTCAGGGACCCTGAGTATTGAAGGTGAATTAATTCCTTAACTTACAACTGGCCTGGGGGCGCGTTTGCAGAGTGCTGCAAGGAGGGGGCGTGGCCTCCGGCGCGATGCCGGTCTTTTATTTATTTTAATTTTTTAAGAAGGAGGGCTGTGTGGCCCCCCTTATTTTTCTAATTTACTGGCCCTGGGGACCCCATCCCCCAGGGCCTGCACCCTAATTTTGTTTGTTGAAAAAAATTAATTTGGCCCTCCCAAGGCCTTAATCGGCCCCGGGGACCCCAACCCCCGGGTCATGACCTTATTTTTGTTTTTTTAATTCTTTAGGAGGGGGCTGCGTTGCCCCCCTCCTCAGGCCACTTATGGCCCCGGGGACCCCATCCCCCGGGGCCGGCCTTTGTTTTTTATTATTTTTAAAAAATATATATTTATAGAAACACCTAGGACATGCTGGACAAACCGTACGTACCTATCACCATGACGATTTGCGTGATATTCATTAAAAGGCGACTATGCATAGAATGAATCCACATGGAATGTATTTACACCGCTAGTGAAGCTCTGACGTGTCTGACGCCCTACCGTGCCTAATCCCGGCGCACCCGCTGGTGGGTACTCTCCAAGTAGACACCCTTGTCGTTCATTTATACAAACATGGGTAGCTATTGACGGGCACATTTAATATACACGCACACCAAGCCATTCAAAGGGGATTCGACAAAAAATCGACCAAACTATGCAAGAAACCCCCCTCACGGTTAATAAAATACACATCCACCGCCGGATGTGTAATACTTTTTATTTTACTCTCTGGAAAGGAGACGAACCTCACTTGAGAGTCACAGCGTGCTCCTGGCTGAGCCCAATGCTGCGTTACACCCACCAGTGCCCGCCGAGTGCCTCACACCTCTGTGTTGTATTCCACCTGCTAGTGCGTATGCTATGACACTCTCTAGCCCATGTGCACTGTAACACCACGTGAATATGTCATGCTACACTTGCCTTCGCACGGGTTATATTGCCCCATCTAACGTGCCTTCCTCGATGCCTATGTTATAACGCACAGCGTTATGCCATACATATTACAATCTGGGAACCATATCTTTCTCACAGTGCATATGCAACGTTATACTCCCCAGCACATATTTTATATTACAACTTTAGAGACTAGTTAGGTTACACAACACTGCCCTGTGGATATTACACTCCAAGGCACATATCGCATAGCACGCGCTAGTGCCTGTGCTATCTCGCGCTCTCCAATGAATCTGTCATTGCGCACAATGTATTGCATATTATATTTCACGCCCCGGTTCATCTTATATCACACTTTTTGGTGCATATTTTATACCATATACTATACCTAGTTTTCATTTTCGATCGTGCTCTCAGGACTATGTTCTATATAACACTGCGTCCACCTACCCTTTTCACGGGTATTACATTTTGCGATGGGGGTGGAGGGTCAGGGGGTGTTTCTGCCAAGTGAGCCTGGAGTCACAGTCACAAACGTCCTCTTCTTCCTGAATAAAAGTGAGATTATGCTGCATACTTTTTCATATTTTAAGTAGTTCGCACAGACACAAATTTTAAAAACAATAAAGTTCCTAATACCCACCTTCTCTGAACAGTTAGCTTGCTGCCCCATCCACCTCCTCCCTATCCTCTGTTGTCTGAATCCATGGACTAGCCTCCTCCATCCTGCCATGCATGGTCTGATGTGCTGCCACTGCCCTCCATTTAGCAAGATGTACCAGTCCACTCCTCCTGCCCTCCATTGCCCAATTCTATGGCCCATCATTGACCTCCTGCTTAGCCTCTGTGCTTAGCTTGCTGTCCCTATTCTCCTTCCCCCTGCCCTCCGATGTCTTTGTGCATGCCCCTGCTCCATCCTTTTTGCCCACCATGTTCCATGGACCTGTCCTCCATGGTCCATTTTACTGCCACACCCTTCTGCCCTCCCTGGTCTGTTGTGCTGTAACTGCTCCTCCTGCCTGCCCCGCGCGGTCTGTTGTGAGGCCCCTTCCCCTGAACTCTCTTATCTGTGCCCAGGTCCTGACCCTCCCTTCTATCCTCCATGGTCCTTTGTGCATGCCCCTGCACCCTCCTTCTTGCCCATCATAGCCATTGTGCTGCCATTAACCCTCCCGCTTGCCATGCATGGTCTTCTGTGCTGCCATGGCCCCTCCCACCTTCCCTGTGTGGTCAGCTAGCTGCCCCTGACCCCCTCCCACCTTCCCTCCATGGTCTGTGTGTATGCCATCATAGTCTCATTGTTGCTCTCCAGGGTGTGTCTTGTTTCTAGTGCCCATCCTGCCTGACCTCCATGGTCATCTTGCTGCTCCTGTCCTGCCCACTTGCCCCCAGCCCTCTGTTTCCATGTGCAGACCCCTATTCCCTCCCTCCTGGCTTGTCTGTTCCATTGTAATGCCCCTGATCTGTCCCTCCTGCCCTTTATGGTCTGTTATGCTGCAGCTTTCTCTCCTGTCTGTCCATTATGGTCAGCTAGCTACCATTGCCTCTTTCCCCTCTGTTCTCTGTTGTCCTTGTGCATGGTCCTGTCCCATCCCTATTTCTTTCTATGGATTGTTGTGCCGCACTCCCATCCCGCATGCGCTGTGTGGTGTATTGTGCTGCTGCAAATCCTAATGCCTGCCCTGTAGGATCAGTTTGGTGCACCTCTCCATGTCCCTCCTGTCCTCTGTTATCCAAGTCCATGTCCCTACCCCAATTCCTCCTGCCTACCATGATCCAATGTACCATACTTGCGAACATTTTGATCTTGGTAAGAGGGAGATTTTGAAAAAAAATGGGGTATTGATTTTCCCCTTTGAGTTGCATTGAAAAAGAGGAGATTGTAGACAGGAGACAGATCAAATAAAGCCCATTTGAGTTTTAAAACATTGGACGTTTCCTGGCTGAAACGGGTCTGTTGGCATGTATGGTTGTACTATCACTGCCTTACTATCACTGCCTCTTCCTCCTGCCCACAATGGTCTATTATATTGCCACAGCCTCTCTTGCCAGTCCTATATTGTTGGTTTGTTGCCCCTGCCCCCCTTTCCACTGCCCTCCATAGTCTGTTGTGCTGCCACTGCCCTTCCTGCCTGCCCAGTGTGGTCAAGTTGTTGCCTCTGCACTCTCCTACCTGCCTTCAATTTTCAGAGTCCGTGCCCCTGGCCTCTGCCTCTCAACAGTATCCCAATGAACAACTAGATTGCTAACATTCTATATTTATTACAAAAGTGTGGAACACCAGACGTCATCTTGATGTAATCAAAACTGTAATACCTAGAGTATTTCCTTTAGAAATTACATATATGAGAGGGTCTTATTTGCATCAAAATTATGGTTAGTGCTCTAAAAAACTAAAATGAGGACATATTTTCTGAATTTTCAAATAGCGACAAAGAACTTTTAAATTATTTGTAATCTTTGTTTTTTTATCCAGTTGACCGCTTGATTAAATGTTGCACCTAGGGGAGAGGATGTGGTGTTACTTCCAGAGCTGCAAACTTTGCAACTGGGGAACCAGGTTGGAGTTTCTGCTTCAGCTCAACATTCTGTGATTCTGGTCAAATCACTTAATCTCCCCATGTCTACAACCAAAATGAATTAGATCTTGTGTGATGTATCCAATGCTCATGTAAAGCACTCCAATACCTGACAAGTCTGCACTATATAAAACTGCAAATACACAAAAAATAAGTGTTTTGCACACTTCTGTCATTGGGCTACATGTGGGCTACATCTGGGTGATATTTGTGCGGCATTTGGGCTCTTTTGTCTCTGGTGGCCATCTTGGGAGATTTATTTGTTATGAAGTTTCCTAATTTCCTCATTTACTGCAGTCTCCTCAGTAGGAAATGCTTTCAGTTTTTTACTTTGATTCCATCAAGAAGGTATTCAGATATGTCACACATTTGCCATAAATTCTGAATGTTAGCACTCTAGTTGCTCATTAGATCACTGTAGAAAAGCTACTGCTCACCACGGAAGTCTGCTGCTGGTATTCAAAGTGCATGTTTCAGTCTGCATGTCAGAATTTTTTTATGAAATAGAAGAGGATTTGAGAAGTCAAAATGTGCCCTAATTTTTCTTTCTGCAGCACTAATCATAATTTCTATGGCAAAATGAACCCTCTCATTTTGTTCCTTTGTAAATTAAATGTTTTAAGTGTTACCACTTTATTCCAATCAAGATGGCTTCAGGTGTGCCATACTTTTGTCATAAGTAAGACTGTTAGCGCTCTAGTTGTTCGTTAGAACACTCTGGGACATTCTGTCATTGGGCTATACTTGGGCTACATCTGGGTGATATTTGGGCTACATTTGGGCTCTTTTGTCTCTGGTGGCCATTTTGGGAGACTTATTTGTTATGATGTTTCCTAATTTCCTTATTTACTACGGTCTCCTCAGTAGGAAATACTTTCAGTTTTTTACTTTGATTCCATCAAGAAGGCATTCAGATGTGTCAAACATTTGCCATAAATTCAGAATGTTAGCAATCTAGTTGCTTATTAGATCACTGTAGTAAAGCTACTGCTCAACGGGGAAGTCTGCTGCTGGTATTGAAAGTGCATGTTTCAGTCTGCATGTCAGAATTTGTTCATGAAATAGAAGAGGATTTGAGAAGACACTCAAAATGTGCCCTAATGTTTCTTTCTGCATCACTAATCATACTTTCTATGGCAAAATGAACCCCCTCATTTTGTTCCTTTTTAAATTAAATGTTTTAAGTGTTACCAGTTTATTCCAATCAAGATGGCTTCAGGTGTGCCATACTTTTGTCATAAGTAAGACTGTTAGCGCTCTAGTTGTTCGTTAGAACACTCTGGGACATTCTGTCATTGGGCTTTACTTGGGCTACATCTGGGTGATATTTGGGCTACATTTGGGCTCTTTTGTCTCTGGTTGCCATTTTGGGAGACTTATTTGTTATGATGTTTCCTAATTTCCTTATTTACTACGGTCTCCTCAGTAGGAAATACTTTCAGTTTTTTACTTTGATTCCATCAAGAAGGCATTCAGATGTGTCAAACATTTGCCATAAATTCAGAATGTTAGCAATCTAGTTGCTTATTAGATCACTGTAGTAAAGCTACTGCTCACCGGGGAAGTCTGCTGCTGGTATTGAAAGTGCATGTTTCAGTCTGCATGTCAGAATTTGTTCATGAAATAGAAGAGGATTTGAGAAGACACTCAAAATGTGCCCTAATGTTTCTTTCTGCAACACTAATCATACTTTCTATGGCAAAATGAACCCCCTCATTTTGTTCCTTTTTAAATTAAATGTTTTAAGAGTTACCACTTTATTCCAACCAAGATGGCTTCAGGTGTGCCATATGTTTGTCATAAGTAGGACTGTTAGCGCTCTAGTTGTTCTTTAGAACACTCTGGGAAGCTACAGTAGAACACAAAGGAATCAACTGACAGTCTCTGGCCTTGTTGGATGTACATGTTGTACTGAGAATGTCAGACTTCATTCTCACATGACTGAGAAAGATAATGTGAATTTACAGAAAATATGCTCTCAGTTTAGCTTATAGATCACTTTCTAAACCTCTGTGGGAAAAGCATGAGAAAATAGTTTTCTCTCAAACATGATTCATGATATCACAGCAGAAGGCTTTTTCACATGGTAAAATCACCTTAGAACACACCACAATTCCTAAAATGAGCATGGTACCATCAACAAATGATTTATAATGTAACTAAAGTCTTAAAACCTTCTATTAACTGCAATGCTTTTTAATGAGGTGCTATAATGTATATTGGTCCCAAGATGGCTGCCAACACTTTTTGGATGAAGTGCTGACAGCCAACCAGATCTCACGATGGGATGTGTGGTTAGGCTCCGCCCAGATATATATGTGATTTTACTTTTGATTTTCTCAGGAACTACTGAACGGATTTACACCATTTAAGCAAAAGGCACGAGTCTGAACTGAGCACTACCTCTTTGCCAAATTTGGTGTAATTCCGTTCAGCACTTCGGGCTGTAGCTGCGTCAACATTTCCTATGGGAAAATGCATGGGAAAAAGGCGTTTTGGGACCCCCCTTTTGTCTCGGCCCCCGCTTGACGAATCACCGTGAAATTTTCAGGATAGGAGCGGACCGGAGCTGGCCAAAAGTTTGGAAACTTTCACGAAGATTCATCAATTGACGCCAACGTTATTCCAAATAGAATGTTGCGGATTTCCTATGGAAAATAGGTCCTAACTATAACTACCTACTGGCGACTGCCATAAATATATATATATATATATGTATATATGAACACAAAAATCCAGCTCCCACGGAAACTCTATGGAAGAAGGCACGGACTCAAGGAGTTAGAAGAATCAGCATTAATTTATTCTGCCAGATCGCCCTCAATCCAAGAGGTAAGGAGAGACACGTTTCGGATTTCAAGAATCCTTTGTCAATCTAGTTTGGCGCCAAAATACATGCACAATAAATAGCTCTTCCCATTAGACCATAAGTAGACATAGAAAGCATACTCTCGTGTATGCAATTAGCGTGTGACCCAGAAGGCTACATCACATCATTTACTACAGCTAAGAAACCAGCCTGGTTGCAGGTAAAATATTCACCGATCCAATACATTGCATAATACAGTTGATGGTTTAGCTGGAAATATCTTGTAGCAAACAGTTTAGGTAACAACATACACATGTATATTATGAAAGCATCCGTCATGATGAGAAATTAGCTTTGAGATTAGCACTGCCAAACTATTAGTCCTGAAATGCCAAATTTACAAAGTGATGTAAAATGCACTTTAAAAGTTGCTGCTCCAAAATGTCACTGAAAATAACAAGAATAAAGTCTGCCAATGTCCCGGTTTCGGCTCACCCGTGTTAAAGACACAGCTCCCCAGCATGACCTCTCATTTTGTATACTCTGTTCCTGCCGTACTGCTGATAACACAGTCATTATGTTCACTCATCATGAGGCACCGGGAATGGAAAACTGAAGCTTCACCAAGGGGCCAATTACATGGCAAAGAGTAATGTTAAAACTCAAAGTCGGATTGCGAGCACGTGCTGTGAAGCCCCTCAGGACTACCATACCCACAATGCTCCAAGTTAGCCTGTGGTAAAGCAGGTAATTTTCACAGTATATTAATACTGCTCGGTCAATGTCCCTGGTTATGATGAAATGGTCACTGCGCAAACAGAAACCTACTGAAGGAAAATAATTTGCTCGAAGAGAGACTACGTGTCCCAACATGCTCTATCATGAACTACGCACTAAGCCAGGCCTACTGAGGGTAATGAACTAATCAAGTATGCAAAAGAATGAAAATAAAAGTCCGCTTCTTCTGTTATGTCTTTCAGAGCAAGCCTATGAGTAAGATGTCAATCATTGAAACGCGTCAGGCGACAGTTTACCACGATGCCAAAGAGAGCCAGTAATGAAGTCTGCATGGTCTACTGCCTGCCGAATGCCCTGCCAAGCTTTCGGGCATTTGTTTAGAATATATATATATATATATAAATGTAAATATATATCTATATGAGCGGTATCAACTTTATCCGTATTATTGTCCAAGTGTTGGGTTTCGTAAAAATATAAAATGTTCACCTTCTCTATGCTGCTAATTCCCTGCATTGTTTGACACATGCTACAGTAGTAACTTTGGGATTGTTATGCTGTTGCTGCCCTTGATGATATTTATTGATTACTTTTTGGCTATGATGCTCATTTTGCACATACAGTATCGATTGTGATACATTTGTAATCTATCTGCTGCTAATAATGATAACTGCCAAAGCACTTGCACTTTACTATATCATTGCCCCACAGGTGGGACTAATTTGGACTGTTTTACTCTGTTTTGCACATGTTATCTGTTTTATACATTGTTCTTATTGATTTGTATCTATTTATATCTTTTATGTTATGATATTTTATTGCACTTGCACCTAAATATCAATAGTGAAAGTGGCACTATTAGTGTTATGATGATAGATACTATCTAGAATGTGTTTTAAATCAAATAGCTGCAGCAGAGGTTCCTTTCGGAACTTTCCGATCATCTAGTCAGTCGCAGCAGATCAGTGACCTTATTATTATGTACAGGGGGCAATATTTTTGGCCTTGAACGACCTTTGTCTTCCCCAGCAGTTGTTGTTCAACTTCAGGCATCATCCACAATCATAATATATCAATAGCCATCTAAATGAACCTGCTACAGCTTCTCTTTTAATGTTTCCACATTTATATTTTGTACCTACGGGCCTAACTATGATTTCAATAGCGGCTGGGAGATTAGGGGCTATTTCCCAAAACCCTGAAATATACACTTTTATCTTATTTTAAGCACTTGCACTGTGGTATAAAATTTATTTTAGGGTTCAGTCACACTCAGCCGCCCGAATAGTCAGTCATAGGTACACACAATGTTTTTATGATCAAGAACTTTCTGTATTGTTTTTAACAAATGGAAAATGTTTTTACACTATATGTATTTTATTGCAATATAGGTGTTCCATAGGATAAGTATTTATTTTGCCTGTTGATGATCATGTTTGTTCCTGACCACAGCAGTATGTTGTTTAGTTTCATTGTGTATTGCCATTGGCTGATTAGGGAGGAGGGTACTATGTGAGACAATTTAAAGGAACATTAGATCTTAGCGTGTCCTGTGATCAAGGTCGTGGGAACGCGACCGAAACGCGTCATGTCAAGTTTCACGGAATAAAGTTGCACTGAAAACTGGATATCGGCAGCGCGCTATGGTCTGTACCTGTGTGCCTCCTTTTGACTTCGGAGAATGGGATGGTGATCATTCATATATATATATATATATATATATAAATTCACTGAAAAAAACATAGGTTTCAGGCCTGATATAGTTAGGAATTAGCATTTAAAAAACCTGAGAAATTCACTGAAAAAACAATAGGTTTTAGGGGTGTTATAGTTAGCTGGACATTTCACTCGAACAAAACCATTGAAACTCCTCTGATATAGTTAGTTGTACTAACTACATCTCGCGCGCCCGCAATCCACTGCTGATGATGTCACATATTACATCATTCATGACATGGTCAGTGACATCACTGCTGACATCTCAAATGACATCACTGATGACATCACTGATGACATCATCCAGTGAATGTGGTTTGGTTCGTTATTTAAATATGTATTATATATATATATTACCTACTGGCGGTCGCCAGTAGGTAGTTATAGTTAGGACCACGTTTCCATAGGAAATCCGCAACATTCTATTTTGAATAACTTTTGCGCCGGTCGAGGAATCCTAGCGAATCTTTCAAAATAGGTGGGGCGCTACGCTCCGCTACTACCCTGAAAGTCTCGGGGGGATTCGTCAAGCGGGGGCTGAGATAAAAGGGGGGTCCCAAAACGCGTTTTTCCCATGCATTTTTCCATAGGACCTTTAGACACAGCTACAGCCCGAACGGCTGAACAGAATTACTTGAAATTTGGCAGAGAGGTAGTCCTCAGGTCAAGGAAGTGCCTTTTGTAGGTTTGGTGTAAATCTGTTCAGTAGATTCTGAGAAAATAGCCTTTAAATCAATATATATATCTGAGCCAGCTTACGGTGCGCTTACGGTGCGCTTACCGTACGCGTACGGTGGCGTGCGCGAGCGCGATTCTGATTGGCCCTTAGATCTTAGTAAACATTCGAATCGGTCGAAACCAGGAAGCGGCGGCCGCCATTTTCTCTCTCGCACTCTGAGGGGGGAGCTGATAAACAAATGCCAAAAACATATAAAGGGGCTGTTTAGACAGCGCCCATGCACATAACCATGTTAGTTGAGTCTTCAAAGATCCCCCAAGGCAAAAAACGGTAATTTTTTATTTTTCGAAAATTTCGCCGATTACGCTTACCGTACGCTTACCGTACGCGTACGGTAAAAAAATTTAAAAAAAAAAAATCCACACTCTCTCCACCCCGTGTGCAAATGGTGGCCGAAGTCCACCATTTGTGCATGGCATATAAGAGCACAGCATTTCCCCAAAAAATTTCAACAGATTACCTATCACAAGGAAGCGCATAATATGTCCTCCATGTGCGCACGGTACGCGAAGCGCATCGTGCGTACATGGCCCATCTAGCGTAACGTGGGCACACGGTGCACGTAGCGCACCGCGTGCCCACCGTGCGTGCACGGCACTAACTGCGTAAAGTCGGCGCACGGGTCGCGAAGCGCACCGCGTGCTCACTGTGCGCGCACGGTGCGCGAAGCGCACCGCACGCGCACGGAACGAACTGCGTTAAGTGGGCGCGCACGCCACGAATGGCGTAAAGTAACTTAGCATTTAAAAAACCGTACAAATTCACTGAAAAAACCATAGGTTTCACACACGTTATAGTTAGGAATTAGCATTTAAAAAACCTTGCAAATTCACTGAAAAAACCATAGGTTTCACACATGTTATAGTTAGCGGAAATTTTACTGATAAAAAAACAATGAAATTCCCCCGTTATAGTTAGTGCAGGAAACTATAACTCACGCGACCGCAATCTTCTGCTGATGACATATGTGTCTTTATGAAAAAAAAATATTTGTAATATATGTATAGCTAAAAATTTATGGAAGAAGACATGGGCAAATACGTGTCTAAATACAGTATTAGCATCAGCAGAGGATTGCGGTCGCGTGAGTTATAGTTTCCTGCACTAACTATAACGGGGGAATTTCATTGTTTTTTTATCAGTAAAATTTCCGCTAACTATAACATGTGTGAAACCTATGGTTTTTTCAGTGAATATATATATATATATATAGCAATTTGTATTGAAGAATGAGTGGATATATAAATATAAATATCTGGATGGAGGATTTAGTAGCAGTGTGATTGACTGTTTACTTGACTAATTTATAGTGTCTCACTAAATATATTGGATAGTGACTAAACTGTGTGAATATCTGTATGACTTTGTCAGTTGTTGTGTAAACTGCTGCACCAGTTGGTTACTAGCTACGTGAAAGTCTATATTAGTTATTGATTAGTTAACTGAGTATTTGTATGGGAGAGTGAATGTGTGTGTGGTTTGGTGGGGGGTGTGTGACTGCCCAAAGATGTGTGAATAGTTGATTCAGTAGGTATATGAAGTTAACACTACATGTTATAACGGTTGTTTGGGTGATGGAATATCTTTATGGGTGTGGCGATGATCCAATATATGTCTCAATGGTACATGTCCAACAAACTAGAAAAATAAAAGCCAGTGTATGTGTCAGTTGTGGTATAGAAATGAGTATACATAAGAGTCAGTGATTGTATGAGTGACTGTATGGATAACTGTATACTTGTAATAGTGTTTTTATAACACACTACGCATGAGTTATTATCTATATGAATAGATGAAGTAGTGTTTTTATGAGAGTATAGCTAAGTAAAAGTAAGTATGATGCATTGTTTGCATAAGTGAGTAGGATGACTTCATAAGTGATTAGGATGTGTGCTGGTGTGTAATGTCGATATAGGTGTATAAGTTTAATTGATACTGTTCTATTGATCATTGACAGCATGTATGAGTGAATTTATAGGTAAGTGATTAGATGTGTGTATAGATCTAGGAATCACTGAGTGGGTGTTTAGAAACTTGTATTGGTGTGTCAATGGTTTTAAATCTGGCACTCTGTATTTTACTGTGAGTGATGAAAGGTTATACTAGTGTATGATGTGGTGTATCTCATTGTCACGTGGATGATGTCATCAGTGATGTCATTTGAGATGTCATCAGTGATGTCACTGACCATGTCATGAATGATGTAATATGTGACCTCATCAGCAGTGGATTGCGGGCGCGCGAGATGTAGTTAGTACAACTAACTATATCGAAGGAATTTCAATGGTTTTGTTCGAGTGAAATGTCCAGCTAACTATAACACCCCTAAAACCTATTGTTTTTTCAGTGAATTTCTAAGGTTTTTTAAATGCTAATTCCTAACTATATCATGCCTGAAACCTATGGTTTTTTCAGTGAATTTCAAAGGTTTTGTAAATGACAATTTTTAATGTATTAATTGTAGTACTGATTTTTTTATACTGATTTACTACATTATTTAAACTATTTATTTTTAGATATTTTTTTAATAATTACATTATCATTATATTATACATTACAATACAAAATAGACTTTCTCAGAATGAATTACTTTAGTTTAAATACTTTGCAAATAGGCAATAGATTACAGTTGATGCAATGGGCAACACAATATCAAACACAATGCAACATTGAGCTCAATGTGAATTTCTAGTCAAATGCAATTAGTTACTTTATGGATTACTTTTCTAACCACAGTACTGGATCCTAGATTCAATCCTTGGACATCTCATGTAAACAGTTGAGTAAAAGCGTTTTGGTTACAGTAGTGATTTGTAAGGAATATTATTGTATCTTAAAAGTTGACACTTAGAAATGTTTTCACATAGAATCACCAATGTTATTCTACGGCAGAAAATTAACTTAGCAGGTAAGTAGTGTTATCGTTACTTTTTCTTACTCAGTGGTGGATCCTGGATCCAGCACTGGTGAATCTCTTGTAAACAGTTGAAAGAATGTGTTTAAGTCATACAGACGATTTTTTAGGAATATTTTTAGTTTGTGAAAATAGACACTTAGAAACTTTTCTGGTGAAAGCCACACAATGGATTCCTATTGAAGGAAATACAAGTTACTGGTAAGTACGCTTAGAATTACTTTTCAGGGTCAGTGCTGGTCTAAAAGATGCAGCACTGGGTTCTCTCCCGATAACAGGTGAGTAAATCGGAATTCATAGTTCGGCTGATTTTAGAGGAATATTTGTACGTTTCAAAAATGGACACTTCGAAACTTTTCTGGTGAAAACCATACAGTGGATTCCTATGGAAGGAAATACAAGTTACTGGTAAGTACGCTTAGAATAACTTTTCAGGGTCAGTGCTGGACTAAAAGATGCAGCACTGGGTTCTCTCCTGATAACAGGTGAGTAAATCGTAATTCGTAGTTCGGCTGATTTTAGAGGAATATTTGTACAATGGTGAAGGAAGGGGGCGGGGCCTGAGGTGACGTGTGCAAACACGCCCTGTGGCACGTTTTAAGTTGGGGAATTAATTCCTCTTCAATCCTGCGGTCCCCTGGGGCCAACTAGCCCTCCAGGTACCTCCAGTATGCGCCAGGGAGCTGCATTGCAGAGAGGTGTTCAGAG
Source organism: Triturus cristatus (assembly GCF_964204655.1). Taxonomy (NCBI): domain Eukaryota; kingdom Metazoa; phylum Chordata; class Amphibia; order Caudata; family Salamandridae; genus Triturus; species Triturus cristatus. The sequence goes on along the minus strand of NC_140583.1, from coordinate 1,149,669,875 downwards.
GCCATGCCCCTTTTAACAACACTCTGCAAAGCAGCTCCGTGGCACTTACTGGAGGTACCTGGTGGGCTAGTTGGCCCATAGGGGACCTCTGGATTGAAGAGGGATTAATTCCCCAACTTAAAACGCGCCACAGGGCGTGTTTGCACACATATCACCTCAGGCCCCGCACCCTACTTTCACCACTGTGCAAACGCACCCCGTGGCGCGTTTTAAGTTGGGGAATTAAGTCCCCTTGAATCCTGAGGTCCCCTGGCGGCCAACTAGGCCACCAGGTACTTCCAATAAGCACCACAGAGCTGCGTTGCAGAGAGGTGTAAAAAGGGGCGTGGCCTCATTACACCTCTCTACAACGCAGACCCCTGGCGCATACTGGAGGTTCCTGGTGGGCTAGTTGGCCCCCAGGGACCCCCAATATTCAAGGGGAATAAGTTCCCCCTCTGCAAACGCGCCAGGGGGCGCGTTTGCAGAGTGGTGTAGGGAGGGGGGCATGGCCTCCGGCCGGATCCGTCTTTTTCTTTTTTTTTTTAGAAGGGAGGCTGTGTAGCCCCTCTTCTTTTTCTAATTTATTGGCCCTGGGGACCCCATTCCCCAGGGCCTGCCCCAATTTGTTTTTTTTAAATCGGGGAAGGGGGCCACGTGGCTCCCCTCCCGAGGCCATAATTTGCCTCGGGGACCCCATCCCCCAGGGCATGGCCAACTTTTTAAAATCTTTTTATGGAGGGGGGCTGTGTAGCCCCCTCCTCTGGCCACTTAAGGCCCCGGGGACCCCATCCCCTGGGGCCGGCCATTGATTTTTTTTTCTTTTTTTCATTAATGGGTAAGGGGGCCGCATGGCCCCCCTCCTGGGACACTTATGGCCCCGGGGACCCCATCCTCCGGGGCCTGGCCACCTCGTTGGGGACTGTGGGAGGTCCCAATCCCCCCACAGTCCCAGCCAGCTCCCCGCCTCCAGCGGGAGGCGGCATTGCTTTTCCACATGGGGAGCAGCTAACATGCTGCTACTCATGTGGAAAAGCAATCAGCTTTGCTTCATTGAAGCGTGAGCAGGTTTCCCTGCTCTCGCTTCAATGAAGTAAACTACAGTGTCCCGGGGGTGGGCACACCCGGACATTGCAGGAGCCGGCCCTGGGGGGTGGCGGTCCCCAGGGCCTATACAAGGCTCCAGGAAGGGGGCCGCGTGGTCCCCCTCCCACATATACAAGTTGCCCCGGGGGGGTGGCGGTCCCCAAGATGGCTGCCAACACTTCCTGATTTGGAGTGTTGACAGCCAATTAAATACAGCTCGTGCACGGCAGGGTGCGCGCTGGGTGCGCATAGGGTGCGCGGAACCTCTGAGGCCATAGATATATATGTACTTTTAAATGTCGTTTTCTCAGGAACTTCTGAACGGATTTACACCATTTAAGCAAAAGGCACGAGTCTGAACTAAGGACTACCTCTTTACCAAGTTTGGGTTCAGAAAATGGGCAAAACATGGTAAAATGAAACATTTCCTGCGGAGATATTCCATCGCAGCCGCATGGCGGAAAAGATTGCCATCTATTCGTGCCCCTTGGATAAGTAAGGAGTAAGTAAAACAAATCAAACCGAAACCTGGTCAGAAGGTATCTATCGTAAGAGTTCACAAAACCAAGTATATGTGGCTCAGCCCTCTCAGTGGACCTTAATAACACAAAATGGCAAACACTTGGCTTCATGAGCTCCCTCTCCTCCCTTAGTATGGTCTGATGCGTTCCTTCAGGATTAGAATAACGGTCACCTCTCCCCAAGTTCGTTAAACTCATTTTGATATACTTCAACCATGAAATCTTTAAAACTTGATGCAGGGCCATGCAATCTTTTATGAGTGCTTTATTTAACAAATCCCCCGCCTTGAAACATATTTTTAGCCAAAGAAGCAACGGCCAAAAGGCTATCTGATCTGTGATAGAAGGCATTCCTAACTCTTCGTGGACAATAAAAGAGGGGGTACCTTTGGGAACTGACAGCAGACATCTCATGAATTTGTTTTCAGCTATTTGGACATCCTTTACGTCAGCATATCCCAAAATTTCGCTGCCATAAAGTACTTTTGACTGACACTTAGCCCTGTAGAGTTCCAAGAGAGCTCCCACCGGTCTTTTACCCAGTCTACCAGCAAAATAAAAAATTGGGGCGGTTTCCCTATTGAGGTTGTTTCTCTTCTGTTTGAATTATAGGCCCCAATTCAGTTTGTTATCCAGGAGCACCCCTAGGTAGGAGAAAGCAGATGTTTTAGGGATCGGGTCGGCCCTACCTTGAAGGCATATGATTTACTAGGCCGCATCCCCAGTTGCATAATGTAAGATTTGGAGTTGTTGACTATTAAGTCCAAATCTCCCATAAACTGGGCAAACGAAGATAAAATGGTTTGTAAACCCCTCTCTGTCCTGGCCATCAAGACGGCGTCGTCTGCATATAGCAGGACAGGAAACCTCGTTGAACGATCCGGCGATAAGCAGCCTCAGTCTCCGATGGGTTTTCTCCAAGTTGTTGATGTAAAGATTAAAAAGAAACGGAGCCAGTATACAGCCTTGACGGACACCGCCCCTGACGGGAAATGAACGTGATACAGTCAAACTTGACGAGTATCGCACTACCACCCTGGTGTTCTGGTGGAGATCGTGAAGAAAAGAGACTATCTCCCTGTCTACCCCTAATGCTAGGAGGATCTTCCATAATTTGCCCCTGTTAACGCAATCAAATGCGGATGACAGATCCATGACAGCCAGGAAGATGGTACCCCTGCGGGCGACTGTGTATTTACTAATTATTAGGAATAGATTCAAAGATTGATTGATCATAGAGCGGCCAGGGCGAAACCCATATTGGGCGCCCAACATAATGTTATTGTCATAAGCACAGAACGAAAACCTAACCAACAATATCCTGCCCACAACTTTTTTTTTTTTTTTGAAACCGTTTATTACAAGTCTTAAGAGTATACAAGTATGGGCCTACAACCTTCCGGCCGGCCGCTAGCAATGATAGGAGCATACGACATACATTTATGGAACACGTGGTGTTACGGAGGAGCATTTCTCAGGAGGTAACAACGTCAAAAGCCACATCATCCAGACCCCATTATACGGTTTCATTTTAAATTAAGAGCAACAAAAAAACCACACCCACAAGGCAACCCACAATCGGAAATAGCAGCACGTGCTCCCCTAGAGGGGGGATCCCAACTATCCACAGAAGTCTAAAGAGGGGGAAGAGAACAGAGCGAGGACTGGGGGAACCCAATGCCCGGCAGCGGGGAAATGAGTCGGCTAAGGGGATGGGGCTGGCGAGGTATCAGGCAGCAACGGTGGTGCACAGATACCCCCGCGGTAGGCGTTCCAGGGGCCCCATACTTTCACCCATGTCGCAGGCTTACCCCTCGCCACATACACCACCTTTTCTCGAAACATGCACCAGTCCATGTGTTCTTTCCAGGCCGAGACCGTCGGGGGCCTCTGGGATCCCCACAGTTGAGCAATATCACGCTTGGCTTTCATATATCCCAGAGTCACCCACCACGTCTGCGGCGCCGAGTAATCAGTCGGTTCCCACACATTCAACAGGCATCTCCTCGCTTCAGGCAACAGCGCCACATGCGTAACCAGTCGCAGCACCTCATGTACACCACGCCAGAACCCTTCCACCTCCGGGCACTCCCACAAAATATGCAGAAAGGTCCCCAAAGCACCACACCCACGCTTACACAACCCATCTCCAGCATAGCCCATACGCAGATGCTTTGGCCCCGTCATGTAGACCCGGTGGAGTATCTTGAGCTGGACGAAGCGAAGGCGAGCCGGTATGGCCACCTCCTTCGGGGAGGCTACCGCGGAGGTCCAGTCCTCGTCGTCCAACTCCAGCCCGTCGGCAACCCAAGCCGCACGAAGGGCAGTCAACAGGCCCGAGCGGTCGTTTATCAGCTTTTTGTATATCAGTGAGATCGTGCTGTCCGGGACGTGCCCATCCAGCATTCTATCCTCCAGGGGGGAATATTCCGGGATGGAGGCAACGTCCGAGAAGACGGAGCCCAGCGCATGACGGACCTGCAAACACCGAAAGTATTCACTGCCCTGCAGCTGAAATTCCGTCTGCAGCATATCGAACGTTTTAAATCCTCCCCTCGTCCAGAGATCCCCCACTTTACTGATACCTATTATGTCCCACTTCTCAAAGCCCTTAGAGGTCCACAGGGAACCTAACCGCTCAGACGCGTATAGTGGTGACGCCCGGGTCAAACGGTCCTTCCACCCCATAGCTGCATTGGCCGCGTGCCACACTTGCACCATGACACGCGTGGGGCCCGTCAGACGAGCGTCGGGCGCGCTAGAATAGAGCGCTTGATTGTAGTCGCCACCTGGCAGGAGCATCTTGTCCATTTCGAATGCCGGGTTTAAGGCGGGCCCGTATAGGCCATGGTTAATTGCAGCGAGCTGGGAGGCCCAATAGTACCGTTTAATATCCGGGAGGGCAATCCCCCCGTCATACCATGGGAGCGTCAGCTTCGCCAGGGCAATACGCGGCCTCCCGTCCCAAAACAGGCGGCGTTGCAGACTCTCCACCTCACGGAAGTAGCGCGCCGGGACTAAGTCCATAGTGTTCTGCAAAGCGTACAGGAAACGCGGCAGAGACATCATCTTGAACAATGCCGCCCGGCCGAGCGGCGAAAGCGGCAGGCGCCGCCAGCGTGCGACATCAACCCGCAGGCGCTGGAGGGGGGGAAGCAGGTTCCGTTCATACCGGGCCTCCGGGTCCAGAGTAATGAAGACACCCAGGTACCGAAATCCCTGCGGGGCGATCTGGATCGGACAGCCCCGCGGGAGAATAGGAGCCTCCCCAGAGAGAACATACACGCACGATTTAGCCCAGTTGATGACGAGACCGGAGTTACGACCAAATGAATGTAAAACATCAACCAGCACTATAAGTGATTTACGTGGGGAGGCTAGGTACAGAAGGATGTCATCAGCGTATAGGGATACGCGGTCCTCATACTCGGGGGTCCAACGGAGACCACGGATGGAAGGCTCCCACCGCAGCCACTCCGCCAGGGGCTCCAAGGCAAGCGCAAAAAGAAGCGGCGACAAGGGACAGCCCTGTCGCGTGCCCCGGCCCAGCTCAAACGGGGCCGATACTCTTCCGTTCACCACCACCTGCGCCAAGGGGCCCGAATACAACAATTTGACCCAACTGATGAATCCTGGGCCAAATCCAAACTTCGCAAGCATCGCCCAGATGTATGGCCACTCAAGCGTGTCAAACGCCATGGTGGCGTCCAAGGACGCTAAAATGGCCGGTTCCCGTATAAATGGGACGCGCGCGAGCACCCCATGCAAACGCCGCAGGTTAAGGGCTGTGTTGCGATGGGGAATAAAGCCGGACTGGTCCTGATGAACCAGATCTCCCACCACACCGACCAGCCGATTGGCTAGTACCTTGGCGAGAATTTTGGGCTCCGCATTCAGTAGTGAGATAGGCCGATAAGAAGTAACCCGGTCCCGAGGTCTCCCTTCCTTGTGGATCACCACGATTGTAGCCAGACGCTGGTCAAGCGGGAGGGAGCCCAGCGAGTGGGCCGCCAGGAACATTGCGCGGAGGTGAGGCGCCAATGTATCCGGTCGCAGCTTATACAACTCGATAGGGATACCATTCGGGCCCATGGCCTTGCCAGAAGCGACCGAGCGTATGACGAGGGCGATTTTGTCGGAGGTGGGAGCGGCGTCCAGCGACACCCTGTCCTCCCCGGAAAGGGACGGCAGCGCGATATCCCTGAGCAGGGCACGGGAATCCTCTTCAGAGCAAGAAGAGACCGGGGAATACACCTCGCGGAAATAATCCGCGAAACAGGAGACAATTTCTTCTGGCTCAGTTACACACACACCATTTGTTTTCTCAATCAGCGGGACCACACGATTCGCTCTCTCCTTTTTATCCAACCACGCTATCAGTTTACCAGCCTTATCACCCACATCATACAGTCGCCCCTGTTGCTCTCTACTAAGGCCCCTGGCCGCCTCCGTGACGAGGGCCCTATAAGCCGCTTGTTTGAGTTGGAGGACATGTAGTGCAGCATCCGTCACCCCATCTTCTAGATTACCCTCCAACTCAGCTATTTCAGCCTCCACCCGGGTCACCTCCTCCCGCTCGCGCCTCCGGGCGTGGGAAATAAGGGATAGGGCCTCCCCTCTGAGTACTGTTTTGAAGGCCTCCCACAGGGAGATAGCCGAAGGCACTGACCCCACATTCTCATCAAAATAGCGCTGGAGGGATTTAATCAAGTCAGCACAAATGGTGGGGTCGCGCAGGTACCAGGAATTGATTGGGACCACCCTGCTCTCACCCCTCGGAAAGACATCGAAATGTAACAGGAGCGGGGAGTGGTCCGAGATACCCCGTGCCAAATGGCGCACCTCCCCCACCCTCCCGACATAGGCCGCCGGGACAAGGACATAATCAAGCCGTGAGAGACTACCATGGGCCCCGAGTGGAAAGTGTACTGCAGCTGCGTGGGATGTTTTAAGCGCCAGCAGTCCACCAATCCCAGTGTATCCAAGAGGCCGGATAGCCACGCCTGTGCCCGGGGGAGGTCCCTAGGGGGGTGACGATCCACAGTCCCAGAAACCACCGCGTTGAAATCCCCCCCCACCACCAGAAGCCCCCCCGGAAGGCCAAGGAGGAGGCGCCCCAGGTCTGCAAAGGTGGTCGACTGCAACCCCGGTGGGACGTACACTGACACAAAGACAACCACTTTGCCCTCCATTCTCCCCACCAAGACAGTGTAACGTCCCCTATCATCGTGGAGCACCTCATCAATTTCTAACGGGAGCGAGTTCTTTACCATGATACCCACACCCCTTGAGCCTGACGTGAAGCCCGAGTGGGCCACGAGGCGGTAGCCACGCCGATTCATGGCACAGAAGGAATTGCCAATAAGGTGTGTCTCCTGCAGAAAGACTACATCGGGCGAGAGTCGCTTCAGAAATTGCAGGACCACACCTCGTTTGATCCTGTCCCCCAGTCCATTAACGTTCCAAGACAACAAAGTTAATTCCCTACCCCCCATCATACACAGAAACCATCATTCGTCCCCCCGAGAGCACATTAGAACCAACACAAAAAAAGGTTTGCCTTGTGATAATAACGAACAACACCCCATCCCTGCCCACCCACCCCAACAGAACTCCCCCCTCCCTGCACCCCTGCATGAGCCCAGACAGCCCCCCCAACGTGCAGTGTGCCTGTCGCCCCATAGATAGTTAAACTAACTAGACCCCCAGAGGAGGAGGGAGAACCCCCAAGAGACCCCACACAACCTCCATAGGAGGGGAACTTAAGCGAACAGACGTATGGTCAAAAGTGGCATCATTTTTGTCCCGAGCGAGGCCTAATATTAGTCCCTCAGTCCTGATCCGGCGAGCCCTCTCCCCCAGCCGCTCCCCCCCGCCACCCCGATCCCGATCCCCAGACAGAGTATCCAGCCAGTCCCCGGCCGCTTCGGGACGATCAAAAAAGTGCGTGCGACCATCCACCTCCACTCGCAGCTTAGCTGGGAAAAGCATGGCGTATTTGAGGTTTAGGTCCCGAAGACGGCGTTTGACACCGAGGAAGCTCAGTCTCTGCTTCTGGACCGCTGGAGTGAAATCAGGATAAAAATTAATGTCCATATTGCCAAGTCTAATCGGTCCCTGTAGTCTGGAGGATTGCAGGATAGCGTCTCTGTCCCGAAAATTAAAAATCCGGGCAATGAGAGGTCTCGGAGTGGCTCCGACCTTAGGCCTTCCCCCGGGAACCCTGTGGGCCCTCTCCACAGCAAAGAATTTACTCAGCCCCCGTGGCTGGAGATGGGTAACAATCAGGTCTTCCACGAAAAGGTCCGCCGCCGCCTCCTCACGTCCCTCAGGCACCCCGATGATACGGATGTTGTTCCTCCGGGCCCGACTCTCGGAGTCCTCCAGGCGGCGATCCATCAGCGCACTCGCCCGAGCAAGCCGGCGCACCTCCGTTTGTAGGGCCGCCACATCTGTCGTAAGGCCCGATGCGGTGTGGGCCAAAGAGTCGACTCGGTCGTTGGTCTTGGAGAGATCGGCCCTTACCAGGCCAACATCCACGAGGACCGAGTCGATCTTCCGCGCCAGTGTATCAAAACGCTGGCCCACCGAGGCCTTCATCTCGGCGATGGCGCCCATGACATCCCGCAGAGTCAGATCCGTGGGCAGATCGGGGGCATCAGTAGGGCCCTCAGGGGACCTGCGTGGCACCTCGGGAGATCCCTTCTGGAGGGTATATCGGTCCATGCTGTTGGACTGATGGGCTGCGCCACGCCGGGTCGATTTTATCTTTGCCCGGTCACCATCTTGTTTCGTGGCCATGGTCCCAGTCTCCCGGTCGCACCAGCCACGTCGTGAAGGGCAGGCAAGCCGGTCCACGGGCTCCGGGGGGGTGCCACCCCAGATCTGCGGGGCGGATCACAGCCGGCGGGCAGGCAGGGTCCCCCGGCGAGGCCACACCAACACACAAAGTCCCGCGACCCAACCTCGCAGAGACAGTAAGGGGGGCGCGAAAGCGAAAGTGAAAGTGCGGGGTACGCGAGCCACCAAGCCCTGCCCGCCGCTGTTGTTCACTTTGTCACTGGATCGCCCCACAGCGCAAATCCGGGGTTCGGCTAGGAGAAGGCCGCAAACCTCAATCGGTGCTAAAGCCGGTGTCCGAGGTCCGATTTGGAAGCGGAAAACGGGTGCCACCTCAGCTCAGGCTCACCAACACAGTCCCCTCATCTGGGACAGGATATGTTCAGGATAGTCATAGGAGGTCGCGGAGGTCCTCGGGAGCCTCGCACCTACGCGGCCATCTTGGTTGCGCGCTAGGCTCCTCCTCCCTGCCCACAACTTTTACTACCGAATCTAGCAGGGAGATAAGTCTGTAACAGACAGTGCTGCCCGTATCCCCCCTTTTAAAAACAGGCACAATAATGGAGGTCGCCATGAAGACGGGATGCCAAACCTAGCAATAGCATTAATTACGGAGGTGAGCATGGGAGCCCAAAGTGTCACATCCGACAGATAAAGATCAGGTGGGATTCCATCAGGGCCTGGGGCCTTTTTGCGTGTCAATCCAGTAATCCCATGCCTTACTTCTTCTTCCAGTACTACTAGGTTTTTTGTGTACCACCAGCATTATATAAAGGCGGCGGGACCAGGTCTCCCTTAAACATGTCCTCAAAATAGCTGACCCATTCATTTTCAGTGAAATGAGCTTCTAAAACAAAGGCTGCCTATTCTCCCAAGATAGGACTATTGATAATGCTCCAGAACTTTGCGCTGGACTTATAGGTTGTTGCTTCCATAAAGTTGCTCCAAGCTTCTTCCTTCAGAGCCGCCCTACGTTTACTTAAAGCTAGTTTACACTGTTTTCTACGGATTTTAACTAGCGTGACATTCCTCTGGGAGGCATGAAGAGCTAATTTCAGCCTCCTGGCCGCAAGTGAGCATTCTGGGTTAAACCATCTGGGTTCCCTCTTCCTCTGAGCTCCCTGAGATGGAACCATCAATAATCTTGTGACAGAATGGGATATTGATTCAAAGGCGCGGATGATAGACTCATCTGACTCTTCGTTCACATTCTGACAGATCTGGAATTCACTGTGGCACATCCCAAATAGAGACCCGCAAAGAATGTCTGGAAAAATCTGCCCCCAACTAAGTCATCACCCTCCGTCTGTTGCCTGTAGGACCCCTCCTCCTTTGGTCTGTCTTTTTAAATAAGCCATCTACCTTTGATACACAGGGGTTGTGGTCACTAAAACTACTGGCTATTATTGAAAAGTCCGAAATCAGATAATAAAGGGGGGGGGGGGTAGAAATTAAAATAAAATCAATGATTGAAGAATCATGGTCCACCCCCTTAAAAGTTGGAGTAAGCTATCGCCTGGGGGGGTTCTATTTCCCTATTGTTAGTTGCAAGTCCAGTTCACAAACCAGTGCATTTAGTTTCTCCCCCTGCCTACAATTATCAAAATGCACATGGTCTACAAGAGAACAAATGTAATCCTCACTAGCCCCTATGCCCCCCTGCCTCAGAGCCCCACAGATGTGTCTGTTAAAGTCCCCTACCAGGATTATGTTACCAGGCGTCCGGGTGTGGCCCTACCATTCATTAAGAATGTGCTTAGGCAAGTGACGTTACACACCTCAGGGAGAAGGGAGAAGGGAAGTGGCATTATAAAAATTCAGGAAAGAGAGAGATATGAAATACCTCTCTCCCTCTCACTCCCACTCCCTCAAATCAAAGGCTCACTTGTGCTTTTTCCCTTCCTCACCAACCCACCTGTCTCTCCCTGCCCTTCCCTGTAGTCCTCTATTTTGCATCATAGTGATACTTAGCACTACTCTCTCTCTCTTTCTTTCTCCACTCCTTTACCTTTCTTACATAGTCCATTTCCAGATACAAAATGCAATTTAGGGTCTGCGTCTTTAATGTTTGTGTTGGGTTCTACTTCTCCTTAAGTGCCCATTCCTCCCCACTGCCCTTCCTCCAGAAAGCAGTCTAATGCAGCAGGAGAGCTGAGAGCCCCAAAGCACAGACCACAGGAAAGACTATAACATAACACCTGGATGTCAGCCACAATGATATGTGCATCAGTGTGCTACCGCAGGGCCCCAGCTCTACTCTTTATGATCTGCATCCTTCCTTCCCTCTCTCAGCCGAAGCCTCCAGGAAACATCAGAAGCTTCCCTCCTGCCACCTAAGATCATCTATGTGTCCCGGTAAGTTCTGTTTTTTGATGTTGGGTGCATGCATGCCTAAATGTTTGTATATTTGTGTGTGCATGCTGTGAATGGGTGTGTGAGTGTGCATGTGAGTGCATGCCCAGCCCACCCCCTGCTGCATATTATGGGCCGCCACTGATAACCAGGCAATTAAATGGTAAGTCTTAGGCTTCTTTTAAATATTGGTATAAGTGGGCTGCCCTTCTACAATTCTAGCAATTGACATGTTAGCCGTAGTGTGTTAAATAACGTTGGTAGTCTATCAGTCCAGAAACTTTGGCTCGATCTTGAAAACCACATGTGATACAGCATTTGATCCTGGAGCTCTAGAGGACTAAGTTAGCTTGGAAAGTCATTATATGCCTTCCTTCACAACAGGTTGAACTCTGCCAATATAGTCTAGAGTGGCTGTGCTGTTAAACTTCCAGTATAGATCTTTACCATGTAATTCTGCACCATGATGTATCCTCCTTTTCCTCTGGAATTAACAGGTCGATCACTTCTTGCCATTTATCTATGCTTGTCGTACTGCTTCCTGTATTTGACCCAGCTACATTGCACAATTGTTTTCCCGCTCTTTTTCGACATATGTAACACTTCTTAAACTTGTGACTACACAAATTGTATGCAGTTCTAGCTTGTGAGTAACTCTGTGTGCACTAGCGTCTTTTCGGGCTTCAGTCTCAAATGCCATGGTTCCTGCCACAACTTGTCTATAACAACAAGGTGATAGATGGAAAGCTTGAATTAATCTCAGCCACTGGCATTTGTACTGGTCCACATTCCACACATGTACTAAGGTACTACACATGCTCCTCATGGAAAATTTCTTTTCTGAACTACTAATCGAAGACACCTCTTAAGTAAGGTACATCATGATTCTACTCATTTTACCCCTCTTATCAAACCATACTTGAGCGGCCTTAGCATTCAAAGTTATTTTATTCTTTTTAGGGTGTAAACTTATTTTAACATGTAATAATCAAAAGACCTCAAGAGCCTCTTGCCAGTAAATAAAGGATCTTATTCTTATATCTTCAACCAGGTCTAATTTGGGTTTTGCTTCTGGTAGCTTGACACATGTGCACTTGATCTGCTTTACAGAGGAAACTGTCAATCTATTTCCTTTTTGTTTCTGATTTCAATGAAATGCTCCCTTTTTATCTTCGGAAGAGAATAGTTAAGGAATGAGCGAAAGGTGGTGATTTGAGGGAACTGGTCATTATACATCTATAGTATAAACAAAGACCAACCCACATTCCCATAATCAATCAATATGTAGTACAGAATAACATTACTGGCAAAAGGTGATATAGGAGATAAATGCGCTCTACAGTATGTCATATTCCTTGTAAAAACCTACATCATACATAAGGTTCTGGTTACCGCTATATTAGTGTTTTTAAGTATGCAACAAATTCTCACTATCTCCTTGATGATAATTGCTCAAGGGATTAATTTGCCATTCTGTTACTCAACGTATTTTCATTAAAGTCACCTGATAAAATAACTATGATTTCAGGATTCTTTTCCATGACATCCAAAAGAATAGTTATCAGATTTGATATTAGTCTCTTTGGGTGACAATTTCAATATATATGTATATATATATATATATATATATAAAGTCACAACAAGGATACCCTTATGGAAGAGCCTCCAGGCAAATAGTAAAGCACTGTATGATTAGTGCTCTCCATTAGGCTTATGCCCCCCACTTTGCTGGTGACCTCTCACTGGAGTATGAAAGATAGTGCAACTACATGAACAAGCATGCTGTGGTTACGGCAGCGCCCACTTGGGGAGGTTCATCTTTGATAAAGTAGCAGCACCTGTTACCTGGAATATCGAGCACCATCAGCCACTGAAGAAAGGGAAACCTGAAACGCGTCTGGCAGGGGATGCCATTTGACTTTCAAAAGAAGGGATTTCGTTTTTAACGCTGCTGCTCTCCATTAAATGAAGTGCTTTACTATTTGCCTGGAGGCTCTTCCATAAGGGTATCCTTGTTGTGACTTTATATATATATATATATATATATATATATTACCTACTGGCGGTCGCCAGTAGGTAGTTATAGTTAGGACCACGTTTCCATAGGAAATCCGCAACATTCTATTTTGAATAACGTTGGCGCCGGTCGACGAATCCTCGCGAATTTTTCAAAATAGGTGGGGCGCTCCGCTCCGCTCCTACCCTGAAAGTCTCGGGGGGATTCGTCAAGCGGGGGCTGAGATAAAAGGGGGGTCCCAAAACGCGTTTTTCCCATGCATTTTTCCATAGGACCTTTAGACACAGCTACAGCCCGAACAGCTGAACAGAATTACTTGAAATTTGGCAGAGAGCTAGTCCTCAGGTCAAGGAAGTGCCTTTTGTAGGTTTGGTATAAATCTGTTCAGTAGATTCTGAGAAAATAGCCTTTAAATCAATATATATATCTGTGGCAGCTTACGGTGCGCTTACGGTGCGCTTACCGTACGCGTACGGTGGCGTGCGCGAGCGCGATTTTGATTGGCTCATAGATCTTAGTAAACATTCGAATCGGTCGAAACCAGGAAGCGGCGGCCGCCATTTTCTCTCTCGCTATCTGAGCTGGGCAGCAAAAACGAAGCCAAAAAATGGCTAAAGAGGCAGTTTCGTCACATCCTAACCACCCAGCATTGATATAGGGGTCCCCAAACAACCCACAAGCCCAAAAAAAAAATTTTTTTTTTTTTCGGAAATTCGCCGATTACGCTTACCGTACGCGTACGGTAAAAAATTTTTTTTAAAAAAAATAATCCACATTCTCCCCACCCCGTGTGCAAATGGAGCCCGAAGGGCACCATTTGTGCATGGCATATAATCCATATAAAATTAACAAAGAATAAATTTCACAAAGATGCGTATAATATGTCCCCCATGTGCGCACGGTGCGCGAAGCGCATCGTGCGTACATGGCCCATCCCGCATAACGTGGGCACGGCACTAACTGCGTAAAGTGGGTGCCCGGTGCGCGAAGCGCACCGCGTGCTCACTGTGCGCGCACGGTGCGCGAAGCGCACCGTGCGCGCACGGAACAAACTGCGTTAACTGGGCGTGCAACGCCACGAATGGCGTAAAGTAACTTAGCATTTAAAAAAACGTACAAATTCACTGAAAAAACCATAGGTTTCACACACGTTATAGTTAGGAATTAGCATTTAAAAAACCTTGCAAATTCACTGAAAAAACCATAGGTTTCACACATGTTATAATTAGCTGTACATTTCACTCGTAAAAAACCAATGAAATTGCCCCGTTATAGTTAGTGCAGGCAACTATAACTCACGCGACCGCAATCTTCTGCTGATGACATATGTGTCTTTATGAAAAAAAAATATTTGTAATATATGTATAGCTAAAATTTAATGGAAGAAGACATGGGCAAATAAGTGTCTAAATACAGTATTAGCATCAGCAGAGGATCGCGGTCGCGTGAGTTATAGTTGCCTGCACTAACTATAACGGGGCAATTTCATTGGTTTTTTACGAGTGAAATGTACAGCTAACTATAACATGTGTGAAACCTATGGTTTTTTCAGTGAATATATATATATATATATATACAGGCTGCAATGTGGATTTGTAACAACACAGCAACCCACTTGGGATTTATTTTAATTTATTACAGAGACAGCGCACCAGCTCACTTGAGTTCTACTAAGTGCAACTACAGAGTCCAGAAGGCCGTGCGGTCTGTCACGCCCACTGGGGCTGGACTTGATTTAAGAACTTAGCTGCACCTGTGGCGGCGCTGAACTTTGAACATTGCCTTTGAGAAAGTGCTCCGCGCATGAAACGCGTCAGGCTTTTGTTGTTATGCATGCTGTAAGATGTTCCTTTCCTCGTTTCAGCAGCCTCCAGTAAACGAATTCCTGAAACAGAATCCACTTGTATGAAGGCTCTTTTGTTTGGGGAACTTTTACGTTGGATATATATATATATATATATATATATATTCACTTAAAAAACCATAGGTTTCACACAAGTTATAGTTAGCTGTACATTTCACACGTAAAAAACCAATGAAATTCCACGTTATAGTTAGATCAGGTAACATCACTCATGACATGGTCAGTGACATCACTCATGACATCAATGATGACATCTGAAATGACACATTGTGGATTGCGGTCGCGCAAGTTATAGTTACCTGATCTAACTATAACGTGGAATTTCATTGGTTTTTTACGTGTGAAATGTACAGCTAACTATAACTTGTGTGAAACCTATGGTTTTTTAAGTTTTTTAAGTGAATTTGCAAGGTTTTTTAAATGCTAATTCCTAACTATAACGTGTGTGAAACCTATGGTTTTTTCAGTGAATTTGTACAGTTTTTTAAATGCTAAGTTATGTATTTATTTTTAATTTTTTTTTCTGGTTTTTCACCGTGCACACACCCTGCGCGCACGGTGCGCTTCTCGCACCGTGCTCGCGCTGTGGGCATGCGGTGCGCTTTGCGCACCGAGCGCCCACGTTGCGCATTTCGTGCCGTGCACGCCTCGCCATTTTTTACAAAATATCAATTGTTTTTTTCTCCCTTGGGGGTCCTTAGATTTATATATTAAATGTGATTGTTAATTCTTTTTTTTTTATTATTTTTTTTTACCGTACGCATACGGTAAGCTTACCGTACGCGCACTCCGCGATTTTAAAAAAAAATTATTAATTGTATTTTTCGTACTTTTTGGTCCTTCCTGGACCCCCTCACAAACGCTAGGGGGTCTGCAACTCTCTTCGTTGCCCCCTTTTCACGTTATCCAGCTTTGTTTTTCAGAGCGAGAGACATAAAATGGCGGCCGACACTTTCTGATTTCAACCGATTCGAATGTTTACAGTCATGTAACCACCAATCAGAATTGAGCTCGTGCACGGCACCGTACGCGTACGGTAAGCTTACCGTAAGCGCACGGAGCGCGCTTACAGATATATATTGATTTAAATGCTATTTTCTCAGGACCTACTGAACAGATTTACACCAGACCTGCAAAAGGCACATCTCTGACCTGAGGACTACCTCTCTGCCAAATTTCAAGTAATTCTGTTCAGCCGTTCGGGCTGTAGCTCGGACTAAAGGTCCTATGGGAAAATGCATGTGGAAAACGCGTTTTGGGACCCCCCTTTTTTCTCAGCCCCCGCTTGACGAATCCCCCCGAGACTTTCAGGGTAGGAGCGGAGCGGAGCGCCCCATTAGTTTTGAAAATTTCGCGAGGATTCGTCAACCGGCGCCAAAGTTATTCCAAATAGAATGTTGCGGATTTCCTATGGAAACACGGTCCTAACTATAACTATCTACTGCCGACCGCCAGTAGATAATATATATATATATATATATTCACTTAAAAAACCATAGGTTTCACACATGTTATAGTTAGCTGGACATTTCACTCGTGAAAATCATTGAAATTCCCCCGTTATAGTTAGTGCAGGCAACTATAACTCACGCGACCGCAATCCTCTGCTGATGACGTCAGATATTACATCACTGTATTTAGACACCTATTTACCCATGTCTTCTTCCATTAATCTTTAGCTATACATATATTACAAATATGTTTTTTTCAGAAAGACACTTTTGTCATCAGTGATGTAATATCTGACGTCATCAGCAGAGGATTGCGGTCTCGTGAGTTACGCAGTTCGCGGAATTTTTCCGTTTCTACCATACGCGCACGCTACGCGCACTCCGCGATTTTTCGAAAAAAAAATAATAGAAATTTTGGCCCTTGGGGGTCCTTCTGGGACCCCCTGACAACGGCTAGGGGGTCAGGAACTGTCCACCCTACCCCCTTTTCACGTTCTCCACCTTTGTTTTTCACCCCCTCAGACTGCGAGAGACAAAATGGCGGCCGACACTTCCTGGTTTCGACCGATTCGAATGTTTACTAAGTTCTAACAACCAATCAGAATCGCGCTCGCACACGGCAGCGTGCGCGTACGGTACGTTTTACCGTACGCGCACGGAGCGCGTCTATAGATATATATATATATGCTTTTAAATGCTATTTTCTCAGGAAATACTGAACAGATTTACACCAGACCTGCAAAAGGCACATCCCTGACCTGAGGACTGCCTCTCTGCCAAATTTCAAGTAATTCTGTTCAGCCGTTCGGGCTGTAGCTTGGACTAAAGGTCCTATGGAAAAATGCATGGGGAAAACGCGTTTTGGGACCCCCCCTTTTTCTCAGCCCCTGCTTGACGAATCCCCCCGAGACTTTCAGGGAAGGAGCGGAGCGGAGCGCCCCACCTATTTTGAAAATTTCGCGAGGATTCGTCAATCGGCGCCAAAGTTATTCCAAATAGAATGTTGCGGATTTCCTATGGAAACACGATCCTAACTATAACTATCTACTGGCGACCGCCAGTAGATAATAGTAGTTATAGTTAGGACCTATTTTCCATAGGAAATCCGCAACATTCTATTCCCAATAAGTCTGGCGCCGGTTGAGGAATCTTCGCGAAATTTTCCAAACTTTTCGCCAGCTCCGGTCCGCTCCTATATTGAAAGCTTCGTGGTGATTCCTCAAGCGGGGGCTGAGAAAAAAGGGGGGTACCAAAACACGTTTTCCCCATGCAATTTCCCATAGGACCTGTTGACGCAGCTACAGCTCGAACTGCTGAACGGAATTGCACCAAATGTGGCAAAGAGGTAGTCCTCAGTTCAGACTCGTGCCTTTTCCATAAATGGTGTAAATCTGTTGAGTAGTTCCTGAGAAAATTAGGGTAAAAAAGTTAGTGATATCTATGGCCTCGGAGGATCCGTGCACCCTACCCGCACGGTAAGCGCACCCTCCCTGAACCAAGCGCGCACCCCCCCGAGCTCGCGCTGAATGCTAATTGGCTGTCGAGTGTCTCTCTACATTCAAAACCAGGAACTGTTGGCAGTCATTTTGTGCCTCGGTAGAAGCGAGGCTGAAGAAGTAAGGGGAATAAGTGTGTAAATCATATAAAGGGGGAAGAGTGGAAATACTCTGACCCTCTAGAGGTGCTTAGGGGGTCAGAGTATGGATCCCCTGGGGCCCCCCTTTTTTTTTTTTTAAACGGCAAAATGCGCGCAGGGTGCCCACATTGTATCACGTTGGGTGCACGGTTCCTAATGCGTTGGGTGCGCGGATCTAAGGAAAAAAAATTGACATTTTTGGGAGATAAACAATCAAGCTTAAGTGTTTTGTTGTTGAGTGGCTCTAAAAAGAGCTGTTGTGTTCATTGAGAGTTTTTGATACTTATAAGTAAGTACCTATACAGAGTCTAAAGTTGTTGAGGAAGACTCTGTTTTCTTCATCAGTAAAGTGTACTACATCTCTCCTATACATCTCTTGCATATGAAAGCGCAGATTGTTATTGAAAATGGACCCCATTCTATAGTCTTGGAGAAAAGCAGAAACAGATTTATTCACATGTTTCCTAGCTTTCTCAATTTGTGGACAAAAATGATAGGACCAGTTCCATTTCTGCCTTTGGCATATGTTAGAATACACAAACGCAGTTTTGGGGAAAAGTGAAATCAGTTCTGCAAAGGTGTCCTTCATAAGCATTTCCAGACCTACCCCAGTCAAAGTGCCTAGGTCATTGCCACCACAGTGCACTATTATGAGGTCAGGGTGTTGAATATGCATGAAGGATTTGACCAATGGCATCAATTGGTGCCACTTTAACCCTCTCTGTCCAATCCATTTAATGTCTACATTTGGCAAACCTAGGTTTTGTGAATGCCTTGTTTTCTGCATACCTTTGGCTCCAGAAAATATAGCTGTGTCCCACAATCCACACTGTAAGCATCTTGAAGGGAGGTCTGGATGCACTCAGATGGTCTCTGTAAATGAAATGGCAGTTTGGAAAGTAAGATTTTTCTAAAATGGTGGCTAACATGCAGTTTTGAAAAAAGACAAGAAATCATTGGTTGTTTGACAACCTTCTACACTGAAAGGTAGGGTGCATGTTTCTGTTTTTTAAACGCATGATTCTTATTGGTTAACAAAAACTGGTTGAAAGGAACATTATATATGATAAGCTGATATGTTGAAAAGTCAAGCACACTTGCTGTTTTGATAAGCAACATTGTGTGCTGAACTTGTGACCTGTGTGCTCAGTACAGTGTTCCATGACCTGTTTCTATGGTAACAGGCAGAAGGCAGATTGGGGGGAGGGTTCAAATTTATGTTATTTGGAAAGGGTTGAAATGTTTAACCCATAGAAATGTGTGTTTGCTTTTGAAAGTATGTGGGAAGGAATGTGATTTGATGTTTACATGTATATGTGTGGAAAATGAGAGGGAAACTTTGCTATTCCTTGGTTTTGCTGACAGGTACACAGTGCAGAGATTCTGTATATTCTGTATAAGAAAATCTGGTGTGTGACTGATATACTTCTTAATCTACAAACCAACTTTAAAGGTGAGTTATTTAATTGAGAGGAGGTGTATGTGGTCTATTATGATTTTAATCATACTAATGTATTTCAGCTGCTAAAGTGCAGGGAGTATTTCTTTTTGTCTACAATCTTATTGACAGTGTGTGTGTGCATGTAGAAATCATTTTGTGATAAGCATTTGTGTTTTTCATGTGTTTGCAGGGAGATAACTGTGCTGTTTTTATATTTTGGTAAAATTAGAAATCAGTGATTCTTTATGAATTTGTAAAATGAGTCATGTTTCTACACTAAAATGTAGTACTCCTTCTAGATGAAGAAATGTGTTTTGGTATAGTGGAAGGGATCGTGTTGTTTGTCTAGAATCACACAGTGAGTCTGTGTGCATTTGGGAACCACTGTGAGAGAAGCATTTGGTAACATCATGTATTTGCTGATAGATAACTCTTTTGAAACCTGTCATGTTGTCAAGTTTTAGTAGCATTAGAAGCCAGTCTTTGCTTATGCATTGATAAAATGAGTCATGGTTTGACACTAATGTGCAGTGCTTTAATATGTACATTGTGTGCAGTCCCCTTACCCCTTCCACAGTAGTGAATGAGTTTTGGTAAGCTGCTAGGGATAGCGTTGCTTGTCTAGAATCACACTATGAGTCTGTGTGCATTCGGGTAAGGATTGTGAGAGAAGCATTCGGTAACATCGTGTATTTGCTGACAGATAACTGTTTTAAAACCTGTCTTGTTGTCAAGTTTTAGTAGCATTAGAAGGCAGTTTATGCTTATGCTTTGATTAAATGAGTCAGGCTTTGACACTAAAGTGCAGTCCTGAAATATGTAGATTGTTTGCAGTCCCCTTACCCCTTCCACAATAGTGAATGAGTTTTGGTAAACTCCTAGGGATAGTGTTGCTTGTCTAGAATCACACTGTGAGTCTGTGTGCATTTGAGTAACCATTGTGAGAGAAGCATTTGGCAACATCATGTATTTGCTGACAGATAACTGTTTTAAAACCTGTCATGTTGTCAAGTTTTAGTAACATTAGAAGCCAGTGTTTGCTTATGCATTGATAAAATGAGTCAGGCATTGACAGTAAAGTACAGTACTGAAATATGTAGATTGTGTGCAGTTCTCTTACCCCTTCCACAGTAGTGAATACGTTTTAGTAAACTGCTAGGGATAGTGTTGCTTGTCTAGAATCACACTCTGAGTCTGTGTGCATTTGGGTAACCATTGTGAGAGAAGCATTTGGTAACATCATGTGTTTGCTGACAGATAACTGTTTTACAACCTGTCATGTTGTCAAGTTTTAGTAGCATTAGAAGCCAGTTTTTGTTATGCATTGATAAATTGAGTCAGGCTTTGACACTAAAGTGCAGTACTGAAATATATAGATTGTGTGCAGTCCCCTTACCCCTTTCATTGTAGTGAATGAGTTTTGGCAAACTCCTAGGGATAGTGTTGCTTGTCTAGAATCACACAGTGAGTCTGTGTGCATTTGGGTAACCATTATGAGAGAAGCATTTGGTAACATCATGTATTTGCTGACAGATAACTCTTTTGAAACCTGTCATGTTGTCAAGTTTTAGTAGCATTACAAGCCAGTCTTTGCTTGTGCATTGATAAAGTGAGTCAGGCTTTGACACTAAAGTGCAGTACTGAAATATGTAGATTGTGTGCAGTCCCCTTACCCCTTCCACAGTAGTGAATGAGTTTTGATAACCTGCTAGGGATAGTGTTGCTTGTCTAGAATCAGACTGTGAGTCTGTGTGCATTCGGGTAAGGATTGTGAGAGAAACATTCGGTAACATCATGTATTTGCTGACAGATAACTGTTTTAAAACCTGTCATGTTGTCACATTTTAGTAGCATTAGAAGCCAGTCTTTGCTTATGCATTGATAAAATGAGTCAAGTTTTGACACTAAAGTGCAGTACTGAAATATGTAGATTGTGTGCAGTCCCCTTACCCCTTCCAGAGTAGTGAATGAGTTTTGGTAAACTCCTAGGGATAGTGTTGCTTGTCTAGAATCACACTGTGAGTCTGTGTGCATTTGGGTAACCATTGTGAGAGAAGCATTTGGTAACATCATGTATTTGCTGACAGATAACTTTTTTGCAACCTGTCATGTTGTCAGGTTTTAGTAGCATTACAAGCCAGTCTTTGCTTATGCATTGATAAAGTGAGTCAGGCTTTGACACTAAATTGCAGTACTGAAATATGTAGATTGTGTGCAGTCCCCTTACCCCTTCCACATTACTGAATGAGTTTTGGTAAACTCCTCGGGATAGTGTTGCTTGTCTAGAAGCACACTGTGAGTCTGTGTGTATTTGGGTAACCATTGTGAGAGAAGCATTTGAACCAGGCACTCTCCTTGCAGTACTCTAATCATGCAGTCAATACCCAAGTACTCATGCACTGTGCCAGGCCTTAGCATATGGACTGCTGCTTCAAACGCCTATACACTATGCATGCAGTCCTCTAACCACCTACACACTTGTCTTTCACAACTTCAATGCCCTAGTCAGTATACATACACTTCCAGCAAACACTCTGTGTCTCCCCTTGCACTCCTCTAGTGACCCATTCAGCACCATGTACTAATCCATTCACTGCGCCAAAACCCAAACACTTATAAATTCACCCAGGCACTCTCTTTGCAGTACTTTAATCATTCAGCCAGTATCCAAGTACTCATGGTGCGAGCCAGGCCTTACAACATGGACTGCTTTAAACCCCTTTACAGTATGCATACAGGCTTCTAGTCACCTACACACTTGTCTTTCAGTTTTGTAATTAACTAGTCAGTATCTATATATTTGAATAAACATCCTGTCACTCATCTTTCACTCATCCAGTGACTGATTCAGTACCATGTACTATTCTCTTCACTGTGCCAAAACTGAAAATTTAAAAGTTTTACCCAGGCACTCTCCTAGCAGTAGTCTAATGATTTAGTCAGTTTCCAGGTACTCATGTTGTGAACCATGCATTACCACATAGACTGCTTCAAATGTATGTGCAGTATGCATGCAGTCTTCTAACATACTATACACTTTTCTTTAACATCTTCAATTCCCCAGTCAGTATCCATGTACTTCCAGCAAACATCATGTCACTCCCCTTGCACTGTTCCAGTGACTTATTCAGCACCATGTAGTAATGCATTCACTGTGCCAAAACTGAAACACCTATAAATGTACCCAGGTACGCTTCTTGCAATAGTCTAATCATTCAGTCAGTACCTATGTAGTAATGGAGTGAGGCAGGCATTAGCACATGGACTGTTTCAAACGCTATGCACTATGCATGCAGTTCTCTAACCACCTACACACTTGTCTTTCACACCTTCAATTCCCCAGTCAGTATAGATACAGTCTAGCACACACCTTATCAGTCCCCTTGCACTCCTCCTGTGACCCATTCAGCACCATGTACTAATCCATTCACTGTGCCAAAACCCAAACACTTATAAATTCCCCCAGGCACTCTCCTTGCAGTACTCTAATCATTCAGTCAGTACCCAAGTACTCATGCAGTGAGCCAGGCCTTAGCACATGGACTGCTTCAAACGCCTATTCACTATGCATGCAGTCCTCTAACCACCTACACACTTGTCTTTCACACCTTCAATTCCCCAGTCAGTATACATACACTCCAGCAAACACCTTATCACTCCCCTTGCACTCCTCCAGTGACCCATTCAGCACCATGTACTAATGTATTTCCTGCACCAAAAGCCAACCACTTATAAATTCACCCAGGCACTCTCCTTGCAGTACTCTAATCATTTAGTCAGTACACAAGTACTCATGCAGTGAGTCAGGCCTTAGCACATGGAGTGTTTCAAACGCCTATTCACTATGCATGCAGTCCCCTAACCACCTACACACTTGTTTTTCACACCTTCAATTCCCCAGTCAGTATTCATGCACTTCCACGTAGTTTTGGAGTGATACAAGTGTTACTCTATGGACTGTTTCAAATGTCTATCCAGTATGCCTGTAGGTCTTTAGCCACCTACACACTTGTCTTTCAAAGCTTCAAAAATCCAGATAGTATTCATACAGTTCCCGCAAACACCCTGTCACTCCCCTTATACTTCTCCAGTGACTTATTCACCACTATGTACTAATGTATTTACTGCACAAAAATAAAAATACTTACAAATTCATCCTGGTACTCTCCTTGCAATACTCAAAACATTCAGTCAGTATCCAAGTACTATTGAACTGAGACAGGCCTTAACATATGGATGGAATCAAACACATGTCCACCATGCATGTAGTTCTCTAATCACCTACACACTTGTGGTTCACACCATCAATATCCATGTCAGTATTCATTCACTTCTAGCAAACACCCTGTCACTCACCCAGTGTGTCTCCTTATAGTACTGTAATCATTCAGTCAGTTAGCATGTAGTCTTTTAGTGAGGTAGGCTTTAGGGCATGAACTGCTTCAAAGTAGTATGCACTTTGCATGTAGTGTCTTAACCATTGTTACAATTGTGCTTCTGGGCTATAGTTTCTTAGTCATTTTTTATATAAAATGTGTTTCTACAGTAATAGAGTAGTATACATTTGTAAGTTATTAATGTAAAATTTTTGGTGATTCTTTTTTACAGATACTGTTTTTCAACGTTAAAATAGAGAAATCATGCCAGAAAAAAAAGAAAAAGAAAAGAACAGAGACAGGAGGATTACTTGAAGAAACATCAACCACAAGTATTGAATGTACAAGATAATGTGGCTAAAAGGAAAACATCTTTTGGTAAGATCACAAAGCAATTTATTAAAAATGTTTGTAGGACCAAACAGAATGTACAGAACGCTGGAACTACTGAAAATGCTTCAACTAAGAAAAAAATTCAAAATAAGAGGAAAAGCAAAAAAGCAAATGGTCAGTCAAAGGAGACAAAGTATGGTAAAAGAAGGCAAAATCAGTATAAGGAATTTAACGCAAAAAAATATTTTACAGGAGAATAGTGCATAATTTGCTGAAAGATGTGAAGAAATATAAAAAGAGAGCTCTATTTTATAAAAAGAAGAAGCATATTGAAAACATTGTTGAAAAGGCTTTTGAAGTAAAAAGGAAACTATTCATTTTAGTATTAAACAGAATTCGATCACTAGATAAACCAATCCATGTAATGAAGGCCAAAAGTAGGAGGAAAAGAGTAATTAATAAAAAATAAACTTGTGATTTTTTTTTGGGACAAGGGAAACACAGTTCCAGTTCAGAGCCTTTTTTTAATGAAGAGAGTTATTTACAGAGTGAAAAGTTATTGTATACGGTTGACACCAATGGTAGAGGTTATGAGATTAGAGATGGTTGTCCAATTGAGAAAGAGAAAATGGTTGAAAGAAATGCAGAAGAAGTGATAGCTGATGAAGTTTTAGGGAGACGTCCTAAACACCCTGTGTACACTTGGGATTGCAGTAGTATTTGCAGTGTACGACAGGAATCTATTGAAAAATTATGTCATTTTTTACGAGCAAATACTAAAAAAAGTGTTAAACAAAAGATTAAGGTGTTGCAAGGACTAGACCCTTGCAGAGTGAGAAAAAATACTGGTTTGCAAGGTCACTCTCTGGCTTGTCTTTCTAGGAAAGTTTGTCAAAGTGTTTTTCACCATTTCAGGATGCTGGCAGTACATCATACTCAAATGCGGAAGTTAGTGAGAAGATTGTATTATGCAAAAAGTCCAGCACTAAAGTTAAATGAGTTAAACAGTGCTCTTTTGCGTGGGTCAGTATCAGATGTGAAGAAGGTTTGTGATGATATTGAGTTTTGTTACTTTGGTCCTCAGCAAGAGAGTGCAGAAACTGACCCATTAGTAGAACAAAATGTTGAAGACAATATAGAACCCGTAATTACAAAAACATTTGAGGATGAAATCACAAAGTTTAAGGTAATTTCAGGTGAAAGACCAAATGTTTATTGTATTTGTTGTCGGCAAAGTCACTATAAAAATCAGACTGGAGTGTCAATCTGAATTTAAAAGGTGAAATAGAAGATAATGATAAGTGGATGGAATTTACAACTTATTTGTTGGTAGAGGATTGTTTTGATTTGGGATCTGAGCAGCGTATTTGCAAATATTGTTATAACAAATTAGATGAGAATAAAATGCCTGCTAGAGCTGTTCATAATAATCTAGAGTTGGTTGCTATTCCTCCAGAGCTGATAGATTTAAATATGTATGAGTCTATTCTCATTCAATGTGTTCACCCGTTTCAGGCTATTGTTTGTATGGAGCCTAAAACAGGTAAATTACCTCCATCAGAGTTGCAAAGAGGATTGAAAGGAAGAGTTGTGTATTTGCCGTTAGATTTAAGGAAAAATATTGAAACTATTGGTGTACACCATGCAGAAAATGAGCCACTAGTCATTCTAGTTAATGGTGTTCCTACTAAGAATAAGAAAATCTGGTAAGAGTTAGTGGATATTAGAAAAGTGAAAAGGCTTCATTGTATCTGTTAAAAAATAATGAGTACTATAGAAATGTGTTTGTTGGAGAAGAAGAAATAGAATTAGCAGAAGATACTGAAACATTAAGTGGACAAATAGAAAAAGTGGACATGTCCAGATGTGAAGAAATCTATGAACATTACAGCGTACATCCACTTCATTCCAAAGAGGTGATGGGGAATACGATTGAGTTGTTTCAAATGAAAAAAGCAACAGGAAGTCCCAAGAGTGTATGGGAAGAGAGCTTGGAAGCTCATTGTTTCCCGCAGTTGTTTCCAACAGGAAAAGGTGGACGATATGATGAACGTCCTGTGCAGATTCCTGCATCTGAATATCGGACAACAAGATTATATGCAGAAGATCCAAGATTTCGACAATGTATCCCTTATATGTTTCATCTTCTGTTTAAAAGTGACTTGTCTGGACTTTCATATGCAGTAATTCCCATTTTAAAAACTGGAACGCATCTTCAAAATGGTACTGCAAAGGATTTTATGGATAAAGTGCATCACAGAGATGATCATTTAGAATCTCAGTTGATTAATCTGATGGCATGTCAGCGTGGGACTAATGATTATTGGTACCGTCGACATGGAGAACTGAAATGTATGCTACGGAACTTGGGAACTCCTACATGGTTTGTTACACTAAGCTGTGCTGAGTATGCTTGCAATGATTTACTTGAATTTCTTCGAGAGGCAAATTCCAATATAAAAAATATTGGATACAAGACACCTGGAGAATTGTGCTCTTTGGATCCTGTCAATGTATGCCGATATTTCAATCATAGATTTGAAGCTATGATGTCTTTCATCTGCAATAAAAAGAATCCTCCTCTTGGCGAAGTTGTGGATTTCTTTTGGAGAAAGGAGTATCAAGCAAGAGGTGCACCTCATATACATATGTTGTTATGGAACAAGGACGCCCCCAAATTTGGAACAGATTCAGATGAAACTGTATTGTCTTTCATTGAAGATTATGCTACATGTGCTGTACCCAATAGCAGAGAAGATAAAAACTTAAAACAAGTCTTACGATTCCAAAGCCACAGGTGTGGAAAATACTGTCGACGAAAGTACAAGTCAAAGGATAAGTTCTATACTAAATGTCGTTTTGGATTTCCACGTCCTGTATTATCCAAAGGAAGAGTGAACAGTTTTATGTCAGCTATGCGACATACCATCACAAGAAAGTCTCCGAAAAATACCTACAACTTAAGAAGAAGCGAAGAATCGAAATACATAAATGACTACAATCCAGTTATTTTATCCATGTGGAACGCTAACATGGATATTCAGCATGTTGCGGACAATTCCATTGCTGTTGCTCGATATGTAACATCCTACATGACTAAATCAGAAAAGACTGAATTGAAAGAAATGTGGGAAGAGATTTCTCACGAGAAGACTCTAAGTAAGAAATTATACAGTTTCAGTTTGAAGATGTTATCGCATCGTGAAATTGGAGCATATGAATGTTCAGATAGGTTATCATCTGCAAGTCTGTATTCCAAAAGTAGAAGAATCATTTGGGTGAGTCTAGGTCTTGCAGGAATGCGAAATCGGGTACTGAAATCTGTTCAAGAAATTGAATATTGGGGGAGGAGCCTAGCGCTTGACCAAGATGGCCGCGTGAGCTTAGAGCTCCCGAGACCCTCGCGCCCTCCGTCGACTATCCTGTCTCTAATCCTGATGGTATGCATGGCACCGTGTTGCTGAGTTGTCAGGGAGGCGATTGATGCTACCCGCGGTCGGATCGCCCATCGGGAACCGGACTTACGACTGGCGGAAGATTGCGGCCTAACTCCCGGGGATGCCAGGGGCTAGAGTTGGCAGGATGCCCGACTCCTAGTTGATCAACAACGGCCTGGCGAGGTGTGAACTGTCGGACGGAGGTCCTCGCTCTTTCACTTTCGATTTCGTTCCCTTTGTCTGCCCGGACACTGTAGAGCTCTGGGTGGCTTTATTACCCCAAGGACGCTCGGCGGGCTACTCTGGCAGCACAAGGCAGACCTGCTCACTCCTTATTCCTCTCTCTGAGAGGGAACAGTCTTAACTGCACTGGACTGCCTGGAGTCCATTATGTCGGGCAAAGCAGAAGGGGATCGGCTGAAGACTAAGTCCACCAGGCGGGGAACGTATTCCCAAGTCAACAGTATGGACCGCTACGCCCTCCAGAAAGCATCGCCGAGTGGATCGAGCCAGGCGCCGGATGCCCAGAAGGAGGACTCGCCTGGGACACCGGAGCTCTCCCTACAGGATGTCATGGGCGCGCTCGACGGGATGCAGACCTCGATGGGGAGACAGTTCGAGGCCCTGGCGCATAAGGTGGATGCCATCCTGGTGGATGTCAATTTGATCCGCTCGGGCCTGGGCAAGACGAACGAACGCGTTAAGAACCTGGACCACAAGACCACGGGCCTCACTGATGATGTTGCGGATCTGCAGACCGAGGTTCGGAAGCTGAGGGCCGAGAGTGACCTCGCCGCCCGCCGGCTGGAGGACTTCGAGAGCCGGGCCAGGCGCAACAACGTGCGCGTCATCGGGGTCCCGGAGTCCTCGGATGAGGCTTTGGCGGACCTGCTTGTGGAGGATTTGGTCCTCAATCATCTGAAGCCTAAGGGCCTTGGAAAGTTTTTTGCGGTGGAAAGGGCCCATAGGGTGCCGGGCGGGCGGCCCAAGGCGGGTGCCCCGCCGCGGCCGATTGTCGCCCGGCTCTTTCATTTTCGAGATCGGGACGCTATCCTGCAAGCTTCGGGGGTTACGGGCCCAGTCCCCTTCCAGAATGCGTCGGTGAATTTTTATCCGGACTTCACCCAGCAGGTGCAGAGACAGAGACAGAGCTTCCTGGGGGTGAAGCGGAGACTTCGGGAACTGGACCTGAAGTATGCCATGCTTTTCCCTGCCAGACTACGGGTGGTGCATGAAGATCGGACATTCTTTTTTGACTCTCCTGTTATGGCCGACGAATGGCTGGACGCTTTGCCCCGGCGACGGATGGGGGACGACACAGCCGAGCATGGAGACAGTGGCCGGGATGGACAGGGCTGATATCTCAGAGCTGGCCTGACTTGATTTGACCATACTTGAAGATTTGAACAGAGTGCAGTAACTGTGGAGGGTTGCGGGAGGACGAGGGGTGCTCTTTTCCTCCCTTAGGGTACTTTTTGTAGATTTTTTGTTTTTGTAGGGCGACAGGCACACTGCAAGTTGGGGGGGCTTTGTAAGCTGCAGCAGGGGTGCAGGGTGGGGGGAGTTTTGGGGATTTTGAGTTTGTTGTTGGGGGGTTTATTTCTGCAAGGCATGATGATTATCCTCAGGGCTGTTCCATGGCGGCTCCTCGGGTGTGGGGTGGGCCTCTTTCCGTTTGAGGATGGGGGGTAGAGGCTTAAGTGTTATAAGCTGGAATGTTAATGGTTTGGGGGATCGCATCAAGAGGGGGATTGTTTTGCAATTTTTGAAACGCTCAATGCCAGACGTTGTCCTGCTGCAGGAGACGCATCTCATAGGTAATACGTGCTATGCCCTGAATAGGAAGGGGTATAAATTCATTGCACACTCGGGATTCTCTTCTGGGTCCAGGGGTGTGGGCATCCTCGTTAGAGCATCGTTGCCTTTTGAGGTGGACTCCACCATTGTTGACGATAGGGGGAGGTTTGTGGCGGTGGCGGGGCGGTGGGAAGGAAGGACTTTGGTTTTGGTTTCGGTTTATATCCCGCCGGCCCTGCAGGCCTCCACATTTGCTGAACTGGGCAGGGCTTTGCTGACTCTCCCGGGGGGAATGCTGGTAGTGGGAGGGGATTTCAACGCTGTGGGCTCCGGACTGTTGGATAGATACCCGCCCAGGGACACAGGGGGGGCTCAGAAATGGCTTCCAGACTTCCTGGATACGTTTGGTCTGATAGACTGCTGGAGGCTCCGGCACCCCACACAGAGTCAATACACGTTTCACTCCGGGGCGCATGGTAGCCTCTCCAGGATTGATTACCTGCTCACTCTGGCCGCACATGCCTCGTTGATATCCGAGGCGAGGCACATGGCACGCGGTATCTCTGATCACTCGCCAGTGTGGATCCGGCTGGATCTAGGTCGGGAGGGAGGAGGGAGGGTGGCCCCCATCAACCCATGGTATTTCCGAGACCCCAAGATGCGCAGCGCCCTGGTAAAGAAGGTAGATAATTACTTTAAGGACAATCTGGGAACCGTGGACTCGGCGGTGTCGCTGTGGAAAGCTTTTAAGACCGTGCTTTGGGGGGAAGCCCTCTCCCTGGTGGTGGCTGCCAAGAATCGGAGGGATGGCGAGGTGCGGCAAGTGGAGGAGGAGATCGCGGCCCTTGAGGGGGCTATGGAGGAGGAGGTTACAGAGTCCTCACTGCATGAGCTTTGCTTGAAGCAGGCGGAGTATAGGGACCTGGTGACGAACGCCGCTAAGACCCTCAGTAGGGAACAACAGGGCCGCCTGTATGACGTTGGTGATAAGGCAGGGAAACTCCTGGCATGGTTGGACAGGAAAGAACGGGTCAATAGAGTGGTGCCAGAGTTGATTGGAGAGTGGGGAGAGGCGATTGTGGAACCTGAGGGGATTGTGAAGTGTTTCGCGGAGTATTTTCGTAGGGTTTATTCCTCTGTGTCGGACAGGCCGCCCGCGGACTCGTCTGATTTCCTCCGTGATATCGAGTTGCCCTGCCTCTCTGACATAGATAGGGACGATTTGGATGGTGACATAAAGGTTGACGAGGTGGCGGGGGCGATTCGCGCGTTGAACTCGGGTAAGGCCTCTGGACCGAATGGACTGCCGATCGACCTGTACAAACTGTTCCCGGATAGGGTCGCCCCTCACCTGCGCGCCATGTTTTTGGAGGTGCGGGGGGATGGGATCCTTCCGTTGGATCAGCGGCTGGCGTCGATCGTGGTCATACATAAAGAGGGTAAACCCCGAGATAGATGCACCTCCTATCGGCCCATTTCACTCCTCAACGCTGAGCCGAAAATTCTGGCCAAACTCCTGGCTACCCGTTTGATTAGGGTACTTGGCGATTTGGTCCACCCGGATCAATCTGGCTTCATCCCGCACCGAAACACAGCATTGAACCTTAGGCGTCTTCATGGCGTCATCGCCAGGGCGGGCACGCTGCGTGAACCGGCTATTGTGGCATCTCTTGATGCCACGATGGCCTTTGACACGGTGGAGTGGGCATACTTATGGGCCGTGCTGGCCAAGTTTGGTTTCGGTCGCGGTTTTGTGAGTTGGGTTCGGTTGCTGTACGAGGGGCCACTAGTGAATGTTGTGGTGAATGGTCGGGCATCTACTCCGTTTCAGCTTGGTAGGGGTACTCGGCAGGGTTGCCCCCTGTCGCCTCTGTTGTTCGCCCTCGCCCTTGAACCGTTGGCTGCGTGGATACGTTGGCACCCGGATATACGGGGCCTTCGGTGGTCGCCTGATCACGAGGACCGTATTTCGCTTTATGCCGATGATATCCTGCTGTATCTTGCCTCACCTAAGAAGTCACTTATAGTGGTCTGTGACGTACTCGCATCGTTCGGTAGGAACTCGGGGCTTGTGATTAATTGGGGCAAATCGTACTTGTACGTTCTTAGTGGCGAGGTCCCACCGATCCCTAGAACATGTTCGATACAGGTTGCCCAGCAGGGTTTCGTGTATTTGGGGATTTTTATATCCATGGATCCTGCTGTGCGCTATGAGAGGAATCTGCTCCCCCCCTTGGCACGCTTGAGGCGAGATGTTGAAGGTTGGCGGAGGCTGCCGCTCTCCCTTGTTGGGCGTGCGGCCCTGTTCAAAATGATGTCTCTTCCCCGCTTCCTCTACGCCCTCCAGAACACCTTGGACTGGGTACCGGCCAAATACTTTCGGGAGGTCGAAGGCCTCCAACGGACGTTGCTGTGGGATGGGCGGCCGCGAATAGCTATTTCAAAGTTGACGCTCCCATGGTACGATGGGGGCATTGCGCTCCCAGACATCCGACGTTACTATTGGGCCACGCAGCTGAGCGCGATCAACCATGGGTTTTATGGCCCTGCCCTCAGCCCTGGGTATGCCATGGATAGGTGGCTGCTGCGTGGCGGCAACTACTACAGGGCGTTGTATTCGCGGTCCTTAGACTCGTCCCTCACGGGGCCCACAGGTGTGGCGGTGCGGGTATGGAAGATGGCGACTGACTCGTTGGGCTGGAAGGATAGGCTCACCCTCGCTACCCCATTGTTTGAATCGGAAAGATTGGGAAGACTCTGGCATACGAAGGGCTTTGATAAGTGGGACCTGATAGGTATATCCAAGGTGGGAGATGTGCTGCATAAGGGGAGGGTGAAGTCCTTCGAGGAGTTGCAGACTGAGTTTGAGCTAGGGCCCTCAGAGTATTTCAGGTATATCGAGCTGCGTCACGCCCTCCAATCAGTCCTCGTGGAGGGTGAGAAGGTGCCGGAGTCCTCTCCCCTTGAGGACCGAGTCCTTGATGGTCATATGCCCGAGAGCACGATCTCGCTCATATATAAGAAGTTGATTAACGTCCGGGCAGACATGCTTTTGGGGCTGAGAGAACAGTGGACTAGGGATGGCCTTGAGTTGGATAATGAGGACTGGCAGTCAGCGGTTTCTTCGCCTAAGGAGGTTGCGATCCCGTCGCGTCTGAGGCTGGCGCAGCTTAAAATACTGCACCGGGTGTATGTGACGGGGCCAAGGCTGGTCCACATGGGATTCTCGGAGGACGGCATGTGCAGAAGGGGATGTGGTATGGTGGGTACTTTCCTGCACATCATTTGGGAATGTGGTGTCATTGTGGAGTTCTGGAGGAGAGTCCATGCAGTTATGGGGGAGGTGACGGGCATTGCGGTACAGCCGGAGGCGCGGTGTTGCCTCCTGAACGTCTGGGGGCCCACTGACCTCGATGAGGCGCAGACCCAATGGGTGACTCTGGGTAACATGGTAGCTAAAAGGGATATCGCGCGATTGTGGGGCTCCTCGGGACCCCCTACACTGACCGCGTGGAAGGAGAACATGGATTGGAGCATGTTTAGGGAGAAGACGGTCTACTGCTCTAGAGGTCGCCCCCGGAAGTGGCATGCCATCTGGGGGCGGTGGAACCAATACAGGGGGGGAATATGTCTTGCCCCGGATCTGGAACCTCCCGAGGAACAGCTTTCCCCCTGACCTACTTTCCAGCACAGTTTGGTTTTAGGAACCGTTTTGGGCCTCTGCTGTCCCCCTTCTTCCTCCGTACACAGTCTTGTAACTAGTAGATGAGTGGGGTCCGGCCTCCCCTGGGGGCCTTCGCCATGGGCTCTCAATGTCCTTGCCTTGCTGGGGTTTGTTGTGAGTTTTTTCTGTGTTTACTTAAAATTGGACCTTTGCATTACTCTTTGAACTGTATTGGGGACACATCACTGTATCTAACTTTCAATGCTGCCGAACCTTCGGGCTGTCGGCTGAATAGCTGTGTCCTGAATTTTGAAATAAAGGTTTTCAAAAAAAAAAAAAAGAAAAAAAAAAAGAAATTGAATATTTTTCGGACTCTCATTGCCTTGTTTGTGTGTTATTGTTGTTTTTTTTTTCTCCATTTTTTAGAAAATATGAAACCGTCCCTTTTGATTGCCCTTGGACTATGGCCGCGGCCTGTTATATGTGCTTTCGAACTTTCGGGAGCTTTTGCTTCTGGCTCATTTGAATGTATGGAGTTGCCTTGCTGGCTCCCGAGCTTTCTAGCGGCCGGCCCTTGTGGTTGTAGGCCCTTGTTTGTATCTCTTTAATGTGTAATAAAGGTTTCTTCTTAAAAAGAAAAAAAAAAAGAAATTGAATATTTAGCAGAAAAAGAACCAGAAAGTACAGATATTTTGAAAACGAATATGTTGGACACATACTACCCAAGTAGAAGTCATCATCTAGAGAACATGTGTCTCTATGAAGTGCTGCAAAACTACACTTTTAAACGGAATACTACAGAGAACATCAACGATGGGAAAAATGCAGTGATTGGTTCCGAAGGATGTCTGGTGAAACAAAGGAAAGTTAATTTAATTAATCACAGGAAACTGAGTTGCGACACTGCTGACAAAAGGGAATTTTACTATTTAGCCCTTTTGCCAATGTTCAAACCATGGCGTTCAGAACTGGAATTACTTGGAGATTTTCACAGCTATGAAGAATCATTTAATGCTTCTAAAGATAGCATATAATGCAGTGCTTTTACAAATTATGTGAAAATGTTGAATGATGAAATTGATCAAGAAGCTACAATTGCAGCTAAGATTGCTAGAGACAGTTCTCAAGACAGTCAAAGTTCTGCTGCACTGAGTCAAGATCCACTAGGACAACCAATTGTTAAAAATGAAGCAGCAATTGCAATGAATGAGGTGGAAACAGCAATGTATCAAGCTCAAGAAGATATAATACAGTTAGGAAACTTGGAAGAACAACTAAATGTTGAACAGAAACAAATATATCAGCAAGTGAAAGAGCAGATTGACCATGGATTACTTCATGAAAAGAGAGGGTGCTCATGTACATCATTTCAACCTATCCGAATGTATGTGAGTGGTCAAGCTGGAACAGGAAAAAGTGTCTTAATTAAAGTAATTACAAGTTATCTGCAGAAAACAACTGAGTCGCATTTGTCTTGTTTTGTCACTGCTCCAACTGGGTTGGCAGCACATAACATTCTGTGCCCATGACGAGATGGTCTCGTCATGGAGCACAGTGGCGCTGTGCCCATGACGAGACCATCTAGTCATGACACCCACCCACGGGGGAAGCGCTGGCGCTCCCCCCGTGAAGGGTCGATCTTTTTGTTTTTTTACTGGGAAGGCAGGGGAAGACCTTCCCCTGCCTCCCCCCGCCCCCCCGCGTCATCAATGACGTCAGCGCGCGAGCCGCGCTGACGTCATTGGAGGTTTCCCGTTTGCTCTCCGTGGCGCAGGAAGCAATTGCTTCCTGCGCCACGGAGAGTAAAGGTGAGTTTTGGGGCTGGGGAGGGTTTTTTTTTGCATCGGTGGGTTTGGGTTAGGGTGGGGGCTCTTTGGTATGCCCAGGCATGCCACTAGGCTCGGCTTCGTTCCTGTGTGCCTGTTGTCGCTTCCCTGTGAAATGGATCCAAATTTGAAAAACGCTAGTCTTTCTAGTTGCTTCCCTGTGAAATGGATTCAAAAATGCAGAGAAATGCCCTTCTTTGTAATTTTTCAATTCCAAAAGTGCAGCAGCATGATTTTTGCATTGGTGGGTTTGGGTTAGGGTGGGGGCACTTTGGTATGCCCAGGCATGCCACGAGGCTCGGCTTCGTTTCTGTGTGCCTGTTGTTGCTTCCCTGTGAAATGGATCCAAATTTGAAAAACGCTCGTCTTTCTAGTTGCTTCCCTGTGAAATGGATCCAAAAATGCCGAGAAATGCCCTTCTTTTTTTCAAATCCAAAGTGCAGCAGCATGTAGAGAAATAGAATTTCTTATATGAGAATAATAGCAAGACAGAGGGGTTGCAAAGTGGCCAGATTGTTTTTTTTTACATCCAAATACACCAGCATCACTTTACAGAGTTTGCCAGTGAAGTGCTACTTTCATTTTCTCGTCTTTCTTTGAAGAGCATTGTTGTTTCCAGGTTGGGAGAGTGTACCATTCCTGGAGGTGCTGCAATACTTGGTTGATGGGTGGATTGGAAAACACAATGTGTACCATGGCTCTGTGTTTATGGATGTGGTCTTTTTATACCATACTGCTTACGTTTTGTAAGGATGTAAGCAAAGACAGTGAAACGATTACCTTCAGGGCCTTCTAGTCATGTCCATAACTTTTCAGGTGAAACCACTCGCTGATTTCTGAATAGTTAGTGAGAGATCGTTTAGGTAACCATGTTGTTTCTGCTTACATTTCACATGCTTTGCATTCCCTATGAGTGGTTGTTTTTTTTTTTGGTTTTTTTTTAGGCAGCATATTACTCTTATCAAGTGCATAATTTGAATTGAGCCACATCCAAGTGTTTATAGCGGGCACAATTAGGTTACAGCTGAAGGCAGTGCGATTTTCAGTGGGCAAGTATGGTGTTCAGTGGGGATGTGGCACTATGGCCAGAGCTGTGGAATTTGGAACTGGGGAACCGGGTTCCGCATTCATGACCAGTCCACCACGCCACTGTACTGAGGGAGCACATTCCCATGCTAGACCGTAGAAGGCCCCACTAGACCTTAGAAGGCTTGATGTCTTAGCACAAGCAGGTGTACCCTAGTGGTGTCAATTGTGGGTTTACCTTGAAGGCCTGTCCACTACAATCCATACTGAAGTCCATCTCAAATTTCCCACCTCCCAGCGTTCCCCTGGGTCTCCCGGTAAAAATGGTACCTCACTTGTGTGGGAGGCCCAAGTACCCGCGACAGGCAAGGGCCCAAAACGTAGTGATGCGACATCAAAATTGCCTATCTCAAAACCACCTGGTTTTGCAAGGGGGATCACCTGGGTTTTTGGCCCGGTGCTCGGCGGCCATCTAGGGAAACCTACCAAACCCATACATTTCTGAAAACTAGACACCCGGGGGCTTGCAGGGAGGTATGGCTTGCGTGGATCCCCCAAAGTTTCCTTACCCAGAATCCCCTGCAAACCTCAATTTTAGCTGAAAAAATCACTTTTTTCACACATTTTGGTGTGGGAAAGTTGTGGCATCACCGGGCTCACACAAATTTACCACCACCCAGCGTTCCCCCAGGGCTCCCGGTAAAAATGGTGCCTCGCTTGTGTGGGATGCCCAAGTACCCGCGGCAGGCAAGGGCCCAAAATGTAGTGAGGCGACATCAAAATGGCCTATTGCAAAACCACCTGGTTTTGCAAGGGGGGTCACTTGGGTTTTTGGCCAGGTGCTCGGTGGTCATCTAGGAAAACCTACCAAACCCATGCATTTCTGAAAACTAGACACCCGGCGGCTTCCAGAGAGGTATGGCTTGCATGGATCCCCCAACGTTTCCTTACCCAGAATCCCCTGCAAACCTCAATTTTAGCTGACAAAATCACTTTTTTCTCACATTTTGGTGTGGGAAAGTTGTGGCATCACCGAGCTCACACAAATTTACCACCACCCAGCGTTCCCCCAGGGCTCCCAGTAAAAATGGTGCCTCACTTGTGTGGGAGGCCCAAGTACCCGCGGCAGGCAAGGGCCCAAAACGTAGTGAGGAGACATCAAAATGGCCTATCGCAAAACCACCTGGTTTTGCAAGGGGGTCACTTGGGTTTTTGGCCCGGTGCTCGGCAGTCATATAAGGAAACCTACCAAACCCATGCATTTCTGAAAACTAGACACCTGGCGGCTTCCAGGGAGGTATGGTTTGCGTGGATCCCCCAAAGTTTCCTTACCCAGAATCCCCTGCAAACCTCAATTTTATCTGAAAAAATCACTTTTTTCACACATTTTGGTGTGGGAATGTAGTGGCATCACCGGGCTCACACAAATTTACCACCACCCAGCGATCCCCCAGGTCTCCCGGTAACAATGGTGCCTCACTTGTGTGGGAGGCCCAAGTACCCGCGGCAGCCAAGGGCCCAAAACGTAGTGAGGTGACATCAAAATGGCCTATCGCAAAACCACCTGGTTTTGCAAGGGGGGTCACTTGGGTTTTTGGCCCGGTGCTCGGCGGCCATCTAGGGAAACCTACCAAACCCATGCATTTCTGAAAACTAGACACCCGGCGGCTTCCAGGGAGGTATGGCTTGCATGGATCCCCCAACGTTTGCTTACCCAGAATCCCCTGCAAACCTCAATTTTATCTGAAAAAATCCCTTTTTTCACACATTTTGGTGTAGGAAAGTTGTGGCATCACCGGGCTCCTAACAAATTTACCACCACCCAGCATTCCCCCAGGTCTCCCGGTAAAAATGGTGCCTCACTTGTGTGGGAGGCCCAAGTACCCGTGGCAGGCAAGGGCCCAAAACGTAGTGAGGCGACATCAAAATGGCCTATCGCAAAACCACCTGGTTTTGCAAAGGGGGTCACTTGGGTTTTTGGCCTGGTGCTCGGCGGCCATCTAGGGAAACCTACCAAACCCACGCATTTATGAAAACTAGACACCCGGCGGCTTCCAGGGAGGTATGGCTTGCGTGGATCCCCCAACGTTTCCTTACCCAGAATCCCCTGCAAACCTCAATTTTAGCTGAAAAAATCACTTTTTTCACACATTTTGGTGTGGGAAAGTTGTGGCATCACCGGGCTCACACAAATTTACCACCACCCAGCGTTCCCCCAGGTCTCCCGGTAAAAATGGTGCCTCACACTTGTGTGGGAGGCCCAAGTACCCGCGGCAGGCAAGGGCCCAAAACGTAGTGAGGCGACATCAAAATGGCCTATCGCCAAACCACCTGGTTTTGCAAGGGGGGTCACTTGGGTTTTTGGCCCGGTGCTCGGCGGCCATCTAGGGAAACCTACAAAACCTACACATTTCTGAAAACTAGACACCCGGCGGCTTCCAGGGAGGTATGGCTTGCGTGGATCCCCCAACGTTTCCTTACCCACAATCCCCTGCAAACCTCAATTTTAGCTGAAAAACGTAGTGATGCGACATCAACATTGCCTATCCCAAATGTCGCATCACTACGTTTTGGGCCCTTGCCTGCCGCGGGTACTTGGGCCTTCCACACAAGTGAGGCACCATTTTTACCGGGAGACCTGGGGGAACGCTGGGTGGTGGTACATTTGTGTGAGCCCGGTGATGCCACAACTTTCCCACACAAAAATGTGTGAAAAAAGAGATTTTTTCAGCTAAAATTGAGGTTTGCAGAGGATTCTGGGTAAGGAAACGTTGGAGGATCTATGCAAGCCATACCTCCCTGGAAGCCGCCGGGTATCTAGTTTTCAGAAATGCGTGGGTTTGGTAGGTTTCCCTAGATGGCCGCCGAGCACCGGGCCAAAAACCCAAGTGACCCCCTTGCAAAACCAGGTGGTTTTGCGATAGGCCATTTTGATGTCACCTCACTACGTTTTGGGCCCTTGCCTGCCGCGGGTACTTGGGCCTCCCACACAAGTGAGGCACCATTTTTACTGGGAGACCTGGGGAAACGCTGGGTGGTGGTAAATTTGTGAGAGCCCGGTGATGCCACAACTTTCCCACACCAAAATGTGTGAAAAAGTAATTTTTTCAGCTAAAATTGAGGTTTTCAGGGGATTCTGGGTAAGGAAACGTTGGGGGATCCACGCAAGCCATACCTCCCTGGAAGCCGCCGGATGTCTAGTTTTCAGAAATGTGTGGGTTTGGTAGGTTTCCCTAGATGGCCGCCGAGCACCGGGCCAAAAACCCAAGTGACCCCCCTTGCAAAACCAGTTGGTTTGGTGTTAGGCCATTTTGATGTCGCCTCACTACGTTTTGGGCCCTTGCCTGCCACGGGTACTTGGGCCTCCCACACAAGTGAGGCACCATTTTTTCCGGGAGACCTGGGGGAACGCTGGGTGGTGGTAAATTTGTGTGAGCCCGGTGATGCCACAACTTTCCCACACCAAAATGTGTGAAAAAAGTGATTTTTTCAGCTAAAATTGAGGTTTGCAGGGGATTCTGGGTAAGGAAACGTTGGAGGATCCACGCAAGCCATACCCCCCTGGAAGCTGCCGGGTGTCTAGTTTTCAGAAATGCATGGGTTTGGTAGGTTTCCCTAGATGGCCGCCGAGCACCGGGCCAAAAACCCAAGTGACCCCCCTTGCAAAACCAGGTGGTTTTGCGATAGGCCATTTTGATGTCACCTCACTACGTTTTGGGCCCTTGCCTGCCGCGGGTACTTGGGCCTCCCACACAAGTGAGGACCCATTTTTACCGGGAGACCTGGGGGAACGCTGGGTGGGGGTAAATTTGTGTGAGCCCGGTGATGCCACAACTTTCCCACACCAAAATGTGTGAAAAAAGTGATTTTTTCAGCTAAAATGTAGGTTTGCAGGGGATTCTGGGTAAGGAAACGTAGGGGGATCCACGCAAGCCATACCTCCCTGGAAGCCGCCGTGTGTCTAGTTTTCAGAAATGTGTGGGTTTGGTAGGTTTCCGTAGATGGCCGCCGAGCACCGGGCCAAAAACCCAAGTGACCCCCCTTGCAAAACCAGGTGGTTTTGCGATAGGCCATTTTGATGTCGCATCACTACGTTTTGGGCCCTTGCCTGCCACGGGTACTTGGGCCTCCCACACAAGTGAGGCACCATTGTTTCCGGGAGACCTGGGGGAACGCTGGGTGGTGGTAAATTTGTGTGAGCCCGGTGATGCCACAACTTTCCCACACCAAAATGTGTGAAAAAAGTGATTTTTTCAGCTAAAATTGAGGTTTGCAGGGGATTCTGGGTAAGGAAACGTTGGAGGATCCACGCAAGCCATACCCCCCTGGAAGCTACCTGGTGTCTAGTTTTCAGAAATGCATGGGTTTGGTAGGTTTCCCTAGATGGCCGCCGAGCACCGGGCCAAAAACCCAAGTGACCCCCCTTACAAAACCAGGTGGTTGAGCGATAGGCCATTTTGATGTCGCCTCACTACGTTTTGGGCCCTTGCCTGCCGCGGGTACTTGGGCCTCCCACACAAGTGAGGCACCATTTTTACCGGGAGACCTGGGGGAATGCTGGGTGGTGGTAAATTTGTGTGAGCCCGGTGATGCCACAACTTTCCCACACCAAAATGTGTGAAAAAAGTGATTTTTTCAGCTAAAATTTAGGTTTGCAGGGGATTCTGGGTAAGGAAACGTTGGAGGATCCACGCAAGCCATAACCCCCTGGAAGCTGCCGGGTGTCTAGTTTTCAGAAATGCATGGGTTTGGTAGGTTTCCCTAGATGGCCGCCGAGCACCGGGCCAAAAACCCAAGTGACCCCCCTTGCAAAACCAGGTGGTTTTGCCATAGGCCATTTTGATGTCACCTCACTACGTTTTGGGCCCTTGCCTGCCGCGGGTACTTGGGCCTCCCACACAAGTGAGGCACCATTTTTACCGGGAGACCTGGGGGAACGCTGGGTGGGGGTAAATTTGTGTGAGCCCGGTGATGCCACAACTTTCCCACACCAAAATGTGTGAAAAAAGTGATTTTTTCAGCTAAAATTTAGGTTTGCAGGGGATTCTGGGTAAGGAAACGTTGGGGGATCCACGCAAGCCATACCTCCCTGGAAGCCGCCGGGTGTCTAGTTTTCAGAAATGTGTGGGTTTGGTAGGTTTCCCTAGATGGCCGCCGAGCACCGGGCCAAAAACCCAAGTGACCCCCCTTGCAAAACCAGGTGGTTTTGCGATAGGCCATTTTGATGTCGCATCACTACGTTTTGGGCCCTTGCCTGCCACGGGTACTTGGGCCTCCCACACAAGTGAGGCACCATTTTTTCCGGGAGACCTGGGGGAACGCTGGGTGGTGGTAAATTTGTGTGAGCCCGGTGATGCCACAACTTTCCCACACCAAAATGTGTGAAAAAAGTGATTTTTTCAGCTAAGATTGAGGTTTGCAGGGGATTCTGGGTAAGGAAACGTTGGAGGATCCACGCAAGCCATACCCCCCTGGAAGCTACCGGGTGTCTAGTTTTCAGAAATGCATGGGTTTGGTAGGTTTCCCTAGATGGCCGCCGAGCACCGGGCCA
Organism: Triturus cristatus; assembly: GCF_964204655.1. Lineage (NCBI taxonomy): Eukaryota > Metazoa > Chordata > Amphibia > Caudata > Salamandridae > Triturus > Triturus cristatus. The sequence goes on along the minus strand of NC_140583.1, from coordinate 1,149,628,678 downwards.
AAAACCCAAGTGACCCCCCTTGCAAAACCAGGTGATTGAGCGATAGGCCATTTTGATGTCGCCTCACTACGTTTTGGGCCCTTGCCTGCCGCGGGTACTTGGGCCTCCCACACAAGTGAGGAACCATTTTTACCGGGAGACCTGGGGGAATGCTGGGTGGTGGTAAATTTGTGTGAGCCCGGTGATGCCACAACTTTCCCACACCAAAATGTGTGAAAAAAGTGATTTTTTCAGCTAAAATTTAGGTTTGCAGGGGATTCTGGGTAAGGAAACGTTGGGGGATCCACGCAAGCCATACCTCCCTGGAAGCCGCCGGGTGTCTAGTTTTCAGAAATGTGTGGGTTTGGTAGGTTTCCCTAGATGGCCGCCGAGCACCGGGCCAAAAACCCAAGTGACCCCCCTTGCAAAACCAGGTGGTTTTGCGATAGGCCATTTTGATGTCGCATCACTACGTTTTGGGCCCTTGCCTGCCACGGGTACTTAGAGCCGGGGATCTCTGGTTGGCGCAAGGTTGCCCTTGTGTCAAGCAGGAACCCTCTCCTCCACGTCAGGGCGCAGGATAACCCCTCGCGAATGACCCTTGCTCACCCTCTAGGTGCGTGGCGTGAGCAGCCAAGGCGATTCCTCAGGCGTTGTTGGTTAAGCACTTACAATCATACACAGAGTAAATACATCAATCCCCCCAGAAACGGACACCAGACTTGGATATATATAAAAATACGCTTCTTTATGTAAAAATAGGTATATATATCTCAGCAGAATTATCACAAGACCAATAACGTTTTCGCTATGCCACCAGGTTGTAAAGCAGGCAAATGTTCGTAGCTTCAAATGGATACTTGGTAGTCTCTTGCAAAAGTTACTCGTGGTTCCAGTACTCACAGAGATCGACTCCTGCGAACGGGGAAATAAGGCGTTGCGGGCCCCGAGCCCGATACTGGAACTTCTTTCGTGATGTGGAGAGTCGGCACAGGTCGGTGCGACTCTCGGCTTAAGAAGTGTTCTTGGGTCCTCAATCAGCAGGTGTGGGCACGTAGGCAGGCGCGGCCAGCGACCCTTTAGCACGGCGGTGCAGGAGGGTCTCCACAGCGGGGGCGGCGCGGCCTGAGATGTCCGGGGATCGCGAAGCGGGGTCGCAGGGCACGGTCAGTGCAGCTGGGTGACCCGGCGTAGATCACAGTCGTCGGACGGCTTCCGGCGGGAGGGGTGATAGCGCGGTCAGCGCGCTCCAGTAGCAGGCGGTGACAGGGATGCAGGCGGCCTGGCCCGGGAACTGAGAGCGGCTCGGGACGGAGCGGGGCTCTCACGGGTTGGAGGCAGGCGAGCTTCTGAGTGTCACGGCCCTAGGAGGGGCGATGAGGGGCGCAGTCTCTTTTCCAGCGGGATGCCCACACGGCTCGAATTGGAGGATGAGCAAGAAGCACAGAGAACCCACTGGTCCTGGGGTTCAGTTCAGGGGGCAAGCTCAGATCAAGCCCTTGGAGAATGTTCAAGCACAAAGTAGCAAAGTCTTTTCAGTAAGTCTCTTCCTCTCCTTTCTCAGCAAGGCAAGCAGCAGGCCAGCTCCTCCAGCGTCTTCTTCTCCTTCTAGTCGGGCAGAGGTTCTTTGTGGTAAACAGGATTCTGATTTCTTAGGAGCCAGGCTCCTACTTTTATACAGTGATTCTTTTGTTCTTTAGCGCCAGGGGGCCTGGGCCTGGCTCAGTCCAGTTCTGGAGCACTTTGTTATGGTGACTCTGCTCTTTCCTTTCAGCAGCAGGGCAGAGACATCAGCCGCCCCACAGGGGGCGGCGCCGGCTTTGTGGTGGCAGAGCACAGGGCTATTCAAGAGTCAAGGTGTACTCCTCCCACCCTTCCAGGTGTCACCTCTCTACCCACCACCTGGCAGCCAACCTGTCTCTGGGGATCCCCCCACCCTGCTCCTTACTGTTGCCAGGCAGAACACACACACACAGCAGAGGCGGACTGAGATGGTCAGGTCAGTAAATACTAACTTTCTAAAAGTAGCATTTACAAACCCAGGATACTAAAATAAACTTGACTACAAGAAGTATTTTATTATCCTGAGTTCAGGCATACTAAACTTGACACTTCTACCATGCTCCCTGAGTCCACTGGGGTCACAGCGTTGGTGTGATCCCGGCAGCCCATTCTGGCCTATGGAGAGCAGGTAGCCTTCAATAGTGAAGAACGAAAATGGCTGTAATTCACTACTAAGACATGCCACACACATCAGGGCATGTCCTACCTTATACCTACAATGCACCCTGCCCTTGGGCCTACCAGAGGGGTGGCTAATATGTAGGTAAGGGAAGGTTTAGGGACTGGCAAGTGGGGGCACTTGCGCAGTCAGCGCGACGGTCCCGGACCGCGCACAGGGTCTGCGGTGGCAGACCCTAGACACTTTACAAGGCCGCTTCCGTGGGTGGCGCAACCAGCGCTGCAAGCCCACCAGCAGCATTGGCATTCACAAGCCCTGGCACCCCTGGTGCACTTTACTGGGGACTGACAGTGAATCCAATAAACCAATCATGGACATCAATTACAGGTACACTCTACCTAGGGAGCACTTGCACTGCGGCACGGATTAGCCGTGGCGCAGTGCCCTGAGCGGACAACACCAGCAAAACAATCGAGGCACACCATCAAAAAGTGGAAGGGAAACTCACGCCAAGGTGCTAGGTCTAACACGTGTCCCCTCCAGCTGAAATGTGGGGAGAACTACCCTTGCCCAGGGGGTTCCTCGTCACTAAGGCGGAAATACCTGGACAGACCGTCAGCGTTGGCGTGATCTGTACCAGGACGGTGTTCCACCGTAAAGTCCATACCCTGTAGGGAGATGGACCACCTCAACAGCTTCGGGTTCTCACCCCTCATTTGCATCAACCATCTGAGGGGCCTGTGGTCTGTCTGAACCCGGAAGTGAGACCCAAACAAGTAGGGTCTTAGCTTCTTCAGCGCCCAGACCACAGCAAATGCTTCTCGCTCAATCGCACTCCACCTACTTTCCCGTGGAAGTAACCTCCTACTGATGAAGGCTACGGGTTGGTCCCAGCCCTCCTCAGTCATCTGTGAGAGAACAGCCCCTACACCATGCTCTGAAGCGTCTGTCTGTACTAGGAATTCCTTGGAGAAGTCAGGGGCCAAGAGCACGGGCGCCGTGCACATGGCAGACTTCAGGGTGTCGAAAGCTTTCTGACAGGTGTCAGTCCAAATCACGTTCCTGGGCTGCTTCTTGGAAGTCAGCTCTGTCAAGGGGGCAACGATCGTTCCATAGCCCTTGACAAACCTCCTGTAGTACCCAGTGAGCCCCAGGAAGGCCCTCACTGCGGTCTGCGTCTTGGGGGGTTCCCAAGCCAGGATGGTCTCAATTTTGGGTTGCAAGGGTGCCACCTTGCCACTCCCCACTTGGTGTCCCAAGTACACCACGGAACCCTGCCCGATCTGGCACTTGCTTGCCTTGATCGTGAGGCCTGCTCGGCGCAGAGCCATCAACACTTCCCAGAGGTGGCGCAGGTGTTCGGGCCAGGTGGCACTAAACACTGCGATGTCATCCAGGTAGGCGGCACTGAACGCATCCAGCCCAACCAGTACCTGGTTGACCAACCTCTGAAAGGTGGCAGGGGCATTCTTCATTCCAAATGGCATGACTCGGAACTGGAAGTGCCCATCTGGAGTAGAGAATGCTGACCTCTCTTTGGCCCCATCGGTCAAGGCGATCTGCCAGTACCCAGACGTTAAATCAAACGTGCTGAGGAACCGGGCAGCCCCCAGCCGATCAATGAGCTCATCAGCTCTGGGGATGGGGTGCGCGTCAGTCTTCATTACTGAATTGAGTCCTCTGTAGTCCACACAGAACCGGAGTTCAGGTGTGGCTCCCGGCGCAGCAGCTTTGGGGACCAAGACCACGGGGCTGGACCAAGGACTGCTGGAGGACTCAACCACCCCTAGCGCAAGCATTTTGGAGACCTCCTCCTTAATGCAAGCTCTGACCCTGTCAGTTACCCTGTAAGCCTTGTGCTTCACAGGTAAGCTGTCTCCTGTGTCCACATCATGGACGCACCACTCCGTGACACCAGGAACCAGGGAGAATCGGTCGGAAAATTGTCCCAGCAAGTGGCGGCAATCTTCCTGTTGTTCGGGCGTCAGGGTGGGTGAGAGGTTAACTCCATCCACTGACCCATCTTTCTCAGAGGCCACTAAGAGGTCAGGAAGAGGCTCGGTCTCCTCTTCCATTCCATCATCAGTGGCCAGCAGCATGCCCACTTCGGTCCTCTCTAAGTGGGGCTTAAGGCGGTTAACATGTAGGACCCTCAAAGGGTTCCTGGGAGTCTGCATGTCCACCAAGTAGGTGATAGGACTTTTGCGCTCCACAACCTCAAATGGACCTGTCCACTTATCCTGAAGTGCACAAGGCTCCACTGGGGCCAAGACCCACACCTTTTGTCCAGGTTGAAGCTCTACCAGAGTGGCATTCCGGTCGTACCACCGCTTCATCTCCTCCTGGCTGGCTTCCAGATTTGCCTCAGCAAGTTGCCTGAAACGCCGAGTCTGGTTTCGGAAGGCCAGCATGTAACTATATACATTCTGGGGAGGTTTCCTGGGAGATTGCTCCCAGCCTTCCTTTACCAAACTCAGAGGTCCTCTTACCGGGTGACCATACAGAAGCTCAAAGGGGCTGAATCCTAGAGACTTCTGTGGCACCTCTCGGTAAGCGAAGAGCAGGCATGGCAAGAGGACGTCCCACTTACGCCTCATTGGACCGTCCAGGCCCATGATCATGCCTTTGAGGGTTCAGTTGAATCTCTCAACCAACCCATTTCCTTGGGGGTGGTAAGGAGTGGTGAACTTGTAAGTTACCCCACACTCCTTCCACAGGGATTTCATATATGTGGATATGAAATTGGTCCCCCTGTCGCTCACCACCTCTAGAGGGAATCCCACTCGGGAGAAAATTCCCATCAGTGCCCGTCCCACCACGGGGGCCGTCACTGTCCTCAGAGGGATGGCTTCAGGGTACCGGGTGGCATGGTCCACCAAGACCAGGATGAACCTGTTGCCCAGGGCTGTCTTGGGGTCCAGAGGCCCCACAATATCAATACCCACTCGTTGGAATGGCGTACCGACCACAGGGAAAGGTTGCAGAGGAGCCTTATGCTTCCCTCCACTCTTACCACTTGCCTGGCAAGTCTGACAGGTTCTGCAGTAGGAATCTGAATTCTTATGCATTTGGGGCCAGTAAAAGTGGGTGACAAGCCTGTCATAGGTCTTGTCCATCCCCAAATGTCCTGCTAAAGGCACATCGTGAGCCAGCCCCAGTAGGAAGGTTCTGAACTTCTGGGGTACCACCAGCACACGGGCTGACCCAGGTTCAGCAGCCTTAGGCTCGGAATACAGGAGGTCACTCTCCCAGTATACGTAGTGTGTTTTGGCCTGAACACCGTTGGCCTGGTCTGCAGCCTGTTGCCGCATACCCACGAGAGAAGGGCATTCCTTCTGCTCCCTGCAGAATTCCTCCCTGGAGGGACCCCCTCCTTGCTGCCAATGGGTCAGCTCAGGCAAGTCTCCCAGTTCGGCAATCTGTTCCCCGGTAGGCTCCAGAGCATCCCCCTCAGGGTCTACTTCCTCCTGGGCCGTGGGAACTTCGGGGGCCGGTTTCCCGCGCCTCCTGCGCCTTCTCCCTAAGGCCGGTTCCTGGACCTCTCCCTCAGGCTCCAGGACCCTCTCAACACCCCTACTGGCTGCCATGGACCGGGTGGTCACGCACGCCCAGTCGGGTAGACCCACCATCCTCAGATGCGTGGTCTTCTCCACCTTTTCCCAAGGGGAACTCTCCAGGTCGTTCCCTAGCAGACAGTCTACAGGCATGTCAGCTCTCACAGCGACTTGTAGAGTACCAGAGACCTCCCCCCACTCAAAGGGAACTTGTGCCGTTGGACAACGACTCTCTACGTTGTCAGCATTGACAACCCTACAGTAGGCATTGGGTACAATTTGCTCTTGAGACACCAGGTGTTGCCTCACCGAGGTCACGCTGGCTCCTGTATCTCTAAGAGCCTCAACCTTCTTTCCATTGATGGTCACCACTTGCCCATATTTCTTAGTGTTAGAGGGCAGGTAGGTTACAGGGACCATCTCACTGTCTCCTAGCGAGACTAGGGTCATCTGCCCGGGACCCCCACCCTCCTGGACTGCTACCTCCTCCCCAAAGTTAACACTAGCTACTTGCCGGGGTGGAGCACCAGTGGGTGCGGTCTTACCAAACAGGCGACACTTAGGATCAGAGGCAATGTGACCCGGGTCACCACACCTATAACAATTGAAGGGCCCCTTTGGAACAGGTCTACCTGTTGGGGCCCCGTTCTGCTGTGGGGGTGGGGGAGGCTGAGAACCCTTCTGCTGGTTCCCTTGGGAATTACTTTGGGGGCCTTTTTGGAACCCCTTCTGTTTACCCTTGTCCCCCCCACTCTTCTGCTGGGGACCCTGCCCACCTTTGGCGGAGTCTCCCACTTGACCCTTGTGGACCCTGGTGCTGAGCCAGCGGTCCGCCTCCTCAGCAAGCTTCCTCGGGTTGGACAGCTTGCTATCTATCAGGTGCTGGCGTAGCTCAGGAAAACATTGACTGGACAAGTGCTCCCATGCAATTAAATCAAGCAGCCCTTGATAATCATTCACTTTGCTACCCTTCACCCAACCATCCAGCGCTCTGCAGAAAAAGGTCACATACTCCACATACGTACTCTCAGGGATCTTCTTGGTCTCCCTGAACCTCTGTCTATATAGCTCAGGAGTTAACCCATACCTGGTCATTAAAGCTTCCTTCATATGGGGGTATGAGGTCTGGACTTCTAAGGGCAAATCTAACAGTGTGTCCCGCCCTTCCGCAAGGAACCTTCCCCACAACCCCGCTCCCCAGTCTTTCTCAGGGACCCGGTGTGAGGACATGGCCACCTCGTAGGCTCTAAACCACTGCCCTATGTCATCCTTTCTAAAATACTCCTTTACTACATCTTTGGGGATGTACACCTTGGACTCTACCTGCGCTGGTGGAGCGCTGCCACCAGAAGGAGCGGTGTCCAAACTTTTCGCCTTCAGCTCCAACTCCTTCAATCTTATATCATGATCCATTTGGCGTTGTTGTGCCTCCAGGGCCAACTTCTGCTTTTCCATTTCCATTTGTCCGGCCAACTTTGCCATCTCCATTGCATGCGCCCTGTCGGCTGCCCTGTCTGCCAGCTCCTCTGGCGACCGGACTCTGCTGGGCTCCTCAAGGTTGTCGGGTGGAACGATGTCCCCCGCATTCCGTGGGTCTCGTGACTCCCTCCAGGCTCTTAGCGCCTTGGCGTACTGGGTTCTCCTCTTGAATCCAGCATGGGGAACTCGGAATTTTACACTGTAGCCTTTCAATTGCTCTATCGTGTAGCCTTCCAGTCTCTCCCAATCCACCTCATCTATTCCAGAAATCACGGAGAGCGCTCTTCCAGCAGAGAGTGAGCCAGGCATGGTTGCAGTAATGGCAGATGTCTCAACAAAGTTCAACAACTAAAAACCTGTGGCTGCGTTATTTGGTCTGCTCTCACTATCTGGTGATTAATAATTCACTGTATGCAAATTACAAGTGCAAATCCGAAATCCCAACCGCTGTCAACAATGTTAGAGCCGGGGATCTCTGGTTGGCGCAAGGTTGCCCTTGTGTCAAGCAGGAACCCTCTCCTCCACGTCAGGGCGCAGGATAACCCCTCGCGAATGACCCTTGCTCACCCTCTAGGTGCGTGGCGTGAGCAGCCAAGGCGATTCCTCAGGCGTTGTTGGTTAAGCACTTACAATCATACACAGAGTAAATACATCAATCCCCCCAGAAACGGACACCAGACTTGGATATATATAAAAATACGCTTCTTTATGTAAAAATAGGTATATATATCTCAGCAGAATTATCACAAGACCAATAACGTTTTCGCTATGCCACCAGGTTGTAAAGCAGGCAAATGTTCGTAGCTTCAAATGGATACTTGGTAGTCTCTTGCAAATGTTACTCGTGGTTCCAGTACTCACAGAGATCGACTCCTGCGAACGGGGAAATAAGGCGTTGCGGGCCCCGAGCCCGATACTGGAACTTCTTTTGTGATGTGGAGAGTCGGCACAGGTCGGTGCGACTCTCGGCTTAAGAAGTGTTCTTGGGTCCTCAATCAGCAGGTGTGGGCACGTAGGCAGGCGCGGCCAGCAACCCTTTAGCACGGCGGTGCAGGAGGGTCTCCACAGCGGGGGCGGCGCGGCCTGAGATGTCCGGGGATCGCGAAGCGGGGTCGCAGGGCACGGTCAGTGCAGCTGGGTGACCCGGCGTAGATCACAGTCGTCGGACGGCTTCCGGCGGGAGGGGTGATAGCGCGGTCAGCGCGCTCCAGTAGCAGGCGGTGACAGGGATGCAGGCGGCCTGGCCCGGGAACAGAGAGCGGCTCGGGACGGAGCGGGGCTCTCACGGGTTGGAGGCAGGCGAGCTTCTGAGTGTCACGGCCCTAGGAGGGGCGATGAGGGGCGCAGTCTCTTTTCCAGCGGGATGCCCACACGGCTCGAATTGGAGGATGAGCAAGAAGCACAGAGAACCCACTGGTCCTGGGGTTCAGTTCAGGGGGCAAGCTCAGATCAAGGCCTTGGAGAATGTTCAAGCACAAAGTAGCAAAGTCTTTTCAGTAAGTCTCTTCCTATCCTTTCTCAGCAAGGCAAGCAGCAGGCCAGCTCCTCCAGCGTCTTCTTCTCCTTCTAGTCGGGCAGAGGTTCTTTGTGGTAAACAGGATTCTGATTTCTTAGGAGCCAGGCTCCTACTTTTATACAGTGATTCTTTTGTTCTTTAGCGCCAGGGGGCCTGGGCCTGGCTCAGTCCAGTTCTTGAGCACTTTGTTATGGTGACTCTGCTCTTTCCTTTCAGCAGCAGGGCAGAGACATCAGCCGCCCCACAAGGGGCGGCGCCGGCTTTGTGGTGGCAGAGCACAGGGCTATTCAAGAGTCAAGGTGTACTCCTCCCACCCTTCCAGGTGTCACCTCTCTACCCACCACCTGGCAGCCAACCTGTCTCTGGGGATCCCCCCACCCTGCTCCTTACTGTTGCCAGGCAGAACACACACACACAGCAGAGGCGGACTGAGATGGTCAGGTCAGTAAATACTAACTTTCTAAAAGTAGCATTTACAAACCCAGGATACTAAAATAAACTTGACTACAAGAAGTATTTTATTATCCTGAGTTCAGGCATACTAAACTTGACACTTCTACCATGCTCCCTGAGTCCACTGGGGTCACAGCGTTGGTGTGATCCCGGCAGCCCATTCTGGCCTATGGAGAGCAGGTAGCCTTCAATAGTGAAGAACGAAAATGGCTGTAATTCACTACTAAGACATGCCACACACATCAGGGCATGTCCTACCTTATACCTACAATGCACCCTGCCCTTGGGCCTACCAGAGGGGTGGCTAATATGTAGGTAAGGGAAGGTTTAGGGACTGGCAAGTGGGGGCACTTGCGCAGTCAGCGCGATGGTCCCGGACCGCGCACAGGGTCTGCGGTGGCAGACCCTAGACACACTTTACAAGGCCGCTTCCGTGGGTGGCGCAACCAGCGCTGCAAGCCCACCAGCAGCATTGGCATTCACAAGCCCTGGCACCCCTGGTGCACTTTACTGGGGACTGACAGTGAATCCAATAAACCAATCATGGACATCAATTACAGGTACACTCTACCTAGGGAGCACTTGCACTGCGGCACGGATTAGCCGTGGCGCAGTGCCCTGAGCGGACAACACCAGCAAAACAATCGAGGCACACCATCAAAAAGTGGAAGGGAAACTCACGCCAAGGTGCCAGGTCTAACAGGCCTCCCACACAAGTGAGGCACCATTTTTACCGGGAGACCTGGGGGAACGCTGGGTGGTGGTAAATTTGTGTGAGCCCGGTGATGCCACAACTTTCCCACACCAAAATGTGTGAAAAAAGTGATTTTTTGCAGCTAAAATTGAGGTTTGCAGGGGATTCTGGGTAAGGAAACGTTGGAGGATCCACGCAAGCGATACCCCCCTGGAAGCCGCCGGGTGACTAGTTTTCAGAAATGCGTGGGTTTGGTAGGTTTCCCTAGATGGCCGCCGAGCACCGGGCCAAAAACCCAAGTGACAACCCTTGCAAAACCAGGTGGTTTTGCGATAGGCCATTTTGATGTCGCCTCACTACATTTTGCGCCGTTTCCTGTCGCGGGCACTAGGCCGACCCACACAAGTGAGGTACCGTTTTTCTCGTAAGACTTTGGGGAACGTGGGGTGGGTGGACATTTTTGGATCCACGCAGATTCCGGAACTTTCCACGACAGAAATGTGGGGAATTATTTTTTTTTTTTACAATTGTTTAGGTTTGCAAGGGATTCTGGGTAACAGACCCTGGTGAGAGGCAGTCAAGTCACCCCATCCTGGATTCCCCTGGGTGTCTAGTTTTCAAAAATGTATAGGTTTGCTGGTTTCCCAAGGTGCCCGCAGAGCTAGGGTTCAAAAACTACAGCTAGTCATTTTGCCAAAAAAGGGTCATTTTTCACTGCGAAATTGAGGTGTGACCACGTTGCGTTTTGCGCCGTTTCCTGTCGCGGGCACTAGGCCGACCCACACAAGTGAGGTACCGTTTTTCTCGTAAGACTTTGAGGAACGCGGGGTGGGTGGAAATTTGTGGATCCACGCAGATTCCGGAACTTTCCACGACAGAAATGTGGGGAAAATGTGTTTTTCTTGACAATTTTTTAGGTTTGCAAGGGATTCTGGGTAACAGACCCTGGTGGGAGGCAGTCAAGTCACCCCATCCTGGATTTCCCTGGGTGTCTAGTTTTAAAAAATGTATAGGTTTGCTAGGTTTCCCAAGGTGCCCGCAGAGCTAGGGTTCAAAAACTAGAGCTAGGCACTTTGCAAAAAAAGGGTAAATTTTCACTGCGATATTGAGTTGGGAGCACGTTGCGTTTTGCGCCGTTTCCTGTCGTGGGCACTATGCCTACCCACACAAGTGAGGTACCATTTTTATCGGGAGACTTAGGGTAATTCAGATTTGTAAAGGAACTGTTATTATCTGTTGACTTTTGATGCATTTCTGCCTTCCAAATGAAAGATATTGTGTAAAAAAGAAGTCATTGTAAAAAATGACTGATAATTCTCATGCTAGTATGAGTATTCCCAATTTCAGAAATGTGCAAATCTCTACTGTTTCTAAACTCTATATTTTGTTCCCATTTCAGAAATACATAGGTGTCTTTCATACTGATTTTTCCATGTACACTTTTTTACGGAATAATTACTATATACCCGGTATATAATAAAAAACCATTGCAAGTTACTGCTCAGTTTTTGGCTCTGGGTTCGTCGGGTTCTTGGTGAACCTACAAGTCCTATATATCCCCACAACCAGTAATGTCCAGCGGATGCAACGGTATATAAGAGTTGTCATAATTAGAAGAAGTTACAGGTAAAAACGTTGACACAAAAGGCTGTTTTTTTCAACTAATTTTCAATTTATCCTATATTTAACTGTTTGTTTCTATAAAAAAACCTTGATGGATCTACACAAATGACCCCTTGCTGAATTTAGAATTTTGTCTTCTTTTCGAAAATGTATAGCTTTCCAGGATCCATTATTGCTTTTGTACCCATTTCTGCCATTAACTGGAAGGAGGTCAAAAGCACAAAAAAATCGCAAAAATAGGCTATGTCCCAGAAAAATGCCAAAACTGTATAAAAAATGTTGGGTTTCTGTCAAAAGTCTGGTATCCCCGAAAAGCTGGGAAAATGGTGAATTCAACCCCACAAACCCTTTTTTGATAACATTTGCAGGGAAAAACCCAGATGCTTTCATTTGCAGCCCGTTTATCCAATTTTTCCGAAAAAAAACCAAATTTTGCTGTATTTTGGCTCATTTCTGTGACCCTCTAGGAGAATCCACAAACCCTGAGTACCTTTAGAATCCCCATGATGTTGGAAGAAAAGGACGCAAATTTGGCATGGATACCTAATGTGGTCAAAAAGTTACAGGGGCCTAAGCGCGCAGTACCCCAAATAGCCAAAAAAAGGCTTGGCACAGAAGGGGGAAAAGGCCTGGCAGCGAAGGGGTTAAAGGAATTACTTTACATCATTTACTAATGCTGCCAGTTGAGCATGAGAAAAAATTGGAATACCACAAGCTATCTGGAGAAGCTTGTTGTGAAGTTTCAAGAGTCCTGAAGAAAATGAACCTTCTCATTATTGATGAGGTGAGCATGGTTTCAAACTTGATGCTTGCCTTTGTGCATTTAAGAATGCAGCAAATTCTTAAAACAGAGTATGACGTGTTATTTGGAGGAAAACACGTCATAGTTTTTGGAGATCTACTGCAACTGACTCCGGTAAAAGGACAACCGGTATTTAAAACACTTGCCCATGAAGATAACAGAAAGTCTCTTGGCAGTGTTGGTACTGTGAACATTTGGAGTAATTTTGAATACAAAGAACTGACAACAAATATGTGACAGGCAAATGATGCTGAATATGGAAGTATTCTTCAAGATATAAGAATTGGAATTCTTTCAAAACAAGGCAAACAAGCTTTGGAGAGTCGATTACTTTGCAATGTGTTTCCAAATGAAAATGCAGTTCCTGCAAAAGTGTACATGAAAATTTCTCAAAATAAATCAGTGATTTGCTTAATGCCAACACTGCGCGAGTGTACCATATTCAATGAAGAACTATTGAAACTGGAAAATGAAGAAATTGTCAAAATGGAAGCCATCGATAAAATACAGCATGAAGGAATCACTATTATTTTGACTGAAAAGTTTAAAACAAAACTGGATTGTTTAGGAAAAAAAATATCTAAAACAGCTGGTTTAGAAAATACACTATATGCGTGTGTAAACTGTCGGGTAATTTTAAGGCGTAATTTGGATGTAGAGAAAGGTTTAGGTAATGGCGCAATGGGTAAAGTGGTGGATTTTGTTAATTATCAGACAAAAGAAGGAATTGAATTTTGAAAAATTAAATTTGATCAGATTGAAGAAGTTAAAGAAATTGGTCGTTGTTCAGTTCGTTTTTTGCTTGTTAAAGATTTCTATGTCCGTTGGAAACAATTTCCATTTTCTCTGGCATATGCAGTGACTATTCATAAATTTCAAGGATTAAGTGTAGACAGTGCTTTGGTGAACATTGGATATACCGTATTTAAAGAGGGTATGGCATATGTTGCTTTGTCGCGAGTCACAACATTATCTGGTTTGTTTATGATTGATTTTGATGAGACAAAGTTTACTGCAGATGCAAACTGTGTAAAAGAGTATAATAGGTTAAGAAGGGTGTATGCTCCCAATTTAGGTCAATATACTGTATTTGAAAAGCATGTGGTTGGTCAAAAACGAAGGTTTGAGAATATCTGTTCTGAAGGTGTCGAGAAGGGAAAAGAACAAGATAATGTTGTGATTGCAAGTAAAAAGAAATTGGACACTGTTGAAGAGATTGTTGGTTATCAGTTTGAAAATAGTTCAGGTGTCAACTGCCATGCTAATGTAGTGGTCAATGTTGTTTTTTATCTTGAAGGTTTGCAAGAACAAATTATGCAGAATCAGCAAAAAAGATTTTGTTCTCTGTTGCATTCTGTTTATGAAAAGTTGACAACAGATACACGTAAGATACAATCTGTTTCAGATGTTTGTAATCTTTTGGATGTGTGTTCTGGTTCTACACAATTTTCATAAAATATCCAACAAGATGCTCAGGAATTTTTAATGTATATGCTTACCATTTTTGAAAATGAAGGTGTAGAAATAGAAAATATTTATGGCCTTTCTTACAAATGGGAACATTATTGTGAAAATTGCATGTATGCATGTAGCACCAATGTAGACACTGAGAGATTTCTGTATTTTCCATTACCAGACTGTAAATCAGTGTCTTTCAATAAATTAGTTAAAGGTGCAAATCAAAACATGGAGTGTAGCCAATGTAAATCAGAAATGTTATCCACATTATTTTTAACAAAATATGGCAAATACATAATTTTAATGATGCAATGTTGTACAGCTGACGGAAGAAAATTGGATACTTTAATAAAGCAATTTGTAGCAGCACAACTATCAATATCAGGAAGGACTTTTGTAGCAATTGCTATAATTTTCCATGATGGTCCTTCCACCACATATGGACGTTACACTGTCTAAAATGTGACAAAGGCTGGACACTTTGTAATGATTCCCAATTGGTTTTCAAACAACGTTTGCCTAGGGAATTACAAAATTCCTACCTAATACTTTTAAAGTCAAAGTTTTAGGAAGATAATTAATTCTCTGAGGAATTTATTATTATAAATTAATAGGACTACCATTGGACAATTTACATAGAAAAGGAGTGCAAAAATACCATTAGGCCTCAAGGAAAGGTATATGTTTGAATTATGGACTTTTTCGTGGTCATTGATTCAGTGAATATTTTAAAGCGGCAACATTTGCAGTTTTTATTAGTTAAAGTTATACAATTGTGTTAGCCGTAAGCATTTCATATATGTGTGATTTGTATTTTCTGGTATTTTACTGAGAATAGCATGTTGGTTTTTTTTTTAACAATCTTGATGATTGTTTTTTTTTTGCCCGCTGTTAAGTGATGAGTACGATTGAAATCACTATTTCTAGTGAAATTCAATATATTCTGAGAACAGCAAAAAAGGCAAACAAATTACTTTATGGAAATTATGCTGTGTTGTAAAAAATGTATTAGTACATGTTATAACTATTATTTTCTTTTCTTTCACAGATCCTAATTTTAAAATAAGCAATTTCAATCAATTTAGATTGCAAAGAAAATCTGAAAAAGATGTATACCATTTTTTATTTCTATTACTGTGAAGGTAAGTTTAACTAAGTATCAATATGCAGACTGGAGAGATCTGCAAGAAGCTACAAAGTTTAAACACGTTTTTAAAAACACTCTGTTTATACCTATGTAGTTTTGAAATCTGACCGTAATCAGATATCAAAGCAAAAAAAGAGATTTGAGGGTTTCATAATATTTCCCATTGTACCTATTAAAGGACAGCAATCATTTCAATCATTCTTCTTTGAACATCTTTGCAGACAAAACTCTGTGCTTACCTTTTATCATTCGCAAGCAATTTTAAAAACAGAAATATGTCACTTTTTGTAACATAGTTATTGCGCAAGACACTCTTTCCTATTTACAAAGAGAGGAAAAGGCACTCTGTGCACTTTTTCTACTCCATGTAAATACAACCTCATCATACACACCACTTTGCTTTGAAAGGGCGTTCTATAAGTGTTGTTGTGCATGATTGCACTGAATACTCATAGAACAAGACACATCTCCAGATTTATCAGAAATCATGAATCTCGATATGTGTGTGAATGCTGCACCATTCTAAAATTGGTGTAGGAAAGCACAAGGAGAATTGTTTTCATTTCTCCACATTTTAATATATTCAATGCTTGCTAAAATGTTCAGCATACATTGAAGGAGAAAAATGTGTTTTCTCATTGTTTTTGTGCAGGAAGGTGTGTCTTCCTGCACAAAAACAAACAGCACATGACACAGATATCCTTGCACTATGGTGCAAGGGTGCCTGTGTCACCACATGGCTGCAGTTTAAGCAGCCGTGCAGAGAGAAGCATAGATTTGCAACATATTTATGTACATATGTTGCATCCCTGTGCTTCGGAAGTACTACAACGCACTACAGTTAAAGAGGTTACTGTGTGATGCTGCAGAACTTCCTCATAGTTCTGCACTTATACATTCACCATACGCTACTAATGCATTCATTCAGTCAATTACGTACTACACATACATTCATCTAAACTTTCACACACTAACAAAGAAATATAGCTCTTTTTTTAAACCAGGAAAGTTAGTTCTTAGAAGAACTTTTTTTTTTCTTCTTTCTTCTTTTATATTTTTTGGGGGGGGGGGTTTCTCAACAATTTTAATTTTGGGGGGTTTTTCTTGAAAAAAAAGGAAAAAACAGAACAGGAGGAACAAAACAATGAAAATCAGGGAAAAAAAACCAAACAAAAAAACTAGCAATGGTGACTTTCTTGCCTGCGGCAGATCAGATCGATAGACTGCTCCCCGTAGCATAAAGTCGCATTGCATTTAATGCAGAGCACTTTCAAAAATTGGAATTGTGGACGGATGTCCAAATTTTGTGCTGAAGGATGCACTCTTGAAGTGCTCGGCTGCGATGAGTCAGAAGGAACAGGAGCGACTCTCATCCTTTGGTATTCCTCCCGAGCAAGATTTACCGGATGAAGGGTCCTTAGATGTTTCATCATGCTAGCTGTTCCGCATTAATATTTTTTGTTAGGATCCCCTTGAGACAGCACTCTTTGGCAGATCTTGCACGTAACCAAGGTGGCATTGGTCTTTGTTTGCTCCTCAGGATAGGTAAAAAATTTCCACACCACAGATGAAAAGCGTGGTGGCTCTTCCAAAAAATCATCCTCAGATGTATGAGGAGATGCAGGAGATGCCTGCTGCCCTGAAGCCATTGTTTGTTATGAAAAACGTTTGAGCTAAGTAAAAACTTAGTCAAAAAAGCTTCTTCTCTGCAAAGAGATGCTCTTCCAAAGAAGGTCAAAGAAGAATGATTGAAATGGGTGGGGTCTTTCAATAGTTAGAATAGGAAGTGTAATGAACCAATCAAATATCTTTTTTTGCAGGTCACATGGGATCCGCGCACCCTGCGCTTATGCAGCACGCACCCAGCACGCATCCGCGAAATTGAATTTAAAAGGAATATAGGATTAGATGTAAAAATATATTACTTTTAAGAGTAGTTTAGAGTTTGTCTTCAATCAATATTCACATGAAATACATATATATATGTTTTTTTAAATGTTAAATATTTCGTGGGATCCGGGCACCCACCGCGTCATACACGCACATGACGCATCGCGGAAGCGCGCAAGCGTCGCGTAACGTACATCGTACGTGTCGCGTATAGGCTTGGAGTCGTGTACCGGTCGCATTGCAATCGCGCATCAAACACGTACCCAACGCATACCGTGCGCGGATGCTTACGCGTAGGGATCGAGAACGGTGCGCATAGGGTGCGCAGATCCCAAAAAAATGGGGAAAAAAATAAATTTTTGAAAATATAGTTTAAAAAATAGTATTAAAAATATTTTAAAAAACCCCAATAAAAATAAATAACATTTTTTCATTTTAAAAAGAATAAATTGAAAAAATAAGTTAAAAAATGGTGATACAGAAGTATTCTAAAAAAAGATAATTAATGAAATTGACACACTGAAATTGAAAAATATAGAAATCCAATGAAAATCATTAAACATGATATCTTTAGAGATAAGTTATAGATAGGAATTAGCATTTAAAAAACCTTTAAAATTCACTGAAAAAAACATAGGTTTCAGTGGCGTTATAGTTAGGAATTGGCATTTAAAAAACCTTAGAAATTCACTGAAAAAACCATAGGTTTCAGTGATGTCATTTGAGATGTCATCAGTGATGTCATCAGTGATGTCACTGACCATGTCGTAAGTGATGTAATATGTGACGTCATCAGCAGTGCATTGCGGGGGCGCGAGTTATAGTTAGCTGAACTAACTATAACGGGGGAATTTCTAGGGTTTTGTATGAGGGAAATGTCCAGCTAACTATAACGCCCCAGAAACCTACGTTTTTTTCAGTGAATTTCTAAGGTTTTTTAAATGCCAATTCGTAACTATAACGCCCCTGAAACTTATGGTTTTTTCAGTGAATATATATATATATTGCAATGAACATAACTTGATACTGACTGTGCCTCATCTTCAGCATAATTTAGCAACCAATAGATTTTCCTGGAGAAGAATTACAGTGACCCCCATGTTAAGTAATTTATTTGGTGCAAAATTGAGACAGTGAAAGTGCAATCCTCAGATAAGATTGTGGCAATGGCCACCCTACCGTCTGGGAGACAGCTCGAAGGCTGGTCTGAAGTACTGACGGACAGAGCGGTGCCTCCATCTCCGAGCAGTCAGCCGGGTAAGGTGAGGCGTTTCTCCCACAAAAGGCTGGGAAAGAAAACATAGTTCTTACGTCCAAGCACGAGATTGCTTGTCCGGTAGGGTGGCCATTGCCACAATCTTATCTGACGATTGCACTTTCACTGTCTCAATTTTGTTGTTCACGATTCACAATTAATGTGTTTATCCTGCAGTAGCTTTTATTTATCCATCATATTTTTTGGTCCTGAAGAAAGCCGGGTCAGGTGACCATATCGGCTGAAACATGTCGACCCTATAAAACTGAGCCAGGAGATAGTCTATTTTTTCAAGACTATAGGTTCTTTTAGATATGAAACCTGGACAATTCCTAATAAACATATTTTTTGCCCAGGTATTCATTTTTAATTCACATCCACACTAGAGCACTGCACATCACCAGAGTCCTCGGGGTTTGAACATACACCCTGGCAGGAGCTTTTTACTTTTCGGGAAGCATTAGGCTGTGCACCCAGCAGAGCCTTTTGGCTCGTGACAGCGGGCCCAGACTGTGATTCCCTAGAGTCTCAGATGACGAAGTTCCGCCAGTAAGGGTGGGCTGATGGACTCTTAACTCCTGCCGGGTGATGTACTAACTATCCGAGGTGTCTCTTGCACTCTTTCACGGCGCGCAGTGGCTTGCTGTTCTCTTTGAATGGACTTTGCACCTTCTGTTAGTTGTCGTAGTGCCCAAGAACCTATCCAACAAGATGGCATGCTACACCGAAATATGCAAAATAATGTAGACAAATGCCTCAACTAAAACCCAAATGGAAACTTGCACAATGCACTTACTGATCTGTTTCTTAGGGCCAGATGTATGAAGCCTTTTTGTATTTTCGCAAATGGCCTGATTCACAGAATCGGTTCGTTTGCGACCTCAAAAATGCTTTTCCTGATGTACATAGCTCAAATTACCATTCAGCAACTTGTTGCAGAATCGCAATTTGGGTTGTGCATTTTGGAATTTGGAAGGGGCGTTTGATTGTAATGTTTTATTTCTCTTTTTTATTCTGCTGCAAATCTTTTGATTTCCTGTTCTGTGACTCCTGCTTGCAGTTTTGTCACTGGTTGATCTGCAGTTTGTATAGTTGCATCTGTTTGGTCAGAATACATTTTTTGTACTGTTTACTTCAAATGAGTATCATTGCCCTGAATGAATGTGTTTTTTGTAAATGGTGTAATAATAGCAGCATATTTAGCTTCTGTTTTATTGTGTGTGAATTTTTTGTTGTATTTGGCATGATGTGCATTTTGGTATCTTGTGTGTAATTTTCTTTTGTGTTTCCTTTCTAGTGGGATATGGTTGGCACTTGCTGTGTCTGTGCAGAGTAGGTGCTGGTGAGTCTAGCTGTCTCTGGCAAGTGAGAGGTATTGTTTTTTCAAAATATAGTTCTTTGTGTGGTTTGTATTGATTGACTTTTCCTTTCAGTAGTTTTACTTTCCATTTGATAAAGCCGCACTTTGTTTATTACTTATTTAACACAGTGTTTAGTATTGTTGACTTTTTTGTCAAGTTACTTTTCTTATTAAGGATTATGGCTAGCACAGTATTAACACTCTGCAGGTTGTTGATATGCCTTTTGAGTCTTGCTCTGACAATGATCATGAGACTGACTCTGCATCTGAGGCAGATGAGGAAGTCCAGGTTCTGGCACTGAATTTTCTATCTGAGAGGAATCATCTGATGGTGAAGCCACTCTCAGTGTGGATGAAGTGCCACTTTTAGAGGAGGACACTGATGTGGCAGTTGTGCAGCAAGAGGCATCTGGATTGCAGCTGGAGGCTGTAAGTGATAGACTCTGGGTTGCCCCAAACATGGTGCCTGCCCTCTTCGCTCGTGATCTACTGCGGTCCCCCACTGGACATGACACCATACTCAGAGGTGTCTGATTGACTCACCGTACCGGCAGAGGCGACATTCCCGGAATCGGGAGGTCATCAAACAGCACTAATGGAGAGATTTGATGTATTGTTTTTCCATGGTAGTTAGCTACTAGCTGCACCATTGAGTGTAGATATATTTAATTTTCACATATTGGGTCCTGAAGAATTGCCACGGTATTGAGCAACCATTAGGCAAGAAACATGTTGACCCCACAAGATGAGCATAGCTTCAACTGAACCCCCACATCAGGGGAGCTGCCACTCTACACATTTTTAACAAAGTGGATTACCAACCGGGAAAAAAATACTATTTGGAAAATCTAACCTTTTTTAACGCACTCACTGCACTTCACTGTATCTACACCTCCACTGGCCACACACCCCCACTTCATCATACGGCTAAGGAACAAAAGATCTCAGACTAAGAGCCCCTTCGTGGGTGCCTGTTGGGTATTGCAGTGCCGGCCCAATGAGGAGCAGGTCCAGATGATGAAGCATGACACCTAGCTTGCTGGATGTGTGAGGACCCTAGTTCCGCCAGAGCGGGATCCCCTCCGTATCCCTCTTCCTCCCAGTACTCCTCTACCACCACCCCCTTCCTGTTGGTGGATGGTCCACATATCTTAAGTAACTAGGCTTCACAATTAGAGGAACAGCATCCAAATTTGCTATAAGGATTTGACAGGGCACCTTTGCTGGACCTCTTTAAAAATCCCTATAGTCCCCCCTTTTTGAGAAAGATAGTAGATCCTCTCCAAGAGTTCGGCAAAGTGTTTGTCACCCTTATTTCTCCGAACAACGGTTCTAGTGTTTCAGCCCAAAAATGTGTCTCTCGCTTAAAGAGGAACCGGAGGTATTCCATTTGGGCCGGGTGCCCCTTCCCTCCTACCCTTGCCTATTTGCCTTTTGATGATACTAATTTGGCTCGTTGGCAGATCCTCAGTTGAGAAATCTCCTTCCGATTTCCCAAGTATGGTCTGGTTACTTATTGCCCAGGCCATGATGGTGTTGTGGCCTTCCGTTGCATTCAAAGATTCTTTCCACCTTACACTAAGCTCAATATCTTGATGGAAATTAAGTCTAAGGTATTTTATCCATACTTCCTCTGAAATGTTCGAAGAAATCCCATCCTGGTTAGGGCAAATAAATTGTTTTATGGTGCTGAAGTCGGCATGTAATTTTGCCTAGAGGTCGCATCTCTGTTTGCATCCCTTTTTGGTTTTTTCAATAGTGCCTTTTGCTTTCGTAGTAAGTTTAATTGTATTGTATCGTTTGGCTTGCACCGAAGCTGTCTCAGTGAGCGATAGATGGAATTTTTAGTGAGCTTGATTTCTTTCTTTGTGGTTTGTGGTATGGACTTCACTCCGCCAAATCTCTGCTGGGTTTGTAGTTTGATCTTGGTTTGGTTGCATATACTGCCATAGTTGTAGTGAAATGTTCCCATTTCCTAACTTTATCTTATCCAGCCCTCAATTCAAAGTGTTCTTTTGCACTTTCCAGTATCCTGCAGTCTGCAGCAGTCCTAAATTTTATTCTTTTAAGGTCAGTGGTGAAATCTGATCCTTGAGGAGTCCGGCACTGCTCAAACATAGGAACGATTGTTCTGATTTCAATTTCTTGCAGCCGGTGTCACTATCTCCTTTGTCACCCAGCTGGAATGAAATAATTTGATGAAACACCTTTAAGGAGACAAAAGTGTACTCCAGTATTGTATTTGTTTTTGTTGAGCTGTGTTGTTACTGGAGGGTTATCTCCAGCTGATCTGCTGTTTAATGCTCTTAGATTAAGATGTTCCAGTTCCTCCAGGACCAACTGTCCTGCCTTTGTTTGCATGGATGCGGTTTCCCTTGCTGTGCGATGTTCCAAATCGTATTTTGTATTCCAAGGAGGAACCCATTAGATTGAAATTTAGGTCCCCGGTGAGAATGAGGTCAGTTGTGGACCCTTCTCTGATACATGTTTCTACAAAATTACACATTTCCTTTGCTAACTTGGTTTTTCATTTTGGTTGAATATAAACATTTATTGTTATGATGTTGGTATCAGTTACGTGTGTTGATGATGGCGAGAATACATTTAATGCTAATGTTGCTGATTATGTAGGACCAAATTCACTGGCAATGAGACTGATTGTGCTTGCAACATATATGACCAAGCCTCCCTGCGGGTGTCCCTACTTTGCCCCTGTTAGTGTACTTGTGAAAAAATGCAGAAAACCCTGCAAAAGAGGAGGATCAAT
Source organism: Triturus cristatus (assembly GCF_964204655.1). Lineage (NCBI taxonomy): Eukaryota > Metazoa > Chordata > Amphibia > Caudata > Salamandridae > Triturus > Triturus cristatus. The sequence continues at coordinate 1,149,606,519 of NC_140583.1, read as the reverse complement.
TAGCCAAGTCTCTTGTAACGCCACAATATCAAATGCCCTAATATGGGTGACAAAATCCAGATCTGATAATTTGTTTGCCAGTCCATTCACATTCCTTGAGCATATCCGTATAAACCCTTTTGTGCTGGACCTTTGCAACGGACAAAGAAGTTGTCAATCTTTTTTATTATTTATTGTTCTCGAGATCCATCTTTTGTCAGAATCCCAATTCTGCAGCATAGGGACTCAAGTATTGACCCCCTGGTTGTTTATGTACCTTTTGAGTTAGAGAGAAAATTGTCTGGGAACTTGGTAGAGTACTTTCTAACAAAGGTCACCATTTTTATTCATGGGTAACCTCTACACTGGTATGCAGTTGTTCTAGGAATTGTTCAAAGTGGACATTGTTTCTTGTGGCACAACCCACTCTAACCATGAAGGTTTACCAAAAGAGCTTGTTTGTAAAAAATCTGAGAAGGGACAGTGCAGTGCCTTGAGTAGCGATGAACTTCTGGCTGGGAAATCCTCTGACATGAGAGATGTCTATATGCTGACTACCATCCACGATTAAAGTACTTCACCTGTGACTGTTTGGGGTCACGTTATGAAGTGTGCAAGCCTTTGTGCATTTTAGACTACAATAAGCACATGGGAGGTGTCGATAGAGTAGATCAGAGGTTGGAACCGTACACTGCTGTTCAGAAGGCTTAGGTTTGGTTTAAGAAGTTGGCTATCCATTTATTCCATTTAGCAACCCTCAATGCTTTTGTTGTATTCAAGGATTGTTCTATGAATCAAAGATGGCATTTTTTTAGTTTCATCAGTCTGTGATAGTCAGCCTTGTTGCAGTGTAACAGGCAAGAGTTCTTAGAGTTGCAGTGGTGGAGGATGTGGCTAGATTGAAAGATCTCCACTTTCCTGATCACATTCCTCCCACAGGCAAAAAATACATTTTCAATAAGAAATGTACAATCTGTGCCCGAAGAGGTATGCGGAAGGAGAGTTGTATGTACTGCCCCGATTGTCCTTTTATCCTGGTCTATGTGTGCCCTAAATGTTTTAAATTGCACCACATTCAGTGGAGTTTTTTGGTTGCAACAGTTAGTGTTAAAGTAAACTGACTGGTCTGTATCTTTTATATTTTTTGTTCTGATTTCAGGGTTGGTACTTGTGCGATGTATTTAGTTAGAGCTGTTGTGTTTGTAGTTATAGTTCTTCTACTTTCAGTTGGTTTGTGTTTTCTTTTTTGTTTAAAAACAATGTGTTGGAGGTGTGCATGGACTGGCGCTTGGCTGGTGGTGTGTGTGCACTGGCTCTTGGTTGATGGTGTACATGGACTGGCGTTTGGCTGGTGGTGTGCGTGGACTGACCTTTGGCTGGCAGTGCGCTTGAACTGGCATTTTGATGGCAGTGTGCGTGGACAGGTTCTTGGCTGGTGGAGTGCATGGACTGCCATTTGGCTGGTGGTGTGTAAGTAGTGACTTGCTGCTGGTCACTACAAACACTGCTAGCCAAATGCCAGAGCACACTTGGCTGGTGGAGTGCATGGACTGCCATTTGGCTGGTGGTGTGTAAGTAGTGACTTGCTGCTGGTCACTACAAACACTGCTAGCCAAATGCCAGAGCACACACTCCGCCAGCCACCAACCAGTGTCAGTAATGAGGGCCTACGAAAGTGATGGGCCCTCGAATGGCCCTGTCTGTTGATGTGAGTGTTGTAATGTGCTGGTCCCACGGCTAGTGGTGTGAATGTTCATGTGTGTGTCACATATGAAAGCTGTGTGAATGACCTTGTGGCAGGTTTATAGCTCACAAGTTGTGAGTCATTGGCTCGATTTTTTGACCTTTCAATTATTAACAGTGTATTTCATTTTTGTGGGGACTCTTGTTAAAATAATATAAATTTTTAACCTTTTACTCACCCTTGTGCCAAAGTAAACAAGTATGTGTGTGTCCTTGAGGAATAGATGGTTGTGCAGCAATATTTGTATTTTCTATATTTCTCTACTAAGGTGTACTTTGTGTCTAGGGAAAATTGTAAACTAAGCACACAGGGAAGTATAGGGTGGTGTGCCTCTTGTGTATCCCGACAAGTTTTCTCACTCACAATGCCCTGCAAACCTCAAAATGCGACTAAAGTCAAACATTTTTCTTGCATTACTGTATCATATTCTTTCAGAATCAGAGAGAAATCAAAATTTCCCACCACACAGTGTTCCCCCAATGCTTCCGATAAAAATGATATCTCACTTCTGTGGATGGCTGTGTCTGTGACAGGAAAGGGCCAAAAATATATTGTGGAGATATCAAAATTATCCATCAAAAAGCAACTTGTTTTTGCAATGGGGCCATCTGCATTTTTGGACCCTAGGGACACCTACCAAACCCAGACAATTTTGAAAACTAGACACCCGTAGGAGTCCAGGGAGGTGTGGGTTGAGTGGATCTACCAATGTTTTCTTACCCTGAATCCCCAGCAAACCTAAAATTTAGCTTAGAAAATTCACCTTTTTCCCTCATATTTAATTGTGGGAAAGCTGAGGGATCATTGGGCCAGAACAAATTTCCTACCACCCAGCCTTCCCCCAGATCTTGCAGGAAAAATGCTACCTCACTTGTGTAGGTGGGCCAAGTGCCGGCAACGAGGAAGGGCCCACGTTGTATTCTTTTACTCAGAATCTCCTGCAAACCTCAAACTTTGACTAAAAAAACCATATGCCTCCCATTTCCTTAATGGAAACTGGGACGGTGAGGAGCCACAAACTTCCATCCACCTGGCCTTCCCCCAATTCTCTTGATAAAAATGGTACCTCATTTATGTTGGTAGACCTAGAGCGCACGACATGAAACGACCCAAAACATATTGTGCAGACATCAAAATTATCGATCATAAAATGACCTGGTTTTGCAAGAGGGGCACCTGTGTTTTCTGTACCAAGCTTGGCGGCCATCTCAGTAAAACCTTCCAAAGCCAGATATTTCATAAAACTAGACACCCTGGAGAGTCTAATAAGGTGTGACTTGCATGGATCCCCCAACATTTTTGCACCCAAAATCTCCTGCAAACCAAATTGAGCTAAAAAGATGGCCACTGAGCCCAGGCTCAAAAACGCAGTTTACCCCTCCAAAACGAGGTTGTTTTCTGTTAGATAGTTTTGATGTCTCCACAATACGTTTCGGGTTGTTTCCTGTTGCGGGACTAAGTCTACCCAAACAAATGAGGTTCCATTTTTACCAAGAGACTTGGTGGAAGGCAGGTGTATGGAAGTTTGTGGCTCCTCGCCGTCCAAGAAAATCAAATAAATGTGAAGAACATCTGTTTTTTAGTCAAAGTTCGAGGTTTGCAAGAGATTCCGAGTAAAAAAAAAACATGGTGAGAGCCATGCAGGTCAGCCCACCCTGGATACCCCTAGGTGTGTAGTTTAAAAAAAATGTACAGGCTTGCTAGATTTCCCTAGATGCTGGCTGAGCTAGGGCCCAAAATACACAGCTAGGCTCATTGCAAAAAAAGGGTCAGATTTTAGTGGAAAAATGTGATGTGTTCATGTTGCATTTTGGGCCGTTTCCTGTCACGGGCACTAGGCCTACTAACACAAGTGAGGTACACTTTTTATCAGGAGACTTGGGGGAATGCTGGGTGAGGACGTTAGTGGCTCCCCAAAGATTCAAGAACTTTTGCATCAGAGAAATATGAGGAAATCTATTTTTTTAGGCTAATTTTGAGGTTTGCAAGGGATTCTGGACAACATAACCTGGTGAAAGTCACACAAGTCACCCCATCCTGTATTCCCCTGGGAATCAAGTTTCCAAAATGTACATGTATGCTAGGTTTCCCTTGGTGCCGGCTAAGCTAGGGCTCAAAAGCCACAGCAGGACACAGTGCAAACAAATGGTCAGTTTTCAGTATAAAAATGTGATGTGTCCACATTGTGTTTTGGGCTGTTCCCTGTCATGGGCACTAAGCCTACCCACACAAGTGAGATACCATGGGAATACAGGAAATTAGAGCAAGTGCAATTACCAATTGCCTTTATCTGCAGTTGTGCCTACCAAATGTAAGACAGAGTGTAAATAAAGAAGTCATTTTGAAAAATGCCCACTAATTCACATGCTAGTATGGGTACCCACAAATCAAATTTAAGAGATGTGCAAATAACCACTGCTTCAAAACTCTATACCTTGTTCGTATTTCAGAAATACATAGGTTTTTTTTTTATACCTATTTTTCACTATTGATATTTTACCAAATTATTTGCTGTATACCTGGTACACAATATAAAACCATTGAAAGTGCATCTCAGTTATTGGCTCTGGGTACCTTGGGTTCTTGGTGAACCCTCAAGCCCTATATAACCCTGCAACCAGCTGTGCCCAGCGGACGTAAAGGTGTATTGCTTTAAAACATCTGCCATAGTTAGAAGAAGTTACAGGTGAAAACGTAGGCACATATGGCTGTTTTTTCACTCAATTTTAATAATTATTTTATTTCAACTGTTACTTTCTCTTGGAAAACGTTGAAGGATCAACACAAATGCCCCACTGCTATATTCAGAATGCTATATAGTTTTCAGAATGTATTGCTTTCTGAGATACACCATCGGTTTCACATCTATTTCTACCACTAACTGGAAGGAGGTTGAAAGCACAAAAAATAGGAAAAATAGGCTATGTCTCAGTAAAATGCCAAAACTGTGTAGAAAAATGTGATTTTCTGACAAAAGTCTACCTGTTCCTAAAATCTTTGAAGATTGTGACTTGGATTGGCCACAGAGGAATGAAATGGCATCAACTATTGCCTATGATTGAGAGCATTTCATATTACAAGCATATAGACCTCAGAATTGTGCACTGTGGTAACAGAAATCTAGGCAATGTCACAGGGGTTAGACTAGAAACCCAAATGAAAAAGATATTGGCACAATTGACGGCTCTCTTTCCTCGCTCTTGCTTTGTATATTGTAACATATATCAAAGGCAGATGTGACAGTGGTCAACTCAGTTTTCTCCAAGGATTGATAAATCTCTGAGACATGTCAACAAAGCAATATCTCATCAAAAACGAATGACAGAGTGCACTCCTCTTTCTTCATTTCATTCTTATTTTTCCTTTTATTTAAAATCTGTTTGCGTGCAAGCCCGGTGTTGTGCACTGCCCAATCACATGCTAGAGAAACCACTTCAATCACTGGGGATTGTTGACGCCCCTATCCGGACGCACAGCGTTGATGTGTGGATAACAATGATGCCAAGATTTATCCGTTTCATGAAACAATTTTTTATTCCAAATAATCCATTGTTTTAACATTTAGTTCATGTTGATCCGTTACATGTCAGACACTTATGAATGCATTATTTCCTTTGAATGCTGTAGGTATGCACGTAGCCTTGTCCTAAAGCACGGAATGTAACATAAGTATTCCTCTAAAGATAATCTTTATCACCCAATGCATTTCGAGCCCCTCTCGGCTCTTCACCAGGGGTTTATCTGCAAGTTTTAAAACATATCTGTTAGACTATGCGTTCACAAATTGTTGCCAGTTAACTATTATCCAAAGATAAACCAAAAATAAAACCAATGCGATTAATATATACGTGCAACTTTCATTATTCCCACCTTCAACCTTTTGCCCACTGAATTCAATTACCACTGAATAAATGCTGGTATCCAGCTATTCCTGACTCTCTCATTAGAATCTATTTTAATTAAATGTAACCTTCTAACCTCAAACACAAGCTCGTACCTTAAAGAGAACGTTCTGGTTCCTGCTCTCCATCCTATCCAAACCCGTACTAGGTTCTTTACTGCCTTACTCCATTTTAAACACCTGCGTGGTGATCCCACCCCTTTTATTTATGCTTCCAATTACTTCCCACTAATACCTCAAACTACATGTGATATCAGTGAAGATTAAAAGCTGCATGCATTACCCACACCTACTGAATGTCATAGTTGTATTTCTCGATGTGGATCTGTTCTGTGTGCATAGATGCTGGGGTCATATTTATAAAGAATTGGCGTAGGGCAGCGCTGCAAGTCATTTTTCTGTGCTGCCTTACACCAATTCTAAAGGGCAGGGCTTCACCATATTTCCAAGTTATTGGTGCATTCCTGTCCTTTCTGCCTGCGCCGGTGCACAATTTGCAGGCGAGCTCCAACACAGGCACCCTTGCACCATGGTGTAAGGGTGTCTGCGTATTTGGCAGGATTGTTTCTGTGCAGGAAGGGATCCCTTCCTACACAAAAGAAATCACTGAAGGCGTTTTCCTTGTTCCATGTGTGCTGCAGAATGCAGCAAACGTGGAAAGAGGAAAAAATTAGGACAAATGTAAACATTTCTCCTAGTTGCCCATGCTCTAGGGAGGTGCAAGGTTTTGACGCTGCCCCAGATTTACGAGATATTGTAAATCTGGGGCAGCATCAAACTCCATGGTTGTTGCATGGGAATACTCAAAGCAACACCCGTGGAACGGCTCTTTGATGCAGAGTAGGGCAAGACAGAGACTTGCACTGCTTTGCCTTACTCCATATCTGCTAGGCCATGAAAAGCCACGCAGGGTGGCTTTACGTGGTCTTGTAGATATGGCTAAGCCCTATGTGCCACCAGAAAATCACAAAAAATGATGTTCTGGCGGTGCACAGTGATTGTAAATATGCCCCTGGGTACGTTTCTGTCAAGCTCTTCAGCTCCAGCAGCCAATTCCAGAGGGCAGCTCTGGAAACAGAAACAAATAAGGCTTTTTAGGGAGCGGCTCGCCCAGCAGAAAGAAACACAGAATAGAGCCGAGGAAAAACTGAGGTACTCCAGAAGGCATTCAATTGAGACTGATAGAGCATAGATGTTATATTTCATCTATCTCTACAATTTCACCCTAACAACGATTTGTGACATAATGTAATGATAATGGCAAATGTGTGTTAGGTTATCAAGTTTAAGAAAACATATACACAAAGCTTGATTTAGATACTGCATCATAAAAGCATGCAGAATGTTAGTTGTAGGTTTCCGGTAATAATTAACAGTCAATAAGCTAATGTGAAGTTTAATAATTATATTGACATATGTTTTTAGATGCATAGATGAATGAGGTAAACAAACGATAACATAGAATTTTCTATATAAGAATAAAACTGCTTTATGTGTTAGGAAAATTAGTTAATAATACTAGAATGTGTAATGTTAGCACTGACATTGACAAGAAAATAGATGTTATACAAAGTAATGCTATGATTCGAACTATGTAAAAGTTTATTTCAATTGTGCCTTTCAAACCTGAATAATTTATAAACAGATAACGTGAAAAAGACTAGCAATATTATATGTGAGATAATAGTGAAGTGTTAAAATTCTTTTATTGGTACCCTATTCTTACGTGAATACAGTACAAATTACATTGAGATTATATTAAAATGTTTAATTGAAGAACTAATGCACTGTTTCAAGTAATAAGAGATTCACATTTAAGCACAAATTCATCGTGCACAAGCTGTGTTTCATGTAGGCCTCAAAACTTGCTTTCTTTCCTAGTATGAACTCATGAACTGAATAGTTGAAGCCTATGGGAACCTTTCTTAAAGTTTCTACTTGTGCTCTCACACTGAAATGATTCCTTTCACATTTGTAGCTTACTTGACTAGACTTGCAACACGAGTGTTACTTTCTAGAGCACATGCTTGGGAAAGTCCTGACAAGGGATGAGAACATTGACTCGTCAACTTCCTAAGTGCCACAACCAATCATATGACTAATGTACAGTAGTCCTAAGGAAAATGTAAGTAATGGATTAGTCAATTTTTTGCTTATGCTTTGCCTGCATCATCTCATCCTATCAAGACTGACAATGGGACAGAGCGGCCGGACAAATTTGGTGATATCAAGGGGTGTAAACCTGAAATTGAAGGAGTATAATTGCCTCAACTGTGCACAGGGGCGGTTCCTATCTTGTCAATCTTCCCTCTATCCATCTGGCAGTACAGAGACTGATAATTTGGACTTGAAACAACGCGAACTGTGATGAAATACTGCGTTTGCTACCGGCTGGTATGCTTCCGTAGTGGAACCTTATCGGCTGAAAGGTTTCCAACAAGCATCTGTGGCATTGATGATGCAGTGCGGACAGGGGCAGACAATCTTGTCCATAAACTGGAACTGGTCATTTGGAAATATAGTGAGCTTTCATTTACTGGGTTGGTATGAGAAATAACTGATTATCCTACATATTTTCTTTCTTAGGATAAAATCTCACTTGGCTGAGGAAGATAGCTCCCTATATATCTGGATATCACAAGCTTATTAATGCTTATTCAATCTGATTGGTGTTTTAAAATTAGATCGTATGCCAATTATTTGAAGCTAGATAAAATACAGTTCAATATAAAATATTCGGCTGATTCTGTTTCATTATTTGTGTGGCTAAATTAATCTGATTTTTGGTTAACTGACCTAGAGGTAGAAATACCAGGGAAAATCTCATCAGTAATAATTGAATGTTAACAATGATCTTATTCTAGGTCCTCATATGATAAATGTTCATCCCCTAAGTATTCCAGTCCCTCTCAGCACAGAAGAAGATCCATCGGAGGACATAAGAGATGGTAGCTGAGGTTATTCAGACATAAGGGAAGTTAGATTAAATAAAATATTTTCTGAGGCCCAATACGTTTGCACTACAACAGTTTTTCTGGTAGGTTGTCAGATGGTTTACTATCTGACACAACTGGGATATAAGGGGGATGTTTAATCAGTGATCCTTTGACTGAATGCCAGCTCTGAAGACGATGAGACAACGAGACAAGTGGTGTGAGTATTAATAGGGTTGTGAAAATGTTGTGGTTATATGTGCTACTAATGATTTCTTAGTGAAAGGAGTCTTTTAGTGTTTTCTGTAGAATAGAGTTGTTTTATTAAAGTTGTTATCAGGTCCGAAGTAGCTTGACATCCCAGGATATATACCTAAGGGTGGTCTCAGTGTGGCATAAGCTGAGTAAGTTTGTCTGCTGTTTCGAAGGCGCTGTACATGAGATTTAATCGCAGTACTACCATAGAAGGGAACTTTGGGGGAGTGTGAAAAGTTCAAATCTTTGGGATTTCTCTCAAGTGCACAGCGATTAATCGTAAGAATTGAGATGAAGTTGCGCTGGTTGGGATTTTGCTTAGGTTGGATAAATAATTCCTGGTTGTATGAAGAGCTATACTTTCTTTTAATGGAGCAGTCAAGAATGTATTTGTGTTCAATAGTTTGTTTAAAATCAGAATTGGAAAAGTTTGATTGTAAAGGAAGGGTCAGTCGCTGTGAGGAGTTGATTTGAGGTCATAGAGTGCCGCGCTGTGATTGGACAGTTGGTGTAGAGCCACGCTATGATTGGATGAAAGTGTTGGAGAAAGCGGCGCAGTGATTGGAAGCTAGAATGATAGTAAGGAAGTGTATTTTTCTTGAAATACAAGTGGAATAATAAAAATTCTAAAGAGTTTAAAAACTCTGATACATGGAGATGTGCCTCTAACCACTAGAGGAGGAGTACCAGTAGCACCTGAGGGCACACCTGCACGGTACATGTCTCTAGAGAAAGGATATCATACATATACATGGTTAGAAAATTGGATGAAATATACTGAAAAAGATGGACCTTTAGCTTTCCCTCCGTATGGTACGTTAAATGCATGAATTCTTGAAAATTTAAGGAGACTGATGAATGATATGAAGCCATCACCTGTACCTATGCAATTCAAAGCCCTTGAAGAATGGGAACATGTGGCCCGTCAGAAAGAAAAGGAGAAATATGACAGTCGATATAAGAATACTTTAAATAGGTATGTAGAGACTAAGTGGGATTCGCAACAAAAAATGTGGAGAAGAGATATTGCAGAGGGAGCATGTATGTATCCTGTATTAGTCGCAGAAAATAATGAGGGAAAAAATGCAAAGAAAAGAAGAAATATATAGAGAACCCTCAAGCTCTCACATTAACTGAGGTAAGTGGTGATGATATCCATGATGAGTTTCTGAGTGATTTATTAATGAATCAACCCCCACCATATAACAAAGAAGAGTCACAGACTGGACCAAATCCATTTGTGGGAATTCAACCAGATGTACTTGCAATGCCAAATAGTTTAAATTCTATAAATCCCTTTTTGATCGAAGAGCAAGCACCTAGAGGAGAAGGGTTTAACAACCCTGTAATACCTAATTCTCCAGATGCACTTTCAGTTCCAGTAACCAAAGGACCTGTGGTACCTTTGTACCAACCAAGCATGGGAAGATAGCAAATACATACATTAACTGTTCCCACTGGATTGGGAGGAACAAATACTGTATCACAAGAATTAAGTATGGGTCAAATGAATTCCAATTTAACATTTGTGAATGAAATTACTTCCCAACAAGGGAATTAACCAGGAGTTAGAGAGAGCACCATTCGTAATGCAGTAACCCCTATTCAAGAGAGACCAAACCCAGTGTCTAATACTACAGAAAGGATTATGGAAAACCCTAGTTCAGGACCACAGGCTGACAGGTAAAACCTTACAAACTGGAGCACGAGGTTCTGAAACACATATTACTCTACAAATGGAGGAAGCTATTGGTGGGTCACTAGAGAGTGTATTAAATCAAGCAGTAGGCCCTACTCCACAGGAACTTGATGACTGGATTAAGGATATGGGTTCTTCTACCTTTGAAAAAGGTGTGGCAGAAAGAGGATTTCAAAAACAGGAAATTCTAATGAAAACACACTTGATGTAGCTAAATTAAAAATGAATTGGAAGAAATAATTTTGGGAACTATTAGTCCAGGAAGGATTGCTAATTACGGTGACAACAAATTATTGTTCATATGTAAGGATATGACAAGGAAAGCTATTACTACACATGAGAAGTTTGCTGAGGTTGCACAAAAATATGGGGTGGACATACAGAAGTCAAAGGCATTACAAAAAAAATATCAATTGGATTTTAGTGCAAAGGATCTAGAGAGTCTAATCTCACCAGGAAAAAGATTACAGATTAAAGAGTTACTGTCAAAACCTAGGAAATGGGGTGAGTTAGAAAGATGAGAAGGAAGAGGGACTTAAAAGAAGGAAACAAAAAAGGTAACAATGCCCATGTACCCAATGTTTGAAGGGAAAATCGGAATACAGAAACCAAAATACATCCAATTAGAGAAGTGCCAGGAGGAGGGTATGTTCATATTCCTTGAACTAGACCAGACATATTGTCCTTTAAAAATGATTCACCAAAATTGAGAGCGAGACCAATTGAATAGTATAGCACTGGATACCTTGTTTGACACTGTGTTTTCAAGTGAATTAAGCCCGGTTTCGCTCCCCCCTGCTCTGTTGCCTGGTTTCACTCCCCCCTGCTCCGTCACCCATCCGACATCCCAGCTTACACTTTGGCACTGACCTTACTGGCTCCTTGTTGGGAGCAGCGCCCATAGCCACCAGTCATGTGAAGCAACTGTAAAACCAGTAGAAGTGGGACCAGCTTTTCACTGGCAACGCATTCAAAACAAGTAGAGCGATGAGATCAGGGAGAACAAGGAAGGTGTTCTCATCACCGAAACAAAAAAAATTCAAACAGCTGGCAGCAGCGGCAGAGGGAGCCGCAGTGAAAGCTTTTAACCAACCGATGTCCATGTCCCCACCTGACTCGCTGACAGCAGCGGCAGAGGGAGCCGCAGTGAAAGCTTTTAACCAACCGATGTCCATGTCCCCACCTGACTCGCTGAATCCAGTCCTTATTTTGTCATTCACTTTCACCTCAGGAACGTCGCATGTCGCTTGCTTTAAATAATCACTCATGGACTAAAACAACTGAACTAAAATCTAATGCTGTATTACAACAATCAGATATTTTCACGTCCATGTCACTACAACAATTGTGGTCAAGCCCTTTACTTGCACAAAACAACCAATCTTCAAGCTTCGGAGTACCTAGTCCCATCGTAACCCAACAGGAAAGGTCTCCAAAGGAGAATGTCACACCGCTACTACTGCAAACGCTTTCAAACGTAGCAGCAACTACAGTAGCAGTTACAGCTACTGCTTCAGCTGCAGCCACTGCTTTCACAAAGTCCGAACAAGGATTTGTCACAAAAGACCTAAAAGATCAGTCGTCACTGGATCTATCCTTTTTTCTCAAAGATTCAGATAAATTATCCGATTTGAAATTAGAACCTGATCCACAAGCTGCCCCTTGACATCTATGTCAAACATTTGGCCACAACTGTTGCCACAAATGTTGCAAACTTTCCAATCCACAGACATGGCATTAAACTATCATTCTGATAAATTGGACATGCAAGTCGACCTTTTGAACACCTTAGCCTTGTTTACAGCAGGTATCGACAATAAGTTAGAGAATTTAAACAATCTAATAATAAGGGCTCAATCATCCTCAAACTTGGTCCAGTCAGTCTGCTGTTGTTCACCCATCATTGACAGCCTCTCAGCACTTCCAGCTTTTTTAAACTGTATTTTAGATAAAGTCAAACAACTATCAGGAGGCAGTGTCAGCAAGGGCCAGGTTCAGGACCATGTACAGTGTACAGATCCCGTCAAAATAAATGACAAGCCACTGATATCAGGGGCCGATGGGATCCTAGAAAGCAAAGAGGCTAAATCCTCTGTAGCATTTAAATCGCACCACATAGCTCAAGGGTTGACAATGCCGGTCAAGCAGACACCACCACTGTTGCTGAGCCCCCAAATTGTGAGTGGCTCAACAAATGCAGTCGATCCTCCTAAGGTAGACCTGGATCCTAAGCCACCGACCTTGGCCCCATCCCCTTCTAAGATTATTTCTCAATCGCTCCATCCTCTTAGCAAGAGAGAGAAAAAACGTCAACGCAAACAAAGAAACAAATTAATAATAAAACCTGCGGTTGTATCCCCTAAATTGTTTCCACTGTTCAAGAACTCGGATAATAAACAAGCTTTGAGCCCTACTCCATCAAATCAGGACCAGTTGACTACAATAGCCCCTACAGTGCTAAACGTCCAGCAGTTCACTCCTGCACACCACCAGGATCAAACCAATTCCCCCTCTGGCCGAAGAAGTCCTGCATCAAATCCTCACGAAGTTGCGGCCGTTGAAAAACAAAAAGAGGTTTTAACTGGTATGGACCAAGCAACTGGTCAAATACAAGCAGTAACCACAAACTTGCTTATTGAAACGATTACTCAAACTCAACCCATTCTTTATTCTCGTATTCAAATCGCTCCATTAAGTGCTGGAGGCTACCATCCAAAAGTAACCTTTAAGAACACATTAAAGCTACCTGAGGACTCTTTGACAATTTCGGAAGGGCTTCGAGATAATACTTTGTCTTACGCTGGAATAGCACCCAACCCTCTAATTGAAAAAAACATTTTAAGCGCCAAGGGTCATTGTCAATCAAGTCCTGTCAGCGACTCCCAGTGCTTCAACATTTTCCTCGTCTCTGAATATAAATTAAAAGGCCATCATGATGTCCTCAATAGAGCAAACATCATCAAATTATCGAAAGGAGTTCCGGGCCTTGATAAATTGGCATCTGAAGATATTGAATATATAGAATTTCTTCCGCCAAGAGGGTCGCAACCCTCTGAAGTAACTCTGGTGACATTTGAATCTGCTACTTGGGCTCGAGTTCTCCTAGCTTGTAAAGACACTTTTCGGTCATGGGGAATCAAAATCTATCCCCACTTTAACCCAGGCTACCCCATGGCACTAGCCAAGCAACCGGCCATTCAGACAAGTCTGTGTCGGACCTTGACTGGTGATAGAAGTAAACCATATTCAATTTTAAAAAATGCAGTAGGAGATGCACCTTTAACAGGAAGTCTATGGTCCGCGCTCCCGAATTGCAATGAAACTCAAGACTGGGGGTGGCTATCAGCAGCTTTGTCTTGTAAAAACTTAGCTTGACCACTCGGACAAGATTTGTCAGAATTGAACCCTTTGGAGACTGTCAAATTTAACATCTCCCAGCCTCAATTTATAAAAAACCAGCTGCAGCCTCGCCTATCCCTGTGTTCATGGAACATTAGTGGCCTTCACCTCAAAATGTCCTCTCTAGAGACTCGAAACTTTATTTTTAGTCATGATCTAATTGCTGTTCAGGAAACATGGGCCACCCGCAATTTTCCTATTGATGGATTTATTGAATTCTGGAAACCAGCCGTCAGAGTCAGCAACCATGGCCGCCCCAAGGGAGGATTGTCTAGCTACATCTCATGCAGCCTAAAGGGCCCAACAAAGCTATTAAACTTCGACGAGGAGTGGTTGCTTGGAGTTAAAGTTAGCTCGTGGAGACAACAGCGACCTCTGCTGCTGCTTAATGTTTACATCAATCCAAGCGTACGGACAAAAAGGGCTCATCTAAATCGCCTGCTTAAAATCTTGAGCGATCTGGTTGTGGCCTTTCCCTATGCCGACTGTCTGCTTACCGGGGACTTCAATACTAACTTGTTTCAGGGAAACCCGTCGGACCTCGAAGGTCTCCCCTCATTGTCCTTGTCGGCATTGAAGTCTCAGTCTAAACCCCCAAATCATTCATACTGCGCTTTGGGGGAGCTCTGTGTGTTGCAACCTTTTAGTGCAGGTTTCATTGTAATGAACGGTAGGTTCACACAGGATACTCCCCCAAATTGGTCATAGACAAATGGACGAAAGTTTTCTTTTTTAGACTATACCATTTGTAACTTAGCCATGTTTTCTCACTTGGAAAACTACAGCATTAAAGCGCAATCAGAGCGCGACCATCGCCCACAAGTCGTTATCATCAACACTAATCCAGTTTATCATAATTCCGCCCCAATAACCCATAAGGGAGTCCACTCAGAAAATGTAAAACACTTACGATGGAACGATGAAATTAGTATTAACATCAAGAAGGAATGGAAGTCTTTCACACTAGGTGGCCCCTCTTCTATAGCTTCTCACATCGCTGATTGGTCAAATTTCTTTTACCATCTGTTAAACCTCTTTCCATTGCATTTGCACTCTCACACAACTATTTGTAGTTCTCAGTTTTCTCTTTCAAGCCAAACCATGAAATTAAAGAAGATCAGAAATACCGCTCTGCGGGCAACCAGGAAGCATCCAGAATCTATCGATCGCTTGATCGACTACAAAACTGCTCAAAAAAACTATAGACAGGCACACCAAAAAGACAAACAACTTCACTTTGATCAATTTTGGTGCAAGCTTCTTTGGGAAAGTAAAAACCGCAACTCAAGAACATTTGGGGCATTACTGAATAGACAAATTAATGGAACAACCAGACAGGGGAGCGCAAAGATTGCTGAGGCAGAATGGGTCACATTTTTACTGACCATTTTAAGGCCAATGGAGGTGCAGACTCTCTAGTAACAAGCACCTCCATTATGACCAAAGACGGGCCTTTGGAGCGTCAGGATAGCTCCCAAGAGCTGACGCAGCCTCTATGCGGGACGATCTCTATTACCAAGGCTGGCCAAAATACTATCAAAAGCGAGACCAGATGGAGCGCCAGGTCCAAACGGTTTGCCACAGGCCTTGTTTAAAGCAAACTTTCCCTATTGGACACAACAACTAGCAACCCTCTTTAGATCTGTGCTGAGTTGTTCAATCATACCAGACTCATGGCGAGGTGCAGTAATTCACCCAATATATAAGTCCGGCGCCCATTCGTCCCCAAACAACTATAGGTTGATAGCCTTACTGGACAATGAGGCAAAGCACTTTGCGAGCATCTTACTTGAAGAATTGAGCTCCTGGGCTGACCAAAAAGGTCTGATTCCAAAAAACCAAATGGGCTTTACTGCAAATTCAGGTACAACGTCCAATCTACTGGCATTATCAATACTTATTGATAAATCGCTTATTTCATCTAAGCTGGTCTTTTGTTGTTTCGTTGATTTTAAAGCTGCCTTTGACCGGGTCCCCAGGGCAGCACTCTGGGCAAAGTTAACTAAATGGGGAATTCCGGTCAAACTACTGGAGGCCATTGTCCTATCACACACTAACACTTGGATTGAAGTTAAGCTTGGTACTGGCACACATCTGTCTCGAAAAATTTCAACAACATGAGGAGTGAAACGGGTGTGTGCTAGCCCCACTGCTCTTTAACCTGTTTATTGACGACCTCTCAGCCGAATTGGACAAGACAAATAGCCATTCCTTTAAGATCGGTGGTGTGCAGTTAAGTAATCTTTTGTATGCCGATGACCTCGCTCTCTTCAGTCTTACCCGAGTAGGGCTGCAACGATTGTTAAACAAATGACATAGTTATACCGTTAAGAACAGCCTAGAGGTTAACCCAAGTGGTTATATTCAGCAGTAAACGTTATGGAGGTGGTGGCTGGATGTACAACAATTCTGGTCTAGTTGTAGGAAAATCCTATAAATACTTGGGGGTTAACTTTGACTCCAGGGGCACCTTCGCCAAACACCGTAGCGACATTTCAATGAAAACCACAGCTCTCCGATTGAACTTTTCAAAACTCTCAAGAAAACTGATGGGTCCGAGTCTAACCCCAATGATGGAAGTCATGAAAGCCAAAGTAGGCCCCACGCTGTCATAGGTATTGAAATTTTCAGGGGAAAAATCAGCACAACATTAAATCAACACGTGACCAAGATTTATAAAAGTGTTTTTCATATGCACAGATTAGACTAGAACTGGGCCTTTTAAACTCGGAAATCTCCAGCTTAGGTTCCTACTTAAATCTGTGCCATAAGCTAAGGCGGGCTGGAGCTGGGTCTCTTGAGTCAATGCTGTGGTCGGACGTTATATGGCGTCGCACGTCAGATAACCAACAGTGCAGGGGTTGCGGGGCCCCGGTGGAATCTATGGAGCATGTTGTATACCTCTGCCCTGCAGTTTTGACCCAGCGCAGATTAAAATTGAGGCCAGAATTTGAATAGACTGGGAGTTCGGTCCTGCAGGCAGGCAATCACTGCAGCTTTGAACCCAGAGAACACAGCCTTAAACATAAGTTTTACAATTTTTATTTATCATGTATTTTGTAAATTTAACCAGCAAATTGCAGGCCCGGTAGCAATTTTAAAGAGGGCTACAGGTGCCTAAAACAGAACTGTAGACCCACAAAACCTCACGCTGGTCTCCCCTGTGTTCTATATGCCTGCAATACTAGGGAATGCGAACCCGACGATTCTTCTTTGATACTGACATTTGACAGCTGTTTTAATGAAACCTTCACACTCTCTGGGTCTCCTTACAACTCTGGGCCTTCTTCTCAGATTTTGACAGTAACACTCATTTCTTTGTTACATTATCAATTTTAAAAAATATATTTTGCAGCTACTTAGTTTTAAAACTCGTATTTTTATATAATTCTTGGTCATTTTAATTATCTATTTTGTATATGTGTGGTATGTATGTCCTGCTTTTATGTTATATTTTAATCAAATAAAGTAAATTCTTCCAACAAAAAACCCCCCAAAAAAGTGATTTATGGACTGAGTGGAAGATTGCAGTAGATTGGCCAGAGACAGAACCTGTGAGAGATTCGAGAATTCCACTAACCAGCGCTTGCAGCATTACTGAAGAATTGAGAGTTACCATGTTCACAGACAGTTAATATGGATGTGGGGTTGTCCATGACTTTGGGCAGTTGTGGTCTCAGCATGGGTTCATGTCCTCTTCGGGTTTACCCATCCGAAACTGGGAGAGCGTGAAAAATGTATTGCTGCCATTACAATTGCCAGCCCAAATTGCAGTGGTAAAGTGTCTGGCCCATCGACAAGGAAATGATTATGTGATGGTCAGCAACCACTATGCAAATGAGACCGCATGCTATTGCACCCTAAATTCTTACATCTTAAATGGGGATCCATTAAAATAACAGCCTGATGTCACAGAATGCAGGTTGATGTTTTTAGTTGTGGAAACATCGGAGGAAATAAAAGCATTACAGGATGACGTGTCAGAAACAAAAAGATGGGTGGATCAAAGCAGGTTGCAAGCACAGACAGGAGGATGAGGTGTGGGTATACATAGATGGGAGACCAGGTTTACCTGATAGTTTATTGTCACCTATGGCAAGAAACTACAGTGGACCTGCACACGTTGTGAGAGATGCTATGATGCGTATTTTTCGACAGACGTGATTTAAACCTTGAGTCCGAGCTGTTGCAGAGGTGTTGTGCCAGAGGTGTGTAATATGTCAACAACAATATCTGGGAAAGAAAACACTTGTTGCAATGAGTCATGCAGGGTGATCTGGAGGACATTTTAAAAGGATGCAACTTGATTCTATCGAGATGCCAACTTGCCATGGACTAAAATATGTTTTAGTTATTGTGTGGCAGTTCTCTCGTTGGGTGGAAGCCTATCCAACCAGTTGTAATGACAGTTTAACTGTAGCTAAACTACTTTTTGGAGAGCTTATACCACGGTTTGGATCTCCAACCTTGTTGGAATCAGATAGAGAAACTCAATTTAATAATGAGGTGTTATGAATGCTTATGAAGCATTTCAAATTGAGCAGAAGTTACACTGTGTATACAAACCAGAGGCGTCTGGAGTGGTTAAGGAAGTGAATTGAAACTCCGTATCAATGGCACGCGCTTGCATCCCTTTTCTTTGATGCGCGGCACGCAACAGGGATGTCCTCTTTCCCCCCTTTTATTTATATTAGCAATGGACCCGCCGATCAGACATTTCCAAGAGCGACACCTCCACCAGGGTCTACAATTCAACACAGGATCTTTATTAGTCTCACTCTATGCAGGTGACACCATTCTATATGTGCGCCACCCACAGGACAACCTTGAACCAATCATAAGGGAAATACTTTGGTTTGGCTGCTTTTCAGGGCTAGGCATTAACTGGCACAAATCTGTAATTTTCCCATTAACAGAGAGCACGACTCCCTGGGACTGTGGATTTCCTCTGGAATGGTGCCACGACTCTGTCAAATACCTAGGCATTCACGTACACCTAGACGCTGCTAGTATTATTAGCTTAAATTATGGACAGGCGATACACAGGTTGGAGGCACAGGTGGAACGCTGGCTGCACTTTCCGTTGTCAATGGCAGGCAGGGTCGCTATACTTAAAATGATATTTCTCCCAACATTTTTGTATTTATCTAATAACATCCCCATCCCTCTCACTAAGACCTTTTTTTTACAATTACGCACACATCTGATAAGACTGATCTGGGGGGTAAGAGACCTTGTGTTCGTTGGCAGGTACTCACTCTTCCAAGTGACAGAGGGGGCTACGGAGTACCCGATCCTTATTTATATTACTTGGTGGCTCAGTGTAGCTATGCATTTGCGTGGTATCACCCAGATGCTCGTATTCCATTTTTGAGACTGGAGGCTGATTTTGTACTTCCTCGGAAGTTATCCACGGTGTTACCAAAGGGCATCTCCAGAGACCAGTACGACATACAAACCGTCTCCACTACTAGCTGGGTGTGGGACAGGTTACGGAGACTTCTAGGACTTAACACAATATACTCACCGGCTCTACCACTTCCAAATTCTCTATGGCTCCCCATCACAGACGAAACACTGGTACAGCGCACATTAACCAAATACAACATCACAAAGATAGGGGATCTATATCCTGACGATCATATCTCTCAGTGGCATAAGAGGCCCGATTCCAAGACAGATCTTTCATGGATACCTTTGTGCTGCAACGCGTCCGTTCAGCATTGAGAGCAGCGCTACCCAATTATCCGATTGCACCTGTACCTATGGCTCCTCTGACATTGATTATTGAGAGCGACACAGGCACCTACCTCATTTCCAAAATGTATAGATCATGTTCTAGTCTGCGACCGGTGACTGATGTTAAAATACACACTGCATGGGAACAAGACCTAGGTCGTCCCATTACAGATGATCAATGGCAAAAATGCTGCATGGCAACGAGGGAAGTCTCCCTAAACAGCAGACACAAACGTATTCACTTTAAATTTCTACGCCGCTTATATCACACGCCTGCCATGGAACACAAAATTCAATGGAAAATATTAGTTTCCCTTCTAGATAGATGGGAGATCCAAACCTTGTAACGTTAAAAGGTATTTGCATATGTGCTTGCTATCTTGCTGCTTTTTCTATCATTCTTGTATTTATTTTTTTATGGAGTTTTATATAGTGTGAACTTGACCTGAATCGGGTAGTAGAGCGCTTTACCAAGCACCAGTTGCTTTACATGAGGACACATTCATTTTTGTTAGGCATGTAGAGATTAAGTGATTTTCCCAGAATCACAGGCTGTTCAGCGTCATTGCCGAGACTTGATCCCAGTTACCCAGATTCGAGGTTGACTGCCCTAGCCGTTAGGCCAACTCCTCTCCCCTATTTTTTGTTACTTATTGTTCTAAACATTCCTCATCATGTCTACGTAAAGCATGACATTTACCCTACCCCTGTTACTAAACTGTTAGAAGAAAGGATTGAAAGAATTGTAACTAATGATCTAATTGATGAGACTTTACATCATGATCAATCTATTAATGCCTTTTCCTTAAATGTTTTTACAAACATTCTCCATGAGTATGTAGACCTCGGTATCAGAGAGAGTAACCTACCATCACCCACCTCTTACTTATGGTATCTCTTGTAGCCTACTAACTATTGCAAAGGGCAATTTCAGTATTATTACTCAAATTATGATGTTATTTTTTCAGAAATACCTATAAAGAAAAAATTGAACATTGTACCCGATACACATATTGCTGAAAAAATGGGTGAATTTTTCCAAACTACACAAAGCATAGATACAGTAGGGGGTATATTTACAAGAACGTGTGATAACTACCACAAGAGTAGCGTAACGCAACTTCCAATATCGCAGCCCATCGCGGGAAAATAACCCTGTGTCAACGTGGAATTCACAACAAGGAGATACCATGCGATAGTCCGCAGACAATGTCCGTGATACAACCACCACCACGGAGATAAAACCACAAACCACAACACCAAAAAACACGCGATGGGCCAAAGCGCTATGAGGAAACCAGCGATAAGCAGCGCCAGGTCTGCAACACACACCTGGCAGGCCGAAAAAATCACCATAAAAGTAGAAAAAACACCCACACACAAACTGACCTACACCCAAGCACCATGGAGGCAGTCGGCGCAGAGGACGAGCGCAACCCCACAAGCATCCCGGACAACCAGCCCGGGACATCAGGGACAGGGAAGGACAAGAAGACGAGGAAGACGAAGTTCAGTCCGCAGGCGAACAGGATCATAGTCATGGAGGTGATGGAACACCATCAACAACTCTTCGTCACCTCCAACGTGTCATTGGGCATCAAAACTGGAATATGGTGGGACATTATCGACAAGGTGAATGCCGTAGGAGAGCACAAGCGGACAATGAACGAGGTCAAGAGGGAATGGAATGACATCAAGCGGATGACCAAGGAGAAACTCTCCGCCAACCAGAAGGCAGCAATGCAGACCGGAGGTGGGGGCCCAGTGCCACAGCTCATGCTGGATGACATGGAGGAGCTGGTGTCGACAGTCGTCAGTGTGGAGACTGTGGCTCGAGTCGGGGGACCGGACACTGCTCGACAGGACACAACACAACCGCAACAGGGTGAGTGACCATTAGGTACTGGGGGGACGGGTGGAGATAGCCACGATGGCACACATGCACAATCAAGCAGGGCACAGTACACAGCCATAATGACCCTGGCTCCTCGCACAGACCCACACACCGTCACAATGTACAATGCCATGCTGTCAGAATGTCCAACCTGTATCATGCAGCTACATACATGTGGACACATTGTAATACACCATCTCCCCTTCATATCGCAGGGGCATCGTAAACACCTCCTACAGAGCAGTCCCAGCCACTCTTCACTGATGACGAGGAGGACAACACCAGCATCGATGCACAAGCCCTCCTAGACATCATTGATCTCCTCCGTGACTCACCTCCAGGATCAGGACAGTCCAGCTACATCAAGGAGACCCCACCGACCACCCAAACCACCCAGTAGGAGGCACCCACAGCCCCAGCACCCTCCCAAGTCCCCCAGGAACAACAAATGGCCTTCCAACGCCGTGTGCTGGAGGGCCAGAGGGAGACGGCTGAGCAGGTGCGGGTGGGGTTCGAACTCATGGCTGCCAATCTGGAGGCCATCCTTGGGTGTCTATGTCCGCCCCATGGACTCCAACGAGCCCTGACAGACATCGCTGGAGTCATGACGTGAAGAGTAGAACAGCTGTCCGCTCAGAGTGGTTCCAGCGATACCAGCCGTGAGCTGGCACACATGTTGAGGCTCATGGAGGACATGGTGCGGATGGAGGCGGAAAGGATGGCAGCCACCACTACACATCATCGAAATGTAGCTGGAATCTATCATGCCCTGCAGACCTCCATCATGGCATTGCCGCCACAAGGCGTGGCACTGATGAATGCTGCTGCCCCCACACCATCCACATCCCCATACCCTGGTGTGTCAGTGCCTCACAGTGTGGCAGACGTATCCATTCAGGCCCCTGATGTATCAGTGGCACACAGTGCCTCAGCCAGTACTGCAACACCCACAGGGAGGACAGGGCACACATCCGGGGACGAGGAAGTGGATGGGTTTGTGATCAGGAGGCACTAGCATTCATTTCCGCCACCTGGCCTGTTTCTGCTTGGTGCCGCACATAGCCTCACGACCTTCCACTGACCCCCAATACACTCCGATGCACTCACCTTGGACAGCGACATGGACTGCCACATCCTGTTCAACGACCAATGACACGGTGGACAGACTGCAGACTGTACCCTTTCACTTCCGCAGTACATGTCAACCCCGGATAGTCTCTGGCTGGCCCTCCATGGGCCCATATTGTGTAGTGTTCTCGACATTGCCCTGTACCGCTCCAGCTGCATAACTGCACTGGATGTGCAAATAAACATCCAATGACGCACTGCTGTGTCATGTCTTACATCATGCAGGTATGGATGTGTGGATGAATGTGGGTACAGTGCCTTCCCTTGTGTCAATGTTGTTCATCCTGTGAGATGCGAGTCAGAGGGTGCAACATTGCATTTTGTGTACCTGGTCCCATGAACACTACAACAGGGACACACGCATCAGTCACTTCCTTGTCCGGAGATGGACTGGACCACGCCCCAAGCCCATGAGTCATTGTGGCAAGCCCCGCGCTGGTCCGGCGTACGGAAGACCAGACCACTCCGATGATGCACCGAGGGGGGCCATCATTGCTACCTGTCGCAGGCATACTCGCTGGTGGTGGGCAGGTCACTGTTCTAGTCGTCAGCATGTCACAGCCACTCCCTGAGGGCAGGTTTGCACACACACCACACCCATCCAGCACAGGCGTCACTGGCCATGTGTCTCCGTCAACATAAGGGGCCGATGACGTCACATTCCCCTCTTCCAGTGGTGACTGGATGATTACTGCTCCACGCTTCTCATTCATAAAGGGCCCATGAGTTGTTGCGCACAGGGTTGATGGCATCCGAAGCCTGATGCACGACACGGGCCTACCGCCACGTGGCGCTGACTGGGCTTGCACAGGGTTAGTGGCACCCGAGGCCTTGCGGCCGGCACGGGCCTGCCACCATGTGGCGCTGACTGGGGTTGCACGGGGTTAGTGGCACCCGAGGCCTTGCGGCCGGCATGGGCCTGCCACCACGTGGCGCTGACTGGGGTTGCACAGGGTTAGTGGCATCTCGGAGCATTGAGGCCGGCACAGGCACCCCGCCACGAGACGGTGACTTTGTGTGCACTGAGTCAGTGGCACTTTAAGCTCCTAAGTGGGTGTGCAGCCAGCGATGATGCCTTGTCCCTGCGGTCTGGACAGCTCAGGTTTAGTGTGCCCTGCTGGACCACAGTGTAGGCCAGAGCCAGCGGGCAGCACGGGCCTACCGCCACGTGGCGTCGCTTCCGGGATCCCAGAGTTAGTGGCACCCATTGGGCTGAGCGGGTGTGCAGCCTGCGATGGTGCCGGGTACATTAGTATGTCCTCTGCCATGGAGTAATCAAGACCCAGCACCAAACGTGAGACCTGTTGGCCTGCGGAGCGTGGCAGCATGGTGTTGAGGGTACCATGTCCGCAGGCCCCGGGCTTGTGGCTTGCAGCGGCACGTGGTGGAACCTCCCGTCTATGCGTCTGTTGCGGAAGGTGAGCAGTGAGGTCTGGGTGTGCATGGGCGGGCATGCTCCGATAGGCGGCTGGAGGGGTTGGGGTGCCTCTGCATGGGTGTGCATGGGCAGTTAGGCAATGTTGTCTTGTGCAGGTGTGTGTACTGTGCTAGTAATGTATCTGGACTCTGTTTCAGCTGACGGCTCTGACTCAGATGTGTGACCTGGTGAACTGCGATATATACCAGCACGTGGTTGGAGACACACCGGTGGCAGCAGGTGAGCTGTGTGGCCTGTGTCCACAGAGGCAGCACTCTCTCTCTCTCTCTCTCCCCCTTTCTTCTTCTCTCTCTTCCCCTCTCTTCTTCTCTCTCTCTCTCTCTCTCTCTCTCTCTCCCCCTCTTTTCTTCTTTCTCTCCCCCTCTCTTCTTCTCTCTCTCTCTCTCCCCCTCACTTCCTCTCACTCCCCTTCGCTCTCTCTCTGTCCTTTGATGTGCGGAGGACACACCTTCTCATCATGTTTTTTGTCTTGCAGGCTGGGACCTACGGATTGTCCCGAGTGGAGCGGCCATGTGTCTTCATTTCATTTCAGTGTTCATTTTAATAAAGTTTCATTTGTTGCTTCGAAAGTGAATGTGTGCTGCTCATTTCTGTGTCGACATATGCATGTCACCAGTAGTTTTGTGCGACGTCAGGCAGATTATTTTGTGTATGTTTAGGTGTAGCTGATGTGGCATGTCTTTGGTCGGGGGTGCCAGGGAGGGGTGGTCCTCGGGGTGGTGTCGGTGGGTGTTGTGGCCCTCTTGGGTGTCCAGGCCGCATGATGGGTGGCTCCATGGCATCTGTTGCCCTTCCAATGTGGCCCTAGGCTGTGCTCCCTTTTGTTGTGCAGGCTGCCGTCCAACTTTACACCAGGTCAGAGCAGGTGTAGATTTCCTGGTGCTAACGCACCTTATTGTCTGTTTTGTGTTTTTATCGCGGTTCTGTTTGGTTGTTGTGAATGTTGAGGTGTGATGTTGTCGTGGCTTTTGGCACGGGAACACCCACTCTGCATCTCATTAGCGATAGTTGCGGGGGACCATTGTGGCGATGTTTTTTGCAGCTGCTATCGCCGGTATACTGGTGCTGTGGGCTGTTAACACCAGCTTGTGAATGGGACGATAGATTTATGGCAACTTTGGCTGCGATAAAGTGCCATTGACTCGGCGATAGTTTCTTGTGAATATGCCCCCAGATGCACAAAGACATAATTTAACTTGTTCTTTACATAATGTAGAAAAGGATTTTATAAAGGATATTATTGAGGATAGACGTGGGGAAATAAAGTAACAATCAAAAATTCCACCTTGGGCACACCGGGAGGGTGAAATAGAAAAAAGGGTGATGCACAATCTGCTATGGCTCTGGATTAGCAACACAAATGGAAGTTGTGAATATTGAGAGGCAGAACTGAATTTGACAATACATTTGATGATTCCAGTGAATGTGATCACACCTTCCTAATTGTGGGAGGTTGAGGTTTATATCTCAGAGGATCTGATCCTGTTTTTCCAAAGGTGTAACATATCTGTAAGAGAAATACCTATTATATGCTGCCAAAAGACTGGTATGGATGCTGCCATATGGGATTAGTATTTCCCAAAATGTATCATGTGGATCAAGCTGCTAGATTTGTTTAAGACGGGGAATAAGAGCTGCTGAAATAATTGGGGATATTTTTGGTGTAATAATACCATCAGTTGAGGTGATACTAAACTCTCAAAATATAAAAAAAACGGGGGCATGGCCAAGATGGCTGAGCGATAGGACGTGCTCACTCGTCTCTCCGCTCTCGGCGAGCTAGGCCTCACCGTACAGCAGCAGAGTTGGGGGCCATCAGGAGCAGACCTCCCCGGGAAACGTTCTTCTGGAGGGAGGTGCAGCTGATATCACTCCCCAAATTGAAGACACGATCAAGTGAGACGTTGGAGGCGGCAGCGAGATTGCTCACCCAGCAGCCATGGTGAGATGACTGTCCGGGGCCAGCAGGGCGACACAGAGGCCTCGAAGAAGCCCTTATCGAACCACCTGGCGGCACCGGTGGGTCGAGGTAGGACAGACCAGCAAACAGTGGCGCTCCTGAGGGTCGGCGATGCAGCCTTGGTGGGCGAGCAGAGGCCCAGCAATGGCCTGAGTAAATCGCACAAGCGGGGTGGGGAGGTCCGCACACAGAGGCGGAGGCAGCGTCGAGTTCGCAGCGGAGACGATCCAACCTACGGCCTCGAGCCTAGAGGAGTGACGGGGAGGAGGCCAAGGGAGCAGCAGGAGCCAGAGACACACCGGAAGAACCCAGGACCATTACAGGAGCGCAGCGAGAGTGGCGTGCCGTGGCCTGCCGGTGCTTGGAAAGTGGTGGTGCTTGGTGGAGGCCCGGCCACCGACCAGCAATACTGAGGCCTGTTGGCCCCCGGCAGAGCAACTGCAGAGCTGGGGAGCGACATCAGGATACCCCAAGTCTCTGGGGCAACGGACCAGATGAGGCCTGAGGCCTGAACCAAGCAAGGAAAATGCGGATCAACAGAGCCTGATAGCACTCGAGAAACAGCAGAACGAGGCAGAGGCCTCAGGTGGTCACTATTGGAATGGAGCAGGTGATGGTAAACAGCAGTCACACTCTCTTGAGGTACCCGATTGGATCCCTGGGGGTGTCGCTGGGTCCTGAATACCCAGCATGTGGTGATGACAATTAGAGGTGGGGAGCGATAGCGGGGGAGACCACAGCTGAGCCCAAAGTTCACAGTAAGGCCCTGAGGCCCAAGGCGCCCCTACGTGGGATTTTCACCCCCATGAAGAGGTCTCCCCTCTGGCATTTACGATGCCTGCTAAAGCGAAGAGAAGAGAGGGGCAGTGCTTAGGGGCTGGGGAGTGAATAGATGTGCTTGCGAGCCCTAAGGAAAATACAAGATGATCTGAGATGCTCAACAAAAGTCACCCCTCTAGCACCTGCCGAGCGGGCACCCAGAGAAAGGCAGGTCCCCAGTACTGCCTCCCCATCCCAGCTCCTTGATTTCCAAAATAAAGCTACTCATCGCAAGGAGCGCTCAGGAAATCCTGGATCCCAGGGACTGCACTGTCCACCGATCAAACACACCACAGGGGGTGGTGAAATATCAATGGCAACGAGGGGCATGATCCTAGAAATGGCTTCTGGCAGAGGGAAGAAGGACAGGTCGGTGAAAGATATGCTCCTCAAGACGCCCAATTCGCAATCTGAAAATCCCCCTCCCAGAAACCCACCACAGAAGCAGAGGGAGCTGAGGAGATGGAGGGTCTGGTCAGCCGTTCCTTCCCGGAGTCGCTCTTTGCCTCCCTCCAAAAAGATCTCACCTCCATAAAGCAGGACTTATCGGCTGACCTCAGGGAAGTGTGCCGGGATCTAGACTCACTAGTGAAGAGAGTCAACACTTTGGAAGAACATGAGTCCAGCAGGGACGAAGAGCTAGAAGGCCTCCAACAAGAGGACATTTGCCTGCGTGAACAGAACCTTGACCTCCAAGCGCACATAGAAGACCTTGAAAACCAGTCCCAGCGCAATAACATATGCATCAGAGGCATCCCGTCCGGGACGGAGGACACAAACGTTGAGGCCATGGTTACTGACCTCTTCCGCACACTTTTGGGGAAGCCAGCAGATTTCTGTATCAAACTTGACCGCACACACAGAGTGGGGCCCTGGGAGGCAGCATTGGTCCCGCCAACAGACATAATAACTTACGTACACGACTTTCAGCTTAGGGAGCAAATTTTACTCACTGCCAGAGATGATCCTGCATTTAAATACAAGGGCTAGAAGTCCATCCTTTACTTAGACTTAGATGCATCAACTCTATTGAAATGCAAAGCATTTTGGCCCGTCACCACACACCTAAGAACTGCTGGCATCTCCTATGCTTGGGGTCACCTGTTCAGTTTAATCTTTCCCTACAATCGAGAACTCTGGCAGATAAGCTCAGTAACTGAGGCCTGTAAGCTCCTTGGTATCGAGGCCCCCTCACTGGAGGAACCGCAACAAGATAAGACAACTAGAAATCGCCGAAGCAGCCATGGATGGATGATGATCAAACCTCCAGCATACAACCTGCGCCCTGACCCAGACACCAGGGCTAAAGAACGACAAGCAGTCTTGGCAACCCTTATTGTGAATCCCCTGGTGAACAATCACTGGAATAAACAGGAGGAAATAGCGGACGCTTTGCAGATCCCTCCCTTGGTTCATTTTTCATGACTGCTTGGGGCTGATCCTGGGTGGGAGATACTGGCCACTGGCCACTGGTAACCGTTCATTGTTTATATTTGGAGCAAAATGCTCAGACTGTAGTTAACTACAAAATGGCGGTTTTCTGGCTCATGGGTTTATTAGTTGGAGTTTTGATTTACATTTTTGCCCTCCCTCCCAGGTTCCGTGACTCCTTAGCCTTACTCTGAGGCACTGCTCCTCACAGGGTGTGTTTTCTTGGCCTCTGGGGTATACCAGTGGGCGGGGACCTCCCGGAAGACACTAGCCCCCTGCTTAGCTTTTGATCCCGGCCCATGCTCACATGTTAATGAACACTAACATTCTTACGCTAAATGTAAAGGGGCTGAGCAACCCAATCAAATGGAGGGCTCTCTTATCCTCTCTAGAGCAATCAGGTGCATATACATACCTGCTACAGGAAACCCACCTCCTAGCTAGGGAGACGCATAGACTCAGATCGAGGGCTTTCCCACATCAATACTTTTCCTCACACATAGTTAAAACCGCTGGAGTTGCTATGCTCATTTCTTGCACCTTTAGGGGAAATGTGGGCATGAAACTGGCCTAGATTAAGGGGAGACTTCTAGCTCTTTCAGTCACCATCAATGCGCACTCTTATACCCTTGGCTCCATATACACCACCTGATGAAGGACAAGTGGTGTTTCTTCGACGGGCAGTGATTGACCTAACAACCTCACCAGATAGGCAGCTCATACTAGGGGAGACATAAACACGGTTTTCAATAATCAATTGGAGCGTTCAGTGCAGCGACACGGACCGGCTGGGGGTTCTCTCACAGACAGGGAAGTATTGGGTGCAGGACCTAGGGTTAGTGGACTTTTGGCACACCTTACATTCACGAACCATAGATTACACATTCTACTCACATGCACATAAAACCTATGTATGAATTGATTACTTTATTGGGCCCAGAGTGGTACTCCCGCTTACACTTGATTCAGTGATCGAACCCCCTTTCCACTTCGACCATGTTGCACCAATGCTCACACTGGCGATCCCCTCTCAGATAGACCATCCTACACCTGGTGGCTGTGCGATACACTTCTACATCGCCCAGAGGTGATACTACGACTCAATAAGGTATTGAAAGAATTCTTATCTTTTAATGATACCCCTGACACTTCCATCACTACGCTCTGGGAAACACTTAAACTAGTCGCAAGAGGGGAATTGATTGCTACCTCCGCAGTGGATAACAAAATTCAATGAGATAAGAGAGAGGGCCTTACTAAGCAAGTGCAAGAGTTAGAACGTACCCATAATCGGACGGGCCACATGGGTCTGGTGACAGCTAGAGGCGGCATTTTCTCAACTCACCAGCCTAGATTTGAATAAGGCGGAATATATCGCTCTTAGGCTGCGACACTCGTTTTCTATAGGGGGGACAGATGAGGGTGCCTCCTGGCTAATAAGCTGCATGCCCAGCGCCAAGTGGTCACTGCTCATACAGTATTTGATGAGTCCGGCAAAGAGTGCTCGAGGGAGGCAGATATAACACAAGCATTTCACGATTTTTACGTGAAATTATATACTACTCAATATCTCTCAGAACAAGCCTCCCTCGCTTATCCACAGAGGGAAACCCTCCCCAGATTAACACCAGATCAGGAAGCCAGTCTCGATAGCCCTATTCTTGTAGAGGAAGACAGCTATAGCACGCCCCAGGCTCCTTAAATCCCCTGGCCCTGATGGGTTCTCCGCTATTTTTATAAGACATTTTGCACCACCTTAGCTCCTATTCTCACTAGGCTTTTTAACATGATAGGCGAATACTCTGACATCCCCCCACAATGTTTATGAACTCGGTTGTAGTAATCCTGAAACCTGGCAAGGATGCTCGACATTGTGCCTTTTACAGACCGATATCTTTTTTAAATACAGACTTAAAGCTCTTCATGGGGATCTTGGCAGCTAGGCTGGGACCGATGATGCCAGGATTGGTGGATCCGGATCACTCTGGCTTTGTGGTCACCAGACAATGCAGCGACAACACACAGAGACTTATTCACCTCCTTGATAAGGCACAGCACCAGAAGGCGCAGAGAGTGGTGTTATTGGTTGATCCTGAAAAAGCATTCGACCGGGTGCATTGGAAGTACCTGGAGGCCACTCTCACACAGTTCGGAATCGGGAACGTCTTCCGCAAGTGGATCTTTAGCAGCTATAGCCACCCTACGGCTGCGGTGCGGGTGAATGGGAACTCCTCTGACTCCTTTCTGATCACCGGCGGCACAAGGCAAGGGTGTCCCCGCTCCCTGCTATTATTCGACCTTTACATGGAGTCTATGGCCCAGAGAGTGCGGTAGAATCCACTGATCCCTGGGATCTGATTCGGGGGGGACCTCCACACAACCATCCTTTACGCGGATGATGTTGTCACCACACTGGAGAAACCTCAGACCTCCATCCCTGCATTTTTCACGGAGCTTGAGAACTTTGGGGAGGCCTCAGGCTCCCAGGTCAATGTCTCCAAATCACAGCCCTTGGGGTCTCCCTTATGTTTTCCACTAGGGAGGACCTTACACAATTAGCTCCAGTTCAATGGGAGGTGGAATCAATCCTATACCTAGGGATAAGACTGACAACGTCTACACGGGCTACAGCTACCTTGAATTATACACATCTCCTTTCCAAAGTTCGAAAAGATCTACTGCGCTAGAGGCCATTCGGTATCTCTTGGCTTGGTCGAGTTGCAGCGCTTAAAATGAACATGCTACCCAAAATATTGTATCTTTGAAATGCTTCCTGTGGTGCCCCCCCTCCCCTTGTGTTACCAAATTCCTCCAGCAGGAATTATTTTGGTTTATACGGGCCGATAAAAAGCCCAGGATAAACAAAGGGCTATGCTACAGGCCCCCTGAGGAGGGAGGATTGGGAGTCCCTAAAATAGCCTGCTACTACCAAGCCGCCCAACTCCGCATTCTGTTGGAATGGTCCCGTAGCGAATCGGAAAAACACTGGCTCTTCATGGAAGGAGCAATTGCGGAATGGGCACTGTAGGGGATTCCCTTCCTAAATAAGACCCAATGTTCCGCAGAACTATATGGTTGACCAGTCACCCGCACAACATTAAAGACCTGGGATTCCACTGCAACAAGATATGGCTTAACCTCCTTCCCATCACCCTTCACACCTATGGCTCAGACAGCTTTTCATAACTGGGATAGGGAAGGGTGTAGGTTGGTAGGACATCTTTTTGATATGAAAGGCCCACTGACATTGGAAGCCCTCCGCTCTGACTTTGCTCTGCCTGAATCCGAACCGTACCACTTCCATCAGGTATGACACTGGGTCATGCGCCCCTCGGTGCGCCCTGGGGCCCAGAGATCACTCACGGCATACGAAAAATGGCTACGCACCAAGATGAATAATTCACACCTTATCACTGAACACATGCATCAAAGTGAGCAATTGCAATTCCTAAATTGCGATTTTTAAGAAATCGCAATTTGGGAATCACAATTGCTTATGCATGTAGGAATTGCCAAAAAAATTATGTAATTGATTCCCATTCATTCCTATGGCCCTCGGGGCCTGTAGGAATGAACGGGAATTGCATGCGCAATTTGCAAGTATCAAATAGGTACTCGCAAATTGCGCATGCAATATGAAGGGTGCCAAAAGGGCACCCTGATGCACCCCTGAAATTGCCATGTGACCACATGTTGCGCAAACATATGCCCCAAGGGCATGTATGTGTGCAACATGGAACTTTTAAAAATGCACTTTTGTGCATTTTTCAAAGTTTTAGCAAATTACCATCAACTGGGAATTAATGGTAATTTGCGAAATAGCAATTTCTTGAGGCTCAATACATTGCATTTATGGAATCGCAATTCGCGATTCCCTAAATTCAATCACAATGTAAGTAATTGCAATTTTAGAGATTACCTAAATTACAATTTTTGCATTTGGTATGATGCATCCCAAATGCAAAAATACCGGTCGCAAAGGGGCAGATTCTGCGAATCTGCCCCTTTGCGACTGGTATTTTGGATGATGCATGTGGCCCTATATCACTTACTACGCCACCCAGAAACTGTGATCCTCTCAGCAGGGCTATGGAGCTGGGAGATGGAACTAGAGCGCACACTCTCACAGAAAGAATGGGGTAACATTTATTACCGTGCACGCCGCACCGCGCGCAATGTTTCTAGTATTGAAACAGCGACTGAGGTAGTCACCTACTGGTACCTTACGCCCCACAGATTACACAGATACAACCCCAGCTGCTCCTCACACTACTGGAGGAACTGTGGATCAGAAGGCACATTGACACATTTATTATAGGACTGTTCTGTCATTTCCTCCTACTGGGAACAAATCTTAGACGACATAGATAAACACTTTGATACAGAGATACGGCACTTTCAAGCGTATGTCGTCTTGGTTTTGCCCAATACGCTCACATTCCCCCTTCGATCACACAAAGGCAGTCAAATGGGAATAGCACGAGGAGTGGCATTGCAAAATATCCTATCTCACTGGGGCACGGACAGGACACCTACATACCAGGGGTGGCTACACAAACTGTGGCATGTTGTGGGCATAGAACGTTTGTCTCTCTCACTACAGGGAGCTAATACTTCCGTCACTCATCTATGGTGCCCTTTCCTCTTCCAACTTTGCTTTGAAATTAGGACACTTACGTGTCCCAAATACCTGCGACTCTTGAAGCCGTACCGCCTGCATCATCGGGCACTACAGCCTAAAGGCACAGTCTTGACCCACTGACACTACCTCAGCTCGGCCCGGGAGGGATTTAGATAAGAGATAGGTTGGGAGGATCTAGGGTGGGACCCAGGGGGGGAGGTGTGGGGGGAAGGGATGGAGTTTTTTTTTAATGTGCCCTACTGTTTATGCTTGTTCTACATAGCGTGCTGTTGAAGGCACTGCTTGATGCATAAATCGAAATTATCAATAAAAAGATTTAAACTTAAAATATTCAAAAACTCTCTATTGTAGTTGATCACTTATCAACTGATACTGCAGGAGTTTTCCTTATCATAGACACTGAAATGGTTGCTATCAGATCTATGGTATTACAAAACAGACTTGCAATAGGCGTCCTACTCGCAAAAGAGGGCAGAGTCTGTTGCATGTTAAAGGTCCAATAGTGCTGTAGCCTTATAACACACCAGGCAAAAACTAATGAAGACATTCAACTTATAAATGTGGCATCAGATAAAGATAATGATAGGTGTGAATGATGGCTCACTTTACCACCAAAGGGGGAACTAATAGAGCATAGATGTAATCTTTCATCTATCTCTACAATTATACCCTAACAACGATTTGTGAGATAATTTTACGATAACCGCAAATGTGTGTCAGGTTATCAAGTTTAAGAAAACAAACAAACGAAGCTTGATTTAGATACTGCATCATAAAAGCATGCAGAACGTTAAAAGTAGGTTTCTGGTAACACTTAACCGTCAATAAACTAATTTGAAGTTTAACAATTATATTGACAAATGTTTTTATATGCATAGATGAATGAGGTAAACAAACAATAACATAGAATTTCCTATATAAGAATAGAACTAATTCAAGTGTTAAGAAAATTGGTTAATAATACTAGAATGTGTAATGTGAGCACTGACATTAACTAGAAAATAGATGTTATACATAGTAATGCTATAATTCGCACTGTATAAAAGCTTATTTCAAATGTGCCTTTCAAACCTGAATGATGTATTAATCGATAACGTGCAAAAAGACTTACAAGATATGTGAGATAATAGTGAAGTGTTAAATTTATTTATAAGTGCCCTATTTTTACATGAATACATTACACATTATATTGAGATGATAATAAAATGTTTAATTGAGGAACTAATGCACTGCTTTATGTAATGTGAAATTCATTTTTTAGCACAAATTCATTGTGCACAAGCTGTGTTTCATAAAGGCCTCAAAACTTGCTTTCTTTCCTAGTATGAACTTATGAACTGAATACCTGAAGCCTATCGGAACCTTTCGTAACGTTTCTACTTGTGCTCTAACACTCAAATGATTCCTTTCACGTTTGTAGCTTACTTGACTACACTTGCAGCAAAACTGTTACTTCCTAGAGCACATGCTTGGGAAAGGACTGACAAGGGATGAGAACATTGACTCGCCTACTTCCTAAGTGTCACAACCAAATGACTAAAGTACAGTGGTCCTAAGAAAAAAGCTAGTAATGGATTACTTAATTCTTTCAGATTTGAATACATTTACCTACTACATCATCTGATCCTATCAAAACTGACCAATGGGACTGAGTAGTTTGACACATTTGGTGATGTCAAGGGGTGCAAACCTGAAATCAATGGAGTATAGTTTCCTAAACTGAGGACAGGGGCAGTTTCTATCTGGTCCAACTTCCCTCTACCCATCTGGCGATACAGAAAATTATGATTTGGACTTCCAGAAACAACACAAACTGTGGCAAAATACTGTGTGTGCTACCGGCTGGTATGCTTGCATAGTGGAAAGTTATCAGCTGAAAGATTTCCGACAAGCATCTGTGGCATTGATGCTGCAGTGCGGATAGGGGCAGACAATCCTGTCTATAAACTGGATCTGTTCATTCGGAAATTTACTGAACGTACCTTAACTGGGTTGTCATGAGAAAAAACTGATTTTACTATATATTTACTTTCTTAGGATAAAATCTCCCTCAGCTGAGGAAGATACCTCCCTTCATATCTGGATTTCACAAGCTTGTTAATGCTTATTAAAGCTGATGATAATTTAAAATTAGATTGTATGCCAAGTATTTGAAGTGAGATGAAAATACAATTCAACATAAAATATTTTGCTGATTCTGTTTCATTATTTGCTGTGACTAAATTAATCTGATTTATGGTTAATTGATCTAGAGGTAGAATTACCTGGGAACATTTCATCAGTAATAATTGAATGCTAACAATTATCTTATTTCTGGTACCCATATGATAATTGTTCCTCTCCTAAGTATTCCAGTCACTTTCAGTACAGAACAAGATCCATCAGAGGACCTAAGAGATTTAGTATGGTAGCTGAGGTAATTCTGAGATAAGAGAAGTTTGATTAAATAAAATAATTTATGAGGCCCAATACGTTTACGCCACAACAAGACTAACACCTGCTGTGCCAGCACTATTCAAGGACAGCCTTGTACTTCACTTCCTGGTGACCTGTCGTACCCACCTGCAGGGTCCAGTGTCAGCATGCATTAGAGGTCACTTTTAGGTTGCTCTGAAGAGGCAATGCATGAAGTGGTTACTTGAACACCTGCAACTAAAAGTGGCATGCACACTCAAAAGGATCAATGACCATTAGTGATATGAGTCTGTGTGGGTACTGGACCCCAACATGTCCTTGTTATGATCTCAGGCTGCCGGAGGTGCTGATGTGGTAGGGGAGAGGCTGGAGGTCTGAGGATCCAATAAGGAAGCCAATGCCATGCCTGCAGAAGGGGAAGAGGGCAGAAATGTCAGGCTCCTATGCGTGAAGGGGGAGTAGGAACAGCAACAGGACATTAGTGTAATCAAGGCACTCTACAGCATGCATGACTAACTATGGTGATGAGGCATAAACTATATCATTACTGTACTGCAAATTTTACAGCGCTTGTTAACGACAAATACACAAAGCTGTAAAATAAAGTCAATGGCACGGTATTTATGGTATACTGTGGGCTTGAAGGACCATCCATCCAAGCAGTGACTAACTTGGAAAAGAATCAACGACACAAGCTCTCATAGAGAAGGGCAGCAGCTGTCATAGCCAAACCTAAAAATGGCATTTGCTTGGCAGACGAGCCATCACAATGCCCAGTTCGGGATAAATTGTGGAAGTGAGCACGTATTCCTGTAGGGCTTAGAGTGCGAAATAATTCTGAGACTCGAACCTGCAACTCTTATAGTGCCTAACTTGCATTTGCCCACCCAGAATGAAGCATACGCGCATGTTTACTGTTTGTAAAGTTTCATGTAGATTCCGTAACCCCTTCAGCGTGGCGCGGATTACCGCGCCGTGCTGAAGGTTCGTTGCGCGGGAGGGGCCGTGACGGAGCGTTTCCGTCATCCGCACAGCGCGACCGATGCGCATGACGGAACCGCTCCGTCATGCGCATCGAAAGGGTTAAACAGGACGGAAGCTGTTAGTAGTTATAAAAAAAAACTTTCTTTGTTGTCTGGAGTAAGTGACTCAATATTAACAGTATGTATATAGATAGATAGATAGATAGATAGATAGATAGATAGATAGATAGATAGATAGATAGATAGATAGATAGATAGATAGATAGATAGATAGATAGATAGATAGATAGATAGATAGATAGATAGAAAATGTTTTATCCGTGCCTATAAAAGGCTTTTGGCACTACACCTTCTAAAAGGGAGAAGTCTAAACCAATGGAGCAGAAGATAGACACATTTGAATGCTCACATTTATTCATCGAAATATCTTTACTACACAGACAGCTTAAGATGCGTTACATATATGATGCACATGGCAGTGGCACCACCTGGAAACTATCGCTCCCTGCCAACATCGTATAGGTCAGTCTGGAGCATAAGTGCACTTAATTAATAATTTAAAAATAGATATACCTGTGGAGTACATTTATGAGAGGATAAGGCGTTATCCTACATAAGGTTTTCCGTGAGATCAACAGTGCCAAAGTGCAGCATGTCATAATTCAGAGATTAGAGGCTGTCCCAATTGAGGCAAATAAAACTGAAGATCTGTCTTCATCAGAAGAAATACCATTTATATTTAACACAGTGATTGTTCCCAATTACAAGCTATTCTTGCTTTCATCACAAATTACCACCTGTCACATTCGTCTTCCCCGCCAAGTATTGAAACTGTGATTCTCTCAGGTTAGAGATTTTTCTAAAACCTGATAGTTAAAAACTGTGCCAGACAGAGCAGAACTAATAGCTGAGATTTGGCATATATTATTTCTTTAACTTGCCCTAATTTCGTTCTGCACCCGTAGGATTTGATCTTTCTGAACGCTTGCACATTGACAGCTTTTGATAGCCGTGCATTAGTCTATAATCTACCAGAGCGCGAGGCAACAGTTTATCATAACACAATCTAAATAATCCATAGGCCGTTGTTCTATTTTTGTACAATACAATACTTTTGTCCTGCTTCCTAGTTTATTATTTATTTCCTTTAATTTTTGGGCCTTATCTTCAGCTCTTTGGATGTCAGTCTATATAGCTGTCTGTATAGATAGGCACATTTCCATGACTAGGGTCATGAAGGAAATGAAGGCTACAATCAAATAAACATGAAATGTCACAAAGAAATATCCTGGCTTCAGGATCCCCATACTGAAAACAGCTCACCAGAATCAAACAAATCACAACAAAAGTGACGCTACTTCGCTAAAATGATCAAAAACAATGGGGTTGCCCTGTATCTCTCAGGACCTGGGTAACCAATGTCATAAGCTGCAATGTGTTCTGTCGGGTGTCGAAATTCCTTTGCGTGAAAAAATTGGTGTTGGAATGTTTCACCGATATATGAAGATCAATGCATGTTCTTCAAGAAAATGGAGAAGTGTGGGCCTATGCTGACCATTGTTTTACACCACCCAAAGCAAATCACCAACATACACAACAACAATTATACTTATTTTGTACTTTCAAAGTCATATATCTAAATAACATGCACAAATTTCTCTCTCAAGAGGGAACTAACAATGCAGTCCTTCACATTCATCCCCTCTTAAAGGTAAAGAGTGGTTTCTCAGCCAAGCCTACTTCATCTGCCACCCATGCATATAATGTAGATAACCCTTTATTGAATAACATCACAATGTGAAAGTTGTACAATGACATGTACTTATGGTTTGGACTGACAATGAACTGAGTTTGAATGACTTCTTGGCGTGGCCTACTGGGAGAGCACAAGGCATAAACTTCACAATGATGTACAACAGATTTGAGATTAAGTTCTTGGATGTTACACTCAAAAGAGAGGACATGAAGATATGCACGGCTTTGGGCATGAAACCCAGCAAACACAACACTCTTTTCTGATATAGCAGCCACCATCCCAGGATTCTTCTGGATAATTTGCAATATGGGTAGTTCTGAGGCTCCGCAGGAATTGTACATGTAGGACAGATTCTTTTAAATGAAACTGATATGCTAATCAGCAGATTGAGAGAGAGAGAGAGAGAGAGAGAGAGGGTAGTGTAGCATCTGGCAGCATCTCATGGAACCATGAGATGTTGCTAGGTGATTAGAATCCTTGGCTCTTGGTAGAAGCAGTTGAGACCAGAGCCTGAATGCTGTACAAGCTGTTTGTGGATGGGGTCTTT
This sequence comes from Triturus cristatus, assembly GCF_964204655.1. Classification (NCBI taxonomy): domain Eukaryota; kingdom Metazoa; phylum Chordata; class Amphibia; order Caudata; family Salamandridae; genus Triturus; species Triturus cristatus. The sequence goes on along the minus strand of NC_140583.1, from coordinate 1,149,567,857 downwards.
TATCCTGGATTAAACTTACTTTCAACCAAACTCTTTCCATCGTGTTCATTATCATCTGTACCAAAAACCAGAATATCATCTTGATATACCCTGACTCCAGATTGTCCCTTCAAAACGGATTCTAGTGCCCTCTGGAATACTGAAGCCGCCGAGACTAACCCAAATGGTAGCCTCGAAAACCGAAAAGTCCCAAAGGGCGTGATAAACGCCGTCAAGTCTTTTGAACGCTCATCCAGTTTAATTTGGTGATACGCAGACCTGAGATCTATTGTACTAAAGACTTTCGCGCCTTTCAACAGCATTAACATGTCTGCGATTTTTGGTAATGGGTATCTGTCTATTACCACGCACTTGTTTAGCTCTCTAAGGTCCACACATAAGCGAAGAGAGCCATCGGCCTTCTTCGCAGCTACGACCGGAGCAAGCCATTGCGTTGCTTCAACCTCTTCAATAATCCCCTCTTTTCTCAATTTCTCTAACTCAGTTTGAACCATTTCCTTGACAGCTACCGGAACACTCCTTACCTTGCAAGACACTGGATTGGCCCCTTCTACAAGACGAATATGATGAGTGTAACCTTTCAGACACCCTAGACTACTACTGAAAACCTTAGGGAAGCGTTCTGTCAACATAACCGTAAACTGGTTCTCACTACTCATATCCACCCTGTTCACAAATGCAGAATTAAAATTTTCCTTCAACAAAATAGGTGGAGAAGAATTTGGGTCTAACATAACACCAAGGTCCCTCTGGTGAAACCAGCTTAAAATGCTGTCACCTTTTTGTGATACATAAATTTTCCCACTAGTAAGTCTATTCTTATATTCAATCAGTCCCCAAAAATAGCCACACAACTTGATAGGTTCACCACCATAGGCAAAGGATCTAATGTCTGGGGAGTGTACTTTGACATTATTTTTGATTTCCTTTGCATAAAATTCATTTGAAACTATGGTGATTTTAGCACCAGAGTCAAAAAGTGCTCTTGTAACTTTGCCCTCGACACTTATTTCATCAATCGGGCAACTTTTCTTTTCTTCAGTTTGAACTGCTTGTATTTGAATCTGTCCACAGTCAACTTCACTAAGAGAATCACAAGTATCCTCCATATCATAATATATTTCAGAAACCTTTCCCTTGAAATTTTTCTCTTTACACGCCGCTGTGAAATGCCCTTTTCTTTTACATTTACTGCATGTAGCTTTCCAACCCGGGCATTTTTTATCATTCGCTAAATGGCCTAGTTTGCCACAACGAAAACAAGTCATTTTAGACGCATCAAACCTTACACCAGTTCCACTAGAAGTACCTTTCTTAAACTGATCCCTTCTCGCATTGTTAATGTTAGTACTTTCTTTTATCATTTGTACTGAATTTTTTTCTTTCTTTTCTCCATCCTTCTTTATTACCTCTACACACTTTAAAGAATGTTCAATCCTTTTCGCTATGATCAAAACATCTTCTAAGTTTGGTTCATCCTTCTGCCACAGTTCCTCTCTAACACGTTCGATGTTACAGCCTAACATAAACTGATCCCTAATACGCTCATCTAGTGTAGGACCAAACTTGCACGAAGAAGCTAACTTTCTTAGTGCAGTTATGTAATTCTCTATGGTTTCATCTTCCATTTGTGACCTCCTACCGAAGTGATACCTTTCAAGTATCGTACTCACCTTGGGTAGGTAATGTTTATCAAGCATAGCTATGCATATTTCATACTCATTTAAACTTCTATCCACTAAATCCGGAAGGTGGTCAAATACCTCTTGGCCTTCCGACCCCAAACAGTGAAGCAATAATGCAGTTTTTCTTTCGGCACTCAAGGATGCTCCGCAAACCCTGGCATATCTCTCAAATACTTTCCGCCATTTCTGCCATTTAATAGGGGGATCCCCCGGAGTGGACAGAAAGAAAGGGGGTGCAGTTACATTCTGCATGTTAGAAAAACAATGCTCCAAAGTGCTAAACGCAAATTATTACGTTTAGCGCCTCTGCTACCAGTTGAACTTAGAAAAAATTATTATTGTGCCAACAAAACAAACATATAAAAATTAAGCACAGGTAGTTATACTCTCACAGTTCTAAAGTTCTTTCTGAACAGTGTAATTTAAGCTTTACCGTGTGAATAACTGAGCTGACACACCTCTACTCTTCACAATGTGCGAATCACTGAAGTGAAACGCAAGCAAAACTGTGTAGTATGTGTTGTGGTCTTTGTTTGATCCTCCTCATTTAAGGTTGCTTCTATTTACTTAAAAATAGCCCACAGTGTTAAAGAGTCAGAGTGTAGGGCAATCACCATAGAGAGGAAGTGTTCCACAGCACATACTATTATTCCAACTTTAGCCAAGGTCATACTACATAGAGCAAGAAAGAGAACATAGTACTGTCCGTGTGACACACTTTTGGAGGTACAGGAAAGGGCAGACACAGCTGAGAACAGATTGGTCTGTGTTACCACTTTTTGTGCTAGGAGCGTCAAGATCAAGAAGGTGGTGTTCAAATATTCAGGGCCGGTGGCAGATGAAGTGGGCTCGGCTGATAAACCACTTTGCCTTTGAAAGGGGAAGGAATGTAAAGGACTACGTGGTTAGTTCCCTCTTGAGAACCCCTCTTGCCCAAGATCTAAGAACACAACTGGGTCTGTCTCCACTTTTGGAACACTACAAGTGTGGTCATTGTAAGGCTAGTGTGTTAACAGTGGAGAGGAAGGAGATTACTCACGCAGATCAAAAGTATTCCCAAAACACTAATTGTAACAGTTCAGAGATGGTATATGCCATAAGATGCCCCTGCAATAGTCTTTATGTGGGGCAAACAAAACAGAAGGTGAAGGCAAGAATCGTTCAACATTACAGCAGAATCAGATGTGAAGTACAAAGGTCCCCCTGGTTGAGCATTTTCAGGCCATGGGACAACGGGCGGAAAGTTTGATATGGTGGGTACTGGAGAAAGTAACCTGTAACCCGAGGGGAGGCGGCATATCATTCATTTTCACCATAAGAGAAAGCAAATGGAATCATACCCTGGACACAGTAAACCATGGCCTTAATGAATTCGAAGAAATCGACAGACAGGCAGGTTTACTCAGCAATGGGTAGTTCTTGAATTTTACTCCTATGGCTCTTTGATGAAATAGTTTTACATTTTTATATAATATGTTCTGTTTTTGAAGTAACATGACATCCCCACTGATAGGTATGTGTATATTATAACATGAATGATGGAATGGAATGGAATGAAATGCTAGGTGGATGTTGTAACATTTAAATATGCCAAATACCAGCATCAACTTATATTTGTGTCATTTGTGTTCAAATTTTGTTTTGCATGAATACTCTTTAGAAGCTCCTTAAAATATGTCACCAGAGAGAACTTTCTGTTAGGATCTTCGCATACTTTTGAAACGTTGTTTACAAATACCATGAAAAGCAAAGTTTTTATCTCTGGACAATTTACATTATGCTCTTTACAAATGCCATGAAAAGAAAAGCAAACTTTTTACGTCTGCAAAACTTGTGTTATCACCACGCTCCATTATGGATATTTGATCCAGTTTTTTGCAGGAATTAATCACAATTTGATTAGGTCTGTGGGGACACCACTCGCTCCAACTACATTCTTCCAACGACACAGACATAGAACGTAGATGCTGCTGACAGCAGTTTCTTGCACTGAACGGGATGTTTTAAATAAGTGGAAAGATCAAGATTTCTTCTCTCCATCAGCGCTCCATTTAACTGATCCAGAGGCAGGACATTACAAGTCAGTTTAGGTTTGCCTCGGTATGAGTCACGTGAAGGATTTCACTTGACACAATGTCACCGCATTCCTATCTTAATTGCTACCACGTGTGTGGTAGGTTGGCTCGTGGCAACTCACGTAATTCCCTGATTAGACGCGCAGGCTTACTCAGCAGCCATCAAGCTCTTTCTGCTATTTAAATGAGAAAGCATTTATACCCAGTTGCTTTGGGCATCCAAGCACCTTGATTAAAGCTGTCCTTGGTGAGCTGAGGAATGTGACTTCACAGTAGCTTTTAAATGTTTATATCACGGGACATCCATATAATTATCACACACCTTTCCCTTATTTTTTAGAATCACTTGGGGACCAGCACAAAATTACTACTTACAATTGTTGCTCTATTCATTACAGACTCCGATTTAATATTTCGGAAGGTGAGCATTTCGTGCATTGCATGACTACATTTTAAGCACAATGCTTGATAATGGTTTCCCACTTTTTGCACAATCCTGTTTTGAGCTCCCAGTGGGAGCATCCCCAAGGACATATGGATACAGATACTTGTTGATCCATGTTCTGGACACAATCTAGGCTGTGAGGAGTCCTTTCTTCCCTTAAATCGTACAGCATTTAGATGAGTCACCATTGGTGTCCTTCTTATGTTTGTTTTTAACACAATTCACATGTTTTTCATGTGAGGTATTATCTCCCCTGCAAGCTGTTCATCTCTAGAAATATGGCTGTTTACAATGCATGCAAATACATTGCATGCCATTTCAAAGCGGTTGTTACAACGACCGAGTTGTTATGACGCTATCACTGCAGCAAAACTCTGTTTGTCTCAAGTGTCTGAATTATGCTCACTCTTCGGGTCAACTGAATCCCCCCAAATTTACCAATACATACAACTACACAAGTTGAGGAGCACAATGTTTAGAAAGTCTAAAACAATTATTTTTTTTGAACTTTCAGAATTTATATACTATTCATAACATCACTTATGACAGCAAAACCACTATTTTAAATGCAATAAACATATTTCTTCCCATTCAGATTGTTTTTCCATTGTCTTTATTCACAAAACCTTCAAATGTTTGGATAAAACAGGATGACATGTCCAAAACAAACAGCCTATGCGTTTCATCCCTATTCACATGGGACTTCTTCAGGACAACACTTAATACTGCGAAAATCCTCTGTGTAGAGCCTGTGTCAGCTGCTATATTGTCCTGTGCTTCCACTGCGAGTTCAGTACATATTAGTAAAGCCAAGAACGCTATCAATTTTGCTTGCAGTGTCTTATTCCCTACCCAGCTTTCTATTTATTTGAAAAGCCAGTCAGTCCCTTTGTTTTGAAAGTCAATTTTCATCCAGCCTCAATTTAAACGTCCCTTTCCTGCACACATTTGCACTCAAAGAAGCGTACTGAGGTCCCCGCTGTGCCGCTGCAGGAGGATTTTGGCGGCAGCGGAGGGCCAGGAACACCCTGACCGGCTCCCAATCGGCAACGGCCGCTCCAGCGACGGAGGGCGGTGTGGTCAGGTCAGCGGCTGTGGCGAATCCCCCTCATTGGGGGGCGGCAACAGAGAGGCGGATCAACCGGGTGCCATCCATGATCTGAAGGTGCCGAGGCGTCGCCACACACTGATCGAGCAGAGAGGCAGAGGGCCAAGGATAAAGACGTGATGCCATTGAGGCGCCCCTCCCCCATCTTCAATGCTGCGGACGCCGGTGGGACCTGCGCGGCACTGCGGGCCTGCCGGGGCTCGGCCTGGACCCTGTGCCGGTTACTGCCTGATGTGCTGCAGAGACTGTCAGTTGGTTTGTGGCTTGCGGGGCCCCTTGATTGCAGTCGCTGGTCAGCTGAGACGCCGCGGGCCCAGATAAGGCACAGCCAATCCCCGGCCGGGGCCCCCAGACAGACGACGCAGCAGTTGTGGTGGAGTGGCCACCTGAAATCCGGTGGTGAGTCGGCGGGGGCCCGCCATCTATCTGGCCCGGGGCGTGCGGCGCCCTGAGTTTCGGCCTCGTGGAGAGAGTTCGGCCGGGAGGTCGGGGACTCTGTGAGTGCTTGATTCACAGCGCGGGAGGGAGGTCGGGCTGTGCCATCAGTGCTTGGCCCCCTCCTTGCGCCCTGAGCCGCCTTGAACGCCCGAGCAGCTCCGGTGTCAGGCCCTGTGCACTGTGGAGTCGCCATAGCCTGGATCCTGTGTGAACACAGAAGGCCATTGCTTGCCGGGCGCGGCGGACGCTGGGGCGGTACCCTGTTGTCGAGCCTAGTGCTGGGACAGTGCCTGGCTACCGGCTGTTGATCTGCGCTGCTGCCCTCGGCGTCGGCCTTTGGTGGGAACTGACCGGGTGAAAGCTCCCCCGGCTAGGTATCCCTGATTGCCATTGGCAAAGATCAGCAGGGGGCGACAGCCCCCAAGCTGCATACGATGGACCGCTTCACCACCACCAACCTTCCCGGGGGGGAGACCATGGGGGCCTGTCCTCAGACACGACAACGCTGCCGGAGGCAATCAATCAATCACGGACCGCCCTCGAGGCTCAGATCAGAGCCGTGGGGTCAGAGGTACGCTCCACCAGGACCTGCGGAAGGCGGTCGACCCCATCACTGAGGCAGAGACCAGGGTGTCCACCGTGGAAGACTCCGTATCAGCACTCCAGCAAAAGGTGGACAACCTGACTAAGCACACACAGGACCTGGCGGCCCGGGTCGAGGATACGGAAGGGCGGGCCCGCTGCAATAACATATGCGTGGTGGGCTTCCCGGAGGGCTGCGAGGGGTCATCTATAGACACCTTCATCTCGGAGTGGCTCAGGGCGCTGCTGCCCCCGGAAGACATGTCCCCCTGGTTTGTGGTTGAGAGGGCTCACCACGCTTTGACCAGGAAGCCTCCACCAGGGGAGCGCTCGAGACCAGTGATCGCCCGGCTCCTTAACTATGCTGACCGTGACGCCATTCTCCGGTATGCCTGGTTACATAAGGACTAAATGATTTTTCAGTCCCATCCCATCATGGTTTTCCCTGATTATACTAAGCTGGTGCAGCAACAACGCCAGTCCTTTGTGGCGGCCAAGAGATGGTTACGTGAACTAAATTTATCATATGCATTGTTGTTCCCGGCCCAGATGAAAGTGATGTACAATGCCAAAACATTTTTCTTCGACACCCCAGAGGAAGTCTTTGTGTGGACAGATGAGCGTAGGGTTCTCAAGCCGCACTCACCGTCCCCGTTGGACTCGGACTCTTCCCAGGGCTCGCTTCAAAATGGACGCCAGGGCAGAGACGCGACATCAAGACGTAACAGATCCAGCTCCAATTGGCGTGCCCAGGAACCGACATGCACCGTGGACTGAGGTAGACTGTCACATCTGTTTCCCGCTCACTTCCGGGGCGGGACACGATCTCTAGCAGTGGCCTTACTGGCTTGCTTGGATGCTAAGGGTTGTGGTCTCTACTACCAGGCCTGGAGGGTACTGGCATGGCACGCCCCAAACGTTTTGGGTAATGTTGGGTGAAGTTGGGAGGGGGAATACATTGGAGGAAACGCTTGGGTCATCCTGTTGGGGGCCTGGCGAAGGATTCCGCCACAACAGATACTCCATGCTCCTATGGGGTTGATGGCAGGGGGGGTGGGAGGTTGGGAGAAGTTTTTGTGTTATTGTTTGTTTTGTTTTCTGTTTCCGCACCAAGAACACACCTCACTGCTCCACCGTGCGCACACCGGTCGCCTTTTTTGCCCTGACATCAAGGAATGGCACACATGGCAGGTAACTCTACACCGGGGACACTGAACATTCTCACCTGGAATGTCCGAGGCTTACTAAATAAGGTCAAAAGGGGGGCTGTGCTCCAGCAGGCGAAGCACTATGCAGCAGACATCCTATTACTCCAGGAGACACATCTACTGGGCACGAAAGCCCCGTGCCTTGCCCGATACGGCTACACTACAGTGTACCATTCTGGCTTCACACAGGGGCGCGGGGCACGGCCATACTTGTAACCTGGAGCGACACTCTGCGATGTATGTGACATTGGCTAGATCCCGGTGGCCGCTTCACTGTGATTGCGGGTACTGTAGCTGGCGAACAGATTACACTAGGCAGCATATACTCCCCTCCGCCGCTAGGCCAGACATTTATAGATAAATTAACACAGCTCTGGGGAGATCATCTGGGTGGCCTGATGGTACTGGGTGGCGATTGGAACGACACTATGGGTCCATTGGATAGGTGGCGAGCTCAACAACCAGATATACCCGCGCTACGTCCAAACTGTACGTGTTGGCACATACTCTGGGCTGGGTGGACACATGGCGGGCCCTTCCCCCCTCTGAAATCGGGTTCTTATATGCGTCATCAGTCCACCCCACTCTTTCTCGCCTCGATTACCTGTTTCTCCCACCTAGCAACATGCACAGGGTGTCACACAAGTCCCTTTTGCCCCGGGGACTCCCGGATCATTCACCCATCCAACTTAAGCTGTGCCTGCAGACTAATAGGGCCCCATATAGGTGGCGCATGTCCCTCTGGTTGCTTCGTGACACGGAATATCAGTAGACGCTGAGTCGGGCAATCACTGATTATCTCAGCTTTAATGTCGGTTCTTGCCAGTCCCCGGTCACTCTCTGGGAGGCGTTCAAGCTCACGATTCGTGGGGTTGACATCAGCTATCGCACGGGGGAGATGCAGCGTCGCCTGGCTCAGGTGCACGATCTGGGAAATAGACAGGCCGAGCTCCAATCCCTGGTGGTGGAGGGCTCTGGCCCTTCTGCCCGACGGAACCTCCTGCATGTACAACAGCAGCTTCATCAGACCCACACTGACTCTGACAAAGACGCCTGGCTGGCCACTCAGTATAGGATCTACCAATGGGGCGATAAGTCTAGCTAGATGCTTCATAGGCTCTGTCAAGCGAGGGCGGCCCCGATGCAGGTTCCCCTCTTGAGATCCCCCGAAGGGGTCATGTGCGACTCCCCGGAGGAGGTTGTACAGACCTTTGCTGATTTCTACACAGCGTTATATGAGGAGCGGGAGATTATTGCAGAACCCCTTATTGATGCCTTCTTCGCAGATATCCCTCCCCGCCGCCTCTCAGATGAGCAACGTGCTGCCTTGGAGGAGCCCATTTCTTTAGACGAGCTACGGGCAGCACTATCCAACACACACCCAGGACGCGCGACTGGCCCGAATGAGTTCCCGTGCGACTTCCTGCGGCCCCATATGGAGACTCTGGGACCCATCTACTGGGGCGCTGCAGAGATAATCGTCTTTCTTAAACCGGGCTGCCCACCGGAGGATCCGGGCTCGTACCGCCCCATCTCATTGTTAAATTTCAAACCTAAGCTGCTGGGGAAGGTCCTGGCGGACCGCCTTCGTACGTGCATATAGGATCTGCTACATCCGGATTAATCAGGCTTTATGCCACACCGTTCCACTAGACACAATCTCAGGCGCGCCCACAACGCAGTGGCGGAGGTCAACCACCTGGAGAGTCCCGCGGCAGTCTTGCTCGCAGAAATAGACAAAGCATTCAATTCCCTGAGTTGGAAGTACCTCTTCAAGCTCCTGGAGGCAGTAAATCTGGACACTCGCTTCAGTGCCTATGTGAAGCTACTATAAACTGACTCACTGCATCGGCCCGAGTGGTTGGTCACTGTTCAGCCCCCTTCGCCATCCGCAGGGGCACGAGGCAGGGGTGCCCACTCTCCCCACTTCTGTTTGCGTTGGCTATCGAGCCCTTGGCTGCCTGGGTCCGCCTAGACTCTGTTTTTCGGGGTCTGGACTGGTCACCGGAGTGCTCAGATAGGATCGCACTTTATGCCGACGACGCTTTGTTTTTTTATATCGGATCCCTGGGTCTCCGGGCCTTGGGTGTTCCAGATTCTGTGCATTTTTGGGGAGACCTCTGGGCTCTACGCCAACCCATCTAGGTCCATTTTGTTCCCTATCAACGGGGATCAGCGGTCTCAAGTTTGGGCCTCGCGGCTGATCGTTGTGGAGGCGGGCTTTCGGTACGGTGCCAGACCGTACCATGGTCACATAACATTGCGCCATTGCTCCCCGAGGTGCGAGATGAGATAATGGTGTGGTGTCAACTACCCCTCTCGTTATACGGCAGATCAGCCATTTTTAAAATGGTGTCTCTACCACGCCTGCTCTATTGGCTGCAGAATTACCCATTTCCCATCCCCCCATCGTGGTTCCGTCAAATCAACGCACTTTTGAATAGGTTTCTTTGGGGGGGGGGGAGCGGTTCAGGTGGCGCTTGCAACATGTGTTCAATCTACGTACTGCAGCGGGATAGCGGCGGCGGACGTTCGGGCATACTATTGGGCATCATACCTTCTAGTGATAAATGAATGGTGGTTCTCAGGCAGACCCAGCTTCTGCTGTGGGGAGACTCTTCATGGCAGAAACCCCGCTGCTCCACCTCCTGTATAGTTCCTCATCTCTGGCAGAGCTTCCCCCGGCTTGCAGGGCAGTCATCCAGATATGGAGGCGGGTGGTCCGCCAAATGGGTTGGTGAGGTAGGCTGACATGTGCAACGCCCCTTTGGCGGGGTTCCCATCTCCGGCCTGTTTCATCTCTGGTAGGGTTCCGTAGGTGGGACAACATAGGGATCTCCACGTTGGGAGATATAATGCAGGGGTCCACGCTCAAGTCTTTCCAGAGGCTGCGGGAGGACTTCGAGCTCCATAAAACACAATTTCACAGATATATGCAGCTCCGTCACGCCGTGTCCCCGTTAATAAGAGACCTCACAACTCTCCCTAAGTTCCACCCGTCGAGGGCCGGTTGCTCATGGGAGATCTGGGCGCCCATAAAATTAGATAAATTTATCAAACAATCACTACACACTCCACGACCACCATACATCGGACTAGGGCAGCGTGGGAGGTGGATGTGAAAACTCTGACGGAAGACGACTGGGCTGAGGCCTTGGCCAGCCCTGGATACTCCGCTGTCTCCACCCGATACCGGTTGATCCAATTTAAGTGCCTCCATAGGATATACTATATACGCCTACGCCTCTACATGATGGGGGCTATCCAGTCTCCCGCGTGCCTCCGCTGCAACTCATAGGAAGGGTCGTTCCTCCACACGATGTGGAGCTGTGGGGCGCTGCAACACTTCTGGTCAGGCATTAGGTCATGCTTGGGGCGGGTCCTAGCATGGAACATCCCTGCAGACCAAGGCTGATTCTCCTACATGACACAGAAGATATCGGGGGGAACAGATATAAACAACACCTGCTAATCTTGGGTCTTACACTTGCCAAGCATGACATTGCACAACACTGGAAAGCGGCATCTCCACCCAGTATAGGTAATTGGAAAAAAGCCATGGATAGATGCCTGTCGGCTGAAGTGGCGGTGTTTCAGGCACGGGGATGTCCGCAAAAGCACGGGAAGATGAGGGCGGGCTGGGCCACATACCGTGGCATTGATTTATCCCTCATGGGTCCTCCAGTCTCCCGGGACCCGATTGACAGGCTAGTAGTAAGCAACTTACTGGTTAAATGCAATAGTGTCGCGCATGGGCAAAAGAGCATGTTTGCATAATGTTGTTTTATATTTTCTGTACAGTGTGTGGTACGCGATTGGGGGAGGGGGGTTCTGGTCTGATGTTGCAGACCCTCATTGGGGATGATATTTGGTGCTAAGAACTTCTACAATGTGCCTTTTACATGTGCAAGATAAGATCTTAATATGAGCCAATGGTTGCAGGTCAGGCTCTCATTTGTGAGGATCAACGCTTGTTTCTTCTCATTAAACATTAAACCAGATGAGAAATTAAAAACAAAACTCAAGGGGGAATGCAAGAGAAAGAGGAGGACGGCAAAACTACAACTCAGTGAGAAAAAACCTGTAAGAGTAAATAAGGAGGGAGAGTGTGTCTTGTGGTGAATTAAACTGGCATGAGATGGAATGAAGACTCGGCAGAGTTGGTATTTCATATGCTGATATTTAATAGCACGCGCTTCCCAGCTTCTGAGCCAAACTTTGGGCCTCAGTGCTTATTCTTTTTCAAATGAAGTGCAGAACAAGATGCTAGGTTCTTCTGGGGGGGGCAGAAAGAAACTCTGGGGCATATGTATAAGAAAGTGGCGGAGCGCGGGTTAGCTTCAAAATTGCTAATGTCACGCTCCATTACTTTAGAAATGCAGGGATGCGCCAAATTTACAATAATACGGTGCATCCCTGCATTTCGCCCAGTGCTGGCAAAAAATTCAGCTGGAAGGGTGCCTGCTTTGAGGGATGATTGTTTAAGGGACACCTTCCTGCACATATACAATCCAGAATGGCGATTTGTAACTCCTATGTGTGCTGCATTGTGCTGCACACATAGAGGTTGAATGTCGTCATTTTTTAAATAATTGTTTATGTGCAGGAAGGGACACCTTCCTGTCAGTAGGTGAATGCACGTTCCTAAATTAGGAGCGTGTCTCCCATCTTGCACTCACAATTGGAAATTAATCCTTAGCTTGAATGAGTAAATAGACCGTAGTGTTCTTCCAAAGTTGCTTCAGTTTATTGAACATTCAGAAGAAAGTTCTCAAATATTCTCTTTGAATCATGTAAATTTCAATATTAGCTTGAAATTACATTTGTTATCCAAAATGGCTTGGTTGCCCAATGCATTTCGGGCTATCAAAGCCCTTCGTCGGGTGCAACACTATAAATAAGAGGAAACATGGAATCAGCCTGTTGCTAACAGTAGAGTGTGTATAAGTGTTAAACCACTTGTAATGGTGTGACTATAACTGTGAACCGCGGTGCTCATGCTCGGCAAACTAGAGTGAGTGCCGATCGTTGTGCTGGCAAAAAATTCAGCTGGAAGGGTGCCTGCTTTGAGGGATGATTGTTTAAGGGACACCTTCCTGCAGACGACGCCAACTGCACCGCCCTGATCGACAACCTTGCTAACCTCGGGCTTCGTCAACTCGTCACCGACCCCACCCATGCCGCCGGCCACACACTCGACCCCGTCTTCTCCACAAGCACTCACGTCGCATTCAATCACACCACCGAACTCCACTGGACCGACCACCAATGCATCCACTTCACCTTCAAGAAACCAACCATACACCACAGCACCCTACAACTGCCCGCTGCTGCTGGAGCAAAGTCACCGAAGACCAGCTGACCTCCACCCTCTCTCAGAACCCACCCACTGACACCTTCGACACAGACACCGCTGCCCGAAACTTCAGACAGTGGATCGATGACTGCGCCAACACCCTCGCCCCGCTCTAGAAACCCTCCACCATCCACGCCAGCAAGAAAGCCGCCTGGTTCACCGAAGAACTCCAGACCTCCAAACGCACATTTCGAAAACTGGAGAAGAAATGGCTCCACGACCACACACCAGCCCACAAGGAAGCCATCCGCAGACACCACCACCTCATCAGAACAGCCAAGAGATCATCCTTCAAAGCCCGACTTGATAACAACGCACATGACAGCAAAGAGCTTTTCAACATAGTGAAGGAACTCTCCAACCCCAACACCAACACCAACGACATCCCGCCCTCGCAAGAGCTGTGCGACCCACTGGCCACCTTCTTCCATCGCAAGATCGCCGACATCCACGACAGCCTCAACTCCTCACCCGTCCCGGCCGCAACAGACCACACCCCGAACACCACCTGCACCAATCAACTGACCTCCTGGGCCCACATCAACGATGAAGAGACACGTAAGACCATGAACACCATCCACACAAGATCTCCATCCGACCCCTGCCCACATCACGTCTTCAACACAGAGGATGCAACCATTGCCCCCCAACTACGAAAGATCATCAACATCTCCTTTGATTCCGCAACTTTCCCGGAAAGCTGGAAGCATGCCAAAATCAACGCCCTCCTCAAGAAGCCCAAGGCGGACCTCAAAAACTTCCGGCCCATCTCCCTGCTCCCATTCCCGGCGAAGGTCATCGAGAAAATCGCCAACATACAGCTGACCCGCCACCTCGAGGACAACAACATCCTAGACCCATCCCAGTACGGATTCAGACGCAACCACAGCACCGAGACTGCCCTTATCGCCGCCACAGACGACATCAGGCACCAGCTGGACAATGGCGAAACCTCGGCCCTCATCCTCCTGGACCTATCAGCTGCTTTCGACACGGTCTGCCATCACACACTAAGAACACGCCTCCAAGAAGCCGGAATCCAGAAGATGGCCCTGGACTGGACCACGTCCTTCCTCTCCGGCAGAACGCAGAGAGTCCGCCTCCCACCCTTCCGATCCGAACCCACCAACATCATCTGCGGCGTACCCCAGGGCTCATCCCTCAGCCCAACCCTGTTCAATATCTACATGGCCCCTCTCGCACAAGTGGCCCGCCAGCACAACCTGAACATCATCTCCTACGCCGACGACACCCAGCTCATCCTCTCCCTCACCAAGGACCCGCACACCACCAAAACCAACCTCCATGAGGGAATGAAGGCAGTCGCCGAGTGGATGAGGAGCAGCAGTCTGAAACTGAACTCGGATAAGATGGAGGTCCTCATCCTATGTCCCACCCCCACTGCGTGGGACGACTCCTGGTGGCCGACCACACTGGGAGCAGCCCCAGCACCCACGGACCATGCACGCAACCTGGGATTCATCCTCGACTCCTCCCTCTCCATGTCAAAGCAGGTCAACGCCATCTCCTCCTCCTGCTACAACACCCTCCGCATGCTCCGCAGGATCTACAAGTGGATCCCGACCGAGACAAAAAGAACTGTGACCCAAGCCCTCGTCAGCAGCAGGCTGGACTACGGCAATGCACTCTACGCAGGAATCCTGGTCAAACACCTGCAACGACTTCAACGCATCCAGTACGCCTCAGCCCGACTGATCCTCAACATCCCCCGCCGCAGCCACATCACCCCCCACATAAGAGACCTGAACTGGCTCCCCATCAAATCAACGAGAGGATCACCTTCAAACTCCTCACCCATGCACACAAAGCACACCACAACACCGGATCAGCATACCTGAACGACAGACTCAACTTCTACACCCCCACCCGTCAGCTCCGCTCCGCCAGCCTCGCCCTTGCCGCCGTCCCCCGGATTCAACGAACGACCTCCGGTGGCAGATCTTTCTCCTTCCTTGCCGCCAAGACCTGGAACACCCTCCCCACCCATCTACGGCAGACCCAAGACCTGCTCACCTTCAGAAGGCTCCTCAAAACCTGGCTCTTCGAGCAGTAGCAGCACCCTCCCCCCCAGCACCTTGAGCCACTCGCGGGTAAGTAGCGTGCTTTACAAATTTTCTGATTGATTGATTGATTGACATATACAATCCAGAATGGCGATTTGGAACTTCTATGTGTGCTGCATTGTGCTGCACACATAGAGGTTGAATATCGTCATTTTTTAAATAATTGTTTATGTGCAGGAAGGGACACCTTCCTGTCACCCTTCCGTAGGGCTGCGGGTGACAGGGGATCCAATGCGGAACCCCAAAGGCAACTTCCGAGACGATTTGCGAGCCAGACACTCCGTCTCACACCGGCTGTCCGACGCGTGCATCGTACTAGCTCGGTCGTAAATCGCATCCATTGCATGCCACGGTTAGCTTACGGCCGAGACATACAGAGCGGTTCAGACCCGGAAACGACTCGGTCGGTGAATTTCATGTAGCTCGCATTGTACTTGCTCGCTTGTACAGCTGTACGAGTCGGGTGGAAAACACGCGTACGGTTCGTAGTTTTTCCGGCCGGATCGCGTTCGGTGCCCTTCCGACCCAGATCGGAATCGGCCCCAATGTGTAGCATGAAAGGGGGTCTTCTTTACAAGGTGCCGTTATCGCCGCCTTGTAAATAAGGCGAAGGGTTTATTGACACAGGAACATCACTAAAAGCAACATTACTGTGGCAATAGGGGCTTGTAAATATGCCCCTCTGAGAGAATCTAAAAACAATCTGTCAATTATTCAAATTTAATTCAACTCAGTAAAAATTGTGTTCATGTTTACATTATGACATAGGAATAGCAAAACACTCAGTTAGTGTAGGAGAGTTGGCCTAAAAAATTGTGTTTTGCCTTAGAAAGGAGGTCTGCCATGTTGGTAGTGTCGTGTCATCTAAAATATCCCTCAAAACGGCTCCAGAATAGATAGCAAAAGAAGCATTTTGGGGGGCTTTGGGGCGTAATCTAGAAAGGAGGTCAGCCATGCCAGGAAGTTTGATCTGTAATCACATATGTTATTTTTTAACAGAGAGACCAAAAGTAGAGATCCATCCTCAGTAACAACATCGTTAAAGCCCCCACACACACAAGGAATATGATTACATTGTGTGGCAACCTTTTACAACTTTTTCTGTGCATGGTGGTCACGGGCGGAAAGTTCACTGGTGCCTTCCACAGTTTGGCTGCTACTCTGGCATCATTTACATGAGCGCCAGGTCAGCACAAGGATGGTTTCCATGAAGGGTCCATGGAGGCTTCACCATTGGAAATATTGCAACTTCCCACACTCTAAAAGAGGAGGTCGGGTGAGACATCAGGCATTTTTCGGAGGCACCCCATAACAGCCTCCTGTAAATCAAGCCATATGTTTCTGTGATGGGTGAATTCATTACTCACTTAACCTTAAGTTGACTTTCCCTTTTTGTGTGAAACACTATTGAATATTTTACTGTACCATAAAGTACAACAGCACACCCAAGGAAGTGGTGACCTGCAGACTGCAGCGCAAAATACGGCAAGAGGAAAGCGAGATAATAATACAGCTATACCAGAAACAAATCTAATCAACATACAGCTTCCAGCTTTCCCACCATCCAGAAATTATGCTGGTCTATCTGATGCAGTAAATACCGCACCCAGAGTTGGGAAGATCCAAGGCTCGGCGCTATCATCTAGAAAAAAATTTAAAGGCAGTGGGCCTGAATCATTCCGTATCTTCTATGAAAGTAATATTTACCCCACGGTATCTCTCAAGGGGTACTCAAGATATCTTAAATCGTGGCAATATTTTGAAACTGTTTAATTCTATCGCAGAGCTTAAGGACCTAACAATGGATGATTTAGATTCGGTCGAATTCAAACAAGATCCTAATAATTGCACAACCTGGCATTGCAAAGAGACTGCTCAAAATCTTTTAGAAAATAGTCCTCAATTTGAGAAATGGGGCATCGAGTTGCGGAACTGTAACAACAATCAATAGCCGACTTTATTAATTCCAAATCAAGTGCCATAGGCCCTCTATTTAATCCAGTATTGTCTTCTGGGATCAAAGTTACAAGCTGATTCTCGGGTTCACGAGTCTGTGAGGAGCTTAAGAAAAATCCAGTACCTAGTGATGATTGGGGCTGGCTTCCAAAAATTCTCTCTAAAGGTAAAGATGGGGTGAACAATTGATGCTTAAATAGCTTGACCAATGCAATTAAACCCTTTAATATTTGCTCATGGAATACTCATGGCCTAACAACTCTGCTTGAGACCAAGACACAGCAACGTTTGTAAAGAACTTCGAAATCCTAATGTTTCAGGAAACATGGAACATGTCTAAAGCTCCGCTTATCGGGTATCATGAGTACGCAATCTCTGCATCCCGCTCGTTTGCTTATGGTCACGCAAGAGGTGGACTATCCACCTATGTGTCACTGGCTCTGGATATCAAGCACCACAAAATTGACTTTCAGCCATCATGGCTCCTATGTATTAAAATGGATTTTAAACAACCAATAATATTTTTAAATGTTTATTTAAGTACAAATAGTTCTGTTAGGACATCCCAATTTATTGCACACAGTAGTCAAAATCTTGAACTATCAATATCCAGCGACTATGTTAATCATCTCAGGAGACTTTAACATGTATTTGCTCACTAAATACCAAGCAGACAAACCAAGCAGAGCATTAATGCAGCTCAACAAATATAATCTTACGTTAATACAGGAAGATGTACAAAATAGCACTGAGAACGTTCCAACATTTAAAAAATTTACTGCAACATTCCATTATCAACTATACTATTATTTCAAAGGATCTTGCACTGTCTCTTTGTGACTATCAAGTGATCCCAAGAATAAAAAGTGACCATAACCCACAAATTATGTTGCTGGACTCACTGGTTCATCGTTTGCCTGGGTCAAGGTCTATGGTAACCAGGCTCACGGCTTACAATCTGAAAAGGTTAGTGTGTGATTCATCAAACCAGACGGATATATGGACATTTATAGAACCTGCAATTGCTACAGCGCTAACCGAGAAAAGACAAGGGAAGTCAATGGTTGAAATCTGGCCCTGCTTTTGTGCTTCCCTACTAGATCACTTTCCTTCTACAACAACATCAAGAGCATACCCTACAAGGCCAAAACGATCTGGATGGTATACAACTAGGTTACATCAGCAACAAAGGGAACTTAATAAAGCTACACGGGTCATTCTCAGGCAACCAAATTGTGCCCTAAAAATCTTTGAAATTGTGCAGTTTAAAACGCCTGAGAAGAACATACAAAAATGAAATGAGGAAAGCCAAACATACATATTATGAGGGTATTTGGACCAAGTTGCACTTTGCCAGCAAAACGAAAAATCTGAAAGCATTTTGGGGTGTAATAAATAACCTTGAATATGGTAGTAGAAGAGCAAACAGCGCTAACATTCCTGAACCACGCTGGGCAGCCTTTATCCGCAACTTATATGGGGCCCCTTCAGACACTGCCTTGAGTAATAACAACAACTATCCCAAGTTAAGTCGACTGAGCAATGAAAATAGCAGAAAAATCAGAAATGAGCAACATCATAACGTAACTAAATTGCCAGCTATGAAAACATGGCAAGTACATCAAGTCAAAATGGCAATTAGCAGAATTAGATCAAATGGTGC
Organism: Triturus cristatus; assembly: GCF_964204655.1. Lineage (NCBI taxonomy): Eukaryota > Metazoa > Chordata > Amphibia > Caudata > Salamandridae > Triturus > Triturus cristatus. The sequence continues at coordinate 1,149,549,257 of NC_140583.1, read as the reverse complement.
GCCAGGCCCCAACGGGATCCCAAACTCGGTCTTCAAGGCTAAGACAGATCTTTGGTCAGAAATCCTGATGCCTTTGTTCGATGACGTTGTAAATTCTAAAATTGTTCCTGAATCATGGCAGGGAAGCATAATCCAGCCAATCCATAAATTATAGAATATCCAGCAAATATAGGCTGATTGCACTAACAGATGTGTCGGCTATGGAAAACCCCGCCTCCCGTAGCCCAGGTGATCGAGGCCCTGCCCACCGGAGGGAAGACCGCAGTGGAGAGTGGAATGGCATCCGCTTCAGAACGCGGAGCTGAGATTAGCATGGAATCTCTGAGAGCGTGTCTTTAAAGTTAGCGAAGCGCTAACGAAAAGGAGCAGGGACGAGCAAAGACTGTGAAGAACCCAAGTAGACTGCTGCATATCCTATTCGGGAGAGTTGACTGACTTAAATGCCGCGGAAGGCTGACAACAGCAGAAGGCAGAAGACCAAAAGGCTACAGCTCCTGACTGGTAAGAGCGCGAAATGAACCTTGAAGCCCGGTATTCTTGGCGTACGGAGGTGTTCTGAGGCACAAGCTCGAGCCTAAGCAGCAACCTAAGCAGCAGTGTCCCAGCTAATTGAATAGATTGATGCCGGGAGGGGGTGGACTTTAAAGGAGCTAAGTGCGGTGTATGCAGCACCAGCTGCAGGGGAGCTGCAGAGACAGCAGGGTGGTGAATAAGACTGGTGTTTGCCATTCGATGAATTTGGTGAAGTTGGTGATTTGGTGAAGTTGGTGAAGCTGTGAATTTACAGGCAGTTCGAAAACTTGAGGACACTAAAGGACATTTCAAGCAAGATGGGAAGACATCTGAAGCAAGCTAATGCGGTAGCCAGGGTTGATGCAATGACTGGAATAAAAGCAAAAAAACGCCTAGTGCAAGCTAAGGGGGCTTCATCTGTGGCAAAGGCCTCAGGCGCTACAAACCGTTCGGAGATTAATTCCAGTTCTGAAAGCTCTACAGAAGAGCCGTTTGAGCCACAATCTGAGCAACCGCTAGGGGGTGAGGACCCCATCCCCGTAGCCGATGGCTCCCAGGAGGCTAAGAAGGGACTGACAGGTGAATCCACGCCTGGACGCAACAAGGAAGAGATAAAGAATTACAAGGACTTCCCACTATTCGCCAAAAAGAGCATTCAGCTGCCGGTGACCCAAAGCCAACCATATGTAAGCTCAGCCCCGCCTGCTACACCAGAGGAAGATACAACAATTAACTCTCTTGAAAGGCTGCATATTTCACCACCCCCTGAGGCTCCACCTTTAGCCTTGATACCCTCGGTTACAATCCATCTCGAGGAGGGAAATTCTTCGCCTCGCCTGGATAGCTCACGCGCCATGGTTGAGCAGCATCCATTCCCTGAGCAATCCTCTACTGCAGAAAACATCCCAAAACAACAGTTAGAGAGTGGGCAGCAACTCCAGGAAATAACTGGCGCATCAATTGAGAAGGGCTTGGAATCTTCCAGTCAGATCACTAATAGTTTTCAAGAAAATTCTTCCAGAGCCAACTCTCAAGAGATGGAAATGAAAACATTGCTCAACCTCATACTTGAGGAGATCAGGGAGATGAAAAAGTCCCAGGCACATGAGACAGCCGTTCTCCATCTTAGGCTGGAAAAAATTGAAGAATCAATCTCAGGTATACCCGCAAGGTTCGAAGAGGCAGAGTCTAGGATAGCTCACTTGGAGGACCAGATGAGCTCCACAATCCAGAAAATCAGTGAAGTGACGGCAGACAAGATCGCCCTTGAGAGCAAAATGGAAGAACTGGAAAACCACTCATGCTGCTCGAATCTTCGAATTGTGGGAGTACCGGAGGGGAGTGAGGGTGCCAACACCCTTCGTTGGGTTGAAACATTTATCAAACAAAAAGTGCTTCCGGACTATTCTGGGGATCTAACATTAACTAGGGCCTATCGAGTTCCCGCCCATCCCATCCCTAATTCCAAGTACCCTTGTACCATTTTAATTAACTTTGCTGACTACAGAAATAAAGAGAGCATCTTAATGAAAGCAATTCAGCAGAGACAGTTCACCAGCGACGAGGGTACTAAATGTCGGATTTTTTCAGACATGTCAGCGGGGGCAGCACGTAGACAAAAAAAAATTGTAAAGCTTTAGTTTTTATTTAAAGCTCAGGGGGCGCAGGCATCCATTGCCCAGCAGTCGAAGTTAAGGGTGCTTGTCAAAGGAAAGTTTCATATGCTCTCGCGGGTGGAGGAAGCTCAGGAGCTATTGAGAGAGATCACTGCTTTAAGATGAATATGTTTGGAATTAAAATGAATAATGTTTGATTTTTGTCGCTGAGGCTTTTCCTCTGTGTGGGGGGGGAGGTCACCCAGGGTGCAGGATCAGGGCACCCTATCAACAAGCAGGGAGGGTGAGATGTGGGTAGCAGGGCCAGAGGGGACCACCACATTTCTTGGGAGGGTTCCCGGGATCAGGGGTGGAGGTGGGTGGGGGGTACAGTAGAAGCAGTAGTAAAATGAGCAGTAGCCGGGGCATTTTGGGAATGTTCGTCAGGATTGTTGGTTTTTTGTATATTTTGCTGACACACTGTAAAAATGACAAATAAGTGATGTATAATTTCAGTTAACGTCAATGGGATACTGAACAAACAAAAGTACGGAGCATTAATTAGGTGGTTAGCTTCCTTTTTGCCCCAGATTTTATTTCTCCAGGAAACTCATCTGAAAACCAACTCCCCAAAGTTATTTCTTCCAAGATTGTTCTCTCATGCCTTTTTTGCCTCAGCTGGGTTGGCTAAAAGAGGAGTAGCGGTCTATTACTGTAGAGGTCTCCCTTGGGAATTTGGCCAAATTCAGAGAGATCCCCTGCGAAGGTGGATCTGGATAGAGGCCAAATTGAATGGCACAACATTACATTTTATCAACTACTATAGTCCAACAGTAGACGATATTACAGCCCTACTTAAAATCAACGAGATACTCAGGGGGGCAGCGGGAAAGATAATTTTGGATGGGGACTTTAATTTTATCCAAGATTTAAAGAAAGATACTTCCAACAAAAATAAAAAAGAGCTGAAACCCAAAATTTAAAAAGTCGTAGAGGCATTAAGACAGGAACATCGTTTGATAGACCCCTGGCGCAATTCCAACCCAACCAAATATAAATTTACGTGCTACTCTAATCAATTCCATACGGCTTCCCGTATTGATTTCTTTTTGGTATCACAATCTCTGAGTTATTCAGATATTGAAATAGGGGCAAATCCATTCTCTGATCACTCCCTCATTAAACTCGAAGTGGAGATCGAGGAGTGCAGGAGGACAAGATCCAGGTGGCAGATGGATCGTCTCCTCCTGCAGGACCCTCAATGGGTGGCCGATACAAAAGAATGCATATCAGAATTTTTTTTTTTTTTTTTTTTTTTTAAAAAACCTTTATTCGTGCATCTTAAAAGAACAAATACGGGCCTACAACCGTCAGGCCGGCCACGATACAGTAAAGCACTGATACCCACATTACAGCCCCCGTGCATCAGCGGTCAGGATTAACAACAGGTTATGAGTCACATACTGGAGATATCTTTGAAACCCGGGGAAGGAGAGGTGAAGGTTAATTTTAAGTTTTTTGATAATTTTATCAGAGAAAAAAGTCAATGAAGGATAAGAGCAAAGTAGATTCGAGTCCGCAAGATAGCTTCACCACACGGGCGAGCAGCAACATCAGTAAGAACAATAATGGGAGTAAAATCTCAATCAGTGAGGCGGTGCAGAGATATATCAGGATAGTCACATGAGCAAGTACGCGCCCCTCCAGAGCCGCCCCCACTCGACCCACCCCACACCCGGACCCCGAATCGAAGAAAGTAGAGCACAGAAACATAAAAGAAGAAAGGCCCATAGAACTAATTGAGAACAGAGTATTACCCCCCCTACCCTACACCAATGCGGAGGCTACGGCCTACCCCCCCCCAGCATAGTGCCTGTCGCCCAATGAACCCGAAATATAGAGAAGAGAGAAAGTAGGAACAGAGTAAAGAAGGGAAGAAAACAGAAAAGAAGGTGGGGAGGAGCCCACTGGACACCAGAGCGCCCCGAACCATCAGCCAGTTATGGCCCCCACACACTGAGAGCCCTCTACGCCAAAAAACGGCATGCAAAGATACCATGGCACCACAGTTTAAGCAAGGGATACAAGTCGCGACGAGTGCGCGCAAAACATACATACAGTCCCAGTCCCAGGCCAGCCCGTCCATAAACCATAGCGATAGAAGTCAGTCTAGCCCTGGCCCGATCGCGGGCTTGGGATTAAACCAGCTCCTGCGTGAAGGCCCCGTGTCCCGAGCAGACAAAGACAAGATGGCCGCTTGTGAGAGGATGGTGAAGTAGGATCACGAAATGGCCGCCGACCATCGATTGAGGTCCCTCGTTGCACCACATAAAATCCAAACCTGGCAAGTAAGGTACAGGAGTTCCACAAAAAGGCAGCAGTGGGCCACCGCGGACGGTCCCTCGAAGCCGTTAGGTATCGCTCAGCAGGATAGCCTCGCGGATGCGGTGAGGCAGGGAACAATGAAGCAGGCAGCCATGACCAGGGGGACAAAGTATCCGCCGTTGAGGTGGAGAGCGGTGGACCCTGGGCGCCGGGAGCGCTAGATGAAGGCACCAGTGTAGCACAATCATACACCGCCGCTGCGTCCCCGCAAGAGGACAAAAGCACCGGAGGACCCACGCCCCGTGGATGACAAACAGCGCGCTCACGGCCCGCAGCCGACAGTATGGGGTCAAACCTCTCACTCAGCGCCTGCAGGCCAGCGCACATCTGTAGTTGAAAGTCCCGCAGGACAGCCAGAACGGAGCCGCATGTCAGCGGAAGCTGGGCCCCAACATCGGCAGCAATCCGGGACGGCACTGTGGAGCTGGTGTCCGGAAGAGGGAGGGCGAAGTGGGCAGCGGGCGAGACCGGAGTATCACCCCCCAGCCGCGAGCAGGCACTCAACGCCATGTTTTGCCGCTATACGGTGCAATGGCCAGGGGGAGGGGGTCGTGGCAAGGGGTCAATTCCCCTCAGGTCTACGCCGCAACAGGAAAGGCCGACAGTCGCTTATCTTCTCGCCGGTCCCCCTCGCCGCCGGCTAGGCAATAGGCAAAGGGGGCAGCAGCCCCCCACAGCTCGGTCCTCAGAGCGGGGCAGGAGACTCACCGCACCGGGGCCCACCCCACAGCTCCAGCCCGTCAGGCACAGGGTGCAGAAGGTGTCCGGCCGTCTCTCCCCGGGCTCATCCGGCAACGATCCATGGTGCGAGGCGAGATCGGGACCGCGGGGCTCAGGTTAGCGCTAGCTGGTCCGGTAACTGCGGAGCTTCCAGGAGGCCGGCAAAGGCCGTAAGGGCGCAGGGTTTCAGTGCCGAGGACAAAAGCACCCAGAACTCGGGCATCCGGGCGGGTTGAGACTCCGGGAAAGCAGCAGCGCGGTCAGCGCGTCTTCGCACACGGTGCACCTCGAAAATCGGCGAGGATGGGCATCAGGATAGTAGTCCGAGGCCACGGACCGACGGAGCCGGGCGCTCAAGCGTCTGCTCCGGTCGCCATCTTGGCTCCTCCCCCATATCAGAATTTTTAATGAGAAATGAGAATACGGCAGAATTCTTTTCAGTCTGGGATGGGTTTAAGGCAGCCCTTCGTGGGCAGATTATTGCGTTTTCAGCCACCCAGGCCAAACAAAGGTGAGAAAAGATCACTAAACTCCAGCAGGCAGTGGACAATGCAATGAGTGTGAGAAATACACAGTCTCAGGGGACTGGGGACTTTAGAGTTCAGCTTGAAAGGGCGAAACACAAACTGAAGGAGCTTTTTGCAATTGAAGAGATAACCAGCTCCAGAACATATCAACAGCGAGTGTGTGAGGAGAGCCAAATGGTGGGCAAAATGCTTTGTGGTATAACTAAAACAAAACAGGAAGCAGCCCTGATATCTGAGATTATTAATCCCAAGACTAGAGCCGCTATAAGTGACAAAGAAGGTATAGCCTAAGTTTTTTTAGAGCACTATTCGCAGCTATACGCTACCAGATATGAGGTAGGATTGGATCAAATCTTTAATTATTTCAAGGAGACAAATCTTCCAATTCTTTCAGGGCCGCTAGCTGAACAACTCCAGCTCGATATAGTCAAACTAGAAATTGTAGATGTGGTGAAGTCAATTGCGGGGGCAAAAGCCTGCGGAGCTGATGGGCTCCCAATTGAATTTTATAAAAAATGTCCCCCCGAGCTTCAAGGAGTCTATATTGGTTAGTTTTGTAAAAAAAGGGAAAAATTGTAAGGACGTCAATTCATATAGGCCGATCAGTCTCCTTAATGCAGATTTTAAATTCTTAATGAAAGTCTGGGCTCAACACGTCACTCCCATTGCACAGGCTCTAATTCATAGTGACCAGACCGGGTTTGTTGCGGGGAGGTCAATGTCCTCTAATACTGGGTTTTTAATCCAAGCCCTTGACTACTTGACTAATAACAGAATTCCAACCCTCGTTACGATGGTCGACACTTAAAAGGCGTTCGACCTGATTAACTGGGACGCACTCTTTTTTGGACTGGGAAAATTTGGCATCCCTGTTCAAATTATAAATATGTTGAGAAATATCTATCAAGGTGCTCAAGCCCGGGTCAAAGTAAATGCCGATGTAATAGATACAGTGAATATAAATCGCGGAACCAGACAAGGGTGCCCAATGTCGCTAATATTGTTCATCTTTTTCATCGAGCCTTTGGCCATAAGAATCCGCGGAAACCCCCAAATTAAAGTTCCAATTGAAGGGATGGCCTAATTAAAATTTTTCGCTGACGACATAATTTTGTATTTACGCCCGGATAATCAGAGTTTGGAACAGGTTCTGGAAGAATTTAGTAAATATGAACAAATAGGGGGATACAGAATAGACCAAACTAAAACCGAGATATTAACATTGAATGTTGACTGCAACTTTTTACCCCCGAATTTAAAACCTCAGGCACTAAATGCAGAACCAATCAGATATTTCGGTATCTACGTCTCTAATCAAGTAAAACAATTATTTAACATGAATTAGGTAGCTATGCGGAATAAAATTAAAGCCTTGCTGGACAAGTGGACTCTTCTATCTTTAACTTTAATTGGCCGAGTAGCACTTTTAAAAATGTCTATTCTTCCCCTATTAATATTTCTTTTTACTAATGTACCATTGAAGATTAACTCCAAATATTTTAAAGAATTGGACTCAATGTTTAGGGAACTTGGTTTGAACAGGAAGGCCTCTAGGGTTAAATTGCCCATACTGCAGCTGAAAATAAATCATGGGGGTTTAGCCCTACCTAACGTCCGAACTTATTATGAGGCTGCTATTCTGGATTTCACAGCACGTCTATTGGAACCTAATGGTATGTTAGACACATTTTTTCTTAGAAGGATGATTCGGAAGTGTGGCTCACAAATTCCAGTTTTTTAAAAAACATCTAAACTACCGAAAAAGTCCCGATATAAGACAATTTGCGACTTTTCCGACAGATTGCAATCTTTCTTTAAACAAGCTGACTCCTCAGGATTTACCTTTTTGAAGCTAGAGGAATGTAACATTTTTGGTCTTCAAATTCATTCTAGCTGGCTTAAAAGATGGAAGGACTGTGGTCTCAAGGAATTGGGCCACTTTTTAATTTCTAAGAAAGTAATCTCTTGGCAAAAGGTTCAAAATCAAAATAAGCCCGGGTTTTTAGAGTACTTGCAGATTGTAAATTTTATAAATAAATATAATTTACTGTTAAGTGGTGTGTCAACTAATCAGGTTAATGCTTTATATAAAGCAAAACAAAAGGGGGTGGGAAATTGGTACTCGCTCTTGAGAAAATGCAAGGCGCTTTCCTTGGTTGAAGAATTTTTGGGGAAAGTAACCCGGGAAACTAATTGCTCCTTCTCTCATCAGGAATGGCAGTCAATAGCCCAGGTAGGAAGCAAGGCCCTAAGAACCGCCAATTTCAAAAGGATGGCCTTTTTGTCTCAGTGGCTGGCTTACTACACTCCGAAAGCTCTAAATAAGCATTATTAGGAAGTGGATAATAAATGTTTTCGATGCCAGGCTCAAGGCGAGGGAGATTGGCTCCACATATTTTTTACGTGTCCTAAGCTTGAAGTTTTTTGGTGTAAGATCTTTTCATCAATAAGCCATGCAATTACAAAGAAGCTTGACCCCGAGGCAGAGGTAGTCCTTTTTCGCATCTCTAAAGTGAGGCCGGATTTGACCAAAGCTGAAGAGACGTATATTGCGATCTGTTCTTTAGTAGCTCGTCCTTTAATTCTCCAAAATTGGAGAAATGAAGAGGTACCATCCCACTCCAAATGGCTAAATAAAATACAAAGGACAAGGAGGTTTGAAGAAGCCTATGCCAAAAGGGTCGGTGCAATAAAAAAGTTTACAACTGTTTGGAGGTTTTTTGATAACTGGGAAACAATGAGAGAAACTTAACACTTTAGCACATTGCACTTTATGTTTCTGTATCTAGGCACAATTACACTTTAAGGTCGCAGTTTTTAGCATGGCAATAAGGTTTTCACCACTCGTTTAGAGATCTATTTGGCGGTTTGTTCGCTAAACACTCTAATCAAGGGTAGAAGCGAACAGGTCTCTAATTAGTGGTGACCTTGAGTTAACGTAATATTGAAAAGAATGTTTGTAACCATGCTCTTCAGTTACTTTTTTTGCACTTTTGTTTGCACTCTAGCACTTTAGAAAAAATCCAAGTAGTTAGAGTATGTGGTATTTTTAAATCATTGTATGGTACAGTCAGATTCCAGTTTTCCTTTTAAGTACTTTGATGAATAGGTAAGCTTTTTATCTATATAGGTTCCATTTGACAAATGAATTAGAATGTGTTTTATTGTAAATTGTTGATTTTTTTATTTCCTGACGATCAAAATATAGTATAATGTTTGTGTTGTTCTCCTGCTCTGCTCAGCAAAAATAAAAAATAAAAATAAATTTTAAAAAAACATGGCAAGTAAATCAAGTCAAAATGGCAATTAGCAGAATTAGATCAAATGGTGTGCCAGGCCCCAACGGGATCCCGAACTCCTTCTTCAAGGCTAAGACAGCTCTTTGGTCAGAAATCCTGATGCCTTTGTTTGATGACGTTGTAAATTCTAAAATGGTTCCTGAATCATGGCAGGGAAGCATAATCCAGCCAATCCTTAAAAGTGGCCCATTAGAATATCCAGCAAATATAGGCTGATTGCGCTAACAGATGTGGAGGTAAAATTCTTCTCAGGTTGTCTGCTCAACGATTTGGAAGAATGGGCTGCTAAAGAAGAAATTATTCCAATATTCCAAACGGGGTTTTGAGGGGGCGAGTCAACGATTACAAACCTGACCTTAATGACTTTATTGGCTGAAAGAGCAAAGTACAAAAGGCAAAATTTATATATTTGTTTTGTCGATCTTAAATCCGCTTTTGATTCTGTGCCCCGCAATTTACTTTGGGTCAAGTTATCTGCATGGGGCATTCCAAACCAACTGCTAGACATGATTATATTGCTATATTCGAACATGTGGGTCCAGGTTAAGGTGGGGGATGGTAGGTGGTCTTGTCTTTTTAATCTTTTTATGGCCGATTTAAAGTCACATCTTAAAAATGTTAATGCTTATTCGCCCAACCTTGCAGGACAAAATATAAAATATCTACAGTACGCAGATAATACCATACTGTTAAGTCATACTGCTATAGGTTTACGAAGATTAATAGATTAATTTAATAACTATATATCAGCTAATGGTTTGCTGATGAACACCAAAAAAACTAAAATAATGACGATTGGTTCGACCAAATCAGACATGAGAGTATTGTATATTAATGGGTTAAAGATTGAAACTGTAAAATTTTGTAAGTATTTAGGTATTACATTTGACGACAGACTGACTTTTAAACAGCACTATCTTAACTTGAAAGTGAAAGCGACGGGGCTGTCTTTTGCTTTTAGTAAGCTGAGAGACATGTTGGCATGTCCAAACCTCAAGCATTTACTTAAGGTTATGAAAGCGAAGTTGATTCCCTCTCTGTCCTATGGGTCAGTGATTTTTCAAGGGAAAGACTCAAAACTTCTCGACAATCTACAGATGAAAGTTTTTAAATCGGTCTTCGGGGTTCCAAAGAACATCGGGCATGCCAATGTCAGATTGGAATTTGGTTTGAAAAGACAGACTTTAATGAGACAATCTGCATTTTAAAAATCTTTATATTCCTTCTTTTGTTCAGACCCGGGTACACTGATGAACCATTGCTGGAAAGGAAATAATGGGGTATGAGCACGCTAAGGGGTGGAGATTTTATTTAACAGACAGCCTAAATAATTTTAAGTCTCAGCCCTTTGAAGATGTAGCTAGAAACAAAGCTGTCTTCAGACAGACACTAAACCAATCAGCCAATTTCTTAACAACTTTATTGGATGAGGATGAGTTTGCTCAAAAATGCCATGCATGGCCGGTTATTAATTCATTCACCAAATTGGAGCCACAATCTTATCTTATTTCCCATTTAAAACCATTTACAAGAGACAAATGTTTGCGGCTACGATTTGGGAGATATCCCACAAAGGATGGATCCCCCCATGGGAGCAAAACTGGCCCACAAACAGTTGTAGGTTATGTGGTTATCATAACAAAAAAACTATTGCATATTGTATCCATTTGTCCTCAACTGTTAGAAGAGAGGAAAGCCCTATTAAAATCCATCCTTATAGAAAACGGGGTCAGGACATGTCGCCAAGCAATTACAACTTGTCTCTTTGGGAAATCGGCTCATTTGATTACACAGTTTGTAAAGTTTATTCTTATTGCAGAATAAAAGTTAACCTTAGAGTGTGCCACTTAATGTTAGTGGTTTATGATAACCAATAATCAGTCTGTTCAATGATGCTGTCCCAAAAATGTTATTGTAAACTATACCTCCATACTATAAAGAAAGTTGATTGATGTAAGAAAGGCTTCTTTGAAAGGAACTGCTCAGTGGCACTTTATCCATGGCACTTTAATTATGGTATTTTAACTTTTGAATTTAAAAAGGGGTAGTACAAGCAATTCTTAGAAGACTTTAAGAAAGGTTCCTTTGAAAGGAATTGCACAACAGCACTTTATCTAGGGCACTTTAATTATGACATTTGTAACTTTGGATTTTAAAAAAGTGGTAGTGTAGGCAATTCTTATAAATTATCTTAGAATATTTTATTATTACTTTTATATATAATGTAGCGTCATCTTTGTGAATCGTATGAATCATCTGATTTCTAATACTAGAAATAGAACGTCATCCTTGAAAAGGTTGGCACTCTTGTTATGTTTACATATAAAGGCACTTTAGCAATGGGACTTTAAATTGGGACTTAATAAAAAAAAAAGAGAAACTTCATTTCAGTAACAATGGTTCTATGGAAGATTTAATCAATCCCCAAAATGCTGCTATGGTGTAATTTCTGAATTGAAATATAATGTGTCTTCAATATTATTTTACTCTTTAAAATGTACTGCTGTGTCCATGCACAATTTAATGTATTTTATACTTCCTGTTTGTAATGATTTTTATTAATCAACAATAAAATATTTACTTTGATGGGTGAATTAATTTCTCACTTAACCTTGAGTTGACTTCCCTTTTTGTGAAACACTATTGAATATTTTACTGTACCATAAAATGAATCCCCTTTGAAACAAAGCAGCATGAAGTTTTGCCTCCACTGCCGCCTCTGCTCTGCAATGATTTGCTGCTTTGTTAAAATGTAGGCAGAAAGAAATCCTATGAGCAATCATATAAAGTCTTCTTTGGCGCAGAGACAGGCTCTGCATCCCTGGCTGGTTCCCTACATGCATCCTCCTAACTCCCCTGGATTTGAGGGGTGTTTAATGTCATTCACCTCATTTGTGGCATACCTTCTGCACATGTCTCAGAGTTGCATGCTTATATGCTTCACCACATATTCTGAAATTGGAACATGCATCCCAGTGACGCCCATTGGCTGATTCGCACAAGGTTTTCCCAGGCCGGCTCCAGGATTTTTTCTCTGGGTGGGCCATGAAGGTGAATGGGTACCGGCAAGTATTTGAGATATTTTAGATATATTTCACACACATATATATATATGTATTGCACGGGAAACGTGAAATGTGGAAAATATTTCACGGGTACCTGTGAAATATGGATTTTATCATCATCATGGCATTCCCCAAACCACTTGGCAAAGCTTTAACACTGTCAGTGTGACTAGATGAAAGTGGCATGGAGGACCAAATTAAACACATCTAAATTATGCAGCAAAAATGGTAGTTATGCGGCATTTGACCCTGTATTATTTTCATCCATCTCAGAAACAACGTTTTGGTGAACTCTGCAAATTTCGCACATTTTGTCAAATCCAACAAATCCATAAATATGTGGTAAATGCTGCAGCCAAAGGATTGCCTAAATCCACTGACCATCACCATTGATGTTTCTGTCAGTTTTTTATTAACCATGTATTCAAGAAATGGAAACAAACCCTAAACATTTTAATTCCCTTCAGTGTCAAACCGTATGCCCCAATTGTGATCAAGAGATATGAACTCTCTCAAATCATATGCGATTGCACTGGAAGCTCGAAAGCTGTTGTAGTTTAGAACATTTATGGTAAGTGGAGAATTAAGCAAACTTGATTTAAGAACAAAAAACGTCCGACATTACTGTTGTGGGTGGAAATGCAGAACAAGTTATTGCGAACAGTATTTTGACACTATTGTATCAAAATATTGACTAAAATTATATATGTATCAGTAGGTACTATATCGTCGAGTATTGATTGTTCTTGTCAGGGCTGGACTGGAAACCAACATATTCTCTGCAAAAATGTTCAACCTGACCTCGCAGTGCAGGCATCACGAATACACTGAGACCGTGGTTGAAAGTTGTCAGTCTCCCTCTCTCTGGGGGGCATATGTACAAGCCCCTATCACCACGGGATCATCACTTTTTGTGACTTTCCTGTGGCGATAGGGGCCTTGCCTTATGTACAAGGCAGCGTTAAGCCACTTAACGTGGCTTAACGCTACTTTGTACATAAAGCGCTCTTTCACACTATGTTTAGTGTGAAAGGGGCATGCAGTGGGTGTTGTGGTGGGCGTTCCACCACAACACCCATTGTATTTGACGCTGCCCCCTATGTACAAGGGTGGCGTACATAGGAGGCAGCGCCAAAATTAAGACGGGGAAAACCCTGGTCTTATGTTGGCGAAACGAGGTGAAATGCATTATTTCTCCTCGTTTTTGTTTTTTCCATGTGTACTGCCTTGTGCAGAAAAAAGCAAAATGCCATGGTTTGTATATGTACAGGAAGGTGTCCCTTCTTGTACATAAACAACCTTTTTAAAAAATGCCATTTTGTAACTTTCATGTGTGCCGCATGAAGTACACACATGAAAGTTACAAAATGGCATTTTAGGATTGTTCATGTGCAGGAAGAGACACCTTCCTACTTATGAACAATCCTCCCTGGCACGCAGACACCCTTGCACTCTGGTGCGAGGGTGCCTGTGTTGGCGCTAAGTTGTTAAACACAGGGGGAAACACAATGCCCACATTCTTGTAAATATGGTGCAGCCTTGCGTTTCCGAAGTGGCGGATCATGTTGTTAAGCCTAGGAGGCTAACAACACGCTCCACCACTTCTTATTGTACATATCCCCCTGAAAGTGCTACTCCAACCTGCAGCCCATTGGGAAAATACCGGAGTGCCAGAATGGCCAATCCAACCGTGGTGCTTGGCTCGGAGAAGTCAAAAATAGCGTGTGTTCAATAATATATATTTTTGGTACTGTCTTGGATGTGGGGGTTTCAAAAGTGCCTGAGATATTTCATTGAGGGAGGCAGTTCCCAAACGCCCATGATTTCAGTTCAGTTTTAATACTTTATTTCGTTAGCAGACCATAAAATTCACAAGTCGGTAACACATGTTTTCATTCTCAAGCACCCAGTAACACAAAGTAAAACCTAAATAAAACAAATGGTCCTCGTTCACTGAAACCTTACAGAATCTCTTCAGACCGTCTACCTTCCGAGTCGCCTTCACTTCCTGTGTTTATCTTATTCTTCGACTTTCGGTAGCATCGATTTGCCTGCTTCGGGGCATATTATCAAGCACGGCGTTAAAATTATCGCTGCTTTATCAGAACCAGCGATAATGGGCTTGATAATATGCCTTAGAGAATTCCAATAGAAACCCATGTTGACACCAGAACATGGGCTTCTATGGGAATTCTTAAGGGCATATTATCAAGCCCATTATCGCCGCTTTAGCGGCAGTTTTCTGCTGCCAAAGCGGCGATAATTTTAACGCCGTTTCTTGATAATATGCCCCCAAGTTACTTATGCCCTACCTTTTATCATGACCTCCTCAAACCACCCTTGCAATGCTTGCTTCCTACTTCAAGAATGATTTGTCCTCACTTTTTACTCCTCTCCTGGAACTTAGCCCTTTGTTTCTCATTCCTGAACTACCCTAACGGATGTTTGCTCTGTTAAATGGTTGCACAGGTCAAATTGTTTTTCTTCCGCCTAGCTCAGTGTAAGTTGAAGTATATCTTCTCTTGTTGCATAGGAAATTCGGCTACCTCAGGGTTGAGCGTGAATGTATAAAAAATAAACAAATAAATATGCAAATGTGTTCAGGGGTCGGAGTGACAATTTTATTAAGCCATTATGTGCAATCTTTGTGATTCTCTTTTTAAAATTATTTAGAACTTACTGCATGTGGTTTATAAATATACTTTTTTGTACATAGCTGTTTGCAGACATTAGAAGTGGAACAGACAAACTGGAGTGAGATGTGGCTGAGGATAAAAAGGTTAGCATTGTACACAGGTGGGACAGAAAGGGCGAGTGTAGAAATCAAGGGGCAAATGTATCAAACTTTCGTGCAGTGAAGCACAGTAAGCCAACACACTGTATGAAAGGGCAGGAATGTGCCGTATTTAACATTATACACACATTCCTGTCCTTTCCGTGCACTGGCTCTCTTTTGGGTGCTAAGCGCTGACGCAAGCACCCTTACGCCACGCAGGCACCCTTACCCCGTGACGCAAGGGCGACTGCAATGTAGGCAGGATTTTTTCTGAGCAGAAAAACAATCATCAGAGGCATATACCTGTTTCCAGCGACAGCCCGTATAGGGCGTGTTACCGGGGCGGTGACGTGGGGCAGAGGAGGGGCAGGGTGGGAGGGGTTGCAAAATGCGGCATACGGCCAATTGCAGGTAAGTTATGAAAAAAAAAAAAAAGAATTTCGTTGCGCGTGCAGCATCGCCAAATGCGATGCAGCGCGCGCAACAAAATTTGTTTTCTTTATTTTTTTCGGAACTTACCTGCAATCGGTCGTATGCCGCATTTTGCAACCCCCCCACCCTGCCCCTCCTGTGCCCCACATCACCGCCCCGGTAACACGCCCTATACGGGCCGTCGCTGCCTGTTTCTAAGAATGCTCAGAATGCAGCAAGCTTAGAAAAATGAATAATGAAGAGAAATAAAGATATTTCTCCTCATTGTGCCTCTCCTTGGGAGGTGTAGCATTTTGACGCATTCCCAGTTTTACCAGTTTGGGTAAATCACAGAATGTGCCCAAATCCATGGGTGGGTGTGTGGGAACACCCACGCTCCACCGATGGAAGCCTCACTGGGGCAGAGTAATGCAATGGAACAATTTGCGCTCCGGTGCGTTACTATAGATTTATCAAGCCACACAGGGCTATACAAGGTGGCATTGCGTGGCTTCATAAATCTTACTTTAGTGTTTGTCACCTTTGTGCCCCTTTTGTGAGGCGCAAGGGCGACGCAACACATTGATAAATATGCCTGTAAGAGTAGAGGAACTGCAGAAAAGAAATCTTGATAACATACATTTTGTGAGAGAAAAAAACACGTTTATAGCATCTAGAGATAAATTGTATATATTGCACTGGCGCCATCCAATTTTGCAGTGGTGACGGCTAATTTTGCAGGCACCAGTGTTGAGCTAGCAATTGCACGGATCGGCCTCTACAAACTGCACATTTGCCAGAGAAACGGTTTAATCACGGGCCATCAGTGAAAATGTAATTGAAAAATCCACAGGTATTGTTTTGCACACAAACAAATGCAAATTGATCAATAAACTACAGATCATGAAATCTGCCATCCACAGTTCTCTGGCCACTAAATCTGTTTATTTTCTGTATGTGGCTAGGATTATTTGCCATCTTCTTCGGCGAGACTGAGAAAATACATGGATATGATGAGCACAGGGAAGGAGGTGCATCATTAGAGCAAATTGATTGTTCCCAGAGCCGTGATATTGTCAGTATGAACCGCACATTCATCACTGCTTGGATTCAGCCTTGAAACTGAACGCCTATCTTTTCCAGATGAAGCCGGTTCCATTATTTCTTATGGTTCTCGTAGCGTCCCAAGCTCCTTAGCATGCCTCGGATACAGGGCATCGATTTTGTTTTTGCAGAATAGTGGGGATACTGTCTGCATGCCTATGGAGATGACCTTTTTGGTATTCTATTATTTCAGTAGTAAACTGCATTTTCATAGCAGTGTGCGGCGTCAAGGGACAGAAACCAGCCCAAGCTCTGAAGGCAGCGTGCATCAAAATGCTGTGTATATAACCCTCCATGCGGGTGCATTTGTCTAATAAACTCCTGTGTATTGCAGAGGAAAGTATTTTCTGTACAGTAAACTGTGCAATTTCAAAAAGGGCTTTAAATGGGCAAAGACTGATTATAACACTTTCTAATTAGCACATACACAGGTAGAGGTTGGGAATCTTACCGATGTAAAACATTACTTACAATACATTTTTTTCCAATTCATTACATTGTACTTTTTATTGACCCAGTAAATGCAGGGAGAGGCATCCCTAGTACTTTCCTTTAATGGAATTTGTTATCCAATTGAGAAGGCATTGGTGTTTATTTAACTTGTAAAAAGGAAGATGTTTGACACTAGGGCCCAATTCAATTTAGATGGACATAGGTGCGGGGACTCCATATGGAACAAGCATTGGCATAGCCAATAGGTCTCGCCTTTGGGACCTTATAAGTGTTTAGCCATGCAACAGTTGCATAACTAAACACTTATAAGGTCCCAAAAGCAAGACCTATTGGCTATGTCAATGCTTGTTTTAACTGCTGCACTCTATTGAAGCCTCACGGAGAACATCAAAGCGGGCGTGGGGCCGTGAAAGTGAAAGTAATAGCGGCAATAGCGGTAAAGCCACGACGTGCGCGCCCTCGCACTTGCACTGTAGGTCTAGGCTGGCCTGGTAGCACTTTTTGGAGCCCTCACAAAATGTCTCGCCAGACAAGCGCATGCGCTGGGTCAGGCGAGACCTAAAAATGAGCATATCCCTAAACCTACATCTGGCTAGCATGATTTTTTGAGCCTGCAAAGGGCAATAAAATGCGCATCCAGTTTTCTCTGGCAAATAGCTGCCTAGGAGGTCCGCGGTGGCCAGCTTCGCTTCACTAAATTAACTATAACTCGGCCCTCTACCATGCGTGCTCTTCTCATGAATGATGTCCTTTGAGATGTCATGAGTGTTGAAATGAATGCTATGATTTAACATGCTGTGAGGGTATAAACACAGCATGAGGAAGCTGTGAGTTATAGTTAATTTAGTCTGGCTAGCAAGTTGACAACACTGTGTACGGAGGTGCACAAGTTAAAGTAAGTTTTGCTGAGAGCACAAATTATAACTTTTAACCCCTTCCCTGCTCATGACGGAACCACTCCGTCATGAGCCACGGGTGCCGTGTGCTCATGACGGAGTGGTTCCGTCATGCTGCGGCCGTTGGCGGCCGCTCCGCCCACACGGTGCTAATTCCCCGCCTGGGCGGGCGATTAGCGCCGTGGGCAGAGTCATGACGGAACCACTCCGTCATGAGCACAGCTCAACCGTGACTCATGATGGAGTGGTTCCGTCATGAGCACGGCGCCACTGTAGTGCCCCCAAACCCCCCCCCCCCCCAGTGCTGCGGCGGAATTCCTGCCGCAGCCAAGGGGTTAAGATTAGTTATTGCTAGAAAAACACAATGTATTATTGGCATACAAAACCTAATCAAACTACACAAACCTTAAACACTGAAAAGTTATAACTTAACCCCTTCAGTGCCACGCCCTTTCCCCGCCCTGTGCCGGGCGTTACATTAGCGGGCGGGGTTCATGACGAGATAGTCTCGTCATGGGCACAGCGCAACCGTGCTCCATGACGAGACTATCTCGTCATGGGCACTGAAGAGGTTAATAAAATGAAAAAGAATGTAAACAATTAAAACATTGTCTGGAATATATTCATATTGTGGGAAGCAGCGATAGCTTTCGTGCATCATTTGGATATTTTACATACCAGTTAAGAAACAAGTATCAAAATATTTCAACACTGTTTCCTTAATGCATCTTCTGAGGTTTGAGCCGGGAGATTGCAGGCTGTTACTCGCGCTATTACATTTGCACTTTCTTTGCTGCTAATTGAGGTACTGTTGCTGCTGTTTTTAAACCACTGTTTTTATAAAGGTTGTGTTTTAATTTTGGGGCAGGGACGCTCTAATTTTCTTAATTCTTCGTCAGTTTTACCTGATTCTCCAGCGTCAGGTGACTCCAGGAGACTTTCATTGCAGGGGCAGGGGCCGCCATTTTGAGGGGGATTGCGGTCAGCGGTCCAGTTCTTCTGGCCCTGACGTTATTTAGGGTCACATGGCATGAGCATGCAGCGCTGCACCTCCTGAGGATTGAGCCGGGAGATTGCAGGCTGTTACTCGCGCTAATACATTTGCACTTTCTTTGCTGCTAATTTAGGTACTGTTGCTGCTGTTTTTAAACCACTGTTTTTATAAAGGTTGTGTTTTAATTTTGGGGCAGGGATACTCTAATTTTCTTAATTCTTCGTCAGTTTTACCTGATTCTCCAGCATCAGGTGATTCATGGAGACTTTCATTGCGGGGGCAGGGGCCGCCATTTTGAGGGGGATTGCTGTCAGTGGTCCAGTTCTTCTGGCCCTGATGTTATTTAGGGTCACATGGCGCGAGCGCGCAGCGCTGCACCTCCTGAGGTTTGAGCCGGGAGATTGCAGGCTGTTACTCGCGCTATTACATTTGCACCTTCTTTGCTGCTAATTGAGGTACTGTTGCTGCTGTTTTTAAACCACTGTTTTTATAAAGGTTGTGTTTTAATTTTGGGGCAGGGACGCTCTAATTTTCTTAATTCTTCGCCAGTTTTACCTGATTCTGCAGCGTCAGGACTCAGGTGATTCCTGGAGGCTTTCATTGCGGGGGCAGGGGCCGCTATTTTGAGGGGGATTGCGGTCAGCGGTCCAGTTCTTCTGGCCCTGACGGTATTTAGGGTCACATGGCGCGAGCGCGCCGCGGGCGCGCCTAAGGCAAGCCCGTCTGCGCCCGTCTGCGCCCGTCCGCGCTCGGATTGCGCTCTGCGCCAAAACCCCTGGTCGAGTAACCATAGGTAAGCCACCTTCCCTTATCTATTCTAGCGAGCAGTTATTGGCTCTAAATAGGTGCAAAAGGACTCCTGGTTGTGTTTGCCATGTGCCTGGCACAGAGGCGGGACCCATAATGAGGTCCTGTTCGGTATGTCAAACAACCTTGCCAGGTTTGGGATTTTCAAATCTATCTGGAGAGAGTTTGAAGAAGGGTCCAAATAAAAAGAAGGCAGATTCTGTGTTTAATTGTTTATTGGTGAATGCACGCTCCTTAGTGAAACATAGTGTTGAGTGTGCATCCCTAATAGAGGATGGTAATATTAAATTAGCCTTTATAACAGAAACATGGACAGATGAGGCGTCTGGCCCTGATCTAGTGAAAGCGACACCCCTTGGATTTATATGCCATACGGCAAATATATCTTCTAAAAAAGGAGGAGGATTGGCAGTAATTTATCATAGCTCTATCAAAGCTACTTTTGATATAATTCTTAACACCGCCTATGAAGCACTGTCCTTCTCTCTCAGCCTTTCTCATCATCACATGTTTAGGGGTATCCTAGTGTATAGACCTCCGGGTCCTAGGAACCCGTTTTTAGCTGAGGTGGGTACGTTCTTGGAGGTGGGCATGAGCTTTGACTCGCACACAATATTGGGAGATTTTAATTTTCACGTGGAGGCAGAAGCTGATAAAGACACGGCAAACCTCTTAGACTTAATGAGTAGTGTTGAGCTAAAACAACTAGTGAAGGGACCCACTCATTTGGCAGGGCACACATTGGATGGGATCTTTTAGAATTCCCCATACCTTTCGGTTACAGATGTGCTTCCTTTATCATGGTCGGATCATGCGGC
Organism: Triturus cristatus; assembly: GCF_964204655.1. NCBI lineage: Eukaryota > Metazoa > Chordata > Amphibia > Caudata > Salamandridae > Triturus > Triturus cristatus. The sequence goes on along the minus strand of NC_140583.1, from coordinate 1,149,528,894 downwards.
CATTATGTTCGCACTGACCATTCAGGAAGGCCAGGGTAGGGACTCTTCCTCTAGTAAAAACAAGGAAATTAGAGCCTGGAACAAGGTAGGAGGGAAAGATCTAACTGAGCTGCCACTTTCAACGCAGGGAACTTTGCCCCCAGAGGTGGAGGAAGCTTCCGCCGTGTACACAGCATGGGTAGAGGACGTCTGCTACATTTTAGCCCCTAAGAAAGTAATTATTCCCAAGAGGACACAGCCCACGGCCCCTTGGTATTCTCAGGAACTAAGGGCACAAAAACTGAAATGTAAACAGTTGGAACGGTCCTGGAGGAAGGAGTATCATCCAGCTGAAAGAGCAATATATAAACAAGGCCTCCTATGTTATAAACAGATGCTATTCGAAACTAAACGTGAGTTCTTTGCCGGACAGATTAAACTAGCCAGTAACTCTCCAAAGGAATTATTTAAAGTAGTTACTAGGCTGGCACATCCTCAGCCTGCAACCATTATAACCAGCCAGGAATTTTGCGAAGAAATTGCTACTTTTTTTCAGGCTAAAGTGGAAGCTATTTTCAGCACTTTTAAGGACCCTGTTGGCAGCGTATCAGGAGATTTAATACATGGTAATAAGGCAGCGCCAGTGTTAAAGCCTAGCATGGATAGTTTCTCATCATTATCCTACTTAGACACGCTCAAGCTTCTATTATCTGCCAAATCAGGCTCACCCTATGACCCGTGCCCAGTAGCAATAGCAAAATTGGCCTCTGAACCTATAGCCTTGACACTTACGTCTCTCATCAACGCTATGTTTTCTGAAGGGCTTTTTCCTAAATTATGGAAATTTGCATCGGTTTTGCCGCTCCTAAAAAAACCTAGTTTGGATATTAAAGACCCAAGCAGTGTTCGCCCCATTGCACGACTCCCTTTGCCCTCCAAACTGGTGGAGAAATACATGAACACTAAATTGAGCTCTTATTTATGTGAAGCCAAGGTTTTGGACCCCACCCAATTTGGGTTTAGGGAAGGGCACAGTACCGAAACTGCCCTTCTTAAATCCACTGAAGAGATCAGGAGAGTGCTGGATCAGGGAGGAAAGGCGGTGTTGATCCTGCTTGATCTCTCCGCTGCCTTCGATACAGTCCACCATGGAGTATTGTTGGACCGTTTGTTGGCTTGCGGTGTGAGGGATAGAGCCTGGACTTTCCTCATATCTTTCCTCTCGGATAGATGCCAGACAGTCTCTTTGGGTGAGTTTGCTTCCAAGCCTTTTTCGCTTCCATGTGGGGTTCCTCATGGGTCTTCCCTGAGCCCTACGCTCTTTAATGTTTACGTATCCTCTTTGGCTCCTTTAATTGAGTCTTTCGGCTTTTGCTTAACATCTTATGCCGATGATACTCAAATCGTGGTCTCTCTTCATCCAGGGCAGGAGAAGGCATCGGGCGAGAGGCTCCATAATTGTATGGGAGCAATGGGAGGCTGGATGTCGCAAAATTGCTTAAAGCTGGTAAAACATAGGTAATCCTGTTTGGGAATAATGTTAATCTCTGGACCCCTGGTTGGTGGCCAAAGGCTATGGGGACTCTTCCAGTACCCTCCAGGAAAGTTAAGAACCTGGGTGTGGTACTGGATGAACATCTTGACATGCGTGATCAGGGCAATGCCGTGGTCTCTGCTACCTCCTATATTCTCAGGACCACAAGGAAAATCTTACCTCTTTTACCGGCAGACTGTAAGCGTACAGTGGTAACGGCCTTGATTATGTCAAGACTAGACTACTGTAACAGTCTTTATTTAAATATGCAGGAGCGCAGCGTACAAAAACTCCAGATGCTCCAGAATTCAATCTCGAGCTCAATAAAAAAACTTCACTGGCTGCCAGTAAAAAAGCGAATCCTCTTTAAATCCCTTTGCTTAGTCTTCCGAGCTCTCCAGGACACAGGCCCACTTCATCTGAAACAACAATTTCAGTGGTGTGTGCCCGGAAGATCTTTACGTTCGCTAGGAGCTAAATTATCTGTAGTACCGACCATAAGGTAAGCCAGATGGGGAGGCAGAAGCTTCTCCGCTGTGGCAGCCAAGGCCTGGAACGAGCTTCCTTTCAGTTTGAGAAACTCTAAGGACTTATTGGCAATTAGGAAATTGCTCAAAACATGGCTGTTTTAATTTCTCCTTGCCGGAACCGTTAGTTAGGAGGACTGTAGCAAGCGCCAGGACACCTTAGGGTAACATAACATAACATTCATGAGTGTCAGACAAAAATAACATGATTAAAATCCTGAATTCCTTTTGCGCATAATTTGCAAGGGCAGTCATGATAAGCGTACCATGTTCTTGCCTCAGTTGAGAGCTTTGTCAGCGTAAATTATGCTCTAGTGCTAATTCACTGTAGGGTTAAATTTTTTTGACCAATGCAAAGTCTGTTATGCTATGTTATGTGTATTTATAAAGCACACTGTCACTCACATGGGTATTCTAGCTTTGAGAAGCTGAGTGTGCATAGTCATGTCTGGGGCAGGTAGATCAGTGAAAAGCCAGGCCTTCAGCTTCTTGTGGTATTCAAGAAGAGAGATGAAGGGTTTGATGTGAAGTGAGGGTTCATTCCAAACTTTAGGAGCGATTAACAAGAACTGCCATGTCTGGGGCAGGTAGATCAGTGAAAAGCCAGGCCTTCAGCTTCTTATACAGATTGAAATGAATGGTTCCTTTTCTTAATCAAGTGTCACTAGTTTGTAGAAATGGGGGTCTCTAGTTGGCAATGGTTTGCTCCTTTGTCCAAATAGGGGCCCTTCCTTCTAGTCAGGATAAGGGGATACACTCCTAAAATAACACCTGCTAACCCCCTCGGTAGCTTGGCATGAGCAGTCCGGCTTATCTCAGAGGCAGTGTGTAAAGCATTTGCACATAACCAACAGTAATACAGTGAACATGCTACAAAAGGAAACCACACCAGTTTTAGAAAAACAACAAATATTTACCTGAGCAAACAAGACCAAAACGATAAAAGACCAACATACAGCAATCAAAAATAGGCACTTTGCAAGTGTGACTTAAAAATGCAGTTCCTTGAAGCTGGTAGCTCAGTTCAGAGCTACCACGTTGCTGAAAACAACAGAATCCAACAGCTCCATCCGACCGCGTTGGTGCAGACCGGCGTTATTCCAGCAGAATTGTAAACAGTACCTATGGTTCCAGTTGACTGTGTCGGTGTGGGCCGGTCGTGGCAACCTTCGCGGTTGCATTGTGAAGCATGGGAAAGAGACCAGGACTGTGGTGTGGAGTGAGGCAGTGCTCGTTGCGGTGCGGACAGGTCATGGTGCAAGCAACAGTTCCGGTTGATGGGAGCTGGCTTCGGTCGGCCCAGACTGTGGCGCGGGATGGGGCGGTGCATCGGGTGACTTACGAGCGGTGCCCCCAAACCACTGTGCGGTCATGGGGGTCAAGGTCAGCAGGCAGCGGCATCACCTGTGAGACCAGGTTGGCGGAGACAAGCCAGGCGTTGCAGAGTGCGGTGCCCACAGATTGCGGTGCAAGCAGCAGCTCGGTGGCAGCGGCAATCATCATCATTGGTAAGACCAGGGTTGTGGCATGAAGTGTGGTGGAGCCCTCTGTGGTGCCTTCTGGACACTGAACCCGCTGCAGTTTTGTGACAGTATCGGCTACTTTCCCCCTTTGTGGCAACTGGTTCCAGGGGCAGTACCCAGAGGTAAGTGAAGTCTTTGCTGTCCCTAAGACTTTGTGAACAGGAGGCAAGCTCTATTTCAAGCCTTTGGAGAAACTCAGTGATAAGTGAAGAAAGTTCAGCCCAGTCCCAAGGCAGAAGCAGCAACTGCAGGCCAACCCAACAAAGAAACAACACCGCAAAGGGGCAGTACTTCTCCTTGAAGTTCTTCCAGCTCTTCTTCTTGGAAGGCTCCTTGACCAAAGCGAGTTCTAAAGTTCTGGGGTCTGGGCCCCAATATTTATACTGCTTTTCTCTTTGTTCTCTTGGGCAGAGAGTGCCTGTGCTTAGTCCAAACCAGTTTGGTCCTCTCTAGCCCAGCTTCATTCAAGGCAGACAAGGCCCATTCAGGTGCAAGTAAATCTTCTCCCACTACTCTAAATGCAGCCGAGGTCTATTCAGCCTAGCCCTGACTCATGCAGGAAAGGCAGGACACACCTCAACCCCACCATTGGCTATCTGAAGAGAATGCACATCCCCAGCCCCTGTCACTCCAAAGGCCAAACTGTCAATCCACAACCCAGCAGAGGCACTCAGGATGGCTAAGCAAGAAAATACCCAATTTCTAAAAGTGGTATTTTCAAACACACAATATAAAAAGCATCTTTACTAAAATATGCAATTTTATATTCTGAGTTCAGGCATACTCAACTTCATCTTCCCATCTTGTCTCAATGGGAAGTTATACTTATAAGATGTTATAAGTAAAGTCCCATTCTATCCTATGGGACAGATAGCCTTTCAATAGTTACAAATGAAATACACTGTATTTCACTATCAGGACATGTCACACACACCAGGACATGTCCTACCTTTCATATGCACTGCACCCTGCCAATAGGGGTACTGTAGGCCTACCTTAGGGGAGACTTACATGCAATAAAAGGGAAGGTTAGGGCTTGGCAAGTGGATGCACTTGCCAAGTCAACTTGGTAGTAAAAACAGCCACTTGCACTTTAACACTGAACACCAGTGTGAATGTGTGCAGAGACACTAAGCCAGCAAAAAGAGAGTCAAAACCCAGAAGTCAGAAAGCAAAAAGACAGAGGAAACACGCCAAAAGAGGCAAGGTCTAACACTTAACTTAGGGGAAATGTGTAGAGTATTTATGCAGTACTAAAACAGTAAAGCTTAAATGCAAAACAAAAAAATCCCAAACCAAAGTAGGAAAATAGAGTAACATTTAATAATGTTATTATTTTTGAAAAGCACTCGATTGCTTAAAATGCGTCATGGCGGTGGCTGAGTTTACAAGCAAAAAATGGGCCCAGAGAAAACCATTTTTATACAGACAGGAACCAGGTTTTCAGAGCCTTCTGAAAGGCCAGCAGATTTGGCAGGCCTTTAATGTCTAATGGAGGCATATTCCAGGCTTTAGCTGCTCCTAGATCAAAGCTTCAACCACCACAGGACAGGAGATGAAACCTAGGTACTACTAATGATTTTACAGATGCTGATGGAAGAGACCTTCCTCGGGTATACCACTTGAAACTTTTCCTAAGAAAGTCTGGGCCTTGTACATGCAGTGGTTTGAAAGTAATACAAAGCGCTTTAAAGGTAATCTTGAATCTGATTGTTAGCCAGTCCAGTTTCCTAACAAACCCAGAGATGGAGTTGAATTTCGGAAATTTGAACAAAAGCTGGGCTGCCTCATCTTGCAGTACTTGCAGCTTGTTTAAAACATGCTGATGAGCACTAAGATAAAGTCCATTTCAGTAATCAATCTTTGCCATCACCAACAAGGTAAGATTGAGTTTCTGCAAATGGGCAGGAATGAATGGCAAAATCATTTTTAACAACCTAATCGTACAATATATTGCTGATGTGACTGCATTGGCTTCATCCGAGAATGTTAGTGAGTTATTACAATCAAAATGACAATAAAATGAAAGAATCCAGCAAGGGAAATTGGAAATGTGAATTTTTAATTTTAGATCTAGCACCAAAAAGCCCAAAATGTCAATGATAATCAATGATCGGGGTAGAACAGGACCTATGGATAATTTAACATTGACCACAATGGAACATGGGTCAGATAGACATACAAGGTTTGTTCTGGTCAAAGATTTTACCTTCCGACTGTAGCCCTTTATGTCCCAATCTACCCAGCACGGGAGTAGACTTCTAAAGCCCCACAGGGCCTCTAGCAGGCACTTAGAGACTTGCAGGGTGGCAGGCATAGTCCAGTCCAGGTCCAGTTGCCACTGATCAGCGAGACATATGCAGGAATTGCCTTTTGTATCTCGTTGTATCCCTGTAGCTTGAAAATGAGGTATATCTTGTGGCCATTGGAGTCCACTGCCTTGCCCAGGGTACAAGAGGGAGAGCAGCTCCACTTTTGTAGGTTCTCCTTAGGTCTCAGACAGCAGGTTCAATCCTCTTCTTATCTTCCTTAGGTTTGGGAGTGTTCCCAAGTGGGTCCCTGTAGTAGGCACATTTATGTCTGACATGAGCTAGTGGGTGAGAATGACCCCTGGGGCTGACCTAAAAAGTAGTTTAACCCTACCAACTTTTGGCATTTTCCAGATGGCCGAAGTCTCTGGCCACACTAAACTTGGACTCTGAGGGCAGCGATGTGTGTGGGAAGTATACTATACCAATCCTAGTGTCCTCTCACATCTAAAACTAAAATCCAGTTTTGGTCAGTTTCTGTACCACCAACGTACTCAGAGAGAGATGTTTAGTAAAATCAAAGGAGAGCTTTCAGCAACCAGACAGTGGATACAAATCAAGTGATTTGGCATTCTGTTTTCCTCTTTTGAAGAGAACCCCAAATGTTATGTGTAGGATATCCTGTTTTAGATTTATACCTATAATAACTGAAAAAAACTCCACAGAGCAGGAAACAACCCTCATTAGTGTAAATATATAAATGCTGGTGAACACTTACACAGGTACAAACTAAAATGCCATTCAAATAAAGGGAAATAATGAGAATGAGCCATTTTTATTCCTTCCTGAAGAGGTTAATAGAGTGTAATTTTGATATGCAAGGTAACAGCAAGAAAGACTGGTCTAAGAATAATCTGCTTGGTTTTTGGTGTATGAGGATCTCATCAAAATATTGTTTCTTCTTCCTTTTGTTTACCCCAGTTTTGTGTGCTTGAACTAAAAAGCAAAAACAACAATTGATGGACAGAATGCAGAACAATGTCATACATTCACCCCAGTACAGAGATCTGGGCCTAAATCCATCGTTTTTTTGCTCACCATGCCGTTCCAGTTTGAACCCAGCCATATGCAAATCAGTCTTGACCCTGTGCCTCATGAGAACAGTCCAGCCCGAACTGCCAAGCCAGGTCCTCCCTGGACTGGAAACAAGCATCCTAGGACCGGTTTCGGGGTTTCACCCCTCTTCAGCCAGGATAGCTTGATTCCAGTGGCATGGAGAGCAAGGGACCCACGTCTGGGCATACCCTTCCCACTCGGGGTGACAAATGCAAAAACAACAATTGATGGACAGAATGCAGAACAATGTCATACATTCACCCCAGTACAGAGATCTGGGCCTAAATCCATCGTTTTTTTGCTCACCATGCCGCTCCAGTTTGAACCCAGCCATATGCAAATCAGTCTTGACCCTGTGCCTCATGGGAACAGTCCAGCCCGAACTGCCAAGCCAGGTCCTCCCTGGACTGGAAACAAGCATCCTAGGACCAGTTTCGGGGTTTCACCCCTCTTCAGCCAGGATAGCTTGATTCCAGTGGCATGGAGAGCAAGGGACCCACGTCTGGGCATACCCTTCCCACTCGGGGTGACAAATGCAAAAACAACAATTGATGGACAGAATGCAGAACAATGTCATACATTCACCCCAGTAGAGAGATCTGGGCCTAAATCCATCGTTTTTTTGCTCACCATGTCGTTCCAGTTTGAACCCAGCCATATGCAAATTAGTCTTGACCCTGTGCCTCATGGGAACAGTCCAGCCCGAACTGCCAAGCCAGGTCCTCCCTGGACTGGAAACAAGCATCCTAGGACCGGTTTTGGGGTTTCACCCCTCTTCAGCCAGGATAGCTTGATTCCAGTGGCATGGAGAGCAAGGGACCCACGTCTGGGCATACCCTTCCCACTCGGGGTGACAAATGCAAAAACAACAATTGATGGACAGAATGCAGAACAATGTCATACATTCACCCCAGTACAGAGATCTGGGCCTAAATCCATTGTTTTTTTGCTCACCATGCCGTTCCAGTTTGAACCCAGCCATATGCAAATCAGTCTTGACCCTGTGCCTCATGGGAACAGTCCAGCCGGAACTGCCAAGCCAGGTCCTCCCTGGACTGGAAACAAGCATCCTAGGACCGGTTTCGGGGTTTCACCCCTCTTCAGCCAGGATAACTTGATTCCAGTGGCATGGAGAGCAAGGGACCCACGTCTGGGCATACCCTTCCCACTCGGGGTGACAAATGCAAAAACAACAATTGATGGACAGAATGCAGAACAATGTCATACATTCACCCCAGTACAGAGATCTGGGCCTAAATCCATCGTTTTTTTGCTCACCATGCCGTTCCAGTTTGAACCCAGCCATATGCAAATCAGTCTTGACCCTGTGCCTCATGGGAACAGTCCAGCCCGAACTGCCAAGCCAGGTCCTCCCTGGACTGGAAACAAGCATCCTAGGACCGGTTTCGGGATTTCACCCCTCTTCAGCCAGGATAGCTTGATTCCAGTGGCATGGAGAGCAAGGGACCCACGTCTGGGCATACCCTTCCCACTCGGGGTGACAAATGCAAAAACAACAATTGATGGACAGAATGCAGAACAATGTCATACATTCACCCCAGTACAGAGATCTGGGCCTAAATCCATCGTTTTTTTGCTCACCATGCCGTTCCAGTTTGAACCCAGCCATATGCAAATCAGTCTTGACCCTGTGCCTCATGGGAACAGTCCAGCCCGAACTGCCAAGCCAGGTCCTCCCTGGACTGGAAACAAGCATCCTAGGACCGGTTTCGGGGTTTCACCCCTCTTCAGCCAGGATAGCTTGATTCCAGTGGCATGGAGAGCAAGGGACCCACGTCTGGGCATACCCTTCCCACTCGGGGTGACAAATGCAAAAATAACAATTGATGGACAGAATGCAGAACAATGTCATACATTCACCCCAGTACAGAGATCTGGGCCTAAATCCATCGTTTTTTTGCTCACCATGCCGTTCCAGTTTGAACCCAGCCATATGCAAATCAGTCTTGACCCTGTGCCTCATGGGAACAGTCCAGCCCGAACTGCCAAGCCAGGTCCTCCCTGGACTGGAAACAAGCATCCTAGGACCGGTTTTGGGGTTTCACCCCTCTTCAGCCAGGATAGCTTGATTCCAGTGGCATGGAGAGCAAGGGACCCACGTCTGGGCATACCCTTCCCACTCGGGGTGACAAATGCAAAAACAACAATTGATGGACAGAATGCAGAACAATGTCATACATTCACCCCAGTACAGAGATCTGGGCCTAAATCCATCATTTTTTTGCTCACCATGCCGTTCCAGTTTGAACCCAGCCATATGCAAATCAGTCTTGACCCTGTGCCTCATGGGAACAGTCCAACCCGGACTGCCAAGCCAGGTCCTCCCTGGACTGGAAACAAGCATCCTAGGACCGGTTTCGGGGTTTCGGGGTTTCGCCCTAAGTGGGATGGGTATGCCCAGACGTGGGTCCCGTGCTCACTACGCCACTGGAGTCAAGCTATCCTGGCTGATGACGGCTGATAGCCAGAAACCGGTCCTAGGATGCTTGATTCCGGTCCAGGGAAGACATGGCTTGGCAGTTCGGGCTGGACTGTTCCCATGAGGCACAGGGTCAAGACTGATTTGCATATGACCATGTCTGAACTGGGGTGGCGTAGTGGGCAAAAGAACGATGGATTTAACCCAGATCTCTTGACTGGGGAGAATGTTTGCATTGTCAGCATTCCGTCCATCATTTGTTTGTTGTAATGCTTTTCGCCCTAAGTGGGATGGGTATGCCCAGACGTGGGTCCCGTGCTCACTACGCCACTGGAGTCAAGCTATCCTGGCTGATGACGGCTGATAGCCAGAAACCGGTCCTAGGATGCTTGATTCCGGTCCAGGGAAGACATGGCTTGGCAGTTCGGGCTGGACTGTTCCCGTGAGGCACAGGGTCAAGACTGATTTGCATATGGCCATGTCTGAACTGGGGTGGCGTAGTGGGCAAAAGAACGATGGATTTAACCCAGATCTCTTGACTGGGGGAGAATGTTTGCATTGTCAGCATTCCGTCCATCATTTGTTTGTTGTAACGCTTGAACTAAAAAGTGCAGAAGTTAGAAGCATGTTTTAGGTATGATCTAAATATTTTATAAACTGCAGAGAATCTGGGATTATTCAAATCATATTTGATCTTTTGGCTATGTTTAATTCTTTCACTGGTTGGTGAAACGCAGGCTTACAATAATCTTAGTCAATATGTACTATAATATTTACCCACAGACACAAAATGGGTAAAACCCTTTGATAAATCTGGCCCTTTCTCTAACAAGTTAGTATTGACAGCAGGGCAACTGCCAAACTCCCCAAGCTTTAAACATGGAATGCAAGGTGTAGTGAAAGGGGTCTATGTAAAGTATCATGTCACCATGCTTATGGGGCAGTGGCAAAAACATGACATAAGCCTTTCCATATATGAACAAAATTCATAGCTGCAAGGTTCCCCATTGTTATGTGTGATACCTTCAGCAAATCCAGGCATGTTACCAACTGCACTTTACTGCTTTGCTTTTTGAGCCCATAGTTGCAATGTTAACAGCAAAATTTTAAGTAGCAAAATATAATGTGGGATGTCTGTTAAAGGGTCGGGATTGACCCAAAGTGAGATGTTTGCCATGTAGAGACTTGGCAGCTATGAAAGTTCATACAACAGCAGCACCACCTTAATGTAGTCGGGCAAATAGTGCAGACAAACAATGGGGAGCATGTATAAAGCATTTGGGGCCAGATGTACGACTCACCAATTATCGAGTCGCAAATTGCACCGCATTTGCGACTCGCAATTTGAGACTCGCTAATTAGGATGCACAGCAGTGTCTGAGACACTGTTTGCGATTCCCAATGGTGTCGCAAATTGCATGCCTCATGCATATTAATGAGGCTGTTGCAATTTGCAACCCCATTGTGAATGGCTGGCACTCCCAGGGATGATATCACAATCCTGGTAGTGGAGATGCATAGCTAACAGTGGTGGGGAGGGGCACCCAGGATTGGTGGTCTCGCTGCAAACCTGTGTGCTCTTTCCAAAGAGAAGAATGGAGTGAGATTCATGGCGGGGACAAAGGAGCGGAACCAGATGTCAGGAACATTGAAGGTTCATGGCCTTCCAAGCCCTACAGGACACCTACAATGCAAATTTTGCTTATCCAGGACTGTCCCTCACTGTCCTCCACCTGCTCCTCTATGATTTTCACAGGGAGCTGGAGGTCTGATAATGTTTATAGCGCTTCAGTCATCTGAGGTTGCAGTGCTGTCATTACCTTTTTGCCCTCCACCACGTGGTGAAACAGCTTTCAATGGTCAACCCAGAGAAATCCTTGTTCTGTCATCAAAGTACCCACTGTTGACTCAATGAACAGGTGACAGCTTTCAATGGCTGAAAGGACCTTGTCAAATTGTCATCTGGATGTGGGGGTTTTGGTCTGTGTAATGTCTGGATTAGGAGTTTCCGGTACAATAGTCTGTTTCTCTGCCACCGGGTGGGGAGGTGTGGGCGGTGCCTTCTTCTGTTGACCCCACCAGGGAGAGACGAAACAAAGGGGATGCCCTCACCTGGAAAGCACAATGGAACGGGCATTAGAGAGAAGTTGGAGTGCCCTGGATGTGGGCCGCCGTGTCTCTAAGTGAATGCAACATTGTTGCAGAGTTCCAGGAAGTGAAGAGTGGGGGAGAAACAAGTCCTGATTCTCTGTTGTGTCAACCAGAGGATACACTCCATGAGAGGTTGGGCTGTTCTACAGGGTGATCGTGACAGATGAGATTAGTACTGTTCCGGGCTTAGAGTGAACTGGGGGACGGAAGCTGGGGGTCAGCCAGGGAGTGCCTGGGGTGCCGATGAGAGAATCCTCTTGCCCCAGTCCAATGGGGGGGTCATCATCCTGGTGCCTTGCTATCGCTCTAGCGAGGTAACCAGAGCATGTCCCATTGTTAAAGCTGCTGAAAAGTGAAGTGGGGAACTGTGGAGCGAGGCTAAAAGGAAGTGATCCTCCTACCCCATTTTCTAGTCACTGATCGATGTCTTGGCCACTTCCTCCAGGCTGTTACGGTTGGCACCTGAACTGGCGAGGGTGCTGGTGTGTATAGGCAGTTGTAATCGGGCAGGCCAGGGACCACCAATGACTCGGGTAAGTAGTGTGAGAAGGTGGCTTGGTATATGCTGTCCACTAGTTAAAGTGGGCACCCTGTACCAATCCACACGGCCCTCATGATGTATGAGGTCAAAGATAACCTTGTTGAAAGCTATCCTAGTGGTAGCTTTGGAGAGCAACCTCCAGGCTTAATCTTGAAGGAATGTAAAGCAGCTTGTTTTACCAGAATATCACCTCCTGAATGACTAAATGAAGGAGAACCACACAGTAGTTATATAAAAATATGTATTTATTAATATAACACTCTCTACTAGCCTATACACGAGGATAGAACACAAAGCACACAATACGAATTCAATAGAACAGTTATAAGTGGCACAAAACACAGTGGGCTTCTGGGGGAGACCAGACCATATACTAAAATAGTGGTATAACAGTCACAACTGAGATCAAGACAAGGTCTGGAGCATGTAGAATCGCTGGAACCACCCAATGTGAGTAGACAGGGACCCCATGGAGGCCGGGTGCAGTGTGGGAGCACGACCCCGGGCTCCGTACAATTCAATGGAAAAGTCACAGTTACAATTTTAAAGTTTAAGGGCCCTTCTAGGACAACTTTGAGCGAACTCTTTGGAACTGAAGAGTTTGAAGAGCCACCCCACCCGTGGATACTGTAGTTACCTATCCCAGAGGAGCCGGGTGCATAGGTCTGAAGTGGTGTCGGAAACTCTTGTCGTTCTCAATGGACGGCTGTGAAGAAGTACTGCTGCCGTGAAGGTGAAAAGGGTCCGGTGGAATCCAAGCCTGGATTCTGGAAGGAAGGAATATGAAAGCAGAGGGGACAGAGTCTGAGTCACTTTAGAGTGACCAGGGGCCTGGGAGACGAATGCCAACCGATGTCGGGTGCTTCAGGTGCGAAGAAGGGATGCTCAACTCTGCAGCCACGAGGTTCAGGAGATGTCAAGGATGACCAGGAGCTGGAGGTGAGCTGTCCCACGAAGGATGGGGAGTACTGAGGAGTCAGTGTCCGGCAGTGCACCAACAAGCCTTGACAAAAGCAACCCGCGCAGGAAGGTCAAGCAGGTTGTGGTGTGGACCAGCAAGGTCCAGGAGACTCATGAAGCAATGGGGAGTCAAGGCATGTCTGGAGCAACCAGGAAAGTCCACAGGAAATCAAGATGACCCTCAGGAGGACCCACAGGCCGAATGACCAGGCGTCACAAGGGGACCGCGAATAAGATTGCAAACCACCAGCCTACCGAGCACACGGTGTGAGGAGGCCGGAGTTCTTTGGTACAAATACTGCTCAGGGTCAAGACTACACAAGGTACAATGCATGAGCTCGGGAATCGCCAACAAGCATATGCACTTGCAAATGGATGCGTTGCACAGGGGTTTGGGTTACAGAGCCCTCACGAGGGATACTGTACTGAAACTCGTGAGAGGGCAGATCGCCTTTAGGGACCTTCAGGAACCCACCTCCTGTGTTGCTGAAATCTTCGGAGTCCGCAGGAGCTCAGGAGCAGCAGACCGGTCAGTTGTACTTTAGGTGCCTGCGAAGCAGGCGTGTGACTCCTTCACTCCAAGGGAGATTCTTTGGTTGTCTTAAGTGCACCACAGGTCCTGCACAGAGCCTGTATGGAGCAAAGGCACAAACTAAGCTTCGGATGGGAATCTTGTCCACATAAAATCTAAAGTCTTACAGCCAGGTAAGCCCTTTTGAACTCACGGGAGAGGGTTGGATAGATTCAGGGGACCCTCCTAGGGGAGGGGCAGGACAGAGGGGTGGCAACACCCATGTCCTTTATCCAGTTTCACGCCAGAACAGTAGCCAATGGCTCCCAGAGCTGGCTTGAGCTGGACTATGCACAGGACAACCAAATGTGGCCCAAGTGCAGACTTTCAGGCACTCTCAGAGTGCACCCACCCAGCCCCAATACACTAAATCCTGTCTGGGAGATGGTCACACCTCCCTGTGACAGAATGCTTATTGTACTGCCTTCCTCTGCTCGAGCTTGGCTCAGCAGCAGGAGGACAGAAATGTGTCTCTGCTCAGCAGCATCCATTTTGTGCTGTCCGGGTCGAGAAGGCTAGCACCGGTAAGACCAGTGACCCCACGAAGCTCACTTCAGAAGGGTGGAATCATACCCCTCACACCTATTACTGGTGTGGAGGTATGATTCGAAGGTGTTTGATACCAAACTCGATATGTTTCTATGCAGCCATTTTCGAGATAGCATTTACCGCGAGGTTATAATGCACCTCTACCTATATGTCCGGCTGAGTCACAGACAGCCCGGGAGAATGGTCTCCGAAGGTGCAGATGGGCTCTACTCATACAGGGGCACCCTCTCACATAAAACACAGTACCCTGCCTTCAGGATTGTTAAGGCCTGCTGTAGGGGTGACTTATATGTTTTAAGTGTAGTGACAATTAGATTAAGTGAACTTATATCTAATGTAAGGGATGCAAGCACCATTTTACACAGGCTGCAGTAGCAGACCTCGAGTTCCATTTTGCATTGCCTCTCATGGGTGGCATAATACATGCTTCAGCCCAAGGGAGGCCTCTGGGGTACCTATGCCTTGGGTACATGATGTACCATATACTAGACTTTAAAGAACAAGGGTCCCATACAGTGTAAATAAACCAGTATCACAATTTAAGAAATCAATAATTGGACTTAAAATAGTAGCAATTTAAGGATAGGGTATTTAATAGACAAGAATTAAAGAACATACAATTAATAAGCAAAGGGTGAGTGAGCGAAACCGCGACAGGGTAGAGGGAAATCATCCGATTTCCTTACAACAGGCAAGTGACTTAAAAAGTGACTTGGTAATGTCAGGATGCCCTCATAGACGTCTCGCTTCTTATTCTTCCTTCTATTCCTTCTAATCTATCTCCTTTTTCATCCTGCCCTCATAGACGCCTTGCCTCTACATTTCGTTCCCCCTACTCCAGTCCCTTTCCTCTACAATTATACTGCCCCTTACTAACTTACACTAACCTTGTTTATGTCTTCTTCACCCCCTTCCCCCCCTTCTCTCTCCCCCTTGCTTATTTAGGCAACTTCCCAGGCACTTGTTTTATTCTTTTAGTCCTGATGAGATCCCAATATTCATACTGGGATTGAAACATGTTCGACACACACATCTTTAACTCTATACTGACTGTATATTGCGGAGTATATGATGTAACTTTTTGTGACTTTCTGTTCACCTTTATTCACGTACATTACCAAGTCACTTTTGCAGACATTTAATGGTGCCTGCTTTGTTCATACTTCTCTGGTATCCTGAGATTATGAGACAGTGGTGGACATCTCTATTAATAGCCTACAATACTGCAGCTTTTTAAAGTCGGGATATATGTCTGACTCAAGAGACCTCTAGCAACAGTCTAGGATCTTATTTATGAAGCCCTGCGTCATATTTACGCCACCATTGCATCACTTTTTGTGATGCCCTGCGGCGTAAATAATGCACCACATTGTGACATATTTGCAAAGTTACGCATCTAGGCAGATGTGTCACTTGGTAAACCCCTGTGCTACATTATTCGTGTGTCAGGTAAAATGTATGTAGGGTGGGCATTCCCCGCATCAGCCTCATAGAAGGTGTACATTGAAATCTATAAGATTTAACTGCTCCACTTCTAGAATGCCATTGTGTCAAAAACCTACGCTTGCCTCATGGCAGGCGCAAGTGTGACACAGGCCCTTTCACATGGGGCTTGCTCCATTGTTGGAGTTGCGTCCATTTTTAGACACACCCCAGCAATGCGGCACTTTTGTGCCTACAAATAAATCAGTAATACAGACGTATCTGTGACTCTTTGCAACATGATGCGCCGTATTGTAAATGCAGCGCATCCATGGCATCACAAGGAGGGTGCACTGAGAAGTGTTGCATCACTGCTTAGTCTGCTTTGTTTTCTGTTCATTTAGATAACTTTAGGGGAAAGGAGTGGCATTTGCAGGTATTCTTTGAATGAGACCGCCGACAGGGATCATCCTTGTGGGTATCTCATAGGTCACATGGGTTGTTTTGGAGGGAAAGGGAATGAGTTATCGCCTGACTTTGTTGGAGATAAAATTAAATGTGGTGACACAAGTGAGGGGGATCGGTGTGGGAGTGCATTGAGGGAAATCCTTTTCGGGTAACCGCGTTCCTGTAGTTTGGTCATTAGAGAGTTGTCCTGATCCCTGTAATCTTGGACTTCGCTGAAATTTCTGCGCAGACAGAGATATTGTCCGTAGGGTAGATTCTCACGCAGTGTCCTTGGGTGGAAACTGGTGTAGTTTAGTAGAGAGTTGCGTGCTGTTGGCTTAAAGATGGTCTTAGTTTTAAGTTTTCAATCTATGGCTTGAATATCCAGGTCCAGGAAGACAATGTTGATCCTGTGGACGTTGTGCGTGAATTTAAGATTGGGGTCACAGCCATTGATCCATTGGAAAAATGTTTGTAAAGACTCATTGTTGCCTTCCCAGATCAATAGGATGTCGTCTATATGACGCTTGTAGAATTTTATCATTGGGACGTGTGACATATTGGGGTTGAAGAGGTGTGTCATCTAAAAAGTTGTAGACATACAGTCCGGCCACACTTGGGGCAAAAACGCGATGTTCCATACTTCTGTAAGTAGATTTCCTCTTGAAACTCAAAGTAGTTCTCTTTGAGCGCCAGTGCTGCACAGTCAAGTACAAATGATTTTGGTGTGTGATGGTTCCAGGAAGTGGTTTCCAATGCCTGTTGTAGTACAGTCAGGGTGTCATCCTGTGGTAAGCTGGAGTAAAGGCTCTCGACGTCAAGACTGACTAGAAATGACGTTTCTGGGTTGTAAGCGAGAATACGTGCTAGTCGACTGTACGATGGGTTGAAGGAAAAAATCACAGCACCATGCGTCTCCACTGCCGAGACATCTGTCACTCACAACAAGGAGCAACAAGAAGCATTTTTCCAATGGATGAATGGCTGTGACCCCAATCTTAAATTCACACACAACGTCTACAGGACCAACATTGTCTTCCTGGACCTGGACATTCAAGCCATAGATGGAAAACTTAAAACTAAGACCAATTTTAAGCCAACAGCATGCAAGTCTCTACTGCACTACACCAGTTTCCACCCAAAGACACTGCGTGAGAATCCACCCTACGGTCAATATCTCCGCCTGCGCAGAAATTGCAGTGAAGTCCAAGATTACAGGGATCAAGCCAACTCTCTAACGACCAAACTACAGGAACGTGGTTACCCGAAAAGGCTTACCCAAAAGGCCAAAAAACACGCCTGTAACCAAAACTAGGAAGGTCTTTTGGAAGTCACTCAACGCACTACCACACCGATCCCCCTCACTTGTTTTACTACATTTAATTTTACCTCCAACAAAGTCACCCGTGTAATACTCAAGAACTGGAAAATACTCAACACGGGTAAACTCAAATGGGAAAAGCCATTGTTCTCCTACAAAGGGGTGAAAAGCATAAAAGACTCTCTTGTATGTACATGCCCCCCACAACTCTCAAAACCTACCAACACGTACTGAATGCATGGGGCCTCCCTAACATCGTAGGCGATTTTCCCTGTGGGAATTGCAGTGTTTGTCACTTTACGTAACCCACTACAAGCCTACAGCTGGAACCTGACAAGACATGGCATATCCGACATCACACCAACTGTAATACCATGAATGCCATCTATCGTATTACTTGCCCTTCTGGACTTCCATACATCAGCATGACCAGCCGAAAAATTAAGACCCGCATATGCGAACACTGTAGCACCATCTGATGCAAAAGAAATACAACACGTATGACCAACCATTTCTTAAAGGCTGGACACACCACCAATGAAATGCGGTGGGTACTCATCGAAACACTAGACACCAACCTACCCAACCTACAGAGACATCTCCTGGAGAAGGAGCAACGGTGGATCTACTGCTTAGCCACCCACCTCACGGGTCTCAATGAGAATATCCCTTGGAATTCCCTGAATAAACTTCCGTGTTACTCCACTCAGAGGGATTTCATAAACGTGCCCTGCACCATGAAGACTCGCCATCCAGTCCTTCCGAGTCCTACTTATTGCTGTACACCCATATATAGCGATCACACAGCTAAGAAAGCCACAGTTGGATCAGCGACTGCGCTGACGACCTCGCCCCTCTGAAGGCCCCGTCTAGCAGACCCGGTAGCAAGAAAGCCCCATGGTTCACCGACGAACTCAAGAGCTCCAAGAAGAACTGCCGAGCCCTCGAGAGCCCCGGCGCAGAGACCCAACACCGGACAACATGACTGCCCTCAAGCTCGCCACCCGAAAACACCACCAACTCATCCACGCCACCAAGAAAAACCGCATTCAAGGAACGACTGGACAACAACGCACACAACAGCAAGGAACTCTTCAACATCGTCAAAGAGCTCTCCAACCCCAACGCCGGTAACAACGACATCACCCCTTCACAAGACCTCTGCAACTCCCTCGCCTCCTACTTCCACAACAAGATTGCGGACATACACAACAGCTTCAGCACTCAACCGACGCACGCCACGACCGAACCACCGCCCCCCATCACCACCCTCCGCGCCTGGACCCCGATCAGCACCGAAGACACCGTCCGCACGATGAACTCCATCCACTCCGGATCTCCTACCGACCCCTGCCCTCACCACGTCTTCAACAAGGCTGACGCTGTCATCGCACCCCACCTGCGGGACATCATCAACACCTCCTTCGACACCGCTACCTTCCCGGAGAGCTGGAAGCACGCCGAACTCAGCGCTCTACTAAAGAAGCCATCAGCTGACCCCACCGACCTCAAGAACTACCGCCCCATCTCGCTGCTCCCGTTTCCTGCAAAAGTCATCGAGAAGACCGTCAACAAGCAGCTGGCCGCCTTCCTCGAGACGAACGGATCCCTCGACCTCTCGCAGTCTGGCTTCCGGGCCAGCCACAGCACCGAGACCGCCCTGATCGCAGCCACCGATGACATCCGAGCTCTGCTTGACAACGGAGAAGCAGCGGCCCTCATCCTCCTAGACCTCTCCGCGGCCTTCGACACTGTCTGCCACCGTACACTAGTGCAGCGACTCAGCAACGTCGGAATCCAGGAGAAGGCACTGGAGTGGATCATCTCCTTCCTCGCCGGAAGGACACAGTGAGTCCGCCTCCCCCCGTTCAGATCTGAAGCCACCGAAGTCATCTGCGGCGTTCCTCAAGGCTCCTCGCTCAGTCCATCCCTCTTCAACGTGTACATGAGCCCCCTCGCAGACATCGCACGCCAGCACAACCTCAACATCATCTCCTACGCCGACGACACCCAGCTGATTCTCTCCCTCACCAACGACCCCGCCACCGCCAGAGCCAACCTCCATTAAGGGATGAAAGAGGTAGCCGAATGGATGAAGAACAGCCGCCTGAAACTGAACTCGGACAAGACGGAAGTCCTCATCCTGGGTTCCTCACCCTGGGACGACTCCTGGTGGCCCCCCGCCCAAGGCAGCGCACCCAAACCAACAGACCACGCACGCAACCTGGGCTTCATTCTGGACTCCACCCTCTCCATGACCAGACAAGTCAACGCCGTCTCCTCGTCGTGCTTCAACATCCTGTGCATGCTACGAAAGATCTTCCGGTGGATCCCCACCGAGACCAGGAAGACGGTCACCCAGGCCCTCGTCACCAGCCATCTGGACTACGGCAACTCCCTCTACGCCGGAACCACCGCCAAACTCCAGAAAAGACTTCAGCGGATCCAGAACGCCTCAGCACGACTCATCCTGGACATCCCCCGTCGCAGCCACATCTCCGGACACCTGAGAGACCTGCACTGGCTCCCGGTCACCAAGAGAATCACCTTCCGCCTCCTCACCCACGCACACAAAGCCCTACACAACCAAGGCCCAGGATACCTCAACAGCCGCCTCAACTTCTACGCTCCCAAACGCCAGCTTTGATCGACCGGCCACGCCCTCGCCACCGTCCCCCGCATCCGAAGAGCCACCACAGGGGGACGGTCCTTCTCCTTCCTCGCCGCCAGGACGTGGAACTCCCTCCCGACCCACCTCCGCCTGACCCAGGACCACCTCGCCTTCAGGAAGCAACTCAAGACCTGGCTGTTCGAGCAGTAGCGGACCCCCCTCCCCTAGCGCCTTGAGAACCTCTGGGTGAGTAGTGCGCTATATAAATGCTTTGATTGATTGATTGATTGAGTGCAGTCCCATTTCAATATCCTGGCCAATATCCCCATGCCTCTTGGGCAAATGTTTGGGGCGTTATTACCTCCTGAACAAAAGGGGACCCACATACACTACGCATTCCCACCACCCACCAGAGATATCATGATCACATCCCAGATTGACCATGCAATCCTCTCTGCCTTCCTTTTCCCAAGTTATAGCACGTGCACATTATTGCCAGTCTACACCTACACGTAGGTGTGCTCGTCTGTAACGCTACCAATACCCACTTCCAAAAGGGCGCATCTCACACATGCGCAATACACTACCTTGGAAGCAGTCTAGTCTTTCCTAGACAGCACGTCCCACGCTTCACACGTGGATGTACCGGCGTGCACATGCCGCCACAAGCGGCTGGTTTCAGCATTTTAAGCTGGCTCACCGCTGTGTCCAGTAACGTCCAGGACCATGAGGAGACCGGAATAGGTGCCTTCGGCGGGTGCTCTGTCTTGACGAAGTAAGACTTTTCCATTTCCCTTATAGGTACTACCATGCTTCTCTACTGCCGACACATCTGTCACTCATTTTGACTCTTCGAGTCCACTCTTGCTAACATTCTCTCCTCTTATATCGCCCATAGTGTGTGACTACAGACGGGTGCACCTCCCAGGTCCTGCTATAAGCTACTAGCAACACATAGCCAGTGTAATTATGTTGTCTTTTACATATGTGTGTCACTCGCACTCATTTTTTAACGTCAATCTGATCTAGAATACGCATGGCCGCCGCACTGCCTGACTAGCGCCTGCAGCCGTATTTATGCCATGTACTTATAAATATAAGGCTAATTAGCACTTATGGAATTCACAGGGCTCTCTAAGCCCTTTAGTTTTGACGTCCTAGCAATGTACTAGCATGCGACGTACTTGCCACAACCAGCAGATTATTGCATGAAAAGGGAGCACATTATACCTGAACAGCATGCATTACCGGGTATCACCCGGTCATTTCCATTTACCGACTCACAAGAGTGCCAACTTACTTGAGAAATGCACAGTGGCATATGATTACTGCAAGGAAGATTGCATTTTATGTTGCATTTATGTTATATGTGTCTTGTCTTTTTGTCTTTCTTTTCCCAACAGGTTTTTCACTCGTGGGTCCATGAGTATGCAGACACCACCCACGCCACAACACACCTTAGCACGTGTGTTGTCAATCACTATTCACATGGCGTAATTTTGCCACATCTTCACTTCATGCGCTTGGTCCTGATGAAAGCCCCCCACTTTTTACGGGGCTGAAACATGTAGACCTACTTTTGGGACAACAAGGTGCATTTTTTCTCCACATTTGCCCGCTCATCCTAATTTAATCATATCCTGGGCCGCTAAGAATAAAGTATAACTAGTAAGGATCATCAGAGATAATTTTAACTCTCACCACTTCCTTCACATACTACATGACATCAGCTCTGCTGTAATCAGGCGTCGCAGCACAACCGGGCGGCATTCGGCCACCCGGTTGGGACCCCAATGACGAAGCATGCCACCAAATAGGTTGGTGGGTGAGGGGTCTTTAACAAACCAAAGGGTTTCATGGCACTCATATACAAGTGAGCCGTCCTCCTATAGTGGGTTTGTCCACATTGTTTGCTTATTACTTATCTTGGAGAAAGGGACGTACCCCCACATTATCCTCGATCTCTCCTTGTTTACCCTTTAAAATGTTTCGCAATTGTTATGAGAAATTGACAAGAAAATATTATTCCATTATTAAAAGAAAAGCACTTTCTTCAGATCAAATCAGCCTGCTGCACTTACAAATGCATATAAAGCAACGCACCTGCTTCCATTTGGCATGTTTTTAAGCTGGCACTGTTAAATTGAGGAACGCAAATGATTTGTTATGTTGAACAGCTGATTTTATTTAAGTATATAATTGTACATTTTATGGAAAATTATTGGTTTGTCCAGGATTTATTTCAGTGCTGTATTTTATTATTACGAATTGTTTTATCTTTTATGATTTAATCTTAAACCAACTAAAGAAATTTGATTGAACTTTTAAAAGAGCTGCCTGGTTCTCACCACAAAAATTACAACAATATTTTTTATCATCAACAAACTAAATGGATGTTATTCCATGTTATGAGTGTGTGTGCGACAAGAGAATAAGCCCTTTAAAATAAATTATTTATTCCAATTCCTTATACGAGGCACCATCATATATTTACAGGCAAACAGATTATTTACTCTTTTAGCACAACATATAAGCATTCTTACACATCCATATTACATTTTCATTCTACCTTATGTCCTTTGGTACATATTTAACTAACCTGAATGGCCTACTCTAGCAAAATTATTTGTATGCATTGTATACTCATATATTACATTCAATGAGGGGCCTTGTTAACATTAAGGTATCACAGTGCTACTGTAGTAAACACAACTGTGGGAGACAGGTGTTCATATAAATATAGCCATGTGTTTAGTGCTTTCCTAAATTTGAACAGGTTCAGATTTGGATCTACATATTGAGGGGCATGGGTTGGGAGAGGCCCCCCTCCAACATATCACAGGCCCGGAAGGGGCTCTGGCTGGCGGCTGTGGAGGCCTCTAGCACCAGCCAGGCTTAACCTGAGCGCCTGCGTCACCTACTGGCACTGACGAATGGTTTCACTTCCCATGGCTGATGGACCTTTAGGGCAGAGGTCTACAGAGCCTTTACCCTTGGAAAGAGTGTGGCTGCTCGTGCCTCCCCAGTTCCTCGGAGCTTGACACACAGCACTGGGGAACGACAGGCCTAATTAAAGGCCCCCCGCAGCAGCCGAGACAGACTCACTCTTCCCTGCATGTGCTTTGGTGACTGCTGCGTTCCCCTGAGACAGGAGTTTGGGGATGGTGTGTCTCAAACTCGGGAAGGCTCCTTTGGACACTGAAGATACTGGGAACCCACCCAAGGACATGGTGCTGGCCTCAGTGGCCACTGGAGTTGCAGGCCACACAAGATCCAATGCCTGTAAAGCTGGATGCCATCCTCAGTACTATCTATGAGACCAGGCTGGACCTCAGGGGCAGAGTTCACACTACGGCACTGGAGTTGAGACTCATACAACAAGAGGAAAGGAAACTGTCAGAGAGGGTACAGAGCACTGAGGTGACTGTTAAAGAGTTGCAGCTGTTAGTGCAGGCCCACACCAGCTAGATTCGGTCCCTCACTGAAAGAATCCAGCAGCTGGAGAACAAACTAAATTATATTGCTCCCAGTGTAACAATATCAGATTGGTTGAATTCCCAGAGGGAGTGTAGGGTGACGAACCCACAGGTTTCATGAGATCCTGGCTCACTGCGCAGGTTATACCAGAGAGTCTGTCCCCTTAATTTGTTGTTGAAAGTACACACAGGGCCAGGCAAAGCATTGCCAAGCGCCCTGCCTAGATTTATGGTGGCTAGGATACTGAACTTCAAAGACAGGGACACATTGTCTTTGAAAATGCTAAAAACTTTTGATTCTGGATTACACATGTGAGGTTCAGCACAGTATCTGATTTGTGCCTGCCTGTGGAGCCTGCCACTTTTGTCAAAAAACTTCCCTAGAACCTGCCTGGGGAGCTTGTATGAGGCGTTTACCACCATGGCCTCCATTATCTGCTGATGCTGTGGTGCGCCTAGTACTTCCCCCTTGGCTTACGGACTGTGACCACGGCAGTCTCTTTTAATGGAGTTTTGAGAGGGTGCAATGGCACCCACTTAGGCTACACCCGGACTGTCCAGGATCCTTTATACTTGTTTTATTACTTGGCAGAGACATTGTGCAAAAAATCAGGATACTAACCCCTGAGAGTGTGATATGTGTCATTTTCACAATTGCAGAGACACCACTGACTGTGTCTTTTACACTCGGCTGCAACTGATGTGGCAGCATTCAATACCTAACTAGGTGAGTCTACACTCCACTTCCCTCGACATTTTTTATCACTTGTGCTCAGATAACTAAAGGGGACTTCTAAGGGAAGTCACACAATGCTCTAGAATGTAATGCATGATCAGCATTGTTTTTTTTTAAATAAGTAACTTGAACACACCACATCACCATTGTCTTATGTGAAACCTACACAGACTGTTGTGTTCTCTCTTGTACTACAGGTTGCCTCATTCCCCAAGGGTAATGTCCCAGGGTTACTAGTGGTAGGTAGCGTTGCACCTTGTCATTCATGTGTAGATAGTTTTTTTAATTTCACTCGGTCCTAAAGAATCGCCAAATGATCACTTCTTGACGACATAAGGCGAGAAACATGTTGACCACTGGGAGTTGAGGGCATTTTTTGTCACATTATAACCAAAGAGCCATCCCTCCCTATTAACTTTTAACCAGGTTGGGTCCCTCGCAGAATAAAAATTACCATAGATGACTCCCTTACCTGTTTTATCACCACTTTTCACATCTACACTCACGTAGGCCCCCCACACCCACGGCACCCATACGGCGAGGAACAGAAGATCTCCGAGAAACAGTCCCCTTTAAGTTTAAGGATGCCCGTCGGGCATTGCAGCGCCGGCCCGACAAGGAGCAGGCCCATATGATGAAGCATGACACCTAGCTTGCTGGGTGTGTGAGGGCCCTAGTTCCGACAGGAGGAATCCCCCTCCTCACTACCTGTAGTACTTTTAAAACACTCCCCTTTCGAGTGATTAATACATCACATTGGAACTCCGTACCCTCTTTTTTGTAGATTGAGCGTGGGGCATGTACGTTGGACCTACTCAAGCCCTGTCCGTCTCTCCTGTGTTTGATAGATTTCAGCACAGGAGCGCCATTCCTCGGTGTAAAGTGTAAACTGAGGAAGCCTGGTCTTAAATATCTCCAAAACTGAAACCACTAGTTAATGAAAATCCTACTTTTTTACGAATTATTGGGACTGGACAAGCAGCGATGGTTTGCCATGCCAGGGAGAGTGATGCCACCAAGCAGAGATCCTCTTCTGACCACTCCCTACTACACCAGTGTCATTGTCAAGGGAATGTGCCCCAGGCTGATGGCATTGTCTCTGGGGCTACCATGATGGTACAGTCACAGTGCAAGTGGCAGTGTCCCGCTTCCGGGATCAGTACATTGCTGGTCTGTGTGAGGAGTGAGGCAACTCTTAATCTGAAGGCGAATCAGTGATCACACAGCACATCATATTCTCCCTTCCAAGCTCGGCGATCACGCATCAAACTGAGATGACTTGACCTAGCCACTGCTGATGTAATAGTCTCCCCTTCTTTTTCCCCACCTGGTCTAGGGGCAGGACAGTTCTCCACTACAGTTGGGTCACCCCCTTTGTATTTTGCCCCAATTGCAAGCTGAGAGCTCTGGATGGGCTGCTGAGAACGTGCCCCAATCACCACTTTGGGACTCCTGTGGCTCATGGGAAACCATTGCACAGGACCCACTCACCCTAAATACTTTGCTGGCTGCTTGGGCAGACAGATGTTGCTGTGGCACCCTGGGGTTAGGAGTTGGGAACGGTATTTAACTGTTAAAATTGAGCCTCCCCTCACAAACAAGTACCATGGTTGGGATTTGCCCCCCTGGCCTATGCAGACTAGCAGTCTGGAACTTGCACTTTCATCTTGCGCCCTTCTGCCCTCTGAAGAATCACCATGGTAAAGTTTTGTTTTTGATCTGGAATGTTCTGGGCACTGGCAGAAGGTGTCAGGTTGGACACCAATGCATTAGGCGGCAATAGGCCCATATAGCTTTCCTACAGTAAACGAATCTCGCTCACGGGAAAGACCAGAAGCTACAGAAACACTAGAGGGGTTAATGTGTTGCTACAACTTTCTCCAGCTTTGCTCGAGGGGGTTGTTGATTTAAAAATGTTCTCCAGAACCCTTCCATAGTTGTAGATCCAGTGGGGCAATATGTATTTGTTGCTGGAAAGATGGATTGGCAGGAGGTACTATTGAACACGGTGTATGTGCCTAAAATTGCAAAACCACAATTTCTGGCATGCATGTTGTCACTGCTGACAAAGTGGTCCCACCTGTTGTGGATTATTGGGGGTGACTTTCACTGCATGGTGAATCCTAACCTTGATAGGTCTCACCCTTCCCTCTCTACTTCCTCCACAGCGCGTGCTGTGACATACTTCACCCAATGGATTTGGCATTGGTCGCTGGTAGATAGCTGGAAGATACTGAACCCAGACACCAGATAATATTCCTTTTACTCTGCGCCCCCATGGCCTCCATGCTCAGCTTGATCACATACTTTGCCACCCTACCATATAGCTCAAAGTTACAGGTGTGGAGTACCTGGGCAAGACCCTATCAGATCAAAATCCACTACAGCTTCACAATACCTGCGGGGACCACGCCCCGCTAGCGCCTACCTAGTGCTTGCAGCCTCCTGTGCTTGATGACCCAGTGTTCTGTGAAACAGACTGTGAGAACATAGCCAATTACATAGCTGACAATGGTAATACAGTCACTATGCGTCTCGTGGAGTTGGAGTCCATGAAAGCTGTGATCCATGAATATTGCATATATGCAGTCTTAGGGGCACGAGGCGCCTATAGTAGGGAACTGGCACAAGTGGTAGTGATGCTGGAATGCCTTGAAAGTGTGGGCTGAAAGGTGACACAGCGTGGGCTACCTTTCCTGATGCTAAGAACCATCTTGTAGAACTGCCTGAGTCGCTACACTGCCTGGACTACAAGGTATGCCAAACTAAGATTCATGCAGAGGGGGATAAACAAGGTCACCTGTTGGTGTGGCTCCTGACACATGCATAAGACATTGACCCAATAACTTGTATGTATCTGCCTCTTACACAATTCAGTTACCACCATTCAGGCAGCAAAATATGGCGTGTTCAATGACCGTTAATGGACTCTATATATCACTGTGCCTTACCAGCAGGGTTGGACATTCGAGATTTCTTACTTATGGTTGCATTGCCATGCATCCCAATGGAACACAAGGAAGCCTTAGACAGTCCCATAACTGAACAAGAGATAAGGAGTGCTATCTGTGCCTCACCTAACTGCAAGACTCCAGGCCTAGACTGCCTACCTATTGAATTCTACAAATCCTATGATTTCCTCCTGGTCCCCAAGCTGTCAGAACTTAACACGTCCATGCTGATGGATGGAAGCACTGCCTGTATTGTTCCCAAAACCTGGGCATGACCCAGAGAGGGTCACCTCATACAGTCCGCTGTCCATGTCGGGTAGTGATTATAAAATTCTTAGCAAAATACTTGGAGGCATGCCTGTTGGAACACATGCCCACATTGGTACACAAGGACCAGAATGAGTTTATACCAGGATGACCCACGCTGCTCAACATCAGGAGACTACATAGGTTGCTGCAACAGGCCCCCAGCATGGTGGCCCTACTCCGTGGGCCTGGTCTTGTATGTTAAGAAAGCATTCGATACCCAGGACTGCGAGGTCCTGTTTGAAGTGCTGCTGGAAAAA
Organism: Triturus cristatus; assembly: GCF_964204655.1. Classification (NCBI taxonomy): domain Eukaryota; kingdom Metazoa; phylum Chordata; class Amphibia; order Caudata; family Salamandridae; genus Triturus; species Triturus cristatus. The sequence goes on along the minus strand of NC_140583.1, from coordinate 1,149,501,224 downwards.
GAGAAACGAGAAAGGTTCCTATGAATGATTCAGCTTCTGTACACAGAGCCGACAGCATGGGTTAAAATAGGGTGGAGAATTTTACAGCCATTCCTGGAAGAGTAGAGGCATGCAGCAGGGCTGTCCCCTCTTGCCCCTGCTGTTCATCCTGGCAATCGAACTCCTGGCACAGAGGCTGCGGCAGTCTGGGCATGCCTGGGGCATACTAGTTGGGAGTCAGCTCCATGTTGTTTCCCTATATGCTGATGATGTCCTGGTGTACATTAGGGATGTGCGCACTGGTATAGCTTACAAGACAGAGATTCCAGACCCCTTAAATCCCTTCTCAGGCTTGCTGTTCAGTAGACCAAGACCTGCCTTCAACCGCTACACCTAGATTGCTTCTCTAGTACAGTTAGGGTCAGGGACCAGGTGCTCCGTGGGAGTAGAGGGCCTTTAGGTGCTTAGGTATTAATGTTTTCATTTGTCACAGGATCTGTTTGATGGCAACCTCACAAGGGCTTTATCCTCCCTCCACCCCCAGATTGCTCTCAGTTTAGGGTCTGGTGCCACAGAACAAAATGGTGATTGCACCCAGGCTCCTTTACTACTTTGCAAACCTGCCACTCCATGTCCTTCATGGCACATTTTGACTTCTGAGTGCAATGCTGGGCAGTCTCCTTTGGAACAAGAAGAGGCATAGGGTGGTACTCTCCAAACTGCAACTGCAGCCTGAGAGTGGGGCTTGGAGGCCCCGGAGTTTGAACACTATTACCTGGCAGCCAGCCCGCTGAATTGCTGATCACAACCTGGCAAAGGTCAGGCAGGGACCGAGGCTGAGGCACAGCCCAGAGATGGGAGATATTTCTTCCAGGCACTACATTACGAACAATCTACTTCATGTGGCACATGAGAACCACTGCAGGGTGCTTCAGATGTGACCCAGGATTCCTGGGTATACCCCAGAGGTACCCCTTACATTGTTGCATGTCTTTTGGGCTGTGGTACGCTGGGGGGTTGGGTTTCTGGGAGGCCGCGGGTGGGTACACTAGGCAACCTATTCTAGGGTGAGGCACTCATCCCATGTGACTTACTTACGAAACAGACAAATCTTCCAGTGGACCAATTCCTAACACATAGACAATTAGTGGTGGAGCTAGAGTGCGGATGGGGCAATACAGACACGGAAGCAAACCCACACCCCTTAATGCAGACCTTGTATACAATATCCTGTCTTGCGAAAGCTGTATCCACAAGACACAGGACCCACTGGTGAAACTGCATTGTGCCAGGGAGCAGGACAATGGCCTTGCTATTACTGCGAAGGAGTAGAGCCGAGCTCTGGTCCACCTGCGTAAGGTCTCCTGCAGCGCCCGATTTCAGTACATTTAGCATGGCATTTTGCACAGGGCTCATTTAATGCCAGCCAGATTGCATAAAATGTTCCCTGCATTGCAACCAGAGTGTAGGTGTTGTTGTACCCCAGTGGCGGATATGGCACATATGTTCTGCAGATGCCCAAGTGTGCATGAATTAGATTATCGATGAAGGTCTGTATGGCCCTCACCCGTGTTACGAGCCGTACTGACCTCAATGATGTGGTCAGCTATCTTCTGGGCCTCTACAAGCATAGGGAAGCATGTGGTGACTTGCTTCATAGATTGGCTCTGATGCTAGTCAGGCATGCAATCACAATGCATTGGAAGGCCCCCACGCTTCAGAGTGTGGCGCTGTGGCAGGGACTGATGGACTGGTGGGGGGATAGAGGTGGAAGCACTTTTTGAAGAGGAGGTGTGGGGGCTGTGGAGGTGTCCCATTGTGGCCATGTGGGACAGGCTCCTCTTATGGCTTCAGGGAATCTCAGAGGGTGCTGATGGTTCTGCGTAATGGCAGCCCCCCTCGCCTGACCTTTCTCTCTTGTTCCCCTTGTGCTCCGGCTCCCTCCTGCCCTCCTGAGACCTGACCCCAATCCCTGCTGGGCAACAGTGGTGGAGCACTACACCTCTGTGTTAAACCTGGCATCTTTTGGTGTGCTTTTCCTGTCTTCTTGCCTCTGACCTCCTGTTTTTCATGGTATGCTGGACTTCGTTTTTGCTGGTTTAGTGTCTCTGAGCCCTTTTTCACTGCTATTTAGTGCTAAAGTGCAAGTGCCCCTACTGTAAATTGTGTTATGATTGGTTTTCCATGATTGGCATATTTGATTTACTTGCAAGTCCCTAGCACTGTGCATTGTGTGTGCCCAGGACCTGTAAATCAAATGCTACTACTGGGCCTGCAGCACCGGTTGTGCCCCCCACACAAGTAGCCTTTCAAAGGTATCTCAGACCTGCCACTGCAGTGTTTGTGCGCAGTTTTTATTTCATGTAGACCTGGCAAGTGCACCTACTTGCCAGGCCCTAGCCATCTCTTTTCTTACATGTAAGTTACCCCTAGGGTAGGCCCAAGGTAGCCCCATGGGCAGGGTGCAGTGTAAGTGAAAGGTAGGACATGTGGTAGTGTGTTTTGCATGTCCTGATAGAGAAATACTGTGCTTTTCCTTTTTCACTATTAAAAGTCTGTCTTTCCCATAGGTGATCATTGGAGCTGCCTTATAACATTTTAAAAGTGTAAATTTAAATTGGGAAAAGGTAGATAAATTGAGTTTAGGTTCCCTGAGCTCAGAATTTAATAACACATCTTTTAATAAAGGTGGTTTTTAATTATGTGTTTGAAAATGGCATTTTTTAAGAAGTGGACATTTTCTTGTTTAACCATCCTGTGTACCTCTGCCTGTTTGTGTATTCCCCGTCAGGTTTTGGTGTGTCAGGAGCTAGGGATTTGTATTCTCTCTAGACAGTCAAAAGGTGAGATTGAGGTGTGTCCTGCCTTTCCTGGGTGACTCATACACAGGCTGAACAGACCTTTCTGCATTTAGAGTGGTAAGAGGAGTTTTCACTAACTCCTGATTAGGCTGTGTCTTCTCTACACAAAGCTGTCTCCACCTCCTGTGGTGAAGCTGGACTAGAGAGGATAGAACTGGTTTCTACTGAGCAAGAAGAACTTTCTGCCTAAAGCTTCAGAGGGAATCATAGTATAAATATTGGGGCCCTGACCCCAGAACTTTAGAACACTTTTGGACTAAGATCATGCCAAGAACAAGAGCTGGAAAAACTGCAAGGAGGAGTACTGACCGTTTGCTGGTTTGCTTTGTTGAAGGGGCTGCAGTTGCTGCTTCTGTCTTGGGCTGTGAAAGGACTGAACTGAACTTTCTTGAATCCTGCTGTTAAAGTTTCTTCAAGGGCTTGAAGTAGAGCTTGCCGTCTGTTGGAAGTCTCAGGCACACAAAGACTTCACTATCCTCTGGGTACCCACATCTGGAATGGTGTGTTACAGATGCTGCAGAGGAACAAGAAACCAGACGCAATCAAAGACACCACTGCCTGCTCTGTGATCTGTTGGCACTGCAGAGAGCATCGCCTCACTTTGCATCACAACCCTGGTCTCAAAGATGACAATGATGCCTGCCGCCACCATGCTGCTCCTTGCACCATCACCTGAGGGCAGCGCACTCTGGACGCTTTGCTTCACATAGCTGCCCTGGTGTCCCTGATAACGACTCTCCACATTGACATTGACACCACTGCCTGCACTGTGGCCTGGGGGCACCTCTCATAAATTACTCTCTGCAACGCCCCACACCACAGCAATGGCCCACCGGCGCCTTTCATCTTCAGATTGTCTACCGATGACAGCGCTACAGCAAGGACGCCGCTGCTGCTTACATCGTGACCTGAACCACAACGAGCACTGCCCCACTTCGCACCGCACCCCTGGTCTCACCGACACAACTGGATGCTGTCACCGAGCCGCTGCCTGTACCGGGACTTGAGGGCACCGAATGCTGCAACACCTCACTTTGCACTGCAGCCCAACACCTGCCGATGCTGGCGCTCCTAAATTCAACCTCACAGAGTTCAACCTGCAACGTGTGTGACTTCAAGGGCCAGATGAATCCTGAACTGACCTCTGGGACCGATTGCCTGCTGACGCCACCTCTTCGGAGCTCATTGCAAGGTACACAAACCCTGCATTTCCAAGGTACTATTTGCAGGTCTTCTCAACACGGTAGCTTGCCTGCGATGCCGCAGTCAGCCTGAACTATTGGATTTGTTTGTTCATAATGCCGTGATAGCCCAGGACAGAGCTATTGACTTCAAGGATCTGTATTTTTAGGTTATTCTTGCAATATTCATATTTGGATTACTGTATTTTTTTTTAAATTATCGTTTTGGTCTTGTTGTACACAGATAAATATTGGCTATTTTTCTAAAACTGGTGTGGTATCCTTTTTGCTGTGTACTACCTGTATTACTGTGTGTCATGTGCAAATACTTCACATATTGTTTCTGTAATAAGCTTGACTGCTTGTGCCAAGTTACCAAGAGGGTGAGCAGGGGTTATTTTCGAAGTGTAATCCCCTTACCCTTACTAGAAGGAAAGGTCCCTACTTGGACAAGGTTTGCACCTCTGCCAACTGGAGACCCCAATATCTAACACCCTGACACACTTTCCTCCACCCACACATACTACCCCACCTACACTGGTTAGATCCCCATGGCATGGCAGAGTGATCCTTTCCCAGCACTGTCACGCAGCAGAGGTCTGTGCCACTGGCCATGTCAGAGCCATCCTCCAGTGTGAATGAGTTAGGCGTGTTGTTGATGTCCTCGATTTCATGTTCCAAAGTTCCTATTCCATCTCTATGCATAGGGTTATGTTGATATTGAACATCTGTAATGTACAATGCTAAGTGTATTCTGTAATGAGATTCCTGTCATATCGGATGTACGAAGTTTATCTCAAAACCCTATAAAGATGGTATAAAACAAATCTGTAATGATCATTGTTATGTTGTCAAGCCACCCTTTGATTCTCTAGAAATGTAACTTTATGGTGTGGTCATAGTGATCTTTTCAATGCATCATACACCTTTCTTGCCCTATATAACTCTATCAACAGAGTAAGTGGCATTTTATTCTTTAATTTCTCACCTCTTCATGGTTCTAAACGGCAAAGCTGCTGCGGGTAACATGCCATGATGTAACTGTAACAGATCTCAGGTCCTAACATGTGGCAGCCAATTATTCCAATATAGTATTCATATGTATCATGCACCTCTTCTCCTCAAAAGACCTCGGGCTTCCAAAGCCCAGAGAAGCATTTCTGTCTCACCTGATTCTTTTGGCTATTCGGGTGAATCTTTCCGCTTTCAAGTGGTTAATTGCATTGAAGTGCTTGAGGAACTATTTTACATCCACGAGACTCTCTTACCACTTCTCATAGACCATTCCGTTCCTTTCCAATTTCCCATCTTGTGTCTGCTCCTGCCTGATTCATCCCATGCCCCCTTTACCTTTTTATTCTTTCTCATCCAACTGCACTTTCATCTTGCTACTCGAATTCACTTCTCCCCTTTCTCCTGTTTTTGTTTGCCATTCTTCTTGTCTGTGGCACCATCTTGTTCCTTCCTTTAGCCCCTCTCTTTTTTACTTGCATGTATCTCTACGTTCCTTATTCACCTCCCGCTCTTTCCACTTTTCTATTCCTCTCTTTTTCTCTGTGGGTCACTGCTAGTTTTCCATTTGTCACACATTATTCTGCCTGCACCTCCATCTTGTTCCTCCCAATAGCCCCTCACCACTGACCAGAACTGAAGGCCAATTTTTTTTTTTAAACTATCTTGTCTTCATTACAGTACTGTTCTTGACTCTAGGTGTAAAGAAAGAAAATCCAGCGGCAATGGATCAATCATTATGTTCATAAGTCCTTGTTTCATTTCTTTTGTGTTTGAAAGCTTTATTAAAGAATTGATAACAAAAGGGAGATATCAGCATACACTGCAACAATACAGAATCCAGTGAAAAAGAAAAACTTAACACTGCTAATATCAATGATAGAAACCCAAAAAGCATTTTTAAGAGAATTTTAACATTGAGGGAGACAAGAGAGGGGATAAGATAAGGGAGGAAAAGAGGGGGAGGGGAGGGGAAGAGATAAAGATACTAATACAGACCATAAGTTATCAAATAATTACGGCATATATTCAAACTATATAAATCAGCGATGCAAAATTACCATCATAAACAAGCAGTTGTGTTAAATAAACCTATATGAGATAACAAAAGGAGAGGGTTCAAGTCATTCAAGGGGGTTTAAAATTTTCTGCATTGAGACGTATAGGTTTCTTCAGGGCCAAGCAATCCAGATACGTGGTGAGGGGCAACCAGAAAAGATCAACATTACGAACAGGCTTACAAGTGGAGGCAAAGGAAACGTCCAGTCTGTGAAAATGACATAAGGAATTCCACCAGCCGTGTAAGGAAATAGTAGTTAGAGATTTCCAGTTGGAAGAAATGTGTTGGAAGGCAAGAGCAAGCGTCAGGTCAAAGAGACCGTGTAGGTGAACGGATAGGTTCAAAGATTCAGAAAGACTACCCAAAAAGAGAAAGGAATTTGTGAAAGAGGAAGTGAGAGGGAAGATACGAGAGAGGCATGACCACACTTTCCCCCAGAAGGTAGAGACAACTGGGCACAGAAAAAACATATGAAAAAGGTCAGCATCAGAAGAACCGCAAGTCCAGCATTTAGAGTCAGAGGAGGGGGAAAAACAAGATAAAGAAAGAGGGGAGATATAAAGTCTGTGATACAGATAAAATAAGGATTGAGTAAGAGAAGCAGAGCGAGAAATTTTTAAAGATCTGGACCACAGCTTATCCCAAAGAGTAATCGGCCAAGTACAACAAAAATCTGTTTCCCAAGAGATCTCCACTTTAGTTTTGACACGATTCGGGTTAGGAGATACAAAAGATTTATAGATGAGAGATGCTTTAGGGAGTGTAGCAAGAATATTGAGAAGAGGAGGAGGAGGAGGCGATGATTGTGTAGAAGGGAGAGAATAATAGCGATCAAGGATAATTGCCATGAGAGTTGTGAATTTCTGTAAAAAGGAACAAGGGCATCGAAATAAAAGTTGAAATTGGGGAAAAGAGCAAGGGGATGTACCATCAAAAAGTTGGTTGACCCACATTACGCCCTTCACCCTCCAAGATCTCCAAAAAATGGGTCTATTCTTTAGAAGAATAAGTGAATTATACCAGATAGGGGAATTTAAAAAGGACGTACGTGTAACCATAGAGGGAAGAACCAAAGGACTTAAAAGAGAAAAAGTGTGTTTGAATAGGGGACAAAGAGAAGAGGGATTCCTGGTAGAGAATCGTACCACCTCGGCAAAGGAGAAGGGTAATAATAAAGAGTGTTCAATGAGAAGCCAAAGAGGCGTGAAAGGAGAAAGAGTTGATGAGATCCATCTCGAGGCCTGTCGTAAAGAAAAGGACCTATGATAAAGACGGAAATCAGGGAAGTTAACCCCACCATTAGATTTGGGTTTACGGAGGGAGGCAAGAGATATTCTGGATTTCTTATCTTTCCAGAGAAATCGAGAAAGAAGAGAATCGATTTAAAAAAAAAAAAATGTAGGGAAATGAACCGGCAACATAGAGAGGGTATAAATTAAAATAGGAGCAATCATCATTTTAATTGAATCCAATCAACCCCACCAGGAAAGAAAGAGGGGATTCCAGGCTGAAAGCGACTGATCAATCCTAGAAATAACTGCCGACATATTCAATTTAACCGAGGATGAGATGGAATTGGAAAACCAAATGCCAAGATATTTAATCTTGGAACTACTCCAAGCAAAACCAGTAGCGGAGAAAAGATGGGGGAGACAGGATGAGGTGAGAGGGAGAATTTCCGTTTTGTCCGAGTTGATCTTATAACCTGAGACCGAAGAGAAGGAGTTAAACTCGGATAACAAGGGGGGTATGGAGGATTCAGGATCAGAAATAAACAATAAGATATCGTCCGCATAGGCAGAAAGTTTCAATTGATTAGAACCGTATGGGAAACCAGAAATGGAAGTGTTATTGCGAATGGAAGATAAAAAGGGTTCAAGAGTCAAGACAAAGAGGAGTGGAGAAAGAGGACAACCTTGACGAACACCCCTCTGAAGGTTGAAAGACGGAGAAAGCTGTCCATTCACAAGTACCGAGGCCTTGGGGGCAGAATAAAGAAGAGAGATAAGGGATATAAATTTGACACCAAAGCCATGCCAACGCAATGAAGCAAACAAAAAAGACCAATCAACCCTATCAAAGGCCTTCTCTGCGTCAACGGAAATAGCAGCAAGAGGGGTTGAAAGTGAGGGAGCTTTATTTAGGACGTTAAGAAAAAGGCGAGAGTTGTCCGATGTAAGTCTACCCTTAACGAAGCCACATTGCTCTTTGCCAATGAGATGAGGCATAAGGGGATCAAGACGCATTGCTAGTGATTTGGCAAAAATTTTGTAGTCTACATTGACTAACGAGATCGGCCGGTAATTTTTACAAAATTGATGATCTCGACCCTCTTTGGGGATCAGACAAATGGTAGCATCTTGAAAAGAGCCTTCTGCCCTGCCGGATGAGGAAAATGATTGAAAGAGGGTTAAGAGTTTGGGCAATAAAATGTCTGAAAAGTGCAGATAAAATTCCACAGGAAAGCCGTCAGGGCCAGGGGTTTTACCCTTAGTAAGAGAGGTCAAGGCTGTAGAGAGTTCATTTAATGAGAGATCAAGTTCAAGATCCGGAAAATTAAGCTGAGAGTTAGACGGTTTAGGAAGATTTTCAAAATAATTCTGAATAAGAGAAGGAGTGGGAGGACACTCTGGGGTGTAAAGATTCTGGTAAAACAATTGAAATTGCTCAAGGATTTCTTTGTCTTTGTGGAGAAGAGTGCCTGCAGAAGAATAAATAGAGTCAATAAGAGTGCGTTCCTTACGGGATTTAAGATAGTTAGCCAAGAGTTTACCAGATTTATTGCGACCTCCATAATACCTTGCACTACTGCGAAGAAGAACCGAAGAAGCATTGTCCGTAGTTAATTTATTGAATTCCAGCTTAGCTCGTAAGAGATCCGGTGACATAAATTTATCTGAAGAGGTATAAAACTGATGCTCCAAAAATTTTATATGGGCCAGGGAGGATTTCCGCTTTTGAATAAACTGTTTCTTTTTCCGAGAGACGAAGTCAATAATGAATCCCCTCGCAGAGGCTTTAAAGGAATCCCAAAGAGTATGGGAAGAAATACTAGGATCAGAATTAAGAAGAAAGAATTCTTCAACAAAAGAGCGAAAAGAGGAAGAGAAGTTGGGATCAGTAAGAAGTGCGCTATTAAAGCGCCACCGGGAGGGTTTAGGATGCGGTGGGAGTAAGTCAAAATCCGTTACAATGGGAGCGTGGTCCGAGATGACAATAGGTTCAATGGAAGAAGACCAAACATTCTGAGATAAAGATTTAGAGAGAAAAATATAGTCAAGGCGAGAAAAAGATGAGTGAGGAGGAGAGAAGAAAGAATAGTCCAACGTGTCAGGGTGTGCAAGACGCCAAGAGTCAATGAGGTGTGATTGTGAAATGGTATTAAGAAATTGTTTGTGAGGTTTGTGTGGTGTGAAACGGACTGTGGATTTACGGTCAAGGAACGGGTCAACAATCTGGTTGCAATCACCACCAAAAATAAATGATACATCCTTATATTGGATACATTTCTTTGTAATTAAAGGCCAAAAAGAACAATCTGCTTGTACAGGACCATAAACATTGAAAACAGTTAAAGGAATAGAGTTCAGTAGTAATTTGGCTAATATCCAACGACCTTCAGAATCCGTCTCCTGGGACAGAACTGTACATTGAAGCCTTTTGTGACAAAGGATAGCGACTCCATTCTTTTTGTTGTCAGAGGGTGAAAATAAAACTGTACCCACCCAACTTTTTTTTTTTAACTTAAGAGACTCAACATCATTAAGGTGGGTTTCTTGCAAGAGAGCTATATCTGGGTTATAGGAAGCTAAATGGGAAAGAACCCTCTGCTGCTTAATGGGATTAATGAAACCTTTTACATTCCAGGTAACAACTTTGAATTAACAAATAACATAGAATCAAATAGGACAGGAAAAGTGAAAAAAAGGGAGCATGCTTAAAAGACAAGCCGAAAAAGAGAAAACTGTGAGGAATATCGATAAAGTAGGTTGAAAAAGAAAAGTGCGGGGTAAAGAGAAATGAAGGAGAACCGGAATTGATCAACCAGTAAAGGGGAGAGAAAAGGAAAAAGGAAACAGGAAAAGAAAGAGATTACAAGGAGAGACAGCACATATCCCAAAGGGATGACTGAAGTAAACATACCTGAGGGGAGTACGAAATAGGACAACGGGGAAATGGCGACACTCAACGAGACAGATCCCCCAAGACGGGAGACCAGGCCGGATCGCACCGGAACAAAGAACATAACCGAAGAACCAGGTGGAGAGGAAGTCGGTCCATCTAGATAAATGGATAAAGAATGAGTAACATTTGAGAACATGAAGACATACTATTACGATCAAAGGGTGAAAATTCAAGAGCGACACATAAAGAAAGAACTGAGGAAGCGAAGAGCAGAGAAGTCAAAAAGGATTGTTGAAGGACAAAAACTAGACACAATTATTAAACACAGGATAGAGGGAGTTTGAAGTTAGATACAGGGGAATAAGAAAAGTATGTTTATATAAACTAATACGAAGAAACTAATAAATGGAAACAAAGATAGGGACATAAATGGATGACCTGTAAGGGAAGCAAAGGTTAGACATTTTCAAATAATCTGTAGGCGTATAGCAGTTAAACAATCAGCCACAAGAAGAGGAGGAAGTCTCCATAGCAGGATTAGAACGTATATGAAGGAAGTTTTTGAGTTCAGCAGGATCTTGAAAAGTCCATGTCTGATTTTGATGAGTAACCTTGAAAGTACATGGATGAAACAAACCATATCTAGCACCAAGAGATCTTAGAGGTGCTCGCAGAGACAAAAATTCCTTCCGTCGAGAGGCAGTAGCATTCGAAACATCCTGAGAAAGAAACACTCTCTGCCCCAACCAGGAGACTTGACGCTTGGCTCTAGCCGCTGAAAGAACGGAGAGAAGGCCCGTGAATATCAAAAAAAGAATAATGACTCCCCTTGGTTTGGTTGACGTGGAAGAACGAGCGGCGAGTCTGTGAGCTCTCTGAATGTTAAGAGAAGTGGTGGGCGGCATATCCAAAAGCTTCGGAAGAAAGGAGGAGAAAAAGAGCACAGGATCATCCCCTTCCAAAGATTCCGGCAAACCATAAACGCGTAGGTTATTCCTCCTATTCCTGTTTTCCAACTCCTCAGTGTGTTGCTGGAGTGCTAAAACAGACTTTTCCAAAGAGGTAACCCGTTGAGATGTAGACTGAAGATCCGAAATCTGTCGCTCCACAGACGTCACTCTATTATCCATGGATGACCATTTCTCTTCAAGAAACTGCATTTTATTATTTGTTTCCTCTACAAACGGGCGAAGAGCACGAATTTCCTCTAAAAGCATCTCCATGGAAATAGGGGATGGCGATTTGTCTGGTGAGGAGGAGTCGTGTTTCAGACGCTTAGAGGAAGTTGAAGGAGGTGAGGGTTTGTTGGAAGGCGGCTGCGCCGAAGAGGTGCGAGGGAGAGACACTCCCGCCATTGTGGCGTCTCTGGGGGGAGAGTCCACCGTGGAAGAAAGCGAGGCTGTTGTCACCGGAGTGCTCCCCGAAGGTATAAAGACGAATTTTGGATTGCGTAACTTGCCCATAGGTAGTTAAATGCTTGCAACCATGGAGTAGATAAGGAGACTGTAGAGCAAGGAAGTCCAGAGTATAAAGGAGCCCACTCACATGCCACACAGTAGCAATGACCATAGGAGAGCAGAGAGAGTGGCTAGAAAAAAGAGTAGAGTAGTAGGCTAGAGTAGACAAGGCAATCCATATACGCTAGGCAAAGAAATGGCGACGTCTGCTGTGAAGGGGTTTGATGAAGAAAAATGTCCAAAAACTTGAGTAAAATTAAATTACCACTGAAGGGCAAACAAGTGCAGTTCTATATCCGCAAAAATTGGTGTCAACATCTTTAGGAATGCCCAAACCAAGGCTTGATTGAGTATAGCTGGAGGAAAGCCATAGGGTCGTATTTAAGAGAGCCACAATCTGAAAAAATTACCTCATTCCTGTGGTGTGCAGCAAAAAAGATTGAAAACTTCAGCTTCCAGATAACAAAAGTGCATCCAAACGAGTTTCCAGATAACAAAAGTGCATCCAATCGAGTTTGAGGAGGAAGGAGAAAGTGCTAGCAAAACACAAGCAATGCACTAGACAAAATGACGGCCGCTCTGAGGAGAGAACGAGCGTAGCCAAAAAAGGGTCATTCTGGCTCTAAAAACGGCGAAAATAGCGCTCACCAGAAGCGCGCTGCCTTCTGCCACCGGAATCCATCCTCCAGTGTGCTCGGCATGCGAGTGAAGTCGGGACCAGGATAAGTGAAAGCTCCGGTGCGCCGGAGGTCCCGAGCCAGGTGGCCATCTTTGCTGGTGCCGTGACCACACCCCCCCTTGTTTCATTTCTATTACAGCAACAAAGAAGGATTACAAGACTCCCTTGCCACTTGACCTTTATTTTACATGGAACTAAAAAGAGAACAGGAATGATGGCTATTGAGCTTTTAATATAGTATGGGTTTAGTTTGCATTGGTCTTGCTTTATTTAATATGTTAAAGCTGCGTCTCCAAGTGCTAATACATTAAACACATACCTATTGGATTTTCCATTGCGTGTGTGACAAGAAGTTGTAATTAAAAATATTTTCGATATTGGTGGTTAAGTTGTTCCGACCACTGCAGACAGGCTCAGCTCATGCCAGAGCACCATCTCACATGGAACCAAGCACTCTGCCTTCAGGATTGTTAAGGCCTGCCATAGGAGTGACTTATAGGTTAACATGTGTCCCATTTAAGGTTAGGTATAGGCATACTACACCTAAGTAAGAGGTGGATACACCAACTTACCCCAGCTGAGTGATCAGCCAGTTGTGTCAAATTGTTAGGCCAGGCCAGGGGTGGCACAATACATGCTTCAGCCCCTGGTAGGCCTTAGATACACCAATGCCCTGGGTACCTAGTGTACACTGGTACAGGGGCTCACAGGGTGATCCAATTCCAATTGGTTATGCACCTAAAGTGCATAGTGTCAATTTAGTAGAGAGAACAGCAGGCTGGGGGTCTGATTAGCAGGCCCACAGCCTCAATATGTCAAAAACCAGTGAAGCAAAAAGCAAACATTTGGGGTGACCATAGGATAGCAGACCCTACTCTCCTACAGTTACAATGAAAGCAATTTTCAAATTGCTATGTCGGGCAAGTCATATTAGTGCATCCCTGTGAACCATTCAGAATTCCGAGTTCGTTTTTCTGTATTTCAGGATGTGGTGTGTAATGCTAGCAGCAGCCAGTCAACGCGATAATGTTCACGGACCCAAACAGCTTCATCCGTTAAACACATCACATTTTTTTGTCAAGTATTAAATATAATTTATGTATAATCATTCAAGAGGGAGAAACTCTATATGGCTGTTGCTATTCCTAATTTTAATTGTGGCATCATTTTCAGCATATTTTGCTGGAGGAATATGCATGCTAACTAATGACGTGCTGCTCTGTTCCAATTCCCTCATACCATATCATGTTAGCAGAGATCTCTACCACAGAAAACGTTTCGGAATGAAAACTAAGTAGCATAGCTTTTTAAAATCAGAGGAAGTGATTTCACAGACGCTTTGACTTTCATGAGTACTCATGAAATGATTGCAATAAAATAAAAACACAAAATAAATGTAAAATGCAACGTATAAACCCAAATCTTTGTAAAAGTCGAATCGTGGCTTCCAAAAGTGGGGAGTCGCTCCTCCGTTCAACTGAGCACCTCTGCAGTAGGGTTCCCCCTGTGGACTCTACAGCTTCCAGGAGCTCCCCCTCAGACCACAGAGCTCTGAACAGCGACACGTTATGGTTCAGGCTTCAGTCCTTCATCAGGAGTGACATTTAGCCCGCTCTGAGTGAGAGCTCTACCTGACCTCACTCAGGGCCATATGTATGAAGCAAAATTGCGATCGCAAACGCCGAAATTCGCCGAATTTCGGCATTTGCGATCGCAATTTTGCTAAGTGGTATGTATGAAGGCAAATCTGCGTGCAAAATAAGGATTCGCAAATTGTGCGATTCCTTAAATGCAATATAAGAAGCACCAAAAAAGTGCAATTTGGCCTTAAGGAATCGCAAATTACCACCAACTACAGGTTGGTGGTAATTTGCGATTTCTTTCAAAAATGCATATTTTTGCATTTTTCAAAGTTGCATGTGGCGCACACACATGCCCTTAGGGCATGTATTTATTTTTTTATTTATGTTACTTATAAAGCGCTAACAATCATCCCGAGGGATATCACGGCGCTGCGATTGCTACAGTAAGGATGCAGTGGGAAAAGTAGGTATATTTAGTCATAGTCAGGGAAAAGGAAGGTTTTTAGTTGTTTCCTGAATGCCAGGTGATCCTCTATAAGTCGAAGGGCCACGGGAAGTTCATTCCACTTCCTTGCGGCAACGTAGGAAAAGGCTCGTTCACCCATTCTGGCTTTCTTTACCCGGGGTATGCTGGCCAGCGCCGCGATTTGTGAACGGAGGTATCTAGTGGGAATGTAGAACCGGATCCTGTTTCTAAGGATAAGGGGGCCTGTCTCGTGAAGTGCTCTATGAGTGATGCACAACATTTTAAAAGTTGCTCTTTGCTTCATCGGAAGCCAGTGTAGATCTCGCAGACAGTTTGTGGCCGCATGTGCTCCCATGCTCATTTCAGGGGTGCAACAGGGTGTCCTTGTGACACCCTGGCACACTTGAAATTGCATTCTCCATTTGCGATTCTCTAATTGAGAATCGCAAATTGAGAATGTCTATCCATTCATTCCTATGGGCCTCTAGGCCCATAGGAATGAATGGGGAGGTATTCCTTAATTGCGAATAGCAATTTGTAATTCGCAATTAAGGAATATGTAGGATTCGCAAAATTATTTGCAAATCCTACATACATAGCATTTTGCAATTCTCAAATAGCGATTCTCTAAAAATTGCTATTTGAGAATCGCAAAACCAAAGTTTCATACATATGGCCGTCAGTCTCAATCGCAATGAGTGAGGCTCGAGATCTTTTCCTTAAGCAATGAAAATGGGCCTCCATTCCCGGGTTTGGTCACGCAAAACAACCGGAACCGAGGTGTGGATGCTGCTTATTTCCCGGGGCCCGGTGGGACTGCACCCAGGGGCGTAACACAGGCCCCCGCAGCCCCTGAGGTGGGGGGGGGGGCAAGCTCCAAGGGGCCCCCTCGCACTGCACTCTGGCCGGAGAACTCCTGATTGAGCCCAGAGGGGGCCCCTCTACGTACCGTGCAGGGAGGCCCCCTCACTTTTCGTTACGCCAGTGACTGCACCAGATACACTGTTGGTAGCTGCGCCTCTGCCATCAAAGTGTAAGCTGAGATTTTGTACCGGTAACACTCACTCCTTTGCCCCAGAGGGTACAGAAATGGAGGCACAACCTAGAGACAAGAGGAGCATGGCCTGCAGGAAGTATATGTGGATTTTTCCTCTCCTCTCCAGCACAGCGTCCTATAAATTTCTCCCCTGACGGGCAATATCTTTTTAATGGAGTTTTGCAGAGTATAGGTGTGTAGATGATATTTTTAATGAAATATTATAATAGTCATTCCTGGATGGCTGGGCCCCTTTCAGGAGGTTATTGCTCAGCCTTCTCCAATGCTCACAGATAATTATACAGACTCTGGGAACATTACCCCCCTCCTCATTTGGAATGCCCTTGTGCTCCTGCTAATTGGCCTTAATCGGATACGGAGTGTGAAACACCCAGCCAGCTCTTGTGATGATTCGGTGTCATATCCGTTTAAGTCACCTAAACCATTGAAACCTAAATGACATTTTAAAGAGAGGATTTGAATACTTAAAGTGCCCCAGACAGCCTTCTAACACGATGACATCTATCCTGAGATTTTCAAGTGGGTTTCAGAATTGCTTCACGTCGCAGCTAATGTTTAATGAGGTGATCTGCCTTACACACTCCTCTGAGGGCTCATTTAATATCCCTCTCCGGCCCTGGTTATTGATACCTAAAGTGGTTACATTTGAAGTTCAGATATGCTTCAGTTTGATGTAATTACGAGTTTAACAGCCGTTATCACTGAGGAAAGAGAACAATTTTGGTTTTCAGGTAACATCTGCTTTTTGCTGTGTGGAGATCCCTTTCAGTAAGTACATCTGTGCATTACTTATGTTTCCTATAGTAAGTACATCTCTGCATTACTTATGTTTCCTACAGTAAGTACATCTGTGCATTACTTATGTTTCCTATAGTAAGTACATCTCTGCATTACTTATGTTTCCTATAGTAAGTACATCTCTGCATTACTTATGTTTCCTATAGTAAGTACATCTCTGCATTACTTATGTTTCCTATAGTAAGTACATCTGTGCATTACTTATGTTTCCTATAGTAAGTACATCTCTGCATTACTTATGTTTCCTATAGTAAGTACATCTCTGCATTACTTATGTTTCCTACAGTAAGTACATCTGTGCATTACTTATGTTTCCTATAGTAAGTACATCTCTGCATTACTTATGTTTCCTATAGTAAGTACATCTCTGCATTACTTATGTTTCCTACAGGAAGTACATCTGTGCATTACTTATGTTTCCTATGGTAAGCACATCTCTGCATTACTTATGTTTCCTATAGTAAGTACATCTCTGCATTACTTATGTTTCCTATGGTAAGTACATCTCCGCATTACTTATGTTTCCTATAGTAAGTACATCTCCGCATTACTTATGTTTCCTATGGTAAGTACATCTGTGCATTACTTATGTTTCCTATAGTAAGTACATCTCTGCATTACTTATGTTTCCTATAGTAAGTACATCTCTGCATTACTTATGTTTCCTACAGTAAGTACATCTCTGCATTACTTATGTTTCCTATAGTAAGTACATCTCTGCATTACTTATGTTTCCCATAGTAAGTACATCTCTGCATTACTTATGTTTACTATAGTAAGTACATCTGTGCATTACTTATGTTTCCTATAGTAAGTACATCTCTGCATTACTTATGTTTCCTATAGTAAGTACATCTGTGCAGTACTTATGTTTCCTATAGTAAGTACATCTCTGCATTACTTATGTTTCCTATGGTAAGTACATCTGTGCATTACTTATGTTTCCTATGGTAAGCACATCTCTGCATTACTTATGTTTCCTATAGTAAGTACATCTCTGCATTACTTATGTTTCCTATGGTAAGTACATCTCCGCATTACTTATGTTTCCTATAGTAAGTACATCTCCGCATTACTTATGTTTCCTATGGTAAGTACATCTGTGCATTACTTATGTTTCCTATAGTAAGTACATCTGTGCATTACTTATGTTTCCTATAGTAAGTACATCTCTGCATTACTTATGTTTCCTGTGGTAAGTACATCTCTGCATTACTTATGTTTCCTATAGTAAGTACATCTCTGCATTACTTATGTTTCCTATAGTAAGTACATCTCTGCATTACTTATGTTTCCTATGGTAAGTACATCTGTGCATTACTTATGTTTCCTATGGTAAGTACATCTGTGCATTACTTATGTTTACTATAGTAAGTACATCTCTCCATTACTTATGTTTCCTATAGTAAGTACATCTCTGCATTACTTATGTTTCCCATAGTAAGTACATCTCTATGTTTCCTATAGTAAGTACATCTCTGCATTACTTATGTTTCCTATAGTAAGTACATCTCTGCATTACTTATGTTTCCTATAGTAAGTACATCTCTGCATTTCTTATGTTTCCCATAGTAAGTACATCTCTGCATTACTTATGTTTCCCATAGTAAGTACATCTCTGCATTTCTTATGTTTCCCATAGTAAGTACATCTCTGCATTACTTATGTTTCCTATATAAATGTAGTTGGCTTTGCAGCTTTATCCACCTGCAGTGTGAAAATGATGCTGAGGAAGATACATTTCTTCGTAACTCGGACAAAAAATTAGGATAGCACATCCCGGATCATCACAAATATTTATTGAGATTAAAATTAAATGGTATATATTCTCGCTAAGGAGACAACGGAAAGGTGTGCTTGTATAGGAGTAGGAACAGAAGGGTGAGTGTCAGAACATCAAGGGCACGATTATATACGGAGAAGCATCATTTTGATCCCACCTCGAGATAAAAGTCGGAGTGGATCATATCTATGAGTAGCCAGCTCTCAAGAAAATATTTGGTGTGATTAAAGTTACTAAAAGAAGATGGAGTACCGGATACATAAAGTGCTTCATGTGTCATAGATACAGTTTTTTTTAAAAATGTGTGTTTAAATCATGACTAATATAGAAATTTAATGTACTGATTAATTAATATTAGACAGGAAATTCTATTTACATGATATGATTTATCATAGAACTAATGAAATGAGATGTGAAAGCAAATGTTCAGAAGATTCAAACACAATATTCACTTGAGAGTATTTTATGAATAATTCCTAATAGAATTTTGCAATATACATTTGTTAAGAGATTTCAATTGTGATGCATTTACATTTGTACACGCATACGTAACCCAGTGCTTTTGCTAATCTTGGCTATGATTTTGAGGCCTAATATGTGTGTAGTTTAACTTCATGTGTAATTTCATTTTAATCTAATGTTATATTTCAGTGCAAGCTCACATTGTAGTCTCACGTTCTGTTTGTGTTTAACCTTCAACGTGGAATGTTTTGTTGTATTTTGTTTCCACTGCAGTTGTAGACAAAGCCTTACTAGTTAGAAAAGGAGGGCTTGTGTTTTGTACGATAGAAAGGTATGAGAAGGCGAAGTTGGCAGAGAGGAGGTGATAGTGTCCAGTTTGCGCTGGAGGACTGGAAAATTACTGGAAGGGGTCAGGTGGTATTGTCTACCTTGAAAGCAATTGATATTACATGCTGTGATTAGTGAGGGGAAGGAGAGCTATCTTGTGACTTTTGGCCTGCTATCAATGTCGGTCAGAGCCCAACCGACAGCCCCTGAATTCCGCCCGTCTCATTATGATGTGGCGGTCGGAGGCAGCATGCGGAGGGACCGGCCGCTGCAGTTATGACAGGCTCATGGAGCTCGTAGGCCCAGCAGTCAAAATATAATACCAACAATAAGGGCGGTGCATTCTCAGGCATCACTGTAGGGATTATGATGTCCTTTTGAGTCCGATATTCTATGATTGTCCAACCGCCATAGATAGACAAACGGTAACCGATTTTGGGGCCCCTAGCAGGGCCCCATCCCTCCACGGCCTCCACTATGGGGTCTGGGGGGCATCTATGGTGCTCTCCAAAACCTCCCATCACCATGTGGTCCCTGCCACAGGATGCATGGATGTTTTAAATGTGTTTATTTTCTATTGAGGCTGGTGCTGCAACCCGCAGAACAAGCCTCAATAGAAAATATACACTTTCCAACCCCCCTGAAGACAGTCACATCATAATAGTGGAAGCGGGACTGCTGACTCCTTGTCATGTGGTCCCGTTTCTGCTATGATGTCGGTCAGATGCTCGTCCGACCGACATCGTAATTAGGGTCCAAGTAGGGTGCAGACCTATGCTTATGCGTTTGTGGCTTTATGCTACCTGACCCAATACTTGGAGTATTTCTACTGTAGACTCCAGCAGCTGACACCTTTCTTCCCTTTATTCCTAACCTAAACTGAATCAAATCCTTATTATAATAGCTGAGCCCTGTTAGAGTAGTGTAAGGAAAGACAGGACGAATGATTTCTTTTGAAAACCGATTGACGCAATTTATTTTCAGAATTCTTTTTCTTCAAACCATAGGGTGAAGGTCTTCAGGAGATTTGGACACATATTGTTAGTTTTGTACTGCTATACCTTTATGCTGAGACTGGTATATGTATACTTATTTTTGAAATTATGAATAAAATCTCACTACTCTCATTTTTTAATACGGTCTGGTTTATTGTGAGAGCCTATTGGTTTTGGAAAATGTGATGACTGATAGTGTTCTCCTTTTACCTCTCATGCTTCCAATAAAATACCATTGAGTCTGAGTGAATGTGTAAATCGTCCCGAGCTCTCACAAATGGTAGCAGAGCTCCATGATATATAATTTGTAATAATCCATGTATTCTGCACCAGCACTTCTGGGTATCATTGATGGCACTAGCACAACTTCACCTTTAGTAAATCTGCATAAAAAAGGGTGCAATAATAAAGAAAGCCAATAAAGAAGAATTCCAAATGAATAATTTGTAATGATAATTTTTTTTAAATATAACTTTAGGCTGTTAAATAAGCTCCCATAATAAAGACTAATGTTGATGAAACTACATGTCAAATTTTCTAATACCAACACTTATTCCTATATGGTAGTCGTTATCCTAAATCTTACACGAGCCCAAGCACTAACTAGACCCTTAACTCACGTCTATCACTGAAGACAACCTGATTGATCATCCTTATTAATTGGCACCCTTTACATGTGAAGAACACTGGTAATTTGATACAAGTCTGGGCTGGTGTGAATGAATTTTCTTCTCGCTTGGGTCAAAAGCCATTGAAAATTATTTTGGATGTCATTAAGGACAAGTGCATCCCAATATCAACTTTTGGCAGTGATATTTGGGGTTATGTTAAGATTGATTCTCTGGGGATTGCAGAGAATAAATACATCAGAGGGCTTTTAGGTTTCAGTCAATTGATTCCCACAAATATTCTCCAAGATAAGCTGGGATTGCCTTATATTTTAGATTACATTCAGTTGCACCCTCTCTTGCTTTGGTGTAATGTCTGGTGAAAGGATGTGTTCTGTCTGATCTGATTAATCATATTAGATTGCATGAAATCAGATTGTGTATCTAAAATTTCCTGCCCGGTATATTCGAGATAACGTCATGCAATCTGGCTGACCTGAATTATACTTTCATCTTTCCAGCATCACCAAACATGATATTGTGTGGCTCAAGGAGATTTACCACCTTATGTCTTTATTATGGTTAAATCAGTGCCCAGTTTTGAGCCATATTTACTCTATGACAAGCCAATTGTTCAACGTCGTCTTTTGACCTTTTTTAAATTGAGCCTGTTCCACCAGCTGTTGTTCTCTGATGGAACATGGCATAAGCATACTGAACCCCCTTTAGGTACATGCAATTTTTTAAAATTTGAATGTGATACTTTGCACATTGTTGTGATATGTCCTTTATATGGATATCGTCGTCATAAGTTTTTAAACAGCTTTTTTTAGACTTAGGTTTTCATCAGGCTAGGCCAACATTTTTATTTTTGCAACTTTTAGATTCACGTATAGTTTGTTATAATGTGTCAAAGTTTCTCCTGGGGTTTACAAAGCTGTTCATTAGGTACAATGCTGAGCAAGGACGATTGGTGACATTTTTATGATGTGTCTTTGCTTTATATTATGGAGGTTTTCGGTATTGTTGTGTTATTGTTTTTATTGTACTTGTATGATTTTATTGATAAAATTTAATACAGTTTATGACGGTGATGATCATCCTTATTCTGACTCCAATTATAACAATTACCTCTTTAAAGTCATATATTCTTTTTAAAGTACACCATCAATTTTCAATTTTTCTTTCTTCATTTTTGACAAGCTAAAAAAGTGAAATTTTGTATTTTTGTAATTTTGTGTTCCTGATTTTTGTATTCCTTTTTATTTTGGCACTTTCTATGTGTAATGGAAATACTTTCATGACTCAATCAGTTTGCTACTTATTTCATGGCTGCGTTTGACAGTGTGCCGAGAGATAATCTGTGTCAAGAATTGGTTAAGTGGGGCAGTCCGCCTACAAAACTTAGGGCAATACAATCCCTTTACCCGGAAACATGCTACGTGTAAAGATACTTGACAGAAACAAACTCTTGAGGAAAGTTCGTACATCTTCTGAATTAAAACAGAAGTGCATCTTGGCAGTTCTCATTTTTAACTTGTTTATTTCAAACTTCTCAGAAAATTTGGATCTGGTGAATGCGCATCCACACAAATTAGGTGGAAAATTGATCTCAACACTACCCTCTGCAAATGATTTACTACTAATAAGCAGGAAGAGATCAGGTTTCCAGAGACTGTTGGATGAACTACGTGCTTTTACCTCAGTAAATAGTTCGGATGTTAATCTGAAAAAAACAGAAGTGCCTAAAATTTGAAAGAAATGAAAAAACATGGCACCTGGAGTTTAAATAGGAAGTCTATTGCAAGTGAAAGTGAGCACAATTACCTGGCGACCATAATGGACAAAATGGGCTCCTTTAACAATAACCATAAGCTTCATAAAGGAAAAAGCAGCCACTCTAATCTCTGCCTTCCCAACACTATGAAGATCCCTGAAGAGCTCGACATTTGGCCCCTACAAAAGATCCTTAATGCCAAATTACTTCCCACTTTAATTTACGGGATTACAATAATGATAGGATGAGAATCTGAGCTCTTAGATTGGTTAATAACAAAAACATATCGAACAAACTTCTATTTTCAAAAATTCTCCTCCCAAGCCCAACCAAGCGTGGCTGGAGTTCGACCTCTTAAAGTGGAACATGGCTGGGAACTTTCCTTAAAGCATTTAGGGGCATATTGTCAAGGACGGCGTTAAAATTATCGTCGCTTTAGCGGCAGGAAACTGCCGCTAAAGCGGCGATAATGGGCTTGATAATATGCCGCAGAGAATTCCAATAGAAGGCCATGTTCACACCAGGACATGGGCTTCTATTGGAATTCTCTGCGGCATATTATCAAGCCCATTATCGCTGCTTTTAGCTGCAGTTTGCTGCCGCTAAAGCGGTGATAATTATAACGCCGTCCTTGATAATATGCCCCGTAATCGGTTTAAAGCTGCACAGCGGGGCATTCTTGATCACATAATCTGGCAAGAGCTTGGAACTACTTCCCAAGGCTTGATTCTTAGGAACTGTCTGGCAACTTCCTTACATTGATGACAAGCATCTGGCCAGCTGGTGGCTCCACTCTCTGGAAATACATTTAATAAGATTTTAAACAAACAAATTCAAGGGCTATCAATGTTGCAGGATAAACAAAACAATAGCTAAATGAGTTAACTCATGGAAAATAATAAGCAGTTATGTCTTGTTGCCCACAACCCTACTTGACCTGCTGCTAGTCACACTGCAAGTTTTCAGAAAAGACCTCAAGACATGGCTCTTTGGATGACCTCGGAGCTGTCCGAATGCCCCTCCCCTCCCCCTTACAGGTGCATAGTGCACTGTAAAAAAGTCCCTGGTTGATTGACAGTACTGCAAAAGCAAAATCATGCTTTAACGATTTGGTGCTCTGCCAACACTGGATAGTTGTCTTCCATGGATTAAATTGATAGATGGCTCCTTGTGCAGACAGTGTGGCAAAACAGAAGAAACACTAATTCATGTGATATGTATTTGCCCAGAAATCTTGGTTGAACGAAGTGGCCACGTAACAAAACCATTTAGCAACTTTGGGGTTCGCACCTGCAGACACACAGTCATTAAATGCATGTGTCCCACAAACATTTCTCTTGATATCAGTTTTGTTAAGTATTTAATGATGTTTGAAAAATAACTTGAGAGTGTACGCACTTGTTAAAACACTGAACAGCATTCAGTAAAGCTTTTGATGATGTTTGAAAATGAATAGAGTGTCTGTCCATTTTAGAATATCGAGCAGAAGTAATGGATTATCCTCGGAGTAGATATTAGCAGGCATCAGCTCCCACTGTGGAGTCTCTGCAAGCCTTATATCCTGGACAAACATACCCACCTTCATTATAACAGTACGCTGTTTGATTTTTGTATTATCGAGCTTTGCAGAAAGGTGTCGCTTAATACTGAAAATGTAACGTTCTCTTAACAGTCAAGTAGCGGCCCACTCTCATGTGTCTGCATGATTGTGGAATCACCAAATGCACTTTAATTGTGCACTTTGAGTGTTCCCTTCGTGATTGCATAAGAACTAAAATCACTTTTTATTTGTGTCCTAGCAAAGTCCTTGGGGTGCCAGTGTGTTTAACAGATTTATTTTTCTTTAATCACATATTACTATTCTTAGGGAGATAAGTAAGAGACTTATGATCTATAGTACACTAAGCTCAGGACCTCTCATGCAGTAATGGATCGTTGAGTGGTGTGACTTTTTATGTTTTTTAGCAATGGAATGTTTTTAGATAACTATGCGTGTTAAATAAATTAATTTAAATTATTACAGATTTTTTTTATTCCATTATTTTTGTATTTTAGTTCATTAATTTTCCCATGACATTACATGTAAAACTTTAGTTATTTTACTGGCAAGTGGTGATCAATTTTTGGGCATTGCTAGGCACCTTTTTTTCCAGTTTCTAGGCTGTTCGTGTAAGTTCGTGAGGATACATATTTTCATAATGGTGTGATGTGTATTTAAGAGCCATGTTTGCTTTCTGTTCACCTACTTTCTTACCAGTCACATTTGTCACTTGAGGTTTTTCCAAAGTGCTCTGGGACGTGTCACTCAATATCAATTTTACTATGAGTAACTCTCAAAGGTACAGATATGCAGCTACCTTGTTTCGCCATGCATGTTTGGTATTGCACCAGGTTGTGGTCTTGTGTTATACATATTGCTGTCAACCCGTAGATAAGGTTAGTATATCGTTAATCAAAAGTGCAATTTTAGAAAGATTCCCTAGTGAGGATAATTAATAGGACGGAATCCAATGGACAAATGTGAATATAGTATCACAGCACTTTTAAGTCATCAAAGACAATAATGGAAAACTTGCATGGCCATACAATGTTATATATTAAGTAACATACACGAATGGTTAAAAAAAAAAACGTATTGTAAAGGAATCTTAAAAGCAACAAAAGCATGTAATGCCAAATCGAGAGGAAGCATAAAAAGAAAAGAAATGAAATATTCCTAAAACCCCAAATTGTGGTAATTCAGTATGGTTCTTCTATGTTGTGGCAATGTCTGGACAATTCTTATGGCAAATATTCCAGATCAATTAATAAATGCATCGTATAAATTTATATACACATTTTGACATAATTATATCATTTATATGGCTATGCACATGGTTCCTTTTCTTAATCAAGCATATAATAGTAATGTGTTACATGCTTTTCGGTCCATCATAAATTTGAGTGTTACCAATATTTAAGGGAAATAATGAAATTCATTATCAGTGTTATGGTCAGTGGGGGCTCCTCTGTTATGGCGGAGGAGCGTTGCCCTACCTGCTGCGAGTTCAGCCGGTACAAACGATAATAACATGGTAATAAATACCATTTTATTAATGTGTCTCAGGCTCACGTTGTTCCAGCGCAATGCAAGGGGCAGTGCAATTGAACTATTAATGCAGCCCCCTGTCAGCGCTCAGGTCAGATTGGCTGGCTGTCTAGAGCCATCCAATCTGACCTGCACACTTCAGAGCCTGCAATCCCAAGGCTCAGAAACAGCCGAGGAACTGCAGTCTCAGGCCCCCAGCCTCAAAATGAGTGATGGGTTAGCCTGCTCCAACCAATCCTGGAGATGCAGTGAAGCTCCTGGATTGGTTACTTTCATGTTGTACAAGGGAGGAAGTATTCCCCTTTCCGCCCGAGTCAGTGCTGAGGACAGCACCAGGAGGATGAAGGAGACAGCATCCCGAGCTTGTGCTGCAGCGGGGACATGGAAAAGGGCGTCAAGTGGAAGGTAAGTTAATTTTTTTTTAAATGAATGTTATTTGTTGTCTGTTATCCCTCTGCCCCCCACTCTAACCGCACAGCAGCCGCTACTGGTTATGGCTGTTTTCCATAATTCACAACCAACATATCCACTTTTCCTCACATTTTCTGAGGAAAAGCTGTTTCATATCACCTTTTACCTCGTGTTTTTGTATTGAATATAATGAAACAAACATTGATTGCCACTCTCTTGGCATTAATGGCTAATAGTAAATGTGGTGTTGCAATGAATACATTGAGAAGTTTGGTCCCCTTCTCTGTTGTAATTTTATTTTTTATTTCTTGTGCATTCCATACTTGACACGTTAGATTCATTGCATATAAAAAAACTAAAAAACACATCAGGTTTGGCGTACAACCCGTTTTCCATATTCTGCTTTGTTGGAATATAATGAAGGCAATGAAGATATTGAATTGTTTTACACCTGCAATAAAGAATCTTTTTTTTTTTTAAGTCTTCCTTCAGGTCTGGTACCACTAATATAAGGGCCAACATTGCCAACACATTTTGAAAATGTAATTACTGAGCATAATATACTCAATAATCAAAGACAGTTGAACCTTTTTGTTATTTGTATTCAAATTCTTCTTTTCCAAGGTGTCCTCTTCACCTACATTGTTGATTCTTCGTTCTATCCTGACTAGGCATTGATGATCATAGCCTCTCCTCTATTTTATTCAAGTGCAATATTGTCTAAAAAGACCTTCTGGACTCTGCAATTATGCTTGATATGTACCATTTCACTGAGAGTGAATCTTTCAATGACTGATCTGGAATGAGCATTTATGCATCTAAAACTTTGCACCCAGTAGGTTTTCTAAATATTCTGCTATGCATGCTGACATTTGTTTATATAAAATTCCAAATCCCAAAACTCCATTCTTCTGCTAAGGGAAAGAGTCCTATTTAATTTCAAGAAGGGATGCAACAATATAGACTTTTGGTCCTGACGAAAGCCATCGACCCACAGAGTGCAAAACAGGCTGAAACATGTTGACCTGGCTTTTCCAGAGATAGATGTGAGAGACACCGAATATCTCTCTAGCCACATCTTCTATTCTTTTAATCAGACAACTACCTTTATTCTTCCTTCTAAATAAATTGTATATTTTTTATGATAGGAGGTATTTTAAATATTTTTCCTCACAAGGTGGATCCTACACAGTCTCTGACTCCAGAAACAATCCCTCCTGGTGGAGGAAAGACCCAATGGTGTGACGATCAGTGACTAACTATGCCAGCTGAAAATATACCTCTGGCAGAACTGCTCTGTTGAGGGTCTCACACCAATTTTGGTTTTGCACCCGCCTTTTCTAACAACTCTTCCACTGCTATACCATGTCCTGTCTTGGATCACAATACTATGGTGATGAGTGTGGAATGCTGGACAGGGGACAGAGATGTGTCTTCACCTCTCTGAAGTTATTCTCGCAAATGCTTCCTTCCATCATAGGTTGTTGGGAGAATATCGATTAGGGAATCATCATCCTGTTTCCTGTGGAACAAGAGCTGTCAAGAGATGGCATGGGCCTCCTGCACTGCACAGCTTCTGGACTTGCTGCTCTTTAAGTAAAGATTTGATGACTGGCTTTTTTCCCTGTAAGTACTCGGTTGGTGAATATTTGGTAGTCAGAGTAGGAGCGAATGGGGAGGAAGCACAGTCGGCCCTGCTTTGTGACTCCGAGCAGCATGCTGACCCTGCTCTATGACTCTGTTCTCATGCCGGCCCTGCACTGTGACTCTGTTCAGTGCACTGGCAGTGTCCCTGCCTCTCTTCCGGCAGCACTAGAGTCAGAGACCACCCTCACCAGAAGCACTGAAAGAGGACTGTGAGCTTCCAGAGACCACCTTCACCAGAGGCACTAAAAGAGGACTGTGAGCTCCCCTAGTACATCAGAAAGTTTCTGCTCCAAACATAGTGGTAATGAAAGTGGATTTAGGCAGCTCTGGGTATTCCTCTTTATATTAAAAGGCCAGCGCTCTCAGTTCAGTCAGTTTTTGCCCTCAACTGTTGATTGCTTGTTAGGTATGTGGCATATCTGTGGCATACCATATCCTGTGAAGGATTTAAACCTAAATTGAACCTGGTAGATGCTGTTAATAATGCTCACTTCCTCTCTAACACGGAAGAAGTGAAATATTCTACAGTATTGTATCTTTTATACATTCACATGCTTTAATCTTCCCCGTCATCAGGGTGGGAGTCCCACGGTAACAGTAGAAATAGCAGTACTAAAACATTACCATAGACCTCCAAAGAACAGAAACCCTACTTTAGTAACCTTTCAACCTTATTTTATAACATCCAAAGTTCAGCCAATCACAGCAGAGACCTCAGAGTACCCTTCCCCTACAGAGCCACCTCACCTCAGATTTCTTAAAGGACGTTGTGTGATAGGGAGTCTCTCTAAGCTCTGCTGAGTTATTGTATTCTATCTTCAAATTTTGACCTCCAGTTCCAGCTTCGGCTACTTTCAAGGTATTTCTAACTATATTTTTTGGCCTCTCCTTCTTATTCTGAAAAATTTTCAATAAAAGCCTGCCAAAATCTTTTAAAGGCTCTAGGCCTTCACCTCAATCTGGAAAACTCATCCATCATTTCATGCACATCTCGACATAGATCTCGGCAAAGCCTTTCACACTCATGAAAGAATATTGCATGTTCAGGATACAGCAAGGCTTCTCTCAACCAAAAAGTTCATTTTTGTGAGATAATACAAGTCCATGTTGGAGATGATGTCCTCTTGCATCCCGCTTATCCCCAATTGCCTTCTCCACATGCCACCACTGCTGGAGTAGCCTGATGTGAAGTGGATTCAATCTCAAGCTTCATTCAACAACAGGGTTCACATTTCAGCAGCAATGAGAGCTGCGATGTTCTGGTGGATTATCAAGGAAAACCTTTTACAAGGTCTTTCTTTCATTCACACTGTGCCACAGCTGGTGATTACCTCAGATGCGTTGCTGGATGGATGGGGGGCTTGCCATCAGGAATTACAGGTTCACTGCAAATGGTCCAAACAGGAGTTGGAGTGCCACGTAAACATTCTGGAACTCACGGCAGTATTTCTGAGACTAAAGGCTTTCCTACCTTGATTCAAGGATTTGTTGGTGTTCATCAGGACAGGCAACACTACTACAATGCTTTATGTTTTACCTTAGAAAGCAAGGTGGCACGAGATCTCAAGTGCTTTCCCTTCAAGCTCAACAAACTTATGAGTGGAACACGTGCCAGGTGTCCGCAATGAACGGCCCGACTCTCTTAGCAGAGTTTCCAAGCAATGCCACGAATGGGAGCTCAATGACCAAGAGTTGTAGGTGGTCTTCTAATTCTGTGGTTATCCAGCATTAGATCTGTTTGCTACATCCCTCAACAAAATGTGCCCTCTTTCACAAACAAGAATCCACATCCAATATCATGGGGAGATGCCTTCCATTTTTCTTGGGCGGGGATGTTCACCTACGCCTTTCCCCCATTTCCGCTCATCCCTCAAGTCATTCAGAAGATGAAGCTTGGAGCCGTGTCGGCTCAGTCTCATTGCCTGCGGGTGGGCAAGCAATTCTGGTACACCGAGCTGCATCACCTATCTGACTGTGCTCCGATTCTCTTTCCTCCAAAGGAGGATCCTCTCTGCATGAACCAGGACTAAGTGGTTAATTCGCAAATTCCCTCTCTTCATTTGTCGGCTTGTCTTCTCACCACACTGAATTTGGAGACTTGAGCCTCTCCGAGGAATCTACGTCAATACTAGAAAAGTCTCAGCTCCTTCCACGTTCAAATGTTGCACAGCTAAATGGAAGAGATTCTGTACATAGTGAATCTCTCACACATTACCTCCTTTCTCATCTACTCCCGAGCAGGTGCTGCCTTATCTCTTGCACCTAGCCAAATCAGGACTTTCACACTGTTCCATAAAAGTTCACCTTGCTTCAATTTCTAGATATAGAAGACAATCAGGTCAATCTTCCTTGTGGTCCAATCGACTCATCAACAAATTTATGAAAGGACTCTTTAGAGCTTGCCCTCCTGTTAAACCGCCTCCAGTACTGTGGCAACTAAATACAGTGCTGTCACAGTTAATGCATCCTCCATTTGAACCAGTGCAAAAATGTGAGTTGAAGTTCCTTTCTTGGAAGGTGGCTGTTCGATTGACCTTTACATCAGCTAGACGTATCAGTGAAATCCAAGCTTTCACCATGAAAGAAGCATATCTTCAGTTTCTGCCAGACAAGGTTATCCTGCGCACTAATCCTTCTTTTAACCTAAGGTGCCTTCAACTTACCACCTCAATGAAACTATTGTCTTACCCACATTCTTTCCTAATCCATCCTCAGCGGCGGAGAGAGCATTACATTTATTGGACTTTAAACATTGTTTGAGATTTTATCTACAACGAACAAAGGACTTTTGTAAATATTCTCATTTGCTGATTTCATTCTTGGCACCTAGGAAAGACAAGTCCTAGCACGGGCCAGAATTGCTTGTTTGGTCACCTCAATGAATGCCTTCTGTAATAAAAAGGCTGTTAACCCACTACCTACAAAAACACAGGCTCACTCAACAAGGAAAGTGGCAACTTCCTCAGCACTGTTTGCAGGAGCATCTCTACTGAACATCTGCAGGGTGGCAACATGGACGAACGCTCGCACATTCACGAAGTATTACTGCCTCGATGTTTGGAAGAAGGCAGATATAGGTGTTGGACAAGCTGCACTTCGATATCTTTGTGCTTAAGGTAGGCAGCTATTAGCCTCCTTTTTCTTTGCATGACAGTTGGCTGTTTTAGTTCAGAAGGTAAGAGACCCGGGTGGCGGCCCTTGGAGGGTAGAGAGGTCCTCACAAAGAGGCTTTGAGGGGATACGTCCTCCTTATTAAATGTATCTACAGGCGATTGGGTATCCCTTCTGGAACCAGGCTGGTTCCTCCAAGAGAGAAAAAGAAGTCATGGGGACACCAAGGATTTTTTGTCAGTCTTTTGCTGCCCCACTAGTGTAGGTGGGAAGGGAAAAACACACATTTCTTAATATTGCCCTCACACACTCTAATAGTGACATGCTTCATCATTGGGCTCACCCAAATCCTAATGGTTGAGGTGGGCTCAACCATACTTCAGGAAACACTTATGAAGACTTGGTGTATGGGGTTGTAACTTTGAAGATAACATTCCTCCCCCACTCCTAAAGTATCCTTTATTATCAGAGTGGGAGGGAAGGTTTAAAAGCAAAATGGTAGGGTTTTGAGGATGTGATGGTCCTATGTCCCTAACTAGAACACCAACATGTATCAGCCCTTTCTAATGGCCTATAAATGGTCCTGGGCTTTCGTCATGGTGGGATGCGATGAAGCCACTTCCCCCGAGAACGTGAGTGAAAAGTGGGCATGCAACTTGCATGTGTGATATAAATATTTGGAACAATCTGATACTTGCCGCTGTAGTTAGGAGGAATTACCCCACACTACCAGGGAGTTTTCTTCTAACATGAGAGGGAGGCCTTGCAGTCACACATTCATCAACGGTCCATTCCTGACCGTAACCTACTGTCTGCTCAGCTCCCCCGCTTGTCCATGCACATGCCCCCCATCATGACGCAACCGCAGCCAACAGCCGGCTAGTTCTTGGTTGCCTTTCATGGTGGTATAGTGCGCCTACCCGCTGCCATTATTTTGTCTTATTGCTGATATACTGCTTACTAGTAGGATTCAAGCATGTGAATCTATAAAAGATGCAATACTGCAGAGGAGGGAGGACTTGATATAGCAATTTGCATGGCCCCGGTATTAGCAGGCATCAGAATCTTCAAGTGGGGAGTAAGAAAATCATCCTCTTTGCCCTGATCACCCCTATTTATTTTTACTGATACTGGTGGTAAGTGACTTTGACTGCACCCTGGGCTCTGCTAACTAGGCCGAGGGCCAGTGCTCTAATTAAAAATATATATGGTAATTAGGTGTAACCTACCTGCAAGTTCCTAGTATATGGTACAGCATGTAGGTTTAGAGGCCCAGCAGCTTTGAGGCACTTAAGTGAATTGCTGTTGCCTGCTGTCATTTTAAAAGTCAGCCCTACTTTGCAAGCTGCTTTTAAATTGACTCAGGATTAAATACGACTTTGAATTTAAAGGTACTTTCAAAGTATTAAACTAACTTATTCTTACATATGTTATTCCTAAGGTCTGCCTAAGGTGCCCCCAGGGTAGGGTGCCATGTAAAAATTAGCAGGGATATTTTAAATGATGTTTTATATGCCCTGGAGAGGAAACACTACTAATTCTGTTTTCCCCATTGTAGCATATTAGCTCCATAGTCTAACATAGGAATACTGTAAACATGGTAACTATTGACAGGAGAAAGGTAAAATAATATTTCAAGGACTTAGAAGATTGTTATTGATAAATCCAACAACTTGCCACAGTTGAATTTATCAAAACTAATACAAAAAATAATTATACATATTCATATATTTATTTACAAATAATTTATTAACTATTATCTTTATTTAATTTTTAAGCTTTAAGATTATATACAAATATTATATATACATATCAATAATTTAAAAAAAATTCTATAATAAATTAAAACATCAAACTATAAAAAAAATTGTTTAACTACATTTACAATACAATAAGTGCAACAGTAGGGAAGTGTTAGATAGCGGAATAATTACATTTACGATTCCAACTCCAGTGAGTGCAACAGTAGGGAAGATGTTGGACAGCGGAGGGGTAAAAATTAAGATTCCTACTTCAGTGATAGCAACACTAGGGAAAGTGTTAGATAGCTGAGGGGAAAAAATAATATTCCCACTCCAAAGAGTGCAACCGTAGGGAAAGTGTTGGATACCGGAGAGGTAAAAATTATTATTCCCACTCAAGTTAGTGCAAAAGTTGGGTAAGTGTTGGATAGCAGAGGAATTAAATTTACTATTCCAACTCCAGTGAGTGCAACAGGAGAGAAAATGTTGGATAGCTGAGGGGTAACAATTATTATTCCAACTCCAGGAAGTGTAACAGTAGGGAAAGTATTGGATAGCGGCGGGGCAGAAATTACTATTCCCGATCCAAAGAGTACAACAGTAGAGAAAGTGTTGGATCGCGGAGGGTAAAAAATTACTATTCCCGCTCCAGTGAGTGCAAGAGTAGGGTAAGTGTTGGATAGCAGAGGGGTAAAATTTACTATTCCAACTCCAGTGAGTGCAACAGTGGGGAAAATGTTGGATAGCGAAGGGGTAAAAATTACTATTCCTACTCCAAAGAGTGCAACAGTAGGGAAAGTGTTGGATAGCGGAGGGGCAAAAATTACTATTCCCACTCCAGTGAGTGCAATAGTAGGGAAAGTATTGGATAGTGAAGGGGTAAAATTACTATTTCCACTCCAAAGAATGCAACAGTAGTGAAAGTGTTGGATAGCAGAGGGGTATAAATTATTATTCCCACTCCAGTGAGTGCAAAAGTAGGGTAAGTGTTGGATAGCGGAGGAATTAAATGTACTATTCCAACTCCAGTGAGTGCAACAGTAGAAAAATGTTGGATAGCGAAGGGGTAAAAATAACTATTCCTACTCCAAAGAGTGCAACAGTAGGGAAAGTGTTGGATAGCGGAGGGGCAGAAATTACTATTCGCAATCCAAAGAGAGCAACAGCAGAGAAAGTGGATAGCGAGGGATTAAAATTACTATTCCCGCTCCAGTGAGTGCAAAAGTAGGGAAAGTATTGGATAGCGGAGGGGTAAAATGATTATTCCCACTCCAAAGAATGCAACAGTAGAGAAAGTGTTGGATAGCGGAGGGGTAAAAATTACTATTCCCACTCCACTGAATGCAACAGTATGATAAGTGTTGGATAGCGGTGGGGTAACATTTTTCATTCCCACTCCAGTTAGTGCAAAAGTAGGGTAAGTGTTGGATAGCGGAGGAATTAAATGTACTATTCCAACTCCAGTGAGTGCATCAGTAGAGAAAATGTGGATAGCTGAGCGGCAAAAATTACTAGTCCCACTCCAAAGAGTGCAACAGTAGAGAAAGTGTTGGATAGCGGAGGGATAAAAATTACTTTTCCCGCTCCAGTGAGTGCAAAAGTAGGGTAAGTGTTGGATAGCGGAGGGATTACATTTACTAGTCCAACTCCAGTGAGTGTAACAGTGAGGAAAATGTTGGATAGCGAAGGGGTAAAAATTACTATTCCCACTCCAAAGAGTGCAACAGTAGGGAAAGTGTTGGATAGCGGAGGGGCAAAAATTACTATTTCCACTCCAGTGAGTGCAATAGTAGGGAAAGTATTGAATAGTGAAGGGGTAAAATTACTATTTCCACTTCAAAGAATGCAACAGTAGAGAAAGTATTGGATAGAGGAGGGGTAAAAATTACTATTCCCACTCCACTGAATGCAACAGTAGGATAAGTGTTGGATAGCGGAGGGGGAAAAATAACCAATAACACTTAAACAAAAAATGGAAAAAAACAAAAAATATTGCAAAATTTAAAAAATCATAAAAATATATATTTTTTAAATATGAATTTAAATATATTTAACATTTAAAAAGAACACAAATTATAATATTAATTACATATAACAAAACCCCACAAATATATCAAATAAATTAATACATACATTTAGAAACAATAATTATTTAAAAGTATCAAATGTTAACAAACGAAAAAATTAGATAAAACATAAATGTATTTATTTTATTTCATACCCTATAACACCACACCAATAACAACACACTTCAACATTTTTTATTACATTTATTTCAATAATTATCATAATTAATAATCAATTCAAAACATCTTAATAATAAACAAAATAAAAATAAACATTGAGTACACAAGCTTTAACACTCCACTTAACAATCCACAACACACACCTACATTAAACTACAAAATAATAAAACATAATTATATATTATTTTTTCAAGAAAAACTATTACTATTAACAACTAATACTTAAATAACAAAATTGTATTTAATACCCACCCTTTACCCCTTCAAAAGGAAAAACAAAACACAAAAAAATAAACATTTACCCAAAATAAATATCAAATAATTAACATTAATTAACAACTATATATTAATTAATTAAACACAAATTACTTCACACTCTTTACTCCTATAAACACCACAAAACTCACATAAAATTACTTACACAATTACCATAATTAATTACCAATTAATTCAAATGAATTAACAACTAAT
The DNA here is from genome assembly GCF_964204655.1 of Triturus cristatus. NCBI lineage: Eukaryota > Metazoa > Chordata > Amphibia > Caudata > Salamandridae > Triturus > Triturus cristatus. The sequence goes on along the minus strand of NC_140583.1, from coordinate 1,149,466,299 downwards.
TATTAATTAATCAAATACAAATAATTTAATTCCCACCCTTTACACCTATAAAAACTACCACACACAAATATAATTATTTACACAATTACACAAATTAATTAAAAATGTATTCATTCAAATTAATTAACAACCAATTATTAATTCATAAATAAAAAATACTTTTTTTCCCTACCATACACACCTATAAACACCACAGCACACACCTTAAACTAATTACACAATTGCCATAGTTAATTACCAATTAATTAAAGTTACTGAACAACCAATTTTTCATTAATTAATAATAAATTAATTTACACATTTAACACTATAGCATCTCAATTAAACAAAGATTAATAATTGATAATTAATCAATAAATTAGATATGATTAAATTACTTCCCACCCTATTCCCCTATAAACCCACAACCCACTACGCAACTAAACAATGCAAAACTAAAATTAAAAAAAATTAAATAATATAATTAAATTACTTCCCACACTATTAACCCACAATGCGCTGCGGGACTAAAAATGAAAAATTAATTTTTTTTTAAATAAATTTCATATAATTAAATCAATTCCCACCTTATCCCCCTATAAACCCACACCCCGCTAAGGGACTCAAAGCACAAAATTCAAATAAAAAAATAATAATAACCACAAAAAATTTAACACATATTATCAAAATACAAACAAATCTTATACAAAATACATGCATCACATACATATAAAATATATACTAAAATACATAACAATAGTAAAAAACAATATTGTTAACAACTATATTTTTGCAACCAATATTAAACACTTCGATATTTTTAAAAATGATACTTCTTACCTTAAGTCGATATTCTTGACCACGATATTCTTGCTGTCGATATTCCTGACCCATAATATAATGACTCGATATTTGTGCAACCCGATATTCTGTCCCTGCACCCTCTTCCTGTACCACCCGGCCAGATAATAGCCCCAGGAATGGAATTTGTAGGAGGTCTGAAGAAGGAGTGTTAAGGAAAATGAGCCACACCAGTATGTTGTCTTAGCCAGGTCTTACCGCCAAGGAGAGGAATTCTCTGTTTTGAAGTGTAGTGCTTTGTGGGACAAGAATATGCTACACTTTGGAGAAAGCTGTCATACTTTTGGATGGCACCATGCATTGGTCAGGGGTGCCCCCCTTCTTGTTGTCCTATAACATTGGATAAATATGTGACAGCTGCTTAACAACTCAGATATGCTGCCTGAAACTGCAAGGAGAAGAAGAACTGCCCTGCTGGAATCCTGCCCTGTACCCCCAAAGGATTGCACTCTGAAGGGCTGCTCCTGGTGGAGGATTGAAACAACAGCCCTGAGGACTTTGCCTTGCTTCATAGAGGATTAAGGAGTGGACTTCCTGAAATCATCAGGTTAACGGAGATCCTTGTACCGTTCCCCCAAGAAGGTCTGAGCCTGGAGTGCCATCCAGTGTACATTTGAGGATTTGGCCAGGTGCATTGAGGGAATAGTATTCCCAAAGGACCATCGCAGAGCTTGGAGACCCTTGAGTTTGTGGTTTGGACACTTTGAACCTTCAGGGGGAAATTCAGGGAGAACTTCCAGACTTTGGAGCAGCTTTTGGAAAAAGCTCATAAGGTGACCTACCCATCAACGAGAGTCAGGCCGCCGACTTCAAACTGTGACCCAGCCTGGATTTCAGGTTCATCCCGCTGAAAGTTCCGGAGCTCAACACTTCCAGGATTTCATTGAGGCCTCGCGCTGAGCCAAGCCGCCATTGACAATTTAAATCCTGGCCTGAAAAGGAGCCTCACTCATCGACAAGAGAAAATCCTCCATTGTGTGTTGTGTCAAATCTGTTAAGTATATTGGTGTTTTTAAATGCTGTACACACCTATCTCCTAAGTTAAGTCTGCCTGCTCGCAGCCAGCTATCAAGGGTTGAGCCAGGTCCTAATGTATTGAGACCTTGACTGGACCTTATATTGCATTGGTGGCCTTATTGCTAGTGGTGGGTGCATACTTCCCCTACTAATAATCCACCTTGAAACATTTGGTGTTCAGCAGTGTGGATACGTGCTTGTGTTTAAATTACACTAGATAGTATATAAAGTTAAGATCTTTAAAAATCTGCTAAATTGACTTAGAGCAAAACTTTGGATTTTTTGGATTATTCAAAATGTGGACTAAAACTGATTTATGATCAATCTTTTTAGATTTTTCCAAATGTGTTATATTCTATTCTATTCAGCAGATTTGTAAAGCGCATGGCTACCCTTCCAGGGCTTCCCAGCGCTGTCTGGACTAGCTTGAGTATGAGTACCTAAGAGGACTGTGGGAAAAGATGGGTTTTTAATTTCTTTCTAAAGCTCAGAAAGCTTTCTTCCAATCTCAGGTTGATTGGCAAAGAATTCTAGAGTTTGGAAACAAGAAAAGAGAAGGAGCGGTCTCCACTTCTAGCTCTTCTAACCCTACGAACAGTGTGAAGGCCCCAATTATTGGATCTCAGAGCTCAATTGGCTAAGTGGGAGCTGATCAACAGCTGCAGGACCTGTGGGTCCCCTTTGAATATTGCCTAATGTGTGATGCAGATTGCCTTGAAATGTACGCTACAGTTAATGGGCAGCCAATTAAGAGAATTGAGAGCTGCTCTAGGAATCTCTAACAGTATTCAAGCAGCCGCATTCTGAATGACCTGGAGTTTTTTATGACTAATGTTGGACTGCCGAAGTAGAGCGAATTACAATAATCAAGGCGGGAGAGGATCACGCAGTGGGTGACCATCAATGACCATAGGGTGGAAGCTCTTAGAGACACTGGAGCCAGTGTGACAGCTGTCAGTTTTCAGTTGGTGTCTGAAGAGCAGGTAATCCCCAATGCATTTTACCCAGTTGTTGTCACTGACAACACAGAGAGACACTGCAAGGTGGCTAAGGTTCCCTTTGCTTGGGGGGGTCTCAGGGACTCTTCAAGTAGCTGTGAGGCCAGCCATCCCTGTTGACTGTCTGTTAGGTAACGATTTGGAGTGCTCCCCTTGGGCTAAAGTGGAGCAAAGTGCTCATTTAGAGATATTGGGTTTCCCTGAGTGGGCGTGCATGACCACTCGGTCTATGGCAGCCAGTAAGTGTGTTCAAGAGGAAGTGGAGACTGAGAAAATGGCCCAGGTGCCTTCCTTAAAGAGAAGAGGCCGAGGGCGCGGGAAACCCGCCCCCACAGTTCCCACAGTCCAGGAGAAGGCAGACCTTTGAGGGGAATGCCCTGGCACCTACAGGGGAACAGGTAGCTGAACTGGGGGACCTGCCTGAGCTGACCCATTGGCAGCAGGAAGGAGGACCCTCCAGGGAAGAGTTCTGTGAGGAGCAGATAAAGTGCCCTTCTCTTGTGAGTGTGCGACAACAGGCTGCAAACCAGGCAGCAGGTGATCAGTCTGGATCATATTGACTCTACTGGGAGAATGTTCTCCTGTATAGTGAGCCTAAGGTTGCTGAGCCTGGGTCAGCCCGTGTGCTGGTGGTACCCCAGCGCTTCAGAGCCTTCGTACTGGGGCTGGCTCATGATGTGCCTTTAGCAGGACATTTGGGGCAGGACAAGACCTTTGATAGGCTTGTCACCCACTTTTATAGTCCCCAAATGCGCAAGAGTTCAGACACTCAAACTTTCCAGGCAAATGGAAAGAGTGGGAGAAAGCACAAGGCTCCCCTCCAGCCATTCCCTGTGGTCAGTACCCTCTTTGAAAGGGTGGGCATCGACATTGTGGGGCCTCTGGATCCCAAGACAGCCATGGGCAACAAGTTCATCCTGGTCTTGTTGGACCATGCCACCCGGTACCCGGAAGCCATCTCTCTCTAGACAGTGACGGCCCCTGTGGTGGAACGTGCACTGATGGGGATATTTTTCCCCATGGGCTTCCCTAGAGAGGTGGTGTCAGACCGTGGTACAAACTTCATTTCCAAGTATATGAAGTCCCTGTGGCAGGAGTGCAGTGTAACATACAAATTCACCCCCCCCCCCCCCCCCCAGGTAATGGGTTGGTTGAGAGATTCAACCGGACCCTCAAAGGCATGATTATGGGTTTTGAGGAACCTATGAGGCATAAGTGGGACGTCCTGTTACCATGCCTTCTCTTTGCTTACTGTGAGGTGCCACAGAATTCCTTAGGGTTCAGCCCCTTTGAACTTCTCTATGGTCACCCAGTGAGAAGACCTCTGAGTCTGGTCAAGGAAGGCTGGGAGCAAGCTCCAAGGAAATTCCCCGGGATGTATATAGCTACATGCTGTCCTTCAGGCACCAGACTTGGTGATTCAGACAACTCGCTCAGGCGAATCTGGAAGCCGGCCAGGAGGAGATGAAGCGGTCATACGACCAGAATGCCACTCTGGTTGAGCTTCAGCCTGGTCATAAAGTATGAGTCATGGCCCCATTGGAGCCCTGTGCACTCCAGAATAAGTGGACCGGACCATTTGAGGTGGTGGAGCGCAAAAGTGATGTAATCTACTTGGTGAACTTGCGATCTCCAAGGAACCCTTTGCTGGTCCTACATGTCAACCGCCTGAAGCCCCACTTAGAGAGGTCCGAAGTGGGCATGCTCCTAGCAACAGATGCTGGAATGGAGGAGGAGACTGAGCTTCTTCCTGACCTCCTGTCTGCAACCGAGCAAGATGGGTCAGTGGATGGTGTGAACCTCTCTTCCACCCTGACCCCTGAGCAACAAAATGACTGTCAACAGTTGCTGGGACAATTTTCTGATCTGTTCTCTCTGATTCCCAGTGTCACCGATTGGTGTGTCCATGATGAAGACACTGGGGACAGTCCTCCTGTTAAGCACAAAATGTAAAGAGTGACTGACAGGGTGAGAGCTTGCATCAAGGAGGAGGTCTCCAAGATGCTTGCGTTGGGGGTGATTAAGTCCTCTAACAGTCCTTGGGCCAGCCCAGTGGTCTTGGTCCCAAAGGCAGACACACCGGGTGTCACGCCAGAACTGCGGTTCTGTCTGGACTACCGAGGGCTCAATTCAGTCACCAGGACTGACACGCACCCCATCCCCAGAGCTGATGAGCTCATTGATCGGTTAGGGGCTGCCCGGTACCTCAGCATGTTTGACTTAACGTCTGGGTACTGGCAGATCGCCTTGACTGATGGGGCAAGAGAGAGGTCAGCATTCTCCACCCCAGATGGGCACTACCAATTTCGGGTTATGCCATTTGGGATGAAGAATGCCCTGCCACCTTTCAGTAGTTGGTCAACCAGGTGTTGGCTGAACTGGAAGAGTTCAGTGCCGCCTACCTGGATGACATTGCAGTGTTCAGTGCCAGTTGGGAAGAACATCTGCACCACCTCTGGGAAGTGTTGATGGCGATGCGGAGAGCAGGCCTCATGATCAAGGCGAGTAAGTGCCAGATTGGGCAGGGTTCCATGGTGTACTTGGGACACAAGGTGGGGAGCAGCCAGGTGGCGCCCCTACAGCCCATGATTGAGACCATCCTGGCTTGGGAACCCCCAAGACCCAGACAGAAGTGAGAGCCTTTTTAGGAATCACTGGGTATTAGAGGAGGTTTGTCAAGGGGTATGGCAGCATCGTTGCCCCCTTGACAGAGCTGACTTCCAGGAAGCAGCCCAAGAAAGTGAACTGAACTGACACCTGTCAAAAAGCTTTTGATGCCACGAAGACTGCCATGTGCACGGCGCCCATGCTCCTGGCGCCCAACTTCTCAAAAGAGTTTATTGTCCAAACAGATGCTTCAGAGTATGGTGTGGAGGCTGTTCTGTCACAGATGAATGAGGAGGGCCTAGACCAACCTGTAGCCTTCATTAGTAGGAGGTTACTACCACGGGAACAGAGGTGGAATGCAATTGAGCGTGAGGCATTTGCTGTGGTCTGGGCACTGGAGAAGTTGAGACCATACTTGTTTGGGACTCACTTCCGGGTTCAGACAGACCACAGGCCCCTCAGATGGTTGATGCAGATGAAGGGTGAGAATCCAAAGCTGTTGAGGTGGTCTATTTCCCTACAGGGGATGGACTTCACGGTGGAACACCGCCCTGGTACAGAACACTCCAATGCCGATGGTCTGTTCAGATATTTCCGCCTTAGTGATGAGAACTCCCAAGAGGTAGGGTAGTTCTCCCCACATTTCAGCTGGAGGGGACCCATGTTAGACCTGTCACCATTGGTGTGGGTCTCCCTTCCTTTTTTTTGCTGTTGCCTCTTACGTTTTTACTGATTTTAGATGCTTTGGGCACTGTGCCACTGCTATTCAGTGCCACAGTGCAAGTGCTCCCTATGTTAAAGTGATGTATGGATTAGTGATTCCATAATTGGCTTATTTGGTTTACTTGTCAGACCCTAGTACAGTGCACTGCGTGTGCCCAGGGCTTGTAAATCAAATGCTGCTGGTGGGCTTGCAGCGCTGATTGTGCCACCCACCGGAGCAGCTTGTAAAGTGTGTCTCAGGCCTGCCATTGCAGAGCCTGTGTGCAGTCTGGTACTGCCATGTTGACTTGGCAAGTGCCCCCACATGCCAGTCCCCAAACCTTCCCTTTTTCACATATCAGACACCTCTAAGGTAGACCAAAGGGCAGGGTGCATTGTAGGTAAAAGGTAGGACATGCCCTGATGTGTGTGGCATGTCCTAATAGTGAATTACAGCCATTTTCGTTTTTCACTATTGCTAGGCTACCTGCTCCCATAGGCCAGAATGGGCAGTTTGATTATAACACCTTATAATCATAACTGGCCCAGGGAACATAGTAGAAACACAAAATTAGTATGCCTAAACTCAGAATGATAAAATACATCTTTTAGTGAAGTTGTTTTTAAATTCTGTGTTTGAAAATACCTCTTTTAGAAAGTAGGTATTTTCTTGCCTTAACTATCCAAGCCTGCCTCTGCTAGGTTGTGTATTCCATGTCTGGTGTCTGAGTGACAGGGCCTGGAGGGCTCCAGGAGACAGGGTGAGTCAGCACAAGGCTGAATAGACCTATCTGCATGAGGAGTGGTGGGAGGAGTAGCACCTGGGCCTTCTTAGGGCTGTGCCTGCCTTCCACAATGCTGGCTCCACCACCTGTGGTTCATCTGAGGACCCTGGCCCACACTGAAAAAAGGAAGAAGGTGTACACTGGCAGAATGCACCCATAACTGGTTCGGACTAGGTACAGACACTCTCTGCCTTCAGAGACAAAGGATTTTTGTGTATAAAAAGTGGGACCCAGACCCCAGAACTTTAGACCACTTCTGGGAATCAAGACAAACCTTTGCTGAGGAGAAGAACCAGGAAGCTGAAGGAGGAGACTACCCCTGTGCTGTGTGTTTGGGGGTTGGCCTGCAGTGATTGCTTCATTGCCAAAGAAAGGAGAAGAGGACTGAGTGTGCTTTTCACCAACTTGAAAAAGAATCTCCAGTGGCTTGAACTTTGAGCTTGCCTCCTGCCTGAAGTCTCAGAGATACAAGACTTCACCAACCAGCTCCCCCCTGAATTCCCTTGCTGGGAATTGAAGTGCCTGCTGTTGTGCTGGGCCTTACGAGAGACTGCGTGTCGCTGGGAGCTGGAAGCGCGACTCAACGACGAGAAGCGTGTTGCCGCCGCAGCAGTTGCCGTTGCATCACCAAGGAAGCATGCTGCTGCTTCCGCCATTGCATCACCGAAGCGCATCGCATCACCAGAGAAGCGTGTCGCCTCCGCAGAGGTCGCTGTCGCATCACTGGAGAATCATGTCGCAGGGCCTGTCGCGGCTCAGAAGATCCTTGAGTTGCCACACGGCCGCCGGGCGTGCACGCATCACATATAACGATGTTGCATCGTAACCAAGACGCCATTTGGTCGCATCGCACCGGAGAGAAGTATCGCATCGAGGCGCCATCCTGTTGCATTGTATCAGAGATCAGTAAGAAACTGGCGCATCACCTCCCAACACAGTAAGGAAGCGAGCATCAACTCCCCAACGCAGCAGTAAGGAACCAACACATCCACTCCCCTGAGTGTAAGGAACCAACGAATCACCTTCCCTGCGACCCTTTTGTTTGCTTTGCGTTACGCATCCAAGGTATTTTGAGAGTAAAGTGTTGCATTTAACAACTTAAGAGAACTGAGCTATTTCCTACCGTTTTAAAGTCTATTTTTGAGTACAGTTTTGTGGATTTTTGTCATTGGGTCTTGTGTAAAGTCTACATAAAAATAATTATTTTTTATAATTCAACCTGTGTGGTGTCACTGTATTACTGTATGTGTTCACAAATGCTTCACACTGCCTCTGAGATAAGTCTATCTGCTCATGCCAAGCCACCAAGTGGGTGAGCAGGGGTTATTTTAGAAGTGTAGCCTCTTACCCTGACTAGAAGCAATGGTCCGTATTTGGTCAAAGGTACCGACCTCTGCCAACTAGAGACCCCCAATTCTAACAATCTTGGTGGTAGTAGACAATGCCACAAGATACCCTGAAGCAATACCCCTCAGAACAGTCACTGCTCATTCGATGGCTAGGGCCCTTTGAGGTCTCCAAGGGAGGTTCTGTCAGATAGGGGCAAACATTTTATTTCTGGCTATCTGATTGCAATGTGGGAAGAATGTGGTGTTTCCTACAAGTTCACCACCCCATATCATCCCCAGACTAGTGGTCTGGTGGAAAGGTTCACTAAGACCCAGAAGGACATGATCAATGGTTTGTCTGATAACCTCAGGAGGAGATGGGATGTGCTCCTCCCATGCCTACATTTTGCCTACAGGGAGGTCCCACAAAAAGTGGTTGGCTTTAGCCCCTTTGAGTTGCTGTGCTGGACCGGAGATTTCGCATGGCAGAGTACATGTACAAAGTAATCAAAAAACTGGAGACTAGCCAGGAATTCAATGGTATGACCAAAAGGCTACAATGCCTGAGTACCCTCCAGGACAATTGATGTGGGTGTTGCAGCCTGTGGCTCCTTGGCGTAAGAGTGGCTGTTCTTCCTCAGGATCTGCAAGTGACAATACAAGGCCCACCTCCAGGCACCTCCAACTATGAATGCTTAAATATCACAGAGTCTTAGAGTGGCCGTGCGGGTGGAAGGGTGTGGGAAGGGAACTGCGGGTAAGGAGATCTAAACAGCAAAAGGTAAACAGAGAAAGATAAAGAATAACTGTCTTGAAGCTGTGTCTCATTAGTTAAACACCAGAATGTATTTTTATGGTTAGTAATAGAAGCACTATGACTGCTGAGCTCTCTTTGACTTTCCATGCGAATACTTCTTTGCCCGGGAGGAAGAGTAACTCATTAAACTCATGAGTACTCATTAAGCATTGCTCTCAGACGTAAACAATATAGGATTGCTCAAGCCGAGGTTTAAAACCGTTCTGTCAAGATTAAACACACTGTCAGGATTCCTGCCACTGCTCACCTCTCTTGATTATCACAAATATACCAGCATGATTCATATGGTTCATCCTAACACTTATGAATGAACAAATGTCTTGTGCCCTGATTTTTTACCATATTACATGCTGTTTGTAATAGCTAGCTGCAGCTGATGTTTAGCATTTTTTTAGAAGGCTTAATAGCTTTAACAAATGTTTTTACCATGCATATATAAGGTCGGGTTTCTGGCCCCACAGAAACATCCAGAAAATCCCCCAGAATAAGTATCAAGCAACTGGCATATATGACCTCAACGTTAACCTTCCGGAAGACAACCCTCATCAAATTATTCACCTGCACCTGTTCCTTGCTATAAACAATTAGAATGCGACCTTTGTGAACATTCTAAAGCACCTTATAGAGGATAGCCTCATAAAATTATTCATCTGCACCTGTTCCTTGCTTTAAGCAATCAGAATGGGACAATTGTGAACATTCTCAAAGCACCTTCTAGAAGGCAGCCTCATCAAGTTAATTATCTACACTTGTTCCTTGTTACAAACAATTCGAATGTGACCTTTGAGAACACTGTAAAGCAGTCCAATTGACACTCATGTGCAGAACAAAGAAAAGGGGCCAGATGTACAACCTGCCAAATAGCGCCTCGCAAATTGCGTCGCATTTGCGAGGCGCTATTTGGCAAGTACAACAGTGTGTTTAATACTGTTTGCGATTCCCAATGGGGTCGCAAATTGCGAGGCTCATGAATATCAATAAGCCTCTCGCAATTTGCGAGCCCATTGGTAATGACAGGCCCTCCCAGGGATGGTGGCTGCTTTTAAATAAAGTAGCTATTATTTTTAAAATGCAGCCCGTTTTCCTTAAATAAATGGGACCACTGCCTGCTCTTAAAAAATAATTTTGCATGCATTTGCGAATGCATTACTACCTACTTGAAGTAGGTGGTAATTTGTGAATGTTTTGCGTCCACAATAGCGGTTGCAAAACATTGGTACATAGCTTTGCGGACGCTATTAGGAAGGGAACGCCCCTTCCTTATAGCGAATCGCAAAACAGTATTTTGCGAGTCGCAATATATTTTGGAGTTGTAAAATTCTGTTTGTACATGGGCCCATGCTTTTTAGCGGGCGCTAACGGGTCTAAGACCCGTTTGCGCATGCTAAAAAGCGTTGTACATCTGGTCCAAGCTGTCCTATTTAAAGACCATCCACACTCCTACCCTTTGCTTAGCCTCGTCGCTTGCCACTTACCTCTTTCCCAGCTTCCAGGGCTCTGACTTGCCAGATCCCCAGTTCCTTCCACTTCGACCTCACTGCAAAGAACGCCACGCATTAGTCTTGCCCCTGGACTTGATTTTGCTACGCACTGAGCTCAGTTGCAACATCGTGCTGCAAACAAAGATAATCAGTATTTTTGTTCAACTTGTACATACTGGGGCCGAGTCACAAAGCTAATATGAGACAAAAGTCTAACTTTCCGAGTTTTGGTATTCACAGAGATAATTAACAAGATATATCTGTAAGTCCACAGTCGGGCTGGAATCTCTGCGCCCGGGCCGTACTTTCTAGCTCGGGCCTTACTCTTCAGCACGGGCCAGATGAAGTGTAATCAATAGGCCAGAATGCAATTTTTATAAAAAGGGAACATTAGGAACATGTGATAAATGGTAGAGGAGGTCATGAAAATCAGTTTGGGCAGGGAAATGGGTGTGACTTGATACTACATTATATCCCAGAAAGGTTGTCTCCTTTTCATCACTGTTGTGCCAACACTACAGTCAGCACTAAAGGGAGCGCCCTTATTGTTGTTTGTAATGTTAACACTACAGTCAACACTGAGGGGAGTGCAAATTGTGCCAGGATGCAAAGGAGCAAACTTTTCTGGGATATGATGTAGTGTCTGGTCACACCCTTTTCCGTGCCCAAACAGCTTTTCATGACCCAAGCTAACCCCATCCAAATTGCTTGAGGATTCGATGCTGAAATCATAGTCCCTACAGTTTTTGAAACTTTGATAAAGGGGTCTCTATGGATTATCTAAAACAAAGCGACAACAAAATTAAGGGTTGGTTGAGATTTGAAAAGCTTTTGTGAGGTGATACCTTAAGAGATAAACTTAATACTAGACCAAAGCATTATTATTTGTTTATTATTAGGTACCATATATGCCGGTGCCATTAATCAGACTGTTGTGAATGCCTACTGCGGTGTTGTTTTCGAATAGACGAGTCTCAGGATCTTTTGACTCCACACGCTCTCTCCATCCCAACCCCTTTCCCCCTGGGATTTGCCACTGGAGCAGTGTCTCCTCCTGTAAACCGAGGTCAAGTCTCGAGAGGATTTGGAAACTAGCATCGCTGCCCCATTGCAATCACCTGGGATCAAGGTAGGTGGCTTATGACACATGAACTCTGAGCATTGATATAAAAAAATAAACTGAAAAGAAAACTGAAACAAACTGAGTTCTCATCTCACCCAGGTTTTTTTCAAGCTAATGCATACAGCCATATGCTAATTTATTGCAAATCATTAATTAAGACTCTCTCACTCTTACCGTGCAGAGTGTGGCCTATTCTCTAGAAGAGCTAGAGAAAACACTGTTATACGGCTTCAAGAATGCTGCGAAGGTCGGTGAGCAGTGACTTCAGGGAATATGGAGGGAGCTGGCAGGAAACCATTCATCAGCAGCAGGATATTGGAGGAACCCAAGAATTCAGGGACAATTCCTCAGCAAGACTGGAAGAGAGTTCCACCTCAGACGAACTGCAGAAGAACAGTGAGTGCTGAGGTCAGGGCATGGCATGCTTTATGAGCCTGCCACACCTAAGATGGCCACCACTGGCGACTCTGGGAAATGTAGTCTGCTCTGACTACATGAGCCTAGAGGGAGAGAATAACCAAAAAACAAGCATCATAAAACACTGGCAGAGTGCACAAGCATACAACAGTGCATGGAGTCACAGTGTTGTCATGTTGTCACTGTAAACAAGCATTGCACCAAACAAGCAGAGACACCAGCATCATGTAAAGCACATCAGCAGCATGATAGCAATAATAAGAAAAGTGTAACCACCAGTCGGTGGAGAGGGCTGCCCAATGCGCCTTTCCACATTTGGTGCATGTAGGAGAGTAGGATCTGCTTCTTATGGTTACCCCCACTTTTTGCTGCTGTAACACTGTTTTTCGACTTTAGTCTGGCTGGGGCCCTGCTATTCAGGACCCCAGCCTGGCTGCTTCGTCTCTAAATTGATTCCTAGTACCTTAGGTACACCACAGATTGGATTCTGAGGTGCCCTTATAAGTCCCTAGTATATGGTATAGTATGTACCCAGGGCATAGGTACCCCAGAGGCCTACCAGGGGCTGAAGCATGTATTATACCACCCCTGGGAAGCCCTCCAAACTAACACCACAGGTCTGCTACTGCAGCCTGGGTAAGGTCGTGCATGCACCCCTTACTGAGATATAGGGTCACTATATCTCTCCTATCAATGCACATATAAACCTATCAGTCACCCCTATGGCAGGCCTTATCAATCCTGAAGGCAGGCTGCTTGGTTTTGTTTGAGAGGGTGCCCATGCATGAGCAGAGCCCCTCTGCATCCTTCGGAATCTCTTCTCTGGGGTTGTCTGTGATGCAGCCTGACCATATACTCTTAAGTGCATTATAACCAAACTGTAAATGCTAACTTTTGACTGGCTGCACGGAACCATGTCGTGTTTGGTGTCAAACACCTTGGAATCATACCCCCACACCAGTAACTGGTGTGGGAGTAAGATCTCACCTTTCTAGAGGGAGAGACATGACAGCACCGGTATACCCGGTACCAGCTTAAAAGAGCCCTGGCATCACAAAATGGATGCTGTAGCCACAGACATGAGTCTGGCCTCCTGCTGCTGACCGAAACTCCGGCAGGAGAGGCCTGGACAATAGGTTTCCTGTCACAGGGAGATGTTACCACCTCCCAGACAGGCTTTAGTGTATTGGGGCTGGGTGGGTGCACTGTGAGAGTAGCTGGATTATGCACAGGGACATTTGTGTCCCTTTGCATAGTCCAGCTCAAACAGGTTGCAGGGGTTACCAGTCCCTGCTCTGGCGCGAAACTGGACAAAGGAAATGGGTGTAGCTACCCCTCTTTCCATACCCTCTCCCATAGGTGGGTCCCCTGAGTTAGTCCAACCCCTTCCTTGGGTATAAAGAAGGAACCTCTGTAACCAGAACTTTAGATAGTCCTGGACGAAACTCTGAAACTGAATCCTGAACCTTCGACGCCAGATGACTGAAGAATCTCCCTTGGGGTAAAGGAGTTACTCCCCTGCTTGGCAGGCTCCATCTGTCCGGTCTGCATCTCCGAAGCTCCCGCCGGATGCTGAAGATTTTGCAACACCAGAGGTGGATTTCCAGACTTCCCAGAGGCCGAACCGAGTCCCCATCAAAGCTGAGACACATTTGCTAGTGCAATAGCTTCTCGAGGTCCCTTGAGGCTGTACATTGGGTTACTTGTAGCCCAGACCCCGAGCAGTGAATCCACGAAGATTGCTGGCCTGCCCACTCCGAGGAATCCGTGGCCCGCCATTTTGTGATTCCTCTTGAGGTCCCTTTTGCGATCCCTTGTCCGTCGACTTGTGGGTCCCTGAGAAGGGTAACTTTACTTTGATTGGGCTTCCCTGGTTGCTCCAGATGTGCCCCAACTCTCCATTGCTTGGGGAGTCCCCAGAACCTTGCTGGTCTGCACCGAAGCATCTTTTTCCTTCCTGCGTGGGTTGCTTTTGCAAAGGCTTTTTGTGTCCAATCCGGGCACCAATGCTGCAGCACTCGACATCCTTCATTGAACAGCTCGAATCCCGCTCCTGGTCATTCTCGATGCCTCCTGGTCCTCGTGGCTGAAGAGTCAAGCTTCACCTCTTTCACCTGAAACACCCGACATCGGTGGGCATTCGTCGATTGTGCCCCTGGTCACTGGCAAGTGACCCAGAATCTGTCCCCTCTGCTTTCAGGTTCTTCACATCTCTGATCCAGGCTTGGATCTCTTCGGACACTTCGCATCTTCCCAGCAGCAGCACTTCTTCGCAAGCTCCCATTGAAAACAAAGACGTGACCTGACACCATTTGACATTTATGCACCCGGCTTCCCTGGGTGAGGTAACTCAAGTACTCCGGTGCGCCCGTGGGTGTTGACCCTAGAACTGTCTAAGTCCAAGAGGGTTTGGTCCTAGTCCATTTCTAAGTGTCCTTTAACTCTAAAAATCTATCCGTGACTTTCCCCATAGAAGCTAACGGGAGCTTGCGGCGGTGTTCTCACACTGCACATGGCCCCTGTGGGTCCCCTGTGTCACTACCTTGGGTTGTTCCTTGGGGTCCCAGCGATTCTACAGGCTCTAGGCCTAGTGTCTAGTTAAGTCGTGGTTCTTATACCACTGTCTTAGTATCTGGTTTGATCCGCCCCTAGGGCCTAACATATATTTGTGCTACTTTACTGTAATATTTGAAGTGTAACTTATGTGCTTTTACCTCTAGCCTCATAAAGAGACTAGTAGGGTGGGTTTAGGAATAAATACATATATTTTATATATATACCTGGTGTGGTCTCCTTTCATTTAGCCACTAAAGAGATTATAGACTGGTAAAACAAGCTGCTTTACATTCCTTCTAGACTTAGCATGAAGGCTGCTCTCTATAGATACCACTAGGACAGCTTTCAATAAAGGTTGTCTTTAACCTGTCATCAATAAGGGGTTGTTTGGACTGGTGCAAGGTGCCCACTATAACTAGTGGACAGCATATACCAGGCTAACTTCTCACAGTGCACATGGGTTGAGACACGTGGGACAGCGTCATAGGGTTGCCAGGGGCAGACCCTAGACCACACACTACCCTAAACCTGACAGTATGCCCCCTCCCAAGCGCGGTATAGGACCCCGCTTCTGGTTATGAAGAATGGGGAATCATCACATCAACCAAGGAGCATGGATATTCCCAGCAGGCTCCCAGGAATAATTCTTAGGCCCATACCCTTTTGAAGATACCAAATATCACAAAGAAGACCCTCTGAATCTAGAATCCAAAATGACTCACACCTCATATTCCAACAGACCATGAACCAAGACCGGAGCTGGGCGTTTTGGACAGTGACCACCAGCAGCCTTGAGAAGAGATTTTATATTGCTGCTTCGCCTTTACTAGATGGGCTTTGAGATGCTGGTGCACCTGATGCATATGTGTTATGTTATCCTGTACTGCTGGTGTGGAGCTTATCGGGGCTGGCAGATTGACTGGCAAGCTATGAGCATGGCAGCCATATAACTCAAAAAAAGGGGGGGTGTCACTAGATGAATGATAGGAATTATTGTATGCCAATTCTGCTAGCCCGAGTAAGTCCACCCAAGAGGCAGCAGCGTCCATCGCAGAGCATCACAAGGATTTTTTCAAGGCTTGATTCAGTTGCTCAGTTTTGCCAACCGTTTGAGGATGATAACTTGTTGCCAGTGTGGAAGAAATGTGCATGGTTTGATACCAGGATTGCCAGAATTTGGAGGCAAACTAAGATCCTCGGTCTGATAAGATAACTGTCAGCCGTACATGAAGATGAATTACTTGTTGAAGAAGCAGCATAGCTAATTGACTGGACGTAGGTAAGGTTTTACACGTAATGAAATGAGCGTACTTAGTAAAGCTGTTTATGACTACCAAAATAACAGTATTTTGTTATACTATGGGTAATCCGGTAATAAAGTCCATGGAAATGTGTTCCCAAGGAGACGAGGGAGTAGTAGTAGTCATAATAGCACTTTATTCGGTTCCCATGAACCATCAAAGTATGCATACACAATACAATAACATATATATATCAATATAAATATAAAACATCACGTATCCATGTCAGTTATAATTTAAAACTTTCTGTTCGACCATAAAAAATCATAATAAATACAAAGTCCATTCCTATAAGCAATCAAATAAAGGAACAGCCTTGGGCTACATGCAAAGGAACAAGAAGGACAGCATTTTTTTTAAATTGCATGATGATCTAAAACAATAAGATTATATGGTCATATAGAAGAGGGAGTAGGTAATGGTTATAACATGCCTTCAGGTTTACTGTGATCCGTTTTACGCCTTGCACGCATTTCACAATCTTGACCCATTTGTGGTATTTCTTTATTTTTTAAGGTTGGCATCCAAAAATGTCTTTGTACCAAATCTAGATTTTTCTTTGGACCAAGATGTCCTGCAAGGGGAGCACTGGGTAACCAATAAAAGGCTGTTCTCTGAGTCATAAGGTAGGAAGATACACCTGACTTCCATGCAATGGTGGTCCTTTTACCATAGACTCTTTCATGTCTTTGTTAATCCAATCAGGCCAGTCGGTGATTGGGAAATGCTCTCGAATACCGTCTAAGAATTGTTCTGGAGAGGCAATACAAAGGACATTTTCAGGAGCGATGATAGACTGTGGTACCCCAGTGATATGAGTCTGGATTGAATCTTTCCTAGACAGATCATCAGCCTTTTTGTTATCAAGTCCCGGTCTATATGTGACGATGAACTCAAATTCTGCAAGGAACATCACCCAGCACAGCTGTTATGGTGTTAGAACTCGTGTGGAACTCATGAATTGGAGATTCCTGTGATCTGTATATACGGTCACAATATACTTGGCTCCTAAGAGTTAGTGTCTCCATTCTCTAAAAGCATCATGGATTTCCAACAGCTCTTTCTTGGCAATGGTATAATTCTGTTCTGCACTGTTGGATTTTCAAGACTTGTAGGCTACAGTATGGAGTTGGCCTGCTTCCTGCTTTCTTTGCGACAGAATATCTCCTATTGCCACATCAGAAGCATTAGCTTCTACAACAAAGGGATTGTCTATTTCCGGGTGCGCCAAAATGGGTGCAGCAGTGAAGGTGTCCTCCAGATGTTGGAAGGCAAGTTCAGCTTCTTTTTCACTGAAGATGTCAGCAAATTGAGAGCATTGGGCCGGTAACTCAATTTCATTCTCCGCTGCTGTGGCGAGTTGTCCTGTGGTACAGTATTCTCTAATGCGTTATCACTAACATGAGTTAGGCAATGCGCTAAGCAATAAGGAGAAGCAAATTGAAGCTCTTGTTTTTGCCAATTTATGACTGGGTTATGTAAACATAACTAAGGCATTCCAATGATAACCCATACTGTGGGGCCTGGATGACATCAAACCGAATTGCCTCTGAATGCCTATTTCCTGCCTGATCTTGACAAGCCATGCAGATCTGAATGGTTTACATAGTTACAGGGCCTCCTGCTCACATATTGCCATCCACTGCTTGCACGATTTCAGGTATCCCTTTTTGAATACACGGAATTTGTAACAGTTGTGCGGTTTGAAAATCCACAAAATTCCCTGTGGCTCCTCAATCTACTAGGATGTTTAATGGATCTTCTAATTTGTCTAGAAGGAATCAAACTGGTAAACAGAAGTGGGACTTGTAATTGATGGCACAGGAATTGACTGAAGGGAAGGTGATCGTAGCCAAGAGGTCCCCTTATTTATTTTATGTATTCATTTATTTTCCATGCATCTTGGACCTTTTAGTTTTCCATCACTGTCTCTAGAGTTTCCATAGTCTTCTTGGGAACTGCACTCTTTGGCTTTACTGGGAATTCCTTCACAAAGTGACCCTTGCGGCCACAATAGAGTCATTGTCCATTGTGTCGCAGGGTATACTTTTTGTCTTTTGTCAAGGGTTGTCTAATTGTTCCAATTTTCATTGGTTCCACAATTGTCTTTGATGTTACTGTCTGTAATCTTGGTTATTCAATTTGCCACCCAGGTTTTTCCTGTTTTTTTTCTTTCTCCCTTTCGTTCAGCTAGGAGGTGATTAAGGCGTAAAGTTAGATTTATCATTTCTGGGCATGAAGTAGGTTAAGGATTTATTTGGGCAAGCACATCCTTCAGCTCAGCTGTGAGTCCCTGGTAGAACAAAGGCAACCTTTTTTCCTCCGTCCAGGACATCGCAGATACCAGATGATTAAAATTAGACAAATATGTAAGTTAGTCCTTGTTCCCTTGTCTCAATTCTAGTAACTCCCTATCAGATGACAGTGCAGCGTTTGATCATGTAGACCACACCAAACTCTGGCAGAAACTGGAAAAATGGGGATACCAGGGCCACTTCTGAAACAGCTGATCTTACTGCATACAAACACTTGGTCAAGATCAAGCTGGGATCTGTGACTCAACTTTCAAGGTAAATCAACACCACCAAAGGCCTAAAACAAGGGTGCATTCTAACCCCCATGCTGTTTAACCTTTTTCTTGCAGACCTTCCTGGGGAAACTGGATAAAACCAAATCGCATACCCCACGGATGGGAGACATCTCGCTATATGCAGACGACTTGGTCTTAATAAGCCAGTCCCCTAAAGGACTCCAACACCTTCTGGACGCCACCACCAAATTCGCATTAAACAATGCATTAAAGATCAACCTAAACAAATCAAAAGTAATGACAGTGAACTATAATAAGACAAATAAACTATTATGGTTCCTGGACGGACAGAGGTTAGACCGGGTAACTAATTATAAATACCTTGGTGTACTATTAGACAGCAGAGGTTCATTTAAACCTCAACTAGAGGCCATTCGTCGGAAGGGCACAACATTCTACTTCTTAATGAAGCCCCTGAAGAAAGTTCTCCCCGATCGAACACTGGATCCTCTCCTACAAGTGATCAGAGAACGATTGCAGCCAATGCTCACATATGGAAGTGAACCAATGCAAGGGAAAGATGCGACAGCTCTAGATAAAATAATCAGCAGAGCATACAGGGCAATCTTCCAGCTGCCAAACTACGTGTCGCCTGCCCAAATCTGTCTTGAATTTGGTCTTCAGAGACAAACGTGGAGAGAAGAGGCGTCTACATAAAAGGTTGGTGTAAAATCAGAGGCGCGGAGCAAGGATCTCTAAGCGCCCACCTCTGGACCGATCTGTCTATTCGAGAGAATTCACCTGCCAAGAAGTACCTGCTGGAATCACTGGAATATCTGGCATTGACAAACCTCTGGGAGTCATCCACAGATAATAAAGGTTTCAAAAGGTGGTAACAAAAGTAACTAAAATGATATCATCCATAGAAGATAAAGACATTTTGGCCAAGAGGGCTCATGGATGGACAGTGCTGAATGATTATAAAGCTCTTAAGCCACAAGAATACCTGAAAACGGGACTCACACAGAAGACAAAAGATACATTTCTAAAAGTGCGCTATGGCATCCTACCAATACTACCTCACTTGGCACCTTGGAGAAGGAGAACAGACGAACATCTCTGCCGTCTTTGCAGAACAGGAAAAAAGGACATTATACACATAATTTGCATCTGCCCAAACTTGATGGATATAAGGCGCGCCTTACTCTAAGTAATATGGAACCAAAAGGGCATAAGAAGCTGCAGGCAGGCTGTGAAGCTGTGCTTTAAACCAGAAGAGATCCAACTAAACTGCAGACTAACAAAGTACTTCGACATAGTGGCCTAAAACTTAAGAGCTAGCAACAGGCACAAGGAAGAATAGCAAGCTACAGCACCTTAATCAAATAAATAGACAGTCTGTCAAGAACCTTGCCTAGCTATAATTGCGCACCGGCATACTGAAGCACAAGCACTTTATCAACCTATAAAAGGACTATACAGATAACGCAAATGAGACTGATATGACCTTTATTGAGAGTATAATATTTTCATCCTTTTTATTCAAAAAAACATATGTACAATATAAGGTCGCAAATGTTTTAATGACGAAAGTTTTAACATTGTGAGTTTTAATTAACTCTACAATAAAGTTATTCTATTCTTTTCTATCAGCTGATAGGGTGACAGCACGCCTGTCAAAGACTTTTCGAACTCCTCCACAAACCTCTGCCAATTATACAAAAGAGGGCTGTTCTGAGAAACAAATGGCACAGCCCACGTTGCAGCATCAACAGACAAGTGAAAAATTAAAAATTATATTCTTGACTGTGGATTTAGAAAGGCTCTTGGTCGACAGGTAAAATGTAACTTGATTTGGGTGAGGAAGAGTTGAACCTGGTTAGGATTTCCAGAAAAACGTTCAGGAGCTGCCAAAGGGATATGTGTTTGTATGTTCACAGCTATATTGGTAGGCAGCTGCTGATCAGAATATGGCAGAGACAGGACACAAGAAGAACAGGAACGCCGGCCCACCCCCTGTTGCTGTAAATAATCAACATTGTCTGTGAGAGTCGCAGTAGCCTGTTTAGCCTCTGCCAATTCCAAATGCATCTGTGTTATGACCTTCATGAGGTCATCTACGGTGGCCATTGTAACTCTTGTGCAGACAGGGAGGAAAATTAAATCGCGGGCTCACTATTCTGTCAGAGTGACCGTTCTTCCTCAGGATCTCGATGTGATGATACAAGGCCGACCTCCAGGCACCTCCAACTCTGAATGTTTTAATAGCGCACAGTTTCAGAGTGGCCAGGTGGGGGGGAAGGAGTGGGAAGGGAACTGCAGGGAAGGAGATCTGAAAAGCAAAAGTTGAACACAGAAATATAAAAGATAAACAATAACTGTCATAAAACTGCATCTCATTAGTTAAATACCAGCAAGTATCTTTAGTTAGTAATAGCTGCACTAACACTACTGAGCTCTCTTAGATTTTCTATGCAAATAATTATTTGCCCCGGAGGAAGAGTAACTCATTAAACTCATGCGTACGCACTAAGCTTAGCTCTCAGAAGTACGCAATACAGGATTGCTTTGGCCCAGGTTTAAAACTGTTCTGTCACAGTTAAACACGCACTCTGAGTATTGATATAAAAAAGAAATTGAAACAAACTGAAAGTTCTCACTCATTCCACAATACATGCGTTCATCTCATTGAGGTTTTTTCCAAGCTAATGAAAACAGCTGAATTCTAAATGTAATGCAAATCATTAATTAAGACTCTCTCACTCATACAGCGCAGAGCACGGCCTGCTCAGTACGAGCCGCCGTACTCTGAAAGAAAATACTCTTACACAGCTTCAAGAATGTTACGGAGAATGGCGAGCACTGACTTCGGGGAATAAATCAGGAGCCAACAGGAGACCGTTCCTTAGCAGTGGGATAACGGAGGAACACAAGTGGTCAGGGAATCTTCCTCAGTGAGACCAAGCTCCATCAGAAGGACTCAGGAGGACTAGTGAGCATCGAGGTCAAAGCGTTGCTGGCTTTATGGAGCCTGCCACACCCAAGATGGCTACCATCGGTGACTATGGGAAATGTAGTCTGCTCTGACTACATGACCCTAGAGGGATAAAATAAACTAGAAAACAAGCATCATAAGACACATGGTAAGTGCACAAGCATACAACACGGCATTGCACCAAACAAGCAGAGAACACAACGGCATGAAATGTGCACCAGCAGCATGTTAACAATTATATGAACAGTGGGACAACCAGTGGGTGGAGAGGGCTACCTCATGTGCCTTTCCACATAGAGCTTTGGATCCCATGGGTAGAGCCACGCAGGACAGCATCACAGGTATGCGTGAGGTGGGCCATAGACCGCGCACCACCCTAAACCTGCCAGTAAGCCCTCCAGGACAAGTGGACAGGCTCCTATCCAATTCTAGAGAAGAAGGGTGAGGTTACCTACCTGGTAGACCTGAACACCCCCTGTAACCCTCATCGGGTCCTGCATGTCAATAGGTTAAAACCCCACCAAGACAGGGAAAACATAACCATGTGGATGGTCACAGATGAGGGAGGAGAGGAGGAGATTGAGCCAGTGCCAGACCTCCCCTCCCACAAGATGCAATATGGGTCAGTAGAGGGAGTGGCACTCTCTCTCCCAAACTGACAGACCAACTGCACAGAGACCGTAAGTAGGAGCTGGAGTAGTTTGCTGGTCTCTTTTCTTTGACCCCAGGTATCACCAGCTGGTGTGTACACAACATAGACACTGGTGACAGCCTACCTGTCAAGAACAAGATGTACAGGTTGTCTGACCAGGTCACAGCCAGCATCAAGGCTGAAGTAACTCAGATGCTTGAAATGGGGGTAATTGAGCCCTCTGACAGTCGTTGGGCCAGCCCAGTAGTGATTGTACTCAAAACTAACCCACAGAGGGGAAAGGAGTTGAGGTTCTGTGTGGACTACAGAGGACTAAATGCAATCACAAAGACTGTTGCTCACCCTATACCAAGAGCTGATGAGCTCATTGATAGGTTAGGGGGTGCAAAGTTCCTGAGTAGATTTGATTTGACCTCAGGCTACTGACAGATCGCCCTCAGTGAAGGGGCAAAGGAGATGTCAGCGTTCTCTACACCATAGGGATACCAATTTACAATAATGCCCTTTGGCTTGAAGAATGCCCCTGCCACCTTCCAGAGGTTGGTGAACAGGGTCCTGTCTGGGCTGGAGCAGTTCAGTGCAGCTTATCTGGATGATACAGCTGTGTACAGTTCCACCTTGGAGGATCACCTAAGCCACCTGAAGGAAGTGCTTCAATCCCTGCAGCAGGCAGGCCCGACTATTAAGGTCAGTAAGTGCCAAATAGGGCAGAGTTCAGTTGTGTACCCGGGGCACCTATGGCCATATGATGCTGAGGGTATGCTTTCCCTGCATGTGCCACGACACACCTTAAAACAGGTGCACTGGGCACAAACAGGGAAAGTACACCTTATCACATAGAATGCACTGCCCTCAGGGTGGACACAAACTCATGCTGCCCTCAGGGCAGCTCATTTAAGTGAAATGTGGACCGGCTTTAAGGGAGTGCTCTGTGTTACACTGTACAGATGGCAACCTGCCTGCAATTTTAAAAAGGGAGAGAGACCCCCTTGCAGGTGGGTGCAGTAAGTGACTACACCCACCTCTAAGGGGATGTCTGGGGGGTGCATGGGACCTCCTTTCCCCCTCCAAAGGGCTGGCATCTGGGGGCACAGTTACAATGTGCACTGTCACTAGGCTTCCTGACAGCTTCCTAGCCTCTGCGCCCACATCTATAATGTTACAACAAACAAATGATGGACGGAATGCTGACAATGCATACATTCTCCCCCATTCAAGCGATCTGGGTTAAATCCATCGTTCTTTTGCCCACTACACCACCCCAGTTTAGACATGGCCATATGCAAATCAGTCTTGACCCTGTGCCTCATGGGAACAGTCCAGCCCGAACTGCCAAGCCATGTCTTCCCTGGACCGGAATCAAGCATCCTAGGACCGGTTTCTGGCTATCAGCCGTCATCAGCCAGGATAGCTTGACTCCAGTGGCGTAGTGAGCACGGGTCCCACGTCTGGGAATACCCATCCCACTTAGGGCGAAAAGCGTTACAACAAACAAATGATGGACGGAATGCTGACAATGCATACATTCTCCCCCAGTCAAGAGATCTGGGTTAAATCCATCGTTCTTTTGCCCACTACACCACCCCAGTTTAGACATGGCCATATGCAAATCAGTCTTGACCCTGTGCCTCATGGGAACAGTCCAGCCCGAACTGCCAAGCCATGTCTTCCCTGGACCGGAATCAAGCATCCTAGGACCGGTTTCTGGCTATCAGCCGTCATCAGCCAGGATAGCTTGACTCCAGTGGCGTAGTGAGCACGGGTCCCACGTCTGGGAATACCCATCCCACTTAGAGCGAAAAGCGTTACAACAAACAAATGATGGACGGAATGCTGACAATGCATACATTCTCCCCCAGTCAAGAGATCTGGGTTAAATCCATCGTTCTTTTGCCCACTACACCACCCCAGTTTAGACATGGCCATATGCAAATCAGTCTTGACCCTGTGCCTCATGGGAACAGTCCAGCCTGAACTGCCAAGCCATGTCTTCCCTGGACCGGAATCAAGCATCCTAGGACCGGTTTCTGGCTATCAGCCGTCATCAGCCAGGATAGCTTGACTCCAGTGGCGTAGTGAGCACGGGTCCCACGTCTGGGAATACCCATCCCACTTAGGGCGAAAAGCGTTCCAACAAACAAATGATGGACGGAATGCTGACAATGCATACATTCTCCCCCAGTCAAGAGATCTGGGTTAAATCCATCGTTCTTTTGCCCACTACACCACCCCAGTTTAGACATGGCCATATGCAAATCAGTCTTGACCCTGTGCCTCATGGGAACAGTCCAGCCCGAACTGCCAAGCCATGTCTTCCCTGGACCGGAATCAAGCATCCTAGGACCGGGTTCTGGCTATCAGCCGTCATCAGCCAGGATAGCTTGACTCCAGTGGCGTAGTGAGCACGGGTCCCACGTCTGGGAATACCCATCCCACTTAGGGCGAAAAGCGTTACAACAAACAAATGATGGACGGAATGCTGACAATGCATACATTCTCCCCCAGTCAAGAGATCTGGGTTAAATCCATCGTTCTTTTGCCCACTACACCACCCCAGTTTAGACATGGCCATATGCAAATCAGTCTTGACCCTGTGCCTCATGGGAACAGTCCAGCCTGAACTGCCAAGCCATGTCTTCCCTGGACCGGAATCAAGCATCCTAGGACCGGTTTCTGGCTATCAGCCGTCATCAGCCAGGATAGCTTGACTCCAGTGGCGTAGTGAGCACGGGTCCCACGTCTGGGAATACCCATCCCACTTAGGGCGAAAAGCGTTACAACAAACAAATGATGGACGGAATGCTGACAATGCATACATTCTCCCCCAGTCAAGAGATCTGGGTTAAATCCATCGTTCTTTTGCCCACTACACCACCCCAGTTTAGACATGGCCATATGCAACTCAGTCTTGACCCTGTGCCTCATGGGAACAGTCCAGCCCGAACTGCCAAGCCATGTCTTCCCTGGACCGGAATCAAGCATCCTAGGACCGGTTTCTGGCTATCAGCCGTCATCAGCCAGGATAGCTTGACTCCAGTGGCGTAGTGAGCACGGGTCCCACGTCTGGGAATACCCATCCCACTTAGGGCGAAAAGCGTTACAACAAACAAATGATGGACGGAATGCTGACAATGCATACATTCTCCCCCAGTCAAGAGATCTGGGTTAAATCCATCGTTCTTTTGCCCACTACACCACCCCAGTTTAGACATGGCCATATGCAAATCAGTCTTGACCCTGTGCCTCATGGGAACAGTCCAGCCCAAACTGCCAAGACATGTCTTCCCTGGACCGGAATCAAGCATCCTAGGACCGGTTTCTGGCTATCAGCCGTCATCAGCCAGGATAGCTTGACTCCAGTGGCGTAGTGAGCACGGGTCCCACGTCTGGGAATACCCATCCCACTTAGGGCGAAAAGCGTTACAACAAACAAATGATGGACGGAATGCTGACAATGCGTACATTCTCCCCCAGTCAAGAGATCTGGGTTAAATCCATCGTTCTTTTGCCCACTACACCACCCCAGTTTAGACATGGCCATATGCAAATCAGTCTTGACCCTGTGCCTCATGGGAACAGTCCAGCCCGAACTGCCAAGCCATGTCTTCCCTGGACCGGAATCAAGCATCCTAGGACCGGTTTCTGGCTATCAGCCGTCATCAGCCAGGATAGCTTGACTCCAGTGGCGTAGTGAGCACGGGTCCCACGTCTGGGAATACCCATCCCACTTAGGGCGAAAAGCGTTACAACAAACAAATGATGGACGGAATGCTGACAATGCATACATTCTCCCCCAGTCAAGAGATCTGGGTTAAATCCATCGTTCTTTTGCCCACTACACCACCCCAGTTTAGACATGGCCATATGCAAATCAGTCTTGACCCTGTGCCTCATGGGAACAGTCCAGCCCGAACTGCCAAGCCATGTCTTCCCTGGACCGGAATCAAGCATCCTAGGACCGGTTTCTGGCTATCAGCCGTCATCAGCCACGATAGCTTGACTCCAGTGGCGTAGTGAGCACGGGTCCCACGTCTGGGAATACCCATCCCACTTAGGGCGAAAAGCATTACAACAAACAAATGATGGACGGAATGCTGACAATGCATACATTCTCCCCCAGTCAAGAGATCTGGGTTAAATCCATTGTTCTTTTGCCCACTACACCACCCCAGTTTAGACATGGCCATATGCAAATCAGTCTTGACCCTGTGCCTCATGGGAACAGTCCAGCCCGAACTGCCAAGCCATGTCTTCCCTGGACCGGAATCAAGCATCCTAGGACCGGTTTCTGGCTATCAGCCGTCATCAGCCAAGATAGCTTGACTCCAGTGGCGTAGTGAGCACGGGTCCCACGTCTGGGAATACCCATCCCACTTAGGGCGAAAAGCGTTACAACAAACAAATGATGGACGGAATGCTGACAATTCATACATTCTCCCCCAGTCAAGAGATCTGGGTTAAATCCATCGTTCTTTTGCCCACTACACCACCCCAGTTTAGACATGGCCATATGCAAATCAGTCTTGACCCTGTGCCTCATGGGAACAGTCCAGCCCGAACTGCCAAGCCATGTCTTCCCTGGACCGGAATCAAGCATCCTAGGACCGGTTTCTGGCTATCAGCCGTCATCAGCCAGGATAGCTTGACTCCAGTGGCGTAGTGAGCACGGGTCCCACGTCTGGGAATACCCATCCCACTTAGGGCGAAAAGCGTTACAACAAACAAATGATGGACGGAATGCTGACAATGCATACATTCTCCCCCAGTCAAGAGATATGGGTTAAATCCATCGTTCTTTTGCCCACTACACCACCCTAGTTTAGACATGGCCATATGCAAATCAGTCTTGACCCTGTGCCTCATGGGAACAGTCCAGCCCGAACTGCCAAGCCATGTCTTCCCTGGACCGGAATCAAGCATCCTAGGACCGGTTTCTGGCTATCAGCCGTCATCAGCCAGGATAGCTTGACTCCAGTGGCGTAGTGAGCACGGGTCCCACGTCTGGGAATACCCATCCCACTTAGGGCGAAAAGCGTTACAACAAACAAATGATGGACGGAATGCTGACAATGCATACATTCTCCCCCAGTCAAGAGATCTGGGTTAAATCCATCGTTCTTTTGCCCACTACACCACCCCAGTTTAGACATGGCCATATGCATATCAGTCTTGACCCTGTGCCTCATGGGAACAGTCCAGCCCGAACTGCCAAGCCATGTCTTCCCTGGACCGGAATCAAGCATCCTAGGACCGGTTTCTGGCTATCAGCCGTCATCAGCCAGGATAGCTTGACTCCAGTGGCGTAGTGAGCACGGGTCCCACGTCTGGGAATACCCATCCCACTTAGGGCGAAAAGCGTTACAACAAACAAATGATGGACGGAATGCTGACAATGCATACATTCTCCCCCAGTCAAGAGATCTGGGTTAAATCCATCGTTCTTTTGCCCACTACACCACCCCAGTTTAGACATGGCCATATGCAAATCAGTCTTGACCCTGTGCCTCATGGGAACAGTCCAGCCCGAACTGCCAAGCCATGTCTTCCCTGGACCGGAATCAAGCATCCTAGGACCGGTTTCTGGCTATCAGCCGTCATCAGCCAAGATAGCTTGACTCCAGTGGCGTAGTGAGCACGGGTCCCACGTCTGGGAATACCCATCCCACTTAGGGCGAAAAGCGTTACAACAAACAAATGATGGACGGAATGCTGACAATTCATACATTCTCCCCCAGTCAAGAGATCTGGGTTAAATCCATCGTTCTTTTGCCCACTACACCACCCCAGTTTAGACATGGCCATATGCAAATCAGTCTTGACCCTGTGCCTCATGGGAACAGTCCAGCCCGAACTGCCAAGCCATGTCTTCCCTGGACCGGAATCAAGCATCCTAGGACCGGTTTCTGGCTATCAGCCGTCATCAGCCAGGATAGCTTGACTCCAGTGGCGTAGTGAGCACGGGTCCCACGTCTGGGAATACCCATCCCACTTAGGGCGAAAAGCGTTACAACAAACAAATGATGGACGGAATGCTGACAATGCATACATTCTCCCCCAGTCAAGAGATCTGGGTTAAATCCATCGTTCTTTTGCCCACTACACCACCCCAGTTTAGACATGGCCATATGCAAATCAGTCTTGACCCTGTGCCTCATGGGAACAGTCCAGCCCGAACTGCCAAGCCATGTCTTCCCTGGACCGGAATCAAGCATCCTAGGACCGGTTTCTGGCTATCAGCCGTCATCAGCCAGGATAGCTTGACTCCAGTGGCGTAGTGAGCACGGGTCCCACGTCTGGGAATACCCATCCCACTTAGGGCGAAAAGCGTTACAACAAACAAATGATGGACGGAATGCTGACAATGCATACATTCTCCCCCAGTCAAGAGATCTGGGTTAAATCCATCGTTCTTTTGCCCACTACACCACCCCAGTTTAGACATGGCCATATGCAAATCAGTCTTGACCCTGTGCCTCATGGGAACAGTCCAGCCCGAACTGCCAAGCCATGTCTTCCCTGGACCGGAATCAAGCATCCTAGGACCGGTTTCTGGCTATCAGCCGTCATCAGCCAGGATAGCTTGACTCCAGTGGCGTAGTGAGCACGGGTCCCACGTCTGGGAATACCCATCCCACTTAGGGCGAAAAGCGTTACAACAAACAAATGATGGACGGAATGCTGACAATGCATACATTCTCCCCCAGTCAAGAGATCTGGGTTAAATCCATCGTTCTTTTGCCCACTACACCACCCCAGTTTAGACATGGCCATATGCAAATCAGTCTTGACCCTGTGCCTCATGGGAACAGTCCAGCCCGAACTGCCAAGCCATGTCTTCCCTGGACCGGAATCAAGCATCCTAGGACCGGGTTCTGGCTATCAGCCGTCATCAGCCAGGATAGCTTGACTCCAGTGGCGTAGTGAGCACGGGTCCCACGTCTGGGAATACCCATCCCACTTAGGGCGAAAAGCGTTACAACAAACAAATGATGGACGGAATGCTGACAATGCATACATTCTCCCCCAGTCAAGAGATCTGGGTTAAATCCATCGTTCTTTTGCCCACTACACCACCCCAGTTTAGACATGGCCATATGCAAATCAGTCTTGACCCTGTGCCTCATGGGAACAGTCCAGCCCGAACTGCCAAGCCATGTCTTCCCTGGACCGGAATCAAGCATCCTAGGACCGGGTTCTGGCTATCAGCCGTCATCAGCCAGGATAGCTTGACTCCAGTGGCGTAGTGAGCACGGGTCCCACGTCTGGGAATGCCCATCCCACTTAGGGCGAAAAGCGTTACAACAAACAAATGATGGACGGAATGCTGACAATGCATACATTCTCCCCCAGTCAAGAGATCTGGGGGTAATTGAGCCCTCTGACAGTCGTTGGGCCAGCCCAGTAGTGATTGTACTCAAAACTAACCCAGAGGGGAAAGAAGGAGTTGAGGTTCTGTGTGGACTACAGAGGACTAAATGCAATCACAAAGACTGTTGCTCACCCTATACCAAGAGCTGATGAGCTCATTGATAGGTTAGGGGGTGCAAAGTTCCTGAGTAGATTTGATTTGACCTCAGGCTACTGACAGATCGCCCTCAGTGAAGGGGCAAAGGAGATGTCAGCGTTCTCTACACCATAGGGATACCAATTTAAAGTAATGCCCTTTGGCTTGAAGAATGCCCCTGCCACCTTTCAGAGGTTGGTGAACAGGGTCCTGTCTGGGCTGGAGCAGTTCAGTGCAGCTTATCTGGATGATACAGCTGTGTACAGTTCCACCTTGGAGGATCACCTAAGCCACCTGAAGGAAGTGCTTCAATCCCTGCAGCAGGCAGGCCCGACTATTAAGGTCAGTAAGTGCCAAATAGGGCAGAGTTCAGTTGTGTACCCGGGGCACCTATGGCCATATGATGCTTAGGGTATGCTTTCCCTGCATGTGCCACGACACACCTTAAAACAGGTGCACTGGGCATAAACAGGGAAAATACACCTTATCACATAGAATGCACTGCCCTCAGGGCAGACACGAACTCATGCTGCCCTCAGGGCAGCTCATTTAAGTGAAATTTGGACCGGCTTTAAGGGAGTGCTCTGTGTTACACTGTACAGATGGCAACCTGCCTGCAATTTTAAAAAGGGAGAGAGACCCCCTTGCAGGTGGGTGCAGTAAGTGACTACACCCACCTCTAAGGGGATGTCTGGGGGGTGCATGGGACCTCCTTTCCCCCTCCAAAGGGCTGGCATCTGGGGGCACAGTTACAATGTGCACTGTCACTAGGCTTCCTGACAGCTTCCTAGCCTCTGCGCCCACATCTATAATGTGGCACGGGCACAGAGGCAAAGGGATTGCCTCATTTGAATGGGTCCACACTCCATGCAAATGAGGGAAAGCCCTCTGGTGAGAGCGCTGGCGCTATATGTGCGTCAGCGCTATCTGTATTACAACAGGGGCTGCACAAGCGTCTGAGGCCCATTCTGTTATACCAAAGAGCCCCGGGGTGTGCAAAGCCAGCGCTAACGCCGGTTGCGCCTCCTGGGCACTTCCGTAATACGGCCCCTGGTGGTTGGAGGCCATGTAAAACCTTTTGGTCAGGGGTGCCCCCCTGCTTGTTGTCCCAGAACTTTGGATGAATATGTGAGAGCTGCATAGCAACTCAGATCTGCCGCCTGAAACTGCAAGTAGAAGAAGGACTGCCCTTCTGGAACCCAGTTCTGCACCCCAAAGGATTGCACTCTGAAGGACTACCCATGCCGCACACTTGGAACTACAGCCCTGAGGACTTCGCCTTGTTCCAAAAAAGATTTAAGGAGTGGACTCCCTGAATGAAACAGGTTAACAGATCTTCCCTGTACCATCTCCCCAAGATGTCACTACCATGGCATAAGTCCAGTCAATTTTTAAGGATTTCACCAGGTGCATTGTGGGAATTGTAGCCCCAAACTTCCAAGGATCATCTTAGAGCTTCTAGACTTTTGGATTTTGTCTTAGACACTTTTCAACCCACCTGTGGAAGAACTTCAGTGTGCAATTCCAGAAGTTTGGAGTAACTTTTGGAAAAAGCTCCAAAGGTGACCTACCCATCGATGAGAGTAAGGTCACCGATGTCAAACCATGACTCAGCCTGGATTTCTGGTTCAAGACTTCCAGGATTTCACCGAGGCCTTGCTCCGAGCCAAGCTGCTGTCGTCGACTCCAGAAAACGTTCTATGTGTGAAGGTAAAATTTTGACAGGAACCTCTTGCTTGGTGTATACGACCAGGGCTCCATCGCGGTTGGCCTCAAACTTAAACTTTGTCCCAGTCAAGTGCGACCAGCTGTCTCAAGTTAATATTTTATGTTGTTAAGCGCTAGATCATTTTCAATCTTTATAAATTCATATCTACGGTACCCTATATTTGATTTTTGCCATATTGGTTTCATTTTAAAGATAAACCTTTTTCCTATTTTTATACAATTTTGTAGGGATTTTTATTTTGTGTTGTGTTTTACCTATTTAGTGTATTGGTGTTTTTAAATGCTTTACACACCTCTCTCCTCAGTTGAGCCTGCGTGCTCGGAGCATGCTACCAAGAGTTGAGCCAGGGGCTAATATATTGAGACCTTGACTGAACCTTATATTGCATTGGTAGCCATATTGCTAGAAGTAGGTGCATACTTGCCCCTACTATTAATCCACCTCCCAACATGGGGTTTTAACCGGGAACTGCTAAATCAAGGCTGTTTGTGCCATTGTGACCAACAAGTGCTACTGTAGCTCGTCTACAGACCATAAGCAGGCAGGAGGGTGACTGCGATCAGATCCAACAACAGGGCCACTGTGACTGCAGGTTACCAGAAATTTCAGGTCAGAGAGTTTCTGATGTTGGCTTCTGCCACCACCCTGCACCAAAACCACACTGGAACTGAAGCATGTGAAGCTGCCTGTGTCACAAAAATGGGAGGGGAATGTGCAATGCTGGTGGTTGATTGCAAACGTGTGCTCCATCTTGAGAGACCCACATCATAGTGAAATAACAAAGATTAATGAGAACTGTAACAAATTGAGCACACTTACATACTAGAGTTGGGGTAATCTGCACCAGAACCTTGATTCATGGTGACAGAAACATTCTTACCCATAGCGCAGTACTGCCTTGTTTGGAGGAGGAGGGAACCTGGGAGGGAAAGAAGTGGATAACAGATTGAGACACAGTAGCCCCAATGCTAAGCTCACTATATTATGAGTGTTAATTATGACTTCTGTAGTATCCAGTTATTATGTGTCATGAGGTACTTTTCTTTAATAAAGTAAAGCACCAGGTTGAATAATTATTAGTTGCTTGCTGGGTGTATTTTGAGTTCTGAGCTTGAGCATCCCAATGCTACCTCCCTGAGAAATCTGTGGCTGCTCGCCATCGCTACCACTGACAGTGAAGTGCTGAAAGAGTTGTACATAGCCCAGTTTGCACTGCCATAGGATGACAGACCTTGGGACTTCAGAGACAAATATCCTCAATCACCGTGGTTGAGGCAGAATAGCCCCTGCTTGCCCTGTGCCCCCCAAATACAGAGTCTGACAGGTGGTATGATTTGTTTCTTCCAATGTCACTTGGCATTCCTATAAACCTCTTTTGAAACTGTGATCTTGATGATTTTAGGGTTTAGAGACTGAGGCAATGAATAGTTTGTAGGTAATGTTTATCTTTGAGCCTATGAAGCACTATGATCCAGAGATAGTTCAAAAGATTCTGGTAATTAAATTGTACTCAAAACAAGTTCATTGTTTCTATTTGTTTTCAGTATGAATCAGTACTCACCCCCTCTTCGGTGGTCCGAGGGCAGATGAATAGTTTAGACAGACTTACCTTAGACTTTCCAAGTTAATCTTTAGGCAATTAAAAATGTAATGAATAAAATGTGCCTCACAGGTACTCACAGGTGCCAGGTCTATGGCATAGTGAAGAAATGTTAGCATCCATGAGCTGATATTTTAATCCAGACTTCTAGCATACCCGCACAACCACCTACACCGCCAGTATTGGGATGGTTTCTTGCCTCTTACAGTTGATATCTGGTATATTCTACAAGCTGTGCAAACTGACACGTCACCCTGTAGCTGGATGGACCACAGAGATTATGACACTGCTTTTTAAAATGTGGCAGGATTCGTAATAAGTACATGTACTAAACATGTCCTTAGGTGCTTTGAAGAAATTGTATCTACTGGTGATCCAACTGGCCGTGGCACTTCCCTTCTTGCTCGTATGCAGTGATATTTTTGTAATGCAAACCTGGCTGGGCAGCAGACGTGCACTGCCCCTAACTGTAGGTATAGGAACCGGATTCAAGCAGAGAATGACGCAAGATCTCTTCAACTATTGAAGAAAGGGTAGGTGGGGCGCCCTGTTGATGGGCTGAAAGGCTGGAGTAACATCTCGTGGTGCTCCTTGTGGAGGGAGGTCCAAAGTCCCTTTGTGAATTGTAGGACTGATCATTCCAGCCTGATGTGAAGGGAAACATTGTTGCAGATCTTGGTGCATACAGTGAGAAGGCTTGATCCTTCTATTTCCTTTTTGAACTTTTGATGTCATTGCTAGGATGTGCAGTTGAATACTTAAGTGCACCAGTGTTTCCTTCTTTAGGTCTCTTTGTGATGGGTTCCTAGAAGCTGCTCTTCTTCTGCTGGTCCCAAGGCCACTCAAGCAGGGGTACAGTTTTATAATAAAGGCCACACACCCCACACATATCCAATGGGTAATCACCAAACCAACGAACTACGGATTTCCAAGGGGTAATGATTTACATCCTTTATATTACTTTCAAAGTAACAACTTAGATATTCACTACATAAAAAGGGTGACAAAGTATGCATAGATCAATCAATTCCCTTAATGTAAAAATGTATCTGTTTGTTTTATATAAATTGTTTTGACTTTGTCACTTAGACTTAGGAGGTCATTCATTCACACCGCTGTTGCAATCCTTATTTTACCTACTTGGAGGTCGATTGAACTGAATGGAATGAATAGCTAATCACCATCTAGATTAAAATCACATTGTTATAAATGCAGAAATTAACAATATTGTTTTCTGTAGTGAGTGTCTTTTGAATCCATGCAGAATTATTTTAATTTTTGTAGCAGAGTAAATGTAAGCCTATTTTCTATGTGCTTGCTTTAGCATAGCCTGGTTGCGCTCTGATTTACATCATTGTTTTTTATGCTAGTGCTACTGTAAATTAGTGGTGTGCCAGTCAAGATAATTAAAGGCAAATGCTCTAATTGTATGTTAAATTGTCCTAATTATTAGTAGTCTAGACAATATCAATGGCGGAGGTTTGAAAGTGAGCGTGGAGCAGGTCACATGCTGGTAAAATAATGAAAATGCTTGGCAGGGGTGGGCTGCTGCAGCCATTCATCTTGGCCCAGTAATGAAAGAAAGGGCTCTTGAGAGTGCAGCAGTATGCAATGTGCATTTATTAAATAATGGGTCATTTGCTTTTAAATGTGTTGACTGGCTTAATGCCATGCATCAAACTTTTTTTTTTGTAAACCTCGTTGCAGCTGAAAACATTTATTTTTAAATTAGTCTGGAAGTGAGTTTTTGTTGTGCCGTTCGGAGGCAGGTGTTTGTTCACGAACCTTGGAACCTTGGTGGCTGCACGGCGGAGTACTTTGGAGCTGAACGCGGGTTCCTGACTGTTGTGGGAGCACTTGTGAACGGAGCCGGGACTGCGAGTACCAGCGGCCCCTCTGTTGACACACATTGGCCGCAGCTGTTGACTCTTCCCGGCCCCTCCCTCCATCTCTACAGCCCTACATAACGCCTCACGGCCCCCGCTTCGCGGGCGCCGTTCGGAGGCAGGTGTTTGTTCACGAACCTTGGAACCTTGGTGGCTGCACGGCGGAGTACTTTGGAGCTGAACGCGGGTTCCTGACTGTTGTGGGAGCACTTGTGAACGGAGCCGGGACTGCGAGTACCAGCGGCCCCTCTGTTGACACACATTGGCCGCAGCTGTTGATTCTTCCCGGCCCCTCCCTCCATCTCTACAGCCCTACATAACGCCTCACGGCCCCCGCTTCGCGGGAGCCGTTCGGAGGCAGGTGTTTGTTCACGAACCTTGGAACCTTTGTGGCTGCACGGCGGAGTACTTTGGAGCTGAACGCGGGTTCCTGACTGTTGTGGGAGCACTTGTGAATGGAGCGGCCCCTCTGTTGACACACATTGGCCGCAGCTGTTGACTCTTCCCGGCCCCTCCCTCCTTTTCCCCACTATAACTAACATCACAGTCACGCGTACGCGGGACGCGTCCGGAGCGTGTCCCGGGCGAAGCCCGGGCCAAGGGCGGGCCCGTTTAAGCCCGTTCAAGCACGGTCAACACCGGACCGGGCCTCCCCTCTGTCATCCCATATACCCCTTGCCGTATTGAGTATTAAGGAGGATTGTAAGTACTGTTTTTCCTGCTGCTTGACTAACGTAATATGGCTGCAGCATCAACCAGAAGCAGGACTGCATTAACAGGAACTCTGGACAACTTCATCACAAGAGCTAATTCTGTAATTGATCAGGGGATAATACTGATGGAAAGAAGAGTCTCCCATGATTTAGCTCTCGCAAAGAGATCCTCTATGGGTCACATCGCTAATGCTCGAACTCCGGATGCACCTAGGAGAGAAATGCTAGACAATGGCCCCTCATGTAGTGATAATGTACCGTGTAGCATAGATTTACCGCACTCTCTTCCATCTGAGCAAGCTTTAGATTCTACTCTAGCTTTAATAATATTGAGCTCACCTGAGAGATTAAGTCTCCCCCAGCTGCGAGGAAGACGTGAGGGAGCGATGCCAAAAAGAAAAACGAATACGGCCCCGAGGGCGGGGGGCAAAAAAGCTAAAAAAGCTAAACTTGTCAAAGGTCATACGGGTAGTCAAATGACATATAATTTAACCACAACAGCTTCATCTGTTGCTGCTTTAGTCCATGCTCCACCCACACCCTCAGAAACTGGGCTACCAACTTCCATCAGCAGTGATACACCATTAGAGGCAGATGACGTCCCAGAAGAGACATATACCACTGTAAGTGCTCTTTTGAGTGCCATTATTAAGCCCCTGGAATTGAGATTGTCTCGCATCGAGCAACAGCTTTTGCGGATGGAACAGGTTGCGCTGGATACACAGAGCAAGTTAAAGGTAGATACACCTAATCCATGTCCGGCTCAAGCAGAAAATGGGTGTTCTCAGCCTGACCTAGCTTCAACTAATAACACCACGCTTGTTCCTCCAACAATACCAACAGCAACAAGTCCAACTATTTTGCAGAGGGCGGATGCCAATATAGATAAAGGGAAGGGTGGTCAGATGGAGAGCAAGGGTCCCCTCCCCAAAGAACGTATTATAGATTTGCCACCTGAATGTAGCCCTTATGTGGCAATCTTGGTAGGAGTCCCTGAGCTTCCAGATTCAACCATAGAACCATACCCTTCTCTTAAAAATAAAGTAATAGATTGGCTTAATAAAAATCGACCACTTCCCCCCCGTATTACTAGTGAAATCCTTATGGCACGGAGAGTATCGTGGGTGGGTCATGGTCCTAAAACGAGCAGGGGTGATTGTATCTTAGTAAATTTTAAAGATCCCCGAACTGCAGAATATATCTGCAATTGGAAGTATAAGGACCAGGGAGCATTGATCCAAACCTATCCGTTGTCCCATTTTTACCCATCGACTCGCTGGAACGCAATGGAGAATGATTGGACATTAGTACAATATAGAGGAGGAGCTAGGTCACCAAGGGCCCCATATGATCATCCGCCACCACCTCCCAAAATACCGATGCAAAACAGATATAGCTGTTTGGACCAAGTGGACTGACTTGGTCGGGTAATGGGTGATGTCCAAAAACAGAACAATAGTAAAATCTGGGCTGTCGGTGAGGCTGAGTGCCCGACAAGAATAGATGGGACATTAATTATTGTTACAGAGAAACATACCCCCACCGCCGAACTCCCCCCGGAATTCCAAGAGGTTACATCTGATACAAGGCACATAGAAGCCCAAGAGGACATAGGCCAGTACCTCTGTGAAAGCACCGTTACAAACAGGAGTGATTGTAATTCCAGGGCAACTATGAATACTGAATCCCTGGTAATCGCGTCCTGGAATGTTGCGGGGCTACATAGTAAAATAGCGAGCGATGACTGGGGCACGTTTATCGATGGAATGGACATATGTCTATTCCAGGAGACATGGGCGAGAATAGAGGAAAGGAGAATGGGTTTTGCGGGTTTTCATATACCTGCACGATGGGGAGGCAAGGGACGACCATCTGGGGGCCTTACCATATGGGTGGCAACTCATCTGGGTTGTACAGCTGAGTCTGTCTGTACCCACTCGGACGACATACAGTGTGTAATCCTGAAATGGCCTAATAGCTTTAAGCTGGCTGCTGTGAATGTCTACTCGAGACCTGTCAGTCTAGCTAGTGAGTCTACTACGGTTGACGATCTATCAAATTTTCTGTATTCCATCCCAACGGATGTGTTTCTACTAGTGGCAGGAGACTTTAATTGCCACTATGAACCCTTACCGGGGATGGATCATGGTGCACTCGCAACTGAGGATGACTACTGGTCTATTCAGCAAATTCAATCTCCACATACTAGGTTGTGGTCCCCTTTAACGGTCCAAATAACGGCCCTTACACTAAGTCACTCAATTAGGGCCTGTAATGGACGCACCTTATCAGATACACCCTCTAGGTGCACATACAACAAAAAGGGTCACGAATCACGTTTAGACTACATCATGGTTCGGACACAGTTGTGGTCAAAGGTTATCGACCTTGAGGTCATTGCAAGGGATGACAGCGATCACAATCTGTTGAGGCTGGAGCTGGTTTCGCCGGTTACACAGCCAAAGGAACAAGGACCTAGAGATGTGCGAGTAGATAGGCTAGTCCTAACGAATGATTGGCGCAGGGTCAGGTGGGACAAGGTGGAGGCGTCCTCTGTGGACCTGGCAAGATTGTATAACCTAATCTTGCCGTGTTTTATTGAACTAGATGTTCTGACATCCCAACAACCTCCTCCTGATTTTAATATTAAATTGCAGGCCCTGCACACGAACCTTGTTAGTACCTTGTTTGATGTGTTTAACCCAGTAGTAACTAGGAGAAAGAATAGGATTCCTCTCTCCTCTTGGTTTAACGATGCTTGTCGCCTGGCAAAAAAAGAGTTGATTCGGGCTGTAAAACATGGCAATAATAGGATCCTTATTGCTGCCAAGAGAACACACTACAAAGCTATGCTAAAGCTGGCCAAGCAGGACTGGGACCATGCAAAATGGACCGATCTGTCCTGTGCTCTAGATCAGAAAGATGCCCGCAAATTTTGGTCTATAATCAACACAGGAAGCGGGGATCCCAAACCTGCAACTGAACCTAATATAGCGGCTAGCATTTGGGAAGACCACTTTAGAGCCCTGTACGCTATTGAAGTTGATATGGATCCACACCCGGTCCTTCCAACAGTGAATGATCTCCACGACGTTATAGAGTTCTCGCTCGAGGAAGTTGTTAATGCCATATCGAAAATTCCATCCAGTAAGGCTCCAGGGCTAGACAAACTGCCGGGAGACCTCTTTAAACATCAAAAGGAGATCTGGGGACCATATCTATGTATTTTATTTAATGCAATCTTGAAAGGAATGAATGTACCCTGCACCTGGTTGGGGGCAGAAATCGTTCCTATTTTCAAGAAGGGCTCCCCTTTGTCACCGGTAAACTATAGGCCCATCAGCCTTATAGATGTCCCGCAAAAAATTTTTGCGCGGCTCATCCTTGAACGACTACAGGACTGGATGGAGGAGCACGCTATACTGAGCCAATACCAAGCGGGGTTTAGGAGGAACACCTCTACCATGGATCAAATCTTCCGCCTGTTATTACTATTCTGGAAAACAGCAAAGATTGAGAGTGGCAGCCTCTACATGGTATTCGTTGACCTCCGCTCCGCTTTTGATCTAGTACCCCGAGGGAAACTTTGGGCTGTGTTGGTCAGTCTGGGGGTGCCACCTCCAATTCTGGCAATACTGATCAGGTTGCATGAGGGCAATTTTGCCCAGGTGCGTCATGGGAAGAATGGGGCTTTAACTTCTAAATTCCCCATTAGCAGAGGGGTGAGGCAGGGGTGCGTATTAGCACCTACCCTGTTTTGCCTATACGTTAATGGTGTGATTTCCCATCTCAATAGTGCCCTTAATAATGATGCCCCAATTTTGGCAGGTAGCAGGGTGCCAGCAATTATGTTCGCGGATGACACCCTGCTACTTTCTAAATCACCAATGGGAATCCAGCGTGTGCTTGACAGTTTTGAGGATTTTTGTAGAGGTCGTGGCCTGGAAATCAATGTGAACAAAACAAAGTATATGGTTTTTAATCCCTCACCTTCCACACGGCCGAACCCAAAATTAGATTCATCAAACTTGGAAAGTGTAAAAACCTTTGATTATCTAGGAGTAACTCTAAGTGAAAACCTTTCATGGGCTCCACAAATCGCCAAAGCACAGCTGAAATTAGCCCAGTATGCAGGGGGTATACTTAGGTTTTCCAACACATCTACATATAAACCTATTAAACCCCCGCTTGAAGTATACAAGAGTCAGGCCAGGGCAGCAATCTTATATGGAGCAGAACTCTGGGGGCATTCAACAGGGTTGGAACTCCTTAAAATTGAAAATAAGTTCATCAGACAGCTACAATCACTTCCACAAAGTACCCCGTTGCATCCTTTAAGGATGGATCTGGATCTGAGGCCGATGGATGATGAACTAGCTCTGAAGCCCCTTAGGTACTGGCACAGGTTGTGGACTACGCCAGAACTATTGCATTATAGACTAGAGCTGAAGGAAATTCTGGCTAGCAATAGTGTACAAAAAATCCCGTGGTTCATGTTTATAAAATCTCAGTGTATCAAACTTGGGCTAGGTGACATGTGGTACGAACTGGAAACAAGCTGCAAGGGGATCCCACGGAAGATGCTTACTAAGATCTACGTGGCTGAGCAACTAAACAGAGTACTGACTGCTCCTAAGAATGGACTTTTAACTAAATCCTTTTTAACTGTTAAAGATTTTTATCAATTTGAGAATTTTATGGATATTATCTATCCTATAGCATCAAGGAAACTATATCTCCAATGGAGATACGGCACTCTACCCCTGAGAGCTTTCACCCGCAGTTGGGCGCCAACCTCTACTGAGGCCTGCCCTGGCTGCAGTTGTGATAAAGAGGATGAGCTCCATGTATTATTTTTTTGCCCTGCATATTCAAAAGCTAGGAAGCATTGGATAGTGCCTATTTGTAAAAATATGGGTTTTCGGCAATGTAGCCATGCTTTTAGAATTCTTAAAACAGACACAACTGAATGTATAGTTTTCGCAGTCTCTAAATTTCTTTTAGCAATGTGGAACAGAAGAAGGGGACTGACTATCACCTAATGTATTGTTATGACTCATTTTATCTGTGTCAGGTCTGTCTGTGTATATATCTATTTTATTCTTTTTTGTACTTTTTAAGGCTTTTTGCCGAAATAAAGATATCTTGATGATGATTTAGTTAAATACAAGCGTGATAATATAGGAAGCAGTAGTATTATCATCATCAAGCTAACTCACCTTTTGTGTTGCAATTCTGTGACATTCTCAAATCATGTGGAAACTAGTCGAAAAATGAGTATTGTTTTTTCTTTCAAAATTGAATGGTTCATATTATGGAGATGTCTAGGAATTTGCTTTCTCACCGATATTCACTCATGAAAAGTTTCCACGGCCACCAAGTTCAAACCTCTTTGAAATAGTCATCCTCTCCCCTTAGGTGGTCGCTTATTTTTGTATTATGATGTACATTTCTTCACCGGGAAACTTTTTTTGGATAGCGGTTGCGCATTATAAATGCAAAAAATAAATAAATAAATAAAAAATTCAAACAATGACATCCTACATTGCAGTACAGTATAATATGCATAAAAGTATCAAGAATCAAACGTGCTGAGATTGTAAAAGGAAGATAAGGGTGAGGATGAGGAAAGGACTGCTGAGAACATAACATGTGGGGCTAGAAAAAGGCAGCGTGGCACAGAGAGCGCGCTAGCCCGAACTTAACGTAGTGAGAGAGAGAGAGAGATTGATAGAGCGCCTTTGAAAATTTGACAGGTCGAATTCGCACTATTTGTACAAAATTAACTCTTAGGCATAGCGGTCTCAATTTACCAATAGGACAACATGTTCAAACTAGCTTTAAAAAGTGAACCTCTGAACTTAAGCCCTTGCCTTTTTAGAATTTCAGCATATTTTAAACACAATTATTTTCCAAATAATGGCTCACGGGACTGCTGGTCACATCACTATGCATGTAATATTGGTACTTGTGAGACAGCAACAGCAAAGGAAGTGGTGGATAGGCATGAGGGACAAAGTGACATACTCAAGCGAGGCATACGTACAAAGGCATTAGTAGAGAATGACTTACTAGAGAGGTTGGTTTGAGTGTAAGTAAGTAAGAGAGATTGATAATGAAAAACAGAGGAAAGGAGAAAGGGGGAATGATATTGAATTGACAAGGAAAGGTGCAATAGAAACAGAAACAAGGGGTGGTGACGAATGTAGCAATAGCGAGAATGGTAGGAGTGAGTGGAAAGGAAACAAAGAGGCATGCAACGACTAAATAAATATACACACAGATTGGGAAATGTAAAGTGTGAAAAGGAGAAGGGAGTATGGGTGAGGGAGAGA
Source organism: Triturus cristatus (assembly GCF_964204655.1). Lineage (NCBI taxonomy): Eukaryota > Metazoa > Chordata > Amphibia > Caudata > Salamandridae > Triturus > Triturus cristatus. The sequence goes on along the minus strand of NC_140583.1, from coordinate 1,149,424,383 downwards.
TCTAGAAAGCAGGAGAAACAACAGCAAGGGACAAGAAACTCAGTGGTAAACATTGGGTGAAAGGGGAGACAGACACAGACAGTGAAGGAGATAAGGTGAATCTGACTGAAAGAGAGATAAATGAGACGATAATCTTACCTTATGCCCTTGTTGAGATGTCACCGTTTGTGGCTTCCACAAAGCCAAAATACTTGCAACAGTTTTTCTTGCACAAAAACAATCTTGCATTGTATTTTCCCCCTTCCACACCTACCGCTATCTCCTGCTGGTGTATGATCCTGTCTCAAATGTTTTAGTGTTCTCTAGCTTTAAAATGGATGCCTTGGCATATGCCACGTTTACCTATTATGAAAACCTAAACTTCTACAAACCTTCCCCTGCCTCTAGAAACACATATTTTTGTTTCAACCCTACAGTACATCGACCCAGATGTACTAATCCTGCACATTGTTCTTGGGTGACACAATCACAATGCAAAGGCTTCAGTAAGATTTAAAAGCCATGCAAGAGGCAATCTGGGCCACCTTGTGTGATTTTTTGAAGAAATGTAATTCAACACAGTGACGTCTGCTGGGCTGCGGTACATTTCATGGTGATTGGCGTTCCACGAGTGGAGCATGAGCGTTCCTCATGCATCCACCCATGCATTTAAAGCAATCCCAGATTTACTAATGGTAGTAAACCTGGGATTGCACCAAAATGGCGAGCCTAAAACAGAGAACCGTAAAGAGGAGAAATATAGCTATTTTTCCTCTTTATTACCTCTTTCTTCGTATGCTGCATTCCGCAGCCCACATAGAATTAGGACATTACCCATAAGGATTGCTTTTTTGTGGGAATGTATCCTTTCCTGCAGAAAAACAATCCTGCCTGTATCGCAGGCACCACATGCACGGGTCCTGTGAAGGCACTAGCCAGTTAGTGTTCCTAAACCTACTAGATATGGCACATTTCTTTTCTCCCCAGATCACATAGGGTAGTGCAGCAACTTTGCTTGCTGCCCTGCATTGTGTAAAACATTAATAAATATTCCCCTTGGTGTGTGGACTGCCCCAAAGAATGATTAATGTATTTTTTAATTAACCAACAGTAGGACTGCATTCAAACTTCTACTTAAGCCTTTTAAGAATTTTAGTTTCAAGTTTTTGTTTTCATAAGAAAATTCAAAAAAGTATTTTTGCAGTAAACGTCCTACACTAGAAGAAACACTGACTTATGGGAAAGGTTATTGAAATATCAATCATCGCAAATAAAGAAATGAATAGGGGCAGTAACCCAGAACATTTAAGTGCGGTTATGCTTAAATGTGCTCAACAAAGGAAACGTTTGAAAAATGACATTATATACTTTGAACGTGAAGTGAAAGGTCATATTGCTAGTTCTAAGTCAAATCCAGCTACTGGCAAACAGTATTTTAAAAAGTATGGCCGTTTTCGAAAATGTGCAATGGGGGGAAAGTACCAATCAATGTCGTACTGGAAGAACTTTTGACTGGGAGATTGGAGAAATGTAGAGATGTTTTATAAATTAAAATAGGGTTTAAAGCTCCAGTTTGTATGACTTCAGTAGGCAGCAATAGAAACTGGTCAGCTATCACACTCATTTCAGCCCAGCTACTAAGTATATGGTAAAGCTATTCAATGTCCCTTAGTTAATTAAGCATTATCATATAACGGGAAAATAATCAGCCTTATTTGTGTAGTATCCGGCTGGATACATTCTAGTGTTCCACTTCTCCTGTAACCCACACTGAACACCCACCCACCACAGGCGTCACCAGTCAGGTGACCCTGACAATAAAAGGGGCCGAGCGCACGTGCTCCGGGCCAATTGTCCAACCATCATCCAAGTGTCTGTGTCCATCCTTCTCTCTGCATGTGGGCCTAAGGCCCAATCACCACAATGGCGATGAGGGGGCTGTGCCCTGGCGTGCAGCAGCCCAGCTAAAAAGAAAAGGGGGAGAGAGCTGCCTGCGTGAAGGCCCCCAGCAGGCGAGAAGAGCCTGATCGCCTGCGGGCATGCAAAAAGCCCCAGGCGCGAAGACGGTGACCGGGAGCCCACCCCGCACCGCCGCGAAGACCTGCGGGTGTACAAGCCGCCCCAAAGTGAAGGCGAGATAGTCGGGTGCCCACCCCGACCCCGTCAAGCCTGCCGCTGTGCCCCGTGGTGAAGTGCAAGCCGAGCGGAGTCCACCCGCATCGGCCGCGACACCGTGACCCCGCAGGAGGAGGTCGGGTGCCCACCCCGACCCCGTCGAGCCTGCCGCCGTGCCCGGTGGTGAAGAGAGGTCCGATCGGAGCCCACCCGCATCGGCCATGACCCCCGCAAGTGGAGTGAACCACACGGAGCCCACCCGCGGGAAGGAGGAGGCTCGTTAGCCAGAGGTGAGCCCGAGAAGTAAACGTAAGACAGCGGGTGCCCACCCCCTCCTCCATCCCTGCGGTGAAGCGCTACATGCCCCGTGGGTGCATCGGGGCGAACGGGAGCCCACCCCGCCGCGCCACGTATAGAAGGCGAGTGAGGAGCTCAAAGTAAGCATCCGGCCCGCGGCCGGAGGAGAGCGGCACCAGCACCCCCCCGGCGCGGCCCCGGAGACGAGGAGACCTGCTGCGGGGGGGCAAAAGAAACAGAAAGCTTGCCGCCCAGTGACCGGAGCCGACACCCCCTGCACAACCCAGGGAGAGTGAGGCCTGCGGCAGGGGGCGGGAGAACCAAGGAAAGAATAGCGGCTCACCTAGTAAAGCGGAGCCCACCCCCAGTCAAGCGACGACACCAGCACCCATCGCGCAGCGTATGGAGGGAGAGGCTGCTGCGGCGGGGTGAGAAGAAGAAAGGGAAGTGCCCGGCCCGTGGCCGGAGAAGTGCAGCACTAGCACCCCCTTCCCCCCGCGTGGCCCGGGAAGAGCGACGGCCTGCTGCGGGGGGCGGGGAGGGTTTAAACGAGTGAGGGCACCAGCAAGTGTGTGTGTGCTCCAGCCTCCTCACAGCCCGTGATGCGTGCGAGTCTGCTGCGAGGGGTGGAACGCTTAAGGCGACTGCAGGCAGCCAGCGCCGCTGAAGAGTAAGTCAAACTGCAGGGACAAAGCTACGAAACCCCCCCCCAGTGAAGAAAAGACGGGCACTCACCGAGTCCTCCCGAGTGGCTGTCAGGAACTGTGGGGAAGAGGCAGCAATGTGGCCCAGGAGAGCACCTGCCCAGTGAATGCAGGCAACACTGTTCCCCAGTACAAAGCACTCTGCAATAGAAGCCAGCCTAGACGGAAAGACTGCCTGTGCCTTGGAAAGCGCTGCACTGCCATCTAGTGGCCGGGGTGCGCCACTGCAGTTAGATACGAAGACTGTCACTGAATCACAAGTCTGAAGAAAAAGGGAAGGATTGCTGAAGCATATCAGCAGTGCCAGCAAAGATATTTCTCCAGCTGTCTGTCTAAGGAAACTGCCCAGACACGCAGAGACTGCTAGTGGAAAGGCAACTCCATGGGTAGAGGCAATAAGGAAGGCACAGCACCGCACAAGAGCACCGCGGCGCAGGAAAGCTGCAACACAGTAAAGCAGAGTGGGGTTATGCCCGACAGCCCACACCGGGGTGGCAAACGCTGACAAGTGCGCACACAAGGAATCCTCCAGGAAAGAACCTGCTGCCAAGGTTGCGTGGAGTGCGGTGACGCCTACTGGCCAGGGATAGTCGCAGCAGGAGTGAAGACACCAGAGTGCACCAGCCTTGGGTGGCAAGGTTTGAAGTGATTCGTCCAGGCAGCAAGTCTCAAAAGAGGATCAGAAGGAAGTGCGCAGCAAGTGCGTCCATGGAAGCAACCAAAGGGCGCAGTCAGAAGCGCGCTGAAGCACTGCCACAGTTCGAGAAGGAAAGGAGTGGTTGCACGACCACCAGAAGCAAGATGGTCGCAAGGAGGAGGAAGCCGACCGGCCGATGGTCGCAAGGAGGAAGAAGCTGACCGGCCGATGGTCGCAAGGAGGAAGAAGCCGACCAGCAAGATGGTTGCAAGGAGGAAGAAGCCGACCGGCCGATGGTCGCACGGAGGAAGCCGACCACCCAGATGGTCGCACGGAAGAAGCCGACCACCCAGATGGTCGCACGGAGGAAGCCGACCACCTAGATGGTCGCACGGAAGAAGCCGACCACCCAGATGGTCGCACGGAGGAAGCCGACCACCCAGATGGTCGCAGGGGAGAAGCCGACCAGCCAGTTGGTCGCAAGGAAGTTGCCGACCAACGAGATCGTCGCAAGGAGGATGACGCTGACCACCAGATGGTCGCAAGGAGGATGCAGACCTACAAGAGGTCAGAGAGCACACTGACCTGCCAAGAGGTCAGAGCGGGAGAGAAGAGGAAGACCGAGGGGACGTCAATGAAGGGGACCCCCAAGGAGAGGTCCGCGAAGAGAACCAGGAAGAGAAGGACGTGAGGTCCAACAACATCACTGGAAATCAGGAGTAATCACGAGAAAGAAGGTCGCGATGACCGGTCCAGTCACAGAGTGAAAGGAAGACAGTGTCCTAGGGTTGGGACAAGACCAGAGGGAAACGTGTAGAGTGCACGCTACATGGAGAAGCCTGGTAAGGACGAGCAAGAAGGCAGGAAGACCGGACCACGTTGCAAAGAAAGAAAGAAAGAAAGAACCTGAGTGGCACGATGCCACGACGAAAGAGAAGAAGAAAGGAGAAGAGCAAAGAGGTGTGACAGACCAACACAACACACACCGGAAGGGGAAGACCCGAAGAGGAAAGTGAGTAGGTGCATGACATCCGAATAAAGTACCTGGGGAGAACATCAGCACCACTGGGAGTACACATCTATGTGCAAACCCGAAGGTCACCCGGAGATGACAGAGGCGAGCAGGCCGGTCTGTTGGCAACAACCACCTCTGGGATGTAACGGAAACAAGACCTGTGATAGCCAAGGGGCAGAGGCCTCAGGGACACCGGTGGCAGTGGGTCCCAAAACAAGAGATGGACTGTTGAAGCTTGCTCTGGAGATCCTGGGAGAACAGAGGTAGCGCGCGAAGGACCACCTGCCAACAACACCCTTTTCAGGTGGAGCTTCGGACACGGAAAGAGGACCCGTAGCGACTCCTCCAACGTGGTCGGAGCGACAAGGCGGCGGTCCACCGGTCCAGTGGAAGCCTGGCAACAAAGGGCCTCCGGGTCGTCCAGTGAGAGCGGACACCCACGAGAGAGGGGTATGCGTGAGAGGGGTATGCTGCAACGGTGAATCCTGTTAGAAGACAACTACCAGTTGGAGGAAACACCTCTACCAGGGCCATACAGCGGAAAGTTGAACAACAATGGTCCACCATCATTCCATCCACACTTCCACTGACGGCGGTACAAGAAAGACTGTGAGGTGCACTTCCACGGTGTAAGTCCAAAAGAACACATCCCTAGAGCACCCGGACATCGTGCTAAGGAGACCGAGTGGTCCCGGCTGCCAGAATACCCTCGCCGGCAGCTGACCATCAGCAAAGAGGCTACGAGGAAGTCCTAAGTAAGGATGCCGATTCTTGGAGCGGGTTTCCCCAATAGTGGTAGCCAGATGGAAATCAGGCTCCGAGGCCGGAGGAGAGCGGCACCAGCACCCCCCCGGTGCGGCCCCGTAGACGAGGAGACCTGCTGCGGGGGGGCGAAAGAAACAGAAAGCTTGCCGCCCAGTGACCGGAGCCGACACCCCCTGCACAACCCGGGGAGAGTGAGGCCTGCGGCAGGGGGTGGGAGAACCAAGGAAAGAATAGCGGCTCACCTAGTAAAGCGGAGCCCACCCGCAGTCAAGCGACGCCACCAGCACCCATCGCGCAGCGTATGGAGGGAGAGGCTGCTGCGGCGGGGTGAGAAGAAGAAAGGGAAGTGCCCGGCCCTTGGCCGGAGAAGTGCAGCACTAGCACCCCCTTCCCCCGCGTGGCCCGGGAAGAGCGACGGCCTGCTGCGGGGGGCGGGGAGGGTTTAAACGAGTGAGGGCACCAGCAAGTGTGTGTGTGCTCCAGCCCTCTCAGCCCGTGATGCGTGCGAGTCTGCTGCGAGGGGTGGAACACTGAAGGCGACTGCAGGCAGCCAGCGCCGCTGAAGAGTAAGTCAAACTGCAGGGACAAAGCTACGAAACCCCCCCCCCTAGTGAAGAAAAGACGGGCACTCACCGAGTCCTCCCGAGTGGCTGTCAGGAACTGTGGGGAAGAGGCAGCAATGTGGCCCAGGAGAGCACCTGCCCAGTGAATGCAGGCAACACTGTTCCCCAGTACAAAGCACTCTGCAATAGAAGCCAGCCTAGACGGAAAGACTGCCTGTGCCTTGGAAAGTGCTGCACTGCCATCTAGTGGCCGGGGTGCGCCACTGCAGTTAGAAACGAAGACTGTCACTGAATCACAAGTCTGAAGCAAAAGGGAAGGATTGCTGAAGCATATCAGCAGTGCCAGCAAAGATATTTCTCCAGCTGTCTGTCTAAGGAAACTGCCCAGACACGCAGAGACTGCTAGTGGAAAGGCAACTCCATGGGTAGAGGCAATAAGGAAGGCACAGCACCGCACAAGAGCACCGCGGCGCAGGAAAGCTGCAACACAGTGGGTTATGCCCGACAGCCCACACCGGGGTGGCAAACGCTGACAAGTGCGCACACAAGGAATCCTCCAGGAAAGAACCTGCTGCCAAGGTTGTGTGGAGTGCGGTGACGCCTACTGGCCAGGGGTAGTCGCAGCAGGAGTGAAGACACCAGAGTGCACCAGCCTTGGGTGGCAAGGTTTGAAGAGATTCGTCCAGGCAGCAAGTCTCAAAAGAGGATCAGAAGGAAGTGCGCAGCAAGTGCGTCCATGGAAGCAACCAAAGGGCGCAGTCAGAAGCGCGCTGAAGCACTGCCACAGTTCGAGAAGGAAAGGAGTGGTTGCACGACCACCAGAAGCAAGATGGTCGCAAGGAAGAGGAAGCCGACCGGCCGATGGTCGCAAGGAGGAAGAAGCTGACCGGCCGATGGTCGCAAGGAGGAAGAAGCCGACCAGCAAGATGGTCGCAAGGAGGAAGAAGTCGACCGGCCGATGGTCGCACGGAGGAAGCCGACCACCCAGATGGTCGCACGGAAGAAGCCGACCACCCAGATGGTCACACGGAGGAAGCCGACCACCTAGATGGTCGCACGGAAGAAGCCGACCACCCAGATGGTCGCACGGAGGAAGCCGACCACCCAGATGGTCGCAGGGGAGAAGCCGACCAGCCAGTTGGTCGCAAGGAAGTTGCCGACCAACGAGATTGTCGCAAGGAGGATGACGCTGACCACCAGATGGTCGCAAGGAGGATGCAGACCTACAAGAGGTCAGAGAGCACACTGACCTGCCAAGAGGTCAGAGCGGGAGAGAAGAGGAAGACCGAGGGGACGTCAATGAAGGGGACCCCCAAGGAGAGGTCCGCGAAGAGGACCAGGAAGAGAAGGACGTGAGGTCCAACAACATCACTTGAAATCAGGAGTAATCACGAGAAAGAAGGTCGCAATGACCGGTCCAGTCACAGAGTGAAAGGAAGACAGTGTCCTAGGGTTGGGACAAGACCAGAGGGAAACGTGTAGAGTGCACGCTACACGGAGAAGCCTGGTAAGGACGAGCAAGAAGGCAGGAAGACCGGACCACGTTGCAAAGAACGAAAGAAAGAAAGAAAGAAAGAAAGAAAGAAAGAAAGAAAGAAAGAAAGAACCTGAGTGGCACGATGCCACGACGAAAGAGAAGAAGAAAGGAGAAGAGCAAAGAGGTGTGACAGACCAACACAACACACACCGGAAGGGGAAGACCCGAAGAGGAAAGTGAGTAGGTGCATGACATCCGAATAAAGTACCTGGGGAGAACATCAGCACCACTGGGAGTACGCGTCTATGTGCAATGACAGAGGCGAGCAGGCCGGTCTGTTGGCAACAACCACCTCTGGGATGTAACGGAAACAAGACCGTTGATATCCAAGGGGCAGAGGCCTCAGGGACACCGGTGGCAGTGGGTCCCAAAACAAGAGATGGACTGTTGAAGCTTGCTCTGGAGATCCTGGGAGAACAGAGGTAGCGCACGAAGGACCACGTGCCAACAACACCCTTTTCAGGTGGAGCTTCGGACACGGAAAGAGGACCCGTAGCGACTCCTCCAACGTGGTCGGAGCGACAAGGCGGCGGTCCACCGGTCCAGTGGAAGCCTGGCAACAAAGGGTCTCCGGGTCGTCCAGTGAGAGCGGACACCCACGAGAGAGGGGTATGCGTGAGAGGGGTATGCTGCAACGGTGAATCCTGTTAGAAGACAACTACCAGTTGGAGGAAACACCTCTACCAGGGCCATACAGCGGAAAGTTGAACAACAGTGGTCCACCATCATTCCATCCACACTTCCACTGACGGCGGTACAAGAAAGACTGTGAGGCGCACTTCCACGGTGTAAGTCCAAAAGAACACATCCCTAGAGCACCCGGACATCGTGCTAAGGAGACCGAGTGGTCCCGGCTGCCAGAATACCCTCGCCGGCAGCTGACCATCAGCAAAGAGGCTACGAGGAAGTCCTAAGTAAGGATGCCGATTCTTGGAGCGGGTTTCCCCAATAGTGGTAGCCAGATGGAAATCAGGCTCCGAGGCCGGAGGAGAGCGGCACCAGCACCCCCCCGGTGCGGCCCCGGAGACGAGGAGACCTGCTGCGGGGGGGTGAAAGAAACAGAAAGCTTGCCGCCCAGTGACCGGAGCCGACACCCCCTGCACAACCCGGGGAGAGTGAGGCCTGCGGCAGGGGGCGGGAGAACCAAGGAAAGAATAGCGGCTCACCTAGTAAAGCGGAGCCCACCCGCAGTCAAGCGACGCCACCAGCACCCATCGCGCAGCGTATGGAGGGAGAGGCTGCTGCGGCGGGGTGAGAAGAAGAAAGGGAAGTGCCCGGCCCTTGGCCGGAGAAGTGCAGCACTAGCACCCCCTTCCCCCGCGTGGCCCGGGAAGAGCGACGGCCTGCTGCGGGGGGCGGGGAGGGTTTAAACGAGTGAGGGCACCAGCAAGTGTGTGTGTGCTCCAGCCCTCACAGCCCGTGATGCGTGCGAGTCTGCTGCGAGGGGTGGAACACTTAAGGCGACTGCAGGCAGCCAGCGCCGCTGAAGAGTAAGTCAAACTGCAGGGACAAAGCTACGAAACCCCCCCCAGTGAAGAAAAGACGGGCACTCACCGAGTCCTCCCGAGTGGCTGTCAGGAACTGTGGGGAAGAGGCAGCAATGTGGCCCAGGAGAGCACCTGCCCAGTGAATGCAGGCAACACTGTTCCCCAGTACAAAGCACTCTGCAATAGAAGCCAGCCTAGACGGAAAGACTGCCTGTGCCTTTGAAAGCGCTGCACTGCCATCTAGTGGCCGGGGTGCGCCACTGCAGTTAGAAACGAAGACTGTCACTGAATCACAAGTCTGAAGCAAAAGGGAAGGATTGCTGAAGCATATCAGCAGTGCCAGCAAATATATTTCTCCAGCTGTCTGTCTAAGGAAACTGCCCAGACACGCAGAGACTGCTAGTGGAAAGGCAACTCCATGGGTAGAGGCAATAAGGAAGGCACAGCACCGCACAAGAGCACCGCGGCGCAGGAAAGCTGCAACACAGTGGGTTATGCCCGACAGCCCACACCGGGGTGGCAAACGCTGACAAGTGCGCACACAAGGAATCCTCCAGGAAAGAACCTGCTGCCAAGGTTGTGTGGAGTGCGGTGACGCCTACTGGCCAGGGGTAGTCGCAGCAGGAGTGAAGACACCAGAGTGCACCAGCCTTGGGTGGCAAGGTTTGAAGAGATTCGTCCAGGCAGCAAGTCTCAAAAGAGGATCAGAAGGAAGTGCGCAGCAAGTGCGTCCATGGAAGCAACCAAAGGGCGCAGTCAGAAGCGCGCTGAAGCACTGCCACAGTTCGAGAAGGAAAGGAGTGGTTGCACGACCACCAGAAGCAAGATGGTCGCAAGGAGGAGGAAGCCGACCGGCCGATGGTCGCAAGGAGGAAGAAGCTGACCGGCCGATGGTCGCAAGGAGGAAGAAGCCGACCAGCAAGATGGTCGCAAGGAGGAAGAAGTCGACCGGCCGATGGTCGCACGGAGGAAGCCGACCACCCAGATGGTCGCACGGAAGAAGCCGACCACCCAGATGGTCACACGGAGGAAGCCGACCACCTAGATGGTCGCACGGAAGAAGCCGACCACCCAGATGGTCGCACGGAGGAAGCCGACCACCCAGATGGTCGCAGGGGAGAAGCCGACCAGCCAGTTGGTCGCAAGGAAGTTGCCGACCAACGAGATTGTCGCAAGGAGGATGACGCTGACCACCAGATGGTCGCAAGGAGGATGCAGACCTACAAGAGGTCAGAGAGCACACTGACCTGCCAAGAGGTCAGAGCGGGAGAGAAGAGGAAGACCGAGGGGACGTCAATGAAGGGGACCCCCAAGGAGAGGTCCGCGAAGAGGACCAGGAAGAGAAGGACGTGAGGTCCAACAACATCACTTGAAATCAGGAGTAATCACGAGAAAGAAGGTCGCAATGACCGGTCCAGTCACAGAGTGAAAGGAAGACAGTGTCCTAGGGTTGGGACAAGACCAGAGGGAAACGTGTAGAGTGCACGCTACACGGAGAAGCCTGGTAAGGACGAGCAAGAAGGCAGGAAGACCGGACCACGTTGCAAAGAACGAAAGAAAGAAAGAAAGAACCTGAGTGGCACGATGCCACGACGAAAGAGAAGAAGAAAGGAGAAGAGCAAAGAGGTGTGACAGACCAACACAACACACACCGGAAGGGGAAGACCCGAAGAGGAAAGTGAGTAGGTGCATGACATCCGAATAAAGTACCTGGGGAGAACATCAGCACCACTGGGAGTACACGTCTATGTGCAATGACAGAGGCGAGCAGGCCGGTCTGTTGGCAACAACCACCTCTGGGATGTAACGGAAACAAGACCGTTGATATCCAAGGGGCAGAGGCCTCAGGGACACCGGTGGCAGTGGGTCCCAAAACAAGAGATGGATTGTTGAAGCTTGCTCTGGAGATCCTGGGAGAACAGAGGTAGCGCACGAAGGACCACGTGCCAACAACACCCTTTTCAGGTGGAGCTTCGGACACGGAAAGAGGACCCGTAGCGACTCCTCCAACGTGGTCGGAGCGACAAGGCGGCGGTCCACCGGTCCAGTGGAAGCCTGGCAACAAAGGGCCTCCGGGTCGTCCAGTGAGAGCGGACACCCACGAGAGAGGGGTATGCGTGAGAGGGGTATGCTGCAACGGTGAATCCTGTTAGAAGACAACTACCAGTTGTAGGAAACACCTCTACCAGGGCCATACAGCGGAAAGTTGAACAACAATGGTCCACCATCATTCCATCCACACTTCCACTGACGGCGGTACAAGAAAGACTGTGAGGCGCACTTCCACGGTGTAAGTCCAAAAGAACACATCCCTAGAGCACCCGGACATCGTGCTAAGGAGACCGAGTGGTCCCGGCTGCCAGAATACCCTCGCCGGCAGCTGACCATCAGCAAAGAGGCTACGAGGAAGTCCTAAGTAAGGATGCCGATTCTTGGAGCGGGTTTCCCCAATAGTGGTAGCCAGATGGAAATCAGGCTCCGAGGCCGGAGGAGAGCGGCACCAGCACCCCCCCGGTGCGGCCCCGGAGACGAGGAGACCTGCTGCGGGGGGGCGAAAGAAACAGAAAGCTTGCCGCCCAGTGACCGGAGCCGACACCCCCTGCACAACCCGGGGAGAGTGAGGCCTGCGGTAGGGGGCGGGAGAACCAAGGAAAGAATAGCGGCTCACCTAGTAAAGCGGAGCCCACCCGCAGTCAAGCGACGCCACCAGCACCCATCGCGCAGCGTATGGAGGGAGAGGCTGCTGCGGCAGGGTGAGAAGAAGAAAGGGAAGTGCCCGGCCCTTGGCCGGAGAAGTGCAGCACTAGCACCCCCTTCCCCCGCATGGCCCGGGAAGAGTGACGGCCTGCTGCGGGGGGCGGGGAGGGTTTAAACGAGTGAGGGCACCAGCAAGTGTGTGTGTGCTCCAGCCCTCACAGCCCGTGATGCGTGCGAGTCTGCTGCGAGGGGTGGAACACTTAAGGCGACTGCAGGCAGCCAGCGCCGCTGAAGAGTAAGTCAAACTGCAGGGACAAAGCTACGAAACCCCCCCCCAGTGAAGAAAAGACGGGCACTCACCGAGTCCTCCTGAGTGGCTGTCAGGAACTGTGGGGAAGAGGCAGCAATGTGGCCCAGGAGAGCACCTGCCCAGTGAATGCAGGCAACACTGTTCCCCAGTACAAAGCACTCTGCAATAGAAGCCAGCCTAGACGGAAAGACTGCCTGTGCCTTGGAAAGCGCTGCACTGCCATCTAGTGGCCGGGGTGCGCCACTGCAGTTAGAATCGAAGACTGTCACTGAATCACAAGTCTGAAGCAAAAGGGAAGGATTGCTGAATCATATCAGCAGTGCCAGCAAAGATATTTCTCCAGCTGTCTGTCTAAGGAAACTGCCCAGACACGCAGAGACTGCTAGTGGAAAGGCAACTCCATGGGTAGAGGCAATAAGGAAGGCACAGCACCGCACAAGAGCACCGCGGCGCAGGAAAGCTGCAACACAGTAAAGCAGAGTGGGGTTATGCCCGACAGCCCACACCGGGGTGGCAAACGCTGACAAGTGCGCACACAAGGAATCTTCCAGGAAAGAACCTGCTGCCAAGGTTGTGTGGTGTGCGGTGACGCCTACTGGCCAGGGGTAGTCGCAGCAGGAGTGAAGACACCAGAGTGCACCAGCCTTGGGTGGCAAGGTTTGAAGAGATTCGTCCAGGCAGCAAGTCTCAAAAGAGGATCAGAAGGAAGTGCGCAGCAAGTGCGTCCATGGAAGCAACCAAAGGGCGCAGTCAGAAGCGCGCTGAAGCACTGCCACAGTTCGAGAAGGAAAGGAGTGGTTGCACGACCACCAGAAGCAAGATGGTCGCAAGGAGGAGGAAGCCGACCGGCCGATGGTCGCAAGGAGGAAGATGCTGACCGGCCGATGGTCGCAAGGAGGAAGAAGCCGACCAGCAAGATGGTCGCAAGGAGGAAGAAGTCGACCGGCCGATGGTCGCACGGAGGAAGCCGACCACCCAGATGGTCGCACGGAAGAAGCCGACCACCCAGATGGTCACACGGAGGAAGCCGACCACCTAGATGGTCGCACGGAAGAAGCCGACCACCCAGATGGTCGCACGGAGGAAGCCGACCACCCAGATGGTCGCAGGGGAGAAGCCGACCAGCCAGTTGGTCGCAAGGAAGTTGCCGACCAACGAGATTGTCGCAAGGAGGATGATGCTGACCACCAGATGGTCGCAAGGAGGATGCAGACCTACAAGAGGTCAGAGAGCACACTGACCTGCCAAGAGGTCAGAGCGGGAGAGAAGAGGAAGACCGAGGGGACGTCAATGAAGGGGACCCCCAAGGAGAGGTCCGCGAAGAGGACCAGGAAGAGAAGGACGTGAGGTCCAACAACATCACTTGAAATCAGGAGTAATCACGAGAAAGAAGGTCGCAATGACCGGTCCAGTCACAGAGTGAAAGGAAGACAGTGTCCTAGGGTTGGGACAAGACCAGAGGGAAACGTGTAGAGTGCACGCTACACGGAGAAGCCTGGTAAGGACGAGCAAGAAGGCAGGAAGACCGGACCACGTTGCAAAGAACGAAAGAAAGAAAGAAAGAAAGAAAGAACCTGAGTGGCACGATGCCACGACGAAAGAGAAGAAGAAAGGAGAAGAGCAAAGAGGTGTGACAGACCAACACAACACACACCGGAAGGGGAAGACCCGAAGAGGAAAGTGAGTAGGTGCATGACATCCGAATAAAGTACCTGGGGAGAACATCAGCACCACTGGGAGTACACGTCTATGTGCAATGATAGAGGCGAGCAGGCCGGTCTGTTGGCAACAACCACCTCTGGGATGTAACGGAAACAAGACCGTTGATATCCAAGGGGCAGAGGCCTCAGGGACACCGGTGGCAGTGGGTCCCAAAACAAGAGATGGACTGTTGAAGCTTGCTCTGGAGATCCTGGGAGAACAGAGGTAACGCACGAAGGACCACGTGCCAACAACACCCTTTTCAGGTGGAGCTTCGGACACGGAAAGAGGACCCGTAGCGACTCCTCCAACGTGGTCGGAGCGACAAGGCGGCGGTCCACCGGTCCAGTGGAAGCCTGGCAACAAAGGGCCTCCGGGTCGTCCAGTGAGAGCGGACACCCACGAGAGAGGGGTATCCGTGAGAGGGGTATGCTGCAACGGTGAATCCTGTTAGAAGACAACTACCAGTTGGAGGAAACACCTCTACCAGGGCCATACAGCGGAAGTTGAACAACAATGGTCCACCATCATTCCATCCACACTTCCACTGACGGCGGTACAAGAAAGACTGTGAGGCGCACTTCCACGGTGTAAGTCCAAAAGAACACATCCCTAGAGCACCCGGACATCGTGCTAAGGAGACCGAGTGGTCCCGGCTGCCAGAATACCCTCGCCGGCAGCTGACCATCAGCAAAGAGGCTACGAGGAAGTCCTAAGTAAGGATGCCGACTCTTGGAGCGGGTTTCCCCAATAGTGGTAGCCAGATGGAAATCAGGCTCCGAGGCCGGAGGAGAGCGGCACCAGCACCCCCCCGGTGCGGCCCCGGAGACGAGGAGACCTGCTGCGGGGGGGCGAAAGAAACAGAAAGCTTGCCGCCCAGTGACCGGAGCCGACACCCCCTGCACAACCCGGGGAGAGTGAGGCCTGCGGCAGGGGGCGGGAGAACCAAGGAAAGAATAGCAGCTCACCTAGTAAAGCGGAGCCCACCCGCAGTCAAGCGACGACACCAGCACCCATCGCGCAGCGTATGGAGGGAGAGGCTGCTGCAGCGGGGTGAGAAGAAGAAAGGGAAGTGCCCGGCCCTTGGCCGGAGAAGTGCAGCACTAGCACCCCCTTCCCCCGCGTGGCCCGGGAAGAGCGACGGCCTGCTGCGGGGGGCGGGGAGGGTTTAAACGAGTGAAGGCACCAGCAAGTGTGTGTGTGCTCCAGCCCTCACAGCCCGTGATGCGTGCGAGTCTGCTGCGAGGGGTGGAACACTTAAGGCGACTGCAGGCAGCCAGCACCGCTGAAGAGTAAGTCAAACTGCAGGGACAAAGCTACGAAACCCCCCCCCCCCAGTGAAGAAAAGACAGGCACTCACCGAGTCCTCCCGAGTGGCTGTCAGGAACTGTGGGGAAGAGGCAGCAATGTGGCCCAGGAGAGCACCTGCCCAGTGAATGCAGGCAACACTGTTCCCCAGTACAAAGCACTCTGCAATAGAAGCCAGCCTAGACGGAAAGACTGCCTGTGCCTTGGAAAGCGCTGCACTGCCATCTAGTGGCCTGCGTGCGCCACTGCAGTTAGAAACTAAGACTGTCACTGAATCACAAGTCTGAAGCAAAAGGGAAGGATTGCTGAAGCATATCAGCAGTGCCAGCAAAGATATTTCTCCAGCTGTCTGTCTAAGGAAACTGCCCAGACACGCAGAGACTGCTAGTGGAAAGGCAACTCCATGGGTAGAGGCAATAAGGAAGGCACAGCACCGCACAAGAGCACCGCGGCGCAGGAAAGCTGCAACACAGTAAAGCAGAGTGGGGTTTTGCCCGACAGCCCACACCGGGGTGGCAAACGCTGACAAGTGCGCACACAAGGAATCCTCCAGGAAAGAACCTGCTGCCAAGGTTGCGTGGAGTGCGGTGACGCCTACTGGCCAGGGGTAGTCGCAGCAGGAGTGAAGACACCAGAGTGCACCAGCCTTGGGTGGCAAGGGGTAGTCGCAGCAGGAGTGAAGACACCAGAGTGCACCAGCCTTGGGTGGCAAGGTTTGAAGAGATTCGTCCAGGCAGCAAGTCTCAAAAGAGGATCAGAAGGAAGTGCGCAGCAAGTGCGTCCATGGAAGCAACCAAAGGGCGCAGTCAGAAGCGCGCTGAAGCACTGCCACAGTTCGAGAAGGAAAGGAGTGGTTGCACGACCACCCGAAGCAAGATGGACGCAAGGAGGAGGAAGCCGACCGGCCGATGGTCGCAAGGAGGAAGAAGCTGACCGGCCGATGGTCGCAAGGAGGAAGAAGCCGACCAGCAAGATGGTCGCAAGGAGGAAGAAGCCGACCGGCCGATGGTCGCACGGAGGAAGCCGACCACCCAGATGGTCGCACGGAAGAAGCCGACCACCCAGATGGTCACACGGAGGAAGCCGACCACCTAGATGGTCGCACGGAAGAAGCCGACCACCCAGATGGTCGCACGGAGGAAGCCGACCACCCAGATTGTCGCAGGGGAGAAGCCGACCAGCCAGTTGGTCGCAAGGAAGTTGCCGACCAACGAGATTGTCGCACGGAGGATGACGCTGACCACCAGATGGTCGCAAGGAGGATGCAGACCTACAAGAGGTCAGAGAGCACACTGACCTGCCAAGAGGTCAGAGCGGGAGAGAAGAGGAAGACCGAGGGGACGTCAATGAAGGGGACCCCCAAGGAGAGGTCCGCGAAGAGGACCAGGAAGAGAAGGACGTGAGGTCCAACAACATCACTTGAAATCAGGAGTAATTACGAGAAAGAAGGTCACGATGACCGGTCCAGTCACAGAGTGAAAGGAAGACAGTGTCCTAGGGTTGGGACAAGACCAGAGGGAAACGTGTAGAGTGCACGCTACACGGAGAAGCCTGGTAAGGACGAGCAAGAAGGCAGGAAGACCGGACCACGTTGCAAAGAACGAAAGAAAGAAAGAAAGAACCTGAGTGGCACGATGCCACGACGAAAGAGAAGAAGAAAGGAGAAGAGCAAAGAGGTGTGACAGACCAACACAACACACACCGGAAGGGGAAGACCCGAAGAGGAAAGTGAGTAGGTGCATGACATCCGAATAAAGTACCTGGGGAGAACATCAGCACCACTGGGAGTACACGTCTATGTGCAATGACAGAGGCGAGCAGGCCGGTCTGTTGGCAACAACCACCTCTGGGATGTAACGGAAACAAGACCGTTGATATCCAAGGGGCAGAGGCCTCAGGGACACCGGTGGCAGTGGGTCCCAAAACAAGAGATGGACTGTTGAAGCTTGCTCTGGAGATCCTGGGAGAACAGAGGTAGCACACGAAGGACCACGTGCCAACAACACCCTTTTCAGGTGGAGCTTCGGACACGGAAAGAGGACCTGTAGCGACTCCTCCAACGTGGTCGGAGCGACAAGGCGGCGGTCCACTGGTCCAGTGGAAGCCTGGCAACAAAGGGCCTCCGGGTCGTCCAGTGAGAGCGGACACCCACGAGAGAGGGGTATCCGTGAGAGGGGTATGCTGCAACGGTGAATCCTGTTAGAAGACAACTACCAGTTGGAGGAAACACCTCTACCAGGGCCATACAGCGGAAAGTTGAACAACAATGGTCCACCATCATTCCATCCACACTTCCACTGACGGCGGTACAAGAAAGAGACTGTGAGGTGCACTTCCACGGTGTAAGTCCAAAAGAACACATCCGTAGAGCACCCGGACATCGTGCTAAGGTGACCGAGTTGTCCCGGCTGCCAGAATACCCTCGCCGGCAGCTGACCATCAGCAAAGAGGCTACGAGGAAGTCCTAAGTAAGGATGCCGATTCTTGGAGCGGGTTTCCCCAATAGTGGTAGCCAGATGGAAATCAGGTGTCATACATTTGTGTGTAGATTTACTCTCCTTAAATAAAATATTTTAATTGACTGTCACCCACAAAGAGCAACTTTTATTGTCATTAAGTGGTGCGACTGTGCTTTCCTTAATAGACCTATGTTGGGAAGATTATCAGATAATGCTGGTCAAATATGTTAACAGCAGCATCTGTTACTCCCTCTGGGATCTTTCACTTTCGATGCAAGCCGTTTGCACTCTCGCCGACTGTGATGGTTTTTCAAACATTACATGTTGTTGGGTAGGAGAAAGCAGTGTTGTTTTTATAAGGCTGATATGCTGCTGTTCTCTAAAACAAGAGAGGAATATTACATACTTTAGGACAGCACTTTTAACATTTTATCCGTTATGGGATGACTATCAGGAAAGTAAAAAGAGATTTAGATTTCTTTACAAGACTCCATTGATTATCTCGGTAACACCATTTCTGTGGAAGTTGCAAAGCCTAAGAAAGACATTTTACATGCATTCAGAGATGCTTCAAAACCATATTTTGAGGAGCATGTCAAGTAATTTTTAGGGTTTTGCAAATAATCTGCACATTTTGTTCCTGGATTTGCTGTAGTTTCTGAGTCATTAAGGGAGCTTTTAAGAATGAATGCATGCTTTGTCTGGAGTAGAGGTGAGAACAGTATATTTGGGGAAACAACCTTTACAACGCGGTTGTTACATCGCATTAGCATTACAACGCGATGCCATTACAACACAAGTCATTAGATCGACTTGCTCCAGATGGCGCTACAACCTAAGAAATAGCATGATTTACGCAGGGTGGAGTTGGAATAGTAAATTATAGTATTCCTGAGGTTGGAGCGCTATCTAGTGCAAGTCAATCGAATTACTTGCGTTGTAAAGGTATCGTGTTCTAACAACGCAGTCGTTGTAACAACCGCATTGTAATGGAACACGATGTAAAAGCATGCGTTGTAGTGTGCTACATT
Source organism: Triturus cristatus (assembly GCF_964204655.1). Lineage (NCBI taxonomy): Eukaryota > Metazoa > Chordata > Amphibia > Caudata > Salamandridae > Triturus > Triturus cristatus. The sequence goes on along the minus strand of NC_140583.1, from coordinate 1,149,405,778 downwards.
CATATATTTGTGCAGGTGATGAAAAAGGTTTTTGGTGCCCCTGCACTCAAACCTTTCAATCCAGAAGTGGAATGCATTGTGAGAGTTGATGCAAGTAATATGAGGATTGGAGAAGTATTGACTTAAATGGCTGGGAGAAAGATACATTATTGGTTTTGCCTCAGTTGCCGAGGGAAGCAGAAAAACACTACAGCATGATTGAGACAGAAGCTTTAGCCAGTGTCTTGGTTCAGAAGTATTTTAATATTTTCTTATGGGATAGAAGGTTCAAAATAGTTACTGATCAAAACCCTCTCATTTTTGTGCTAGGTGAAATAGGCATGGGCAATGCCATTCCAAGACTGGTAAGATTATTATCACATCTCCAAGAGTTTAATTTTGACATTTATCAAATTTCTGGTAGAAGGAACACCAAAAATGATTTCCTGCCACATATACCAGTTGAATTCAGTTGTGACAGTGATTATAATGCTTTGTTTGAGGAACGTGTTGTTGTGCTTATTGACATCAGAAAACAGAATGCGGGACTGGTAATCATGGTGGAATGACTATAGGCTGAAGTAGAAGATGGAGTTTGGCTAAGTGTTAAGGAAATGATTAGTAACAGATGGCGAGATGAACTTTAGAAATAAAGTAAAATTCATTTGTTTCTGAATGAGTGAATTTATTGATTGTTCTTATTGATTAGCATTCAAAATTGATGTTTTATAAATTTGTCAATAAGGCAGATTCAAGAACTGATTCATTTTTTGAAGTCAGTTTTTATGTATAAAAGATTATCCCAAGTGGCTAGTGTCTGATAATGGGGTGCAATTTGAATACTCAGAATGCACCACCTATTTGGCAGCTTCAAGTGTCACTCATATCACTGTGTTGCCTTATAGTACACAGTTTGGTTGAAAGGCCCAACGGGGTGTTTTAAGAACGTTTGCAATTAGTTTGTCAGTCCAAATCAATCATTGTAGAGACCATTTAAGAACACATTTGGACCGACTATCTCACAGCACACTTAAATAGTAGTGTTTCATCTATCATGTTGTTGAGAGGGAGGGGACAACGTTCTGACCATAAACCTAGTTCTATTTGTGATAAAGTAATTGGTTAGGAGGTACATATTGATCAAGTTAGCCAAAGGGTGGTGAAAAAACAAGCATTGAGCAAAAAATAGTAGGACTCTCTGCATTATGTCAAGCAGTTGCTGGTTGAGCCAGATGATTTTGTTAAAGTCCGATGGACAGGTTAAATTAAGAAAAGGTTTCCCAAATACTAAAGACCTACCTAGTGATCAGGGTTTTGAAATGTTCAGTAAAGGTGAAAGATGGATGGATACGGAGTAAAAGGAATGTCTTGTTACTTACCGGTAATCTTCATTACCCCGATTAGGGTCCTCCCCATCCCAGTCCTTAATAGGTGAGGTAGTCCTGCCTCGACCCCGCCAATCACAACACCAGTATTTGAATAGTACATAAGCCCCACCCACCTACCGCCATGCCTGTTATCAACAAGACTCCGACACAAACACAGCCGGAGGGAGGGAGGGAGGGAGGGAAGAGGACTGGGACGGGGAGGACCCTAATTGGGGTAATGAAGATTACCGGTAAGTAAGAAGACATTACCCCCTCATGGGTCCTCCCCATCCCAGTCATAACTACGTGAGGAACTCACAAGCAGAGAACCAACAAAAAACGCAGGGCACCAGGGATCAATGCAAAGTACAAAACTTTAATCAAGAAATGATCCATGAACAGCAGCGTTCAAGACGCCAACAGAAAAACTGTCAGCAGAGGCATGTAAAACATCAAGCCGATAATGTCGCACAAAAGTGTGATGGGACTGCCAGGTGACTGCCCTACAAATTTCCTGGATAGAGACCCCCGCTGCCTCAGCCCAGAAAGCAGACAAACAGAACGCGTTGAACGGCCCTGCACCTGAGATGGAGGAGACAGATCCAAAGACTTATAAGATTGGCAGACCGCCAAATGCACCCACTGACTGATCGTGGAAGTGGAAACCTTCTTCCCCTTAGCCACACCCCCATAGGAGACAAACAGGGCAGGAGAAACCCGAAACTCCAGGGGACGTTGGAGGTAAATCTGGAGAGCCCTGCGAACATCCAAGGAAGGAAGAACAAGGTAATCCCACTCAGTAGGCAAATCAGGAAGAATCACCTCTTGTTGCAAATAAAATCTGGAAGAAACCTTAGGCAGGAAAGCAGGATCAAGCCGCAAAACGACCCGATCCTGCAGGAACTGCAAATAAAGAAATTAAATGAGCAAGGCACCCAACTCACCCAACCTGCGAGCAGAGGTTATGGCCAGCAAAAAAACAATTTTAGCGGACAGCCACAACAAATCCACCTCCAGTAAAGGCTCAAAAGGGGACAACTGCAGACCCCGCAAAACTGTAGGCAAATCCCAAGAAGGAACGAGAACAGGAGAGACCGGCTGACGAAGCCGAAAGCTCCAAAGAAGCTGACTGACCAAAGGGGCAAGAACCTCCAAGGGGGGCCCAGAACCCCTACAAGCATGAACCGCCGCCCACTGAGCAGACAAAGTGGAAGGGGAAAGGCCCAACAAAAAAACATCCCTGAGAAAATCCAACACAGAAGCAGGATCCCCCAGCACAGGATCCACCCCATGGGAAGAACACCAAGAGACAAAAGAACCCCAATGCCGACCATAGCACTTAAGGGTCGAAGTGCGGCGTGACAAATGAATGTCACGAGCCACCACAGAGGAACATCTCAAAGACTCCAATGTCAACCGCTCAAGAGCCAAGCCGTCAGCTGCAAACGATGAAGGCAAGGCAAAGACAGGAGCGGAAACTGAAGAGGAGCCGGGCACAAAGGAAGAGGAAACCAAATGTGGCGAGGCCAGAAAGGAGCAATCAGCAGGACCGAAACTTTCTCCCCCCGAATCTTCTGCAGCACCCTCGGGAGCAAGGGAAAGGAGGAAATGCATACAGAAGGCCCAAAGGGCAGGGAATCGACAGAGCATCCACCGCCCAAGCCTGAGGACACAGCACCTCCAAACAAAACCGGGGGAGAAGAGTGTTTAGAGGAGAGGCAAAGAGATCGATCCAGGGAGTCCCAAACCGAAGACAAAGGGACCGGAACAGAGAGATGGTACAGAACAGAGGATAGAAGTTTGTGGCTCAAAGCGTCCACATGAAAATTCAACCGTCCCAGAATGTACACCGCCCTCAAGGCCAACAGATGATATTCCGCCCAAGCACAAATCAAGGAGACCAACAGGTCCAGAGACACGCACCTCGTCCCCCCTGACGGTTCAAGTAACAACGAGCCACCTGATTGTCGGTATGAACCAACAGATTCGACCCATGGAGATGAACCTGAAAGAACCGCACTGCCTCCCAAACGGCCACCAACTCCCACCAGTTTAAGGAACGGGCGCTGTCCCCCCAGACCACCAACCCTTTGCTTCCAAGGACCTCAAGGTGGACCCCCAACCCGCAAGACTGGCATCCGTAGTCAACAGTAGGGGAGGTGGAAGACAAACCGCACCCCCTTTTCCAGATTGGGAGTGCGAAGCCACCAGTCCAAGTCCAGAACCAGAGCCGGAGAGAGAGGAACCAGAGTCTCGTAATCTGCCCAGGAGGGGTCCCACCGAGCCAACAGATGAGTCAACAAGGGCTTAAGATGAAGGCGAGCCCACTGAACCACAGCAGTAGTTGCAGCCATCAAGCCCTGGACCCACAACCAAATATGAGCCAGGGCAGAGGGACGGCCCAACAGATCCCGCAACAGAGTCTGCAAGGAAAGGATCCGAACAGGAGGGAGAAACACCACCCCCAGAGAGGTGTCGAACAGACCCCCGATGAACTGAAGTCTCTGAACAGGATCCAGATGAGAGTTGGCCAGATTCACCTTGAACCCCAGCTCCCCGAACTGGGCCAACGTAGCCTCCACCGCCAGAAAAGCCTTAGGAAAGGAGGAAGCAGAGACCAAACAATCATCAATATAGGGAAAACAGAGAAACCCCGATGTTGCAAAACCCCCACAGCAGGAGCCAATACCTTGGTAAAAGCCCCGGGAGCAGTGGAGAGGCCGAACGGCAGAACCTGAAACTGGAAATGCATCCCTTGGACCGCAAACCTCAGGAACCGCTGACTGGCAGGATGGACTGGAACATGAAAATAGGCGTCTTCTAAGTCCAGAGAAGCCAAAAAATCGCCCTCCTGGATGAGGGGAATGACGGACTGTAACGTGACCATCCGAAAATGATCCAACCTCACCAACTTGTTCAGGGAACGGAGATTCAATATGGGGCGGAAGGAACCATAGGGCTTGGGCACCAGAAATAGATGGGAATAGAACCCCAGGCCCACCTCTACAACTGGAACCGGCACAATCGCCCCTTTCTGTAACAATAAGACGACACAGGTCAACATGGCAGACCACCGCACGGGGTCTCTTGACAACGGGGTAACCAGAAAACAATCCAGAGGGGGAGGGCCCCGGAAGGGAATCTGGTAACCCCACCTGATGACAGACAAGACCCACTGGTCAGAAATCAGAGCCGACCAACAGTTCAGAAATAAATGGAGGCCAGCCCGCACAAGGGCATAGTCAATTCTGCCCTGCACCAGAGGCATTCTGCTGCTGTTGAGGCCGGGACTTATAATGGAACGTGGCACCCCGACCACGGGCCTGGTCCACGAAAGGGCTGAGATTACAAAACCCCCTGGAACCCCTGCTTCTGGAAAAGACTTCTTCTTAGGCGCAGGCTGAAAAGGCTTCAACAACTTTTTCTCCGCACAGCGCTGCACCATCGTATTCAAAGCATCCCCAAAGAGACGGGGACCCTCAAAAGGCAGTTTATGGACCAAAGTTTTCTGCGCAGCCTCAAGAGGCCATGGTTTAGTCCATAGAGACTGCCTACCAGCCACCGCTGCCCCAGCAGCCGAGGAATAGGCCCACAAGGAATCAAAAGTAACATCCGAGAGGAACTGCACCAAGACCTCCATCTGAGCCAACACAGGAGTAGGGTCCCCCTGATCCTGAAGACTATCAAACAGCTTCTCAAAATCCTTCAGCAAGACCTGCGAGGCATAGGCCGCATAAGTGCTAGCACGCACCCCAAAGTGAAAAGCGGCGTAAGAATGCTTGAGAGCAGACTCCACCTTACGCTCCACTGGATCAGTCAGGGAAGCCTCCTTCAACGACAAAGAGGAAGAAGAGGCGGAAGCCATAAAGGACAAAAGAGAATTAACTTTCGGAATCGCAGGGAACTGAGAGTCAAAGTCCGCCAGGCGATACCGCTTGCCCAGAAAGCGCGGAATACCCTGCTTATCCACCTCAAGCCATTCTTTAGTCAGGATATCCTTCAGGACATCATGGAAGGGAAGGTCATCCACCACAGAGGAACTGTACTGTGCGTAAAACCCCTCCTCAGCCGGGATTTAGGGATAAAACCAAGCACCTCCCTGTTAGACTTGGGGGTTTCTAGTTGGCACAGGTATGCACATAGGGACCCTCTCCTCTAGTCAGGGTAAGGGGGGTACACTCCTAAAATAACCCCTGCTCATCCCCTTGGCAGCTTGGCACGAGCAGACAGGCTTATCTCAGAGGCAGTGTGTAAAGCATTTGTGAACACATACAGTAACCAAGTGACAACACTACAGATGGACACCACACAGGTTTTATATCAAAAATAACTATTCTTTATACAGATTTACCACAAGACCATTAAACGACAAAAACACACAATACTGTTACTTTAGATGGTAGGATTTTGCTTAGTTCTCTTAAGTTCTTAAATGCAACACTTTAAATCAATGTACCTTTTAGATGCGACACGCAGGGCAATGAAAGTGTTGCAACGATGTTGATGCAGTGAAGTTTTTGGTGCAAAGAAATAAAGACATGAAGATCTTCCAGATGCGGTACGCTTCTCCAATGTTGCGAGAAGACTGGACTCGATGCTTCAGCTGCAGCGGCGACACACTTTATGCGATGCGACGACAGCAGCCTTGGCAGCGACACTCTTCTCCGACGTTGCGAGACGCTTCCGCTGAATGCGATGCTGCCGCGGTGACACCCCTTTACGCGATGCGACGACAGCAGCTCTGACGGCGGCCACTTCTCCGTGGATGCAAGGCGCTTTTCTTGATGCGGTGCAATGCGACAACTACGATGGCTGCGATGGAGACACGCTTCTTCCTCGATGCGAGACTCTTCTCTTGATGCGGTGCAATGCGTCAGCTACGATGGCTGCGATGGCGACACGCTTCTTCGGCATTGCGAGACACTTCCTGGATAATGCAAGACGCTTCCGCTCGATGCGATGCTGCAGCGGCGACACACTTTATGAGACAGCTCCGACAGCGGCACGCTTCTCCTTCTTCAGTCGCGCTTCTAGCTCCTTGCGACACGCAGTCCCTCAGAAGGCCCAACAACAGCAGCAGGCACTTCCAAAGAACTCTGGGGAGCTGGGGGTGAAGTCTGTTGTTCCTGAGACTTTGAGCAAAAATATTGGTTCTGTTGGGAATACGCTTAGTTTCAATGACATTAAATGTGTTAGAAAGCTATTAAAATTTGTACTTAATCACTTTTATACACACACATATAGAAATCATTAATTTGAAGAAACAAAGAGATGATTTTCCTTTTAAACTGTATTTGAATCCACACAAATGTTATTACAATACAGGACTGACCAAAGAACAATTAAATCACAACATATATAGTGACCAACAGTGCATAGTAACATGACAATCAACGCAAATGACATCAAACTAAATATACACAAATTTAAACAAACATATATATTTTTGAATGAAGTTGATCCAAAATAAATTGCATATGGCACCACAACATATATCTTCTATTTTTCAAATGGTGAAATTGCATGGATCAATCTATTGAACAACGTCGACGTTTCGACCCTAGGATAATGTGTAAGTTTGTACGCATCAATGGCGGGTCTTCCTCAGGACAATAATCTAAATGTCAGCCTGAAGACTAGGAAACTTAATTAATCCTAGTGTCACATACGGTAAATTCAATGGACTTCTCACTTCGTCTGTTCAATATTTACTCTTAGAGATTAAACAATCCCAGGTCGGATCAGCTTCCAATTCCCAACACGCCGGACAAGAAATGCTTGAGCATTTCTTGTCCGGCGTGTTGGGAATTGGAAGCTGATTCATTGCACTCCTAATTTCGGTGATCGCCTTGACGGCACCGTCCCCCGACCTGGGATTGTTTAATCTCTAAGAGTAAATCCAAACCAGTTCCTGAGCACTCTGTTTACCAGACTTCTCCTTTCCTTTCACAGGGCAGGAACATTAGACGCCCCACAGGAGGTGGAGCCAGCATTGTGGAAGGCAAGTACAGCTCTGGAGCACTTTGTTGACAGGATTCCTTCTCTTCATTCACTGTGCAGGGCAGAGACATCAGCCGCTCCCCAGGAGGTGGAGCCAGCATTGTGGAGGGAAGGCACAGCCCTATTCAGGTCCCAGGTGCAACTCCTCCCACCCATCAAGATGCAGATCTCTCTATTCACCACTGGGGCACCTCACCCTGTCTCCTGGAATTCCCCATATTTGAAAAGAAACAAGGGCACCCAGAAGGTAATCAAGGACCTTGGGTAATAGTAATTTATACAAAACAATGGTCCTTAGAACATTCAAAGTAAGGGTGGAATAAATATAGTCCAGAATCGATACTATATTAGGGATGTCCAGCCGGACGATCCGTTTTAATTCTTCAATGAATTATAACATATAAGACAACATACTAATTTTGGGACACAATCCTGTATCCACTAGAGAGAAATGACATCAAAAAACAAATACAGACACACTCGGATCTGTTACACTTGAGGACCTGGCATTATTGAGTGCATTACCACCCTGCCTAATTTTAAAACGCGTTTCCGTTGGATTCCCAACCCCCCCCGGACCATAACCTCGGTCCTTCTTCACCAAGAATACCTCTAGCTCTCGCACAATTGATTGAGCGTAGCTGTCTGCACTTGCCTACGGTCTTAACGTACCGTCTAATCCCCGGATATAATCACGAAGCGGGCAATTTCTTATAATCAGGCCAGCACACATTCATGTCCTGATGATGATCCTAGTATTTTGCGACAGGATCGAAACGTCGTCCACCTAAGTTAACAACTTGCACATTAATCCATTGTGTAAAAAAAGTGCAAATGTTGTTCTGTAAAAGCTTTAACCCCTTCGCTGCTAGGCCTTTTCCCCTCCTGTGCTAAGCCCTTTTTGGGCTATTTGAGGTAGTGCGCGCTTAGGCCCCTGTAACTTTTTGACCACATTAGGTATCCACGCCAAATTTGCGTCCCTTTTTTCCAACATCTTGGGGATTCTAAAGGTACCCAGGGTTTGTGGATTCTCCTAGAGGGTTCCCAGAAATTAGTCAAAATACAGCAATTTTTTTTTTTTTTTTGTGAAAAATGTGAAAAACGGGCTGCAAATGAAAGCTTCTGGGTTTTTCTCTGCAAATGGTATCAAAAAAGGGTTTGTGGGGCTGAAATCACAATTTCTCCAGCTTTTAGGGAATGACAGACTTTTGTTAGAAAACCAACATTTTTTACACAGTTTTGGCATTTTTCTGGGACATACCCTATTTTTGCTATTTTTTGTGCTTTCAACCTCCTTCCAGTTAACGGTAGAAAAGGGTAACAAAACAATAATGGATCCTGGAAAGCTATACATTTTTGAAAAGTAGACAAAATTCTGAATTCAGCAAGGGGTCATTTGCGTAGATCCATCAAGGTTTCTTTATAGAAATTTACAGGCAAATATAGGAAAAATTAAAAATTTGTTGAAAAAAGCAGCCTCTTGAGTCAACGTTTTTACCTGTAACTTCTTCGAATTATGACATCTCTTTGAAAGCAATGTACCGTTACATCCGGTAGACCTTCCTGGTTGTGGGGACATATAGGACTTGTAGGTTCACCAAGAGCCCAACGAACCCAGAGTAGAAAAATGAGCAGCATTTTGTAATGTTTTTTTTTTTTGGTCCGGGTATATAGCAATTATTGTGGGAAAATGTATACTTGGAAAAATCGGTATGAAAGTCACCTATGTATTTCTGAAATGGGAACAAATTACAGAGTTCAGAAACAGTGCATATTTGCACATTTTCGAAATTGGGAATACTCATATTTGCATGACAATTATTGGTCATTTTTCAAAATGACTTTTTTTTTACACAATGTCTTTCATTTGGAAGGGAGAAATGCATCAAAAATCAATAGGTAATAACAGTTGCTTTACAAATTTGAACTACCCTAAGTCTCCCGAGAAAAATGGTACCTCACTTGTGTGGGTAGGCATAGTGCCCACGACAGGAAGTGGCTCAAAACCTAAGGTGAACACACCACATTTTCACACTGAAAATTTACACTTTTTTTGCAAAGAGTCTAGCTGTAGTTTTTGAACCCTAGCCCTGCCGGCACCTAGGGAAACCTAGCAAACCTATACATTTTTGAAAACTAGACACCCAGGGGAATCCAGGATGGGGTGACTTGACTGCCTCCCACCATGGTCTGTTACCCAGAATCCCTTGCAAACGTAAAAAATTGACAAAAAAAACACATTTTCCCCACATTTCTGTGATGGAAAGTTCTGGAATCCGCGTGGATCCACAAATTTCCACCCACCCCGCGTTCCCCAAAGTCCTACGAGAAAAATGGTACCTCACTTGTGCGGGTCGGCCTAGTGCCCGCGGCAGGAACCGGTGCAAAACGCAACGTGGTTTTGCAGTGAAAAATGACCCTTTTTTTGGCAAAGTGACTAGCTGTAGATTTTGTACCCTAGCCCTGCCGGCACCTAGGGAAACCTAGCAAACCTATACATTTTTGAAAACTAGACACCCAGGGGAATCCAGGATGGGGTGACTTGACTGCCTCCCACCATGGTCTGTTACCCAGAATCCCTTGCAAACGTAAAAAATTGACAAAAAAAACACATTTTCCCCACATTTCTGTGATGGAAAGTTCTGGAATCTGCGTGGATCCACAAATTTCCACCCACCCCGCGTTCCCCAAAGTCCTACGAGAAAAATGGTACCTCACTTGTGCGGGTCGGCCTAGTGCCCGCGGCAGGAACCGGCGCAAAACGCAACGTGGTTTTGCAGTGAAAAATGACCCTTTTTTTGGCAAAGTGACTAGCTGTAGATTTTGTACCCTAGCCCTGCCGGCACCTAGGGAAACCTAGCAAACCTATACATTTCTGAAAACTAGACACCCAGGGGAATCCAGGATGGGGTGACTTGACTGCCTCCCACCATGGTCTGTTACCCAGAATCCCTTGCAAACGTAAAAAATTGACAAAAAAAACACATTTTCCCCACATTTCTGTGATGGAAAGTTCTGGAACCTGCGTGGATCCACAAATTTCCACCCACCCCGCGATCCCCAAAGTCCTACGAGAAAAATGGTACCTCACTTGTGCGGGTCGGCCTAGTGCCCGCGACAGGAAACAGCGCAAAACGCAACGTGGTTTTGGAGTGAAAAATGACCCTTTTTTTGGCAAAGTGACTAGCTGTAGATTTTGTACCCTAGCCCTGCCGGCACCTAGGGAAACCTAGCAAACCTATACATTTTTGAAAACTAGACACCCAGGGGAATCCAGGATGGGGTGACTTGACTGCCTCCCACCATGGTCTGTTACCCAGAATCCCTTGCAAACGTAAAAAATTGACAAAAAAAACACATTTTCCCCACATTTCTGTGATGGAAAGTTCTGGAATCTGCGTGGATCCACAAATTTCCACCCACCCCGCGTTCCCCAAAGTCCTACGAGAAAAATGGTACCTCACTTGTGCGGGTCGGCCTAGTGCCCGCGACAGGAAACGGCGCAAAACGCAACGTGGTTTTGGAGTGAAAAATGACCCTTTTTTTGGCAAAGTGACTAGCTGTAGATTTTGTACCCTAGCCCTGGCGGCACCTAGGGAAACCTAGCAAACCTATACATTTTTGAAAACTAGACACCCAGGGGAATCCAGGATGGGGTGACTTGACTGCCTCCCACCATGGTCTGTTACCCAGAATCCCTTGCAAACGTAAAAAATTGACAAAAAAAACACATTTTCCCCACATTTCTGTGATGGAAAGTTCTGGAATCTGCGTGGATCCACAAATTTCCACCCACCCCGCGTTCCCCAAAGTCCTACGAGAAAAATGGTACCTCATTTGTGCGGGTCGGCCTAGTGCCCGCGACAGGAAACGGCGCAAAACGCAACGTGGTTTTGGAGTGAAAAATGACCCTTTTTTTGGCAAAGTGACTAGCTGTAGATTTTGTACCCTAGCCCTGCCGGCACCTAGGGAAACCTAGCAAACCTATACATTTCTCAAAACTAGACACCCAGGGGAATCCAGGATGGGGTGACTTGACTGCCTCCCACCATGGTCTGTTACCCAGAATCCCTTGCAAACGTAAAAAATTGACAAAAAAAACACATTTTCCCCACATTTCTGTGATGGAAAGTTCTGGAATCTGCATGGATCCACAAATTTCCACCCACCCCGCGTTCCCCAAAGTCCTACGAGAAAAATGGTACCTCACTTGTGCGGGTCGGCCTAGTGCCCGCGACAGGAAACGGCGCAAAACGCAACGTGGTTTTGGAGTGAAAAATGACCCTTTTTTTGGCAAAGTGACTAGCTGTAGATTTTGTACCCTAGCCCTGGCGGCACCTAGGGAAACCTAGCAAACCTATACATTTTTGAAAACTAGACACCCAGGGGAATCCAGGATGGGGTGACTTGACTGCCTCCCACCATGGTCTGCTACCCAGAATCCCTTGCAAACGTAACAAATTGACAAAAAAAACACATTTTCCCCACATTTCTGTGATGGAAAGTTCTGGAATCTGCGTGGATCCACAAATTTCCACCCACCCCGCGTTCCCCAAAGTCCTACGAGAAAAATGGTACCTCACTTGTGCGGGTCGGCCTAGTGCCCGCGACAGGAAACGGCGCAAAACGCAACGTGGTTTTGGAGTGAAAAATGACCCTTTTTTTGGCAAAGTGACTAGCTGTAGATTTTGTACCCTAGCCCTGCCGGCACCTAGGGAAACCTAGCAAACCTATACATTTTTGAAAACTAGACACCCAGGGGAATCCAGGATGGGGTGACTTGACTGCCTCCCACCATGGTCTGTTACCCAGAATCCCTTGCAAACGTAAAAAATTGACAAAAAAAACACATTTTCCCCACATTTCTGTGATGGAAAGTTCTGGAATCTGCGTGGATCCACAAATTTCCACCCACCCCGCGTTCCCCAAAGTCCTACGAGAAAAATGGTACCTCACTTGTGCGGGTCGGCCTGGTGCCCGCGACAGGAAACGGCGCAAAACGCAACGTGGTTTTGGAGTGAAAAATGACCCTTTTTTTGGCAAAGTGACTAGCTGTAGATTTTGTACCCTAGCCCTGCCGGCACCTAGGGAAACCTAGCAAACCTATACATTTTTGAAAACTAGACACCCAGGGGAATCCAGGATGGGGTGACTTGACTGCCTCCCACAAAGGTCTGTTACCCAGAATCCCTTGCAAACGTAAAAAATTGACAAAAAAAAACACATTTTCCCCACATTTCTGTGATGGAAAGTTCTGGAACCTGCGTGGATCCACAAATTTCCACCCACTCCGCGTTCCCCAAAGTCCTACGAGAAAAATGTTACCTCACTTGTGCGGGTCGGCCTGGTGCCCGCAACAGGAAACGGCGCAAAACGCAACATGGTTTTGGAGTGAAAAATGACCCTTTTTTTGGCAAAGTGACTAGCTGTAGATTTTGTACCCTAGCCCTGCCGGCACCTAGGGAAACCTAGCAAAACTATACATTTCTGAAAACTAGACTCCCAGGGGAATCCAGGATGGGGTGACTTGACTGCCTCCCACCAGGGTCTGTTACCCAGAATCCCTTGCAAACGTAAAAAATTGACAAAAAAAACACATTTTCCCCACATTTCTGTGATGGAAAGTTCTGGAATCTGCGTGGATCCACAAATTTCCACCCACCCCGCGTTCCCCAAAGTCCTACGAGAAAAATGGTACCTCACTTGTGCGGGTCGGCCTAGTGCCTGCGACAGGAAACGGCGCAAAACGCAACGTGGTTTTGGAGTGAAAAATGACCCTTTTTTTGGCAAAGTGACTAGCTGTAGATTTTGTACCCTAGCCCTGCCGGCAACTAGGGAAACCTAGCAAACCTATACATTTTTGAAAACTAGACACCCAGGGGAATCCAGGATGGGGTGACTTGACTGCCTCCCACCATGGTCTGTTACCCAGAATCCCTTGCAAACGTAAAAAATTGACAAAAAAAACACATTTTCCCCACATTTCTGTGATGGAAAGTTCTGGAACCTGCGTGGATCCACAAATTTCCACCCACCCCGCGTTCCCCAAAGTCCTACGAGAAAAATGGTACCTCACTTGTGCGGGTCGGCCTAGTGCCCGCAACAGGAAATGGTGCAAAACGCAAAGTGGTTTTGGAGTGAAAAATGACCCTTTTTTTGGCAAAGTGACTAGCTGTAGATTTTGTACCCTAGCCCTGCCGGCACCTAGGGAAACCTAGCAAACCTATACATTTCTGAAAACTAGACACCCGGCGGCTTCCAGGGAGGTATGGCTTGCGTGGATCCCCCAACGTTTCCTTACCCAGAATCCCCTGCAAACCTCAATTTTTGCCCAAAAAATCACTTTTTTCACACATTTTGGGGTGGGAAAGTAGTGGCATCACCGGGCTCACACAAATTTACCACCACCCAGCGTTCCCCCAGGTCTCCCGGTAAAAATGGTGCCTCACTTGTGTGGGAGGCCCAAGTACCCGCGGCAGGCAAGGGCCCCAAACGTAGTGAGGCGACATCAAGATGGCCTATCGCCAAACCACCTGGTTTTGCAAGGGGGTCACTTTGGTTTTTGGCCCGGTGCGCGGCGGCCATCTAGGGAAACCTACCAAACCCAGGCATTTTTGAAAACTAGACACCCGGCGGCTTCCAGGGAGGTATGGCTTGCGTGGATCCCCCAACGTTTCCTTACCCAGAATCCCCTGCAAACCTCAAATTTTGCTCAAAAAATCACTTTTTTCACACATTTTGGGGTGGGAAAGTAGTGGCATCACCGGGCTCACACAAATTTACCACCACCCAGCGTTCCCCCAGGTCTCCCGGTAAAAATGGTGCCTCACTTGTGTGGGAGGCCCAAGTACCCGCGGCAGGCGAGGGCCCCAAACGTAGTGAGGCGACATCAAGATGGCCTTTCGCCAAACCACCTGGTTTTGCAAGGGGGATCACTTTGGTTTTTGGCCCGGTGCGCGGCGGCCATCTAGGGAAACCTACCAAACCCAGGCATTTTTGAAAACTAGACACCCGGCGGCTTCCAGGGAGGTATGGCTTGCGTGGATCCCCCAACGTTTCCTTACCCAGAATCCCCTGCAAACCTCAAATTTTGCTCAAAAAATCACTTTTTTCACACATTTTGGGGTGGGAAAGTAGTGGCATCACCGGGCTCACACAAATTTACCACCACCCAGCGTTCCCCCAGGTCTCCCGGTAAAAATGGTGCCTCACTTGTGTGGGAGGCCCAAGTACCCGCGGCAGGCAAGGGCCCCAAACGTAGTGAGGCGACATCAAGATGGCCTATCGCCAAACCACCTGGTTTTGCAAGGGGGGTCACTTTGGTTTTTGGCCCGGTGCGCGGCGGCCATCTAGGGAAACCTACCAAACCCAGGCATTTTTGAAAACTAGACACCCGGCGGCTTCCAGGGAGGTATGGCTTGCGTGGATCCCCCAACGTTTCCTTACCCAGAATCCCCTGCAAACCTCAATTTTTGCCCAAAAAATCACTTTTTTCACACATTTTGGGGTGGGAAAGTAGTGGCATCACCGGGCTCACACAAATTTACCACCACCCAGCGTTCCCCCAGGTCTCCCGGTAAAAATGGTGCCTCACTTGTGTGGGAGGCCCAAGTACCCGCGGCAGGCAAGGGCCCCAAACGTAATGAGGCGACATCAAGATGGCCTATCGCCAAACCACCTGGTTTTGCAAGGGGGGTCACTTTGGTTTTTGGCCCGGTGCGCGGCGGCCATCTAGGGAAACCTACCAAACCCAGGCATTTTTGAAAACTAGACACCCGGCGGCTTCCAGGGAGGTATGGCTTGCGTGGATCCCCCAACGTTTCCTTACCCAGAATCCCCTGCAAACCTCAAATTTTGCTCAAAAAATCACTTTTTTCACACATTTTGGGGTGGGAAAGTAGTGGCATCACCGGGCTCACACAAATTTACCACCACCCAGCGTTCCCCCAGGTCTCCCGGTAAAAATGGTGCCTCACTTGTGTGGGAGGCCCAAGTACCCGCGGCAGACAAGGGCCCCAAACGTAGTGAGGCGACATCAAGATGGCCTTTCGCCAAACCACCTGGTTTTGCAAGGGGGGTCACTTTGGTTTTTGGCCCGGTGCGCGGCGGCCATCTAGGGAAACCTACCAAACCCAGGCATTTTTGAAAACTAGACACCCGGCGGCTTCCAGGGAGGTATGGCTTGCGTGGATCCCCCAACGTTTCCTTACCCAGAATCCCCTGCAAACCTCAAATTTTGCTCAAAAAATCACTTTTTTCACACATTTTGGGGTGGGAAAGTAGTGGCATCACCGGGCTCACACAAATTTACCACCACCCAGCGTTCCCCCAGGTCTCCCAGTAAAAATGGTGCCTCACTTGTGTGGGAGGCCCAAGTACCCGCGGCAGGCAAGGGCCCCAAACGTAGTGAGGCGACATCAAGATGGCCTATCGCCAAACCACCTGGTTTTGCAAGGGGGGTCACTTTGGTTTTTGGCCCGGTGCGCGGCGGCCATCTAGGGAAACCTACCAAACCCAGGCATTTTTGAAAACTAGACACCCGGCGGCTTCCAGGGAGGTATGGCTTGCGTGGATCCCCCAACGTTTCCTTACCCAGAATCCCCTGCAAACCTCAAATTTTGCTCAAAAAATCACTTTTTTCACACATTTTGGGGTGGGAAAGTAGTGGCATCACCGGGCTCACACAAATTTACCACCACCCAGCGTTCCCCCAGGTCTCCCGGTAAAAATGGTGCCTCACTTGTGTGGGAGGCCCAAGTACCCGCGGCAGGCAAGGGCCCCAAACGTAGTGAGGCGACATCAAGATGGCCTATCGCCAAACCACCTGGTTTTGCAAGGGGGGTCACTTTGGTTTTTGGCCCGGTGCGCGGCGGCCATCTAGGGAAACCTACCAAACCCAGGCATTTTTGAAAACTAGACACCCGGCGGCTTCCAGGGAGGTATGGCTTGCGTGGATCCCCCAACGTTTCCTTACCCAGAATCCCCTGCAAACCTCAATTTTTGCTCAAAAAATCACTTTTTTCACACATTTTGGGGTGGGAAAGTAGTGGCATCACCGGGCTCACACAAATTTACCACCACCCAGCGTTCCCCCAGGTCTCCCGGTAAAAATGGTGCCTCACTTGTGTGGGAGGCCCAAGTACCCGCGGCAGGCAAGGGCCCCAAACGTAGTGAGGCGACATCAAGATGGCCTTTCGCCAAACCACCTGGTTTTGCAAGGGGGGTCACTTTGGTTTTTGGCCCGGTGCGCGGCGGCCATCTAGGGAAACCTACCAAACCCAGGCATTTTTGAAAACTAGACACCCGGCGGCTTCCAGGGAGGTATGGCTTGCGTGGATCCCCCAACGTTTCCTTACCCAGAATCCCCTGCAAACCTCAAATTTTGCTCAAAAAATCACTTTTTTCACACATTTTGGGGTGGGAAAGTAGTGGCATCACCGGGCTCACACAAATTTACCACCACCCAGCGTTCCCCCAGGTCTCCCGGTAAAAATGGTGCCTCACTTGTGTGGGAGGCCCAAGTACCCGCGGCAGGCAAGGGCCCCAAACGTAGTGAGGCGACATCAAGATGGCCTATCGCCAAACCACCTGGTTTTGCAAGGGGGGTCACTTTGGTTTTTGGCCCGGTGTGCGGCGGCCATCTAGGGAAACCTACCAAACCCAGGCATTTTTGAACACTAGACACCCGGCGGCTTCCAGGGAGGTATGGCTTGCGTGGATCCCCCAACGTTTCCTTACCCAGAATCCCCTGCAAACCTCAATTTTTGCTCAAAAAATCACTTTTTTCACACATTTTGGGGTGGGAAAGTAGTGGCATCACCGGGCTCACACAAATTTACCACCACCCAGCGTTCCCCCAGGTCTCCCGGTAAAAATGGTGCCTCACTTGTGTGGGAGGCCCAAGTACCCGCGGCAGGCAAGGGCCCCAAACGTAGTGAGGCGACATCAAGATGGCCTTTCGCCAAACCACCTGGTTTTGCAAGGGGGGTCACTTTGGTTTTTGGCCCGGTGCGCGGCGGCCATCTACGGAAACCTACCAAACCCAGGCATTTTTGAAAACTAGACACCCGGCGGCTTCCAGGGAGGTATGGCTTGCGTGGATCCCCCAACGTTTCCTTACCCAGAATCCCCTGCAAACCTCAATTTTTGCTCAAAAAATCACTTTTTTCACACATTTTGGGGTGGGAAAGTAGTGGCATCACCGGGCTCACACAAATTTACCACCACCCAGCGTTCCCCCAGGTCTCCCGGTAAAAATGGTGCCTCACTTGTGTGGGAGGCCCAAGTACCCGCGGCAGGCAAGGGCCCCAAACGTAGTGAGGCAACATCAAGATGGCCTATCGCCAAACCACCTGGTTTTGCAAGGGGGGTCACTTTGGTTTTTGGCCCGGTGCGCGGCGGCCATCTAGGGAAACCTACCAAACCCAGGCCTTTTTGAAAACTAGACACCCGGCGGCTTCCAGGGAGGTATGGCTTGCGTGGATCCCCCAACGTTTCCTTACCCAGAATCCCCTGCAAACCTCAAATTTTGCTCAAAAAATCACTTTTTTCACACATTTTGGGGTGGGAAAGTAGTGGCATCACCGGGCTCACACAAATTTACCACCACCCAGCGTTCCCCCAGGTCTCCCGGTAAAAATGGTGCCTCACTTGTGTGGGAGGCCCAAGTACCCGCGGCAGGCAAGGGCCCCAAACGTAGTGAGGCGACATCAAGATGGCCTATCGCCAAACCACCTGGTTTTGCAAGGGGGGTCACTTTGGTTTTTGGCCCAGTGCGCGGCGGCCATCTAGGGAAACCTACCAAACCCAGGCATTTTTGAAAACTAGACACCCGGCGGCTTCCAGGGAGGTATGGCTTGCGTGGATCCCCCAACGTTTCCTTACCCAGAATCCCCTGCAAACCTCAAATTTTGCTCAAAAAATCACTTTTTTCACACATTTTGGGGTGGGAAAGTAGTGGCATCACCGGGCTCACACAAATTTACCACCACCCAGCGTTCCCCCAGGTCTCCCGGTAAAAATGGTGCCTCACTTGTGTGGGAGGCCCAAGTACCCGCGGCAGGCAAGGGCCCCAAACGTAGTGAGGCGACATCAAGATGGCCTATCGCCAAACCACCTGGTTTTGCAAGGGGGGTCACTTTGGTTTTTGGCCCGGTGCGCGGCGGCCATCTAGGGAAACCTACCAAACCCAGGCATTTTTGAAAACTAGACACCCGGCGGCTTCCAGGGAGGTATGGCTTGCGTGGATCCCCCAACGTTTCCTTACCCAGAATCCCCTGCAAACCTCAAATTTTGCTCAAAAAATCACTTTTTTCACACATTTTGGGGTGGGAAAGTAGTGGCATCACCGGGCTCACACAAATTTACCACCACCCAGCGTTCCCCCAGGTCTCCCGGTAAAAATGGTGCCTCACTTGTGTGGGAGGCCCAAGTACCCGCGGCAGGCAAGGGCCCCAAACGTAGTGAGGCGACATCAAGATGGCCTATCGCCAAACCACCTGGTTTTGCAAGGGGGGTCACTTTGGTTTTTGGCCCGGTGCGCGGCGGCCATCTAGGGAAACCTACCAAACCCGGGCATTTTTGAAAACTAGACACCCGGCGGCTTCCAGGGAGGTATGGCTTGCGTGGATCCCCCAACGTTTCCTTACCCAGAATCCCCTGCAAACCTCAATTTTTGCTCAAAAAATCACTTTTTTCACACATTTTGGGGTGGGAAAGTAGTGGCATCACCGGGCTCACACAAATTTACCACCACCCAGCGTTCCCCCAGGTCTCCCGGTAAAAATGGTGCCTCACTTGTGTGGGAGGCCCAAGTACCCGCGGCAGGCAAGGGCCCCAAACGTAGTGAGGCGACATTTGGGAAAGGCAATGTTGATGTTGCCTCACTACGTTTGTTGTCCTTGCCTGCCGCGGGTACTTGGGCCTCCCACACAAGTGAGGCACCATTTTTACCGGGAGACCTGGGGGAACGCTGGGTGGTGGTAAATTTGTGTGAGCCCGGTGATGCCACTACTTTCCCACCCCAAAATGTGTGAAAAAAGTGATTTTTTGAGCAAAAATTGAGGTTTGCAGGGGATTCTGGGTAAGGAAACATTGGGGGATCCACGCAAGCCATACCTCCCTGGAAGCCGCCGGGTGTCTAGTTTTCAAAAATGCCTGGGTTTGGTAGGTTTCCCTAGATGGCCGCCGCGCACCGGGCCAAAAACCAAAGTGACCCCCCTTGCAAAACCAGGTGGTTTGGCGATAGGCCATCTTGATGTCGCCTCACTACGTTTGGGGCCCTTGCCTGCCGCGGGTACTTGGGCCTCCCACACAAGTGAGGCACCATTTTTACCGGGAGACCTGGGGGAACGCTGGGTGGTGGTAAATTTGTGTGAGCCCGGTGATGCCACTACTTTCCCACCCCAAAATGTGTGAAAAAAGTGATTTTTTGAGCAAAATTTGAGGTTTGCAGGGGATTCTGGGTAAGGAAACGTTGGGGGATCCACGCAAGCCATACCTCCCTGGAAGCCGCCGGGTGTCTAGTTTTCAAAAATGCCTGGGTTTGGTAGGTTTCCCTAGATGGCCGCCGCGCACCGGGCCAAAAACCAAAGTGACCCCCCTTGCAAAACCAGGTGGTTTGGCGATAGGCCATCTTGATGTCGCCTCACTACGTTTGGGGCCCTTGCCTGCCGCGGGTACTTGGGCCTCCCACACAAGTGAGGCACCATTTTTACCGGGAGACCTGGGGGAACGCTGGGTGGTGGTAAATTTGTGTGAGCCCGGTGATGCCACTACTTTCCCACCCCAAAATGTGTGAAAAAAGTGATTTTTTGAGCAAAAATTGAGGTTTGCAGGGGATTCTGGGTAAGGAAACGTTGGGGGATCCACGCAAGCCATACCTCCCTGGAAGCCGCCGGGTGTCTACTTTTCAAAAATGCCTGGGTTTGGTAGGTTTCCCTAGATGGCCGCCGCGCACCGGGCCAAAAACCAAAGTGACCCCCCTTGCAAAACCAGGTGGTTTGGCGATAGGCCATCTTGATGTCGCCTCACTACGTTTGGGGCCCTTGCCTGCCGCGGGTACTTGGGCCTCCCACACAAGTGAGGCACCATTTTTACCGGGAGACCTGGGGGAACGCTGGGTGGTGGTAAATTTGTGTGAGCCCGGTGATGCCACTACTTTCCCACCCCAAAATGTGTGAAAAAAGTGATTTTTTGAGCAAAATTTGAGGTTTGCAGGGGATTCTGGGTAAGGAAACGTTGGGGGATCCACGCAAGCCATACCTCCCTGGAAGCCGCCGGGTGTCTAGTTTTAAAAAATGCCTGGGTTTGGTAGGTTTCCCTAGATGGCCGCCGCGCACCGGGCCAAAAACCAAAGTGACCCCCCTTGCAAAACCAGGTGGTTTGGCGATAGGCGATCTTGATGTCGCCTCACTACGTTTGGGGCCCTTGCCTGCCGCGGGTACTTGGGTCTCCCACACAAGTGAGGCACCATTTTTACCGGGAGACCTGGGGGAACGCTGGGTGGTGGTAAATTTGTGTGAGCCCGGTGATGCCACTACTTTCCCACCCCAAAATGTGTGAAAAAAGTGATTTTTTGAGCAAAATTTGAGGTTTGCAGGGGATTCTGGGTAAGGAAACGTTGGGGGATCCACACAAGCCGTACCTCCCTGGAAGCCGCCGGGTGTCTAGTTTTCAAAAATGCCTGGGTTTGGTAGGTTTCCCTAGATGGCCGCCGCGCACCGGGCCAAAAACCAAAGTGACCCCCCTTGCAAAACCAGGTGGTTTGGCGATAGGCCATCTTGATGTCGCCTCACTACGTTTGGGGCCCTTGCCTGCCGCGGGTACTTGGGCCTCCCACACAAGTGAGGCACCATTTTTACCGGGAGACCTGGGGGAACGCTGGGTGGTGGTAAATTTGTGTGAGCCCGGTGATGCCACTACTTTCCCACCCCAAAATGTGTGAAAAAAGTGATTTTTTGAGCAAAATTTGAGGTTTGCAGGGGATTCTGGGTAAGGAAACGTTGGGGGATCCACGCAAGCCATACCTCCCTGGAAGCCGCCGGGTGTCTAGTTTTCAAAAATGCCTGGGTTTGGTAGGTTTCCCTAGATGGCCGCCGCGCACCGGGCCAAAAACCAAAGTGACCCCCCTTGCAAAACCAGGTGGTTTGGCGATAGGCCATCTTGATGTCGCCTCACTACGTTTGGGGCCCTTGCCTGCCGCGGGTACTTGGGCCTCCCACACAAGTGAGGCACCATTTTTACCGGGAGACCTGGGGGAACGCTGGGTGGTGGTAAATTTGTGTGAGCCCGGTGATGCCACTACTTTCCCACCCCAAAATGTGTGAAAAAAGTGATTTTTTGAGCAAAATTTGAGGTTTGCAGGGGATTCTGGGTAAGGAAACGTTGGGGGATCCACGCAAGCCATACCTCCCTGGAAGCCGCCGGGTGTCTAGTTTTCAAAAATGCCTGGGTTTGGTAGGTTTCCCTAGATGGCCGCCGCGCACCGGGCCAAAAACCAAAGTGACCCCCCCTGCAAAACCAGGTGGTTTGGCGATAGGCCATCTTGATGTCGCCTCACTACGTTTGGGGCCCTTGCCTGCCGCGGGTACTTGGGCCTCCCACACAAGTGAGGCACCATTTTTACCGGGAGACCTGGGGGAACGCTGGGTGGTGGTAAATTTGTGTGAGCCCGGTGATGCCACTACTTTCCCACCCCAAAATGTGTGAAAAAAGTGATTTTTTGAGCAAAATTTGAGGTTTGCAGGGGATTCTGGGTAAGGAAACGTTGGGGGATCCACGCAAGCCATACCTCCCTGGAAGCCGCCGGGTGTCTAGTTTTCAAAAATGCCTGGGTTTGGTAGGTTTCCCTAGATGGCCGCCGCGCACCGGGCCAAAAACCAAAGTGACCCCCCTTGCAAAACCAGGTGGTTTGGCGATAGGCCATCATGATGTCGCCTCACTACGTTTGGGGCCCTTGCCTGCCGCGGGTACTTGGGCCTCCCACACAAGTGAGGCACCATTTTTACCGGGAGACCTGGGGGAACGCTGGGTGGTGGTAAATTTGTGTGAGCCCGGTGATGCCACTACTTTCCCACCCCAAAATGTGTGAAAAAAGTGATTTTTTGAGCAAAATTTGAGGTTTGCAGGGGATTCTGGGTAAGGAAACGTTGGGGGATCCACGCAAGCCATACCTCCCTGGAAGCCGCCGGGTGTCTAGTTTTCAAAAATGCCTGGGTTTGGTAGGTTTCCCTAGATGGCCGCCGCGCACCGGGCCAAAAACCAAAGTGACCCCCCTTGCAAAACCAGGTGGTTTGGCGATAGGCCATCTTGATGTCGCCTCACTACGTTTGGGGCCCTTGCCTGCCGCGGGTACTTGGGCCTCCCACACAAGTGAGGCACCATTTTTACCGGGAGACCTGGGGGAACGCTGGGTGGTGGTAAATTTGTGTGAGCCCGGTGATGCCACTACTTTCCCACCCCAAAATGTGTGAAAAAAGTGATTTTTTGAGCAAAATTTGAGGTTTGCAGGGGATTCTGGGTAAGGAAACGTTGGGGGATCCACGCAAGCCATACCTCCCTGGAAGCCGCCGGGTGTCTAGTTTTCAAAAATGCCTGGGTTTGGTAGGTTTCCCTAGATGGCCGCCGCGCACCGGGCCAAAAACCAAAGTGACCCCCCTTGCAAAACCAGGTGGTTTGGCGATAGGCCATCTTGATGTCGCCTCACTACGTTTGGGGCCCTTGCCTGCCGCGGGTACTTGGGCCTCCCACACAAGTGAGGCACCATTTTTACCGGGAGACCTGGGGGAACGCTGGGTGGTGGTAAATTTGTGTGAGCCCGGTGATGCCACTACTTTCCCACCCCAAAATGTGTGAAAAAAGTGATTTTTTGAGCAAAATTTGAGGTTTGCAGGGGATTCTGGGTAAGGAAACGTTGGGGGATCCACGCAAGCCATACCTCCCTGGAAGCCGCCGGGTGTCTAGTTTTCAAAAATGCCTGGGTTTGGTAGGTTTCCCTAGATGGCCGCCGCGCACCGGGCCAAAAACCAAAGTGACCCCCCTTGCAAAACCAGGTGGTTTGGCGATAGGCCATCATGATGTCGCCTCACTACGTTTGGGGCCCTTGCCTGCCGCGGGTACTTGGGCCTCCCACACAAGTGAGGCACCATTTTTACCGGGAGACCTGGGGGAACGCTGGGTGGTGGTAAATTTGTGTGAGCCCGGTGATGCCACTACTTTCCCACCCCAAAATGTGTGAAAAAAGTGATTTTTTGAGCAAAATTTGAGGTTTGCAGGGGATTCTGGGTAAGGAAACGTTGGGGAATCCACGCAAGCCATACCTCCCTGGAAGCCGCCGGGTGTCTAGTTTTCAGAAATGCGTGGGTTGGAAAGGTTTCCCTAGATGGCCGCCGAGCCCTGGGCAAAAAACCAAAGTAACCCCCCTTGCAAAACCAGATTACCTATTGTTACTACAGCGTGAGAATTTAGGAATAATACTGCAAAGAAAATGTGGCAGACAATTTGAGGTTTACAGGACAATGGGGATAAAAAATATTTTTCAAATCACTAGAGAGACATCACCATGAACTCCCAAGGGTTTTCGACAATATCTACAGTTGGTGGGTTAATCTTACATGGAAAGTGTACCTTGGCAGAGAAACAAAAAACAAAGATTCCTGCACAACCATCTATTCCTCAAACACACACACATACTGGTTGGATTTGGCACGAGGGCAAGTCATGGTTCAGTGTATTAAATTTTATTAACAAGAGATTTCACAAAAATGAAATGCACTGTCAATAATTAAATTCACAAAAAACCAAACCAATGACTTGCAGCTCGTGAGCTGTAAAGCCACGTCAAGGCACCAACCGCTTTACAGGCCATTCACACACCTTTCATACGTGATACAAACAAGACCATTCGCACCACCAGGTACAAAAGCAACACAGTACAAAAATCACCAAAAAGGGACAAGGTACACCCTGCTTCAGAAAGACAAATATTACTGCACAGTCATCTAACCCGCAAGCACACACACATACTGGTTGGATTTGGCACGAGGGTGAGTGATGGTTCAGTAGATAAAATTGTATTACCAAGTGATTTCACAAAACATGAAATGCACTGGTAATAATTGAAAGGGCAAGAAACTGAACCATTGACTCACAGCTCGTGAGCTGTAAAGCCACGACAAGGCACCAACCTCTTTACAGGCCATTCATACACCTTTCATACGTGTGAGACATACAAAACCATTCACACCGCCAGCCGCGGGCCCATCACATAACAAAACTCACACCAGCACACAGCGCCATTCAAGGGCCCATCACTTTCACACGCCCACAATCCAGACACAGCAACTACACAGGCTGAAGGATTGCGTGGAGTGGCACTCAGCTAGCAGTGTGTGTAGTGACCAGCAGAAAGTCACTACTCACACACAGCCAGCCAAGCACCAGTCGACACACACCGCTAGCCAAATGCCAGTCCACGCACACCGCTAGCCAAGCGCCAGTCCAGGCACACCGCCATCCAATCGCCAGTCCAGGCACACCGGCAGCCAATCGCCAATCCACCTACACCGCCAGCCAAGCTCCAGTCCACGGACACCACCAGACAAGCACCATTCCACGCACACCGCCAGCCAAGCTCCAGTCCACACACACCACCAGACAAGCTCCAGTCCACGGACACCACCAGCCAAGCTCCAGTCCACGGACACCACCAGCCAAACACCAGTCCGCACACACCACCAGTCCACACACACTGCCAGCCAAGTACCAGTCCACGCACACCGCCAGCCAAGCACCATTCCACGCACACCACCAGCCAAGCACCATTCCACGCACACCGCCAGCCAAGCACCATTCCACGCACACCACCAGCCACGCACCAGTCCACGCACACCGCCAGCCAAGCACCATTCCACGCACACCACCAGCCACGCACCAGTCCACGCACACCGCCAGTCCATGCACACCGCCAGTCCACGCACACCGTCAGCCAAGCACCATTCCACGCACACCACCAACCAAGTGCCAGTCCACACACACCAACAGCCAAGCGCAAGCCTACACACACCGCCATCACATTTTGGATTTTTTTAGAAAAAAATAAAAACACAAACAAATTGCAAATAGATACAAATCTTCTAACAGAAAATCAGCAACTAAATACATTGCACTAACACCAACCTTGAAACAGAATCATATTTTCCAAAGAATACAGACCAGGCAGTTCACTTTACCACTCATGAATCTTCCCAGAAGTTTTTACGCGTGTGGTACGCTCGGAAACAAGCAGAGAGACACAGTGCAGGATGAGAGGGACAATCGGGGCAGTACATACGACTCTCCTTCCGCAAACCTCTTCGCCAACAGACTCTACATCTCCTACTGGGAAAATCTTTTGCGGGTGTGGGAGGAATGTGATCTGGAAAGTGGCGTTCTTTCAATCTAGCAACATCCTCCACCAGTCCAACTCTAGGAACACTTGCCTGTTCCACTACAACAAGGCTGCCTATTACAGACTCCTGAAACTTAGCAAAAGTCATCTTTGACTCAGGGCAAGAATCCTGGAACACAACAAAAGCATTAAACATTGCCAAGTGGAAAAGATGGATAGCCAACTTCTTGTACCAAATGTAAGCCTTACGAAGAGCAGTGTAAGGTTCCAACCTCTGATCTACTCTGTCAACACCACCCATGTACCTATTATAGTCTAAAACACATACAGGTTTGCGCGCTTCAGCGACCTGACCCCAAACAGTCACAGGTGCAGTGCTTTCATCATGGATGGAAGTCAGCATGTAGACATCTCTCCTGTCTGTAAACTTCACCGCAAGAAGCTCCTGGCAACGCAACGCACTGCACTGTCCCCGCACAAGCTTTTGACAAACAAGTTCTTTCGGAAAACCTTTACGGTTACAGCGGACTGTGCCACAAGCAAAAGTGTCCACTTTGGCCAATTCCCTGAACAACCGTACACCAGTGTAGAAGTTATCTACATATAAATGGTGGCCTTTGTTAAAAAATCCTCTTCCAAGTTCCCAAACAATTTTCTCAGTCACTCCAAAAGTGGACGGACAACCAGGGAGGTTAAACCTAGATTCCTTACCGGTGTACACCCTGAAATTAGAGACATATCCAGTCCTACTGTCACACAGCATATACAGCTTTATTCCATAGCGTGCCATCTTACTAGGAATGTATTGCCTAAAAACCAAGCGGCCCTTGAACAACACCAAAGACTCATCCACTGCAATTTCTCTACCAGGGGCATAAATCTCAGAAAATCGATCAACAAAGTGATCAAGGACAGGCCTAATCTTAAAAAGACGGTCACAATCAGGGTGATCTCGTGGCAACGCTAAACCATTATCTACAAAGTGCATCATCCGAAGCAGAAGCAAATACCTGTCACGACTCATGACTGCCGGAAAAATAGACGTTGCCATCAAGGGACTGCTAGACCAATATGAAGCCAATGATGGCTTCCTTAGCAAGCCCATCAAAAAAGTTAAACCCAAGAACTTCTTCATCTCTTCAACATTTGTGGGAGTCCACCGGGTAGCTCTAGAGTGTGGCTTAAGACTGGCACTGTTGTCCCTCAAAAACTGTTCGGCATACAAATTAGTCTGCTCAACAATCTCTGCCAAAAACACATCGTCCATAAACAACTGAAAAAAATGTACAGGCAAAAAGTTCTCGGTATTCACTCTAGACCCTGGAACACCAGTAAACTCAGGAAATTCCGGCTGCACCATGCCAGGGGCAACCCAGAGGTCATCACTTTCAACGGGAAGACTTGCAGCCCCAGCCTGCAGCCCAGATGTCTCTTGCCGCACTACACCAACGGAAAGGCTTGCAGCCCCAGCCTGCAGCCCAGATGCCTCTTGCCGCACTACACCAACGGGAAGCCTTGCAGTCCCAGCCTGCAGCCCAGATGTCTCTTGCCGCACTACACCAACGGGAAGCCTTGCAGCCGCAGGCTGCAGCCCAGATGCCTCTTGCCGCACTATCGGCACATCAGTCTCCTCCTCTAACACAGGCACTTCATCCGCACTAAGAGTATCTTCATCATCCGATGACCCCATACGGAGAGAAAACTCACTGCCAGAATCGTCCCCTGCCCCCTCTCCCTCAGAAGCAGAGTCAGTCTCTGACCCAATATCAGAGGAAGACTCAAACAGCAAACCAACAACCTGCTGAGCAGTCATCCTGCGGCTAGCCATTATACCTACTAAGATGGAAGACTGCACAAACAAGTCAACAACAACCAACAATGTGCAAACCAAGTAAGTAAAGAAATGTGTACCTTATATCAATAAGATCAATGTACTCAAAAACTATACAATCCATAATCAAAAGAGACAGCTGCACTCACCAGAAACAAACTCTGCAGTGACACAGCAAAGACCAACGATATCAAACTAGAAAGAAGAAAAAAAAACAAATTACTCACAAGACAACAAAATACACATCGTGCACCAATGCAAAAAGTTTTTGAAACTCAAAAACCAAACATACTGCTATTATTACACCATTTGCAAAAAAAAACAGGCAGAGAAATCAAACACATTTGCATTGTACAAAAAAACAGTCTCTTACCAAACTACACAAACAGCAAAACCACCAGAACCAAAACGTCACCGTGAACAGAAGAAAAGCCTTCACCTAGAACAAAAAAGTAAACAAAAAAAACATTACAATTGGAAATCACAAAAAATATAACAATAAACATTATAACATGCCATGTCACTACCCAAATGGTCAATCGGTTTGTGTGCCAGGTCAGGCAGAAAACAGCAGGAAAAAAAAGGCTATTCAGTCCCGGGGCAGGTGAGCCAAATACATATAACAAATTGCACCCTGGAAGCGAGGGGTCACTTCTATTTCTAATTGAACTAATTCCCTGGTGTCTAGTGGGCTTTTCTGCCCCCAATGGGAGCAGAAATGGCAAAAAAATAAAACCGATCTGCCCACAGAGGGGGCAGAAAAGTCTTCAAAACATTTAGGGGCCCAAGGAAGCGACCCTTGCCCAAGGGGTCGCTTCCTACAATAATATTTATATCCCTGGTGTCTAGTGGGCTTTTCTGCCCCCCCCAAGGAGCAGAAACGGACAGAAAGACGACCAATCTGCCCCCAGGGGGGGCAGAAAAGTATTCTAAATAATTAGGCCGCAAAGGAAGCGACCCTTGCCCAAGGGGTCGCTTCCTACATAAAGAAAAAGACATCCCTGGTGTCTAGTGGGCTTTTCTGCCCCCCCTGGGGGCAGAAACGGGCAGAAAGACGACCGATCTGCCCCCAGGGGGGGCAGAAAAGTCTTCTATTCACTTTACCACCCTAGGAAGCGACCCTTGCCCAAGGGGTCGCTTCCTACATAACGAAATAGACATCCCTGGTGTCTAGTGGGCTTTTCTGCCCCCCCTAGGGGCAGAAACGGGCAGAAAGAAGACCGATCTGCCCCCAGGGGGGGGCAGAAAAGTCTTCAAATTATTGGGCCCCCCAAGGAAGCGACCCTTGCCTAAGGGGTCGCTTCCTACATAGCATAAACGACATCCCTGGTGTCTAGTGGGCTTTTCTGCCCCCCCTGGGGGCAGAAACGCGCAGAAAGCGGACCGATCTGCCCCCAGGGGGGGCAGAAAAGACTTCCAAAAATTTTGCCCCCAAGGAAGCGACCCTTGCCTAAGGGGTCGCTTCCTACATAGTAAAAACGACATCCCTGGTGTCTAGTGGGCTTTTCTGCCCCCCCTGGGGGCAGAAACGCGCAGAAAGCGGGCCGATCTGCCCCCAGGGGGGGCAGAAAAGACTTCGCCAAATTTTCATCCCCAAGGAAGCGACCCTTGCCTAAGGGGTCACTTCCCAAATTCGAAATACTAAATCCCTGGTGTCTAGTGGGGCATCCCTACTCCACGATCGCGACGCTGTGCGCGATCGTGGAGCAGGAATGCCCTGTATTGAGACATCGGGGGAGAGGAAATACTCTTTCCTCTCCCCCGATGCCTCAATACTACAGATTTCACCGCCGCGGCCCCCACCGGACGACAAACACCTACCTCTGCTCCCCTTGGACGCGCTGGAAGAAATGGATTCCAGCGCGTCCAACGCTTCCTGATGACGCCGGCGCGCGCTGTGCGCGCTGACGTCATCAGAAAGCGTGGGGGGGCTCGGGGGGGGGGGTCGGGGGTGGCAGCGGAAGCTCTTCCGCTGCCACCCCCGTAAAGGGGGGCAAGATCGAGGCACAAGGGGGGGAGCGCCAGCGCTTCCCCCGGGGGCTGTCCTCATGACGGAACGGTTCCGTCATGAGCACAGCCCAACCGATGCTCATGACGGAACCGTTCCGTCATGAGCATCGAAGGGGTTAAACATTGGATAATGTAAATAAGCTCTTTCCGTCTTGCCTGAAATGCCCTTTTGTTCATGTGTTTGTATTTGTTTTTTGATGTCATTTCTCTCTAGTGGATACAGGATTGTGTCCCACAATTACTATGTTGTCTTATATGTTATAATTCATTGAAGAATTAAAATGGATCGTCCGGCTGGACATCCCTAATATAGTATCGATTCTGGACTATATTTAGTCCACCCTTACTTTGAATGTTCTAAGGACCATTGTTTTGTATATATTCCTGGAATTCCCCAGCCCTGTCACTCAAACTCCAGACAAAGGAATACACACAGCCTAGAAGAGGCAGGTTGGAATGGTTAGACAAGAAAATGCCTACTTTCTAAAAGTGGCATTTTCAAACACAGAATGTTAAAAGCAACTTCACTAAAAGATGTATTTTATCATCCTGAGTTCAGGCATACTAAATTCGAATTTCTACCATGTTCCCTGAGTCAGTTAGGATTATAAAATGTAATAACCAAACTGTCCATTCTGGCCTATGGAGAACAGTTAGCCTTGCAATAGTGAAAAACGAAAATGGCTGTAATTCACTATTAGAACATGCCACACACATCAGGGCATGTCCTACCTTATCCTTACAATGCACCCCGCCCTTGGGCCTACCATAGGGGTGTCTGATATGAAGAAAAGGGAAGTTTTAGGGATTGGCAAGTGGGTGCAGTTGCCCAGTTAGCATGACAGTACCAGACTGCACGCAGGCTCTGCAATGGCAGACCTTAGACACATTTTTACAGGCTGCTTCTGTGGGTGGCACAACCAGTGCTGCAAGCCCACCAGCAGTATTTGGATTACAAGTCCTGGGCACTCCTGGTACACTGTACTAGGGTCTGACAGGTAAACCAAACAAACCAATCATGGAATCACAAATAATACATTAATTTACAATAGGGAGCACTTGCACTGTGGCACTTGACAGCAGTGGCACAGTGCCCTGAGCAACTAACACCAGCAAAAACATATGAGGCAACAACGAAAAATGGAAGGGAGACC
This sequence comes from Triturus cristatus, assembly GCF_964204655.1. Classification (NCBI taxonomy): domain Eukaryota; kingdom Metazoa; phylum Chordata; class Amphibia; order Caudata; family Salamandridae; genus Triturus; species Triturus cristatus. The sequence continues at coordinate 1,149,375,049 of NC_140583.1, read as the reverse complement.
TACGCCAATGTGCCAGGTCTAACACTCTCGAATATGGACCAGCAAATCAGAAAAAACCTTGCCCTGGACGTACTTTTCCTTAGGGGAATTGTCCATGTCCTCCCCATCATCCTTAGCCCTCTTTGCTGCAGGTTCCAGCAGCGCAGACAGGACTGCTAAATTAATAAAGTTCTGTCAATCAGCCCTAGAAATCTGCAATAACAGCAGATCCTGAACATTATTCTGCTTGGAAACTGCCTTAGCAGGCACAGGTGATGAAGCCCCTTCATTTATGGTGAGACAACCAGAGAAATGCAAACAGGAACTCACCACACAACAAAAAGGAAGTGCCCAGCAACCTCCAATAAATACTGCCCCCAATTACCAAATCACGTAACGTGAGACCGGTAAATGAAACAAAAAAGGGCATCCCTGTAGTCTCCACCCACAGCCACAGAATCACAAAGATCATGGCCACAGGGGCCGGACACTGCAAGAAAGCAGCAGCGCCAGACCGACCCAAGGCCAGGACACCAAGAAAACTCCCCGCCCCAGCCCAGCATATGAACGGGGAGCGCCCTGACCCCAGAACAGGAGCGCGGCCGACCGGAGGACCGGTGCGGCTGCGCCGAGCATTTTTATCAGAATACAAACAAGAATAAATACACAATTGGTCAAAGAATCGAAAAACTCACGGCACTGGAAACCAAAGGAAACAGGAATCAGGAGACCGGGAGCACCAGTGTTCCGACCGCCGTCAGAGCAGAAAAAAACAGGCATGGCCGTAGGTGGGGGGGGGCTTATTTAGTATTCAAATGCTGGTGTGTGGCAGGACTGCCTCACGTAGTAAGGCCTGGGATGGGGAGGACCCATTAGGGGGAATGTGGTATTGGAGAGGAAGAAGTCACTTTCTGTGGAGTGTCGAAGATGTTGGAAATTGATATGGTTCGAAGATGTTGGAAATTAATATGGTTCGCCTGTTTAAAATGATGGCAATGGTGTGTTTGGCAAGTGTTTTCCCTAGTCTGATTGGTTGTGAGAAGAGTGGTGTGTAGTCTCCAGGTGGTTTGTCCTCAGATAATCAGCATGTTGTTTCTGATTCTTTGGGGGTGGGGGCTGACAGTTGTGATGTATTTTGTTTAAACTTGTGGTGGAAGCAGTGGGGATATTTTGGGTGTGCAGGGGCGAGTAGCTCTGGTGAGCAATATTCTACCTCTGCTCATACTGATGGTGTTTCTTTTGAAGATTTCCAACATGTGTCTGGACATGAAGGGTATGGCTCAGGGCCAGATTGAGATGTTGGCCGGTGGGTTACTCCATCACAACGTTGACGGATATTCCACCCACCAAGTTATAAATCTCATAGGATATAATGGGATTTATATTTCGGTGGAAGGGATGTCCTACACTGTTGTGACAGAGTAAAACATTAGCCAAAATCTAAATCAGGCCCTCAGTCATTTTGGGTTAGTCTGAACCATGTGGCAGTGCAAATTGTCCTGGGCTGAGACCATTTCGGACTAGAAACGTAATGCAATTCTGTCTGCTACGAATTTATTATTTCCTTTTGTTTGTTTTAAGGCGAAAGTAGTATTGTAATCTTTAAATTACCTGTAATGTATTTTTACATTATCGTTGTTCTTTGATTTTACTCGCAATGTGCATGTTCTTTATTTACTATGTTTTACCTCCATGCTGACAGAAGCTTGAGATGTCTCTCGAGTGCTCTGTTATGTAGCAGCTCACCCTTGTGTGGTGTTCCTGTAATTAGAAGTGACAATTTTAGCAGCTCTCCTTTGGATAGACACACTCACTTTTCTGTGCTAATAGGGTTTTGAATAAGACTAGATTTATTTATCTTACCTGTGTCAGAGGTACCTTAAGAGAGTTTTACAAAATAATTGTTTACTGCCAGATAGCTTGTGAACATAGTCAAATCACGTCCAGATCATGAACAGACTTTCCTGAGTTTCTGCCAAAGGACGAGGTGAAAAGATCGAGTAATCTAATCAACAATTCATCACCTCTAAATAAAATAACTGATAGCAAAAGGTTTCACTAGTTTACTAGTGGGCCTATAGCAAACTTGTCTGAAACAACCTAAAAGATTCCATATATCCAGTCTTGAGAACTAAATACCATTTATAATAATAATAATAAATCCGTATTTGTAAAGCGCGAACTACTCACCCTTACGGGTCTCAAGGCGCTGGGGGCCGTCATGGAAATTAAGTGAGCTATTGCCCGAGTCACATGGTGTTGAGCTGAGTTGTCGCCATAGCCGGGGATCGAACCGTGAACCATGTGCTGCGAAGTCAGCTGCCCTGGCCGCTGCACAAAACCTTTCAAACCTCAAACCCAAACCTTTAAAATAGTTCTAGTACAGTTCTATAGCACTAAGCCACATTTTGCATAATACTTCCACAGGAGGAAATCCGCACAAAACTTGTTCTCGGCCCTCTCTTCCCTTCCTTAATGTGCATGGTTTGTAGGTCTTAATTGATCAAGCTTATCTACTTAGATGACGCCCCTTGTAATCTCCAGGCCATTATAAATATATCCAGCCACCGACCTGTAGAATAACTTGCTATCGGCCTGCTGGCAAAATGACATATCTGTTTTGTAGTGCCTTATGTTACGCATAATAATTAGCGTCCTAAGATATATTTTCTTTGCTGATAAAGATCTGGTACAAAGCAACAGAAAGTGAAGCAGGGTTTCTTCTCCTTGTCTGCAATCCCATTTAGTAGAAGCTGCCTCATGTTTTTGCCATTTTTTGGTAATTGTTTTGACCAGCAAAATACCCAGGCCAAATTTGATATAGAGTGACTGTTTCATAACTGGAAACAAATTGTCTATATAAAATTCTGCCAATGGAGGTAGTTTGAATGTTCAAAAATGAGTCAGCAAATGACCTCCTGCTGCTGAGATGATGTGCGCTCAATATTTATCCTTGAGTAGCTGCACTGTTGCCAGGGTCATTGTCTCTGGGTTATTCCAACAATCTTTGCATTCTAAAATCTCGAGGGTCTTAAAAATAAGCTTGTAGACAATTCAGTCTATCACTTCTCCATAATTCACGTAGCTATTTGATACATTTCCAGGTCGGGCTTTGTCCAAATTCGCACCCAATATAAGATTGTTTTAAGAGCCAAGAGTGGTTTGATTGACTTCATATCAGATTCAAGCTTTGGGGCATTCATTGGGGTTCCAGGCCCCAAACAGAGAAGGGGTGTAGGAGAGTAGGATCTGCACTTATGTTGCCCCCACTTCTTTTTCTGATGTTAACACTGGTTTCGGGCTATAGTCTGGCTGGGTCCCTGCTAACCAGGGCCCCAGTCTCTCTGTTCTCTCTGAACAACTTGGAGTGCATATTAGATGCACTAGTGATTGGATACTGTGGTACCTTAGGAGCCCCTAGTATATGGTACCTTACGTACCAAGGGCATAGGTACTTCACAGGCCTACCAGGGGCTGAAGCATGTATTATGCTACCCCTGGGAAGCAGACTAAATCTGACACCACAGGCCTGCTACTGCAGCCTGGGTGAGGTAGTGTTAGCACTTCCCACTGAGGTATAGGTTCCCTATATCTCACCTTACACACACATATAAACCTATCAGTCCCCCCTAAGGCAGGCCCTGTCAATCCTGAGGGCAGGGTGCTTGGTTTACAATGTGAGGGGGTGCCTCTGCATGAGCAGGGCCCCTCTGCAGCTGGCAGAGTCTATTCTCTGTGGCTGTTTGTGGATGCGGTTAAACCATATACTCTTAAGTGCATTATAACCTAGCAGTAAATGCTAACTTTGGGATGGCTGCATCAAAACATGTCGTGTTTGGTGTCAAATGCCTTGGAATCATACCCCCACACCAGTAACTGGTGTAGGAGTATGTGTCACTGCTCGAGGGTGTCTACCACCTACAATCCTCAGGAGCGAAGCCAGGATCCACCTTCCCCGAGGATACTATAAGCCTCCTAATTTTGACATTAACGGAAGCTCATAGATATCCCCCGGGAGCGATGAGAAGACTCGGAACTTCCAAGAAGGAGACACAGCGCAGGAGTGGACTCTGGACTAGGAACCAACTAGTAGGTACTGTAAAAGAGAAAGGGAAGTGCAATCATTAGTACAATAGAACTTGATATATTACAGGAGGTGATGTATCTATTCTTGACTACTACCATGTAGAATTGTGTATGGTCTCACTCACCTGTTGTATCTAAAGACTCGGACCAAACGAAAACAAAAGGCAAGAGAATAGGCTCCAAGTGAGGGCTTGTGCACTTAATAGTCTAAATGCTGATTCAGTCTGCAACACTTGTAGCTCAAAAGGTTCCACGTTTGCAGTATCAGAAAGGCTGGGTCCGAGGGAGAATGAAGGATAAAGATCCTCAGGGGGCGGAAGTACTGTGAGATAAACAGTGTAGCAACTGGCTTGCAATTCCGTAGTGAGATTTGCCGTTATGACTCTAGTAAACAGCAGCGGAATTGACATCACCCGGAATGGTTTAAAGTTCCACAAAAATAGGTCCACTCACTACTTTGATTACTGGAGGTGAAGCGTGTAATGAAGCCGGCTAGGCAAAGAATCCGCTACTTCCTTCTGCGATGAGAGAATGAAGGTTTGTGAAGGTTTTTTTACGAACGAGTCCGCTCGCAGCAACATTCAGGAATGAAGGTGTAGAAGGTTTTTTACGAATGAGTCCGCTCGCAGCAACTTTCAGGAATGAAGGTGTAGAAGGTTTTTTACGAGCGAGTCCGCTCGCAGCTTTCAGGAATGCAGTGCAGCTGAACCAAGGAATAAGTCTCGTTCCGGCCTTAAAGGGTAACCGACTTGACAAGCAGTAGCACTCGGTAGAAAATAAACGGAGATTCAAGTCGGAGTCCAACAGGGAGACTGTAGCCAAAAACCTCTTGGAAGTTTGCAGGATACTGAACGATGACGCCTCACGTGGCGTGCCGGGGTTCAAACTCGATAGAAACGACAAACAAGTCGAAGCACTCAGGACAGGCAGGGTTTCCAACGGAATGGAGAAGCCAAGCAATGAATGTGAGGGGCGGTTCTCTATTTGAAGGTTACGAGTGATCTGATTCGTCGTCAGGCATCATGAGACCACACACAATCATACTAACCATCCCAATGCATTGTGGTAGTGGTAGTGATATTGGAGAATATGTGGCTCCGCTAGGTGTGTGAGGTTTTGCGGGTAACAGTTATCCCCCCTAAAGGTAGCCTAACCGGGCGAGGTTTGTTGGGGTGGAGGGCATGGAATCTGCGCACTAGAAAAGGAGCGTGTACATGTTATGCTAATTCCCATGTTCTCTCATCTGAGGTGTAACCTACCCAATCTATAAGGTATTGCAGTTTCCCTTGATGTCTACGGGAATCAACTATTCTTTCTACCTCATATTCGAGTTCCCCTTCCACTGTAATGGGAGGAGGTGGTGGTTCAGGACAGGAAGGCTTGACATATGGTTTCAATAAAGAGATGTGAAATACAGGATGTATCTGCATTTCTTGGGGTAACTCGAATTTCATCACTACTGGGGAGATAATCCTTATGATCGGGTAGGGCCCTATATATCGGGGTTGTAATTTTCTGGTCCCTGCTAGACGAAGGTTCTTGGTTGCTAACCACACCTGATCCCCTATTTCATATTTAGGGCCTTCTTGTCTATGTTTGTCAGCTTGTGTTTTCATCTGCATTTTAGTTTCTTATAATTCCTTTTTTGCCAGAGTCCATATATTCTGTAAATTGGTGTGATGTTCTGTAACTGCAGGGATTTCTGATAGGGATGCTGGGAGGTGTAGAGGTAAGAATTTGGGGTGATAACCATGAGAAAAAAAGAAAGGTGAAATCTTGGTGGCTGAATGCATGGAATTGTTGTAGGCAAATTCAGCGAGGGCTAAAGCCATAACCCAATCACTCGAGAGGGTACTTAGTAAACATCTAAGATATTGCTCTAATGTTTGATTTGTCCTCTCGGTTTGGCCATCTGTTTGAGGATGGTATGCAGAGGATAGACGATGATCTATGTGTAAAGCTTGACACAACCCTTGCCAGAATCTAGAAACAAATTGGGGGCATCTGTCGGACACAATGATCGAAGGCAAACCATGTAAACAGACTATCTGTTCTATGAATATGTCTGCAAGTTCACGGGCCTTGGGCACCTGTTTTAAGGGAATAAAATGAGACATTTTGGAGAGCATGTCTACTACAACAAGGATTGTTGTATATCCTCTTGAGGGAGGCATGTCAGTGATAAAGTCAAGACTAATAGAGTGCCAAGGGGTTGGTGGGATATGTAATGGTTGTAGAAGGCCAGCAGGAGCACAGTGCAATGATTTCTGTCGAGCGCATGTGGTACATGCCCCCACAAACTTAAATACGTCCTGATTCATTCCCTTCCACCAAAACCATCTCTTGCATATTTGAAGGGTTTTGTCTTTACCCGGATGTCCTACTAAGGGTAGGGAATGACACCATTGAAGGATGATTTCACGGATGTCTTCAGAGGGTACATATATACAGTTGTCATGGAAGAAGATACCGTTCTCTATTTTATTGAGGGGATTGGATAACCACTCCTCAGTAGACATAGTGGAGTATTCCATAGAGAGTTTTGTTAGGAATGAGTCAGGAATCTCTTGGTTCTTGTCACCTATTGCCGCTATTTTGCTATCAGGGATGATGGGTACTGGATTGTCAATGGATTGTTTGGACTCAATACCCAGTCGAGATAAAGCGTCCGCTTTACCATGTTTGTTTCCAGGACGAAAAGAAATGACGAAATTGTATTCGCTAAAGAAGGACACCCATCGCATTTGTCTCGGGGTAAGGGCTCGAGCTGATTAAAAAAATTGTAAATTTCGGTGATCGGAGTAGATTGTGATCACGTGAGGGGAACCAAGAAGATAATGGCGCCAGTCTTGAAAGGCTAATTTAATGGCTAAAAGTTCTTGTTCGCCAATAGTGTAGTTTTGTTCAGCCGGTAGAAGAGTTTTGGAGAAGTAGGCAATGGGATGGAGTGTTTCTGATTTGGGATCTCTTTGAGATAGTATTCCTACCACCGCATATTGCGAGGCGTCGGCCTCGATGAAATAAGGTCGTGTCTCATCAGCATGACGTGTTATGGGGGCAGAGGTAAATTTGTCTTTTAATTCCAGGAAAGCCTGTTCAGCGGCCTCGTCCCATAAGAAGGGAGTCTCTTTCTTTAGCAGTCTCGTGATAGGATGAATGAGATCAGAGAAATGATCTATGAACCTCCTATAGAAGTTTGCAAACCCGAGGAAGGATTGTACTTCCTTCACGTTCTGAGGGCTTGCCCACTTGATTATGGCAGATATCTTAGCGGGATCCATCTGTAAACCATCAGCAGATATCACAAACCCTAAAAAGTCAACCTTGTTTGCATGAAAAAGACATTTGTCTAACTTAGCGAATAGTTGATTGTCTTGTAGACATTGAAGAACTGTCTTAACATGAGATATATGCTCCTGTTCTGATTGGGAGTAAATAAGAATATCGTCGATGTATACAATTACGAATACATCTAGATATTCTTTCAAAACTTCATTAATGAAGAATTGAAAGGCCGCTGGAGCATTACATAATCCGAAGGGCATTACGCAGTACTCATACAGGCCGAACTTGGTACGGAAGGCCATCTTTCACTCATCTCCTTCTCGTACGCGAATCAAATGATAGGCCCCACGGAGATCCAGTTTAGTAAAGATTTTGGCCTTGCGTACTTGATCCAAAAGGGTAGAGATGAGTGGAAGAGGGTATCTATTTTTTATCGTCACCTTGTTTAAGGCGCGATAGTCCAAGCAAGCTCTCAAGCCACCCTCCTGCTTAGGTATGAAAAAGATGGGTGAGGACACTGGCGAGGTCGAGTGGCGGATGAAACCTTTCTTAAGCATATCATTGAGATATTCCTGCAAATATTTGGTTTCAGGTTCTGTAAGTGCATAGATTCTGCTAAGAGGTAGTTCTGCCCCGGGGACTAGGTCTATTCGGCAATCAAAAGATCTATGCGGGGGCAATTCAACTGCCTTGATTTCATCGAACACTGTGACAAAGACTTGGTATTCTACAGGAAGAGTAGAGGGATAAGTAGATCCCGCACAATACAAGGGAACGTGCATCTGTATCATGTCTTGGTAACAATGTTCGATACAATAAGATGAATTCAGCGTGAGGGTTCTATTTACCCAATCTATGTTGGGGTTATGTTGTTGCAACAAGGAACTCCCACGATAGCCCCAAAAGGAGGGTTGTCAATCAGATCAAAAATTATTTTTTCTGTATGTCCATTATCACAGGTCATGAGAAGCTCAGGGGTATGGTAAGTCACTAATCCCGAGGATAGAGCTGATCCATCAACAGCTCTAACTTTTTCGGGTTGAGATTTTCTAATGAAATCAATACCACAAGACTTGGCTAAGGCTATGTCAAGGAAAATGCCAGTGGCTCCAGAATCTCTCATGACAGATAAGGATTTTCTATGTTGCGGGGATAATATAAGTACTACAGAAATGGTCAAATGTCTAGATATTAGGGAGAAAGTGTTGGCCAGAAAGGGTGAGACCTGAGTAAAGGGAGGACTTGGAAGTACGGTCTCAGGACCTTCCAAGTCTATTAGTTTTCCGAGTGTATTACAGAGAGTGTTTGACTCAATGCCATCTAGTGATCACTGCCATCACTCTACGACATGAGTTAACAGCTGCTCGAGTCAGGATGGGGTCGGCGGGGGGGCTCCTCCTCCCCTCGCTACGGGAGAGACAATCCCTGTCAACCTGCTCCCCTGATAACACAGAGCTTCACGTGCAAGACAAATGATATGTATGGGATGACGAGATCTCTGTAGCCGCGCCCCTCGCCTCGCACCCTCCCCACGCCACATTGTGCTCAAGTGGCTCTTCCTTAATCAACAAGTGTGAAATTCTGTCCGTCGCCTGATTGTAAATCAGCACAGTCCATGAGGCGGTCTCCTGCTGCGCGGAGGTACTCCAGAACGAAACTCTTTCTTTTATGAGGAAATGTCACTAAAGAAAACACCTCTCACCAGCGCTGGCTTGTCCCCTTCCCCTACATACCAACATTTTAGAACGTAGGAGGTTTTTTTTATATAGAAATAGGGGGAATGCATTTTCTCCATTAACACCTATAGAAGCAGAGGCCATTTTATGAGGGAGACAGCTAAAAATACATAAAGCAATTTTTGGCTTGAAAAATCGTGAGTCTCCCCCCTGAATCAGGTCAGTTTGTGTGCATGCCTTACTTTGGAAGTAATCGCGATTATTAAAAACAATCTACGACATGAACCCTTCCCCACAGTGCCAGCGCCTCACTTTCAACAGAAGATATGTCTTTTATAGTACTACTGGAAGGGCATTTCGGCGCATGCTCGAAGAGTGCCGCCTTGCGAAATAATTCTTGTAACAAATAACGTTAGACGGACATTAAATTATAAAAAGTTTTATATCATCATTTCTTTTTTTTTTTACACAAGGCCTTTAAATAACAGATGTTATTTTACTATTACTCACTTTATAGTGCTCAAAATGAACTCATAAGGATGGAAAGACGAGTCTGTATTTCGGTGATTGAAATTCGTGCCCCTCAAGTTCACCGCATTTGTCAGCAGGGAGTGATCGCCTCTTTGCGCCATCCCGCCGTATTATTTGCATTACTTGACTCCGCGAAGAACTAGTTTATTTTATGAGAACATTCCCTTGACAGGAATATCTCTCCGCAGCTCCCGAGGGTCTGTCTCTACAAAATGTGTTTATTTTATAAGAATTCCATAATAAGATTACCATGGCACCAGATGAGGTAAGAAGCTTGCCCTTTCTCCTCCACACAGTAGTCCGTGTTATGACATCCTTTTTGAGGGCCGTCTCTTGACAGTATTTGCTCTGAAACCTGACCTAATCGACTAGTTTCCCCCTTACTCTGAGCTCATTCTTCCTCATTCAAGTAATTACAACCCATGAAAACCAGCCCCCCAGGTTGGCACATGCTGCCATATTTCCACATCTAACTAAACATTGAGCATCTCCCGCGGGCCCCATTAGGCCCTTTTCAGGATGGTACCAGGAGACATCCTGCTTTGTTCCCACGCAGTTAAGTCGTTCAACTGAGGTCCATCATAATGACTGGGGAAAAGGAGAATGCAGCAATGGGGTTACCAGTAAGTAATTTAAACACTACTTTTTGTCTACTTCCTAGTGATAGCCTTTACAAGTAAGGAATACCAAAGCTAAACACTGCAACGGGCTGCCAGACACAAATCCAGACAACACAGCACCACACAGACATCACACTGATGCAGCACCCACGCGGAACAATTATTTTATCATTATATCATAGCAACTCCCATATTGCAGATATTTCAGCATGGCAGAGAAGTCATTAGTACATACCTTGCTTGACCACTCTCACTGGAGATAGTACCTGAAACTGCCGACTTCTCACCCTGCAAATCTCCAAAAGACAGATCACTTGATGCTCTGTCCGGTATTGGACATCTCCTGAGTGAAACCTCCCTGAACCCCTCAGGCAAGAGGACCTGATGAACCATGAGTCAAAGCAATGACCGACCACACGCAACAGCTCAAAGTGGGCATGCAGTGGTGTCACTAGGGTGAGGCAGATGTGGCTCTTACCACATCTCTATTTGTCCTGGTACCTCTTGGGCCGACCCACCACCGAAGCTGTGTATTTGTCCATCTACCTTTCACTGCAAAGAAGGTTTTATTTGACGGAATAGACAAGCCTAAATGTTTGCTTTAAATGTTTCAAACTATGTGTGTGTTTATTTGTGTATCTCTCGCTCTCTCTATAGATAGATAGATAAAGCTATATGCACATATTAGTAAGTCATCTATCTATCTATCTATCTATCTATCTATCTATCTATCTATCTATCTATCTATCTATCTATCTATCTATCTATCTATCTATCTATCTATCTATCTATCTATCTATCTATCTATCTATCTATCTATCTATCTATCTATCTATCTACTAATGTCTGTGTGTCTACATATCTAGTTCCCTATCTCTCTTTCTCTCTCTCTGTATCTCTCTCTCTCCATGTATATATACATATACACATGTCCGCGCACGCACACACACTTTACAATTGCACTTTACTGGTGGCCCACCAGTATTATATGTGGCCCACCAGTTTTATCTGTGGCCCAGTGTATGTCTTCCCCCCCACTCCCCACTTGAAATCACTTATAGAGATGCCACTGAAGGCACGCCTACTGGAGTGTGTAGGAGGAGCTACATTTTTAAATAGGTAAATATGGTAAAGGAGTGGCTGTTCAGAGGAGGGTTAATCACCTCACTTCTAATGACTCGAATGAGGAAGATGTAATGATATTATATATATATATTACCTACTGGCGGTCGCCAGTAGGTAGTTATAGTTAGGACCTATTGTCCATAGGAAATCTGCAACATTCTATTTGGAATAACTTTGGTGCCCTTTGACGAATCTTCGCGAACTTTTCAAAACTTTTTGCCAACTCCGGTCCGCTCCTATCCTGAAAGTCTCGGGATGATTCGTGTAGCAGGGGCTGTGAAAAAAGGGGGGTCCCAAAACGTGTTTTCCCCATGCAACATCCCATAGGACCTTTAGCCGCAGCTGCAGCCCGAGCTGCTGAACGGAATTACACCAAATTTGGCAAAGAGGTAGTCCTCAGTTCAGACTCATGCCTTTTGCTTAAATGGTGTAAATCCGTTCAGTAGTTCCTGAGAAAATGACATTTAAAAGTACATATATATCTATGCCCTCGGAGGATCCGCGTACCGTATGCGCACCCAGCGCGCACCCTGCCGTGCACGAGCTGCTTTCTAATTGGCTGTCAACACTCCAAATCAGGAAGTGTTGGCAGCCATCTTGTGCCTCGGTAGAACCGAGGCACAAGACACCCCCCCAAAAAACTCACAAAACGCGAAAAGGGGGCAGGGTTGAAACATCCTGACCCCCTAGGCCTACTCAGGGGGTCCCACAAGGACCCCCGAGGCCCAAAAAAAAATGTAAAAAAAAAAAAAATACGGGAGGAGGCACGCTGGATGCGCACATCCTGCCGATAAAAAAATAAATATTAAGCACGGGCTTGTTTGGTATTTAGCCCCCGGGGGGGCCAAATCCCGGGGACAATGGTGATTTTGCCCCCCCTCAGCCCCGGGGACTGCCACCACGAGGTTTTTTAAATTATGTACGGGGGCTCTCAGGCCACCCCAGCCCCGGCGACCGCCACCCCCCGGGGCTTATTAAAATTGGGCGGAGGGGCTCTGAGGCCCCCCAGCCCTGGGGACCATCACCCCCCGGGGCTTCTTACAAATGTGGGAGGGGAGCCTTGTACACCCAGGACCGGCTCATGCAGTGTCCCGGGGTGTCCACCCCCGGGACACTGCCATTTGCAATGACAGCGCGGGAGCCTCGCGACTCCCACCCTGTCATTGCAAACTGCTTTGCTATTTGGAAGAGAGAGCAGGAAACCTGCTCCCTCTTCCAAATAGCAAAGCAGATTGCTTTTCCACATGGAGAGCAGCATGTTAGCTGCTCCCTATGAGGAAAAGCAATGCCGGCTCCTGCAGGATGCGGGGAGCCGGCTGGAACCGTGGGGGGATTGGGGATCCCCCCACGGTCCCCAACGGAGTGGGCCAGCCCTGGGGGATGGGGCCCCGGGGCCATAAGTGGCCACAGGAAGGGGGCAAGGCAACCCCCCTCCAAATAAAAAAATAAATAAAAAAAGGCCCATGCCCCGGGGGATGGGGTCCCCGGGGCAGATTATGGCCTCGGGAGGGGGGCCACATGGCCCCCGTCCCCAAAATGAAATTTCTTTTTTTTTTATAAATAAAAAATGGCCAGCCCCGGGGGATGGGGTCCCCGGGGCCATAAGTGGCCACAGGAAGGGGGCAAGGCAACCCCCCTCCAAATAAAAAAATAAATAAAAATAGGCCCATGCCCCGGGGGATTGGGTCCCCGGGGCAGATTATGGCCTCGGGAGGGGGGTCACGCGGCCCCGTCCCAATTTTTTTGTTTTAAAAAAAAAATTAGGGGGCAGGCCCTGGGGGATGGGGTCCCCAGGGCACAAAAATTAGAAAAAGAAGGGGGGCGGGCTACTCAGCCCCCCTTCTTAAAAAAAAAAAAAACGGGTTCGCGGACGGAGGCCATGCCCCCTCCTTGCACCACTCTGCAAACGTACCCCCTGGCACGTTTGCAGAGGGGGAGCAAATCCCCCTTGAATACTGGGGGTCCCTAGGGGCCAACTAGCCCACCAGGTACCTCCAGTATGCGCCAGGGAGCTGCATTGCAGAGAGGTGTTCTGAGGTCATGCCCCTTTTTACACCTCCCTGCAACGCAGCTCTGTGGCGCTTACTGGAGGTACCTAGTGGACTAGTTTGACCCTAGGGATCCTTAGGATTGAAGGGGACTTAATCTCTCAATTAGAACGGTGACAGGGCGCGTTTACACAGTGGTGAAGCGAGGGGACGGGGCCTTACGTGATGTGTGCAAACACGCCCTGTGGCGCGTTTTAAGTTAGGGAAAAATCCACTTCAAACCTAAGGGACCATGGGGCCAAGTAGCCCACCAGGTGCTTCCAGGAAGCGCCACTGTGCTGCGTTGCTGAGAGGTGGTGCAGGCCGTGCAACATCTCTCTGCTATGCAGCTCTGTGGTGCTTACTGGATGTACTACAAATTCCGATTTACTCACCTGTTATCAGGAGAGACCTCAGTGCTGCATCTTTGAGCCCAGTATTGATCCTGAAAAGTAATTCTAACCATACTTACCAGTAACTTGAATTTCCTTCCATAGGCTAACAGTGACTGGTTTCACTTGGAGATTCTTCCAAGTGTGGAGTTTTGGAACTTTAAAATTTTCACCTAAAATCATCCGAAGAACGAATTCCAATTTACTCACCTGTTATCAGGAGAGAACCCAATACTGCATCTTTTAGCCCAACACTGACCCTGAAAAGTAATTTTAACCGTACTTACCAGTAACTTGTATTTCCTTCCATAGGAATTCATTGTGTGGTTTTCACCAGAAAAGTTTCTAAGTGTTGATTTTCACAAACTACAAATATTCCTTAAAAATCGCCTGTATGACTTAAACGCATTATTTCAACTGTTTACAGGAGAAGCACCAGTGCTGGATCCAGGATCCACCACTGATAAGAAAAAGTAACAATAACACTACTTAACATAAGTGAATTTCCTCCCAAAGAATAACATTGGTGATTCGATGTGAAAAAGTTTCTAAGTGTCAACTTTTAAAATACAATAATATTCCTTAAAAATCACTACTGAAACCAAAACGCTTTTACTCTACTGTTTACAGGAGATGTCCCATGACTGAATCTAGGATCCAGTCTAGGATCCAGTCCTGTGGTTAGAAAAGTAATCCATAAAGTAACTATTTGCATTTAAATAGAAATTCCCATTGAGCTCAATGTTGCATTGTGTTTGAAATTGTGTTGCCCATTGCAACAACTGTAACTACTGTACTTAAAAGTCTATTGCCTATTTGCAAAGTATTTATCGTTGTGAGAAAGTATATTTTGTAATGTAATGTATATTGTAATTATAATGTAATTTACAAAATAAAATATCTAAAAATAAAGTTTAAAATAAATGTAGGAAATCAGTATAAAAAAAATCAATATAACAGTTAATACATTTAAAAATTGTCATTTACAAAACCTTTGAAATTCACTGAAAAAACCATAGGTTTCAGGCACGTTATATTTAGGAATTAGCATTTAAAAAACCTTAGAAATTCACTGAAAAAACCATAGGTTTCAGGGGTGTTATAGTTAGCTGGACATTTCACTTCTACAAAACCATTGAATTTCCCCCGTTATAGTTAGTTCAGCTAACTATAACTCACTCATGACATCACTGATGACATCTCAAATGACATCATCCTTGTGATAGAGTGGCAGACCTTCTCTCACTATAATAGAACCTTTGATACACACACTCAAAAATAGAAACTAACATTTTCAAATGAATGGACATAGCAATACCACTTACAACACACCAATTCAGTAATTCCAAGATCTACACACATATCCACTCATTCACCAACAGTCCTATACAGTCACTCATGCATGTACTCACTCATCATATGTACTTATACACCTATACATCCTGTTACACAGTGACACTCATCCATAGAGATACTCAGACACATAGTCACACATGTAAACAAAGTATCAAACATCCATTAAATTGCATTTATACAGTTATACACACACCACCACACTTACTGCTACAGAAACTTACACATACTTACTCGCTTAAGCAATCACTTATAGAAACACAGACTAATTTATACAGGAACGCTTCCAATCTCTCACTCTCACATATACTCACTTATATACACCAATACTCACAGATACTAGTTTAAAACATATGTAGTTACTCATAAAGACACTATTGAGACAGTTATTCGCTCACTAACACACCCATACACACACTCATCCACCCATACAGTGCTGCACACATGCTGTCTTCAACACATCCAAACAGGGAGTCACTCATTCATGCATCTATGCACTATGTAATACCCCCCACCGAACCATACAGGCACTCAGACACTCATACGGATACTCAAAAAAACAACTAATAACCTAGATAGACACTTATGTAGCTACTCACCAACCCATGCAGCCACTTATACACAAAGTGAGAGACTGATACAGATATTTACATATTTAAAGATTACTTACTAACCCATGTATTCACTAAGATACACTTAATCAGTCAGTTATAGAATCAATTTTCCCCCTAAAAATTCATCCATTTAAACACTTATATACCCATTTATTCTTCCATCGATCTTGAGATATACATATATAAAACATATTTGATTTTCAGAAAAACACAAATTCACTGGATGATGTCATCAGTGATGTCATTTGAGATGTCATCAGTGATGTCATGAGTGATGTCACAGACCATATCATGAGTGATGTAATATGTGACGTCATCAGCAGTGCATTGCGGGCGTGCGAGTTATCGTTAGCTAAACTAACTATAACGGGGGAATTTCAATGGTTTTGTACAAGTGAAATGTCCAACTAACTATAACACCCCTAAAACCTATGGTTTTTTCAGTGAATCAGTGAATATATATATATATATATATATATATATATATATATATATATATATATATATATATATATATTATCTACTGGCGGTCGCCAGTAGATAGTTATAGTTAGGACCGTGTTTCCATAGGAAATCCGCAACATTCTATTTGGAATAACTTTGGCGCCGGTAGACGAATCCTCGCAAAATTTTCAAAATAGGTGGGGCGCTCCGCTCCGCTCCTACCCTGAAAGTCTCAGGGTGATTCTTCAAGCGGGGGCTGAGAAGAAAGGGGGGTCCCAAAACGCGTTTTCCCCATGCTATTTTCCATAGGGACCTTTAGTCCAAGGTACAGCCCGAACGGCTGAACAGAATTACTTGAAATTTGGCAGAGAGGTAGTCCTCAGCTCAGGGATGTGCCTTTTGCAGGTCTGGTGTCAATCTGTTCAGTAGTTCCTGAGAAAATCAAAAGTAAAATCATATATATATGTGGGCGGATCCTAACCACACATCTCATCCTGAGATCTGATTGGCTGTCAGCACTTCATCCAAGAAGTGTTGGCAGCCATCTTGGGACCAATATACAATATAGCACCTCATTAAAAAGCATTGCAGTTAATAGAGGGTTTTAAGACTTTAGTTACATTATAAATCATTTGTTGATGGTACCATACTCATTTTAGGAATTGTGGTATGTTCTAAGGGGATTTCACCATGTGAAAAAGCCTTCTTCTGGGATCTCATGATTGAGAGAAAAATATTTTCTCATGCTTTTCCCACAGAGGTTTGAAAGGTGATCTATAAGCTAAACTGAGAGCTTATTTTCTGTAAATTCATATTATCTTTCTCAGTCATGTGAGAATGAAGTCTGACATTCTCAGTAAAACATGTACATCCAACAAGGACAGAGACTGTCAGTTGATTCCTTTGTGTTCTACTGCAGCTTCCCAGAGTGTTCCAAAGAACAACTAGAGCGCTAACAGTCCTACTTATGATAAACGTATGGCACACCTGAAGCCATCTTGCTTGGATTAAAGTGGTAACTCTTAAAACATTTAATTTAAAAAGGAACAAAATGAGGGGCTTCATTTTCCCATAAAAAGTATGATTAGTGCTGCAGAAATAAAAATGAGGGCACATTTTGAGTGACTTCTCAAATCCTCTTCTATTTCATTAAAAAATTCTGACATGCAGACTGAAACATGCACTTTCAATACCAGCAGCAGTTTTCCCTGGTGAGCAGTAGCTTTACTACAGTGATCTAATGAGCAAAAAGAGTGCTAACATTCTGAATTTATGGCAAATGTGTAACACATCTGAATGCCTTCTTGATGGAATCAAAGTAAAAAACTGAAAGTATTTCCTACTGAGGAGACTGCAGTAAATGAGGAAATTAGGAAACTTCATAACAAATAAGTCTCCCAAGATGGCCACCAGAGACAAAAGAGCCCAAATGTAGCCCAAATATGACTCAGATGTAGCCCAAGTATAGCCCAATGACAGAATGTCCCAGAGTGTTCTTAAAAACAACTAGAGCGCTTACTGTCTTCATTATGACAAAAGTATGGCACACCTGAAGCCATATTGATTGGAATAAACTGGTAACACTTAAAACATTTAATTTAAAAAGGAACACAATGAGGGGGTTCATTTTGCCATATAAATTATGATTAATGCTGAAGAAAGAAAATGAGGGCACATTTTGAGTGACTTCTCAAATCCTCTTCTATTTCATTAAAAAATTCTGACATGCAGACTGATACATGCACTTTTAATACCAGGAGCAGACTTCCATGGTGAACAGTAGTTTTACTACAGTGATCTAATGAGCAACTAGAGTGCTAACATTCAGAATTTATGGCAAATGTGTGACATATCTGAATACCTTCATGATGGAATCAAAGTAAAAAACTGAAAGCATTTCCTACTGAGGAGACTGCAGTACATGAGGAAATTAGGAAACTTCATAACAAATAAATCTCCCAAGATGGCCACCGGAGACAAAAGAGCCCAAATGTAGCCCAAAATCACCCAGATGTAGCCCAAATATAGCCCAATGACAGAAGTGTGCAAAACACTTATTATTTTGTGTTTTTGCAGTGTTATATAGTGCAGACTTGTCAGGTATTGGAGTGCTTTACATGAGCATTGGTTACATCACACAAGAACAAATTCATTTTGGTTGTAGACATGGGGAGACTAAGTGATTTGAACAAAATCACAGAATGTTGAGCTGAAGCAGAAACTCCAACCTGGTTCCCCAGTTGCAAAGTCTGCAGTTCTGGAAGTAACACCACATCCTCTCCCCTAAGTGCAACATTTAATCAAGTGATCAACTGGATAAAAAAACATAAAGATAACAAATAATTTAAAAGTGCTTTGTTGCTATTTGAAAACTCAGAAAATATGTCCTTATTTTAGTCTTTTAGAGCACTAACCATAATTTTGATGCCAATAAGACCCTCTCATATATGTAATTTCTAAAGGAAATGCTCTAGGTATTACAGTTTTGATTACATCAAGATGACGTCAGGCGTTCCACACTTTTGTAATAAATATAGAATGTTAGCAATCTAGTTGTTCATTAGGATACTGTTGAGAGGCAGAGGCCAGGGGCACGGACTCTGAAAATTGAAGGCAGGTAGGAGGGTGCAAAGGCAACAATTTAACCACACTGAGCAGGCAGGAAGGGCCGTGGCAGCACAACAGACTATGGAGGGCAGTGGAAAGGGGGGCAGGGGCAACAAACCAACAATACAGGACTTGCAAGAGAGGCTGTGGCAATGTAATAGACCATTGTGGGCAGAAGGAAGAGGCAATGGTAGTACAACCATACATGCCAACAGACCCGATTCAGCCAGGAAACATCCAATGTTTTTAAGCTCAAATGGGCTTTATTTGATCTGTCTCCTGTCTACAATCTCCTCTTTTTCAATGTAACTCAAAGTGGAAAATCAATACCCCAGTTTTTTTTCAAAATCTCCCTCTTACCAAGTTCAAAATGTTCGCAAGTATGGTACATTGGATCATGGAAGGAAATGGGGTAGGGACATGGACTTGGATAACAGAGGACAGGAGGGACATGGAGAGGTGCACCAAACTGACCCTGCAGGGCAGGCATCAGGGTTTGCAGCAGCACAATACACCACACAGGGCATGCGGGACAGGAGTGCAGCACCACAATCCATAGAAAGCAAGAGGGAGGGGACAGGACCATGCACATGGACAACAGAGAACAGAGGGGCAAGAGGCAATGGTAGCTAGCTGACCATAATGGACAGACAGGAGAGAAAGCTGCAGCATAACAGACCATAAAGGGCAAGAGGGACGGATCAGGGGCATTACAATGGAACAGACAAGCCAGGAGGGAGGGAGTAGGGGTCTGCACGTGTAAACAGAGGGCTGGGGGAAAGGGAGCAGGGCAGAAGCAGCAAGATAGCCATGGAGGTCAGGCAGGATGGGCACTAGAAGCAAGACACACCATGAAGAGCAACAGTGAGACTGTGATGGCATACACACAGACCATGGAGGGAAGGTGGGAGGGGGTCAGGGGCAGCTAACTGACCACACAGGGAAGGTGGGAGGGGCCATGGCAGCACAGAAGACCATGCATGGCAAGTGGGAGGGTTAGTGGCAGCACAATGGCTATGATGGGCAAGAAGGAGGGTGCAGGGGCATGCACAAAGGACAATGGAGGATAGAAGGGAGGGTCAGGACCTGTGCACAGACAAGAAAGTTCAGGGGAAGGGGCCTCACAACAGACCGCACGGGGCAGACAGGAGGAGCAGTTGCAGCACAACAGACCAGGGAGGGCAGAAGGGTATGGCAGTACAATGGACCATGTAGGACAGGAGGAAGAGGATAGGGGCATGGCATGTGGACAGGAAGGGTGGAGGTGGCAGGGACAGGTTACAGTCATCTGACAATGCTAGGCAGGTGGGAGGGGAGTGGCAGCTCAACAGAACACTCAGAGTAGATAGGAGTGGCAGGTCCATGGAACATGGTGGGCAAAAAGGATGGAGCAGGGGCATGCACAAAGACATCGAAGGGCAGGGGGAAGGAGAATAGGGGCAGCAAGCTAAGCACAGAGTTTAAGCAGGAGGTCAATGATGGGGCATAGAATTGGGCAATGGAGGGCAGGAGGAGTGGACTGGTACATCATACTAAATTGAGGGCAGTGGCAGCACATCAGACCAGGCATGACAGGAGGGAGGAGGCTAGTCCATAGATTCACACAACAGAGGATAGGGAGGAGGGGGATGGGGCAGCAAGCTAACTGTTCAGAGAAGGCGGGTATTAGGAACTTTATTGTTTTTAAAACGTGTGTCTGTGCGAACTACTTAAAATATGAACAAGTATGCAGCATAATCTCACTTTTATTCAGGAAGAAGAGGACGTTTGTGACTGTGACTCCGGGCTCACTTGGCAGAAACACCCCCTGACCCTCCACCCCCTATTGCAAAATGTAATGCCCGTGAAAAGGTTAGGTGAACACAGTGTTATATAGAACATAGTCCTGAGAGCACGATTGAAAATGAAGACTAGATATAGTGTATGGTATAAACTATGCACCAAAAAGTGTGATATAAGATGAACCGGGCGTGAAATATAATATGCAATACATTGTGCGCAATGACAGATTCATTGGAGAGCGCGAGATAGCACAGGCACTAGCACGTGCTATGTGATATGCGCCTTGGAGTGTAATATGCACAGGGCAGTGTTGTGTAACCTAACTAGTCTCTAAAGTTGTAATATAAAATATGTGCTGGGCAGTGTAACGTTGCACATGCACTGTGACAAAGATATGGATCCCAGATTGTAATATGTACGGCATAGCACTGTGCGTTATAACATAGGCATCGAGGAAGGCACGTTAGATGGGGCAATATAACCCGTGCGAAGACAAGTGTGGCATGACATATTCACGGGTGGTGTTACAGTGCACATGGGCTAGAGAGTGTCATAGCATATGCAATAGCTAGTGGAATACAACAAAGAGGTGTGTGGCACTCAGCAGGCAATGGTGGGTGTAACACAGCATTGGGCTCTGCCAGGAGCGCACTGTGACTCTCAAGTGATGTTCGTCCGCTTTCTAGAGAGTACAATAAAAAGTATTACACATCCGGCAGTGGATGTGTGTTTTATTAACCGTGAGGGGGGTTTCTTGCATAGTTTTGGTCAAATTTTTGTCGAATCCCCTTTGAATGGCCTGGTGTGCATGTGTATTAAATGTGCCCGTCAATAGCTACCCATGTTTGTATAAATAAAAGACAAGGGTGTCTACCGGGATTAGGCACGGTAGGGCATCAGACATTTCAGAGCTTCACTAGTGGTGTAAATACATTCCACGTGGATTCATTGTATGCATAGTCGCCTTTTAATGAATATCACGCAAATCGTCATGGTGATAGGTACGTACGGTTTGTCCAGCATGTCCTAGGTGTGTCTATAAATATATATTTTTTAAAAATAGTAAAAAACAGAGGCCGGCCCTGGGGATTGGGGTCAAAAAATATAATTAGGAGACCAGCCCTTTGGGATGGGGTCATCAGGGCCAATAAATTAGAATAAGAAGGGGAACCACACAGCCCCCCTTCTTAAAAAATTAAAATAAATAAAAGACTGGCATCGTACCAGAGGCCACGCCCCCTCCTTGCAGCACTCTGCAAACGCGCCCCCTGGCGAGTTGTAAGTTGGGGAATTAATTCCTCTTCAATACTGAGGGTCCCTGAGGGCCAACTAGCTCAACAGGCATCTCCAGTATGCGCCAGGGAGCTGCGCTGCAGACAGGTGTTCTGAGGCCAAGCCCCTTTTTACACCTCTCTGCAACGCAGCTCTGTGGCGCTTACTGGAGGTACCCAGTGCTCTAGTTTGACCCTAGGGACCCTTAGGATTCAAGGGGACTTAATCTCTCAACTTAGAACAGCCACAGGGCGCGTTTACACAGTGGTGAAGGGAGGGGACGGGGCCTGAGGTGACGTGTGCAAACACGCACTATGGCACGTTTTAAATTGGGGATATAATTTCCCTTCAATACTGAGGGCCCCTGGGGGCTAACTAGCCCACCAAGTGCTTCCAGTAAGCGCCACTGAGCTGCATTGCAGAGAGGTGGTCCAGGCCGTGCCACTTTTTACACCTCTCTGCAACGCAGCTCTGTGGCACTTACTGGAGGTACCTAGTGGGCTAGTTGCACCCTAGGGACCCTCAGGATTCAAATGAACTTAATCTCCCAACTAAAAACGGACACAGGGCGTGTTTACACAGTGGTGAAGGGAGGGGACGGGGCCTGAGGTAACGTGTGCAAAAACGCCCTGTGGCCTGTTTTAAGAGGTAGTTTTAATCCCCCTGCCCTATTATATACTAGGGGCATACAGAGGAGGTCATGATAATCACAGGGAGACCCCAACGCATAATGTTCCCTAGTGTATGTAGGTGTTTTCACTGTATTCTAAGTGTCTTTTAACATAGCACTGGCTCTAGGACTGGTTAGTCAGACTCAGTTACCACCAGTATCCGTCTGAAAAAGTTGAGGGTACAGGATGATTTTGCAACAAGGCTTCTTTCTGCTCTTCTTTTTGTTCTTTCTGCACGTTATCCTTCTTCCTGCACTTTTCTTCATCTTTGAGGACTTCTCTTGCTTCTTTCTGCACTTCTTTTTTTTCTTTCTGTGCATTTTTTCTTTTTTCTTCACATGTCCTATCTCTGTAGGCATAGTTAGAAATTAGCATTTAAAAAACCTTTGAAATTCACAGAAAAAACCATAGGTTTCAGGCACATTATAGTTAGGAATTAGCATTGAAAAAAACTCAGAAATTCACTGAAAAAACCATAGGTTTCAGGGGTGTTATAGTTATCTGGACTTTTCACTTGTACAAAACCATTGAAATTCCCCCGTTATAGTTAGTTCAGCTAACTATAACTCGCGCGCCCGCAATGCACTGCTGATGACGTCACATATTACATCACTCATGACATGGTCAGTGACATCACTCATGACATCACTGATGACATCTCAAATGACATCACTGATGACATCACTGATGACATCATCCTTGTGATAGAGTGGCAGACCTCCTCTCACCCTAATACAACCTTTGATACACACATTCAAAAATAGAGACTAAAATTTTCAAAACAATGGACATACCAATACCAGTTACAACAACCTCTTCAGTAATTCTAATATCCACATACACATCCACTCATTCACCAACAGTCCTATACAGTCACTCATACATCTACTCACTCATCATATGTACTCATACACCTATACATCCTGTTACACAATGCCACTCATCCATAGAGTTACTCACACACATAGTCACTCATGCTAATAAAGAATCAAACATACATTTACTTGCATCTACAGTTATACACACACCACCACACTTACTTCTACAGAAACTTACACATACTTAGTCTTTTAAACAATCACTTATAGAAACACATACTTATTCATACAGGAACTCTTTCAATCTCTCACTCTCACATATATCATTTATATACATCAATAGTCACATATACTAGTTTAAAACATATGTAGTTACTCATAAAGACACTATTGAGACAGTCATTCACTCACTAACACACCCATACACACACTCATCCACCTATACAGTCCTGCACACATGCTGTCTTCAACACATACAAACAGTGAGTCACTCATTCATGCACCTATGCACTACGTAATACCCCCCACCGAACCATGCAGACACTCAGACTGATACTCAAAAAACCAACTAATAACCTATATAGACACCCATGTAGCTACTCAGCAACCCATGCAGCCACTTATACACAAAGTGAGAGACTGATACAGATATTTACATATTTAAACATTACTCACTAAGCCATGTATTCACTATGATACACTTAATCAGTCAGTTACACAATCAATTTTTCAAAAACAAATCATCCATTTAGACACTTATATACCCATTTATTCTTCCATCGACCTTGAGATATACATACATAAAACATATTTAATTTTCAGAAAAACACACATTCACTGGATGATGTCATCAGTGATGTCATCAGTGATGTCATTTGAGATGTAATCAGTGATGTCATGAGTGATGTCACTGACCATGTCATGAGTGATGTAATATGTGACGTCATCAGCAGTGCATTACGGGCGCGCGAGTTATAGTTAGCTGAACTAACTATAATGGGGGAATTTCAATGGTTTTGTACAAGTGAAAAGTCCAGCTAACTATAACACCCCTGAAACCTATGGTTTTTTCAGTGAATTTCTGAGGTTTTTTAAATGCTAATTCCTAACTATAACGTGCCTGAAACCTGTGGTTTTTTCTGTGAATATATATATATATATATATATCGCAAGCTCAACCCGAAGGTGTCGGAGCACTTTAGATTAAGTGATTTGTCCAGAATCACAGGATATTGCGCTGATGCAAATAATCAATCCCAGTTTCAAAGTTGGCAACTCTGAGTGTAACACCACATCCTCTCCCCATGTTTATTCTAAAAGGCTGTTGGGCAGGGATGGCACCAACACCAATGTCAATGCCTCATCTCTGATTTCCTCATCGTAGGGCCAAGACTCTGCTCCAAGTATCTAGCAGCTGGTCAGAGAGAGAGTTTAAGGGTGATTGTCTCCTTTCCAACTTTACTAACAGTGCCATCATTGTATTTGCTTAGTGTTTTCAATTGCCACTCTTTCTTTAACGGATTCTCACATCAGTGAATTCTATTTTTTTCCTTAACAACTGGTCTAAAATTTGCAAATTTCACTCCCTCAGGTCATGGGCCTTCGGATAACTCCTTATACCTCTTTAGAAAAGTCACACAAAAAATGACATCAATCCTTCCTGAGCCCGCTGTCTCAGTCCTGAAGCTGACATCATAAACAAGCATTGGCATAGCCAATAGGTCTCACCTTTGGGACCTTATAAGTGTTTAGCCATGCAACAGTTGATGTTGTTGCACTAAGGATATTGTGCTGGATAACTAATCGCTTATAAGGTCCCAAAGGCGAGACCTATTGGCTGTGCCAATGCTTGTTTGTTCCGTTTCATTTGGAATTATATTATTATTTATTTGGAGGTATTGAGGTAGTTTAATAGTTCCACAAGGAGTTTTGTGCAGGTCATCTCCTGTTATGGGGCTACATTGATATTCCTGGTTTATTTGAGTCACAGACGTAGGTTCCCCTGCAAAGATTGTGTTTTTAATTTTAACTGATACTTAAATTGGAAGTGGCGTCCCCAATGACAGTAATTGTTGAGCAACTCCCAGCAATAATTCTGGTGAAATTAAGTCCTCATGTTGCAAAAGTGAGGTTAAGGGTACAGTTAGCATCTCCATCTCTAGGTCAGTTATTTCCCCCCATTGATTAGCTGATTCTTCCTTTGGTTTGGGTGTTTGACCTCTTCGTTGTGATCAGGTGATCTTAATCCTTGATTTAGACATGTTATTCTTGCCTCACTCACTGGTTTAATTGGAGTTTGTAATTTACATTACTCTGTTTATATAGTTAACATGGATCCAATTGGATCTTTCATAAAGTTGAACTTATTTGTCTTCATTGGTTTCCCAAATATACGTACCATAGGAGATATTAGGGGTTGATTTTTCCCTGCTAATTTTAATTTAATTTAAAGTTGTTGAGGATTTGAGTCTTTTTCCCCTCTTAATGGGGGGGAAGGTGGTCTCTTCTTGCCTGATTGCATAATTCCTCCAACCTCTTACAGGGTACCAAAACTCTTTACAAATACCTTAGGGCCTGGCAGAGTTTAAAGGGAAGCCTGCACGTCAATGGGCTCTTTTGCTTGACCTCACAACTCCCTGCCATAAGCCAGGATCCGTCTGCAGGTGTCCCTGTAGAAGGACTGTAGCTGGTCTAATTTTTGTGTTAATGGCTGTAACTATAAATTATGCACAGTCAGTACGGTATGCCTTTGTGTTGCACTGCACCGAACCCACGCCGATGCGATACGCTGACCGGACAAGAGGGCTCACCAGATGAGACAGCAGGCTGCACCTGGACCTAGTCTCACCTGGGCTCTTGCTCTGTGGCCTCCAACTATCGGCAACCGCACTAGTCCTTGCTCCCTATGATTCCCCGCAGATCAACCCCAAGTGTCTGTCCCAGGCTCCAAACCGAAATCTAACCAAGCAAGGATGAAGGCAATATAACTAAAGCAGCAGCGGTAAATGGCAAGCAGATGAAACAAGAAAAACAAGTTCCTGACCGCCGCTCGTTTGCTCGGTTTTCTCCTTTAGGTCCACTGTAGGTCCGCCTCCTCCTCCCTGGGCACTGAGAGCTAAGCTTGTTTGGCACCGGGCGGTGCAATGCGGAATCAACGTCTTTTAATAGCGGCGGCAGTGAGGGAGAACAGGCAACATGGCAACGGTAACACTGAGAGGATTTATTTTTTTTAAACTCCAAGGAGCTATGGTCCACCTCTGCCTCTCCCGCAGTGCTCTTGCTAAGTCATTCAATTGCTGGCTCGTCACCCAGAACTGGAAACCTCAAGACACGGTACCTGCTCTAGCGAGGACCCCCTGATAGACTGTGGGTCCTTGGTAGTTCATTTACTCTGTCCCCCTGGGGTCCTTGGGCGCTCTATTACTCCTGCACCCGGTTCTTGGAATAATGCCAGCCCACTGGGATTTTCAAAAGAAGAAGAGCTGGCCCGCAGGGTGGGTTGCAGCGATTTTAGAGAATTCTTTTTTTTTTTTAAAGAGACTGTGGGTGAGCGGTGTACTCCAGACGGCTCCGCAAGCCGCACCCAACTCTAGCCGGGCCTCCTTTGTGGACCGCCTTGGGCTGGCGCTCTGCAACTGCCGACTACAGCAGCCGAGCTCACCACCCTGAGTTTCCTGGCTGAGTGGTATTCCTTTTGATGCCTGTACTGCAACTGTTACCTTCCTTTCCCACAAATTGTAAAGCGCTCTGGTTTCTTTCGGGATCATGTTCGTGTATATCAAACTTTATAAATAAAAAAAATTAGTGGCTTGAAATGGGGGCCTTTTGTGGGGTACCTGACTTTTCAGGGGCTCTCAGGGGGTGCTCAGGAGATGCTCGCCACACACACCATCTGCTGTATGCTCTGCTCATCTGCTCGACTGCTCAACTGCATCTCTCTAATTCGATGTAGTCTATTTAAAGGACTTCAAAAGAAAAAGTATGTGGTGCAAAATTACCAGGTGGTGTAGGGGTGCCCTTCCCTGGATTATTCATCATACAGACCATGCAGTATTTCACAAAATGTGTAGCTGTCTTGGGGATGTTATCATTATATTACAGCAAACAAATGATAGACGGAATGTTATCATTATGCCACACAGGGGCTAACAATTTACAAATTCCTTTTGCGCTAATATGAGCTGGACCATTTGCCATAGTAACCATGGGAAGAACATATGCATCTGGCAACATCCATTTCTGTTGCCCCAATATATCAATCCAACACCCTTCCTCCTTCAACTGTGCTGTACTCTCCTGCCATTTTGCCAATTCCTTTATCGTGGCTTCACTTTCTATCTCCTTTACACTCTCATGGGTGTTTTCAAACATAACGACCGCAGGAACCCACCTAGCTGGACCTGCAACAAACATATGTTTCATTTTACTTTGGGCCATTTTGTTAACTACCTGATCTGCAAAAGCATTTCCTCTACCCACATCATCAATGACCTTTCTATGGGCGCTGTACTTGATTATTGCCAATTTCTTGGGGAGCATTAAAGCAGACAAAAGCCGCAATATAAGGTGCCCATTCTGAATCTTGGTACCATGGAAGGTAAGAAACACTCTATCTGCCCAAAGCCGCCCAAAATTATGCGCGACCCAAAATGCGTACTGGCTGTCAGTATAAATATTGACAACCAACCCTTCACTCAATTCGGAAGCTCGAATAAGGGCAGCAAATTCAGCAGCTTGAGCTGACTGATAGGGGACTCGTGATGTCTCTACCACCATACCACCACCCGCAATGTAGTGATAGCATAAGCTGCAGTGGTGGTGCCATTTGGTCATTTAAAACAAGAATCATCGACTTATAGTTCTTCTTGGGGATCAGATAAGGGAACATCAGTCAGGTCTACATGTCCTTTCGTCTATTCCTCTGTCCGGAAAATACAGTCATGTTTGTCAACTGCATCATTCTCAGAAGGGAGGGGTAGTAACGTGGCTGGATTCAGAGTGGCACATTTCTTGATGGTAATGTCTCTTGATCGTAATGGCAATTCATAGCAAGTAAGACGTGCACTGGTGAGGTGCTGTGTCTTTGTCTTATTCAAAAGTGTATCCACATCATGGGGTACCATAACTGTGAGGTCTCTATCAAGTACCAGTGCAGCCGATTGCCTGATTGAAGTGACCACAGCCTCCACCGCTCCCAGGCAGCTCAGAAGGGCCCAAGCACAGCAGAAAAGTAAGCGCAAGGCCTCTGCTTCACCCCAAACTTCTGTGCTTGACCCTGTTGCAAGGGCCCTTCTAGCTGCCTAAGAGCGGTTGCAGCTGTGGCCACTTCAATCAGGCAATCAGCAATGGGCAGCCAGCCATCTCATGAACATAGAGCACCAATCGTTTGTTAAAATTCGGTGTGACAAGTACCGGAGCCGAGCAAAGCGCAGTTTTTAATTGCTCAAAAGACTGCTGACATTCGGGCATCCAAGGCAGAGGCTCATGCACTGCTTTCGGTGTCAATGCAAGCAAAGGTTTGATTAGTAGCGAGTAATTTGGGATCAACTGGCGACAGTAGGAAATAATACCTATAAAAGCACGTACGTCTTTCTGAGTTTGTGGAATTGCCATTTTAACAATAGTACTGATATGCTCAGAGGTCAACCACCTATCCTCCTTCGACAGTAGGTGACCTAAGTAGGTAACCTCCTGTCGACAATACTGAAATTTGAAAAGAGAGACCTTATTACCATGATGTGCCAAATGCAATAACAGTTTCTCTGTACTGTCTTTGCAACCCTGTTCCGTATCAAAAGCAATTAACAGGGCATCGACATATTGCCCCAATACATTTCCTGGAAAAAGCGATAGTAAACCCAACTGACTTTTCAATGCTTGACCATAAATACTAGGGGGCATATTATCAAGGAGATGCGATAATTATCGCAAATCGCGCTTAGCGTGATTTACTTTATCGCTGGATTACATTGCCGGGTTAGCGATGTATTATCAACGTTTTGCTAACAGGCGATGTAATTCCAGTGATAGAGGCCGATTATCAGGAACAGCGCTAAGGAGAAGCTTGCTGATAGGGGAGTGTGGACCTAACCTGGCAATCCACCTCCCATTATCAGTATGCCTAAGTCAATTTAAAAGCAGGCGTTACATTCCTGCGATAACCGAGGTTAGCGCAGTTATTTTTAATCGCTTCGCGGGTCTGCTGCATGGCTTGTAAATATCGCGAAGCCGCGTTACCGAGGATTCCCATGTTGTTGTGCTCAGGAATGCCTACTTTGCATGTCATTAACTATATTGATTGCTAACATGCAAAGTCTCAAGGAAACATGCTAACGCTTGTTAGCGTGTCCTTGTGAATAGGGTGATAAAAAAATCGCCGCTTTTTCGGCGCTATGTGCTGAAAAAGCGGCGATTTTTCCCTCGATAATATGCCCCCATGACTCTCTGTATAGCCCTGAGGAGCACAACAGAATCTAAAGCTTCTGTTGGCCAGAGTAAATCCAAACAAATACCTACTGTCTGGATGGATAGAAAAACTAAAAAATGCATTTTTCAGATCAATGTCAGAAAAGAACTTTGCAGTAGATGGGATCATTGTTAAAAGCATTGTGTTATCAGGAACCACTGGTAACTGTGGAACTACAATTTTTTTAACCTCTCGCAAATCAATAACAAATTGACAAACATCATCAATAGCATCAGGGGAACCCGACGATGTTCCCTTAAGGACTGGAAAAAATAGGACTATTACAAATGTTGGCAGACGTTTCCTCAACTACTCCCTTTCATATCAAATCTTGAATAATCTGAAGAAGAGCCCGTTTGTATGCCTGCAGTATCTTATACTGATGAATGCACGGTTGAAAAGCATTATCTTTAACTTGTATAGAAACTGGTGGTATATGCAACAGACCCACATCCGTATCACCTATGGCCTATAGGTTGAGCAAATTCAGCCGAAGGGGCACATTCTGAGAGAAACACTGCCTAGTACTCACATCCAGACCCAGAGTAATATAAAAACATGCAGGAAAGCAATAGATAGTAGCATGTAATTTCTTCAGCAGGTCCAAACGCATCACATTTTCACCACAGTTAGATGTTAATAAGAACGGAGATTCCATAGTGAAAGGACCAACAGTCAATGCAAGGGGTCGGGAAATGGGGCTTACAACCGGTACACCTGAAAAACCTACTGAAACATTATTGTGGCCAGACAGAGTTGCCCCGGGGACCATATGTCGAGAAACAGAACTCTTTGTCGCACCCGTTTCCACCCAAAAATTCCTTAGTCGAGCCTTGCAAATCCGCTGTGACATTAGGACCACGCTGATCTACAGGTATCGGAACACGTCCTTTACTCTGTCCCTACCTGTCCTAACTGTAAGACATACCCGTCACATCATCCATGTCATAATAACCATGACAATACTGTCCATCTCTTGGGTCATCATAATAATTATTATCAGAACGGCCCACGGAAGTGGCAGCATCCTGATTTCTGTTGGTCCCACAAACCCCTACCACTAGAACCTTGTCCTCTGGTGGACGCAAACTTCTGTAAAAGCACAGGGCACTGGCTATGCCAATGTCCTTCCTCCTTATAATACGCACACTGATTCTGCCCCAAAGATGTCGGTGAAGGCTGCAGAGTACGTGGCAGCTGTCAAGAAGGACCTCCTTGTCCCCTATTATTTCCCCTAAATGCTTGCGGCAACAACACCTTCGTCTTTAGATCCTTATGTTTCTTATCAGTTTTATCCTTTTCCTCCTGATCTCAGAGTTCATAATATTGGGCCATATTCAAAATAACAGAGGGAGAAGACGTAGACCAAGTACTCTCAGACACCTGCAAACAAGTCATTATTTCAGGAAGAAGGTTAGTAACAACCCTATCAACAAACAATCGAACTCCTACCTCAGTGGACCTATCCTGCCCACTATAATCCAAAAACGGGTCTTCAAACTGAGTAAGGAAATCAGACATGCTCTTATCCTTCTTCTGTCGACAAGCTGTCAATCTGTCCCAGTTTACCTTTCTAGGGGGAATAAGAGTGTGGATGTACGTAATAATACGACCAGGCAAAGCAAGTATCTCGGCGCAGGGTTTATCTCCTGGCTTCCTTTCCTGATCCCATCCTTCAATTACATCCCATGTCCCGCCCATTCTGCAATATGATCTTGAGTATGGACCTGTCTGCAAATATCGAGGGAAACAATAAGACTAAAAAACATTCAATATCAGCAAGAGTCATTTCAGTAGAAGAGGCAGCCTCTGTTAATTCCTTATAATAAGCTATAGGATTTTTTCTATGGTCGCACAAAGTAGCCCTAAGGGCTAAAACCTCACTTCTTTTCCACAGAGTATAAACCCATTGCTCCTGAAAATGGGCCGCTGTGGCCGGTTTAGTGACATTACCGCGCTGGTCCATTAACTCAGGTATTTTTGGATGACATATTGGATGAACCTCACGCATAGGGAACAGAATAATTTTAGTGGCACTCTTATCATGCAATCAAACTCTATAAGAATCTATAGGGGCAATGTTTGCAAGCACCTGACCAGGGACTAAATCAGCTACATAGACACAGCCCTTAATAGCAAATAACACTTGTGGGGCCTCTGTTTCAATATGTATGCGCCAAAGGTTAATCAATGTAGCGAACATATGTTGGAGAACGTGCTGCTGTAGAAATGGCTCAAAGTAACGCATAGCTTGCCAAATGTCCTCAGTGCCATAAACCGGATTACTAGCCCACTTCATAGCCTGTCTTGCTAACACATCCTTCTCATCCTCACCTACTCCAGAGCGTACCAACGGGCCCACTCGCTCGCTAAATTTCACCCAATCCCTGTCCTCAAACCCTCGTACTGGTGTTGCAGCATCCAAAAATATTGGAGGAGGAATCACCATAGCAGGAGAAGCAACAGTGGCAGTAGTTACAGCTGTGGCTAGTGTTTGCACCGGAGGAGACAGGATTTGGAACAGTAGATGGACTAGAGGTCACAGTCATCAAAGATGGGGGCGCCATAGCCAAAGCTGTTG
This sequence comes from Triturus cristatus, assembly GCF_964204655.1. Classification (NCBI taxonomy): domain Eukaryota; kingdom Metazoa; phylum Chordata; class Amphibia; order Caudata; family Salamandridae; genus Triturus; species Triturus cristatus. Next base: position 1,149,342,720 of record NC_140583.1, on the reverse strand, counting down.
AAGTAACAGCCAGAGATACGGGAACAACCGAAGCAGATGAAGCGGGCTTCTGTGACTGTGAAGGAACAGTGAGATATATCCTCTGTGGAGCATAAGAAGACGGGGGTCGAGTATCCAACAGCTCCTCTACAAAAGTATCATTTTCCTCTTTGGACAAATAAGACTTGTCAATATGCAGCAGAAATCTCTATCTTTACATTCAATTCCTGACTCCTATTTTTCTCTATCATATGCTACAGCTTTTTGCGTCAATGATTGCATTTTGCCTTTCCGTGCGTGCCTCTCCATCTTTAACCTCCTCTGTCTGGCCTCCTTCTGCCAAGTCCAGAGGGAGTCAAACATCAACTGTCTACTTCATCTCTAAAATAACTGTTCCTGTAAAAAAACGATCTTTTGTTCATCAAAAATGCCCGTTAAAGGTCAGTGCAACTCGGCATTGTCCCTCGTATATTTGTGCCATAATGTAATAAACATAATAGAGCCAAGACCGTGTTTCACATACATATCAAAATTAGGGCTGCCTTCAAGAGGTGCAGGCTGAGCTCCTTCCAATCGAGCATCTGTAGAACAACAACAACACAAATTCCAAAGCTTGCTTAGGCCAGGCATTTTAAAAGAAAAACAAATTTGTTAGTTTTACCTGACAAAGTATTTGCAAATACTTTTTTATTGAGGCAGTCCTTAGACCGTACCAAACTCAAACCCAAGCGGTACCATAACCACAAAGAAGAAAAAACAAACTCACCTGATATCAGTGGTACAAACGAACCGGTTCTCCACTGCTGACACTTCAGACCAAACGGTCAGACCCAAGGGTTTCGCCGTTCAGGACTCCAGTCGGGATGACCACTGGGCGAGGCACCATCCTGCGGGACAGAAGGAGCAGCTGCGAGTAACAGAAACTCTTCTTGCAGGGATCCCTGAGCCGTCAGTCTGACCCGAAGATGTCCTTGGCCTCCCCCCTGTCTGCGGAAAGTGGATGGATCAATCACCCGAAGGACTCCCTGTTCTGGTGCCAACTGAAGGAAGTAACCCGTTTAGGGCCACCCAGGTCAATAATGGCCACCTCTCAACCTTCCGTACTAAATGAAGAGTCTTTTAGACAGTAGAGAATACAAACCAATAACTGTTTTATGTATATAAACTCAGAGCAGCGCCCCATCTGCCCAGTCGCTAGGTGTGCTGCATATGGAACTGAAATCGACAAGCATAAAGATACATTATGTGCGTGTCGTAATCGGTTGAAAACACTCCCCAGTGGAATTTTCCAAGCAGGTGCATTAAACAGCTAAATACAGAAAAAACAGTTTCAGCGCTCATATCTTACACAAAGTAACATAGTCCGATGTCGTTCCATCCGGAGCCCGCCACCAGAAAAGGGAGAGAGGGCCTCTATCTAATGAGAAAGCTATGTCCTAACATGAACAGTGTGCTAATTACTGAAACAAAACCAAGTGAGGAAACGAAACTCAGAGAGGAACATTTCTCAGGATTTAACTAGATCAGTTTCAAACAGCCTAAAATGGCGCCCAAATACAAAATGGTGTAGCGAATGCTAACTTACATGGAGCACTGTGTAAGCATGAAGAATTTCTATTCTAACATAATGAAAATCATTTGTGTTCCCTGAAGGGATCTAAACATTGAATAATACCAGGACCCAAGCATGGTGGTTGATTTCCAGATGTTGCAGATGGATTCTCTTCCCCGAAAAGCTATCTGCACGAGCGGAGGCTTAAAGGCTCAATGAGACCCAAACTGTTAGGCTGCCTTTCAGCCTTCACATCTTGCCTTTTATTGCATGAAATGAATAAGCAAAGAGCCCCAGAAAGCTAATTTCACCCATTGTCCAAGTCTCCTGGAAAGCAGAAGATTGTATGAGTTTTGATAAAAGTGATCCATTCTTTGCCATTGAATTGAGATTGCAAACCTACAATGTTACAACTGAGCAAGCTTACCTGTGTGCTTTTCGCGCAGTGGGTTGTGCCCAGGTCCTTAGGAGAAACCTTCCATTGACATGTGATGTACCTTCCATGTCTCTCTGCTGCTAGTCCCAAGTTATATGAATTGAATAAAGAATGAATGACACATTGCCTTTCATACTGTGTATGTCCTAGTACTCTTTTTAAGCAACTGAATTTGCAAATTGTGTCCAATTTGCAAAATCAAAGTTTCTTTTGAATCATTCTGCATTTCCTCATCATTATTACTTTGTGGTCGCTCTGCTTCTTTTCTTTTTTTGCACATTTTGCCAGTATTTATTTTGCCGACAAATCCATTTTCATATTGTAGTTTTTATCCTCTCAGTTTTGTTTTTAGCTGAAGCACCAGATTTCCATCTGTGGTTTCATTCCTTTTGTGACAGCTTCATTTGTTGTGTTTTTTAAGGAAAGATATGCATTGTCTTCGCATTATTTCAAATATTCATCTGTGCGCTCTTTCTCTAACTTTATCTAGTAATGGAAATGGTACCCAGGTGTATTTGTCCAATAAATCCATTGCAATAAACATGGGGCTAGAGGTACAAATATCTGGCCTCAAAATACAGGTCACAAACTGTAAATAGGAATTTCTATTTAGAAGGCACACTTACAATACACCTCTTCAATGTGCAAATTCCTGATCCACCTAATATTCCGAATCAGTAAAGAGTTATAGACCCTGAAATGTGTTTAGTATGCCACTGAAAGATGTTTTTAAACTACAAATCGAATTGGGACATTTGCAACAGAAAAACAGTTTTGTGCATCTAGCCTATGGGAGCATATGTACAAGCCCCTATCGCCATCACAACGCCACTGAAATGACGTTGTGGTGTCAATAAGGGCCTTGCCTTATTTACAGACAGAGTTAAGCCACTTAACGTGGCTTAACGTTGCCTTGTAAATAAGGCCCCCTTTCACACTATGTTTAGTGTGAAAGGGGTGGGCAGTGGATGTAGCGGTGGGTGTTCCACCGCAAAACCCATTGATTTTGTCGCTGCCCCCTAATTTCAAAGGCAGTGTAAATAGGAGGCAGCGCCAAAATTAATACCAGGAAAAACCTGGTCTTAAGCTGGCGAAATGAGTAGAAATGCTTTATTTCTCCTCGTTTTTGCTTTTTCCATGTGTGCTGCACACATGGAAAAACCAAAACGCCTTGGATTGTTTATGTGGAGGAAGGTGACCCTTCCTGCACATAAACAATCCTAAAAAAAAATGCCATTTTGTAACGTCCATGTGTGCTGTATTAAGTAACACACATAGAAGTGACAAAATGGCATTTCCGGATTGTTTATGTGCTGGAAGGGACAACTTCCTGCACATAAACAATCTTCCCCTGCACGCAGACACCCTTGCACTATGGTGCAAGGGTGTCTGCGTGGGCGCTAGGCTGTAAAGTGTAGTGCCAGCGCAGGGGGAAATGCAGGGCTGCACCACATTCTTGCAGCCCTGCGTTTCTGAAGTGGCGGGGTGAGGCGTTAAACCATGACTGCTAACGCCTCACTCCGCCACTTTCTGTGCATATGCCCCATAGTGTCTTATTTTGGATGGTTGTGATTTTATTTTGAAACATGCGTGTAACCTCTCCAATGTCTCTGCTCCACACTGAATGCTAATTTAGAGGCATATTGTCAAGACAGGCGATAAAATTATCGCTGCTTTAGCGGCAGCAGGACATCTAACCTGAGCTTCAATTGGAATTCCATAGAGCATATTATCAAGCCCATTATCGCCGTTTTAGCGGCAGTTTTCTGCCGCTAAAGGGGTGATAATTGTATCGCCTGTCTTGATAATATGCCCCTTAGTGCATTATCTGTGAAGGTGTTAAACCCCCCCATAGAACTATTGTTCACCAATCTAGGTATTTGTCTTGGCTATCATAATGTTGCATTTTTTCCTCTCTACTCTTTCTCACATTTTTAACTACATTGACTTTGTAACGAGGAATGTTTTGAGGCACATGTGACCACTGATTTTAACGTAATACATTGAGTAATTTCTTTATACGCTATGATTTTGTATGCTCGTGAACTTGCATTGTTCTTGCAGTTACGTTTATTTGGAATTATCCTAAAATTATATTTCTGCTATATTGGTATTCAATGTGACCTATCAAGTTACATTATATTTTGTTAGCACATTTACATTTTCATTATATGTTTGCAGATTATTTCAATGTATTCGTAGTTATATTTTTTATAATTTTCTTAACTGTTTTTTAATTTTTACAGAAACGCTCCTGGAGTTGTAAGTCCTCCTGTGATAGATCCTCTTGGGAAGCTAGCTCCTGTTTACTACGATGCAGGTCCATCCTCTTCTTTGCCTTTGGACCAGGAGACTCCCACTCTCAGGACAGCAAGAGTTGGAAGAAGGTCAATCACCTTCCGCGAGCAACACTGACTGAAGCAAAAAAGCTGTTCCAAATCATGGGTACGGGCTCATTTTCATTTGCCACCAATGACAAGTTCTTTTCTCAACCAAGGGAAGCCGGGGATGTACTTCCTTCCCATAGCCAGCCACTTGAGGAAAATACGCCTCCTCTGTCAACCTCCGCACATGTGCTAAGCTACACCCATTGATGTACTGCTGTCTATGGCGGGAGTCCTAGAGTATGTTTGCTCAGTGAGTCGGAACAAACAAACCAATCCCCTACAGGAGCTAGTCAATGCTTCAAAATTGCTCTGCCCACCAAGGAACTCTGCATAAATTTGGAGGGCAGGATTTCTTTTACAGCCATGTTCACATTTACCCAGATCGCTTGCCTTTTTGCTATCCATCATCGCTAGTATTGTAAGAAGCTACAGAACTGGCTTAAAGAACAAATGATAAACTTTAGATGTGGTATCCTATTGTCCCTAAACTTTAAAGCTGATGCCAGCAGCACAACATGGTCCACGCACAAGATACTGTGCAGAAACCTTGATGGGACTAAGATCAAGTGCACCGATGGCTAAGACAGGTGAGTTTTTCAAATTTTTTGTTTGGCAACTGAGAGACTCTGTGACTGTGTACCCCATTAAAAACAGAGATGGAATATACAGTGTAATGTACAGACATTCCATAAACTTTGCAACTTAATGTTCAGGATCGAAGTGGACTTGGCCTTATTGGCAGTTTAAGGTGGCTGTGCCCTCCTCATATTGGTTGTTTGTATGAGGGGTATCAAACCTTCTGTTCCTCACACTTATGTCCCACGTGTAACAGATCAGGATTCCCCTTAGACATTTTAATCTCCCTGAAATATCTCTATTGACCACACAAGAGTTTAGAAGTTCCTGTAACAGGTTGCCTAGCCGCTCTCTGGCTCAGTGCACTATCTTGAATGTACAAACTATGACGATGGAATATGGGTAACCATCCTCATCAGAGAACTTTATTTTGATCTTTATGGATCATAAAAGTGTAGACAGACAAGACAAACAACAACACACATATGCATAAAAATGCAAACAAATATAACAATAAATAAGCTATACCAGTGTGTAAAAAGCTCCAGCTGAAATATTGGTTGAAAAAAGAGCAATATGAAAACCACAATATTGGTAAACACAAAACTCCCATCTAAAAAGTATAAGAAGGACAGTGACCAAGATTAAGGTCTATTGCATATCCAAGCACGGTTCATCATAGACATCAAATAATTCATTTCATAGGTTAAAACCTGACTGTGTAATTTTCACAAGCTTTATCCAAAATGCCATTAAAAACTTGGCCGGGCAAAAAAAACACAATCCAGCTAGTATCGCATTGCATTATTCTGAATGTTTCCTGGAGCTCCCTACTACTCAGGTTTTTGCAAGGGGCAATACATTTTACACTTATTTCTTTGTAGGAGGGGCAGAAAAATTAAACATGGATAAGCAATCTGGAACACCCTTCACAGCATACGCACAAATCATCATGTGGACCACTATTCTGTTGCCATCTACCAGTGAAAGATTTTACAGGTAAAGTAACATAACTGAACTGAAGGTAGCGTTTCCTAGCTAGTGGAGGGACAATTTCATCGATGGAACTTTCATAAAAGGCTTTAGGTTTTCAATCAGTAAAGGCCACGTTAGGAAACCCTTGCACTGCATAACATTATCCAATGCCACACTCTCCCCAAAAATTGCTTTAATGCTGGCCTTGCCAATTAAACACATAATCTCTGGTGAAGTCCAATATTTATCCAAATTCACTGTTCGAAGTAGGACCTTAATAGCACACAGCCACAGAATTTTCCATGCACACTGTGGGACCAAGAGGCCTTTGATTCCCTCCCGATAGGATTCAAGGGTAGGTGTTGTCCATAGCCAATACCAATAGATCAGCATTCTACTCTCAATCTTGTTGGCAACTATCTTTTGGGCCAAGTCTAAATACAGGGGGATCAATGGTGTGCTTACAGGGAGATTCAATAAAGATCTTAAAGACCTTTGCTCCACTATGAAGAAGCTCTCTGTATGCGAACAGCCCCACAGCTCTGCACGATATCAAACCACCCCTAGGTCCTTTACAGTATATATTTTCAGTGCTGGAACCACCCTTCTAGGTGAGGTTTTTCTATGTATTTTTCCTTTATAGTCAGTGTGTTGAATCAAGGACAGCTGTGCTTTTTCCATCTGTTCTGCCCAACATAGATTCTTTGTCAGTTTAACACCCAGATACTAAAAACTAGCCATCACATCTAAGGGAGTGTCTCCCACAAGCATCCTCCTCTTACAAAAAGTGGACATCCGTCCAGTAAACATCATACATGTGCTCCAAGCCCCGCTCAACACAAAACATTTGGAAGGGATTCAGGAGCTGTTGCAGACACTGAACGACTTGGATGTTAACAAAGTGTTGTCCGCGAAAAGGAGTACAGGGACCCTCCGCCCTCCTATCTTAGGTGCACCACAGCCATCTCTATCCAAGAAGCCAATTAAACCATTTATGTATAGCGTGAAGAGAGTGGGCACCCAAACACACCCCTGCCAGGCCCCCTGTCAATATGGATAGGGTCTGTCAGTGCCCCATCCATCCCCCACCTCACCTGAGCAAGTGTGTCAGCATATAGCCTCACTAGGATGTCCAACAGAGAAGAATGTACCCCCATATCCTCAAGGACCCTCCATAACGTGGCACGAGGAACACTGAGCGAAGGTCAACAAAGGCAATGTAGAGTTTGCCCTTGCAAATGGTCACCGCCCTCTGGTAAATGCAGCCAAGTTGAAAAATCTTATCCACAGTGCTCACATTTGACCTAAAACCCACCTGCCAATTGGAAAGCACACCCTCATTCCATATCCACTCTTGGATATAAGCAAAAAGCTGTTTGCAGAAATGTCTTTGTAGTGAATCAATCTGGCTTATAGGCCTGTAATTGGCCCGGTCCCCTTTCTCGTAGAAGGTAATCATTTATGCTAGTTTCCAGGAGGGGGAATCTCCATACCAGCTAAGTTTGTTTTAGAAAGTAGGATAATATATTGCCACCAGATTTCTGGATATTCCCTATATAGGTCGTTTGGCGGTCTGTCTGGACCCGTGGCACAACCAGGAATACATGAGTTAATAAAGATTAATGTTTCATTTAATGAAAAGGTCAAGCTAATAAACTTAGTGATTGGACTAATTTTCATAGCCATAGCATCACCCTTGGCTGTATAACAATTCGAGCAACAAAGCTGTCCAAGGGGTGCAATACATTCCTGGGGCTGAATACAGAAGTAAAGAGAGGGTTTGCGACAGTTTAGACAACCCAAAACTGTCTTCCAGAAGGACTTATTATCTTTATTGCCTAGTGCTTCGTGGAAGTTTGTCTATAGAGAACACTCCCATTCCCTTTTAGCTTTGTTTATCACCTGCTGATAGCAGGTCCTTTTTATGGTTATATCTAGCTGCGCTCTTGGCTGATCTACATTTCTCATTATACCAGTTATCTGGATTTGGCCCCATTTACCCCCTATTCCTTTCTTTCCCCAATACCTCTAAAATGTGGGCTAATAGTTAATTGTGGCTAATAGCAAAATCCTCAATCCTGTACCAGGGAGAGAGCTTCAATGAGGACTCATAGTCCACAGTTACACTGTCCTTGCCCAATTCAAGTGCTTCTGGATTTTTCAACACCACCTAATGGTTCTAAAATTATTAGTGTACGAGAGGAACCTATATCTCTATTGCCATAGGAAACCTGAACTGGGGGTGCTTCATCCCGTAGTGACAGGCAAAGGGCGTTGTGATCACTGTCTGTGCCACTACTACTTCCATAGCCACAATTTCCAGCCAACGTTTTACATCTGCCTAAAAATAATCTATTCTACTACCATGTCCCATCCTGTTTTATGTCATTTTACCCTAACGATTTGACGGACTTCTGCCATTAGTGGCTCTAAGATCACAGTTTAATGCCAGGGATAACAATTGGCCCGCCTTTGCTGTCCACCTAACTAAGGAAAGATCTATCTGTGGTATTCCCCTTGAATGTCCTGTTCCTGCGTTAGGTCAAATGGAGAGGCCGCCAGTGGTTCAAAGGAGGAATTTAGGTCCCCAGCCACCAAGAGCCTATATGTACCAGTACTCTCCATAAGTACTTGCTATAGTATGCTGATTACCTTGGTTTATCCACTACTATTATCCACTCTGTTATATACATTATACATTTTTAATAACAACCCAGATGGAAGCATCAGCCTAACTGCTAATATGTCACGAGAGGCAATGAGCCCTAGGGATATTCTGCACTGGAATGTTGTTTTAACCCATATGATCAAACCTCCTGAAGGCATACCCCTGGCAGACTGAGTCACTTTCACACAAAAAGATGGCCCCCCAAAACTTGTGAACGGGGGCTAGACACCACGTCTTTTGAAAGAGACAGATGTCAAATGATTCAGTAAATTGACCCCACTCATCCTCCCACATCAACTTGGCTAGCCTGCTACATTCCATGACACAATTTTAATAGAGACCTTGTGAGGGTTGTATAACACCGTCAAAGGCAGGGGAGACTAGCTCAAAAATGGTAATACCCTCATTGCTTACAACAGGCGTCCCAGTCACTGAATACAGTGTCTGGCCCATCAATCCATCTCCTGTAGCTCCTGAATTTGTCCCTCTACTCAAACATGGCGAGCTAGCCAACACTTAGGCCGGTATAGAATATAACTGCTCTCCCTCCACAGAAACCCTAACATCTGTATTTCTGCAGGGAGATACCTTAGACTCCAGTCAGCGGGAAGCAGCAATTGTCCAACTGTTGTCTTCATCCAACCTAGTCTCGATCCCTGCACACTGCGGCCCCTTGAACATAGCTGGATCACGAAATTTGAGTTCAATATGTGTGTTTGGGTTAGAAATGGTGAGGGCTTCAACTGCCATAAGACCTTCCACCAAGTTGCTGTTTGTAAAAGAGATATGCAGGTTATCATAGGAGTAATCAATGGTTCCCACCCCTATAAGCATTGTCTTGTCTCACAGAAACAGAATGTTACCTTATTGATTAGGGAAATACATGTCCTCGCTAGCCCCAGAAGCCAGCTTGGGGACCCTATCAAGTAATATCTTTGCAGGCTGGTCCTCAGTAATACTCGTGGTGTGAATACCATTTTGGACCTGCCCTCTTGGCCATCACCTCCTATATCCAGCATAGCATGTGTTACAGACATATGGAGAACTCCTCAGCTGCCAGTCTTCTGTGAACGGTTCCCACTCAAGTGGACTAGGCCTGGGGGAAGAGGGTTGTGCCCACCCTTCCCTAGCATCTATACACACGTGTTTTTAGGCTGTGAGCAGGGTCAGAGTTGATTGGGGTAATATTGTTAGCCAGTGGCTTCTAGATAACTGAGGCAGAGAGTGAAGCATTAGATTTCCTATTTCTTGAAGGGGACCCCTCCCTAGTCCGGCACATATAGTTGTCTGGTCCCCAATGATCCCCATAATATTCTGCAGCAGTGTAGCAATCTCTGGGGTTATGCAATCCTGACTCTCTGCTTCTAGGCTCTCGCTCAAGTTATCGTTTTCCTCTATGGAAGTGAGAAGCGATTGCTACATTCCGTAGGCGATTTGTTGTGTACCAAGTGCAACTTGGCAGGGCTAGTATTGGATTGGGACTCTTGGGATTTCCTGGGCAGGGCCAGATGGGTCATAATTGAGGCTTTTAAAACAATGTGTGTAACCAGTCCATTTGACTGGCTCAACCTCAGAGTTTCTTAAACTAGAATTTGGTGGATGCGAGTTTAGGTGAACAAGTTCTGTGCACTGAAACAGCAGATTATCAATTCTGTCCATTACCCCATTTTCCCCTGCAGAAGATTGTTTTTAATTTTTCATTTGGGAGCCCTTAGGCCACCCTCCACAGCCTTGTGTTTGCCCATTTCAAAGATAGCGGACAGACAAAGGGGCACAGTTAGAAGTAACCAACCTTCTAATCCTCACCACTTAGTATCAATAGCAGCCAATAGCACACCAGAAAAGAAGAAAAGCCTGGTAAAAGATAACTTAAAAGGAGATAGTTGTAATTTGTATTTTCGATTTGCATACAACAGGTCCCTCCTACTTCATTTTTATTACAGTGATGTAGAAATGTGAAATATAGGACATGGGTGCTTACCCTGGTGGTTTCTTATTTGGTAGGCATTCGTTTCAAAGCCGTCTTTTAGAGACTTTTTTGACGAGCCCTTCCTACCACTTTGCACTTTCTGACTCTTCTTTTTGAAACGGTCAGAGTGTAATGGGGTTGTCTCCTCGCTTGCAGAGACTGAGTCCCATTAGGCTCAACATCTACAAGATGTGTGGGATGTTATAATTATTTGCATCTTTTTCTTTTTCTGGTGTGCCATTCAACCTGTAGGTATTCTGTAGGCCCTTGGGAAGGGCACTCCAGGGATTTTACTTGAAGGTTGCTGAAGAACAACACAGAAGTTATCAGAGAACATCTGAGTGTAGGTGGATTTATAATGAGCCAAGCCTATATTTGACAGACTATACCATCCATTTGCTGCAGGTCACGATGTGTGCTTGAGGTTTTTGGGTGGATGGTGAATCACAGGTTTAATAAAGAGCTAGGGGTTATTCTAAAGCATGTTTGTTTTAACACTGGATAGTTGACTCTGAGAGCAATCACTCTCTGCATTAGAGGTTGAACCTCTCATAAACAATTCTCATTGGTTTGCCAGATAGTGCTATAGAAATAATACTGCTGTGTTGTTTACTAAAAAAATACACTACACCAATGCCAGAGTTGCCCCAAAGCAGTACACACATAAGTAAATATTATTGGTTCTCAGCCCTAGTAAGAAGGTGGGTGTGTGGCTCTGGACCGCTGCCTCGCTCCTTTCTTCTCCCTCTACTTCGGCCGCACTCTTCAGGCGGCAGCTTCTTGATCCAGGCCGAGTCTTCCTGCCTGCTGTTTGCTCGGGCTAAGCCCCGGCCCGCACGTGTGGGTCTGTCACCTTCCCATTGTGGGACCTGCGGGTGGGGTCTTCGAGTCAGTGATTTCCTGGGCTCGCCATGGGCAGGACAGACAGGTCGGTGAAGACCCCTGCCACCCAGACAAAAATGGACCGCTTCACCACCTTGGAGGCGGGGGCATCCGGAGGTGTGACTGATCAGGCAGCTCCTCCATCCGCGGACTTGGCCACCATTCTTCAAGCCATCCATGCCTCACAGACGTCGGTGGAGGGTAAGATCGCAGAGGTGTGAGTAGATGTGACTCTTATTCGACAAGACCTCCGAAATGCCACGGCTCGGATTAAAGAAACTGAGACCCGAATTTCCGCTGTGGAGGATGATGTACAGCAACTTAAAGGGCAGGTGGCCCGCCTCCAGTCGCGCACTCTGGAGCTGCACCATCGGGCGGAGGATGCCAAAAACAGATCTCTACGCAATAACCTCCGCCTGGTGGGCTTTCCGGAGGGGGCGGAGCAAGGCCACGCGGTGGACTTCCTGGAGAGATGGCTGCGGTCGTGGATCCCGGGGGACTCTCCCTCTCCCTCGTTCGCTATCGAGTGGGTCCACCGGTCTTTGGCCCCTAGACCGGTGCCGGGCGCACCTTCCCGCCCATTCATAATGCGGGTGCTTAACTTCAAAGACCGCGACGCCATCCTGTCTGAAGCTCGCAAACAACAGCGGTTACGCTATGAGAACTGTGCTATCATGATCTTCCCAGACTACACTCGCGAGGTCCAGGGCCAGCGCCGCTCCTTTGGGGAGGTCAAGCAAAAGCTCAGGGCACTTAACATCCAGTATCGGCTTCTCTTCCCAGCCCGTCTGAGGGTGGTGTTCGCAAACAAGATGCTGTTCTTTGACAACCCGATGGAGGCCTGGACCTGGGCAACAGAGGAGCGCCCCCTGCGGGCTGAGGACCGGGCCCTGGGGTTGGACGGAGTGGAGAATGGACCTGGCCGCTCGGCTCCCTTCGCTCCTCAACCTCAGCGTAACCATTCCCACAGACACCGTGGACAGAGGAGGGCCCACTCAGACTCCCCGCCGGACCATTCGTGGCGGCCCACATCGCTCTCTGTGGGACCATCGGCCGAGAGGCGCGCCGACTTTTCCGGCCGTTTGGGTGGCGGTGGTGCTTCACCTGGACCCTCGGTGATTGACCTCCCAGACTTGAACCTCTCCCGTAGCCCGATGCTCCTGAGGGACCCTGCCTGAACTGGTCTCTGCCTGCCGGGCTTGGATTCGCGTCCGGAGATGGTGATTTAGCTCAGGAATTTCTTTCCTTCCCGATGGACTCTTAAACACACATCCGGACATGAGGAGGGGTCCTCCACGCTTCCCCAGTCCCAAGCGTTTTAGTTTGGTTGTTCACCTATTATTGTATTTAGGGCGACAGATGCTTCCGTTCTCGAAGTGTAGGGTGGAGGGTGGGAGAAGGGCTGGGGGGTGGGACCATTGTCCCATGTTTTGTTATTGTTTCCTATTGTTTTGCTGCACCAACACTCACGCGACACTCGGTTTTACCCCTATATGGGTCCACTATCCTCGATCCATCCCACTGACACTCTTTTGCACCTGCTCCGGGCCCCGCACTTGCCGTCGGTTCTCCAGGGCCCGACGAGCCACTGCAACGACCTCCAACCCCCAGGATTGACACACCATCTCCGAAGGCAGCCCTCCATATTTTATCATGGAATGTTAATGGCCTGCTGGACCATCACAAACGAATGGCCGTACTGCGTTACGCACAGCGCCTCAATGTAGGAGTACTTCTGCTTCAGGAGACGCACCTGATGGGAAACCACTGCCCCTTCCTAGCGCGTTACGGCTATGATAGGGTTTGGCACTCGGGCTTCGCTCGAGGTTCTCGTGGCGTGGCCATAATATTGAAACGCACTCTGCCATTTGTACTTACACAAGTTATTCATGACCCGCAGGGCACGTTTGTGATTATTTGTGGTATAATGGGGGGCACTCCCCTTAACCTTGTGTCCTTGTACTCACTCCCCTCGATGCTCGCCACGACACTCAAACTATCCACAGCTCTGCTGCCCACCCTCCCCCTGGGGTCCACGGTTATTGAGGGTGATTTTAACGCGGTCTCCACCCCGCTTCTCGACACGACAGGTCCCCCATCTACCTCCAGGCTGGCGCAAGCGAAACAACTAACACACTGGGCTGAATCCCTGGGCCTTTGCGATGCTTGGCGAATCTGGCACCCACATGCTAAACAGTTCATGCACACCTCCACCGCACACCACACGCAGGCACGCATAGATGCCATTTTCATTCCGTCTGCGGACTGCACCACGATCCAAGACGTCCGAATCCTCCCGAGAGGTATTTCCGACCACTCCCCGCTGCTCCTTAGTACAGGGGCTCCTCCTCCTTACTCGCGCCCAGTATGGCGGTTGAATGCTTGGTTCCTTCAAGATAAGGATTTCAAGAAAGTGGTGGGCTCGGAACTGAAGCAATACTTTGCCAACAACGTGGGGTCGGTGTCTTCCCCGGGTACCCTGTGGGAGGCGGGCAAGGCCACTATTCGTGGATATGCCAAGGGCCACATCCAACGTCAGCGGCATGCCCAAATGCTGCAAATTACTTCACTGGAGGCACAAGCATTGCGCCTTGCGCAATCCCCCTCTACCGATGGGGACGCAGCTCATGAACAGCGCCTCACGAGCATTCGAACTGAAATTAAGCAGCTCTCGTTGGAGGCTGCCAAGCTCTTGTGGAGATCTTCAGTGGCCATAGTTTATGGCTGGGGTGATAAAAATGTCTCAATCCTCCATAGGCTCGCCACATATCCCAGAGCGAACCGCATTATCCCAGAAGTGCTGGATCAAGAGGGGTCGATACAACGGCCCCCGGTGGCTATGGCCGGAGCTTTCACAGCCTTCTATCACCACCTTTATGCCAAACGAACTCCGGTACAGTCATTCGGCGAGCTTATGGACGCCGGAGGTGCCCACCTCCCTCAGCTGGATTCCACTGCTCAAGCCGATCTTGACCGCCCAATCTCCCATGACGAGATTAATGAGGCTAATAATTACACCTCGTCGGGTAAGACTCCCGGCCCAGAAGGCCTCCCCCAGGAATACTACGCAGCATACCAGGAAGCCCTCGTGCCTCGCCTAGCTGACTTGTATGCCGAAGCAGTAGAGAAAGGTTCCTTCCTGCCCGAGACGGATATGGCCACCATCGTGGTCCTCCCGAAGTCACAACCGCCATCTCCCCACTGCACTGACTACCGTCCCATCTCCCTTATTAACATGGACGTTAAATTGTACGCCGCGATCCTTGCCCAGCGGTTGAAGCCTTACCGTACCAGATTGGTCCACCACGACCAGTGTGGATTCATGTCTCAGCGAGGCACCAGACACTGCCTCCGGCGGCTGTACCTGGCCCTGGCTCACCGCCAGGTGCTTTCCCCTTACTTGGCGCTCCTTTTCATCGATTTTGAGAAGGCGTTCGACTCCGTGGACTGGACGTACCCCGACTATGTGTCGCGCGTGTCTTGGTCAATGGGGTTCTCTCCGAATCTTTCCCCATTCAAAGGGGGACGAGGCAGGGATGCCCCCTCTCGCACCTTCTCTTCGCCTTGGCGATGGAGCCTCTAGCAACCTTGATTCGGTCTGAGCCCCTTGGGGAGGGTCGCCTTATTTAAAATGATGATTCTTCCCAGGTTTCTTTACGTCCTTCAAAACACCCCTTTCTACTTCCCACGGGCATGGTTTCGGGAGGTAGACACTATGGCTACTAAATTCCTCTGGGGGGAAGGGAGGGCCCGGCTGGCGTTAAACACTTGTCGGATTCCGTCATTCGATGGGGGCATGGGGATGACAGATTTATACCTATACTACTTGGCGACTCATCTACTGATCATACACGACTGGTTCAACGGGGGCTGGTCCGACCCTATAGGCTTGAGCTAATTGAGCTCGGCCTGCCCCGAATCCAAGCCCTAATGTACGGGGAATCCATCCCATCCACCTCTCTTATTAACTAAACAAGAGATAGAAATAGCTACAGTATTCAGTGGGGACAGCCAACTCTGGTGTTGGGCGAGAAATCTTCTGACCTGTCTTCCTTCTTTATTGTCAGTGTTCCAGAACAATGACTGTCATGCTTTGGAAATATAGCTGACATGACAATTTCTTTGTCTGTTTTTTTAAAGCCACTCGTTCTCTTTTTCTGAATTTCAATAGATCTCCAATTCATGTTATTGAGGAGGCAAGTGCCATTGGGAGCACATAAATCACCCTATGCTTAACCAAGGAATGGGAAATCATGCCCTCCCAGGTATTCAATAGCTTTATTTCGATAAACAAATATCATAAAAGCAGAATTATCATTAAGACGATAAAAGTGGAACAATTATATACAATAGATCCAAAAGGAGTTTAAAAGGATGTAATTGTTTTGTTAGTAAAGTAACAATTTCATACCCAGAAAAATACCATTTATATACCCAACAATTTTTAACAGATTATAATAAATAAATTTGGTTAAAATGAGAATAAAAAAGACGTACTTCATATACAGCTATTAGATGTCATTTAAAAGAATAAAAATATGGGAAAAGCCAACATAAGGAGCAAAATCACATTTCCAATTTCATTTTACACCTCCCTGCGCAGAAATTTGAATCCAACCAAACCAAATAAAACCAAGATACTTCGCCACACCACATACAAAGAGAGCTCTAGAGTCTGATTTCAAAATCCGCAGGGCAGAGGTGTGAGCTGTAGTGCCCAGTTGTCTACAAATTGGTTTGAGCCACTTTGATCTAGCTCTTGAATACGCTGGACACACAAACATGAGGTGAGCCACACTCTCTTTTGGTGCCTCACAACAAGGGCAGTCCGCAATTGTCTGGCGCGGGGGGTTCCATTTTGCAGTAAGCTCACGTACCAAAAGAGAGCCTACTCTAAACTGTATATAGAGTGCCCTATCTCTTGGGATTTTGATAAAATCAAGGTACGGCTCTAGGGAAATATGTTGTTTGAACTGGTAGAATTCATTTACCATCCTCCCCAGATTTGGATTGCTAAGTTCCTGCATATCAACCCAAAGCCAGTATGCCTTTTTGAGCTCTTCCTTACTAGGCGGGTTCTGGCCTTCCCAACAGCTTCTGAGACCCAGAGTGAACACAGGTTTTTTGACGTTGTTGAGCCAGCTGACCCTATGATTACAATCCAGGCCAATTACCTCCTTAAGTGCAGTGGTATAGCAAGCAAGTTCAGGGGTTCGTAACAAACTGGCCCAAAAAAGCAATGGCCTTAATCTAGCAATGTCTTTAAAAGAACGTCTTCCCATATCACTCATCAATGGCTTGAGTGGAACATTGCAGGGGAGGGACACAAGCTCTCTCAAGAACTTATGTTCCGAACTGCTGATCTCTTGCATATTGTCAAACCCCCAAAGTTGCGCACCATACAGGGCGGAACTTACTGCCCTTGCTGCATAGATCGTGAGCGCTGGGGCAACAGGTCTGCTACATGAGCGACGATGTTCCCTACCTATTTCCCCAGTCACACGCCTATGATTCAAAAGCATCTTATTGATGTGGGGTTTCCATTGCATTGTATCGGAAAGGCGAATACCCAATTAGTCAAAAGTGCTAACTCTTTCTAAAGATGCTCCACCCAAAGAAAAGATGTGCCTAAAGGGCTTATAGGGGTTGAATGTCATTAATTTAGTCTTTGTGGTGTTAATAGTCAACCCTCTTAATGAGCAGAAAAGATGATACCTATCTAAGAGCTTCTGCAACCCGACCGGGGTCGTAGAGATCAACAAGGTATCATCAGCGAAGAGGAGTGTAGGTATCCTATCTCCTGCCAGGGCTGGGGCATCAGATGGAATTTCCTGAAAAAAACTAACCACCCCATTGACATATAAAGAGAACAGGGTGGGGGCCATAACACAGCCCTGGCGAACTCCTCTATTCACTGAGATGCTTTCAGTTTTCTGTTCTTGTGACCCCCATCTCACTTGGGCATAATTGTCCTTATGCAGTCGGACAAGCAGATTCAAAATAAACACAGGCATACCCATTTCGGCCAAGACTTACCATAGTTGGTCCCGTGGGACCAAGTCGAAGGCTGTCTTTAGATCGATGAAGGCAAGATAGAGGCTGCCTCCACCTATCATGACTACCTTCCAGTAAATAAGAAGGAGCCTAAATACCTGGTCCATTGTTCCAGTTTTGGACCTAAAGCCCTAAAGCCCGCCTGAAATTGGGAGAGAATGGTCTCATCGTCGGCCCAAGAATGAATCCTCTGGAGTAATACCCTGCCAACTACTTTTTAACCTCCCAGGCCTTTTTCTGTATTTACTTGTGGCATAGTTGAGGCTTTTGCAATATCAATCTTACCTGACAAACACAAGTATTGGATTGATTGGCATATAGATCAGAGTGGCAATTCTTTCTATCCAGGGGTAAAATAGATTTATATTGTTTGAAAAATCTGGTCGGCTAAAATACATCACCTGTCTAGAGAGAGTAAGATTTCTCCTTTTTTTGTCCTCATTGTGCAGCAGGTAACAGCCCTGGTGAAGGTTGTGATACCTCACACTTTGCATCTTCACCATGAGCAAGTTTTTGTCTAACATTAGTTGATTTACAGCGATGACCCTTTGGATTCTTATGTGTTAGTTTTTAGATATTAATCATCGGACAGCTCTCCATAAATTTGTAGATCTTCCCCATGCCTTCTCTTCCACTACCTCTGTAGTGGTTTCCACATCCATACCTTTTTCCGAGAGTGAGTATTACGATCAAGTTTACTAACCCATTAAATGGAAAGTGCCCATTCTGTGAGGGTTGGAGGGAGAGAGGATACCCATTTCATTCAGATCTCTCTTCTTGTCAATAAGATTAAAATAAAGAGAAGTGCTTTCTGTTTATTATGTGATTTAGTGAGAGCTTCATTTACATTTAAAACACCAACAATCACAAGTGCAAGGCTTACTTTTATTTCTTTACCCAGAATTTCAGACATGGCATTACCCACTTCTTGCCAGAAAAGTTGGGTGGCGGGACACTGCATGAACATATGCACAGCATCAGCAAGCTCAACACCACACTTGAGACAGGTCTTCACTACTCGGCTTCCTAGATTAGATTGCCGTTTTTGGGTCCAATAGGCTCTTTGCATTGTGAATAGATTATTTTTCCTAAGAAATCACTGACTCATAAAGCATAGACTTAGATACTTCTCAAAGATGTGTCCAGCATTAGCAGGTCACTTCTCCACATTTCTCTGGCAAAGTAAAGACTCTGTTGGAGCCTTGCACTATCATCCAGTAACACTGCGCAACCTCTTTCTTTATAGGGGCACCTCCTTGCAAGAGTTCTTCCCATTCAATATTCCTGCTTACTTTCTGTCACAACCCACATGCCCAGCTAAATAGTTGGTAATACTTAAATCTGGATAACTTGCCTCCCATAATCCAAGATATGTCTTGCCAAATTATCAAGCTGCCACCATTGATAATCTGACCCCCAACTATTTAGTTCTGCTTCTTTCAGAGGTTTCGCTTATTTTCCTTCATACATTCCAGGGTGCCAGGCAAGTTCCATACTGGGGTAAATTTGCTGTAGTAGGGTATCCCAAGAACCTATCCAACCTGTACCCATAATCTACAGGCCGCATTCAAAGTCTTCAGTTTATTTATTTATTTAATATATTTATTTGAAGAGTGTTATATAGCGCTGGCTAGACCCGGAGGTAACAGAGTGCTTTACATAAGGAAGTGGTTACAACAGAACAGTGTTACATAGTTACATTAGTTTCTAGAGCAAAACAATAGCACAGAGAAAGACAGCGTAACGAAAACACATCCTTTTCTAGAGCATAAGATAAAATACTTCTGTTGCTAGAGCATAAGATAACATAGAAAACAAGTCCAAGGAGCATAGCTGGTAGAGGGGGAAAGTAAAAGGGTTAGGGATACATATCTAGTCAGGAAGACCTGGCATGGCGAAGAGTACTTCAGTGGATACCAAAAATTAGAGTAAGCAAGTCGAACAAAATCCGGAGAGGGTCCAGGTATCAGCAACAACCAGTGCAGGACTTCAAAAAATTGGTCGGGTAAAGTTAGAAATGGAAGGGGTGCCTCACTAAGTTAAACAAGAAGAGAGGGGTGTAGTTGACTCAGAGGGGGTCGATGAAAGGCAATGGTCACTCCGGCGGCAAAGGGCATCAGGGGGACATTCGAAACCGCAAGATGGAGGAACCAAGTACACGGACCCCAAGAGCCAGGCAAACAAGATGGCGGGAATTGCGGGCAAACAAAAAATCAGATCAAGAAAAGCCAACATTCAAAACCTACCCCAAAAGCATGGCCGAATAGAGAAGACAGCAGATGGTTCCGAAAGGAGGCAAGGCCGAAGGTTGCTGATCTACCCCGGGCAATCCACGACAGGGAAGTCAGGGCGGTCACCCAGGAAGCAATACCAGGAAGAGGAAGGCAGCTACGGTGTCAGGAGTGCGAGCAACTCCGAAAAAAGGAAAGCAAGCTCAGTGGTGCAGGGCAGCAGCATCGCGCAGTTCTCCCTGCTGTGCTCTTGTTGCTTCTCGGTCCCAGGCAGCAGGATGTCAGGCAACCGCGTCTCAGGTCCTGAAGGCAGGCAACTACCCAGCAGCCACCCAGGAAGAAGGAAACACTCATCAGTGCCTCGCCAGGATGGCGGGGGAAGAGGGAGACACAGCGGAGAGGCAAGGAGTGCTGTGCCCAATGTCCGGCTGGGTAGGTGACGGCCGCAGCGAGAAACCGGAGCCAATCTCCCCTATAGCTGTCTGGGCAGCTCCCCCGGGCATCGGCCATGACCGCTCGGTCTCTGCAGAAGAAACCATCGAACCCGTCCTTCTCCAAAAATCTCGAGCCCACAAGCGGGAGACTGGAGCGCCGAGGACCATAGACTAACAAGACCTCAGGTGAGCAAGAGGGTCCAAGGAGGAGGTGGAAATCAGGGGACTCAAGTCAAAAAGGCAATCCCTAGCCTGGAGCTCCCATCTGGAGCTCCTCACCTGTCAGCCTTCTCGGGCTAAGTCTAACTAACTGGAAGAATTTGTGATTTCCAAACTTATACAAGAAATGCAAATCGCCTTGTGGCAAATCTCTCAGAATGGGCTGAAACATGTGCCCTGTCTGTAGTTGCCTCCCCCCCCTAAGCAGTACCCTAAAATTCTTCAGCTGAAAAGCCCAGCAATAATGCTGAAAACTTCGGACTGTTATGTAACCTTCAATTTTTTCCTGTGAAATTCTTTCCAACCAATTCTCGCCCCCCCAGAGGGTCAGATAAAGCTTGTTAATTACCCCTTCAACTTCTTGAACCATTATGCTCTAAATGTCAGTGGGATTGTGTTAAAGATTGTTAGAATCCAGGTTCTCTGGTTGGCACAGGTAGGTACTTGTGACAAACAGGGAACCTTTCCTCTAGTCAGGGTAAGGGGTTACACTCCTAAAATAACCCCTGCTCACCCTCTAGGTAGCTTGGCGCGAGCAGACAAGGCTTATCTCAGAGCGTTATAGGTTAAGCATTTGTGAACACATACAGTAACCAAGTGACAACACTAAGAATGGACACCACACAGGTTTTTATATTAAAAATAAGGATTCTTTATATAGAGTTCCCACAAGACCATTAAACGACAAAAATACACAATACTGTTACTTTAGATGGTAGAAGTTTGCTTAGTTCTCTTAAGTTCTTAAATGCGACACTTTAAGTCAATGTACCTTAGATGCGACACGCAGGGCAACGAAAGTGTTGCAACGATGCTGATGCGATGAAGTTTTTGGTGCAAAGAAATAAAGACGTGAAGATCTTCCAGATGCGTTACGCTCCTCCGATGTTGCGAGAAGACTCGACTCAATGCATCAGCTACAGCGGCGTCACCCCTGTACGCGATGCGACGACAGCGGCCTTGGTAGCGGCACTCTTCTCCGACGTTTGCGAGACGCTTCCGCTCGATGCGATGCTGCAGCGGCGTCACCCCTTTACGCGATGCGACGACAGCAGCTCCGACGGCGGCACGCTTCTCCGTGGATGCGAGGCGCTTTTCTTGATGCGGTTCAATGCGACAACTACGATGGCTGCGATGGCGACACGCTTCTTCCTCGATGCGAGACTCTTCTCTTGATGCGGTGCAATGCGTCAGCTACGATGGCTGCGATGGTGACACGCTTCTTCGGCGTTGCGAGACACTTCCGGAATGATGCGAGACGCTTCCGCTCGATGCGATGCTGCAGCGGCGACACCCTTTGCGAGATGCGATGACAACAGCTCTGACGGCAGCACGCTTCTCCTTCTTGAGTCGCGCTTCCAGCTCCTTGCGACACGCAGTCCCTCAGAAGGCCCAACAACAGCAGCAGGCACTTCCAAAGAACTCTGGGGAGCTGGGGGGTGAAGTCCACTGGTCCTGGGACTTCATTCAGTGGGCAAGCTCCGCACAAGCCCTTGGAGATCTTTTAAGCACAAGTTGAAATAAAGTCTTTGTAGTCTTTCTCCTCTCCTTCCAGCAGCAAGGCAACCACTGCAGGCCAATCCCCAGGTCAGGGACAGTACTCCTCCTTACAGCTTTCCCAGTTCCTTCTCCTCAGGTAGAGGTTTTTCTTGTCAAGCAGGATCTAATTTCTTGGGAGCAGGGTCCCAATACTTATACCCCTAATTCCTTTGTTCCTCTGGGGTAGAGGGGCCTTTGCCCAGTCCAAATCAGTTCTTGAGCACTTTGTTGACATGACTCTGCCTTTCTATTCAGGGTGCAGGGCAGAGACATCAGCCGCTCCACAGAAGGTGGAGCCAGCATTGTGGTGGCAGAGCACAGCCCTATTCAGAGTCCAGATGCACTCCTCCCACCCATCTGGATGTCAATCTCTAAATTTACCACCAGGCTACCTAGCTCTGCCCCTCTGGGTTTCCCCAGCCCTGTCACTCACACAAACCAGACAGGCAGATACACATCATAGCAGAGGTGGGCTGAAATGGTTAGGCAAGCAAATACCAACTTTCTAAAAGTGGTATTTGCAAACACAGAATATTAAAATAAACTTTACTAAAAGATGTATTTCATTATTCTGAGTTCAGGCATACTAAACTCAATTTTCTACCATGTTCCCTGGGTCTGTTAGGATCATAGGATGTAACAATTCTAACAGCCCATTCTGGCCTATGGAGAACAGGTAGCCTTACAATAGTGAAAAACGAAAATGGCTGTAATTCACTATTAGGACATGCCACACACATCAGGGCTTGTCCTACCTTATGCTTACAATGCACCCTGCCCTTGGGCCTACCATAGGGGTGACTAATATGAAGTTAAGGGAAGGTTTAGGGACTGGGAAGTGGGTGCACTTGCCCAGTCAGCATGACAGTACCAGACTGCACGCAGGTTCTGCAATGGCAGACCTTAGACACATTTTACTAGGCTGCTTCTGTGGGTGGCACAACCAGTGCTGCAAGCCCACCAGCAGCATTTGTCTTTACAAGCCCTGGGCACTCCTGGAGCACTTTACTGGGGTCTGACAGTAAACCAAATAAGCCAATCATGGAATCCAACCAACATATACCTTTTAAATAGGGAGCACTTGCACTGTGGCACTGGTTGGCAGTGGCACAGTGCTCTGAGCAGCTAACACCAGCAAAACACATGAGGCACTGCGACAAAAAGTGGAAGGGAGACTCACGCCAAGGTGCCAGGTATAACAAAGATTAAGTTACATTTTGGAAGTATTAACATCTTTATTATATTGGTTCTACCAAAGATTGTAAGAGGAAGACCAATGCAAGACCTTAGCATTCTTTTGGCATCCGTCATTACCTTATTGAAATTGACTTGGGCCATCTTTTCCAGATTTTGTACTACAGTAATTCCAAGTAATCAATTCTTTCCACAGGGCAGCTGTTACCTGAAGTATTCCATGATATTATTTCAGTTTTCTGCGTATTCACCAGATATCCCCAAATATTTCCCATACTCCTCCGTATGTAGAATAGAGCAGTATGAGCCCACCAGGGCAGAGGTGAACACCAACAGATCATCTGTGTACACCGCAACTTTCTTCTTCCATCTGTTATGTTCAAACGGGGTGATCTCGGGGTTCCCCCTTATCATTATGGCTAACGGTTCAATATATAGGTTGAAAATATTGGGACAATGGGCATTGTTGCCGGGCTCCTCTCTTTATTATGACCTGGTCAGTCAGTCTCCCATTAACCACTACTTTCACCGTTGGCTCTTTGTAAATTAGCTGGATTGCTCTGGAGAATTCCTCCCCCAAGTCTATTGCCCTATTCAGAAAGGGTCAACGCCAGTCTATCAAATGCCTTGGTGGCATTGAATGTTAAGGTTGGTAGCGGAATCTCCTCTTCTGTTGCCATATATATTGCTCCACCTAAATCGTGTGTGAGCTCATAAACTGCCGTCCCCTAAAAAAGCCCTTCTGATCCTCATGTACCAGATCTCCTATTACCCTATCCAGCCTCTTAGCCAGAATATGCGTGTAAATATTGCAGTTTAGTAAAGAGTTTGGCCTGTAAGATTCACAGAGTTTAGAGTTTTTATTGGGTTTTTAAATCAGACTAGTTGTTGCCTCGTATCAGGTTCACAGCAAAGGACTACCTTTAGTGAAAATATCTACCATCAAATTCCCTACCACTGGGATTTGCTCTTCTGCCAATGTTGTATATAGCTAATTTGGTAGGACATCAGGGCGTGATGCTTTCCCCCTTTTAAACTCCTTTACAGCCCCCTTTACCTCCTCCTGACTTATCTCTTGATTTAACCCAGATTTCAACTCAGAGGTGAGCTTCAGGAGTGAGAATTTCTGAAACCAAATCTCTGCTTGATCTTCCACCACCTCCAAATCATCAGTGGATAAATCTTGAAAGAACTTAGTAAAAGCCTGTTCTATATCTCTATCCTATACATACCATTTTCCCATCTCACAATCTACAGTCCCTCCTAACGTTATCTGTCTTCATTTTCCAGGCAATTAGCTTTCCACATGCTTCCCCATACTTATGAAGAGCTAACGTACTTGCCTCCCATTTTTTACTCAGGCTGATTTCTGGATATTTGGGCAGCTCTCCCTTTGCATTCCTAATTTTATTGGATAACACAGTATCTTCCTGATTTCTACTCTGGACATTCTCATCCCAATCCCTCAGATCTATTTCAATGTTTTCCTCTAGATCCCTAAGTTTGCACTTGTGCTCTTTGTGCTTATACGCTGCAAAACTCATAATATTTTCCCTTATAAATGCCTTAAAGTCATCTCAAGCTACATGCTTGGGGATAATTAATTTTGAAGAAAACCTCTGTATCTTGTTTCAACTGTGTGATCACCGTCTGATCTGTAAAAAGTGTCCTATCTAACATCCATCTTGGAGGTTCTTTTCCAGGAGCAATTCTAATTTAACTGCTGAGGCATAAGGCCGCAAAACCCCTAGAAACAGTTGAGAATCAGTTCCTTAGGCAAGTGCTGAGTCTCCCGTTAAGCACTCCCCTGATCCCGTTAAGGTTAGATTTGGGGCTCAGGCCAATCTCAGAAAGAATTGCAGTTAGACCACTAATATACTGGAGAAAAGTCTGGGCTACTCCTGAATTGTTCCACTGCTGTTGTGGTCTGGAAGAGATACTTAGTCTTCCAGGGGCAGGTAACCTTCCTTGGATTAAATTTGTAAGAGACACACTGCTAAGCAAGATCCAGGGGGTTGACTAACCAGCAAATCAGAGCTCAAAAGGTGTTCCAGGAACTTTAAGCATGATATGCTTTTATCAAGTCTAGCCCTGGGCATTCTGATCAGTTCCTTTCTAAGGGTTAAGTACTTTTACAAAACCAAACCGTTCCTAAATGAAGTCGAACCAAACCTGGCAAGAAAGCTCTATGTTCAGTTCATGCATGAATTATTACCACTCCGCAAAAACACATCAAAATGAATGAGCTCAGATAGATCAGCTGAGATGGCTTGTCCATCCTGCCGCCTCTGCAAAGAACCGGTGGCTCATGTCCTGTTATTTTGTCCTTAGTACAGTAAGGCCAGAGCCAAGTGGATAATCCCAATTTGCAGGAACCTCAGAACAACACAGCATGTGGTCAGCTGCAGAATTTTATATTCGGACACCAGCAAGCATATTGTCTTTGCAGTTGCTAGGTATCTATTTGCTGTGTGGCGAATGAGGAAGAAAAATGTCTTACTACTAGCTGCTTCAAAGGATACTGTCTTTGAAAGTCCATTATGCGAACCACATATGTGTGAATGGCAGCCAGGCTGAAAACAAACTCATTATACTACTGTATCAGCTTGTTGAGAGCATTGGTGTATTTTATTTAGCTGGCCCATTTACAAGCTGACCTTTGAAAGTCAACTCTCCCTTTCTAACCTGTATCGCCACCTTTGTATTTATGTGATGAAGGATAATGTTTCATTGATTTTTTAAAGGATTTTCAATGTATGTATATGATGTTTGTGAGCCCATTTACATTTTTCTTCTTAAACTTGTATGCTCACTATGAGTTATGTATTTTGAATGTATCTATTTGTATATTTCTTTTATGGCGCATGACCGAAATAAAGAGTACTGAATCCTAAAAACAACTGCTGACTGATCGAATTAAATGCTCAGGAACATGACTCATCCCTTTCACTCTATTAATCAATCCAACATCCAGAAATAAAATATATATACTAGAATGGTGGCCATACTTCTTATTGTGTAACGTAAAGCTTTTAGAGTCGGCTCTTTGTCTCCATATATTGCATAATCCCAAATCCTTCATCAGCTGCCGGGCCTGCACTAGCAGCTTCGGAGAGTTCGCTGTATTTCTTACAGTAGATTTATCAAGAGAGGGATCCAATAAAACATTGAAGTCTTCCCCCATCACTATTGCCACTGTAAATTCCACTAACTGATAGTATAGTGGTTTGAGAGGGCCGGGGTCATCATTGTTAGGACCCTAAAAACCCACAATTGTATACTATGTTGTATAAACATTAAACCTCGCTATTTACCAGTGCCCCCCAGGATCCGATATATGCTACATGAAGAAACCTGCACAGAGCTCTTTATTTAGATTGCCAACCCCTTTGAATAACACATTTGATCTGAACAAACAAAGCCCCTAATCCATCTTTGTCCCTTTAGTGATGCCACACACTACTTCTTCATTAAGTGAGTCTCTTGTAGAATCACTACCCCAGCATCTGATTGCCTTTGATATTCCAGGACCTTCCTCCTTCTTCTTTTAACTGTAAGTCCATTTACATTCCAGGATAAAATGCTAAGAGAGTACTCCCTGTCATTTTACCTGGGCATCTTTCCTATAGCGGCTTCATTTCCAGGCCACCTGCCACCATTTATCCTTGTTCTTATGTTCTGCTTCACAACTTGCTGCCAATGATGGTTTTGTTTTATTTTCTCCCATATGCCCATCAAGTGCTTCCTCCCGTTCACCTCACCCACATGTGCCCCCCTCCAATCCCAGGAACCATTCCTACCATCCTTCTCGGTATGCTCTTTATACCCTTTTGAGTCCCTCTTCTAGAATCAAAGTTACTTTTTTTGTGCTCCAATCTATCTAATGACATTTTCTGCCTCACCTGGGTCTCTCAAGTTGAGTATAGTATTGTTCCACATCTTGTAGACTGACCGACGAGTTACATGTTGAGCTGGTTATGGACACGGGGACACGCTTCTCCCCCGGCCGCTAGGTTCACTCACTATCTTTTGGGTTTTCCTTGGCGGGCCCATGGGGGAGAGATATGTCTTCCAGTGTTACGGTGCTCACTTAAATCCTTCCTCATTGAACTCAACGTGCATGGATAAGTGCCAGATTAGACAACTACCTTCCCCGTTACTTACCATTGGACACTCCATCATGTGTGTCCTTGATCAGCCGGCAACTGCTGAGGCATAACTCTTTTAAAGACTAGATTGTCCTCTATACCTGTGGGTAAATGTTTTTCCCGCGGTCTCTTCATGTGATAGATTGTCCTCTATACCTGTGGGTAAATGTTTTTCCCGTGATCTCCTTTTCATTACGGAAACCTGGACAGACCCCTCTTCAGATCCGGACCTCGCAGAGGCCACACCAGAGGGTTATACCGCAGTAAGGCAGGATAGAGTAAATAAAAAAGGTGGTGGGCTAGCTTTGATCTTCAATAACAAACTCTCAGCAAAAGTCACACCTATTCTTTTACCCACCTGCGAGGCCTTAGACTTCTCCGTTCAGTTAACAGCATCACAAACCTTTAAGGGTATCTTATTATATCGCCCACCGGGACCTAGGACAGACTTTCTCGGCACCCTAAATATGCTATTAGAACCAGCAGCAACTGAATCCTCTTTTACAGTCCTAGGTGACTTTAACTTTCATCTGGAGAACCATCTAGATAGTCAGACTATAAACCTACTTAATGACATGGAAGCAACAGGTTTATTCCAGCAAGTCCAAACTGTCACGCATCAAGCCGGCCATATTCTGGACGGCCTTTTTTCCAATCCTCAGACCACACGTGTACATAATATTCTCCCATTAGTATGGTCGGATCACCATGTGATCCTTTTTGAAATCTTGATTAGTGCTAAGCACTCAGCCAAAACCTCTGTCACGAAACTAGGCCCTCGGAGAGCTTGGAGGGACACAGACCCACAGCTCTTAAAAAACTGTCTCTCCTCTACCCAACCTCTAGTTTCTTCTGATCCTAATACAGCATCAGTAAGATACACCAACTGGCTCAGTGACGCATTTACTCGGCTGGTGCCACTCAAAAATATCTCGAGAAATCGGAATGCTCCTACAGCCCCATGGTTTTCGGAAGCCCTTAGAGAAAATAAAAAACTCTGCAGGAACTAAGAAAGAAAATGGCGTAGATCCTACTTCCTGCAGGACAAACTAGTGTATAAAAATGAGCTTACTAAATACAAACTACGGATTACCAAGGAGAAAAGCAAATACTACACTGCACAGATTGAGGCTGCACAAGATTCGAATAAACGCTTATTCCAAGTAGTTGCTAAACTCTCTGGACAAGCAACCGTTAATAGTGTCATCCCCACGCAACCACTCTGTGACTCCTTAGCAAACTCTTTTGTCGACAAAGTGAATAACATCTACAACAAGTTTGCACCAGCACCCAACACTACGGTACATCCAACCAAAAAAGACCTCCCCGGGCAATCTCTTATGGCTTTTGAAAACACCACCTCTGAGCAGATTGCGAACTTAATGCTAACAATCAAATCAGGCTCTGCCACTGATCCCTGTCCGCCGGCCGCACTCATACCTGTACTGGATCAAGTAGCCCCAGTTTTATCTAACATCTATAACACTATGTTCATGTCAGGTATATATCCCACAATATGGAAAAAAACCATCATAAAACCTTTATTAAAAAAAGCCAATCTTGACTCCAGTGAAACCAAAAATTATAGACCCATAGCCAGCCTGCCATTTCCGGCAAAGATTGTAGAAAAAATCATGAATCTCCAATTTTCTAAATACATTGAAGATCACCAATTGCTAGATACCACTCAGTTTGGATTTCGGAAAGGTCATGGGACAGAGACCGCACTCATAAAGGCGACCGAGGACATTAGAGTTATTTTGGATCAGGGCGGCACAGCAGTTCTTGTACTACTTGATCTCTCAGCGGCCTTCGACACGGTCAATCATACCATACTCATCGACCGTGTCACAGAACTAGGCATTGGGGGCAAAGCCCGGGATCTGCTTGCATCCTTTCTTGCCAACCGTACTCAAACGGTTAACCTCGGTACCTTTCAGTCCTCCCAACTGAGTCTTTCCTGTGGCGTTCCGCAGGGCTCGTCTCTGAGCCCGACCCTTTTTAATATTTATGTGGCGGACCTAGCTAGAATCATTAGGAGCCATGGGTTGAACCTCACCTCTTACGCTGACAATACGCAGCTGGTGCTGGCCATACAAAATGACGGTAATGAAGCAGCTGAAAAATTCAAATGTGGCCTACTGGACATTAGTGACTGGATGACCAATAATTGTCTTAAACTGAATTCTGATAAGACAGAAATCATGATCTTTGGCAAACTCGCTACTGCTTGGTCCTCCACCTGGTGGCCTTTGTCTCTATGTCCTCCATCCCTTCCTGTCACCAAGGTAAGAAACTTAGGAGTCACATTTGATGACAGACTTACCTTTCTCCCTCATGCCAATTCAGTAGTCTCAGCTGCCTTCTACAAATTACGGATGATAAAGAAGATTCTTCCTTTTCTCCCCTGACTTCAGGAAAAACCCTCATCAGTACCTTAATTATGTTAAACATCGACTACTGTAATGGGCTTCTTCTAAATGCCCAAAATAAGGTCATTCACAAGTTGCAAACTGTCCAAAACGCAGCTGCTAGTTTGCTTTCAGGAACCCCAAAATACAAATCAATCTCCCAGGTGATCCGGAAATACCACTGGCTCCCTGTGAAGAATCGGATCATGTTCAAGGCCTTGTGTATCGCGTACAAAACATCACGCAACATAGGACCTGACTTTCTGATCAAAGACCTCACAGCCTATACTCTGACCCGGGCGCTTCGCTCATCCACCTCCTCTTTGTTCACAGTGCCTCGCACCAAAACAGCCGCCTGGGGCGACAAACGCTTTATTGTCGCTGCTGCCAGACTTTGGAACTCGCTTCCCCTTCATATCAGAACCTCTCAGTCACTACTTTCGTTTAGAAAAATGACCAAAACGTGGCTATTTGCACAATAACTCTTTGGATAAGGTCTCATGCTGTTGTCCTTAGCGCCGAGACACCTACGGGTATTTGCGCGCTTTATAAATCTCATAAACATAAACATAAACATAAACATGTGATAGGTAGGTGTTTCCACCTGATCACAGTGTGTAGATAGTTTTCACCATGGTCCTGAAGAATTGCCACTGACAATTAGGCATGAAACATGTTGACCCTGATAGCAAGAGTAGGGCGCAAACATTTATTATCCACTATGGTCATATAGCTGCCATACACTCTCTATTTTTTAATCAGGTAGGGAGCCCAACACGGAAAAAGGTTTCGCACTGGACTTCCTGACTTGTTTTAACCTCTGCACTCACTAGCACATCACATCTACACCTTATAGGTCCCTCACCCCCACGACACCATACGGCATGGAACAAAAGATCTCCGCCAAAGAGCCCCTCATTGGGTGCCCGTTGGGTATTGCAGCGCCGACTCGACGAGGAGCAGGCCCAATGATGAAGCATGATAACTGCTGGCTGGGTGTGTGAGGGCCCTAGTTCCAAAGGAAGCAATTTTCCTGCAGTATAACATCAGCAGGATTACCTGAATTCATAGTGGTCCTTGTACATAGCACTTTATTCCCCTTCTGTTCTATGACCCATTTTAGGAACAACGTACCTTCTTTTGTTACAGACTATTTGGGGCACGTACGTTGGACCTGTTAAGCCCTGAGAACTCCCCCTTTTTTTGATATAGCTCATTTATGTTTCCCTTTCTACGTGCTCAGGGGGCTATCTCAGCCCCCTGAGCACGTAGAAAGACGGGAAGGGTATCGTTAAAAAGGGGAGAATCTCCACCTTCCAAATGGTACCCCTCCCCAGTGGATCCCTGCTTGGGGATTGCCCCAGGAGGGCGATCCCCACGCAAGGATCCACCCACTAGACACCAGGGAGGGCGGAGCGGCCCCTTGGGCAAGGGCCTTTGCTCCCCCAATTACATTTGGCACAATTTAGTCTTTTTGCCCCCCCCTGGGGGGCAGATGGGGCAGTAGCCCCCAATCTTCCCCCCCCCCGGGGGGGCAAAAAGCCCACTAGACACCAGGGATTTTTTTAGGATGTAAAAATAAGGGTGGGGTCTGCCCAAAACGGGCACGCCAATGCCCCCATCCCCCCGCCACCTTTAAAGTCTCTCTGTTCCCCCTGGGGGGCACATAGCCCACTAAACACCAGGGATTTGTTTCGCTCAATTTTTTAGGGTGTGGGCTGCCCGAAACGTGCATGCCAATGCCCCTATCACCACCCCAACAAAAATGACAGTCTTTCTGCCCCCCCGGGAGGCAGAAGGGAGCTGTAGCCCCCAATCTGGTCCCCCGGGGGGACAGAAAGCCCACAAGAAACCAGGGATTTTTTTGTTTTATTCGTGTAGGGGTACGGGCTGCCCAAAATGGGCATGACAATACCCCCACCCCACCCCCAGAGAAATTCCAGAGCGGGGCAGTGGCCCCTGATTGGGGGCAGAAAGCCCACTAGGCGCCAGGGATTACGCATGCTTGGGGTGGGGGCTGCCCAAAATGGTCATACCAATGCCCCCACCCCCACAAAGAATAGCCACAGTCTTTCTGCCCCCCCTTTTGGGCCCTTGCCTGTCGCTGGTACTTGGGCACTTGGGCATCCCACATGAGTGAGGCACCATTTTTATCGGGACACCCCGGGGAACACTGGGTAGTAAGAAATTTGTGTCAGCCCGGTGATGCCACAACTTTCCCACACAAAAATGTGCGGAAAAAGTGATTTATTCAGCTAAATTTGAGGTTTGCAGGGTATTCTGGGTAAGGAATGGGGGATCCACGCAAGCCATACCTCCCTGGAATCCCCCAGGTGTCTAGTTTTCAGAAATGTGTGGGTTTGGTAGTTTTCCCGTGATGGCCGCTGAGCACGGGCCAAAAACCCAGGTGACCCCCCTTGCGAAACCAGGTCGTTTTGAGATAGGCAAATTTGATGTCGCCTCAATACGTTTTGGGCCCTTGCCTGTCGCGGGTACTTGAGCCTCCCACACAAGTGAGGCATCATTTTTATCAGGAGCCCCAGGGGAATGCTGGGTGGTAGGAAATTTGTGTCAGCCCGGTGATCCACGCCAGCCATACCTCCCTGGAATCCCCCGGGTGTCTAGTTTTAAAAAATTTATAGGTTTGCT
Source organism: Triturus cristatus (assembly GCF_964204655.1). Taxonomy (NCBI): domain Eukaryota; kingdom Metazoa; phylum Chordata; class Amphibia; order Caudata; family Salamandridae; genus Triturus; species Triturus cristatus. Next base: position 1,149,310,417 of record NC_140583.1, on the reverse strand, counting down.
AGGTTTCCCTAGGTGCCAGCAGAGCTAGGGTTAAAAAACTACAGCTATGCACTTTGCCAAAAAAGGGTCAGTTTTTCACTGTGAAATTGTGGTGTGTCCACGTTGCGTTTTACGCCGATTCCTGATGCGGACACTAGGCCTACCCATGCAACTGAGGTACCATTTTTCTTGGAAGACCTTGGGGAACACGGGGTGGGTGGAAATTTGTGGATCCACGCAGATTCCAGAAATTTCCACCACAGAAATGTGAGGAAAATGTGTTTTTTAAAACATTTTTTTAGGTTTGCAAGGGATTCCGGGTAACAGGACCTGGTGAGAGCCAGTCAAGTCACCCCCATCCTGGATTTCCTTGGGTGTCTAGCTTTCCAAAATGTATAGGTTTGCTAGGTTTCCCTAGGTGCTGGCAGAGCTAGGGTTCAAAACTACAGCTAGGCACTTTGCCAAAAAAGGGTCATTTTTCACTGTGAAATTGTGGTGTGTCCACATAGCGTTTTGCGCCGTTTCCTGTCACGGCCACTAGGCCTACCCATGCAAGTGAGGTACCATTTTTCTTGGAAGACTTTGGGGGATGCGGGGTGGGTGGAAATTTGTGGATCCACGCAGATTCCAGAACTTTCCACCACAGAAATGTGAGGAAAATGTGTTTTTTTTTAAACATTTATTTAAGTTTGCAAGGGATTCTGGGTAACAGAACCTGGTGTGAGGCAGTCAAGTCACCCCATCCTGGATTCCCCTGGGTGTCTAGTTTTCAAAAATGTAAAGGTTTGCTAGGTTTCCCCAGTTGCCGGCAGAGCTAGGGTTCAAAAACTCGTAATTCGTAAAGCAACTGTTATTACCTATTGACTTTCGATGCATTTCTGCCTTCCAAATGAAAGACAATGTGTAAAAAATAAGTAGTTTTGAAAAATGATCGCGAATTCTCATGCTAGTATGAGTATTCCCAATTTCGAAAATGTGCAAATATCTACTGTTTCTAAACTTTATATTTTGTTCCCATTTCAGAAATACATAGGTGTCTTTCATACCGATTTTTCCATGTATACATTTTCACAGAATAATTGCTATATACCCGGTACATAATAAAAAACCATTGCAAGTCGCTGCTCAGTTTTTGGCTCTGGTTTCGTTGGGTTCTTGGTGAACCTACAAGTCCTATATATCCCCACAACCAGTAAGGTCCAGCGGATGTAATAGTATATTGCTTTCAATGAGCTATCATAATTAGAAGAAGTTACAGGTGAAAACGTTGACACAAAAGGCTGTTTTTTTCAACTCATTTTCTATTTTTCCTATATTAGCTGTTAGTTTCTATAAAGAAACCTTGAAGGATCTACACAAATGACCCCTTACTGAATTCAGAATTGTGTCTACTTTTAAAAAATGTATAGCTTTCCAGGATCCATTATTGCTTTCATACCCATGTCTACCATTAACTGGAAGGAGGTTGAAAGCACAAAAAATAGAAAAAATAGGCTATGTCCCAGAAAAATGCCAAAACTGTGTAAAATGTTATGGTTTTCTGACAAACGTCTGTCATTCCCAAAAAGCTGGGAAAATTATGATTTCAGCCCCACAAACCCTTTTTTGATACCATTTGTAGGGAAAAACCCAGACGCTTTCATTTGCAGCACTTTTTTTCCCATTATTCCACAAAAAAAAAAACATTTCGCTGTATTTTGGCAAATTTCTGGGTCTCCTCCAGAGGAATCCACAAACCCTGGGTACCTTTAGAATTCACAGGATGTTGGTAGAAAAGGACGCAAATTTGGCGTGGATACCTTATGTGGTCAAAAAGTTAGAGGGGCCTAAGTGCGAACTACCCCAAATAGCCAAAATAGGCTTAGCACGGGGGGGGGCCTAGCAGCGAAGGGGTTAAATGAATGTTTATTTCATTTTAAGCCAGCACCTATACTGAAGGGGGCACAATCTCATATGATTCTTGGGTTCTTACTTCTTGCCTCATCTATGAGTGGTAGCAAATCCTTACTAGCTACATTCACCCCGTTTCATCATCAGGTTCCATGCAAAGTGCAAACATATGAAAATTAAGTAATGAAGCTGTCTTGAAAGAGAAGACATGTGCCTCAATGCACAATACGTTTGCATGATTGTATACCACCATCTAGTGGATAGATAGAAAAGGCTCAGCATTAGAAAATGAAGGAGGTATTTAATTTAGATGGTATTTTGTTTTATTTTGAAGGAATTCCACCAGTCACAGAACTCAGTGGAATTGCGCAGAGTTTTTAAGTGACTCCACAGAATTCACTGGAGTGCAACTCTGTGAGTTCCGCCCACGCTTACACTTTCAACCCCTTCTGGGATATTTAATATTCTCAGGTTAATATGTCTCACGTTGTTCTCTAAAGTCTCTCATTTATCGCTAAGTTCTTTCTCACCCATTCTCAGTGCTTTGCTCTCTTTACAATTAACCTCCACTTCTCCTTTTAGCTTTTCCACTGAGGTTTCCAGCGCATTCATCCATCCATCTTACCCTCCAACACATCGCAAGCACCTTGCATATTTGCCTGTTCACTGGCATAGCTAGGCCTTAGGCCGCCCGTGGCGGCCGCTGCATCTGCCGCCCACGGCCTAATTCAAGTGCGGAGGAGAGGGAGATGCTGGCGCTTCATGCAACCGCGACGACCGCATGTAAGAACAGTGGTTCTGGGGGCTTAATGATGATTCTTACAGCTGCAAGTAAGTGACGGGAAAGGGGGGCCGCCCGCTGCCCCAAAACCACTGCCGCCTGGGGCGGTCCGCCCCCACCGCCCCTCCCCCCCAGCTACACCACTGTGCCTGTTTTTTCTCCGGTCACAAATTTGAGTCTGACCTCTTCAGTTAGCCCTCTTAGGAGTCTCTCAAGCCCAACCTGTTCTGTAGGGTTTTGTGTACCTCCCTGTATGTTATGAGGTTGTAGTTGTAATTGTAGTTGTTTTTGTGCTCTCCTGTCTTGTTTGTGGTTTGCCTCCATTAATGCCTGGACTCTAGTTTTTGTAAGAGCCCTTTCTTTAGGCGCCCATATTCTAACAGTCTTTGGTAATCCCTCTACCTCTGACTCCATGACTCTGACCTTTTGTGTGCTGCCTGCTTGGGGTTGCCGGGGAAAATAGGGGTTTACCTGTCTCTTTTGCTATCTGGACCTTGAAAAATGAGGTCAGTGAGGGAGTGATTTTAGTGCTTGCCCCACCAGTTATTTGCCTTGGTTTTTCTTTATTTTCAAATGAGGGAGGTACCGAAGAAGTGAAAGCCAAGCTTTGTGAGTTCAGTGTACCCATATTTTTCCCTACAAGAGTTCCCGTAATTGCAGTTGAGGTAGAAGGGGACAAGACCATATCACCATCCATCTACTGTTTTCTTGAGGCCCTTTCTGCACCTGCTAATGTCCTTGAGCTGATTTTAGAATGTCTCAGGGAGTTCCTACCCCCTCCTACACCCCACTCACTGCCCCACAACACACTGGCCTTTTCCCTTTGACTTTCTTCAGATTAGTAGGCTGCGCTGTTGGGTCCTCATTATTGCCTCGCACTGCCCCCCCCACCCCATGCTCATAGAGTGTTTAGGCAGATTTACTGGCTTTCTTGTTGTTGTGGATGCCAGCACTGAATCACTCTGTGAGCCCGCAAGCAGCCACCAACCTGTGCTGGCGCTGGCTAGTGTTCCCCAAGGCAGATCCATACTGTGGCTTGCCGGTCCTTACAGAGGCCGGACATCAGTCCTCTAAACAGGGTAACGCTCCCTGAGTCAGAGCAATTCCCTCCACTTTCTTTGCCAGCCTCCCCCACCATCAAGGTGACTCCCAGAAAGCACTTCAGCCTCTCAGCCACTGCCCAAGTAAAGCCTCTATGCTAATCCTGCACACTCTATCGGTCCCAGAGTAGAGAGCTCTGGGCTGGCTTGTAAGCTAGCCGCCAGCTTCTCCAAGCCAGAGAGTACGCTTTATCCTGAAGCACCTTTCAAATTTGATCTTATCTTAGTGGGCATTGCTGGAAAGGTAATGAAAATACCGACTTGTCAGCCATAATATTTTGCAGAGTAGGGTGGTAAGGGACTGATCTTGAGGATTGTTTGCTCCCCCCCCCTAGAGGTGGATCTTTACAACTTGAAGCCACATGTGATAACTTCATTTGTACTGGTATGACAAAAATCACAATTCAGTGTTATCAGTTTATCAGTTTTATCAGTCCATAATATCAAAACAGTTATTACAATTATATGATTATCTGCACATATTAAAACAATGTTATTGCATACTGATAACACTAGACACATCAAGTTTATAATTTCATTAGTTCATTTTGATGTATGAACAATACAATGAATATTTCATAAAGATGAATGTGCAAAAAACAGCGAGCTCCTACGGAAGTGCCTGGCTTAAAAAAAGTGTTGATGCGGCGTTTTGGTGAAACAGACAATATTCATCACTTTCTTCAGGACAAATTCTATTTAATAACTGGTTTGATATTGAGGACTGATAAAACTGAATTATGATTTTTGTCGTACAACTTTGTGATATGATGGTCTTTATGGACTAATCATATTATTAATAAATGATACAAAGATACAGTCTTTTTTTAACAAAAGGAATGTTTTTTTTTTCTTTTCTTTGATGATATTTGAAACAAATTTCCTTGTGTTCACCCATTGATGCATCTTATTTGTTAGTTGCGTAGGACTAGATTGTCTTCAGATACAGAGACCTATGAGTATATTTTCTGACGAGGTAATATACACTATAATCTATCTCTTGTTTAACATTACAGGTGCATATTTATGCATCTTTGTGACAAAGGTTTAATAAAAAAATCTTTCAACTTCTAAAGGAAGGGAAGTTTCCCCTGTTCTCAGTTTGCATACCCTGTCTCTTTTCTGTCTAAAAGGGTAACTCTCAGGAGATTGGACTTAGTACAGTCAACACCTTTACACAATGGAGTCCCTTAATTAAAAAAATGGGAAACACAGTATCCAAATTTGAACAGGTCCGGCATTCCTATAGGATGCATTATAAATTAATTACAGCTACAGGCTCCTAATAAAATGCTGATTGCTTTTTGATTCTAAACTGCTAACTCTTTTGTAAGCGGCCAACTAGTCCACCAGCTACCTCCAGTAAGCGCCATCAAGCTGCGTTGCAGAGAGGTGTAATAAGGGGCATGGCCTCTCAACACCTCTCTGCAACGCAGCTCCCTCGCGCATACTGGAGGTACCTGGTGGGCTAGTTGGCCCCCAAGGACCCTTAGGATTGAAGGGGACTTAATCCTCCAACTCAAAATGCGCCACAGGGTGCGTTTGTACACTTGTCAAATCAGGCTACGCCCCCTCCCTGCACCACTGTGCAAACGCGCCCCCTGATGTGTTGTAAATTGGGGGATTAAATCCCCTTGAGTCCTGAGGGTCCCTGGGGTCCAACTAGCCCACCAGGTAGCTCCAGTAAGCGTAACAGAGCTCCGTTGCAGAGAGATGTAAAAAGGGGCATGGCCTTGGACCACCTCTCTGCAAGGGAGCCCTGTGGCGCATACTGGAGGTAGCTGGTGGGCTAGTTGGCCCCCAGGGACCCCCAGTATTGAAGAGGAATTAAGTCCCTATCTTAAAATGCGCCACAGGGCGCGTTTGCAGAGAGTTGCTGGGAGGGGGCGGGACCTCCGGCACGATGCCGGTCTTTTTTTTTTTTTAGAAGAGGGCTGTGTGGCCCCCCTTCTTCTTTTCATTTTTAGGGCCCTGGGCCGAGTGCCCTCCCGCACATCATTTTAACCAAGCCCCTGGGGGGTGGCATTCCCTGGGGCTGTGGAGGCCCCCGCGGGCCCCCGCATATATTTGTAACAAATGCCCCTGGGACCTGGCCCACCCGGGGGCCTCAAGTAAATGAAGCGCTTCATTTAAAAAAAAAATCAGTGGGATTCGAGGACCCAGCGCAAATTTTGCCGAAATTTACCCCAAAAATTGCTTTTTTGGGCCCTGAGGGTCCTTGTGGGACCCCCTGAGCAGGCCTAGGGGGTCAGGTTGTTTATACCCTGCCCCCTTTTCTTGTTTTTCGCGTTTGTTTCACTGTTTTCTTGTGACTCGGTTCTACCGAGTCACAAGATGGCTGCCAACACTTCCTGAGTTGGAGTTTTGACAGCCAATTAGAATAAAGCTTGTGGTTTAGATATCGATATTTGTTTTTTTCAATTTCTCAGCAACTACTGAACGGATTTACACCATTTTTAAAAAGCAGTACCTTTTTGGTGTAATTCCGTTCAGCAGTTCGGGCTGTAGCCTTTGATAAAGTTTCCTATGGGAAATTGATTTTTTGACTCTTATTTTTCGAATTTCTCAGCAACTACTTAACAGATTCACACCATTTAAAAAAAAGGTCGCTTTCTGAACCAAGCGCTAACTTTTTGCAAAATTTGGTGTAATTCCGTTCAGCAGTTCGGGCCGTGGCCTTGGCTAAAATTTCCTATGGAAATTAACATGGAGAAAACAATTTTTGCACCTCCTTTTTTCTCAGCCCCCACTTGACGTATCACCACCAAACTTTCAGTATAGGAGCTGACCTGGATAGACTTTTTTGGGGGAGAATTTCACGAAGGTTCGTCAAACAACACCAAAGTTATTAGCCCCCCAAGCCCTGGGGACCACCACCCCCGAGGCTTTTATTAAGTATTCACGGGGAGACACGTCCCCCCGCAGCCCCAGGGACCACCACCCCCCGGGGCTAGTTTTTGAAATGTAAACAATCCTGTGGGGGGGGCTCGAGCCTCCCACAAGCCCCGGGGACCGCCACCTCCCTGGGGCCCTAAAATGGAAATGTGGGGGTCCGTTACGGACACCCGAGCCCCGGGGACTACCACCTCCCTGGGGCTTTATTCACATAGGGTGGGGGGCCATGTGGCCCCCCTCCTGGAGCCCATGATGGCCCTGGGGATCACCACCCACCAGGGCCGGCTCCTGCAGTGTCCCAGGGTGCCCACCCCCGGGGACACTGCTGTTTGCTATGGCAGGACGGGTGCCATGCGGCTCCCGTCCTGTCATAGCAAACACTGGTTTGGATTTTGGAAGTGAGTGCAGGTTTCCTGCTCTCGCTTCCAAAATCCAAACCAGATTGCTTTTCCACACGGGCAGCTGCATGTCAGCAGCTCCCTGTGTGGAAAAGCAATGCCGGCTCTCGCAGGAGGCAGTGAGCCGGTGGGACCGTGGGGGCATTGGGGTTCCCCCCACGGTCCCTAACGGATAGGGCCGGCCCCGGGGGATGGGGTTCCCGGGGCCAGAAGTGGCCCGGGAGCGGATCCACGCATCTCCCCTCGCCTTTAAAAAAAAAAAAAAAAAACACGGCAGGCCGGCCCCGGGGGATGGAGTCCCTGGGGCTATAATTGGCCTGAGGAGGGGGGCCACGCAGCCCCACCCCAAAAAAAGAAAAAAAGGCCGGCCCGGGGCCAATAGAGGCCTCAGGAGGGGGGCTTTGTAGTCCCCCTCCTTACATAAAAAGAAAAATGTGGCCATGCCCTGGGGGATGGAATTGGCCATGGGAGGGGCAGCCCACACGACCCACTTCCCGTTTAGATTTTTCTTTTTTTTAAAGGGGTCAGGCCCCGGGGTATGGGGTCCCCAGGGCCCTAAAAATGAAAAGAAGAAGGGGGGCCACACAGCCCTCTTCTAAAAAAAAAAAAGACCGGCATCGTGCCGGAGGTCCCGCCCCCTCCCAGCAACTCTCTGCAAACGCGCCCTGTGGCGCATTTTAAGATAGGGACTTAATTCCTCTTCAATACTGGGGGTCCATGGGGGCCAACTAGCCCACCAGCTACCTCCAGTATGCGCCACAGGGCTCCCTTGCAGAGAGGTGGTCCAAGGCCATGCCCCTTTTTACATCTCTCTGCAACGGAGCTCTGTTACGCTTACTGGAGCTACCTGGTGGGCTAGTTGGACCCCAGGGACCCTCAGGACTCAAGGGGATTTAATCCCCCAATTTACAACACATCAGGGGGCGCGTTTGCACAGTGGTGCAGGGAGGGGGCGTAGCCTGATTTGACAAGTGTACAAACGCACCCTGTGGCGCATTTTGAGTTGGAGGATTAAGTCCCCTTCAATCCTAAGGGTCCTTGGGGGCCAACTAGCCCACCAGGTACCTCCAGTATGCGCGAGGGAGCTGCGTTGCAGAGAGGTGTTGAGAGGCCATGCCCCTTATTACACCTCTCTGCAACGCAGCTCGATGGCGCTTACTGGAGGTAGCTGGTGGACTAGTTGGCCCCCAGGGACCCTCTGGACTCAAGGGGATTTAATCCCCCAATTTACAATGCTCCAGGGGGCACGTTTGCACAGTGGTGCAAGGAGGGGGCGTGGCCTGGTGTAACAAGTATGCAAACGCGCCCTGTGGCGCGTTTTAAGTTAGGGGATTAAGGCCCCTTGAATCCTGAGGGTCCCTGTGGGCCACCTAGCCCAAAATGCACCTCCAGCAATCGCCAGGGAGCCTCGTTGCAGAGAGGTGGTCCAAGGGCGCCTACTGGAGGTAGCTGGTGGGCTACTTGGCCCCTAGGGACCCTCAGGACTCAAGGGGACTTCATCCCCCAATTTACAATGCACCAGGGGGTGCGTTTGCACAGTGGTGCAGGGAGGGGGCGTGGCCTGAAATGAAATGAAATGAAATTAATTTGTAACGCGCAACTTAGCCCAATGGGCGTCAAGGCGCCTAACCAAATATAAGATCCACAATCACAGTTGCTTACTGATAGGCCTGAGAGAAGTACCAGGTTTTGAGTGCTTTCTTAAACAGAGTCATAGAGGGTTGGACCTTGATGTCAAAGGGAAGAGCATTCCACAACCGGGGAGCCACGATAGAAAAAGCCCTGCTTCCCCATCTAACTTTCTTAAAACGGGGAATTACTAGCAGATGCAAATCTGCAGAACGAAGAGCCCTGCTAGGGGCATAGCAAGTCAGAAGAGAACCCAGAGCATTAGGAGGATCTGCCCTTAAGGCTCCAAAAAGTCAGAAGTTTGAAAGAAATCCTATATTGGATGGGGAGCCAATGCTGGCTTTTCCTAGCTAAGGTGGCCGAAGATGCAGCAAGAACAGATAAAACAAATCTAGCTGCCGCATTTTGTATCACCTGAAGGCGATGAATCAGGCCCTTGTTAATTTCAGCATATAAAGAGTTGCAGTAATCTAATCTTGATCCAACCAGTGCCACCACAATCTGCATACGCGACTGAGGAGAAAGATAGTGGGCAATTCTCCTCAGAATCTTAATGACCCCCCAACATGTAGACACCGTTCTATTAACCTGGAGAGTCATTGACAGTGAAGTGTCAAATATGACACCCAGGTTCCTGGCGGAATGAGATGGAGTAGGACAAGTACCCAGAGAAGGGGGCCACCACTCATTAGACCAACAATCCTGATTGTTCCCGAAGATCAGGACTTCGGTCTTATCACCGTTCAACTTCAGAGAGTTTAAAATCATCCATTCGGAGACTGCCTGCATGCAGCTCCTAAAGTTGAACGCTGAGATATTCTTCGAGTGGGTCAGGGACACCATAATTTGGGTGTCATCGGCGTATGACACAACTTCCATCCCCTGGAGTTTCACAAGCCTTGCCAGAGGGGCTACATAGATATTAAACAGGGTCGGGCTAAGAGCCGAACCCTGTGGGACCCCGCATTGCAAGGCTTTAGCAGGGGAAAGAAACTCGCCGAGCTTAACCCTTTGTTCTCTTTGCTCTAGAAAGGAAGACAAAAGACTTAGAGCAGTACCCGTTACTCCTAACTCCCTCAGACGAGATGTTAGAGTCGAGGGAGAGAGGGTATCAAATGCTGCTGTGAGGTCTAAGAGGACCAATAAAGTGGTCTGGCCCTGATCCACCTTTTTTCGAATATAGTTTGTCACCATAGTAAGTGCCGATTCGGTGCTGTGACACCTCCTAAAGCCATGCTAAGAATCATCCAGATATCCAGAAAGATCTAAAAAGGCCGACAGATGAAAATTAAGATGAAGTTCTAGCATTTTCGCTGGTGCTGGAAGCAAAGATATCGGACGAAAGTTCTTAAGAGTTTCCGGATCTAACGTGGGCTTCTTAAGCAGGGGCTTCACAATTGCCTTTTTCCAGACTGCCGGAAAGATTCCCTGTGTTAAGGCACCATTCATCACCTCCATCAAAGGGGGTGCTAAGGTATCCTTACATGCTTTCAGCACTTTCAGCGGACAGGGATCCAAAGGGGAGGCCGATTTTATTCTGTTTAAGAGAAGGTCCATCTCCTCAGAAGATAACAGCGGGAAACAAGAGAGAGTCTTAGAAGGATCTCTCGTCCAAGCTTCAGAATTTAGAGGGGCCGAGGGAGGTTGGAGACCCAAAGAGCTCCTCTGAACTTCCAGGGCAGTAAATATGTCCTCAATTTTATTATGAAAGAAGTCTGAGATTTTATTACAGAGCTCCTGAGATCCTACTACCGGATCGGGCAATTGCAGAGAGCAAAGGGAGTCCACAATTTTAAAAAGCTCCCTAGATGAAGTAAGGGAGACAGTAAGATTGGTAAAAAACTCCTGCTTTTCACTTATTAGTCTGGCCTTATATTCTCGTAGCAAACGCTTATGTGTCACGCCTTCAGAGGGGTCCCATGTCTTTCGCCATCTTCTCTCCTGCCTCCTACAGGTCTGCCTCAAGAGTCTTAGTGTGTCAGTGAACCAGGGGGCAGAGGGACTGCGCCTTGCTATATACCGGAAAGAAGCAGGTGCTAATGCTTCTACTGCTCTAGAGATAGAATTAGCAAGTACTTGTGCAGCTTCCCCAGCATCCCCAAGAGAGGAAGGCGGCCCAGCCCTTATAAAAGGGGAGAGGGATTCATTGGTTATATTCTTGAAATTCCTTTTAAGTTGTTTATTACAGGTATTCCGTAAAGGCACACATGCTAGGGGAGCTTTTAACTCCAAGGGTACTGCCAGGTGATCAGACCAGGCCAAACGAATAGGTAAATCGACCGACAGTCTCAGATCACTGGTAAATACTCCATCTAGAATATGGCCGGCCTGATGAGTAGGGCTACTAACCAATTGGGAAAAGCCACATGCGTTAAGCGAGTCCAATACGGAGTGAGTATCTTTACAGCCCATATCCTCATGATGAAAATTCAGGTCCCCAAGTATGGTAAAAGAGGGCCTACCAAAATATGGTTCTAAGATTCTGAGCAAATCATTACTGAAATTGGATCTAGGTCCCGGGGGTCTATATATGAGGATGCCTGTAAAGGAGACCGACGAAGAACAAGAGATAGAAAAGTATAAAGCTTCAAAAGAGTCCGAGGACTCGGATAGAGCTTTTATGCGACAGATGAATGAATTTTTATAAAGAATGGCCAGCCCACCCCCTCTACATCTAGTTCTATCCAGTCTCTGAAGAGCATAGCCATCAGGTATCGCCAACAGCAGATCATGGCCCGAGGAATCCGAGGCCCATGTTTCGGTGATAAACACCCAAGAGGGAACCCTAGCAGTCACAAAATCATAGAAAGCAACGTTATTTTTAATTAAGGATCTAGCATTAATTAGGAACCCACTTCCCAATGGTAGTATATTGGGCGAGGTGTGAGAGATATGGTTAACCTCATAATTGGGGCGACAGAACGACAGGCATACCTTACACGTGTGACATGCTATAGCATGCCGAAGGCCGTTAGGCGAAAAACGGTGATGACAAGGCGCTGGCAGAGGTTTTAGGGCTCGCATATCCTGCGGCGTATTCGCGAACTTTACCTGACCCGTCGAGTACAGCACCTCCTCCAGCGCGTCCTCAGCATGGACGGGCGCAGACGGGCTCAACTCAGGCGTAACTCCGGCGTCAGACCGGCAACCCCGCTGCGCGATACCGCTGCGCGTAAGCATGACCTTCTTATGTAGACGTCTAGCGTCCTTATGACGACTAGAACGTCAAGCCTCCAAAATGGCGCCGCCAGGCGTCCCAGTCCACCCCAATACACACCCAGTATGGCCGCCAGGAAACCTCCGCGTCTCCGTGAAGGGGCCCGCAAAACAGCGGTGAGAGAAATGTTTTATAGTGCAAGTGAGGGGCCAGTAATTAAAATCAAGGGTACAATGACTAAAATGAACAAAGATACAAAACAGGGCAGATTAAAAGGCCGCTCAGAGCAACTGCGTGCAAAGCGCTTAGCAGATCGCGTTCGATACAGAGTGCATTCAAAGCGCTCCCAGATAGCAAGGACCTTTGCCTAAAATTATCCCCCTTATGTAGACGTCTAGCGTCCTTATGACGACTAGAACGTCAAGCCTCCAAAATGGCGCCGCCAGGCGTCCCAGTCCACCCCAATACACACCCAGTATGGCCGCCAGGAAACCTCCGCGTCTCCGTGAAGGGGCCCGCAAAACAGCGGTGAGAGAAATGTTTTATAGTGCAAGTGAGGGGCCAGTAATTAAAATCAAGGGTACAATGACTAAAATGAACAAAGATACAAAACAGGGCAGATTAAAAGGCCGCTCAGAGCAACTGCGTGCAAAGCGCTTAGCAGATCGCGTTCGATACAGAGTGCATTCAAAGCGCTCCCAGATAGCAAGGGATGTGATGTGACAAGTGTGTAAACACGCCCTGTGGTGCATTTTAAGTTGGGGAATTAAGTCCCATTGAATCCTGAGGGTCACTGGGGGCCAACTACCCACCAGGTACGTCCAGTAAGCGCCACAGAGTTGCGTTGCAGAGAGGTGTAAAAAGGGGCGTGGCCTCTGACCACCTCTCTGCAACGCAGCTCTGTTGCGCTTACTGAAGGTAAATGATGTCACCAGTGATGTCATAAGTGGTGTCACTGACCATGTCATGAATCATGTAATATGTGATGTCATCAGCAGTGCATTGTGAGGGCGCGAGTTATAGTTAGCTGAACTAACTATAACAGGGGAATTTCTATGGTTTTGTACGAGTGAAATGTCCAACTAACTATAACGTCCCTGAAACCTATGGTTTTTTGAGTGAATTTCTAAGGTTTTTTAAATGCTAATTTCTAACTATAACGTGCCTGAAACCTATGTTTTTTTCAGTGAATATATATATATATGTGTGTGATCAAGGCCTCTGGTAGGCCGAAACGCGTCATGGCGGTGGTGCAGTTTTGGACTGAATAAAGAAAATCCAGCACTTACTATTGGGTCCGTGTTCGTCACTTGTACGTCAATGGTGTGCAAATTGTGAGGCCATTCCTTGTGGCATATGTATATATATATATATATATATATATAAAATTCAAAAAAATAAAAAATAAATACATAACTTAGCATTTAAAAAACCGTACAAATTCACTGAAAAAACCATAGGTTTCACACACGTTATAGTTAGGAATTATCATTTACAAAACCTTGCAAATTCACTTAAAAAACCATAGGTTTCACACATGTTATAGTTAGCTGTACATTTCACTCGTAAAAAACCAATGAAATTCCACGTTATAGTTAGATCAGGTAACTATAACATGCGCGACCGCAATCCACAATGTGTAATTTCAGATGTCATCATTGATGTCATGAGTGATGTCACTGACCATGTCATGAGTGATGTACTATGTGACGTCATCAGCAGTTTATTGTGGGCGCGCAAGTTATAGTTACCTGATCTAACTATAACGTGGAATTTCATTGGTTTTTTACGAGTGAAATGTACAGCTAACTATAACATGTGTGAAACCTATGGTTTTTTAAGTGAATATATATATATATATATTCACTGAAAAAACCATAGGTTTCACACATGTTATAGTTAGCTGGACATTTTACTGATAAAAAACCATTGAAATTCCCCCGTTATAGTTAGTGCAGGCAACTATAACTCACGCGACTGCAATCCTCTGCTGATGCTAATACTGTATTTAGACACTTATTTGCCCATGTCTTCTTCCATTAAATTTTAGCTATACATATATTACAAATATTTTTTTTTCATAAAGACACATATGTCATCAGCAGAGGATTGCGGTCGCGTGAGTTATAGTTGCCTGCACTAACTATAACGGGGGAATTTCAATGGTTTTTTATCAGTAAAATGTCCAGCTAACTATAACATGTGTGAAACCTATGGTTTTTTCAGTGAATTTGCAAGGTTTTTTAAATGCTAATTCCTAACTATAACGTGTGTGAAACCTATGGTTTTTTCAGTGAATTTGTACGGTTTTTTAAATGCTAAGTTACTTTACGCCATTCGTGGCGTGCGCGCCCACTTAACGCAGTTCGTTCCGTGCGCGCACGGTGCGCTTCGCGCACCGTGCGCGCACAGTGAGCAGCGCACCGCGCGCCCACTTTACGCAGTTAGTGCCGTGCACGCACGGTGGGCACGCGGTGCGCTACGCGCACCGCGTGCCCACGTTACGCTAGATGGGCCATGTACGCACGATGCGCTTCGCGCACCGTGCGCACATGGAGGACATATTATGCGCTTCGTTGTGAAAGGTACTCTTTAATATTTTCAAAAAAGATCATATGCCTTTGGGCACCATTTGCACACGGGGTGGGGAGAGTATGGATAATTTTTTTTTTTTTTTTAAATTTTTACCGTACGCGTACGGTAAGCGTAATCGGCGAATTTTTAAAAAAATATAAAATTGACTTTTTGGCCTTGGGGGATCTTTGGGGACACCTTCATCAAGGCTAGGTGGTTAGGAGCTGTCTAAACAGCCCCTTTACATGTTTTTTGCCTTTGTTTTTCCACCCCCCCTCAGAGTGCGAGAGAGAAAATGGCGGCCGCCGCTTCCTGGTTTCGACCGATTCGAATGTTTACTAAGATCTAACAGACAATCAGATTCGCGCTCGCGCACGGCACCGTACGCGTACGGTAAGCTTACCGTAAGCGCACGGTAAGCGCACCGTAAGCTGCCACAGATATATATATTGATTTAAATATTTTCTCAGGAACTACTGAACAGATTTACACCAGACCTACAAAAGGCACTTCCTTGACCTGAGGACTACCTCTCTGCCAAATTTCATGTAACTCTGTTCAGCCGTTCGGGCTGTAGCTGTGTCTAAAGGTCCTATGGAAAAATGCATGGGAAAAACGCGTTTTGGGACCCCCCTTTTTTCTCAGCCCCCACTTGACGAATCCCCCCGAGACTTTCAGGGTAGGAGCGGAGCGTAGCGCCCCACCTATTTTGAAAATTTCGCGAGGAATTGTCGACCGGCGCCAAAGTTATTCCAAATAGAATGTTGCGGTTTTCCTATGGATACAGGGTCCTAACTATAACTACCTACTGGCGACCGCCAGTAGGTAATATATATATATATATATATATATATATATATATATATATATATATAAATTCCGCTTCAAATCCCACCATGCAACCGACAAACTCAAAGACGGGTGCTTCTGTGATGCGCAAGGGTAGGAATTGCACAGCAGCTTCCGAAAAAGAGATTCAGAGCTCTTGCGGGGTATTCAGCATTTAATAACAACAATTATTAGCATACACGTTTCGGCATGATGCCTTCATCCATGCTTGAAATTGCAATGTACTTGGTTGGTTTACATTGTATGTTCACCATCCTCATTTGTCGGTTTGTGGCCAATGTGAGGACTGCAAGATTTTGACATTTTACTTTGGTTTGGCTTCATTGCCATTCAGTGCAGCATCAACATTTGTGATCTCATAAGTTTATTTTCATGGCTTTGATGCCCCAATTGACACTCCTTACCCAAATGGGCTTTACCAGGTGGCAATCCAAGTACCTCACACATAGAGTTGGCCGTATTACTATTGCAGTCCATCCATGCAGTGATGCCCGCCACTTATCCCTTGATAAGGGAAAACCAAGCTACTGTTTGTCATGACGTGGACTAGGCCTGTGGGGATCTTAGTATGCCTCAGGCTTACATGTAGAGCCACACTTAAATAACAGACACCCAGTTACTACTGTGGCGGTATCGGAGTTAGCCCACAAGCAGTCTACTCTCATTTATTAACTCCCCCCGGCCACGCCTGGCCAGAGAATGACGTGTCTCTACATGCCGCGGTTGTCATAACAGCAGGACCGCTGACCTGCTACATCCCTCTCCAACTCGGTCTTGAAGAATAAAGTTTCTTGTGCTCAACATGCAAAGTACTTGAGTCACTGGCTCAATTAAGGGTTTGGCTGGAGGCTATATTGGTGGGACTGACTGCAAAGGAGCGGCTCACTGGCAGGAGCTTCACTCAGTGGTGTGCTTTGTTGGTGTTCACTGGGCTTTGATCCCCAGTACCGATCTCAACAGTGTTGCCGTCCTCGTGCTCCAGTCAGCCGGCATTGTCTTCATCGTTACCCAAGATTGAGGAGAGTGGCGATGGTGTCACCTCTTTGAACCATGAAAAATGTCCTGATACTTCTTTTTGTCCTTTCCTAGCTGTTACCATGATGCAGTCGTTAGCAATGACTGTCCATATTCCAGGCTCATATTTTGTCCTGAACTTCCACCCAGATCGGCGGTCTTTGATGATGACGGAGTCTCCGGGTCGAAGTGATCTTGGCCTGGCCCGGTGTCGTACGCTGGCTTGCATGTTGCACCGCTTGCGACATGCTTGTGTTCTTTGGGCGTCATGAGGTGCTGGTGCCCATACTAGGTAAGTGGGGATAAGGTCCCTCCATGGCCCGTTGAACATCAGAGCTCATGGGGTTTGTTGAGTCGTGCAGTGGGAAGTACTCTGACACTCTCTAAGGAATAGGTGGAGGTGTCTTTCTGGATCAGCCTGTTTGATGGTGGCAATGCAAAGGGCTTTGTTTAGCGTGTGCATAAACCTTTCCATGTCACTGTTAGCTTGCGGCCACTGCGGGGTGATACGATGGTGCCGGATCCCTCACTGCTTGAGGAACTCAGCAAATTCTGCTCAGTGGAACGGGGGACTGTTGTCACCCCTGATTTCTGCCGAGAGGCCGAAGGTTGCAAACACCTTCTCCAGAACAGGAGCCCAGTTGATAAATTCCAGGGAGGTCATTACTTCTACAATAGGATACTTGGAGTAGGCATCCACGAGAATAAGATTGGCCTTTCCATCGGGAAAACTGACAAAGTCCCTTCTCGGTTTAGACCAATGATTTGTACCTGGTTCTTTGGTGATCTCTGGTGCCAGCCTTTCCATTGCGCTCGTCATCTGGCACGCATGGCAACTTTGCACAAGATCTTCAGCAATTTCCTCTAGCCCCAGGAACCACACCTTTTCCTGCATCCCGACTTCATTTTTGTGTCGCCCTGAAGTCCACCGTATGCCAATTGCGTGACATGGTGTCTGAGGGCCTTCGGGATTACAATACAAGATCATAGTAATAGGATTCCATCCTGGGTGGTGCTGAACTCATCTCCCATCCTCCACTGTCTTCGGGCTCCCAATCATTGGCATCCCAGAGGAAGTCTCTCCATTTTCCACTCTGTACAGCGTTGTGCACTCGAGCAATGACAGGGTACGATTCAGCAGCTTCCATGATGTCTTCCAGACTTAAGGCTCGGAGGCACGCAGCACTCAAGATCATCTGGACAATAAACAAGTAAACCCACCCACAACGGGCCCACCCCTCTCCCCAAACAGATTTCTTCATACCTAACCAATGTCCAAATGTCCAACAAAAAGTTTAAGAAACAGTCCCGGTCCCAATTCCCATCCTAATTCCCACCCTCTCCACTCACAACAAATCCCTCCCACCCAAAAAAATTACAAGGGGGCAAAAGAAGAGGGTACTACAAGCAGGTTAGAAGCTTCTTGAGGTGCAACTCAATGCATGCCATTTGACTTTTTAGATGAGCCAGCCTCTTCAGGACACGGTGCCTGAAAAGGTGGTCTGAACTGGGGATAGCAGTGGTGATGTGATGGGTGGCTTCCGGCAGTGCAGGCCTTGGTCTTGCCGGAAGGTTATAAGCACTGGCGGCAGGCTTGGGCCATGGGAAGCGTCAGCTGCCTCCTCCTCGTACATGACCACCAGCCGCTTAAATTCACTCTGTATGGCCTCCAGCCTCTGCTGCCACAGCCAGGCTGCTATATCCTGCCTAGTAAGTGGTCGACTAGCAGGAGTAGGTATATCAAGAAAGAAAAAAGACACTACAAGATAATCTGTCACATAGAATTTGTGTGTTACAGATAAAGAGATGAGTGGCACATAAGGGGATGAGACCGGTGATATGGACTCGCACATGATCATGCCATGTTAATATGTCTGGTCTCTACCACGCCCCTATATGGCAATAAGCACAACAGTAATTCTGAAATTATGCTTTTTTAATATTGTGTGTTGTCTGTCTTTGTCCTTTGTTTATGTTCACAGATGGAGGAGCACACATAACGGATAAGTAATCTGTTACATGCAGACGAGGAGCAGCTACTCTGCCCTCGCTTCTTTGACAGGATAGGGACTCCCATCACTGCATTCCCCACGGGGGTAACCATTGCCCTGAAGAAAGTCCAGGACCTACACGGCCAACCCAGGACTGAAACATGTCGGCACTAGGGTCTTAGGACCATAACACTCCTACGGACCTGTTTTTAAGATATTTTAGCAACCCAAACAGACCCAAGAATAAAGGGAAACCAGGGGTCTGCCTGAGGTTTTTTAATCTTTAATCCCCCTTGTCTTCATTTATCGAAAGAGCTCCCAACACTGTGGTTGAGCCCACCCCGACTTGTAGGCATCGGGGTGACCCGATGATGAAGCATGACACCACTAGGGTGTGTGAGGGTAATTAAAGAGTGTTTTCCTTCCTTCCATTCATGTTAAGTTAGGTGCAACCTTACACTAGAGAGTTCCCCTTTTTTTTACAGTTAGAGAATTTGTTCTACTGATCACTTGATGGTCCATTGGGGTATTTTTGTGGTTAAAATTCTGTCTTGGGGGGCATACTCCGACTGAGAAACCTCTCAACCCCTCAGGTACGGGGATATTTCCCCAAAACCTTATTGTATATACAGAATAAACAGCACACCAATTTGAAATTTGTTTTATCTTTTTTCTTTCAAAAGATTTGCTAGTAAAAAACTAAACAGAGGCTTTGTGTGGTAAAATAAAAACAAATTGCCTCTCATTAATGAGTAAGGCGAGTAGAGGGTGTGGCCTAATGGCTAGAGCAGTTAATCTCAAAGCTAGGGACCCAGGTTCGAGTCTCAGCAGGGGCGCTCAATATCCTGTGATTCTGGGCAAATCACTTAATCTCCCTGTGCCTACCAAAAATTAATGTGTCCGTCTGTAGCGTAACTGGCACTCATGCCAAGTGCTCTGATACCTTCAGGTCGAATTTGCGCTATATAAAACTAAAAAGAAGGCATTATCCTCTATGGAGTACAAGTATTCTTGTTTTAAATTGATGGAGTCATGCTCGCTAGTGTGTGGTAGTTGGTACTTCACTACTCTCTGCAGTCTGCAGCTGGGGCAGCTGTAATAGAAAATTATCTTACTTTAATCCCAATGGCCCTGCTCTTCTCCAAAATGCCTTTCAATTTTACCTTAACTCTAAAGATGCAGATGAATAATATTGATACAATGTCATACATATCACATATAATATGCGAATATCCCGACTGGCATAAGTAGATGTTGAGAAAAACAATGCACTGCAGTACAGGGAAAGGATTAAAGAATGGGATATTTATTTTATTTGGTACATTTCTGACAGACTATCCCATCCACAAAACTCAAAACACTTAGTCCCACTTTACTCCCTGGAAAGAAAAGAAAGACTGACATTTCAGCCCTGCTTTCTTGCATGTAAAATACTCTCTGGCAAGGAAAAAAAAGACTAACATTTCAACCCTGCTTTCTTGCATGTACAACTGCCTGCAAGTAAGTAAATAACGAAGGCAAACATTTTGTAGGGTGATGTGTCACTTTAAAGTACCCTCAGGGCTTTTTCAAATTTCCTATAGCCCAATCTCTTACATAAAGGACAGATCCATTTACTCCTTTGCCTATTATAGGCTGTACAGAAAAACAGGATATGTTCAATGTTTTCTGCCTGATCTAAAGTGCATAGGGTGCAAGTCTCAGTCTGGCAAGTCGCATTTGTCTTCCATTTTGAGGTGTTAGACCTGATTTGGAGAATTCCATAGCAAAGTTTCATATACAATATGTTCGCCAAACAAGGCTGAATTTCATCTAGGAAATCTTCAAATGCAGCAGCTGGTTTTATAATGGGAAATTGAATTGTAAGTTGACATAAGTTTGGATTGCAATGTTGGAAGTTTGCAACATATTCTCAGTATATTGATTTAAGATGTTTCTTTGAGCTAGTTTGTAGTGTTTGAGGCTCATTCCATTATGAAGGTAGGGAAAGTTTTATAAAGCTCGCTTTTCAATATCGCAGCAATGGGAAAGTTTGATTCCTATCTAGTTCCAATATTTCCTCAAGACCATTTTGATGGTGGCCTAGCTCTAGTACATTTTCTTCACCAGTAGATGATAGATCGTAATGTTCTATCTGTTTGATACCAACATCAACAAAGAAGGAACAGTTCCAAACTCAATATTACTGCATCAGGGAAACTGAAATGTTACAAGAAAATAATATTCTTTTTTTAAAGAACCCTCACCCACCAACCTAGTTGGTGGCATGCTTCTCATTGGGTTCCCACCTGGGATGATGAGTGCCTCCCAGGTGTGCTTCAACGCCTGAGAGGGTTTTTTTGTGCAGTGCAAGGTAGTGAAAAAGTGACTCAAGCTGAAATTGCCTCTAGGATCTCCCTCCACATTAGGATAACCTGGTTCTTTATTAATGGGGCTCACACGGCAAGGTTAAAAATAAATGAGAATGGATGTTGTGCATAATTAAATTGATCTCAAACATCCATGAGTTGATCTACATGTTTCGACCTACATAGCTCAGTAGCTAGGCTTTCTTCAGGACCAGTGACAGTGAAACAGGTACTCTCACTAAGGTGTACTTGGTAGTAAATTGTGAACCAAAAACGTATGGTTCTATTAGATGCGACAATTCATATGGTTATTCATGGTACAATTTTTTTTTTTTAATCCTCCCAATTCAGTAATGTGCAATTTTAGCCCATCAAGTGTTCTCAACCATCACACACATGCCGGAATGGTTAGTGTATCCATTACACCAGTGGCTGTAATGCGAATTATCTACATAATTTGTGCCTTCATGGTAAATGCTAATTGTGACCGTGTGCATGCATTTGATAGCACCAGGTACATCTGCAACATGATGTATTGGTGAAACTGTATTGTTACCTCTTGTAGATATAGCCACAAAATACATTCATCACGAGGAAAAAGACCCATCTGTTTGATATTCAGATCTAAGTACATTGAAATCAATGGTGCTCCGGCTGGCATCCCTAAGATGCGTTTCATGAGCGTATTTTATATTATAGCAAGGCATTTCACATTGCCTCTACCCCATAGTTCAGCTCCATGTAATGAGACGCCTTGGGCCTGTAGATTTCCAAGGCTGGTGTTACTGCCTTGGTAACAGAGGTATTATACTTATTCATTATTGGTCTAGAATTTTGCATGATGGACATATTGGCCTGGTTTATCTGGGGTTCCCATGATAATCTGGAATTTAAAGTTCTCCCCAGATATTTAAAATTGTTGACATGCTCCAATTATTTTCCCTCACTGTAACCTTTTCCTTTAAAGGCCTGTGTGGTTTCACGGTCAAGTATTTTGTCTTACTTGTAGTGATTTCCAATCCCTTTTTCCTACAATAAATGTGGAAGCTATCAAGTAGATTTTAGAGACCTTTTGGTGTCTGGAAAGTCAGAATGGTCTCATCTGCAAAAATTAAAGCAGGAACTTGATTTCAACAAATCTTAGGTGACTGGTGGGCACATTGTGTTAGCTGATCTACGACATTGTTAATGTAGAGTGAGAACAGGGTGGGTGCCATCACACAGCCCTGTCTCACTCCTCTTCTTACACGGATCTATTCTGTGAGATTAGCTAGTTGGCCCCAGCGCACCCTGGCAAAGTTATTCTGGTGTAACCTGATTATCTGAATTGGAATTTCTTCTGGGACACTCTGGATCTTTAATGTTGTCCACAGTAATTCTCTTGGGACATAATAAAACGCACCTTCATGTCTATAAATGCTATGTAAATGTGTCCCCCGTTAAGTTTTATGTACCTCCATAGCAAGCACATTAACCTAAATGCCTGGTCGAGTATGATACCTGAATCCTGCTTATAATAGTGAGAGTATGTTATATTCATAGATCCAATCATTCAATCTGTCCAGTATTTAGCGGGCATGGATTTTTCGAATTTCATCTATAAGGTTTATTGGCCTTTAATTACCAGGATCACACTTATTTCCTTTTTTGTGGATTGGTACTATCTCAGCCCCATTCCACAATGGAGGGACAGGTACCCCATATGCAAATGGTTTGCATAGCATATTTACATAGGGATCCCATACTTCCTTTTCATGCTTTAACAGATTCCCCGGGGTCCAGCCCGAGTGCTTTTCCTGGTTTTATGGCCACTATTGCTCGTTCTGTATCTGCTAGTCTAAAATAAAGCGCCTGTCCATCCCTTCTATCAATTGTGACCTCCTGTAGTGGCAGTTACTCTTACTCTAGGAGGGTGGGGGCTTCGTAAAGATTAATAAAATGGCAGGTCCAGGTGGCTGGGTCCACATGGTGCTCAGTGTAGGAGACAAGATCTTTATTTTCATGAGCTACTATTTTCCAGAATAAGAAGGAGTCCCTCGATTTAACTACTTGTAATTGGTCAGACCAATTTAAGTCGTCCCAAGTTTTTTGGGCATTCAGCAAAACTGTTTTTGTAATTAGCCTTTGCTTCTCTTACCAAGGAGGCCTTCCCACTCTTTAGACTGTAAAGGAAAGGTTTTTTGGCTTCTTTGCATTTATCTGAGTAACATGAAATAATTGGGCCGATTCTCCTCAGTTCTGGATGTATTTTAACAGGCAGGCTTTTGTTAAAAAGGGTCTTAACACTGTGGTGAGAGTTTGCTAGGTAGTAATAATCAAGGCCAGTGTAGAGTAACCTTTATGTGTTCCTCAAGTACCTCAGAAAAGATATTGTAAATATTGGGCATAGTCTCTTTTACTCTGATATCATTTCACCATCCTTTTTCCTTTCATACATTTGTCCCATTTCCATCCACCCATCATTTTTACTGTTCATAATGAGATTTTGTCGGCTGAGTTGCAAATAGGAGAGGCCATTAAGAACTCAACCCCAGCTGTAGCTGCTAAAGTAGGTGTTCATGATGCCCTTCCAGTGAGTTTACTAGTGATTGTCAATAAGCAAGCAATGTGACTTACCACCTCTCATCCTTGCCACTGCTGGGACTTCTCCTTCAACCGCTGCCTTGTGTGCTCCGCTGGCTCTGGCCCTGTCACTGGTGGTCCATGCGACTAGAAAAAACATCACAGATTTCAGATGCCAGATACGCCTTCCCTTAGTATTATTGTTTAACAAAATACAACCACAATAGATCACTACAGTTCGGTTGCAGTATCTTCTATCAAAAACATCATGTTGGGCATTTTATTGGTTGGCATTGTTTGAAAAATCAGGCAGTGAAGCCGACCAAAAAACTTTTCATAATGGAGGGGCAAAGCTATGATGACTCTGAGTCATTGAAGCACAATGAAGGGGTGAATAATTGGACTATGAAGGGCATATGGTCTTGGGTGGCAAATGCAATGGGACCGTCCTCATACTCGTTTCCACCCATGCTGCACTGCCATTGAAACTGGTAGTATACTACTGTATAAATGAATGATAATACATACATAACACGGGGGGGGAGGTCCACCCATGACCCTGGCTAATCTCTAGTTTCGTTGTTTGAGCATGAGCAAGAATAAGCAAGCCTTGTCAACAAACATGCATAACGTAGCTTAAGCGGGCATGCAATCTTTACAGTAGAGTACCTCTCCTAAAAAGTGGTTCTATTTGTTTTTACTGTACAAGTTCACAAGATATATAAGGGGAATGGGAAAGCTTACAGGCAAAGCAGAAAAAATGAAGCTACATACAGACTAGTATAGACAGGCGGAATTTAACTACAGAACTCTAAATATAGAAAATAACTAGGATAATGCAGGGAGAAACTAACAAGTATTAGATAGAATGAAGAGGAGTTGGAAAAAATTAGGAGACTGGCAAAATAAAAAAATAAAAAATGGAACAATTATTCTAAATGTGGAGATGTAAAAAAGCTGGAGAAATAATAATACTGTTAACAGGAGGACTTACTGGGGCCAGCAGATCCGTCTGTGTTGGCCACAACACTGATGAAAGTGGTGGGTGTGGCACCCACAGATCCCTGACCCACCTCTGTGCAGCTAACCCTCTTCTTGTCCCTAAATGCTGATATAAAAAATGAAGACGACAAAATAAAATGGATTAATGGTACAGTTAATAATCTCCCCAAACATTTTTTGACAGGCAAATGCAGTAACAATGTTCTTTCATAAATCAAATTGTGTATAGAACAAGTATGACCTATTCCTAGTTTCCTAAACCTAAGCCCTATTCCAAATTTCCTAAACAAAGTTTTGGAACTACTAATGCATTGCAACAAATGATCTTTGCTCCTCATCTCAATCTCAACGTCACCCCCCTTTGATGGGCAAACTCAGTCTCCCTTTTTTCAGTGCATAGATACATACTACACATCACTGGGAGATTGCTTGAGACTGTATGAGCTACATAAAGAAAGTCACAGAGATCGCTAATTCGCTGATAATATTACTACCACAATCTTTGTGACAGGACAGAAGAGTCTGCATGACTTCTTAAATAATGAGCCCAAGCAAGCACCAACAAGTACGATTACGTAACACCACGCACCTGGCTGGATCACATATTTGTAACGTAGACTTAACTTACCTATGAGTGTGAGCAGCATGTTGTTTGAGAAAAAAATATTAGCATATAAAGAACACAACAAACAAATTATTACTAACCAATCTCCACATCCTCGACACCCAGCAGGTTTAGCGGGTCCTGCTCCCAGTCCAGGATATCAACCCAGCAGTGTGTCAACTGCTGTTTGGGTGCCCTGGACCCCAGAGCTCCAGCCACACACCGATGCATTCTCCTCCACATCAGCTGAGGCTCCTGCAGGCCATACCCACTACCAGGCCTGCTGCCTGCTGCTAGCATGGAGGGGAGGTGGCACCGCACATAATAAACAATTTGAGCCACCGCCACCTCCACCTCTGAGAGCAAGGAGTGCTGGCTGCACTCCTTGGTGGCGCAGATGACCACAAGGTGTACGGCTAGTAGACACACTGGCACAGCTGCTCCTTCTCTCGTCGTCACCCTGCTCTGCCATGGCTCTGGGTGGTCAGAACAAAGAGAAGAAATAGGAGAAGGAAAAAAGGAAAACCTAAAGTCTTAAAGGAAAGCCAAAAAAAGTACAAAAATTCATGAAAAACACACAAAAAATGGCAAAAATGTAATATAAAGAATAACACACACTGATACAATAAAGGAAAATGAGGTATGAATGAGCAGGAAAGGGGAGGATTGGAAAGATTATGGGTAGATTAAACAGCATTATGCGCAGAATGGGACCTCCTCAACAGCACCTCTCCTGACATCGCCTTCCTCATTGAAGCATGGATGAACGCCGCCACAGGACCAAACATCGCAATCACCATCCCCGAAGGACACAAAATCACCTTGAAGGACCGCCCTAACCACCCCGGGGGAGGCATCGCCATCGCCCACAAGGCCAACCTTCCCCTCAGTACCTACACAGATCTGATGGAACACCTCCACTTCAAGATAAGGACCAACCCATCCACCACACTCTGAGGCACCCTCATCTACATGCCCCCCTGACCCGAGCACCTTTCTCCGACTCCATCACCGACATCATCACCCTGAATGCCATCACCTCCACTGACTACACCTTGCTGGGAGACCTCAATTTCCACCTCGACAACCATCAAGACCCCAACTCCAACTCACTCCTGGATAACCTGCACTACGTCGGACTCAAACAGATCGTACCAGAAACAAAGCACTCAGCAGGACACACCCTCGATCCCATCCTCACAGCAGGGAACTCCTTCACATTCAGTCACACCTCTGAACTCCCAGGGACAGACCACTGCTGCGTACACTTCACCTTCAAAACTAACATCTCCCGCAGACGTCCACGCGAGCTCCAATGCTGAAATTGGACCAGGATCTCCGACGACTAGCTTGCCGCCACCCTTAACAACCCCGCTCCCACCGCCACAGATGATAACCCTACCACTGCCGCCCGCACCCTGCCCAACTTGATCCCCGACTGCGCCAAAACCATTGCCCCCCTCAAGAAAGCCTCCAAACCTCACACCAAGAAAAACAGCTGGTTCTCCACTGAACTCCGGGAATCTAGACGCAACTGCAGATACCTCAAAAACAAAAGCAGACCTCAACATCTTAAAAACTGCCACCACAGCCCACCACAAACTCATCAGATACTCAAG
Source organism: Triturus cristatus (assembly GCF_964204655.1). Classification (NCBI taxonomy): domain Eukaryota; kingdom Metazoa; phylum Chordata; class Amphibia; order Caudata; family Salamandridae; genus Triturus; species Triturus cristatus. The sequence continues at coordinate 1,149,284,025 of NC_140583.1, read as the reverse complement.
GAAGAAAGCACTGCAGGACGAAATCTCCACCCACACACACAACAGCAAGAAACACTTTGGCATCATCAAAGAGTTTCCCCAACCCAACAGCGAGACTACTGACATCCCACCCTCCCAGGACCTCTGCGACAGACTCAGCGCCTTCTTCCACCACAAAATCAAGACCATTTATGACAACCTCAATGAGGATTCCTCTCCCACCGTTCCCACGCAGCCAACACTGGACAGCTGGACTGCCGCCAGCATTGAAGACACCCTAAAGATTATGAAGACCACCCACTTGAGGGGCGCCCATGGCCCCGCCCCCACCACATCTACCATAGAGCCCCAGACATCACCGCTCCCAAGCTTCAACTAATCATTAACCGCTTGTAATCTATCTCCCCTGCTAGGAATGGTTTGTTCAGAGGCTTATGGTCTCTGTTTAGGCATAAGACTGGACAATACAAGGTTTTGTAATACCGAAGGTGGAATTTTATTAAAAGGGCTGCCCAGCAAGTCTGTATTTGAACAGAAGGTATAACCAAACACAAAGTGGGTGGTGGAAAAGAGCGTCTCCAGTCTTCACTTGTGATGAACCTTCTTCCTCAGGTCAGCACTCTCTCCATCTTTTCCCAACCAGGGCCCGGCGTCCCCAAAAGATAAACAGAGAACACAAAACAACCACGGGTCAGTCCTTATATCCAGTTACTATTGTGGTGCTGTCCCTCCACCAGTGCAGGTTTATCACGAGGTTTGTGAGGAGGGGGGGAACCGGTGAGAGGGTTTAAGTAGCTGTCCGGAGGTGTGTCCGTGACTCATGTAGGAGCCCCCTTAACCCCCTCCCAGTCAACCTCCTCCAATAACCCAAAAAGGGAGCTTGCCTGGAGCTACGGTCCTCCGGAACCGTAGCTTGGGGTATCGCGGCGCCATGTCTCTCTTGGGGACATCCGGATACTCGAGCAGCTGGCGTTGGGGAAACCTCCCTCTCCGGCGTTGCTCCTCCATCTTTGGGACTCCGCCGGGCCTCCTCCGCTAACGCTTCATCGGGGGTCCTCTTCCTGCATTCAGCACTCCTCCCGCTGCTGCTCCTCCGCATTGGTGTCCTTCCTCCGCGTTTTCCTGCTCTCCCTCGCTCTGCCGTTTTCTACCCTCTTTCCCGTCTTCTGGTGACGTCCTCAACGTCGCGCCAGCTGCCGCTAGACCGCCGACCTCCACCTCTGGTTGCAAGCGTTGGGGTGCCATCTTGCACTTCTCTGGTGCCCCGGCCATCGGACTGCCCATATCACACCTCTCCTTTGAGACCTCCTCCTTTCCCGACAACTGGAAACACGCCGTGATCAACCCCCTCCTGAAAAAACCCTCAGCAGATTCCACTGACCTCCAAAACTTCAGACTGATCTCCTTACTCCCGGATCTGGCGAAAGTCATGGAAAAGGCTGTCAACAGTCAACTCGCTGCCATCGTAGAAGAAAACAACATCTTCGACTACTCCCAATCAGGCTTCAGGAAGAACCATAGCACGGAAACCACCCTTCTGGCTGTGACAGACGACATCCGCTCTCATCCTCCTGGACCTCTCCGCGGCCTTCGAAATAGTCTCTCATAGCACCCAAACCCGCAGACTCCATGACGCGGCAAGATTGAACAAGGCCCTCGACTAGATCTATTCTTTCCTCTCCGACAGAACACAACAGGTCAGGCTCCCTCCTTTCCTCTCGGAACCTTCACTGACCACCTGCGGAGTCCCCAAGGTTCCTCCATCTGCCTGACCCTGTTCAACATCTACATGGCCCTGCTCGCATCCATCGTCAGATCACATGGACTAAACATCGTATTGTACACAGAAAACACCCAACTCATCCTATCCCTGTCCAATGAACCAAACCTCTCCAGTCATAACTTTCAAGACGGAAGGGAAGCAGTCACCAGGTGGATGAAGAACAGCTGCCTACAACTCAACACGGACAAAACTGAGGTGCTCATCATGGGCCCACACCATGATGCCTGGAATGACACCTGGTGTCTCCCCCCCTCAGGAACCCTCCTCCCCATGGACCACACAAGCAACCTCAGAATCATCCTGGACTTCGAACTCAAAATGGACCGCCAGATCAATGCCGCCACCTCTTCCTGCTACCACACCCTCTGCCTACTCCAAAAGACCTTCAACTGGATTCCCCTCGAACACAGGAGAATCGTCACCCACGCCCTCATCAGCAGCAGACTAGACTATAGCAACGCACTCTACGCTGGTATCGATAAGAACCTCACCTGCAAACTCCAGAACGTCCAAAATGCTGCCGCCAGACTAGTCATCAACCTACTGTGCCACTGCCACATCAGCCAACACCTACGGACACTACACTGGCTCCGCATCGAGAAGAGAATCACCTTCAAGCTTCTCACCCATGCCCACAAAGCCCTCCAGAACACCGGACCCGCCTACATGAACCACCGCCTCACGTTCCACACAGCCCAAAGATCCCTTTGCCCGGTCCAACTCTCCCTTGCAATGGTACCACACATCAAGAAGACAAGATCAGGAGGATGCTCCTTCTCCTTCCTTACTGCCAAGGAATGGGACTCCCTCCCTCTCCACCTGCGACAGACACCATCACTCCCCAAGTTCTTAAAGGACCTCAAGATCTGGCTCCTCGACTGAGCTCCATGATCTTTCGGGAGCTGCGCGCCTTCATTCCCCTCCTCAGGGCCTTGAGACCCCTTCGTGTGAGTAGCTGCACTTTATAAACCCTGATTGATTGATTGACAGAGCAGAAAAAGAAATGGCTGCTCCCATGCGAATTGCGTGGTGCAGTTCATGTGCAGTTTCCAGCGCAAGAAGGCTTGTCGCGCTACTGAACGTCAAAAGCATAGCGGGAACTGACCCACCTGCGGAATTTTGCGGAATCTTGTGGAACCCTTGGCTGGGGTTAGAGTGTATTCCTCCTGTCCAAACTGCAAAAACGGAGACTTAAAAACTTATTGCTAACTTTCTGCTCGGAGAACTGACGGAGACAGAGTCACCGTGGAAGCAACAGCCATTGATGTTGAACTGCCGGTTGGCATCACCTTGCTGGTTTGCCAAGAGAAAGTAAATTTGACTTGCAGAAAAGTTACAACATCCCAGTGTAGAGGGCTTCGCCAAGAGCTATGTCAAGCTAAGGCGGATCAAGGTTGAAACCTTCATGGGCACAAACACCTTTTGACCGGGACCTACCTGGATCTCTTATCTGACACGCCATCTTGCTGTCAGCCTCAAATCTTACCCATGTCCCATTCAAGCATGACCAGTTGCCCGCAGTTGGAGCTCTGTGCCTTTTGCTTCTATTTTTATTTAGAAATTTAACAATTCATACCTCCAGTTGTCCTTATTGGATTTATGACGTTTTGGTGTCATTTACTACATTAAAAAATACTCTCTACTTTTGAATTGAGATTTTTTTGTGTTGTGTTTTCGACTTTTTAAAAGTTTTGGTACTTCAAATTTGTTTACATATTTTCTTAAGTTATGCCACTGGAACCTTTACAGGATCTAACATGGATAGTGTCATTAATATTTGTGTTGGACTACCGTCCACTCCAGCTAATATTTCACTTTCTCACAGAACTGTTGTCCAATTTTTCTTAACCTATGAAAGTATTGAAAGTATTAAACAAAACAGTGAAACTGGGTGGCAGAAATGCCTTGAATAAAACTAAAGTGGTGAAGTCATCAAAGTGTTTACTGGCATTTGAAAGAAGAGTAAAACAGGGTAAGGAAGATTTGAGTGGATGATGTGAGGGTAATGCTGGCGCCGGAAGGAGTGTGGGGAGACCCGAGAAACCATACTGGATAATTGATTTCCAGGAGGAGGATCTTTAATTTCCTGCGTGAATACATATTTTTTGCTCTTTGTTCACTGCAGTGTGTTTTTATAAATACTGCCTTGATATTTAATTCATGGATTTCATAACTATATTCCTACTTTATACATTTTGTAGGGAAGAAAAATGTGCCATATTTTACAATTGGAATGCTCAATTGCCTTAAGCTTTTATGTCTAGTTGAATTGTCGGAAATTCATTCTATTTTCCCCAAGTTGACAAGAGGCCCTAGGCCCTTTACACTACAATGGAACGAAGCGTTTTTTCTCATCTTTAAATCCGTCTAGGATCGTTTCAAATGTATACTGAGTCTCTGCTGACCTGCACTCTTAAATATTCAAATGACTTTCCGATGTACTTAAAAGATGTATACATTTTTGATTAATGTTATCCTCTCTGGAAAGGAGACTGCAGTTTATCTTCCTGTAATATAAAACTCTTATCTAATATATTGCATTTCAAAGAACAAAAAAAAAAAAAAGAAATGAAAACCTATTATCCCGTAAGAGGTCCGGGTTGCACGTTTGATCAGTGGATATTTCGAAGATAAGTAGAGCAATTTTACACAATAACACGACAGTACCTTTGAAGGCATCCAAGCACCGGAAAATGTGATCAAATGCTTTTACAGCAAGGAGTGAAGTAGCAGAAAAACACGCTCAATCCCAGAACATTAAGAAGATGTAAGTCCGAGGCAGGCCTTGATCACAAATGATGCAACTTCGTGTGACCTTCATTAGTCTTGTATTAAAGTCTTCTTTTTAGATGGCGAGTGAATAAATGAGAATGTGTGATGGATTTATTTCACTGTACACAATAGGCGCTCTGTTGTTAAAACACATTTTGTGTCCTCTGGGTCCTTGAGTACTAGGTCTAAAAGTGCTTTTTGATGGCTCTGCGAGTGTAATGTTCCCTTTGTACTCACAAATAAATGGATTTTCATAAAACATTAGCTCGTGCTCATCTTTTTGATGCAAAGTGAAAGCACTTGAGGCAAACGGGAAAGAGATAATCATATGTTGCTTAGACTAACCGGAAAAGAAACAGAGACCTAGATAAAGTTTATTCAAGAGACACACAGATCCGCTGTGAAATGTTTGCACCACAAATCTAGAGATGCTACTTTTTTAATAAAATGTGGGCTGGAGAGTTAGCCCTCTTTATACATTCAGATCTAAAGTGAGATCGCTACCTACTAAATAGAAAATGTTCTCAAACTTGCCTCTTGATAAAGTCGGAACAAATTTTTTTTGAATCATAAGGAAATAAGATTATTCATTGCATTTTTATTATTTAAAATTTGAGCCAGCAAATCCTGTGATTTGCGAAGTCACAGGTTTTCAATAAGAATTAGTCTTTTTTAGAATGTACAAAAGCCCTTTTACGGTTCAGAAAATTATTTTAGACTCATGAAAGGTATCTTGCCACCCTTTCTTATTTGCAAATAGTATTATAAGTGAAAAGGTTGTTCCCCTCTTATTGGTGATTCTGAATGGTGTGTATCAGTGGTTTGTAAACACAGCTGCGGTTGAAAGACTTTGATCAATTACTGCCCATCACATGTGGATGGTACTGGTAACTGATTCTCAAAGGGGCAGCTTCGTCTTTGGGATTCAAGTTGATGGCCTCGATGGCAGTAAGAAGTGGGCCACTGACCCTTATGTCTTCCCAAAGTAAAAACATTTGTTTTAAAAGCAGAACATGTCCTTGTAATGCACACAAGCAGCTTTTGTTTTTTTGGTTTTTTTTTTTCCAAATCCCATTAGGTCTGCTGTCCTTTTCAGATCTCAGTTCCTTCATTTGCAACCAATTATATAGCTCCATAATTAGAACCTGCAAATATAATATTAATTTGTGAGGTTTTTGTGATCCCCTGTAAATGGACACTCGTGATATGACCTGTTAGTACATAGGTCAAATCGCAAATTGCATTAGCATTCGCATACCAGCCGGCGGGCTAATTGCACATCCCTGGTCTGAAAATGGAAATAGAATCTTGCACTTAGAATTATAATGACAATTTGGGCCCGCTTACGACTTTTGGTGGTAAGGGGGAAAGGCGGCCCGTCACCTCATGCCCCTGCACTGCCAAGAGTTGCTGCCACCTTCTTGACAGATTACAAGTAATTTTGTGGTCTGTGGTAGGTGAGTGGCATGGCAGTTCCCACGGTGGTGTCTCTTTTGATGGCACCGCAATGGGAACGCCATACAGATTCCTGGATGGAATGGACTTTAAAGTCCAAGCCGTAAAGGAAGTGGGGCGCATGCACACAGTAGGACACATGTTGTGACCCCCTGCATGCATCCCCAGGCTAAAGGGGCTTTGTTTCAACACCGCTAGCCTTTACATGGAGGAGAACCCTGCATGAAAATGCTGGAGATCCTGAAACTTGTAATATGCATGGCGGTTCACAGCAGCACCATCTGCATTTTACAATGGCCCTGACCACTCCGCATTCCCTGGCGGAGCCAGCGGTTCAATCACGGTCTGACCACCCAACTCATAATAGGTTAGTTGGACCACCACCGCCGCACAACTACGAGTATGGCAGTCCTTGTGTTACGTGCCCAGGTTATGTCCAAGTAACGAAGTTGCACATTTTTCCTATATTGTCCTAATTTTACACAATAATATTTCTACTGAGACCTTTGGCACATAGTCGCATATGTGACAATTTTGGGTTAGTTTCCCTGAAACTACTTTTGTTCACACATTTAGTTTTGCATAATTTTATCAGGATGCCTCAAACACCATATACAAGACCTTTTTACGCACAATGTACAAATGTCATTCTATCTTCAGCCATGGGGCGACAGGGCTATCTACATATCCATAATACTGCTAATCTATACGTACATCACAACGATGCTTTCTATTATAAACAATGAGCATCCCAAAAGATTAGCAGAGGAGGCACTTTGGCTGATACTGAGGGTCCTTGCATGCTGAGACTTGACCATGCAGCAGTCTGACACCTCTCTGAGGCATGTCCAGTTCATGACCAAGACGGGGTCCTACATTCTCTCCCACCAGGTAATGGGGTCGGATTGTCCCTTGGGAAGATTCTTGTCTTTAAACCTACACACACTCTAGGTACACACAGAATAAGGCTTGCATATTAGGAGAATGCCTAATTACTGCATTGTATCTCCATAAATTAATTTACTTAATTTCTTTTTTCTTCAAAACAATGTCAGTAAACGGAGATAACGGAGATAACAGTGGTGTCTAAGTAGCCACTCTAAATATTACAGAAAATTGCAGACACGCAGTTACTATGAAATTACTACATTATGGTCTCCCGGCGATGGGTAGAGACGTTATCTTCATGGTCGAGGCACACAAAGCATTCAGAACAGAGGTCTTTTATTTGTAGGTTACATTCCAGGCTGCGGCTGCTCGCACAAAATAGTTTCAATCATACATTGAAGATGAAACATCAGAGAAATACTTTCCATATGTGGACTTAAAAAATGCCATTAACTTACCAAGAACACATAAATTGGTTTAAAGGGGCCCTCCCATACACCATAGAAAACGTGAGACTCAGTCCACTCGGTAAAGAAGGAGCAACTGGGCCGGTCTTAGCTGCTTTTACACCACATCCAAATATTGATAACTTAGATGCAGCAGAATTGACAACACTATACGAAGACCTAGAAAAGATTCACAGACACTTTACACAGTTCATAATGCAAACACTCACAATTAACCCTGAGCGGATTGCTCAGGCTGCACAACCACAATTGACTACTACGGGTATCAGCCCGCAAACGTTGAATGCCATTATGGGAAAGATTCCCACCAGTCAGGAGCAAATTCCGTTCTGGATAGCACAGAAACAAGGCAGCTTGAGGCAGTTTTTCCCCTATATGGGCCCGCAAGGAAAACACCGTACACTAACAATTTGCTTGCCAATGGAGATGGCTCCCCTGATGGAAGTGCCACTTAGGGTACCGTCTTCACTGCCGTTTACACCCGAACTCATGGTACCCCTTCACTGGCTGTCTTAGCTGATGTATTAAAACAGCTTATGAATTAGTAATGGGCAGCACCTGCCCTGTACTTAGGGATGAAACTGCAGCAGTAACCACCATTATGTTGAGTAACGTAAAAGGGGAGGCAGCTGCGTTAGCTACATGCCAACATTTAAGGGAGTTCACTCCTGTCCAGCAGCAGCTGGAATTACCTAAAATTATCACTAGGTAGAGATAATTTGGAAGCCTGATCCGTAAAACAACAGGTTAAGAGTAACTCTGACAAAAATAACACTAAGCAAGTACCCGATTCTTCCAAAAAGAAATGGGACAATAAAGGAAAAAATAAACAAAACAAGACACAAGCATGGGGTGAGTCTCCTCAACAGGAAAACACTGAGAAGAAGTATAATTAAGAAATAGTGATAATATTAGAAATCCTGGCAGGTATCAGGATACTGATACGGGTTCCTCTTGTTCCTTTCAGAATTCATCCGATACACGTTCAGAGCGAGGTGGACGGTCAGAGCCCAGATCGAAAGAGAGTGTGAAGACAAAAAGGGAAGCACATCGCACTTCAAAATACATCCTTAAAAAAGAGGACAAACAAAAAAACTTCTTAATATCAATTCAAAAAGAAGAAGGTTGCTGGGATTAAATTAAGACATGCCCAGGCTACTGAGGACTCAGCTTCTGAATGGGGGGTGGGCAGTGAGGATGCTGGACAGTGCGGCTGAAGTCACAATACCTCACCGTAACCTGATGATTTATCTGGTAGTAGTGAAGTACTGGGTTATTTAGGACCCCAGCGGTGCCAGGGGTAGCACCCTATGACTTCGAGTTCTTCCTGTCTTGGACCACAGAAACACAGAGTCTTGTGGTGGTGTCAAAGATCGTTTTATTGTTGACTGCAGCCAGTAACAGCAATCCTAGAAGTACACATGGGTATGTTCTCAGGAGACTGCTCAACCTTACAAAACCAGTCTTCTCCTTATATACAAAATATCATGCTTCAGGCACACATTCCTCGTTTTACGATATGGTCATTCATATGTATTCATTACAAACGAAAAGGCAGAGTCATGATGACCATCCCACATTTCAGTTCAGCCAACCCACAATTATTTACCCAGCGAGGCTCAGATCCCTCGTCAGATATCAGCAGACCCCAATAAACACGGGCACCTCCTCCTCGTAAAACAGGCGATAAAGCAGGAAGCAGAGTCAGGTGTGAAAGAGATTAGCCGGGGGCTTGTGTGGGATGAAAGGCTTTATGGTGTGTCAATCCCTGATGCTAATCACACGTGGTCGTAGGAAGGGGAGCTCGTGAGACCGGACTGACCTCGGGCAGTGGAGCCAGTTCGCACAGGTCACAGAGAAGTCAATAGAAGGTACATGTGTTCTGAAGGCCTGTGCATGTCCTTAATGTGCAGCCTATGTGAGGGCAACCATAAGATGGCTACCGCTCTAAAATGGAACCCACGAAGTCAATGTGTAATATCGTATACAAAGTGAATTTATCGATGAAACGTTATGCAAAACACTTGTACATACCACATTGGCCATTCGCGGTTCGTTGATACCGAAATGGGCAGGGTAGGGCCATGCCTCCTACGTGGTCCCAAAATGTAAAGTACCACAGACCCTCCTTTTGCCCTTACATAGGCAATAACTATACTCATATTAATCAGAGTCCAGGTCTATATTCATAAGGTCATGGAGATGTTGCTGTAGCATCATCCTATTGCTTAGCTCATCCCTCGATACAGGTTTCCTTATACACGATGTAGCACAGAGGCCACATACTGTAGGAGCACACTGTACACACAGACAGAACAGGAAAAGAATGGCTAAGATCATTCCAATGACCATCAGAATCTTCCATCCCCAGGCAGATATCAGTTCCCAGAACCACCCCATCAGTGACCAATCTCCTTTATCCACGTGAATAGATTCAGATTTTTATGCAGTTTGGAGATGGCTTGATAAACTGTTGGAGCGTTATCTGGTATGAAAATGCAACAGCTAGATTGGATGACCTTACATACCCCACCACGGTCTGCAAGTATGACGTCTAGAACCATACGGTTCTGCAAAGTCATGAGGCGATCCTCTTGGAGCTCAGCTGTCAAATTACCAAGGGCACCAGCCGTTACATTAACAGTGGATTCAACCACACGAGTCAGTTGTCTCAGGTTCCTACTATTGACCATCGGTCCCCAAAACGGCAGGAAACCCAGAAAGAAGTCTCCCGCTTCCTGACCGGCAGTATCCTCCTGACTAATCACGCCTCTCACAACTCTGGTCTGTGATAATCAGAGGCAGCAGTAAATGTTGGCGGTAGCAAGTTTGCAATATAACATGTGCCCGAGAAATCAGGGGGCAACCATGTATATGCTCGGTCATTGCAGACAAAATATGTACCCTTGGCAGCCAAAAACGCAGGGGAAAATTGTGATGGAAAAGTGTACGTTTCAGTACAGTCACTTTTCCCCAGTTGAGCTCTTGGATTCTGACCATTGCCTTGTAAACAGAACCAACCTATGTGGGGTACGACCCAAATTGGGGATGACATTTTTCGCTGCTTTTCACCCAGACTAATGCTATACCCCGTCGCGTTCCAACCTACATAAGCTCGCAATTCATCCTTGGGAATAGATGAGTATGCATTGATATCTCTGCTCATATCAGCAACTCCTTTCATTAAGGCCTTATTGTTTGTGCTAGGTCTGATGGAACGCGGTTGTCGCGGGGAGTAGGCATCTAATACAAAAAGAAACATAGTCTGGAATGCCCATGACGATCCATTATAGCTAAACGGCAGCACTAGATATGGGATACCCTTATTAATGGTATGTGGCATTAAACCACACACCCAGCAATTGGTTGTATTCATAACTAGTTGGTGCTGGTGCAGGAGTTGAATAAACGAGTTATTTACAAACTCAGACTGTCTAGCTTGTTCGTGTTCAGGCAGAGGGTGGAAAGAGTGTAGGGAGACAGTAGGAGGAGGTATAGGCTGTACAGTGGGTGCAAATGGCACTCAAGAGGACAATAATACATATCCCACAGTAAACATCATCATACTAACTAGTGCAAACAGACATAATAATACAAAACGTTTGCTCTTCATTATTTTACATATTCTTTTCTTAAAGTTCATTTCCTCAGCGGGTCTCTCCATCTTGAAAAACTCCATCCTCTAATCGTGCTGTTCGCGGCGGGTGAGTTTCTTCTGCTTAGGAATACACCTGTCAGTCCAGGGAATGCCCTAGACTAACCAGAACCGTTGACCTAACGTCTCCGGCTTGTACCCCAAAGTCTTGGCACCGCGACCCTACAGCTGAACCCGGATGGTGGCTCGAAATAGAAAAACCAAAAATAAGAACGTTTCTCAGATGAGAGAGAGCTGTACTGTCAAAAATATCAAAGAAAAATAATTTTTATTTGTCCATAGTTCTAGGCCTCAAGTTATAGCGTTCTCGTCCGGGTACTGTCTGATCTTGAAACAAAAGTTCAGGCTCTGTAGCATCCAATCGGATTGACGGTGGCACAGCTTCATGCAGAATATTGTCACTTTTTTGTTCAGAGCTTGTTCCTTTCACACGCGCATCGCTAAAAGGCAGAAAACGAGGCACGGTCTCAGTTTCAGAATCAGAGATCCCCTCCTGGACCCACCGGTCATATGGCAAAGGCAAAGGGACTCTTTTACAGTAGAGGCCGTGGATCCAGTTCTTCTTTCCTTTCACTTGAACAGCCGATCTTGTAGAAAGAAGGACGAGATGGGGGCCGGTCCAACGGGGCTCATCATTCTTTGCCCGTTGAAAGTTCTTCACCAGCACCCACGTTCCAGGATCGATGGGATGTCCTGGAGCTTCAGAGGCCTGAGGCAGAGTATCGTGCACCTGTTGGTGTAAAACGCGCAATTTAGCCGTCAATTCATACAGATAGTCAAGCAGTATTGGATGTTCGATTTCACTGAATTTTGTGGGCCTTGGCACTCCCCATATGTTGGCCGGGCGGCCAAACACTATCTCATACGGACTAAGTCCCATTCGCGAGTGCACAGTCATTCTGGTTGACAGGAGTGCTAAAGGCAGAGCGTCAGGCCATTTAAGACCAGAGCTCGCCTGGATCTTAGCCAATTTAAGTTTTAAGGTGCCGTTATAGCACTCTACTAATCCAGCTGATTGGGGGTGATTTGCAGCGTGAAATTTCTGCTGAATCCCTAGCCCCTCACATACTTCTTTCATCACTCGACCCACAAATTCACTTCCATTATCACTCCAGACCATTCTCGGCATTCCAAACCTAGGGAAAAATTCTTTAACAAGGGCTTTAGCTGTGGACAAGGCAGTATTGTCTTTTAAGGGGTATGCTTCTATCCACTTTGAGAAGGCACAGACAACAACGAGTACATATTTTAAATTGTTGCACCTTTCCATGTGGATGAAATCTAGCTGCAAAACCTCGAACGGATACGTTGGAGGCGCAAAATGACCAGCTGGAGTTGGGGTTCCCCTACCAGGATTGTATTTCAGACACACCATGCAATTCTTGACCACATTCTCTGCACATTTGGGAATTCCAGCATTTTGCCATACTGGAGCCAACAACTTGCAAATCCCTTTTGCACTAATATGGGCCATTCCATGAGCCATTGTCACCACTGCAAGCACATACACATCGGGTAACAACCAACGCTGATGTTCTGACAAATCAACCCAACAACCTTTTTCATCCATGTCTTCACACATTCCAACATCACCAACCCATCTTGCAGGGCCTGCAACATACATACGATTATTTACATTCTTTGCTGTTTCTTTCGCAACTTCATCAGCAAATGCATTACCACGACCGACATCATCTGTAACTTTCTTGTGTGCACTGCATTTTACAATCACAACTTGTAGCGGCAAGGTCAGTGACTCAAGGAGATCATTCACCAACTGACCATTCTGAATTTTGGTTCCATGCGAAGTCACGAATCCACGTTCTTTCCACAAGCACCCAAAACTATGGGCCACGCCAAAGGCGTACTGACTATCTGTGTATATGTTCACCCTCATACCTTTCGACAACACACATGCTCTCGTAAGTGCAATTAGCTCTGCTGCTTGAGCCGAGTTATGTGGTGTACGTGCGGTTTCAACAACCGTGTGCAAAGTCGTGACAGCATATGCAGCAGTCGTATCACCATTCGGAAGCTTGAAGCATGAACCATCCACCCAAAAAGTTCCATCACACTCAGTCAAGGCAGTATCTTTAAGATCCACTCTCCCTTTTGTTTCCTCTTCTGTTCTGAACAGACAATCATGCTGTTCAATCTCATCTGTGTCTGCTGCAATCGGCAATAAAGTAGCTGGATTCAATGTGTTGCATCTTTTTATGTGTACATGACTCGCTAATAGTGTCAACTCATAACCTGACAATCGAGCACTAGTTAAGTGCTGTGTCTTGGTCCTGTTCAACAACGTGTCCACTGCGTGCGGAACCATCACAATTAACGTGTTATTCATTACTAACCCAGCAGACTGTCGAATAGAGACAGCTGCTGCCGCTGTGGCTCTCAAACAACTTGGCAAGGCCTTAGCTACCGGATCCAAGGTCGATGAAAAATACGCACATGGGCGCTGTTTGTCTCCAAAAGACTGTGTCAACACTGACAATGCACAACCTTCTTTCTCGTGAACATACAATGTAAAAGGCTTGCTGTAGTCGGGAGTGCCCAACACAGGAGCTTAACATAGTGCCTCACGCAATTCAGAAAAACTTTTCTGACACTCTTCAGACCATGGGACGAGATTCGGTGTATCTTTACATGTCAATGCTATTAAAGGTTTTGCCAGCAAAGAAAAACTCGGGATCCACTGCCTACAGTAGGAAGTAATACCCAAGAAAGCACGCACTTCTCTCTGTGTTCTTGGCACGCTCAATTTTGCAATGGCCTGAATTCTTTCTGGTGTCAGTTTCCTTCCCTCCTTCGAAAAGAGATGACCTAAGTAGGTCACTTCTTGTCGACAATATTGCAGTTTTGAGAGAGACACTTTGTGATGGAAGGCAGACAAATGACGCAACAATGACACCGTAGCTTCTTTACAAATCTCCTCAGTATCCGCGGCGATTAGTAAATCGTCAACATACTGGATAAGGGTGGCACCACTAGGTAAAACAATTGCATCAAGCTGTGCTTTCAAAGCTTGGCTGTATATTGATGGGCTTTCACAGTAGCCTTGAGGAGCGCGTTTAAAACGGAAGCTACGACCTCCTAGGCTAAAACCAAAAATGTCCCTACTTTCCTCTGCAATCGGGATGCTAAAGAAAGCATTCTTTAAATCAATCACTGAGAACCAAGCAGCGGAAGCTGGAATCATAGTTAACAAAGCAGTTATATCAGGGACAACTGGAAACTGTGGCACAACAATCTTATTTACCTCTCTAAGATCGATCACAAATCTGTAAACAGGTGGCTGTGAAGGGTCAGTACGTTTTAAAACAGGTAAAACAGGGCTATTGCAAACGTTACCTCTTGTCTCTTCAATTACATCCTTTTCAATCAGATCATAGATAATCGCTAGCAACGCTTTTTCACCTTCATTAGAGATCTTGTACTGGGGAATGCGTGGCAATTTAACATTGGCTTTCAAAGTTACCACGTATGGCGGTATTTCCAAAAGGCCCACATCATTAAGACCAGAAGCCCAAAGAGCATCCGGAAGAGACAACAATTCAGCTGGCAGTTCATTCCTTGACAGATACATTGGAGAAATCACTTCCCTACCAAGTGTAAGTTGTACTCCCGAGGGGGAACAATATAATGTCGCATGTAATCTCTTTAACAAATCTAACCCTAACAGGTTTTCACCACAACCTGTCGTTAGGATAAGGGGTGCTTTCAGCTTACAAGGTCCAACAGAAAGGGGCATAGGACTAGAGATCGGGTTCCTAACCGGGGCGCCAGAAAAACCTACTGAAACATTCATGTCGCCAGACAAAGGTGTGCCAGGGAGTTTTGAATGCATAATTGAACTTTTTGCAGCACCAGTATCCAACAGAAAAGGTTCTGACACACCCGCTGTAGTCACCTTGACATACGGTCCACTCTGATCCACTGGCACTGAAACAACTCCCTCTCTTTGTCTACGGCTATCCTAGTAATCATTACTTTCTACATTTTCATCTTCTGTATAATAGTCATTGCTATAGTACTGAGCTGTCCTACCAGTTGCATTGGCTTGCTGATCAAAACTATTAATCGTATTTTGAGATGGAAGAGGACGCGCGTTCTGGGGAACATTCCCGCGTCCCCTACCTCTAGGAGCTTGTTGACCACCTCTACCTCTGGTGCTAAAAGCGCCATTAGCGCGCTGTAGTAAAATAGGACAACTATACTTGAAATGGCCCTCTTCCTTGCAATATGAACATTGATTAGGGCCTACAGGAACGCGCGGTTGAGAATACTCATACCTTTGCACGTTTCTCTGAAACTGTGGCGGTTGCTGATAATTACTCTGGCCACCACGTGGCGGGTAAGCCTGCTGTAAAAGAACCTTCGTTTTTAATTCTTTCGTTTTCTTGTCTGCTTTATCTTTCTCATCCTTATCTCTATTTTCGTAATACTGTGCAGTAGCCAGTATTTGCGCTGATGAGGAAACAGCCCAAGAACTCTCTGAATCTTTTAATTTCTTACACAACTCGGGAAGCAAATTATGCACGAATTTATCAACAAATAATCGTTGACCACCTTCTGTACCCATATCTTGACCACTGTGGTCGATAAACGTTTCCTCAAACCTGGTGAAGAAATCAGACACTGTCTCATCTTTCTTCTGCTTACACGCAGACAATTTATCCCAATTCACACGCATCGCGGGCATTAAAGTCTTCATGTAAGCAATGATTCTAGCAGGGAGTTCTGCTACCAAAGGGTCAGGCTTGGCACCACCATCTTGTCCATCATTAGCAATAATAATATTAGCCCATGTGTCACCTAACTCTGCAGCATGATCTGCATTACGAATCAATCCCCACAAAGGCTGTGGAACAACATTTCCAAACAACATATCTATGTCAGCTAGATTCATGATACATGATCCTGCCGTCTGTGACAACTCCTTATAATATCCTGCAGGGTTTTTACGGGGATCAGGCAATGTCTGTTTAAGCGCTATTACTTCAGATCGTTTCCAAGGGACATGCACCCAAACACGCTGGAAATGAGCTGGAGCAGCAGCAATGCCGCGACCGGCATCAGTTGCAACGGCTTCCTTCCATACCGGAGGGACTTCTCTCATAGGGTATTGTCGCACTTTTTCCTTTTTCCCTATAGCGAACTCTTGTTCGAACAGTGACTGATGACAATCCCCATTCCTGAAAGACAACAATGTCGTAACTGCTCTATCAACGTTGGGGCCCACAATCGTGCCTTTGTCAAATTCAAACCGTAAGCGACACAAAACCTGCGGGCTTGAGTCTAGACCATGATCTTCCAATTCCTCACCGAGGAATTCACACATCTTATCAAAAACATATCTTTGCTTTGGTGTTTCCCATTGACGAAAGACACTCATGACAGACTCCACATTATACCTTGATGGATGAACAATCCAGTTACGTGCCATGTGGTCTAATACTTCTTTCTCTTCAGAACCAGGCCGCTGACTACGCAACTGCTTACGCTTTGAGTCAGGGGTCGCACTAGACGACCCAAATAAAGGCGATATGAAACTAGTGACTGCACTAGCTATTCTTTGTCGTGTAGTAGGAGAGGGTGAGGCAAGAACAGGGGGAAAGACAAAGGGAAACACAGTAGGTGTAGATGCAGATGCAAGGACAGTATCTGGAAGAGCGCCAAGGGAGGCAGTTGATGGGGCAGGCAAAGTCGCAGAAGGCACAGGGGATGCAGGCAGCAAAGTCGGCGGCCCTTGAGGGGGCTGCACCACAAGAGCAGGTGCCGGCTGAGGAGGAGCTGGCGGCTGCAGGAAAGCTTGCGGCACATTAACTGGAGGCTGCGCATTGAAGGGTTGCGGAGGTGCTGTAGCACTCTGCGCGTACGGAGGTGGCGAACTCAGCAAATGTGACATTAGGGGATCTTTCTCCTTCTCTTTTAACACAACCTGTTGAAGGTGCGGCAAAACTGGGTAACATTTATCGATCCCTAGTTTACGCTGTCTATGTAACTGCTCATTCATTTGTTCCTCCTCATTATCTTTAAATTGTACAGCTGCTTGCATTATTGACATACCTTTTTCTCTCTTATTTCTTTTTGCTAATTTAATTTTTTTCTGTTTGGCTTCCTTTCGCCATAGGCGGAAAGAATCAAACATCGCCGGCCGGGCTTTCTTTTTAAATAATTTAACTTCCAAATTGTCTAAGATATCTGTGTCGAAACTACCATTTTGGGGCCATTTTAAAACACCATCCTTCCTGGTGTATCGGATCCATACTTCATTATATGCAATGGGGCCCACGCCATGTTTTACATAAAGCTCATAAGTTGGAGTTCCAATTGGAGGAACCGGACACGAATCTTCCAATTGGGAATCCCTTTTACAACCCAAACAAAACAAGTTTCCAAATATACTAGGACCAGGCATCTTTGCTCACTAGTCTAGTTTCAAACTTCAAAGGATTATCAAAACGCGATAGTCTCGTGAATACACGAGTCCTTCGGCTTTGGCGCTTGCAAGCTCCAAATCAAAGCGATCCCGAAGGGATACCAAAACTAAGAACCAAACTAAGAATCAGGAGGCGCTCCACTTATACTTAACTGAGGTATCGATGACGTCACCAGAAGACTCGGTTAATCGTTTCGCTCTACCAAATTATCAAGTGTCCAAAACAGGGCGATAGTCAGGGCAGCAGTCCTTCGTAGCCGTCAGCAAGCGGGGAACCTCGCAGCAAAGACTTTCGGACCACGTCGACATGCAGGGGTCGATGAAGTGGCGGCCTTCCTCCAGAATTTCCACACGAAGCTCCTCACGAACCTCTGGCTTGGACCAGTACCGCTGAAATCGCCCCATGTTGGGCGCCAACTGA
Source organism: Triturus cristatus (assembly GCF_964204655.1). Lineage (NCBI taxonomy): Eukaryota > Metazoa > Chordata > Amphibia > Caudata > Salamandridae > Triturus > Triturus cristatus. Next base: position 1,149,266,160 of record NC_140583.1, on the reverse strand, counting down.
AGTACTGGGTTATTTAGGACCCCAGCGGTGCCAGGGGTAGCACCCTATGACTTCGAGTTCTTCCTGTCTTGGACCACAGAAACACAGAGTCTTGTGGTGGCGTCAAAGATCGTTTTATTGTTGACTGCAGCCAGTAACAGCAATCCTAGAAGTACACACGGGTATGTTCTCAGGAGACTGCTCAACCTTACAAAACCAGTCTTCTCCTTATATACAAAATATCATGCTTCAGGCACACATTCCTCGTTTTACGATATGGTCATTCATATGTATTCATTACAAACGAAAAGGCAGAGTCATGATGACCATCCCACATTTCAGTTCAGCCAACCCACAATTATTTACCCAGCGAGGCTCAGATCCCTCGTCAGATATCAGCAGACCCCAATAAACACGGGCACCTCCTCCTCGTAAAACAGGCGATAAAGCAGGAAGCAGAGTCAGGTGTGAAAGAGATTAGCCGGGGGCTTGTGTGGGATGAAAGGCTTTATGGTGTGTCAAACCCTGATGCTAATCACACGTGGCCGTAGGAAGGGGAGCTCGTGAGACCGGACTGACCTCGGGCAGTGGAGCCAGTTCGCACAGGTCACAGAGAAGTCAATAGAAGGTACATGTGTTCTGAAGGCCTGTGCATGTCCTTAATGTGCAGCCTATGTGAGGGCAACCATAAGATGGCTACCGCTCTAAAATGGAACCCACGAAGTCAATGTGTAATATCGTATACAAAGTGAATTTATCGATGAAACGTTATGCAAAACACTTGTACATACCGCATTGGCCATTCGTGGTTCGCTGATACCGAAATGGGCAGGGTAGGGCCATGCCTCCTACGTGGTCCCAAAATTTTAAGTACCACAGTAGTAGCACTGAGTAAACATATCAAGGTGGAAACACCTGCTACAAGGGTAAGTGTCCCCTATCTTACATACAAAATAATGCTCCAATTGAAAGGGGTACATACCCAGGAACATCCAGGCTCTCTTCTGGGAGAACTTGAAATATGGTTATGATATTCTTTTGGCTAGAAAGGATTGGCCACCTGGGTTCGTAATGGAGTGCCCAATGGAGGAAACTGTAACTCTACCTGCTTTCTCTGACCTCGTTCCAGAATCTATTAAACATTCATAAGCCAAAGAGTGGGCATTAGTACTAGCTCCTGCATTATAACGCAATTATGTTGGGTGGGATGATGAGTCACCTCATCAATAAATCCCATTAAGAACAACTCCTCAACCCCACAGACAGTACCCAATATAACCTGAAGCTAAAAAACAAGTTAGTGAAATCCTAGAACAACTTGAATACCAGGCTGTAATAGAAAATTTCACCTCATCCATGAATAATCCCTTGTTTCCCATAATGAAACTGGACAATTCATACCATCTAGCTTTAGTCATTTAAACATATCCACACGCACATTTGCAGTACAAAATGAATATAAGTGCTGCGCTGATGAATAACAGTGTGTGAAAAAATACAAAACAACACTAGATATCTCAAATTGATTTTCCTTCCACAATATAGTGCCTGAAAGCAGGTATTTGACTGCATTTTCAGCGCTAGTTTCAAAGCTGCAATTTTTCCATTTACATCACAGGTATAAGACTAGCCCTCTGCAGTTTTCATCCAGAGTGACAGAGTAACTTCAACATTTTGATGAGGAGGCATTCTCTATGTAGATGATGGATGATGAATTAATGGAACACTTGGCCAGAGTAGACCACATAATTCTTGGGTTTGTCACTTGGGCTACAATTTTAATTAAAAAAACTCAAAAACTGCCCATCTCAATGTCCTGTTTCTGGGATACTAGTTGTCAAGTTTTAGGAAAATGTGCAGTACTCCAATGTCCAACCAGTGGCGTAACGATAGCTTAAGGGGCCCCCCTGCAATGTGCACGGAGGGGCCCCCTCTCCGTATTTTATCCAGAGCGCCCCTTCTGGAATAATGTGCTGAGGGACCCCCTTGCAGCTGGGGGCCTCCCGTACCGAGGGGGATGCGGGGGCCTGTGTTACGCTCCTGCCTCCAACGACTCTGAAAAGACTACAATACCTTTTAGGATGCTTAGGTTTTGGTAGAACATACATATTGTATTTTGCAGAATCTGTAAAACCGTTCTACGACTTGATTAGACCTGATTTTTCAATCAACCATTGGACACAGGAACACAAAAACATTTTACGTTCTATACAAGCTGATATGATATCTTCCAAACATTTACACACATGTATAAACACAACTAAACTGGTGATCTGCATAGTCGCTGGACCAACTGGGTACACCTACATCACGTTCAACTAAGGTGATACAGTACCAATTGCATATAAATCACTTTTGTACACAAACGCTGAGATACGTTTGGCACCCACTGAGAAAATTCTCACAATGGTACAGACTGCTGTGGAGAGAGAGAGAGAAAGAGAGAGCGAGAGAGAGAGATGACTAATTCTCATTACCCCAGTACCAACCTGAGAGGCCATCACTAAAGCAAGTGTTCCAAATGCTAAAGCATTACATCCGCAATGGATACAATGGGCTAACTCTCTCACTGCAACAGATGTAGATTACCGATTTGACTCTATATTAAGAACACAAGCATTTTTGCAGTACGAACAAGAATATCTTCTACCAAATGAAATAATGCCTCTAGATCGCTATGATTATATCATTCTCAACAGTAGGCCGCGTGGACTCCTGGGTAGCCAACGCACTCCTCTCACTACCATTCAGAAAGTTCAGGTGGAAGCTTTAATAACTACAGAAGATTCCCCTCTCCAAATAGAAACAGTAAACACCATTTAAGTGTTTCTTCTTCCCATTGAAACAACAACTGTACAGTCAACAAGTACAGAAACACAAATTTAAATTAGAAAAATCGACGACGTCTATGTGAATATGCCACAGATTGAGTCATTGCCCAGTTCTACAAAACCTACTCAGCTGCTAAAAATAGAGCAGACGGTGTCTGGCTACTTTATCCATTTTGACGACTTCTCATCAAGTGAACCTGCGATATCGCCGCCTCTCCTTTTCAAGCGACAAGTGCATGCTCTCTATCTCTGGCTGAAAAAGACATACTTTAGTACTCCTTGGTTACATCTCTGTATTACAGTCGGATTACTATTCCTGGCCCTCTGGCTTGGTTTGGTGACAGTCTTGACCCTGTGCCTCATGGGAACAGTCCAGCCCGAACTGCCAAGCCATGTCTTCCCTGGACCGGAATCAAGCATCCTAGGACCGGTTTCTGGCTATCAGCCGTCATTAGCCAGGATAGCTTGACTCCAGTGGCGTAGTGAGCACGGGTCCCACGTCTGGGCATACCCTTCCCACATAGGGCGAACAGAAAAACACATAAGATGATGGATGGAATGTTGCACACTGGCAAAACATTCACCCCAGTCACAGATCTGGGTTTAATCCATCGTTATTTTGATCACCACGCCACCCCAGTTCAGACATGGCCATATGCAAATCAGTCTTGACCCTGTGTCTCATGGGAACAGTCCAGCCCACAGTGCAAGTGCTCCCTATGTTAAATTGATGTAATGGATTAGTGACTCCATAATTGGCTTACTTACTTGTTAGACCCTAGTACAGTGCACCATGTGTGCCCAGGGCCTGTAGATCAAATGTTGCTAGTGGGCTTGTAGCACTGGTTGTGCCACCCACAGAAGCAGCTTGTAAAGTGTGTGCCAGGCCTGCAATTGCAGAGCCTGTGTGCAGTCTAGTACTGCCATGTCAACTTGGTAAGTGCACCCACTTACCAGTCCCTAAACCTTCCCTTTTCTACATGTTAGCCACCCATAAGGTAGGCCCTAAGGCATGGTGCATTGTATGTGAAAGGTAGGATATGCCCTCATGTGTTTAGCATGTCGTCATTGTGAATTACAGCCAATTTCATTTTTCACTATTGCAAAGCTATCTGTCCCCATAGGCCAGAATGGGCAGTTTGATTATAACATCTTCTAATCCTAACTGACCCAGGGAACATGGCAGAAAAATGAATTTATTATGCCTGAGCTCAGAATGATAAAATACATATTTTATTGAAGTTGGTTTCAACATTCTGTGTTTGATAATACCACTTTTAGAAAGTAGGTATTTTCTTGCATAACCATCCAAGCCTGCCTCTGCTAGGTTGTGTATTCCACGTCTGGATTGTGACTGACAGGGGCTGAGAGGGCTCCAGGAGACAGGGTGAGTCAGCACAAGGCTGAATAGACCTATCTGCATTGGGAGTGTAGGGAGGAGTAGCACCTGGGCCTGAATAGGGCTGTGCCTGCCTTCCACAATGCTGGCTCCACCTCCTGTGGTGCGTCTGATGACCCTGGCCACACTGACAAAGGAAGAAGTTGTGCACTGGCAGAATGCACCCATAACTGGTTTGAACTAGGCACAGACACTCTCTGCCTTCAGAGACAAAGGATTTGGGTGTATAAAAAGGGGGACCCAGACCCCAGAACTTTAGATCACTTCAGGACATCAAGACAGACCTTTTGCCAAGGAGAAGAACCAGAGAATCTGCAGGAGTTTTTGACTTCCCCTGTGCCAGTGTGTTGCTTTCTGGGGTTGGCCTGCAGTGGATTCTTTATTGCCATGGAAAGGAGAAAGACTTTTATTTTCAACTTTCATCATCTTGAAGAAGAATCTCCAAGGGCTTGAACTGTGCTTGCCTCCTGCTGAAGTCTCAGGGATACAAGACTTCACCACTAGCTCCCCCCTGAATTTCCTTGCTGGGAATTCTGCCTGCAGAAGCCTGCGTGTTGTTGGGAGCTGGAAGCGCGACTCAACGAGAAGAAGCGTGTCGCATCCACAGCTGTTGCCGTCGCATCATCGGAGAAGCGTATCGCCACCACAAGGGTCACTGTTGCATCAATGGAGAAGCATGTCTCCATCGCGGCTGTGTGTCGTTGCATCACCGGAGAAGCATGTCATAACCACAAGGATCGCCGTTGCATCACCGGAGAAGCGTGTCGCACGGCGTATCGCGGCTCCAAAGTTACAGAGTCGCCGCCGAGTGTGCACACATCATCTTCACATCGTCGCAACGCATCAAGCGCGCCATCTTCTCGCATCACACCGGATCGTCACATCGCAGCAAGGCGACATTTTGTCACATCACAACCGGGCTGCACCTTGAGATCGTCGCATCACCTCCTTTCCGGTAAGGAACAGACGCATCACCTACTTTGCGCAAGCACTGAGGAGCAGACGCATCGCCTCCCCCGAAGCAAGGAACCATCGCATCATTCTCCCTGCGAACCTTTGTTTATCTTGCATGACGCATCCAAAGGTACTTTGTGTGAAACGTGTCGCATTTATCATCTAAAGTGAACTCAGTTATTTCTACCGTCTTAAAATCATTTTCTTAATACTGTATTGTGGATTTTTGTCGTTTGGGTCTTGTGTTAAGTCTATATAAAGAATACCTATTTTTATAAAACCGCTGTTGGGTCCATCTGTAGTGTTTTCACTGTATTACTGTATATGTGCACAAATGCTTTACACACTGCCTCTGAGATAAGCCTTCCTGCTTTTGCCAAGCTACCACAGGGTTGAGCAGGGGTTATTTTAGGAGTGTAGCCCCCTTACTCTGACTAGAAGCAAGGGTCCCTATTTGGACAAAGGTGCAAGCCATTGTCAACTAGAGACCCCCATTTCTAACAGAGGGCACTCCTGTCTCGTGCCCCTCAGCAAGCAAAATTGCAGTGACAGCATGCCATTAACTCGCACTTGGGCCACTGGCTCCTGATAGAGTAGTCTCAAAAGCCTACAAAAATTAGGGCCAAAACACAGCTTTGCCAACACAGCAAACAAGTATGGACATTCAATACTGTCGAAGGCCATGGATGCATCAAGCACCATCTCCACTGTTTGCGGACCCGAGGGGTCTTGCGGCATGTGCAGCACTCCATACAGCCTGCGCAGATTGTGCCGGGTGTTTCTATGGGGCATACATTATGACTGGTCCCTATGAACTAAGTTGGTAATAATCAGTATCAGCCTCTTAGCTAAGGTCTTGGCTAAGACCTTGACCTCGACATTAAGGAGGTAAATTGGCCTGTATGAACTGCAGTGATCAGGGGGCCTCTCCGGTTTATGTATGCCACAATAGTGGCCAACCGCTGATCGACTGGTAACTGACCCTCTTCCTGTGCCTCCTGCAACATATTATGTAGTGGTGTCACTAGTTTGGAGGCTAAGTCCTTGAATAACTCAACGGGAAGACTACTGGGGCCAACCGCCTTCCCCACCTTTAAGGATCCCAATGCCGTTGACAATTCATTCTCCGTAATCTCAGCCTCTAAAGCCGCCCTGTTATCGCCCGACACCACAAGCATTGAGAAGTCTCTCAGGAACTCAATATAGTCACTTTCAGATCTCGTACTGACTTGCTAATAGACACCTTCAAAGTATGAAGCAAACACCTCCGCTAAGTCTACCCTGGCTATGCGGTGAATGCCACCACCATCTTGGACAGATGCCACCCACGACCTCTCTCTATCGCGTTTCTCAAGCCATGCAAGTATCTGGATGCCTTATCCCTGACGTCGTAGAGGTGATGTTGTACTGCCAACGCATGTGCCCGTGCTGCACCCTCCGCCACTGCTCTCAGTTCGTATTGACACAGGGCCAAAGTGTGACGTAAGTCTGCATCTCCCCACACTGTCGCTTCCTGCTCTATCCGAAGCACTTCTTGTTCTAAGGATTTCTGGTGCCTCGCCTCTTTCTTTTTTTGGCCCCCTATAAGTGCTTGGGCTTGGCCCCTAATAACTGTTTTATATGCCTCCTGTATTATGCGGTGGGAGTCTACCGTGCCCGCTTTCTCCCGAAAATACCATTCCGGTCTCTCCCGTAGTTTATTCCTCAGCACTGGATCTCTCAATCTCCACGGATCTATTTTCGGGAGCGCCCCCTTATTGAAGTGCGGCCCCTGAACTGTGACACATACTGGGGAGTGGTCTGAAATGACATGAACCATGTGTAGAGACGCTGAAAATTCTCCCACCTTGTTGCCCTGTGTGAATGGATAGTCAAGTCTAGAAAATGAACCGTGGTGCGCCGAGTAGTACGTGCACTGTTGCTGTTGGGGTTGATGCGCCCTCCAAATGTCTACTAATCCCAGAGCAGACAGGAAGCCGAGAAGAAGACTCTCACCACCCTGTCCCACCGAAGCACGCAGGCGATCCAGCTCCGGATCCAGAACTGTATTGGCATCGCCCCCAGCCAGAAGCGTGCCCGTCGGTAGCCCTATAAGGATTTTACTGTTCATTGGGAAGACGATCTGCTGTGGCCTCGGGGGAAGCATAGAATGAGCAGAAGTTTATAGTCCGTCCCTCCCACCTCCTCACCATCGCTACAAAACAGCCAGCGTCAGACCAGACCCTCTCCACAATGAGCGGGCAGGCAGACTGCATCAGGATCCCCACCCCCTGGCGTTTGATGTGTACCCCGAATGGTACACTAGCTTATAACTAGGGCTCCCGGTTTTAAGGTATTTATTTTCGGGGCATTTCTGTCTGTATTTATCCATATTTATTTTTTTCTAATTTTATCTGTATTTATCCATTTGTGGAAAAATGAAGATGAAATTTGTATATTTCCACATTTATTTAACCGGTAAATATGAACCCATACTTGAATGCCTACCATGTTTCAATGCTGTAAACACCTGCAAAAGATAAATCAATGCATTTGAAAAGGAATATGCAAATTTCAGATTCAACCTTGTGTATATCTACTTCTGTTACAGCCTCTTTACTAAAATTCCTTTCTTTTTTAACCCCTTTATCTATCAATCCACACATCTATTGACCTGGCAGTCATGGCAGACAGTGTTTAGAATTACTCAAAAAGCAACCAGTTTCCGTTTTTATCCACATTTAAAAATAAATACAGACAAGAAAATTTATGTTTTGTTAAAATCGGTAAAAACGGAAAACAGGGAGCCTTACTTATAACCAAAGAGATCCAGCGCTTTGTATTTGTTTCCTTTAATGTGTCTCTTGTATCATTATGACGTCCGGGCGTGCCTTTTGATATGTTGTAGAACAAGAGTGCCTTTGATTTTATTACCCAAACCATTAACATTCCAGGTCAAAGCCTTGAGCTGCGTGGGACTCCCTCTTATCCTAGCCATAGTGTCAAACATTTGGTCCGCATCTCACTCCCCCTACCCCATCTCACCCCTCCGTGCATGCACATTGCATTTCTTTTGGTCTTGAGCTAGAAACATCAAAACAAGCAAGAACACAAATTCAAAAATATCCCAAAACCCCCCTCCCTGCAACCCTGCTCAGTGAGTAGAAAACCTCCCACCTCCCCAACATGCAGAGTGCCTGTCCCCCGAACTGTGTAATGGTAACAAGTACAGTGGGGTACACGCCAACCTCCAGCCACATGGTCTCTCATTTAACACTCGGATACACAATGCCCCAGTTCTCTTTATGGGTGCACCTCAGCACGTATATCTCTAGTCCAACATATGACAGCTGTCCCAGCAGCATGGTCTCTGTGACTGCTCTCCAGAGCCTCAGATTATTAGCAAACTTAATGAAGTTCCCACTCCCTCCCCTGCAAACACGCTCCCTGATTTACAGACATGGTACCCCAGAGGAGGTCACTTATCTGGTCGCTGCCGCTGTGTTGGGTTATTGAATTCCTGGTCTTCACCTCTCTGACCACCATCCCGCTCCTTGGGGATGTGTTGTTGGGCCCTGCCCCCTTTTCGCCCAACCGTTCGCCAGCCTTCCAGCCAGTTGCTCGCCTCTTTTGGCGAGTGGAAGAAGAAGGTCTTACCCTCTGCGATTATTTTCAATTTGGCTGAAACAACATCATGTATTTAATGTTCTGATCACTTAGGGCCCGTTTCACCACATCAAAGGTTCGCCGCTGTCGCTGCACCTGGAATGTGAAATCAGGAAAGAATCAGATTGTGGCATTTTCATGGTGTAGATCCGCGTGTTGGCATGCCGTTTGTAAGATTGTGTCCCTGTCCCTATAGTTGAGCAGGCGCGCTATTATCATGCGGGGGGAGCTCCCGGTCTAGGCCTTGGCCCCAGGGCACCATGGGACCTCTCAATAGAGAAAAACTTAGAGAGATGTTTTGGCTTCAGTTTATTCAAAATCAGGTCCTCCAAAAAGAGAGCCACCGACAGCCCTTCCATGCCCTCCGGCACGCCTACCACGCAGATGTTGTTGGGTCGGGCTCTACCTTCCTGATCATCTAGCCGGGTCAGTATGTCCGTCTGGTTCTTAATCAATTTCAGAACCTGCTCCTCCAGGCGTTTAGTCTTAGATTGTAGCCTGTCAATGTTTGATTCTGCGAGGTCATCTTATCTGCCATATTACGAAACTCTGCCCTGAGCAGGTTGACCTCCTCAGTGACCGAGTCCAGCTTCGGCTCCAAAGTTCCTCTGAGCTCCATTATTGCCCGAAGTATGTCTTTCAACGAGGGGTCCTAGGCTTGATCCTCCCCTTTCTGTCCCAGAGCCTCCCCCGTAGCGCTCATTTCACAGCCCATAGTGACTGTATATTTATCTAATTGGTTGGATTGGCCCGGTCCCACTCCTTTCATGAGCCCCATCTGACAGCCCTCTGATGGTATCACAAGAATGAACCACCTACAGCTTCTGTATGCTGTGGGCTATTCATGTTAGAGTGGTCTGGCGATCACGTGCACCCCTTTCTTGCTGGTGGGCAGAGGGCATCACAGTACCACACCACAAGACACCCGGAGGCGACACCCCTTTCGTTGGGTCACCCCAAGACTGCCCGGTATTAGTTCCCACGTGGGTGGGCTCAGTCACACACCTCCGGGGCCCGCCACCGCTCCAAGCGACCTCTGCCCAGACCGTGAGCAATGTTGCTGATTGTGACCCCCAAACACCACCTGTGTGGCTATCAGGTCTCACGGCGTGATACAGGGACCCAATGGATTCGACCCCACGGTCTTCCTGCTCACCGCAATCAGGTGGGCCCCCTGCCGATATCCCTTCCTGCTCCCTCGGGGCTAAGGTCTCTTCATTGCAGCTCTCAACCCAAAGCCTCCCGCGTGGCCCTAATCTTTATCCATCGGCACATATTATCTTCCCCCACGCCCGTGGCTTCTAAAGCATTGCGGATTATCGGAAGGCACGGGAAAGACGCAAGGGGGGGTGCTCCCGATCTGTGGCTGTCCCGGCTGTGTCCAGTCCCCCGGCTCCCTACCTCAGACGCCAATGGGCCGCATACGGAGCCTCGGCATGCCCGCTGGTTCCACCACTCACAAGGCTGTGCTTCGTCACGTCGCATTCCTCTCTTCCTGCCGTTCTGGCTGCTACCAGTGGGGGGGGCCATTCGCCGCCGCTCCACACTCGGCCAAGCTCCCCGCTGAAAGCCGCACATGCCGAGGCACAGCGGCACATGCCGAGGCCCAGAGGCGCCAGCTTTTTGGAGGTCAGGCCCGACTGGGCTGCACCATTTTGCCTGCACCACCTCCCACGGCTGCCCCCCGTTTCCTCAGTCCGCTTTGCTGCAAACAGCCTTTAACTCGCTAGAAGGGTCGCCGCAAGCTTACGATCCTCTCCTCTCAACCAAGGGCACACAAAACATCAGATTGTGATGGATATAGCAGGGCTCACACTACGTGGCTAAAGCAGCTCTCTCAGCTTGCAGCCATCTTAGCCGGCTGCTGGCCACGCCCCACCTCCTTGGGAAGCATTTTTGGAGGTCTCTTGCTTGTCCTGCTATTTGTGGCATTTTTCTGCTTTGCAATGGACGTCCCAGTTCAATGAGGAATGGCGACTGCACTACCTGTGCTACAGTGGCGCAAGCGCATGAAGAACTGCTTTGGTACACCTCAGCTTCGAGAAATGAATGACCACTGGTTCTTATCTTTCGGACCTGTTTGGCTTACCTGCTTGCAACCTGTATTTCGCTGCCTGCCTTGCATCCATGAATGCGTATTGGATCTAAGTCTCGTATCACAATTGGTTGCGCCATTGGACATTGAGTACCTCTGAGAATTCTTGTCCCCAGTGTATTCCATTGCTGATAAATTCATTCTCTGAGCCATCCTGGGATGCTTTGGCTCCTAGTGAACTGTATACTGCACGCCAACTCTGGTGGACTCCACCAAATCACTTGGAATTACTCTAGATAAGAACCTTAACATGCAAACACACATCAACTTGCTTGCTAAAAACGCACGCTTTCACCTCAGCTATCTCAGGAAAATGAAACCTTTTATCAATAACCAGGACCTCAAAACCGCAGTTCAATCCCTAGTCATCTCAAGGCTGGAGTACGGATGCACCACCCTCGCGGGACTGCCCAAAATGTCCACCGCCCCATTAAAAACCTGTCTCAACGCCGCAGCAAGACTTCTAACAGGATCCAGGAAATTTGACCACATATCGCCACACCTGAAAGCGCTCCACTGGCTTCCTTTTGAAGCTCGAATCCACCCAAAAATGGCATGCATCACTCACAAAGCGCTTCACCACAATACTGCCCAGTACCTATCCCAAAAACTGACCTTATCTGGAGGAATCAGACATTCAAGGAGTGCTGATAATTTACTCCTGAAACCCTCACGCTTTAGAAAGAAAAAAACCTCTGCATTCTCCGGAGCAGCACCAAGAATATGGAACTCGCTTCCTCCCTACATCAGAAAAATCCCCTCTACTCTTCTGTTCAAAAAAGAAGCGAAATCATTCCTTATGTGCAAATTCCTCCCGTAAACTATCTCACGGACCATTCCAGATATACACCCTAAAAACTTGCTCCTGCTGTCACCCGAAAGACACCTTCGCTGCTCTCGACCCGTTGCTTAAAGTTGATCTTATGTATGTTATTCTTTTCTTGCAAATTGTTTTATTCGTATTGTGCCCTCAGTGTAAAGCGCTCTGATACCCTTCCCTGGGTCTGATCCGTGCTATAGAAAACTCTAAAAATAAAAATAAATAAATATACTGGCTCCACGATATGCGTGCAGGATGCAGACCCTCTTTTTGTGGCTGCTGTGGGAACTGGATGGAATCACCTTTGCCCCATAAACATACTTCGAGTTGCACCTCTGGGAACATCGTCTGCAGTTGCCTGCGACAGCAATGTTGCGGCTGCCACTCGGAGCACATAAAAAATTGGCTTTTCTGTGTAGTGGGAATGATTTGGCCTGTTTTTAAACAAAAAGATTCAAAACAAAATGTTTACTGTTTTTCTAGATACCATGGCTTTCTGAGTGCTTGGAGCTTTAAACGGTATAATGTCTTTTAATGGCTTTAATGAATATTTTAAAGAAAGTCTGCTTTTAGATGATTTTAAAAAGTGGAGTTGGAACTTTTATTATGGTATGCTGTCTCTTTTAGATAGCTTTTATATTTCGACCTTTAGTATGAGGAGTGGGTGTTATGTGCCCAGGTTAGGCCCAAGTAACAAAGCTGTATATTTTTCTTACATTGTCCTAATTTTGCACAATAACATTTCTTCATATTTGCACATATTGGTGTGCATGACAATGTTGGATTTGTTTCCCTGAAACTTCTTCTGTTTACACATCTAGATTTGCATAACATTATCACGATGCCTCGAACACCATGTACAATGCCTTTTTATGCACAATGTATAAATGTTTTTTTTATCTTCATGCATGGGGTGACAGGGCTATCTACATATCCACAAAATTGCTAATCTATACGTACACCACAAGGATGCTTTCTACTATAAATAATGAGCATCCCAAAAGATTAGCAGAGGAACATAAGAGAGAAATGAAGGATATCAAAGAAATAAAAACAGTTGCTCATTAAAATTATCCAAAATTATCCAAAGTATTAATTTGTTAGCAAATCATGATTCTGGCAAAGCATATGAAAAAATATATACATATTTTCTTTTTACCTGTTTGTTTTGTCAACGCTTGACACAGCTCAACATCTTTTTCATATTGCTTAAAAAAGAAAACAATGGTCTAGTAATTGCATCTGACATAGGATAAGGGATTTTACAGTAGAAAAAAAGTGAACACTGGTGGGAATCCATGAAATTCAATAGTCTGCATACTAATGAGGGATATTGAAAATGTCCTACCCAGTACTTAATTTTTAGAAATATAAGTACCAAGGCCCAATGCATTTTACAGGAAGACGCTGCAGATTTCACCACCTACTGACCCTGCCAGCAAAGGTAAATATCATCACATTCCTACAAGACCATTTGGACTGTTTCAGGTCAGATAAAGTTGTCCTGTATACACAAATATTACATTGAAAACACTGTGCTAATGTCCTGGGTTTAAAACTAGCCAGACAGTGCCACCATGTGGTGAACTTTCATAAACAAGTAACGGTGTTAGGAATTTGATGCTGGTGCCGAGCACTGGAAAACACTGGCGAAAGCTAAGCGCTGGTCCTACCTGGTCGTATGTGCTGGAGAGGAAATCTTTTGGATGTGGTAATTCTCCTAAGTTGTTGCGACGAACAATTTGCAAAGCTTTTTTCCCCATGAAAAAGTGTCCCCCACTCCCATTGTCTGGAGTATGTCACTGACAAAATTAATACACTTTTATTAATCAGGCCCGATAGTGTCTAGTGGGACATCGGCTGCTCAGATATGAATCCCAGAATTGGTTGGAGTAAGAGTTAGGCTATGAGGGCTTTATGTTTAGGGCAAGCAAACATGTTGAAAAAGATCAGGATGGCCTTCAAAAATAGAATTGATTCTGAGTTTGAAAATGCCGTTTCTTTTAAATTTGTTTATTTAAGCAGTCACAGGCCTATTTTTATCAATTATATAAAGTTCCAACATGGACGAAGAAACTCCTTCTTGTAATAATTGCCTCAGTCTCTTCAGTCTCTGCAAAGAAGTGAGTAGCATAAATCATATATTTACATACATCTTACACTGACCATCCAGTTGTATAGTCCTATCCTATGCTTCTTCCTCCCTCACAGCATGTTGAAAGGAACTAAATATAGAGAAACAGCACCAAGTTTTCTATAAAAAGTGGCGAGTCATTGTGTGTGGCCGATCAGTGTAAGGTTTATCAATTGTGTTGCAAATATGTAGGAGACCTTCTTCAGCCAAAAGTCACAGGATAAAATTGCCAGCAGCCATGCCTACCATGTTATGTGTGGAAAATACCATGGAACCTTGTGACGTGTTAGCCACAGAGCATGAGACAAAGAAATACCTTGCTTGAAACAAGACACTTTTCATTCAGGATATGAGTTCAGAATATGCATATGCAACCAACTCATACCAGTCCCAGTGCCTTGTACTTCGATCTACTGATCTTTTCTCTCTTCAGTCAATTTGGTCTGCCTACTGTGGTCCACCCTTTTTTCTGAAAGCCATTATAAACCTGACAAAAGTGAAAGAGAATTGTGAACCCTAGACAGTCTTTTGTCTCTGCTGTCATCCTTTCTCGGCATTCCCACCACATGCTTCTTGAATCTTCCACAGTAGTGCTTGAACATGAATGCCCCTTCACTTTTATGTTGAGCCTAGAGTCAGCTTGCAAGTGCTGCTCTGGTGAAGATCTGTGGTTAGTTCAGTAGGTGAGGGAAGCCCCGCCCCCTCCCGGCCTATATTTTTCTTTGGCTTGTGTCTTTGTCCTTCATAAATGCTGCCTTCGGATTTGTTTATAGGCTTGTTAGGCCCTCCTTATTATGGCCATGTCATCATTTGTATCCTATATAGCTACTGGCCCCTTTACTTCGAGTGTTACACTCTACGTGTTATTAAGGACTGTGAGCACTATTTTCTTTAATGAGGACAGGCACGGTTCTAGCGGGTGGGCCGGGTGGGCCGGGCCCACCCAAACATTAGCCTGGCCCACCCAAACTGGAGCCTTTGCCCTTGCAGCGAGGGCTTGAAGGGAGGCGCGCAACGCCATGGGGCTCAAAGTGCATCAAAGCCCCCACCCCACCTACCCCGTCGTGTGTGTGCGCCCGGGCGTGCTCACACAGACAGTTTTTGAGATTATCGCAGCCGCACCTGAGTACTTCACAGGTCTTTAAAAGACCATTTACATGTTAACGAGGCTTTGTTTATTTTTTCACCCCTTCATCTCCAACAGGGGCATGGCGAAAAGCGACAAATCCTTTCTTTGGCCGCGGTAACCTTTGCCTACTGTCCTGCTGCGTGGATATTCTTTTTCTATGCAGCGCAGGAGAAAAGAAGTATGTTTATTTTGATTCACCTTTCCCAACCCCTGCAGCTGCTTATCACATCAGGCTGCGACACTAAGTTTGACTAATGGAGTAGGTAAGAGAATGTGTCACTATTTGTTTTTCTTTTTAAAATCTGCACAGGCCCAGCAGGACATGTACTTCGTGTGTGCTTCATTTAATCAGTTTTTATCATTATCATGGCTGATGCAGGACAACAATAGGACAATAAAAAAAATGCCCAGATAACGCTGGCTATTAATGATCCTGCTGGAGAGCAATCATTTCTCTGTTAGTAGTTAGGTGCAGATGAACTGTATTTTATGTGGAAGCTCAGTGGGTTACTGTCATTGTGACAGAGATCCTTGTGTTACTTGCAGTTCAGAAGTTACAATCCTAACATAGGACAGTGACCAATGTACTGTCATCAAAGAGCTGCATGCAAACCTGAATGGTATAGTAAGAACTTCGCGTTTTTTGTTTTGTGATATAGTTAGAACGTCCCCAGTCTTTCATTATTCTAATGTTGCTAAAATGAGTATCTTTGGGCAGATGCACATTTTTATCAGTAAAGCCAACCCCTAACCACTGGAGTACTCTTTAAATCCTGAGTCTGTGCTTCTCCAGACCAAACCCTCTTAAAATAACTGCCCACCAGTATGGATGACATGTGATTCATACACCTTGTAATCCTCATTGGCTTATGTGACATTCCCGGTAGGCCTATTTACATACTTGTATGATTAGTTGTCTCTGTATAATGTGTGCGTGGTGTAAAGTACTGACACACACTACACTGATATGAGTAGCGCGACACAACAAATGAAATGCATATGAGAGAGGGGCTACGTAAAGCCGAGGGGTACTGTTGGAGGGTGGCAGTGAGGGAATCCGAGGAGGAGGTAGTGGGAGGGGCTATGAAGCGATGAGGGACACTGTTGGAGGGTCGCAGTGAGGGAATCCGAGGAGGAGGTAGTGGGAGTGGCTATGGGGCGATGAGGGGCACTGTTGGAGGGTGGCAGTGAGGGAATCCGAGGAAGAGGTCATGGGGTGGAGGGGGGAGCTAGGGAGAGATGAGGGGCACTGCTGGAGGATGGTAGTGAGGGATTCTGAGGAGAAGGTCATGAGGGGGAGGGGCTATAGAGAAATGAGGGGCACTGGTGGAGGGTGGCAGTGAGGGAATCCGAGGAGGAGGTCATGAGGGGGAGGGGCTATGGGGAGATGAGGGGCACTTGTGGCGTATGGCAGTGATTATTGGTGCGGCGCCAAAAAAGACTTTCGCATCAGCGCTAAAGCCGGCCCTGTCATGGCCTTTCTGTTTTTATTTAATTAGCAGTCAGGTCATAAGGGCTACTGTGGAACATACTTTAAAGTGTGTGCTAATTATATTTACTGCTATATTCAATGTTTTAAGTTTGAAGGTGATTTTACTAATGTTTTTACCAGGAAAAATGAAAGTGGAGCCCGATGGTGCCTGATATGGGACTGGGGCCCAAGGTCAGCTGTGAGATAAGGTGCACTGGAGAGGAGTACTGGATAATCAAGCCTGTAAGGGAGTGCGTTGCGGAGTCAGTCTGGAGTCAGGTGGAGGTAGTATTGAAGAGGGATCCTCCATGAAGGCTCGAACAGAGGGAGCCCAAGTAGTGTCACTTGCCTGATACTACCACCTCAGAAACCTCCTCTTCCCATCAAAGGAAAATTACATAGAAAAAACAGTTTTTGAGAGTGATAATATATAGAAAGAGATTTGGAAAAGAGTGCGATTTACTGGGCCTTGTAAGACTAAGAAAAGATAAAGGAGGGCCCTGAAGCAGGCCTGCCTAGACATATATGCGACAAATCGAGCCCGCAGTGGCCCACCCAAATGCACCCTTGGCCCACCCAAATAAAAATTCCTGGAGCCGGGCCTGAATGAGGATCTCCTACTGCCTTCTCTACTCCCCCCTCCCTCCCATTGTCAGTGCCTTCTCACCTCCTCTCCGTCCGTGCTCCCCCTCCCGTTGTCTGTGCCTTTTCCCCCATCCCCCCTCCCTCGCGTTGTCCGTGATCACTACTGTTTGCAATGCAATAGGTCCTGCGTAAATGCGATTCCTATTGCTTTGCAAATGCTTGTTGTTTATTTAGTTAATTGTGAGACTCTTTGGAGCATTCCTAAGAGGAAACAGTTATTGGATGCATGTTAGAAGGGCAGAGTAGAGGGATGTGCTACTGTGTCAACGAGAGTAATAATTCCGTAGTGGAGCAGAGGTAAGCGCTGTTCTAGAGAGAGCAGATCGGAGCTTATAAATTCTCCCTACTTCCACGGACAGAGTAATTCCACAGTCATACGCACATACACTCATCATACGCTAGGGCCCATCACACTAACATTCATTCTATTACTCTATCCACACTGAATATACGAGAGAACTCCTAAATCAATCTGCATCTAAACTGAGGTCAATGTAACCTAATTGATATGTTTCGAGTCATGATTTAATCAATAAGAACACATTCAGAAACTCAATAAATCGACAAAGAAATAACCACCCGACACTGTGATTCAAACAAAAGGTTATTTTATCTAAATTAGTTCAAATGGAAATTAATCATTAGCAAAATCATTATTCTCATAGTTACCTATTCTAGCTAAGTGTCATTTTAGGTCAGAACAGGTCTCTCAGTAAAGTCTCCTGAGTCGCCGTCCTCTCAATCAGCGTCAATCCTCTCGAGCATAGGTTCGGGAAGAAGTGGCCTTAGACCCTCTCTAGTCTAACAATATTTATAGTAAAACTTACACATTAAAAGTTACAAACAAACTCTAAACGTCCGTTGAGCCGTTGAGCAGAGCGAGCAGGAAAGGATGTTGACTCGCAACATTTAGAAAAACCTCCGCTCTCGAAAATCTCAAAAATAAAAACACGGAAGAAGGAAACACAAACTAAAAAATGTAACATCCATGAATGCTCTTCCTCGGAATCATAGTGAAACAACCGCAAGTTTATCAAAGTTCATTGTGGCTTTATACTCTCCCAAGGATAACTGGTGACAACTGGCGTCAAGCCCAGTGCTGCTGTCCTCACGGAAACTTTTAATACAGATGGAGGCCGAGGTCAGGATTTCAACCATATTCAGCGAGGCCTCTCTTCGTATTTCATCTACTCAAATGCAGGCTGTAATTGTCGGCCATCTTTGACTAGGCCAGAATGGACAATCTTAATCAAAAGAGACACAAAACAACGTTACTACATCGTAATGATTATACAGTGTTAATTCCCACTAATACCCTTATGTGTATGTAATTATCTAGCCATCAGCAACATAAAGAAGCATTAAAGGACGTTATTTTTAAAGCGCAAACACATAACAAATAGCACTTTTAGCAACACTTATTTTATTAATTTGCTCACCAATTTAGTTCACGTATTAATAAAGCAACATATAAGCATTCCCACATGTAATTCTTTCATTAGTAAGGTTGATTTAGTCAGAAACTTCAACAGAATTAATATCTAGTAATTAATTATTAGTAATTTTAATTATGACGTTTAAAAATATAAGCTGATGTTCGGGTTTTGACAGAAAACCCTGCTCCAGCAATCCCCCCTTTGGTGATATATTATCACCAAAAAACCAACCCAAAAAAAAAATTTTGTCCCCATTTCTTAGGAGAAATTGAAATGTCTTTTATATAACACTACACACCGGACTCTCTTTCATCATCTCTTTTTGACTCCAGGTACACACTCTCCCTAAATTCTTCTAATTCTATTTCTTGTGGGTCTCTCCTTGACCTCTTTTGTTTCTTTTCAATATTTTCTCTCATTATTTCCTTTTTCCCTCCGCTGTTTTTACAACACAAACACCCTAATCTAAGTATCAATAAAGCAACAATCACACATGTCAAAGGAAACAATATCTTACCAAATATGGTACTACCTATTTTAGCAATAAAGTTCTTAACAGCAATCATCTTATTAGCCATTTTAGTCCAGATACTTTCAGCTTCCAGTGGTACTAATTCTTCATGCAAATCAGTAATATTTTTGATATAGATCTTTAGATCTTTGCTTTCGTCAGGAATGTAAGTGCAACAATGTTGAACCTTCAGCATTCCACAGACTCCACCCTCTTTGGCCAATAGAATATCAAGGGCAAGTCGATTTTGCATAGACATGGCGCGTAAGGCAACCATCTCCGTATTTACCAATAGAAACCCTCCAGCGGTGCTTGTCGATAAGCGATCCACCACTGTTGACAGCTTCCGAATTCCATACGCATTTAATGAAATTCCCACTGCTGGAATCAAAGCTCCAAAAATATCTCCTACAATTTCTGACCAGGTTTCTCTCTTAAAGCGTGTTAGTAAATTAATTTGTTCTACATCCTCTATCTTATCTATATGAAAAATCTTTGGAAAGACCAGGCCAACATAACATGTGCCATACCAACGGTCAAGCAACCTGTAATAAGCCTTATTCCCACAAATATAGTACACTCCCGGGAAAACTGGATCTTCTCCACCTCTAAATCCCCATCCTGTTGCAATAAAGTATGTATCATGACACTCACTAGTCCCAACGAAATAATTATCATATTGGAATTTCCTTCTGGTAATGCATAGTTTACCCTTCTGTGGTGCATCTAAAGCCAAAGTAGGACTGGCCCCATTCTTCAACTCCTTTCCCATCTCAATGTCCCACACTGTCTCACTCATCTTATATCTTTCATGCATGCTCACTCTCCTTTTCTCTACCATATCCAGGAAAGCTTTTTCTTCTTCCTTCAAACTACAAGTTAAATTGTTTCTAAAAATGTAATCTAATGTTAATTCTTCTGTCTCAATAAAAATCTCACCAAAAATGTTAACTTCTTTTGCAGGATTTAGTTTCTTATCCATAGGCAATTGCCCAAAAATATTATCTTTATTAGACATCTCATAATCTATTTTCCCTAGCAGATAAAAAACACTACTTAGCACACTACATGAAATCCCATACGTAGCTGGAAGATGATGATAAGTAACTCCCTCTGAAACGGATGCAGGCAATTGCATACAGACGTAGCAATCCCTTACTTCCATTGTCTTTACGTATTCATACAACAACTTTGAAAAAACATTGCTTGAAAATTCATTAATCGATCTATCTTTATGTATGTAAATGTTACTAATTCTAGTTGGCACTACTTTCTGTGAACTCTTCCCTATGTTAGTCATATTCTCAGTATGTATTCCAAAAGTATCTATTGTAACCCTAAAAGTAACTAATAAAGCAAGTACACTCCATAGTAGCATTAATAATCCTGTACAGCAGCAGCACATTCTACACCATCTTTTCAAGAAGGTACATCTACTTTGATTATTTTCTGTGTTAGCCATTTTACTACTTTGGCAGTGTCTTTTGACTTAGCCTCTACTACTCCACTACTGAATTACTAGAACACTAGATTATTTCAATCTGCTAATTTTAGATTTCTTCTTTTTCACTCTTCTCCAAGTGACTCCTTTAGTTCACTCAATTTGGATTTTCATCACTTTTTACTTCTTCTTCAGCAACATCAAATTGTATCAGATCTTCAATATCCTGAGCATCCGACTCTTCTCCAATGTCAGTCAAGATAACTTTCAGGATTCCAACAGTTTTCTCCTCCTCAACCACTTCTCGTAAGGTCCCCTCTGGATTTCCTTGACTTTCTGCCTCTTCTTCTTCAGACAGTGCCACATACGTCCATTCCGGTGACCTATACTTCTGGTTAGGCTTTCTGATTCTCTTGATCTCCTCTGGCTCTTTTGATTCCTTCTGTTTCTCACCCTTTGCTTGATTCTGCCTCGACACCTCGTTCACCTGTTCAGCTTTTGATGAACTTGCTCGTGTCAATCTGCACCTCAGCCTCTTTATCTTGTTAGGCCAAAGATCTCCTTTTACACTCCTTTTCGGTCTCACTTCTTTATTATTTCTTTCTCCGATCCAAGTTCTCTTTCTCAGAACTCGACCCTCTGATTTTCTATTCTCACTCTCATCCGATTCTGTCTCATTTGCCTCTTGTTCATCAACAATTTTCTTCTGCTCCACAGACTTCTTCTCCACCGTTTGAGATTTCCCTACTACTGTCCCTCCTCGGGTCTCCGACACGCAATCTTCTTGCTGTCTACTTGTCCCTTCACCTAGCTTATCAGGAATGTTCCCTACACCTCCTCGGGGGTCCTCCGCAATCTGTCCCCCTCTATCTTCTTCTGACCCTACTTCTTCAGAAGTAATCTCAGGTAGATCCTCAATCTCTTCATCTGATTCAGGTGTAGTCTCTGTGGAATTGCTCTTTTATTTCCTTTTTCCTCCTTTATTTTCTCCACTACTTGTTGGAACTTCAGGCACTCTAACAGAATCCGAATTCTCCTCTGAAGCTCTCGATGTTTCTCTTAAAGCTTCTCTTGGTAAGAAAAAAGAATCACCTGACTCTCTTTCCAACTCTTCCCCCCTTTCAGGATTCTTTTTTCTTCTCACTGTTTCAGTGTCTGGATCATCACTGGAATCTGATTCTTCAAAATACTCTTTCCCAGTCCCATCCTTTGGATTTGGAACCCTCAGAGTATGACTCGCATGAACCCAGTTCTTCACACCAGCACACTTCACAGCAGTTGTTGTAGTCAGAATGACTTGTCTTGGCCTTCCCCACCTTGGAACCAAGCAATTTCTTCTTCTGTGCACTTTTATCCTCACCCAGTCCCCTGGACTCAGATCATGGGCTTGCTTCTTTTCAAGTGTGGTGGCGTCTCCTCCAACCTGGTGAAACACAGAATGAACTGCGTCAGCCAGGCCTTTACAGTCATCCAAAATCATGTCATCAGTTATTGTCATCAATTTGTTGACAGACACGAATGCATGTCTCATTGCTCGTCCCATCAATATTTCATGTGGACTCAACCCTGTAGTTCTAGCTGGAGTAGACCTAATAGTCATTAGCACTAGAGGCAAGACATCAGGCCATTTCATTCCAGTGGCTAAACACATCTTACCAATTCTGTTTTTGATTGTGCCATTCATCTGTTCAACAACACCAGAAGCCTCTGGCCTGTATGCACAATGTAGCTTCTGCTGTATGCTCAATGCTTCACAAATCAAACCCATGAGCTCATTGTAGAAGTGTCCCCCTCTGTCTGACTCAATTGTCACTGGGAACCCGTACCTAGGAATCAATTCTCTTAGCAGCAACTTTGCCACTGTTATTCCATCATTTCTCCTAGTCGGATAGGCTTCTACCCATCTTGAGAACAAACAGACTACCACTAGAACATACCTAAATCTATTGACCTGAGGCATTTCAATGAAATCTATTTGCATTCTGGTAAAAGGACCTCCTTCTCTGCCTATTGTTCCTAGGCTCACCACTGTCTTCTTTCCAGTATTGAACTGCTGACAAATCAAACATCTCTGACAGATGCTCTCTGCAATCAGCCTGAACTTTGCATTGTACCAGGTTTGTTTAAAGGACCTAATCATAGCGTCCCTCCCCAGATGTCCCTGGCCATGATACATTCTTGCCATTGTTGACAGCATTGAGTTAGGCATAACTGGTCTCCCATCTCTATAGATCCAAACATGATCTTTCTCTCTTGGAGCACAACCTGCCTTGATCCAATCCCTCATTTCCTCATCTCCTGCTTCATCCTGCAACTGTTTCACCTCATCCCATGTTTCCAGGACATTAGTAAACATTACAGAACAAAAAGACATTTCCCTTTCTCGTCCCTTGTTAATCGAATGATCATTCTTTGCACAATACTGTGCTATGTCATTTGCAAAGCGATTACCAAGAGTAACAAAATCATCTCCTTGTCCATGAGCAGCACATTTTACAACTGCTAGTTCTTTAGGCAGCTGTATCGTTCGCCTCAAGCAACTTTCCAATCACTTCAGCATTCTTTATAGGAGTCCCACTCGACGTCAAGAAACCTCTCTGTAGCCAAAGTTGGCCAAAATCATGAACCACTCCAAAACCATACTGACTATCGGTCATCACAGTCACTCTCAAATTTTTCCCAATCTTGCAAGCTTTTGTCAATGCCACCAATTCAGCCACTTGAGCAGACCTTACTCCTTTCAAAGACGAAGCTTCCATAACCTCTGAAACCTTGCACACCGCATATGCTGCACTCAGCACACCATCATCAGTTCTCAGACAAGATCCATCCACAAACAACACATGATCACTCTCAGGCAATGGCAGATCTCTTATGTCTGGTCTCGGTTTTGTACAGTAATCAAGCACATCCAAGCAATCATGATCAACATCATCTCTCACACTCACATTTTCAGCATCTGGCAAGAGTGTTGCTGGATTCACATTCACACATCTCTCAAGAGTCCCATTTGATGCTCCCAGAATGATTTTCTCATATTTAGTCAGCCGACTATGTGACATATATTGAGTCCTGCTTCTTGTCAAAAGAATTGCCACATCATGAGGTACGAATACCCTTACAGGATATCCCATTATTATACCCTCACTCTGTTCCAAGCTTCTGCATGTAGCAGCTACTGCTTTCAGGCAACCTGGCAAACCCACAGCTACTGGGTCATGTGTTGATGAGAAGTACGCAATCGGCCTTCTCAGTCGTCCATGTTTCTGGATTAACACCGACAGTGCACATCCATTTCTCTCACTACAGTACAATTCAAACTCCTTCTCATAGTCTGGCATTCCCAAAGCAGGAGCTTCACACATTCTGCTCTTTAATTCTTCAAATGCTGCCATTTGTTCTGCATTCAGTTCCAATGGGTCTTTCACTTCACTTTTGGTCAATTTAATCAGTGGCTTTGCTATCAGGGAAAAATTACTTATCCACTGACAACAATAACCCACCATTCCCAGAAACATTCTCACTTCTCTCTGGGTCATTGGGGCTCTCATTCCTCTGATAATTTTGATTCTGTCATTGGTCACTTTTCTCAGACCCTTCTCAATATTGTGTCCAAGATAATGTACTTCTTTCTTGCAAAACTGCAATTTGGCTGGAGATACCTTTAACCCTCCATCTGCCAGATGATTCAGTAAAGCTATGGTATCTACTTCACAAGCTTCACGTGTCTTCGATGCCACAAGTGGGTCATCGATATACTGCACTAATACTGAACTTTCAGGCATGATCAGACTTTCCAAAGACTTCTTTAACAACTGATTGAATATTGATGGACTCTCTGTATACCCCTGTGGGATACGGCACCATGCCAAAATACGCTGACCAAACCGAAATGCAAAAATCGGCTGGCTATCATGATGCAATGGAATTGAAAAGAAAGCATGACACAAATCAATCACCGTGTACCATTCAGCATCATGAGGAATCTGATACAAAATCACTGACGGATTTGGCACAATGGGACAGCATGCTACCACAATTTTGTTAATCTTTCTCAAATCTTGTACAATCCTGAACTTCCCATTAGGTTTCTTCAGCCCCATTATCGGTGAATTACATGGGCTACTCAGTAACTCTCTCAAAACACCCTGTTGAATCATCTTGTCAATTATAGGGGTTATTCCCTCAATTATCTCTGGTGTCAATCTGTACTGTGGGATATTAGGATAAGTGATTCCCTCTTTCACTGAAATCTTCACTGGATCTACATTATTCATCAATCCCACATCTTCTCCAGTAAAATCCCAGACCGCTGCTTTTACTGTATTCCTCAACTCCTGAGGCAAGTCATCTGGATTAAATACAGCATATGTCCCAACAATCTCACTTTCTCTATTATCTACAGTCATCCTGTACAAGACATCCTCATCTGGTGTCTCAAAAGCTATTCCATCCGGAGTACAAAAAATTGTGCAATTCATTTTACACAGTAAGTCCCTACCTAACAAGTTTACTGGACTAGTGTCGCAGACCACAAATCTGTGCATATCTGAAAATGTCCCTATTCTTACCCTTACTGGTTCAGTAAGTCGAGTCTTAATCTGTGTATTAGCTACACCAACCACTTGGATTGCTTCGTCCGAGAGAGGAAGATTTCTTATATCTACTGACCTGACAGTTGATCTTGTCGCTCCTGTGTCTACCAAAAAAGTAACACTTTCCCCATTTATTTTCCCATCTACAAATGGTCCTGCCCGGTCTATTTCTAGAGTTGCACCAAGTATGCACTCTTCCTCCTCTCTTCGGCACCGTCAGTAGTCCCCTTCAGACTCACTCCCCTCATTCTTTAACCAGTACTGCTGTACTGGGTTAGTACGTCTCGGTTTGTTTACCTGCTCATCATTGTAGAATCCTGAGTCCTGGTTATATTTCTGGGACCCTCTATTCTGCGGCAAGGGCGGTTTGGGCTCTTGACTCTGCTGTCTGACAACCTTCTGTTGTTGCTGCTGATGATTACACCCCTCGTTCTGCACCTGTTGATTCAATGATTTATTCTCATTACTCACTAATGGTGGATTGGTACACTCGGATCTCCAATGCCCCAATTGTCCACAGTTGTGACATGGGAACTTCTTTTTGGCCTCTTCTAAATTCCCCTTTCCTTTTCCTGTACCATATCTGGGCCTATTTCCTGGATTATTTGCTTGTTCCACCTTCTGTGCTTCTTGTCTTTCTGCAACTTTCACCTGTGCCCACATTGCTTTCTCTTTCAGCTTTCTTTGTTTCGCCTCAATTTCATCACTGAAATATTTCGCATGTCTCAAGATTTCATCAATCTTTTTACTCTGCCAATCAACTGTGTGCTCTCGAATCCTTTCACTGATTTCAGGTCTCAAGCCATATACAAATCTGTATACAAAATGACTCAAATCCTTATCACCCAGGTGTTCATCTCCACTAAACTGTTTAAAAGCCAGTATCAGCCTTTCATAAAAAGCATGAACTGATTCTTTTGCTTCCGGATGTGTCCGATCTATCTTAACCCAGTCTGTTTCTTTAGGGGGTACCTTATTCTTCAGGAACACAATAACCTGCTCGTACTTCTTCATGACCTCCGGGTCTGGTGCTCCTGTTTTCTGATCTCTTGGATACTCCTTAGCAGGCCAATCTACAACTATTTTGCACTCTGCCCACAAGTCTGCTGGAACAATTATATCAAACAGACTATTCAGGTCAATCCACAGCACTTTTGACAATTTCACAAACCTGTCTACCTGCCTATACCACTCGACGGGCTTTTCTCTCAATCGAGGGAAATCATTCGTAAATGACAAAATATATCCTGTCTAGTCCATGAGACATGTACATATCCTCCTCCAGGAATCTCTCTCATAGGATAGGCATCCACTGTTTTTTCCTTTTCTCTCATGGGAAATGCTGAGTAAGTCCTGTCCACTGAATCTTCCCTTTTCTTGTACCACCTATCCTTCCATTTTTCCACATCACCCCATTTTCGCAATAAGGAAATCATCTCCTTAATCTGCCCTGTTCTTCCAGCATCATTTAGATTCTCAATGTCTTTGTCAGAGAAATCCCCCCTGTAAGGCTTCTGCAAAGCTTTCACCTTATCCATATCAACTCCCATTTCACTCGCTATTCCTTTCAACCTGTCATGTGTACTCTTAGCCCTCCAGGTAATACTCTTGCACATGAATAACAACTCTCCATCATGATGATTTTTCAACATCTCTGTAGGAATTGTCCCTGCTATGAGTTCCTCCAGTTCTATGCGTAACCTAGCTACATCCACTGCCTGTGAATCTTTATCTTTCTTTTGGAGAACTTTCAACCAATCATTCAAATCCTCAGCCGTTATTTCCGTAGATCTTTTCACTGTAGTCACTCGTTCTGCCATCCTCTGTGGTTCCAAAATCGATCTTTCTAAACAACCAGTATTCAATCCTGAATTAGGCTGTACATCTGACCCTCCACCACATGTGTCATGTCTCAGCTGTCTCAAATGATTTTCTTCCATCCTCATTCCTGACTCTCCCGAAGAATTAACCAAACTATTTCCTACGTAAGGAACCGTCAAACCATTTTCACCCATTCTTTGCTTATCAAAAATAGGCATAACCGGACCTATGGTTACAGGCACTGTAACAGCCTCTAGATTCTTCGTTAATTCTCTGATCTTTTCTGTCAACTCAGATGTTGTTCTTGCTAACTCTCTTGTTTTCTCATCCCTGATTGCACTCTCTCTCTCTCTCTCTCTCTCTCTCTCCTTCCGTGTAAGAGCTACCACTTTTCAAATCAGGTGTCGCAACTTCTGTTTTAATGATCTGCAAAGTATCTCTTATTGGAGTATCAACTGGTGTTCTCACTTCTGGTTCTGGTCTATATGGAGGTGGTCTCTTGTAAATCATGTCATCCAAGACTTCATCCTCATAATCATTAGCCCCATACCTCCTCAATTCTGCATCATGTACCTTTTCTGCACCTTTCCTCCCTTCCGCTTCTTCAACAGTTCTCATAGGATATAATCCCTCTGACATACTAGCATCTCGCCATCTCCTCATTCGATCATGATGAGTTTCACGATCATATTTCCTCTCAAAAATATACCTATAATTGCCTCCACTCCTCTGCTTTTCTCGCTCATGCACCTCATCTTCCCATTCCACCAATGCCTCAAACTGTGTCGGCCTTGGTCTAGGCTCTAGACACATCATCTTTTCCCGTAAATTTCTCAACACGGCCAGATTAAATGAACCATGTTCCGGGAACGCTAAAACACCATCCTCTTTAGTGTACTTAGCCCAATTGTCTAACCAAATACAGGTATGATACCCATATTTCGCAACCATGAAGGATGCAGGAGTTCTTGTCGGAGGTAGCAATTCGCCTTCTCTAGTTATTATGTCCTTATCCTTGTCGAACCACTTTTAATTTTTACCGAACAAGGATTTCTTTTTCTTTTCCTCCGTTTGGTAATACATTTTAGCGTTTACTACAACCCTCTATTCCTTTCCGCAACTGTACGATCTTTTGTCCAATAACAGCGCGACTCACACCAACGCACCAATCCTGAAGCGTCTACGTCACCCTGTACTCCTTCCAATCCCTGCGCGGCTCACACCAACGCACCAATCACAGCGCAAGCACTGTTCTAATCCACTGCCCAATCACAGCGCGGTCTTGTCTGACGTCAGTAGTCGCTGCAGTCGCTTCTACTCTGTCTTTTGTCACTCGTCTACCCCTCCTTTACAAAGCCTTCTCAGTAGACTTCGTTTCAGATTCTACAAAATCTATTAGTTACAACATATAAACATCTCCATTGTCTGCTTCGTTAACCACAGAATAGTAAAGAAAGGTCTTTCTCACAAATATCCCGCTTCTCTCTAGAACAGCGCTTACCTCTGCTCCACTACGGAATTATTACTCTCGTTGACACAGTAGCACATCCCTCTACTCTGCCCTTCTAACATGCATCCAATAACTGTTTCCTCTTAGGAATGCTCCAAAGAGTCTCACAATTAACTAAATGCTCATACATTCACACACTTTCACACCAGAAAATGTAGCACATCCACACAGAATCCTGCCTTTCCCGAGAACAGCAAACAGTCTGTCCCACTACAGAATTATAACACACGTTAACCAAGCAGCGCTTAACTCTGCCCAGTCCTTCAAATAAGCTCAGAGAATACCTATTACTTCTCCAGCGATAAGCTTTAACGGCGAACCTTACGGATCCCTGGGACTTAAGACCAGAGTTTCACAGATAACCTTTGCTACCATACACACTCCTCTTATACAGAAAATATGTCTCTAATAGTAACACACGGCGATGTCACTGATTCCGAACCCAGACAATGCGACGCGCAACTTCAGTTGTCACACGCTTTTCCCTGCATACGTACAGGGCCAACAATCCCGTCTTTCCCGAGAGCAGCACTCACTTCCCTCTGCCCTACTACGGAACCGTCACCAGCTCCCCACGTTCCAGAAGCCGTACACACTACATAGAACTCAATACGAAGACTTTAACATATACTGTTAGTACATATATCAACATCAATCAATAAATCAATAAATCCAAAAGCCTATGTACCAGCAAATCTATCTGATCAAGACAATAATCAAAACCATCATACTGCTACCAGGAAATTAGTTCAAATGGAAATTAATCATTAGCAAAATCATTATTCTCATAGTTACCTATTCTAGCTAAGTGTCATTTTAGGTCAGAACAGGTCTCTCAGTAAAGACTCCCGAGTCGCCCTCCTCTCAATCAGCGTCGATCCTCTCGGGCATAGGTTCGGGAAGAAGTGGCCTTAGACCCTCTCTAGTCTAACAATATTTATAGTAAAACTTACACATTAAAAGTTACAAACAAACTCTAAACGTCCGTTGAGCCGTTGAGCAGAGCGAGCAGGAAAGGATGTTGACTCGCAACTTTTAGAAAAATCTCCGCTCTCGAAAATCTCAAAAATAAAAACACGGAAGAAGGAAACACAAACTAAAAAATGTAACATCCATGAATGCTCTTCCTCTGAATCATAGTGAAACTGCTGCAGATCGGCGCATATAAATTCTCCCTGCTTCCACGGACAGAGTAAATCTACAGTCACACACGCAGTCACACATCATACGCTAGGGCCCATATCACTAAATTCACACTATTACTCTATCCATACTGAATATAGGAGAGAAAACCTAAACCAATCTGCATCTACAATGAGGTCAATGCGACCTTAATGACATTGCCTTGAGTCATGATTTTGAACATAAGAAATACATTTGAAACTCAATAAACGACAAAGAATAAACACCCGACACTGTAATTCAAACAAATGTTTGTTTATCTAAAATTAATCCAAAAGTAAAGTCAATCATTAGCAAAATCATTATTCTCATAGTTACCTATTCTAGCTAAATGGGACAGGTCAGGCCTCTCGGTAAAGTCTCTCGAGCCGCCGTCCTCAGCATGGGAAACGTCCAAACGCGATGAAAGAATGAACCAGCGAATGAACAAATGAATGAACGTGGACCCTCTCTAGTCTAACATATTTATAGTGTATGTTGCAAATAAAGGTAACAAACAAATGTTAGATATCCGTTGAGCCACTGAGCAGAGCGAGCAGGAAAGGAAGTCTTTAAGATACATTTAGAAAACCTCTGCTCAGGAAAAATCACAAAAATAAAAAGACGGAAGAAGGAAACTCGAGTTTGCAAATGTTTCTTTCGAAAATGCTCTTCCTTGATATCTTAGCAGAGCCACCGCAGCATTGTCATTGTTCATTGTGACTTTATCCTTGTCCAAGGGCAATTGGACTCGTTCCCAGAGCTGCTGTCCTCACAGAAAACTTTCCAACCAGGCAAAGACTGTGGTCAGGTGACTCTCGACCATGTTCAGCAAGGCCTCTCATCAAAATTCGATCACTCGAGCGCAGGCTGTAAATGGCAGCCATCTTTATCTAGGCCAAAACGGGCCATCTTAATTAAAAGAGACAAAAACAACGTTACTACATCATAATGATTGTACAGTGTTAAACCCCTCTAATACCCTTATGTGTATGTACTTATCTAGCCTTCTGCAACACAATAAAGCATTAGTACGCATTATTTTAAACGCACAAACACAAAACAAATAGCATCTGTGAATAAACCCGCACACTATTATTAAGCAACATATATGCATCCCACGTGTAGTTTCTCTCATTAGTAATATTGATTAGTCCGGACCAAACAAACTATTAATTAATCGTTACTAATTAGTGTTTTTAAATCATAACATATAGACGAAACTGGAGCTTAAAACTCGATAAATTTTCAACAGAAAACTCTGCTCCAGCAATCCCCCCTTTGGTGATATCTTATCACCACAAAAACCACCCAAAAAAGAAAAAATTAGTCCCAAATTTAGGAGAACTTGGAAATGTCTTTATGACACAACATTAAACACCTGATTGATTCTCTCACATTATCCCTCCTTGACTCCAAGTACACACTCTCCCTCAATTCTTCTAATTCTATTTCTTGTGGATCTCTCCTTGACCTCTTTTGTTTCTTCTCAGCATTACTCCTAATTATTCTCTTTTTCCCTCCCCTGTTTTTACAACACAAACACCCCAATCTTAATATCAATAAAGCAACAATTATGCATGTCAAAGGAAACAATATTTTACCAATAATGGTACTACCTATCTTAGCAATAAAACTCTTAACAGCAATTATCTTATTAGCTATTTTAGTCCAGACACTTTCAGCTTCAAGTGGTACTAATTCTTCATGTAAATCAGTAATATTTTTGATATAAACCTTTAGGTCTCTACTTTCATCAGGAATGTAAGTGCAACAATGTTGAACTTTTAGCATTCCACAAACTCCACCCTCCTTGGCCAAAAGAATATCAAGGGCAAGTCGATTTTGCATAGACATGGCTCGTACGGCAATCATTTCCGTATTCACCAAAAGAAACCCTCCAGCGGTACTTGTCGATAAACGATCCACCACTGTTGACAGTTTCCGAATCCCATATGCATTTAAAGAAATTCCCACTGCTGGAATTAAAGCACCAAAAATGTCACCCACTATCTCTGACCAAGTTTCTCTTTTAAAACGTGTTAGTAAATTAATGTGTTCTACATCTTCTATCCTATCTATATGGAAAATCTTTGGAAAGACCAGGCCCACATAACACGTGCCATACCAATGGTCAGGCAACTTGTAATAAGCCTTGTTCCCACAAACATAATACACTCCTGGGAAAACTGTATCTTCACCACCTTTAAAACCCCATCCTGTTGCAATGAAGTATGTATCATGACACTCACTAGTCCCAACAAAATATGTATCATATTGGGATTTCTTCCTGGTAATGCATAGTTTACCCTTCTGTGGTGCATCTAAAGCCAAAGTTGGACTGGCCCCATTTTCCAACTCCTTTCCCATCTCAATGTCCCAAATTGTCTCACTCACTTTATATTTCCCTGCCTTCTCATGTATGTTCTTTCTCCTTTCCTCTACCATGTTTAGGAAAGCTTTCTCCTCCTCTTTCAGACTGCAAGTTAAATTGTTTCTAAAAATATAATCTAAAGTTAATTCTTCTTTCTCAATAAAAATCTCACCAAAAATGTTAGCTTCTTTAGCTGGATTCAGCTTTTTATCCATAGGCAATTGCCCAAAAATGTTATCTTTGTTAGACATCTCATAATCTATTTTCCCTAACAAATAAAAAACACTACTCAGCACACTACATGAAATTCAATACGTAGCTGGTAAATGGTGATAAGTCACACCCTCTGAAACGGATGCAGGTAATTGCATACAAACGTAGCAATCCCTAACTTCCATTGTCTTTACGTATTCATACAACAACTTTGAAAAAACATTACTAGAAAAATCATTAATTGACCTATCTTTATGCACGTAAGTGTTACTAATTCTAGTTGGAACTACTTTTTGTGAACTCTTCTCTACATTGGTCACATTCTCAGTATGTTCCTAAAGCGTCTATTGTAACTCTAAAAGTAACTAATAAAGCTAAAACACCCCATAATAGCATTAATAATCCAGTACAGCAGCAGCACATTCTACACCATCTTTTCAAAAAGGCACATCTACTTTGATTATTCTCTGTGTTAGCCATTTTACTACTTTGGCAGTGTCTTTTGACTTAGCCTCTCCTACTCCACTACTGAATTTTAGAACTCTAGATTATTTCACACAGCTAATTTCGGATTTTCTCTTTTCACTCTTCTCCAAGTGACTCCTTAAGTTCACTCAATTTGGATTTTCATCACTTTTCACTTCTTCTTCAGCAACATCAAATTGTATTAGATCATCAACAACATCCTGTGCATCCGACTCTTCTCCAATGTCAGTCAGGATAACTTTTAGGATTCCAACAGTCTTCTCCTCAACCACTTTTCGTACAGTCCCCTCTGGATTTCCTTGACTTTCTGCCTCTTCACCTTCAGACAGTGCCACATACGTCCATTCCGGTGACCTATACTTCTGGTTAGGTTTTCTGATTCTCTTGATCTCCTCTGGTTCTTTTGTAACCTTTTGCTTTTCACCTTTTGTTTGATTCTGACTGGACACCTCGTTCACTTGTTCAGCTTTCGATGAATTTGCTTGTGTCAGTCTGTATCGTAACCTCTTTATTCTGTTGGGCCAAAGATCTCCTCTTACAACCCTTTTTGGTCTCACCTCCTTGTTATTCCTTTCTCCGATCCAAGTTCTCTTTCTCAGAACTCGACCTTCTGATTTCTCATTGTCACTCTCATCTGATTCTGTCTCATTTGCCTTTTGTTCCTCAACAATTTTCTTTTGCTCCACAGTCTTTTCCACCACCGATTGAGATTTCCCTAATTCTGTCCCTCCTCGGGTCTCCGACACGCAATCTTCTTGCTGTCTACTTGTCCCTTCACCTAGCTTATCAGGAATGTTCCCTACACCTCCTCGGGGGTCTTCCGCAATCTGTCCCTCTCTATCTTCTACTGACCCTGCTTCTTCAGGTGTAATCTCAAGTGGATTTTCAACCTTTTCATCTGATTCAGGTGTAATCTCTGTGGAATTGCTCCTTTCTCTTCTACTGCTTGTTGGAACTTCAGGCACTCTTACAGAATCCGATCTCTCCTCTGAGACTCTCAATGTTTCTCTTGAAGCCTCCTTTGGAAAGGGGAAAGAATCATTCAACTCTCCTTCACCTTCACCTCTTTCAGGATTTCTCCCCCTTCTCACTGGTTCAGTTTCTGCATCATCACTGGAATCTGACTCTTCAAAATACTCCTTACCAGTCCCATCCTTTGGATTTGGAACTCTCAGAGTATGACTCGCATGTACCCAATTTTTCACACCGGCACACTTTACTGCAGTTGTCGTAGTCAGAATGACTTGTCTCGGCCTTCCCCACCTTGGAACCAAGCAATTTCTTCTCCTGTGCACCTTAATCCTCACCCAGTCCCCT
The DNA here is from genome assembly GCF_964204655.1 of Triturus cristatus. Lineage (NCBI taxonomy): Eukaryota > Metazoa > Chordata > Amphibia > Caudata > Salamandridae > Triturus > Triturus cristatus. The sequence continues at coordinate 1,149,232,193 of NC_140583.1, read as the reverse complement.
GGACTCAGATCATGGGCTTGCTTCTTCTCAAGTGTGGTAGCGTCTTCTCCAACCTGGTGAAACACAGAATGTACTGCGTCAGCCAGGCCTTTACAGTAATCCAAAATCATGTAATCAGTTATTGTCATCAACTTGTTGACAGGCACAAATGCATGTCTCATGGCACGTCCCATTAAGATTTCATGCGGACTCAAACCTGTGGTTCTATCTGGAGTAGACCTAATAGTCATCAGCACTAGAGGCAAGACATCAGGCCATTTCATTCCAGTGGCTAAACACATCTTACCAATTCGGTTTTTTATTGTGCCATTCATCTGCTCCACAACACCAGAAGCCTCTGGTCTGTATGCACAATGTAGCTTCTGCTGTATGCTCAATGCTTCACAAATTAAACCCATGAGCTCATTATAGAAGTGTCCACCTCTATCAGACTCAATGGTCACTGGGAACCCGTACCTAGGAATCAACTCTCTTAACAGTAACTTTGCAACTGTTATTCCATCATTTCTCCTAGTCGGATAGGCCTCCACCCATCTTGAGAACAAACAGACTACCACTAGAACATACCTCAATTTGTTCACTTGGGGCATTTCAATGAAATCTATTTGCATTCTGGTAAAAGGACCTCCTTCTCTGCCTATTGTTCCTAGGCTCACCACTGTCTTTTTCCCAGTATTGAACTGCTGACAAATCAAACATCTCTGACAGATGCTCTCTGCAATCAACCTGAACTTTGCATTGTACCAGGTCTGCTTAAAAGACCTGATCATCGCATCCCTACCCAAATGTCCCTGGCCATGATACATTCTTGCCATTGTCGACAACATTGAGTTAGGCATGACTGGTCTACCATCTCTGTAAATCCAAACATGATCTGTTTCTCTTGGGGCACAACCTGCCTTGATCCAATCTCTCATTTCCTCATCTCCTGCTTCATCCTGCAACTGTTTCACTTCATCCCATGTTTCTAGAACATTAGTAAACATCACAGAACAAAAAGACATTTCCCTTTCCCGTGCCCTATTAATCGAATGATTGTTTTTAGCACAATATTGTGCTATGTCGTTGGCAAATCTATTACCAAGAGTAACAAAATCATCTGCTTGTCCGTGAGCAGCACATTTCACAACTGCTAACTCTTTAGGCAGCTGTATCGCCTCAAGCAATTTCCCAATCACTTCAGCATTCTTTATTGGAGTCCCACTCGATGTCAAGAAACCTCTCTGTAGCCAAAGCTGGCCAAAGTCATGAACGACTCCAAATCCGTACTGACTATCAGTCATCACAGTCACTCTCAGATTTTTCCCAATTTTGCAAGCTTTTGTCAATGCCACCAATTCAGCCACTTGAGCAGATCTCACTCCTTTCAAAGATGAAGCCTCCATAACTTCTGAAACCTTGCACACCGCATATGCTGCACTCAGCACACCATCATCAGTTCTCAGACACGATCCATCCACAAACAGCACATGATCACTCTCAGGCAACGGTAAATCTCTTATGTCTGGTCTCGGTTTTGTGCAATAGTCAAGCACATCCAAACAATCATGATCAACATCATCTCCAACATTCACATTATCAGCATCCGGTAACAATGTTGCTGGATTCACATTCACACATCTCTCAAGAGTCACATTTGATGCTCCCAGAATGATTTTCTCATATTTAGTCAGCCGACTATGTGACATGTACTGAGTCCTGCTTCTTGTCAAAAGAATTGCCACATCATGAGGTACGAACACCCTTACAGGATATCCCATTATTATGCCCTCACTCTGTTCCAAGCTTCTGCATGTAGCAGCTACTGCTTTCAGGCAACCTGGCAAACCCACAGCTACGGGATCAAGTGTCGATGAGAAGTACGCAATCGGCCTTCTCAGTTGTCCGTACTTCTGAATTAACACTGAAAGTGCACACCCATTTCTCTCACTGCAGTACAACTCAAACTCTTTTTCATAGTCTGGCATTCCCAAAGCAGGGGCTTCACACATTCTGCTCTTCAACTCTTCAAATGCTGCCATTTGTTCCCCATCCAGTTCCAATGGGTCTCTCACCTCACTTTTGGTCAACTTAATCAGTGGCTTTGCTATCAGGGAGAAATTACTTATCCACTGACGACAATAACCCACCATTCCCAGAAACATCCTCACCTCTCTCTGGGTCATCGGGGCTCTCATTCCTCTGATAATTTTGATTCTGTCATCGGTCACCTTTCTCAGACCCTTTTCAATATTGTGTCCAAGATAATGCACCTCTTTCTTGCAAAATTGCAATTTGGCTGGAGATACCTTTAACCCTCCATCTGCCAGATGATTCAGTAAAGCTATGGTATCTACTTCACAAGCTTCACGTGTCTTCGATGCCACAAGTAAGTCATCAATATACTGTACTAGCACTGAGCTTTCAGGCATGATCAAACTCTCCAATCACTTTTTCAACAACTGATTGAATATTGAAGGACTCTCTGTATACCCCTGTGGGATACGACACCATGCTAAAATACGCTGGCCAAACCGGAATGCAAAAATCGGCTGGCTATCATGATGCAATGGAATTGAAAAGAAAGCATGACACAAATCAATCACTGTGTACCACTCAGCATCATGAGGAATCTGATACAAAATCACTGAAGGATTTGGCACAATGGGACAACATGCCACCACAATTTTGTTAACCTTTCTCAAATCTTGCACAATCCTGAATTTTCCATTAGGTTTCTTCAGCCCCATTATCGGTGAATTACACGGGCTACTCAGTAATTCTCTCAAAACACCCTGTTGAATCATTTTGTCAATTATAGGTGTTATTCCCTCAATTATCTCTGGTGTCAATCTGTACTGTGGGATATTAGGGTAAGTGATTCCCTCTTTCACTGAAATCTTCACTGGATCTACATTATTCATCAATCCCACATCTTCTCCAGTAAAATCCCAAACAGCTGTTTTCACTGTGTGTCTCAACTCCTGAGGCAAGTCATCTGGATTAAATACAGCATATGTCCCAACAATCTCACTTTCTCTATTATCTACAGTCATCCTGTACAAGACATCCTCATCTGGTGTCTCAAAAGCTATTCCATCCGGAGTACAAAAAATTGTGCAATTCATTTTACACAGTAAGTCCCTACCTAACAAGTTTACTGGACTAGTGTCGCAGACCACAAATCTGTGCATATCTGAAAATGTCCCTATTCTTACCCTTACTGGTTCAGTAAGTCGAGTCTTAATCTGTGTATTAGCTACACCAACCACTTGGATTGCTTCGTCCGAGAGAGGAAGATTTCTTATATCTACTGACCTGACAGTTGATCTTGTCGCTCCTGTGTCTACCAAAAAAGTAACACTTTCCCCATTTATTTTCCCATCTACAAATGGTCCTGCCTGGTCTATTTCTAGAGTTGCACCAAGTATGCACTCTTCCTCCTCTCTTCGGCACCGTCAGTAGTCCCCTTCAGACTCACTCCCCTCATTCTTTAACCAGTACTGCTGTACTGGGTTAGTACGTCTCGGTTTGTTTACCTGCTCATCATTGTAGAATCCTGAGTCCTGGTTATATTTCTGGGACCCTCTATTCTGCGGCAAGGGCGGTTTGGGCTCTTGACTCTGCTGTCTGACAACCTTCTGTTGTTGCTGCTGATGATTACACCCCTCGTTCTGCACCTGTTGATTCAATGATCTATTCTCATTACTCACTAATGGTGGATTGGTACACTCGGATCTCCAATGCCCCAATTGTCCACAGTTGTGACATGGGAACTTCTTTTTGGCCTCTTCTAAATTCCCCTTTCCTTTTCCTGTACCATATCTGTGCCTATTTCCTGGATTATTTGCTTGTTCCACCTTCTGTGCTTCTTGTCTTTCTGCAACTTTCACCTGTGCCCACATTGCTTTCTCTTTCAGCTTTCTTTGTTTCGCCTCAATTTCATCACTGAAATATTTGGCATGTCTCAAGATTTCATCAATCTTTTTACTCTGCCAATCAACTGTGTGCTCTCGAATCCTTTCACTGATTTCAGGTCTCAAGCCATATACAAATCTGTATACAAAATGACTCAAATCCTTATCACCCAGGTGTTCATCTCCACTAAACTGTTTAAAAGCCAGTATCAGCCTTTCATAAAAAGCATGAACTGATTCTTTTGCTTCCTGATGTGTCCGATCTATCTTAACCCAGTCTGTTTCTTTAGGGGGTACCTTATTCTTCAGGAACACAATAACCTGCTCGTACTTCTTCATGACCTCCGGGTCTGGTGCTCCTGTTTTCTGATCTCTTGGATACTCCTTAGCAGGCCAATCTACAACTATTTTGCACTCTGCCCACAAGTCTGCTGGAACAATTATATCAAACAGACTATTCAGGTCAATCCACAGCACTTTTGACAATTTCACAAACCTGTCTACCTGCCTATACCACTCGACGGGCTTTTCTCTCAATCGAGGGAAATCATTCGTAAATGACAAAATATATCCTGTCTAGTCCATGGGACATGTACATATCCTCCTCCAGGAATCTCTCTCATAGGATAGGCATCCACTGTTTTTTCCTTTTCTCTCATGGGAAATGCTGAGTAAGTCCTGTCCACTGAATCTTCCCTTTTCTTGTACCACCTATCCTTCCATTTTTCCACATCACCCCATTTTCGCAATAAGGAAATCATCTCCTTAATCTGCCCTGTTCTTCCAGCATCATTTAGATTCTCAATGTCTTTGTCAGAGAAATCCACCCTGTAAGGCTTCTGCAAAGCTTTCACCTTATCCATATCAACTCCCATTTCACTCGCTATTCCTTTCAACCTGTCATGTGTACTCTTAGCCCTCCAGGTAATACTCTTGCACATGAATAACAACTCTCCATCATGATGATTTTTCAACATCTCTGTAGGAATTGTCCCTGCTATGAGTTCCTCCAGTTCTATGCGTAACCTAGCTACATCCACTGCCTGTGAATCTTTATCTTTCTTTTGGAGAACTTTCAACCAATCATTCAAATCCTCAGCCGTTATTTCCGTAGATCTTTTCACTGTAGTCACTCATTCTGCCATCCTCTGTGGTTCCAAAATCGATCTTTCTAAACAACCAGTATTCAATCCTGAATTAGGCTGTACATCTGACCCTCTACCACATGTGTCATGTCTCAGCTGTCTCAAATAATTTTCTTCCATCCTCATTCCTGACTCTCCCAAAGAATTAACCAAACTATTTCCTACGTAAGGAACCGTCAAACCATTTTCACCCATTCTTTGCTTATCAAAAATAGGCATAACCGGACCTATGGTTACAGGCACTGTAACAGCCTCTAGATTCTTCGTTAATTCTCTGATCTTTTCTGTCAACTCAGATGTTGTTCTTGCTAACTCTCTTAATTTCTCATCCCCGATTGCACTCTCTCTCTCTCGCTCTCTCTCTCTCTCTCCTTCCGTGTAAGAGCTACCACTTTTCAAATCAGGTGTCGCAACTTCTGTTTTAATGATCTGCAAAGTATCTCTTATTGGAGTATCAACTGGTGTTCTCACTTCTGGTTCTGGTCTATATGGAGGTGGTCTCTTGTAAATCATGTCATCCAAGACTTCATCCTCATAATCATTAGCCCCATACCTCCTCAATTCTGCATCATGTACCTTTTCTGCACCTTTCCTCCCTTCCGCTTCTTCAACAGTTCTCATAGGATATAATCCCTCTGACATACTAGCATCTCGCCATCTCCTCATTCGATCATGATGAGTTTCACGATCATATTTCCTCTCAAAAATATACCTATAATTGCCTCCACTCCTCTGCTTTTCTCGCTCATGCACCTCATCTTCCCATTCCACCAATGCCTCAAACTGTGTCGGCCTTGGTCTAGGCTCTAGACACATCATCTTTTCCCGTAAATTTCTCAACACGGCCAGATTAAATGAACCATGTTCCGGGAACGCTAAAACACCATCCTCTTTAGTGTACTTAGCCCAATTGTCTAACCAAATACAGGTATGATACCCATATTTCGCAACCATGAAGGATGCAGGAGTTCTTGTCGGAGGTAGCAATTCGCCTTCTCTAGTTATTATGTCCTTATCCTTGTCGAACCACTTTTAATTTTTACCGAACAAGGATTTCTTTTTCTTTTCCTCCGTTTGGTAATACATTTTAGCGTTTACTACAACCCTCTATTCCTTTCCGCAACTGTACGATCTTTTGTCCAATAACAGCGCGACTCACACCAACGCACCAATCCTGAAGCGTCTACGTCACCCTGTACTCCTTCCAATCCCTGCGCGGCTCACACCAACGCACCAATCACAGCGCGAGCACTGTTCTAATCCACTGCCCAATCACAGCGCGGTCTTGTCTGACGTCAGTAGTTGCTGCAGTCGCTTCTACTCTGTCTTTTGTCACTCGTCTACCCCTCCTTTACAAAGCCTTCTCAGTAGACTTCGTTTCAGATTCTACAAAATCTATTAGTTACAACATATAAACATCTCCATTGTCTGCTTCGCTAACCACAGAATAGTAAAGAAAGGTCTTTCTCACAAATATCCCGCTTCTCTCTAGAACAGCGCTTACCTCTGCTCCACTACGGAATTATTACTCTCGTTGACACAGTAGGACATCCCTCTACTCTGCCCTTCTAACATGCATCCAATAACTGTTTCCTCTTAGGAATGCTCCAAAGAGTCTCACAATTAACTAAATGCTCATACATTCACACACTTTCACACCAGAAAATGTAGCACATCCACACAGAATCCTGCCTTTCCCGAGAACAGCAAACAGTCTGTCCCACTACAGAATTATAACACACGTTAACCAAGCAGCGCTTACCTCTGCCCAGTCCTTCAAACAAGCTCAGAGAATACCTATTACTTCTCCAGCGATAAGCTTTAACGGCGAACCTTACGGATCCCTGGGACTTAAGACCAGAGTTTCACAGATAACCTTTGCTACCATACACACTCCTCTTATACAGAAAATATGTCTCTAATAGTAACACACGGCGATGTCACTGATTCCGAACCCAGACAATGCGACGCGCAACTTCAGTTGTCACGCTTTTCCCTGCATACGTACAGGGCCAACAATCCCGTCTTTCCCGAGAGCAGCACTCACTTCCCTCTGCCCTACTACGGAACCGTCACCAGCTCCCCACGTTCCAGAAGCCGTACACACTACATAGAGCTCAATACGAAGATTTAACATATACTGTTAGTACATATATCAACATCAATCAATAAATCAATAAATCCAAAAGCCTATGTACCAGCAAATCTATCTGATCAAGACAATAATCAAAACCATCATACTGCTACCAGGAAATTAGTTCAAATGGAAATTAATCATTAGCAAAATCATTATTCTCATAGTTACCTATTCTAGCTAAGTGTCATTTTAGGTCAGAACAGGTCTCTCAGTAAAGACTCCCGAGTCGCCCTCCTCTCAATCAGCGTCGATCCTCTCGAGCATAGGTTTGGGAAGAAGTGGCCTTAGACCCTCTCTAGTCTAACAATATTTATAGTAAAACTTACACATTAAAAGTTACAAACAAACTCTAAACGTCCGTTGAGCCGTTGAGCAGAGCGAGCAGGAAAGGATGTTGACTCGCAACATTTAGAAAAACCTCCGCTCTCGAAAATCTCAAAAATAAAAACACGGAAGAAGGAAACACAAACTAAAAAATGTAACATCCATGAATGCTCTTCCTCGGAATCATAGTGAAACTGCTGCAGATCGGCGCATATAAATTCTCCCTGCTTCCACGGACAGAGTAAATCTACAGTCACACACGCAGTCACACATCATACGCTAGGGCCCATATCACTAAATTCACACTATTACTCTATCCATACTGAATATAGGAGAGAAAACCTAAACCAATCTGCATCTACAATGAGGTCAATGCGACCTTAATGACATTGCCTTGAGTCATGATTTTGAACATAAGAAATACATTTGAAACTCAATAAACGACAAAGAATAAACACCCGACACTGTAATTCAAACAAATGTTTGTTTATCTAAAATTAATCCAAAAGTAAAGTCAATCATTAGCAAAATCATTATTCTCATAGTTACCTATTCTAGCTAAATGGGACAGGTCAGGCCTCTCGGTAAAGTCTCTCGAGCCGCCGTCCTCAGCATGGGAAACGTCCAAACGCTATGAAAGAATGAACCAGCGAACGAACAAATGAATGAACGTGGACCCTCTCTAGTCTAACATATTTATAGTGTATGTTGCAAATAAAGGTAACAAACAAATGTTAGATATCCGTTGAGCCACTGAGCAGAGCGAGCAGGAAAGGAAGTCTTTAAGATACATTTAGAAAACCTCTGCTCAGGAAAAATCACAAAAATAAAAAGACGGAAGAAGGAAACTCGAGTTTGCAAATGTTTCTTTCGAAAATGCTCTTCCTTGATATCTTAGCAGAGCCACCGCAGCATTGTCATTGTTCATTGTGACTTTATCCTTGTCCAAGGGCAATTGGACTCGTTCCCAGAGCTGCTGTCCTCACAGAAAACTTTCCAACCAGGCAAAGACTGTGGTCAGGTGACTCTCGACCATGTTCAGCAAGGCCTCTCATCAAAATTCGATCACTCGAGCGCAGGCTGTAAATGGCAGCCATCTTTATCTAGGCCAAAACGGGCCATCTTAATTAAAAGAGACAAAAACAACGTTACTACATCATAATGATTGTACAGTGTTAAACCCCTCTAATACCCTTATGTGTATGTACTTATCTAGCCTTCTGCAACACAATAAAGCATTAGTACGCATTATTTTAAACGCACAAACACAAAACAAATAGCATCTGTGAATAAACCCGCACACTATTATTAAGCAACATATATGCATCCCACGTGTAGTTTCTCTCATTAGTAATATTGATTAGTCCGGACCAAACAAACTATTAATTAATCGTTACTAATTAGTGTTTTTAAATCATAACATATAGACGAAACTGGAGCTTAAAACTCGATAAATTTTCAACAGAAAACTCTGCTCCCTTTGGTGATATCTTATCACCACAAAAACCACCCAAAAAAGAAAAAATTAGTCCCAAATTTAGGAGAACTTGGAAATGTCTTTATGACACAACATTAAACACCTGATTGATTCTCTCACATTATCCCTCCTTGACTCCAAGTACACACTCTCCCTCAATTCTTCTAATTCTATTTCTTGTGGATCTCTCCTTGACCTCCTTTGTTTCTTCTCAGCATTACTCCTAATTATTCTCTTTTTCCCTCCCCTGTTTTTACAACACAAACACCCCAATCTTAATATCAATAAAGCAACAATTATGCATGTCAAAGGAAACAATATTTTACCAATAATGGTACTACCTATCTTAGCAATAAAACTCTTAACAGCAATTATCTTATTAGCTATTTTAGTCCAGACACTTTCAGCTTCAAGTAGTACTAATTCTTCATGTAAATCAGTAATATTTTTGATATAAACCTTTAGGTCTCTACTTTCATCAGGAATGTAAGTGCAACAATGTTGAACTTTTAGCATTCCACAAACTCCACCCTCCTTGGCCAAAAGAATATCAAGGGCAAGTCGATTTTGCATAGACATGGCTCATACGGCAATCATTTCCGTATTCACCAAAAGAAACCCTCCAGCGGTACTTGTCGATAAACGATCCACCACTGTTGACAGTTTCCGAATCCCATATGCATTTAAAGAAATTCCCACTGCTGGAATTAAAGCACCAAAAATGTCACCCACTATCTCTGACCAAGTTTCTCTTTTAAAACGTGTTAGTAAATTAATGTGTTCTACATCTTCTATCCTATCTATATGGAAAATCTTTGGAAAGACCAGGCCCACATAACACGTGCCATACCAATGGTCAGGCAACTTGTAATAAGCCTTGTTCCCACAAACATAATACACTCCTGGGAAAACTGTATCTTCACCACCTTTAAAACCCCATCCTGTTGCAATGAAGTATGTATCATGACACTCACTAGTCCCAACAAAATATGTATCATATTGGGATTTCTTCCTGGTAATGCATAGTTTACCCTTCTCTGGTGCATCTAAAGCCAAAGTTGGACTGGCCCCATTTTCCAACTCCTTTCCCATCTCAATGTCCCAAATTGTCTCACTCACTTTATATTTCCCTGCCTTCTCATGTATGTTCTTTCTCCTTTCCTCTACCATGTTTAGGAAAGCTTTCTCCTCCTCTTTCAGACTGCAAGTTAAATTGTTTCTAAAAATATAATCTAAAGTTAATTCTTCTTTCTCAATAAAAATCTCACCAAAAATGTTAGCTTCTTTAGCTGGATTCAGCTTTTTATCCATAGGCAATTGCCCAAAAATGTTATCTTTGTTAGACATCTCATAATCTATTTTCCCTAACAAATAAAAAACACTACTCAGCACACTACATGAAATTCAATACGTAGCTGGTAAATGGTGATAAGTCACACCCTCTGAAACGGATGCAGGTAATTGCATACAAACGTAGCAATCCCTAACTTCCATTGTCTTTACGTATTCATACAACAACTTTGAAAAAACATTACTAGAAAAATCATTAATTGACCTATCTTTATGCACGTAAGTGTTACTAATTCTAGTTGGAACTACTTTTTGTGAACTCTTCTCTACATTGGTCACATTCTCAGTATGTATTCCTAAAGCGTCTATTGTAACTCTAAAAGTAACTAATAAAGCTAAAACACCCCATAATAGCATTAATAATCCAGTACAGCAGCAGCACATTCTACACCATCTTTTCAAAAAGGCACATCTACTTTGATTATTCTCTGTGTTAGCCATTTTACTACTTTGGCAGTGTCTTTTGACTTAGCCTCTCCTACTCCACTACTGAATTTTAGAACTCTAGATTATTTCACACAGCTAATTTCGGATTTTCTCTTTTCACTCTTCTCCAAGTGACTCCTTAAGTTCACTCAATTTGGATTTTCATCACTTTTCACTTCTTCTTCAGCAACATCAAATTGTATTAGATCATCAACAACATCCTGTGCATCCGACTCTTCTCCAATGTCAGTCAGGATAACTTTTAGGATTCCAACAGTCTTCTCCTCAACCACTTTTCGTACGGTCCCCTCTGGATTTCCTTGACTTTCTGCCTCTTCACCTTCAGACAGTGCCACATACGTCCATTCCGGTGACCTATACTTCTGGTTAGGTTTTCTGATTCTCTTGATCTCCTCTGGTTCTTTTGTAACCTTTTGTTTTTCACCTTTTGTTTGATTCTGACTGGACACCTCGTTCACTTGTTCAGCTTTCGATGAATTTGCTCGTGTCAGTCTGTATCGTAACCTCTTTATTCTGTTGGGCCAAAGATCTCCTCTTACAACCCTTTTTGGTCTCACCTCCTTGTTATTCCTTTCTCCGATCCAAGTTCTCTTTCTCAGAACTCGACCTTCTGATTTCTCATTGTCACTCTCATCTGATTCTGTCTCATTTGCCTTTTGTTCCTCAACAATTTTCTTTTGCTCCACAGTCTTTTCCACCACCGATTGAGATTTCCCTAATTCTGTCCCTCCTCGGGTCTCCGACATGCAATCTTCTTGCTGTCTACTTGTCCCTTCACCTAGCTTATCAGGAATGTTCCCTACACCTCCTCGGGGGTCTTCCGCAATCTGTCCCTCTCTATCTTCTACTGACCCTGCTTCTTCAGGTGTAATCTCAAGTGGATTTTCAACCTTTTCATCTGATTCAGGTGTAATCTCTGTGGAATTGCTCCTTTCTCTTCTACTGCTTGTTGGAACTTCAGGCACTCTTACAGAATCCGATCTCTCCTCTGAGACTCTCAATGTTTCTCTTGAAGCCTCCTTTGGAAAGGGGAAAGAATCATTCAACTCTCCTTCACCTTCACCTCTTTCAGGATTTCTCCCCCTTCTCACTGGTTCAGTTTCTGCATCATCACTGGAATCTGACTCTTCAAAATACTCCTTACCAGTCCCATCCTTTGGATTTGGAACTCTCAGAGTATGACTCGCATGTACCCAATTTTTCACACCGGCACACTTTACTGCAGTTGTCGTAGTCAGAATGACTTGTCTCGGCCTTCCCCACCTTGGAACCAAGCAATTTCTTCTCCTGTGCACCTTAATCCTCACCCAGTCCCCTGGACTCAGATCATGGGCTTGCTTCTTCTCAAGTGTGGTAGCGTCTTCTCCAACCTGGTGAAACACAGATTGAACTGCGTCAGCCAGGCCTTTACAGTAATCCAAAATCATGTCATCAGTTATTGTCATCAACTTGTTGACAGGCACAAATGCATGTCTCATGGCACGTCCCATTAAGATTTCATGCGGACTCAAACCTGTGGTTCTATCTGGAGTAGACCTAATAGTCATCAGCACTAGAGGCAAGACATCAGGCCATTTCATTCCAGTGGCTAAACACATCTTACCAATTCGGTTTTTTATTGTGCCATTCATCTGCTCCACAACACCAGAAGCCTCTGGTCTGTATGCACAATGTAGCTTCGGCTGTATGCTCAATGCTTCACAAATTAAACCCATGAGCTCATTATAGAAGTGTCCACCTCTATCAGACTCAATGGTCACTGGGAACCCGTACCTAGGAATCAACTCTCTTAACAGTAACTTTGCAACTGTTATTCCATCATTTCTCCTAGTCGGATAGGCCTCCACCCATCTTGAGAACAAACAGACTACCACTAGAACATACCCCAATTTGTTCACTTGGGGCATTTCAATGAAATCTATTTGCATTCTGGTAAAAGGACCTCCTTCTCTGCCTATTGTTCCTAGGCTCACCACTGTCTTTTTCCCAGTATTGAACTGCTGACAAATCAAACATCTCTGACAGATGCTCTCTGCAATCAACCTGAACTTTGCATTGTACCAGGTCTGCTTAAAAGACCTGATCATCGCATCCCTACCCAAATGTCCCTGGCCATGATACATTCTTGCCATTGTCGACAACATTGAGTTAGGCATGACTGGTCTACCATCTCTGTAAATCCAAACATGATCTGTTTCTCTTGGGGCACAACCTGCCTTGATCCAATCTCTCATTTCCTCATCTCCTGCTTCATCCTGCAACTGTTTCACTTCATCCCATGTTTCTAGAACATTAGTAAACATCACAGAACAAAAAGACATTTCCCTTTCCCGTGCCCTATTAATCGAATGATTGTTTTTAGCACAATATTGTGCTATGTCGTTGGCAAATCTATTACCAAGAGTAACAAAATCATCTCCTTGTCCGTGAGCAGCACATTTCACAACTGCTAACTCTTTAGGCAGCTGTATCGCCTCAAGCAATTTCCCAATCACTTCAGCATTCTTTATTGGAGTCCCACTCGATGTCAAGAAACCTCTCTGTAGCCAAAGCTGGCCAAAGTCATGAACGACTCCAAATCCGTACTGACTATCAGTCATCACAGTCACTCTCAGATTTTTCCCAATTTTGCAAGCTTTTGTCAATGCCACCAATTCAGCCACTTGAGCAGATCTCACTCCTTTCAAAGATGAAGCCTCCATAACTTCTGAAACCTTGCACACCGCATATGCTGCACTCAGCACACCATCATCAGTTCTCAGACACGATCCATCCACAAACAGCACATGATCACTCTCAGGCAACGGTAAATCTCTTATGTCTGGTCTCGGTTTTGTGCAATAGTCAAGCACATCCAAACAATCATGATCAACATCATCTCCAACATTCACATTATCAGCATCCGGTAACAATGTTGCTGGATTCACATTCACACATCTCTCAAGAGTCACATTTGATGCTCCCAGAATGATTTTCTCATATTTAGTCAGCCGACTATGTGACATGTACCGAGTCCTGCTTCTTGTCAAAAGAATTGCCACATCATGAGGTACGAACACCCTTACAGGATATCCCATTATTATGCCCTCACTCTGTTCCAAGCTTCTGCATGTAGCAGCTACTGCTTTCAGGCAACCTGGCAAACCCACAGCTACGGGATCAAGTGTCGATGAGAAGCACGCAATCGGCCTTCTCAGTTGTCCGTGCTTCTGAATTAACACTGAACGTGCACACCCATTTCTCTCACTGCAGTACAACTCAAACTCTTTTTCATAGTCTGGCATTCCCAAAGCAGGGGCTTCACACATTCTGCTCTTCAACTCTTCAAATGCTGGCATTTGTTCCCCATCCAGTTCCAATGGGTCTCTCACCTCACTTTTGGTCAACTTAATCAGTGGCTTTGCTATCAGGGAGAAATTACTTATCCACTGACGACAATAACCCACCATTCCCAGAAACATCCTCACCTCTCTCTGGGTCATCGGGGCTCTCATTCCTCTGATAATTTTGATTCTGTCATCGGTCACCTTTCTCAGACCCTTTTCAATATTGTGTCCAAGATAATGCACCTCTTTCTTGCAAAATTGCAATTTGGCTGGAGATACCTTTAACCCTCCATCTGCCAGATGATTCAGTAAAGCTATGGTATCTACTTCACAAGCTTCACGTGTCTTCGATGCCACAAGTAAGTCATCAATATACTGTACTAGCACTGAGCTTTCAGGCATGATCAAACTCTCCAATGACTTTTTCAACAACTGATTGAATATCGAAGGACTCTCTGTATACCCCTGTGGGATACGACACCATGCTAAAATACGCTGGCCAAACCGGAATGCAAAAATCGGCTGGCTATCATGATGCAATGGAATTGAAAAGAAAGCATGACACAAATCAATCACTGTGTACCACTCAGCATCATGAGGAATCTGATACAAAATCACTGAAGGATTTGGCACAATGGGACAACATGCCACCACAATTTTGTTAACCTTTCTCAAATCTTGCACAATCCTGAATTTTCCATTAGGTTTCTTCAGCCCCATTATCGGTGAATTACACGGGCTACTCAGTAATTCTCTCAAAACACCCTGTTGAATCATTTTGTCAATTATAGGTGTTATTCCCTCAATTATCTCTGGTGTCAATCTGTACTGTGGGACATTAGGGTAAGTGATTCCCTCTTTCACTGAAATCTTCACTGGATCTACATTATTCATCAATCCCACATCTTCTCCAGTAAAATCCCAAACATCTGTTTTCACTGTGTGTCTCAACTCCTGAGGTAAATCATCTGGATTAAACACAGCATATGTACCAACAATCTCACTCTCTCTATTATCTAGAGTCATCCGGTACAAAACATCCTCATCCGGTGTCTCAAAAGCTATTCCATCCGGAGTACAAAAAATTGTACAATTCATCTTGCACAATAGGTCCCTACCTAACAAGTTCACTGGACTGGTGTCACAGACCACAAATCTGTGCATGTCTGAAAATTTCCCTATTCTTACCCTTACTGGTTCGGTAAGACGAGTCTTAATCTGTGTATTGGCTACACCAACCACTTGGATTGCTTCGTCCGAGAGAGGAAGATTTCTAATATCTGCTGACCTGACAGTTGATCTCGTCGCTCCTGTGTCTACCAAAAAAGTAACACTCTCCCCATTTATTTTTCCATCTACAAATGGTCCTGCCTGGTCTATTTCTAGAGTTGCACCAAGTATGCACTCTTCCTCCTCTCTTCGGCACCGTCAATAGTCCCCTTCAGACTCACTCCCCTCATTCTTTAACCAGTACTGCTGTACCAGGTTAGAACGTCTCGGTTTGTTTACCTGCTCATCATTGTAGAATCCTGAGTCCTGGTTATACTTTTGAGACCCTCTATTCTGCGGCAAGGGCGGTTTTGGCTCTTGACTGCTGTCTGACAACCTTCTGCTGTTGCTGCTGTTGATTACACCCCTCGTTCTGCACCTGTTGATTTAAGGGTTTACTTTCATTACTCACTAATGGTGGATTGGTACACTCGGATCTCCAATGCCCCAATTGTCCACAGTTGTGACAAGGGAATTTCTTTTTAGCCTCCTCCAAATTGCCCTTTCCTTTTCCTGCATATCTGGGTCTAATTCCTGGATTATTTGTCTGTTCCATCAACTGTGCTTCTTGTCTTTCAGCAACTTTCACCTGTGCCCACATTGCTTTCTCTTTTAGCTTTCTCTGTTTTGCCTCAATCTCATCACTGAAGTACTTTGCATGTCTCAGGATTTCATCAATCTTTTTACTCTGCCAGTCAACCGTATGCTCACGTATTCTTTCACTTATTTCAGGTCTCAGGCCATATACAAACCTGTAAACAAAATGACTCAAATCCTTGTCACCCAGGTGTTCATCTCCACTGAACTGTTTAAAAGCCAGTATCAGCCTTTCGTAAAAAGCATGAACTGATTCTTTTGCTTCCTGATGTGTTCGATCTATCTTAACCCAGTCTGTCTCTTTTGGTGATACTTTATTTTTCAGGAATACAATTACCTGATCATATTTCTTCATGACCTCTGGATCTGGTGCTCCTGTTTTCGGATCTCTTGGATACTCTTTAGCAGGCCAATGTACAACTATTTTACACTCAGCCCACAAGTCTACTGGAACAATTATATCAAACAGACTATTCAGGTCAATCCACAGCACCTTTGACAATTTCACAAACCTGTCTACCTGCCTATACCACTCGACGGGCTTTTCTCTCAGTCGAGGGAAATCATTCGTAAATGATAAAATATCCTGTCTAGTCCATGGGACATGTACATATCCTCCTCCAGGAATCTCTCTCATAGGATAAGTAGGATAAGCATCTACTGGTTTCTCCTTTTCTCTCACAGGAAAAACTGAGTAAGTCCTGTCCACTGAATCTTCTCTTTTCTTGTACCACCTATCCTTCCACTTTTCTACATCACCCCATTTTCGCAATAAAGGAATAATTTCCTTAATCTGTCCTGTTCTGCCAGCACCATTTAGATTTTCAATATCTCTATCTGTAAAATCCACTCTGTAAGGTTTCAGCAAAGCTTTCACTTTATCCATGTCAACTCCCTGTTCACTCGCTATTGCTCTTAACCTTTCATGTGTATTCTTAGCTCTCCAGGTGATGCTCTTACACATAAATAACAATTCTCCATCATGATGGTTTTTTAGTATATCTATAGGAATTGTCCCTGCAATAAGCTCCTCCAATTCCATGCGCAACCTAGCTACATCAATTGCCTGTGAATCTTTATCCTTCTTCTGAAGAACTTTCAACCAATCATTCAAATCTTCAGCTGTTATTTCAGTAGACCTTTTCACTGCACCCACTTGTTCTGTCATCCTCTGTGGTTCCAAAATTGTTCCTCCCAAACAACCAGTGTTCAATCCTGAATTAGGCTGCACATCTAATCCTCCACTACATGTGTCATGTCTCGACTGCCTTGAATCATTTCCTCCTGTTCTCACTCTTGATTCCTCCAAAGTACAAGTACCAACCAAACCATTCCCAACATAAGGAACTGTCAAATTATTTTCACCCATTCTTTGTTTATCAAAAATAGGCACAACCGGACCAATAGTTACAGGCACTGTAACTGCTTCAAGATTTTTCGTCAGCACGCGAATTTTCTCAGTCAGCTCAGATGTGGTTCTGGCTAATTCTCTTGTTTTCTCTTCACTGACTCGATTCTCTCTCTCTCGCTCTCTCTCTCTCTCCCTTTCTGTGAAAGAGCTACTACTTTTCAGATCAGGTGTCACAACCTCAGTTTTAATAATTCGCAAAGTATCTCTTACAGGAGTAGAAACTGGCGTACTCTCTTCTGGTTCTGGTCTATACGGAGGTGGTCTCTTGTAAATCATGTCATCCAAAACCTCATCCTCATAATCAGTAACTCCGTACCTTCTCACTTCTGCATCAGGCACCCTTTCTGCACCTTTCCTCCCTTCCGCTTCATCAACAGTCCTCATAGGATATAATCCCTCTGACATACTAGCATCTCGCCATCTCCTCATTCGATCATGATGAGTTTCACGATCATATTTCCTCCCAAAAAAGGACCTATAATTTCCTCCACTCCTCTGCTTTTCTCGCTCATGCACCTCATCTTCCCATTCCACCAACGCCTCAAACTGTGTCGGCCTTGGTCTAGGCTCTAGACACATCATCTTCTCTCGTAAATTTCTCAACACGGCCAGATTAAATGAACCATGTTCCGGAAATGCTAAGACACCATCATCCTTAGTATACTTAGCCCAATTATCCAACCATATACAGGTATGATACCCATATTTCGCAACCATGAAGGATGCAGGAGTTCTCGTCGGAGGTAACAATTCACCCTCTCTAGTTATTACATTTTTATCTTTGTCGAACCACCTTTTTATTTTACCAAACAAAGATTTTTTCTTCCTTTCCTCCGGTTGGTAATACATTTTAACGTTTACCAATATTCTCTAGTCCCTTCCGTACAGTTGTGGATCTTCATCCAATAACAGCGCGACTCACACCAACACACCAATCCTGGAGCGTCTACGTCACTCTGTACTAGTTTCAATCCCTGCGCGGCTCACACCAACGCACCAATCCTAGCGCGAGCACTGTTCTGAGTCACTATCCAATCACAGCGCGGTCTGAATGACGTCAGCAGTCGCTGCAGACTCTTCTGCTCTGTCTCCTGTCACTCGTCTACCCCTCCTTTACAAAGCCTTCTCAGTAGGCTTCGTTTCAGATTCTACAAAATCTATTAGTTACAACATATAAACATCTCCATTGTCTGCTTCGCTAACCACAGAATAGTAAAGAAAATCTTTCTCACAAAAAATCCCGCTTCTCTCTAGAACAGCGCTTACCTCTGCTCCACCACGGAATAATCACTATCGTTGACACAGTAGCACATCCCTCTACTCTGCCCTTCTAACATGCATCCATTAACTGTTTCCTCTAG
Source organism: Triturus cristatus (assembly GCF_964204655.1). NCBI lineage: Eukaryota > Metazoa > Chordata > Amphibia > Caudata > Salamandridae > Triturus > Triturus cristatus. Next base: position 1,149,213,453 of record NC_140583.1, on the reverse strand, counting down.
GACTGCTCCAAAGAGTCTTACAATCAACTAAATGCTCATACATTCACGCACTTTCACACCAGAAAATGTAGCACATGCACACAGAATCCTGCCTTTCCGAGAACAGCGAACAATCTGTCCCGCTACAGAATTATAACACACGTTAACCAAGCAGCTTACCTCTGCCCAGTTCTTCAAACAAGCTCAGAGAATACCTATTATCTCTCCAGCGATAAGCTTTAACGGCAAACCTTACGGATCCCTGGGACTTAAGACCAGAGTTTCACAGATAACCTTCGCTACCATACACACTCCTTTTATACCGAAAATATGTCCCTAATAGTAACACACGACGATGTCACTGATTCCGAACCCAGACAATGTGACGCGCGACTTCAATTGTCACACGTTTTCCCCGCATACGTACAGGGCCAACAATCCCGTTCTTCCCGAGAGCAGCACCTATTTTCCTCTGCCCTACTACGGAACTGTCACCAGCTCCCAAGTTCCAGAAGCTGTGCACACTACATAAAACTCAACACGACGACCTCAACATATAATATTAGTACATATACCAACATTAATCAATAATCAATAAATCAAAGCCTATGTACAAGCAATCTAATCAGATCAAGACAATGATCACAACCATCATACTGCTACCAGGAAACTGCTGCAGATCGGCGCATATAAATTCTCCCTGCTTCCACGGACAGAGTAAATCTACAGTCACACACGCAGTCACACATCATACGCTAGGGCCCATATCACTAAATTCACACTATTACTCTATCCATACTGAATATAGGAGAGAAAACCTAAACCAATCTGCATCTACAATGAGGTCAATGCGACCTTAATGACATTGCCTTGAGTCATGATTTTGAACATAAGAAATACATTTGAAACTCAATAAACGACAAAGAATAAACACCCGACACTGTAATTCAAACAAATGTTTGTTTATCTAAAATTAATCCAAAAGTAAAGTCAATCATTAGCAAAATCATTATTCTCATAGTTACCTATTCTAGCTAAATGGGACAGGTCAGGCCTCTCGGTAAAGTCTCTCGAGCTGCCGTCCTCAGCATGGGAAACGTCCAAACGCGATGAAAGAATGAACCAGCGAACGAACAAATGAATGAACGTGGACCCTCTCTAGTCTAACATATTTATAGTGTATGTTGCAAATAAAGGTAACAAACAAATGTTAGATATCCGTTGAGCCACTGAGCAGAGCGAGCAGGAAAGGAAGTCTTTAAGATACATTTAGAAAACCTCTGCTCAGGAAAAATCACAAAAATAAAAAGACGGAAGAAGGAAACTCGAGTTTGCAAATGTTTCTTTCGAAAATGCTCTTCCTTGATATCTTAGCAGAGCCACCGCAGCATTGTCATTGTTCATTGTGACTTTATCCTTGTCCAAGGGCAATTGGACTCGTTCCCAGAGCTGCTGTCCTCACAGAAAACTTTCCAACCAGGCAAAGACTGTGGTCAGGTGACTCTCGACCATGTTCAGCAAGGCCTCTCATCACAATTCGATCACTCGAGCGCAGGCTGTAAATGGCAGCCATCTTTATCTAGGCCAAAACGGGCCATCTTAATTAAAAGAGACAAAAACAACGTTACTACATCATAATGATTGTACAGTGTTAAACCCCTCTAATACCCTTATGTGTATGTACTTATCTAGCCTTCTGCAACACAATAAAGCATTAGTACGCATTATTTTAAACGCACAAACACAAAACAAATAGCATCTGTGAATAAACCCGCACACTATTATTAAGCAACATATATGCATCCCACGTGTAGTTTCTCTCATTAGTAATATTGATTAGTCCGGACCAAACAAACTATTAATTAATCGTTACTAATTAGTGTTTTTAAATCATAACATATAGACGAAACTGGAGCTTAAAACTCGATAAATTTTCAACAGAAAACTCTGCTCCAGCAAAACAACCGCAAGTTTATCAAAGTTCATTGTGGCTTTATACTCTCCCAAGGATAACTGGTGACAACTGGCGTCAAGCCCAGTGCTGCTGTCCTCACGGAAACTTTTAATACAGATGGAGGCCGAGGTCAGGATTTCAACCATATTCAGCGAGACCTCTCTTCGTATTTCATCTACTCAAATGCAGGCTGTAATTGTCGGCCATCTTTGACTAGGCCAGAATGGACAATCTTAATCAAAAGAGACACAAAACAACGTTACTACATCGTAATGATTATACAGTGTTAATTCCCACTAATACCCTTATGAGTATGTAATTATCTAGCCATCAGCGACATAAAGAAGCATTAAAGCACGTTATTTTTAAAGCGCAAACACATAACAAATAGCACTTTTAGCAACACTTATTTTATTAATTTGCTCACCAATTTAGTTCACGTATTAATAAAGCAACATATAAGCATTCCCACGTGTAATTCTTTCATTAGTAAGGTTGATTTAGTCAGACACTTCAACAGAATTAATATCTAGTAATTAATTATTTGTAATTTTAATTATGACGTTTAAAAATATAAGCTGATGTTCGGGTTTTGACAGAAAACCCTGCTCCAGCACGCGCGCACACCATTGGCTGCTTTGGTAATGGCGCCGGCTCCTTCTTTTTATGCTCCACTATGGCGGACGCACAGACCTCTCGCGGGAGACAGCCCTTGTTTAACATGCAGTTTGTTGGAACTACAGTTACGTGATTTTGATAAAGGCTTTCTGCTGTACTCTGTGTACCTCCCCCTTCTGTCTTGAAACTCTTCCCTATACGAAGGAAGTTGGGGGCATATCAACAAGGGCTTTATCTCTGCTTTTTTGGCTTTAAAAGCCAAAAAAGGAGAGTTAAAACTTGCGCCCTATCAACAACAGGGTGCTAACATGCAAATGTTCATGTTAGCACCCTTTTACTCTACGCTTCCCCTTGCATCTCTAATGAGATGCAAAGGGGGCGTTCCAGAGTAAAATAATAGGAGAAATGTCGCTAAGCGACATTTCTCCTATTATCAAGAATGTCGCTAACCCTGTTAGAGACAAAAAAAGCAGCGCTAACCGCGGTTAACGCTGCTTTTTTACATCTGGTATTTTTCTGACTTAGCCATGATATCCTATGGAAGGAGGATATCATGGCTAAGTTTGCCTGTCCCTATCAACAAGGTAATGTGAGATTATCGCTGGGTTTCCAGCGATAATCTCACGTTAGCCTGTTAGCGTGAGGATTTTTATCGCTATTGAGATAAGCGTTCCTAATAGCACGCTATCTCAGCGATAAAAATTCACGCTAGCCGGCGATAATTATACTAGCGCTAAGTGCGCTTAGAGATAATTATCGCCGGTTGTTGTTGATATGCCCCATAGAGTGTGAAAGAGAACGAAGGAGCAGCAGCTGCTGGTTATTGTGCCCACAAATGTGTCTGGTCGGATCAGGGACACAGGTCCTCGCGTAGGAGCGGGTACTTGGGTGGCAGGGTTTGTTTTTGTAATACTTTGTTGCTGTTGAAGTTTGGCGCCATCTTTCATGGTGTGCTGCTATCGCTTCCCAAGAGAAGCCACGTTCAGGCCACAGGTAGGTGCTCGTCTGCTATGCCAACACTAGATTTCGAGGGCCACAGCCCAGGATCTAGTTTCTGGGAGCCTCAGACCTGGATGTGTTCCTTTTGCAAGTGAGTCAGGGCTCTTTGTCAGCAATCACAGCTTCCCACTCTGTCCTCGGGCCCCCTGAGACAACCAACAAAAGGCGGTTTGAACAGCTAGGTAATCTCGCTGCAGGCCGCTAAATGGGTGCACAGTGCTGGCTGCGTTCTCCAAGGGGTACCTGTACGGCGTCTCCCTCCCACACGGGACTCTTCCATACCCATCCCAAACACCATAAGATAGTCAAGGCCCGGACTCCGTGTGCTGATCTCACTTCAGAGAACACCCGTTCAGCTAGGCGAGGCTCCCGCATTGCAGCGCACTTTAATTTTTTGTCTCACAACTTGTCGGACTCACTCTTCTGTTACTCACACGAGGTGTCAGACTCGCTTCTAAGAGCATATTTGCTGTGCTGAGCATAAAAACCTAAAAAAAAACACCCTAAGAAATGAGCAAACCGCCCCCCCACCACCAATGACCCGCTTCTTTCATTAGTCCACAGCAGCCGGACTTCTACACCATGGCTCTTGCACCCAGAACTACAGCCTGCATACCGGACATGGATGAAAACACTGGTTGGGATGTGAGCCAAATTTGTGATCGGAGAGCCTTGCGGGACCCTCCCTTTCTACAGTTTGTACAATGTAAGGAAGATACTCTCTGGCCTACTGGAAAAACGACTCTCTCTGAGGTCAGCATTTTTACATAATTCACTTTCCGGTACACAGCTGGACGTTTTTGATCAAAACGGATATTGCGAGATCAGAAGGTAATAAAATCGCTGCATCCGGAATATAATGCTGCACCGAGCACTTTTCATAATGTCCCTGGTCACCTTTCAGTTGTTACTGTATTTAGAGAAGAGACTGTGTTGCCCGCACAGTTCACACATTCCTGTTTGATATACAAGGCACACACATAAATATTTAAATGGCAGCAATAGAAGGGAAACAAATATTCATTTAACTCAAAAAGGTTTTGTTTCACAGTTCACTCAAATTTCTGTTCACAGTGCCCCTAATCTCTCTGTAGTTCCCCCCACCCCATGACCCCCTCATTGGATTTCCTCACTGCTACCCTCCACTAGTGCCCCCATTTCTCCATAGCCCCCCACCCCATGACCTCCCCCTTAGATTCCCTCACTGCCACCCTCCACTAGTGCCCCTCATCTCTCCGTAGTTCCCCCCACCCCATGACCTTCTCCTCGGATTTCCTCCCTGCCACCCTCCACCAGTGCCCCTCATCTCTCCGTTGCCCCTCTCTCATATCCATTTCATTTGTTGTATAGCGCTACTCATATCAGTGTAGGGTGTCACAGTACTTTACATAACAGCACACATTATACAGAGACAATAAATCAGTCTATGGGGAATGTCACATAACCCCCTCATCTCTTTGTATTTCCCCCCACCCCATGACCTCCCCCTCAGATTCCCTCACTGCCACCCTCCACCAGTGCCCCTCATCTCTCCGTAGTTCCCCCACCCCCTCCTCCTCAGATTCCCTCACTGTCACCCTCCACCAGTGCCCCTCATCTCTCTGTAGTTCCCCTCACTCCATGACCCCCTCCTTGGCTTCCCTCACTGCCACCCTCCACTAGTGCCCCTCATCTTTCTGTAGTTCCCTTCCACCCCATGACCTCCTCATCTGACTCCCTCACTGCCACCCTCCACTAGTGCCCCTCATCTCTCTGTTGTTCCCCTCCACCCCGTGACCTCTGCCTCTGATTCCCTCACAGCCACCCTCCACTAGTGCCCCTCATCTCTCTGTAGTTCCCCCCTACCCTGTGACCTCCGCCTCGGATTCCCTCACTGCCACCCTCCACTAGTGCCTCTCATCTCTCTGTAGTTCCCCCACCCTGTGACCCTGCTGGAGCAGAGTTTTCTGTTGAAAATTTATCGAGTTTTAAGCTCCAGTTTCGTCTATATGTTGTGATTTTAAAACTACTAATTTGTAACGACTAATTAATAGTTTGGGTTTGTTTGAATTAACCAACATTACTAATAAGAGAAATTACACGTGGGATGCATATATGTTGCGTAACAATAATGTGCGGTTCTACTAAATAAGTATTGATAAGTGCTATTTGTTTTGTGTTTGTGCGTTTAAAATAACGTGTACTAATGCTTTGTTGCTTTGCAGAAGGCTGGATAAGTACATACACATAAGGGTATTAGTGGGGTTTAACACTGTACAATCATTATGATGTGGTAACGTTGTTTTGTGTTTCTTTTAATTAAGATGGTCCGTTTTGGCCTAAAACAAGATGGCTGCCATTTACAGCCTGTACTCGAGTGATTGAATTTTGACGAGAGGCCTTGCTGAACATGGTCGAGAGTCACATGACCGCAGCCTTTGCCTGGTTAGAAAGTTTTCCGTGAGGACAGCAGCTCCGGGAACGATTCCAGCTGTCCTTGGATAGGGATAAAGCCACACTGAACAATGACCAGACTGCGGTGGCTCTGCTAAGATATCAAGGAAGAGCATTTACGAAAGAAACATTTGCAAACTCGAGTTTCCTTCTTCCGTCTTTTTATTTTTGTGATTTTTCCTGAGCGGAGGTTTTCTAAATGTAACCAAGAGACTTCCTTTCCTGCTCGCTCTGCTCAGTGGCTCAACGGATATCTAACGTTTGTTTGTAACTTTTATTTGTAACTTACCCTATAAGTATGTTAGACTAGAGAGGGTCCATGTTCGTTCGCTGGTTCATTCTTTCATCGCGTTTGGACGTTTCCTATGCTGAGGACGGCGGCTCGAGAGACTTTACCGAGAGACCTGTCCTGACCTATTTAGCTAGAATAGGTAACTATGAGAATAATGATTTTGCTAATGATTGATTTCCATTTGAATTAATTTAGATAAACAAGCTTATGTTTGAATTCAAGTGTCGGGTGTTTATTCCTTGTCATTTATTGAGTTTCAAATGTATTTCTTATGTTTTAAAACATGACTCAAGGCAATGTCATTAAGGTCGCATTGACCTCATTGTAGATGCAGATTGATTTAGGTTTTCTCTCCTATATTCAGTGTGGATAGAGTAATAGTGTGAATTTAGTGATATGGGCCCTAGCGTATGATGTGTGATTGCGTGTGTGACTGTAGATTTACTCTGTCCGTGGAAGCAGGGAGAATTTATATGCGCCGATCTGCAGCAACCCCTCCTCAGCTTCCCTCACTGCCACCCTCCACTAGTGCCCCTCATCTCTCCGTAGTTCCTCCCACCCCATGACCTCCTCCTCGGATTTCCTCCCTGCCACCATCCACCAGTGCCCCTCATCTCTCTGTTGCCCCTCTCTCATATCCATTTCATTTGTTGTATAGCGCTACTCATATCAGTGTAGGGTGTCACAGTACATAACAGCACACATTATACAGAGACAATAAATCAGTCTATGGGGAATGTCACATAAGCCCCTCATCTCTTTGTATTTCCCCCCACCCCATGACCTCCCCCTCAGATTCCCTCACTGCCACCCTCCACCAGTGCCCCTCATCTCTCCGTAGTTCCCCCACCCCTTCCTCCTCAGATTCCTTCACTGCCACCCTCCACCAGTGCCCCTCATCTCCCTGTAGTTCCCCTCACTCCATGACCCCCTCCTTGGCTTCCCTCACTGCCACCCTCCACTAGTGCCCCTCATCTTTCTGTAGTTCCCTTCCACCCCATGACCTCCTCATCTGACTCCCTCACTGCCACCCTCCACTAGTGCCCCTCATCTCTCTGTTGTTCCCCTCCACCCCGTGACCTCTGCCTCTGATTCCCTCACAGCCACCCTCCACTAGTGCCCCTCATCTCTCTGTAGTTCCCCCCTACCCTGTGACCTCCGCCTCGGATTCCCTCACTGCCACCCTCCACTAGTGCCTCTCATCTCTCTGTAGTTCCCCCACCCTGTGACCCCTCCTCAGCTTCCCTCACTGCCACCCTCCACTAGTGCCCCTCATCTCTCTGTAGTTCCCTCACCCCGTGACCTCCTCCTCTGACTCCACTGCCACCCTCCACCAGCACCCATCATCTCTCTGTAGCTCCACCCCCACCCCGTGATCTCCTCCTCGGATTCCCTCACTGCCACCCTCCTCCAGCACCCCTCATCTCTCTGTAGCTCCCTCCCACCCCTTGACCTCCTCCTCGGATTCCCGCACTGCCACCCTCCACCAGTGTCCCTCATCTCTCCGTTGCCCCTCTCTCATATCCATTTCATTTGTTGTATAGCGCTACTTATATCAGTGTAGGGTGTCACAGTACTTTACATAATAGCACACATTATACAGAGACAATAAATCAGTCTACGGGGAATGTCACATAAACCAATGAGGATTACAAGGTGTAGAAATCACATGCCATCCATAATAGTGGGCAATATATTTTACTAGGGTTTGGTCTGGAGAAGCACAAACTCAGGATTTACAGAGTACTCCAGTGGTTGGGGGTCGGCTTTACTGATAACAATGTATAACTGCCCAAACAAACTTTTTAGCAACATTAGAATAATGAAGACTGGAGAAGTTCTAACTATATCACAACAAAAAAATGCGAAGTTTGTCTGCAGCTCTTTGATGACAGTTCATAGGTCACTGTCCTATGTTAGGATAGTAACTTCTGAACTGCAAGTAACACAAGGATATCTGTGACAAAGGCAGTAACCCACTGAGCTATTCCCATAAAACTCAGTGTATCTGCATTTAAAAACTACGAACAGACAAATGGTTGCTCTGCGGCAGGATCATATATCACCAGTTATCTGATTTTTTTTTATTGTTGTTGCACATCGGTGGCAGATTCACTGCGAGGGTCAAGGCTTATGTTTGGGTGGGCCTGTAGCCCACCCGCTAGAACCGGGCCTGGTTCACACGACTGACACTGTTCTAAAAGCAGATGTTTGAGCATCTCGTTTTAAAGTCTAATGTCTAAAATACTAAAGTGCATGCTATTGGGACATGTACATAACAAATATACTATACATGTTCTTCACTGCTGTTAAGGAAAAACTGATGGGACACAGTTTAAACCCAGAACCTAACAGGATGTGCCCAATAAATGATACATACAGTGTATTAAAAAAAGAATTCCATGTGTATATTTGTTTTTGCCCAAGTGCAAAACTGTAAACGTTTTACACAATCAACTTTACTATTAGACACAAAAAAAAGAGCAGTGATAATAAAAAGGTGTTCTCGGCTTTCATGCAAGGCAAAATGATGAAGATTTTGAATGGTTTTAAATAGCTTCTGCTGCATGTTTACAGTTTTTGACCGAAAAGCAATGTATTACTATGGAACCGAGATTCCTTTTGCATCAGTGCGATAAAATATCTAAATAGATAACGCCACAGGATTTATCGCAAAAATGCCACATTATTTACCATCCATTACCACGTAATTTGCCTTTGTTATGTAATTGTATCAACCCTGCAGCACACTTTGGCCTTCCAGTACCTCTGCGGCTGGAAATGACAGTCCGGGTAAAACATACTTCTCCAGCCCAGCCAACCAACCCTTCCTGTGGCACGCTGCACCTCACCTTACATCTTGTCAGCTCCACGCACCCACAGGCACTGCTCGGCTTATAGTTGGCAGACAATGTGCAATTCACCACAGCTTCATCCTTCTCCCCACCCTTGCCGTGTAGAAGATCCCCAGTAAAACACGTCAGGCTGTATTTGGTCTTCACAGCGTAGTCTTTATTAATTTTAAAACATGCTACCGCCATTTTTAAATTTTTGGCTCACTCACTGTTAATCTCTTCACCAACTTTATTATTGCTTTATTCAATACACCACAGCACGCCAATAAGATATCAGGTTATATATTTTCGTCTCTACATTTGTATTTACATTTGACTCTCCACAGGGCGTTTGCCGCGGGTTGTGCCAGCAGGCCCCAACCAAGATACCCTGCTCTCTTTAGTGCTGACCGCCCACCGGCCAACAGAGCCGCAGGTAGTTTCATCCCTGCTGATAACTAGCACCGGCTTCCTGGGTAAGGCCAGAGAGTCCAGGGCCACCAGCAGGTCAGCCCCCTCTTCCGCCAGCCCGGAGCCCACAATAGGCTGCGCGCCCTGTTCTGGGGCTAAGCAGCCGCCGCCAACCGGAGTCCCTGACATGTCTCTTGTCCAGGACCCCGCCTAACTAAACTCTGAGCTTAGGAATGGGTGGGTGGGTAACTTCGCGACGCCCCGATGTTGCCGTCCACGCGGCGATAGGTCAAAGAGGGGGTTCTACCTCGCCCCTGAGTTTTTAAACCCCCCGCCAGTTTCCTGAAACGTGACGCACCTCCGGGGGTCCGCAACGCTCAAGCTCTTCGGGGTAACTTAACCCGGAAGAGTTCCTACCCTGGTTCTGCCCCTTGTTGCCACTAAAGACACCACGCCCCCTATATGGGTTGGCATCAGCGGGGATCACTTGGCATAATGGGCAGGACAAACCTACACTGTTAAAAATGGAATGGATTGGATCCTTCACCCACCAGCCATACAGGTTTCAGGCTGAGAGTTATGAAGATTGTACCTGCAGGGCGGGATGTTCAAAATGGACATCATCAACCCAAACATAAGAGAAACCACCATTTGGTGAAGCACTTGGCGCAAATGTACTTCACCAATCACCAGTGCACGTATGAAACACAAAGGTCATTAAAAGACAAACATACATTTTTCACTGGTGTCTCTGGTGTGGTGAATCCAGGCAACCTAGGTATGAGGGCCTGATGGGCGTTTAAGCAGGAGAAAAGAGTGGGTAGTTTTTCCTTAAGAAATGAGGGTAAAAAAGGCACTTGGCTATCCGTTGGAACACTGTCTGCGCCACAGAAAACAGGCTGTAAAGCCAGATAACGTAACTTATTGGAAAACTCCTGCTGTGCCCCTGCACTCCTTTTGCCAAGCCACTGACGGGCACAAACCCACATAGGGGGCGTGGTGCCTTTAGTGGCAACAAGGGACAGAACCACGGAAGGAACTCTTCCGGGTTAAGTTACCCGGAAGAGCTTGAGCATTGCGGACGCCCGGAAGTGCGTCAAGTTTCAGGAAACTGGCGGGGGGTTTAAAAACACAGGGGCGAGGTAGAACCCCCTCTGTCCTCTCGCCGCGTGGACGGCGACATCGGGGCGTCGCGAAGTTACGAAGTCGAGTAAGCGGTGCCTTTATGAAAATACCTCGCAGACTAAGCCCTGTTTTCTTCCCCCACATTAGGAGCGGGAGCAGAGACTGTTTTCAGCGTGAGGCCAGTAGACATAACACATACAGCAGTCACAACTCAGCGCACGTGACTAGGGCCAAGAACCCTTTGAATAAGTCCAGCAGCATATCGATACTTCAGAATGGCAGCCATGCAAAAAGTTCAAAACGAAATAGTCTGTGCTTGGCACTGGCATTCTACCTCCTCTATCGAGGGGGCATACATGCTAAAATTCTCAGACAGACTTGACCTGTTTCTTTGTCATCTGCACACCGATCAGGGCTGCACCATTTGGTTAAAAAAAAAAAAAATTTGCAATGCAATTGGTCTCACATTTGTGAAAGTTTGAGCTGTTCGCATTATAAATGACAATGCCTTTTATTTATCCGTTTTCAAAACCTGCAAGCGGTACGTAAACACCTTCTTTGTCCTTACAGTCGTTGATTACGAGAAGCAAGGCTGACAGTAACTGCGCCTCTTTTACTGCCACCCTTGCCTCATGTAAGCAAGAACTATAAGTACAAAGTGGTCTTTATGCACTGCTTGCAGGTTTTGAAAACGCATAAATAAAAGGCATTGTCATTTACAATGCCAATAGGTCAAACTCGCGCATGTGCGAGACTTATTGCATTGCACTTGCTTGTTCTTTTTGGTGGTGTGTTTGTGATGTGGGAGGTCATATCTTGTGTGTGAGATTCGGTTGTACACCCTTCATATTCTGTCTTTATTTCCTGTGGCCTCACCGCCTCTATGCGGTCCCTTCCATGATCCTCTCTCCTGCGATGTGTGTGGGGAAATGATTTGCATGGTGGGCCTCAGGTGTTTTTGTTGCGCCAGTGTATCTTGCCTGGGGATTTCATATCCCACAACCACCTGCAGCACTTGAGAGGAGGGGCCACAGGAGGAAGAGGGCACCTCATGCCGTCAGATCCATCCAAAGTCTCCTTAACCTCTGCTGCGTAGGACGTCCATATTGCCAGGTCCCACAACCCCTTGCGGCACTTAAGAGGAGGGCCAGAAGGAGGCGGGCCCGCATACCATCAGCGCTATAAATCACCTCCTTAACCCCTGCTGTGCAGGATGTTTATCCTGCCTGGGGACTCCAGGTCCCACAACCACCCGCAACACTGGAGAGAAGGGGCAGAGGAGAAGAGCCTTGCACGGTGTCAGCACTGTAAAGCAGCTCCCTAATCGCCGCTAGGTGGGGCACATTTGGGCTGTGCCTGGGTGAAGACGGGGCCAAGGGCAGGCCCGTCTTCGCTCACCATCACCTGAAATAGGCCAGCTGGAGCACCTCCCTCGGCCCACCGCTTTCAGACTGGAGTGTCTTCAAAGGTGAGAGTGGTCCGCTACGGTTTATTCCTCAGCAAATCGATTACTAATAGGGTTTTGGAAGTACAGCCGTTTTGGGGATTTACAAAAGGAAACCAAGCAAGTGTATGTTTGGGAGCTATTAATTTAGTAATATATTACATAATAGTATGGATCTTTAAGTGACATGGCGGGCTCAAACTGTTTGTTGGTATATACTGTTATATACAGCCCAATAGATGGGGAAAGGGAAAACTGCAGAGCCCCTGCATGGGATGACAAAATCAAAAACCGCCAAATCAAATTCAGACGTTTGTATACTGGATGAAATAGAGGTATTATTAGAGAAGGTCAAAACAATGATACATTCTGATAAAGCTCTTTGAGAGCATCTAGAAAGGAAACAAACTTCCACAGCAAAAATCTTTGAACAAAAACTATCAGATGAGTTGCTCCAGATCAAACTAGATGCACCAAGAGCGAGTCATCTACCTGCAAAAGGATCTCTGGTGAATTCAGGTTTGCAGGCAGGGCCTCCCAACCCCACATCCCACTTGAGGCCAACGTTCTTTGTCAGAATACATTTACTCCACTAGGAATCATATGTCGAAGGCAAGGGGAAGGAAATGGGAGCATAGTAACTCTGGAAGAGAACTGCCAATGAAGGCTGATGATAAGTTCGACGATGGACCGTTGGTAGCATCAATATTGAAATGATAGGAGGGAATCAGATCTAAGACAAAGAATAGATGCCTTGGATGATAACACTTGTCAGATGTTATTATATAATTTGCTGTCTCGCTAGCGGCAAGAATGACTGCTGCAGTGGCAGCACTCCCAGCAAGAGCACTTCTATGCGACCAGCTAAGACGGGGAGAACTCATCCTAGGGAACTCATACATGCCACAGAGTCAAAAGGAGCAGATCATCATGTTAGATATGACTGCCCCTTCACAACTAACCTCCATGTCCAGAGACGCCCTCCCATCGAGGGCAGACAGGGACTTCAATCCTCGTAGCCATACGACCCACAACCATATTGGGAACCACTTTGATGGCTTCACTTTATGTATAGAGAGATAACAACCGCACTGTGCCCATTCCAGGAACAGTACCATACTTGTGTATCTGCATCGCTAAACACAGCCAACAGTCATTGTATTTTGTGGTGGTTGTTGGCCACAGTTTTATTACTCATTACAGACGTCATATTTGTACAACTCCCCCGGATACCTTCTTGTGTCCGGGGTCCTAAATCATTATCATACATTAACGCAAATTGGGTATCACTCAGTGTTATTTGGACATCATAAATCAGGGGTCATAAATCATCGTGTATCATAAATCATTCTGTCGCAACCGGCCATTATTTTGTTGTCATAAATCACTCTGCCTGATCATCATAAATCAGCAGCCATAAATCATGCTCATAAATCATCGGGAGGTCATAAATCATTCTGATACAAATCTATCATTTTGTTGTCATAAATTATTCTGCATGGACATCATAAATCATCAGTCATAAATCATCGGCTGGCCATAAATCACTGGTTTGTCGTTTGCATCTCCTAGGGTCGTAAATCAACCTGACAGCTCGTAGATTGTTCTTTGTGGTTTTCCACGCCCCTTGCATGTGGGGGGTAGCCTTTCCCCGGAGTTAGGCTCCAACTCGCTAAGTTGCTAGTCTCTTTTGTGCCCTGCCATCTGGCGGGGGCTGGGCTGCGAGTGCCGTCTCTGTTTGCTACCCCGATTTTTGTTAGGCATACTCATCCAGCCGTTAGGCATCCCAGAGTGAGTGGCCCTCCTTCTACACACCGCCCTGTCGGTGTGTTTCCATAACCAAACCAATACACCTTTTGTTTCCGCCACGCAGCCAGGGAGGCTTCCGTCTTCCTGCGGCTCCCCCAACCTTATGTCGTCCCTTTGCGCCTCCTGCTGCTCTTACTGTGGAGCCTGCCCATGCCGTTGCTCCGCTCGAGCGCTAGGATACCAACCTCTAGCTGTGTCTCTGGGAGGCTGATGTCTGGTAAGCTCTGACAGTAATCTTCCCCACAAACGCCATGGTGTGCTCTGCTCCATCCTTGCACTTATGTAGTGGCACGCTTGTGTCCTGTTCTGAGTCTTACGGCACTGTATCCTCTCACCATGGATCATACATGAAAACAAAATTGGGAGACAGCCAGATACCATTTGTGGAGGCATGATACAACATACATCTCTTAAATAACATCCTCTACTTCGCCCATGCTCCTGGCAGACTCTCCCCGGTAAGCACCTCTGCGAACCCAGTAACCCTGATTGCTATTCGCTCGGCTGTACTACCCACTCCACTGTACTTATTTCTTACTCTGGAAGAAAGTACACCAGAGTTACACTGCCGCCGGCACCAGGGATCAAACCGTGAAACCCTTGTTCTGGCGTCAGGCACCTTTGGCCGCTGCACCAAACCTCTTCCATGCTCAACCGCTTAGGATGAGAGAAAACATATTTCGGTGAGGGCTGCACCCGTCCTATCACTAATTAGCAAAACTGAGTGGTGTGTGGATTTACATACAAGAAATGTTAAAATGCATATTCATTGGTCATTTCCTACTATTCATGTACATTAAGTACTGGATGGGTTGAGGGACCGAACTGTGGTCTCAAGCTTCATTGATCTGGTTTAATTCAGTTGTCACTCGAGGCTTTTATACTCTCACTCAGCTGACCTCTGGTGTTCATCTGGGTCCGTTCGCCCCTGTGCAATTTAATATTTATATAATCCTCTTGGTATAGCCCACAGAACTGTTGGGCCTGGAGTGTAATGGATTACTAACGATCATCTGCTTTCAAGACCCCTTCCCTTCCTCTCTTCCCTTTGTTCTTGGAAGGGGGGAGAGTGCCTTAGTCGCATTTCACCACGCGTCCTTTCCTGGTGGCACAAACCAGCGCCAACCAGATCCGTTCCTTTGTGGGCTCTGGCGGCCGTTATGGCGCAAGCCCTCACGGCCCCCTTCGGGGGCGGCCTTTGCTATTACATCTTGGCAGGGATTCTCACTCCGGACAACACTATTATGCTACAGAGAACAGGTCAGTGTTTCTGACCAATGTCCCCAAACCCTCTCAATTGAAAACAGAGGATGAGAGATTTTTAACCAACAAATCAATTTAATGAGTTTGGAGAAGACGACAATGCCACTCTATAATTCGCTCTGATATTCTTAGAGCGAAACGTCATTCTCCCAGAGGAAGCACACATGACTGCGTAGAGTGTTGTTATCAAATGGGAAGCAAGCAGATGGGATTAGACCTCTGAACAACCACCCTGGGGAACAGCAAGATTTAGTTCAAATATTGCTACCCCTGCAGGGAGAACATGACATCAGCAGTTAAAGTACCCACTAATAACCGTGACCGATTGTCTGGAAATGGGGGGACTCTGCATAGCATCATTTGAGCCATTGTTAGACACGATCATGCTCCCTCTTGCATAGCAGCTCTATCTGATTGTCAGATATGGGACGCTTGAAGTAAGTGGCTTCTGTAGAAAATCGAAAAATGCCCGGTCCCTCTGCCCCTAATAGATTAATTATTTTCCGCAGGCAAATATAAATGTGTAACAGTGGAACAACGGTTATTTTTCAGTAGTGCTTACTCTGATACGCGGACTGGTTCCTTTTTGTCCATTATTGCGGTGCAATGTAGTGCTAATCTGTGAATCCTGAGAACTGATACATGAGAGACTATTGCATACAGGTAGCGTGATTCTTAACTCAATGTGGTACACAAAACGGTCTGTTCTGTACCAGAAATAGTATGTAAATCTCTTTTATGGTTCTACTGATTTAATTTTTGATATTATTTATTAATTTATCGTACTTCAAATGTGTGTATAAAAATATGGTTGTGTTTTATGTGTATGGTTTAATGGAGTTAATCATTGAATAACCTACATTTTTACTTGCCTTGTTTGACCCAATGTCTCTCACATACACCCAGATGATGTTCCCTTGCCCTGCCCAGTTGGCTGCCAGATACGTCACCTAAGAGAAGCAGTGCTCCAGCCTGCTTAAGCACACTTCCTGATGACACTGTCTTGAATCCACTTCCTCTCTATCTCGCAGACTCTCCATTGGCCCAGCAACAGCAGTCCATGTATCCAGCAGTCCCTGAGCCCTTCCATTTGGTAGGCAAGTGTTCTGCGGGGAGGCCTCCTTCTGTTGCTGGCATCTGACTTTCTTGTCTTTCAGTAGTCTAAGCTGACCAAACATTCCTGATCCACCTAAATACGTAGCACGTGTGTGTCAACCTCTGGTTTACTAAGTAATGAAGCTTTTCTGCTTCCCACATTCACCATGCCCCATTCTGAAAGTAAATCCTAAAGGGAATCTCGGGGGGTCGTCAATGGATTGTGCATATGCCTAGTCTAGGCCATATGTAATGAAGATGAGTCAAAGTACCAAACTCATATGATTTATTAGGAAGATAATTGACTATGGCACCAATCACGGGTATGTTGAATTATTGTGTGGGGTGGTTACTATTAATAGTGAATCCATCAACGCACCTTTATCCAATAAAGTATAATCATGTGAATTGTTATCAATGGGGATATGAATAATGTTTTCTTTTTCATGTGTTTGGTTGTACATTAGGGAACCTCGTGCCCTTTCCACAAAATGTGTCTGTTTACATACTCTGCCCAAATTTTCCATTAAGCATATGTCCCTTACTAATTTTCAAAGGCAACACAAACCTCCTAGCTCCAACTGTAATGGCTTCATCCAGAGCTAATATTATTTCTGGACCACCCAAGGAAAAGTATGTCAGCTGCTATTGTAAAATTGGCTGAATAGTAACTTCCCATTGCTTAACATTGCCCACATGTGGCTTTAGCTTGTATCACCTAATTGATCCCTACTGATGGCCTCTTGAGACTCTAGAATGGAATCTGGTAGTATGGTATAATATAATATAATATAATACAACACAACACAACATAATATAATAAGATTTTAAAGCACATGCTATCACCCAACGGTGTTTTGGTGTTAGGAAAATAAGTGGACAAAGAGTTGAGTTGAGTTGACTCTTTGGAAAAAGCCAGGCTTTCCTTTTTAGGTCGAGCCTTGGCAGTGCATGCGCTGCTCAGTGAGGCATGCTGTATACGAGTGTGGACTTGAAGCTACGCCCACTCTCCACCCATATTTTTCATTGGCTTGTGTCATTGTCCTTTGTAAATGCTGGCTTTTGATTCATTACTAGGCTTGTTAGTCCCTTCTTGGTACCCCCTTGTCTTCATTTGTAACCTCCAATGGGGACTAGCCCTTTTACTTCTGTTGTTACACGGTACGTCTTATTTAGTCTGTAAGCACTATTTTCTTTAATGAGTTTTTCCTACTGCAGGCACCACATGCTTTCCTGCAACATTCAGCACACCATGCGCGCTTTCACTTTCCAAGCAGCCCGGGACACTGGCGGCCGCTTCTTCGAAATGAAATAGGTCTCACATTTACAAGAGTTTGAGCTATTGGCATTGTAAATGACAATTTAACGCAAATAATAAGGACCCCCTGAAAATTCCTAGGACAGGGTAATATATGTTTGAAAAATAACAACCTAGGCAATTCTTATAAGTAACAGCTGGAAGTGTTTTCTATCTAGTAGTCAGAACAATTTAAGCAGTGAGACGAAAAATGAAAATTATAATTCTTTTTTAATTATAAGTGTTTGGTACATTCACAATTAAAAACAAATTTATTATATACATAGTAAAAAATCATGACAAATGATAAAATAGGTTGTAGGTTACATAGGGATGAAAAGTAAACAAATGTGGTGGCACAACTGTATACTATTCGACGCGCGTTTCGGCGTAGTTAACGCCTTCGTCAGGAAAAAAAGCTACAATTCCTGTAATATAAAAACAAACATAAAGATTCTAAATCATATTTCGTCACTGCTAATTTATATACATACATGTTGCAATTTCCGTTATTATTGAGTTTAACATATCTTAAGTCTGACTAGATTATTTGATTCAATAAACATGGGTTATGCCTTCAATCACAAAAATATAATAGTGACTTTGTTAGAGCAAATAATGAGTTTAATCAAACAAAGAAGAGAACAATATCTATAACGTCACTATCATGGAGATACAATAGAACTTTTGGAACAGTATATTTTATTCTTTAACTTATCATCATCTTGCTAATTTGTTGTAATTTTTACAAGAGAAAAGAGTAGTGAGAAAACATAGAGCAGATAGTTGTGTTCTAGATTTATTTAAAATAGAAGGTGATTCATCATATGTCTACCTGTGCTCCAAGATGCAAAAACGAGGGTTCCAGGAATTTAAGTAGGTTATTTTTCTTGTAAATGGACACCTATTAATGTAGAACATATAGTTATATTTTTCCGTATATAACAGAAGCCATCTTATTTATTCTAATTAGAAAATGGTGATTGATACCTTGATAGATGTTTATTCATTCAGTTACAGTCAGATGATTTTGAGAGGGGATGACTATTCTTTTATACTTTTCCTTTCGATAAACCCATGTAAATAGCAAGACCTGGGGCGATAGGGATTAGAGAATATATAAGTAGCTGTTGTTTAAGAGTGAATGAAATAGTGCAGCTGAGCTTTTAGTTGGTGCTGTTATTGCGTTACCTTATTTGGTGGTAATTTACGAATGAATGATAGTTCTTTTATACTTCATTGCGAAGAGTTCATGTGTATATTAAAACCTAGGAAAATGAGGACAAAGGGATGTTTAGGTGACTGCTACATGTATCTAAACCAAATAGTGAGGCTAGGTTTTTAGTTAGTGTAGTTGCCGCATTACCTGGTTTAATGGTGAATTCTTGCAAGTGCCGAGTCTTGATAAAATGATTGATGCATAAAACAATGGTAGTAGAAGCGTAGTAGGTATGATATAACCTAGGAATTGAAGGTAACAAAGATGAAGTCAAATTATGGTGTAAGGGGAAGATGTAAAAATCAGAGCAGTTACTGTGTTGTTGAAACAAAAAATACCGCTAATGGACTACCAAGTAGTGAAATGTGTCGCTCTTTGAATAGTACATGAATCTGATGTTTTAATATGATTCATGTATGTGTGGTAGATATCGTTATAAAGTTGTTAAAAGGTACAGCGTTTTATAGTTATTAACAGGGCGTGGTCATGTTACATCTAATATAAGAATGTCTATAGGTCGATCTAAACAGGCTTACTTCAATATTAGGGACGCTTGCAAAGTAGACCGTGCTGTTTGTAGTATTGTCATACGATGCAGTGTTAGTATATTACGAGAAGGTGCGGTCACGTTATATGTACGCGCAAAATGGATGGTTGACAACTATATAAAGATAGGGAAAGGCTTGTCTTAGTATCAAAAATGCTAACGGTGTCAGGCTGGCTCATAGTGACTCAGTCGCGTAATCTTTACTTCATCAATGTTTTGAAGTTATGCTGAGTAGCGGACAAGCTTACCTTCGTGCTAGACGCGTTTACGATGTCGACCGGGCTCTGTGAATGATGGTTGAAACAATGTATCTCTGTGTGTCCCGCCTATATATTGGTTCTCGTCATTTTGAAGAATGCCTTCTGATTGGTGCATTTCTAGAGCAGGACGTATGGGGCTTGCGTTGCTCTAACAGTGTTAGGCTGCGTGTACCGCTTTATTCAAGTGGCGTGTTGCTATTGGATGGAGTAATTAATGTGTGAGTGGAGCGTATCGATTTTCAAGTCGTGTTTGAATACGGCGTGGGGAAAGGGCGCGCAACGGGGTCGTTAACACGTGGTGGTCTCTCCCATGTCCTATTTTATACTTTAATCGTCTAAATCGTGTTAGGAAATATGTGTAGTTGACAAACGGTTACTACCACCGTATCGTATGGTAAAGTACATGATATATCGCATTAATCGCATAGTGTATAGCATGATGGTCATGGAAATTTGTTTTTCCCGTTAGCTAAACGATGAATGTTTAACTTTTTATGTTGTGGTATACCATAACTGTAACCATAAATTGATAGGTACAGCACAAGTTTATATTGCAAGGTAGTCTCTTCGGAGAAAATTAGGGAGGAGAGCTCTTCATCCATTACATTATTTTTGGAGAGGGGATTTCTCAGAATCTTATTTGATTATGGTATTTCCTAATTATGAGGATGTATCACAGACGAAACTGAGATCGGAGGTATATGTATTTTATACTGGGAAGGTGACGAACTAAAATGTACTTTAGATGATTGCATTTTCCCATGGTAATTCATTGTTGAGACCGTTTTTAAATGTGTTCAATGAAAAAATCCAAAAGACTTCCCGTTTCTTGCGAATTTTGGTTCCGTATGTCTCTTCTGGTATATTAATTTTCTCTAGAATGCGCCAGCGGATGTCTTCTGGTTTGTGTTGAAGTTCTAAAAAATGTTTTACAAGGGGGGCTGCTAGTTTTTTAGTTTTTATGGCTGAGCGATGTTCAGATATTCTGGTTTGTATTGCCCTTGATGTTTCTCCCACGTAGCCTAATTGGCACGGACAGAGAATTAGTTATACTACGTTTTGTGTTTTACAGTTCCACATTTGTGTTGCCTGAATTGTAAAACCATTATGTATTAGTGTCTCACCTGGAATAATGAGGTCACATGATTTACAATTGGTACATTTAAATGTTCCTTTAATGGGGCGTTGCCCGTCAATGGATTTCTGAATGTAATGAGATTTGGTATTATCATCTTCAAATTTAGAGTGTACCAAGATGTCTTTAAGGTTTTTGTTCCTACGGTGGGCATATAGAGGTTTTTCTAGTTTGGTGGTATTTGTGGAGCTGCAATTCAAAATGTGCCAATTTTTGTTAATGATGTGTTTGACTTTAGCATTCAAAGTTGAATGCCTTGTTACACATACCAATTGTTTTTGTTCTTGCATCTTCTCTTTTCGCAGTAGGCAGTCTCTATTGTAGAATCTAGCTCTTTTATATGATTCTCTTATGAGGCGATGGGGGTAGCCTCTTTCTAGAAATTTAGTCTTCATGATGGTAGCTTGTTTATCAAAGTCTGAAAGGTTAGAGCAATTACGCCTAACTCTTAAGAATTGTGAAAAAGGAATACTTTGTTTCTGACTGCGAGGGTGATAACTTTGGAAATG
Source organism: Triturus cristatus (assembly GCF_964204655.1). NCBI lineage: Eukaryota > Metazoa > Chordata > Amphibia > Caudata > Salamandridae > Triturus > Triturus cristatus. The sequence continues at coordinate 1,149,192,230 of NC_140583.1, read as the reverse complement.
TAGCAGAGTGTTTCTCGCAGTTGGTTTGATATGGAGATCTACTTCTAGTAGTCCTGATCGATTTATGATATTGATATCCAAAAATTCGACTTGATCGCTGCTACTGTTACTAGTGAATTTAAAATGGGGGTCTGTTAGGTTAAGCCATTGAATGAATTCAGGAAGTGTGTCGTCCCCACCAGTCCAGATAAAAAAGATGTCATCAATGTATCTGGACCAGTGGGTCACAGATTCGAAAAAGGGGGCTACTTCATTGTGAATAAATTTGGATACCCATCTTGCCATGTAGATATTGGCTATGGATGGTGCTACAGATGCTCCCATACTGACGCCTTTTGTTTGGCGAAAAAGGTGATTTCCAAATGAGAAAATATTTTCAGTAAGTATGATTTGCAGGCATTCTTTAATAAATGGTTTAGAGCAAGGTATTTTAAATGCATCTATAAACCAGTCAGTAGCTTCTATTGCTTCTTGTTGTGGAATGTTGCTGTATAGCGACTCGATGTCGAGGGTCACTAATACATCATGATTACAGTTGAAGGTTAGATGTTCAACTTTATTGATTATGTCTCTTGTGTCTTGCACATAGGATGTGCAAGACATATATACCTAATTCTCTGTCCGTGCCAATTAGGCTACGTGGGAGAAACATCAAGGGCAATACAAACCAGAATATCTGAACATCGCTCAGCCATAAAAACTAAAAAACTAGCAGCCCCCCTTGTAAAACATTTTTTAGAACTTCAACACAAACCAGAAGACATCCGCTGGCGCATTCTAGAGAAAATTAATATACCAGAAGAGACATACGGAACCAAAATTCGCAAGAAACGGGAAGTCTTTTGGATTTTTTCATTGAACACATTTAAAAACGGTCTCAACAATGAATTACCATGGGAAAAGGCAATCATCTAAAGTACATTTTAGTTCGTCACCTTCCCAGTATAAAATACATATACCTCCGATCTCAGTTTCGTCTGTGATACATCCTCATAATTAGGAAATACCATAATCAAATAAGATTCTGAGAAATCCCCTCTCCAAAAATAATGTAATGGATGAAGAGCTCTCCTCCCTAATTTTCTCCGAAGAGACTACCTTGCAATATAAACTTGTGCTGTACCTATCAATTTATGGTTACAGTTATGGTATACCACAACATAAAAAGTTAAACATTCATCGTTTAGCTAACGGGACAAACAAATTTCCATGACCATCATGCTATACACTATGCGATTAATGCGATATATCATGTACTTTACCATACGATACGGTGGTAGTAACCGTTTGTCAACTACACATATTTCCTAACACGATTTAGACGATTAAAGTATAAAATAGGACATGGGAGAGACCACCACGTGTTAACGACCCCGTTGCGCGCCCTTTCCCCACGCCGTATTCAAACACGACTTGAAAATCGATACGCTCCACTCACACGTTAATTACTCCATCCAATAGCAACACGCCACTTGAATAAAGCGGTACACGCAGCCTAACACTGTTAGAGCAACGCAAGCCCCATACGTCCTGCTCTAGAAATGCACCAATCAGAAGGCATTCTTCAAAATGACGAGAACCAATATATAGGCGGGACACACAGAGATACATTGTTTCAACCATCATTCACAGAGCCCGGTCGACATCGTAAACGCGTCTAGCACGAAGGTAAGCTTGTCCGCTACTCAGCATAACTTCAAAACATTGATGAAGTAAAGATTACGCGACTGAGTCACTATGAGCCAGCCTGACACCGTTAGCATTTTTGATACTAAGACAAGCCTTTCCCTATCTTTATATAGTTGTCAACCATCCATTTTGCGCGTACATATAACGTGACCGCACCTTCTCGTAATATACTAACACTGCATCGTATGACAATACTACAAACAGCACGGTCTACTTTGCAAGCGTCCCTAATATTGAAGTAAGCCTGTTTAGATCGACCTATAGACATTCTTATATTAGATGTAACATGACCACGCCCTGTTAATAACTATAAAACGCTGTACCTTTTAACAACTTTATAACGATATCTACCACACATACATGAATCATATTAAAACATCAGATTCATGTACTATTCAAAGAGCGACACATTTCACTACTTGGTAGTCCATTAGCGGTATTTTTTGTTTCAACAACACAGTAACTGCTCTGATTTTTACATCTTCCCCTTACACCATAATTTGACTTCATCTTTGTTACCTTCAATTCCTAGGTTATATCATACCTACTACGCTTCTACTACCATTGTTTTATGCATCAATCATTTTATCAAGACTCGGCACTTGCAAGAATTCACCGTTAAACCAGGTAATGCGGCAACTACACTAACTAAAAACCTAGCCTCACTATTTGGTTTAGATACATGTAGCAGTCACCTAAACATCCCTTTGTCCTCATTTTCCTAGGTTTTAATATACACATGAACTCTTCGCAATGAAGTATAAAAGAACTATCATTCATTCGTAAATTACCACCAAATAAGGTAACGCAATAACAGCACCAACTAAAAGCTCAGCTGCACTATTTCATTCACTCTTAAACAACAGCTACTTATATATTCTCTAATCCCTATCGCCCCAGGTCTTGCTATTTACATGGGTTTATCGAAACGAAAAGTATAAAAGAATAGTCATCCCCTCTCAAAATCATCTGACTGTAACTGAATGAATAAACATCTATCAAGGTATCAATCACCATTGTCTAATTAGAATAAATAAGATGGCTTCTGTTATATACGGAAAAATATAACTATATGTTCTACATTAATAGGTGTCCATTTACAAGAAAAATAACCTACTTAAATTCCTGGAACCCTCGTTTTTGCATCTTGGAGCACAGGTAGACATATGATGAATCACCTTCTATTTTAAATAAATCTAGAACACAACTATCTGCTCTATGTTTTCTCACTACTCTTTTCTCTTGTAAAAATTACAACAAATTAGCAAGATGATGATAAGTTAAAGAATAAAATATACTGTTCCAAAAGTTCTATTGTATCTCCATGATAGTGACGTTATAGATATTGTTCTCTTCTTTGTTTGATTAAACTCATTATTTGCTCTAACAAAGTCACTATTATATTTTTGTGATTGAAGGCATACCCCATGTTTATTGAATCAAATAATCTAGTCAGACTTAAGATATGTTAAACTCAATAATAACGGAAATTGCAACATGTATGTATATAAATTAGCAGTGACGAAATATGATTTAGAATCTTTATGTTTGTTTTTATATTACAGGAATTGTGGCTTTTTTTCCTGACGAAGGCGTTAACTACGCCGAAACGCGCGTCGAATAGTATACAGTTGTGCCACCACATTTGTTTACTTTTCATCCCTATGTAACCTACAACCTATTTTATCATTTGTCATGATTTTTTACTATGTATATAATAAATTTGTTTTTAATTGTGAATGTACCAAACACTTATAATTAAAAAAGAATTATAATTTTCATTTTTCGTCTCACTGCTTAAATTGTTCTGACTACTAGATAGAAAACACTTCCAGCTGTTACTTATAAGAATTGCCTAGGTTGTTATTTTTCAAACATTGTAAATGACAATGCCTTTTATTTATGTGTTAATTATCAAAACAGATAAATAAAAGGCATTGCCATTTACAATGCCAATAACTTAAACTCTCGCAAATGCAAGACCTACTGGAATGCAAATGCTTGTTTTTAAAAGCAAGGTAGTGCAGGTCAAGGTGAAGATGATCTAATAATTATTTCCATTGCGTGGGACAGTCAAGAAAGAAATGGAGCTTTTACCGATCTGTGCTTTGTGAATCTTTCACAAAGAGACATCTAGCAGAGAGAACATCAACGTTTTGTGGGGTCTGTATAAGGTTACTGTTCTTGAATAAATACTGGGGTTTTCCTGTGAAATGCGCAGTAACAGGTGCAGAGTGATTTGAAAACGGTATGTTTAGCATCTGGAAGCTAATTCAGAGTGTTGAGATGTAGTGACTTGGGTGAACTAGAGGTAATCATAGCAAGAATCTATCCAGTATTCTGGATAAAATGGAGTGATTAGGAAAGGCAGTAAGCACCAAGTAGAATGAGTTGCCGTATTCACTCCACAATAGAATTAGATCTTAAATCACAAGTGTACGGAAATTGATTAGAAGTTTATGGATGATCTATATGGATATAATTGATATAGAAGGAAGAAACTCTGTTAATCTGTTCTACTAATGTCAGGATGTTTTTAAATGTCAGGATGGTTTTTAAAATACCACTGAGGCAGAATTAACAGGAGTATGGGCAAACAAGTTCCTAAGGCTGCCAATTAGTTGTCCAAAGGAAAGGGTGCTTCTAAAGAGCAACACCTCCCCATTATTTCAATCACTTCACTGTAGTTGTCTTGCATTGAAGCAGCACTAACAGAAAGGCAATTAAAATATTGATTGTGCTGTTGGCCAAGGTCATCGGTAAAGGAGGCGATAATCGGGGCTATTCACAAAGGCGAGGTAGACGTGTGAGTAATTTAGAAATGTAGCTTTACTCCTACATTTTTGAGTAGTTTTACTACTTTTGGCAATTCACAAAATCCCAGTGTAAAGTTATTCAAAAGTGTAGACTTACACGGCCTCAGCCCCTGAAAAATGGGGTGGAGAGAAACTTACGAGTGCAAGATACTACATAAAATATATTTGTTTCAACATTCAGAAAGAGGAAGGGTTCTTGTGGGGATCCCTTCTAATTTGCGAATGATTAACACCACCTTTGAGGTGTTAGTAAAAAATCTGTTTTGCACAGATTATTCAGTCATAGAACTGCAATTTGGTTTTTGGAAGAGCCGTCCTAAACATGCCCTTCCAAATACTGAATCACTAAACACAAATTGTGATTCGGTAACGTTACCTAATTGCCTTTTCTACTCTGTACATATGAAAAAGGGTTTTTGCAGTTGGAAACTAGCAGATGCTGCAAATTGGGCAGTTTCTGACCGCAAAAATGCTTCTGTACATATGGCCCCTGGTTTTATAAAATATAATTTAATTACTTTTAATTAACTTTCAAAATTACTTTTAATAATTATTAATGCATGATAAAAATATTTTTTCTTTAAGTGTGAATTTATTTATTCATTTAAACGTCAGAACCTAATTTGTATTTAATTTAAAATATTCACATTAATCAATGGTATAATTCAAAATTAAGTAAATAGTGATGTAACAGTTTTATTAATTTTGTTATCATTTAAAATAAACATATTAAATGAATTTACCATAATGTTTAACATAAATATATCTTTACTAATATACTATAAAGTTTAATAAACTTTTTTAATGCTCCCTATCCTTCACCTTTATGAGCTCTCCACCCGACTGTAACTGACTTCTTTATAAAAAATTATAGATGAATAGAGAAACAGTGAGATAGGCCTTTGGTTACTGAAAGGCGTAGAAATAGCTAGATGCATTTTTAAATGAGGGTAGAGCAACAGTTGTTTTAAACATAGACAGTGCATTGACCGTGGTAAAATAGATATTGCATACACTATCAGAAATGAGCAGGAGTATCAAACACTCTTGAGATCACCTACACAGAAGCCGGACCAAGATGTGAGTCAGATTTAACACATAACACAAAGGAGCTAACAGTCTCAGATGATGAAGGAATGCAAAAGGTGAATCCAACAACATTCCACCTTTCATCAGTAGAGAAGGGTGAACAACCTTTACAACGCAACTATTACAACGCACTACACTTACAACGAAATTTTTACAACGCAACATCCACTACAACGCATTCCATTACATCGCATGACACTACAACGCATGTTTAAAAACTACCTTTACAATGCATTCCATTACATCGCATACTACCTTTACAACGCATACCATTACAACGCAATCCAACACTTACCCTACTGTTGCACCCCCTGGAGTTAGAATAGTAATTTTTACCCCTATACTATCCAATACTTACCTTAAATGCAATTTAATATTATGCGTTGTAATGGTATGCGTTGTAAAGGTAGTATGCGATGTAATGGAATGCGTTGTAAAGGTAGTTTTTAAAAATGCGTTGTAGTGTCATGCTATGTAATGGAATGCGTTGTAGTGGATGTTGCGTTGTAAAAAATGCGTTGTAAGTGCATGCGTTGTAAAAGTGTGCGTTGTAACGACATACATCCGTAGAGAAGGAAGTAAGAGTGACAGTGGTGTAATGCTGTGGGGCCTAAGCCCCCATGCATAAATAACTGTGACACAGACACACTTAGATAGTGGGTAGAACTGGCCCAGGAACGTGCACCGGGCCCTTTTTAATATCAGGGTTACATGTGTGCTGGATGGGTGTGGGGTGGGGTGTAAGCCAGCCCTCAGGGAGTAGCTGGCACAGACAACAATCTAGAACAGTGACCAGTAGGTCACTACATCCCTCCCAAACTTTATTCAAACTGGAACAACAAAGTCCAACTTCTGGGAGAGAATGAAACAGTAATAGAAACTTCCACTGAGTTTGTTCAGCTGCTTGCAGAATAAAGACAATAGTACACCTGCAACTAGGATCACCAGTTCTGCTTGGAATAGTTCAGTGTTGTCCTACATGTTCGGTCCTCCTTGGACGCAAGGTGTGGAAGTTGACACCAAAGTCTCTATCTGTACGGTTCTCTGTCTAGGTGCAGGTGGAGTGATAGTGAATCTGGTAGATGTCACTTTTTCACTAACCAGCCCTGGTTGTTGTTGCATCTTCACAGAGGCAGCAGTGCTTCTAGCTAAAAAATGGAAGAGTAGTTACAAACATCCCTCTCTCACCAGGATGCCCCCCTCCTGGGTGTTACCCTCTCACAGGATGTCCTGGAGGTCCTCTTCACCAGGCTTCCACTGGACTCGGAGTATTTCGCCGTGCCACTCCAACTTCGGACTACTGCCAGCGCGCTCCTGACGTGATTCATTCACCCCGCAAAATTCTTCATGCTAACTTCGCCCGGGCCAGCCACACGCCCTTAACTTCGTAACACGCCGCATAGCACGGGCTGCTAGCGGCTCTCTTCCGTTGACATCGGCTTCCGTGGTTCTGCCCACACATAGGCATTGGAACGGTTATCTCGTCAGCAACACGGATTCCCTCCTGTAATTACGGGGCTCCTCGGCCAACCTTGTAGGCCCCCACTACGATCCTGCGTAATCCTATGTGCTCACATTTACCTTGTCCTGATGATGATCTTGACTGACTAAGATCGAAACGTCGTCGACCACAGTGTCAAAATTCCCTTAAATACTGTCTAAACCAATTGGGTGTTTTTTGACCTGTTTCTAAATGCGATGAGATGTTTTTATTGTCACTTAGCACTTCACGTCACGCACTTTCACTTTTGTATATGTGAGCACTGTATATACAATACACAAAAGTAAAAATGATGGGAATGGAAGCAACTCCATTTTATGATGTAATAAAATGTGATGTCTTCCGCTATTTTTCTGTGTCCTTGTATACGTTCCGTAATTGGATCTAATTCATTCTCCGTTACCATCAAATATTATTTATTTTTTCCTCACAAATAAATTTCTGTAGCACTGCTACTCGAGGATTTTTTGACCTCACCAGACCATTGTTTTTTGAACTAACTCCAACTCTACCCAGCACGAGATCTTCAACTTCCTGGGACCTGCAGAGGAGCGGCTGTAAACTGATCTCTTGTGGGGGGACCCGGTCTCGGCAGGAATGCGCATGCGCGGGCTACCGCGCACGCGCAGTTCCCTGAAGAAGACGCGCTGGAGAAGGATCGAAGCCCGGGGACTCCGCCGATAAGGTAAGGCTACTTAACAGTTGTTTTTCTAATGTATTTAAGACTGCGGGCGGGAGGCGGGCTGGAGGCAGGCGGGAGGCGGGATGTGCGTAAGGGAACTATGCAGAGAGTGCGGAGATTGGTTTAATCTCCGTGCCTCTCCGCGTAGGTCCCTTACGCACATTACGCCCACCCTTAATAATTTTATGTAGTCATTTATAAATGTTTACATTTATTTTATAATTGTAGGTGCCTATAGAATCATGCATTTACCATGTACACTGACTGCTTTATTAAGTTAGCTTAACCAAAGGCCTTAAGCATTTGGTCTTCAATGTTTAACCTTCAACGTGAAAGTTTTCTTTGTGCTTAAATGTTTTTTCTTTTGCAGATGCGTTCACATGATCTCATAGTCAGTGAAAGGCATATTGTGAATTAGAATTAGTGAGGTATGGGGGAGACCTTTTGGCAAGACTGATAGGCAGTAATGAACTAAAGAAGACTCCTATTCATGTCCTATCAGGAGCAGGGAGACATTCAAGGTCATCCTCATGTTCAAACTGAGTTGATGACGTGTACCAGGTATCCAAGAGGTCTCCCACTGGCTGAAGCATGTATTATGTCACCCATGAGAGACCATTCAAAATGGAACTACAGGCCTGCAATTGCAGCCTGTGTAAGTTGGTGCTTACACCACTTACTAAAAATATAGGTTTTCTCTATCTAAGGTCAGTGCACTTAAAACATATGTCACCCCTCTAGCAGGCCTTTTGCAATCCATTCTTTTTCTGTTTGAAAAGCTTTATTGGACAGTCAATAAAAATATAACATACCAGCAATACAGAATCAAAATGTCAAAGTAGAAGTATAACAACAGAGTTGGCTAGTACATTGAGGAAGAGAATAAAAGCTATTTTTAAGGTGTTTTATGAAGTAGGGAAGGGATATGGGGAGGAAGGGAGAGCAGGGGTAGGGAAAGGGGACGTTCTAATACATTGACATAAAAGAAGGTTGTATATTACATAGGAATATGAGTGAACTATTGATCAACTAATTCCATATATTAAGCCAACATGGGTGGGAAAAATAGAGAACAGAGATAACAGTATTCAAGGGGGTTTGAAATTTTCAGAGTTTAGAGAAGAATTATTTTAAAAAACAATCTGATTTAAATAAGTAGTAAGGGGTAAACAAAAGAGATCTCTTTCAATCATAGGTTTACAGGAGGAGGCGAAAGCAACATCAAGTCTATGAAAATGACAGAGACTATTCCACCAGTGTTGTGTAGAGAGTTTTGTAAGGGCTTTCCAATTGAGAGAAATATGTTGGAAGGCTAGAGCAAGCATCAGATCGAAGAGACCATGGCTATGTGAATCAGAGAGCCTGCCAGCGAAGAAGAGGGGTATAGAATAAGAGTTGAAAATCTTAAGCAGGCGAGAGATATATGACCAAACCTTCCCCCAAAAGTTGGAAACCGAAGGACAGAGGAAAAGAAGATGTACAAGATTAGCATTAGAGGAACCGCAGGTCCAGCAGTTAGAATCAGTAGAAGAAGAAAAGCGGGCTATACAGGCAGGGGTAAGATAAAGTCTATAATAAAGAAAAAAAATTGATTGGGTGAGAGAAGCAGAACGAGAGATTTTAAGAGATCTGGACCAGAGTTTATCCCAGAAGATGATAGTCCATTCGCATCCCAAATCAGATTCCCAAGAGAGTTCCAATTTAGATTTAGCTCTGTCTTGATTGGGGGCTAAGAAATATTTGTATATAAGGGAGGCTTTGGGTAGAGAGAGAAGTATTTTAAGAAGAGAGTTTTGGACTTCAGTGAGAGATGAAGAGGGAAGACAAGAGTAAACCTCAAGAATAATCGCCATGAGAATAGTAAACTTCTGTAAAAAGGAAAGGGGACAATGGAATAAGGCTTGAAATTGGGGGAAAGAACATGGTGAAAGTCAGATGAAAAGATGTTTAACCCAAATAATGCCTTTCGATCTCCATGCTTTCCAAAAGATGGGTCTATTATTAAGGAGAATAAGAGAATTATGCCACATAGGAGAATCTAAGAAGGATTCCAGAGAAATGGGATTGGTTTGGACCAAAGGTTTCAAAAGGGAACAAGTGTGCCTAAATAAGGGGAGGGAGGTATGAGGAGTTTTGGCAGAAAAAAACATAATTTCCTTGAAAGAAAAGGGTAATAATAAAGTTTGTTCAATGGAGAGCCAGAGGGGAGTAAAAGGGGAGGGATCAGTTAAGAGCCATTTCGGGGCCTGTCAAAGGGAAAAAGATTTGTGATAGAGACGAAAATCAGGGAAGTTCACAGCACCATTAGACTTTGTCTTGCGAAGAGAAGATAAGGCAATTCTAGTTTTCTTATTTTTCCAAAGAAATTTAGAGAGACAGGAATCAATACGTTTAAAGTAAAGGGCAGGAATATGAATGGGAGCATGGAGAGTGTATAAATTAAAATAGGGGCAATCATCATTTTAATTGAATCCAACCGGCCCCACAAAGAAAGAAAAAGGGGGTTCCAAGAAGAGAGTAATTTATCAATTCGGGATCAAACTGCAGACATGTTTAATTTAATTGAAGCAATGGAATTGGAAAATCATATACCTAAATGTCAAATTTTTTAACTATTCCAGGCAAAACCAGTAGAGTAAAAGGAGTGGGGAAGACAACATTTTGTGAGGGGGAGAATTTCAGTTTTGTCTGAGTTGATTTTATAACCAGAAACCTGTGAAAAAGAGTCAAATTCATGTAATAAAGGGGAATAGAGGTTTCAGGTGCAAAAATAAATAAAAGAATATCATCCACATAAGCGGAAAGTTTTAGCTTTTGGTCACCATAAGAAAATCCAGAAATTGAGTCATTATTACGAATAGAGGACAGAAAGGGTTCAAGAGCTAGAATGAAAAGAAGAGGGGATAAAGGGCACCCTTGACAAATGCCTCATTGAAGAGGAAAATAGGACCATTGACTAATACCGAAGCTCTGGAAGCAGAGTACAGTAATGAGATAAGTGAAATCAATTTAGTACCAAAACCATGCCATTGCAATGAGGCAAATAGGAAGGACCGATCTACTCTGTCAAAAGCTTTCTCCACATCGACAGAGATGGCCACCAGAGAAGTGGAAAGGGAGGGAATTTTATTTAAAACATTTAGGAAAAGACAAGAATTATCAGAGGTAAGCCTTCCCTTGACAAAACCACATTGCTCCTTACCACTAAGATGAGGCATGAGGGGATCTAAATGTAAAGCAAGCATTTTAGCCAATAATTTATAATCAACATTAACCAGGGAGATCGGATGATAATTCTTACGAAACTTAGGGTCTCGACCTTCTTTATGAATGAGGCAGATTGTGGCTTCCTGAAAAGTGCCTTCAGTTTTACCAGGTAAAAAAAATGAGTGGAAAAGTGTTAGGAGTTTCAGGAGTAGTAACTCAGAAAAAGTCAAATAAAATCAACAGAAAAACCATCTGGTCCGGGAGTTTTCCCTTTATTGAGGTTATTTAAGGCAGTGGATAATTCATTAAGGAATAGATCTGTTTCAAGATCAGAAATATTAAGATGAGATTTAGAGGGAGGAGGAAGTTTATCAAGGTATGCCTTAATGAGAGAAGAGAAAGGAGGAGATTCTGGAGTATAAAGATTTTGGTAAAAAAAAGTTTCAATTCATTAAGCATTTCTTGATCTTTATGCAAGAGGGAACCATTTGAAGAATAAATAGTCTATGAGGATGCGATCTTTGCGTGTTTTGAGATAATTTGCCAAGAGCTTCCCTGCTTTATTACGACCACCATAGTAACGAGCGCTACTACGAAGGAGCACGGAGGACGCATTATCAGTGGTCGTTCTATTAAAAGCAAGTTTAGCACGTATCAATTCTGGCGAGACCGAATCTATCGAGGAAGTATCACATTTATGTTCTAAGAGCTTAACATGTGCCAAAGTGGCCTTCCGTTGCTGAAGAAAACATTTCTTTTTTTTGAGACAAAGTCAATAATAAATCCTCTCGCAGTAGCCTTAAAATAATCCCATATGATATGGGGGGAGGAATTGGGGTCACAGTTAAGGTCAAAGAATTAATTTGCAAAGGAGCGAAAAGAGGAAGAAAAAAAAGGGTCTGAGAGAAGGGAATTGTTAAAATGCCAACGAGAAGATCTGGGATGTGGAGAGAGCAAATCAAGATCTGTTACAATTGGGGCATGATCAGGAATGAATATAGGTTCAATAGAGGAAGATAACAGATTTTGAGATAAGGATTGAGAGAGAAAGATATAGTCTAGGCGAGAAAGGGATGCGTCAGGAGGGGAGAAAAAAGAGAAATTCAGAGTGTCGGGTGGGAAAGTCTCCAATAGTCTATAAGATGTGCTTGAGAAATAGTGTCGAGAAAGTGCTTATGGGTCTTATGGGGAGCAAAGCGGACCTGAGATTGGTGATCAAGAAATGGATCTACAACTTGATTGCAATCGCCTCCTAGTATGAAGAGATCATCTTGAAATTGGATACATTTTTGCGTAATCAGAGGCCAGAAGGAACAATCAGGATGTGTAGGCCCATAAATATTAAAAACAGTTAAAGTAATAGTATTAATTAACAACTTAGCTAGTAACCATCAACCTTCTGTGTCAGTTTCTTGCGATAACACTTTACAGTTCAATTTTTTATGACATAAAATTATAACACCATTTTTTTATTAGCAGAAGGAGAGAATAAAACTGTACCTACCAAACCTCTTTTTAATTTTAACGCCTCAATTTCTGTAAGGTGGGTCTCTTGCAGGAGTACTAAGTCAAGGTTATAAGAGGTGAGGTGGGAAAGGATTCTCTGTCTTTTAATTGGATTAATAAAACCTTTCACATTCCTGGAAATAACTCTGAATGCAAAGACATTAAAGATTTATACAGACCTGGAAGAAGGAGAATTTAATTTACCGAAGGAGCTATGGGGAGAGAGCTTGCCTGGCTTTCAACTTGAAGATATATGGCAAGTATCTCATGACATTCTATATACCACAGTATAGCCTGCATATTTGAGAAGGAACCATATTTTTTGTGTTCACAGGGTGTACTGGTCTTCCCATAAACTCGCGAAGTTCTCAAAGGGTCCAGCGCCTAAGTGCCCAAAGTGCCTTCTTCGTGAAGCCGATGATACTCATATGTTTTTTAACTGCCCAAAATTACATCATTATTGGGCGGATGATGGGTCTAAACATTCAGGTAAGCCTACTTTTAGTATTTTTTGGTCTGTTACCAGAGTATAAGTCCCTTTCCAGATGGGAACATAACATAAGCTATGTTTATATCTGATCTTGCTTGCAAGAAGAGAAATTTGCAAAAAATGGATAAAGGATATACCCCCTACTTTTCTAGACTGGGTTATTTCTATTAAATATACAATGAAATTGGACAGAGTTAAATTGGATAAGAAAACTTGATTTTTGGGGTCCATGTGAGGTTTGGTTGGGCACTCTTGATCAATAAGGACACTGGTCCAATGATTAAGCCTTACACTTGACATACTTCATCTCTCTGGTTCTACACGGTGCCCAGGTTTTAGAACAACTATACAGAGAGGTTTTGTGTAAAGCAACTCCAATTAGTTACAGAGCTCTCCAGTTGGTGCTGTTTGAGAGGGAGGCCACAGGAGTGATTTTAATAGCTCTGTATTATCTAATGGCGAATGAGGACTTAAAAAAAAAAAAAGATTTATACAGAACAAAATATGCAGTAATAGGAGAATGAAAGGAGAAACAAATGGAAAAAGGGAAAAGAAAGATAGGGAAGGAAAAGAGAAAGTCAGAAGGAAGAGGAAACATACAAGGAGAGACAGTATATATCCAATAAGGAAGACTGAAAATACATACCTGAGGGGGACTAAAACAAGATAAGACTGGGGCAATGGCGACATACAGAAGATGAGACGCCCGAACCAGGAAGTCCGGACCACACCAGAACAAATAGGGGTATGTAGACGGACCAAACAATGATAAACGGAACCTGTGAGAATATAAAAAGGAGTTAAGAAAACTTCAAAAACGGTAAGAGATAATTAGAAAATACATATTTGACAAAACAGAGACACAAAAACAAATATGAACTGTAGAAGTGGCTTATAGATTATTAATTAAAAATAAAAGAGGTGGCAAAATCCTAAATAAATAAGTGGAGGAGCATAACTAATTAACATGAGAAATTCTGATAGTAACTATATTGTGATTGAGAAATAATTCAAACAAGTGATTATAATGATAAATACAAAAAAGTAGGGAGGGTAAAGAGAGGAGCAAATATAAACATATTTGAATCATACGTTAATAGTATGAAAACTATGAGAGGAATACAAATATGAGTGTAACATGTCAACCATTAGAAGAACCAGCAGTATCCATGTTGGTTGAAGTGTGAGAGTGGATAAACTTTCTAAGTTCCGCAGGGTCTTCGAAGGATAGAGTTCGATTTTAGAAAGTCACCTTAAAGATACAGGGGTGAAAAAGACCATAGCGAGCTCCCAATGAGCAAAGAGGTGGTCGAAGACTAAGAAACTCTTTGTGCCTGGCTGCTGTAACATTGGAGACATCTTGTGACAGAAAAACCCTCTGACCAAGCCAAGATATTTGTCGTTTGGCTCTGGCTGCAGAAAGAACTGAGAGCAGGTCAGTAAATTTCAAAAAGAGGATAATGACTCCCCGGGGTTTGACCGAGGATGAAGAAAGCGAAGGACGAGGACCAAGCCTGTGGGCTCTCTGGATATTGAGTGACGTTGAAGTAGGCATATCCAGTAGTTTCGGCAGTAAGGAAGAGAAAAAGGCGACAGGGTCTTAACCTTTCAAAGCTTCAGGTAGTCCATAAATACGTAGGTTATTCCTCCTGTTGCGGTTTTCCAAATCTTCAGCATGTTGCTGAAGTTTACGAACCTCTCTCTCCAGAGAAGAAAGTCTTTGAGAGTCACCTTGAACAGCCAAAAGTTGTTGTTCCATTGTAGAGACCCTATTCTCCATTGAAGACCACATTTCTTCCAGAAATTGCATTTTAGTGTTCGTTTCTTCCACAAACTGGCGTAAGGCATGGATTTCTTCCAACAGCAGTTCAAAGGAGATAGTAGTAGATGCCTTATCAGGAGATGGAGGGTCTTGCTTCAGTGGCTTAGATATTGAAGTAGGTAGGAGAAGATATATGCGGTGTTGATTGCAATGATTGAGTGCGAGCAGAAGCCACTACAGCCATGTCTGCAGTGGAGGATGAAGTAGTAGATGCAGATGATACAGGAGGTGTAGGCCTCGTTGTGGAGTAAGCTTTAGGGACAAAGACAAATTGTGGCTTGCGTATTCTGCCCATATACGAGTGTCAATCCAGTAAAACAATGCACGGTATATTAGAAACGAGAAAGCAACTGTGGAAGTAATATTTCTTCAGGAATTGTAAACCGTGGAGATAAGAAAAATATCCCACAGACCATGAAATGGGCATGCAGCAACAAGCGAGCGATGAGAAGGGTGTCATCTATAAAGAAGCAAACTCCAAGAAAAAATAGTCCAAAGGTGTTAATTGAGGAAAGGAGGAACCTGGTTACCAGAAGTGATATGTAGCACTCATGAAAAAAAACACCATAGAAAATATGCCAGAAAGGAAACTCTGTTAAAATGATGAAAAAAGGTGTTGTTAGAGCATAAAAACACACAGGAACATCATGTAATGCTCTTCAAAGTTCCAAGACAACGGTAAAGTCTAGTGGACAGCTGAAAAATGCATTTTCAGCAGTTATTGTGAGGAGGAAGATTACGAGGCATCAGAAAACAAAATGTCGACCACTCTGAGGCATGCTGAAAAACTGCAAAATTTAAAGAGAAGTGCACCGCGCTTCAGAACTACAAACGGCTCACCATGGTCTTGGGGTGTACCGCCGCTAGTAGGGCTGGGGTCCGTGGGCCAAAGATGTGAAAAAATGCACCTAAATGGTCGCGGCGATATCCGGCGTAGCAGAGCTCCTAAATCAAGCGGCTATCTTGGTCGGTGCTGAAACCACGCCCCGGCCCTTTGCAATCCTGAATGCAAGGTGCTTGGTTCTAAGGGAGAGGGTGTCCCTGCATGAGCAGGACACTCCTGCAGCCTACGGAGTCCATTCTCTCGGGTTGTAAGTGAAGCAGCTTTTTACTATATAGAGGGGCACCGCGTAATTATGTGATGACCATCTCGAAACTAGCTGCAACAAATCTTATCATGTTTGGTATCAACCATGTTGGAATCAAACACCCACACCATAAATGGTAGGGGAGGTATGATTCTACGCAATGGAAGAGCCCTCCGTTAGGCTCTCAGTGTTCTCGGTATTTGCCTTCTTGGCCCAGATAGCACAAAATGGTTGCTGCTGACCAGAGACACGATTCTGCCCTCCTGCTGCTGAGCAAGCTCGAGCACGGCAAGGCAGAACAATAGGCATCCTGTCACAGAAAGGTGTGGTGGTGACCACCTCCCAAACAGTATTTAGTGTTTTGGGGTAGGGTGGGAGCGCTTGCCAGTGCCACTCAGTCTGCATGAGGGGCACATTTGGTGTCCCCATGCATAGTCCACTTCAAACCAGTCCTGGGAGCTGTTGGCTCCGGCTCTGGTGCGAAGCAGGACAAAGGACATAGGTGTAACCTCCCCCTGTCCAGGCCCTCCCATGGGAGGGTCCCCTGAATCGTCCCAACCCTCTCCTTAGGGTACTTAAGGACTTACCTGGGTGTAGGTCCCTAGATTTGTCGTGGGACAAGATTCAGATCCAACACCACTTCTTCTTCTAGCGTCTGGGCACTCTGGCCTTCGCTGGACTTCATTTGGGTTCGAGTTTGTTTACCTTTCAGTCTGCTGCATTGTCTGTGCCTGTGCACCATACAGGAACCTTCCAAGGCCTGTGGGCATCAAAGACACCTGAAGGAATCTCCCTTGGAGTGAAGGAGTCACTCCCCTGCATTCCCAAGCACGTCAACTAAGTCGAACGGTCTGCTGATCCTGAGCTTCACCGGACTCCGAAAAGTTCTGCAACACAGGTGGTGGTTTTCCCAAGCTCCTGAGGCCTGCCCTGCCCTCTTACTAAGTTTGAGGCCAGTATCCCTTGTGGGGTCTACAACAACTGAACCCCTGTGCATCGCATCAACTTGCAGTTGCAAAGGCTTGTTGGCTTCCTTCCAAGAAGTTCTTCAGGCTCCAAGTAGCCCCAACCTAAAGCACCTCCAGTGACCAGAATCCTCTGCCACACCACATTGTGTGCACAGTGGCCTGCATCTTTTGGTGAGCTGCTCGAGATCCTCTTGTGACTGCAGTGCCTCCGGCCTGTGGGTCTTTTTGAGGGTCACCATTGTTTCTGTTGGGCTATAACACCAACACTCTCACTATTCTTCCACTGGTCTGCACGCAGAGAAGGGGTTTGAGCGGGTCAAGCGCCGGACATGTAGGGGGAATACCTTATAACCTATAGGGAGAAAAAGTTATTCTACAAATCTGTACATCAAATACCCTTTCGCCTACATATCTCAATCCTAAACATAAAGGCACTCCTCCCACATGGTCAATGGACCATTTAGTTGGATTGGTTGATGGTGATTTAGAACCAGCTAAAACACATTTCAAGATTTTGATCTTACCTTTCTTAATAAAACACAAACTCGTTTCTTGTTAATCAATATCTATTTATCTAAATTCTCATGATGGGTTAGATTTGCATTTGGAAAGTTATATCAATTTTCATGTAAGTCGCGGAACATCATATTTACCTAATCTGGCTATCGAAAGTCCTCTAAGTCATTAGCTAACAAGTTTAGAGAACTCCTTAAAATTGCCCAAAAGTTCATTTTTGAGTAAAACTCGCAGGGTTCCTTCTCTCGCTCTGGCTAAGCTGGCTACCCACCTTATTAAGGCGCACAGCCCCTGAACCCAGGCACTCCTGAGTCCGAAATCCAGCCTGCAGGCAGCCAGTGGACAGGCATTGTTAAGAGTCGAGAGGGATCTTAGGAGTTTTCCCTCGGTCTTGTGGCAAAAGTCCCAATATTTTATCTCTATTATTTCTATACCATACAAGATGGTTGCGGGGATTTTAGCTCTAAATACTTCTAGAAGGCTAGAAAAATGTCTTTTCCCCGTTGCCAGGTATAGGGACTTTAACCCATTGCCATGGGCAAGAGCTTTGCGAGAGCAATGCTCTATATGAGGATTCTCGCTCATATTGGCCGAGAATATTTTCCCTAAAAAGGTATAACAAGTTACGACCTCCAATCTAAGCCCTCCAATAGCCCAACCAAAATTTGTCGAGCGGCATTTCTTCCTACCAGCAATACACATCACTTTACTTTTATTAATATTGATCTTCATATGATGCTCCCCAGCAAAGTCCTGAAGAGCCTGAAGCCGATTTGCCAGACCCACGGGAGTTAAGTCAAGCAATAACACATCATCGGCATACATCAGACAGGCTATTGGCACCCCTCCTATCAACGGTGCGATCCCCTCACTATGGGACACAGCAGCAGGGAGGTCAGTTGTGTATAGGGAAAACAACAGGGGCGCCAATAAGCAGCCCTGTTTAAGGCCATTCTGAGATGGTATTTTGGCCGACAGCCCCCTTTCGCCCCCCATTAAGACCCTGCACCAGGTCTCAGTGTGCAGAGCCCGCACCAATTCCAGCAGGGGAGTAGGGACACCCAGCGTCGCCAATTTTCTCCACAGCGTTCCCCGATCTACTTTATCGAACGCTGTGGAGAAATCAATGAAGGCGGCGTATATAACACCCCCTCTCACCTGGACATATTTATCAGTAATAACCTGGAGGGCAGTCAGGTTGTCCAGAGTGCCATGTTCCCTTCGGAAGCCAGTCTGTTCCAACGGCAAGATGTTGCGCTCCTCGACCCAATCAGAAAGAGATCTCAGGAGGCATTTCGCAAAGACCTTTCCGATGGAGTCGAGGAGCGCAATCATGCGATAGTTACTGGGGCTGTCCCTTGCTCCCTTTTTGAAGATAGGGACCAGAATGCTTCCTCTCCACGATGCAGGGACACGTTTGGAAAGATGGCATGCCCTAAACAGGGGGTACAAAATTTTACTCCAGGTTAAAGGGTCTTGTTTTAGGACCGTCATCGGAAGCTCATCCGGTCCCATGGCCCCAGAGGATCGCATATTTTTTATAGCCAACTCGATTTCCTTCTCAGAGGGAAAGAAGACCGAGTCATCAGGGGCAGCGTACATGAAGTTATCCACACCTGCGGTCCCGTTCCCTGCATATAATTCTCGGATATGAGAGGACCATAGATCTTCTGGTATAGCTATGGGAGTAGGGGAGTGGCGTGTACCACATCCTTTCCCGATTATTGCCCAAAAATCTTTAATGTTGCCATAAGCAGCAGATTCCCTTAATTTAATCCATACTTCATCCTCCCTGTCCCTTTTAATTTTTAGCTTGAGTCTGCATCTCTTTCTTTTTAACCTAGCGATATCTTTCCCACGTTCCGGTACCCTTTCAACGTACTGTGCACGGATTAGTTTGTTTAATTCCCTATTCAGATTACGGCGAGTCAGAGGAACTACCTCTCCTTTTTTCCTAGGGGGGACAGTTTTTTTAGCATTCAATAGAATCTTTATCATGAATTCCTCAAAACAAACTATTTCATTTCCGTTCCACTCTTCTATTTCCCTAAGGGTATCGGTCAGTAGCTCCTGCACCCCATTAATGGCAGCATTATTCCAGAAGCATCTTCCAGATGTCGAGTGGAAGGTAGCCTCCCTGCCATTTAGCGACCAGGATTCCGTATTCATAGAATTTAACGAAATTGATAGTAACAATATACTGTGGTCGCTCAGAGTCGTGGGTGTGATCTTTAAGTCAAGAATCTGGGGAAACAGACTGTAGCTGGCGATAGCATAGTCCAAAATTGATGACCCAAAGGGGGATTTGTGGGTATAATTTGCGGGGACGTCAGATGGAAATCTTCCATTTAAGATAATACCATCCCCGATCGCTAGTTCTTTTAACAAGATCTTCCCCCTTTTATTTGTCCTTAAGTTTTCAGGGAAGAGCGTCTGGGGGATGCAATGTGCTTCCTCCTTAGCTTTATCCCTGAAGAGTTTTAGACTAGCGTTTGAAACTTTACAATTCAAATCACCGATAAGCAAGATTACAGGAAAAGGAGGTGAATTTTTTATCTTATCCATATACTGGAGAACCCGCTGCAATTTATCATTAAAACATTCCTCAGGCGGAATATACACATTGAAAATTACCATGGGGTATTTTACATTGTCATGGAACATATTTTCTAATGTTATTGTGTGGAAAAGTCTACTGGAGTCAATATAATGGGAAAATCTCCATTGAAACTTATTTGACAGTAAACAGGCGAGCCCCCCCCTAGCATGCCCTTTCTTAGAGGGCGCAGCCGGAACTTCCAAAACATAAAAATCTTTTAAAGGCGTTAACCTATCTATGCACCATGTTTCCTGGATGCACAATATATCAGCCTCCAGAGTGGATAAAAAGGTCATTTTCTCCGGGCTGCTATGGAATCCGGCCGCGTTCCAGGAGATTATGTTTAAGGCTGGGTTAAAGATGGTGGAACAATTTGGGGTTATCCTTATTTTTTGTTGATAATGCACTATGGAGCCAATTCCACCGGTTATTGTCATCATTGAGTGTGGAATTCTCAACTAGTGGGAGAGGCTTCACGTGCGATACTGAGCGTTTTCCCCTGGAAACCCAAATTTTCAGGTCTCTCAGAGGAGAGGTTACCCCGTTTTGCTCACCACCCCTCAACCCCTGCTTATCGAAAGAG
The DNA here is from genome assembly GCF_964204655.1 of Triturus cristatus. Lineage (NCBI taxonomy): Eukaryota > Metazoa > Chordata > Amphibia > Caudata > Salamandridae > Triturus > Triturus cristatus. The sequence continues at coordinate 1,149,171,674 of NC_140583.1, read as the reverse complement.
TTTGGCTTGCCTGGGGTAGAGATAGGTAGAATATCAATACCTAAGCATTGAAAATTTTCAGCCTGTTCTAGTATCAAATTTGTTATGATAGGGGAATAAAATTTCACCCGAATACTCGAAACCCAACTTCCACCCAACAGAGTCACCAGTTCAATGTCTCTGGACTGAATGTGGTAGAGACATTCAACCTCACTGAAACGCTTGAGAAGCCAGGCTCTATTTAATAAGAGGTCAGTATCAAATAATGGAACAAAATCTAGTACACGCACATCCACAGGGGCCTTTGACGTACTTACAGGCCGGGCCGGAGGGCGAGAATTTTCAGAGTCAATTGTTACCACAAAGGGGGGGGCCAAAGGGTTTAAAGTCCCGGATGGATAAAAAATTGGTCCTCCAAGTGCACTCCGAGAAGGAGAGCCTGGGAGAGAGCCCCCAATTTGTGGTAAATCTTCCTGGGAAGGCAGGCTGCCTTGTTCATTTTCCTCCTCCACTGAGGTTGAAGTGGTTAAGTTCACATCCATGTCCACTTTTAAGGAAGTAGATAAGGATTCCCCATTCCTTATTTCATTCTCCCTTGTCTCTGTGCATTTTTGGAAAATGATCCTCCGTTGCTTCTTCTTTCTATACTTTCGAATTGGTTTCCTCTTACTGGCTTTGGTACTTTTTTGTTTACCATATTTTCTCTTTTCTTCATTGACCTCAGATTTGTCGGCCAGGAGGTCTTTTCCGCCATCCGGGACAAAGATAGGAAATAATTCCTGAACCGTTTTGGGGCCTGGCAAGACTTTATCCTCCTCCTCTATCTCCAGGACTATATTCTTGATACAGTTAGAGGCTGCAGTATGAGGCATCTCCTTATGAGGGACCATAGAAGACTCTTCATTTTTCCTAACTAGTTCGCTTCTAATGGCTTTGAATTTCCCCTCAGATACAGATTGTTCAGGCTTAGGGGGAAAGGCCTTACTCGCATCCGGCACTTTCTGCAGCAATAACTTTAGGATCTGGGTAACTGATTCAAGGATACAGTCCGAGCTGCCTACAAATTTCCCTAGAAGCAGCAAAATTGAAGCAAGGCGTTGTTCCAGCGCGATCATGAACTCAGAGATCGGCTTTTCTCGTGCTTCCGCAGTGCAAATATTATCCAGGAGATTGAGGTCGGGGCTCTTGGGGGAGTTTAGCAAGTCAGATATTTCATGTCTATTTAGCGACGGGGTGCTACTATACAGCATTAACCCTGATGGGGTGGCTCCCCCCTGAACTTTAAATTGCTCCAGAGATTCCACTTTAGCAGGGCTTACGTAGCGTCCCCATAGTTCCAAATCAATGGATAGTGCAGATGGGTCATCCCCCGGCCTGTCATTCATGGGTAACTGAGGGATCGATGGTATGTGCACTGGCTCACTTATAATCGTCAGTTTCCCGTCTGTAGGGTCCCGAAAGGGAGACCCTCCTACCATAGTTTGGGGGGCCCCCTGCTGGACCTGGGGAGATCGGGGCACAGAGGTAGTTGGTACGTGTACTTCCAGGGCTTTAGTATCTGGATTATGTAGAGTCGCACATTTAGGTTTTTTTATACCAGATAGATCCCAGAGTTCAGATAACTGACATTGTCCTTTCAAAGGTGGGTTGTTTACTGACTTGTTTCTTGTGCGGATGGTAGTTAATTTCCGGGCAGGTTTTTCTCCCACTACCCTTCCTGATCGTAAAGTTTTAGACATTTTCCACAGTAATAAAAAAGAAATGTAGCAATATAAAACGTATAAAAGTCTGGAATTGAGTCAGTCCCTGGCAAAGCAGGTAGGACCAGGGTGCAGTATAGCTATCACAGTACTTGCATCAAGTTACCCTTCTACTCAAGTGGGCACGAATGCAGACAAGTAATTACAATGTATACAAATGAGAAATAAGGGACCGGGCCCAGCCCGGCCTACCTCGGTCACTGAGGGCCACAGAGGGCCCGCCCTTTGCCGGGCTTCGCCCGGCGTCCCGCTCGCGTCCCGCGGAGCTGGGGCTATGCTTTAATTTATGCGCCTCCAGACGCGCTGCTCGACGATGTCACTTCCGCCCCTGGGAATGCTGGGAGTTGTAGTTCCAGCGTCCCTCCCCACTGCGGCCGCGAGGAGCTGGAAACTGCGGCGGCGGGAGGGACTCGACCAGCGGGGTTAGCGGTGTCAGCGGAGAATAGCAGGGTTCTTTGGCCACAGGTAGCTTCACAGCGAGAGGGTGCTCCAAACAGCAGAGGTATGCCCGCTCCACCGGGGCTATGCTTTAATTTATGCGCCTCCAGACGCGCTGCTCGACGATGTCACTTCCGCCCCTGGGAATGCTGGGAGTTGTAGTTCCAGCGTCCCTCCCCACTGCGGCCGCGAGGAGCTGGAAACTGCGGCGGCGGGAGGGACTCGACCAGCGGGGTTAGCGGTGTCAGCGGAGAATAGCAGGGTTCTTTGGCCACAGGTAGCTTCACAGCGAGAGGGTGCTCCAAACAGCAGAGGTATGCCCGCTCCACCGGGGCTATGCTTTAATTTATGCGCCTCCAGACGCGCTGCTCGACGATGTCACTTCCGCCCCTGGGAATGCTGGGAGTTGTAGTTCCAGCGTCCCTCCCCACTGCGGCCGCGAGGAGCTGGAAACTGCGGCGGCGGGAGGGACTCGACCAGCGGGGTTAGCGGTGTCAGCGGAGAATAGCAGGGTTCTTTGGCCACAGGTAGCTTCACAGCGAGAGGGTGCTCCAAACAGCAGAGGTATGCCCGCTCCACCGGGGCTATGCTTTAATTTATGCGCCTCCAGACGCGCTGCTCGACGATGTCACTTCCGCCCCTGGGAATGCTGGGAGTTGTAGTTCCAGCGTCCCTCCCCACTGCGGCCGCGAGGAGCTGGAAACTGCAGCGGCGGGAGGGACTCGACCAGCGGGGTTAGCGGTGTCAGCGGAGAATAGCAGGGTTCTTTGGCCACAGGTAGCTTCACAGCGAGAGGGTGCTCCAAACAGCAGAGGTATGCCCGCTCCACCGGGGCTATGCTTTAATTTATGCGCCTCCAGACGCGCTGCTCGACGATGTCACTTCCGCCCCTGGGAATGCTGGGAGTTGTAGTTCCAGCGTCCCTCCCCACTGCGGCCGCGAGGAGCTGGAAACTGCGGCGGCGGGAGGGACTCGACCAGCGGGGTTAGCGGTGTCAGCGGAGAATAGCAGGGTTCTTTGGCCACAGGTAGCTTCACAGCGAGAGGGTGCTCCAAACAGCAGAGGTATCTCCCCTCTCTATTCTACCTTGTATTTTTATAATAAAACCAAAGCAAGAAGATACATTTCGATAGTTTAGCACAGTCCTGATTGGCTGGCTGAGATCGTCCGATGGAAGTTCTTTGAGATTTTAGTACAGTTCGAGGGGTGAGGTCATAAGTCAGTCTGTTCCGGTTTGTTGTAATAGACAATTGTTTTCTGTCTTGGCCATCTTCTCACCGTGGCCTTGTTCGGGTACAAGGGGGACACAGGTCATGATGAGGCTGTAGGAGGTTTTGTCGCAGCTGCACAGTTCACTCTGCGCCTCGTGGGACAGTGGCCACTTCGTCGTGTAGCGGCAGCGGCCATCTTTGATTTAGGCCCAAATGCCAACTTAAGCGAAACAAACACAAAAAAGTAATTAATACATAGAAATAATGAATCTAATGTTAACCCCTTACTAATCCCTCTATGTGTTTGTATTTATCTAGCGTATAGCGACATTTAAAGCAATTATATTCACCTTTTCGATCCTCCTCATGGGCAACATTACAAGAACATTACAAAAGCAACATATATCATGCAGTATACTATTACCACATATACTATCGTTAATATGCGTACAGATATTAGTTATAAAAGTTTATTTAGCCATGCAAATGCAATTCCCACGTGTAATTCGGACATTAATGATGTTGGTTTAATACACATGCAAACTCATTTAATAATATTATAATTAATAGATTATATAATTAGTATTTTCATGCAGGATAGGGGAGGTGTACAAAATTTTGCACTACCATCAATCCCCCCTTTTGGTGATTTTATCACCACACCTTTAAAATTTTGTATCAATTTGTCATGAAAGCGAAATGAATTCTTTAATTTTAATTCACATCTCTGTTTCCCAATCTCTTGTCTTCTCGCTGTTTTATACATACTTTCTTTCATTTCTTCTAATTCTACCTCTTCAAATTCCCTCTCTTCTCTCTTATTCTATCTTCTTTTAATATTTTCTCTTTTTAACTTTTTCTGTATTTTCTTTCTTTTATGACATAGACATCCTAGTCTTAAAATTAATACTATAAAGATCACACATGTTAATTGAAATAGAATCCTACCTATAAAGGTACCACCTAAGTTTAATAAGAAATCTTTAATAGAAGAAAATGTATTTCCAATCTTTTCCCAAACACTCTCAACCTCCAGTGGTGCGATTTCCTCATGCAAATCAGTTATATTTTTAATGTAGACTTTCAGATCTTTACTTTCGTCAGGAATGTAAGTACAACAATGTTGACCTTTCAGAATTCCACAGACTCCACCCTCTTTTGCCAATAATATATCAAGGGCAAGTCGATTTTGCATTACCATAGCACGCATGGCAACCATTTCAGTATTTACTAATAAAAATCCTCCAGCGGTGCCTGTTGACAAGCGATCCACTACTGTTGATAGTTTTCTAATTTTGTGTGCATTCAGAGATATTCCCACTGCTGGTATCAAAGCTCCAGAAATGTCTCCTACAATTTCTGACCAAGATTCTTTCTTTCTACGTGCTAGATGACTACCTAATTTATGTACACCATCTTCTCCTCTTCCCATGTGGAATATCTTTGGGAAAACCAGACCTACATAACATGTGCCATACCAATGGTCTGGCAATCGATAATATGCCTTGTTCCCGCAGATAAAATATAACCCAGGAAAAACTGGATCATTACCTCCTTTAAATCCTCATCCACCCATGATTCGGTATGTATCATGCATTCACTGTTCCCTACAAGTAATTATCATATGCAGTTTGATTCCTTCTAATACACAACTTTCCTTTCTGAGGCCAATCTAAAGCCATAGTTGGAATAGCTTCTCCTTTCAAATGTTTTTCCATTTCAACATCCCAAACAGTCTTTTCTTCTGTTCCATTATGTACTTTCCTTTGCATTTTTAATCTCCTTTTTTCAACCATATCTAAAAACGTCTTTTCTTCTTTCTTTAGACTGCAAGTCAAATTGTTTCTAAATATAGATTCTAATGTTAGTTCTTTAGTCTCTAAGAAAAATTCACCTAACACCTTTGCAGGCTTTACTTTATTCAATTTGTTAATCGCAGCTACTTGTGAAAATGTTATCTACATCTGAAAAATAATATTCTAATTTCCCTATTTTGTAAAACAGACTAGCTATTACACTACATGTTATTCCATATGTTACTGGGAGGTGATGGTAGGTCACTCCCTCCGATACAGATACAGGTAGCTGCATACAAACATGGCAGTCCCACACATCCATTGACGTTACATATTCATACAACAGTTTCGAAAATACATTGTTAGAGAAATCATTTATAGACCTGTCTTTATGTAGATAATTTCTATCTATTTCATTTGGATATACCTTCTGAATCTTCTCTATATTAGTTTTATTTTCAGTATGTCCTTCTATTGTGTCTATAGTAATTTTAAATGAGCTCATCAAAGCTAACACACTCCATAGAAGCATTAGTAATCCTGTACAACAACACATTTTAAACCATCGTTTTCGAAATACACATTTAGCTTTTCTACTTTCTGTGTTTGCCATGTCTGCAAAATGATCAGTGTCTTTTGACTTAGCCTCTTCTACTTCACAACTAGTTTATCTAACCCAAGGCTCTAAGCACCTACTTGGTTTTATCAGTTATGTCTTTCCCTGTATTTTATTGTTTTTCCATTAGCAGCACTTTTGTCTTGTTCAGTTTGGCATTTGATCGTCTTTCACTTTCTTCTTGTAATCTTGATACAGAACTTCCTGAACATCCGTTTCTTCTCCAATATCGGATAAGATAACTCTCAGGATTTCCGATTCTTTGTCTTCCTCAACCACTTCTGGTACAGTCACCTCTGGGTTTTCTTGGCTATCCACCTCTTCTTTTATTTCAGGCAGGGCCACATACGACCATTCTGGCGACTTATACTTCTGGTTAGGTTTCCTCATTCTTTTGCCTTCCTCTATTGTAGTTACTTTCTCGGCCTTTGATTTTTCTTGACTAGATACTTCATTCACTTGTTCTGCTCTGGGTGAATCCACTCGTGTCAGACGATATCTCAGTCTCTTTATCTTGTTTGGCCAAATTTAATCTCTTGCTGACCTTTTCAATTTACTTCCTTTATCATTCTTTTCAGCTCTCCATACTCTCTTTCTCAGGACTCGACCTTCTGGTACATCTTCTTCACTATCCTCTGATTCTGTTTCAACTTGCTTTTTGATTTCAACTGTTCTTCTTTCCACCACTTCTTTTGTTTTCCCTATTTCTGTCCCTCCTCGTGTTTCTTGCACAATATCTTCCTGCTGACTAACTGTCCCTTCCTCTAACTGGATGTTGGAATTCCCTACGACTCCTCGGGGGTCTTCCGCAGAAATCTTTCCCTCACTTTCTGTATCTGGCAACTGTTCATCTACTTTTGTTATTTCAGGTGGAATTTCTCTCAGCTTTTCATCAGGAATTTTTTTTATCAATAATTTCTTTGATTGTCCCTTCACTGTTTTTCTCTTTTCCGGAGCGTATCGGTATCTGTTCAGTCTCTGAGTCTGAGCTGGTATCAGAAATCTGCAACCTCCTTCTCAAGGGAATATTCTCTGGGGCAAATGTCATGTTTGGCTCAGTCTCCCCCCTTTCAGGATTTTCTCTTATTCTTACTTCTTCACCATCCAATTCAGAACTACTTTCTGACTCTTCGTAATATTCTTGTTCCGTGTTATCCACTGGATTTGGGATTCTTAATGTGTGACTAGCATGGATCCAGTTCTTAATCCCAGCACACTTCACAGCTGTTGTTGTAGTCAAAATCACTTGTCGTGGTTTTCCCCAACGTGGGACCAAACAGTTCCTCCTTCTGTGTACTTTAATTCTCACCCAGTCTCCTGGGCTCAGATCATGAGCTTGCTTCTTTTCAAGGGTGTTGGCATCCGATCCAACCTGACGAAATACAGAATGAACTGCGTCAGCCAGCCCCTTACAGTAATCCAACACCAAGTCATCAGTTATAGGCAACAGCTTGTTGACTGGTATTAATACATGGCACATTGCTCTTCCCATGATAATTTCATGAGGACTCAAACCTGTGTTCCTCTCTGAAATTGATCTAATAGTCATGAGTACTAGAGGCAAGACATCAGGCCATTTCAAACCCGTGGCTAAACACATTTTTCCTATTCTATTTTTGATGGTACCATTTACTTGTTCCACCACACCAGAAGCGTCTGGGCGATAGGCACAATGTAGTTTCTGTTGTACATTCAATGCTTCACAAATCAGTTTTACGATCTCATTATGGAAATGCTTTCCTCTATCTGACTCAATTGTAACTGGGAACCCGAATCTAGGAATGAACTCTCTCAACAGTAACTTTGCTACTGTGATTCCATCACTCCTTCTTGTGGGGTATGCTTCTACCCATCTAGAAAACAGACAGACCATTACCAGAACATACCTCAACCTATTACAGGGCGGCATCTCAATGAAATCAATCTACATTCTGGTGAAAGGCCCTCCTTCTCAACCTATTGTTCCCAGACTTACTACTGTTTTCCTTCCAGGATTGAACTGCTGACATATAAGGCATCTTTGACAAAGACTCTCAGCTACAAGTCTAAATTTTGCATTGTACCAAGTCTTCTTAAAGGACCTAATCATCACGTCTCTCCCTATGTGTGCTTGTCCATGATACATCCGTGCCATGGCAGACACCATGCTATCAGGCATGACTGGTCTTCCATCCCGATAGACCCACACATGATCTGTTACCCTTGGTGCACATCCTGCTTTTACCCACTGTCTCATTTCCTCATCTCCTACTTCTTCCTGCAAATGCCTCACTTCCTCCCATGTACTCACAATGTTAGTAAACAATAGAGGCCAAGAATTAATTTCCCTCTCTTTTGCCCTGTTGACCGAATTTTGATTACGTGCACAATATTGAGCCATATCGTTGGCATATCTGTTTCCGACCGCGAAATAATCGGCGGTTTGCGCATGGGCAGCACACTTTACAACAGCCAATTGCTTAGGCAGCTGTATGGCCTCAAGCAATTTTCCAACCACTTCAGCATTCTTTATGGGAGTTCCACTTGAAGTCAAAAATCCTCTCTGCAGCCATATCTGTCCAAAATCATGCACAACACCAAAGCCATACTGACTATTGGTAATCACAGTTACCCTCACATTCTTTCCCAACCTGCATGCTCTAGTCAATGCTACAAGTTCAGCACCCTGGGCTGATTTTACTCCCTACAGGTAAGATGCTTCCATTACAGCTGCAACTGTGCATACTGCATATGCTGCACTCAGATTTCCTTCGTCTGTTCTCAAGCATGGCCCATCCACAAACATCACAAAGTCACTCTCAGACAATGGTACATCTTTTATATCAGGACGTGGTTTGGTACAGAAATCCAGTTCATCCAAGCAATCATGATCCACTTCGTCCCTGACTTCACCATTCTCAGCATCAGGCAATAGTGTTGAAGGATTCACATTCAGACATCTCGCAAGGCTTACATTTGTTGCACCTAATATGACTTTCTCATATTTAGTCAGCCAACTGTGTGTCATGAACTGAGTGCGGCTTCTTGTTAAAAGTATTGCCACATCATGAGGTACAAACACTCACAAAGGATATCCCATCACAGTTCCTTCACTCTGTTCCAGACTCTTACAAGTAGCAGCCACTGCTTTCAAACAACCTGGTAATGCCACAGCTACAGGGTCTAGCATAGCTGAAAAATACGCAATTGGTTTTCTCAATTTTCCATGTTTCTGTATTAATACAGAAAGTGCACATCCATTCCTCTCACTGCAATACAGTTCGAACTCCTTCTCATAGTCAGGCATTCCTAATGCTGGCGCTTCACACAAACCGTCTCTCAATTGTTTAAAGGCTGTCAATTCTTCCTTACTCAATTCAATGGGGTCTCTCACATCACTTCTCGTCAGGCGTACCAAAGGGTTTGCAATCAGGGAAAAGTAACTTATCCTTTGGCGACAATATCTAACCATTCCAAGAAACATTCTCACTTCTCTTTGCGTCATTGGGGCTCTCATTCCTTTTATTATCCTGATTCTGTCTGTCGTTATCTTTCTCAGTCCCTTTTCAATCTTATGGCCTAACTAGTGTACTTCCTTTTGACAAAATTGCAGTTTCAATAGTGACACTTTAAGTCCTCCATCTGCCAAATGATTTAGCAATGCTATGGTGTCCATCACACAAGCTTCTCGAGTTTTCGACGCCACAACCAGGTCGTCAATATATTGAACTAGCACTGAATTCTCGGTCATTTCTAGATCTTCTAAGGACTTCTTCAATATCTGATTAAATATCGAGGCGCTTTCTGTATACCCCTGTGGGATTCGGCACCAAGCCAGAATACGTTCGCCAAAACGATTCGCAAAAATGTGCTGCCTATCATGATGCAACGGGATGGAAAAGAAAGCATGGCACAAATCAATTACTGTATACCATTCTGCATCATGAGGAATCTGATACAAAATCACAGATGGACTTGGTACAATGGGACAGCATGACACAACAATCTTGTTTATCTTTCTCAGATCTTGCACTATTCTGAACTTTCCACTAGGCTTTTTCAAGCCCATTATCGGTGAATTACATGGACTACTCAATATTTCTCTCAAAATTCCTTGTTTAATCATTTTCTCAATTATAGGGGCAACTCCTTCAATTATCTCAGGTGTCAATTTATATTGAGGAACATTTGGGTAGCTTATTCCTTCCTTCACTGTTACTTTTACGGGATCCACATTTTTCATCAATCCTACATCTTCCACTGTGAAATCCGAGACCTCTGCTTTTACTGTCTGTTTCAATTCTTTTGGTAAGTCGTCAGGGATGAATACAGCATTGGCTTCAGTAATTTCAGTTTCCATATTAGCCATAGTCATCTTATAGAGTACATCTTCATCAGGGTTCTCAAAGGCAATACCATCAGGGGTACAGAATATAGTGCAATTCATTTTGCACAATAAGTCTCTTCCTAACAAATTTACGGGACTTGAATCGCACACAAAAAAACGGTGCATTTCGGAAAATTTCCCTATACTGACTCTTACTGGTTCTGTGAGATACGTTTTAATCTGTCTGTTGGATACTCCAACTACTTGGATTGTTTCATCTGAGAGAGGAAGATTCTTAACATCAGCTGACCTAACCGTTGATCGAGTAGCACCAGTATCTACTAGGAAAGTAATATTTTCATCATTTACCTTTCCGTCCACAAAAGATCCTGTCTGGTCTACTTCTAGAGCTGTGCCAAGTATGCACTCTTCTTCCTCCCCTCGGCACCGTCAATAATTTTCTTCTGACTCACTCTCATCGCGTTGTAGCCAATACTGCGAAACCGCGCTAGCGCACGGCGGCTTAGTTACCTGTTCTTCGTTGTAGAATCCTGTCTCATTACTGTATTTCTGTGAATTTACGCTCTGTGGAAAAGGCGGTTTTGGCGCCTGATTCTGTTGGGCAACAACCTGCTGCTGTCGCTGCGTTGACCACTCACCTCATTCTGCACCTGTGGATTCAATGATGCATTATCCCCATTAGTATTCGGGGGAAATTTACACTCGGATTTCCAGTGCCCTATCCTTCCGCAATTATGACATAGCCATATCTTTTTGGCTTCTTCTATATTAAATTGTCCCTTTCCTTTTCCAGTATTAAATTTAGGTTTTGGTCCTGCACTATTCGCTTGTTCAATCAACTGTGCTTCCTGTCTTTCTGCCACTTTTACTTGTGCCCACATAGCCTTTTCTTTTAATTTATGCTGCTTGGCTTCAATTTCATCACTAAAGTATTTTGCATGTCTCAGTACTTCATCTATTTTCTTGTTTTGCCAATCCACAGTATGCTGCTTAATCATCTCACTAATTTCTAGGCGTAGACCATATACAAATCTGTATACAAAATGACTCAAATCTTTTTCACTTAAATTTTCATCACCACTAAACTGCTTGAAGGCAAGGATTAGCCTTTCGTAGTATGCATGCACTGACTCCTTAGTTTCCTGATGAGTTTGGTCTATTTTAACCCAATCGGTCTCTTTGGGAGGTACTTTGTTTTTCAGAAAAGTGATTACTTGTTCATATTTTTTCATCACCTCATCTCTAGGGCATTCTTTTGTTGGCCAATCTATTACAATTTTGCACTCTGTCCATAAATCTGCTGGTACTATTATGTCAAATAGGCTATTTAAATCAATCCACAAAACTTTTGATAATTTTACAAACCTATCCACTTGCCTGTACCACTCGACTGGCTTTTCGTGTAGTCGAGGGAAATCATTTGTAAATGATAAAATATCCTGCCTTGTCCAAGGGACATGTACATATCCTCCACCTGGAATTTCTCTCATAGGGCATTCTGGTACTACCTTTTCTTTCTCTCTCATTGGGAAGGCTGCAAATATTTTTTCTGAAGCATCATCTCGTTTTCGATACCACCTGCTCCTCCATTTATCCACATCTCCCCATTTTCTTAGCAAAATAATTATGTCTTTAATCTGAATTATTCTTCCTGTGGTGTTCAAATTTTCAATATCTTTCTCAGTAAAGTCTACTCGATATGGTTTTTGCAAAGCTTATACCTTCTCGATATCCATACTCATTTAATTTCCACTTCCTCTAGTCTTTCGTGCAGATTCTTTGCTCTCCAAGTTATACTTTTGCACAAAAGATAGTAATTCTTCATCCTGATAGGTTTTTAACTTTTATGTGGGGATAGTCCCTACTATTAATTCTTCTAGAACCATCTTTAGCTTGGCCACATCTATGGACTGGGATTCTTTGTCTTTTCTCTGTAAACTCCTTAACCATTCACTTAATTCTTCTGATGTTGGACCTACTGGTTTCTCCTCATTACCTCGCTCTGGGTCTTTTGGAGTCTCCGATACAGATTCTGTATTCATTATCAGTCTTTCCACTATACTTGGGTTTACTGTCAAGTTTTTAGGCGTACTTTGTTCTATTGTACTTACTGTCGGTCTCCAAAGGTTCTCGTCTGAACTTTTCCTTGGTGTCTCAACCTGTTTATTACTGTTATAAGGGACCGTTAAACAATGCTCACTATCCTTTTGTTTGTCAAAAATAGGCATTACAGGGCCTATAGTTACGGGGACAGTCACAGCTTCCAAGTTTTTAGTCAATTCCCTGATCTTTTCAGTTAACTCTAGAGTGGTTTTTGCCAATTCTGCCGAATTTTCACTATCCACTTTACCATCCTGTTTTCTCTCTAATTCTCTGAAATAATTATTTCTCCCTATCTCTTGGGGTACTGGTTCCGTTTTAATGCTTCGCAAAGTCTCTCTCATTGGGGCACTTGTTGTTAACATGTCAGATTCTGGTTGATACGGGGTGGATTTTTATATAACATATCGTCAAGAACATCATCCTCCGATTCATTCACTCCATACCCTCCTGACTCTATATTATGTCTCTTTTCCATACATTTTCTACCACCAATTTCTTCAACATGTCTCACAAGGAACAAACCATCAGTCATATTTGCACTTCGCCATCTCCTCATTCTGTCATCATGATTCTCCTGTCAATATGATCTACCAAACATGTACCTATACCTTCCGCCACTCCTTTGTCTTTCTCTGTCATGCATCTCATCTTCCCATTCTGTCAATGCTTCAAACTGTGTCGGTCTAGGTCTCGGTTCTAGATTCATTATTCTCTCTCTCAAATTTCTCAAACAAGCTAAATTGAATAAACATTGCTCTGGAAATGCCAAAACTCCATCATCCTTTGTATACTTTGCCCAATTGTCCAACCAAATACATGTATGATACCCGTATTTCGCAACCATGAAGGATGCGGGCGTTTTCGGTGGGGGAAGCAATTGTCCTTCCCTAGTCACAATCGGTTTATCCTTTTTAAATAAACTCTTAATCTTTCCAAACCAGGACTTTTTCTTTTTTTCTGGTTGATCGTAATACATCATTTTGTCTTCCGTGTATCGCAAGATTTCTCCTACGACTATTCTGTTGTTTTAACCAATCGTAGCGCGACTCACACTAACGCACCAATCCAGAGCGTCTATGTCACTTCTGTAATTCTCCGAACCCAGCACGACTCACACTAACACACCAATCAGGAGCGTCTATGTTTCTCACTGACTAGCCAATCCCAGCACGGTCTTTCTGACGTCAGCTTTTTCGCGCTACTCCTGCTTCTGCTGACCCCTCCTTTACAAAATTTTCTTGGCAAGCTCTTTACGCTTTTTCAACTTACAAATCTGTTAGTAACGACATAAAAACGCCACCATTATCTGTTTTGCTAACTAAGAATAGTTAATTACCTTTCTTACAAGAATTCCGTATTTCCCGAGAGCAGCGCTTACCTCTGCCCTACTACGGAATAGTTACTTCCGTTGATAAAGTAGCACATCCCTCTACCTTACCCTTCTTACAAGCATTAGCTAACTGTTTCTCAAGAACTAAGACACCTGGGTGCCGATCACGATCCGGTAAAAACCGGGTACGAACCGTCGGACGGAGCATATTCTCCGTCCGACGCGTACCCGGTCTTAAAAATATACAAACATGGAATTACGATTCGCACGGAAACACCATCGTACAAAACCCCGACCGACGAAAATAAACATACAAATGTGATCCGGGAAAGCGCCGACGTGACGTCGGGACGCACGCAGCCTGCCATTCACGAACCAGGAATCCCGATTCGCACCGACGTCATCCCGCACGGTGAATATTTTCCGGCAGCCAAAAATTGCCGGGATATCAGGACGACGCGAACAAGGAGTACCTGTACGCGACGGACAGACATGGACCCGAACCTACGTGTCATCCCGGCCCTCATAGCAGTCGACCTCCTCCACAGGTTACGCCGCAGACGCCGCAGAAGGTCAGAACAACAAAGGGAGGGGGGAAAGGGGGGGGGCAAGACCAGGGGCAGGCCACAAAACCCCCACCAAAGTCACACAGTACACATGCCCTGGACATACCTGACCCCCAGGCCCTGGTCACTACGAGGGGGTGGGGGCGTGTCCAGCAAAGCCAGCGTCCGCCACAACGGAAGTGCTTGACGACGCAAACCGGCAACACAACAATACAGGTACGTCCCGTACCCACGCCTTAAGAGCGTGGGTACGAGTCGTACCACGCCCACACCTACGTCATCCCAACAATGGCGGGACGGCTGTACCCACGTGGCAAAGGCCTGGGTACGGCCCGCACAAGCATCACATAGCGTGGGGACGCATATGTACAGACCGTACCCCCACCCCCGTATGCATGGAGCGTACCCCCAACTGCAACAGTGTAAGTACGACCTGTACTCCCACCCCAACAGTGTATGTATGACCCGTACCCTCACCCGCGTATGTATGGAGCGTACCCCCACCCCAACAGTGTATGTACGACCCGTACCCTCACCCGCGTACGTATGGAGCGTACCCCCCACCCCAACAGTGTAAGGACGACTCGTACCCTCACCCCCGTATGCATGGAGCGTACCCCCCACCCCAACAGTGTCAGTCCGACTCGTACCCTCACCCGCGTACGCATGGAGCGTACCCCCACCCCAACAGTGTAAGTACGACCCGTACCCTCACCCGCGTACGTATGGAGTGTACCCCCACCCCAACAGTGTAAGTACGACCCGTACCCTCACCCGCGTATGTATGGAGCGTACCCCCACCCCAACAGTGTAAGTACGACCCGTACCCTCACCCACGTACGTATGGAGCGTACCCCCACCCCAACAGTGTAAGTACGACCCGTACCCTCACCCGCGTACGTATGGAGCGTATCCCCACCCCAACAGTGTAAGTACGACCCGTACCCTCACCCACGTACGTATGGAGCGTACCCCCACCCCAACAGTGTAAGTACGACCCGTACCCTCACCCGCGTACGTATGGAGCGTATCCCCACCCCAAAAGTGTAAGTACGACCCGTACCCTCACCCGCGGACGTATGGAGCGTACCCCCACCCCAACAGTGTAAGTACGACCCGTACCCTCACCCGCGGACTTATGGAGCGTACCCCCACCCCAACAGTGTAAGTACGACCCGTACCCTCACCCGCGGACGTATGGAGCGTACCCCCACCCCAACAGTGTAAGTACGACCCGTACCCTCACCCGCGGACGTATGGAGCATACCCCCACCCCAACAGTGTAAGTACGACCCGTACCCTCACCCGCGTACGTATGGAGCGTACCCCCACCCCAACAGTGTAAGTACGACCCGTACCCTCACCCGCGGGCGTATGGAGCGTACCCCCACCCCAACAGTGTAAGTAGGACCCGTACCCTCACCCGCGGACGTATGGAGCGTACCCCCACCCCAACAGTGTATGTACGGACCCTACCCCCACCTCGTATGCATGGAGCGAACCCACACCCGTGTATGTTCTATGCGTATATATCCTGAAATAGGAGGGGTGTGTGCCTATCACTCCCAGCAGTGCCCAGAGACAGGAGGGGTGGGTGCAGAGTCCTCCCAGCAGTGCCCAGAGACAGGAAGGGTGGGTGCAGAGTCCTCCCAGCAGTGCCCAGACACAGGAGGGGTGTGTGCAGAGTCCTCCCAGCAGTGCCCAGACGCAGGAGGGGTGGGTGTAGAGTCCTCCCAGCAGTGCCCAGACACAGGAGGGGTGGGTGCAGAGTCCTCCCAGCAGTGCCCAGAGACAGGAGGGGTGGGTGCAGAGTCCTCCCAGCAGTGCCCAGAGACAGGAGGGGTGGGTGCAGAGTCCTCCCAGCAGTGCCCAGAGACAGGAGGGGTGTGTGCCTATCACTCCCAGCAGTGCCCAGAGACAGGAGGGGTGGGTGCAGAGTCCTCCCAGCAGTGCCCAGAGACAGGAGGGGTGGGTACAGAGCCCTCCCAGCAGTGCCCAGACACAGGAGGGGTGTGTGCAGAGTCCTCCCAGCAGTGCCCAGACACAGGAGGGGTGTGTGCAGAGTCCTCCCAGCAGTGCCCAGAGACAGGAGGGGTGGGTGCAGAGTCCTCCCAGCAGTGCCCAGAGACAGGAGGGGTGTGTGCCTATCACTCCCAGCAGTGCCCAGAGACAGGAGGGGTGGGTGCAGAGTCCTCCCAGCAGTGCCCAGAGACAGGAGGGGTGGGTGCAGAGTCCTCCCAGCAGTGCCCAGACACAGGAGGGGTGTGTGCAGAGTCCTCCCAGCAGTGCCCAGACACAGGAGGGGTGTGTGCAGAGTCCTCCCAGCAGTGCCCAGAGACAGGAGGGGTGGGTGCAGAGTCCTCCCAGCAGTGCCCAGAGACAGGAGGGGTGGGTGCAGAGTCCTCCCAGCAGTGCCCAGACACAGGAGGGGTGTGTGCCTATCACTCCCAGCAGTGCCCAGAGACAGGAGGGGTGGGTGCAGAGTCCTCCCAGCAGTGCCCAGAGACAGGAGGGGTGGGTGCAGAGTCCTCCCAGCAGTGCCCAGACACAGGAGGGGTGGGTGCAGAGGCCCCCAGCAGTGCCCATGGAAAAAAAAGGGTGGAGTACCCACAGATCCAATTGCCACAATTGTCAGTCAGGTGCACAAAGACCCTGCAGTACATGTAACACATGTGTGCGAGGCTGGGAGTACACACATGCATACAGCCTAAAAGGGAACATGTCAACATGAAGTCATGTCAACAGACTACATACACAAGTACAGTGATCACCAAGGATGCCACGAATGATGCAGGTGGAGACATCGCTCTGCATGCATGGCCAAAGTTGAAGGGGTCCGTCACACACCCAGCTAATGTAGACACAGCTCAGTGCTAAATATTGGGAACACCCTGCAGGGAAGATGTCAGGGTACACAGAGGAAGGAACACACCTTGGGACAATTTCACCATGCAGTAACTGCTTACATGAACAGAGAAACCTAGCTAACACCTTGTGATGGCACACAGATACCAGGGTACCCCTATGACCAGCACACTACTACATTTCCCACACACCCAACACATGATCACCACCCAAAATCATGTAGCAGCCCCACCAACAGCAATACCACAAAAGCAGTATTGTTCTAAGGGAAAAAAAAGGCTTTATTCAGCATTTCCAAATAAAGTGTGTGTGGATAAAATTCAATATTTACAAAGCCCATAGGGCAGTCCATGAGTCCCAGCTGGATTGGGGACACAGTGGGACGCGTGTCCCCTAGCTTGCCTGCACAGTCAGACTCCTTCGTCTTCCACAGCAGGGAGGGCATCATGTGGGGGGGAAGGACCAGGCACCGCAGGGACATGAGGGCGAAGGGTAGGCGTCGTGGGTGCAGGGATGGAGGACTCCACCACAGGGGGTGGGGCAGGGCCAAAGGCGGAGGCCAGGATGTCGCTGCACACCTTAGCAAGGTCCTCCAGCGTCTCCCCTGCACCCGAAGGAACCACAGGCCCCAAGGAGGGGGGGGTCAGAGGGATGGGTCGCAGCGCCACTGGGGGAGGGTGTGGACAGGGGGGGACTCAACCACCCTGACCAGGGACTCCCTTGACCGCTTGCGGGGTGGTGTCACAGTGGGGCTCAGGGACAGAGCGACCATGAAGGAGTCCTTGCCGGATATGTGGCCAGGAGAGCTGAGGGGAGGGGATTTGGAGGGAGTGGATTTGGTGGAATGCGGACTCCCACTCTGGCTGCGTGACTTACGTTTGCCCCCCGACCCAGTGGGTGTGCCTACTTCACCCTGTGTGTGCGTGCCAGGAGGTGTGCGTATGACCTTCCCTGCTGGTGTGGTGCCTGTGTCTGTTGTGGTGGGTGCATGCTGACGTCTGGGTGTACGTGGGACAGGCATGGGAGTGGGAAGTGTGGATGGGTCAGGGGTAGGGGGTTGGACGCAGCGCTGCAGGAGACCCACTGCTGCAGTCAGTGTGGAGTCAATGGACCTCAGCAAGTTGCGTTGGTCAGCCTCCGATGAAAAAATGCCCTCCAAGTATGCCTCCATGTTGTTCAGCACTTGGCTGTGGCCATGGAGGACATTAAGCATCGCAGCCTGACCAACCTGCAACTGCCGCTGGATGTCCACAGACTCGGCATTGGCAGCAGCAGTGGAGACAGGGGCAGGGGGTGCGGTGCCTGGCAGGAAGGAGACATGTGGTGACCGGGCACGCTGGGAAGGGACACGAGCAAGTGGGAGGCGGCTGGTGGCAATGAAGAGGGTGGGGTGAGATGTTGTGCCGCTGTCAGCTGCTGGTGCAGCCTCCGCCCACTCGGAGAGATCATCCTCGGACCCGTCAGCTTCATATTCTGTCATGCCAGTGGACAGGTCCTCGGCCTCACTCTCCTCCGCCTCAGTTCCACTCAATGTGCCAGCCACGATGTCAACGCTGGCACTGGTGCTCGGTCCCTCCGCTCCGTCTGTGCTCATGTCTCCCTCCGTGTCCCCCGACGATGCTGTGGGCAAGGTGAAGAGACAGCAATTAATCACACACCTGTATACATATGTCACATGAGTCCAATCTACATAGGTTACAGTGCATAGCCTGAAAATAAAGATCCACA
Source organism: Triturus cristatus (assembly GCF_964204655.1). Classification (NCBI taxonomy): domain Eukaryota; kingdom Metazoa; phylum Chordata; class Amphibia; order Caudata; family Salamandridae; genus Triturus; species Triturus cristatus. Next base: position 1,149,152,955 of record NC_140583.1, on the reverse strand, counting down.
ACATCTACAAAACAAGGTACAGATGTAGGGCATGCAACACACAGTTGATTGACCCACCATGCCACTGAAAATCCATGGAGAGCATGACACAATAGCAAATGACATGAAATGGAGTTTGACAGAGGAGCCAGGCCCTAGGGACAATCCAGCACTGCATCTGCACCACACAGCGTTGCCGAAAATAGGGATGAGCAGGGACCATATCCATGAACTTGAGGCACATGCTGCATAGGTAATACTGAAAACATGCCCACCATGACTGGCTCACTGCACCTTGAGTGTATGTCCAGACAAACATCACACACTGGCCAGACCTAGAAAGGAGAATTCTGGTTTTGACATGTAGGCTTGGCCCGCACCAACCACCCCCTACATGAGACAATTTGTTGAGACACAGGTGGCACTTACATCTCTTAGTCTGGGTGAAATACACAGGGGCTGCATAAATGCAAGATTGGACGCCAAATACCCAAGGTGCGCCTGTCCAAATAATCATGTACAAATGGCCATCATCAGATGATTGTAACAAGACACACAGGCACTGGCCACCGTGAGTATGAACAAGGAAAATCAGGTCAGGCTGTACAGTGGACACTTGTATTACATTTTACGTCAATATACATGGTGCCAGGGGACAATGGCACAGAGCACAACCTATGCTGTAGACACTGAGAGTGTCCACGTTTTGGGATGACACACATGACACCTATGAAAATATGCCCCAGGGGACAGTAGTGGCCACACAACTCCATGGTCCTGAATGGGAATGACTGCAACACATGCCACCATCCCTGCACTATGCGTATCGCACACTCATGCACATCATGTCACAGGCCACAACATAGGATATGCGTGCTGTAAGGCATGACACTTGAGAGACTAACTCCCATGTCTGGACTCAGCATCAGTGCCAACTGACATGGAACCCACATGTACTGAACTGGACAGGGCACAGGCAAGGTCCCAAAACCTGTTACACACCACCCCCACACATGATGCTACAGGTTCCCTGTCTCTGACTTCACTTACTTGGTTGTCCCTGAGGATTGCGCTGCCTGCCTGACACTGTTTCTTGCTGCCTGCCACCTGTTGCTGTCCCGGTCTCCCGCCGCTGCACTTCCATCTCGTGCGGCCGCAGTGGGGAGACCGGCTGCCAAAAAACCACAAGACCCAGGTGCCCCAGCGGTCACGAATCACGTGACCGAGCGTTTCGCGCCAGGAGGCGCTTCAAATCACGGTGCTGCTGCGGCAGAGCGGGTTCCCTGTCTCTGACTTCACTTACTTGGTTGTCCCTGAGGATTGCGCTGCCTGCCTGACACTGTTTCTTGCTGCCTGCCACCTGTTGCTGTCCCGGTCTCCCGCCGCTGCACTTCCATCTCGTGCGGCCGCAGTGGGGAGACCGGCTGCCAAAAAACCACAAGACCCAGGTGCCCCAGCGGTCACGAATCACGTGACCGAGCGTTTCGCGCCAGGAGGCGCTTCAAATCACGGTGCTGCTCCCGCGTCGCGGGATCGCGCGCGGGTAGCGCCGGGAGAAGCCCGGGACAAGGGCGGGACCGTCTGTGGCCGTCCGGGGCCGGAGGAGGCTGGGCTGGGGCCCACTCCCTAAAATCTACTGAGGTACATCCCTGCTCAACCAGGTCCCTATTGACAAGGTATCACTGTATCATTGTTGTACCGTCTAGGAGACTGATCTGGCACCTGACTAATGGGGAAAAAAGCCATCATGAAGAAACGATCTATAGAAATGCAGAATAAAGGCAGTAAGGTCCCCCTGCCGAGCTTGACTGCGATCGATAGGATGTTGCAGAAAACGATAGGCGTTGTTGTAACCGCCATAGAGAGCACAGAGAGGCGCTTATCACTTCCCCCTAATATGCGCCTAGCTTCGCTAAACCCTTCCTCTGACGAACAGCCAATAGTCTCACCTGGATCTACATTTCTGGACTCTTATGTAGGTCTCCCAGGAGTTGAGGGTAGCCGCAACATCCCTTTTTTAAATAATCCTCCCCCCGTAACATCATTATCTGCAACAAGTGTAACTAGTGCGCAACACATACCAATCACACAGCACCAGGATACATTCGCAGAGATATACGATCCAGTAACCAATCCAGTGGTCTTGGAGGACTCAGCCCTCTCCCTATGTACGTCATTGAACAAGAGTGAGAGCCTTATAGTTTTAGATAGGTCCCCACCCTTGCCAGCAAATGGGAATATTTGCCACCATAATCAAAATGACACGAGGCCATATAGAGAGCCACCCCTAACGAGCAAAACCCCTCTGCTCAAAACAACTAATAGACGTATTGTTAATCGAGTAAGAACTGGTGGGGCTTCGAAGAGGAAAATAATAGAAGCTGTACAAAAAGGGAGGGAACCTAAACTATTTAAAACCCAAGATTCGGAAATCCCTAAGCAAAGACCTCCCATAAAAAAAAGGATACCTGTAAGGCCCAATGATAACCAAGGGCGTTCTACTAAAACTATCACTACAGGTAGTCCTACTGGAACCATAACTCCTGCTTCTAATGAGGGTGTCTATGGGTCATTGGCACACATAGAGCACATCGTTAGGTCAATGATTTTGCCAGTCCTTGAAAGGATTAAATTGGTAGACGAAAAGCTGGAGAAACTGGGACAGTTAACTCTTGATAACTTTACTTCCCTAAAGAACCTGATAAAGGTAGAAGTTAGAGGGAGAACAGAGGACCTACCTTCCTCCTATGTTGATTCGGTAAACACTATAAGTGTTGGAAGTGCTGTAAGTACAGGACTCACAGTTCAATCAACAAAGGTACTAAATTGCAAAGGGCTGAATTGTAACCAACAAAAGTTAGTAAAACGTGCTAAAACTCCAACATCTAGTGCAGGGAAGCTTACGAAGGGAAAAGCTGCTATACCACAAAGCACAGAAAAAACAACAAATAAGCACGTAGGAAGTATAAAAACTCCTTCAGTAACAATTGACTTACCACCAGATTCGTTGCCCTACACAATTGTACTTACTGGCGTCCCTGAATTGAAAAATGGGAAAGTAGAATCCTACCAAGAGCTAAAGAATAAAGTGTTATTCTGGTTGAATACTAACAGGCCGATCCCTAGACACTTAAACGGGGAGATACTGTTTGTCAGAAGGGTTGGCTGGATAGGTAGGAAGGCAAAAGACATACAAGGAGACACGATTATAGTCAACTTCAGAGATAGAAATGTAGTGGCACTAGTTTGTAACGATGAATACTACAATGACAAGGGCCCTATTAGAATAAAAAATCTTAATTATTTTTACAGTGAGAAGGCTACCCGTACATATAAATGCCGGGTAAGCACGGCATATGAAGTTACGCCGTGGGGGCCTGTCAACTTTTTCAACATACCCATAAATAATCGCTTCTCTGAGCTATATGGGTTAGATGAGACAAATTGACTTGATGTAAGTTACGATAAAGAGGATGATATTATTGCTAAATCCATTAAGGCAACTATGGATGGATGTAACACTAGGGACATAGCCAAACAGGATAACAACCTAATCCTGCAAACAGAAGTGGAGAATATCAATTCACCAATAATAAGAACTGGTGATGTTACAAATATAGACTTGGGCCAACCTGACAGTACTAGGGAAGTTGTGGTCAAGTTAATCTCTTGGAATATTGCTGGTATAAAGAAAAATCTGTCTGACCCTGCTTGGCACAATTATATCAGCAAAGCGGACCTTATCTTGTTCCAAGAAACATGGGGGGTAGAACACTCTTTTAAAGTAGGGTACAGGTCATTCCATATAGCAGCATCACACTTAAATAAAGGTAGACCGTCTGGCGGTTTGATAATCTGGGCAAGAATCACGCTGGGTATTGACTTTACACAAGTGGATTCCAATAGCCCTGATATTTTGGCTATAAAATTTAATGACGCTAAAGGACGGGCAATGTGTATTATTAATATTTACAACAGACCCCATCCGTCAAATAAGGAATCAGATACAATAGCCCAACTAGATGGTTTTATCCGCAGTTTAGACCACAAAACTATGTTGATTATAGGAGGAGACCTTAATAGGAGTTTTGAACCCATTACGGGGCTAGATGATATCCATGGCGAAGAAGACAAGGCCTATGACATCCCTAGCATTGACGCAAATTACATAACACCGTGCACAAATGGCTCATTGCAGATGTTAACATTGACTATGGAACATGGCCTACGCTCCTGTAACGGCCGACTCCCTTCTGATTGCCCAAGTAAACCGACCTTTGAAAGAGGTTGCTCTACTAGCCATCTTGACTACATACTGGTCTCCTTGAATCTATGGCCAATGCTCATAGATTTGAATGTGGATAACCGTACTGAAAGTGACCACTTTCCTCTTTCTTTGACTATCACTGGCTCATTGTTTACACTCCCTAAGGTACTGACACCTAGTGATTATATTTCCACTTATGAGCCCTTGGAGTCCAACAATTGCAGGTCTCTAAAATGGCCTGCTGTAATGGCCAATGTCGATACAATTAGAGAAATCTATGCACTCTACGTAAAATTTATGTCGCCCTTAGATAACATTAACACTGAGGAACGCTCGGTATCATTAGTACATAGGAATCTGATGCAGCAACTTAGGAAAGTCCTCTCAAAAGAGGTTAATATAGGCCAAGCCTGTCGGAATAACCGGCCTAAGGAGAGCCTTTGGTATAACAAAGCCTGCCGGCAGGCTAAACTAGAACTAATAAAGGCCATAAAAGGGAAGCAAATAAATATCTTGAGAGAAAAAAGAAAATTTTATAAAAACACTATTTTAATTGCAAAAAGATCTTGGGATGAACAAGTTTGGGTAGATTTACTTCAAGCTTGTAAATCAAAAGATCAAACGTTATTCTGGAACCTTATAGCTAAGGGCACCAAAGAAGGTGTGCAATCCAGAGATAGGTTTCTAGAAGAAAAGGTCTGGGTCAAACACTTCTCCTCATTATACTTATGTGTAGGGGAGGAGGAAGTAATGACAAACGAATACCCAGGGCAAAACACTTGTGATTCAACGCTAACATTTAGCTTGGCAGATACCATACTAGCCATTAATTTAGTTAAACAAGGCAAAGCCCCAGGACCAGACAAAATTCCTGGGGACCTCTGGAAACACGAGAATAATCTGTGGGCACCCTATATTAATCTACTTAGTAATGACATCGCAAGAGGTGCCCCAATTCCAGAAACCTGGCAGGGTGCAGAAATCGTGACCATTTTTAAGAAGGGGGATAGATCCAATCCATCAAATTACAGACCTATCAGTTTGATAGATGTCTTGCAAAAAATTTATGCGCGCCAACTCCTTAATAAATTGAATATGTGGATCGAGGATCATTTTATTTTCACCAAATACCAGGCAGGTTTCAGAGCCAAAATTAGTACAGTAGACCAGGTTTTTAGATTTTTATGTTTAATATGGAAATATATCAACATAAGGAAATCCCATCTATACGTAGCCTTCGTGGATCTTAAAGCGGCCTTCGATTTGGTTCCCAGGGGGCAGTTATGGAAAAGGCTGAGGGATATGGGCGCCCCCGGGGAGATCTGCCACCAATTGATTAGGCTACACGAAGGTAACTATGCAAGAGTAAGGTGGGGGCCAAATGGAGAGCTATCGGAGAGAATAAATATAAAGAGAGGTGTCCGACAAGGTTGTGTTTTGGCACCAACTCTTTTTTCTCTCTACGTAAATGACATCCCTGAAACCCTCTTGGGCTGCGAGCATGACTCTCCCAAGTTGTGTGGTCAAGCCGTTCCGGCCTTATTATTTGCGGATGACACGATTTTAATCTCCCAAACACCTAATGGTCTACAAAATCTTTTGAATAAATTTCGGGAATACTGCTTGGACAAAAACCTTGAAATTAATGCTTCTAAAACGAAAGTTATGGCGATTAACCCCCACAGAGGGTTTAACAAAGTTTTTAATGTAAATAAGGAAAAGATTGAACAAGTGAATAATTTTAAATATCTGGGTATCACCCTTGACACCAAAATGAACTGGAAACCCCAAATAGAAAAATCGAGGTTAACATTAATACAAAATAAAGCCCCTATAATTAGGAAGTTTAAAAGTAGCCCTATTAAAGCAATATCACCTGCAATTGAACTTTTTAAATATAAAGTTCAATCAGCCACCCTATATGGGGCAGAACTATGGGGCCATGTACCACGAGATTCTTTTTCAGTCCAAGAAAATAGTTTTTTGAGGCAACTCTTAGCGATTCCGGGCTGTACCCCTCTTGTCCCGCTATTTTGGGATTTGAATATACGTCACTTGGACGATCAAGCTCATTTACGCCCACTATTGTACTGGGTGCGCCTGTGGTCAACTGATGAGCTTGCAGACTATAGAGACGCACTGAAGGAAATAATCCAAATAAAGAATGCTACTCAGTTGGTTTGGTTAGCGTATATTGAAAACTGGTTTACAAAGCTGGGCTTACGCAATTTTTGGACAGATCCGGATTCACTAACCAATTCTTCTAAAAAATTGCTGAAGGTCACATATTGGGACTATATTAATAACTCTGTTTTATATAACCCCAAACTTGGACCACTGACCCTAAAATTTTTAAATTTTAAATGTGGAAGCAAATTCGAAAACTTTATGGATGAAATTGAACCCCCTCTGGCTAAATCACTGTATTTAAAGTATCGCTATGGTATTTTGCAACTTAGCTCTAGAACATCAAAATGGGCGCCCAATAATAATAATAATAAATCAGATCTGTGCAAATTGTGCGATATGGACGTTAAGGAGGATGAGACCCATGTTCTTTTCATATGCCCTGCATATATGCGGCCAAGGATAAAATGGATCAAACCTATTTGTTTAAACTTGGGTCTTCGTCGTATCCAGGATGGGGAAAGAATATTTAAGGGCGACTCATCACAGAGGATAGTATTTAGCCTGAGTCGTTTTTTATTTAGTGTTGCGATAATTAGGAAAAGGAATGGTCAAAAAATGTAATGGTATCATCATTAAGCCTGGTTCTTAAAAAAATTTTTAAAAAAAAAATAACCCCTTTTTTTATCCCTATTTTAAAACATTGTGTATAAATTGATATTTAAAAATTTTTTATACTGTATATTGTATTTATGTATGGATTATTTGTTCCCACCAGAAATGCTGCATTTTTGTCATAATGATTGTTTTTATTGTACGGTACTCTTTTATGGTTATTATAACCGAAATAAAGAATTGAATTGAATTGATGCTACAGGCATAGTTCACGTGGAGAAAGCGCCAGCCTACATTACCTTGTGAAGGAGTGACTACACACAGACCAGGGAACACATTGCAAGGAGGGGAAGGGAGGCAGGAGAGCACCGCTATACTGTGGGTAACTGGATCTGCACAGCACCTTTAAACCCTGGCAGTGTATCCATGCAACTGTGCACTTACAAATGCTGGTGACACACAACAAACACACATGTACCTACCCCCTTCCTGCTGCTGCTTCTCCTGTAAGCGCCTGTCCAAGTCTGGAAATACCACCGCCAGCACACACTTGTGGATGTGGGTCAGACGGCGGCGCCTGCGGTTCTTATGGGTCTCAGGTGAGTCCCCCAGCAGGACCCGTGCGATCCTCCGCGTCCAGCACCGGATATCCTGCCAGCGTTTCCTCACCTGGGCCAGGCTCCGCTTGCGACCATCCGCACTCCTCACGGCACTGACGGCGGTCAGCCATATCTGCTTCTTGGCAGAGGCGCCTACCTGTGAGGATGAACAAGTGACACTACATCAATACACCAGGCACATGTCACAGAGAGACATATTAGAACAAATTTGCTGTTTACAACAAGGCATAGTATGCATCCAACGCATTGCACCCTTTGTCATAGGGACATGATCCTCTGGGGAAGGGCAAAAGCAGTACGTGCCATTGAAAGTACACAGGTGGAATGAGGGCAACGACACAATCAATGATCCAGGCTCACACTGTGCATCACAAGCTACACCAGGATAATGTGCAGCACCTCTAAGCAGTCACATGCCACAGGCCACTGACGCTACCGCAACAGAGTACACAGACACACACAGGCACAGGACATTCACCTGCCATTGCCAAATGCTGCGACAAACCTCACTCTGCACATGTGCCACTAGACGGGGGGGGGGGCTCACAGGTGTGGGGCTGGCCCTGCACATCATACACACAGCACTGCTCCCTGCTCACATCACATGGGCAGGGTATATCCATCCCTCATGCAGCCCGGGTGCCACACTCCACATATGCACCCACCCACATGACAGGGGACTTACACACACACCGATGTCCAGGGTACGAACACATCATGTGGACACTCTCAGCACAGGTACACAGAACTAACACACATCTGTGGGTACAGTCACCTGTCACACTGGGCTGACCACATAATAAAATGAGGACTGTAGAGGCTACATTCCCAGGAGGACAAGACAGGCAGAATGTGGCATGCACCATGCAGTGATTGTCACAGTAAACACAATGCAAGTGAGGACGGCAGACATGCACCACAGCATGCACTGGCTGGGAGACATCAGGCATTCCCCCCCGGGACCCCCCTACAGTACATAGCATGTGTGCCACACCTGGACACAATGCCAGAAGTCACAGTCACAAACAAGGGACACAGTCTGTGCTAGTAGACTCTGCACTCACCTGATACCCTGGTCGGCCATACAGCAGGGGGTACTGTGGGAGGATCACATCCAGCAAAGCCAGGTTCTCCTCCAGGGTGAAAGGCTGTGACCTCTCCACAGACCTTGACATGGTTCCAGGGAATCAGTAGCAGCAGCTGGGTCGTCGAATACAAAGATGTGCAGGCAAGTGCTCCCTCATGGGACCTGGCTGCCTTATATCTGCCTTGCTGGCCTGTTTCATGCACAGGAGTACAGAGTGATTGGTCACTCACATTTGCATCCTATGTTTCCTCCAATCCCTTCAAACCTAGCACAGTCAGTGGGTTCTTATTGTGTTTTTTTCTTGAGCATGATGTCAACTCCAGAACCACATTGCAACGAAGTAGATTCATTCAAACTGACTACTGCTGTGCACCTGCAGAAAAAAATTCAAACTTTAAACTTGGTCTCCATGACAACCAGCATGCATGTAGGCCTTTATACTTGTCCCTCATGTGTCCCCTATGTAATTTGGAGTTTTACACACAGGTATGGTGCGTACCGGGGCCCTAGGGCACCACAAATGCATAGCAACGACCCGTACAGGCGTGTGTACGGTCCGTACCACTATGAGTACGCATATGCGAGAACACCCATAGTGATAGTGAGCGTACAGGCGTGTGTACGGTCCGTCTCACTATGGGTGTTCTCGCGTATGCGTACTCATAGTGATAGTGAGCGTACAGGCGTGTGTACAGTCCGTACCACTATGCGTACGCATACGCGAGAACACCCATAGTGATAGTGAGCGTACAGGCGTGTGTACGGTCCGTACCACTATGAGTACGCATACGCGAGAACACCCATAGTGAGACGGACCGTACACACGCCTGTACGCTCACTATCACTATGGGTGTTCTCGCGTATGCGTACTCATAGTGATAGTGAGCGTACAGGCGTGTGTACGGTCCGTCTCACTATGGGTGTTCTCGCGTATGCGTACTCATAGTGGTACGGACCGTACACACGCCTGTACGCTCACTATCACTATGGGTGTTCACGCGTATGCGTACTCATAGTGGTACGGACCGTACACACGCCTGTACGCTCACTATCACTATGAGTACGCATACGCGAGAACACCCATAGTGATAGTGAGCGTACAGGCGTGTGTACGGTCCGTACCACTATGAGTACGCATACGCGAGAACACCCATAGTGAGACGGACCGTACACACGCCTGTATGCTCACTATCACTATGGGTGTTCACGCGTATGTGTACCCATAGTGGTACGGACCGTACACACGCCTGTACGCTCACTTTCACTATGGGTGTTCTCGCGCATGTGTACCCATAGTGATACGGACCGTACACGCGTGCGTACGCTCACTATCACTATGGGTACACATACGGCAGCACTCCCATAGAGATAGGGAACGTACACAGGCCCTCTGAGCGAATGTACGGTGCCTTTCACACATCACAGTGGTGACAGGCAGCACACCGGAAGGAATAGGGCTGACATACTTGTCCATGGATGGACATCAAGGCATTGTCTGGGCAGTACTACATGTGTGGGGCACAGGTGTGAAAGGCTGTGATGTGGCACATTACTCCTGAGTCGAGAAGGCACCAGATGTATGATGAGATGTGTACAGATGTTATGTGTGACGGTGCAATGTGTGCCAGGCATGCCCTTAACTCCTTTGACATGTGTGCATGTGGTACTGCACACTTGGGATGAGCGTCACTGGCATGGCACAGTCAACAACAAGTGTCCCCTGATGCCCGCTACAGGGGTTACCACACCAGGCATGTCACTACCCACGGTGCACGATGTGACTATGTCATGTATGTGTGGGGTGTCCCCATTAGCTTGATGTTGGTGCTCCCTCAAATGCATCACCTGTTGCAGCAACCAACATGTGTCTGTGTGTAGATGGGCATGGCACACTGTTACGCACACCAGGCCACAAGGGGTATCGGATGTGAGGTGCGTATGTATGCATGTGACACGGAGTAGCGTCACAAGGACATGTCTGCATCCTCTCTATGAATGTGTGGTGAGTCATTACATGTACACCTTATTGGCAAGGTGTGTGGACTGTCCTAGTGTAATGTCATGTGACCTGTGGCTCTAGTGTTCCGCTACCAGTCTCTGAAATCGACAGCCTACTTCTGCTGATGTGTTGATGTATGTCACTCCTGTGTTGCGTCTGGCTGTTCACTTACACTGGGACACAGCTAATCCCATGCCATGGCATGACAATCTCCGTGTGTAGCTGGGTCTTGGTAGGAGTGTCACCTGGCAGCCATAAGTGTCCAGGGCATGTGGCACATACCTGACTCCGTATGTCGCATATGTGTATTGACAGATTAACATGTGCTTAGCACCAAAAAATTGTTGTTGTAGTGCACTCACTCTTCCTTGTCACTTCCAAATTACTGCAGAGCGCCGCCTCTTCCCCGAGCAATTCCGGACTTGGCTGACATGCGGGAGAATGACTGTATCCGGTGCTACCGCTTCCCCCAACCGTTGATTGAGGAGTTGACGGCGAGGCTGGCACCACACCTGCAACCGCTGCACAGGTATCCTACGGCACTGACACCCAAGCTGAAGGTAATGGCAGCCCTACATTTTCTTGCCACGGGTACCTTTCAAAATACCATAGCTCATGTTGGTGGCATGTCCCAGAGCATGTTCTGCCGTGTGCTGCATGATTTCTTAGAGGCCATGTTGCTTCACCTGGATGAGTTCATCCATTTCCCAACCCCTGAAATGTTGACTGGGGTCAAGCGTGGATTCTATGCCCTGGGAGGTACGCCCCATGTCATTGGGTCCATAGATGGGACACATGTGGCTTTGGTACCACCACAGGCACAGGAGGTAGCGTACAGGAATCGCAAGCACTACCACTCCATCAATGCCCTTGTGGTGTGTCTGTCCAACATGGTGATTTCACATGTCTGTGCTCGTTTTCCAGAATCAGCACACGATGCCTACATCATGAGGCGTAGCAGGGTGCCTGAGATGATGACGCAGCTGCGCAATGAACGAGCATGGGTTGTTGGTGGGTACACTCTGTCTGTCCTGTATTTTGCGTAGACTTCCAGCACGACCGCTTCTCCTGTCCTACTTATGTGCATGTGCTTTCCATGTAGGGGACGCTGGCTATCCCAACATGCCATGGCTGATCACACCTCTCCGCAACCCCATCACGCCGGCCCAGCTCCGCTACAACACCGCCCATGGCCGGACAAGGCGAGTGATAGAGAGGACATTTGGCCTCCTGAAGAGCCGATTCAGATGCCTCCACAAGACCGGCGGCGCCCTCCCATATGCCCCGGCGAAGGTCTGCAAAATCTTCATGGTCTGCTGCATGCTGCACAACATGGCAGTTGAGAAAGCTGTGCCACTCATCCTGGATCAAGATGATCAGGACCATCCACCCGTGGAGGACGAGGGGCTTGGCAATGGGGCTAGTGATGTGGAGGATGTGGTTCCGCAAGAGGACATCCGGAGTCGGCTCATACGCGACTTCTTTGCTTAGTGGTGAGTACCAGTGTCTGTGTGTGCACGCATTGGTCCCCGTGTGGCATGTGTTGCCATGTGTGTGTCCATCTGCATGTATGGCACGTGAGTCAGAGGTGTGTGTGGATGTGTCACTCGAGTGATGGTGCCAGTGATGAGTGTATTTCCCCAGTCATAATTGTGACCTAGCATGTTGTCATCCTTACATGTGTCGCGTACATGCACATGCAAGTGGCTGTGCTTTTTGTGGCTGACTTCTTGTGTGTCTCTCATCCCCAGGTACTTGCGCATGCCGTCTGCTGGTTGCATTGTTGTGGCACTGCTATTCCTCATGGACACGTCATCGTGTGCTGACTCAGCGTTACACGCACGGACAAGTTTGGAAGTCTCCTTAGGGTAAGGGATGCATCAGGGGTGTATTGGGTGTGGCAGTTGTTTATGATGTGTGCACACTGCCCCTGTCGATGTTTGGTTCCTCTGCAGACATGTCGCATCACCATGGGACACATGACATGCAGCTGGGTACACCTGAATAGATGGTCAGACTTGTTGACAGTCATCAGTGATGGGATTGTGGATTGTGATGATGGCATCAATGTGTGTTACACTGCCCTTGGACACATACGGTTTGCATTGGCTTGACATGGTGTGGGACTTCCACATCAGAGGATCAATGGTGTATGGCAGCCTCTCCGTGAGCAGCAGGGGGTGTTTAGCTGTTAGCCAACACTTGTGTGCCAGTTCCATGGCTATCACGCATTTGTGCTGCAGAAGGGGGGTTCCAGTGTTGGACCCACATGTTACTCCACATGACCTGTTCATGTGTACTCCGAGTTGCCTCTGCATTCCCAAATACATGCATAATAAAGGTGTCCCTATGGCTCCAAGGTGCCTCTTCTCAGTCAATGCTGGTGTGTTGCCACGGTGCATCCGGCATGTCTGGCATGGTTTTCCGTGATAGTGGCTATGTGTCTATGTGTAGAGTAGCAAGATGCAAGCTGTTTGTGTGGGATTAGACTGTGTATTGTGCATGATGTCCATGACTGTGTGTGTATTGTGACATGTGCCATCCCCATGCATCCAACGTTGGCCAGGCCACCATTCTCTGCATCCACCTGACTCAAGCTTGCAGGACATGGTTCTGCAACCTGTCCACACATACCTGGGTGCCCCACAGGACACTCCACATGATCCCTGACCTCTGCGCATGGCTGTCGCTGTACTCAAAATGTCTGTCGGCACGGTTGTGCGGCCACCCCCTCAGCTGGTTGGGCCCATCACGGGTGTGTATGGTGCTCCATGTCGGTCTTGACTAATACAATGTGACCCATGTGTGTCCTGTGCCAGACTCAGGCCCCAGGGTGTGGATGGTTGAAGTCAAATGAGAACTCAGGCATGGTTAGACTTTACAAGACACATGTAGGTAATAATGCAAAATGTAGGCATCTTCTCTTTATGGTGTAACTTTTTATTTTGGTTGGGGTACGTGGGGGGGGGGGTATGACATGAGGGGCTTTCCGGGTGTGTGGAATCCAAAGTTCACTAGGGGAGTTGGTGTCCTTGCCATTGGAAATCCTCAGAGTCCATGCCACAGTCTTTGTCAACATTGGTCAGACAGTGACCAGCAAGTCCATGTGGCAGAGAATGTCTTTTGCTGCTGTGCTGCTGTTGGTCCAGTGGGCCAGGTGCCAGGCCAGGGGTCCTGGGAGATGGTGCTGTTGCGCTGACCCTCACGGTCTTTTCCGTGGACGACCCGCCCTCCTGCGGGGACCCTCAGAAGCAGGCCGTGACGATGTTTGGGATGCTCCGTCGGATGTCTCCTCCTCCTCCTCCTGATCCCTCCCTGTGGGTGGTGATGTTCTACGCCTGATGGCACAGGGAGGGTTGCCCATGTTGTCGGCTATCCGACGAAGTGTACTGTGAATTCCCCTGAACACCGTCACAAGCTCAGCCTGTCTGTCCTCCATCCGCCCTTGGTGTTGCAGTAGACAGGCATGTTGCTCCGCATGTTGCTGGGCCTGCTGGGTCTTGATCTCCTCGAGGATGGACACAACCTGGGCCATGCCCGTGGTGTCATGCCGGTATGTGTCCAGGATGTTTCTGACATGGGCATATACCGGTTCCGCAGCCAACTGGTCAGGCTCACGCCTCCGCCGTCCTCCACTCCCACCACCCCTGCCCACTTGCACCTGGCCTGCCCTTGTGGGCACATCGGGTCTCCGGGACCCCTGAGGGGTGGCATTAGCGTTGTCGCCTGCCTCCTCCTGGGTGCCCGGTACACCGTGTCCCTCCTGGTGAGCCTGGCTGCATTGTGGTGGTGGGGCAGGGATCCTGGGTGTCTCCTGGGATGTGGCAGGAGTGGGGGTGGTGGTTGGCCCAGTTGTGCCTGACGCAGGTGCTGCAGGTGGTTGGACACCAGAGGGGCCAGGTTGGTCGGGGTCGGGTTCGTCCACAGAGTGGTGAGAGTCGTCGCTGCCGGTGGGTCCGTCATCCCGCAGAGCCGGGTCCTGTGAGTCTTCCCCCCCAGTGTTGGGGGGTGATCCACGACGTTGACCTGTGTGTGAGAGAGACAATGTTAATTTTGTTCCATGCAACATCCATGTTTCATTCGTTTCTAAGTTGGCACATTTCCTCTGGGAATTTGGATATGTCTTGCATTCCACTCACAGTGCACTTGTGCATGGGTATGTCCCTTGGCCACAGCTTTTGCGACTTTACCTATGTGTGGCACAGTCTTACTTGCTGCGTCAATTGTGACTGCAGTCAGCAGTGGAGTGAGCAGGTGTAGCGAGCCATGCATTGGCGCCTTCCGTTTTGCACTGTACGTGGGCACATGGAGTTGTTCCACACACTTATATAATGCAGGTAGGTGGCCCAGTGTTTTGCCATGGAGAAGAGAGGGGGATTCAGGCACTGGCCACCCTTGTCTACATGCACGCAGTCCACCTGCTAACGAGCAGACATTCCCACACCCCACAAGGCTGAATTGGTCTCCCTGTGTGTCCCTTTCTCACTCCCTCTCTGTCCCCCTCTCCCTCCCTCCCTGTGTCAGCCTCCTCTCTCTGTCCGTCTCCCTGTGTCTCCCTCCCTCTCTCTCCCCCTCTCCCTCCCTCTGTGTGTCACCCTCTGTCACCTCAGCCCAGCTTCCTAGGCACACACTTTTAGCAGATCTATGAATGGCCCTTGGCTTGTTGATGTGAGTTTGTTTCTGATCTCCAGGCACCCATTGGGTGTAGTGTCTGTGTCTGCGCTGCTGCTGTGGTGGTGTGTGCTGCCACTCTTTCACAGTGTTGGCTGTTCATTAGCTGCTGTCATGTGCAAAAAACGTGCCGTCCCCCCATGTGTTAATGCAAGGCGTCCGCCATTTGCTGGCAAGTCTTTCCTGTGTGGGGACACACTGTTTGTCTGGCTGTGACCTAGGCCATATAGGCAGGGGGCATTGTTGTCTGCTTCTGAGTTGCACTATGTGATTTTTGGGGCCCACACTCCCGCCATCCGGGTTACCGTGTCTTGTGTTGGTGTTATCTGTGGCCTGTGACTTTGCATTGTCCAGCTGGGTGCATGGGGCATGGTGGCGCCAGTGGCATGTGCGTGTTCATGGAGTGTGGTTGAGTCATGCGATAGCTTGGGGTGGTTGCGTGCCTGTTTGTGAGTTTGGTTGTGGATGACGTTCCCCCCATGTGAGGTGAGTTGTTTGTATACTCACCTGGGTCTCGGAGTCCTTCTAATCCGTCCACTGACACCACCGGCAGTATGGCCATCACCCTCTCCTCCCAGGGATGGTAGTGTACGGGTCTGCGGGACGGCCCTCCTCCAGTGACGTTGGCCTGGTTGTGGTCGTCGGTCATTTTGGCTCGGACCCTCCTCCGCAGATCGTACCACCTGGCTTGGCCTTCATGCCTGGTCCTTCTGGTGGCCGCAACAGCATTCACAGCATCAACAATCCTCTGCCACATGGCTGTTTTTTCGGTCATGCAGGTCTGTCTGACCAATGTTCCAAAGAGGTATGGCTCGACTCTGAGGATTTCGTCGACAAGGACCTCCAACTCTCGGCTAGTGAACTTTGGATTCTTGTTAGTGGGCATGGTGAGGGGTGTGGGTGTGGATGGTGGGGGGGTGTGTGTGGATGGTTGTGGGTGTGTGTGTGTGTGGTTGTGCAGGTGTGTGTGTGAATGTGATGAGGGGGTGTTTGTGAAGGTGTGTGTGTGAAGGTGTGCAAGTGTAAGGTGTAGTGAAGGTTCAAGTATGGTGCTGTAGGTTGTCTGTGGGGTCTGGCAGCAGTGAGTCTGTTACAAAGGCTCATGGTTTGTGTGTGTGGGCCCTTTTTATTGGTCCATTGGTGGGTGTGGCTGTGTTTGAAGTTTGGGTGGGTGTGTTATAAGGAGTGGTTGTGTTTTGGGCCTCTGTTTTGGATTTTGGCAGTTGCAGGTCAGTGAATGTGTTGTTTTTGTGCTTGTTGGACATGTTTTGTGGCTTTGTGTCATTCGAATGGTGTATCCTTGTGTTGTTTTGCTTTGTCCTGGTTGTGTACATGCGTTTTTAGCATGTGTACGGTGTGTACTTCGGGAATTTTGTTGTACAGTGCTGTCCTTGTGTCTGGCTTGGTACGACTCGTACATGCGCGATGTTGTGTGAAGGTGCTGGTGTTGGGGCTTGGGGTGCGCTCCGTACTTACAATGTTGTGGTGGGGGTACGCTCCATGCATACGCGGGTGGGGGTACGTGTCGTACATACACGGTTGGGGTGGGGGTACGCTCCATGCATACGCGGGTGAGGGTACGGGTCGTACATACACGGTTGGGGTGGGGGTACGCTCCATGCATACGCGGCTGAGGGTACGGGTCGTACATACACTGTTGGGGTAGGGGTACGCTCCATACGTACGCGGGTGAGGGTACGAGTCGTACATACACGGTTGTGGTGGGGGTACGCTCCATGCATACACGGGTGGGGGTACGTATCGCACATACACTGTTGGGGTGGGGGTACGCTCCATACGTACGCGGGTGAGTGTACGAGTCGTACATACACGGTTGTGGTGGGGGTACGCTCCATGCATACGCGGGTGGGGGTACGTGTCGTACTTACACTGTTGGGGTGGGGGTACGCTACATGCATACGCGGGTGGGGGTACGTGTCGTACATACACTGTTGGCGTGGGGGTATGCTCCATACGTACGCGGGTGAGGGTACGAGTCGTACATACACGGTTGTGGTGGGGGGTACGCTCCATGCATACGCGGGTGGGGGTACGTGTCGTACATACACTGTTGGGGTGGGGGTACGCTCCATATGTACGCAGGTGAGGGTACGAGTCGTACATACACGGTTGTGGTGGGGGTACGCTCCATGCATACGCGGGTGGGTGTACGTGTCGTACTTACACTGTTGGGGTGGGGGTACGCTCCATGCATACACGGGTGGGGGTATGTGTCGTGCATACACGGTTGGGGTGGGGGTACGCTCCATGCATACGCGGGTGAGGGTACGTGTCGTACTTACACTGTTGGGGTGGGGGTAGGCTACATGCATACGCGGGTGGGGGTACGTGTCGTACATACACGGTTGGGGTGGGGGTACGCTCCATGCATACGCGGGTGGGGGTACGTGTCGTACATACACGGTTGGGGTGGGGGTACGCTCCATGCATACGCGGGTGGGGGTACATGTCGTACATACACGGTTGGGGTGGGGGTAGGCTCCATGAATACGCGGGTGAGGGTACGGGTCGTACATACACAGTTGGGGTGGGGGTACGCTCCATACATTCACGGGTGGGGGTACGTCTCGTACATACACGGGTGTACATACATGGGTGGGGATTCGACTCGTACATAGGTGGGCTGGGGGGTGTTGGGCGCGTATGCGGGCACATGTCTCCATGGTCGCTATGGGAGTTCGGTGCGGACGGTGTTTTTTCCATACGGTTGTAACATCGGACACACGGGATGGATCGTAATTCCGCGGTCGGACTTTACTTTTCACATTTGTACGGTAAATCCTCCGGGGACGTGTCGGACACATTTTCCGACCCGAGGACGTGTGGGGAATGATTCCCAATGCGATTCGTATGGACGTTTTTCCATGCGAATCGTGATTGCCAGTTTGTACGGCACTTGTACGATTCGTACGGTAAAAAGACCGGATACGAGTCGTACGGGGATTTTTTTTACCGGATCGTGATCGGCACCCTGGTTGGAGATGCTTTGCTCCTAAGAAATAAAACCAGAGTTTCGCAATTAACCTGAATGCTATTTCATCCACGCACTTTCATACAGAAAATGTAGTTCATTCACACAGAATTCTGTCTTTCCCGAGAGCAGCGAACAGTCTGCCCTACTACAGAATTATGACATTCGTTGACAAAGTAGCACTTCCCTCTACTTTATCCTTCTAGCAAGCTTAGAGAACACCAATTACCTTTCCAGTGATAAGCGTAATCAGAGTACCTTTTGGACTCCTGGTACCTAAGACCAAAATTTCAAAGGTGACCTTCGCTACCATATATTTCTCTCATACAAGAAATATCCCTAATGGCAACACACGACGATGTTACCGAATCGAACCCAGACAATGCGTCATGCAACTCCAATCGTCACACGTTTCCCTGTGTACCTACAGGGTAACAACAATTCCGTCTTTCCCGAGAGCAGCGCTTACCTCTGCTCTACTACGGAACCGTTACAACTTCCGACTTCCTACATCCCAGAAGTCGTCAAACAACGTAGAACTCGATGCGACTCAACATAGAGTGTTAATACATAAACCAATACTAATCAATAATCAATAAGCAATTTACAAGCAATAATCACCAAACCAAAACAATAACAACCATAACTCTGCTACCAGAAAAACTGATGCAGCGCAGAAACCCTGGTAATGGCGATAGCAAAACCCCGTGCCGATATCCTCGCTGCGTCATAGACCCGGCATCACACTAACTCATTCACACACGCAGTCATTGGTGGGGCCCATAACACCAACACTCACACTATTCTTCCACTGGTCTGCACGCAGAGGAGGGGTTTGAGCGGTTCAAGCGCTGGACATGTAGGGGGAATACCTTCTAACTTATAGGGAGAAAAAGTTATTCTACAAATCTGTACATCAAATACCCTTTCACCTACAGATCTCAATCCTAAACATCAAGGCACTTCTTCCACATGGTCAATGGACCATTTAGTTAGATTGGTTGATGGTGATTTAGAACAGCTAAAACACATTTCAAGATTTTGATCTTACCTTTCTTAATAAAACACAAACTCGTTTCTTGTTAATCAATATCTGTTTATCTAAATTCTCCTGCCGGGTTAGATTTGCATTTGGAAAGTTATATCAAATTTCATGTAAGTCGCGGAACATCATATTTATCTAATCTGGCTATCTGAACTACTCTAAGTCATTAGCTCTGCATAATCAAATCTGCCGTCAGTCGTCCGTAAGAAGACCAAAGTTCAAAGTTCTTTGCTCAGCACGCTACAGTCCCAAAGATCGGCAAGGACCAGAGACGTGCAAGCATCTATCAGTGCCCGTAGAATTTGGGAAAGTTCACAGTCATCAAATAATCGGGCAGCATCCAGTCCCTCTAAAACACAGCAGTCATCCTAAATAGCATCGATAAGTAGCGTCGTCGTAGCATCTCCCCTCTCTATTCTACCTTGTATTTTTATAATAAAACCAAAGCAAGAAGATACATTTTGATAGTTCAGCACAGTCCTGATTGGCTGGTTGAGATCGTCCGATAGAAGCTCTGTGAGATTTTAGTACAGTTCGAGGGGTGAGGTCATAAGTTCCAGTAAAGTCAGTCTGTTCCGGTTTGTTGTAATAGACAATTGTTTTCTGTTTTGGCCGTCTTCCCACCGTGGCCTTGTTCGGGTACAAGGGGGACTCAGGTCATGATGAGGCTGTAGGAGGTTTTGTCGCAGCTGCGCAGTTCACTCCATGCCTCGTGGGACAGTGGCCACTTCGTCGTGTAGCATCAGCAGCCATCTTTGATTTAGGCCCAAATGCCAACTTAAGCGAAACAAACACAAAAAAGTAATTAATACATAGAAATAATGAATCTAATGTTAACCCCTTACTAATCCCTCTATGTGTTTGTATTTATCTAGCGTATAGCGACATTTGAAGCAATTATATTCACCTTTTCATTCCTCCTCATGGGCAACATTACAAGAACATTACAAAAGCAACATTTATCATGCAGTATTCTATTACCACATATACTATAGTTAATATGCATACAGATATTAGTTATAAAAGTTTATTTAGCCATGCAAATGCAATTCCCACGTGTAATTTGGACATTAATAATGTTGGTTTAATACGCATGCAAACTCATTTAATAATATTATAATTATATCATTAGAGTTTTCATGCAGGATAGAGGGGTATACAAAATGTTGCACTACCCGCTCCATCACCTCTATGACTGAGAAAGACCAAGACCAAGATTTTGCGTGCTGCGACGGTGTTTCACTTATCCGATTGTGACAGATCTCCCTTCTAGCTAGCAACAATGCATAAAACAACAAATTCCTTGGTGCTCCTATCACACCCTCCTTAACATTATTGCTGGGTGTTGGTGTAAATGTGGGTGTATACTGAAGGTTAGTGAGTGAGGTTGCAAAGTTTAACATTCAACAATGATTTCCGAGTCATGGAGCAAACCTTACATACATGCACTAGAATTACTGAATGGTGGTGCAATTCCGAACACTAATCACAGGGAAATATATGATGGTGCAAATCTGGCAATGCAGCTAAGACTTCTTATGTGTAAGTGTGGGGTGTCACTCAAGGCTTCTGAATTCAAATCTGACCATGCATTTAAGATTTATGATTGATGGTGAATATGTAAGCATGTACGAGAATTACTGAGTGATGGCCAGATCTGAACTTGCAAAACGGTGCTAATTTTTTGATCCCTAATTCTCATACATTTCCTAATGCCTGAAGTAACATACTGTTGGCAAATCTTGGAGGTTTTAATGTTATCACAACAGCTTTCTGGGGTGTAAGCATCCATGCAGTAAACCACTCATCTATGTGTCAATCATGTTCTCACTTACCTAGCATTTATCTTTGTAGTCAACTACTCAGACATCCATTCATGCACCGATGCATTCATCCAACCATTGACTCATCCTCACCTTCATACATCCATACAAACACACGCAAACTCGCCCGTCAATGAAGAATTACTTTCCTTTGTAATATACTCATACCTGTTGGTTTTACTTTCAAAATTGTTTACATTGTTCATAGAATTTCCCTTGACCAATTATGGATAATGTAGCTCCATAAAGATTATGGATGGTGGCACATACTTGTTATAGGGAGAACAATTTGTGTTTACCCATGAACAGGCAGACTTTTCTAATAAAATGGTTTCTTGCATTTGGTGAAGCGAGCCAGCATTCGCTCGAGAAAGTCCATATCAGAACGCTTGTAGTAGATAAAAAGTAATTTTGCTGCACCTCAACTGCCTAGGTATCTATTTGCTGGGGCATATAGTACAATGGATAAAGTACACACAAATATATAGTGCAAGGTAATTCAAAGTTAGCATTAGTGCTGAGGCCATGAAGAAGTATGATACCACAGGCTAAGTACCTTTATGGGATCCCTTTATATCTGCAGTGGCCTTTACTGTACAGATCATGGTATTTTATTCTATATAATAAAATTGTGTTTTGAACCCCCCCCACGAAGGTCTTGGTTTTGCCCTGGTTAGACAGGAGAATGTGTAAGAGTCCTCTGTTTTCTGTTTTCTTTTTGCATGTTTAACTTGTTCTGATATCAAAAGCATGACAACACAATTCGAATAAAAATAAATTGGATGCACAGTTCATGCCTTGACATGGACACTGCTCAAACATTGTATTGGTTTGGCTATTAGAACTGTCATAGGTGGTGTGGGGGCAGCTGATGGGAAATCCGACTCCTACCCTCTGACTCCGACCCTTCTTTCCTCTGTCTCAAGTGGGTGGACGTCAAAGCTCCACAAGCTTGGAATGGCCACAGATCTACCCAGCCCTATCAGCGTTTGAAAACAGGAGTTTTGTGGCAAAAATTAGAAGACGGACTGGAGGTTACAAGCATCCATGGCCTTAACCCCTTCCAAGTGATGAGTTCACCCCCTACTTTTCAGCCTTGTCATACAGCGTCTCTTCCCACCATGAATCATTCCAGGGACAACTGATTATGGTGCATCAAAGGCCGCAGTTTATTTTCAGAACATGGATTATACATCTCGCAACTGACTGGTTGGTCATTTCTAACCCATGCACCTTTTACATTAAATTCATGTAGCACATTGCCCTCCCCAATGGTTGTCTCCGTTCCTGGCTGACAGCACTACCCTGCGTGAGGGCCCCCCTTTTGCAGGTGTATCAGTGTTCTATGGGGTCTAGGCTTCCCTTGCTACTGACACTGTGGGTTGCTGTCAGGTCCGGCCAGGATGCTAGTGCTGCCCTTGCTGGCCACTCGCCTGCTCCCCCGTACCCCTGCCGTGTGGCATCCCAAGGAAATTGTGTGAGCAGCTCTTCTACCAGGTGCACAGACAGACAAAATATAGAGTTTTAAATATCGACATACACAAATATCGAGTTGGAAATATCGTGATACAGAACTATCGATAGCAAAAATATCGTGGACAAGAATATCGACTTTCAGGTAAGAAATATCGTTTTTGAAAATATCGAAGTTAGTAATATCATTTTTAAAAATGCAGTTGTTTAAAATATCGATTTTTAAATTAGTGGTAGTATTTTAGTATGTATTTTAAAAGTATGTGATCTATTTTTCTGTATAAGTATTGCTTTTGTTTTTTAATACATGTCTTACATTTTTAGTAGTCATTAATTTTATGTTAATTAAATGTTGCGTTTTTTAGATATGTAGCGGGTTGTGGGTTTATAGGGGAATAGGGTGAGAAGTAATTTATTTATAATGAATTAATTAATATTTTTTTTATTTATTAGTATTTATTTAATTTAGATTTTATAGTGTTAATCGTGGGAATTACTTCCCTAAATTATATCGTAGGACGTGATAAAGTATACCCCAACTATAGTTCTACAGTATTTGATGAAAATGCTTGACATTGTGACTTTGGAATCAGCCTTCTGGAGCCTCCCATCAATCCCGTGCAGCACATTAGTCATTGTTCTCTTTCATAAGATATTCACTAGGAGTTGCATCGTACCTGCAGGTGGTAATACCTCACCTTGTAAATAATGGTATTGTATATTGTAGTATTTATTAAATACAATATTCATTTCCCATCCTCATGCCTATAGGTAAGAACAGAGGATAATGTGCTGGGTCTACATGTTTTCTCCTAGCCCGAGCCGATGCACTCATAATTTAGCAGCATTTCCTGTACAAACCCGGCACACTTAGAACACGAAAAAGTATGTTATGTTCCCACTACGTGGAATTCAAAATTTGCAAACATATGTGACAAGAATTTTCAATTCTATTAAGGACACGGAGGCGAGGATTATGCTTCTCATTTCTTTACTAGGAAATGCTCAGCAGCCAATCAGGTTACAGTAAAAGAAAAATAACACTACAATACCCATGAACACACTGGGTATCACCTGACAACCATAGAAAATCCCCTATAAAATGACCATAAGAGAATACTACATCCTCTTTCTTTGCAAATAGAACAGTTAATGTAAGAAACACAGTCCAACATTGTGAAGAAAACTTGGAAACAAAACAGCTCGATCACTGAAACAGCAGATCAACGGGCTGGAACAGAAGACTTGATGCTTGGATCGGGAGAAGAAACAGGAACCTGCAGGTAACCATAAGACAATCCATGGAGAACGAACAACGCGCCTCACTTCGGATCAGAACCTGAAAAGAAATATAGAGTCATAATACACCATTCCCTCATGACAGATATAACAGTAACAGGGAGGGAAAAAACAAGGAATATATCCATAATACATAATATATATATATGCAATAAAAGCAGATAATGCAAACAACCATATGATATACAGAAAAAAATGGGTGGGATAATCCTCGCCTCTGTGTCTTTAATAGAATTGAAAATTCTTGTCACGTATGTTCGCAAATTTTGAATTCTATGGCAGGACCAGAGGCTCCGATTATGCTTGTTCAAAGCTGAGCCACCACAACAGATGCAATATCTACAATAGGTTTATAATAAAAAGTCTTAAACATAGAATCAGTCGACCAATCAGCTGTCTTCATAATATCCATTAAACTCACTCCCATTGAAAAAGCTTTGGAAGCCATAGCTCCACGCGCTGAATACCCACCAAATTTGGTGACATCAATACCTGCCTCACTCATGAGCCATCTCACCCATCTTGCTAAAGAAGCTGGAGTCACAGGGCGAAAAGGTTTTTGTAGAGCAATCAACAATTGACCATGTATATCTTGTCGAAATGGAGCAGTACTTACCTCATAATCCTTAATATATTGTACTACACAAAGTTTGGGATTATTGGGAAAACTCAGGTAAGTAACCGTGGCAGTATTACACTTAGTGCGTCGGGATATTGCAAAAGTGACCACTTCAGGTGAAAATCTACGACCTGCAAGATCCAGAGCACGAATATCAGAAACGCGTTTACAAGAAACCAGGCATAATAACATTGTCAATTCTGCCGAAAGCTGTTTAGGGATAGAGAATCATTGGAAGGCCAAGCCTCTAAGAATCGCAAAACAGTAGAAACATCCCATAAATCAACATACTTCGGACAAGGTGGTTTTACCAACTTGATTGTTATATGGCCTGCAGAAATGGCATATCAAAAATTATTAACCGTTCTATAAGCGAGACCGGAAGAAGCAATTGATGCCAGAAAATTCACAATCAAAGAGATATCTGCTGAAGCGGGATCCACCTCCCGTTGATCGCACCAACTACACCATCGTTTCCAAGCTGCGGCATAACGTTTGTGAGTGTTGGGAGACCAAGCTTCGCTGATAAATCTGGTAGCGTCTCGGGAAAGGCCTGTGATATGCCAGCGATCCCCGAAACTCACCATGTAACCAGAAGGAGGTGACCTGACTCTATCAGTGGATGCGGGTTGTTGAGAGGGTCCAGAAGCAGATTCCCTGCTGGGGAAGACGGAGCGGCACTGCACAAATCATCTCCAGAAGAACTGGGAACCAAGCCTGAGCCCTCCACAGAGGAGTGATCAGAATCAATTCCGACTGGTACTGCTTTGCGTGTGACAAGACCCTGAGGATCATTACAAACGGGGGAAAGGCATAACACAGATGAGACGGCCAGACCTGCAGAAATGCATCCGTGGCCGGAGCTTCCGGAGCCAGACGCCATCTGAAAAACATTGTAAGTTGGGTGTTAAGGTGAGAGGCAAACAGATCGATATGGCACTGACCCCATAACCAAGATAAGAACCTGAATACCCGAGGATGAAGCCTCCAATCAGATTGTTGCGCCCCGGAAGATACTCTGCAATCACTGAGATGTTTCTCTGAAGACAAAAGTGCCAAAAATCTTTGGCGATTTCTGCCAGAATCTTGGACCTCGTCCCCCCTCATTTGTTGACATACCGGACCGCTGACACATTGTCCATGCGGAGGAGTATGCAACAGTTCGTCATGCGTGGAGACAGACAATGAATCGCAAAAGACCCTGCCAGAAGCTCCAGACAATTTATATGGAGAGACAATTCCTCCTGAGACCAACGGCCTCCCGTGGATATCTGACCGCAACGGGCTCCCCATCCCCACTGACTGGCGTTGGATTCTATCACCACTTCCGGGGACACTCCGAACAGGGCTAGACCATTCCAAGACTCAATGTGTTCTAACCACCACAACATCTCCCACCTCGTCTCCTCCGAAAGAAGAATCTGATCTGAATACCTGAGGCCTTTCTGGAGATGGCAGATTTTGAGTCGCTGAAGTGCTCGGTAATGGAGAGGACCCGGGAAGATGGCTTAGATCGAGGAAGCTAACAAACTGACTACCCGAGCTACAGACCTCAATGATACAATCTGTTTGTGTAAAATCAATCTCAACTCCCTCTTGATAGATCTGATCTTCTGATTGGGCAAGAGGAGTTGGCAAGAGAGGGAATTGATGAGAAAACCCAGGAATTCCATCGATTGAGAGGGAATGAAAAGTGACTTCTGAGGATTCTCCAGAAATCCGAGTGACTGTAAAAGATCTATTGACCACTCCAAATGAGTCATTAACAGCCGAGGACAATGAGCCATGATGAGAATGTCGTCCAGATAAATTACCAGACGAACACCCCGGGCTTGCAGAGATTCCACGACAGGCCTCAGGAGTTTCGTGAAGCACCAAGGTACTGACGAGAGGCCGAAAGGGAGAACCTTGTACTCGAACAAGGCTCCCTGCCATTGGAACTGCAGAAACTGACGATGAGGACCGTAAATGGGAATCAACAAATACGCATCCTTCAGATTGAGACGTACCATCCAGTCCCCTTCCTGAAGAAGGTCCCTTAGCTGATGGATGCCCTCCATCTTGAAGTGGCAGTACACAACCCAGCCGTTGATGTCCTTGAGGTTGAGAACCAGTCTGGAACCGCCCCCTTTTTTCTGGACCAGAAAGATGTTGCTAGAGAAACTCTGAGGATGACGAGAGGTCTGAACTATGGCCCCTTTTTGTAGAAGAGAATCTATTTCCGCGGAAATGTCCGCCTGATCGTGAAGGGAAAAAACTAGGGACGAAGGAGGATGGGGTTGAATTGGACAACTGAAGAACTCTATCTTGTAACCTTTGACAGTCTCCAACACCCATGCATCGCTCGAGATCAGTTGCCAACTTGGAAGAAAAAACTGAACTCTACCCCCCAACAAGACCTCTGAAGCCGAGAGCAGGCTCACCTGAAGTTGAGGAATCGTGATGTCCTCCTTGATTTCCACCATAGCGTCCCCTCTTGAATTGGTGTTGTCCCTTGCGGGAGGGATAGAAGGAAGATTTGTTGTTGTAGCCGGAGTCCTGACTTCCTCCACGATGGGACTGATAGCCACGCTGGGTGTTTTGGTTAAACTCACGGCCGAACGGTCGTCCCCTATATCGTCCGGCCCATCCAAAAACCGGGCGAAAAGCCCATCTAAGGGAGGACTGAGCCTTGTCAAGTCCACTAAAATTGGCAACAAATTTAGTCAACTCTTTAAGAAAAGGTTGACCAATCAACAATCCCTGAGCCAAAGGGCCAGACTCAGAAGTGGACAATTCTGCTAATTTTGGGTCCAACTTCAATAGAATAGAGCGTCTACGCTCACATGACATGGCACAATTGGCGTTTCCCAATTGACAAATGGCCCTCTGAGACCATCCAATTAACTCATCCGGGTCAATGGTGATGGAAGACTCTTTAGCTCGAAAACCTAAGTCCAAAATTTTGGTGAGGGGACCCAGTAAATCCAACAATTTGTCCTGACATGAGTGCCATGATCTAACAATACCTTTTTTAGGATCCTTAGCATATTTTTTAAGGTCCGTAACCATAGTTGGATCCACCTCCGGAGTGTCAGCCAATTTGTCAGCTAAATCTGGCTGAGGACATTCCGACCGTAGACGGGTCTGCACCTCTTTGTCAAATGGTTGACGAACATGTGACTGGACATACTCCGCCACTTCAGCAGATGGAAACCAAGAAGAAGAGTTAGGGTATATGATATCGGAGGGGTCAAACGTAAGGAGTTGGGGATGTGTAGGCGCATCCACAAAATGCTCTTTACGAGCCTTCTTAGTAGGAGGAGGAGAGACGTCATGGTCCGAGGACGAGGTAGAAGAAGTGTCACCATCGTCCGTCTGGCGAGACTGAGAAGCCAGAGCCTCCTTAGAAGACTGACCATAGGAATGGTCATTAGACAGAGCTTTAGACAATTTTACAAAGTCTGACCTGTGAGGATTCGCAACTTTGGAAGCCTGTGAGGAAGAACGCCCAGAAGAGGTAGGTAACCAGCCCTGTTGTAAAGCATATTTTGAAAGGTGATGTTTTAGGGGCTCAATAGCGCGGACCAGCGCCTTATTTACAGAATGTTGAACACCCACGTCAAGAGCTTCAACTAAATCCTGCTTCATGGAGCCAGAGGCCCCTTCATCATAATAATATTCTTCCTCCTCATAGTATTCAGCCATAGCAACACACTAAAGTGTTAAAAATGCCCACAAGAGGAAGGAACAAAACACAAAAAATACCAAAGGTAAAGGAAAGGGGGGAGTGGGAAACCTCCAAGGCAAACCAACAAAGAAACAGTTACAAAGTAACTGAAATAGCAGGCAATTAAATGTGGAGGGAGGGTTTGCCAGAAATGACACCACTCTAGGCAGAGCCTATAATGTATTATACAGCCCAAACTGAATAATTTTGGCAGCAGGGCGTAAACTGGGGCTCAGACAGGCGTAGTGGGCATAGAGCAAGAAAGCGATGTTCGCAGCAAAGATAAACAATGAAAATGGCCGCCTGTAAAAAAGAGAAGGACTACGCGACCTAAACTGCGTGTAGTCCTACAGCTCCGTACTCCCGCTCCACAGAAGAAGGTCGCTGGCAAAGCGCCCGAACCGGGGAGGTGAACACGCGCTCCCTGCAAAGAAGACGTAAATAAACCGGCGAAAAGAAAAGGGCATCAAAGCGCGAAGAGCGCCGCACGGCTGGAAGCCGATTCTGAATCACACCACAACAGCGTGCAGAGCGCGGACAAAGCGCCAATAGAGGTACATTCAAATACAGCAGAGCATAGCAATAAATCGACAAGAAACGCGCTGCACAGATGAGCAAAAAAGTAATATGGCAAGTGAAGATAAAGCACTTAACTGGCTGCGTAGCAGCAAAGAAAGAGGATGTAGTATTCTCTTATGGACCTTTTATAGGGGATTCTCTATGGTTGTCAGGTGATACCCAGTGTGTTCATGGTATTGTAGTGTTATTTTTCTTTTACTGTAACCTGATTGGCTGCTGAGCATTTCCTAGTAAAGAAATGTAAAGCATAATCCGAGCCTCCGGTCCTGCCATAGAATCCCAATTCGGATGCAAACTTCTGTGTGCACAGATATCAGCATTACAGAGAAGCTCACAATGAGCCCTTCCTGTCACGTACGTCCCTCATCGTTCCTCTCCCTTCTGCACCAATCACCTTGCTTGTAACTTTTAACCACACCTCCCTTATCCACAGTCCTATCCCATTGCTCATGTTTGCCTTCCCTAGCCAATGTCTGCGTCCTTTGCCTGCTTACTATTAATAATTTACCATGTCCTTTCTTTGGAGGCTGACACCAATTCCCATGCCTTCAGTCACCCACTGAATCTTTCGCGCCTTTTTAACTCGGAGCCATCATTCACAGTTATTTAAGATTACAAAATGAAGGATAACTGTAATCTGCTTCATTATCTTTTTGGTTGATATATTTCGAATACTTAGGTGAAAGGAAGCGCCAGTATCATGCGTGTTTCAAAAGTCACTATTATGTATAACAACAATATGGGACATTTAATAATCTTCCTGCTGATATTTGAAGCCGAAATTGCAGTTCCAGTGTTGAAGAGAAATTTATATTTAAAAACACGATGTTTCATAATTCTAAACACAATGCTGCCGTAACCAGGCTAAACGTCTGACTAAATGTCTGGTCCAAGCAAAAACACGTCAGCGATGGAGACATGGGAAGGCGTTTTTCCGCTGAGAAAAGGACACTTCATGGTGACATTTGTAGCCTAGATGGCAGTGTTACTCCATGTAAAAGTAGCAAACATTGTTTTTTTTTGTTCTTGCAATCATTTTGTTGTCCAGCAATTTTCAATGTCTTTTATTGTTGCAGTGCTCCTTTTCTGTTCCTAGTAGGTTGATGATAGACGTCAATAGGGGAAGCTGCTCTTCCTGGCACTGCCCTTGCCCACCCTCGTGCCAGAGGTCAGAAAGGCGGCAGCAGGAGGAAATTGCAGACTCGTAGCTGTTTACTTTCTGTGTTTCTGCTTTCTCTGACAGAAAATAGGGATTTTTGTGAACTGAAGTGTAGGACTAGGTGGTCAGACGTAAGATGTCAAAGGCTGCGTGATATCACTTGCTTTACCCCTATTGTAGATATACAGCTACATAGACAGAAAGAAAGAAAGAAAGAAAGAAAGAAAGAAAGAAAGAAAGAAAGAAGGAAGACTGGTAGACAGACAGATAGTCAGACAGGTAGATAGACAGGTAGATAGGTAGACAGACCGATAGATAGTCTTGTAAAGATAGATAGGTAGATAGGACACAAAATTGGAATAAATGGCGCAACTTCAATTACTAATATAATATTTGAATGTCCCTATAAGCATGACATACAAGGACACTCAAAGCAAACTGGAAAACCATGCTAATATGCCAAACAGACTACATTCGTTTACAAGAATATATGTAACCCTCAAAAATGATACACACCAGCATGACATACAAGAGTGCAGTTAGACGTGCACTGAATTGCGTGAATACAGGAAAGAGGGTCACTTCATAAAGAACAGTTTCAAAGCGACACAATTTGGTATGCTGTGTAATTGCAGCATATTTGAGTTATACAAGGACAACCCCACTATGCAGACCAGGACAGAGGTAATCAAATAATGGAAAACATAGGTACTGTGGGACTCATTAGATATGCTACCTTGCATAGTGTATTCCAGGCAGTCAGAACGAATCAAGCGCAGTTTGGTATCACAAAAGGGGATTTACAAATAAAAATTCATGAAAAACCACAGTTCACAGACTATTCAGTTCTCACGTGTATCGTTGTTCATCACTGTTGTACATCGCACCTGTACATGAACAGGTGCGAACACACTTAGACATTGCAGACAACACAATGCTCGTGACCAAGTGAATATACAAAGATGTTTAAAAACACTGAAGAAACAACCTTCTTCGGTAAGGGAGTAGTCAGGATATTAAAATACCCCCACTTGAAACCAAAGATCTGATGGCAGCAAGCGAGGCGAGTGAACCGCAACCTCTATACAAGACCACCCTTTTCTTTTCCATTCAAGCATCTATTCATTCATTCTGTCATAATAATCATTCCACCTTTGCATTCTGTCATCCATTCATTCTTTCATCCATCTTTCAATCTTTCACCATTCCATCCATCCATCTGTTCATACAACCGTCATCTTTGCATGCATCCATACATACATACATCCATTTACCCATGCATCAATCGTTTGACTTAACCATCCATCGATAAAGCCTTTTATACATCAATTGATACCTTTGTCTAGCCATTCATCCTTCCATCAATCCTCTCAAATTTCCAATTACCTTGCTATCCATATTATCAGATTTCCATTTTCTGTCATCTTTCATCAAGTCATCCTCTTAGATTTTCAATTACTCTGCCATCCTTCCACCTACCTAAACAGCCATCCTCTCAGATTTCCATTTACTCTGCTATCCCTTCGCCTACTGATCCATCCACCCTCTCAGATTTCCATTTACGCTGTTATCCTTTCACCTTCTGATCCATCCACCCTTTCCGATTTCCATTTGGTCTGCCATCCTCTCATCCACCCATCCATCCATCCATTCAATGTCTCATGTTTCTAGTTACTGTACTGTAATTTCATCCAACCATCTACCCTCTCAGATTTCCATTTACTTTGCCAACCATCTATCCTGTCAGATTTTAATTTATCCATCATTTCAATGTCTCATATTTCTATTTACTGTGCTGTACTTTCATCCATCCATCCATCCTCTCAAATTTCCATTTACTTTGCCATCAACCCATCTGCCCATCCTCTCTGATTTCCATTTACTCATCTATCCATCCATCCATCTGTCCATCCATCCATCCATCATCCATCCATCCATTCTCTGAGTGTTCTGTTCACTCTACCATCCTTTCACCCACCCATCCTATTAGATTTCCATTTACTAGGCCATCTTTTCACCCATCACCCCATAATTCCACTAAAATTTCTATTTACTCAGCCATGAATCATCTCAGATATTCATTTACTTTTCCTTCCATCCATCTATCCATCCAACCATGCATCCATCCATCCAACAATCCATCCATCCATTCATCAATCCCTTTACTCAACCAACCACCCGCCCACTCATCCTTTTGCACCATCATCTTTTAACTCACCCATTCATCCTTTCACCCTCATCCTTCCACTCACTCATCAATCCTTTCACTCACCCTTCATTTAATCTACTCATTCATCCATACTTTCACCCACCCCTTCATCCACTTGTACATCCTTCTTCCCCTTTTCTGTAAGCCCATCCTTCTTTTTCTAACTATGAGGTATTATCTTCTAAGTTGCAAATAGGAGTCCCATAAAACCCCACCCCACTGTAGCTGCTAAAGCTGGGGGTTCACTCTTGGGTAATCTAGTAGAATATAGGTATGAATCTTATCCTAAATTTTTAAAGTGATCAAGTTCAACACACTCATAGAATGTTGTTAACACAAGGCTGCTGCACGGAGCCGAAAACTGAGCGGAAGCCGATAGGAAGCCATCCGCTGCCCCAGCTCACAGGCCGGGGCTCCTTTTCATTCCTCTAACACCCGGATTCCCGGGACAAGCATTGCCGAATTGCCCGCCTGCCCAACAAGCATTGGCATAGCCAATAGGTCTCGCCTATAGTACCTTCTAAGTGTGCCGCCGGGATTGGATAGCTATACAATTACTACACATTGGGTCTTGCAGTCTGATTCAGGAATACATGCTTCACTCTGCCGCACGCTTCATCCTGCGCGGTATTTTGGAATTGAAAGCAACAACAGGAGGGTGGGAGAGAACAAAAAGCAACTACAGGAGGATGAGGGGAATTGAGAGCAGCAACGGGCGGGTTGGAGGTATTACTAAATCAATGATGGAATAGTTGGAAGTTTTGAAAATATGGTTCCCAAAACTAACGGTTCCACCCAGCAGCAGATCACAAGCATCAGGGCAATTTAGTGATTCACAGATTCTACGTTTGCAATTAGGGTGGGGTATAGATTATCAAAGATGACACTCTCTTCCGTTCTACTGCCTCGGGCCACTGGGCTTGTGAAGTAATAGAAAAGGTGTCTCTGCAACTGTAACCAAGTACAACTGTGCTGTCTGTGAAACCTAAAAAAGAGCTAGTTACGTGGATGTGCGTGGGAAAACTGCTGCCATTCACTGTACAAGTGAGACAATACCTGAAGTGGGCTCATGTATTGCTCATGTTATATGCAGTGAGCAGAACCATAATGTAAATGACAGATGAACAGAAAGATAAATGAAGACGGCTGACACGAAGCCCATCAATGTTTGAATATATATATTATTTACTTTTTTTTATTATTAATAAATGAGGCTAATAAAAATGAAACTCTCTGAAGTGCCTCAACTGTTAAAGATGAAAATGTGATTGCTATGCTAGAATTAATCTTAAACAGTGGTGATGGCTCTGTGTTCTTTCCGCTTTTCTTTGCTGCATCTTTACAGACGTGACGAAAAAATTCAGGCTCAAAACACCCCAAAAAACCATCTTGCCCAAACCTCAGCCATATCTCTCCTAAAAGTTAACAGAGGCATCTCAGACTCACAAGCAGCACTATGTGGCCCTAATTGAGATGCATTGCAACTCAGTACATCAAAGCAACCTTGGAAAGGCAAGGCACGGCTAAGGAGTGGGGAGGGAAAACCAGAGGGACCAAGAGTAAGTCATCTGCCCCGTGAGATGTGAGCTCCTCAGGAATATAGAAATCCACTTACCTGCACCCACCGAGGCCGCTGCGCACAAAATGTGAAGTATATGATGCACACAGAGCACTGGCACTGATTCGGTAGAAGGAAGGTGGCTGACTGATGCAGTCCTTTTTAGTTTGTACAGACAGTGGCTAAAG
This sequence comes from Triturus cristatus, assembly GCF_964204655.1. Lineage (NCBI taxonomy): Eukaryota > Metazoa > Chordata > Amphibia > Caudata > Salamandridae > Triturus > Triturus cristatus. The sequence continues at coordinate 1,149,118,937 of NC_140583.1, read as the reverse complement.
ACATAATAGACCATTTTTCCCACAGTGCACTTCGCACAACATCACCACCAATGGCTGAAAATAACTTTCGGCTGCTATAATCGCTGTGGCTTCTGGGACTGTTAGTTTTGCAGCGTGTGTTGAGCTTTGTAATTCAACAGTGGTTGAATTTTATTTCCCAGAAGGAAGTGACACACTATAACCATCTGTGGGAGTTCGTAAATCTTTAATGTTAAGGCAAAGTGGCAGCTGGGGTTTATACGTTATTGGTGTATGTGTAAAGCGCAAACCGCTCTCGGAGCTACAATTTATTCTGACCGAAGCAAGACAGCAGTTGGTGCTCAAATCTATGGATGCAGTAAACACAGCAAAAGGAAGATGGAAAGAAATGTAGTGGCCCATTGGTCAGATAACATTTTTGGATATTTGTAAGCAGGACTTTATGTGGGCGGGCCATCATTGTCTCATACTCGATAGAAATAAAAAAAAAACAAGCAACAGCAAAAAAAACGAGACATCCTCATCATGACGTTAATTATGTCATTAGGCATGACGTGTGGCCACCATCTTAAATTGGGGCAATATACATTAACAAGCCCGGGAGTGGTGCGCGCACGCTTGTGCCCGCCGCTGCAGGTGAAAAACCAGCGCTGACCGCCATCTGTTTCCAATTATTAATTGGAAACAGATGGCACTGCTGCTCGCTCCCGAGCACCCTAGGCCAGGGGACAGAGAAGGAGGGACATGCACCCACCTTGGACCAATAGCGTGCTGTCTTTCTTAGAAAGACGCATGCAAAGGCCAATTGCGGGTAATAAAAAAAAGAGCACACGCACAAGCGTGTGTTTAGAGTTTAAAAGCCCTTACTAAATGCCTCGCAGAGCAGCACATGCGCGCTGGCTCAGGCGAGACCTAAAAAAGACCCCTGCTGAAGACCGTCAAGGCTCTCTGGACCTCACTTCTCACCTCCCTCAGCACCACTGTCTGAGCGGCCCATTAGAAGGGAAGAGCGCTCAGGGAGAGACCGGGAACCGAAACTGGCCCTGGCAAACTGCTCGGCCAGCTCCTTTGGGGGGATAAGGGGTAGGGCCGAGCTGTTTGCAAGAGCAGGTTTCGGACAAATTTGTTACAGGGGGCTGATATTCCAAGCCCCTGGTTACAAAAACGGCCCCCAGGGGCCCAAAACCGGCCCCCACACTGGCGGCCTACCAGGTAAATGCTGCGGCCTGTCTGGTCCTGAGTACGCTGACAGGTGAGAGAGGCCGAGGTAGCGAGGGAGTGAGAAAACGACAGGTGTCGCTACTTTTGGACCTGGGGCATGAACAGGATCCACGTACAGGCCACAGAGCCGGGAACTGAAGGTGAGGCTAGTGCTGCGGCCCCCCTCTGTGAAGGTGGATGGCCTTAGGCCGGTGTGGCTTGCCTTGCAGAAGGGGCTGCCCCTAGCTGTTCAACAAACTCCCTCTCCCCCTTCTCAGCTGGAAAAAACTTGGGGTGCCAGACAGTTAATGGGGCTGACACGCAATCAACACAACTCAACAGGTGTATAATCATGACGTACCAACCAGTGCACCCACAGCCTCAGAATGCTTCATCAGCTTCAATCTGCCCCAGATGTACTCTCTCCCCCTGTACCTTGTGTCAAATGCACTAGAACACAGCTATAGCTGGGCCCTTAGGCCAGTTGGAGTTCAGACACATCCCAGAATTGAATAGTACAGGCAGAGTGATATAGGGGCACTGGGGCAAGCCAAACTAAGCTACTGGTAGCTCCAGTGAGGAAAGCAGAAGGTGACATTGGACTCTCCGGAACACTCTCAGACTCCAAGCACAAGAGTGCTCGTGCTCCTTTCCCAGTGGGCAGGTCGTACAGCAAGTGGGGGTGGTGAGGTGGCACCACCCAGGTCAACACAAGAAAAGAAATGTGATCCGGCAGAACGAGGAAGGCACTCTTGGCCCCAAAGCACAGAAAACTTAAACCAAGCACAGCAGGGCACCATGACAACGATGACAACGTAGCAAAGTCACCAAAGCAACCAGTGTACATGACTCCCCCCGTTCACCGAGTCCTCCTGCATCTAATCATGTGAAACTCCCTGTGATCGACCCAGGCCTCATCCACGCGCAAGCCCCCACCTTGTTATACTATTTTAAAAAACTACCAGGAGAGATGACTTGCATATCACCCCCCCCCCCGGCCAGAGCCATCAGTGGTAAGACAACAGCAGGTAACAACAAAGGCAATTTTTCATCTGCCTCCAAACAAAAGTTCAATGCTATGTCAGGATGAATCCAGAGGTAGTCCAGTTGCGAAAAAATCGAAAGCCACACTAGGCCAACTCACGGGGACAGATTAAGAGCCATGTCTTTCACCTCTCACATCCCATTCCACAATACCGCTGCTCCCCAGGGTACTCATGGGTAGCTATAAACCACGTACATCATCCAAACAAATATCCAACAAAGTTACTGAGTCTACCTTTAATGACCTACTGAACCAAACACAGCAATCCCCAATAGAGTTTCAACAACATGCTTGATTAAGCCCCCATGTAAAGTCAGAAAAATCATTTTCAACTAGTATTGACACATCTAGCCCTCTCACTGCTCAATGGGCTAGGTCACTGAAGGGAAATATTAAACCAGTTTCTCCCTCCTTACCACCTAATACGGGCCTAGTTGCAGACTCCACACAACAATGTAGCGGCACGGAATAAAACGATCAATCCCTCTTAATGACACTGCACGATCAGCCAATCTGAAATCTGAATTTAACCCTAATGACCTTACCTCTTCTTTTACATCAGTAGTGTGCCCCAGCTGCTGCAAACACTTCAGACAAACATTACAGCATTAAACTACCACTTGGACAAACTAGATATTGTCAGGAATCAGGCTACATGTATAGTCACAGGATTGCGATTATGAAAAGGCACCTGAATAAGAAGGAGTCGGAGACTTATAGACGGCCCCTTACCATCCGAGAGGTGATGCATCCGGAAGAAGAGGGCGCTTGGCTTTCCCCTGTGCTCGAGTATCTTCAAAATTTCCCTTTGGAGTCTCTGTTCCTGAAACCCTCTGATCCTTCGTCCTCGCCCAGTTCTGAATATCTCCTGGAATCTGTAAGTTACGAGGCTTCCACGCCCTCTACCTTGCGCGTCCTCGTTGTCTCGTCCCCTGGCTGGTTTTCTGATCCACTCCCCTCCCTTTTTTTGCTTTCATCTCCTCCGGCTGGTTTCCTGTGCCCCGCATCTTCCTTTGTTTTTTGATCGGATCAATACCCATATTAGCTTTTGTGGTTTTTTGAAGTATTTTGTTTGCTGCCTACAATGCCTCTGTTGTCTTGGCTCCGTAGTCCCTACCTTCCAGAAGTAGCTGCTCCTCCACGCCTCAGCGCTATCGCTAGTAACCATTCCCCAGCTCCTTTTACTCATATCAATACCGGAGTATTTAATTTTGCACGTTGATATTTATTTTTGGCAGCTCTCAGCAACGCAAATTCCCTGCTTAATTTGTGGACATCAGTTTTGGTACAGACTCTATTTCGATGCCATTATATTTTTTGTTTAAGTCAGGTTTTACTTTTTGGACTTCCGCTGCACTAACCTGGTAACTGTTCATTTAAGTTCCTGAAGCAGTCTTCATATTATTTGGGCTCTGTCGTGGAGATGACACTGTTTCGTGACAGTGTCAATTAAGGAGTGACGCAACTTCTTCCCTCCAAGATCCAGTGATTGCTCCAGCAAGCTCATTGGTTGGTAAGTGGGCAGCCTCCTGTTTCTTGACTTGTTCATGTGCCTTCTCATAAAATTATTTGCCTCTTATTTATTGGAATAACTAGGCTTATATTTCATTTTTAACAGCTTCTTGAATCCCCTTGTCCACTCATCTGGGGCGGCCTGACACATCAAGAGGAGAAGAGTGGGGTTCACTCTGGTTAATTCTCCTCAACTTGTGGGAGCAATGTTCTGTGACGGGGTTCTCAGTTCCACTAAAATCTGCTTTCAGAGGGTGAGGGTGAGGTTGTCTTCGCTCCCGTGGAACTTTTGTCACCCTCACCTATACAACATGGGGTGACCCCTAACAGATATACGAGTGGACCTCTTAAATACTTTAGTCATGTTCATGGCAGGAATCGATAGCAAGCTGGAAACCTGAACAAAGTAATAGCAAGGGCCCAATCAGCCTCAAACCTGGTCCGGTCCATTTGCTGCTGGCCACCAATATTAGACAGTTTATCATCCCTAGCGATGTTTTTAAACGGCGTTCTGGATGAAGTAAAGCATTTGTCAGGAGGCCTAGGTAGGAGAAGCGAGCACCAGCAACTGGTGCCACTCAATCGCACCCAACCAGCACCGGCTACTGCAAACAACATAACACAGGCGCCCCTGGACCAGTAGCTGACATGGAGCCGCGTGGCAACCAACAGCGCAGTGTCAAACATTACCCCTAAAGAGCAAGCTTCACCACCTATACATAATAGCCCCGCAATCTAGCCACTGAGCCCTCCAACCAAGAATGCCTCAGCCCAATAAGCTGATCTAAATCAGGTTTCCAGCCAGTCCTCGTCCGTTCTGCAACCTTCAAAACTTAAATCACAATCACCCTGCCCGCTCAGCAAGAGGGAAAAGAAAGACAGTGTAAGCAAAGAAATAAACTCACCGTAAAAAACGCTTCTGAAACTCATAAAATGTATCCTCTGTTCACAACAACAAACATTAAACACGCCACAAGTAGTAGCATAGTGAGGGTGGGTCAATCACGTACACGACAACAAATGCCTATGAAACATCAAAGATCGTCAAACAGGCCCAAACACTAGCGAGGTGAGGGCTGGAAAAGGAACTCACAGACAACAGATGCCTCTGACATAAATAACCAGCCGTACATGGAGAGCACCCCCCATGACAAGCAGCAAGTCACACTTGTGAACTAAATATTAGGCGTCCCACAGCCCGTTAACACAAACCATCACACCCAGCATGCTTGCTCTCTCAGACTGAGGAGACAGTCACCCAATCCTCATACCAATCCTCATACAAGGTTAACTTGGAAGAATTCACAGGGACTCATAAAGGAACTGCAAAAACCAATGGGCAACAGCCAGTTCAAACAACCACGATAATTCAAACAGCCCTTCTGGAGCATCACTTCCCAAGCCACTGGCTCCAGGGCAACGCCTCCAATGTTGGAGACAACCACTAAAAAGTAACAATTACCAACACACAATGGCTGCCTGGTGAATGCCTAATTGATCAGCTCGATCCCTAAAAAACTTTCTTGAATTGGCCTGGAACCACACTAGGGTCCTTAGCAGAAAAGTATGACCAAGCCAGGCCAAATGATCTGCAACAGGAAGGCCCTCTTGACTTAAAAAAAAAATAAGATACTACTCATACCTGAGTATCATTTGGAAGGTTGGCACAATGTCCATGACAGGAGCAATATCATCAAATTATTAAAACGGGATTTGACACACTGGAATCTCCAGACATTGTGTACATTGAATTCCTCCCTCTCACAGGTTCACAACTCTCAGAAGCTGTAGGAAGGTGGAATCTGACTGCATGGTTACCTCCACTTTTTGCCTGGTGTTTTGCTGGTTTTTGACTTAGTTTGACTGGGATCCTGCTAATCAGGACCCCCGTCTATCTGCTTTCTCTCTAAAATGGTTGTTCAAGTACTTTAGGTACACTCCATATTGGATTCTGTGGTCCCCTTATAAGTCCCTAGTATATGGTATACTATATACCCAGAGCATAGGTACCCCAGTGGCCTCCCAGGGGTGGCATAATACATGCTGCAGCCCCTTTACTCGTCTGCCCGGCTGATACCGGACAAACCCCGGCATTGTTTCCCCGCAAATCATTTACCGGCTGGCTCCCCGTCCTCGGATCTAATCCCGCTGAGCGCTGTCTACAATAATCCTTTACTTACTACTGCCAACCTTTATTGAGCCAATCCACAGTAATTTCTGCTATTGATGCACAGATGCCTCCAATTCCCTATGATTGAGTCTGCGTAATTTTTCTCCCTCCACGACACCAGAACTACCTATTGATTCGTGTGTAACATTAGTCCTGATGATGACTTCGAGTTAACGAGGTCGAAACGCCGTCGGCTCTACAACGCCAATTGCGGCATTGAAAAGGGTCATGTTCTAATTATGAGAATAATGATTGTAATGATCTACTTTCTGTAAATACTTTGTTTGACCCCTATTGTTTATTTATCTTGCGCCGCCTCACGTTGCTACCTCACCTTTGTGCCACTGCACCGTTTCACTCAACACTACACCCCCAGTGCTCACATGGTTGTTATGGTTACTGTAATTTAGTTGTGCTATGTGGGTCTATCTATAAATAACAACCATTACCCTTTCCTTGGTCTCCCTTGTTTTTCCTGTTCGCTATGATTAGTTCCAAAATCCTAATGGTCCCTCCACATGATTAACCAGTTGAGACATTGTCTTTTTGTTACTATACTTGCCCGGACTCAACTGGGATAACGGGTCTACTCCTGTTTTTGTTTTCCCATGTAAATCAGATCACAAGGACACAAGATTACATAGATTACATTACGGGTATTACTATATTGTAACATCCCTCTCATTCTCTAAGGGTCTAAGTTGCTTGAGAACCATGTTCCTAAATGTTATAATTTCTGCAGGCATTAGATTATTAGGAGAAAAGAAGGTAGAGGGTAACCTTAATGCTGCTGTGTGGTCAGTTGGAGAGCCCGGTTTAGCCTTAAAAATACTTCAGTCTTATTTTCTGAAAAAAACTGAAACAATTCATCTGAATCTTGAAAACATTAGCTTTTATAGTAAAGACAAAATTAAGTTCTTTACCAAGGCCATGTTGCTCACCATGCATGGGAGTATGGTCTGAGATATTGAATATCAGGGAGGCATACTGTCTCTCGATGTTTTTACAGCTGGAGTGATGGTTCCTCGTCTATCTTTCCACTTACTGATACTGACAACCCTACCAGCCTCTCCCTCTCCCCTTGTCTCTTGGTAATCCTTTTCTCTGGGGACCGTACTGCAAAAAAGAAAGAGGAGCCCCACAACCACAAGTTTAAAAAAAAACTTCTGTGTTATAGCGAACAATTGTTCTTGCCGCTGGATGGTCCTGGTTATCAATACTTCTCTTGAAGAATTAGCGTCCATTAAACATGAAATTGTGGATTTGAAGGAGAAAATAAAAAAAATGACACTCAGGTTCAGAGTTAAAAGGGCAACTCCTTTGTGGTGGTAACTGAGCCTGGGCAGTGATATAGTAAGTTTACCATGAGACTACAGCCTGGAGAAAGCCACATTTTAAACCCAAATAACTCACCTAAGTTAAACATGTTCAGGTCTAGACAGAAAATTGTAAGAGTAGCTTTGCATATGACCTGCCTGGAGGTTATGAGTTGGTGGGGTTGAGGTTAGAAAATTCATGAGTCCTTAAATAAAAAAATGTTCTACATTATTATGTACAGTGTAATACGGAATGACCTCGATTATTATGCTATGAAATTTCACAGCCTATTCTGTAATAAGCTGCACTAAAAAAATACACCAGCTAGCACGCTGGATGCATAAATCAGGTTGTGATCTCATGTTATGAGTCATTAAAATATATGTGGTTTCCTGATTTTGAACATTTATTTATGAATGATTTAGTAGCAGGATTTATTTTACTTATATTGCGACTACAAAGGTCGTAAATATTCATTCTAATCCCTCACAAAAAAAGAAATGCAAATCTGAGATAATCAAATATACAAAAGGCAACTACGGCTTTGTGCGGGGTAAACAGAGCAGATGTTAACAAGAGAACAAATTACAGAAAAAAAATATTATTAAAATCATGCTACTAAAATCGATTTGCAAAGAGCCAAATTTTGAATGAATTGAAATGACTCTTAGCCCTGGATATTTTAACTGGAATATATAGCAGAATTGTTTGGTCGGAAAAAAAGTCCTTATATCTGTCAAACTCTCTGAAAACAAGCTGCTGGATTTTCAGGATATTAGTGCACAGAGGCACTCATATGAGACCATGTGTCGATAACTTTTACTTGTAAAATGTGGAAACGTCCTGGGAGAGCATCCAGTGTGTGATGTACAAAAAATTTAAATGGCAGGAACCATTGTATCCATGGACACGCCCTAAATACACTGCTCATTCACTCATGCATGATGTCATACCTCGCAATACTGGTGATTTCATCAACTACATCAGTGGCGATGTAACATGTCACCTTAATATGGACTGCAACAATGACATCACTGTCATTTTGTATGAAATAGTACCTCAACTACAGCCAGTTATTGGTAACACTACAGTGTTGAAAATAACCAGGGGATGGGCGTTTGCTTTTCAGAGTAGGAGCCAGACATGACACCAAGCTCCACCTTTGCCATGGCCTGGGCTTCCCCTCATTGAACATCGTACAGATGTAATTTCCTTCACACAGCCTTCATTTATGTGCGTGGGGTACTGTATGGCCTTAACCCACTGTGTATGATATTCATATGTTTGCAGTAGGGTGTGGCTTAAGGAGTGAACCCATGCCACACTAATAAACAAACTTATTTTGTACTTCTTCATCCCTATAACCGTTAGGGGAGAGACTTGACAAGTTTTAATTACAATGCCTTGAGATACTGTATTTATATCAACTCTTTCTTTAGCTGATGGGGAGCTATACTACTGGGGCTGTCCATGAGGGTGTCATAGTGTCATTAGTGAGGTGTTGTGTGGTGTTGCAGTCATGTTATTGACAATTCAATTTGACTCTCATATTTTTTATGTCCGGTTGGTGCCATGAGTGATACATTTAGTTGAGTTATTGTTACTGAAGATCACAGCCATAGTGTCATTTTGACTCTAGTCTTTTCACAACTATGCCTTGAGAACAACCCTGCCCATGACTTACCTTTGATAAGGTCTTTATTAGGGAACCTCTTTTTTGTGTGTTTTTTTTTTACAATTAATTGCATTTAGCTTATATGTTGTAATACTATCAATATACAGCACATATCCTTTGGCTGTGCACGTGATCTGGCCCTGGGCACAGGGATCGACCTTCAGTCAGGACCTCCACCAGTCCGACTGCTGTCCGAGAACATGACATGCTGATACCGTGATCACACACGGAAAACAACAGAGGGAATACACGTCTCTCTGCTCGCGGTTAAGAAACCGGACTGTCAGACTTCCCTGTATTGGGGGGCAGGTCGGGGCAAATGCTTATCGGCTAATGGGCCCATAGGAGCTTCACTACACTCGTTTAAGACAGTCTCTTCGCCTTGAAAAAGTCATGGGACCATGAGCCCACCAGGCGACGAAACACGTGTTGGCTAAGTATTCACCATAAAGAAAGAAAGAAAACAGAAAATAAAGATATGAAAGAAAAAGAAATATCAAAGAGGACCGTTTTATTTTGTACCCTAATTGTGACATACATATGAACGGCTTGAATAGCGTGTGATGGGGACTATTTTCTGACGAACCCTCGAGTTAACCGTGTAAACAAAATGTACATTTTACACAAGGCAGACACTACAGTACGTTTTGCCACATCTGAGACTCTCACTGAAGATTCATGAAACTGCTTTCCTTGTCAAATGGCATCTGTATTATGCAAAAGGTCTGCACCATGTAGTGTCAGTATCACTTATGGGACACCTCCTAAGAATGTAAAAGACAGCAGCAAGACAACTCCTATATTTTAAACTACAACAAATAATCTCCCCTGTTATATCTTCCCGGTGCCAGAAGATCTACTTTCAGCATACTGTGTATTACACACCAGGAAACAAATGTCAAGGGGCCAATAATTTCATAGATAAAGCTTGAATGATACTCTCGAAAAAGACACTGCTTTCCATATTAGCATTACATAATCATATCACCCAGCAAGAATAAAACAATGGGTGGCATTTACTTTTAGGTCCATCCTATAACATTATGGAAGAAACGCCATCGAGCACACAAAATCAAGAAGTCAACTGTAATTATATCAATAATCCATCATTTAATGTAGTCTTCTTTCTTCCAGTTTTCAGCTGTCACGCTTTGGGCCAAGTTTTAAACCTTTTTTAAGCAACACGTGTTTCGTCGAGATGGCGTATCATGAAACAACTTCATTAGGGCTAAACAAAAATAGAATCACTATTTTACACCCAGTAACCTCCTCAACAAACAATAATATAATTCCATCATCATCATCATCAAACTTTATTCGGTCATTACGACCATCAAAGTGCATAGGCGTACGATACAGTATATTAGATATAACAAAGATTTACATGTTAGGTATTGTGGGCCACGATGGATGACATTATTTATATAAAAGCAAAAGATGATAAAATTAGACCATTAAATACTGAGAAACAAGTTAATGAGACAAATTCGACAAGGTAAAATCATGAGAGCAAAGCTAAAAACACACGTAAAAAAATAAGAATTTATGGAGCCATAAATATACATAAAGTGCATAAGGTGCAAGAATACAATATTGCACAAATTCTCAGTAATTTTAGACTTGAGTTAAATATATACAAAAGATATCAGATGTGGACTAAATACAAAATGAGGATTAATATTTGATCTGAGAGTGTGCTTAATTCATTTTTTGCATCTGCCTTCTGATAAACCACATTCTCCCCAGGACTTTAGCCACTGCACATACTATCAGTGGCCTTGTATCTGTTCTGAGGATACGTAGTGCCTCTAAATGACTACAAGTTCCTAGTTGTCTACAGGCAGGGGCTAACCATTTAGATCTTGTGTTTTTATACAGAGGGCATGCAAAAAGAATATGCTTGGTCGTCTCCTCTGTCTCAAGGCAGCTTGGACAGTGGCAAAGTGTGTCTGAAGGCATTCAAATCTAAATTGAATAAATAACTTCCTTTCTTGTGGGACAGTGATGAAATCCATATAAGGTTTGTACATACTAAGCTCCTTAAACTCCATAAATGCTATCGTTGGGCGACCTCCTATTACATGTGTAACAGTTCTCTCTGCAACCCATTTCCAGTAATAAGACTTAAACCACTCTCTACTGGGCAATAAGCTGGAATCCGTTTCTTCCCAAAGGTTTCCCAGACCTAATTCTAAAAGCAATGTTTTGATGTTACAGAACCAGCCAATTTTTTTTAACCGATCCAGCTTAAGAACCTCATCAATACCAATCGCATAGTGGACAAGCTCAGGTGTTTTTTTAATGCGGAGCCAACAGAGAAGCGGGCAAAGTCTCGCCTTATCCACTATTGTAGTTCTACGCAAATCTAACCTTAAAGGAGTGAGCGGGGTACTCTGGGGGAGTGAGCAGAGTGATCTTAAGAATTTATTTTCAGTAAGAAGCAGGCCCTCCAAATTTTCAAAACCCCAGATTCCAGCCCCATACAGGGCAGGGCCAACCACCTTCTGGTCATTTATCTGAAGCAGGGCGGCAATCGGTCTAGTTTGTGATGTCCTATGTTCTAGAATTAAGGCCCCAGAAGTCTTCCTCTGCTGTAGGATTCGCTTCGAAATATGTTGTTTCCATGCGATATTCTCTGTGAGCGTTACACCGAGATATACGATGGAATCCACCCTTTCCAATGGAATCCCCCCCCCAATGATAATTTTCCTTTGAAAGATTTGTGGGGATCCATTAGCAGGAGTTTTGTCTTGGAGGTGTTGATTTCTAATCCTCTCATCTCACACAAAGACATGAAGCGATCAAGTAGCAGCTGAAGGCCACTGGGGGTTTTAGAGACTAATAGCGTATCATCCGCAAACAGAAAAGTAGTTATTTTTACACCCCCCAATGAGGGAGCATCTGTGTGGACTCCCGCTAGGTGTTTCACCACCCCATTTATAAAAAGCGAAAATAAGGTGGGAACTAGAACACAGCCCTGCCTCACCCCTCTTACAACCCTTATTGAATCCGTCAGTTGCATTTGATCTCCCCATCGTACTTTAGCATAATTTCCCTTGTGGAGTCGTATAAGAAGTGCCAGATCTTGTAGGACTTGCCAAAGCGTGGCCCTTGGGATAAGATCAAAAGCGGACTTCAGATCAATAAAAGTAGTGTAAAGGCTGCCCTGCTCTAATATCACAGATTTCCAGGCCAATAGGGTGAAGTGGAAGACTTGGTCGATAGTACTAATTTTCCTCCTGAACCCTGCTTGGAAGGGGGATAATATGTTGTGCTCTTCCATCCAATCAGTGATTTTTGTAAGCAGGGCATGGGAGAAAACTTTCTGCGCCCCATCTATTAAACTTATCGGCCTGTAATTTGAGGGCAGCGATCGGTCCCCCTTCTTGTAAACCAGGATGACCTCCGCTCCTTGCCAAGCAGGTGGTATAGGGGCCCCGGCGATTATACCATTTGATAGTAACCACATATAATCAGACCATTTGGGAATATCAGCTAGAAAGACGTCTCCAGGTATTCCATCTGGGCCTGATGCTTTGTTTTTAAGTATAGAGTTAATGATTTCTGTAATGTCAGCTTCAGAAAAAAAATCAACATTTGGCTGCAAATTGGTTAACTCTAGGGAAGTGCCTCCAGTGATGGTCGCACCTGGTCCAGAATAAATACCGGAGAAATGGTCAAACCAGGCGGCCTCTGTTATATTGTTAGTGGGTGATCTAGGTCTTTCAGCCTCTCCCCTTGTTACAAGTAGCCAAAATTGCTTTTGATCTTTCTGTTTACAAGCAGCATTGATCTGCAACCAACGATCCTCCACCCACTCCTTTTTTGCTTACCTCTGAGTTTTCTTTATATACTCTTTTAGCCAATCTTATATTGTTAGGATTCTTGGCTTTAATTTCAGCTGCCAGATATGACCGTGCTTCCTTGCATATTTGGTTAAACCAGGAATGCTGTGAGTTGATGTGTCTTCTTACGGTGAGATATCTTGCAGGTAAAATGGGAAGCTAACTGTAGAAAAAAGGACGAGTGTGTGAGAAGTTGGCCTGGCATATGCTGGTCACTAGTTATAGTGGCCACCTTGCACCTGTCCAATTCGACTCTTGGTAGATAGGTTTAAGACAACCTTTTAAAGAAAGCTATCCTAGTGGTAGCTGTGGAGAACAGCCTTCAGGCTAAGTCTCTGAGGAATGTAAAGTAGCTTGTTTTACCTTATAATCTCTTGAATTACCAAATGAAAAGGACACCACACAGGTATATATATCAAATATATATGTATTTATTCTTAGATACACTCTACTAATCTCTTTATGAGATAAGAACCCAGATACACATTCAAATGTCAACACTTCTCAATAAATTAAGCACAAATATGGATGTAGCCCTAGGAGCGTACCAGACCATATGCTAAAAAAATGGTTTAACAAACTTGACTTGCAAAATGAAAAGGCCTAGGGCTTTGGGAATCGCTGGGGCTTCACTTCTGCAGTGTTAGCAGGTAAGTAATCAGCCCACGGGAGACGCGTGCAGTGTCTAAACACAGTCGCGGGTTTCCTATAGGTTTCAATGGCCCAAGTCGCGGTTTGTAATTTTAAGTTTTAGGGCACTTCGGAAAAGTCAACAAGCAAGCCACTTACAGGGTAAGTATTTCGAGGGCCAACACACACTTGGGCACCGGAGTGCACGAGTTACCTCACCCACGGAAGCCGGGTGCATAGGTGTCTTTTGGTGTCAGGTCGCGATGCTGTTTGCAAAGGGGACCACTGAAGACTTGCTGCTTGTGACGACTGGAGAGGTGTCCGCTGGAATCCGAAGATGGATTGAAGTTGAAGAGGACCTGAAAATTGAGGGGACAGAGTTCAAAGTCACTTGCCAGTGACCGGTGGCCAGCAGGATGGATGACCACTGATGTCGCGTCGCTTCAGGTCATTGATGGTGATTTGTCTCTTGGCTCACGAGGTCCAGGAGAGATCGACGATGACCAGCAGCTGGATTCGGAAGTTCCCACAACGTCTGCAGCTGATGACAGTGTCGGCAGCCGGATTGGAGCCAACAAGCCTTGGCAACTGCAAGTCTTGTGTGGGGGGAAGATTGAAGATGGTGCAGACCAGCAAGGTCTGATGGACTTACTCAGCAAGGGTAAGTGAGGGCAGGCCCGGAGCAACCAGGAGAGCCCTTGAAGTTGATGAGAAAGTCTTCGGGTGAGTCACTAGCCAATGGGCAAGCAACCGCAAAGACGCCTTTGCAGGAAAAGTTCCACAGGAGCCCATGGTCACTCGGGATGGGGTAGGCCACTGATTTTTAGTACCAGACCTGCTAGGGACTTGGACTACAGATGGTCCAAAACACAAGTTCGTAGAACGTTGTTTAGGGTTTGCACTCGAAATCAGTGCACGGTTCCCTGGTATTGCTGTTCCTCGTCACTCGTGGGGTCCAGACGCCACAGCTTCACTGGGGACTCAAAATGGCCGTTGAGAGGTCAGGAAATCTGCATCAGGGGACGCAGGGACTTCGGACTCCGGCGGGAGCGGTGAAGTTTGCAACTGTTGATCAAAGTTACTGGTGCCTGCCAAGCAGGGGAGTCACTCCTTGACTCCAAGGGAGATTCTTCAGTCTTCCAGAGATAGTGGAACGTCGAAGGGCCAGGATGCTTCTTTGTAGAGCGTCGTCCAGGTGTAATCTGAATTGCATTGGCAATGCTTGGTATCTTATAGTGAAGATAGGGGAGGGACTAGCTCTATGACCACTCCTCTAGGAGAGTCAGGGTAGTGGGTGGTTACACCCACTTCCCTTTGTCCAGTTTCACGCCAGAGCAGGGGCATGTAGCCCCTGAACCGGTTTGAGCTGGCATATGCACAGAGGAGCCTACTGCTCCCCCAGTGCAGGACTTCAAAGGCACTCTAAGAGTGCACCCACCCAGCTCCAATACACTAAATCCTGTCTGGGAGGTGGTAACACCTCCCTGTGACAGGATACCCTTTGTTGGACTTCCTCCACTGTGAGTTTCAGTCAGCAGCAGGAGGGCAGCCCGGTGTCTGTGCTGGTGGCATCCATTTTGTGATGCCAGGGCTCTAGAAGATTTCTACCGTGTAGTACAGTGGGTACATGTCGTCCCCTCTAGAAGGGTGGGATCCTACTCCCACACCAGTTACTGGTGTGGGGGTAGGATTCCAAGTTGTTTGACACCAAACACGACATGTTTTGATGCAGTCATTCCAGAGTTAGCATTTACCGCGAGGTTATAATGCACTTAAAAGTATATGGTTTAACCGCATCCACAAACAGCAGTAGATAATAGACTCTGCTAGCTGCAGAGGGGTCCTGCTCAGGCAGAAGCACCCCCTCACATAGTAAACCAAGCACCCTGCCCTCAGGATTGTTAGGGCCTGCTAGAGGGGTGACTGATAGGTTTATATGTGTGTGTATGGTGAGATATAGGAACCTATACCTCAGTGAGGAGTGCTAACACTACCTCACACAGGCTGCAGTAGCAGGCCTGTGGTGTCAGATTGTGAATGCTTCCCAGGGGTGTCATAATACATGCTGCAGCCCCTGGTAGGCCTGTGAAGTACCAATGCCCTAGGTACCTAAGGTACCATATACTAGGGGCTCATAAGGCACCACAGTATCCAATCATTAGTGCATCTAATATGCACACCAAGTTGTTTAGAGAGATCAGTGAGACTGGGGCCCTGATTAGCAGGGACCCAGCCAGACTATAGTCAGAAACCAGTGTATACATGAGAAAAAAAGTGGGGGCAACATAAGTGCAGATCCTACTCTCCTACAGAGTGTATGTCTGTGACTGTTTTAAGCTCATCTTGCTGCTTGACTCTATTGTGAAGCGTATTGATGCTTTCTTGAAGGGTTTGGTTTATAGTTTCAATCTTAACGGTATCCCTCTCTACCCGTGCCAATTTTAATAATCTATTATCATTTGTGGGATATAGCTTCTTAGATGAAAGCATTATCTCTGAAGTATCACTGGATTTACTCCAGAATGAGGTCATGGAAAGCTCGAGCGGATTATGATCGCTATCAATTGTTTCCCCGACCACCATATCCAGTACTTCTGGCCACAACCTAATATCTATCAAAACATAATCAATTGATGATTATTGCCCATCACCTTGTGATAAGAACATGCATGAAAGTAAAAATCTGAATCATAGTAAGACATACTACGTGGAAACCCTACAAAGCATCATAAAAAGTGGATATACAAATCATAACTGTTTATATTCATACAAGTCGCTCCATCAGTACCAGAAGATACACAATCAAACTCCTGAGACACGTGCATATAGCGTCTCTAGCTCCATATGCAAACAATATTTGTGAGCCCAACGTGAACCCAAACGGATGTATGACGTTACAACGCATACTTTTACAACGCATGCACTTACAACGCAATTTTTACAACGCAACATCCACTACAACGCATTCCATTACATCGCATGACACTACAACGCATTTTTAAAAACTACCTTTACAACGCATTCCATTACATCGCATTCTACCTTTACAACGCAAACCATTACAACGCATAATATTACATTGCATTTAAGGTAAGTGTTGGATAGTATAGGGGTAAAAATTACTATTCTCACTCCAGGGGGTGCAACAGTAGGGTAAGTGTTGGATAGTATAGGGGTAAAAATTACTATTCTAACTCCAGGGGGTGCAACAGTAGGGTAAGTGTTGGATAGTATAGGGGTAAAAATTACTATTCTAACTCCAGGGGGTGCAACAGTAGGGTAAGTGTTGGATAGTATAGGGGTAAAAATTACTATTCTAACTCCAGGGGGTGCAACAGTAGGGTAAGTGTTGGATAGTATAGGGGTAAAAATTACTATTCTAACTCCAGGGGGTGCAACAGTAGGGTAAGTGTTGGATAGTGTAGGGGTAAAAATTACTATTTTAACTCCAGGGGGTGCAATAGTAGGGTAAGTGTTGGATAGTATAGGGGTAAAAATTACTATTCTAACTCCAGGGGGTGCAACAGTAGGGTAAGTGTTGGATAGTATAGGGGTAAAAATTACTAGTCTAACTCCAGGGGGTGCAACAGTAGGGTAAGTGTTGGATAGTGTAGGGGTAAAAATTACTATTCTAACTCCAGGGGGTGCAACAGTAGGGTAAGTGTTGGATAGTGTAGGGGTTTTACCCCTATACTATCCAATACTTACCTTAAATGCAATGTAATATTATGCGTTGTAATGGTATGTGTTGTAAAGGTAGTATGCGATGTAATGGAATGCGTTGTAAAGGTAGTTTTTAAAAATGTGTTGTAGTGTCATGCGATGTAATGGAATGCGTTGTAGTGGATGTTGCGTTGTAAAAATTGCGTTGTAAGTGTAGTGCGTTGTAAAAGTTGCTTTGTAAAGGTTGTTCCCCAACCCAAACCTACCCAAATGTGAATAAAACCACTATCGACTTACCTTGGTATCCACAATTGCCTGTAAAGCCACCAGAAACAAAAATAAAATAAAGATAAAAAACAAAGAATTGTCTAGGTGTCAAACCCATCAATAAGTGTTAAATGAACAGAGTATACTCACTCACCTCATTTAAGATGTAATTCTTCATGTACATAAAGCTACAGCTCATATCCCCATAACTCCTGAAAATCAAAAAATAGTCGAAACAACAGATGGTAATATTGGGCAAACCATAGTAACACTACACAAAAATCAATGATTCCAAAATGAGAAAGTACACAATATGGCAATATTTGAGCCAACACTGATATCACCACACAGGATCAATAGTACCCAACTTAAGAGTACACAAATGAATAAGCAAATGCGTCCGCCATCTTGTTCCCACTAAAATTAGTGTGCTCCCAGTTCACTATGAAAAAAATGGTTTAAAGCTCCAACATGTAAAATTAAGAAAGTAAGACTAAACTATAAAAACAAAAACTTACAATCACTCTTTGTTAAGTAACATCCAAAAGTTACACTGAAAGCCCGTAAAGCTAATAAAAACAATGTAACACCCAGCTATACAAAAATGACCAACAGTACTTAACCAAATTTAAACATGTCTAATTTTCATATACTAGAGCAAACACAAGGAGTTGATGGACAGAGGACGAACAAAGCTGAACTGGGGTGGCAAAGAGATCTAAATAACTATAATGGATTCAACCCAGATCTGTGACTGGGGGTGAGTGTCTGAAAAGTCTCAGCACTCCATCCATCATCTCCTTGAGCTAATGATCTGATGAGTTCTGGTTGATGCATCTGCGCCCAGTGAGTGGTACAGAGACCTGAGAAGACTTTGGGCAGCATTTTCAGCACCCCAAAAAAGAATGTGTTGCTCTCTACTGAAGAAAGACAACTATCCTGAAACACGTCTAGAGATACAGAGCACTCGCTGCACCAACAAGGGTGAACAACTAAAGCCTGTCACCGAAGTAAGTGTTATCATGCACTACATTTACTATGATGCATCAGGGCAAACCGAGCGATGGGATGTGAGGCAGTGTGCGCCCACCCTCCTCCTGTTTGAAAAGGCTCCCTTGAGCTAATGAGCTGACGAGCTCTGGTTGATGCACCTGCAACCAGCGAGTGGTACAGAGACCTGAGAAGACTTTGGGCAGCATTTTCAGCACCCCAAAAAAGAATGTGTTGCTCTCTACTGAAGAAGGATAACTATCCTGAAACATGTGTCTAGAGATACACAGCACTGGCTCCACCAACAAGCGTGAACAACTAAAGCTTGTCACCAAAGTAAGTGGTATCAATGTGGTCCAGTGTGAGTGTCCCAGTATAATAAACTGGGGACACCAGGGAGTTCCCAGGGCAAAGTAGTGCCCAACAACAGAGATCAAAATGAAGAATCCAAGCCTGTCAGTACGGACCACATCGAATTGTCTTTTCGCAACTGTTGCTTTATTTAATTTAAGCCCTGATGAAGTTCTCGGTGAGAGAACAAAATGCGTTGGCTGAGCTTAATGATTCATTAAAACTTGGAAAATATTAATTGGAAAATAAAGACTTTTCAAATTACAAGAGTATCTTGGACGCACACCAATTTGCAGCTGCACCTACCACTTGAACGACTTTATGTGTAGTGTCTTGTGTTTTTCTCTCTGTTTCATTTTTGATTATGACATTTTAATTGTTTTTAAACTCTTGCACCATATTGTGGGTTGGGGGTTAAGGTATGTATAGTGGAGACTTAGTGCTTTGGAGCAACCTCTGGATGTAAATTCTGTCTCCATCACATATATAAGAATAAAATGTGGGATCACTACTGCATAACTATGTACAAGAGCATTTTTTAACTCCTGTGTGGAAATCAATACGAAAATAAAACTCTGATTAAACCTGATATTAATGTGGTACAAATGTAGGGGCAAAGACATTTAGGTATAATAGAAGGCTGTTGTTTGATGTCTTGAAGATTTATAGGTGGTTCATTTATTTGTCTCTCCAAGGGGAGAATAGGTTTTAATGTTTGTGAAGCCCCCTACATTCTTCGCCATAAATAATAGTGCCTTCAGCCATTGTCCACCTGCTAATTTCAGCCTTCCAGCAATAATGAGGTGGCCCCACAGCAAGCTTCCACTGCATCGCTATGACCCGGCATGCCCGCACCCATCACAGGTCCGTAAACCTGGCCTGCAGTACTCGGGAGTTGAATGTAGATTTAGACCGAGCAAGCTGACCTCCACAGTCAGTGCAGGAGAAGTCCCCACCACTCTCCTCAACTCAGTCACAGCCTCCCTCCACAACTCCACCACTGATGGGCATGTCCGAGTCATATGCAAGAAGTCGGTGCGTGTGCACCAGGGCAGGAGGTGTCTGTTGTCATGAAGATGGTGTTAAACTGGTAGGGTGTAAGATAGGTGATGTGCAAGTAATTGAACTGTGTATAATGGGATCTAGTGTTTCTAGAGAACCTATAGGGGTGAACCTGAATGTGTTCCCACTTTCTGTCCAACAACATCCTCCCAGTATGCCCTCTGTCTTACCAAGGGGGCAGTGGACATTGCCTGAAGTAAGTTATACAACCAAGATACTAGTTTACGGCCTCCTCCAAACATCAGCAGTATTTGTAGCACTTCATGAGACCTAGGCTCAGCTCAGGTACCTCCCCATAGAGCCTTTGGTGAATGTGCCAGTGCTACATCGGGTCAGGGTCTAAGATTCCCGAAGCCCATCCTCCTCAGACAGAGAGGTCAGCTCTCTCAATCATGTATCAGCACAAAAATGCTCACCGTAATGGGCCCAATGTATGTCCATTCACATATTCTACAGGCTGTGAAATACACACTGCATGACGTCGCAAGGCCCACCAGGGGGAGCACAAGGGCATACAGCAGACAGGGTACCATCTTGCGTAGCACCCTTCACCAACATCGAAGAGCCAGGGATACCAGCGCAGTTGGTGCAGGGACCCGCAACTTGAAGCCCAGCTGCAGGGCTACAAGTGCGCCCTCTTAGTGCCTGTCTCTCAGTTGCCCTTGCTCAACTAAACAATGACCTTTAAACCATCAAGCTATCCACTGCAGATGTGCGGCAAGATAGTATAACTCAAAGTCAGGAGTACCAAGGCTCCCAACTCAGTAGGGTGCTCTGGGATGGACACCAACATTCTGTGCCTATCCCTGTCCCATATCAGGCCTATGAGCAGCTTGTTCACTGTCCTAAACCAAGAGTGTGAAATCCACACAGGGAGGTTGACAAAGTGATAAAGGAGTCGAGGGAGTACCACCATCTTGGAATCTTGGACAAGGCCATCTGAGCCATGATCTGCAACTTTAGATTGCACCAGGACTCAACACTGCATCGGAGGGCTCACAGCACACCTCTCAGATTGCCCTCCCAGACCTCCACTTCCGCAAGGTAGATCCGCACCTCCAAGTATTTAAAGGGGACTGGCTCCAAGCAGAGACCAGCAGCGAACAGAGGCCGGGCAAGCCGGCAGTGCAGCGCCAACGGGAAAGCACAGGTCTTGAACCACTCCATATGAAGACCGGACACCCTGATCAGGTTTTCCAGGGCACACGGTGTACGCTGATTGCAAATACAGTAGCATGTCATCAGCATAAAGCGGTATGGAGTTATCTCCATCATGCAGCCGGAGCCCACATGCACATAAAATCGATAGGACATGCTGCTCGAGCTGGGAGGTAACGAGGGGTTGTAATGTTTGTTATGTCCTGTGAGACACCTTCAAGTGTCTCGACAGACATAGAGTTAGTAGCCACTACTCTATGAGAGTGGGCACACTTGCACCCCCACACGCATCCCTCACAGGCGTCATGAGTGACGTGAGCCTGTCAATAAAAGGGCCCGGGTGCACGTGCTCGAGGCCAGTTGAATAATGATAGCCACGGTGTCTGTGTCAGTCATTGATTAGCATGTGGGCCTAGGGCCCACAACACAACATTGGCGACGAGGTGGGTAGCTGACCCCGCATGCCTACCAGTCTGCGCGTCCTTGTTCCTCGTGGGGGAGGAAAGGAGCCCGACCGGCGGCACCCCGGCATGCTGTCTATGGCCACCCATGTCCGCGGTGTCGTGTCACCTGATCACCGCCTCCTCAGCTCCGGAGGGCCACGTTAACCTGCCTGGACACCCACTAGTGCCCATCGCCAGCACACACAGCCATCGCTGCAACCCTGATGACGCCCTGCCCGACTACGAAAGGTCAGTGGTGCAGAAGCAAGCAGCCGAGAAAAGGATCACTGCCACACGCGCTGTGTATGAAATGCCGGTGTCTCCGACCCTGGGAGTGACCCCGACCAGGTCCCGAGGCGTCCACAGGCCGTCCCACACACCGGTTCTGCACCGGAGGCTGAGAGGTAGAGGGAACAGGGTGCAACTTGACTGCCCCAGCACATACTAGAGTTCGGGGTGGGCGCCTACACCCCCCTGCAATGCTGGACATGTGCCCGCAACTGCGCCCAGGCGACAGCCTCCGCAGTCGATCAGCCCTGTAACCCACACCGCAGAAGCAAGCTTCACCGCCCACCGGCATCAGCGAGGGAGCCACAGCGCTAATCAGGCTGTGCCCCTACCTGACTGGGTCTTCCACCCACGCTGCCAGCGGCCACCAGCTCCACACAAAGGTCCCAGGCCTCTCACCTCCAAGCACAAGGCAAGCTCCTGCCCGCATCATCGGACCTGTGTGACTTGCCTTCGGAGGGGAAGCAACTGCCCTGCACGTTGCAGGTGCCGGCAGCACCCCCTAGTGCCGGCTAGTCACGCCGCACCCAGACACTCCCGCGTGAATGGGTCTTAAACCTCGATAGAACCACACCAGAATCTTCAGCCTGTGGGGGGGACTGATCATCTCCTCAGCGCCAGGAGCAGCAGCGCGTCTGCTCCAGAATGGAGTACAGAGCTCTGGCCCCCCATGCGCTCACATCCCTGACTGCCTGCCACGTTGGTAACGCTACCACGACATCCAGAGTCGTAGCCAGCGCCACCTAGTGGTCAGCAGTGCAAACCACATCTGCCAACACAGCACGGGGTCCTGCACCAGCCCTTTCAGCATCCCGGAGCATGCAGCAAACCAGACAAGTCGCAGTGACCTTCCAGAGGCTGCCGTGGCCCGGGGAGAGCAGACCAGAACACAGGGTCACCTAGCTGTCACATGCCTGCACCGCATCAGGGGAACCAAAGCATAAATTGGACGCAGGATTTTGGTGAAAGAGCCCCAGCACCCAGAAGGCAGCAGCATGAAAGAAGAATGAATGAGGAGTGCCGCAATCATCCTACACCCTGCTACACAGGAAGTGACCGCAGCACCACAAGGCAGTCATGGTTCACCCCCAGACACAGGTCACATCTCCAAAGGAAGAGGCTGGCAACCCCAACAAGGAGAACCAGGAGAAGCACATGAAGACTGGGTGCATTGCGTGCCACCCCAAGAGGCTGCCAAGATAATTCAAAGAAAAAGACTGTGGCATATCATCAGGGGCTCCCAAGAAGCTCGAAGCTTCGCCAGCCCAGGCCAGCGCCGACCAAGCTCAAGCGGCAGCACTAAAAAAATGCTGTGTCACTAACCCCACTAGCAAGAGTGGATGACCAGTCACACAGCAACGTCTCGAGGGAGCCATCCCCACCGAAAGCGCACGAAACGACTGGTGCAGATTGCGCGCAACCAGTGCCTGCCCAACACAACCGCAAGGAAGGAAAGCAGGCACGCCAGGTGCCAGAAGATGGCGCCCAAGGAAAGACACAGCGGGCGCAGTACGTGGTGCGTGACACATGCGCCCAGAAGGTTGTCAGCAGGGGCAAAGGCCCAGACAGAGAGAGAGACCTCTCACAAGAAAAGAAGCACTTCTGGAATCAGCAGGGAGATCCCATACATCTCCACAGCAGCAACAGCAACGGAGCCCGGAAGGGGCCAAACGCAGCTCAGTGTCCTCCCTCACACAGCCTCAAGACAGAGTCGTCGGTGACCCAAGAAGGGCTAGAGGAGAGTTGCACACTATGAGTGAACAGCTCACCACTGCCCGTGGAAGCCATTCCCTGGAGAGGGAATGCCCGGAGTAGGAGCGTCAAGAAGCTGCAGCTCACTACTGCCCGTGGAAGCCATTCCCTGGAGAGGGAACGCCCAGAGTAGGAGCGTCAAGAAGCTGCAGCTCACCACTGCCCATGGAAGCCATTCCCTGGAGAGGCAACGCCCGGAGTAGGAGCATCAAGAAGCTGCCTGAAGAAGGAGCGCCCAAGATGAGTGGCTGCTCGCCATGCAGCCGAGAAGAGCGACTGAAGGTTCGCCTGAGTGATCCGAAGACCATCGAAGTTCAACGGCCCCGTTGGCCGTGTTAGAACATGGTGCATGTCATTGCACCCGGAGAAGAAGCGGAAGAAAAGTGGAAATTGTGTCACCCAGAAGAGCTGGACCAACGCAGGGTTGTCAAAGACAACGAGAGGAGACGCAAGAGGACTCATAGCACCACAAGCCAAGAACACCTCCAAAGACACTGGACAGCCACTAAGGCAGACCGACGGCCCTGGCGCCAGCACCAAGGGAGTAAGCCGCAGCAAGCGCAAACCACATTGCTCCCATCACTTCACAGTGAGACCGTCCAGCCCTGAGTGTCGGCAGTTGGAGTTGAACAGCATCCCTACCCTTGACTGCAAATGCCCGAGGTGCGAGAGAAGATTCAGAAGAGGCAGTCATGTGGCTACGACGTTCATCCAGAAACCTCCTCTCCTAGTTAATCATCACCACCTGTTATCTAGGCCCAATGGCAGCTACGTCATCAGTGCCATGTGCATGACACCTCACTTAGCAAGTCACGTGGAAGTGTAACCGGAGGGTCTGCACCAAGAATCGGACAACCAGCTGAAGTCAGAAGAGGAAGTCGTAAGTGGCAGGGCCGGGACGATGAAGAAGACCCAAGCTACAACAGGAGTAAGTCCTGACACAGCGACAGCAAGGGAAGAGGGGGATAACCCGAGAAGGAACTGGCAGCCACACAGTGGGAGTTCGAGAGTAAGCCGCACAGCCTGCGTGAACCGAGTCTCAAGCCTTACGTTTCTCGGCGTGTTCATCACTCCTCCGTTATCAAAGTCCCAACAGCCCAAGAAGTCCAAGTACATGAATGCAAGTGCCTCCCTAGAGTACATGGAGGTACCTGGCCACTCCCTGCCTCAGGTGATCGACGCCAGACTAAACGCCTGCATCCATCAAGGCAAGTCATTACCCGCCATCGTACAGATTCACCACACGGCTGGCAATGCCGCCATGCCAGTCTTCATCAAGTGCGTCAACCGACACCATCTCGAATACACATGGAGTGGAGTCCTATGCTATTGCCAAACTAGCCAACAAGAAAACTCAGAGGATACCTGCTAACCTGCTCTGCACCTGAACTGCGGCAGCGAGAGCATGTCCTGACCAAGACCCATACACCCTTGAGGTTTGTGCGAGAGACTAGCTACTGGCTCCTCGGCGGTTCGCAGCTGCCCCCAGCCGGCACACACGCAGCCCCATCGCAGCCTACAAGCAGTCCCACGGCAAGCCCGATAAAGCGCCTCCCCAGGTGGGAGAGCTGGAATAGACATTGCCCCACCGACAAGTCACCGGACACAGCAAGACAGCCCAAGAGAGACTTCAGGCAATCCTGAAATAATCCAGTGAACTTTCACCATGGACACCCACCATGATCTTGACGCACCCAGTTAATGAACTGTTGTTACATACCACATACCATCATCCAGGTCAGCGGACAGAAGTTACGTGGGACTAAAGGACACACTTACACTGGCACGTTCCCAGCGCGCAGATGACATCTTCAAGCACGAGTTCGTGTCCTGAACCAATCAGGTTAAATGATGAATACCTGCTGAGAGTGTCCTGCCACAGTCTAATTCACCAGCCCTTGTCTGCCGTCTTCCTGATGCCGGACCCGAGAAACTGATGGACCCTGTGGTGTATATTTCATTTCTGTTTATCCCTACAGGTTGAACTATAGAGCTTTTTGTTTTATTAAAATTTGGGGAGGAATGTTATGTTCTGCGAGACACGTTCTAGTCTCTCGACAGACATAGAGTTAGTAGCCACTCCCCTATGAGAGTGGGCACACTTGCCCCCCCACACGCATCCCTCACAGGCATCACGAATGATGTGAGCCTGTCAATAAAAGAGCCCGGGTGCACGTGCTCGAGGGCAGTTGATAGCCACGGTGTCTGTGTCGGTCATTGATTAGCATGTGGGCCTAGGGCCCACAACACAACATGTTCTGAATCTGTCTTCTGTGAGAAAGCTTTCACGCTCTTCCATGCCCTCATACGTCTTCTGGGGAATGTGCTTTTAGAAGTGAGGGGGCATCCAATAGCACTCGGCCATAAAGCCGCAGCACAAGGTGCCACTGAAAAGTCGTCCAAGCCGCAGCACAAGGTGCCACTGAAAAGTCGTCCCGTCTTCAATGAGCTTCACAGTCATTTCTTGCAGATTATTTAACCGTGCAGAGCAGCTTAACCTTTATAACCACAAATTAAAATGCGCAACCTTCCTAATTGTCTGTGGAATCATTTAAATGCACGGTTATGCTCTCATATGTGAAATAATTCACATTGTTTTTCATGAGGTGTTCTGATGTTAGTATTTCCACCCGGCAGTGTAGTGTGCTTCGCATTTTGACTCAAAGGCACCATAATAAATATATAATGGGCCGCAGGAGCACCCCCACCCCCTGAGTGTTCGATGCATTTTTCATGACCGACGCTGCTGGTAAGAACACGCAGCATAAGCCTGCTAGGACCCGACTGGGTTTGATATTCGAAGGACACCTTTTGCTTGAGGCTCAGCTGCAGGGGAATCGTTCATAGTTACAAGGCCCACTTCAGAGAGATGATTCCCGGGCGCGCGAACGTTCTGCTGAGCCTGTACTGAAAAATACAATATTCTCTGACTGAAACCCTTGACCTTGTTTGAAGTAGGACAATGTTTTGGGTACTTGCAACTGATTACAAAAGATTTTCCATACGAGGAAAATTAGCTGTGTAATTAGCAAACACATGCTCTATACATTGCTCCAAAGAGATGTGAAGAATCCCGCGTTAAATCCAGCTAGGGAAATGTCCTTGCTGTAGGAATAATATTTTGTTGGCTTGCTGTACTTCCTCTTCTCAAAAATGCTCTTCAGTTTTAAGCCTGAGGCATGCTTTGACGTTAGTTTGATCTTTTAGATGTATTGTATAGAAGCTGCAGGTCAAAAACAGGTATTTGTGGAGTTAACATTCTTCGTGACCCGCATCTTTATATAATGATGATAAATAAGGGGTAAAGCATCCACTGACATGCATTATAAGGATATTGCAAGTCACCAAGGAGTTCCATGACCATATTGAAACAAAAGGCCGAAAGCTGACTTCCTGTTTAAGGTCATGGAACTCTGGGGTAACTTGTGATATCCTTTAAACATACCATCGATGGTATTTTATTCCTCATAATACGGTTACACCACCACCCTTCACACACACTTAAATCCTTGGGGCCAGATTTATCAAGGATTTGAGTTGCCCTTGCGCCATGCAGGCAGTGCAAGGGCAACGCAAAAGCTGAGTGAGATTTATCAAGCCACGCAAGGCCACCTTGAGTGGTCCTGCAAGGCTTGATAGATCTGGAGAAACACAAGGCAGAGCAAATCGCTTTCTTGTGTTAATTTGCCCCAGGGAGGAGTTCCTCACACGGAGCGTGGGAATTCCTATGTATCCACCCGTGGATTTTGGCGCATTCCCAGAATTACAGTTAGAACCGGGAATGCGTCAAAATGCTATGCCTACCCATGTGAGGCTTGACGAAAAAACATATCTTTATTTCCACTAGATTTTTCCACTTTCTACGTGTGCTGCATTCTACAGCACACATAGAAAGAAGAAATGCCTCCGAGGATTGTTTTTGCACAGGAAGGTGTCTCTTTCTGCACAAAAAACAATCCTGACTACATAGCAGGCACCCTTGCACTATGAGGTGCCTGCGTTGGTGCTAGGCAGCTGAAAGGGCGCCAGTGCTAGGAAAGGATAGGAATGCACCATATAATGTTAAATACAGCCCATTACTGCCCTTTACACAGTGCAACAAGGTGGCTTGCTGCATTGTGCTGCAAGTAAAATAATGATAAATATTGGCCTTGGTATCATCTTTCATATGAAAGAGAGTGGCTGCAGTCATGAAGAATATAAGGGAAATCTGTAGTGCAAAACAACCAGAAAGCAGTTCTCGTTTCCTTTGGTCAAACTAGAGCTATAAATATGCTATGTGACCTGCCTTTCACACTGTCTCTGGCAACAGACAATTATGACGTCACATTTCAACTGTAATAACTTATTACTGTTGAGCAACTATGTCATTTCTTTATTATAGGTGACTAGAGATGTGTCACAATGTGGCTGTATGAAGAAAAATAGAGAAAGTCTTTTATACAGGGATTGCAGTCCCCCATCTTATATATCTAGGGAAGGACATGAAAAAAGCCTTAGAACCATATTTATGTCAACCAGAGTATAATCTATATATACATGGATTGAATCCAAAAGCCATTATTACCAAAGAGGCTCTGCACAGAGGCTGAGGGAGTGGAAGGGCGCGTAGAGAGCGAACAGGTACCTGCAAGATTAGGGTGCAGGATCAGTTACGAACAAGCATATTATCGATAGGTGAAAAGGACCAAAGAATGGTCTCTTACTTCATAAAATGATGTCATGCCGGATAAACTTTGGTTGACATAAATATGGTTCTAAGGCTTTTTTCATGTCCTTCCCTAGATCACTCCCTCCCTCATCCCCACACTTTTGTCCTGATGAAGAACCCAGTGTAAGGGATACAACAACCTACTGTTTTATTGGGGTCGAAACGTCGACATTTTATCATGTAGCCAGCATAAACAACAGAAATTCCATACTGTGTTACTGTTAAAAAACCATGGCTTTGCATTTTTTCTGTCAAACTGTGATTAATAGGCTCGCTGAATGAGCCACGTTTTGTAAGTGATGCATTGTTTTTGATTGACACTTTACTCTTCAATCACTACCCTATCCTCACTGAACCACGATCCCCCAACCCTCTCCCCCCCCCCTTATCACGTTCCCGCCTAGGGGCACTGTCACATGTAATAATTTGTAAATACCTTCACTATGAAATCAATGCCCAGTGTGAATAAAACACTGTGCAACGAACACCTTGTGCCTTATGTTTCGTTTTGATTGTATGCTTTCATTTTGTACATTGTATTGTTTCTTTCTGGGACCATTGTTCCTACGTACTGTCCTTTACCTAGGTCCCAGAGACTAGTTTTGGGTTCACCCCTCTTAGGTAACCCACCCTATAAAGGCACCAGCAGTCTTTCTACCCCTTCTGGGGGCAGACTGGGAGAGGTTTACCACAATTTGACCCCAAACCAGAGAAAAACTTTGAAAAAAAATGGGACATGATGAGCAGTGCAGGCTTTGGGCCATGCATCCACGTCATAATGATCACATAAGTCTTTCTGCCCCCGGAGGCTAATTTTCAGGGTAAAACCAAATTTGCTCTCACTTTCAATGGTGAATGACCACGCTATTCAGGCTCTGGGTAAGCTGGCAACCAGGGAACCCTATCAACACATGGCATTTCTGAAATCTAGTGACCAAGGTAAATCCAGGATGGTGTTCCTTCTGTGAATCCCACATCATTCTCTTATGCAGAATGCCCTGCAAGCATCAAACTTTGGATAAAATCATACATTTTTCCTCATACTTCTATGATGGAAAGGTATGGAGTTCGTGGGGATCGTAGCTTAATTTGAGCCCGTGGTTGCAGGTGAGGCCCACGCCACTCATTTCTGGCAATCGCATTTTTTTTTCCTCAACAGATTTTGATCCAGTGCTAGACAATGAAAAAGAGAAAAGGAAGAAAGAAGGAGTAAAAGAACCATCGACAAACAGTGACAAAAGGAGAAAACAGGAATGAAAAAGAACCTGCAAGAGTGAGAGAGTCAGTTAGTATTTGGTGGTGAATTAAAGAATCATCAGATGTAATCAAGGAAATGCAACCTTGGTAGTCAGCACCTGTTGTTTAATAGTACCAGCCAGGGGCCACTGAGGAAACCTTTGGGCACCAGCACTTAATATTTTACAAATTAAGCACTGGGAATCCACACATTCCTAATGCCCAGAACCCCACTTCCTCAAAAGGGAACTGCAGTATTTGTTTCTACTTGATTTCAGAAATTGCAGCTGCAGCCTTCAATGACTACTTACTCTTTGTGAGAACATCAGTAAGATAGCACTCAAACTGCAGCATTTTATTTCTGTGTAAAGGTCATGGCTTTTTTTTTGCACGTCTGTTGCCTGTCTGTGGTATTGTAATTTTGTGAATTTAAGAAATCACTTTGAAGAAATTATTTGCCGACCAATGTAACAGCATCCTGCTAACAATAACATGGAATTTCAGTTGTCCAAATCATCCCTTCAACAGAAGTTCTTTAAAGAAATGCATTACGTTTTTTATAACACTGAGTTATTGAACGGAGCTTGTACACTCACCCTTACCTGAAGTCTTCATGGTGCTAGCACTTGACATAAAGAAAAGAAAATATAGAAGAATTTTTTTCAAAAAAAGTTATTAGGAATTTCTTTTAAAAGGAACCTGCTGGGATCAGGGCTAGGCCAGCTAAAAGGGAGTGATTGCTCTCCACAGGGATAAGTGAATTCAGGAGATTGGAGTTAACAATTACAAAAGAGTATCTGGAAGTTTGGAAGCAGAAGAGAATCTGAGGCCTAGAGCAGGTGAGAATAGACTGTGATCAGGAATCTGGTCAGTAAATGACAAAGCCTGCAAGAGAAACAAAACAAATACAAACTCTAAACAACAGGAAGGAGCAAGCAGTAAAACGAGGGACAAACTGCATAGTTTGTATGCTCCTTGGAAGAATGTAACTCTGTGCGTTAAACAAGATCATACAATACATCAAGGAGCAGTTAATCTCACAGAGTCTTGGTTTGTCATCCAGCAGCTCCTATTGAAGATGGAAGAAAAGTGCAGGATGAGTATTTGTGCCAGAGGCACCATGTCTCAGAATTTCATTGTCACCCTTGGTTACAATGAACGAGGTTTTCACCTAAAAAACTAAAGAGAACAGAGCAGGAAACACCAAAGATAGTACTGGGCTCTGGGTATAACCAGACCAGAATCGGAAAACAGGAACAGGGTTGACCTGGCAATAATCACAAAGAACTATGAACAGTGGAAACAAAACTGGGTAATCTGCACACTAATAAGGGCAGGGTGGAAGTATGCACACTGGACAGGGAACACCAGAACATAAGACAAGGAGTCTGTATGCCACAAGGACAGGCTAGAACTATAACAATGACAACCTACAACCACAGGGACAAGAGGAAGACAGAACATAACAGGAAACAGAAAACAGATAAGGTTAAGTAGCAAACAGAAACATGGGAACAAGAAATAAGGTGAAATAATTAGTACTGAAACAAAGAGCAAACCTGGAAGCGGAGAGAAGGACAGCGTAGAAACACCATAAGCCTTGTGGCAGCTGCTGCTGGTGCAGGTAGGAGCGGTGGGGGGGGGGGGGGGGGGGGGGCGGGGTCAAAAGACGACGACATGGTATAGTAAAGTAAAAAAGAAATCCACATACATTGCGCTCGCTGCTTCAGCGATGCGGCAAGAGCAAGGTAAGTGTTTTTCTTGTTTTTATATGTATTTTACCTTGTTGTCGTCTGTCGACTCCCCCCCCACCCTGCCCCCCATTGGCACACCGCTCTTACTTGCACCGGCTGTGGCTGCCTTTTTGCTGAAAAGACTGTTGAGAGCCACTACACATTGAGCATAGAGGGCTGAGATATGCTCATCAGGGAAAGAACACAGGTGTAGGAAGAGCAATGAATAATCCAGGTACTAGGAATGAGGGATCCACAAATGAAGGGAAGTTTGACCTGGGACTAGGAAAAAGGAAGAGCAGGAAATCCAAAAGGCACAAGAAGGAGTCCATGACAGCCTGGAACAAAGTCGGATCATAGCGGACACAGAGAAAAGTCCATAACATACCTATGGATAGGTAAAAAAAGCTGTAGAATTCAGACAACACAACATAGAACATAAATCTACCACCAGAATTTCGTCTCGACAGGGTTTAGCAACAGAAAGGACTACAAGGACAATGATGTATCAGAATTGAAGTGTAGAACTGTCAACTGAAAACTAAACTGGAGCTAGAAAAACAAGGTGTAGATGAGTATAGTGTACATACAGTACCCTACAAGGCCCTCATGAGTGCCACCTGGTGGCCAGATTGCAGAATCTTGAGATTTCTAAAAGCTTTTCTAAAATGCAGATGGTTAGATGTTAGGAATAAAACAAGTGGCAGTATGTTTCAATGAGTGAAGTGAGAAGGTGGCCTGGTATATGCTGTCCACTAATTAAAGTGGGCACCCTGTACCAGTACACACAACCCTTATGATGTATAAGGTCAAAGATAACCCTTAGAAAGCTATCCTAGTGGTAGCTCTGGAGAGCAGCCTCCAGGCTTAATCTTGAAGTAATGTAAAACAGCCTGTTTTACCAGACAGAATATCACCTCCTAAATGACGAAATAAAAGGAGAACCACACAGTAGTTATATAAAAATATGTATTTATTAATATAATACTCTCTACTAGTCTCTACACGAGATTAGAACACAAAGCACACAATACTGAATGAATAGAATATTCGTAAGTAGCACAATACACAGCGAGCTCCAGGGGGAGACCGAAGCATATACCAAAAAAATGGTATAACAATCACGACTTGACTAGACACAGTGCCTAGAGCACGTAGAACCGCTGGGAACCTAAGGAACCACCCAAGGCAGTGACACAGGGAGCCCACGGAGGACGGGTGCAGTGAGGAAACACAACCGCGTGCTCCGTACAACTCCATGGGAAAGTCGCAGTTGCAAAGTCAGAGTTTAAGGACACTTCTATGAGGACTTCAAGCAAACCCTTTGGAACATAGGAAGTTCTAGAGCCAACCCACCAGTTAGTACAGAGGTACCCGTGTTACATATCCCAGAGGAGTCGGGTGCATAGGGGTCAAGTGGTGTCAGAAACCTTCGTCGTTTTCAGTTGAGAGCTGTGAAGAAGTACTGCTGCCGGGAAGGCGAAGAGTGTCTGGTGGAATCCAAGCCTGGATTCTATTGTAGGTGAGAGGAACCTGAAAGCAGAGGGGACAGAGTCTGGGTCACTTCAGGTGACCAGGGGCTCGGTAGTCGAATGCCCACCGATGTCGGGTGCTTTAGGTGCGAAGAAGGGATGCTTGACTCTGCAGCCACGAAGACCAGGAGCTGTTGAGAACAACCAGGATCGGGAGGTGAGCTTTCCCAAAAAGGATGTCGAGTGCTGAGAGTTCGATGTCTGGCTGCAACACCAACAAGCCTTGGCAAATGCAACCCACGCAGGAAGGACAAACAGGTTACGGTGTGGACCAGCAAGGTCCAGGGGACTCTCCAAGCAATGGGGAGTCAGGGTACATCTGGAGCAACCAGGGAAGCCCAAGAACAAACAATGTGACCCTCGCCAGGACCCACAGGCCAACGGACCAGGGATTGCGAGGATACCTCAAGCAAGTCTGCAAAGCACCAGCCAACGGAGCACTCAGTGCGAGGAGGCCAGATTTCTTTGGTGCAAATACTGCTTTAAGTCAGGACTACTCAGAGTGCAATGCAGAAGCTCAGGGGTCACCAACAAGCACATGCACTTGCAAATGTATGGGGTGCACAGGGGTTCGGGTCACGCAGTCCCCACGAGGGATACTGGTTTCAGAATCTCTGAGAGGGCAGATCAACCTCAGGGACTTTCGGAAACCTACCTCCTGTGTTGCTGAAATCTTCAGAGTCCTCAGGAGCTCGGGAGATGCAAGCCGGTCAGATGCGCTTAGGTGCCTGCTAGAGCAGGGGAGTAACTCCTTTACTCCAAGGGAGATTCTTTAGTCGTCCAGCATCATGCAGGCAGTCAAAGTACTTGGTTTCTTCTTAGTAGAATCTTGTCCAGGTAAAATCTAAAGTCCTGTAGCCAGGTAACCCACTTTATACCCACAGGAAAGGGTTGGACAGATTCAGGGGACCCTCCTAGGGGAGGGGCAGGACAGAGGGGTGGCTACACCCATGTCCTTTTTCAAGTTTCACGGCAGAGCAGGAGCCAATGGCTCCCAGAACTGGTTTGAGCTGGACTATGCACAGGGACACCAAATGTGCCCCCAGTGCAGACTTTCTGGCACTCTCAGAGTACACCCACATAGCCCCAATACACTAAACCCTGTCTGGGAGGTGGTCACACCTCCCTGTGACAGGATGCCTATTGTCATGCCTTCCTCTGCTCGAGCTTGGGTCAGCAGCAGGAGAGCAGAATCGTGTCTGTGGCTGGCAGCGTCCATTGTGTGCTGCCCGGGTCTAGAAAGCTGGTATCGTGTAGACCTGTGACCCACAGTAGTGGTTTCAGAAGGGTGTTATCACACCTCCCACACCAGTTACTGGTGTGGAGGTATGATTCCAAGGTGTTTGACACCAAACAGGACATGTTTCTAACCAGCCGTTTTAAAGTTAGCATTTACCCAGGTTATAATGCATCTTAACCTATATGTCTGGCTGCATCACAGACAACCCCGGAGAATGGTCTCCAAAGGCTGCAGAGGGGCTCTGCTCATGCAGGGGCACCCTCTCACATAAAATCCAGCACCCTGCCTTCAGGATTGATAAGGCCTGCCATAGGGGTGACTGATTTAGATAGTTATAGTGAACCTATATCTAAGTAAGTGGTGCAAGCACCAGCTTACTCAGGCTGCTGTAGCAGACCTGTGTGTTATTTTGAATGGCCTCTCATGGGTGGCATAATACATGCTTCATCCCATGGGAGGCCTCTGGGGTACCTATTCCCTGGGTACATGGTGTACCATATACTAGGGACTGATAAGTGTACCCCAGTATCCAATCTGGAGTGTACCTAAAGTATACACATAGCAATTTAAGGGAGAAAGCAGATAGACTGGGGTCCTGGATAGCAGGATCCCAGTCAGACTAGTCCAAAAAGAGTGAGTCCTCCGCAAAAAGTGGGGGTAACCATAAGAAGCAGATCATTCTTTCCTACAAGTGAGGCCCAAAAAACAGAATGTTGAGGCTGCCCACGCATGTATACCTAAACTTGGGACTTTTCAGTAAGGCCAGAGACTCCAAATAAACCTCAGATTTGGATAACTAAATCCTCAGTCTTTCTAATAACAAAACAATGTTCCATGTGCTAAAAAGCATGGTTAACCAGGCATAGGATTCATGAAATGCCATTGCTGCCCAAAACATTTAATATAGATGTCGCTCCTTCAGGCCAAGATTCTTACTATTACTGAAACTAAAATAATAGCTGATCTCTGCTCTGCCAAATTTAGGCACCTGCTCTGTCTATGGAGTCAAGAAATTGTTTAGTCAGCAGTGATGAATTCCCTGCTCAAAGTCCCTCTCTGATGTCTGACAACTTGAGCAATTTTCGTTCAATTTCAAGCCCACCTCATTTAGAAAAGCTCCTTGAAAAACTATCCATCAAAAGTCTATAAGAATATTCAGTCCTTGCCTATAAGAACTGGCACTTTCTGGTTGGCTGAGGCGCTGCCCTAGCGAGGCAGAACCCACCACTCCCATTAAGGGTTGGTGATTACACTCACTGCATAACCTGCGCTAACTCCAGGGCAGTTTGGCACTGAGCAGGCAGGCTTATCACAGAGACAATGAGTAAAGCATTGGTAGAGCTCTTTCCCACGATAAATACACTGAACGTCACAAAAGAGACTTAAAACGTGGTGTATGTTAATAAAGCTCGTACTCAACACACACATAAACACAACATGAACATCATTTATTTCTGGGCATAAAATACATGTGGAAATATCACTAGCAGTACTAGGCCCAACCGTGTTAAAATCAAATCAATAATATGCACGCTTGGTAAAGATCTTACTTTACACCTAGCACCCTTATGCTGTGTGAAATGTTGTCAGAACTAGGCCCACCCGGGGAATTATTATAATTCAATACCACACAGTTATAGGGTGCACCCCAGATCACAACTATATTAGCCATGTGTACACACAAAGAATTACAACACTTTAATACAGCACTGTGGGCCAAGGCTGGGCGAGTAAAAACAATGTCAAACATAGTATTCTTCTGGCAAGGAATCAACCTGTAAAGCAACACCGCTGTAAGGTGTAATTAATAACAGGCGGTCATCATGCAGTCACTCCCACACACTCACTCAGCACCGATACATGGTGCCACGGATATCAGGCAGGTCTTTATGGAGCAGACTCACACACACACGCACACTGTAATGTGGTGCAACTGATATTCTGAAGGTCAGTTGGCAATGCACATGTAGACCCTGTGGCCCAAGTCCTCCTCCACCTTTCAGCTAACCCCAACTACCTTACACCCACTGGTTGGAGATAAAGAAAACCCTCTCCCTGATACTAGGCTGATCACGGTCAGAGTCACTCTTAGTCAGGGTCCCAGGGGAGAAGGTGGGGTTAGGTAGCAGGGCTAATTGGGCTACAGTCGACAAATGGCGGTTGGACACCACTCAGGAAGTTCACCTACGATATGCGGAGCAGAAGCGGGCTGAGGGTGATGGTTGTTCAATCAAAAGGTTACAAAAATGGCCTTTGGGTACCAGCCCAGTTCTGTGATGTGAATGTGGGGGTCACATAAGGTCTTTTGACCCGCTTCTGATTGCTCGCGTAAGTGTTTCCCAGCCCAGTTAATTACTCTCACCACCCAGGCCCAATCCGGGCAATACTACCTAGAAACACAAAATCGTCTGGCTGGTTGAGGAGAGTGCAATTGATCCGTGTTAAACTTGGCATCCTTGGTGTGGTTTTCCCCTGAATTTTTGCCTCTACCGCCTGCATTTGTTACTGTGTGCTGGATTTCGTTTTTACTAGCTTAGATGCTTTGGGCATTTTGCCACTGGTAATCAGTGTCAAAGTGTAGGTGCAACCTGTGTAAATTGTAATTATGATTCGTTATATATAATTGGCATATTTTATTTAATGGTAAGTCCCTAGTAAAGCTCACTGTGTGTGCCCAGGGCCTGCTACTAGTGGGCCTGCAGCACTGATTATGCACCCCCAAACAAATATCCCTTCAAATCTGTCTTAGACCTGCCACTGCAGTGTCTGCGCACAGTTTTTAACTGCCATGTGGACCTGGCAAGTGCAGCCACTTGCCAGGCCCTACTCTTCCCTTTTCTTGCATTTAAGTCAACCCTAAGGTAGGCCCAAAGTACCCCCCTGGGCAGGGCACAGTTTATGTTAAAAGTAGAACATGTACTGGTGTGTGTTACATGTATTGATAGTGAAATACTGTGTATTTGTTTCTTCACTGAGGCAAGGACTAGCTCTCCCATAGACTATTATTGGAGATGCAATGTAACATTTTGCATGTGTAACTTTCAATTCGGAACAGCTAGAGATTTTTAGTTTAGGCTTTTTTAACTCAAAATTTAATAGCACACCTTTTAGTAAGGGTGGTTTTTAAATTATGTGTTTGAAAAAATCACATTTAAAAAGTGGTAATTTTCTTGTTTAACCATCCTGTGTGCCTCTGCCTGTTTGTGTATTCACAATCTGTTTTTGGAGTGACTTGAGTTGGGAATGTGCATTCACTCTAGACAGTCACAAGGGGGGTTGAGTTTTGTCCAGCCTTTCTTGGGTGACTCATAACCAGGATGTATAGCCCTTTTTGCATTTAGAGTGGTGGGAGGAGTTTTCACCTGAATAGGCTGTGTATGCTCTGCACAATGCGGTCCTCGTGTAGTGAAGCCGGACCAGGGAGGACAGAGCTGGTGTTTACTGAACTCAGAGACTCTTAAAACAAAGACTACAATGAGAGAATGGGGTATAAGTAGTAGACCTTAAATCCCACCAGTTTAGATCACTTCTGGACTAAAAAGACCCTGCAGAGAAAAAGAGCTGAACTGCTCTCAGGAGGAGCACTGCTCCTTTTCTGTGTGTTGTATTGTTGGGTTGGCCTGCAGGTACTGCTTCTGTCTGTGAGCGGAGGAAAAGACTGGAACTTTTGCCTTGCTGTGCTATCCTGCTTAAGATGATTCTCCAAGGGCTGAAGTAGGGCTTGCCTCCTGTTCTGAAGTCTCAGGGACACAAAGACTCCACCTGCAACTTGTTAGACAGCGCATGGACTCCTCTGCTGATCTCCTGATTGCCAAAGGATGCCAATTCCAGTTCCGTGGCCTTTGGAATCATGTGGTTTGTGCTTCACCCCAAGAAAAACAACACCTTTGCCGTCGATAACACCACCAGTGTCACCGCAACATGCACGGAGGCCATGGGCCCAGCCCATGAAGTGCACAAAGCCTTGACCAGCATGCAATGCAGCTCCAACGCCTTTCGATGCCTGCAAGTTATCGACATGGGTGATAGCGTGAACTCATCAAAACCCTACCGATGAACGGTACCAACGCCTTACCTCCGACGCCGTCTCACCTCCCCTGCCAGCCTCTCCTCCACATAGACTCGACGCCTTGCCTCCCCCGTGGCAGTAAGGAGCTGTCCTCACCTTGGCCCGTCAACGCCACTCCTTAGTAACGTTGTGCACAGTCTTTTGACTTCATTTTCCAACGTACTGTTACTTGAGGGTCCGTGGACACCGTGGCTGGACCACACACCTCATGGTTGGTGCGATACTTTGGATTTATGCCTGTTACGACATTGTAATAACCTCAGTTAGATCTATTTGTTTCTACAAGAGTTATTTTTGTAGTAATTGTTCTAAAAAGTGATATCTTGACATGTGTATAGTGGATTTTTTTTCATTTTGGTCTTGTTTTGTTTAGATATAGATACTTTATTTTTCTAAACTGGTGCAGTGGACATTTGTAGTGTTTTCACTGTGGTACTGTGTGTTTGGGCACAAATTGCCTTTGGAATACACGTGCCTGCTCATGCCATGTTACGAAGGGGATGAGCAGGGGTTATCTAAAGTGTGTGACTCCCTTATCCTGACTGGAAAGAAGAGTCCCTACTTGGACATGGTGCATACGTCTGCCAACTAGAGACCTCCAATTCTAACAGTCCACTGCACTGAAGGCACAAAAGGAAAAATAGATGAATTGGGGATGAAGCAGGGGGGCCTCTCAGAAGAAAGAGGCACCCATTCAGACACCTGTTGATGAAAGTAGCACCCGGGCAATCTGGACTCAATGGATCACAAATCCGCTCCGCTGCACCTCACTGGAAATGAGGCACAGCGTCTGGTGCACGTTGATGCAAACCGCACCTGACAGTTCCAGTCACACAATGAATAGTTGCAAATTCCGCACCTCCCTGTAAATGAGGCACAACATCTGGTGCACATTGATACAGGTCGCACAAGAGAATACCAGTCACACACACAGGCACAAGCTCAGCAGTGCCCCATGAGGTAGAATGAGGCCCTACTACTGGTATTCCCTCCCCTCCGAGGATCGCAACCTGTGAATCAGTCACCTCATGCAATGAGCATGCAGATGGCGTGTCGCATGACAGAGATAAGGCACGATCAACGAAGAGGGACACGCAGGGTCCCACAACCGGCAAACATGATCATAACCAACAAAATGCTTAAACGTGTTGAGGCCCCACAATGCAGGGGCCACACTCCTTAGATGTAGGCAATACTTTTGGGGCCTTGCACAATGCACTCCAGTCTCCAGGCACAATACTTAGTTCCACGCTCACACCACGCTACCAGTTGGGATCCAGCAGACCATGTAGGCACTTAACATGGCACAGCTTTCCAGGGGTTACAAGTAGACAGGGTGGGTTCCTTGAAGGAGGTCTTTGATGTCCCTGAGATCTCCACAAGAGAACAGGGAGCAAGCCAACAAGCTGGATACCAAGAAGTGAGTGCCAAACAAATACAGCCCCAACTTCTTCAGGGGTAGACCACTGCAAACGCTTCCCTTTCAATAGCGCTCTGACTTTGTCTTTGTCCTCTGGTCAGGAGTTAGAGTGGGGAACAGGATTACTCCTTCTATTGACCCATCCATCTCTTTAGAGTCCAAGAGGATGGGGAAAAGGTCACTTTCCTCTTTGTCCTCTCAATCTGTCACCATTAGCATGGTGACCTCTGACGTTACAAAGTGTGGCTTGAGGCGATTGATGTGTAGTACACGGAGGGCTTGCCTCTGGGTCTTGCGATCCAACAGGTAGGTGGTCTCCCCTTTCCTCCTATTCATCTCATAGGGCCCAGTCCAGCAGGCCTAGAGGTCCCCATGCTATACAGCCACCAATAACTCACACTTTCTGCCCAGGTGTCAAGTTCACAGGAGTGGCATTCCTGTCATACCACTCCTTCATGACATCCTGGCTGGCTTCTAAGTTGTGGGTGGCTTACTTCCACAGCCTGGCCATTTGGCTCCAGAAAGCCAGCATGTAGCTTACTACATCCCTGAGAGTTATCTTGGGAGACTGCTCCCAGCTCCTCCCTGACCAAACTCAGAGGCCCCCTGACGTGGTGCCTAAATGGAAGTTTGAAGGGGCTAAAACTCACTCCCTTCAGAGGGACCTCCCGGTAGGCAAACAACAGTCACGGTAAGAGGGCATCCCACTTTTTCCTCAGGGCCTCTTGCAGGCCTCTGATCATGTCTTGCAGGGTCTTGTTGATTCTCTCAACAAGCCCATCAATTTGGATGTGGTAAGGTGCGGAGAACTTATATGTCACTCTACACTACTTCCACATGTAAGCAGACAAGAAGTTCGTGCCCCTGTCAAACACCACCTCCTTGGGAAATCCTACTCGGAAAAAATCCAAACAGGGCCTTTCCCACCACCAGTGCAGTCGTGGTTCTCAGAGGAATCGTCTCTGGGTACCG
This sequence comes from Triturus cristatus, assembly GCF_964204655.1. NCBI lineage: Eukaryota > Metazoa > Chordata > Amphibia > Caudata > Salamandridae > Triturus > Triturus cristatus. The sequence continues at coordinate 1,149,078,677 of NC_140583.1, read as the reverse complement.
AGAGACATAATCCACCAGAACCAGGATGAACCTGTGCCCCGTGGCCGTCTAGGAATCCATATGTCCTACAATGTCGATGCTCACACTGTCTAAGGGGTTGTCACTGATGGGCTGGGGGTCAGGGAATCCTTCAGTTTCTGCCCTGCCTTGCCACTGGCCTGGCAGGTCATGCAGGTGCTGCAGAATGCATCTGAGGACACCCTGAGTCTGGGCCAAGAAAAGTGAGGATCAGGCTGTGTAAAGGTGTTGTCCTGGCCCAAATGTCCTGCAGGGGGAATGTCATCAGCCAATTCCAGTAGGCAGGCCTAATAACACGGAGGGACCACCAGGGCCATGTAGGCCCCCTGACCAGGATCCTTGGACTTACTGTACAGGAGGTTGTCCTCTCAGTAAAGGTGAGGAGTCCTGGATTCATCACCGGCTGCTTTGGCCTCAGCTTGCCACCTCAGGCCCTCGATGGTGGGGCACCCTCTCTGAGCTCTACAGAACTCCTCCCTGGTGGGGCCTCTTTCCACTTGCTTACTGGCAAGCTTGAGTAGGACACCAAGAGGAGCAATATCCTCTTCAGTGGGTTTTGGGGCAGCCTCTGACAGCTCCCCATCCTTCTCACCAGAGGTACAAGATGGGTTTCTACTTTAAGCAGGGGGTTGGGCCATTGTTCCAGACTCCAGCCCCTTCTGGCTCCCTGCTCGGGTAGCCATGGACCGTGTGGTAGCACAGTTCCAGTAGGGTAAATCCAACATCGCCACATACGCCCGGAGCTCCACTTCCTGTAAGGGCTCACCTGTGTTTACTGCAGGGGCGGCATGGAGGAACACAATGCTAGTCCCCAACTTCCCTCACCCACCTCCTCAGCCCAACTAAGTCAAAGCCAAAGAGGGAAGGTGGGGAAGGAGGGAAAACAAAACAAGGAAAGAGAGAAGGGGTAGACGTCTGCTGGGTCTTCTAGAGAGGGTCTGCTACAATCCTAAAAATAGAAACAGAGGTGAGATCAAGGTATGGGTGACAGAGGATATATAACAGGCCCTCCCCAATCCTTAAGGTTACCTCGTATGGGAGATACCAGTATGTGCAAGAAACCACTTCCCAGAAACTATATACACCTTTTACTGTCTAGAAGGAGGGACACAGAGTGTTAGGACTTAGGACGGCAACAGTAAGCAAGAACAACCAAGGTAAGATATAAGGCACTAACCGTAACAAAGGTCTCAAAGGAAATAGTAAGCCCCAAAACGAAGTGAATACTACAGTCCGTACTCCTGAAGACAGAGAAAACCAAAAAATTCTATTTCCTTAGCAGAAGCGTACACTGGACAAAAATAAAATAACAAAGAGGCCAAAAAAGGGCAGGGGGCAAGACTGAATAAGTCGCACAATCTAAAGCAATTCTACGTAAAGCTTCTCTCAATAGCATGAAATAAAGAACAGAAAACTTCCTGAGGCAAGTAAAAGACACAGGTTCTTCGAATAAGAGCCGAGCTCCTATAAACAATGTGTACATTAGCTCAGAAACAAAGAATTCCTGAGGTAAGTAAAAACCCCTTGCACAACATATGAAATTTGAAGAAACAGGACACTAAGGGGTTAATCCCAACAGGAACACTGAAGCATCAGGGCCTCCTAGCAACCGGCAGACCCCACTGGTACCGGAACAAACAAACCAAAAAACAGGAAGCAAGGACGCGAAGGAATTACTAGAGCCCACAGGCTCTACAAAGCCACAAGAATCCCTGAGAACGAGGACCAGAGCACCCTCCTAGAACAGGTAAGCAGAGAAATCCTGGGAAACGCTGTGTGAGGCCTGGCAGGATCCGAACTGGAACGCAAAGCTCGTTACCAGCGTGGATACCGTCTTTAAATACCGCAAGCGTCGTCTCCATCCTCCATCAGGGAGCGTCAGGCGGGGCTCACGGCTCCGCTCTCTGATGCGGACATCATCGGGGCGGTGTTGGCCACGGCCCCGGCCCCGGCGCCTGACACTTCCTTCCAGATTGTGTGCTTCAAGTCATTACCCAACAGACAAGTCACTGGCATGGTGGGACTCACGGAAACCTCCAACAAGCCCAAACCCCCCCCCATTTAAATGGCACCTGGGCCACCAGGAAACAACCCTCTCTGTTGTCAGCCACCACCACCTGGGAAATGGCATGCGGAATTATCTGCTCGGGGAGACCAGCTGACTTCTTACCATAGTCATGCTGGCCCCTGCAACCCTCAGAGCCTCTATCCCCTGCCCAGTAATGGTGACCCTTTGCCTATACTTTGTTGTATTATCAGGCACTTGGATCCTAGGAACAATCTCACTGTCACCCAGGGACACTAGGCTAACACCTCTAAACCCCCCTCCATTACCTGGGACCACCTCCCCCCCATTGCTACACTTGCCACCCCCCGGAGTCATTCCTCCAATGAGCGGGGGCACTTGCTTTGGCCAATTAGGATCTCCTTTGTAGTGTCCGTACCTGTAGCACTAGTCGCACTTAGTGGTCTTCTGCCGTGGACTCTTGTCCTGGTACGTTTTCTTCTGGGGGCTGGATTGGGAATTCGAGCTAGACCCATAACCCAGTGAATGTTTTGTGAGGCGGACAGAAGACTTCTCTTTATCCTCCTCCTCCTTTTTTCTGGTGGGGACCTTGGGTTCCCTTTTGTGAGTCTCCCAGTTATCGTTTTGGACACTCTGGTGCTGGCCCGCAGGTCTGCTTCTTCAGCAAACTTTTGGCAATCAACCAGCTTGCTGTCTACCAGGTGTTGCCACGGTCTGGCAAAACCGGTCTTGAGGAGGTGCTCCTTCAAGACTAAATTGTATACTCTCACTGTTAGACACTGCAGGTGCACTGCCACCATTACTGTTGTTGGACCCTATTTCTACTGCTCTAATGCCCAACCCTCTGAGGCTAAGCTTATGGGTCATCTTTTTCACTTCCATGGCTAGTATCTTTTCAGCCAGAGCTTTCTCTTTGTCCAATTTGGCCAAGACTTGCTCCTTTCCAAATTTAGCCAGGGCTATGACCTGCAACTTGGCAGTCCTGGTAAACTCTAACTTTAATTTCCTTTCTTCCCTCCTGTCCTCCAGCTCCTCGGAGGGCAGGCTCCTTGAGGATATACGGCTGCTGGTTCTAGAGTGGCCCCTCAGGTCTGGGAGAAAAGAGTCCTCCTCCTCTATAGATGTCCATCAAGGCCCCTCTGGCCCTGCTCTGACTCTTCTCCACACTCAGACTCTCGTCCACTCTTCACTTCCCCCTCAGGGTGGACCTCTGCCCATACCCTCAAAGCTTCCTGCAGCTCTGTCTTCTTGGCTCTTCCTTTGCAAGCCATCTGTAGGGGCTGATTCTCTATATCGTGTACCAAAATGAAGTGCAGAGCGTCCATTGAGCCCCTTATTGGCTACCAGAGGCAAAAGCGGGTAATACTAACCCTCTATTTGTGGTGGTGCGGGCAAGCAGTTAGGCTTATCAGAGGGTAGTGCTAAGCATTTGTACTCACAGAGGAAATCCATGAGACAACACTCAAGAATAAATGTGAGACCAATTTGCAAAAAGAATATCGATTTTTATATAATTTTTCAGTCCAAGAAATTCATTCTACAGTATGCACTTTTAAAGTTATGACTTTTAGGAGTTTGCAAAATCAATCACATTTGTGCACAATTACCCATCATTGAAGTCAGTGGGGAAAAGACAAAAATGCATATAAATTTGTTCAGTCGACTTTCAAGGTTCATCTCTTGGACTACGGTAGTTAGCATGGCCAGATCCAATTTTCCACCAGTGGATTCTCAGGAGCGTCCCGGATTCGGCTGGGAGCAGGATGCTGAAGTCGTTGGTAGCCGGTGCGCTACGACAAAGGGGGACACTTGAAAACAAACTGCACAGGGTGGCTTACAGGTTAATTCAGATAGGTAATCTTGAGGGAGCAGGTCACAAGGACCTCAGGACACAGGGGAGAACAGCTTGATAGTCGCTACCAGGGCCGGTCGGGTGCAGAGCAGATAGGTCCGCCAGGCAGCGTTTGTCTGGATGTCCTCGTGGTCTGGAACAGGCAACACGGAGAGGTGATTTTGGGACAGCTGGGTCACTCACAATGTGGGTCTCAATGTCCCTTGACGGGTGCTTGCTTCCTGGGCAGTTGGAGTCCATAGAGGACTCTTCATCTCATTACTTGTTACAAGAGGTCTGGTGCCTGGGTATTGGTGTGACACAGCCCCGATAGGTCCTGGAATCCCCAAACGTGTTGGATGGACAGATCTGATCTTTCGACACTGGTGTACTACTTTTCATCCAGGTGCTCTGTTGGAGTCGCAGAAGAGAAGCAAGTAGGTAAGTCCGAAGTCGGCGGTTTGGTGCCTGCTGGGGCAGGGGAGTAGAGCCTCTACTCTTAGGGAGGGTCTTTGGCAATTTGGTGAAGGCTGGAGGGGCTCTGGGTTCTTGGAGTCTTCACATGTTCAGTCTCAGACCAAACGACCACGATTGCCAAGTCCTTGAGGTAGCAGGTAGGGTTTGGAGCCAATATCTCCACAGAAGGGTATCAGTTCTTAGGAACTTCTTTGTCTATGTCTTCTTCTTGTCCATTGAATGTGAACATTCAAGGTCCAGGGATGCCACCTAAATACTAAATTAAGGGGGTGTTAAAGGGGGAGATAGGTAGTCAATAGGCTACCCAACTTTAGGGTGGCTACACCCTCTAAGTGTCCACTTCCTGTGGGAAGGGGCACTACCCAAGCCCTGATAGGTTGTTTACCCACCATCTTAATATAGTGGATTTTCAAAAGAGTGGTCCACATCACCTGCCACACATTAGGGGTGGTGCTGGCTGAATGTGGACGCTCCGCCTCATCTAACTAATTTTCCCGCCTATCCTCCTGCCAAATGTGGAGCAGGACAGGGGGGTTGACATTCCTCACTATCTGGGGAAGTCTGGGTTGCACTTCAAAGGTTGCATCGTCTTTGAAGCTTTCTGCTTTGGAAGATCATTCCAGCCTGGAGGAGGTGTGAAGCACCTGCACCTAGAGCAGACATTGTTTCAAGCCTCTGAGAGCGTCGATTCTCAACTTATGAGGTCAGAAACGTGTCTGGTGGTGGCAGGCTGGTTATGACTAGTCAGAAACCACCCCTTTGCTTGCTAGGTATTCAGGGGACCCTCAAAAGGGTCTTCTGTGTGCATTTATTAATACATCCAACACTGGTACAGTTAAGTCATCATGGAGCTGGAAAACTCGCAATGATGAGTATCCAGTCCATGTACTCTCTATGGCTTCCCTGTACACTTACAATGTTCAAGAATAGACTTGATATTGTAGGGTCATATCTGCTCATGCAGATTGTTTTTATATACAGTAACTGCATAATATCTGACTGTTATTAATTACACCGGACAGTGGTGTTGCTTTACAGGTTGATTCCAATCTATATTTCACTCTACATCTAATGGTGTATATACATAATCACAAGGTCAAGCAACACAATTTTGTAATTGGAAAAATAACTTTTTAATTATCTAATATTGAATTACATGTAGAGAATAAATACAATAAATATAAACAACACACTGCTATCCTATGAGTAAGCTAAAACAATACAACCAGTGTCAATTCATGGTCTGGTTACACATATATAGCCAATATCTAAAAGGATCATCTTCAGTTGTTATACGATACAGTTAATATATTTCTTTATGTGTGATTATATAGGTGACTTAGATCATGATTGTTGCTTGGTAGGATCGAGTCTACGAGCGTTTCAGTGATCCATGCGTCTTGATCAGGAAAGCCACAGATGAAACCAAACAATACCTGTTGATATATAACAATACAGCTTGGCCAAAAAATTCATGACATAGTTAAAACAAATTTCTTTATTTTTACTAATTAAGAGAGAGGTTGGAAAGAGTGGGTCTTGATTCAATAGAATCAGTGATGTCCAGACCCGTGATAAAAGGATGAAAAAAAGAAGAAAGCTATAACCCAACATAGTTTAAAAAGTTACCATAACTACTCATTTCAATTTAAACCAATAAAGACACATAAATATAAATGTGACCATCACCAAATGTGAGTGAAATTATTATACACTTATGGAGTTTGCAACTTAGGGCCAGAAAGGATCGGCTAACTATGGTTACTTAACATGAATAGAAAGTAACCTATCTCCCCTATCTCTCTGTCCCTTAGAGATACCTTAGGAACAAAGGAACACTTTGCCTATATCAAGTCATGGGATGCAATTAGGTACAGTGAAATGCTGTGTAAATGCAAGTCCTATCCACACCGCTGACCAACAAATGTTGGAACAGGCACTTTCTTGTTGGCCGAGGGGGTGTCCTAGCCTGGCAGAACCTACCACTCCCATCAGGGGTGTGCGATTACATTGACTGTATAACCTGGGTAGGTTGGCACTGAGCAGTCAGGCTTATCAGAGAGGCAATGTGTAAAGCATTGGCATAGCACTCTCCCACAGTAAATACACTGAGCCTAATAACAGCGACTTCCGACATGGTGTATGTAAATAAAGTTTGTATTCACCACAGGCATTAACTAACACATGAATATCAAGTATTTCTGAACATAAATCACATTTGGAAATAACACTTCCAGTACTAGGCCCAACCGTGTTACAATGACATCAGTAATATGCACACTTGGGAAAGCTTTTACTTTACCCCCAGTATCCTTATGTGGTGTGAAAAGTTGTCAGAACTAGGCCCACCCTCACAATTATTATATTGCAATACCACACAGTTATAGGGTGCACCCCAGATCACAAGGATATCAGAAATGTGTACACACAGATAGTTACAACATTTTTAAACAGCACCATGGGCCAAGGCCCCACGGGTAAAAATTGATGTTAAATGTAGTATTCTTCTGGCATGGAATCAACCTGTAAAGCAACACCACTGTCCGGTGTAATTAATAACAGTCAGATCTTATGCAGTGACTGCATATAAAAACACCTTTAGGCAATCTATATTTCACTCTACATCTAATGGTGTATATACATAATCACAAGGTCAAGCAACACAATTTTGTAATAGGTAAAATAACTTTTTAATTATCTAATATTGAATTACATGTAGAGAATAAATGCAATAAATATAAACAACACACTGCTATCCTATGAGTAATCTAAGACAAAACAGCCAGTGTCAATTCCTGGTCTGGTTACACATATATAGCCAATATCTAAAAGGATTTTCTTCAGCTGTTATACAATACAGTTCATATATTTCTTTATGTGTAATTATATGAGTGACTTAGATCATGATTGATGCTTGGTAGGATCGAGTCTACGCACATTTCGGCGATCCATGCGCCTTGATCAGGAAAGCCACAGATGATACCAAACAATACCAGTTCATATATAACAATACAGCTTGGCCAAAAATTTCATGACATAGTTAAAACAAATTTCTTTATTTTTACTAATTAAGAGAGAGGTTGGAAAGAGTGGGTCTTGATTCAATAGAATCAGTGATGTCCAGACCCGTGATAAAAGGATGAAAAAAGAAGAAAGCTATAACCCAACATAGTTTAAAAAGTTACCATAAATACTCATTTCAATTTAAACCAATCAAGTCACATAAATATAAATGTGACCATCACCAAAATGTGAGTGAAATTATTATCCACTTATGGAGTTTGCAACTTAGGGCCAGAAAGGATCGGCTAACTATGGTTACTTACCATGAATAGCAAGTAACTAAATAGTTATGATGACATCAAACATTTAAATGTACTGAATTGGTGAGAGCGCTCCTCCAGAATAATAAGGACAGATCGTACTCGGATTCCAAATATTCTGCGAGAACACAAAGAATAAAATAAATGGATGGAAATGTCAGTCAGTCAGTCAAAATAAACTTTATTTGGTTATCACAACCGTAAAGCACGATTCTAAAAGTTTGTTACAAAGATTAAAAAAAAATCATAAATGATCATTCATTATATAAAAAACTTTTTTACAATTCATGCGAGGTTTCCAACTCATCTATGACCTAATTCATTTAGTATTATCCACTAATCGTAAGAGTTTGTCAATCAACGTGAGGAACTTAGACCCTCGACAGATTAAGATGGTGGATGTTCCCCCCATCCAACAGGTTATAGTTTGTCTACAGGTGCAAATGTTAAATTCATTTAAGATTGGTTTTAAAAAACTCCTTCTTGCATCTTTCACTGCGGGGCAAACGCACACTAAGTGGCATAAGGATTCGTTGAAGTATCCACATAAACGGCAATTTGCATTTAGGGATTTTCCTTTCCATGTTTGCCGCAAATCCTTGGTTTTGCATTCTCCAAACCGATAAAAGATGAAACTCTTTTTTAGAACCAATCGAAAATGTGCCGCTAAATAAGCTTGAGGTTTTGGTTTTACGTAGGAATTTATGACTGTCCAAGAGTTTTTGCGTTTTACCAGTAGTTTTTTGTCTTCGAAAAAGGACAGATTTTTTGCAGCGCTGTTACACACTCTGTTGAAAGTCGCCCTTTCCATCTTACAATCCCATGCCTCTTGTATGTCTAGTGCTGCCAAAGCTGATCGTAAGTATTCGCCCCATGAATACGATTTTTTTAGTTCAAACTGGGCCTTTTTTTCAGTCCAGCATAGGTTGTTCAAAGAACCTGGATCCGAGGAACAGAGTTTCCAGCACAGTTTCACAAAAACAGATTGACGCTGGAATTCCTGATTTTGTAAACCGAATTCCGGACGGATCTGTGCCGGTAATGCACTTTTGGGAAGATTAAAAACGGCTTTATACACCTTTATCTGAAATTCATTTAAAACTTCAAATTCCCGGCCATTCCATATTTCCAGACCGTATGCAAGTGCAGGAAGTAATTGAGAAGCCATTACTTTCAAAAGAAGACTGTACGATGGACAACTCAGTTTTTGTTTCAATTGTTTATAGGCAAAGATTAGTGTTTGGGCCTTTGCTCTTATTGCTGTTTTCTGTTCGGTAAAGGACATGCCTCGACCCAAATTAATCCCAAGATACTTATATGTACAAACTTACTCTATTTGTTCGTTTTTTGCAAACCACCTGTATTCTCCTGGACTGAGGCCTGATAATTGCACAACTTTTGTTTTTTTCTTCTTTATCTCTAGCCCTTGCAGGTTGAAATAAGTTATCAGGTGGTTAATGACTCTTTGTAAGGCAATCGGTGTTTGGCTCAAGACCACTATATCATCTGCATATTGAAGATACTGTATATGATCTTCGGCCAACTTTGGAGGAAGACCGTTTATTTTTGACAAATGAGATCGCAGGTCGGCGAGGTACAAGTTGAAAAGGCTTGGGGCCAAAACACGACCCTGTTTCAGGCCATTGTGAATGTTTATTTTGGACGATATAATGCTACCGTCTCCCAGCTTCACCCTAGCCCAAGTTTTGCAATGAAGGGCTACTATGGCGTTAATTAGTTGTTGCGGGAGGCCCCATTCTTTTAATTTCCTCCAGAGTCGTTATCGTGGGATACTGTCAAAGGCAGAGTTTAGGTCAATAAAACATGCAAAAAGTCCTGTGTTCTTTGACGAGGCTTTTCCCGTGAGGAGTGCTAACGCCGCCAGGTTCGTAGTTGTACTCATTTCTTTACTGAAACCACTTTGATTTTTGGGGATAATGCCATTTGATTCTGTCCATGCTTGTAGATCTGACAGAATGCAGGATGCATAAAGTTTTGCCTCCACGTCCATCAAGGCCATAAGCCTATAATTCCCGGGCTCATTGCGACTTCCGTTCTTATAAATGGGGTGAAATAGGCTAACTATCCAACAAGATAAGGACTTATTTTGGGAGTATAGATAATTAAATAGTAGTGTGAGGTAATTGGCCCAAAAATATGGTTCTTGTTTAAAAAGTGCGTTAGGAAGGCCATTTGGCCCTGCTGCTTCCTCAGTTTTCAGTTTTTTTATTACTTATTTTAGTTGTGTACTGTTGGTTAAAGGGTTTGAGCCATTATGTCATGATTCCTTAAGATCTTTTTCAGCTTGCATTTTTTCCAGATTTGATTGACAGTTTGCGATTGCACTCTGCATATCATCCTGAGCAATTTCCAGATCACCTACCAGCCTCGATTGCTTGTCATTCATTGTAAAATTATACAGGTTTTGAAAATGTTGTACCCATTTAGCCTCTCTTATTCCTGCCGTTTGATGCGTTCTTGAACCCTTTCTTAGCTTGTTTATAATACCCCAGAATTCACAGCTGTTTAGCAATCTACAGGCCCAAAGTAACTGCTCCCAAAGTTTTTCCATGTGTTCTTTTGTTGCGTCCCTGCACTTCTCCTTGTATTTCTTCCTCATGTCTTTGATGTGTCGCTTGTTTACTGTTTTTCCAGCTCTTGTTGCCACAGACCTTTTTCTCAACTCCCTTGTTATTTCCCTTTTCTGGTCACGGAGCTGTATGTTATACCATGGTTCATATGTACTTCCCTGAGGGCCTGTGGGCGTCCTGGGAGTACCGAAATGTATTAACTAAGGTTTTCCCTAAAGTCTTCCAAGCCTCTTCTAATGATTGAGCTCGTTGTGACCCACTATCATTTATATATTTATGCGCAACATCCATAATTGATTCGATGTTTTTGCCGCGCCATTTTAGCTTCCTTAAATTGTATGTTACAGGCATTTCAGTTAAAGTTGTGGTGCTCTTTTTAGGGGACAAATTGGCATGCAAAACTAGAACTTGCGGATGGTGGTCGCTTTCAGGGCGGGTTTGGATATGGAATGATTCAACTAGATGGAGTAATTTGTTGCTAACCATTGTGTAATCAATAGTGGATTGTTTTTTCCCACTTAAGAAGGTAATGCCAGCTGGCCGGTCTCCCTTTTTTTTCCGTTTAAAAGATGTAATCCAAGGGTTTCCAATTCATGTTTTTGATTGTGGACCTCAAGATCCTTTTGACATACTCTCTTTTTCAGATTGGACCCTATTATTTTGGTATTGAAATCGCCTGAAATTATCAACTCGCTACCTTGGTGGCTGGTTTGCAGGACCTTTATCAAGTTTTTCAGGTGTGACAATTTGCCCTTCTTCTGCTTTTTGTTTGGATGAATGTATATGTTTAAAATCAACAGCTGCCATGGCTTTGTAAGTACAGTTGTTTTACTCTCCAGTTTTACTACTTGAAGCCAATTTTCGCCCATATCGAATTCTTCCATTTGCCAATCTAGTTTTACTGTGACATATTTCGACAGACCCCCCCTTGAATGTCCATATTTGCACATTTTTTCTGCCAAAACGTGGCATTCCTCATATCCAATGATGGTTTTTGGAGTCAGATTCCATGTTTCTTGCAATAGGATAATATCCAAACTTTGAAAAAAGGCTAGGGTCTCTGGGTCTTGGCTCATTTCTCTAAAGCCATGAATATTCCATGAACAAAACGTTATTTGAGTTTCCTTGGGCAGGCTTGGGGGAACATCTAGGTGCTGTTTCTTTTGTATGCCATTAATAACATCAGGATCATTGTTTATTCAAAAAGTGAGAAACCCACGACCAGTCTTGAACTTCTTCTGTCTGTTGTTTTAAAAGTGGTGGACTTTGATCTAAGTATTCCAATTTTTTGCCTGTTAAAACTGTATTTTTAGGAGTAGTGCTTCTTGCCCCACTCAAGCAAGATGTGGACCGTGACTCATGTCCTGACAAATATCGTGCCACTGTATCTGATAGTAATGGATACGGATATTTTGAGCGTTTTGGATAAGATAATTATATGCCCCAGGAGTCGAAGTCCTTTCTTGTTGAGTATATTCGAGCAGTTGTTTCATTTGAAGTCCAAGTTGTTTGGGTCACCTCTACGTCTGACCTATTTTCCATTTGAAGGAATTCTACTGCCAGGAGATCTGCAGATGCTACATTGTGTAATTTTGGTATCTCCTTGAATAGTCTCAATAAGTTTCCCCTGTTTAGGGTATCTGATCTGCCCTTTGTTTCATAATTGGGTTCAAAGATTGGTATATGAGATGTTTCTACTGGATCTCTTTGTAGTGTATCAGTCGAGTTTATACGGATTTGTACGTTGGGGGTTCGAAAACCGTATTTCTGTTCTGGACTATGTTGTTGAATATTGTCCTTTCTTGTTTATATGGATGTGGTTTGCCCTCGCTGGTACATTCTCCTTCTAATTTTGCTACATTTTGGCTTATTACTATCCTAGCTGGTTCTTGAGAGGTGAATGCTTCAATTGGTAATTTACAGACTCATCCGTTTTTTCCAAGGGAAATTTTAATTTGACTTCTGGTCTCCGTTTCCGTTATATCCATTTGATTTCCCAGCACTTTTGTCGAAGTTATTGTTGCCCTGTTGTCATGACTAGTATTTTGATCTTCTTGTATTTTTATGCTTGGTCTTACCACTCGGAGTTCGTTTAGATTTGCTTCGGTAATTGGGTGAGTGATTTGTAAATTCACACAAGTGCAATTTTGACCCTCTTGATTTTTTGTTACAGTTGTGGTTTTAAGTATCAGTTTTGTGGTTACAGTAAACTCATTTTCATGTTTCTTGTGTCCTTTAATTTTGATGGTTTTGTTGGTTTCTTGTTCGCAACTGGATGTGTTTGCAATGTACTTCTTATCATGTTTTGTTTGTTTAAGTTCTTCATTATGAGAAAGTTTGTTGTTTTCTAATTCACGACCAGATATGGTACGTTGAGAATGTGTATCAAGGATAACAACTGTCTCTAGTGAGATTGCTGGGTGCACTTTATTGTGTTTGGTATTATTAAAGCCATCAATTTGATGTGCTTTGTTGTTTTCTTGATCGCCTGAAAAAGGAACACTTTGGATGGATTTACTAAGGCTGTCAATGGAGTCTTGCCGGAGTAACCTAGGGCTACTTTGTTGCTTGTCGGCAAATTTTTTACTTTGTTGACTTTGTTTGAGACTTGATCGTTGGGCAAATAAAGGGTAAGTCTGTCTTACTTCCAGGCCGGCATGTTTACACGTGTTGTTCCTGGCCTTACGTGCTCGTTTTCGTTGTCTTTTAGTTTGAACACCATTTGATGAACTGAGTATTGAAGTAGATGGCTGGATGGTTTGCGGATTTCCTTTTCCGTTTTTGTCCGTGATTTCTTTGTGTTTTGTAGTTCCGTCAAGTTGGAGATTACTTAGGTTCCTTTCCAGGCCTGTACAATCTTGTGTTACGTCTTTTAATTCTTTCGTTACTGAGCATTCCATGTTTTGTACAGATTTAACAACACATAACATTTCTGTTAGTATTTCTGGAAGGGATGCTAATTTATCAATTATTCGACCACATCCACAATTTGAATTTACGTTTGACGAACGACCTGAATCACCACTTTTGTAATCTTTTGTAATGTGCACTGTTATAGTATCCAATTTTGAGTTGATACCTGCAATGTGTACCACAATTAGGTTCATTAAGTCAATCTGAATGTCTGATTTGTCTGATTGAAAATTTAAAACATCAATAGCTTGCTGTAAGGATCTTAACAGGGTTTCACTCCATGTGGCTGAGTGTGTGGATTGTGCCGACATCCCTGTGGTAGATTCAAACCCACTAACTGATGAAACTGTGATCGGAGGGGACAAGGCCTTTCGGCTTTCCAGGAGAAGTCCATTTTGGGTAATGTTATTGCCCTCCTGCTGTTTCACATGAGCGGTACTTTTGATTGGGGTAGAGGCTGCCCCCCGTACCTCCCTATCTCGCCGATCTGGTGGTGAACTGGAGATGGGAATGTCACCTTGGTCTTGAAAGTAAGCGTCCTCTTTGTTTTGGGTGAGAGTGTCCTCTTTGTTTTGGGTGTTTATTTCCAGAGCTTGGATAAGGTCTGCGTCATTGGATACAGAAAATTAACTAGTCCATTCGTCCATTTGGACGTTGTCTTGTGCTCCTGTCTTACCTAGGACTCCTTTTTTACTAAGGTTTTTTTCCACGTTTCTCAACTTTATTATGATCAAGCAAATCCTTGGGTAGATGCACCTGCGCTGTTATTTTTATCAACCCATTTTTTGTGGGCTCCTCTTCTCTAACATCCTCCATTATGCTTGTTACTTTGCTTGTTTCTTGGCATGTTTTCCTTTTGAGAATGAGGCTTTCTCCTGGTTGATCTAATTGAGTTGATTTTGCCTCAAGTTTTGACCATCCCACAAAGAATAACATAAATGGATGGAAATGTTCCTTCCTTGAATTGTAGAGATAAGTGACAACATAGCCATAAGACTAAGATGGAATAAGTACTTTCCTAAGATGGAGAAAAAATTAGACCAATGTACCTTAAATTATTCCGTCTTCACTCATGTTTAGGTGTTCGTATGGATAAATTGCATGATTGATAGCAATTATGGGAAATATTTCCATTTGATAAATGCCTCAATAATTCTGTAATAAAGGAAGGGAATCAGGGGTTAACCAAAACCGGCTATGTGTAAGTGGTAACAACTTGTGAAGGATTTCAGCAAAAATTGCAGCTAAATATATTAGCCAAACTGGGCGAACTATAAAGAAAAACGAGTAGAAGCCGTTTATAGAGAAATGGCCTACTGCTGAGTAACGTAAGCAACACAAAGTAAAATACCGCAAACTTATGGAATGAGCAAACTGTCTAGATGGATATATCAATCACATGCATTTATGCTCTACATGTAATTCAATATTAGATATTTAAAAAGTTATTTTACTATTACATTATTGTGTTGATTGACCTTGTGATCATGTTTATACACAATAAGATGAAGAGTGAAATATAGACTGCCTACAGGTGTGATTGTATACAATATATTTTCCCTGCCGTAGGAGTCCTGAGCATTTGCAGGGTGTCCTGCTTTTTTACATTGCTCATGCAGTCACTCCCACACACTCATCCATCATCGATACAGGGTTCCACAGATATCAGGCAGGTCTGTATGGAGCACACTTGCACACACATGCACACAGCACTGTAATCCAGTGAACTGATATCTGGCAGGTCAGTAGATAATGCACATGGCCCAAGCCCTCCTCCACCTTTCAGATAACCTGACTACCCTACACCCACGGGTTGGAGATAAAGAAAACCCTCCCCTTGATACTAGGCCAATTGTGGCTGGACTTAGTCAGGGTCCCTGGGGAGAAGTTGGGCAAAGGCAGCAGGGCTAATTGGGCGGCAGTCATCAAATGGTGGTTGGCCCCGAATCAGGAAGTTCACCCACGGTATGTGGAGCAGAAGTGGGCTGAGGGTGATAGTCATTCAATCAAAGGGTTACACAAATAGCCTTCTGGCTCCAGCTCAGTTCTGTGAAATACAGGAGGAGTCACACAGTCTCTTTCCCCATTACCGATTGTTCTCAGAAGAGTTCCTTAGCCCAGTCAATTAGTCTCACCACCTGGGCTTGATCTGGGAAACACTAACTGGCAACACAAAGTCGTCAGGGCTGCTTGAGGAGAGGGCATTTGGTCTGCTGTACTGAGGGCACAAAAGGAACAATCGATAAATGGGAGATAAAGCAAGGGAGCCTCTTGGAAGAAGGAGGCACCCCAACATACACATGTTGATCAAAGTAGCACCTAGGCAATCCTGGCAAAATGAAACACGAATCCGCTGTGCTGCACCCCCTAGAAATGAGGCACAATGTCTGATGTGCGTTGATACAAATCACACCAGACAGTTCCAGTCACACACAACGAAGAGTTGAAAATATCTGTACCTCCCTGGAAATGAGGCAAAATGCCTGGTACGTGTTGATACGGGTTGCACTAGACAATTCCAGTCACACACACAGACGTTAGATCAGCAGTCCTGCATGAGGTAGAATGAGGCACTACTATGGGTACACTCTCCACGCTGAGGGTCGCAATGGGTGAATCAGACACCGCATGCAATGAGCACGCAGTTGGTGTGTAGCACTAGAGTGATGCACCACAATCAACGAAGTGGATCACGCAGGGTCCCACAACCGGTGAATGTACTCACCTCCAACAAGACTCTTATGTTGAGGCCCTCATGTTCCAGGGGCCACACTACTTAGAGGTAGGCAGTACTTTGGTCTTGAGGCACTATACTTAGTTACACGCTCGCACCGCACTGCCAGCTAGGATCCAGCAGATGATTTTGGCACTTAAGAGGGCACCGCTCTCCAGGTTTCACAAGTAGAGGGTTTGGGTCCCTCGTGTGAGGTCTTTGATGTCCCTGAGACCGCCACACGAGAACAAGCCCTTGGAGAGCACACTTCAGGGTGCCACACAAAAGCAGGTGGTCAGCCCAGGACAGCCACTATTCAGAAAGGCTGCATGTCCTCTTCCAACAGCAGTAATCCTCCTCGGGCACAACAGATTGCTATAGCAGTGAGCACCACGCAGTTCCAGGATCTCTGGTCCATGCCTACACAAGTGTATCTCTACCCTGCTGAAGTATGGCACCAGTAGTTATACTGAAATGTGCCTTTGAAGTTGGGGATGGTTCAGGAGGTTTTCCTTTGAATCACAGATGTCTGCTCTAAATGTCAGTTCTGTCTGCCATGCCATGGGGCTGTGGAATGCAGATCTTAATCTTTAGTGAGGCCATGATCTGGCTTCCCAGAGGCCAAGTGTGTAAACCTCTACCCCAGTCTATCTCCTCTGTCGTTCCAGTTGCTGGCCCAATGTTTATAGCTATCACTGGAGAATGCACCAATGTGCTCCTCCAGCCTCCAGTGTGGACTTGAGTCAAACTAAAAAGCGGACTAAGATATTTAGAGCAGGGAAATGGCCACTTTCTAAAAGTGGCATTTCTAAGCGATTAATTACAAGTCCAACTTTACAAAGGAGAGGGTTTATCATTGTGAATCCAATGATAGGCAGTATGATGAGGCTGCTCCACTATAAGCCACTATTGCTGCTTGAAGTATTTTCAACCATTCCCCCATGTTAACGCATGGGAAGAGCAAACCTCATAGGCAGTGAAAACACACATGGGTATTCTTTACTACCTGGGCAGGGAACACATAGGTGTACCTGCCCTGCCTTTCACCTACCACTTGCTTCGCCCCTTAAGACTTACCCCAGGGGTGTTCTAGTAGTTCTGTAAGGTCCCCTCAGGATGACCAGTGGTTTAGAAAGGCCATCCTGAGCATAAGTGCGATTGCGCACACACAGGTCAGCAATGGCATGCTTGACAAATGTTTAAAAAAATCAGGTAATCACCACTTCCTCCTGTTTAAAATATTTTATTGAGTTTTATAAATAGATGACCAAGAAAACAGACAAAAATTGGCAGCAAAAGTGCAGTGAACAGTCACAGTAGTGAGATGCATATGATATATAACTGTGCACTAAGAAATGCACTGGAATTAAATAAATATAAATTATAAACATACATAGGGCTGCATATGAAATACTGATACAAGGATATTAAAAAGAAATGCATTTTCATATCTGTTCAAGTAGAAATATTTTCATCCAATATTTTTTCATATAAGAGTTCGGATTAAAGGAGATTTTGTAGTTTTGTTAAAAGAAATATCAATTTCTTTCGTTAGAGAAAGAATCCAATCCCACCAAACTTGTACTGATAAAAGGTTTATAGATTTCAATTTCAAAGTGATAGATTTGCTTGCACACAAAATAAGAAGATAAAACAATTTCATATCTATATATGATAAAGGCAAAGCAAGGGAAAAAGAGTTGTTTATAATAATGTTAAAGGTTAGGGGTGAATCAAATTTAAAGCTATCAGAACTTTTGTCCCAGACATTGGACCAAAATTGAAAAAGAAGTGGACGATCACAAAACATTTGTTTCTGAGTACCAGATTCTAAATTACTATGCCAAAAGTCTGGTTTATCAGAAAGGTGTGCATCCTATAATTTGGCAGGAGATCAATAGCAATTGTTTAAAAGAAACTAATTGGATTGACAGCTAGACGAATGTAACCAACTAGAAATATTGCCGAGCCAAATAGGATTACAAAATTGACAAAGCTGTGTGAGGTTGCAAGGATTAGTAAGTATTCATCTTTTTTATCGGCAATATGGCTAGAGAGCCTATGAATATTGAAGAAAAGCTCCATATCTGAAAATTAATTGTGACTAATGGAACAATTATAGGCATTGAGGATTGTGTTACGTAAGATGACAAATTGACGGTAGGCAGATGCTAGAATGTGATGTTTGGATTGTAGCTCTGTGAAGGATAAAACCATGTTGTTATGACAGATGTCAAAAACATCAAATATCCCAGCACCAATCCATGTAGACCAACAATAGATAGGTGTTTATAGTTTGATCTTAGAAATTATACCATGTTGATGCTTTTTTAGAATCAATCATTTTTATTATGTGGCCGCAAGGTAGCAAGTACACAGCTTAACTGCCTATATCATAGTCCCGGCAGAGCGAGATCTAATGATGATGACACAGCAGTGAGGTCTACATCCCTGAGGATGACCTCGCCATGATTTCAGGCCATAGTGAGTCATTAAGGCATCTAGCAAAGGAATCACTTTTATAAGAAACATTAAAACAAAGAAACAACCCCACCTCCCCTCTCCACCCTCACTCCGCATCAGTTCGAGTCTATCTAAGCCAGCTCAGCACTGTCGCCACTCAATGGTCAGCTATCTAGTAATTCAATCTGTGTATGCACCATGTGGTTCTAAGTGTATGAGCCGCAGAATTTGCAAATATTTCGGGCACGTTACTTCCCTCATATCTTTGGTAAGAATCTGCAAGAAAGGGGCCCATGGTTTCAGAAATTCCTTGCCTTTCCCATCAACACTAAGCGAAAGTCGCTCCATTGCTAAGAGTTGCTAGAGGTTCTGAATCCAATCTCGAGGGTCTAGGGTTGTCAGGGACCCCCAATGGGCCAGGAGCACCTGCCGCGCTGCAAGTAAGGCCATGGCGATCTGCTTACCCTTCAGGGATTTCAGCGGGAAGAACTTAGTATGGGAAAGACCCAACAATGTATATTCGGGAGTGCGTGGCAATGTAATCTGAAATGCTACATCAATGTCATCAATGATTGCTGTCCAATAGCGCACCAGCTTCGGGCAATGCCATAGCAAATAAACCAGAGTGCCAGTTAGACCACACCCCCGCCAGCAGAGGTCTGACTTGGACCTGTCCCAACTCTTAATGCGCATTGGAGTATAATACCAGTGAGTAACCACTTTGTGTGCAGATTCCGCCCCCACTGTACTGGATGCAGTGTGGTGCACTCTCTAGAAAATGTGGTCCCACTCTTTGTGCGAAAAGGGCTTCCCTAGTTCCGTTTCCCATCTGATTTGTGCTTTTGTGCGGTGCCTTTTCGATTGTGTAGTGATCATGGAATAAAGTTCAGAGATGAGTTTGCGGTCATCCTTTTTACACACCAGCCATTTTTCGAAGGATGCCAGGGGACGCGACATGAGAGCGAAGTTCTCCGACCGCGTAACCCAGTGTGCAATCTGTGAGTAGTGGAAGGCATCTGACGCTGGCAAATCGTAATCTTTACACAACTGATGAAAGGGGGTCAAACCCTCGAGATCGAACAGGGAACCCACTCTTTTGCAACCCTCCTCCCTCCAGCGATGGAAGATCGGGGATGCGCATCCTGGCTGAAAGTCCGGGTTATCTACTATGGAGAACATAGGGGAAGGAAAGGTGGTCCACCCTTTCGGGCCTGCTAATTGATCCAAAACCTTGAGAGTCGGGGAGGTAACCGGAGAGGAGTATAGTCCCCATGCTCTATGCCTGCGCGGCAGCCACAGTTCCCACCATATGTTCTGTACGGCAACTGTTTGGTCCATAAAATTCCAGTGCTTGCTGGATAGGGGCCTGTTCCATTCCGTGATGTAACGGAGGCATGCTGCCTGGTAGTAGGCGCTCACCAACGGGAAGCCGAGTCCTCCCCGTGCCTTCGAGGAGGTTACATGTGCAAATGCAAGACGCGGTTTCTTATTGTCCCAACGGAACTTATTAAGAAGGTCCTGCAGCTTCTGAAGCGCACCCGGCGGTGGGCTCAAAGAGAGCATTTGGAAGATGTATAGGATGCGTGGTAACACCGTCATCTTCACTGCCGCTATCCTGCCGTACCACCCCAATTTGATCCGCGACCAGGCAGCCAGAGCCTTGTTCGTCTGCTCCATCAACAAGGTGTAATTAAGAGCAGCTGTCCTAGCGATGGACGAGGTCAGACGAATGCCCAGGTATGTGATATCCATGAACACCCACTGGAATACAAAATCTTGTTGTAGATCCCGCACAACAGTCTCCGGGATAGAGATATTGAGGATTTGCGACTTTGTAAAGTTGACCTTAAACCCTGCTATGTTTCCGAAAGTAGTTAGCTTCGTAGTCAGGTATCACAGCGTCGTTCGGGGTTGTGTGAGCGAGAGGATGACATAATCAGCATACATACTGATTTTGTGTATATCAGCTCCAAATTTAAGGCCCTCGATGCCAGGGTTTGAACGAATGCGTTGGGCAAAAGGCTCCATGTAGAGCGCAAATAGGAGTGGGGACAAGGGACAGCCTTGCCGCGTGCCCCGGGCAATGGGGAAAAGGGTCGACCTGCAACCATTGACCCGCACCACCGCCGTGGGGGAGGCATACAGACAACGGACCCAGCAGATAAAATGATCTCCAAACCCGAATGTGACGACCACCGCGAATAAGTATTCCCAATCAACGCGGTCGAAAGCCTTCTCTGCGTCAATCGAGAGGAGGAAGGCCTGAGTGCGCGATCGGTGTATAAGGTCAATGAGGTGCAGTAGTCTCTTAGCATTATCCCCACCTTGCCGCGTCGGTATAAAGCCGGACTGGTCCGGGTCCACAATATTATGCATGAGGGGACTAAGTCGTGAGGCTAAAACACCCGCAAATAACTTCGAATCAATATTAAGGCGCGAGATCAGTCAGTATGACCCACATTCGGTAGGTTCTTTTCCCGGCTTAAGGATTACAGAAATTGCCGCCTCAGACATTGAAGGCGTCACTTCCCCGGTGTCTAAAAAGGAGTTAAAAAACCTTGTTAAAAGGGGGTCCAATTCCGCACAAAATGTTTTGTAGAACAGTGCTGGAAAGCCATCCGGGCCGGTGACTTAGCCACTTTGAGCCGAGCTATCGCCGATATTACCTCCTCAATGTGAATAGGGGAGTCTAAGTTGTCAGTTGATGACTTGAGCAAGGGAGTGATACCGCAGGAGGCAAAGTATTCCCCTGGATCATACAAATGGGTATCTCCCTTCGAAGAGAGGCATTGGTAAAACTGACGAAAGGTATCACCAATAAGGCCATCCGCAGTATGCTCTACTGCATTCCGTTCTCGTATGGAGGGGATTGCGGACGTCTGCGCTTGCGCTCGTAGTCTATGTGCGAGCATCCTCCCACACTTATCTCCATTGAGGTAGAATTTATGTCAGAGTCGCAGGAGCACATGCTCAGCCCTATCTAGATTCAGATGTTTCAACATGTGGCGCCACGTTTCCAGCTCCCTCCAAATTCTCAGTGCCCTGGTGCGCTTGTGAACTGTCTCTAGTTCTCCTACCTCCTTCTCCAATCCCACACGTTTATCCTTGCGGAGTCGCGCAAAGGACGCCCCAACCGCAATAAATTTCCCCCGCACTAAGAGTTTCAAGGCTTCCCATACCGATGCGAGGGGCGTGTCTCCCTGGTCATTCTCTGAGATATAATATTTTATAGTGTCCCAAATCTGTTTAGTGACTTCATCAGAGTGAAGGAGGGAATTGCGGAGTCGCCAGCCCAGAGGTGTAGATCACGCGCATCGCGCTGGAAGCTGGACAGAAATAAGAGCATGATCTGAGAGGGAGTGAGGAGTAATATCCGCAGTGTGCAAGTAAGGGAGAAGAGATGAGGAGGCTAAAAAGTGATCAAGACGCGCATATGTTTTGTGTGCTGATGAAAAATATGTATAGTCGCGCTCCTTAGGGTGTTGTACGTGCTACACATCACACAGCCCGCAGTCAGACAGCCACTGTTTCCCAGCCAATGTCCCTGCGTGAGTAAACCTCTGTCCTGATCTATCCAACTCCGGATCCATCACAACATTCAAGTCCCCCCCATTAAAAGTGCTGAATCAGGAGAAGCAAGAACCTTGGCTAAAGCTAGGTGCAAAAAGGGTTCTTGTCGTTCAATAAGGACCCAATCGTCAAATGTGCATCCCCCCATTGCACCCTAATTGCCAATAAGCTTCCTTTTATTTCCATCACCGTAGAGACTATCTTGCATTGCGAGCGCGCACTAAGGAGGATGGCTACCCCATTTTGTTTGGACAATCCCGAAGACCAGAACTGGTGTGGGAAGCGCCTATCCCTCATTCGCTTGGTGTCCTTAGCTAACAGATGGGTTTATTGGAGCAAACAGACATCCCCCCCACCATTTTCTAACAGGGAGAGTATTGCAGATCGCTTTACAGGATTATTTAACACCTGGACATTCAAGCTAACAATTTTCAGGTCCCTACCCATCGCAACAATGGGGGAGAGAAAAGCTATGTACCAGCCCAAGGCCACCGGGATCAAAACCAGAGAGGATGATCTCCCAAAACCTGGCTATCTGCCTATCCTGCCCGTGAACTGATGCGGAGCCCCAGACACCCAAAAATATCCCATGTCAAAAACATAAGAAACCCCTGAAGAAAACAAGACAAAGAAAAAACAAGAAAACATGACAAAAGTTCGTCTCGGTGGTCAGTGTCCAGGGGATTGCAGCAGAGGCCCAGTTTGCACCAAAGGTAACGTGCCTGTCACACCGATGACTAGGGTGTAGAGACACTGTGCTCAGTCGAAGGTCCCCCTCTCTCCGACGCCGAATAAAGCGGCCAAGCGGCCGCCATGCCAAGTACTTCAAGGTGTCGTGGGGTTGTCCGTCACTTGTGTTACTGAGGAAAGGGCTGCCTCACTCTCCAGCCTGCTAGCAGCCGTGTCTGGTTCGGGGCTTGGCATCGCTCTCCCAACTCGCTGCCACTCGGAGGAGCGACAGCGTCTGCGAGGAAGTGATTGGGCGTCTTCTGACCCAGCGGGGGGCCTCTCCATACCCAGCTTGTCAAACGCTTCTTCCAAGGACCGAATCTGAAGCAATTTGCCCTGATTTTTTAAGATGAGGCGGAAAGGATGGCCCCAGTAGTAAGGAATCTTCCTTTCTCAGAGATGGTTGGTGATGGGCTTGAGTTCTCTGCGTTTAAGCAGTGTAAAAGCTGCTAAGTCCTGGTAAAGCACAGGTTGGTGGCCGCGGAATTGCACTGGATTAAGGTCCCTAGCTCTACGCAGGATGCGTTCCTTTAGCTGAAAATCATGCACACAGACGAGAATGTCGGGTGGGAGCCTTAGCACCACGAAGAAGGCCCACTCTGTGAACACGGTCCATTTGTATCTCCCGTACCTCCTCGTCCCCCAGGATCTGTAGGAACAAGGCACTGACATAGGCACGGAGGTCGCCGCCCTCACCTTTCCATGGAACCGCTCGGATCCGGATATTATTACGTCTGGAGCGGTTCTCCAATTCCTCCGCATGGGCTTGCATGTCCAAATTCTGCTCCCATAGACGTAGCATGTCCTGCTGTAGACGGTGCAGATCGTCTTCCCTGCTCAAGTTGTGCTCTTCCAATGTCGCCACTCTGTCCCCAATTCCATCAACATCCCGCCGAACCTCACGCAGATCTGCAGAAAGCTGTGAACGGAGGTCCTGAATGTCTTCTTTGATAGCGCAGAAGAGCTCGATCATGAAGGCCTTAGTCGTTGGCGCGTCTTCCCCGTCCACCAGCGCCGTTCCAGCTGCAGGCTGTGCTGCGGAGTGTCCCGATGCTTTCTGCAGAAGGTCTTTCAGGGATTTGTCCCTCTTTCCCCTGGCCGATGCCATTCCGGGCGATCTCTTCTGGACACTCCTCCTGTCTTTTCCACTGGGTGAGAGTAGCGGGCCAGAACACACCCTACCACCAGGCCTTCTTTGAAAGGACCGGCGCGCTGCTTCAGAACACTGCCGGCGTGCTGGGGGATTCACACATCCAGCCTCGTAGCGCCGACTTGCGTCGCCTCCTCCCGGGCCGTCTGCCCCCCTTCAGTAGTATTCTCTTGCCTGTCAGCGTGAATTAGCGCGGTAAGTATTATGATTCAGCGGGGCAGTCGGGTCCAGAGGTCAGCAGAGCTGCACAGGGAGAGCCAGGGCCACATGGGTGACCACCCCACCACTAACGCGTTGCAGGGTGCGGCTCCAGCAGGAGGGTGGGTCACCGCAGTCACCAAGCCATTGTCTCACAGTCTGGTACACGGTCACTCGCACAGGAAAGGAGCAGTCGCTAAGGACCCCCAGGGACACGGTCCACTCGTCCCCCAAAGCCCCTCTGATCAAAGGGGATCGCAGGTGTAGCCTCAGTCACTCAGGCACCACCGAGGTCACTGTATGGCAATCGCCAGCGGGGAAGATATTGCAGGCAAATCAAGTAGGAGCACTTACAGAGGGCACAATGTGGGCTTCCATGCACAGTCTCACCCCTTCATGGGCTCAGGCCTCTGGGCTACACCGCTCCCGCCAGGCCTCGCTGACACTCCCACACTTGCGCTTTAAATCGGGCAACGTTGCAGTGCCCTGCTTCCAAAGCTCCCAGCTCTCAGGCACTGTCGGGGCGCCGCTCTGTCTGCCGACTTGCAGTCCGGGTCACGCCTCCTCAGGTTGCGTCTCCCACTCCCGGCCCACCACTCCTTACCCGCGGGCCTTACGGGGGATCACCGCTTCAGTGATAGCTGCCGCTCCCAGCCACACCACGAAGTCAGGACTCACACAGCAGTCAGGGATCCGGGCCAGTCATTGTCCTTAAGTCAGTGTACCGGCTCTCGCTTTCACGCATCCCTGGCCACCAGCTTCTGGGGGATGCGTGTAGGCCATCACCGGAGCTCCAAAATGATGCCGCCCTCAAAGCGCGTCCAGCCACGAGCGCGCCAGCTCTGGCCACACTCTGCCACAGGGTCAGCGAGGATCCCGCCCGAAGGGGGTGCTTGTGGCCGCTGGTATCAGCTCCCGGGTTGGATCGCACCAGGGATCAAGGCAGTCTGTGCCGCCACTCAGCTGTCTGCCCGGCCGCACTTCTCCCACCGGGCCGCAGCAATGCCGGGCCGGGAAAGGTCCGTACGGCAGTACAAGTCACCTGTGCCCCAAAGCGAAGGTTGCCATCAGCTCCGGGGCAGCTCAGCTATTCAGCACACCCGCCGGTAAGCACGGATGGGCGCCAGGATGGGCGATATAACAAAGCTAATTAGCGGCGGCGCCGGAGGGATAGGGACCCACGTCCTATCTCGCCGCCATCTTAGCCACGCCCCCTTGATGATTTTTTAGAGTGTATAATTTTATTATGAAATAATGCATCAACCTCAGTGAGAGCATGTTTTGTTACATTTAGGATTGAGGAATTTGACACTAATTTACGCTGGTCCAGGTAAAGGAAAAGAATCAGCAATATTCCTCTCAATTGGGAGCCAATTTGGTGTATGACAGAGGCCTGAGTTTGTAAACCAATGAACACTTTGTGCAGCTGAGAAAGAGAAATATTATTTTTGAAAATCAGGATGTGTAAAACCAGCTTCCAGTTTTGAGAGTTGTAATATTTTATATATATTTCTTAAAGGTTTGTTCTTCCAAATGCATTTAATGAGAATTGTATTGAGGGTCTTATAAAAAGATGTAGGGAATGACAGAGTCAGCATAGATAGCATGTATAGCATTTGTGGCGTAATTAACACCTTAATTGCTTCCATTTTTCCCCACCAGGATAAGTTCAAGGAAGACCATTTGCCTTATTTCTCTGTAATACAAAACATTACTTGTTTACAAGTTATATCGACATTGTCCTTAATTGAATTTTTAAAATGTCCTAAGTTCTTTAGACTGGATAAATTCAAAATAATATTGGTACCACTAAGCATATATATTAAACAATACACATTCAGTGTATTATTGAAATTCAATGTGTATCCTGAGAGTGAAGGGTAATCTTGTATAATACGCAGTATAATGGGTATGGTGTTTATGGGGTCACTGATATAAAGTACGACATCATCAACATAAGCAGAGGATTTTAGAGTAACATTATTAACATTAATTCCTGTATTGTCTGGTGAATTACTTAGAAGACGCAATAAATGTTAATGGCCAGTAAAACCAATAGGGGCAAGATAAGGAATCCTGGTCTTGCGCCTCTATATAAAGCAAATGATGCAGAAGTTGTACCATTAACATATATAGTAGCTAGAGATGAAGAATGCAAAGCTTGAAACATTGTAAGAAATATTGCTCCAAAACCAAATGCCTTCATAGGTTTTAACAAAACTTTCCAATTAACTTTTTCAAATGCTTTTTCAGCATCTAGAGCTATAAGATCAATAGCAAGCTTTATTTTAGATGTAGAAGCAATAGCATGACAAACAAGTCTGGTATTGTATGCTGATAAACGTCCTTACATAAAACCAGTTTGGTCTGGGTGAATATGATAAAATTAGTAGCTGGGATAGTTTAAGTGTGATGATTCTTGCATATATATAACAGTCTTGATTAATAAGCTAGATAGGGTGAAAGCTTGATATTTGAGTATGGTCTTTGCCTGGTTTGAGGAGTACAATAATTGTGGGATCTTTAAATGTACACTAAACAGAAGCGTTGAAACCGAAATATTGAAACAATGCTAGGCAGGCTGGGGCTATTTGCGTAAAGAAAGTTTTGTAGAATTCTGCTGGAATTCAATCAGGACAAGGCTCACTTTTGGACTTTAAAGATTTAACTGCTGAGTAAACTTCTTCTATTGTTAAAGGGGAATCAAGAATATGTCTATCTTTAAGGGGTAAATTTGGTAAGTTATAATGAGAAAAGAATTGAGCAACTGTATCATCAGGAGCATAGTGGGGTTTACTGTATAGGTTTGAATACAATTCTTCGAATTCTTGAGCTATTTCTAAAAGTTGGCTGCCATTTTAGGAATGAATGGCAAGAATCTGTGTCTGATCTCTTTTGATATATAGATAGTTGACAAAAATACAACCTGTTTTATTAGCATTAAAGTGGAAATTTACTTTCTGCTTACAGATATAAAGACTTGCTGTTTTACTAAGCAGTGTATTGCATTCATATCGAAGGATTTGCAGTTTTAGCTCAAATTGTATATCCGTAGAAGATATAAACTGTTGTTCCGCTGCAGTAATTTGTCTCTCTAGTAATTATAATTTGGAATTAAACAACTTGTTTTCATATGCCAATATGGAGATGGAAATGCCTCATATGTATGCTTTAAAAGCATCCCAATGAATAATCTTTCAGGTATCTTTAAGTCTGTTGTTTTGGAAATAATCTGTGATAGCAGCAGCCAATTTGAGCTGATTTTGGTCATAAAGTAAAGTGTCAGTATTCATTATCCACCTATATTTATTTTGAGGGACGTCAGTTAAGGTTAACGAAAATGAGATTAAGAGATGATCTGATATAGTGATAGGCTCTATTTTAGAATTGTAAATCATATGAGATAACTGTCTGGAGAATAATAAATAGTCAATATGTGAATATGTAGAATGAGCATTGGGAAAAAATGTAAAGTCTTTATCAGTTGGGTGTGTGAGTCGTTAATGAACTCATTATTTATTATTTGAGAGAAAGGTTTTAAACAATGCATATATTTTTGTAGTGGGTCTGAAATTATATTAAAGGCACCTCCCATAATAATGGATTCAGGGCCTGCAGTAATTATTTTATACGTAATTGTTTGCCAAAAATGGAGGTCATCTTGAGTGGGAGCATAAATAATGAATAAATGGATAGAAGATTTATCAATCTAGAAATTAACATAAATGTAATAGTCATCAAAATCAGCTGTATGATTCAAAATGGTAAATTGCAATTTGCGAGAGAAAAAGATAGGTTGGTAAAGTTAAATAAATATCAAAACAGGGAACAAAATCCTCCGCTTGGCGGAAGAAATACTGAAAAATATGCAAAAAACCAGTGAAATTATGGTGCTCAGAAAGCAAAGTTTAACAGTTGCCAGCTTTCAGTAATAGCAGACCTCGCCTTTAAGATGTGAAGCAAAAGACAGAAACAGTAACGTTAAAAAGCAGCAGCAGCCTGAATAAGTCCGCCCTCTTTCATAAACCTCCCTCAGGCAGTCTCTAGAAAAAAAGACTCCTGTCTGGAACACTGAAGGACCATTAGCAATAATGGGGTGACCCCGTGTCCCTCAGAACCTGGGTATTAGTAATATATAAAACAAGTGGATCGGTTGGGGAAATGCAATTACTTCGATCAATGCAAAAAACACAATTTAAATTTTCAATTCTGTTTTGTAGACACATGTGTATTTCACACAAGGAAAACAAGCATTTGCAATGCAATCGGTCTCGCCTTTGGGACCTTATATGCATTTAGCTATGATGTGCCCTCAGTCCTCGCCCGTTCATTGACAGTGCATTAACTGATCTCCCTGAAACACATAGATACAACTTGTGCTTGCTAAGTCCCCATGTCCTGTTGAAGAACTCAATGTTAGAGAGAGAATTGATAACGGTGTGTGTGTGTGGGAGGGTGTGTGTGTGTGAAAGAGAGCGGGTGTGCATGTGTGTGCATGTGCGTGTGTGTGCATGTATGTGTGTGCGCATGTGTGTGTGTGCGTGTGTGTGTGTGTATGGTTTAAAGTGACCCTGCCAGAAGAATAATGATGAAATCAAAGAGATGAGCACATGATGATATTATTACTCTAAAACCCAGAAATGGAAGATAAACACATTTCAATGAACACCGTGTAGTTCATTTCGAGTCTATTGCCCTTTATATTTCATATTCTGTTGTTGGCTGTCATTTGGAGGTATACAGTGGTACCTGCTAATGTTGTATGGTAATTATATATTGGGGTTTTAATTCTCACAGCCAATAATTACAGTAATAACTTAAGTTGGCTCTGGTATCTGAATACAGCACAGTTTGTCATCGATACTATTAAATATGCATGCTAGGATCTTATGTGTGGTATGTAGTCTATTTTGTATGCTCTAATAGCCTCATGTCTGGTATTATTTGGCTTAGTACTTTAATAAAAAATTGTCCATAGTTGTGTACACTTACTAGAGCTTAGTGGCTACTTCAGTTTGGCTAATCGGGGTCACGGAGCTCAGAATAACGACCTGTGCTGTTCTAGTTAAAACAAATGTCCCAGATGTAAAAACTTGTTGATAATGTATAGATGTCTAGCGAAATGCGGTATGCTTCTCACTTACTATGCGTCTTTTGGTGTCCGTCCGCCTCTGTATTACCGGTCGGGAGAACTCGAAACGCGTCTTAGGAGTCTATTTAAATTTAGTGTTAGAACGTATGAGGTTACTTTCCTAAACGTGGCGTTGTGCAACAACTACGGCCGGGTGTAAAGCGAAAGGTAGAAAGCGGACTCAAATGGCATTGCCATCTTTGATTGCTGTAAGTGCGCTAAAGCGATTATAATTATATCCGCACTATACATGGCCTATTTGAAAGTCACCCTACAGCTATGTTTAATATGAGGGGAAAGATCACACTAAGATTGCATTGTCCTCATTAGGAATTATGGAGACGCTAAAATGCTTATAATTACATGTAAACTGCACATAGCCAATTCACTGGTAAAAGAAGGAAGAAACAAGTTGTGGAAGTGAAGAATTTGCATGCTTGTATTGCGCATGTGTTATAGAGTCAGGCAAAATAAGCCGTCAGCAGCGCGACACCAAAAATGTGTGCAATCAGCCAGCCAATCCCACAACAAACATGCATTTCTTAATGCAATAGGACTCGTATTTACGCGAGACCTATTGCATTGGAAACGGGAGGGTGGGGGTCCAGGAAGGCACGAACGGGAGTGAGGGGGGATGAGGGAGGGGGCCGAAAAGTCAAAGACTACGGGAGGGGGCGCGGGGGGAACACAGGGCCAAAAATACTTTTGGAGTAAAGGGGCCAATAGCCACGGAAGGATATGAACGACAACATGGCCGTCAGGAGGAGGGACTAAGAAGTTGAAAACAAATCAAAAAGCAGCATTTATGGTTGAAGCCAATGAAAAATAAGGCTGGAAAGTGGGCGGAGCTTTCCCCACTATACTGTATACACCATCTCTCGAAGAGACAGCATGCGCTTCCTAGCCAAGACCTAAAAACGGGGGAGAACACACCACACAAACAAGAAAAATTGCCAAAGATTCAATTATTTACTCAATTTGGTAATTATACCAAATAATAAATATGGCTGTCAAAAAAATGGTTATCCAGCGATATATTAGTGACTGTAGTGCAGGACAAGTGACATATAGTGATACGTGTGATCAAGATTTTAAATTTGGGTCCAAGAAACTGTATGGACTAGAGAGATAATAACGTTGACGTTTCAACTCTTAACGAGAGCGCAGCTTGATACGCGTCAGAGGCGGGTCTTCTTCAGGACTAGGACAAAAAGGGGGTGGGGACAGCCGAGGTGTCCGAACAGATCAGAAATAGTCTCTGTGGTCCTATTTAATAGAGATCCATATGCGTGCGTCCGGCTGAAAAGTCAGGGTGTCCACCTTGTTGGGAACGGAGACCTACACCTGGAGGTTGTGGTCTGTTCGAGGGAATTCCCTCGGAGCTGGGGTGCTCCACCAGCCGGTTGGAGTCGTGCAAGGCTGAATCAGTGTTTTAAACTATGCCGCCAAAAGTGATCACAATTCTCGGTAGATGCGTTGTTAGTACCGTCTACCTCTGCTTTCTTCAAGTGAAAGAAGAAAGCAATTCACCAGGTTGGCGATGCAGCACGCACAAGGTAAATTGTTTTATTTATTTGAATTCTAACCTTATTCCTGTCTGTCGTATGCCGTACTCTACTACCCCCTCACCCTGCCCCTCCCCTGCCCACCGACCAGCAGCACTCCCACGGTGAGCCGCCACTGTGCAGAATTGGATCGGCTGCCTAGTTCACTATTTAATTCTACCCATAAGGAGGGTAACACTATATTGCTGCTAACTTTTTAGGGGTCTGGCATCATTGAAGGCTGCTCTTTCCAACTTGATATACAGTAATGCAAATCATCATCACATACATACAACTGAAGAACAGTAGCAGGTACGTTAGAGAGACCACAATAGCATCTATGAGTTATGATAATGTCTGCTTGTGCGTTTCACTGGGAGCAAGTTGCTAGGCCCCCTGTACTTATATTGATTGTGCCATCAGTATGCTTGTCCTGCTGCTGTTGTATCTGAAGAGCCTGATTCAGTTACAGTTTGCCTTCATTTCGCTTTTGTAAGACCGTCCTTATGGCACTAGAATTCCATGCTCTGAGTACTAATATCACAATATTCCAATAAGTCCATACAGTCATCAAAACATGCCTGTTACCTGGAAGGGTTCAGGGGCTATCTTGTAGGCTTTTACTCTTCAAAGTTTAAAGATTTAACATATGCTTTTGGTTTTATATTGGTATCTTTCCATAATATATGGAATGCACAGGTTTAAAAAAATGTGGATGGTTTTAATTAACCATCAGATAGAGATATTTTTTATCACTTAATCTGTAACAAGACAAACAGGAGGTGTTCAAAGGACCTTCTTTCCATATGTATTCTTTCTTCCCTCTTCTGCATTGATTATTCCCTCTTATCCTCATTCTTCTAAAGTCTTCGTAATGAAGCGAAATTTGATTTTGTATTTTTGGTACCTGAAGCATGACTTTTCCTAAACCACTATGCATGTAGGAATAATAAGCTCCTTTTTAGTTGCACAAATCTCTTTATTGGTGTTTTTTTCAGTAGTTAAATTGTGCATTTCATGGTATTCGTGGATTTTTATAGCATAACACTTATTGCTATGGAATACAACTTTGGGGGATATTCTCAAGAATGTGTGAGAACCATCGCAAAATTAGCTTAACGCTACTCTTCACATCGCAGTCTATCGCGGGAAAATAACGCTGTGTTAACGTGGTATTCTCCAGCCGGCGGTACCATGCGATAGGCTCACGATAACACGTCAAATGTCCGCGATAAAGTCAACGTGACGCCGCAAAAATGCAAAACACAAACGCAAAAAAAGTTGCGATGAGGCCAATCGCGATACAAAACCAGCGACAGGCCTGCAATTCCCACGCGTCATGCGGGAAAATGCACTATAAAAGCAACACACAAAAAAGGGAGAAAAAAAGAAACTGCGTAGCACCATGGATGCCCCCAGACTGAGTGCAGAGGCCAACGCGAACTCCACAAACCTCACAGACCACCAGCAAGGAACCTCGTGGTCGGGAAAGGCCAAGGAGAAGAGGAAGAGGCAGATGGGGTGCAGTCCGCAGGAAAACAAGATCAGCGTCACGGAGGGAACAGAACACTACCATCGACTGAACGTCAATAGGACAAACATGAATGCAGTCAGAGTGTCAAGAAGGTCTATGGAGGAGGACAAGAGGCGCTGGCATGATGTGAAAAGCAAAACCAAGCACAAACCCGCTGCCAACAGGAAGGCAGCAACGGCAACAGGAGGTGGGAGTCCTCTGCCACAGGAGGAGCTGGAGTAAATGGAGGCCACAGTCATCAGTGTGAAGACGGTGCAAGGAGTTGGGAGTACGGACACAGCTCTGTAGGACCTGACATAACCTCAACAGGGTGAGTAACGACCAGGGACTGGGGTGACGGGGGGAGATGGGCACAATGGCATACATGCACAACGATGTGTAGCACACTGCACACCCACAATCATGTCCCTGATCTCCGTGGCACACTGCAGCGCACACACACATAGCAATAACAGCACATCCGACGACAATGTGGTACAAAGTGCAACACCGACACTGCAGAACAGAGGACACAACTTGGTCCGCTCATGCGCAGAAACAGTCCATTCACATCTTACTTAGCAGGAAACTGTGAGATGGAAATGTACATGTACAACCTCACATACGTCATGTAGTCCAAATGTCCACTGTCCTGTATCAAATATTCAGGACCTCCCAAACAGTCACAATGTACATTGTCATACAGTCTGCATGTAAACTAGAACACTGCACCAACATACATGTCAACACAATGTCAAGTTCAAAGTTCAAGTTCAAAAGCTTTTATTCGGTTTGCATAACACAACCATTTAAGCTGGACAATTATATCAACATATTAAAAATCAAAGTTTAAAATATCAGCACTCCTCTACATGTATAATTATTATAAACACGAATTTGTCAATATTCCTCGTCTTATACAATAATTGTAACACATGTTCGTGGATCAAACATCAAAGTGCATTACGCTATAAAATATCAAGTGCCAGAATCCAGATGTGCAAATATCTGTCTAACTAACTATTACAGTACATGAAACTGTACAAATTCGCTATAAAGTAACATATGCTTAAGAGCAAATTTCCATTTTAAAATACATTTCATAGTACTATCAACTTTCTAGCAACTCTACATTCCATTATAACATTTGGTACATAAAAACAGATATCTGGGCTCTCAAGTGTACATAATAATTTCATAGCATTTGCAGTTAGTCGGATATTATATTTTAGAAAGATAGGCTTTAAAAAAAAATTCCTAAGTGATACATAACATTTACAAAATAATAAGAAATGGCAGCAACTCTGTTTAGAAATGTTATCACATGGGCACATCACCTTGGAGCTTTTTCCCATAACCGGGAAGGCTACGAGATGGTGGGCAATTCCCAGCCTAAGGCGTGTTAATACAAATCGATGCAAAGATCTTGACACATCTACCAAATACGGCTGAAGCTCACTTTTGAGGTCAAGTTGCCTATAAAACACAAATGTCTTTTGGAACCCAATTAATTTTACTCGTTCCCTCCTCTTATAGGACATAAAGGAATCTTTTATCTCTTTTTTAGATAATGTTATTGGATATTCGGACTCATCAAGGATATTAACATCAAATAAGAGATTATACCAGTGGTTAATGTAACTTAACCACGGTACACGGGAACAGTGGTCCAGCCTTAAACAGTCCTTAATTATAGACTGTGTAAACTCAGTTTCACTCTTAGACCAGATGGAGTGTCATAAAAGTAGGGGGCGCAAGGCAGCCAAATCAGATATATAATTAAGACCAGTTTCCAAATGAATTAACTCAGTGGAGGCTTAGGCAGGTGCACTCAGTAACCGTTTAAGGAAACTGTTTTCGTCTGATTGGAGTTGGTCAGCGGGACAATGGCCCCATATTCCAGCCCCATACAGGGCTGAGGAAACACATCTTGCGTTATATATGGTCACCATGTCCTTTACCCCCTAATCTAGCTGCAAACCTAAATATAACATTCGTATTCCTGATCATTTTATATCTGATATTTTCATGTTCACTGGACCATTTACCACTTCCCGTAAAAATAATACCTAGGTAACAAAAAGATTTAACTGCATGTATTTTAAAACCATCTAAGAAGAAGGACCTTGATGAGTTCGACTTCTTGCCACATGTCTTGCCACATGTCATAGTAAATGTTTTTGATTTATTGATTAAGAGTTTTCTGCCTTTAATAAAATCTGTAAAATTGTTGATGAGCCGTTGAAGGCCTATCGAGGTACGGGATATTAAAACAGCATCATCGGCATATAATAATAGCGGTACTTCCTTATTATCTATCATTGGTGCATCTACTGAAATCTGACTTAAAACAGTGGCTATTTGAATAATAAATAAAGAAAATAAAAGGGAGGCCAAAACACACCCTTGCCTGATACCTCTTCTCACAACAAAAAAGGGGGTTTGTTCACCAGTTGGCCCATAACGTACACTACAGGAGAGTCTCTCATATACTTGTGCCAAAAAGAATACTATCTCTTTCGGGGCCCCAGATTCAAGCAGTACGGTCCACAAAAGAGAGTGGTCCACTAAATCAAAAGCACTGCTTAAATCAGCAAAACATAAAAACAAGTTACCCCCTTTCACTGATGTATATTTATTAATTAGCAAATCAAGGTTCACATATTGTTCTAAGGTACCTAGGCCTTTCCTAAATCCGTATTGAACAGGAGATAAAATCTTATAGTCCGAGGCCCAGGTTTCCAATCTTTTTAAAAGAACCCTGCTCATGACCTTTATTGAGGAATCCAATAAGGATATAGGACAGTATTTACAGGCTTCAGAGCGAGAACCCTTTTTATAAAGTGGGATAATTAATGATTGGCCCCAAGATATTGGAAAGTTCCCTAGAGCCGCAATATTAAAAACCCTCCTAAGGATTGGGGCCCATAGATCCATTTCGTTCTTATATAAGTCGATCGGGACCCCGTCCGGACCTGGTGCTTTTCCCCCCTTACTATTGACTAGCCCTTCTTGTACTTCTTCCACATCAATTAACATGGGCAATGCAGTCCACGTAAAATCGTCATTTAAAGATGCAGTTGAGAGCACCCTATCTGGGTTAAAAATATT
This sequence comes from Triturus cristatus, assembly GCF_964204655.1. NCBI lineage: Eukaryota > Metazoa > Chordata > Amphibia > Caudata > Salamandridae > Triturus > Triturus cristatus. The sequence goes on along the minus strand of NC_140583.1, from coordinate 1,149,043,376 downwards.
AGAATAATGTTCGATCCATTCTGTACAATTCACATAGGACGTTAATTCTGGAGTACAATTATCTTTTAAAAAGGGACTATTTACAATTTCCCAAAAAAGTGTACTATTCTTAGTATTGGCTGCCAAACTTAATTTGTCCCATGCATCTACTCGAAGCTCTTTTTTGTGGGCCAATGTAACTTGCTTATATTCAACTCGTAACTCATGAATATGCGATTGGTTACGAGGTTTGGTCCCCAGCGCCAATTTCAACTTCTGCAATGCCTGGGTGCATTTTGAGTCAAACCACCTCGAGCCAGCTTTTTTCAAATTTTTTGTACTTTTGGTTAATAAACTCTTAATTGATCTATTTATATTAGAAAATGCGTCTAATAGAGTATCAGGGAGGACCTCTTCACTAAGGCAATAGTCAATTTCTTTTCTACAGTTTGTGACCACTTCCTTTTGAACTTTGGGTGGGTCTACTCCGACCCACTTAATTCTCATGCCGTTAGGCCTAACAGGGAAAATGTCCAAGATACATTCCTCAGTATTCGTTAGTTTATTACCCCAATCTAGAAGTACTATAGAAATGCTATTGTGGTCACTGACCACTTGTTCAAATATCCATAGATCAGTATAGAAACTATTTTTGGAAATTAAAATATGATCTATGTTACTATAAGCATTCCGCCCAGTAAAAGTTGGGCATTTAATATGGCCCTTTCTCATGGAGCAATCTAGTAAGTCGAGGTCAAATTTTGCCATTATCGTATTTAAAGTCATACCGTATCCACAATGGGGAAAATGTAACAAACCATCATTGTTCCCATTAGTATTATTGTGGGCTTTCATAAACCCACATGAATTAGTTTGTATTAAAGAACAAACTCGTATATTAAAATCACCGGCCCATAAAATAATGGTAAGTTTACCAGAGAGTGCCAATAACCTATCTTTCTCCTTTTCCAATGCATCTAATGATCCTCCCCTATCGTTAGTAAAGATAGAATTATAATAATTAATTAAAACCAAGTCCTTACCCTTTGGAAACTCAAATCTCAATACTTGGCTATGGTTATCGATAGATGAGTAGCTTATAGTTTTACACCCAAGTAATTTATTTGATATAAGCAACAGCAATCCTCCCTTAGCTCTTCCTGCTGGAGAAGGTCGCACTCAGGCAATATGATGAATATCCTTCGACTACAACCGGGACCGTACTCCATGTTTCCTGTAGGCAAATGAAGTCATTGCCACAGGAGATAATATCCTGCAAAAAAGGGGTATATAGTTTTTTACCAAGGCCTGCAATATTCCATGTTATGAGTGTATAACCCCTTTGTATTATTGTTTGTATTCCTTGGCTAGTGGTAGGATTTGTAGTTGCGACAACATTCACCGGGATCTCAGCATGCTGTAACCCAGATATTAGCTCATTAGCATTATTTATAACAATGTGGTCGCTACTCTCAGTGCTATCACAACCTATATCCACCTGCTTGGGCTCTATATATGGAAGTTGTTCTTTACTAATTTAATTTCCCCTTTTAGTTGGTCTATAAACTACCCTCCTATCTAATTCATCATTTGGGGATACACCCTCATATCTCTCACGTCAATCATTATCCTCCATAGGGCTCAGGAGCTGGAATCTATTATACAACGGAATAGAAAAACATGTGGGTCGGGCTACTAATGGGGGCATTGAATTAATATTAGGATGCTATGCCTTTTGGTTGGCAGCATGATCACTTGTCGACAAATGTTTGTAGAAGTAGCCCAATGGCAATAATGTTGTATTAAAATCCCACCTTGAAGGGGGAGGTGAATTTAGTAGGGTTTTATACGCCCAACCTGGTGACCTGAAGTTAATTATTATACAGTCACCGTCAAATTTTTTTGGTAGTGGGCCTATCCATCCAACTCTTTGTGTAAGTATTATCTGATCAACCCACATCGTTGGAAAGCCACAATTTTTTGATAACCGATACAATGTTTTATTTTTTAGAGTGTCATAGGTTTCTGATTGACCTTCCCGTAATTTGGGTACATTAGAGAGGACAACGACATATGCCCCGCATTCTGGTGGTAAGTTAATAACTGCTGGTATATCAGTAATTTTGGGATTATCTGTATTACGTGACCCTCTTGCCTGCTCCAGGGTCTCTTTCCTTTGGTTTACTTTACCTATCGGTGGCATAATTCTTTTCTCGTATGGTGGATTATTTAGTACCTCTAAGTTTTTGCCATTATCTGAATTTCTGGGTGCAATCGTACCAGTACTAAGACCAGCCGTCGTTAAAATTGGAGTGGTTACTCGATGCCAAATTGGAGGGGGCATTATTTGTAATCACATTAGTCTGATCTCTTGGATTAGCTATTTGATCTCGTAATCTAAATTAATCCATGTGCCCACCAAGTTTGTGTACCTCTCTTGTCAAGTTATCAATTTTTTCATATAGTGGCCGGATTAACTCAGTTGTTTTCTCAGTAAGAGCCTCCATAATGAATGTACACTTAAATTGCTCATTATTCAAGGCAACTTTCTGTTTTGTCGAAATCCCTCTTGTGACGATTTGCTTTTCTTTGGCTATCCTGCTATTTCCCTGACCTGTATTTCTCCTTTTGCCCCCTTTAATTGGATTTATAAGTGGGGGCAAAGGGGATACATTAGGATAAATTCGGTGTAATTGAGATCCGTGAAACGTGTACGTTCTCTATGTCAGCCATAACTGTGTCAGGTGTCATGTCCGGGACCCAGTCTGTAATGGTCAGTCCTTCCTCCTGGGTTGTATGGATCTCAACAATCGAACTAACTTGTTCCCCACCCCTTGTACCTGTTCCCATTGATATACGTCTTTCTGTGCGGTCTATTTCTTCCGCCAGGGCACTAACCGCTTTGGTCAGGTAAGTATCTATAGAGTTATGCGTTTTATCCATTGGAGATTTTACTCGATGTCTAGTCATAATTGGATAATCTCAAGGAATATGTTAGATAGCAGAAGGAACAACCAACAACAATAACTAGCATATGAGGTCATAGGTCACATGTAGTAATATCCTAACAAACTTTGATTTCAACGTACTAATTTGGTATATAATACTCAGAACGGAAATATCAGTGGGATGGCCCTGCCCGGCCTCCTCTGGCCCCGGACGGCCACAGACGGCCCGCCCTTTGCCCGGGCTTACCCCGGCAACACCTGTGCGCGTCCCACGACGCGGGGGCTCTCCACAGTTCTTAAGCACCTCCGGGCGCGGAATGGGCATGTGCGGCAGCGGCTTCCTGCCGCAAAGACTCTTGAGCAATGTAGTCTCCCCCGCTCTGCGGCCGCGCTAGAGTGGCAAAAGCTGCGGCGGCGAGGGGAGACTGGTACCGGGAGCTGGAACAAGGGTCCTGAGGTCCTGAGGCTGCGAGGTCAAGGTACGTTTTTCCCCCAAAGCGTTAAAGCATCCGCTCCACCGGGGCTCTCCACAGTTCTTAAGCGCCTCCGGGCGCGGAATGGGCGTGTGCGGCTGCGGCTTCCTGCCGCAAAGACTCTTGGGCACTGTAGTCTCCCCCGCTCTGCTGCCGCGCTAGAGTGGCAAAACCTGCGGCGGCAGGGGGAGACTGGTACCGGGAGCTGGAACAAGGGTCCTGAAGTCCTGAGGCTGCGAGGTCAGGCTACGTTTTTCCCCCAAAGCGTTCAAGCACCCGCTCCACCGGGGCTCTCCACAGTTCTTAAGCGCCTCCGGGCACGGAATGGGCGTGTGCGGCTGCGGCTTCCTGCCGCAAAGACTCTTGGGCATTGTAGTCTCCTCCGCTCTGCGGCCGCGCTAGAGTGGCAAAAGCTGCGGCGGCGGGGGGAGACTGGTACCAGGAGCTGGAACAAGGGTCCTGAAGTCCTGAGGCTGCGAGATCAAGGTACGTTTTCCCCCCAAAGCGTTAAAGCCTCCGCTCTACCGGGGCTCTCCACAGTTCTTAAGCGCCTCCGGGCGCGGAATGGGCGTGTGCGGCTGCGGCTTCCTGCCACAAAGACTTTTGGGCAATGTAGTCTCCCCCGCTCTGCGGCCGCGCTAGAGTGGCAAAAGCTGCGGCGTCGGGGGGAGACTGGTACCGGGAGCTGGAACAAGGGTCCTGAAGTCCTGAGGCTGCGAGGTCAAGGTACGTTTTTCCCGCAAAGCGTTAAAGCACCACAATGTCAACATGCAACTCCCCTTCACTTCACAGGGACAAACAACACCTCCAGCAGAGCAGAGCAGATCAGACAATTCATCAGTGATGCTGGAGAGGACCACCACACCCTTGACACCGACGCCCTACAACAGCTCATGGACATCTTAGGCAACCCACCCCCAGGAGCAGGGCAGCCAAGCTACATAGAGGAGACCCCAGCCCCTGCACAGACCACACAGCAGGGAGCACCCGCTACCACAGCTGGTGCCCAACACTTCACTGAGGCTCACATCGCATTCCAATGCCAGGTGTCAGAATGCCAAAAGGAGGTGGCCGAACAGGTGCGGTGGGGTCAAAGCTCATGGAAACCGAACTAGATCACATACGTGGGTGTTCAAGTCCCATCAGGGACCACCTACACCCCACAAAGGAGACCCACACCACGAAAAAGACACATGCATTTGCACATTTCCTGTAATGAACCACACCCAGAGCCCTGGAATTATCATTCTCACACCCACGCTGGACCTCCGTACAATGGCCCAGTCCACTCCTCTAACGTATTGAGTGGGTGACGACAAAGCTACATGTCCAAGGTCTTATCACATATGACGTAGATGGTGTGCACCACCCCACTCACCATCTGCACCATCTTTCAATTTATCTCTAGAATTAAATGCTGGCATAGCATAGTTACCACTTTTACCTTTCAGGTTGAGGTGGTAATGGTTGTACAAGAGCCGCTGCATACCTTCATAGAGTCCTTCTTACCTTGAGCTGGAGAGCCAATTGTGTGCAGAAAGATGCCTCTGGAGAAACTGCCAGTCGAGGATCTGTTGAATCGAGGTGTGAGTGCAAGTTTAGTGGGCACTTTATTCACAGGATTCAAAGATTCTTTTTTGATGGTTAGATGCACTGTCATGGCTGTGCGTTGGGAAGCTCATTCATGATAACACAAGAGATTACCCCAAGGTCAGCATTTTGTGCAGGTACATGCTAGGTTCTCCCATTACAATCCATCCGAGCATTGAAGAAGTATATCTTTATAATACTTATGCTTGGAGTTACTCCCCATCATGAAGTGTACAGATGCTGACCAGTTGTTCAGGAAGAAGTTGAAAGTTTCCATGGGTACTGTAGTCCCTTGTTTGGCCTGGCAAGGGAGAAAATGCTAATAATCAAGACTGGCCATTGTAGCTTCTTCTACAGCCCAGGAGCATGCAGATGAATTGCACCACACTGGAGCTGCTATCAAGCATTACGTTATTCTTCAATATACACTCACACACTGTGCATTACATCATACTTCACGTTAACCATACCCTCACACCTCTTGGCATTTTACGTGTTTCCTCTTCAGAGTCAACCCAGAACAACGAGGGTCCTAGAGAGCATAAGATCAATTTGCTACAGCCATCAGGGCAAAACTAACATTCTGAGCAGTGATTACAGTGGGTTTCTTTCACTAAAGGTATTACACTACTCAAAAATGCCTTAATCTGCAAGTTGAAGATATCTGGAGCACTAGGTATCATCGTACATTTTTTTTGGCCTTAAAGTACATCTCAAGAAAGGCCTATGCAAAGCTCCATTCGGGTGTTTGGGATGATTGGGAGTCCTGAATGCAAAATGATCTATTTCTGGTATGCCCACCATGTAAATGCTTTGGATGCACATACAGCAGGTTGACTCCATGAAATAACGAGTGACATATGTCCTCCTAGCACAGGGATACAATCCCACTAAGATTGTATTTCTTGACAGGGTGCACAGTGGTTAAATCCTTTGAGCTACAGCCAGGAATATGAAGGGCTGAAGGCTTGAGCTGTTGTGAGTGCAGTGTGGAGCGGCATCAGACGCATGAAGTGGAAAGCATTGAGCAACATCTGCAGTCAGTTTGATAGTTATCTCTCCTTTAGAACCTCTGGGCAGCACAGCCTTTTATTCCAAATATAACTTCATGGCACTTACCAGAACAAAGGAATAAACCTAGTGCTGTAATGACATGTTCGCATGAGACTACATACATATATCCTGGAATTGTTCCAGTCATGGCAAGCATGGCTCGTGGTTGGGGCTTTGTGCGGGGAGGGAGGAACGCGTGGGGAAGTAATTTTTTTGTTTTTTAATTAAACGTACCTTTCCGCCAGCCAGGTCCCGCGTCTTCTCTGCTCCTGCTTTCCTGCTCCTGCTCGGCTGCTCTCCTGCTCCCAGGAACAGGAAGCAGAAGCAGGCAGCCAGGCTCCCTCCCCTTAGCAATCTAAATGCACAGGCAGCGGCTTATGGGGAGGCCAAGCAGGCTACAATGCAGACTACATGGAGAAGGGCAGAGTACGCATGACTGGTTTGGGCGGCCCGGGAGGGCCGACCAGACAGTCTTTGGGTATTCACAAGTGGGCAGGCACACCACTCCTCCCCTGCCTGCTCGCAGAGCAGCCCCGATAACCCACCCACCCGCAACCCAATAGAAAATGATAATAATTGAAAGTTATTACCATTTTATGTTTCTGCTTCTCACACTGCGTGAAAGCAGTGGGGTGACCCTCCTCCGCCCTAGGGAGGAGCTGCCCCTGCATTGTTCTGTTTTGAGCTGATGAACACATATACTGAACTTGCATGTTGAACGTTAAAGTAGTGGCCCTCTATTGGGTCAGACAAAAAAACATTCAGAGCACTGGTTACCAGGGCATTGCTGATATGACGCAGCCTCCTCCCGCCTGAGCGGTATTCAACGGTGGCAGCCAGTACCACCATCACCATCCTGTGACTCCCCACCATCCATGAGAGGCTTGCATTTAAAGAAGGTCTGCAGTGCTCGGCCAAAATAGTCTACAGTTGAATGACAGGTTTGAGCACTGATGGCCCGAATCAGGAACCCTTGAACAGGTACGGAACCAGGCAGGCCAGATCATCGAGCTCCCACAATGTCAAAAGTCAAAACACATTTTCCTCTGACATTAAGTTATGAGCGGGGGTGACTGAGGATTGCTGGGTCCATGATCACAGATGACAAATTGCATTGGACTTCACAAGTGGCAAAGCTTGAATCCCCATTATGAAAATGACCAGGCCGTGGTGAAGCCCCAAGAGGAGCTGCCTGCTGTGGAACTGATCAAATCCCTTAAGGTACCCAGACTTGCTACTCTGTTAGGTGGTTATTCTACCCATGCCCCTCACTTTCTGATGGGATGGTTGACAGCAAAGTGATCTGTCTACAAGCATGTTTAGTTGCAAGAGACCACTGTTGGTTAGGGTTTGGAAAATCAGACTGAGATACTATGAGAGCCTTCAAAATAATCTACTGGAAAATGAGGATGAGAGCAGCATAAATGAGAGGTTAATGGAGTGATTATTGGCAAGGCTAGAGGCTGGCGTTAGTAACTACCTGGCCTCAGAGATCACAGACAGAAAGTGTGGCTCTTCAGGGTGGGACATGATGGAAGACTCGCGGTCCCTGCGGGGAGAGCTTTGAATTTTAACAAATATATGAAAAATATTGCTACTCTGATGGGTATGCTGACCCATTCAGTGCATTTGGCACTCATAACAATTGTACGCAAATGTGGCTAAGACCCACTGAGATCTTTATCCTGCAAACGGACAAAGTTAAATGAGAAACAAGTTACTGAATGGAAACTGCTGCTGCCTTAAATGTCATGACTGACTGAAAGTATCACACGTGACGGGTGGTAACTTGGTATCTACATTTATGTCTTACTCAGCCAGGTAGGCTTTCACACCTAGGCCTGAGTATAACTTTTTGTCCCACACAAGGAATGAGTGTTTGTAAATTGAACCCCTCCTCACAATAACTTTTATACTCAATTTCCCCGTGTATGTACCAACCCGGGTGGGTAAAAGGTAGAAATAAAGGGATGTGCAGCCGCCTGTGGTCTAGTCCAGATGAGATCGCTGGTGTAAGTGTGGCTCATTGCCATTCCCCTGACATGTTCATGCTAGGCCCCCGGCCTGATTCCTACGCTTAGGTCGCTTCACGGAGCAGTAGCATCCGTTCATGGGCACTTCAGAGTTCATGTTGTTGTTACACGTGCAGTGTGTCCTGCCGTGTCAGTATTATAAGGCAACTCATGCATATGACCAAAAAGAGGGAGCATTCTATGACCAAAAAGAGATAGGATTATTTTTTTGTGATAATTTTTCTTAAGGTTTTAGAAAAAGAGAAACATTATTAATCAAATGAACACATTATGAATAAAATATAACAATTAATATACAAGAGAAAAACATGAGCAAATAATTCAAAAGAGAAAAAGATAAAAAGAGATGAAGAAAGAAGGAAAATAAGAAGAAAGAAAGAGATAGAGAAGAGAAGAAGAAAAGAAAGAAAGGGAGAAAAAAGGAATAAAAGAAAGTTAGAAATTAAGAGAAAGTAAGAAATTAAGATGCAGGTACATGTGTAGAAAGATAAGCAGTAAAAGGTAGCCAAAGTAGGTCAGATTTAATTTTCTGAGAAAGAGTAAGAGATGAAACAGTAGCAATTCTGTGTTCATCACAAATATAGTTCTTCCAAGTTAATAATGATAATTTACAGTTATCTGTCCAACAGGACAGAATCACTTTAAATGCTCGAGCAATAAATAAATCAAACAGCAAAGAAATATGATTAGAAACATCAAAATCAGGTGAGGAGGAACCTAGAAAAACATTTTGTATTGATAATGGAATATTACATTGAAATATTTTCATACATTTAGACCAAATAGATTGCCAGATTTTCAATACATTAGAACAATCAGAAAGTTGATGAATTAAAGTCCCAGTGGACTCAGAACAAAGCCAACATAGGGACGAGGAAGTAGGGGAAAACTTGGATATACAAACATGGGTAATAACAGGTCTACTATAATAAAATACTATAAATAAAGTATAGGGATTGAGTAATACGTACGGCAATAGAAGTTTTAAATAACTTGAGCCATAATTTATCCTATGAAGAGATAGGAAGTGACTAAGATAAATCTGCTTCCCAGAGTAATTCTACATGGGATTTAGGTCGTTCAGTAACAGGTGATAACAACATCTTATAAATAGAGGCATCCTTAGGCCTATATTCCTGAAAAACACTGTATAACGGTGAGGGTGAAGTGAGTAAGGGGGAAGCTAAAGGGAAATTGGCAGAAGATAAATAAGACTGCAAAGTTGTTGATATTAAAAGATACTCATTAAAAAATGAATCAGGTAAATTATATTGTAATTGTAATTCATGGAAGGGAATAATAGAATTATGCTGGATTCATTGATGAATAAAAATAATTCTCTTCTCCTTCCAGTGTTTGTAATAAAATGATTTTGTTTATATTTGATCAATTTATTATACCAGATAGTGGAAGACATAAAACATTGATATGAATCAAGACCATCTGAAAAAATATTATATAATACTTGTTGGGAGTATTTTAAAATAGGATTGTCTGATATGAAGGTGCAATTAGACATATATATTATATTTCGAAAAGAAAAATCTTTTAATAGGGAACGCTCAAAAACAATCCAACGAGGGATAGGGATATCAGCAAAATCATAAGTTAAGCAAAAAATTGGCGAATTAAAAATGCTGAATGATAGGATTTAAAATCAGGAAAACGCACACCACCTTCTGTTTTGGGACGTTTAAGTTTCATAAGAGCAATACGGGGGTGTTTGTTATTTCATAAAAACTTTGGACAAATAGAATTAATCTGTGAAAAATATGAAATAGGGATCCGAAAAGGTAACATGGATAATGTATAAAGGACATGGGGCATAATCATCATTTTAATAGTATCTAATCTAGCCCACCATGAAAAATGAAGAGGGGACCAAGAAAGAAGGAGTGACTGTATTTTGGTAGTTAGTGCATTAAACATGTAACTAATTGTGGTAGATAAGGTAGAAGAAAACCAAATACCAAGGTATTTAATTTTTGCGGGGCACCAGGTAAAATTTGTATTATTAAACATATATTGTTAGCAGAGAGAGTTCAAGGATAAGACTTCTGTCTTAGAAAAATTCAATTTATATCCAGAGATACTGGAATACAACTGAACCTCATCCAAAAAGGGAGGAAGGGAGATATTGGGATTAGGCATATATACCAGAATATCATCAGCGTATGCTGATAATTTAGTTTTTATAGAATTATGTGTAAAGCCAGAAATAAGTGAATTAACTTGAATGCGCTCAAGGAAAGGTTCAAGACATAAAACAAATAACATAGGTGAGAGGGGGCAACCCTGACGTGTACCTCTATATAACGGAAAGAATTTAGAAAAATGGTTATTTACAAAAATGCTAGCACGGGGAAAAGAATATAACAGTTTAACATAAGAAATAAAGTTTGGACCAAAACTAAACCATTGAAGTGTATTAAACATAAATTGCCAGTTTATACGATCAAAAACCTTCTCGGCATCTAGGGACAATGCTGCAAGTGGAGATTTGTACTTCCTCCCGAAGGAGATAACATTAGCAAACATGCGAGCATTGTCAGCAGCCAATCGGCCCTTAACAAAACCAGCTTCCTCTGTTTTAACCAATAATGGAATAATATTCTCGAGTCGGGAGGCAAGGATTTTAGCAAATATCTTACAATCATAATTAATTAATGAAATGGGACGATAATTTTTACAGAGGGAATGGTCTTTATCAGGTTTGGGAATAAGGACAACCAGGGCCTCCATAAATGAGCCAGAAGCTTTAGAATCCGCAATAAATGAGTTGAAAAGGGCCAGAAGTTTGGGAGAAAAATAGAGGAAAAAGTAGAAAAAATTCAACAGAAAGACCATCAGGACCTGGTGTTTTAGATTTTTTTAAGGATTTAATAGCATCCGTTATTTCTTGAAGAGTGACTTCTCTGTCTAGTAATGCAAAATCATCTGGAAGCGAAGGGGGTTTAGGGAGGCCTGACAAAAAAGGTGTGTAAGTTTTGATTGGAGGGATTCGTATCCTCAGAATATAATGATTGGTAATAATCATGGAAAGCGGTAGCAATATCATCATCAGAGGATGCTAAATTATTAGTGGATTAATTTAGAATGGGACCAATATTTTTACGTTCAGATTTAATTTTCAAGTAGTTGGCCAGCATCTTGCCAGCTTTATTTTGATCCCTGTGATACTTAGACTTAATTTTAAGAAGGACATTACATTCATCAATTGCAGCAAGCTTGTTAAGAGCAGATTTGGCCTTAATTAATTCACGAAGAACAGAGGGAGATCTAGAGGTAAAATCATTATGTTCCAGTAGTTTGAGTTGTTGTAGCAAAGTTGCATACTTGGCCTTAGCGGTTTTCTTCTTTTTTGTTGAATATGCAATAGTAAAGGCACGAAAGGAGGCCCTAAAGGCATCCCAGTTATTAATAATGGAAGTGTCCAAAGGATTATTAATAGTAAAAAACTTGTTAATAGAAGTAGTAGCTACAGTTACAAAAGCAGTGTCTGTTAACAAAACATTATTACATTTCCAAAGACCAAATTTAAGAGAACTCAGGGAAAGGTCAAGAACAGAAATAATGGGAGCATGATCAGAGATAAAAATAGATCCAATTTCCGAGGATTGAATAGATGGGAGCAAGGGTTTGCTAACCAAAATATAATCAATTCTAGAACGAGTATGATGAACATAAGAAAAAAAAGTAAATTCAAGGGAATAAGGGTTACAGGTTTTCCAAACATCATATCATGAACGTGAGGCAATGGCAGATTGAAATGATTTATGGGTTTTATCAGGATTACATTTACATTTGGATTAAAATCCCCTGCAACAACAATATTTGTGCTATCAATTGAGGGAAGAAAAATCTTAATACTATTCCAAAAGTCAGGGTCTGGTTTAACAGGGCAGTAAATATTCAATAAGACAAGTTCTTTATTTTGAATAACAACCTTTGCCATTACCCAGTGTCCATCACTATCACATTGCGTGGATAACATTTGTACATGTAATGATTTATGAAATAGTATAGCAACACCACCCTTCCGATTGGAGGCTGGAGAATAAACAAATTGACCCACCCATTATCTTTTCAATTTAATCAATTCTATATCATTACAATGTGTTTCTTGAATAAAGGAAACATGAGAATTCAGTTTAGACAAATGAGAAAGTACCTTTTGTCTTTTGACGGGGTTTCCAAGACCACGAACATTCCACGTGACAACATTACACATAATGCAAGGAGGGAAGGTAACACATGGATGAAAATGATACACTTCAGGAGAACAACTGGAAGCAGAAAAACACCACTTATTAAATGAATACAAAAACCAAAATGTAAGACAACAAATAACAACAATAGGCACGTGCATCAAGCAACATATTGTCAAAAAGAGAAAAGAAACAGAAAAGAATAGATGAAGAAAAGAGGATATGAAGGAAAAAAGTAGATCAAGGAAAGATATCCAGATCTAAGAAAAAGAGTGAACGAAATAAGCATGGAGCGTAATTGCACCGAGAACAGATGGAACAGCAGAGGAGCAAAATTAAGAAATAGAAGAAGTAACAGCCATAAGAAATCTATTTAGAGAGAGATAAGGGAGAGAAATTAAAGACGTTGAGTAGAACCATCCATAGAAGATGATGAGAGACTGAGCAAGAAAGACCTCAATTTTACAGTTTTATCAAATGAGCGGGAGGAGCCATAATGAGTAATTTTACACAAGCATGGATGTAAAATGCCATGACGAATGTTTAACTGTGTCAACTGAGGACAAAGTGCGAGAAATTCCTTCCTTCTGGCATTGGTGGCGTTGGAGATATCCTGAGAGAGAAAAATGGTGTGACCAGTACAAACAAGTCGACGTTTTACCTTTTCTGCCTGTAAGACGCACTTAAGGTCTGGGAATTCCAAAAATAGCATTATAATTCCTCTAGGTCGAACAGAGTTTGGTTGAAGACGACCCAAGCGATGAGCACGTTGGATATTCAGTGAAGGCTCTGACAGACTTTTTTTAAGAAAAAGGAGAATGTCGGGACCTTCCAAATTTTCTGGTAAGCAATAAAGACGGAGAATATTGCGTCTAATGCGATTTTCAAGGACCTCAGTGTAAAGCTTAAGACGCTGAATCTCTTGCTCCAGAATAGGAATTTTGGTAGAGACATCATGTAGATCACTAATACTTTGCTCCATATCAAATACCTTTGCTTCCATTGTGATCCATCAATCTTCAATTTGCTGGAGTTTATTCTTGGTAGTGGACATAAAGGCATTCAGCCCCCTCACCTCGTCAAGAATAGAATCAAGAACAGGGTTATGTGACGAGAAAAAGGGTGAGGGGGATATCATTCTTAGCCCTTTTAGGTTTTGTGCCAGAAGAAGAAGCTTTAACATGAGAGGAGTTGTCACAGGCCATCGTGGGACGTCGAGAAGGACGAAAAATCACTTTTAATGGAGACCGCAATTTGCCCATAAGCAGAAAAAAGAGTACATTTTCCATCTCTGTAGGAGACTTAAAGAGGACAGCAGTAGGTTTAAAGTAATGAGTAAGCGTTCATGTGACGACACTGCTGACCCCCCAATAAAAGCTCTCAATATGGCCAAACGTAGTAAAAATTAAGTGAGGATACAATCTCAGCAAAAGTCATGGAAGTGCACTCATGAGGAAATGACAAGAGACAAACCTCTCCAGAACAGCAAAAAAAAATTGTCAAAGTGTGCCAGTAAAAAGATAGACATTTTTTTTTTATATGGAAACGTTGCCGAGCACAACATACTAAAGCGCCGGTTTTACATTAGTAGGAGGTCTAAGATGACGAGCGGAAGGCACAAAATGGCGGTTGCTCGTGTAGAAGTGAGGAAAAAATTACCGTCTCCGTAATGAGCTCAAGCAGGAGCGGCCGAGAGAGAGAAACGGCTCCAGCAGTTGTTCCAGTAGATCTGATTTATCAGGAAGGCTTCCGTTTCTCTCGAGCGCTGAAAATAACGGCTGAAAACAGTTAGCGAGCTCCACGATCTAGGGGAGCTCAGCACAAAGCCGCCATTTTGCGTTGGAGCGAGACCATGCCCCAGATAGGAATTTTTAAAGCTTAAAAATGCTTACACCACACACAATTACATCGGCTGACATCACAGGAAACGGCCATGTGTCCATCTGATGCAGAGGGTAGAAACAAATGGGTGTTGGCGGTAAAGCAATACCGAAAACGGATCCACCTACTTTTTTTCCCAAAAAAACTACATTATTTGGTCTAGCTTTAGCCTTTGAGTCTCAAAACCTTCCAGCGGGTGAGTTTTTAGCTTGCTTGTGGTTCTCATACCCACATTGTCTCTAGTTTTACCCTTCCTAATTCAAGGACATACTCAAACGGAATGCACTATGACTGTTTGCAGGAATCTTAAAGGGTAAGGAAGATGGCATAAGAAATGTTAAAAGATTAAATGAGTCTTTGTAATAGAAAGGGAAGGGAAAGTAATATCACAAAAAAGGGACTGAAATAATGAAAAAATAAGGAGATGGAAGAAAAGGTGAAATTTGGTTGTTGGATGACTGGGATATGAGTTCCAGTCAATCAGCAACAACATAATTCTAGTCAGGGTAAGAGGCAGGCGAACACTAAATTAACCTGTGCTCATCCTCAGGTAGCATGGCACAAAGCAGTTAGGCTGAATTTTAGAGGCTATCTGTAAAGTATTTGTGCAACACTTCAATCATTAACGCATTGAAAATACCACACAAAAATATTCCACATCAGGTTAGAAAAAAGAGCAACATTTAGTAAATAAAACAAGATCAAAACAACAAAAATCTAATGAATAGAGCTGTAGGTATTGAATTTCAAAGTTTTTAAGTGAAATAGCACCAAGAGGCAAAAAGCACTATTGGGGATATTTAGTTGTGCCTGACTAGGACAGAGTCACAAGTTCAGGCCAACCGCTATGGAGCGCGGGCCAGCTATTGGAACACAGTTAGGCCTGCTGAACCAAGTACCTTAAATCCGGGTTGAAAAGCATAGCGTGGATACACTTCAAAGATGCGTCATGCAGCTGAGGCAATGCATCGGTTCCTAGATGCAACAAGGCTGTAGTGTGAGATCCTAGCAACGGGGCTTGCCGTGCAAAACTCTGTTTTGAGGATGCAGGGTGCAGCAAAGACAGTGCGTCGGCTCAGATGAACAGTGAAGCTACAATGCAGAGTTTTGGTGGTGGAGGCGAGGCTGCAGTCGACGAGGGATTTGAGGAGCTTGCACCCGGTAAAGCGGCATGCAGTGGTGGCTCCGAATGTGATGTGTCGGCCTTAAGATACAGGAGGCGGCAGCAGAGATGTGAGTCTTTCGTGACGGATCCAATCCACACAGCAGCAGCAATGTGTTAATTTTACTTGAGGATCCGCCACTCAGCCAAGAAGATCCTCTGTTCTGGAATGCGTCGCAAGGAGGATGCATCGGTTCCTCTGGCAAGCACCTTAGGCCCACTTCCACAGGTCCAAGACTGGGGCGGCAACACTTGGCTGGGTAGACTCACCGCTGGCAGTGCCCAGGTGCATAAGCACGGTGGTTGGAAGTGTTTTATGTCTCTGAGATTTCAGCTCAGGAAGCCAGCCAACTAGCCCTTGGAGTCACTATGGTTTCTGGGTTAAAGAGATGCAGGTACAGTCCCTCTCACCCAGGCAGAGGGAAGCAGGCAGCAGGTCAGCACAGCAAAGCAGAAGCCCAACAGAGAGCAGTCCAGCAGAGTGGTAGTCCTTCTTCCTGACAGAGTATTCACAGGTCTAGAAGAATACTGAAGTGGCGGTGTCTGAGGTCGAGTACTTCAACCCAGTGGTGCCTTTGAAGTGAGGGAGAATTCAAAGACAGGCTTTTGAAATGCACTGAGGCCCTGCCCTTTCCGCCCTGGCTTCGGACTCACTACAGGTGGTATGCAGCCCTCTGTGTGGGGACAGGGCACAGCCTATTCAGGTGTAAGTTAGACTGGGTCCAGCTCCTCTCTCTCATCCTGCCAAGATGGCCCATCAAGTCACACCCAAGCTCACATTGTGTGTAGCTGTCTAGGGGGAATACACAAAGCCCAAATGTCACCCACCCCAGACATGTGATCACAAACAGGCAGCAAGCACCAAATGGCTAAAGTAAGAAAATGCCAACTTTCTAAAAGTGGCATTTTCTGAATTATAATCGAAAATCTGAATTCACCATAAGTTAGGATTTAAAATTAGGATTCAGGGACACCAACTTGTTATATCTTTCCATCTGGAAATGACTCTTATAAAATGTAATAAGGTAATCCCAATGTTATCCTATTGGCTATATTGTCCTTGCAGTAGTGAAAAAACACATTGAGAGTTTTTCACTACTAGGACATGTAAAACTTAAAAGTACATGTCTTGCATTTTACATACAGTGCACCCTGCCCTCTGAGTTGTCCAGGACCTACTTTAGGGGTGACATATATATATAAAAAAGGAAGGTTTATGCCTGGCAAAACGTTTTTTTTGCCAGGTCGATATGGCACTGCACGCAGAGGCTCTGCAATGGCAGGTCATAGACATGGTTAAAGGACTACTTAAGTGGGTGGCACAAGCAGTGCAGCAGGTCCACTGGTAGCATTTCATTTACAGTCTCTATGTAGTGCACTTTACTAGGGACTTATAAGTTAATTAAATATGCCAATTGGGTATGAGCCATCGTTATTATGTTTAGCAGAGAGAGCACAAGCAGTTTAGAACTGATTAGTGGTAGTAAAGTGCTTAGAGTCCTAAGGACAGCAAAAACGAATTCAGCAAAAAAAGAGAGGAGAAAGGCAAAAGGTTTGGGGGTGACCCTACAGGAAGGGCGATTTCCAACATAAGGGAAACGTTACTACAAAGAATGTGGGGAATAGAGAAAGGTAAAAGAAAGGGTAAGGAAGAGAAGCTGGAGAGAGTGTTAGAATACAAAATTAGGGAACAGGTGAAGAGAGCAAGAAAAAGTACATGGGAAGAGAGTACAGGTAGTGCAAAGGATGTAGTTGTGGGTGACAGAAGGAGTTTGCAAAAGCATACAGGGATAAGGGAGAGGAGGAGGTTGTAGTAATGATGTGAGAAAGAAAGAGATATTGAGAGAAATGAGTACAGAAGAAAGATTAATTACGAGTATTAGGACTCGAGAGTTTGATCAATCATGTAGATGGGCTGAAAGAGAATGGAGGACAAACAGTAAAGAGACAGAATGGAGGGGACAGTGTGGGAATGCAGAAGAATGAGGGAAATAAGAGAGTTAGTGCTCAGCAGGAGATGAGGAAACATTAGAGAGAGAAAGGAAGAGAGAAATTAGATGATTCCTAGAGAGGCTGAATGAGGAGTGAGAATCAGTCACTCATTCAGGCAGGAAAGTCCATAAACATGAAAAAGTGTTGTGCAAGTTGTTTTACCAGACACTAGCTTATCTCTTTTCCCCATGTTTCGATTCTCTGATAGTATGTTAAAATATACTTACATCCATAATCTTATGAATTTGCAGCTCACTATTTAACCTTGCTGCACTTAAATTGTAACCAGTGATTATCCTGCAAAATATGAGCTGCAAACTTAAATAGCAGGCGGTGTCCTTCTCGTACATGTATTCATGTGAGAAGGTGCAATACGTGAATATACTATGTTGTACAAGTTTTAAAGAGGTATTTCTAGTACGTATGAATGTATATGCCTACCAGAGAAAGGCTATGATTGGCAATATTTAGCAAGAAGTTGCATAACACAAATGAAAGTCACTCCCTTATTGACTGCAGTCAGAACAGCAGCATAGGTGTACTGAGAAGATCTTATATCATGTGAGTGGTGCACGTTGCTCTGGCACGCCCATACTGAGCACAGTACCAGATAAAGTTCCAATCTAGCACGGCAGACCACTAATTGTTTATATTTTGGTTTTAAAGACAGTAAGCAATACAACGAACTCCAAGAACTCACTCCATTTTAATCTCACCCCAGTACAATCAGGTGGGAGTCAGTGAAGCTCAAGCTATGGCCCAAGCTGCTTCGGGCAATGAATCACATCGCAGACCGATGGGGGTTAAAAGGTCGCTTTTATTTCAGCAACGACAATTCAATACAATAATACAATCCCCCATGACTTTTTCCCCATCTTGATCCCCCATGAATTTTTCCCCCATATTGATCCCCCATGAATTTTCCCCCACCTTGAACCTCGACCCCAACCCCTTAGTTTGTCCCCCTTCCTACCTCCTGCCTCATTCCTCTGTCCTCTGTTTTCCCTCTGTCCTAAGCTATTCTGCCTGCCCTAACCCTTCCTGCCTGCCTCAATCCCGTCCAAATCTGCCAATAGGTAAAGGAAACCCAGTGATAACCCGGGAAGCTAACCCAAAATGATGGGCCACTAAATGAATAAAAGGGGAGGGTGGGAGGGGCACAAAAACTGCTGCGCTGCCTCCTACCTTAACCTAGGACCCCCAACTGGCACTAATTAGAACGCGGCGTTTGAAAACGCTGCGTTCTAAAGCAGGTGCGCGCTCGGTCTGGGCACTACCATGCCCGAAGCCGCCCGGCGGTGGACATTCTTCGAATGCCACCCCTAAACCCCCATCGGGCAATGAATCACATCGCAGACCGATGGGGGTTAAAAGGTCGCATTTATTTCAGCAACGACAATTCAATACAATAATACAATCAATGAATTTGCATGTAACCCCACATGAAATATCCCCACTGAAATTTCCCCATATTGATCCCCCATGAATTTTTCCCCGTATCGATCCCCCATGACTTTTTCCCCATCTTGATCCCCCATGACTTTTTCCCCATCTTGATCCCCCATGAATTTTCCCCCCATATTGATCCCCCATGAATTTTCCCCCACCTTGAACCTCGACCCCAACCCCTTAGTTTGTCCCCCTTCCTACCTCCTGCCTCATTCCTCTGTCCTCTGTTTTGCCTCTGTCCTAATCTATTCTGCCTGCCCTAACCCTTCCTGCTTGCCTCAATCCCGTCCAAAATCTGCCACCAGGAAAAATCCCTGCAAGGGCGTTTTTCCTGTCCCCCCCACCGCTAAGGATTTCAATTGTGAAAGTTCCCCCTTTCAGCAAAGATGAAATCAAAAAATCCCAAATCAGTTCAGTATCAACAGCCAATTTAGATGAGAATGCCAGATCATGAAATCTTGTTGTCAAGACACAATTAAGGGACTGTCGCCAATACAGCCCTCAACCCCAAGTTGCCATGCAAGTAGATCAAGGAACTTTCTTCAATATTCGCCAACGACATTTATTTTTTTTGGTATCACCAAAAAATCAACCCCTCCCAGGTTTGAAAAATCTGAAAATCAGTAACACAAATCCAGAAAGTTGTACCAAGGTGTTTACCATTTATCCTAATAAACTCAAAGCTAAAAACGTAAGTTAGATCTAAGACAACACAGATCAGTCATCATGATTGCCAACTTAAGACAAGAGTGTCCCACGATCCAGAAGCTTGTCATGTATGCCGGAGAAGAGATTTGACAACCTGGAAAGAAAAAAGATGTTAGCAAGACCAAAAACTATGTCTAAAACTCATTGAAATCTCTAACATATCTAACATATCTTAGCAGTTTGCTATCCAACGGCCTAACCTTACGGTTCCTGCACAGAAAAAAAACCCTCTGACCGCTTCCAGAGCTATTCCTACTCTAATAGAATGGGTACCAAATTCTAAAAGGTGTAAGACCTAACAAAAGCAACATTTTCTCGAGACTCCTAACAGCTGTGAACCTGTCAACGCAGACCCAACCTGATGCTGAAACAGAAAATTAGTATTTGGATAACTTTCAAATTGGTCAAATTGTAACCAAGCTGATCATGGGCATAGCGGACCGCTAAGCTTCCGCAATACTACCATAGCTTCATGTCTTCTTTGGTCTATTTTAGATGATTCTAAAAGAATATTTAACAAATTAGGTGTGGTTGATACATTGGAATATTTTAGCCTTGGAAAAAAATGATTTTCTTAAACGACTCGGATATCCTAAAAGCTCCAAAGAATAACTATAACATGCAGACTTGAAATAATGAAGCTTCCAATGTGGAACAACAAGGTCTAGGCAGTGTTGGTACAAATGCCTCCCAGTAACGAAAAAATATGTAGGTTTGCACAACACAGTGCCACATCCCTGTATATAAGGCCAACCTAGGAAAAAATGTTAATTCCCAAATCATCTAGAGAGGGGTCATAACCCTAAAAGTACTTACCATAGAGAGAAATGCCTTAAAGCTTCCCCGTAATGGTGGTAAGGGATACATTCTAATCAATGTTGCTCAGAATAACACGCAGTATGTTGATGTTACTGAGTAAAGAGCCTACTTGATCATTGTTACAACAAGCCGTATATGACTGGAGAAAATTTATACAAGCCCTTATGTAAGCTAAGCATACGCTGATAACAAAAGAGAGTCCCACCAACATCTTTATCTTCATCCCGCTAGAAACCATACCGCCTGAGGAATCAAATCTTTCCTTGGTCTGCTTTGGGTGCCAAACACAAGGAATGCTATTACTGAGAACGAGATCACGCATCTCCTATAATATTGTCCAGACCAGATATATGCTGAACTGTAAACTTTATATTAAAAGCACGCAACACAGCATGACACAGCACACATCATGAATCTCTGCAACAAGTCAAGAAGACGTTTTGCTTTTGCCTTCTTACCAGTTACCAGATCCACTTACAGTTTGCTGTGGATATGAAAGGCACTGATTTGCTCTCAAATACTTACTCAAAACTGTCAACACTACGATCAAAGAAAGAATTCAAAGAATGAAATACTGCGATTCTCATTAATCCACGCACCCTTTCCGGCCTAAAAACCCAAAGCCAATACCTCCTAGCGCGTCATCATTTTTAAAAATGTATTTATTTATTTATTTTTTACTAACCATACAACACGTTCGCCCAGAGACCTGGTAGGAAAAAACGTCAAAAAACTTTAAGAAACATTATCTCAAACTCTGAATCGGATCTCATGGCCAGAGACGTTCTAAGCCTATGATGAGGAAAAGAAACGGCAGCCAGAGCAACGCCCAACCTCTAACAGAAAGATCTCCCGGCATTTAGTACCCTGCGAGCAAAATTGAAGTGACCTAGTAACCGCTGTATTCCAAAAAAGAGTAAGTTTGGTGACATCCTAGCAGGTATCAGCAAGTGCGCAATTCCCTGCACTATAGTAACTGGTCACCTTACCTCCATTTTCACTGCAATAAACTACATACCGAAAAATATGAGGCATGTAGAAGATACTTTGACTTCTCTTTAGCCTGAGGCCCGCCTAACTCTTGCATTAAAGATTAAAAGAGGGGGCGTGGCTTGCCGAGCTGCGGAATGGCCGCCTTGTGAGCGAGCTCCGCCGCCCGGAATAAGATCCTGGAAGTAATCCTGCACTCTTGGGCACGCTGTGGCCGCCGAGATCTGTGGAACCGAAAGCGCAGTTGGCGAGACACACGCAGGTGAAATTTTGGCGGCCGGGGGGCTCTGGCGGCGGAGATACGGCCCTAAGACGCCCTCAGCGGTGTGGAGGCTGCCGCGGCCGTGACCTCAGGCGGCACTGTGAAAATTGAGGCCGGGGCGCCTGCGTGGCGGAAGGCCCGGCTTATCTGGCTGGCAGATCGCTGGGGACCTGGACATTGGCTGCGACGGAAAACGGGCGGCTGAGGTCGCCGCGGCTGCCCGACCAAGCTGAGGTGCCGAATGCGGGATGATCTGAGACTGCAGGTCGGCGCTCGGAGAGGTGAGCGTCCGGAGAAGTGGAGGTGGAGGAAGGTCTAAGCTGGGAGGCGGCCCGGAGGAGGAGAAAACCGCGTGCATCGTTGCCCTGGTGCCCTGGGGCGTCACGACGAGAGGCAGCAGTCCGCAAATGAACAGCGGGGAGGCCCGCGTGATATCAGGCTGTCGAGGCTGGGCGAGTGACCGCAGATACTGTGAGGCGCTAGCTGGGAAAGACGCACACTGGCAGACGGCGTGAGCGGACAGGCGGGGTACAGCGGCGGAGAGGCAATGCGCGGCTGGGTCGTGAGCCTACAACGACGCACTCGTGGCTCTGAGAGGAGAGGAGGTGAGCTGTGACCCGCGGGTGCGAGGAGTGCCAAGCAGTCGGGGGCATTGTGTGGGAGCCTCCCTGAGTGAGACGCTGGTGTGGGGTGACTACTGGCGAGCGGCTGGAACTGAGGAGCATCAACAAAGATGTGGTGAGAGGACAGCTGGAGCAGTGAGCGGCCGGCAGACTACCGGCACCTGTGAGGGGCTGCTGATCTGACCCCGGGGCACGACCGGACGTCGGTCCCCTTCGCCTTTACCTTGACGCCTGGCCGGCGCCCCCCCGAGTGAATCTGCGGCGGGGAGAGTGAGGCCTGGCTCATTGACTGGGAGGGCCGCCCCCTGTCTGGTGATTTGAACTCGGACTCCACGGCTGCTGCCATGGGGAAGCATGATGCCAAACAATCGAAGATCACCTTCGACAGTAAGCGGACGACGCGGCAGGTGGACACAGGTACAGAGGTGCAGGCAGAGGGAAGGCCGGACCAGGTGGTGGAGGATCAAGGGGAGGATCTCAGGACCTTAATGCTGGAAATGAGGTCCAGCCTCCGCAATATCGACACCAAGCTAGACACCCTTACCACGCAGCTCGAGTCGGTCAAGGCGCAGGTTAACACCCACGAAACTCACCTAGACTCACTGGACGGACGAGCTGCAGACTTCCATGAATTTCAGGTTGAGACTAAGGAACAGCTCTTACACATGGGCAGATTGCTGAGCGTCATAAGGGTGAAGAATGATGATTTAGAAGCTCGTTCGTGGTGGAGCAACCTCCGAGTCACGGGGATCCCGGAGACGACCGCCATCTCCAAAATGGAGACGTACATCACCGATCTGTTGCACGAGCTGTTTGATCCGCACCTTTCCGCGGTTTTTGTGGTGGAGAGGGCACATAGGTCGCTGGGCCAAAAGCCGCCAGTTGGGGCGCCTCCGAGGCCCATTATTGCCAAACTCCTTAACTATCAGGACAGAGACATTATCCTGAGACTGGCGAGAGAGAGGGGAAAGATCACGCACCAGGGAAATGCGATTTCCTTTTATCCAGACTTTACTCCGGCAGTGCAAGCGGCACGAAGGTAGTTCGCACCAGCCAAGAGACTTCTCCTTCAGGCGCAGATCCCGTATTCGCTGCTATACCCGGCAAAGCTCAAGGTGTCGTTTGAAGGCACCACACACTTCTTCGCGGATGCAAAAGCGGCGATGAAGTTTGCCAAGCATGTGGGCGGAAAGAAGCAAAAACGGGCAGACGGGCGGAACGGAGATGGTGGCTGGACACCCGAGTGACAATGACTGATATGGGTATCGTATTAATGGGAAGTGCTTAAACTGCCCCTGCCGATTGTTAACAGTAGTGCCGATGATCTGGGAATGACAGCTCTCTGCCCTATAGGCACTTTCCGTGCTGCCATGCACCCCTATCTTTCTTTTTCTTCTCTTCTATCCTCTTTAGTATATATGATCTCGAGCGGGCCGTGCTGCCTGCAGATTTTCTGGCCACCCTGTTCTAACCGGGGTAAGAAGCTGGCTTCGGCACGTCCCCATGGGAAGGTTCCCAACTCTGTTGAAGGTTTTTGACTCTAGGGTGGGAAATACACGACCTGTTTGGGGGGTTGGAGTGGGCGGGGGGTGGCTGGTGGGATGTTTTTGGTTTGTTATTAGTTCCAGCTTACATGTAACTTGCTCTGAGGTCGCTAGTGTGCATAAGGAAATGTGGATACATATAGGTGTATTGTTTTGCCATAGACATGACCCAAAAACTACCTGATATCTTAAACTGTGTAACATGGAATGTGCGGGGTCTGAATTACTGTAGAAAGGCCAGGCTAGTGCATGCTTATTTAGTCCGTCACAATGTGGACATATGCCTCCTCCAGGAGACACATCTGGGTTCCTCCTCGTCTCCCCGACTACGCCATGCCCGGTGGGGCCAGGTGTACTCTGCTGCCTACTCCACGTACGCCCGAGGGGTGGCCATTTTAGTTAGACTTGGGTTGGACTGGCGGGAAGACCTGACACACTGCGACCCTGAGGGTCGATATGTTTTAATCCGGGGACTTTTATGTGGCCTATGGGTAACAATTGTGGCCGTCTACGGCCCGAATGTGGACTCCCCGGGGTTCTTTCAGGATGTCTGGGCGCGGGTGCGGGGGCTGGATGCAACACAGTTCTCTGGGGGGGGATTTTAATGCTGTACTAGATGACGCACTAGACAGACAGGGTGCCGTCCGCTGCCTACACCCTGCGGCGGGAGCTGCTCTGGGGGCGATTGTCGAGGAGGAGGGCCTGGTTGATGTGTGGAGGGCTAGACATGGTGAGCTGAGGGAGGGTACTTGCATCACTGACCACCGCTGTGCCTGGTCGCGGTTAGACTATTGGCTACTGTCTAGAGACGCGGCTCTGTGGACGGTGGAGGCCGAGCACATGCCGCGATCACTCTCAGACCATGCGCCCTGCATGTTGAGACTGTCGCTACCCGGTCTGCCCCCGCGGGGATTCTCATGGCGCCTGCCGAGGCATGCGCTGCTAGACGAGGTGTTTAAGGAAGAGATACGGGAGGACATTGTTGACTACTTTGCGCTGAACACGGGCTCGGTGGACACTGAGGCATCCCTGTGGGAGGCCTTTAAAGTGGTGATTCGTGGAAAATGTATTGCGCGTCAAGCAGGGGTGCTGAAGGCTATAAGGGGTACGCTCGCATCGTTGGAAGCAGACATTAAAGATCTGGAGAGCCGCTTCTATGCCGCTAACACCCCAGATATTCTGGGCTTACTGAAGACCAAGCTACTGGACTATGATGAAGAGGCGCAGCGGGAAGTTAAATTTCTGGGTAAGGATGCGGAGGCCAGGAGATACGGGGAGGGAGATCGACCGGGGCGCACTCTGGCGAATATGATAAGGCCGTCCAGGTCTGCGACGTTTGTTCATGAGCTGCGCTCGAAAACCGGGGACACGATCAGGGGACAGGAGGGCATACTACATGCCTTCTCAGGCTTCTACTCTGATTTGTATGCTGCCGCGCAGGGGGCCTGCCCGGAAGGGCTGGACTCTTTTCTAGAATCCATAGCGCTAGTCTGGTTCAATAATAGACATAGAGAATATATGGACCTCCCGATAACGGCCGAGGATGTAGCCCAGGTGATCAAAGGTTTGCCCCTTGATAAGGCCCCTGGCCCAGACGGCCTGACAACGGCCTTTTACAAGGCATATGCGGAGGAGCTGGCCCCCCGGCTGTTGGCAGTGTATGAGGAGGCTTTACAGGTGGGAATGCTTCCCAAAACGATGCGTGAAGCGTCGATTATTACCCTGTTAAAACCGGACAAACCGAAAGAAGAGATGGACTCTTACAGACCTCTCTCCTTAATAAATGTGGATGTGAAAATCCTGGCCAAACTACTTGCCAATAGAATACAACCGATGCTGCCCCTGATAGCTCTGCCGGACCAGTCTGGATTTATCCCAGGGCGGTCCACGTCCCATAATCTCCGTACGATCTTTTCAATTCTGCATTACTTGCATCCGGATGTACACGCTGCGGTGGTATTCTTGGATGCCACCAAAGCTTTTGATACTCTGGAATGGCCATATCTATTTGCAATACTGAATCGTATGGGTTTTAGCCAACTCTTAATGAACAAAATCCGCCTACTGTATACTATGCCCTGTGCCAGAGTTCGGGTGAATGGTATGATATCGGACCCGTTTCCGATTTCGCGGGGTATGCGCCAGGGATGGCCACTGTCCCCGCTCCTCATCGCCATTGCGATGGAGCCGCTAGCGGCTCGCATTCGGCAGCATCACACGGCGCGTGGAATTGGGCTCAGCGCGCGAAGTCTGTTGATATCACTATATGCAGACGACGTAACGCTTTATCTTACTAAGCCCGAAGAGAATTTGGATGTAGTGCTGCGAGAATTCATCCGATTTGAAGGGCTGGCCGGTATAGCGATAAATTGGTCCAAATCGGTGGTCTTCCCATTGACGGAGAGTACCCCGAGGAAAATGTCGGAATACCCCTTAAGGTGGGAAATGGATGCGGATAAATATCTCGGCATCTGGGTGAGTCGCGTGCCTCAGGAACTTTGGACTCTTAATTTTGGGAGGGCAGTCGCGTGGCTGGAGGAAAGGATAAAGATATGGGGGCGGCTGCCCCTGTCGCTAACAGGTAGGATAGCCCTGGTCAAAATGGTGGTTCTGCCTAAATTTTTATATTTATTTGCGAATATACCAATTCCCTTGACGTCGCAATTTTTCGCCACACTACGATCACACCTGCTTGAGTTGGTGTGGGCTGGTGGCCAGGCGCGCGCATCCTGGGACGTGCTGACTCTGCCGCTAACACAGGGTGGGCTGGGAGCGCCTGATATGAGACTGTATGCTCTATGCGCACAGGCTCAATTCTTGCACTTTTGGGTGCATCCGATGCCTTTCCAGCCGCATGTGGCTGTAGAGCAGGACACTGTACCGCCGGTCCCGCTCAGGGTGGCCATATGTGCGAGGGCGCGCCGCCCCGGGGGGATGTGGACACTGCGGAGATGCTGTGCTGGGTCTGGGCAGAGCTTAGATGCAGGGCGGGTGTGTCACTCCTGTACGCCCCGTCTTTGTCCCTGGAACGCAACCCGCTATTGCCCTGTGTCGAAGACGGAGCTAGCCCGCATCTGATGAGGAGGTTGCACCTGCATACGTTCGCGGATCTCTTCCCGGATGATACCTTCATGAAGCCGCCGGTGGCAGCGGAGGGACAGGCGGTGAATTTTTCTGAGTTGTTTTTATATCACAAGCTGCGGGAGACATGCCGGGCGTTAAGCGAGGACTTTCCGGCGGCCCCCCCGGTGTTCAAGGCGCTGGAGGGTGTTGTGGGTTCCCCGTCTCCTCGGAGATTAGTCACTAGACTCTATAAGTCC
The DNA here is from genome assembly GCF_964204655.1 of Triturus cristatus. Classification (NCBI taxonomy): domain Eukaryota; kingdom Metazoa; phylum Chordata; class Amphibia; order Caudata; family Salamandridae; genus Triturus; species Triturus cristatus. The sequence goes on along the minus strand of NC_140583.1, from coordinate 1,149,016,342 downwards.
ATGCAGGGTGACGCGCCGGTGGTGCGACCTCCGTCACTCCAGCACTGGAACGAGGAGCTTGGCTCTCCCCTGTCGGAGGAGGAGTGGACCTTCTGTTGTGGGCAGCTGGCTGAGCTCTCCCCAAACTATAAACTGAGGCTCATACATTTCAAGTATTTGCAAAGGTTCTACAGAACACCGATTGCATTACATAAAATGGGCTTAAGGGAGGGCGTCGGTTGTTGGAGGTGCGGGGGTGAACCTGCCTCGTTTTTGCATATGGCGTGGTCCTGCCCCAAGCTCATGGAGTTTTGGTCCCGGGTGTTCGAGATAACCAACCAGATATTGGGTCGGGTTGATGCTCCCTCCCCTGAGGTGGGGATATTGGGGTATGTCAAGAACACGCCCCCTAAGGAATGTAAACTGCATGCCATGCTTCTTCTGTTTGCTAAAAGGCAGGTGGCGATACACTGGGGTAGAAGCCGGGTGCCCTCGGTGAAGGGATGGCTGGCAGATGTTACTTATGGCCATGGGCAGCTGAGCGTGTTCTGGGATTTGATGCCATCCACCTCCCGTCCGCGTGACATCTGGGAACCATTTGTGCGGTGGACTCAGGAGCAACGAGAGACAGAGGCTCCACTGGATGTATGAATGTGGGGGGTCCGGGGTATGCCCCGAGGGCGGGGGAGTGGGGAGGATGGAGTGCCTGGGTAAGAGGGGAGATACTCTGGGCGATTATTTGGTTAGTGGTCACCTAATTAAAAGTTGGAGGGCCTGGGCCCGATAATGTATATTACTGGATGGGCGTATTGACATGCCTGGTCTGGCTATGTGCGGATGGGATCTACAAATATTGGTCGACCGCGATATCAGGGACACCAAAGGATATGGTTGTATATCGGCGACTATATGGGCAAATACCACAGATGAGATGATCGGAATGAGAAAATCCCTTGCAGAAAAAGAGCTTAAATCTCAGAACAGCTGACTAGAGACTGCACAACCCGTTGGCAAAACTTTGTTGACAAAGAAATGTCCTTGAAAGTGTATGTCAAGAAATTCAAAGTCTTGTGGATGAACTGGAAGTAACGTAAAAGCAGATCTAATGTCACATTTTGATAACTCCGCTCTTGAGCCGGCCGTCTTACCAGACCAAAAGCTACCTCCACTAAAACGAACTGCACCACAGTGTCTTCCTTGGTGATAAAATCGTTCACAGACAAAAACTTGTAGCCAGGAAAATGTTGTATCAAGTGAAAATCTCCCTAAGTCTTTCTAAGAACCATTCCCAAAGGAGAATTGATAAGGTTGTAAAGAGGCCAAGAAAAGAAAGGGGGGGCAGCCAACCTACTCTCCGCAATTTCACAGTGGATTATGAGTTATCACCTGTGGGAATTGTTCAGCAGATTTTAAATTTACAGCAAACCTGCTGTGTCTAGGACCTTAATAATTTGAGCTGAAAACTTTCTTTTTAAAACTCCCCCACTCCAAATTCGAAGCTTTTTTTTTTTTTTTTTAGTGAAGATAAAGAATTGAAGCTATTAACAAAGCATGGAGATATAAAGTGTTGATGGACTGAACAGTACAAAATGCCCATGTTAATGTTAACTACAATTAAAAGGCGTCACTGACTATACTACAGCATAAAGACAATACCACTGCATTATATAGAAATATAAGCCTACTGCCTGGCCTACGATATAAAGCTAACACCACTGACTCACCAAAGCCATTGCTGCTGATTGACCTACAGTAAGTAAACATTACAAACGTAACTGCTTTTTGATGTAAGGCTGTAATGGGGCGCCCATCCCTCTACCTGGACTAGTAGGGAAACCGGATCTTTGGTCACTAAAAACATTACAAAAAAGGGGTGTTGACCACATTTGGAACATTCATGGCTATATTTACATGGATCCTTCTGTCAGAAAACCTGTTAGAATTCCAGCAGGCTCCTGTAGCGAAATCTTGAAATTTAGCCGAAGTGCCCACCCCTCTTAGGGTGGGGAGCAATAGCAAGCCCACTAGCAGTATGCATCGTAGGGAAAGGTCTCCAAGAGATACATCTATTGCACCCATTATTTGGTATCCACGTCACCCCCAAGGCTTCTCTGTAACTAGGGCTACACGGGCTCAAAAATCTTGTCATAATGTAGCCGGGCAAAAGAAAAACCAAATCTTGACTGAGCCTTTCTAATCGTATCCAAGTATTTAAAATTGAGATTGAATGTTCTGGAAATCTTATACCGTGAAACACTTGCAAAAAACAGAAAATTTGTGGTCCAAAAATCCATATTAATGGGAACCCTGGGTCTTTAAGGAAGCTCCCCAGCCTCCTCCCTAGAGCCTTCTTTGGATTGAATCTCCCTGTGCAGTAACATGAAACGCCACCACAAACTCTCCATCCCAAATCTTGTCTTTTGGTATGCTTGTCAAGACATGACCCCAAGAGCATCGACATCCCCGTATATGGAAAACTTTTAAGACCTATGACTGTTGTCCTCACCATCCTTCTCCTTAGCAAATTTACAAAATTAGATTCTGTAACAGTGGAGGTGCCTCATTTTGGCAACAAACCTAGCCTCCGCAGCCTTACCAGCAACTCCAGTTGCTTTACGTTTCCTAAAAACTTTTTGAATAATGAATATCAATCAGCGGCTCACCTGCTTTACTGGGCTTGATTGATGTTGAAAGCTTTTCTTGCTGGCACACCAGATGCCTTGGAAAATCGCTCCAACTCCTCCAAATCCCTTCAGATTCTTGTATCTGCAAAATATTACTCGGAAAAAATCTTGTTAGTAAATCCCGCCCCCCCCAAACCCTCCCCTATTTTGAAAGAGAAAAAAGACTATTAGACAAAATCATCATCACTAGCAATCTCACCCTCTCTCAAATCAGATAATTCATCATCACCAATAGCATGAAACCCCTTGACGAGCCCCACTGCAGGCTGGTTGAGCTCTATCGCCCACACCACCATCAAATTGTCGGCAGATCCCCGCTTTTTGAACTGCATTTTTGTGAGTGGACAAAGGCATCAGAAAAAACTCGCTCCGAGATTCTCCTTTTGCTGACGAGTAGATGAACAAGACGCTTGATACAAGTATTTCTGCACCTGATGCCCTTTTGCAGACTTCTCTTATAGTTGGCCTGCAAGACACTAGAACTCGCAGACATGTGGAAGGAAAACAAACAGGACGCTTGATACCTGAAACGAACAGGACGCTTGATACCTGTTCAAGGCACATCACTGCACCTGATGCCCTTTTGCAGGCTTGTATTATGGTTGGCCTGCAAGACGCTAGAACTCGCAGACTTGGATGAAATAGCAATTTTCTTGTCCCTCACCGCTAACCCACATCCATTTTTTTTTTCTTTCTTTTACCCTTTATGCTCGCCATTAACCCTAACTGAAAAATTCACTTACGCTGCCAACTTCAAAGCAGTAAAAAAGATGGGGGGGGGGGGGAATAATAGGAATATCATAATTAGTAGTTGAACTTAAGAAAGCAGTGACCAGAACAACAACAAATTTGCTATAAGTTAAAACCCCCCCACAGGTAGCGCCATTGCCCCATTTTCTACCAAACACACATCGTGTCAAAAACTGACCCAGCAAGTCTTGGACCAATAAACCATTCTACTCTGCGTAACAAAGCAGCTCAAAACAAAACTCCCAACGACAGTAAAAACTCAGCCATGATTCCTACACCCCATATGTAAATTACAAAATAATTAATTAAATGGTATAAAGCCAACTGTATAATCACTATGTCGTAATACATTCGCAAGCACTTAGAAAACCCCAAATTAACACAAGACATAAAAAATGTACCTTCCCACTAGAAAAGTTGAAAGGCTCATCGAAACAAGACCCCAGAAATAAAGATTGGGTCATCTAAAGACATTTGAAAAGCATTTCATATTACTGCTAAAATACTTTCACCATTTTAGCACAAAAAAGCTTTTAACCACTAGATAGCACAGTTGCATTTCTCAACAGTTTACCACCAAATTGAAAACTAAATTAAAACAAGCTCCGAAAACCATTTCTAACATCATAATCCAATTATATAAACAATCTCTGAGGCACAAAAACTGCAGCGCTGCCTCCTACCTTAACCTAGGACCCCCAACTGGCACTAATTAGAACGCGGCGTTTGAAAACGCCGCGTTCTAAAGCAGGCGCGCGCTCGGTCTGGGCACTACCATGCCCGAAGCCGCCCGGGGGTGGACATTCTTCGAATGCCACCCCCAAGCCCCCATTGCCTTCAAGCTGTTCAAAGGAAGTAGACAGTGAAAGTGGGGCACCTGTCCTCTGTACAGCAGAAATCCCTGCAAACATTTTATTGCTCACACAAAATCTTTGCACTGTGCCTGAGGAACTGGCCTCCCCATCTGACCTCTTCTCAGGGAGAGAGTCAGGCAGTCAAACAATGATAGGTATTCCATGTTTTTATTTAACAGAGGGGCAGAGTCTAGACGTCCTTATGTACAAACCGTCACCTGCTACAACATCCTATCAAAAGGAAGCACTGATGGTCTCTAACAAGCAACATTACTATCAGACCTCGCAGCTTCAAGATATGCATCTCTGAAGTACTTTTATTCCTGTTAAAGAGGTAGATAAGAGAGAAGGTAAAGCATATGTGGGATCAGTGCTTAACTTGTTAAAAAATAAATGCCGGGGGGACGTGGGCAACCATCATGGTCGCAAGGATGTGATCTTGCCCGGCTCCCGCATCGGAGTCCTGCCTGATCGCTTCTATTGGTGTCCAGATTCGATTGGAGATTGAGAACGGAGAGAATCTGGATGGCCAGCAACCTGTGATCGCTTTTGGGGGTCTGAGGTGCTTTGGAACACACCTAATGCACCATAACTGACCCGACCCCGGAGCTCGTCCGCGGAATCAACATGGCGGCTGGGCGCTTCTACGACGGATGCCGGCCCTAGCGGAGAAGCTGTGATGGGCTGCCCGTGAGTAAAACCTGCGGGGGCTTCTCCCTTGGCCCCCGCGACCTCAACCGTATGCTGGACTGAAGGGGTGCAGTGGAGAAGGAGAGTGGGAGGCAGCGCGGTCGGTGGCCTGACTCGCGTAAAATGGCGGAATACTACAGTATGCGACCCCGATGCTGAACGGCCCTGGAGAAGCCGGGAACGCCAGCTGCCTGGGGAACCAGCAGAGAGTGTGGTGGAACTCCGGTGCTGGTGTCTGCGGCGGGGGCGCCCTCTGAGCAAGGCAACTTTCTTTTAAGTACCCCGACCCCTTTTTAGCACCGCGCGGACGTTTGAAGTTGTTTCTGGGGGGCTAAGATCTTCCAGCAGGTGCGCCTGCTCTCCTCTGCCTGGAGAATCCAAGGGTAGTCCCCAGCAGCTGCTAGAAACATCGAGGGCCTTGGGGGGAGTTGCCTGACCCCCATGCCTGACTTTAAGATCGCACCCAGGGCTTTGGGCCACTAGCACCAGAGGAGCATATTAATTCCCTAACTGCTGCACCACTACTTGGGCATTGCACAAGCAAGAGGCCACGACACAACAGATGGGGTGCGCAGTGTGAGAAGGGGATATCTGCAGGACGATACGAACCGCTGTTTCCACACATCTGAAGCTTCCACGAGACGGAGGGGGCAAGATCTGGCGCCGATCCTATGCCTCCCAAAAAGTACAGCAAACAAGGTTTCCAGCTACTTTGGGTCCACCGGTGTGGGAGACGGCCCGGATCCCGGGTGCAGCCTGGAGGCGGGAGGGATAGCGCTCACTTGCAACGATCTCCTGGTGACTCTTCGAGACCTTAAGAAAGAACTACGTGACGATATCAAGGCTGACCTCAACGCCTCCTTTGATGCCTCCAAGTCAGAGATGAGCACCAAACTCAGCGAACTGCGGGCAGATGTGGACTCGGTGGACTCGGTGGGAACCCATACCCTGGACCTCCAGGTGAAGTGCCAGGACATCGAAGATCACCTCCAGCCGCTTTAAGAGGGATCAGAGGCGCTTGCGGCACAGTTGAACTCCGCACTCCTCAAACGCGAGGACTTAGAAAGCCGCTCACGGAGTGAGAATATCAGGGTTCGTGGCCTGGAGGAAGGACGCGAAAGAGCCGACTTGGAGCAGTTTATGGTGGGCCTCTTCTCCAGCGTCGTTGGCAAACACCCTCCAGCAATTCTTCTGGAGCGGGTTCACAGGGTGGGCCCGGCGCAACAAGGAATGAATCATTGCCCGAGAGACATCCTGGCCAAGTTTGCCTCCTTCAAAACTAAGGAACTGGTACTCCGTAAAGCCAGCGAACGGGACATGATCGACTACCAAGGTGCGTCCTGTGAGCTCTTTGAAGATGTCGCTCAAGCTACGCTGATGGGGCGCCAACAATTTCGTCTTGTGACCTCCGCCCTCCAAGAGCGCCAAATCAAATTGAGGTGGACTTATCCCTTTGATATTGCCTTCTCATTCAACAACAAACAATACCACTTCTCCGAGGTAGAGGGGGCGGCAGCCTTACCGGGGCTAGGACGCACAACGCCGCTTAAAAGTCCCACTCCTCACGAGGGGGCCGGGGGCAGCGTGCAGACTGAGGTTCCCCTGGAGCTTGGCAGAAAGCAACTGGATCCAAGAAGAAGATGTCATGAACGAACTGTCCAACCTCTGCCCCCTTCTTCTGAATACTGCCCTGGAGGGATTTTTCATGCTCAACGCGTCATGGTCTCCTGGGCTCCTCTTTGAAGGCTCCGACGTCTCTTGAGCTAGGATTTGTTAGACGCTGGGAGATGCCCCCCCATTTTGTGACTTTTGAGGCCGACTGGGACATGAGCACCTGGATGCACAGTCGCGGATGGCGACACTACAGACTTGTTTTAATTTGGGCCTCCTTGGAGCAAAGATCACCCATGGAACTCTAGTGGGACTCCGGGTGCGGGATTGGTCCTGCCCGACACCTACCCTCAGGTGCAGTCCTTAGGGACCGCATTGAACACCATGCTTTCAATGTTTTTTCTTGTTCTTTTTTGGTTCACACTTGTTCTTCCTGGGGATGGCGGTGTGGGAGTGAGGGGGGGATGTGGGGTGTGGGGTGTGGGGGTATAGGGGAAGCTGACTACTGCGCGGCAGACTGTGGGAATGGAAATCGGGGTTAAAATATTTTCATGGAACGTTAGGGGCCTGAACTCCCCTAACAAACGGCAGTGTCTCTGGAAGTACTTGGGGGATCAGGCTCCGCAAGTAGTGGTGATTCAAGAATCCCATCTCAAAAGGGGAGAAGAGCTCAGGCTAAAACAAAGACACTTCCCACTGATATTCCAGGCCACTGGTCCTAAAAAACAAAATGGCGTGGCACTTCTGTTTCATTCCTCCGCACATTTTGTCCACGAGTCCACACAGACAGACAAGGAGGGCCGATTCCTCATGGTCAAAGGGTTGTTCATGGGCAGGTCCTGCACACTAGCCTCAATATATGCCCCCAATGCAGGCCAGGTGGATTTCGTCTCCCACTTTTTAGATTCCCTGTTAGGGTTTGCTTCTGGGGACAAAATCGTCATAGGGGATTTTAACCTCGTCTGGGATCTACAGGCGGACACCACACATTCACTCAGAACAGGAGGAGGGGTATTCACTAACGCACTCAAGCATTCAATACAACAACTGGGTCTTATTGATATTTGGAGGTCCCTCAATCCTACCCTGAGAGACTTTTCTTTCTTTTCCCACGTTCACAGATCGTATTCCAGAATCGACCATATTTTCCTCGCTAGTACACTCCGTCACAATTTCCCTCTTCCTCCCTATAACTTTTTCGGATCATTCTCTTCTGACCTGTCTACTAAACTGTCTGGCCCCACAATCCAAATTATCCAGATGGTATTTCCCAGTGGTCTTATGCAGGGACAGATTGCACCGAGACGACCTCCGCAAAGCAATCAGGGACTTCTTTCTTCTCAATGATCCTGGAGATACGTCCCTGATGAACAATTGGGATGCCTTTAAGGCACAAATTAGGGGTCACTGCATCTCCCTAGCTACCTCCCTCAGAAGGCTCCAAACTAAGGAAAGGCTAGAGCTAGAACAGGAGTTGTTGGCGGCAGAAAGGTCCCACAAGGATAACCCCTCGCATCCCTCTCTCCGACAGGTCACTGCCCTTAGGGGGAAGCTCAATGCTATCAACACTAACAGAGCTGAGAATACTATCTTGAGGCTCCAAGCCCGAGGGTACGAGGGGAAGGACAAGGTGGGCACACTCCTGGCCCAGCAGCTGTGGGTCAAGCAAGTAAAGAAATTTGACAAACAGATCACGGATGATAATGGCACGATCCACACTAGCGAAGAGGGGAAAGCCGATGCCTTTTGTAAGTTCTATCACACACTATATCAGGCTGATTCACTTAGGGAGACCGGGCAAATGCAGTATTTAGACCCTCTTGACCTCCCCCAGGTCCTAGCTTCCACCAACGACACCCTGGGAGGGGCGATTACTGCAGAAGAGGTGCAGGCTGCTATCGACTCCCTCAAACGCCACAAAGCGCCAGGCCCGATGGGTTTACGGTGCAGTTTTATCACACTTTTGCAGCAAACTTGACCCCACACCTCGCTGAGTTAATTAATGCTATTGCATCCCAACAGGCAGTATCGCCGACCATGGGAGAAGCTCTGATTTCCATCATCCCGATACCGGGGAAAGACCCACAAAAATGCTCACCATACCGTCCCATAGCTCTCCTCAATTTATACGTAAAACTCTACTCCAAGATACTGGCCACTAGGCTCGAGAAAATCCTTCCTGACCTCATACATCCCGACCGCTCAGGGTTTATTAAAGGGCGCCAAACCCATGACAACCTCCGGAGAATATGTCATCTTATAGACAAGGCCCAACAGAAAAGACTCCCGGCCGCTTTCTTATCACTCGTCGCAGAGAAGGCCTTCGATCGAGTCGACTGGGCTTACCTGCGGCTTTCTCTGCGTCGATTTGGGTTCAGCGAGGCTTTCATAGGGATGATCCAAGCTAATTTTAGCGCCCCTCGATCTCGGGTCCTAGTTAATGGGATAGCCTCTGACTTTGTTTAACTTAACTAGAGGGACTAGACAAGGTTGCCCCCTATCCCTGATGCTTTTTGTCCTCAGAATCGAACCCTTTGCGGTGAGGGTGCAGGCAAACCAAAGGATCAGTGGGATCAGATTCGGGAATGATGACCATAAAATCGCCCTGTTCGCGGACGATGTCCTGCTGCCGCTTACCAACCCAGCTACCTCCCTCCTTGCAATTAGCCAGGTACTGGAGCAATTCGAAATTGTGTCCGGATTCAAGGTCAATCCCTCTAAATCCTTAATTTTAAATATTACCCTGCCCCCTGAGACTCAGGGGCTAGTAGCGGAAGCGACTCCCTTCCAATGGGCGCGCAAAGCCATTACATATCTAGGCAGCTAAATCACCCCCAAGCTCAGTGATCTATATAAGGCCAGTTTACCTCCCCTGCTTAGGCAACATGCCGCTGATTTAAAAAAATACAGTGCGTCCTACATCTCTTGGATTGGCCGGATATACACGACTAAGATGAACGTACTACCCTGTCTATTATACCTCTTTCAGGCGCTCCCCATCCTGCCTGATAAGGGGCTTTTTACTTTATTAAAAACCATGCTTCTCAAGTTCATTTGGCAGGGCCAGCGAGCTCGGCTCTATTACCATTTGTTAACAAGGCCGCGTGCTAAAGGGGGTCTTGCCCGTTTAGACTTTTTAATTTATTACAGGGCAGCACAACTACGGGTACTGCGTGAGTGGTCCCTTAGAGAATCTGAGAAGTTGTAGCTTCATATTGATAGACAGGTGACAGGGAAAACTATATGAGACCTAACTTGGAGGCAGAAATCAGACAGGTCCGCCAATGCCTACCTCAGTGTTCCAACTTCCACAACACTCCAAGTGTGGGACGCGGTGACTAAAACACTGCCCCTACCACGTTCCCGTCCCCTTATATCATATTATAACATGAGTATTTGTAAAGCGCACGTTTACCTGGAGGTATCCTGGCACTGAATAACAGATGTTTCTTGTTACCCAACTCAATGGTACTCATTTTATCGACCTCAGATGGATGAAAGGCTGAGTGGACCCGCCGGGATTTGAACCTGTGACCATGAGGTCAAACACAGGCCCCTACAGTGGAGGCATTAGTCCACTGAGCCACCAGACCATACCCCCATCCACTTTAGTGCGGCCTTTCCTCCGGCTCTCCAGGAAGGACCTTTTGATCTCTGGAGAGAAGGCGGCTGCATCATGATAGCAGACCTTTTCCAAAGGGATAAAATACGCTCCTTTGCTGACTGCATGTCCTGCTATCACCTACCGCACACTGAGCACTATCATTATTCACAGCTGGTGCATTGGGTCCAACAACCCCAGTATCGTCAAGCGGTCACAAGGGAACTACTCCCTTTAGAAAAATGTGTTAGGTCAGGCACAACGGGAAGGGGGTGTATCTCCTTTCTTCATACTTTACTACTTACCCTCTCTCCACACCGCACACAGCGTCACAGAACAGTCTTGTAGGGTATGTTGCAAGAGCCACTCTCGGACAAACAATGGGAATCCCTGTACAACGATATAGCGAGGTTTAACAGGTCCATGTATTTAAGGGAATCCCACTATAAAACGCTAAACGATTGGTATCTTCATTCACACAAATTGCATTCCATCTTCCCTGGCACCTCTGACCGGTGTTGGCAGGGATGTGGTCTCCTGGGAGATTTTAAACATATCTGTTGGGACTGCCAGGTCATACAGCCCTTTTGGAAGGAGATTCTCTCTCAAATCAAGCTTATACTAGGGTATCCCATTGGTGATGGTATAGAGCATGTTTTACTGGGAATCTGGGATCCCCTACTTAAGTACCAGATGTACGGAGATAGATCCATCATGTGGCTATGTCTGGGCACAGCGAAGATGGCACTGGCCGCTGCCTGGAAGAGGCCAGAGGCGCCCTCACTCACCCAGTGGCATGCCTGCCTGTGGCGAGAACTGGCACTGGAACGCCTTTCTGACATAGCTGACGACTCTCACAAGAGCTTAGATTATATTTGGAGCCCCCTGGTCAGTTACCTCTCCAAGGGTCTCCCCCGGGTTTGCCTGCAGGCCCAAACTATGAGCCTTACATCTCTTTTTGATTTATTCACGACCCGTTTGCTCGCTTGGTTGAGATCGCGGGGATGTGGCCCTGCCTACGGCTCCCCCTGCATGGGCCGCGGGGGGGGTCCTGCTGAAGTTTGGCTCCCCACCACCTTCCCCCCCACATCATCAGATTCTGCCATTGCCTCGTACACCTCCCTGGGATCGGTTGTTGATAGTTCTCTTTTCTTGTTCTTGGTTTGGATTCCTTTCTTTTTTATTTTTATATTGCGGAATACAGACAACATTACTTACCCACTTTGGTTTCAATTGATCAGCGATCGATGCGCTCATCACGCTTGTAACTATATTGAGGTTTCTGCGCTTACAATGTACGGTTCCCACCTCAATGGTGCAGGGCCTCATCTTTGAGTTTCAACTGTGTAATGTGAAACTGTGTGAATATTCTAGCTCACTAAGGACTTGTAAGAGCACCTGTAAAAGAAAGGAAGCTTGCCTGCACTATGGTCGTTTGTTTTTATGAGTTGTCTGTAGTTTGTGAAATATCATTCAATAAACGGATTTTGACAAAAAAAAAACACGGGGGCCTTGTCAGGAGGCCACTGCAGCTTGCCCCACCCATTGCCCCGGTCAGTGCTGCAAATGACACTACTAATACACTCCTTCAAGTGTGGGAATTCAGACTTTTCCAGCCCCCCAGAGTTTTATGAAAGGCTTTGGGACAGGTAGTAGTCATTTTTTAGGTATATTGAATTGACAAACAACTGTTGTACTTGTCTCTAAATTAAATAAACAGTGCCACCAAATGGCAGCCAATTGGAACTTCGTAAGCAACAGTGTTGACAATTAAGTACCGGTGCTGATCACCGGAAACAACCAGCTCAAATTAAGAACTGTGAGGTATGATTATCTCCCTTTTATTGTCACTATCACCACCCACACAGGTTCCCCCCGTGGTTGCATGTGATTAATTTAAAGAACAATTTTCATGGAATACTATTACTGGTAAACTATTTTAACCCATCTTTTTAATGGTAATTTTAAAGATCAATTATGTTTGCCCTTTAAAGGAAATATATCTGTAGAATGTCTTTTTTTTAATTGCTTTTTGCATGCCTGTTTTGAGGGTGTGAATGCCATTAATCTTGAAAGAGATCTCTCTTTGTTAGTTCAATTCAAAATCCTTTATTCGGTTGCATAATCATCAAAGGTTCAAACATCCATGTAATTCATGCAACGGTTTTGCTTCATTCAATATTCATATTACATAAATATACTCTCATAAAACATTAAAATGTGATGATAAAACACTCCAGCAGCCCAAGTGCAGAACCATTCCAATACAGCTGTTTTTTTGTTGTCGTTTTTTTCGGGATTTCGGGAGAGTCCCTCAGATTGATATTCCTAGCTCTACATATCTAATTTATTAATTAAAACGAATCCTAGTTTCCAAAAATATATAAAATTCATGATCATTTATATAATATAATATTGTAAAAAGTGCTTTAAATTTAGACTGGCCAACCAATAATAGCTGTATAGAACACAATTCACCTAGACAAATATGATTACAATGGTTCCCACACGACTAACTTTGTATTGAATGACTTAATTTTAAATAATTTCAGAAGCTTTTCCCACTTTATCCAGAAAATAAACAAAAATCAGCTCATGGAAAAGACATGGATCAGAACAGATGCATCAGTCGTCAAGATTCATTTAGCCTCTCTATAGTGTGGTACCTCCAAGGCCAGGCATATGGGCGCCATCATTTACTACGCACACCTCGATATTCAGGACAGACAATCTTACTATGGTCCAGAGTCTCAGAATTCTTGCCACAAGCTAGACATGAGTTAGGTGAGGAAGTGTTATTCCAGTTTTTGCTGAAAGATCGAAGAAGCAAGCAGCCTGTTCTGAATGTGATAAACAAGCTCTTGGGCAGTGGTGGCATTATATTGCCTATATAACTTTCAAAAACAGGAGTAGGTTTAAATGACCAGTAAGATGATTTTAAGACCGGCTTGTCCGCATTACACGGTAATTCGGGCGATTCCCACACTCTTCTCAGACCCAATTTTTAAAAGAAGTCACAAACAAACTTTAACCATGGCATCCCCAAGGCACGGTCCTTATTGTTTACATCCCTCAAGCAATCTCTATATTCAGATAATTCCGGAGTGGTCAAGATACAGATCCAAAATAATAGTAGCTTTAAATGCACCAGATCAGATACTCTTTTGATTCCCATGTCAAAATAAAGTGGGACCAGAGGGGAACTTACATGGACCGAGAGCAATGATCTAATGAGTATGGTTTCCATCACTGTGAGTCCTGTAAAATCACTGTAGCCCCAGACTTCTGCTCCATATAATGCAGCACTTTGAGCCTTTACTCAGAGGGCTTCCAAGGCCAGGGAGATGGAACATGTGTATGTGTTCTTCTGAAAGCCTAGAATGTCCTTAGACCTATGAGATATCATAAGAGCTTCTTTATTTACTTGGTGAGCCTGCCTAAACTTGTCCGACAGGGTCACCCCCAAATAGTCAAAACTAAAGACCCTTTACAAACAGTCCTTCCCAGCCATTACTGAACAGCTCTTCTTGACACACTTACCAAGAACCATAAATTTAGTTTTTGCAGCGTTCAGTTCCAAACCCCTATGATCGCAGGAATCCAGAAATGTATTTAACAGATTTTGTAACCCCATTGGGAACTTAGAGATTAATAATGAATCATCTGCAAACAGGAGTATTGGTGGTTTAACCCCGTTGAGAGCGGGAAAATCGTTAACACACTTTGTCAGTTTCCTCGACCACTTCATTTATATATAGGGTGAACAAGGTGGGGGCCAGAATGCACCCCTGTCGGACCCCTCTTGCGACTGGGATGTGCTTTGTCAACCCACCTTCACCACCCCACCTGACCTGTGCATAATTATTTTCATGTAGTAGTTCAATTAACTCCCCTGGGACTCCTATGTCTACTAGTACTCTCCAAAGTCTCTCCCTAGGTATCATGTTGAATGCAGCACGCAAGTCCACAAATACCACTACAGCAGGTCAGCTTTTTTTCAAGTTTTAAATAGCTCAATGAAAAAACACAGTTCAGATTGAAACACACACAACTGCTGAAATTTACCAATGTCAGTTAGCACCACTCACCACATAAGCCATATTTTGTGCTGTTCCATTTTGCTGCACTAAAGCTTCTTACTACGTTTTCTATTTCCTTCTTTGTTGTTTTATTAATAAGTTGGCTACAAATGTATTCATAATCTTACACTGTGAAATTGCAAGTTTAAAGTACCAGCCCAAATCAGTAACAACACTGTCAACTTGTCTACTGTCCCACGGACCATGTGAAAAAACGTATTTTCTTTTCTGAGCCACATTTCCAGTAGTACCAAAATATTTTGCAGCATTCTTTTGACTTTCCCATGCATAACCATATAGTTCTTCACTGCATCACTTTTCCATGTCTCAGGATAGCATTGGAACAGCTTTTCTGCTTTTCATCTAAATTCACAAACGTCTCCCAACCTAAGCCATGATATAGTGGATGAACTTAACCTTTTCACTAGTGCACCCACTCCATAGAAAGATCCTGTGCATTAGGCAAAAACACAGAAATCACATGTTTTACATAGCAGTTACACTGTGCTTCAATGCACCAAGAAATATTAAAAGTGAAACAGCAACTTACGATGTTACCAAATCAAGATGCCGGACCCTACTAGTTGTCTGCAGAATTTATCAAAGTTTATTCTTGTCCAGCCGCGGTCCATGCAGGTAAGAGCAGTGGGGCCGGGTTGAAGGGGATTCAATAGACAACCATGAGGGAAAATTAAGCAATACTTCATGTTCCCTTGTCGTCGTCTGTCGATATCCCCCCCACCCGGCTCTACTGCCCCAAGGCTCTTACCTGCACGGCCCACAGCTGGTCTTGTCAGCTCCAGCAAACTTCAAGACTACACCCTTCACACCATTTTATGGATGCTGTTTACCCTTCGAATGGCTCAATAGCTCTGTGGCATAGTAACCTTGCAAATGACAAGCATGCTCATTTCTCCTGGCGAGAGTAATTATTACATACCTTAAGACTAAAACTGACTCTGTATCGATTACAATGCTCACATATAAGTTTGTCAGGGAGTTACCAGTCTAGTTCTAAGCACAGGGTTCATTGGGATCTAAGTCCTCTGAGGTCAACTTGAGTAGATGTGGGGTATGTATGTGCGTATGTGGTATTTCTATACGGCAAACCTAATTAAAAGGCAGTGGAGTGTTGTTCAGTTTCAAATCAATGAATTATAGGAGCAGTGACTGGTTTGTGGTCCATTAATGTATTGTGATGTCGTTTTCTTTAAAGTCCCAGATCCTGAGTGGATGAATGGAAAAGGCCTGCAGGCTTGAATTTACATTTTAACACATCTTAGTCCCAATGATGTCCCAGCTGCGGGTGTGCTGAGAACCACCAGAGATGGTGAGCTTGTCTGCAACATAAGTGGGATACTGGTTGCAATTGATTTGTAAATGAAGCAGCCACTTTTGAAGATGGCCTGGGCTGGCAAGGGGAGCCAAGGGAATTCCATCAGGAAAGGAGTGATATGATCATATTTCTTTATGCCCTGGAAGAGATATGAGCTTCACTCAAAACTGGAGCAACTTCACTGACAAGGACTGGAAAACACCTCTCAACACCCACCAATCTGAGGACAGCAACAGCCTACCCGAATCCATCAAGACTTTCTACAAATGGATCACCTCCTGTACAAAATCCTTTGCCCCCTTCAAGCACAGCAATACAACAAGATCAGAGCAGGGCAAAATGCAGCACACATAGAAGTAGCAAATCACAAACATTCCCTGCATCACAGGGACCCTTGCTCTCTGGGGCAAGGGTGTCTGTGTTGGCACTAAGCAGCTAGTTCTAATGTCAGCACTTGGGAAAACACAGGGGTGTGTCATACTGTAAATACGGCCCAGCCCTGAATTTTGGAAATGGCGGAGCGTTGTGCTGCAAAATTTACTGCAGGTCCGCGCTTCGTCATTTCCTTCTAAATATGCCCCAATGTTTGTTATATCTACATTAAAGAAGACCCTTTACCTTAGATCTGTAGAAGCTATCTTTTCGCTAATCTAAACAAAAGTTAAAGATGATATACAGCACTGTTTCAGGTTAATAAGTTGGGCATATTCTTTTGGTTTTTCTCCTCATATAAATCTTTAAGAGTAATGTAAGGCTGACAGTTTATATGAAATAATTTGTCTACGGAAATCAGTTAGTAATGATTTTATGATTTACTTATTTTGATATTTTCATACAAATTGTAAATATAATAGAATCGGACATTCTTCTGAAAGAGTAATGATGATTTATGGATATTTTGCCTGCTTACCTCTTACTTTACATTGCTGTTTTCTACCGCAAATAATATTAATATATGCAAATATAAAGCAATGTTACAGTTTTCCACAGCAATAATAAATACTGGTTCAATACTTGACAGTAATTAATGTGTAATAGATGTAACGGGCTAGAGTCGGAAACACATTGAGCAAGATGTCTTCTGTAGCTTTAGAGGAAGTACCGATATTCCCTGCCTTTAAGAAACAGTTAGTCAGAAAGATGAGAATAGAGGCCACAAGTACTAACGCATGTTCTTGACGCAGACCCTGTGATTTGGTATTTTGCAGTATTTGCAACAAGAAAATTTGTTTTTTGAATATACTAAACCCATTTAACGATTTGGTAACATGTTACTGAATCGCTAATTGAGTTTAGGAAATCATACAGAATCCTTATTTGGTGGAGGAATGTTTAGGGTGTCCCTTCCAAAGAGTTATTCCTCATGGTATGTATTAATGTTTTGCAACCTTCTGCAAATGGGTAGGGGCCCCCAGGAGACTCCGTCCCCTTTGTGAATGGTCCCCAAAAAATTTGAGAATAGGAACGGGTCCAAAAGTTACACACTTTATAAAATAAAATATGTTCCATTTTTTCTTTAAGGAGAATGAGCTGCATTTACAAAAATGCTTTAATTAAAAGCAATCACAGACATGGCGGCCTGCTGAACCCAGAAGGCCACCATCCCTGGAAAGGCAGCAAATCATAGTGGGTCGTATTTTGTAACCCATCCCATTAATGTATTTATAAGGTAGGCCGAATTGTCACCACCGCAATTTAGTCTTTTGTGAATTGACCGATTAATACATTAGGTCGGTTTGCAAAATACCAGAGAATTCGCAAAAGGTCCCTGTGCAAATGGCGACCACTTTTTGATAATCCTAACATAGTACATCTGGCCTTAGATTCCATATAAACGTGGAGCGTCCTTTGCTATGCAGTATTCATTAGGTATTTCTGGAATATCATTGGATTCGGTCTGTTTTGGAAGGCTGTGAAAAGCTATTGTCTGTTTCTAGCATCAATGAAGTATTATTGAGAATTTTAATTTCAAACAATCGAACTTAAGAAAGCAAAACAACACGGGAGAAAGAATGTTACGTGAATATAACAAAACCCTCAGTTTGCAAGTCACATAACCATGAAAATCGAGGTTGGTGATCTGACAAGAAGACTACACATCCTTGTCAGGCTATTAATATTGATGTGTTATGAGCAGATCAGTCACACACACAGACTTTAACGACATTAGGAGGTGCAGAATGTTGCAGGATACAAAAATAAATAGGGTGTTGCTGAAGCCATTTGACTTCAGATGGAGTTTCTGTGTTCCAGAGACGGAATCTCTCTCACGCTGGAATAGCCTCATTTAAAGTGCCAAATCAAATGCATGCCACATTGACAGCAATTATGAGAAGTGAGCAATGAATATGAATTTCTGAAGATGCTGACACAGTGAAAGCACCCAATACTTTTTTTGTTCTGCAAGGTTCCATGGTGTGACATTCTTCACGAAAACCATCAGCCCGGTTTATTAGAAATACATTACTGTTAGAACTGATGAGGGGGTGGGCGCACAGAAGCAGCACATTTATCAGAAATGGCAAGCCCGTCGACTCATACCCTCTCATTGACATTCCGGGGCTGGTTTTGTGAACATTCCCAACCCATATAATGTTATCTGAAAAGTTAAAATAGCTGATAGCAGTAGAGGTATTTTATCGCCAAACGCAAACGTTCTATTGTTTGTATTAATGTTCATAGTTTAGGGTGAGTAAGATTTGCAGTTACGTCATCAATAAATTCACAAGTCAAACGTAATCCATACATTAGGGGCCAGATGTACGACCTTATTTTGCATGCGCAAATGGGTTTGTGACCCGTTTGTGCATGCAAAATACAAAAGGGCGATGTACTAACCCTATTTAGTGAGTCACAATTTTTTGGTAACTCGCTAAAAAGGATTAGCGACTCTCTATTAGGAAGGGGCGTTCCAAGGGCGTCCCTTCCTAATAGCGGACCAGGGCCCTATGTAAGACTGTTTTGTGACCGCAGTTGTGGTCGCAACACAGTCACAGTGTACCACCTTTCTCAGAAGGTTGGTAAAGCACTCGCAAACGGGATCCTCAGGTGACCCCTTCCTCATTGTGAATGCAGGGAAAATATTTTTTAGGGGCAGGCAGTAGTCCCAGGGACCACAACCTGGCCATAAAATAAGAAATAAAAGCGTTTCATTTTTCTTTTTTTAAATGCAGCCCATTTTTCTTTGAGGAAAACGGGCTGCATCAGGGGCATAACACAGGCCCAGCAGCCCCCATGGTGCGGGGGGCCCCCAAGCTCCATGGGGCCCCCTCAGCACAGCACTCTGACTGCAGAGGTCCTGTTTGAGCCCAGAGGGGGCCCCACCACGTGCCTTTAAAAGCAGTCACAGACTTGGAGGTCTGCTGAGCCCAGCAGGCCACCATACCTGGGAGGGCCAGCCATTCCTAATGGGGTCGCAAATTGCGAGTGTCTCTTTAGTATGCATGAGGCATGCATTTTGCAACCCCATTAGGAATCGTTAACAGTGTCTCAGACATTGTTGTACATTGTGATTTGCAACTCGCAATTTGTCGCTATTTGCGAGTCGCAAATCACAATGGTCGTTCATCTGGCCCTACGTGCTGTTGATGCGTATTTCCGGCCTACTTAGTGGTTACTACCAATTATTTTTTCTCACCTTCTGTTGTGCAGACCACAGTTCAGTCTTAAAATTGTTTAAGATTATCTGATGGTTTCTCCTACGTGACTTTGTGAGGTTTCTTCTCTTTAAAATGTCAACATATACAAACGTTATAAACTTTCAAGGTTTATAAATGAGATTCTGGAGAAAGTGACTGTTAAATACAAATATGCAGAAGAAAAATTCCTGGGAAAAAATATTTGAATTTTGGGCAATTGTACGAAAATCAACGTTGGGTTACATGTAGAAACTTAGCAAAATGTGCAGTGTGAAGTTTGCTAAAGTGGAAGGAGGAAGGCATTTTCAAATCCTTCTCAAAACTTCAGGAACAATCACATCTACTGAAGTAATCAGGAATTTTATTTTCACTTCTGTTGTATTTATTCAATTGTAGAAGGTACTGTATAAATGTTGTGGGGTGGGCATTCAACTGCTGGCATCTTACTTTACAACTTGTACTGTCGACTTCTTAAACGTGCATCTTCAAGACGTAACCAATCCTGGTGTGCATTCTCTGTTGTGTGCGCCTTCCCATACTTTCACTACACTTTCATTCTGAGATCATAAGGGACAATCTGACCTTAAAAAAACAATCGGAGTTATGTATCAATGGGGTAACCCGATAGACCACTGGACTCGGGTAAATAGTGGTACAAACAAGAAGTAGTCACAGTGGAAATTATTCACAATGTATCAACAACCAATACATGGTCAATAGAAATAGAATTATGACAACACCAAAAAGCTCATACAGTAAATGACTGTGGTTAAATCAATCACAGGGTTTGTCAATAAATCAAGGGCTCACAGGATAAACCATATATCACATTCGGCATTTTGGTAAAACCAGGTGCATATAACGTGAAGTGACGAGTGCGAAATTGGGATAAGTGCAAGTACTTGTGCAAAGGGAAGGTGGTGCATATATATACATCAACATTCAGTGGTGAAAACCTATCCTGCCAGGTTTCTGGCAAACATGAACAATGCGAAATCATAAAACAACAGATGCAGTTATTAATTCACTGTAATCCGGGTTTGATGTAGAAGGAAGGAAAAAAGTCGAAGTTTCGACCCCTATAGGGACCAGCAAATTGAGCGTAATGGAGATGGGGTCTTCCTCAGGACCAGGAGGGGGGGGGGGGGCTCCTACAAAGAGGGAGACAGAAAACAGAAAAAATCCGCTAGGATCAAAGTTCACACTAGTGGATAGAGAGGAGTACGAATTGGGGCACACAAGACTGGCATTAACTCACGGTTTGTACAATTATCTGTGTACTGTGTACTATAGGATCAGAGTTGTCTATGGTGGCGAATGTATCAGTAGCGAAGGCGCAAGGTTCAATAGTAACCTATGGCTGTAAAAAAGGGGGGGGGGGGGAGACAAGGATTCCATGTCAGTAAAAACCTCAACTGGTGGGTGTGTGACAATAGAGACTGCGGGGCGCACCAGATCAAGAATGTCCATGCAACACAAATAGGGGAACAAGGATTGCCTATAATTACGCCCAGCTCATGGCTAGACAATCTCAGAATGGTGATGGCCTTGCGTTAAACAGTTAAACAAAGGCAGCGCACGTACCAGTGAAGTCCTATTGTTGTAAAAGGATAGCCTGTTAATGAGCACAACTCGTGGGTAGACAAACTCTAAATGGTCATGGCGGCGCGTTAAACAGTTAAAACTATGGGACGCGCCACATGTTCAAAAAAGGCAACACGCGAAAAAGTAAAAAACTTAAAACCAACACATCCAAGTTATTTGAGAAACTAAACATCATGGTGTGTCTGCAGACATCAGGTCTGAAACCTGAGTGCGTAAGAAAACACCATTGCGGAAAGCCCTGCGGTGACAAGACATGATAGTGAGCGGTACGTAAAGGGCTAAATAGCTCTAAGTCCCAACCTCTGCCGAAGACAAAAACAAAGCGCGTGTGTGATATTAATTGCTTAAAGGACTGTGATAGAGGAGCAAGAGAGCAAAGTAACATACCTTCGGGCAGCGTCGAAGAATCTGACAGCTAACAACGGTTGATGTCACGTGTCAGGTTAAATACCGAGTCGGAACGTGCAAGTCATGCACGTATTGTCAAAGACAAGCGGATCGTAGCTCTGCCGACAGACTCCAGAGGGCAGGGTATCGATCACAGAGCTGAGCTCATAGCTTTATGTTTAAAGGGGTGCACAAGCGATTCTAGAGGAATGAGAAGGCAGCAACGGTAACGATTGCAAAAATAGAAGTGGGGAGGAATCACGTTAAGCATTAAAATAAACAGTGAGGGCAATCGGCCCATTGCCACGTTGTGGATGTCAGTGGAATTGCATAAAGACACAAATGAATATCAATATAAGATCAGATACAAGGCAAACAAATGTCCATACCAATCAGAGCTAACCAGTACAACAGTCGCCTATATTACACAGTAGATTGGGCTGTCCAACATAGTTAGCGCACATTCTGACAACGGGGATGTTACTTTCGTAGGTGTAGTTACAGAACAGTGGCGCTGTGACAGTATAATGAGAGCAACTTTTTGCAAAACATAATGTCCTAAACACATGGTTGGCATACATTCTAACATTAGGGCAATTACTAAAGTAGGTGTTGTTCCCGCACCTTGGCACTGTTTGAGTAAGACGGGTGTACATATTATGCATTAGAAATACGTCTTTATGGCCTATTTAGCATTAGAGCAGTTGTTGAGATTTGATTTGATTTGATTGGAAAATTTATAAAGCGCACGCATGTCCATAGGCATCATGGCGCTAACGTGAACAGAAGCTACCGGAGAGTGTCATGGCTGTGTCTAGATGGATGAAAACATCCAGGTTTTTACCTCTTTTCTGAAAGCTAGGATAGAGGGAATGTTTTTGATTGAGGTTGGGAGCAGATTCCAGGTTCGTGTGGGTGTTATTCCCACACATTGGCACTGTTTGAGTAAGATGGTGAAACTCACTACCCTGTATTGATGGGTGTGCATGCTGTACATTAGAAAATAGTTTTATTCGTCATTTAATAAAGATAGTTGGGCATATGTTGCATCCAGCTCATTAAGGCCATTTTGTACAGAATTGAAACGATCCATCCACTTACATTCTCTAGCATTTAGAATTAATCCCAAATCACCCCCTCTGATTCCCAGTGTGATTGCTTCAATGATCAACCATTACATGGATTCTGGAGAATGATTAAGCGTTTGGAAGTGTTCAACCATGGGGGCCCCATGGTTCCGCATCTCATCCTACTGCAGTGCTGCAGTATTCGGCATTTGACCTTTTGGGTTGTCTGCCCTATGTAGATTTCGTCACAAGGGCAGACAATTGCGTAAATGACCTTTTTCGTAGCGGATTTTTCTGTTTTTTGTCTCCCCCTTTGTAGGAGCCTCGCAGGCCCACATCACCAATCTTCAGCATGAAGGAGTCTTGCTGCCGCTGGTAATTTAAACCCCATTTAACCTGCTAGTTGGATCTCCTCCTTGTAAGACACACCTTAATAATCCTATACCATTGTCCATAGGTGTCCCCCCTCTTGGTCCTGATGAAGACCCCATCTCCAAGACGCTCAATTTGCTGGTCCCCATAAGGGTCGAAACGTCAACTTTTTTGCTTCCTTCTACATCAAACCCGTATGACAGTGAATTAATAACTGCATCTGTTGTTTTATGATATCGCATTGTTCGTGTTTGCCAGAAACCTGGCAGGATAGGTTTTCACCACTGAATGTTGATATATATACATGCACCACCTTCCCTTTGCACAACCACTCGCACTTATCCCAATTTCGCACTTGTCACTTCACGTTATATGCACCTGGTTTTACCAAAATGCTGAATGTGATATATATTTTTATTTTTTATTTTGAAGGTTTTATACAACGCTGGCTAGACCCAGAGGTATCAGAGCGCTTTACAAGATAAGGATAGTATAAGGCACATAGGGTAAAAAGCATATGAAAGGTAGTGCAACAAAAATGTACAAAGTACAGACAACATGAGCATTATACAAAACCAGATAAATAAACAGGGGCAGGAGCTATACATTTAAGTAATTAGGTAAATGGTGAAACAGGAGAACAGGGTATAAAATTACTGAACAAATATCGTGTGATAGATAAGAAATCAGGAGTAGGACAGAGGTTAGGAACCCCAATAAGAATTGAGGAGGTGGGTTTTGAGGTCTTTTTTGAAACTAGAATAGGAGGGATTACAGCGCAGGTTTTTTGGGAGGGCATTCCAGATAATAGGGACATTGCCAGAGAAGGAGCGAGATTGTGTAGCTTTCTTTGTATGCAGAGGTGGGATTAGGAGTAGGTTGTTGGTGCTTCTCAGAGGTCGAGTGGAGCCCGCAGTGTGGAGTTTCTTTGAGAGGTAATGCGGAGTGTTTTGGTGGAGGACTTTAAGAGATTTGAGAGCCGGGGATATATGATCGAAGCGTTTGCAGTCCGTGATGAGCCTGGCAGCAAGGTTGAGCACAGCTTTGATTGGAGCTAGGTGTACTTTGGGGATTCCATTAAGGATGGCATTACCATAATCAATACGTGACAGAACAAGCAACTGAACTACGAGTTTGAAATCATCGGTGGGTATGAATGGTTTAATTTTCTTGAGGTGATGGAGAGTGAAAAGGGCTCCTTTGGCAGAGTTCTTCATGTGAACATTAAGGGTTAGGGTGTTGTCGATAGTGATGCCAAGAGATTTGACGGAGTTGGACAGGGTGAGTGAGCAATTGAGTGCATTGAGGTCAGGGATCCATGATTGAACGGGTAGAGGGTTATTTTTGGGGGAGAAGAGAATGATTTCGGTTTTGTTAGGGTTGAGTTTGAGATGATTGGAATGGAACCAGGTTTGGATCTTGGTAAGGGTGTTGTTCAGGTGTAAGATGTCAGCATGAGTTTTAATCTTGTAATAGATTTGGGTGTCATCGGCGTAGAGGTGGTAATTTATGCCTGCTTGGTTAAGAATGAGGGTGAGGGGTTCCATAAAGAGGTTAAAGAGGGAGGGAGAGAGAATAGATCCTTGGGGACTCCAAGGGAGACAGGAGTTGGGGTAGAGAGACAGTTTTGAATTTTGATTTGCTGAGTACGGTGTTGTAGATAAGAGATGAACCATTTGTAGGCGGTGCCATTAAGGCCGAAATGGTTCCTAAACACATTAAGTAGGGCTGAATGGTTGACTGTATCGAATGCTGCGGAGAGATCAAGAAGGATAAGAAGGCAGGTCTCCCCATTGTCAAGTGATTGATGGATGTCATCTATGACATTGAGCATTGCCGTTTCGGTGCTGCAGCCTTTTCTGAAGCCAGATTGAAAGGGGTCGAGAAGGTTGAAATTTTCTATGTGTTTGTCTAGTTGTAGTAGGACACATTTTTCAAGTACCTTTGAGAGAAGGGGGAGGTTAGTGATGGGGCGGAGATTATTTAGGTCATTGGGGTCAGCATTGGGTTTTTTGATTATGGGCGAGATTTGACCAAGCTGAAGGGAGGAGGGGACACAGCCCGTGGAGAGAGAGGTGTTGATGATTTTGGTCCAGAATGGGATGATGAAGGGCAGGGACAAGGTTGGAGGGTATTGGGTCTTTTGTGTGGGAGGACGGTTTTAGATTGCCAATTATGTTGAGGACTTCAAGCTCAGTGACCGGGAGAAAGTTGAGCAAGGAGGCATTGTTCTTAAGTTGAGATTTAGGGGAGTTGGTTACTGGAGATGTGGAAGGTGAGAGGCCTGTGGAGTGGTGGGGGGTATGGCGGGTGAGGAGGCTCGCTGGGGAGCGGTAGGATAGCGGGCAGAGGGGAGTGTGTGTCGTCTGGAAGGGGGGATGTGGAGTAGGTATTAGAGGTGAGGACAGGATATAATTGGGAGTTGGAGGATAGTTGTGTGGGAAGGAAGGATTGGTCAAATGTGGCAATTTTTTTCGAGAGGAAGTGGGCAATTTCTTCACATCTGTCTGATTAGGCTGTCATATTTGGAGGTGCGGGGGAAGTTTGGTTTCGGATGATTGTGAAGAGTTCCCTGGGTCTGTTTTTGGCACGGTCAAGTTGAGTGCGGAAGAAGGATGCTTTTTCCTTGAGGATGTGTTTTTTGTAAGTGGATCTGGCATGTCTGAGAAGTGCAAGATGGGAGGGTGAGGGATGGTGTCTCCAGGTTCTTTCCGACAGTCTGAGTGCCCGTCTCTCATTATTTATCTCTGTATTAAACCAAGAGTTTGAGGGGGTGTTTCTTTGGTTTTTGAGTTTAGGCGGGGCTAGTTGGTCAAGAATATCTGTAACAGTATTGTTAAATAGTTCAGTGAGCTAATTCGCATTTTGGGAGGGGGGAATGAGAAGAAGTTGAGCTTGGAGTTTCGATTGTAGAACTCCTGGGGGGATGCCGTTTAGGTTTCTGGTCAATTTCTTAGGTCTGGTAGTTTTAGGGGCAGGGAGGTTTGCTGAGGTAGCAATGGTGAAGAGTATAAGGTGATGGTCGGACCAGTCAGTGGGGATGATATTGGTAACGGAAGTCAGATCATCGTTGGACAGAATGACGTCAAGTATGGATCCTTTAGTATGAGTTGGAGATTGGCAGAGTTGTTTGAGCTCGTTGATTTCAAGAAGTGTAGTGAGGAGGGAGATGGTGGGGTCTTTGGTATCATTCCAATGGAGGTTAAGATCCCAAGAAAGAGATTTTTGGAGTTGGATAATGCTGATTGCGCCAGTAGATCAGATAAGTCCTCAATGAAGGGCTGTGGTGGTCCCGGGGGGCGATAGATGTTGTGTAGACGAATTGGCCGGGAGTTTTCAGTTAACAGTTCTGCTTCCAGGTATTTGCATGAGGCGTAGCCTGGGTTAGTGATAAGGGAAATCTGAAGTTCCTTTTTGAAGATAATGGCTAGCCCTCCCCAACTCTCTTAGGTCTGTCTTTTCTAAGAATAGTGTATCCCGGGGGGAGAGAAGGTCAAGTATGCTCGTTGAGTGGTCATTTAGCCAGGTTTCAGTGAGGAATGCAATATCAATGGATTCACTCAGGATGGTTTTCGAGATTTCCGTGGCGTGTAGGACCGCGGAGCGACAGTTAACTAGCATGCATTTCCGTGGTGTGGGGTTGGGTATGGAGGGTGGGCAAGAGTGGATCAGCGAAAGTTGAGGTGGTGGTCTGGGGGAAGCGGGGGAGGAGGGGGTTCTACTTGTCCCTATGATTACAGGGATGGGCATAAGGGAGTGGAGGGTTGGTGGTTGGCAGATTAGAAAGATAGGAGTTACATAGGTCGGCGAGGTCGGACGGGGAGAGATGGTTCGAGGTGCGGAGAGGTCAATGCTTACGGCATCGGAGAGGGAGTGATCTCCAAAGGTTGTGTTTGTTACTAGGGATGTTTGAGGGAGGGAGGATGGTGGTTTTATGGTGAGGGAGAATTCTGGTGCTGTGGACAAAGAAGTCTTTTCTGAGTTGGGCAAATTCCGTAGTTAAATTAGATAGGTCACATTCAATGTTGTGTAGGATCTGGGCAATTGAGGAGAGGGGAGGTATCGGGAGTGCGTGGTCTGAGTTATTTGCAGAGGGTGGACTAAAGTGAGAGGGGGGAGATGTGATAGATGGTGTGGGGTGAGCGGTGACGGGGCTGGGAGGAGTGAGGGGTTCGGAAGTTAAAGTAGGTAGGACGAGTACAGTGTTGTGTAGGCTTGGGGTAGTCCGGGTACAGGGAAGTGATGAAGGGGCGTGGGAGGTGGGAGGAGAATGGTCTGGGGATAGGGAGTGGTCGTGATTAGTTGCTGGTGGAGGCCTACTGTGTGAGGGGGGAGATAGGGTAGTAGGAATGGAGTGCTGGCTGGCGGATCTGTTAAGTGAGAGTGTAGGGGTTAGGTTGAACAGGGGGCAGAAATCTGCAGGTATTGTGGTCAGAGAGGATAAAAGGGCATGAAGCGAGTGAGAAACGAATATATTGGTGTGATGGGGATGTGTGACTATTGAGGGTTGGGGTGAGGGGGTATGAGGAAGATGGGTGTTTATTGGGGGTTGAGGTACGGGGTTGGGGGGTTGGGTAGGTAGAGCCTGAGGGGGGTGGGTAGAGGGGAAGAGGAGGAGCAGAGAGTGTATGGGATTGGTAGGGGTAGGGGGGTGAGGAGTTGTGATAGGTGATTGCGGGGAAAAGATGGTGGAGTAAGAGAGTGGTTGGGTCAGGGGGAGGGAGGTTTGGTGGACAGGGGGAGGGCGGGTCATGGGAAGGGAATGATAAGTAGGTGACAGGAGTTTGGGGCTACCGTTATTCAAGGAGGGGTCCGAGGAGTAAGGGTTAAGGGGGTTAGGGGGAGAGAGAGAGCTAAGTGGGGGATGAGAAGTAGGTACTTGGGTTGGGGTAGTCGTTATCAATAGGGGGTCAAGGGAGGGAGATGGTGAGGTCATATTTTGGAGGTTGAGAGTGGAGGTAGAGTGGGGGTAGGGGGAGGAAAAGGTTTGGGGGGTTCTGTTCGCTTGGGGAGGAGGAGTGTTTGGCGCTGAATGGTTAAGGAGGAGAGACATAGTGCTAAAGTGGTGTTCAAAGATAGAGAGGTGGGAAGGTGAGGCTTGTATAAGGATATTACCTGTTTTGAAGATGGAGATATCAATATCACCTTGAAAGGCTGGGGAGGGAGCGGTGGATATTTTTAATCCATATGGGATATTGATTTATTTAGAGATGGGGAGGTTTGGAGGAAGATGCTCTTCCATTTGGAAGGGCGTTTGGAGTAGAAGATGTAGTTGGTAATAATGGGGGAGGTGAGGCTGAGGTAGTTATCGACAATGAGTGTTTCAGGGTTGCGGATGAGGAGTTTATGTTTGAAATTTTTCCTTGCGTGTTTGGAGAGATTTGGGGGGTAGAGAATGGTCCAGGAGTTGGGGCCGGGTTTAAAGAAGGTATGGTCCTGAGGGTGATGGTCAGTGCTGTGAAGGGGCATTTTGGGTGGACGTGAGAGGGAGACAAAGAATAGAGAAGGAAGTTAAAGGAGATGGGGGTAGGGGAGGAGAGGGGAGGGGGGCGCTGGGAGAGTGTGGGGTCGAAAAATCGGGGGCAAGATAAGGAGGTAGTGTTAAGCGAGAGAGGAATAAAATCAGGAGCAGATTTGATAGCAAAACAGAATTACATCATTGATGTTCAGTAGGGTAGAAAAGGTGAAACAAGCACGGTAGATATGATGAATCAAGCAAGGGGGCAAATAGGCGAGGAAATACAGTCAGGCGCAGGTAAGATAGTAAAAGCAGATTCCAGTGCAAATATGGATCACATTAAATAGTTAAACAAACACGATAAAATATGAGAGTAGGATAACCAAGGGAGGAATAAAAATCAAGAGCAGATTAGGTAGCAAAACAGATTACATCGTAAAATTTGAGCAAATTAAATAGGTAAACAAACACAAACCTCAAAAAGCAAAAGATAAAATCCAAAAACAATAGTCTGTGGGGGAGCAATTATATTATATTAATATTATAATATTATATCATATTTAGCAATATGAAGCAAGTAGCTTGGTTTGATAGGCTCGAAATTCCAGGGTTTACTCAGGATTTACGCCGATGGCGATCCCAAACCTCCGGGGCCCAACCATTCAATAAGCATAGAAAAACAAGATGAGGAGGAAAACAATGGCTGATGTCCAGTCGGCCCCTCTGCTCACCTTTTGCGATTTAACACCCATTGCCAAAAATATGTCCGACTCTGGCTACTCAGTGCTTTATGTCTACAAAGTGAATATGCGAAGGGGGTCACACTGCGATCGGGAGACTCAACCTTTCAGTGAACACAATCTGTGATTGTTCGCAGCTGGTCCATACCTTCCTGTACTGGCGAGACAGAGCGACTGCTCACCCGAAGTGCACTCTAAGCCGTGGGCCAAGTTGATTCTCCTGTCAAGCTGCGTTTCAAGGCCAGACATCTCTTTCTTACACGCTGCTGCTCAAAATCTCATCAAGCTTTATTTCAGCAGCTTGACATCAGCTCACAAATCTTTTGCTTTGGTCAGCTCATGCGCGCAGTCCTAAATCTGTTTATGAAACTCTACATGAGCACAGACCAAGCCTACCCTTGGTACATGAGGATTCGGAACAGGCAGAGCCCAATCTGCAGCGAGCCGTCCTCTCGCTCACCACTACCAGGTCAACAGTGCATGCAGCAAAGTCAGACGTGAGCCTCAGCTCTCCTGGCAGGACTTCAGGAAACTCCTGTGAGCGTGTGGGTCTTCCTTTGTTGTCCAATGCGCATTTCACTTGCCTCTAGCCGCTGCTCATTTACTGCGCCCCTTGCGTAGTAGGAAGTCCTCCTCGCCTCGTCGGGGGGCAACTCAGGAATCGGCCGCCTGCCACTCCTCAGCAGCTCCACTCCCTATGAAATCGTGGCCGCCCCACCAAAAGCGTCGAGCTTATGCAAGGGCACACGCATGGCAGTCCGCGCTCCCGATTCAGCGCTCAGGGACCATCGATCGCTGCCGCATTAACACCAGGTCAGAGCAGGTGTAGATTTCCTGGTGCTAACGCACCTTATCGCCGGTTTTGTGTTCTTATCGCCAATCGGGCTGGTCGTTGAGAATGTTGAGGGGTGGTGCTGTCGCGGCACGGGAACGCCTACTCTGCATCACATTAGTGATAGTCGCGGGGATCCTCTGTGGCGATGTTTTTTGCGGTTGCTATCGCGGGTAAACTGGTGCTGTGGGCTGTTAGCACCAGCTTGTGAATGGGGAGGTAAATTTATCACGACTATGGCTGCGATAAAGTGCTGTTAATTCAGTGATAGCTCCTTGAGAATATGGCCCAATGCTGTGTAGCTATGCTTTATTTAGCAGCCTGGACCAAGTTAGAAATGAATACGAGTGGCTGTGTGTCCTAGAATCCTGCAGCAATGCGGGGCAAATTCTTAGCGTCTCCTCTACATCAGCTCGGTAAGGATTAAAATTACACAAGTTGCAGATAGCTCTAAAGTCACTGTAATATCCAAGCCCACTTTTAAACTCTGGATATTACAGTGACTTCAAAGCCATCGACTTGTGGATACAGGGATCCGGACCCGTGGCACTAGGCCCAGCGCCGCAGCCATTCCACTCTGCCACGACAAGATTGTAAGCGCTGTGAAAGGTCAGTTGGGTGGCCTCCAGTCGTCAGCATGACTGCTACCTCTCACCCGGGTCACTCGCCACCCGACCGCGATCTCCCAGACAGGAGACATATATAGTTTATCCTGTGAGCCCTAGATCTATTTACAATCCCTGTGTAATTGATTAAACCACAGTCATTTACTGTATGAGCTTTTTGGTGTTGTCATAATTCTATTTCCATTGACCATGTATTGGTTGTTGATACATTGTGAATAATTTCCACTGTGACTACTTCTAAAAAGGCAATTATTTTCAAGTCATCCTCAAATGATCAGGAATAATTTCTGAATTTTGTGGATAACTTTAAAAGGTTGATTATGTCAGATGAAATGAAAATGACATTCAAAGAAGTTGGATGACCATGCAACCACTCTGGGTCAGCTTCTGAAGTAATCCTATTTGACATGGAAACTTCATCAAACTCATACACCCATATGTTCATTCTCCCTGACAGCCTGCATCAACTTTTCACACCAAGAGCTGGTCTCATCATTACTAGGGGTGGGCGACAATTTAGGTTCCGCTCGCGGAAATTGCGAAATTTCGACATTTTCGCGTTCCGCGCGGAACGCGAAAATGTCGAAACTTCCGCGATCCACGGCCGGAACGAACATATGCAGGTGCAGGACAGGATTCGTTTTGGTACGATGCTCCTGTCACAAAAATTAAACCTCAATAGGAAGCACTTACAGATATGAATATAGCAGGGGACTTAACTGAAGCTCAAATTCAGTAACGCATTAATCAGCACAAAACATTCAGAAGCTAGGTCGAGGCTGGGCAGGTGTGCTGTTTTCTCCCCACATCTACTGTCAAAAATTAGCTGTGATCCTTGATGGAGCTCTGTGCATCCACGACTTTCTCGACCGCAATCCCCGTGTAGCTGCTGACGCCTGGAGGTTCTGTCTCCTCATCTGCTGCTCTGATCGGTCTCTGGCCCTTTATAAACAAGAGGCATGTGAACTGTGGTGGGCAACGTCTTACCTCCCTTTCCCCCACTATGATGGACAGCTGACTCGAGGGACCCCGTGGCCCGTCGATGTGGTAGCAACGTTACAGACACACATGGTCACCGTAGACAACTCTTCTGGCCCTTTACGCAGCTGTAGTGTGGGAAAAGCACTAAACATTTACCCACCGATGTAGCACTTACTGATTAGCCAGTAGAAAGTACTCCAGTTGAGTAGAGGTATTGTACAAAACGGTGGCATCTTCTTGGGTAAATATGGAGGGTAGGATTCATTCTGGCACGATGCTCCTGTCACAAAAATTAAACCTCAACAGGAAGCACTTACAGATATAAATAAAGCAGGTGCCCGAGTTGGAGCTCAAATTCAGTAACGCATTAATCAGCACAAAACATTCGGGAGCTAGGTCGAGGCTGGGCAGGTGTGCTTTTCTCCCCACATCTACCGTCAAAAATTAGCTGTGATCCTTGATGGAGCTCTGTGCATCCACGACTTTCTCGAGCGCAATCCCCGTGTAGCTGCTGACGCCAGGAGGTTCTGTCTCCTCATCTGCTGCTCTGATCGGTCTCTGGCCCTTTATAAACAAGAGGCATGTGAACTGCGGTGGGCAACGTCTTACCTCCCTTTTCCCCACTATGATGGACAGCTGACTCGAGGGACCCCGGGGCCCGTCAGCAACGTTACAGACACACATGGTCACTGTAGACAACTCTTCTGGCCCTTTATGCAGCTGTAGTGTGGGAAAAGCACTATACATTTACCCAACGAGGTAGCACTTACTGATTAGCCACTAGAAAGTACTCCAGTTGAGTAGAGGTATTGCACAAAACGGTGGCATCTTCTTGGGTAAATATGCAGGGCAGGATTCATTCTGGCACGATGCTCCTGTCACAAAATGAAACCCCAACAGGAATTCAGTAACGCTTTAATTCAGCACACAAAAATCTCCGCGATCACGCGAAATTTGACGTGATCGCGGAGATTTTTTGCCGTTTTGCGATATTTTGCGAAAGGCACTTTCGCAAATTCAGCCCATCCCTAATCATTACCCCTGGGTGCCACAAAGAAATTGGTCAAGTCGGACATTACCGCCTCATCAATCTTCCTCATTCCATTTATTAAAATGTGAGATGTGTCCTGAAACCCATATAGCTATTTCCTACCACAGCCTTCCTTATTAAGGCCCAGATTTAGAAATATTTTGCATCAGAAGTGCACTACTTTTTTAGTGCAGACCCAATGCAAAATACTGTTTGGCATTTAGAAACCAAAGCAACTGGCGATTTGCATTACTTTGTAACAAAACACAATGCTATGCAGTGTGCTACCTTGCATTACTTTGCATCAGAGAAGCATTCCATGGTGGTGCATGGTCATTGTGGTGCATCCACTTCTGGATTTTGATGCAAATTAATATTTACAAATACTTGTGGGCTTGGATTCATGCTAAATTGTCTGCCTACCTGAGGCTGGTGCAAAGGGGAGAAATATTATTTTTTCTTGTTTTTCCTCTTTGCGTGTGTGGGGCATCATTCTGCAACACACATACACAATGGAATTAGCCTTACAGTTAGTTTTTGTACAGGAAGGGACCAGTTTCTCCACAAGAAACTATGTAAACCATGACACAGACGCCCGTTCATTTGCACATGGCAGCAAAAAATGCACCAGTGCTTTGAGAGATCGAAACTGCACATTTCTTTGAAGTAGTTGCTTGCTGCCCTGCGTTGTATGAATTCTTAGTAATTCTGGGCGTAAGTCATTTTTTTATTGTTACTAACATAGAGAGGAATGGGATTGGTCTAGAATCACTGTTCCTCCCACCACTATCACTAAAGAGGAAGGCTAACCAGACCACTTTCTATTTATTTTCTAGCTTATCATCTTGCATGGTGTTTTCCTACCTACTGGTAGGACATAGTTTATTTTCTTACTGTACTGCGATACCTGTAATTTTGACCCAGCCAGTCCAAGGACCCATAAATGCTGTTTATATATTCTGTCACTGGGAACCTGTTCCAGTGGTTCTATGTATAAACATTTATTTGTTCTTTTTTAATTTTTTTTATCATCTTTTTGTTAACTGTTTTGATTGCTCAATGACATTTTCTATACAGAGTTGAGGCAAATTCAGGCTGATCACACCTCAGATTACTGCTCCTTTCTTGCTGCAGCCTCTTTGTTTATGCACTTCCAGTAGGGATCCTGCTTGCCGCTTCCTGTTCCTAATTCCATCGTACTTGTGGTTGTAGGAGATCTTGGGTGGTTGCAGAGAGTTCAATGCTCACTAACTGTGGATTTCAGGAAGTTCTCCATGTTGTCAGTAGCAGTTGTTCATTTCCTAGCAGGTCCTCATTGATGAAGTTCAACTATGGAGGGCAGAAAAGGAACCGCCAATCAGCACCGTAGAGTACTCTACTGATGATGAGAAGGGTGATTTTTCTGGCAATATTCAGAACGCTCAGGCTCTCCTCCAATCAATGAGTAATAGAGCTTTTTGGAGGCAGCTTATGAGGAAACAAAAGGTGCTATTTTATCAGAAGTACTCCCCACTAGCAACTCATAATGAGATTGCGAGTTGTATTTGGACAGACCTAGAGCTCCCAGATGTTGAGGTCCCTAAGTGAAGTCAGGACAGACCACCACTACTAAGTGGGGAAGGAGGCAACTCCTTTTGTTTTATATTCCCTCACACACCCTAGTGGTGTCATGCTTCATCATTGGGACACCTCGACGCCTACAAGTCGAGGTGGGCTCGACCATATTCCAGGGAGCTCTTAAGAAGATGTTTTTGGCCAGGGGGATAAAGATTAAAAACCGACAGCAGTTCTCAGTATCCCTTTTATTCTTGGAACTGCTGGGGGTGATAATAAAATAAAGTTTAAGGGTCAATGGGGATATTATGGTCCTAAGACCCTATAGCCAACATGTTTCAGTCCTATTTAGCCCCATGAAGGGTGCTGGACTTTCTTCAGGGCGGAATATAATGCCCCCTGGAATGGGTAGGGCAGAGGATTTCCCTGCACTACTGGGGATAAGGGCAACTAACGATCCTTATCAATTCACGTAGACTAATTAGTCTTATATGTCACTCCATCTAAGTAGAGAAACAAAGAGAAAAAAGAAAAAAGAGACCACACATTTTTATATATGGAGATCCAGGAAGGTTCATATCTACAGGCGTACGTCTCAACTCATTAATGGTGAAACCAACAGACATATCGAGGTGGCGGGTGAAAAAGCACTCTGAGTTTCTCACACGCTCCTATCTGTGTGTTGCCCGGCTTGGTGGCGGCATTGCGCCGCATCCTATCACCTTTTGCTCTTAGGTGTATGTCTAAGCATATTGATCTAACACCTGTGTAATTCCCTCGTGGTAAAACACTATAAAAATAATAATAATCGCCGTGGTTTATTTACATATAACATGATCGCGTAATTGCATGCTCACCTTTCACGCTCATGCATACATCTACATATTTCACACACTCATTCTTACCCCGTTTTGGGAGGGGTATCGACTCCAAGTGGAAAACCACCATTTGTGGGGTAGCCCTGTAGTCAGACACTTCATGTTCGTAAGCGTTTTTTTCACCCACACGAGATTCGAGTATCCCGAGTTGTTGTTCCATAGTAATGGAGGGGGCCCAATAAAGTAAAAAACACATATAGAGAGACAAACACACGAAGACATAAACACATAACAATGTCCGTAAGAGTTATGCTTGATGCAGGATCCCAAAAGGGACCAGCTTCTCCCTCATACCTTATGGCTGTAGTCAATTTTCAGCATTACTCACGGCATCAAGGGTCCTGCCCCTCGTATCAACCTGTTCGGAGGTGGTTCCACTGCTTGGGGTACTGCTTCATCTCCTTGTGACGTTATAAGTAGACCGTTTGCAATTGGATGTTAACCCGCCTACTTCTGCATCCCGTATCCGGCATGAATGAAGGATGATAGGAATCATGGGAGTTGTAGTGTTAATCTGAATGAATATTCCGCCCTGAAGAAAGTCCAGCACCCTTCATGGGGCTAAATAGGACTGAAACACGTTGGCAATAGGGTCTTAGGACCATAATATCCCTATTGACCCTTAAACTTTATTTTATTATCACCCCCAGCAGTTCCAAGAATAAAAGGGATACTGGGAACTGCTGTCGGTTTTTAATCTTTATCCCCCTGGCCAAAAACATCTTCTTAAGAGCTCCCTGGAATATGGTCGAGCCCACCTCGACTTGTAGGCGTCGAGGTGTCCCAATGATGAAGCATGACACCACTAGGGTGTGTGAGGGAATATAAAACAAAAGGAGTTGCCTCCTTCCCCACTTAGTAGTGGTGGTCTGTCCTGACTTCACTTAGGGACGTCAACATCTGGGAGCTCTAGGTCTGTCCAAATACAACTCGCAATCTCATTATGAGTTGCTAGTGGGGAGTACTTCTGGTAAAATAGTGTAAAGACCCGGGGGGGCGTACTCCTCCCTTTAGTTCCTCTCAGCCCCCCTGTAAGTTTGGAATCCCTTCCTACTTACGTTTGTGCTTAACGAAACAAAAGGTGCTCCTCCTCAAAAGGAAGACAGATAGGAGGAATCAGTGAACCAGGATCTAGAACCAGAGGACGTTGAACAAAGAGGATGCTACATTACATGACATGGTCAGTAATGTATATCACCTACTGCCGGTCGCCAGTAGGTAGTTATAGTTAGGACCTAGACTCCATAGGAAAAGCGTTTTTTGTTTTCCCAAGAACTTTGGCACCGGTTAATGAATCTTCGCGAAATTTTCAAAACTAGTGATCATCTCTGGTCAGCTTCTGTCTTGCAAGTTTCGGGATGATTCACCAAGCGGGGGCTGAGAAAAAAGGGGTCCCAAAACGCTTTTCCCCCATGTAATTTTCCATAGGAAACTTTAGACAAAGCTACAGCCCAAACTGCTGAACGGAATTACACCAAATTTGGCAAACAGCTAGCCCTTGTTTCAAAAAGAGCCCTTCTTTTAAATGGTGTAAATCCATTCAGTAGTTCCTGAGAAATTAGAAAAAGAAAAAGTTTTGATATCTAGGGACGCGGTGGGTTGGCGAACCCTCCCGAGCATGAGCTTCATTCTCATTGGCTGCCAACACTCCAAACCAAGAACTGTTGGCAGCCATCTTGTGACTCTGTAGAATTGAGTCACAAGAAAACAGTAAAACAAAGTGTAAAATGAAGAAAAGGGGGCAGGGTAGAAGCACCCGACCCCCTAGGGCTGCTTAGGGGGTCCCACAAGAACCCGCAGGGACATAAAAATATATATATTTTTTATAAACGGCAGACGTCGCATTGGGGTCGCGACTCCTGCCGAGAAATGTTTTAAAAAAAGAAGCGCGGACTGTCGGTTTCAAAAAGCCCCCGCGCGGCTCCTTCATTCGCACTGGATGCACAACTCCTAGCAAAAATAATTAAGATTTGTTTAATATAAACCTAGGTTATATGTTAGGTTATTGAGTGGCTCTAAAAAGAACCCTTGTTTTCATTGGGAGATGGCTGTAGCTACATGTAAGTGCGGATGCAGAACTTCAGGTTGTTGAGAAACACTCTGTTACCTTGATCAGTGAAGTGTACTCTATCACTTCTGTAGATGCCATCCATATTAAAACAAAGATTGTTGTTATAGATGGAGCCCATCCTTTGGTCTCTGAGGTAAGCAGGAACAGATTTATTTACATTTTTTCTAGCTTTCTCAATCTGAGGACAAAATTGATTGGACCCCTTCCATTTCTGTCTTTGGCATATGTTAGAGTATACAAAGACAGTTTGGGGGAAAAGCAACATCAATTCTGTAAAGGTGTTCTTCATTAGCAATTCCAGACCTACCCCAGTCAATGTGCCTATGTCATTGCCACCACAGTGCACAATCATGAGGTCAAGGGCTTGGAGATGCAAAAAGGTTTTCACCAAAGGCATCAAATAGTGCCACTTTAATCCTCTCTGTCCAATCCATTTAATGTCTACATTTTGCAAAGCTAGGTCTTTGTCAATACCTCTGCGTTCAGCATACCCTTTGCACCAGAAATATAGCTGTGCCCAACAATCCACACTGAAAGCATCATGAAGGGATGACTGTAGGTAATGAAAAGATGTCTGTAGCTGAGGTAGTCAGTTGGTAGAATGAGAGATATCTAAAATGGTGGAGAAGATGCTGTTTTTAAGAAAGTATAGATTTGATTGTGGCTGTTTAAGAACATTGTACATTCAAACATAGGGTGCATTTTACTTTGTTTAAAAAGCTAATTTCTTATTGGTTAGTATAAAATGTTTGAAAGGTACAGTAGAAAGGATAAGGTCATGTTTTGTAAAGCCAACCACACCTGCTGTTTTCATTTGCAACATTGTGTGTTGAACTTGAAAATATGGTGAACTTGTGGCCTGTCAGTTAAGTTGAATGTTGCATGACCTGTTGCTATGGAAACTGGCATTAAGCAGAAGGGGTGAATGAGTCAGTTGATTAGAGTTATTATAGGTAACCAATGGAAATGTGTTTTACAATTTGAAACTCTCTGGAAAGCAATGCCATTTGTTGCTTATGTGTATTTGTATTGAAAGAGAGAGGGAAACGTTGCCATTACTGGTTTCACCTTGCAGAGTCTGGTGATTTATATTGACTGTGTGTAAAAGAAAATCCTGTCTGAGTGTGTGAGATTTTTCATTCAACACATTTATTTGCAAGGTGAGTTATACATTTTTTAGGTTTATTTAAAAAAGATTTGACATTATTCTTAAACTGTATTGTTTGATATATATTTTTAAATGAAGAGATGTCTATTGGAATTAGTTTCATTACACTTGAAGTTTGTTTAAAAAAACGTCTGCACAGTAATATGTGTATTTTTAAAGATGATTACTGATGTAATTAATTAAGCTTGTTTTTTAAGTCTCTTCAAAGATATAGCTGAATGATGCTGCATATTTATAGATAGTTGGTTGAAGATGCAGTACAAATGTGTATTTTGAAAGATGTTCATATAATGTGTAGTTTATTAGCCTTCATTTTTTCTACTCTCTACAAAGGTAGAGTTGAAAGATACTGCATAATTATAGATACTTTGGAAAAGATGCAGCACAACTGTGCAGTTTGAAAGATGATCATATAAGGTGTTATTAATTAGGTTTACGTTATTAGTTTGTACAGAAGGTAAAGTTAAATGATGCCATAAATTTAAAGATAGAATGGTGAAAAAAGGTGCTGTTAATTAGGTTTCTTTTTGTAGTCTAAGCAAAGGTATAGTTGAATGATGCCACATAATTTTAGATACAAAGCTGAAGATGTATAATCAAAGTGTGGTTTTAAAATGCTCATTTAAGGTGTTGTTAATTGCTCTTCTTTCTTAAGTCTGTTGAGAGGCATAGTTTAATGATGTTGAATATTTGTAGATTGAATGGTCAAGATGTAACTCGAAACTAAACCACCATGTATTACCCTCTAATCATCCAGTCACTACCCATGTATTCATGCAATGACTCAGACACTATCACATGCAATGCTATAATCACATGTGCACTACCCATGCAGTCCTCTAACCACCTACACACTGCTCATTCACACCTACATTTTCCTAGGCAGTCCCATGCAGTCCAGCAATCACACTGTTACTTGCTGTGTGCTCTTCCAGTTTCCCAGCCAGTACCTTGTACTAATCCAATCACCCCGCTAAAACCCAAGCACTTATAAATTCACAATACACTCTTCTTGCAGTACTGTAATCATCTAGTCACCACCCACGTACTCATGCAATAACCCAGTCACTAACACATGCAGTGCTACTATTACATGTGCACTACCCATGCAGTCCTCTAACCACCTACACAGTGCTCATTCACACTTTCATTTTCCCAGGCAGGGCCCATGCAGTCCAGCAATCACACTGTTACTTGCTGTGTGCTCTTCCAGTTTCACAGCCAGTACCTTGTACTAATCCAATCACTCCGCT
This sequence comes from Triturus cristatus, assembly GCF_964204655.1. Lineage (NCBI taxonomy): Eukaryota > Metazoa > Chordata > Amphibia > Caudata > Salamandridae > Triturus > Triturus cristatus. The sequence goes on along the minus strand of NC_140583.1, from coordinate 1,148,977,098 downwards.
AAAACCCAAGCACTTATAAATTCACAATACACTCTCCTTGCAGTACTCTAATCATCCAGTCACTACCCATGTACTCATGCAATGACCCAGACACTAACACATGCAGTGCTACAATCACATGTGCACTACCCATGCAGTCCTCTAACCACCTACACACTGCTCATTCACACCTTCATTTTCCCAGGTAGTACCCATGCACTCCAGCAATCACACTGTCACTCTCCATGCACTCCTCTAGTTACGCAGCCAGTACCATTTACTAATCCAATCACTCCGCCAATACCCAATCACTTATAAATTCACCATACACCCTCCTTGCAGTACTCTAATCATCCCGTCACTATGCATGTACTCATGCAATGACCTAGACACTAACACATGCAGTGCTACAATCACATGTGCACTACCCATGTAGTCCTCTAACCACCTACAAACTGCTCATTCACACCTTCATTTTCCCAGGTAGTATCCATGCCCTCCAGCAATCACACTGTCAATCTTAGTGCACTCCTCTAGTTACCCAGCCAGTACCATGTACTAATCCAATCACTCCGCCAATACCCAAGCACTTATAAATTCACCATACACTCTCCTTGCAGTACTCTAATCATCCCGTCACTATGCATGTACTCATGCAATGACCCAGACACTAACACATGCAGTGCTACAATCACATGTGCACTACCCATGCAGTCCTCTAAACACCTACACACTGCTCATTCACACCTTCATTTTCCCAGGTAGTACCCATGCAGTCCAGCAATCATACTGTTACTCCCCGTACAGTCCTCCAGTCACCCAGCCAGTACCATGTACTAATCCAATCACTCCCCCAATACGCAAGCATTTATAAATTCACCATACACTCTCCTTGCAGTACTCTAATCCTGCAGTCACTACCCATTTACTCATGCAATGACCCAGACACTAACACATGCAGTGCTACACTCACATGTGCACTACCCATGCAGTTCTCTAACTACCTACACACTGTTCATTCATGCCTTCATTTTCCCAGGTAGTACCCATGCAGTCCAGCAATCACACTGTCACTCCCCGTGCACTCCTCTAGTTACCCAGCCAGTAACATTTACTACTCCAATCACTCTGCCAATACCCAACACTTACAAATTCACCATACACTCTCCTTGCAGTACTCTAATCATCCAGTCACTACCCATGTACTCATGCAATGACCCAGACACTAACACATGCAGTGCTACAATCACATGTGCACTACCCATGCAGTCCTCTAACTACCTACACACTGTTCATTCACACCTTCATTTTCCCAGGTACTAACCATGCACTCCAGCAATAACACAGTCACTCCCTGTGCACTCCTCCAATCACCCAGCCTGTACCATGTACTAATCCAATCACTCCGCCAATACCCAAGCAGTTATAAATTCACCATGCACTGTTTTTGCAGTACTCTAATCATCCACTCAGTACCCATGTACTCATACAATGACCCAGGCACTAACTCATGCTCTGCTACAATCACTTGTGCACTACCCATGCAGTCCTCTAATCACCTTGACACTGCTCATTCACACTCTTCCAATCACTCAACCACCACTTACATACTAATGCAATAACCCAGGCATTATTCATCCACTCATGCAATAACTCAGGGATTACAAATACACTTGTGCAATCATGGAGGCAGTACTCATGCACTCATACAATCACCTTGCACTACCCATGCACTCTTTGAATCAATCATGCTCTACACATATACTCCAGCAAACATCCAGACATTAGCATGCAGTTATTTCTCTTTTTAAACCAGATAAGGTAGTTCTTATTTTTTGATTATTAATTTTTTTGTGTTTTTTAAACTATTTTGTAAATTTTTTGGGTGTTTTTGGAAAACTGAAAAAAGCAACAGGCTAAAGTCTTAACTTTTGGAATTGTAAAGTCATTCCCCCCAAAAACAAATAGCAGCGATGGTTCCTTGCTGCAGAACAAACAACATCCACAGATTGTTCACCACAACATAGTATGGTGTTGCATTTTATGCATTGCTGTTTTAAGTTTGCAAATTCTGAGCATATTTCCGGCCCTCGAGATGACGTAGTTGACGCTCCTGAAGTGCTGGGACCAGCTCCCTGGTCACCTTGCTGCATATTGTTTTGTGCACGTCGCACTGCTCTCGTGCAAAATGTCTCGAATGTATTGTCTGGAGGTGCTTGTACATACTCGACGTACCACAAGAGTATTTTTTGTCACTCCCTCTAGACAAAATCCGTGGACAGAGAGTACAGCTGACCTTCCTTGCATTGACTTTCTTTTCACTATCTGGGATGGTGAAAAACTTCCATATGATGGATTCTGGTCTCTTTTTGGGAGGTGGTTCTTCAATCTCTTCTTCATCAGAAGTATGTTGTTGCTCAGGATTGGAAGAAGCCATTTCCAAAAATTTCCAATAGACACCCAAAAAATATACAGACTAGCTGCAAAACACAATAGGTGTCTCTCCAGTGAAGCTGCAGAAAGAATGACAAAAATGGGTGGGGTCCTTGAACTGCTAGAATGGAAAACCTAATGAACCAATGAAATGCTTTCTTCTAAAGGCACATGGGAGTCACGCACCCAGCGCGCAACCAGCGCGCACCTGACACAACTTCACAAAAATATATTTAACAATCATATAAGTTTATTACAAGTAGAAATATCTGATTTTTATAAATAGATTAGATAATCTCTTGCTCTCATATACACATTAAAGTTATATACATATAGTTTTAAAACATAAAAAAATTTGCGGGAGTCGCGCACCTGGCACGACCCCATACGTATATGACGTTACGCGGGGTCGAGCACCGCGCACCCGTCACACACCAAATGCGCATCCTTCACGACTTTAGCAATATGGCGGCTTGTATCCGCGCACACACCGAGATGGGTACACGATAGGTACGCGATTCCACTTTTTCGCCACAAAAAATATATTTATATTTTAGAACACACAAGACATTACATAATTTTTTTTAAAATAATAATAATAATTAAAGGACATTACAGTTCCAAAATATGACTAAAGAAACATTTTTCAATTTACAGAAGAAAAGATAGGTTTTATAAATATTATAAACTAAAATTACCATTTAAAAAACCATTGAAATTCACTGAAAAAACCATAGGTTTCAGGGACGTTATAGTTAGAAATTTTCATTTAAAAAGCCTTTGAAATTCACTGAAAAAAAACATGGGTTTCAGGAACGTTATAGTTAGAAATTAGCATTTAAAAAACCTTAGAAATTCACTGAAAAAGCATAGCTTTCAGGTATGTTATAGTTAGTTGGACATTTCACTCGTACAAAACCTGAGAAATGTGGCCGTTATAGTTAGTAGAGCTAATTATAACTCGCGCCCCCGCAATGCACTGCTGATGATGTCACATATTACATCACTCATAACATGGTCAGTGACATCACTGATGACATCACTGATGACCTCAAATGACCTCACTGATGACATCATCCACGTAATAATCTGATGTACCTTCTCACACCCTAATATAACATTTGATACACCCACTCTAAAATGCAGACTACCATTTTCAAAACCATAGACACACCAATACCAGTTACTACATACCCACTCACTGATTCCTAGGTCTACACACATGTCCACTCATTCACCCATACAGTTACTTATACATGCAGTCACTCATTAATACAGTGTAGGAGAGTAGGTTCTGCTTCTTATGGTTACTCCCACTTTTTGCTGATGTAACACTGTTTTTCGACTTTAGTCTGGCTGGGGCCCTGCTATCCAGGACCCCAGTCTAGATGCTTCCTCTCTAAATGGATGCCCTGTACCTTAGGGAAACCACAGATTGGATTCTGTGGTGCTCTTATAAGTCCCTAGTATATGGTATACTATGTACCCAGGGCATAGGTACCCCAGAGGCCTACCGGGGGCTGCAGCATGTATTATGGCTCCCCTGGGAAGACCTCCAAAATGACACCACAGGTCTGCTACTGCAGCCTGAGTAACGTGGTGCATGCACCCCTTACTGAGATATAGGTTCACTATATCTCACCCTATCACTGCACATATAAAGCTATCAGTCACCCCTATGGCAGGCCTTATCAATCCTGAAATCAAAAGACACACAATTGATGAACGGAATGCAGAACAAATCAAAACATTCACCCCCAGTCAAGAGATCTGGGTTAAATCCATCATTCTTTTGCTCACCATGCCACCCCAGTTTAGACCTGGCCATATGCAAATCAGTCTTGACCCTGTGCCTCATGGAAACCGTCCAGCCCGAACTGCCAAGCCAGGTCCTCCCTGGACCGGAAACAAGCATCCTAGGGCCGGTTTTGGGGTTTCACCCCTCTTCAGCCAGGATAGCTTGATTCCAGTGGCACAGTGAGCCCAGGACCCACGTTTAGGCATACCTGGCGCACATAGGGCGAGAAAGCAAAAAACACACAATTGATGGACGGAATGCAGAACAAATCAAAACATTCACCACCAGTCAAGTGATCTGGGTTAAATCCCTCATTCTTTTGCTCACCATGCCACCCCAGTTTAGACCTGGCCATATGCAAATCAGTCTTGACCCTGTGCCTCATGGGAACAGTCCAGCCCGAACTGCCAAGCCATGTCCTCCCTGGACCGGAAACAAGCATCCTAGGACCGGTTTCAGGGTTTCACCCCTCTTCAGCCAGGATAGCTTGATTCCAGTGGCACAGTGAGCCCAGGACCCACGTCTGGGCATACCTGGTGCACATAGGGCGAGAAACCAAAAGACGCACAATTGATGGATGGAATGCGGAACAAATCAAAACATTCACCCCCAGTCAAGAGATCTGGGTTAAATCCATCATTCTTTTGCTCACCATGCCACCCCAGTTTAGACCTGGCCATAGGCAAATCAGTCTTGACCCTTTGCCTCATGGGAACAGTCCAACCCGAACTGCCAAGCCCGGTCCTCCCTGGACACGGAAACAAGCATCCTAGGACCGGTGTCGGGGTTTCACCCCTCTTCAGCCAGGATAGCTTGATTCCAGTGGCACCCACGTCTGGGCATACCTGGCGCACATAGGGCGAGAACGCAAAAGACACACAATTGCTTGTTTCCAGTCCAGGGAGGACCTGGCCTGGTAGTTCGGGCTGGACTGTTCCTATAGGGCACAGGGTCAAGACTGATTTTCATATGGCTGGATCCAAATTGGAATGGCATGGTGAGCAAAAAAACGATGGATTTAGGCCCAGATCTCTGTACTGGGGTGAATGTATGACATTGTTCTGCATTTTGTCCATCAACAGTTCTTTTTGCATTTATCTATTCTGAAGGCAGGGTGCTTGGTTTTATGTGAGAGGGTGCCCATGCATGAGCAGAGCCCCTTTGCAGCCCTTGGAATCTAGCCTCCAGGGTTGTCTGTGATGTAGCCTGACCATATACTCTTAAGTGCATTATAACCTCGCGGTAAATGCTAACTTTGGGATGGCTGCACGGGAACATGTCGTGTTTGGTGTCAAATACCTTAGAATCATACCCCCACACCAGTAACTGGTGCGGGAGTATGATCCCACCCTTCTAGAGGTAGAGACATGACAGCACCGGTATACCCGGTACCAGCTAACAGAGCCCAGGCATCAGAAAATGGATGCTGCCAGCCACAGACAAGAGTCTGGCCTCCTGCTGCTGACTGAAACTCCAGAAGGGGAGGCCTGGACAATAGGTTTCCTGTCACAGGGAGGTGGTCCACCTCCCAGACAGGCCTTAGTGGATTAGGGCTGGGTGGGAGCACTCCAGGAGTGCTTTGAAGTCTGTACTGGGGGCACATTTGGTGTCCCTGTGCATAGTCCAGCTCAAACCAGTTGCAGGGGCTACCAGCCTGGATAAAGGAAATGGGTGTAGCCACCCCTCTTTCCTGACCCTCCCATAGGTGGGTCCCCAGAGTATGTCCAACCTCTTCCTTGGGTATAAGAAAAGAACCCCCTGGCTACAGGACTTTAAATTACACCTGGACGAAACTCTGATACAGAAATCCCGGAACTTTGACGATCTACACGACTAGATGACTGAAGAATCTCCCTTGCAGTAAAGGAGTTACTCCCCTGCTTGGCAGGCACCAAAGACGCATCTGCTCGGTTTGCATCTCCGAAGCTCCCGCCGGACTCCGAAGTATTTGCAACACAGGAGGTGGTTTTCCAGACTTCCCAAAGGCTGACCCGAGTCCCCAGCAAAGCTGAGTCCCATAGCCCTCATGGGAACCCCTGGATACCGTGCACATTTGCAAGTGCATCAGCTTCTCAATGTGCTTTGAGGCTATGCACTGGGTTAACTGTAGCTCAGACCCCGAGCACCTTTTCCACTGAAGATTGCTGACCTACATTCCACGAGTGTTCCGTGAGCCGGCCCTTTGTGTTTTTGCTTGAGGCACCTTCGTGCTCCCTGGTCCATTGACTGGTGGGTCCCTGTGAAGACAACTTTAACTTTAATTGGGCTTCCCTGGTTGCTCCAGACCTGCCCTGACTCTCCATTGCTTAGAAAGTCCCCAGGACTTTGCTGGTCCACACCGAAGCATCTTTCCTCTTCCTGCGTGGGTTGCTGTTGCCAAGGCTAGTTGTGTCCAATCTGGGCACCAACACTGCAGCACTCGACATCCTTTGTGGGACAGCTCGAATCTAGCTCCTGGTTGTCCTCGACACCTCCTGGTCCTCGTGGCTGAAGAGTCATGCTTCCCCTCCTCGCACCTGAAGCACCCGACATTGGTGGGCATTCAACTATCGTGCCCCTGGTCACTGGCAAGTGACCCAGACTCTGTCCCTTCTGCTTTCAGGTTGTCCACATCTTCGATCCAGGCTTGGATCTCTTCGGACACTTCTCCTCTTCCTGGCAGTAGCACTTTTCAGCATCCTGCCATTGAAAACGATGACGCGACCCGACACCATTTGATACCTATGCACCCGGCTTCCCTGGTTGAGGTAAAACGAGTACTCCTGTCCTTCTGTGGGTGATGGCCCTAGAACCATCTAAGTCCAAAACGGGTGGGTTCCCAGTCCACGACTAAGTGTTCTTAAACTTTAAAATTCTAACCACGACTTTCCCCATAGAAGCTAACGGAGCTTGTGGCTGTGTTCACACACTGCACATGTCCCCCGTGGGTCCCCTGTGTCACTACCTTGGGTGGTTCCTTGGGGTCCCAACGATTCTACAGGCTCTAGGCCTTGTGTCTAGTCAAGTCGTGGTTCTTATACCACTTACTTAATATATGGTTTGGTTCGCCCCTAGGGCCTAACGTATATTGTGCTAATTTCCTGTGATATTTGAGGTGTAACATGTGTGCTTTGACCTCTAGCCTCATAAAGAAACTAGTAGGGTGTGTTTAGTAATAAATACATATATTTTATATATATACCTGGTGTGTATCTCCTTTCATTTAGCCATTCAAGAGATTATAGACTGATAAAACAAGCTGCTTTACATTCCTTCAAGACTTAGCCTGGAGGCTGCTCTCCAGAGCTACCACTAGGATAGCTTTCAAATAAGGTTGTCTTTAACCTATCATCATTAAGGGGTTGTTTGGACTGGTGCAAGGTGTCCACTATAATTAGTGGACAGCATATTCCAGGCCAACTTCTCACATACAGCACTATCATATGCACTCATACACCTATACAGAAACTCACATACCACCACTCACCCATAGAGTTACCCGCACACCTAGTCAGTCATGCAAATAATCAATTACACACCCACTTTACTCACTTATACAGTTATATACACACCACTTAGCTTATTCATACAGAAACTAACACATACTTACTTTGTTCTCCAATCACTAACACAAGCACACACTTATCCATAAAGCCACTCTCACAATCACTCACTCTCACATATAGTTCTTTATATACTCCAACACTCACTTATACTGCATTTCACATATGTAGTTACTCACACATGTACCACTGAGACATTCATTCACTCACTAACACAGCCATACACACACTCACCCACCCATATAGCCCTTCACAGTTGTAGTCTTCAACCCATACACCCAGTGAATCAACCACTCACACATCCATACACAAAGTCACACACCTCCCACCCACCCACACACACACTCACACACCAATACAAACACTCAGGCAACAAATCCATAACCCATATAGACACTCATGTAGCTACTGACCAACCCATGCAGCAGCTTATACAACAACAGACAGACTGATTTAGACATTCACACAGTTTAGGCACTAACCCATGCATTCAGTAAGACCCATATAATCAGACACATATACAGTCAGTCATGCACTTACTAAATCCTCCATCCAGACACTTATTCGGAAGAAGAGCTTTCCCAGGAGCAGAGTCTAGCTGATCCTGTGATATGATTCCACTAAGCTGATCTTTACGGTATGGGGTTCCCCATTCAAGCCTAGAGACCTTTTATTATTCTAATAATAATAATATTAGTTTACTAGCGAAAGGAAGGTGGCTGTCATCCACTGTCATTTTATTATGATTACTCCTTTCATTTCAAGGTTGATACCTTGGCATATATATATATATATAAAACATATTTAAACTTTAAAGAAACACACAGTCACTGGATGATGTCATCAGGGATGTCATTTGAGATGTCATCAGTGATGTCACTGACCATGTCATGAGTAATGTAATATGTGATGTCATCAGCAGTGTATTGCGGGGGTGTGAGTTATATTTAGCTCTACTAACTATAACTGCCGAAATTCTCTGGTTGAAATGTCCATCTAACTATAACGTCCCTGAAACGTATGTTTTTTCCAGTGAAAAAATATATATATGTGTGTGTGTGTGTGTGTGTGTGTGTATATATATATATATATATATATATATATATATATATTACCTACTGGCAGTCGCCAGTGGGTAGTTATAGTTAGGACCTATTTTCCATAGGAAATCCGCAACATTCTATTTGGAATAACGTTGGTGCCGATTGACGAATCTTCACGAAATTTTCCAAACTTTTGGCCAGCTCCGGTCCGCTCCTATCCTGAAAATTTCACGGTGATTCATCAATGGGGGCCAAGAAAAAAGGGGGTCCCAAAACGCGTTTTCCCCATGCATTTTCCCATAGGACCTGTTGACGCAGCTACAGACCGAACTGCTGAACAGAATTACTTGAAATTTGGCAAAGAGGTAGTCCTCAGGTCAGGCCTGTGCCTTTTGCTTAAATGGTGTAAATCCGTTCAGTAGTTCCGGAGAAAATCAAAAGTAAAATCACATATATATCTGGGCGGAGCCTAACCACACATCTCATCGTGAGATCTGATTGGCTGTCAGCACTTCATCCAAGAAGTGTTGGCAGCCATCTTGGGACCAATATACATGATAGCACCTCATTAAAAAGCATTGCAGTTAATAGAAGGATTTAAGACTTTAGTTACATTATAAATCATTTGTTGATGGTACCATACTCATTTTAGGAATTGTGGTGTGTTCTAAGGTGATTTTACCGTGTGAAAAAGCCTTCTACTGTGATATAATGAATCATATTTGAGAGAAAACTATTTTCCCATGCTTTTCCCACAGAGGTTTGGAAGGTGATCTATAAGCTAAACTGAGAGCATATTTTCTGTATATTCACATTATCTTTCTCAGTCATGTGGGAATGAAGTCTGACATTCTCAGTAAAACATGTACATCCAACAAGGGCAGAGACTGTCAGTTGATTCCTTTGTGTTCTACTGCAGCTTCCCAGAGTGTTCTAAAGAACAACTAGAGCGCTAACAGTCCTACTTATGACAAACGTATTGCACACCTGAAGCCATCTTGATTGGAATATAGTGGTAACTCTTAAAACATTTAATTTAAAAAGGAACAAAATGAGGGGGTTCATTTTGCCATAGAAAGTATGATTAGTGCTGCAGAAAGAAAAATTAGGGCACATTTTGAGTGACTTCTCAAATCCTCTTCTATTTCATAAAAAAATTCTGACATGCAGACTGAAACATGCACTTTCAATACCAGCAGCAGACTTCCCTGCTGAGCAGTAGCTTTACTACAGTGATCTAATAAGCAACTATGGCAAATATGTGACACATCTGAATGCCTTCTTGATGGAACCAAAGTAAAAAACTGAAAGTATTTCCTACTGAGGAGACTGCAGTAAATGAGGAAATTAGGAAACTTCATAACAAATAAATCTCCCAAGATGGCCACCAGAGACAAAAGAGCCCAAACGTAGCCCAAATATCACCCAGATGTAGCCCAAGTATAGCCCAATGACAGAATGTCCCAGAGTGTTCTAACGAACAACTAGAGCGCTAATAGTCTTACTTATGACAAAACTATGGCACACCTGAAGCCATCTTGATTGGAATAAAGTGGTAACACTTAAAACATTTAATTTACAAAGGAACAAAATGAGGGGGTTCATTTTGCCATAGAAATTATGATTAGTGCTGCAGAAAGAAAAATTAGGGCACATTTTGACTTTTCAAATCCTCTTCTATTTCATAAAAAAGTTCTGACATGCAGACTGAAACATGCACTTTGAATACCAGCAGCAGACTTCCCTGGTGAGCAGTAGCTTTACTACAGTGATCTAATGAGCAACTAGAGTGCTAACATTCAGAATTTATGGCAAATGTGTGACACATCTGAATGCCTTCTTGATGGAACCAAAATAAAAAACTGAAAGTATTTCCTACTGAGGAGACTGCAGTAAATGAGGAAATTAGGAAACTTCATAACAAATAAATCTCCCAAGATGGCCACCAGAGATAAAAGAGCCCAAATGTAGCCCAAATATCACCCAGATGTAGCCCAAGTATAGCCCAATGACAGAATGTCCCAGAGTGTTCTTAAGAACAACTAGAGCGCTTACTGTCTTACTTATGACAAAAGTATGGCACATATGAAGCCATCTTGATTGGAATAAACTGGTAACACTTAAAACATTTAATTTAAAGAGGAACACAATGAGGGGGTTCATTTTGCCATGGAAATTATGATTAGTGCTGAAGAAAGAAAAATTAAGGCACATTTTGAGTGACTTCTCAAATCCTCTTCCATTTCACTGATATGCAGACTGAAACATGCACTTTTAATACTAGCAGCAGACTTCCGTGGTGAGCAGTAGCTTTACTACAGTGTTCTAATGAGCAACTAGAGTGCTAACATTCAGAATTTATGGCAAATGTGTGACATATCTGAATACCTTCTTGATGGAATCAAAGTAAAAAACTGTAAGCATTTCCTACTGAGGAGACTGCAGTAAATGAGGAAATTAGGAAACTTCATAACAAATAAATCTCCCAAGATGGCCACCAGAGACAAAAGAGCCCAAATGCACCACAAATATCACCCAGATGTAGCCCACATGTAGCCCAATGACAGAAGTGTGCGAAACACTTATTTTTTGTGTATTTGCAGTTTTATATAGTGCAGGCTTGTCAGGTATTGGAGTGCTTTACATGAGCATTGGTTACATCACACAAGATCAAATTCATTTTGGTTATAGACATGGGGAGATTAAGTGATTTGACCAGAATCACAGAATGTTGATCTGAAGCAGAAACTCCAACCTGGTTCCCCAGTTGCAAAGTCTGCAGCTCTGGAAGTAACACCACATCCTCTCCCCTAGGTGCAACATTTAATCAAGTGGTCAACTGGATAAAAAAACATAAAGATTACAAATAATTTAAAAGTTCTTTGACGCTATTTGAAAACTCAGAAAATATGTCCTCATTTTAGTTTTTTAGAGCACTAACCATAATTTTGATGCAAATAAGACCCTCTCATATATGTAATTTCTAAAGGAAATGCTCTAGGTATTACAGTTTTGTATACATCAAGATGACGTCAGGTGTTCCACACTTTTTTAATAAATATAGAATGTTAGCAATCTAGTTGTTCATTGGTATACTGTTGAGAGGCAGAGGCCAGGGGCACGAGACTCTGAAAATTGAATGCAGGTAGGAGAGTGCAGAGGAAACAATTTCAGCACACTGGGCAGGCAGGAAGGGCAGTGGCAGCACAACAGACTATGGAGCGCAGTGGAAAGGGGGGCAGGGGCAACAGACCAACAATACAGGACTGGCAAGAGAGGCTGTGGCAATATAATAGACCATTGTGGGCAGAAGGAAGAGGCAGTGATAGTACAACCATACATGCCAACAGACCCGTTTCAGCCAGGAAACGTCCAATGTTTTTAAGCTCAAATGGGCTTTATTTGATCTGTCTCCTGTCTCCAAACTCGTCTTTTTCAATGTAACTCAAAGGGGAAAATCAATACCCCAGTTTTTTTTCAAAATTTCCCTCTTACCAAGTTTAAAATTTTCGCAAGTATGGTACATTGGATCATGGTAGGCAGGAGGAATTGGGGTAGTGACATGGACTCGGATAACAGAGGACAGAAGGGACATGGAGAGGTGCATCAAACTGACCCTACAGGGCAGGCATCAGGGTTTGCAGCAGCACAATACACCACACAGGGATTGCGGGACGGGAGTGCAGCACAACAACCCATAGAAAGCAATAGGGAGGGGACAGGACCATGCACATGGACAACAGAGAACAGAGGGGAAAGAGGCAATGGTAGCTAGCTGACCATAATGGACAGACAGGAGAGAAAGCTGCAGCATAACAGACCATAAAGGGCAGGAGGGACGGATCAGGGGCATTACAATGGAACAGACAAGCCAGGAGGGAGGGAATAGGGGTCTGCACACTTAGAACAGAGGGCTGGGGGCAAGGGGGCAGGGCAGGAGCAGCAAGATGACCATGGAGGTCAGGCAGGATGGGCAGTAGAAACAAGACACACCATGGAGAGCAACAATGAGACTATGATGGCATACACACAGACTATGGAGGGAAGGTGGGAGGGGGTCAGGGGCAGCTAGCTGACCACACAGGGAAGGTGGGAGGGGCCATGGCAGCACAGAAGACCATGCATGGCAAGCGGGAGGGTTAGTGGCAGCACAATGGCTATGATGGGCAAGAAGGAGGGTGCAGGGGCATGTACAAAAGACCATGGAGGATAGAAGAGAGGGTCAGGACCTGGGCACAGACAAGAGAGTTCAGGGGAAGGGGCCTCACAACAGACCGCGTGGAGCAGGCAGAAGGAGCAGTTGCAGCACAACAGACCAGGGAGGGCAGAAGGGTGTGGCAGTAAAATGGACCATGGAGGACAGGAGGAAGGGGATAGGGGCATTGCATTTCGACAGGCAGGGTGGAGGTGGCAGGGACAGGTTACAGTCATCTGACAATGCTAGGCAGGTGGGAGGGGAGTGGCAGCTCAACAGAACACTCAGAGTAGATAGGAGTGGCAGGTCCATGGAACATGATGGGCAAAAAGGATGGAGCAGGGGCATGCACAAAGACATCGGAGGGCAGGTGGAAGGAGAATAGGGGCAGCAAGCTAAGCACAGAACCTAAGCAGGAGGTCAATGATGGGCCATAGAATTGGGCAATGGAGGGCAGGAGGAGTGGACTGGTACATCATGCTAAATGGAGGGCAGTGGCAGCACATCAGACCATGCATGGCAGGAGGGAGGAGGCTAGTCCATGGATTCAGACAACAGAGGATAGGGAGGAGGTGGATGGGGCAGCAAGCTAACTGTTCAGAGAAGGTGGGTATTAGGAACTTTATTGTTTTTAAAATGTGTGTCTGTGCGAACTACTTAAAATATGAACAAGTATGCAGCATAATCTCACTTTTATTCAGGAAGAAGAGGACGTTTGTGACTGTGACTCCGGGCTCACTTGGCAGAAACACCCCCTGACCCTCCACCCCCATCGCAAAATGTAATGCCCGTGAAAAGGGTAGGTGGACGCAGTGTTATATAGAACATAGTCCTGAGAGCACGATTGAAAATTAAAACTAGATATAGTATATGGTATAAACTATGCACCAAAAAGTGTGATATAAGATGAACCGGGGCGTGAAATATAATATGCAATACATTGTGCGCAATGACAGATTCATTGGAGAGCGCGAGATAGCACAGGCACTAGTGCGTGCTATGCGATATGCGCCTTGGAGTGTAATACGCACAGGGCAGTGTTGTGTAACCTAACTAGTCTCTAAAGTTGTAATATAAAATATGTGCTGGGGAGTGTAACTTTGCATATGGATCCCAGATTGTAATATCTATGGCATAGCACTGTGCGTTATAACATAGGCATCGAGGAAGGCATGTTAGATGGGGCAATATAACCCGTGCAAAGGCAAGTGTGGCATGACATATTCACGGGGTGGTGTTACAGTGCACATGGGCTAGAGAGTGTCATAGCATACGCACTAGCTGGTGGAATACAACACAGAGGTGTGTGGCACTCGGCGGGCACTGGTGGGTGTAACACAGCATTGGGCTCAGCCAGGAGCACGCTGTGACTCTCAAGTGAGGTTCGTCTCCTTTCCAGAGAGTAAAATAAAAAGTATTACTCATCCGGCGGTCGAGGTGTGTTTTATTAACCGTGAGGGGGGTTTCTTGCATAGTTTGGTCAAATTTTTGTCGAATCCCCTTTGAATGGTTGGTGTACGTGTGTATTATATGTGCCCGTCAATAGCTACCCATGTTTGTATAAATAAACGACAAGGGTGTCTACTTGGAGAGTACCCACCGGCGGGGGCGCCGGGATTAGGCACGGTAGGGCGTCAGACACGTCAGAGCTTCACTAGCGGTGTAAATACATTCCACGTGGATTCATTGTATGCATAGTCTCCTTTTAATGAATATCACGCAAATCGTCATGGTGATAGGTACATACGGTTTGTCCAGCATGTCCTAGGTGTTTCTATAATTATATATTTTTTAAAACTAATAAAAAACAAAGGACGGCCCCGGGGGATGGGGTCCCCGGGGCCATAAATGGCCTGAGGATGGAGGCAACGCAGCCCCTCTCCTAAAGAATAAACAAACAAAAAAAGGCCATGACCCGGGGGTAGGGGTCCCCGGGGCCAATTAAGGCCTTGGTAGGGCCAAATTAATCTTTTTCAACAAAAAAAATGAGTGTGCAGGCCCTGGGGGATGGGGTCCCCTGGGCCAATAAATTAGAAAAAGAAGGGGGGCCACACAGCCCTCCTTCTTAAAAAAAATAAAGTAAATAAAAGACCGGCATCGCGCCGGAGGCCACGCCCCCTCCTTGCAGCACTCTGCAAACGCTCCCCCTGGCCAGTTGTAAGTTGGGGAATTAATTCCCCTTCAATAATGAGGGTCCCCGACGGCCAACTAGCCCAATAGGTATCTCCAGTATGTGCCAGGCAGCTGCGTCGCAGATAGGTTTTCTGAGGCCACGCCCCTTTCTACACCTCTATGCAACGCAGCTCTGTGGTACTTACTGGAGGTACCTAGTGGGCTAGTTTGACCCTAGGGACCCTTAGGATTCAAGGGGACTTAATCTCTCAGCTTAGAACGGCCACAGGGCGCGTTTACACAGTGGTGAAGGGAGGGGACGGGGCCTGAAGTGACGTGTGCAAACACGCCCTGTGGCGCGTTTTAAGTTGGGGAAATAATTCCCTTTCAATCCTGAGTTACCCTGGGGGCCAACTAGCCCACCAGGTGCTTCCAGTAAGCGCCACTGCTCTGCGTTGCAGAGAGATTGTCTTTTTACACCTCTCTGCAACGCAGCTCTGTGGCGCTTACTGGAGGTACCTAGTGGGCTAGTTGGACCCTAGGGACCCTCAGGATTCAAATTAACTTAATCTCCCAAATAAAAACGGCCACAGGGCGTGTTTACACAGTGGTGAAGGGAGGGGACGGGGCCTGAGTTAACGTGTGCAAACAAGCCCTGTGGTGCGTTTTAAGTTGGGGAAATAATTCCCCTTCAATCCTGAGGGACCCTGGGGGCCAACTAGCCCACCAGGTGCTTCCAGTAAGCGCCACTGTGCTGCGTTGCAGAGAGGTGGTCTGGCCGTGCCCCTTTTTACATCTCTCTGCAACGCAGCTCTGTTGCGCTTACTGGAGGTACCTAGTGGTCTAGTTGGACCCTAGGGACCCTCAGGATTCAAGGGGACTTAATCTCCCAACTTAAAACGACCACAGGGCGTGTTTACACAGTGGGGAAGGGAGGGGACGGGGCCTGAGGTGACGTGTGCAAACACGCCCTGTGGCGCATTTTAAGAGGTAGTTTTAATCCCCTGCCCTATTATATGCTAGGGGCTTACAGAGGAGGTCATGCTAATCACAGGGGGATCCCAACGCATAGTGTTCCCTAGTGTATGTAGGTGTTTTCACTGTATTCTGCGTGTCTTTTAACATAGCACTGGCTCTAGGACTGGTTAGTCAGACTCAGTTACCACCAGTATCCATCTGAAAAAGTTGAGGGTACAGGATGATTTTGCAACAAGGCTTCATTCTGCTCTTCTGTTTGTTCTTTCTGCACGTTAGCCTTCTTCCTGCACTTTTCTTCGTCTTTGAGGACTTCTGTTGCTTCTTTCTGCATTTCTTTTTTTTTCTTTCTGTGCGTTTTTTCTTCTTTCTTCACATGTCCTATCTCTGTAGGCATAGTTAGAAATTAGCATTTAAAAAACCTTTGAAATTCACTGAAAAAACCATAGGTTTCAGGCACATTATAGTTAGGAATTAGCATTTAAAAAACCTTTGAAATTCACTGAAAAAACCATAGGTTTCAGTGGCGTTATAGTTAGCTGGACTTTTCACTCATACAAAACCATTGAAATTCCCCCGTTATAGTTAGTTCAGCTAACTATAACTCGCGCGCCCGCAATGCACTGCTGATGACGTCACATATTACATCACTCATGACATGGTCAGTGACATCACTCATGACATCACTGATGACATCTCAAATTACATCACTGATGACATCACTGATGACATCATCCTTGTGATAGAGTGGCAGACATCCTCTCCCCCTAATATAACCTTTGATACACACATTCAAAAATAGAAACTAAAATTTTCAAAACAATGGACATACCAATACCAGTTACAACAACCTATTCAGTAATTCTAAGATCCACATACACATCCACTCATTCACCAACAGTCCTATACAGTCACTCATACATGTACTCACTCATCATATGTACTCATACATCTATACTTCCTGTTACACAATGCCACTCATCCATAGTTACTCACACACATAGTCACTCATGCTAATAAAGAATCAAACATCCATTTACTTGCATACACAGTTAGTTATACACACACCACCACACTTACTTCTACAGAAACTTACACATACTTAGTCTTTTAAACAATCACTTATAGAAACACATACTTATTCATACAGGAATTCTTTCAATCTCTCACTCTCACATATACTCACTTATATACACCAATAGTCACATATGCAGTTACTCATAAAGACACTATTGAGACAGTCATTCACTCACTAACACACCCATGCACACCCTCATCCACCCATACAGTCCTGCACACATGCTGTCTTCAACACATACAAACAATGAGTCACTCATTCATGCACCTATGCACTACGTAATACCCCCCACCGAACCATACAGACAAACAGACACTCATACTGATACTCAAAAAACCAACTAATAACCTATATAGACACTCATGTAGCTACTCACCAACCCATGCAGCCACTTATACACAAAGTGAGAGACTGATACAGATATTTACATATTTAAACATTACTCACTAAGCCATGTATTCACTAAGATACACTTAATCAGTCAGTTATACAATCAATTTTTCAAAAACAAATCATCCATTTAGACACTTATATACCCATTTATTCTTCCATCGACCTTGAGATATACATATATAAAACATATGTAATTTTCAGAAAAACACATATTCACTGGATGATGTCATCAGTGATGTCATCAGTGATGTCATTTGAGATGTCATCAGTGATGTCATGAGTGATGTCACTGACCATGTCATGAGTGATGTAATATGTGACGTCATCAGCAGTCGATTGCGTGCGCACGAGTTATAGTTAGCTGAACTAACTATAACGGGGGAATTTCAATGGTTTTGTATGAGTGAAAAGTCCAGCTAACTATAACGCCCCTGAAACCTATGGTTTTTTCAGTGAATTTCTAAGGTTTATTAAATGCTAATTCCTAACTATAACGTGCCTGAAACCTATGGTTTTTCAGTGAATATATATATATATATATATATATATATATATATATATATATATATATATATATATATAAATATATATAAATATATATATATATATGCATAAACACAGTCAGCTCCTCCTGGGAATCTCGCCCGTAGTTGGGTGGTGCGTTAAGCCGGTAGAGCTACCGCCGGCAAATTCAATCCAAAAGTATCCGCAAATAAGCAACGCACTCTCAGTAGCAATCGCAGTAACGAGTTTAATTCACACTGTTACGCGTTTCGGGAGTCTCGCTCCCTTGGTCACACAGTGAAGCACCATGACACAAACCTCCATAAGTACGTAGGCATAGTAAACATAACCAAAGGACTGCCGGTCTCAGTCACATACAGAAAAATGACTTTGGCGGCCATCTTGTAGTGCACGTAATATATACACATGTATTTAGTAAACCCATGTAATGAAACCAAGTGGTAAAATAAATGGAAATCATAGCATATACCACTTACTAGCTTACTGTTTGCTGTGTGACTAAAACATCATATCATCGAGACCTGCATATAAAACTTTTCAATCTGTCTTAGTAACAATATATTTCTGTTTAATGGAGACCTTTATAAACAAATAACAGGTACATCAATGGGGACATGTTTCGCGCCTAGTTTCGCGAATTTGTTTCTAGGTATGTGGGAGGAAGAAGTACGTAAAGATGTGAAGTATGCTACTTACCTTGACAAAGTGGATACATGGTTAAGATACATGGATGACTTGTTTCTTATTTGGACAGGTAGTGAACAGGAGGCCACAGAGTTTGTGAATCTGCTCAATGACAACCCCTATAACATTCGTTTAACCCACAATTTGCAAAAAGAGGAAATAGAATTCCTTGATATCAAGATTACGGCTAGTGGGAATATCTTGGAAACAAGACTGTACCGTAAAGAAACAGCAGGCAACAGTCTCCATCATGCCCTCAGCAGCCACCCTGACACACTCAAATGGAGTATACCATATGGTGAGCTGCTGAGGGCAAGACGTAACTGTAGTGACACAGAGGGATATCTAGAAGAGGAAAAGACAATGCTATGCAGATTTAGAGAACGCGGTTACCCAGATTGGGTGTTGAACAGGGCGGTATCCAAAGTCAGGAACATAACAAGAGAAGAAACATTAGAAGTTAAGACAAAAGAGAACATGATGGAGAATAAAGAGACAAGAGTGATTCTTACTTACAAGAAAGAATCACATAAGATTCAAAAAATCCTTACTGATAATTGGAATATTCTACAAAATGATCCCATCATAGGTCCCACAATCAGCACTAGACCGAAAATAACATATCGGAAAAGCAAAAGCCTGAGGGATATACTAGTACGTGGGGATGTCACTGTCAATAGAGACCCCAACCAACACAACTTGAGGGGTTTTTACCCTTGTGGCCATTGCAAGGCTTGCAGGAATAGCAAACTGGTTAAGGAATTTGATTTACCAAGGAATGATGGCATGAAAACTATAACACAGTTCCTTACATGCAGCACGACATTTGTTGTGTATGTTTTGGAATGTCCGTGTGCAAAGAGGTATGTAGGGAGCACCACTCACATGGCTAAAAAGAGAGTCCTTGAGCATTTGAGAGCAGTGAACAACAAAGACCCACATTATCCCATTGCACGACACTTTGCAGAATTCCATCTATCTAACAGCAACCTACTTCGCTATTTTGTAGTGGAACAAGTTAAAGTAGGGCGTAGAGGAGGTAATAGAGAACTGACTCTGAGAAAACGAGAATCAAAGTGGATTATGGACCTTGAAACTAAGTTCCCGAAAGGCCATAACCAAGACGAGGAGCTGGCAACACATCTCATTGAAGACTAGCCTGTCTTATTGTTGTTTTCATCCATTTGTATATGTGTAACTAAGTATAGCCTGTTTAGGTGTTTATTGAAAATATTGTACAGGTAATATTTTTAATCACTCTTTTCTTGTTCTTTATCTTTTCAGGAGGAAAGGAAGGGGCCCTTTGTATCTCCACGAGCACTTCACGGGCTCCTACCCTTTTCTTCGTAACCACTGATATGAAATCCGAAGATGAGTAGATAAGGAAACACCCTCTTTTTTCACATTTTCTTCACATTTATTTATTTTATTTTCACGATTTTCTTAAATAATTTCAAATTTAGTATATCTGTTCTTGAGTACGTGTATGAGTGTAGATGGATGTATATGCCGGTTTGCAGCCAGAACATATAAACAGAGGCAACAGGCTTTCTTTTTACATGGTACCACCACTTTGGTGCGTTTATTGGGTTTATAGTATTTTATGTAATTGCACATGCACATATGTTTTTAGGATGTCTGGATATCAATTTGACTGTATGTCACTATGACGCAGTATATAAATCTGTCCAGTCTCTATGTATTTGTGATTATATCCAACATCCTACCTGCTGTGAGACGGTCACCTAAGCCGTTTCCCCAGTGACTTATGGTTGGCCTTCTCTGAAAATGAGTCACTATGACGCATATAGGTTGTAAATATCTATGTTGTATATGCTATCTTACTGTCATTACGACATGTATTCTTTCTCATTGTGCCAGCACTTGTGATAACATTCTTACTCGAAAACTGCCGAGAAGTGGCCACCTTAGCCGGTTTCCCTGTGGCTTAGTAGTTGGCCTTTCTCTGTCAATGAGTCACTATGACGAGTTTTATATGCAGGTCTCGATGATATGATGTTTTAGTCACACAGCAAACAGTAAGCTAGTAAGTGGTATATGCTATGATTTCCATTTATTTTACCACTTGGTTTCATTACATGGGTTTACTAAATACATGTGTATATATTACGTGCACTACAAGATGGCCGCCAAAGTCATTTTTCTGTATGTGACTGAGACCGGCAGTCCTTTGGTTATGTTTACTATGCCTACGTACTTATGGAGGTTTGTGTCATGGTGCTTCCCTGTGTGACCAAGGGAGCGAGACTCCCGAAACACGTAACAGTGTGAATTAAACTCGTTACTACGATTGCTACTGAGAGTGCGTTGCTTATTTGCGGATACTTTTGGATATATATATATATATATATATATATATATATATATATATATATATATATATATATATATATATATATATATATATTATCTACTGGCGGTCGCCAGTAGATAGTTATAGTTAGGACCGTGTTTCCATAGGAAATCTGAAAATTCTATTTTGAATAACTTTGGCGCCGGTTGACTTATGTTCGTGAAATTTTCAAAACTAATGGGGCACTCCGCTCAGCTCCTACCCTGAAAGTCTCGGGGTGATTCGTCAAGCGGGGGCTGAGAAAAAAGGGGGGTCCCAAAATGCGTTTTCACCATGCATTTTCCCATAGGACCTTTAGTCATAGGTACAGCCCGAACGGCTGAACAGAATTACTTGAAATTTAGCAAAGAGGTAGTCCTCAGGTCAGGCTTGTGCCTTTTGCATATATGGTGTAAATCCGTTCAGTAGTTCCTGTGAAAATCAAAAGTAAAATCATATATATATCTGGGCGGAGCCTAACCACACATCTCATTGTGAGATCTGATTGGCTGTCAGCCCTTCATCCAAGAAGTGTTGGCAGCCATCTTGGGACCAATATACATGATAATACCTCATTAAAAAGCATTGCAGTTAATAGAAGGTTTTAAGACTTTAGTTACATTATAAATCATTTGTTGATGGTACCATACTCATTTTAGGAATTGTGGTATGTTCTAAGGTGATTTTACCATGTGAAAAAGCCTTCTGCTGGGATATCATGAATCATGTTTGAGAGAAAACTATTTTCACATGCTTTTCCCACAGAGGTTTGGAAGGTGATCTATGAGCTAAACTGAGAGCATATTTTCTGTAAATTCACATTATCTTTCTCAGTCATGTGAGAATGAAGTCTGACATTCTCAGTAAAACATGTACATCCAACAAGGGCAGAAACTGTCAGTTGATTCCTTTGTGTTCTACTGCAGCTTCCCAGAGTGTTCCAAAGAACAACTAGAGCGCTAACAGTCTTACTTATGACAAAGGTATGGCACACCTGAAGCCATCTTGATTCGAATAAAGTGGTAAAATTTAAAACATTTAATTTAAAAAGGAACAAAATGAGAGGGTTCGTTTTGCCATAGAATGTATGATTAGTGCTGCAGAAAGAAAAATTAGGGCACATTTTGAGTGACTTCTCAAATCCTCTTCTATTTCATTAAAGAATTCTGACATGCAGACTGAAACATGCACTTTTAATACCAGCAGCAGACTTCCCTGGTGAGCAGTAGCTTTACTACAGTGATCTAATGAGCGACTAGAGTGCTAACATTCTGAATTTATGGCAAATGTGTGACACATCTGAATGCCTTCTTCATTGAATCAAAGTAAAAAACTGACAGTATGCCTACTGAGGAGACTGCAGTAAATGAGGAAATTAGGAATCTTCATAACAAGGTTCCCAAGATGGCCACCAGAGACAAAAGAGCCCAAATGTAGCACAAATATCACCGAGATGTAGCCCAAGTATAGCCCAATGACAGAAATCCCAGAGTGTTTTAAAGAACAACTAGAGCGCTAACAGTCTTACTTATGACAAAGGTATGGCACACCTGAAGCCATCTTGATTGGAATAAAGTGGTAACATTTAAAACATTTAATTTGCAAAGGAACAAAATGAGGGGGTTCATTTTGCCATAGAAATTATGATTAGTGCTGCAGAAAGAAAACTTAGGGCACATTTTGACTTCTCAAATCCTCTTCTATTACATTAAAAAGTTCTGACATGCAGACTGAAACATGCACTTTGAATACCAGCAGCAGACTTCCATGGTGAGCAGTAGCTTTACTACAGTGGTCTAATGAGGAACTAGAGTGCTACCATTCAGAATTTATGGCAAATGTGTCACATCTGAATGCTTTCTTGATGGAACCAAAGTAAACAAGCATTGAAAATGCAATAGGTCTCGCCCTCGATGAGTTAAAGCAATTCTGTTTATAATTAGGTGGCTTTTTAGCTTTGCTTTTATTAGTGTTTTTCAAAATTTCATATACATACCATGCATATGTATGCATATATGTATATGTTTGCATGAATTTATATGTATATAGATATGCAGATTATATGTTTATATATGTATATATACACACACATACATATATAAATGCATATGCATATATATGCATATATATATATGTGCATATGTGTGCATGTACAGAGAGGTAGAGAGGTAGAGGTGTATAGGTAGAGGTGTAGAGGTAGAGAGGTAGAGGTAGAGAGGTAGAGAGTAGTAGAGAGAGAGGTAGAGAGGTAGATAGTAGAGAGCAAGTAATAGAGAGTAGAGAGTGAGTAGTAGAGCGTAGTAGAGAGTAGTAGAGAAAGTATCAGAGAGTGAGTAGTAGAGAGTAGTAGAGTGAGTAGTAGAGAGTGAGTAGTAGAGAGTGAGTATTAGAGAGTGAGTAGTAGAGAGTAGTAGAGAGTGAGTAGTAGAGTGAGTAGTAGAAAGTAGTAGAGAGTAGTAGAGAGTGAGTAGTAGAGAGTAGTAGAGAGTGAGTAGTAGAGAGTGAGTAGTAGAGAGTAGTAGAGAGTGAGTAGCAGAGTGAGTAGTAGAGAGTAGTAGAGAGAGAGTAGTAGAGAGTGAGTAGTAGAGAGTAGTAGAGAGTGAGTAGTAGAGAGTGGTAGAGAGAGTAGTAGAGAGTGAGTAGAAGAGAGTAGAGAGAGTGATTAGTAAAGAGTAGTAGAGAGTGAGTAGTAGAGAGTGAGTAGTAGAGAGAGTAGTAGAGAGTGAGAAGTAGAGAGAGTAGTAGAGTAGTAGAGAGTGAGTACTAGAGTGAGTAGTAGAGAGTAGTTGAGAGTGAGTAGTAGAGAATCAGTAGTGGAGAGTGAGCAGTAGAGAGTAGTAGAGAGTGAGTAGTAGAGAGTGAGTAGTACAGAGTGAGTAGTAGAGAGTAGTACAGAGTGAGTAGTATAGAATAGTAGAGAGTGAGTAGTAGAGAGTGAGTAGTAGAAAGAGAGTAGTAGAGAGTGAGTAGTAGAGTAGTAGAGAGTGAGTGGTAGAGAGTAGTAGAGAGTAGTAGAGTGAGTAGTAGAGAATAGTAGAGAGTGAGTAGTAGAGCGAGTAGTAGAGAGTAGTAGAGTAGTAGAGAGTGAGTAGCAGAGAGAGTAGTAGAGAGTAGTAGAGAGTGAGTAGTAGAGAGTGAGTAGTAGAAAGTAGTAGAGAGCGAGTAGTAGAGTGTGAGTAGTGGAGAGTAAGTAGTAGAGAGCGAGTAGTAGAGAGTGAGTAGTAGAGAGTGAATAGTAGAGAGTGAGTAGTAGAGAGAGAGTAGTAGAGAGTGAGTAGTAGAGAGTAGTAGAGTGAGTAGTAGAGAGTGAGTAGTAGAGAGTAGTAGAGAGAGAGTAGTAGAGAGTGAGTAGTAGAGAGAGAGTAGTAGAGTAGTAGAGAGCGAGTGCTAGAGAGCAGCAGAGAGTAGTAGAGTGAGTAGTAGAGAGTAGGAGAGAGTGAGTAGTAGAGAGTGAATAGTAGAGAGTAGTAGTAGAGAGTAGTAGAGAGAGAGTAGTAGAGAGTGTAGTGAGTGAGTTAGAGAGTAGTAGCGAGTGAGTAGTAGAGGTGGTAGAGAGTGAGTAGTAGAGTAGTAGAGAGTGAGTGGTAGAGAGTTGTAGAAAGTAGTAGAGTGAGTAGTAGAGAGTGAGTAGTAGAGAGTGATAGAATAGTAAGTAGAGAGTGAGTAGAGAGAGTAGTAGAGCGTGAGTAGTAGAGAGTGAGTAGTAGAGAGAGAGTAGTAGAGAGTAGTAGAGAGTCAGTAGTAGAGTAGTAGAGAGTAGTCAGTCAGTGTCAGTCAATGTCAGTCAATGTCAGTCAGTCAGTGTCAGTCAGTCTGTCAGTGTCAGTCAATCAGAGTCAGTCAGTCAGTGTCAGTCAATCAGTGTCAGTCAATCAGTGTCAGTCAATCAGTGTCAGTCAGTGTCAATCAGTGTCAGTCAGTGTCAGTCAGTCAGTGTCAGTCAGTCAGTGTCAGCTAGAGCAGCTCTGCTGACCTGGTTCTCTGGCTCTAAAGCAGCTCTGCTGACCTGGTTCTCTCTCTCTAAAGCAGCTCTGCTGACCTGGTTTCTCTGGCTCTACAGCAGGTCTGCTGACCTGGTTCTCTGGCTCTAGAACAGCTCTGCTGACCTAGTTATTATGCTACAGAGCAGCTCTGCTGATCTAGTTCTCTGGCTCTACAACAGCTCTGCAGGCCTGGTTCTCTGGCTCTAAAGCAGCTCTGTTGACCCAGTTCTATGGCTCTGAAGCAGTTCTGCTGACATGGTTCTCTCCTTCTAAAGCAGCTCTACTGACCTGGTTTCTCTGGCTCTGCAGCAGCTCTGCTGACCTGGTTCTCTGGCTCTAGAGCAGCTCTGTTGACCTGGTTCCTAGGCTCTAGAGCAGCTCTACTGACCTGGTTCTCTGGCTCTAAAGCAGCTCTGCTGACCTGGTTCTATGGCTCTAAAGCAGCTCTGCTGATTTGGTTCTCTGGCTCTAGAGTAGCTCTGCTGACCTGGTTCTCTGGCTCTAAAGCAGCTCTGCTAACCTGGTTTTCTGGCTCTAAAGCAGCTCTGCTGGCCTGGTTCTCTGGCTCTAAAGCAGCTCTGCTGACCTGGTTCTCTCCCTCTAAAGCAGCTCTGCTGACCTGGTTTCTCTGGCTATACAGCAGCACTGCTGACCTGGTTCTCTGACTCTAGAGCAGCTCTGCTGACCTAGTTCTTAGGCTCTAGAGCAGCTCTGCTGACCTGGTTTTCTGCACTCACGACGCACGCACCCGACTTCGCGAAAATATATTTAAAAATAATATAAGTTTCTTATAAGTACAAATATATTATTTTGATGAATATCTTACATAATCTCTTGCCTTAATATGTATATTAAAGACACATACATATCATTTTGGAACATAAATTTTTTTTGCGGGAGTTGCGCACCCAGCGCGCCCCAGCACGTATATGATGTCACGCGGGACCCGCAAGCGCACAAACATCTTGTACCGTAATGCGCATGTGTCGCGAATGCGCGGGAGCAGGAGTCGCAGACTGGTCGCATACCAATCGCGCATATCACGTGATATTAAATGTATATGATGTAACTGAAAAACACGCAGCCGTCGCACACCATACGCGGATCCTTCATGACTTTTCTAAAATGGCAGCTAGAATGCGCGCACCCACCGTGATGTCTACACTTTGAGTGCGCGACTGCGAAAAAAAATTGATTTTTTTTTAAAGAACATGATATAAATATATTAAAATAAAAAATGAAAACAAGAAAATTAATCAATATTTCAGTTTTAATAAAAAATGTTTTTTTTGCAATTTTCAGAAAAATATATGTTATTTAATTAATAAAATATTTATAAATAAACAGTTAAAAACTGTAGAAAATCAGTACAAAAAAATAGATATAACTACTATCACACTTAAAAGTTAGCATTTAAAAAACCTTTGAAATTCACTGAAAAAAAACATAGGTTTCAGAGACGTTATAGTTAGAAATTAGCATTTAAAAAACCTTAGAAATTCACAGAAAAAACCATAGGTTTCAGGGGTGTTATAGTTAGCTGCCCATTTCACTCGTACAAAACCATAGAAATTCCTCCGTTATAGTTAGTTCTGCTAACTATAACTCACGCGCCCGCAATGCACTGCTCATGATGTCACATATTGCATCATTCATGACATGGTCAGTGACATCACTGATGACATCACTAATGACATCTCAAATGACATCACTGATGACATCATCCACTTGACAATCCGATACACCACATCATACACTATTATAACCTTTCATCACTCACTGTAAAATACAGAGTACCATATTTGAAACCATTGACACACCAATACCAGTTACTACATACCCACTCACTGATTCCTAAGTCTACACACACAACTACCCATTCAACAACAGAATCATCTATACATGCAGTCATTAATTAATAGAACACTATCAAATGCACTTATACACATATATAGACATTGACACATCAGCAGTCATCTTAGTCGGTTATGCAGTCATCCTACTCACTCATGAAAAAAATGTATCGCACTTAAATTTACTCACTTACACAATTATCCAACTACACACCATTTATTCAAACACATAGTAACTCATCGTTAATATGTTAAAAAAGCACCATTACAATTATACACTCATTCATATATTTACTCTCACAATCACTGACTCTTACACAAATTTATTTATATACACCAACTCTCACATACAATGCCTTTTATTTTTTTTACTTTGTTGAGGATGTACAACTAAAACATATATTCGCTCACGAACACACAAATAAATACACTCAGTCACCCAAACAACTGTTTCCACATGCACTCTTAAACCCATACACCTAGTCAATCAACCATTCACACATCTATGCATAGAGTTACACACACCGCATCCAACCACACACAAACTCAGTGTCCCATACAAATACTCACCCAACTAATCAATAACTAATATACACACTCATGTAGTTAGTGACCAACTGAGGCAGCATGTTATACAACAACAGAGACAGTGCTGCACACATTCACATAGTTTCGTTACTAA
Source organism: Triturus cristatus (assembly GCF_964204655.1). Classification (NCBI taxonomy): domain Eukaryota; kingdom Metazoa; phylum Chordata; class Amphibia; order Caudata; family Salamandridae; genus Triturus; species Triturus cristatus. The sequence continues at coordinate 1,148,949,470 of NC_140583.1, read as the reverse complement.
TCCATGTATTAAGTGAGACACTTTTAATTACTCACTTAAAAAGACAGTCAGACAGCTACTAAATCCTCCATCCAGACACTTATATATCCACTCAATCTTCAATACAGATTGGTATATATATAATACATATTTAAATTTCAAACAAAACCACATTCAGTGGATGATGTCATCAGTGATGTCATCAGTGATGTCATTTGAGATGTCATCAGTGATGTCATCAGTGATGTCACTGACCATGTCATGAATGATGCAATATGTGACATCATCAGCAGTGCATTGCGGGCGCGTGAGTTATAGTTAGCAGAACTAACTATAACGGAGGAATTTCTATGGTTTTGTACGAGTGAAATGGGCAGCTAACTATAACACCCCTGAAACCTATGGTTTTTTCTGTGAATATATATATATATATATATATATATATATATATATATATATATAGTTAGCTCAGGTAACTATAACTGCTGAATTACACTGGTTTCGTACTTGTGAAATCTGAGTCTAACATCCCTGTAACCTTTGGTATTTTCAGTTAATGTTTAAGGTTTTTTAATCTTAGTTCCTAGCTGTAACCTGTAACCTTTGAGAGTTAGTGTGATTGTGTGCATGAGTGTCTCAGTGGGTGAGTGAGTGCATGAGTGTCTCAATGGGTGTATAAGTCTCTGAGTCTGTCAGGGGGTGTCTGAGTGGGTGCATGAGTGTCTGAGTGAGTGTCTGAGTGAGTGTCTAAGAGGGTCTGTGAGTGGGTGTGAAAGTGAGTGCCTCCATGTGTGTGTGTTATACGGATACAATGGTTCTGTCGGGGAATTACAATTGCTTTGGGATGTTCACAATATAAATGCATTACATGTAACATGTATCCATGATTTAGGAAAAGCAATGACAACACCCAAGCAATACTTTTGAATCGATATTTTTAAGAAAGAATAATGAATAATTAGGGCTACAAAAATACAATTGACAGAAATGTGAAGAAGAAGTGACATGTAAAGGTGAATACAAACGATACACTTAATACACTTAATATAACAAACACGATTGGGTAGAAGTAATTTTTGGAAGATTGAGTCCATATACTTGATCACATACGCATCCTGTTCATGTATGAATTGGTTTTGGAACTGAGACGTTGTGTGGACTCATGGTGTACGTCGACGTTTCGACCCTATGTTAGGCGCAAAATTTTAAAAAAGCGTCACGGCGGGTCTTCCTCGGGACGAAGGGGTAGAAGTGTAGCCCTGCGCAAAAATCAATCACTGCGCGTGCATTGGGCTTCTAATTAACGAAGGTCGGTATGAATTGACCTCCAGAGTGACACGGGTCATGAAAGTCTGGGAGGGTTGCCAGGTGATTAAATCCTTTAAAGCCAGTCGAGTAATTTTACATGATCTGGTGAAAAAGCATCTCTCCAGCTCTCAGTCCGAAGCAGTGAACCATGTGTGTGTGAGTCTGACTGTGAGTGAGTGCATGGCTGTCTGAGTGGGTCTATGAGTGGGTGCATGATTCTCTGAGTGGACACCTGAGTGGATGCATGAGTATTTGAGTAAGTGTCTCAGTGGGTCTGTGATTAGGAATGAGAGTGTCTCAGTGGGTTTGTGAGTGCCTCCATGAATGTGTGAATGGGTGCATGAGTATCTGAATGAGTGTCTCATTGGATCTGTGAGTGAGTGCATGAGTGTCTGAATGTGTCTGTGAGTGGGTGTATGAGTCTCTGAGTGGGTATGTGAATGGGTGCATGAGTCCCCAAGTGGGTCTGTGAGTGGCTGAATGGGTCTGTGAGTGGATGTGTGAGTGTCTGTTTGGGTCTGTGAGTTGGTAAGTGAGTCTGTGAGTGGGTGTGTGAGTGGCCAGGCTACAACTGAATGGAGGTGGCGGGCCATGTGGCCCTCCTCCCAGGCCAATTCTGGGCCCAGGGACCCCATCCCCTGAGTTTGCCATAACACCATGGAGGAGGGTGGCCACGCAGCCCCGTCCCTGATTGCCTCTTGGCCCCTGGGACCTCATCCCATGGGGCCCAGCCATAAACAAACGGGGCAGGTGGACCTCTGCCCTGGGCTGATTCTGGCCTAAGGGACTCCTCCCCTGGGACCCACACGTTAATTACATTTCTAGTTGGGAGGGGGGCCCATTACAGCCACTGGAACCCCATCCCCTGGGCCTGGCTATGTGTCACTGGATGCCCTGGTTACAGCCCAGTGTGCACGATGGGGACTGTGGAGGGTGTGTCAAGGTGCCCACAGTCCCAGCTTGCTCCCTGCCTTCTGCAGGAACCGGCATTGCTACTGCACAGAGGGAGCTGCTAGAAAGGCAGCTTCCTCTGTGCAGGAGCAATAATTTAATCTCTTTCCCTGCCTGCATGTCTAGGGCAGGAACATAAATGAAACCTCTGCTTCCAGTGATCGGGAGCATTTTGCCAGCTCCAGCCAACTGATAATGGAGTGTTTGCTTTATATTGGTGGCTCCCACCAAGCAAAAGCATACAGCATTGTAGGAGTGGTGACTGTCCCCAAATCCATGCATGGCTCCAGGAGTGGGGTCATGAGGCACCCCTGCTTTCTTGTTCAAGGGCTGCTCCAGTGAGCTGGTGGTCTCCGAGGCCGTATGTGGCCTGGGAGGGTGGGACCTGGCCCGCTCTTATTAAAAAAAATCTTTGGCCCCGGGGAGGTGGTGGTCCCTGGGGACTTGGGAGGTTCAGGGGCTCTCTTTTACGTGTTATTTAGCCCTGGGGAGATTCTGGTCCCTGGGGCTCGGGGGGTGGTGGTGGTGGTCCCAGGGGTCCAGGGGCCAACACTTACTGGGAGAAATGTTGGCAGCCAACTAGAGCACCACAATTCTCTCCACAAGGTCAAGATTTACTCCAAATAACAAAAAGTGTACTCTGTGAACCAAAACCTAGCTTTCTGCATTTTTTTGTGGAATTCTGTTCAGCAGCTCGGGCTGCAGGTGTGTCCAAAGAGTCTATGGGAATTAACCTGGAAAATTCACTTTTTTGACACCACTTGTTCTTGGACCCCGCATGATACATCACCCCAAAACGTTCCTTGCAAAACAAGTTGCACCAGGGAACTTTTTGGGGAAAATTCATGATTTGTCCAAAGGCATCAAAGATATAGGCAAGTCAAAAAATGGTTTTCCTGTGGAAACATGGTCCAAAACATACCTTCCTACTGCCAACTGCCAGTAGGCAAATATATATATACTGTATACCTGAATGTATGGGTGAATGACAGATTGTGTGGATGTCTGTATCAGTTTGTCTGTTGGTGTTTAAGTAGCTGTATGGATGTACAAGTGGGTAAGTGAGTGGTTGTATGGGTGAGTGATTGATTGTCTGAATACCTGTATGGGTGTATGAGTGTTTGTGTGGGTGTGTGATGGTGTGTGTGACTGCCTGTGTGGATGAGGGATCCACCCGCCATCCTAATCAACCCCTATGTATGTGAAAGGCAGTATATGTGATGATTATATGAGAGACTGTATGAGTGAGATAGTGAATGTGAGAGTGGCTGTATGGGAGAGTGTGTCCTTGTGCCAATGGCTGTATAGGTGAGTGAGTATGTGTTAGTATCTGTATGAGTAAGAAAGTAGGTGTGTGTGTATAGCTGTATGGGTGAGTAAGTGGCTGTGTGATTGACTATATCGTTGAGTGAGTAAGCATGTGAGCAGCACCATGGGTGAGTGGCTATATGAGTGAGTGAGTGAGTAAGTGAGTAAGTGAGTGAGTGAGTCAGTGAGTGAGTAGATGTGTGTGTAGAGCTTTGAATTGGTAAGTGGGTGTGTAAGGACTGGTAAGGTTCTGTGAATGGGTTTGTGAATGGTTGTGTGGGAGTACAAGTGGGTATATGAAAGGTTCTATGGGTGAGAGAGGGTGCATTAGTGATTTTGAGGAAGATGTTATTAGTGATGTCATCAGTGATGTAATTTAAGATGTCATCAGTGATGTCATCAGTGATGTCACTGACCATTTCATTAGTGATGTAATATGTATGGTCTTAAGCAGTGCATTGCGGGGGCGCAAGCTATAGTTGGCTCAGATAACTATAACTGCTGAATTTCACTGGTTTTGCACGAGTGAAACTTGAGCTAACTATAACGCCCCTGTAACCTTTGTTTTTTTTCAGTGAAATTCTATTCCTATTTGTAACCTGTGAACTTTAAGAATGGGTTGGTGAGTGACTGAATAGGTCAGTAAGGGGGTGTACAAGTGGCTGTATGGGTCTGTGAGTGGGTGTGTGAGTGGCTGTATGAGTCTGTGACTGAAGGTGTGAGTGCCTGTGTGGATCTGTGAGTGGGTGTGTGAGTGCCTTTTTAGGTCTGTGACTGGGTATGTCAGTTGCACTATGAATCTGGGAGCAGGTGTGTGAATGGCAGTTATGGTCTGTGAGTAGATGTGTGAGTACCTTTATAGGTCTATGATTTGGTCTGTGAGTTGCACTATGGGTCTGTGAGTGGGTGTGTGAGTGACTGTGTAGGTATGTGAGTGGATGTGTGAGTGGTGCCATGGGCATGTTAGTGAGTGTGTGAGTGCCTATGTAGGTCCGTGATTAGCAGTGTAAGTGCATTTGTGTGTGTGACTGGGTTTGTGACTGGTGCTATGAATCTGTGAGTGAGTGTGTGAGTGGCTGTGTGGGTCTGTGAGTGGGTGTTTGAGTACCTGTGTGTGTCTTTTAGTGGTTTTGTGAGTGGCACTATGAAGCTGGGCTTTTGCATACTCAGGGTAATTAAAAGGGAGAACCATGGACTCTGCTTTCACCAGCAACAGGTACCAGGAGGGCTTATTAGCCCCCAAGGTCCCTCAGGTATAAAGTGGACTTCATCCCCAACAAGTAGCATGCCAGAAGGTACGTTTTCAGAGTGGTAGAGAAAGAGGGGTGACCTCCGAAGACCTTTAAGCAATCCTGCTGTGTTGGACTTACTGGAGGTAAAAGGAGGAGGAGTTGGCCGCCGAGGACATCCATGGGGGTCAAATACTCCTCCTGTTACCTCCAGTAAGTTCCACACAGCAGGATTCCTGAGGGGTTGTCAGAGGCCATGTCCCATTTCTCCAATAATATGAAAACACACCTCCTGGCACACTACTAGTAGGGGAATGAGTCCCCTTTGCTATTGAGCGTCCTTGGGGGGCAACTACCCCTCCTGTTACCTCCAATAAGTCCCACACAGTGGGTTTGCTGAGAGGTTTTCGGTGGCCATCCCCTCTTTCTCCACCACTCTGCAAATATGCCACCTGGTGCGCTACTAGTTGGGGGAAGAAGTCCACTTTAGTCCTGAGGCCCTAAAGAGCCAAGGGACATCATCCCCCAATCAGCAGTGCACCAGAAGGCATGTTTGTAGAGTGGTGGAGAAAAGCGGTGTGTCCTTTGAAAGCCTCTTAGCAATCCTGCTGTGTGGGACTTACCTTGAGGTAACAGGAGGGGTTGTTTGTCCCCAAGGACCCTCTGGATGCAAGGGGACTTCATCCCCCAACCAACATGGTGCCAGGAGGTGTGTTTGCAATGAAGTGGAGAAAGGGGACGGGGCCTACGACGAGTTGCTAGCTTTTTAAAACAAATTCTTTTTTTAAGGGAGTGGGGCTGCGTGGTCCCCCTTCCTTTCACCATTTTTGGCCCTGGGGACTCCATGCCCAGGGTGAGGCCTTTTTTTAATTGGTGAGGGGGCCACACGGCCCTGCTCCTGGGCTAATTTGGGCCCCATGGATCCCAACCCGGGCCTGGCCTTTTTTTAGTGCAGGTCCACACCCAGGACACCCATTGATAATTTTTAGGGACCGCAGGGGGAGCCTCAAGGCCCCTGCGGTCCCTGCTGGCTCCCCACCTCCTGCCAGCCATAGGACTTCCCTGCATTATTTTTAATTTACATCTATAGATGTAAATCAAGACTCTCCTGTATATAATTATGTTATAGACCCAGGGATGTGACTGTCCCTAGGTCTTTGAATAGCCAGAGGAGGGAGGCCTTTTATGACCCCTCCTATATTTCCACAATGCCCCGGGACCTGGCCCATCCAGGGGGGCGATTTCCAACAAAGGGGTCGATTCTGATCCGGGTCGGACAGCTCTCCGAGAGCTGTTCGTAGCCTTACCTTGCGACCGACTCGTACCCAGAGCCGGTCCGTCCTGGCGATGAAGTACGATGCGCATAACTGACAAAAATCTGACCGACACGTAGGCTGTGATTCAAGCTTCATTCTCCCTCCGAGCCGTACCTCCGAACGCCGAACCGAGTCACCCAGAAGCAGTATCCATAGCAGTTTCCGGCCGGACAAGTACGATGCACACATCATATGCGCCAGACGGGTCGCCACGTACAGCACGTCACAGCATCCGGAAAAGAAGCATATCAGGTAAGATTCGCGACAGAACTCAATCCACGGCTACGTGATAGACCAGCTAGCAACGGGTACGAGACGGAGCAACAAGCAGCGTGTACGAGACGAACACATCTTGAATCCCATCGCGCAGGTCATACCAGTACTGTACATCTATGACCGAATCAGGACCAGACGCGGACGGCGCAGACAGTAAGTCAGACACCCACCACACAAACAAACAACACGTACCCGCCAAATGTCACACACACCCAGAGGATCCATATCCTGTCCACTAGCAACAGGCCACCATAGGGGTTAAATGGCCAGCACCACTACCACTCCCACTCATAGGGCTTATGTTGCCCATCACTACTGCCACCCCCACCCATAGGGGACCTGCTGCCCATCACTACTGCCACCCCCACCCATAGGGCTTATGTTGCCCATTACTACTGCCACCCCCACTCATAGGGCTTATGTTGCCCATCACTACTGCCACCCCCAACCATAGGGGACCTGTTGCTCATCACTACTGCCACTCCCACTCATAGGGCTTATGTTGCCCATCACTACTGCCACCCCCACCCATAGGGGACCTGTTGCCCATCACTACTGCCACCCCCACCCATAGGGGACCTGTTGCCCAGCACTCCCGCCACCCCCACCCATAGGGCTTATGTTGCCCAGCTCTCCTGTCACCCCACCCATAGGGGACCTGTTGCCCAGCACTCCTGCCACCCCCACACATAGGGGACCTGTTGCCCAGCACTACTGCCACCCCCACCCATAGGGGACCTGTTGCCCAGCACTACTGCCACCCCCCCCATAGGGAACCTGTTGCCCATCACTACTGCCACCCCAACCATAGGGGACCTGTTGCCCAGCACGCCTGCCACCCCCACACACAGGGCTTATGTTGCCCAGCTCTCCTGTCACCCCACCCATAGGGGACCTGTTGCCCAGCACTCCCGCCACCCCCACACATAGGGGACCTGTTGCCCAGCACTACTGCCACCCCCACCCATAGGGGACCTGTTGCCCAGCACTACTGCCACCCCCACCCATAGGGAACCTGTTGCCCATCACTACTGCCACCCCCACCCATAGGGGACCTGTTGCCCATCACTACTGCTGCCCATCACTACTGCCACCCCCACCCATAGGGGACCTGTTGCCCATCACTACTGCCACCCCACCCATAGAGGACCTGTTACCCAGCACTACTGCCACCCCCACTCATAGGGCTTATGTTGCCCATCACTACTGCCACCCCCACTCATATGACTTATGTTGCCCATAACTACTGCCACCCCCACCCATAGGGGACCTGTTGCCCAGCACTCCTGCCACCCCTACCCATAGGGCTTATGTTGCCCATCACTACTGCCACCCCCACCCATAGGGCTTATGTTGCCCATCACTACTGCCACCCCCACCCATAGGGGACCTGTTGCCCATCACTACTGCCACCCCCACCCATAGGGCTTATGTTGCCCATCACTACTGCCACCCCCACTCATAGGGCTTATGTTGCCCATCACTATGCCACCCCCACCCATAGGGGACCTGTTTCCCAGCACTCCTTCCACCCCCACACCTAGGGTTTATGTTGCCCAGCACTCCTGCCACCCCCACCCATATGGCTTATGTTGCCCATCACTACTGCCACCCCCACCCATAGGGGACCTGTTGCCCATCACTACTGCCACCCCCACCCATAGGGGACCTGCTGCCCATCACTACTGCCACCCCCACCCATAGGGTTTATGTTGCCCATCACTACTTCCACCCCCACCCATAGGGGACCTGTTGCCCAGCACTCCTGCCACCCCCACACATAGGGGACCTGTTGCCCAGCACTCCTGCCACCCCCACCCATAGGAGACCTGTTGCCCAGCACCCCTGCCACCCCCACCCATAGGATGGGTGATGCGCCACACATCCATCATACACCAACATTAGGTACGTCAGCAAAATACTTCCCCCCCTAACATCATGACAACAGTGTGTAGTCTATGACAAATGCCCACAACAGTGATTATGACTTCGAACATACAATGTAACTACCATCACATGTGTGACCAACGACTGAGTGTGGCCTACACAAGGTAAGCATCACTATAGCACTGTGTCAATGTAAAAATAACCCCCATCACTGTGTAGAACAAAAGTTAAGTGTGTGGTTCCAAACTACAGCAAATGTTGAGCATTGTGGTGATGGGGTCTAAAAACCCCCTCATCACAGTGACCAAAAGGTAAGTGTCATCATGGTCAAAGCTGCAAATGCCAAACAGCATCTATGATTCCTGGTCCCAACACATGAAACACTTTTGGGACAAAGTAGTGGTTGTGTCCCATTCCCACAGAGATTTGGGGCCTCATGTAGGTAAATTAAAATTACCGATTCTTAAATACCGAACCGTACCGAATCGGTATTTAAGAATGGGTAAGTGATATGTAGGTAATAATTCGGTAATATTTACCGAATCGGTAACATTCGGTATTGAAGAATCGGAATTTACCGAATCGGTAAATACCGAGGTGGTATTTACCGAATCGGTAAATTCCGAGGTGGTATTTACCGAATCGGTAAATACCGAGGTGGTGTTTACCGAATCGGTAAATACCGAATCGGTATTTACCGAATCGGGAAAACAAAATCACATGACTGGATGAAACACCCAATCCTGTGCAACCACACCCCACCCAACCAGGAAGTGGCCACACCCAGGCAGGTGCACACAATTAACAGACTCTGGAGAGGCTTGGAGTGCAGAGGAGAGACAGGGAGCCAGCGCCTGTTTGTGCAGCACAAAATCATCATGTCGACGCAGAGGACAGTGAGAGATGGAGGGGAAAGGAGGAGGAAGATGAAATTCAGCCCCAAGGAACTCCAGGTGCTGGTGGAGGAGGTGGTGAAGCAGCACCAGAAGCTGTTTGGGAGGCAGTCCCTGCAAGTGCCGGAGGCAGAAAAGCGCAATATTTGGCTGAGTATCCAGGCGCAGGTCAATGCTGTGGGAGTGACCCACAGGGACATAGAGGTACTCAAAAAACGCTGGTATGACCTCAGGATTGTAACCAAGAGGAAGATGGGGGAAATCCAGAAGGAGGCCAGCCAGACTGGAGGTGGAACCAACAGGGCACCTGCCCTCACCGAACTGGAGGAGCTGGTGGAGGCCACAATCGAGCAAGAGAGCGTTGTGGGCCTTGGGGATGCCGACAGCTCTGCCAGAGCCGCCACCCAACAAGGTAAGAGAAATGCACAGCAATGTAGCCCCCCCTACCCCAATCCCACATCCCCCATTGTGAAATGAGTATCCCACTCCAGTCCATGTGTTAGTGCAGACAGGCAATGCATTCTGGGAGATGTAGTCAGGGAAACCCCAACCATGAAGTAAATAGCACAGGACAACAAGGCATGGTACACACATTAGCCACAAGCAGGCAGAGGACAATGTGAGAGTGTAACATGATTTTATTGTGATGCTTGCAATGCAGCCCTTCAGGTACACTGAGCTGATGTTGAATTTCTGTCCACAGATGTGACATCGCGCAGGACAGGACATGCTGCAGGAGAGAGGGCACACCGGCCACACAGATCAGCTCTGGCCAGCACAAGTTCAGCCCAGGGAGCAGTGCCACAGGCAGCCGCACCACTAACACAGGCAGCCTCACCTCAACCAGAGCCAGCCTCACCTCAACCAGAGCCAGCCTCACCTCAACCAGAGCCAGCATCACCTCACCCAGAGCCAGCATCACCTCACCCAGAGCCAGCATCGCCACTCATGTTTGAGTTACCGGCCACATCACCGCCTGCATGTGTGAGATCGAGGAGGCGTGCTGCCGCCAGGCTGCGAGCCTTAGACACCTCGTCTGACGACAGCAGGGGCCCGGAGCAAATTACTATGCCCCAGGATGGGAGCCATACCACCGTGCCCTACACCTCACAGGTAGACCAGACGGGTGCCAGACGGCGCCGCAGGTCGCATGTGCAGAGTCCACCAGCAAACATTGACAGCCATGGGGTCTTCTCGGGGCTCGAGGGCCACATGTTAAAACAACAGCGCCTGCAAACAAAGGCAGTCATGTCAGTCCAGAGGCATATACGGGGCATGAAATCAACTTTTGTCAACATGGACAAGAACATCAGCACAATGGCAGTGGGGATGGGTGAAATGGCAGCGGGCATTCGGGACATGTCCCAGTCAATCCAGCAGTTGTGCAGCAAATTAGATGCTGACATAGATCCACGGCGCCGGGAACGGCAGAGGAGGGACACTACCACCAGGGCACTCAACCGTCTGGCAACTGCCACTTCTCTACTCTGCCGGCGCTCTGTGTCGATGCAGGAGGGCCTGACACACTGCTGCAGCGACGTGTCTCGGGGGATGGTGCAGGTCACAAGTGCACTTGAGGTGCTATTAACAACTCAGGCGGCCACAACTGCTGCAGGGGATGCTGCGGAGAGCATCGACTCCAGCAGCAGGAGCAGCATCACACCCCCCGTCCCAGATACACGCAGGAGCAGCAGGCGGCTTGGGGTTGGCAGTACTGAGGATGCTCAATCTGTGCCATCCCACACTGCAGCGCGCGTGCGCAAACATTGATGCAGCCCTGCGTAGCCAATTCCTAATGGGTGACGTAACCCTGGACTTACCCCTTGTAAATATGCAATGTTGCCAGATTGGCTTGATCTTGTTGTAATGGCGTAGTGCCGCATTAAAACTACGTCATGACATACCACAACTGGCTGTGTCCCCTTACTTACTCAGAAATAGTTGCATGTGATCTCTGCCCGTCTCTCTCTCCCATCTATTGCAGTTGGCACTCCAGCTGCGTTGGCCTTTGGCTGGCCTGACTCATCCTCGTTGTCCTCAAAATCTGTTAGTTCCACCTCTGTACCTCTCTTCGTGGCAAGGTTGTGCAGCATTGCACAAGTGGCAATGATCTTGCAGCAGTTGATGGGTGTGTACTGGCGTGCGCCTCCGCTCTTGTGGAGGCAGCGGAACCTGCTTTTCAGTAGTCCAAACGTGCGCTCCACCACATTGCGTGTAGATTTATGTGCCACGTTATATCGTCTCTCACTCTGGGTTGATGGGTGTAGGTAGGGAGTGAGGATGAATGACCGGCAGGCATATGCACTGTCGCCTAGGTGAGTAAAAGGGAACCATCAGTCACATGCCTCTATACACTCTGATTTGCAGGTTTCATGGGGCGTCACTGTTACTTACCTAGCAGGTATCCCTCTCCAAATTCTCCGGCAAGCAGTCGTGTGTAGATCCCACTGTTCTGGAAGATGTAGGAGTCGTGGGTGCTCCCAGGAAACTTCGCTACAATATCAGTGATGATGTTCCCTGCATCACAGATTACCTGCACATTGATGGAGTGGGTGGACTTTCTGTTCCTGTAGATGTGCTCAGTGGCAGCTGGTGGGCAGATTGGGATGTGTGTGCCATCAATACAGCCAATGACATGGGGGAACTGTGCCATGTGATAAAAGTCAGTTTTAGTTTTCTGCAGTTCAGCCTGTGTGTTTGGGAAGCTGATGTAGTGGTGCATTCTCTGCATCATGGCATCCAGGAACTTCCTGAAGAAACGGGACAGGCAACTCTGGGATACACCGCCCACCGCAGCTATCACCCCCTGGTAACTGCCAGATGCCAGTAGATGTAGGCTGCAGAGCACCTGCACATGTGGTGGTATGGCATGCGCCCTTCTTGTTGGCTGGTCCAGGAGTGGGTGCAGGTCCCTGATCAGGTCCATGATGGTTTGTGGGTGTAGCCTGTACCTTTCATGTATCTCTGCGTCAGTCAGTTGGAAGAGTGTGATGCGCTGTCTGTAGATGCGTTCCTCCCGTCTCCATATCCTCAGACCTGCTGCCTGTAGACGTAGGCGCCTTGCAATGACATACAGAGCGGCCATGTTGTCCACGCTGTTGCATTTTGGGATTGCTTATAGGCTCTGTTGATGCTTACCACCTGCTTTCACTCAGTGTTAATTACCGACTCTTAATTACCGAATTTCATGGATTTCTTGATTACCGAATTTACCTACATGTCTTTTTCAGTTTTACCACTTCATATTTACCACTTCATGTTTACCGATTCATATTTACCGATTCGGTAAATATGTATTCGGTAAATATGAATCGGTATTTTAGAAATCGGTAATTATGAATCGGTATTTACCGCTTCATATTTACCGAAAACTGGTTTTGGGCCTCCTACATCTCCCTTGACTAAATACCGGTCGGTAACGGCATTTTTACCGAATTTCGGCCGTTACCGACCGGTATTTGGCTACCTACATGAGGCCCTTGGTGAGGCTAACAGTGCTGTGAAACCCTAACATATTCTCGGCCATGTGCAGACAAGCACCACCCATGGGGGCTGACAATGCATACAGTGTACAATGACACAAAAGCAGAAGTGACCATCACAAAGCATACATACATCTCGAAAATAGACACATAAATCAAAACAACCTGTGTAGACTGTAGGTGTCAGGTCACAAACTCCCATTCCATGCCAGCAGTGGGACCTAACAACCAGGATGAATGTGCAGAATGATGTGATATGACTCACAGGGACAGCAGGGTAAATCACAAAAACAACATCCAGACAATGGCCCACAACAGCAATACCAATGCACTGGTGCAGATGCACAAACACAGACAGGCAACCTCACACTGCACATCTGACACAACATGTGTGTGTGTGTGTGTGTTTCAGTACCCCTAGGAAACTACACAACACATGAGGGGGGCTGAACCACAGTGATACAGATGTGGACATAGTGCCATACAAAAGTAAACCATCAATGCCCCCCCCCCCCCTTAGTGGGAAATATGGCATTGTGAGATGAGAGGGAGCCCAATAGACACATGTGACAAGCTGGAATGAACAGCAACTAACAAAGCAATAGACTGACAAACAACAGCACTACCCCCAGGGACCAGACATTGGGGTGACACAAGCATGCATGATACGTCCACTGTGCAGACAAAGGTAGATGTCGTACAAACTGTGAAACCCAGACATGTGTCCTGTGCCAGAAACGTACATCACACCTACACAAACACAAATCACTCAGCATGGCCAGTAATCCATGGACAAACGGGAGCTAGGGGCCCATCCATGCAAACATTTACATCAGTCCACCCTCAATACCACACACCCTGAACTGCACCAATGTGCATCTGTGAAGCCCACATGGACAGGTGACATTGCACATGCACCCATGACAAACACAGTAATGTTGGGAGGAACTCAGGTGCACAGACTCATCGCACAAGGCTAGTTTGCAACCCTGGTGAATGACAGACATACTGCACAGTATGCGGTACATGGCCATGACGTCAAAGCTCATGTAACCTTCCGAGTACCTGCCACAGTCCCAGGACAATGCAGAAGCCAAGGTGAACCACAAGGCACACATGCTGTCACCTGCAAAAATTGCAGCCCTGAATTGGACAAGTGGGAGCAGTCACACACACATACACATGTCTCAATCACCGAAAGGTACCACCTAGGGACAACTACATGATATTACGAACAAACAAGTGCCTTGGGGAGCCCTGACTGTGTCCCATCTGCGTCTGACCACATCATCACCACTCAGAACTGACAAATCCCAATGATGAAACACCAATTAACAGTAGTGTGTCATGCACCCCCACATCTGGTAGCCCATGGCAAAGTTGTGGGATGAACACAGTACAACTCAGCAAGCATCAACAACAGGAACATATCAAGGGAACACTGCCTGTGTATGAAAAGGGATGTGGACACACACACACATGCTCACACAACACACACCATGGGCCCAGACAATGTCACGGAACAACACACTTACTTGAGGGGACTCAACTCCTGTGGAAGCTCAGCTGTGCCAAACATTGTCCCAGCAGGTCTCAGTCATGTCAGCAGAACACTTGGTCAGTCAGCCATCAGTTACCACACAATGAAGGCTCTGGTCACAACAGCCTGGTACGGGAGTCTCCCTTAAGTCATCTGCACATACTCAATACATATGTCCAGCAAGTTGCACAGAGGACCCAGTTGCTCCTATACCAGTGATGCCCACACTGACATGTCCAGTGGAGATGCGCCCACAGTCAGGGAAATAGACAAATTGAACAAAGGGAAGCACATCATATGTGCATGTGTGCAAGCCACAGGTGTGACCATGCAAATGAAATGTTTACAGAGATGTCCACAAATTGTTAATCATGACACATTTAGCTGCAAAGGATGATATCGATAACGACCAGAATAGGATACATATCTCATGGACCACATGGAGTACCTCACTTCAACACCTCAGTATTCAACATTGGAAATCCAGCATTACAACTGCAAGGTTATGCTAAACATCAACATAATGTACAGCTAAATCAAATTCACAAGGATAAAAAGAAATGCTTTATTCAGCAATTTTAAAATGCAAAGTCCGTTCAAAACAAAGGCAAATGGCCATATCCAAATGACAAAAAGTTAACTTGAGTGACAACTGTCACACGTTGCTTGCCTGCACTGGTAAGGACAGGGAACATCCCCTCGGAGGGGCATACATGGGGGCAGGCCAGGCACCGCAGGGACAGGATCAGGGCGAAGCAGAAGGAGGCAGTGAAGGGGTGGTGGATGCAGGAGAGTCACTGGCAAATGCAGTGGAGCTGACTGAAGTAGTGGGTGCAGTCACAACTGTGGGGCACAAGTCAGATGGGGTGGGTGCCGGCACAACTGCAGTGGGCAGGTCAGATGGAGTGGACTGGGTCCCCACTGCAGTTCTCAAGTCAGACGGGGTGGTTGTGAACTCCACTGCAGTGCCTAACTCAATGTGAGCAGAATGGGGTTCAGGTGAGGTTGGCAGCACAGAGAGGGGGACACGGTCCCCACATCAGTGGCACAAACTGTCTGACCGGGGGTGGAAGAGCAAGTGGTAGGGGGGAGGGCCTCAGAATTTTGGGGATGGTGTATCTGTGGGTGGGGGAACCTGGGGCAGGGTGTGGCGGGGGAAACTTAGATGTGGTGGCCTGGGGGATGGAGGACAGAGACTTCGTCGTGGAGCTGCGGGGCGGGATGGGGTCTTGCTCTTCCGACTCCAGGGGGACTTGCGGGTGGGGGCCTCAGTCTGACTGCACCTGGGGGAGGGTGTCCGGATGTGAGGGGCACTCCACTCTGTGTGTGGGGACTTCCTCTTCCCCTTGAAAGATGGATCTGCTGGGTCAGTGGGGAAGAGGCCAAGGTCACAGAGGAAGAGCTTCTGGGGAGATGGGGTTGCAGGTGAGGCAAGGGAAGGGGGCTGGGAGGGAGAGGTACCGGAGGACTGCGGAGTGGTTGTAGATGACTGTGTGTGTGTCTGCAAACCATCCCCTGTGAGTGTGTTATCAGTCCCATGCGCTTGCTTGTGTGCACATCTAACCCTTGGTTTGGGTGTTTGTGTGCTGCCCGGGTCTGTGGGTTTCTGAGAATGTGCAGGTGTGTGTGTGCTTGGGACAGGTAGGGTGCTAGGAATCGTGGGTGGTGCAGGGGTAGGAGGGGTGCGGGACTTTTGAAGGAGGGACACTGCTGCCGTCAGGGAGGAGGCCACGGACTGATTGGTCCTCTGTAGGGCCGACATGCCCGATGCAATGCCCTCCATGAACGACACCAGTTGTGTCAACAGACTGGTGTGTGCATGGAGGACACTCAGCATTGACGTCTGCCCTACATGGATCTGTCCAAGCAAGTCCACAGACTCCTCACTCAGGGCAGCAGGGGACACAGGGGCAGGGGGTGCGGTGCATGGCACAAAGGAGACATGCTCCCGAACACGGGAGCCTCCAGGGACCTCTGAGATGGGAGCCAATGGGAAGGTGGGGATGGTGGTAGTGGGGGCGGTGGCGGGGACAACCTCACTAGCTGGGGTTTGGTGGCTGCTGACACCCGCCTCCACAAGGGAGTCATCCTCCGAGCTGCTGGGGCCCTCAGATGGGGTTGATGTTGCTGAGGACTCTTCGGTGTGGCTCCACTCGCCCTCCGTGCCACTGGGTCCCCCTCTTTTGAGGAAACTGGAAACTAAATATATTCTTGATTTGGATTCAAAAACACCTAATGGGTTAAATTCCAGTGAGGATTTCTATACGCATTTGTAAAATAATTATCACATTTGCGAAATAGACAAGTACCCATATCATCATGCTGCTGTAACCCCTAGAAATGTTTTTTAGATTTATTTATTTTATGTTATAATAATTTTTGCACATTAGGGTTTTATTTAAGGGCTTTCTAATGTGACACTCTGAATGCACTAGCACTTTAATCTTCGACATGGATTATTGCCCACTTGGGCCTTACCTACATTGATCGTGTGATGTCAACTTATAAAACCAAAACATTGTTTACAGTTCATTTCTTGTTGAAACATTTTTTATTATTTTCCAAATCAACAATTACTATTCATTACACAACGAGGTTCCGGGTCCAAAAGGAGTACCTTCCCTCCTAACCCCAACTCGTTCCCACCCCTCCCCACCCCCGTGTCAGTATGCCCCTGTCCCCTACCTCTCCCCGGATGTGCCCCCCTTTCCAAGGAAATCATGTACGGACGCTCAATCCCTCTCTGTGCAAGCAGATCGTCCCTCTTGTCCAGGCCTCTGGTAGGTGTCCCGGGACCACCCTCGTTCCCATCTCATCTCATTCCCCAGTCCCCCTCTCCTCTTGTCTATCCGCCGTGCTCCCGTCGTCCCCTACCTCAGATATCAACCCCTGGAGTTCCACCACCAACGCTTCCCATGCCCTGGCCGTCTCTAACGCTTTCTCATCATCTCTTCTAAAAGCCAACTGCACCCGGAGCGTACCCTCCACCCCTGCCCATCTCACTAACGCTGTCCTCCACCGCAAAAAGCTAGGCCCCCCCCCCCGAGATTTCCAGTGCATGGTCAATTCTCTCTTGGCCAATATCAACCCCAGGTCGTAGAACTTGCTAGTGACCTTCGTACGCCGGGTGTGTGGAAACCATAGTAACAAGCAAGCCCCCATCTCTGGGGTAATAGAGCGGTCTGTCACCTGATTCAGGCAGTCCACTACCTCAGCCCAATAGTCTCCCAGCTTCGAGCAGGCCCAAAACATGTGGTGAAAATCTGCCCCCTCTCCCCCACACCGCGGACATGGAGAGTGTGCCCCTCCGAAATATTGCAAGACCTTGGCCGGCGTTAGATACGCCCTATGCAGCGTGAAAAACTGAACCAACTGGAACCGTGCGTTCCGCGTTCCCTTCCAGGCCCTCCGCACTAGCGTGGACCATGTGGTCTCAGGGATCGCCTTCCCGAGGTCCGCTTCCCACTTTTCCCTCAGAGCGGCCAGAGGCTGCAAGCCCTGCGTCGACAATCGTCGATATAGGCAAGTAATGGCCTTGGTCGTCCCCGCCGCCATCATGACATATTGGCAACCCGCTGCAGTTGGCGGTTCCGACAGCCCCATTTTCCAGTGCTTTTGGAGGCTCGCCACCAAGGCCGCATGAAGCAAAAAGTCCCCCTGCGGGAGCTCATAAGCCTCCTGCAGGTCCTGGAAGGACAATAACACTCCGTCCCGGAATGGGTCTCCTACCATCTGTACCCCCAGCTCCTCCCAAGTCGCTAGCCTGGACCAATCACCCCCATGCGGGAGCGCTGTTCACATCCCTAGGGGGATTTCCGGGGCGTACGGGCGGACTATGGCTGCCCGCCTCTGACACCTATTCCAACACTGCCGGAGGGTACGCTCCTCCTGGGTTAGCTGAGTTAAGTCCAGCCGCTGCTGGAGAACCGTAAAGGCCAGCACATGCCGTGGGATCAACCTGTCCTGCGGGCCCTCCGGGCCCCTATACTCTCGGGCCACCGCCTGCGTGAGCCACTGAAGCTGTGCCGCCAAATAGTACCATTCAAAATCAGGGGCTGCCAGGCCCCCCTCCGCTCGGGGCCGCCGCAACGTGGCCAGCGCCACCCGTCACCTCCCCGACCCCCAAATGAAGCCTGTCGAAAGTGCCCGTAGTCGCGCGAAATACGACGCCGGGATCCATACAGGAAGTGTGCGGAAAAAATAGAGAAGGCATGGCAGCACCACCATTTTTGGCAGCACCACCATTTTCAGCAACGCCACCCTCCCGGCACACGAGAGCAGGAGTGTACTCCAAAACCCCATACTACCCCGCAGACCACGAAGTGCCCTGCCAACATTCCCCTCCAACAAATCTGCCTGGGTATGGTAAATGTGAACCCCCAGGTAGCGCAAACAGCTGCCTTCCCACCGGATTCGTCCCCCCGTCTGCGGTGTCCTGCCGCCCTGTGACAGCGGGAACAAACACGTCTTACCCCAATTGACCTTCAGTCCAGACATACGACCGAACTCCTTCAACAGGGCGACCGCTCCACTTAACGCATCAGTTGCGTCCCTCAAAAACATCAGCAGGTCGTCTGCATACAGGGAGATATAGTGAGCGTCCCCCTCAGAGCGACTCCGGAATAAGCACATCCCCGTCGGGCGTGTGCCGCCAGAGGTTCAACCGCCAGCGCAAACAACAAGGGGGATAGGGAACAGCCCTGCCTCGTTCCCCTCCGCACTCGGTAGGAGGCCGAGACAGTAGCCCCCGTCTTCACCCGGGCCGTGGCACCGCTATATAGCAAGGTGGTCCAACGTACAAAGTCCTCCCCCAAGCCGAACTCCCGCAGCACTCGATACAGATATGGCCATTCCACACTATCAAAGGCCTTTTCTAAGTCGACCGATAGTGTGCAGGCCTCCGGGTATTCATCTCGGTCCAGTTCCATCACCCGCAGCAGCCGCCGAATAGAGGTGGCCGTGCTGCGCCGAGAAATGAAGCCCGCCTGATCTGGGTGAATTAGGGCGGTCATGTTTACAGTTCATTTCGGTGCAATTTAATATCTGATGCAGAGTTGGTTAATGCAGCCACATCGAAGCAAGATGTTAAAGGTTAATATTTTTTATTCTTTTGAGGCTTATGCATTTTATTGACTATTACACATGTATTTATAAATATTTATTTATATGTGTCATATCCCCTTTTTAAACGCATTTTTTCGTTCTTATTAAGGGCAGGTTTTCTCTGGTATTAGTTCCGGGTTCAACAAAGAATTTATGTAATACAGATATTTATATATTTATATTTTTAATTACATTGCATCTATTTGCATACTGACTGAAATTTAAGACCTGCTTTGTTTACAATATGTCGTCACACCACACAAACAAGGTATTTTTTTCCATGTCTATGACTAAGTGCAGTTTGAATTAGGCATTGTCACTTTAAATGTGGTGAGTGTACCCAGTAGCGTGTCATGTGATCAAGGTCCCGTGAGGATCGAAACGCGTAATGGCGGTGGTGCTGGGTGTCAGGAGCCACGTCGGAAGACACTGACGAGGCGCCACAGGAGGTTCCCGTTCCGACCGGTCTCAGAACTACAATTCCCAGGAGCCCCGGCCGAGGCGCGTCGATGACGTCAGCGCGACGCGCAAGGAAGGTATTTCCGGGGCTGAACGCTCCATGCCGGTGCCGGTTACTCCAGACGCTGAGGAGTACTAGCTGCCAACGGTCCGGTAAGGGTGCAGTAGCACCAAATCTTGAGGTCTCTCGTATTCTATTGTGGCAGTGCTTCGCAGTGGAAGCGGCAAAGTCTTGGTGGCGCTTATGCTCCCGTTGGCGGAATCCTTGTCCGGATTCTTGCGGGAGGTTGGCGTGTGTGATTACTCTTGGGAAGCCCCGGCTGGGGGATTCCTTCCCCGGAGCAGATAGTGGACCGCGCAGTGGCTCCAGCCCCGCTGGTCACTTACCACGTACCTGTGATTTACTGGAGTGTGTGACATTATTCATTGCCAGTGTGAATAGCGCCCGGAGAGGCGTATTGTGTGACATTATTCATTGCCAGTGTGAATAGCGCCCGGAGAGGCGTATTGTGTGACATTATCCATTGCCAGTGTGAATAGCGCCCGGAGAGGCGTATTGTGGGACATTATCCATTGCCAGTGTGAATAGCGCCCGGAGAGGCGTATTGTGTGACATTATCGTTTATCAGTGTGTATAACGCCCGGAGTGGCGTATTGTGTGACATTATCATTTACCAGTGGGAACAGTGCCAGGAGTGGCGTATGGGGTGATCTAACAGTATCCTGTGAATGTTCCTCTACTGAAAACTGGTTCTTCCAACTGCTGACGAAACAAGCAGACGCCTTTTTTTTTTCTTTGCAGGTAAAATCATAGGTCATGGGTGCCTTCACAGTATAAGGGTAGACAAGATCGTACATGCCTGATGTTATGTGTATTCGTTATACCTAAGTGTTTGTACTTTTGGTTTACAGGTCTCCCTCCCCGCTGTCCCCATCCTTTCCTTCCCCCGCTTGACCACTCCATGGAGTCTGTGACTACAAACCAGACCGTGGTGGTGTCGAGAGGTGGACCATAAAAGCAACGTACGATTCCGAGGATTCCAGGCTGCGACAGAGTAACCGGCCCACGGATACGTATCCTCCCGATCGCACATTGAGTATGGCCACTATAGACAATGTCATGGCCGCGCTAGCCCTAATGCAGACAGAACTCTCGGCCGCTAGAGCAGAAACCGCTGCACTACATGTAGTAGTAGATAGAATGCAGCGGAACCCCTTTAATGCTGGCATTTCTCAAGTAACCCATCCCACTCCTGTAGTAGTGGAGATGCCAACTCCCATTTCCCTGGCCCCACCGGAGAGATATTACGGGGACAGTAGTAAGGTCCAAGTATTCTTAACCCAAGTGATGTTACACTTCACATGCAAGGCCAAAGCCTTCGCTACCAACCATGCCCGGGTGGCATTCCTTCTCTCATACTTGGCAGGGGATGCAGCCCAATGGCCCGTACCTTTAGTGAAGAGCGATGACCCTCTGCTTTACGATTGGGACTCTTTTCTCAGTGCCTTCGAGAAAACCTTTAATCGCAGGGCCGCCACGAATTCAGCAGACAGAGACCTCTTGGAGTTGCGACAGGGAAACCGAGATCTCATCTCATACCTCAATGACTTTCGAAGGTTGATTGCAGAGACCGACTGGCCGGAATCCAAACGCGCGGCACTGTTCCAGCAGGGACTTAGGGACGAAATGAAAGATGTTTTGGCCCAGATAGACCCCCAACCTACTTCGTGTGAAGACTTAATAAATCTTACGTTACGGTTGGATCATCGCCTGAGCGACCGGATAGGGGATCGCAAGAAGAAGGAGCGCGTGCCCCCTCGATATGATCCACCCTATCATGGAGAAACCCACTCCCTCAATAAACCTGAACCCATGGATATCGGATCGGTGCGGGCCTCACTCACCACTGAGGAGAGAGAACACCGTAGAAAGACAGGCCTTTGTATCTATTGTGGAAAGAAGGGTCATTTTATTCGGGAGTGCTCATTGAGAACAAAATTTGCACGTCCAGACACCCGAAGGTCAGTTCCAGTCAGCTCCTTATCGACGGCGGGAAACGATCAAGCTTGAGGATGAACGAAGGGACTTCGTCAAGCAAAACGTACATCCCTTCATTAGACCGGTACCATCTTAGCGGGAAAGAACACTATTTCCTGACGTTAGAGCTTCATATCCAAGGCAGGTGGAGGCAGGTGCAAGCTATGCTGGACTCGGGAGCAACAGGGTGCTTCATCGATCATGAGCACGCGGTGGAAATAGGCCTTGCACTACTCGAGAAGAATCTACCTGAAGCGGTGTACGCAGTGGATGGGAGACGTTTGGAGGCGGGTCCCATTAGGTTCTGCACCAAAGAAGTGGAAGTTCTCCATGGGAAAGACCACCTAGAAAGACTGGTCTTCAATGTTATCTCCGCGCCGCAGTATGGACTTATCCTAGGCCTACCTTGGCTGAAGAAACACAACCCTTTGGTGGATTGGGAAAAACAAACTCTGACCTTCACATCCGACTACTGCCAACGGCATTGCAAGTCCATCCTCGTTCTCCCGGAAACCATGGAGACGGAAAAACACCACATCGCTACAGCGGCGGAACATCCAGTGACACTACCCGACGAATATAAGGATTACGAGGATGTGTTTAATGAAACCTTGGCCGAAACCCTACCTCCCCACAGACCGTATGACTGCCAAATAGACCTATTGCCTGGGGCTGTGGTCCCGACAGGAAGAGTGTACGCCCTGACTGAACCCGAGAACCTCCATCTCCGAGAATACCTGGATAAATATTTAGCCTTAGGGTTCATTCGGGTATCCAAATCCCCGGCAGCGTCCCCGTTGTTTTTCATACCCAAGGCCAACGGCGAGTTACGCGCCTGTGTGGATTTTCGCGCCCTTAATGCCATCACCGTGAAGAATCGGTACCCGCTGCCGCTCATCCCTGTCCTTTTGGAACAAGTCCAAAAGGCCGTGATTTATACCCGTTTAGACCTAAAAGGGGCGTATCATCTGGTACGAATGCGACAGGGAGATGAGTGGAAGACGGCGTTTAAGACCCGGTACGGGTTGTATGAGTACCGTGTCATGCCTTTTGGACTCTGCAACGCTCCTGCCGCCTTCCAATATTTCCTGAATGATGTTCTGCGGGAATTCCTTGATCGTTTTGTGGTGGTATATATAGATGACATCTTGATCTATTCTTCATCTATAGAACTACATCGAGCTCATGTAAGAACCATACTGCAGGCTCTACGCGATCACCTACTGTTCTGCAAGATCAGCAAATGCGAGTTCAGTGTCACCACCGTGGAGTTCCTTGGAGTAATGCTAACCCCTTCCGGGCAGGAAATGTCCACCAGGAAAATCCAAGCAGTGAAAGATTGGCCAATTCCAAAGACGGTTCGGGACATACAATGCTTCCTGGGCTTTGCCAATTTTTATCGTCGGTTTATCAATCAATTTTCCAAATTGGCCGCCCCCCTTTCGCGCCTATTACAGAAGAAGGTGGTATTTCAATGGAACGAGGAAGCCCAGAAGGGATTTGAAGCCTTAAAAGAGGCCTTTACCTCCGCCCCGGTGCTGCGACACGCCGACCCCGACCTACCCTACATCGTAGAAGCGGATGCTTCAGAGTATGCGGTAGGAGCAGTCCTTTCACAGCGACACCTAGAGACGGGGCAAATGCACCCGGTGGCCTTTATGTCACGAAAGTTGAACCCTGCAGAGCGTAATTATACGATAGCTGAGAAGGAATTGTTAGCCATCAAGAATGCGTTCCAGGAATGGAGACAGTACCTGATGGGCTCCAAAAACGTGGTTACCGTTTTTACGGATCATCGCAATCTGCAATTCATGGCAGCAGCCAGACACCTGTCTCCCCGTCAGCTTCGTTGGATGCTCTTCTTTGCGGAGTATAACTTTATCGTAACGTTCCGCCCTGGAAGTGAAAACAAAAAGGCAGACGCGCTCAGTCGCCAATCCTCTCCCGACAATCCAGAAACTCCAGCAAAGAACGCCATCGTTAATCCCAAGAACGTGATCAACGCCACAGTCACGGAACAATTCCTTAAGAGCATCGCACTCAACATTTCCCAAGCCAAATGGAAGGAATGGTTGGGTAATAACAAGGAGTGGTCATTAAAAGGGGGGGTCCCCGTACGAGGAAACCAAATACTGGTACCTATTCTTCGCTTAAGAAAGCAAGTATTCAACTGGTGTCATTCCTTACCCAGTGCAGGACATAATGGCATCGAAAAAACCAGAGAGCGAATCCTGCGACAATTCTGGTGGCCCACAGTCAGGAGGGACGTAAGAACGTGGGTGGGTGAATGTACGGTGTGTTGTCAAATGAAGACCACCCATGCTCGACCGGTGGGTCTCCTACACCCTCTTCCTACGCCAATCATCCCCTGGAAACAAATATCCCTGGACTTTGTGGTCGGGATGCCTCCAGACAAAGGGCACACAGTAATCCTGGTTGTGGTGGACTATTTGACCAAGTTAGCTCACTTCATAGCCTGCAAAAAGATACCGACAGCCGGAGAATTGGCATCCCTGTTGCTGCATAATGTGGTCCGTCTGCACGGATTGCCTCACGTGGTAATCTCGGATAGGGGGGCCCAATTCACTGCACACTTTTGGAAATCATGGTGTTCGGCCCTTAAGATCACATCCAACCTTTCCACTAGCTTCCATCCCCAAACCGATGGCCAGACAGAACGGGTCAATCAGACCCTCAAACAATACCTCAGATGTTACGGGGAGGTAGCCACCGAATCCTGGGTCGAACAGCTATGGCTAGCGGAAGTTGCGTATAATAGCGCCATGCATAGATCCATAAAACACACGCCTTTTTACTGCACTTATGGTTTTCATCCGTACTTTTCTCCCTTCCAGCATCCTGTGGGCCCAAAAAAGGTGCCCGAGGTACGGGAAAGGATAACTCACATCCAAACAACATTACAAAAGGTACGCAAAGAATTGCTAAAAGCCAAAAGACAGTACAAAACACAGGCAGATAAGCATAGAAGGGAAGGTCCCTCATACAAAATAGGCGATTATGTATGGCTATCTACCAAGAACATCAGGTTTAAAAGATACAGTATCTTTAATCCACGCTACATTGGCCCATATAGAGTAACGAAGCTAATCAATCCTGTGGTAGTGAAGCTAAATCTGCCCTCTTCCCTACGTATACATCCGGCTTTTCACATTTCCCTACTTAAACCAGCGAAATCAGGGGCGCATAAAGTCCCAGCCCTCGTTCTGGTGGATGGGGAGGTTGAGCATGAAGTACGAGGCATACTAGATTCAAAAAGATCCACCGCACCCGGTTGTGGTATCTGGTCGCGTGGAAAGGCTATGGTGAAGAAGAAAATTCATGGGAACCTGCTAGGGCCGTCCACGCTCCTAGATATGTGCGGATGTTTCACAATTGTTTCCCTCACAAACCTTGCCTCTGTCAGTGTTCTTCAGGAGAGGGATGTACTGTCAGGAGCCACGTCGGAAGACACTGACGAGGCGCCACAGGAATAAATAAATTCCTGTGATAAATAAATGTGATAATTATTTTACAAATGCGTATAGAAATCCTCACTGGAATTTAACCCATTAGGTGTTTTTGAATCCAAATCAAGAATATATTTAGTTTCCAGTTTCCTCAAAAGAGGGGGACCCAGTGGCACGGAGGGCGAGTGGAGCCACACCGAGGAGTCCTCAGCAACATCAACCCCATCTGAGGGCCCCAGCAGCTCGGAGGATGACTCCCTTGTGGAGGCGGGTGTCAGCAGCCACCAAACCCCAGCTAGTGAGGCTGTCCCAAGTCGCTAGCCTGGACCAATCACCCCCATGCGGGAGCGCTGTGCACATCCCTAGGGGGATTTCCGGGGCGTACGGGCGGACTAAGGCTGCCCGCCTCTGACACCTATTCCAACACTGCCGGAGGGTACGCTCCTCCTGGGTTAGCTGAGTTAAGTCCAGCCGCTGCTGGAGAACCGTAAAGTCCAGCACATGCCGTGGGATCAACCTGTCCTGCGGGCCCTCCGGGCCCCTATACTCTCGGGCCACCGCCTGCTTGAGCCACTGAAGCTGTGCCGCCAAATAGTACCATTCAAAATCAGGGGCTGCCAGGCCCCCCTCCGCTCGGGGCCGCCGCAACGTGGCCAGCGCCACCCGTCGCCTCCCCGACCCCCAAATGAAGCCTGTCGAAAGTGCCCGTAGTCGCGCGAAATACGACGCCGGGATCCATACAGGAAGTGTGCGGAAAAAATAGAGAAGGCATGGCAGCACCACCATTTTTGGCAGCACCACCATTTTCAGCAACGCCACCCTCCCGGCACACGAGAGCGGGAGTGTACTCCAAAACCCCATACTACCCCGCAGACCACGAAGTGCCCTGCCAACATTCCCCTCCAACAAATCTGCCTGGGTATGGTAAATGTGAACCCCCAGGTAGCGCAAACAGCTGCCTTCCCACCGGATTCATCCCCCCGTCTGCGGTGTCCTGCCGCCCTGTGACAGCGGGAACAAACACGTCTTACCCCAATTGACCTTCAGTCCAGACATACGACCGAACTCCTTCAACAGGGCGACCGCTCCACTTAACGCATCAGTTGCGTCCCTCAAAAACATCAGCAGGTCGTCTGCATACAGGGAGATATAGTGAGCGTCCTCCTCAGAGCGACTCCGGAATAAGCACATCCCCGTCGGGCGTGTGCCGCCAGAGGTTCAACCGCCAGCGCAAACAACAAGGGGGATAGGGAACAGCCCTGCCTCGTTCCCCTCCGCACTCGGTAGGAGGCCGAGACAGTAGCCCCCGTCTTCACCCGGGCCGTGGCACCGCTATATAGCAAGGTGGTCCAACGTACAAAGTCCTCCCCCAAGCCGAACTCCCGCAGCACTCGATACAGATATGGCCATTCCACACTATCAAAGGCCTTTTCTAAGTCGACCGATAGTGTGCAGGCCTCCGGGTATTCATCTCGGTCCAGTTCCATCACCCGCAGCAGCCGCCGAATAGAGGTGGCCGTGCTGCGCCGAGAAATGAAGCCCGCCTGATCTGGGTGAATTAGGGCGGTCATGTTTACAGTTCATTTCGGTGCAATTTAATATCTGATGCAGAGTTGGTTAATGCAGCCACATCGAAGCAAGATGTTAAAGGTTAATATTTTTTATTCTTTTGAGGCTTATGCATTTTATTGACTATTACACATGTATTTATAAATATTTATTTATATGTGTCATATCCCCTTTTTAAACGCATTTTTTCGTTCTTATTAAGGGCAGGTTTTCTCTGGTATTAGTTCCGGGTTCAACAAAGAATTTATGTAATACAGATATTTATATATTTATATTTTTAATTACATTGCATCTATTTGCATACTGACTGAAATTTAAGACCTGCTTTGTTTACAATATGTCGTCACACCACACAAACAAGGTATTTTTTTCCATGTCTATGACTAAGTGCAGTTTGAATTAGGCATTGTCACTTTAAATGTGGTGAGTGTACCCAGTAGCGTGTCATGTGATCAAGGTCCCGTGAGGATCGAAACGCGTAATGGCGGTGGTGCTGGGTGTCAGGAGCCACGTCGGAAGACACTGACGAGGCGCCACAGGAGGTTCCCGTTCCGACCGGTCTCAGAACTACAATTCCCAGGAGCCCCGGCCGAGGCGCGTCGATGACGTCAGCGCGACGCGCAAGGAAGGTATTTCCGGGGCTGAACGCTCCATGCCGGTGCCGGTTACTCCAGACGCTGAGGAGCACTAGCTGCCAACGGTCCGGTAAGGGTGCAGTAGCACCAAATCTTGAGGTCTCTCGTATTCTATTGTGGCAGTGCTTCGCAGTGGAAGCGGCAAAGTCTTGGTGACGCTTATGCTCCCGTTGGCGGAATCCTTGTCCGGATTCTTGCGGGAGGTTGGCGTGTGTGATTACTCTTGGGAAGCCCCGGCTGGGGGATTCCTTCCCCGGAGCAGATAGTGGACCGCGCAGTGGCTCCAGCCCCGCGGGTCACTTACCACGTACCTGTGATTTACTGGAGTGTGTGACATTATTCATTGCCAGTGTGAATAGCGCCCGGAGAGGCGTATTGTGTGACATTATTCATTGCCAGTGTGAATAGCGCCCGGAGAGGCGTATTGTGTGACATTATCCATTGCCAGTGTGAATAGCGCCCGGAGAGGCGTATTGTGGGACATTATCCATTGCCAGTGTGAATAGCGCCCGGAGAGGCGTATTGTGTGACATTATCGTTTATCAGTGTGTATAACGCCCGGAGTGGCGTATTGTGTGACATTATCATTTACCAGTGGGAACAGTGCCCGGAGTGGCGTATGGGGTGATCTAACAGTATCCTGTGAATGTTCCTCTACTGAAAACTGGTTCTTCCAACTGCTGACGAAACAAGCAGACGCCTTTTTTTTTTCTTTGCAGGTAAAATCATAGGTCATGGGTGCCTTCACAGTATAAGGGTAGACAAGATCGTACATGCCTGATGTTATGTGTATTCGTTATACCTAAGTGTTTGTACTTTTGGTTTACAGGTCTCCCTCCCCGCTGTCCCCATCCTTTCCTTCCCCCGCTTGACCACTCCATGGAGTCTGTGACTACAAACCAGACCGTGGTGGTGTCGAGAGGTGGACCATAAAAGCAACGTACGATTCCGAGGATTCCAGGCTGCGACA
Source organism: Triturus cristatus (assembly GCF_964204655.1). NCBI lineage: Eukaryota > Metazoa > Chordata > Amphibia > Caudata > Salamandridae > Triturus > Triturus cristatus. The sequence continues at coordinate 1,148,921,060 of NC_140583.1, read as the reverse complement.
GAGTAACCGGCCCACGGATACGTATCCTCCCGATCGCACATTGAGTATGGCCACTATAGACAACGTCATGGCCGCGCTAGCCCTAATGCAGACAGAACTCTCGGCCGCTAGAGCAGAAACCGCTGCACTACATGTAGTAGTAGATAGAATGCAGCGGAACCCCTTTAATGCTGGCATTTCTCAAGTAACCCATCCCACTCCTGTAGTAGTGGAGATGCCAACTCCCATTTCCCTGGCCCCACCGGAGAGATATTACGGGGACAGTAGTAAGGTCCAAGTATTCTTAACCCAAGTGATGTTACACTTCACATGCAAGGCCAAAGCCTTCGCTACCAACCATGCCCGGGTGGCATTCCTTCTCTCATACTTGGCAGGGGATGCAGCCCAATGGCCCGTACCTTTAGTGAAGAGCGATGACCCTCTGCTTTACGATTGGGACTCTTTTCTCAGTGCCTTCGAGAAAACCTTTAATCGCAGGGCCGCCACGAATTCAGCAGACAGAGACCTCTTGGAGTTGCGACAGGGAAACCGAGATCTCATCTCATACCTCAATGACTTTCGAAGGTTGATTGCAGAGACCGACTGGCCGGAATCCAAACGCGCGGCACTGTTCCAGCAGGGACTTAGGGACGAAATGAAAGATGTTTTGGCCCAGATAGACCCCCAACCTACTTCGTGTGAAGACTTAATAAATCTTACGTTACGGTTGGATCATCGCCTGAGCGACCGGAAAGGGGATCGCAAGAAGAAGGAGCGCGTGCCCCCTCGATATGATCCACCCTATCGTGGAGAAACCCACTCCCTCAATAAACCTGAACCCATGGATATCGGATCGGTGCGGGCCTCGCTCACCACTGAGGAGAGAGAACACCGTAGAAAGACAGGCCTTTGTATCTATTGTGGAAAGAAGGGTCATTTTATTCGGGAGTGCTCATTGAGAACAAAATTTGCACGTCCAGACACCCGAAGGTCAGTTCCAGTCAGCTCCTTATCGACGGCGGGAAACGATCAAGCTTGAGGATGAACGAAGGGACTTCGTCAAGCAAAACGTACATCCCTTCATTAGACCGGTACCATCTTAGCGGGAAAGAACACTATTTCCTGACGTTAGAGCTTCATATCCAAGGCAGGTGGAGGCAGGTGCAAGCTATGCTGGACTCGGGAGCAACAGGGTGCTTCATCGATCATGAGCACGCGGTGGAAATAGGCCTTGCACTACTCGAGAAGAATCTACCTGAAGCGGTGTACGCAGTGGATGGGAGACGTTTGGAGGCGGGTCCCATTAGGTTCTGCACCAAAGAAGTGGAAGTTCTCCATGGGAAAGACCACCTAGAAAGACTGGTCTTCAATGTTATCTCCGCGCCGCAGTATGGACTTATCCTAGGCCTACCTTGGCTGAAGAAACACAACCCTTTGGTGGATTGGGAAAAACAAACTCTGACCTTCACATCCGACTACTGCCAACGGCATTGCAAGTCCATCCTCGTTCTCCCGGAAACCATGGAGACGGAAAAACACCACATCGCTACAGCGGCGGAACATCCAGTGACACTACCCGACGAATATAAGGATTACGAGGATGTGTTTAATGAAACCTTGGCCGAAACCCTACCTCCCCACAGACCGTATGACTGCCAAATAGACCTATTGCCTGGGGCTGTGGTCCCGACAGGAAGAGTGTACGCCCTGACTGAACCCGAGAACCTCCATCTCCGAGAATACCTGGATAAATATTTAGCCTTAGGGTTCATTCGGGTATCCAAATCCCCGGCAGCGTCCCCGTTGTTTTTCATACCCAAGGCCAACGGCGAGTTACGCGCCTGTGTGGATTTTCGCGCCCTTAATGCCATCACCGTGAAGAATCGGTACCCGCTGCCGCTCATCCCTGTCCTTTTGGAACAAGTCCAAAAGGCCGTGATTTATACCCGTTTAGACCTAAAAGGGGCGTATCATCTGGTACGAATGCGACAGGGAGATGAGTGGAAGACGGCGTTTAAGACCCGGTACGGGTTGTATGAGTACCGTGTCATGCCTTTTGGACTCTGCAACGCTCCTGCCGCCTTCCAATATTTCCTGAATGATGTTCTGCGGGAATTCCTTGATCGTTTTGTGGTGGTATATATAGATGACATCTTGATCTATTCTTCATCTATAGAACTACATCGAGCTCATGTAAGAACCATACTGCAGGCTCTACGCGATCACCTACTGTTCTGCAAGATCAGCAAATGCGAGTTCAGTGTCACCACCGTGGAGTTCCTTGGAGTAATGCTAACCCCTTCCGGGCAGGAAATGTCCACCAGGAAAATCCAAGCAGTGAAAGATTGGCCAATTCCAAAGACGGTTCGGGACATACAATGCTTCCTGGGCTTTGCCAATTTTTATCGTCGGTTTATCAATCAATTTTCCAAATTGGCCGCCCCCCTTTCGCGCCTATTACAGAAGAAGGTGGTATTTCAATGGAACGAGGAAGCCCAGAAGGGATTTGAAGCCTTAAAAGAGGCCTTTACCTCCGCCCCGGTGCTTCGACACGCCGACCCCGACCTACCCTACATCGTAGAAGCGGATGCTTCAGAGTATGCGGTAGGAGCAGTCCTTTCACAGCGACACCTAGAGACGGGGCAAATGCACCCGGTGGCCTTTATGTCACGAAAGTTGAACCCTGCAGAGCGTAATTATACGATAGCTGAGAAGGAATTGTTAGCCATCAAGAATGCGTTCCAGGAATGGAGACAGTACCTGATGGGCTCCAAAAACGTGGTTACCGTTTTTACGGATCATCGCAATCTGCAATTCATGGCAGCAGCCAGACACCTGTCTCCCCGTCAGCTTCGTTGGATGCTCTTCTTTGCGGAGTATAACTTTATCGTAACGTTCCGCCCTGGAAGTGAAAACAAAAAGGCAGACGCGCTCAGTCGCCAATCCTCTCCCGACAATCCAGAAACTCCAGCAAAGAACGCCATCGTTAATCCCAAGAACGTGATCAACGCCACAGTCACGGAACAATTCCTTAAGAGCATCGCACTCAACATTTCCCAAGCCAAATGGAAGGAATGGTTGGGTAATAACAAGGAGTGGTCATTAAAAGGGGGGGTCCCCGTACGAGGAAACCAAATACTGGTACCTATTCTTCGCTTAAGAAAGCAAGTATTCAACTGGTGTCATTCCTTACCCAGTGCAGGACATAATGGCATCGAAAAAACCAGAGAGCGAATCCTGCGACAATTCTGGTGGCCCACAGTCAGGAGGGACGTAAGAACGTGGGTGGGTGAATGTACGGTGTGTTGTCAAATGAAGACCACCCATGCTCGACCGGTGGGTCTCCTACACCCTCTTCCTACGCCAATCATCCCCTGGAAACAAATATCCCTGGACTTTGTGGTCGGGATGCCTCCAGACAAAGGGCACACAGTAATCCTGGTTGTGGTGGACTATTTGACCAAGTTAGCTCACTTCATAGCCTGCAAAAAGATACCGACAGCCGGAGAATTGGCATCCCTGTTGCTGCATAATGTGGTCCGTCTGCACGGATTGCCTCACGTGGTAATCTCGGATAGGGGGGCCCAATTCACTGCACACTTTTGGAAATCATGGTGTTCGGCCCTTAAGATCACATCCAACCTTTCCACTAGCTTCCATCCCCAAACCGATGGCCAGACAGAACGGGTCAATCAGACCCTCAAACAATACCTCAGATGTTACGGGGAGGTAGCCACCGAATCCTGGGTCGAACAGCTATGGCTAGCGGAAGTTGCGTATAATAGCGCCATGCATAGATCCATAAAACACACGCCTTTTTACTGCACTTATGGTTTTCATCCGTACTTTTCTCCCTTCCAGCATCCTGTGGGCCCAAAAAAGGTGCCCGAGGTACGGGAAAGGATAACTCACATCCAAACAACATTACAAAAGGTACGCAAAGAATTGCTAAAAGCCAAAAGACAGTACAAAACACAGGCAGATAAGCATAGAAGGGAAGGTCCCTCATACAAAATAGGCGATTATGTATGGCTATCTACCAAGAACATCAGGTTTAAAAGATACAGTATCTTTAATCCACGCTACATTGGCCCATATAGAGTAACGAAGCTAATCAATCCTGTGGTAGTGAAGCTAAATCTGCCCTCTTCCCTACGTATACATCCGGCTTTTCACATTTCCCTACTTAAACCAGCGAAATCAGGGGCGCATAAAGTCCCAGCCCTCGTTCTGGTGGATGGGGAGGTTGAGCATGAAGTACGAGGCATACTAGATTCAAAAAGATCCACCACACCCGGTTGTGGTATCTGGTCGCGTGGAAAGGCTATGGTGAAGAAGAAAATTCATGGGAACCTGCTAGGGCCGTCCACGCTCCTAGATATGTGCGGATGTTTCACAATCGTTTCCCTCACAAACCTTGCCTCTGTCAGTGTTCTTCAGGAGAGGGATGTACTGTCAGGAGCCACGTCGGAAGACACTGACGAGGCGCCACAGGAATAAATAAATTCCTGTGATAAATAAATGTGATAATTATTTTACAAATGCGTATAGAAATCCTCACTGGAATTTAACCCATTAGGTGTTTTTGAATCCAAATCAAGAATATATTTAGTTTCCAGTTTCCTCAAAAGAGGGGGACCCAGTGGCACGGAGGGCGAGTGGAGCCACACCGAGGAGTCCTCAGCAACATCAACCCCATCTGAGGGCCCCAGCAGCTCGGAGGATGACTCCCTTGTGGAGGCGGGTGTCAGCAGCCACCAAACCCCAGCTAGTGAGGCTGTCCCAAGTCGCTAGCCTGGACCAATCACCCCCATGCGGGAGCGCTGTGCACATCCCTAGGGGGATTTCCGGGGCGTACGGGCGGACTATGGCTGCCCGCCTCTGACACCTATTCCAACACTGCCGGAGGGTACGCTCCTCCTGGGTTAGCTGAGTTAAGTCCAGCCGCTGCTGGAGAACCGTAAAGGCCAGCACATGCCGTGGGATCAACCTGTCCTGCGGGCCCTCCGGGCCCCTATACTCTCGGGCCACCGCCTGCGTGAGCCACTGAAGCTGTGCCGCCAAATAGTACCATTCAAAATCAGGGGCTGCCAGGCCCCCCTCCGCTCGGGGCCGCCGCAACGTGGCCAGCGCCACCCGTCGCCACCCCGACCCCCAAATGAAGCCTGTCAAAAGTGCCCGTAGTCGCGCGAAATACGACGCCGGGATCCATACAGGAAGTGTGCGGAAAAAATAGAGAAGGCATGGCAGCACCACCATTTTTGGCAGCACCACCATTTTCAGCAACGCCACCCTCCCGGCACACGAGAGTGGGAGTGTACTCCAAAACCCCATACTACCCCGCAGACCACGAAGTGCCCTGCCAACATTCCCCTCCAACAAATCTGCCTGGGTATGGTAAATGTGAACCCCCAGGTAGCGCAAACAGCTGCCTTCCCACCGGATTCGTCCCCCCGTCTGCGGTGTCCTGCCGCCCTGTGACAGCGGGAACAAACACGTCTTACCCCAATTGACCTTCAGTCCAGACATACGACCGAACTCCTTCAACAGGGCGACCGCTCCACTTAACGCATCAGTTGCGTCCCTCAAAAACATCAGCAGGTCGTCTGCATACAGGGAGATATAGTGAGCGTCCTCCTCAGAGCGACTCCGGAATAAGCACATCCCCGTCGGGCGTGTGCCGCCAGAGGTTCAACCGCCAGCGCAAACAACAAGGGGGATAGGGAACAGCCCTGCCTCGTTCCCCTCCGCACTCGGTAGGAGGCCGAGACAGTAGCCCCCGTCTTCACCCGGGCCGTGGCACCGCTATATAGCAAGGTGGTCCAACGTACAAAGTCCTCCCCCAAGCCGAACTCCCGCAGCACTCGATACAGATATGGCCATTCCACACTATCAAAGGCCTTTTCTAAGTCGACCGATAGTGTGCAGGCCTCCGGGTATTCATCTCGGTCCAGTTCCATCACCCGCAGCAGCCGCCGAATAGAGGTGGCCGTGCTGCGCCGAGAAATGAAGCCCGCCTGATCTGGGTGAATTAGGGCGGTCATGTTTACAGTTCATTTTGGTGCAATTTAATATCTGATGCAGAGTTGGTTAATGCAGCCACATCGAAGCAAGATGTTAAAGGTTAATATTTTTTATTCTTTTGAGGCTTATGCATTTTATTGACTATTACACATGTATTTATAAATATTTATTTATATGTGTCATATCCCCTTTTTAAACGCATTTTTTCGTTCTTATTAAGGGCAGGTTTTCTCTGGTATTAGTTCCGGGTTCAACAAAGAATTTATGTAATACAGATATTTATATATTTATATTTTTAATTACATTGCATCTATTTGCATACTGACTGAAATTTAAGACCTGCTTTGTTTACAATATGTCGTCACACCACACAAACAAGGTATTTTTTTCCATGTCTATGACTAAGTGCAGTTTGAATTAGGCATTGTCACTTTAAATGTGGTGAGTGTACCCAGTAGCGTGTCATGTGATCAAGGTCCCGTGAGGATCGAAACGCGTAATGGCGGTGGTGCTGGGTGTCAGGAGCCACGTCGGAAGACACTGACGAGGCGCCACAGGAGGTTCCCGTTCCGACCGGTCTCAGAACTACAATTCCCAGGAGCCCCGGCCGAGGCGCGTCGATGACGTCAGCGCGACGCGCAAGGAAGGTATTTCCGGGGCTGAACGCTCCATGCCGGTGCCGGTTACTCCAGACGCTGAGGAGCACTAGCTGCCAACGGTCCGGTAAGGGTGCAGTAGCACCAAATCTTGAGGTCTCTCGTATTCTATTGTGGCAGTGCTTCGCAGTGGAAGCGGCAAAGTCTTGGTGACGCTTATGCTCCCGTTGGCGGAATCCTTGTCCGGATTCTTGCGGGAGGTTGGCGTGTGTGATTACTCTTGGGAAGCCCCGGCTGGGGGATTCCTTCCCCGGAGCAGATAGTGGACCGCGCAGTGGCTCCAGCCCCGCGGGTCACTTACCACGTACCTGTGATTTACTGGAGTGTGTGACATTATTCATTGCCAGTGTGAATAGCGCCCGGAGAGGCGTATTGTGTGACATTATTCATTGCCAGTGTGAATAGCGCCCGGAGAGGCGTATTGTGTGACATTATCCATTGCCAGTGTGAATAGCGCCCGGAGAGGCGTATTGTGGGACATTATCCATTGCCAGTGTGAATAGCGCCCGGAGAGGCGTATTGTGTGACATTATCGTTTATCAGTGTGTATAACGCCCGGAGTGGCGTATTGTGTGACATTATCATTTACCAGTGGGAACAGTGCCCGGAGTGGCGTATGGGGTGATCTAACAGTATCCTGTGAATGTTCCTCTACTGAAAACTGGTTCTTCCAACTGCTGACGAAACAAGCAGACGCCTTTTTTTTTTCTTTGCAGGTAAAATCATAGGTCATGGGTGCCTTCACAGTATAAGGGTAGACAAGATCGTACATGCCTGATGTTATGTGTATTCGTTATACCTAAGTGTTTGTACTTTTGGTTTACAGGTCTCCCTCCCCGCTGTCCCCATCCTTTCCTTCCCCCGCTTGACCACTCCATGGAGTCTGTGACTACAAACCAGACCGTGGTGGTGTCGAGAGGTGGACCATAAAAGCAACGTACGATTCCGAGGATTCCAGGCTGCGACAGAGTAACCGGCCCACGGATACGTATCCTCCCGATCGCACATTGAGTATGGCCACTATAGACAACGTCATGGCCGCGCTAGCCCTAATGCAGACAGAACTCTCGGCCGCTAGAGCAGAAACCGCTGCACTACATGTAGTAGTAGATAGAATGCAGCGGAACCCCTTTAATGCTGGCATTTCTCAAGTAACCCATCCCACTCCTGTAGTAGTGGAGATGCCAACTCCCATTTCCCTGGCCCCACCGGAGAGATATTACGGGGACAGTAGTAAGGTCCAAGTATTCTTAACCCAAGTGATGTTACACTTCACATGCAAGGCCAAAGCCTTCGCTACCAACCATGCCCGGGTGGCATTCCTTCTCTCATACTTGGCAGGGGATGCAGCCCAATGGCCCGTACCTTTAGTGAAGAGCGATGACCCTCTGCTTTACGATTGGGACTCTTTTCTCAGTGCCTTCGAGAAAACCTTTAATTGCAGGGCCGCCACGAATTCAGCAGACAGAGACCTCTTGGAGTTGCGACAGGGAAACCGAGATCTCATCTCATACCTCAATGACTTTCGAAGGTTGATTGCAGAGACCGACTGGCCGGAATCCAAACGCGCGGCACTGTTCCAGCAGGGACTTAGGGACGAAATGAAAGATGTTTTGGCCCAGATAGACCCCCAACCTACTTCGTGTGAAGACTTAATAAATCTTACGTTACGGTTGGATCATCGCCTGAGCGACCGGAAAGGGGATCGCAAGAAGAAGGAGCGCGTGCCCCCTCGATATGATCCACCCTATCGTGGAGAAACCCACTCCCTCAATAAACCTGAACCCATGGATATCGGATCGGTGCGGGCCTCACTCACCACTGAGGAGAGAGAACACCGTAGAAAGACAGGCCTTTGTATCTATTGTGGAAAGAAGGGTCATTTTATTCGGGAGTGCTCATTGAGAACAAAATTTGCACGTCCAGACACCCGAAGGTCAGTTCCAGTCAGCTCCTTATCGACAGCGGGAAACGATCAAGCTTGAGGATGAACGAAGGGACTTCGTCAAGCAAAACGTACATCCCTTCATTAGACCGGTACCATCTTAGCGGGAAAGAACACTATTTCCTGACGTTAGAGCTTCATATCCAAGGCAGGTGGAGGCAGGTGCAAGCTATGCTGGACTCGGGAGCAACAGGGTGCTTCATCGATCATGAGCACGCGGTGGAAATAGGCCTTGCACTACTCGAGAAGAATCTACCTGAAGCGGTGTACGCAGTGGATGGGAGACGTTTGGAGGCGGGTCCCATTAGGTTCTGCACCAAAGAAGTGGAAGTTCTCCATGGGAAAGACCACCTAGAAAGACTGGTCTTCAATGTTATCTCCGCGCCGCAGTATGGACTTATCCTAGGCCTACCTTGGCTGAAGAAACACAACCCTTTGGTGGATTGGGAAAAACAAACTCTGACCTTCACATCCGACTACTGCCAACGGCATTGCAAGTCCATCCTCGTTCTCCCGGAAACCATGGAGACGGAAAAACACCACATCGCTACAGCGGCGGAACATCCAGTGACACTACCCGACGAATATAAGGATTACGAGGATGTGTTTAATGAAACCTTGGCCGAAACCCTACCTCCCCACAGACCATATGACTGCCAAATAGACCTATTGCCTGGGGCTGTGGTCCCGACAGGAAGAGTGTACGCCCTGACTGAACCCGAGAACCTCCATCTCCGAGAATACCTGGATAAATATTTAGCCTTAGGGTTCATTCGGGTATCCAAATCCCCGGCAGCGTCCCCGTTGTTTTTCATACCCAAGGCCAACGGCGAGTTACGCGCCTGTGTGGATTTTCGCGCCCTTAATGCCATCACCGTGAAGAATCGGTACCCGCTGCCGCTCATCCCTGTCCTTTTGGAACAAGTCCAAAAGGCCGTGATTTATACCCGTTTAGACCTAAAAGGGGCGTATCATCTGGTACGAATGCGACAGGGAGATGAGTGGAAGACGGCGTTTAAGACCCGGTACGGGTTGTATGAGTACCGTGTCATGCCTTTTGGACTCTGCAACGCTCCTGCCTCCTTCCAATATTTCCTGAATGATGTTCTGCGGGAATTCCTTGATCGTTTTGTGGTGGTATATATAGATGACATCTTGATCTATTCTTCATCTATAGAACTACATCGAGCTCATGTAAGAACCATACTGCAGGCTCTACGCGATCACCTACTGTTCTGCAAGATCAGCAAATGCGAGTTCAGTGTCACCACCGTGGAGTTCCTTGGAGTAATGCTAACCCCTTCCGGGCAGGAAATGTCCACCAGGAAAATCCAAGCAGTGAAAGATTGGCCAATTCCAAAGACGGTTCGGGACATACAATGCTTCCTGGGCTTTGCCAATTTTTATCGTCGGTTTATCAATCAATTTTCCAAATTGGCCGCCCCCCTTTCGCGCCTATTACAGAAGAAGGTGGTATTTCAATGGAACGAGGAAGCCCAGAAGGGATTTGAAGCCTTAAAAGAGGCCTTTACCTCCGCCCCGGTGCTGCGACACGCCGACCCCGACCTACCCTACATCGTAGAAGCGGATGCTTCAGAGTATGCGGTAGGAGCAGTCCTTTCACAGCGACACCTAGAGACGGGGCAAATGCACCCGGTGGCCTTTATGTCACGAAAGTTGAACCCTGCAGAGCGTAATTATACGATAGCTGAGAAGGAATTGTTAGCCATCAAGAATGCGTTCCAGGAATGGAGACAGTACCTGATGGGCTCCAAAAACGTGGTTACCGTTTTTACGGATCATCGCAATCTGCAATTCATGGCAGCAGCCAGACACCTGTCTCCCCGTCAGCTTCGTTGGATGCTCTTCTTTGCGGAGTATAACTTTATCGTAACGTTCCGCCCTGGAAGTGAAAACAAAAAGGCAGACGCGCTCAGTCGCCAATCCTCTCCCGACAATCCAGAAACTCCAGCAAAGAACGCCATCGTTAATCCCAAGAACGTGATCAACGCCACAGTCACGGAACAATTCCTTAAGAGCATCGCACTCAACATTTCCCAAGCCAAATGGAAGGAATGGTTGGGTAATAACAAGGAGTGGTCATTAAAAGGGGGGGTCCCCGTACGAGGAAACCAAATACTGGTACCTATTCTTCGCTTAAGAAAGCAAGTATTCAACTGGTGTCATTCCTTACCCAGTGCAGGACATAATGGCATCGAAAAAACCAGAGAGCGAATCCTGCGACAATTCTGGTGGCCCACAGTCAGGAGGGACGTAAGAACGTGGGTGGGTGAATGTACGGTGTGTTGTCAAATGAAGACCACCCATGCTCGACCGGTGGGTCTCCTACACCCTCTTCCTACGCCAATCATCCCCTGGAAACAAATATCCCTGGACTTTGTGGTCGGGATGCCTCCAGACAAAGGGCACACAGTAATCCTGGTTGTGGTGGACTATTTGACCAAGTTAGCTCACTTCATAGCCTGCAAAAAGATACCGACAGCCGGAGAATTGGCATCCCTGTTGCTGCATAATGTGGTCCGTCTGCACGGATTGCCTCACGTGGTAATCTCGGATAGGGGGGCCCAATTCACTGCACACTTTTGGAAATCATGGTGTTCGGCCCTTAAGATCACATCCAACCTTTCCACTAGCTTCCATCCCCAAACCGATGGCCAGACAGAACGGGTCAATCAGACCCTCAAACAATACCTCAGATGTTACGGGGAGGTAGCCACCGAATCCTGGGTCGAACAGCTATGGCTAGCGGAAGTTGCGTATAATAGCGCCATGCATAGATCCATAAAACACACGCCTTTTTACTGCACTTATGGTTTTCATCCGTACTTTTCTCCCTTCCAGCATCCTGTGGGCCCAAAAAAGGTGCCCGAGGTACGGGAAAGGATAACTCACATCCAAACAACATTACAAAAGGTACGCAAAGAATTGCTAAAAGCCAAAAGACAGTACAAAACACAGGCAGATAAGCATAGAAGGGAAGGTCCCTCATACAAAATAGGCGATTATGTATGGCTATCTACCAAGAACATCAGGTTTAAAAGATACAGTATCTTTAATCCACGCTACATTGGCCCATATAGAGTAACGAAGCTAATCAATCCTGTGGTAGTGAAGCTAAATCTGCCCTCTTCCCTACGTATACATCCGGCTTTTCACATTTCCCTACTTAAACCAGCGAAATCAGGGGCGCATAAAGTCCCAGCCCTCGTTCTGGTGGATGGGGAGGTTGAGCATGAAGTACGAGGCATACTAGATTCAAAAAGATCCACCGCACCCGGTTGTGGTATCTGGTCGCGTGGAAAGGCTATGGTGAAGAAGAAAATTCATGGGAACCTGCTAGGGCCGTCCACGCTCCTAGATATGTGCGGATGTTTCACAATCGTTTCCCTCACAAACCTTGCCTCTGTCAGTGTTCTTCAGGAGAGGGATGTACTGTCAGGAGCCACGTCGGAAGACACTGACGAGGCGCCACAGGAATAAATAAATTCCTGTGATAAATAAATGTGATAATTATTTTACAAATGCGTATAGAAATCCTCACTGGAATTTAACCCATTAGGTGTTTTTGAATCCAAATCAAGAATATATTTAGTTTCCAGTTTCCTCAAAAGAGGGGGACACAGTGGCACGGAGGGCGAGTGGAGCCACACCGAGGAGTCCTCAGCAACATCAACCCCATCTGAGGGCCCCAGCAGCTCGGAGGATGACTCCCTTGTGGAGGCGGGTGTCAGCAGCCACCAAACCCCAGCTACTGAGGCTGTCCCAAGTCGCTAGCCTGGACCAATCACCCCCATGCGGGAGCGCTGTGCACATCCCTAGGGGGATTTCCGGGGCGTACGGGCGGACTATGGCTGCCCGCCTCTGACACCTATTCCAACACTGCCGGAGGGTACGCTCCTCCTGGGTTAGCTGAGTTAAGTCCAGCCGCTGCTGGAGAACCGTAAAGGCCAGCACATGCCGTGGGATCAACCTGTCCTGCGGGCCCTCCGGGCCCCTATACTCTCGGGCCACCGCCTGCGTGAGCCACTGAAGCTGTGCCGCCGCCAAATAGTACCATTCAAAATCAGGGGCTGCCAGGCCCCCCTCCGCTCGGGGCCGCCGCAACATGGCCAGCGCCACCCGTCGCCTCCCCGACCCCCAAATGAAGCCTGTCGAAAGTGCCCGTAGTCGCGCGAAATACGACGCCGGGATCCATACAGGAAGTGTGCGGAAAAAATAGAGAAGGCATGGCAGCACCACCATTTTTGGCAGCACCACCATTTTCAGCAACGCCACCCTCCCGGCACATGAGAGTGGGAGTGTACTCCAAAACCCCATACTACCCCGCAGACCACGAAGTGCCCTGCCAACATTCCCCTCCAACAAATCTGCCTGGGTATGGTAAATGTGAACTCCCAGGTAGCGCAAACAGCTGCCTTCCCACCGGATTCGTCCCCCCGTCTGCGGTGTCCTGCCGCCCTGTGACAGCGGGAACAAACACGTCTTACCCCAATTGACCTTCAGTCCAGACATACGACCGAACTCCTTCAACAGGGCGACCGCTCCACTTAACGCATCAGTTGCGTCCCTCAAAAACATCAGCAGGTCGTCTGCATACAGGGAGATATAGTGAGCGTCCTCCTCAGAGCGACTCCGGAATAAGCACATCCCCGTCGGGCGTGTGCCGCCAGAGGTTCAACCGCCAGCGCAAACAACAAGGGGGATAGGGAACAGCCCTGCCTCGTTCCCCTCCGCACTCGGTAGGAGGCCGAGACAGTAGCCCCCACCTTCACCCGGGCCGTGGCACCGCTATATAGCAAGGTGGTCCAACGTACAAAGTCCTCCCCCAAGCCGAACTCCCGCAGCACTCGATACAGATATGGCCATTCCACACTATCAAAGGCCTTTTCTAAGTCGACCGATAGTGTGCAGGCCTCCGGGTATTCATCTCGGTCCAGTTCCATCACCCGCAGCAGCCGCCGAATAGAGGTGGCCGTGCTGCGCCGAGAAATGAAGCCCGCCTGATCTGGGTGAATTAGGGCGGTCATGTTTACAGTTCATTTCGGTGCAATTTAATATCTGATGCAGAGTTGGTTAATGCAGCCACATCGAAGCAAGATGTTAAAGGTTAATATTTTTTATTCTTTTGAGGCTTATGCATTTTATTGACTATTACACATGTATTTATAAATATTTATTTATATGTGTCATATCCCCTTTTTAAACGCATTTTTTCGTTCTTATTAAGGGCAGGTTTTCTCTGGTATTAGTTCCGGGTTCAACAAAGAATTTATGTAATACAGATATTTATATATTTATATTTTTAATTACATTGCATCTATTTGCATACTGACTGAAATTTAAGACCTGCTTTGTTTACAATATGTCGTCACACCACACAAACAAGGTATTTTTTTCCATGTCTATGACTAAGTGCAGTTTGAATTAGGCATTGTCACTTTAAATGTGGTGAGTGTACCCAGTAGCGTGTCATGTGATCAAGGTCCCGTGAGGATCGAAACGCGTAATGGCGGTGGTGCTGGGTGTCAGGAGCCACGTCGGAAGACACTGACGAGGCGCCACAGGAGGTTCCCGTTCCGACCGGTCTCAGAACTACAATTCCCAGGAGCCCCGGCCGAGGCGCGTCGATGACGTCAGCGCGACGCGCAAGGAAGGTATTTCCGGGGCTGAACGCTCCATGCCGGTGCCGGTTACTCCAGACGCTGAGGAGCACTAGCTGCCAACGGTCCGGTAAGGGTGCAGTAGCACCAAATCTTGAGGTCTCTCGTATTCTATTGTGGCAGTGCTTCGCAGTGGAAGCGGCAAAGTCTTGGTGACGCTTATGCTCCCGTTGGCGGAATCCTTGTCCGGATTCTTGCGGGAGGTTGGCGTGTGTGATTACTCTTGGGAAGCCCCGGCTGGGGGATTCCTTCCCCGGAGCAGATAGTGGACCGCGCAGTGGCTCCAGCCCCGCGGGTCACTTACCACGTACCTGTGATTTACTGGAGTGTGTGACATTATTCATTGCCAGTGTGAATAGCGCCCGGAGAGGCGTATTGTGTGACATTATTCATTGCCAGTGTGAATAGCGCCCGGAGAGGCGTATTGTGTGACATTATCCATTGCCAGTGTGAATAGCGCCCGGAGAGGCGTATTGTGGGACATTATCCATTGCCAGTGTGAATAGCGCCCGGAGAGGCGTATTGTGTGACATTATCGTTTATCAGTGTGTATAACGCCCGGAGTGGCGTATTGTGTGACATTATCATTTACCAGTGGGAACAGTGCCCGGAGTGGCGTATGGGGTGATCTAACAGTATCCTGTGAATGTTCCTCTACTGAAAACTGGTTCTTCCAACTGCTGACGAAACAAGCAGACGCCTTTTTTTTTTCTTTGCAGGTAAAATCATAGGTCATGGGTGCCTTCACAGTATAAGGGTAGACAAGATCGTACATGCCTGATGTTATGTGTATTCGTTATACCTAAGTGTTTGTACTTTTGGTTTACAGGTCTCCCTCCCCGCTGTCCCCATCCTTTCCTTCCCCCGCTTGACCACTCCATGGAGTCTGTGACTACAAACCAGACCGTGGTGGTGTCGAGAGGTGGACCATAAAAGCAACGTACGATTCCGAGGATTCCAGGCTGCGACAGAGTAACCGGCCCACGGATACGTATCCTCCCGATCGCACATTGAGTATGGCCACTATAGACAACGTCATGGCCGCGCTAGCCCTAATGCAGACAGAACTCTCGGCCGCTAGAGCAGAAACCGCTGCACTACATGTAGTAGTAGATAGAATGCAGCGGAACCCCTTTAATGCTGGCATTTCTCAAGTAACCCATCCCACTCCTGTAGTAGTGGAGATGCCAACTCCCATTTCCCTGGCCCCACCGGAGAGATATTACGGGGACAGTAGTAAGGTCCAAGTATTCTTAACCCAAGTGATGTTACACTTCACATGCAAGGCCAAAGCCTTCGCTACCAACCATGCCCGGGTGGCATTCCTTCTCTCATACTTGGCAGGGGATGCAGCCCAATGGCCCGTACCTTTAGTGAAGAGCGATGACCCTCTGCTTTACGATTGGGACTCTTTTCTCAGTGCCTTCGAGAAAACCTTTAATCGCAGGGCCGCCACGAATTCAGCAGACAGAGACCTCTTGGAGTTGCGACAGGGAAACCGAGATCTCATCTCATACCTCAATGACTTTCGAAGGTTGATTGCAGAGACCGACTGGCCGGAATCCAAACGCGCGGCACTGTTCCAGCAGGGACTTAGGGACGAAATGAAAGATGTTTTGGCCCAGATAGACCCCCAACCTACTTTGTGTGAAGACTTAATAAATCTTACGTTACGGTTGGATCATCGCCTGAGCGACCGGAAAGGGGATCGCAAGAAGAAGGAGCGCGTGCCCCCTCGATATGATCCACCCTATCGTGGAGAAACCCACTCCCTCAACAAACCTGAACCCATGGATATCGGATCGGTGCGGGCCTCACTCACCACTGAGGAGAGAGAACACCGTAGAAAGACAGGCCTTTGTATCTATTGTGGAAAGAAGGGTCATTTTATTCGGGAGTGCTCATTGAGAACAAAATTTGCACGTCCAGACACCCGAAGGTCAGTTCCAGTCAGCTCCTTATCGACGGCGGGAAACGATCAAGCTTGAGGATGAACGAAGGGACTTCGTCAAGCAAAACGTACATCCCTTCATTAGACCGGTACCATCTTAGCGGGAAAGAACACTATTTCCTGACGTTAGAGCTTCATATCCAAGGCAGGTGGAGGCAGGTGCAAGCTATGCTGGACTCGGGAGCAACAGGGTGCTTCATCGATCATGAGCACGCGGTGGAAATAGGCCTTGCACTACTCGAGAAGAATCTACCTGAAGCGGTGTACGCAGTGGATGGGAGACGTTTGGAGGCGGGTCCCATTAGGTTCTGCACCAAAGAAGTGGAAGTTCTCCATGGGAAAGACCACCTAGAAAGACTGGTCTTCAATGTTATCTCCGCGCCGCAGTATGGACTTATCCTAGGCCTACCTTGGCTGAAGAAACACAACCCTTTGGTGGATTGGGAAAAACAAACTCTGACCTTCACATCCGACTACTGCCAACGGCATTGCAAGTCCATCCTCGTTCTCCCGGAAACCATGGAGACGGAAAAACACCACATCGCTACAGCGGCGGAACATCCAGTGACACTACCCGACGAATATAAGGATTACGAGGATGTGTTTAATGAAACCTTGGCCGAAACCCTACCTCCCCACAGACCGTATGACTGCCAAATAGACCTATTGCCTGGGGCTGTGGTCCCGACAGGAAGAGTGTACGCCCTGACTGAACCCGAGAACCTCCATCTCCGAGAATACCTGGATAAATATTTAGCCTTAGGGTTCATTCGGGTATCCAAATCCCCGGCAGCGTCCCCGTTGTTTTTCATACCCAAGGCCAACGGCGAGTTACGCGCCTGTGTGGATTTTCGCGCCCTTAATGCCATCACCGTGAAGAATCGGTACCCGCTGCCGCTCATCCCTGTCCTTTTGGAACAAGTCCAAAAGGCCGTGATTTATACCCGTTTAGACCTAAAAGGGGCGTATCATCTGGTACGAATGCGACAGGGAGATGAGTGGAAGACGGCGTTTAAGACCCGGTACGGGTTGTATGAGTACCGTGTCATGCCTTTTGGACTCTGCAACGCTCCTGCCGCCTTCCAATATTTCCTGAATGATGTTCTGCGGGAATTCCTTGATCGTTTTGTGGTGGTATATATAGATGACATCTTGATCTATTCTTCATCTATAGAACTACATCGAGCTCATGTAAGAACCATACTGCAGGCTCTACGCGATCACCTACTGTTCTGCAAGATCAGCAAATGCGAGTTCAGTGTCACCACCGTGGAGTTCCTTGGAGTAATGCTAACCCCTTCCGGGCAGGAAATGTCCACCAGGAAAATCCAAGCAGTGAAAGATTAGCCAATTCCAAAGACGGTTCGGGACATACAATGCTTCCTGGGCTTTGCCAATTTTTATCGTCGGTTTATCAATCAATTTTCCAAATTGGCCGCCCCCCTTTCGCGCCTATTACAGAAGAAGGTGGTATTTCAATGGAACGAGGAAGCCCAGAAGGGATTTGAAGCCTTAAAAGAGGCCTTTACCTCCGCCCCGGTGCTGCGACACGCCGACCCCGACCTACCCTACATCGTAGAAGCGGATGCTTCAGAGTATGCGGTAGGAGCAGTCCTTTCACAGCGACACCTAGAGACGGGGCAAATGCACCCGGTGGCCTTTATGTCACGAAAGTTGAACCCTGCAGAGCGTAATTATACGATAGCTGAGAAGGAATTGTTAGCCATCAAGAATGCGTTCCAGGAATGGAGACAGTACCTGATGGGCTCCAAAAACGTGGTTACCGTTTTTACGGATCATCGCAATCTGCAATTCATGGCAGCAGCCAGACACCTGTCTCCCCGTCAGCTTCGTTGGATGCTCTTCTTTGCGGAGTATAACTTTATCGTAACGTTCCGCCCTGGAAGTGAAAACAAAAAGGCAGACGCGCTCAGTCGCCAATCCTCTCCCGACAATCCAGAAACTCCAGCAAAGAACGCCATCGTTAATCCCAAGAACGTGATCAACGCCACAGTCACGGAACAATTCCTTAAGAGCATCGCACTCAACATTTCCCAAGCCAAATGGAAGGAATGGTTGGGTAATAACAAGGAGTGGTCATTAAAAGGGGGGGTCCCCGTACGAGGAAACCAAATACTGGTACCTATTCTTCGCTTAAGAAAGCAAGTATTCAACTGGTGTCATTCCTTACCCAGTGCAGGACATAATGGCATCGAAAAAACCAGAGAGCGAATCCTGCGACAATTCTGGTGGCCCACAGTCAGGAGGGACGTAAGAACGTGGGTGGGTGAATGTACGGTGTGTTGTCAAATGAAGACCACCCATGCTCGACCGGTGGGTCTCCTACACCCTCTTCCTACGCCAATCATCCCCTGGAAACAAATATCCCTGGACTTTGTGGTCGGGATGCCTCCAGACAAAGGGCACACAGTAATCCTGGTTGTGGTGGACTATTTGACCAAGTTAGCTCACTTCATAGCCTGCAAAAAGATACCGACAGCCGGAGAATTGGCATCCCTGTTGCTGCATAATGTGGTCCGTCTGCACGGATTGCCTCACGTGGTAATCTCGGATAGGGGGGCCCAATTCACTGCACACTTTTGGAAATCATGGTGTTCGGCCCTTAAGATCACATCCAACCTTTCCACTAGCTTCCATCCCCAAACCGATGGCCAGACAGAACGGGTCAATCAGACCCTCAAACAATACCTCAGATGTTACGGGGAGGTAGCCACCGAATCCTGGGTCGAACAGCTATGGCTAGCGGAAGTTGCGTATAATAGCGCCATGCATAGATCCATAAAACACACGCCTTTTTACTGCACTTATGGTTTTCATCCGTACTTTTCTCCCTTCCAGCATCCTGTGGGCCCAAAAAAGGTGCCCGAGGTACGGGAAAGGATAACTCACATCCAAACAACATTGCAAAAGGTACGCAAAGAATTGCTAAAAGCCAAAAGACAGTACAAAACACAGGCAGATAAGCATAGAAGGGAAGGTCCCTCATACAAAATAGGCGATTATGTATGGCTATCTACCAAGAACATCAGGTTTAAAAGATACAGTATCTTTAATCCACGCTACATTGGCCCATATAGAGTAACGAAGCTAATCAATCCTGTGGTAGTGAAGCTAAATCTGCCCTCTTCCCTACGTATACATCCGGCTTTTCACATTTCCCTACTTAAACCAGCGAAATCAGGGGCGCATAAAGTCCCAGCCCTCGTTCTGGTGGATGGGGAGGTTGAGCATGAAGTACGAGGCATACTAGATTCAAAAAGATCCACCGCACCCGGTTGTGGTATCTGGTCGCGTGGAAAGGCTATGGTGAAGAAGAAAATTCATGGGAACCTGCTAGGGCCGTCCACGCTCCTAGATATGTGCGGATGTTTGTGGTAAATAATTTAATTACCGGGACTTAATTTGATACAGAACATAATAAAAATAGCTCAGTAAATAAGAGGCAAAATCCGTGATATTAGAGGTTCAGAATGGGCTTTATTCTAATGGACGATTTCGAAATCGTGGCCTCCAAGTTCCATCACCACGGAGGTTCAGGAAGTGAAGTACATACATTATTGATAATTATTCACTTTTATACAATAGGCATTACAGTGAAGTAAATGCGAGAGGCGTAACAATTGATAGTGTAGATAAGACATACATACGTAGCAAAAGTAGGTGGAACTGGGAGTAACAAAAAAAACGTCATTGGTTGTGATGTCACATATGGGTGGACCTATGAAATAATTTCGCAATGTCAGCAGAAATACTTGGCAGAGATGCGCACACAGCAGCATGACGTGTGATTGACGTGCAACTAGGGGGTGAAGGGGACTTGACATTTAGCTCTACATGTGGCGACAGAAGTCTGGAGGGTCAAGTCAACCTAATCCCAAATCATATCTAACATCCTATGTTTAAAGAACTATGTTATCCAGAAGAGAGGTCTCTTAGAGTAGAATCTTATTCTATACTGACTATACTGACAGTTAGTGCGTGTACAAGCGTCTAAGTGTCTACACTAGATGCGAGGGCAGGAATCTTCCATAGTAACAGGGCTATGAATTACTTGCATGAAGACAGAGAAGCCGGGCCCTTTGCTCGGTAGCTGGAAGAATGTTTACTTAAACTACTAGACAGGAATGCATTGGATAGGGACGGAGGAGATAATCTTGAAGGTGAAATACAGTTCTTGGCAGGCGACGGGCTGGATCAGTCACCGTTAGCCGCGCAGGGAGTGAGACAAAGTTCATGGTCACAGATGCAGGCTCAGACTGGAGCTTTCAGAGGCAGAAAGCAAGAAAAGCTTGATGACAGAATCAGGGCCTATTTGCCTGGACTGTAAAAATGGCATAAGTGAACCATATAAAGGCGGTGGCCTTTTATACTTAGAAATGGAATATCCGGCTCATTCATGGCGGATCTGAAAGAGGACATGTTAACGGTGGACGCACATGTATTTGCGTCTTCATAACTGGAACTGGAGGGAACATACATGTACTTGTAACATGCACACAGAACCGTTGGGGTCCAAGATAGGGGACATAACTGACCAGAAAAATCCATATTTCCACATTCCCTCCTTGTCCCCTACTTGCCCGTCAAAAAATGTCAATCTTCATCAATCCATTGATCTGTTCATATAGCATCATTTGTTCTTCTTTCTTCTTCCGGGATTTTGAACGAAAATCTTGATGTGGAATGCACGATGTGGCACACATACCACAAATCGCTGGTCCACATTGCAGGCATAAGCAGCAACTGAATAGTATGAGAAGGCCAATACCTAGGAAGGATAGAACTCTCCATCCCCAGGCTGATAACACGCTCCAAAACCACCCGGACCAAGTCCAAGTGCCTGGATTCTGGTGTATCTGGCTCACAATCTTATGAAGGCGGGTTATAGCTTTATATACAGATGGCGAATTTTCTGGTATGAATACGCAGCAGCTTGATCCGATGACCCTACAAGCTCCGCCCCTATCGGCCAGGATGACGTCAAGGACAAGACGATTTTGAAGCACAACAATCCGCATAGCAGATTGCTCTTCTGTTAAGTTGCCTAAGGCGGAAATAGTTTCGTTCACTACTGCTTCAAGGGTTCTGGTTAATCTACGTATCAGCTTACTATTAGTAACTGTACCTATATAGGGAAAGAGACCTTTATTGAAATCTGTGTATTTTTCCCATGCTGTTTCAGTGTAATCGACTATTGGGAGATCTCTCCTTTCTCTATTGTGTACTAAATGAGTATTTCTGTGATAATCAGGAGGAGCTAGAAAAACAGGTGGCAAAAGGAATCCAATGTAGCAGGTACCATCCCAATCTAGAGGCAAACGTACATATGCCGTCTGACCACATATAAAATAGGAATGGCGGGAAGCTCTAAATGTCGACTTGCCTTGATCACTAAATTCTATTACAGTGGTGCATCTACTATGGCCCATATGTATGGAACCATTCTTTCTTACACATAATTCACCTTTTACTGGAAATATTGACATAGCGGGCAAAATTGGAGTAGCTTCGGATTCGACATTTAGGATCATAAGATTAAGCGTGAAATTACCTAATCCATATACTTCATTTTCTAGATCAGTTCCTGTTCTTTTGGGAAGTCCCTCCTTGTTGGGGTGGCAGACTTTAAGTAAAACTAAGTTCAGATTTCCCCATACCCAGTTGTCTTGATAAACTGCAGAATTTGAATCTAAGGAATTAATTAAGCTAAACCATGCTCCACAGGAGCCGTTGTGTGTGAACGGGTATGGAAAAAGAGGTAGAATTCCTTTATAGTTCTGATAGGGAGGGAGTCGGCCACATATCCAACAATTTGTAGCATTGCTAACCTGATGGGAATGATGTAACATACTAATAAAAGTGTTATTGCGAAGCGCAAATCTGTATGACAATTCATGCGGAGGTAATTCACTAAAAGAATGTTCAGCAGTAATATTATAAGCATGTCTAGAAATAGGATAATATATGTGCAACAATATACTCGCAATAATTATAAAAAGACTTAAGAAAAACAAAATTAATAACGTCACTGTGCAATGACTACGCAGTGATTTACAGTATGCATGTCGTTTCAACATTTTTCGGGTTTTTCCTCTATTCAGATCTAAGGGATACATGTCGGAGACAAATTCAACCGCTTCACCTTGGAGAGGACTTAAACAATCAAATTTCCCGACTGATTAGATCTGAGTTTTAGTTTATAATGTTCGTGACTACTTGAGTCAACCAAAGGAAGTTTTGAGTCAATGGGTGAAGACACACGAGGTGTAGTTTTTATATCCGATGGTAGTCCATAAAATTTCTTGATATGACTTGAATGTACCCAGCCTTTTCTGCCTTCGATCTTCACGGCTGTCCTTGTGGTGAGCAAGACCAATTGTGGCGACCTCCACCTAGGATCCAGCTGGGTCTTTCGATCAAAGTTCCTCACTAAAACGAGATCCCCCGGAATTACGTCATGGGGTTTCACTTCAGTGTTGTCAGGAAAAGCTGCAGCTACCTGTGAACGACAAGATTGTAGTGCAGACATCAAGGAAGCCAAATAATCTGTCAGCATATTACAGTCAATATCAGTTATTTTGCGTGGTATAGGCGTCCCCCACATATTTGGTGGTCTGCCAAAGATCACCTCATACGGGGATAGCCCTGTTCGAGAGTGTGCTACCATTCTCATGTAAAAGAGTGCAACTGGTAATGCTACTACCCAGTCGACACCTTTCTCCCTGCATATTTTGGACAATCTGATTTTCAAAGTTTGATTATGTCGTTCCACGAGACCTGCTGCCTCGGGGTGTCGGACACAATGAAACTTCCACTGATATCCTAACAAAAGTGAAACGTGTTTCATTAGTTCGGATGAGAACGGCTGGCCGTTATCTGAGTAGACAGCACGTGGTAAACCGTACCGTGGGAAGAATTCTCGAACTAACTGTTTGGCAGTAGTCGGGGCAGTGTAATCTGAAACCGGGTATGCCTCGGTCCAACGGGAAAGAGTACAGACAACTACGAGAACATATTTGAATCCTCGACATCGTTCCATCTGGATATAATCCATCTGGAGGACTTCAAAAGGGTGATCAGGAGGCTGAAATCCACCCTGCTCTACGGGGATGCTTTTTCCTGGGTTGAAGTGACAACAGATCATACAGGTACGAACTTTTTGTTTCGCTGCTGCTCGTAAATGTTTATTAAACCAAATGTATTGAATGCTATCTAGCATAGCTTTTTCTCCTAGATGTGCTGGACTATGTACAGTGTTAATTATAACCTGGACCATTGAATCAGGAAGGAACCACACAGACTTTTCCTTCATCAACCATCCTTGATCCGTTTGGATCCCTCCTAATTCAATCCATTTCTTTATTTCGTCTGGTGTAGCATGTGTCTGTATATCAATTACGTCAAGAGTAGGATCTTTAACCGTCATACAATGTGTTGGCGTCGGGACTATTGTCTTTGTCATGTTGGATGTTTGAGTTTGAGCAGTCTGTTTAGCTGTTCTGTCAGCTAAATCATTGCCTTGAGAAATGATATCAGTAACTTTCGTATGTGCTTTGCATTTCATAATCGATATTGCAATGGGTAAATGTATTGCATCTAATAAGGCATGAATGAGGGGTCCGTGCTGAATGTGGGCACCGTGAGAAGTTAAATAACCTCTCTCTCGCCACAGCACGCCGAAGTCATGTACAACTCCGAATGCATAACGTGAATCAGTGTATATGTTGACTGTTTTATTTGTGGCTTGAATACAGGCTTGTGTCAAAGCGACGAGCTCTGCTGCTTGAGCGGACAAGGTATTTATGCAATTTGTTTCAATAATTTCAGTGTCTGTTGTGACTGCGTAAGCGGCTACTAACTTTCCTGTACTTGTTCTCATACATGAGCCATCTACATACAACGTCAGGTCTGGGTCTGACAATGGGACATCTGTCAAGTCTTGTCTGGGTTTCGTCGTGATTGTAATAACATCAATACAGTCATGGGCTAGTGGGTCTGTTCCGATTACAGGTAAAAGTGTGGCAGGATTCAATGTGTTACAACGTCTGATTTCTATATGTGGCTGAAACAATGTTAGTTCATACCCTGTAAGTCGTGCTATAGTCAAGTGTTGTGTTTGCGTTCGATTCACAAGAACCTCTACTGCATGTGGTACTTGTACTGTCAATGGATGTCCTAACACTATGGCATCGCTTTGTCTGATTGCTAAAGCTGTCGCTGCCACTGATTTCAGGCACGCAGGCAGAGCCTGAGCTACGGGATCTAATGTACTAGAAAAATAAGCACACGGTTTGTGTGATCCTGCTTGTTCCTGTGTGAGTACTGACAAGGCAGTACCTTCTCGTTCTGTGACAAAGAGTGTAAAATGTTTTCTGTAACATGGTGTTGCTAAAACCGGTGCTTGACATAAGGCTGTCTTTAAGCTTTCAAAAGCTTGTGTATGTTCCTGAGTCCAAGGGAGAACAGTCGATGTGGCTGCCTCCTGTGTTGTTAATTGAATGAGTGGTTTTGCTAGAAATGCATACTGAGGGATCCACTGCCTACAATATGAAGTGAGGCCTATGAAAGCCCGCACCTCCTTTTGCGTCTTGGGTATTGGCATGTTAGCTATTAACTGAATGCGATCTGGTGTAAGCTGCCTTCCCTCCTTGGACAGCGAGTGACCAAGGTAAATAACTCGCTGGACACAGAATTGCAGCTTAGAAGGGGACACCTTGTGCCCCTTTTCGGCTAGAAATTGTAAAACCGTCAGTGATGCTTTTTCACATTCAGGTTCGCTTCGGGCGGTGATCAGCAGATCATCGACATATTGAAGCAGAGCAGTGTTAACTGGCATGTGGATACTGTCGAGTTCTCGTTTCAGTGCTTGGCTATAGATGCTGGGGCTTTCTGTAAATCCTTGAGGTGCGCGTGAGAATTTAAAGCTACGTCCATTTAAACTAAATCCGAACAAATATTGGCTTTCCGGATCTATTGGGACGCTGAAAAAGGCATTCTTGAGATCAATTACAGTAAAGAACGTGGCTTTGGAATCAATAGCTGTCAGTAATGACGAGATATCTGGGACCACAGGGAATTGTGGCACAATGCATTTGTTCAATTCGCGCAGATCAATAACCAATCGATATACTGGCGGGGCCTTCGGATCTGTTCGTTTAAGAATCGGAATTATCGGTGAATTACATACATTGGAGTCGGTCTCTACAACCACTCCTTGGCCAATAAGCTCGTCAATGATTTGCAGTAAAGCCATTACAGCATCTGGGGGTAACTTGTATTGTCGCATTCGTGGTAGTACCACTCCTGCCTTCAGTGTAACTCGATATGGTGTAATATTCATGCAACCAACATCAGTAGGGCCTTGTGCCCATAGATGTGTAGGTAAAGTCTGCAGTCGGGGATCCATGTCTCTAGACACATAGTGACCTTTAAAATCACGTAAAAACAATCTTACTCCTTCCGGAGAACAACATATTATAGCTCCTAGAGCTTTCAGGGTTTTTATTCCTAACAAGTTTTCTGGACATGATTTAGTAAGCAATAAATCTGTAGTTCTGGTCAAAGGTCCTATCGTGAGTGGAAGAGGCTGTGATACTTCATTAACAATAGGTTTTCCTGAAAAACCAAGGGAAATATTCTGTGAGCCTGAGAGGGGTGCCCCTGGAACTTCACTACGTTTTATAGTTGTTCGACTTGCCCCTGTATCTAGTAAAAATTTTCTATCCTGGCCTAATAATTCACTATGTACATAAGGTCCTTCTTGGTCTACAGGGACCTCGATAAGGGGTAAGTCAACTTCCCTCTCTAGGCTGGTTCATGCGTATCGTTGGTAATCAGGATAGTCATACTGTGCGGTCTGGTACAGCTGTCGTGTCGTGGTTTGTGTGGCAGCAGCAGGCAACGCTGGTGCGGCCGGCACAAACTGTATAGACTGTTGTGGAGCTGGCATGGCCTGTGCATGCTGCGGTGCTCCTTGTTCATTCTGATCCTGTCTAGGTGGCCGTGGTCTTTCTTTTGTAATACCTGTGGCGATATTACGCTTCAGGACTGGGCAATCGTGTATATAGTGACCTGGTTGTTTACAGTAGTTGCATGTCCCTTTTACAGGTCCTGCTGAATCACCGGAATGTGTCGTACCCTTTTTATGTCCTTCAGCTGGAACTGTCTGGGAGACTAGCATTTTCATTTTCGTGTCTTTCATGCGTCTTTGTTCATGTTCTTGTTCTTCTCTAATTCTATTGTAATGGTACTGTAACATTTGTAACATTTGTGATGGGGTATTACCTTGCCAGGTACTCTCGAATTTTAATACTCTATTCTTCACTTGGGGCAAGGAATTTTCCACTAATTTTGTCACAAACAGATGTGGGTATGACTCGCTACTTGCTTTTATACCACTATTTATACCAAAACATTTTTCGAATCGGGCATAGAAATCACTAGTGTCTTCATCTTGCTTTTGTTTACAGGCTGAGATTGCACCCCAGTCTTCCTTTTTCGTGGTTAATAAACGTGGCAGTACCTGTACTAGTAAACCTGGTAGTGCTTTAGTTTTGTCCCCAAGCCCCGAACCTGGATCTCGGGCCTTTTCTTCATTTTCTAATGCTGTCCAATCTATTTTTTGGTCTCCCACCTCCCACTCTTTTTCCTTGAGTTTTTCATAAATGCCAGCAGGCATTAATACCTTTAATATTGTCATAATGTCGGGATAGGTATACTCTCCCATGAGTAACATGTCTTTAATTTCTCGGTGGAAACCCGCTGGGTCTTTGTCATGACTGGGTACCACTTTCTTCATTTCTAACAATTCTATTTTCGATATGGGCGTATATACATATACGCGTTTAAACTGATTGTCCTCGCCCTTTATTGGGTGTACTTCTCGTAAGGGATTCTGTCTGTCCACGTAATACATCGGTCTTTCCTTGATGGGCAATGAAACATGTTCTGGACATACAAAAAGAATGTACTGCCTTCTGGATTCTAGTATTTCCTTAATTAACTTAGTACCTGAACCTTTCCATCTATTCGTGAGTAATTCAGTCAATATGTCAGGTAAGGGACCAGGATCCGAATGCTGACTCTGATATAGTATAAGGAGTTGTTGAATCATATAAATCCCAGCTAAACGCTGTTCATCTGGGGTGAGATTCAAAAATGTGCGTGCTACTGTATCATCACTATACTTTCCGGGACTGTCAATCCAATGAACGGCTGACCTGGCTAATTCTTGTTCATCCATAGAATCAAGAAAATGATAACCCCTTCGTTCTCGCAGTAATTTGTCAGCGGCCTGGAACGAATGCTCGGGGGACCTCATATTTATTATAGGTGTTTGGAAATTCCTGTTATTATCTGGACATATCGGACGTATCGGGTCAGTAAAGTATCTAGTACTATTACAAGATCTTCCTCTACCTACATAGGCTATGGTTTCTGACTGTCCTGTGGACAGTCCTGATCCTTCCTCCTCCTCGTTTTGTTCAAACTGGTCTACCGCTAATCTCTCTTCGTGTAGGCGTTCTATTTCTTTACGGATCTTTCTGCACATGGCTATTTATACATTTTTGCCTGTCATGTCTCCCTTCTGATATGTTCTGGCTCCATCTTGTAAGAGTTTCCATTGTTTCCGGGTCTACCCCCGGTCGGTCTTGATTTCTAATCACACAATTTATGAGGAAACGTAACAGTTCCCCCTGTATCTCCACTTTCTGGTATTCCATAGCTCTGTTAATACTTTCAGAATCTCGCCCTGTTTGGACAAAATGGTATATATTATCTAGATGCATAGTCATTCCTGGTAACTTCCCTAAATACACCGCGGCTCGTCTGATACGTAATGATGCCAGGGTCATTTCGTCCTCTTTTCCGGGCACAGGGTCATATCTACAATCTACAAGAAGTTCCTTAAGCGTGCGGGAATTTATGAGTTTGGGGGTACGTGGATGTGCTGACTCTTGAAAGGTAAGTTTATTTATTCTGGGTGGCGTAGAAAAAATGTTGGTAGCCCCTCCCGTAGCCCCGTCTGGGGTATCGGGCGTGAAAGGATTCGTTGAACGCGATACAGCAACTATAGGTGTGGACATAGCTATAGAAGTAGCTGTAGGAACAGATGAGGAAACAGATGTGCTTGCCGGAACTTGTGTCAGGATTTGTTGTTGTAGAGATACAGATACAGGATCTTGGCGTTGAACCTCCCCGGCCGACGGTCTATGTGGGGCGGGGTTAGCATACTCGGGAGCTGCGTCATCTAAATATGAGGCAAGAAAAACATCTTCTGCGGTTCTAGGATGCCCCTTGGGATGTGCCTTTATTGGAAATAATGGGGGTGGCAAATCTTTTGGTATCCCCGCAGTAGCCTTAGGTAATCCCTCGGCCAGAAGGGGATACATACCCTTCATAAGGGCATGTCTTTGTCTGTCTACTTGTTCTGATTTCACTCGTGTACCTTCTTCAATTAATAGATTTTCTCGGACTTCATTTGAATTCTCTTTACTCTTCTCTTCCTGTCTACGTGCTTTTTCTGTACGTCTATACGATTCTTTACGCCATAACTCAATGGCGTCTTTCTGTGATTGTCTAGCTTTCTTTTTCCATAATTCTTCCTCTATTTTCACGATGCACTCTGCATCCCAGGTCCCAGCTGCGGGCCACCTCTGACTTTCTGGTAATTCCTTAGTGTAGTCTACCCATAAATCAAGAAATAATATAGCGTCTAAGCCGTGTTTATGATACATGAAGTACCCTGGAGTGTCCCTAGGAGGAATAGGAACAGCTTCTTCGAGTACCCCTTTTCTAGTTGTGATCTGTCTTAATTTCGAAAAGAGCGGCATATTGAGAACTGATCTGATACTTGATCTTGAACAAACTTAATACAGTAATCACAATAATGAACAGTCATTCATACCACAATATGCAGAACGTACTAAAAATATTTAACATTTAACATTTAACTGAGCAACAATGATGATGACGATCTAAGGAAAACTTAATCACTAAACATAATACTCGACTTGAACTGAATTATTCTGAATTTATATACTTGATATACTAGATATACTGCTAAACAGTACAGATACACTGCTGAAACAGTGCAGACCGGATTTGTGTACCCAAACCCGTCTGGACCGGCACAACTTATGTGCACGCCAGAACGCCTCCCCAGTAATGGTACTCACCGGGTAGCTCGGAACGGAAGGCCTCGGAAACTGAACTGAACTTGAACCGGACTGGACTCGACTCGAACACCTCGGAAACCGGACTCGACTTGGGACTTCAGAAACTGGTGGGCCTCTGTATACCTCGGATCTTGCTCTCTCAGCTAGGCTCTGGTCGGGATACTTCGCACTTCTCACCGCCTCGTCTGGGTGTTGATCGCAGCCTCAGTCGCCCCCGCTTGACCGGAGGGAGATACAGGAAATCCTGCTGGTACGCGTTATTGTCCGTCCAGCTGTGGCAGGAGACCGGGCCTGCAACGCACCACCGGCGCGTGAGATGAGAAAGTGTCCCTATTCGGGCGCCATTTATGTGGTAAATAATTTAATTACCGGGACTTAATTTGATACAGAACATAATAAAAATAGCTCAGTAAATAAGAGGCAAAATCCGTGATATTAGAGGTTCAGAATGGGCTTTATTCTAATGGACGATTTCGAAATCGTGGCCTCCAAGTTCCATCACCACGGAGGTTCAGGAAGTGAAGTACATACATTATTGATAATTATTCACTTTTATACAATAGGCATTACAGTGAAGTAAATGCGAGAGGCGTAACAATTGATAGTGTAGATAAGACATACATACGTAGCAAAAGTAGGTGGAACTGGGAGTAACAAAAAAAACGTCATTGGTTGTGATGTCACATATGGGTGGACCTATGAAATAATTTCGCAATGTCAGCAGAAATACTTGGCAGAGATGCGCACACAGCAGCATGACGTGTGATTGACGTGCAACTAGGGGGTGAAGGGGACTTGACATTTAGCTCTACATGTGGCGACAGAAGTCTGGAGGGTCAAGTCAACCTAATCCCAAATCATATCCAACATCCTATGTTTAAAGAACTATGTTATCCAGAAGAGAGGTCTCTTAGAGTAGAATCTTATTCTATACTGACTATACTGACTGTTAGTGCGTGTACAAGCGTCTAAGTGTCTACACTAGATGCGAGGGCAGGAATCTTCCATAGTAACAGGGCTATGAATTACTTGCATGAAGACAGAGAAGCCGGGCCCTTTGCTCGGTAGCTGGAAGAATGTTTACTTAAACTACTAGACAGGAATGCATTGGATAGGGACGGAGGAGATAATCTTGAAGGTGAAATACAGTTCTTGGCAGGCGACGGGCTGGATCAGTCACCGTTAGCCGCGCAGGGAGTGAGACAAAGTTCATGGTCACAGATGCAGGCTCAGACTGGAGCTTTCAGAGGCAGAAAGCAAGAAAAGCTTGATGACAGAATCAGGGCCTATTTGCCTGGACTGTAAAAATGGCATAAGTGAACCATATAAAGGCGGTGGCCTTTTATACTTAGAAATGGAATATCCGGCTCATTCATGGCGGATCTGAAAGAGGACATGTTAACGGTGGACGCACATGTATTTGCGTCTTCATAACTGGAACTGGAGGGAACATACATGTACTTGTAACATGCACACAGAACCGTTGGGGTCCAAGATAGGGGACATAACTGACCAGAAAAATCCATATTTCCACATGTTTCACAATCGTTTCCCTCACAAACCTTGCCTCTGTCAGTGTTCTTCAGGAGAGGGATGTACTGTCAGGAGCCACGTCGGAAGACACTGACGAGGCGCCACAGGAGGTTCCCGTTCCGACCGGTCTCAGAACTACAATTCCCAGGAGCCCCGGCCGAGGCGCGTCGATGACGTCAGCGCGACGCGCAAGGAAGGTATTTCCGGGGCTGAACGCTCCATGCCGGTGCCGGTTACTCCAGACGCTGGGGAGCACTAGCTGCCAACGGTCCGGTAAGGGTGCAGTAGCACCAAATCTTGAGGTCTCTCGTATTCTATTGTGGCAGTGCTTCGCAGTGGAAGCGGCAAAGTCTTGGTGACGCTTATGCTCCCGTTGACGGAATCCTTGTCCGGATTCTTGCGGGAGGTTGGCGTGTGTGATTACTCTTGGGAAGCCCCGGCTGGGGGATTCCTTCCCCGGAGCAGATAGTGGACCGCGCAGTGGCTCCAGCCCCGCGGGTCACTTACCACCTACCTGTGATTTACTGGAGTGTGTGACATTATTCATTGCCAGTGTGAATAGCGCCCGGAGAGGCGTATTGTGTGACATTATTCATTGCCAGTGTGAATAGCGCCCGGAGAGGCGTATTGTGTGACATTATCCATTGCCAGTGTGAAT
Organism: Triturus cristatus; assembly: GCF_964204655.1. Lineage (NCBI taxonomy): Eukaryota > Metazoa > Chordata > Amphibia > Caudata > Salamandridae > Triturus > Triturus cristatus. The sequence goes on along the minus strand of NC_140583.1, from coordinate 1,148,889,434 downwards.
AGCGCCCGGAGAGGCGTATTGTGGGACATTATCCATTGCCAGTGTGAATAGCGCCCGGAGAGGCGTATTGTGTGACATTATCGTTTATCAGTGTATATAACGCCCGGAGTGGCGTATTGTGTGACATTATCATTTACCAGTGGGAACAGTGCCCGGAGTGGCGTATGGGGTGATCTAACAGTATCCTGTGAATGTTCCTCTACTGAAAACTGGTTCTTCCAACTGCTGACGAAACAAGCAGACGCCTTTTTTTTTTCTTTGCAGGTAAAATCATAGGTCATGGGTGCCTTCACAGTATAAGGGTAGACAAGATCGTACATGCCTGATGTTATGTGTATTCGTTATACCTAAGTGTTTGTACTTTTGGTTTACAGGTCTCCCTCCCCGCTGTCCCCATGCTTTCCTTCCCCCGCTTGACCACTCCATGGAGTCTGTGACTACAAACCAGACCGTGGTGGTGTCGAGAGGTGGACCATAAAAGCAACGTACGATTCCGAGGATTCCAGGCTGCGACACTGGGCACATAATAAAGAATAAGAAGTACTGCAAGTTTTGGGTTCGCTTTGTCTTTTCCACTACAGGAAGATAGAGATGAGTCTACATGATATATATATATATATATATATATATATATATATATATATATATATATATACATATATATATATACATATATATATATATATATATATATCCAAGATTCTTAGGGTCCTTCCGGGGTTAATCCCATGGTCGGGTGGCGCATTACCGGCAGGTACCCCAAACGCCGGAAATCGGTATCACAATCCAAAATCAAGTAAGATGCGCACTCAGGATACAGAGAATTGCCAAATTTTTATTTTCTTCGTAACGCGTTTCAACACCCACTGGTGTCTTGTTCACACGATAGTTACACTGAAGAACAAACGTGTATAAGTAAACCATACGAAACACAAAAGATGCACTTGCAGCTTGTTTCAATCAAAATGACCATGCAAATTGAGCGCCATCTTGGAATGGTGACTACAAAGTTAAAATAGTAGGTCCTTTCTCGTAATAAGACTGTTGTTGGCATGTGCTATGAAAAGCGTATATGTGATTCCTACTATTTTACACCAATATTTTGTCACAATTTATCCAATTGCATAGAGTGTGGCTCTGTAACAAATAATTCATGCATCGAAATACATTTTATTTATGACTAGTGCATGATTTGTAACGAAACTTAAAAATAAGTTTAAACTATTGAAATTGGTCAAGTGCCCAAAAGTATTTACATGCATCATTATCATCAAATTTGTTTAGGTGAACGGGGACTAGTGCCTTTAGATACCTTTTGTTGATTTAACAGGGCCACAAAGAAGCATTTATTATATACCATTCCTAGCATTTAATAATTCCTGATCTATAATCATATTCAAATTGCTCTGCAATGTGCCTCAGCTCAATAGCAAATGAGACAATACGGAAATTATATCAATAAGAAAATGTGCCAACACCAAATTAAAGAAAAAGTTTCTTCCCTTATAAATCAACAGGGATGATAAAGAACCCATAAGCTTTTTCGAGTCAAACAGATTCAGGGTCCCTTCTTGATCCCTGTAACAAAACAAGTTAAAAACCTTATTAAAAGATATATACAGATATGAGTTTTGTTCATTTTAGATCTTACACACAATCCAAACAAGAGACAAGAAGAACAAGTTTGCATTTCATTTCAATTTCAAATTTTTTACATTTTTAAACTTTTCAGTTGTCATGAAGGTGAGTTGCCAATTCTTCGTCTAAATTATGGCCCCCCGGGGAACGAGTTTCCAATTCCATAATCCATTTTGATTCTTTCTTTCTTAATGTTAATTCTCTATTGCCACCCCTTTTTCCCATGTGAACCTGTTCGATGGCATAAAATTTCAATAAAGCATTGTTTGACTGATGTTTTTCTTGGAAATGGCGGGCAATAGGATAATGTAAATCCCCATTAGTGATGGCCCTGAGATGTTCCTGTACCCGTTTTTTAACCATACATACAGTACTCCCCACGTATCTTAGTTTGCAGGGGCACTCGAGTAAATATATAACAAAGTTTGTACTACATGTGAGAAACTGTGTGATAGTGTAGTTTCTTTTCCCAGGTATTGTTATATCTTTCACCATCTCGCTAGTTCTGCATGCTCTGCAATGTCCACACGGGAAAAAACCTTTCAAATTGTGGGCATTGTGGCTGCTGATTTCAGAAATGTCCCCTTTGATGAGAATGTCTCTGAGGTTTCTGCCTCTGCGATAAGTTATTTTCGGTCGATCATCAATTTTTGGGCGAATAATTGGATCAGATTTAAGTATGTTCCAATTATCCGCCAGCAGTTTGCGGATTTTTTTCAAATCTTTATTGAAAGTGGTGACCATTCTAGATTCTACTTCCTTAGAGGGAGCGATCCCCTTATCTCCCAAGATATCAGCCCTAGTGATATTTTTGACTTTATTGATTGCTTTGTTCAATACCCAAACTGGGTAACCTCGATCTTTGAATCTTGTTATCATTCTGTCTTGTTCGAGTTCAAAAGATTCTGTGGAACTGCAGTTTTTTTTGCCCTCAGTAGCTCACCGTAGGGTATACTCCATTTGAGTGCCTCCGGATGAGCAGTGAGGGCATGGAGTAGGCTGTTTCCTGCTGTTGCTTTCCTATGGAGACTTGTGGTTAGTCTCCCTCCACATATGGTTACCTCGGTATAAAGAAATTCGATACCATCATAGCTCATTGTTGATGTGAGTTTGATATTGTATGGATTGTTATTTAGTTGTTCAATGAAGGTCTTAGCCTCATATTCCGATCCTCTCCATATAACGAAGAGATCACCGATGTAACGGATCCGTACTTTGACTAGACTAAAGAACTTGGTGAGATTACTTTCACTGCGGATCTCCTCCTCCCACTTTCCAAGGAAGAGGTTCGCAAAACTGGGCACGAAGCTTGAACCCATCGCGGTGCAACGCACCTGCCTGTAGAGATCGTTGTTGAACAAAAAGATGTTGATCTTGAGACAAATTCTCATCATCTCTACAAGCATGTGCGTGTGCTCCAGATATGAGATATCTCTTTGTTGGAGAAAATGAAGACATGCCTGAATTCCCTGGTCGTGATCTATTATAGTGTAAAGGGAACTCACATCCATGGTAATGAGAATCAAACCCTGTTCCCATACAATTTTGTCCATTTTATTAAGGAAGTCCTTTGTATCCTTAATATATGATGGAAAGGATGTTACATATTCACTAAGGAAAAAGTCGATATATTTGGATAGGTTTTCATTAATACTACCCATGGAGGAAACAATGGGTCTCCCTGGTGGTAAAGTGGGATTTTTGTGTATTTTTGGTAAAAGATAAAAAATGGGCAATTTGGGGTAATCTTTCTTGAGATAACAATATTCTTGCCATGTGATTAAACCTTCCATTTGCCACTTTGTAAGTTTATCCCATGTATCTGTTATACTGAAATTGTATTCACTGGTATTACTTTTACAATAAAAAGTTGTGTCATCCAGTTGTTTGGTTGCTTCATCAATATACATTCCTCTCCCCCATAACACAATGTTGCCCCCTTTATCAGAAGGTCTGATGATTACATCTCTGTCCTCTGCTAGAGAATAAAGTTACGTTGTGTTGTGGACAAATTAGAATGTACAAAGTTGTTTCTAGTCTGTTTGTGTTTATGTTTAATTAATTCTTTAGTCACAACCTCATGGAACGTGTCGATTGCATCATGGGGCATAGCTGGCATGAAGACAGATTTGGGCCTGAAAGATGTACAAGCTGCCCTATCCATAATGATATCGTCTCGTTCTTGTGAGTTTATTTCGGGTTCTCTTACAGCGGATATCTCTCCTAACTCGTAGACAGTTTGCAGTGTCTCAAAGTCCCCTACTGTTAACTTTGGTACATTTGATTCTACTTGTGTATCATCATTATTTTTCTTGCTGTACATATTATGCCATTTCCTAAGTTTAAGCTTACGTATAAACTTGAATATATCAACTCTGGTATTTGTATAGTTGAAGAGTTCTGTTGGGCAGTGTCACGTTGGCCGGAAAATTCTCTCCTCAGGATGACGCTGAAGATAATGGGGTCCACCTCCCATCCGTCCCCAGTCCGGAGAACGTGTAACACACACGGACTATGGAGACAGGTGGGCGAGGGAAGGAAGGGAAGGAACAGCTGGGAGAGGGATCTGGAACGAAACAAGCACACCGTCAGACACCCGTCAATAGTGACCCACGTGTTGCCTCCCCCCTCCCGCTTTGCAGTGGTTTCTCACCTGTCACCTTCCCACCCGGGGTTTTGAGGGTTCTCTGGCCTGGCCTGCGTGTCGTTCAGTTGAGGTTCGCACTGACGAGTCTCCGCAGAGCCAGGGCGGATTCGTGGGATCGAATCCGGAAGGGCAGAGGGACGCTGCCCACTGGGAGCAAAAGCCAGCACTTGAAGGTCAGTGCTTGATGCCCCCCAGAGCGCGTCCTGGATCAGGGTCACTCCTAAAAGAACGAGGAAATCGCCTCCCTGAAGGCTAAAGGAAATAACAGGAACGGGCGCTGCTACTCTAAGCCCGGAACTCCAAGGGCCGAGGAGCGCCCCAGTTCGCGCTTCCACTCTGGCCCCGGTTCTCCGTGGGCAGAGGAGCGCACCAGTCCGCGCTACAACTCTGTACCCGGAACTCCGTGGGCAGAGGAGCGCGTGGAATGGATGAGGGAAGAAAACAGGAACGTGGAAGCGTCGGGGTCCACCGACGAGGTTTTCACCTTCGCGCTACCACTCTGGACCCGGTATCCTTGGGCAGAGGAGCGCTGATGTAGTGTTTCCTGGAGTCTGGATACAAGGACTAGGGCAAGGCCGAGGATGCAGGGCTGGAACGTTGTTTCTGGAACAAGAGTACGAACAGGACGGGCTGGAATCATCGGCACCGCTTGGTGTTTGTTGGCGGTTTTAACCGCTGTCGCGCTCGGCGCCGAACACGTGGGGCGTGTTCTGCCGGGCGTTCTGGGAAACGTAGTTCCCCCACATGGCGGGGATGCGAGCGGTGTACTACCGGTTCTCGCCACCTGACAGTACACCCCCCTCCCCACCGAGTCAAGCGCCGCGAGGAGCCCCAGGCTTCCCGGGGCAGCGGCGGTGGAAGGCAGCCACCAGGCGGGGGGCGTGGATCGCCGACGCCGGCTCCCAGGAATGTTCCTCCGGCCCATACCCCTTCCACGCCAGGAGGTACCACACCCTGCCCCGCACCAGCTTGGAGTCCAGCACCTTCTCCACCACGTATTCCCGCTCATGCTGCACCCACACTGGAGGAGGGACACGTTTCACAGGACACAAAGAGGGCTTGAGCAACGAGACGTGGAACACGGGGTGTATGCGCATGTGAGGCGGGAGACGGAGCTGTACGGCCACGGGGTTGACGTGGCGAACCACCGCATAGGGGCCTATAAACTTGGGATTGAACACACTGGGTTTCTTGAAGGAAATGTGTTTTGTGGACAACCATACTTTATCCCCCTTACGGTACACGGGATTGGGCCTACGGTGCTTGTTGGCCTGCGCCTTGTACCTGTTCTTTGCTATGCGGAGGTTTTCGCGGGCCGTTGTGAGGGTCGAGCGTATCAGCGCGAGTCGGTGTTGGAGATCGGGCAGAGTGACGCCAGAACGTGGGAGCAAAAAAGGGGTGAAACGAGGGTGATACCCAGAGGAGAGGTAGAAGGGAGTGTGTTTTGTGGATGCATGAACGGTGCTATTATAAGCTATCTCCGCCACCCATAACCACTCCACCCAGGCTTCTGAGGCTTTGTCCACATAGCAACGGAGGTACTGCTTCAGGGTTTGGTTGAGGCGCTCGGTTTGACCATCGGATTGGGGATGGAAGCTGGTGGACAGGGATGATTGAATCCCCAGCTCGGTGCACCAGACCTTCCAGAATCGGGCTGTGAATTGGGACCCCCTATCAGACACGATCTCCAATGGAAGGCCGTGGAGCCGTACGATGTCCTTCAACATGAGTTTCGCCAAGGTCCCCGCCGTGGGTATCTGCCTGCACGGGATGAAATGCCCCATCTTGGTGAGGTAATCGATGACGACCACAATAGCCGTGCAGTTCTGATCTTTCGGCAGTCCCACTATGAAATCGACGGAGATCTTTTCCCACGGAGTCATAGGGGTCGGTAGTGGACGCAGGAGGCCTTGTTGCTTGCAGTGGTCTGTTTTCATCTGGGCGCAGACGGTGCATTGCTTGACCCATCGGAGGACATCCGGTCGAACCGACGGCCACCAGAATTGTCGCAGTACTTTTTCCAGGGTCTTGGAGCCACCCATGTGACCGGCGCAGGGGGCGTCGTGGCACCAGCTGAACACGAGCTTTCGGAGGCGGAGTGTAGGAACCAGAACTCGGGAGCCACACAAGGGGATGCCTTGCAACAAACGCCACTCCTTGTGGCTGCGCAACCAGGACGACCAGGCGAACGATTTGATACCCCGTTTCACTCCGTCGAGGAACGATCCGGTTTCCACTCTCCCCACCACGTTGTCAGGGGTAATGATGGCTCGTTCGGCATCTGCCAAGGGGAGACAGGTCATACCCTGGCGGGATAAGGTATCCGCCTTTTGGTTCTGGGTTCCTGGTCGGAACGTGACGAGGAAGTGGTACTCCGCGAAGAAGAGCATCCACCGTTGTTGTCTGGGGGTGAGATGCCTAGCAGACCGCAAAAACTGGAGGTTGCGATGGTCGGTATAGACCGTGACCTGGTGTTGTGCCCCCTTCAGCCAGTGTCTCCATTCCAGGAAGGCTTCCCGAATCGCTAGCAGCTCCTTCTCGGCGATCGTGTAGTTCTTTTCGGCGGGGTTGAGTTTCCTGGACAAGTAGGCCACTGGATGGAGGTGGCCGGTGTCTGGATGCCGCTGTGACAGAACCGCCCCAACTGCGATGTCCGAAGCGTCCGCCTCCACAATGAACGGGAGTTCAGGTTTGGCATGGCGTAGGACCGGAGCGGTGGTGAAAGCGGTCTTGAGCTGCTCGAACGCCCTCTGTGTTTCGGGTTGCCAGGAAAACGGAACGCCTTTGCGAGTTAGTTTCGTAAGAGGTGCCACCAGTTGGGAGAAATGATGGATAAAGCGCCGGTAGAAATTGGAGAAGCCGAGGAAGCTTTGCACTTCCTTGACAGTCGTAGGAGGCGGCCACTTCACCACGGCTTGCACCTTCCGATCCGACATGACTTGTCCGGCGGGAGTCAGGAGAACACCCAGGAATTCCACTGTCGTCACTTGGAATTCGCACTTCGTGAGCTTGCAGTATAAACGGTGCGCGCGGAGGGCTTGTAAGACCTGTCTCACGTGGACGACGTGCTCCTTCGCGTTGGCCGAATAAATAGGGATGTCGTCGATGTAGACTATAACGGACTTATCCAGGTAATCCCTTAAGGCCTCGTTGAGGAAGAACTGGAAGGCGGCAGGGGCGTTGCAGAGCCCAAATGGCATCACGAGGTACTCGAATAACCCATATCGCGTCTTGAACGCCGTCTTCCATTCGTCCCCTTCTCTCATTCGAACCAGGTGGTATGCCCCACGGAGGTCCAGCTTGGTGTACAGGGCTGCCTCCCTGACCTGCTCGAGCAGCACTGGGATCAATGGCAAGGGGTATTGGTTCTTTACTGTCACTGCGTTGAGCGCGCGATAGTCAATGCAGCAGCGCAACTCGCCGTTGGCCTTTGGGATGAAGAAGAGCGGGGAGGCTGCGGGCGATCGAGAGGGGCGAATGAAGCCCAACGCGAAGTATGTGTCCAGATACTCTCGGAGGTGACTCGTTTCGGGTCCTGTGAGAGCATAGACACGGCAACAGGGGATGACGGCTCCAGGTTCCAGGTCGATGCGGCAGTCATATGTCCGATGGGGTGGCAGCTCTTCGGCCTTCCGTTTGTCGAAGACGTCCGCATAGGCGCTATACCAAGCCGGGAGCACTACGTCTTTCTCCGCCGCCGTGGCGATATGTTGCTGAGAGACCAACGGAGGGGGTGGAGGTGAGTCAGGCACCGTACAGTGTTGACGACAAAAGGTGGAGCAAAAGGAAATGGTGTTCGCGGACCACTCTATGGTTGGTTCGTGTTTCCTTAACCAGGGTAGCCCCAGAATGAGTTTGCACCGGGGAGCTTTAATGATGTTTAAGGCCAACCATTCTCCGTGGGTTTTCCCGATGGTCATCCAGAGGGCTGGGGTGACATAACGGATGGGCCCCGAGTCCAACTCCTTCCCATCTACTGCATAGACGAGTTCAGGTGTATGTTTGGGGAGGAGAGTGACCCCCAGCTTCTGGGCTTCGGTCTCGTCCAGAAAGCATCCTGTGGCCCCAGAATCAATCATGGCCCGAATGGTCCAAGTGGTATGGTCTATCACGACTTGAAGCGTGAGGAAGAAGTGGTCCGGCTCTGCCTCAGCATCGGCTTCTACCGAAGGGATAGAGTGGTAGCTTGAAGGCTTCCCTTCGAGGTCCTTCAAGCCTGGGCGTTTCCCGCCTCCCCGTCTCCCGTCACTGCCGCGGCTTGGCCTGCGCGAGGCCTCCCGACCTTAGGACGGACGGGACATTCCCTGAGGTAATGGCCTTTCTTGCCGCAGTACAGACAGAGGCCCTGCTTCCGGCGGTAATCCTTCTCACTCGAGGTGAGGGACGCTCTCACGGCCCCTATCTCCATGGGTTCGGGCCGGGCCGTTCCGTGATCGGGTGCTCGTGCCAGATCCGAGGACGGAGGGGGTCTTTCCTTTTTTCTATGGTCCCCTTTCCTTTCTCGGAGGCGGTATTCCAACCGCGAGGCAAGTTCCATCATCGCGACACAGGAGCGTGGTTGGGGATCTATTTGTGCTATGACGTCTTTCAATTCTTCCGTCAGCCCCCGGTAAAATATGGCTGACTGCTTTGCTTCAGGCCAGTCAGTTTCCGCTACCAGCCTCCTGAAACTGTTGAGGTATCCGAGAAAATCGGAACTGCTCTGTTTGAGGTCGAGGAGATCACGATCCGCGGAGAAGGTATCGGCTCTTCGGTCGAAGGTTTTCTCGAACTCTTCGCGGAACGTATCCCAATCATAGAGCAGGGCGTCGTCTCTCCTGACGATAGGCACCGCCCATTGGGCCGCGTCTCCTGACAGGTACGAGATGAGGAAAGCTACCCTAGCCTGGTTAGTAGCGAACAACTTGGGTTTACAATGGAAGTTGAGGAGGACCTGAGTCATGAAGACCTGTACTTTCTGCATATCCCCATGGAATCGTTCAGGAGGGGCCAGGGGAACATGCGCGGGCATCTCTACCACTACCTGGGGCGTGGAGGCTGGGCCAATACTCCCGGCATCAAAGGGATTCCGTTGGATACGGTCCATCCGGGAGTGGAGGGCAGCGGTTTCTTGACGTGAGGCGGCTAGTTCCCCCTGGACAAGAGCCAGGGCTGCCACCACGTCCTCTAAGGAGGTCATCCCCTATGACAGCGTGATCGGGAGGAGCGATAATTCGTGGGCCGATGATTCTGTCACGTTGGCTGGAAAATTCTCTCCTCAGGATGACGCTGAAGATAATGGGGTCCACCTCCCATCCGTCCCCAGTCCGGAGAACGTGTAACACACGGACTATGGAGACAGGTGGGCGAGGGAAGGAAGGGAAGGAACAGCTGGGAGAGGGATCTGGAACGAAACAAGCACACCGTCAGACACCCGTCAATAGTGACCCACGTGTTGCCTCCCCCCTCCCGCTTTGCAGTGGTTTCTCACCTGTCACCTTCCCACCCGGGGTTTTGAGGGTTCTCTGGCCTGGCCTGCGTGTCGTTCAGTTGAGGTTCGCACTGACGAGTCTCCGCAGAGCCAGGGCGGATTCGTGGGATCGAATCCGGAAGGGCAGAGGGACGCTGCCCACTGGGAGCAAAAGCCAGCACTTGAAGGTCAGTGCTTGATGCCCCCCAGAGCGCGTCCTGGATCAGGGTCACTCCTAAAAGAACGAGGAAATCGCCTCCCTGAAGGCTAAAGGAAATAACAGGAACGGGCGCTGCTACTCTAAGCCCGGAACTCCAAGGGCCGAGGAGCGCCCCAGTTCGCGCTTCCACTCTGGCCCCGGTTCTCCGTGGGCAGAGGAGCGCACCAGTCCGCGCTACAACTCTGTACCCGGAACTCCGTGGGCAGAGGAGCGCGTGGAATGGATGAGGGAAGAAAACAGGAACGTGGAAGCGTCGGGGTCCACCGACGAGGTTTTCACCTTCGCGCTACCACTCTGGACCCGGTATCCTTGGGCAGAGGAGCGCTGATGTAGTGTTTCCTGGAGGCTGGATACAAGGACTAGGGCAAGGCCGAGGATGCAGGGCTGGAACGTTGTTTCTGGAACAAGAGTACGAACAGGACGGGCTGGAATCATCGGCACCGCTTGGTGTTTGTTGGCGGTTTTAACCGCTGTCGCGCTCGGCGCCGAACACGTGAGGCGTGTTCTGCCGGGCGTTCTGGGAAACGTAGTTCCCCCACATGGCGGGGATGCGAGCGGTGTACTACCGGTTCTCGCCACCTGACAGGGAGAAAGACAAGCCTAAACAAAGAGTTGATTTCTCAGTCTCGCTTAGTGATCTTGAAGATAGATTTACAATAGTTTTATTTACCATTGATACATCCATTATTGTTGTCCTTTCTTGTAGCCCCCCCTTCTTCTGGTTCCCATGGGCTTTGGATTTGTTGTATCTTTGTCTTGCTTTGAGTCTTCTTCTCTTGGAACGCCCCTGCCTCTTGATCTTCCTCGTGTTCTGCCTCGGCCCCGAGATGTCTTTGATGTCATATTTTTGTTTCTGATTTCTTCCTGATCTCTGCGGGATCGTAGTACTCGGAATTCGTCTAAAAAAGTAGCCGGTTTCTTGGTTATTTCTACATCTGACACAGAACTTGTTGTTGCAATAGAGGCATCAGTGTCCGAGTCATCCACTTGGGTATGTTCTTGTTGTTCATCTTCCTGTCGTGTTGGTTCACTGGCATATTGTACATTAGAATGATCTTGTTTATATAGATAGTCATATTTGGGACTGTATGTTAAGATGCGGCCGCTTTCGTAATCTCCACAGTCCCTATGGAGTTTTCTTTGTTTGCGATATTTAATATCGTTTTCATATTTGGTTAGTCTTCCTTTTAGATCTTCCTTAAATTTTGCAATGCTATCTTGTTCTGTATTTGTTTTGAATTCCTCTTCGATTTCAGATATTTCTTTTAATATCTTGTCACGGTCTTCCCAAGCATATTTGATTAATATGCAAAGCATGTTTTTAGAGCTGGCTGCCGAATTCGTCGCCCATTCTTGCAGCATGTTAGGATTTTGGGACTCGTGTGATGGTGTAATATATATTCGTAAACCTCGAGGAACCATGTTTTTTTCCACATAATCTTGTAGGCTGGTTGCCTCCCACCACTTGGAAGACTCTTGTTTCCTCAATTTTTCATATCGCCGTAATTTGATGTTAAGTACATTCACTTCAGATTTTGCACTCGTGGAGCCAGTATCCTTAGTTGTGCCTGGGGCCCGCGCAAAAAGAGTTTGCGCCTCTCTGCGTCTTTCATCTTCATTGTCCATTATTTCAAAATTGTGTGAAGGTTTGTATTGGCATACAGTGTTACGCACGTCTGAGGAATATTGGGGTTCAGAGCCCTTCTTCCGCTTGTTCCCGCGAGATGGTTTATTCTCTCTTCTCCCCCGTCTTGATATAGACGGTTCCCGATGCCATTAAGTTCTGCGAAAACCTGAGTTGAAGAAGATTAAATGCGGGTACACACTCTTCACAGCTTCCCGCGTGTGGATATAATATCCGCGTCTTTGGATGAATCCAAAGTGGCCCGTACGTGTTTTCAGGTGGGCCAAGAACACCTGGGTCTCTGTTCAGAAAAGGTTACATTCGAACGAAGAGTTCGGACATTTCCCTCCCTCCCAAAGAACCCAGGGCAAGGCTTACCTTCCGACACTGGGGCGCCCGTCTTCTGCTCAGGTCTCTTTCACAATCCGTTTGTTCGTATCTTCGAATGGCCGGCGTCTACCCCTCAATGTAAATCCAAGATTCTTAGGGTCCTTCCGGGGTTAATCCCATGGTCGGGTGGCGCATTACCGGCAGGTACCCCAAACGCCGGAAATCGGTATCACAATCCAAAATCAAGTAAGATGCGCACTCAGGATACAGAGAATTGCCAAATTTTTATTTTCTTCGTAACGCGTTTTAACACCCACTGGTGTCTTGTTCACACGATAGTTACACTGAAGAACAAACGTGTATAAGTAAACCATACGAAACACAAAAGATGCACTTGCAGCTTGTTTCAATCAAAATGACCATGCAAATTGAGCGCCATCTTGGAATGGTGACTACAAAGTTAAAATAGTAGGTCCTTTCTCGTAATAAGACTGTTGTTGGCATGTGCTATGAGAAGCGTATATGTGATTCCTACTATTTTACACCACTATTTTGTCACAATTTATCCAATTGCATAGAGTGTGGCTCTGTAACAAATAATTCATGCATCGAAATACATTTCATATATGACTAGTGCATGATTTGTAACGAAACTTCAAAATAAGTTTAAACTCATGAAATTGGTCAAGTGCCCAAAAGTATTTACATGCATCATTATCATCAAATCACCTAATCAAATTTGACACCAATGGGTTTTTTCAAACACGTTACGAAGAAAATAAAAATTTGGCAATTCTCTGTATCCTGAGTGCGCATCTTACTTGATTTTGGATTGTGATACCGATTTCCGGCGTTTGGGGTACCTGCCGGTAATGCGCCACCCGACCATGGGATTAACCCCGGAAGGACCCTAAGAATCTTGGATTTACATTGAGGGGTAGACGCCGGCCATTAGAAGATACGAACAAACGGATTGTGAAAGAGACCTGAGCAGAAGACGGGCGCCCCAGTGTCGGAAGGTAAGCCTTGCCCTGGGTTCTTTGGGAGGGAGGGAAATGTCCGAACTCTTCGTTCGAATGTAACCTTTTCTGAACAGAGACCCAGGTGTTCTTGGCCCACCTGAAAACACGTACGGGCCACTTTGGATTCATCCAAAGACGCGGATATTATATCCACACGCGGGAAGCTGTGAAGAGTGTGTACCCGCATTTAATCTTCTTCAACTCAGGTTTTCGCAGAACTTAATGGCATCGGGAACCGTCTATATCAAGACGGGGGAGAAGAGAGAATAAACCATCTCGCGGGAACAAGCGGAAGAAGGGCTCTGAACCCCAATATTCCTCAGACGTGCGTAACACTGTATGCCAATACAAACCTTCACACAATTTTGAAATAATGGACAATGAAGATGAAAGACGCAGAGAGGCGCAAACTCTTTTTGCGCGGGCCCCAGGCACAACTAAGGATACTGGCTCCACGAGTGCAAAATCTGAAGTGAATGTACTTAACATCAAATTACGGCGATATGAAAAATTGAGGAAACAAGAGTCTTCCAAGTGGTGGGAGGCAACCAGCCTACAGGATTATGTGGAAAAAAACATGGTTCCTCGAGGTTTACGAATATATATTACACCATTACACGAGTCCCAAAATCCTAACATGCTGCAAGAATGGGCGACGAATTCGACAGCTAGCTCTAAAAATATGCTTTGCATATTAATCAAATATGCTTGGGAAGACCGTGACAAGATATTAAAAGAAATATCTGAAATCGAAGAGGAATTCAAAACAAATACAGAACAAGATAGCATTGCAAAATTTAAGGAAGATCTAAAAGGAAGACTAACCAAATATGAAAACGATATTAAATATCGCAAACAAAGAAAACTCCATAGGGACTGTGGAGATTACGAAAGCGGAAGCATCTTAACATACAGTCCCAAATATGACTATCTATATAAACAAGATAATTCTAATGTACAATATGCCAGTGAACCAACACGACAGGAAGATAAACAACAAGAACATACCCAAGTGGATGACTCGGACACTGATGCCTCTATTGCAACAACAAGTTCTGTGTCAGATGTAGAAATAACCAAGAAACCGGCTACTTTTTTAGACGAATTCCGAGTACTACGATCCCGCAGAGATCAGGAAGAAATCAGAAACAAAAATATGACATCCAAGACATCTCGGGGCCGAGGCAGAACACGAGGAAGATCAAGAGGCAGGGGCGTTCCAAGAGAAGAAGACTCAAAGTAAGACAAAGATACAACAAATCCAAAGTCCATGGGAACCAGAAGAAGGGGGCTACAAGAAAGGACAACAATAATGGATGTATCAATGGTAAATAAAACTATTGTAAATCTATCTTCAAGATCACTAAGCGAGACTGAGAAATCAACTCTTTGTTTAGGCTTGTCTTTCTGCCCAACAGAACTCTTCAACTATACAAATACCAGAGTTGATATATTCAAGTTTATACGTAAGCTTAAACTTAGGAAATGGCATAATATGTACAGCAAGAAAAATAATGATGATACACAAGTAGAATCAAATGTACCAAAGTTAACAGTAGGGGACTTTGAGACACTGCAAACTGTCTACGAGTTAGGAGAGATATCCGCTGTAAGAGAACCCGAAATAAACTCACAAGAACGAGACGATATCATTAGGAATAGGGCAGCTTGTACATCTTTCAGGCCCAAATCTGTCTTCCTGCCAGCTATGCCCCATGATGCAATCGACACGTTCCATGAGGTTGTGACTAAAGAATTAATTAAACATAAACACAAACAGACTAGAAACAACTTTGTACATTCTAATTTGTCCACAACACAACGTAACTTTATTGTTTCTCTAGCCGAGGACAGAGATGTAATCATCAGACTTTCTGATAAAGGGGGCAACATTGTGTTATGGGGGAGAGGAATGTATATTGATGAAGCAACCAAACAACTGGACGACACAACTTTTTATTGTAAAAGTAATACCAGTGAATACAATTTCAGTATAACAGATACATGGGATAAACTTACAAAGTGGCAAATGGAAGGTTTAATCACATGGCAAGAATATTGTTATCTCAAGAAAGATTACCCCAAATTGCCCATTTTTTATCTGTTACCAAAAATACACTAAAATCCCACTATACCACCAGGGAGACCCATTGTTTCCTCCATGGGTAGTATTAATGAAAACCTATCCAAATATATCGACTTTTTCCTTAGTGAATATGTAACATCCTTACCATCATATATTAAGGATACAAAGGACTTCCTTAATAAAATGGACAAAATTGTATGGGAACAGGGTTTGATTCTCATTACCATGGATGTGAGTTCCCTTTACACTATAATAGATCACGACCAGGGAATTCAGGCATGTCTTCATTTTCTCCAACAAAGAGATATCTCATATCTGGAGCACACGCACATGCTTGTAGAGATGATGAGAATTTGTCTCAAGAACAACATCTTTTTGTTCAACAACGATATCTACAGGCAGGTGCGTGGTACCGCGATGGGTTCAAGCTTTGCGCCCAGTTTTGCGAACCTCTTCCTTGGAAAGTGGGAGGAGGAGATCCGCAGTGAAAGTAATCTCACCAAGTTCTTTAGTCTAGTCAAAGTATGGATCCGTTACATCGATGATCTCTTCGTTATATGGAGAGGATCAGAATATGAGGTTAAGACCTTCATTGAACAACTAAATAACAATCCATACAATATCAAACTCACATCAACAATGAGCTATGATGGTATCGAATTTCTTGATACCGAGGTAACCATATGTGGAGGGAGACTAACCACAAGTCTCCATAGGAAAGCAACAGCAGGAAACAGCCTACTCCATGCCCTCAGTGCTCATCCGGAGGCACTCAAATGGAGTATACCCTACGGTGAGCTACTGAGGGCAAAAAGAAACTGCAGTACCACAGAATCTTTTGAACTCGAATAAGACAGAATGATAACTAGATTCAAAGATCGAGGTTACCCAGTTTGGGTATTGAACAAAGCAATCAATAAAGTCAAAAATATCACTAGGGCTGATATCTTGGGAGATAAGGGGATCGCTCCCTCTATGGAAGTAGAATCTAGAATGGTCACCACTTTCAATAAAGATTCGAAAAAAATCCGCAAACTGCTGGCGGATAATTGGAACATACTTAAATCTGATCCAATTATTGGCCCAAAAATTGATGATCGACCGAAAATAACTTATCGCAGAGGCAGAAACCTTAGAGACATTCTCATCAAAGGGGACATTTCTGAAATCAGCAGCCACAATGCCCACAATTTGAAAGGTTTTTTCCCGTGTGGACATTGCAGAGCATGCAGAACTAGCAAGATGGTGAAAGATATAACAATACCTGGGAAAAGAAACTACACTATCACACAGTTTCTCACATGTAGTACAAACTTTGTTATATATGTACTCGAGTGCCCCTGCAAACTAAGATACGTGGGGAGTACTGTATGTATGGTTAAAAAACGGGTACAGGAACATCTCAGGGCCATCACTAATGGGGATTTACATTATCCTATTGCCAGCCATTTCCAAGAAAAACATCAGTCAAACAATGCTTTATTGAAATTCTATGCCATCGAACAGGTTCACATGGGAAAAAGGGGTGGCAATAGAGAATTAACATTAAGAAAGAAAGAATCAAAATGGATTATGGAATTGGAAACTCGTTCCCCGGGGGGCCATAATTTAGACGAAGAATTGGCAGCTCACCTTCATGACAACTGAAAAGTTTAAAAATGTAAAAAATTTGAAATTGAAATGAAATGCAAACTTGTTCTTCTTGTCTATTGTTTGGATTGTGCGTAAGATCTAAAATGAACAAAACTCATATCTGTATATATCTTTTAATAAGGTTTTTAACTTGTTTTTTTACAGGGATCAAGAAGGGACCCTGAATCTGTTT
Source organism: Triturus cristatus (assembly GCF_964204655.1). NCBI lineage: Eukaryota > Metazoa > Chordata > Amphibia > Caudata > Salamandridae > Triturus > Triturus cristatus. Next base: position 1,148,872,593 of record NC_140583.1, on the reverse strand, counting down.
GACTCGAAAAAGCTTATGGGTTCTTTATCATCCCTGTTGATTTATAAGGGAAGAAACTTTTTTTTTTATTTGGTGTTGGCACATTTTCTTATTGATATAATTTCCGTATTGTCTCATTTGATATTGAGCTGATGCACATTGCAGAGCAATTTGAATATGATTATAGATCAGGAATTATTAAATGCTAGGAATGGTATACACTAAATGCTTCTTTGTGGCCCTGTTAAATCAACAAAAGGTATCTAAAGGCACTAGTCCGCGTTCACCTAAACAAATTTGATGATAATAATGCATGTAAATACTTTTGGGCACTTGACCAATTTCATGAGTTTAAACTTATTTTGAAGTTTCGTTACAAATCATGCACTAGTCATATATGAAATGTATTTCGATGCATGAATTATTTGTTACAGAGCCACACTCTATGCAATTGGATAAATTGTGACAAAATAGTGGTGTAAAATAGTAGGAATCACATATACGCTTCTCATAGCACATGCCAACAACAGTCTTATTACGAGAAAGGACCTACTATTTTAACTTTGTAGTCACCATTCCAAGATGGCGCTCAATTTGCATGGTCATTTTGATTGAAACAAGCTGCAAGTGCATCTTTTGTGTTTCGTATGGTTTACTTATACACGTTTGTTCTTCAGTGTAACTATCGTGTGAACAAGACATCAGTGGGTGTTGAAACGCGTTACGAAGAAAATAAAAATTTGGCAATTCTCTGTATCCTGAGTGCGCTTCTTACTTGATTTTGGATTGTGATATATATATATCACTGCACACACTTCTCTCTTCATCTGGAAGGAAGTACGCCGAATCCCAACTGCACAAGTTAACAGCACTTTATTTTCATGGAAGATATGCAACAGGCTGCTCACTACCCAACGCCTTTCTGCTCCATCTAAGCCTTGATCATAGGTGAGTCTCTGTATTTTGTAATTGACCACGTGTTTTAAAGACGGCGGTCATAATCTCTTTTGGAATGCGCGTGATAAAGTTGCAAATATAGTAATTTCAGTTTTTAGAAAACAGTGTGTTATCAATTCCAATCCATTGTATAAACACTGCTTTCCCTGGTAATTAATTTAATCTTTTTATCCAAGCACTCTGCTACTCAAGTTCGCAAGCCAGTCACACCTGCCTCTACTTCTCCATTGTGTGCTGTCTCGGGTGCAGCTTCCAAGTGGAACTCTTTCCACCTGTTTCCCTTGCCGGCTTTCACTCTCAATTTTATCAGATAATCCAGTTATTATATAGGCGAAAGCGGGCAGGTCAGGCTCTTCTTTTATTACCACCTCACAGTTGCTTCATCATTAAGAGCCCCAGACCCTAGCAGGGCGACACAGCACCACGGGAACAAAGCCACCCGTGTTAACATTACTGCACACACTTCTCTCTTCATCTGGAAGGAATTACGCCAAATCCCAACTACACACGTTAACAGCACTTTATTTTCATATAAGATATGCAACAGGCTGCTCACTACCCAAAGCGTTTCTGCTCCATCTAAGCCTTGATCACGGGATAGTCTCTGTATCTTGAAATTGACCACGTGTTGTAAAGATGGTAGTCATATTCTCTGTTAGAATGTGCATGGCAAAGTTGCAATTATAGTAATTCAAGTTTTTAGACAACAGCTTGTTATCAATTCCTTTCCATTGTATTAACACTGCTTTCCCTGAAAATTAATTTCATCTTTTTATACAAGCGCTCTGCTACTCAAGTTCGCAAGCCAATCATACCTGCTCCTACTTCTCCATTGTGTGCAGTCTCGGGTGCAGCTTCCTAGTGGAACTCTTTCCACCTGTTTCCCTTGCCGGCTTTCAATCTCAATTTTATCGGATAATCCAGTTATTATTTGGGCGAAAGTGGGTGGGTCAGGCTCTTCTTTTACTACCACCACACAATTGCTTCATCATTAAGAGCCCCTGACCCTAGCAGGGCATCATGGTGTCACGGGGAAAAAGCCACCTGTGTTAACATCACTGCAAACACTTCTCTCTTCATCTGGAAGGAACTACGCCGAATCCCTACTGCACACATTAACAGTACTTTATTTTCATGGAAGATATGCAACAGGCTGCTCACTACCCAACCCGTTTCTGCTCCATCAAAGCCTTGATCACGGGTGAGTCTCTGTATTTTGAAATTGACCACGTGTTTTAAAGACGGCGGTCAAATCCTCTGGTAAAATGCGCATGGTAAACTAGCAAATATAGTAATTTCAGTTTTTAGAAAACAGAGTGTTATCGATTCCAATCCATTGTATTAACACTGCTTTCCCTGGTAATAAATTTGGTCTTTTTATCCAAGCGCTCTGCTACTCAAGTTAGCAAGTCAGTATGCACTGTATCAACATTCTCATTCCACATGCATGTGAATCTTCTGATGGTTCATATTTTTGGACTCAAAATAGGCTAAAGGGCTGTCCTGTGAGTCCACATTTCACCAATGACTTGCTTAGACATCGGAGTAGTGCACCCTCTCATTTTGAAACAAGCATATAGAGGTTTGAATAGTACACACAACAGGCCTAAACCTTGTCCCATAAGTGAGTGAATGTAGTGTCAGGTACCTTACTGTGACCTCAATGACACATGGTGGTATGCAATGTGCCCAGACGTAAAGGTGTGTGTAATGTCAGTGATTATTAAGTATCAATTACAGTGTACTGTTTGTCATGGTCACTCACATCATGCACCACAGAGGAGGTCCTTGTGCCCCCTTATGTAAGTGCACACCATCGATTGTAATTAGAATTACATAGGCAACTATTTAAAGTATGGGAAAATGAAAATTTTTACAAATACAAAAACCCAGGTCAAAATCGATATAGAAAATGATTTATTAGTATATAAAACCTAAAGAATTTTAGAAATAATCAATATTCAAATTCAAATTCAAAATTAGCTTTATTCGGTTTTAGACATTTAAAATCATAAAAGCACAGACATAGAATAAAAACTGATAAAATATGTTAAAAGACATTGGTCTATCACATTGTGCAAAAAGTGCATTCAAGTAAGTCAGGCTATACGAAGATCCTTTCCAAACAGCAGCAATCACAAATAGGTTTTAGGCATTTGAGCTTTTTCTAATTCTCATAATATTTTTCAAAAAAACAGTCATAGTACATACTAAAAAGGTACTATCTAAAAATTGTAGGTGTAAAAACGCTGGTCTACATTGTCTCCAGCCAGCCCGTTTTAACAGAGGGAGAATCCATCTTCTTCTTTCTTTTTCATAAAATTTACAAAACAAGATCACATGAAGAGTTGATTGTGAGGATACATTATCACAGGGGCAAGGAGGAAGTTCTCTGGACCAGTCGTTTATTTCTGGATAACTGACCAGTCGATGAAAATTATTAAACCTAAAACGAGTTAAAAGGTATCTATCGTATCCCCCGTGCAGCATAGGAGATACGGTTGCATACCGTAGGTAGATAAAGTCATTTGATGTTGAACCACCATTTGCTTGTTAGCCTCCTTAGTGAATCTGAGTGATTCCAAATCGGTTGAGCATCTTATTTTAAAATCCTTCCTGGAAATGGAATTCTTTTTCTCGGGGTGGAGTAAAACTCCGGATGGCCAATGTCACTCAAGAATCTTCTCACATAATTTAACCATGTGATCTTATTTGCCTGGTCCAGGTTCATAGAGTCCTTGATTATTTCTTTATTTAGGGACGTGCTACTTGATGTCCATACACGGTGCCAAAGCAATATGGGTTGCATTTTTATGTTATCAGAAGCATAGGGGATACCTAATTCGCTATGACAGTTAAAAACCGGGGAGCTTGTTGGTACGGCTAAAATGAATTTTAAAAAGGCATTTTCTACGCTTTGAATAATCAATATACATTAGATAAATATATGGTATAGAAAGGATATTTTGATTTTTATCAATATTATTTCTAAAAACAATTAATTTTACCATCAAAGATGAGGGAAAACAAGCCTAATTATTCATTAATACCTCAGCCCTCATCCTTCTTTTGTGTATTTTGATTAATCAATGGTTTAATTAGACAGGCAGAACCTGTTTTAATGTACATTCTTCTGGATCTAAGCAGACAATTAGGGACACACAATTGAAAATAAATAATGATTAATTATATGTGTCTATACTCTGCACACCATCTGCATGTGTATGTGATGCCCAGGTAGTAGGTCCATCCTCATAGATGTTGCCATTGTACTCATCAAGCTTGCTCAGAACGTAGTATGTGACATGGTCCATCAGACTCTGTTGTCCATTGATCAATATGTGTGGTATGTGTATAATTGCTTCTGGACTGGCACACAGTGGTCCACTATGCATTGTTCAAATTTGGTTTTTCTTTTCTCCCATGCCTACAGCTCAAGGTCCATCATCACAAGGCCATAGGCCAGAAGGTCGAATGCACTCCTTTTATTTTATTTATCTCATTGTTAGCTGAAAATGCTTAGAAGGCAAGAATTTGGCGTGTACGCTTGATGTGTGCTGGACCCCAATAGCACATGTGTAAAACTGTAGAAAACTGTTGTGGGCTTTGTAGCCCGAAATGCATTGGGTGAAGGTGCGAATGGGTACCCAGGAAATGAAGTGAATTGTAACGTGTTCCAGAAAAAAGCCTGAATGGGCATTTCTTCAACATTAATGTTTGAAATCCCTTCGCCTCTGTGTGAATTTTGAAAACATTGGTTCATAGTGGATTACTTGGATCACTGGACGTTTACTGAATTTAAAGAGTGGAATATTACTCGCTTTTGCCAATACCTGCACTGCATCTTGAGCCTGGGGCGCGACGGCGCAACAGTTTCTTTAGTTTTACACATGTGCTACTGGGGTCCAGCACTCATCAAGCGTGCACGCCAAATTCTTGCCTTTTGAGCATTTTCAGCTACCAATGAGATAATTAAATTAAAAGGAATGCATCCGACCTTCTCTTTGTTACACTTTTGGAAAGTTGGCTTTTTCTTGCCTCAGCCATTTGGTGCTTGCAGTCGGTCTCTGATCACATGACTCGGTGGGTTACAGTGGGTATTTGTGTATTCCTCTATACAGCCACATACAAAGGGGAGGTTAGGTGTGGCTGGATGCACCATCAGTGGCAGGATGGGAGGGAGGCAGGAGTTGAGCCCAGCCACACTTACACTTGAATAGACTGTGTCCTATCTCAACATAAAACCCTGCTTACCCACTATAGTTAGTATGCACCCAGGGCCAGGAAGGCAGGGCATCTGTGCACTTCCACAGAATTACTCTAGAAGTTTCTACCCACTTCAAAGGCACCACTGTGAATAAATACTGGACCTCAGACACCAACTCTTCAGTACACTTCTGGACCTGTGGATACTCTGCCAGAAAGATTGAATACTGTGCTTCTGAAAGGAATGCTACTCTGTTGGACTGCTACCCTGAAGGTGCTGCTGTCTTGCTGTTCTGGTCTGCTGCTTGCTGCCCTCTTGCCTGGCGGGAAAGAACTGGACCTTCAATCTCATCTTGAACCAGGATTTCAGGGTGACTCCAAGGGTTAGTCTGCTAGTCTTCTGATCTGAGCCTCATGGACATAAAATTAATAAATAAATGAATGAATGAAAGGGCATTTGAATAGAGCACTGTTTTTTTTTGATAAACAAATTTTTATTTTCAAATAGGCATCAAGATCAAAAAGGACATACAGTAAATTGAGCAATTCGATAGTAGTCAGACCCAGCACATCGTAGTCAAAAACAGCAATCCAAGCAATCTCCCCCACCCCTCTCCCTCCGTTCCCGCCCCATGTATACCCCCCCTTAAACTAGGCCCCTGAGCCATTTCCCCCATACTTTACGGAACTTTTTGGGGCAGCCCCTCGCAGCGTACAGTGTCCGTTCCTGTGCAGCGCACCAATCCACCCCTCTGCGCCACTTGCCTCCCTTGGGTGGGTCAACCTGCTTCCAGGCGGCCGCTATATCTCTCTTGGCCACCACCAGGGCCGTGGTGAGGAAATAGTGCTCGTTGCGGGAGCCATCCAGCCCATCCGTTATGCCCAGCAGCGCTAATCGAGGGTCATGGGGGACCTCCCAACCCAGGACGTCAGTTAAGTCAGTTTCAATCTCCCTCCAGAAGCCAGTCAGGCGATGGCAAGACCAGACCATGTGAAAGAAATCTGCCGGGTCAATCCCGCACCGCCCGCACGAGGCTCCCGGGCACAGGCCTGCGCGAAACAGACGCTCCGGGGTCAGGTATGCAGTGTGAAGGTAATACACCTGGACAAGCCGCAATCGAGCCGATGCGGTGATTGTCCTGGGCGCCATGAGGGCGTCCCTCCAATCATTGTCGTCCAGAGGACCCACCCAGGCCTCCCACCGCTGCTTCAGCCCACTCCAGTCCATCGGGGTATTATTAACCAAGGATCGGTAAATGCGGGAGATGCCCCCCTTCCCAAGATACCCCAGCATCACCTGGGCTTCAGGCGGGCTATGGTCAGGGAGTTTGGAGTCTACAGGGACGTAAGACTGGAGCGCGTGGCGCAACTGGAGATAACGATAAAACTGCGAGGGATGCAGAGAAAACCGACTCCGGAGCTCTTGAAAGGAGCACATGTGGCTTCCCCGCCAGACGTCGCCCAGGCAGGAGATCCCCAGGAGGTCCCAGCTACGAAAGCCACCGAGTCCCGCCACCTCCCGCATCCAAGTGCCGTGCCATAGTGGTGTCACCCGGGTTAGCACCCTCGACCACCGAGTGTGCCGTAGAGCCGCTTGCCACGCCAGAAAGGGGGCCCGCACTACCTCTGGAAGCGATCCAGGGACCGTCGAGCCATAGAGCATATTCTGAATAGAGGAGAATCCGATGAGCCGCACCTCCAGTCTATACGCCGGATCGTCCCACCCACCCGAAAACCAGTCGTGGACCACCAGCAGCCGCGCAGCAAGATAGTATAGGTAAAGATTCGTCATGCTCAGGCCACCGTCATAGGAAGGAACGCGACAGCGGTCCAAGGCCAACCAGGATCTACCGCCGCCCCAAAGAAATTTAGTCGCGGTCTTATCCAGGTCCCGAAACCAGGAGCGGGGGAAGGAGCAGGGCGTGTTCTGGAGCATATATAAAAAGCGAGGGAGAATCATCATCTTATAAAGAGCGATCCTCCCCAACGGATTCAACGGGAGAGATTGCCACTTCGCCATATCTGATCTGGCCTTGTTAACCACGGGGGCCACGTTAAGAGCCCAGCACAGTTCCGGGAGAAGGGCAACCCAAATCCCCAGGTATTTAAAGGACAGCCGTCGAAGAGGAATGTCAGACTGCCAATCAAAACACTCCCGTGAAGGGTGGAGCGGAACCAGGACAGACTTCCCGGAGTTCAAACGGAGACCAGATGCCTGCCCAAACCGGTGAAGAATTTGGCGCACCCGAGGACCCGAGACAGCCGAATCTGAGAGATAAATAAGAACGTCGTCCGCATACAACGCGATTTTATCAGGGACCATACCCGGCCAGTCCCAGCCACGGAGGACAGGATCCGCCCGGAGGAGCACAGCCAGGGGCTCCATCGCCAGGGCGAAGAGGAGGGGCGAAAGCGGACAGCCCTGCCGCGTCCCCCGCCCTATGGAAAATGCGCGGGACAAGGTCCCATTGACCAGTACCCGAGCCCGTGGATCCGCGTAAAGAACCCGAACCATGGCACGAAACTGGGAGCCGAACCCCATGAGTTCTAAGGTGTCCCCGAGATATTCCCACCCCACCGAATCGAAAGCCTTCTCGAAGTCCACCAGGAGAAGGGCCAGAGAAGGAGAGAGGCGCTCACGGTGGGCCAGAGCAAGATGCAGGCGCCGCAGGCAGTGTCTGGTACCTCGATTCGGCATAAACCCGCATTGGTCCGGGTGAACCAGCGCGGCCAGAAACGGGCGCAGTCGTTGCGCAAGGACGGTAGCGTAGACTTTGAGCTCGGTATTGATAAGAGAGATCAGCCGGTAATCGGAGCAGGACTGCGATGGGGGCTGAGTTTTCGGCAAGACGACTATAGTGGCGGTATCTGTTTCCCACGGGAAGGAACCCTTCTCCACTGCCTCTGCGAAGAGGTCCCGAAGCTGCGGGGCCAGGGCATCACGGAAATGGGCGTAATACTCCTGTGGAAAACCATCCGGTCCCGGGGTCTTCCCAGGTGCCAAATGGGAGATTGCCATTTCGACCTCCTGGAGGGTAATGGGCAGGTCCAGGGTCTCACTATCCTCCTGCCCCAACCGCGCCAGGGCCGCCCCACCCTCCCCCATCAATCCCGCAAGGGAAAGCCCCTGCGCCCGCGCCCGATATGGCTGGGAATAGTAATCCGCAAAGGTTTGAGGTATTGCCACCGAGACCGTGTGTGTCTCCCCCGCGGCGTCCGCGATGGCCGGAATTACCCGGCCTGCACGAGGGTAGGTGGCCAGACGGTGCAGGAGGGTACCATTCTTGTCCCCCCACCCGTAGACCCGGGCCACCGAGGAGCGCCAAAGAGTCTTCGCCGCCTCCAGAGAGTACATGCGTATCTCCTCGCGGAGAAAGGCCAGCCGTCGCTCCCGTGCGGCGTCTCCCAACGCCTCCCGATCGCGTTCAAGCGCCAGGGCCTGCGCTTCACAAGCTGTAAGTTGTTGGAGTTGGCGCCGGCGCTGCTGCTGTAGATGCCCCTTCGCAACCCCTCTAATAGCCGCCTTGCCGGCCTCCCAAAGGACAGCCGCAGAAGAGACAGAGCCCACGTTGTGGAAGTAGTATTCCGCAATCCCTTTTTCCACCACCCCTCGAAAGGCCTTGTCCTGAAGGAACCAGGCATTCAAGAGCCACGTCGGACGGGCCGTAAAGGGAGGTGGGCCGAGGGCCATAAGCACCGGCGAGTGATCAGAGAGGCCTCGCGGAAGAATGCGGACATCACAAACCCCTGCACAGTCGGCGGAGGGAATAAAAACTAGATCAATGCGGGCGTGGGAATAGTGCGCTGCCGAAGTATGGGTATATTGGTGGTCGCGTGGATGCCAAACCCTCCAGACGTCAGAGGCCCTGTGCCTCAGCCCAACATGATAGCTGTTTCGCGCGAGCGGTCCTGGTAGAGGAGATCGGACCCGTCGAGTCCATATGGGGTGTATAGACCGCGTTAAAGTCTCCACCAAGGACGAGAGACCCCACCGGGAGCCTGGGGAGGAGGTCCGCTGTGTACGCAAGAGCGGACTGCAGCAGGGATGGCGCTGCGTAGAGGGACAGCAGAGTAAGCGGGCGGCCCTCCAGGGCGCCACAGACAGTAACGGCCATACCCTGGGGGTCCAAATGCACCTGGGTCATTACAAAGGGAAAGGAACGCTTAAGCAGGATAGCCACCCCCCGTGAGCCCCTAGCGAAGCCCACATGCCAGACCCTGTCGTAGCCATAGCGGGCGAGGAAGGGACATTTATTACCCATAAGGTGGGTCTCTTGAAGAAGGAGGACATGAATCTCCGCGCGCTGCGAATATTTGAGGACGGCCATGCGCTTGAAGCGATCTAGCAGACCATTGACATTCCAGGATAAGACGCGCACCGCAGCTTTAGGCAGGGGTGTGTCCGCCATGGGAGCAGGCAGGGGCATGTCGGACAGGAGATAGACAAGGTGGCTGCGAAGGGGGACCGTGGGCGGGTCGGGAAGAGCGCAGGATGCCAATTCCCCACGGGCACTGCGCCCACACAGGGGCCAATAAGCTCGTGGGCAGGAGAGCTCCCCGGAAGGAGGGACATGGAAAGCTCGGACAGGAGAGCAGGTTGAATAGTACATGATGCCTTGGAACCATAACAACGAGGAGTACACCCTCTAACAACAAAAACCTCCCTAGGAGGAAGAAACAACCCCAAACCAAACCCCACCCCACACCCCCCACCCTATACTTCGAGAACAGAAGCATCTGTCGCCCTAACAGTGTGTAACCAAAACCAAGCTAAAACGCTCGGGCCTGAGTGCTAGTGGACCCCTGAATAAATCTGATCAGACCCAATTCTTCCGCCCTGGCCGAGAGCAACAGATGTGTAGGAGCACCGAGGCCCGACTGCGAAGTCTAGCAACCAGGAAGCAGATCCCCATCTCCACCCCCCGGCAAATACATCACAAACAGTAAGTGGAAGTCAAATGGTGGGGCTGCGGGAGAGGTCCGAAGTGTCTATTTGGGGAGCAGGCTGGGTCACAGAGCCCGCCCGCTGGGGGGACACGGCCCGCTGCCCGGCGGCGTCAGGACCAGTGGGCGCCACCGAAGAGTCCGATGAAGCCCCGGATGCCCGCCGCAGCCACCCCCCCCGGAGCGCATGACAGCCACCTCCTCCCCCGCGCGCCTCCGGGGCAGTGTGCGCCGTCGCCATCGGGACCTGGAAGAGCGGGGCGCTCCTCGCCCAGCCCGCCCCTCCACCGGAGATCCTCGACCAGCACACTGCAGGGGACACTCCTCCGCGAGCCAGGTCCAGGCCGCCCGCAGCGTATCAAAGAAGAAAGTCTTTTGCTGGAAGATGACCCGGAGACGGGCCGGGAACTGCAACTGATATTGGAGGCCCAGGGATCGCATATTCTGCTTCACCTCCAGGTAGGAGCGCCGAAGCTCCTGGACCTCTCGGGTGTAGTCCGGGAATACCATTATAGTGTGGTTTTGGTAGCGGAGATTCGCGGAGGATCGCATCTCTGTCCCTGAAGTTCAGGATCTTCAGGATAAAGGGACGGGGGGTGCTCCCGGGGGCCTCGGCGCCAGGGAACGATGGGCCCTCTCCACCACGAAGCAGGCCGAGAGGCTGCCCACCGGCATCCAGGATTGAAACCAATGCTCCAGGAAGTCATCCGCGCGACCCGCCTCGCCCCCTCCGGGAACCCCACCAGGCGGAGGTTACAGCGGCGGGCACGATTTTCAGCATCCTCCACTCGGCGGTGCAGCTCTTTGGAGTGGGTGGTAAGCTCACGCACCTGGTCCTGCAGCTGGTGGATGTCGTCCTCGGCGGTTGAGATACGGGATTCAGCCTCAGATATGCGGGCAGTGGCGTTACGCAGGTCCTGCCGAAGAAGGGCCACGTCCACCTTCACCTCCCCCACCATGCCATCCAGGGAGGAGCGGGACGCCGTGATGGCCTGTAGGATGGCAGCAAGGTCCATGCCAGGGGCCGGGGCCCCGGCTCCGGCGGGGCCCGGCCCCTTCTCGGAGGTCGTGAACTTGTCCATCTTGGTCTGGGTAGCTGCGGGCGTCGACCGGGAAGCCCTCTCCTTACCCATGGCGGCGGTATCTGCGACCCTGGGGGGCGCTTCGCCCAGTCCACGGGCACCAGATCCGGCCGCGGCGATTCCAGAAGGCAGTGAAAGGAGAACAACAGGAGGACACCTCGTCACTAGCCCCCCGGTGGATCCGCCCGCCAACCGCCCGATCCGGCAAATGATGAGCCTGGGGGAGCTGCAGCCCGCCTGGAGCCAAGGATCCCACTCGGAGGGGCACCACTCCTCGTTACAGCCAAAGTCACCGGGCGCCCATCCGCCTCGGAGAGCCCAGCACGTCCACCGCTCTTGCACAGCTCAGGGCCAGGGGCTCCAGGCGGCCCCCGCGGACAGGGCCCCAGAGGCGGATATGGAGGGAAAAGGGGGGGGGGGCAGGGGGGGAGGTTAAAGGAGGAGCGGGAGGCGAGGGACAACCATCCACCTCCCCCTGACCGCCGGCCTGCGGCCCGAACCCCCGTCGCGGCGGCACTCCACCAACTCGCCGCCGTAGGCCTCGGGACACCAGGGCAGATCCAGCAACGTTGGAGGGGGGAGAGTGGGGGGAACCGGGCCCCGACCGTCGACACCCGGCCCGATGAAGAGGGCCCCCGCCACCTCCAGCCCCACAGCCGCTCCGGTCGTCCCACCAGGGAGTGCCCCACTCACCGCCCGGCCGTCCGTCCGACACCACAGCCCGGAATGGGCCCCACAGCACCTCGCCGCCAGTCACAGGATCGCAGGTCGGGGCCCCACCGAAGGGGGGGGGCCGCCACAGCCGCAGCGATGACCTCACCGGGCCTCCAGGACCTCCGGGCCCAGCCGCCTCGTGGGCGCCGCGGTCTCGAGTAGCCGCGCGCCCGCACCCAGCATCCAGGATCAAAGCCGCCTCCCGCCGGGCGCCGATGACAAGCGGCAAGCGCAGCTCCGAGGGGGCGGTCGTGCCCCAAACTCGCACCAGTAACAGCCAGGCGGGCCCGGGCCCCAAAACCGCCGAAATCAGCCGGCCAGGGCAGGATCAGGCGAGGCAGAAAGGATCGGCGGGGTCAGGCAGCCGGAGCCTCATGGCAGAGCAGCCATGCCGGTCAGGCGCCACCTAGCGCTCTGAATAGAGCACTGTTACACCGGCGAGTGTCCAGGCGCTTTGCACTACTATAAATATTAAATAGGGGAAAGTAGTTTTAAGCTAAATTAAAAAGCCATGTCTTTAGTTTCTTTCTGAACATGGAGATAGCTGGAATCACCTGAAGTTCAGGAGACAGTTTATTCCAAGCGGCTGGCCCTACAAAAAACAAGGATCTGTTCCCCTGCGCTAGATCCCAGGAATTTTTGCCAACAAAGCATTGGCTGAGCGAAGACATCTGGAAGGAGCACAAAGCCAAATCTTTGCCCTAAGATATCCAGCGACAGTCTGGTTAAGGACCCTGTGAACCAAAACAAGAGTCTTAAATAGAAGTCTCTTTTCTATAGGAAGGATGTGCAAAGCGGCAAGTGAGGGGCCACAGGGAATCTCAAAGGCAGTACTAAGAGACTGCGGGCAGTTGCAATCTGGACTATCCGGTAGTTTGTTAATGAGAATATTCGGAAGTACCAGATTCAAGGCATTGCAATAATCAAGTCTTGAGGTTATAAGGGCTTGTATCACCTATTTCCTGGTGATACAACATCCTGCACCAGCCTCTGGACCCTACTGCAGCCGGTCCCTGACCCTCATGTGGTGCCCATCAGATCCTGGACCCTTGGTGTGGCACACAGGAGCTGAATTCAAGGTATTGGACTGTTCCAGCTGTAAACAGATCTGTTTGCACCGATAGCTCACTGCTCGCGCTGCAATTCAGCACAAAGCTTTGTCTGCCTGACTCTTTGCACTGTAGCATTGACCGCTCATGGGGACCAACAACACAAAGCTCCAGCAACGCCTGTCCACGACACATAACCTGCTCCTTGAGCTATGATGGCAGCTACCCACGACTCTCTCCGCGCTGCTTGGACCCCTCTCCAATGCAAATCGGACTCTTGGAATGATCTTTTGAGAAAGTAAACCTCAGCAGACCCAATCTTCTGACTGCATCTGACCTGCGTTGCTTCACAGTTGGCCTGAAAGTGTGACTGTGACCCGGTCCAGTGCCATGAGAGATCCCCAGTTGGTACTTTTTGCTTTTAGGTGCTATTTTACACCTTAATCAAAAAATCATAACTCTGTTTCTCATGATTTAATTTTAGTCTTGTTTTCTTTATTAAATCGTGCTCTATTTTTCTAGCTTGGTGTGGGATACTTTTTGTGTCATGTTTTTCACTTAATGTTTGAAGTTTGCACAAACACTTTACACATTGCCTCTAAATTAAGCCTAACTAATCTACGCCAAACTACCACAAGGTTCAGCCCATATTAATTTGGAGTTGGCTTGAGTCTCACCCTGACAAGCATTGTGCTTGCTTCTTGACCAGAGCTCCCACTCCAGTCAACCAACAGCCCAATTTCTCACAATGACCATTTGAAGGAAGACCTAAAAACCTGAAAGAAGCTTGAACTTTGATTGGTCATGGCGTCTTGTCAGTGCCGATAAAGCCTAATACTTTCTGTGCTCACCTCCTCTGTGAACGATTCTATAGGTATGTTTGGCAGGATAAGGACTTTGTATTTTATCAGTTCACTCGCAGCTAGGACCAGTCCTGGGACCAGAGGCGCTCACAGAAGACTAAATGAACTCAACACTTGATCACCATTCATTAATGCTAATAGGGTTATGACACACACAGCAAAGATATAACCAAGATTGTGAGTATTTTGAGCTCATATCGTCTGCAGCACCAAAACAACTCTGGATTTGGTGGAAGCCTATAACTGTAGCTTTATGTTTATGTTTAGTGCTTGTATAGCGCTCGAATGCCGAGGCGTCTTGGCGCTGGGGTGTAAGGGCAGGAAAATGAGATTGTGAAAGAAGGCCTATGAGGCTGTAAACAGCCGGGTTTTCAAACTCTTCCTGAAAAGCTGGAGGTTAGGTTGAAGCTTCATGGGGAGAGGCAGTTTGTTCCAAAGCTTGGCCGCACAGTGTATTATTGCTCGCCCCCCCCATCTTGCCCGTCTTATCTTCGTGGTTTTAATGAGACCTTGACTGGCCGATCTAAGAACGTGTGAAGGAACATATGGTGTAAAAAGTTTTTGAAAGTCCTCAATACCGCCCCCGTAGATTGCCTTATGCACAAGAGTTAAAGATTTGAATTCTATAAGCTATTTGATGGGCAGCCAACTCAAGCTTTCAGGCTTAAGTTGGGCCTGGCCATTTCTCATTGGCTCAAACCAGCCACTATAAATCTAGGCCTGTTTTAATCATTTTCCCAGCACTGGCGATTCACAGTATATCGAGGTTGAATTTGTGGTTGGATCTAAATCTCCTAACCTCAAATACTGTATCTCACTTCAAAGCTGGTGTTTCATTTGGTGCCAATTCCAGACCAAAATCCAATCTGTGTCTTGCTTTTTAATTACATGAGGATTAGTGAAGTTTCATACCCTTGGATGGCATACTTTGGACAGTGGCCTGTCTCCAGCATCAATAATCCCGCGGCACTGAGCACTGGCTGAGGTCACTGGGGCCAGTGACTGGCCTTTGAATTGTGCTTGGTGTCCATTGGTATGGATTAGCAGGCCCTAGTAGGCATATTATTAGGACACTATCACTCATTGCACTTTTGGCATTAGCCCAATTGCACTCTGAATTCCTTGTCTCTGATTTGGAAAGGACCCCCAGTTGATTTTGCTGCGTTTTGTACAACATTTTCTTGATTATCCCTTCTAATATAATTGGCTCTGGGTCCAGGTATGTACTGTCAGCAATCACCACCGACTATTACAGTTCAAGATTAAAGTGGTAGACTTGGAATGAGACAATTGTTCTTTTTAAAAGATATAGCAGTGACTGGTCATGTAGCTTACTGGCACAATTACTTGTGTCATGTCACATGTAATTGACATGACAAGTGAAGTGAGGAGTCACCCACTAGTGTGAAGGTTCCAAGAGTTCAGAGGCAGTCATCTGGTTATCTTCTTGACTGCATCGATGTCAGTGGCAAAATACAGCAATACCGACTGTTCTATGACTAAATGAAATAAGCATTAACAAAACTAGCCTTTAGGATTTAGTTTTGTCATAGTTATTGCACAGCTTATTGGTGAGGAAGCTACGGAGTCCTCGTCAATTTAAAAAAAGCATTGGCTAAAAGCAAAATTGTATTTTGACATAAAAAAGCACACATTGCCACAGCCGTCTCTGGCACTGAAGGGGAACTACTTTGCGTGCAGATGAGCTCCTTGTGAAAGAGCAGAATGTCTTACCTCTCTATTCTCATTTTCACCCACTGCAATCCTCTCTCTCTCTCTCTCTCTCTCTCTGGAAAGGAAGCCTCGGCATTTCTTTAACGCCTAACGGGTCAAGGGAAGTCTCAAACTTGACAAATATCTGCTTAAAATAACATTCTCTCAGGAAGCAGGCTACTTTACTATTCAGTACACTCATTACTGAATGTTCAATCCATCGCGGTACCTAAAACTAGGAAAATAATTGGAAAAAATAAAAACTGCATCAGAGGATTAGTTGACATTTACAAATTACTCGGATCAAAGAAACACATTGATTTCAATATCATGGTGCTTAGCATGTCAAGCAATGTCTGAAGCCACACACGCATCCGAAGCAATTCAGCGGCACTTTAGTATGAATAAAAAGAATCAATTCTTGACCCCACCTCGACAGTGATGAAAAGAATGGATCTGCTGGGCAGCCGCATACAGAATGATGTTCCATAGCGGGTTGCCAAGAAATTAAGTTTCAAGAAAGTAGGCGCCATTCTTAAAAAAAAAATGTGGACCATTAGCTCAAGGTTCAATAACTCCGCCAAGAAAACAACTTTCATAGCTTGAATATAATTTCTTGTGAACACCAATTGAGCTTCAATTATTTTGTTCCAAGTTGAAGAATTGTCCCAGGTGTTCACTAGAAATGTTTTCTTCATAAAACAAATAAAATTAAAGACCCGTACCAACTGGTAATAGCATTATCTCATCAGATAAAAGAGACAATGTGTATTGACATCTTAGGAAAGAAGTCTCCTGCTGTAGAATGGAAAGGAAAATTAAATCTAAGACATCCTGTGGGCTATTTCTCTCTCTAAATTGCTTGTATGTTTTTCCCGTTGGGCTGAATGGAGGTGGTTACTTCTTCAGATTTCATCTGCATCTGATGAAAATACGCATTGGTAACACATCAGGCACATGTATACACCATGGAAACCTTACATGCAAAAATGCCCCCAGAAGAACTATACAGACAGGCATACATAATCACCCAGACCGTACTGTAATCCCACAAGTGGTTATAAACAGCAGTAAGAGCTGTTTGAACCACAAGATTCAGTTCAGAGTAACACATCAAGGACATAGTCATGGATGCACCATTGTATAGATGGGAGAAAATGGTGAGTTTACCTGCTCCCAGCCTTTGGAAGGGCATGTTTGATTCCTAAAAGTAAAAACGGAGAGAAATGTTGTAAATAAAGTTTTTGATGAATTCTAATAGTCGGTTTTCCTAGATTAGGGTAGGGTATTTCTTATAGATACTTGCTGACTTTGAGCAACGAAGATCCTTCCATATTCTGCTAATCTCCACTGCTTAAGTGCTAAAGCATTGTGCATATGCATCCCTATTCTTTCACTAGAAACCTTCATTTGGTTTTCTGAAGCTGACACTTATCCTATCTAGCTTAAAATAAAATGTTCATTTATGCTCAATTCCCCTTAATTTGGATACTTGTTGCATATTCTGCATTTAATTTGTAATTCTTCATAATGTGCTATTTTATATTATTTTTGAAACATCGAACTTTAGATTATTTGACTCTGTGATGATAATGATAAAAATGTAATTACTAACTGAACTAATGATTGATTTGAACTAATTGTTAATAAATCCTTTAAACTCACTCCAATTGTCCTTGTCATTTCTGAAGTCCTAATTTGGTCTTCACAGTTTATTTAGGTAAATTAAAGTAAATGATAGCTCCTCATCCCCTCTCCTTGTTGAATAACAACAGTGGTTATTTGCTGAATATACCCAATACTTGAGATAAAAATATTTCTGCTCCAGCACAAGTGAAGTTAAAAGTTTCCATGTTGCAGGTAGCATAGGCTCTTATGGAAGATGGACCAGGATGGACCAGGATCGCCCCTCAATCTCACACTTCTTGAGAATTATATATTCTACAGAATATTGGGTTGTTGGAAAGGTTTAAAAAGCCCCTAAGCACATGTTTGGAACTCTGCCAGAGAACCCCATGAGGATGTGGGATCATCTCCTGACATGTCTCTAATTCACCTAAAGATAAATTCCACAGCAGTTGGGTTTAATCCCTTTAACTCCTTGGCCGCAGCGCTAAATCTGCCGTGGCGCTGGGGGGGTGCGGGGTGAGCACGGCGCCGCCATGCTTGTGACGGAGCCACGCCGTCATGAGTCACGGGCGAGCTTTGCTCATGACTGCGTGGTTCCGTCACGACTCCGCGCACTCATTAATTCGCCCGCACAGGCGGGGAATCAGTGCCGCGTGGGCGGAGCGGCCACAGCATGACGGAACCACGCTCATGACGGCGTGGTTCCGTCATGCGCATGGAAGGGGTTAATCTTCTTTTTGGATGCCCAAAGCATGGCCTGCTGACATTAGACAGAGAATGTTGGAAAGGAATGATACAGGTGGGATCCGTGCAATCATAAACTGACCTCCTATACCTGAAGGGGGTCCTTTAATGTGGGAAAAGATTAAAAACAAAGTGTGATGTTGTTCAGATGCAAAACAATCCGTACACTGGTCCTTGCAAACTTGGTAAGAAAAAAGAGGGCTAGGGGTTTGTGAGCAGATATGACGATTTTAATAGGTTAACAACTCCTCTTGGTGTTAAGCAGGGAAACTGTATGCAGGCGATGCCTTGTATTGTAAGTGCCTACAGGTGAATGCATGGTAGTGACAGGGATAATATAACGACCATGAGACGTTTATCTTGTGTGTGTTGAACAGGTCCTGTAGTCTCATGGTGAGGCTGGATTATGTGCCATAGGGTTTTATCAGGCCTGATGTTATTTTAGGATAGTCCTGTGTTACAGGTGTGTCAAATCTCTTTTAAGGCAGTTATAGGTTTTAAAACAGACAGTGCTTTCTTGTTAGGAAATATTTTTTTAAATGTGCCATTGGCCTAATGATAACCTGAGATGGTATTCTGTTACAACTCTGTTAAATTACTTTTTATGTTGTGATAATATTAATGATATTAAAGCAACAATACCTCCTTGTTTGGAAATTGTTGCCTCACAGGCAGCGGGTGATATCAAAGATGCTCATCATCACGCTCTAAAAATAATACACAGCACATGTTTTTTGCCATGTTGTGCAGGTCCACAAGCATTTATAGACACTTAGTTATAGTTATAGAGAGACATTGAAATTTAGGATCAACTGGTCCTGACTTACTTGGTGAAGCATGAGTCTCTGACTGCTGTGCACAAGTTGTCCTCCCCATCCTGAATATTAGGGGCTGACTACCTAACCACAGTACAAGTAGGTGGGAGCAGGTCGTAATTGCTCCCTAATTAATTGCAGGTGTGCCGCTAGTTGTGTGGAAATTTGTAAAAAGAGGTCTGCAAGGGGCCAACTTCAGAAGAGGGTTTACTGGTCCAGAAAGGTTTGTTTTAATACTGGGTATCTGCCTCATTAGGTGTACTACCAATCAATCAATTAAAACTCCCATGGCTGTGCGCTGCTTTATAAATCATCAATCAAAAGTGGGGAGGTAGGAGCAAATTAGGGGTACACTCAGCTTCCAGCGAATTAGTTCATATAATTAAAAAAGAGTGAATCGCACCGGTTACTATGAAATAGTCTCATGGTTGTTATCTGGCAACTCGGATGACAGCCATGAGATCCTCACACTGACCTTGTTACAAATCCCACCACGGACCTTCCCAACTATCGGGCCAACCGTATATTATTGCGGAAAATTTAGGGTTGAAATACACTAACGAGGAGTTTGACTACATTCTGTCAGGCTCCCCTCTTCTGACTGATATGTACATCACACAAACACTGGCCCAAACTAGTGACTGAGAGTCACTAGCAGACCAAAAGAAAGGAAAAAGAAAGACAGTCATACATGGCATCATAATGACGGAATACTCGAGAACCAATGATGAACCCAGAGGCCTCTGGGTCAACATGGCCCCACAGATAATCCTCTGTGACACCATTTTCTAAAAGGACTGGGCCTCCATCTTCTGACATTGCACACAAGATTGGCTAGGCTTAATATTAAAGACAGCCTCTGGACTCTCAGAAGCAATGACAAAACCAGCTGACAAAGGAGGCAGGATCGTCCTCCTGAAGAAAGCTGGCTACTGCACTCAATGTACCACCCTTATTATTATTAATATTATGAACCATGGACGGTGGATCTTACAGCCAGGCTGCACAGATACCTTGAAAATATGCTTGAATAAGCAGAAATGAACAACTGGATTTCCAAAAAAGAAGCGGAATGCCTACTCAGAAAGAACAAGAAAACCCCTTATTTTTATTCTTTCCCCAAAACGCACAAAAACAAGTCACCACCACCGGGCTGCCCCATAGTATCAGGCATTGGTTCCGTCTCAGAACCATTGTCCCAATTTGCAAACCATTTTCTTTGTCCCAGTTTGCAACACATCCAGACCTATCTAAAGGACTCCCAAGACTTACTCTACTGAAAGACCAAAAGTCTGGCCCACCCAATCACCTTCTAGTTTAGGCATCGAAAGTCTTTACACCAGTCTTCCACAAGATGCCACCCAGAGACTGTGGAATTTATCATCTAGCAAGGGATTTATCATCTAGCAAGGGACTGAACACACAGTCCATGAGTTTCTGGACTGTTTCCACACACGGGACAACTACTTGAAATTCACTTGTTCAAAAAACAGGACACAGAGAGTTTTCCTAGATGTAACAATCCTTTCAGATTGGACTGCATTGAGCGCTAGGACCTACTACAAGGCAACAGACAAGAACAGTTTGCTCTCCTTCAACAGTTTCCACCCACGCCCCTTGAGGGAGAATCTGCCCTATAGCCAATTCTTAAGAATTTGCCGCAACAGCACACACAACTTCAATGACCAGTTGCGAACCCTCGTAAAGAAGTTACAGGAAAGAGACTATCCTGGTCACATCATCAAGTGTTGCAAATGCACCAGAAATCAGAACAGAGAGCGCCTACTAGAGCAATCCACTAGAAGTCCAGAAAATGACATGCTCACATGCGTCAACACATATTGTATGGCATCTAACCACATAATAAAAACTCATCAACAAGCATTGGAGTATCATCACATCGGAATCTTTGAACTGGACCAAAACGAGATTTGCCCATAAAACGAGGAAAAATATCTGAGACTACCTATTACATAAACAACCACCGAGAGTGCCAAAAGTCAACAACACCATATAAATGGCATGGGGCCTACAGCCAGTGATCGGCCATTACCCATGTGGCTCTTGCACCGTGTGTCACCTGACAAAGGCAACCAAGACCCTCAACCTTGATACCAACTTCAAATGGGTCCTGAGGAGGCACAATAATTGCAATATGACACACACCATTTACATGACCACGTGCCCCTGCCAGCTCAAATACATGGGTATGACATGCAGGAAAATCCTAACCTGCATAAGGGAACATCGCAGCAAAATCAGATCTCGAAAAATAATAAGTGTGAGTCATCACTTCCTCAACGAAAAAAAAACCACACACACAGAAAATGAAATGGAATGGGTCATCCTGGAAACATTAGACCACACTGACAAAAATGCAGAGAGGGTCTACTTTTAGAAAGGACAAAGATGGGTCCACCATCTTTAGACATTTCTCTTGGTTTGCATTTAACCGATAGCCACATAGTCTACACTCCGAAAAGTACCCTATGAAATATTGAGACTCAATCCAACAATCCATTATGAAGGAAGTAAAGACAAAAGCAGAGAACTTTTGACATCAGAGTAAACACTTTCAAAACAATACACCACACTGCATAAGACCCACATCATGGCTTGACAAATAACGTCTGCAACAAATGCTTCGGTGTACAGAACTCATCTCTGAGCAAGCTACACAAACAATTGCATTACCAGCATCATTAAACATATTTCCCTAAACAAAAGCGAATGACAAATACCTTTTACCAAGCAGAACGTGTGTGTAGAGTACACTCCTTTCAGACATAACTGACTTTGATAAACATCGCAGATCACTGGCCCATAGAATATTTCACTTTATACTTTTTTATAGAGGTGGCATTGCAGAACCAATTACACTTGTATGTGTATCATGAGCGTCAAAGTGGATATTTTTATGTCTTAGAATTAACACATCTGTTAATTAGAGTTCCCTTTTTAAAAGCACTCCCTCTTGCAGAAGTAGCAATTAAAAACACCCCAGTTCATCTCTACTAGAGACAACCCAACCTATGCTTTTGTTTATGTCTATAGCACAATCATTCATTAGCAGTACGCAAACACCATTTGCATCTTTATGCCTACAATTTGGACATTTCCTAAACAAGATATACCCTGCCTGTCCCCAACCAGAGGCACACTTGAAAACAATTCGGAAGCAATTAGGCTACACTCCAGCCCACCTATACCAAGGGCCTTGTTCAAAAAATATCATGCCGCTCTAGTTCACAACTAGCAGAGCAGAGCGCCTGCAATTAATTTGGGAGCAATTATGACCTACTCCCACCTACATATACTGAGGCTAGGCAGTCAGCCCCTAATATTCAGGATGGGGAGGAAGCCTTGTGAACAGCAGCAGGAGACTTTTGCTTCATCAAGTAAGCCAGGACCAGCTGGTCATAACGTTTAATGTCTCTCCATAAGACACTCTTGTACCTATAACTAAACGTCTCTAAATGCTTGTGGCCCCTGCGTAACACAGCAAAAACCATGTGCTGTTTACAGTTTTCAGTGCATGATGATCAGCTTCTCTGTCCTCATCCGCTGCCTGTGAGGCAAACATTTCACAAGAAGGTATTGTTTGTTTTAATATTATTAATATAATCACAGCATAAAAGGTCATTTAACAGAGCTGTCACAGAGTACCATCCTAGGTTAACATTAGCCCTTACAAAGCCCAAAGGCACAATAAAAAAATTCTTTCATAAGGAAAATACACAGTCTGTTTTAAAACAATTACTGCCTTAAAATAAATGTAAAAGACTTGTAACAGAGGGCTATCCCAAGATACCATCAGGTCTGACAAAGCCCTACGACACATAACCCAGCCTCACCACGAGACTACAAGACCTGTTCAACCCACACAATGTTAATTTCTTGTGGTCGTTATATAATTGCTGTCACTACCACGCAATCACCTGGAGGTACTTACAATATAAGGCATTGTCTGCATGCTAATTCCCCGCTTAACACCAAGGGGATTTTTTTACCTTTTTAATCATTTTATCTGTTCAAAACCTTGATCCCTCTTTTTCCTTACTGAGTTTGCAAGGATCAATGCACAGATTGTTTTGCAGCCAGTGTGTTGTGGCACTTGATAAGAAGGACTGCAAGTGTCCCTACACAGGATGACTTCAGTGCAGCTAGATGCACACTGCACTACCAGGGTGAATACTGCATGCTAAAACCATCACCCATCGGGAACAGATAGAGATATTATTCACAGATATGAGTAACTGTATATATGGGAAACAGCATTTACAATGCTGTCTCCACAACGCTGTAACTTTACAATGGGTCATTACAACGACCGCGTTGTTACCACACGTGCCATTACATCACAAGTCGTATGAACGACTGGCTGTAGGGGGCGTGCAACACCAGGGAATGTGTTGGATTTTAAATCCAACACCATCCCTGCTGTTGCACAAACTGGAGTATGAATAGTAATTAATACTCTTCCTAAGTCCAGCGCGCCCCCTACAGCAAGTCGTTGATACGACTTGCGATGTAATGGCACGCTTGGTAACAATGCGGTCGTTGTAATGACCGGGTTGTAAAGGCATGCATTGTGAACGCATGCGTTGTAACATCACATATTCGTATATATATGTCTCTTTGTATTTCATCTGCTCCTGTTTGTGTTCTTTTCCCAATCTGCAGGCCATAACACCTGCAACAGCAATACATTATTAAATAAATAACTAAGGAACGTACATTACTATACTTACTTCAATATTAAGGCAACACAAAGAAAAGGGATCTGATCAAAAAAGGTACTAATGAAGGCAGCAGACCCATCAAGGCGCATATGGCGGAAACATTTTGACCACTGCTGGTGATGCTAAGGATTGCTAGTAAGTCCGAACCACATCACACTTTGCTTTTAACCTTCCCCCTATCCCTTTATTTCACAAAAGAGACCCTCTCCAGGTATTGGAGGTCATTTATGAATGCACTAATCCCACCAGTATCCTTCACCAGACACTCTTCCTCCAGTTGCAGGAGTTACTCACCTGGAGAAGTGAGTACCGAAGTGCGCAACCCTTTGATGATGCCACCCACTAAAGCCACCCACTAAGAGAAGATATATACCACTGGTGGCATTTAAGGGTTGATGGTTTCTGGGATAACAACCGTGAGACTCTGGCATCGAAACCGGTGCAGTTCACTCTTCTTTGATTATATGAGCATGTTTTCTGGGGGACAGTGGACTCCTATTATGCTCTTACATCCCCTCTTTTGATTGATGATGTTGGAAAGGAACTTAAAGCCCACCCAGAAGGATGTGGGAGACTATGATTGCCCTCAGGACGGTAATGGTGTAGTACATGAGTCAGGAGCATAAAAAACTTTAGGCAAGCCAAGAGCGGATGATGGAATGTTGTGACCAGAAACCGATACTGATGGGGTACCAAGAGAGTCAGGAGGTGTTGATGCTGATGCCCATTTGTCCTAGAGCTTTATGGAATAAGTGATGTGGGCCATACAACAGAGTGCTGAAAATTGTTGACTACTTGGTGGGCAAGGGTACCACACAGTAGCCATAGAGGGTGTTCAATGTCAATGACTGAAGCCATATGTACTTGCAACGACCAAGGAGGTGGAGGATAATGAACCCCTTCCTGACCTGTTTCACATTGATGAGAAGGGTGGTTCTGTGGAAGGGATACAGCTTGCACATGAACTGCTCCTGATAAGCAAAAACACTTGAAAGAGGTGCTGGGATGATTTTTCCATCATTTTTTAGGTTGACACCTGTTTGTGCTCTTGATGTAGATAAAGGGGATAGCTTTTTAGTGAACAGCAAGGATTATATTATGTCAGACTGTAGTATTCTGTCCACGCTGTCTCCTGCTCGTGGATACTCCATGATGTCACAGTTCATTCTGATCCCCAGCTTGTGCTGTGACACACACGGGACAATGGGTGGTGTTGAAGAGGATTTAGATGAATACCAAGAAACTATACAGAAACTTGCATGTAGATATGATGTTCAGCCTAGTGTGGTAGTTTTACTCCACTAATTTTTCAAACATACACAAAAGAATGATGAAGATGTTTATACGCACATAAGTGCACTGAGAATTTTAATAGCTGATTGCGAATTTGAAAATTTCAGTGAACAATTGGTACATGACCAATTTATCCGTCACTGCACTGACAGAAACATTCACCAAAAACGTTTGTCTTTGGGAAATCCTACATTGGATGAATCCATTAGGATTGCTAAGAGTATTAAAAAAACACAACAGTCAGTAAAAGAATTAGAAAATAAAACAGAGGAGGTGGTAACTCGTGTACACATCAATAATTATAGGAAGAAAAGAGATGTACTTCAAAATAGTTTTTTCAAACGCACTGATATTTGTTTCCGATGTGGTAACACCACACATAGTAAAAATGGCAGACCATGTCCTGCTAAGAACGCTGTATGTAGGTCTTGTGGAAAAGTGGACCGTTTCGCTAAAGTTTGCCATGGTCATAAAAAATACAATGTCAAGGTTTGATAGATTAAGGACACAGGTGACACTGAAGCAGAAGACATTGAATTGAAGACAGGGTTCTGCCTGCACACATTGCTATGTTAGCATAAGCATTGTAGAAGTTTAAACTCCATCTTGCCACTTTTCTGCTTTTGCACATGATAATACAGGTAACTGTTATTATAAGTAAAGCTGCTTGCTAGCTTTTTCTTCACATGAGAACAGTCTGTTTTTCACATTCCTAGACTTACACCGCAATCGCAGTATGTACACTGTGCAGAAAGCTTCAAGGTCAAATAACAATGTATGCTGTTGATTCAGGTTGATCGACCCATGCTCTAGACACAACAAGCACACAGCTGCAAATATCTGAAACTCGGGTGCCTTTAATATTGCATTGCATGCATGAGGCTTGCACTTGGAGAAAACATTTCCATCTACAGAGAGCGTTGCTGATCCTGTGATGTGATTCACCTAAGCTGATCTTGGAGGTATGGGGTTCCCCATTCAAACATAGAGACCTTCTATTATTATAAAACTAGCTTCTAGCCAGGGGAGGGTGGTTCACAAGGCACTATAAGACCTGTTTCCAATATCATTATAATATGATTTCTCCCTTTGTGTTTTATGGAATTGTAACAATGCTGATTGTTTTATTTCTAATCATTTGCCTGCTTATGTTAGCCAAAATACTGCATCTTAGAGCACGTAGTAAAAAATAAACATTTTAAACTTTTCCATGTGTCTGATTACTCACGTTGTGGACTTGTATGAGAATAAAAACGAAAGAGTGTTCTTGATTCCCACCATTCCTGAGAGTACCCTAAGTCGCTTGTTCTGGGTTGTCTAATCATTGATAGCTTTGCTGTAGTACGGAGAACGAATGAGACACTGATGCTAGTCGGATAGGGGTTCTGGGTACTGAGGTGAGTTTTTTGGTACACCACAATTCACTGAGGTCCTGGTTTCCTGTGCATAGTTCTGTGCATGAGCAGAATCCCCGCAACAACATGATGTCAGAAATGAAGGACATGGTACTAGTTGTTAGTGAAAAACAAGTCAGAACTGGCAATCCTGCAGATTGCGTGGATCCTTACGTTAATATTCTTGTTGGGAAAAAAGTTTTGCTGCTTTTAGTAGACTCCGGTGCACGTATCACCACGATCACTCAATCTCCAATCTCTTTTTGCCTCGAATTGGGGCGAAAGACAGTTGATGCCCACTGATTGTGCACCGGTATCATATGAAGGGAATAAAATTGATTTGCTTGGCTATTTTGAAGAGGTCATGAAATTTTAGGGCAGATGCATTCAAGGCAAGATCCATGTAGCCATCAAAGGTTTGAACATACATACTTGGGTGGTTTCACCAAGGTCTGTTTGATATAATGCTATGTCCTGGAGCTAAAGAACAAGTGTAGTCCATTTGTGATTCCTCTCAGTTGGAAGACTTGTTGAACAACTATCCTAAAGTCTTTTCTGGAGACTTAGGAAAAATCTAATGTTTTAAGCATAAGATCAAGGTTAAGGAGGGAGCTGTTCCCATGAAACACAAGTTAAGGAGTCTTCCTTTTAGTATCAGAGAAGCCTTAGAAAAGGACCTTACTGTACTGTGCAATATAGGGGTAATTGAACCCATTGAATCTTCTGTTTGGTATCTCCATTAGTCGTGGCTCACAAAAAAAATAACTAACTTAGGATCTGCATTGACTTGCGCTCCCCTAATAAAGAAATATGGGTAGACACTCAGCCTCTCCTCAACATCACAGAAATGTTGGCCATGGTTGCATGTGCAAATTGTTTACAAAACTTGACCTAGCGCCAGCATACCAACAAGTACAGTTGGACATTGAATCACGCCACCTCACTGCATTCAACTCACTGTCTGGTATGTTCCAATTTTTCCTCATGTCGTTTGGGCTGGCATCAGCGGCATCTGTTTTTCAACGCCTTATGGTTAACTTACTCAAAGGACTACAAAATGTTGCTATTTTTCAAGATGATGTCCTCATACATACCCCAGTTAGAAAGACTCATGACGAAGTTTTGAATAAAGTTTTGACAATTTTTCAAGGTCAAGGAGTGGTGCTAAAACGTGAAAAAATGGGAGTTCTCCAAAAACTCGCCAGGTCTAGTACAAGCCATGTTACAAGTGCCACAACCTCCTGACAAAACCAGCGTCAAATCATTCATGGGTTTGAGTGAATTTTATTCACGTTTTATCCCGTATTATGAAACAAAGGTGCGTCCCATTTCCAATCTCTTTAAAAAAGATACAAAGCGTTAAAACCTTATGATCCGTCTGCACCTTGCACATTAACACTTGATGCTAGTTGTTATGGTTTAGGTGTTGTATTAGCACAAAACATTAGAAGCTAGGAACACACCATTGGGTTTGCATCCAGAGTACTTAGAGATGCCAAAACACATTACTCTGTTATTGAAAAAGAATTGTTAGCATGTTGTTAGGCCATTGAAAAATTCAAATGTCATTTGCGGGCCAGGAAATTCACTTTACAAACCGACCACAAAACTTTGGTTTCTATCCTGGGTAATACGTCAGAAACAACACACCACATATTGCAAGGTTATCCTCAAAACGACTTAAATTTCAGTTCCATGTTGAACACATCCCTGGTGGCAAAAATGTCCGTGCAGATGCTCTCTCACGTTTTCCTGTGGAGTGTAAAGAAATTGATGGGGGTGACAAACATAGTAGTGATGATGACTTTGAAGATTGCTTAGTTGCCACTGTAGAATTACTCCAAATTTGTGCTATCAATGAAAGTGATTGGAGAAAGGCCTACATATTGATGAAATTCTCAAGTGTGTATAAAACTATATTACTGAAGGGTAACCCAGAGAGAAAAATGTGGCCAGTGACATCCAACCTTTTGTAAAAGTATGTGATGAATTGAGCTGCTCACACTGTTCCGGCTCCCATCTACAGTACACTCTTCTGGAAATTTCAACGCTATGTCTCTTCGTCGAGCAGAAGAAGAGGAGGAGTCGAGAGGGGTCACCTGACTTCAGCTCCCTTCTATTACCGTTGAGGAGGACAACCTTCATTGTGCCTCTGCAAAGAAGAATCAGGTTCGGCGGTCTAGCTGTTTTTCTGCCACATTCATGTTTTGCGGTGAAGAGGAGACGCATACATCGTGTATGTCTGAGGGAGTGCTCTCTCATCTCGTTTTTGATTACTTCCAAAAAAAGAAATAAAAAATATATAGTCTTTCCAGGTGTGCGCGCCACCGCGCAGATATGTGTAGATGAAACTGTCTTATTATGAACATATGACGTAGAAAAGGAAGGAGCAAAAAGGGGAGAGTAGGAAAGAAGAAATAAAAGCTGAAAGATAGGCCAAGAGCAAGCAGAAAGAGGGGAGACGAATCCTGATGTAAGGACTCGCAGGAAGAAGAACAAAAAGGCTACCTGAATCTAGCAGGCAGTCTAAACTCCCATTTAGAAACACAACAAAGATCCCACAGAGTGGGTAAACCGTGCAGACACACACTGCAACACAAATAACTGCCCCAACCGCCAAACCCAAACTGTCATTGTTCCGTGTGTGTCACAGCGCGAGCTGGGTATCCGCACAAACTGTGACATCACGGAGTGTCCACACGCAGGAGGCAGCGTGGACAGAATACTACACAGACCAAGTCCAAGAATGCATCAACGCAGAAATTTTTAAGGTGTTGCACTTGGGAGTGACTGAGTGTTTGTGTAATCCTTAGTCCAGTCAAGTATCCACAGACTTACACTTTTCTGTGGGCTATTGGGCTATCAACGATGTAACCTGGATGTTTGTACTCCTGTTTCCCTGCGTTGTAGCGCTAGTGGATCATGCGGGTGCTCTTTGATTCTTGAGTACATTTGAAATGACCAGTGGTTACTGGCCATCTCATTTGTGCCACGTGCCTGGGAGGAGACTGCATACTCTATGACAGAGGGATTGTACAAGTCTAATATCATGCCCTTTGGGATCAAGAGTGCTCAAGCCACTTTTAACCCTCTGGTAAACTATCTTCTCACAGGGCTAGAAGACTTCTTTGTAGCCTACCTTCATAACATTACCATCTTCAGCAGTTCATGAAAGGGCTTCCTGAGGCAACTAGATCAGGTGCTGGTGCAGGTGGGAAAACAGGAAGATTTTTTTCTTGTAGCATGCTGCTAAGATCCCATTTGTTTTGGAATGGGGGGTTGCCATAACTCAGGAGAAGGCCTTTTTCGGACTCCCTGGTTTTACAATAACTTTGTGGCTAAATACTGGACCATAGTTACGTTCTCGACAGCTCAGAGATCCTTGACATTGACTATGAAAGTGTTCTGAACTATGGAGTATCAGGAGGCCTTCAAAGACCACAAGGCAGAAATGTGCAATGCTCCTGTGTTGAAGGCACCTTACCATAGTCGACCCTTCATTGTATAGTATGATTCCTCAGATAAGGGAGTTAGAGCAGTACTGTCTCAACTTGATAACAGTAAAACCTGTCCTGTGCCACATATTAGCCTCATGTAGGGCCGAACTGGGAACTAAAGCAGTTCTGGCCCAAATGCTCCCTTCATCACCTTGCACAATCGTGCTCTTTCTATCTATCCATTCTCTCTCTCTCTCTCTCTCTCCTCTTCTCAATCTCTATTGTCCTTTTCTGATCCGTTTTTCTCTCCCTTTCCCCCCCCCTCCCTCTCTTTCTCTTAAAGCCACCAGATGCCTGCGGCAATTAACCTCAGGAGCAGGGGGAAGGGACAGAGGCACCAGGGGTAGCCTCCTGCCCTAACAAACAGCCTCCTCAGTCTCCAGACACTGGGGAAATGTCCTGTGGAATAAAAGGCCTGCCCTGGCCTCATACTGTTTCCTATAAAATAGATCTAAGCTGCCACTGAAAAGGAATGATTTGTAATATTGTTGACCCTGAGTAGGTTCTAGCCATACTGATGTGGTAAAAACTTTGCGGTCCAGACAGATCACAAAAAAACTCAAGTGACTCATTGTAATGAAAGATGAGAATCCAGAGGTGTTGAGATTGTCTAGCTCATGGCAAGGAGACTAGCACAAAACTGAAGTAAACTTGGAATGCAAATGTACATACCTCCTGTCTCTGCCAATCTGACAACCAGATTTGTCCAACAGTAGAATAAGATTCTGTGAAGTCTGATCTGGGGAGGTGTCTGTTGAGACTGGAATGTCTCCTCCTGGTAAATGAGTGTTTACCCCTCCCCTGAGTGCCTGACTGCATGTGAAACTGATATTCTCACTTTTTGCTAGGTCCTGTAATAATGCTAATCTATTATGAGCACAGAGGTTCCAGCCTGTCCATGGTAATGCAAGGTCCACACCTGTCCTATGACCTGGAGGGGTGCAACAAGCATTCTGTCATCAACAGCATAGACTGCTGTCTACATCTTTGGGTAATTATCTCAAGTGGTAGATGAAGCATACTGTGTTTTTGTCTACTGTAAGGATGACTAGACTTTTTCTGTGTAAAAGGAAATTGCTACTCACCTCTTTCATACAAAGTTCTGCTTTTATCCGAGATTCTTGAGTTGACATTTCTTGTGTGTGTCGAGTGTGTGTATGAGCATTGGATGTGTAGCACATGTGTGGTAGCAAGATTGTGTGTGGTGAGAATCGGAGTAATGGGAATAGTAAAATATATAATGGATGGGTTCTGGTTTAGCCTACCACAAGATGGGGGGAGGATACAGCTTCACCAGACGGGGGTAGGGTATTGACATCATTCCTTTGACTGGAAGGTGGCGCGAAGACAAAAAAGTGCGAGAGGATGGAGCCAGAGCTACCCTTAGAAATTCAGTGAGGCCTTTGTTAGCAGAGGGTTGGTGATTAGTTATTCCTGAATACTGGAATTTAGTAAGTGTTAGTGGTGGCTCTGCAGTGCCTGTTGTTCAACATAAGGAATTGTCTAGGCAGGGCCTACACTTTTGTCTGTCCCTGATACTGCTTAAGAAAGGTTAATAACATCCAGGTTTAGAGATCTCACATGTCATTGTACCCTTGGTGTACCCTTGGTTTGGATACTCCTGCTTGGAGCCAGCATCATTGCTACCTACTGGGAAAGCCATCAACTCGCACAGCTAATGGACACTTAAATAGAATCGGCCCAAACCAGTTCTGAAATCTTAGACAGCGAATTGTCACTTTCTGTCGGGAAAATGAGTTTAAAAGTGGAGCTCAAACCAACCACTTGTTCCAGTTCGAATGTTTTATGACTAAAGAAGGAAGGGCTCTGCACAGTAGGCGAAGGACTGTTGTGTGTCAAAAACTGTTGTGTGCATGACAACCCATCTTCCAGAAGAGACAGTACATCACCTGAAGTCTCCACTTCTTCCTGGAAGAGCTGAGGGTCACCCGACCATCGGGAAGCCTGCCTGCCTTCTTTGTGTGGGGGGAGAGTGACTAGCCCTGCAGAAGGAAAGACTTCCAGGAATAGCAGTCCAGAATGTTCTCAGCATGAGGCATACACCGAGGAAGCTGACTGGGTGAGTTAGCAAAGATAGGAACAACCTGTGTTGTGATGGAGCTGAAATCTCATATAAATTTAGGGGTGCATTACAAATTGTAGAACCCATCTGCATATTATCGTGCACAAGGTGCTAGAATTGTGAACGTATTATTGCAATCATGTGATGTGCTCTAGTTTATGGATAAGTGTCAAGAAAAATTAACGTAGGAAATGAATGTAACTGGCAGAAAACGTTAACATATGAAACTTGTGCTGTGACACTACTCACTTATTAAATGAAGTTTTCTAATTAGTAGGTAAATGTAT
This sequence comes from Triturus cristatus, assembly GCF_964204655.1. Classification (NCBI taxonomy): domain Eukaryota; kingdom Metazoa; phylum Chordata; class Amphibia; order Caudata; family Salamandridae; genus Triturus; species Triturus cristatus. Next base: position 1,148,840,602 of record NC_140583.1, on the reverse strand, counting down.
TAATTGAATTGCTAGTAATGGTCAGGAAAATTGTATTGCAGAAAGAGACACGTCTTATGTCAGCCAAAGTCAGAGGCCTGAAATACAAGTCCCTGGAAACTCTTGCTTTAGAATTGATAGTTGAAATCCAAATGTGTTGCAGATTTTGTTCTTTCTCGCGTTTATTTTGCAGGTAGAGAATGTATTCTTTAGTGATAGTAATGTATTTGTTTTAACGAGCTAGTTAAGGAGAGAATGTGATAAAGACGTTGAGCGCCCTGCATCGCAAAATGCGATGCAGAGCACGCTACGAAATTCGTTTTATTTATTTAATTGTTTACTTACCTCCAATTATCCATATTCCGGTTTTTAGTACCCCCCACCCTGCCCCTCCCCCGCCCCACCTTTCCGCCCCACGGAACTCCCTCCACGGGCCTTGGCTGCTCTTCACACTTCCATGCTGCAAAAAAGAACCATTGGTTTTGTGTCTCTAGAACAGGCTAGGCCCTTTCAGTTGTCGAGGGTCCCCTTGGCTTCCAAGCGGTTCCCATGGTGAACTGCACCAAGTAAGGGGGCCCCTATTTCCCAAGGATGTCCCTTCGTGAACTGCACCAAGATATTTGAGAACAAAACATCAAAGTGTCACCCTGTGTCCGTCTGTGTGCCTGAGAAGCTAGTGCTGCCACTGCCAGACATCAGAGCTGAAGATGTGGTCCATCGGCTTAAACTGCCGATTTTGGTGCTGGAAACCAGAGTTCGAGCCTCGAGGTCGTGTCCACTGTCCACATCCTGTGATTCTGGGCAAATCACTCAATCTCCCCGTGCCTGAATGTGTGTAATGTAAATACGGTGCTCATGTAAAGTGCGCCAATACCTTCCGGTCGAGTTCGCGCTATATAAATATGCAACAAAAAAAACCAAAAAAAGATTCCTTGTCTGAGATGCCGAAGTCAGACCGGCTCAGGAGCCACAACTACTGAACATGCACACCCACTGAAAACCCTACCAGGAGGCCGCAACGAGCATCTGCTTGTCTACATCTGGTCTAGCAGGACACAACTGCTGAAGACAGGCACCCAGAGCCAGTGCTCTGAGAGAGTTCGCAAATCGCCACGACGGCCCGCATCAACAAAGCATCACTGCAGGAGTGGCTGCACAGAACTCGCCTGCCACTGCAACCTGAGTGCAACTCCAGCAAACACGTAAAAGCAGGTCGTTGCTGTTATTGCAGCGAGAGACTGCGTGCACAGTGAAATCAGTTGTAGACACTTAAGACTTTTGCCCAGGTGAACTTGGCACTGAACGCCATTGAAGGGTGTGGTGTTGCGGTCTAGTCCGCGGCTCGCACGATGTGCGACGTCACCGGACTTCCGGCGGCCATCTTGGATTCGGCACTAGCGCGCCGATTCGTAAGGGGATCGGAGCTCCGTACCGGCGCTCCTGCTGATGATTATATCTTGCAATAAACACCCCTCAACTCCACCACCACGACGACTCCTGTATTCTGTGGGGGACATCACCTGGTGTAAGGGGCACTACATTACAATGGCGACGAGGAGGTGAAACGGCCCTGCACTGCCTCCAGGGTGAGTGCCACGTGGTGAGCACGCTGTCTACACCCACGGTCATCAACCCAAACCGGCAGGAGCGCGGCAGTGTCACGGAGAACGGCAGAGGGCGTCCATCAGGACGGAAGGGTCCCATCCGAGCCTGGTTCAGGACAGCAGCGGCCCGGCGGTAAGGCACAGCGCCAGGGATAGTGCATATGGCCAGGCAACTCCACGCACCGTGGCGGGGGTCACAGGAAGACACGCGGGAAGCGGAAAATCCGACCGAGACGACGACCCAGGCGAAGGGAGCTCCGACGGCACCGTAGCGTCGAGAAGTTCGAGCCCAGTGACGCGGCGGACGGAGGCGGGGAGTAAGATGAGTGCCACATCGACCGGGTTGCCGAACCCAGTACCCTTCCTAACGAAGGCGGGGGTCCCGGAGATGCCGTGGGAGGACTGGAAGCGGTATTTCTTGAATTACCTGTTCGCTTTAGAGGAGGAAGGCGGCGCAGTGTTCTCGAGCACACGCAGGAAGAGGATACTCTTACACCATTTGGGCCCAGCAGGTCAGAGAGTGTACGACGATCTGGTGAAGGTAGTGCGGCCCACGGACGACGACGATGTGTTTCAGCACGCGATCGACGATATGGATGCCCACTACCGCCCGACCGTGTGTGTAGCTGTCGACAGGTACAACTTCTACCACAGAGCGCAACATAAAGGGGAAACGATCGACCAGTATGTGGCGGCGTTACAGAAGCTGGCCCTAACGTGCAAATTTGGGACCTTCCAGGAAGAGTTGATCAGGACCAAATAGTAATGCATGCGGTGAACACGTCCATCCAAGACAAGCTGTGGGCCAATGGCGACGAACCCCTCAAGACAGTGGTGGCCATGGTAAAGAAAGCCGAGTTGTCCAAGAGGTGTGCAGAGGTGGCGAAGAAAGACCGTCTCCCAGAACAAGCGGTGTGCAGGATAGAGGAACGGAAGAACCGCGAGGGCCAAGCGGCGGCGGAACAACACAGCACGCGACCATACAGGAAGTCCACGACCAAGGGCGCGAAACAGCAAGTACAGGGACAAGGGAGCACCAACACGTGCTACAGATACGGCAGAAATAGACACGCCGCCAACGACAAAGGGTGCCCAGCGTTCCGGGCCAAATGCACGTGCTGTGGCCTGATGGGCCATTACGAAAGGGTATGCCGAAGGAAAGCGCCGAGGCAGCAAGTGAAGTACGTGGCACAGGAAACGGGCAAGGAGGAAGAAGCGGAAAGCCAGGAGGACGAAGAAGAGATCCTGATGATAGAGGATCAGATATTAGGGATTGACGGGGCGGTCGACAAGAAACCCAGATGCGACATGAACATCGGAGGAGTGGGAGTTACAATGGTCGCAGACTCGGGTTCCCCCTACACGATCATACGAAGGAAGATATGGGAGGAGGACTTCGAACCAGTTACAACACACCAACTGCGTTCCACAGACATCCATCCCGTGACATTCACCGGGGAACCCATACCGATGGTCGGGTATTGCCCCCTAACCTTCGAGTTCAAGGGTAGAACGTGCGAAGGGAAACTATACGTGGCAGAAGAAGGGCCATCAGTATTAGGATGGAGGGACCAAGGGAAGCTCGGGATAAAATTGAACCCGGGAGGTCGTGTTCAAGTGCTCATGATGGAGGAAGACACTGGAGTGGGAGCAAGGCAGTGGAAGGAGGAGTTTCCCGAAGTCTTCAGGGATGATATAGGGAAGTTAACCAAATTCACGCACCGAATAAACCTGAAGGAAGGAGCCCGACCGGTGTCACACAAAGTGCGGAACATTCCGTTCCGCACCAGAGAGGCAGTACAAGAGGAACTGCGGAGGCTGGAGGACAACGGGATCATCGAAGCCATCGACAATGCGGAATGGTTGGCCCCCTTAGTAGTAGCACAGAAGCCGAACGGGAAGGTGAGGTTGTGTGTGGACCTCAGGGAGCTCAACAAAAACATCGTGGTGGACAAGTTCCCTCTTCCCCGCATCAACGAGATGCTGGCCAAGACCAAGGGCGCCAAGTGGTTTTCCACGGTAGACTTAACGTCCGCATACCACCAGATCGCGCTCCACAAATCATGCAACCATCTCACATCGTTCATAACGCCGTTTGGGTGCTACAAGTTCTTACGGATGCCGTTTGGGCTGGCCTCTGCTGCAGCAGTGTTCCAAAAATTGATGTACCGCCTGTTCAACAAGATGGAGGGAATCCAGTACTTCCAGGACGACATCTTAGTGATGGGAGCCTCCAGGGAAGAACATGACCGGAAGCTGGCGGACGTACTGGCAGTACTCAAGCATAATGGTCTCACAGCCCAGTGGGACAAATGCAGGTTCGGAATGGAGAGTGTCACGTACCTGGGGCATGAAATCGGCCAGGACGGCATAAAACCCAAGGCGTCAAATGTGGCGGCTATCAGGAACGCACCCACACCATCAAACAAGGAGGAGGTACGGACGTTCTTAGGAATGGCTGAATTCTACAGCAAGTTCGTATCCCACTTCGCGTCAAAGACACACCACCTGAGGTCGATCTTGAAGGACAAGACGGCGTTTGCATGGAAGGAAGAACAACAGCAGGAATTCGAGAGGATGAAGGAGGAAATATGCGGTGCGGTGCCCATTCAAGGATTCGACCCAACCGCTCCCACGATCCTGACCACAGACGCGAGCGACCAAGGCCTAGGCGCAGTACTAACTCAACAGTCAGCACAAGGAGCGGCAGCCACGATCAGCTTCGCATCCCGCACGTTGGCGGACAATGAACGCAAATTCAGCGTGATTGAAAAAGAGATGCTGGCCGTGGTGTGGGCGGTAGAGAGGTTCCGACAGTTCCTGTGGGGAGGCAGATTCCTGTTGCGAACAGATCACAAACCGCTGGTAAAAGTCCTCACGTCCAACGGCCATGAGCACGCAACACCGAGGATCGCAAAAATGACGCTACGACTCCTCGACTACGTGTACGACGTGGAGTACATACCAGGCACCAGGAATAGAGTAGCAGACTACCTAAGCAGAGCAGCGGCGAAGGAATCGGCAGAGACACAAGGCACAGAAAAGTGGGCAGAGTATGCGGTGGCATTCATGGGCGATCACGAGAAAGCCATCAGCAGGCAAGAGTGGGAAGAAGAGTATGAGGCTGACGAGAAGGTGAAGGCCGTCAAAACGTATGTGACGCAAGGGTGGCCGGAGAAGAAGCTACTCGGAGAAGAACTCAAACAGTACTGGGAAATCAGAGAAGAGCTGTCGTTGGGAGACGACCCAGGTTTCCTGTTCCGGGGCAACAAAGTAGTTCCTCCGATGGCGTTGAGACCTAGAGTGGTGGCCTTGGCCCACGAAGGGCATTTGGGAATCGTGAAAACGAAGGGCAGAGTGAAGGAGGACTACTGGTGGCCAGGGTTGGACCTCGTGGTGGAACGGCACGTCAGGGCGTGCGAACAGTGCAGCAATGCAGACAAGACACAAAGGATGCTGCGTCCACCACTGGGACGTTTTGAGTGTCCGGAAAATCCGTGGGAAGAAATCTCGATAGACGTCCTAGGCCCCATACAGGACGCCAGTGGCAACCAGAAGTACCTCACCGTAGTCGTGGACCGGTACTCGAAGTGGCCAGAAATCCATGTAGATGAGAACGCGGAGACAGACACCATCTTAGGATTCCTTACGGACATGTTCATCAGGGAAGGAATCCCCAAGGGAATCCTAAGCGACAACGGCCCGCAGTTCACGTCGACCAAATGGGAGGCCTTCATGGACAGAAATGGGATAACGGTCAGACGCACCCCCGTCTATCAGCCCGTGGGGAATGGAGCAGTGGAGAGATTCAATAGAGTAATCATGGGGTCGGTGCAAGCGGCAATCGGACAAGGGGCAAGCTGGGAGAAGGAACTTAAGCGCTTGCTATGGGCCTACAGGATAACTCCCTCTTCCACAGGCTACAGCCCGTCCCGAATACTGAGAGGAAGAGAACCGTTCACCCGAGACAACGTGGCATGGAAGAGGCTCACCGTGCAGAGCCATTGGTCACCGGCGGTGGTGCGCAAGAACTTGGAGAAGGCGCAAGCCGTGTACACTAACTACTATGACCAAAGGCACAACACTAAGGAAGTCGAACTGGAAAAAGGAGAGTGGGTTAGGGTGAATCTCCCAACACCCGGGAGAAAGGGGGACAGCAAATTCACGCCCCCATTCCAAGTTGTGGAACCCTACTCCTCATCAGCCTTACTGAGCGACGGGAAGATATGGGCCCAAGATCGTATGGCAAGATGTACCAGGGCCGAGGAGACAGAGCACAGAACGGAACTGAACAACATGGACAAAACCAGGTCCACACCGGCGACAAAGGGAGATAGGAGAAGACTGGAAGAAGAAGAGGGAGGCTTTCCTCAAGAGGCCTGGAGTCCGAGAGGAGGGGGAGTAGAGACACCAGGACTTAGAGACCAAGAGACAGCGACAGAGACAGAGTTGGGTGGTCCGGAACTCGATGAAGCGAGTGGAGCAGCATCCCCGAGTGGGGGGGGCACCACTCCAACCGCGAGCACAGGAGGCAGGAGAACACGCTGCGGGAGGAGAGTAATGCTGCCACGAAGATTCGAAGAGTTCAGCCTGGACCACAAGTAAGACTGTGCACGTGCATGGGGGGAAACATGGAACGTTGTGTTTATAAAGGAGGGAGATGTGGTGTTGCGGTCTAGTCCGCGGCTCGCACGATGTGCGACGTCACCGGACTTCCGGCGGCGGCCATCTTGGATTCGGCACTAGCGCGCCGATTCGTAAGGGGATCGGAGCTCCGTACTGGCGCTCCTGCTGATGATTATATCTTGTAATAAACACCCCTCAACTCCACCACCACGACTCCTGTATTCTGTGGGGGACATCACCTGGTGTAAGGGGCACAACATTACAAAGGGATTTACGCAACTACTCGGAGGGATAACCCAGAGTGAACTGCACCCCTGTCTAATAATGCCCGCGCCCATTCCACATACTGGCGACTAGAGACATTAGCAACAGCTTATAGTAGTAGGGGGGCACTGGAAGGGGTGTTACAATTCCCTCAACAACGTAGATGAGATAGCGATCTTCTACCTGGAATCTCTATTGACCCATGTAGCATTTCATTTTTACTGTGAGATTAATACACTTCTTTTATCTGAAAGATCAGCTATGGAGAGGACCGTTTGTTCTTTTATATGTTGGTTGGCCCTTGAGTCCTGAGCTCTTGATCCCACACTACCTCCTGGAGAGGCATTTGACTGTTCCCCGTCACGTTCCCGAGAGTCAACTGCTGAAAGGGTATTCTTGGTTCAGTCTGTTGACCCACTGTGGTATAAACCCAGGGCGCCAGCGGCAAATGATGTTATCTACCACAGTTGGCCCCTGTGGCCCATCGAATGGGGGGGTGGCAAACACTCTCTGACTGACAGGGTAGGAGAGTATAAGCTGTAGCATGTCCAGGTAGAGCTCCCATAATGCACACATCCAAGCGTTTAGCCGCCTTTGAATGCCACAAGATCCTCTTTAATAGTAGTCACGCGAAAAGGCCCAACTCCACAAAGTTTCTGTTCCTAGAGAAATCAATTAGCATAATTCTAATTCAGGACAAACACTCACCAGCCATAAAACATGAAACATAAAACATACACCAAGCAACTGAAACACGCTAAAAGGTGGAACAGGGAAAGAAACCAATAATGGTTAAATATTAAAATATTGTCATAGCTCTGAAGAAGACTTGTTAAAAAAGATATCGAGCAGATGGTAAGATGAAAACGCCCATAATAATGTTTCCCTAACCCAAGCGACTGGACGGTCAGGCAGAATTCGAACACTACATTTCTTGAAAATAATGGAATAAATTGTGAAATAATAAATTTTTTGCGCAAGAGTGATGCAGTTTTCAAAACACAAAAGACTCAATTACTCGTTTTTCCTGTTGCCTTGGGGGTATTCAGAAAAGCAGCTGACATCATGACTTGTTCTCTACTGTTCGCATCACCAGAACAAATGAAACACAAAGATCTGGTACAAACATGATTATCTTAGCAAATGTATTTGTCCCACTCAAATGTCAGGGGGACGCGCTTGGTAATGCTGAAGAGGCATTTTTTTTAAACCTTTGATCTGATAGATTCTTTATTGGTCATAAGTGTTCCACTAAGGGTCGATATTATGTAGGCTGGGACAAATAAAAGTTTTTTATAAGCTAACATCTTCATATACTTATGTACTGCAAGCAGTCAATGACTACATATCCAGTGGAGGCTCCTCCGCTAAGACGGAGAAGCGTCGCCCCACTGCTCACGGAGCAGTGCAAAAGAAAAAAGAAAATGATAATAAGTGACGTTATTGTCATTTTATTTTAAGTATTGTCATGGCGGGGCAGGGCTTGACTCCCCTGACGTTGAGGAGGAGGAGTGTTGCTGCACTCTAAATTACGCATGATGCTTTGGCCGGCATTACAGCCGGGGTGGAGAAAATACCCAGGCCCCCAGCCCCTGTCTGAGCACCGAACCACGGCACTCACAGCCCTGAATTGTAATTGGCTCTGGGGAGCATGTGTGCTTACCAATCACAATGTTGCATTGCAGTGTTGAGATTGGCTGTGGGAAGCCTGGGTGCTTCCTGGAAGAGACATGACTTGGGAGAGATGGAGGAGAGAGGCGTCGAGATCAGGTAAGTGAATTTTAAAAAAAATTCATAAACCCCCACCTCCCCGCCACCACCCTGCCATCCCAACCCCACCCCCGCCACCCCCATGCTGTACTGGCCACCACTGTACATATCCATATTCATTTTTCTCGACTGATCTTGCATGGCACAAGAAAAATCAAGCTGTTTTTGTGGTTGTTGCTATCTAGCTTCAACATGTTTGTTCATACTATTAAAGGCAAAGAACCAAAAAGATCGCTGATCCAAGCTTTTATCTCTATTGACCATGAAGCAAATGTCCTAATACGGTTCATTATCATAACACCGTGTTACATAAACGCTTCAAACTATAAATCTACACGTAAATACTAGGTTTCACTTCTCCCTAAAGTTACTTGCTCTCGGAAGGATGGAATACCTTGTTGGCCTGAAGTCTTATTTGTAGTTCTGCATGACTGTAATACTGTATGTGTTTCTAGTGGGAACAACCTCTACAATGCAGTCATTACATCGCACTACATTTACAACGCAGTCATTACATCGCAACATCCTTTATAACGCTTGTCACTACAACGCAGCCATTACATTGCATGTCACTACAACGCATGACATTACAACGCATGTCACTACAATGCAGGCATTACATTGCATGTCATTACAACGCATACCATTACAACGCATAGTACCGCTACACTATCCAACACTTACCCTAATGTTGCACCCCCTGGAGTTAGAATAGTAATTTTTACCCCTTCACTATCCAACACTTACCCTACTGTTGCACCCCCTGGAGTTAGAATAGTAATTTTTAGCCCTACACTATCCAACACTTACCCTACTGTTGCACCCCCTGGAGTTAGAATAGTAATTTTTACCCCTACACTATCCAACACTTACCCTAATGTTGCACCCCCTGGAGTTAGAATACTATTTTGTACCCCTTCACTATCCAACACTTACCCTACTGTTGCATCCCCTGGAGTTAGAATAGTAATTTTTAGCCCCACACTATCCAACACTTACCCTACTGTTGCACCCACTGGAGAGTTAGAATAGTAATTTTTACCCCTACACTATCCAACACTTACCTTAAATGCAATGTAATGGTATGCGTTGTACTAGTATGCGTTGTAAATGTAGTTTTAAAAAATGTGTTGTAATGGCATGCGATGTAAAATGATGCATTGTAAAGGATGTTGTGATGTAAAAACTGCGTTGTAAATGTATGCGTTGTAACGTCATACATTCGTTTCTAGTACAAAGGGTCATGTTTACTAATATTTCACGCACTGCAGCAAGGCAACTTGCTGCATTGCATTGCTTGAAAGGCAGAGAGTGGAAATGTATCTACTAAGGTATGGCACACTTCTGCTCTCTCCTAGCACTGCCACACTGTGTGCTGCCTAGCACCAATGGAGGGACCCTTGTGCCATGCCGCAAAGGTGTTTTCGTTACAGGAAGCATTGTTTTCATGCAAAACCAGATACCTTTCTGCACCAAAACAATCCTAAGAAACAATATCCTCTTTCTATGTCTGATGCAGATGCATCAGCAATGGAAAGTGGAAGTAACAAGTAGAAACAAATCTATTTTACTTGTTATGCCACTATCGGGTCTACGCAACATTTTGGCACACACCCAGGTTTACAAGTCATTGTAAATTTGGGTTTTCGTTGAAATACATGGGTGGATAGACTCGAACACCCATGCTCCACCCATATAACACCTACGCGAAGTAACGCAAGGCAGAACTATGCACTGCAGCCGCACAAAGCCTCACAAGTCGAGTTTGTGTGGCTTAGTATATAGCAAAATGGATTTTGCCTCAGGGATGCATTACAAAAGTGAAGCAACCCCAGCACAAAATCATAGTAAATCTGGGCCCCAATTTTCACTCACTGGGGTTCAATTTCCACAATTGTTTTAGGCTAAATACTTGCAGACACTGCAGCCTGCTATGGCAATGCATATAAACCTGAAACTAAGGGCCTGATTTAAATTTTGGTGGACGGGTTACTCTCACAACGGTGATCAATATCCCGTCTGCCGAAATATAAATCTCATAGGATATAATGGCATTTAGATTTTGGCGGACGGGATATCCGCCACCCTTGCGAAGGAGTAACCGGTCTGGTGAAATGTAATTCAGGCCCTAAGCCTTTCTGGAAGGCTAAACTCATACAAAAAACAGACCCTGACAGCAAAAAGAAAAATGGCTGCATATACTCAAATTGCATTGCAATTTCGATCCATACTTTTTGGGGAAGACATGCGTGGAGTAAATTTGTGGCGAATTTGGATGTATGCTGGGCTAGTTAACATGATAGGGTTTTAAGACACCTGCTCTTAATTTAACAGGATCGCCAAGTTAAATTAGTGTGTGCATGTGCATGCTTTTGAATGTGTGAGAGAGAATGGAGAAGTGGGGAAGATGAAAGATAGTACAGGCAGAAGCAGACAGGGAAAGACATAGAGACAGGAGAGGGAAAGCGAGATATGCAGGTGGATGGACTTCAAAGCAAAGTTGTATTTCGAGGCATTTTAATCAAAATGGTTTGATCAAATGGGTTTGGCTGAGTAGTGGGAAATACTTATTATTGCCAAAAACTTTCACTTTGGACTGTGTGCTCCGTAAATGGGCACTACTGGAATTCCAAAAAGAGATTCACCTGATGTTCTTTCTAGGTGCACTTTCATACGTGTATGCAGGAGTCAAGTCCAACACTTTTCTAAGTCTCATTTTAGCACCTAGAACTTGTGAAGTGACAGATGAGTGTACCTTTTGCTGCACAATCGAGTCAAGGTTTCAGCTGTGCTGTGTTTGACTTTCAAGTGCTCCCAGAATGACAAACACCTTGGACTAAGGGAATTACGTTGCTGCTGGACAGCACTGAAAGGAAAACAAGCATTGGCAAAGTCAATCCTTCCGACGTTAGCTGACAACCTTTTGGCTTTGTCATGCTTCTATTGTTTTGCCATGGGTTCTATAAAACATTATTGTGGGAGCTGCCTGGAACTGCATTAATATTAAAGCATCAAACTTTTTTTGGTCTAAAAATGCAAACATTGCCATAGTAGTCCTTGACACTAGAGGGATCTACATGGGGGGGGGGGATGTGTTCCTTGTGAAAGAGTGCCGCCACTCACAGTGAAGTTAGCCATTAGCTGAGATAAGCTAACCCATTGCCCATGCTATATGCTATAGTGGGCCAACGAAAAATGTGAATGACTCAACCACTGACCACTGGATGGAGAGGGGTATCTGAAAGCTCCTACAAAAATATACATTTATATCAGTAGCGGCTCCTGGAGGGAGTGCTGCAGGGTGGTGAGGCGGGCAGGGGTGGGGAAGGGGGTAGTAAACTCCGGCATGCAGCCAAACAGAGGTAAGTATATAAATAAATAAAACAAATTACATTGTGCACGCTGCAACGTCAAATGGTAAAGAATCAAAGTATATTATTGCACTAGGTTGGCCAGGGCAGGGGGGCGGCAAGATAGGGTTATTGGGAGAGAGGTCCAACCTGCTCGAGCTTCCTTGAGGCCCCGAAAAACCATACTGCCAGGGCCGACACATAAAATTAAAAGGGGAGGGGGGCAAGCGACCCTCCTCCCAGAGCCTTAATCAGCCCCCGGGGACCCTATCCCCTGGGGCTGACATATGACATTAAAGGGAACAGAGCATGCTGCCCTCCCTTCACGAGTCTTAACCATGCCCCGGGGATCCCATCCCCTGAGGCCGACTCATAAAATTAAAGGAGTGAAGGTGCACTACTCCTCTTCCTGAGCCTCTCTGATTCACAAGGGAACCCACCCAAGGCCATGACCATGGAAGAACAACCAACACCATTTGCAGTAAGTTTCAATTCTTGTTTATTCTGTACAGAGCTGCCACATGAGAAACGTCATGCAGCCATCAATAGCCACTCCCCCAACTGACTTAGAAATACTCACCCAGTATTCTAAGTGTTACATGTAGAGATCTCAACGTTGGACATCATACTGTTATGATACCCAGTATGTGCCATAAACTTTACATTTACTTTTTCTCTACACTTTACTTTTACAACTTTAACAAAATGGAGAAAAAAAACACTAAATACCAATTTTTTTTTAACTAAATAAACATCAGTATACAGCAATATTATATACAAAAATACAAAAAAATTGAATAATGTAAAAGAACCCTGATTCAATCAAAACAAACTGATCATGAACCCCAGGCTGCTTCCTGAAGCTATGTGAAACATGTATAACTCGACTGCTCCTACGGAACTCAGGAATTATATTTTTCAGCCCCTTGGTTTTACACACACCTCCACCCTTGCTTTTCCTGCTCTACTCAAAAGCAGTGGAATCTTCAGGTACCTCACCATTCCTTGTTCTCCTTCTACTGTTCTCACTAGAGACACCCACCCTTCTACACGTATCCACCTTTCATAATACACACCATCTCTCTTCACATTCTACACAATCCACATTTGAAACGTCAGAGTTAAAATGGGAGTCCCTGCAGAAGTAAACATAATACATATAGGTCCTTCATTCTAAACTCCCATGAGACCATTGAATCCCCTCGGCCTGCTTCTCTTCCTCCCACCAGTTAGCATTAGGCCATGTCTTCTATGTTTTTCCATAGGCCCCATATCTTTTGGGATTTGTAGGGACATCCCCTTGCCTGTTATACTAGCTTTTCAGATCTCATGCTCTAGATCATATTGTCTTCCCACTCTTGAAAGGATGGCAGCAATTATCTACTCCAGTATTTAATAAGATACTTTTGTTCTACCATCAGGGCCATGATACAAAAATGAAGACATTAAAGGTCAAGTGATTGTTCTTCCAGATGCCTTGGGAAACCACTTATGGGGTGAGCATCACCTAGCAGTCTAGCACTGACGAGATTTTACAACCCACTTTACCCCAGCATTCTTGAGGTTTTGGGCATTCTCAGATCATATGTATCAGGGTACCTTTACGATGACAGCTGCAGGTCTTCTCGGTGTTTACATAATAGGCATGCCCTAGTCTTCCTCACTGACTATATACTGAAATCCTCAACAAATTAGAATTTTGTGTTTTTTCATGACTTATGAGACAGTTGACCTCCTTCACACAATAGGTGGTCAGATATATAGGTATAGTGTTCAGTGGCGGCTGGTGACAGTTAAAAGTAGTGAGGCGTGAAAGGTGGGTATGACTTTTATGTAGTGAGAGAAGTGAGTAAGCGCAATGGGCAAATGTGGGTTTCAGTAGGAGTCAGACAACCCGGGATAAATCTGAAAATAAATTGCCAAATGGTGAATTTTTAAGCTAATTTTAATAAAGAATTTAGAGAGAGAGAGCAAGCAAGAAGATTTATAAAGCAACTGTGAACATGTAGTCTTAAAATATTTAAACACATTAAAAACGGCCCTATATCTTACAGCATTAATATGTTTAACAGGCACTGTAGTGTGCAAATTGTAGTGGGCAACAACTCCAGACCCCTCAAAATGTGTGCTTGCCCAGTGTCTTGCACTGCATGTGGCATCAGCTTTGGAAGAAATTGCTCTAACCAAGATTGGGGCAGCACCCACAGTAGTGTACTGCAATCATCATATAGGAATATGTGCAAACAGGACTTCAAGTGTGATAAAAAAAAAAGTGGGGATCTCTAAAAGGGGTGTGGCTTAAACATGTAAACAAAATTTCAGTGATTCCCATAGTGTGCCGGTCGCCCGGTATTTTGGTTTCTCTCGGAGCTTTCTGTTATTGTATCCAGATATATAACAAAACAACTGTCATACACCTAAAACCTGTCAGGACTGTTGTCCTTATCAGTGGTAGTTAGCTGTTTTATATAAATGAGTTACAACAATGATTTTATGTAAATATTTAACATTGAAAATGTTTCAATTCTGGAATTGTGAGACCGTGAATTTAATAATATGGAGTCCTGTGGAAGGAGTATTGGCCTTCAGTTATTTGCACTTTATGTTTGTTAGACATTTATGCCCTTTTTTTCCCACAAAGAACAACTGATGGACAGAATGCAGAACAATATCAAACATTCACCCCAAGTACAGAAATCTGGGCCTAAATCCATCGTTTTTTTTGTTCCCCATGCCATTCCAGTTTGAACTCAGCCATATGCAAATCAGTCTTGACCCTGCACCCAATGGAAACAGTCCAGCCCGAATTGCCAGGCCAGGGTCTCCCTGGACTGGAAACAAGCATCATAGGACCGGTTTGGCATGGAGAGCATGGGACCAATGTCTGGGCATACCTGTCCCACTCGGCGTGACATACGCAAAAAGAACAACTGATGGACAAAATGCAGAACAATGTCATACATACACCCCAGTTCAGAGATCAGGGCCTAAATCCATCGTTTTTTGCTCCCCATGCCATTCCAGTTTGAACCCAGCCATGTGCAAATCAGTCTTGACCCTGCTCCCAGTGGGAACAGTCCAGCCCGAACTGCCAGGCCAGGTTCTCCCTGGATTGGAAACAATCATTCTAGGACCGGTTTCAGGGTTTCACCGCTCATCAGCCAGGATTGCTTGACTCCAGTGTCATGCAGAGCATGGGACCCACATCTGGGCAAACCTGTCACACTCGCGGTGACAAATGCAAAAAGAAAATCTGATGGATAGAATACAGAACAATCTCATACAATCACCCCAGTACAGAGATCTTGGACTAAATCCATCATTCTTGCTTGGCAGTTTGTTCTGTACTGGTCCCATGGGGCACAGGGTCAAGACTGATTTGCATATGGCTGGGTCTAAAGTGGGGTGGCTTGATGAGCAAAAGAACAATGGATTTAACCCAGATCTATTGACTGGGGAGAATGTTTGATTTACTCTGCATTCCGTCCATCATCTGTGTGTCTTTTTCTTTTTCTTTTCACATCTTGTCCATCAGCATACCTTAAACGTCATCTCTTTCTTCTTAAGCACCCTCTTTTTAATGTCCCCTTAACGCACTTCCTGGCATTTCCTTCACTTTCACTGCCCTAATCATAAACTGCCCTCACTCACAAGAACTTTATTTTCTTTTACCTTCCCCTTGCAAATATTTCGTCTACTATGTACCCCTTCGCACACATTTAAACAGAATTTCAACTGGAATATGTTCCATTGCTCTGTGTGCACTGCAGAGAGCTCAATCCACTAACAGGAACAAGATTTCATTCAAAGAATGCCCAGCCAAAGTATGGGAAAAGTGGGTAACTGGGTCGCCATTTTCGTCTACAATACCACAGACGTTATTTGCACTCCGAGTGCATAGGTTTTGATTAAAGTCCCCACCCCATATTAAAACCAGCTCCTTGTGAGCCTTCCTAGATAGTTCTTGTAGGGAGGTGTGTATCTCCTTAATCACCTTCAATAAGCCGTCCACAGGGAGATTGTTGTAAAAATTCCCAATTACAAGGGCCTTAGTGTTATTCTGATGGAGAGCAAGTATTTGGAAATTTAGATCCAATTTTATACAGACTATGGTCTTGAATTGTAAAATGTTAGATACAAATATAGTCAGGCCACCTTTTGCTCTACCAAAAGAAGAAGGTAAAGCTGGGGAAAAATAGGTTTTGTAACCCTCAACGTGCAATTCGGAGGGTGCCCATGTTTCCTGTAAGCATAGAATGCCAAAGTTGCGGACGAAATCAAACCAGATACCATTCGCAACCTTTGCACGCAAACCCGCCACATTCCAAAATAGTATTTTCGAGGATGGGTCATCCTTTTTTATTGTAAATTTGGGAAACCTTCCCAAAGATTCCCCATAATGGGTAGTCTGTGTCATAATTGGGGGAGTTACTTCAATCGCATCACCATCTGAATTCAGGTTATCTGGGTAAACACCAGAGATAGATGTATAAATCATGGTGTTAGGAGAAAGACCCTCCAGCGAATGTCAGTCCACCCTTTCCAGTTCGGAGAGCTGTTCGAAATAATTAAAAGTCGGGATATTATACCTAATTCTAGACCCCTCCATCAAGTCCGCATTTAATAAACCCCTATGATGGGTAGTTGGCAATAAATGGGGAAGTTGGGGATAGAAAAAACTCAATTCCCTGGTGTAGATATTACTGTCACCGCAATGAGCAGACCAATTACATATATGTTGGACCACTCGCCTATCCCTGAAATTGATGATGATACAGTCCCCTGGAAGATCCTTTCTTCTGTGACCCAATCAACTTAGCCTTCTCGCAAATAATATTTCCCCAGATACATTAGGCGGGAGTGGCCTATTCTTATTAAGCCAGTGTACGGCTTTATTTCTTAGCTCAAGGTAGGTTTCTGATTTTCCTTGGGATAGCTCCGGGACACCAGCTAAAATTATAGTATATGGTAAAGATTGCGGGGGTAGATCAATATGTGGAAATGACCTCTTGGGATTGGTATTCATAGAAAGATCCCTGGATACACCAGGGGTATTAGTCGTCAATTCTACGGATTCCATATCCTTACATTGGGCACCCGCCCCTCTTTCCGTGTCCTTAAATTCAGACCCCTTTGAGGCCACCTGGGAACGCCTAATCGTAGGATCAGTGTTCTTCATTATTTGAGGCGAAAAGGACTTATTAACAGGTAGTGATTGGATGATATTTCCAATACCACTTTTATGGGATCTAGTACTTGGTTGTAAGTCTGTCATCTTCGTGTGTGCACTAACCAGCGATTGCCCTGGGACAATGGGGGTGATTTTCAGTACTTTCTCCAGATTATCTATTTTTTCACTGATACATTTAACCCTTTCCAAAAGTGGTGACATTAAGGATTTCATAAGATGTTCGATTTTATCAAAGAGTCCCTCACTGTGTGAAAGAGAGATAGATGGGGAAACGACTATTTCAGATGTTGGAACATGTAAGCCTCTGTCGTTAGGAAGTTTAAATATGGTTTCGGGTACATTATTACTAACAATTTTCCCTTTTGTTACATTAGATTTAACAACAACTTTCTTGGGTTTATTGCCACCAATGCCCCCTTTACGATTTTTTGCAGTTTGGCCCTCCCTGTTAGTATGTTTTAACTTGCATCTGGCCTTCTGACCTCTGGTTAATACCCTCGGGGTGAGACTGTCTACCCTTTGCTGTGAGGCTGAGGGCGAGATAGAGGTTGTAGGTATGTCAAAAGACCTATTAGCTGTAAAAATCTCTATCTGGGCGAGAGGAACAGGGAAGGACTCACTAAGAAAAGTGGGGGGAGTCAATGATTGTCTTGGTGAAAATGAAAGGAGTTCAGGGAAAACGTTGGGCAAGTTAGCAACAGTGTCCTGGGTTTTGGAGGTATGATGAGCCCCTGGGAGGGCAACAAAGGATGGTGCCAGTATCGAATCCTGAGAGTTAATAGTGAGGGTCGATGTATTGGTCAAGGGCAAGGGGGGAAGGGAACCTACAGGAAGGGACAGGCGACGTTCTGTATTTTCAATTGCGTTAGTAACTACCCCGATGGTTTTCTGCAGCATACGATCTATAGCTGTCAGACTAGGTAGTGGGTGATTTTGAGTTTCTTTATGCTTTAGGACGTGAGCGGATGAAGCAGTGCACGACTTCCCCATTCTTCTCCACTTTGAATGACAAGAGATAGGTGGTAAATTATCCTCAGGAGATGGTTTTACTATTTCTTGGCACCGAGTAATATATAAACGGAAGTCAGTGACTCAGAGCAGAATTATACAGCACAAGGTCAATTTCACGACCACAATACGCAAGAGATGAGGCCCAGCCCGGACTCACCTGGGCACTAACGGTCACAAACGGTCCCGCCCTTGTCCCGGGCTTCTCCCGGCGCGGCCCGCGCGTGTCCTCGCGGGACGAGGGATCAGGCGTGCCTTAATAGCGCCTCCTGGCACGTGCTGGTGACGTCGGCAGCGTCCTTGCCGCGGAGGGGACCCTGGGAAGTGTAGTCCCGTCCACCCAGGCGGAGCAATGCCCGGGAGACAGTCCAGCAAGGCGAGTCCCGGCAAAGCAGGGACCCACCCACAGCAAGCAGTCTGGGAAGGTCAAAATGTCAGGCACAGCCGCGTAACAGGAAGAAATAAGCATCACCCCGGACTCAGCACCAGGCGTGCCTTAATAGCGCCTCCTGGCGCGTGCTGGTGACGTCGGCGGCGTCCTTGCCGCGGAGGGGACCCTGGGAAGTGTAGTCCCGTCCACCCAGGCGGAGCAATGCCCGGGAGACAGTCCAGCAATGCGAGTCCCGGCAAAGCAGGGACCCACCCACAGCAAGCAGTCTGGGAAGGTCAAAATGTCAGGCACAGCCACGTAACAGGAAGAAATAAGCACCACCTTTGTTCTTCAGCCATGGGCAGTTCCTGAGACAATAGGACCGCTCCTTGGCATTGTTCTGATTGCTGCCTCAGTTAAATAATCTGCTTTTGACAGTATTGTTACAAATGGCATAGCTTGTATGTTAAGAGTGTTTCCCACTTTCTCATTAGATCTTAGAGAAAGACAATATAGAGGCATTTAATTTAAATGTTGGAGGTTTCAAATCAAAATATGCTAGATGTCTGGGTGGTAGGGCAAAGTGGTAGATGGAGGGCTGCGCCGCCGGGGGAGGGGGGCCCCCTCCATGTGCTTTGCAGGGGGGCCCCCTCAAGTTTCGTTACGCCACTGCCATTGGTTTTCTGTCTCTAGAACAGGCTAGGCCCTTTGAGTTGTCGAGGGTCCCCCTGGCTTCCAAGCGGTTCCCATGGTGAACTGCACCAAGTGAAGGGGCCCCTATTTTCCAAGGATGTCCTTTCGTGAGCTGCACCAAGATATTTGAGAGCAAAACATCAAAGTGTCACCCTGTGTCCGTCTGTGTGCCTGAGAAGCTAGTGCTGCCACTGCCAGACATCAGAGCTGAAGATGTGGTCCATCGGCTTAAACTGCCGACTTTGGGGCAGGAAACCAGGGTTCGAGCCTCGAGGTCGCGTCCACATCCTGTGATTCTGGGCAAATCACTTAATCTCCCCGTGCCTGTCTGAGATGCCGAAGTCAGACCGGCTCAGGAGCCACAACTACTGAACATGCACACCCACTGAAAACCCTACCAGGAGGCCGCAACTAGCATCTGCTTGTCTACATCTGGTCTAGCAGGACACAACTGCTGAAGACAGGCACCCAGAGCCAGTGCTCTGAGAGAGTTCGCAAATCGCCACGACGGCCCGCATCAACAAAGCATCACTGCAGGAGTGGCTGCACAGAACTCGCCTGCCACTGCAACCTGAGTGCAACTCCAGCAAACACGTAAAAGCAGGTCGTTGCTGTTATTGCAGCGAGGGACTGCGTGCACAGTGAAATCAGTTGTAGACACTTAAGACTTTTGCCCAGGTGAACTTGGCACTGAACGCCATTGAAGTGATTTACGCAACTACTCGGAGGGATAACCCAGAGTGAACTGCACCCCTGTCTAATAATGCCCGCGCCCATTCCACATACTGGCGACTAGAGACATTAGCAACAGCTTATAGTAGTAGGGGTAATATCTAAACAATGGGGTGACACTGTGTCCCTCAGAACCTGGGTATGATTATTACAAGTAAACAATGGTTCTGTCGGGTATGAGCAAAACAATTACTTTGTTATATAAATGAATCAAGGAAAAAAAGGAATCAATCAAAGATGGACCACATAAATTATGAAGTACAGATGACGTGCACAAGATAAGAGTACAAATCACTTTGTCACTGACTCACTGATTCACTTTACAGTTCGTTACTTGGGTAACCTCGCCTTACAAGTGATATGGGTGTCTATATAAATGATGCAATTTATATATAAAGCACAGCATTTCACCCCTTAAATTTGGCTTTACCGTGATTTGTACTCTTATCTTGTGCACGTCATCTGTACTTCATAATTTATGTGGTCCATCTTTGATTGA
This sequence comes from Triturus cristatus, assembly GCF_964204655.1. NCBI lineage: Eukaryota > Metazoa > Chordata > Amphibia > Caudata > Salamandridae > Triturus > Triturus cristatus. The sequence goes on along the minus strand of NC_140583.1, from coordinate 1,148,820,516 downwards.
TTCCTTTTTTTCCTTGATTCATTTATATAACAAAGTAATTGTTTTGCTCATACCCGACAGAACCATTGTTTACTTGTAATATAGTAGTAGGGGGGCACTGGAAGGGGTGTTACAATTCACTCAACAACGTAGATGAGATAGCGATCTTGTACCTGGAATCTCTATTGACCCATGTAGCATTTCATTTTTACTGTGAGATAAATATACTTCTTTTAACTGAAAGATCAGCTATGGAGAGGACCGTTTGTTCTTTTATATGTTGCTTGGCCCTTGAGTCCTGAGCTCTTGATCCCACACTACCTCCCAGAGAGGCTTTTGACTGTTCCCCGTCACGTTCCCGAGAGTCAAGTGCTGAAAGGGTACTCTTGGTTCAGTCTGTTGACCCACTGTGGTATAAACCCAGGGCGCCAGTGGCAAATTATGTTATCTACCACAGTTGGCCCCTGTGGCCCATCGAATGAGGGGGGGGGGGGGGCTAACACTCTCTGACTGACAGGGTAGGAGAGTAGAAGCTGTAGCATGTCCAGGTTGAGCTCCCATAATGCACACATCCAAGCGTTTAGCCGCCTTTGAATGCCACAAGATCCTCTTTAATAGTAGTCACGCGAAAAGGCCCAACTCCACAAAGTTTCTGTTCCTAGAGAAATCAATTAGTATAATTCTAATTCAGGACAAACACTCACCAGCCATAAAACATATCTATAAAACATACACCAAGCAACTGAAACACGCTAAAAGGTGGAACAGGGAAAGAAACCAATAATGGTTAAATATCAAAATATTGTCATAGCTCTGAAGAAGACTTGTTAAAAAAGATATTGAGCAAATGGTATGATGAAAACGCCCATAATAATGTTTCCATAACCCAAGCGACTGGACGGTCAGGCAGAATTCGAACACTACATTTCTTGAAAATAATGGAATAAATTGTGAATTTTTTTTTGCGCAAGAGGGATGCAGTTTTCAAAACACAAAAGACTCAATTGCTTGTTTTTCCTGTTGCCTTGGGGGTATTCAGAAAAGCAGCTGACATCATGACTTGTTCTCTACTGTTCGCATTACCAGGACAAATGAAACTCAAGATCCGGTACAAACATGATTATCTTAGCAAATGTATTTGTCCCACTTAAATGTCCGGGGGGACGCGCTAGGTAATGCTGAAGAGGCAATTTTTTTAAACCTTTGATATGATAGATTCTTTATTGGTCATAAGTGTTTCACTAAGGGCCGATATTATGTAGGCTCTAGGTATGAGTGGCTGGTACAAATAAAAGTTTTTTATAAGCTAACATCTTCATATACTTATGTACTGCAAGCAGTCAATGACTACATATCTTGTGGAGGCTCCTCCGCTAAGGCGTAGAAGCGTCGCCCCACTGTTCATGGAGCAGTGCAAAAGAAAAAAGAAAATGATAATAAGTGAGGTTATTGTCATTTTATTTTAAGTATGGTCATGGGCGGGGCAGGGCTTGACTCCCCTGACGTTGAGGAGAAGGAGTGTTGCTGCACTCTAAATTACGCATGATGTTTTGGCAGGCATTACAGCCTGGGTGGAGAAAATGCCCAGGCCCCCAGCCCCTGTCTGAGCACCGAACCACGGCACTCAGCCCAATCACAGCCCTGAATTGTAATTGGCTCTGGGGAGCATGTGTGCTTACCAATCATAATGTTGCATTGCAGTGTTGTGATTGGCTGTGGGAAGCCTGGGTGCTTCCTGGAAGAGATTTGACTTGGGAGAGATGGAGGAGAGAGGCGGCGAGATCAGGTAAGTGAATTAAAAAAAAAAGTTCAACACCCCCTCCTCCCCTCCACCACCCTGCCATCCCACCCCCAGCCCCGCCACCCCCATACCGTACTGGCCACCACTGTACATATCCATATTCATTTTTCTCAACTGAGCTTGAATGGCACAAGAAAAATCAAGTTGTTTTTGTGGTTGTTGCTATCTAGCTTCAACATGTTTGTTCATACTATTAAAGGCAAAGAACCAAAAAGATTGCTGATCCAAGCTTTTATCTCCATTGACCATGAAGCAAATGTCCTAATACGGTTCATTATTATAACACTGTGTTACATAAACGCTTAAAACTATAAATCTACACTTAAATACTAGGTTTCACTCCTCCCTACAGTTACTTGCTCTCGGAAGGATGGAATACCTTGTTGGCCTGAAGTCTTATTTGTAGTTCTGCATGACTGTAATACTGTATGTGTTTCTAGTGGGAACAACCTTTACAACGTAGTCATTACATCGTACTACATTTACAACACACTCATTACATCGCAACATCCTTTACAATGCTTGTCACTACAACGCAGCCATTACATTGCATGTCACTACAACGCATGACATTACAACGTATGTCACGACAACGCAGGCATTACATTGCTTGTCATTACAACGCATACCATTACAACGCATAGTACCGCTACACTATCCAACACTTACCCTAATGGTGCACCCCCTGGAGTTAGAATAGTAATTTTTACCCCTACACTATCCAACACTTACCCTAATGTTGCACCCCCTGGAGTTAGAATAGTATTTTTTACCCCTTCACTATCCAACACTTACCCCACTGTTGCACCCCCGGAGTTAGAATAGTAATTTTTAGCCCTACACTATCCAACACTTACCCTACTGTTGCACCCACTGGAGAGTTAGAATAGTAATTTTTACCCCGGACACTATCCAACACTTACCTTAAATGCAATGCAATGGTATGCGTTGTAATAGTATGCGTTGTAAATGTAGTTTTAAAAAATGTGTTGAAATGGCATGCGATGTAAAATGATGCATTGTAAAGGATGTTGCGATGTAAAAACTGCGTTGTAAATGTATGCGTTGTAACGTCATACATTCGTTTCTAGTACAAAGGGTCATGTTTACTAATATTTCACGCACTGCAGCAAGGCAACTTGCTGCATTGCATTGCTTGAAAGGCAGAGAGTGGAAATGTATCTACTAAGGTATGGCGCACTTCTGCTCTCTCCTAGCACTGCCACACCGTGTGCTGCCTAGCACCAATGGAGGTACCCTTTGTCGTGGTCAGGTATATAACGAGTGCCACTAACCTGACAGCCGGATACAGCAGGAACGATGCTAGGTAATCTCCTCCCCTAAGAAGTGACACCTGCGCGCAGTGTGTATATGCGGCACAGATAACACCCCTACCGGGGAAGGGAAAAAAGGGACAAAGGAAACAAAAACAGAGTTGTCGCCTGTACTGCGGACCCACTTGGCAAGAAGGATGAGGTCTTACTTCAGCTCCTACCTTTATGCCCTGCAACGAGAACACAACACACATTCAGCAGGGTTCACGGTCAGGCACTTCCCAAACCCCCTCCCAACTCCACAGACTGTAACTTACAATTTGTACCAGCAAGGAGGCAGTCGTAGCAACAGGCGAGTTATATAACCAAATAACAGAACTCATGGACTTATAAAGCAGTCTCGAATATGGAAGTAACTGGATACTTATCCGTTCAACGCCAAACCGGCAAGCTATGCACCAGCGTCTTTCTTCTTCAAGCTGAAATCCGGCGCTATCATAAGCGCACCATGTGAATAGCTTTCCCTCCTGGACCAATGTTAACAGCACTCTGGCAAAAGGGGGAAGTCGACGGCAAACAGGGAGGCGTGCTGGGGAGGAGCGCGACTCCGCTGCTGTGTCGCGTTAGGATAGCTATCCGGCAGAAACAGTGGTCTTTAACAGTTCAGTCCTCCCCGGGGCATAGCCACTGGAAGTTCCGAAAAGAATGAAGTGCGGGGAAAAGGCACGTCAAAATCTTAATGCTACACCCAGCCTCCTTCCGCAACTGGGAGGGGAAGGTAGCGGAGTAGTGGCTGGAGCAGGGAGCATGCACAGCGCTCTCCTTCTGTTCGAAGAGCCTGCAGCGGTTCCCGTTGGGAAAGTGAGCGTCTCTCTGGTCACCTTCGGGGCAAGGTTGAATGAAAATATACTTCTTTCCAGGTAAGGTGTGACGGTTGTGGCAGGGTGCGGGTGTCGCGGTGTTTTCCGCGCTGAGGGGATACTCGGTACTCTCCTAGGTGGCTAGAAACAGGGTGCTGGTGTCGCGGGCTTCCGCGCTGCGGGGAATACTCGGTTCTTCCTTCGTGAGGCTTAGAAGCAGGCAGCTTAACTCGGAGTAGGAAAATACGTGACTTCTCGGCAGGAATCAGGAACTTGAGTGTCAAGCACCGCTTCACGTGGGGGCGGGGCTTATATAATGAAGGCATTCTTCCCCAGTGCACCTTGGGAATTGTAGTTTACCGGCCCCTCTGTCATACACATTCATGCCATACCTGCTCTACGGCGCCCCCTCTGCTGGGCCATGACACCCTTGTGCCATGCCGCAAAGGTGTTTTCGTTACAGGAAGGATTGTTTTCATGTAAGACCAGATACCTTTCTGCACCAAAACAATCCTAAGAAACAATATCCTCTTTCTATGTCTGATGCAGATGCATCAGCAATGGAAAGTGGAAGTAACAAGTAGAAATAAATCTATTTTCCTTGTTATGCCACTATCGGGTCTACGCAACATTTTGGCACACACCCAGGTTTACAAGTCATTGTAAAATTTGGGTTTTCGTTGAAATACATGGGTGGGTGTACTCGAACACCCATGCTCCACCCATATAACACCTACGCGAAGTAACGCAAGGCAGAACTATGCACTGCAGCCGCACAAAGCCTCACAAGTCGAGTTTGTGTGGCTTAGTAAATGGCAAAATGGATTTTGCCTCAGGGATCTATTATAAAAGTGAAGCAACCCCAGCACAAAATCATAGTAAATCTGGGCCCCAATTTTCACTCACTGGGGTTCAATTTCCACAATTGTTTTAGGCTAAATACTTGCAGACACTGCAGCCTGCTATGGCAATGCATATAAACCTGAAACTAAGGGCCTGATTTAAATTTTGGTGGACGGGTTACTCTCACAACGGTGATGAATATCCCGTCTGCCGAAATATAAATCTCATAGGATATAATGGCATTTAGATTTTGGCGGACGGGATACTCTCACAATGGTGATGAATATCCCGTCTGCCGAAATATAAATCTCATAGGATATAATGGCATTTAGATTTTGGCGGACGGGATACTCTCACAATGGTGATGAATATCCCGTCTGCCGAAATATAAATCTCATAGGATATAATGGCATTTAGATTTTGGCGGACGGGATATCCGCCACCCTTGTGAAGGAGTAACCGGTCTGGTGAAATCTAATTCAGGCCCTAAGCCTTTCTGGAAAGTAAACTCATACAAAAAACAGACCCTGACAGCAAAAAAAGAAAAATGGCTGCATACACTCAAATTGCATTGCAATTTCGATCCATACTTTTTGGGGAAGACATGCGTGGAGTAAATTTGTGGCAAGTGGTGAATTTGGATGTATGCTGGGCTAGTTAACATGATGGGGTTTTAAGACACCTGCTCATAATTTAACAGGATCGCCAAGTTAAATTAGTGTGTGCATGTGCATGCTTTTGAATGTGTGAGAGGGAATGGAGAAGTGGAGAAGATGAAAGATAGTACAGGCAGAAGCAGACAGGAAAAGACATAGAGACAAGAGAGGGAAAGCGAGATATGCAGGTGGATGGACTTCAAAGCAAAGTTGTATTCCGAGGCATTTTAATCAAAATGGTTTGATTACACGGGTTTGGCTGAGTAGTGGTAAAATACATATTATTTGCAAAAACTTTCACTTTGTATTGTGTGCTCCGTAAATGGGCACTACTGGAATTCCAAAAAGAGATTCACCTGATGTTCTTTCTAGGTGCACTTTCATACGTGTATGCAGAAGTCAAGTCCAACACTTTTCTAAGTCTCATTTAAGCACCTGGAACTTGTGAAGTGACTGATGAGTGTACCTTTTGCTGCACAATCGAGTCAAGGTTTCAGCTGAGCTGTGTTTGACTTTCAAGTGCTCCCAGAATGCCACACACCTTGGACTAAGGGAATTACGTTGCTGCTGGACAGCACTGAAAGGAAAACAAGCATTGGCAAAGTCAATCCTTCCGACGTTAGCTGACAACCTTTTGGCTTTGTCATGCTTCTATTGTTTTGCCATGGGTTCTATAAAACATTATTGTGGGAGCTGCCTGGAGCTGCATTAATATTAAAGCATCACACTTTTTTTGGTCTAAAAATGCAAACATTGCCATAGTAGTCCTTGACACTAGAGGGATCTACATGGGGGGATGTGTTCCTTGTGAAAGAGTGCCGCCACTCACAGTGAAGTTAGCCATTAGCTGAGATAAGCTGACCCATTGCCCATGCCATATGCTATAGTGGGCCAAAGAAAAATGTGAATGACTCAACCACTGACCACTGGATGGAGAGGGGTATCTGAAAGCTCCTACAAAAATATATATTTATATCAGTAGCGGCTCCTGGAGGGAGTGCTGCAGGGCGGTGAGGCGGGCAGGGGTGGGGAAGGGGGTAGTAAACTCTGGCATGCAGCCAAACAGAGGTAAGTATATAAATAAATAAATAAATAAAACAAATTAGATTGTGCACGCTGCAACGTCAAATGGTAAAGAATCAAAGTATATTATTGCACTAGGTTGGCCAAGGCAGGGGGGCGGCAAGATAGGGTTATTGGGAGAGAGGTCCCACCTGCCTGAGCTTCCATGAGGCCCCGAAAAACCATACTGCCAGGGCCGACACATAAAATTAAAAGGGGAGGGGGCAAGCGACCCTCCTCCCAGAGCCTTAATCAGCCCCCGGGGACCCTATCCCCTGGGGCTGACATATGACATTAAAGGGAACAGAGCATGCTGCCCTACCTTCACAAGTCTTAACCATGCCCCGGGGATCCCATCCCCTGAGGCCGACACATAAAATTAAAGGAGTGAAGGTGCACTACTCCTCTTCCTGAGCCTCTCTTTTTTTTTTTTTTATGTCCTCATATATACTGCCAGTCTATACTCTAGATGGAAACCCCATATGCCTTCCACATTGTCTACTGATACCGATACCACCCTGGACTCAATGCACGGCAATAGGGGTCGCCCAGAGGTAGGCTGTTTCCTTGTCCCACTCCCCTGTCCTATGATGGGATAGCTCAGGACAGGGGAGGACCGGATCAAAACAAACCTCTGGCATAATCATCGGACCGTTATGTCGACAACCAGGCCACCAGTTCCGACCACACATTATCCGTATTCTCTGCTTGGCTCGCCATATCCATCTTGCTGACTTCTATAATATTTCGTAAGCAGTTAGTAAACCTGGGAGGGGCCGATGACTTCCATTCTTTACAAATCTCTCTCCTGGCTATAACCATCACGTAAAATATGAATTGTGTGGAATAATTATTGACATTATAGCCAGGTGGTAGGCCAAAAAAAACTAACCTCGGAGAGCGTAAAATGGTAGTTGTTAAAACCTTCCCCAGGAAGTCAAAGATCTCCTGCCAATATTCTAGAATCTTTGGACATTCCAAAAATTTATGAATGTCGTCAGCTGACGGGAGTTTACAGCGTGGGCAACAGTAGTTGACTCGTGTGACCCTGGTCAATCTAGCAGGGGTCCAATACACCCGATAGGCCGTGAACAGATGGTTTCTCCTTAGATTGGCCGGTTTTATAAGGCTCTGAGACAAAGAAAAGGAATCTATCCAGATCTTACTTATAGCTTCGGGACTATCTGATATCAAATTACCCCAAAGATTAGCCAACTCACAGTTTGACATTTCTGTTGGCCCCAATAGAGCCCTATACCAAAATGATACCTCACGTTTCCACCCGCCTATCCTACTGACAGATTCAAGTATCTCAAGGTCCCTCTGTTGCTGTAGCATGTGTCTTGACCACCAGGCGGAGAGTTGGTAAAACTTAAATCTTGTTAAAGATCCATTAGTTAATAAAGCTAAGGAATCCCAGTCCAAAAGGCCCGAGTTGCCCCAGAGGTCTCCCCATATCCTCACGCCTGCTGTTTTTAAAGGTTGGGACAACTGGTCCTAAAGGCATTCCGGAGTACCCGGGGAATCCCAGATTGGGGCGTAAGCATGGTAATATGAGATTCCCAGAGCCCTCCGAACATATACCCAATTCCTAAGGGCAGCCTGCAGGATCTTCAAACGGACTTTTTTGTAGAATTTCTGGTCGCCGAATTTAAATAAAAAAAACTCCTGACCCTGTGGTAGATCGTGAAGCAAAGCCTGAAATAGACGGCCCTGTGAGGTTGAATCCAGTTTATTGGTCAGTAGTCTAACATTTTTAAAGTGAAAGGCATGACAGTATATGAGTAAATCTGGCAAGCCTAAGCCCCCAATCCTTAACCCTCTCCTTAGCTTTTTCCAGGCTATCCTAGGAGTTCCTGAGCCTCTCTGATTCACAAGGGAACCCACCCAAGGCCATGACCATGGAAGAACAACCAACACCATTTGCAGTAAGTTTCAATTCTTGTTTATTCCGTACAGAGCTGCCACATGAGAAACGTCATGCAGCCATCAATAGCCACTCCCCCAACTGACTTAGAAATACTCACCCAGTATTCTAAGTGTTACATGTAGAGATCTCAACGTTGGACATCATACTGTTATGATACCCAGTATGTGCCATAAACTTTACATTTACTTTTTCTCTACACTTTACTTTAACAAAATGGTGAAAAAAAGCCACTAAATACCAAAACAAATTTTTAACTAAATAAACATCAGTATACAGCAATATTATATACAAAAATACAAAAAAATTGAATAATGTAAAAGAATCCTGATTCAATCAAAACAAACTGATCATGAACCCCAGGCTGCTTCCTGAAGCTATGTGAAACATGTCTAACTCGACTGCTCCTACGGAACTCAGGAATTATATTTTTCAGCCCCTTGGTTTTACACACACCTCCACCCTTGCTTTTACTGCTCTACTCAAAAGCAGTGGAATCTTCAGGTACCTCACCATTCCTTGTTCTCCTTCTACTGTTCTCCCTAGAGACACCCACCCTTCTTCACGTATCCACCTTTCATAATACACACCATCTCTCTTCACATTCTACACAATCCACATTTGAAAGGTCAGAGTTAAAATGTGAGTCCCTGCAGAAGTAAACATAATACATATAGGTCCTTCATTCTAAACTCCCATGAGACCATTGATTCCCCTCGGCCTGCTTCTCTTCATCCCACCAGTCAGCATTAGGCCATGTCTTCTATGTTTTTCCATAGGCCCCATATCTTTTGGGATTTGTAGGGACATCCCCTTGCCTGTTATACTAGCTTTTCAGATCTCATGCTCTAGATCATATTGTCTTCCCACTCTTGAAAGGATGGCAGCAATTATCTACCCCAGTATTTAATAAGATACTTTTGTTCTACCATCAGGGCCATGATACAAAAAAGAAGACATTAAAGGTCAAGTGATTGTTCTTCCAGATGCCTTGGGAAACCACTTATGGGGTGAGCATCACCTAGCAGTCTAGCACTGACGAGATTTTACAACCCACTTTACCCCAGCATTCTTGAGGTTTTGGGCATTCTCAGATCATATGTATCAGGGTACCTTTACGATGACAGCTGCAGGTCTTCTCGGTGTTTACATAATAGGCATGCCCTAGTCTTCCTCACTGACTATATACTGAAATCCTCAACAAATTAGAATTTTGTGTTTTTTCATGACTTATGAGACAGTTGACCTCCTTCACACAATAGGTGGTCAGATATATAGGTATAGTGTTCAGTGGCGGCTGGTGACAATTAAAAGTAGTGAGGCGTGAAAGGTGGGTATGACTTTTATGTAGTGAGAGAAGTGAGTAAGCGCAATGGGCAAATGTGGGTTTCAGTAGGAGTCAGACAACCCGGGATAAATCTGAAAATAAATTGCCAAATGGTGAATTTTTAAGCTAATTTTAATAAAGAATTTAGAGAGAGAGAGCAAGCAAGAAGATTTATAAAGCAACTGTGAACATGTAGTCTTAAAATATTTAAACACATTAAAAACGGCCCTATATCTTACAGCATTAATATGTTTAACAGGCACTGTAGTGTGCAAATTGTAGTGGGCAACAACTCCAGACCCCTCAAAATGTGTGCTTGCCCAGTGTCTTGCACTGCATGTGGCATCAGCTTTGGAAGAAATTGCTCTAACCAAGATTGGGGCAGCACCCACAGTGGTGTACTGCAATCATCATATAGGAATATGTGCAAACAGGACTTCAAGTGTGATAAAAAAAAAAGTGGGGATCTCTAAAAGGGGTGTGGCTTAAACATGTAAACAAAATTTCAGTGATTCCCATAGTGTGTCGGTCGCCTGGTATTTTGGTTTCTCTCGGAGCTTTCTGTTATTGTATCCAGATATATAACAAAACAACTGTCATACACCTAAAACCTGTCAGGACTGTTGTCCTTATCAGTGGTAGTTAGCTGTTTTATATAAATGAGTAACAACAATGATTTTATGTAAATATTTAACATTGAAAATGTTTCAATTCTGGAATTGTGAGACCGTGAATTTAATAATATGGAGTCCTGTGGAAGGAGTATTGGCCTTCAGTTATTTGCACTTTATGTTTGTTAGACATTTATGCCCTTTTTTTTACCACAAAGAACAACTGATGGACAGAATGCAGTACAATGTCATACATTCACCCCAAGTACAGAAATCTGGGCCTAAATCCATTGGTTTTTTTTGTTCCCCATGCCATTCCAGTTTGAACTCAGCCATATGCAAATCAGTCTTGACCCTGCACCCAATGGAAACAGTCCAGCCCGAATTGCCAGGCCAGGTTCTCCCTGGACTGGAAACAAGCATCATAGGACCGGTTTGGCATGGAGAGCATGGGACCAATGTCTGGGCATACCAGTCCCACTCGGCGTGACATACGCAAAAAGAACAACTGATGGACAAAATGCAGAACAATGTCATACATATACCCCAGTTCAGAGATCAGGGCCTAAATCCATCGTTTTTTGCTCCCCATGCCATTCCAGTTTGAACCCAGCCATATGCAAATAAGTCTTGACCCTGCTCCCAGTGGGAACAGTCCAGCCCGAACTGCCAGGCCAGGTTCTCCATGAATTGGAAACAAGCATTCTAGGACCGGTTTCAGGGTTTCACCGTTCATCAGCCAGGATAGCTTGACTCCAGTGTCATGGAGAGCATGGGACCCACATCTGGGCAAACCCGTCACACTAGGGGTGACAAATGCAAAGAGAAAAACTGATGGATAGAATAAAGAACAATCTCATACAATCACCCCAGTACAGAGATCTTGGACTAAATCCATCATTCTTGCTTGGCAGTTTGTTCTGTACTGGTCCCATGGGGCACAGGGTCAAGACTGATTTGCATATGGCTGGGTCTAAAGTGGGGTGGCTTGATGAGCAAAAGAACAATGGATTTAACCCAGATCTATTGACTGGGGAGAATGTTTGATTTACTCTGCATTCCGTCCATCATCTGTGTGTCTTTTTCTTTTTCTTTCCACATCTTGTCCATCAGCATACCTTAAACGTCATCTCTTTCTTCTTAAGCACCCTCTTTTTAATGTCCCCTTAACGCACTTCCTGGCACTTCCTTCACTTTCACTGCCCTAATCATAAACTGCCCTCACTCACATGTAAGAACTTTATTTTCTTTTACCTTCCCCTTGCAAATATTTCGTCTACTATGTACCCCTTCGCACACATTTAAACAGAATTTCAACTGCAATATGTTCCATTGCTCTGTGTGCACTGCAGAGAACTCAATCCACTAACAGGCACTGTGAGAAAGTTGCACTGACTTAAGCCTCAGCCCCAGAGCTCTCAATCACAACCCGCCATGAACACCTGCTGCGGCTCAGTTCAAAGTATGCATTATACAAGAGGAATAAGATGCATGAAAAAACACAGAAACACAACATGATGGGAATAGCTAGTACTCTTAGGTAATGCAAAGTCAGGTAAAACACATGAAATAGTAACAGGAATAACATCGCTTGCATACATTACTTGTCAGTGCTTTCGGCATTAATGATAAGGACATGAATATCGGGCATAATAAGGACCTGTTTTAACATCTGTTTTAATGCCATATAACAGAGCCAGATCCCCAGAATTACGCAACCAGAAACATCTAGTATGCTACAAAGTCTATCTAACTTTAAAATCAAAATATATCCAGAGTGGGGATAAAACATTCTAGAACTATTGCACTGATCAATATAAATACATTGGGACCTTAATCAGCACCATGTATGGGAGCCATAGTTCAGGCATGCATACTCATAGCATTTAAAGGTTTTTGACTTTTTCTGATATTCCATGAATCGGGGCACTATATGCACATATTTCTCCCTTTGTACTTGACTCCCTCAAAAACTTGAGGATATTTGAATCAATTTTGCCAGGAAGCAAAAGCCCTGGATGTCTTTTAGATCACCTTTACCTCCTCAACGTACGATCCCTCCACAAACACGCCACAGAGATCTGGGACTTCCTCGACGCCTCCTCACCCGACATTGCCTTCCTTACCGAAACATGGACGAACGCCAGCTCACCAACTAGACATCACCAACCCCGACGGCTACAAGATCATCCGCAAGGACCGCCTCAGCTGACCAGGAGGTTTTATCACCATCGTCCACAAAAGCACCCTCTGTCTGAACACTCACCCAGACGACCCCACAACCCACATGGAGCACCTGCACTTCCAGATCCAGACCAACCTGAAAACCACCCTCCGTGGCACCCTCATCTACTGATCACCTGGCCCCATCGCTCCATTCACCGAGGGCATCATCAACCTCATCACACGCCAGGCCCTCACATCCACTGACTACATCCTACTCGAAGACCTCAACTTCTACCTGACAACCACAACAATCCGAACACCTCCTCCCTCCTAGAGAAATTAGGACTGAAACAGCTAGTCACTGCCCAAATGCACACAGCAGGGCACACACTCAACTCCGTTTTTGCCACAGGAAACAAAGTCTCTTACAGCGATACCACGGAACTTCTCTGAACGGACCACTACTGTATCCACTTTTCTTTGAACAAACCCACTGCACCCAAGCACGCCCACTGTTTCCACCGCAGAAGCTGGAACAAGATCACCGAGGATCAGCTCACCACCATCCTCAGCAGCACCTCACCACGGTCAACCTCCGACATCAGCACCGCAGCATGCAACCTTCCCCAATGGATTTAAAACTGCACCGACGCCCTGGCCCCCCTCAAGAAAGCCACCGGCAAAGACATCAAGAAAGCAATCTGGGGGGGGCGTGGCCTGCAACTGAAGGAAATGGCCACATACTAGCGCGGCTCCGGAGTCCCACACCTATATTCCCGCAATATCCATCAAAATATCCGAACTAAAAACAAACAAAACAAGCCTTTGCAATGCAATAGGTCTCGCATTTATGCGAGTTTGAGCTATTCACATTGCAAATAACAATGCCTTTTATTTTTGTTTTTAAAACGTAAATAAAAGGCTTTCTCATTTCCACAATGTCAATAGCTTAAACTCGCGTAAATGCGAGACCCATTGCATTGCAAATGCTTATTCTTGAGGTGGTTGCTGCTTTCTTTTCAGCCATTTACTGACAGTTTCTTCTGTCTCTTCTCCCCCATCCCTGGCCCTCACTTGCTGTTGGTGACTATCCTGCTTGGGCATCTTTAGTCTTGAGAATCTTCAAAAAACAGCCACCATTTGTCACTGCCGCACATGAAGTGGCTCATGTTGTTTATTAATCAACTGACAATACCTGGCTGTATCACATATCTTTTATAAAGAATTATATTATCCAAAATCAAGTTAGGTCAGGTGAATAGTTCTGACAACTTGGTAAGCTAAACCCCATTCCTACTTTGCCCTTCCATAGCTTCCCTTAAAGGTTTCGACCAAAACAAAAATTATACTAGCACTGCTGACAAGACCAGAAGCTAGCAATAAGCACTACTCTAATGCCATTCTCCTTGACAGCTGTCACATTTCAAAGACCGAACCATAGAGAGCAAACAAAGACAAAAATTAAAAGACACTATATGCTTGCTACAACCCAGAGCCCTTCTCTTCTAACTGCTCAAAGTTCCATTGTTTATTCTACAAGTAGTCCGAGCCATTCTTCCATACCATCTTGCAACACAATCCTTTTTCTACCAGTGAAGTCAAGTAGGTCGCCTGTTACAAAACTAAAACAAATTCTATGCAAATATACAAGCTGTTCAAAATCCTATCAACCATTAATGCAAGATCCTAAATATTAGAATTGAAGAGGAGAAGGAAAGCATAGTAATTTTAAACCAACAACATGCAACACATTCACAACATTTGTGGTCACCGGTAAAGCGCCTTCCTGCTGAAGATACTGTAGTAATTTACTGCCTCCAGATTCAAGCCCTGTACATCCAAATGTCTGTGCCTCTCTGTGTAGACAAAACCATGAAGGCAAGCAGAACAAATAGTTAAAATGAAACAGGCCTGACAGTCCAATTTTTGTAGTCTTTGGTGAGCTGAAATCTGATGCCTACTTTCTGCTACATATTTAATTAGCAAAATGTTTTTCCGCTGACCTGTGATCGAACAGCCTCTGTTCGAACAATGAATCAATTTCTCCTGAAAATTCCACCGCTTTGCTAGTGCCTAGATCAACACATACTACTTATCTAACATAACTTACAGCTGGAATCCCTAGAAGTTACTGCTGTCCTCTATAAACCTATATATCAATTTTGTTAAGAAACAGCTTTTGTGAAAACAAAATCTCCAAAGTAACTTACACAACATCTGTGATGTGTTTTGGGGAAAAAGTGCCCAAAAGATTGGCAGCTTGAAGGAAAAAAAACAACAAAGACAGCAGACAGTTTTGACACACAATTGTACATTTTACAACAACTTATATACCATTTCTCTTTGGAATCAATAATTATGCGTTTCATGCAGGTATGTCAATATTTAAACGTTTTAATGAAGAAAATCCAGACTAACACCATAGCCAATATTTAAAATCATAATATGTGGACGCTGACCATACTTTGCAGCGTTTATTTACTCAAACATGTACTGATATAGGGCTTGGTAACTGCTATATATTGCGCCAAACAAGGGATCCAAAGCACAGTGTGATTAAGAGTTTAGGCCAATTGAAGTCTGTGACAGGTCTCCTTGATTGCGCACATACTTTGAGTTAATTAGCAACAAAAAATTTGAAAAAAAATCAAGGATTGTGTTACACTGAGTGGGTTTCCTCAGAAATGAAAGTAAGCAATCTGAATGTTGCCATATGCTAGCCCAAACCTATTATCAAAACCGAGGCCTGTGAGTGCAGGTATATTCTGAGACCTACCATGATCTAAATATAGACATGCCCATTTACAAATACTATAGAGAAGACGAGAGCAGAGCAGCCCTTAATTGGACTTCACCTTACTTGTCTAAGATCTCAGTGGTTTGGACCCATGTATAACTGGGGAACATCAGGTTTTTTTTATTAGTCTTTCCGCATCAAAATTGCGTATAGCCATTTTAACATGTAGAACTGGCGTAAAATCCAGCAATTAAAGGGGGATCCACCCTCAGCCCCACTCTCTTCAACATCTACATGACCCCCCTGGCGAACATCGCACGCAAACACGGACTCGACCTTATATCATACGCCGACGACACCCAGCTCATCTTATCCCTCACTAACAACCCCACATCAGCTAGGACCAGACTACATGAAGGAATGAAGGAAGTGGCGAACTGGATGACAGACAGCCGTCTGAAACTGAACACAGACAAAACGGAGGTCCTCATCCTCGGCCCCACTCCCACCGCATGGGATGACTCCTGGTGGCCCCCCGCCCTAGGCAGCACTCCCCAACCCACCGACCACGCGCGCAACCTCGGCTTCATCCTGGACTCTTCCCTCACCATGACCAGACAGGTGAACTCGGTGACCTCGGCATGTTTCAACACCCTCCGCATGCTCCGCAAGATCTTCCGCTGGATCCCCACCGACACCAGGAAGACCGTCACCCACGCCCTCGTCACCAGCCGCTTGGACTACGGGAACACCCTGTACGCCGGCATCACCACCAAGCTGCAGAGGAAACTCCAACGGATCCAGAACGCTGCCGCAAGACTCATCCTGGACATCCCTCGCCACCACCACATCTCCGGACACCTGAAAAAACTCCATTGGCTACCCGTCAACAAGCGGATCACCTTCCGACTACTCACCCACGCACACAAAGCCCTTCACAACCTCGGACCCAAACTCATCAACGACCGCGTCTCCTTCTACACTCCCCCGCGCACTCTGCGCTCCACCGGAGAGGCCCTGGCAGCCGTACCCCGCATCCGCAAAGCCACCGCCGGAGGAAGATCCTTCTCTTTTCTAGCAGCGAAGACCTGGAACTCTCTGCCCAGCCACCTTCGCGCCATACCTGACCACCTCTCCTTCAGAAGGCAGCTCAAGACCTGGCTCTTCGAGCACTGACCCCCCCCCCCCTCCCAGCGCCTTGAGACCCTTGATGGGTGAGTAGCGCGCTTTATAAATGTGATTGATTGATTGATTGATTGATGCTGAATATTACAGAAATTATTGGAGGTGAATTTGCCAAAAGAATGTAAAATATGTAAAACACCACGTGCTGACTGACTATCCAATGTTTTTAGATTAGAAAGAGAAAATAACTTATTAAAAGTATTATTGAAATATTATGCCAGAAACTGAATAGAAGGCCTTGTATTAAAAATGAAAACATAATTTTTAGATGCAACAGCAGGTTTGACTCATTTTATGCATATTAAAATATGGTCAACGATGTGGGCCCAGAACCTGAGAATGGTTTTATTTTATACCTATGTTTCTAAAGTTTGTATTGCTTAAAATACACAAGTTTTTATTTACTTGAAACACGTCAATAGAGCTCCTGCAGAGATCTGAAGTATTCAGTCCAACATATTATGACCCTTACAACAATCCGGACCTTGGCATAATAGAAAGTGAGGAATAATTGGGCCCAGCCATTATAAAGTACCTCACCACATGACACCTAATGAATTGCTTTACCTTACAAGATTTCTATAGCATTTCGACCAAAGGACAAGTTGAGTTTTTGTAAATCTACCCAACTCTTTTATTGATAGATACCATAAATATGTTCCTAAGAAGACCACAACTCCATTGTTTCCTTGTCAAACTGCCTCTGAATCGACCTCAGTATTTACACTGGGAGCTAAAGAATGATCAACGCCCCTCAAAACCACATTTGAGTTCCCTACTCCTATATCTTTGCACTTGCACGAGGGGAATCAAGACTTACTACCATACACCCCTTAAAAACTCCATCTGCTTCTCTTTTGTAATTGACTTCAGTCCCTAATTCTGGATTCTTTTTATTTTCTTGGTTCGTCAATACTTTTACATCTGCTACTAAGAAGTTACCAGAAACCAACAAATTCCAAAGTGCCATGTCTGTCATCTTTGTTCTCCTCCCTCCCATTTAGAATCTTTCAGCATTATGAGGTCCAGTGAACATAAATTACCACTCCTAGATTGGGCACAGCAAAAGAAGGCAACATTCTACAAATAACACATAATGCTTTTGCCATGTCGATCTTTGCTAGAGAAACGAACAGCAAGTAAGAAAGAAGTAATAAAATACAATTTATCAGTAAAACAATCAAATACGCACATGCTAAAAACAGGGCCCTACGTTTTAACATGTCAAGGCTGTTGCAATAATAAGAATAATAAGTATATACTTAACCATATCCACACAGTGCCCTTTCACAATATCTTGGAAATAGCCATGTCAGGAAAGCAACACAATTTAATATTTGTACTGACTCGAGATGAATACCTACCACCCAACGCCCGGGACATAGTGCTTGGGGTCAAGGCAAAAAGCCATTGTGTTTATTTTGTGCTCTGGAAAAGAAAACTAACCCTCTTGCATGCAGCACGGACCCTTTGACTACCATGTTGCAGTACCACAGTATTGATGTGGAAAAGAGGATGGTCTGCTGGTGCTGCAAAGGGAAGAGCTGTATCACATAATATCCTTAGAGTTGTAAAATGATTTATTACCTGAATACCCTTACTTTTAGGGCAAGTACTCCTACGAAATATAGTGAACTGCAAGGCCTGCTTGCCTAGCTGACACCAGGGGGCCTATATAAAATATAAGAATGTTAACTTGACAAGTTTTCAAAATGTAACTATTTGTGACCGTTATGATGCTCCCAAAACGCTCCTTAATAGTATGCAAATTCATGCAGAAGAAAAGAAGCATGACTGAAGATGGTTTGCTTTGAAATAAAGTACCGCTAAAATTATTTACAACTCCCAAAAAATGAAGGTTGTATACAGCGTTGCTAAACCAAGATGCAATTTTACGGACATCATTGTGCCATTTCGTTAAATGCATGTCAATATATATGTCTGTAAATAATAACGGAGAGATAGCCCAAAATCACTCTAGGCAACAAGTTATAGGCAACAAGTTAAACAAGCATTGGCCGTGAAAGTGACACGACCGCACGAATAAACAAGCCGAGGTGACAAGAAGAGCTGGGCGAGAAGGGAGGGGTGAATGCCAGCAACAGAGGAGCCTGATCAAAGCTGACAAAAAGGGAGGGGGAGAAGGGAGGAGGGAGTGCGAGCAGCAGCTGTGCACGTGCACACCATCGTGCACTTAAGCTTTAGGCCTGCCAAATCATGTGGGTAGCACTTTTGAAAGCCCACTTACAAAATGTCTCAAAGAGACAGCTTGCGCTGTCTCAGCGAGACCTAAAAACTGTAAGCTGTTAACGGAACAACATGCCCCAGTCTGGTACCTTTAAATAAGCTCACTCATCATCAAGAAGCTCCGATCAAAGTGGGCCTGCATCGGCAGCAAGGCGGGGGAAATGGTGACTCCCTGAGCAGCGTTTGGACGGTGAGTGAGAGGCCGCTGCGTCATGTTGAAAGTCATGCGACACAACCGAAATTAAGGCGTTGGAGGTGAGCGGCCCATGTGGAAGCAATGGCGCCACAGAGATTCACGGGCCAGCTTCAGGAGAAAAGCAGCGGAGCAGGCTGCTTTGAAGCGAGAGACCCACACCGTGGGTAGACGTGCGGAGAGCGGTGACAAGATCAAACAGAAAGCTGGCTCATGTGACCCGGAGAGCAGAAAATACTAGGCATAAGAGCAGCATCAGCCTGAGGGGAGAGGTGCGGCGAACCAGAGGTCGCGCCATAGGAAAACTGTTGCGGAGAAGGGGAGGCCCGCACGATATCGGAGAAGATCAAAGCCTAGAAAGACATCAGGAAGACGTAGCCCACCGAGAAAACAATGGAAACAGAGGTAGGCGGCTGTTAAAACCTCAACATCTATGGCCTGGAGAGAGGAGAGGGAACACCGCAAGTGGGCTCTACCTACCATTAGTGGAAACACCCAGTTCACCAGACAGAGAAGTCCCTAACTGAGAAAGGGCGTAATAGAGAGGTTTTCTGGCTTGTGAAAAGCAGTAATTGAGCTCAAAACGAGCGGCAAGACACACCAACAGGAGCAAGCCCAAAAACTACTCCAACTCAGCACAGTGCTCACTAAAGCCATATATAGGATATGCCTGCCTCAGAGGAAAACAAGGAAAATCGGCATAACATGCAAGGAGCCAAGCGAGTGAAACTCAACAGGCCGGACAGGGCATTCCACCCCAAAGCAGGCAGCAGGAATTACCGAGCAGGCTCCATAGTCAAATAAGAGAACACTGTCCCATCGAGAAGTGGCCGGGGGAAAATGTTGATGTGCAGTATTACAGTCTAAACTTGACAAATACACATGGCAAAAGGGGGGAAAAAAGCATGAAAATGCAGCGAACACAACCCATACACAAGCTCAGACATCTACAGAGCAAACCGACCTTACCCTCCAGGACATTATGGCGGCAATAAATAATGTGTGCACCTCATTTGAGTCGCAGTTAGACTCCGTCAATATTGAACTCTCCTTGGTCAGGACCGATTTGCGCAATATGGACACCAGAGTAAAGGAAGTGGAGGCAACAACCACTTCAATGTTAAAGCAGCAAGTACAAGAACTACAGACAAAAAGGGAACTCATAGAATCTCAGCTAGATGATTATGAGGGAAGAGCACGACGAAATAACATACGAATCTTGGGAGTGCCTGAACGCGCAGAAGAACCAGCAACAGACCTTTTTGTGGAAGAGCTAATCACAAAACATCTACAACCAAGAGGCCTCTCAAATGACTTTTTAATTGAAAGAGCCCACAGAGTTCCAGGGGGAAGGTCAAAACCAGTGGCTCCCCCTAGACTGATACTCGCTCATGTTTTCAATTTCCGGGACAGAGATATCATTCTGCAAATGGTTAGGGGCGCCCCACCAATCACCTATGAAAACAGCAATATAACATTCTTTCCTGATTTTATGATTAAGTCCAAAGGTAGAGACGAAGCTTCTGGGAAGTAAAATGAGCACTAAGAGAAAAATAATTCAAGTATGCCATGCTAGTCCTAGTGAAACTAAGAGTAGAAGCATAAGGCAAAACATGGTTCTTCTCAAAACCCGAAGAGACATGGGAATGGTTGGATGGGTGGAGACAAGTAGGAAATTGTATAAAGGATGGACGCCCGAAACAGAAATGGAGCCGCCAGAAACAATCACAAACCAGCTCAAAAGGCACGAACCTAGTGGAAGATGAAGCTCAAAAGACACAAAGGGGCACATGCATCAATTGCTTTTTGCGGTCGCAAAGGGGCAGATTCGCAAAATCTGCTCCTTTTTCCTCCGCAATTTTTGCATTTGGAATGCATCATCCCAATTGCAAAAATCACAACTTAAGGAATCGCTAAAATTGCGATTACTTTAATTGTGATTGCATTTAAGGAATCATAAATTGCGATTGCTTAAATGCAATGCATTACATTAAAAAAATGCGATTTCGCTATTAGGAATAGCAAATTACGATCAAACTAAAGTTGATGGTAATTTGCGATTTCTTTGAAAAATGCACTAAAGTGCATTTTTCAAAGTCACATTTTACACAAACAAGCCCTTGGGCATGTGTGTGCGCACCATGTGTAAATATTTGAATTTATGGGGTGCAACAGGGTATCCTTTTGGAACCCTTTCACCGTCGAAATTGCATGCGCAATTTTCAAGTATCTACGGAGTACTCGCAAACTGCGCATGCAATTCCCATTGATTTCTATGGGCCTCTAGGCCCATAGGAATGAATAGGAATCAATTCCTTAATTGTGACTCGCAATTTGCGATTCGCAATTAAGGAATTTTGTGGAATCGCATTTTTTTTGCAACTGGTGAAGGCAACTTCAGAGAGGCTCAATGTTTGGCACGAGGCATTTCCGATCACTCCCTGATTTGGGCTTGATTCATCGTAGTCTTGCACTACAGACAGACAACCATAACATTAAACCCATTGCATCTTAAAATCCAATATGTTAGGAAAAAAATAGTACACCACACAGACAATCACTTCAAAGAAAATGTTGGCTCTGTCGAATCGGCACAAACAATTTGGTAAGCCTTTAAAACACTGATAAAGGGCCAAGCACTATCGCTTACAATGGGGCACAAGAGAGAAAAAAAAGCAAGAATAGAAACTTTGGAAAAGGAGATAACCGAAGGGGAGGCACTGGTCATAAATGCTCCAGATGAATCACACAAACATGCCCTAGACACAAAAAGGCTAGAATATAAATCACTAGTGGCAGAGGCAGTCAAAACTAAGCACAAAGCAACACAACACACAATATATTAAATGGGGGACAGGGCGGGTAAACTCCTGGCTTGAATAGAAAAACGTGGACAGGCCCAATGCTGGATACCATCGTTGAGGGTAGACGAAGACACAATCATAAAGTACCCACAAGAGATAGCGGAGGCCTTCGCAGACCACTTTGAACAGCTGTACACACCAGCTACTAAAGCCACAGCCGATGACTACCGAGAGCTATTGGTTGACATCCCTTTATTGACCCTTTCCTCCAAAGATTGGGACTCACTTGAGGGACACCCGACGGAGGAGCAAATATGCTCAGCAATACGCAATGTATAATCAGGAAAGGCAGTAGGACCAATCAAACTTTTTAAACTAACAGTGTCACGGATCACACCCTATCTCTGTGATATGCTTTTAGAAAGCAACAAAAGGGGAGCCTTGCCATGCGACCAGAGACATGCCTCTATTGTCGTAATACATAGGCAGGGCAAACCGACAGAGTACTGCGGCTTCTATCGCCCCATCTCATTACTTAATACTAAGGCCAAGATCCTGGCAAAATTACTGCCAGCACGCCTGATCCCCATCATCACAAAGATAGTGCATCCAGATTAATCAGGATTTATGCCCGGGCGAAACACCTCCCTAAACATATGGCGTCTCCATGGTGTGCTGGGTAGGATGGAAACAATCAGAGAGAATACAGCAATACTGTCCCTCGACGCACGGATGGCGTTCAACAGAATTCTTTTTATTTTACATAGCTTTATATAGCGCAAACTTGACCCGAATAGGGTATCAGAGCGCTTTACATAGCACCAGTTGCATTACATGAGGACACATTCCTTTTTGTGAGGCATGGGGAGATTAAGTGATTTTCCCAGAATCACAACCATGTTCATCGTCATTCCCGAGACTCGAACCCAGTTCCCCAGATTCGAGGTCGACCGCCCTAGCCGTTAGGCCAACTTCTCTACCAAGAATAGAATGGCAATACCTCTTTGCTGTCCCGGAGCGAATGGGCTTCGGCCCTAAATTCCTGAAATGGATCAAACTGCTGTACACAGACCAGAGGGGACAGGTAATAGTGAATTGTCATACATCATGAAAGTTCCAACTGGGAAGAGGCACGCAGCAGGGCTGCCCCTTTCTCCGCTAATATTTGCACTGATGCTGGAACCCCGAGCAACCTGGGTGAGAGGAGACCCACTGATTCGAGGGTTAAAATGGATGGAAGGTCATGAAGACAGAATATCCCTATATGCAGATGACATACTACTGTATCTAGCGTCTCCACCCAGGTCAATTAACAGAATCCTCCAAATATTTACTAACTTCGGCAAATACTACCATCAATTGGAACAAATCCATAGTGTACATTCTATACGGTCCACCACCAAAGTTACCACCGGAATGTGTGGCAACGGTGGCAACAAGGTTTTCGCTACATGGGGATTTATACACCTGATCCAGCACTCTTTTTCATTGACAACCTCATGGGTCCCTTATCCCGTCTTCAAAAAGATGTGAGGCATTGGAGATCTTTACCTTTATCCTTATTGGGTTGCGCTGCATTGTTCAAAATGCTGGCACTACCATGGTTCCTGTCTGTTATACAAAACGACCAATTTAAAGTCCCCTAAACATACTTCACTAACATCAAGAGCGAAGTGAGATCATTACTATGGGACGGCAAGCCCCCATGCACAACGACAAGAAAGCTGACAAGAAGCAGGCATGGTGGTGGGATAGTATTGGCTAATATTAGACTATAATACTAAGCATCTCAGCTGGTGGTCGTTAACCACTGGGTCTATCAATCTCAAGACGAACCAGTGTAACAGATGGACAGGCTACTCAAGGGTCCCTATGGCTACAAATGAGCCCTGTATACAAACCCAAAACAACAAAAACTAATGAGCCCAATGGCCCAAACAATCGCAATATGGCATCATGCAACCAAAAAACTAGGCTGGCATAGGAAAGTGATGCAAGCAATGTTGCTGTGGGCAGCAGAACAGCTGGGCAAACTAGGCACCCAACCAGGTTTTGATAAATGGAATATCATAGGCATATCAACTGTGGGAGTCCTCTGGACGAAAACAAAGATAATCCAGTTCACTGAGTTAGAATCAGTGTATAAAATGGCTAATACGGAAACATTTCGATACTTACAAATATGACACCGCCCTCGCAACCACCATTCCACGAGATGAGTGCATGCCAGAAGCGTCCCCACTGGAAGACAGACTACTATCAGCACCTATGACTCGAAATGCAACCCCAATGACGTATCAAAAACTATGAAATCACTCCGACTACTCTGAGAGCATTGGCAAAGCGACGTAGGAATTCTAGGAGAAGAAGAATGGCAGGAAGCACTGATGTCCCCCCGGGAGGCAGCCATTCCACTGAAATTCCGATTAATCCAGCTTAAAATATTGTATAGGACCTATCTTTCTGGCGGCACACTGACCAAAACTGAGAGGAGCGAAGATGCAAGGTGTCTTAGACTCTGCATCAGGGCATATTTTACCATACCCTCTGGGAATGCCCTGCTATCAAATCATTCTGGGAGGCTACTGTGTCACAGATGCAAAGTGCAAGCGAGAAGGACAGCCACCGAACGCCTAAACTATGCATAATAATTATATGGGATGCCACAGACCTTTCTGCTGTAGAGCATCAGTGGGTCACATTAGGGCTGACTCTTGCCAAGCAAAACATAGCCTTAAGATGGGGACAGATGAGATACCCACACTGAAGAGTTGGGCAAGAGAAATGGAGAGATGTATGATTGTGGAAAAAGATGTGTACAAGAACAGAGGCTGCCCCAGAAAATGGGACACAAATGGGGATCTGGAACACACACAGAGGAGACATATGTATCTCCCCCACAAGAGAACTCACAGGGTGTAGGAGGGAGAGATTAGTTGGGTAATGTGAAGATGTGGATGTTTGAAATTTATCATAAGATGTGCAATTTGTCATATGGATTATAATGTATACCGTACAATTTCTGTAAAGCAATATTCTACTGCCTGGCTATTGAATGACTGAATAATTTTCAATAAAAATAATTCATAAAAAAAGAAGAACGCAACTGGTTCATGCCTGCCCTCCAAGAATCTAGATGCTCCTCCAGATGACTCCAAAAGACATGGAGGAACCCCAAAACCCCGGAAGCCCACACACCTTCAAAGCCGCCACCACTGCGCATCGCCACCTCATCACAAACACAAGGAAGAAGGCCCTCCAAAACAGAATCAACACCAACGCACATAACAGGAAAGAACTCTTCAGCATCACCCAGGAATTCGCCAAACTCAACAGACATCCCACCCTCCCAAGACCTCTACAACAGACTCTGCACCTTCTTCCACCACAAGATCAAGATATTTATGACAACTTCAACATCTAGGACCTCCCCACCGCAATAGCATCCTCCTCAACTAATGCCTCCTGACAGACCCTGCTCAGTTGGACCCCACTCACCACCGACTACACCCTAAAGACTATGAATAGCATCCACACCAGAGCACCATCGGGCCCCTGCCCGCACCGCATCTTCCACACAGCCTCCCCCGTCATCGCACCCGAGCTATGCCAAACCATCAACTGCTCCCTTGAGACCACCTCCTTCCCTGACGACTGGAAACATGCAAAATTAACCCACTCTTGAAGAAACCCTCCGCAGATGCAACAGACCTTCAGAATTTCAGGCCCACCTCCCTGCTCCCCTTCCCAGCCAAAGTCATTAAAAAAGCTGTCAACAACCAACTAGCCAACTTCATCAAAACAAACAACATCCTGGACATCTCCTAATCCAGTTTCCGAAGCAATTGCAGCACCAAGACCAACTCCTCACTGCCACCGATGACATCCACTCCATCCTCAACCCAGATGAAACCGCGGCCCTCATCCTCCTGGACCTATCGGCGGCATTCAACACCTTCTCCCACCGCACCTTAACCACTAGACTCCATGGCACCGGCATCCATGTCAGGGCCCTCAATTGGATCTGATCCTTCCTCACAGGTAGAACACAATGAGTCAGACTTCCACCATACCGCTCAGAACCAAAAGAAACCAATCGCAGAGGGCCCAAGGGCTCCTCCCTTAGCCCCACCCTCTTCAACGTCTGCATGGCCCCCCTCGCAACCATCATCAGTAACCATGGATTCAACATCGTCTCCTACATCGATGATACACAGCTGATCCTCTCCATCACCAACAAACCCAACGTCACCATGCACAACTTCCAAGAAGGAATGAAAGCCTTCGCCACCTGGGTGAAGAACAGCTGCCTTAAGCTCAACTCAGACAAAACAGAAGTCCTCATCCTGGGATCCACCCCCTCCTCATGTAACGATACCTGGTGGTCCCCTGCGCTAGGAACTCCCTGCACCCCAACTAACCACTCACGAAACCTTGGCATCATACTAGATGTATCTCTCACTGTGGACCACCAGATCAACTCAGGGGAAACACCCATTACAACGCAGTCATTACAACGACCTGCCTTTACAACGCAACTGTTACAACGCAACTGCCTTTACATTGCATGCCATTACAATGTATGCCTTTACAACACATGTCACTACAACGCATGCCATTACAACGCATACCATTACAACGCATACCATTACCAGGCATGCCGTTACAACACATTATAAGGTAAGTAATAGAGATTTATTTAGTATTAGGGTGGGTATGGGTTTTGGGGTACATGGGAATAGTAATTTTAACCCAAACACTTTCCCTACTGTTGCACTCACTGGAGTGGGAATAGTAATTTTTACCCCTACACTATCCAACACTTACCCTACTGTTACCCTAAACGTATTATGCGTTGTAATGGTATGCGTTGTAATGGTATGCGTTGCAATGGTTGTTTTTAAAATGCGTTATAATGGCATGCGTTGTAAAATCATGCAATGTAATGGTAGTTGCGAAGTAAAGACTACATTGTAAAAGCGTGCGTTGTAATTGCATGCGTTGTAATGTCATATATTCCAAGTCAGTAGCCTCGGCCTGTTTCAATACCCTTCGCCTGCTGTGAAAGACCCTCATATGGATCCCCATGAAATCCAGGAAGACCATCACTCACGCGCTAATCAGCAGCAAACTCGACTACTGCAACGCACTCTACGCCTGCGTTACCCAGAAAAACCTCAGCAAGCTCCAGAATGTCCAGAACGCCACAGCCTGACTGGTCCTCGACCTCCCCCCAGCACAGCCTCATCATTCAGCACCTCCAAAAACTCCACTAGTTCGGGACAGACAGAAGAATGACCTTCAAACTCCTCACCCATGCTCACAAGGCCCTCCACAACGCCGGACCAGCATATGTGAACAGCTGCTTCTCCTTCCACGCACCCAATAGACACCTCTGCTCTGCCCAGCCCACCCTGGCCACCATCCCACAGATACCCAAGATCAGAACCGGAAGAAAGTCCGATACCTCTAACGCCCTACCTCTCCACCTCAGACTATCTTCCACAGTTCACTAAGGACCTCAAGACCTGTCTCTTCGAATGACCCCAGCATTTAGACAGATCTGCTCCTCACCTCCCCCCAGCACCATGACACCCTCCTGGATGAGTAGTTGTGCTTTACCAACCCTTGATTAATTGATTAATTACCTGGGAAAGAAATATACCAGCTCTACTTCTTAAGGGGCCAATGATCTATAGCCATGTCCTGGTGTGTCAGAGTGGGGGAGGTCAGCCTGACCAGGTGTCTCAGCACAAGATACCTAATACAAGTCTAGCATTAACACTTACCATTACGGAGGACATGGCACCAAATGTCATTGTGATGTGAGATCATATTTCTGAATAAATCGATGTATTTATTATTTTTTGCAGAAAAGATGTAGGAATTTCAGACGGGCACAGCCCTAGAGCCTTAAAGCAGAAACCACCCCTGATAGTTTTTCAAAATTTGTGGGTTCTCCAATAGCCCTAAACTCATAGCTCATGCACATGTAGGCCCCCGTAGCTGCTGTATTGAAGAAGGACCCCTGCACTTTAGAGGGTCCCACATTCAGCCTACAGCTTATGTATCTATGAGACATTCTGCAAGGGGAACATCAGTTTGTGTTATGCAACTCTGCAAGCGTTTTAATTAAACCTGTGGACACCATGTCTGTGGTGACATTTTCAACCACAGGAACAGAGCCTAAAATAACAACTTCATATATTATCTGATTCTGCATCCCCTCCTCCCCACCAAAATGATTGCATTTATGAGTGGAGTGCCACACATCCTTCGTCCCAAGTAGCTGGCAGGGAAACTGTTAGAACTGGGGGTCTCTAGTTGGCAGAGGTAGGTATCTTTGACCAAATAGGGACCCTTGCTTCTAAGTCAGGGAAAGGGGATTACACTGCTGATAACCCCTGCTCACCCCCTTGGTAGCGTGGCACGAGTAGACAGGCTTATCTCAGAGGCAGTGTGTTAAGCATTTGTGAACACATACAATAATACAGTAAAAACACTACAGATGGACACCACACAGGTTTTATAAAAATAAGTATTCTTTATATAGACTTAACACAAGACTACAAACGACATAAATCCGCAATACTGTACTCAAAATTGACTTAAAGATGGTAGAATTAACTTAGTTCAAGTTGATGGTAAATGCGACACAGTTCTCACAAAAGTACCTGGATGCGTAATGCAAAATAAACAAAAGGCTTGCAGCATTGGAGATGCGTCGATTCCTTGCTTCGGGGGAGACGATGCGTCGCGCCTCAATGCTTGCGCAGAGTAGGGGATGCGTCTTGATCCTTACCGGAGAGGAGGTGATGCGTAGATTCTCGTGCTGCAGCCCGATTGTGATGCGGCAAGATGGCGCCTCGATGCGATGCGACAATCCGGTGCGATGCGATAATATGGCTCCCTTGATGCGACTATGTTGAGACGATGTGGGCACGCCCTGGCAGCCTTGCGGCGACTCTGCACTTTGGAGTCGCGACAGGCCCTGCGACACGCTTCTCCGGTGATGCGACGGCGACCCTCACGGTTGCGACACACTTCTCCGGTGATGCAACAGCAGACAGCTGCGACAAAGACACGCTTCTGGAAGATGAGGCGGCGGCACGCTTCTCCGGCAATGCGACAACTACAGTTGCGGTCGCGACACGCTTCTTCTTGTTACGTTGCGCTTCTAGCTCCCAGCGACATGCAGGCTTCTGCAGATAGAATTCCCAGCAAGGAAACTCAGAGGGGAGCTGATGGTGAAGTCTGTTGTCCCTGAGACTTCAGCAGGAGGCAAGTACAAGTTCAAGCGCTTGGAGAAATATTCTGCAAGATGATGAAGTACACACAAAAGTTCCTTCTCCTCTCCTTGGCACTGAAGACACCACTGTAGGCCAACCCAGCAACACAGCACATTGGCAGGGGGGCAGTCCACTCCTACAGCTTCCTTTGGTTCTTCTCCTTGGCAGAGGTTTCTTCTTGTTGTTCCAGAAGTGATCTAAAGTCTTGGAGTCTGGGTCCCCATATTTATACTACTTTTCTCTTTGGCCTTTGCCTAGTCCAAACCAGTTCTGGTCAGTCCTGGAGCACTTTGTTGACAAGACTACTTCTTTCCTTTCACAGTGCAGGGCAGAGACATCAGACACACCACAGGAGGTGGAGCCAGCATTGTGGAGGAGGGAAGGCACAGCCCTATTCAGGTCCAAGGTGCAACTCCTCCCACCCATCTACATGCAGATCTTCCTATTCAGCCCTGTGCTGACTCACCCTCTCTCCTGGAATCCCCCAGCCCCTGTCACTCACAGAACCAGACACACAATACACAACCTAGCAGAGGCAGGCTTGGACAGTTAAGCAAGAAAATACCTACTTTCGAAAAGTGGTATTTTCTAACACAGAATGTTAAAACCAACTTCACTAAAAGATGTATTTTATCATTCTGAGTTCAGGCATACTAAACTCGAATTTCTACCATGTTCCCTGAGTCAGTTAGGATTATAAGATGTAACAATCAAACTGCCCATTCTGGCCTATGGGGAACAGGTAGCCTTGCAATAGTGAACAACGAAAATGGCTGTAATTCACTATTAGGACATGCCACACACACCAGGGCATGTCCTACCTTATACTTGCAATGCACCCTGCCCTTGGGCCTACCATAGGGGTGTCTGATATGAAGAAAAGGGAAGGCTTAGGTAGTACCAGACTGCACATAGGCTCTGCAATGGCAGACCTGAGACACACTTTACAAGCCGCTTCTGTGGGTGGCACGACCAGTGCTTCAAGCCCACTAGCCGCATTTGATTTACAAGCCCTGGGCCCTGGACTAATCAATACATCAATTTAACATAGGGAGCACTTGCACTGTGGCACTGAATGGCAGTGGCACAGTGCCCAAAGCATCTAAACCAGCAAAACATATCAAAAACAGAGGAGGCAATCAGAAAAAATGGAAGGGAGACTCACGCCAATGGTACCAGGTCTAACAGAAACCATAATGAATATGCAATTCTTCATTACTGTTAAATCTATACAAATAGTTGTCAACCCTCATTGTCCTTTAGAGGTAATCGTGGTTCTTTACCCGTATTTGATCTCTGAGAACGACCACTTGATGAAACAAATTCTGATGAACCAATTCTGTCAACTTGTGTCTGCTAGCTTTTCCTGCCTTCGCAAACCCAAATCCAACACTGTAACACTGTTCCTTATTCAGTGTGATGTGAGCACAGCAAATATGAGCTGGACCATAGGATCTCACCTGGGACTAAAGGGAGGGTGTGCTTTTTGGCTTGTCTATTATGTACATTGTGATAGAGTTTGATAGTTATATAAAAGAAGAACCAATGAGTCTTCTGCTATTATCATGGATGTAATCCATGGATATAAACATTTATTAGTAAACTTGTTATAACATCAAGCATAAGAGGTCAAACTTTCATTACACCGTTACTTTTGAGAAATGCAGTTAAGGAGCTTTCTCTAGACCTATGGCCCTGAAGAAGCCGGATTTCCAGCACAACATGTGTTTGCTGCCAACATGGAATTTTGCAGCCTGTATCATGTGAAATTGTAATTATATGTTATTTGGAATTGGGACAATGTATTACATGTATCTGTGTTTTGTATTTTGATACTTGAATTTTATCACAAAAAAAGTCATGCTACATATACCGTCTTTTTAGATATATTGATTTGGTGATGGTTTGTCATGCCAAACAGAATTACCTCCAGCCGCCCCCACTTGCAACCCCACTCCACTGTACCTAGTGGCAATGCCTCATCATTTTGATGTCTCATAAGCAATCTATAACCTTCACAAACGTCGCATTTATTTTACTCTATGACAAGGTGAATGTTGTCAGGGCAGGCGTGTAACCAAGATTCATACCTTATATAATGTCAAGTAAAGGCTGGAGAGAAATATAGAAAAAGTAGCAGCAAAACGCACCTAAATACTCGAACATGAATTTTAAGGGATAAATAATAATTAACATAACTAAATATTAATGCACTTATCTTATCTTACTATAAAATCCTATATATAGAAATGCATTCTAAAACCTATTTACTGAATTATTTCATTTTATAAATTAATTACATCCTGCTAAAGAGATTCTAAAATTCAAACGTATTAGCTAATTTATTTACTTATGAATTGGAATTTTAAAAAGCCATAATGGATCTTTGAGTCAATTTGTGTCTCTGAGTATAACATCGTATGGGAATGCATAAGTAAACAGAGAGAGTGATATAACTGTGTTCTTTCTGTGACAACACAATTAAATGCCGATTGGTTTTCTATTGATATTCCGTTACACGTTGGTTCCTGAAGACATCCATAAAAAGGTTAGCATAAGGTAGAGTGCACCTGAGACTTGTTGACTTTCCTTGTTTTTTTTCAAAGGTATTGTTGATATACAACAAAATTCCTATTCAAAATAAACTGTGGCATCTTTACCAAGATCAATGTCATATTTAAAAAGCTTGCTGATCCTGCACTCAAGAAAGATTTCCATGGCTAGGAGTTATCATGTTTCATGTCCTATACTTTTATATAAAGTTACTGTAGGAGGCTGGCTTAGTATAAGGTGCACACTTATTTAAGTGAAGCACCTTGCACTAATCCAGACAACCCTTATGGTGATTTTAGTGGTCTTAGACAACCATAGAAAGCTTTGTCAGTGATAGCTGTGGAGATCAGCCTTCAGGCTTAGTCCAGAAGGAGTGTGAAGCAGCTTGTTTTACCAGTACTAATCATATAGTGTAGGTTAAGTGAAAAGGAAACATACAGTGTAGTTATAAACATATGTATTTATTATAAACCCTCACTAATGCATTGGTATATCTCCTACCAGAGATATAATCACAATAAACACAATACTTCAATTATAGAACAGGTAAGTAGCACAAATATACATTGATCTCTGGGGAGACCAAACCATATACTACACCAGGGAAGCCGGGTGCATAGGTTTCAAGTGACATTGGAAACCACCGTAGACCACGAGGGAGGACTTCAGTGAAGTTGCCACTGGTGAAGAAGGTGAAAGTGTCCGGTGGAATCCAAGGGTGGATTCGTGAAGGGGAGTACCTGCAAGCAGAAGGGACAGAGTCTATGCCACTCTGGAGGGACCAGGAGGCACGGAAGACCTATGACCACCGATAAACGAAGATGCAGGAGAGTTGACGGTGACCTTATTGCTGCAGCTGTGGGGACCAGACAACGCTGTGGAAGACCAAGAGCCGTTCAAGAGCTGTCCCACGTTGGTGGTTGAGAGCCAGGGGTCTGTGTTCAGTGGGAGCACCAACAAGCCTTGGCAGCAGCAGCAGACGAGGAAAGCAAAGAAGATGCAGTGTCTGGACCAGCAAGGTCTAAAGGACTCACCATGTGCAGGAGAATCAGGGCAGGCCCCGAACAAGCAGGGGAGTCTACTGGAGCCAAAGAAGACTCTCAAGAGGACCCACAGGCTGGAGATTTTTGGAGCCCGAAGTACTCTGGAAAAGGGATCCAACAAACCTTGGCAACGGCAAGTCGGCGCGGTGCACAGGGATGCTGATCCAGCCGTTCCGACGAGGGATACCTTCTTCAAACATGCTGTGAAGACAGGGCAGGTCTCAAGGGAGTTTCAGAACCACCACCTGTGTTGCTGAACCTTTCATAGTTCGTGGGACATCAGGAGCAGGAGTATAGAGCCCCTGCTGCATTATTGATAGACACCCTGCTGGCTGCCTCCCTCTTTTGAGCCCCCTCTTTCCTTTCTCTTTCACAGACACAAACACATGCGCTTCTCTAAAAGAGATACGTAAGCATGTAGCTGTAAAAGGCAAATGAATACATTGGAGAGCATGCCAATCTGTTGTTGCAGGTAACATTCTGGCGAGAGTTGAGACGGGCCTGGAACATAGCTATCCCACACTTGTGGCACAGTTTTCACATGTGCCTGTTATAATATACAGTGTTATTCGTTTTTGTCAAAGCTTAGAATCTACCTATTTGTATTTTTCGACACCAAAAATGCTAAGCTAGCTACACAGTTCCACGCCACACAATTCATATCCACACATTTCCAATCCACACAACATAATTCAACACCAAACAACATAATTCAACTCAACAACACAATTACACATGACAGGGTCAGTCCTAGGATTTTTGGGGCCCGGGGCGAAAGGGAAGATGTGAGGCCCTTCTAATTTGATTGTGACATCACAAGAAGTGACATCACAGAAAGTGACATCACTGGACTTCTAATCTTCTTTGATATTGCCAAGGGACCCTGTGTGTGCTTATCAGTAACATGGATAAAAATATATAAATACCCAAATTAATGTCAGTCTGTTTTTAAGCTGTATGAAGTGGATTACTTTAGTCACATTGAATGGAAAAGCTAGGCACAGGCGTCAGAAAGGAGGACTTTCTTACTCAGTGTTAACTGATTGTTTCCAGATTGGTGTATGATGAAAAGTCCAGAGCACTGCAAATTAATATTTAAATAGCATCACTATGGTAAAAAATTATGCAACCAGATATAGCAAAATAAAGTAGCGTTCAAATACATGTATCTTTTCATTTTTGTTTGGAAGCTTTATAAACAACAGGTCAGAACTAAAAGAGAAGCAGAGTTCTGTAGAAACAAAGAAAAGCATGCATTTTAGACAAGTGCCATGCCTCCATGTGGGTGAACGACCTTCATTCAGCCCGCATCCATAACGACTTGCGGAGGGGGGAGAAGGTGTTGGATTTAAAATCCAACACTTTCCCTACAGTCCGCACTGACTGGAGTTGGAATAGTAAATTTTACTATTCCAACATCCAGCGCTCCCCCTCCGCAAGTCGTTGTAATGACTGGCGGGGTAATGGTATGCGTTGTCACAACGCGGTCGTTGTTACGACCGGGTTGTGACAGCAGCAGGGTAATAGTATGCGGGGTGAAGAGACATGTTCCTCCATGGTAGGCTGCATCAAAGAATGGTTACAATCACTACTGTACTGAAAAGGATGTTTAAAATGTTTATTTTTACAGCTCCCAAATGTATACATTATGTGTTATATTTCTTTAATTTGGGTCTTGTGCTGCTTCATTTTTGTCGGAAAAATGAAAACTCAGGTTCCAGAATGCAAGAAAATAACAGCAGAACCACTTACATATGGTTTGAAGCGGCAACTTGAGACCTCCTCTGGTGGAAGTCTGTGCTAGTGAGAGTTACATATTTCATATAAATTCCTTGCACTGTGATAAAAAAAAAAGTTTGATGATGCACTTATTTTGGAACCATTAGTGAAGCCAGTTGTGAGGATAAAGCAGTGGACAGCGTTGGTGTGACTGTGTTAATGCATCTGTGTGTGTTTGTTGCACCAGTATACCAGTACTCTTCATTCCTGCTGCTGCTATGAGATACGAGATGAGAGTTTAGGTCTTTGTATCATCTGTACAGAGAAACAATATCAGCAATTCGGTTTTGCCTCAAGACTATTGCAGAACAGCTCAGTTTCGGAGCTAGAAACTGGAAGCTGACGCCTTACTCATCCCCAGAGAATTGGTCTTATATACTCTTGGAGTCATTAAGATGTTCGTGCATTGAATTGCTGAGGAGATGTTACTAAAGCCCTCTTGCTGTGGTGGTAAACAAAGAGAGGGACTGCTATGGAGGACCCACTGTAGGGGGCGCATTATAAGTGTATCAACAAGTGGGGTTTAATATAGGGAGTCAGAGTTTGTTTATAGGGCAATGCATAAAGCTGCAATACGTTTGCCATACTGGGAGGCTAGCACTGGCTGGCAGGGGTCACAAACGGGCTTCTCTCAACAGCACTACTGAAGAAGGCACAGAGAAAACACTACTACGCTGTTTATTTTGGTCACCTTCCCTATGACTGCAGGCACAATATATGCCTCAAGCACAGCTCATGGCACCTTAGAACCTTACACTTAAAACAAAGCATGCAACAATTTACATTTACTAGTGTAACATTCAAGTAGCAGTAGGGTGGCACTCAAAATGTCCTACATATTATGTAGATATGCCATAAGTAAACTCAGGGCAAATACAGAAATGGTACACCTAGGCAAGGGATAGAGAGAAAATACTTCCTGCTTTGAACCAAAGCTGTTATGCCACTAAGCAAGTCATTGCATGCCCCCCAAGAAGAGCTCTCTTGTCTCTTCCATCTAAGCATCTATCTATTCATCCTTTTATCCACCTGCTGATCTACATCATTTCCCCTTTGCATTCTGTCATCCATTCATTTTTCCATCCATCATTCAGTCTTTCACCATTCTGTAATCCACCCATCCCTGTCCCCATCCATATCCAAACTAATCCATCCATCATTCTACTCACCCATCCCTGAACCCACCCTTTCACTCATCCATCCACCCATCCTTTTGATCATCCATCCATCCTAATGCTCATCCGTTCAGCCACACTTTAATTCCATTCATTACCTCATCCATCCATTTACCCTTTCACACTGCCACCCATCTTTTCACTTACTCATCCATCCAGCCATTCATTCATCTACACATCCTTTCTTTCATTCCTCCACCCTCACTTTCACTCATCTATCCATTCTTTCACTCATCTACCCTTACACCCATCTTTTCACTCATCCATCCATTCTTTCACACAATTACCTATCCTTTTGTTCATCTTTCCATTCTCCCTTTCACTCCATCCATCCACCCTTTCACTCCATCCATCTTTTCAATCATCCAACCTTACTTTCACCCTTTTACTGATCTATCCACACATCCATTATTTCACTCATCCGTCCATCCACCCTTTCACTCTGATAGAGCAGAGATACAATAATTTACCTAATTAAGACAATTTTACACAGAAATGATGTGTGACATGAAACAACAAAATGAGTATTAGGCTTGATGTTTAAGAGTTTCACCAATGAAGGCTTGATTTAGATACTGCATCGTAAAAGCATGCAGAAATGTTAGAGTCAATGAATTAATGTGAAATTTGACATTTTAGTAACAAGTGTTCTTATACTTGGATAAACATGACCAATAATAACACAGGGAATCTTCTATGTCAGAATAAAGCTGCTTTATGTGTTACGAAAAACAGATTACACTAGAATGTGTTACATAAGCACTGACAATGACTAGGAAAATAGCTGTTACTGTATGTATGTATTGAGATTTATTTCAAAATACTTATCACTGATGTGTTTTCTTAACTTCGTATTGCTGAAATAACATATAATGTGTAGAAAAAGACTTTTGGGATTTTACGTGAAGTGATGGTGACTTATAACATTTTAATGAGTACCTTATACTTATAAAAATTAATTTAAATGTATTTTAAAATGATATTAGTATGCCTAAATGGGAAATTAATGCAGTGTTCTGTGTAATGCGAGATTCATATTTTAGCACAAATTCATCATGCATAAGCTGTATTTCATGATGGCCTCAAATTTTGCTTCCCTTCCCAAGTATGAGCTCATGTACTGAATAGTCTGAAGCCTATGGGAAGTTTTCGTGAAGTTTCCACTTGTGTTCTAACACTCAAACATCTCATTTATGTTTGTAGTTTACTTGACTAGACTTGCAACAAAAGTGTTATTTCTTAGAGTAATGCTTGAGAATGGACTGACATAAGATGAAAGTGTGAACTCACCTGCTTTCTAAATGCAACAAACAATCCTACGACAAAATGACAGTGGTCCTAAGGCAATTGCGGGCAATTGATTACTTAATTCTTCTGGATTTGTATACTTTTTACTTACTACATCATCTCATCCTTCAAGAGTGACCAATGGGACAGAGTGGTCCGACAAATTTGGTGATGTCAAGGGGTGTAAACCTGGAATCCGTGGAGTATAATCGCCTAATTTTAAACTAAGTGGTGTCTCCTCCTTACCCATCTTGTGGTACAGAGACTGACAATTTGGGATCTCCAGAACAAGCGAACTGTGATGAAATACTGCGTTTGCTGCTGGGTGGTATGCTATCGTAGTGGGACCTTGTCAGCTGAAAGGGTGCTTAACTGAGTGACTGTGGCATTGATGCTGCAGCACTGACAAAGGCAGAGGCAGATAAAATCTGTCTATTGAACTGGAACTGGAACTGGTGGTTGGGAAAATTGCTGAACTTTCCTAATAGGTTGGTATAAGATATGACTGTTGTCCCTTTTTAATTTGTCTCCTTAGGATAAAATCTCTCTTGGCTGAGGATGATATATATCTTGAATATTGAATCTCAATATATATGCAAATGCTTATTGTCAGGGAGAGCCCGGATGGGGGCCGAGTCTCGCATACCCAGGGGCTGGGCACTCGGGAAAAGGGTCAGGCAGCTCTGGAGTTAACAAACTCATCACCCCCTCTCCCCTACAGGATGATACGGGAAGCTGCGAGGGGGATGGCCAATCACGGCTAAGGGAGGTGTGGAAAAATAGCCTCTCGTGAGAGGATGGGACACACACGTAAGTCGGGGAGAACGAAGACGGAGGAGCTGAGGACGCCCAGGGAGGAGAGCCAGAAGACTCCAGGACGTGGGGAGATCCTGCCAAGCGGGAAGTGGAACCCC
Organism: Triturus cristatus; assembly: GCF_964204655.1. Lineage (NCBI taxonomy): Eukaryota > Metazoa > Chordata > Amphibia > Caudata > Salamandridae > Triturus > Triturus cristatus. The sequence goes on along the minus strand of NC_140583.1, from coordinate 1,148,782,804 downwards.
CAAGGACCGACCAGACCACCCACGCCGCCGCCGAAGAACCGGAGACGTGGAGCGAGGACTGGTGGATTCCCCCGGGAGATGCGAGCTTGCCGCCGTAACTCCGGAGAGTTACGGCAGTGGCGGTGAGTAGGCAGTAACTGGGGACCCTGAGCGGGAGAAAGGGGAGGCAAATATGTGAGTCGGGGCGGATGTCGGTTGGTAACCGAACAGCCCCGGGATTTTTACGTTGGGCGCTGTGACGGAACAGATCCGTGTGTATTTTTTTTGCTACAGAAATGAGTCCTTCGTTACTGTTCTGGGAACCTTGAGGGCTGACCACTCTTTTCCTTTACTTTGAGACTTTTTTTTGTTGACACTGGAACGGCACAGGCTTTTGGCAAGACATTCCACCCCGTTGTATTCCTCATCTACCCTCCGCCCTGCTAACCCACAGAAAAATCCTGTATTCGGTATTTCTCCCATCGTTCATTATTTCCCTTTCTCTTATTCCCTTTCTCTTATCCCTTTTAACAGTTACAAAATATTAACATTTACCAAACTATGTACATGACTGATGGTGGATCCGTTTTCATTTTAGGTCGTACCATCTACATTTTAACTTGCCTCTTCTCGCCTGCAATGTGCGAATTTATTTCTCTATTCAATCAGGTACTTTTGAGAAGTCATCCCGTAACTTGAGTAATTGGGAAGTTTAGAGTCCCTCCTCATGTATAATTCATGCCCCCCTATTGTTTCTTCGATAAACAAGTCCACTCCCTGAAGAGAATCCCGCAAACCACCTTGGGAATCGAAATGCGTCGACATTACACAACATGGGGACTCTCACATTTAATTAAGTTTCCCCAGTAGAAATGTTATTTGAATTGTCTCGCTACTGGGTCTAATGTCTCTTTTCCTCGTGGGTACCGTTTTGTGAAATATGTAGCGGAGCTGCCCCGTTCAAGTTCCACGTTCAGCTATTGGCAATTACTAAACCGACTGAGGGCACTTTAAATACCCATGCAATGGCTGTTTTCATGCATATGCAGCAATTAGATTACTATCGCCCTTTCGGCCCAGCTGGGAGGCCCAGGGGTGGAGGCCTCCTCCCTTCAGCGTCACAGCACTATACCACCATCATAACAGGGTCTCTTAAAAGGCACTGCTGGGAGGCCCCTCTTGTATGTTAACAGGCATGAGGCTCTGGGCTTCTGCCGACACTACCCACGCCTAGCGCCGGCCCTGACACAACACACTACATACATCTAATCCGCACCACAGAATCCCACATCATGCCACAAAATTCAACAGTACACCACATACTTAAACTTCACTACATACCACTACACAACACAGAATACCATTACACATAATTTCACTCCATAACACGCTCGAGGAGGCTGCCAGAAACGCCATGAAGTTACCCTGCCCAGCAGGGTGTGGGAATCCACGGACATACCTAGGATATAGTTTGGATTAGTTTGAACATACATGAAGTTTGTGTGTGCAAACCATAGACACTCTCTACAAGTCCTTGGTGTGAAGTGCGTTAAGCCGCTTGAAAAGACAGAACCAGAACTCCCGGAATGCACAGGTGTGTTAAGTGCACGCCCAGGACTGGGCACATCTGCACCACAGAGGGAAAGAGAAGTGGAGGGGAACACTCCGAATGACACTCAATGTATCATGTATAAGGTAATGCTTTCACATGTAAAGATCACAAATGTGTCCTCAGGGAGCAGCCCCAGGCGTGAGACCGAATCTAGCTCCTGGGAGGTGGCGCCTCCTGTACACATCCCCCTGGGCTTACGCTGCCCCAGGCCCGGCTATCCTATCCTGCTGGAGCCGCCATGACTCATCTTTCCTCCCTCTCTCTCTGCCTGATACCATGCATGGTAAAGATATGTATGTACAGATACAAATCTGAACAACTGCTAAAAAGGAAAGTACAACTTTTCCAGATCCCCTGCATGGTCATTATTCACATTGGGTGCTCTACGCACACACATGGAGTCTAATAGTCATGTGGTGGAACACGCCATAAACACTATGTAGACCAGAGGTCTTCAAACTTTTTTGCTTTGAGCCCGTTTGAGCAAAATGTTTACAAGTCGGGCCCCCCTCGAAATCTTTATGGTAGTACTTGGGGGAGTGGAAAGATCTGGACTGAGTGCAGGGGGCGGGATTACCATTTCAGGAGTACTTTTTCCATAGCTGATAATCCACACTAAATGTGACCCTTATAAAAGAGCAAATATATCAAGCAACTCCTTATACTGGGGTGTTGTGAACCCCTCACACTCTTGAGACCCAATGCAAATGCAGCTGTTGCACTACAGATAGCTGCAGCCCTGAGTAGCAGGCTGTGTCCTCTGCCTCTTTAACCTCTTCCCCACCATGCATGGCCATCACTCCAATCTTGGAACAGATTCTCTGTCCCTTCCAGAATAAAATGAGCTCTGGCATTTTGCCCACCACTTTGCAGCAAAGCTGCCCTTACCTATAATGCTAGGAAGAAAAGTGAGTCTCGGATCCTCTTTTATAAATTAAGGCAGTCATTTGTGTTATGCAGTCGGCCTATCACTCCTGGGCCCTTGCACCTGCTTCATTATTGAGATCGAATGTCTTGCAAAGTGGCGGTCTTCTCTGCCCCTTAATAAACAATGGGCCTCCATCTTGCCCCTTTCCCCACTCTGTCATCTCTCTGAGGCCTGAGCTAATGTGTCTCTCCTGATTACATTTTCCCTTCGCTTGGGCCATTGGTCTGAGGCCCAAAACTGGCACAACAATGGTGCACTGGGCCCCAACGTAATCAAGAAAAGACAGTAAAACAATACAATCGGGGTTTGACACCTCACACCCCTGGGCCCCTGTGCCACTGCATCTGCGGCACAAATGACACCTACTACTCTGCCCACTCTCTCCACTGGCCCATCACTCCTAGAAATGAGGTCCAAAGCAGGTTGTCTACCCTTTTGTGTAAACCCTGCATCTTGCCGCCTGTTGCTTTGGACCTCTTCCATGTGCAGCAAGGGTAATCAGGGCCCTCCTGCTAACAAGGAAAAAATGGTTTCCATCCACCATTTTGCTAGTAACACAGACAAAATTGGGGTGCACTGCTCTAGTTCCACTGCACCTAATGCACTAATGGTAGTGATGGCCATTTAAAATCCACATGCCTCATAATCCACCATCTGCTGCATATTCTACAGATTGTAACAAAGGAAAGAGTGTTTCTAGCTCAAATGCATCAAGTTACTAAAAAGGCAACAACACATATTGCTACGCAGTGAAAGGCCAATCGCAAAGGTTACCAGTCAGCTTTCTGTTGCTTATTACTGAATTTGGGTGTTAATCTGGCACTGAGGTGAAACGTTTTCCCACACAGTGTTAACGTGTAAAATTGATTAAAATAATGAAGTAACACTATCACAAAAAATACTCCGTTAATTGCATATGTTGGCTTGTTTGATGCATAATTTAGTCAACCCTGCCACAAAATTTCATTCTAGCTGCCGCATAATTCGAACAGCCTTGCTTATACAGTGTGTAATTCAATTTTTAAATAATGACTTGCATATTCACAGTGCTTTGTGTTACAGGCTGGGATGTCACAGCCATATAAATACACAAGTCAGGATTTTACACTGTGCCAAGCAGGGTTCAATTGTGTGACTCTCTGATTTTACAGATAACTGCAGTGATCGCATTAATGAATTGAGGTTGGATAGCATAAAAGAAAGTGTTCTCGAGGATTAGTTTAATTTGCATTTGTTTTTTGTTTATGGTATGGGCACGATTTCATATGCAGCTGGCTAAATGTGAAAAATCAACAAAATACTTAAAGAACATGTTCTTTTCTTTTTAGCCACGTCTTCGTCCCCGCCGCCATGGCCCCAAGAATAACCGTTGCCGTAGTATGCCCTTTTCCTGCTGAATGTAAATGAAGACAGACTGTAAACGTGATAAATAAAGAAACTCGCACTTCCAGGCCATCTTCATTTACAAGTATTTACAAACGTATCTGCGCCCCCCTAGGAACATAATCACAGCCCCCCAAGGGAGCGTGCACCGCAGTTTGAAAACCTCTGATGTAGACTGACACATCCTTTACAACATTTGCACCCTATGCTTCAGTTGCACATTAATAAATGTGACCACCCAAAATGTTGCGAACTCTTAACGTACAAATGTAAGTATAATGTCTGAATTGCATAATTTATTGGCCTCAGAGAATATCTTTGACTCCATGTCTTACTGCAGAGCTACTTGACTCATACCATACTCATTACCTTTGAGGTTGTATGTCAGAAACATGAGAACAACATCCCGCTAAAACTGAGTATGGTTGCCAAAATGCCAATTACCACAGTATCATGACAGTGAGTTAATATAGATAGGTAGAGATTGACTTCCCTTCATTAAGGTACAAACAGAAGGACAAGCGCCAAGAAGCAGCCGGCGCCTGTCAGCTCAAAGTTTAGGACTCGAGGAGGCTGCCAGACACACCATGAGGCCACCATGGGCAGCAGGATGCTCGAATCCACGGACATACCCAGGGTATAGTTTGTGTTAATGTGAACAAACATACATAAAGCTTGTGTGTGTAAACCATAGCCACTCACTACAAGCCATTGGTGTGATGTGTGTTAAGACACTTGGAAAGACAGAACCACAACTTCCAGAATGCACCGGTGTGTTAAGTGCACACCCAGGATTGGACACATCAGCACCACAAAGGGCACTCCGACTGACGCTCATTGTTTCATGTATAAGGCGATGCTTTCACATGTAAAGATCGCACATGTGTCCAGAGGGACCAGCCCCAGGCTGAGACCAGATCTATTTCCTGGGAAGCGCCTCCTGTGCAGAACCACCCTGGGCTTGCGCTGCCCCAGGCCCGGCTATCCTATTCTCCTCCCTCCTGCCACCAGTCCTCCTTGCTACACAACCGCCTGAGTGAGGGTAGTTCCGTGTGTGTTCCTTCTGCGTCTGCAGCTCCTGTACCTTCATATATTTCCCCAGCCTCTCGTACCTGCTACTCCTTCTGTGGCCCTGACCTTCTTTCTGCACGTTGTTTCCATTCCATCTCCCACACTACGAACTGCAGCCCAGCCCTTGTACCCTGTTTCTCCTCCAGGCTCCTGCACCCTCCTTCTCCCCAACCTACTAACTACTGTCTGTGTTAATAACCATGGACACTCTGATTTCGGTTTGAAAAAAAATTAAATCATTGAGATTTTGGAAACTCGAAATGTTCATGATGGCAACAAGCACAGTGCACCGGGGCTGTCGTGGGTGCCGTGATCCAGTTCAGATAACTGTGGCAATATCGCAATAGCGCTATGCATGTATTATCACCACTCCACTAACAAGAAATTAATATTCTTGCATACTTATTTTGTTGGTGATGTAACATCATACTGTGTAGCGTACTTATTTTTTTTTTAAAGTTTTTCTTCAGTGATACATTCAGAGGTGACCCTGAGCACACAGCAAAAAACACGCATTGAAAAGTGTTATTAGAGTAATTCAGTGGACATTGCGTGCCTGGTGTTTTAAACCATTTTAGCCCAATGGGCGTTGGTCCATCATCAAGTAGCCACCAATGACAGTGTGGATGCTTGCATCCGCCCCCCTCCCCATTTGGTAGCGCCGAATCGTCAGGTGTACGGAGGCGGATTTACAGACCAGGGTATGGCCCCGCCCACAACTACTCAGAGTTGATTTTAGAAGCACGACGTACGTCCACGCGCTGTTTGCGTTGGAGGATTGAGATTCTAGCGTGGTAGCAGCTCAGTGAGAGAGCCTGAAAAAAGGAGGTATTCTCTGGGGTCTGGCTGGGTGTACTTGAGGGCCTGACATGTACGGTGATGACGGGCTGCACTCGGGCACCGAAGTGGCAACACAAAAGTAAAATAATATTTGCAGCGGTGGGCGATGAAGGCTGACTACGCTCGTACACGACCGGTAGGGCATCTGTGCTGTTCATTGCCAGCATAAGCGTTTCCCAAACCGCATTGCACCTGCATACAAAGGCGCTTTGCAGGGCTTTAGTGGCCTGGGGCCTGCGTTCTGACAAACAGGTGCTGAGATGGGTGCTTATCGAGCTCTTCATTTTGCTCTGTGTAAACAAAAAAAGAAATCTACATGGGAGGCAGTACCAGACGTTATCGGCCTTCCAACAGGTTGCTTTGTTGTTTGATAATGGACTGGGGCAAAGCCAGTCACATTTCTTGATGCTGAAGGGCTTTGTGGAGTTGGGTATCCTGCCGGACGTAAAGTGCTACAATACCTCCTCCAGGGTAGTAAGTGCCATATAAACGTCACAATACATTGACGTGTTTATTTCTCAGTCTAATAACTTCAAAATTGGAGAATTTTCAATATTATTTGCAACAGTCGTTAATCTTTTGTGCAGATAACTATTGACATAATCAATAATCCTGGCTTGTATCAGCTGTAATGTCAGTTTTTTTATTTGTATATCTAGTTTAAATAACAGAAAGAAGCATCAAATTAGTGGGGGTGGCATGCTATGGTAAGCAAAGATTTTTAATGCATGTGTTTAAGCCGTGCCCTTCATCACATTATGCCACGCCCCTTTCCAAGACTACCTCCTATTTTTTAATTCCATTTACAGCCTTGAGAATAAGTGCTTTACATTGAGTCTGAAGCGCTGGTACTATACCCGAGTAATTCTTTCTGCTTTCCCATTTAAGGTATTGCACCAACGCAGACCAGTGCAGGTGCTCTTTCAAATTAAAGAAGGGAAGGTACTCAGTATCTGACAGTACCTGCCCATTGCAAGCACTGTATTAAAGTCAGGGCCACTGAAATTATGCTGCAGGGGAGGACCAGATAATGTGACAGGCTATACTAAATTATGTGGGAACAAAAGGCAAATTATGCAGTGTTAATGTGGCACATTTTGTAATATTACTTTCTCATCTTTAGGTTTCACTTGCACTGCTCTTGTGAAATATATTGTTTTTAATATACATATTAAAAGGGGCTTACATACCGCCCCCTCGCTTTCCTGGCTTTTCATAGGTTCCTGTGCTTGCCACTTAATTTCCTCTACTTCTATTGACTGTAGCATATATTCCTGCATATACCGATGCTTGTCTGCTTCTTTCACAAGTTTCCCTTAGCCAAAATACTGTTAACATCCGCCTTGGCAGAACTCGTTTTTTTAAATAAAGTTTTGCCTCTTTCTGCTTGCGTGATACTTTAAATTAGCAGATTTATATATCCTATTTTATCACCCAAATAGATTGAGTGAGTTGCCCAGAATCACAGCCTGTTGCACTGCTGAGACTCTAACTGGGATCCCCAGCTCTTGAGTCGGCAGCTCTGGCTGCTGCACCGCATCCTCTCCACTCCTGTGATGCTTGTCGGGTATTTCTTTCCATCATTCCGGATGGTGATTGATAAAAAATGCTTATTAGTCATCACAAAGGCGAAACTTAATCATAATGCATGCTTGTTATTTTTTACGTGCACAGCGCTCACACTATGCTTGCGAAATCTGTTGTATTTAATATATCTTAAAAGGGGGCTTTTATCAGTTCCTGGTACAAAGTACTGTGTCCAACCTCTTTTGTGTGGCACTTTGTTTTTTGTTTACGTTCTGTGGCTGCATTCACTGAAACGGTGACATGCATTTTGTATACTTTCCCTGGTTGTCTATTGGTGCTGCACTAGTTGTTGATAATGAATAAAAACATTCCCACGCACAAGCTAAAAGTTAATAAAAATATAATGTGGGCACATACTAACTTAAAGGGCCGCATTTGGCTTTTTCCAGAGGCCCTCATCTCCCATTTCAAGCAATGCATGCCCGTCTGCAGAGCCATCAGTAAGGCTTGTGAAATGCCTGGTAAGCGCTGCTGCTGTATGATGGTTCAGGCTCTAACGTTTTGCCTAAAAAGGACAACTGCTCGTGAGAACACAAGACTGTTTCGCGTCCGATTATTCACTTTTGAACATGTGCTGAGTGCATGTGTCTGCAGTCTCTCGCTTGTGTAGCCCCCTCGCACGCTCCTAAGTACTAAAGAAGATAGCTGAACCTGGAGGCCGTATGGCGGGGATTAAATAGCATGCCTGTAACATTATTTTAGTACAATTCAGTGTGTTCCATGCCATCTTCATGTTAGTTCATTTTCAATTTGCCTCTTCCTTTGCTTCTTTGTCCCAGTAGTTTCTTTTTCTCTGTGCATTTTTCAGTTTGGCATTTATTTCTGTATGATAAATTGTCTCTGTCTTGTTGTTCTGTGTTCCCCATCTCTGTGAATGCCTGTGCATGGCCCAGCTTGAATGAGTTTTAATCTCGTGCTACATGCTGACTATAGTTCCTCCTGTGATTCAGCGCAAACATCAGCCTAGGGTATTCCCCCTAACGTCAAAGTCCGTGGAGGCCATAGAGCAGAGGTGCAGGCTGTGTGGAAGCCTTAGTGAGTGCATACATGCCAACATTTCAGAAGAGCAAAGTGGGAGATTTAAATAAAAAATAAAAAAAAATCGGGAGAATGGGGCCTTCAATCGGGTTTCTGTCATGTATGGACTTGGGAAGTGTGCTGCTGCAGGATCAGACATTTAAAAGCAAATTCACGTGTTTTTTATTATCACCTTTCAGAAGCATGGAGCCATTGCGGCCGGGCAGAGAAGAGGGGGATGCAAGAGTCGTGCACTGGCCTGGCAGGTTGCGGTCAGTGCATACACCCCCCTTCCTCCCCCGTCAGCCCCGGCTGAAACAGCTTCCGGGCACACACACAGCTGCCCCCCCCCCCCCCTCCTCCCCCTCCCCACCAGTACTTCACAGGTGTTTAAAAGACCAATCGGTGGTTAATGGGGCTTTGTTGGTTTTCACCCCTTCTAGAGCCCCTGCATCGCCATTCTGACTATTGCTGGAAGAATTAGCACGTTACACATTACCAAGCCCTGTCAGCTGAAACCCCGAGGAATCGGGTTTTTGCTTGCAGGAATCGGGAGGCGGGAGACTAGCCTTCAAATCGGTAGTCTCACGCCTGAATCGGGAGTGTTGGCATGTATGTGAGTGGCAGGCAGTTGCTTGTGAGTGGTGAAGGGTGCAGGACCCCTGCGTGCGCTGCAGAGAGCACAGAGCAGCAGAACCCAGGCACACCTATGAGTGCCCCCTCCAGTGATTGCATCTCACCCGAAACAACCACCATGACTCGCTCACACATCTGACCTCTGCCCATTGAACACCATCCGAGTACGGAACCCATCCCCACCATGTTTGCTCGAGCCATCGGCAGGCTGAGACGGCCTTCAGGTTAGACCGTGCGAGGGTAATCTCTTGGTGGTAAACCGGTGCCTGACTACAGGAAAGTCGGTGGGAGTTCTGCTGTAGGCTGACTTCAGTTCCCAGTGAGAGGCATTTCCTTATAGACCCAGCAGACCTCTGGCTGCAGGGTAGCCCCACATAGCGAGACTGCTCTCAGGAGCTCAGTTGATTTCTTAACTGCAAGACACCCTGGGAGAGGCAGTCACTACTGTAAGCACTCTGTTTGTCTGTATGAAGGACAAGCTCCAGGCACCAAGTTTCCGTGTCCGAGTGCAGGGCACACCGATGGTGGGAGGCTGAGGTTCCCATGCTTCCTTACACCCCCTTTATCGTGTAAAAATGCAGAAAACAGTTTTGTGGGCGAGTGCCCTTTTTTTCCCCATGACTTGCAGCTGCGAAGGGACGGTTATCTCACGTCTATCCCAGCCTATCTACTCTAGTGAGTTTTTATCATTTTGAAGTCATATCTGTCAATGTTTCTCTCGGGTATTTTTTTCACTCTTCGCACTCACGCGGTCTCTTCCTCTCACACCTTTATCAACCTCTCTTGACCTCTGCCTTCTCTCTCCTTCTCATTCTGTCCTTCCTTTCTCTTCTTCCCTGTCACCCAACTCTCTCCCATCTGTCTGCCCCCTCTTCCGCCATGCACTCACTGTTTCATGGTCGGTTTCTTTCTTTTAGTCTCTTTACTATGTCATTCAGTCTTACCCGCCCACACCCTCCCAAGCTCTATTCTGATTCTATAGAAGTTTCTAAGCAACTTAGGCCACAACGGTCAAAGTACAGTTAATGGAAAAAGGGTCATGATTTCAATGGTGCCAGTGACACCAGAACCAAAAGCTCTAGTTACCCTACTAAACACCTAATATTGCTATATTTCACTACTTAACAGTCATAAGTGCAGTTACCTTGCAGACAACCGGGCCAGGATTTTAATTAAGCCTGGGCGTAGTTCGCGAAGTAGCACTTCGCGAAGCTATGCAACGTGCAGTTCGCACTACGCGAACTACGCGTAGCACTTCGCGAACTGCGTAGTACCTTGTTCGCACTGTGCCAGATGTCGTTTTCAATGATTGCACAGTGCGGACAAGCTACCGGCACTGTGCAATCATTGAAAATGGCATCTTGCACAGTGCGAGCTGTAGTTTTCTGCTGCTCGAGTAGATTTTTACTCGATCGGCAGCTTTCTCAACGCGAACTGGTAGTTTCTCATCGCGAGCGGTCGCGAGCATACGCGACCACTCGCAATGAGAAACCTGACCTCCTCGCATTGGGAACCTCGCCGGGATGTCATGTTGCTTGCTCGCGGTCGCCAACTTGACGTTGAGGACCGCGAGCAAGCAAAAAATGACCGCAGCACTACGCAACACTACGCTACGCGTGTTGGCACTGTGCTACGTGCAGTTCGCGTAGTGCGAAGTAGCGCGAACTTCGCAAACTACGCGAGCGTAGCGCAGTGCTTTGCCCAGGCTTAATTTTAATGATGCAACAGGTGCACTGGGCCCAAAAGTTGTTAGAACTCCTCTAAACACCTACTATTGCTATATTTTGCTACTATACAGGCAGTCAAAATCGCAGTTACCTTGCAGTTAAAAGGGACTTGATTTGAATGGTGCAGCAGGTGCAATGTCACCGGGGCCAAAGCTTCTAGAGACCTCTGTAAACATAACACTTTAACCCATTCTGTGCCCATGACGAGCTGGACTCATCATGGAGCACAGTCGCGCTGTGCCCATGACGAGTCCAGCTCGTCATGACACCCACCCACGGGGGAAGCGCTGGCGGTTGACTTTTTTTTTTACTGGGAAGGCAGGGGAAGACATTCCCCCCGCGTCATCAATGACGTCAGCGCGCGAGCCGTGCTGACGTCATTGGAGGTTTCCCCTTTGTTCTCCGAGGCACAGGAAGCCATTTGCTTCCTGCGCGTCGGAGAGTGAAGGTGAGTTTTGGGGCTGGGGAGGGGGGATTTTGGCGATCAGTGGGTTTGGTTAGGGTGGGGGCACTATGTTGGGGGAGGTCGAAGGCATGCCACAAGACTCTGCTTCCTTCGTGTTTTTTTGTAGTTGCTTCCCTGTGTAATGGATCCAAAAAAGAAAAACGCTCTGCCGAGAAATGCCCTTCTTATGAAATGTTCTATTCCAAAGTGCAGCAGGATGGAGAGAAATAGAATGTATTCTATGAGAATTAAATACCTAACTAAATAAAGCAAGACAGAGGGGTTGCAAAGTGGCCAGATTGGTTTTATTTACATCCAAATACACCAGCATCACTTGACAGAGTTTGCCAGTGAAGTGCTACTTTCGTTTTCTCGTCTTTCTTTGAACAGCATTGTTCCCAGGTTGGGAGAGTGTACCATTCCTGGAGGTACTGTAATACCTGGTTGATGGGTGGATTGGAAAACACAATGTGTACCATGGCTCTGTGTTTATGGATGTGGTCTTTTTATACCATACTGCTAACGTTTTGTAAGGATGTAAGCAATGGACAGTGAAACGGTTCCCTTCAGGGCCCTCTAGTCATGTCCATAACTACATGTGAAACCACTCGCTGATTTCTGAATAGTTAGTGAGAGATCGTTTACGTAACCATGTTATTTCTGCTTACATTTCACATGCTTTGCATTCCCTATGAGTGGTAGCTTTTTTTTTTTTTAGGCAGCATATTACTCTTATCAAGTGCATAATTTGAATTGAGCCACATCCAAGTGTTTATAGCGGGCACAATTCGGTTATAGCTGAAGGCAGTGCAAGTTTCTCTCAGTGGGCAAGTATGGTGTTCAGTGGGGATGTGGCACTATGGCCAGAGCTGTCGAATTTGGAACTGGGGAACCGGGTTCAGCATTCATGACCAGTCCACCACACCACTGTACTGAGGGAGCACATTCCCATGCTAGACCGTAGAAGGCTCTACTAGACCTTAGAAGGCTTGATGTCTTAGCACAAGCAGGTGTACCCTAGTGGTGTCAATTGTGGGTTAACCTTGAAGGCCTGTCCACCACAATCCATACTGAAGTTCGTTTCCAGTCTTGCAGGCAGGCCTACGAAGCAGCACACCCTAGAGCAACAGTGATCCAGTCGCTGTGACTCTGTCACTGAGGTCACATGAACCTTGAGCAGGTTAGGGCGATGCGAACGGTGTGACCTCACTGGGTACCTATTTCGGGTGGGTGCGTAGTGTTTGCAAGTATATTATGGTTTGAAAAAAACTTGCTGCCTCCTTCCTGGCCTCCAGCAATTTTCAGAAACAATTAAAATGTCATGATAACTTTGGTGATTAATGTTCTTCCTAGAGAGAGATGGAGTTTTGTGTAGTGGAAGGGTTGACTCTTGGAAAGATAGCACAGAGGGTTAATGTGCCTGCTGCAAAGAACATGTACCATGCAGATCACAAAGTGCACTGCTTTAATGGGGGGACCATGATGAATGGTAATTTAATGTCAGCTGTAGATGAAAGATCCCTGAACAGTGTCAAGTATGTGCATGTTTGCATTGTGCTTAGGGGATTACCAGGTAATTATTCACGCAGCTTTCTGATGGATTTCACATGTGGTTTTTCTGAGTCCCCAGATAGATCATGCAGTCTGTGTGTTCTTTTGTACTGCCAGTCACCGGTGTATTCAACTGTATAGCCTTGGACCGTGTCATGTATGTGCATGTAACTTGCAGCATGATCGAGGTAACTATTAGTGGCGATACTACTTGTCTCTCAGACCTCTTTCAAGTGGTCGCTGTTTTTTTTCCCCAGCAACCCCCCCTCCCCAGCGGCGGCAATCTGAGAGATAGCCCCGGGCGCCACAAGCTCTAGCTCCACCTCTGCCCCCAATGTCACTTTTATGCATTCCTGCTGCACGATCGTGCAGCAGGAATGGCCACCAGCGCCAGGTTTTTTTTTCTTGTTTTTTAGGCAAGGGTTGCTCCCCTTATGGCCACATTATTTTTTAAATATTTTAAAGTGCAAACAAAATCAAAGAGGTAGCAGACGATACGTTACAAGAGGAAAAAGTGATGTGTGCATGTTACAAAAGAGTACAAAATGCAAGTAGAGGTAAAATACTGCAATAAATGGCAGACACTCTGAAAACAAGAGCAAACGTTGCGTTACATGAGGCAATGGTGGTAATTGTGCATGTATCAAAAACAAACCAAATACAAGAGGTAGCAAACAATACGTTACAAGAGGAAAAGTGACATGTGTGCAAGTTACAAAAGAGTACAAAGTACAAGTAGAGGTATAAAAGTGCAATAAATGGCAGACACTCAAAACACAGGAACACACTGGGAAGGCACTTCTACGGGCGTGGAGAACAGAATTTCCTATAATGTAAAGACTTCCTTCAGACAATAGAGAGGGTGTGAATTAAGTTTGGAAGTGTTTTTGCAGGAGGAGAACTTTGAGGTCAGTTTTGAAGGACTGGGAAGAGGGAGGGGGTGGTCCGGAGCTGAGGCTGAGTTCCAGATTCTCGCCGCGTTGCTTGTAAAGGATTGGGCCATCGATCTTTCCTTCTTGAAAGTGGGAGGTTCAAGCAATAAATTTTGCGCAGTACGTGATGGTCTAGAGCAGTATATGCATATGTGACATTACTGTTTTTTTCTCCTTTTTATTCTAGTCTAAAGCTTTTGAATCCTTTTTCCGGTTTCGACAGTGGTTGTTCTGCAGTTTTGTGTAGTTGCATTGTTTTGGTAAGATTTTTTTTTTTGTTGTATTTACTCCAAATGAGTAATATTGTAATGTTTGAATGAATTTTTTTGTAAGTGATGTCATAATGGCGGCATATTTAGTTAGTGTTTTGAGCATGAAATTCTTTGCGATGTGTTTTGCATAGTCTTATGTGTAATTTCTTTACTTTCTTTTTTAGTGGGATATTGTTGATCCATACTGTGTCTGTACAGAGTAGGTGGTGAGTAGTTTAGCTGCCTCTGGCAAGTGAGTGGTATTGTTTTGGAGTATATATGAGTTTTTGATAAAGTTGCTTTTTGTTTGTTACTTATTTTACAAAGTGTTTTTTGTTATTGACTTGTTTTACAAATTACCTTTATTAGTAAGCAATATGGCTAGCCGTAGAATGACTGCTCAACAGGTGGTTGGTATGCTTTTTGAGTCTTCCTCTGAGCATGATTATGAGACTGACAGTGCGTCTGAGGGAGAGGAGGGAGGGGAAGATTCTGGCAGTGAGTTTTCTCTGCACATGGAATCATCGGATGATGAAGGTACTCTCAGTGCAGATGAATGTACTCTTGGTGTGGCTGAAGCAACTCCGTGCGGATGAAGTGCCTGTCTTAGAGGAGGAAACTGCTGTGCCGTTGGTGCATGAGGCATCTGGATTGCAGTCTGAGGCTGCTAGGCTTCCTACTGGAAGTGCTGGACTTTGGGTTGATCCAAACATGGTGCAGCCGGTGTTGCCTGCCTTTAACGGTGATGCAGGGTGTAGAGTGGATTGTGAACACTTTTTGCCTATACAATTTTTTCAGTTGTTTATGGATGATGTATTTTTGGGTGAGATTGTTGAGCAGACAAATTTGTATGCTGAACAGTTTTTGAGGGACAACAGTGACAAACTTAGGCCCCAGTCTAGAGCTACCCGGTGGACTCCCACATATCTGGAAGAGAATACGAAGTTTTTGGGTTTTACTTTATTGATGGGTGTGGTAAGGAAGCCAACCTTGGCTTCATATTGGTCTACTAGCCCCTTGTTGGCAACTGCCATATTTCCTGCAGTTATGACTCGTAATCTGTATTTACTTTTGCTACGTATACTGCATTTTGTTGATAATTCTATGGCGTTGCCACGAGATCACCCTGACTGTGACCGTCTTTTTAAGATTCGGCCCGTTCTTGATCACTTTGTAGATCGATTTTCTGAGATCTATACTCCAGGGAAAGAAATATCTATTGATGAGTCTTTGGTCTTGTTCAAGGGCCGTTTGGTTTTTAGGCAGTACATCCCTAGCAAGAGGGCACGCTATGGAATTAAGCTGTATATGTTGTCTGAGAGTAGGACAGGATATGTGTTTAATTTTCATGTGTACACTGGTAGAGATTCTACTATTGACCCCCCCCAGGTTGTCCGTCCACTTTTGAAGTTTCAGAGAAAATTGTGTGGGATCTTGCCAGAAGACTGTTTAACAGAGGCCCCCATTTGTAACTTTCTTAACTGCTATACTGCTGTGCAATTATTTAAGGAATTGTGTAAAGTGGACACTTTTGCATGTGGCTCAATAGGCTCTAACCGTAAAGGTTATCCGAAAGAGCTTGTTTACAAAAAACTTCAGAGGGGGCAGTGCAGTTCCTTGCGTAGTGATGAACTACTAGCTGTAAAATTTGTGGACAGGAGGGATGTGTAAATGCTGACTACCATCCATGATGAGAGTACTTCACCTGTGGCTGTTTGGGGTCAGGTTGCTGAAGTGCGCAAACCTGTGTGCATTCTAGACTACAATAAGCACATGGGTGGTGTTGACAGAGTAGATCAGAGGTTGGCACCTTACTCTGCTATTCGGAAGGCTTATGTTTGGTATAAGAAGTTGGCCTTCCATTTCTTCGAATTAGCAAATTTCAATGCTTTTATTGTGTTCAAGGAGTGTTCTCCTGTGTCAAAGTTGACATTTCTTCAGTTTCAGCACTCCGTGATAGCTAGCCTTGTTGTTGTGGAACAGGCAAGTGTTCCTAGATTTGGAGTGGTGGAGGATGTGGTTCGATTGAAAGATCTCCACTTTCCTGATTTCATCCCTCCCACACAGTCAAAAGATTTTCCCACTAGGAGATGCAGAGTCTGTTGGCGAAGAGGTACGCGGAAGGAGATTCGTATGTACTGCCCCGACTGTCCTTCTCATCCTGCACTGTCTCCCTGCTTGTTTTAGAGCGTACCACACGCGAAATAATTTTTGGGAGCATTCATGAATGGTAAAGTGAACTGCCCGGTCTGTATTCTTTGAAAAATTTCTGTTTCAAGGTTGGCGTTAGTGCAATGTATTTAGTTTCTGATTTTGTGTTTGTAGATTTGTATCTATTTGCGATTTGTTTGTGTTTTTATTTTTGTCTAAAAAAATCCTAAATGTGTTGGCGGTGTGTGTGGAATGGTGCTTGGCTGGCGGTGTGAGTAGACTGGCGGTGTGCGTGGACTGGCGCTTGGCTGGTGGTGTGCGTGGACTGGCGCTTGGCTGGCGGTGTGCCTGGACTGGCGCTTGGCTGGCGGTGTGCCTGGACTGGCGCTTGGCTGGCGGTGTGCCTGGACTGGCGCTTGGCTGGCGGTGTGCCTGGACTGGCGCTTGGCTGGCGGTGTGCCTGGACTGGCGCTTGGCTGGCGGTGTGCCTGGACTGGCGCTCGGCTGGCGGTGTGTGAGTAGTGACTTGCTGCTGGTCACTACACACACTGATAGCTGAGTGCCACTCCACGCAATCCATCAGCTTGTGTAGTTGCTGTGTCAGGAATGTGGCCGTGTGAAAGTGATGGGCCCTTGAATGGCGCTGTGTGCTGGTGTGAGTTTTGTTATGTGATGGGCCCGCGGCTGGCGGTGTGATGGTTTTGTATGTCTCACACGTATGAAAGGTGTATGAATGGCCTGTAAAGAGGTTGGTGCCTTGTCGTGGCTTTACAGCTCACGAGCTGTGAGTCAATGGTTCAGTTTCTCGCCCTTTCAATTAACAGTGCATTTCATTTTTGTGAAATCACTTGCTAATGCAATTGTATATACTGAACCATCACTCACCCTTGTGCCAAATCCAACCAGTATGTGTGTGTGCTTGAGGATTAGATGGCTGTGCAGTAATATTTGCCTTTCTGAAGCAGGGTGTACCTTGTCCCTTTTTGTGAATTTTGTAATGTGTTGCTTTTGTGCCTGGTGGTGCGAATGGTCTTGTGTGTATCACGTATGAAAGGTGTGTGAATGGCCTGTAAAGCGGTTGGTGCCTTGCCGTGGCTTTACAGCTCACGAGCTGCGAGTCATTGGTTCAGTTTTTTCTCCATTTAATTATTGACAGTGCATTTCATTTTTGTGAAATCTCTTGTTAATAAAATTTAATATACTGAACCATCACTCGCCCTCGTGTCAAATCCAACCAGTATGTGTGTGCATTTGAGGAATAGATGGCTGTGCAGGAAACTGTCTTTTTAGTTTCTCTGCCAAGGTGTATGTTCCATGTAAGAATAACCCACCAATTGTAGATATTGTCGTAAACCCACGGGAGTTCATGGTGATGTCTCTCTTGTGAATTCCAACAAGTTATTTTATCCACAATGTCCTGCAAACCTCAAAATGTCTGTCACATTTTCCTTGCAATATTGTGCCGAAATTCTCACGCTGTAGAAACAAACAACTAATTATGTCAAAACTATCTGGTTTTGCAAGGGGGTCAACTGTCTTTTTGGCCCGTGCTTGGCGGCCATCTAGGGAAACCTACCAAACCCATACATTTCTGAAAACTAGACCTCCCGGGGGCTTCCAGGGAGGTATGTCTTGCGTGGATCCCCCAACGTTTCCTTACCCAGAATCCCCTGCAAACCTCAATTTTAGCTGAAAAATTCCCATTTTTCACACATTTTTGTGTGGGAAAGTTGTGGCATCACCGGGCTCACTCAAATTTCCCACCACCCAGCGTTCCCCCGGGTCTCCCGGTAAAAATGGTGCCTCACTTGTGTGGGAGGCCCAAGTACCCACGACAGGCAAGGGCCCAAAACGCAGTGATGCGACATCAACATTGCCTATCCCAAAAATCTTTTGGGCCCTTGCCTGTCGCGGGTACTTGGGCCTTCCACACAAGTGAGGCACCATTTTTACCGGGAGACCCGGGGGAACGCTGGGTGGTGGGAAATTTGAGTGAGCCCGGTGATGCCACAATTTTCCCACACAAAAATGTGTGAAAAATGTGATTTTTTTTTCAGCTAAAATTGAGGTTTGCAGGGGATTCTGGGTAAGGAAACGTTGGGGGATCCACGCAAGCCATGCCTCCCTGGAAGCACACGGGTGTCTAGTTTTCAGAAATGTATGGCTTAGCTAGGTTTCCCAAGGTGCCCGCAGAGCTAGGGTTAAAAAACTTGAGCTAGGCACTTTGCCGAAAAAGGGTCATTTTTCACTGCGAAATTGAGCTGTGACCACGTTGCATTTTGCACCGTTTCCTGTCGCGGGCACTAGGCCATCCCCCACAAGTTAGGTACCGTTTTTCTCGTAAGACTTTGGGGAACGCGGGGTGGGTGGAAATTTGTGGATCCACGCAGATTCCGGATCTTTCCACCACAGAAATTTGGGGAAAGTGTTTTTTTGACAATTGTTTAGGTTTGCAAGGGATTCTGGGTAACAGACCCTGGTGGGAGGCAGTCAAGTCACCCCATCCTGGATTCCCCTGGGTGTCTAGTTATCAAAAATGTATAGGTTTGCTAGGTTTCCCAAGGTGCCCGCAGAGCTAGGGTTCAAAAACTACAGCTAGACATTTTGCCAAAAAAGGGTCATTTTTCACTGCGAAATTGAGGTGTAACCACATTGCATTTTGCGCCGTTTCCGGTCACGGGCACTAGGCCGACCCACACAAGTGAGGTACCGTTTTTCTCGTAAGACTTTGGAAAACGCGGGGTGGGTGGAAATTTGTGGATCCAGGCAGATTCCGTAACTTTCCACGACAGAAATGTGGGGAAAATGTGTTTTTTTTGTCAATTTTTGAGGTTTGCAAGGGATTCTGGGTAACAGATCCTGGTGGGAGGCAGTCAAGTCACCCCATACTGGATTCCCCTGGGTGTCTAGTTTTCAAAAATGTATAGGTTTGCTAGGTTTCCCAAGGTGCCCGCAGAGCTAGGGTTCAAAAACTACAGCTAGACATTTTGTCAAAAAAGGGTTATTTTTCACTGCGAAATTGAGGTGTGACCACGTTGCGTTTTGCGCAGTTGCCTAGTCGCGGGCACTAGGCCGACCCACACAAGTGAGGTACAGTTTTCCTCGCAAGACTTTGGGGAACGCA